>NC_072791.1:64810322-74810322 GCF_028583425.1 Eublepharis macularius
TTAGAGAGGCAAAAGCTTTATTTGAGGAAGTTACATACTTGAGGGAAAGAAAGGGAGAGAGATCCTAGCTATCTGACTACATCTTGCAGAGAGAGATGAGAAGTGTGGCAGGAGAGAGAAGAAGCAGGATATTGCCCTGTTTAGCCCAATAGGAGACAAGACAAGGAAATGACCCCCAGGAAACAAGAGAGGTGCTACTCTCACTGTCCTAACTAAGTGATCCTTGCTGCCCCCTGCATGGTAGGCTCTTCTTACTTCTTGCTGCTGCAGTACACCAGACATTGTTATTTCTAACATGAAGCTCCCATCGTCTGATCTTTGGATTTTTACCGAAAGCCAGGATCTTAGTTTTTTGGTAATTAGTTAGAAGGTGTTCAGTATCACAGAATTGGGAGAATTTTTTTAGGGCTCGTTTCAGCCCTATGGGGGTCCTAGAAAGTAATACAGCATCATCTGCATAGAGCAGTACGTGAATGTGCCTATTTGCTAATTTGGGAGGGTGCAATCCAGGGGCATTCAAAAGGTTTACCAAGTTGTTGATGTAGAAGATAAACAGAAAGGGGGCTAGAAGGCACACCTGCCTGTAAGTTTGAATGGGGTCAGTCAAATGCCCAATTCGGCTGCACCTTACTCAGGGCAGTTTGCTTGTGCATAGCCCCCAAAAGGGACAGCAGTTGCCTATCAATAGAGGAGGCCTGCAGTTTCCTCCAAAGTCTATTTCTAGAGACTGTGTCAAAAGCTGCTTTTAAATCAACAAATGCCCGGTAGAGTGATGCTTGGTCTCCTGTAGCGTATTTCTCTACAAGGTGTTGCATTACTAGGCAGTGATCTATTGTTGACCTGCCAGCTCTAAACCCAGCTTGCTCATCAGCAATTATATCCTCCTGTTCTAGCCAGTCTAAAAATTTCTTCAGCAGATGTTTTGTAGACAACTTGCTTACAATGCTTAGTAAGCTGATTGGTCTATAATTGGATGGATCCTCCTTCTTTCCCTTCTTATGGAAGGGGACTACTATAGCCATTCCCCAGTCATTGGGGATGTAGCCGGTTTCATCAGTATAAGTAAATAGGGAGGCTAGGAAAGTTTCCCACCAGTCCTTATTTGTTTTTAGTAATTCTGGAGATATTCCATCAAGCCCAGGGGCTTTTGCATTCTTTAACTGGCTAATATAAGCTTTTACCTCTTCGGCATGAACTGGGGGGCATTTGGCCAGATTTTCTATTGTTAGGGCAGGAGGGGGTTGAATAGGATCATCATACATTTTTTGGAAAAAAGAAGTCCATTTATCTGGGGGGATAGAGGAAGCCAAGGGGGAGGCGGCTGTGGAGGCGCGGTTTGACACTACTTTCCAGAACACCACTGAGTTTTTGCTCGTAGCTGCTTCAATTATATTGGCCCACAGTTTTCTGGTATGTTCTTTCTTACAGCGGGCAACCAGTGATTTATATTTCTTTTTTAAAAATGAAAGAGAACGATATGCATCTTGCCTGGTCTTTTCATCAGCTCTCAGTGCTAGCTTATAGGCATAGATTAAAGCATTTTTAGCACAAATACAGCTTTGATCAAACCAAGGTTTAGATGACAAATTGGTCTTGACCAGTTTTCCCTCTTGAGCACCTACCAAAAGTGGCCTTAAGGATTGGACGAGGTCATCATAACTCTTTAAAGGATTTTCAGATTTTGAGGAAACCTTAAAAGCTTGGCTATATACTTGTAGGTTCTAGTGCAGAGGTATTTTTCCCTGCACTTGTTCCTCTGCAGCAAGTATGCTATGCGCATTGCTACAGCAGAATTTCCCTACTTTCCTCCCTTTTATTGCAGCCATGAAGCTGACTTTCTGCCCATTTCTTTCCAGACACAGCAGAATAGCTGTGAAGATTTTAGTGTTTTCCACTCTGCCTCTTCTCTTGGTGTTGCTGGGAGACAGTTTGCTCTATGAAGTGGGTTTTTTCCTTAGCTCTGGAGGCAGTTTCCCACCTTTTCCCTTTTGTTTTCCTTCTCACTTCTTGCTTGGCTTCCTCAAGTTGCTGAAAAGTTTCTTTTTGTAGCATTGGAAGCTATTTCCCCACCTTTTTCCTGGCTGGCACAACAGAGTGTCTTCTACTCCCACCCCCTTCTCATGTTTGCTGTGAGACAATGAGAGAGAGAATTGTGTTGTACTTGAAAAGGAGATACTTTTGTCTGCAGTTACTTAATTTGTTTGCTCTCTTCTTTTTAGCTGGCTCTCTGGAGAGCTAAAAAGGAGTAGTTTCACTAAGGATTGTTCCTCTCAAGTTGACTGAGTCTTCTGAGATAACTTTGAGTAATTGAGAGGGCGGTAGCGGAACAGCTGCAGGTATACCTGGGTGATGCCTCTATCCTGGATCCATTCCAGTCCAGCTTCAGGCCCGGCCATGGTACAGAGACGGCTCTGGTTGCCCTCACAGATGATCTGCGGCGACACCTGGACCGGAGTGGGTCGGCACTGCTGATACTTTTAGATCTTACAGCAGCATTTGACATGGTCAATCATAATCTTCTGACCCATTGCCTTGCCGATGTGGGGATTCGTGGAACAGCCCTGCAATGGCTGAACTCCTTCCTTCACAATCTAGGACAGAGGGTGGCACTCAGGGAACAGATGTCTGCTTACCATTCTTTGGTATGTGGCATCCCTCAGGGGGCGATTCTTTCCGTGATGCTATTTAACATCTATATGTGCCCCCTTGCCCCGTTAGCCCACAGCTTTGGGCTAGGTTGTCACTGGTATGCGGATGACACTGAGCTCTATCTGCTGATGGATGGTGTTATGACCTTTACTTTCTTTAGGGTAGATTTTTCTTTTAATCCATCCCTTAACCCTCTGGGTAGTCTGCTGCCACCCGGAATATTTTATTCCACGATTTTTTATTTAAATTTTCCCTTTGGTAACGTTCCTAAGCGTCAGGCTCCTTCGTGGTTCTATGCGGCCCTGAAGATAGGAATGGGATATAGCAATGACAGCTACACTGTTTTGCTATAGCAAAACAAAAATAAGCTTTTATTTATTCATTCGAGAAGCATATCGGTTTCATAAACGTAGTTCTCGGTTCTTAAAGTTACTTCATTTACTCTCATTCACATAGCTGGCCTCTCTTTCCCTGACTGAGTGTCCTTTCACAAACATGCTCAGTTCAGGTTCCACACAGGTTATATTTCTCTCATAAACACTTCAACATATTCAGGCAGCACACAGCTAGCCTGCTTTCTTCTGACTAAAAATTTTCTCTCTACTCTGTCTCAAACTGCATTCACTCCACCCACCCTCTCAGTCCTCAACCAATCATATTGTCAGAAACTGTTTTAACCTAAGTAACGCCATATTTAATCGTATAGTGTTTAGACTTCTTTCCCTCCAGGCAACACCTGCAAGGAGCCGATTCCATGGGAAAGGATCCTGTCTTATCTGCTGTTTCGACCTTGGCCAGCTCAGCGCACCTCTGAGAAGTTTTGCCGTATGAACTCGGGGGGGAGGCTGGGCTCCGGGAGTGTGAAATGCAACAACCTTTGCTCTATGAATCATTCCTAGCAACGCTTTGCTCGGCCAGGATCTCTAATCCTGGAATATGCACACCTGGGCTTGAATGCTGTCTTTCACAATAAACCTTTTGAAATCAAAAGACCTCGTCTTCTTGCAGAAGGGAGTGAAACAGACTATCAAGTCTGGAATGCCATAGCCTGACACATATCACTCACTCATCCATCTCCTTCACCCCCCACTCTTCACCTATCTCATCAAGCATTTAAAGATACATGCACACATTTACTTGGAATCATTACAGATGGCCAGTCCGATCTTGCTTTGGATTCCTTGGTCAAGGGTCTTGAGGCTGTGACGGTATGGTTACATCAGAGTCGGCTGAAATTGAATCCCCTGAAGACAGAGCTTCTGTGTCTGGATCATGGGGCAATCGAGCTGGGAACCGGCTCCCAGCTGTTGATGGGGTACAATTGAAACCTTCCCTGATGGTGAGGAGTCTGGGTGTGACCTTGGATGCTACACTTTCAATGAAGGCCCAGGTCATGACTGTTGCCAGGTCTGCCTTTTTTCATCTTCGACAGGGCAGGCAACTGGCGCCCTATCTTTCACCACAGGACCTGGCCACAGTAATCCATGCAACGGTCACCTCCAGGCTAGACTACTGCAACTCACTGTATCCTGGACTGCCCTTGGGTCTGACCCGGAAGTTACAGCTGATCCAGAATGCAGCGGCACGCATCCTTACCGGAACGCCCATCCAAGCGCACATTCATCATGTGCTGTGCCAGCTGCACTGGCTTCCAGTGGAGTTCCAGATCTGGTTCAAGGTGTTAACCTTGGTATTTAAAGCCCTTCATGGACTGGGACCTCCATACCTGCGGGACCGCCTCTTCCATTACGTCCCCTGCAGGGTGTTGCGCTCTGCAGACAAGCAACTCCTGGTGGTCCCTGGCCCAAAGGACATCCATCTGGCCTCAACCAGGGCGAGGGCTTTTTCTGCCCTGGCCCTGGCCTGGTGGAATGCTCTCCCGCTGGAGATCTGGGCCCTGTGGGACCTGTTACAGTTTTGCAGGGCTTGTAAAACGGAGATGTTCTGCTGGGCCTTTGGCTGAGTGCCAGCGAGTGTCCTTCTTCTTCCATGTAAGACCACCATTTCTTCCGGAGCTGCCCTCAGCCATCTGCCATGCCTGTATACGGACTCCCAATATTTGTTTAAATAGCCTGCTCCTGGACTATTTTAATTATTTTTTAAAAAATATTATTGATTTTATGTTTCTGTGATTTTGATGTATTTTTTAGTGTTGTTAGCCACCCTTAGCCCATCTGTGAGGAGGGCAGGGTATACATCAAATAAATAAATAAATAAATAAATGAAAAAGTTACGGTGGGCTTTTGAGCTGCTTGATGTCTGTGGACAGGACCATTTAGGGGGTGCTCAATAGGTTTTCTCAGTTGCATTTTTTTCAAGAAAGTAATCTGTATAAAACTATGCCCCTCTTGAGGTCTGTGCCCAAGGCGGCTGCCTAGTTGGTCTAATGGTAGCATTGGCCCTGTCTATAGTTATGGCAAACAGAAATGGGGAAAGGGGACAGCCTTGTCTAGTTACCCTTGCTATATGGATGTCTATTGAATGTACATTGTTAGTCCTAACTGTAGCTTTTGGAGAAAGATAAAGAGCATTAATGGCATTTTAGAATTGGTCGACAAAACCCATTTTTTGAAGTAAAAGTTTTAGATATGGTATTTCCACTTAATCAAATGCCTTCTCTATATCAAAGGCCAGAAGTAATGCAGGGGTTTTGTATGCTTCACAGAAATTAATTATAGTTAAAGTGTTACGTGTATTGTCTGGTCAAGGTGAATGTAGTTGGTTATTTAAATTTAGACAATGTTTTGGCAAATATGCTTGTAAAGATCTTTTGGTCTTGATTCAGTAAGGGTATTGGTTGAGAAGATTTAGTATTTGTAATATGGTTGTCCTTTTTTGGAGTAACTACTATTTCAGCCTCTGTCCAAGATAGAGGGATGCTACCTCCTAACATAACAGAGTTGCATGTGGCAGTTAGTGGAGTTGAAAGTAGGTGAATGTATTTTTTTGTAAAAATTTGGCAGGGAATCCATCCCTGTCTGAAGCTTTGTTATTTTTTTCAAGGATTTGATAGTGACTGTAACATCTTCTGTTGTGACTGGTTGGTCCAGATATTGTTTATGTTCTTGTGAGTTTTTTTTCCCAAATTTCCTGTGATGATAAATAATTTAAAATATGATTAGTGTCAGGATTGTCTGATGTACAAATGGTTTGGTAGTATTCAGCAAATACATTGGCTAATTTTACAGAATTAGTTTGAGTTTTTCCTGGGTGCCTTTAATAGCTTGTATAGAATGCGAGGAGGTTTTTTCCTCTAATTTTCATGCAAGCAAGTTTATAGATTGGGTGGCCTTTTTTGTGTTCATCTTCTAGTTTTCTTATTCTAGATATCATTTCATTTCTAATGTTTTCTTTTTGCTCTTCATGACAGGAGGCAACGGAGATTAATTTCCCTCTAAGTACCACTTCCATAGCATCCTACACGTGGATTTGAGGAATGCCACATAGTTTGTTTCTATTGTTTAATTTCTAAAGAGACTTCAGAAGAAATTTATTTGTTAAATAAAAGTGATTTATTTAGTTTCCAATTTGTTTGATGTCATTTATTCTCAGTGTACATTCTGTCCAAGCATAGTCTGTCCACAACTTGTCACCAATCCTTGATGTAAGAGTTTGACTAATTAATTTAGGAGATAAGAATATGTCATTTAAATATGTAATTTAGAAGATAAGAATATGTAATCAATCCTTGTGTATATATTGTGGATAGAAGAGAAGTATGTATAGTCTGTTACCAGTGGGTTTTGAAGATGTCACTAGATCAATAGATAAAGCCTAAGAGCCATTAATTGATCTTAGCAGCTTAGTAACTGTATTGTTAATTTTAATTGCTTTGACACGATAGGCAGTAAAATTTAAAAGGTCATTCAGAGAGGAGTGATACAAATGTTTACTGCTGACACATTGATTTACCCACGCTGAACGAAAGCAGAATTGAAAGCCAAGAGAATCAAGTGTACTCTGCATGAAGACAGCTCGTCAGGTTGTTTTGATCTACAAGCAGCTCTCCACACTGAAAGCAGTGAAAGCAGCTTTCTCAGTAATCATGCTTTGCGGTATTATCCAATACAATTTTTAAAGTTTGTGTATGTACACTCACACATTATGCAATGCATTTATATTTTGTATCACTTTCATATTTATCAAAATACTTAATTTCACAGGTCAAGGGATGGTGTCATGGAAATAACTGTGCTTATATACCGCTCTTCTACACATATTAGTGCCTCACCCAGAGCAGTGAACAAGTTAGTGTTATTCTTATCCCCACAATGGAGCTGGGGCTGAGAGGAGTGGCTGACCCAAGGCCACCTACTGAGCTCATGTCAGTAGTGGGATTCAAACCAGTAGACTGCTGATTATGGTTTAGAACACATACTTCGTGAAACATATGCATTCTAAATAATGCTGTATGAACATCACTGTAGTTCTTTTTCTAGTATGGCGTATAACTGGTGCTTTATCTTTGACAGCCAATTAAAAATAGTGAACAGTATCAGATACATGTTCTGTAATAGTTAGCAGAGACCAAGGATGATCTGGTCATGTAACTTTTCTTGTCATTTTTACTATCCATATCTCTTATCTTGCAGCTGGGCATAGTGGTACTTTTGGCTAGGTATGGTCATAGATCCAGAGGAGTTAGCCGTGTTAGTCTGTAGTAGCAAAATCAAAAAGAGTCAGTAGCACCTTTAAGACTAACCAATTTTATTGTAGCATAAGCTTTCGAGAATCAAGTTCTCTTCGTCAGATGTGTGATCCAAACTGGCCACATACAGAAGAGGAGGGGAGAGAGGGAAAGAAGGGGACATATATCACAAGGGGACAGGATGCAATTAGCGTGGAGGCAACCCAAACATTCCTTTGCTAGTAAATGTAAACATCATTCCACCAAAGACTTAAAGGTCGCTGTGGTTCAACAGAAACCTTTCAAAAACAAAATCCAACGGGAGGCTGCTGAATTGGAATTCATATGCAAATTTGACTCTGTCAAGATGGGACTGAATAGAGACTATGAACGGTTATCACATTATCACAGGTAACAGATTTCCTTTACAGAGGCGTGGTCTGGGGGAGCCCAGTGTCGCCTGGTGTGGGCTTTCGGGGACCACAGTTCTCTTTGTCAGATGCATCTGGCAGGGAGAGCTGTGGTTATCGAAGGCTTATACTACATAGGAATTGGATACTTTCCAAACAAACACGGCAAACTGACTCCACACCAAAAGGAGATGTTTACTAGGTAGGTAGAATGTCACTAGGCTAGGTAGAATGTCACATGATTGGAAACAGTAAAAAAGAATTAAATTATGATTGGTTTGATATTTATCTTTGTTATCATATGAAAGGATCTTAGATTTCTGCATAAGATAATATATAAAAATGGTAATCCAAATAGCAGATCAGGGTTTTGGCCAAAAGAAATCTCATGAAGATCTAGGCAGGAAACTTACCCTTGTAATATGTGCTACGGTAACTTGAGTGCATTTCATTGTTAATCTGACTGAGTTAGATTTCATTAAGAAATGATAGGAAACTTAATTCTTGTTGTGTTCATCTGTTCTATTTTTCTGTTTTATTTAAATAAACATTTATATTTTGATACCTCACGTAATGAAAACGACTAGCATTTGTTAATGAAAGAAGCCATTAAACTCTTAGGAGGAGTCTGTCTCCTGGTTGGGAGAGTGCAACAAAAACATACATCCCGTTTATTTTGTACTGAAAAGCAGTTTCTCTAAAACAGAGAAACGTGTTTTCAGTTCTCACTTGAAGTTTTCAAGCTGCTCAGGATTTAAGATAAAACCTTCAACCTATCGCTACCGAGTATTTAATACTTCTTACTTAATGTTTAAAAGTTATGTCTAATATTTATGCCTAATATGATTATAGAAGCAATACTGTTTGAATTATCTATAAACTTATTTGAGTTGCATTGTTAGTAAAATCACAATTTCATGAAATTTTTACCATTTTATAACATTACAACTTTGTACCAAAAAAGTTTTGCATGTAGAAGAGGTTGCCAAAAATAAAATCCCCCACCCCCACCCCCACCCCTTAAGACGGAGATGGAGATGGAGACGGAGACGGAGACAGAGACAGCCGGGTCCCCGGGGGTCGCGGCTGCGCCGCTCCCCCCGACGCCCCCGCCCCGCCTCCGGGCTGTTTTGTGCTGTTCCCGGAGCTTTTTGCCATGGAACGGGTTAATAAAAGCGGGGCAGTCCAGAGTTTTCATTTCTAAAATATTGTTCTGGACTGTCTCTAACACATCTCCCTCTTTTTTGTGGCCTTGGCCTTTCTTTAGTTCCCGTTCCAGTCTGTTTTGTGCTGATCCGGCTTTAACCCTGTCCCGAGAAGACATGGACTCTGGTCACTCTCAGGTGGACTAACTTAAGTGGAAACCAAGAGAACAATTAGCAGATGGCAACCTGGGGACACAATTTTAAATAACTCAAGAATGAAGGATTTCCTGAATCCGAGCACCAGTACTCAATGCAGGCAATGCAGGTGAGTGAGTGACTCCTCAGGAGCTGGTGCATAACTGATTAAGATCTGGAGTTGTTAAGTGTCAGATTCTACATTATGTCCAATCAAATCATACACAGCATTAAGTGCAGAATCAGAAAAGAATTAATGCAATTTAAGGTAAAAAATAAAATAAAATACATCATATACTTTTATCCATTAGATGCCTAGAAAACTATGACATGAATGCAAAGTAAACTGAGAACTTCATTTCCAGCACATATCACTTCCTTCATGGTAAGCCTGCAGAACTTTGATCTCTTATCTGGGTACAGTGTACAGCCTCTAAGTAACTCTTTAGCCCATCTCCTCTCTGGCTGCACTAGCAAAGGGGAGAGGGACCACAACTGAAGAGATGACATAGAAATCCCAGCATTTCACAGTTGTATTAGTTTAATTTAGAATTAATCTATCTATAATGATAGGGTTGATCAGGAAAATAATGCTGGCTCTGATGTAAGTGATAAATGCAGGGTTTCTGCACTTCTGAGCCACAGTGTCGGAGCGCTTCAGGCTGTGCTGTCTTCTATCAATTCATGTTGCTTTTCGGGGCTCTTGCAAATTGTGCAGCCTACTCTTTACTCACTTTCCCATGCCATGACATTACATACTGTAGCCACCAGAGGGACCCACAGCAATAGGAAATTGCCAAGAATAGGCAAACTGTTTCATTTGCTACATACATCCCACAAGTTAATGCTCGTATTTTTATCATGTCTTTTGTCCAGACTCTGGGTGTACTTCATGCTGCTAGATTCTCCTCCATGCTAGTGTGTCTGCAGAATCTGTTCTCCCCATTAGTTCATTGCATATTACTATGACTTTTCATGCGTCCTGCTTTCTGCAGAACACTGGAGGATTTAAGGACAGTGGGGTCTTAATATGCTATGGGATATATATCTGTGGTTTCCCTGGCACCACTAGCACTGGGAAGGGGCCATGGCTCAGAGGCAGAGTATTTGCTTTACATGGTGAAGGTTCTGGGTTTAGTCCTGGGCATCCCTGGAGAGCCACTGCCAGTCAAAGTAGAAAATACTGACCTTGATAGGCCAAATGGTCTGACTCGGTATAAGGCAACTTCATATATTTGTAGCACAGACAAAGACTGTGGATGGGTGTCACACTCAACCTTGGCAAGGGATGTAGAGGGGAGGAGCATGCTAGCTGTGTAGCATCACCTGTATGATGCTGTCTGCTCTGTTCATAGGTATTTAAGACCTGGGCAAGCCCAGATGCATGAGCCAAAGAGCTCTGGTCCTTGCGGTGGAGGTCAGGTTCAGGTCAGGTCCTTACCAGAGCTGGGTAGAAAATCTGGCACAGAGAGAAATATTTGCTGTTTACTCAGAAGCTCCCCCCCCCCTTATTTCTGTTCTATGCTTCAAAAATTGTAATTTGCTTTTGGTCCCCATTGGGGAGAAAAGTGAGAAATAAATAAATAACACCCTCGCATCAGTACAAAAAAGCTGCAATTGCTTTGCTTGAGTTTCCTTGCTGCTAGGAATGAGCTCAGTGCTCTGCTGCCATAAGAAGAGGAAACAGCTTGACTCTTCCTTGCACCTAAAATGATGATGATTAAATACTATAAGGTTGATTAAGCACAACAGGACTTGCTTGCAAATAGGATTTGGCTGCATGGCTGCAATTCTGAGCATACTTACCTTGAATCAATAACTCTGATTAAACTTGGTTATGTTCAGGCTGTTGAGTACTTCATTATGCACTTAAAGCCTGCTGGTTTCAAAGGACTTCAGCACGTTGAATGTTCTCTAGATTGGGCCCCCAGATTTGAATTGTTGCTCAGCTGGGGCGGTCAAGCCTGTGTGTGCAAGGCAGAGAAGAAAAGCTGGGGGCAGGAGAGTTGCAACCCCATCTGTGTCTTTCGGGAGAGGACTTAATAATGTGACCCTTTGTTTCCTTCCAGTCTGGATTCCATGATCTTGGGCACTGCAGATTTTATGTGGAACAAGTGGCAGGCCGTTGTGCATACTTAGTTTGCCTCAGGGCTATTCAAGGAAAGCAGAGGAGTTTAACCCTTTTACCTACACTTGTGCTACTGTTCAAAACCAGCTTCCTTACTGTTATTACTTATTAGCTTTAATAGGTAAAAATATATTTTTTGAACGTCTTTTCTTTTTTAAAATGCTAATAGCAAAACAGGGGATGTGGTTTCTGTTTGAATAGAGGTTCCTGGACACTGGGTAGGGCTCAAATTCTTCCTTTACATTAGAAGCAGACTGTGTATTTGTGTGGCACCTCTCTTTGTTTGATTTGGAAGCTTCTATTTGACTATTCCCTCTCTTTTTGTGCCCCTTGTTCTCTCTCTCCTGCTAGTCTTGCGAGAAGTTAGATGCTTTCTGCAGAGCTCTCCTATGCAAGCATGCCAAGAGGCATACCCATACTCTTACTCACATGCAGCCAGATTATCTGACCATTTGTAATAGGGAATTGTATTATTTAGATAATTTTCTCTTCTGCTACTACAAGAATGAAAGTAAATTTGAATCAGCTTTAATTAAAGTAAGTTTATCTCTTACAATATACTGGCTTGAACAGTACTTCAGCACATGTGATTCCAAGCATTCCTAACTGTGCAATTTTGCTACAATAACTAACAAATATGCCCAAGAGATTCAAATAACAAAACTGAATGGAGGTTAAAGGGCTAAACCTAGGGTTACCGGGTCCCCTTATCCTCTCAGTGGGAGAGGGGAACCCAGCAATCACCTTTTTGAAAAAAATTTTATTGGGTTAGAATCAAATGTTTATACATTACAATCAATTTTCCCATTTCCCACTTTCTAACCCCCTCCCTTCCCCCCCTTTTTGTTGACTTCCAACAGTTTTCCAACCCTTTATCCCTTTTCCCTTACTCTTTATATATTCCTCTCTAACAAATATATATTCTCCCTTTATTCTAAGCAATACTTCTTTAACTATTTTTAATGCTCTGTACCCTAACTATGAGTCCCTTTTTTCCATAATGGATAAACAATTTATCCCCTTTTTCATAATTCCATTTTCAAATATTTCTATATATCATAAACTATGTAAACCATACATTCATATAAACCAGCCAGTTTAACTTATACTCTATATGTTATTCATTCTATCTTCTTCTCTCTATTTTGGTTATATTTGTTTACATTAATATTTCTATTCCCCTTCAATCATAAATCTATATATGATATCAATCAATTTGACTCATATATACCTTCAGATGAACATATTCAGTTTGGTACATTATACAAAATCAGAAAGAAAATATTATTAGTTAGTCAATCCTTATAGTTAACACTTATGATTAGTTATTTTCTATCAATATTCTATTTATTATTCTATATATATCAATCTAATAACATAGCTGCTTAGAGATTCACTTTTACCTCTTCTCCCCCCCGGTAAAGTCACCCCCCTCTACATTTTATTGTACTTCAATAGTTCTCAAACTGCCACAGTTCTCCTCCCACCTCCCATTTCTTCTCCAAATATTGTTTCAGCTTCTCCCAGTCTGTGTTAAACTGTCCTGAGTGCAGATTTCTCAGTTTTCTTGTCATCTTATCCATTTCTGCCATATACAGCAATTTGTAAATCCAATCTTCAATAGTTGGCACTTCTTGTACTTTCCATTTTTGCACGTACAAAAGTCTAGCTGCTGCCGTCATGTAAAATATCAACGTCCTATGATGGGCTGGAATTCCCTCCATTCCCAAGTTTAGTAGCAGGAGTTCTGGGTTCTTATTTACTTGAAATTGTAAAATCTCACTCATTTCTCTTATTATTTCCCCCCAGTACTGCCTAGCTACCTCACACGTCCACCACATATGGTAGAGGGAGCCCTCATGCTTCCTGCATTTCCAGCATTTATTAGAAGTGTTCAAATTCCCTAGCGCAATCTTCTTTGGTGTCATGTACCAACGATAGATCATTTTGTAAATGTTCTCTTTAATACTAGTGCATGTCGTTGTCTTCATTGTAGTCTTCCACAAGTATTCCCATGCCTCCATTGTTATTTCTTTGTTGAAGTTTATAGCCCATTTCACCATTTGTGCTTTGACTATCTCATCCTCAGTATACCATTTCAACAGTACTTGGTATACCTTGGATATTCTTTTCTTGTCCTCGTTAAAAAGGGTCTGCTCTAGTTCCGAATTCTCTGTTCGTATACCTCCCTTTACAGAGTCCAAGTTATATAAATCTCTAATCTGTCTATACTGGAACCAATCGTAATAAGGTAGTAGTTCCTCCTGAGTCCTTATTCTGAGTTTAGATGCTTCAATTCTAGTTATTTCTTTATAAGTTAAACATTGTTGCTCATTATCAACAGCTCTCGGATCTATCACCTCATATGGAACTACCCACAAAGGGGTTCCTTCTTGTAAATAGATTCTGTACTTCTTCCAGATTGTATATAAACTTCTCCGTATATAATGATGCAGGAACATCGAGTTCACCTTTACTTTATCATGCCATAGGTATGCGTGCCATCCGAATATTTTTTTGTATCCCTCTAGGGCTAGTAATTTCTTGTTCTTTAACGTCATCCACTCTTTCAACCACACTAGGCAGATTGCGTCATGGTAAAGTCTTAGATTGGGCAGTTGCATTCCGCCTCTTTCTTTTGCGTCTTGTAGAACTTTCATTTTCACACGAGGCTTCTTGCCTGCCCATACAAAATCTGATATTTTCCTCTGCCATTTTTCAAATTGCTTAGAGTCTCTGATGATTGGTATTGTCTGTAGCAAAAACATTACTCTTGGTAACACATTCATCTTAACTGCTGCAATCCTTCCCAACCATGACAAATTCAGCCTGTTCCATTTAATCAAATCTCTCTCTATCTGAGTCCATAATTTTTCATAGTTATTTTTAAATAAGTCTATATTCTTAGCAGTCAGTTCAATTCCCAAGTATTTCACCTTGCTTGTTACTTCACAATCCGTTATTTCCATTAACAATTGTTGTTTCTGCTTAGTCATGTTTTTACATAATATCTTTGACTTCTTTTTATTAATATAAAAACCTGCCAAGTCTCCAAACTCCTTAATCTTATCTATCACTTTTGGCATGTTCTCCAATGGGTCCTCTACAATTAACATTATATCATCCGCAAATGCTCTGACCTTGTATGAATAGTCCTTTATTTTTATTCCTCGAATTTCTTCATCTTGTCGTATTTGTATCATCAGGATCTCCAATACCAAAATGAACAACAGTGGAGACAACGGGCAACCTTGTCTTGTTCCTTTACTTATAGTCAATTTCTTAGTCGCTTCATCATTCACCACAATTGCTGCAGTCTGGTCTCTGTAAATTTCCTTAATTGCTCTAATGAATCTTTCTCCCAATTGTAGCTTTTCCATAGTGGCAAACATAAAGTCCCAGTTTAAATTGTCAAACGCCTTTTCAGCATCAACAAAGAAGAAACCAACCTCTTTATCACAACGCTTATCATAATATTCAATAGCATTAATCACTGTCCTTAAATTGTCTCTGATTTGTCTGTCTGGCAAAAAGCCTGCTTGTTCCTCCTCGATAACTTCCGAAAGCCACCCCTTCAGTCTCTCCGCCAGTATCTTCGCAAAGATTTTATAGTCGTTGTTAAGTAACGATATAGGTCTATAGTTTTTCACATTAGTCAAGTCTTGGCCCTCTTTGGGGATCAATGATATATTCGCTTCACTTCAGGTATCTGGAATCCTTTGATCCCTTAAAACTCCATTGATCACCTCTTTTAGGAATGGTGCCAGTTCATTGGCCATTGTCTTATAAAATTTAGCCATCTAAGCCATCTAAGTCCATCTGGACTTATTATTTTCTTTTCCCTTCTCTTCTTCAATTGCCATGCCAGATACTTCCCAGGTTTATTTGCACCTTCAAACGCTTTCTGATTCAGTCTTTTAAGGTTCCACTCCAATTCTTTATTACTCATTGCTGTTAACTGTTCTTGAAGTATTTTAATTTCCTGATATAATTTCTTTTTCCTTGGTCTCTTTTTTAACTGTATTTCTTTGGCTTTTATTTTCTCCTCGATCTCTTGTCTTTTCTCCTCTTTCTTTTTTCTTGCTCTACCATTTAAGTCCATTAGTATGCCCCTTATAACCGCCTTATAAGCATCCCAAACTTTATCAGTTGGTACTTCTTTATTCACGTTGTATTGTATGAAGAACTTTGTCTCTCTTCTCAGCATCTCCATATTCTCTCCTTCCTGTAGCAAGTCCTCATTTATTCTCCATGCTTTCCTTTTTCTCCTTTTCCCTAATTTCCACATAATTGGATTGTGATCTGAGCCTACCATCGGCATTATTTCTACCTCCTTAGTCCATAACGCTAAGTCTTTTGAGGCCCAGATCATATCAATTCTTGATAATGTAGAGTGCCTTGCAGAATAAAAAGTAAACTGTCTGCTTTTAGGATATTCTCTTCTCCATACATCTTCTAGAGTCTCCTGTTGTATCAACTCAAAAAAGAGCTTTGGTAATAGTCCTCTTTTCTTTTGTGCCGTTATTGTCTTTTTATCTAATTCCAAGTTTGTCACTCCATTGAAGTCTCCAGCAAGAATTATCTGGTCATATGAAAGATCGTCTAGTTGCTTCCTCAAATCCTCAAAGAAGCTTTCTTTTGCACCGTTAGGTGCATAAACTCCGACTACCAACACTCTCTTTAAGTTCCACGTACATTCCACTGCTATAAATCTGGCTTCCACATCTTTCATTACAAATTTTGGCTGTAGCTCCTCTTTTATATACAACACCACTCCTCTTTTTTTCTTATTGGAGGCCGCTACAAATTCCTTGCCCAGTTTTCCCAATTTTAAATATTTTAAATATGGGTCTCTTGCAAACAAACAATGTCACATTTTTGTTTTAATAGCCAGTGGAAAATGTTTTTTCTCTTATTCGGTGAATTTAGTCCATTTACATTCCAGGATAAAACTTTACACTCCATACTCATAATCTTGTTGGTAAGTCCTTTTCATTGTCCCTTATAAATCGCTCCATCTCTCGCTCAGATCTAATGCGCTTTTTGGCCCCTCCAAATTCAAAGGACAGACCTTCTGGGAGCTCCCATCTGTACCTGAGTTTCATGTCCTTCAACATCTGGATTAGCACTTTATATTTTTTCCGATCTAGTAACACTGATCTGGGTAATTCCTTCATTATGATAATTGTCTTGCCATCAATCTCCAATGGGTCTTGAAACTGTTTAGTCACAATCTTCTCTTTCATGTTTCGTGTCGTAAACTGCACAATCACATCTCTTGGTAATTTCCTCTGGGTTGCAATTCTCGAGTTTACGCGATATGCCACATCAAGGATAGCCACAACTTCCTCCTCCTCCTTCCCCAGGTATTCAGCTAACACCTCAGTCATCTGTTCTTGCGCTGTCTTTCCTTCCACTTCCGGCAAGCCGCGAAATCTCAGCTGCTTCTCCATGTGTCTACTTTCCGCAACTGCCATTCTTCCCCTCATCAGTCTCATCTCTGTTTGTTGCGTGTCTGCTAGATTCTCCATCGCGCCTTCTACTGCTTTAACTCTCTGCTGCGTTCCTTGTAATTCATTTTGTATTGTTTCCATACCTTTCTTCACTTCTGACAGCTCCGATTTTACTGTCTGTTTAACCTCTTTAATCAGCTCCAATTTCATGTCCTTAAGTTCTTTAATCACTTCTAAAAGTTTTTTGTCCAGGTTTTCTATTGCCGATTGCCACTCTTTTTTCGACATCGTGGGGCTTGCTTTAGCTCGCTCCCACGAGTCCGCTCTCTTCCTTAACTCCGTGGCGTAAGATTTAATGTCTTTTTGTTTCAAATGTCCCGGTCTTCTTGCATAAATTAATTTTTAAAGAGTCCAAAATGTCGGGCGTCTTTTCTCTATGGTTTCTCTATGATTTTGTAATCCAAAATGGCCTACTTCCTTTTCCGCTGAAGCCGTGACCCTTCCCCTTTCAAAGATGGCGATTCCCTTCTTCCTGCCCTCCAGCAAGGGCCGCTTCTCTCCAGCGACTCTATTGTTATTACACACTTCCTGTCTCCCGACTTCCCACAGTAGGTCTCGCGGTGGTATCTTTTTCTCACAGCTCCATAACCGCAAGTATTCAAAACAATAGTCCAATTTCTTTAATAACTTCTTTAAACTTAGTCTCTTTTCAAATACAACTCTTGCCGAGTCTTCCCCTCCTTTTCATTAGCCTGTTGCAGTTTGAAAATCTACTTTTATTCCTCTCTGCTTTTATCAATCTGTCCCGTATCAGAAGATAGTGATCTTTACCTTCTCATTCACTTTTCTCGGGTTGTAATCGCTGTTTCGATTTTAACTTCTCCTCTCCACTTCTTCCCCCAATCGAAGCTTGGGTATGTAGGTCTTATGCCAGCCGAATTGGCCCCAGAACTGCCGCAGAGATTGTAGCCAACCTGTCGCAGGGTGGGACCTCAAGGATCGGGAGGGGACCCGTTGCGCAGAGCCCCCCCTCATCCGAGATCTAACACACCCTAGGGTCTTGAGCGTTCTTTGCCTGCTCTCCGCCTGAGAGCAGTCGGCCGCGGGCTATTTTCCCCCCGCCGGCCGCTTAAAACGGCAGTCCGGTCAGCTCCGCAAATGGAGCTGCTTCAGACCTCCATAAATCCCAAACCGGAAGTCCAGCAATCACCTTTTTGTTGTTTTGCACATGCGCGTACTCCCAGGCCTGCACAATGACATCACTCCCAGGAGTGACATCATCACACCGCCCCAAAGTTGCGCCTGTTCCCCCATCTTTCCTTCCATCACCTGCCAGGTGAGTGGGGGGGGCAGAGGGTGGGAACAGGGGATCCTCTGCCCCCACTGGGGGACCTGAGATCCCTAGTTAAACCCCCTCTCCTTATCCTTCATGGTCCCAAGACAAACAGAAATCACACAGGTCTGCATTTTATAGATGGGTGATTTTAATCTCATATGTCACAGTGAACAGATGCCACTATTTTTGGCAGGACAAGAAAAGAACAATATCAGGGCTCAAACTAGTTACTGGGTGAATTTCATTTGCTCTAACCTGAATACATGGACAGTCTGCTTGGAAGGATATGGCCTACCACATTTGTGTTTGCTGTGACCCTCACTCATCTTGGCTTATCTTGCTGGACGGGATTGCCTGTCACTGCAGATGGATGCTTAGGTGTCATCCATTTGCAGGCTACATGGCACTTATAACTAACAGGTTTGCTAGCTGTGGCTTTCCTTGATCACGGAGATGCAGTCAAAATTATCCTTGCTCAGTTCCCATCCAGGTTAGATTACTATAATTCCCTCTATGTGAGACTGCCTTTCAAATCCCTTTGGAAACTACAGTTGATTCAAAATACATCTGCAAAAGTGCTACTGGTAAAGATTACAGGGAACACATCACTGTATTAAAGGACTATATGGGCTGCCAATGCATTTCTAGGGATAATTCAGAGTGCTAGTTCTAATCTTTAAAGCCCAAAATATCCTATTCTGGCAGGCACCTACTCAATGGTGCAAAAACTAGAAAAACAGCAGCAGAAGGTAAATTTAATTGGGGGATCCCAAAAGTTATGCTGCTTTAATCTCTCATCTAAATGCCATCTTGGAAATTGCAAAGAGGATCTGATCGCCGAGGGAGTTTGCTGACCTCAGTGCTGCCGTTGAAAGGCCCCGTCTCATGCAGCTGCCACTGAGCTTCCTGCAGGGAGGGCACATGAAGGACCGCTGAGGCAGATCTTAACAAATGGAAATGAGTTCATATGAAAGTAAGTAGTCCCGTGAAAATGATAGCCACGAGGTTTCAGCTGGTCTTCGAAATGGATCTGCTGGTCTTCTGCAGCCAGGCAACTTAACCTCAGAACCTTCCATCTGCCCAGGACAAAAATTCAATATGAACATCCTCCCAAGAGCAAAAAAAACCCCATCTGGGACTAGTGAGCAAAGGCACTACAACTTACACTAAACTTAGATGCAGAACCTGAATCCAGTGCCTACATGAACTAGAGATTCCACACTTAAACAAAGGCCGTTTCCACACACATTGAATAATGCACTTTCAATGCACTTTAGTTATCCTTTAGAAGTGGATTTTTTGTTCCACACATGGAAAATCAGTTACAAATGTGCACTAAAGCGTATTGAAAGTGGATTATTTAACGTGTGTGGAAACGGCCAAAGTGGTGTATTAGGTCACTTATCCTTTAATGCAAAAGGGTTCTTTGTTGGAAATTAAATTCGCCACTTAGCGCAGCTAAGCTATGTCTCTTTCAGTGCCTTCTGTGGATTTTGTTCCATATTCCTAGCTCATTTAGGGAGATTTTGTAAGCACCATTGTGCACTGGAGGGCAGTAAATGGCAAATTAGCAGTATAATTTCAGTTACGCTACACATTCTGAAATGGTTCCAGCTGAACTGGTGGTATTTAAAGACTATGAAGCTGAATCAGCAATAGGTTTTTATATAAATTGGTTTGGTTTGAATATAGATGCAAAGTCTCTCATGAAGGAACTAGAGGTCAGAATTTTTCCTAACCCATTGCATTTCCCAAGTATGTACAGCTACTCTTCCTGAGTCTAGGGCATTAAACATTAAAATGTTAGCCCTGGTCTGTTTAACAGTGCACATTTATGAGAAAGTTTTTGTGTCTGATATGAACTGAACGTAGACTTGTAAAATTTGTCTGAACATTCGCATCTTGAAAAATTGTGTTATTCGAGCATCCCATTATTGCTGTAGGGGTGCTCTGTAGCCATATAGGCTATCCAATACTAGTTAGCTCCTGTCTTCATATAACCAATTTTCTTACGCTGGAATTTCATAAACTGGAAGGTCTGCATGCTACCAATTCTCAGCCTTGCCTCTCAGGCCAGGGTCCAATCGAGGGCCTGCCTGGGCACTGAGATGACCATCAGAGGCCCTCCTCCTTGCGCCTCCTCAGTCGGAAGTATGAGGGGGAAGCACTTTCTGTAGAAGTGTCATGACCCTGGAATTCCCTCCTCTGGCTGACAGGAAGCTGTCCTGTCCCTGAGAGATAAAACTGTCACTCAGCTGTTTCATCCCTGAGCCTATGGGAGTGCTACCCCAGTATCCAATCATCTTTCAGAGGGGGCATGGAACATTGGAGCAAAACACAGAAGCAGTTCAGGTTTGCAGACCGTTTCATGTAAAGCTCTGCCTGGTATTGTGGAAGTGTGGTTTGGCTCTACCTCTAGGAGAGAACAGAGGGCCCAGCTGTGAGGCCTGTCTCTGTGATGAGCAGACCTGGTACCATTTGGTCTGAGTCTTTGGAAAGGGCAGTCTAGAGACAAAAACAGTGAGTGCTGGTCCCCCCCCCCTCCTCCCTCTAGGAGGGTAAGGGGGTCTGGAAACCCTAGATTCTTGGGTCCATTTTAGCACTGCTTTTCCTGTGCTCAAAGTGGTTAAGAATAAAAATAAGTTCAGCAAACCATGCATGAAATTATCAGCAGCACCAATACAGCTCAAGTCACAGAATAGTCATTAAAAACCCTACTTCGCAAATGCCAAGTGAAAAAGGAAGATTAGTATCAGAAAAAAAGGAAGCTCTTTGCCCCTCTGCAGAAAGAGGCATCCTCGTGGCCATTGCCTCTTCCTTGTGATGCTTGCAGCTCTCAGGCATTCTGCTGCGGTTGCTCCCACTGCTAAGGCATGGAATTCCAGTAACGAAATGATCTTGCTGCTGCAGGAACCCACCCAAGAAGCAGAGGAGGTAGAGCCATCTGAAAGCGTATGCACTCCCATGAAGATTGCTGGATCATCTATGCATTTAACTGTGTATAAGATTACAGGCATTTTTCGCCCTTTACAATAATTGTTCACACTTTGAACCTTCTATGAAATGACTCACCAGTGCTGTGCTGTCTAGGCTACATCACGGTTTATGTACAAGGAAGAATTCAAGTACAGGAGAGGTGTATGCTGCGTGATACCCCATTTCCTTTGCAGGAGAGAGTGAGGTCATGCCATTACTCTGCCCTGTCATCCCCCCAAGTGGAGCTTGGAGAAGTACTTGATGTAACAATTGGTTATGCTATAGAAAGCCTGGATGTGGGCTAGGAAGGAGGTAACGGAATGGTTGCTCTTGGCCTGGAAAGGAAATGGGGCTGGAGAAAGCGTCTATCACATTTGTTTCCCACCTTTCTTCGATGGGGGTCTTCTTTGCCCTATTTTGTCCCCATAGCAAACCTGTGCAATAGACTAGCATGAGAGATGGTGACTAAGCCAAGATCACACAGCTTCATGGCTTGGTCAGCTTCCCAAGTACAATATCACTACTCTACTCAGAACAACAGACTGAAACTACAGAACAGGTCATCACTGATGGGACATTATTTCCAGTCACCGCATTTAGAGATTGCTTAATCTCTGCTCTGGTGACCATTTTTCCAGGACTTAGCTGAAAACAGTGTTCTGCAATGGAAATGTCAACAGAGGCAAGGTTCGTAAGGCAAGGGGTTGGCACAATTGCTGGTGTAAAGGCACAGTGAGTACACAGAGCCTGAGAAGGCATATGGGATGAGGTAGACATACTAAGCAGACCCTCTACAAAGCACCTTATCAGGTAGACCCAGTGTCAGAAAGATGTTCTACAGTTGTATATGCAATGATTATGAACTATTCGAGATACATACTGTAGTTCTTGGCTAGTAAAACAAATTATTTCCATGGAAGAACAGCAAACTAGGTCAAATTTTTCAGCCTTTTGATGTAGCCCAATGGGGAGATGATATATAGCAGTGGGGTGGGGTGGAATTATGCCTCGGAGCTCATCCTATGCTGTGTCATCAGGCCTAGATCTCCTTTTATACATACTTGCATGAGAAGTAACCTTGTCTGAGAGGGCAATTTTGGATGGAAGTAAATGACCTCCATTTGAGAACTCTGTCTAGAGCTCTGCAGTTGCTCAAGAACCAGGTGGGACTATTGGAAAGGCCACAGGTACAGGATCACAGACAAAGCCAATGATTTATTTTTTACAGACAATCAGAAAGTGGCCAGAAGCCAGTGGTTTGGCAGGTGATGTGAATCATGAGCAGGGAATGAGTAACAGCCCACAGACACAAAGCTTGCCAGGAGAGAGTGAGTAATATGACATTTATTAGATTGCACAGCCCTGGCATCCATCAAAGGCAGACAGCTGAAGAGTGACATAACTGCAGGCAGTGGGGGTGGCGGGGGAGGGCTGTCCATGTGCATCAGCCTGTTTCTTGCACCTTTGGCAGTGGCTGCGTTCTTGGATGGCTGCCTGGAGGGTTGGCTGAGTCAAGGCATGTTGACAGTGACAGATGCAGAACAGTCAGGCTGTTTCTTCTCTCCTGCAAAAATAAAGCAGGGCACCCTGCTGGTTGTGGCAACAGGGCAAGACGCTCTCAACCTGGAGCAGTCAGAGCTCAGGGCAGAATCTGCAGGGGTGGGCATGGGAAGAGACTTCTCGCTGTCTGCCATTGTGAAACGGATGTAAGCAAAAGCTTGGAATAACCTTGAGTATAATTTAATTCACTTGGTAGGGATGCTGCAGTTTATGCTCAAGTGAGTTCGACAGTTGAGCTTCACTGTACTTGATAGTTATGAATGTGGCGAGTTGATCCTCAGATTTGATCATTTGCTCAGTCAGCAAGCATCTTGAACTACTTGCGAGGCAGCTTGCGGCTGTGCAGCAGCTGTGTTGCTTGCTAGCTGCCTTAGCGTGTCCCAGGTACCTTGTTTTGCCCAGGCATGGTACGTTACTGTTAAACGACCTGCGCATGTCAATATTTTGCCTGCTTTTGTGCTTGCTCAGTTATCAATTGTCTATTACATCAAATCAACCAATCAATTTAAAGATAAATTTTAAAATGATTTTTCTAATTGTTGGTGCCCAAGCACCGGACAAGTGACAAGGATTGGATCAGAACAGTAAGTCAGTTGTGGTACTTGCTTGGACCCACCTGTAAGGGGGCATTACTTTAAACAGTCACATGAACTGTTCCAACGTGAACTTTGCCAAAAAAGAAAAAAGCAGATTTCACTGAATTCCAAATCAGAGAGATTCAGAGGCTATAGGGTGAGGCCAGTTTGTATAGTTTACATGTCAGTCCAACACATGACTTTTACTGAACCTTCTGATTTATGCTCTCTAAAGGTGTGATCTGATGCTGCTCCGAGCATGCTCCGATAGACACTGTTTTCACAATGGGTTTCTTTGGGTGGGTACTAAATGAACTGTGTGGCATTGTTCTTTGTGCTGAGAGCGAGTTTGACAGAAGACTGACCTTCCAAACTCATTCTAACAATAAACAATACATCCCTTCACTTTGGATGGCCTGTTTGTTCAAGGCTGAAGAAAGGAGGCTAACTTTTACAAGAAACCAGAAAACTCTTATCAACAGGATGCAGTCAAGTCTTGTATGTCAAACATATCTTTAAATGTTTCCTATAAATTGCATAGCATACATGATTATTACCACATTCTCTCACAAGGTACCTTTAAAAAGTGGTGCTGAGGAGGGGTTAAGAATCCAGACAACTTACATAGTGGGAAACTAACACTCCTGTGGTCTTTTGTAAAATGGTGTATGAATGACAACTACACATATCCATGGCTACAATCAACAATCATTAATGGGAACAGCGAAAGATAGAACCTACTTTAAAACTAATTCATTTTCCAAGACATTCGTGATAGATTTAAGTTTGCAGAGCAAAGAAATATGCCTATGCAGCAGAACAATCAGACAGTTTGAAAGCTCTGTGTGTGTGCTGTGCTAGGCAAGAAGCCACCCAGCAATCACTGATGAATGATTCGACAAGATGTTGATGTAATCATCAATAAATTGATGGCAACGTCAGGAGTGGAGATCAGGACACAAACAAACCCACTGGTGTCTGAGCATCCCTATCACTTGGGTCAATGTTGAAGACTGGGTATGAGGACGCAGCTGTCCAAACAACAGAATGGAAACAAGGCAAAGCCAAAGGGAGCAGTCAAGTATATTAAGAAGTATTTTTCTAAATTTCTCAACATATTTAGAACTGTCAAATGTTTTGTGCTTTAGATTTTATGTGTTTTTATGTTCTTTTATGTGGTTTACTGATTTTAAATTATTAATTTTAATGATTTTATGTTTTTATTTTTTTTGTTTTATTGTGTGAGCTGCCTCTCACAGATCTCTGAAGAGATGATATGTAAATTTTTCAAATAAATAAATATGTTTAAATAGTGTTAAAAGCAATATATCTAATTCTCGATATGGCCAAATATGTGGATACTTAAATCCAGAAACAGGAGCCATGAACAGACAAGACGGGTCTTTCTACAAACTTTAGAAATGCCCCAGGTGTGCAGAAAAATCTGAAATTTAAATAAATACATGGGGTGGGGTAAAAAATTCCAAATAATAAAAGTAGTGCCTGTAGCTTTAAGAACCAAATGCCCTTAGTGACTGTTGCTAGGCAACTATAACAGGATTGCCTCCCTTTAAGCCTTAGTTTCTGACAGAACAAGGCAGGGGAATAGGAAGCAGGGTTCTTTTAGAGCTGTTTTGGCCTTTGAAGGAGAACTCATTGGGGCCAGAACCAGCAGCAACCATTGGGTGACTCGCTTGTACACAACTTGCCTGAATCACCCAGGAACATCTGCTTCCTGCTGTTAAACAGCAGTCACTCCATGTCTTCACAACAGCCAGTGTGTGGAGTGGTTAGAGTTTCAGATTATAATCTGAGAGAACCCAGGTTTGAATGCCCACTCTGCCATGGAAGCTCACTGGGTGACTTTGAACTGGTTACACATTCTCATCCTAATCTACTTTACAAGGTTGTTGTGAGGATAAAATGGAGCACAGGAGAATTATGTAATCTGTTTTGTGGAGAAAGGCAGAGTATAAATGAAGCAAATAAATAATAAACATAGCTGAAGATAAAAGGTAATTTGGTGGGTGGATGGGAAGGAAAGAAGGAAGCAGGGAATGGTATGGGGCCTGCCAGGAGGAAACAGTGTGGGGAGGAGGTATAGTGGGAACTGAAGTGTCCCTCCACAAGTCCTTGCAGGTTCCCCTCCACACAACTGGGCCATAGTTTTCCCAGGAAGAGACTGTCAGAGAGATGGAATGAAGGAAAGCTGAAGACATGGGGGCAGATAAAGGTAGGTTGGCTGATGGTTGAGAGGAAGTGAAGCAGGAAAAAGGAAGAGGCAATGGGAGATTTTAGAGGAGGGGGAAATAGTGGGGGAGGGTGAATCAGATGCCCTCTGCAAGTCCATATAGTTCTCCATCTTATAATCAACTGTTCACACACAGTGGAAAAGAGCAAGAGTCCAGTAGCACCTATAAGACTAACAAAATTAGTTGTAGGGTATGAGCTTTCATGAACCACAGCTCGCTTCTTCAGATACAGCTAGAATGTGAGTCCATCTGTCCTTGTATCTTGGAAAGTGGATTGATTACAGAAACTGAATGATAATAGCAAGTGAATGACAAAGGCAGCTGTGATTGAATAGGGTGGGGCAGGGGTTTTATTCTGGGAAAAGAGGTGGTGGAACTCTCAAGAGGGAAATGAAGAAGAAACACACAGGATTCTTTGAAATAATATTATTTTCACGCACTATTGCCAAGTATTTTCAAGAGGTGCTGGAACTCCGTTCAACCGCGTTCCCACTGAAAAAAAGCCCTGGGGTGGTGTATGCAGAGGGGTAGTGGGTGTGGAGAAATTAGTATTGGTAATGAGACAGGAATCCTTTGTCTTGATTCAGTCCAGGTGGATGCACTCTTGAGCTTTGTTATCAGTTGCAATTCAGCAATCTCTCTTTCCATTCTCTATCTACGGGACCGTCTCTCCCCATATATTCCCCAGAGGACACTCCGATCAGGGGACAAACAGCTGTTGGTGGTCCCTGGCCCCAAGGAGGCCCACCTAGCCTCGACTAGAACCAGGGCCTTTTCGATCCTGGCTCCCACCTGGTAGAATGCTCTGTCAGCTGAAATCAGGGCCTGGCAGGACTTACTATCTTTTCGCCCGGCCTGCAAGACAGAGTTGTTCTGCCAGGCGTATGGCTGAGGCTGGGCCTCCGCCAGCCTGGAAAAAAGGGGTGTATAAAACCCTCCCTGTGAAGGCTGTCCACCATCTTGTTTTAAATGTGTTGTTTTTAATTAATATGAATTTTATTGCATTTTAATTGTATTTTTAATATGTTGGTATCCACCCTGAGCCCACTTGCGGGGAGGGCAGAATACAAATTTGAAATAAATAAAGTAAATAATCTCCCTTTGAAATTCCTCTGCAGGAGAATTGCTACTTTTAGGTCAGCAACTGAATGTCCTGGAAGGTTAAATGTTCCCCCATTGGTTTTTGAATATTTTGGTTCCTGATGTCAGACTTATGTCCATTAATTCTTTGTCGAAGGGACTGGCCAGTTTGTCCAATGTAGAGAGTGGAGGGGCATTGCTGACAGGTGATGGCGTAAATCACATTAGAGGCTGAGCAGGAGTATGAACCCAAGATGGTATGGCTGATGTTGTTGGGTCCACTGATTATGTTGCTTGGATTGATATGAGAGTAAAGTTGGCATCTTGGTTTGTTGCAGGCCTTGGTACCAGAGTCCATGTTAGTGTTAAGTAGTTTATCATTCTGAGCGAGTAGTTGTTTTAGGTTAGCAGGCTGTCTGTAAGCAAGAAAAGGTCAGCCCCCCAGTGCCTGTGTGAGAGAAGTGTCACAATCCAGCATGGGTTGTAGGTCATTAATAATGCGTTGGACTGGCTTCAGTTGTGGGCTGTAGGTGACCACCAACAATGTTATTTTCTATGGGCTTGTCTTGTAGCAAGCTATCCCTGAGTGTCATTTTGGCCTTCCCAATCATCTGTCTCACTATGTCAGGGGGATAATATGATTGCAAAAATGTCTGTTGCAGATCCTTCAAGTGACTATCTCTGTTGGAGGGGTTGGAGCAGATGCAACTATAGCAAAGGGCTTGGCTATACACAATGGTGTGATGTGGTGGCTTGAGGCATGTAGATATGTTTGCCGATCTGTTGGTTTCTGGTATAATGTGGTACTTATGTGTTCCTTGTATATCCGTACTGTGGTGTCCCAGAAGTTTATTTCTTGTATAGAGTGATTCATAGTTCAGAAAATGCTGTTCTAGCATCTACTTCATGGCTGTCTGCCATGAAGTAGTAATGAGTGAGAACAAACATGCAGAGTTCAGTGGCAAGATCTGCTGTGGTCTTGTCTGGGATGATGTTTCTAAGGGCTTGTATTCCATCCTGATGGGGCATGTTGGTGTACAAGGACTCAACATCCATGGTGGCTAGAATGCCGTTTTCTGGAAGATGGTTAATGGACTGCAATTTCCTCGGAAAGTCTCTGGTATCACAGACATAGCTGAGAGTATTAATGACATATGGAGTCCATAAATCCTTGTATTCCTTCCGTGATGGTGCCTATGCTTGAGACAATGGGATGTCCAGGGTTGCCAGGTTTGTGTATCTTTGGCAGGAGGTAGAAGTTGCTTGGTCGAGGTTTCTGGGGTTTAGCCATATAAATTTGTTCCTGTATGTACATTGTGACTTTCTTCATGATTTTGTTGAGTTCTTGCTGGTATTCATGTGTGGGGTCTGAGGATAGCAACTTGTAGAAACTGGTGTTGGAGAGTTGTCATTCAGCTTCTCGTATGTAATCTGAGAGTTATCATTCAGTTTCTCGTATGTAATCTGTCTTGTCCATTATGACAATGGCTCCTTCCTTGTCAGTTTGCTTTATTATAATGTCAGGATTGTTTCTCAGGCTGTTTATAGCATTCTTCTCTGTGCGGCTTAGATTAGGTCTTGAGTGGTGCTTTTTGTTGATTATTTCAGTTTGGGCTTGGCGATGGAAGCATTCTGTGTATAGGTCTAGTGTGGAGTTGCGGCCTTAAGGGGAGTCCACATGGAGTCTTTCTTTCCGTAGTGTTGAGTGGGAACTAATTGGTAACCCTTATACTGTTCATTGGTGAAGCTGTTCGGCAAAGGATTGTTGAGGGTGTGAGGAGGCTGTCTGTCCAAACAAGTTGTGTTCTGTGCTTTGGTGAAAGTATTCCTTCAAGCTCAGATGGCAGAAGAAGGCCTCCAGGTCTCCATAGAGCTGAATTCACACACAAATAGGGATACACAGCATAGCTGTTCAGTAGAATCCATACAAAGATCCTGGCCAAATATATCTAAGATTTTTTAAAAAATATAATACATAATTAGATTGTAGATAATTTTGGGCTTTGACCAATCTCTGAGAAGTAGGAGAATAACATAAATACAATATCATTTATATTCTTCATTGGCAGCCTCACCAATTAACATTTCCCCTGCCAATTAAAAATGGTTCCTTCCAAACAGTCAACAAAAGTTTTAGTTGATTAATCTTAAATCAATTTAAGGTGCCATCCCTAACTGGAATTAACCAAATGGGCTCCATTATGGGTTGCAATGTTCAGTTGATAAATCGATTAGAGTCTTCCTTCCATCAAATGCATTGGAATTGATTGAAATGATGTTCCTGATTAACTGGACAGGATTTTTTTTAAACCACAGTTTAAATTATTTATAGTACAAGTACTTGCAAAAGCTTTTGAGCAGCAGTCACCATCTCAGAAAATGAGTTCTCTCTTGCAAGGAACACCTCTTGTAAAATGGCACACCATGCCTTCTCATCATGGAGCCTGAAGCCCAGAAACTGTAACCTTAAAATCCTCATATTGTAGTTTAAAAACAAATTGCTGTCAAAGATAGTTACACGTTACTATGAACTTTCGTTGAAAAGTTCCACCAAGCACAATGCTGAATGGTAGTTGTTGTTAGACAGCCAACTGGAATGGATAAACTAATTGGTTCTGTAGTTTCTGTTCACATCTGTAAACTTTTAACTATTTCCACAGGTCAAAATATTGGCCCAGCACTAAGGGCCTGCTAGGATGATTCCATAATATATGACTATGTCTAAGTGAATCTGCAATTAGGTTTCAGTAGCTGGTTATGCTGAATCTAGTGTCCTATTGTGTTCTCCTACTTTTAATTTACTGTGCTTCTTACTGTATAGAACAGGGTTCTCCAATGTGATACCCTCCAGTGGCACCCTTGGTGCCCACCAAGCTTTTCAAAAAGTGGGTAGGGTTATTGAAAGGCAGAGCTTGTTATTGGCTGTCCTCTTTCCAATGAAAAAGTTTTCCATTGGAGGATCAGGAGGAGTGGTAAGCACCTTTGTTGGTTTGTGGTTCCATCCCCCCTTCAGAATTTCCTTTCTTCCAGGAGGTGTGAGGAGGGAGGTATTCCATTTGGTTCCAGGTCCTCTGAGGCAGCCATTTTTAGTTTGACTCTGTCTCCTGTGACAGCCATTTGGGAGTGGGAATTACCACCTTTTCTCAAAATTCAAAGGTGTATATAGGCTCTAAAAGGGCCCCATGGAAGAGAATATGCTTCATCATGACCCGTCTTGTGTATTACTGAATGAGTTATATGACTAACAGTAAATATCTTGCACAGTTGCATCTCAACAAAATATGACATAACTACAGGGATGATCTTAATGATTCTGGGGCCCTGGGCAAAAGTCCAGGAGAGAGCCCTGGAATCACTGCCCTTGCCCTGCTGCTACCACCAACCCACCAGGGACCAATCAAAGGGAGGCCCTTACCCCATGTGAGGCAGATGGAAGACTGCTGAGAGTCAGAGCAGGAACTAGTGGTCATCACTGGGCTAGCCAAGACACATCAGATATCAGTAGCTGTTGCCACAAGTAGTTGGCCCAAGTCTCAAATGGGCAAGTGCAGTGCCAGCAACAGGAACCTGCTCTTTTTCTTCTCCCACCTCTGTTTGAGGGGGGCCAGGCAGAGCCATGGGTGGTCAGGGGGACCTCTAGCATGGGGCTAGGGGCAGCTGTCCCTGCTGGCCATTGGCTAACTCTGCATAGCTCTGAGGACAAATGTGTATGACCACCCTTGAATTTTTCAGAGTTGTTTGTCCTCACTCTATTGTTTCATTCTGTATGAGGAATAACTGTGCATACATGCCACCCAGACGCCATAACCCCATGTTGGTCTAGCCTGTTTGGTGTAGTGGTTAAGAACAGTGAGACTCTAATCTAGGGAACCAGGTTTGATTCCCCACTCCTCCACTTGAAGCCAGCTGGGTGACCTTGGGTCAGTCACAGCTCTTCCAGAACTCTCTCAGCCCCACTCACCTCACAGGGTGACTATTGAGGGGATAATGATAACATACTTTGTAAATCGCTCTGATTGGTTGTTAAGTATATATAAATTGAATGTTGTTGTTATTGTTACATGGCAGAATGGTGTATTGGTTAGACTGCAAATATCTGGATTCAAATGCCCACTCGACCATTCACTAAATGATTTTAGGTCGGTAATGACATTTCATCCTAACCTACTTCACAGAGTTGTAGTGAGAATCAAATAAAGGAGGACAGAACCCCGAGTGCTGCTCTGAGTTCCTTGGGGAAAGGGGGCAGGAATTCAAATGTGATAAATAATTGCCAAGCTGTGGACCAGAAAAGTCATTTAGCGATACTGCAGAACGTTGTGCAGCCATGCAGCTCCTGGAGACTCCACCCTTCTCCGCTGCCTTTTTTGCAAGAGGACTATTGACCCAAGTAAGGGAGGAATAGAACCAGAAGTACTGGAGAAGGGATCGGCATAAGACATATTCAACGTTGCACTGTTTACCTTCAAACTAAAGCCTAGTTTTCTGGGTTGCCGCTTGGCAACTTTAAATACTGAGTTCTCAGCTGGATCGGATCAAAGCTTGCCAGACCCACCATGCACCGGCAGTCATTAATAAATGAATGTGTTTTATCCAGTGGCTCATTACATATCACCTATTACACACTAAAAACACTGAGCTGTATCCCTGGGGCTGGCACAAAGCACTGAGAGCTTGACTCACTCAGCTCCTGCATTAATCTTTACAGATAAGCTACTATGCACTTGCATTTAATCAATACAAATGGCCTTTAAACAAGGCTGTTCCATTCAGATTGCTTGATGGGGACTGTAATTTGCCAGATCTCTTCCTCCCTTCCCCTTGCTCACACACAGCCCAAAGAAACCTGATAAAATATCCTCCAGCATTCAGCCAGGTGGATTGTTCAAAATCTGAAACGTTAATCAGAAGGGAGGTAGCTGGCTTGCAACTCTGACCTATTGGACTGAGTCTTTTACAAACATAGCATGACTTCATAGGGTTGCCAACCTCTCAGGGTGAGGCTGGAATTCTTCCAGAGTTACAAGAGATCTCCAGGAAGAAGAGATCACTTTCCCTGGAGGAAATAACAACACTGGAGCGTGGAGTCTATGGCTTTATTTTACCACTGGGTTCCTTCCTTTCCCCAAACTTTGCCCTCCTCAGGCACTCCCCACTACCAAGTCTTCAGGAATTTCCCAAGTTGTAGTTGCCAACCCTTCATAGGGTGAGACTGATTCCTCACTTATGGTCATGTACAATGGGTGTTTCACAGTTTGTTTCAGTAGAAGAGTGTTGTGTTAAAGGAAAATCGTATAAAGGAAAATTGTTTTCTAGTCTGTATTTTAATTTAATTTTCTGGTATCTGTGGCCTAGTGTTTTTTGTAAACCACCTTGAACAGCTGTGGTTGGTGGGAAAGAGAGCATATAAATATTTAAATAAATTGAAGGACATTTAATGAACCAGTTACATTGACAGATCTTAAGAGGATCCTGACATCTGTGAAAGCCACTACTTATGCGCTGGATCCTTGCCCATCCTGGCTGTTAAAATCAAGTAAGGATCGCATAAGTAAACCAATTGCTAACTCAAGGCACCTTTCCCCAGCTGCTTAAACAAGTGGTTATCCACCCACTCATTAAAAAACCATCCCTAAACAAAAATGATGTGGCCAATTGTCACCCAGTCTCTGGGCAAAGTGATTGAGAGAGCAGTAGCTGACCAATTCCAGGTCTCCTTGGATAACTCTAGCATTCTGGACCTTTTCAGTCTGGATTCAGACCAGATCATGGGACAGAGATGGCACTAGTAGCTTTAGTGGATGATCTCTGTCTGAATATAGACAAAGGCCATGCCTCCTTATTGCTCCTCCTGGATCTACCTGCAGCCTTTGACACAATAGACCACGCCATCCTGTTGAGGCATTTAGAGACAGAAGTGGGCATCAAAGGATGTGCCCTGGACTGGTTTAAATAATTTCGCAGGAAAGGGTTGCCGTCAGAGATCAATTATGGGAATTATCTTGTGGGGTTCCACAGGGCACAATCCTATCTCTCATGTTATTCAACCTCTATGTAAAGCCTTTAAGAGAACTCATTTGCAGCTATGGAGTGAGATGTTATCAATATGCAGATGACATCCAACTCTAAATCTCACTATCCAAGTCCCCATAGGATGCAGTAGAAATTTTAGATCGCTGCCTGACAGCTGTAATCAAATGGCTGAAAACAAACAAATTGAAATTGGACCCAGACAAGGCAGAAGTGATGCTTATTGGGAAGGCAGAGATCTTGAAGGACATTGTACTCCCCCACCTTCAATGGAGTTTGTCTGACCCTTGCAGACTCGGTTAAGAAGAGCCATGGGGTTATACTGGATCCAGCACTATTATTAGAAAAGCAAGTTAAGGCAACTGCACAAAATGCTTTCTACAGCCTCCCTCTAGCCTGGAAGATGGTTCCCTACCACTGATCTAATCTGCCTACCTGGATCCATGCTAGGGTAACATTAAGACTTGACTATTGTAATGCACTATAAATATATCTCTCATCTAAGTTAACAAGGAGACACCAGTTGGTACAAAAGCTGCAGCTCAGTGGTTATCAGGAGGAACCAGGAGCATGAATATCAATCCCATCCTGCAGTCACTCCATTGGCTACCTATCAATCACCATGCTCAGTTCAAGGTATTGGCCATCACATACAAGGTTCTTCATGGCCTTGGTCTGCCATACCTACGGGACCGCCTTTCTCCTTAAGTTCCTCCCCGGCAGCTTCACTTATCTGAATAGAGTCTCCTGCAGGTGCCGCCCTGCACAAGGGCAAAATCAACAGCTGTCTGCACACAAGCATTCTCCGTAGTGGCCCCTGCCCTAGTATGGAATGGCCTGCCTGAGGAAGTCAGGAGAACCTCCAGTCCCCTGGCTTTCCACAAATGATGCAAAATCGAATTATTCAAAAGGGACTTTTACACAGATATGAGGGCTGTATTGTTGGGAGATGATCTCAGAGAGATGCTTCACTAACAAGTTAGGGACCATAGACTTCATCACTATGTTGCCTTATGTACTACCTGTTGCTTTAAGTATGACCCTGCTGGGTAGTTCTGTGTTGTTTAATGTCAGTCCTAGAATTGTTTATGCTCTGTTTCAGCATTTCTTCAACTCTGTATTGGATTTTTGCTAGTTATCTCTTTGTTCATCAAAATGTCCTTGATATTGACCATACTAATATCACACTATGTAATCTGTCTTGAGTTTCAGTAAAAATGGCAGCCTATAAATGACACAAATAAATAATCTTATGTACTTTTTATTTTTATTAAAACATTTTCCACCCAAGCATTTAAACATTAAAATAATTTAAATAATATATAAAAATTTCATTAAAAACATATAAACAGATAAACACACAATACCAAATCCATGGAGGGGGCCAATAACAGTCATTGGGGATGTGCCAAATTAATCAAAAACACTTTCACTCACTGGTGGAAGACACCAATAGAGAGAGAGAGAGACCACTCTTAGGGGTGGCTAATAATTAAAGGTTAAGATGGATACATTAGGCTTCACTCATTTTTCATACTCACCTTTGCTTCTACAATTAGTGCCCAACAATACATTTGGCTTTGATTTTTAGGAAACTTTGGTTCAAAGTGACTCTATGACTCATTAGTGCCTCCTCTGCTTATTCTTTGATTCTCTTTGTATGCTGTATGGGTTGCACACATGCTACTGAAAAATCTGTTTGGCATTGCAGGAAGTCCATTCTGCAGCTATAACATATGCAAGCTGCTTCTATGCATATTGGACCTGTCATGTGGAAAAGGAAACCTTTTCCGCATGCCTTCTTGAAAAGTGCAGGGCTAGCCTGGAGACTTGGGTCATGCAATAGCCTGATCCTTTCAGCTCCAGGAACTACAAGTGGTTTGAGATGGCAATAGGGCTGCCAATTCTGGGTTGAGAAATTCCTGCAGATGTGGGGGTGGAACCTGGAGAAGAAGGGTTTGGGAACAAGAGGGGCCTCAGCAGGGTATCATGCCATGGAGTCCACCATCCAAAGCAGCCATTTTTTCCAGGGAAACTGATCTCAGTGGTCTGGAGATCAGATGTAATTCTGGCAGATCTCTGTGGGTCTGTAACTTGTCTCTTATTACAAATATGAACAATTATATCCTATAGTGCAAGTAAGGGCCCGTGCAAGTAAGGGCCAGGGTAGTATAGCAGATGGAGTGTAGGCCTAGGACTGGAGAAACCCGAATTCAAGTTCAGCCATGAAACCTATCAGATGACCTTGTGTCAGTCACTCTCACTCAGCAGAAGAGCCCAGCATAAAATAGAGAGGGATAAATGCTCTGTGTGCCACCCTGAACTCCATGGAGTGAATGAAAGGGGGGTATTTATTTTTTTAAATTATATGCCATCTCTCCAAAGATCTGATCAAGGCTACTCATAAGGTGAAAAAGTGCAATAGAAGTATAAAACAACTATAAAAATAATATAAAAACAAGCCAAGGGGTCAATATGTGCATTAAAAAATGACTTAAAACAACATTCAGCAGCTGAAAATGAAATCCATAAGAGAGCACTCAAGCTAGAAACAGATCATAAAGACAGCCAAAAAAAAGAAGGAACCCTTCAATTAAAGGGGTTTTTCTTACCTTGTACCTACTAGACAGTAAATTAGGATGGGAGAATTCCACTAGAAAGCCCTGTCTCTGGTTGCCACCCTCCTCACCAGTATACATTGGGGCACAGAGAACAGGCTTTAGGAAGGGAATCTTAGCTGGTAGTTATACAGTACATGAGAAGGCAGCCCAGAGCTGTTTAGGGCCTTGCACTTTCTCCCATATTGTCCACCAGTTAAGATCCCAAATCCTGCTTTCTGTGTCTGTACCTGCAAAGGTGAAAGAGATGGCAACCATCTTTTTCAGTAGTGTAAAAGTGTGAAAGAGGTGGAGAAGCTAGTGTGGCCAAAAAGTAGCATACTACGAGAAAGCTTGCAGTGCACTTTCCTGCTAACAAGCTAATTTTCTGTGTGAAGGGGGGGGGCGTCTTTTGTACTGAGCAAGGAACATTCCATCACATCGATATATCTTACAATAGCCCTGCAGATAAGATTAATAATAATAATAACAACAACAACATTCAATTTATATACCGCCCTTCGGGACAACTTAATGCCCACTCAGAGCAGTTTACAAAGTATGTCATTATTATCACCACAACAAAACACCCTGTAAGGTGGGTGGGGCTGAGAGCACTCTGGAGAGCTGTGACTAGCCCATGGTCACCCAGCTGGCTTCAAGTGGAGGAGTGGGGAATCAAACTTGGCTCTCCAGGTTAGAGTTCCATGCTCTTAACCACTACACCAAACTGGCTCTAATCAGCATATCAACCACCAATCCATATGCAAAAGAACCTCTTCTCCACACTGTGACACTGAGAGATCTCTGTCTTTTGGTGCTACACCTCTGAAGATGCCAGTCACAGCTGCTGGCGAAACATCAGGAACTACAACGCCAAGACCATGGCCATACAGCCCGGAAAATCTACAACTAAAATTCCACCATATCATCTCCCACCTGTTGTCTGAAATTCAATTACATCAGTTGGTTCTCCTCATGCGTTTCAACTTCGTGGCATGTTGTGAAGTGACTTGGTGATTACTTTGCTGCACATCTAACTTACAGCACTAATCACATGTCCCAGTTGGCAACCCTTCAGCAGTTTGGCAATAGTGCAAGATTTCACATAGACTACTTCACCACGTGCTGAACTCTGCTCCGCTCCACTTATCCCACAATCAGCATCTCCTGGACCAAATTGCTATAAAATTACCATTGTATGTCAGGATCTGTCATGCTAAGAGAACTTAACCTAAGTCACACCATGTTAATTTGGGTAGTTGTTTAGTCTTTCTCTCCCTCCAGGTCTAGCAAGCCGTGACCACACTTTCCATGGGAGAGGATACTGCGTCTTATCTGTTGTTCTCCAAAGTCGACCTTGACGGACCAGCTTTCCCACAGAAGAGCACCCAGCAATGTGAACTCTGGGGGGAGGCTGGGAACGGAGGGTTTTGATCTGTAACAACTTTCATTTTGTAACTCATTCCTAACAAAGTTTGTGCTCAGCCAGGATCTCCCTGGTCCTGGAATGTGGACATCTGGGCCTGTATGCTGTCTTTCAAATAAACCTTTTGAAATCAAGAGACCTTGGCTTCTTGCAGAAGGGAGGAAGACAGACTCTGGCTAACTGGGATGCCATAGTCTGACATTGTAAACTGTCGTCAAAGCTGTCGTTTTGAGAAAGGTGAATAAAAATGCTCTAAATAAACAAACAAACAAATAAATGTATCTGTTAAAGGGAGCTGCATTTTTGCATAGAGGCCATTTCTTTTCCTTCAGGAGCACCTAAAAACATGAGCCCCTAAGTACGTGTGTAGACTGCCAATTGGTAAATCCAGCCCTGCTTGGTTTGCAATAAACTAGTAGCAGCAGCACTCCTTTGGATGCCCGCTGTTTTGGTTCTACCCACTTCATTTTCTCTTTTCATTTGTTTCATCTGCTTCCTTTCCCCAAGGCTACTGTTTTGTGCCTGCCTGTGCCACTCCTTTCTTTTCTCCTAGCGAGTTCACCTTTTCCAAATATACTTTCTGGGTGTGGTTGAGCTATTCCACACTGTGCTGCTCTATAAAAACCCAAGCAAACACATTCTCTTTTCTTGAGACCTGCTTTCTGCTGTTTGATAGGATTAGTGTCCTTATTTTTGTGAGTATAAATTCAATGCTGCTTGCATATGTGATTGTCAGTTATTACAGGGGTGTGCAGTGCAATCCTAAGGATGTTTACACAGAAGGATGTAATTCTGTTTAGAATTGCACTGTATATCTCCCAAGTTATTTTTGCTTGATTATTTAATGCAGAGGAGTTAGCCGTGTTGGTCTGTGGTAGCAAAATCAAAAAGAGTCCAGTAGCACCTTTAAGACTAACCAATTTTATTGTAGCATAAGCTTTCGAGAATCAAGTTCTCTTCGTCAGATGCCTGATACAGAGACTGCATCTGTATCATGCATCTGACGAAGAGAACTTGATTCTCGAAAGCTTACGCCACAATAAAATTGGTTAGTCTTAAAGGTGCTACTGGACTCTTTTTGACTTGATTATTTAAGTAAGCCATAGACATTTTACAAACCATCTATAAAAGCCAAAATAATTCTGTTCTTGGGAGGAAAACTAGTACTCTTTGAGAAAACCTATGTCAAAATTATCTCCATTTATGCTTCTAGGGCTTTTGACAGTTTAATATGACCGTAACAAATGTGGGACAGTCCTTCTGTGGACAAGCCCATTTGAATTATCGCTTGACCAGTCTATAAAGAAAAGGCCATGTTTGGTACTTCTGATGAATTAAGGAGTTTCAGACTTTTGGTTCCCTGTTCCCATGTGTTTGTCTTCACAGTAACCATCATTAAGTACAGCATGGGCATAATAAGACCCACATTTGTGGCTTGCTTTAAACTAGGGGATAGGCTACAACCCTCCCTGAAAGGTTTTCCAATGAATTAAAAAATCCTATGCAAGGAAAACTCACTGGCAGTGATTGCATGTCACAATCTTGTTGGCTCTGCTCGTATCATCTATTAACGTTAACTGTGTTTCCATTATAGTGGATACATTTATTTTCTATTTCAGGTTTGTGTGACTGTACCTGTTACAATACACACCATTATGGATTCTGGTAAGAGATTTTAAGAATTTCATCATGCAGTATCCAGACTTAATTTCACATGATTATGCCTTTCTTTGTTTGGGACTACAGCTTTGTACATTCTGCACCAACCAATCTCCCAACCCCCAATTCTTCAACAAGCAAATTGTGAATTCTTCAGATTGCTGCTGTTGACATAATCTGATTTGTCAGACAGTGTAGTGCCTATAGGCCAAGGTAATGGATGGGCACAGAGCTTGGGGTCTTTAGAGACTTGGTGCATTTGGGTTTCTGTCACAAGATCTTGCTGCCCACTGCTTAATACTAACTAGGTTTATTCATGCAACTTCCTTCATGACTGGAGTAGCAGCACTCTGATATTCTGTATCTCCACCTTGCAGTAACTCTTACCTACCACTAGGAGTGTTGTGGGTTCAACCTTCTCTGACAGATTGGCTGTACCCAGGTATATACAACTATCCTCCAAAGACCCTTGGAGGCTCTTCCTTGGGTTAAGGCTTTCTATGCTGGAGGAAGACTTCACTTTGCATAGTAGAATAGGAGGATAAGGCTAGAGATCCTCCCCAGGATTATATAGACACAAATTGGAAATAATATATTTGCTTTGTGCGCATGCACAAAAGCAGGGGAGTACGGGGTGGTGGTGGTGGTGGTACTGTACTTTGTCCTAAAGTCCAAACATCCTAGCTGTCCCACTGGTCTTGCAGTGAAATATCTGACTTCTTTGAAAAAATAAAAATGATAGTGAATAATATGGAGCTATGGAGGACAACAATCATCTAGACAGAACTCTGGGGTCATTGAGAATCCTTTGGTTCAACACATATTTTCTGCTCTCAAAAGAATTGCAATCTTTGTATGTTTATTTGTTAAAAGATTGTTTACACAATGCAGGGAATGAGATTGAGTTTCATAGAAAACTTTCAACAAACATGAAAACCATTCAGCAACTTTAAAACTAGAGAAATATAAATACATCTATCAATATATTCTAAACCAGGGGTCCCCAACCTTTTTTGAGCCTTTGGGCACCTTTGGAATTTTCAGAGGGAGTAGTGAGCACTAGCCCAAAAATGGTTTCCACCGGAGCAGAGTAAAATCCAAAATGGCTTCCACATAAGGTGGAGCCAAACACAGTAACTCCCTCCTCACTTTGCAAAAGAATTGCTGAATGGGAATTAAAAGAAATGAAGGAAAACCTGAGGATGAAAGTGGGGGGGAAAAGTTTGGGGGATAAAAAGAAACTCTGAAGGGGAAATAGAACTACAATCCTGGGTGTTTATCAGTCGTGTTGATTCCCCAATGGCTGCAGCTGATATTGCAGCCATGGAAAATACTTTCATTTTTTTAAGGGCAGCCAAAAACATGCCCTGCCTTACAATGGCCCCATCCACTTTCTGAAATACTTAGCAGGCACCAGGGAAATTATTGGTGGGTATCGTGCCCATGGACATCATGTTGTGGAACATCCTTTCAGGCCTTTTGAAAAGCCAAAGTAGTTGAGGACTTCTGAACTGGTTCCAGAAACTCATTCTACAAGATGGGAATCACTTTTGTCTTGCCTGGATACAGTTTGAACTTGTTCATTCACATCCACTTAACCACAACTGGCAGACACTGGTCTAGAATCAAGACAGTTGCTCCTGGATCCTTGTCTAATGACATATAAAAATCTTGCTTAAGGCTGGAGTTTCTTTTCCTGTATTCAGTGGTTTTCATCTCTTTTTGAATGTCTTGATGCTAAGAGGAAATACTCTGTAGCAAACTATAGCTTTGTAATTTTCAATACAAACTATTGGTATCTTGCTTATGCCAACTTCCTTAATAAGTCTGTTTTCCTGAATCACTCAGCAAAGTCAAGAGGATAGTTGTCTGGAAATACCTGAGCCTGCATCAAAGTGTGTGTGTGTGTGGGGGGGGTGCTTAGGTTCAAGAACAGGACCATTCTGGAAAAGGCTGGGAGGCTCTTGTATTAGATATGTTTGTTTGAGCAAGCCATAATGGATTGGAGGGAGAAGGAACTCACAAGACTCCTAGTGGTAGGTAAGCTGCATTCAGATAAAAAAACATTGTCAATTAATAAAAGATTTGATACATGTGTTTAAAAATGCTTTTTCTGAATATAACATTTTAAAAATAATTGTATTACACAACCCACATGGCAGTGCATAAAAAACAACTCTGAATACAGCAGCAGTATATGAAACCAAACCAAGCAATCACAATAGCACCGTGAAGATAATTTCATGTGGGTAGCCATGTTGGTCTACAGTAGAAGAACAAGATTTTGGTCTAGTAGCACCTTAAAGACCAACTAGATTTCCATGAAATGCTAAACTGTCAATATTGCAGCTCTAGACACTAAAAACTAGACTGAGAAGATGCAATCTAAATCTCGGTATGTAAGAAGTGACCCACTTAGGGAGAGATTTAAGAGGATGACCAGATGCAAAGAAGCCCTGGGCTTTCAGGGGATTTCAGCATGCTTAAGAAAAACGGCTTCTACTGAAAGGCCCTCTTCACACAGCTATTGAAGATACAGCAGCTTTCTCCTTCTCTGTATCTAACCATTCTACTAGTCTCTTGCATTTTTTCTAGCATGGCTAGCTTCAGCTGCTCCCCAGAATCCTTTGCATCACTGCAAAGGAATATGGGCTGCCTTCTTGGTTCATGCAGAGATGATGTTGTAATAATAAATGTCAATCCAGGCCTGTGGCTGCTTGTCAGTTCCTCAGCTACCAGTTAGCTAAGTCAAAGGTAAGGTGGTGGTGGAGCTGAATAAGAGAGGGATTGTGGCAATATGCAATCTATATAAATAATTAATACTAAGGAGTTAGTGATCTCTCTGAGCATCTTGTTTTAATCATGTTCAACCTAGTAATTTCCTAAAGTGGTTGCAGTTACAGCATTTAGAAATTCCTCTGGATTTGAACATGTTCCCAGCTTTCATATCGGTATTAAAATATTTCTTAAACTATCCTGAGAGAAGAAGCTGGCCTGGCACTTTGGTTTGAGTCTGTGCTGCTAATGATTCCTTTATATATCTAAATGGCTGGGGAATCTTTGCATGAAGGAAAGAGGTTTGGAAGTGTGATGGAAGGAGGATTATTGCCTGCTACTAATTGCTTCCCTGAAAGCAACTATTAGAATACAGAAATTGGAACCAGTAAAAGTTGGCAATTCTTAAGGAGCAACAATAAGCAGGTTTACTTAGAAGTAAGTCTCATCTTATTCAATATGGCTTACTCCCAGGAAGTGTTCTTAGGATTTCACCCTTCCAATAAGCAAAGCCTGAGAAATACCTTTTAAAAAAAACCCTTCCAAACATGAAGACTTAAAAAAAAAATAATTTCTTCCCCTCTCTTTTCTTAACAGCCAAAAAACCACAGGTAAGAAAACTTATCATTATTTGAATGGGATGGAAATGGGACTTGGTTTCAGTTTTTGAATGTTATAATCAGCAAACTGGGAACGTGGAGGCTCACTAGTGAAGCACATGTTTAGCATGCTGAAGGCCTCAGGTCCAATTGCTGGCATCTCCAGTTCAAGGAACTCAGTGTAGAGAGGAGCCTTTCTTCTCCCGAAAACTCAGAGAGCCACTGCCAGTCAAAGAAAGCAATGTTGAGTGAGATGGATTAGCAACTCTGTCTTAGTCTTATGTCCATCTAATGCAACCCACAGCCTCTTTGTGGAGGGTTCATCCTTACTGTGTTGGATGCCACTATTCTCTTCCTATCACCTTATCTCTTTCATGATACTATTATTGCTTTAAGTGTTTTATGTTTCCCTCTGTGGTTCAGCCCTGAGCATCAAAAGAAAGGAAATAAATTATTAGAGAAAAACAGCTCACAAAAAGAGTGAACCTGGACCTGTAAGAGTAAGCAGAAACTGCTGAAAGCAGTTCCTAAACACTACATGTTCTCTACTGCTTACCTTTTCATCTGAGGTTGCCAATCTCTCTGCTTGAAAGGTGCATAGGAAGGATTTAAGGGATTAGGAACATCTCTAACAATAGCTTGCTAAGCTTTTCCCTAACATGCAGCTCTTCAAAGTGAAAGGTTTTCTTCAAATCCTTCTTGACTGGCACTCTCTTTATGCTTGTAGACCATCCATATAGTCTCAAGAGTGTCATCTAGCAAGGTTTCATAGTTACAAAGTACATGCACATCCAAATATATACCTTTATAGATACATTGCATGTGCATGGCTTACCTGTTACTAAAAAAATATAGACGAAATTTGGATGCTAAAATAGTTTTTCATTGGATTAAAAGTGACTCCCTCACATACACCCTGGGGATCAGATAAAATCTCTTTGGAGCCAAAACAATCTGAGAGAGCTTGAGATGATGAACTCTAGTTCAACAAAAGCAGTCTTCAAGTTCAGGTGCTGCTGATCCAAAGATTGCCAAGAGAAAAATGGCAAGTAATATGCTATCTGGTTCCGTCTAGATGTCACCGAAACTGTAGTAAGCCATGCAGTACCTATAAAGACTTGATCTTATTGTCTTCTTTCCATTTCTCCTGCTTCCTTTTTATTGCACTCATTCTTCCTATGGTGTCCTCAGGGTTGGTATTCTGGCTTATCTCAGCTGTATTTCCTGTGTTCCATCTTCTGTCTCTGTGCATCTGTTTTTTGTACAGATCAGATGCCTGTACAGTGTACAGACATAAAATTCTCAGAGCAGTTTCTTCTGTTGCGGTAGCTCTTGCCGTGGTCCTGCTTCAGCAGCTGGCTAAGCATTCAAGTGTGAGGAAGATCCTTGCTTTAGGAAAGACTGCTTTTCTGGACATGAAAAATCCTATTCACTCATTTTAAAAAAGGTTTTAAAAATGCAAATTTTTCCGTTGGAGGACAGAATGCACTCCGTTTAAGGAGGAAAAGGATGTTAAAATGGTAGAACTTTCAAACACACACACACTTTAAAAACAGCCGTGCAATCAGTGCACAGACAAGGAAAGGGTATATTACTTGTCTGCCATGATGAATGCTTGCTAATAGGAAACTGCAGCAGCTGTACTCACATCTGCAGAATCAGCCTGGTCTCATTTAGGGAGGAGCGAGGAATCTTGGCTTCCCACATGTACCTTGAAATGAAGTTTCCCACATGTACCTTGAAAAGCAGTTTCGCCAAAGCGTGCAGTGGGGTAAACAAATGTATACATCTGTCGTGGACCCTAGCATCCTGCTCGCACCTCTTTGAAAGTGGTCTGACTGCCTATTGATCCAGTTGGGTGCATTTCTGTTCAGAAGCGAGTCCCACTGTATCCACGGGAAGGTACTCCCAAGTAACTGCAATGTATGATACTTTCCCCATGTGTTTCTCCTCTTTTCCTGTTGTAATGCCTTCATTTTAAGCCAGAAGACAAACAGTGAACAGCAATCTTAGGGCAATCACCTTTTCAAGGAACTTGTGGATCTGTGTTTAGCAGTGTCTCTGTGGAAGGGACTGTATTGCATCCCTTATGAAAACCAGAAAGAAAACATAAATACCCTAATTTTTCAGGTCAAGATGGGTAGCCATGTTTGTCTGTAGCAGTAGAAAAGAGCAAGAATCCAGTAGCAACTATAAGACTAAATTTGTGGTGGGGTATGAGCTTTCGTGAGTTACAGCTCACTTCAGCTTATCTGAAAGCTACACAAATGTTGTTAGTCTTGTACATACTACTGGACTCTTGCTCTTTTCTACCGCTAATTTTTCAGTTAACAGTTACAAAACTGGTTGTTCTGCCAGCAGTAAAAATAACCAGTCTATGTAAGTGTCTTAATGCAAGCAGAGATGACTAAAAGGAAAGATCCCCACCAAGATCACATTTCAGACTGCAAAGTCTAAGCAGTACATGCTGAAGACTGTACAGTCTGTCAAGGCAGACCAGAGCCATCTTGTTTTCTCTGTTGCATACATGGAGAACAGAGACAAGGAGAAGTTATGTGAACATTTTTCAAAAGCACTAGAAAGGAACATAAAGGCTTTGTGTATTTAAACTGTAAAGGATTCAACTAGATTTAGTCTGGTCCTTTCAGGGGGGCGGGAAGTACAATCTGTTGCAGCTGATGTGCCAATGCAACTTGATAATTCAGGATGCTGCTTTGACCATATCCATGACCCAAGGTGTTGCTTTGCAGTGCACTTTGATATGGCATGTTGTGCTGGAACAAGAGTCAGCATTGCCTCTGCAGTCTCAGAAACAGACACTCTCCTGCATATTACCAAATAGGGGAGAAACAGGGTTCAATAGATGTAAGAAACGGGCAGGCACCATGGCTCAGTGGTAGAGGATCTAGCTTGCATGCAGAAGGAGATGTCCTCGGCATCTCCAGTTAAAAAGATCAAGTACGAAGGGAAGTGAAAAATCTTGACCTGAGATCATGAAAGTCTGCAGCCACTCATAGGAGTCAACACTAGCTTTGGTAGACCAAAGGTCTGGTTCAGTATAAGGCAGCTTCATGTGATGACACGGTTATCTGATTCAGTAGGATTTCCACCTGATATACAGCATCAGACAGATCTGTCCTCTTTACAGAGGACATTGATGTACCTACGTTGATGCACAATGACTTTGCTCTGCCACAGTGATGCAGGCTTGTAGGATCAAGATGTCATTTTCTCACACACGTATATTAGGAGTTTGGGGGACTGCTGGGACCCTTTCCTTAGTAAGCATGCATTAGATGGGCTGCATGAGCCAAAACATCTCACTACCGCACTAGTGATGCAACCTGACAATGTTTACTGAAGAGTAAGCCCCATCCATCTCAATGATACTTAATTCAATGTAAAGCTTAAGCTTAAAACCTGAAGTCTCTAGAGATGTCACAAGGAGGAACTCCTAAGTTCTCATCCTCAGCTTTAGTTCCAAAATTCTTTCTTGCCTCTTGTCATGGATATGACCAGGAACACATGAGAACACTGGCTGGCCTTGACCAAAAAGTTCATGGACGTTTCTGCACACCAGAACAGAGCTGGCCTAGTCTCTCGGCTAAATGTGCCAAACAAGGAGTCTAGAGACCCAGATAGAACAGCATTGGAGAGAAACAAACTGGTATTGTGAAGCCCTTTTAGTTTGGACTTCTTGCCTCCATTCTTTGAAATAAAGCCACCCTAGTTAATAGCAGCTCCTTTAAAACTGAGTAAAATGTAATTTATAAAACATTTATAAAATCTTGTCACCTCAATCAGGCTTTTCATTTCAGTTCCTTTCTTTCTCTTTAGCAACAGGAATCCGGGAAAGAAAAGGAATTGGTAAGCAGTGCTTTTAAACTTCAAATAAATCCTCTGCTATTTTTTTTGGTCAGGTGTTTTATTGTTCTTGCTGAGGCACATCAACAGACTTGGATCTGCAAATTGCTGTTGCTCTAATGTCAATGATCAAGCCAATTGCTTAGCTGAATCAGACAGCTGAATCTGTGCTGCAAATTCACTCAGCATCATCCCAGTTGCTAATGGAACCTGGAAACTAGGAAAGCAATTCTACTCTTCTGTCCATTCTTAGGACTCTCATCTGGGCCTCTAAAGCTCATTATCCCATGCTAAGAGAGGGTATCTGAACTGGTATCACAGAAGGGCTTATGCTCTTTATGCTGCCTTAAGATTTCCATGGCATTAAGAGAGGAAGGGCTTATTCTAAACAGCAAGTGGGATTAGTGTGCCTTCACTACAACGATTTGTAATACTTTTTGCTCTGGCTTTTCACAGCATGAGAAACACAGTGGATGCCACAGTCATGGCCAAACGCATTGTCATGAGAAGGGCCAAGGTCACAAGCAATGTCAAGATGAGAGTCCAAAGTGCCATGGTCATTGCCACAGCCAAGCTTCTGGAGAAGAGCAGCACAAATGAAGCATACCTGGATCAAATGTCATTTGGCAAAATTACTTTTTTAAATTAAGAAATACTTATTAAGCTTTGAGGGGACAGAAATCTTGAATGTGTTTTTCCTACTCCACCTTTATCCTGATCATTCCACTTTAATAGCAATTTTTTTAAAAAAAATTGTGACCTGGGGTTGTTGTTTTTTTTGCTTTAATTCAACTGCCAGGGTGAATCTTGAATTTGCCACATATGTACAGAGACTATTCTCTAAAACAGTATAATGCAGAAGTATATTAAAGTGATTTATAAATAATGGACTAAAACACACCACCAGTCAGTCATAGGACAGATCAATCAAATGGTTAATCTATTCACTGATTTATCCTTAGAGTTATTAACTGTATAATGTTCTGGGTATGGATGAATCTCTGATTTTTACTTCAGATTCTTGATAATATGTTTTATATTACTGTTTAAAATTGATTTTGTCATCTATGTTCATGCAATAAAATGATACTTCTGCTGCTACATTGGGAGGACCTTTAGGCTGCCAGGCAAACCCTAATGAAATGTTTGGAAAATGTGCTTTAGATGTTTCCGATCTGCCTGTTTCTTTCAGTTTTGTTGTGGGTCTAACTGAGAAGCCTTGTATGCACTGAAGATTTTTTTCTGCTGTTAACTTCTTATTGACAATGCGAGTTTCTTTGGAACGCCTGTTAAAGCAGATTAAACAGCTTTTTATTTGGGAACCATCTTGAAACATAAAGAGACTTAATAGTTCGATCCCCAGGGAGCAACACCATAATCCACAACGGTGTCACACTATCACTTCACATGTATCAATATCAAAAAGTGGAAGATTCTCAGAACAAGATTCTTTGAGAAAAATTGGTTTTGAATTCATTACTCAGAAGGAAGGTAAAGGCTTTAGATATAAAGAATTGCACAGAGATCCTATAGTCAGTGGATATTTGATTTCAGCAAGATGTGAAGCACTTCCTGTTACTGAAAACTTTTTTCTTTGACAGACAGGATTTTAAAATGTATTATTACTTTTCAAGTGGGCCAGAAAGCCATAAAACCATCCAAATAGAAAGGGATTTAAAATAAAACTGTAGAAGGAGTTGTGACAGGCAATTGTTTTAGATGTTTGAAACTGGTAAAAATGACCCTTCCCCCTTAACCTCTCTTTGCCATGTAGCAGTTATGAAAGAAAAGTTAAGTAAAACCATACCTTCTATTCAATCAACTTATTGCAGTGACAAAGGCCTTGTGATTTTTGCCTGGCTCCCTTTCAAAATACAAATTATTCTTTGATGTTTAGTGTATAGCTTTAACATAATCAAAAAGTGCACAACGGCCACAGTCATTGGGACCTATGGGGAGTGACTTCAGTAACTCGCCTTTAGAGGGCTGTGCCGCTTGCTGGATAGGATGTGTCGAGACCAGGGCGCCCAAGTGGCCAGCAGCAGCGGTCGTCGCTCAGATCGCCCTCCCCCTCCCTTCGCCGCTATTGGACCATGTGCCCGGCTCGGCCCGGTCCCCTCCCGGGCCGGCCCTTGCAGGATTAGCGCAGGCGCTTTGCCGGCCGAGGGCGCAGCCGCTGCGGCGCTAGAAACAGCGTTCAGCACCGCGGAGCTGCGGACAGCGCCTGCCTCCCGCTGCCTCGGGAGGGAAGGGCGCCGAGGGCCATGGAGGGGGCGGCGGGCTCCCAGTCGCTTGCCCCGTCGGCTGCCGGCGAGACGGCCGAGGCAGGGCGGCCAGGGTGCTGCTCTTCCAGGTAAGAACTGAGAGCAGGCGTGGTCCCGGGCTGCGGGTCGGACCCGTTCCCCGCTTGCTGCGTACCGATCCCCTTCTCCTTCGTCCTTGGGGTCCTTCCTGTCCCCCCTTCCGCTCCATCTGCCGCCCCTCTTCCGTTGCCAGAGCCTTGTGCCATCCCCAAGGCGAGAGGTTCATTTCCAGACAATGGAGGCGACCCCCGATGGGCGATGGTAGGGGGTGGGACCTGCTGCATCTACCAACTCCGGCAGCCTCGGCCGCCTGTCCGCGGGTCGCCTGCCCGCTTGGCGCTGCAGAGCCAGGGCTGGGTGGGGGCCTCGGCGCTTCATGCTTTCCCTCGTGCATCAGCCGGGGCAGAAGCGACCTCTCCCAGGAAGTCCCGAGGTTCGAACCAATTGTGCTCGCTTCCAGGCGTCGCTCTCCCGAGGTGCGGGCGAGGCTGTTGCCGCTTGGCCAGCGAGGGATTCCGTCCCAGCCCTTGCGATGCATCCAGTGTCACTTCAGGAAGCAATAGCCGACCAAACCCAGGTTGCCGCTTGAGTGGGAACGGGGCTAATGTCTGAGCATGCTCTGCTAGCCATATCAAACGAGCCCATTAGCGCATCTCCTTCCATGCGGCTGTGAGCCTTTGATCCACGATTAATGAAATGTGCGTCGCCTTAGATCCTTCAAGAGAACCTGCCATTTGCGTCGGGAAGAATTTCTCTCCCTGCCACAGAATAAAACAAAACAAAGGAGGAGCCGTCTGCCCGTCGCGCCAGAAACAAAAGAAAGGGGAGGCAAATCTCACCTAGATCCTCACGGGAAAGACCAAGAAGGAGGAGCAGAGGCTAGACTAGGCTGCTCTTAACTAGACTGTCTCGAGATCTGTAATTCTAGCTGACCTTACAGCCTGCGAATACCAGATAACAAGCATAAATGCTACCATCCATATAACAAGAGCCCTGCAGGGTGCCATGGCAAAGAAATCAGACTTTATCAGAAGCAGATATCTTAATGATAGTTATGGGAGAGGGGAGCAATATAGAACTGAGATATGGGTTCAGGGAGCATTGATTGCGGGGCATCTCTCAACTGGGTTATTGCCATGGCTTTTGAGTAATGTTTCTGTGTGCATATGTGCACAGAGTACATAGGCTCCAAATTATATCTGCAGACTTGAATCGATAAATTAATTAATTAAACTTGAATCAGTTCATGAATAGATTTAATGACTGATCACTCCCCTCCCAGTTATGCATGGGCTAAGACTCAGGACAAACAAAGGACATTCCAGAGATATATGTGCTCTCTCTTGCCTCAGCCAAATGGTATGAGAATAAAACAAGGTGCTTTTTCCAACCTGAAACCAAAGCTGGCAAATATGATTCCTGATATCCAAATGGCATCTCCATGTTCAGTGGAGTATGCATATGAAACCAGATGAACTGTTGCCTCCATGTTCTGTTTGCAAGATTCTTGAATGCTCACTGTTGGAAACAGATCGCTAAACTAGATCACTACGGTAGGATTTGGTAGAACACTTCTTGTGTTTAATATCAGTATTGTTTAAACCTGGATCTTCCACATCACTGATGAATCTTAACATTTTTATTTATAAAATCATTCCCAATTTTGATTAAAAAGAAATAATTAAACATGTGAAGCAGCCTCATACCAAGTTAGACCATTGGTCTATCAGTATCAGTATTGTCAACTCTTTCTGGCAGGGTCTTTCACATCACTAATACCTGTTCCTTTTACCTGGACATGCCAGGGATAAACCTGGGGATTTGTGCATGCAAAGCAGATGCTCTACCTCTGTCATGTCCCTTTCCCCAGGTGACCACTTACTTAAAATGAGTAGTAGCTTTTGTTTCTTAAGCTGCAAATTATCTCACAGTAAAGAGAAATATTCTATCCTTTAAGATCCTCAGAAAGGTGTGTGTGTCAAGGTTTTGCAATGTATATATTTTTTAAATTAGTGACTTGATTTGATTGATTATGAACCACATTAACTGGACATCTTTCAAAGTATTGGTTTGTTGACTCCTAGTAAAGATATGGGCAGATATCAGTTAAACAAGGGCAAACGAAGAGTGTAACAATCTCATGGAATATGTGCACATGAGCTCATACATACATCTACACCCTCTTTTCATACAGGACTGAATTAAACACATTTACAGCACTATCCTAAACAGACTTCAGTGGTATTGGAAGGGTGTAATTATAGGATTACATTGTTAGAATGCACTCCTGGAATATTCTATGGCTGTTATTTTGATATTTCAGCTGTTGCCTATATGCCCTGGTGCTTCCCAAGATCTTTTCCTCCTTCAAGCGTATCAGAGATTTGGACAACTAATATGATGTAATTAGATCTGTTCTATGGTTACATTTATGGAAATATTGAAGACACTGAAAAAAATTAATGGGGAGGAAACATTAGCAGTAGTAGCTTTGCTACCAACAGCACACAGATAAAACCATACAGATACAATAAGGAACTTTTTTTTGTACACAGTCTTGACAGTGTCTTAATTACCTTTATTTTATATAGTAATCTGAGAGTTCCTCTAAGTGGAGATGTTCCTTGTAGAGAATCTCTTAGGTCCCTCTACATAATACCAGAGGTTCAATTTGATTAGGGCCCTATGCTCTAATATGCAAATAAACAAGAATTTTGTGCTGGGTCAGATTAAAAGGGACATGTAGACCATTGTGCTGCTTCCAACAGTTAGCTACCCTGGAGTAGTTTGTGTGTGTGTAAAGTGCTATCAAGTTACAGCTAATTTATGGTGGAAAACACCCCTCCTGGGTTTTCAAGGCAAGAGATAAACAGAGGTGGTTTGCCATTGCCTGCCTCCGTGTAGCAACCCTGGACTAACCTTGGTGGTCTCCCATCTAAGTATTAACCAGGGCTGGCCTTGCTTAGCTTCCTAATGAGAAAACAAAAATTCTGATATTCTTTGCCCATTGATTGTATGGATCCACGGCAAGCATATCTGATTCGGGCAGTTGCAGGAGGGTCCTCATGAGCAGCAGAGTCCATATAGTAGAACTCTATGCAAAGCAGCAGGCAGCCTTTGTCTCTTTGGAGAAGTAACAAATTTAGCCATCAAAGAGAAGGATGCTTCAGCAGGAGGATCTTCAAAGAGGACTTTGCTTATAGGAACGCTGCTTGCCCTCAATACACTAGGTAATATTACCCAATATGGCTTCCATTGATTCTTTAGTGTGACTCCTTAAAACAATCCACAGCTACAAGGGAAGTAGGTGTAGTGCTGGAAAGAGTTTGATTCGATGCTGCCTTTCCTGTTCACAAAGGGACAATGCCATTTCTTCCCTTCTCTTTTGTCCCTAGTGAATTGGTGCAAACTGCAAATTCTTTTCGTACCCAGAACCATCTAATTTCACTCAATTTAATCTGCAGGACATGATGCTTTCCATTTTAAGACTACAACTTTAGAATTTGGGCTTTGCCATCATATCTTGGAACACTTTATTTTCCCCACCCCCTTTTTTTGTTTTTTGGTTTTTTACTGATCAACCAGGTTTCTAGAGACTTCTAGATAACTCAAAAGCCTGCACACTATTTTGTGATGTTTTGCTGGTCTTGATAAAAGGTATTATATGACTTCTGTCTTTTTGGAATTTGTCAGTGTACCAGTGTAGCAACTTGATTATGCCATATGGCATCTTTATCTTCTGGCCGTGTGCCTAATCAGTGGACTGAGAGGGTTGGAATGCTCTCAGCCATCGTGTGCAATCTAACCCTTAGCTTAACATGCAGTTAATACTGAATATTTAAGAGTAACTTCAGTTCTGTCCCGCATATTAACTTACTTTATGGTGAGAGCCTTTTTGCTTTCTCCTGTATCTCATCTACTGATTAAGTGTACTGTTAATCTAACAGGTTGGCTAGTCTGCCAAATAGTCTTCTTTCCATCCAGCACCTTCAAACTGGGTACTGTGTTCTTTCATGACTCTCTCTGTGATTGAGCTATTTTCCTTCCCCATCTGGTAAAGAGCTATGTACAGTATAGAACTTGTTACCAGATGGGTAAGGAAAATAGCTCAATCACAAAGAGAATAATGACAGAGTTCCACACTGTTTGTTGTAAGTAGATCCAATAAAAGATATAGTCACTGAGCTAGTCCTTTGTTTCAAAATCTCTGGAATATGCCATGCTGGTCTAGAATGCCAAGTCTCTACATGCACACATTCAGTGCTGTATCATTACTTAGCCCAAAGTGATATCAATGCTGACTTAGCCCCAGCACACAAAGCTCCTTTTCCCACACTGATAGCCTTGTTAGTAGAGTGGGTGGTCTAACCAGAACTTAGCATAATCTACCTTTCCTTGGTGGTTTAGTCAAATCCAGCCTACTGGTGTTTCTCTACCATAGCAACAATTGGTCAGATCTGTGGGTCCCCTTGCAAAGACAGTATTCTAAGAGGCATCTTTGATAAGAGATAAATGAGGCTAAAGAAATTGGATAAAATTTTAATATGACAGAAAGAAGACTTGAGAGTCATCATCAATATATTTAATTCTCAACATGAGCAAATCTGTGGATACTTAAATCTGGAGACGGAAGCCATGAATAGACAAGACACATTTTTCTACAAACCTGAAAAAAGCTCCAAGTTTGCAGAATAATCTGAATATACACAGAGAGAGTGTTGTAATGCCAAATAACAAAAACAGTACCTATAGCTTTAAGAAATGAATGTTCTCTCAGTGGCCATTGTGGGAATTGCTATGCAACCACAACAGTATTCCCAGCCCTCAAACTTGTGTTTGTATCAGTAAAAGCATACAATGTGGAAGTCAGGCTTGCTCACTCATTAATCTGATGCTTTAGCAGCTGCTTTAACAGACTCAAAAGTCTCAGAAAAGCCAGAGGTCCATTCTTCTCCAAAACAGATTCTACATTATAACAAGGAAACGATCCTCACCCAACAGCCATTAAATTCCTGTTTTGATGTGAAAGAGACATAAATGTCACTTTCTTCAAAAAGCACCAGATTGCAGAAAATTCCAATCCTTCTGTCTGTAGCCAGACGACCCATATCCATATGCTACGCATTATTAAAATAATTCATACCCTCCCTGCCAAAATGAAATCATATTATAATTGTGCCCATCACTACAGTGATTCTCCAAAGTCAGACTCCTGCAGGTGGAGATCTGAAGCCTAGTTTATGCCTTGCCCAAGGTCTCCTCATAAATCTTTAGTATCAGTTGATGTTAGCAGACAATCCAGTATGTGGGGGACTTAGCCAAATCGGGGGTAAGGGACCAGCAAACAGTCTTCAAAAGACTGAGATCTCCGTTCCGTCAGACTCAGAGCAACAGTGAGAATCACAATACAGGTCCTAGACACAGACAAAGAATTCCAAGCAAAAGCTCTTCCAGGTGCATTTCTGGCTGCTTTTACAGCTTCTTTTTCATCTTCTGGGAGTCTATTGCCAAGGAAGCCCAAGTAGCCGCTGGTAAATTTGCAATCCAAGATGACGGGGAGGACTGAGACGCAATCCCTGATGTTAGATCTATTGGGAACTCTCAATGTACTCAACAGGTCTTTAATCCCATGCACACCTGCCTAGAATTAAGCTCCAAGAAACTCAATGAGTATTAGGGCCAAACTAAATTATAACCTGCCAGGAGTCAAGTTGAGGTTCCCTGATCCAAATCACAAACAGGCATTACTGTCAAATAAGCATTGAACTTTGGGTTTGAGCTTCACCATTTTTTGAGGGCACAGTACTCCATGTGTTCCTTTTGTCTCCAGTGGGATAAGCCTAGCATCACCAATTTGGGGGCAGGTGAAGGGACCAGCAAATCAGAGGAGGTATGCTTTGTCCTACCTCCCTTCCCTTGCCTGTTTGTGTGTTATGTGCCATCAAGTCATTTCTGACTTATGGTGACCACATGAATGTCCTCCAAAATGTCCTATCATTATTAGCCTTGATCAGATTTTGAAGGCCATGACATTCTTTACTGAGTCCATCCATCTCATGTTGGGTCTTCCTCTCTTCCTATTATTTTCCACCTTTCCTTGCATTATAGTCTTTTCCAGTGAGTCTTGTCTTCTCATGTTGTGACCAAAGTATGATAGTCTAAGTTTAGTCATTTTAGCTTCTAGGGAAAATGCAGGCTTGATTTGACCTAGAACCCACTTATTTGTCTTTTTGGCCATTCATGGTATCTGTAAAACTTATGATTTCAAATGAACCAGCAAGTTATGATTATGTAGTATGTTTTTATTCCCAAGCTTCCTCCAAGCAGCTCATGGCTCTTCCCTTCTCCATTTTGGGTCAGAATAGGCATCTTCTCTGAATTGGCCTAGGTAAATGATAGGGGACAAATAAGAGGCACACAAACAGCTGAAATGCAAAAATTAAAGCTCCTGTCCTGACTCCCACCTTCTCTTTGCTGTCTGCTTAGCTGAATCTCTCTTTTCTCATCCAGCTGGGCTAGACAACATGAAGCTGTCAGACTGCCACTTTGAAGCTGCAAGCTGCTTTCCATGGATGGGGGAACAGTTCTGCTTACACTGTAGCCCCAACACTGCTGAATGCATAGCCCAGCTACAACTGGGAATAAGTTTCCATCTCAGTCTCTTCTAGTTACTCTTTTCAGTTGCATCATCACTAGTTAATAAATGAAAGAATATACATGGGACAATATTGCAGTGCTATTTTTTAGGAGTACCACATGAAGATTAAGCACACTGTCCTATTGTCTGTTGCTTAGAAAATCCTTGTAATGTACTACTGCTGCTCTAATAAAAGATACATAAATTGTTGCTAAACAAATAGGGCTGGTCATTCTGTTCAGTAGTGAAGGCTGTAACAAAAATATTTAATGAGCTGGAAAGCCAGTGCTAATTGTCTTAGCGGGTAATTAATCGACCTGTCATTTTGCTTAAATAAGCAGTATGAAACTATACTTAGAAAACATGGATCCTCCATTTATTCTTTAATATTTTGCACTCAAATGTAAAATCTTTAAAATAGCACTTAAGACAAACTTAATTCCTTGACTCTCAACATTAGAATTTGGGCTATATCTTACTCATTTCCCTTTGTATGAGAATGTAGCATTTCTATCTGCACACATTCAAATTTACCTATGCTACCAAGAGAACTACAAACTTGCATTTAGAAAAAATGAAATTAATTGTTGAAGGAGTCTAGCAGGATCATATAAGTGACTCAAAATGCTTCAGGGCCTATATACAAACTACAGTGAGTATTTTGTATGCTTATTTTACAAGTCTCCCAGTTTATTTTAGATTTTAAGCCAATATAGTATCAGAAATGAGAAATGAATACATCTAGGGTTTCCTAGCACTTTCTTAGTCACTGCTATCATGGCTTATGGTTTGTAAAGCTGCTGGTTAATATGCTTGCCTAGGAGTTTATTTCTCTCCCCTTTTCCTTGATATAGAACATAAATATATGCTATGATGTCTTATGCCCTGTGAGAAAGTGTGTGTAGTGATTAGAATGTTGGACTCGGATCTGGGAGGCCCAAGTTCAAATCCCTATTCTGCCGTAGAAGCTCACTGGGTGACCTTGGGCCAGTCACAGTCGCTCAGCCTAATCTACCTCACAGCTACAGTGAAGATACAATGGAAGAAAGCAGAACAATGTAAGCTACTTTGGGTATCTGTTGTTCTCTGGGTAGAAAGTTGGGGTATAAATGAAGTAAACAAATAATACAAAAATGGTGCATTTGCCTCCGAATGAGGAGATCTGTGTGAAGTAAATTCAAATGACAAGTGTCGTTGACCAACAGAGGTTGCCTTAAATCCTTGTTGGTGTGTAAAATTAATAAGTGTCAATAAGGTAAATAATCCATCAAAAAGAAATTTCAGTAATTTCATTATATAATCTCTACTTGAGGCATTGTGAGGGAAAGAGGAAGTATGAGAATAAAATGTTTGACTTGGTAAATTAAAACTAACTTGAACCAGTGTGAGTCCTTTATTTCAGGGATCCTGCTTCCTGGCTACTTGAGAACACAGCTTGATGGACTGCAGAGTTTGCTGTGCTGATTCCACATGTTTTCCTGAAATCACAGTGGCCTGGAAGTTTTAGTTTTCTCTCTAGAGATAGATCACAGTGTGCTGAAGGAAAACAAGAGCAGAATTAAAGATTATCTACCTGTAAGAATTTACTGATATAATTTAGCTTGGATGGGACTGAAGGATCTTGACTCAGTGTAATGGATGAGATATTTAAGAACCACAAGGACAGCTTTCTGTAGAGAATAATAAAACACTTCAAGAATTCAGGTACTTCGTTTTCAAGTGATCTAGATTCTATGATGTAGCAGTCTATGATGTAGCAGTAATTAAAAAGGCTGGTAACAATCTAAATAACTAGCCTAAATATAAAATATCTTGAATGGGATAAATATTGGTGCTTAAGTACTATCTGAGATTCTTTTCATTATAATAACACTCCCATTGGTGATTAATCAGCACACCGTAACTCAAATTCAGTCTATATTTAATAAATTTTTAATGGAAGAAAAAGAAACCGAGGATGTGTAAGTAGGTACAACAGACTTGAGCCAGTGGAGGTTTTCTGTCCCTAATACAGAAAGATACTATTTCACCTCAGGATTTATGTCACTTACCAGTTGGTTAAGGAGGGACCAGACCATGGTGGTTTGGGAAGCTGAGCCATATGGAATAAATTGTCCTCTAAATGATTGAATCTGAAATGACACCAGACATTGAGCTGATCCCTGAACTAATCTCATTTGAACTACATTAACCATGGTATGGGATTAAGTGTAAAAAGAAATTGGGGTTGCAATTTGTCCCTTGCATGCTGGTTATACATGAGACTGAATTTACAGAAGCATATAAATCCAGTAACTTTGAGGTCTGAAAAATTTAGAACTTACAAGGGTGATGACTTTGTAAAGAATCATACAATTAAGTGATTTGCAGACCTTCAACAAGAGAATGGTACAGTTCGCCTCCCTTTTTCAGTATCTCCAGATTAGAAATTTTGAGTAAGCCAAACAGGCTCAGATGAATATTTTTAGCCCCTCAATAAGTTTGAATGCATTCTTGATATAAACCACAATTTATGAACTAATGGCAGGTTCAGAAAGAAAAAAGTACAACTCATGAAAACAGATGGGGAAAGGGTTTATTAATAAACAATTCAGAATAACTGTGGATTAAGATATGACAAAAGTATCAGCCAATGTAGGAAGAAGGGAAAACATAATAAAAATTATGCCTAGGTGGTACCTTGCTCCTGGCGGAACAGCAGAAATGACACCTATAGTCTCCAATAAGTGCTTGTGTAGAATATCTTGCGATCCCAAGGTAGCCCTCCTGAATATTTTCTCTATAAATATGCAGGGGAGGGGGAATCTAATTTAAAAATCTTCTTATGGCAGAAATACAACTTTGGCAACAAGCTTGAGAACAGGAAAGGTTGACAGAGATAAACACATGGATTCACGAAATGGAAAAACATCTCTTTATGTAAGAAAATACGGGAAGAGAAAAGGGGTGTTCAGAAGAGATTTACTGAAAACTGGTATCCCAACATAGTATATTGAACTAGAAATAAACTTAATGAGCAGACAAAGAAGGCCATATCGACACATTTGAACTCTTTTTGCTAATAGAACTTCTCTTTGTAATAATTTTGTAAGTTTGTAATTAAGTGTGTAATAATTATTGTGATACTTATTTTCTTTTCTGCATTAATAAACAACACATCAAGATTGAGGCTGAAAGCCGAGCTACAAGTGATGCCTGACGCAGGTTGGACACTTGTCAGCTTCCCTCGAGTTTTGATGGGAAATGTAGGCGTCCTGGTTTTACAGCTTGGCTCTCCATTTAATTGAAGTTTACAGACCCCCCCCCCCCGCCCACACACACACACAGCAGAGGGGAAGGGGGGCACCTGGCAAGAGCCCGATGTCTGCACTACCCTCCCGACCACATGTTCTCCCTCTCATAGACTGCCGCTCTGTAAACTTCAATTAAATGGAGAGCCAGGCTGCAAGACCAGGACACCCACATTTCCCATCAAAACTTGAAGGAAGCTGACAAGTGTCCAACCTGTGTCAGGTGTCACTTGTAGCTTGGCTCTGAGGATTCAGAAGATGTTTTCAAATCATTAAAGGACTGACATTTTGGCAAGAAGCAAGGTGGTTTGGTTGGAAGGCAGTATAGAAGCAGCAGGCACATGGTGGAGGAACACTTAAGGCATATAGGTGTGATTGCAACCTTTGAGGGACACACATGAAAAGATACAGGGAACTGTCCTTTCAAATGTTGCTTTGTAAACATGAGAGCTAGCAGCTTGCATTTTAAAGTTTTTTATATTATTCTAGAAATAAAACACAAAGTTTACAAAACAGAAGTTGATCAAAATTCCAGTCCATTAGTACCTTAAAGACCAACACAATTTTTCCAGGATAGAAGCTTTTGTGAGATAAAGGTTGCAGTACTGAAAACACATCATCAGGTTCTTGAGAGGACCTACATTTCACAGAACAAAAATCGATCAGGGAATACTAATTTTCCATTAAACTCTTCTAAATTCAACTTCATATCTGACACATGGATAATCATTGTTAATTTTTTCCATTGCTTATTTTACATGCACACACAAACTCATCTTCATTATCCAAAAGATCATTCTCTTGCACTATAACCTCACTCATATTCTGTCTACAATACTAGAAGTTGAAAATTCACATAAACTCCCCCCTCCACTTTATTTCTTCTTACAGAGAACAAATAAATCCAGAATCTTGTCAAAGTTGTCTTAATGTACCAGAGATCAGGAAGACTGAGCCAAGCCACAGAGGCGTTTCCTGGGAAAGGAGATGTCCAGTCCATCACTGCCCAATTGATACTTCTCCCAGCTCAGTGCAATACCATCAGCCCTTGTCCAGCCATATCCATGCACCAATCTCCACTCGGTCCAATGGCCAGGTGCCATCTGGCTCCCAGGACTCCTTTCAGCCTCACCTATATTATCACTGCAACCAGCAAGAAACCCAAAGCAGCTATGCCTTGCCCCATCTGCCTGGGCATGGGGAAAGAGCTACTTTGTGTTCCCATCACTCCACTGGAGATTCCTCATCCTCTCTTCAGCACGAGACCACTGAAAGCAGATGGAAACAATGGCCCCAAGACCAGCAGCAGTTACGGCCAATGCAACATCACATTGTAACAGTCAGGTAAGGATCAATCTTGACAGCAAATTGGAATATCTCCTTGGACTTCTGTGAGTTCACATGGCAATAAGGTGTTTCACCTGTTTGTGGAGCAATATGCCTCATTGCAGAGAAGTTTTTTGTTTTTTAGGTATAAGTGTAAAATATTTTAAATGTACACCTCCTGTTGCACAGTGTAAATGTAACAGATATGCATCTGCTGACAGATCCAGAGGAGTCAGCCATGTTAGTCTGTAGTAGCAAAATCGAAAAGAGTCCAGTAGCACCTTTAAGACTAACCAACTTTACTGTAGCATAAGCTTTCGAGAATCACAGTTCTCTGTTGCATCTGATGAAGAGAACTGTGATTCTCGAAAGCTTATGCTACAGTAAAGCTGGTTAGTCTTAAAGGTGCTACTGGACTCTTTTCTATTTTGCATCTGCTGATGTGCACGTATTCATTCATTAGGGAACCAGGAACTGATAATGGTGCCCTATCTGATGTGCAGTTAATGGCAAATCTAAGTTTGTAACTACATGGTGTGTGAAGTTCCCCTAAGAAACATGTATGTGGAGCAGGTGAGTTTACAAACTCCTCTTTGTAGCACAGTCTTCCCCTTTGGTCCTTCTTCATAAGTACATACCTAAGAACAATTTGATCCTTAAACTGTATTAGGAGCTGAAACTTCAGGATTTCAGTCCAATCTAAGGATTATTACTTCAGCTTTTAAGCCATTAGCACACTATTGGGAATTAAACTCACCTCTCAACAACCATGAAAATATCACATCCAAAATATAAATTCATACATCTGTCTTTGAGGAGGTATGCTCTTTTATAAGCTGTTTCTGCAGTTTGATCCTTTGTGAGTTTTCTCTCCAAGGAGAAATTCTCAAATAAATTCTTCTATACTAAATTTGTTTGCCAAAATTCTAATTAATATTTTTCTCATTTGAAGGGTGCAGCTGCATTTAGATGTTTAAAAATGCACATATGGATGAATTTAGAAAACTAACGTACAGCGTTGTTGAGTTAAAATTCAAGGGCCCCCTCCACTGCCTTCCCACTTGCTTTTCTCTCCCTCTGTGCACTGTGCAAGGAATTCCACTTCCACAACTCCTCTCCCTCCTCACTTATGCAGAGAGCAACATTTGTGCATGGGCTTGTACGGCGATTTTAACAGTTATCCTGAAATTTGAATGTCAAAAACCAGCTCTGATGATCTGTAACTCACAGTCCAATGTGAGTTCTGAAATGTTGATGAGTTTTGAATTTGTGCAAGATTTCATCTCAACTCTGATTTTAAACATTATAACCTTCATGGCAAGAGTGCTCTTACATAGATCCCTTGACCTCTTTGCTCATGCCTGTCTTGTTCCAGAAACACTGCAATGATAGATCACCTTGGCAGCATGCACTCATTGGTCTCTATAACAACTTTGTGCTTTACCTGATCTATGTGGGAATAAGAGTTATTGAATTGATATAATGTGATATCTAGTAAGCTACTGTGAGTGAAAGACCCCCTGAGACTCTTGCTGTTCTGTTGAGAAAACATCAACGTCAAGACCCTGGAAGAGGAGAGTAGCTAGAAATTATATATTTTTGTCTTCATTGGAAGTCTCAGTAGGTTATTCTGCGAGTCCACAAATCTGTTAAGAAATCCACACCATCATCCACAGTTATTACCAAAATGAGTGCCCAATTGTCAAATGGAAAAAAATCCATTCAATGTAACGAAAAAGAGAGACAAATCCTCTGTAGATGCTACACCTTCGCTGAATCAAGCTACTTATCACTGACCCATGGTAAGCTAAGAGGGTAGACGTAAGCCAACAACCTCTGAATGGCCAGCCTCGCCTTGCTGGATAGAGTTCGGCTAGTGCTGCATTATGTAGCTTTGACTTTGTGCTTTACCTGCCCAGAAGGGTTAACACTCTCATTAACAGACAACTCTGCTTGGCATGAAACTAATAAACTCATGAATATCTTTCTCTCTGCAGACATGACAGAGCATTCCGGATGCCAAAGAGGTAGGTGAATATCAATCACTTCCTGTCTCTGTAGCCCATTTCTCATGCTCTGCTACTGACATCCAGAGCAGGTAAAGAGCAGCAGCTACATTAACACGCTCACAGCTCCTCTTTAAGAGCTTCCCATTTGTTTGGAAGTGTTCCCCCCCCCACCACTTCTTCCAGTGGGGGGGGGACTAGATTAGCAAATTAGGGAAATTGTCATATCACCATTTACTGCTATTAGTCTCTGTGCTTTTCTTCATGATGTTTGAATTTTACATAATTACATCACACTTGGTACTTCCTGTATTTCCTGGCCTGTTGATACTGCTGTTTTTGCTTATTAATACTATATATAAAATGTCTGCATAGAGAGAATTCACTACATCTGCTTCTGATGAAGTGGGCTCGAAGCCACAAATGAGTTTGTTGCTGTATTGGCATGTGTAAGGCTAGTGCTGTGGGCAAATACAACACATACACGTGTTCTGGGGGAAAATTGGCCACAACTTTATTGATTACAGCTGATTTATAGGAGCATTGTTACAGCACAGGGCACAGAATGACCTGCCTCCTGTCGTCCCCCCCGCCCGCCTGTCTACTGGGCACCAAACAGGGCTGGTAGAGGTAACACCCCTGCACAGGCCCTGGCCCTGGTGATTGCCTGCCACCCGGGGGGTGAAGCCTGACAACTCCTGCAAGCCAGGCACATCCCTTTGGTTTCCCCCAGATTTCTTAAGGGGACCCTCAAAATGGGGTGAGCCAATCAGCCATTACAAACTCACTCTAGTGGATCTGGCCCAGTGCCCCAGTACGTTGGAGCAAGCCCTATACTGGAATAAATATTTCTTCATTTTTAACATGCCATTGAATTCCTGTTTAGTTTTGCTAGAAGGTCATTTTTGGATTGGTCAGCTACTATTCTTTTGATTAGGATAAGATGGTCAGGGCTTCCTAATGCATGACGTTAGAATTGTTCTGTTGTTGTTAGCATGTTCTGTTGTTTATTATGCATTGCTTTAGTGTGTTGCACTATTTTGCATGTTAAAAATATAACACATACCAAAAACAGCACCATTATATATGAAGGGGTGATATATACAGTTTCCCTTTCTTAATATAGTATTTTCTTGTTATAAAAATCATTGTATACAGGAAAACATCAAAACCAAATAAAACGAATTGCAATCGTTCATAAAAAGCAACAGAAAGACTACCTTTTGTCACATGTATACCACATAAACATGTTGAGCCAATTGTCATTTCCCACTGGGTTTCTGTAGAATCTATGTGGTGTAAAAAGAAGTTGTATACGTGTTATATTGAAGAAGAAAGCCTTCGACAATACAAGAAGCTGTTTACTCAACTTTTAACAGGCATCTACTTTACTATGTATGAAGCAACAGAAAGCTAACACTGGTAGAGATATTCTCATCAGGATGAGATGAGCTTCATCTTGCAAAACTTGGTTTCCATTCTGCTGAGCAGGCAGAATTGGACTTTCTGACTCACTGTGTGAGAGTGGCCCTGTGACTTTATTTCTGTATGCTTCAATTTCTTCATCTGCCAAATGATGTTGTTTATTTACCTCAGTACAAGATCCAGTACCTAGCTGCCTGCCTTTCATTTACAGCATCATATGAATGCTGAAAGGTACAGTCAGCTAAAGGCAGATGTCACAGCGGTCACTCAGAACCATGGTTTACTAACAACCTAGTCCCTTAGAATTACAGGTGGGGGTTGTATGTTGGCATGCTCCCCTCCCTGCACATATGGAAGTTGTCCTCATGGCAACCATTTTGTTGTAGCAGCCACAACCAGTTCGCAAAATTGGAAAAGCTCCCACAGGTTCATCAAGGATGATGACCTCTGCCCTAGAATATCACAGAACTCCACTGTTGCTGATCTTATGCTGTTGTGTACAAGTGCAAGGGCAGGCAGACCTATCACGGTCTTATACGTAAATTCAGTTGCTCACACTATTAGTATCCCTTTCAAAGAGATTTTTAACTGGTAACGCCAAAAGAAATAAGTCCTACTTTTATTTTTTCCGTGCATGTCTCAAAAAGGTTAATGAATGAAATGAAAATTATGGATTAACAGCAATTGTTTTTCCTCTTGCTCATTCTAGTTTTTCTCAAGTGATTGCAGAGTGGCCAGTTGCAGTCCTTGTTCTCTGTTTGGTGACAGTGTTGATCTGTACATTGGTGGGCCTGTTGGTGGGAAATTTGCCAGATTTTTCTGAGCCCTTAATGGTGAGTTCATGCAGATGATGTCAGTTTAGTCATGCATAATTGTTGATTGGAAGTAATGATGATGCTAATTTTTGGAACTGGAGAGGATCAGAAATGAACACAGCTTACAAGTAATATGTATTCAAAGATTTTGGAAGGGGACGAGGGACAGGAGTGTTTCTTCGGTCTTTATTAGTTCCCATGCAAAGACCCTGGAACCTGTAGTCTGTCATAACTTTTGAACTTTTTGTGAGGACTCAGAAACCCTGGAAAACCTGTGTCCTCAGAAACTGGCCCAACATAGTCCCCCCCCCCCCAGTAACAACAACCATGTGCATATATACTGCCCTTCTGGACAGATTAGTGCCACACTCAGAGCGGGGAACGAAGTCAGTGTTGTTATTATCCATGCAATACAGTTGGGGAGCAGGGGCTGAGAGGAGTGGCTTAGCCAAGGTCACCTGCAGAGTTTGTGGCAGTAGTGGGAGTCAAACCAGGAGAGTGCTGATTCACACAGACCAACTACTCAACCGCTATGCTACAGCAGGAAAGAACAGAATCTCTCACAAGGGCAAAAAACTCAGCTAAAAGTAAGTCTTGGGGAATTAGGCAGGGAAGCATTTGGACTCTCGAACAAGAACAGGCTTTCCCAGAACAAATTTGGGGAAAAAGCTCAGGGAAAAGTGAACCAAAGCTGTGGGAATTCAATTCTCTACCACATTACATGGTTCACAAAATAACGAGGGTTAACCCAACTTTGCTTCACTGTTATCCCAGTATCATCCATTTAATTATCCTGTGTGATTTGGAACATGGAGCAGGCATACTCAGCTTATTTAGGATGAATTCTTGTCATGCCCTCTCATCGTCAGATATTGGGATCTTAAACCTGTGCATGTTTGTAAAACAGGACTAATTTGAAAGGGCACTCAATTTCTGCTGTGCCTGATGAGCTGTGGTAAGATAAAAATATCCACGTTTTAAAACTTTTTAAAAAGTATTTGTTTTGCATATTCACAGGGATTTGAACCACGAGACACTGACATAGGAAGAAAGCTCACAGTCTGGAGAAATATGAAAAGCCATACAGGCATTAAAAAGACCCTTTCACTATTTCCCTACACTGATAACAGGTATGATAGATTCGTTTTGTTTAGATCTCAGACTCCTACACTGAGATTGTTTTGCTGTTACACAGGTGATCAAGTGCCAAAGACAGTTTAATGGGATCCAGTGTAATCTCTCACATAAGTGCATAGTGATACAGCCAAACCCAGCCATCCAAAATGGGAAAATCCAGATATACAATGTAACTGATCTAGACCAATGGCCCATTTCTTATTCTTGCACCATTAGTGCAAATACAGAGTAAGACAGACACACACAAAACCCTAGAAAATTGAATGTGTAGAATGCAACAAGAAAAAAGTAAGAGGGAAGCAGTGTTAAAGACATGAATTTTATTAAATTAAGCTATTTCATTTATACCTTTCTATCTGATGAGGATTCAAAGCAGTTTGCATTGTTCTCTCCTCCACGACAATGGTGTGAGATAGGGTAGGCAAAGACAGAGTGACTGAACGGCCCCATTCACCCAGCAAGTTTTTATGCTATAGTGGGGATTCAAACCTGGGTCTCCCATATCCTACTCCAATACTCTAACCACCATGCCACAATGGAGATGGGAAGAAGTGAAACCCATCTCCTAGCTCTGTGTTGGATAATATTGCACAAAGATGCTCAAATCACAAGTTTCATAAAGGATAATGTTCTTCCTTTTGTTAGTTATGGGGACATGAGCATGGACAGAGGACAGAGGTTCGTGCAAGGTGAACAAGAAGCCAGAATAAGGAGGATGGTGGAGCCAGACTATGAAAAAGAGGGTTTCTTTTGTGGTCCTCCAGGTAAGTGATGTCTCCAATTAGGCCTCTAGAATGTAACGAGAACAGAATAAGGGAAGTTTCCTTAATACAACAATAGTAAAACATTCTATAGAAATTACACTGAAATCAGCCCGGTTTTCTTCCATCCAATAGAGTATGCTAGCTGCACTGTTCTATTGGATGTGTCAATGGTGCCCACTGAAATGGTCCACAGCAGACTCTTGATAACTTCAGTGTACCATGACAGTTTTTATTAAGCATCTTTGGAGAATTACTTCACCTTTCCTTTCTGAGAGATGTTCCAGATGGTACATTATCTGTTACACCTTTGTGGTGATGACACACATGCACAGAGAGACGTACATTGTAATGTCTAATTGTTGCTGTTATGCACAGGGTTTCTTTGCCAGGCCCCAACAACCTGCAAAAGCATGGAAAATGTCTATGCATCAGGAAGGACTCATATAGTCATGAGAATTCAACATGACAAACTGAAAGAGGGGTAGATGGTCAACAAAAGAAATTGCCAGGATAACCTAACATGCAGATTGGCCTTGTTCAGAAACACAAATAGCATTGTTTAAATTGTGCCAGCACTGAGTCTGATTTTATTGATGGAATAAATAAAAATGGCTAATATTAATAATATTCAAAATTTATTGACCTTTACAATGAAGCTGTCCTGTAGGGTAGAACAAAAGGATGTGTTGTACAATTGCATTCGCAGGACAGTTACCTGCCCCATCATCATTATTCCTCCTCACCCCTCTCCTGCCTACAGCAAGAATGACACTGCAGTCAAAAACCAATAATAAATAATCACCTAATGCTACTGAGGGAGACATGGAGTCATACTGGCTACTATGTCTCAGTCAGGGCCATCCTAAGCAGAGTGTGTGTCATGTGACATCAAGTCACTTCCAACTTAAAAATTAAAGGCCTCCAAAATGTCCTCTAATTAACAGCCTTGCTAAGGTCTTACAAACCTGAGTCAATCCATCTCATGCTGGGTCTTCCTCTTTTCCTACTGCTTTCAACTTTTCCTAACATTGTTTTTTTCCAGTGCGTCTTGTCTTCTCAGAATGTGACCAAGGTACATTGCCTCAGTTTAGACATTTTAACTTCTAAGGAGAATTCAGGCTTGGTTTCATCTAGAACTCACATATTTATCTTTTGGGCCATCCATAGTATCCATAAAACTCTCTTCCAACACGTTTGAAATGAATCAGTTTTCATCCTGTCTGCTTTCTTCGTTGTCTAACTTTCACATCCATACATAATCATTTACCATGACTATGTATGGAAGTGAAAGTTGGACGATGAAGAAAGTTGACAAGATGGATACCCAGGATGAATTGACTTTATCTTGGCCTCCAGAAATACTTCCTTACACTTCAGGATATTTTCTAGTTCCTTCATGGCTGGCCTTCCAAGTCTCGCAGTGCAGTCCTAAGTAGAGTTACTCCAGTCTAAACTCATTGGAACCAATCTATGGAATCAATGAGCTTAGACTGAAGTAACTCTTCTTAGGATTGCTCTGTAAATCTCCTGATTTCTAGGTTGTGGTCTTCCTTTTGATTGATGATGGAGCCAAGGAATGGATCATCTTTAAGAATTTCAATTTTTTTCATAGTCAATGTTCTTGATATTCAGCTGTAATCCTATGTTGGCACTTTCTCCTTTAACTTCCATCAGTAATCCTTTTAAATATTCCCTATATAGTATTCAATAATGTTATGTCATCTGCATATCTCAAATTGTTAATGTTCCTTCCACCAATTTTCACTCCACTGTAATCTAAATCTAATCCATCTTTCTTTATGGTATGTTCTGCATATAGGTTGAACCAATAGGGAGATGAAATACATCCTTGTCTAACACTTGACAACTGGAAACCATTCTGTTTCCCCATATTCATTCTTATACTAGCCTGTTTTTCAGAGTACAGGTTGTCAATCAACACAAGCAGATGTTGTGGCATCCCTATTTCTTTTAAAACCATCCATAGCTTTTCATGATCCACACAGTTGAAAGCTTTGCTGTAATCTATAAAACACAAACTGATTTTCTTCTGAAATTCTCTGGTATGCTCCAGTATGTAACCAATATACATTTGCAATATGATCTTTAGTGCCTCTTCCTTTTTCTGAATCCAGCTTGAACATCCGGCATCTCTCGTTCCATAAATGGTGAGAGTCTTTGTTGCAAAATTTTGAGCATCACTTTGCTTGCATGGAAAATTAATGCAATACACCAATAATTGCTGCAATCTTTGGTGTCTCATTTTTCAGAACTGGAATGTAGATGAATGTTTCCACTCTGTGGGCCATTGCTTTGTTTTTCATATTTGTTGGCATATTCTTGTTAAGATTTTGATGGATTCCATTTCTGAAGCTTGAAATAGCTCTATTGATATCCCATCTACTCCTGGTGATTTGTTTCTCCCAATTGCTTTGAGTGCAGCTTTCACTTCACCCTCTAAAATTGCAGGTTCTTTATCAAAAGATTCTTCTTTGAAGGAATTTGTCATCCTTTAATCTCTTCTGTATTGTTTTTAAATGTATTGTTTCTTTATTTTGTCCTGATTTGATAATTTACTTCCATGTTGCTCTTTAAGCCTCCATAGTAGAGATGGGCACGAAATGGGGAAAAAACAAAATGAGTGTTTCGTGTTTCGTCGCATTCCATGTATCACAAACTTTCACAAAATTGTCTCGTGTCATGAAATGATTAGTTAGTTTTGTGATTCGTCAGAACCCAGGGCACTTCAATGGTCCCCTTCATACCCAGAGATGCCAAACTCACAGGGAGACTTCAGAAGGCTCTCCTCCACCCACCCTCACCCAACAAGCCAGCAAGAACAAATGCTTTAAATAATATAAGCAAAGAAAATTAAAGAAAAAAAGATAGGCCTCAGTCAAGCTAGGCCCCAGAGACAAGCAATGCCCTGAGACTGTTGGGTGGGGTGGAAGAAAGAAGGCACCCTCACCCAATGACCTTCGCAGCAAGGCCAAGAGCTGAAAATAAAAAAGAGGCTTTTCAGTCTCTTTTAAAGCAGCAGCAAATCCAGCCAAAAGCTCCTAATTCCACTCTCTCACTCTAAATCCCAGCAACAGGTCCTCCCTCTCCCTCAGTCTACTGGAGCTGAAAAGCTTGAGGCAGAGAGCTGTGCCTTATGTAAGAAATGCTCACAAAGAGCAGAACAGGAGGTCTCTGGTTGGCAGACAGACATGCCTAACAGGATTTGGAGGGATGAGATTGGTGTTCCCACGGCTACAGAAGGCCCATCTCCTCAGTTGCCTAGGGGATTAACCCTCCTGCTCCTTGCTGTATAGGGCAGAATGGAAGCTCTCCAGTTGGCAGGGAGAGCTGCCTATCAAGGTTATGTGAGCTAAGATTGGGGTTTCTAACGGCAACAAAAGATCTGCAGACATCCCAGGCCTATGTTGCCTAGGGAATCAATGGATCACACGTCAGCCTGTCTGGCATCACAAATCATTCACAAATCGAATGAATCAACCCCAAAAATTTGAATTTCATGAAAACCGCGGCCCTATGAAATGCATTTCACGAAACATGAATCGGCCCAATTCGTCATGAAATTTGATTCATATTTTGATTTGTGCCCATGTCTACTCACTAGTAAAGTCATACCATAATCCATGGGCTTAAAAGGGTATAACTGAAAGGCCTCTATGAGGGAAGAGGACCAGATCACATTCCATTTTCCAGAAGTTACTTTTGTTGAAAATTATTATCTTTATCAGCAATGTTCAACCATTCTTCCATCCCTTATTCAGTTTGAAGAGGGGTCTTTTTTGTTTTTGTTTGTTTTTGCTTTCCAACATTCTAGAATTATTCTTTTCACTATCGGGTCTGTGCTAGCTCTTTTCTCTTCCTCCCTCGGGGCAAGAGCCAAGAAATTCACCTAAAGGCCTATTCTTAAAGGGACACACTGTATTATGTTACTTAGGTCAGTTATGATTTTACAAGTTTTTTTTCTTTTTGGATTTCTCAAAGGGTATTATAGAAGGATAAGACATGCAATCTCTAGTGCTCTTAGACTTTTTAAATCTCCAGAATACAGTCTGTCAGATTTCTCTACTCTTAACTATATGTATGTTGTTGTTTTGCCTACAGGGAAGAGTTATTCTCAGCTGGTGTTTATGTCCACAACTGCTGGGAGCTTATGGAACTTGCAAGCAATACAGTCCATGTGTCAAATGGAACAGGACAAGGTTCGTAAAGGTGGAGAGAATCCAGACACAGTTATTCCCTTGGTTTGTTTGATTATGCTTTTAAGTAACAGAGACAATATCACACATATCATTTCACACACTCACACAAATGCACTAGGATGCTATGTACTGAATCCATGTAACAATTTAACATACTTGACTGACATGCAAAGTAAACACACAATTTAAGGTAAACAATTCAAAGTAAACACAATTTACACAATTCAAAGTAAACATACAATTTACACATGGCCCAGCCATGGTACAGAGACGGGTCTGGTCGCCCTCACAGATGATCTATGGTGACACCTGAATTGTGGCAGGTCAGCATGCTGATACTTTCCAATCTTACAGCAGCATTCGACACGGTCGATCATAATCTTCTGACCCACCACCCTGCCGATGTGGGGATTCGTGGGACAGCCCTGCAATGGCTGAACTCCTTTCCTTGTAATCGGGGACAGAGGGTGGCTCTCAGGGAACAGATCTCCACTTGCCATTCTTTGGTATGTGGCGTCCTTCAGGGGTGATTCTTTCCCTGATGCTATTTAACATCTATATGCGCCCCCTCGCCCAGTTAGCTCGCAGCTTTGGGCTGGGTTGTCATCAGTATGCAGATGACACTCAGCTCTATCTGCTGATGGACAACCAGTCTGATCTCACTCCAGATTCCTTGGCCAAGGGTCTTGAGGCTGTGACGACATGGTTACATCAGAGTTGCCTGAAATCTCTGAAGATGGAGGTTCTGTGTCTGGGTCGTGGGGCTATTGAGCTGGGGACCCGGCTCCCAGCCCTCGATGGGGTAGAATTGAAACCTTCACTGATGGTGAGGAGCCTGGGTGTGACCTTGGATGCCACACTTTCAATGGAGGCCCAGGTTACGACCATTGCCAGGTCTGCCTTTTTTCATCTTCGACAGGCCAGGCAACTGGCACCCTATATTTCACCCCAGGACCTGACCACAGTAATCCATCCAGTCACCTCAAAGCTAGACTACTGCAACTCACTCTATGCTGGGCTGCCCGTGGGCCTGACCTGGAAGTTACAGCTGGTCCAGATTGCAGCGGCACATGTCCTTACTGGAATGCCAATCCGAGCTCACATTCATCCTGTTCTGTGCCAGCTGCACTGGCTCCCAGTGGAGTTCTGGATCTGGTTCAAGGTGTTAACCTTGGTGTTTAAAGCCCTTCACAGACTGGGACCTGCATACCTGCGGGACTGCCTCTTCCATTACATCCCCTGCAGGGCGTTGCACTCTGCAGACAAGCAACTCCTGGTGGTTCCCGGCCGAAGGACATCCGTCTGGCCTCAACCAGGGCCAGGGCTTTTTCTGCCCTGGCCCCGGCCTGGTGGAACACTCTCTTGCTGGAGATCTGAGCCCTGCGGGACTTGTTCCAGTTCCACAAGGCCTGTAAAACAGAGATGTTCTTAATTTGAAAACATCTCTATGCTTAACCTCACAAAGAAAAACTACAACAGGTGAGATACTAGTAATCTGGATGCAACAGGAGGCTTTTGTGCATAAAGAGGGCATTATCCCCATTTCTTCCAACCTTCAACATTACCCTCCCCCAACCAGCAGTGTCAGCCATCTAGGGGCTGGATTCTGTCTGCACGGCTGTCACTTGCCAATCCCAACATTATTACATTGCATTTTGCTGCTGAAAAAGTTTATCAAAGCACTATATACACACCCACAGATAATGAGGCCATTCTCAAAAGGTAAAGATAACAGTAATATGATAAGACAAGTATGAAGTCCTTGGGCAGGCCTAATTATAATTCTTTTTTTCTTGGCTATTTTCCAGATCCGTTCTCATGCTCAGTTTGGGAATCTCTGTCAACGTTCTGAATCCAATGAATGCTGTCCCAGTTGGTCTCTTGGAAACTATATTGCTGTCTTGTACAACCGCTCTTCTTGCTTAGAGATTACCCAAGCTGATGTGTCCCATACCCTCGCCCTCCTTCGTTTTTGTGCTCCTGACTATCACAGAGGTGTCCTTGTTCCTTCTTGCATTGGTCCCAAGACGGAAAGAGAGAAACACGCGCACTGTTCCAAAGTCCCAGAAAAATGCACTCGAGTCCGTGCTGTTTACCAGCTTCTTCACTTCTTAGTTGACAGAGATTTTCTCAGCCCGCAGACAGTGGGATACCAAGTGCCAACTCTGAAATACAGCTTACTGTTTTTGCCTACCATGAAGGGAGACTCTATGATGGGAATCTACCAGAACAACCTTGAGTCATGGAACTTGTTTGATAATTACACATCCATCACTGGAATGGATCTGGGCCTTAAACAGAAATTATTCCAGCACTACCTTTTACTAGATACTTTGTATCCAGTCCTGGCAATTCTGGCCATATTTCTAAGCATGTTCTTTTATTTACGCTCAATCTTTATGACTTTTATCATCTTAATGATTGTCTTTGGTACCTTGATGGTTTCCTATTTCTTGTACAAGGTGGCCTTCAGATTTGCCTATTTCCCTTTTGTAAACCTAACAGCAATTGTCATTCTCAGCAGTATTTGTGCCAACCACACTTTTGTCTTCTTTGATCTCTGGAACCTTAGCAAGAACCAAAACCCATCTGCTGGGCTTCTGCAATGGGTAAGACTAACCATGCACCACTTTGGCTATCTCATGCTAGTTTCTTGCTTGACAATGAGTGCTGCTTTCTACACTAGCTATATGAGTAACATCATCGCCATCCGCTGCTTTGCTATCTACATGGGCACTTCTGTCCTGGTGAACTTGGTGTTCATGTTGACATGGCTTCCTTCATCAGTAGTGCTGTATGAACGTTACATAGCAAGGAATTGCATTTATAAACCGGAAGATTATTGGGATAACAGTGGGCATAAGAGTGTCATTCTCTCTTTCCATCACATCCTCAGGAGACTCCAGAATACCTGGTGTGAAACATCCAAGTTATTATTTGAGAAAGTGCTTCCTTGTGGGGTCATAAAATTTCGTTATATCTGGATCTGCTGGTTTGCTGCCTTGGCTATAGGTGGGGCTTACATTTCTTGTTTCAATCCTAGACTGAAACTCCCCACTCTTGAGATGTCATCTGTGCAGGTATTCAGGTTGAGTCACCCGTTTGAGAGGTATGATGCTGAATATTGCAATGAGTTCATGTTTGAAAGACTGGAACGAGGAGAAGACTTGCACATGCCCATTACTATTGTATGGGGCATACTCCCTATGGACAATGGGGATCATTTTAATCCCAGGAGTAATGGCACTCTGGTGATGGATGCAGGATTTACAGTTGACAGTCCTGAAGCACAAAGGTGGCTGCTGGACTTTTGCCAAAAAGTGAAGAATCAGACTTTCTACTACTCTGATCTGGAGCAAAAGCCCACAGTTTGTTTCATGGAAGAATTTCACCGATGGATGGACAGCCGCCAGTGCTCAAAGCAGGATCATAGCTTCAACTTCTGCTGCAATCACTTCTTCCCATACGGAAGAGACGTCTTCCTTCATTGTATCAAGATGATGATAATGGAACAAAACAGAGATGAGGATGAAACTCATGACTCAGGTCTCAGATTTGATGAGTGGGGAAATCTAGTTGCTTTGATGCTACAGTTTCAAACCATTTACCACTACAGCTTCAACTACAGCAAGGCCGAACATTTCTATGATGAAATTGGCCTCTGGATAAGAGAGGAGATGAAAACAGCCCCTATGGGGCTTCAGAATGGCTGGTTCACTAGTAAACTGGAACTTTATAACCTCCAGCACAGTGTTGACACAGAGACGATGGTCGTGATGGGTTTATCAATAGCTGTCTCTTTTGTGGTTCTGTTGTTCACAACTTGGAATGTCCTTCTTAGCATCTTCTCCATTATAGCTATCACGGGTACTGTTTTCGTAACCATTGGGCTTTTGGTCCTTCTGGAATGGCAGCTCAGTGCTATGGAGTCCCTCTTCATTTCAGCAGCAGTGGGTCTTTCCATAGACTTCACCGTGAACTATTGCATTTCCTACCACTTGTGTCCTCATTCAGATCGTCTGAATCGTGTTGCCTTCTCCCTGAAACAGATGAGCTGTGCCACCGTTATAGGAGCCTCCGCTTTGTTTTCTGCAGGTGTCATCATGTTGCCTGCCACTGTGCTGGCATATAGAAAGCTGGGCATTTTCCTGATGATGATCAAGTGTGTCAGCTGTGGATTTGCAAGCTTCTTCTTTCAGTCTCTGTGCTGCTTCTTTGGACCAGAGAAAAATTGTGGTCAGATCCTTTGGCCTTGTGCTCATGCTCTCAAGGACTATTCAGATGACCCCAATTCCAACAGAACATTTGCCTGTGGGGGAAATGAGAAGCAGAATCGATTACAAAAAGGTCAAGAATCTAACAGTGCCAACGAACAGTATGAGCTCCAACCACTGGCCAGGAAACTTAGCGACAGCTTTGATAACAGCACATCCACAAGCAAGTTATCCAACCGGCCATCTGTCCTGTCTGATGACATCCAGCTGCAAGACAGTAGGGGTGTTAGAAAGCAAACCCATCCTTCCTCTGAAAGGGACAGACAGAAACTAGAGCAGACTGGAAGACACCATGTAGCTCTCTGTCAATGTCCTGCCTTGCAAACATCTTCTCCTTACAAATCTGGTAGTAACTCAGGAACTGAAGCAGAAAGTCATAGAGATGGGTTGTGCAGAGACTGTAGATGTCAAAAATACATCCCAAAGACTTGGGATCATCTTCAGTCAGCCAGTACAATAGATGATGGACTGCTTAATAAATCTCACTGTTCAAGCAACACTGATCAACTCAAATCAGATTATACCTCAGAAAACAGTGATCTACCAGAAGCTGAAATGTTTGAACTTCATAGATGCCTTTATTCAACTGGCAGCTCTTTCAGTGTTCGGAACGTCTCCAGCGAGACCACACTCAGTGATTTGGAACCAAGCATAAAACTTGTGGAATCAGCTAGTTCTTGTCCGGATCACTTAGATGTCTCTGATTCTTACTGTTCAACCCAGAGAGGTCAACTGAATGGAAAGAGAGATACCTTGAAACTAGATCTGAGAGAGACTGTCTTTGATACACCTGCATCAGTGTCTCAGCAAAACAGCTGTTTGAGGAAAACTAGGTTAGGAATTGGGGGAGAAATTCCCATTGTTTTGCCAAACAGCAAACCAGATATGCCCGATGTTTGGATCAAACGCTCTGGTGTGCAAAACTCGGGATACTGATGCTGAAATCTGAGACAAAACAAACAGAGTTTCAGGGGCAAGGAAGACAAATGTCCTTTTTGGCAGGGAGTATAAAGCTGTTCTTGCTCCCTTATCTGAACAGAGAACAAACTGTATTGTTGCAACAGTGGAAAGAACACGTTTTTACAAAGCCAGCAAATCTGATGAGGATTAGAAATGATATGTCAATGCAGCCCGAGGTGTTTGACCTCCCAGGAGTCAGTGCCATATTCCCAGTTATATTGTAGGATTATTAAGCAAGAGTTGTTTGCCATTCCCTCCTGTGCAATTTGTTTTCCTGACAAGACAATGGAGATGCATAATGATTAGGGAAATAAATGATGACTTGTGGTAGATATTTAAAGACAGAGGGAAATATTAAAAAGCAATTGGTGTGGTGAGTCACTATGCTACTGACTTGACTGAACATTGTCAATTGGCACAGAAAGTGTCTTTTAAGTGAATCAAATCAGTTTTTACCATCAATCATGCAATCTCCTTCAGGGAATTATATCAATTTTTTTTATAAAATGAGTTTGGACACCTTAGAGCTAAGAGGACTTCTCAGTGGTCCTTTAAAAACATGCTACTTCCCACTCACCCTTGAAATGTAATTTATCTCCAGTTCAGAAGTGAATCTCGATTTAGAGACAGGCTGCTTCTTTTTTCCCCCATTGACAGTGTGCTTAGCATTCAACGTACTTTTTGTTCTTGGAAAAAAGGCCCATTCATTCTTCACTCTCTCACATGGGTAGCTTGTACTTCTCTTTAGTCATTAGCTTTAACATAACATATTTCATTCAATGCTGTACAATTTTTTAAAGTTTGCAGTCATGGAACTCTGCAATTTACTTCCTCCCCCCACCAGCCATACTGCATAACTCCTCCACTCCTTCCAAGCACCGTATTTTTTTACCTCTACCTGTTAAACTGTTATCCCAACATATCAAATAAACCCAGTGTTTGCTAAATTGTTCTAATGCTTTTTGCTGTCACAATGAATATCATTATTTACATTCTTTATCATCTGAGGGAGCTCCCCATATATCTGGCATCTCCTGATGCTTTCAGCTTTCTCATACCTTCATCTCCAAGAAAATACTACCTAGAATTCATATAGTTCTCTAAGGGTTCATAGACATCATGACAGCATTCTTTACAACAGACTTGTTAGGTAGGCCAGGACTATATAGCATCATTTCACCTTTCGCTTAACATCCTTGGCTGCTGAATCAAACGACCAAAAAAGGCAAGAGAGGGAAGAGTTCCTTTTCAGTATAAATTAATCCAAATGCTTCACAACTTTGCCTGCTTGCATTGCCTGCCATCCTGGAAATTTGCCATGGTTATCCTGCAGGAATATAATCGTTAAGCCTCTTTCCTTAAAGTCATCTTTAACATTAAATTCAGATTAAAAATGTACAACACATACCCAACAAAGCATTTTGATGGGTGGGGGATTAGCAAAAAAATGAGGAGAATTTTAAAGTGGGTTTCTGGCTGTCGCTTCAGTTGCAAAGGAAACCGGTAGCAGAGCTCTGAAATGTGCCATATGGTGACTAAAACAAAAGAGAGGTGGGGTAGAATCACGGACACCTTTAATTTTGAATGTTCAAAATAAATGTTCACAGGGTTAATGAACTTTTGAGATCCACAGTTCAAAGCCCTATATCAGGGTCCTCAACATGGTGCCCATAGATGCCAAAATACCCACCAACACTTTTCCTGGAACTAGGGTTCCCAGGAGTTCACCAGTGGCGGGCAAACTCCCAGCCATTTGCTCCTGTGCCAGCCAGTGTGGCAAGCCACCTGGCAATTCCCCACCATTGCCAGGCATCCTGGGAAATGCATGGTGCACACGCTCCTGGTCAGGCACAATGACATCAGTTCCAGAAGCAACACTGTCACGTTGGCCACAGGAGTGCTCCTGAGTTTTGCATGGGGCCAGTTTTGGTCCCAAACAATTTTGGTCCCACTCTGAGCCTGCATTGCGGGGAGAGTAGACTATAAGTCTAATAAAATACATAATAAAATAAATAACAGGCCAATTCTCCAAGATTGGCCCTGCAAGAAGTTCAGGAGCACTCCCTTGGCCAGCCCAATGACACCACTTCTGGAAGGGGCATCACCACGCTGGGGGCACATGTATGCTTTGTAAGTGCATGAAAAGCTCTGGTTAGTACAGCCCCCCCCCCGGTTGCCTAGGAGACCTGGTAACCCTATCTGGCACCCACCAAGCTTTTTTTCGAAAGTGCCAGGTCTCTCAGCCTCATCAGCAGGAGGGGGTTGCTGTTACTGCACGTGCACACTCCCTGCCTCTGCATGCTGACATCACTTCTGAAGTGACGTCATCATGATGGCAATGGGAGTGCTCCTGCACTTTGCACAAGAATCAGCCCCAAGCAAAGTGTGGGAACACTCCTGTGCTTGTGTAATGATGTCACTTCTGGAAGTGACATCATCACGCCCACTGGGAGCACACACCCCACATTTGTGCCCGCGGTGCCTGCCCATGGTAACTGATTATCGAGTGGCTTACAATCTCCCACTGGTTGCTGGCAACCAGCAGGCAAGCAGGCAAACTGTAGGGAAGTTGCCAACCACCAGCAAGCACCTGGGATCCCTAGGGCACGGCTAGGTGAAGCTTTTGTTCACCAAGGCTTCTGATGGGCTACTGAAGATTTGATTGACTGTGCAGTTTTAAAAAACATTATTTTGGTAGCAGCTGCCACCACAGCACAAGGATCTTCACTGTGTGACTGAAGGGAACGGTAGCCATTTTATGACTGACTCTGCCCTACCTTCTGCAGCAGACATTTTGTGGCTGCACCCACCACACCGTGTCAGAATTTTAAACACAGGCTCCAAAAGGTTGGGGATCCCTGTTCTACATCATTCATCAGGTCCATAAATTTGCAACAAAAAAAATCAGAATTACTTGGATCAGATCCTTGTATCTGACCTGCAGACAGCCTTGGCTCAAAAATGTGGCTTTTGAAGGAAGGCCATAACACAGCTTCCGCTTTGCATGTATTAGGTCTCAGGTTTGATCCCTGGCATCTCCAGTTAAAAGGATCAGATAGTAAGTGATATGAAGTGATATAAAGAGCAGCTTCCAGTCAGAGTAGACAATACTATGACGAACCAAAGGTCTGACTCAGCATAAGGCTGATTCATGTGTTCTTCATGATTTGCATCAAGGAGCCAGGTTGGCCTAGTTGCACCCTTTTTTCTCTTGCCTTCAGATCATGGGAGGAAATTACTTACAATATATAAGACTAGAATGTAAGGAAAAAAGAATCTCAATTATTCTAAATTTCTGGAGTTTACTTTTACTGTCAATCATTTTTTTAAAAAATACTCCAGCAAATTATATATAAAAACAAATGTAATGGTTTGGGTAGAGAAACCTACACCTCCGTTTCTTCTTGACCTTGGGGTGGAGGGTGTCTTACAATATTTTTCATGCCAAGTTCCAATTACTAAATTTCACTTCAGTTTGTATGAAAAGGCAGCTCCAGTTACTTCCATCATTGTTGGGGGACAGAAGATTTCTGCACAGGATCACGGAGTTGAGAAATACGTTTGCTGGAGGATGCAGAGCCTTAATTGGGAGATGACAACCGCGTTGCTGTTAATCATACTCTTTTTCCAAAAACTAGCTGGAGGTACAGTTAAACCAAAAAAAGGGAGGCAGTCCATATCCGTGGATTAAAATATATAGACACACACACAAAGTTGTTTGAAACTGAGATGAAGTATCCCCACAGTTCCTCACAATTTCTTTATAAAAATTAAAGTGTAGTCTGATGGTTGTTGTGGATTTTCCAGGCTGTATAGCCATGGTCTTGGCATTGTAGTTCCTGACGTTTCGCCAGCAGCTGTGGCTGGCATCTTCAGAGGTGTACCACCAAAAGACAGAGATCTCTCAGTGTCAACTGCATATGCTGCCTAGCACTGGTGCAGAAGGGCATGTGCATGGTCCATGAAGCATCAGCATTCCGGGTGGCAATGGCAGTGGCACACCTAGCTGCACCCACTACCCAGCACCATGGGGCAAAGGGCATGCTGGCAGTGTAGTCAGCTGTGACTGCAACTGCAGGGAGAGGTTTTGAGTGGGCAAAGGAAAGCCGTACAGGCAGCTGGGGGCATGTGGTAGGAAAGCAAGAAGGGCAGCCTAGTAGTGAGCGGGGGGGGGGGGGGCTGAACACTCTCTGCCCAGGGCCCTGCTAAACCTGGAACCAGCCCTGTGTATGATATCATTTCAATTGTCTCATTTTTCTTCTAGGCTCCTTAAGTATTTAGCTTATGAATCCATTGGGAATAGAAATATGCGCCTGGAAAAAGTGCTATAAGCCCAGTCTGAGCCCATGGGACAGAGAAGGATAAAATTATCAGTGCAATCCTAAGCAGAATTACCCCTTATTAAAGTCAACAGGCTTAGAAAGGTGAAATTCTGTTTAGGTCTGCACTTGAACAGCATAATCCTCAGGGCTGCAGAGACAGCTGGCCACTGACCCAAAAGTGGTGCCACAAGTCTGTTCCCTATGGCCATTTTGCAGGGAGAAACAGCAATACACACCACTCTGCAAGGCATAGACAATATAGCAAGCAAGCATGGCTAGGGACCCACAGCAAGCACAGGGTCCCCATCAATCAAACAACGTGGTAAATGATGCCCCTGTGAGTGGCACAAATACACACAGCCAATCACTGGCCTCTGGCCACTGCCTCTTCATGGCATTTTCACCACCACCATCCCTACAGATAGCAGCAGACAGGGATGGAAGAGCCAGCAACAATGAAACCTCAACAAAGGCACAGGACCCAAGCAGCCTGCTAGCCAGCCCAGAGGGAATGGGCATCCCTGCAGTGGCCAGAAAGCCCACCACATCCCTAGCAAGGGCCTGATGGGCAGCACAAGTACTGCCCACATGGAATCATCCCTGCTCTGGTCACTGCCCCTCAACACTACTCCTTCTCTCACCCAGAACCAGGGAGTCAGGGAGGAAAGACCCATCAACTGTACAACCCCAACAGAGGAGCAGGGATCAAGCCTCAGGACTGTGCTGAAAACCACATGTCTCACATACATATGTATATGATGCACAGCTATATCCCATTCAGCAGTCACATCAGCCATAGTGAATACTGTACCCACAGAACACCAATTTTCTAGATACGAAACATTGCATTTTGTACACTCAGGAATCCAAAAAGAAGGTCTCAGAGTAGGCCATGCTTAGCTGGATGGGCCAGTGGCCTGACTTGGTATAAAATGACTTTATAAGGGCAGGCTGCACACCACAAATGAGAAACAAATATCCAATTGTTGCTAAAACAAATAATCAAACAGAAAGGCCCTTGAGGTTTGTGCCAACCATTTTCATGCAGTAAATTCCAGACCATGTCTATATAGTACAGAGTCTTGACAGTCTTGTCACTTGAGACGCCTCCTTCCCACTCCTATAAACACAGACTCTTAAAAGCCTCTAATAAACTGAAAGCCAGGCTGTAAAAATAAACAAAAGAGCAGCATGTGGTAGCCAGTTTAGGATGCAAGACTAATTAAATCCTGTTCTAAAGCTGCTGCTGCAGTTTCTTCCAGGAGTACAGTTGTGAAAGCTAGAATAGGAGCCAGAAGGTGGGTGATGCAAGAGGAATGAGAGAGCCTGTCCCTTTGACAGTGATGTGGGAGAGAACTTTTACAACTGCAATTTATGATGAAAGGAGTGAGAAAGGAGGCTTCACCTGCTGAAATCTCTTCTTCTACAAAACTATTGAAAAGAGGCAACCTGCCTATCAAGGTCTCCTTATGAAAAAGTATCATCATCGTCATCATCGTCAGTCATTGTCATTTGTTTATATCCCACCTTTCTCACTGAGACTCAAGGCAGATTACAATACTGCAAGTGAATACAATATAATCAATAGCTAAGACATTCAAAGAGCAAAATACAGCATGATCAACAGGACATTCAATGAAAACAAATACAATAAGGTATGGTACCCCCCAAAATGAAAAACTAGCAGAAAGCAGAACACTTAGATGAAACCTTTCTAAATTTAAGCATAAGTAATTGACATGTCACCTTTAGCAATGTTGAACAGTCCAGTAGGAAAGTATCTACATCAGCAGACAGTATCCTGCTATCCAGACAGCACTCTATAGTCCCTGTCCCTTATCAGGGCATCTCTCTCAGCTATTACTTATGACACAGTCCTACAATCTGAGTAGAAGCCCTCCTGAATAATTCAGTCTTACATTGTTTGCAGAAAGCCAGGAGAGGGGGAGCTTTCCTGACCTCCTCAGGCAGGCCATTTCGCAAGGTGCGAGGTTACCACAGAAAACGGGTGTACAGACAGTTGTTGAAATATCCAACTGCAGGGTGGTACCTGCAGAAGGCCTTGCTCAGATGAGTGAAGCTGCCTTGGTAGATCATAGGATGAGGCAATTTCATAGACATAAGGGGTGTAGGCCATGAAGGGCTTATGAATGTAATAGAGCCTTGAAGTGAGCATCGTAACTGATGGGAAGCCAATGGAGTGACTGCAGAATGGGAGTGATATTTGTGCTCCATCTAGCTCCTGAAATTAAATGAACTGCAGTGTTTTGCACCAGCTGGAGTCTCTCAGTTGACTTTGAGGGCAGACCTATATAGAGTGAATTATAGTAGTCTAGTCTCAAGGTTACTATGCCATGAATCCAAGTAGCCAGATCAGCCATGTTGAAGTGGGGACCATCTTCCGGGTTAGTCTAATTTAGGATAATGCTTTTTTTTAAGACCCAGTTTGGTGTAGTGGTTAAGAGTGTGGGACTCTAATCTGGAGAGCCGGGTTTGATTCCCCACTCCTCCACTTGAAGCCAGCTGGGTACCTTCAGCTAGTCACAGTTCTCTGAAGCTCTCTCAGCCCCACCCACCTCACAGGGTGTTTTGTTGTGGGGATAATAGTAACATACTTTGTAAACCACTGTGAGTGGGCAAGTACTCCTCAAGGGTGGTATATAAATCAAGTGTTGTTGTTATTATTATTATTTTGCTACTGCAAAAAAAACCTAGGCTTTTCACCAGGTCAACCAGGGTCAACTGGGCCTCATCAAAGGTCAGAAACACAATGTCCTTCAAGAACTCTGCTTTTCCTACCAACATCGCTTCCGTCTTGTCTGTTCAATTTCAATTTGGTTGCTCTACCATTTCTGCCACCGCGGACCACTTAGCAAACAGTTCCGTTCCATGACAAGTGGAAATTCTGCTAGTGGAGATTTCCTCATCTGAATACTGTGTAAAAAAAAAAAACAGCTGGCAACAGGAGCTACAAAACAAGAAATGCAAGTGCCAATATGCCCTATGAACATTTATTATTATAGTCTCTCATTCCCACTGAGACTCAAGGTAGATTACAATATTTAAAAACAATGCAATAGGAACAGCATGAAACATACAATGAACAACGCAGTAATACGAGTTTGCAAAATTAGAAAACGGCACACTAAAAACAAGATAATGCCTACAGTGAACAGTATATCACAAACCACACTTCCTAGTCCCTTTATAAAAGCGCCCTTCTGAATGCAGGGGAACTTTCCCTGTAGTAACTGCACTTCTAGCCTCGCTGTTTGCTTTCTATACGGCCACAGTCAAATATCAACTCAACCCCACGAATTTAGACTTCCTGCTCAGTCATTTCAATCAGGCCATTATTTCATTACAGACGTAACCAACGCTCGCCCAGCTCAGAGTCACGGCTTCACTTTCAACTCTGCGCATGCGCTAGTGTACCCGGCTGAAGAATGTATTAGCTGTTTGGTGCATGCGTGCTTGATTACTTCCTCGGCGCGGTGCTGGGAGTGGAGACGTTTTTCTTCAAACTGCGGCGGGAATGGTCTGGTACCGTTGCCTCCTGGGTGTTTGCGATACTTGTAAGGCGGCTTGTTCGGGGCTTAGCCTTTCGTATGTTGCATAACGGGCATTTGGCATTAAAAGCATTGCGTTAAGCGCTGCCTGGGTGTGAATGTGAGGTAGTTTATGCCGATAAGCTGGTTCATGCGAAGGGGAGTGTAACGTGGACGGCGTGCTAGATGCGGAGATTTGGCCTCAGATCTTTGCTCCGTCGTTGGACTAGTTGTTGGGCTTAGTCGTTGACTCTGAGCTTGGAGGGAGAGGGAAAGGTGTGAATTTTCTGGACATTGTAAGGAAAAAAATGGGAGTTTGGGGTGCAGTTTTAGTCCGAGTCCTCTTTTGCTGATGTAATAGTATATTGCGCACTCTATAGGACTGGGCTAGCATACAAAATAATACATTTTAAATGTTTAGATGACTTTTTTTTACAAGCAAAACTGCAGATGTGTTCAGTACTAGAGAGAGGTGCAAACTGCTGCACCTTGTGCTACCTCAGCCTACGTACTTGGTTTTTGCCTTCTTAAATGCAGGAAGAAAGGAAAATGGAGGGAGGGGGCAGGAATGATTGGCCTCCGGGTCTGAGGTTCCTATATGCTAGAAGTTAAAATCTAGTATTTTCCTTCAGTAACTCTTGTTTCAACCATTGCCCCAGAAATGGCTTCCTTCAACTCTGTGGACTTCATGAACCTGGGCACAATAATGGTTGTTTAGACAAGGTTGCCATCCTTCCTTGTCTTTCAGGCTTTAAGCATCATGTGCAGTCAGAAGTCCAGGATCCCTGTCTTCTCTTTCCAAGAACCCAAAGCGATCAGTGTGCCTGAAGGTCTGTTAACCTGTTAGGATCATTACTGTACTCCTCCTGGGTATCTCTGTTTCCTGTCTTACAAACCCTGTTTACCTCATGACTTCTTCAAGGATTTAGCTGAATAGCTATTATAGTTAGGATGATGAGTCTCTAAGAGAGGATCACACAAACTGCTCGCGAGGAGTGAGGAGATATTGTTAGGAGACTATGATCTGAGCAACCCCGGTTTGAATCCCCACTCTGCCATGGAAACTCACATGGTGACTGTGCCAGTCACACTCTCAGCTAAGCTACCTCACAGGGTTGTTGTGAGGATAAAATGGAGAAGGGGAGAATGTTGTAAGCCCCTTTGGGGTCCCTATTGGAGAGAAAGGCAGGGTATAAATTAAGTGAAGTGAATAGATAAAAATTTTGTGAAGTGACCACCTTGTGCCCACATCTTGTGAAATTGTATCTTGGTTTTCCAATACCTGGTATTATACAGTGTTGTCCCTCCTGAATTCCCACAGAGCTGCAGAGACGGATGAAATGCATGTAATCTGAATATCATTTAAACAGGTTCAAGATTCCTATAGTCTTTTTTTTTTTTGAAAAATTTTTATTGGGTTAGAATCCATTATTTCCACATTTACATTCAATTTTCCCCAATTTTTTCATCTCTAACCCCCTCCCTTCCCCCCCTTTTTGTTGACTTCCAACAGCTTTCCAACCCTTTGTCCCCTTTCCCTTACTTTTATTAGCTTCCTCTATCTAAAACAAATATATATTCTCCATTATTCTAAGCAGTACATCCTTAACTATTTTAACATTATATGCCCAAACTGTAAGCCTTTGTTTCCATCTTAGATAAACAATTTATCCCAATTTTTCAATTTCAGGTATTTCTATATATCATAAACCATATAGATCATACATTCGTTTATATCAAACAATTTGACTTATTCTCTATATATATTACTCATTCTATCTTTTTATAATAGTTCTATATATCTCTCCTCACGTAGTCAATCAATTTGACCCATCTATATCTTCAGACATTCAGTTTGGTACAAAACTTGTCAGAAAAAAAAGAAAATATTGTTAGTTAATCGCTCCTTATATTTAGTCCTTATAATTAATTATTTTCTCTATGTTCTGTTTGTTAACCTATATATATCTATATATATGTCAATCTATTAATCTGACTGCTTATTAATTCACATTTATCTCTTCTCCCCCCGGTAAAGTCTCCCCCCTCTACTTCAATACTTCAGTAGTTCTCAAACTGCCACAGTTTTCCTCCCACCTCCCATTTCTTCTCCAGGTATTGTTTCAGCTTCTCCCAGTCTGTGTTGAACTGCCCTGAGTCCAGATCTCTCAATTTTCTTGTCATCTTGTCCATTTCAGCCATATACAGCAATTTGTAAGTCCAATCTTCAATAGTTGGCACTTCTTGTACTTTCCATTTTTGCGCATACAAAAGTCTAGCTGCTGCTGTCATATAAAATATCAACGTCCTGTGTTGGGCTGGAATTCCCTCCATTCCCAAGTTCAGTAGCAGGAGTTCTGGGTTCTTATTAATTTGAAATTGTAAAATTTCACTCATTTCTCTTATTATTTCACCCCAGTACTGCCTGGCTACCTCACACGACCACCACATATGATAGAGGGAGCCCTCATGCTTCTTACATTTCCAGCATTTATTAGAAGTATTCAAATTCCCTAGCGCAATCTTCTTTGGTGTCATGTACCAACGATAGATCATTTTATAAATGTTCTCTTTGATATTAATACATGTCGTTGTCTTCATTGTAGTTTTCCACAAGTATTCCCATGCCTCCATTGTTATTTCTTTATTAAAGTTTATAGCCCATTTCACCATTTGTGTTTTAACTATCTCATCCTCGGTATACCACTTCAACAGCACTTGGTATACCTTGGATATTCTTTTCTTATCTTCTTTAAGAAGGGTCTGCTCTAGTTCCGAATTCTCTATTCGTATACCTCCCTTTACAGAGTCCGAATTATATAAGTCTCTGATCTGTCTATACTGGAACCAATCGTAGTTAGGTGATAGTTCCTCTTGTGTCTTTATTCTAAGTTTGGATGCTTCAGTTTTAGTTATTTCTTTATACGTTAAACATTGTTGTTCATTATCAACAGCTCTCGGGTCTATCACCTCATATGGAACCACCCACAAAGGGGTTCCTTCTTGTAGATAAATTCTGTACTTCTTCCAGATTATGTATAAACTTCTCCGAACAAAGTGATGCAGGAACATCGAGTTGACCTTTACTTTGTCATGCCATAAATATGCGTGCCATCCAAATATTTTTTTATATCCCTCTAGGGCTAATAGTTTCTTGTTCTTTAATGTCATCCATTCTTTCAACCAAACTAGGCAGATTGCATCATGATAAAGTCTCAGATTGGGCAGTTGCATTCCGCCTCTTTCCTTTGCATCTTGTAAAACTTTCACTTTCACTCGAGGCTTCTTGCCTGCCCAAACAAAATCTGATATTTTCCTCTGCCATTTTTCAAATTGTTTGGAGTCTCTGATGATTGGTATTGTCTGTAGCAAAAACATTACTCTTGGTAACACATTCATCTTAACTGCTGCAATCCTGCCCAACCATGACAAATTCAATCTATTCCATTTAATCAAGTCTCTCTCTATCTGAGTCCATAGTTTTTCATAATTGTTTTTGAATAGATCTATGTTCTTTGCAGTTAATTCGACTCCCAAATATTTCACTTTACTTGTTACTTCACAATCCGTTGTTTCCATTAACAATTGTTGTTTCTGCTTAGTCATATTTTTGCATAATATCTTTGACTTCTTTTTGTTAATGAAGAAACCTGCCAAGTCTCCAAACTCCTTGATCTTATCTATCACTCTTGGCATGTTCTCCAATGGGTCCTCTACAATTAACATTATGTCATCCGCAAATGCTCTGACCTTGTATGAATAGTCCTTTATTTTTATTCCACGAATTTCATCATCTTGACGTATTTGTATCATCAGAATCTCCAATACTAAAATGAACAACAATGGAGATAACGGGCAACCTTGTCTTGTTCCTTTACTTATCGTCAATTTCTTGGTCAATTCATCATTCACCACAATTGCTGCAGTCTGGTCTCTATAAATTTCCTTAATTGCTCTGATGAATCTTTCTCCCAATTGTAGCTTTTCCATAATGGCAAACATAAAGTCCCAGTTTAAATTGTCAAACGCTTTTTCAGCGTCAACAAAGAAGAAACCAACCTCTTTGTCACAACGCTTGTCATAATATTCAATAGCATTGATCACTGTCCTTAAGTTGTCTCTTATTTGTCTGTCTGGCAAAAAGCCTGCTTGTTCCTCCTCTATGACTTCCGAGAGCCACCCCTTCAATCTCTCCGCCAATATCTTCGCAAAAATTTTATAGTCATTGTTGAGTAGCGATATAGGTCTATAATTTTTCACATTAGTCAGGTCTTGGCCCTCTTTTGGGATCAATGATATATTCGCTTCACTCCAAGTTTCTGGAGTCCTTTGATCCCTTAAAACCCCATTCATCACCTCTTTTAGGAATGGTGCCAGTTCATTAGCCATTGTCTTATAGAATTTAGCCGTAAGTCCATCTGGCCCTGGCGCCTTTCCTAGATTTGCAGATTGTATTGCCTTACTTATTTCCTCGTCAGTTACTTCACTATTCAACTTATTTCTCCAAGCTTCCGAGATTTCTGGAAGTTTGGTTTTCTCCAAATATGACGCTATTGATTCTTTGTTTACTTCTTTTTTATTATACAGCTTAGCGTAAAATTTATAAAAGGCTCTACTAATGGTAGCCTGCTCCAAATACGTTTTGTTATCTTCGCAAATTTTATTTATTATCTTCTTTTCCCTTTTCTTCTTCAATTGCCATGCCAGGTACTTCCCAGGTTTATTAGCACCCTCAAACGCTTTTTGATTCAGTCTTTTGAGATTCCACTCCAATTCTTTATTGCTCATTGCTGTTAGCTGTTCTTGAAGTATTTTAATTTCCTGGTATACCTTCTTTTTCCCTGGTCTCTTTTTTAGCTGTATTTCTTTGGCTTTTATTTTCTCCTCAATCTCTTGTCTTTTCTCCTCTTTCTTCTTTCTTGCTCTACCATTTAAGTCCATTAGTATGCCCCTTACAACCGCCTTGTAAGCATCCCAAACTTTATTGGTTGGTACTTCTTTATTCACGTTGTATTGTATAAAAAACTTTGTCTTTCTTCTCAGTATTTCCATATTCTCTCTTTCCTGTAACAAGTCCTCATTTATTCTCCATGCTTTCCTTTTTCTCTTTTTTCCAAATTTCCACATAATTGGGTTGTGATCTGAGCCTACCATAGGCATTATTTCTACCTCCTTAGTCCATAATGCTAAGTCTTTTGAGGCCCAGATCATATCAATTCTTGATAATGTAGAATGCCTTGCAGAATAAAAAGTAAACTGTCTGCTTTTAGGATATTCTCTCCTCCATACATCTTCAAGAGTCTCTTGTTGAATCAACTAAAAAAAAAGCTTTGGTAATAGTCCTCTTTTCTTTTGTGCCGTTGTAGTCTTTTTGTCTAGTTCCAAGTCTGTCACTCCATTGAAGTCTCCAGCAAGAATTATCTGGTCGTATACAAGATCGTCTAAATGCTTCCTTAAATCCTCAAAGAAGCTTTCTTTTGCACCGTTAGGTGCATAAAGTCCAACTACCAACACTCTCTTTAAATTCCAAATACATTCCACTGCTACAAATCTAGCTTCCACATCTCTCATAACAAATTTTGGCTGTAGCTCCTCTTTTATGTACAACACCACTCCTCTTTTTTTCTTGTTGGAGGCCGCTACATATTCTTTGCCCAATTTTCCAGATTTTAAATATTTTACATCCTGCTTTCTGATATGGGTCTCTTGCAAACAAACAATGTCACATTTTTGTTTTAGTAGCCAGTGAAAAGTATTTTTCCTCTTATTCGGTGAGTTTAGTCCATTTACATTCCAAGATAATACTTTACACTCCATACTCATGATCTTGTTGGTAAGTCTTTTTCATTGTCCTTAATAAATCGCTCCATCTCTCGCTCAGATCTGATGCGTTTTTTGGCCCCTCCAAACTCAAAGGACATTCCTTCCGGTAACTCCCATCTGTACCTGATTTTCATGTCCTTCAAAATCTGAATTAGCACTTTATATTTTTTCCGGTCCAGTAACACTGATCTGGGCAGTTCCTTCATTATAATAATCGTCTTGCCATCAATCTCCAATGGATCTTGAAACTGTTTTGTCACAATCCTCTCTTTCATATTTCGTGTTGTAAACTGCACAATCACATCTCTTGGTAGTTTCCTCTGGGTTGCTATTCTCGAATTCACACGGTATGCCACATCTAGGATAGCCACAACTTCCTCCTCCTCCTTCCCCAGGTACTCAGCCAACACCTCAGTCATCTGTTCTTGCGCTGACTTTCCTTCCACTTCTGGCAAGCCACGAAAACGTAGCTGCTTCTCCATATGTTTAGTTTCTGCAACTGACATTCTCCCCTTCACCAATCTCATCTCTGTTTGTTGCGTGTCTGCTAAATTCTCCATCGCGTCTTCTACTGTTTTAACTCTCTGCTGCGTTCCTTGTAATTCACTTCGTATTGTTTCCATACCTTTTTTCACTTCTGACAGCTCCGATTTTACTGTCTGTGTAACCTCTTTAACCTCTTTTATCAGCTCCAATTTCGTGTCCTTAAGTTCTTTAATCATATCTAAAAGTTTTTTGTCCAGGTTTTTATCCAGGTTTTCTATTGCCGATTGCCACTCTTTTTTTGACATCGTGGGGCTTGCTTTAGCTCGCTCCCACGAATCCGCTCTCTTCCTTAACTCCGTGGCGTAAAATTTAACGTTTTTCTATTTTAAATGTCCCGGTCTTCTTATAGAAATTAAATTTTAAAGAGTCCAAAATGTCGGGCGTCTTTTCTCTATGGTTTCTCTATGATTTTGTAATCCAAGATGGCCTACTTCCTCTTCCGCTGAAGCCGCGACCCTTCCCCTTTCAAAAATGGCGATTCCCTACTTCCTGCCCTCCAGCAAGGGCCGCTTCTCTCCAGCCACTCTATTGTTATTACGCACTTCCTGTCTCCCGTCTTCCCACAGCAGATCTCGCGATGGTGTCTTTTTCTCACAGCTCCAAAGCCACAGGTATTCAAAACAATAGTCCCATTTCTTTAATAACTTCTTTAAACTTAGTCTCTTTTTAAATTCGATTCCTGCCGAGTCTTCCCCTCCTTTTCACTAGTCTGTTGCAGTTTAAAAATCTACTTTTTTTCCTCTCTGTTTTTATCAATCTGTCCCGTCTCAGAAGATAATGATCTTTACCTTCTCTTCACTTTTCTCTGGTTGTAATCGCTGTTTCGATTTTAAGTTCTCCTCTCAGCTTCTTCCCCCAATCGATGCTTGGGTATGTAGGTCTTATGCCAGCCGAATTGGCCCCAAAACTGCCGCAGAGATTATAGCCGACCCGTCGCAAGGTGGGACCTCAAGGATCGGGGGGAGACTCGTTGTGTAGAGCCCCCCCTCGTCCGAGATCTAGCTCACCCTAGGGTCTTGAGCGTTCTTTGCCTGCTCCCCGCCTGAGAGCAGTCGGCCGCGGGCTATTTTCACCCCGCCGGCCGGTTAAAACGGCAGTCCGGTCAGCTCCGCAAGTGGAGCTGCGTTAGACCTCCATGGATCCCAAACAGGAAGTCCCAAGATTCCTATAGTCTTAATCTCCCATTCCGCTTTTTTGTATTGGACTCTCGATCCCCTGTGCTATGTTGATGCCCGTAGGAAAAAACTAGCTTAAAGTACCCTGAGCAAACAAGCTATGTTGCCCTGCACAGGGAAGGATGAATCTCCAAGGTGACACTGACCAATCTGGCTTTTTTCCCCCGATAGCATTACAGGTGATGAGTATGTTTCCTTTTTGGTGTGGTCTTGTGGATGGGTGTTTGCTTCATTCGACATCTAAGTGAAGCACAAAATTAATTCCAGTACCAGGTTTAACCTTGCAGCATTAATAACAATATTCCATAGTACACTGATTATTCAATGTCTCCTTATACTGATTGTATGACCTACACCATGCTTATTAGATGTCTCTTCATATTGACTGTTACTAATTTATACTGTTAATCCTCTTTGAGTCTCAATGAGAAGGGCAGACTACAAATACAGTAAGTAAGTAAATAATAAAAATTAGGGAGTTAAGTATTACAAAAATGTGCTTTTACATAGAAAAAAAGAGACACTTCCTATTTATTTCTTTTGTTTAGAAAATATGGGTGCTTGTCTCTTCACAGCTGCTTTAAGTGGCTTACTACAATAAAACAAAATCAAACATAGTAAAAACAACCAAAATAAATAATACTGCCCTCCAAAAATCAATTAAAAACATGTCAATAAAAACAGCCAATAAAAGCAATCCAGGGCATAACTGCACATAAAACACAGCAGTCTAAAATGCTATTGACAAAACATTTCTCAGGCTAGGGGCAAACCGTAAAACATCTAAAAAGTTGGAACTCTTAGTTAAAACCTCTGGCTGCCGACTCCTAATCTGAGAAAGAAAGTTAGGAAAGGGGACCATACCAAGACAGAAGAATAAAGGGAAATCTTCAGGAAGCTGGGTCTTGAATTACTGTTCAAGCAGGATGTTAGGAGGCAGGGTGTTAGGTATGGGCAACAGAGGCATGAGATGGAAGAACATACCAGAGTTGGTAAACTGAAGAGAACTAGCAGGATGGAAGGGGAATGAAGGGAAATCAGAGGCAGGAGAATGCAAGCAAGTGGAAGCAAGGAGCAGAAGTTAAAAATGAATATGGTGATAGTAAGGTGAGCCAGTGAACAGTAGAGAGCAGAACTGTGATCAAAGCAAGAGACAGGATAGATGGCAGATTTGGGACTGAAGAAAGAAGTAATCCTGGAAAGTGCGTTGCTGTAACAAAATAAGAATTAACACTTGCAGCAAAGGGAGAATAGGAAACAAAGAAAAGACTCCAGGGGCATGGATTCTCTTGCATCTTTCCTCTTCTGAGCTTATTTTGCCTCCTCTACCTACTATTTTATCTTGGATGTCCATCTCAAACTATGTGTCTCAAAAGTTGGATTTGGAGCGTTGTCCTCACTTTTCATCTGTTTCTTCTGTCTATGCTTTGCTTTGCTCATTTTTCCTCAAGTCTGCAATTTTGGATTCATCTGATGCTTTAGTCTCCTCTTCCATTCCAACTGTTCACTCCTGCCATGTCTGTCTGCTAGCTGGTGCTTCTAAACCGGCTCCATCTTGATCACTGCAACGTGCTCTCAGGTCTGTTCAGCCTCAACTCCAGCCTCATTCTTCCAGATTGACTTACAGAAAGCCTGGTCATGGCTCAGTTGTGCCTTTTGCCTTTCTTTTTGTGCTTTATTTGCAGAGCGACAGCCATTGGTTCCTTCAAAAAAATATCTCAACAAGACAGTCAACTTAGAGCCCCACAGAGATCGTGCTTTTGTATTTGGGGCAAAGGCTCCAGAATGTTTTGCCTTCAAAGGGGCAGCTCAAGGGTAAAATAGAAGCTTACTTATATCAATATTGTGACAACCCGAGGTATTGAACAGTAAATGTAACACTTATGCCAGATTTGATTAAATGTCTCAAGGTGTGCAATGGCTGCGCCTTTTTATTTTTAAAAATCCAGAGAATCACACCCTGTGGTACAGTGTTTAGCTTGCTTAACTGGGGTCTGACCCCAGTTCAGAGCCTCCATCTGCCCTAGAGCCTTGCTGGGTGCCCTTAGGCCAGTCACTCTCAGCCTAACATACCTCACTGATCTTCTGTGAGAATAAAATGGGGGAAAGGAGAGGAGACTCAGCTCCTTGGGGAAAGGGCAGAGGAAAACTCAATAAACAGGCTTGTTTTAAAATGGGATAGTTGGCTTGATTTTGTTCTTTAAAATTCCCCAAACCATACAACTGATATTCCGTTCCTGTCAAGGGTCGCAAAGTCTACGAAAGATGTGCCGCCACTCCCTAAGAAACCAGCTATACGAAAGTGAGTACCTCTTTTGTTTTACCCCTTTCTACTCTTCCCATCTAACCCCTTTAACATGGCCATTTTAGTTGGTGTGTATTAAAATACAATCTTAATTAGGAAAATACTCTACTATACAGAAACCATAAAAAGAAGGTTGTGTAAGCCACTTTACCATAAAAAAGAGCACATTTAGACCTCTTGCAGTGCAGACCTTTTTGATTACATGCCTGCTGTTGATGCACACTCGGATCTTCAAGAGTTGTAAATAACAGAACTATTGATGCTGTTGGCCTAGGCTGGCCAGAGAGTTTTGCTCCTTGAGAGCAGGTGTGGTAGAGTAGAAGATTAGGAATGGAAAGACCTGGGTCCAGATATGCATCCCTGGGTAGATCTTGGGCCACTCACTCAGTTTCAGTCGACTCTACTTCCCATGATGGTTGAGCCTATAAAATGGAGGAATATGTATGCCTCTCTGAGATCCACGGAGGAAGGGTGGGATAAAAATGTGCTATGTACATACTTCCCTTCTTATCTGTAATGCTGGAAATATTAGCCTGACTGTTAAGCACATGATGTTAATACATCATGATGTATTAGTGATATTTTAACTCTGTAGTCCAGTGACTCAAGTGGGAAGCAGACTCAAGCGGGAAACGGAGCTCAGGAACAAGAACAAGCTTTTGGAAGCTGCCAAAGGTGAAATGATGGTGAAGTTGGAGAAAATGCAGGTAGGAAACACCCTTGGCTGCTGTTTTCGTAATATGGCACGTGTGGTATTGGAAGCTTCTCAACAGCCACAACCTAGAGGATCACTAGAAAATACAAGCAGGCTTTCATTCTACATGTACTAATTGGAATAACCTATATGCAAAGCTCAAGTTAATAGTGCAGGAATACCCAACCAGATGGCTCTTCAAAAGCTGACTCTCTGACGAGGTTCAGTAGGAACCAAGTCTGAAATTGTGTAAGAGAAAACACTGCCCATTAACTGCTACAGCAATGACAGCTGCTGCTGTGTAATGCTGACTTCAGACATGAGGGGGACCCTGCTGCTCTCCAAAGTGATATGAAAGAGACAGAAAGCCAAGACTCTAGGATGCTTTGGACAAAATCAGAACTATATTGCTCTAATAGTTAGAATAAAGTACCCACAGCATGTGTTGCTGTAGAGAGCAGGGCATAACCTGCAGCTCTCCAAAGAGTGATCCTTAGTTTCTGTCTGGATGACTTCTTGGAAGTTGGGTGTGAGGCAGCTCTGAATTAAAGTGCAGCTTTTTGTATCGCCAAAGCTGCTTGAGCCATCAAGGTGCTTAGCATATGACCTGGACTGAAAACCACTTCGCCCTGAAGCTCACTGGGTGACTTTGGATGAAATCTGGGTAGAATGAACGACACCTGCTTGGGCCATGGTACTAGGAATGCCTAAAGCAGCACTGTTTTTTTCCTGGAAGCTGTCTTAGCAGGAGGGGCACCTGCCAAGTGAGAAACAGCCAAGGTGGGAGGGGCAGGTAACAAAGGCTGGGAAAAATGGTTGGCGGAGGCCAGCTGCAGTCCTTAGGCTAAAGCTTCTTGTTGGTGAGGAATGATGCATCCAATACTTGTGCTACACATTGTCTTGTCTTTGCCTCCTGCTGTCTCTGTGTTGTTTTCTAGTAGGAGGTTTATGATGTGTGTAGGAGGATGATAATGTGTTGGAGCAAAAGGGGCCCCTGTAGGAGCTGACTGTTTCTAAGCTGTAAAATTAGCTGAATGTGCTACCTGCTTTCGCAGACTTCCAAAGCAATCCAGAACATTGTTTTGTACCAATATGCGTAATTGATTCCCCACTCTTCCACTTGAAGCCAGCTCATTGAACTTGGGTCAGTCAGAGCTCTCGCAGCCCCATTCTCCTTGGAGTGATTGTTGTGAGGATAATAACATAACTTTATAAACCACTCTTGAGTGGGCATTAAATTGTCCTGAAGGGCGATATATAAATCTAACATTGCTGCTGTTGTTGTTATTAATTATTGTGTTGTATTTGTATACGGGTTCCTTAGCTTATATGAAAAAACTGCCCCAGCTTCTGTTCCATTATGGTGTAGAGGATAGAATGTCAGACTGATCACGTTTGAATCCCTGCTGTGTTGTGGAAGCTCACTGGGTGACCTTGGGTCAGTTGCACACTCTTAGCCTAACCTACCTCTCAGGGCTGTTGGGAGGATAAAATGAAGGACAGGCTAATGGTGTAAGCTGCTTTGGGTCCCCATTCAGCAGAAAGGCAGGGTTTAAATAAATAAATTGTGCAGTTCCTTGTCCTCCCTGCTGGCAAAGGAAGTTCTTTGTATTCTGGCAAATAACTGGAGGCCTATTTGAAAAAGCAAGGGGCTCTTCTGAGGGGTGCTAAGGTTTGGTCTCTACTTTCAGGATACTGTAAAGGAGCTGAAGGAGCAGTGTGAGAATCTGCAAAAGGAAAACCATGAGCTGAAGCAGTTTCAAAAATGCTGCATGCAGGTCCTGGAAACTCGCAACTGCCACTCAGGTAACTGTTCAAGACCGGTGGTTTTTGACCTCCCTGTAGTGTACATAACAGGCTTGTACATTTTTCTGCTGTCTTTTCCCTTTCAACCTTCCTTTCCACCAGCTTCCCAGATATCTAAGAGAAAGGTGGATTTATAAACGTATTAAATAAATTCTTCAGAGATGGCTACTCTGGTAACACAGGTTGGGTTTTCAGTGCAAATGAAAAACTAGGAAACGTATGTAACTCTCTAGCACGGAGTCAGTCCACCAGTCAGGAATTGTCGAATTGTAGCAGTAAATAGATCTGAAGTGTATGGAACTGAATGACACATTTGCAAATCAGGTGCAGGTAACATAATTTTGGAAGAAGAGGAGGAGAAGACGAAGGGAAAACAGGCTGAGATGATGGTAAGATTGAGCCGGATTCGTTTTCTGTCACAAATGGCTAGTATGAAGCCATGCGCTCTCCCATCCCCCCCCCCCCCCAAGACCTGTTTCTGTTACAGTATTTTGCGAATCATTATTGGCTATCATGTAACTGAGGAGCTGTATATTGACTCGTTAAAACTTACGTGGGACAGAGCTTGACTAAAATGCCACTTCTGATCTTAATTCGAGAGGGGCAGCTACGTTAGTCTGTTGAAAAATTAGACAGACATCCATTATCACCTTAAAGACTAACAAAATGTATTCCAAAATAAGCTTTTGTAAGTCACAGCTCGCTTCAGTAAAGTGGTGAAATGTATATAATAAACATTTAGCTGATTAGATAGACACTCCTGTGCATCTGGGGAAGCGAGCTCTGACTCACAAAAAACTTAGGCGGGAATAAACTTTGCTCTTTAAGGTGGGACTCCTGTTTCTGATGTTGATTTCCTTTCAGGTTGTGACTGAGAAGCTTAATGCTGACCTGGAGCTGTTCTGCAAGATGGCTAAAGAGCAGAAAGATAACCTTCAAGTAAAATTAAAACTATTTTATTCCCTTCCCCAAGAAGTCTGTACTCCCATTCAAAAACACATTCAAGCATGGAAACATGGTATAAATTCGCTTCCATTAGAGGTCTTTTGCCATCCTTTTCCCTTGCATCTGATAGTATCTGTGACAAGATCAGGGGCTGTAACTACTTTGGTATATCACTACAACACTTCCTCCCCCGAAGTGCAGTTATTTGGCAAGAAGAGAAATGAATAACTATTTGCACAGCACAGTCAGCTGCTTCTGAAAAGTGAACTTGCAGCCACAAACAGTGTGAAAGCCCATTTTAGTTTAACTGAAGTTTTTTGTTTTCCCCACAGACTGCAAAAACGAAATGGAAGCATGTAGAGGAGGAGCGAGTCCGCTTCCTAGAGAAGCAGCAGTGTTTTCAAAGAGAAATGGAAGTGTTTGCAGCTATCTTGGATCAAGAAGATGATTTTGTAACAGCAGAAACACCTGTTCTTACACTACTTTAACTTTCAATCAAATAAAATAGGGCTCAGTTGGCTGGGAATCAAGGATTTAGACATTAATTTTGGGGGTTATTTCACTCTCACTATCCTGATACTTATTTTTCTCTCTTTGTTCATATGTGGGTCTAGCTCATGGAAGCTGTGACTTGGGATGTTTTGTTACCTTAATAAATGTTGATTTTGTACAGTTGTCTCAATTCTGTATTTACCATTTTGCTTACTTTGCTTATCCTCTAATGTGTGATGCCTACAATGGCTCCTACCTACAGTGCTCTGAAATTACCTGTATCACGCGGTCTCCTAGACTTGCTTAGTGTTCCCAAATGATTTTCGCTGCCACCAAAGGCTCTTGCCTTATAAAGCTTAGTGTAACCCAAGAATAGGGTAACTTACAGTGCAATCCTAAGGAGAGTTACTCCAGTCTAAGCCTGTTGAAATCAATGGGCGTAGACTGGAGTAACTCTCCTTAGGATTGCTCTGTTAGTTACATTTGGTGAAGTGACAGAACAGTCAGTGTGTGAGGGTGGCTGTGAGGTAAAATGGATCTTTTATTCTAAATAAAACAGGTATTTTAGTTAAACTATTCTTGTTTATTTAGAAGTATATAAGCGTAATGGTTTCATTAAGAATACTGGCTTCCTGGTTGTAAGAAAGGTATGGTCTCTAAGACTTCATTATTTGCCACTTAAGCCAATACCTTCTACAAAAAAGAGCAGACTTTTCTCAGCCTTTAGCACCTTGCTATTCCCTCTCTCCCTCAAAAGAATTAACCAAGTTCAATCTGCTATCCAATTTCAGGACACTTCACTCACCCCTCCAGCCCCCCTCTTCCCATCAAAGGACTGCATTTTAAACCATAGCAAACATACATTCAAAACACAACATTAATTTGCAGAAAGAAAAATTATTTACATAGCAAAACGTTACAGCGTACATTTCATTTAGTGTGCAAAAATGGGACAGGAGGGGAGATCTTCAAGCAGGATGGTGAAGTAACCAAGTTTAGTTTCTGTTGTCTACATCTATTTTTTTCCAGCGTAAGTGTTGAGTGAATAGGAGCAATGATAAGAAATTTAAGAAGGGTAGGGAGCATGCCTATAAAGGTTACGATAACAACTAGTGGAATCACAATGTTGTACAAAGCTTGCATTGCTGGTTAAACCCTGACTTGTTTTCTAGTGGCTCTGGCTTGTGTTTTAGTGCCTGTGTATTAATGGTATTGTGTTAGTTGTAAGCCTCCTGCTTCTTTTGATCTCAGTCATTCTTGTCTTCCATCCGCTATCATAAGGGTAGCTGGCTCATATGCTGCGGCCAGTGATTGGGGCTATTGTGCAACCTGCAGAGTGTTCCTATCCCTCTTGCTAAAGTACAAGAGACTAGACAGTGGAAGCCCCTGTCCAGTGTGAATTCTGACTGCTGAGGTCAATCAGCAGCAGAGACTGGGGAATTGATCTACCAAATTCAGATTAAATCAGTACACAGCTCTGAAACGTGAACAGCATCAGGATAGAGTTCTGAAAGCCAAGCAGGCTAATGGGGTTGCCAGCTCTTCTTCAAGCAGGGCTCCTATGCCTTTGAAAGCTTCACTGGCAGAGCTGTCCCTATTTCGGCATGTCCATGAGAGGGGGTCAACTTGTTATTCCATGTCGCTTGCAAACGCAATAGTGCAGGAGCCAAGCAAGATGATGAGCTGGCTCTCCTATAGCAAGTGGCACACTGGTCAATGCAGGTGTCGGTCATGTCCAGTAGTGCTGATAGGGCGCTGTAAGCATCCCAGAAAGTCTTGTTTTAGCAATATACTGTTTACTCTCTTTGGCTGTTTGTGCAAAGTGCCCCTGTCATGGCGTGTCCAATGTGGAGCTAAATAAGTAGTGACAGCCAGTGTAGTGGGATGGCATTTGGGAGACCCATGTTCAGTTCCCTACTCTGCTGTGGGAGCTTGGCTGGGTGACCTTGGGTTAGTCACATACCCTTAGTCTAACCTACCTCACAGGCTTGTTGTGAGGGGAAAAAATAGAGGCGATAATGATGCTGCTTTGGGTCTCCATTGGGGAGAAAGGTAGGCTATACATGAAGTAAAATATAAATAGTCATTTGTGACTGCTTTAACACTTGAGAGGCAGGAGTTTCTATAGTGCTTAAGGGAGCTGTGATTATATTGTCGAAGGTTTTCACGGCTGGAGAACGATGGTTGTGGATTTTCTGGGCTGTATAGCCGTGGTCTTGGCATTGTAGTTCCTGATGTTTCGCCAGCAGCATTTATATCTAGATATAAATGACCTGCCAACATTTTTTTCACTGTGACACTGAGAGATCTCTGTCTTTTGGTCCTACACCTCTGAAGATGCCAGCCACAGCTGCTGGCGAAATGTCAGGAACTACAATGCCAAGACCACGGCTATACAGCCCGAAAAATCCACAACCACCATCGGAGCTGTGATTGCTGCAGGCTTAACTGGTATCCTAACCTGCATTGTGGCTTTCAGTAATGGGAGTCAATTGTTTTTTACACTCCATAAATTCTATTGAAGTGTTTAGATTGCTTAGTGTAATGTTTATATTATTTATAGTCTGCCTTTCTCTGTGATACTCAAGGGGGATTACATAGTATTGGGAAAAACCGGAGATGCTTTGATAGCAACTAAGCTCTGCATCTTTCACTTCTCCCTCACAGCCTAGTTCTACACCAGTGCGTGGTGTCTGAAGTCCGGCGTGTTTCGGAACTGCCCTGTTCGATGGGGTAATTTTATAGCCGGAGCACTTCAGAACGAGGACTTGTGTTTATTCCCACGCAGCCTTTGCAGAAGGAAGTCCTACTGAGCAAAATGGGTTTTACTCCCAGTGACAGAAAATATAAAATCCGCCTACAGGGAAACGGAAAACAACCGACAGAAGGAAAAACAGCAGTTTACACCAAACACTTAAAAATCTACCAGATTGTTCTGACAAAGGAGTATGTATGCAGCTGCCGCGCCGCACTCACGAGGCTCCTATTGGGCAGCCAGCCCCCCACCCTTGCTTGCTGATTGGCCAGGAGGATGGTGCGGCGTGGCTGGGGGGCCCAGGCCTGGCTGTCAAAGTAGTCGGTGCTAAACATGGCGGCGGCCCTGGCGGGGAGGAGTGTGGGCGGCTGGGCCCGGCACCGCGTCTGCCGAGGGTTGCTGCTGGGGCGCCGGAGCTGCGCCGGAGCCTCGTTGGACGATACGGTGAACGGGCTGAGCGAGGAGCAGCAGCAGGTACGACGGAGGGAGCTGGCTGGAGTGGAAGGTTGGCTGCGCTTCATCCCGCCTAAGTTTTCTTTCTCTGCAGTTCCGTTCACTTTTCCTGCTGCTCTCCCTGCTGGGGTCCACTCCCTTTAGACACTCTTCAGTTCTAGTACGTCTGAAATAGTTGTAAAGAGGCGAGGGTTTCTGCGCAAGTGCAGAGCGCCTTTTCCTTATGGGGACGTCTCTCCGCTGCTGCGGGCTTCCGCGGTGGAGAATGCAGGTTGCGGGCAAGCTTTGAGCCCTCGGCGCCTCTCTTCTTAGGAATCCAGTCGAGGTGCCTCGGGAGCCACTCCTCGCGCAATTTGTTTACAAAACTGCATCGTTATACTAAGCTCTTCTGAATTTAAAGTGATTGCTTTTTAAAGTTGTTTTTGCTATTCTTTTAAAAGTTGCTTTTGCTACCACTCACGGGGATTAAATTCTAACCCTCCCCCCATAAGTGCATCAAAAGTGTTGTAAAATTCCACCCTCCCTCATCCTAACTACTCATGATCAAAATCTACCAACATATGGTGCTAAATTGCATGTAGCTTGCTCCCGCCAGGGCTAAAATCCTGTCAAGCTGCATCTAAGATGGTACAGGATTTGTAGACAATTAATAAATGGGGCTGGAAGCCCATAAAACAGTATTAGTTGTTATTGAACAATATGCCTCCAGAATAGGGAGCACTCTAGAAGCTTAAAACAACTTCAGCTAAAAGTTCTTCAGGTGAGGCATAGGACCAATGGCGTCTAGAAGTCTTGCTGCTTACTGAGTTCAAGTGGGTGGCATTTGCAGCACTTTAAAACATTCTGAGGCCCTTAGGGAAAGGGGGTCAATTGTATTCACTTTTGCTTTTGTCATTGAAAGGGAGTGCTCAAGAAAGGAAAGTGTATTTAAATTTCAGACAGAATTGGTAGTTCTGTTGACTCTGATAAATTCAACTAAAGGGAAGGAGTGCCCAGGTTTCCTTTAGGCTCAAGCTGGTTGTATTGCTTACGTTCATTCAGATGTGATCCTAGGCACATTTATTAGGTAAGTAAGTTCTCAGATGATGCTCATGCATGTGCTACTTGTATTTTCCTGTGTTGCCACTTTTATTTTTATTTCAATTTTTTGCTTAATTATATAAAATAATTTGTTATATGCTTAGGCAAGCAATGTTATATTTTTCTTTCTATATTTTACTTCATGTATATCCTACCTTTCTCCCCAATAGGGACCCAAAGCAGCATCATTATCGCCTCTGTTTTTTCCCCTCACAACAAGCCTGTGAGGTAGGTTAGATTAAGGGTATGTGACTAGCCCAAGGTCACCCAGCCAAGCTCCCACAGCAGAGTAGGGAACTGAACATGGGTCTCCCAAATGCCATCCCACTACACTGGCTGTCACTACTTATTTAGCTCCACATTGGACACACCATGACAGGGGCACTTTGCACAAACAGCCAAAGAGAGTAAACAGTATATTGCTAAAACAAGACTTTCTGGGATGCTTACAGCGCCCTATCAGCACTACTGGACATGACCAACACCTGCATTGACCAGTGTGCCACTTGCTATAGGAGAGCCAGCTCATCATCTTGCTTGGCTCCTGCACTATTGCGTTTGCAAGCGACATGGAATAACAAGTTGACCCCCTCTCATGGACATGCCGAAATAGGGACAGCTCTGCCAGTGATTCTGTAGTCTGCCAGTGCAGCTTTCAAAGGCATAGGAGCCCTGCTGGAAGAAGAGCTGGCAACCCCATTAGCCTGCTTGGCTTTCAGAACTCTATCCTGATGCTGTTCACGTTTCAGAGCTGTGTACTGATTTAATCTGAATTTGGTAGATCAATTCCCCAGTCTCTGCTGCTGATTGACCTCAGCAGTCAGAATTCACACCGGAAAGGGGCTTCCACTGTCTAGTCTCTTGTACTTTAGCAAGAGGGATAGGAACACTCTGCAGATTGTGTACGTTGTTCAAATCTCTTCCTGAGTATAAAGGGTGGGATGAACTTTGTTCAGGACTGGGACCCCAGAAAGCCACTGTTAGGTAAAATAGACAATGCTAGGCTAAAGGGGAAGCTGACTCGGCTTTGTATATGCCAATTTCTTATATGTTGCTCTCTTGAATCTTTATTGCATACCATTTGTGTGGTACATCTTATACGAGGAACCTCTTATAATCTACCAAGCACCCTTTTAGTCTGTATCCAGAGTTTTAGCTTATTTAATGTCTATTAAGCCTGTCATGAATCAAGAAGAGACAACATGTTGTATCACTTTCATAAATTGTTTCACTTTTAAAAATCAGTGAAATTCTTGAATGAAATTGTTGTGTGTGACACAATAAGAGCATCTCATCTGATAGTCGTTATCAATTACGTATTAAGAGCTCAAAATTAACTAAGCAATAGACAAAATCACCCTACGATGGATACCTCTTTTAAAAAGCAGTATAGTGCTTAATGGATAGAATTAAAATTTTGTAATTTATAATACATTTTTAAAGTAAACCAAATCCTGCAGAGGAAACTGGTGAGCAAAAGCCTGCTTCTGCTTTTGGACTCTTGTGTTAAACTGGAAACTGGATTTGCAAATCAAGGCAAATGTGTCTATGTATGTGAATCCTTACTTGATTTCCAGACCAGGTGGGCATGGTCCCACCTGTCTTGGCCTACTGTGTTGATTGCCTATCTCTGGATTGGGCCATAATTTCATTCTGGCTGGGAATATCTGGGCAATACTGACTTTTCTTTTAACCCCCCCCCCAAGCCCTTTGAAAATCATATTACCTTGTTTCTTTCCACCTTGTTCCTCATGTAGCACTTACAGGGGTGGTTGGGAGAGGATTGCTGTGCTCAAATAGAAAATAAAGGTGCATTGTTACAGTAATCTGTAACTTCAGTTGCAAAATATTACAAATATTTCCAACCACAGTTTAGTGACAAAGGCTTTTTTTTTCTTGTGGCACACACCAGTACACAGTACCAGCGCCTCTTTCCACGGTACTGGCTCCTCTTTCAGCCAGCAGTCTTGGAACCCCATCAACATTTTTTTTAAAGAAACAAAGCACTGTGTAATATAAGTGTTCAAAAGCAATGAACCCAATCTTAAAACTCAGTAGATGTATGCTTGGGAATGGACAAAGTAGTCCACTAAGAGCTTCTGTTGATAATGTAAATACTTTACAAACAGCTGTATGGACAATGAAGATACCACGGAAAGCTCAGTTCGGAGTTTCAATAGATTTGTAGTTCAGGCTTTCAGGATATCTCTGGGATTTACAATATATATATATTATGTTGCATCTCTTTAACAGCTTAGGCAAACCATGATCAAGTTCTGTCAGGAGCACTTGGCTCCAAAGGCACAAGAAATTGACCAGCAGAATGAATTCAAAGGCATGAGGGTAAGTGATTTCGCTGGCCTACTTCTTGGTGTGGGTTTATTTTCAGTCATCTGCAGACCTGATTTTGGGAGATGAGTTTAAGAATGCAAGTCCAGAAGATTTCAGAAAGTGATGAAATACCCACCTTGTTAGAATAAGCTAATTCATTGAAAAAGGATATGTCCTCTTTCTTATCAAGGTTTAACAGGGCAAAGATTATCCATCAGTATCCATTTTGAGTGCTTGTCCCAAAAGCAATGTGTGTACATGTATTAAATACATAAGTAAAAATCCTGTATGGCTTCTGTCTTATTGAGAAATCTGGAGTGTTTCCTTTCCTGTCAACTGTAAAGGGCGTTAATTTTTTCCATGGCACATAATTTTTTCCTGGCTCTTTCTATAGGTTGTAAAAGTTCACTATCACTGATGGGCTTCTAAAATGTGGGATTTAATAAGGTTCCTCTTAAGAATACTCTCTAATGGTTGTTGTGGGTTTTCCGGGCTGTATTGCCGTGGTCTTGGCATTGTAGTTCCTGACGTTTCGCCAGCAGCTGTGGCTGGCATCTTCAGAGGTGTAGCACCAAAAGACAGAGATCTCTCAGTGTCACAGTGTGGAAAAGATGTTGGCAGGTCATTTATATCTACTCAGGAGTGGTGGGGTTGAGCTGAGTCATCCTGTAAGAGTTTCCCAGGGTTTCAGGTTGTCCAAGTCTGCAGTGTCTTTCATGTTCTTTTATTCTTGTCTGGATGCTACGCTTTGTGGTCCCGATGTAAACTTGTCCACAGCTGCAGGGTATACGGTATATTCCTGCAGAGGTGAGGGGGTCTCTACTGTCTTTTGCTGATCGTAGCATCGAATAAAAGAACATGAAAGACACTGCAGACTTGGACAACCTGAAAAATCAGCAGTGGCTGAACATAGCCTAATTCAAACAGGGCACAGTATCTTATTCCAGGACACCAAAATACTGGACAACACTTCCAACTACTTTGTCAGACTGCACAGGGAAGCCATTGAAATTCGCAAGCATAAGCAAAACTTCAACAGGAAAGAAGAAACCTTAAGAATGAACAGAGCATGGTTTCCAGTTCTGAAAAACACCAGGCTAACAAAACACTCTATACCCGACAATAGCCCTGCAGAGAAGATTAGCACATCAAGCACCAATCCATATGCAAAAGAACCTCCTCAGGACACAGTGAAGCCTCCCGCCATTAGCATTCCACACCCTGGGAAACTCTTACAGGATGACTCAGCTTAACCCCACCCCTCCTGAGTAGATATAAATGACCTGCCAACATCTTTTCCACACTGTGACACTGAGAGATCTCTGTCTTTTGGTGCTACACCTCTGAAGATGCCAGCCACAGCTGCTGGCGAAACGTCAGGAACTACAATGCCAAGACCACGGCAATACAGCCCGGAATACCCACAACAACCATCGTTCTCCGGCCGTGAAAGCCTTCGACAATACAATACTCTCTAAATTTTAAGATCTGGAGATTTATGGGCCTTGCTGCTCTTTGTTGCTGCCTTTTAGAAGCCTTGAGTAGATATGTACTTGGGGAGTTCATATCTAATAGGTGTTTGTATACCTGCTATATTTCTCAGAAATTTGTCATAGCCTTTATGAAACCCATTTCAGTTTTGTTGGAGTGTACAAGATTCCAAATTACATGGTATTGCTAGCCAAGGAAGTTTGGACTGTTTGCTACTTCTCAACTGTATAGAAAGGAAAATGGGTTACAAATGCAGGGAACTTTGTTCACTGAACAAAAGAGCATAAGTAGCTTTTGGCAGCCCATGCACAAACAATAAGTTATCAATAAGGTATTGACCCAAGAGCCCTGTTCCAACTTTGCATTTAGGCAGCATTGCAAGAGAGTTATTGAATGTGCCCCCTTCCTCTTCCCCCTGCTTACGCGCACTGTGACTAATACATTGATCTTTTCATGGTTTGCAAGAGCATCTCAGAGTTTTGTCTATAAAGGGCCTGAAGAGGCAACCCACAAAACTACATCAGGGCCACTTCTAAATGGTAGAAGCTATTGCAGTAGACACAGTGGTAGCTGGCAAGGTTTTTCCATGGGATCTGTTGCTACTCACCCAAAAGTAGGAAAATAACATAGTGTATCTCTTGTAGAGTCTAACCTCGCCATTTATTGAGGGGGAAATATGTGTTAAAGGTAGGGCTCATTTGGAGCTGGAATGCACAGGAACAGCGTTCCGGTAGATCTGAAAAGAGGTCACGTGAGTTTTGGCCCTGCCCACGTGATTTCTTTTCCTCCAAGTGCAAAGTGAGTGGTGCTGAGCTCCAAAGGAACGCAAGCTGCTTGGATTCATTCTGCTCTGCTCCTTTACTTTCATTTGTGACGGGGGGGGAGAGAAAATGAGTGAATGAGTGCAAGGCGAGTGGTGCTGAGCTCCAAAGGAACACAAGCTGCTTGGATTCATTCTGCTCTGCTCCTTTACTTTCATTTGTGACTGTGGGGGAGGGGGGGAGAGAGAGAAAATGAGTGAATGAGTGCAAGGCGAGTGGTGCTGAGCTCCAAAAGACCACAAGCTGCATGGATTCATTCTGCTAGGCTCCTTTACTTTCATTTGTGACTGAGGACGGGGGGAGAGAGAGAGAGAGAAAGTGAATAAGTGCAAGGCGAGTGGTGCTGAGCTCCAAAGGAACACAAGCTGCTTGGATTCATTCTGTTCTGCTCCTTTACTTTCATTTGTGACTGGGGGGGAGGGGGGAGAGAGAAAATGAGTGAATGAGTGCAAGGCGAGTGGTGCTGAGCTCCAAAGGAACACAAGCTGCTTGGATTCATTCTGTTCTGCTCCTTTACTTTCATTTGTGACTGTGAGGGAGGGGGAGAGAGAGAGAAAATGAGTGAATGAGTGCAAGGCGAGTGGTGCTGAGCTCCAAAGGACCACAAGCTGCTTGGATTCATTCTGCTCTGCTCCTTTACTTTCATTTGTGACTGAGGACGGGGGAAGAGAGAGAGAAAGTGAATGAGTGCAAGGCGAGTGGTGCTGAGCTCCAAAGGACCACAAGCTGCTTGGATTCATTCTGCTCTGCTCCTTTACTTTCATTTGTGACTGAGGACGGGGGGAGAGAGAGAGAGAGAAGTGAATGAGTGCAAGGCGAGTGGTGCTGAGCTCCAAAGGACCACAAGCTGCTTGGATTCATTCTGCTCTGCTCCTTTACTTTCATTTGTGACTGTGGGGAAGGGGGGGGGAGAGAGAAAATGAGTGAATGAGTGCAAGGCGAGTGGTGCTGGGCTCCAGAGGAACATAAGCTGCTTTGAATTCATTCTGCTGCTTTATATTCATTTGTGACTTGTAAGAGAGAGAGAGTGCGTGGGTGCAAGCAAGAAGGGCTGGCTCTCCAGAGGAGGGTAAGCTGCTTTGAGTTCATTCTGCTTTAAGGAAATACCTGGAGATTTTTGCGGAAAGGGGCCTGAGGGGTGGATGGTGCCTTCTGACACACTTCCAGTGTTGTCAGGGGGTGTGTCATCTGCTAATGAGTTATGCTAATGAGTTCCTGCAGTTTTTTTTCTAGGAAATGACCCCTGGTTAAAGCTTAAAATATTAATTTCCCAAAGTTCAGTGCCTAAAAGTTGCCATGTTGATGTAAGCTGAAGCTTTCCACTAAAACATTTGGAAGCAGAGGAGAAGTTTTTGGCAAAAATCATTACCTTTTCTAGTGTTTCTTCTAAAAATTACATTTTTTTCTAGCTGTGCCACCTTCTAAAGATGTAAAAATGAGTTCAAGCTGCCACCCCACATAGTTCACTCTTTTAAACTTAGTTGTAATGTTCTGTAGATGCAATGCCTTGAAGTTGCTCAGAATGTTCACAAGTGTAAGCACAGCGGTATCCCTGATCAGGCCCAAAGGTGTATAAATGTGTAGTAATAAGTTGCTGTCAGGACTGAGTGGACAGGCCTTACCTGGCTTTTTGGCTCTTGGAGAACCATTTTGTAAAGGTTCTCATGGCTGTGGAGAAGGCTTGATGAAGAGAGGGCTAAAATGTAGACAATTTTGCTCCAACCCCCTGCCAAAGTCAGGAGGAGCATCCATTTTATTTATTTATGATGTTTCTATACCATTTTTTCTTCTTTGCTCAAAAAGGCAGACTATGAATAACATAAACAAAATAAAACCAACTATGCCCTTACTCTAATTATTACTTTTTTTTGCTGAGTGAATGCACAGGTGGAGCTACATTTTGGGGGTTCTGAAGCTTGAACTGTTATGGAGGCCCCTTTGCAACCAGCAACAATAGGGCAACATCCAACAAGGTCCAAAGGACCTTGCTGCCCTAACAAGGACCAAGAACTCAAGGTCCAAATGGCAGAGAATGGGTTGGTTGAAAATGGACCATATAGTAAGCCCCTTCCCACCAGCAACAAAGGTCTGGGTAACCACTGTTATCTTCTTCCATGGGGTTGTTCCATGGCAGATCACCACAAATGTTTAAAAAGTTAATCACTACATCTCAGATTTTGATTAAAATTGCTGTACTGGGCTATCTCACCTGTCAAAGTTACTTGTGTGAATAAAAATGTCATAGGCTATGCTTTATAGTTTCCGAGTTATGAGGGATGAAAATTAGGGAAATGTTGTATACTTGCATGATGCAACGACTTACTTTTTACCCTGGTGCAGGCACATGAACACAATTCAGATTTGAACATAGTATGTGGGAAGAAGGTGCTTAAGCCTTCCCCCCACAGGCCACTCTTTCTGACCTGAAAGAGTCCCAGGGAAGTGCTATTTACCCAGTTGGGGATACTTATATTTTATTTTACTTCCTGAGACTCAAGGTGGATTACAAAATATTAAAGCAATTCAGTCAGAAATAAAATATCCATTAAACAATGTGATAGGACTAGGAATACAGAGTTAGAAAACAATTAAAGCAAAAACTGTCCAAGGCATGACATACCATAATGCAGAAAGGGCAAAGACGGACAAAAATAAGCAAGGTGATATCTGCAATAAATGTTGCTATAGTCTACAATTCTGTTGCCTTATAAAAGCATCCTTCTGAGCTGTTCCATTCTACTACAGTTCCATAAAAATGCCCTCCTGTATATTTCTGTTCAGAACATTCTGTGGAATGGTAGAAGTGTGGGAGTCTTCCTGATCTCAGGCAGGCCATTTCACAAGGTGGGAGCCACCACTGAGAATACACATGTACAGGCCATTGCAGATCATACTGGTTTGCAAGGGGGCACCTTCAGAAGATTTTGGTCAGATGTGTGAAGCTCATGTGGCAGATCATGGTAAGAGAGGCAGGCCTGCCAGGATATGGTCAATGAAGGGCTTTCTAGGTGATGACCAACACCTTGAATACCAGTACATGTACTCGCCTTCCAAGACCCTCTGCCAGTTAGCAGCCGTTTCTTCAACCAGTACAGAATCCTTGTGCAGGAGCATTTATGCAGCTGACTGCTGTATTCATAAAGATGTGAGGGGGGCACTAATCTAGTACAACATTAGAGATGCTCTGCCCTAGCCCTCTTCTGGGTTCTTAAAACTTCACAAGGAAGGAAGCAAGAGAAGCAGCTTTTGCTAGCGAAGCTTCTGTGGTTAGTATAGCTTTCTCAGTGGCTGCAACATTAAGCCTCTGTTGGGACAATACATCTCTGGTTGTTTTAGCTTCCACTGCAGAATCCTCCTCCTCTTTGCACCTTCAAGCTTTGCCTTCCTGCCCTGGGGAAGGGGGCTGCCTCGTCGTTTCATAACCGCTGTCTTACAGGCAGCCTTGCAAATGATTTTGGGCCATCTGAGCTCCCCATTCTGCCTACCATCTGCTTATCACTACCATGCCAATCCAGGTTCTTAATTGTAGCATTAGTGGCCCTTCCAGCTAGCTGTGTGTGTTCTCTTTCCTGACATGGAAAGCATCTGGGAGTGGGGGGAAATGCCATGAGGGAAAGGAAGTTGAGTTATGAGAGCAAAATCAAAAAGAGTCCAGTAGCACCTTTAAGACTAACCAATTTTATTGTAGCATAAGCTTTCGAGAATCAAGTTCTCTTCGTCAGATGCCTGATACAGAGACTGGTCAAATACAGAAGAGCAGGAGAGAGAAGAGGCGATTAGGGGGGGAGGGGGGGAGCAATCAAAACATTCCTTTGCTAGTATATGTAAACATCTCCTTTTAGTGTGTGTATCAGTTGGCTTCAAAGGAGTTTGCCCTGTTAGTTTGTAGAAGCCAAACAGCTAGACCATCCATTTCCAATGCAGTATGGGCCTTCGATAACCACAGCTCTCCCTGCCAGATGCATCTGACAAAGAGATCTGTGGTTCCCGTGACTTTTAAGTCTTTGATGGAATGTCCTGTAGTTCAACAGAAACCTTTCAAAAACAAAATCCAACGGGAGGCTGCTGAACTGGAATTCATATGCAAATTTGACTCTGTCAAGCTGGGACTGAATAGGGACTATGAATGGTTATCACATTACCACAGGTAACAGATTTCCTTTACAGAGGTGGGGTCTGGGGGAGCTCAGTGGCACCTGGCGTGGGCTTTCGGGAACCACAGATCTCTTTGTCAGATGCATCTGGCAGGGAGAGCTGTGGTTATCGAAGGCCCATACTGCATTGGAATTGGATGGTCTAGCTGTTTGGCTTCTACAAACTAACAGGGCAAACTCCTTTGAAGCCAACTGATACACACACTAAAAGGAGATGTTTACATATACTAGCAAAGGAATGTTTTGATTGTTCCCCCCCTCCCCCCCTAACTGTCTCTTCCCTCTCCTGCTCTTCTGTATTTGACCAGTCTCTGTATCAGGCATCTGATGAAGAGAACTTGATTCTCGAAAGCTTATGCTACAATAAAATTGGTTAGTCTTAAAGGTGCTACTGGACTCTTTTTGATTTTGCTACCACAGACTAACACGGCTAACTCCTCTGCATCTATGAGTTATGAGAGGAATCTTTTCCAAGAGAAGCGGTCTTTAGAATGAAGCCAAGGCTGTGACACCGACTCATGCTGACCTCAAAATGTCTGACTGACTGAAACAGGCAGCATGCATCCTGGCAGCACCACGTAAGTGTAAACCTAGTTTGAAATCAGCCCTCTTGCCCACATGAGTCATTTGTGGCCTGGAAGGGGGAAAGCCTTGTAGAGCTCTCCTGCCAGACTGCCTGGAGGCCATTCTTACCATAAGAAGATCATGAGAATCACTGTTTATAACTCTTTGTGTAATTTTGCAGGTCATCTGGTACACAGAATCATTTGCAAGTGATAGATTTCAAGACATTGGCAGTTATGAGATACAAAGTTGGGGCCACCTCATGGAAAACATGGGCTTGGATCCTGTGACAAAGTCAGTTTGGTGTAGTGGTTAAGAGTGGTGGGACTCTAATCTGGAGAACCGGGATTCCCCACTCCTCCACTTGAAGCCAGCTGGGTGACCTTGGGTCATTCACAGCTGTTCTAGAGCTCTCTCAGCCCCCCCCCCCACCTCGCAGGGTGATTATTGTGGGGATAATAATAGCATACTTTGTAAACCGTTCTGAGTTGTTGTTAAGTTGTCCTGAAGGGCAGTATATAAATCGAATGTTGTTGTTATTCCCCTCATGCCTCCCACAGATTACTATGGAGTCTTTCCTCCACTGCAGTGCTCTCTTTCACTAGTTCTTCTGTGCATGCAGGATCAATATCCTTAAAGGAGCCTCTGCACACACAAAGTGCTAGTGGCAGAGGGAGCAAGCACCACAGCAGAGGCAAGCCCCCACAGTGGGTGGAGAGAAGCTCAGGGGGTACAATGTCATAAGATCCAAGCTCTGGGTACATTATGGGCAAATCCACACTACCTATTTGATTCCGCGTTTTTTTCGCAAGCGGGGCGCTATTTGCGCAGATACTCACATGCTTTCCCATTCCGCGTGTGCCCCACCATCACCGCGCCACTATTGCGCCTTCCCTCCAAACCACGTGATATTCGCGGAAATCCGTTTTCTTCCCTTTTTTTTAAACAGTGCATAATGGTCGGTATACCGGTAAACCAACCCTAGTGAGCAGCGGTTTGTGCGGGAAAAGAAACGGTCACCGGAGCATGCGCATGTCGCACTGGGACCGTTTCCCTATTGAGTTCTCCAGTTTTCAAGAGTGCGAGGTGCTAAGCTGAGCAATCCTGTATTTCCAACAACGGTCGTCTCCAGTGAACGCCAGGTGCGGGAAACAAATTCAAGATACTGGATAATTGACGCCTTTTTTTAAAAAAAAGGGAAGTGACGTGCGCCGTCAATTCTGACGGCAGAGGATGGAACAGCCCATGGTAACGCTGTACTCAGTGGTGTGTGGAGAACTGATTGCGCCATGAAGATGCACAGGAAGGGTGGATGTGAGGATGCACAGCCTGGTAGCGGAATAAAGATGATTGCCACGACAGCGCAAGATAAGCGGAAGATGAGTGAGTGTGGATTTGCCCTATGTCTTTAGATTTCTACGGTTGTTTGCTAAAGGCTCATGAAATGCTGCTTCTAACCTCATGCTAGAAATGCTCTCAGATGGGACTGTTTGGTGGTTTAGAATTCCAGCGTTTATGATCCTGCAGAACCTAGTTGGGTAACAGCAGAGAAAAATAAGTATAAAACATTAATTTTGAAAACAGACACAAAATTTATGTATATGAACGGTTCAAGTTGTTTGTGGCCTTCTAGTTGTCATGTCTGAGCCACATATCAGCCATGCCAATATCAATGCTGTTGTCTGTAATGCTAATTCTAATGCAAACCTGTTGTCCTGAACCAATGTTTCATGCTGTAACTTGCTATATCTTGATATCATATTGCCAATGCCATAACTGTTTCTTTCACAGGCTGCTTGCAGGTGCTTATCTAATGGACTGTAGAAACTTTCAGTGTTCATGACCTTGTGTGCTACTCACTCCTGTGAATTGCTATGTCTTGCTTTCTCAGTGACTCAGCTTGATAGTACAGCTATGCAAGATATTCTCAGGGCAAAGTCATGCCAAAAATCCTGTTTACTATTGGGAGGGGGAAGGAGCAAACGTGTGTGTTAAGAGGAAGGTTTTTCCCAAGAATGACTATTCCTGTCAATTTTGCTCTTACTGCTTAGATGCTTACCTTGCTTCTGAGTAATCCTAGGGACATATATATGGAAATGATTTGATTTCTGAATAAAACCATTTAACCAAGAGCCTGGACTTCTTGTTACAATGGTACAGGGATCTGTCTGCCATATCCTGTCATCCATAGCCTGACACTAGTCCACAATATGTTCTGAGATAATGGATATTTCCCCCCACCTTCTCTTTTGTGTGAGAAAATTAAGCTGATAAGCTCAAGAAATTTGTAACAGATATCTGCCTTGCTAACATCTTTTGTCCTGCTCTTTGTAGGATTTTTGGAAGAAGCTAGGGGAGCTAGGAGTTCTGGGAATAACTGCTCCTGGTGAGTGTCTTCCTGACCGATTCTGAATGGCTCATTTCACAGTCCAGTGGAGTAAAAAGGTGTTTCCTCTAGAGTTCTTCAGACATTCTTGCCATAACAAGAATAAAGTGGGACATATTAAAATGCCATTTGTGTAGCGTAATTCCCTTCAGTTCCTTCTTTCTGCACTGCCTTGCTGTATCCTTGACTGCAAATCTCATGTTTGCTTTTACTTCCTTGAGTCAATGCAGATTCTTTTTCCTTAGGCATCTTGAGTATCCCTCTCAGAGGTTCATAAGCAATCTTCCTTCACATTAGGTTACAACATTCTTCTCTTGGAGTACATTACATCAAATTGTTGAGCAGATATGAATGGCCTGTATCTTTTCTATGGATTTACATGGAAATGTTAGTGAATTTGCATTCTTCCTCCTTGCTCTCTCCTCCTGCCTTCCCCAAAACCCTTGATAGAGAAAATTCTTCATTGTCTTTGTGATTAAATATCATTGCATTGATTGTTCATGCATGCATGAGAGGTACCGGGTGTAGTTGGGTACAGCAGCCTTGATGGATCTTGTCAGTGTTTGAATAGAAGGAACCATATGCTAATTTCCATGATGGGGCAGGAGACACAAAATAATAATGTAATAAATAAATAGACTAGATGTGGAGGGGGGAATTGTAGAGTTAATTATTGTTGTAGACAAATAATTCTCTGATTTTTAAGATGGAGGAGTTAAGACTCTCAAAGGGAAAACAGACATGACCAGCTCATTGATAGCTGGTCAAAAGTCCGAACTACCCAAGTAGAAATCCTGTTTCATGATGACAAATTTTCCATATAGATATTGTCTCTGTGTAGAAAACTATGTGACAAATGTGTTTGGATCTCTGTTAATCCTCCCTCCTTCTTACCAGTTGAATATGGTGGATCTGGGATGGGCTATCTTGACCATGTGTTGGTGATGGAAGAAATTTCTCGGGTTTCGGCAGCAGTTGGGTTGAGCTATGGTGCCCACTCTAACCTTTGCATCAATCAGTTAGTGAGGAATGGCAACGAAGCACAAAAAGAGAAATATCTGCCTAAGGTATGTAGAACTGAAGCATCTGCTTATGAAGGGAATGAACATTGTGATGGGTAACAGCTAGGGTTACCAACCTCTAAGTGGGGCTGTAGATCCCTTGGAATTACAACTAGTCTCCAAACTACAGAGATCAATTCCCCTGGAGAAAATGGCTGCTTTGGAGAGTGCATTTACCCTTCCCCAAACCCCACCTCCACAGGCTCCACCCCCAAATCTCCTTGAATTTCCCAGCCCAGAGTTGACAACTTTAGTAACAGCTGTAAGTGCTGGCTACACTTTAAAACAAGGAAAATAAAGTTCAAAAAGTAAACCCTATTTATTTACTTCATTTATACCCCACAATGGGAACCCAGAGCAGCTTGCATCATTCTCTTCTCCTTCATTTTATCCTCACAACAACCCTGTGAAGCAGGTTAGGCTAAGAGTATGTAGCTAGCCCAAGCTCACCCAGTCAGCTTCATGGCAGAGTGGAGAATCAAACATGGGTCTTCCGGATCCTGTTTCAGCACTCTAACCAACTGGCTGTCTGCATCAAGAGTTTTGGATAACTTTTTGAATTTTGTCTATGCATATGAAAATCCCAGTAATTCTGAAGTCAGTCCTGAAACTTTTCTGCCTGGTTTGTTGAGCTAGTCCTAGATCTGTAGATCTAGCCCTTTTTAAGAAAAGGCTGAAAATCCAAACTGAAGATGCTGAATTGCTGTAGTATTTGCCTTCCATCTTGCACCTGGGAGACGCAAGCTGGGAAGTCCTTGCAATTGTATCTCCTGCTATCAAGTATGGCAAGGCATGGCATTTGGATTCATGCCTCTCTTAGGGTTCGTTTGCACAAGTTTCTTCATCAAGGTGAATGAGCCATCCTGGTGCAGGAAGAACTTCCTTACTATTTAGCATTCTCCTCAGACACTGGGCTTTTCTGTGGGTTTGGTTCATGTGTTCAGCTGCAGGTTAGCAAGTTTTGAGGAACTGAATTTGATGCGTGGCCATGAGTGAAATCCCCTCCTCAGTTCCCAGGGAAAGATATTTACCTGCTTGCCTCACAGCCTAGTCTTTGCCACCGTGGGTATGCTCAGGGAAGGTGTGAACAACTTGTTCTGCTGCTTCCACAAGCTGCAGATGGGTTTTAAAACGCACTGGCATCTTTCTCTGTTGTGCTAGCCCTTTTCTTTAAAAAGAAAGAAAGAAATGCAAAGTTTCCTCTCCTCCTTAAGGTTTTGACTCTTAAGGTCATTTTCGCCCTTTGTATCCACACTTATTTTGAATGTTCTAAGCTTGTATTGATGCATACATAAAAATCCTGCACTATATTAGGGTTTGCTTTATTTTACCTATAAAAACAAAAACAAGGTTTACGTTTTTTGTCCTAAAGAAAACTGGCAAAGATTGCAAACTACTTGGGACCCAGTGTTGTTTTGTTATGAGGGGCATAGTTATATCTTTTTTGCCTTTGTTGTAAGAGTCTACTGGAGAAAGTACAAGTAGCAGTAATGAAGAAATTATTCATCAAGTTAGCTAAAGATTCTTCCCTATAACAGAGCTTGGGGGGCAGTGGCTTCCTCCCACGTCTTTTACAAAGAAAATGTATGGTTGAAAGAATGTATAGCTGAGCTGATTGGTTGCACTGTGTCTGTCTAAACTAGAATGAGCATCTTGGAGCCATAATGTCCTATTCTTAAGCTTCAGCTACATCTCTGCACACCATAGTTGTGACCAGCTCCTTAATGTTTCCATTAATTGTTCTTAAAATTAACAGTGTAAACTAAGCAGAATTACACCTTTCGATGCCCATTGATTTCAACAAATTTAGGGTGCAATTGTTTTTGTTTGCTTAAAGAGGACCAAAGTTAATTTTAAAAGATTGTAAAAAAAACCCACATCAAGTTATTACGACCCACGGTCAACTGTTCATTTCTCAACAAAGTAAAACCATAATAACCAATAAAACCAATTTAAAAACCTGGCCTCCTCTGTAATGGATCTGGTGATAGCTGTATGATAGCTGTATTTCCCAGTTCTTTTGTGTGTATGGCAGGCCCTTGTTGCTGCTTTTGGTTTTACGAAGTCTTGCTGTACTCTATTGCCATCACTCAAGTGAGCTAAGCCATGGCTCAGTGCTTGAGCACAAAATGATTCCATTTGTAATGCCATTGAACAGGTTTTACCCACCCAAACATGAGTGTATAGTTGGATCCCAGTTTCTGAAGTAATCCTTCTAGTCACCTCTTCAACAACTCACAAAGCAACCCACTAAAGCTATATGAATTTGAAACCATCAAAAATATTAATGGAAAGTAGTCCAGTTGGTGGTTATTTATCTCATGGAGAATTGCTTATGAAACTTGCCTTTCATATGTGCACTGAATAAGTCTGAAAAAGGAGGAGGTTAGGGAAAAGGATAGAGAAAAATGATAAGGGGGGGGGAAAGGGCAAAGTTGCTGTGCTAGAGAGTGGCATAAGGGGGCACAGGAGGAGGGTGACCATCTGCTCTTCCGTATTCAGAGCACTGCAGCTTTAATTTATTGCCGAACACCCTGGCATTCAATTCTGTCCCCCTGATTCATTTCATACTCTGCAGATTCACATGGTTTAAATGATCTGGCCGCTTTGAAAGGGTGCCTGCACAGTCTACCCCTTTTGCTCATCTGTTTTCAAAGGACAGAAGAAGGCGAGATGGCGGATGGATATACATGGCTGCCAGATGTGGTTCTCTTGGCACCATCTCCTAGCTGAAGAACAGTAATTATTCTAAATCCATAGCGGCACTACTTACGTCCCCAGACTGGCTAGTGCTGCTGTGACTAGCCTTTTTCAGGAATAGCATGATGGTTTTGCCACAGGTATTGTTCCTATTTGGCAGTATCTGTGTATTTCAGATATAATTGTGATGTTTAAAAAGGGTGAGAGTACCAGTAATTGCTGCAAAATATTTTTCTTTTGGACCCTTGTCATCTTGTGTGGTTCAGTGATCAGAGTAGACCAAGATGGGTAGCTGTGTTAGTCTGACTGTAGCAGTAGAAAAAAGCAAGAGTCCAGTAGCACCTATAAGACTAACAAAATTTATGGTAGGGTAGTGAGCTGTGACTCACGAAAGCTCACACCCTACCACAGGTTTTGTTAGAATCCACACTCTGCTGTGGAAGCTCACGGAATGGCCTGGTGCCAGTCACACATTCTCTAACATGGCTGACAAAGTTGTGGTGAGAATAAAGTGGAGGAGAAGAGAATGCTATAAACCACTTTTAGTCCCCATTGGGAATTAAGATGCAGTATAAATGGAGCAAACAAATCTTTTTTTTCCTTCCCAGCTTATCAGTGGAGAGCATGTTGGCGCTCTAGCCATGAGTGAAGCCAACTCTGGTTCTGATGTGGTCTCCATGAAGCTGAGGGCAGATCAAAAAGGTAAAAAGCTGCACGGGTAGTGGAGGGTGTTGCTTATTAAGATCATCAGCAAGTCTTTGGATGTCGCCTCCTCAGCTTCTCTCAGTATTGTGTTGTGCTCAAAGAGCGGTTTCAGCATCTCCCAGACGGAGAATGCCATGGAGCTGGTGCTGTTTAGGCAAACAGAAGAGGATCTGTGATTGTGGGGAGCAAGCGTTTCCAGGAAACACTCACCGTCTCCTGCTGCAGCTCTCTGCTGCCTCCACCCAGGCAGGGCCTTCTGAGGCCAACTCCTTTTGTCACTGCCCATCCCATCCATAGGGTGTACAGCAAGGCTTCAAGGAGGTCCGCCTGCAATTCGCACAGCTTAAGTTTGCCTCCACACCTCGTTCTCCGGCAGTAGGTTTCATGTGTTCAGCTATGAAGTGTTTCTCAAACTTCAACTCCCAGTGCCTGTATGGGGGTGGGGGGGGGAGAGTTACAAATAGGCTTGCATTTTTTAAAAAAAGTCCTGTTCTTTTAAGGAAGCTCAGAATTTGAAAAAACAAGCTGTAGGCTGCAACCTGATTAAACTTACTGGAAAGCAGTAATGGAGGCGAGTGAGGCTCATGACTTCCTGACTTCTGCAGCCCAGTTATTTTGGGTTAGCGGTGAAGTGACCTAGGGAAAGGTGGGTGTTTAGGGGCTACGGGGAGGAAATGTGTAGGGGGCAGCTTAAGAGACAAAAGTACAATTTGAAGGAGTTCACGGTTTTATAAAAACAGAGACTTGTTTACCTATATCCCGCTTTGCACACAAACACACTACCAGTCTAGTGATGTAGTGAGAATTGGCTATTTTTTAATAGCAATACCTTGTGATCTCTCAACCAGTACTTGAGGCAGTTTGCAAAATGTAACAATTAAAAAATCACAGAAAATGGCTTGCACTGAAATTCTGAAGAGCCTCAGTACTGCTTGTGTAGGTGGTAAATGGCAGCCTATAGTGGACACTTCAGCTGCTCCTCACTTCTTGGCTGGATCATCTCTTCCCTCAGCATGATAGATCCCACCACCATTCCTGTATCCCGCAGCCAGCCCTGGATAGATCCATAGTTCCTTGCAGTGAGTGTGCCAAAACTGCCTGTTACCAATCTCTAGAATGCTTAGGCATATTTTATAATTCAAATATATGGCTGACTGTTATGTCTTGGTGTTTTTAGTTGTAGAAATGAGCAAATCTAACCCTGGTGGTGGTAGAATGTGCTGTTAAGTTGCAGCTGATTTATGGCAATCCCTGCTGGGGTTTTCAAGGCAAGAGATTAACAGAGGTGGTTTGCCATTGCCTGCCTCTGCATAACGACTGTGGTGTTCCTTGGTGGTCTCCCATCCAATTACTAACCAAGGCCACCCCTGCTTAACTTCCAAGGTCTGATGAAATCAGACTTGCAGAGATTACCCAGGTTGGGGGAGGTTTAACCTTACAAATAGTTTATTTCTTTAATATTCTGGGCCTGGAATAGTATGTATTCAAGCACCAGAAATTTAGGAGGTATTACTTGTGGAAATATGAGTGGTCTACTGAAGTCTTGACAGGATATTTCTGGGGTAGGTGGTTCATGTCTATGTGAGAATAAATTGATTCCCTCTTCTCTTTCTAGGGGACTATTTTGTTTTGAATGGTAACAAGTTCTGGATTACTAATGGGCCAGATGCTGATGTTCTAATAGTTTATGCTAAAACAAATCCCAGTGCTGTTCCATCTTCTCAGGGTATAACTGCATTTATTGTAGAGAAGGTAGGTTTGGCAGAGCATTCTACTTCCTCTTTATTCCTCTTTGATTGATTTGAAATTGAGTGAGTGCCTTTGGATGGCATGCTACCGCTTTGCTGTGAGAGGCCTGATGACTGAGAATTTTTCTTTATAATGTTTTATTAGACCTGTTTTCTGTACGTTAGGAATCCTGAGATTGTAAAAGCATGAAACCTTGTGCAAACATCAAATCTTAGGGAAATGCAAACATTTGATTCTGTTGGAATTTTATAGCACAATTAATGTTTTTATGAACTAAAATTTATATTTGTATGTGCTTGCATTGTGCTACATTTTTTATATAATGCACAGAAGATTGTGCTGTTTAAATGGTAAGTGGGATAATTTTTTGTGGAAATTTGTCAAGGCTGTGTTGTTTTTGTTGTTTTCTTTTTATTTCCTTCTACTGTATAAATGAACATTAGAACACAAATTCCATTACCTCAGCTTACCTGCTTGTTCTATATTGGGCTGAGTGTGTGTTTATTTTTTTCACACTGATACACTTGTTCACTCCCACCTGGAAACTTTCAGCGTGATTTAGGTTCCAACCCCTGCTCATTGTAAAACTGCCAACTTGGAGAATGTAACTTTTGCAATTGCTTCGGCTCCTAATGGAAAGACTTCTTCTTCAGGGAATGCCTGGTTTCAGCACGGCTCAAAAGCTTGATAAGCTGGGGATGAGAGGGTCAAATACCTGCGAACTGATCTTTGAGGACTGCAAGATTCCCGGTGAGTGATGCCTAAGCTATGCTGAGCTGCCGAACTCTGTACATGAAAACTGTTCATGTTTATCTCTCCTTCTCAAAGCTCGGGGCAAGTAAAACTAAGAAAAAGCCCCAACGTTAAGCCCCCATAATAATGTTATAAAACTATTCGAGCAAATAACAAATAAAAGGCATCTGATCTGAGTGGCTTGTCAGGAATGTAAACTGGAGTAGTGCTTTTTTTTATCTTGTATGACCAGTCTGATTCATTTGAAATTCTTCAGTCTTGGTCACAAGAAGTAGATTCAGAAGTGACTGATATTTCAGAGCCGCCAATTAAAGGCTTTTGGCCATTAGCTAGAATGTAGTAATAATAACAACAACAACAACATTCGATTTATATATCGCCCTTCAGGACAACTTAATGCCCACTCAGAGCAGTTTACAAAGTATGTCATTATTATCCCCACAACAACAACACCCTGTGAGGTGGGGTAGGACTGAGAGAGCTCTAGAGAGCTGTGACTGACCCAAGGTCACCCAGCTGGCTTCAAGTGGGGGAGTGGGGAATCATATCCGGTTCTCCAGATTAGAGTCCCGCGCTCTTAACCACTACACCAGACAGGCTCTGAATGTAGAAACTGAATGTAGAATTCAGTGGGGCTTAATTCCAGGAAAGTGCCCTTGGAACTGCACTATCACATTTTCAGTCTCTGTGGAAGCAAATTTAGGTTTGTTACCTGTTTTTTGCTGTGGAATGGAAATCTTCTGCCACCAGCAAAATGGATGTTGTGCTGCTGTTTCTGCAGGGTTGACTGCCTGCCCAACCTTTCCCACGTGCAACACTTCTCATTTTGCAGGCTTGCATTCTAAGAAATGTTCTCAAAGTGGATGCCAGGATCCCATTTTTTTCCTTAGTGTGTGTGCTGATCCTTACAAACTCATGTTCTCATGGCAACAGAATCCCTGCCCTTGGCTCAGTGAAAAAGATCAGCAGCAGCACCAAAGAGTTGTGTTTTTGTTGAACCATTACTGCTACTCCTGATCTTCCCAGAGTAGAGGTCTGGCCACATCTGTTGTTTCACGCTGGGAAGAATTTTTCATTTAAAGATCAAAGTATGCTGTAGTGTTACAACCTTGTCTGCTATATTATTCTGTGGCTGTGTTTCAGCAGTGCTGGATCCTTTGATAGCAAAAGCTACCCATGGAGTCACGTTCTTAGGTCATGTAGCAATGGCCAGAAGAGACTCTGAAAGCTTATCTTGCATTTTTGCCTGGGGCATAGTTGTTCAGGTCACTCTCCAGGTACTTCCCATGAATTCAAATATTACTGTTCTGTCTTTTAAACTTCTCTTTTGCATTGCACACTGTACTTTGTGAGTCTCTCTTTTTATCTGCCTTATTCACAAGGTGTGGGGCTGCGTCTGAAGGAGGAATTGTCAGAAATCCTCCCTTTCCTCTTGCATGAGCTTGTCTATGATGATGGAGGTAGTAGTGGAATCCCTAATAGTTTTCCTTTCTGGCTACGTTACATCTCATGTTGTTTCCAAAGGTCCTTGACCCTCTGGAATAGCTTTTCCAGGGCTGCTAGGGACTGGGGAGGAAAAGGGGCAAAAATAATGTGAATATTTGCTCAGCAACAATATAGGGTCCAATCCAATATGTGGTAGACTCTTGAAGCCAATTTGGAACTGAGCAGGATTTTTATTGGTCAAGGTGCCTTGGTAAGCTATTAATCCACGATTAGTGGGATAATTTTATACAAAATAAGTAAGCATGTACTAACTTTAATAAAGAACTTTGCTGTGCTAAATTTGGGGCCTAAAAATACAAATGCGGACAACTGTACAGACCCAAATCAAATGAATGAATGTATTTTAGGCTCTACTTCCAGATCCTGTTCCTGTATCAGAAACCTGCAGTTCTGCCACATTGGCTATCCACTTAATTACTACATAATAACGAAACATTGCAGGTAGCTGTATGCATCCAAAATAAAATTCCAAAACAATAGCCACATAACATCTTGTGTTTAAAACCAACCAAAATAAAACACAGTGGTGTGCAAATTTTCAAGCTGCCCAGACTGTTAATCAGGTTGAATGTTGGGGAGCCAGTGTGGTGTGATGGTTAAAGTGTCGCTAGGATCTGGAAGACCCAGGTTCAAATTCCCATTCTTCCATGAAAGCTCACTGGGTGACCTTGGGCCAATCACACACTCTCAGCCTAACCTACCTCACAGGGTTGTTGTGAGGATAAAATGAAGGAAAGAATGTAAGTTACTTTGTGTCCTCCTGGGAAAGAAAAGCGGGGTGTAAATAAAGTAAGTAAATAAATGCTTTTAAAGGGGGGAGGAGGGCAGCAGAGATTTCAGGCCCAAATCAAGCTTGTTTGCAGTTGAGTTGTCTTGGTTGGTCTTAAAGGTATTTATGCTGGATATGCTGTAACTATTTCCCATCACTGCCAATTCATTCTTGATTGCCCCTCAGTGATGATGTCAAAACTCATAGAACCTTAAAGATATTTTGTCATCTTGAACAATGTACACAAACATTTCTCTTTTGTGGGGCTTGAAAATAAAAGTGACTGAATTAATTTTGTATGATTGCGTGTAAATTTCGGACAGGCATAGTGTATATTTCCTTTGCTTCTTGCAGCTAAGAATGTCTTGGGGCAGTTGAGCAAAGGAGTCTATGTATTAATGAGTGGCTTGGATCTGGAGAGACTTGTATTGTGTGGTGGACCACTAGGGTAAATATATATATTCATTTATCATTCTAGCTATGTACCTTGTTCTGGTTCACCTGTTTTTTCCATTTGTGGCAGTAATTGTGACAATAATTCATTGCTGCTTAAATATGCCCTTGTTCTTTGCAAGGGGAAATTACTCCAAATGAGAAGAGAGATTACTTTTCTATTTCAAGTGATCTCTTTACCTCCCTTATTCCACTTGGAAGGATCTTTGAGCTTAAAATTATTTATGAGAAACCTAGGATAAAGGGGCCCATTCATACCTCTGCCAAACCTCATTCATATGGAGCCACTGTCATGTTTATTGTTGGAAAATACTCCTGTGGAGTGGTGCTATCTGCCGGTATCAGTAATATCACACAGGGGCTGCCCGCAAGGCTGCTGCACTATGTTATTGTGGCAACTGCAAAAGTCACTGCTGTGATATGCACTTCTACGAGAATAGCTCCCATGTGAAACAATTCCCAGAAAGATAGCCTCTGTTTGGGTGGCTGTGTGTTGAAGTAGTGGCCCATCACACTTCCAGAGGCAGTTGTGTAGAGCTGCTTCACGTACAGTCTATCCTAAAGCAAAGACAATACTGAAACTTGTGATTGTCCTTAAAAAAAGTAAATTTGAGTTAAGCTGTTCCAAGTTAATATTGATGTCTTAGTAGTTCTGTTCTGGTAGTTGTTGACTTCATTTCCATTGATGGAAATCTAATGAAATTATTTTGAACTACAGGCTGGCCTTCTTAATATCCAGGTAAAGAAATATGAAGTGATCTCTATAGCTGGTCCATGTAAAGATGCCATCTTTTATTCTGGGTGGGTCTTTTGGGGGGAACAAAACAATAGCACCAACAGACTTGATTGGTTTAGAAAGGCAGCCCTCCCTTTTGCCCTGCTGTGGACTTCTCCATGCTGTTCCGTCAGAGATGGAGATGGGAACTGAGCAGATAAGGTGTGCTCGGTGAAACCCAGAATTGATCTGCATGAATGGGGCTCACTTTCCACTAGTCCAACTTGAAAAAGAACCTTTCTTCATCCACCTCTTGCTTCTAGAGGCTACTAGCTGATGTTTCACACCTAAGTTAAGGGATAATGTTGAACTAGGACTTGAAAGACATGAGTTCAGTTTACCGCTTGGTCTTGAAGCTCACTGGGTGATCCTGAGCCAGTCACTTTCTCTCAGCTTAACTTGCCATTCAAGATTGTAGGGAGGATAATTCACATGAGAGGAAGATCACGTGTGATGCTCTGAATTGTCTGAAGGAAAGATGGAATAAAAGTAGTCATCGATACCAGTATCAACCAACGAATCTTTGGCAAAGTGGCAAAGCTCCTTATGAAAGTTTAGAACTGATAGATTTGGATAGAGTGACATCTAAAGGTAAGTTTAGTGAAGAGACTAATTAGCAAAACCCAGGCAGTCACTTGCTTGGGGGCCTTGTGACTTGCAGAGAGGAGCTGGTATCTGCCAAGAGGAAGAGGAAGCGCACACATGCACACACATACACCCAAAATAGAGACTTGATGTCAATAAAGGTTAATCTAATATTCTTCTATTCAGAGAATTTTTTTAAAGGACCAAACACAATTGTTGGTGCTTAACAAATGACAGCATCAGATTGTAACGGACTTTTATCCACATCTCACTAAGGTTTCCACTGTCTCAGACCAAAGATTTATCTTTACTGTTGGACAGCTTTCAGCACTTAGTTAAGACCTGCAAAACAGAACTTCCATTTTTTTAAATAGTGCTCTTTATCAGTACAAAATTTATTTATAGGATTCTTCTTGCAAAACCTTCCCCCATCAAGACATACAGAGTCTTTCTGGAGTTTTGTTTCTTTTTATTGAAATACACTCTAGTCTTTTAAAGAAGCAAGGTATCAAAACATATGATTTTTTTTATATACACACACACACACACAAGAGCCCCATGGCATAGAGTGATAAGATGCAGTACTGCAGCCCAAGCTCTGCTCACAACCTGAGTTCGATCCTGGCGGAAGCCAGGTTCAGGTAGCCAGCTCAAGGTTGACTCAGCCTTCCATCCTTCCGAGGTTGGTAAAATGAGTACCCAGTTTCCTGGGGGTAAAGTGTAGATGACTGGGGAAGGCAATGGCAAACCACCCCATAACAAGTCTGCCAAGAAAACATCATGATGCGACGTCCCCCCAGCACATATAACACCTATATTGTGCCAGCTGCATTGGCTGCCAGTGTACTGAATCATATTCAAGGTTTTTGTACTAACCTAGGCCGATTCCAGATGACTAACCTGAAGGCGCTGCATGCTGCCATGTTCCGGATTGCGATGGGGAAAACGCGAAATATAGCGTTTTCTCGTGCGAGTTTGGCGCGACGTCGCACCAAACTCACGTGAGAAAACGCAATATTTCGCATTTTCCCCATCGTGATCCGGAACATGGCGGCATGCAGCGCCTTCAGGTTAGTTGTCTGGAATCGGCCCTATAAAGCCCTATGCTGACTGGAACCAGCATATCTGTGGGACCATCTCTCCTCTTATGTGCCCAGAGGACGCTTCAGTCAGGAGAGAAACAACTATTGGTGGTCCCTGGCCCCAGGGAAGCCCACCTGACCTCAACCAGAGCCAGGGCTTTTTCGATCCTTGCTCTGACCTGGTGGAACTCTCTGTCTATTGAGACCAGGGCCCGGCAGGACTTGTTATCATTTCGCCAGGTGTGCAAGACAGATATTCCGCCAGGCATATGGTTGAGGCTGGGCCAGGCCTCCGTCAGCCAAAAAGAGGAGAAGTGAAAGATCTGAATCCTCCCTATTAGGGCTGCCAACCATCCAGTTTTTAAATTAGCATATATTGATTGCTGCCATCTAGTTATTATACTGCTTTTATGTTGTTTTGTTGGATATTTTAAAATGTTTTTACTGTTTTATGGCGTTTAAATTATATGATGTGTTTTAAATTGTTGTAATCTGCCCTGAGCCCGCTTGTGGGGAGGGTGGAATAAAAGTCCTAAGTAAGTAAGTAAAATCCTACAAAGATGAAACACAGAAAAACAATAAAAATTAGGTTTCCTAATTATCTCTAGGGTTAAAACAATCAAAGTTTCTATGAAATGCATTAAGATTCTCATAGCAATGGTACAATTCTCACCTAGGTCCTCATAAGATTTCTTCCAATCAAAACTCTGACATACTATCTGAGTTGGCATTTTATAGGTTATCTTATGCAAAATTCTAAGATCTTTTTCATGTAATAGCATAGATAAACTATGATTGGTTTAATGCTTAATTAAATACTCATATTTTCTATTATATAACATTCTAATTAGCCAAAAAGTGACGTCATATCCAACTTACAAAATAAAACTATAAATCAGTAAATATGACAGGAAGAGTTAAGTGAGTAGATCAGCATTGGTCCATTCTATGACTGGAAGACATTTATCTAGATACTATCCACTACTTTTAATTAGCTGTCAAAGATAAAAGTACACTTGTGTTGGTTATACAACAAGTGAGAAAAAAACTACAATAGAGTTTATGCAGCATTCAGAAGTTAGAATACATGTGTATTGCTTTAGCATAATGTGCTTTAATCTGTATTACTATAACAAGATGATTAAATAGTTAGATTTAGATGGGAGGGTTGTGAGAGTCTCTCTCGCACGTGCACAGACACACACACGCGCACACACACACACCCTTGAGGGCTCACAAGAGAATCTCATATTCCCACTCAGTCTCTCCCTTTTGCTGTTCCTCTTTCCTTTCCTTGGCAGCATCTGCAGCCTCTCCCTCGCACATGCCTACCATGTCTTTTTTCTCCATTTTTGTCCTCCTCTTCCCCCCTCCCCTACTTTGTTCTGTTGGCTTCATGGGCCCGTCTCTTTATCTCTATCCTTTTCCCTCTCCTGTTTCAGCTTCCCCCCCCTTTTTTTTTTGCTCCTTTCTCCCTCCAGCTTTCCTTTCCTTTCCTCTTATGTTTTACCCTTTTTAGAAGGTGGACCCATCTTGTTTTATACTATCTAGAGTTCATTCATCTGCATGTCCTCTGACATGAGATATATGTGATAGTGACATCTTGGATTGTTGGGCCTTCTGACCATCCTTCATAATAATTTCCCAAGCCACACACTTGTTCATTTTTTTCACAATGGCACAGTCTGCCAACTGTATGATTCACTTCTTGAGTCTGACAAAGTAGGCTTTAGTCCATGAAAGCTTGTGCCACAATGCATGGCAAAATAATATGGCTACTCCTTTGGCCACAGAGACAGTGCATTTTCTTCTATTAGAAGAAACATCCTCTCCTCCTCCCTTGACTCAAGTTGTGCATTCAAGTATTCATTGCGATTTTGGCATCAGGAGAATGTGGACTTGAAATACAGAATCTTCCGTCTTTCAAAGACGATAAAGGTGGAAAGGGTTATTTATTTAAGTTTGCAAGATTTCTTATGCCAGGAGCTGCAGACGTAGCTGTGCCCTTAAACACCCAAAGTGAGCATTCCAGAAACTCGGCATTTTTTTTTTGTTATCTCTTGGTCAGTGTGTAATTTTTCCTTTTCCTACAACACCTTTTTTTTATTGAGTGTCTGGTTCCTTGGCAGGATCATGCAGGCCGTCCTTGATCATGCTTTGCCTTATTTACATGTGAGAGAAGCTTTTGGCCAGAAAATTGGCCATTTCCAGGTAAGAGTAAGCAGTGAGTAGTCAATGAACTTTTAGTGCATGCCTCAGTCCTGTTTCCTTTGCACTTGTCATAAGCTATAAAATGGATTTTGAATTAATTTTTCTTAGGGTGTTTCCACCAGTTTTGATTTCACTTGTTTCCTATCATGCAACAAGCAAAATCAAAACATTGGAGGAAACACCCTAACAATTTCCTCATACTGAATTGTCTGGTTTAATGTAATGGAAAATAGTCTTGCGCTGCTAAAACTTTAGATGTCCTTATTCAGAAACTTAGTGATGAGGAAATCTGATTAGAATTTGGGTTGGATTTTCTCATTATGACACTCAATGAAAGCTTGAAAGAACTGTTTGGATTACTGTTCGCAGCTTCAGGTATAATTTTTAGATTTGGATCAGAAAGTGTCTGCACTATAAATTTGCTACTGTTGAAGTGGTTCTGTATCTCACATTGTAATAGCTCAGTTCCATTGGAAGAACAGTCTTCGTTTGGAAAGAATAAATGCTAACTCTCATCCAGCACCAGTTATTCTAGCTCCAGGCTGACCTTGCAGTATGGACAGCAGGAGAAAATAAATCCTACGTAGTCTGGGTGCTAGGCTATCCTTCTCCTTCCTTTCCTCACAGTTGGTGTTAAGTCTTACTGTTTTTAGAAAAGATGGGTAAATGGCTCAGCAGCTACTTCAACCATGGGTGAATTTATGCATTAGGGTGGTTCACATTTGGAAAATACGTATGTGTCCAACATACAGCTTACCAGAGTGAATGAATGTACACGAAACTAATTCACATTACAAGTTTGGTCTCCTACCACCAAAAAGCAGCTCTTTTGGATAGGTGAACCTGTGTGCGGCATGGGGCTTCACAGAGAGAAAGCAGTTTAACATGACATCCAGACACAAAAATTACCATCCTTTGTAGACCTAGTTCTTGTTTCCTTAATCATCACTAAACCAAATTGAAGATTTAGCTGCTGCAAAGAATTCCCTTTCCCATTTTTCCGCCCTGAATGTAATGTCAAGCTTCTGCTCCTCATTTATTTTTTCCATTATTAGAATTAGCTTTCATTCAAGCATCTTCTGCTCTTCCCCCCACCGACCTTATACTGTTATGTTTAGCTTATGCAGGGTAAAATGGCTGACATGTACACACGGCTGATGGCATGTCGACAGTATACCTACAATGTAGCAAAAGCTTGTGACCAAGGACATTTCAATGCAAAGGTGAGCTCTGTCTCTTTAAGAAGAATACTTCTTGGACCCAGTGGCAATAGATTTCCTTTTACTTACTTGTGCAACATACAGCATTCCCTTATGTACTAGAAGTTGTCATCATGTCACTTCCAAGTATACTATAACTATGTATGCTTTAAATATGGCAGCAGTTAGTTTCTCTTAACTTCCACATACATCACCCAGGAATGGAATAAAAAGTTGCACTGATTTGGAGTTTGTTCTGATTTGGAGTTGGTGAGAGAAGGCTGGTATGCATTCTTGCAGGCAAGGCTTTTTTCTGGGGAAAGAGGTGGGGGAACTCTCACCTGGGGCAACTCCCAGGAGGAGGTGGTGTGCCTCTCAATACATGCACACGCAGCACATTCGCACGCTTCTGGGACTGCACGATAATGTAACTTCCGGGAAGTGACATCATCATGCAGGCCATGGCAGCCCCGGGAGTGCTCCTGTGCTTCATGGGAGGAGGGAGGGGTCCGATTCGGCCTGGGACCAAAATGGCCAAAGCAGGCCATTTTAAAAATACCCACATGACACCAGTCACAATGTTTTAAAGAGGTGCCAGAACGCTGTTCTGGGGCATTCCAGCTCAAAAAAAGCCCAACTTGCAGGGCTTATAGTGCTCTTGTTATGCAAGAAAAGAATATGTATCTGTGACCCTTCATGTTAATTTGAATTTTGATTAGCAGGATAGGAGATTAGCTTAGACTGATCTGCCAATGTGCTCAGTAAAATTTGAATGCAGTACTGTACATTGGAGCCTGAAGTTCTACTATCTGTGTAAATAATCTTGTCCCCTATATTAGGACTGTGCGGGAGTGATTCTCTACTCTGCAGAATGTGCTACTCAAGTCGCTTTGGATGGAATCCAGTGTCTGGGTAAGATTGTAGATGTAGTTGTCGCATTGAGAAGCAAGCTAGTTAGCAGTAGGGTTGCCAGCTGGCCAGGAGAAAAATCTTGTCCCTTTAACAGAATATTAATATATTGAAATGAGCAGTTAAAGCTTTTCGAGGCTTGGAGGTAAATAATATCACTTGAGCTTTGCTGCAGATCATTCTGATATTAAAGAGACAGCTAGAGGCGCTAATTTTTAAAGTCGGCAACACTAGTTAAAAGACAGTTGCATAAAGGCAGCCTCCTTGTTATCCTGTGCTAATCACCAACTTGTAGGTACCATTAAATTGTAGGTGATGCTTCAACCTAATTAAACAACCTTCATCCCCAAAGCTCCTTTTACACTTATGCAATCAGTCTGCCTCCAGGAGCAATGCTTCTCTTTAGAATCTCAGGTTTTCTCTTGGTATCGCAGGTGGAAATGGTTACATCAATGACTACCCCATGGGCCGTTTTCTGCGAGATGCCAAGCTATATGAAATTGGGGCAGGAACAAGTGAAGTGCGAAGAATCGTCATTGGTCGGTCATTTAATTCTGCCTTTAAGTAACAGCTCTGGAGAAGTTCTAGTGTTCCTCAAACCAACAGACCTTGGAGTTCCAAGACTGTAAAGCGCACAAGTACTTTTCTGTTCCCCATACCAGTTTGGCCGCCTCTGTTTGACTCTTGATCTTTAGCTCTCTGTACAAGTGCTGCGAGATTTGTCTTAAGAATGTGATTATATTGCAATGGAACAGACTGAGCACTTCAGGTGGAATCTATAAACATTTGCTCCCATGTCTACAGGAAATGACTTTTTGAACTGTTAACCAGTGATCTGTTTCCAAGAATCATTAAAATAGATCCCCCCCCCCAAACACATTGCAAACCCTATATATTACGGGACTTTATGGGATCCTGGCAACAAGTTTAAAGCTTAAGATCATGATCCTAAAATGTGATGCAAGGTTTCTTTTTGATTGTGCATTCCTTTTCCCGTTTGGTGCTTCCTTAGGTATATTAGTACCATTTGATACCTTAACTGCTTTGACAGACTTTCTCCTTGTAATTGATTCATGTGGAGATCTTTCACTCTGGACGTAGCTGAATGTCAAAACACTACATTGAGGCAGCTGTGAGTGAACTGAGAATGAGGAGGAGGTGGCAGCCCAATTGGGAAGGAGCATTTTTGGTAAGGATCTGGTGGCACACGCACACTATACAGCTGGCTAAAAAAAAGCACAGGGAAAAGAGGACATAATAAAATGAATAGCATTTTAGAGTAGTTCCCATCATCTCAACAAATGAGGGTATGGATTTCACTGGGCCTTTTAAAAACCAAGAGACAACAGCACAATACAATTTCCACAGATCTAAAACTTGGACAAAATTGAAAGTCAGTAGAACTTAAATATGTGCCAGTGGCTTGCTTGGTTGTGGGGTCTTCCTGTTCAAAAGAGAGAGATTCAGAGGAATTACCTTGAATTCCCAGGCTGATATCTTCTGTACATATGAAGACTGGAAAGGGTCGGTAGCTCTTAGAAACCAGTGGAGGGACTTTATTGATTAAAGTCAGTTTATGAATTGCTGCCAGAAAAGATTAGCGTACACTTTAAAGATAAGGAAGAAACAGCACAATGAGTGAACAGATGAGATTTACATTAGAATTATATGACTACCTGACTTCATGCATTTCTTTATTTACAGTCATTTGACCAATCATATAACATGGTTACACTAAAAGAAAATTCAAGGCATACAATGAAACACATAAAACAGTTTAAGAATTAAAATCTAATTACAGTACCATATAATTTCTGAGACCTGTATATCACCAAGCATATCTGGCTACTTGATAGGTAATCTTGGCATTCGTAACGTAATGCAGAAGGAACGGCCAAACATCTTGCCAAGATGAACGCTCTTCTGAAAGACTACCTGACTATGATGTGATCTTTCTCATAGAGTGTATTAAATTATCTGACTGGAGGGGAAAGCAAGACCTTATCCACACATTTAAGAGATTGCTCTCATCAACTTGTTTGCCGCAAGCAGGCCAGAACAATGTTTTCCATTCCAATGGCAACACTAAACAGTCCTCTCAATTATTTAAAATTAAGTTCAAGCAAGCTGTGCAAGTGCTACACAGTTCCTCCCTTGCCCAGGTAAATGGCCCATCTGATCTGGGGGGAAATTTCTTTGCTCTGAATTGGGTTATCAGTTAGTGGTGATCAACACCTACCTGCAATCTAGGACCTACACTGAATTTTTTAATACATCGATCTTCCCTCTTTTTTCCTTTTTTAAAAAAAGCTTAAAAGAAAATCGTGATGGTATTGCTGGATCCAACCAAATTTAGGTCAGAACACAACTCAGTAGATTTTCATGCACCAGTTGTTGTTAGACCCAGAATATGAAAACAGTACTGCCATTGAATTTCCCAAAAAATCCAGACTGTAATGTGCGTTTGAGATTGCTCTTAGAGCAGAGGTAATGCTTGGACCCTGAGGCTGTTTAGCTTAAAGGTAAGATGGCCAACTGGATAGGAAAACTGTTCCTTTAAGAGAGGCTTAGTGTGTGGAAATGGGCTTTTCATGGTATGGAAGTAGTAACATCACCTGGTATTTACTTAAGATAAAACTGATATTAAAGGGACAGCTAGGGGTACCAGTTTAAAAGCTGGCAACCATACTCATAGGATCTTTTTCAAATTCTGAAAATACTAGCTTTTTTTAAAAAAAAGCCTGATCAGAAATGGGAAAAGTATTTCTAATAGGCATTGAAAAGTCATCTGTGTATATATGTTGCATTTAAGTTACTGGGAAGAATTGGAGCAGGCTTCCTTAAAGACAACAGAATGCTGTGGTGGTGAGTCATAATTTTGTTACCCAGCTTGGTCCAGAATGCCAGTGAACTAAAGATAAAACAGGGCTGTCCAAGAGATTAAAAACATCCAAAGTGCTTTTACTAAAGTTGCCACCAAACTCTTAAGATGCTCGTCTTTACATGCTAGCTTCACCTTACATGAAAACCCATGGTCTCACTGGTCAATAGTAAATGGACCATGAGATACGATACATAAGAGTCAGGGGCATCTCTGGGTGTTTCCATGTGATGAATACATTGAGCAATTAGTTCAAAAAAGTTATTTCCAATCTGTTTTGCTGAGGTAAAATATTGAGGCAATTCCTGGCTAACAGGTGTTTGAGACTGTACTAAAGTCAGTGCACTATTTCAGTACAAATAAAACCTCTGTTCTTGGGTTTAGGATCAGCGATAAACATATCCTGTTTTGCCCAGTGGGAGGCAGGTGGAAACTTCATATATTTGCTGACATTACATCACCATAACTAAGAAGCTACAGTCCTTGCAGCCCGTACCTTGGTCCTGCATAGGTGGAAAAGATGGGACTTTCCTTATTCTAGAACATTATATGTACACGCAGCAGCCCCACATATGCAATTGTGTTGCTTCTACAGCAGCAGGCCTCTGCTAACCAGCCGAGGCCAATTGCACTTCTCTTCATTATACTCCTTATGGCAACTTGCAATGAACATTCGAACAACAATCTTGTTAAGACAGCTGAGATGTGCAGAAAGCAGTTCTCCTTTGCACCCTGCTGTTGCAGGAGCCCCTGTGGCTTGCTGGCAATGGCAGGCACTGCCCTTTCTGAGGAATCAGCATGCAGAAAAATGAGAGAGGTTTAACTTCAATATAAAGGAACTAACAACTGTGAAGGGGAAGACAAAACCATCCTTGAGCAAAGCAGACAATATTGTGGGGGCAGAAGAGGGAGTGCGGATTACTGGTAGCCAAGCTGGGCTCTCTCCTCGCACCTGCTGCTTGCTGAAAGGCTAATGGTGGGGCCCAGTTGTCTGCCTGAATGGGGTAAAAAAAGCCTATACTTAGTGCTGTAACCAAAGAAATCAGGCACCTTATCCACACATGGAAGGGCATATAGCAGGAAGGGACTGGGAGATACTACCCAAAGACGAGAATAGCAAAGGCAAGTTGCCTCACACCATTCTTAAACACCTGGTATTCCATAGTAGGATATATTAGCTGCAGTGTTTATGTTTGCAGATAAATGGATAGGTGTAGCATATGCCATGAAGGAACTTCTATGAAAACCCACAAACATCACAAGCACTTTGCGTGATCAAGGCTCACTGTAACTTGTTTGTAAGACAACAGCTGAAAGCTGCTTACATGTGTTGTGATTTGGACTACGCAGTCTGTGCACTGGTCACTGAGTGCTACTGGAGTGTAGGCTATCACAGCTGTTTGGAGCAGCTTTCATTGTTGTGGCCTGAGAAAGCAGACAAACGTCTCTGCTCAACCTCTGTCCATTGTTTTCTGGGGGTGCCCAGGGAGTAGGTAATGTTTCTTTGGGGGAAACCTTGAAGGAAGCAGTCACGAGACCACTCCTGAAAAAGTCCTTTGTGGATCCTAATAATTGTAATGCAGGTAATTAGATGGTGCATAACTCTATTTCTTCTTTCAGCTGATGCATGTCAGGTGGTGAATGGTCAGAGTAGGCGATTTGAAAGTTGTGATGGGCGAGGACTGATAAACTGAAGCTCAGTCCAGATAAAATTAAGATGGTTTAGGTTGCCAAAAGTAAGCTGTCAGTTGCACTCCCCTTGAAAGAGCAGCTTTGCTGCTTGGGAGAGGTATTAGATCCACAGATGGTGGTTCCTCTAGTATGGTATTGCAATGCATTTGACGTAGGGCTGCCTTTTTAAAATACTGTCCAGAAATTTCAGAATGCAGCAGCAAGGTTGCTGAAGGGACCAAGTTATTAAGAACAGGTCTTACCAGTTTTGAAAAAATTTCAGTGACTTCCAGTTGATTTCCAGGCACAACTGAAGGTGCAGGTAAACAACCAGGAATTAGGTGGTCCAAAGGACCACCTGCTCCCTTAAGAACATACCCACTTACTGAGATCTTCAGAAGGAGAATTGTTCTGTGCACCCTTGCCTGCTGAAGTAAGGCATATGGCTATCAGGAACGGGGCCTTTTCTGTTATGGCATCCCAATTGGTGGAACTGTCTCACCACGTACTCTTTTTGGTTGTAGGCACCAGGTGAAGAAATTTTTATTTTTCCCCAGCATTTGGTGATGGAAGGGGGGGGGGAGGTTGGTGGAGAAGGTGTGATTATCCTCTGACTATGACTGCTTTACTATATTGGTTTTGATTACTGCTTGTTACAATTGTATTGATTTCATGTTTGGGATGTAATTAATTTAACTGTGCTTTCGACTTGGGAACTTTTCTGTTGACAGGCAGCATAAAAATATTTTGAATTAAATATATAAATGTAATGGTAGCAAACTAAATATGTATTCCAATTTTACAACACTATCACAAGGTATATGGTGCAATATCACTACTGACCAGGAAACGGATGAATGAATCCCATGGTGGGATACCAATGGGAAAAAATGCCAGTTTGTTGAACAAGCAATTGGCTTCTTGACTAATGTGTGATCTGTAAAATGTCTTGCGGTACATTTTTAGAAAATGTTAACTGATTTTCAGGAACCCAAGATATACACCAAACCACAACCAATTAAACAAACGGTGGCAAAAATCATATGTTGCACAGCATATTTCTTATACAGTACAATCCATAAGAAGTACATTTATCTTTATAACCACTTCATTTTGTTTCAGATATAGTACCAAAATACTTAAAATGAAGCAATCTTGTAAACTGAAACCTGTATGTGAAAATCCCCATTTTTTACTTTACTAACATATACTTCTCTCACTAAGTTTATAACTAAATTGCCTATTTCTACAATTCCCACTAAATTCTTTTCTAGGGAAACACTAATTTTTCTGATACATATTAAAATCATGTTAGACACTCTTGGCAAAAGACGAGTTCTGTGGCACCTTATAGTCTAACAAATATATCATAGCACAAGTTTTTTGGGAGGTGGCGGTGGGGTAAAGCTTACTTTACCATAGTGATCAAAGCACAAACACATGAAACTGCTTTATACTGACTCAGACCATTAGTCCATCAAGGTCAGTATTGTCTACTCAGACTGTCAGCAGCTCTCTGGGGTCTCAGGGAGGGGGCTTTCACATCATCTCCTACTTCTTGATCCTTTGAACTGGAGATGCCTGAGACTGAACCTGGACCTTCTGCTCCACTTCTGAGCCACGGCTCCTCCCCTTATTATGCTCACAATGAGTTTATTAGTTTTTAAATCACCGCATGACTCTTCTTCCGTTTCTTATAACACCTTCAACAAGACAGTGCAGTGTTTTCAGCACCACAAAAGCCCATGAACTGGGAAAGATGAATTAAAATTAATGTCAGATCATAATGCAGTTATTGTGTATATCCATTCATAAATTTACTGAAAGAAAATAAACATAACAGCAGCCCTGCAGGATCAGCCCAGTGATCCGTCTAGTCCAGCATTCTGTCTCAGAGTGGCCAAACAGTTATTCATACAGGCCTGGGCCTTCCCCTGCTATTGCCTCCTAGCATTGGTATTCAGAGTCACCATGGCTTAGTAGTCACTGACGGACAGTGGATGCTCCATGAATTTATCTAGTCCCCTTTTAAATCCATCGATGCTTATTGCCCTTGCTACATCCTCTGGTGGTGAATTCCACAATAAAATCACTCACTGAGTAAAGTAGTACTTCCTTTTGTTCATCCTGAATACTTTGCCCATAAACATCTTTGAGCAAGTGCTACTATTTTGGGAGGGGGAGAAAAAGACCTTTCTGACCACTCTCTCTGCTCCATGCATAATTTTATAAACTTCTATCATGTCCCCGCTCAGCTGACATTTTTTAAAACTGAAAAGTCCCAGATTCTTCAGACTTTTCTCATAAGAAAAGTGCTCCAGATTCCTAATCACTATGGTTGCCCTGTACTTTTTCCAGCTCTGCAATGTCCTTTTTGAGATAGGTGATCAGAACTGCACACAGTATTCAAATTAGGCTGCCCTATAGACCTATATGGGGCATTATAATATTGGCTGTTTTATTTTTTAATCCCTTTCATAATAATCCCCAAAATGGAGCTTGCCTTCTTCATCACTGCCACACACTGAGTCAACATTTTGATGGAACTATCCACAACAACTGCACTACAGCTGCTTATGTCTAATGGTTTGTTTTTATACTGTGATTTTAATTGTAAGCCACCTTGAGCAGGCCTCTGAAGCAGCAGCATAGAAATATTCTAAATAAATAAATGACCCCAAGGTTTCTCTCTGTTTCAGTAAGTTCAGATCCGATCAACATATACTTAAAGTTGGGATTTTTTTCTTTCAGTGTGCATGACCTTGCCTATATTGAACTTCATTTGCCAAATTGTTGCCACTCACTCAATTTAGAGGGATCCTCCTATGCAGGGCCAGCGTGCCCATTGAGGCTGGGCCGGCAGCTGCCTGGAGCGCTAAGGCGCCAAGGGGCGCGGGGAGCAGGGGCGCGCACCACAAAGCTCAATTGCCCTGTGCTGCTGCACCCAGCCAGGAGCTCTGTGCTGCTGCTGCCGCTGCCGCCACCGCCGCCAGGCATGGCAGGTGGCTGGGGCGGCGCGTGGAGCAACTGAGCCAGAGGGAGGATGCATGTGCGCCACTCTGGCTGCCTGCCATGCCTGGCCGGCAGCTGCTGCACCCGACCAGGAGTGCATGCTGGCGGCGACAGTGTGGGACAGCTGAGCGGGCAGCCTCCCAGCCCTCCTGCTCAGTTGCTCTGTGCTGCCGCCACTGCCACCACCACCACCAGCACACAGCTGCGGGCCAGGCACAGCAGGCGGCCAGGGTGGTGTGGGGCAACTGAACGGGAGGACTGGGAGGCCACCTGTACGCGCCCTGCCCTGTGATGACATCACATGCAGTGACATCATCATGCAGTCCGGGTGCGCGCGCACACCAACACCCCTGAAACTGCCTCTGGCATCAGAAACACTGGCGCCAGCCCTGCTCCTACGGCTCTTCAGAGTTGGCCTTGGCTTTCACCATTTGTGCCATCTCATCGGCAGACTTAGCAACTTGAAATTGCTGTAAAATTAGTATTGGAATTTACCTGCGAATGACAAGGATGATTAAAGCAGATTTTAACAGCTCATGTTATATTCTCGAGTTGCTGACCCAGGATTACTGCAGTACAAGGGGGTAATTTTAAACAGCCATTATCTCACTGATACCTTTTCAGAAGTTGTTGCCGATAGGAGCTTCTTTCGCCCATGAGAACAATTCATCCAAATTAGGGATCGTCCATATAGATAAGGTATAAAATACATTTCTCCAATAGAATCAATGTTTGAGATGCTACCTATGCAAATGCATCATCTCAGTTTTTGCAAACTATATAAACCTTAAATGGGAGCCTCATTTCTCTTGCAGTTAAATAAAGACCCGATTCTTCAGAACGCACACACAATCGAGGCAACACCCTGATTATAGTGGAGTTACACCCTGGCTTTTTGCAAGCAGCTGACAAACGGTGAGCGCGCAAGGCTCATGAAGCTTCAGAAGAGAGTTTGGCTAGCTAAGCCAGTCATATTTTTGTCCTTAGATGGCTACAAAGATGGCGAGACAGCTCTTCAGTGTATTTCTTAAAATCCTTTACCCATAAAATAGTCTTTCCCTCTGCTACTGTGTGTGAAATGCACCTTGTTTCTCTAAAAAGAACCATGTTGGTGATAAAGAGACCCCCCCAAGGACATCACACTCGTTCCTTCCATACAGTTGTGAAAAGATGCGTGCTGATTTTCCTATGTATATCACGACCTACTAATCTCTTCATAAAATCTTGTAGTTCCTTAATTGTGGTTGAATTTTCTGACAGAGGACGGGTAGATATATGTCTGCTTACACTGTAGACAGAGCTGAAAGATGAGGATGAGAGACGGCCTGATAGGATTGCCTGATAGGCTTGTTGCTTTCAAGGGCAGGCAAATTCTTCTGTTAAAAGAAGAAAAGGGAAGTATTAGTCTCCATTTCTTGGTCATTACCATGACAAATGCAGAGGCATTCTCACTAGCAGTGGAGCATCTACTCTGGAGTTTTGTGCACACTTTCTTCCATTCGCTGCATTTTTCCTGAATTCCCCACCCCAACCACGCCACTAGTGAGCTTTTTTTTAAAAAAAAAAAGCAATTGCAATTGCTATTGTGCTATAACACAATAAGTCTCTTGCTACAGTATACTGGTCCCTTTGCATTCTCAGCTTTTATTATTTTATTTTTTAAAAACGGCTATAGCTCTTTTTGTTTTGGAGAACTCCACAGTGAAAAAGGCTAGGGACTAACTTCTAAAAAAATGAAAGCTGGAAATTCAGAAAGAATTAGTAGCTCATAGCAGTAGGCTGTTATAAAATTGCACTATAGTGCAATAGCAATTACAGGTGTTTTTTTTAAAAGTCCTGTGGTATGGAAGGAAAAAAGGTGGTTGCAAGGGATGAGGTAGGAAAAAGGTACCCATGTGGGTGATACCTTTGAAAATGCTCCCTTTCCTGTCCAGATGCTTTCCAATTTGTTTCTGCTTTGTTTTTTCTGAAACAACCCAACCAGGATTCATAAAGAACGTATGAAGGACAGGCAAAGCGGCAATCTCTTGTGAATGGGGGGTGGGGGTGGGGAATCCTGTTTCCATTTGGAAGCCAAAGCAGAGGAAAACCTCCATGTGGAGACCACCTGTGTTCCACTGGATGTGACCTAAGACTGAACTACAAAGCAAGCTGTCGGGAGACCTTTAAAGTAGGGGACAAGTTCTGCTTCACTTGACTATTCTAATTCTGTCAGCTTGAGCAGAGAATATATAAATGAATATACACTGCAAGTTGCTAAACTGGAGGGGGGGCTTCAAATACCATGTACTGTTACTACAGAAGAAATGGGTACTTAAACAAGGAAGGATAAGGCAATGTTCACAAGCAGTTTAGTCTACAGTGAAGTCTTCTTGTGGCAATAATATTTCCCACAGTTATACCAGCCGCGCATAATTAATGCCATACATAAGCATCAAATATGAAGGGAAGACGTGCACGCCTAAATGCATATGGAGGAGCCCTAATAGACTGTGCATTAATTCTTACATGCCTACCTTCATTTGTTACGCACTTATGGCAAGACACACCAGGCTAACACTGGTGCAGCTACATTACATGTCATTACTGTGCAAAGTGACCTGATGCCCTAACCTTCTCACTTAATAACTCTGTCCATGAGATGAGGGGGTATCATCAAACAGCTCTCCCTATAGCTTTCTCCACCATCTGTGAAAAGAGTATAAATTGTTGGCCTCTTTTATGCTGGATGGTGTCCTCCTGTATCTGCAGACTCCTACAGTCAGATGAACAGTGGCAAGAGCCTGAGCTTGAAGCATAGTTAGGCATGCTCAAACCTACGGAAATCAATCCGCTCAGGAATACGTAAGCCTACATAGGATCAAGTCGTAAGAGTTTCCCCACCTGTAAACTTGGCAGAATGATTTGTAGCGTGGATTAATAAAACAATTCTAAAGCAAAACCCCTAAACAGTAAAGAATGATGAGAAAATTTAGCAGCAAACGTAGTACTTGCTCTAATACCAACAATGCAATACCTGCTACATTTTTTAAAATGAGAGGCTTGTTTGCTGCAGGGAATGAGTGACTAATATGACTGTGCGGAGCCACGGAAGGCCCTCAGAAGGTGCTGCTGCCTAGCAACTGCCAGTGACCAGGACAGGAAGACTCGCCTTGGTGAAGGGATCAGCAAGTTCCACTGAAACAAGGGAGCAGAACTGAGCGGCTGGGACTCTGCTGGCGCACTGCCCACCCCGCTGCCCAACAGTCTCCCTGCCTGGGCTGGTGGAAGTGGTCTCAGGGGTAGTGTTGAAGCCGAGGGTATCTTGTCTGGAACAGCTCAGGATTTCATGGCCTCTGTGACCACCATGGGCGGTAATCTCAGCCCCCACACAATGTGCAGGGCACACACTTGATCTTGGGCAGAAGGAAGGTAATCTGAAGGTGGGGGGATTGAAGATAATCCCCTTGTCATAGTCGGATCACTATTTGCTGAGATTTAGGCTTACCAGTATTCTGAAGGGGTGGAGGATCGATTAAGATGACCTGCCCTCATAGCCTGATGGATCCAATTGGTTTTAGATTTTCCTGCTCATATGATCAGTGCTCCTGACAATGCCCTGGTTGATCTCTGGAATGAGGAAATGACCCAGGTCCTCTCTCAGGTCTAAACGCCTGGGCAGCCACTTGGTTTACCAAAGGGCTGCAGAGAATGAAAAGACAAGGGAGACAGATAGAATGACAGCGAAGAAAGACTCTTGATGAATTCGAGAAGGTATGAGCTAGAGATCATTTTAAAGCTACTTTCTGTAGCATTTATAGCAGGGGTCCCCAACCATTTTGAGCCTGCAGGCATCTTTGGAATTTTGACCCTGGATGGCAGGTACGACCACAAAACGACCACCAGAGGAGGTGGAGCCAACCACAAGATGGGCACAAGAGATGGCCAACCACAAAACGTCAGGGAGTGAGGTCATGCATAACTCTAATGGTAATTCTTTAACATCAGGAAGCTTTGCTAAACAGGATGCCATTTAAAACAAATATATTGTTTAAAAATATTTTCTTGCATAGTTTACCTTTACAGCACAACTTCCTTGTGCTGTGGTGACAACTGCTACTAAAACAAGTTTAAAAGTCTACATAGCCAATCATATCTTCAATGGCCAGCCAAAAGCCTTGCTGGGCAGAAGCTCCATCTGGCTATGCCCCTTTTCTAAAAACACTTGGCAGGGGCCAGGAAAGGGTGGGCACTATGGTGCCCAGGGTGCCACATTGGGGACCCCCGTTTATAGTACAGCAGAGCTTTTTTTGTGAGGCAACTTTCTGCAAACAATACAAGAGGGCTTTTTACTCAGATAGGTAGGCTCAACAGTAAGGAAGTGTTCTCAAAGAGATCCAGCAGTAAAGGCATACAGAGAAACCACAGACTTTACTACTATTACTGTAAATATTGATGGGCTGTAGACTCCACTACTATTGCTCTAAGTATGATCCTACTAGGTAGTTTCTATGTTTAATTTGTCAGGCTCAGAATTGCTTATGCTCTGTTTCAGCATTTCTTCATCTCTATTGGATTTCTGCTGGATTTAAATCTTTGCACATTTGCATTTATATACTTTATTACATTTATTGAAATGTCTTTAATATTGACTGTACTAACTCACACTGTGTGATCTAACTTTAGTCTCAGTAAGAAAGATGGACGATAAATGATGCAGTTTTCTAATCGAGTAATCCTAACCCCGTTTTATTGGTTGTCTGACTTATGCAGTCTCACTGCCCTGTTTTATATCCACCTTGGGTCACAGAAACAGGGACTATGAATAAGGTAAGTAAACTCCAACATGCTTCATTCTACATGGAAGGTATCAGCAATCATGTAGGTCAACCCAAACCTCACATTTTTTCTCAATAAAAAAGTTTACTTTTTGAGTATATAACTGTAAGAAGTACTCTTAGAGGAGTACGTCCCATTTCTTCTTGCGGCTTAGCAGTGACTCACGCAGAGCCACAACTGGCAGTCTCCTTTGCAGTCAAGGCATTTTGTTGCCTCCTGGCATCCAGTGTCACTGGTCCATTTAATTATGTCCAGCGCAGAGACTGCACAATGATCCACTCCCCAAAGAGCCCAACTGGAAGCAGCCCCGACCCCACCAGCAACATTGACAAACAGAAGCAGTCTCCTCTGTGGGTGGGTGCGTGCTTGGGGGTTTACAGTAGTTAACTTGATTTACTTCTCCCCACACGCTTCGAAGGCTACTGTAACTTAAATGTTACTTTCGGTTTCAGAAGGATGCGGCGAGGACGAAGCCGTCCTGTAAGCTGCCACGCGCGCTCGGGCAGGGGAAGCGAACGATGCCGGCGAGAGCTCCGCCGAGGCGTCTCCGCGCACTTAATCTGATTTCTCGGGAGCCGCGGGGGTGCATTCGGCCGGCTTTTGCGCCTGGCGGCCGGCGCCTTGTGCCGCGCTTCGCCTGCAGCTGGGGACCGAACGACTCCACTCAAAGCTTACCGAGCGCGCAGCTGGCAACTAGCCAAGCTCCGCGGGAAGGCCTTTCCTCCTGGCAAAATGTGTCCCTCCCGCTGCGTTACAGCCGCGGGGCACCTTTGAGGAGCAGCGGGCGGGAGAAGAGCCCTCCTTGGCGCGCATCGTAATCCGCGTGGCTGACTGCGAGAGGAGAAACCCGGAGCTCGGTAGAGGAAAGCCAGCCCCCCTCCCCCGGCCGGAAGAGAAGGCTCGTGTGCGTGCCGGGACGGAGGGCGGGCGCTTCCACAACCCCCCGGTCGAAAGAGTAGCAGCCTGGTGCTGCCACTGCCGCCGCCCTTGCTTTTGCGCGCTGCCGAGCGACCCCGCGAACGGCCGCGCCATGAGCCCGAGGAGGACGGCGACAGGCTCCAAAGGAACTCGCCGGCGCGGGGCTGAGCCAGGCGGGGGAAAGCCGGCAAAGCAGTGCCCCTAGTGGCGAAGCTTCTTCGCTTGGGTCGAGCAATACCCTGTTTTTGAACGCCGACCCCCGCCCCGCCCCGTCCTCCCCCAGTCGCTGTGCTCCCGAGATGCTGTACGCAAGAGTATGACCACCAGCTTGGTTTCTGTATGACACTAGCGAGGGCAGTCAACATAATAGTAGCGAAACTCGGCGACCCAAACCTTCCGGTCGCCCCGCGTATTCCTTTCTGCATACGCTCCAGCAAAGCCTCGTGTGTGCATTTCTTCACGCATATTTTGAAGAGAACTGGCGCAGTTTCCAGTCGAACCAAGTAGGTTGTTGGATGCGAGTTCCAATACTAGCTCCACTACGGTGGGTTTCGGTGCCATGTTCCCTGTTAATAACATCACTATGGGGAAGGCAACACAGCCTCGCAATATTCCATTTCTCTTGTAGGACTATTTGCTTTTATTTAAAAACAGAACTGGGATTTTGATGCGCTCAGGCTTGCTTAATCTTTTATTGAATTCTGGCCGAGTTTTGTAGCCCATGTACTCATGCTCTTACATGAAAAGGCCAATCCAGTTTCCTCAGTAAGACATAAGGCCCCTGCCTTGGATTCACCAAGGTTGGAGTCCAGTAGCACCTTAAAGATCAACAAGAGTTTCTAGAGGATAAGTTGCCAAGGCTCAAGACCCCTTTGTGAGCTCGGCTCTTGACAGCTTATGCCCTGGAAAGTCTTGTTGGTCTTTAAGATGCTACTGGACTCCAGCCTCGCTCATCACCAACATAGCTACCCCCTTGAAACTGCTTTATACTGACTTACACATTAGTTGTTGTAGATTTTCCGGGCTGTATGGCTGTGGTCTTGGCATTGTAGTTCCTGATGTTTCACCAGCAGCTGTGACTGGCATCTTCAGAGGTGTAGCAATGAAAGACAGTGTCAATGTGTGGAGAAGATCTCTCAGTGTCAATGTGTGGAGATCAACTGACTCACACAGTTGGTCTGCCTAGTTTTGTGCTGTCTTTCCCAATGCTGCTACCAAAGACTTTTAAAATGGAGGCATTAGGGACTGAGCCTGAGTGAAGTTGAAGTACATAGTCTTACCCCAGGGCTATGACCCTCACCCACTGCCTCCCAATTAATGGGTGCTTGGCATTTTAAAATTTTATTATAACTGCATTTTAGTATATTATAAATATTGCAAGCAGGCCCTTTTCATTATTAACTAATATTATATGTTATTTAATACATATGTTAATGTTAACATTAATGTGAACATATTAAAAAGAGTAACATACTGCATGCAAGATTTGCTATTTTGCATTGATGCCTTCCTACACCCTATATTTCGGACTGCATATTTCGGACTTCCTGTAAAACAGCATTTTAGTGACCTGCCTTCATAAGAGTGTTGCGAGATAAATGGAAAAAAATGTAGAGTAAGCTATCATATAAACAAGTATGCATACAATTGAAATGTCTGCAAGGCAATCTTGAAAGGGAACTGGTTTGGCTAGGAATAGATTATTTCACTGGCTGAAAATCTAAGGACTATTATACAGGCACAACAATTAATTCTCCCCCCGCCCCCCCTGAAACAGTCTCATTTCTGACTGGAGAACAGAACTCGCAATTTGAGCAGATTTGCATTTTAAGAGTTTTCCCATCTTATCCTTTACATGATAAAGTTTGGACCAGAAAACAGGCAAGTGTTGCTGTGTTCCTCTCATTGCTGATGCCCAGATCATGTCTTGCTTTGTTTACTACAAATTACATTATGCAACAGGAACGAAGCTCTTACCATATTGCCCTTTTGGGATGGTTAAGGTCACCTAGCTTAAAGCCTTATATGGGATTTGCAATAAAACTGCCCGAGGCCTGCAGTGATCCCCTGGAAGCTAACTCTCTGTCATGTCTCATTGCTCATTCAACAAAGCTTTTGCTCAGAAGCTATGCCCTCCAGAGTTGTGATAGTGATGTTAAGGGGAGCTTTAGTGCCACAGGATACACTCTCTGCATCTGTACAGGCGGAATGATGCAGTGCTCAGCCCTGTGGGGCCATCACCAAGGCAGCCCATAAAACAGAAGCATCTACTATAAGCCCTGCTGCTGGGATTGAAGGCAGCCCCTGCTAAAGCCCTCTTGACTTGTTGCCTCTTGCAGGGCAGCCAACATAATAAAATGCCAGTTTTAGCGTCTGTGGGCTGTTTTACTGACTTGATTTTCTTCCATTGCAATAAATGCCCCTTACAAGCTGCTTCTGCCCATTTCTGCTGTTTAATCTTTAATGAAGAAATTCTGCCTCTCTTGTCACCTCTCCTGTGTCTGTTTTTCCCAGATGCAAAACAAAACAAAAAAAGTTCTAATGAAAGGGCTAGCTGTCTTTTCTGGCAACAGTCATGCCTTCTGTTTTTGTGGATAGATCATAGCAAGTGATTTTTCATCTTTAAAAACAGATCTCTTTTCCCACTTGCTGTTATCTGTTCAGGCACAGTTGTCCCAGAGAACTGTGGTGAGTTCGTGGGGCCTCCTCATGAACACACACTTCAGAGTTGTGTCCAGCAACTGATTTTGCCAGGGGTATCTGCTGTGTGAACAGTCTACTGAATTGTTTCTCAAATGTAGTCACCTAGGCAGGGAAGCAGAAATGGAAATAGACTAGTAGGAAAAGCCAAGGTAATGGGATCAACAGCAGGAGCAAGAAGGAGCAGAAAGGTTGCTAATAAGCTGGGCACATTTCCCTCACGTGCTACAGGCAATGAATATGATCGCTTACTTACTGGATTCCATGAATGTATATCCTTGCTTTTTCTCTACGTGTCAGTGGAAAGATATTAGCTTACTTAACTTATATAGGGAAAGATAAAGGGTTGGGAGTCTATGCAACAAAAAGTGTTTTGTGGCTGCTTCTGAGGTCCCAGGTAAGGACCAATTTGAGAACTCTCTTACTGCGTGTGAGAGTTATGATTTGCACATCAGCCATAAAAGCTGGGGTTTGGAAATAATCAGAAACTCCAGGAACCTTATACATGTTAAACCTTTCTTATCTATATTATATGACCTGCAATAGCAAAAAGTTGCCATCTTTTACCCTGGCAACTGATGGACAAATCAATTTTGCATTGTGCCAGTGCACCAAAATGATGAGGATATCGAGGGATTACGGTATCACCAGGGCTTCTGTCACACTGTTTTAATTAACTGGATGAATAAATACAGAGTTTGAAACTATCAGTAGTGAAGGCCTGAAGCTAACTATTTGGCTGGTAAATTTGGACACATGTAACCCAAATAAAAATAGCCCTGCTGGATCGAACCAGTGCCTCATTTACTCCAACATCTTTTTTCACACAGCGACCAAACAATTCCCATGGAGGGCTAATGAACAGCACAGAGGCCAAGGCCTTCTCTGATGCTGCCTCCTACTACTTGCCTTCCAAGGTTTACTGCTTCTAAATATGGATGTTCACTTTATTAGCCATCACTAGTCCCCTTGGATGGACCTATTTATGAATCTGGCTAACTCCCTTTTAAAGCCGTTTGGGCCTATGGTCATTGCTACCTTCAATTGCAGCCACACGCTCTGCTTCCCAATCACCTGTTACCTTCACTCTCTCTGATGGTCTCCCTGAAGGAAGCTGTCCTCAGCTGGAACTGGATCTAGGCATAAAGGAAGGATGCCTTATTATCTTGAACAAACTCATGCTGAAAATTGTTAACCAATAAAATAATACTATGGATAAAACAATGTTCTTTTAAACATTAAAATATACTTGCAGTTTCTCTAGAAACTGTTTTTTTCCTCTCAAACATATTTTTGAAAATGAAGTAAGGAACACAATTTTTCAAAAACAGGAATATATGTTCCGTTCATTAGGGACAGAGCTTCTGATCTAACACCATAAGGCACAGTTTCTCAAAATGTGCTTTCTAATGCCCTAGGACTCTACACAGAGGGTCCAGAGGCTCTACAAAGCACATGTCTTCCCTGATGCAGAGACTGCTAGCTTTGAACCAGTAATGAGGAAAATGCAGGGTTGGTGTAAGTTGCCATTTGCCTGCTATTGTGCCACAGCATTCCCCTTCTCTCACCTTGCTCAGTGGAGCAGCAGGAGAAATATGGGGGTGGGGGTAGCAATATCACTGCATTGTGGGGGTGCTGTTCCCCCAGTGGGAGGGGGATCTCCTGTTCCCAGCCTCCTCCCACCACTCACCTGGCAGGTGGGGGGAAAGGTGTGGGAACAAGCCTCCTGGAGCACGCTCCTGGCATTGAGTGACATCATCGCACAGGCCCTGGGAGCACTCCCAGGGCCTGTGCAATAACCTCATGTCTCCCCTCAACCTCCTCCAAACCAAACATTCCCAAGTCCCTTAGTCTCTCCTTGGAGGGCTTAGTCTCCCCTGACTCTTCTATTCGTGTGTACACTCTCTCTTTAACATTGGGTATATTCATAGTTTTGTTTGCATAAAATTAAGACACTAATATTTCTAAATTTCACAAATATATCAAAATACTACAATTTTATATACTAAGTTATAAATGATTTATTTTATGCTGTTAAAGCACTCCAATAAGTTTAGATTTGATAAGAAACTAATTGTTGTGCATATTTCAGTTTCCCCTACCATTTCTGTTCTTATTTTTTTTAAACGTACACACAATTGCTTCCTCGTGTTTCAAAATGTATAGAATTTTTACATCCCTATCCTTGATTTGATATATATTGTAGATTTGGGAAACTTTCACTGCAATCTGGGGGAGGGGAGTGTAAACAGGAATTGCACTGGCACAGCATCTCCGTGTTGCTCTACCATAGCCACTTGCTGGTGGATCACCACCACCCAGAAGCCCCAATGAACATAGGATGCCATCTATACCTACACCCAGTCACCCCCCTCCCCATTGGCTGCCAACCCCTCTTCCCAGCACCCAATCACTGCCCTCTCCAATGCTACATAAACCCCAGTCAGGAGACCCTTCAAATAACTAGGTAGGATGTGCAGCTCTGGAATCTAGCCTCAGATCTCTCTGTCAATCAGACTTAGAGCTCTCAGCATTGCACCTCAGTGGCAGGAGAAGCACAGAGTGGGCACCTAGCATCACTGGGGAAGCACTCGGTACTAACACCCAAGGAATAGAAGAAGGTCCATGCTGTGTGTGGCTAATGTGTCTCATTTCAGAACCCTAACAGATACCCCATCTCCAGAGGCTGTGGCCAGCAAAGCAGCTGCCATCACTGTTTTGAGTCTATGCAGGTGGTGATTCAACAGGAAGGCCCAAAAGCATGAACACTATAGTCCCTATCACTCTGCTTAGTCACCTCCCTTTTGGAGGATCCTACCTCAAGCAGCTTTTCCACCTGGGAGTCCACCAGTGTCAAACCCCCTCCCCTTGCCAGTGTCAAGCAGCAGCCCTGAGTGGTGGCCCCAGCCCCATACCACCACCCAGGTTGCTGTGCTCACCTTCCTCCCTCCATCCCGCCCCCGCAAAGGAGGAAGGGGAAGGGCAGGTAGCTGCCAGTTGCACCCCACTAGGCTCTATTCCCTTCCTCTAGCTTAGCACTGGGCACAGCAGTTCACTAGGCCTGCCTCCCACCCTCACCCCCCACCCCTGAAGGAGGAAGGGAAGAAGATCACGCAGCTGCCAGCTCTACTGTGCCGAGTTTCTCACCCTCCACTTTTGTCCTGGGTGTAGCCTGGCCTGCCTCCCCCCACCCTGCACCTGTAAAGGTAGGGTTGCCAGCTCCAAGTTGGGAAATTCCTGGAGATCTGGGGGGTGAAACCTGGAGAAACCTGGAGAAAGTAGGGTTTGGGGAGGGAAAGGACCTTGGCATGGCATAATTCCATAGAGTCCACCCCCAAAAGTAGGCATTTTCTCCAGGTGAACTGATCTCTGTGGCCTGGAGACCAGTTGTAATTCCGGGAGATCTCCAGCCACTACCTGGAGGGTGGCAACCCTATGTAAAGGACAGCGTAAGAGCAGGAGAACACCAGCTCCCCTGCAGTCAGGCTCTTCTCCCTCCATTGTGGCAGCTCACAGCTTCAAACATCCTCTGGTCAGTAGTATCTTGGAGCGACTTGTTGTTTTTTATTTTTATTTTTTTAATTCAGAGGGAAATGGACTAAAAATACAGGGAACACAAAGACTCCTTCACAAAATGTCATCCTAAATAGCTTGTGTGGGTGAGAAGATGATTTACTTCATACTGCCAAGTTTAACGTGCATACATAACATTTAACAAAAAAGGACATTTTATTTTTTTTAAAGGATGAGAGCTGCGAGTGGTGAGGGAAGAACAGGGGAAAGGTGTGGTTACACATTGCAGTTCAACCAATCAGAACTCAGGGGGATAAAGGGGAAGGCAAAAGGCAGAGTCTACAACAAAAAAACCATTCTGCACTTCAAAAAAGCCATCTTTTAACTTTGCCGTAAAATAGAGTTGCTGGTCCTCCAGTGGGAGCGGGGGATTCCCCACTTCCAGCATTTGCCACCACTCACCTAGCCAGTGGGGGGGGGAGGCACAGGAGCAGCACAATGACATCACTCCCAGAAGTGACATCGTCATGTCAGTGCCTGGAGCACGTGCATGCTGTGTGCACGTGCGAAGTATTGACAAAGGTGAGTGCCAGGTCCCCCCTCCACCGAGAGGGTAAGGGGACCTGGCAACCATACTGTAAAAAAAAGATTGGGGTATGTGTCCAGGGAATAAAAACACAGAAAATGGGGCGGGGGAGAGATGATTCTGCAGCAGATGCGGCCTTTTACTGTGTAGAATATGAGGAGCAATTTGGAGACTGAACCAAGGTATTTTTACCATGCGTGCTGTTGCCAAGTAGGCCCCCTCCCCTGCTTTAAAGCCTGCTATGAATTGTGTTAGAGTTTCCTGCGTCACTGTTTTACTGCTGCACCATAGACTGCTTTGCACGTGTGTGCTCTGATACACGTGTCAGTTTCCTGCCTGCGTGTCAACCACCCTGCTGCTGCTATAGACTGTGTAGTTCACTGACTCCATGTTTGGCTAACTGCACAAAGGACTCTCTTTCTGGGCAGCCCTGCCCTGACCTGTATCTGGACTTCCTAGTGTGTGTTTGGACTCTGTTACAAGTGTGCCCCGTGCCTGCATTGCCATCTGCCACGGACCGTGCCTGTTTCCTGCTTTGGACTGTGTTTTAAAGTGTTGTTCCCCCTGCCTCCATGGAAGCCTGCCTCATATGGGCCCAAGCCGCTGCTAGCAGCCGGGCGCCTGCCGGGGAAACCTCCAGCGAGCCTGGCTAGGCGCTCCCTGGTCAGTTCCCGCCTGGAGCCTCCCGCGGGTAGGTTGCCGAGCTTGCCCTCGCTACCGGGCAGCCTGCTATCCAGCCCCAGCTATGCCCAGCCGGCATCCATGTTCTCAGGCAGCCAGAAGACCCTGGGAAGAAGACTGCTTTGAGAAGCCATTTCGGCGAAGCGGGCACACCACGTCCGCAGCGAGAGCCCCTCGCCCCGCTCTGCATATCTTAGGAGCCGCCCCGGAGAAGGAACTAAGTGCCGACCATCCCAAGCACTTAGAGAATGCATCTCAAAGGAACCTCCGCATTCCAGAAGCTGATGACATCAGGACAAGCCCTGTCCGCTGGAACATCCTTTCAGCCCACTTGGATTTCCCCCTCCCTCTTTTGTCCCCTCTTCCTGAGGTGTCACTTATCACAATCTGATTACCAAAGTGGCCCATCCAAGCCATTCAGTAGCCCATTAGACCCTTTGTTTTAATCTGTGAGAACCACCAAGTACAGCACCAGCCCCAGGGTACGTTTTGGGGTATTTAAGCTGGTCTCTCAGACCGCATGGTGCTTAGGCCATTCCTATCCAGACTTCCTTGCTGTCCGTCTGTGGTCCCAGTGCTGGCATTGGGCCACCTCGCTGTTGCGTCTCTGCTTCGCTTCAGGATAAGTGAGTATTCCCCCTATCATCGTTGGGAACCAGCTAATGCGAACGTCTCTGTATTTCCTACTCTGTATTTCTTAGACCTTGTATGTTCTTTGTATGATTGTGCAAGCTAGGCTTACGCTACACTCAATACACGTGTTTGGATCTTACTCCTTGTCTGCCTCTTTTTCACTAGAGTGTCTGGGATCGGGACCTCCGTAAACATAGGTTATGATCCTCGCTTAATATTAATAGTTACAGACTGCTACAGCTAATTCCCCATTATAATAAAAGAGCAGTTCTGGTAACAGTTTACTGGTGGAGAAAATGCGGGCATAACCCAGTTCGTGTGAATACACGTGAGTCGACACGCGTGTCTTCAGCGAACTGACTTAGAGGAAAATTTTCCAGACCTCAGTGTAAAGAGCGCAATTTAGCTCAGGGAATTAAAAGTGTGAGTGTGTGTGGCTCTAGCGAGCATTTCTATCTTGTGGGTTGGCTTTTCCCCATTTCCTCCTTCAGCCAGCTTTGGACTACTTGCCTTTTGTGGTGCACCGCGAGGCCCTCCAGCCGTTATAACCGGTGTACTGTGGGTGAGGACCTCTGAACTGGTGAAGTTCCTGGCCACTTTCCGGGCCGCCTAAACGCGTCTATGTGGGTGGGATCCCAGAAGTAGGCTCTATAGATATATATATCCTGAAGCAGCACATATAAAACTCTTTTCCGCCCTCCCCCGTCTCTCCTAAGTCCGTCCAAACCCCGTTCCTGCCAGCACTTAGGCTTCAATCCCCGCTCCGGAGGAAACGGGAAGGGATCGATAGTCCGTTCGTTCAGTCAGTTTAGCTTTGGGAATCTAAAGCCAGGTTCCTGAAGCCCCGCGGCAGCCGGCCGCACCGTGCTTAAGAGTTTTAAGGTAGACTCTTGGGCGCCTTTCCGCTTGCGAGTTTTACGTCAGACTCGTGGGCGCACCTCGCTTGGGAGTCAGTGGGACTCTTGGGCACACTTTTGCTTGGGAGTTGTTAGAACTCTTGAGCGCTTTTCTGCTTGGGAGTACCGTGGTTTTACTCCTGAGCAATTTTGCTTGGGGACTTGCAGAGGCAGTCCTTGAGCGCATTTAGTCTTTTGGTCGAGGCTTGGAGACAGTTTAACCGTTTGTCTCTGAGCGTGAGGCCTGGGGACACTTTGAGTATAGTTCTTGGGCAGAGAGCTTGAGAGCATTTTGGCTTCTGAGCAGAGGCTTGGGAGACCCCTTAGTTGCAGTTTCCGGGCAGAGGCTTGGGAACCCTTTTTGGTTTTCTGAGCACATAGGCTTGGGAGACCCCTGAGCTTTGGGTTTCCGAGTATAGGCTTGGGAGACCCCTGAGCTTTAGCTTCTAGGCAGAGGCTTGGAAGCACTGAGCGTTTTTGTTCTTGGGCTTAGAGAGCTTGAGAGCACCCTCCGAGCCAGTAAACGTTTCCTGGTCCCGTGGCTTGTAGGCAAGCTTGAAACGGGAATAGGAATTTTCCTTCTCCCCCGGTGGAGAAGAGCCGAGTGTAGAACCCTTAAAAATCCCCTTGAAGTAGAACCTTAAAACCCCCTGGTAAAAACCCTTGAGGACCTGAGGGAAGGATAAACCTCCCAAAAGGAACATAGAGAGGAAGAAGTTGTTAAAACCCTTGAGCAGCTTTAATCGCCCCACCCCTGGTGTCGCTGATCTACTCTTTAACCTCCCCCGAGATCAGCCTTAAACTAAAAAGTAAAAATGTACCGGGCAAACCCCACCGTGCCCCGCCTGGAGAAGTGGCTAGTCAAGAAGGGAGATTGCCCTTGGGAAGCCGGTTCCTTCAAGGGACCTGACCCGCTCCAGATAGTCAGAAGTGCCTTCCAAGATTTTTGTGAGAAAGAGAAACCCAAGTCGAGCAAAAAAGACAGATACGGAGCTTGGGCACTTTTCACTGCCTTACAGGACAGCGTGTCCCTGATAAATAAATTACAGATAGCGCAGGAAGATAGTGAGCAGGAGATAGAGAGGCTCAGAACAGCCCAGGACAGAGAAAGGAAGGAGCTAGAGGAGAAAGCCAAACGAGAACAGGACGCCCTGCATCTAGAAATCCAGAGTCTCAGGGCCAAACTAGTCGAACAGGAGAGAGACCATGAAGAGAAAGCAGTCGAGTGGCGCGCCGAACGCGTCAATTTCATATTAGAAAAGCAAGGATTAACTACCGCCCTCCAGGACGCCCAGCACAAGGCTGAAGCGGCCACCGCTCGTGCCGATATGGCTGAGCACGCATTAACGGAGGGACAAGAAGAGATTACTAAGCTCACCCATGCTGCCCGGTTCATGGCGGACCACAACCAGTCTAAAACCGCAGCCGCGGACCATTCAGCTTGTAAGAGGGAGCTAGAGGCCCTAAAGCGACACTTGGGGATGCAACAGGCCGTAATTTCCGCCGTGCACCCCTCAGCCCTCTTGGCCCTCCCAGAAGATAGTAAGGATAGCTGGGCATCTCAATTGCCCCAACCCGAGGAAGCCCCACAGCCCCTCCATCCAATAGCTACTAAGGAAATTGTATCCATGGACGAGGATGGCAGGAAGACAGACCGGGTCGTTAAAGAAACCCGCAATTGGAGGCCCGATGAGCTCCAAGCCATAGCAGACCGTATGGGACCCCTAAACCGAGACACGGCCATCCAGTGGTTCACCCATGTGACCACCTCCCAGCCCTCCGCTAGTGGTTCCGATGTGGCCCAGCTGGCCCGCCAATGCGCTGCCCCTGAAATAGTCTCGGCCCTGAATGCCTATATCTCTAACCGAAGGCTAGCCACACGCAGCCAGTATGGAGCAATTAAGGAGATCTGTGCATTCCTGTGGCCCACCAAAAGTTTGAAAGCCCTGTACATCGCAGAGTCTCAAAAACCCGGAGAGGACCCAGAGGCATATTTAGCCAGAAAGCAGCTTCTTGCTGAGCTAGCAGATGAAGTAGATTTGGATGCCAGCGATGTACCCGACTTTGACGAATTAGAATTCAGGAGAGCAGTCTTAGATGGACTCAATAGTACCACCCGCCTAGCACTGGCAGGAGTGGAGCCCGGGAGCATCTCATGGGGAGACCTGGAAGCTCGCATCAGAAGCATTGCTGGCCTGTTGCGAGAAACCGGCGCCATCCGCCATGTGAAGCCCCCGGCCTCTCGTAGGAAGGAGAGCGAGCCGATAAGTGCAGTCACCTATGCCAATCATGGCCCCCACTCTCAATACCGACCACAGGGACGCAGCCCGTATCCGGAGGCAAGGGGAGGAATCCTGAGGGGAAGGAGCGGCAGCTTTAACCGGGGAAGAGGACCAAGGGACTACCGCCCGGGAGTCTCCTTTGCGCCCGCCCCGAGTTACAGTTCCTCCTCCCAGCAAGGACCCCACGAGCCCCGACTGCAGGATGCACCCATAGCCCCTTCTCACTCGCGAGCATCGCACCCGTACCACCATCAGGTCTACCCGCCTCCAGATCAGTCCAATGCTTGGGGAGCATCGCAGGGCGACCACGAGGGTTACCGGGACCGCGGCAGCACGCCCCAGTCCAGGGACTCCCTCCGTTGGGAACTTTGGATGCGCCTCAAAAACATTGGAGCGAACATGGAGCTCTTCGACGGAAAGCCCACGTCCGTTCTAATGAAGGCGATCATGGAGTGGGAAGACCAGCAGCAGCCCCCAGTACCTCCGTCGGCGCCTCCTTTGCCGCCAGACCCTCCCTTCTCGAGTCCCCCGATAGCTGCGGTTCGAGAGCACCCGAGCCCCAACAACCCCTTTAGAAGAAGCGCCGCTTCCACCGACCAGAGTGCAGGATCAGAATAGGGTTGCCCCGAGTCCCAGTCTCCCTCCGTGGGCATAGTTGCCAAACTAAAGCCGGACACATGGGGGAGACCGACAGTAAAGGCAGGGATCGGGACTCCCGGGGAAAAGAAGAAACCTGCCACTCTCCTTATAGACACCGGAGCTTCTCTTAATATACTCCGGCCCACCTTAGTTGCAAAGGGCACCCAGACCCCCACAACCATGCAGCTCGCCGGTTTTGGAGGCGGCACGCAGGAATCCCCGGTCTGGCAGGATATCCCCCTCTCCGTTGGGAACCTGGCCACCCGGATTTCAGCGTGCGCAAACCGGGGAGAAGACGATGGACTTTTGGGCATGCCATTTTTCCGTGCCGAGGGACTGACCATTGACCTAGCGAACGGGCTCCTGTGGCGCATCCCGGGAGGCCCAGACTTTGTTAATGCAGTCCATCGATGTGCAGCCCTCAAGGCCCCCCTTCCTCTCGCCCCCATCACAGGAGACCCCTGGGTTCAGGACTTTCCCGAAGTGTGGGTGACAGATAAAGCCGAGTGTGGGATAGTGAAGGGCGCCTGCGTCCTGATTGAAGGAAAGGACCCCCCTCCCCAAAGACAATACAAGTACCCAGCAGAAGCTGAGGCAGGGATAGCCAAGACTATAGAAGGACTCCTTGAGTGGGACGTCATACTCCCAATGCAGTCCATCTGCAACGCCCCATTGTGGCCAGTTCTGAAAGCAGATGGAGTGACCTGGAGAATGACGGTCGACTTCCGTGCCCTGAATGCCACCACCCCTCCAGTTGCCCCGGTTGTGGCCAAGTATAATGAGATCCTAACGGCCATTGCCGCTGGGTCCCGGTTCTACTCGGTCATAGACCTGGCCAATGCCTTCCACTCCATCCGGTTGCATGAGTCTTGCTGGTACAAGTTCGCGTTCACTTTCCGTGGCCAGCAATACGCATTCAAGCGGACACCCCAGGGATTCCACTCCAGCCCCAGCATTTGTCATGCCCATGTAGTTCAAATGTGGGAACGCCTCCAACCCTCCTCGAGGCCCCACGTACTGAGCTACGTGGATGACATTTTAGTCCACGCCCCCACGGAAGAATTAGCCCGCCAAATCACCAGGGAAGTCCTGGAACTCCTCCGCGAGACTGGGTTCAAGGCAAGCAGGGAAAAGGCCCAATTGGTTCAGACCAGCGTCAAGTACCTGGGTCTGACCCTGGGACCCGAGGGTCGTACCCCGGACGCCCAGCGAATGGAGGTCATTTCCAAGCTGCCTGCACCCACCGATGTCCCCTCCCTCAGAGCCCTTCTAGGGACTTTCAACTTTTCCCGAGACTTCATCGAGTCCTTTGCAGACAAAGCTCGCCCCCTTTATGCTCTCCTCAAGAAGAACACTCCCTGGGAGTGGGGACCGGAGCAACAGACAGCCTTAGCCGAGCTAAAGCGCAGCCTGGCCGCGGCCCCGGCCCTAGCCCATCCAGATGTAACTCAGCCATTCTTTATCCAGTTAGCAGTATCAGACAAGAGCATAGGAGCCACGCTCACCCAGCAGCAAGCGGGAACCGCTAGAGTAGTAGCCTATGCCTCTCGCAACCTAACCGCAGTAGAGACTAAGTTTAGCCCATGCGAGAAGACGTGCCTTGCTCTAGTTTGGAGTCTGACCCATTGGGAATTTATCATAGGAGGCTCCCGCACAATAGTTCAAACTACCCACACGCCTCTCAAATATATTCTGTCTGGCAAAATACAAGACGGACAAGTCTCAAACGCCCGCATAGCGCAGTGGACCCTGGCCCTAGTCAACCGCGGAGTAGAATTCAAAAAGGAAACCACTGAGCCACCAGCCCCCTATGGCCTATTGGTAACCGGGACCGAGCACGAGTGCCCCCTGGACCCGCCACCACAGGTTGTCTGGCCAGTTACTTGGGGAGTCCCGCTAGAGGAAGCCCGACAGAACGGCTTCACATGCTGGTTCTGTGACGGCTCCTCCTTTCACGTTGGGGGCTCCCCTCGGACAGGCTATGGCGCCGTGCGAGTGAGCGACGCCCATACCCTCAAAGGTCCAGCCCGCCCCCATTCCAGCCAAGCGGCTGAGGTGCAAGCGCTTCTGGCAGTGCTTGAGTTTGAGCCCCCAGAAAGCCCACTTGCCATTTACACAGACTCGGATTGGACGGCCAAAGCCGCCACGGTCTGGCTCCCGGTATGGCAGAATCAGGGGTGGAGAGCTAGCGATGGGAAACCCGTAGCCCACCTACAGCTATGGCAGCAAGTAGCAGCACTCCTCCAGTCCCGCTCAGGCCCAACACAGGTGGCCCATGTCAAGGGACACCAGAAGACAAATTCAGAGACCGCTTATTGGAACGACCAGGCAGACCTTGCAGCCAAGGCAGCCGCCACTGAAAATGCTCCCCTACCGGAATCAGCCACCGACTGTCCCCTCCGCCCTGTCACCACTCGGGCACAAGCCCGCAGCCAAGCTCAGGGAACCGCAGGAACACTAGACCTAGCACAACTGCAACTATCTGACCCAGAAATAACCAACCTCCTAGCCGCAGGAAGGGATCAGACAGGGAGACTCATGATCAGAGAAGAGGAAGGCATAGTTTGGGCAGTAGATGCAGCCGGCGAACGCCATTGGGTAGTGCCATTGGAAGTTAGGGCTGACTTAATTCAGTTTGTCCACGAGCAGGGACACCGAGGCAAGGATCTGACTCTGGAAAGGGTAAAAGAGGTTGGTTGGTGGCCTGGCATGCGCACCGAAGTAGCGCAATGGGTGGACAACTGTCTGTCCTGCGCTATGGTTAATGCAGACCCCACCGGACCTAGAGCTCCCCTCCAGCATCAGAGAATTGATGGACCCTGGGCTCGCATACAGATTGACTTTATCGGCCCCCTTCCCCCCACTGCTCGCGGCAATCGCTACTGCCTCACTGTCATAGACCCCTTCAGCAAATGGGTCGAAGCGTTTCCGTGCAAGAGCAACAATGCAGCCACCACCGCCAAACTACTGTTCAACAATGTCTTTTCAAGATGGGGCATCGTGCGAGTCATGGACTCCGATTTAGGCTCACACTTCATCGGAGAAGTAACACAGGAGCTTTGTAAAGCATTAGGCATCCAGCAACGCTTCCACATAGCCGGCCACCCTCAAGCTTCAGGCGCAATAGAAAGAACCAACCGGACCCTCAAGGAGGCTCTCCGCAAGATGGTTCGCTCCTCCGGGAGAGACTGGGATGAAAAACTCCCCATAATCCTAATGGCCATTAGAGGCACTACCGCAGTTCACGGGCTCACACCCCATATGGTAATGACAGGGCGAAGAATGCAGCTCCCGGAAGCCTTCTGGCTAGATACGCAGCTCCCTTCCGATATGCAGCCCGTAGTGATTAATGATGCTTGGGTCCAGGATCTGCTCTCATCCATACACGCCGTCCACATGCAAGTGGCCCAGAGGTTGGGCACAGCTCAGAAAGATATGGACCGCAAACTAGGATGGGTCAGGAACCCCAGGCAGTGGGAAGAAGGACAGCTCGTTCTGTACAGGAAGTTTTCGCAAACGGCGCATTCACTAGCAGCCAAATGGCAAGGCCCAGTCCCTATCACAAAAAGAGTCTCCCCAGCTGTCTATCAGGTAGCCATCCAAAGAAAGACAGGAGGAACGTGGCTAAAATACTTTCATGCCTCTCAATTAAAAGAATGGAAAGGGAAGCCGCTGCAAACCGCCCCCCCCGTGTATGATCCTGGGGGAACCACCACCAGCCCAGCCCCCCTCTGCCCAGTGATTCGCCAGATATCACTCCACCCTGGGCCAGAGATACCGTGTGTCCCCTTAGATCAGACTTTTGTAGCTTTAGAATAAAAGAAACAATAGAATATGTAGATATCGGTGTAAATGGTAAAAGTTTTTCCAGTTCTATTCTTTGACCTCATTAGGCGGGCCCCACAGTTGGGACCCTTAGGAGAAGACACGGCAATCAAGGCCAAATAGGACCACCACCGAGGGTGATTCTCAATTGGATTATAAGCCGCATGTTCGGAAAAAAATTGCACAGGCAAAAGAGATTTGCTGTGTGTGGAGGTGGTTGGAGAGGCTTTGGCCCAGGAGTGAATGCAGTCTTCCAACGTTGAAATCACCAAATAAGGTGATTTCTTTGTTTGAAAACATTTCACCCGCCGTGCTGGTGAAGATCCCGCATCTACGTAGATTCGGGGTCTCACCTGCCAGACCCACGCTTTCGCATGATGGTCGGCTTTGGCTTTGAGGGCCGTGCCTCCCCTGGAAAAGGTCCCCCAGATAGCCCAACACCTCTCTTTTACTAATGTTCATATTCGTCATGGTGAGTTGCTATACGGCGCCACCACTTAGTACGCTTTAGTGCAAAGGTAAAAGACCCGCCAGTATTTTGTAAATATGTTACCCCTGGAATGTGTTATTGGGGTGCGTTCGCCACGCACAAGGGGCAGCGTGCCTCATTTACATAGCCAGGATCCCCCGCGCCAAGATGACCCCCGATTCACCCAGACCCAGTGGCGCCGGCAGATCTCGGACGCCTCCGCCGCTTTTCGATAAACGCCGCCGAGCGCCTTCGGCTCCATTTCGGCCCTTTCCGCCAGCAGCCGCCTGCCCCACGTAATCTTTTCCCTTGCCCGTACCGTATAAGGGAAAAGAAGGGGGGGAGACATATTGAAGTTATAATGAAGCCCTGCCAGGCCTTCCAAGTGAGGGCAACCTAAAAGTACCCCACACCCGTATGCCTCTTGCTCCATGTGTTTTTCTTTTTTTTGCTCAGTGCATTTTTCGTTTGCTCAGTATATTTTTCTTTTTGCCCGGTGCAACCTTTTTTTTTAAACCAGAAAATGGGGCCTCCCGAGGGAGTCCCTCCAAAAATTGCTAGTCCTGCAAACATATGACGAAGGCCTATTTTTGAAAAATTAAAGCGAGGGCCCCCGTCTGCAGCAACCCTTATAGTCAATGTAAGCCGCTCTTTAGTTTTCTTTTCTTTTTAAAACGGCAAGGCCAGGCCGAGCCGGACAGATAGCTCTCAGCCCGCAAAATAAAAGTAGCCCGCCACCGAGCAAGGGGCACCTGAAGGCCACATAGCCTAGGCACCCAGGGACCCCCTGGGGCGAGTTTGCATAATCCCGCCTAACGCACAGCCGACCCTTGCTCGACGCAAAGACGTCCCCCCTGAAATATACACGCTTTAGGAAGAAGCCCCCGCACAGGAGTTCCCCAGAGCAACAAGCTGGAAGGCTCGCTTAGTGCTCCGGGACTTCTCGTTCGAACCCCGCTTAATAAACAGTGCTGGCAGAAATACGCCCTCCCTTTTCCACGCTTTACTTTCTTCTTTATTTTGCTGCAACAAACTCAGGGAGCCTGTACTTATATCCGCAGGTCTCCCCAGGATATTTTCGGCACAAAAAGGAAAAGGAAGGCCAGGAGATGAGGCACCTGGCTACCCTGTGTTTGCTCGTGCTGGCAGGCACCCTAATAGAGGGACGTCCGTCCAAATTAATGCCCTACCCCCACTGGAGATGTATAAATACCCTGGCAGGAAATGAAATGATGGTCTGCAAAGTTGTGCAGCAGAGCAATATGACCACCCCCACGGATCGCACTAACTTCCGCAGTTGTGAAGAGCAGTGGATCCAGCCCCCAGAGCTTGTTATTTTATGTGTGGGAGTAAAAACTCTGTCCCAAGAATTAGTATGCTACTCGCCTACTGACACAGTGTCACCACTTGCTCCAATTCCATGTATGTTTCTTCCCCGTATAAGGCCAGCCCCCACCGCAGTCCCGGTGGTAGACAAATATACCACCCCTGCCAACTTCGAGACCTCGCCATTTGTCACTGAGGCTCTCGGACCATACTGTGAAGTTATTTTAGTGTCGGCCGCAGTATGGAAGGCAGGAGACCCCTTTAGAATGACCATCCTACTAGGCACCACTGCCACTGAGTCTGCATCAGTCACTATCACGCCCCCTTCAGGCGCAGTTCTCTCCTTTGCTATAGAGCGCTGGGAGAACCTGACCTGGATTGTAAAGGAGGAAGACCTAGCCAAACACGGCCCACCCGATTGGATACTGGTTCAACAGACGCCCGAATGCCAAACCAAGCCCCTAGTAGAGAAATTTCACCGGCTTGGGCTGCTCTTTGTAAATTTGACTCACGAACCAGGCAATTATTCCCTGCTGATCCGGACCCAGGAGACCCACACCATCCAAATTGACCCTTTGATTGCTAGCAATGAACAATTAAGCCAAGGCGGCACGCATATAGTGGGCTCCCATGTTTTGAAAACTGACATTCGAGAGAGAGTTCTAGTCCGCCCGCAAATGTCTTTAAAAGAGATCCGCATAGACTTAGCTGAGTTAAATATAACCCAGAGGCTGCCGCAGTGCGCTCCCTATCTGGAGGCCGGTAGCAAGGGTTGGAATGCATGGCTACAACTGTGGATCGATCCCTCCCCCTCTCTCTCGCGTGCCAGACGAAGCATTGCCGACTGGACTGCTCCAGCAGCCGGAGGCTTAGCAATCATGGATTCGGTCAACATTGAGACTCTCGCTAATAAGTTTGCCCATGTTACGACTAGCATCTCTGACTTAGGTAAACCGGTGGTGCAGTCTCTAAATTCCATTTCGAATGGGCAACACGAGATCAGCTCCATTTTAGTTAACTGGGAGAGTCAAATTGAAAGAGATTTTTCTCTGCTGCTCAAAGGGACACAGTCTTTTGGACGCAACGTGTCAATAGCTATGGCATGTATGCAAGCCCAACAATTAAATCAGGCTGTGGCCATGGGGCTAATTCGGCAAGCCATGGATGGGCACTTGCCCCTGGAGATTAAAAGATTGATTATGCCCAAATTGTCACCCATAGAACTGGAGCTTGAATCCTGGTGGTCTCTTGTAAATTCCTCATTCTCACCGACCACCCAGGAACTTAAATTATTTTTATTAACGGCCAGTGCGCACGAGTCATTCCATGTGTATCCAGTCGTGCCTCTGGGACTCCAAGTCAGCGACACCGAAGTCCTCTACGCCCGCCACCCCGACCATTGGGCCCGCTTCACCCCGACCGGATGGCAGCTCGTCAGCCTCCAAGGGTGCCAGCATCGAGACCAGACCGGCTTCATCTGCCAGGACCAAGCCTTTGCACCTCATCACCCCTGTGTGGCCCCGCAAGTCGACGCCCTCAACGAATGCCCTTTCGAGGTCGTCCGGGAGAACAGCTCCGCTGTGGTCTACATTGGGAAAGGATGTGCCTGCATGCGAACGGCCTGCGACTTTGTGATCCTGAACTCGTTCCAGCTCAAGCCCGTGATCTCGGGAGTCAATCGCTGCTTTTGCAACCTGTCTTCGGTGGCAGCCTGCGACTTCACCTACATGGTACCGGTCTGGACCCAAGAAGAGATCCTGGTGGCACCCTCCATCTATCGTCATGTGAAGCCAGTTTCCCTTGGCATCGGCCTGGAACTAATCCACGAGCTCCTGACCCACCCCCAGATCCACCGCACCCTCCAGAGCATCCAGAGGGACGGGGACACCACTGCTTTGGTTGTGTCCCACAACGGAAAGGAGATTTTGGATCTTGTCCAGCGCATTAAGACCACCGGCGAGCACTCGTGGTGGGAAACCCTCTTTGGTTGGAGCCCCACTGCCACTGGAATTTACAATTTGGCGTTGCACCCAATCATCGTTATTCTGGCCTTCCAAGTTTTGTTATGTGCCTCACTACTTTATTTGGGCTGTTGGAGCCGCCGACAGCTCCAGCAACTCCAGCTGTCTTACCGTTTGGATCATTACAACCCCGACCTCCTCCTGCCCTAATGGTTATTCTTGGCGCCCTCCTTTAACCCTTGTTTGTTTTATTGCTTGTGCTGGTATGAACTATGCTTGTATTTTATTATGTGTATGGATCCTGAACCAGCCCCATGGACGCTTTGCTGCCGGACACCGCTCCGAGGCCCTCTTGTGGACTAGGGGGGGACCTATTACTCTGCCTCCCAGCCCACGGCCCGTCTCCAAACGACCGCCAGCAGCGCCACCTCCATGAGGACTAGAACTGTGTGCCTGAAGCCCTTCTCGCCGCTCACCGACCCTGCTCTGCGGATTGACGCAGACAACAAGGGGGGGTGGAAGTGTGTTTTGGAACACATGGACTAAGTTTGCTTGTTCTTGTAAATATGCAACCCAGTCCAGCAGCTGTACTGCGGACTGAGCCGTCTGTGATCTTTGTTGCTCTATTGTTTTATGAATTTCTTCCCAGTGCTTTCATGAATTTTACTCCCATGAATTTAGCCCCGAACTAGTCCCTCCCTCCAGCTACTGCAAGTGCGCCCATGAACTTTATCCCAATGAATTTGATTTTAACCTTTTGAATTGCCTTCTTAACCCAACTCCCTCCGCCGAGGCAGTTCTAGTCTATGAATTTGATTTTAATCCAGCCATATTGATTTGGTTTTTAATCGCAGAGTTTATTTTTCTGTCCCCCATGAGCCCTTCCGCCGCTTACCCCCCATGAATTATTTCCCCGCACTTGCTTTTACTATTGCTGCTATCATCTATGAAATCGGTTTTAACTTCCTGAATTATCATTTTAAACCCTATGTATCTATGTCTTTATGATTCTAACCATTTATGAATTAGCCTACCCTCAATGAATTATGCCATGCTTGCACATTTCACTTTACCCTGTATGAATTATCCCTGCTTTTAATCCTACGTGTTTATGATTTTAATTATCTATGAATTGATCCATGTATATTAATTGCCCCTGGTTTTTAGTACTTTTAACCCACCATGAATTCCGTATGAATTACCTCCCGCCATGAATTGATCCATGTACCCAAACATGAATTGTTGTTGTTTTTATGCATGAATTGATCATTGCTGCCTATTACTATGAATTACTATTGCTATGAATTATTACTATTTATTCTGACAATTGCACTTAGCACACCCCCTGGTGTGAACCCAGAGACCTGCAGCCCATTGGCTGATCTAAATTTGCACTTATTCGGATTAGGTGGTTCTCCAAACTAAATTTTTGAGTGACGCCTCCCCCTCCTTCCCTTCCCACTCCTTCTTCGCTCGAAGCTCGACCACCGGACATTGCCGACCACCTCGCCTTTGAAGTCAAGTTCGGAGACCCGCGTGCCTGACGTCCCGGGGTCTCCGAGGGGGGGGAATTGTTGCCAAGTAGGCCCCCTCCCCTGCTTTAAAGCCTGCTATGAATTGTGTTAGAGTTTCCTGCGTCACTGTTTTACTGCTGCACCATAGACTGCTTTGCACGTGTGTGCTCTGATACACGTGTCAGTTTCCTGCCTGCGTGTCAACCACCCTGCTGCTGCTATAGACTGTGTAGTTCACTGACTCCATGTTTGGCTAACTGCACAAAGGACTCTCTTTCTGGGCAGCCCTGCCCTGACCTGTATCTGGACTTCCTAGTGTGTGTTTGGACTCTGTTACAAGTGTGCCCCGTGCCTGCATTGCCATCTGCCACGGACCGTGCCTGTTTCCTGCTTTGGACTGTGTTTTAAAGTGTTGTTCCCCCTGCCTCCATGGAAGCCTGCCTCATATGGGCCCAAGCCGCTGCTAGCAGCCGGGCGCCTGCCGGGGAAACCTCCAGCGAGCCTGGCTAGGCGCTCCCTGGTCAGTTCCCGCCTGGAGCCTCCCGCGGGTAGGTTGCCGAGCTTGCCCTCGCTACCGGGCAGCCTGCTATCCAGCCCCAGCTATGCCCAGCCGGCATCCATGTTCTCAGGCAGCCAGAAGACCCTGGGAAGAAGACTGCTTTGAGAAGCCATTTCGGCGAAGCGGGCACACCACGTCCGCAGCGAGAGCCCCTCGCCCCGCTCTGCATATCTTAGGAGCCGCCCCGGAGAAGGAACTAAGTGCCGACCATCCCAAGCACTTAGAGAATGCATCTCAAAGGAACCTCCGCATTCCAGAAGCTGATGACATCAGGACAAGCCCTGTCCGCTGGAACATCCTTTCAGCCCACTTGGATTTCCCCCTCCCTCTTTTGTCCCCTCTTCCTGAGGTGTCACTTATCACAATCTGATTACCAAAGTGGCCCATCCAAGCCATTCAGTAGCCCATTAGACCCTTTGTTTTAATCTGTGAGAACCACCAAGTACAGCACCAGCCCCAGGGTACGTTTTGGGGTATTTAAGCTGGTCTCTCAGACCGCATGGTGCTTAGGCCATTCCTATCCAGACTTCCTTGCTGTCCGTCTGTGGTCCCAGTGCTGGCATTGGGCCACCTCGCTGTTGCGTCTCTGCTTCGCTTCAGGATAAGTGAGTATTCCCCCTATCATCGTTGGGAACCAGCTAATGCGAACGTCTCTGTATTTCCTACTCTGTATTTCTTAGACCTTGTATGTTCTTTGTATGATTGTGCAAGCTAGGCTTACGCTACACTCAATACACGTGTTTGGATCTTACTCCTTGTCTGCCTCTTTTTCACTAGAGTGTCTGGAATCAGGACCTCCGTAAACATAGGTTAAGATCCGCGCTTAATATTAATAGTTACAGACTGCTACAGCTAATTCCCCATTACAATAAAGAGCAGTTCTGGTAACAGTGCGGAACTCAGGGGATAAATTGAAGCTGTATGAACCCAGAAATGACAAAAAAGCCCCATGTAGAAAAGCCCCATGATACCATAACAGAGTGCTGAGAAACAAATACTGAAGTACTGAGATCATTACTGATATTATTAGATTATTGGCATGTACATTGTGATCATTGTTTTTAAGTTTTCTATTCTTCTCTTTCAGGGTAGGGAATATTTCTTTTTTTAAAAGTTTGGATTCTTGGAGTAGGTTTTTCTATGATGCAAGCTAATAATAAAATTAATTTTTAAAACTGAGTCAGAATATTCTAAATCAAGTTTTCAGTTGCAAATAAATCAGATCTATGTTTGTCACAGGAATAAAAAACCTGTTGTTTGTTATTTGAATACAGCCTTAATCAATTGACCAGTCAGATATTGTAAAATATATTTTAAAAATACTTCAGAGTTTGACAATTGTTAACTTTTAGAACAAAAAAAAATCAACTGATTAATGATGAAGATAGCAATTAATTGCTATTGTGGAACAATGAAATTAACTGTAAAAATGAAACATCAGTTATGTGAACCATGTTTCCTAAGAACACAAGAAGCACCTTCCTGGATCAGACCAGCACTCCCTCTAGCCCACCGTCCTGTTTCACACGGTGGCTAACCAGTTGCTCTGAATAACCAACAGGCAAGCATAGAAGCCAAGGCCCTCCCCTGTGGTTGCCTCCTGGCACTGGTATTCAGTATTCACTGGTATTTACGGCCTCTACATGTGGCAGTAAACCTTTCCATGGATTTAAGGGATCTTTATAAACATCGAATGACTTCTATAAACAATGAATGGATTCTATAACTGTGAGTGATTCACTGAACAGTTCTTTTTGCCTTTTATTCTGGAATGCCTGGGTCAGCCTACAGTTTCCATTTGAAAAAAGCCGAAATAAACAGAAATAAAGCTAAGTAAAAACAACTATTAAAAACAAATGTTAGTTTTTAAAGGACGTTTAACCTAGGCAGGTGATTCCCCCCCCCCCCCGTTTGGAGGTGCCTGCAGTTATCAGAGGAAACTGATAGGAGCTGCATTGCTATTCTGCCTGGTCTGCCACTGACAGCTGCAAAACTAGGGGACACAAACCCTCACTTGCTAACAAATGGCAACATAAACGGGTAAGGGGAGGAAAATTACCTTTTACACAGCAGCATTGTTGGTTTCATGGAATATTTAACAATATTTGTCTGTGAGCAAATAACAGGCTAGCAATGGACAATGGGGGTCTTTGCACGAGTCATTTAGTCTGAAACCACCATTATTTGTTCATTCATTTTTAAAAGATAATCCAGACAATGCTGTTGGCAACCTGCTGCCTTCTAGTGTTTTCTGTGGGTTTCCCTCTGTCTTTTCCAGGCCTGATTTGTGATGATTTTTAAAAAAACAAAACTAAAATGTAATTGCATACCTAAACTGCCCTATGTGGACAATGAAAGCATTACTGAGATTTTTCAGGGCTACACTTCCCTCCTTTTCCCTCTAACTTATTATTTACTTATTTTTTCTTTCAGAAGCAGTTCTTTCACAGCATTTATGAGTCAACTGTAAATCTTCAGCTCTTTGAGTGGGAACAAGTGCCCCGAGTTGTATTTTTCATGTTGCAGGCAAAGCCATGCCATTATTATGAGATGCCAGCATCTGAACCTGTCTATGAGAAAGGATAGAGTGAAAGCCATGAAGAGAAGAGCTGGCACGCAGGTTTGCTCAGGGAGAGGCAGCCCTTTTCTTTTGTTGTTATTATTTTGAAATATGTATCTGGCTATTCCACTATTTACTGTCCAGAGGAGTTAGCTGTGTTAGTCTGCTGTAGCAAAATACATCATCTGATCTCTGATGAAGAGAGCTGTGGCTCTCGAAAGCTTATGCTACAATAAAGTTGGTTAGTCTTAAAGGTGCTACTGGACTCTTTGCTGTTTTGCTATTTACTGTATGTGTCCTCTTGCTCTAATTGCATTACTTTCTACATTTGCAGTTCCATTCTTTTGTGCATTATGACTTATGGATTGCCTTCCCAAAAAAATCTCACCAACAAACCCTGCTTCCTTATCTCACGGATCTTTCCCCTTCTCTTAGCAGCCTTGATCTGAACTTCTGTGTCCCCGTATCTATTCTGGGCCCCTGCAGACTTTTCTTGAACGTTTCAGAATTTGCACAGGCTCTCCTTCTACTTCCTGCTGGGCTCAGCAGTTCTTGGTTCTCCAAGTAGTAATTGACCTAACAGCTTCCCTTTTCCTGCCGTATTGGCTACATTCTTGCAATCATAATAGCATGAGCTCCCTAGTCAAAGTTAGTTTCTGCTGGCCTGTGGCGATTTTTCATAGTATATTCTGACATCCTTTCACTGGGCCCAGCCTCTTCACAAAGGCCATTCTTAATTTTCTCTGCCTCTTCTGGGTGGGGAGAAATCATTCTTCTGTCCTGTTTAACCAGCCATCCAACCACTGACCTGACAAATGGCATCTATGGGCCAAACTAGACATGCTTGCTTTTAAAGAGTTGGGTCCGGGGAACCCAGACCCAGCTCTTTTCTTAAAAAAGACCATCTAGTTGGCCTTGAGCTGTTTGTTTCAAGGGAGCTTTCAGAGGATTTGAGGAACTGGGTGGTTTGATTGACGCCGCTGTATCTTGCCTCACACTGTACTTCAGAGTGCAATTCACCAACCCTACCTGCTAGTGGAAAAGTTAACTGCAGCTTTCCACAGCAATTTTCTTTTATTATTGCCAAGCACCTTTTATTCCCAAATGCTTTATTACAAGCTATACATGAGTTTTATTACAATAATATCCTGAGACTCCATTTCAAGATTGCTAGACCTCTTCACCTAGCACAATCAAAAACTCATGTCCATACTTAAAATGAAAGTTGTGCACTTTCTAAAGCCTGGAGCTACATCTGAGAAAATACCCATGCCCACTCACCCCCACCTCAAGCCTTCCACACAATGTTATGGATTTGTAAAGGCACTGTGTTAGGAGTGGACCGAACCTGGTTAGACCCCATGAACCTGTTGCCCTGATCCCGAATACATCTGTTTGGACGCAACAAAACCCTCCAAATTTAGTGGAACTTTTTACAAATACGTATGTTTAGGGCCACAGCTTAATATTCTGGGCTAAAAGAAGGCTCACTAAAACCTTAAAGGCTCAAGGGCTGTTGGTATTGTGACCACAGTTGGAGTACCATAAGATGTCATGTCTGAGCCCCATCCATGCCAATGCTGATGCTGTTGTCAGCAATGCTAATGCTGACCTGTTGTTCTGAACCAATGTTTCATGCTGTAACTTGATGTCATATTGCCAATGCCATAACCATTTCTTTCACAGGCTTACTGCAGGTGCCTTATCTAGTGGACTGTAGAAACTTTCAGTGCTGCTGACCTTGTATACTGCTCACTCCCATGCACTGCTATGTCTCAACTTTGATCTCTTGCTTTCTCAGTGTCTCGACTTGATAGTACAAATATGTAAGACATTCTCAGGACAAGTTTGTGCCAAAAGTCCTGTTTTACTGTTGGGTGGGGCAATCTCATGTGTTAAGAGCAACCTCTTGTGTTAAGAGGAAGGGTTTTCCCACATGTTACTATTCTTGTCAACTTGCTCTTACTGCTTAGATGCTTACCTTGCTTCTGAGTAATCCTATGGACATATCTGTGGAAATGATCTGATTTCTGAATAAAGCCATTTAACCAAGAGCCTGGATTTCTTGCTGCAATGTACAGGGATCTATCTGCCAAAGCCTGTCATCCATAGCCTGACATAAGAGTTACAGAGAAGACAAAGAGTTGCAAAAATGTAGTGATGGACACACACAAATGTACCAAAATGTTTACAGACATGAATCCTCTGTTTAAATGTTACATTCTTCATTAAAAAAATACAGTAGTCACTCTGGAAAAAAACCCACTGTGGCAATTATTTTATTTCTATATGGGGTGTATGTAGAATTAGAATATAGGTCTACCCATTAAAATTACATGCATCGGTTATGACACAATCATCTTCATGGATCAATAATGTCTCTTATCATCTTCCAGGTTTCCATTTGAAATGGTGTGAGCAACTTTGGACAATTTCTTATGAGGACACCAATTAGAAGAAGACTGAGACTTGGAAGAGCAGCTGTAAGGGAGCTAGATAAGATCATTAAAGATAAAGATGTCTCTCTGGGAACCAAGATCAAGATAATCAAAACAATGGTAATCCTCATTACTATGTATGGATGTGAAAGTTGGATAGTGAAGAAAGCTGACAGGAAGAAAATTGGTTCATTTGAAATGTGGTGCTGGGGGAGAGTTTTGTGGATACCACGGACAGCCAAAAAGACAAATAAGTGGGTACTAGATCAAATCAAGTCTGAATTCTCTCTAGAAGCTAAAATGACAATACTAAGGCTCTTGTACTTTTGTCACATCATGAGAAAACAAGACTTTCTGGAAAAGTCAATAATGCTAGGAAAAGTGGATGGCAGCAGGAAAAGAGGAAGACCTAAAACAAGATGGCTTGATTCAATAAAAGAAGCCACGTCCTCCAGTTTGCAGGATCTGAGCAAGTCTGTTAAAGATAGGATGTCTTGGATGTCTTTCATTTATAGGGTCGTGACTTAACAGCACATAACACACACACACACCAATGCTAATAGTTTCACTTACGTAGATCTGTGAATAACAACAATAATTGCCACATGATGAGTCTAGTGTATAAACTCATCCTAAATAACTAGAGTTGGCATGTTTATTTCTTGCAGTGTCGTTCATAGCTATATGATAGGCAGGAATACAACTGGTATTGCCTCATTATTCATGTACATGAATTAGAACGTTGTCCACGTTAAACACTGCCAGTGCCCCTGCTGTTAAAAACACGGAGCTCATGCCAGAAAAAGGTGGCACCTCTCTGTTTCTTATTTGGGTATTTTGAATCCTTGTGAGTGACCCACTGACCTTCAGTGAATCTGTAACAATGTTGGTTCTTAAATATTGTAGGTAATTTTGCTAATATTGGCCTTTGCTTATTTCTTTTCTCAACTCTATAAGCATCTTAGCTGCTTTTTAGGATGATTTCTCTCTCCTTCCCCCATGTAGTTAATCTCTTCCTATAATTTCTTCACTTTATATAAAAACAAAACTCACTTTCATAATGAGGTAAAGGTTTCTGTCCTGAGATTGGGGAATAGTCATTTTAATGGCTTGCTAGGCCTATCCCCTTTGACTTTTGTGGCTTCTCGGGTGTTTGGAGATGGGGAGGACATGTAATGAATTATAACCCCCCTCCTGCTGCATTCTGTTATTTCTTCTTATCATTTGAGAGATGGGAGGAGTGAAATCTGAAAGAAGTGCTTTTCCTAATATAAACATACCCTTGTTGCGAATTATAAGCAGTAAAAAAGGAAATGGGAAGTATATACTATTCCAAGAAGGTGGCATTTGATGATTTTGCTGCATAACCTAACAGTGAATCAGGTTCCTTACAGCCTATATAACTTTTAGCACAATAAATATGCCGTTGTTGTTCCCATTACTTAACTAGCTTTCCTGGAGGGTTGTTTTGAGATGGGGAAAAAGTGGAAATGGCCACCCTGAAGTGGCATAGCAACATCATCTTTTGGTATAAGTCCATATTTTTCATCTCTCTCTTGTCTCTGAGTTGGCAGGCATAGAAACAGAGATCACATCTAAGGAAAGATGAATTCTGGGCAAGTCTTCCAAATTTGCTATTACCTAATCTATGTAGCATTTCTGTTGCAGAAATACTCCATTTTCTCAACATTCAAACAGTGGTAATTTAAAAATGGGAAAATACTGATGTTTTCCCCAGCTAGCAAGCCCATTGTGATTTTGTCTACTCTGAAGTGTCATTGCATGAATGTCACTAGCATATGTTCCTGCTAGATAGTGCTGAATAACACTACTTTCTCATAAACCCTCACTATTTTCCAAATGTTTTAATTTTCTTCTAAAATTTTGAAAATATTCTCAGTGCTTGTAAACATCTCTGTTATGGAGCTATCATCAAGAATCTTTATCATTAACTAGGTAATAAAGAAAGACTATTCCAGCTCCCTCTGCACTATCCTGCCTTTTCAGGAGCATTTGTCACCTACGTGCTATGTCAGACTGCGTACTGGCTAATAAACACACCAGACACTGGCTTGGGTTAGAAATGGCCACAACTTTATTGATTACAGCTGGATGGAGCATTGGCCTGGCATCTGGGCACGGATCCCCGTTGGCATCGGAGGCCTGGATGCCAACCGATGCATCACCCGCCAGCCTCCCACTGGCACCTCGGCACAAGCTGTTCCGTCGCCGGCCTTGCCTGGTGCCTTTGCTTCCAGATCCGTCGGGGCGAGCAGACCCGAGGGCCCCACTCACCCTGTTGGGATCCGGCCCAAAGCCTCAAGACTTCCAACCTATAAAGTTGTGACAGAGTCCCCCACAGTCTTGGCTTTTTTGCGGTGGGTGGGAGGGTGACCCGCTGCTCCAGTATAATGGCGCTGACCATGCGGCTGCCCAGCGCCCCCCACCCCATACTCCTCCTGTTGTTAGCCCCACCTCCACTCCATCTTGCACTCGTTGCCAATCAACACTTGCCGGTGAGTCGACAGCATCCTTTATCTATGGCTGCAAGAATGCAGTTTTTTTACCAGGGAGATGTGGATTCAAATCTTTGCTCATCCATGAAGTTCAATGGATGGACAATCTTTGGCCTATGAGACAACTTTCAGGATGTGACTAGTTAACATGCTCTCATGGCAATTTGCGGGCCAGTTTTTATCGGCAGCTGGAGAATGAGTGTGTGTTTCTGTTCTTTATAATATATAAAATAAAATACAGTAAAAAAGAGTTTTCTCCATCTCAAGTGCCCATTGTAAGGGTAACCTAGGAAAATCTATAAGATACTTGAAGTGTTACCTGCTCAGTACTTTGTGAGATCTGAATCTAAACATACAAATACATTATGCGAGCACTGGCTTTAATATTTTCCTCACCATTCCTATAAAGGAAAGAGTTTTCCCTGTCACATTAAGAACTGATGGAGCACACATTTCTTTCCCTTAGGTATATTCAATCTACTGATAAAGGATTAGATATGCTACAAAAAGGAGTTGAAAGTATCAGTCCACTGATGAGTACAGTTAATTGGGGTTAATTTACTCACCTTATCATCCAATACCCACTATAAGCAAGACAATTAAAATATCTTTCAAATAATTTGAAAGCCAAAATATAAATAGCTAACTGCTTACGTTTCCCATTCCACCCCCCCCCCCAAAAAAACAGGAACTGAATTACAAGGTGTCATGTAGGTGTACCATTCTGGAAATCTGGCCATTGTGGCAAAATGAACTTGTCCTGGTGTTCAGTTATGTAGAATATTTAATTTCTGTCACAGTATCAGAATGGCAGCCAAAAAGCATCTCTTATTTGAAATGTGAACCATTTCTAAACTCTATGAGCCAAAGCAAAGGACCAAGTTATCATGCAGTAGAATTTTGGTTGTTTGGTCAAAATGAGGTCTTGCCACACATTCTTATGTGTTGAAAACTCTGAATTCTTTATCTGAAGTTCATGTTTGTTCATATGTTGTGCGATGAGGTGGTTGGGTTGTGTGTGTATTAATATATTTAATTCTCAGTGTGGCCAAATCTCAGCATGGATGAGGAATACACTGCTGAGGAGCAGTGAGTGTGAACAAGATCTTGGGATTCAGGTGGATGGGAAGGTAAATATGAGCAGCCAATGTGATGCAGCAGTAAAAAAGGCAAACAGTCTCAGGGTGTATCAGCAAAGGCATAACATCCAAATTACAGGATGTCATTGTCCCACTATCTACTGCATTGGTCAGGCCCCACCTGGAGTATCCTGTGTGTTCTGGAGGCCTCGTTTCAAAAAGGATGTGGACAAATTGTAATGGGTATAGAGGAGAACAACCAGGATGATCAGGGCCTGGAGACCAAGCCCTACAAGGAAAGACTGAGGGACTTGGGAATGTTCAGTTTGGAGAATAGGAGGTTAAGGGTTGACATGATTGTTCTCTTTAAGTATTTAAAAGGCTATCACTTAGGGGAGGGGAGGGAGGCAACAGAGGGCAGAACTTGTAACAATGAGTTTAAACTACAGGAGGGAAAATATAGGATGAACATTAGAAAAAATGTCTTCACGTTAATTCAGCAGTGGGATCAGCTACCTAGGGATGTGGTGGGTTCCCTCTCATTGGCAGTCTTCAAGGAGTGGCTGGATGAATACTTGTCGGGATGCTTTAGGTTGTTCCTGCATTGGGGAGGGGGTTGAACTAGATGGTCTGTAAGACCCCTTCCAGCTCTATGATTCTATGCTACTTAGAGTGGAGCCATGAACAGACAAGACTGATCTTTCAACAAACCTGACAAAAGCCTCAGATTTGCAGAAAAATCTGAAATATTAAAAAAAATTACATTTCAAAATAATCAAAGCCGCACATGTACTTTTGAAAAAAGGCGCCTTTTCCAGTGGCCATTGTGGGGGCTGCTAGGCAATCACAACAGTATTGTCAGTTGTAACTTTGATTTTTGTCAGTAACAGGCAGTGGGAGGGGGATGGGCCCTTTCCAGGACTGTTTTGATTTTTGAGGGAGAATCACAGGGTCAGGGTAAGCAACAACCATGGGCAACTTGCATGACTCGCCCAGGTCTGGTAGCTCACTACTGTTCAACAGCAGCCACCACACAAAGCCAGTGTGGAATAGTAGTTAGAGTTGCAGAGTAGGATCTTGGAGACCCAGGTTCAAATCCCCACTTTGGCCTGGGTGACCTTAGCCAGTTTCACCCACTCATCCTAACCTACTTCCCAAGGTTGTTGTGAAGATAAAATGGAAAAGAATGATGTAAACCGCTTTCAGTCCACTTCGTAGAGAAAGGCAGGGAATAAATGTATTAAAAATAATAAATATAGCTGAAGGGAAGGGCAGATAAAGGGAAGGTGGGTGAGTGAGAAGAAGAGAAGGGAGCAGGGAAAGGTGAGGATAGGGGGACTGCCAGGAGAAGGGGAAAGAGAAACTAGTGTGGGGAGAATGATTCAGAGAAAACTGAGATGCTTCTTGCAAGTCCTTGTGGGTTCCTGAGCCCACCACACAACTGGACCTGGCCCAGCAGCCAGCACAGTGCAACTTGGCCAAACTTTTCCCAGGGAGAGGCTGCCAGGGGTAAAGAAGGAAGGAAAACTAAAGAGTGGAGTATGGTGTGGAGGGAATAAAGGCAGGTTTGCTGATAAGCTGGAAGGAGAGAGTGAGGCAGGAAAAGGGGAGAGGCTATAGGGGCTTTCAGGGAAGGGAGAGAGGAAACAGTGGGAGAAGGAAAATGAGATGTCCCCCTGCAGGTCTTTTCAGGTCCTCCATTTGCATACACAGAGAGAGAGAGAGAGAGAGTATAGAATGTAAAAAGAGAACTTCCCCTTCGAGTTATTTTTTCATTTTGCATAGGAGGTGTGCATGTGGTGATATATATGCATATGCACACAATAAAGGCAGCATTTTTAAAAAAGAAAGAAAAATCCACTTGAGCAGATAATGGGCTTGAAGAATGGGTGTTTGAATCATTTAAATAATAAACAATGTGGGCTCGTTCTGACCTCCCATCTAACCACTGACTTCTTTAAAAAACTAGGAAGCAGTGATAAAATGTTGCTGCAATGCAAGTAGGGGAAAACTAACATAATCATAGCACCTGAATGAGTTTAGCTAGGGGTAAAGCAGCAACAACCATGGAATATCGCAAAGGCAGCCACTATTTTCTGTACAGTTGCATTGCTACACCTTAGCACACATTCAAGAAGCAAGCAAAATGCCCTGTGTTTTCCAGATCAGAAGAGGGTTGTGTTTATAATAACAATAATAATAATAACATTCGATTTATATACCGCCCTTCAGTACAACTTAATGCCCACTCAGAGTGGTTTACAAAGTATGTTATTATCATCCCCACAACAATAATCACCCTGTGAGGTGGGTGGGGCTGAGAGAGCTCCAGAGAGCTGTGACTGATCCAAGGTCACCCAGCTGGCTTCAAGTGGAGGAGTGGGGAATCAAACCCGGCTCTCCAGATTAGAGTCCCGCGCTCTTAACCACTACACCAAACTGGCCTAAACTCTGTATATTTTTAATTGGACCAGCAGATTATTTTGCATTATCCCTTCAGAAAAGAAAGCTAAGTGAAAAGGCCTACTGCTGTCTTCTAATTTTATGATTCTATGATTCCACTGTTTATCCGATCACCCCTTTAATCTACTATTCTTCCCCACACTTTCTTCTTTTTCTGTTTCCCTCAAGTACCTTAATCCCTTTCTCTGTTCCTGTGCACTTTGTTTCTTTGTTTGTGTGTTTGTTTGATCTCAGAGTCGGAAGGAACCACCAGGGTTACTCCCTGTCAATGCAAAAACAACTATAATATTCTTGACAAATAGGTATCCATTTGATACTTAAAAACCTCTAAAGACGAAGAATCCACCACCTTACGAGGGAAACTGTTCCAGTGTTGAACACACTGCACCATCAGGAATATTTTCCTTGAATGTAATAAAAGCCTCCTTTGCTGTAGTTAATATCCATTAGTCCAAGTCCTGTCATCCAACACAACTGAGAACATATTTGCCCCATCTGCCACATGGCAATCCTTTAGGTATTAGAAGGTGGCAATTGTATCGCAAGTCTGTTTTCTCCAACATAGAGTTTTCCAACTCCTTCAGCCTCTCCTCCTAGGACATGGTCCCCAAACCCCTCCCCAGCTTCATTGCCCTATGCTGGACTCATTCAACATCCTCCCTAAATTGTGATGCCCAAAGATGAACACAGTACTCCAGCTGAGGCCTAACCAAGGCAGTGTACAGCAGCACCTGAACAGTCCGGTATTTTGGAGGACTGTCCAGGGGAAACACTCTCCAAATACCAGATACTGGGCTCCTCCCCCCCTTGCCCAGCCTCCCATGGCTGTGTGGCACCACCACTAGCCTGGCGAAGTGGCCAGCCAGCCAGCTCAGGTACCCCACCGGCCTCCTGCAGCTGTGAAGAGCTAACGAGACTGGCCAGCTAGCCCAGGCACCCAGAACGGGTCAGCGTGATGATGCCACTTCCATTAGTGACATCATTGCACCAGATGGGAATGTGGAGAAAAAGACCAGTGCCACCTCCACCTCCGCAACCCAGTATTATTGCAAATCCCATCTGGCAGCCCTACATCTGACCACCACACTATACTTCTGCTAATGCATCCTAAAACTGCTTTAGCCTTTTTTACTGCCACATACTGCTAACTCATATTAAATTTATGGTTCACTAGAACCCCCAAATCCTTTTCGCAGACTGTGTGCCAGATTTCAGCCACCTGATATTCATATAACTGATTTCTATTACTCAAGTGCAACACTTTAGATTTGTCCCTTTTTAACTTCATTTGATTTGCTTGGGACCAATTCCCCATCCTATCCAAGTCCAGCTGCATGCGATTTCTATGCCCCAAGGGATTAACTATTCCACCAGGTTTAGTATCATCTGCAGACTTGATGGGCACCTTCTGTACTCTCATCTAGGTCATTTATAAAAATGTTAAACAGCACTGGACCCAAAACAGAACCCTGAGGCACCCCACATTTCACCCCCTTCTAGGCTAAGAGGGAGCCTTGAATGGTCAACCTTTAGGCACACTCGACCTACCAGGCCTTAATGCACTTAACAGTAATAGAGTCTAGTCCATATCTCACCAACAAGAACGTCATGGGGCACCATACCAAAATCTTTACTAAAATAAAATAGACCACATCCACAGCATTCCCCTGATCTACCAAACTAGTAACTCTGTTGAAAAAAGAGATCAGAATGGTCTGACTTTTTAAAAAAAATTCTTTATTTTTGACAATTTTCATATTTTTAAATACATCTAACACAACGAAACTAAACAAGCAAACACACTAACAAGTAACCTCAAAGGTAAGTATAACAGTCCACAATAGGCATATGCTGAAGAACCATGGCATATAAGAGTGTTACGCGTAACAGTCCAGTTATCAATGTATATAGATATATACTATCATAAAAAGAAAAATAAGAAGAGATTTAAAAACTAAACGGATCAATTGGGTAAGGGGTACAAGGTGATATTTCACAAGCGATCATATAATCAACTACTGGTAACCAATTCTCCCAAAAGTCTTGCTGCAGGTTAACAGAATCCACTAGCTTCAACTGATAGGAAATTTTTTCCATAAAGAAGGCATCCCAGATCTTATTGTGCCAAGTTATTAAAGAAGGTGGTTGTGGGCTTTTCCAGGACGATGCTATAGATAGTTTTGCTGCGGATAACAGCGTTGCTACTAGGGCCGTCGTCACACGGGCTTTTATTTAGCGCTAAAATGGCGCTATTTCCCGGCAAACACCCACCTTATTCCAACACTGTAGCGATTTTCTCTCTTCTGCTTTGTGCTTGATAGTCGCGCTATTTTGTGCCTCAGTGTGAATGCCTCACATCGATGTATTTTGCCTCGCAACGTCCTATGCCCTCCCTTCAATCCCAGAATCCATTTCTTCCTGCGACTCCCCTTTTTCAAATTTTATTATGTCCTTATAACGCCATAACGCCATAACACAATGCAAACTTTCTGCTGAAGTAAAAATGACTTAATCGCCATGGCAGAGTCTTCAGCGATGGGGATCACGTCAGACAGGGAGTTTTCTACGGGCAAAGGGCTATTTATATAATTTCAAAGTTGGAAAAACAAAAGGGTCCTAATGTTTTGCTCTAACGGAATGTTTATATGCTGTTATTCCGTTATAGCGGAATTAAACGCCAGAATAATAAAAAAAGGGGGGGAGGAGCTGCTTCTGCGCGGTTAGAGAGAACAGAACAGAGTGCTTCGGTGTGGACAGCTGGTGGCGCGAAGAGCCGTTAGGTGACCCAAAGAAACGTTACTGTGCCGATAACAGGTAGGACGCTATATGCTGTAAATTTAACGGAAGAGATGCCCGTGTGACGACGGCCTAGGTCTCTAGTGTCTATTGGCAAGTCAAAGTCGGACCACAGGTTTAATAAAATCAATTCCGGTTTAGGTGGGATTAAGTGGCCTGTGATTTGTTTAATGCAGTCAATTACGTCAAACCAGAATTTTTGGATTACTTTGCATGACCACCAGCAATGATAAAATGAGCCTATTTCCCCACAGAGCTTCCAACACTTAGGGGAGATAGATCTGGTGCTATAGCTAAGTTTTTGTGGGGTGATGTACCATCTAGTCAGGAGCTTAATGGACTGAGTCCTAATGTTAATTGATCTGGTTTTAATAGCTGAGGAGTTCCCAATTTTAGTCCATTGGGTGTCAGAAAATTTTATGCCACAGTCTTTTTCCTACGCTAATTGGTATGGAAAGGGCTTTGTTTTGGAATCTGAAAGTAGCATTTTATATATTTTTGAAAGACAGACTTTGATGCTTTGTTTTCCTTTCAAGAGAAAGTTTTCAAAATCCGTTGTTTTTCGATTTAAAGTCCCTTTTAAAGAAAATTGAGTAAACAGATGACTTATTTGAAAATACTGGAACCATGGGATTTTGTCACATAATTTGATTTCAATTTTTTGTTTTGAGAAAAGAATTCCATGTTTTGAAATGTCAATCAGTCTAATCAGCCCTACCTTTTTCCAGCCGGTAAATGATTCCTGGTGAATTGCTGGTGTAAACCAGGTTTGACCTGTGAAGCAAGAGAGAGGGGATATGGGAGGTGCTAGTTTAAGTCTATGCCTGTCCCATGTATCCAAAGCAGCATAAAAGAAGATGTTATTTTTGATGCTGGAGGGACATCCCGATGATTTATTCCAAACAACTTCCTGTAAAGTTTTAGGAAAAGTTTAATAGCTTTCTATTATTTTCCAGCCTGCATTATAATTTTGGTTAAGCATAAGGGATAAATATGTAAGGTGCGTTGCATCATAGTATGTTTTGACATCAGGTACACCCAGTCCCCCTAGGGTTGTATGGCTGCACATAACAAAATGGCCAATCCTGGGTCTTTTTCCGTTCAAGTCAGAATGGTCTGACTTGGGCCGTTTTCACACTACTAACCTGCTTCCATAATGTTGCGAAACATCACGCAAAAAATGTGGAAGATAGTGTCTTCTTGCGAGAGTTTTGCGCGATGTTGTTCAAAACTCTTGCAAGAAGATGATCGTTTCTTATGTTGTGGATTGGGGGGAGGGGATTTGTTCTGCCTTCCCTCTGGTCCCTTAGTTCTTCTATCTGGGCCACCCCCCCAGGCTTTCTGTCCACCGGCCATTAGGGAAAGCTAGTTAGCCTCTGAGCATGTACAGAATTCTGGCACGTGACCAGACATGGGCACGTGGGTGAAGATTGATATAACTTTTCTTAACCAGGAAAGGGCTTTATTAAACTACTAAAGATTACAGAATATAAAGAGCACACAAGTTAGGGAAAATAGATCATGGACAAAAGCTTTATAACTACAAAAGAAAAGAAGTTGTTACTGTCTAACTTCTCACTTTAAGGATTACCAGAGTACCTGATACATCTCCTGCTGGAGGTGGGCACTAGATGCCTGGAGGAGATGTATTGTTCTTATTTCTAAGAAAACCAAGCTGAGATTTAATAATCTGTGGGGAATTGCCTCCCTCGCCCCTGCCAAGTTGGGGAAAATGCAGTTGCAGGAGAGGCAGCAGGAACACCCTGCAGTCAAACCAACCCAGCTGCTACATCAGGGAGCCCACCAACACCTCAACATCACACAAGCAGCTGGGACAACAGAGGCACGGCTCGCCAAGATCATGCCACTGCAGCTGAGAGAAGGGCCGTTTTCACACTACTTACTTGCTTCTGGAACATTGTGAAACATAGCACAAAAAACACGGAAGATAGCATCTTCTCGCAAGAGTTTTGCGCAACAATGCACAAAACTCTCACGAGAAGACGCTATCTTCCGCAGTTTTTGCGCTACGTTTTGTGATGTTCCGGAAGCAAGGAAGTAGTGTGAAAACAGCCAAGGTGAGCAGCGTGCAGCAGCCAGGGAGACCTTGGGCATGATCTCCCTAGTGGCAGAGAGGACAGGTCCAGAGTAGGTGGGCCGGCAGGAAGAAACAAGGCAGGCCATCCAGAAATGGCCACAGCCAACCCCCAAGGCCAAAAAGGCCCTATGGGGGGCAGTGCTGGACCTTGGGGGGGCAGGGCAGACACCCAATTAATTCCCAGTTTTGCCTGTCTGGCAGGGATGGCCTCTGAGAGAGGGTGTTGGCAGGAGCCCGGGAAGAGCCCATGTCCTGCACTCTGCAAGCTAGTCAGGTCTGGGCCCTACAGTAAGGCTACCAGCTTGGCTGGTTAGACTTGGGAGCATAGACTGGAGCCTGGAACTGAAAGCAGGGCTTTTGCCTAGTGGACCAATTGATCTAGCAATGCAGCCTTCTCAAGCCTCTGCTAAATAGGCTGAGAAATTCTCTGGCTCCGCTGCATTTGATGGCAGGTGTTGAGGCTCCTGAGACTGAGCTGCACCCTTGGCCAGCAGAGTCCTGTGAAGCAGCCCCAGCCTCAGAGCCCAGTTCTAGTTCCAGGCTGGGGTTGCATGCTGCTAGTCTGGCACTTCGCCTCCTTTTTTCTACCTCAGCCCAGATCTTCTGCCAACACTGCTCTTGCAGAGTGGTAGTGGGTCCTGAGGGACTAGAGGCCTGGGTTCTCCTCCTGGCTGGTGGAGGCCGAGTACTTATCTCTGAGGCTTATGGCAAGGTCTCTCTTGCAGACTCTGGCAGGGGAGCTTCTAGCACTGCTGGAACATGGTCAGCAGGTGCCTCTGCAGCATCAGGCCCTCCCTGATTATGCTGGTCCTCCAAAATAAGAATATAAAAGCTTTCATTTCACCATCACTTGTTAAAACTCACCTACCACCTTCTCTAAACAGACCTATTGTTCCCTTATTCTCTCTCTCACTCCTAAAATAATGTTTTTAAAAAACACCTTCCTATGATTATTTACCTTTTGCACCAACCTCCCAACAGCTCTTAGCTGCCTTTCTATATTCATCCCTCCTACCACTCCCTATACATAACTCTCTCCAACCTCAGATCCTCTAAAAGACCCTATGAAGCCAGTCTGGTTTCCTAGAGTGACTTCTGCTCTTCTTCCTCATAGGAATGGACTGAGAATATGCCTTCAGTATCTGGTTTGACTGGAAAGGGGAATCCTCTAGACTACCAGCTGACCAGCTTGGCCTGGCACAGCTCAAACTATCCCTCATCGCTTTTCTCTGGCTATTCAAGAGGCAAGTGGAAGCTGTGTCCGTAATGGTGTGTGTGTGTGTGGCAGAGCTGGAAAGATCAAAGGTACCTCTCACCTGTCTGGAAACTGTACCCCAACTGTAACACTCATATAAGAAGTATAGTAGTTCCAGAGGCCATGGATTTGTTGTACATGATGAAGAGTAGTAAGGACCACAAAATAGTGTATGGAACTGAATTGTTTGCAAATGTTGTGAGGCTGATACACATCTTACACTCACCTTAGAGATGCAGCTTTCCCAAAGTAAGTGGCCTCAACCCTAGTCATAACGTTAAGAATTGTTTACCATGCAGATCCTTACTAGGGATCCCTAGAAATGTCCATTGGAAAGGTGAAAGTCCTCAACACACTATATTAATAATAACTGTGCCTATATTTCTTCTAGACAGATTATTGCCCCACTCAGAGCGGTGAACAAGGTCAGTGTTGGTTGTTGTGGGTTTTCCGGGCTATATTGCCGTGGTCTTGGCATTGTAGTTCCTGACGTTTCGCCAGCAGCTGTGGCTGGCATCTTCAGAGGTGTAGCACCAAAAGACAGAGATCTCTCAGTGTCGACACTCTCGACACTGAGAGATCTCTGTCTTTTGGTGCTACACCTCTGAAGATGCCAGCCACAGCTGCTGGCGAAACGTCAGGAACTACAATGCCAAGACCACGGCAATACAGCCCGGAAAACCCACAACAACCATCGTTCTCCGGCCGTGAAAGCCTTCGACAATACAAGGTCAGTGTTGTTGTTATCCCCACAAATCGAAACTACATCTGCCTAGTTTCTGCAATCCAATCTAAAAGGAGATGATAGTGGAAGGATTTTTGCAAGAGTTGGTGCATACTAGTGTCTTGCATCACATGCAAGCTGGAGAAAGAAGTATGCACCTGTTTCTCCAGTGGATTTACACAGTTACCAGTACTGAATTTATGTAAACGGGCCCCGTTTCTGTTGTGTGATTACATATACACTGTCCACTCAAAGGAAGCTTCCACACAGTCATAGATTATAAACATTTTACACGATCATTTCAGCGTCACAATGGTTGCTCATGAGCTTGGTCCTCTGGACCAATCATCTGCTTGGAACTGTACAAGACTTGGAATTTATAGTATAACCTGTTATTAGCCGGGGGTTGCTGCAGTCTACTTCAGAGGGACATGGCAGAATGTAAGAGATTGTCAAATGAGTATCAATTTCCTCTACCAGAGGACAGACATTTGTTGCCTCTGAAAAGAAGGGAATGCCACCCTATTCCTGGTGAATGAGCTAGATGGGCATTGATCAAACAGAGGGGAGATAGATCAGACTAAGCCAGTAGTAATTTTCTTTTTCAGAGGACAGACAGTATTTACTGACAGTATGTGATAGTATTAATTGTATTTATTTAAAATATTTTTATGGCTTACATCATTAAAATCACCAAAAATCTAAAATCTTCTTTTTATAAATACAATACAAATAACAAAAAGAGAGCACGCTTTTTATCCTATTATGATAACTGACCTCTATGCAAAAGCCAACAAAAGCAGGTCAGACATACTAAAGCAGGAGTCCAGTGGCACTTTAGAGACCAACAAGATCTTCAGACACCAACATGGCTACCCACCTAAAATTAATCTCATGGAAGAGGTCCCAGCACATCAGTCCCTCAGCTTCCCAGCCCTGGGCCTGTAACAGACAACCAGGCACCAGCCAGCCTTGGGAGTGCTGTCAAAGGAGGGCAAGGAGAGCCCTCCAAGCCAGAAGGTGCAGTGCCAGGCTAGCAGCACAGCACCAGCCCAGCATCAACAGTGATGATGTGTGCTTGCAGGAGCAGGGCTGAGACAGCTGGAAGGTGCATGATGCAGCACAAGTGGCTGAGCAGCAAGGCTTAAAAGCAGCAGAGAAGGGAGTGGTTGTGTGGAAGCAATGTGTCTGTTTACTGACATTTGCTGCTTATGTATGGAACCGATTCCCTCGTCTCTGACCTTGGCCAGTTACTGTGGACTTGATTCTAGAATATCCCCCTTGGGCTCAAAGCTGTGAGTGCTGTCTAACCTGTGCTTGAACCTTGGAACTGTGATTTGTCCTGCTTGGACAACTTGGGAACTTTCTCCTGCCTGCTGCCTGTGTAAGTCTGTAACCGGGACACTTTGTTTCAGTCTGCTTAAATCTAAAAGATGTCAGGTCAGAGAACTGTTGAAATCTGAATAGTAGGGTCAGGGGTGTCAGTTCATGCATTGGACAGGTTTGATTTAACAAATCAATTAATTACAGTTTACTGCGTGCTTAGAAGACCTGAAAGCTCTCTGTATTAGTTCCACCAAGTATACCTATTGGCTGGGTATTGAGATTCCCCATGTTAAAGATACAGGTCCCAGTGACAGGGGTATGTTGTTCTGAAAATTGTAAATTGGTGACTTTGTAAATCCTTGCCTAGTAGCAGAGGCAAAAGGCTTGACACAATGCAGGGATGTTAAAATAATAAAAGAGCACAGTTTTTCCTATGCTTCTCTGCACCCACCAATTCTTGCACAGTAACAATAAAAGTTTAGAATGTGCTATTATAAGCATGGTTACCATGAGATTATAGCTGGTGAATAGCACACAGAAATTAAAACAAGAAATTTGAACTGATATAGCCATTCTCCATAACAAGCACATCTCCAGGTAGTTAAAATCAATATATTGCTCTTGGAAGGCACAAAAAATGCCTTAAATATGCATGGTCCTTCTAGTTTATTTCTACAAATGGTAGGAGATCCTTGGAGCTTGTAAATGACCAGGCTATCTCTCACAATCTCACTTACTCAGGCATCTGATTCATTTATTTAACTTGCCCGTGAAGGTCATTTTCTGAGAGCTCTACCTTGAACAAGAACAAAATCCACATAATACCTTATATTAGGACCAACCCAATTTACACAAAACATTTTGCAAGATTAAAAATTCACCAGAGCTTTTCTGCAGGCTGGAGGTTACACATTTTTAAAAGATGGGGTTGGATAACGTTTCTTATGTCATGATATTATGACCTGGTCTTGCTGGCATTCCCTGTGAAATCCTTGAACATGATTGCTTTTCTGAAGAATATGAGCCATGCAAGTAGAAGGAACACCAAAACTTGGTAACACATGCTCAGCTTCTTACACATCCTAGATCCACCTCTCTGTACTTGATTTTTGAACCAGAGAGCCAGTTTAGTAGTGTAATGGTTAAGAGCGGCAGCAATCTGTTCTGGAGAGCTGGGTTTGATTCCCTACTCCTCCAGTTAAAGCCAGCTGGATGACCTTGGATCAGTCACGGATCTTCCAGAGCTTTCTTAGCCCCACCCACCTCACAGGGTGATTGTCGTGGGGATAATAATAACACACTTTATAAACCACTCTGAGTGGGCATTAAGTTGTCCTAAAGGGCAGTGTATAAATTGAATGTTGTTGTTATTAACATCCTGCTCAAGCCTTCTTGGGTTGCTAGCTAATCAGAAAATATGGTCTGGCCTGTCACTGTATCCTTAATAGCAATTTGAGCTGTAGAAATTACTGGTGGAGGTGCTACCATCTGATAATGTTGACCAATCAAGTCTCTGTGAAAGGCATAGGAGTAGAGGCCAATAAAGAAGTTGGCTACTGTAGCTCTTTTCAGCCTCTGCTACTATAAAAACCATTCCTGTGTCTTGCTTCTTAAATCCTACATCATTTTGCCTTTATTGCTGTTTCTTTACACCTGCAAGACCAAGATCCATTCTGTTCTACATCTTGTTTTATTTCTTTATTCTGTGTCCCACGGGCAACTGTGAGGCACTCCCCACTGTCACCAGTGCACACAGCCATTGTATTTTAACTTTGTTTTCGATATCATCTAGTACCACCTAGCCCAGTGATTCTTAATAGGGGACATATGCAACCCCCCCCAATCAATCTTCCCACACATCTGATTGGCATCCTTGTCTTGTCCTGTAGATAATGTTATCATATAATACTTGCTAGAAGAGCTATCGTTTTTTTTAAAAAAATCAGCCTCGTGTAGTGGTTAAAGTATCAAGCCAAAGACACCCAGCGAGCCCCACATACTCAGCATCAGTCTAGGAGACCCAGTTGGTAAAGGGGCATGGCCCCAAAATGCAATGGTAAACCACAGTTAGTGGCCAGCTACAGCACAGAACTCCCTAGCCTTGGGAGGAGTTGCACCAGTTGATAATGTCAACAGCTTTCTCTACCCTGTGCATAAGTTTATAATTCTCTATCATGTCCCCTCTTACTTGTCTGTTTTCTAAAATGAAAAGTCCCAGACTCTTCAGCCTTTTCTCACAGGAAAGGTGCTCAAACACCCTAATATTTTTGGTTGCCCTCTTTTGTACTTTTTCCAGTTCTAAAATGTCCTTTTTGAGATATGGTGAGCAGAATTGCACACAATATTTCAAATGAGACTGCACCATAGATCTCTACAGGGACACTATAATATTGGCCTTTAAGTTAAATTCCTTTCCTAATAATTCCCAACACAGACTTTGCCTTCTCCACTGCTATGATAACCTGAGTTGACACTTTCATTGAGCTATCCACTACAACCCCAAGGTCTCTTTTCTGTCTGTCTCAACAGGTTCAATCCCTATTACTGTATACTTGGAACTGGGATTTTTTTGTTCCATTGTGCATCCCCTTACACTTGTCCACATTGTTCATTTGCCACATTTGACTCATCCTCTTATCTTTGATTACAGTTTCTATTAATTTGCCTGGGACAAATCTGTAATTTCCTGGTTCGCCTCTGGAGTCTTGACCTCTTTTTTAAAAACTGTGTAACATTTGCGACTCTCCAGTCTTCTGGTACAGTGGCTGATTTTAGTGATAAGTTGCATATATGGGTTAGTAGATCGACAATCTCACATTTGAATTTCCTAAGAACTCTTAGTCTATGCCATCAGGACATGCAGATATTGGTTTTTAATTTCCTCAGTTGGTCTAAATGTCATCTCTTGTCATCTCAGTTTGACTCAGTTCCTGAAAATTGTGGCTGTGGTATGGATACATACCCCACATCTTCCACATTGAACCCGAATGCAAAGAATTCATTGAGCTTCTCTGTTATCTCCCCAATCTTTTTATTCCTTGGTCATCCAAAGACCCAACTGTTTCCCTGGCTGCTCTGGATATATTTAAAGAAATGTTTGTCCTCAATTTCTCTTTTTGCATGCCTGATTAATAACTTACACTACAGGAGGGACCTGTGGTCCCTCCTGTTCATTTAATTGGGGAAGACCTTTTACCTTTTAAAACGCGCCTTCTTGCTTTTTATGAGTTCCTTGATTTGGGTCATTAACTCTCCAAACATTCTCATAGGGCCAAAGTGGAGCACAAGTGAATGGCAAGTGAACAGGGAGGAATACCCGTGAGTCTGTTCACTTGCCAGGCAAGTGTCAGTCGTCACTTGTAGCTTGGCCCTTAGACTTGTAGTACCTTTCCTAACCTGTGAAATGCAAATTTCTGAGTTTGCATCTACTCTTTGGGGATAGGGAAGAGGAATATAACATACTCCCACCATGTCTCTATGATGATAAAAACATTGGATTTCTCCCGCTGAACACTCTCAGGGGTGATATGGTGTTAGAAATCCAGTGTTCACATATGTTTCTTATGTCTGTGGGTAAAGGAAAAGCACACTGCTTCTAATAACCCTCCAAAAATCAAACCCTGGCATTAAATTTGATTCTGGGGCTAAACCCTGGTGAGTCTCAAGTCTCATTAAGCCCTGATCCAATGAGCAAATGGCTAGCTAGAGAACAACACATCCTTCTTTGGGCACAACACATGAGCACATATTTCCAACAATAGCATTGCCTGTTTTTAATCCTTCTCTCTTGCATTGAATGTTCTTTCTGGAATGTTTACTTCCTCTTGGGCAACCCAGCTTCGCCTTGTGGCAGCACCTGTAGTGAAGTCATAATTCTCTTTTTGTAACATCACTGTCTGTTGCCATGGGAATGCATGTAATGTTATGTTACATATCTGCCAGTAGAGCTGCACTTGGATAGGAGAAAGAAGTAGGAAGATCCCTTGGAGTAGGAAGATCCCTTTTTTGAATATAACAGGCTTTGATAAATAGCCAGGGAAGTCACACACACAATGACTGAGTTTCTCTTTAATTAGGATTTACGTAAGAATTGTTCTGAATGCAGAGATGCCTTTTATAGCAAGTGCTGATTATGCAGGAGGACAGGAATGCCTGTTGGGGAGGTTATACACTCATTCTTCAGAGTTATTATATCTCTTTTTTTAAAAAACAGCATACGGTGGCATGCTTTCCATATTCAGCTTTTGTTTTCAGTTCTCTAATTGCACATTAATATTAACCACCACTCTGAATATTCTGGGGAAATGAGGAAATTCACTAACAAAGGTACATCTGCTTCACAATGACCAGTCACTCTAGTTATTAATCGTGTGTAGAAAACTCAAACTGTACAGAGTGCTTTCAAATCCTCCTTATCAAATTCATTCTTGACAGCATTGATATGACAAAGGTACTCAGTTGTGCATTTCTCCTGAGAGATTAAAAGGAGGGGGGATCTCAGAGGGTGACAAGTAAATTTTGCCTGTGTATTCAGAGGGAAAGCCTAGTTACCTAGCAAAAGCTTGATGAAACCACTGCAAAAAATAAAATGTACATCAGATTCTGGAGCAGAAAAATTAAAGGCAAATAATTTGATATTGATGCATCTGTACAGGGGTTTCTTTTAATGATGCTGGCTATTGCTTAAAGCACAACCAGGGTATTTGAAAGAACATGCAACAAAGTAGAAAATTGACATGGGAAAATTTTAATCAGAGAGTTGACAGTAAAATTAATGTATGTTTGTGTGCATTAATAGCAAGATTGATTCTGGTACGTTACTATGAGAACAAATGGAGATAAAAATTAAATACGTCTTTCTTTTGAACACTGCATGATAGCACTTATTTATTAAATTGTAAGTTATCTCACACTCCTGTCACTAAGCAAAAGAAGTACATAAAATGAAGTTTTGGTGATATACAAATATCATTTAAATACATACAGTTAATAGACTGGTTTAAAGGCAGATAATCATCTAAACAAACATAGGCTTTATTTAGGGAAAATTAAACAGAGAATACATTCAAGTAATTAAAAAAAACCCAGAAAATAATATGTTAACTCGTGATCAACTTAAATATTCTTTTTTTGCTCTGTTGACAATGCAAATTGCAGCTGGGACACAATCAGTGAAATCCTAAGAACACTTTCCTGGGACTAAGCCCCACTGACTTGACCTGGATAATATTCTGAGTAGATCTGTGTGGATGGCACCATATATGACTGTGGGAACATTTAAAGTCCTTTCCATCTTGTGTGGTTCTGCTGGATAACATGTTCAGGATTGCACAAGGGCTGCATCTCTCTGTGGTAGAAGGGCTGTGTCCCAGGTGACTCAACAGACCTACAGGGATGAGTATTTACGTGTCCTTGCAGCTATGCAGAGCCCTGGTCAGATGGCAACAACTATACAGCAGAAAGAATGACTTTTAACAGAAGATGGTAAATGCCAGAAATCAGCAAAACTATCCAAGGCTACAAGGGGTCTTACAGTGAAATCCTAAACAGAGTTACACCCTGCTAAGACCTCAATGGACTGAGAAGAGTGTGACTGTGTTCAGGATTGCACTGCTAGACTGCAATCCTACTAGCACCTTCCTGGGAGAAAGCCCCACTGAATAAAATGGGACTTGCTTCTGACTTAGGGTTGCCAGGTCCCTTCACTCTCCTGGAGGGAAAGGGGGACGTGGCATGTACTTTTTGTTTCTTCTCACACGTACGCTTTGCAAGTGAGTGCTTCTGACATTGGTATGATGATGTCACTTCTAGGAGTACTCCCGGGCTTTGTGCCAGGCCAATTTGGGCCCCCAAATGGGCCAAATTGGTGGCCCAGCACAAAGCCCGGGAGCATTCTCAGGGCCTTCATGATGACATCACTCCTGGGAGTGACGTCATTGTGCTGCACCAGGAGCGTGCTCCAGGTGGTCCATTCCCACACCTCCCTCCTGCTGGCCAGGTAAGTGAGGGGAGGAGGCTGGGAGCGGGGGATACCTGCCCCTACCAGGAGACTGGCAACCCTATTCTGAGTAGACCTGCTGAAGCTCACTTCCTTAGTTACCACTCCAGTCTTCTTTTCAGGGAGACGTTTCTTTCAGGGCTGTTTTTAACAGCTTACAAAATTGGTTGTTGTGGGTTTTCCGGGCTGTATTGCCGTGGTCTTGGCATTGTAGTTCCTGACGTTTCGCCAGCAGCTGTGGCTGGCATCTTCAGAGGTGTAGCACCAAAAGACAGAGATCTCTCAGTGTCACAGTGTGGAAAAGATGTTGGCAGGTCATTTGTATCTACTCAGGAGGGGTGGGGTTGAGCTGAGTCATCCTGTAAGAGTTTCCCCGGGTGTGGAATGCTAATGGTGGGAGGCTTCACTGTGTCCTGAGGAGGTTCTTTTGCATATGGATTGGTGCTTGATGTGCTAATCTTCTCTGCAGGGCTATTGTCGAGTATAGAGTGTTTTGTTCGCCTGGTGTTTTTCAGAACTGGAAACCATGCTCTGTTCATTCTTAAGGTTTCTTCTTTCCTGTTGAAGTTTTGCTTATGCTTGTGAATTTCAATGGCTTCCCTGTGCAGTCTGACAAAGTAGTTGGAAGTGTTGTCCAGTATTTTGGTGTCCTGGAATAAGATACTGTGCCCTGTTTGAGTTAGGCTATGTTCAGCCACTGCTGATTTTTCAGGTTGTCCAAGTCTGCAGTGTCTTTCATGTTTTTTTTTTCTTGTCTGGATGCTACGCTTTGTGGTCCCGATGTAAACTTGTCCACAGCTGCAGGATATACGGTATACTCCTGCAGAGGTGAGGGGGTCTCTACTGTCTTTTGCTGATCGTAGCATTTGTTGTATTTTTCGGGTGGGTCTGAATACTGCTTGAAGGTTATGCTTTTTCATAAGCTTTCCCATCTGATCAGTAATTCCTTTGATATATGGCAAAAACACTTTTCCTGTAGGAGACTGTTTTTCCTTGGTTGTTTTATTCATCCTGGGTTTGATTGCTCTTCGGATTTCATTTCTGGAGTAGCCATTTGCCTGAAGTGCGTGGTTTAGATGATTAATTTCCTCATTGAGAAAGTGCAGCTCACATATCCGTCTTGCGCGATCCACTAATGTTTTCATTATGCCTCTTTTCTGTCAGGGGTGGTGATTGGAGTTTTTGTGTAAGTACCGATCAGTGTGAGTTGGTTTCCTGTAGACCTTGTGACCTAACTGAAAGTTTGCTTTGCGGATGACCAAGGTATCCAGAAATGGGAGTTTTCCCTCGATTTCTTTCTCCATTGTGAATTGGACAAACTACTTTGTCAGACTGCACAGGGAAGCCATTGAAATTCACAAGCATAAGCAAAACTTCAACAGGAAAGAAGAAACCTTAAGAATGAACAGAGCATGGTTTCCAGTTCTGAAAAACACCAGGCGAACAAAACGCTTTATACTCGACAATAGCCCTGCAGAGAAGATTAGCACATCAAGCACCAATCCATATGCAAAAAAACCTCCTCAGGATACAGTGAAGCCTCCCGCCATTAGCATTCCACACCCTGGGAAACTCTTACAGGATGACTCAGCTCAACCCCACCCCTCCTGAGTAGATACAAACGACCTGCCAACATCTTTTCCACACTGTGACACTGAGAGATCTCTGTCTTTTGGTGCTACACCTCTGAAGATGCCAGCCACAGCTGCTGGCGAAACGTCAGGAACTACAATGCCAAGACCACGGCAATACAGCCCGGAAAACCCACAACAACCATCGTTCTCCGGCCGTGAAAGCCTTCGACAATACAGCTTACAAAATTCTCAGCAGAATGGACATCTATGTAAGAACATGTTTCACAGATCAGTACATGCATGTAGACCTAACCTCTACACATTTGTAATATATCATTGAAAAAGATTAATACCCTATCCCTGTTGAAGAAACTGTCCTTGGATAAGCAGAATATAGTCAATTACAGGCAGGTTTCAAACTTGCCTTTTGCGGACAAGGTGATTACAACTCTAGCTTGTCTTAGATGACACATTTGTCCTTGAACCTTACTTCAACCCTCGCTATGATACAAAGATGGCACTGGATGCTCTAATGAACAATCGCTGTATCTTGGTGCATATAAAACATGCTTCTCTTCCAATAATGCTTGATCTAACAGCATCCTAGACACAGTGGACCATCCTATTTTGTTAAAGCTCTTGGAAAGTGTTGTTCATACTAGTGGGAGAATACTGGAATAATTCTGTTTGTCTTCACAGGATTGTGTCCGGTTTCCAAATCAACTCCTTGAGAGCCATGAGGGGTCTTGTGTGAATGTTGTCACCTATGCTGTTTACGTTTATGTAAAACTCCTTGCTGAGATCATCCAAAGTTTTTGAATTAAGTGTCATTAAAATGCTGATGACGCCTAGCTATGCCTCTCTTTATCTAAACTTCCAGAACGCCATCTCTCTTCTAAGACTCTTTGGTGTAGTAGGTAGACTCACTGAAGCTAAATTCAGGGAAGATGGAAGTGATGCTAGCTGGAAAAGAGGATATTGTGCTTTCCATTTTTGATGGGGTTCAGTTGTCTCAGATTTGGTTAGGAGGTTCAAGCATTTATTAGACTTAGCCCTCCTATTAGAAAAAAAGGTAATACTACTGCAAAAAGGTACATTGTTTCCATTCCATCATGCACGTAAATTGGCCCCCTTGCTAGACTCATCCAATCTTGCCATGCTGATCCATGCAATTGTAACCTCAAGACTGGATTATTGTAATATGGTCCACATGGGAGTACCCTTTGAGACAATTGGAAAGTTCAGCTGGTGCAGAATGCAGCAGCTTATTTATTATGAAAAAGGCAACTACTGTGCTGGAGATTATTAGGAAAGGGACTGAAAATAAGACAGCCAATATTAGAATGCCATTTAGCTCTATGGCGTCGCCTCAGTTGGAATACTATGTGTAGTTCTGGTCATTATATCTCAAAAAGGAAGTTGCAAAGGCAGAAAAAATTCTGAAGACAGCAACCAAGATCACTAAGTGGTTGGAACATCTTTCCTATTAGGAAAGGCTAAAAATTCTTGGACTTTTCAGTTTAGAAAAGAGATAAGGGGGGATATGATAAAAGTTTATAAAATTATGCAGAGGGTAGAGAAAATGGACAGAGAAACTTTTCTCTCTCCCCTAAAAGGCACAACTGGGCAGGATCCCTGGGTCCAACTCAAGGACACTGCTATCATTTTAAAGACAAATGAGCTCTTTTTAAAATGCTGCAAGGGCCCAATTGTGATTGGGCCTGTAACACAGCAGGATAAATTGCTTCTTAGGTCTATCAGTGGCTACTAGCCATGGTAACCAAAGGAACCTCCACATTCAAAGACAGTAAACCTCTGAATACCCGTGCCAGGAGGCAACATCAGTGGAAGGCCTTGCTTGGCCTCTATGTCCTGTTGTTAGCCCTCCAGAGTAACTAGTTGACCACTGTGTGAGACAGGATGCTGGACTAGATGGACCTCTGGTCTAATCCAGCAGAGTTTTTCTTATGATCTTATCATCATGAGCTAATTGTAGTATTCATATCAGATCTATTTTAAAAGCATCACTGGATGTTAGTTTCTGGGCACAGTTTGAAGAACTAGTTCTTTACTTTTAAATTACTTTATTGCCTAGGACCCACTTCTCCCACTATGAATCCCTATGGCAATTATGGTCAAATCCACATTCACCCATTACCCGCATGTTTATTGGATATCTTCCGTTTGCCTCCAATCCGTGATTTTTTCCTCTTCGTTCACATTCCTGCTTCCAATCCGTCTTTCTCATGCGTCCCTCCGGTCACATGGCCGCTCGAAAACCGCTTTTTTGGGCAGGACCTTTTTTCCCGCCCATTTTTTTTTATTTTTTTGAGCGCACTATTCCATTATTTCGATCTTGCCTTATAAAGAAACATCATTGAAGATAATGATGCCTCTCTTCCCCCCACTGACAGCACTGATGGCTCTCTCCCGTTTCTTTTTTGGAAATTTGGAAGCATGTGGGAAGCTTTCGTGGGCATTTCCTATGCAGGACAGTTCAGTGCCTGAATTTTACTGAAGTTTCACTTCCTTGGAGTGTCATTATTTCGATATTTCGTAATTTCCGTATTACAGTAATATAAAATAAAAAAAATAAAAAAGTTAAAAAGGAAGTTTCGCAAGTCCGTTCTGAGGATGGATTCACCCTAAAATGATTTTTCAAACTACCAGATTTGATTCAGAAACAGCATAATCAATAAATCCAATGCTATGAAGTCAAAAACAGTCTTTTGCAGACTACGGAGCACTTGCAAGTTGAATCAGCCAATAGGAACTCTCGGAACGGCCAGAGAGACAGGAAGGGGGGTGGTTTTTTAAAAAACTGCATACATTACGCATTGGCCCGTTCACGGCCACTGTGAAACTCCCATTGAAAACCTGCGACCACATATTCGGGAGAAATGCAAATGAAATGCGTCTGTTTAATGAGGTAATGTGACCAGCACTTGGGATTGCGTGGGGAATGCACGGAACATGCGACTTAGAATGAGTAATGTGGATTTGCCCTATGTTAATCCAACCAGAATTTACTTTCTATTTATGCAGGCTTTGATCCATACATGGGATCTTTGGTGGTGGCTCCTACCTTTTATGGAATAGTCTCCCTGACACTATATTTGATTTATATACTGCCCTTCACGGCAACTTAACACCCACTCAGAGCTATTTACAAAGTGTGTTATTATCCCCACAACAATCACCCTGTGAGGTGGGTGGGGCTGTGACTGACCCATGGTCACCCAACTGGCTTCAAGTGGAGGAGTACGGTACCAATCCAAATTAGAGTCCAACTGTCAGGGGGACATTCACTTCGTTGTGTTTCTGCAGGTTATGTAATGCTAACCTGCTTTGGAAGGCCTTTAACTGATCCAGGTTTATTTGGGTGGGGACAGCAATTTCGGCTGGCCAGTTGTTTGTTTGCATGGTTTTTAGTTGTTGTCTTAGATATGGATTTTTACACTTTGTTTTGAATGTGATAGGAGAAACTGTAATGGGTATGAATTCTTCTTCACCATTTCTCCCACGTCAACATCACTTTTCTCCTGTATGGGGTTTGAATGTAAGAAAATAATTCAATAAATACAAAATAATTTCTACATCTCTCTTCCATGTAGGACCTGAAATTAGGGGTTAACCAAACTCACAGTACCTGGTATCTTCTCTCCAACAAGTATACCTAAATTAATGCCCTAAGAAACAGTCCTGTTTTAATATGAAAGAATCTCCATTTCAGATATCGATAGTGCCTTCTCAAACCAAATGGATTTGAACCAATCAAAAGCAGTTTTTGGCCATTTCAGATTGGACAAAGGTATCATTTAACATGGAGATTTGATTTCAGTTGTGTGTTATAAAGTATCAGTGTTAATGAGCAGGACCTTTTATTGTCCCGTATAACTTCCCCAGAGGCATGGAGCAACTTCAGAATAAAAAATGGCTAAAAGATAAACTTACAAAAAAAAAAGGGGTAATATGTTTGAAGTCTGAATCACTGCAAAATAAAAGGGGTGTATGAGCAGTTGTTTAATCCTTGAATGAAAGACTGCAAGAACTAGAGAGCACTGAAAAAAATTAATATATAGAACGATTAAAGCAAAACTTGACTTTTGGGCTGCACATATAACTGATACTAAATAGAATATTTTTAAAATTTGAAGCCAGAAAATACACTTCCAGAAGGGTCATCATCAAGATTAAAGAAGAGGTTGCAGTCAGACCAGACTGGGCATTTATCCCTGTAATGGGTATGAATTCTTCACCATTTCTCCCACGTCAACATCACTTTTCTCCTGTATGGGGTTTGAATGTAAGAAAATAATTTCTAGTCCTTGCAGGATGAAAGTCTAGCACATTTTTATCCAATGCTTCCTCCATGGAGATTACAGCAACATACATGTTCTCCTCTCTTTCATTGTACCCTCACAACCCTATGGGATAAGTTAGGCTGAGAGTACGTGACCGGTCCAGGCTACCCAAGAAGCTTCATGGCAGACCTGCATCTCCCAGGCCCTAGTCCAACATTCTAACAAAACTGCATTGATCCCAAGCCACTTTAGAGGATTATTTAGAGCCAATAAACAGGTCTTGATCAGCTGCAGAAAGTTTTAAATTAAAGCTGAACAATAAATCAGGGACATATATTTCTTTACATGCATCCCTCCTGATCAATCATTGAAAGTGGCTTTTCTGGTTTCAAGAGCTACCAGAGAAATGTTACATGCTTCTCTGTGTGTCATTTAGCTTGGCCCTAATGCTGGAATTCACCTGCCACCTGTACCTATTTCAGGACTGCTTTTACATGTATTCATGTGTAGTTTGGCTCTCAGATAAATATTGTTTGTATCAGCAATAAGAAGACAGCAAACAAGTAATACAATCATATATGCACAAACTAAATTATCTAATGGAAAAGCGTAAGGGTCACAGAGGGCAGTATCAATTGCTATAGAAATATATATCCTGGTTTTATCCCACAGCTGTAATTTGAACTTTCCATAAACACCAAATCCTTACATTTTCTGAATAGCTAGAGTGGCCTTGGTTAGTTACCTCATTGGGCTGTGAGGATAAAAGCTATTTTAAACTACTGGAGGAAGGGCAGGATACAATACAACAATCCCCACTATATGGCTTCAAGTTTTTAATCTATAGTCCATTGCAGAAACACAGAGGTACTGATTTGAGGCAAAGATAGCTTGGGTATTCTATCTTTATAGTCGTGTCGGAGTGGGAATTCGCTGCGATGCAGCTTTTCTCAACGCTGAGCGGCAAGTGGTCTGTCTATAAAATCCCTTCACAAGCGTCCTGTCCTTCTCCGCAGCCAGTCACCTCATCGGAAAGTCAGTCGTCTGCAGTGTCCAGCCTAACCCATGAGGGGAGACAAATTTGCCCAGGCAAGAGAGACCGGTCAAATGTGCCACAACGACGCAGAAATACGCGTGAAGGCACAGGCTGAAGCCTCCGCCCTGGCATGAGCGGTTATCTACCCGGGAAGGCTCGGCGCTCCCCATTTGCTCGTTCTACGGCACACGTTGCAGGGCTGATACGCCGCCTCCTTTCCCCAGCAGCGTGCGAAAACAAGCGCCGGCCCTCGTGAAGCCTCAGGCTCGACTTTAAACAAATAATAAACTCGTCATCTAGGAGGGGACCCCGACCCCCCTCCCCGGCTCCTCCTGGGCCATGACGCAGCTCGCCCATCTGCGGCCATGTCCTGACTGTAGCCCGAGGCTGCGGTCCTGTTTGGAAGTGATCTTGTGTCGCTTTTAAGAAAATGTATGCCGACCCGCCTTTCGCCGCTCCGACGTCGTTTTCGCGGGCATAAGCTTTTTGCTTACTCGCGGGTGCCTGCCTACAGGGAAAAGACGGCCGCAGAAAGCCGCCCCTCTGCCCCAGGCCTGGCCCGAGGACCTCCGCAGACTGCTGCCGACGCTCTAGGCTGGCTTGCGTGCCTGGTGCAGCAGTCGGAAGCCGCTCGGAGACGGTTACTGCTCCTCGGTAGCGGCCGCTGGGGTTGTAGCGCCCTGTCCCGCTAAAGGCGGAGGTTCTCCAGGAAGGGCCCCAAGCGGGCGTTTCCTCCTTGTCCCCACCCCGCATTGCCAGGAGCCAAAGGCGCGTGGTGCTCGTTGGGGCCATTTCTACTTCCCCGTCGGCGCCAGTCCCTGGAGCGCAGCTGCGCGCGGCTCGCTTTCTGGCTAGCGGAGTCCGACATATTTGCTCAAGGAGCTCGAACACGCTCCCAGGGTCTTCCGTGCGGGCAGCCTGGCCAAGAGCCCAATACGTGTTTGTTGGTTTGTTTTTGCAGTGGGCGAGAGACGACACGCGGAAGCGTTTTGATTTAAACCTTCTAGCCGAAACTTCTCGAAACCTTCGAGCAGTAGTGAGAAGTCTCAAAAGGGGGCTGCGGCCGTCTTGGCTGTCACGCCCCCTGCCTCGGCAGCCTGGTTCCCGCACACTAAGCACAGATGTGGAAGGGCACCCCGCGATAAGAGCGGGATTACGCACATGCCCAAGGATATTGTTCTATAGGCTGCTAAAGATTAATTTTGATGGTGGAAACCAACTCCGAGGAAGTCCTCACTCAAGCTAGCTCTGCCTGCTAGTCACTTGTTGAGGGCATAATGTGCCAGTAATGAGAACTTTGCGGGAAGCCGGTGGCTTCCACAATGGCCCTTTGGGCGCCAGGTTCGCTTTTGTAAGTGGGCTTGCACTTTTTCTTTTTACTATAGAAACTCTTTTCCCAGCTTTTGCTCAGAAAGATAGACAGGCATATTATCAGTCTTTCCAGGGCAATGCTAGTGAGATTTGTATCCCCAGAGGGATGTGGCGTGAAAACACCATAGCGCTGCCTCGAAGAGGCCTTCGTAGGCTTAATGTATGCTTTTTATATGCTTGGAAGGAGTATTTTTAATTATATACATCACACCTACCCTAACGGGGCAGACAATTACAGTGGGTTTTGTGAAACTGCCTTCTTCCTTTTTGTTGGTTTTGTTTTGCAAATATGCCTCTACTGTCAGGTGAAGTCTCACCAATTGGAGCTGTTGATGAAACTAAATAAAAGGGGAAGCATGCTAAGAACTTAGTCTAAAGAAAAGTACAACTAAAAGCACTGATGAACAGGTGTGATCTGTTAATTCACTAGATGGCGATTTCAGTGATAGATTTTTAATTGGATTTTAATGATGAGCTCTCCCTTGTGGACACACAGAGTGACTTTTAAAATGGAAAAGACATTTTGTGTCTATGACAAGACAGCTGTAGAACGCCAGAACAGACTCCCAATGCAGCGATGTACTACTGAGGCACTCCCATCAGGCTACTGGGTCCTCTTGCCAGCTAAAGGCTTTGAACAGTTTTACTAGTTTTCCTTGGCAACATTTTATGCCTTTAAAAGCTGCAACATGGCAGAAATCAATCAGAGCATTTTCTGTAATTCACCACCATGCTAGAAAAAGTTTCTCCTGATGAATCTTCCCGTTAAGCCTCTTTTTGAGATAAAGCAACTGTGCCAGAAGACTGCAACATTTTAGTTGAACCATAATCGGCAGCACCATGCAGAGGACATTGCAGTAGCTCAGCTAGAGAGAGAAGGGAATGCTCCTGGGCACAGCTACTGACTTGGGAAAGCAGCCAAGGCTATGAGGCTGAGTCTGGAAGGAAGGAAGGCTAAAAGCAAGCCCAATGAATGTCCTTAACCTTTCTCAAAAACTTGACAGCCATCATGAAGTCTGTCTTATCTAGTTCAATTTCAATCAGGCTACCCATGTCCTGTCCTGTATGCAGACTGATTAAAACCTGGCCTGTATCCTACAGTTTTTACCGCGGACCGGGCAAGGGGGGACTTCTGATCATTAGAAAGGCTAGGCTGGGGGTTGTGGGACCCATGTGGACAAAACCCACATGGGATGGTGGCTACAGTCAGGAGAGGAATCAAAAGAGGTTGAGTAGAAAAGCTGAAAAGATACACTGCAGGCTTGAGGCAAATTGGGGTATGTATATATTTTCTAATGATATGCCTATATTATTAGTTGATAAAAGCATCATTGGCAGTGCAGTTCTAAGCAAATTTACACCCTTCTAAGTCCACTGAAGTCAGTTTGCTTAGACAGTTATAATCGTGCTTAAGGTAGCACTGTAAATGCTATCAAAGTATCAGTGCCCTGCAATGAATGTAAAACTATTAGTTATACCCGTTAAACAGCCAAACCAAGACTGAACTTTTTACAGATAAGCACTTTATTGACCTTTTTAATATATTTGATATATATTTATTTTTTTCTCCCGTTAATTTTTATAAATGGGAGACAGGAACAGAATCTACCCTCCACTTTTAAAGCTTTTCATTTTGCATGAATCTAGTGTACAGAAGTGTGAGACATGAACTTTCCACAGACTGCAGGCAAAAATACATGGTATCAGATAGCTGATCTATAGAGAGTTTGTTGTGGATTTGGGGGTGGGGTGTGATTCAGTTCTTCCTTTTCTGGCAGATTTGTTGCCTGGCTTAACCTGCAAAATGGGACTGATCGTATATAGCTTACAAAGTTGAACACGAAGGCTATATATTGTTTTATGTTCTCAATAGTTTTTTGAGTGTATCCCGTATATCCACAACCATTCTTGTGGCAGATTAATAATAATGCACAACACACCCTTGTTTTATTCTGTGTTTAAAAAAGAAGAAAGCATTACATTCCAAAACAGCTTACAGGAAACTGACATCTATAAGGATGTTTTCCCTCTGTTGCTGTCTTGTCTTCTGCCTTTGGCTGACATCCAATGCCCCTTCTGCACTATAGTTATCGTCCAGTGTTGACAGGTTATTAGAAACCCTTCCCTCGTAGTTGTCTATTAACTAGTCTGGGAAATAGTTTAAATTTGATCGTGTAGATAGGAAAAAACAAGCAGCAGAGCCATTTCTAATTCCAGTCAGGAAGAATTGGGCGCAGGGCAAGTCTTATTACTGACAACAACTATCAGCATCCAGTCCTTTCTCAAACTTAAACTATTCTATTTTCTCTTCTTGTTGGTCAGTGAATTGCATCTGTATCTACTCTATGCAGTATGTGATGTAGTCGGAGATAGGAAATACCCATGTTATATTTATGAAACTCTGTGTGCTGAGATAGTGGCTCCCAATGCTTGTTTGTATTCTTTTAATAGTCTAGGAGAGGGTTCCTCTTACAGAAAAGCTGCTTGACGTGTGAAAGTTTGGATAGATGGTCCACTGGTATAAAGTGATTTTCTACTTCAAGAGCCCAGGATGGGATTCAGATATCTAGCTAGTAGCAGCCTTACAGCTTTTGGCAATGCTCTAATGCTGCCTGGGACAATGTGCCACCATAGCAACATCTACTTACACATCTGAGCTGGCCAATACCTCTTTCATCTTGTGGGGTACACCTCTGCTACACACAACATGAGTAACACTGGACTGATCGCAGACGGGGGGTTGTTGAAGTGAGGTGCTATCTGCCCCACTTAGAGGTAGTTGAAGATAGGAAATAGCTGTGTTATATTTACTTAACTCTATATGCTGAGATAGGACCTTTTGGATCAGAGACAGATTGTGCTAATATATGCTTATTTTTTCTTCAACTAACATTTCAAAATGGGGAGCAGTGTCAGAAACAGAATCTACCCTGCTTGTCAGGTGCAGGATGTTGTGTTGACACACGTTACTGTGTGCCACTGCAGCTATTTATGTATTTAAAATGGCAAAGAATCCCATGACACCTTATATACTTAACTTTTGTGAACTAGAGCCCACTTAATCTTAGCCCAAGATAGTTTATGCTATAATAAATTCGTTAGTATCTAAGGTACCACGAGATTCTTTGTTTTTGCAACAACAGATTAACACAGCTACCTCTCTGGGCTTTTTTTGTTAGCAAAGCCAGAATTGTCACTTTGATGACAGCTCACAATGTTACGCATACAGGAGAGCAAATGAAATAAACTGCTTGAATAAATGCACACAAATATCAGAATGCTAACAAATGTGATGGGCCTTGACCTTTGGAGGGAGGAATTCAAGGGACAGTAATCTCTACAAAGAGAGATTTGAGAGGCAGCAGTATGCAAGAGATTTCAAATACTGCAACGTTGTTGTTTTTTACTTAGAGATTTTCCTGCATCTTGGGTGCCAATTTGCAGTGGATTTCTCACATCCTCATTTTCCTTTTCTTGTATTTCTTTGTTTTTCTCACGGTTTCTCTATAATTTCTTAAACTGTTTCAGTGCAATTTGAGAAGATCTGATGAAACAGCAAGAGAAACATGGAGGAGGTAGAAAAGAAGCCAAAAAGTATTTTTTTATTCATTCACGAAAGAGGTTGCAATGGACAAATGTGTTTTGTCACACAAAGCCCAATATATTTGTAGTAGGGATTCTTGTATCTGGAGAATACTGTAACAGGGTTCATTTTTGCAATGATTCAGAAGCAACTGCAGCTTGAGAGAGGTGTTTTAAGTGGTATGGAGAAAGTATTAAATACCCTCTTCCTCAGTGACCTGTTCTCTATCTTCAAAGCCAGGACCTTGAGCTGCAAATTAGCATCTTAAAAACACAATTATAGCAACGCTGTTCCCCAGAACACTGACCCAAACAAAAATTATGAGAAAGCATTATGAGAAAGGTTATTTTAGGCTAACTTTGATGACCAGAGGTAAACAGGTTGAGTCGTCTTTGGGATTTGGAGGGCTGATTGCTTTTGTTTACTGAATGAGGATATCTTTAGTTGCTCATCTTTTTATTAGTTACTATTTTTCCTGTTTTCTGGAATTAAAAAGTAGCAAACCCTATATGTCTGTATTATATTATTAAAAATCAATAGCTGATGACTTTCAGTATGCATATTCATTTTTATGTGAATAGGTTCAGATTGATTTTACCCATGAGTTCTGACAGGTCCCTGAGGGTGTGAGAGCTGCCGCTTGTGCCTCCATCCTTGCTTGTAAAATCATGTCGGGTAAAGGTGCTGCAGCCTTTAGTTAAAATCATTAGTGCCTTGTTGACTGAAGGGGGTTTCCCTAGTCCTTTGAAGAAAATGGTTATTCAGCCTTTGCTTTAAAAGCCTTCATAGCCTAGGTATGATGTGCCCCACTATAGACTGGTCTACAATTTACCTTTTTGGTGGCTGGGGTTTACAAATAAAGCATAATAAAAACACAACATGGTAAAAGTTGACAGTTTACAACTAAGTATTAAAAGCCCAACAAACTACATAAACAATGAGCAGCTTAATGTCTCAAAAAAGTTTTGACTAAAAAGCAGACTATAAAAATGATGTTAAAAGACCAGCTCTTTTAACCTGGGTAAAAAAGAAGGTTTTGGCCTGATTCCTAAAAGACAGTCGCAGAGGCCCCACATGAGCCTCAAAGGCAAAGGTGCTCCGGCCAGATGCCGTTGCCTGAAAAACAGTCTCTGGTCTGATGATGGTGGAGCAGCTCCAGAGGCTCCTGGGTGGCGCATCCGTCCGTGGCCCATTTTTTCTGGGTTTCAGGCCTGGTTTTGAAACCATGATAATGTTGGTTGCACTGGTGGACACTCTCTGTTTAAAGCTGAACAAGAGTCAGTCATCCTTGTTGATATTGTTAGGTCTTAAAGAGGCCTTTGATACAGTTGACGGCTTGGTCCTTCTTCCCTGGATGGGATAGGGGAGTGAGGTTAGGGGAGCAGCCCTTCAGTGGTTTGGGTACTTTTTGTCTGACTGGACACAGAGTTTCTGTGGGAGGAGCAAAATCAGTGAGTTGGGTGTTGTTCTGTGGAGTGCCTCAGGGTTTTATTTGTATTCCTACGCTCCTCAGTATTTGTATAAGGCTGCAAAATGAGATTGCTTGAAGATTTGGGGTTGGATGTCAGTAATATTCAGAGGACACTTGGCTCCAAATTTCATAGTCTCAAGATGTGTCCGTCCTGGCTCTGAACAAGAGCTTCGAGGACATGGTCAAGTGGCTGGGGCAGAACAAGCTGAAGCTGAATCCAGACAAGACAGAGGCAATACGAATTGGGAAGAGTGATGCTTGGGAAGGTTTGGATCCACAGCTAGTCAATGGAGCAGAGGTGGCAGAACAGGTTAAGAGTTTGGAGGAACTCATGGACCCAGCCTTGCTATTTGAAAATCAGGTTGGTGGGATGACTAGGAGTGCCTTCTACCAGTTGCATGTGTTTTGTCAGCTCTCTCTTTTCTTAGACTCAGCCAGCCTCTCCATGCTGATTCATGCTTTTTATAACCTCATGGTTGGACTACTGCAATATACTCTGCGTTGGGCTGCCCTTTAGGACAACCTAGAAATTGCAGCTGGTTCAGAATGTGACAGCCTGATTGTTGTTAGGGGCTGGCTGTTGGAAGCCCATCTTGCCTATTTTAAAACAGTTTAATTGGCTGCCAGTTTATTTCTGAGTTCAATTCAAGGTGCTGACCTTTAAAGCCTTTCATGGCCTTGTACCTTCATATCTAAAGGACTCTTTCTTCCTGTATGGCCCTCGGTGTCAGTTGTGGTCTTCAGCTCCTTTCTGGGTATTAGCTCGCTGAAGGTAGCCCACCTGGCACTGATGAGGGCCCATGCTTTCCTGGTTGTTGTTCCTGCTTTATGGATTGGATTCCTTAACCTGTGGTAACTTTTAGGAGGTACTTGTAAGGCTATTTTATTCAATAGAGCTCTTAATGGAGTAAAAATCACAGGCATTTTATTAGGCTGAGGAATGAACTGGGGTTTTATTGTTATTTGGATGTTTTTAATTATGTAAGCCATCTTGAGCCAAAGGGGGGAAGGCAAGGTATAAAAGTTTTAATAAATAGTACGATTTCTAGTGTTCTGTCATTGCATCATGATCAGGAAATGGATCAAAAGGTGGGACTATGTAGATTGAACAAGCTTGATTCTGAAAAGGTCCTGTTAAATTTCACATGACAAAGTAAACAGCCTGCAATTAGTGATACTGTTGAGGAAAGAGCAATATATGCCCACCCCCCTCAAAAAACCTGGGACAACCAGGAAGTATTTTTAACATGTGCCCATCATTATCTACATTATGCCTGTTTTCTTTCTCCCATTTAAGTAGATGGTTGCTATTCACTCCTACGGGAGAAAGTAGAACGCTGTGTTTACAGCATAACCTATTCCCAGGAATCTTTGCAATATGTAGCTCCTCTTTCTATATTACTTGATGGTTATATAATAAAGACTAGAGCTCAGCTGAAAACCTTGTGGGTTGTAGTGGTGCAAGAGCAGGCTTAGACACTGTCATCAGAGCACGGAGGATCTCCCACAGTGCTCAGTGCAGCAGTTTTCAAGACAGTTCAATTCTGCATGAGCACCGTAGGGCCTTTTGAAGAAGCAGCTGTTAATCGGACTGCTGGCTGTGACCTTAACTAGAGGTTTCTTATAATGCGCAATTCTGTGGTGCTGACTTCGCAGGACCTTCAGTGACCTATGTGAGCCTGCTTGTAAAATGTTAGAACTGGGAGTTCCATTAATTTTTGTACGTGTAATTTTTTTTTAAGGAGACTGTGCTAGGCAGAAAAGGACAGAAGATGGAGGCTCTAGGAAGTCTAAATTGCTATGCTTACATCCCCCTCACACTTGATAGGTGTGTTTCAAAAACATGGGAGTGCTTGGTGCAGGGACCCGGTGCTGCCTCCTTCCCATCAGTGTCCTTGATTGTATCAGTTTCTGTGAGAAGAAGTATATGGGCTGCAATTGGGACCACGGTTGATGGGGGGTGGGGGTAAAACCTGCACTGTATCCCACTCCAGACATGGGTGTCAGGATAGCTTTTGCTCCTGAAGTTTTCCTGATTGTAGCCCTGTTATCAACTTGCCCATTGAAAGAGTTGGGCGAAGGTATTCTTGAGAAGAGTAAATGGCAAGCTTTGCTTGCTTCAGTAGAAGTAAACCCAAATTGGTCAGGGGTTCAAGTTAAACGTTAGAAGACAGTTCTCTAATACAGCAGCAGTTCAGCAGAAGAAGCTGCCTAGGGTGGCTGTGGAATCTCCCTCTTCGGAAATATTCCTTAAAAAGTTGGAAAGGTATCTGGCAGAGATGCTTGAGGCATGAGATAGACCCATACACACACAGAATGAGAGAAAGAAAGCAACCTTGGACTTGAATCTGATTGAATGTTGGGATTTAAATCTTTTTTTTAAAAAAAAGACATTTTCCTCCATTTTTTTCTATAAACAGAGACTGAGGGCCTTTCCATACATTGCTTTTAGTTTTCATTTGCTTCAGCTAGTGCTTCCATTGAAGGGGAAATTGCTTTTTACTAACATTCAAACCACTAGCCAAATGGCTGAAAAAGACTATGCTTCTTGCCTTCCCAGCAAGTGCCATTATTAGAGGACTATTTTACATTAGAGATGGGGGTTGTACCAAACTACTGCCTCATTGTGTCACTGCAAGGCATGCTACAAGTGCCTTCTTGGTCCATCAGTGCTATGTTTCAACACCATTCATATATTTTAAATTATTCTCTGTTAGCTTTTCCTCCCCTGATGGAAGCTTTCTGTACTCGCTTTAGTACTAAAAAATGTACCTCTTCCTACAATTAAAAAAAGAATATTCTCTTTTGTCCACAGCAAAGCTATCCATCACAGCAAATCTACTTTCCGTATGGTTAGCCCTAGTAAAGCTCCAACAGCATGATCTTTGCACCAAGACGTCCTTTGCAAAGGTCTTGGGAGTCTGTGTTGCTCACAGTCCTCCAGTGGTTTGAATGCTGGTGCTCTGGACATCTGAGGGATCCATTCACAATAAAAAGAGACTCTTATGATAAGGCTGAAGGATATCAGTGTTTTAATGTTGAGAAAGGTCCAATGTTTATTCATTCATCTGAGCAGAAAGTCTAGTTCCTGTAGACCATTTGCTCATTTACAAGTTTATTTATGGCTATAGAGTCTGATTGTTGAATTGAGGTTTCCCCCCATTATCGTCTGATTACAAGAGAACAGTATCCACCATGATTTGCAGAGAAGACTTCTCTGCCTCTACAAGTATAAAGCTGTATGTCTGTGTGTACAACCAAGCCCGCACATTCTGCACTCCTCGGTGTGAGTCAGTACATATTAGAGGCACAACTCAGTGCACAGTGGGCTTTTCCCAGTGGCGCATCCGAATGGTTCTGTGCTGTATTGATCCTCCAAGGACATGGCATTGCAGTAAAAGTTAATCCTGTGAGAATGTCTATATAGGTGGATCCTGGTCCATTTGGTTACTTCTCCCAAATCATTGACACTCTTGACCTTGAAAGATCAAGATATATAAGTGAGAGCTTGAAAAATCCAATGGAAAGCAAATGAGAAAGCAAACGGAAGAGAGCAGCTTGTTGTAAACCCTGGTTTTCATTTGCAAATGCATACTGAATGAATGCAGAAAAATGGTCCAGTAAGCATTTTCTTTGTGTACATCAGAAGCTCTTTTATAAGAATTGCAGGTGTCAGAAGCAAGAGTGTGTTTCCCTAGTGTAGAGGCACCTTGAAGAGCTCATCATCTTCATACAGGCCTTTCGCTTTAAAGCTTTTAGAGCCAAAGGCAACCTGAAGTGCTTAAGAGCCTCATTAGATGTGAAGTGCTTAAAGCAGCTTAGCTGCAGTAGTAGAAGAGCCCACTATGAAAAGGAGTATTGTATTTAAAAAGTGGCAGAGGGGAAAGGGTGTGTCTCTGTTACTGCATTGCATTGTGTCTCACTGAATCCAGATTTCAGCTGCAATTATCCTTTGGCTATTGCTAGCATTGCAAATTCAGCCTGCGCTTGTCAGCCCCGATGCTCACACATCTTTATTAATAGCAATGCTGTCAGATTGCCCCATTTGAAAGGCCCATAGTTAAGAAATATTTAGATTTATATCCTGCTCCCCCTCTTCCCCCTGGCCTACCTATACATAATATGGACAGCCTTCCCCATTTCCAGCCCAATTCAAGTTTCCTAGATCCAAACCTTGAAGTGGCTGCCATTTAGGGTTGCCAGCCTCCAGGTGGTAGCTGGAGATCTCCCAGAATTACAACTGATCTCCAGGTGACAAAGATCAGTTTCCCTGGAGAAAATGGTTGCTTTGGAGGGTGCACTCTATGGCAGTATACCCCACTGAGGCTCCTCCCCTCCCCAAACCCTACCCTTTCCAGGCTCCACCACCCCCAAATCTCCAGGGATTCTCCAACCTGGACCTGGCAACCCTGCTGCCATTTATTTAAGAGTTACATAGCAGGCTGAATTCTGTTTCGTAGGGTCTTTCCCATCATAATGGGGCAAGTAACGTGAGCATTTCCTTCTTTGTGCAATTCTAGCAGAGCCTGAACATTACCATGCTTATTTGCTATTACACTTATTTCCTTAAGACGGGGAGGTTGGGCTAAGCTACAAGGGAAGAGCTTTTCAGAGACAGCTGCACAGGATCACTAGGAGAAGAGGAACTTTGCAATTGTTTTCTTGCAATCTCAATGGAGAGATGAACTACCTGCTCTTCCCCTTCCCTGCCTCCCCAGGCTAGGGACATAACATTGTTTTCAGCTACAGTTCCTGAGTAAAATTGTGTCCCTGACACGTTAAAAAACACATGTCTAGTGTCACTTGTAGCATAGCTCTTAAGTGCAGCTACAGGACAGGCAGTTAGGATGGAACTGCAGAAAGGTATGGAAGTCCACTTGGCATCTGGCAGCCCTCAATTAAAGTGTGCTTGCTCATGTACATACAAGGAGTGCATGCAAGCTTGTGTACACAGGAGGAGACTGTCCCTTTCTCCCACTACATCTCCTATAATGCAACTAGCCATTATGAGGGTTTCCTTTTCAGTGCTAATGCAAGGGGAGGACAAGGTGATACTTAAGAAATTCCCCCTTGTGCCAGGCTATTTCAAACAAATTTATTCCGCCAATTGGCCTCCAAGAGTAAATGTCTGGAGTTAAGGTATTTCCAGGGAATTAACGGCAGGTACAGGTACAGGAGCGGTAAAGTATCTCTCCCACCAATTCTCCACTATAGGTATCTGCTCCCACATTTTCATGTGTTTGTGAAAATAAATTCATTTTCTGCCATTATTAAAGTGTGTAAAGCATCATTTTAGGAGTGGTGGAAGTTAAGATTGCCAGACTACAACCCAGAAATTCATGTTGTTTCCTAATTTTGCCAATAACGTGGAACATGAAGCCGTCAAAGCTTCAACTGCTCATTCTTCTCCATGATCTTTAAATACGGCTTAATATAGTGGACACAGAAGGGGAGAATGGGCAACAGAAACATGGGGGAGGGGGAGAAGCTGCAGCTACTCAGCCACCAGTCTCCTCCTGATTGCAAGTGGGCAGCCCTCGGTTTTCAGGTCACACGCAGCAGCTTCCCAGGCTTCAAGACAGAAACTGTCTAGAGTTACCATCTTTACTACTCAGTCAGCTCCTGTGTCATCACAAAAATGAAATTGAGTGGGAGAAGCTTTTCCCATGACATCTCTAGACTAGGAAAAACCTTCAATTGTTTAATTTATGCATTCCATGTTTTTTTTTTAACAGAAACCATGTAGGATTGTCACTTTTTTATTGTCCTTCATCAGAGGTTCAACATTTAGAAACGAAGCAGAATTTTCCTGACCTGGAGGTAGAAAGTAGTAAGAGATTCAGCCAATAAAGCTCTGTATGTGCATCGGTGCAATCCTAAACACGGTTACACTGGTCTATACCCTTCTAAGTTCTGCATTAGAACTGCCCTCTTCCTTTTGACATGGCTCCTGTGCCTATACTAGCTGCATCCTAAATTGAAAGTCATCAGATTAAATTTTCTTAGCATGAAGGAAAGGTTAATCTTCTGAAATCCAGCTTGTTACATGGCTAATAAAGGAGTGGGATGTTTAGAGGAAAGATAGCAACACAATATTCTACTCAGTCTGAGCCTATAAATGGTTGCTTGGAAGCAAGTCTAACTTTGTTCAATGGGACTCACTTCCCAGTAAGTGTACATAACATTTCTATCTGTGCAGTGAGGACCTCCCATTCTAGTTCTGTTGTAGCAGATTTTTCCTAACTGACCTTTAGGACCCAGCCCAGGATGTCACCATGCTCATGTATAATGTAGGCATTGGTGATATATGATCAATGCATATATACAAGTTGCATATACAATTGAAAATTTTAAAATTTCTTTCTTAGTAACTGCCCCTATAAAATGTCTACACATTTTTTAAAAACTCTACATTTAAGAAGTAATATGGTGGAGAAAGCGGATAGATGCAATAGAGAAAAGGTGTAGTGTATGCATATACCATGCAACAGAAGTTTCTCTTTCAGCATATCTTGGGCCAAGCCCTATGGTGACAGATACAGATGAGAACAGGGATCCCATAGCTGTGATACCAATACAGAAGATGGAATTTCAATAAGTATGCAACAAGGATGTAAACTCTGGAGGTCTTCTTACGAAAAGTACAGGAGTACAGTTGTTCTCTGCATGTGGTCACCCTACCAAACCACCCAAATTATTTCTTAAACTAAAAAGGTTTGCTGGGAACAGCTACTAAGAGGGAACTTCCAAAACATTCTGATCAGCACATACTCCTCCTGGTCATAATAACCTGCCTGGCACTGCCTGCATCTTTGATCCAGGTGGCTCTGTGACCTTTGGACAATGGACACATACATTTTTCAAGCTTCAGCAATAAAAGTAAAACAGGGTTTTAAAAAAATGATTACGTATTACTTAGGAGATGAGCATATGTGGAAACAGATTATTCACTGTAACTTGCCTTGTACTGTCACTTATTTTTTTTGCAAAAAAATCTTAAAATGCTATCAGATCAAGTGTCTCCTCCCACACCCTAGAATTTATCTTGAATTCAAGGTTCAAATTTGTCACTGGCAACGACTTCAGTCTAAGCAGTAACTAAAACATAGTGAAAAGGAAAGCATTAACTTAGCCTTCAGCATTTACTTTGCTTTTCAGGGAAAAGTAATACCAGAAACTCATTCCTAAGCATCATCTGGCTATGAATAACTACTATGCTGAAGCAGCTTGGGTGGGGCAGAACACTCCTCCTGACATAGTTATTTGGGCTATTTTTGTGGCCACTGGCCTGGCATTTGGTCATTAAGACTGAAATGGTATGCAAACTGTGGAGCCAGCCCAGTTTATTTATTTAGCTAGACAATTAGTTGGGTTCTGTCCTGCCCTTCTGGTGCAAGGAATATCCAGGACAGTGCACAAAAATACAGAACTCCCTTAAAGCAACAATAAAATCATTAATATCTAAAATATAAAAAAGTTACAAATAGCAGGAGCATTAAACCATACTAGATTCAATAAAATAGGCTAAAAATATATAAAATAATATAACAGAAAAAAATTCTATATAAAAGGTAAAGAATGTATATAGTGTCATGAAACTATGACAAAAGATTTCTAAAAATGTCAAAAAACTTTGCAGAGGTTTTTAAACTAGGGTCCATGGATCTCCAAGGGGTCCATAGATAGATTTCAGGGGGCTGTGAACTTGAATGTGGTGGGAGGGAATTGATAACTGTATTTCAATATAATTGCTTTCCTTTGTAGTCCTATGTATTTTATTTATGCATTCAAAAACATTTTTTATTTATCTATTTTATTTATGTCATTTATAGTCCATCTTACTGAGATTCAAGGCGGATTACATAGCGTGAGATTAGTACAATCAGTATTGGGGACATTTCCATACAGTTTTAAGGACATTTCCACAATAATGTCATAGGATTTTACAAAGATGTAGCATTCACAAGAATCCAATACAGAGTTGAAGAATTGCTGAAACAGAACATAATCAATTCTAGGACTGACATTAGATAAACATGAAGTACAGGTAGTATAAAAGTACATATTCAAGCAACAGATAATATGCAAGGCAACGTACTGATGAAGTCTATGGTCCCTAACTCATTAGCGAAGCATTTGAGACCCCTCCTTATAATCCCTCCAATCTGAGTAAAAAGCCTTTTTGAATAATTCGGTTTTGCATCGTTTGCAGAAAGCCAGGAGAGTGGGGGCTCTCCTGACCTCCTCAGGCAGACCGTTCCATAGGGTGGAGGCCACCACAGAGAAAGCCCGTATGCGGGCTGCTGTTGATTTTGCCCATGTGCAGGCTGGCACCTGCAAGAGACCCTGTTCAGATGAGCAAAGCTGCCATGGAGGGACATAAGGAGCGAGGCGATCTCATAGGTATGCTGGGCCAAGGCCATGAAGAGCGTTGTGTGTACAGAAAAAAAGAAGTTTTCTGTATGAAAACTAATAAAAATATATATATTTTAAAAAAGAGCTTTGTATGTAATAACCAATACCTTGAACTGAGCACTGTAACTGACAGGTAGCCACTGGAGTGACTGTAAAATGGGGGTGATAGTGATATTCATGCTCCTGCTCACTCCCGCTAACAGTTGAGCTGCAGCATTTTGCACCAATTGGAGCCTCCTAGTTAACTTAGATGGGGGACCAATGTATAGTGCATTACAATAGTCAAGTTTTGATGTTACCATAGAATGGATCCAGGTGGCCAGGTCAGCCATGTCGAGGTAAGAAGCCATCTTCCAGGCTAGAGTGAGATTGTAGTAAGCATTTTTTGCAGCGATATTCTGAGAAGGGGTCCATAGGCTGCCAGGCTGCCAAAGGGATCCATGGCACAAAAAAGGTGAAGAACCCCTGCTTTATGGAATCTTCATGCATTGAAACCACGGCACCTCCAGAAAACCAAAATCTTCTGGTTGTGCTGGAAGTTCAGCAATGAAGGAATAAAATTTCTCCAAAGACAGGAGAGTTCCACAGCTTGGGGGCTATGGCTGGAGAAAACCTACCATAAGTATCCAGTGAGTTTCACTCACGCCTCGCTAGCTGATCTCAAAACCCAGACAGGAACGTATGATGGAAACATTTCTAATACATTTACTTATTTATTTACTTCATTTATACCCTGTGTTTCTCCTCAGTGGGGAATCAATGTGGCTCACACTGTCTTCCTGTCCTCTGTTTTATCTTCACAATAATTCTATGAGGTAGGTCAGGCTGGGAGTGTGTGATTGGCTCAAGGACACCCAGCAAGCTCCTATGGCACAGTGAGAATTTGAACCTGGGTCTCCCAAATCCTAGTATGATACTCTAACCACTACTCCACATTGGCATGTATAAGAGACTTCTCAAAGGACAGCAACTTCAGCAGAAAGCCCAGGAATCGGGCCTTGCAAAAGTTGGACCCAAATGCCAGCTCTCTCTCTCTCTCTCTCTCTCTCTCTCTCTCTCTCTCTCTCTCTCTCTCAAAAAAAAAATAAAAAATGTGTGTGTGTGTGTGTGTGTGTGTGTGTGTAAGTGCTGAAATAGACACATTAAGAAATTAAACACTACATATCATGGCTTAAACAGAGACCTGGGTTTCCTTAGTTAGTAGAATTTCTTAATATTTATTTATTTAGCTGGGACTTCCGGTTGGGGTAATGGCGGATCGTGGGAATCGGAAGGTGGGACGCGAGACTGAAAGTAGAGGAGAGGAGATAGAGAGAGCGCGGCGAGGGAGATCAGGAAGATCAGGAAGACCCGGAAGAAAAATAAAGTTGGAAGAGGAAGTGAAGTACCCACCATTGGAAGTAAGGGAAAGGAACCGGAAGCAAAGGATTCACCATTGAAAGTAAGGGAAGACCATTGATGTGACAGTATTACCATAGAGAAAGATCGCCCGACATTTTATATCATAGAGAAACATTGCCCGACATTTTAAGGGTAAGGGAAGCCTCAATCGCCATTTTAACTGAGGGCAAACGTTTAAAAATTTTGATATATAAAAATAGAGACTTGAATTAAAAAGAAGACGGAGTTAAGAAAGAGAGCTGATTCGTGGGGACCCAAGGCAAGTTCGATGGCCTCCAAAAAAGAAAAGGACTGGCAGGTTGCCATTGAGAATTTGGATAAGAAAATAACAGAGGGAAATAAAGAGATTCGGGAGATGATACAACAATTACAGCAAAACTTAATGACGGAAATGAAAGAAGCGATTAAGTCTGAGATTACGGAAGTTAAAAAAGAGATGGAAGCAATAAAAACAGATTTACAGAATACCCAACAAAAGGTGCAAGAAATGCAACAGATGGTGCAGGATGGGGAGAAAAAAATGGAGGCTATACAGACAGATACTGTGGCTATGGGCGAAAGAATGGTGATGATGGAATGCAAAGCAATGGATAGACAAATTCGTATGAGGTCGGTCCCGGAAAAAATGGATGGATCTGCTCTTAAACAAGTAGCTGAAATATTGGCAAAATTTTTGGGACAAACAGAGGAGGAAATGATGACCCATTTGGATATCGTGTATAGAGTCAATTCAAAATATGCAGAACAAAAGAACCTACCAAGAGATATTATTGTCCAATTGACCACAAGGAGAATGAAGGAGGAAATTATTAGAAGACATTTTGAAACTCCGCTGGAAATAGCTGGGACTCGGATTCGAATCATGAAAGAAGTACCACGTAAAGTGCTCCAGGATCAGAAAAAGTATAGAGATTTGACACAGAAGCTGAGGGCAGCTGAAATTAGATATAGATGGGAGCTGCCAGAAGGAGTGACTTTTGAATTCCAATCAGGGAGACAAGTGATTAAATCGAAATATGCAATGGATATATTTCTGATGGAGAATGGAAAAGACTTTCCTAGCTCATCCAGATTATAATTATGGAGTACAAATTAATTTCATGGAATGTTAATGGACTTAATTCACCCTCTAAACGAAAAGCTGTGTTACATTGGTTATCTAAACAAAGAAGTAATTTGATTTGTCTACAAGAGACTCATATCAGGGATCAAGATGTTAAATATTTAATTAACAAAAAGTTAGGAAAGCAATTTGTTTTGGCAACAAAGCAAAAAAAGAGGGGAATTGTTATATATATAAAAGAAGAATTGCAATCTAAATTAATAGTGTCTGATAAAAATGGAAGATACCTGGCTGTGGAATTTTCATGTAATGCAAAAAAACCTTTGGTACTTGGACTATATGCGCCAAATGGCTCTAAGGATATATTCTTTAAAGATTTACGAGAACAAATGGAGCAATGGACTTATGATCAGGTAATTATAGCTGGAGACTTTAATGGAGTGTTAGATTTGCAATTGGATAAAAGTTCATCAACAAGTAAAGCAAGGACGGGGAAATTACCAAAGTCCTTTTCTGAAATTCAGGAACAAGAAAACTTAGAAGATGTTTGGAGAAAATATAATCCTAAAGTGAAGCAGTATACGTTTTTTTCAACTAGTCACCAATCTTTTTCCAGAATAGATATGATCTGGGCGTCTAAAGAACTGGTAGTGTTTACAAAAGAGACTGATATATTACCGAAAGTTAGCTCGAATCATAATCCTGTGATGTGGAGATTTGGAATGAGACATAAGAAACGGAGATGGAGAATTAATGAGGATCTTTTGAGTGACCCAGAATGTGTTGAGGTGCTTAGAAAAGAAACGAAGTTCTTTATTTAGGGTAATGTGGATAAAGGGGTGTCAATGCATATGGTCTGGGACACTTATAAAGCTGTAATTAGAGTTGTGTTGATGGACTTAAATGGTAGAGAGAAGAGGAAAAAAGAAGTGAAATTAAAAGAGATCCGGGAAAAATTATTCAAGTAGAACAACTGAAAAAGAGGCCAGGTAAAAAGAAATTGTTGTATGAAATAAAGTTACTGCAAGAACAAATTAGGGCTATGGAAAATAAAGAAGTGGAGTGGGAGTTGAAGAAAATGAAGCAAAAATCATTTGAAGGAGCTAATAAACCAGGGAGATATTTGGCATGGCAATTAAAGAAAAAGAGAGAGAAAAGGACAATAAGCAGAATTATAGAAGAGGGGAAGGAATTATATGATCAAGGGTTGATTGAGAGAGCATTCTATAAATACTATGCCAAGCTATATCAGAAAAAAATAGTGGATTATGAAAAGATAAGAGACTACTTTGATATGATTGATTTACCAAAGGTGCCGGAGAAGCTGAAAGAGAAGCTTAGTGCTGAGATAACAATAATGGAAGTGTTACAAGCAATACAAGCTACTACAGTTGGCAAAGCTCCGGGACCAGATGGAATTACAGCAAAATTTTATAAAGTGATGGCGGAGGATTTGAAACAAATGATGCAAAAAGTAATGAATGAGATATTGGAAGGGGTTGAGATGCCAGATACATGGAATGAGGCTAATATGACATTGATACCGAAGGAGACATTAGACTTAAGTAATGTTAAGAATTACAGACCAATATCTCTAACTAATAATGACTATAAAATATTTGCAAAGATATTAGCGGAAAGACTTAAGGCTTGGTTAGTGGAATTCATAGATGAAGACCAAGCTGGCTTTTTACCGGAAAGGCAAATAAAAAATAACCTACAAGTGTTACTGAATGCCATTGAGTATTATGATAAAAATCCAGGGAAGCAGGTTGGCTTTTTCTTTGTGGATGCGGAGAAAGCGTTTGACAATTTGAACTGGGATTTTATGTTTGTAACAATGGAGAAGATGCAGATGGGAGAGAAGTTTATACAAGCAATAAAGGCAATATATAAAAACCAATCTGCAAATATAGTTGTCAACTCAGATGTGACGAAAAAGTTGGAAATAAGGAAAGGAACAAGACAAGGCGGTCCGCTTTCCCCACTTCTGTTTGTAATGGTATTGGAGATCTTACTTAGGCAAATAAGAGAAGATAATTCAATAAGAGGACTGAGGACAAAAGGATTTGAATATAAAGTGAGAGCTTTTGCTGATGATATAATGGTGATAGTGGAGGATCCAATAGAGTGCATGCCAAAATTGATGAAGAAAATGAAAGACTTTGGAGATTTAGCGGGATTTGTAATAAATAAGGTGAAGTCCAAAATACTGTGTAAAAATATGACTAAACAACAACAAAAGGAGTTGATGGATAAGGTGGAATGTGAAGTAGTGAACAAAGTCAAATACTTGGGAGTGGAAGTTACTGCGAAAAATATTGATTTATATAAGAATAATTATGACAAGTTATGGCAACAAATAGATAAAGATATGATCAGATGGAACAAAATGAACTTGTCATGGTTAGGTCGCATTGCAGTAATTAAGATGAATGTTCTTCCAAGAATGATGTTTTTATTACAGACAATACCTGTTGTTAAGGATAGTAAACAATTTGAAAAGTGGCAGAGAATGATTTTAAATTTTGTTTGGGCTGGGAAAAAAACCAGAGTTAAAATGAAAGTACTTTATGATGCAAAAGAAAGAGTAGGTCTACAATTACCAAATTTTAAATTATACCATGATGCGGTATGTTTGGACTGGTTAAGGGAATGGTTGTCATTGAAGCATTTGAAGTTATTAGCACTGGAAGGATACAATAAACTATTCAGATGGCATGCATATCTATGGTATGACAAAGTAAAAGCAGACTCTATGTTTTTACATCATTACATAAGAAGAAGTTTGTTTGCTGTATGGAATAAATATAAGAAATATATGGAAGAGTCTTATACCAATGTGGATTATCCCTGCGGAAGGGATTATCCAAGAACAGAATATGCGGGGGAAGATTGGTTGACATATAAAGAGATTCTTGAGATAAAGCAGAACAATTATTTGCTTAAAGGTAATGATGAATTGCTATTCCAATATGGATGGTTTCAATATATGCAGATAAAAGACTTATATGAGAAAGACAAAAGGAAAAATGGTTTTAGATTACAAAATTCTGAGATTGAGAACTGTTTGCTTCGGGGGGGGGGAGAAAATAATTTCTAAAATATATAAGATATTACTGAAATGGTTTACGGAGGAAGAAGTTGTTAAAGTTCAGATGGTCAAATGGGCAATAAATTGTAATAAGGAAATTTCAATGGAAGCTTGGGAAAAGGTGTGGAAAAATGTAGTTAAAATTTCAGCATGTACCACTGTGCGTGAAAATGTATATAAAATGTTGTATAGATGGTATTTAACACCGAAGAAGTTGGCCAATGGTAATAGCCAGAGGTCTGATAAATGTTGGAAATGTAAGCAGCATGAAGGTTCATTCTATCATATGTGGTGGACTTGTGATAAGGCTAAGCAGTTCTGGGGGGATATAGTAAAAGTTATGTCAGATATTTTACAGAAGAATATAAATAAAACCCCGGAATTGCTGTTATTATGTATGAACCTAGAAGATTTTGATAAAATGGACAGAGTTATGGTGTTTTATATGATCACGGCGGCCAGAATGTGTTATGCACAGTTGTGGAAGACTCAGGAGATACCATCTATGGAAGATTGGATTTTGAAAGTTTTGAATATGGCAGAAATGGACAAATTAACAAGGAAATTGAAAGAACAAGAAGAATTGGATTATACATTAAGTTGGGAAAAATTCAAGAAATATGTGGAGAAAAAGTGGGACATGAAGGGGAAACTGTGGTCTTTGGAGAATTAAAGGGGAGATAGAAACTTACTTAAGGTCAAAAAGGGGTATATTCTATTTTATTGTATTTTATTGGATTAGTATGGAGTTATAGTGTTATAGTAATAGGTACTTAAGGAATAGAATGTTACACATATATATGTATCTTTTTTTAGTTAGTATATTTAGTAGTACTTATTATGCACTTATATATTTTTTATATTTTTAATTAAGATAAGTAATATAGTAAGTGTAGATATTTAAGATGAGTAAAGAGATTTGATTAGTATGCATAACATAGATATATAGTATAGACTTTAAGAATCTATATGATATACTTTTTAGAATAAGTTGGGTATGAAAAACTGCTGGGAGTCACCAGAAAAGGGGGGGGGAAAGGATGGGGAAAATGTTATGGGGTAGATAATGTTATTGATTTCGGTGTATGTTTGTGAACCCATCCAATAAAATTTTTTTAAAAAAATATTTATTTATTTAGCTTATTTACAGACCACCTTTCTCACTGAAACTCGAGGCAGATTACAAAGTAAAAAAGTCATAAAATGTAAGACATCCAACGAACAATGCAATAGGTCTAGGAATACAAAAATTCAAAGTCAATGAGAATGTTCAAAGTCAGTGAACAAAAATGAGAATAGCAAACTACCTAAGGCAAGGTATTGTGTGGTCAGTGCAGAATGTGGGGTTATACAATCTATAAGGCTTTAATTGATGAACTCTGTCTGAATATAGACAAAGGCTATGCTTCTTCATTGCTCCTACTGAATCTATCAGCAACCTTTGTCACAGTAGATCATGCCATCCTATTAAGCATTTGGAGGCAAATGTAGGCATTAAGGAATGTATCTTGGTCTGGCTTAAATCATTCCTCATGGATTGAACTCAAAGGATTGCTTTTGGAGACCACTTATCTTCAGTGTGCAAACTGTCCTATGCAAACTCTCCTGTGGGAATCCACAGGATGCAAATCATATCCCTCCATTTTGCAACCTCTATGCAAAGCACTTAGGAGAAACAATTTGTAGTTTTGGAATTGAATGTCATTAATATACTGATGACATACCCCCTCTTCATATCTCTCTATCTAAATTCCCTGGAAGTATGGTAGAGATCTCTCGAACCACAGTCTGACTGCTGTGGTTAAATGGCTGAAAGTTAACAAATTGAACCTGAACCCAGACAAGACAGAAGTAATATTGGTTGGGAAGCCTGATGTCTTAAACAACATCATGCTTCTTACTTTTAATAAGGTTCAGCTGACCCTTGCTCTCTTGGTTAAGAGCCTAGAGATTATATTGGATCTAACATTGCTGCTGAAAAAGCAAGTTAATACAGCCACAAAAATAATTATTTTTACCAACTCAGACTAGGATGGAAGATGCTCCTCTACCTAGACTTGAATGATCTGGCCGCCTGGATCAATGCCATGGTAACACTGCAACTAGACTACAGTAATGTGCTCTAGACAGGTCTCCTCTCAAAACCAACTCAGAAATCAACTCAGTTTGTGCAGAATGTTGCAGCTTGGTTCTTATTTGGAGCTAGGCAGTCCATGCCTGTTACACCTATTTTTTTCAGTCAGTCCTCTGGCTGCCTATCAGCTACCAAGCTGAATTCAAGATATTGGCTATCACAAACAAATCCTTGATGGCCTGGGACCTCCATACCTGCAAGACCGCCTTTCCACCTATGTTCCACCATGACAATATCACTCATCTGAGCAGGGCCTTCTGCAGGCGCCGCCCTGCAAATGGGCAAGATCCACAACTGCCTGTACACCTGCCTTCTTTGTAGTGGCCTTCTTGTGGAACGGTCTGCCTAGGAAGGTTAGGAAAGCTCTCACACCACCGGTGTTTTCCAAACTCTGTAAAACAGAATTGTTCAGCAGGGCATTTTTATAAAGGAAATAAGCCTATATCATAACAAATTGCTCCAGGAATATGCACAATGTTTCTACTTACGTAATACCATGTTCTTTATTGTTTAATGTGTCATATATAATACTTATGCTTTGTTCATAAAACAATTTTATTTCAAATTTCTGCTACCCTAGTCCTATCTCATTTCTTATTAGATATATCATCCTATTTATTGTCCTATTGGTTACATTGATTTACATTGTGTAATTCACCATGAGTCTCAGTGAAAAAGACAGACTATAAGTAATGTAAAATAAATAAATAAATAAATACCAACAATAATCATTACAGTGAACTACAGACCAACTCCCATATGAAGGTGCCCTTCTGGAATGTTCCATCTTAATACAATTCTAATTCCATTATAAGAATGCTTTCCTCTTTTGCACATTTTGCAGACTGATAGAACTGTGGAAGTCCTCCTGATCTCCTCAGGTATACTGTTCCACAAGATGGGTGCCACCACAGAGAATGCGAGTGAACAGGCAGTTGCTGATCTTACTAATTTACAAGGAGGAAGGCTTTGCTTCGATAAGTGAAGTTGTCACGGTGGAGCATAGCAGGAGAGGCAGTCTTGCAGTTCTGATGGTCCCAGGCCATGGAAGTGATAATCAGTACATTGAACTGAATCTGGTAACTCCAATGGAGCAACTTGGGTATGACATGCATGTTCTGCCTAGCACCTGCTGATGACTCTGTGGCCATGTTTTGAACCAACTGGTGCTTCCAAGCTGACCTTACAGGCAGACCAGCGTAGAGGGCATTACAATAGTTTAGCCGCAAGGTAATCATAGCATGGATCCATGTCGACAGATTGGCTGAGTCAGGGTAGGGGATCCATCTTCCAGACCAAATGTAGCTGGTAGTATGCTTTTGTGCCTGTGTGGCTGCATTAGCTTGCTTCTCCAGCAATAATGCTGTGTCCAGTGTAACCCCTAGGCTCCTAATCGAATCAGAGAGTGTCAGCTGAACCCCAACAAAAGTGGGGGTTCAAAGCCTGAGCCTACACAACCAGCATTTCCTCCAGCTTTTCAGGATTCAGCTTCACCTTGTTCACCTTTAGCCAATTACATGACCAACATTTGAGAAATGTTAATTGGCTGTTGACATGTTTTATCAGACTATAGTCTTGTGCCAATATCAATTAATTTCTACTTAAACTATATATACTACTTTCCCCTTTGCCTGTTCAAACCTTAGATCCCTCTCATCCATTATGTGTAACTGCAAATTCTTGATTTTTTATGTGATTCACACCCAACCTTTCTACCCCAATTTCTCCCATTTCCACTTACACTGAGAATTTATACTTGAAAGATGACCAGTGAAATTCACATCTGACTAAACCTCTCTGTCTCAACTTTTCCTCTCTCCTATAATCTTCCTCATTAAAAGAATTCCCAGTATGATTTTTCCCTCACATACCTGAAGAAGTCAGCTGTGACTTATGAAAGCTCATATTGAAATAGATATTATTAAACTTTAAGATGCCACTGGACTTTTATTTTATGTAGATGAAAACAACTAAATGCAACTCAGCACTGTTTTGTGATACGAATGCTAGGAAAATGAAGTGCTGTCTACACATATGTAACAGAGAGGGAAATCACTGTAACTTAAAAACTGGTAATTTCTGAGAAAAGAATATTGGCTAGAAGCATTATAATGCAAGTATTTTCATTTTTAGGCTAATGTTAACACAACGTGTTACACAATAATGTTAACACAATGTGTTAACATTAATATCATTTATTAGATTCAATGACAGAAGTCTAGGAAAAACAGAATAGGTGCTTGAGATTCCTCTTCTGAGTGTTAGGATGGAAACAATTTCAAGCATCATGTTACATCGACAGGGTCTAAACTGGCGGTAACACTGGCCCATAGTCAGAAATTTTATGGTGGGAGTGATAAGGGCATAAACCAGCTCTTAAGAGCAAAAGGCTAAATATGTCCAATGCATTGATAGTCATTTACAGTGCAATACTAAGCAGAGTTACACCCTTCCAAGATCATAGAAGTTAATGGGTTTAACTCTGTTTAGGATTGCACTGTTGATTTGTTATTTTGAATTTCAATGGATTTGTAAGTACTAGGTGCCCAAGAACTCATGTTCTAGGGTGACCACTGTCAGAGAAGTTACATCTATCCAGTTCAACATTATCTGAATGAATAGTTGCTGCACTTTGCAAACATCACATCTCAACCTCATTATTGTTAGGAATAACCTTTCATTCAACTATGTAGTGCATATAAATTAAATAAATAAAAATAGTCTTATATGTACTTACTTTTGAGGAAGTCCCTTTGAACACAGAGATTTACATCTGAATAAGTGAGTGTAAGAATGGGCTGTGAAAGACCTCTAATTACCTGGAAGAATGACAGTATGTAGAACTGGAAATAAGTCATAATGAAAATCTTCAACTCAGATTTTCAGTTCAGAGAATAAGAATTCAGAGTTTACCAGAGATGGTGTTACTAGACTAGATGATATCTGGCTTTATGCTTTCTTTTCCATTCTTCTAAGAATTCCATTCTTCTAAACCTATTGATTTCAGTGGACTTAGGAAGGTATAACAATGCTTAAGGTAGCACTGTCAGAGTTGCTTCTTGCGTCCTAGCCAGAGCACTATACTAGATGGATCATTGGCCTGATCCAGCAATGCAATTATCATGTTCACTGGATTTCAATATATTTTCAGAGAGATGGATACATACAGGTATGTTCTTATGATTTTGGATAGAATTACATTGCAGTTGGGCTGTATAACTCTACAACATGCAAGCTTTTCTCTGTGCTATGGCTCATACAATGGCTCATACAATGATTTGAGATCAGGATTTACGTTGCTGAATTATTTGGTTCATCTGCTCAAGTATGTTTGCACTAACATCATGCCTCTGGATAGTGAATGAACTGCCAGATTCTTCTGGATTAGAACAAACAGATCCATTTATTTTACAAACTGCAAGTCTATGCAAAACCCCGGGTTAAACAGGGATGCTAGGGTTTGAAAGCTACTAATGCATCAGTAGACGAAACTGCTCTCAGGCTTTTTCTAAGGAAAAAAGATTGCAAAGCAGGAGAAACTCCACATGTTTCAGTACATTTAAACCATGCTGACTTTTAAAAATTTCAAACCTGAAGCAAAAAGTCAAAATGGCATGCTCATTTATTGGAGATGCTTACTTTCAATCAGAGTCCTACAAGGAGGACAATTGGTAAGTAGGCTTGCAGGAAGAGGAATGGTTCAGATACTGTTTGACAAACATTAAAAAGGCTATGGCCAGACTGGTATAGCACTGTCCTATGTTGCTTGTCCCAAACAGTCCCAGTTTCAGAGCGGCACCATGCATATATGCATTAGCCAGAGCCTGGAAAGACCTGCCATTTGGGGTATGGCTGCATATAAACCTTTGAAATCTTGATATATTGCTGTTAGGGCGAGTCAGGAAATTTGAACTAGTGATCGTTTAAGCATAACATCTCACTGAAGTTCAAGCAAAGAAACTGACAAAGTTTTTCTAAGTTCAAATACTGACTCCCTGCGCCCCAAATGTTCTTGTCTACAGCCTCTGCGTTAAATGCAAATGCTTGCTGTCACCGTTGGCCACTTCTCCATGCTCACAGAGAGAGAGAGAGAGAGAGGGAGAGGGAGAGGAGGAGGAGGAGGAGGAGGAGGAGGAGGTGAATAACAGAAATATGAGCATCTGCTTAGCTGACTGAAGTTTACAGGAGTTAAGCAACGGAAGGCAGGAGATCTCTGTGAAATTGGAGTGGTGTTTTGCAACAGCCTGTAACCTTCTGCTGCCTATTTCTGTGAATTGCCTATCAGAATAGCTGCATCCCCCCTCCCCACCTTGTTCATTGGACTCTTGGTCAGCCATAGTTGTGACCTGCTTTGAAGGGCAATGGGTAAAGAACCAGATTATTTTTCTCATAAACTGAGAGAAAAGAAACAGCACATTTCTTCAAATGTGGAAATGCAGCCACCTATCTTTCAGCCTAATGCAGAAGTATGAGACTTCCAAATAATTAGGTTTGGAAATGTAGGTATCCTTAATTTTTTTTAAAGATGACATCTCTTTCCTTAGTACAGAGACTATTGTTTATATCACAGTCCTGTTACTTCCCATAAATACCATGAAGGAGTTCTTATTTTTTCCAGTTCCTGGATGTTACAGTCCTTGTCATAGATTGATAAAATTTACCAGAGAATGGCTTTGCAACAAAGAGACAGTTTCCCTCTAAACTGCTGGACTGATCTCCCTCCATTGTCCATCAAGCTTCATCCCTCATCTTGGCCCTGGTTTCACTCTGACACTCAGAGTGAAACCAGGGGTCACTCACAGGGATCTAGGAGCACCTTAAAAGATAACAAAATTCATTGCTGCAATAGTGTATAAATGTATATGCTGACATACGCTGGGGTAAATTTTCTTAGCCTTTAAGGTGCTCCCGAGTCCTTGTTTGATTTTACTATCCTATGGGAATTATTATCATGCACACAGGTTGCCCCTGTCTTCATCTTTGAAGTATTAGAGGGTATAATTGCTTCATGCTTAAGCCCAGCCTTTCATTTAAATCACACACATTCTGATTGTGTATTTTCAAGCACTGTTAAGAAGAGCAGGCTTTTTATTGTAATGCTTGCTCTCAGAAAGCAGCCCATCATGAGTTGCCAGTGGCCATCACCAACCAAGGAGTCTGGAATGGATTACTCTTCCCTTGAGTCCACCACTCATGATGTCTGAGTGATTAGAGCATGATTCTGAACCCCAGGCTAAATTGTATTTCAGACATATACTCAAGATTACTTCATACAAACTAACTGCTGTTTTGTGTAAATGATCATGGTGGCCAAAAGACAGGTTTTCTCTGCTTCTTTCTACTCTCCTCTTTAGAAGTTCTTCTCATTCCTTTTAATGACTCTGAATCATCACCAGGGGATGGTAGTTAATCCAGATTACCCAGATGCGAGTGGGTCTTTAGGAATGATTCTCTTGTAATGAGACTGACTCTTAATTTTCCTATGTATGTTGTTTTTCCTGATTGTTGTATTCTTTACTGGGATTTTCTGGGCCCACATTGAAGTGGGTCTGTTTAGTATATCCTGTTTAGCCTTTAAATATGGACAACTTTTGGCTAGTTCTTGTAACTAATGAGTGGCATTGATAGTAAAGTATTGCTGCACATTTATTTGTAGAGATGTACTGGGGCCATAGAACAAAATGTTCCATGGAAATGTCCATGAATCCAGTGTTACGCTGGATAAAAGTTATGAACTGTCATCATGCAGTCAAATATTCTTGCTGCATTATTCTATCTTTTTAAAAATTAGGCTGAACAGATACAAAGGAAGATGAGGCTCTTGTACCTTTAATAGTTGTAGGAATTTTCACCACTGCATGAAAAGCTGAAATCTTTTATATGGTTATCAGAGGTACAGAGATCTTTTGCATTTGGTCACTCTACAGTTTCCTAAAAAGTCAAAATAATACTGCCAGTTCAGGGTCTACTTTGATTCTAAAAGGAATTTTGGTGTTCATTTAAAATTAATAATTATTGTTGTATTTTTACTTCTATCTGTCTGCAGCTTTTAAGATCTGAAAGTCAACAATGCAGAAGTACAAAGCTTTTTTGCTTTTTCAAGCTGAAGGTACTCTTCAGGAATGGCTTGGACAGAGCCTCTAAGAATGGCTCATAAACAACAACATTTAACTTAGGACTGCCAACTTCCCAGAACCACCACTCTTCAACCTAGCCTGCTCTTGGGTCTTAACAGCAATTTCTGAACCACAGAAAAGGGAAGGTGAAGCTGCACACAGCAAAAGGCAAACAATCTCAGGAACTAATGTCTTTGCATCAAGCTGTTAAAAATACGACCACAGGTGCTGGCTGAAAAGTGCGCTGTTTTCAGTAGCTTTGCTTTGTACATCTTTTTGTGCATTATTTATAATTTTGTAAAGTATTTTTCTTAGCTAGCTGAGCTCACTATCAAGGAAGAGTTCTCAGACTCTACAAAGGGAGATTTTGACTCTCAAAAATTCATACCTTGGAAATCTAGTTGCTCTTTAAGGTGCAGTTGGACCTGGATCTTGCTCTCAGATTCTACAAGCATCTCTGTTTTGATAAGAAGCCATCTGAACCTTATGAGGTGTGTGTCTGTGCACGCTGTTGCCAACAGGCATTCAGTTGCTTGGCCCATTAGTGTGCAGATCAAAGGAGAAGGCAGTATGGGCATGAAGCGTATTCAAAGGTCTTACAAGAGAGAATTTCCAGGTAAGCTAATATATGTTAATAAAATAGGCTTCAGACTTCCTGCACCATCAAGCAGTACAGCCAATGGGAAGGGCCAAATACCCTGCCAAGTTATCAGTACACAACCCTTACTAATCCTGCAAATTAGTACTCTGCATTATATAACCTACTAGATTGGAAAAGTATGGAAGCTAATAGCTCTCTAGGGAGTTCATTTGGAAGGCTGCATTCCAATAAAATGAAGCCTAAGATATATATAAGCAAACTGGTGGGTTGGAAAATGCCATCAAGTCATAGCTGACTTAATGACCCCTGGTTGGAATTTTCAAGGCAAGTGACTAACAGAGGTGGTTTGCCATTGCCTGCCTCTGCATAGCAACCCTGATCTTCCTTGGTGGTCTCCCATCCGATTACTAACCAAGGCTGACCTCCTTTAGCATCCAAGATCTGAAAAAATAGGGCTGGCCTGGGCGATTCAGGTCAAGGTATAAGCAAACTGGTTTCTTGTAATAAATATCTCTCCAGTCCTCATGTATATACTACCATTACAACAACATTATTGTAATGCTTTTTATCAGGACCAACTAAAATATTGTTTAGAACTATCATAATAAAAGATATTATGATATTGTTGTTTTTAGATTTTCCCTCTTGCTACCTGCAGTCTTTAATAGTATCAGCTGTATAAAAGGAACATACAAAAATGAATAGATAACAATTGAAAGGAGATTAAAATACAATTCATCCCAAAACTCAGAGAGCAAAATTCCATAATAGTATGCTAGCCACTTTGTTTTGAACATTCTTCTTCAGATGTACATACTGATGCCTTAATACACCATATTTACCAACGAAGTACAGTGCAGTGAATTGCAAGCTTTCTTCTCATACCAAAAAACAATTCTAGTTTTCAACTCAGCAGCTCATTGTTGCTAAATACAGTTTTTTAATGGGGATGAGTATGTGCATCTGAAGAAGAATGTCTGAAATGGAGATGTTAGCATGCCTCTATGGAATTTTACTCTCTTGAGCTTTTGGATGAATTGTATTGAATCACCTTTCAATTATTATTTATTAAGTTTTTGTATGTTCCTCTTTGGCATCTGATATGATTTTGCATGTTCCTTTTATGCATCTATGTACTGTGAAAGTCATGAAAATTGACATTGTTGTCTTATATTGTATATATTATTTGAATATATTTTATCATTTTCAGTCAGTGGACTCAAGGTAGTTTATTGCATGGTTTTTCCACTTACATGTTACTCCCTTCTATACTTCCTTTTTGCCTGTCTGTTTGAAGTGTTTACTTTCTCTTTTTTATTTTACCTGCAGTCTTTGACTATGACTTGTGCTTCACCTTTTTAGGGAGGTCAGCCTCCTGTTTTAAACATGTCACATTTTCTTGATGACTGGGCCATAACTGGCTGCTATCCAGCTACTCGAAATTGGCACCAGAGGCAAACTATGATTGGTTATGTGCTGTTAAGAGTACTACTGCTAAAAACCAGTGATGTGTACTCTGACTGGAATAGGTACTGGAAGCACCAGAAAGGGGGTTCCATTGTGCTAGGATGACTGCAATCAAAAGGTGGTACTGGGAAGCTACTGCTTGACTCTCTGGCTTTTGTGTTAAAGGGTCTCACAGAGTTCCATCTTGTCCTCCATTCTACTAACATATACTGTATCTGAAACCACTGGAAGAGTTTCTAAGGGTTTGAAGTAAATTGTCATCAATATGCTTAAGAGTAGACACACAATGCTATTTCTTCTTTTTGATGGAGTCATTGAGGCTTCAGATGTCCTGAACAGGTTATGGGAGTCAGTAAGGTGTGGAATGAAGACCAATACAATGAACTTTAATTTAAACACAACTGTTATGCTGTTGGTGGATGATAGGTATTGAGGAATCAGCCTTTTCTAGATGAAGTTGCTCTTCCCCGAAAGGAGAAGGTGTTGGAAGTGCTATTGGATCTGCTTCTGCAGATGCAGTCTTGAGTGTCATATGTGGCACGTAGCTTCTTTAGCCAACTTTGGCTGGTTAGACAGCTTCCTGAGAAAATCCATGCCCTGATCACTTTTTCAGGTTCAGTTATTACAATGTGCTTTGTGTGTCGAAGACATTGGAAAATTCAGTTGGTTCAGAAAGCAGCTATGAAATGGCTCACTGGTACAAATTACTGAGACCATATCCTGCCAGTAACAAAAGAACTTCACTGACTGCTGATTTATTTCCAGGTATAATTCAAACTGCAAGTAATCTTTAAAGTCCAAAATGGTCTGGGACCAGTGTAACTTAATAACTGCCTTCTCACAAGCACATGGTACACACAAAGCTACCTTATACTGAATCAGACGATGGGTCTATCAAGATCAATACTGTGACTGACAGCTACTCTCCAGTGTCTCAGGCAGAGATTTTTCACACCAGCTACTATCTGGTCATTTTAACTAGAGATGCCAGGGACTGAACTTGGGACCTTCTGCATGCAAATGGGATGCTCTACCACTGAGCCATGGCTGCTTGCCGAGTGTCTGATTGTGGAGATCTTTTATCAGCAGTCCTACTCTGTGCCCCCCACCCAATCTTCTGATGTGAGCTGGATGGCTACGAAAGATGGTGCTTTTTCTATTGTGGTGCCTCAATCGTGGAATTACCTTTTCCTATTTGCCTGGCACCTCCTCTTTTGATCTTTAACTACTAGGTAGAAGTTTTTGCTTTCCCAGGCTTTTTGTTAACAATTATCACTGTTGATTTTACTGTCCTTATATTTCTTTGCTTTTTTTGCTTCTATTGTCATCATTATATAATCCCAGTTAATTGATGACATCTTAATGTAGTTAATTTGTATTTTAATTGTTGTCTGGCTTGTATTGTATCTTTATAACAGACATAAGGCGCCTTGAGAACTTTTGTTAGGAGGCAGGATATAAATATTTTAAATTGCAGATTCAACAAAATATTTTAAATTGCAGATTCAAGAAAAGACTGCTAACAGCTGCTACCCAGTGTTGCAGATGGCTCTGGCAGCCTCCTTCCCTATCAACACCGTTGGATGCCTGAATGTGTTTTACTGCATTAGGCTGCAGGCACACACAGGGACAAGAAGACTCTGAAACCGTGCCTGCCTGCTGCCCTCACTATGCCTCTGAGCAAGCTCGATATCAAGGCTTCTAATTTACTTCTTTAAAAACATGCTTCACTGTTTCATATAGAAAACTGGAAGCATTGTGGTGGTCCTGATAATAACCCAGCTGTGGCATTCTGTACCCTATTTCCTTTATAGAAATGTCCTCCGGAACAATACTGTTTTGTGTAGTTTGTAGAATGACAGAAGAGTAGGATCTTTCCTGACCATCTCAGGCAGACCATTCTACAAGGTGGAGGCCACAGAAGAGAATGCATATGTATAGGCAGTTGTTGATTTTGCCCATTTGTAGGGTGACACCTGCAGAAGGCCCTGCTCCAATAAGTATAGCTGTCACCGTGGAGCATAGCAAGAAAGCTGGTCCTGTCGTGGGGGTGGGGGGGACAAGGCCATGAATGGCTTTATATGTGATAGCTTGTGATATGTGATAGCAGTACCTTGAATTGAACCCAATAACCGATGTGCAGCCAGACAGTGAAATGGCTGCAGAATAGGTATGATATGCATGGTCTGGCTAGATCCTGATAATAACCCAGCTGTGGCATTCTGTACCAACTGGTGTCTCCAGGATGACTACAAGGGCAGACCAATGAAGATTGCATTACAGTAGTCTAGTCTCAATGTTACCATGGCATGGATCCTGGTGGTCAGATCAGCCAAGTCAAGGTAAGGGGCCATCTTTGGGGCTAAACAAAGTTGAAATAACATATTTTTTGCAGTGGCATTAGCTTAGTTCTCCAGCAGAGTATGCTGGATAGTGTATGACTGAGTTGCTCTGCCTCAGCCTAACCTCACAGGGTTGTTGTTTGCAGGATGAATTTGAGAGAATGGTGCATTACATAATTGAATGTAATTTAATAAATCTCCTTGCATTCTCTTGTTGGCTATTTTCTTCCCATATCCCAGTTGCTTCTAGGGCAGGTGTCCCAATAACTGCATTTTCCTTACTGCTTGATGCTTTCTCCCACCAGTGTTTCTCAGAAGCAGGGCCTCTCCCTATTTTCATCCTGTTTCCCCCTTTTTCACTATCAGTCCTCTTTACTAGTACCTCACGCTTTGAAGCCTAATTTATATGAAGAGCCCACGCATATTCTTTTTTCTTGTAAAATCCTTCCAGTTTTTTTTTCTCTTTCTTTTTTCTCTTCTATCCTTCCAGTCACAGGAAGAGGAGCACGCCGGGAGCGGACCATACTTGAGGTGAATCGCTGGCTGAGATGGTGGTGCCGGCAGGAGCGCTTTGGGTTCTGGGACCATGGGATAGGTTTTCTTAGAGAAGGCCTTCTAGCACATGATGGGCTTCATCTCTCAAGGGCAGGGAAGAAAACGTTTGGAACGAACCTGGAGAACTTCATCAGGAGAGCTTTAAACTGATGCCGCGAGGGGCAGCGGACGATCGACATGGTGACTTCAATGATGAAGTGAACACAGTGGGGACCCACCTGGGTAGGAAAGGTCAAACAAAGGTACAAGGCTACAAGTGTTTATATACCAATGCCCAAAGTATGGGCAATAAGAAAGAAGAGCTTGAGCTTCTATTGCAAACAGAGGGCTATGACATAGTAGGAATTACTGAGACGGTGGGATGATTCCCATGACTAGAATGTGCTAGTGGATGGGTATGAGTTGTTCAAGAAAAACCGGAAGAGTAGAAGAGGAGGTGGAGTGGCGTTGTATGTGAGCAGAGGGCTTGATTGTCAAGAAGTTATGGAGAATGGGGCGGACAGCCCGGTGGAAAGTATATGGGTAGAAATAAGGGGAGGAAGGACAAAGGGTATTGTTGTTGGAGTCTGCTACAGACCACCCGACCAGCGAGAAGAAATGGATGCTGCCCTCTTTGAACAAATTGGCAGAGTATCCAGACATCAGAACCTTGTAATTATGGGTGACTTCAACTTCCCCGATGTGTGCTGGGAGACAGGCTCAGCAAAGCGTCATGAATCACGCAATTTCCTGACCTGCCTGGCCGATAACTTCCTTTTTTAAAAGGTGGAGGAAGCTACAAGGGGTTCGGCCATACTAGACTTGATATCAACCAACAGGGAAGAATTGGTAGATGAGATGAAGGTGGTGGGGACCTTAGGGGGAAGTGACCATGTCCTTCTTGAATTCCAGTTGCTGTGGGGAGCCAAGGAAGTTCGTAGCCAGACTCGTAGGTTAGATTTTCGTAGGGCCAACTTCGATGAACTCAGAGGCTTGATGAGAGTCATTCCATGGGGGAGTGTGCTGGAAGGAAAAGGAGAGAGTGAAGGGTGGGCCATTCTCAAATACGAGCTTTTGCAAGCTCAAGCCTTCACTATCCCAGCAAGACGGAAACATGGTAAGGGCTCCAAAAAACCGATGTGGATGCACAGAGAGCTCCAGAATAAGCTAAGGGAGAAAAAGGAAATGTTCAGGAAATGGAGAGAAGGACAGACCTCTAAAGAGGAGTATATGAGGGTTACTAGGTACTGCAGATCAGCCATCAGAGAGGCCAAAGCTCAGTACGAGCTGGGTCTGGCCAGGAGGGCTCGCTACAACAAGAAAAACTTCTACAGATATGTGAGAAGCAAACGCAAGGTAAAAGAGGCAATTGGACCACTGTTGGGAGTAGATGGAGAAACTCTGATGCAGGACAGAGAAAAAGCAGACAGGCTTAATGACTTTTTTGCCTCTGTTTTCTCCCTGAAGAACTCAGACACATCTAGAGATAGTAGAAAATGTGGCAGGACACCTGAGTGGCTAATTGACATTGACAGAGAGGTAGTGGAGAGGCATCTGGCTGAACTGGATGAATACAAATCCCCTGGGCCGGATGGGGTGCACCCTGTCAGGTTCTGAATACTGTTTTGTACTGCTTCGCTTAACCGACTCCATTTTTAATCCTTTCAGTGTTTTAGTGCTCTGTCTCCACAGGTGCCAAGGTTCCCAGGCAGCTATCTCACAGAAGAGGATTGTTTTGGCTACCGACGTTCCACCAAGAACCGGCCTTGGGAACTTTCGCTTTCCTGACTTCAAAGGGGTTGTTGAGAACTACGGGGGGAGGTTGGGCCTACTGTGATCTGTTACTTTGTACCTCATGCTTTGCTAGTCATTGGTAACAATGCATATGTACCATCCTGAATATTGCATTCAGGCTAGTGGACTATAATGAACTTTTTATCCAGTAAAAGCCTTTTGGAAACAATGGACTGTTGTCTGCTTGCAGAGGGTAGTCTGGAGTAAGGACATTATCTAGCCACAGTTCTGACATTTTGTTACCAATCAACCTTTCCAATGCCTAAGCCGGATCAAACGGACTCCAAAGCTGTCCCAGACAGGGATCCTTTGTTTGACCCGTATGCCTCTCCCAGCTCTCAAGGTTTGGAAGCCCAAGAACCGGTACCGCGAGGAGACGGCTCCTCAGTTACAACGATTTATACCCTCGCTCCCAGTAACGCTGATACACGGCCTAGAGCCACAGCCGCGCCACTCTTCAACTTGCCCACCCCGACGCAGTGGGGTGCAAGGCCAAGGGAAACGAGGGACCGGAGAGCTAGCGCGATGTTTACGCAGCTACAGCTGGATAGTCGGCGCAGTTTGGAATCCATACCCGAACAAACCGCTGGCCGACCGTGGCTGTTCTGGAACAGGACGACCGAACAAACGGAATGGGAAACGTCCCGCCGTGGCGCCCTGAGTTGGGATTATGCGGAAGTCACCCCGTGGTCGGGGCAGTCAGATGTAAGTGAGCACCAATGGGTGCAGCTCCAGAGCCGGACGATTGCCATTGATTCAGGAATATCAGCGATCACTGGCCTGACAAAAGGAGTTTTAGCCGTGAGATCTCAAGAGGAACAAGGGATAGAAACACCCTTACCGTGGCAGCAGACGCTAACCACGGGACCGCTACCCGAAACTATACCGACCTCACAGACGATGGGAGAAGTGGGGTCCACTGAACTACGGGAGGAGGAAACTACAGATAGAGTACAGCTGTTGGAGAACAGACTCCTAAATATGGAAGAAAGTTTGGCCAATGCCGTCCACCTGCTATCAGTGCTAGTGGCGGGGGACAGAGGCCGTGTTCCGCCAGCTGGTCTACCTGACATCAGCCAGAGTTTGGCTAACTTGCAAAATCAATTGTGGCCGCAACAACCACCAGAGATGGGAGACGAGGACTCTGTCACCGGGGAAAGACCCTGCCCAGAAGATCCTTGTCCAGACGAACCCTGTCCTGATCAACCGATCATACCAGGAGACGTCGGTGCCGACGGGGGAGCTGGAGAACCGTGTCCGGAAGACCCTCGTCCCGATCGCCCTATAACTCCAGCTGGTAGTGGGACTGGAGGAGGAGGGGGAGATCCACGACAACCGCTAGAGCCAACTTCCCCGATAGCCCCACCACCCACAACTCAAGCGAGCCAGCCCCCAAACCTTCCGGGAGGAACCACACCCCCGGTCATCCCAGGAGCGGACAGGCCTCTTCCAACACCGGGGCCACGGGGGGAAACGGTTCCTCTCCAACCCATCTCTCTTCACCCGCCGCCGTTGCGGCCAGCTCCCACTCCCCATCAACCCGTGCCTGGGGGCCTACCGAGAGGGCGTCCGACACCTTTTCGGCCAGCACCAGTGCATCCGGCACCAAGAGGACCCCAGCCTATCCCCCAACCGATTCCGGGGGCGCCGGTGATTCCCCAGCCGATCCCGGGAGCGCCTTGGCCGCAACAACCTCAACCCTACCCTCAGCATCCTCCGCCACAGCTACCGCCAACGCCGTGACAGCCTCCCTTACAACTCGCTCCGCTGGATGCCTACCCAATGCCAGCACCAGCCCCTAGACAAGATCTTCCCATGGGATGGGTCAAACTGGACGCTACATTTGATGGAGACCCTTCCAAATTGGGATTCTTCCTGGTACAAGTAGTACAATTTTTCAATCGATGGGGCATCTCTTCGGGAGTGAGGCCAGTCAAATAGAGCATCTGGGATCACGTCTCCAAGGTAAAGCTGCCGACTGGTATGTGGGACTTTATAACGTGGGGGCCCCTGAGTTAGACACGCTCCAAGGGTTAGTGGATGCAATCCGAGCCCAATACGAAGACCCCCTAGAAGAAACTAGGGCTCAAACGGAATTACAGGCTATTAGGCAAGGCAGCATGTAGGCTAGAGACTATGCCACTAAATTCCGACAACTCACTGCCAAATGCCCAAGGTGCAAAGAGTCCACCAAGATTATTTTGTACAAACAAGGTTTAAATCCTAAATTGTTGGACCGAGCTCTCATGCAGGATAACCCTCCTACGCTGTTAGGGTGGATACAATTGACCTGCGAAGTTGAGAATCGTTTGCTAGAAGTTCGCCTGGTGGAACAACACCAACAACCTCCGGGCCAAAGACGCTCCTCCGCCCCTCTCAGGGGGACCCGGGGGGCTGGATATGCCACTCATGGAGCAAGAGATGCTAGATGGCAACAAGGACTATGTTTGCAATGTGGCCAAAGTGGTCATTTTGCGGCGCAATGCCCTTATCGGCCTGTGCAAAGACCTCTGCTCCAACTAAGATGTCCAGCCCCCGCAACCTATCTGGCGCCATCGCGCCCCACTCCAGCTCCAAGAACCGCTCCAAGAGGTAGGGGAGCATCAAGGAGGAACCTCCCCGAAAGAGGACTAGAATTGGAAGAAATTATGGAAAATGATCCAACAGCCCTAACGGGGGGAGAGAATCCAGATAGCCCCGCCTCGGGAAACGAAATGGATCTGTCGTAAAAGGACCCAAACGGCAGATCAAACCCCCGCCGGTTCCGGTGTCGAACCGACCCCGTGGGTCCATACTCTTCATACCGGTAACGTTGGTGAATCCTGACAAGAAAATGCACATTCGCATACAAGCCCTAATTGATTCGGGCTGCTCCAGAGACATTATCGCACCAGCGCTAGTAAATGGACTAGTACTTCCTGTAAAAGATTTAGAAATACCGGTGATTTTTGAGCAAATGGATGGCACTAATATGAATCCAGTCACTACCGAAACCACTCCGATCATAACAGGCATGGGACAACATTGGGAAGTAAGGTCATTCGTCATTAGTGCCACAGCGAAGTACCCTTTGATCCTAGGAAGCCGGTGGTTATGCGATCATAACCCATATATCAATTGGGCAGAGGGAAGCATCACCTTCTCCCACGAATCATGCAAAGACCATCGTTGGAATCAAAATTGGGGTAATAACCCTACAATAACTGAGCCTGCTCAACTCACCCAGGAAGAAATTAACCAAATACCTAAACAATACAGAGCGTACACCCAAGCCTTCACAGAAGAAGAAGCTAATACCTTACCTCCTCACAGGAGGACGGACTGTGCTGTGGAGATTTTACCGGGCGCCTCATTGCCCAAAGGCCGTCTATATCCCATGAGCCCTAATGAAAGAGAGGAGCTCCGCAAGTTCATAGACCAGAATCTTCAAAGAGGATTCATTCGCCCGGCTAATAGCCCCCACGCAGCGCCAGTGCTTTTCATCAAAAAGAAGGATGGGGGCTTAAGACTGTGTACGGACTTTCGAGGACTCAACGCGGTCTCCTCCAGCAACGCCTACCCCATCCCCCTCATCAGGGATCTACTCAACGTCGTGGCACAAGGTAAGGTCTTTACGAAATTAGATTTAAAAGACGCTTACTTCCATGTCCGTATCCGAGAGGGGGATGAATGGAAAACCGCTTTTAACACACCCCTCGGACAATTTGAATACTTGGTCATGCCATTCGGTCTGGCCGGGGCACCCTCGGTTTTCATGTCCATGATCAATGAAGTGCTGCATGAATTTTTATACAAAGGTGTTGTTGTGTACCTTGATGATGTGTTAATCTATTCGGAAACTGAAGAGGAACACGTGGACCTTGTAAAAAGGGTCTTAACCACTCTTATGAATAACAAACTGCCCATAAAGCTCTCGAAGTGTGAGTTCCACAAAACTGCACTCACTTATTTAGGCTACTGTATTTCCCAGGAGGGCTTGAAAATGGATCCCGGCAAAATACAAGCAGTCTTAAATTGGCAAACCCCCACGACCCGCAAAGAATTGCAATCCTTCTTGGGCTTTGCCAACTTCTATAGAGAATTCATAGCGAACTTTGCTCAAATCACACTCCCCCTAACCGAACTGTTAAAAACCAAAGACAAGGGGGACCAAGCCAAAAAACCAAGTGCAAAATTGTCTTGGACGCCTAAATGCCAAACGGCGTTCCATCAACTCAAAACGCAGTTTGTATCAGAGCCCGTCCTGCAGCATCCTGATGAAAATCGCCCCTTCATAGTGCAGGTCGACGCCAGCGATGCTGCAATTGGGGGGGTGTTGCTACAGCGGGGGGCAGATGATAAACTCAGGCCCTGCGCTTTCCTCTCCAGGAAATTTTCAGAGGCGGAAAGGAATTGGAATGTTTGGGAAAAGGAGGCTTTTGCTGTAAAAGCGGCCCTCACTAACTGGAGACATTGGTTAGAAGGCGCTCGACATCCGTTCGAAGTCTGGATGGACCATAAAAATTTAGAGGCCCTCCGCAGCCCTCGCAGGCTAAACGCCAAACAACTGCGGTGGGCAGAATACTTCTCCAAATTCGATTTCACTTTGAATTTTCTCCCAGGCAAAACCAACTTCTTGGCCGACGCTCTATCACGCATGCCCCAACACAAAAGCAAAAGGGAGGAGACAATTGACACAGTGTTTTCGCCTACGCAATTAGGAGGCGTGGTGACCACACGCAGCCGCACAACTCTACCCCCTCAACCCGATCAAGGATGGAGACAAAAATTGAAAGTTGAAGTGGAGAAGGAGGGGGGAAATGTGCCCAAAGACAAACTGCAATGTTCCGACCAAGGGGAATGGCTTTGGGGAGATCGCTTCTATGTACCCAAGAGTTTAAGAAAAGAAGTTTTGCAACGCTGTCATGATGCTCCCACTGCGGGGCACTATGGGTACTTAAAGACGCTTCACCTAGTCCAACGCCAGTTTTGGTGGCCGGGCATGCGCAAAGACATCTCCCAATATGTAGCGTCTTGCCCCATTTGTCTCAGCGCCAAGTCCCGTAAAGGCAAACCTCCGGGACTCTTACAGCCATTAGAAACGCCAAGTAGACCATGGGAAATAATCTCTATGGACTTTATCACTGACTTGCCCCCCTCAAAGGGGCACAACTGTATATTGGTCGTGGTTGATTTGTTCTCCAAGCAAGCTCATTTCATACCTTGCACCACCATTCCCTCAGCTAGAAAATTAGCCGACATCTTCCTGAAAAACATTGTAAAAATACATTCTTTTCCATCCAAGGTGATCTCGGATCGCGGCGGACAATTCGCTGCCAACTTCTGGCGGGAGCTTTTGCAACTGCTGGGCATTGAACAAGGTTTGAGTTCAAGCCATCACCCAGAAACAGACGGACAATCGGAAAAATCTAATCAGATATTAGAACAATTTCTACGCTGTTACATTAATTTCCAACAAGATAATTGGTGTGACTTGCTTCCCTTGGCCAAGTTTTCATATAATAACAGCGTGCACGCTTCAACGGGGGAAACTCCCTTCAAAGTCGTCTATGGCTTCCACTTCAAGCCGTTCCCGTTCGAAGCGCTCCCCCCTCCTATTGCAGTTTCCAAAGACGTCTCCGAATGGTGGGGGGAGGCAGCCCAACAATGGACTGAAATTAGAAAACACCTCATCAAAGCCAAACAGGATTACAAAAAGTACGCCGACCGCCACCGTGCGGCGGAATGGGAATTGCAACGTGGTGATCTCGTTTACCTTTCTACCAAGAATCTAAAAGTAACCCAGACCAGCCGCAAGCTAGCGTTAAAGTACCTGGGACCTTTTCCTGTTCGCAAGGTAATCAACAAAGTGACTGTTGCCTTAGATTTGCCAAAGAATTTGCGCCACGTACATGATACCTTCCATGTCAGTTTATTGAAAAAAGCCCCTTCTGCAGACCAATGGCACACCCGTGCTCCTCCCATCCCTACGTTAATTGATGATCAAACCCACTATGAAGTTCAACAAATACTGGACTCTAAAATAAAACGGAATCAGTTGTTTTATCTCATCAGATGGAAGGACTTTGACTCTGGGTTCGATGAGTGGGTGAACTCTGTGCATGTACATGCTCCTAGATTAGTTAAAGCATTTCACTCTCGCTACCCACATAAACCTGGGGGGGGGGAGCATCTTAGAGGGGGCAGAATGTCAGGTTCTGAATACTGTTTTGTACTGCTTCGCTTAACCGACTCCATTTTTAATCCTTTCAGTGTTTTAGGGCTCTGTCTCCACAGGTGCCAAGGTTCCCAGGCAGCTATCTCACAGAAGAGGATTGTTTTGGCTACCGACGTTCCACCAAGAACCGGCCTTGGGAACTTTCGCTTTCCTGACTTCAAAGGGGTTGTTTTGAGAACTACGGGGGGAGGTTGGGCCTACTGTGATCTGTTACTTTGTACCTCATGCTTTGCTAGTCATTGGTAACAATGCATATGTACCATCCTGAATATTGCATTCAGGCTAGTGGACTATAATGAACTTTTTATCCAGTAAAAGCCTTTTGGAAACAATGGACTGTTGTCTGCTTGCAGAGGGTAGTCTGGAGTAAGGACATTATCTAGCCACAGTTCTGACACACCCAAGAGTGCTGAAAGAACTTTCCAGAGAACTTGCAGAACCCCTGTCCATCATCTTCAAGGCCTCCTGGAGGACTGGGGATGTGCCACAAGATTGGAGAAGAGCGAATGTTATCCCAATCTTTAAGAAAGGGAGGAAGGATGACCCGGGAAACTACAGGCCAGTCAGTCTGACTTCTGTTGCTGGGAAGATATTAGAACAGATTTTAAAGGGATCAATCTGTAAGCATCTGAAGGACCGCTCAGTGATCCGGGGAAGTCAGCATGGTTTTGTTCCTAACAGATCCTGCCAGACCAACTTGGTTTCCTTCTTTGATCGAGTGACCAGCTTACTGGATCGGGGGAACTCTGTTGACGTGATTTATCTGGATTTCAGTAAAGCTTTTGATAAGGTCCCCCATGACATTCTGATGGGCAAACTGGAAGACTGTGGAGTAGACTATAGGACAGTTCGGTGGATAGGGAACTGGTTGGAGGACCGCACTCAAAGAGTGGTGGTCAACAGCATTTCATCAGATTGGAGGGAGGTGTCCAGTGGGGTGCCGCAGGGCTCGGTTTTGGGCCCGGTACTTTTCAATATGTTTATCAATGATCTGGATGAAGGAGTGGAAGGGCTGCTCATTAAATTTGCTGATGATACCAAATTGGGAGGGGTAGCAAACACCCAAGAAGATAGAATTAAAATTCAACAAGACCTGAATACTCTGGAGAAGTGGGCAGCTGTGAATAGGATGCAATTCAACAAAGACAAGTGCACAGTATTACATCTGGGCCACAAAAATGAGAAGCACAAATACTGGATGGGGGATACACTTCTTGGCAGTAGTATATGTGAAAGGGATCTTGGGGTAAGAGTGGACTGTAAACTGAATATGAGCAGTCAGTGTGATGCAGTGGCAAAAAAGGCTAATTCAATCCTGGGTTGTATCAAAGGGGCCATAGCATCGAAATCGCAGGAGGTCATAGTCCCTCTCTGTACTGCCTTGGTCAGGGCACACCTGGAGTATTGTGTGCAGTTCTGGAGGCCTCACTTCAAAAAGGATGTGGACAAAATCGAGAGGGTACAGAGGAGAGCGATGAGGATGATCAGGGGTCTGGAGACTGAGCCCTACGAGGAAAGGCTGAGGGCCTTGGGAATGTTTAGTTTGGAGAAGAGGAGGTTGAGGGGGGACATGATTGCTCTCTTTAAATATTTGAAAGGCTGTCATTTGGAGGAGGGCAGGGAGCCCGTTCCAGTTGGCAGCAGAGGGTAGGACTCGAAGCAATGGGCTAAAACTACATGCACAAAGGTACCGACTGGATATTAGGAAAAACTTTTTCACCGTCAGAGTAGTTCAAAAGTGGGATCAGCTGCCTAGGGAGGTGGTGAGCTCCCCCTCACTGGCAGTTTTCAAGAAGAGGCTGGATGAATACTTGTCAGAGATGCTTTAGGCTGATCCTGCACTGGGCAGGGGGTTGGACTAGATGGTCTGTATGGCCCCTTCCAACTCTATGATTCTATGATTCTATGAAAATATTTGCCTGAAGAGAGTAAAGAATTCTGATTTTGTAGCCCTTTTTTTCTTACAGCCCTATGATGCAACCGCAACAATTGCACAAACAGGTGTTTGGTCTCATTTATGTTCTGAATTGCAGAACTTGCTATAACTCTCCCCAACATGACCTGTTTTGTGGTTTTTTCTTTTGTTTTGGGGTTTTGTGCTGCAGGAGTAGCTTACTGGAAGTGATGGCCAGGCCTTCATTGCTTGTGTGGGTGATGGTTGCTGGTAGTCAACGATATAGTGATCTTTTACCATACTAGCCTATTTCACATGGGGAAAACTGAGGTGTTTGTTTTCCCTCTCCAAGTATACTGATGCAAAGTGAACTGTGTGTCTTTGTAAATGACAAGGACTAGAAATATGAAATAATAAAGCTTATAGACAGCTGTTTGATGGCTGGTGTGAAAAATAATTATCTTGGAGACATTACGCTGGGTAAGCTTTTTAGCCAATGTTCTTGCTTTTTAAAAATGCATTTGTGTATTCAAGGAAATGTGGTGCTATGGTATGATTTCTTACAATTTCTTGCAAAAAAGGTGTTGGCAGTCTCTTTCTTTTGGGGCTGAATGTGTCTGTAGGGAGTGCAGAATGAGTGGACAGGGGCAAAGGTACCTGCTCATACTTTTACGCCTTGATGCAATTGCTTGGCCATTCCACACACCACAGCGGGCTGGGTAAGAGACATCATGCTTCAAAAGTACTGTGGAGTGGAGAGTAAGGGGGGGTACCAATATTCACAGAGCAACTGTAAGTTCAGTTTACACCTTTCCGAGACCAGTGACTTCAATTGATTTAGAAGGGTGTGACTTTGTTTAGAACTGCAACGTTAATCTGCCAACATCTGGCATCCCTAATGTAAACCTGCCCGCAGTAAGTGGGATTTGTAGGATGCCTTTCAAGGCTGGAAGTAGTAAGGATTTTCCTTCTGTTGTGCCCTGTGGATTGGCTTGCTTGTCTGAGACATCTGAAACTATTTACAAGTATTGCAAAAAAAATGTTGGGGCACTAATAAATGCACAGTCATGCTTTCTAATCATAGCTACACTGCCGTTTATGGCACTTTTGTAATGTGGCGGTGCTTTCAGATACCAGTCTTCATAGTGATGGATGCCGCTTTCTCCAAGTTGCCTGCTACCATCAGTATCTGTTTGTTATTTATGTAGATATTTGTACTCCTCTTTTCTCCCCAGTGGGAATCTAAAGTGGCTTGTGTTGCAGCAACTGTCTCACCATCTCCATTTTATCCTCAGAACAACTACCCTGTGAAGTAGGTTAGGCTAAGATAGGGACTGGCCCAAGGTCACTCCTTGAGCTTCAAGGAAGAATGGGTATTCAGACCTGCATCTCCCAGTGCATCTACTAAACCATGCTGGCTTGGTTGCTTGAGTGGATAAAACAGAACAAACGTAAAGAAGAGCACCTGCAAAGTAACCATCATCTGGGCCTCGTTTTATTATTGATCTTTAATAAATAAATAAATTTCTACTTCCTCAGCTGCCTTGAGCAAGTCTCAGGAGAGGTAGGCTAGACATTTTCTAAATAATGAAATAAAATCATATGTTATCCATAAAAAGAAGGGCCCTTTTTAGTGTGAAGTCCTACCTAATCTTCATTGTCATTCCCTTTTCTTCCTCCTTCCTGCCAGTTTATGTTGGAAGTATGGATGTGTATCTTAACTAAGACTGCATTCCTAATGCACACTTCTTGGGAGTAAACCCCACTGAACACTCACAGAATCAAGCTACTGGAGTGCCTAATTTAAAGGTAGATCACAGATTCATATATATGAACAGATTGGACAGGCAACAACCACTCCATTTCCTAAATTTTATGTTTAATTATGGTTGCTTCAGCACAGAGGCGATTCTCCCATTTGGGTCTTAGTGGAGCTTCGAATGCCTTTGCTGTTTTGACAATTCTCCGTTCTTTCCCCTCATGCTTGCTATCCCCTATCCCTCACTATATCTGGCAGGCTTTTTGCCATTTAAAAAATGGTTGGTTGTATATTATTATCATGTATGGGGAGGGAAATGGCAGGTGAAAATGAAAAATGAAATGGGATGTTGTAAGCAGGGAGGTGCCCCTCCTGCATCTTCTATTCCACACTTCCCCCAAACCATCCTTGAGTACCATCATTCAGGAAAGTTTGCACCAAAGCAAGTTTGGGAAACTGGGAAGGGGAGGACCAGATGACAAAGCCATGAGCAAACCTGAGAAGAACTGCTGTAGTTTGGGAGGAAAGGTGGAGCAGGAGCTCAATGTGGAAGCAACCTTTGTGGGAGGAGAGATTAGTTTTTATAAGTACTCAGGGGTCATTTTGTAGAAAAAGAGCTGGAGGAACTCATTAGCATAACTCATTAGCATATGCCATGCCTCATGCCATCACCGGAAGTGTGTCATAAGTATAACTGATTTGCATATGCCACACACTCTGACATCACCTATTCTGGCTGTTTTGGACCCAATCCTGGCCATTCAGGGCCAAAATTGGGCCCAAAATGGCAAAAAGGGGCTGAAAATGGCTGAAAAGGGGCCCAAAATGGTCAGGATCAGGCTGCTGATGAGCGGGAGAGTGATCCACCACCCGTCAGAGGCCCAATCCGGGCCATTTTGGGCCCAATCAAGGCCGAAATGGGCCCAAAATGGCCGAGAGTCAGGTGGGCGGGGCCACCTGACGTGACCTCTTTGGTGAACTGTCGGAACCGCGTTCCTGTGCGTTCTCCCTTGAAATGAGCCCTGCAAGAACTTGTATTCTATATGTATATTTTTTGTATATGCTTCAGTGCCAGTTCTGTCATGACAGATCTCTTCATCAAATTGATTTTGTATCAGCCTTCATATGGGCTGGAGAGGGATAAATAAGCAGCTCCAACTGGGAGATAGGCTGGGGAACATGCACAGTGGAGCAAACTATGCGTATGCTCCCCCCCACCCCAGCCAGGAAGTCTGAAGAAATGCTATTTCAGCTGAAATCTATTGAGGACATCCCTAATGTTTCCTTCTCTTGTTTGTTCCTCCTGCCTTGGCTTACGGTATGCTGAATGAAAAATCTAGATCTAGGTTGTACCTTAGCAGGAAAGATGCTGCAGCTAGCATCCTGCTGACCTCTAGCACTGAGCTGTAGTATTGATCAAGGTGGAGGCTGGAGGGCAGAGTTCACCCATGAACTCATCTGCACCACTTCCTGCTGCGTCTCCTAATTCATATTCCTTAGAGGTCTTCTAAGTACTGACCAAAATCAAACACAGTTTTCCTGGTAGGAGGATAATCCAATATAGATGGGGCTACAAAATAACGATGCTTTTGGAGATAAAAGAATACCTGAAAGTGTGCTCCCAGTGGTAGCCACTAACCACTGAAACCCCTGTGGATTGTATGTTAGAGGCCTATAATAGAGACGTGTAAACTAAGAATTACAAGATTGTTCCCACTGTAGGACCAATTCAAATAATGTCCAGGTTATCACCAAAAATGGGCTACCTGGGAAGATTAAGACTAATAATGTGCTAACTGAGTTATGTTTAGCAGGAGAATCTGTGTCTGAGAGAAGGGCACATTCCTCCATGTGGATACAAGGTTAGATTAAGGGGTCCTCAGATCCCCCTGCAACCAGAACACACAATAGCCCTGTTCATATGTTACAGTCAATGCATGTACAAGCTGTCTGTTCGCAAGAAAGAGCCAGTGTGTGTTCACTTTACCAATGATACCAAGTACCAGTTTCTGAATACATGTGGACATGCTCAGCTGTACATGTGTTTACTGTAACATGAAAATTGCTCAATGCACATACAAAAACAACTTTACACTGTACACCAGTTATATGTGTGTTCCCTGTAACTGGTAAACAGAGTTACTGATAAGTACATACAGGCTACAGAAAGACTTCCAGAATAAAACAGGAGTCCAATGGCACCTTAAAGACTAACAACATTTATTTCAGCATAAGCTTTTGTGAGTCACAGCTCACTTCATCAGAAGCACTGGAGAGTAAATCCATCAGACCAATACTTCCAAAATGCCAGTCTATCTAGCCATCAGTCACAATCTTCAGTTGTATTCCCTGATCAATATTCCCTGTCTCATACATTCTTGCCTGCCTTCCTTGCCAGAAATTCTCTGGGTGTGGCTTTAGTACAGGACATGCAAATGGAGCAACGCTGCATATATGTGAGTTTCCCACATGCATTTTGATGCAGTTGATGCTAATCAAATGAAAAAAATAATATAATTGTTTGTGGCCAACTATTGTTCATCCTATTTTCCTGACTTGCCACAAAGTAACTTTAGGGTGGGAGAATGGAGAAGAAACTACAGATAGTCTTTGGGTAGTGTGCTAGCACTGGGCCACATTGCCTCTCATTAACAGTGGAACCACACGAGACAAGTTGCATGAGTTTGTGTGAGTGTACAGATTTATGTGTGGTCTGCATTCATGTGCTGGCTTTCCCCTGAGCAGAGCATGTGTCTGCTAATTTCATGAAATCTCTGGGTATGTGGTTGTGTTTGCAAGTGTACGGGCATGCTCCTATAAAGCCACTAGTGAAGAGCATTAGTTTTGTTCTAATTCCACTTCTCTCTCCTTTGGCATTTTTGTCATTCTTGTCACTCTTTGGGGGAAGGAGGGTGGAGCAGTTGCTCTGTTTCACTTGTTTTATCATGGTTTCTCTAGTTATCCTCCTGTTCTGTTAAAAGCCGTATCAGCCATGAAAAACCTTCATTTTGTTTTCTAACATGAGCTTTCTTTTTCACAATTTTTAAAAATCTCCACCATTCCATGGGATAGCTTGCTTGCTTGCCTCCCCCCTTTTCATCCATTATATCTCCCTTGATTGTTGGTGGGATGAAATGGAGCGCTTGATGCTGCTTGTTTTACTCTTTGTTTGGTGGGATGGTTTTTGTAAAAGTTGAGTTACTTGGTTGAAGTCATGACACCAAAGGCATTTCTTCCCTTTCCCCCTTCAGAGTGTTAAACAATCCACAATAAAGCATTTTATATACTGCTTTTCTAGAATACATAAACATGTTTGATTTATATATGACAGCAGTTCTTTCCCTGTTTCTTTTATACTACCCCCCCCCAATTCTTGTAAACGCTCACACATTTCTAGCTGTGTGAAAAGACACCTCCATCCCTCATAAACCTATGTGTGCGTTCCTTTGTCATGTCATCAGCTGCAGGTTGTGGAAGTGGGGAAACCAACAAGTGAGTGAGCAGGTGGGGCCTGTGAGCCCTAGTGCCAGGCCAGTCTGCCCGCTGCATTGCCCTCCTGCAAAGCAGTCCTGCCATGGCTGTGCCTGCAAGAGTGAGCCTGGGATGTGGTGGCAGCAAAAAGCAAGCAAGTCGCCTTCCCCTTCCTATGTGCATGCACAAAGACGAGGTGCAATATGGGATGCAGTCCATCGGTCCAGGATGAATTGGGACTAAACTCACAGCCTTCTGTCCATGGGATCAATAGGTGTGTGACTGTGTGAGAGAGCACACAGTACACAAATGGAAAAAACATGTAAGTACACTCCCACAAACCCATGTAAGTCATCTCGTGTAGTTCCGCCCTAAGCTCCAGGGCTATGCTTTAGGGATAGTCACAGCCAGTGTTGTCTAGTGGTTTGAATGTCAGACTAGGATCTGGAAAACCCAGGTTTGAAACCCCATTCTGCCATGGAAGCTCATTGGGTGACCTTGAACCAGGGCTGAATCCACATTACCTCCACGCGTCCCAGTGTTGCACTAAATGTTCGCTAAACACCCGGAAGTACAGCGTCTTTCAAGCACGATTTCTGAATCGCCCTAGAAAGACGCTATACTTCCGTGTGTTTAGCGAACATTTAGTGCAACACCGGGACGCGCGGAGGTAATGTGGATTCAGCCCCAGTCACACTCTCTGAACCTAACCCACCTAACAGAGTTGTGAGGACAAAATGAAGGACAGGAGAACGATGTAAACCGTTTTTGGTCCCCATTAGGGAAAAAGATAGGGTATAAATAAAGATGGATCAAGATGGGTAGCCGTATTAGTCTGTCTGTAGCAGTAGAAGCAGCATAAGAGCCCAGTAGCACCTATAAGACTAACAACATTTGTGGTAGGGTACGAGCTTTCTTGAGTTACAGCTCACTTCTTTAGGATATAAATGAAGTAAATAAATAAATAGCAGCTCTGCATCACTGTGGCTTCTGTGTACTCTTTGGAGTCATTCTCTCACCACACACACACACACACATACACAGCTGGCCACACTGCCTCAAGCAGCTGTCATGCGTTTGTTAGGGTTATATCCGTACCGTCATATTTTTGCAGAATTTGCAGAAACTTAAGGAAGATTATTTGGAGGCAAACTAGACAAAATGCTGGAGTGCTTGAGTGGATCACCCTAGCATTTAAATTCAGTTTTAGGGGCCCCAGCCCTCCAATTTGGATTGAGGCTATGACATGGGGGAAGCAGGATTTAAACCTTTCCCTACATTTCCTAATTTCAAATGCCCTCTCTGCAGCTGCCATTTGCTTAGAGAAAATACAAGGGAATCTTTTTATTTACCAGTGAGACATGCATGAGAAATCAGTTCACAGATCAGCCAGTATCCCATCCAGCTTGACCCTCCAATTGTCTGCACCTGCAGCATTTACTCAAATGCAAGACTAGGGTTTTTTCCCCCAGGTAAGCCAACAAACAAAGAGGGAGGTGTCTTAAATTTCTATACGTTATAGCCATATCCAATACTAAAAACATTTGGTGTGTGGGGGGGGGGGGGCGTGTCTTACATTCTTCCTTTTGAGTACACACAGGTAAGTCCTGCCCATCCCTGTTCAGTCCTCTGTTGTGTGGTTTCCAAATATACTTTGCACAGATGAGCTCATTGACTGCTTTGGTCTTGGTTTGTTGTCCTGCAGGGAGGTGGGAAGGATCTGGTCTATAGGCATGGCCTGGGAAGTCCAAATGGCCCCGGACTGAGTCATAGAATCATAGGTTTGGAAGGGCCCTCCAGGGTCAAGCGAGCCAGGCTGAATGGCCCCGGCATACTAGGCGGAGTTACTGGGGCTTGGCTCTGTTTAGCAGCAGCCCTCGAGGGCAAGTGGCCCACCAGGAACTTTCCCTGTAAGTTAAATGCCCAGTCCACCCCTACGGATATCGGCCAGCCTCTGGTCCCTTCACAATCCATCAAGATTATTTGAGATGAGCACCTGCCTGGGCGCAGCATTCACCGCCCTTTTATAATCATAAGCTCAGTACAACAGTGTGGAGAGAAGTAAATCCATATGAATAAAAAACCTGCAAGAATGAATACCAGAATAATTAGGAATAAAAAGAAAGCAAAAAACAAAATTGGGGCAATTGACGGGGGTACCAATGCAAAGCTATACAACGCATGCAGATTATTCTCTAAAAAAACATGTACTTGTCAAATTCATGATGTTTGCTAGCCAGACATGACAGGTGAAGGAGAGACCCACACCGCCGCAATACCAATACATAGTGGTTAGTTTATTACAATATGAGAGATGCCCTGAGGCTTCCTATTTCTCTGTCTGTGATTGGACTGAAGGCAATTTCCTATGCTAATCTGCATACTTGGTAACCAATTGAAGCATACTCGCAAACAGCATTATTTATGAATGGCAGGCACTTGTATAAATTGCAGCATTAAGGACCGTACTGCTGCTTGCACGTATTTTGGTAGCAAACACTGCATTTTTAAACATGCACATACCATCTATGCAGTCTATGTGCATTGTGTGGGAACAGTATTTTTTAAAAGCTACTAGGAGTAGTCCTGAAGTAAACAGAAAACTGTTAAAGCTGAAAAGATACAGATAACATAAATAGGTGTATAGAGGAAAAATGAGACCCACATCATCGATTCAGACAACGGGGAAAGGGATCGCTGCCTGAATCTCAGAGCAAGAGAGGAGCATAATGGGGGAAACTGGCATTGTTTGTTTTTCAATTTCCGCCTGCAAATCCACATCTTATCTGGCTCTCACTTTAGCTTCCTGGGAAAGCATTAACCACGTTCCCCTGAGTATGGAACTACCCTCTTCTCTGCATAGAATGAATACGGGAATTATTTAGTAAATTGTTTATTAAGGCTAGTGCTACTGTAATAGTGTCCAATGCATTCTGGCATGGAATGCATTGGATCATATACAACCTTCTGGAAGTACACTGTTTTGAACAAGAATCCATCCCTCATGGGTTGGCCTTCAGGAAGTAGTCTGAGGCTGTCAGTCTTCACTGTTGGAAATGGTAATGTTACTACCACAATTTTTCTTCAGTAGTTGTTGTTGTTATAAAGCACTTCAGCCAATGGAGTGAACATCATTCATTCATTATTATTTCCCCACTTTCTACCCACTGAGAGAAAAGCAAGACTCTGATATTAGAGCAGAATCTTAGTAATCCCTGGAAATAACTGAATCACCCCCAATGTTTTTAGGAGGATTCATGATGGTAAATATACTGATGGAAAATAAATTTTCTGTGATTGCAGCCCTAGAGAGAGTTGCTTTATGTTGATGAAATGATGACGTCCTTCTCCTCTGTCTGTATCCAGATGAGTGGAGTTATTAGGTTAGACTGAGAAGGCATTGTGCCACTTGGGGCATTGTCACACATGAGATTTGCACATAAGAATATGATAGCAGCCAAGAGCTATTTTCAATTGAACGTACAGTCTAACCAATTTAGATTTTACATCTGTATGACAAGCATGGGAAATACAAAGGATTCTTTGAGTGTCACATATGGAGTACAAATATCAGCACTTGCCTTTGTTTATAAAGTGGCACACTAGAGCATCACAGGCTGCCCCTGTCTTACCTCCCCCTGCATCATGTAGAAGGAAGTTATGCTACCAGCACTGAATTAGGCTACAGAAAGAACAGCACAAAGAGAAATCAAACACCACGGTTTACAGATGTAACAAATAAAGCATATCTAATGTCACTAAATCAATAAAACGCCAGGCTGATTAAGAATTTATTTACTTCATCTATACCCCATTTTTCTCCCCAGTAGGGAACCAAAGTGGCTTACAACATTCTCCCCTTCTCCATTTTCTCACAACCTTGTGAGGTAGGTTAGGCTAAGAGTGTGTGACTGGCCCAAGGTCACCCAGCAAGCTTCTGTAGCAGAATAGGGATTCAGACCTGGGTATCCCAGATCCTAGTACAACACTCTAACCACAACACCATGCTAGCTCTCAATGAAGGAAAATATAGGAGACAAAGAGTAAAGAGCACTCATAAGTGCTACAGAAATCATGGGAACAATCCGATTCCTTGGGACTTTGGGTAAGCAAAACTTCACAAACACAAATGAACCTAGCACAAGATTCAGTCATGCTGGTACATGTGCGTGGAGTTGCTGGTTCTACTCAGCCAGGCATGATCCTGGATATGTGGCCAAAGGGCAGCAACAGCAGGCCATTGTGCTTCCCAATGAATACATCCTGTAGCCCAAGCACCAGATGGTACAGGTTACTCCTGCTAGAAGCATGGGGCGGGTCTGGTTGTAATGAAGCTGTACCTGGCCTGCTGGGGGAGAGGGAGAAGAAAAACCCCACTGGTGGTCAAAACACTACCCCCCCCCCCCCGTCTTAATAAAGTACAGTTCAGCTGATGTGCAGATTTTAGTTTTGAGGAAACATATATCAAAGGAGTATGTCAGGGTTAGCACCCTCTTAGCTAACTTTGGTTTGGGATTCCCCCCCCCCTTCTATTGGTAAATAAAATGAGCTTCAACTTGCAATCTGGGTAGATGTATTATTAGACCAAGTCTTTTGAAGACTGCCTTTGAAAAGCCGGGACTTGGGAATGCATGACTAAAGCAATTGTACAGCCACCATTCTGTATGTAAAGTTCAGTCTCAAGTTCAACTCATGTTGTTATGTGACTTCAGCTGAACCATATTGCTTCAAAAAAAATCTCATGTTTGCTTGGACACTGCCAGCGCAATCCCAGCCATACTGTTTAGAGGAGACAGGTGGTCACAGGTCTTTCTCTCTCCCACTGCCTTCCCTCCCCTCCAGCATGGTTTGTGCTTTTATTACAGTGAAAATCCTGTGACTGGAAGAGTCTTCAGACTTAAGATCCACCAAGATTGTTGACCTGGGTTTGCATGGTTGGAATCCCTGGCTATGATGAACAACTCAATGCTACAGAAAGTGTTTCATACATTCTTTTTCAGAATTCCTCTCTCTTAACAGTTGAACAGATAGCAATTTTGCAATGCTATTTTAGGAGGCATGGGGAACTGTGGGAGGGTGGGATGATGCATCTATAAGAATACTGAAGCAGAGGATGCCCTCATTTCAAGAAATCATTCTTAAAGAACCCAGCAGTGACAGCGGCTTCATTTTAAGATGAGTCAGAGGCTGTGCTATAATTTAAAAGCACTTTTTAAAAAGAAACAATATAGAAATTACACTGGGGAAAAATCTTGCATTGCCGCTGCTCTAGACACACAGAACGTTTGCCACATGAAGGTCTCACTATTTTTATGTATCTGTCTGTGTCTAACAGGTGTTCCAAAGAACTTTTCTTTTTCAACACTGAGGATTGCAGCTTCTGGTGTTTTCCACACAGGGAGAAGCTTGTGGGGTTCCCCTGTTGCTGCTGCAGCTGCTGATGGCTCCACTTGGCAGGTTTCCCTGCTCCAGTCCCCTGGCAGCACACATCCCCCTGCCCCCCACACTAGGGAATTTTCCTTTTTTTAAACAATAACAATTGAACCTAACTTTGTAACAGTCTGTGTATCAGGTACCCTGAATTCCCTGCTTTATTTTTTAATAAAAAGTAAATCTTTAGCCCCATTCATTGCAGAGATCTGCTTTCCAACCACTTTATTCAGGTGCATGCTTAAGATCACTTGAAATGACTTCATTACCTCTTAACATTTGGTAGTTTATGAATGCAAGGGTTTTCTAGACTTTGGGCAGTGCGTGTTTTCAGGGGAAGCGGGCCTTCGAAGACAAGGAACTGGTTTCCAAAATATTTAAACACAGAACAAAAAATGTGATGCTAGGCCAATTCCATTCAATCACAGAATTAGATTTTTTTTAGGATTGTTGCCTAAAAAGCAAGATTGACCCTTTATATGGCCAACAATGGTCATTGCAATCATCAGGTAATAATCAGGAAGTTTTATATATTGGCTGTCTCTCTGTCCTCTCATAGGGAGCAGCCATCACTATAGCAAAGCTTGTTTATGGTAATCCTTTAACAGCTCCTTAACTATACTGCTCTACACTGGGATCTGATACAAAGGAATACGGAACTCCTGTATTTTGTGACAGTTATGCACAAGAGAGCCTTTCAACAGGTGATTTGTCATACAGAAGTAAAAAATTCTCACTTCTAGGCACAAATGCCTCCCTGCTCTGCGCTACATTCTGCTCTGCGCTACATTCTGGTCCAGAGGATTTCCAAGCAACAAAAAACTGTATAGTTTGAATACTGCAGTATAACGGGTCAACAACAACAACAACGTGTTTATGTACCATTCTTCTAGACAGATCAGTGCCCTACTCAGAATGACAAAATCACTGTTATTATCCCCACAATACAGCTGGAATGGAATGGTGTGGCTTTCCCAAGGCCACCTGCTAAGCAAACGGCAATATTGGAATTCGAACCAGCAGAGTGCTGATTCACAGCCCAACCATTTAACCACTATGCTATAGCAGAACACAGTATGCATGTGCAGCCCTCGTATACTTGTTGGCAACTTTGTGCTATTACTTGGAAGTGAGTCTCACTGAGTAAAATGGAGCTTATACTCAAGTGTATGTTCATAGGATCACACCCTTAGAAGCAAGTCTTACTAAAGTATGTTGGACCTTTAAAGAAATAAAATGTTAGAACTTGTGTCACCTCAGCAGGATAGCATGTGACAACTGGACCTGAATTTAAAGTCCAGCTGCACACTAAATTTTGCAATTCACAAGTCATTCTGAGAGTGGCCCACAGCCATCAAGAGATTATTCTGCATTAAGTATCAGATAGGCTTGACTTCTACACGAATAGCCAAAGTGCGTGTCTTTTAGCCTCCCAGGTTTGGTTCTCCATCAGCAAAATTGAAGAAATAAAACAAAAAAATGGTACAGTTAGGAAAAGGCAAAAATGAAGAATCTTCTTGTCAGGATGACCCCAATGAACATTGCCTTGAGCTCTCTGGAAGACAGGAGAGATGTAAATGTCATAGTAAAATATTACTCATGTGTAATATTACAGCATTGAGTCTGCATTAAAAAAGTGTTAGTCCTTGGTTCAATACTAATGCAATTGAACTTGTATTTGACAGGCCATTTGTCTGGAGTTTGATGCTGTTGGGAAGCAGGTTTTTTTCCCATGCATCCCCACAGCACTGAGGTACATTTGCACACCTACCAGGTTTCCCTGATTTTCTCCCAAAACTGCTTTGCTGCAAAGTTTGTAGGGATGTTGTGTTAAAGCCTGGAGGGCTGTTGCATGGATGGGAAAGTTCAGATTTTCCCAGTTGTGTCCACACAGCAGCCATTTTCTGTGCCTCTGTTCCCACAGTGGCAACCCCTCCCCTAGCTTTTATGGGTTCCTACATCAGCTGCAGAATACAGATATAACAATATAACAATCTATATAAAAGGTTTTCTGAATTTCCAACTTTCATTTTAAAAAAAGTATCTGATCCCTTTTGCTGCAGATCTGCCTTTTGCCTTATCATCTCAGTGAAAGGGGGCAGAGACTTGCTTTTTAAAAAACGAAAGTTGACAATTCAGTGAACCTGATCCACAGATTGTTATAACGCTAGGATGGTATTCAATTGCATGAAAAAGCCCGGGTGGTGGTTTTGGAGGGGGGTGGGGATGGCTGCTGCCTGGAAATGCTTGCAAGAAAATTGTGGGGAAACCTGCCACGTGGAAACCCCCTCGCCACTGCATTGGCAGCCACAGCAGCAAAGGGGAAACCACACACGCCTGTCCTTGTGTGGAAAACACCTTTGTCCAGTATAAGCTACAATATACAGTTGCCCTCTAGCTGGTCTCAGTGACAGACCAGAGGAAGGAGGACTCTCTGCCCACCACATTAACGCCAGCAAGGAGAGGCCCCTGGGCATCTGAAGGGAAATGTTTCAATATCTGAACACGCTGCTCCGAACCGTCGAGTGGTCTATCAGTCAACTAGACGGGCCTGTAAGTTTGACAGGCTTTTCTTGGCTTGGTGGGGTCCTGTTTCTCCCGGCCGTGGCATGGATGGCAAGCGCCAGGCGCTCGCAGGGACTAGGCGGCGAGAGCGGAGGGGGTTCGTCTGTGGTGGGCAGGAACTGCTGGAGGGTGACTGACAAGTGGAGCCGCTGACCTGAATATGGAAGCTCTCCAGCGGGAGCGGATACAACAAAGGGCTCGCGGAGAAGAAGGGGACCGAACTCGGGCCGCCTGGAGCCCTCCCCCAAGGCTTCGACGACAGCAAGCGAGGAGGACCGGAGTGCATGTGCGGCGGCTGAAACTTCGTCGAGGTCCTTCTCCCGCGAGGGAAACGGAGAGGACGAGGAGGATGCCACAGGGGGTGAGCCCGAGCGCTGGCTGGGGGGGGGGGCGGGGATCTGGTTCCTGGGGGCGGCTGAAGCCCCCCTCCCGAAAGCCTTGCAGGGGCGAAGGGGGCTGGGCGAGGGGGCGAAGCTGGCGGGCGCGTGGGGCGCTCCCCCTCCCTCCCCCCGCGCTGGGCGGCGGTGGCCATGCCGCGTCCGCTGGGAGCCGCCTGCCAGCCCGCCTGGCTTCTGCTTGCGCTGGGACGCGGCCGGGGCGGGCGGCGGGTGGCGGAGATTGGCTGGCGGGGGCGGGCCAGGTCCGGCGCGATTGGCGGGCGCCGCGGAGCGGACGGCGCAGGGGAGGGCCCTGATTGGCTGCCGACGAGGAAGCAGGAAGGGAGGACGGACGGAGCGGAGCGGAGCAGGACTCGGCGCTGCCTCTCTCGCCGCCGCCGCCGCTTTCTGGGACTGGGAGAACGTCGGCGGCAGAGCGGGCGCCTCTCCCCTCCCCCTCCTCGGCGGGAGAGCGGCGGCGGCGGCCACGACCGCCCCCCCCCGGCCTGTGCGCGCGGGCCCCAGAAGGGGGCGCGCCTCCCGTCCCCATCCCGCAGCCGGGCGGCTACGCGGCTGGAGGCAGCGGAGGAGGAGGCGGCGCTGACGCAGCAGCGTGGAGCCCGGGACTCGGGCGCCCCGGGGCGTTCCAGCCGCCGGATTCCAGCCCGGCCGGGGCCTCCGCCTGCCCTGAGTGGGCCCCGCCAAGCAGAGCGGCAGCGGCGAAGCCACAGGAGCAGCGCCCGCCAGCGCCCCGGTGAGTGAGCCAGCCGTCCGTCCGCCCCTCTGCACCGGCCGGCAGCGCGATGGGGCTCCGCCCGCAAGGTGGTGGTGCTGCTGCTGCGGCAGGGCGCGGGGGACTCGTCGGGCGCGGGCGGGTGATGGGAACAGGTGCTGCCGTCGCAGCCGAGAGAAGCGGGGGTGGCTATGGGGGAGGGAAGCAGAGGGGGCGCGGCGCAGGCGGGACGCACCCGGGGGTCAGCGCGCAGGCTTGGGCGGGGGTCCCCGGGAACTTTCCGCCTGGATCCGGCTCAGGCTCGCTGGCGCGGCGGGGGGGGGGGGCTCCCGGGCGGAGTGTCCCCGGGGGCGCCACCGCCTTCCTCGGGCGCCGCGGTTGTCCGCCTCTCCTCCTCGTGTCATGGTGGGCGGCTGGCTCGCTGGCGGACTCGAGGGCTGCGGTTCCAGCTGCAGCCGCCTCTCTGCGCCCTCCTCTTCTCGTTCTCCCCCACCGGTGCCCCTGGGGCCCGTCCTGGCTGCTGCTGGGCCGGGATCGGCTTTCCCGAAGGGCGCCGTGGCCCGAGCTGATCCTCCGTCGGAGCTGAAGGGCAGTCTGGGCTGCTTCGGTCTCACCCCGCCTGTCCCCGGCCGCCAGGGAACGAGGAGGAAAAGGCCCCTGGTGGCAGGTGGGCTGAGCCTACGCGCGCGGCTCCCCAGTGGCCGGCTCAGACCCGTCCTGGGGGCTCCCGTCGCGTTTCCTCGGATTAGTTCGAGGGTTGAAGTTATGTAATAAAGTCATTAACTTTTGCAACAGTAGTAGTCCCAGAGCCCTCTTGCAGCCGATCTGGGGACAGGTCTGTGGGAGGCCACGTGAATGGCGCTCGTCGCCGTCGACCCCTTCCTCCTTCGCCCCCTCCCTCGGGAGTGGCGCTGTCACATCGTCCCCTTGCCTGGGCTGGAGGGCTGCTCCAGAAACTCCGTTCTGGAGAAGCCAGACAGGGAGACAGATGTCCTGATTAGAACGGGCCGCAGAGGACAAAGGCACACCGAACCCTCCCTGTTCCTGGCTAGTGGGCCGTTGGGATGGCCGACTCGGGAGCAGGCACTGCAGCAGAAGGGACCCAGAAAGGGGCTGGAGGCAGACTTGAGGAACTGCGTCTTAATAGGGTTTCTTTGGAAAGACCAGGGCTCCTGAAAACTTGACACTGACAGGCAAGAAACGTTTCTGGGGAATGAGGGAAAGTTATCCAAGGATTCTACCGTTTGAAAGCATTTAGAAAAACTGAAGAAAGTGTGTGTGTGGTGGGGGAGAGTGATGGGTCTCCTGGCAGCATCCCCCCCCCCCGAAAATTAGAGCAGCAGACTTCCCCCCCCCCTTTCTCTAGATGGGATTTTTAAGGAGTACAATTTAAGGGAGTTAGAAAATTCTCCACCTGGTCTGCTTCTTTGTCACACTTTGCAAAGTAGTGATGGACATGTAGCATCCTCTTAAACAGAAATTGCACATTCTTGTAAAGGTGTTTTAATGATTTCCCAGTTATTTTCTCCCATTTCAGTTAGTGCGTCTTAACATTGTCACTGCCGTTCCCGCTTGAAATGTCACCAGACTACCTTCAGTGGCTGCAGGAGAAGCTGGTTCCCCTGCCAGCCTTTCCTAAATGTTAGTCTGATCTTCTCTAAGATTAGACTTGGATTAGACTCCACATAGATCCTTCCAGTCTGCCCTGCTGCTTTTTCCTCCCCTAACGTTGAGTGAAAACCTTACTAGCTTTTTAAAAAAAGTATCGCTGTACATGTTTGCACTGGTGCACATGCATATCCTAAAGGGGGCTGTTGAACAGGGAAAGATGTTTCAGTAGCATTACTAAGTGTTCCCTGTTTTCCCTCTTTAAAGGGAGGAGTGATTAAGGTGTGAAAAAGCTATTTGCAAATTTGGGGAACTTTATAGGGGTGGAAGGGGTTAGAGGACTGCTAATGTGATGTGGACAGAATGCATAAAAAATGCCGGAAAGATGAAATACAGTTGAAAATCTGCTTGCCTGTATTCAAATAAAAATCCTAACAGGGATGCTCCTAAAATTGTGATTTTTTTCATGCCCATTCCCCAACAGGAGAAGGAAACTAAAAATGCTGCAAGACACACAAGTGAAATTTGTTTTAGGGATTTCGTTAATGTTTCATGTGTTTTCTAAAAGTGGATATTTACTTGAATACATTACCAAATGGAAGCAAAATGCATGTTGAACTATTGTTACATGAAAAGGATGTGTAATGAGTTTCATTTGTCTTAAGTGTGTCACTCCTGTGTAGATCCAGAGGAGTTAGCCGTGTTAGTCTGTAGTAGCAAAATCAAAAAGAGTCCAGTAGCACCTTTAAGACTAACCAATTTTATTGTAGCATAAGCTTTTGAGAATCTGACGAAGAGAACTGTGATTCTCGAAAGCTTATGCTACAATAAAATTGGTTAGTCTTAAAGGTGCTACTGGACTCTTTTTGACTTCTGTGTAGGATGATCCAGAAACGAACTACTGTATGGAACATTGGATGTTCTGTTCCATTATGTAGACCATATGTTAACAGATTGCATCGAGTGCATCTCTCATGTGAGCTTTTGTATAATCAGAATGCTGTTTACATAGCAATATTCTTTTAGGGAAGTACCTATTGTATTTTAATGTGCCTGTTTGCAGTGGAATGAAGTAAATAGTCTATGAAGTTGTGAATCTTGACCAACTATATTATCTGCTTCCAGATTTCCCTATTTTCCTTCATCTTCTGGATTATATTGTAGAGAGCAACTGTGGGTTGCTTTCTGCAGCATAGAAAAAATTGGTTGCACTTGCTCCTTTCTGGCTTTTGTTGGAAGGGAGCAGATACTAGTATCCATAAAATTAGCTGGATCATTACTTTTTATTTATCTGTGATTGCAGCCTCACTAATCTCTGAGTGTAGCCTTTCTTTATGCATATAGTTTTGTTACAATTTGGTGAGAAGGGTCCCCATTCTATTTTGTAACCTTTGGAACTAAGGCAGGCTTTGACTTGCCCACAATTGTTTGGTGATTCCATGTTAAAGCCTTCATATGCACAACCACTCGCCTTCCCAATCATCTGCCTTTAATGCTTGTATCTCTAGGCCCTTGAAAGAGTGTTATTAAGTGTTCTGTAGGTGTTTAAAGGCAACCAGAGTTGTGATGAAAGAAGAAAGTACAGTGCCAACATTTTGTTATGATATTCCAATATGACTTGTACAGAACACCTATCAATTCAAGTGTTTGGAATAATCTTTGGCACTGTAATCAAAATATGCATCAGCCCAAGAACTTGATACTGTGTGGTTTGTAGCATAGTCTGCTAGAAGATGCACTTTAAGGATATAAGTAATCACTTGCTTAAGATGAATTCCATTGCCTGAATTTCACCCATCCAGCATCTTGTGGCATTTAGAATATGAAGCCCTTGCCATATTGCCTCTTGCACTTTTATCTTTTGTAGGCATGCCCCATAGTAATTAGTAGGCTTTCTATTGAAAGGTGGTTAGCAAATTTGTGGTTTCTTTGGAAAGAGATCTGGTTGCCTATGCAGGTAACTTACTAATGTTGATAGCGGTTTTAATATTAGAAGCATAATAGCTTCTGTATGGAGTGCTGAAGTGTCGTTCTTATGCGCTTACTGTTGGCTAGATGAACAAAACAAGGGAAGGAGAGGATGGGCCTTGGCAAGCAGTGCTAAAAGAGGTTAACTGTTGATCTTCAGAAGGAAAAAGTTGCATTAATATCAGATATTTTCATTGCATTGATAGCAGAACCCAGAGAATGGCCAAAGAAATCCACCTACTTGTTATATTTGAGTTCTTGATATTAAATTGGATCACGAAATGTCACTATATCAAGCAAACAAGAAATGCTGTATTTGTATGTTATGCTTCCATATTGGCTGTATTATTGTGATGTAGTTTTATTCTGTGTAAGGCCAAGATCAGCATCTTTGATCCTTGCCAGATTTGGCAAACAATTAACACACTATTTATTTTATGCAGATATCCCCCCTCCCCCCAGGTACACCTATTGGGTTTTTGTCCTGTTAAGTAAAATTGAAGAGAACTTATTTATGTATTCTGTACTCTGTCTTCAGGGCTCAGAGCAGAGTACACACACAGTCAAGCTAGAGCTCTTGCTAAAGATAGGTTACTTATACATGCTGTTGGTGTTCATGTTTGGGCAATATGTTATAAACCATTCATAGGATACAAGCTTAGAAGGACTCTGTAAATAATGTCTTGCACATAACTAGCACCAGACGTGACTTCTTATGAATGTAATAATCCCTAAATGTATGACAAGCTCAGCATTTGTATACCAGGCTTTGATTGTCAAGGTTCTTCACATAATTATTGTGAAAGCAGTTCAATATTATTGTATGCTGCAGGTGAGGGATTACTGTAAGGGAATAGTGGCTTGCTGGAGTCCACCTTACTGAGTTCTTGTATGAGTATAGATGTGAACTGTGGACTTCCCACATCTCTCTCCTAATTCCTACATCAGACAGACTCAGTTGTCAGAACAAAATTATGATACCACAAACAATTGAAGTGGCATTTTTTTTGCCTGTTCCAGAGGCCTCATTGAATTCTAGGATGTTTCTGATTAGCTTTGCCAAACTGGCTCTCGCTAAATGGGAAACAATTTTTGTTGAGAATGTGATTGTTATATTCTTTCATAAGGAATAGTGATGGGCACTCTACCAGTTCCCTAATACTATAATCTGTTAGTAGCATCCAAGTTGATTTCCTTTGGGTACTATTTCTATGACTTTCAGCCAAATCAAGCATTTGTTTGTGATCTTTCAAAGAAAATGAACTGGAATATTTTTAGGAACAAAACTTTACTGACTGAGGAGAATTTTCTTTGCTAGAAACTCAAGTCCAGCATTTCTGTAGTAAGAGGTATTAATCTGTTTAAACAGTGACTGTGATAATATTTCTTTCTGTCAAGGCAATAAATAATCTTTGGTTTTTGTCTTTGAGAGATCTAAACAAAACTTGAAATGTTGGTCTTCCCTTTGTTTTCAAGCCACAGTGCTGTTTTAAAGTCATAGTTAAACTCTCTTGTGATATGGATTCTGTCATATTTTCTTGCTATAATAACATGCGACAATGAATGTACAATGAATTTCTTCAGAATGCCTGATCTTATTCTTCATATTGACTCAACAGGACCACTGTGGCAGTTTTTACTCTTAAGACTTAAAATATGTTAATTTTTTTCTTTTCTCTTTAACCTTATGTATTACATGGACAAAATGTGACTCTGTTTGATACGATCTCTGTCACTCCTAGAATGTGCAGAATGATCCCACCAAGCCATGCTGGCCACTGTTAGAAGTATTTGTTCCTTTTCTCATTTCCCTGCTTTTGAGATTTTAACATTATGTTTCAGTATTATTCCTTAACTCTATATGTATCTGACTTCTTCCTTGAAGTTTTGGAAAGTTAGCTATTAGTGATTCAAGTACCTGCCAGGAAAGTATTTCCAAGTACTGTGTGCCATTTAAATGTGAAGGATCTTCTACAGTATCAGTTGAAACAGTGACTGTGTAAAAAGTATGTTGCACATCAAGTGTGGGGGTCTCTCGAGAAGCAGCATATAAATTTCCAAATAAAAAATAAACAGGGCTGTGGCCGCTGGTTAAAATGGGGCAAACAGTGACATGGAGTGCATGTTAAAAAGGCCTTTCAAAGTGACATTTTATGGCTTGTTCTTCATTTGTTCTTTGCTTTCCCAACAGTTTTCCTTATAGGAAACTCCATACCATCTCCATATATGTATCTGTACCTAACATAAATGATATTTAAAGCTCCTCCTTTAGTTGCATTAAGGTTTATGTGCTCATATCTTTAAATAAATGTTTACCTTCTGAATAGCACTTCCCCTCTTTAATTAGAATCCATTAAGATATGCAGTTGTTCATTAAAGAAGGTGGGACATAGAGTGGTTACAATTTGTAATTTAATATACAGTGTACCACAAGGAAATCAAACATAACCAATTACCAAGTTTTTAAGCTCTTCATCACATCTTCTTTAAGCAATTAATTAGGCTAAAAAGTATTAAGCCAATTTCAAGAGTGTAAATGTTCCTTCTAGACTTAAATATTCAGTGCTTGCTTAAATCTTTGAAGTATGCCGGTATCTATGGCATGCTTTTGCCCCAGCATTTTCTGGTGGTCACCCCGCTGTTTAATATGATTTTATGGGTGAAAAAAGAGCCTGGGCTTTTTGGTGTGGCCCATCCCAGTCTTGGGTACTTGTGGGGCCCATCCCAGTCTTGGGGTCCTCTTGCATTGCTCTTAACAGTATTTGAAGCTTCTATTGAGACAGGTATAGATGACCAGGAATATTTGGGGTTCAGACATTGATAAAAAAGAAATAATCCATTACTGAAATTCTGTTGTTACACAGTAAGCATATGCAAAACTAATAGCTGATTGGTGAACGTATACAGTCAGACATGTAATTATGCTTTTTCAGCTGGTACCGCAAGCACTGTAACTGCCCCAGTTAGTACCTGCTAATTAAAACCCCAAATGCTTGATAATTGAACAAAACACACAGATGCCCTATTTGGATTTTAGTTCTGTGCTATGTTACAGGTTTTTTTCTTCCCTGCCACTCGACAGAAGCATCTATAAAGATTCAAAGAAATGCATTGAGAAGTTGCTACCATGGGAGCAAATTTGAGTTTGTTCCCATGGACAACTAATTGATTGAACTAATTGAAAGTCATAGCCATAATTCAGGTATTCTAACCTGAACAAAATGTTGTCATCCAATCTGTTTATGTTAAACATATATCTTCACCTATGGATTTCATCCTGTTCCAGTCTCTGTGGGTGTAAAATGGATTACTGTACAGACCATCCAAGAGTTAAACTCAGCTGTTCTAGTACCGTAGTTGTAAGAAGTTTTTCCAGAGTGGTTGGTTGAAAGAATCAGGGTGGGGAAAGGTTGCTGCGTTATCGGCAGCATAAGGAGATGTGAAAGGGGGGTGCCTCATAAAAGAATAAGAGGGTAGCACAGGGCAAAGGGATGAAAATAAAATCCAGCTTCTCTCAGTGAATATCTTAGAGCACAAAAAATTCCCTTTAAATATTTGGGTATCTGATTGTTAAAATTGGCATTTAAAATTCATGATTTCTTGGATTGCATGAATGACAGAAGATAAAGTAAAATAAGATGATAAGCAAATTTCATACCTTTGCACATATAGTTGGAGAGTTCCAAAATGGGTCACTAACCGAAAAGGTAAATGGCTGTTTGCTTTGCTGTGGAGCATTTCATGGAATAGCAAATACATTACCACAGCATGTGTCATGGAGTGCTTGACATGTGAGCAAGTGCTTTTGTTTCTAAACTAGTTTAGCAGCAAGTAAGTAGTTACGAATTCTGCTTTGGGCTAACCAGAGAAACCAGAAGCATCTGCTTTTTGCTACAGTGCTGGAGATGTAAATGCATGGGCTCCATGCATTTCATAGGGTGAGAAGGTCATTTGTATGTAAACTGGTTTCAGAGGAGTAAGTTCAGATACCTACTGGAGAGCTGTCACTTGGTTTCTTCGAGAAAAGTCAAGGAAACAGCCTTGAGGTTTCACTTTTACTCAGCATAGTGTCTAGCTAGTTTCACTTGCTCTGTCAAAGCTCTCTTCTTTATTGTGGTCAAACTGCATAGAATTTATAATAAATAGTTGCTCCAGAGCTAACCTACTAGTGCGAAGTTTATTTTAACATGGCCACGTAAGGAAGACAATGCAAATGGGACCTTCTGTATTTATACTGGCATGGTACAGGTTGGTAACGTTACTAGGACCTTGCAGGGTGAACATTTTATCATGCCATTTGCTACTTTGCTGTGGGGACTCCAACAATCTCTTATCAATGTAGTGCTTTTTCCCAGGGAAAGGGATATTTCCCCAGCACTCAAAAAATAAGTGATCGGCTACTCTGAGTATGTGATACTTGCCCTACGTGTCATATCTGCCGTGCAGCAGCCATTGTCGTGAGCATTGCAGATGCTTATTACCTAGTGCCTGGGACATCATTCAGGGCAAGGCACTCTCTTCCTCCTCCCTCATGCCCTGCGCCCTTTCTAATAGTAAAGTGCCTGCCCCCACAAAAGCAGCCAGGCAAGACCAACCACAGACAAGGTAAGGGTCTGAGTATTTGGGGGGACTCCTTTGATATGCAGAAAACTATGCCTGTAAATTAGCCTAAGCAGACGGTATAGAAAAAGGGGGAAAGTGGCCTTAGTGGGGTGGCCTGCTCAAGCCACTGAGCGCTTGCAGAATCTTGGAGGAGACGGGGGTGGGTGGGGGAGGTGAGATTTCCAGATTATCTCCCCATACACACACAGTTGCCTGCATTTTCTCAGTTTGTGTAATTCTAATGCCTTGTAAAATATTTTTATATCACTTTTTACTCGTTTAGAAGCTGAGCATTCTCTTGCTATAATCATGATGATGCACGTGTGTGGGGGGGGGGTACTGTGACCGTAAACACACAGCTGTGACCCATCATTCCATGAACAGTTTACCTCCCTTTTTCTCCCTTTTTTTCTTTAAGAAAGGAATTAATTCAAAAAGTTTTTGTCCTTTTCCTTTACAGTGCTAGAAGGAACTTTAAAAAGCAGGGTGGAGGCACACAGTGGTGAGTGAGTGTTTAGTCTGAAACTGACTTCATTTTTCACTTTCAAGAGTCGGGACAACCACATCATCAGTTCATTGCATTCCAGTGTCTTCTGGGTCTTGTTTCTATTTGTTTTTAGGGCTTTACATGGAGTTGCTCTCCTAGCCTTCTTGTGTGTAAAGGCAGTATTGCTTTTGATGTACATAGCAGGTGAGTGGTTGTTTTGCTGACACTAGTAATGCTCAGCCCAGTGTTTTCCATGCAGGGTTCCATGGAACCCTGGAATGCTATAGGTCATTGGCAGGGGTTCTGCAGGAAATCATGGAATAACTAAAAAATTTGAAATACCGCTAAATTCCAAATATCCTTTAAAATATCATAGTTATTAAGGCTATATTTATTTGTATTGTGTCTGTGTTCATTCTGTAATGTTACAGAGCACTGACAGTACAAATGGCAGTAATTTAGCGGTAACTGAATTGTGCTCCCCACCATCAACTTTTTCTGGTCTGTAAATGATTTCATAGGTAAGAGTTCCTTGGGATTTGGAAAAAAAAAATTACGGGTTCCTTCATGGAAAAGACGTTGGGAAACACTGGCCCAGCCAATGCCTGTTTGGTTGTATCAACACTTTAAAATGACTTGAAAGATACTCCCATTTTCATAATTTTCAAGAATCATTGTGAAAAAGAAAAGAAACCAGGAAACGTTTAATTAATAGGCTGACTTTGTGGGCGACGGGATGAGCCTAAGCCCGTCATTCAGTGTTTTGCTTGTTGCACAGTTTTTTTTTCTAATTCCACTGTGTAATGACAAGATTTTGATGACTAGAAACTTTTGACTAAATGCTCCATTACACTAAGGAGGAAAGGGAGCATGAGCTTGTAATCATTTATTGGTGAAGTGTAAGGGAGGCTGTTTTTGTTGGGGGAGAGTATAGGACTGGGGGCTGGCTTGAGGGTGAAGCAGGAGCAGAGCACATGGCTGGATTAAGAAATTCTACCAAAGAGGAGTCCAGCGGCTGAGAGAAGAACAGGGGTCCAGATTCTGGGACAGGAGACCGGTGAGCTTGCCTTATGGCAGTACAAGAGGCAAGAAGTCTGTTGCAGGCTCAGAGGAACTTCCATGTACACACATCTTCTCTGCTGCCTTCATTTTCTGATGTAGCAGGGAGGCTCCAGAATTTGTGCTGTGGGAGCTGGGGTGGCCAGCAATCAGTCGGAGCAACTACAAGATTGCTGCCCTCCTTCACTGTCCTTGTTTTGGTAGTCTGGGTTCTGTGGCAGGAGCTTGTTAGCATGCCAGTGGTGTTCTGTGCTGCTTGTCTGCTCCATGCGCAGTGGGGCAGTCCTTGGATCCATGGCCTTCCCCCCAAATAGTGCCTTTTACACTTTAAAAAACCTTTCTTCTTCAGCTTTATTGGGAATCAAATCAGTTGTTTCCAGATCGCATTTTTGCTTCTTTGGGGGGACGGGGGGAGTGCTCTATGGGGATGCAAATTAATAAGAGTAAAGCTCTTATTAAGCATAGTTTAACTTAATTTAATTTATTATATTTATATTCTGCCCTCCCTGCTTTCGCAGGCTCAGGGCGGATAACAAATACAAACATGTTTAAAAACATTTAAAAACATTAAATAATACATTTAAAAACATTTAAAAACATTAAATATAACAATTCATGCTGCCCAGTGGTTCATACATGCCTCTGTGTTTGCATAGGGGTGATGGTTTAACCCCCCCTTCACGGGGGGGGGGCAGGCACTGCCCGGCGTTAGCCATATGCCTGGCGGAATAGCTCTGTCTTACAGGCCCGGCGAAATGCAAGCAAATCTTGCCGGGCCCTTGTCTCGCAAGACAGAGCATTCCACCAGGTCGGGGCCAGGACTGAAAAGGCCCTGGCCCTGGTCGACGCCAGGCGGGCCTCCCTAGGGCCAGGGACACTTAAAAGATGTTTTCCGCCAGAGCGGAGAGTCCTCCGGGGCTCATATGGTGAGAGACGGTCCCTCAGATACGTCGGTCCCAGTCCGCGTAGGGCTTTGTAGGTTAACACCAAAACCTTGAACCTGATTCGGTACTCCACTGGCAGCCAATGCAGCTGGCGTAGCACCGGTGTAATATGCTCCCACACCGGTGCTCCAGCAATGACCCGCGCTGCTGCATTCTGTACCAGCTGTAACCGCCGGATCAGGCCCATGGGAAGCCCAGCGTAGAGCGCGTTACAGTAATCCAACCTAGAGGTGACCATTGCTTGGACCACTGTAGTCATGTCACGGGGAGACAAATAAGGGGCAAGCTGCCTGGCCTGCCGAAGATAATAAAAGGAAGACCTGGCAACTGCAGTGATCTGGTCCTCCATCTTCAAGGAGGAATCCAGAATCACCCCCAGGCTCCTAACCCTCGGGGCCAGTGTAAGTGCTGCCCCATCAAGTGTAGGAAGCCGGGGTCCCAAAGCCATCTCCCCACGACCCACATACAGGACCTCCGTCTTCGTGGGATTCAATTTCAGCCGACTTTGTCTCAACCAACCAGCCACAGCCTCAAAAGCACGCTCCAGGGCATCAGGGGCTGATCCAGGCTGCCCGTCCAACAACAGATAAAGCTGGGTGTCATCCGCGTATTGGTGACACCCAAGCCCGAAACTCCGCACCAGCTGGGCGAGGGGGCGCATATAGATATTAAATAATAATGGAGAGAGTATCGCTCCCTGTGGCACACCACAAACCAGTGGCCTACGAGATGACACCCTCTCCCCGAGCGCCACCCTCTGTCCCCGATCGTGGAGAAAGGAGACCAGCCACTGCAGTGCTGTCCCCTGAATCCCCACATCGGCAAGGCGGTGGGTCAAAAGCTCATGATCGACCGTATCAAACGCTGCTGACAGATCCAGCAAAATCAGCAGTGCTGATCCGCCCTGATCCAGATGTCTGCGGAGATCGTCTGTGAGGGCGACCAACAATGTCTCGACCCCATGTCCCGGGCGGAAACCAGACTGGAAGGGGTCTAGGGCTGAGGTCTCCTTCAGGAAATTCTGCAGTTGCTTCTCTGCCGCCCGCTCAATCACCTTCCCCAAAAACGGAAGGTTGGAAACTGGTCGGTAATTGAGCAGGTCAGCAGGATCTAATGATGATTTCTTCAGAAGAGGCCGTACCACAGCTTCCTTCAGCGCCTTGGGAAAAACCCCAGAGCTCAAGGACAGGTTTATAATCGCCTCCAAGGAATTCCGAAGCCCGTCAACACTGGCTTTCACCAGCCATGACGGGCACGGGTCCAAGGGGCACGTGGTAGGCCGTACCACCTGCAGAATCCTGTCCACCTCTTCCCCGAAAAGAGGGCTGAAATGATCTAATATGGGTCCCGAAGACAGCCAAGGGGCCTCTAGTTCATTTACTGTATCAACTGTGGCTGGTAAGTGGGGAACCACAGCTGGTAAGTGGGGAACCACAGCTATAATTCCATATACTGCAGAACAGTAATTCTTCGGGAACTGCAAAGAGGGTTTCTCATGTGGTGGTACAGTTAGAGTGCTGAACTAGTACTGGGGAGACCCTGGTTTGAATCTCCATTCAACCCCCCTGGGTGATCCTCCATGTGGCCCCCCTGGGTGACTCTGGGCCAGTCACACACTCAGTCTAACCTACCTCACAGAATTGTTGTTAGGATTAAATGCAGGAAGAAAGAATAATATTTCAAGATGTTTTGGGTCCTCCTTAGAAGAGGTAATAGAACAATTCATTTTGTAAGTTCTGGGGGATCTTATGGTATGGTGATTTTGTGGTCTGCATAAAATACGTTGTGCAACCTTGTTCCACCAATAGCAATGCTTTCCTGCAACAGAAGAAGCCTTCTGCCAATACAATAGTTCCTTGTGCCAACAGAAGTCAACTTGTGCCAGAGGTATTAGCAAGGTGGAATTGTAGGATCCAGCCCATAATGTTTAACTGTTGCTCATGGTATGCTGGCAACTTGAATTTTAATTCTTGTTGTGTGTGAGTGACCCAGTTTTGCCTTTGGTCAAACAGATTTTTGCATTGCAAAAACCTGTTTGAATAGAGGTAATGGGACCAAAGTGTTCCTGTAGGATGGGAACTGCTAGGCAGGTAGCAGTTTTACTTTAAAGCATAATTTATAATGTTTACTTCAAAGAAAGTCCTGCAGTGTTGGGACCAAACCCATTTTCAGTGTGATGAAGTTCTCTTCATCCAGCTGATGGGAGCTACTTTGGGTTGATTCCTCCTTCCCACTGCAAACCCACACATGTCTCTTCCTAGAGGATGCTCTCAGGGTCCTCAACCCTCGTACAGTATTAGCTACAGTGTAAGATGTGAATCATCCCTTTCCATGAGTTGAAATTACCTTATGCATGTAACGTGGGCACCTTTGGATACATCTCTTTGTGCATAGGGTTATACTTCTAGAAGTCTGAAACAGTGTAAGCTGGGGATCTTCTGAAGAGAGAATAGAAGATGGTATTAATTTTTTTAAAATGTATTTTGGAAAAAAACAGCGGCCTATGTATGGTTTTTACTGTGGTCTGATGCAGTTGCTAAATAATTTTTGGATAGCACAGCAGCTTTGGGTTAGATCCCACAAGCAATAACCATAGGGATGCAGACCATCCCCACCTCCTACCCCCAGCAGTCTCCTGAGACCTCCAAATCACTGATGCTCAGAGTGACAGAGACCCCTTGAACATAATACACTAGTGCCTGGAAGGTTGCTAGATGAGGAGGAATCGAGTGACTTTCCTCCTTGCTACTACAGACTAACACGGCTAACTCCTCCGGATCTTTCCTCCTTGCTTTTCTGCCACCAGAGATCCCATGAACCCCAAGAGGCTCTGGAAGTAGAAGCAGTGCCATCCAATTCCTCCTCTTTAAAGCAGCCCTAGTGCCCTGTGGCATTTTGTGCATGTTGCTTTTATGGCCAAGCATAAGCTTATGGAGTCTTAGGAGACTGCTAAGGAAAGGGGGAGGTGGAAAAACCTGTAACCACATGTGTCATCTGCTCACAATTTATAGTATACATCCAAGTAAGGGCAAGACTTGGAGATTACACTGGAAGCATTTAAAAAGGCTCTGCCTCCGGCACCAGCCATTTAGGGGTGGTGATCATGATGGCCACAGGCTCAAAAAGGTTGGGGACTCCTATTGTCGAGGGTGGTAACAGATTCAGACCCTTGAGTCTCTCTGTGTTGAAGAAATTCATAAAGTGAATAGTATCAGCTTCATATCAAAATGGATCCTTGGATTGGTTTTATCAGCTAATGTGAATGTGCTGAAGGAAAAGGAAGGGAAAATGGCCAGTTAATTAAGCATGATGTAGCTAGTATGTTGTTATTACAAGAAGCTCATGCAACATGATGTGTAGTTAGTAAAGTATACATATCTTCTGTATTGGAAAAAGTAAATATTTTTTGGTTGAAGGATGGTAACTCCTTCAGTAAAATCCTCAAAGGAAACTCTAGCTGGATTGAGATTTATTAAGAGATTTCACAGGACCTCCTCCGGTGAGTTGGACCAGGATTTAGGATTTTTCTCACTATAACTCTGATTATCTTAAAAAAAACTTGTGGCTCCCCACACTTTAAAGGAGTACTAACTTAGCATAACTGTTGAAAGGTTTCTGTATGTTTCCTGGTTACATGTAAATTTTATATCATTACTTTGTACTTCTTGCCATTCATGATCTCTCAAACCTCCTACGTAAAATGACTTTATCGACTCGTAGCATTGGAAGATGCAGGCTCTAGTCCATGACAGCTTGTGTTAGAATAAAATTGTTAGTATTTGAGGCACCATAGACTCCAGAATATAGTGAATGTTGGGAGATAACAATGTCTGTTTTATCTGTAAACAAAGTCAGAAATGGATTTCTGGGCAGATGTGTGGGCAGAGGAAAGTAGAGAAAGTCCACTATCCATTGCAAGAGTGTGTTGCTGGATCTAACACACTGATTTCTTTTTTAACTCAATGCCACTGTTCACAACTATCTGGGATATATGCAGAGCCTGTATTAGAGATTTCTTGATTATCCAAACAGAATCTTATATTTGAAAAACAAAGAATGAGTTAATTAGTGCAAAGTGTAACACTAAAACGAAATTCAGAATCTGACCTGATAGGATTTTTAGAAGATTGCGAATAGAAAGGGAATAATTGGAAACTATGGGTTCAAGGAAGATCAGAAAGCATCTTCTATGTTGTATGTAACATTACCTTGGAAAACAAACCAATGAAATGAATAAATAGAAATGAAAACAGTTTTCTAGAGGATAGAAACAAAAAACCGATTTAGAAATTATCCGTTGTATTTGTCAGTCAATTAGAGAAAACAATAGACTAATTTTTTTGCCTTAATGTGGGCCTACATTGTCTTTTTTGACTGCTTGTTTGATAAGCTTACTAAATACATGCATCCCAACCAATAAGAATTTATGAAATATAGAAAACTCACTGGGAAATTCAACATACATGTTGCCCAAGAACAACAGTAGTGTAAGACTATTTATTAGGACCAATGAAAATTTCAGAATAATGAGCATAAGTTTTTGAGCTCCCTGAAACTTTTCCTCAGATGAATTTTAAGTACAAATAACAAACAGAAGATGAGGGGAGAAAAGTTGATTCCTGCCCCCACCCCCATGTGAACACACAGACACTTGAAGGGGGAGATTTGAGGAGAAATAGGAAGAGAGTAATCATAGCATCTTTTACAAACCCAGCTATGTTTACAAGTGAAGGAAGAGGGGCCATTTTGTCCGCTTCCTCCATCTTACTACAGGCCCTAGACCCGTATGGCTGTAAATCCATGCAGGTTGCATGATCTCAGGAATTAACTTGCCGGATTTATACGGAAAGAACAGTGAAAATCTGAATCGAAGAGTGGCAGAGGGAGTAAAAGAGCACAGCAACAATTCCCATCCATCAAGGTCTGCGGCTGACAGATTACTGGATCCAGCAAATGGTGCTGGGTGTAAACAGGTTTTCAGGATGCACTAGAGCCTCCTAGGATTAAGATGCAGAAAAATGGATTGTCTTCCTTTTGAAACTGTTCATGCCAGCAGTTAATTCAAGCCTTCCTCAGACTAATCTGGAACACTCAAGTTTTTGTAAGGCAGAAAAAACTTTTTTTGTAAGTAGCAGAAAAAACGTAGATCAATGAACTTGGAGAAGTAATTTTAGATGATACACTAAATAGCAAATCGATAGTAGACAAATTTGGTAACATGTAATGAATGGAGGGCATCTCACCTCTGTAAGTGAGGTCCTATTATGCGTCTTCCTCTGCTTGCAGAATCCCTTTCTTTGACAGTCGAATGCAGTGTTTTCCCAAATAAGTAACATTCTAGATAATTGTGTTGATTTGTAGAACTTCTTTGTTTGAACGTCTTGAAGGAAAGACAAGTTAATTTTGTACAATTGTGTATTGCTATTAGAAGTCATTGATGTATTCAAGGAATTAAGTAAATGTAGATTCCTAAGAATGCTTTCCATGGTATAAACCCCATTGTGTAGACCTGCTTACATTGGCCCCATAATGGTAAAACATCAGCTTTTATGTTGGCAGTGTTACCATTGGGCTGGGGGTCCAGGAAATGCTTCAGGAGCAATCTTTGAGGTTTCATTCTATGTCTGGATATAGAATTAAAAGAACCAATTTGGAACTGATGGGTCTTCATATCCAACAGCTGTAGAAGCAAGGTTTAAGTTGTTTGTTTTTAGATTCTGATAAAAGATTTGTGGATAAAATGAATTGTGGAGTTATTCACAAATTACAATTTATAATCAGTGTGGTTCAAAAGGATCTGAATTAGTGAACTAAACAGAATATAATGAATAGAGGGGGCTTGCATCCATAAACATTAATATTATTGCTAATCTTTTTTTATCATCCTAAAATATATGCCATCAAAACATATTAAATGTGTGGCATAAGATTAGCTCCATTTCTGTGTGTAAAAATGTCCAGAATCTCTTGCCTGGCTATGCAGGAACAGAAAAAAGAAGTGAATTTTCTAATGTAGAAAATTTATTGCCTCTGTATCATTAGTTTTATCTTAGAATAAACATGCCTGATATGTTTTAACACCATATTATTTGTATCCTTTTGCAAACACACATGTACACATACCCATAATATGCTACGGGTGATGGGGACTTATTAAGATAGAAGTATGAAAGGCATATTTGAGGGTTTTTTAAAAAAAATCTGTTCATATGGGATAAAGTCTATTTGTACTATGTCTGTCTTATCCTCAGTCCTTCATAATAGGTACTTTTATTGGTCTGAAGAAATGTCTTACTTTAAAAAAAAAATTATTAAAACCAGCCATAAACATTGAACATTAAACAAGTACAAAAAGTAACAATATGGTTAAACAAAAAAGTTGTTTACATATACATCATTATCAGTAAGATGCTAATATCTAGTACAATTAAAACAAGAGATAATGTGTGAGATGCTTTGAAGCATTGTTTAACTTATAAAACTAGCTATCTAAAATATTTTGGTACAGATGATTCGGAGGATGTGCTTCTGTCATGTCAATAAAATCCAAAAAAGGCCACCAAGAAATGTCTACTTTTTAGAGTATGGGAGCAGTAAGAATTCTGAAGAATTCTTCCCTTAAATTAAGAATATTTTACAAAGTGATTGTTGAAAAGTACATTATATTTTAAGTTTTCTCTAATAAGGCATTATTATTTATATATGATGAATGTTAGTATTTTTAATCATTGATTAATTTTGACATATTATTAAAAAAAGCTTTGTTAAAGGTTTGTTTATGATCTTCATACAAGAGGTTCCTGACAGTGTACAAGAAGTAAAATTCAAGGAGGCCAAAGAAATTTAGGAAGTTTAACACTGCAAGTATAGATTTACACTTTTAATAATCCCCCAAATACACTGTTCCACCTAGGAAAACCCCATCATAAAGTACAGATGGTATTTGACACTCATAACATTAAACAACATGTATGATTTTCCCAATATTTGGAAGTGCAAGTAGACTTAAACTGAATTTTGGCAGTCTTATAAGATGGTTTCAGAATTCTGGGTGCAAAGAACTGGGGGATTTCTGATGGGATAATTTTTACCTGTGGATCCCTTAAATGCTTACTTACATATTTCAAATTGTACTTAGACGGTGGGAGGGAATAAAGATAGGATCGTTAATGTAATAGCAACAAAAATAGGTAAACTATGAAAGTTAATATGTTTTATATAGCAGAGTACAACAGAAGATGGAATGTGTTTGGGGGGAAATTATTAGTATGTTTAAAGTAACAGAGAAATTGAAAAAAGTAGGACAAAATTTCATTTATGATAACTGATATATGTTCTTTACTGGAATATATGAATACCATATGTTACTCATAACATCTTTTGGAGCTGGGACTACAATAATCATAATCTGTATGAAATTAGTTCATAATTGTTTATCACTTGAATCCATCAATAAACAATTTCTGTCAAAAATGAAGCCAACAAACATGTAAAAGGGAGGTTGTATAACATTTTAGATGTTTGTGTATTCTGTATATCTTGGTTTTGATGAATTAAATCATTTTCATGGGAGAAAAATGCATGCCGATTTGAAAATGTGGAAGGGGAGGTTTAAGCTTATTTAGAACTAGGTTTTGGTCTCTAGAAGTAAAGTGTGTTAGCTAAACTAAGATACGTTTTCAACTTCTTTCTAAGTGGAGGAGAAGTGAGTGGCAGTGACTGTGGTAGGAAGGCGATAGTAAAACACCCAGGCAAAAGAACTGAATGAGTGTCTTAATGCTTGGCAGCTAGAGCCACAAAGAAGAGCAATATTGGCTTGAAAAAGGAAGTAACATCCTCCCATTTGGCTGGAAAAAACCTGCAATAAAATGAGTGAGCTCAATTGGAAGATAGTAGAAGTGAGACGTAGTAGTAGTAAGGCGCTTGCAGGCACTTTGGAGGGGAGGAGTGGTGTTTATATAAACAGAAAGTGTGTAACCTTCTTATGGGTCAAGGGTTCTCATCATGCAGTACTTCTACCAGTAGCTAGAGGAAAACCTAAGTGCAAAAAAGGTTATTTTTGTCACAGCAGGGAAGGTCTTGGGCTGCCAAGCAGTACCCTCTGTAGTTCCTACGTTTTTTGTTGTTGTTCTGCATTACCTGCCCTGCTGGAAGTGCTAGAGTTTTCCTGCTTTCTCTGCTAGAGGGAAGAATGCTAATATAGAATGAAAGTGGATGGTTCTGTGGTATCTGCTGCATCAGCATCTCTATACTGGCATTTCAGGTGGACAGTTTTAGGTCATTGTTTGGGCCCTGAATAGCCTGGCCTTATAGTGTGTGTGTGTGTGGGGGGGAATTTCATTAAAGAACTTTCTCCACCCCAAACAACGTTAAGGACTTATATATTTGCAATGTCCAAGTTATCTTGGACATATATCTTGGACTTGGACATAACTTGTCCAAGTTATCTCTCTGTCTCTCCATTCAGTTTGCCTGAATGTATCATAGGCAATTAAAGTTATTTTGGCACAATATGTATGCCAAATGGCTAATATGTGGCTAATATGGCACAAGCCTTTTATTAACAATTTACATTTAAAATACTGGTTCCTTGACCTTCTTCATGGAAGTAAATTGTCCAAGAGCCACACCCAGTCTTTGTGGCATGATCACTATCATGTATATGTATATGTTTCACACATAAAATGATTTTCTCTCTCCTCAATTAAAATGAGACTTTTGCATATCATCTTTATAGCAGTCTGAGAAGCATACGCAGATCACATGTGGAGAGCAGGTCTTATTGAACTGCATGTGGGTCAGTTCTCAGGGAGCCAGTTGTCTGCAATACATAATATGTGCAATACCTCAGGATAGGAAACTTCATTGAATTTGTTCATTGTTTTCTCCATATCCAAACCTTTGGTGTCCTCAGCTTCTCGCGTTCATCCCAGGACTTTGTGAGTTTGCAGAGATATTGCTCTTGCATTTGAAAGGGATGTCCACAGTACCATATATGACACCTGAGGAAAGAGTGCGTGAAGAAGATTCTTCAGTTCTTCAAAAGATGTTTGATCTTATCCCATAAAACTGCATACTTACTTGTAAGGTTCCACTGACTACAGTGGAATTTATCTGATCTGTCAGGGTTGGGATAAAAATGTATCCTAGATGTTTTTATCTAGAAGTTTGCAGCTTATCTGCAATATACCCTTGGGGGCTATTGGTGTATTATTTTTACATCATCCTTCAGCTCAACTGATTTTTATGAAACATTTGCATGGTAGAACGTGCTACATTATTAACAGTGGGAAGGAAAACAAGCACATATGCTATTTCTTATATAAATTTCAGGTTACTTCTGCTCTCACAGGTCATAATATTTTGTGCAACTCAAGAATCATTAATTCCTGTGATCATTAACCTATGAATACTCAAATAAGCAGCGGTGGAATGAGAATGCCTTTTGGTTATGGAAAATAGGTGTTGTGGTACTTAGCAATGCTATGGCATCCTGAAAGATACAGTAACCTCAGTGATGTACAGTAGCTGTGCTACAACTAACAAAGTATGGCTGTATATTTGAAGCCTTAATCATTACTGTGCCTCCGGAATGTGACATAACTTGAATGGGTGCCACTGTTATTAGCCTATAGGAAGTACTACCTCCCTAAGTCACCAGAGTGGAAAGCAGAAGTACTATGGGAGACATTGTTTTGTTGTCAGGGATTGAGATGGGGAAAATGTAGGCTGGAAGTAGCTTTGCCTCCCTGGCCTGGTATGGTGAGGGTTGCTGTCTTCAAAGAAACAGAGCTTAAAGTTTCTATAGCACTTTAGGAGGAAGTCCATTTGGATTTAGCGGACTTGCTAGGTTACTCTTCAATAGTATCTGTTTAGTAGGCAAGGAGCTATTTTTCCTCTGTGTACGAAGCTCTGTAATAAGCTTGAATGTAGTACTGGAACTTGTCCTGCCACTTCTGAAGTGGTTTATATTCAGCCATGCTATTCTAAGACTTAAGTGGTGGAAGTGGAGTGGTAGTGTCCACTGATTTCTCCCAACAACTGCAGCTCCTCGCTTTCCTTCTGTGCTGTTCCTGAGGGTCCACTGACCTTCAGGAACAAATTTTGGGGAGCTCAGTGGGCTGTAGCAGAAGGGGGGAATATGAAGGAAAGTTCAACTCCATGAGGTCCACTCAATGAGCTGATCTCACTGGATACAAGTCCTTATTTGGCAGATTGTTGTATTATCCTGGGAAATCAGATTTCACAACTTTGCCCATCTTGGAAATGTTGTAGATGTTCATATACAAAGTTGTGAGGTGATCATAACTTCATGTACTTAGTGTATTGGATATGAAAATGTACTCTGTACTAGATATGGATGTTACAAAGTTAATATTTCAAAACAGTCTTCATGGCTTCTGCAGTGCTGTAATTGGAACTTGAATGAAATGTTAATGGATACCTGGAGCATCTATTTTTCTTCTGTCCACTGTCTGAGAGTGTAATGGAATTATAGAAGAGAGAGGCTACTGAGGCCCATACTAGCTACTACAGCTATACTGGGAGTCATGGTGGTAGTGTGATTGCCCCTTTCCCTAAAAAGTCAGGGGGGTTGATAGTGAGATGACTGTCTTTTGAAGTTCTTGGCCTGTTGCTTGTATATGCTGCCTAGGCAGAACTTGCTGTGCTGGTGTCGTCTGATCTTTCCCTTCTGTTGGGATGTGATTAGTAATAAGGGCAAAGGGTCCTTCTCTTTCATGCTGTGATGGAGTATATTAAGAGGGGCCTACAGGCATCAGCAGTAGCTCTTGTGAAACTATAAGGGGTTTCAAAAGGAACTGTATTGTGATTGGCCGGCAGTTACTGCAGGAAGTACAGTTTGTGTGTGCGAGTGTGTGTGCACACATGGCTCACTGCTTAAGGAAACGTGCCTTCGGGAAACTGAAGTTGTTTAATACATTTTCTCTTTTGGCAGTGCTGTGGAGAGCTGCAGGTGAGACCAGGAAAGATGAGTTTCATTTGAAGGTCTTGGATTTTCTTTGATTAAAATGACTACCTATATTCTGCTGTGGTTTTTTCTATTAAGGTGATGCCTTTTAAATTTTATTGGCAATCCTTTTCAGTAGGTTTTCATGACAGTGCACTATATCTGGTTTATAAACACAGATGACTAAAACATGTTCATGACATCTGAATTGCACAGAATTGTACTTGAAGGTGTACAGTCACACCTGAAGCATATTGGGTTTATCTACCCTGCAGACTAGAGAATCACAAAAAGAGAATCTGTGTATATGATGCTCTAATGCAACCTTTGGTTCAACGCATGGCTTCTCGTACCTAATAGGGTAAGGGCTTCAGTGTGAGAACTGTCTTGTAGTGTTCCACAGGATGCAGTACTCCATATTATTCAACCTCCGTGTAAAACCTTTAGGAGAAATCATTAATGATTTTGGAATTGGATGCCATCAGTATGCTGATGACACCAAGCTGACCCTAGCTGACTTGGTTAAAGACCTCGGGATTATACTGGATCCAACATCGCTGTTGGACTAACAAGTTAATGCAGCTGCAAAAATTTTTTTCTTCCAATTCAGTCTAGCTCACAAATGGCCCCTTTCTTTGATGTGGCTGATCTGGCTACTTGGATCAGTGCCACAGCAACATTGAGACTAGGCTACTGTGATGCCCTCTTCATAGGTCTCCCCTCAGAGTCGAAGGAGACTCCAGTTCATGCAGAATGCTGCATCTGGATTATTATCAGGAGCTAGGCGGAGCGTGCATATTACTCCTATTCTGCAGTCACTGCACTCAGTTGAAGGTATAGACTGTCAGCTTTGCTCATCTGAGTAGGGCCTCCTGCAGGTGCTGTCTTCTAAATGGGCAAAATCAACAACTTCCCATACACAGGCATTCTCTGTCATGCCCCACCCCCACCCGCTTATGGAATGGCCTGCCTGATGACATCCCTCACCTGCCTGGCTTTCTACAAACTATGCAAAACTGAATTATTCAGTGGAGCTTTTTTATACAGGTTATTAGGGCTGTATCATAACAAAGTGTTTCAGAAAGATGCTTTGTTAAAGGGATATTGGCCTATAAACTGGCTGAAGCAAGTATAATCGTACTAAGTAATTTGTTATGTGTTTAACATTTCATGTTAATGCTTATATTTGTTTCAGCTCAGTTTTCAGTTTTCTCAATGTTTTCAGATTTTTGCAATTCAAATCTTACTGCTTTGTTTATCGGATGTCCCCTCCTGTTGGTTATATTTGACCCACTCTCTCCAATCTGCCTTGAGCTTGTGGGGAGAGTGGAATATAAATTAATAAAATAAAAATAAAAGAATAAAAATATGAGAAAGGTGAACGAGAACATAAATAAACAAAATTGCCCTAATTCCAACTCTTGAATCGAAGTCCTTCAATAATTACTGCATTTTCTTTTAATTTTTGCTCCTGTTGCGAGCAAGCTGGCCGTTTACTCCAGTCTGACAGTTTAGAGTTGATGCATCAAATTGTTTTGTGAGTCTCCCCCGCACATTGTGTGTGTGTGTGTGTGTGTGTGTGTGTGTGTTACACCTGTGCAGTAATCCTGGGTTATTTAAACTCCACTCCTAAGATCCAGAGGAAGAGCTGTGTTCCAGTCCCAGCTGTATTATATCTGAAGCTCCTCCTTATTTTGCTCTGTAATCATCCTACTTAATTTGTGCCATATTAAAAGATGATATATAACTAAAATGAGTTGCAGTTTGCTTCTTGCAGGCTTTGCAAGATTTTCTGCCTTGAAGATAGTGAGTTTAGAAAAGTGTAGCTCTGTTCAGGATGACAAAGTTAGTAGATGGTACTTTAGCTGCTTTCTCCTGTCGGCGACCTATTTTAGTAACTCAGCCTCTCAAGTTCCATAGTGTGTTTCTGTTTAGCTCAGTCCCATGTCTAAAATGGGTTCTCATCCGGTTCTGGAGTACATGTGAGCTAGGCTCTTCTTAATGCAACTAAGGCTCTGTGATTTTAAAAAACTTTTTTGCAATGCTCATTTCAGCCCTGGATCCTGGAGCTTTTTTGCCATCTTCTGGGCATGGAGCAGGGGTCTCTGAGGGGAGGGAGTTGTGAATTTCCTGCATTGTGCAGGAGGTTAGTTTAGATGACCCTGGTGATCCCTTCCAACTCTATGATTCTGTGATTCTAACTCAACTGTGCCTTTTCATTGGCCTAGCTCTCTGGTCTCAAAGCTGCTCTGAAGCTTCTGCTTGCCACCAGGAAGCAGCCTGCCAAATCAACAGCCTAAGCACTCCTCCCCACACCTCCCCTCAGTGCCTTCTTGCTCTGGCCTCCAGGCCTCTGCGAAGTGCTTGCTTGCCACCAGGAGGAGTGCTCAAGTCGTCAATTCCCTGGGACCCCTCGCAGCAGCAAGCAGGCGCTTTGCAGCAGCCTCCAGGCCAGAGCGGGAGGGCCCTGAGGAGGAGAAGAGCAGAATACAAATTAATCTTCACGCAGGTGCATTGCCAGGAGGGGGCCCACCAAATTGACATTTTTCTAGAGCCTGTTGTATTTTTTCATATGGGCTTTCGCCTAGAATTCTCTGTATAAAACTAAGTTTTTACAGCAAGTATTTAGTTTCTTGCTTGGGTGAAGAGTGCAAAGAATTTAACATCCATTGTTTAATTTTCGGAGGAGTTTCTGTATTACTGTCATCCATTTCTACTTTGTGCATGTCTCTCCCACCTACCACCCTTCCAGTTTAAGATTTTGTAGCATGACTTCCCAATTTTACAGGCAGAATACTTGCATATTATTGAGGCTTCTTTATGTAGTATGGCATCTGACAGATGCTTGTGTATCAGAGCTTCCCTGTACCGCTTGGACTGATGTTCAAGGGGTGGTACTTTCCCCACCTCCTGGGTAGTCCTGGAATGCAGCTGGCTGCTTAGCTCTTAAACTTTTAAGTGCTAATTGCTTTGTAATGAAATATTTAATCACTGGGCAATTAACTTTAATGGCAAAGTGGCTGGTGGAGACTATTCTGATAAAGGTATTTAATAACTTTATTTTTATTAAGTTCTAATAAGCATGTCCTCAGCCCCCCCCCCCCAAGCATCAGTATCTTGCAGCTTATTGGTCACAAGGAAAACTTGTTAATTGATGTATGATAGAGTGATTTTAGCCTCACTGCTTTGCTGGCGCTTGTCTTAATAGCATTCTGTGCTACTGTCAAGATTTGATCATCAGGAAGGGCACTGGGTCAATGTGTGCTTTGTTTTCTGGTTTGTGAATTCCATTTGCAATAACCTTGCAAGAATTCTCTGTAAGTCAGGTACGTAGGCCTCAAACCTCTGCCTACAACAAACGTTGTGATGTAATCTTACTATCTGTCTCCATAGTGGATCACTGTAGTATTAATATGGTTGTTTATGGGAGACTTGCTTTTCTACGGCTCTCAGTTCTTGTTTTTCCAGGATTTGTATGGTAATTCCTCTTGTCCTTTAAAAGCAAGTATAGCTGGAAACATTTAAGAGAACATATCTTGAATACTGGATGCACGAAATCCTCTCCTAAAAGCAGAGAGGTCAAAATTTGGAGGAGTCTACATTTCGAAGAGGTGGGCTGCAATCCTATGTCTGGTTTGGGGGATTAAATGCCATTTAAGCAAATGGTGTGTAACTGTGTGTGCGCACAAAATTGTAGTCCTTGGAAATTGCAGTACTTGCGGGTAGTCCCTTCAGTGCAGCCTTCTTAATGAGATATATCATTTTTACTCTTCATGAAACTCAGAACTTGTTGGATTCAGGGAAATAAAGTGGCAGTAGTTCATAACTTGAAGAGTGCAGAGTGAAATTCAAGAACAGTGGCTGCTTCACAAGCCCTGTCAGAAATTTAGCCCAGAGATATACTCATTTCACAAGGTCCAAAGGAAATCCTGTGAGAAGGGTCTAAAATTTCTCTGTGCTTTGCATCTCTGACTTCAGGAGGGGGGGACCCATTTAGTTAAGGTTGTCATCCGTTTATCTGTTCTTCATTGAGAATTGCAAGAACCACAGGGGTAAAAATGTAGGACTGATCTAAATTAAAATGTTAACAGCATCAAACTGTTAATAGCATCAAAATGTTTTGGTGGCCTCTCTAAAGCCCAAGTAGAATCTGTTGCCTTTATTATATTTTATTACATTTATATTATTATATATTATATTTATATTATATTTACGGTACAGTAGATCCCATATGATGTTTCAGACAACTGGGCAGAAGGAACAGGAAGAACAGCGTCAGTGTGTAGGGGCGAGAGTGTTGGATTAGGATCTGGGAGAACCAGGTTCAGTTTCCTATTCTGCCAGTGAAGCTTGCTGACTGACCCTGGACCAGTCACTCACGCTCAGCCTAACCTGTCTCGCAGGGTTGTTGTGAGGATGAAGTGGAGGAGAGGAGAATGATGTAAGCTACTGTGGGTCCTCATTGGTGAGAAAGGCGGGGTATAAATGAAGTAAAATTAAATAAAACAAATCTTGTTTCTAACTGTCGCCAGCATTTTTCTGGGGGCAGCATTTGTACAGCACTTTTTGAATGTTCAAAGCTCTTCCCACATGTGAGCACTGCAGTGATAAGCACCCCAAGTGGGATCTTTACTATATGTTTGGTCTGTTTCTTAATTAAATAAAATGTTTTTTTAATTATAAGTTGAGCATAATTAGCTAAGGCCCAGAACCGGATGCATAGGAATAAGCACCAGTGGCCCTGCTATGGGGCTATTGTGTGTGTTGGGTGTAGAGAGAGGGGGGCTCACTGGAGCATCTCCAAAATGGAATGATTTTTGCCCACCAAGCACAACTTTCCTCTCCTTTCCCTTCCTGCTGCAACTCAGAATGTCCCCTGAAATGTTTCTCCTGGGAGGCAACAAAGGCACACTCCGCCTGCAGAACCTGTCTGTGGGAACGCTCTGATGGTTTGAAGCCAGTGGTTTAACTTCAGCTGTGCTATGTAACAAGTCATGACAGAAGAGCTATACTGGATCAGACCAAAAGCTCATCTCAGCAACTATTGACCAGTCTCAAATGTTCCATTCTTGAACAAGTTAATTGAATGGGTGGTGGCTAGATTTGTTCAAGCTTTCCTGGATGAGGAAAATTGCTTAGATCTTTTCCACTCTGGTTTTAAGCCTGGTTATGAGACCGAAACAACCATGGTCACCTTGGTGGATGACCTGCAGTAAGAGATTGACAGAGGGAGTGCAACTGTTAATTCTCCCGGACCTCTTAGCAGCTTTTGGTACCACAGGTCATGATATCCTTCTGGACCACTTTTCTGAGCTGGGATCTGGAGGCACTGTTTTCCAGTGGTTTTAGTCAGTAGGTTTCAGAAGTTGATACAAGGGGATTACATCCTACAGTATCTGGTTTTGAACTTTAATGATTGTCAAACACATTCCTAGTGGTAGTTTTATGTTTTGGGCAGGGAAGGGGGGAGCTTTATAATTTTAAAATACTTGATAATAATGTTTTAAAAATAAAACTTAAAAAACAAAAATGTAACCCATTATTGCTATTAGCTTGGATCTGAGCCTCTCTTCTGCCTGTGGAATTGCACTTCTGTTGCTGGAATGGCTGGGGAGGGTGGGGCATTTTTTAGTAGTTTCCTCCTTCTGCTGCAGATCACTGATGTTGCACCCAGTGCTGTTTGCAGAAGTGTCTCCAGATTCAAGGGCAGCATTTTGTGGAGTTGCACTTGGAGAGGGGAGGCAGCAAAGTTTTGTCTCGCTTTTTTACTTTGTTCCAGCTACTTTTTGGGTCCACAACATAATTTCATACATTAAGAGAGAATGCTGCTTTTTCATCGTAGTGATTTGCTTAATATAAATGTCAGTTTTTAATAGTTGTTCTAGTTAAGGCCTAATTTCTGTTGACTCACAAAAGAGGAAAGCCAGGCGTAGTCTAGTCCAACCTCGTATTGTAAAACAGGGTAACTTGTATGTCAGATATCTACCACAGGCTCATGTCCAGCTGTTGAAAATCCTAATATAGGAGGTTCCTCGGTGTGCTTATTTAATTGGTAAACTGCTGTGATAAAAGGAGGAGCAACTGTAAATTTAGCAAGGGCACAAGGTCATTTCATGTAGAGCAAGATTTGGGGACACACCCTGTAATGATGGAGTTTTGCTGAAGTAATTGGGAGTGTTGGGCAAGTTGTTCTTCAGAAAGCTTGCTTGACTTTCTGTAAGCTATCTCAGAAGAGTTTAGTGTTTACATCACATGCTTTGCATTTATTGTGCCTCAGATGAAGTATCTGAGGAATCTTGGAGCTCTATAGAACACTAGGGGTGTGCACAGGAAAAAAATCGGTTGATTTGATTCGGTAATACCAAATTGGAAAAAAAATTCAGCCACCCCTCCACCCCCCAAATACTGAATTGATTCTCCAGTTCATTTTGGTAATACAAAACAAATTTAGTAAAATGCAGCTATTTTTTCCTACGAGAAATTCAATTCGGGGCTATCCAGTAGTTCTGCGGCCGGGGTATGTGTGTCATTTTTGACCTAATTTCACCAGATTTGCAGAGGACCTGTTCATAACTGTCCTATAACTATCCCCCAGGTTTCATGATAATTGGACTCTGAGGGGGGCATTTATGGACCCTCAAAGAAAGGGCCCTCAGCCACCTCCAATCTGCATTATTATTTATGGGGAAAACTATGGGAGCTATCCAGGGGGCCAGGGGAAGCATTTTGCAAGCAAAATTCACCAAATTTTCAGCAGACCTATCCCTGCCTTTCCGCTAAAGACTCCCCAAGTTTCATGGAGATTGGACCTCCAATTCTGTGGGCCTCTGAACAAGGTGCCTCCAGCCACTCCATTTGTTCCTATTGTGGGAGAAAACTCCACGCTGACTCCCACTGTAGAAACACATGGACCAAGCACCCCAACAAATACCCCACCAGAAGAACAACCAACAACAATTGAACACAAAACCAACTTCTATGCCAACAAAAAACAGAATCCAGCAAAAAGCACCAACCAAACTTCTGTAAAGAAAGAGCAAGTCCTGACAACAGGGGGAAACACCCTCCCCCCCCCAAAGAACAAGCAGCAAAGTGAATAGCAAATATAACTTCAAAAGCCCCCCTACACAAAAGCCCAACCAAAACACCCACCACACCCAGCAAAAAAACAATTTTTAAAATGCAAAGTAACAAAACCCTTTTCCCTCCCCCCTAAGAGAGAAAAAAGCTGGTGAGTCTGTGACTCTCAAACGAGGCACCTGCAGAAGTCCTCAGTGCAGAAGGTCTCATGAGGCAGCCGCCACCAAGAATTCACTCATTGGGCAGCAGGATGCAGTCACAGTCCAAAGCAGTCTGAGGTTGTAGTCCAAGGCAGTCCAAGGTCGCAGGGGCTAGGCAGAGTCAGGTTCAGTGGCAGCAGGATCGAGGGTAATTCGACTGGTTGCTTCCACAACCAGTTGCTCCCTCCCCCATCTTTTATCGCTAAAGTGCTCCTTTCTCTGCCGAGCTGCACCTTGCCAATACACCCACTCCAGGTTGAGTTGCTAATCGTGCACTTCGCCTCCTATCCAGTAATCTGCTCCAGATCCTCTTCTGCCTGCTCTCCAGTGGAGGGACATGGGAGCTAGTTGGTGTGTCCTGGGCTGAGATAGACGGGATGGTACTGACTGGCGGTGAGTTGCTCGTTGCTGAAAGTGGGTAGAGCCCTGCTGTGGTTGTTTCATCCTCTTCCCCTGAGTTGTCTGTTTCTTCCAGGCTGGCTGTGCCTGACTGACCCAAGACACAGGCAGTGTCTCTCAATCTCCGAGCCAGAGCAAGATGGAGACTGACAGAGTCAAGCCTCCTTGCAGCAGTTTTAAAAAGACACTCTCCTTCTTGACAATCTCACTGGCCAGAGAAGGAGAGCTGTTATAATGCTTGGCCACTCCCTCTCTCTTCCCTTTCCCTTCTCCCTCTGCTTCACTCCCCCTCCCATCTGGTTAAGAAAGGCAAGAAGCAGTGTTTCTTTGCTGTTCTTAAGCAAAGGAAAAGTGAGGAACAGCCCAGCTGTGATGCCCGAATTTTACCGAATTAATTTGGTAAGCTTGAGTTTGGTATTACCGAATTTATTCAAGAATGCAGATATAAGCTCAGTAATACTGAATTTTACCAAATCAGGTAAAATTCGGTAATTTTTATTGAATACCGAACCCAAATTGTACATTCCTATAGAACACCAATAACTCAACCAATGGGAATGGAAAATCTTTGGTCTCTCTCTGAACTCTAAATGCTAATTGAAATAAAATCTATGATTTCAAAGCAGAAAGGGAAGAGGGAATATTGTCTTTAGTATCCAACTGTCTGTTGGTCTCTCCCTTTCTACTTCATTCAAGGAAGGTCAGAGTGGCATAGATGTTCCTGCCTTCTCCCACTTTATCCCAGCAATAACTCCTTGAGGTAGATTAGGTTCATATCCACCCAACAAACTTTATGGCAGTGTGGGAATTTGAACCTGGGTCTCCTAGATCTTAATCAGACACTCTATCCACTACATAACACTGACTCAAGTGTAGTGTATCTTGCATAAATGGTGTGAAGATTAATAATTCAAAATAGTTGAATTGAAACAAAGCTTCAAACAAACTTCTTGGTGAAGGAAAGGAATTGGTATTCTCCCTCTGAGGCAGGAGGACATCTTGGGTGTTTCCTTTTGCCCAATCAGGGAGGCAGGAAGTTGAATTTTCTTTTTTCTTCCTCTTCCTGTTGGTGCCTGGAACACCCTGCTTTCCAGTTCTTTCCTGCCTCCAGGGAGAGCAGTCGCTTAGACAGATCCTCTGTCTATCTTCTCTTATCTGATCTATATTCCTTCTCTGACTCTATTCCTCTCCTCCCTTATATCTCTCAGTCTCTCTCCTTATTATCTTATCTTCTGTCTATCAAGTCCTTTACTCCCTCTGATCTTCACTTGAAGTCATCCACAATGGACCCTGGAGACTCAGAGGAGAGCTTTATGGATGCCGAAGGCGAAGCTTCAGCAGCAGCGATCCCGGCCGACGAGACAACTGGTCTACCCGGTACCGTCCTGCCCCTCGGGCTGGAACGGTTTCCCGGCACCTTTCCGGCCGGCGAGCCGTGTAAATCGTCCAAGAAGCATCGGAGACCAGCGCTGGAGCCGGGAACCGCTTCGCGCCATTCTGCAGAGTCCGAAAATGGCGCCAAAAGAGATGCCGCGGAAAGAGCGGGAAAAGCCGGCGAAGCTCGCGTCTTTTCCCGCGCGGCTCCTAAAGACGTGCTTGCCAACCTCCCGCCGGGAGAAATGGCTAAAAAATTTTCCGGACAGAATTCCACTGCTCCAGAGGCCGAGGTTACCGAAGAAGAACAAGGTATTGTGCCCAGCGAGGTGGAGCAGTTCCTGCAAGGAAGCATTCGCTCCTTCTTAAGGCAGGCTGTTAGGGAGGAGGTTGGGAAGATCTGTCACCCTCCCCCCAGGGCCCTTAGTGATCATTCCTCTTCCCCCCCCCCCCAGCAAGCAGCGTCGGACTGCATCCGCCTGGCCCACCAAGGCGGCTCAGAAATCGACCCGAGTTCACCCTGGGGAGTCTGATCTCTGTTGGGGGGGGGAGTCATCCTCAGACAGCGAGGACGGGGCTGAAGGGGAATTCCTCTCTGAGGAAGAGGATGAGGAAACCCTCATTCCAGAACAGTCCAACAGACTCTTTAAATTAGAGGATTATCAATATCTGCTTTCCAAGACCTTGGCAGCATTAGATCTACAAGAATCCTCAAAGGGAGGGGAGGAAGATCCCAACTCTGACAAGGGATCATCCAGGCCAAAGGGAAACAGGGAGTTCTTCCCTAGAGATAGCACCCCCGAAAGGGTCTTTCCCTTCCCTGAATATTTTGAAAGGCAGCTAAGGGCAGAATGGAGGACCCCAGCAGCCTCTAAACAATACCATAGCTCTGTCAAAAAACTCTACGCTTTACCTTCTTTTACCAATGAGTTTTTGCAGATCCCCAAGGTCGACGCACCCGTGGTTGCTCTTCAGTCCTCTGGCCTACTAACAGAAGACGGGCAAGGAGCCGTCAGAGACAACCTGGATAAGAAAGCAGAGACTGCCCTTAGGAGGGCACATGAAGCCTCGGCAATGGCAATTAGGGCTGCCTCATCTGCATCCATCGTTTCCCGGGCAGCAGTGGTATGGATCAGGAAGCTCACACAACTGCTTCCGGGCAATCGCAAACGCTTAATGGAGGGTGCCAACAGAATTATGAAAGCTAGCGCCTTCACAGCGGATGCCACGTTGGATGCCCTGTCCTTTTCTTCCAGAGCCATAGCCTCCATGACAGCGGCCAGGAGACTTCTGTGGTTGAGGGCTTGGCCAGCGGACCTGCACTCAAAGTTTATACTCATGGCTTACCCATTCCAGGGGGACAAGCTCTTTGGCGAGCCCCTAGACAAGGTATTGGTGGAGACGCGCGACAAGAAGAAGGCCCTCCCTAAGACGATCAAGAGGTCGGATCAGCGCGTTTACAGCTCCCAGTCCTTTCGTTCTCACCAAGTGCTTCCCAGATTTCGACGGGACAATAAGAGATCCTCCTGGAACTCACCTAAGCCAAACCACAGAAAGACCTCCTTTGGAACCAGATCCTACAAGACGTCTCAACAAAGGGGGGACCGACAGGTTTTCGATTCCAAGGCCCCTAAATCCTGACTCGCAACGTCTTCCGGTGGGAGGGAGACTACATCATTTCCTAAGGACTTGGGAGGAGAACCTCGCGGACGCGTGGGCCATCAAAGTTGTTTCTCAAGGTTACGTAATAGAATTCAAGTCCATCCCACCAGATCGTTTCCTCAGATCTCCACTCCGAAAAGACCCAAAGAAAAAGCAGATCACATTCAAGGCCATTCAGCATCTCTTAGAAATCCAAGCGATAGAGCCAGTCAGTCATCTCGAGTCAGGATCTGGAGTCTACTCCATCTTCTTTACAGTCCCCAAAAAGAACGGAGACTGGAGGGCAATCCTGGACCTAAAATTCGTCAACCAGTTCATTCATCTGAAGCACTTCCGGATGGAGACACTGCGGTCCATATCGGAGGCTCTTCGCGAAGGGGAATTCATGACATCTATAGATCTCACCGAGGCGTATCTACACATTCCTATTCACCCCTCACACAGGCGTTTCTTGAGATTCTGCGTCGCCGGTCGCCACTTCCAATTCAGAGCCCTACCCTTCGGCCTCGCCACAGCTCCCAGGGTATTTTCCAAGATTTTGATCAATCCCATCGGGCGTCTTCGAGAGGCCGGCATCCACGTCCATCCGTATCTGGACGATATTCTATTGAGAGCAACCTCCAGGAGCCAAGCAACTCAGGACACCTGGACAACAATTCAGTGCCTACAATCATACGGTTTTCTGGTCAACCTGGACAAATGTTCCTTGAGCCCGTCTCAGTCGATACATCACCTGGGCATGATCCTAGACACCAGGAGGGGACTTATCCGGTTACCTCAAGAAAAAATACTAAAGACCAAGGACCTGGTCAAGTCCGTGATCCAGGAGCAGTCGACGTCCTTGTTGAGACTTGCGAAATTGATGGGCACGTTGGTGGCAGCATGCGAAGCAATCTATTGGGGTCGTTTCCACTCCCGGGCTCTGCTCAATTTTCTGCGCCCGCATCAACGTCATATTATGGCCAGGACAGACTGTTTGGTCAAGGTTCCATGGACGGTGAAGGAGGCCCTCAGATGGTGGACTGTAATGGCCAATCTCCGTCAAGGCAAGTCGTTCCTCAACCCTCAGAGAATTCAGCTGTTCACGGACGCCAGCCTGTCCGGCTGGGGAGCGACCCTGGACGACCGCCCAGCTCAGGGGACTTGGTGTGTGGAGGAGTCTCGGCTTCCTATCAATCTGCTGGAGGTCAGGGCGATCCGCCTGGCCTTACTCCACTTCTCCGAATTGATCCACGGCAAGCATGTCCTGATCAGGACAGACAACGTGTCCGCCAAGACATACCTGAACAAGCAGGGCGGCTCCAAGTCTTCCAGGCTGCACAAGGAGACGATGAGGATCATCTCGTGGGCAGAGACGCACTTAGCATCTATTCAGGCGGAACACATAAAGGGGACGGACAATTTGCAAGCAGACTGGCTAAGCCGTCAGACCATTCAACCAGGGGAGTGGTCACTCAATCAGGAAACGTTTCTCCTGATCACAGACAGATTCGGCCTTCCGGTAATGGACTTATTCGCGACCCACCTGAACCGGCAGACCCCTCGATTTTTGTCTCGGTTCTTTCACCCTCTAGCAGAAGGGATAGATGCCTTAACCTCACCGTGGCCAGAGGGTCTGCTGTACGCATTTCCTCCCCTCCCAGTTCTTCCAAAGTTACTGAGGAGAATTGCGGACTCGACAGCGGAAGTAATAGTGATCGCCCCATGGTGGCCCAGGAGACCTTGGTTTTCCTCCCTACAATCGCTAGCTGTTCTTCCTCACTTCCATCTCCCCATCACCCCGGGCATGCTACATCAGGGTCCGATCCTGCACCCAGACCCGGACTGGATGTGTCTGACCGCCTGGAAATTGAGAGGCACTACCTTTCCAGACTAGGATATTCGACACAAGTAGTCAAGACAATGCTTTCTTCCAGAAAGAAATCAACGGCAAGAATATACAATACCTCCTGGAAAGCCTTTGTTCGCTGGGCCAGAAGGAAAAAGATTGACCATCTCCGACCACACCTGAATGTGATCCTAGCCTTTCTCCAAGACGGATTGGATGCAGGTTTGAAACCAGCCACGTTACGCAAGCAAGTCGCAGCCTTGTCCTCGATACTGTTCCTCCCTGACGGGCTTGGACTGGCCAAACATCCACATATTCGACGTTTCCTGCGAGGAGTCACCCTTCTGAGCCCTCCAACGGTGCACCGGTTCCCTACGTGGAGGCTCCACGTAGTTCTGTCAGCGTTGACCAAATCTCCCTTTGAGCCTTTGAGAGAGGTACCCTTGAAGTGGCTGAAATTAAAGACTCTTTTCCTAGTAGCCATTACGTCAGCGAGACGAATTTCGGAACTTGGGGCCCTCTCCATCAAGCCGGGGCTGTGCGAGTTCCATATGGACAAGGTAGTCCTACGCACGGATCCCACTTTCTTACCGAAGGCTGTCTCTTCGTTTCATAGGTCGCAGGAGCTTAACTTACCATCCTTCTGTCCCAAACCGACACATCCAAAGGAGAAGGAGTGGCACACCTTGGATGTCCGCAGGGCTCTCAAGGTCTACCTGGTCAGAACCGAACCCCTTAGGAGGTCGGACTTCTTATTTGTCAACACATGCCCGCCAAATGTAGGAAAGAAGATGTCAAACGCTACGATCAGCAGGAACATCCGCTCATGTATCGCAGAGGCTTACAAAGCTTGCAACAGAGACTTGCCTCAGGGCATCACGGCTCATTCCATTAGGAGCGCGGCAACAAATGCGGCCTTACACAACAATGCTTCAGTGGAAGAAATTTGCAGGGCTGCAACGTGGTCGAACATATCTACATTCGTTAGACATTACAAGTTAAACCTCTACTCTTCCGCCGACGCTGCCTTTGGAAGAAGAGTCTTACAACATGTGATGCAAGACGAGAACCTTGACCCACCCTCTCGAGAGTAACTGCTTTGGGAGCACCCAAGATGTCCTCCTGCCTCAGAGGGAGAACGGACCTTTGGACACTTACCGTGAAGGGTCCTTCTCCTCTGAGGACAGGAGGACATCTTGCCCTCCCTAGGTTTCTCGCTCTTGCTAACCTGTTCACCTTTTTCCTCACTGGTGTTACACAGTTCTCACTTTTTCAATGTTCTGTGTTATATTGTCCGTTTACTAAGTTCTCAGTTTTTTCTATTCCCTCTTAGTAGGGTCTTCCAGTATTTAGTGTGTTGAGGCTGTTATCTTTCTTTTACTGCTGTTTGGAGTCACCCGAACTGGAAAGCAGGGTGTTCCAGGCACCAACAGGAAGAGGAAGAAAAAAGAAAATTCAACTTCCTGCCTCCCTGATTGGGCAAAAGGAAACACCCAAGATGTCCTCCTGTCCTCAGAGGAGAAGGACCCTTCACGGTAAGTGTCCAAAGGTCCGATTTCTTCCATCAAGTGGGAAAGCTTAAATATGTTCATTAATATGTACAAATGTAAGACTTTGCTAGTTGTGTTTGGCTTCAGATCTAACTTGTTGGTGTTTCATTATCTGTGCAACTAGGAGCAGTGCCAGGCTCACTATCAAGTAGTGCTATCAAGCCTAATCCTCTGTTTTTGAGCAGGACGAATATCACTCACTGCTTGGACAAGATAGAACCAAAAAAGTCTCTAGTGGTGGCTTTTATAGTAGCAAAGTTTGTGCCCTAAAGGCATGGTAGATGTAATTGTCACTGTTAAAGCTTGTCTACATTTGCTACCAAGCGAAGGGCAGATGTCAACCTGTTCAGTTTCTGTAGCATCATAGTTGTTTATATGCATGTTAGGGTTCATAAGCTCTATTCAGATTTATACCACAAGCTGAACTCATGTATGGGGAGAAAGTCAGATTATATCTGCTGGCCCTTCCTCTGACCTCCACATGTTCCGAAGAAAAGATGTACAACTGTACATATTAAGGCTTTCTACACTCAATTGGGGACCATCCTTTTTTGCAGTGTTCTTGATTGCGTGGTAGCATCTACTTATTTATTTGAGTAGGGTTCTGTTAAGACTTTCTGCAGAACAGGTAGAGGAGTGGGCCCCCGTTGAAGCTTTGAAAAAAGGCTATGTTCAGGTGGTTACATTTTCCAAGCATTTTGGACTGCCATATAACAACAAAATTGCATGGAGTTCTCCACGTGTACTTGAGATCATTCTGTAATCCTTCATGAAAAATACAGATGATCCCATGGATCGTAAAAAAACACCATACTACCCTTAAGTAGTGATGTGCTCCTGAGAGCCAGTTCGGTGTAGTAGTTAAGAGCGCGAGACTCTAATCTGGAGAACCGGGTTTGATTCCTCACTCTTCCACTTGAAGCCAACTGGGTGACCTTGGGTCAGTCACAGCTTCTAGCTCTCTCAGCCCCACCCACCTCACAGGGTGTTTTGTTGTGGGGATAATAATGGCATAGTTGTTGTGGGTTTTCCGGGCTGTATTGCCGTGGTCTTGGCATTGTAGTTCCTGACGTTTCGCCAGCAGCTGTGGCTGGCATCTTCAGAGGTGTAGCACCAAAAGACAGAGATCTCTCAGCCGGAAAACCCACAACAACCAACATTTAGGGTGCTGCAGATAAGTTGTCACAAGAGGCTTCATTGCGCACAGTGAGAAGAGGACTCTGTTTCAGTGTGCAGGATTACACCTTCTCCCTTAAGTGATGGAAAGCTAGTAGGGTTGTTATGTGTGACTCGTGCAAAGTTGCAAGTCACATTCCAATTACAGTTTTGGAAGCCTTTGTACCCAAAGATATTACTGTTCATCTGAAGAACTCCAAATCATCAGGAAGTTCTTCACTACTTAAGAGCAGCTGGTGTTTGGGGGTTTATTTTGATGGTGGTTAACATGGAATTTGCATGTGGAATCTCTCCTCCGTCCTGAGACTTGCATTATGAAGGAATAGCAAGATTTTCAAGATTAATATTCGTTTGTAATGAGCTCTGCAAAGATGTGTGTCTGTGGACTCAGATGTTAGAGATTATCACTTGGGAGTGACAGGAGACAAAGTACTTTCTGCAGCATTGTCTTGTAACTTGCCCAGTTTGAATCTTGCATTGCTCTCCTATCAGTATTTTATTTCTTTTAAAAAGTTTTATACCCTACCTCTCTTTAGTTTGAAGCAGCCTAGGCATTTATAGGCCTGGCCAGTTTTTGCTGATAGTTTGTCAATATACTTTTGGTTTATTCTTTCTGCTGTATGGGCTGTAGCATGATTCTAGGTGTTTTGTGCAGCATCTTTGAATTCTGTAGTTGCTTGCTTTAATCTGCCAGCCTGCTTTGAACATTGGCCCTTTTCGCACTTATGGTTTAAACCGCCATTTATGAGCATTCGCCCCGATCGCAGTGGCTTCGGCATTGCACCTGTTCATTTCACGCTGTCCACTGCAATTTCAATTTGGTGTCTGTGCTTCATTTCAAAACCTCGGTGCAATTTTGGGCTTTCGGAGCCTTGCAATTCACGTCACACTTTTTTTTAAAAAATTGAGCATGCGTAGTAACGTTGCAATGTTGGAACCCTTCCCCCCTTCTTGCTGATTGGGCTGTCCCCTGCCCACTGGAGAGGCAATTGGTGGCAGAGTTCTGGGGGGAAACATGTACCACTCTCTTTTTTAATCAAGCCAGGAAAGGGTTAAAATGCTGCCGATTCATCTCCTCCCAGGAAGCAGAGGCTTGTTTCCAAAGGGCTGTGCAAAATGCTTGGGTTTTCCCCCGCTCTTTGGCAAAGTCTGAAACATGCCTGGGAGGGAGGGAAAAGCAGCCATTTAATCCTTTTCTAGCTTTTAAAGCCAGGAAGAAAGTGCAGTAACATTACAACGTTGCAACCCATTCTTGTCTTTAAAAAAAAAAAGAATGTGTGTGCATATCCTAAGGGAGGAAGGAGAAAGCAGCTATTTAACACTTTCCTTGCTTTTAAAGCTAGCAGGGAATTAGCAGCAAGCTTAGGAATCATTCCTGGCTTTTGAAAAAAAATAAAAGAGCATGCATACCGGGAGGAAGGAACCCAACGAAGAAGCAGCCTTATGACCCTCACCTCGCTTTACTAAAAAAAATGGTGGACAAGGAGTTCAGAGAGCTGAGGAGGGTGGGAGTGGTTAATTCTGCACAAACCAATCAGCTCCCAGGGAAAAGGAGAGGGGGGGAGAGAAGCAAAAAGGGGGCAAAAGTGTTCACATTAGCAAAATGCAGGCCAGCTGCCAGTCGGCAGCGAACTTAAAACATCGGGGTATGTCCGCAGGGGGGAAAATCGGGGATACAGCGGACAAAAAGTGGGACTGCATCCCATGACTGCTTTTAAGTGTGAAAACCTTGCAAACATGGGATATGGAACAGGTACAAATGCGCTCTAAAAACCGAGTGCGAAAAGTACCATTGCTGTTCTGTAATGCTGGTATTGCATCTGACAGCATATTTGTTGGAACAGAGCTCAGACAGAGAAAAGGTTAGTTGCCTCTTAACTGTAGCCATTCTGTGGCTATCCTTGTGCCCCTCCCCCAATACATGCCCAGAATTAGAAATTTATTGCTGCTTCCCCAATTTAATACTTACTGTAAGGGCGGAGTCCTGGAGAAAAAAGGTCACAAAGATTTGGACTGTGTGGGTTGTGTCTAAAGAAGTTAGTTGTGTGTGACAAATATGGACCTCATTGCAGTGCTGTCTCCGTAGACCAGCGGACTCATGTTCAGCCCTGTGCCTTGTTTTGAGCACTGCACATGACTTTTCCTGTGCGTTCGATGGGTGAGAAGTTTGAAAAAAGAACAGAGAAAACTCTTGGAATCACAAATTCTCTAACACTTGTACAATATCAGCATTTCTTTTTTGGAGCTGCTTTTTGTGCTGTCTTTCCATTTTGCCTCCAGAAATCTTGTTTGTTGGGTCTATATGTTAAAAATAATTACATATGAAGAAGAAACCAGAGGCTTTGGCTTCATTTAACTCTTACTTTTTGCTTACTATAAACAAATGTTTTTTTTAAAAAAAAATACAACTGCAGAAGCATGGAGAAAAAAATGGGAGGTTCCAAGTGATCATGAGTTGTATGTAAACGGCTGGCTCCTTGGGGCAAGCGCCATGCAGATGGATTTATAGTACTTGCCTGCTTGTATGAATTAGCTGCTTGAGTGGTGTCTTCTGGATGCTGACAAGAAATAACTTACAAATTACTGTAATGGATATCGTGAGTGCTGTTCCCTTGCACGTATCTCCAATGGCTAGTTCAATGTGTATAGGAAACATTTTCATATAGCTATTTTCTAAAGCCATAGCTTAGGCAGATTGGTGATATATGATGACTTCTGCAGTTAGTACGGACTCGTTTTGTTTTAGCTGGCACTCACTACTTTGTATCGTTTATGTTAAGTTGGAGAGCTTTCATTCCTTGAACTGTTATCTTGGGGTTTTTTGGTTTGGGGGGCACGTGGGAATGAAAGGCAATGAAATCACTGCTGAGGCTGCTGGAATCACAAGTGAAAGCAGCACAGGCACTGTGAACAACTAACTAAACAAAAAATGTATCTAAATAAAAAATATTGAAAGATGGTTGTTGTGGATTTTCCGGGCTGTATAGCCGTGGTCTTGGCATTGTAGTTCCTGACGTTTCGCCAGCAGCTGTGGCTTGCATCTTCAGAGGTGTAGCACCAAAAGACAGAGATCTCTCAGTGTCACAGTGAGAGCCTCACTGTGACACTGAGAGATCTCTGCCTTTTGGTGCTACACCTCTGAAGATGCCAGCCACAGCTGCTGGCGAAACGTCAGGAACTACAATGCCAAGACCACGGCAATACAGCCCAGAAAACCCACAACAGCCATCGTTCTCGGGCCGTGAAAGCCTTCGACAGAATATTGAAAGAAATCTTCAGTCTCATGTATTCATTGAACCATATAACATGATTGCCACAAAGAAACCCAGAGGCTCGACAATTGATCAAACATTCAACAATAAAGGTCACAAACTTACAAAGATACTGCAATATTCAAGTATAATAATAAAGTGCAATATGCTCATCTGCAACGGGTATCAATAAATATAGGTAAGAAAGTGACCAGTGCTTGTAAATATAAAGTGAAAGTGCCTCAAGTTACAAGTAATGTACAGTGTAAAGATATTGAATATACACATTTCAAAGGGAAATGTCCATCAAGTTCAAAGGAGGAAATATTCCATAGTTGAAGTGTAACTGCAACGGGGTGTGGTAGGATTTTGGGGAGTTTGGTTCTGAGACCAGGCCATTAGTAACATGAATTCAGCTCAGGCTCTGTGAGAAAAACTCCAAAAAAGCCTCAGTGGAAGTCTTTAACTTTCCTTTCTGTAAAAACCTCTGAAGGCTGGCCAGAGTTTCACTTCCCTGGAATAGGGGGAGAACTTTCAGTTAATTAGCACAGATTGGCACTAAGGGATAGGCAAGGTCTTTAGCCTTGCCTCTAAATTTTAGCAGAGTATTTAGAGATGGACTTTAAGTTCATCATTATCTTGTTTTAAGGAACATGGACGGACCCTGGGCTGGCAAAGTGTGAAATTCCTTTCTCTGACTTGTAGAGGACGTTTTAGATTTAGTGGTCCGTTTGATCCTTGACTAGGCACGGGTTGGACCCACTGATAGTAGTCTTGTTTTCAAAACACCCTGACTTTGGTCCATAAAAGGAGGAGCTGAAAGCCCATTCATTTGCTGCACTGCCAACTGGCAGGGAAACTTCTAGGAGTTTCCCCAGCTATTGGCGGGGTAGCCCAAAAGCTTTCGACTCAGGAGGAAAGAGGGACAAATAGTGTGTTGGTACATTAAGTCTTAAAGCCTTTAAGTTATATATATTTCTTAAGTCTTACTATTAAGCTGTTTCTTTTTCTGTGGTTTGCATTATAACCTCTGATATACATTCAATACACTTTTAGATTTTGGTTAAGCATCATACCCTTTTGTACAGAGTGCACTTTCTTGAGATAGGGACAGCTAGGGTATTTAGTCTGCACCAGTCACCTTGGTAAGAGGCACCCTGAGCGACGAACCGAGGGGGAGTTGTGGAGTCCGGCTGGTTTCTTCTCCCACCAGCAGCCTTTTAGGGTTTGGCCTTTTTTTCTCACAACACGGGGCTATTAGTGTTTCCATCCCATTTCTGTTGTCCTTCTTCTGGGCAGTTAACACGAAAGGAAATCACAATTCAGAAACAAGAACATTCCCAACTCATCTCATACCTACATCAATTGCAGTATCTTTGTAAGTTTGTGACCTTTATTATTGAATGTTTGATCAATAATGTTTATTGAGTGTTCTGGCACCTCTTTAAAATACCCATGTGACGGCCCCAATCCGGGCTGTTTTGGCCATTTTGAGCCCATTTAGGGCCTGAAATGGCCAGGATCGGGGCAGAAACAGCCAGGATTGGGCCAGTGCCGGGCAGGGGAGCGTTCCCCCACCCAGCAGTAGTCCATTCCGAGCCATTTCGGCCCCAATCCAGGCAGTTTTGGCAATTTAGGGCCCAAAACAGGCAGGATTGTGGCTGAAATGGCCTGTATCAGGGCTGAAATGGTCAGGATTGGGTCGGTGCCAGGCCTGGCAGCAGCCTGTTCCAGGCCGTTTCAGCCCTGATCCTGGAATAACCAGGATCAAGCCCGAAACGGCCAGCATTGGCCGCTGGCCGAAACTCCCCCACCCGGCAGCAGCCCAATCCTGGTCATTTTGGGCCCCTTTCGGCCATTTTGGGCCCAATTCAGGCCCCAAATGGCCAGGATGATGCCTGAAACAGCCAGGATTGAGCCCAAATTGGCCAGGATCAGGCCGCTGTCCAGCAGAGGAGTGCTCTCCCATGTGGCAGCGGCCCGTTCCAGGCCGTTTTGGGCCAGTTTTGGCCCAAAATGGCCTGGATCCAGTTGGGTGGGGGAGTTCCCCCCCATGGCAGAGTGGCCCATGCCGGGTTGATTCAGGCCCGATCCAGGCTGATTTTAGCCTTATCTGGGCCAAATCGGACCCCCCTCCATGGAGCACAGGAGCACTCCTGGGGCGGCCACAACCTGTGTGATGACGTCACTTGTGCAGGCCCGGGAGTGCACGCACATGTAGTGAGAGGCGCACTACCTCCTCCCAGGAGTTGCCCTGGGTGAGAGTTCCCCCACCACTTTCCCTCCCAAAAAAGCCCTGTCACATACTATAGTATATATACTATGTAGATAATATATTGCTGTATTTACTATCTTGCAGTCAGTACATTGTTTTCTTTGTGTGTGCGTACGTTGTCACATCACAGCCAACCATAGGGTTTTTAAGGTAAGGACGTGAGAGGTGATTTTCCATTGCCTTCCTCTACATAGCAACCCTGGCCTTCCTTGGTGGTCTCCCATCCAAATACTGTCCTTGGCCAACCCTGTTTAGCTTCCAAAACCTGACAAGATCAGGCTATCTGGACTATCCAGGGCAGGGCACATCGTTTTCTACTCATGTAGAAAATTTTCGGCTTGGTTAACACATCTTGTTAACATGCTTTGTTTCAGATTTCTAGTCCTCTTGTTTTTTCAGATGTCTTATTCTATTGATTGCACTGATTTACATTATGTAAAATGCCCTGAATCTCAGTAAAAAAGGTGGACTATAAACAATGTAACTAAAGAAGCGCAGAGTTTGATTTTGGGATACAGAATCTCAGCTATTGCTTGTTTCTACTGCACCTCCTTTAAGCAAAATCCTAATTGGGGGTGGGAGTAATGATAGGATTTTCATTGATGGAGGGGGAAACATCAATGATCATTTTTCTTCTCTCTGACTAGCATAAATGGAATAAACTATCCACAGTTACTTTGCATAATTCACTCAATGCATAAAATTTGGTTTACACTGATTTGGGTAGTTTTGATTTGTAATGAAAAAATGCAGAATCTGTACGTCTCTAATCATTAGTCATCTGAGAGCCAGTTTAGTGTAGTGATTAAGAGCAACGGGACTCTAATCTGGAGAACCAGGTTTGAATCCCCACTCCTCCACTTGAAGCCAGCTGGGTGACCTTGGGTCAGTCACAGCTCTTCCAGAGCTCTCTCAGTCCCATCCATCTCACAGGGTGATTGTTGTGGGGTTAATAATAACATGTAAACCACTCTGAGTGGGCATTAAGTTGTCCTGAAGGGCTGTATATAAATCAAATGTTGTTGTTGTTGTTGTCGTCATCATCTGCAGATCTGCATCAGATCAGTGTTTGGTCTGTGTTTCTGTTTTATAGAAGTTATCATTTTTCTGTGTTCCCCTTTCTTTCCTCTTCTTTTGTTTTTGAAAAAAATCTCTTTTACTGAAACAGTTTTGTAACAGAAGTGAGCAACTTGCTGAGCATCACACTAGAAATCTGCATATTTTCAGTGCTTTTGAATAAAATTTACATATTCTCATGAATATGGCAGATGTTGAAGTTTACTTGGTAGACATACGGCATTTATCCTAAAATATTATTCTGAAATTGTTATCCTCAAGAATGAACAACACTGAGTCAGCCGTTATGTCTCCCTTCTTTAGGAAATTTAGAACGCTTGGGCCAGAAAGGCTGCATATAAATATACTAAATAAATTTATTTCTCTTCACTTCTGCCATCAGGTCCTGCCATATTTGGTTCCTTTGCATATCAGCTTGAAATGACTAGATCTTTTATTTACAAAATGGAAAACATATTTGTCATTTATATACCAAGTGTTTATTTTTTTCAGCACAAAGAATAAATGCACTTGTTTTATTAGTATATACTTCTGAAATTTAGCACAGAGTGTAACTTAGCCAGAAATTGAAAGAGAAGCAGTGCTGTATGTTGAATGCTACAAACAATTCCACATTTGACACAAGAATGGATCTTTTAAAAGTGTTGCAGATCTTCAAACTGCACTTGCAGCATGAACAGGAATATTTTGCTTTTTAATCAAGGTGTTTGAATGTAGGAATGCGAAATAGATCCAGATGAGTTAGCTGTGTTAGCAAAATAGTAAAGAGTCCAGTAGCACCTGTAAGACTAACAAACTTTACTGTAGCATAAGCTTTCGAGAGCCACACTTCTTTTTGTCAGAGAACTGTGGTAATGAGAAATGAAACTAACGGGCTTAGACTGGAGTAGCTGTCTGCATAGGGTTGTACTTTAAGGGTAATAGAACAAGTTGTAGCTGTAATTCAAAGGAAGGTTTGATTATTTTTAAAAAGTAATTTGTTGTAGGTGGAACACTGTCAGCTTGCATGAAGCACATCAAAGTTTTCCTCACTTCACCTTTAATTTGGTCTGAGAGGAATGAAGATTTCATTTTTTTTTTAGTAATAATTTTTATTCACCAATAAAAGGAATAAGAGAGCCAGTTTGGTGTAGTGGTTAAGAGCACGGGACTCTAATCTGGAGAGCCGGGTTTGATTCCCCACTCCTCCACAAAGCCAGCTGGGTGACCTTGGGCGAGTCACAGTTCTCTTGAGCTCTCTTAGCCCCACCCACCTCACAGGGTGATTGTTGTGGGGTAATAATAACACTTTGTAAACCGCTCTGAGTGGGCATTAAGTTGTCCTGAAGGGCGGTATATAAATCGAATGTTATTATTATTATTATTATTATAAAGATTTCAAAGCATGCTGGTGAAATCTTGGAAGACTTCACCTCTTTGGGCTTGTGCACACCAAAGGGGGCACTTTATTTGTAGATGATGACTTGATTTTAGAATTATTTTTCTAATTGGGGCCATTTCCAGCATTTCAATCTTGCTGCATTATTAATAGTGGGAATGGTGGGAATTCTGGCTCACTTCTGAGTACTGCTTGTGGCTCTCTGATTTTCAGTGGAAAATCTAATAGGACTTTTGATAGCCAGATTTGTATCATGGGTTGAAATTCAGCTTGAAGTTGTATCGCCCAGAGTTTGCAGAAGTCTTTGGGTAGCTGCGTGCTGGACTAGTTTGATATATCATGTGGTGGGTTTTTATCTTACATATTTACTTCACTTACAGTCTACATTTCTCACAGAAGACTCAAGGCAGACAGGATCATTTCTGTTATTAGAGGTTCCCATTGTTGCTTCAGAAACAATGTTAAAACTTGAGGGGTGAGGTCAGTTTTCTGCCAGCCGGGGTACAAGCTGGATGATTTTAATGATGTCAGTGAAAAACATCATCATCCTTGTGTGTGGGCTTCTGCCAAGCAATTCGTAGCCCTGCTTACTTGGCTGAAAATTAAGACTATCAAGCAGTGCAGTACTCCAAAGGAGTTAAATACATGCAATTAAAAATGAGTTTCAAGGGAATCTGCCATCTACAGCAGCAGGATTCAATAAGTGGTGAGCTTGCAAGTGCTACCTACATTCTAATAGGCTTGCCTCATTGTCTTGAAATCAAACATTCAGGCAAAGACAAGTGCTGGGTTTGATAACAGTGTAGCGTGTCCTGTAATTTACCATGGAGTCTGATTGCTTGACAGCAGTTTAATTGCTAGGATGGGGTATGCACCCACTGAGAGTCAAGGTACCCATGTTTCTGCTGTTCCAAATTTTCAGCTAGAAATTAAAAAACTGCTTATTCCACTTATATTTGCATTTTTAGTCTGAAGCAGTTGCTGGGTTGTTTGTGTAATAGCCATAAAGGTCTTCAGTTCCACTCAGCTCAGTTTTCTAGAACTGAGCAGATCTCCATACCTCTGTAAGTGCCAGCCTCCAGATGTGGGTAATTTTTAGTTGTTCTTTGGCAGAGCACCTTATTCATGGTTCCATGTCCCTGAAATTGGGTTATTGTAAGGTTGACTGAGGGATTGAATGTAACTTGGACACACAAGACACATGGTTGCATCTTCAGCATTTGCACACAAATGTGTGCTGGATTTGTTCAGCGCAAGGTGGGTTTTGACAGAAGGAGCTATCCCATGCAAAAAAATTTCCTTTCTCTAAACTGTTAAAGCTCCATCTGAATCTAATCTGGCAGATTGACCCATTGTGCATATCTTTCTTCATATGGCCACCTCTATGCTAATAACTGTAAAAATAGTTTTAGATTTACCTGTTGTGGACATCAGAGATGTGGGCTCAGCCTTGTTTTCCCCTCCCTCATGCTGAACCTGCTTTTAAATGTATAATTGTGTAAATTGTACTCAGCAGGATTTATAATCAATTATACAAATAATACTCAGCAGGATTGATATTAAATAATGATTGAATATATTTGCCGAGATGCTGCCAATTCATTTTAACCTTCACTCCCCAAATTACAATTATTAGGGTCTGTTGAGAAGGTAACACGGCATTTAAATTACTTGGTAGTGTAAACATGTCCATGGAGTAAGATCCTTTTCTGCAAGACTCCATCTTTTCTTTGACATTTTGGCATATACTTTTGCAACATACAGCAGTGGTTCGAGTGAAATAGCTGTCACGTGTTAATGTCCACCCCAACAGTATGGAACTCAAGAATATTATATTGGATCAGACAAATGGCCCATCCAATCCTGGTTGTAAACTGTACATATTTCATTGCTTCTGCCTCCAGAGGTGAAAAAGTTAATATCTAGATTATAAAACATTTCTGGCTTGGGTTTAATTGGGAACTTTGAAGAAGCTGCCATGCAAAAAATGTATAGACTGAAGTTGTTTCATAACCCTGCAGTTATGTACCCAGAGGCATGTTTGTTTGGAACCAGTTTGGTGTAGTGGTTACGAGCCAGTTTCGTGTACTGGTTAAGAGTGGCAGGTCTCTAATCTGGAGAACCAGGTTTGATTCCCCACTTCTCCGCTTGAAGCCAGCTGGGTGACCTTGAGTCAGTCACGAGCTCTCTCAGCCCCACCCACCTCTCAGGGTGATTGTTGTGAGGATAATAATAACACACTTTTTAAACCACTCTGAGTGGGCGTTAAGTTGTCCTGAAGGGCGGTATATAAATCGAATGTTATTTTGAGTAAGTGCTGCAGAACTAACTGTATTGAGTTGATAAAAATATTTTAGTGTGATTCACACAAGATTCCTGTGCAAAAACTGTAAAGCAGTGTAAGATGTCACTTCATGTGGCTATGGGGAGGCTGTACTGTCGTAAAATTGTAGTGTTACAAAGCTAAAAAACATTTGCAAAATATGGCAAAATAGAGACTCTAGTAGTGCATAGTTTTCATAGTAAAAATTGCTCTATTGCAGTATAAATTTTTGAGACTTAGCCATCTTAAGTATTGAGGATGCGTACATTGACATTACTCGTAGCGAAAGTCCTGTTTTTGTGGCAAACAGAAATGGGGGGGTGGGGGTGGAATCTCCCTTTTATTTTTACTAAACGAAAAATATGGTACAGCGACTCAGCTAGTCATTCCAGTATGTGTAAAGTGGGATAATATAAATTGCATGTGCTCATTTTGTTAAAATTCAGCCTACTGTTTGGTATTTGCAATTTATGACACAGGAAGTACAGGTAGGCTTGGCAGGTTGAATAGCATTGGAAGGGGGGAGTTCTCTATATGGGAGTTCTCCAAATGTATAATGTTTCTTAGTTGTCTTTTTTCTAAACCAAAAAGCTCAAAACTCTGTAGCCTTTCCAACCCCTTAATCGTTCTACTTGCATCATTTGTAGCTCTATGATTATTCCTTTTGGGGTGGGGGGAACCAGACCTGTACACAGTATTTAAAGTGGGAATGTACTAGAGATCTGTACAAAGGCATATCTAAATACCGTCTGTTCTATTTTCAGTCTTTTGCCTAAAAATCCGTAGCATATTATTTGCCTTTTCCATCACTTTTTCATTGACCCCCTAATCTCTTCTGATCACTTGCTGCCAGTTCAGACCTTATAAGTGTATATGTAAAGCTAGGATATTTTTTTGTTCCAGTTACATCATTTTATACACTGTACAGAATTAAAGGTCTTTGCCCTTCATTTGTACATCTTGGTTCAACAGACGGCATTTTGAGATGTGGTCTTCGGCAAAAGGAAAGCTTGGCAGCCATCGAATCCTTCCAAGCCTGAATACAGGAAGGCCCCTTGTCAGTGTCCGTGTCCCAGAGGTTATTTCAAACAATTCCGCAAGGGGGAAGGAGCAGATTTTTCTTGCTGTTGACATCCTCTGGGCAATCTAAACATGGTATTGATTATTTTAGCCCCAGTTCTGGGGTTCCCCCCCCTTCAGTTAGAGGCTTGTTCTTTTCTCAGGTAGAAGGAGCTTTAGGATAATAGAAACTGACAATCAGTGATCTCTGTAGTTGTCTGAGGTTATCCGATCATGGAAACAAGTAGCAGAAGTTTGGAGTTCATGGCCCCTGCTATACCTGCTTGAGGAAGTAGAGGGCTCCCTTCTCTCATCCATCTGTTGATTCTGTTGATGTTTCAGTGGGTGACTGAGGGTGACGCAGCAGCTGCGACAGTGAACTTTTTTGCTTTTTAATAAAACAAAACAAAATCAGCCTCTGGAAACGAATGAAGGCAGTCTTAGAATTTTGGTACGTTTGCTTCTTCTGTTGAACAAGGAATGGCGAAAGGGGGCGAGGAATGCTAGCCCACTCCCCCACATACCTATGTGTGTTCTCTCTGTTCCTCCACAGAAACATGCAGCAGCATTTGAAGGGTGCTTTTTTAAAAGGAGAGAACATCAGAGAAGAGATTAATATGCTTCTGTTTAGCATACAGCTTGACCCTTTAGGATGGTATATAGGCTGCTTTGTACTTGTGTTGATATTAAAGTATAAAATGCATGTATAGTGTGTCAGATGTGAAAAACAGGTATGTGTATAATGACTGCTTTTCCTTTCAAGATGTAGAACCAGAAAGCCAGTCCTTTCTTCTTTGTTGATCATGAGTATTTTAGAGGGGGAAACAGCAAGGCCCATACCTATGTGCCCCTTTCCGTTTGACACAATATGTTTAGTACTTTTGTATGGGACCCAGAGTGTAAAACTCATCCTGTGAGGCGGCCCTGAAATTGTACTTAATTAAAGTGGAAATTTCCTATAGGTCTTGTTACTTGTCTTTTGTAAAATGATAAATTTCCATGGAACTCAGTGCAAAATTCTAGGTGTTGTTCAAATGTATTGCAAAGCTGTTCAGGTGAGAGTGGACATTAATAAATGCACAAATGGTGCATTTATTTTTACAAAATCTGGTGTTTATTCTAGAGCCACAAAGATGCTTGATAAACATCTTATAATGCATTCGTGTCTGGGGCCCTTATTAAGAAAGATTCCTTCATTTAGCCCTGCAAATATGTCTGCAGATCAATAACCTATGCAATGTATTTCTGTCCTGTGTGGCAGCATACAACTGTGTAAGTAACGTGCGACCTAAAGACAAGGGAAGCTTTGTAAAGCTCCCAGGCCTGGTTGCCTGGATCACAGGTAAGCCAGGTAACTAGATAGTTACAAGCCTGTCTTCATTGCTCCTGTACGGTCTCTGTCTGTGCTTGGGACCTCATCGATCCGTTCCTTTCCTCCACTCAGTGCAGTCATTTCATTCTCAGGTTGTAAGCTTCTTAGGGTGAGATATTGAATGTGTGTTGCTATATCTGCCCTGACCGTAAGAATTATAAACATAAACATCTTACATTATCTTTTCCCCATCCTTTTTATTAATTTTTTAGATTGACCTATTTTGTTTTGCATTTGTGCTTTGGGATTTGTGTTTGTATATGTTGTGTTTTATTAATTTACAATTATGTGTAATTAGAAATAAAAAAATTAAAAAGAAATAGGGTGCAGTGTAAATAAAAGAACTAAAATTTCTTGTACCACTGACTGGGTGAGTGTGGCCTGCTATATTCAGGGCTTTTGCTCAAGCCTATTGTTTTGCTAGTGATTCCCATACTCGTGACGCCATTCCTCTTAATGGTTTTTACACAAATTAAAGCTCAAATATATCATGGACACGCATTTTAGAGCTTTTAACAGCATTTATTAAACATGAAGTAGAATGACACACTCCAGGATACCAATTCCCAAATACCAAATTAAAATTTTAAAGCAGATTGCCACAAAATAGCTGTTTCTACTGATGAGACATTTGATTATATGTTAATAATGCCTCAGAAGGGGAAAACAAGGCAGCTTAGTATTGTACATAGTGTGTATTGCTGTTTATCAAAAGTCAATTAGAGAATTTCTTTCTGTTTTACACAGGCACACAGAAAAGTGAGTATGCTTCCAGTTCTGTGGAGGAGACCTAGCAAATTACAAGTAAATAATTCTCAGTAAAAACTGCTCTAGACATGTTTTTAATAAATTCACCTCTTATATACTGCTTACTTTGCTTGCATTCTTAGGGTAGTATTTGAGTAAATGGAGGGAGGCTGACTTTGGCCTTCAGCCTTTCCTGGTAATTATCAAGCTCTGTGGTTTGAAATAAAGCCACATCTCAAACTATCTGGCATCTTAATTGGTTAAAAAGCTGGCTCTCCTCCCCTGACTCTTATATTTTATACTGGGCACAAGCTTCCAAAGTATTTCCGAGTCACCAGTTGGTGTATTGTGTGGGGAAGCCTTTCTCTGCTAGTGATATTAAGACATTTTCCTCTTTGTTCTCAAGGGTGGACATTGATCCTATGACGCATGCCCGGAAGAAACAGCTCCTACTTCTGAAACACTCAGCTGGTTCTACTGGCCAAGCTTTGTCACCGATTGAAGGTGAGAGAATGGATAGGACTGAGGCAGAGGACAGCGAGCAAGCAAATGGCACTGAGGGGCAAAGCTGCCAGAGTAGATTTGCAGGCGTGAATAAAAGCAGGAATTCACAAGAACTCCGAAAGACGTACCCATTGAGGAAACGTCTCAGCTCATCCGTGGATAAAAAGACATGCTCAGTGCTCCTCACTAGACTGGAGGATGTAGCCGGATCGCTTTCAGAGGAAACTCAGAGTGGCATGAGAAGAGGTTTCTCCAACTGTATGGATGACTTCAGACCTGCCTGTTTTTCAGATCAGGTTCAAGTGGTGGGAGCAGGAAAAAATGACTCTTCCTTAGGGAAATACACACTATCTTGTCCAGTAACCGAGAAGAAGGGACATGATGCCTGCCTCTCACTGCCCAGGAAACGAAGGCTAGCCTCCCTGAATGCAGAGGCAGTGAACAATCTGCTTTTTGAACGGGATGATGGCCTGTTGTCTGGCAGACGTTTTCGAAAAGATTCCACCAAAGTCAGTGGAATTTGTTGCACTAAGTCCATATGTTGCAAAACTCAGGGCACGTGGCCCTTGCTGGAAAAGCAAAGCTCTAAAACAGTGAAGGGAAAGAACCAAAATGGATCAAGTCAAAAGTGTGCTCCTTATGACCAGTTGTCAGATGACGTCTTTGATGGGAAAAGGCGGGAGGATAGTGGGATTTCCTATCATCCTGCTCCAAAGAGATTGGCTAGTCTCAATGCAGTAGCGTTTCTGAAACTGACTCATGAAAAAGACCACCCGCTGAAGCCTAGGAGTAAATCGACTGGAGAAAGCAAGTCTGAAAACCACTGTTCCAAATCGAAGCTCAAGTGGGCCAAAGTCAACAGGAAAAATTGTATTAAATCCAAAAAGGAAACGTCCACTATAAAAATAGAGAGTCAGCATGGCTGGCAAGGAGCCACCGAGGGTGCGTGTAGAAACGTAGCCCATCAGGATCCTCCTAGAATCTATGGGAAAGCAGAATCTATCAATTACGAACCATTATCTAACTCTTGTGAGGGTACAGAGGGTTTCTGTCACAGGCTGCCTTTGCTTATGGGTGGTCAAGCTTCCATGAAGCCTGAATATGGAAGACCTGGAGAGAAATCTCCTACCCCCAAGCAAGAATTCCATCAACCTTCCTTCCCAGTACCTCAGTTCCATCCTTTGCCTGTGCCGGGAAATCATGCGGATTGTGGCTGTGTCTATGAATCATCAGGCTTGACTCCATTAAATGGGTTTTATGTTTATTATGGCCAAAGTGGATACAGTAGTTACACTCATTGCTCTGTTTATCCGAAGGATGAGATGTCGCAGGCAACAAGTTGTGAGGGCCTTTTGGTATCCCCAGGTTCCTTGCCATCAGATCCCTCGTTTCAGCCGTTTCACTGGTGCAACTCTCCGTATTGTTGTGGAGAAGGAACAGCAATTAATAGTTACAGCCTTTGTGGAGTTATGCATGTACCAGAAAGCAGAATCAGTGGTGTGCATACGGGACGGAATGGCTACCCTTATAAGATGCCTTTCACAGCAGGTAAGCCTTTACGTTATTTTTCTCTTGGTTTCCCCCCCCCCCTCCCCAAATTGGCTTGTTAATAACTGAGGCACAGGAGGAGTTAATAGGGTAAGGTTATTTTGTAGTTGCCAGGAAATGTAGCCAGTTGGGAGGACATTAGCTGTGTCTGAATGATTGGATGCTGGGTTTGCATTTTTTGACTTAGACATCGAATGTGCTGGCCTTATAGTGATATGTTTGATCCTCATAGTGGACCTGTATTTTTATACCAGAAGTCCTCATTACCTCTGTGCATATGTGGCATAGCAAACTGGCCGCATGATGATTTTACCCTGTCAGTTCATATGGGGAATCATGTTGTATGAACTAATTTGGCACACTGTTAGTCCTGTATGCTGAAATGCTTGCAAATGATCAGGCTTCTCAGTACAGGATTTCCCTTAAAACTTTTCATTTGTAGAGATCAACTGACGAGTAGAAGTGTTGGAAACATCTGTTGGTAGGCTGTCCAGGTCAGTGCTGACCCAAATCTGGTATTGGTTGTGTGCTGAAGTTTTACCCAATTAAGGACTCATTCTCTCAGAGGGAGCATTGGAAGCTGCTGTGAAGGTAGCTGCAGCTACCTAGTATCCCATAGCTTCACATGTTTAACTGAAAGTACATGCTGGGAAGTACTGCTGATCTATGATTGGAATATAGGGGATACCCAAGAGATCCAAGTTGGATGAGTAGTATATGTATTTCAGAGCTGCTCTAAATAGGTGGAAGAAAAAAAATTATATACTATTATCAAGGAGAGCTTCAGGGTCTTTAACCTCTGCAGACAAATATACTGATTGAATTATTCCTCATAGTGCAAATTATACCAAATTGACCCATCCAGTGTAAACCTTTAGAAGGATAATTTTTTTGAAGTTGGACAGAAAGGTTAAACTATCTTTGAAAGGAATCTTCTTCCTTCTCATTCATCTCAATTGCCCTCACAGGCTGTAATCTTCAAGCCATTTTTGAGGATGAATAGTTCTGTTCATTTGAGGGAGATTGCTGAGGAGCAAGCACCTGAAAGACTGTGATCGTAGCCAGGAAACTGGTGCTGTGTTCAGATATCTGTGCAAGTTACTGGCATGGCCACTGTATGCTAATTGGAAAGGCTTGAGTAGTTGACACAAGTAAGAGACCCCCTTTCCCTAGAGGTCTGGAGATTTTGGATCAGATTTCTGGTTGAAGGCCTGCAGTTGGCAAGCATTTCTCTCTCCTGCTCTTGCCAGCAGGGAAACTTAACTATATGCAGGATTCCGACAATATATCATTCCTTTCTTTCTGCATACTGTTGTTTTTAGCTTTGTTATTTAGCTAACTAGAATGATACACAAGAATCAGCAGTAATGTTACGCAAGGGATTATCTACTCCTGACAAAAATAGCATAAGGGTATCTGAGAAATTTACAGTTTTCCCATGTTCCCAGGTGCCTAAAAATCTGATTCATCCACTTAAGAATTTTGAAATGTTTACATAAGGATCAAGCTTGATGTGTCTGTCCCCTTGCATATAAAGTAAAGAGGGGGTCCTGTCTTTTTTGTTTCTGTGAAAAGGAGTATACCACTGAAAGAAAATAAAAAAACCCTTTTCAAGGTGATCTGATTTGAAGCATTTTTCCTCAGCCAAACTATAGTACTGAAAGATCTAGATAGGTAGCCATATTAGTCTGTCCATAACAGTAGAAAAGAGCAAGAGTCCAGTAGCATGTATAAGACTAACAAAATTTGTGGTAGGGTAGTGAGCTTTCATGAGTCACAGCTTCAAATACCAAAAAGTGAGTTGTGACTTAAGAAAGCTCATACCCTACCACAAATTTTGTCAGTCTTATAGGTGCTGCTGGACTCTTGCTTTTTCTACTGTAGTACTGAAAGTGGCCATGCTAGGATATATGCTTGAAGTAATTGGGAACATTGAGGTAAAGTCAGTGAAGATTATGATTTTCACTCACTTCACTTGCCGGTGCCATCTTGTCCATGTCCCAAATAGACCCATCCATTCACACTGTATAAAGGAACAGGGCAGATGTTTGACTAAATCTACATGTCTGCCTCCACCATGTCTCATAGCTAAGCCTTCCATTGTTCAAACCCATTGTGATGGCTTTGTGACAAGTAAGGCATGTTTCGTAAATAGAACTCCCAACCAACCCAGAGAAGGTAAATATCATCATGGACTGCAGAAAGGAAGTCAGAGAGGAAATCATCAGATTGCCTGGCTACAGTCTCCTGTGTTGGGGGCGGGGGGGGGGGCAGGCCTCCAAACAGTCTTGATGGAGGATTCCACACTGCTGTGCTACTCCTTTTCCCCAAGATACGAGGTGCCCTGCTTTTTTTCTCCCATTTCCTGTGCCATGAAGCAAGCCAGCGAAGAATAACAACAGCAGATATATATATCAATCAATATAAGCCTTTGGCACTTTAGCAATAAATAACGTAACAACAACAAGTACCCAAATGTTACTAGGCCACCTGCCTGAATACAGTTACGTTGGCCATTGTAGCTTAAAATGAGGAAGGAGGTTTTTGCAAAGCTTTCCTGCCTGTCGCTTAGAGGAGGTTCGTAGGCTCATAACAAGAGAGACCATGATCATATCTTCTTAATGAATTTTTTAAAAAGGGCAATGGCAGCAGTACATTGCCCTGATTATTCAGATCAGGGGAATGGTTTTGCCAGGGCTACGGGAGTGTGTGTATGTGGCTTTCATACCTGTATATTTTGCTAATTGAAGCCAAGCCAACTGTTTCACTTAATATTTGTCTCTTTTTTTTCTTTAAAGACCTAATAACAGCACATGGCAGGAATAGTTTCAGATGATGAAATTTTGTGGGTGGAAGGGTTTTATATCCCTTCACTTTCAAGGCTTCAGCCCTAATCCAAATAGGTACTCAGACTGGCTGCAACTGTCCTTTTATAATTGCTGGCGCGATCTTATCACGGATCTACCGTTATCCCATCTACTCTTACTGTTTTTTTTCCCTCCACTGGCAAATACCTATTTACAAGCCTGTTTTAAAGACTGTGGCTGGGATGCAAATATTCTGACATCCCCTTCTGAGCACCTCCAGGATTCTGCCATGTTTTCCAAATGTAGCTCCATTTGGTGGATCAGATCTCAGCCCAAAGGCTCACCTAACAAAGGGCCAGACTGCAGTCCCCTGACTCTAGAGAGGGAAGGGCAGGGTATAAACTGAATTAAATAAATAAATAAATAAATATTCTCGTGAACATAAGAAGAGCCCTGCTGAAACAGACCAATAGTCCAACTAGTTCAGCATCCTTTTCCTCCTAGCGTTTGCCCAGGAGAGCCAACAGATGGAGCATAGGGACTATAGCCTTCCCCTGATGTTGCCTCTTAGCACTGGTAGTAAGAGGTTCGCTGCCTTTTATTCTCCATGGCTACTAGCCATCAGTGGACATATCCTCCATAAATACGTCCAATATCTGTCTAATCCACTTTAAAGCTATTGCTGCTTATCGCCTTCACTAGACTCAGTGCACCTGTACAAAGTCCTCTCTGTCCCTTTATAGAGAAGTAAATAAAAACAGAAAGAGAACCATTTTTGTCCAATCTATTTGTTCCTTTTAATGCCCCCCCCCCCACAACATGCACACACTTCTGTACCCCAGCTGTGTCCCTACCCCTGTGAGTTGAATTATGACTCCGGGGAGGGGGGGGTGCCCAAAGGATACTACCAGTGAAGCTTTCAAAATTGCCCATACCTTTTACAGCGTACCTGCTAATGTTATCTCTTTCTAGATTTCAGAAATACACACAAAGCTTCTCCATTATTTAGGGTCTGTCTTGAGAACCTAGTGAGGAGTTGCCATAGCTCAGTGGTAGAATGTGTCCTTTGCATACACTCCAGGCTCATTCAGTGGTTTCTCTAGTTAAAGGATTTCAGATTAACAGGTCTGAGAAAGACCTCTGCCTTGGACAGCTGTTGTCAGTCAGAATAGACAAAGCCGGGCCCACTGTATTTGGTATGGCAGCTTCATGTGTAGTACATTTCAAGTGGAGCTGCTGGTGTCTGCACAGCTGTATTCCAGTTTTTTATATTCCAGGTCTTTTGCCTACAGCACTTAAAAAGTTGATCCCAAACTATTAAAATTGCTTCTCATGCTTGCTGTGCTAGGAAGTTTCACACCAGTATGCCAAGTATAAAGCTGCAGGGCTGTAAAACTCTGCCTTTAATACCTGTTATTTACACAATTAGTCGATAAAGAGGCATAATTTTCTCTACCTGAGATGTCAGTTGCCTCTGTGGACATTGCTTTCTGACTGCGTGCAGCCATGCTGTGCAAACTGTTTTAAGATTCTTAGGAAAGGATAACTAATCCAATTAAACTGCTGAATGATTTTAGGGAGACAAATGGAATGCTTAAGCTAGAACTGTAAAATAAGATGGACTTTAAGATTTCCTCCTGTGATAGGAAGATATGGCTTTTCAGAAGTAAACCAAAATCATTTACAGCCACACTGGTCCAAATTCCCAAAACAATCCAGTGTGTGCAGGCTTTCAAGTTCACCAAAACTCTTCATCGGGCTAGGTGAAAAGTAAGGATGTGAATGAAGGTATTTTGGGCATATATCCAACCATGTAGTTCCAAAGACTTTAAGGGCACTTCTGTTGTCAGACGATAGGGCAACAATTTCCACTGATTTTTCCCTCCCACTACAGATCCCCACTTTGCCCCCTGCTTCCCACTCTTATTGCAACCTACTGGCTCCCTGCCCCCAAAACAAAATTTAGGGTCTCAGTAAGCTACAGCTGGCAGGGAAATCAGGCAGGTCTTGCTCCGGAAGATTCACAGAGCACTGAATATTTAAGAAATAAGTATTTAATAGCCACCAAAGTACGTTTCCTGTCCTGTTAGATTAAAGAGCTTTGTAGCCTTACTTGCTTTGGGGTGTTCATGGCCATATAATGTACTCAGAAAGTCAGGAAAGAATACTTCCCAGTGTGGCTTCTGTACAAAGTTGCAGTGTCCCAGTACTAGACTCTGTGCATTTCAAGGACTTTCTTGGTGGCAATGCAGTCTGGAAAGTTGTCCAGATATGTGTGATACTTTGAACAGTGCACAGAAAAATGTAATCTAATGATTGATCATCGTTTGCTGAAAGATGACATTATGAACAGTTTGAATAGTGGTGCTAGATGGTAGTCCATATATGGTTTAGGAGTGGCTGCCAGTCAGGCCACCAGCCAGTGAAGTTTGGCCCTTGGCTGTCTGTTTTCTGAGATCCTCTTCTGTAGCCTTTGAGCAGTCACAAGAGGAGGACCGGAAGGACTAGGGGAGCCTTGTGAGTGATTGCTGAGGAACCATCCAGTCACCATCCATTACTTTTCAGTCAGATTAACAATTGTGAATGCAGGTTTGGTTGCTAGCTGACCTCATGCTCCCTTTCTAGAATATACCTTGCCAGTGTGAAGTTATAGCATGTATCTGTGTGGCTGGGGAAGAAGAGAAATTTCTCATGAATGTCAAAGGCTGGCAGTAAGGAGAAGGACCTTTGACAAGTCAGAGACTGCTTGTGGTCCATCTCCCCAATTCTTTAGCCTTAGATTTGCTTCCCGAACAACTGCGTTACTTACCATACAAATACAGGAAGTCTGAAAAAAATCCTCTGTATCATATTAATTACATTAGTTCCTGATTGGAAGAGATGGCAATAGTGTGAATGTTTACACCTTTTTGAGCCTGTGGGCATCATTGGAATTCTAACAGTCTTGTGAGCACAGCCTCAACATGGCCGCCACAAAATGGCTGCTGCAGGAGGTGGAGCCAGCCACAAACCAGCTACCACAGTTTACCTTCAGTCACACAATAAAGATTCTTTTGCTGTGGTGGCAGCTGCTACCAAAGCAATGCTTTAAAAAATCTGCAAAGCCAATCAGTTCTCCCAATGGCCAATTGGAAGCCTTGCTGGGCAAAAGCCCTATCTGGCCCTACCCTCTTTCTAAAAACACTTGGAGGGTGCCATGAGAGGTGTTAGCAGGTGCCATGGCACCCTTGGGCACCACTTTGGGAATCTCTGTCCTACAGTATTTTTAAATATATGTTTTAGTTATGCTTACTTTAAAGGTGTAAAGAGGGCTTTAGGACATTTTGTCAGTGTCTTAACTTGCATTTAAAATGAAAGAAGATTGATAGTAATTTTTCCCATTCTCTGAGACAAGTCAGGGGGAAATGTTCTGTTGCTCAGAAAAGCCATTAATTTGTTGGTTTTGTGACATCTGTGAAGGAAAACCTGGATCGCCTTCAGTTAAATCAATAATGGGTTTTAAAGTTTTTTTAAAAAAAACCTGAGGCTCTAAACTGTGTAGAGAAAAGCTGACAATTAGCGTTTTTATTACATGTCCATTGTTGGGCTAGACCCACTCACTTACACGAGCAATTTTGTTTCTGACACTGCTCAGCCCAATGCCCCAAAGAAATGGAGGTGGTGCTTGTCAGTGACTTGTTTGTCACAGTATTGGATACCCTTCGAGCTACATTCTCAAGCTAGTTGCATTGAATCTTTTTAAAAAAGCCTCGTAATATTAGCAGCCAGTGCAATATTCTGTGGTAGTAAAAGCACTGTATTTTTTTGGAGCACAAAGAAGGTTCTTTTGTTCATCTTAAACTTTCTATCTACCAGGTCCATTGGATAATCTCAAGTTTTCAGGTTTTGAGACTGAATCTGTTCTTTTTCTTTCACTACTGCCAAACTTCTCCTGTCTTTCCTTCCCACTCCCAAGTTAAACGAATAAGTAATTACAGTCAATTCGTGTTGTAAATGCTTCATTGGGTGTAGTTTTCACAAATGCATCATCCTCCATATGCCATTTCTCAAGCAAGCTTGAAAAAATTAGAACGTACTTGAGGGAGAACCTGCAAGGACTTGTAGGTAGGGTTGCCAGGTCCCCTGAACCTCCTGGCAGGAGGGGGGGGGGGACCTGGCACTTGGCTTGGTGATCTTCTCGCACGTGCATGCTCCCGGCATTGCAATGACATCACTTCTGGATGTGATGTCACTGTGCCCAGTGGTGGGCATGCTCCTGCCCTTCACAAGGGCTAGTTGGGGAGCACACCCACTGCATGTTGGCCCAGGAGGTTTCTTGCTTCTTGAGCCTGTTCCCCGGAGCCTTTCCCCTCAGCCATCCAAGAAAGTGGGGGGGGGCAGAAGCTGGGAGTGGGGGACCCTCCATCCCCACCGGGGTACCTGGCTGCACTACTTGTAGGGGAGGGCATCTCGCTTTCCCCTTGTCCTGCAACACCATCCTCCTTTCTACCACCAGCCCTGCATCAGCATGCCCTGTCCCCAGGCCCTGCAGCCCCTCCCCAGTCAGTGTCCTGGGCTGCCTTCCCCATTGGAACAGCAGCTGCCAGTGCCCAGGGCCAACCCTGAGCAACAACCCCAGTCATGCGACTGACTCACTTATTTCCTGCGGTAGCCTAGGCAGCTCAACCTCAGCCAGGCCCTCAGAATTAGCTGATCATCAGATAGGCTGGGAGAAGGGCCACTCAGGGAGGCTGGGTGAAGATTGGGCGGAAATCCGGGGAGGTGAGGAAAGGGGGGCGGTGGCGGTGATGATGAAGATGATAAGCAGGTTGCTGGGAGGGGCAATTGCAGGGAGAGGAAGCTGGAGCATGCTGTCACTTCCTGGGCAGGAGAAGGAACAAGCCATCTTGCCCATTCATGGCTCCAGTCTTTGGATCTAAGTATTCTCAGATTTGGTTAGGTTAAGAATTAGATACATTCATGTCAAAAGTAGAGGTAGGGAGACTGGTTGAGGTGCCTAGACCAGTGGCTCCTAACAACTGAATAATAATGGACTAACTTCTAAACATGTTTTAGACTTTCGCTTCTCCTTTGAGGCAGGAGAGGGATGTTTTTGCAACCACTATTGCATGATCTAGTAATTTTCTGCCAAAGGAGATGAAAATAGGGAGCTTTAAAGAAATGGGGGATTGTGTAGTTGTTTCTCAGTTAATTATGGTTGTGGTACTATGCTGCCTAATGCAGTGTTATTACAGAGAGGAGAAGAGCAATCCATGTTTTTATCCTTTTATCACTAGTCTGTAGGATAATGTCTTACTGATTTTATCTCTAGAACTTCATTTCAAAGATGTTTGTAAGGTTGCAAGCTAGGTTGAACAGAACTGCTGTTGGAACAGGAACTGGTCCTCCTCACTGGGGGGAAAGGCGAGAGTAGAAATGAAGTAAAATAAAAAATAGTGAAGGAGGATGCAGAAAGATATTTTGCAGCTTTCCTTCCCCCTTTTAAAAGTGAGTGTAAGGATTGAACTATGTCTTGACTTTAATTATGTCACATGTATGCCCTGAATTTCATTGTGATCTAAGTGTTGTGAAAAGACACACTTTGCAGAGTGTGTACATGTAAATGTGTGAGAGTATTTTCTCCTACCTCTCCCACCAAAAACCACAAAAAAATGTAGTTACAGTTTATGACACATGAGTCTCTTTTGGATAGCATGTAGACCTCAAGATGCACTCCCTGTGTGCTGATCTGCTCATGTGTCATCTCCTTCTTCCCAAGAGATAGAAAATATGAAATGCTGTCATCCTTTGTGAGAAAGGCAGGTTATAAATGAATTAATAGGGGAAATAAGTGCCTAGGAATTGGTGCTAAATATGCACCAATGACACCATAGATAGGTGTCTGTTCCTTTTTCCTGGACTCATCTGCTATTGGCCATTAATGCCTGCTATGAGTGTTAACTTCAAAGCCATTTTTGGCATATTGATCGGTCTGTATCTGCAAGTGACAGACAGCCCAGCCAATTCTTCTGACCCTGCTGGTTTACAAAGAAGAAATCAACCCACAACCCTAGCCTTTTGAACCAAGCTCCTGCTAGGGAAAACTGTCAGAATTCATACTCTGTCCACTGTCAGATTTCTTACCATACCTGGGGAGAATCTCTGTTCATGGTGTGAGCATGTTAAGATAATAAAGAGTACGTCTGTATGCCTAGCTTCTAGTAACATGCGTGCATGGCTGTGTCTAGCCATTTGCTTCATTTTGCTTTTTGATTTATTTTCTACAAGTGCCTCAACTCATTTACTGTTTTCTTCTCTGTGCAGCTGTAAAAAACCTGGTATTTTTTGGATTCAGATTTTAGGAAAGGCATAAATACTGGTATATGAGCTTAGCCGGTGGCCTTGGGTATGCCACTCCTTTCAGCCCCAGATCACCTGCTGTACTGGAATAACACTTGAGTTTATTCATCACTCTGAATGGGGCCCTGATCTGTCTAGAGAGCGGTATGTAAGTGCTGCTGCTGCTGTTGTTTATTTGGATCCCCTGATACTGTTTCAGGGGATTCCGGAATTATTTGGCTCCCATTATGCCATCAGAGGAACCAGAGTGGATATTTTTCAACCAAATGACACCAAAATTGTACAGGACCTAGTGCTGCCTGTCTGCTAAGGACCTCACATATTTCAAGCAATTTGGACCAAGGAGTACAATTGTACATGCCCCTGAAAATGGTGTTCAGCCGTCCTTCATGCCTCCATTGTTTCATGGGGGGGGAGTCCATGTTTTCTTGAGGGCAAAGCCAATAGCCAGATGCACAAGAACAAGCAACCACTGGCCAACAAGCTCACAGAACCAACATCAAAGCAGAAAATCCCAGCAGAACGCAGGGCCACTGTGGCAAGCCCAACACAACCCATGTCAGAGAATCCAAGCGAAACCAATCTGGCAAACCAGAACCAAGACAGTCAGCCAAACCTGGCAAGACACGGACACAGACGCACTAACATCATTTCCCCAAGCAAGGCCTTAGACAGTGAGGAGGAGAGGGTTTTGAGCACCTGAGTACTCTCAGCAGTCTGCAGCAAGCCGTTACTGGCTTGGAGGAGCCTAGAGACAGAGCTGTAGATGCTCCTCATCACTGGAGCTCCTTTCCCCTTCCACCCCTGTGTTTTCTGCCCTAATAGTTGTGTCACCATCCGTCACCATGTCATGTCACTAACTGCTTCTCAGAGGTGGCAGAGATGTCGGCCTCTGTGTGCATCTTGTCCAGTATCTTGGCATGGAGCAACACTTGGCAATAGCCAGCCCAATGGCTGGACACCCCACCCCTGTCCAGAACATCTTTGGGTTGCCACTAGTCAACGAGGTATACCTGAGAGCAGGTCCAGATGTTGGAGGTGAAGTGCACATTTGTTCCATGACCGCAGGACAGCTGTGCCTTCACATGGTCCCTGGCAGCCCTAAAGAGGGAGGGTACCATGGTCCTACTTAGAGGAGTGCAAATAGGGATCATGTTTCATAGATAGGCAAATTGGAACAGCCTGTGGATCTCAGCATCCTCAACAACAGAAAAGAACTGCCTGTCTAAAGCAATCACCCACTCCTTTGCACCATAATACCAGGTTCACCAAACATTTCTGTCAAATATGTTTGGCATCCCTTCTGAACAGGAGACCTGGAAGACAGACCACCAGAGGGGATCAGTGAATGGCTCCCCCTTTGACCGGATGGAGGCTGCACAGCCACCCCACGGCCTCTCTGTTTCTCTGAAGAAGCACTGCCTGGTGGTACTTCTTCAGATGGTTCCTGAGTGCAGTCGTCAAGACATGACCCTGGTTTTCCCCTCGAGTAATGCTAGCCCTACACAGCTGTGTAAAATGGGGCTCCTCCGTCCTTTGAAGTGTTTCCAGATCATGAAGAAACCAAGCAGCTGCAGGTATTGCTGGTGCCTGGGAGGGCTTGGGGCAGATACTCTGTGATGAAGGGGGAGAAATGCCCAAATGAGACTATGTTGAGATGGCAGCAGTTAGGGTTGCACCTCCATCACTTCCTCTTGTGCCACCTCCAGCCTCTCCTCCTCTTATCAGAAGGCCTGCTGAGCTTTGGGGGAACCAGAGGGAGGGGCACTCACTCTCTCCTCCACTTCCTCCAGCAGATTCTGGGTTCCTGGGGCAAACTCAAGAGCTGAAAGTCTCATCCCCCAAGTTCAGCCCAAGTCCTCCTCCTCCTGCTGAGTCACAACAGCTAGAGAAGGGGCAGCCTGAGCACCAGACCCCTGCCCAATGACAGCATCTGCTTCAGGCACCTCTGCAGGCTGCTCTCTAGCAGCAGCCTCAATGAAGAAGACCTTGTGAGGCGTCTTCATTGCACCACCCCAGTCAAAGGATGAGGTGGTGGAAGGCAGGTGGGGAGAAAGCCACGGCCCTCCACCCTACTACTCTTCTGCCTCTTCTCTCCTCAGGGCCCTGCTGTACTCCCCTCTCATCACTCATTCAGTCCCCCGGACTGTTTCACCAAAGTAAGCCAGCTGCTACATGAGGCTACACTGCACTCCGCTCTGTGCCTGAGCACCAAGTAACCTGCTCTTGAACCTGATTCATTTTTCAAAGATCAAGCTAGTGCCTGGTCTTTCTGAAAACCTGACTTCAGTTTTTTGGGAAGACTAAAAAGACAGTCTAATCTCTCTTTTTAAAAACTGCTTGGCTTCAATTGTTTGAAACCCAGGTCAGCCTCATTTTTTTAAAAAAGTAAAACCTATTCCCCAATTATTTTTTTTAAAGTAACACCTAGTTTATGTTTTTGGGAGCCAAACTAAATCCTTTTTTAAAAAAGAACACCCTAATCTGAAATTAATTTTGTGGGGGTTCTTTAAATACCTAAATCCTTATCTATGGTTAACTCTTATTAAAATCTAACCAGAAATTTGTTTCAGAACCTAACAGTTAAATTTTTAAAAATTAACAGGAACATCCCACAATAGAAAGATCTATACAGCTGTAGCAAAACAACTGCAAAACCAGAACAGTGCAGGTAATCTTTTAAAAAACAGAACTTGGAACAACCAAAAGCACAAACCATTTAAAAATAATGCAGTTAAAATTAAGCAGTTAAATTCTAAAACAAGCCAAACCCAACAGCACAGCACGTCTTTTAAATGCTTTTGAAAACCTCATAGTACAAAATCACAGAAAACTATTTTTTTTAAATCAGGAAGGAGGGAGACGCTCTCTCCCCCCAACTACACCTCCCCCTCCCCACACACACACACACCCTGAAATATTTGAAATAATATTTTGCAACAAATTCCACCGGTCCTGAAGATTATCCAGCCAGCAGTCTGAGAACAAGGTCTTCCCAGGCAGACAGTTGGCAGAACCAGAACAGCAGCAGCACAGAGAGCCCTCCAGAAAGTCTAGCTGTGAAATGTAGTCAAGCTCTAGGCAGGCTGGTGAAAGCCAATCAACGGAATACGGGATTTGTTGGAAATTATTATTAATCTGTCCTTGGGCACCGAGGTCTGTCCTGGTGCACTAAGGCAGGCTGTGTTGAGGCACCTTTTAAAGAAACCTACATTATATCCCGCCGACCTGCTCAGTTACTGCCCAGTTTCAAATCTTCCGTTTCTGAGTAAGGTGATTGAGCGAGCGGTGAGAAACAGCTGCAGAGTTTCCTGAAGGAGACCTTAACCCTAGATCCCTTCCAGTCCGGTTTTCGCCCAGGGCACGGGACGGAGACATTGCTAGTTGCCCTCATGGACGATCTTTGCAGACACCTGGATTGAGGCGGATAGGCACTGATGATATTATTAGACCTTTCAGCAGCGTTTGATACGGTCAACCACAATCTTCTGACCCACCACTTTGCCGACGTGGGGATACAGGGGACGGCACTACAGTGCTTGTCTCCTTTCTCCATGGTCAGGGACAGAGGGTGACGGTGGGGGAAGAACTGTTATCCTGCCACCCACTGGTTTGTGGTGTGCCACAGGGGGCAGTGCTTTCCTCGGTATTGTTTAACATTTATATGCGCCCCCCTCATCCAGTTGGTGTGAAGTTTCGGACTTGGGTGTCATCAGTATGCAGATGACACCCAGTTATACCTGCTGATGGACAGCTGGCCTGGTTCGGCCCCAGACGTCCTGGAGCATGCTTTTGAGGCCATGACTGGATGGTTGAAGCAAAGTCGGCTGAAGTTAAATCCCACGAAGACAGAGATCCTGTACTTGAGTCGTGGGAACGTGGATTTGGATCCATGATGGGGCGGTGCTTACACCAACCCCAAGGGTGAAGAGTCTGAGGATGATCCTGGATGCCTCCCTGGGAATGGAGGCCCAGGTCGCTGCAATTGCCAGGTCCTCATTTTTCCATCTTCGTCAGACCAGGCAGCCTGCTCCCTATCTGTCGACCTGTGATTTAACTACAGTGGTCCAAGCAATGGTCACCTCTAGGTTAGACTACTGTAACGCGCTCTATGCAGGGCTTCCCTTGAGTCTGATCCGGCAGTTGCAACTGGTCCAAAATGCAGTGGCGCGGGTCATAACCAGAGTGCTGGGAAATGCACATATAACACCGGCATTGCACCAGCTGCATTGGTTACCAGTGAAGTACCAAATCAGGTTCAAGTTTCTGGTTTTAACCTATAAAGCTCTATGCAAACTGGGACCAGCGTATCTGTGGGACTGTCTCTCCCCATATGAGCCCCGGAGGACACTTTGTTCTAGTGAGAAACAGCTATTAGTGGTCCCTGGCCCCAGAGAGGCCCACCTAGCGTCGACCTGAGCCAGGGCCTTTTTGGTCCTGCCTCCAAACTGGTGGAACGCTCTGTCTGATGGGACCAGGGCCTGGCAGGACTTGCTATCCTTTCACTGGGCCTGTAAGACAGAGCTGTTCCGCCAGGCGTATGGTTGACGCTGGGCAGGGCTCCCAACCGGTCGAATAGAGGGGATCATCCCTCCCTATCAGGAAATAGTTACCAGCCGACCCTTTTGTGATACTTTTATAGGGATGGTTGAATGATGGATTATATGAATTGTTTCTGTGCTGCTGCTTTTTGTACTCTGTATTTTAGATTTTAAATTATATATTATTGTCTATTGGTTTTAAAGTTGAAATGTTAAAGTTTTTTTATAATGTATATGTTGTAATCCGCCCTGAGCCCGCTGATGCAGGGAGGGCAGAATATAAATCGAATATTATATGTATATGAATCCAGAGGAGTTAGCCGTGTTAGTCTGTAGTAGCAAAATAGAAAAGAGTCCAGAAGCACTTTTAAGACTAACCAACTTTACTGTAGCATAAGCTTTCGAGAATCAGATGCAAATATGAAAAATCACAAAATCTTAGCCGAAAAAGAACCCTTCCCACACGATGTATTTGTGTGTGTTGGGGGAGTGGGGCACAGCGCAGGCAGGCAGGCTACTGTCTGAGCTTGAATAGTGGAATTGTGTCCCCAGTTAGTCTTCCAAATTTCATTCTGATATCTCAGTATTCAAGGGGAGATATCACATGTTATGCAGACAGAATGCCAAAGAGGGAATTGAACCCAAGACCTCCCTTTGCTTGGCCAATAACCAGGAAATTGCTTAAATTAAATTAGGCTTTGCAGTGCTGTGCTTCTAGTGCAGCAAATAGAGATTAATTGCTTTTGTCTGAATGCCTATGATGTCCTCTTTAGCAGCATCTGTCCCTCTAGTCCATGTGGAAAGATAGGATTCAACCCCAGTCTCTCTGTTTTTACGGAGGTGGCACAGCTCATCTCCACACACGTTGCCGTGCTTCTTGCTTGGAGAATCCCCCGCCCACAGTGACATTGATTTCCCAACTCCAGCCTGCAGTGGTGCCTCTGTGCTGTGCTCAAGGTTCTCTTTCTGAGGAGAGGAGGCTTATCTCAAGCCTCTCTTTCTACTATCAGGAACAATTTGCTGTTTGTGTTGGTGGAATTGGCATTAGCAAGGTTAAGGAAGCCATGGAAAGGTGGTTGCTCCATAATGATCCCGTCATTAAAAGAACTTGTCATATTTATTAGTTGCACTTGTTTTTACAGCTGTGGTGCTCACAGGTCAGCAATATCACTTCCTTTAATGCTCCTGTCTGTAAGGAGGGAAGACTGTTTCATAGCTTTTTTCTTTTCTTTTTTAAAGCAGCTTGCAGTGTGGGAGGCAGAGGGCAGCAGTTTCCTGCTGTAAAAAGCCTCAACCATGCTTTTCTCTTTAGATTGAAATCAGCTGTGGCATTCATACTTGTAATTTGCAGGGATTTCAGAGGCACTGCCTGTGTGTATGCATGCACGTGCAGGAACCTGTTTCTATCGCAGCTTCCAGTTATGTGATCTTTTACAGTGTTCAGAGGTTACTTGAAGCTCCTCCACAGAGAAACATTCTTATGCCATCTTATTCTCAAATGTGGAACTTCCTGCCTGCTCATTTCTGCTCAAGTTTTTCCTTGGCATTCAAACCCCTCTTTGCACCAAGGTGTTTGAGGTTGATTGTGGACTTTGCCTGAGACGGTTTTTGAAAATGATGGCAGTTGTTCCTGCTGTGACTGAAGCTATCCACAGCTCTTAAACTGAAAGAGGGAAGCTCTTATGCCTGCTGGTGCTTCTACGGAAGCTGCCTTCCACTTTTGTTTAGAATAGCTTGATTACACACCTATTTACATTTCCCTTCTTAAACTCAGCCATTTATTTATTTGTTTAGTTTTATTTATTTATTTAGAAACATTTGTATGTTGCCTTTCTACCCAAATAGGATCCTGTATTTGGTTCGTCATCAAAGTATGCCTACTGATGGGACAAAATTCAGAAACCTGTTATTGCTTCTACCATCCTATTTTTAAAAAAATACTTTTATCCTGCTTTTTCTGTTCAAGATCTACGTAACTTATACATAGGACCAGATTATACTGATAAACTATAAATCCCAGCACTATAAAATCACAGAACTTTCAAAGGAAGCAATGTCACAGTTAATAACCTGCCAATAAAATACCGTTTTGGTTTAAAAACTGCCCCCTCCAAGCCCTCAATAAGACTGTTCTCTTTCAGGCTTTCTGGAAATCCATCAATGATGGTTCTTTCTGCAGTGCCTCTGGTAATCTGTTCCATAATACAGATTCAACTGGAAACATACAGAAATTCAATCCCCCAAGCCAGGTGGAGGCTGAGAAACTACTGTGAGGAGTGTGGTTGGTATAGAGTTTGGCACAGAAGGCTTGTCCTTCAGTTACCCAGGTCCCAAGTCATGAAGAGCTTTAAAAAAAAGTGCCAGCATCTTAAACTGAGTTTGGAAGCCAGTGCAGCTGCTTCAGAATTGGGGTTATAAGTTCATAGCCACTACATCCTGTAAGTAGGCATGCATCTTCATTCTGTACCCGTTGGAACCTCTTGCTTGTCTTCAAGGACAGCCCCGCTGTACAGTTCATTACAGTAATTGAGTCAAGTGGCTACAGAAGCAAGGATCAGGAGAAATAGATCACCATGAGTACCAATGAAAAAGGCAGGTGATAAATGAAGTAAATAGAAGGGAGGGAAGATTTTGATTCAAGTGTAAATTAAAGAAAGCTCTCCAAGCAATAGCTCCAACCAGTTTTGCATTAATAAGCTTGGCTCCAAGAGTGCAACCAAACCTTTACCTAACTTCATACCATCTGAACTTGGTAAGTCAGTCCCCTCCAGAACATCAGCTTTCCCAGTCAACATCACCTGCACCTTATCTGCATTCAGGTTCCTCTTGTTCCTCTTCAAGCACTTCAGTACAGCTTTAAGGAACTAGTTTAAGATCAATGCAGCTGCCTGGAGGCTTATTAAATTACATGTATAGCTATTCATTATGCCCAACTCTAAAGCTTTAATGGCTTTACCTAAATGTTGAAAAGCATTGGTGAGTGGATTGAGCCATGGAGGACTCCACATGTCAATATTTGTGCAGATGACTCAGCCTCCCTGATACAGTATTTTTGCATATTCTTGAACAGGAATAAACACAACCTTTGGAGACCCCTCCCATCCCCTTTTCCAAGCACTTCAGCAAAACTGAAAGGTCTAGAGCAATGTTTCCCAACCTTCTTGGTATGGTGACCCACCCAGTTTGAATTTAGTTGGCATGGTGACCCATCAGGGCCAGCCCAAGGTTTTTTGGCAACCTAGGTGATCTATGATCTTGGCACCCATCTAGTCCAGCAACCAGATGATTTTGAGAAACCAACTAACACCGCACAATGAGCACAGAGGCGCCTGCTATTAACCCCAAGCAAATGGAACTGCAAAGTGCACGGCCTTCGCTTATGAAGGCTAAAACCCAGCCTTTGACCTTTGTCCTTCTCCATTACTCTCTCTTATCCCAAGATTCTAAAAGACTCACTCTCGTATCCATCAGGCCACATTTTACTTGATTCTTTTTTATTTTTTTATTTTTTTTATTTTTAATTACTAACATCAAAAACTACAAAAGGGAAAAAGGGAACAGGGGGAAAGGAAAGAAACAACATATGAAAAACACACACTACATCTACAAGTATTGCATTCCCTTCATAATACAATTATTTAAAGTTAAACTTTCAATATGCTATTAGATTGGTAGATCTTATAAAATACGAACTACAGTCAGGATCAGGTCTTCTTCCCCTCCCTGCGTCTCGGTCGCAGCTCTCTCTGAACAGCTACAGTGGCTGCGCTCACTCCCCCCTCCCCATTCCCCCCTTCAGATTCTAAATCCTCTCCTTGCTGAAACTCTTGATGATTAAACACAAAGTCCCTCAGCTGTACTTCCGATGTTATCTTATAGGCTTGGTCTTTATAACTGAACCAGATACCTTCCGGAAATAGCCATTTGTATTTTATTTCACGCTTCCTCAGAAGAGCTGCAAACCTTTTATATTTGAATCTTCTTTTCCAAGCTAAAAATGGAACGTCCTTCAATATCTTAACCTTGTTACCCAGAAAGTCCAAGTCCACATTGTATGAATTATATAAGATGGTGTCCCGAGTCTTCTTAGATAAAAAATCGATAATAATCTCGCGAGGCAGCTGACGCTTCGTTGCATATTTTGAAGATGTCCGGCGGACTTCCAGAATATCGCTTTTTACCTCTTCTTTAGTTGCCTTTGCGAATGACGCCAAAAGTTCCGACACCAAATCCTTTAAATTTTCACTTTCCTCCTCCTTCACATTCTGAAGACGCAATACCGTCTGAGCATGATCCTCTTGTAACCCTATCAATTGATTCTCCAAAAGCTTTACTTCTTTGTTTGTTGCTTTCATGAGTACTGCGTTTTCCCGAGCAGACTGCTCTGCCCCAGACGCTACATCTTTAATGGTTTTCACTTCGTTCTCAACTGAGCCAACCCTTTGACCGATTTCATTTAGCTTATCAACAAAGGGCTTCATAGCTTCAACGACCGACCGTTTAACCACCTCTTCAAGAAACTCTCCTTTCCCCTGCAAAGCAGCCGAAACAGATTTGCCCACAGCAGGGCTCTGCTTTTTCGTCGCCATCTTGGGGGGGGGGTGGAGTCTGCCAACTAGGTTCCAAAACTCAATGAAGGGGAAGATATCCGAACCTTCTTAGCTTCAACTCCCACCAATCCTTTGCATACGCTTGAAATGACAGAAGGGATTCGCTTCTTACAGGTTTTCACCTTAAATCTGCTTGTTGCCATTCTCCATGGCCCGGCAGCACGCGATGTGCTGCGCAAGTCTGCCGGCCTCCGTAGGAGCAAACAGGCGATTTACCCCCTGCATCAACTTCAGGGGGCTCTTCCCACAGCGCTCCGGACCCTGACCCCCTCACTGGGAGTCCTGAGGGTTAACCCTCACAGGTCAACCGCCCGGTCAGGCTGCTCGGGCGCTTCCTCCCGGACCTGCGGAGAGGAGCGTCCGACATGGCCGGGAAAACGAAACCGAATCTTTTACTTGATTCTTTATTAGTTAGCATGTATGTGCAGTGAAGAAGATACTGTTCCCATAGTCAGGTGTGGGTTTCTGAAATACAGGTCAAAGCCATTCCTTAAATTAACAATGTTTGGTGAATTGTGACGGCCTATGGCTATAGAAAATAAACTCTTTTAATTTGATTTGATTTGATTTGATTTGATTTGATTCATTCCTTAAATTAAGCACTGAAGTTGGTTCTTCTAGGATCTACTTCACACATGAGAGTTTCCTTCAGAGATCTATGGTCTACATAGGAAAATGTGTATACTGATCATTTGAAGTCAAATGTTTCGCTTACTGAGAGAGCATTATTGGTTGCATCCATCACACATAATGGTATGTGTTCTCTCTGCAATGCAGGTAAACTACCTAGATGTGGCCTAGTTTTCAGCCTCAGTATAGTACAAGGGGCTTAGAGTGGTACAAGCTGTGAAAGCACCCCTAGTTTCCATTTATATTTGGAAGCAGATATAGTTCTTTTGCTACTGGGTAAAAATCACTATGTATTAGAGGGCAGCTGCTGCTCAATAGTTGTTTGCTCAGAACTACTTAACATTATCTTTAACCACCATCAGAGTAGTTGAAGTGTAGACTTCCATCTGTGCCTGTATAGTGGTAAGAGGAAAGATTTAATCCACAAGTTACTGATTTTTTAAGTAGAGAAATTAGGAGATCTCCATTACAGCAACCAAGTCCATCCATAAAACACATCATGCATGGGGGAGAAGGAATTACAACAAAGAGTCTTATTCCAAGTGAAGAATTCACAATAGTCCCGTGAGGTCAGGTACCTAAGAGTGGGGGCCTCTCTCTGTCATCCCCTCCTCTGCCAGCCAAGCCAGAGTTTGAGGAGGCATACTCGTGTGAGGGTGGGCGTCAGATTGAGAAGATGTGTGAAGATGCCAGATGGTAGCAAAGGGGTTAGCGTTGAGACTGTAACCCACTTTCAGAGGCTTTGCAACCCACAGTGGTCTACACTGTGAAAAGCCGCAGAGACGGCAAGATGATTCAGTAATGAGGTTCAGTAAATGGACCTCTGTCCATTTAAAATGGAGATCATCCACCAGAGCAGCCAAAGCTGTCATGGTCCCAAAACCATGCCAGATGAAATGGGTCAGGGATAGATACGTCACTCAAGAAAACCTGAAGTTGCTCTACAAGAAATACAGCAGTAGCTATGCCAGGTGTGTAAGAGTGTGCTAAAGTTGCTCTAAGAGTTTGGACTTGTAACATGGGTGGCAAATTTAAGAGGGCATTCTCAAGTGATGACCTACTTATTGTTACTGAATTTACTTGTAGCTCTGGAATTTGGACTCTCAGACTGTGGACAAGAGAGCATAAAAGCAAAGGAGAAACAGGATCTGATAGCCCAGATAGGTACAGGAATCCTGTCACTGGAAGCACATGGTCTCTCAACTGAAAAAACTGCTTTTTTTTATTCTACCCACCAATCATAAAATGTTGCTTTGAGGGGGGAGGGAAAGTAAGATCAATGAAGATGTTGCATTTCTGACTGATTGTCATGGAGTTTGCTCCAGAGTATGTAAAGCACTTTGGAAATTGAAAGTGCTCTGTAAATGACAGTGGAGAACGATGAAGAAGAGAAGAACTGGATATAGGGTTCAAAATATTTCATAAGGTCAAAATACCAGTCCTAACGGCTGACTAATAATGACATAACAAAAATAATATTCTGAGGTGTGATTAAGGGAGGGCTAGACTGTAACCCACATTTTCAGATGTTAATATTTGTGCTTAGTCACTGTTATACAGAGCTTTACAATCCTCCTCTCATGAAACAGCACAATAATCCTGGAAGATCTGAGTCTTTATCCCTGAGCAGCAGTGTTTCATACTATATTTTGTCTTTTTTCTCTCCCTCTTTGCCTGTCCCTCCCAAAACTCCCTGCAGACAGCTGCAAGTCCCTGGACCAGCTGAGCCTCACAATCCCTGTGGCAGGGCACCCTGTTTCACCTGCCCACCCGCTCTCAGGATGTCCGGTACCCAGTGTGCCACCAGCTGCCGAACCTGTTCCTCACTTGCAGACGCCCAACTCGGAGCCCCAGACTATGGCCCGCGAATGCCCACAGAGCTCCAAGCCCCCCAGTGGCTCTAAATCCGGTCTCCGGAATACGACCAGCTGTTTACATGTATCTGACAGCAAAACAGTTGGGGCTCACTCTCACCCAAAGCAGCAACGCATTAACCGAAGGAGAGCCACAAATGGCTGGATACCTGTTGGAGCAGCATCTGAGAAGGCTGTCTATGTTGTGGTAAGCATTCTGCGACTCGGGGTGTGTGGGGGGAACAGGTGCAATGCCAAGAATGCAGTTTGGCAAAGTAAAATCAGTGCAGAAGAACTAAGTTTTTAGCAGCCTTGCTTTTGATAGTGTTTGGCTTTATAGCAGAAGCCCTCATGCCTGTCTGTTGAGGTCCTGTTACTCAATAATTGCTCGTCAACCTTAGATACATTAAGAAGAGCAACTGCGTGTAACAGTCCTGTAATTAGGACAGTGAACACAGGGGGGAGGGAGTCCTAGCTTGCCTTTGGAAATGTATGAAATCTCTTTTTGAGGGTGTTTAGAATGCATTGTCCTTAGGAAGGGTATTATGAGAGTTCAATGTGATGTCGAGAATGGAAACTTTCGAAAATACTTGGAATAAGAAAATGAGGATAAAACAGAGAAAAATCTTGGCACATATTTCTGTAGGACTGACAAATATTTGGGGAGAGGAAACATTGGAGCACCGTGCCTTCCCTCCCCCAATTGATAGTGCAAGTGCCAAATAAATCTTATTCCAACTTTGTCTTCAGGACAGCCCTTACCAGAAAAAACACCCAAGAGTTTTGGCTTTTTCTCATCAACAACCAGACTTTTACTTTAAGAGCCAATTTAGATGTAACAAATCATGGTGAGCACAAATGTGGATAATTGCCAGCACCATACGCTCCTCCTGTCCTTTCCTGCACAGCGAGCTGCAAGCCTAGGTGGAAGCCTTCACTCTTCAATAATTTGTGACAGCCACATGTAGGTGCCTTCACTTCCCGTGGATTGATTCTATCCCAGTAATTTAAACAGAGTTACTCTTCTAAGCCCATTGAAGTCCAGTGGACTTACAAAGGGGTGGGTAACTGTATTTAGGATTGCACTATTAGATTCTCTCAGGTGTTTAACTGCGGTTAAGAATCCCTGGTAATAAAGAGGTGAACTTCAGTGACGATGCTCTCATTTGGACATTGCAACTAATTGGAGTTTGAAGACTTCTGTCTTCAGTTTTGGCATGCCGTGCAGGAGTGAGGGAGGAGGAAGAGCAAGCATGTGTACCTAACAATTAACCAGGTTCAAACTAAGATTATTCGTGACAACTAATTTGAATCTGAGCTGAAAGATGGCTTGACATTTTGGTGTTTAGAGGAAGAAAATCCAAATGGTATTTCTGAAATAATTTTGCTGCTTGGTGACAGTACCCCAAAATTCTGTCGCCTGAGCCAACCCTCTTCATTTTGCCTTAATGAACAGAGTTGGTCTGGTATCAGGCACTGTAGCATGCTGTAATTTTATTCACTGTGCTTCCACCACAAGAACATAACTCCTCCCTTTGTTAACTATAACCTTAATGCAAAACAGGCTTGAATTATTTATGCTCTTTCTCTCATCATGTTGTGATAAATGTATAACTTAAAGGCTTGGTAAAAATGTAACAATAAACCATGGTTTGCTGTTATATGAACAGATCTAAGGGATCGTCATGTACTCTTCCCTTTGTGCTCTTCTTGTCTGATCAGCACATTCCCTTTTGCAGCAGACCGCAGTTTTACATCCAAAGATGGTTTGTTCTTGCCCTGCAAACCAGGATTCCAAAGTGCAGGTTATTTTCCTGGTTTCATGGAGAGTGCACAACATAGATGTGTTTTAGACATAATATTCATTATCTTATGAGGAAAAAAATACAGCTGTATGTAAACCCAAGAAATGCCTTTGTTATCATTGTAGGCACGAGAACTACAATTACAATTATGCAAATAACCTCTGATATTTTGCTTTGTGTTGCAGTTAGAATATGAACCACCCACCACCACTAAAGTAAATCTTTGAGAAAGTTATGGGAGTAATATTTAGAGCACACTCTCTCTAATTTGATAGGGGAGTGGATCCAACCATACTCTAAGGAGCCTTCCTCCAACTTAAGTGGCTCTTCCTCCAACAGGACTTGAGCCAAAGGAATGGTGTGGTATAAATATTTGACTGACTGACCGAACAAACGAATGAATGAATTTTGCTTATTGGAGTGGTAGGATCGGGGTAGAATTCACCCAACTGCATCTGTCGTAGGATCTGATCCCTTAATCTTGAGTATCTTTCTCACTGCTGCCTGCCAAGTCTGTTGTTTAGAGTCAGTGTCTGGTGAGCTAGTTACCCAAACTTTTTTTAAGAGCTTGCAAATAAGCATACTTCATACTCTCTCTTTCTGGTTAGTCCCGCTGGCCTCTGTGACTCTTCCAAATTGAATTGATTGTGCTCTGAGTGTTGTAAATAATATATTTTTAAAAAAATTAAAAGTTTTTAAGGAATGTGCAACTGTGTAAAATACTTATCTCTGATGCATAAAGCACGACAATATTGGAAAGGTACAGCAGCAGTGAAAAACCATGGTGTCTTAAGAAGCATTCTGCAGCATAGCACAATCCAGCAGCCTAGAGGAGTGTGAATTGAAATGTGCTCCATCTACACACCTGAAGCTGGTATCAGCTTCCCATACTCCAGCTCCTAAGCCCAGTGCTAACATAATATTGTCTACAGAAATCCACTCTTCAAGCTTACTTGTTATGAAGTAGATTCAGTGGTTTGCTTTTTAGTGTATACATTGGGACTCAGTAATTCTCTGGTGCTTTGATTCCTATGGTCTAAAGCCCATGCATTTTCATAAACTAGCGGTAGACTTACAAATTGTGTTTACAAAAACATGAAGTGGGTGTTGGGCCTTATCTTGCAACATTTTTATAGCACCTCTGTGTAAGCCGATGGCTGTGTTGCTTTCTAGTCCGTAGGTTAAAGCTGGTCCTTCTACTGGAGGCACTAATGCTGTAGTCTTGCCTCAAGCCGGATGCTAGAACAGCATGCCTGTTAGGGAGCCTTCTAGCTAAGAACTGGTGCAAGGAAACTAAAGTGTTTGCGTGCGCACATGTGTTTTTGTTTCTTGGTTTAATAATCTTTGCCTTTCATCTGAGCCAGTATGTTTTGCATCTGAAGTTTAACCTGCTGGGAGAAGAGATGCAGCGTGTGGTTTTTGTACAGCCCTGCTTTTCCACGGCTTCTCTAGCAGCAAAGGCACTCCCTTTTTGGCAGAAAGCTTGTGACTCTGTGTAGGTGGATTAAAGAAAGCCGGTGTCTATTTCTCAGTATTGTTTTCCAGCCTCACTTCTTTTCTTGGCACTCTTCCTTGTCAATATTTGTAGAACGAACCCGAGCCAGCTGTTCGCAAGAGCTACCAAGCTGTGGAGAGAGACGGAGAAATAATCCGGGTCCGAGACACAGTGCTCCTGAAATCAGGACCACGAAAGAAATCTATGCCTTACGTGGCAAAGATATCTGCTTTATGGGAAGATCCTAAAACAGGTACTGGAGAGACAAGTTTACTGTTAGAAGATCTCCTGACTTGGCAGCAAAAGGGGAAACGGAAGGGAATGCGATTGGTGACAGACAGCTTGTAGAATTAGCAACAATTTAATTGGTGTATTGTCGAAGGCTTTCACGGCCGGAGAACGATGGTTGTTGTGGGTTTTCCGGGCTGTATTGCCGTGGTCTTGGCATTGTAGTTCCTGACGTTTCGCCAGCAGCTGTGGCTGGCATCTTCAGAGGTGTAGCACCAAAAGACAGAGATCTCTCAGTGTCACAGTGTGGAAAAGATGTAGGTCATTTGTATCTACTCAGAAGGGGTGGGGTTGAGCTGAGTCATTCTGTAAGAGTTTCCCAGGGTGTGGAATGCTAATGGCGGGAGGCTTCACTGTATCCTGAGGAGGTTCTTTTGCATATGGATTGGTACTTGATGTGCTAATCTTCTCTGCAGGGCTATTGTCGGGGATAGAATGTTTTGTTAGCCTGGTGTTTTTCAGAACTGGAAACCATGCTCTGTTCATTCTTAAGGTTTCTTCTTTCCTGTTGAAGTTTTGCTTATGCTTGTGAATTTCAATGGCTTCCCTGTGCAGTCTGACAAAGTAGTTGGAAGTGTTGTCCAGTATTTTGGTGTCCTGGAATAAGATACTGTGCCCTGTTTGAGTTAGGCTATGTTCAGCCACTGCTGATTTTTCAGGTTGTCCAAGTCTGCAGTGTCTTTCATGTTTTTTTATTCTTGTCTGGAATTAGCGTAGAAACCTTAAGAATGAACAGAGCATGGTTTCCAGTTCTGAAAAACACCAGGCTAACAAAACATTCTATCCCCGACAATAGCCCTGCAGAGAAGATTAGCACATCAAGTACCAATCCATATGCAAAAGAACCTCCTCAGGATACAGTGAAGCCTCCCGCCATTAGCATTCCACACCCTGGGAAACTCTTACAGGATGACTCAGCTCAACCCCACCCCTTCTGAGTAGATACAAATGACCTACATCTTTTCCACACTGTGACACTGAGAGATCTCTGTCTTTTGGTGCTACACCTCTGAAGATGCCAGCCACAGCTGCTGGCGAAACGTCAGGAACTACAATGCCAAGACCACGGCAATACAGCCCGGAAAACCCACAACAACCAATTTAATTGGTTTTTAAAGAAACTATAGAGCTAGAAAAGAACTGAAGGTCATCCTGTTCAAGTTGCCTTTTGCACTTCTACTCCAGCCTCCTTAATGAAAGTACTCAAATTATAAGCAAGCTTGAAGGGATTCCAGGATCAAAGTGCTTGGGCTGGAGATTTTTGTGAAGGAAATTATAGGTTTGGTAAGACACACTTGGATGACTTAAGCAAATGTATTGTTCTAAAGAGGACAGTGATAACCCTGAGATCAGGCCTGGGGACAAGAAATAAACTAGCAGTGACCAGCCTGTTGGTGCCCCTGCCCACCTATGCTGCCAAGGCATGTGCATTTATTGTAAACACTTGTGGGGTGATGGCTCATTTTAAAACACCTTGTGTGATGTATAGCAGTGTAGGAGGTGCTCCGTGTGGCTCAGAAGGTGCTGACATTTTGCCTCCCAAACTGTTGTAATAACACAGAGACCTTTGAGTCCATAGCACTTCTCTCACAGTTCCCTGTTGGCACTAAATGAGAAGACACCTTAGAAATCTTCTGTCATGTTGCGGGAGATGAGGAAACATCTTTCATTGAGCTCTCGAAAGATGCTTTGGCTTGGCTGTGTTTACTAGGCTCTCTCCAACCAAGGTACCCAAGGGCAGGGGAGCAGTAATGTCATGGCCAGGGAAGATCTGTCCCTAAGCCCCAAGGCGGAACAAGTTGGTCTTCCCTGAGCTTGGCCCCTGTGTGTGGTAGAAACGCATCAGTCTCTTGGTTTAGAAAATTTCATCCAGCTGACCATATCTACATAACTGAAGGAAGAAAGATTGTTTTAATGCATTTTCATGGTGATCTCTGATCTCACAAATGGTATTATCAGCCTTGGGAATGACAACTTCTCTTTATTGGCTCAGGCCGAGTGCTTGGAAGTATTCGATCTGAAAACACTTGTACTGATCTGAAGATTGTAACTCCTTAACAACAACCTCTCCCACATGATTTTGTCAGAGCCAGAATGTCATGAATTAGGCTAATGTTCTTTACAGTTTGCAGTCTGGGAAATAGTATAAAGCTCTGATCTCTGCCTAGTTGATAGTCCTACTAATAACAGCTATGCTGCATTGCTGGCAAGAGCAAAGAAGGAGAGCTAATTTGCTGGACGAGGGGGAATAGAGTGTTATCCTTCTCCTGTGGTGATGCAACAGTCCACTAGCCCATGCTCCAGTGCAACTTCTGCACTTGCTAAAGTTAAATTCTAAAATTTAAAAAAGCCCATAAAATTCTGCTCTTTAAATAATGTGATGGACATCTGAAATGTCTGATGCCAAAGGAGGAGTGATACAAATGTCTCTGTTTGCTTCCTGAAACTGAGCCCTCTGTTGCTAAAAGGGCAGTTCGGCATCCTAGAGTTCTCTCACAAACCTGAATTGGTAGCCAGCAGCCTCTCCCTCCGAAGCAGGTTGCTGAGGCACCTGCATTCAGTTTGCAGTATAAAGCCCTGAAGGAAGCACGAACAGCTCAGAGCCAAGACTATAATTTTTAAAACTGTGACTCCAACCATTTTCAGTCCTAGCAAAAGTAAGGCTGTACTTCTCCATGTTTTATTTTATTTACGTAAAGGATGAAGAAGTAACAGTTTCAGAGCAGTGGGACTGTTCCAAAGGCACTCGCTGTGATCATCCCAATTGCACCTCTCTGGAGTCCAGTTAGCAGGGCTTTGAAACAGAAGCTGGCTGTAGCCCCTGTATGTCACCAAGAAATTTCTTTCTCCCCTCTCCTCCCAGTAGCCCCCTGAGTGGTTTCACATATTGAAAGTTTTTTTAAAAAAAAAACAACAACGGCGGAGAGATAAATGCATGAATGTTCATGTTATTAAAAGAGAAGCTGCAAAAAGCATGTGAGAGCACAGGTGATGGCTGAGCTGCATTCAGTTCACAGGTGTGCACATCTATCATTTTGTTTGTGAAGTCAGTCTCGCCTTCCATCTGTCTTTGCCGTAAAAGGGGTAATCTCATTACTGTGCTTCTTCTGTTACTTAGATTTTCTTAACATCTACCTTTCTCTCCTTCCAGGAGAGCTGATGATGAGCCTCCTGTGGTATTACAGACCGGAGCACACTCAGGGAGGCCGCAATCCTAGCATGCATCACGTGAGTTGTCAGGGCCCTCAGGATGTTTAGGATGCTTAGATAAGGATCACAGTGCAGCCATGACTTGCAGGGAGATGGGAGTAGAATTAACAGGTTCTGAGCATTTCAAAACATGGTGCATATTAAGCCACCTCTTTGCATGTTACACACTTTATTTGAATAGATAAAATTCATAGTGTGGCATTACATGAGATGGCAAGTAAGTAACAAACCGAAGATGGACCTCTTTTATAGGCCTCAATTAAAACATTTATAATTCAACAATCAACCAGCTGTTATGTGTGTTGGATCCATTGCAAAATGTCTGCTTGCACTAGAGCTCTAGCACAAGCAAAAGTACAAGAAAAAGACCACAGAAGCCGCTTGTGCTAAGTTACTGTATCCCCACTTGAGTTTCTGTTTGTACAAGATATTGTGCAACCAGTCCTGGGATTTCAAGAAGTGAACAGAGCAGCTTCGTCATTCTCAGAATGGCTCCCCGATGTACAATAAGAAGAAAGAGATTGTTGCTTATGATCTTGCCTGTGTATGTTGTGTTCATGAGCAAACTAGGATGGGAGCAGGAGATGTTGTTCAAGATCTTGCATAAGCCCTTCCACGAGCAGAATAATGCTAAGTAAATTTCTTTTTCCATTTGTGCATTATTGGTATCACCAAGCAAGAAATGTTGGGATATGTTGTTGTAGATTGCATCCTAAAATTAGAGCTACCAGAAGTCACCATAGGCACTCCCTCATAAAGATTCACACTACCCAAATCTCATATGAGAACAAATCCCATGACTTGCTTATTCCATAGGCCTTGGAGCAATTAGAATTCCTGAAGTTCATTCTCTCTTTCTCTCACTCATTCACCCACCCAGGTGCAAAAATGATGTAAAAAAACATTAGGAAAGGACAGTGGTGATTGTTAGAGTTCTCAGACAACTTTTTTTCTGTCCAGACCTTTTTTGTTGTGTTGGGGAACAATGCTTCCTCTTCCCTACCCCCTGCCACAGTTCCCTAATCAATTTATTTTATTAAAGTTGTTTCAGAGAAGATGGCCAGCTGGTGAGATGAATTAACCACTCCTGATCACTTCAGGTCTTGATTCCCCCAAGGGAAAAGAGGATGCCAGTATTTGCCTGGGAGAAGAAGTATGGAGGGTTCTGAACCATGTGCCCATCTCTGACCTTGGCAGAGTTCTGTTTTAGCTCAATCTCATTTTCATGAACATCGATGTCTCATCAGTAAAATGCAGTTAAAAATACTGTCATGGTAGATTCCAATTAAATTTACTTCAGTAATCTTGACTCGTCAGAAAGGCAATATGAACCTGAGGCCAGCCTGGGGAGATCCCAGAAATCCAAAAGTGCTGTTCCTTATGTTAAAAATATTAAAATCTAATCTGTGGGAATTTAAAAATATGTACTGAAATACACATAAGAATAACAACAACATTCAATTTATATATCACCCTTCAGGACAACTTAAGGCCCACTCAGAATGGTTTACAAAGTATGCCATTATTATCCTCACAACAAAACACCCTGTGGTGGGCGTGGCTGAGAGCCCAGAGAGCTGTGACTTGCCCAACGTCACCCAGCTGGCTTCAAGTGGGGGAGTGGGGAATCAAACCCAGCTCTGCAGATTAGAGTCCCACGTTCTTAACTACTACACCAAACTGGCTCTCTTGTGGAAACCATTCTTAAAAGTATATGTTCAGGTTTATTATATTATGGTATCATATTTAAAAAGTTTTTAAAAACAAATTTTTATGCAGTATTAAAAACTGTACTTATTGTGAGAAATTACTCTTCTTCTCCAACATATTCTTATAAAGCTGTCTGCCTGTCTCTTACTACATTTTTTAAAATTCCATCCTTCCTTCACCAAGCTCAGGGTGGCACACATGGATCTTATTCTTTCATTTTGTCTTCCCAATGCTACCTGACAGCAGGGGAATTTGAACCTAGCCTTTCCCAGTTCTAATCCAACAGTTCTACTGCTACACCATAGGGACTCTCAATGGCTCTTCATCTACTTTTCTTCCAGCACATGAAACACCTCAATTTTAGTGTGTCCAGAAAAGTGTCATAGCCGCTAAGCTTAAAGCTACCCTTCCTGTGCCCACTTAGTAGGGAACAAGCCCCTTTGACCTGAATGGAATTTACTTCCAACACTCCTGCATCATAGAAACATAGAGCTGGAAGGTAAACCAACAATCATCTAGTCCAGCCCTTGCACAAAACAGGAAATTCACAGCTATCCCCCCCCCACCTCCCTCAGTGACCCCCTACAAAAAACCTCCAGGATCCCCAGCCAATCTGGCTTGGAGGAAAATACCTTCATCACTCCAAAGTGGCAATCGGCATTACCCTGGGCATATAAGAAAGGGCCACAAAAGCCGAGCACTAGCTCATCCCTTCACACACTCCTGTTGAACTGTGTACATTCATTTTAAGTCAGAGAATCATCATAGCTGTCAGATGACTATCTCTTAAGTACCTCCAAGGAAGGAGAGCCCACCATCTCCCAAGGAAGCCTGTTCCTCTGAAGAACCACTCTGTCAGGAAGTTCTTCCTAATATTTAGTAAAAAAATGTTTACTTTAACCTGTTGTTTCTGGTCCAACCCGCTGGGGCAACAGACAACAACTCTGCTCCATCTTCTATGTGACAGCCCTTCAAATACTTGAAGAGTATCATCATATCACCTCTCAGTCATCTCCTCTCCTGGCTAAACATACCCACCTCCTTCAACCTTTCCTCATAAGACTTGGTCTCCAGACCCCTCGCCATCTTCATTGCCCTCCTTTGGATACAGTCCAGCTTGTCAACAGCCTTTTAAACGGCGGTGCCCAAACTGTACACAGTACTCCAAATGAGGTCTAACCAGAGCAAATCACATGATCTGGACACTATACTTCTGTTGATACAGCCTAAAATCACGTTTGCCTTTTTAGCTACAGAATCACATTGCAGACTCATGTTCAGCATATGATCTACTAAGACCCTTTGATCCTTTTCACATGTGCTACTGCCAACACAGGTCTCCCCCATCCAGTGTCCCTTTGATTTTCCCTACCCAAATGCAGAACATTACATTTATCTCTGTTGAAATTCATTTTGATAGTTTTAGCTCAGTTTTCCAGCCTGTCAAGACCTCCTTGAATCTTGCTTCTGTCTTCAGCTGTGTTTGCAACCCCTCCCAATTTAATATCATCTGCAAATTTAATGTGCATCCCCTCTATTCCTTCATCCAAGTCATTTATAAAGAAGTTGAACGACACAGGGCCCAGGATAGATCCCTGAGGTATTCCACTTGTCACTCCTCTTCAAGAAGATGAGGAACCATTCACAAGCACTGTTTGGGTATGATCTGTTAACCAGTTACAAATCCATCTAACAGTAATAGGATCCAAACCACATGTTAACAACTTACTGAAAGCAAGATAAACTTTATCCTCAGTATTCCTCTGATCCACCAGAGTACTAACTCAGAAAAGGAGATATGGTTATTCTGACATGACTTGTTCTTGAAAAATTAGGCAATTACACCTGCTGATCTACGTAGACCACATGAGTTGAAATAAGTTCGCAGGTTTGCCCCTTAAAATTTTGCCTTATGGTTGCACCTAGTGAGAGCATACATTGTTGGCTTATTCCTTGGATGAACTGCATCCAAAGCTGCAAGCATGAATATGCGTAGCTTTAACAGAGCACCAGCACAAATGTGCATATGTCTTATCTAATGTTAAGATGATCCTCATTGTGTGCTTTTGTGCAGAACGAGATCTTTGCATCCCGACATCAAGATGAAAACAGTGTTGCCTGTATTGAGGAGAAGTGCTATGTTCTGACCTTTGCAGAGTACTGCAGGTAGGTGGTGCTCTTAACTTGCTTATCTTTTGGTGAACCACAGAAGAATGGTTGCCTTGCATACCAGTTGACTTGTTTATAGTCTCTGCTCATTCTTTTTCTGTGGTGGATCTGCTCTGCCTGCCTCTTAGCAGGTGTCATGGTTCTCTGGGTCTTCTCTGCTATTTTCATTCAGTTGTTCTGGGCAGCTCCAAGAGAAAACATGTCAGCAGAAACACTGCTTGTATTATACTTGTATTATTATACTTTTTAAACCATTCATTCACTGTTCACCTGCAATGTGTTTATAAGTATAACAGAAATCCTGTGTATTGTCCTTGTTTTGTCCCTATGGGCAGCAGTCTGCAAAATTGCCAATCAGAATTTTCTTTTCTGAAGTTGCATATGTTAGTTTTAGATTAAAGTAAATCATCTTGCTTGTTGAGCTAAAACGCTTATCATATAGGATCACTTTTGACTCCCTCTGGGCAGTAAGTCTGTAGCCTGTAGGAATTGAAGGGAGGTCCCCATATTTTTTTTTAAACTTCCCTTTTTCCTGTCTTCGTTCTTTCAAAAACAATTCCTGTTGAAATCAGATCTGCCTTGAGACTTGTGCACTGATGTGCTCGAGGCAGTGTAAGAATAAGACAAGCAGCAGATGTTGTCACATGCCACCAAAGTCCTGGGGGAAAATGAAAAAGAAACTTAACAGAGGTGAATAGGAGAAGAGAGTTCTACAGAAACCACCCTGTCATTGGTAGCTGTGCACCTAGCTTCTAAACATTTGGCAGGTGGCACAGAGCAGAACCAGTTTGGTGCAGTGGTTAAGAGCGTGGGACTCTAATCTGGAGAACCGGGTTTGATTCCCCACTCTGCCACTTGAAGCCAGCTGGGTGACCTTGGGCTAGTCACAGTTCTCTGGAGCTCTCTCAGCCCCAGCCACCTCACAGGGTGATTGTTGTTGTGAGGATAATAATGACATACTTTGTAAACTGCTCTGAGTGGGTGTTAAGTCGTCCTGCAAGGCGGTATATAAATCAAATATTATTATTAACTTCTGATGAGGATCTTAACCATCAGGCAATTAGAGATTTTGTATGGGAGCAGTTAGGAAGGTACATAGTAATAAAACTTGGGAGTTTCTGAGCCAACAAGTTGTTGTGGCAGGTAGTGATATCTGGGGAGTGGCCATGGCATAGAGAGAGATCACATGCTTCCTGGCCAAAGAGTCCTAGATTTAGTTTCTGATACCTTGATGGTAAGTGAACTCCGGTAGCAGGGTCTCTGCCTGAGGCCCTGGGGAGTTAATGGCAGTCAAGGCAGATGATATTGAACTTTATGCACCATGGGTCTGGCTCCTTATAAGGCAGCTTTATGTGCTTATGTGAGCATTTGTGGTTCTTAGTCATGGTTATCTAATTATCCAACAGATTTTGTGCCTTGGCAAAGCGTCGAGTTGAGGGGATCCCAGGCAAGAAAACGGTGATGGTACCTCCATCGGAAGAGTATTCTACCCCTGCACATCGCAAGGTGCCAGAGGACACTGATCCGGAATTAGTGTTCCTCTGCCGCCATGTCTACGACTTCAGACATGGACGCATCTTGAAGAATCCACAGTAATGGAGCCCTGTGACTGTGGGGTTTACAAGTGGTGACAGAGAGCCAAGGGCAGGCTGACCTCGTTGTTCGTGTGTGCTCCTGCTCTTCAGAGCACTGCCCGCAGGCACAGAACAGAATGCCTAAGCACTCTACCCTCTGCATTGAGGAGCGGATTTCCTGTTAAGGCAGATGTTCAAAGCACAGCACTTCGTCTAAAGAGCATAAATCGAAATATATAGCTATAGAGAAAAGTGTGTGTATATAGATATAGTTACTGGCTTCTGTAAATCTATATCTATATGTACAATGATGCATCATATATTGGGGGGAGAGGGGGGGAAGGGAGGATGGTCCAGGGGATAAAAGCCAGTAAACTGAATCCAGAGCCAATCTTGGTGGGGGATGGCTAGAGCATGAAGAAGGAAATCTGCAGCACAGGAGTGAATCAAACTGTGATAAGTCCTTGATCTCAAGTCCTTACATGAAAGATAAGGACAGAGACTCTCTCGAGGAGTCTCTTTTGGGGACATTAATGTACCGAGTATCCTCCTTGCATATGGAAAATGTGTTTCTCCATAAAGGGAGAAGGACCACACTTGGAGTAGCTTTTATGTTCTGCAGTGATCCAGTCAGATTGGAGATTTTCCAGCTGGCTCTGAGCTTCATCTCCAAAGCAGGAAGTGGGAAAGATGTATTAGGATTACCTCACACCATTATAAAAAAGCTGCATATCTTTCTTAGGTTGTGGTCCTAAGCCACATGACAAAGGTCACTTCCATTGAAACAGTGGGATTTACTTCCAAATAAATGTGATCAAGATCAGGATCATACCTGTTTGGGAGGGAAGGGCAATATCTTTTTAAAAGCTTCTAGAGTATGAAGTTTAGGAGACAGCTGCTGTGATATTGATCTCTTTCCCACAGAGGTTTTGAGGCATCTCTTCCTTTGGTAGAAATAGTTCACGTTCCTTCCCATCCTGTTTCCAATTTCTTTGCTCTCATTTACAGTCCCTGTAGAATCTGGATTTGCACACTCCATTGTACTTGGGAGGGGCTAGAATCAGGGTTAAGAGATGCCAGTGTGTTACGTGGGTTGTATTCTTTAAGAAAAACATCTTAACCCTGACTGTTTTAGTCTAGTATACCTTTGCCTGCCTACCTCTCTTCTCTTCCAACCCCTGCTGCCAAATCTCTAACACTGACATCTGAGCATGCCCACCAAGGTGAAACTGTTTGGCTCCCAAAAGGAACTGACCAATGAGAGGTTTGCATTGTTGAAAAACTGCTACCTGATTCCTTTGGATACTTCTGCCTCTTGCCTTACATGTATAGCTCTTAGAAATACTTTAGTTTAGCTTTTAACACAAAGCTTATTCAGTTAATTCTAAAGCAAACCAAAGGACAGCATAAGAAGAGTCCACTGAATCAGTCACACAATGTGCTGGGATTCCATTTGTAGATTGCACTAATTCTGAAGAATGAGAATCAACACTGTATCAGTCCATGTACCTGCTGACAGTCAGAGTCGTTCACCTGAACTGTGGAACCGCATTTTTCGGGGAGTTCTGAACCTAGTGTTAAATGATCTAGAAGTGTTCCTACGGCTTTAATATTGTTGTCTTTTCAAGTAGAAGTAGCACTACCTGTACTTGCCTGTGGGCTAAAATCAAGAGTATTGGCAGCTGTGCTCTGTGCCTACCTGGCCTGGAGAAAGTAGCCTACCATGTTCAGTTCCTTGTGTGTTAATGAAACGGTATCTACAGATTTTTGCTCTACATACCAAAGAGGGAAAGGTCATGGATATAACCTTGCAGCATTGGGAAAGTCAAAAGATGGTCATCGCTGCCACCCCTGGTCACAAGGGGACGATTCCCGTTATGTTCTAATGGGGAATGGGGTATTCCTGCTAATAATAGGGAAACTTCCCACCCTAAAACTGAGCAAGAGTCGGTAGCTGATCCAAGATTGCTCGTGCACAAAGTAATGGGTTTATTTTTAACCATTGCTTGAGCATGTAGAAGAGCTCTTGGAGTGACTAGTGCTACACAAAGCACATCTGTTTTACAGCACGCAAATGGCACAAGAGTTTCCATACAATGTTTCACTCAAGCCAGTGATAGCATGACTGAAAGGAAGCTCTGGTTTTTATGGAGAGAAGGCAGGACTGGCATCACTCTCGTTAGTCTAGTGGTAAGCAGGAGAGGTTTGGGAGCAATACTGTAGGTTCTGTAACTACTGCCTGTTCTTCCATTTGCCTGGCTGAGGAATTGTAGAGGAAATGGAGCAATGGATGGGAATGTTCCCAGAGTAATGTGGGTAGAGTGTGTGTTAGAAGATGGACAGTCTGATCTATGCAGAATCAGATTTGGGATTCCTTTTTTGTTGTCATTGGGGTGGTTGGGGGATAAAAGCTATATTGCTTGTGAAAAGGTAATGGTCAATAGTATAGTTAACAGGAATCCTCTAAACATTTAATTCAAACTCAAATTCAGGGTGCAACAGCTCTGTTGAGGGAGATTTTGAAACTTAGTTTCGGAAGCCAGAGTAATTTCCTGGAAACGTGGTTTCTGCCGTTTCCTCAACCATCATTGTCCTGCCTTCTTTCCAGGCAGAAAAACAATTGTCTAGGAAAAGAAACTGTATCTACCCAGATTCTGGGGAAGGCTTAGAAGAGCCCCCTTTCTGGAGAGGAGATTCCCCCTTTCCCTCCCTTGCTTCTGATATTGTCAGAATCTACTTCAGGCCAAGAATATTGTTTAAAGATTTGTGTGGTGGTTTTATGCTGTTTTGCGGACAGCATGTAAATGATTTGAAACGTCTTATCTGAAATGAGAATATTTCATGCTTTTTTAATCTATTAGATATGGAAATATTTTTGAAACTGAAAATGCAGTCAGTAGAATTAAAATGGAAATGTAATACATGTAAAATATATTTTAGTTGATAATTTTGTAAAATGCACTTTTTGTGTCTCTTCCCTTGTTTCCCAGATCTGTATTTCAGTGTTTACAGATGGAATGAGAACATTCCCTATACCCTCCTTCTGTGAAAAAGATATATTAGAAGTAATTCTTAAAAATAAAATTTGAGAAATTGTATTGATTTAGAAAATGAAGGTGAGAGTATCTTGTTTTTATTACCAGTATTCACGTGTTGGTGGGGATTACTTGATAAATGGATGTTAAAAGGGACATCCAATAGTCTCTTCAAAGTGAGTCACAAAGGTGCATAAATCACAATATAAGATATAAGCATAAAAGCAACATGGCAAGGTTATTTTTAAAGGCTTTGAGGCATGCTTGGGCTAACGTTTATAATCTACGCTGCTTTTTCTTTATATATCAAATGCTGCAGACTTGGTAAGTATCCCTGAGGGCAAGGCCTTGAGATAGAGGAGATCACCACAGCCCAGGAGGCCTTTGGGCCTTAAACTGATTTTGGAATGAAAGAGAATCCTGAGTAGAGCCTCTCCAACGGCTTAAATGCACAAGGAGGGATCAGTGTATTTCTTTTACTAATTATTAGAATTATTAGAATCTCTGTAAAGGGTTGAGATTACACAGAGACATCCTCTTGTACCTAAAGGAGGTATGAGTAGAAAAATAAGAGGGAAGTTGGAATGACCCACCCACCCCTAAAAACTGGCAGAGAAGAAGGGCTGTGTGAAAACACCCCAGCACTAGAGGGTACTGCACAAGTATAAGCCTTCACGGCTGGGAATATGGCAGCTGATGGGAGGCACATGCCTGAATGCTTCTCGTAGCTGAAGGGGAGAGATTGGATGTGCTTTAGGGTCAAACTAAAGGTGATTTGTTAAATGAACCCAGACCCAACTCACTTCTCCATGCCGCAGCTGCAATGGACTAGTTTTTAAAGCACAGCAGAGGGCCCGATTCAGACTGGGAGTGCAGTGCAGAGGGAGGAGGGGCTTCTGCCTCCCTCTGCTTTAATTGAGCTGAAACCTGACTCTTAAAAACATGACTCATGACAAACCTGCCCAACATTTTAAAACATTCTATTTATTTTGGCTGCATTCTCTTTCTGCCCCTTTCTCCTCCACAGAGGATTATTTCAGCTGCAAGGGCAAGTGCCCCTCACCGCTTAAAGGACTGCAGAGTCGAGAGGAAATTTAGACTTGGAGGGAGCAATTCTATTTTGTCGCATATAACTTTGTACTAACATTGTCTTGAAAATGGAGGCCAAAACATATTGTGGCAATAAACCCCAAAGTTCCACCTGTTCAGTCCTGGGAATTCTGTCTTCATGCAAACCCCAGAAACTGGCCAGCGCAAGAGCCCCTTGAACTTCACTGGATGGGAGGAAGAGAGCCACCTCAGCTTTAAAAAGGAACACTGATACATTTTCCTTTGAACAGGGATACTGCAGCCTTAGATAAGGACATAAACTGAGTTAAACTTTTCATTTTGGGATTTTAGGATTTTGGGGTCAGGGTAGGGCAGGAATCTTGCTTAAAGGAAGTAAATAAATACCCTGTGAAGGCCCCATCCAAAATCCAGCTTTTCTGTTACCAGTTCTGAGGCCAGGATCTCTGAAAGTTTAAATGAGGGGCCTTATACCTGAGCAGAAACCTGTCAGCCCATCAGCTCTGGTAAAGAAGTTACCAAAGCACCTTAAGTGTTGAGGAGCCCTGAGTGGAGGAAAAGCATTGATTTCCCTCCTTAGCATATGTGTTGTCAGATTAGTTTAGGTTCAACCAGGTAACTCCCAGTGGAGGAAAAAATAACTTCTGGGGAGTGGACTGAGAGCCAGTTGGACATTTGTTCTTACTATTTTTCCACAGAAAATCTTTAACTTCCTACAACTCAGTAACTAAACCTTTGGTCATTGTTCTGTTCAAATACCACATTATTAGGGTAACTTTTAGAGAACACAAAGCTACACACAACCATTCAGTTAATAAAAGCTTGTGCCCTCCCGCCCACCCCCGGCTTTTATTGATATTGTGGCAGCTGCGGGGTTATCCAGAAGAGAAGTAGAGGCTAGAGTGTGGGAGTAATATGACAACATTCAGTCCAGATATCCCTTTACCTCAAAGGTCTCCTCAGCTTTTCCTCCCTCTCGTTCCCCCATCATATCAGGGCTGTGCCGCAAATAAAATCAACAGCAGCCCAAGTCATGCAGTCACAGTATACAACACTAACCATCACATATATATTCTGATAAGGCTGTCAAAATTACACTGACTTAAAATAGCATATTGGACTAAAAGCTCAGTTCTGTGATGGGCTATTGTGGGATGGCCTTAGGCAAGTCTCAGCCAGTTGGCCAGACAGAAATATTAATAGGCTTTTTCCCAGAGCAGCAGGCTATGAAGACTAATGAGATGGGAATGGTGAAGCACTTGGGGCAATTAAGAACAGTTAAAATGCGTGGAAAAAATGGGTACCCGTGTACTTCTCCTCCCACCATCTCCCTTTGCCTTTCTTACACTGCTACTGTTCATAGTCCTTATCTTTTCTTGGCTTGACTGGTTTTAATTCTTTTGTGATTCCTGGACACCCCACCTTTGTGTCAGTTCCTTCATGGAAATTGCAGTGTCTTCCTTTGGCCTTGTAGCTGCAGATTACAGTTTAAGCCTTGCCACAGTGTCCATCCATGGAACTGGGCACAAGAGCAAATTGTACATCCTTTGCTCCTCAGAAATCCTGCTGCTTTTTGTGGGGGGGGGGGGTGGCGCACTTTGAGAGGAACAGAGGCTGTTCATTATGGGGGGGGGTGTTACTTAGGGCCTCTTTAGAGATTGCCATTAACTGGTAAGGGAGTGCCATCTGGTGGCAGATTTGTAATTTGCAATGTATGGCAGGTACTAAAGGGCTGATTGATTGCTGCATACTTATTGCTTGACCCTAAGAGGAATTGTACCTCAGCCTCTGGTGTGGAATGATTCAGTGCAACAAAACCCTTAGAAGTTGCTGGGTCAGGGCCAAACTTCCCATTATGTGGGAGATTAATGATCAGACCTCCCAATGCACTTTTAGTGTTGAAAAGTAGGTCTGGAAAGAGACGTGGCTTGGGTCCATGGCATGGGTTTATTAACCAATTTTGTCCCAGACAGCCTAGTAGGCTGTCCCAAGATAATATTAGCCTGGGAGGGGGAAGGGGAGAGACGCATATTTTTCTATCTTTCCCCTCCCTGTTTTTCTCTTTTTTTCTATTGGTGGTGATGAAAACTGTCAAGTTGCAGACAACTGGCAATGAACCCTTATGGGGTTTTCAAGGTAAGAGACTAACAGGTGGTTTGCCATTGCCTGTCTCTGCATAGTGACTCTAGTCCGCCTTGGTGGTCTCCCATCCAAGTACTAACCAGGGCTGACCTTTCTTAGTTTCCAAGACCTGACGAGATTGGGCCAGACTGGGCTAATTGCAATTTGGAGCAGCCAATCTCTGTTGGGAAAACAGCTTGGGACAAAAGGATTAAATTCCCCTTCTCCTTTATGCTTTGGCCCCGGCGAGATTACCCCTCTGACTGAGCACTTGATATGGACTGGGGAGACCTGGGTTCCAACTCGCCATTCAGGCATGAAGATCACCTTGACCCCATTCTCGGTCTCTAATGTACCTTGGGGTCATTGTAACAATTATGTGAATAGCCCAGGGACCCTGAGGTGGAAAGATGGGGCACAAATGCAGCAAACAATGGTAAGCTACCTTTGATTTTGGAGCGGGCAGTGACTGAGATACAGAGCATCTGCTCTGCATGCAGGAGGTCCCACGTTCAGTCTCCAGGACTTCCAGTTAACACGAAGTAAATGGTATGAATGACCTCTTGTTGCTGGTCACTGACCATAACAAATGTCAGAATATGAATGACCTCAGCCCGTGATCCAAGAGACCTGTTGCCAGTTTTAGCAGACAATACAGACTTCGATAGACCAAGGGCCCGACTTCGTGTAAGGCAGCTTCATGTGAATAGGAAGGGAAGTTCTGTGCGTCTGTGGTAGGTAGACAAGGGGTTCTTAGAACTCGCATGGGGAGAGGAAGCTAATAGTTACAATGGTGTGCGTCTGTTTTTTAAGTTATGGAGAAGGTGACATCAGACTGTTTTCTACGCTGTCAGTTTCATGGTATAAATGACTCGGCCCTCTTAAGATTGTAATTTGAAAGTTTAGTCATATGCTGCTGTGTTTTCCCCTGCAGCAGGCAATGTGCATTGTATTTCCCATTTCTGTTTCTGCACCTCATGATGACACAGTCAAATGTGTTTGCCACTTGAAAGCTACTGGAAGTGCCTGTAACTGTGTAAGAGTTCTGTAAAACGATTTCAGGTACACAGAATATTTAGGGAAGTCTAGAGAGAGACTTCTTGTGCAATGTTTTCCCAGGATTACTTCCAAGCCCCTTATTTGGGTACATTTTTATCAACACTTGAAAGCAACTGCCAAAGAATTGCTTTCTCAAGAAAATAGTTTTGTTTCTGCTGACAAGAAGCACGTGGGACGGGCATCAGAACGTGTCCTGATGATATCACAAACTTTTCAGTGCAGATATGCATTCCTCCCCTCTCAAAATATAAAGTAATGCTTTTGCATAGCCTAGATGGTCTCACAAGGGGTAGGAAGGGGATGTTAGCGGAATGGTTAATGTTCAAGCAGCCAAGAATTTTTCACGTCATTAACGTCATGCAACATTGCACAACACTCAAGGAACGGTGGTGTCTTCATGGCGCAATTTTTTTTTTAACTTTTTATTCTGATTTTCTGGAATACATAACAATTTAAACAAAAATTTACACATAACATTAAAAAAACATAACCAGTGAACCTTGTAACAGTCAATAAGAGATCAGCTATCACTGAAAAGTACATTATTGTTAGAGAAGGTACAATACTAGAGAAGACTCATAATATTGCCAAAAAGCTGAAAGTGTTCATCCATTGTGTAAAGAACGTTGAATGATGCTGTGGATTATCAGTAGAGTGAAGATAATCCGCTATTTTCTCCATGGTGAAGATATCCCACACTTTCTGGTACCACTGCTGCAATTTTGGAAGTCTGTCTTGTTTCCAGTATAACACAAGAAGCATTTTCGCTGCAGCCAATAACAAGAGTATTAAGTTTCTCCTGATCGTTGGTACTGTTGGGTCTTCCCAGAGACCCAGCAGGATTGTCTCAGGATTTTTAGGTACATCATAGCCTGTGATCTCTGTAACAGACTTCAAGATTAAGTCCCAGAATGACTGGATTTTAAGGCATGTCCACCAGAGATTAATATAATCTCCAATTTGGCTGCATTGCTTCCAACAAAGCAGGGGCATAGTAGGATTAAGCTGATGGAGGGAACTAGGTGTCACGTACCATCTCGACATTATTTTAAAAGATGACATTTTAATATTGATTGCTTTAGTTTTTAGGTGTCTGCCTGACCAAATCAGGGCCCATTGGTTGTCTGTTAGTATGTTCTTGCAATCCCTGTTCCATTTCATTTGGTATTTTAAGGGTGGATGTTCATTTTTTAGGTTTAAAATGGAATAAATTCTTGCTATAAGTCCCTTACGTTGAGATGATGTTAGTTTTAGCAGGAACTCAAAGTCTGTTAGCTCACGTTTTAAAGCATTTGCAATTGGTTGGCTGCTTATAAGGTGTGACAGTTGTAAGTAGAGATGGGCACGGACCAGCATTTGCCTATGGACTGCCGGTTCAGGGTTCGTGGGCTTCCACAGACACGGTCCACGAACTTTTAACGGACCAGGCCCGGTTCGAGAACTGGTTCGAGAACTGGTTCGAGTCAGAAAAGGCCTTGGTTTTCCCACAGATTTTCACTTCAGTCGACTTTCCCCACCAAAGGTTCTCATGTAACGCTCCTCGACTATCACTTTTCCAAAGAGACAAACAACAACTTCCCCTCCCCTATTCTGACTGACCTTTACCCACCCTTGGGGGAAGGAGAGAGACTTGTGCTCCTGTCCAGGAGAGGTGGCTGCCCACAAAACCCACCTACATGGGGCTACATCAACAAGAGATGCCCTCCCCGGGGGCGGGGAGACCAACTCTCCATGATGGGAAATGAATGGATGTACTTGAGTGAAAGCCAACTCCGCAACAGGATCATGTAGCAATTCAAAGGCCCCTTGCTGGAATGGAAGGCACGGGAGGGATGGAAAGGATGTCTTCCACACCTTGAGGGAAGGAAACTTATGCTACCCTGTTCAGAGGGAGCCTCTTTGGGCAGTGGACGACAAGTCCCACCTTAGTGATGTGGTGTGTCAGCTTGCTTGCTATCAAGCAAGCTGACCTGGGCCACTGTCCTACTTCTCACTGGACTTTGGGGATTGACCCTCAGAGGGGCCCTTGCGCTCGCAAGAGCAGGACAGTCACCGACGAAACCCACTTCACCGAACATGATGCAGTCCATCAAGGAAGCTCATCATGTGCCTTAGAATGTTTTGTCAGCATACAAATCATATCAAGAAAAAGAGGAGGTACTTAGAAGGTGCCAGGGGCAGGGCTTGTCATCGGGAGGAGGATAATATATGTTTGTAAAGCTCAGTCATCATGTGCCTTACACTGTTTCGTCAATATACAAATACAAATCCACTATTTAGGGAGTGAAAAAGGCTTAGAAAGAAGTGAAGCAGACAGAGCCCCCCAAAACATGCTGCCAGTGGTTCTAGGATGGGTGTTTCACAGAGGCCAGTAGCAGTCTTCCCCCTGCACCTCAAAAGCTAGGCTGGAAATATCACTCCAAGTCACCCACTATTTAGGGAGTGAAAAAGGCTTAGAAAGAAGTGAAGCAGACAGAGCCCCCCAAAACCTGCTGCTGGTCATCAGAGAGTGGGTGTTTCACAGAGCCTAATAGCACTCTCCCTCCGCTTGCATCTCATCAGCAGCCAAGAAAGAACGTGGGGGAAAGAAGGCAAGAACTCAGGCAGACAACGCCCAAAGCTGCCTTGCACCCACTGTGGGTCTGTGAGTGGGTGGCATCCGAGCACAATAAAACCCACCGGCAACCCAGAAAAAAGGAAGAGATTTGGGGGGGGGGATTAAGCCCGAGAAGAACCCAAGGACTCGAAAAATGCAGAAAGAGAACAGAGTAACCCGATAGTGCAGTAAAAGGATTTTTTAAAAAGTGCTCTCAAGAAAACTAGAATAGAAAGGAGGAGAAAAAAATTAAACAGGAATGGAGAAAAGAGTAAGCTCTCTTGCAACTGAAGCCCCAAAGCCCCAAGGCACAAGCTGCGCTCTCACAAAAAAAACCCCTTCCCCACAGCAAGCAGTTGCTAAGCTAACTCGCGTCCCCACACCAGCAAAATGGAGCAGAGCTTCGCGCGCTTTGTCTTTTATGCAGAAAGGCTGGTGATCTCTGTTTGGCTGACAGAGCTGCCAATCAAGGTTTCCTGGGCTAAGATTGGTGTGTTCCAAACGGGGAAGGTGGCTCCGCACCATTGCCTAGGAAATTGTTTGAGCGGGAATCCTGGCATGATGGGCCAACGGACACACGGACAGAAAGCCCCAATGTTCGGCAGTTTTGTGAGAAAAACAAGCGCCCACGTCCCGCGTGTTCGCGAAGGACGAACTTGGGTAAGTTCGTGACTAAATTAGGTCCATTGTGCGGACCGTGCCCATCTCTAGTTGTAAGTTTTGGTACCATGGCAAGGTATCAGCTGCATCATTTTCAATTTGCCCTTTACTTAGGATGACCCCTTGTTTGGTTATATCCATAATTCTACTTTTCTTAAGTATCTTCCATTTCTGGAATGAGATTAAATCATTTCCAGGTGGAAACCAAGATTGGTCCAGGAAGGATGATAACGGAGAAGGAGTGGGGGCTAGATACTGCCTTACCCTGTCCCAAGTTATTAGAGTAGATTTCAGAAAAGGATTAGTAAATGTTTGAACTGGTCTGCTTTTATGATCTGTCCAGATTATATCTTTTATGTCATGTGGGGAAATGTGTGTTGTTTCAGCATAGCTCCAGTCTAAATTTTCTGTAGGATTTAACAAAAGCACTATATTCGCTAATTGAGCAGCCATGTAATAATGTTTTAAATCAGGTATAGCCAATCCATCTCTACTGGAGGCACGTTTCATGGTTGAGAAGTTGATTCTAGGGCATTTGTTAGCCCAGATAAATTTATTTATGAGACTTTGCCATGACTGGATATCTTGATCCGTGAGATGAATAGGCAGCATACGAAAGTTAAATAAGAAAAGAGGTAAAATCATGGATTTGACTAGCAGTATTTTTTCAGCCCAGGACAAATTTAACTTGTTCCAATCCTTAAACTTATTTTTAACCCTTACCTCCAGGGGTTTAAAATTAGAATCTTTTAGATTGGCTAAATTTTAGGGAATCATGATACCTAAATAGTCCCAATTATTACAAATCCAGTGGTATTCAAAAGTAGAAGCTATATGTGAACATAATGGCTGGGGTTAGATTAATAGGGTAAATTTCAGACTTGGATTTATTAATTTTGTGGCCTGATAGTTGCCCAAATTTATGCAAGATATTTTCCAGGGGAGTTAATGAGGTGTGTGGGTTGACGATATAGAGGACCATGTCATCCGCAAAGAGAGAGACTTTGTATTCGTGGTTTTTGATTCTAACATCTGCAATCTCAGATGTTTGTCTTATGGTTTCTGCCAATGGTTCGATAGAGAGGGCAAACAATAATGGGGAGAGGAGACATCCTTGCCGGGTCCCTCTGGTTAGCTTGATGCTCTTTGATATCATTCCATTTATTTTCAGTTGAGCCGTAGGGTTGGCGTAAAGCAAATTGATCGAGCGTATAAAGGATGGGCCAAAACCCATTTTTGACAGGAGTTTCAAAAGTAAATTAGTTTCTAAGCTGTCAAAAGCCTTTTCCGCGTCCAATGCCAATAACAGTGCCTCAATTTGGTTAGTATTACAGTAGTTGATAATATTAAGAGACTTACGGGCATTATCTGTGATGTTTCTATTCGGGATGAAGCCAGTTTGGTCAGGGTGGACATACTGGTTTACAATTTTGTTCAATGTACTGGCTAGTATTGCTGTAAAGATTTTTGCATCCTGATTTAACAGGGAAATTGGACGATAGGATGCTAGCAAGGTGGCATCTTTTCCTTTTTTGGGAATCACAATGACCGAAGCTTCATACCAGGACTGGGGAAAGATACCCTGTGAAAGAACTGTGTTGCAGGTCAGTCTCAATGGTTCCACTAGAATGTGCTTAAAACTTTTATAAAATTCTGCAGGGAAACCATCCCTGCCCGGGGTTTTATTAAGTTTGAGCTTTTTAATGATCCCTGTGATTTCCTGAGTGGAAATGGGGGAGTCTAAAAATTCCCTATGTGCTATAGTGAGTTGTTTTAAAGAAATACAGGAAACTAGAAAATTGTCCATTTCTGATGGAAGGGGATTTGTAGTTTTATAAAGATTAGAGTAAAAAGCATGGAATACTTCCAAAATTTCTCTATTGTTGGAAGTATAAGCCTTGTTGCTTTTTTTGATTAGGTGAATTTGTTGAGAGGAGGCTCTTCTTTTAACCTTCCAAGCAAGCAAACATAGTGTCTTAGAATTGCTGTGCCAGTATTTCTGTTTCAAAAAAAGTAAATTCTTTTTTATATTGGAAGACTCCAGCGTTTCAAGCTTTTTCCGTTCTAGCAATAATTGTTTATAAGCCTTTTTACTATTGTATTTTTTATGTTTGTATTCTAATACTTGGATTTTATTTATGATGTCTAATCTAAATTTTTCTCTTTCTTTCTTATAGAATGAAGCTAAAGAAATGATCTTCCTTCTAGCCACTGCCTTCATGGTGTCCCAAATTGTTGCCTGAGAGACTTCTCCTGCAACATTTTCCTTAAAATAATTCACAAGCATTTTCTCTATTCCTTTGTGGATAGTTGGATTCAATAAAAGGAATTTATTTAACAGCCAATGTGATTCATGTCTCGTTTTTTCTGCCAAATCTAGTTGACTTTCCACCCATGCGTGATCCGACCAAATTTTACTGCCTATACTAGAGAAGGTAAGGTTTTGATAAATTTTACACCAGGCTAGAATAAAATCAATTCTTGTGTGAACCTGGTGGCGAGCAGAAAAGAAAGTGAAATCTTTTTCTTGCCCGTGTTGATTACGCCATACATCTTTAAGAGCAAATTTATCAAATAGAAGTTGCAGGTTTGACTGACGTGGTTTTTTCCTAAGACGACTCCTATCATTCTGGGACCAGTCTAAATTAAAATCAGCAACACAGTTAAAATCCACCCCCACCCAACAGAATTTCTCCTTCCGCAGACATGCATAAGCTGGATATGGTTTCATTAAGAAAATCAAGTTATCATTTGGCGCATATATAGAGGCTAAAGTTATCTTTGTTTCTTCCAGAGTCCCCATAATAAATATAAATCTTCCTCTAGGGTCAACTTTGGAGTCTAGCCACTGAAATTTAACATTTCTCGAAAACAGAATTGCAACCCCCCTAGCATTTGATGAGCCGGGGGCTTGGAATTGCATATTAAACCTGTTAGATCTCAGTATCTGAGGCATTTCCTTTTTATAATGGGTCTCCTGCAGAAATAATATGTCTGCATTCTGGTTTGCTAGCACTGTGGAGACACGTTTGAGTTTTATGGGGTTATTTAAACCTCTGCAGTTAAAAGTAATAATTTTAATTCTGTCCATCATAGTGTATTAGCATTTAAAAGAATTTCAGTGTTAAACACAAATTGTAGAGTCAACCCCAAGAAACAAAGCATTTGTAATGTTAGAGATGCACCTCCCTTAGCTTTACATAACTGAACAGAAGTGTGTGAAAATAAACGATCGTTCCAAGGATTAACCTCAACAATACAATCCAGTACCCAACTCCCCCCAACAAACAACATCACAAACTTAACTGTCATAACCCTCTGCTCACTTAAAACAAGGAGCAATCACTCCAGAGGCACAAAGTTAGACACTCTGTGCAATGGGTAGAGAGGAGAGGAGAGGAGACTCTCCCTATCTATGTCTGGAGGTCCCTAATAAAAACTGGGAACAGTAATGAGAACCAGGTGACTCCCCCCTCCCCCCCCCAACCATAGGACTAATAGTAAAGGATAGAGCTGCAGATAAAGGTAAAGGAGATAAGTCACATAGTGATAGTAGGAAAGGAAAGGGTGAGAACAGAAGAGAAGAAGAAAGCAGCATTAGCATAGCCAGTAGCTGTCTTGGACACTGTACAGAGAAGATCAATGCTGGCTGAAGATGTTGAAAAGTGATATCCGTCCATCAGCAGTGAGATCAATGAGGCCATTGAGATCAATAAGGCCATAGCTCATCGCTTTCAAAGGAGACAAGAAAATATCGCTGTCTGTCTCAGGTGGTTGGTTTTTCAGGGATCGTGGTCCAGCTTGACCGAGATGAGGGGTTCTGAATGATATTGTCATTTGTAGGTTTAACGACCACGTTCAGTGGAGGCAGATTCAGCTCCTTAAGTAGGGTTGTGCCAGATAGAAGATCGGTCACATGGAGGGCTTTTCCCTGATGAATTACTTGGAGTTTGGAAGAGGCCACCCATTTATATCTGATGTTAGCATTATTTAGGTGAGTAATTATGGGTTTAAGCTCTCTTCTCTGTAAAAGGGTTTAACTAGACAGATCTTGAAAAACTTGGATTCTCTTTCCTTGGAGGAGGAAAAAGCCCTTTTTCCTTGCCTCTTTGAGAATTTTTTCTCTAGTGCGTGTGTCCATGAATTTGACAATAATATCTCTGGAAATGTTCTTTCTTAAGTTGCGGAGGGAGCCCATTCTATAAGCAGATACTATGTTTGGCACCACACCATCCTCCAATTGCAACTCCTGTGCTAACCACCCAGCCAAGAAAGCTGTTAAATCAGTGGAGCCTTCCTCAGATTCAGCAAATCCACAAAATTTTAAATTATTATATTTCCATTTATTCTCCAAGTCCATGATTTTATTTCTCATCCATCTCTCATTGGCCTGCAGAGTGCATGTTTCTTTCTGTAGAGACAAACTGAGCTCTAAAGCAGAATCTGCAGTATGAGTCACTTGTGGGAGTGTTTCAGTGATTACTTTTAACTGATCACTCATGGGTTTTAAAAGTCTCTCCATTCTGATAGCAATTTTATCCTCTAATTGGTCAATTTTATGATTAATATTCAGTTCCTGTACCTGGGTTGCTTCATCAGATGTCTCCACAGTAGTAGCAGCAGCCATCTTAGTTGTGAGACATGATTCTGCTGCAGCTCCCTTTCTGGGCTCTCCTGCTGAGAAGTAAGTTTTAACCGACTGCGGAGTCGGCTCCATGGCTTTATTTTTGCTGCCTCCTGTCTTACCCATTTTTATGGCATAAAAAGAGCAGGCTAGAAAGCTTTTAAAATGATCGGGGGGGGGGGGGAATGGATCCAGGAGCTTGATCCACACGCGTCTGGCATACACGCTCATGATGCCCCCTGTCATGGCGCAATTTCTGATGTCACCCTGTCATGATTCCGTTTTTGTGGCGCATTCCATGAGCATTGCACGATGTGCAACGTTAACGACGTGTGAAAATGGCCAATGTCTACTAGGGAGTAACTTTGAAAAGACATTCCTTGAATATGGAATGAAAAGTAATGAGATGTCCATGCTCTCATAGATTTGATCCACAGCAGTTGACTGAGCATTAAAAAAGACTTGAGTATATTCATGGCTAGATCTACCCACTTGAGTTGTCTAATCTAATGACCATGACATTCAGATGTTCCATGCACAGCATGGGATCTTGTCATGTATTGCAGCAACAACATCACTCCCATAATCTGTTCATCAGACTACCAGTCAGACATCAAGGATGACTTCTAGTAAATCAAAGCATAAATGTGGCATAGCTGCTGTAGTATGTTACAGACTTTAATCTGTTTTATATCAGTTCCTTTCTTGATTTATGTTATGGACAGAAACACACACAAGAATGATTATCTGGAGCAGACATTCTCTGAATATTCCTGAAGTATATCCATGCTCTGGTTCAGTCTAGCACATTTTTATCCTATGCTTCCTTGAAGGAGCTTAGGGCAGCATACATGATCCTTCTTTCCCCATTTTGTCCTCACAACAATCCTGTGAGGTAGGTTTGACTAGTGGGTCCAAGGTCACCCCACAGGCTTCATGGCATAATCAGAATTTGAACCTGAACGTCTAAATCTTATTCTGACATTCTAGCCGCTATATCATGCTGGTACTTGACATGAAGGATGTGTGCTCAGATATATCCAGCCCAAATATATACTCGAAAATAATTTACTGGTATTTGGGGGTATCTGGACAGATACTCCAAAAGGACACACTTTAAAAGTTTCCAAACCCAGTCCTGTTTTTCTTCAAATTTACAGGTGAGGGTCAGGGCAGGGGGACAGCTCTCCTAGGCAATGGAATCAGACTTTAAGGGGATCACAAACTGTCCTGTCATGATAATTCTCTCATCTTTCCATGGCACTCTAACCATGGGCAAAGAGGATAAAAGGCCGGCAGCTGGATTCCATTTCAGGGCTAGATCTTTTGTTGCTGGTCTGGTTTCTGCCTTGGACATCTTCAGGACTATTTTCTAATTTGTTTTTTATCTCAAGTTTTTTGTGTGTGTTTTTAGTTTTATTTAGTAGGTTATAGTTGTGGGGGAGGCTCTCCCCCTTTCTGGTTCTTTTCCTTAGTTTTGTTTTGTACTGTTTTTGTGCTGTTCTCTTGGCTTGTTTTAAAACTGCTTTGCATTTTCTCTGTCTCTGAAAGGTTTTTTAATTTTTAAAAGGTTTTTGCTTTTGTGGGGGGATTTCTCAAGTTGTTATAAAAGTCTGTCTTTGTAAATTCTTCTGGCCCACTTTTACAGTTGTTTTCTATAGTTTTAAAGATCTTTCTGTGTTGTGTTGGGGGGAGTGGTTTTGTGGAACTTCTGTTGATTTTTAAAAATGTAATTTTTGTAACAAGTTCTGAAGAAAATATCTAGTTAGGTTTTAATAACAGTTAACTGTAGTAGAGGGTCTAGTTATTCTAAAAACCATAAGACAAGTTATACTTGGATTCTCTGGTGTGACATTAATCTTTTCGGGCTTGCAACAGTGACCCTTGCATAAGTTGGATTCTCTCATTTGACACTGGTTTTGTTGGTTGTTTCCAGTTGGAGCCTTTTGGCCAGTGGTTGCTCTTCTGTGTTTGGCTATTGGTTTCTTTGAATTTTTCTCCATAGGAATGCTGATAAGTGACTGAGGGCAACTTGTTCAGATGCCCATAGAATTGGACCCATAGACCAATTTGCTTGAAACTGGGGGGGATCTTTAGTAGACAGGCAGTACTAGGTCACCTGTCATTTTGGTGTCCTTTGGTGGAAAAACAGTGACACTCCCCCCCCCTCAAGTACCCCATAGAATATAATAGAACCAGAATAATTCTGGAAGCCTGAAAAAAAACCCCTCAAACCTGAATCCTGAAATGGTATTGGGGGCCAAAAAAATCCTGCAAATCAGTATTTCTGCACTTCCCAAAATCCAGATTTGAAAAATGGCAATTTTTTAAAAATGCACATCCCTACTTGACATTATTTCAACAGAGGTACTTTCTTGTACCTCTAGAATGCCATGATGAGCCTCAGTTTATGTGGAGCCTCAACTGAAACTCCTCCCCTGCCAATGGTCTTTGAGCGAATGGCCAGAAGAGAGACTGAGGAGGAGTTGCCGCCTCGTGGTCTAACCCAGTGTGGTCTCCAGTTTTTCATATTACTTGGTGGTGTTGGGAAGAAATGAGAAACTATTCAGTAAGTGCTACAAGTGGAGTGAACTGGTGTTCCCTGACCCACAAAGCCATAAAGAACAAAAGGCATGAAATATTTGGCTACCTTGTACTGCCAGTTTTAATACAGCTAATTGTAACTGACAGTAATTGCTCCAGAAATTATCCCAATTGAGTGTTGAGGGTAATTGTGGTTGTCATATTAAAGTGATAGAATACCTATCCAATTAAATTATTTTCCTGTAGCTTTGGGCCCATTAAAATGATTGTACTGATAAATGAGACATGAGCAAAGTGGTGGTATATCAATATAAATTGTTTGATTAAGGACCATAAAGAAGGAAGCATTAAAAGATGAAGTTTTAAATGGGATTTTTTAATGCTTGTGGAGAAATGGTAATCCATTAAAAGCCAATACTGCCCAGCAGACAATGGGTTGGATTCCAAATCCTCCTCAGAGGCCTTGACATCGTTGGGGGCTTGGATAATATACTCAGTTGCAGTTCCCCTCAAGGCCAAACTGCATGTGGCTCTGGACATCTTTGATGAGGCGCCCCCAGCGTGTCGCTGAACTGCCAGAAGCAGGTTGAATGGGTAGAGAGGGAGCTGGGGCCACAGTGTTCCTTCATTGTTTCTTCAATTGCTTTAAGCCATTGTAGAGGAAAGGAAACAGGCTCTGTATGGCTCCTTGTCTTTTCCCTTGAATTGGAGGTTAAAGAAGCAGGTGGGACACATTTTTTTACCAGCTAAATGGCATGGATGGAAGCAGAAGTTAAATTCCCTCCGTAGCACTGTGACACCAGCCTGTATCTCTTTAACCCCAGGAGCTGCTTTTTGCATCCAAAATACACATTGGTGGATCCAGTCATAGAGATCCATTATTACATGCAGTTTTGACATCAGTTTCAAACAGAAAATTATTAATTACTTAAACTAGAGGAAGTTTGTTGCAAGGATTGTAAATGGCTGTAAAAACTATAAGCATGCTAAATGTGCTGTAGAGAAAAATGCTGTGTCTCTGGATTGGATGTAGTCATAGGAATTAACGATGTATTGTCGAAGGCTTTCACAGCCGGAGAACGATGGTTGTTGTGGGTTTTCCGGGCTGTATTGCCGTGGTCTTGGCATAAGGAACTACAATGCCAAGACCACGGCAATACAGCCTGGAAAACCCACAACAACCATAGGAATTAACCATACTTAACCATGTGTTTGATTTCACAAAATTTCAAAGGAAATGCTCCTAATCTTAATCATATGAAGGGTATTCCTAATAGAGACCCCTTTTAATCACCCAGGGAAGATACTGGCACATTGCTCAGAACTTGCTGGGGTTACAGCTTTCTCCATTTGCAATGGCATAGAGCAAACATTTCCCTCCTGCTCTCTGATAGGAAGTGAACAATTCAGTGAACACTTCAAAGTTGTTGTGTGTTTTTTTTACAATTCCGGTGACTAGGTTTCAGGGAAACATAACCAAAGTTAAAAACCACATGCAACCATGCAAAGACCAAATCCTCTGTTTAACATGAACATCCTCAAATATTAATGGAAAAGCATACCTCAGTGATCCAAATATTTCAAAAGCCTTGCAAGAATGGTACCATACATTTTGCATATCTGACCACACTCCAAGAGCCCAACACATTACCAAAATAAAAAATTGCTAAATTTGTTACTTCAAAATGGTAGAAATGCAGCGTTTTCATCCTTTCTGTGTTATGGCATCTTGACTGCCTAAACAGAACTTTTGAAAACCAAGTACAAATGTTTTAAACTCAGATTGTTGTAGCTTTTGCATTCTCTGGCATCGTTTTTTATAAGGCTTTCAGCCTGAGACGGCAGTCCTAAACGTCCGCACTTAGAAACAAATTCTTTGTCTCTTTGAAAGAAGTAAAGTGGCAGTGGGCAGAAAAGCAGGGGCCTGTAGGAACAAGGAGTCTGTGGAGGAAAGGAGTCAGGAAGGAAAGCTAGAAGAAGATGCAGGGCCCTGAGAAGGAGGGAGGTATGCATTCCCCGTAGGAAGCAAGTGGAGAAAGGAAGAGGCGGGGGATGTGGAAGAGGCTGTGTTCAGGAGGCTCCCTTCAGGAGTACAGTCATACAGGGGTGGAATGGTGGAATGCCTTTGTTTTACACACTACCAGAAACAGGCTGCATTTTTTTTCCTGGACCTATTCCACAGCTTTGCAGGAAGGTTTCAGAATACAGTAAAAAGCTGTGAAAAGTTTAAAACTCAGGAGAGAAGCTACATTTGAAATCCAGTAAATCCAAGTAATACAGATTTGTTGTAATAGTGACCAGGGTCATGAATGTGTTTGAAGGGCTCACATTTGAATGTTAGTGTTGGGGACTTGTGGAACTGAAGAAAATAATCCAACTGGTGCTTGTACACAGCCCTGGCTGGACATCTGGCTTTTGGCCTTCTAATGGTCTAAGCCGCTGTTTCCCAAAGTATGGGTCGGGACCCACTGGTGGGTCGCGAGCAGATATTGGGTGGGCCCTGAAACTGATAGGGTGACAGTCGCAACACGTTGGCCGGGCTGTGTCGTTTGGCCAGCAGCCGAACGGTTACTAATAATTTAATTTCTCGTGGCGTGGTGCGGAGTGTGATCATTCGTCATGGGCGCGGGGCCGGGGTGGGGCGGCCGAAGGCGACTCACGAGCCCGAGCGTCAGTCGTCACTGTAGTATTCATCGTCGCATATTGTGTGTTTATTATCTTCTTAAAACTAAATAATGGACAAGTGGTTGAAACGGATAGCAAAAAGTATGCCACCAGCGGCGGATTGTGTACAGAGCAATGAAAAAATAGAAGACGTTATTTCGGATGACAAAAGTGACACTGAGCCTGACCTACTAGCTCCCTCTACGAGTTCACGTGAAACATAACGTCAAAAAGTTGTGAGAAAATATGATGTCGAATACCTGAAACTAGGAGTCACGTGGAATCAAGTTATGGTGGATCCATGCCCTCAATGCGTTATTTGCTGCGAAATATTGGCGAATGAAAGTATGCGTCCAAGTAAGTTTTGACACGTCATATAGAAACGAAACATTCCCATTTAAAAAATAAGCCCGTGGATTTTTTTCAAAGAAAATTATTGGATATGAAATCTTCAAAGAATATTGTTTCACATTTCATAAATATTAATGAAAATGCTACTTATGCCTCATATCTTATTAGCTTAAGAACTTTGACGCCTACTTCGGGGAAGAGATGAAAAAGTTCGACACGATGAGCTGGATTTGTAACCCGTTTCAAGACAACATACCAACTGTAATGTCAACAAAAGCAAGTGAAGAACTGATTGATTTATCAGAAGATACATCGCTGAAAAACACTTTTAATCGCAATCAATTAACAAAATTCTGGCTTTCAGTTGCTGACACCTATCCCTGCCTGTTTGATGAACCCATGAAAGTCCTCCTCCCCTTCACTACCTCATACTTATGTGAAGTGGGATTTTCAGCCATGGTTCATATTAAAACTAAATACCGAAATAAATTGGACGTAACGAATTCATTGCGATTAAAAGTGACTAAAATCGAAGTCGACGCTAAAGCTGTAATGGCAAGAAATAGGAAACAAATACATCCTTCTCATTGAAATATCACATCTTATATTTAGTAAGTAAAAATTTCAGTTATAACTGGATGTTTTTCTTTTTTTCTTAATTGAACAGTCCTTCACATAGTTACGATATGTACTAACGAGAAAATGCTGCAGCAGCAATATAACGCTGCTTTTTTCCCTTCATGTTAGGCACGGGTGCATTATATATGGTTATTGTATTAGGTGGGTCCCGAACTTTGAAATTTGTTTTAGATGGGTCGCGGTCCAGACAACTTTGGGAAACACTGGTCTAAGCGAATGAGGCAAAGTTGCTGCCTCCTCTCACCAGGAGGTCTTCTTCTCTTAGTGCAGTCTTGGGAGCAAGAGAACCTAAAAATTGTGGTCAGAGAGGAAACAAGTACTTTGCCTGGGTCTGGGACAACCATTACCATTATAAGATCCATTTATGTTGTTGCAGAATTAAGATAGACATCTTGCTGTCATGATTTGCATGAGACTGGGATGGGATTGTGGGGAGTCTGTACAGGGCTCAGAAAAATTGTTTGGCCCTACCTGAAGGCACTTCCCACCCTTTCTATTGCTACTATTACTAGTCGCCTTGTTGAATCATTGCAGGAGGGAGAGAGAAAATCAGAAATCCTTAAAGATGCCCCAAAACACCCCTTCTGCAGCTGTTTCTACATTGTGGTAAGACTGAGTCTCAGAATTTTGCTTCATAATACCCGAGAATTAATTTCCTTTTCATTCTGTTAAACTTCTTAGCAATGATCTAAAATCACTTGATGTAAAGAAGATAGTTATTGGGACTATTTGGAGCTGCCTGGTACAGTGTATCGAATGATGTTAAGTGGTGCTATGGAGCAAGCAAGCCTGCATTAGCTGGCTTATCATGTTGCTATAGCAATGGAGTGTCTAATTCCTTTTCGGCATCAAGTGAAGGTGTTAATACAGTTTTAAAAGGAAGGATATTTAATAAACAATTGTATTGGGTTTAAAATCATGCCAGTTGAAAGAACAGTTTATGCTTTTGTATCATGTTTTAATACTAATGGGACAGAAACTGTCTGTGCTGGGAAGGAGGGGCCGATTTAAAAAGTCATTTCAAAAGCAAAATAACCCAGACAAATCCAGATGCGTTTCAAAATAATTATCCCATGCAAAGGAGTGTTGATAATCTTGCATTTTTTCCTGAAGTTTTAAAATTGTCATACAAAACTATGGTTTCTGTTCTGATTAAGTTCCATCAAATGTTAACAGTGCCTGGCTCTCCGATTGAATTCTGGCAGAAAGGAAAGTGCTCCCATTGTGGTTGTGTCTGAAAGCTGTTGAGGTGCGATTGTAGCTGTCTCAACTTGTGTTTTCAAAATTCAAACTTCATTTTCAAACAAAGCAGCTGAATATACAAAGAATGTCTTTCCCTCAGAAAGGAATATGCCTTTGTTTTAAACAAAAATTAGGGTGGGGGGTAGCCATGTACGTTTGCTGTAGAAAAATTAGAAAGTTGTCTGGCCCCTTAAAGACTAACAAATCTATTGTGATATAAGATTTTGTAAGCCACAGCCCGCTTCAGCACATGCACACATAGTTACATTCAGTTGGCAGAGATATTTATACCCAGAACAACAAACAGCAGAAGTGTGTGTGTGGGGGGGGGGGAGAAAATACCAAAATTTCCCTACCGATTTCTGACCGTTTCCATTTTTAATGTCGATTTTGAATCAATGTATTCTCTTGTGTAAATACTTTGCAAAAGTAATAACTTGTGTTCATATAGTATTTCAAAGCACTTCATGTATGTTTCTTGGTAATACTTACAACAAAGTTGGAAGGTAGGTTAATATCTTTGCTCCCTGTGTTGCAGATAGGAAGCAAGTTGAGGCTGGGAGTAATTGCCTTGCCTAATCTCATCTAGCGAGCTAATGGCAGTGATGAGTCTTAAACATTTGAGTTCATAATTCAGTCTCTTAGCAACTACTCTGAAAAACTCTTTTTAATTTACATGAATCTCCCCCCCACACACACACACTCTCTCTCCTGGATCACATGATTCCTTAATGCATATGTGTGACAGCCCACAACAGTATAAGAAAAGCAAGAGCAGGTCACCTGCAAATTTCCCTATCTTAGGTTTTCTGCCAAGGGAATTTAATCTTGTCAGTGGGGGCAACCCTAGTGGCAGTACAATATAGGTGTAACGAACTGGAGCACCCTGCTTACAGCTGAGACCAGCGGCACCATGGGGCCTGTCCTCTCCCTCAAGAGTCTCAGAACATGTAGCTGAATTTTCTCACAACTTTCAGCTGTTACTCTTACCTTTCTCTTTTCTCCTTCCTCATCCTCATGTCTTCTTCACTCTGTTAAAATGTTGGAACAGAAGCCTATTTTGCCTGTGTTGTAAAGTGCCATGTATTTAACAAAATGTATACCCTGGCTTTTGTCCTCATAAGCGCTACCAAGATGGCTAACAAATCAAAACATACATAATAAAACCACATCTTAAAAACTATTAAAACACTGAGAAGAAAGGAGGGATTGCTGAGAGAATGCCAAATGAAACAACAACAACAAAAAACTTCGCTCTCTGGTGGAAGATGGCAACAGAAGGGGATAGATGAGTCTCCATGGGAAGAGAGTTCCAGAATTTTAGTGATACTACTTAGAAGGCCTTCTCCTGGGTTGCCACCTGCCTAAACTCAGAAGATGGGAGCACCCAAAGCAGGGCCTCTAAAGATGGCTGTAATGGTTGAGTAGGTTCATAAGAGGGTAGGCGGTGCTTCAGGTATGTTGATTCTAAAACCATATAGGGCTTTAAAGGCCAAAATCATTCTCTTGAATTGTGCCCAGAAACAGATTGGGAGCAGTGTAAATGGGCCCAGAGCAGTGATATGGCCTTTATGGACCACTCCAGTCATTATCCTGGCTGTAGAATTCTTCATCAATTGAAGTTTCAAAACACTCTTCAAGGGCAGCCCCATGTACATTGCATTGCAGGGATATAACCTAGATGTTACTGGGGCATGCACCACAGTAGCCAGATCTTTTCTGCCTAGGAAAGGCCACAGTTGGCTAGCCAGTCAAAGCTGGTGAAAGGCACCCCTGGCCACATCTGCCATTTTTTTCCAGTAGTTGGCCCTTGTCTAAGAACATACCCATGCACTAGACCTGTTCCTTCAAGTGAAGTGTAACCACACCCAGAGCAGGGGATACCTTAAATCCTGGGTAGCACTTCTGTCTTGTTGGAATTAAACTTCAGTTTATTAGCCTGCATCAACTCCAAAACTGCCTCCATGCACCAGATCAGGGTTTCTACAGCCTCCCTGGATCAGGTAGAAGCATGAGATAGAGCTGAGAGTCATTTGTATATTCATGACAGCCCAGGCCAAATCTCTGGATGATCTCATCCAGTAGTTTCATGTAAATGTTAAAGAACATAGGGAACAAGCCGGAACCTTGCAGGTCCTCACAAACCAAAGGCCAAGGGGCTGAGCAGCAGTCCTCCAGCACCTGAAACCTTCCCTCCAGGTAGGGCCAGAATCACTGCAAAAAGGCGTCTCTCAGTCTCAGCCCAGAAAGACAGTTTAGAAGGACAACTTTAAAAGGAGATTAGACAGATTTTTGGAGGATAGGTCTATCAGTGGCTAGCCATGGTCGCTAAAGGAAGCCTCTACTTTCAGAGGTATTAAACTTCTGAATACCAGTGCCAGAAGGCAACTTCGAGGGAAGGCCCAGCCCCATGCCCTGTTGTTGGTCTTCCATAGCAACTGGTTGGCCACTTCATCAGACAGGATTGTGGACTAGATGGTCCATGGGTTTGATCTGTCAGGGTTCTTAACATCTGCTGTACGGAGGCAGGGAGAGCCATCCAGAGGGAAGTCTGGGATCTCTGGGTTGTTGTTCTGGAATAAAAGAGGATAAAGATGCACCACTTTGTCACCAGGTGAGAGTTGGGTTGTGTCTCTGTGTATTTCTGCTCAGATCCATGTGAGAACTGGATCTTGATTGGTGAGTGTTAAGTGCCTTCTGGCACTAGTATTCAGAAATGTAATACCTCTGAATGTGGAAGCTTCCTTTAGTCACCATGGGTAGTAGTCACTGGTAGACCTATCCTCCAAGAATCTGTCTAATCTCCTTTTAAAGCTGTCTATGCCTTTGGCCATGTTGAAGCAGCATTGTTTGCCCACCACTTCTTCATATTACATGCAGGGTATGGTATCTTCCTGATGCTCTGTGAATATTTCTGTCAACAACTGTGTATTAGAGAAGAGGTGGAATTAAAGAGAACAGGCAATTTAACCTTTACTTTGCTACATTTAATATCAAGAGGGTTCTAAAAATGGGGATGCGTTTCTCGGCCTTTTGTCTCCTGGGGATGAATGAATCTGCCATGTTTCATTTTTAAAATTTTGCATGTTGTCAGTGTGAGTCTTTTAATGTTGCCATTCTCTATTGCCTGGTTCCTTATTTGTTTCTTATTTTTTTATTTCTTTTTATTCATTTATATTTATTTATTTATTTGCTTGTTTGTTTGTTTATACAACTTGTAGTCCACTCTCCCCACAAGCAGCCTCAGAGTGGATTATTACATCAGTTTAAAAATACAGAAATAAACAATTCTGACCGGTAACATAAAAAGAGCAGTTGCCAATTTCAGTCTTTCTAAGTTATATTCTAAGTTATATGTTAAGTTTCTAAGTTATATGTTAAGTTATACACAGTTGACAGAAAACCAAGTGTCAGCCGAGTATTTCTATAAGATTTTATTAATATTCTTGGGATGGGGAAAGATGACTGCAGCTTTCAACCTGGAGGATTATATTGCTGAAAATCAGTAACATCCCTATTTCCACCCCTTTGCTTATCTGTTCAGATCATCTTTAATTTCATGGGCCCCATTTTAAACTATATATACCAAATATTATTTTCTGCTATTGAACTGATCTTGTTTTCCAGAATCATTATTTTTGGATTGTCACTTCCTCTGAAATTGACTGCGTAGACACATTTGAAGAGTTCTGTTGGGAAATATTCCTCCCCCTTCCTTCTTTGTTCCTGCACTTAGAAGTCTGTTGAATCAATTTCTGTGAAAGGGAAACTCTTGCTGAAAAATTAATAGCACAGCTTTAAACAGTTTAGTTTAAACAGAAAATACAAGCTAAGGGGTTGCTTTCATGTTCTATTAATAGAATAATCTCTAAAAGAATCACAGTTTGCCTGGAACTAAGGTGGCCTATTATTTTTAGCTCAGTACATGAATAGACAAAGAGAAATTTAACTGAGCAGCCAGCTGAGGTAAAGAGCATCCTGAGAAGTACAACAGGAAACTCGGGGGGAAATGGAAGTCTGTGGTGGTGAGGAAACTGTTGCCATAACTATTTTTGTTGTGGAAAGCTACAAAGCATACATCAAAATGCGTGGATGGACCATGGAAGCTTGATCAAAATAGTTGGCAAAGAGGAAGAAAAATACTGAATACATGCTGAGTCACATTACTGTCCTAATATTTTATTGTGTTACAGCAGGAAGAGGCGGGTAAAGGTTTTTTTTCATAATTCTAACAAAAAATACATGTTTAAAAATCCTTCCATAAAATTAAATACTTAATTTTTATGGGGGTTCAAACATCTTTTCTAAGAACAATATTACTATTTTTCAGCATTTGTATTTGGTAGCTGGGATTTACTTTTTTAAAAAAGTTACGTAGTTATATTCCATTCTTCTCTCCAAAGATATCCAAAGTTTCAGGGCAGTATGTGTGTTGTGACTTAGTGTAGTAAGTTACTGCTGCTATACAGGCTTCATTAATTCTCACAATTTACTGCATTGTTCCAATTATTTATTGCAGAATAATCCCATCAAAACTTTTTCAGAGAACAGCAGCTGGAAGTCTGCCACCAGACAAATGGCAGACTGTTCTAAATGAAACCATTAGAATTCAAAACAAAGTTGTGGGCTTGGACTCTAGTTACTGAGGGTTAGTCTATACATGACAAAGAATGGTAATACTTCTTAGCGACAGTAGGTCTTCATTGGACCTTAATTGTTGTGAAATGATTTTGTTCAAGTGTCTGTCAGGGCTGGAAGAGATGTGCTTCCCACCTAGTTTGAGGAAGAAAGCGGATGGGTATCTGTGTGAAATGAAAATGCAGCATTTAGACACAGGAAAAAATACAGGGCAAGGGGTAGACAGATTCGGCTGCAGTTGGCTGAAGCACCTGACTGGAGTGTAAGAGTGCCTCTGTGGATCTGTTGTAGATGATCAGCTACCCTGTGTTCTATCTGGACATGTGTAAACAAGGCAAAGACTACAAAAATATCATAAGCCTTCAGTGCTCTATACTCCAAAATGAACCAACCAAGGTAAATGCAAGCTCCTGAAATTTCTCACCACTTGGAGAACACTGTACGATGATTAGTTAATAAATGAGTGACTGAGAATCATTTTTTTAAATTATTTAATGTGCCCTAGGAAAGAATCATGGCATCTAAACAGGTTTTGGAGCTGAATCCTGCTGAGCCTCTGCCCAAATTAAGGCCTCTGCATGGGCAAAATCAGAACACCGTTTACCAACTGGTAACATCTTCATATGCACTTGGTCAACAGGGCATCTGTACTTGCCAGATGACAAGGAGACACTTACTGCACTTCTGTATCTAATCAGAAGGGGAATGGGAACATATAGTTAGACTGATAAAGATTATTTACCTTGCGGTACATTATCACTTAGCAAATGACTACAGATCACTTGGCCACAGAAGACACATTTGTCTGTGCAAGGGCTGTGCCTTATTTCTATTAGCCTAATCCTGAATTGCAGGTACATTCACATAGCCCAGCCCACAGTATTCTGGATGGTTGTTTCATGCCCAGGAGTGGTTCTTCAGGGGTTGAAGGGTGTCATATTGGAAAGGATGTAGGAAAGCCCCACTCTTAGAATCTAACCCATTGTGTGGGAGTGGTTAGAATGTCTTTAGGATAGAGAACAGGAATCTTTCTCTTATACTCACCCCTCCCATTTCTCCAAGATATATTATTATTTCTGTAGCATTTAAAATGAGATGACTGAGCCCTATAAAGGAATAACAAGGTTAGAATTTTCAAGGCTATACATGTTCCAGAATGGTTCTGCAGAAGAAACAAACTTTCAGGAACAGTATAAACCAGAACAGGAAAGAGCCCTGGTGATGGTTAAAGGGAGGCAATTCTTTGCAGACGTAGGGGACAGCATGGTATAAGGTGCAAAGAAGTGAACAAGAGGTCAGAATGACAAAAAAGGAGAGAGGAACATGAGAGAGGCTGCTTTAACTGTGATCAAACATTAATACCAGAAAAGAGATCTGATGGGGTTCAAGCTTGCCCTGTGCCTAGTCCTAGATGCACGGAGGCCAACTAAGGTTTGCCAACGATAGTGAAATGTATTCTGCACTCATAAAATATTTTCATGCACTAGCCCATCTCCTTCAGTCATCTCTAGAGTCTTGTTAAGTCACGAACACTTGAACTTTAATTGATTGTTTGCAATTAATTCCCTATTCTCTAAACAGGAAATTTGCAATATTCAAAAACAAAAATTAAGAAAATAATTCATTGTGGTCTCACATAATTTGAAACAAACCATAGCATTAACATCAGGGAATTTACTTGTTACTATAATGGAACATTATTCCCAAATTATTCTTTTGTGCTTGGCTAGAAACTAGAGCTTTTTTCCCTTCCCAAACCCAGTCTAATTTTTTGATCTGTACTAAAAATGTGGGTGGTTTCAGTGGCAATTAATAATAATAGTTAGAAGAGAAAGCAAACAACCCCTTGAAATAAAAACCCTGATAGGAGAGGAAATTAAATCAAACCATCTCCTACTTGTGTTGCTGGGGGTAATATACACATAGGTCATTTTGCTTTATTTTCTTAAAGACAAAAGAACAAAACTCCCCATGTTCATTTGTGAACATAGAAATACAGTAACATGAGTGGCACTAATGCGTCACACAATCTTTCACATACTTTAATTGCCGATTAAAACAGCCCAGTTTATTAAACCTTATTTCAGTACACACATGAAAGGAAAGAGAATTTAGGGGGTCACCCTTCATAAAAGGCAAAATTCAACTCTCAACTTCCTTTCCAGCAGGAAAAGTGAGACTGTCCTCCTAACATGCCACTGGCTAAACATAGTGCTTTAATTGCAAAATTGTTCTCATTCTGTAGCAATTACTTTTGCATTGAATGTAACTGCCCCAAACATGATAATACAGCCTGATGTAGATGTGCCCAACCATCCGATGGAGCATTAGTCTCCTCCCCTGTAGGGGATGGTATTTGACCTCTTGCTAGAATTCTTTCTCTTCCAAAGAATATGCAAAACTGCTAGTGTAATCCATAGTCCCTAAAGTATAGAAAGCAACCAACCAGGGGACTCCTCCAAAAATAACCCAAAAGTCAAAGGTGCTGCCTATTGAAGGGAACAGATTATTTATGCACAAATTAACACAATTTTAATAATAGTATGAAGCAAAGTGCTCAAAGTGCAAATCTCTATGAACAATTCAATCAATGCGTTCAATAATCATCATAAACAATATTTAGAAGAGATCAAAACGATCATACACTACTGGTCAAACTCAAGTAAGTATGTAGTCCTTGAAAAGTTTGTAATCCAATATTTCTTCCTCTTTCTTTTCAGATGTAAGGGAATGTTTCTGTTGTCAGGTATCCACAATAAGTCAGCATGTTCCCCTTCTTGGCAAAATGTACAAACAGCAGTTCAATAAAGCTTATAACTCAACCTCAATTCAAGCTGAGTGTGGGATATGCAAACTGGGTGGAGCCTAACGAGCATGAGCCAGCATTATAATCCTGTTTCATGGTAATCACTTTTTCAAAGGCTTAATATTTCCACGACAATCACTAGAAAAAATAATATTCATATAAGACAATGTACTCTTAGAGAATCCCACAATGAACAATATACCATAAGTGATTCTCACCCAACCTACTTACAACCAAAACCATATCAGTCAATTTCCAGGTGGGTGTAGTTTTTGATGGACATTACCATGCATCACATCTTACATCATCACATTTTATACAATAACATTCAATTATCTTAAAGCAACAAAACTTACATCATGTAACTATACAGCAATCCATAGAAAACACATACAACCATTCATAAAATACAAGAGAAATAAATGCTGCTGTTCAAACCATTTGGTATTAATGTATTCATCATATATATCCATTCTGATTCCCTCTGAAGCAATTTTTGTTGGGGATTCACACCTTCATTTGGTTTGATAACTGTCAGAACTCAAAATTTAAAGGAGCTGCATCCTGAGTGGTCTTCCCAAAAGTGGGAGACAATGTGATGCATGATGACATCACTTCCAGGAAGTGACATCACGCAGGGGTGCCCCGCTCACCTGGGAGCGCTCTCCCAATTCGGGATGCTCACCATCCCTTACCACTTAGCCGCAGCTGCACAAACAGCTGCAGCAAAGAGGTAAGGGGTGAGCGGGGAAGCGGGAAGGCGGATCACTTCCCTGCTTGCTTCCCCATTCACCTACCCACCTACTTGCTCACCTCCCCGCTTCCCCGCTCGCCTCTCCACCACCTGCCGTGCCGCTGGAGCGCCCGGCAGCGCCAGCAAAGGGGCGGGGAGGCGGCATGCCTCCCCACCTGCTGCGCCACCAGGGTGCCAGCTATGCACCTCTTTACAAGACCACCACATATGAAAAAATGTCCCTACAATTTTTACATTTCCAACACTTATTTGACATATTTTTATACATTTTAGCCACTCTATCCAGTGTTAGATACCATCTATGAAACATCTTGTATAGATTCTCTTTAAATGTGACAGATTTAGTTATTTTGATGTTCTCTTTCCACTGTGCTGGGTCGATATTACCTCCTAAATTCCGTGACCATAAAGTTTTACATTTCTCCATCCCTTCATTCTCTTTCAGTTGCATTAAAAAGATACACATTTTCTTAATCATTTTTTCATCTGCTTCACATAACAGTTTTTCAAAATCTTTTTGTTCTAAATAGAAACCTCCCATTTTTTGATCTTTATTATATCTTTATTATTATTAATACTCAATCTGTATTCTTGACCACCAATCCAAATTAATACCTTGATTTTGTAGTTCCTCTTTCATTTTTAATGTTCCTTTATCGTCTAACAATTCTTTATATCTAGTAATCTTGTTTGCAGAGAGTATATTAGGTTGTGTAAATGCTTCCAGTGGGGATACCCACATAGGAGTTTTCACATATATTTGCGGTACAATTCTTTCCCATGTTATAAGGGATTCTTTTATCAGGTGGTTTTTGAAATATTTGTGCCTGGCTGCTTTTCCGTACCACATAAACACGGAGCAGCCATCTTTTCAAAACCCATTAACCAATCAGGGCACACTTGGCTAGTTGGCAGTGCTAGCATGAGAAATTAGGGAGGGTAGATGGAGGCTGATTCCTCCTGCCAACCAAGGACGCTTCTTTTGGGAGCAAGCAGGCTCCGGATGCAACTAATTAGGAGGCACATACATTCTTTCCTCAGGACAGGCCAAACTGGGCTTGTGGTAACTTAAAATCCTTAACCCCAGTGATGAAACCAGGTTACCTATAAATGGCTCATCCTGACAACACTAAATGAACCACATACATCCTTTGCAATAGGAAAAGAAACATGTGGTGGTCCTTATATTAACAAAGCTGGAAGTGTAGCACCAGTTAAAGAGTCAATAGAAGTCTTTCTATTGTGCTATAGTGCGCTTTACCTAGTGCAATATCTTAAGTTAATCTTCAGCTCTGTTAATATAGGGCCTCTTTTTTTCTTTTGTGTGTCACTTTTAATGCCCAATAGACATTAGTCTAGTTGCTGCCTTTCATATTCACAGAGGGAGTATTTTTTCTCTCTCTCCTTTGTCCCAGCCACTTCATGCAATTTGAAAACTTCCCCAGTACCATCTAAACTAATCCAATTTTATCTGCTGCAAATCCTGTTTTCCATTTTAAGACTACAGCTGCAGATTTTAGACTTTGCTACTATGCCTGGAAAATACTTATTTTCTCTTCCACAGCTTTTTGCTTTGCAGTAAACAGTCAACCTGATAAAGAGTTCTAAAGATATTGAACTCTTGCATGCACACAGCTTTGTCTTGGTTTGGTTGGCCCTAATAAAAGGCTTTTGTGTTTGGAATGTGTCTGTTGACCATTGCAGCTGCATGCAGCTTTTCTCAACATAGACTCTTTCAAAGGAGTCAGTACTAAACACTTGAGGAGAGGTCTGCACAGCTATAATCTAGCAAATCAGACACAGCTCACCAAGTGTAGCCAAGATTTATTGAACCCAGCCTGGCAGGTCACAAGTTGTGCCAGCTAGCTTTAGAAAAAGCACACGAGAGCAGGACAATTATAAAGAACTCTAGTACTGGAAAAGAGATGATCAAATAGCCATTTATATTTGTATTCTCCATTAACTTAGCCAATCAATTTTAACGTATATTTCCCATCACTCTGTCCTGCAAGCTGGTGTAGCCAAGAGATCCCAGACCAAATCTTGCCTTCCTAAGATTTCTGCATGTCTTAGGAAGAAGTCACGTGATCACCTCAGATCATGGTAGCACTGCTAACTATCAACATTGACTGAATGTGAACTAGTTATCCATGTAAAGCAGGATCACTGTTGTGATGCAGGGAGGTAGATTGGTTCTTTATTGCCATTTTGCATGATCAGAGTAGTCCTGTACATGTTTCAGTGAACCAAAGCATGCACTGTGACAAAAGACTATATAATATAACCCATCACTGTATTGGTATCGCTAAGCCACCTACATACAGCAATATAGGGGTAATATAAAGGCAAATCCTGCAAGGTGGATTCCTCAATGCCTCCTCAAGGGAAGGCACCAACACTGCTCCCTGAGCCAGCAGGGCCTTCAAGCCAGGAGGCACTAGCATGGAGCTGCCTGCTGCCAGACCCACCCTGTTCTCTCCCAGGACTCCAGAAGGGGGAGAGGAAGTGAAGAGCTAGGGCTGAGGCCTGGATCAGATGCAGGAGGGTGCACCTGGCAACCCGAAGCCTCCCCTCTACTAAGGAAGCACCAGGAGAGACCAATTAATCACTGCAGGCTCTGGTCCCTGTTGCTCAAGAGTAGAGGAGCTGACAACTTGTGAGATGTCCCTAATGCTAGGCACAGCTTCACAGTGAGGCAAGAGCCAGTGTAGGATCCATTTGTCTTTAACCTGCCAAGCTGCCTGTATGTACATTGCCAGCCCTCAAAGCTTTGTTGCCTGAACCCTGGACTTGCTTTTGGACCTTGCCTCTGGGCTACACTGCCTGATTCCAGACTCGACTGTGACTCTCCATGTGCGTTGAAGCTAGGCACAAGAATTCAGGACACACAGAAGGTTGGGGACTTGTGATTGTGGTGTGATGCATACCGTCCCCTGATGAAGTGGATTTTCCGCGAAACAAGATCTGAATCTGGAGCCTTGTAGGGCGGCGGAGAACCCGGTTTGTGGAACTCCATTTTTGCATTTCACCCACCGCCTTTCCATCCTTTGTGGATTGTAACACTGCCTCCCAACACAGATTGTTCTTTGGCACCTCACCATTTTGACTGGTTTGGTCCATTGACTCAGTGAACTGAATTATTTAGCCTTTGAGCATTTTGGAATCAACATCTTGGACACTGAACTGGTGAGGGACGCAGTTCCCCTTTTGGATGAGAGTTTATTGTAATTATGTATATTGTACACCTTCAATACTGGATCTTTAGTGATTAAGAGGACTGTTGATTTATTAAATGTGACTGTATATTTGCTATATATACACAGCTCCTTGCTGATTTCTAGCCCTATACTCGCCCTAGAGGGTTGAGCAACTGGTCTTCCTGAAAGCTAACTTGCTACTCTTCAACTACCCAGCAAAGTTTACCTGTCATGTTCGACTTTGAGAGAGTGAATGAAGTCAGCACGTGTTTGTGCCTATGTCCTTTCAGTGTGTTGAGAAGCTGGGAGAAATGCTGTCCCCAAAACTTTAAATTCAGAAGTAGAATGAAACAGCAGGGAAGTTAATCCATTTTGTTTTGTACTCTATACAATCCATATTCCAAATTGTGTTCTTGAAAAAAATACCCTCGACTGAATGCCAGCACTTCTTCGTCCAGTTCTGTGCAGAAAATAAATATGATGTCAAAAATGTAGTTCTTGCAACTCTCAAAGAGAAAAAAACCTCACAAACATAACTGAAACAAGAACAGATCTTAGGAATGTAGACATGAATATGTCAATTGAAACAAGCAAATCTCACAGAAGCACCTAAAATGAAACTCAGGATTCTTTACAGGGGTGAGGGAGAACAGGAAACAATGGAGACAAATGCATCCTTCCCTGCCCAAATCTACATGCAAGCAAATCACATCCGTCCCCCATTCCCACCCTGCAATAAAAAGGCAAACATCTTCAATTGGAAACTGTGCGTTCTTGCAGTCTAAGAAGCCAAATTATCTCTTTAGTTACTCCAATTTTTCCATCAACAGAACTTTTAGAGAGATGTAACAGGTAGCTACATTTCATATATCTTTCTTCCAATTTGGGCCACTATGATTAGACAGCTTCAGGTTTGTATTAAATTTTTTAAATTTAAAAACATCTTTGTACAGTTCTTTATCTCACACTCTGTTGATACACTTTCTCTGCTATGCACAATTTCAGCCAATCTTACATTTACAAGTGCATACTGTATCATTTCTTTATATCCCTTACCTCTCTGAGAACCATGGATATTAAAAGTGTGATAATACTCTACCTCATAAAGTAGTACACTTACACACACAGGCTCTGCCATACAGAATACTTTAATAAAGTTTAAGAAAAAGAAGAGCCTGGTCGTGTACACAGAGGTGATATGAGTGGATTATTCATTGTATATTTCCAAAATGAATATGTTGGCTCCAAAATGAATATGTTGTGATCTGGAACATTAATGCCACTAGAAAAGGCTTCCAGAGATTGGGAGCAGGATTTCTGTAACCTAAATGTCTCCATTTGATCTCTGTACCCCTCCCCACATTTTCCTATGCCATACTCCATGTTGCCATCCACTTCTCATTTTTTGCTTTGCCAAATTTCCCCCAAACGTAGAATTTGCATTTGGGGTACATTTGTGAGTACATTTTCATAAGTGCATGATTTTGTTTAGTCCCTGGAACTGGGGGAAGAGTGGGATTTATAGACTTCGTTGACTCTAGACTCCTTAGCATTCTGTTAGCTTCTAGAGCTTTTGGGTTCCTGTTCTTTTGCTCCTGTTCTTTAGTCACTTCCATGCATCCAAAAGAGTTGGTACCCATCCCATTTGGCAATGAGCGCATCAGATAAAAACTCCCAAAGAACCTGAGGAATCAGCCCTCAACTGTACTCTTTTGTGCACATCCTTATATCATAGGCATTAGCCAGTGCTTCTGAATGTCAGTGCCGTTGAAGAACACGGTCTCCAAACTATCTTGCTTTCAGTGTGTTTAAGAGTTCAGAGATAAGCTGTGAGTTAATTATAGCATAACTCTGAAGCCTACTTGACTTAGAAGTTCTTTAACAAAGCATGGCAAATAACAATGCTTTGGGCATTTCTGAAGTGGCAGTAAAAGAGACAAACAATGATGATGTCAATCCTTTTGTCCATGGGAGAATTATTGATTTCCAGTGCTGTGAAAAACCCATCAGAAGTTCATAGCACAAAGGCTGGCTTTTCAGCTGCATTGGCAGTAGCAACTTATTTTTTGTTCCTTGCTTTTGTTTTCCATAAGGGAGAGGAGGATATTATTTTCACCATATGGTTAGCTCTATCTCCCTGGTCCTTTGAGTGAAGACTAACAGTGCAATCCTAAGGAGAGTTACTCCAGTCCAAGCCCCTTGAAATCAATGAGCTTAGACTGGAGTAACTCTCCTTAGGATTGCACTGTTAGACTGCTTGTGCTTAATGGCTAAACTTCTGTCTTATCATTTTCCAGGATGGGTTGTAGCTCACTGATGATACATTGGATGGGTTTGAGCTGGGAACTCGACACAACAGGTACACTTCCTGGACACCACTGGCCCTGGATGCAAACACACATGTCAGTTGGCATGGGAAAAGCACTTATAGGAACTAAGTATAATAGAAAATAAAGACTGGTTTTCACAGCCTTGCCAGAAGGCAGAGAATGTCTGAAATATGTGGATGCACTAACAATTGTTATAAAATAATGTAAATAAAGAAGAGCAAAACATGCCACTGGTATTTATCTGTCCATTATATAGTTGTACAGTATAGAGTGGTCCACGCTCAGGTTGATAGTAGGGTGAAAGTTGTTGAAGTCCTGATGAAAACAAAATCCAACGGGAAGCTGCCCTGGGTGGAAGCTGCTGAATTGTTCTGTTGTTAGTTCCTTCTGGGTACTAGTCTGGCCCTGTTGATTTGTTTCCTCATTTCATTTGGTGGGTACTGTAGCCCCAAAAATGCTTGTTGTAAATCTCTTAAGTGGGAGTCCTGATCAAGAGCATTGGAGCAGATACATACCACCTTATACCAGAAACCCACAGACCGATACTCATATCTACATGCCTCCAGCTACCACCCTAAACATACCACTCGGTCAATTGTCTACAGCCAAGCCTTACGTTACAAGCTGGGATTGAATAGGGACTATGAATGGTTATCTCATTATCAGAGGTAACTGATTTCCTCAACAGAAGCAAACTGATCTCCATATCAGAAGGAGCTGTTTGCATCTCCATATCAGAAGGAGCTGTTTGCATCTACTCCACCCTCCCCTCTCCTCCTCTATATCTGACCACCAGTTTCTTTTTGCCCTCCATGCATCTGATGAAGAGAACTGTGATTGTTGAAAGCGTATGCTACAATAAAATTGGTTAGTCTTAAAGGTGCTACTGGACTCTTTTTGATTTTGCTACTACAGACTAACATGGCTAACTCCTCTGGATCTATCCATGCTAAAGAAAACTCTGCATGCTAATTAGTTTCTGCCTAGGGTTCCCAGTTGCCTGACACTGACAGGCAATCTCCTGGGGGTTTACCCTGTTGCCAGGAGATGGCAAACCCCTTGGAGATCACCCACCATGGGCAGGTAACCTGGGAAAGCACACACCAGGTGAGCTTCCAGCAGGGTGCAATGATGTCACACTGGCCACAGGTTTCACTGGGGCCAATTTTGGCCCCCAAACGTGCCAGAATTAGCCCTGCGTGAAGTTCAGGAGCATGCCCATGGTTGGCATGATGACATCATTTCCCGGAAGTGATGTCATTGTGCCTCTCTGGGAGCGTGTGCATGAGGAGCTCGGTGTAGGTTATTCCTTGTATCCCCCCTCCCCGGTCAAGACCTGGGAACTATATTTCTGCCTACCACATGAAGCAGCCTTATAGTGAGTCAGACTATTGGTCTATCAGGGTCAGTATTGTCTATTCTGACTGGCAACAGCTCTCCAGGATCTTTCACACTGCCTGAGACTTTTAATTGGAGATAGCAGGGACTGAAGCAAAGCAGATGATCAACCAGGAAGGAAGGCAGACAGACAATACACAATTACTTCCTGAAAAAACTGGGGGGGGGTGTTAGGGTTAGGGTTTGTGATATATACAGAAAAGAAAATTGATTGATTGGCTATGAATCCTAAATTAGCATGTGTAGCTTTTTAAAAATGGAAGCCACAATGTTAAGCTAGCCAAACCAATGTGAAACTAACTATCATGGCCATTAGGAGACCAATTTGTCCCAGTGGTAAAAGTTTATGCTCAACTTCACAATGCAAGCTAGCTTTCCCTTAACATTTTTCAATGCCTTGTATTGAAGTTGGTTAAGAGTGAAGGGAGTACCTAACTGAAGGTAAATATTCAACGGTGGGAGTTATTCTACATAATTTAAAATGCAGTACATGGATATGATCTTGTCTACCTGATATATCACAAATGCTCTCTAGATTATAAGAGATTAATTGCTGGTTACATCTCTGGTCTACGTATTACATCTATGGGTGGTCCCCACTAACCATCATAATCCACGCAATGGAAGTCCAGAGGATGCCTGATCAGTCTATTGCACTACAGAGTTTTCAGTGTTCTTTCCTGTCTCTTTACAGACCTGATTGGTAGTGATTTTTGTTAATCAAATGAGACTGCAGCACTAATATTCCAAGTGTGGATGGGTAGTGGTGAGGGACATAATGGGTGGTTGGTGACATGGATGGTAATGCCCCACCATTTGCTGCTTGTACTGTCATTTTTAAATGTCCTGGAACATGGCCTCTGCCACAGCCTTTGCAAAGACTGAACCAAGAAACGTTTAATTAAAAGACAATGAGGGGAGCATGAGTCCGTAATTCTTTTGTTTTGCTGCATATCTGAATTTTTTTTAATTTGTTCATTTCTGCTAGTACATAATGGTAAAATTGTGCTGCCAGAAATTATTTCATTAAATGGCTGATTACACCAAGGGTCAGGGGACAGGATCTTATTGCTCAAAAATAAAAATAACTTTTTATTGCTTACATATTCATTTGAGTTTCCAGATTTAATTCAAATGGTCTTCGATTTGTTTGTTATTGTAAAAAATGCCTTTATATTTAATTTTGTAAAGCCTTCTAGAATAATATTTAACAACAAAAATGGTTTTTCGTCAAATGCTTTAAAGAACATTAATACTGGCATGGGGGTTAGCTAATGTTTAGACTGGTTTTTTAATCTTGACATTTTAAAAACTGTCTTAGTTTAAGCAATATTAGATTAACAGGGCAAACTTTGTCAGACTCATGAAGGTATTTCTTGGCTCTGCATCTGGCTACTCTTTGCCATTCCAGTTTTAAATAATTAATTGTTCTCTTTTAGAGGATTTCAGCAAATGCATGCTCCCCTTTTTTTTAATAAGAAAATAATGTGGACACTGGGGCATGTTTCCAAACCAGCATGCTCTTAACCAGGGCTTTTTTTCTGCAGGAACGCGGTGGAACGGAGTTCCAGAACCTCTTGAAAATGGTCACATGGCTGGTGGCCATGTCCCCTGATCTCCAGACAGAGGGGAGTTTAGATTGCCCTCCGCGCCGCTCAATCTAAACTCCCTTCTGTCTAGAGATCAGGGGGCATGGCCACCAGCCATGTGACCATTTTCTCCAAGGGCAACCCACTGAGTTCCACCACCTCTTTTCCCAGAAAAAAAGCCCTGCTCTTAACGCTTCCTGTCCCTACCAATTAGAGACCACATTCCCCCGGTTGGGGCGGGAGATCCCCCTCTCCCAGCTTCCACCTTTGCCACCACTCACCTGCCAGGCAGGGGGAATGGCACAGGGAATGGGCCCAGGAGCCCCCCAAAGTGCTCCCACACACTGTGGAGCACTTCCAATTTGACAAGAAAGTGCTTGGGAGTACACACGCGCTTTGTGTGCACGCAGGGTAAGTACCCCCAATGCATGCGCCTCCCAAACTCCCCTGGTCCCCTAGTTTGGGCTCTGAGGGATCTGGCAAACTTACTACTAATTCTCTGCCGTTTTATGCCCCCAGCCAGGCTTGTTTCCTCTTTTGGAGCCTAGCTGGGAATCGTAAGAAAGGGCATGGAGAGATTTACAGGGGAGAAAGAACTCCTTTCATTAGCTTTATCAAAAAATGAGAACTTGGGAACTTCAGTTCTCTCCCAAATCCTCTATTTATTTTGATTCCATCAGCCAAAGTCTAGCTATAGAGTCCAAAATGGCTTTAATCTATGGCTCCAGAGCCGAATGTGGCTTAGTACAGAACAATTATGGATCTTTACCAAAGGGAAATAAAATCTTTAAGTTAAGATATATTGGATGAGCAGGTGGGATTCTAGAATAATCAATTTGGGCAGGCAAAGATTTTTATGAAATTAAAAGGCTTCTGCAAGATTCATTACAGAAAAGGAAATTATAGAGCTGAACAGGTATCAGTGGCAGTAACTATGTGCAGATTTATGCCAGTACACTAGAACAATTGTGCAGGGTGCTCCTGTGAATATTTATTAATTATTGTGAGATCTTGAGTGTGCCACTTCCTAATGAAAAATTCACAACCACTAGTGTTTGGGCTGCTGAAACTGTATGGTTTTATTAATCATGTCAGTTATCAGTAACGTTAAGCTGAATAGTTTTAGTTCTGCAAATAGGCTTTCCTGTACTGGCTCTCTGTTGATCTCTCACTCTGAACTTTGATGTAATTTGGCTCTCTAATTGTAAAAGGTTGCAGACCCCTTGTTTTAAACATTCTTTGTGGCCTAAACCACAGAATGTTCTGTGCATGTTCTGTATATGTTTCCTATTTCCACTGGGGTTTTTCCCCCTATTGCTGTTACTGAAACATTACTTCCTTTGCCAGTTAATTGTGCTAAAGGAAAGGCACCATTGCTGCCAGTGGGCCTGTTGTTTGTTGGATGTGTTCCAGTTTCTAAGTCTAGGCTTGCAGGAGCACTGAGTACAGACAGGCACCAGATAGCGTGCTTGCCATTTCTGCATAGTGAATTAAAGCATCTCCCCTTCAGCTCCTCTGCACTTTATATTCATGTTAAGAAATGGAAATGTAGTGTGGAAAATCCTCCTCCTTTTATAACTGTTTTGTACTTTCCTATGAAGTATAATGTCCTCCTGAGCACAATTGTTTCCAACTCCTGTCTAGAACAGCCAGAGAAGAAATTGTCCTGAGCATTTTTTTTTTTACAAAACAATTGTACTAGTCTCCAGTATTCATTGGGTGTGAGTAGGTGATCATAAGTCAGCATGGGTCCCTCACAAAGGCCACAAAGGAAAATTATAAAAAATGGATCTAAAGAGATCTTTGTGACTAGAGAAACAACAAGTTTTAAACAATGTAATTGCTTATTAATTATAGTGAAATTACTTCACCAAAAAAAAGATTTTGTCAATGTTTTCCTTTGACTTATTTCCCACAGTTTATCTGTTGTTTATTTATGTATTACAGAGTGTGGTATGAATTCAGTCAGATTAGGTTTATAATTCATGTGCTGACAAGAACTCTGGTATCGGAACACAAAATAGCATCACTTTTGGCCATTCTTCACATTTCTTATAAGTTAACCGCCACATTTGGTGTGCTGGGATAAGCAGCAATGGCTACATTTCCAAGCAGGGCCTCTTTGTGCTTCCATAAACTTTCACCATCCTTGTCTAGATCCTGGGTCTAACAGATGCTCTTCTGAGCAGGGGGATTGTACTCATTTGCTTCATTTTCAACTACAATCTGAGCCAGCTGATTGCTCTTGTTCAGCCGTCTTGTCATGTCTGTACCCCTACATCCATGTCATTGTTCTATGTATTGCTAATGCTGTACCTTAATGTCATTTGGTAAATGCTCTAACCATCACTTTCGTTTCTCAAGCATCCTGAGAACACAGCTGTCTTATCTCCTTCCTTTGAAGCTCCCAGAAGCGACCTTGCACTGTCTGAAATGTTACAGTTTAATTTTATGCCTTTTGTCCTGTCTAGGCTGATGTATAAACCCTAGAAGAAATCCCCAAACCGTTTCCCACGCAAACCGGTGGTCTAGGTGGGAGGGGGGGAAATGATTGGGTCTTTAGAGATGTACTTTCTTCACGTTTCTATTCCTATCAATGGAGCGTGTACTGCTTAGATGCTTTTTTGCTTCTGAGTAATTCTATGGACATATATTTGGAAATGATTGGATTTCTGAATAAAACCATTTAACCAAGAGCTTGGACTTCTTGTTGCAATGGTACAGAGATTTGTCTACCATATCCTGTCACCCATAGCCTGACATATCTCTTCAAGTGGAACTTATTTATTTAATAGAGAGAAATCTGATCAAGTTGGTATTCTTTCACTTGATACTGAAAAAGCATTTGACAAAATATATTGGAAATTTATTTTCTTTATGTTGACTAAATTTGGCTTCCTTCATGACTTTTTAAAATGGATTAGAATTTTGTATTCATTTTCTAGATCTAGGGTACAGAAAAGAGGTATTAGACAAGGCTGTCCTCTTTCTCCTCTCATTTTTGATTTATGTTTGGAACCTCTGACTTGTGCTATTAGACAATGTAATAATATATGTGGCTTTATACATAATCCTTTAGAATTAAAAATGTAGATGATCTTTTATTATTTATTTCAAAACCTCTATCTTCCATTCCTGAATTAATGAGGTTGATTAATAATTTTGGTGATCTGTTAGTCAATTAATTGGACAAAATCAGAATTAATGCCATTGGGAGACAATATATTACAGAGTGTAATTACTGAGGGACATTTACGATGGTGTCCAGGTGCTATTACTTATCTTCAGGGGTCATTTCGTAGAAAAAGAGCTGGATGAACTCATTAGCATATGCCATGGCCCTTGCCATCACCGGAAGTGTGTCATTGGCATACCTGATTTGCATATGCCACACCCCTTGACATCACCTAACTTGGCTGTTTTGGACCCAATCATGGCCATTCAGGGCCGAAATTGGGCCCAAAATGGCAAAAAGGGGCTGAAAATGGCCGAACAGGGGCCCAAAATGGTCAGGATCGGGCCGCTGCTGAGCAGGAGAGTGATCCACCACCCATCAGAGGCTCGATCTAGGCTGTTTCAGCCCCAATCCAGGCTGAAACGAGCCTAAAATGGCTGAGAGTCAGGTGGGCAGGGCCACCTGTCACGTGACCTCTTTGGGGAACTGCCAGGACTGCGTTCTGGTGCGTTCCCCCTCAAAATGAGCCCTGCTTATCTTGGAATATTGATTCCAAGGAATACTAAGTATATGATTTTGTTGAATTTTAATAAACTCATCTCTGATATATCCTTGGATTTGAATAGATGGGCAACCCGAAACATGCCATTATGGAGTAGAGTAAATATACTCAAAATGAATATTGTACCTCAAATTATATGTGTTATGCATGCAATTCCTTTTTATATGCTTTGAAGATATATTCATAAAATTAATACTTTATTTTGGAAATTTATGTGGGATTCAACGCCACCCAAGATTTCTTTATAGAGGATTCAGCTTTCAATTAATGAAGGAGGATTTGGTTTTCCGGACCTTAGTGCTTATCATCAGGCATGTTTGTTAGCGTGTACAAATTATTGGAATCACTCCTCTCAACTGGAGTATCTGTCTTGAGCTCTCTTGAAGGCCTCCTTTTTGGAACCACTTTTTAAGTGGAATGCATTAGGGTCTACTTATGTTAAAATGAGTTTTGTTCGTTCAACAATTTCTACAGCTAGAGAAGTATGGCACATAATATCATGAAAATTTCAATTTGACTGGATATCACATACTAAACTAACATTATGGTCAAATCCAGATTTAAAAATTGGGAGGAAATCTTTCTTGTGGAAAGTTTGGACAGATAAAGGAATTTTTACCTTAAATCACTTGTTAGGTAATGATGATGAGTTCTTGTCATTTTTCCAACTGAAGTCTAAATATGATTCGCCAACTTCAGTGGAATGGCAATATTTACAATTGCAACATTTGCTGGGGTCCAAATATGGTCTGGCAGCTTTATGCTTCAAAATTTCCCACACTTTTGGAGATTTTTATTGAGTTATTACAGAAAGTGAAACCAAATGTTTGAGGTCATCTAATAAATATGATACACAGAGCCTTAGAGATGAATAGAATAATGATCTGGAACATCCAATTTTGCTAAAGCAATGGGCTAAGGCTTTAAGCCATATACCTGTTGCTACTATGGATCTCAACTTGTGAGATCCAAATTATTCAGAAAAAGTTAGCAAATTTGTAGGACTCTCAGGCTGGGTATTATTATTAAACAAAAGTAGCAAAAGTGGACATTTTCAGAAATGTAGAATATGTAACAGTAATTTCATAATAAACAAAACTTCATAAAACTTCATAAAATTGCATGTATAGGATGAGGGACTGCAGTATTGGTGTGTGGCAGGGAGTAGGGCTGCCAAGCCAAGCCTGGCAACTGGCCAGGAGGATTCGTATGGTGTGTGTGTGGGGGGGGGGGGCTTGCCAGCAATATAATGTAGTTGCTGGTGATGCTCTGATGTCACTCCCCATGCACCCAGAAATATCATCAGTGTATCTCCAGGATCGCTCTAGCATTTTCTACAGCAAACGCTGGTGGCACTCCTGGGTAAATGGGAAGTGACATCAGCATGTCAGGAGGACTCTCCCCATCTGTTTGCCTGAGTCAGGATGGTGGAAGGCCAGTCCTGGGAGATGAAGCTGCACAGAACTGGATTGAAGCGACACTGCTGGCCTGAAAGGGGGTCCATTTAGCCTCAAAATTTGTATCCTTTTCTGCCAAAGGGGGTATTTCCTACCCTACTCTGCTGACCCCCTGCCCCAACTACAAGCTTCTGAGGGGCTGGTGGAATAAGTGTGTGTGTTCAAGGGGGCTTGAGGTCTCTGTTAGGGAGCCCCTAGCCCCTGCCCTTATACCCAGGGTAGATTTCTGCCACCAGTCAGACCTTGTGCACTCCCTTTTCTCCCTTTCTATGGTCACCAAAAGTGTGAGGGGTGCACATAGAAGATTGGTGCCCCTCCTTCCCTGATTGCTGATCTTCTCTGCTCAGCCAGATGTTTGATCCCTGTGTGGATGAATGGCTAGGCCAGGGGGTGAGCAGTTTAATCATGGTTTAGGAACTTTTAAAGGAAAATATTTATTTTAACTAGTTAACAGTACTTAGCTTCTTATTTAACACTTACTTAAGAATGGCAAACCACCTCTGTTAGTTTCTTGCCATGAAAACCCCACTAGGGATTGCCATAAGACAGCTATGACTTGACAGCAGTCTCCACCACCACCTAAGAACACAAAAATGGTATGGAAATACATATCAGCGCACAGTTGCAGGAGTTACAGAAGCTAGGAAAAGAACCAAAGCCAAGCACTAGATTTCACATTTTTTACCTTGGCATTTCTCCCTCAGAAATGGGTACAAGACAGCTGGAACTTAGAAAAATGTCAGTTTCTGGTACCTTAGTGTCTCAGCTTGCAGTGAGTAAGCTGAATTATTTAACTCTTTCCTCCCCAGCTGAGAAGGATTCTGTTTTGAAATGGGACCTGGCATCTAACCAATAAGGTCCATGTGGCTCCCTTGACTTTGAGGGTCACCCCCTCCCAAGCAGGATATTAAAAGCAATCCATCATGTTTCTTCTTGGCAGTATGGCAAATATCCCCTCCACCTATCACCATAAATGGCAGGTGCTTTCCTTCCTGTAGGTAACAAGATGCTTTTATTGCCTGGTTCTCATACAATGTAAGGCTGCTGGAGTTGTAAAACAGATTTTCTCCAAGGCTAGTGCTAATGGGGCAGAAGATGAAGTTATCCTGCTGACTGGAGACTTGATTAGCTTACCAGGTAGGCTGGTTTTGTTAGGGATGCACTATGGCAGGAATGGCATGTCAGAGTATTGTCCCACTGGCCCAGGCTGTGAGAAAATCTCATGGAATCACAAGATGAGCCCGTGGTAAACGGCTGGGGCAGTGTTTCACAAAGACCTGCCTGTTTCATCCTGCCTTTGGATTTGATCCAAGATAGATCTGCCTGTACCTACAATCATTTGGGATTTTTTTTATCACAAAGAATTGATGAAAGGCTAAGCTTGTTCTTTTGCTTTATGTTACAGCAAAGATATATTTCTTGAAAAATCAGAGTTAACAGTTAATTGTTTGGGGAAAAAATTGATTGCAGGTTTGAATATAGGCATAGCCACAGGGGACAGAATGTTTAGCTTAGGTATGGGTGCCCTGTCTTCAAATTCTTTTCCCGAGCTTTAGGGAGATCACTGTTCTTCAGTCTGACCTATTTTAAAGAATGGCTGTGAAGATGAAAAGGGATAGAAGCATGTATCCACCCTGGAGAGCCTTGGAGGAAAGGCAGGGCATAGAAATGTGAAACATTAAAAAGTATTTAGAGAACAATTCATGAGTGGAAGCCAAGGGGTACTCGAGAAAAAAATGGATGTGCACAGGATCAGTGCAAGATACTTTGTCACCACAAGCAAGGCATGGCCATCGTGTTCTCCATGCCTCTGGTGGCCAGAAGCCTGCTGAGCCTCCTCGCTAGCATTGCTGCTCCTGCTTTGGGGACTTGGCAGAGGTCCCAGTGGTGGGGCCTCTCACACTGGCAGCAGCTTGGAGCAAGCAAAGCTCCTGGAGTGTTGGCACCCTCCTTGAGCAGCTGCTCAAATGGCTTGTACAGAGAACTGGCCCTAGGGTGTGGGAAAATCCTCTGGAATCTAGCCAAATGAAGCCGAAGGAGCTTAGCCAGCTGTGTTCACATCTTTACAAAAATGAGGGCCAAAATCCGAAGAGGATAATATTTAAATGAACAAAAACATCATTTGAAATGTATTTTTATCACAAAGAACCAATAAAAGGCAAAGTTTGTTCTTTTGCTTTAAATTTACCATTAATATCTTAGAAACAGCAAGAATATTTTGTTTGAAAAACCAGAGTTAACAGTTAATTGTTTAAAAAAATATTTTGAATGAAGGTTTTAATACAATAAAATAGTACACTGTGCCAAGTTTGATTCACAAGTAGAATTTAGTGACTTGCACCTAGTCCTAACATTTACTTTAAAATAAATCAGATGAATTACAGTGGAACAACTTCCCAAACCACTGTATTAGGCTTAGAGCAGGAGCTTTTTGCTCTCCTTGGCAAGATCGAATCTTCTTCAAGGGAGGCAATGGGAAATACTGAATATTTATTAGATGTTTTGAGTACACTATTCCCAAGGGACTCCTACAACACCACCGAAGGAATGGATTGGACATTTCCGTTGCAACTTAAAAATTCCCCCCTTCATTTACATTCATCCAACTGAGAGAGAAAAGGCTGCTGGCTCCCAAATTCACAAACTCCTGATGTGGATGCCAACAGTGTGAGAGTGGAAGTGCACACAGCTGCTGCATATAACAGAGCCTTCTGTGCACTGGCCCCAAGCTTATGGAATCTTTCCCTCAAACACAGATTTCTCTTCTTTCTTGGTATTTAGGAGACAGCTTAAGGTTGCTGCTTCTTTGTAAAAGTTATCATTGCCTTCAGTTCATGATTTGATCTCTTTTAGAACCTGATGTATCTCATTCATGGTGATGTCTGGCTGGTCTTATTTGATAATGGTTTTATAGGATCATTTTGCTAGGGTTGCCAGGTGGGAGGGGGGACCTGACACTTACCTTTTCAATCCCCCAGTGCGGCGTGATGATGTCACTCTTGGGAGTGACATTGTCACGCCATGCTTGGAGTGTGCCGTGGCAGGCCTGTGCCTTCCCCCCCCCCCAGTCAGGTGAATGAGGGGGAAGAGGCAAGGAGCAGGGGTCACCCTGCCCCTATTGGAGGACCAACAATCTTACATTTTGTTGTTATTTTGGTTTTATTGGCCCTTTATTATTTTTTCATTCATTTCATTTTCATTTACTGCTAGAGTGGACACATTCCTTCCCCTCCCCATGTTGTCTTTTCTCTTTTTAAAGTAAACTACTTGAGTACTGAATACATGGGAAAAGGAATATAAGTTTTAAATGAAACATTACACTAATTTGTCAGTGCATTGTCTAGAAACCAGAACTGTGAACCTATAGCAATCTTCAGTTCTCTCAGACTTGGCATATGCTCAGTTTGATTCACAAGTAGAATTCTATTCTCTCTCTCTTTCTCTGTCTCTCTCCATCCACATATCCATATAACATGCCATCATTTATAACTGCTTTGTCTTATCTACACAGCAAAATCCAGTTGTGAATTATTGCTATAATGCAACAATGGCATGATATCCAATTATGTGTGTAGGCAACCTCCCTGCCCCCACATACTATGGCGTGGAGCTTCCAGCCTGTTCCCTGGGCTCCACGCCACCAGTACCAAAGGCCCACCCCTGCCCAGGGCCAGGGCCGGGGCCAGCCAGCAGCCATTCAGGGTTCCCACCGCCAAGGAGAGTGCCAGCCCTAGGCCCAACAGGGGCGAAGCAGCAGCTTTGCTGTCTGCCCCTGGGGCTAATTTAGGTCTGTTAAAAAACGTGTAGCCTCCTTTTTCCCACTACACCGTGGTCCCTGTCTGAACTGAGCCCCACTCCACTATTTGCAAAGAAAAAAATGCTTGGGCTCTCCAGATGTGGAATTCCCAGCATCTCATCTAGTCTGACCCTGAGGGACACTGTAGAAGCTATTGGGAACTATTGGATAGTATGTTCATCGTAAAGCACATCTGCCCTTGCACCAAATACCTCCCTTTGATTAGGGACTTCTGATGTTGTATACTACAGAAAGGGTAGTGAGTGTTAATGTGGTTAGAGCTGATATTTTCAATAGCATTTGTACTTTATGGCAGAAGTTTGTGCCAGCTATTGAGTTTCAACACTTTCAGAGCAATTCCGAAGCACTGTGATTCAACACGCTGCTTTCAGAAATAGTCACTTGCTGTTTTCATCCAAACGCTTAAGGAATGACCTAAAGATGGAGTAATGGAAACTCAAATACATCGGTGAGAGACGAGAAGTAGTTCCTGTTGGTGCATTCTGGTCTCTTCCTCTGCCTGGAACTAAGCTGGTAGTTTAGTTCTTCCTAAACTGGGAGGGGATGAATATTTCTTTGTGAAGAAAAAGCACTTAAGATTCTGGAAGAAACAGAGAGAAACAGGCAGACGCTGCTGAGGGTTGAATGAAGCACCTGGAGGGTACAGGGTCTGTTTCTCTTCCTGGAGATCATCATGAGGGGTAGCAGGTCTGCTGCTCTGTCTTCACCTGGCATTAGCATAAAGCTAATTCTCAAATCCAGCTAAGCACTGTCACATGAACTCCTTAAAAATAAACCATGTCTTGGATCCTACAAACAGTGAGCAAAATATAATTGTGGTCTTGGATATTTCCAGCCTTCTCTCCTCAGCAACTGCCTGTGATCATTGAAAAGCTTACGCTAGTTAGTGAGGGACTGTTGCAGACAAAAATGCCACACAGCATAGGACACTGCAGTGAGGAGGTAGAATTAAGCAAAATTCCTCACCCCCAGTTTTTTCTTCCATTACTGAACAGATCAAGCTTTTCATTTACAGAAGAGGGAAGAAATGTTATATTTTGTGGGGGAGATGGGGAGGAAGGATTCTAGAATCCTAGCCCATATATTTTCTCAGTTGGTTTGTTACCCTTAGTAACTTTTGCCTTTGGGGAATCTGGATTCTTACTTATTTTGGAGACTGTTAATTCCTATCTTATATACTAATTGCCAAGTAGGCCACCAGCAGATACTTAAATCTGTGGATCGGGGCCCTGGGCTAGAAATTGGATGCTTTTGCAACCTTGCCTCCCACCCTGAAGCTGTCCTGTATGCTGGCCCTCCCCGCTCCCATGTTTGGAGCAGCAAGCCACCCCAGGCCTAGCAAAGGAAGCAGCGAGCTTGGATGAGGCAGCAGAAAACCACTGCAGTTAGCATCATGCCCACCCAGTGCTGGGATGCGGGAAGCTCCAGTATACCCATCCAATGAAAAACACTGGCGCACTCACCCTGCACTGGGCTGTGGGAAGCGCTGGGATGCCTACTCAGCACTGCAGCATGGTGAGACCCCACAGGCCCAAGGAGGGCCAGTTGTGAGCCCAGCTATCCCTGGTAAATAGGATAAGGGGGAAGGGGGAGGGTTTTGAAATGCAAAGGGGGGGAAGGCAAAGAATATTTGATGGGGGAGAGGGGGATGGTAATGGAGTCTGGAAGGGAGCCAGAGCAGAGGGCAATAAGGATATTTGCCTGGGAGGCAAGTAGAGGATAAGGGAGGAAAGAAAAAAGGAACAGTTCTTGCGGGGTGGGGGATGGGGAAAGATTGTTGAGAAAGGAGGAGAAATAAGAAAGGATCATCGAGAAAAGGGGAGAGAAAAAAGGAGAGATAGTTAAAAAGGGGAGAAGAAAGAGAGAAGAATCTTTAAAAAGGGGGTCCCATCTCCCCATGCCACCCTGACACAATCCGCAACATCTTGTTTCAGTCCACCCACTTGTACTTCTCTATTTATCATCTTCTGATCTACTTTGTCCCTGCATACCTGAATTCCCACGGATGAGAAAAATTGCGCTTGATTGACAAACATTCTGTATGAAAGATTAGTGGAAATTTCATCATTAAAATACTGAAGTATTTGCTGTAGGGAGAAGCCTTGCATTAGCAATTGCAAGCTATTCTGATATTACTCCTTCAGCTAGAAAAGTGATGGGTCTGTGATTTCAAAGTGCTTGAACAACAAGATGGGCAATTTTCTCCCTCTTAAGGAGCCTCTATGCTGAAAGATAAAGTGACAAGCCATGGGAAAATTAAAATCCATTCATGAAAACCACTGTGTGTTGTGATGCTCAAGTCATATTAATAAAAACAGAACAGGAAAGAAGGAAATACGGGCAAAGGACTTCATGGTGGGATCAGGATCCAAATGGATAGTGAAACAAATCTAACTCTAAATGGAGAGGATTCCTTTTTTAAAAAAATTAATAATGTCTGGATTATTATTCCATCTCTTTTCGATTCTTCTCCTGCAGAGACTTGGTTAGAAGTTAGAGGTTGAGGGTGAATTAGAAATTAAATGTTAGATTCCCAAATCCATGTTTTTCTTGCTAAGCAAATGCAGGAGAAAATCAGCAGATAGCCATTTGTCCCATCTGTGCCCCCTTACCATCTTGAAACTAGAGAAAAAGTCTCATTGAGGAAGTATAGATCGTTATGAGCTTCGTTTCTGTTCACAGTGATTCAGGGTCAAACTATACGAGACAACTTACATGAGTTTGTGCAAGTGTTTAGAAGTATGTATGCTCCAACGTGACCATATCAACTTTTCCCCAAGCTGAACATGTGTCCTGTAACTTCTGTCCATGCATGTGTCCTGTAACTTCATGTAGCTGCATTTGTGAGTGGCCATAGTCATAATTAGTGAGTTGCTGGTGCAGAGCACCAATTTTGGTCACTGTGTGTGAGGGGGGGGAGACAAGGGATGGTGTCCCATGATGCACTGCCCTTTGCACATGCTCAAATCTTCCTCAGCAGTACAAAGCAAATTCGGTATAATTTGGCCAATGTTTCCAAAGGGAAACGTGATTTGGAGCTTTCCGGGGGTCTGGGGACCAAATTTTACCAAATTTGCTGGGGACCTACTCCTAACTGTCCTCTAACAATCCCTCAAGTTTCATGAATATTGGACTTTGAGAAGCCTTTCTATGGCCCTCCAAAAAAGGTATCCCCTGCCACCTCCAATCTCTATTATTCCCTATGGGGACAACTATGGGGGTTATCCTGGGGGATGCGGGTGGCATTTTGCAAAAGAAAACTACAAAATTTACAAGAGACATACTCCTGTCTGTCCTCTAAAGACTCCCCAAGTGTCATGAAGATTGGACCCCAGGGAGCCATTATATGGCCCCCCAAAGAAGGTGCCCCCAGTCACCTCTAATTTCCATTATTCCCTATGGGGAAAACTAGGGGAGCTAGGTGCCCGTGGAAAGCCCTGAATTATGTTTCTCATTGGAAACAATGGCTGAATTTTATTTAATTTGCTCTGTATTGCCAAGGAAGATTTTAGCATGTGCAAAAAGAAGGTGCATCATGGGATACCATCCCTCGTCTCAGAGGAACAGGGAGGAAACCCATGCCAGACCATATGTGGGATCGACTGCAATGTGGCTGAAGTGTGCAAGTGAGCAGGAAACTAATGGGGGAAATGTGTAAAGGCAATCACGTGCTCAACACATGTAATTTGTCTTGTGTAGTTCAGCTGCATGACAAAAGGAACAGCACTGCTTAATAATTCTTCTTATAGTCTGCAGAGATCCTGCTCAATATGCAAATGCCATAGAGGCCCTGAACTACTGCCTGGTCAGTTAGCTAAGAGTGAACAAATTGAAACTAAACCCTGAAAAGACTAAGGTAATGCTGGTTGAGAAGCCAGCAATATTGAAGGACATTGTGCTCCCCACTTTTCCTACTTTTGATGGGGTTTAGCTGACCCTTGCTGACTTGGAGAAACAAGTTAATGCAGCTACAAAAATGCACCCACCTTGGCACAGCAGATCTTAGGGATGCCAGCCCCCCCCATACCCCCCAACTTACCTGGCTACTGTGTACACTCCCCTGCAGGTGCCACCACTTGGATCAGGCCCGTTTTGGCCTGGATCGGGGCCGCTGCGGAGTGCGGGAGTGCTCCTGCCCTCAGCAGGGGCCCAAAACACGCCCGTTTCGGCCCAGATCGGTCTCTTCTCAGGCCTGTTTCGGTGTGGATCTGGCCCGTTTTAAGCCGCTGCAGCGTGTCGGAGCACTCCTGCGCTCCGCAGCAGCCCCAAACATGCCCATTTTTGCCTGGATTGAGCCCATTTTGGGCTGCTGTGGAGCATAGGAGTGCTCCCGTGCTCCACAGTGGCTCAAATGGGCCCAATCCGTGCCAAAATGGGCCTGGTCTGGGCCGAAACGGGTGCGTTTTGGGCCCCTGCAGAGTGTGGGCACATGCCCATGGGGCTGTGTGATGACATCACTTCCCACGCACACACCCCCACCAAAACAGGTAAGTGCCAGACCCCAATCCCCCGCCAGAAGGTTGAGGGGGCCTGGCAAACCTAGCTGATCTATGCCAAGGTAACGTCAAGACTAGACTACTGCATAGGTCTCCTAGATTGACTACTTCATAGGCCTTCCCTCAACGTCAGCTGAGAGACTCTGGCTGGTGCAAAATGCCGCAGCTCAATTATTATCAGGATCTAGGCAAAGCGGCATAATACTTCCATTCTGCAGCCACTCCATTGGCTGCCCATCAGTTACCTGGCTAAAATGAAGGTGTTGGCTAGCACATCCAAAACCCTTCATGGCCTTTGTCCCTCATGTCTGCAGGGCTGCTTCCCTCCTGTGCCCCACCATGATAGCTTTGCTCATCTGGGCAAAATCAACAGCTGCCCATACATGTGCTTTCTCCATTGTGGCCTTCACTTTATGGAATGGCCTGCCTGATGAAGTTCGGAGGGCTCCCACTCTCCTCCTTTTCTGCAAACTATGCAAAGCTAAATTATTCAAGAGGGCTTTTCTACACAGGTAATAGGGCTACATTGTAACAAAAAGGTTCGGAAAGTTACTTGAGTAAACAGTTAGGGACTGTAGTCTATACTACTGTGTATAGTTTGTATTGTACATTGCTGTAAGTAGGATCCTACTGTCAGATATGCTTCCAGCATATCTGTCATGGGTTATGGATTTCTTGCTGCAGTGTGTAGTGTACCTCTGAAAACATGCAGAGGGAACCTGTTTTGCTGGCTGGTTGCTAGCTGTTTATCTTGCAGGTGTTTTGGTTACAATTTCCTGGCCAGACTGAGAAAGTGGCCTTGAAGTTCAAGCAGAGACCGCACCAACCTCCTAAAAGACTGAGCAGAGCTCATCCTTTCCCTCCTCCCCTCCTCCCCTCCTCCCTGGCTCAGTGCGCCAAAATCCTAATGGATTTTCTTTCCCACTGGGGTGGGCGTGGACTTTGTCCTGCAATTAACCTTGCTTTGCTACCTTGAGTCACTTCAGCCAATGATCCCGTCTGACCATCTCGATACTGGTATTCTTCTTTAATAAAGTAACTTTAACTCATCCACCTGAGTGATGCAGTGAAGTGCTTGGGTGTAATACCTGGCAAGACCTGACACCTACTATGTAATTTTTGTGATGGTTAATATGTCATGTTAATACTTATGTTTTGCTTCAGTTCTGTTTTAGATTTCTGATTGGTTCCAGTTTTCTACAATCCAGATCCTGTTGCATGGTTTATTGGATAGCCCATCCTGTTGATTATGTTGACTTACTCTTTGTAATCAACCTTCAATGATATCCTCAAAAGAGTTATTCTAAACCCGTTGAGATCAATGTGCTTAGACTGGAGTAACTCTGCGTAGAATTGCAGTGATTGAGTCCCAATGAAAAAGGCAAACTATAAATAACACAATTAACTAAATAAATAAATTGCAGGTTCTGGCCAAGCAGCCATCAGGACTGGGAAACATGACCTTCCCCCAGCTGAAGGGAGGAGGCAGGTGTGGGGTGTCTGTATTAAAAGAAAGCCAATATTTTTAGATTGTCAAAGGAGAGGGGGGGGCATGAACAAACTAAAGCACCTGACAGGTGCAGGATCTCTCTCTCTCTCTCTCTCTCTCTCTCTCTCTCTCTCTCTCTCTGGAGATGTTTCAAGATTACAGATAATGCTGAGCAATACTTAAGAAGATACCAAAGGCATGTTTAGCTTCACGAAGCAAAGCCTTCTTGCATCTACAATGAGGCAGAAATTCCAACAAAAATGTCAAACAATGATACCTGCTGTTATAGGTTTAATTTGTTTGGATTAGAGGGACTTTCTCACACTAAGTAATTAGCTCTATTTTTCAATGAGATCCTCAAGACTACTTTTACAACAAGGAGATGGCTAGGGTGGTTTTCTGATTTGGGGGAGGGTAGTCTTCTGAGGATGCAACCAGCAGAATCGTTGTATGAACCTGTGGCTGGACTGCAGCACTTCAGTCTGCAAGTGGGAGATTTCAGGTTCGAATGTTCCCCACGTATGACAGTTGCATATCAAAAGGGAAGGCCTCCCCCCCCACCCCCCACCCCATGCAAGGGACTGTTATTGGTGGGGAGGGGGAACTATTCAGCCCTTTGACCCCGCCCCTTGCAGACTGGAGTCCAACTGCAGAGACATCCCCAAGTGGCTCTTCCCCAAATCATCTCAATGGATCTTTGGGATTGTATTGGTGTAGGATCAGATTTCTTGTTGTGTGGGATTATCTGCCATACAAATATCATGTTTTGGACAGTTAGGAAAAGGGAACGTGCGCAAATCATCAGGCCAATTGTTATGAAACTCTTTGCTACCAATCCTAAGAAAGGCAGGCAGGAGCTTCTTTTATTGCATTTTTTTCCTTTGGGGAGTTTGGAGGAACATAAAGAGACGCAGTTTGTCCTGTGCACAGCAGTTCCTTGGTCTCAGTAAACCCTGTCAGTCTTTTGACTTGATAAAATATAGGCTGATTCATCATCTGTCTGCAAATATATTTGAGGCTATTATTCCCCTCCAGTGGATCTGGACTGACAGATGTGGGGCTGTTTCATGTTGTTCTTTTTCCAAACGAATAGACGGTGCTGAACATTACACCTCCTTCCCCCAGCTGTGTGCCTCTTCCAGCTGCTGCTACTGATAGACAAGCATTGGTATTAGTATTAGTCTCATTGAAATTTCCCAGGCTGCTAAAATTGCTGGCAGGAAGCAGACACCATATTTAGCTGGGACAAATGTCTCAGACCTGCTGAACCAGATAATCCTTCGTTAGTGCAGAAAAGCCCTGAGGAAATCATTATGGGGAGAGGGTTTCCAGAAATTGTGCCAGTCTGTTTTTAATGAGCCAGTGATCTGAGTGCCAAATTAAAGCAACAACTAATAGCTCTTTTTTCCAGGCTCCTTGACTTCAAGGAGCCTTGTTATTTGCCTCCATGGGTGCTCAAGGACATGCCTGCATGTGGCCACAGATAGAAAATATGCATCTCCACAGGAAGTGCATGCAGATTTTCATAGCGCACAAAGGACTGCATATTAAGAAGACCATGATGTAAACACATGGACACCCTGTATGTGCATACATCTGTTTGCAAGAAAGAACCAACATGCAGTGACTTTGTAATTGAAACCAGGGACCAGTACCTGGGTAATGTATTTGTATTACACATTCTGCTGTACATACATTGGATATAACATAAGACTTACTCAACATGCATATTTTAAAAATCAAGGTTGTGGTGGTTAGAGTGTCAAACTAGGATCTGGGAAGTCCAGAACCATGACGAGTAGAAATCAATGTAGTGAACCAAGGTACGTTCAGGCAGCAGTGTCTCTTGCTTCCTGGCCTGGTGAGCAAGTACCATCTTTTGCATTATCCCACTTCTGCAATATTGACAGCCAATATTGAGCTCTCCCGTGCTATCTCCTATGATGTAGATTGGTGGGTTGGAATCATGGGTTGGAATCATGACATTAAACTAACCCTCCCCAAACCCTTTCTGGATTTACCTTGGTATAACATCTATCACAGAGATCTTGAACATCGCTCCAGTTGGGTCCCTGCTCATTCAAGCATTAGTGGATGAAAGTTTTTGGGATGTGGAAAATTTCACAAAATCACTTTGCACTCATAAAGATTAAAAGATATTAAAAGAAAAAAAGGAAGAGAAATAATTTTCTTGCCTCTCCAAACATCATTCACATAGCACGTGCCATTGAAGCACTGGACCTAATTTAAATAAACAGAAATTATCATATACAATGTAACATTTTTATTATTGGAGGAATCTGGCTATCGTTAAAGCCGCTTGTGCTGCTGCTGTGTGTGTGTTCCGTGCTGCTGCTTACATCATGTTACATTTTTACCAGTTCATGAGTCTACATGAAACCTGTTTACAAGCTGTTTTGGGACTCATCCCGAAACTTAAAAATTTAACATTAAAAAATGATTTGGGGGAGAACAGTATTAACGCTAATGATTTGGCCAGATGTGGCCGTACCATGATGAGGCAGCCAAAGCAAGTCCCAATCAGATGTGAAATTATCCTTGTGTATTCTTAAAATGTACCTATAAGTGTCGGGCCCATCTCTCTCTGCAAGCCCTTCTTCACGTTGCCCCTCCTCTTTATCTGCATGTCCTCTCTGTTGCCGCTTATGGTTAAAGGCAGGAATGAGGGGAGGCGCCGCGACAAATAAGACCCACACATGGTTGGAGAAAACAAGGCCACAACTTTGTTAAACAAACAGCGTAAGGGAGTATTGGCACAGCATATGGATCAGATCCCCAAGCAGCATCGGCTGACCTGCCCGCCAGCCGATGAACCCCATCCCCTTCAGACCCCAGCTAAAGGAGAGACCAAGGAGTGGCATTATAGGGGAACACCCGGTGTACACCCTTTGGTGATTCCCCTGCCACCTGGGAATGAGATGCCCTGGCAGCCCCCGAGCTGGGCTTGCACCCTCGCGCCTCATTCCCAAGATTCCATAAGGGAATCCCCTCATGGGGAGCCTGCGCACGCAGGCCCAGACTCCCCCCAAATGGGATCTGATCCAATGCCCACCGCCACCAGAGCCACCCGTGGCTCCCGCCAACACTCCTAACGCCGAAGCCACTGTAGCAGACCGTCCCGCACATCCTGAAGCCAAATGTCCTGCCCCCAGCTGGACAGATGAACCCCGTCATCCCGAAAAAGGGGGGGCACTAGGTGAGAAATGTCCCAGTGCGTGATCAGGAGGCCTCCCAATTCCGTGATGAACCGCCCCATGGCCTGGGCTAGCTTTTGCCGAATCTCATCCACTTTCTTAGGGCAACGTGCCCCACGCCACACGCGCCTCTGGAGTAAGTCCGACCACAGAAAAGACACCTTTGGAAAAATTCCCCGAAGGTAGTCCAGGTCCGTGCACATGGCATGCCCCAGCTCAGGCCCCTCACGTTTGCCCAGGTCATTCTCGCTGAGCTGAATGATGATCACATCCGGTGAGCCCCAGCGTTGAGCTCGCCGCAACAGCATCGGTACCAGGGCCTCCCACAACATGCCTCGCACTCCCAGCCAGTGGAGATGAAGATGATCGTACAAGCCCAGGTGCTTGCCCCAGCCGGATGACTCCGCGTACCTCCCGGCCCAATGGACGATGCTGTGCCCGCACACCCATATGGTCTTCTTTCTCCCTGGAAAATAAGTCACAGAAACACCACACAATTACTCGGTGGCCCCACCAATAGGGCGAATGTAGGTCCGAAAAGCCCGGGATCGCCAGCGACCGATGGCTTGGATGGCGGAGCCGGGCAGGCCCAGGCTGGCAGCCACAGTAGCAGCCCCAATACGAAAAGAATGGGTGCCGAACTCCCTAGGGGGGAGCCCAGCCGCATGCAGGCATGCCCGCAAAACGGCGCTGAATTGATAGCGAGTGAGGGGGGAAAGATCCTTATGCATGAGGAAAGGGCCTGCCCGGCGAGGCCTGAGGGCCATGTAGGCCCCCACGGCCCAAACGGGGCATGAGGCCCTGCTGCGAGAGGCCCGCAATTGAATGGTGTGCCCTGGGCCACACTGGGCTGTCTTGGAGCGCCTTAAGCTGATAGTAATGCAACGCGGGGACCAAGCAATGTCACTGGCATGCAGTGCCCAGCCTGACCTGTCCGCTTTGGAATTTGCCACCAACTCACTGACCCTGAAAGCCCCGTAAAAGGCCAAGGTAAAGGCCGTGTGAAAGAGCTGGGCTTCGAAGGGGGACTGGCACAGGCGGTGCGCGGCCCGCAAGATACCGTCCAAGATGGCCAAGGTAATGGGGCACCTGTGGTCCTCCGGGGGGGTGCCAGGCGGGCCCACCCCTCCACTGCTCTCCTTGCAATGAAACTGTCACCTGGGTCCGAGAAGACGGCTGCCTCGCAGAAGAAGGCTATAGCTGCCAAATCCTTCCGCATAGATCTAGGAGACAGGCCCCGGTCCCGCAGGTGCCCCAAGTAGCAAAGGACCATGGCCTGGGAAGGAGGCCAATGGGGGCCCCCCCTAACCCCATGGAGAATGTCAGAAACCTGTCGGCTCCCTGCATTATTGAGTCCCTCCAACCAGCCAAAGCTCCTCCGGGAAGGGGTCTGGTGTGCGCTGTGCCCCTGGAGCCAGGTCATAGAACCTCTCTGTCACGGGCTGGGCCAGCCCAAGCAGGGTGGTTCAAGTCCAAACCTTAAGGCCAAAGTCAAAGGGGAGTTTCAAGAGCAAAAGCCAAGTCAAACCGGTGGTCAGAGCACGAGATAAAGCCAGGAGTGAGTCCAGAGTCCAAAAGCAAGGTCAGGCACAGTCCAAGGTCAGTCACCGATAGCGTCAGGTCCAAAAGCAGGCACAGGCAAGGTTCATGAAACACGGAGTGGTTGCAGACAGTAGACACGTTGCTTCCATGCCCGGCAGTTCCTCCAGACTGGCTCTTATAGCCAGGCGTGGTTTTCAGCCAGCTGCTGGGGCTCCATCCTGACACTACTCATCGTCACTCTCCAGCAGCTGGCGTTGGCTCAAGAGGCGAGCACTGCGCCGTCTCTCCTGCAGTTCCAGTCTCTGGCGCTGCCTGCGGCGTTCCTTGGGCGTGGGTGAACCTGGGGGGGTGGAGGCTCTTGGCTGCGCTGCACCTGTAGAAGTCCCTGGCTGAGCTTCCCCTGTGGTGTAGGAGCTAGAGGGTGCTGGTGCCTCAGCTGCTGGATGTAAGCTCTGATCAGCCAGCAGCTGTTGCTCCTGATTGCTGGCTTCTGCTGAAACAGGGCTAGGGCTGGCTACACAGGGCTCCTCTTCTCCTGAGGAGTCCTGGCTGGCTACACGAGGCTCCTCTCCTCCAGAGGAGACCTCACTCTCAGACTGGGCCATGACACTCTCCATCTGGAATCGAGACAAGGCATCCGCCAAGCTGTTATCCACACCTGCTATATGCCGTGCCAAAAATGTTATGTTAGCATTAAGACAAGTCAAAACAAAACGGCGAATAAGACACATGACCCACTCAGAGTGAGAAGACTGTCTGTTGATAACTTTGACTGCCGCCAAGTTATCGCACCAGAAAGTGACCCTTTTATCCCGGAGGAACCCCTCCCAGATGGTGACCGCCACCAGTATGGGGAAGAGCTCCAAAAAGGTGAGGTCTCTCAGGATGCCCGACCCGGCCCACTGCACTGGCCAACGCCGGGCGCACCAGTGACCCCTAAAATAGACCCCGAAGCCAAGGCTGCCTGCCGCATCCGAATGCACCTGCAGATCTGAGCCCAGATCAAGCGGGGCCTGCCAGATGGACACCCCATTAAAGTCAGCCAGGAAGCTGAGCCAAACCTGTAGATCGGCTTTGATGCCCTTGGTGAGCCGCACATGGTGATGAGGGGCACAGGCGCCCCTGCAGGCCATGGACAGCCGGGCACAGAAGGCCTGCCCAGGGGAGACAACCCTGCACACAAAATTAAGGTGGCCAATGATGGACTGAATCTCCCTAGATGTACACTTATTGCGGGACATGACCCCCGAGATCAGCTCGCGGAGGCGATCGAGCTTGTCTGCGGGTAGCCGGGACAATCCGGCCACTGAATCGAGTTCTATGCCCAGATATGTGAGCCTGGGAGAGGGGCCCTCCGTTTTTTCCTGGGTGAGTGGGACCCCCAGCTCATGAGCCATGGCCTGAAAAATCTGGAGGTGGTCTGCCTGGGGGAGCCATAATCATAAAGTCATCTAAATAATGCGTGATCAAAGGGGTCCCCATGCGGTCCTTGGCAGCCCATTCCAGGAAAGTACTAAAAGTTTCAAAAGCCGCATAGGCGACGGAGCAACCCATTGGCATGGCTTTGTCCACGTACCACATGCCCCGAAATTTGAAACCCAACAAGGAGTGGTCTGATGGATGGACCGGGAGCAGCCTGAATGCTGACTGAACGTCACACTTGGCCATAAGGGCCCCAGGCCCACAGGCCCGAACGAGATGCACCACGTGATCGAATGATGCATATCGGACCGAGCATAATTCCGGAGGGATGAACTCGTTAACCGACGAACCCTTGGGGTATGAGAGGTGGTGGATGAGATGATATTCGCCAGGCACCTTTTTGGGAACAACCCCCAAAGGAAAAACCCTTAGATTGGGCAGCAGGGGGCTGGCGAACGGCCCCGCCACCCGACCGGCGGCGACCTCCTTGGCTACCTTTGCAGCCACCACCTCAGGCATTTCTTTGACAGACTTGAGATTCCCTGCCGAGGTTGCTATGTGGGGCCCCGTGTATGGAATGTGAAACCCACAGGAAAACCCCTCCCACAAGAAACTGGCTGCCTGCCTGTCCGGGTACCGAGAAAGGAGGGGAAATAGGGCCTGCAGCTGGATTGGGGTGTGCGCCAGGCCCAAGCACCCTTGTGGGGGCTTAAGAGCCACTGCTTTGGGCCTGGGCGGCGACGGGAGCCGGACCTCCATCCCTGCGGGGGGCGTTGTTGGAGGACCAGCCACCCCGAAAGGGCTGCAATGGGGTGTTACCCCTGGGGCAGGAGAGACGAGAGTGGGAGACCCCACAGACCTCACATGCGTGCTCAAAACGGCACTTAGACCGTTGGCACTTGCCCTGATTGTACTCCCAGCAGATGCCACGGGGCCTATCTCTCTTGAAGGACCATCGGGCCCCTCGTGACGGCTCCCCTTTGCCCTTCATGTGGGGTCCCACCAGCCAGAGCCAAAGTTTCTGGTTAATAAGATCTCATCTGGCCCTGGGGTTATGGGAGGCCCTCTTGCAAAAGGCCTCGTCGTAATCCATGGCCGCTGCGTCCCCCGCCAGTGCCCGGGCATGGAGCACATTCCCTAAATGATTAGTGAGGTACCAGCCCCTATCAGGATAAGCTGCCTGGACCACCCCCATGTAAATGGTGAAGCCCTCCAACCAGTTGGCAAACGTGCGCTCCACTATAACCTTCCTATCCCTCCATTTCTCACGCTTGGAAGAGGAGGCGCGCCTCCCATCCTCAGCCTCGGGCCTGAGCAAGGACAGAATGTCGATGTAGTAACCGTCCAGGATCCGCTCCCGGACTTTGCAGGCGAGGTGGAGGCCTGGCGGGTCCTCGCCATCCGTAAAGGCCAAGGCCCCAGAATTCCCTGCAGAAGAATCCCAAACCTCCCGGGGATCCCCTTCCCCTTGGGTGCCCCTGGCTCTACGACGACGAGCCCAGCCAGGGAGCCCGGGGACCCTGGCCGCCGCCTCCCAGTAGTCCTCATCGGGGCCCCCCTCATCTGATGAGTAGGACTCACCTGAGCTCCACTCGCTGTCTGAGTCCTCATGCTGGCGGCGGTGGCGGGTGTCCCTCCTGCGGGAGCTCCTTCGCTTCTTACTGGGCCTCGGGTGCTCCGCACTTCTGGCCTCCTCAGAGCTTGAAGGAGAACGTGACCTCCGACCCCCCGGCACCGCTTTACCTCTCTGCCGCTTGCTGCCTCCCTTCCGCTGGGGGACCTCAACAGGCGATGGGGCGGTCTGAGCTGCCCCGTGCCCGGAGTTCCCCAGGTGCTCCACCCGCTCGGTGAGGAGCTCCAAAGCCCGGGTTATGCTCCGAAGAGAACTTGAGGGGGCCTCAGCGTGGGGGGCCGAGAGGTACCCAGCGCCAGCAACTCGTGCCTGCCGCCTGCCCCCACTGGCCATATAGCTCCCCCGGCGGGGGCAGCTGCCGGTCTACCCGCCTCCCCTGGGCCCGCTTTTCGAGCCCTGGGCTCGCGAACTGTACCAGGGGGGAGAGGGGCTCCCCCCCGCTACCACCTCTCGCTCCCCTGGCACCCCCGGCCACCCGACCCCCACTCCCACGAGGGGCCAATGCCGAGCCCCGAGCTGGGTTTTTTAAGGAAGGCCCCTTGGTCCTGGCGCTCCCCGCTTTCGCGGCAGCCCTCGACGATAGTGCCGGCCTCCTGGTCGAGGAAGCCCTGCCCCCCCTTCACCGCCCCCCCGGGAGGCTTTCCCACCGGCACTCGAGGATCCCTGACTGGGGGCAGTCCCAGCCGCTGGGGCAGCCGGCACTGCCTTCTTCCTGGCTGGGGCCATGTCCTGCCGCCCTGGGAGAGGCTGCAATGGAGACCTTCACCGGGCGGAAGGGAGCCAGCCCGCTCGTAAGCTGCCGTGCACGAGGCTTAGCTCTGCTTTCCTCCACTGCAGCCTTCGCGCCGCCCTGCCCGGTCTTCGCCGCCGCTCTTCTGCCAGGTCCGAGGGGTTGCTGCTAACACGGCAGCCCTGTGACCGAGGCTCAGCTCCGACCCCGCACAGGCGCTGCCTCAACCCTTGACCCGGTCTTCGACGTCCTCGGTCTTCTCCTCGCCGCTCCGTCGATTTCTTCAGCACAAAACCGGCGATGAACTGGAGACAGGGCGAGGCAGGACGGGAATAAATACTCGAGCGCCGGACCAGAGGGAAGACTGGGGCAATGCAGTCCGAGCGCAAGCCCCGCCCCTCCCAGCTTGAATCCCAGGCCAGCGATTGGGCGGCCCAGGATTCAAACCGATTGGCCACTGGCCGGAGCCGGGAATCCTGGACCAGCCCTCAGCAATCGCGGCCGCCGCGCGCTCCCTCCATCCAGCCCTACAGCGGCAACCCGGCCCCAGGTAAGCCTGGAGCCTTCGTTTCTCATGTTTCTCTTCTCAGTGTAGTTGTGCGCTTGCATGTGGTGTTTGCATACCTCCAGTCTTCTGAGACTGCAGCACAGAGCATCTACCTTAGGTTAGATTGCACTATGTTTTTTTGTTCACCATGTTTGCATTTTAGTAATACATTGCAGGAAGTACCACATGTATATTTCAGCTTCTATGTTGGGTAGAGGAAGGTAAGTATTAAATTGTGTGGGATAGGTAGTGCAGACCTGTGTGCAATTGTTTGCATATACAAGCTCAGGTTAACCAAAACCAACACTGGCTCTTGGTAATGTACCCTCATGAACTTTTGATCTGTGAGTACTTTTCTTTGTTGCACAATTTTGATTTTTTTTTAACCTGATTTTATGAAAGTGACATGCGTTCCAGGTTAACTGATAGAAGGTCTGGCATTTAGAATTTCCTTTTCAGCCACCAAATTGTCTTGGATTCATTCTTCTTCTGGCTCCTAGTTTTATCGTTTTATGCATTATCAAGCATTTGGATATCTTCTGCAGTTAACTCCAGAAATAAATTGATTTCTCAAAGTTTTTCTGCCTTTCCTTCTGCCTAACGGTGTTAGACCTGTGAAGATTACTTTTCCTTCCCAGCACTATAATTGGTGTCATCATGACAAAGTGGACGTGGTGGCGTTTATTAACATGCCCTCACCTTTGATAGTTCAACCAATCATTTCCTTTCGAATGAAAAGTGAGGCAAGTAGTTCCCTTAATTATTGCTGCAGAAACACCCTATATACACACCCAAAAACAGAGCATTGTTGCACCTTGAAGACTAAGACAGTTACTGTGCCATAAAAATTTATGGACCCTCTTTGACAGATAGACACACATGAGTACAAACAGAAGGAGGATGTGCAAGGGGATAATTATAAAAGGAGAACAAAAGGTATATTGACTTATAAGATGTAATGCACCTTGAGTCTCAGTGAGAAAGATCCAGAGGAGCTAGCCATGTTAGTCTGTAGTAGCAAAATCGAAAAGAGTCCAGTAGCACCTTTAAGACTAACCAACTTTACTGTAGCATAAGCTTTCAAGAATCACAGTTCTCTTCGTCAGATGAGAAAGGCAGACTATAAATAATGCAAATAAAATAAAATAAAATAAAATAAAATAGATCTACCCTGCCATCAAAAGAGGTAGCTATTCAATCAGGAGAAGAATGGCTCACTCCCAACAGGCGGTGGTGAACTGGCAAAGCAAGCTGAAGAGAGTGCCTAAGCCTTTAGAGGAGACAATTATTAAGGAGGGCCAAAACACCGTGAGGAAAAAAATGGTCTGTCCTTTTAATGGAGGTTTATTGTGCAGAAATGGGCAGTTGAAGCTTTTCATGTCATGGAACTAAATAGCATTGCCTGGTATTTGCTGCAAATCAAACTGATATTAAAGGGGCAGATAGGGGTACTGGCTTAAAAGTTAAATACCCTGGTAATAACACCCAGTTCCTATTGACGCCAAGCTTGATAGTATAAAATTGCACATTTGCCATCAGAGGCTCTGTCTCACGAAAAGGTGTGCCACCCTAAATTTGTTTGTCTTGATGGGGCCGTAAGCATCTTTGCTGTTTTGGATGCAACAGTCTTACCCTGGAATCTGACTTTATGCACAAACCATATCCCCCTGTGGGCGTATTAAAGTCTTCATCAAAACCTGTGCCTCGTGAAAGCAAAATTTTTTATGTCACATTGTTAAAGCAAATGGGTAACGACAAATATGAATCATTAAAAACAAGTAGTTTTATTTGTTCTCTCCTTTCCCCATCAGGGTGATATCCTTTGGTTGTCTTGCAGTGGAAATCCACATGTTTCTCTGGCATCCTTGTGCAAGTTCAAAATGTGTGCAGATGGGATTCCAATCCAATGTCTAGGGTTAATGTGTATGGGCAACTCTCTTAAGATTCAAAAAATTGTCACACTCAGAACACTCTCATAAATGCATACAGGCAAACAAGGGATTTATTTATTTATTTATTTATTTATTTATTTATTTATTTATTTATTTATTTATTTATTTATTTATTATTTTTATTCTGCCCTCCCCACATTTCCACCAGGCTCTGGGCAGATTACAGATACATAGAGGTTAAAATATATAAAAGAGTTATTATAAATCAGCAACCATAAAAACATCCAAATTTACACAGTTTAAAATACATATATAAACATCAACATAGCAGCACAAAGTTCCACTAACCAAACTTAGATCATCTTCAGAGCATCTTCGCAGTAAAAAGATTTTTAAACGGGGGGTATTGATGGTGGGGAGGGCCCAATCCATCATCAACCAGCCAGGGGGGCTCTGCCTAGCACCGCCCATATGCCTGGCGGAACAGCTCCATCTTGCAGGCCTGGCGAAAAGATAACAAATCTTTCCAGGCCTTGGTCTCATTAGACAGAGTGTTCCACCAGGCTGGGGCCAGGACTGAGAAGGCCCTGGCCCTGGTCAATGCCAGGTGGATCTCCCTGGGGCCAGGGACCTTTAGCAGATGTTTCTCACTGGAGCAGAGAGTCCTCTGGGGTTCATATGGGGAGAGGCAGTCCCACAGATATGCCAGTCCCAGTCCACATAGGGCTTTATAGATTAATATCAAAACCTTGAACCTGATTTGGTACTCCACTGGTAGCCAGTGTAGCTGACGCAGTGCCAGCGTTATATGCTCACGCACTGGCAATCCTGTGATGACCCGTGCCACTGCATTCTGCACCAGCTGTAACTGCCAGATCAGGTTCAAGGGAAGCCCTGTGTAGAGCGTGTTACAGTAGTCTAACCTAGAAGTGACTATTGCCTGGACCACTGTAGTCAAGTCACAGGACGAAAGGGGACAAGCTGCCTGGCCTGTCGAAGATAGAAAAATGAGGACCTGGCAACCGCTGTGATCTGGGCCTCCATTGTCAAGGAGCCATCCAAGATCACCCCCAGGCTCCTGACTCTTGGGGGCCGGCATAAGCACCACCCCATCAAGTGCAGGAAGCCGGGGTCTTGAATCCACGTTTCAGCGACTTGTGGGAATTATGGAGTTTGGTTCTGAAAATCCCAGGCCATTAACAGCGTTCAATCCAGGCCTATGAGAAAAAGGCTTTTAAAACTCCTAAAGCGGAGGCTTTTCACCTCTGCTCTCCCTTTCTCTTAACTTTCGTTTCCTCTGACTCCCCCACAAGCAAGCTAGTGAAAGAATGTAGCACACTGGGACCTCGTGACACTCTAAGGTCCTTTTGCTTTTGCCCGCAGAGCATATCAGGTTCTTTCCAGCCTAAAGCCTTTCACTTTTTGCTGAGCATGCCAAAGGCCTCTGCCCCGCAAAGAAAAACTGACAAGCAAGAAGGTAGGATTCATGAAGTCCTCGGCACAAGGACACTGGCAGTGATGACACACCGCCTGACAAGCACCTTTAAAAGAAGGTCTCTGTCATTAGAACTTGGCTGATGCCCTGGCCAAGCGGCTAGAGAGGTTCCAGCCTGGAAGTCCCTCTGCCCGGCTGAGCTCAGTCCGAGGGGACCCTTGCTTGTGTCATGGCTTAGGTTAAGTATTATAGCTTTAAGTGTGCCTTATATCCATAAGTTTAAAGTGTTAAGTTGTATTCTGACTTAGAGTATAATGTTAAGTGTTCATCTTTGTATAGCATTGCTGTGTGGTCTTAACCTCTATAGAGAATAAACGCTGTCCTTTAAGCATCATATTAAGTGTATGGTTTTATCTTTCTTAAGGGAAGGAGAGTGGAGTAGACCCGTCTAAGGGTCACCCATGCTGGGGAGCCATGGAACGAACCAAGGAACAGCAGGATGTGGTTGGGAAATAGGCTATGTCCGCTTGCCCAATAGTGGTGTGGGAATCAACACTTGCCCTCAATAAAATTCATCCCAACCCAGGGGCAAAACCTATAAAAATCCCACAACACGACTCAAGTACAGGATTTCCATCTTCGCCAGGTTTAACTTCAGCTGACTTTGCCTCAACCATCCAGCCACGGCTTCAAAAGCATGCTCCAGGACATCTGGGGCAGATCCAGGCTGGCCATCCATCAACAGATATAGCTGGGTGTCATCTGCATATTGGTGGCACTCAAGCCTGAAACTCCACACCAACTGGGCAAGGGAGCGCATATAGATGTTAAAGAGTAATGGGGAAAGTATTGCCCCCTGCAGCACACCACATACTAGCGGCCAACGGGACAATAACTTGTCCCCTAGCACCACCCTCTGTCCCCGACCGTGAAGAAAGGAGACAAGCCAGAAACTGTCTGCAAGAAAATGTTGCACCCACAGATAGTTGGATGTTGTGCTATTGTTACACTACAGCAATAATTTGCAACTGGATTTTCTTCTGTGGATAAGAAAATCCAGCTGCAAATCTCTGCTATGGTGCAACATCCCTCAATGTGTGGATGCACTCTGAATCTACTTAACTGATTTGTTTTCAGTGGAAAAGAGCAGGAGTCCAGTAGCACCTATAAGACTAACAAAATTAGCGGTAGGGTATGAGCTTTTGCGAGCCACAGCTCACTTCCTCAGATACTGTGGCTCCCAAAAGCTCATACCCTACCACTAATTTTCTTAGTCTTGCAGGTGCTTCTGGACTCTTGCTCTTTTCCACTGCTACAGACAGACTAACACGGCTACCCATCCTGAATTTTTTTCTTGTTTCAAAGTTGTGTCTCACATTTTGAAGTGCTGTGTGTTTTAGTGAATCAGACATCTCTCTTTTTCAAATCAGCTTCAAATCAGCTGGAAGAGCACTTGGAATAAGGCCACAGTGCTGAAGGAGGAGTAATAGCAGCTTTGAGAAAGGTAGTTTCGAAGGTGGAAATGGCACCTGTCAGTTTTAGACATCCCCATGGATCCTAGTCTGACACTCTAACCACTACACTTTGCTGACTCTCAACTATGGATGGGGAAGGGACATCAGAACATGGTCACATGTGTTGACATGGGATGTACAAAGAAGCCCTTGTAGTTCTGGCTGTGTTTTATTTTGACTCATCATTGCACAGCTCTTTCTGAAGCTGCAGAGGTACCAACCCTAGTAGTGAAGGATGCCAATTCTGGGTGCAGAGAAAACAAGCCCGGCAGTGTTAACATTCAAATAGAGATATTAGGGAAGCTTCCTGTTCTCCTCCATGCTTATTTGTTCCTATAGCAACAGAGTGTTGATAATGCCGGCTTGTACCTTTGAATAAAAAGGATGTACCTACCCTAGATTAAGATTGATTATCCTGCAAATTGTGATGTTTATAGCATTTGGGCAGCACAGCATTGTGTTATCCAGCAATAAACTACATTTTCTAGTTCTTTCTAAGGTTTTTTTTTTCAGTGCAATCAAAATAAACATTGAAGCGGTACATTTACTTACTTACTTACTTACTTACTTACTTACTTACTTACTTACTTACTTACTTACTTACTTACTTACTTACTTACTTACTTACTTACTTACTTACTTACTTACTTACTTACTTGTGTATGCGTAAAGTGCCTTCAAATTGCACCTGACTTATGGCGGCCCCAGCAAGGGGTCTTTCAAGGCAAGTGAGAAGCAGAGGTGGTTTGCCAGTGCCTTCCTCGGCAGAGTCTTCCTTGTTGGGCTCCCATCCAAGTATCGATCCTGCTTCGTTTCCAAGTTCTGACCAGATCAGGCTATGCCATGCCACCTCCCCTCCATGTACTTAATGACTCGTTTCATTTATACTCTGCCTTTCTTCCCAGTGGGGACCCAAAGAAACTTACATCATTCTCCTTGCCTTCATTTTATCATCACAACAACCCTGCGAGGTAGGTTAGGCTGAGAGTGTGTGGCTGGCCCAAATCACCCATCAAGTTTCCATGGCACAGTGAGGATTTGAAACTGGGGCCCCCAGATCCTAGTCTGGCACTCTAACCACCACAACCTCACTGGCTCTCGTGTCATAAATGTCTTAATCTGAAAAACCACAGATGTTTGTAATTTCTATGCTCATTTTTCTTCCCTCACTCCTGCTTCCAGGTATATCCCAATTTACAGGCGCTTGGAACCAAACATACAAAATGAAAAAACCACTCTTGATGAGAAATGCACAATGGTGGCAATTTCTGAAAATCCTTGTAAGCAAACACCTCTGCCCAAGCTCCAAAAGAGCCCTTCAAGTTGCTGCCAGCTCCCTTTTAAACTCCACAGCTCCACTTTGGAAGGATTCTGTAGTTTGACATTAAGGTCCTCTGGTTTTCTGGTTTGACATTGGTTCCCTTGCTTCACTTTGGTTCTGTTGAGCTATGTTGTTTCCGCTTGCATTGGGAGTGGGACTTGCATTTGGGACTGGCTTTTAGCCAAGGGTTGCCTTTGCTTAAGGTTTCCTTTTACCTGGAAAGCCTTGGAAATGTTTTCCTCCATAGGGAACAATGGAGAGTAGCTGAGGGCAGTTTGTTCAGGGGCCCATAGAACTGGACCCCATAGTCCAATCTAATGCATACAATGTACCAAGGCCCAGGTGCAGGGAGTATCTGAGAATGGCAGGAATGTATAACTTCATAGAGGCTGACAACATTATTTGAGGATAGTTACATTGGTGAAGGATCAACAGATGTTCAGATATATAAGAAACTTGTTATGACTAATTCTGCATAGACTCTGAGGGAAACTACATGAGATGCCTGGGCACATGTCAGATCCCGCAAGGTTCCCTGAGTAGTGTAATCTTACAAATAACAGCTGCTCGAAGTTATTCTCTGTTGGGGGAAGAGCAATTTCTATTTTGTGAAAAGCCTCGGCTCAGATTTTCCTCAAGGAAGTTAGGGGCAAGGGGGGAATAACAGGAGGCAGGAAATCCAGGGTGGCTTTTTGCAAGAGAGAGTGAGAATCCACAATGTGATTCTCCACCGGGGATAAGAGTGAATGTGGGGGGGGGGGTTCTCTCTCTTTTACAAAAAGCAGCCCTGGATTTCCTGCCTCCTGTTTGTGGAAGAGAGAGAGAAAGAATCCCTCCCATTCCTCTTCCCTTGGCTGAGAATCGCATTGGGCAGTTCTTCATAAGACTACATACCCAGGGAACCTTGCATTACCCGGCACATGAATAACACGTGTCTGGTATCTCGTAGAGTTTGGCTCTCTGTTAACAGAAAAAGTAGTAAGAATGAACTAGCTATTATATGTTTCAAAAAGATGTTTCAAATGTGGATAATCTTGTTTGGCATACGAAATCATAAAGATAATAAATTAGCCAAGCTATTGATAAGGAAAGGTTCTGAAACTCCATAAATATAACAAGCTAAACTGAAAGAGAGCTTCTTCTTTGGAGGGGCTCCTTCCCTGTGACCTAGTTTCTTTGGGTAAGATACTTTTTTGGACTCATATAATTGCTCTCCTTTAATAACCTATGTTGTTATAATGGATGGAATGATTTTCTGTTGATTGAATTGTTATTAAGAATACTAGGCAGGCAAGTTGTAATAATAAAAGAATAAAAAGGAAGTAGAGACTCTATAATTGTATTACTTGTGTACAATACCCAGAAATGAACCAAAACTTTATATGTGGTGTATCTCTAGCAGGAGGTAAATGATTTCACAGAATCACAGAGCTGGAAGGGGCCATATCAACCTTCTAGTCCAACCCCCTGCCCAATGCAGGATGAGCCTAAAGCATCCCTGACCAATATTCATCCAGCCTTTTCTTGAAAACTGCCAGTGAAGGGGAGCTCACCACCTCCCTAGGCAGCTGATTCCACCTTTGAACTACTCTGACTGTGAAAAAGTTTTTTTCCTAATATCCAGCCAGTACCTTTCTGCATGTAATTTAAGCCCGTTGCTTCAGGTCCTATCCTCTTCTTGCCCTCCTCCAAATGACAGCCTTTCAAATATTTAAAGAGAGCAATCATGTCCCCCCTCAATCTCCTCTTCTCCAAACTAAACATTCCCAAGGCCCTCAGCCTTTCCTCGTAGGGCTCAGTCTCCAGACCCCTGATCATCCTCGTTGCTCTCTTCTGCACCCTCTCAATTTTGTCCACATCCTTTTTGAAGTGAGGCCTCCAGAACTGCACACAATACTCCAGGTGTGGCCTGACCAAGGCAGTATAGAGAGGGGCTATGACCTCCTGCGATTTCGATGCAATGGCCCTTTTGATACAACCCAAGACTGAGTTTGCCTTTTTTGCCACCGCATCACACTGAATGCTCATATTTAGTTACAATCCATTTGATACAAGAAAGCTAATTAGACCCTCAGGGCTTCTTAAGTGCATGTATGGCCTGACCAGAGTCATCCGGAACAGTGGGTAAGCACTGGATTTGGTTTTTGATGTTGGGAAATGATACTCTTTATACTTTGCTTCTAAAATGTAGGTTCCTCTGATGGAAGTTGCTCTGATCTGAAAAGCACAGATAAGCCCAATCTTGTCAGATCTCTGAAGCTAAGCAAGACCAGTCTTGCATAATAATTGGATGGGAGACCTCCAAGAAAGACGAGGGCTGCTATGCAGAGACAAGCAATGGCAAGCCACCTCTATTAGTGCCTTGTCTTGAAAATCTCATCAGTCATAAGTCACCTATGAATTGACGACCCTTTCCACCACCACCATGATGGAAGTTAGCTGCTGAAGTGCCAGCCCTAGAAGTGAGGGATTCCCTGATTTCTAAAACTGGACAATTTGACTTTATCTTTTCTCTGATCTAAAATCTCATTATGAGGGACTACCTTGAGAAGGCCAGCAGCAACTGTATGGGGATCGACAGACTGTGAATCCTTCATAGTCTTTTCTGGTTGGGTTCTCCAACAATCTTTTTTCTGATCCATGTTAGAGCTTCTTTATGAATCCCCTATCTGTCCCATAGACAAAAGAAACCATCTCTCCTTCATCTGTATAAGTTTCAAAAAAACTTATTTTTTTAAAAAGGATTGTTTTCAGATCCAAGAGAAACGTTCCAGTTGGAAATGGCTTTTAGGAAATAAGCTTCCTGCTGTTCTTTGCTTCTTTATTCTGGGACTGTGTATGTTTGGGTGCCATGGCAGTCAAGGACCTATCCCCCATCTTCTCCCCTAAAACATTTTAAAATTGCTTAAAACTTTTAGTTATTGGAACTAAGAATGGGGAAGGTCTGTTACATGATACCACTGCCTAAGGAATCTCACATTCTTCTTCTTTTCATGCTTATCACCTGGTTTAGAGCTATCTTCCTTTTATATTCAAATGCCATGAAGGCTCTTCTTTCCTTTCAAGTAAATTCAATTTTACCTCAAATTTGCTTGTTGTGCCTTGGGCTTTTTCAGCCTCTGGTTACTTTGTGTACCGGTCTGGGCCATACTTACCTGAGAGACATCCAGATAATTTGGGGGCTCTTTTTAGAAGAAGATTTTAAGTTGTTCTGGTTGCCAAAATAGACAGATGGTGGCAGCATACTAAGTAGTTTATATCCTTCTGTAATTTGGAGAAATGGACATGGGTACAGGACAGTAGCTTGTGGGAAAACTTTGCATGCCCTTAGAGTCATGATACATCTCATTATTATGAGAGAATACTTCTTAATGTAGGACTACATCTTTGGGCAAAGGGCGAATTCAGTAATTCTAGCATGGTCACAATTATATTTTACATGTGTATACATTTAATTTAATTAAACAAAAAATTGTTGCTAGTAGGTCACCCATTTTTTTATGCAGCCTCCATTGCATCAGCTAGCTCACGCCTAGCAAAACTGTTCAATGTGGTTCGGTCTTTGGTCTCCTTATCAGGAAGGGACCGTCAAAATTCAAATTCAGATATTAGCTGTGAGGCTTTTGGGAGCTTTTTTGCTGATAAAGTCTTGTCTCTCCACAGTGATCTCCCAGCCACAGCTGATACAGTGTGCGAACTGGAGGCCCCTTGGCTGCCTTCTGAGATGATATTAGACCAGAGTCGGCTGAGACTGAATCCCTTGAAGACGGGGGTCCTGCATGTGGGTCTAGGATCCATGGGTGCAGGACTCCAGCTCCCTGCTCTCAATGGAGCGCCACTTACGCCGGTGTTGAGAGTGAGGAGCCTGGGGGTAGACACGCCAGTGTCGAGAATGAGGAGCCTGGGGGTGGTCCTGGATGCTTCCTTGTATATGGAGGCACAGGTTGCAGTGGTTGTTCGATCCTCATTTTTCTATCTAAGACAGGCTCGACAACTTGTCCCTTACTTATTGACAAATGACCTTACGACAGTGATCCAGGCAACGGTCACCTCCAGATTAGACTACTGCAACTCGCTCTACGCAGGGCTTCCCTTGGGCTTGATCCGGAAACTGCAGCTGGTTCAGAATGCAGCTGCACAGTTGGTTGCCAGAGCACCAATCATGGCTCATATAACTCCTATCCTCCATCAGCTGCAGTAGTTACCGGTTGAGTACCGGGTCCGGTTCAAGGTTTTGGTGTTGACCTATAAAGCCATATGTGGACTGGGTCCAGCATACCTTTGGGACCGCCTCTCCCCATATGTTCCCCGGAAGTCGCTTCGATCAGCCTCTAAGCACTTGCTGATGGTCCCGGGCCCCAGGGAGGTCCACCTGGCCTCTACCAGAGCCAGAGACTTTTCGGTCCTGGCTCTGACCTGGTGGAACTCTCTGTCTGAGGAAACTAGGGCCCGGCAGGATTTGTTATCTTTCCGCCGGGCCTGCAAGACGGAGATGTTCCACCAGGCATTTGGTGGGGGCTAGGCTGTCCTCTCGCCAGCCATACCACTGAAGACCTTCCACCACCCACGCAGGAAAATGCTGTATTTTAATATTTTATACCCGCAAATTTTAATTGTTTTGATATAATGTTTTTATAATGTTTTTACTGTTTTAAACTGTTGTTAAACCACCCTGAGCCCATCTGACGGGGAGGGCGGTCTAGAAATGTGATAAAATAAATAAAAATAAATAAATCATACTATGCCAGGAGCACGCACAAGGAACCTCAAAAGGTGAGTGCTGGGTTCCCTCTCCCACTCCGACTGGGAGGGTAAGGGGACCTGGCAACCCTATTAACCAATAGAGAAGTTTCTTGCTGTCTCTGGTGCAAAGTCCCGTACGATCAGTGAGAGAAACTGAGTGGAACTTTGGCCAAGGCCTTCTGAGTTGTGGCTGTGTAAAATCAGCTAATGTCTGATCTGATTTTGTAGGCCATGTACAAATGCTACAAACATTTTACTTAATACAGTTTGAAAGTGTCTCTGTAAGAAAGTACGAATGAAGTAAATAAATAATAAGTGATAAGATTCTTACAGTATTGCTTTGAGGACACAAGAGGAGGGAAGCCTCCATGGCCCATATATGGCTTGAAAAGGGCCTGATTAGCACATGGCAGGCACTGGTGAGGGACTTGGGAGTGTGGGGGAAAACATTAATCAAAATGGAGGTCCTCACATTGCTAATCTGGGGAACTACTGAACTGGGGATTTGCGGGTGGAATGCCAGTCCCTGTGGATGCTTCAGTTTCTGTTTTTCCCTTGAGATGATCCAAAGAACTATACTTGCGGCATGAAACTAACCTTAAAGGACCAAGCGGGGTTCCAGATGAAAACGTCAAAGTATCTTTTTGTGTTCTCACAAGCGCTGGCAGCCTGGATACCAAGTGAGAGCTTCGTATTATCCATTTTTCTTGCAGTCGGGAGAAAGCTGCTGATATACGCTTTGCATTATTGGGATCTTTTCAGTTACTTACTTCCAGCTAAACCCCAATGGTGATAGACAAAAACACACTGTGCTTTGAACATCCTGGTAAAGAGAACTAACTATTGATTTACTGAGAGTACCAAATGACTTTCTGAACCCTAGAACTAGAACAGCTAGAAAAGCTGAACACTTGTGCTCTGTGGCAAGACAATCTCACAAAAGCAACACTGGAGGCCCAGACAGTCCCCAACAGAGACTGCTACAAAACAACGAGAAGATTGAGATGAGTGGGCTAGCTAAGAAATAACAAAATGCCACAGTAAACAGCTGCAACTTAGAGGAGATTTCATGAAAGGATTCAATGAAAGAGAGCTACAAACACTTCAATAAATAACTAGCCACTCATTTCTCATTATAAATCACATGTTGCTGCCCACATTTTCAGCTGTAATGGTCTGATGATTTTTTAAACAAAATGCACAATAGCTTCCATTAGTTCTTTTGAATGGGAACTGAAAATATGATCTTCGTGAAGAAAGCCATTCTTCTATTGGAGGTTCCATTAGTGTTTACTGTTCCAACACATCTATGCCACAGACATAATATGGTTTGATAGCCATTCTCACCTCAGGTGAAGGAGTTAATAAAGAAATGTTCTTCTATCATATTGTGATAACAGAAGTTAGTCAGGCTTGAGCAGGCAAACCACACACAATGTATCAGGAAATGGGTCCATAGGCCATTAGGGAACTTTTGTGGTAAAAGCAAGAAGCTGTACCCACAGAAGGAATTTGTTTGTGACTACTACCTATACTACGCTTGCTTAATAAGCTGATGAATATTATCCAACATGCCCTGAATATACAATAAGCTAATTGTAATGTACATGTGATGTATGATGAAGGGAGGGGGAACGTGTGTAGAAGTGATGTGAAGTAGGTGGCCCGAAAAGGCTGTACCTCCTGAGTACCTCAGCTAATGGGGAAAAGGAGAGGGATATGTGGCAGTCGGGGATAGGTAATGCTTGCTTTTAATATGTATGGAAATACTATAAAAAGAAATGTTTTTCTTCATTAAGGCAGACTGGAAGGCGATAGCTGACCTGTCTCCTTTGTTGCGCAATAAAGTACTTTTAGAAATAATTTGGTCTTGGCAATTTTGGCTTTAGAATGACTATACTTCCAACACAGGGAACTCTGGGGGATGTAGAGTTCTGTGAAAGAGACTATAGATCTCTAAATTTGCAGCATCCTTACTGTGCCAAAATTCCCAAGATTCTTTGTAGGAAGGTGCTGCACAATCTAGGTTAGTGTATTGTTAATGTTTCACACTCTTTTTGTTTCCAGTTCTCATTTTTAACTTGTTGAGTTCTATGCTTACCCCATGGATGAGGTTGTGTAAGCAGTGGGGCTGAGCTCACTAACACTCAGTATGGCCAGCTGCAGCAGGCTAGGTAGGGGGTTTTCTCTCCATATTGGTGTCCAATGATCAGGAAACCTCATAGCAATAACTCAGTTTCCACAACTTCTCTTGTGGGGTTCTTTATTCCAGGATGTCTCACCCAAGAAAGCAGTTAGCTCACTCTCTTTCATTTTCTGACCTTCCCATGCTATGCAGCCAGGTCCTTTAAAACTCCTTCCCCTGTGTAGCACAGCCAATCTCATGCTGCCCTACCTGCCTTGCCTCAGCTGGGCCCGGGTTCTTCCCCAACTTGCTACCTCCCTTCACTCCCCAGGCCAACCAGCCCCTGCTTAGCCTACTTGTGCATGGTCAGACTCACCCAACCAGCCATTCCTCCCAGTTGCCCATTGTTCCTTCTCCATGCTGGGGAATGGCCTGCATTAACTCTGTCTGGCCTAAACCCACCACCACCTGCCCTTCTTGGTTTGCAGCTGGGCCTGGCCGAACTGGTGAGAATCCATCGCAAGGTCAATAGACTTTCAGGTATTGAGCTGGTCTTGAGGATGATTAAACAGATACACAAATTTCAACTCATTCCATTCACTATCTGAATCATTTTTTTAAAGAAGGATGTTGGACCATTCACAGATGCAAATATACTGAAAATAAAGATGTGTTGAATTGACCCACACATTTTTAAAATCTTCTAAGAATTCATTCACTAGTTTGGACTTGAAGCCACCGAGATATACTCAAGCAACTGAGAAAAACTGGGCTCAGTAATGATTCAGTCACATTTCTAGGACACCGTGTTTGCTTTCTTGAATAGTAAAAACTACATTTTCTCTAAAGATATCCTTGACGTACCAAGAGTATGCCTCTTTCTCAACTGCTATTTCCTCCACCCCAACCATTGTTACCCTAAGGAGGCTCTCCTTGTGAGTTGGGGGAATTAACATTCAAGGAGACAAAGCTAGAGGGAGTAACTGGGATCTCCACCAATGTATACCAGGATTGTTCCCTTAGAGAACTCTCAAATGAACAGGCAGATGTTTAACAGGAAAGGTTTCTTTATTAACAGAGGAATAAGAGGCAAGCTGTCATAAGTCAGCCTTGTCCTGTGCTCAGCAAAGATTCATCAGACGAAGAGCTGCCTGCAGTTCGCCCTCAAACTGACCCAGCTGCAGCTGACCTCGAGTCAGATGAAGAGCAACAACAGATCCAATTACGGGCTAATAAAATAGCACAGCCTTCAGCTGTAACAGACCCAGTGTCAGGGGACTCAGAATCAATCAACAAGGCTGCAGAAGCCTGGTCCTCCCCACCCTCTTTGCCGACACCCTTGCAGTGCTGATGCTGTCAGAGATGGCTAGAGCTTCAAGAATGTAGGAGGAGTGCACAACTCATGGGCCAATGTCAACTGTCACAACCAAGATGGATAAGTAGTTTTGGGATGTCTGCCAAGTAAGTAGCTGACAGTTTAGCTCATTAAGACTGGGCCATAAAAATGGCTGGAAGAAGCAGCAGTTTGTGGACATAACTAGTACACTTTATAGCTGCTCCACTGGCCTGGCTCTTGCTCAAACTCTGGAATGTTGACCCTTGGACTGTACTCTGTTACTCTTTGCTTCCTGGTTGTGTGACTGGCCTCTGCACTCTGGCCCCTGGGAGACTACGCCAGTACAGAAAACACATACAGCATACTCACAGCGCTAATTAAGAAAACAGTGAGGAAATGAGAAAGTAGTTTCAAGGAAGACTATAGTTACCAGTCTTGAAGAATGAGGGGTCTGTGGGAACAGCAGCAAAACAACCAGCACTTCATGGTGAGAAGAAGAGGGCTCAGACACACACCTGAGGGTATGCATATGGATCCAGGAACACATGCACTGCACATGGCTGAGGGCAGCCCAATATAGTGCAAAACATACCCTGGGGCAGACAATAAACTAATGGCTTGTCTGAAGATAGAACAATATGTTGGGAAAGGCTTGATGGTACATATCTGCGAGGAACTATAGGTGAAAATAGCGATTGATGATCCTGCGATTGCCAGATGGAATTAGCTATCCCTGAATAGCCTTGATTAGGAAGGTGGGTGAGGAAGGTATAGATGAGATAAGACAGGAGCTCTTGGAAAACCTAATTGTTTTACTTGAGGACTTCTCTAGGGCATGGAGGGGCTGATTCACCTGGCAATTTTCCAACTCCTACCATGTTGGCATCTGTTCTGCCTTGCCAGGCAGTGTTTTGTGCTTATGGCATAAAAGGAAGGGGTTTATGATATTATTTCATATCCATAAACTGCCCTTTTCCAGAAGGGGTCTAACTGCTAACACTATCTATCCATCACTGTTTTCCCACCATCACCATTGATACTTTCTTCATTCTGTTGCCACTTTCTTTACCCCCAACCACCGTTCTTGTTGCCACTTTCTTCTCCATTGCCATTTCTCCTCCTGATCTCCTATTACTTTTTCCTCTCCTGAGGAACTCATTAGATTTATTTTTGCATAATGCCTTGGTTACTAGGCAACCACACAGTGCAAAATCTTGGTCGACTCTTTTTTAAGTTCTGCCTTTGGGATTTTTTTTCCTAGGTGGAAAAAATTTCCTCAATCCCCCCACATGTTTCTTTTTTAAAGGATTCTTCTTTTTCTAGAAGAATCTTTCCTTTCTATCTTTGCCCCCCTCGTGTGGAGTTTTTCATCTGTACTCTACGGCCAGCTACACAAATACATATATATAAATACTTCTGGATATTGTTTTTGTGCAACTTTTATGTCTCTAGCAAGCTCTTTGTACTGCTGGTTTCAATATTGCTAATTTTGTGTTTGCTTTTATTGTTGTATAGTTTTACCTTGTGTAATGCCTTGAACAAATCTCTGGAGAAATCCTCCAAATAAGAAAAGTAATGAAAATTCCTGGCATACAAAATGAGTGATCCCCAAGTGCTGTGTCACTGGAATATTATGTACGGACCAAGAACTTAACGGCAATAAGTACTGGGGCAATGCTGCAAAAGAGTTTCACTTTTCAGTTATGAGTTAAAACAGTTGAAAAAGCCAACAAGATTTCATTCTAGGAGAGAGTTCTGGAACTACTGACTTACTTCCTCACTTTCTTCTGATAACCAGACAGGGACTGAAGTTGATATGAGGCAGAGGTGAATAGCTGTTTATCATCAGATAATCAGGAATCAGTGAATCACTTGAGTTGTAATGATGAGACTATTGTCAAAATCAATTACTGATTGCTTCACAATCAAGATACTTAAGGAAGAGGCATTATGTGTAACTGAGAGGCATAAAGCAACTAGCTCTCCTTTTTCTCCCCATGAAGGTCAGATAAAACTAGACTTTTCAGGCTAAACACTAGAGATGGGCACGATCTGAATTACGATTTCAAACCCCCCCCCCCGATTTTGGCGTTTTCGCCATCGTGACTCAGCTAATCGGTTCTGTCCACGGCAACCGATCCAGCCGTCGGGAGTTTGCTAGTTCGGGACTTGATCGGATGGGTCAGTTTCTGTTCAGAATTGCAGACACTCTGGCACTAGTAATTAATTCCCAGGGCAACGGAGTCAGGAAATGAGCTGTGTTTGCCCTCCTTCTGTCGCCCTCAAAACACAAATGGAAGCCCAGCTTTCCTTGATTAGCAGGCTTCCTTCCAAACACAGAGCAGCAACCCGGGGGAGGGAGGGGGAAGGGGGTGGGCACAAAGGAAAGGCAAAAGGCAGCACGGGAGGCTGGGAGGCCGCCTGCGCTGTTCGCCTCTCCCCAGGACAAGGGGCGTGTGGGCAAGCCAGCTGCCCCTTGTCCTGGGGAAAGGCAAAAGGCAGCATGGGAGACTGAGAGGCCACCTGCACCATTCGTCTTTCCCCAGGACAAGGGGCGCGTGGGCAAGCCAGCCGCCCCTTGTCCTGGAGAAAGGCAAAAGGCAGCGTGGGAGGCTGGGAGGCCGCCTGTGCCATTCACCTTCCCCAGGACAAGGGGCGTGCGGACAAGCCGGCCGCCCCTTGTCTTGCGGGGCAGGTGAATGGCGCAGGCAGCCTCCGAGCCACTCGCGCTGCTGTGTGGGCAGGGGTGACTCAGGACTCGGAGCGCATGCATGCATGCTCAACAGCCTGACTACGGTTGCTCTGGGCGCTGGCCCCCCGATTCCCGATTTCGGAACGGAAACGAGACTTAATCGGTTAGAACCAGGAACCTGCATTCAGCGGCAGCCCAGATCCACGAACGGCTAGATCGGAATTTTTTTTTGGATCGTGCCATGTCTACTAAACACTCTTTCTTGTCTGGTTCTCTGTTGGTTCTCTGATCAGACTGGAATCTGGGAGATCCAGGATCAAATTTCCATTCTGCCGTGGAAGCTCACTAGATGACCTTGGGCTAATTACTCAGCTTGATGCAGGAACAATGTTGTAAGCTACACTGGGTACAAATATCTACATAAATAAATAGACAATAATATCACATCTGTGTCCACCTGTTACTTCGAAGAAGAGCATACATGGATTCTTTTCATTTGGCCCATGGACTGGAATGACCAGGCTTTCCCTGGTCCAAGTCCAGAGGAGCTTCCAAAAAGAATTGTGGTAACCACAAATGCATTTTTTTACTATACAAGTGCTGAACTTGTCCTGCATTACTGTTGCATTGTTAGTCCCCATGCAAAGGGCAGTCTTTTTCAGCAGTGACAGCTTTGCTGGGAAAGGATCTCCCTTTCCCCTCAGTGTTCATGATGCCATCGTTGCTGATGATGGTCCAAGGAGGGTAATCCACCCACCCTTTTCGAAAAGGGTGTGCACATCACCATGGGGAAATGTCTAATACTGCTGCTTCTCATTCTCCTCACAGGGACTCCTTTTCCCGGCCATCCTGGGCAACTTCTCATGCTCCTCTGAACCAAGTGATATGATAGCACGACATCAGTTCCAACCTGAAAGACTTGTGCTACGAATGTAATGGAAGCTCCACAAGTCATTTGGAATTATTTGAAGGCAAATGATATAGTATCCCTGTAGAACCTAAGTAGGTCTGGGTCTGGTCAGGGTCTGGAAGACAGACCACCTGGGAACCTGTTGCATGTACTCAAGTTTGATGTGTTTTTTAAACTTACTATTAAAGCGAGTAAAAGATTTAATGTCTTGCAGGAGAACCGTGATATTGAGGACTCACTGCCTACAGAAGTGGACGATAACCTATTAGGAGACTGTAACCTTTTAGGCTCTCAACAATTTAATAAAGTTATGTCCACCTTAGATAGATTATATGAATCAGCTGAATCTCCTCAGGAACTTATGGAGATATTGTTTCTTTAAATATACTAGTATTACAGTCTTATTTGATTGCGAGGACTTTGCAGAATATTTATGAGAAAATAGAGAACTTGAGTACTCTAATTATAAAAGCAACTGCCTAGAACTCCGCACTTCCTACAGACAATATAGAAATGTTAATAGGGGCTTTGCTGAGTCAGGTAGAATGTCTGGGAGTAATGTAAAGCAAAGGACTGCCTTTGACCCATGAAGGGTAGTTCTGAACATTTACCCTTTTAGAGGTCATATCATCAATTGGGGAAATAAGCTTTTGATCTGAGAACATTTAGTGGTATTATTAGGTCAAAGGATCAATAGCGTCAACCTAAAGTACAATGAAAGATTGACAGGCTCCATTCACTCTGATAGATGGATGCTCTTCTTCTCACCTTATGGTTAATGCTGACTAGTTGCATTCACATGGCATTTTCTCTCAGAGTTTCCTTAAAACCTTAACTGTTACTCCTTTTCCCTCTACTAAATGCATTCACCCCTAAAGGCCCAAGGATTTGCCTGCTTCAAAAGAAGGGAAAGAGAGCTTGCTGATTGATCTAACCTCTCCAGTCAATCATATGCAATTCCAACATAAGGAGGGGAGAAATAATGGATTGGCTTTTAAGAATCAGCTGCAATTTTCTATGCCTAAAAATGATGAAGATCTACATGCAGCTGATGATAATTTCTTAAAATCGTTTCAAGATCTGACGACTTTAGAACAATCAGATATTATTGGTCATATGCAACAGCTTCAAACTAAATTAATTAAAGCAAAATGTAAAACAGGGGAGTGAATTAAAAGTATTAAAACAAAGCAGAGCAGAAGAGACAAAGGAAGTCTGTAAGATTTGTGACTGTTTAAAAGAAGAAAATTGTGGAATTAGGGAAGGCTTCAACAGGCCTAAATAAAAATGATTCCCAATACCCATCTAAACCGATGGGTGGTATCATCCCATATCTAGAGAAAAAAACTCGTATAGTTCCCCCATGCAAGACGATGGATCTTCTGCCTGTATTCCCCTTGAACCTATAATTCAGATACAGCCCAAGATTGGAAATGCTATTCCAGTGGTGCCTGGCATTGAACAGCCTGATAACATGTGACTACTTGAGGCATATCAATATAAAATATTGAGCTGGAGTATAGTTGGTTGGAATACTAAAATACAGTTGCTACGTGTCGGCTCATTCTTATCTCAGTATATTATTATTTTAGTCCAAGAAACGTGGGCCTTAAAAGAAATTGCTCTCCCAGGATATATTCCATTCACTAGGAATGCTTGCCAAAGGAGCAAGGGAGGGAGACACAGGGCCAAATTAGCATGTCTTATATTTCTGCTACTTTAAACATCACTTCAACTAAGGTTATGATCTCTCGTGATTTGTTTTTGGCTGTTCTGGTCACTTTGGACAATTATCCTCTGATTTTTACTTCAATTTATCTACCCCCTCTTGCCAGTATAGTAATCATGAATGAAAAATGGAACATGCTATTGGGCTTATATGATGTTAATGGAGAGTTATCTAGACACAGTGGTTATTCTAGCAGGTGATTTTAATGCTAGAATTAGCAGAGCTAATGAAGCCTTATTAAGAGCTTACTGGGATCCAATGTTGATGATATTTTATTTCCCTTAATATCCACCAGGTCTTCAAAGGACACCAGTATCAATAGAGCAGGTTTGAGGCTTCTTGAATTTTATCAAGGGGACTTACTATATTGAATGGGTGATTGGAGATTGATCAAAGGGGTAACTTTACTTTTTTGGGGGCCTGGGAGCAAGTGTTATTAATTATTTCTTGGTAGTTTTTGAGTTCTTATATTTTATAAGAATCTTAGCTGTTCAAGATTTTGTGGATGGTGATCACTTGCCTGTCTCTCTTTCTATGATGCTACCTATCAAAGGTTGCCACCCAGTTCGTCAACAAGAACAACTGCTGCAACAGGCTAACAAAATCTGCCATTTTTATTAGTCTCAGCAAATAGAAGGAAATATCAGGTGCATGTTTTCAACAAAAGTTGGTTTTATCAATTGAGTTATTATATGACCTTTTCACACTATTTGATCCTTTTTACCTATGTCTGTATAAGCATATGAATATGTCTGAGTCAACAAACAGAAATAAATGGTTTCATTCTGAATGTAAAGCCATGAAAAGAAGGATTTGGCAACACCACTGGGGTGTCAGGCTCTGGATGGCAGAATACAGCAGGCAGATCCCTGGTTCATTATAGCAAGACACAGGTCTGGTTGAATGACTTTTATTCAGAAATCAGGTCTTTTCCATATTCAGGTCCAAAGGTCTACTTAGGACTAAGGTAAGCAACTAAGTAGTTCTAGTAGAAAGGTAAGTAGTAAGGTTCTAGTAGTAAGGTAAGTTCTAGTAGTAAGGTTCTAGTAGTAAGGTTCTAGTAGTAAAGGTTCTAGTAGTAAAGGTTCTAGTAGTAAAGGTTCTAGTAGTAAGGTAAGTAGTTCTAGTAGAAGTTTGACAAGAACGGCAACATGGGAAAAACATCTCTTTTCTACCCAACTTTCCTTCCCCCTCCCAATGCCCAAACAATTCATTGTTGTTCTTTTGTGTGAGAACATTTTGCATATTTGTGCTATCACTCCACGAAGAGGGAAGACATATCATAGTCCAGAGGAAAAGTTCAAAGTTGTAAACAGACAGCCATCTGTGAACATTTGAGAATCCACTATAATACTAGCAACAAGAAATTGAGTTACACCAGGCTTATGATTACAATAACTGGCAGTAGAACATAATTGAGTTACAACTGGCATTAACTGGCACCTAAGCATATAAGAATCGGAATTATTATTGGCATGGATGAATGGGTACAGTCAAACATGACATGGGGGTTTAAAAGAGATAATACCCTAAATAGCTAAGTAGAATTACTTGAATTTTAAAAAAGATACAAACAACTGATTCAGGAGAAAAAAAGAGAAGAAAAGTATAAGCAATGTCTTCTTCTAATTAAGTCATTTAACAACAATGATTTATCAAACTTCTGGAAAACTGTCGCTATTGCTATGAATTTGGAATTTTTAAAGAATCCAACTGTCAAACCCCCCTCCTTCTGTTAGCCTCAACTATCAGCTCATCATTCTAACACCAACTGCCATTCTCTTTCAGGCTAGCCAAAGAAGGGGGAAGGGACCTCTCAATCATCCTCCCTTCCTGCTGCTGTTTCCAGCCTTTACCTGCCTCTTGCTGGATGCAGCATTTCGCAATCCTGTCCTTTTTATATCTATTTCATCACAGCCTGCCATTCACTTCTGCAATACTTGAGGATTCTGTTCAGGGCCCTGGGCCTGTGTTCCCAAAAGCAGTGCTTCAGTTGCAGCCATAGAAAGTGAACAGTTGAATGCCCTTCAGTTTAATAGGGAAGTAATGAGGAGCACAAGGCATCTCAAGCTAAGCTCTATCAAAGCACAGGAAAAAAACAAAAACAAAAAACAAAAAATGGGAGTCCAAACTGGTAGGAGAGGAAGTCTGAGAACACCTTTCTGTCAGCTAAGTGAGATCTCTTGACAGTAGAGGTGGGCACAGACCGCAAAAATCACACGAGCTGTGGGTCCGTGGTGTTTCACGGACCATGAACATTTCACAGTCCAGCCCGGGTTTGCGAACCGACTGGTTTGTCAGTCTAGGCCACCAGAAGCGCTCTAACCCCCCTTGCTCCAGCTGACTGGCAGGCTGCTAGTCAGCTGGAGCAAGGGGGGATTTAAAAGTAAAAGTGCTCCTGGCACCGCTTGCCAGTGGCACCAGGAGTGCTCTAACCTCCCTGCTCCAGCTGACTGGTGGGCTGCCAGTCAGCTGAAGCAAGGGGGGATTTAAATGTTAAAATGCTCCCAGTGCCACTTGCCAGCAGCACCGGGAGTACTGTAGCTCCCCTCTGCTCCAGCTGACTGGCAGGCCGTGAATCAGCTGGAACAAGTGGGATTTAAATGTTAAAGTGCTCCCGGCGCCGCTGGCCAGCAGCACCTGGAGGCTTTAATGGACCATGGACCTGTGGACCAGCGAAAAGTCCATGGGTCCACGGAAAACAGATATCCCACGACCCGACAGTTCATGAAAGCTGAACCGACCCAGTCCGTGCAAAATGTTGCTCGCTTTTCTGGTCTGTGCCCACCACTACTTGACAGAAATCAGAAACGGGAAGTGAAATGGCTACGTCTAAGCAGGAGACAACTCAACATACTTTCTGTGCCATGCTTTCGCTGTTTAAAAGTGTCTAACGATGGCAACTCAACAAAGGAATATCTCAGCCACTATTTTTTCAGCTTCTAGAATATAAGACGATCATCACCAAGAATGTTTTGACAGGGCAGAAAAACAGCAAGGCCAGGACACCTTTCAAATTATCTGAAGTACTTTTGTTAGCATTGCTTGAGTGTGCACAAGGGCCCAATTACTGCAAGGGGGTGGAGTTCAAAACACAGGAAGAGGTTGACATTTCATCTTGGAAGTATGTAACATTACATCTGGCTTTATTGTGAGAGGAATGACAACATGTCTCATTGTTTTGCAGCTGTCAGAATTATCCAGGCAGTAATTACATAAAGTTAATGATGACTTGTGATTGCATAACATCCTTCAGACAATTCTTTTAAAGAAACACTGAAATGAAGAATAAATTACTCTATAATCTCTTTTGTAAAACCCTAGCAAGGCACTTTTAAATCGCACTGAATTCAGTGGGAAAGATTTAGGCATGCACTTTACTTTCACATGAATGAGGCATAAAAGGGCTTAACTTTGATTGGATCGTGCTGTGTTACATTTAATTAACAGATATACAGAGGTACTAAACAACCTCAAACACGAATTTAGCAAAAATAAAGGAAATTCAGAGGGAAATGACATATATTATCTCTGTGAATATGATTAAGTATCATCAATTCACCAACTTCTTTTATCTGTAGGAGAAATTCAATAGGTGTAGCTTTCCCCATCATTTCTATTCCATGCCTACCTGTTGAATATCCGTCTTTCACAACCGAGGAAGGGCTGAGGAGCTTTGTTGTTAGGAAGGGGACAATCATATGCATTAGCCATGTTTATTTTACTCCAATAATTCACTCATAAGATGTGCTTCAGTTCCATATTCATTGTAAGTTTCTTGTGGTACAGCCTTAAATGTTATGTTATTCTTCTGTGTACGTTGATAGTACAGGTGTATTATTACTATTATCATTCATACAGAGTAATGAATACCTCAGTGTGGTAACTAGAATTCCCATAAGCATGCACTGAAAGAAAAGGAAAAAACCCTATCCTTTAACCACACATTAACCCACGTAGTTGCAGTACAATATAGTAGTTAAAGTGTTTTAAGGAATAACCTATCCACATGAAATAATCTTGTACACACCCCAACTTTAGGCACCCAGCTGATGCCCTATTGTCAGAGTTGCTCGGCAACTCAATTAATCCCTAATGGCACACAGAGCACTTTAAGTGAAGTGAAGAATGTGATCCAACATGAAAGTTGTTAGTCACATGACAGAATGCAGACAGCAGAATTGTAAGAATAAAAGTGGATTGACGATGACATGGGATCCCTACTATAACAGTTATCTGAAACTATCTCTAAAGAGAATTATCTATATGTGAATTGTCTGTGGGGAATATTTGTGTGGACAATTCCTTTGTTTTAATTAATCTCTGAAATACGCTTGGGTGTTCCTCACAGCTACAATAGGAAAGTAGTGGCTGTGAGGTAACTTACCCATCAAAAGCAGCAGAATTTTAGATAAACATGTTGTGTGTGCCTGCTTTTTTCCTACTATCATTAACAGGATGTTGGGAGGCGAACAGTTTTCATTTGGAACATCATGCAAGGGGGGAGTGTAAAAACTCATATCCTTGCTGCTGGAACTCAGGTTGCTTTAAACACAGCAGGCCTCCATCTTTGGCTGCTGTTAAAAAGATTATAGTACACTCTCAAGCTTCCTTTTTTGAAAAAAGGGTACAGCTATATACATACTGAAATGAACTTCTTTCCCATATCAAAAATTCCAGAATCCTTCTCTCAAGACAAAAACGCTGCAAGAGAACTACTCATTCTCTTGCAGCCCCTTTCCTCAAGTGCTTTTCTACCAGATCATTTCCAGTACTGTGGTGACCAGTTTAGGAAAAATGGCATCAGGAAACAGACTTTGGGGAGACTGTTTTGGGCACTCTTGCACTTGCACAATGCAGGCACCAATACAAAGGGATCTTCGGTTCTGCAGTAAGGCTCATCATGGCCTCCTTCTGAGGGGGCAGGTTCTATTTACGTGCTTTCCCCCAGCCAATGGACTAAGTCAAGGAATGGGCACCACCAAAAAGGCTGCCCACCAGAGGAGGTAATAATAACATAGTAGACATGGGGTGCTGGTACCAATTACAGAATGTTTACAAGCCAATTGACTGAATTTTATATTGTTTTATTGATTTTAATGAAAGTACATATAATCATGCTACTATGCTTTAAATGATGTGATCCTCCCTGAGCCCACTTGCAGGGAGAGTGGAATAAAAGTCTAATAAATAAATAAATAAAGCATCCTCCTACAATGGGAGCAGCCATTTCCAGATGGGTGCTCCTTGTAGACCCAAAGGGGTGAAGCACTTCCTTTTTCAGTAAGGTGGCCAGGACTGGGCCATTGCTTTGGCAAAGAGTTGCTCTGGCAAAGAAGCAAATAGGCTCAAGGAAACCTGCTGGTGGACACCACAACAGGGATCACTGATGTAAGGTGTAAGCTGACTGATGTGATGGGCGAGTCATTGGTGCACCACGATGCTTAAGTTGTCAGGTGGCAGCATATGACTGTCAGTGTTACATTTGCCTTTGTTTCGCTAGGTGTCATGTTGTCGACTTTGCTGTTGATGCATAGGTTCTTGACTGGCATTAGTCCTGGCATAGCAGTTGCTCAGCCTAGTGGCACCATAGGATTGGACTGCAATCCCAGGAAAAAAAATGTCTCCCAAAAGCGTAAGTTTGAAAATGAAGGGCTATTGTCTATGGGATTTGCATGTCAGACAACAAATATACTAGGAATTTGTATCATTCATATCTTCTCATATTACTAGCAATTTAGGCTAGCAATTTATAAGAAGTAGAACCACTCAGCAAAGTGGATGAGTTAGACTTAATTTTAAATGCTCCCTGTGGACATACTTAGGCTGAAAAGACCCCTGAAAAATCCCTAAAACACAGGAGAGGGACAAAAGATTCAGTGGGGCCCAGAAGACCCAGCTCTGACCACTAGAAAGCTTGATTCAGACTAGAAAACCCCTCTGGCTTTGATGGTTTCATTGCAACACCCCACCTACTCAGCCTTGTGGTCTGAGAAATTTGCTTTTAAAAAAAAAATTAAGAAAGCAAATATTTTCCGAGTTTTGAATTCTTCACTCAATGTCAAGTTTTGCCGTCAGTGAAATTGGAATAACATAGACTGGATTATAGGCCTCAGAAGAGAGATCAAAACAACAATTTTATACTGAGGAATGACCATTCCAAGTATTATTGTCCATGCTTCACTTTTAATTACTGGTAATCACTGGATTATATGTAAGCTATAATTTGTTTTTCTTTTTCACATGTGATTAGTTTGGCCCAATTGGAAATTTACATCTGAATAAGGAGCAGCTGTAGCAAATGAAATTGTTGACAGCTCTCTCCCAGACGGCTAGCCCACAAGCTTAAAAAAAAAAAAGCCTCAGCCTCCAGCTCCTCATTGTATTAACATGGTACTTCTCATGAGTGATCTTTATAGATCATTTATGTAATTTCTGAACTGATATTAGACCAACGGTTAGAATCCCAATTTGTGTGGAGCAAACCTTTTCACTGAGGCACCTGCATTGTCCAACTGGAGCTTGAGCAAACCAAAAAGTTCTCCATAATACCTGAAGCAAGGAGGGACTGAGAGGAGCAGGGAGTGTGACAGCAATAAGCGGGTTTTGTTCATAGCTGGAATTTAAATGTAGTTTGTTATGATGTCTGAATGCTACCCCAATGTTTCTGTTTCCTGTCTATAAAAGGGATCATTATTAAGCTTCCTGATAATATTGTCACAAGAAGAAGCAAGATCATATAAAGTACTTTACATGCTACAAAGCGCTGTATAAATTATCACCATTCACAGCTGTGCAGATTTATGACTACAATTCCAAATATCAGAAATCAAGGTATTTGTATATATCCACTCCAGTCATTCAAACTGCTGTACAATAGTCAACATTTTCCTGATGTGCATACATACATATATATGTCTGGTATAATTGTGATTGGTGATTTTGGGGTAGTATATTACCTGTTAGGGACTCAAATCTATGGTTTTTCTGGTTCCAGAGTTTCAGGAATATTATTTTCAATGGGGAATTTATTCAATGCTGCAGAACAGCTGTTCATAAAGATAGTGTATTAATACAGTGTATCCATAGGAGTACGGCAATAGAATATATAGGATTCTGGGTGGGTGTGGTTCTCTAAAACAATAACTGACTCTTCCTTTTTTCCATCTTTAAACTACTATGGGGGAGGGGTGCCCCATTCTCCCTGTCTGAGTAAAACTCTAAACACTGAGTTGAAGGCGTTTGTAGAATTCTTGATAATGGAGGAAAAACAGGGTTAACATACCTGTAACTTATGTTCATCGAGTTCTTCTGTGCTGACACACATGGGGACTGCGCAGGCGCAGGCCAGCCGCCGGAGAATTTTCTAGAGCTTCCATGGCTCCGAAGGGGCCGTTTGTCACGCGCCTCAGCGACCGTTTTCCCGCCCAAACGGTCACGTGATCCTCCAGCGACCAACGGCCCCTTCCCTCAGTTCTCCCTTGCCGCCGCTTGACCAACACACTTCAGCCATAACACCTTAAAAAACACCAATTTCCGTTACAGCCATCACATTATTGTGCATTGGAGTTCACAGCGGGGTAGGAGGGAGGGTTGTGTGTCAGCACAGAAGAACTCGATGAACATAAGTTACAGGTATGTTAACCCTGTTTTCATCTTCGTTCTTCTGTGCCTCCACACATGGGAGTGTACCAAGCTTCACACAACAAGGAAGGCGGGGGTGAAGTCCAACACAATTTTATTGAACAAACAAGCGCAACAACAAATAGATATGCATATATACATCTATGTAAAAAAAAAACTGTGTAAGGACACATAAATACACAATATTTACATATATACACCCCAAGGTACATATATACACTCTTTCACACAAGGGTACCCAGCAGGCACACCAAGAAAATCATCCCAAAACTCCTTCAGGAAAAAAGGGAGTGTAGGACAGCCCTAGCCACAGATACATCCTGCTCCGCATTGACATCAATGGCGTAATGCCTGACAAAGGTGTCTGCAGAGGACCATGTGGCTGCTTTACAGATGTTAACCAGGGGCACCCCCCTGAGGAGTGCCGAAGAGGATGCTTGGGACCGCGTGGAGTGGGCCCTGACACGAAGTGGGCAAGCCACCCCTGCCAGGGAATAGGCCTTGCTAATGGCCGTCACAATCCACCTAGACAGGGTCTGTGAGGAAGCCCTGTTACCCTTTTCCTTGGCCCCAAAACATACAAACAGGTGAGGACTGGAGCGGAATTCCTTCATCCTATCCAGGTAATAGGCTAGGGCCCTCTTCAAGTCTAGGGAATGAAGGGCCTTTTCCCCCTTAGAGGAAGGTTGAGGAAAGAACGCAGGTAGTGAGATATCCTGCGAGAGGTGGAAGGCGGACACCACCTTGGGCAGGAACCCGAGGCAGGGACGCAGGACCACCTTGTTGGGATGAAACACAAGAAAGGGAGGGTCAGACCGCAGTGCAGACAGCTCACTGACCCTTCTGGCCGATGTGACGGCCACCAAGAATGCTACCTTGTAGGATAGCATATCCAAGAGGCATGTAGCCATAGGTTCAAATGGAGGCAACATGAGACGTGAGAGCACCAAGGACAGTGACCACTGAGGCACTGGCGCAGACACAGGTGGGTAAAGATTGTACATGCCCTTAAGGAACTGGCGGGATTGTGGGTGAGAAAACACCGTAGCACCCTCAACTCGGGTGTGAGCAGCTGATATCGCTGCCAGGTGGACCTTGAGGGAGGACACCTTCAAGCCCAGGCCACGCAAGTGGCACAAATACTCGAACACAACCCCCAAGGGACTGCTGTCAGGCACTACTCCTCTGGCAAGTGCCCAGAGCTCAAACCTGTGCCACTTGGCCGCATAAGCGCGCCTAGTGGATGGCCGACGAGCATTCAGGAGGACCCTCTGTACCTCGTCAGTAAAGCCTATCGGGGAGGAACGATCCGCCAAGCCGTTAGGTGCAGCTTCCTGGGATCGTGGTGGACCAGGCTCCCGTTTAGGAGAAGGTCTTGCCGAGGGGGCAGACTCACATATGTCCGTTGGGACATCCGCAGGAGCTTCGGGAACCAAACCTGCCGTGGCCAGAAGGGGGCCACCAGGATGCAGTCCGTCCCGTCCTCCTCTATCTTGCACAGGACCCTGGGAATCAAGGGGAATGGAGGAAACATGTAGTGCAAGCCCTGCGTCCACGTAAACTGGAAGGCATCCCCAATAGAGAGGGGGTCGCTCCCTGCCCTGGAACAGAACGTGTGGGCCTTGGTGGTCGCCGCAGTGGCGAACACGTCTATCACTGGATGACCCCACATCTGGAAGATCGGCCCAACGCACTCTACGTTCAGTTCCCACTCGTGGTCCAGCAAAGGGACCCTGCTGAGGGCATCTGCCCGGGCATTGTCTGACCCAGCCACGTGTATAGCACGGAGCGACACGCCGTTCCTGATAGCCCACTGCCAAGTGAGCGTGGCTTCCCGGCACAGGGCCATGGACACTGTGCCCCCCTGCTGATTCACGTAGTACATGGCAGTCGTGTTGTCCGTCTGCACCAACACCTGACGATTTCTCAGCAGTGCTGTAAGAGACACAAGTGCGAAACGAATGGCCCTTAGTTCAAGCACATTGATATGGAGGGTCTTTTCCCTCTCAGACCAGACATCCTGCACAGACACATCACCACAGTAAGCCCCCCATCCCAACAGAGAGGCATCAGTGGTAACCGTGACGTCATGGTGCTGATACCCAAAGGGGGTCCCTCTAAACAAGTTGTCATCAGACAGCCACCAGTCCAAGGAGGAGAGGATGACCCTCGGGACAGAGAATTTGAGGGACGGAGGGTGCAGCAGAGCATCGTAACTCCGCACAAACCAGTTCTGGAGCGGACGCATACGCAGCCTAGCAAAGGGCACCACAGAGGTGGCCGCTGCCATATGCCCTAGTAAGCACTGGATAGTGCGCACAGACTGGAACCGGTTCCTTTTAAACATGGACACTAGACCCCTTAGGGACCAGGCCCTCTCCAAGGGGAGCAGGGCCTTACCCTCCACAGAGTCTAACAGTGCGCCAATGTAGGACACCTTGCAGCTGGGCACCAGTTTGGATTTCTCCAAGTTCACCAGGAGCCCCAGGCATTGGCAAGTGATAAGTACCAAGCCAATGTCCTGCACCAGCCTAGACTCCGATTCAGCCACGATGAGCCAGTCATCGAGGTACGGAAAGATGGTACAGCCTTCTTCCCGTAGGAAGGAAACCACAGGGGCCACACATTTAGTGAACACTCGTGGGGCAGTGGACAGGCCAAAGGGGAGCACCTTATACCGGAAAACCCTTTGCCGGTAAACAAAGCTCAGGTATTTCCTGTGCTCCTCCCGTATCCCCACGTGAAAGTATGCGTCCTTTAAGTCAAGAACCGCAAACCAATCCCCCTGTTTCAGCAAGGCGATCAGTCGCCAACGTAACCATTTTGAATTTGGTCACCTTGAGGAAGGCATTAAGGCCCCTCAGATCTAAAATGGGACGTAAGCCCCCATCCTTCTTGGGGACCAAGAAGAACCTAGAGAAGAATCCCTTTACAGAGTCCTCATAGGGCAATTCTTCCACAGCACCCTTGGCCAAGAGCGACACGATCTCCGCATCCAGCTCGGCCATAGTGTTATTGACAGCTGTCAGGGGTGACATCTAGGCAGCTCAACGAACTCCAGCCCGTATCCCAGTTCAACAATGGTTAAGACCCATGAGTCAGATGTTATTGACTCCCACTCAGAGAGGAGTGGACTCAGTCTGTCCGAAAAGTTCGGGGATACGGCTGGCGTGACCCGTCAGTACTGCCTCCCGGCGCCCTGCTGATCTCTCTGCTGGGCCGGTTGTTGTGCCGGACGAGGCTTGAAGGGCCGACGCCTCCTTTGCTGTTGTGCGGGAGGGTAAGGCCGCTGCTGGTAGGCAGGATACTGGTGGTAGCCCGGCCGTTGCTGTTGGTATCTGCCCTGGTAATGGTAAGGGCCGGGCCGGGCCGGGGAGCGTACCGTGGCCTGGAGGAGGGCTTGTCCGCAGGAGCCAGACCCAAGGACCGCGCCGTCTGCCTGTCCTCTTTTTTCTTCTTCAGGGTCTCGTCGGTGGACTTGGAGAACAGCGAGTCCCCTTCAAAGGGCATGCTCTCCACCCTGGAACACACCTCCTGGGACAGGGCCGTAGACCGCAACCAGGAGTGGCGCCTGAGGACCACCGCCGAAGCCATTCCCCGAGCAGCAGTGTCAGCAGCGTGGCTCCCAGCATTCATCTGCTGCTTAGACAGCCTGACAGCCTCTGTCTGCAACAGCGAGACGACAGCCTTCTGCTCAGGCGGGAGGTCTCGAGTGTAGGATGCCAACTTCTCCCAGAGGTACAGTTGGTACCCTGCCATGATGGTCTGGTAGTTGGCGATCCTCAGACCCAGCGAAGAGACAATGTACTGGCACCTGCCCATGGCATCCAGCTTCTTGCCCTCTTTATCGGCAGGCACCGAGGAGTGACCCGACCGTCGGGGGTTGAATTCCTCCGTGACCAAGGAGGAAGGTGGAGGGTGCTTCACCAACGCCGGCCAGGTGCCCTGTTTGATCTTGTAAAGCTGTTCAATCCTCTTAGATGTTGGAGGCTGATCACAGGGCACCTTCCACACCTTCTCCACGATCTCCTCAATACCCTCGAGCATGGGGAAGCCAACGGACGCCGGATTATCCCCGTAGATCCGCTTGAGGAGCTTGTCCTTGGTCTGGGGGACTGCCGAAGAGATGTCCATCTCGAGGGCCTGGGCCATCCTAGCCATCTGGTCGGCGTAGATGCGGAGGTCCTCGAACGGGGAGCCCGTAGATGGCACCAGATCCTCAGCCGGCGATGGTTCAGACCAGGATTCCGACTGGTAGCCGGCCAGGCTCTCAACTTCTCCCTCCTCGGATCCGAGCTGGGAGTCCTCACCCTGGACTGGAGGGGGGAACCACGTCCGCCTCGACGTCGATGGCCCCGGTTCCGACTCGGTGAACCCAGCAGGTGCCCCTTCCCACTGGCAATGGTATGGCGAGGGGAGATAGGAGGCTTGACGATGCCGGGATGCAGTGGATCGGGCCGATCGAATGCTGTCCCCGGAACGGCGCCGCTCACGACCGACTGCAGGTGGAGACGGACGGACAGGAGATGGACGGCTCCGACGAGGAGACGGGCTCGGTTCCAGCCTCGGCGACCGAAGGGCAGGTGATGGTCGGCTCCGACGGTGTGGGCTCGGCTCCGGTCCCGACGAGAACTCTGCGGGCACCGTCTCGAAGGCCATCGGATCCGGCACTGGCACGGAGATGTCCTCTGGTTCGTGGGAACCCAGATGAGGGGAAGGCGTGTGAGGAAGCACGATGACCTCCTCCTGAGGAGCGGGATGCGGCGACCGATGATGTTTAGTCTTCTTCTTCTTCTTTGCCGGTTCCGAAGAAGACCTTGGAACCGACGCGCTCCTCGCCTTCGAAGGGGACCTCGGCTTCGACCTCTTAGACTTTATCGGAATCGATCCGGTTGTCGGTTCCGATCGGGGACTCGGTACCAGGATCCTCGGTTCCGATGTCGGTCTCGGATCCGACCTGGTGGATGACGCGCTACGGGGCGGCCGCACCGGTCCCTGCGCTGCAGAGGCCGCTCTCGACGCCGAGGCACTCGGGGGACGCGGTTTCGACCCCGACCTCGCGGAGGCCACTGAGCCAGCTCTTGATTGCCGTTCGGCAGAGGGGCTAGGGCCGGCCTTGGACGGACGTAACGGGGTTCCCTCCGACATGACCTTCTGCCACAGCGAGGAATTTAGCCGGGCCTTGCGATCCTGCCGGGCCTTGCTGGTGAAACCCTGGCAGATCCTACAGGCCGAGACATTGTGGGTCTCCCCCAAGCAAAAAAGGCACAGATCATGGCCATCGGATTTGGCCATTTTAGTGTGGCATTGCAGGCAATGCTTGAAGAGAGCCGTAGAGGCCATCTTCAGGGGCACGCGAAAGAAGGGTCAAAAACAGTCCGAGTCAAATTACCGAGTCCACATCAAAGTCCAAAGCGAGATCCAAAGAATAGTCGAGGTCACGAAGTCCGAAGTCAAAAGCCAAGCAATCAGTTAGAGAAAGCACGAAGCACAAAAGCACAGAGCAACGAAGCTCACGTTCTCTCCAAGCGGCGGCAAGAAGAGAACTGAGGGAAGGGGCCGTTGGTCGCTGGAGGATCACGTGACCGTTTGGGCGGGAAAACGGTCGCTGAGGCGCGCGACAAATGGCCCCTTCGGAGCCATGGAAGCTCTAGAAAATTCTCCGGCGGCTGGCCTGCGCCTGCGCAGTCCCCATGTGTGGAGGCACAGAAGAACGAAGATGAACAGTTGAGTTCCTTGAAAATACGAAGCAGAAAAACTAAATCAAACCTCATAGGGTCCCCAAATAGAAAACCAATATTTCAAGACTCCCATGCCTTCCCTTACAGTTAAAACTCAACATTTTTTTTTTACTCAGATTGGACAAACCCAGAGAAAACTCTATGCTAGATAACTGTTGACTTAAAATTTCAGCCACCTCCATCACAACAGGAGACCTTAAAGTTATTTGTGGCCCATGTAAATGATGTAAGAACATAAGAACATAAGCAAAGCCATGTTGGATCAGGCCAGTGGCCCATCCAGTCCAACATTCTGTCACACACAGTGGCTAGAAATCCAGTGCCATCTAAAGGACTGTCAGTGAGGCCAGGACACCAGAAGCCCTCCCACTGCCTTCCTTCCAGCACCAAGACAACAGAGCACCACCTCCCCACAAAGAGAATACCATCTATCTCCTGTGGCTAATAGCCACTGATGGACCTCTGCTCCATATATTTGTCCAGTCCCCTCTTGAAGCTGGCAATGCTTGTAGCTGCCACCACCTCCTGTGGCAACGAATTCCACGTGTTTATCACCCTTTGTGTAAAGTAGTATTTTCTTCTATCTGTTCTAACCCGACTGCTCAATAATTTCATAGAGTGCCCACGAGTTCTTGTATTGTGAGAAAGGGAGAAAAACACATCTTTCTCTACCTTCTCTAACCCGTGCATTATCTTGTAAACCTCTATCATGTCTCCCCTCAGTCGTCTTTTCTCCAGGCTAAAGAGCCCCAAGCGCCTCAATCTTTCCTCATAGGGAAAGTGTTCCAACCCTTTAATCATTTTAGTTGCCCTTCTCTGTACTTTTTCCAGTACTATGATATCTTTTTTAAGGTGTGGCGACCAGAACTGTAAACAGTACTCCAAATGAGGCCTCACCATCAATTTATACAGAGGCATTATGATACCGGCTGATTTGTTTTCAATCCCTTTCCTAATAACCCCTAGCATAGCATTAGCTTTTTTTATGGCAGTCGCACACTGTGCTGACGTTTTTAGTGAGTTATCTATCATGACTCCAAGATCTCTCTCTTGGTCAGTCTCCGCCAGTTCAGACCCCATCAACTTGTATTTATATTTTAGATTTTTGGTTCCAATGTGCATTACTTTGCACTTGGCTACATTGAACCTCATTTGCCACATGGATGCCCACTCTTCTAGCCTCGACAGATCCCTTTGGAGTGCCTCACAATCCTCTCTGGCTTTCACCACCCTGAACAATTTCGTGTCATCTGCAAATTTAGCCACTTCACTGCTTAATCCCAATTCCAAATCATTAATAAACAAGTTAAAAAGCATTGGACCCAATACCAACCCCTGTGGCACCCCACTGCTCACCACCCTCCACTGTGAGAAGTGCCCGTTTATACTCACTCTCTGTTTCCTATTAATTAGCCAGTTTTCGATCCACAAGAGGACTTGGCCCTTTATCCCATAGCTACTGAGCTTACTTAGGAGCCTTTGATGAGGAACTTTGTCAAAAGCTTTCTGGAAGTCAAGATAAACAATATCTATCGGGTCTCCCTTGTCCACTTGTTTGTTCACTCCCTCAAAGAACTCTAACAGATTGGTGAGACAAGATCTTCCCTTACAGAACCCATGCTGAGTTTTCCTCATCAGCTTTTGGTCATCAATGTGCCCACTAATTTTATTTTTGATAATAGTTTCCACCAACTTACCCGGTATTGACGTGAGGCTGACTGGCCTGTAATTTCCCGGATCTCCCCTGGAACCTTTTTTAAAGATGGGGACAACATTAGCTACCTTCCAGTCCTCAGGAACAGATGCAGAGTTTAATGACAGATTACATATTTTTGTGAGGAGATCTACAAGTTCACACTTGAGTTCTTTCAGAACTCTTGGATGTATGTAATCCACAAGGATAACATCAGAACACTATTCCAATCCAAACAGAGCACCTCCCCCACCTCTACAAACCTGGATCTCTGGGGATATGTTTTTAATTATTTGTGGACAAATTCCCCCCTCATTTGTGTACCCAGATGATCCTTTGCAATGGGCATAATGCCAAAGACACCTATCCCCTTAGAGGCCCCACCTCAACCCAAGATGGACCTGCATATTAAAGGAATTCCATCCCAGCACTTTCTTCTCTTGAACTTTAGCTGTTGTTTGCAAGTGGATTTTGCAATAAAATCCAGCTGCAAAATGCATTCAAAGTGGATTGAAAGTGCATTATTCAATGTGTGTGAAAGCAGAGGAGACTGTCCAATCATTTCAACCTAGTTTCTTTAAATAGGCATGGCAGTCCCAAGTAATCCAAACTTCCTGTTTTATCCACATCAGGAAGGCATAGTCAGCCCTGATAAGGAATTTTCTTATACTTCCAAGGAATTTACAGTTATCCTCCCAACTCTTCTGTGAAGTAAGACACTGTTTTTTCTTATTTTTATAGTCAGAAATGAGACTGAAACTAGCCCAGGGCTACTATGTAGATCTATGGTTGAACCCCAGTCCCTACGCTTTAGTCTAACATGCTAGCCATGGTACCATGAACTACCGTACATGGCAGTAATGTCTTTGTAAGAGGTAGGCGCTTACATTGTATTGTGATGCACACAGATAGAAATTTTTTCTTTCCTGCTGTAAGTATCTTTTTGCACTTCTCTTGTTCACTGCTTGTGGCACAATATGATATGGGTACATAGGCTAATAGGGTTGCCAGTCTCCAGGTGGTGGCCAGAGATCTCCCAAAATTACAGCTGGTCTCCAGGTGACAAAAATCAGTTCCCCTGGGAAAAAAGATTGACATGGAAAGTGGATTATATGGCATTATACTCAGCTGAGGTCTCTCCCCTCCCCAAACCCCACCCTCCCCAAGCTCTATCCCCCCCCCAAACCTCCAGGAATTTCCCAACATGGCAACTGTACATGATGGAGGAGGCTGAGGTGTAGATTGCCATACCATCTGGCAGCAAACTGAAGATGATGCTCTGATTGTCTTGCTCCTTTTGATTCTATGACTTCTCAACACAGAGACTAGGACCAAAATTCTCATGTACTTTCCTACACATTATTTATAGTGCACTTTGACAGAACTACTACTGCAGCGATAATCAGGAATTAGGTTTTAACCAGAAGATTAGTCCAGGGCAAAGAACTGATGGATATTATCATTTAACCTTTTTTCAGCTTTGTTCCTTTTGGCATTCAAACAGAATGGCATACAGTTCAGCCAAATGTTATCTAGCTTTTGGAATGGACTTTGATAGAAGTCTTCTCAATCCAGGAAGCACTCGATCATGCTCTGTACTAAAGTTGCCAATTTTCAAGTGGAGTCTAGAATTTTCCTGGAATTAAGACTGATCTCCAGAGTCCAGATTACAGAGATTAGTTCCCGTAGGGGAACTGGCAACTTCAGAGAGCAGACGCTGTGGCATCACATCCCTACTGAGTTATCTGCCCACTCTGAGCACCACACCCAAATCTCCAGAAATTTCCCAATCTGGAGTTGGCACCCTACTTAAGTGGAAGAGGACGGGAGAAAATGGCTGCTTTGGATGGTTGGCTCATTGGCATTATACTACCCTGAAGTCCCTCCCCTCCCCAAACCCCACTCTCCATCCCGACCCCCCAAAATATCCTGGAATTTCCCAATTTGGAGTTGGCAACTCTACTCCTGAGGGGATCATCCACTACAGCAACCAAAGCAGTTTCAGCATCAAAACTGGGTTAATTTGAGAAATGAAACATTTAACATCAAACATCTTAAAAGTTTCAATTAGGGCTATATAACTTCTTCAATAGAAACTGTCAGGCTTTTCCTTCTCCAACAAAATTCTGGGAGTCTCATTTCTGTGATGGAAATGGGGAAAACATCAAGCACCCTTACAAAACTACAGTTTTTGATTTCTGTGGGGCACTCAATGACAGCTAAATCGGTATAAAACCAATTTAAATCCATAATTAATGTTACGTATATTTAGATAAGCACATTGTTGTTGTATTTAAATTAATTAAACTTTAATATATTCTGTTTCATTGACTGTATTCCCCATTTATAGCATTTGTTTGTCTTTATGTTGGCCTACTGGGAGGACCAAGATCAGAATTTCATTATTTATTTCTTCCATTTTACCCCACTCCTCAGCAATGTTTCATATGAAACAAGTGCAAACTGTTCAGCTTTATCAACAAATATTATTTTGAACTGTACAAACCCTATCTTTTCCTGGAAACATAATTCTCTTCTGCACTGGGAATGTAACTATTCACTTTCCCTGAAATCAATGTGAAAGGCATGGAATCAGCTTGTATGTGGCCATTCACACCTCTCATCAGAGCAGCAATGAATCACTGGCAAAGCTCTGTTCCTGCCTCCTTCTCTGTTGACCCCGAGCATCTATTTCTCCACCATGGAATAAAAAGATAATCTAAAACTCAATTATTTCTGATACCCAGATATTTATCCCCCTATATAATATTCCCACAGTGCCAAAGCAAAAAGAATAAAAAGGGAACTCCCCCCTGCCTGCTTTCAAACCAAGGATTCATTAATCCTGCGCTGGATTTAAAAGAGGAAAGGGGGGAGAATGGAAAGGAGGGGAGAGGGAACGGCTGGCTAGATGAGAGTAGACAGTCACAATGCAGTAGCTGGCAGGGGACAGAAGAGGGGGGAAGAGGGGGGAACACCAAAAACAGAATAAAGAGTATGCATGGGGAAACAGCCTACTGCAAAGTGGATTGTTTAAAAAAGTCATGATATAAGCGCTCCCGGGAAAGCCAGGAAAAGCTGCATAGTGGCTGGAGTGACTACTTATGACGGCAAATCTGGTGCAGATGGTTACGAAAAAATGCTGCAGTATGGGAACTGAACCAGTGAAATAGACCTGAGCAGACTCAGCTATAGTTTGTCTGATATAGAAACATTTTCTCTGAACTACATCCTAATCAAATATATGCAAGCCTCCCAGAGGAAGTGAATTTTCCAATGGAGTCAGTCTGTGATGGGTTGCATTTTGGAATGCATTGTTGTAGCCATCATTGCATTTATTTACTTTTCAAAAATGGTATAACCAACCATAGATAGGAAAGGGAAATACTCTTGTGGATGCGAGATTAATAGAGTGTCAGTGGAAGGGAAGCAGAAAAAAAGGAAGGGGGAAGTAAGAGAAGGATTTTTACATCTCCGCAGAAGTTCACTTATTTTCTACTATAAAGTCCTTTACATTCCCTTAAGTAGGGAGTTGTCGCACACCCTTTACTGACCCAAGCTTGGGCTGACCTTCCCCTACTCTGAGGAAAAATTTTCCTCCCAAAGCGTATGAAGCTGTTTAGTGAACTGGGAGCCTTTAGAAGTGTGGTTGTGTTTGTAGTTTCAACTTTCTTTATTGTCCAACCCTTAGAGAACGTATAGGTTGTGATGTTACCCATCTAAGTAGAGAGAAGATCAGGGGTTTGTGTTTCCCTTAAAAAAGAAACTGGCACACAAGGCTTATGGAGTTTTAAAAGGAAACAAGGTATATTTACAGGTAGTTGAATAGGTAGGAATGTAGACAGCTACCTAAAAACTGGAGTAACTAAGACGTTTTTGCATAGATTACTTCATTGGTATGAGGCACAAAAACACTTGGATGAGAGAGGTTGGTGTTATCAGACTTAAAAATTTTAAAGCAAGTTCTTTGTTTGTTTGACACTCCTTCACAAGTTAGATGCTCCAATTTTGCACACACAGAGCACATCTCCCCTTTTTCTGCAGATCTCAGGGTACTCCACTGAGTCAAAACCTCTTTCAGATACTGGGCAGGAGTTATACCAAAGCTATAACTCTGTTCCTTTGGCCGAAGGGTAGTCTCCTTTCTACCCACTTCCTTGGCCCACTACAAGTTTCCAGTTCTTTTGTGTCTCAGCAAAAGTTAGTGCTGTCTGTCCCACTGTAGTCCAAGGACTAAAAGCGCTTCATAAATGATTTTGTTGCGAGGGTACATTTTTCCCTTCCTTCCTCACACAGAGGACTCTCTATGACCCTCTCTGGTCAGATGCCGGGCTGCAACTCTCTACTCTTCTGTTTGTTCCAACTGTCAACCCCTCCTTCTGTTAACACCAACTGTCAGCTTTACTGACAGCTGTTGGTGTGCGGGGTTCCCCAAGGGGCGATACTCTCCCCGATGTTATTTAACATCTATATGCGCCCCCTCACCCAGTTGGTGCGGAGGTTTGGGCTGGGTTGTCATCAATACGCGGATGACACCCAACTTTTTCTGTTGATGGACGGCCGGCCAGACACGGCCCCAGACAATCTGGCCAGAGCTTCGGAGGCTGTGACGGCATGGTTGAAACAGAGCAGGCTGAAATTGAACCCAGTGAAGACGGAGGTCCTGCAGCTGGGACGGGGGCTGCCAGATGTTGGGATCCAGCTCCCTGCCCTGGATGGGACACCACTGGCAATTTTGCCAGTGGTAAAGAGTCTGGGTGTGCTCCTGGATGCCTCCCTATCGATGGAGGCCCAGGTCACGGCAGTTGCCAAGTCTGCATTTTTCCATCTTCGTCAGATCAGGCAACTTGCCCCCTACCTGACGCCCCAGGACCTGGCTACAGTGATCCATGCAATGGTCACCTCCAGGCTAGACTACTGTAACTCACTCTACGCTGGGCTACCCCTGGGCCTGATCTGGAAACTACAAATGGTCCAGAATGCGGCAGCACGGGTCCTGACTGGTATACCTTACCAGTCACACATCATACCTGTCCTGCGCCAGCTGCACTGGCTTCCGGTTGAATTCTGAATCAGGTTCAAAGTGTTGGTTCTTACCTTTAAAGCCCTGAGCGGGTTTTGACCGGCATATCTTCGGGACCGCCTCTCCCTGTACGTTCCCTGGAGATCGCTTTGATCAGCGAATAAATATTTACTTGTGGTCCCCGGCCCTGAGGAAGCCCGCCTCGCTTCAACCAGGGCCAGGGCCTTTTCAGTCCTGGCCCCAGCCTGGTGGAATGCTCTGTCAATGGAAACCTGGGCCCAGCGGGACATATTATCGTTCCGCCAGGCCTGTAAGACAGAGCTGTTCCGCCAGGCATTCGGTGATTGAAGGGGGCGGTGCCATGTCGGCCTCCCACCTTTGGGGTGGGGGAGGGTTCTCCCCACCACTGCACTTTGTTAATTTGTTTTATTGTTTGTATATTGATTTTAGTTCTTGTTTTTATCGATTTTAACTGTTCACCGCCCAGAGCCCCTGGGGATGGGTGGTATACAAATTGAAATATAAATAAATAAATAAAATAAAAATAATCATTCTAATACCAACTTCTATTTCAGGCTAGCCACAGAAGGGGGGAGGGACCTGTCAACAGGGCCGGCACGCCCATTGAGGCCAGGTAGGTGGTGGCCTCAGGCGCGGGGTGCTGGAGGGAGCGCCGGAGGAGGCACGGGGGGCAGGAGTGTGCGCCACAAAGCAGCAGCCTCCTATCCCTCCTGCGCTGCCGCCACCGCCAGCACAAGCCCCCGGCCGGGCGCAGCCGCTGCAGGCAGGCATCTGCGGCGGCGCAGGCAACCGAGCGGGAGAGCTCGGAGGCCGCCCACCGCAGCAATGGGGCTGGTGGGGGTGCGCGCGCTCCGTGTGATGTCACGAGTGATGTCATCATGCAGGCTGCTGTGCATGTGCACGTGCACGCTTGCACGCATGCGGGAAGGCACCCGGCCAGCTGCGAGCACCGCAAACCCTTGCGCCGCCCCTGCCTGTCAATCATCCTCCCCTCCTTGCTGCTGTTTCAAACATCCACCCGCCTCCTGCTGTATGCAGTACCTGGCAATCCCAGCATTTTTAAACCAAACCCGTCACAAGGGTGTCTTCACGAGTCCTCCACCTCTCTGTATAGATGAACCAAACAGTGTGTGTGTTCAGCTTCTTTTCACTGCTAGTTTTCTAATACTGCAAGCTCAGCAACTGAAAAGAAAGACAGGTTTTCACTCCTTTGACCGCCTGAAGGAGATTATTTTCATTTTGTAGGATTAACCTTATTGCCATGAATGTAGCATTTGGGACCAATGTTGGGTTGTGTTTCTAAAACAGAACCTAGTATGGGAGACGTGGCAAAAAGAAAGAGTGTATGGAAAGCTACCATTTGTTCTAAACTAAAAAAATCCATTGTACTGAGAAAATTTTTACATTTTAAAATTCCATCAGAAATACATACACAATATGGCTTTTTAATGTCTGTATTAAATAAAAACATATAGCTTTGTGTGTAAGGTGGAGTATGTATGCACAAGCTGTAAAATTTGTATACAGTTTGAACCTGACCATTGTAAAATGAATCACAAGCATCCTAAATCACATTGCTTTTGGCCATTCCTTGGTCTCAGCCAAGGTCTTTGACTTGCAATAATACATGCTTTACTAAAGCATCTGTCAGAATGGGGTAGCTGAGCCTGAGAAACATGTTGTTATGACAGGTTAGCTTTAAGAACTGTCTCAGAGTAAAACTAGTCTCACGTGCTTGAGAAAGGTTTCAGCAGGCAAATTGCCCCACACCTGTGTGACCTTGGAAGGGCTTGTGTACTAGCATGTTTTATTTCCTCTCATAAGTTCTCCGGGCAGCAGCTGCTAATTAGAGTTATACCCTGCTTGGTTGAATCTGCTTTAAGACATAACTGTTTCAGCCATGGAGGTGGCTTTTCCTCTCGCTGCTGGATCATTGCTTTGTTTTGAACACCCTTATCAGGAGGGCTTCACCAGCTCTGTCAGCCTCCCTTCTCCAGCATTGCAAGACTAGCCTGGCACCTTATTGCTGAGGTTCAGCTAAAGAGTTATTAGCCAGCCAGCCTGACTCATCTAAGTTAACCTTATTTAGCCTTAGTATTAGTAAGGATTTGTTGTTTTTTATGTTTGCAAAGCTTGACTGGGTAACATCAGCCTTTTGTGTTGACCCTCCTAAATTTCTTCAAATAAAATACCTTTTACCTTGCCTGTTTTGGTTCACTGCCTCTTGCACTGTATATTGTGTCACCTGGGTGAGCTCACACTCTCTCTCGCAGGCTGCAAAGTCTTAGTAAATGGAGCTCTCCTGGTTTCCTGGGCCTCCTAGGAGTCTGAGCAAGCAGTTGCTGACTCAGGATGGGAGAGGGACAAGGGGGCAACTCCCTGACAGAATCATTAAAACACACAAAGGCCTTTAAAAATGTGCAGTCCTTCTGCATTTGCAAGAATTGACAGGAAGCTCGCTGCAGGCGTTATAACCCAACAGTCTGAGTTCGTCTGACTGAGCTGTATTTGAAATAGAGCCATCCAAGTGATTTCAACATTGATAAAACTTTCCAGATGCACCTAATCCTCCAGTTATGTTTACCAAAGCAATATTTCTCTAACAAGGGTCTGTTTTAGAAAAACTTAGATTTTGCCAGCAAACCCCTCACTTCATGAAGCAAGTTAGATAGGCTTGTATTAAATAAAGACTTGGGGTTTACCATAACGGCACACAAGTCTCAAAAATCAAGTGAACTGGGAGAGCTGCTTAAACCTGCCATTGAAATAAGAGTAACATTTAAAAGTTGAACTTTGACTAGATTGTGCGCTGTAAATTTGTACAGGGCTGACAGCTTTAATCTCTCTAATCAATAAATTAATCAACTAAAGGATAAAGGTTAATTACTAGACATGCTAGTTAATTGTGTTTGCTTTTTGTGTTTTGCTTTCTTGTTATAATGGAGAATGAAAAACTAAACATTAAGCATAGCCCTCCTTTCTAAAAAAGAATGGTGATTAAATTTTTCTTGTGTCCCATTTTTTCAAAATAAGTGTTTTGATGATGTTTAAATGAATTTAAATGTAATTAGTTATTTGTTTTCTAGTAATTGCCTAAAATCATGATGGTGGGGAGATCTTCATAAGACAATTTCCAGCAGTATGGAAATCTTCCTGAAACTTATTCCAGTGTTCAGTATGCTAAACAGAAACAGTTCATATATATATGCATCAGAAAGCTATATAATTTTCTTAAAGGCAGTATTTGCTAAACAACACAGGAGAAACTGGCAAAACCACACCCATTCTATAATAGAGTGACTATGAGAAGAGGTCAGAGAGAAAGAGACACAGAAGCACTCACATCTCCAGGGTTTATGAGTCCTGTTCTCATTGCTTTTTACCATTTCCATTTAGAAGCCCTATTGATTTACATAATACTTTTTGTTGTAGATTCTCCCTGTAAACCAGGATGTGGAAAGATACTGATTTTGTGTAACAGTTTAGAGAAAGGTTATCATGGATCAGCTGTTCCAGAGAGGTAGCCTTGTTAATCTATTGAAGTCAAATAAATAGAAGTTAAGTCTTTAAAGTTTTACTGTACTTCTGTTTTTATCAAGGCAGTCCCAGAAATATCAGGCAGGTTTGCCCCAACCTATGACCCTGCAAGCCAAATTCAGCCCACCAGGGACTCAATAAAGTTACTGTTAGGTTACTTTCTGCTTGGTGAGTCACAGGTTGTGCAAAGATGGAATCAGGGAATCCTGGATATTCAGAGACAGAAAAAGAGGCAGGAGAATAGGAAGGAGAACAGATGTGAAGGTTAAATTAGCTCTGAAGTGTGAAAGTGTATCTTTTACTATGTATTAACCTAGGAATATCCCTAAACATGAATGAAGCACATCTATCTTTCAAACTTTTGGAGACTCTGAATTGTTCTGGATCCAGGATATCCCTGCTTCAATAGGATGGCTAATTACAGGCAAGTGTAAGGCCAAGGAGGAGCCACAGATGTTCATATTTAGGGGAAACCTCTGGTGTAAACTGGCTACCAGTGATGTAATATTGGACAAGTATAGCACTGTGTAGATTTGCTAGATCATCCTACAACTTGTCCAGATCCCCAAGAAGTTGTATAAACATTTTAAAAAGTCTAAATGTATAATAGCAGTACTAGGGCCAAGGGGTTAATGTGAAGATAACATTTCTGCCAGTATTTTATTAAAAAGTTCAGAATCTCCAAACATGGTTTGTTATTCTGCAAAGCAGAGTACAAGCAAAGACAAGATCCAATCCAAAAGAGTAAATGATCCAATCTGAAAGACAATGGCTGTTATCTCTTGGAGCATTAATCTAACAAGTCTCATAGGATCCCATCTTACCTTACCAAAATAATATAGACCATCCCTAAACATGACCATTTATACAATTGGTGTGATAGTAACACAAGGGAGGAGTCCTGGGAAGACATTTGAAGCACAGGGGTTCTAGGTTTACACTACCAGCAATATAGAGGCAATGACATAGGAGGCCCTGAACTGTGACTGGGGGCTCTCTGGAATGTAAGTGCTACATCAGTTGTGATGTCAATTGATCTTATACATTTAAAATTTTGGATTGGCTTTTACAACACATCTTTCATGAGAACAGAGCACTGCTTTCTAAGGCAGCAGCAAGTTCAAATATTGATTTGAATTAAATCCCAGAGTCAATTAAACTGACTGCAATTTTATCTTAGAACAATTTTACAAAGCATGTGCTAACAGCTGTATTTTTCATATTAGCTGCTTTGTTGACGAGAAATCCCATCTGTTTCCCTTTTTCTAATTCATTCACTGTCTCTCATTTTGTAATGCCATATTACAGATCTGGTGTGTGTCTTTTTAACTAATGCCATATTGTGGCTCTACAGTTGTAGGGCAGGTGTTATATCAGATATGATATAGTCCAAAAGGAGATGTCCAGCGTACCTCCTACAACAATAAATCAGATCTATTCACATTTGTATAGTTTCAGCATTTGCATTAAAAGGAAATTTCCCTTGCAGAGCAATGTTCTCTGTTACACCCACAGGGATCTCTGCCAAAGTCGAGCAGGTATTGAGCCGGGAAGTCTTGCGGGACATGATGCTTGACTTCTTCTTGTAATAAAAGTAGTTTTTAATGTGGAGTCGGAACTTGTCATGGAGAGAGGCATAGATGAATGGATTGAAGCACGCAGAGCTCATTGCAATCACATGGCAGGACACTTGAATGACATTCACATACCTCTTGTCTAGAATTGTAAAATCTTCATCAATATCTCTGATCAGGTTAACCATCTGAAGAGGCAGCCAGCAAACAGCAAAACACATGACTGAGATGACCAGCATCCGAAAAGTCTTCTGCTTCTTTTTGGCCCATTTCTCTTTGTTATGATATACAGCTCCTGGGACATTTCTGTTCCGGAGGTGGTATAAAATGGCACAGTAAGAGATAGAAGCAGCAGAAAGTGGCAGCATGTATGACAACAGGAGCATCAAGCAAGAATACATTAACCTCTCTGTCTCCTGGTGCTTCCAGAATTCTTCACAGATAATCATGTCATGGCCAATACTGTTGAGATCCAAATAATGGGTACGCATCGATGTGGGTATAGATAATACAATGGACAGCAACCAAATGAAGGCCACAATGTAGACACAGGACTTGCATCTTATCCTTTTGCGAATGGGATATGCAACAACGATATATCGATCCACAGCAATAGCCGTGAGGGACAGGACAGAAACAAACACCGTAGTCACTTGCATGAGGGTGACAAAGTAGCACATGAATATCCCAAAGAGCCATCCCCGAACCTCAAATGCATAAGAGGCAGTCAGTGGGACACAGAAAAGGCACATAATCAGGTCAGCTGTTGCCAAGTTCCCAATAAGGAAGTTAGTGGTACAATGCAACTTTTTGGTGAAACCAATGAGAAGGACCAGCAAGAAATTTCCTGTGCAGGCCACAGTCACTAGGATGGCATAGAGAGGAATGAAGAGGGGTTTCAGTTCAAAGAGGAGGTCCAGGCCCATGAAAATAGGAACTGAAGTGTTTGAGGAGTCATTGGAAAGTTGATAGCGTGCCTCCATGTTGGAGTTTGGCTTGGCTGTGGTGATGCTTATGTAATCTTTGTTTTAAAAATAATTGTAAAAAGAGAAAGGAACATTGGTTAGAGAGAAAAGACATTGAAAGACATCTGAACAGAAGTTTCTTGTTCTTCTATTTCAGCAAAACAGAACAAATTGAGAGCAAACTGAGATAAAGTTAGATAGGGGGTGATATATGAATGCCAACACTGAGACCCAAGCTACAACTGACACCTGACACAGGTTGGACACTTGTCAGCTTACCTCAAGCTGATGGGAAATGTAGGCGTCCTGGTCTTTCAGCTTGGCTCTCCATTTAATTGAAGTTTACGGAACCCCCCCCCTACACACACACACACACCCAGCGGAGGGGGAGGGGAGCACCCGGCGAGAGCCTGACACCTGCACTCCCCTCTTGACCACATGTTCAGCCTCCCATAAACTGCCACTCTGTAAACTTCAATTAAATGGAGAGCCAAGCTGCAAAACCAGAATGCCTACATTTCCCATCAAAACTTTTTTTTTAAACTTGAGGGAAGCTGACAAGTGTCCAACCTGTGTAAGGTGTCACTTGTAGCTTGGCTCTGAGCCTTGCATTACATGGAACTAAACCTCTTGTTCTTGCTTTTGCAGCTCCCACAAACTACATCCTGTACCTTCTAAGACCTACAGACTCTCCCATGTTTTATAATGCATTCTTCTTTTCTTCCTTGTTCTCCTTTACTGTTTGGTATTCTTTTCTAGATCATGTTCTGTAACACCATTTCTATTTTCCCCCAGATCTATTTCCCTTAGACTTCTCTCCCAACACTATTTGACCCTTGTAGGTGAGACGTATTTGGTTCTATAAACATGTTCTTAACTTCTGGTTCTCATTTTGCTCACTTCCTGCTGTCCATTGTCTTCCTTGTCTAATCCTAACTGATTTCACGTGAAGGCTTGTTTGCTGTTTTATGCTTGAGAAAGCTGAACATGTGGTCAATTTCATCCACTTCTGCTTTTCTTTAAGCTATAATTTCACCATTTTGTCCTTATATGAGATCTATTTTTATTCCACCCTTCCTCCAAAAAGCTCAGGACAATTTATGTGATTCTCTTCTTTTCCTCCTGAGGAAGGGAGATTTGTCTCTTGAAAGTTTATACCTAGGAAATCTTGTTGGTCTTTAAGGTGCTACAGGACTCGAATCTTGTTCTTTTCTTCCGTTACCTTTCCTGCTATCCCATAAGGCAGATCAGACTGAGAAAGAATGACCAGCCGAAGGTTACCGAATGAAGTCCATGGCTAAATAGGGACCTGAACACCAGTCTGCCACTTTAAGCGCTATACAACACCGGTTCTCTTTTGTGCTATCTTCAGATGCTCCATGACCACCTGTCAATTTCTGCAGTGCACTCGCCTAGTTCTCTCTATCAAGAGCTTTAAAGCTATGTCTTTACTTTCCATTTATTTATGTCCCGAACAGGACCCACTTTTCTGTCTCGCTATTCTGATACATCCCTGACCCTGACTTTCACTCCTGTTTCTACCACATTGGAAGGTTTCCTGCTCTCTAAAACAGCTTTATTAATGTTTGCCTTCCTGCCCTATATGCCTGAAACTCCTTTCCAGAAGTGGTATGCGTGCTCCCTCTCTCTCCCCTCCCTCCCTCCCTCCCTCTCTCAGATCAAACCGTTCCTCAAAACCCACCTTTTCCCTGAAGCCTTGGCTTAGAGCCAAGCTACAAGTGACACCTGACACAAGTTGGACACTTGTCAGCTTCCCTCAAGTTTTGATGGGAAATGTAGGTGTCCTGGTCTTGCAGCTTGGCTCTCCATTACAGCTGCAAAACCAGGATGCCTACATTTCCCATCAAAACTTGAGGGAAGCTGACAAGTGTCCAACCTGTGTCAGGCATCGCTTGGCTCTGAGTCACTTAGTCCTTCTCAAACGTAATCATTTAGTCTTCCTCAAACAGTCCATGCTGACCTCAGTAAACACAAACGCATGGAAACTGATGTCAATAGTTTTAAAATTCTAAAATATCATATGAATGAACTTAGCAAGAATAAAACTGAAACACTACTTTCCCCAAAACACTATCTTCCATTTTCTGTTGATGAATGGGCTAATCTATTGTTTTATTTTTTCTATAAAATGAACTTTTGCAACATGTATAATAAATACGTGAATATCAGCTTCATCCCATTTAACCACTCAGCTGCAATCATGCCAATCAAGTATTTTTGAGGCACAGACTTCTCCCTCTCCTAAATAACTCCCCCTTCCCTAGAGCTGCCCCTTCCCCTTCTCTATAGCTTCAAGGGTCACCTCCTCCAAGCTCTGATTTATACTTGATCGAGCTGGGGTGGGCATCTCCTAACAAAACAGCTGAAGAAACATCAGTTGGCCCATGCTGAGTCATATAAGCCTAACAAAAGGATGGTTAGCTAGCTGCCACAGCACTATAATTTGCCAGGCCTTCTGAGGAGGTATGAATGGCAGGCATCTTTCAAGTGGAGAGGGAGAGGCATAAAACATACAGATATAAAAAGCATGCCGTCAAATCTACTGAAACAGTTCACCCTCCACCAAATGCTTGCTAGAATAAAACTGTCTTACAAGTGAATGTAGTGGTAAATGAATCTTACTGTATCTTCTAAATTCAATCAAACTTCTTTTTCCTGCACTTAGTGTGTGTGTGCGTGTGTGTGTTTAGACAGACAGACAAACTAACTGACAGGTAATAGTGGCTTCACCTCCAGTGAGCCAGATTGGCTTGTTGTGTAGAGACAGTGATAAGCGACACCTTTCTGGTCATGGTGCCCTTTTCTTTACTGTGTAAATAGATTTGGCAACTTAAGGGACATTGATTGTATGAAGGTGTGAAATGAAAGAAGATGTGAAACGAACAGTGCACTCCTAAGCTGAGTCTAGTAACTGTGGTTAGGATGGCACTGTAAAACTTTGCGAAATAAACACATTTGAAAGATGAACTGTTTCTATTGCAGACGATGCTATTACCAATGGCAAGTGTACTTTCTCAGTGGACAAAGATGTTCTCCTCCACTCCAACACCAAAACCAACCAATCCTGCAGAAAGCCTGGCTGATAGTATCTTACTTAGGAATTGTCCTGAGTTAGTAATCAAAATTCAGTAGTAGAGCTCAGGGCACATTTTTATTCGAAATAAACAAGATTCATAGAAAGATTTAAAGGTTCCTTTCCTCTTCAAGATTAAGCTGCACTTGAAGAACACGTTATGGTTACTTTTTAAAATTTCATAATAACCAGAAATCCAGATGATTTCAAAGAATAATCACATGTAACTGAAGTAAAGGTGGCAACAGCCCTCTCTAATTAGGACCATTTCCATGGCAAACTAGAGTCACAAGATAGTCCCAGTTTCACCTGAAGTACTGTATCCATTCTAGCAAGATCATTTTCTCTGACAATCTTAAAATGTTCCTTGGAATCTCTATGCTATTTGTATGGGATGTAATACATTATAGGTTTTCAGTCTTGCAGACCTTAGGTACCCTTTGGATAATTTGGCAGTCAGGAATACCAGTTCCACAGGTTTCCACAGAAACTCACTCAGTGTAGAGAACTGCATAAGTATACCAACAGAACTTCAAACGTTCTGTTACTTTTTATTTATTTTTATTTATGTCATTTATAGTCCACCCTTCTCATTGAGACTCAAGGTGGATTACATAGTGTGAGATTAGTACAGTTAATATCAAGGACATTTCAATAAACAATGCCATAGGTTAAATAAATGAAAGTTTTAAAAGACATAACATTAGCAAAAATCTGATACAGAGTTGAAGAAATGCTGAAACAGAGCATAAACAATTCTAGGATTGACATTAGACAATATAGAACTACCCAGTTGTTACCTGAATTGGTCTCCTTGGGGAAGACCAATTCAGAATGGGGGAATTAGCAGCAAGGAAGATGACTATGCGAGAAGCAGTAACTACAGGATCTTTTCCACCAATTTCTATGGGGTCTATCCAAGATAGCAATGAGGCTGGTGCTTTAGGTTCAAAGAGCAATATTTTATTAAAGAGGAAACACATACAGAGAGGAGTAAATAATAAAATGGTTACCCAAACATAGAGTCCTAGGAAGCTAGTCAGAAGTTGGAACAGAGAGAGGGCAAAGTATATCTACCTATCCTGAAGAGTAGTCCAGTCCATGGAGGAAGAGAGCAGCTTCAAACGCCAGCATTCTTGGCCAAGAGAGCAAGAGGCTTAGGGCAACCTCAAGAGAGTAGAACTTCAGATCCACTAAGTGTGCACGATTTGAATGGGGCAAGGGCACTACTCTTATAGGGTAAAACTAATCACCACTGCTCGGTCTGCATTAACATTTGGCATTCCATTCATGCCTGGGTCTCCCGGGCCGGACTCAGCAACTGCTAGCTGGAGTTCTCCTGTTTGCAAGCCAAACTGCATTTAATACAGGGGCCTTGTGATTTTATATCACCGGTAGCTATAGTAAGTAGCTATTAAAGATGGCAGAGGCCAGGCTGACTCCTTACACAGTAGGGTCATACTTAAGGCAACAGGTAGTACATAGGAGCATATACATAAAACAATAGATAGTACGTAAAGCAACATAATGCTGAAGTCTATGGTGCCTAACTCATTGGTGAAGCATCTCCTTAAGACCACCTCCCTACAATACAATCCTCCTATCTGAGTAAAAAGCCCTTTTGAATAATTCAGTTTTGCATTGTTTGTGAAAGGCCAGGAAAGTGAGGGCTCTCCTAACTTTCTCAGGCAGGCCATTCCACAGGGCAGGGGCCACCACAGAGAATGCATGCGTATGGGCAGCTGTTGATTTCACCCATGTGCAGGGTGGCACCTGCAGGAAACCCTGTTTAGATGAGCAAAGCTGCTGTGGAGGAACACAGAGAGAGAGGCAGTCCCAATGATTTTGGGGGTGAAGATATTTGGAACTAAAAATGCTCCTAACGCCAGAAGGCTGCTCCTTTAAATCAGCTACCTGTGATATCAAAGGCCCTTACCACATGCTCCATTGTCCCTGCACTCTTCTCCTCTTTCCACCTTAATCCTATACAGCTTAGATCCCAATGCTTGGCAAACCCTTGGCAGCCAACAATAAGAAACATGCGGGTGCCAGATACTGTGATTAGTGGAATTGGATTCTGTGCCACCTGGACCTTTTTCCTCCAGATCCAAAAGAATTTGGTCAAATAAAATATACACCTAGGAACAAGAAAGGAGCCACACATGAAAAAGAACCATTTTCTTTGTTTGTTCATTTGGCTTGTTTCAGTGGCTAGGCAAAACATTAGTTTTTTGTGTGTGTTTGTGAGTATTCTTTCTAGCCTTTGTATGATAGATTATTTTTTCATCTCCTGTGATGTTACTCCTTTTATAGATTCTTAATATTCCTGTTTTCTCCTTCTTGATTTGCTTCTGGATCTGCTTTGTGAAGGGATCTTTAATTACTGAGATTAATGGTCTTTGGGAGTTGTTGCTATTAAAAAAATGTTTTATATTTTGTATGCAGGAGCCACCTTGAAAGCATTGTTAAGCAAATAAACAGCTAAATTTAAAAAAAAATCACAGGAGACCCAGGCACTGATTCTGCACTTGTTCAGTGGCCGTCCTTGTCATATTTGCTTGTCCAGGTTCAGGACTGAGGCTGTATCACTGAAAAGAGATTCTTGTGGTAAGGCCTGACTGATGGCTAGCTCTAAAGTTAACAATTCACCTTAGACATGGATTCCATCTTCTTTTTCTATATAAATGGCAAGCTATATTGGCGATGATGCCCCTTTTTTTCCTGGTATGCCTACGCAGGAGCACCAGAATAAAAACTGTGTCATGGCCAATGCGACCTCCAGAGGGCGCTGCCGTGGCATAATGGCCAGGTGAGCTAGTCCATCCCTCCGGAGGGCGCCACCATGAGGGGAAGGCCAGGAGAGCTGGCTCGTCCCTCCAGAGGGCGCTGCCGTGGCAGGATGGCCAGGCGAGCCAGCCCGTCCCTCTGGAGGGCACTGCGGGGGCAGGAAGCCCAGTGTTCCTGGGTTTTCTAGGGCCTGATCTGTTGCTAGTCTTATATATCTAAGATTATGTTGAACTGTTTTTTCTTATTCTATGACAATGTTCTCAGTTTATTTTGATCATTTTAGCTCCCAGTGATTGATATGATCTTTTTTTTCCAAGCAAGTGCTCTGAATTCCAAAAGATTTAACATTTGCTTCTATTTTTATTTTTTTTCTTCATGAAAAGGGAAGGTTATGTTGAGACTGCAAATCGTTTAACATTTTTCATTTATAGGAAAAATGGTGTTAAATATCATCCATTCAGATGCAATTGCAAGAAATATGCAGTCATCTTACCTCAGAAATAAATGAAAGGTCCCTTCCTAAAAGATAACCTGTAGATTAGGCTGTATACCACTGGCAGATTTCTTGCAATGATAGGAATATAAGCCTAGAGTTAGAAGATTTGTTGGAATGGGGAAAGGTATTTCAGGATAACTTTCTATGTAAGCAAAGGAATAGGGATTTCTTTTTCCATTGTTGCCAGCACAACCTGTTTCAGGAATAATCTAAGATCACAGCTGGCACCAATGGGCCATTGATGGTGCCTTAACTCATGAACACTGCCATCCTAAGAACACTTTCTGGGAATAAGCCCCAGTGAGTAGGCAAGAGTAGGATTCTGAGGAGATGTGCTTAGGGTTGCTCTCTAAGAGACTTGCTTATTTAATTCAGTTATGCCCCACTTTTCTTCCTAATGGGGACCCAAAGCGTTCTCCTCTCCTCAATTTTATCCTCACAACAACCTTCTGAGGTAGGTTAGTCTGAGTGTGTGACTGGCCCAGGATCACCCAGTAAGCTTCCATGACAATGAGTGGATTTGAACCCGAGTCTCCCAGATCCTAGTCCAACACTAACCACTGCAACCTGCTATTCTCACATCCTGCTGTTCTCCCACACATCCCTCACCTGACATCCTCTGTTCATCCTCTACTCTAAGGTAGTGATGAGGCTCGCATAAGCCAATGTGGTCAAGAAATTCCATAAAGCTGGAGTTGATCTAGAAGTGATGTTTTCCTCCCTAATTTCACAAAAACAGGCATTGCTTTACATGTTAAGTTCCTTTTTTCTAAAGTGTTCAGTACAGAGATATTAGAGACTGATATCCATTTTTTGAACTCAGGATTTCCTTTCAGAAGAATACTTCCTCTGTCTGAAGGTATACAATGTATTAAATGACACGACAGAGTTAAGAGGAGCTTGTGCCTTCCCTTCTTGCAAAAGCCAGAGATGGCCAGCTGGAGCAGTGCCTATTAACTGCTTTGATCACAACTATCAGCCAAGAGGGTGGCCACAGGGAGCAGGGTAAAAGATCACATCCCCTGTGGGCAACTGAATCCTTTCATCCTGTTTGTAGACTTACTCTTTTATCTCAGAGTGTTTTTATGTTCTTAGAAAAGCTGCCCTCATACACTAGCATGGAGATCCCCTTGATATGCCTGGAAAACACACACTACGGCCTCTGGTAAAAGTGTTGCTTTTCCATTTTCACTCTCTTAACTTGGCGACAGGGGTCTCCTAGACAGACACTCTCACTCTATTGCTCCTTTCACACGCTGTTGAGGGTTTCTTCTTGGGGTTATTCACATGCTTTAGCAAGGCAAACCCCTCAAAAGTTTTTCTTGCCTTGCCTTGTTGGACTACCACCAAATTCATTAAGCACATTCATTAAGCACATACTCCATATTACAAATTGCATTTGTGTCTGGACACCAGTGTGTAACTATGTGATGGGCACATAAACATTTACAGCCCATCCTGGATAATGATACTTCTCTTTCACAGGCCTTGGATTTGTAGGCCTTGCTCTGCTTATAGGCAGCCCATCAACTTAAAACAGCCTTTCACTAACAACCATGGTTCACCTAACAAGCTACCCTGCAACAAGCCCAGATTACAGCCTTTTCCCAAGATATAGCCAGGCGATATTATTAACAGAACCAAGTAACAGTAGCCATTCCATTGTGGCTATCCACTCATTCATCCTCCAGTTTAATATATGCCAATATAATTTGTGTCAACAATACTCTTCTGCTCTCTACATTAGACAAACAGAAACAGCCTCCACACACACACACACACACACACACACACACACTAAACAGACACAAAGCTGACATTAAAAACTGCAGTGTTCAGAAATCAGTGGAAGACCATGTCATTCTAGAGCTTTCTGTTGCTGTTCTTCATAGGATCCAATGCAAAAGTGATAAATTAGAATTCATTAACAAATTCAAGACAATGCTTGAATATTCAATGCTTGAAAAAGGTCTTGGTTTCCTTGCTCACTATAAGTGCTTATGCCTCAGCGTAACCCACCCTTTACAGGTGTTAATTTATTCAGCTGAACCTCTGTGTGGTCTCTCTACTGCCCTATTGAATCTGCTTATGGTCTCTCACTCCATATTTCTCTTAAATAGATTTAATGTTTATCCTACACTGCCTATCTATCAACAGTTGGAATAGTTTTTGCTGGTCTTTGGCTGATTCTTGTTTCACACCTGGCCTCTCCTTGTAACATCTCTCCACTCCCTCACCTCTTTTTCTGTTGTTTGAAAGCATAGTATATATTTAGCTGTTTTAGATGGACACTCCTGCGCACCTGAAGAAGTGAGCTCTGATTCACAACAGTTTATGGTGGCATAAATGTTATTCATCTTTAAGGAGCTACTGGACTCCTGCTCAATTTGACATGTGTTGAAACCATTAAGAAAAAACAAGGCTGATGTTCCCAAAGAAATGCAGCCAAATGCTAGGAGAAAGATGTTGTCATCCATTTCTGTTTGGCGGAATTTCACCTTGGTTTCCTATGCACTCAAGAGGTCAAAAGTTGTGTTTTTACTATTCAGCAGCATACACCATGACCTGTTGATGGGTGGAGAGCACAGGAAACAGAGCATCATTCTTGACTGCAACCAAAGCAAAAGTGGGATGGATAACATCGGCCATGTTGCTAGTGTAAAATGAACAGGCGGCCAGTGTTGCTGCTCTTGAATATGCTTGATGTTGCTGCTATTTATTTATGTAGTCTACCTTTCTCACTGAGACTCCAGGCAGATTACACAGTGTCAGTCAATGTGATCAACAGCTGGGACATTCAATGAACAATGCAATAAGTATGCATTGCAAAATTTGCAGCAATTTGAAAACAATTGGAAATCTAATACAGAACTGGAACACTGCTGAAACAGAGCATAAGTAATTCTAAACGTGACATATTAAACAGCGCAGAAATTACCCAGCAGGAACATACTTACAGCAGTAGACAGTAGACAGTAGTATAATCCAGAGTCCCTATCTTTTTACCAGTGCATCTCTTTGAACCATTTCTTTACACTACAGCCCTCCTACCTGCATAAAAAAGCCCTCCTGAATATTTTCACAGTTCATGAAAAGTCAGGAAAGTGGGAGCCTTCCTAACTTCATCAGACAGGCCATTCCATCAGGTGGGGACCATGACAGAGAAAGCCATTACCAGTTTATTGCTTGGTTAGACCACAGCTCTACCTAGTAGTACATATCTGATACACAAAGAGACAGTGCTTGTTCTTGGCTGAAACTGGAGAACAGCTAATAGATGGGGGCGGGGGGGGGCATGCTAAATCTCTGCCATCTGAATAGGCCCATGAAATCTTAGCCTGAATTACCAAGGCTCAGACTCTACCATTCATTTCATTTATTCGATTTTTTGTCCACTCTCCCCATGATGGGCTCAGAGTGGAGTAACAACCAGGTTTAAACACAGTAAAACAGTTCATACAATGATAAAACTCAGTTCATATAACGATAAAACTCAAGATAGTGGTCCCCAAAATATGCCCTGCCCCATTTACGTTCAAAGGGCGGGAGGTGGAGAGAGCAACCAGTCTGATGGAAACCTCAGAGGGGGTCACAATACCTCCCCCCTGGACAGGAGGCTGGCAGGGAGGCACACCTACACCCCAGCCTCAACCATATGCCTGGTGGAACAACTCCCTCTTACAGGCCCAATGAAAGGATAATGTGTCTGGTTGGGCCTGAGTTTCCACAGACAAGAGTGTTCCACCAGGTCAGAGCCAGGACTGAAAAGGCCCTGGCTCTGGTCAACGCCAGGCGAGCCTCCCAGAGGTCAGGGATCACCAGCAGATTTTTTCCAGCTGATCAAAGCATCCTCCGGGGCATATATGGTGAGAGGCAGTCCTGTAGATACGCTGGTCCCAGTTCGCTAAGGGCCTTATAGGTGAAAACTGAAACCTTGAACCTGATTCAGAATTCTATGGGTAGCCAGTGCAGCTGTCCTAAGACAGGAGTTATATGTGCCCTAAGCAGAATACCCGCAAGGACACCCGCAGCTGCATTCGAGACCCGCTGTAATTTCCGGACCAGACCCAGCCCTGTGTAGAGCGAGCTGCAGTCATCTAGTCTGGAAGTGACTGCTGGCAGAAAACGTTGCAAAGATGAGAGGATGTTGTGCTGTTTGGCCAAAGTCAGCTAACTGGAAAACCCACAAAAGGTATGGAGATTGGCAGCAATTTATTTACATACAACACTGTGCATTAGTACTGCAGTCTGCGGAATGCAAGTGAAATTCCTCAGTTGTTATAACAATCTGTAAAGTAAGCAAATGTGTTTGGGGGGTGGGAATTATTTCAGTAACACTTTCTGTTACTGTTCTCATGAAAAGTTAAAAGTAATTTGATTTCCCCCCACCCCCCACTTTCAGCAATACTGCTGTATAATGGTTTGAGTTCAGGACATTAAAAATATTCTTCAACTTGTAATCTTAATGTTTAAAAATACTTTTAAAATACTCTGTTGATTGTGCCTACAGGTTGGGATATGAACTTACCACATGATTGCAGCAATATGATTTTATGAAATACAAAATTACCCCACAATAGTTAGAAATCAGTGACATTGACTGAGGGTTTTAAAAATGCCGAATAATAGAATATCTGTTATCAGATAACCCAGAGTATTCCGTATCTTGTCACATGGGGGAGCAAAAGATCTTTGAATGGAGAACAGGGGAGGGCAGTTATCCTTTTTACAATCAGTAAGTGAGTGGCACTTTCTTCCTTAGCAGAGCTTTATATGGAGAATCATAGAGTGAGTTTCTTCACTGAGAAAGAAAAAAAATCCAATATATATTCATGCTAATGCACTGTGTGTTACATTTGAGGTTTGCAGCCCTATTGCAATGTTGCTGTCATGGCCCTAATTATTATGTGGCAGCAGCAATTCTAGGAGAGGCTGCCTGAGTCAGCCTGTTTTCTGAAACCTCATCTCTGAAACATGCGGTCTTCATGGATGAAGTATAGGAGGAGGGTTGCTATAGGAAGAAGATAGGATATACCTCTTATATCTGGCAGTTTTAAGGAAGGAGGGGTCGATGGGAGAAGAGTTACCTATAGGGAAGGATCATGGCACATGTGCTTGTGTGTGTGTAGATGGAAAGGATAGTTTTCATTTATTTGAATAAGGATCCTGATACCATTTCCTTTCTTCGTCACAGTTATAAGTTGTATTATACTGGTAGCTCTCCTACATCCAGACTGGTCTTTTCAATACTGAATCCTGAACAGGCTGGTTAGAAACAAAATAAACAGGACTAGAAGAATTTAGGATGATTTCATGTGTGAGATTTCAATAAACTTTTGCTTATGTTCGTATGCCACACAAATGGAAAATCTGCACTAGCTGTGACATATATCCAGATTGGCCCCCATGCTCTGGCCCACATTTAACAACCTTCACTTACTGGGCACAAAGCTGCAAGAGAGCTACAGACGTGCTGTTAATGTCTAAGAAAATGCAAACGGAAACATCATGCCCAGGTGTCTTTAGCTGATTAATTCATTTCAGGAGCTGGAAGGGAGTGTGTGAATTGGGAGCAAGGTGAATTGGGACAGCTGCTGTGAGGGCTTTTTTGCAGGTAACCTTTATAAACCTGAACTGGCCTGGAGATATGAGCTGGCAGAAGCACCTGCTCTGTGCTGAAAAGCCCCTGCCCGTCCATTTCTTTACATTATATTATTGTGTTGCAAGCCACTTTGGGTCCCATTGGGAAGAAAAGTGGCCTGTTACTGCTTAAATAAAGAAATAAATGTTCCTCTTCCACCCCCACAAACACTCTGGAATGTCACCTGCCAAGATCTGTTGTGGCAGAGTTTTTCAGGGAGTCCTCCCCTGCATCTGGAAACTACATTCAAGGAAGCAACACGCGCGCTTCCTCTTTCAATTGTCTTGTGCACTCAGAAGTGTACAAAGGAGATAAAAGAAACTGCCACAGCAGGTCTGTTTCACAAATGACAGAGATAATTTATTCGACATAAAACTTGAATGCCAGTCATGATATGTAACAATCCTACAAATGGGTGCTTTGACATGTTCCTGTGATGAAAGCTACAGCCAGTCACGTGGCTGTGTTCCTAGCACACAGTGAATCACTAACATACCAGATTGCCATGTGAAGATCTACAGACAAGTGTCACAGAAATTCCTACACAAATGTGCATTCAGTTTAGGGGATGTGGAACTCTGGAAAGGGTCAAGAGGTTGGTGAACTGCTGCCTCATGCTTGATGGTGTCACTATGAATGTAAATATAATAACAAATATAAGCACATGGTCTTTATTTTTAAGACTTTCTCAAGATTAATGTAGTCCTTCCTATAACAACATTTGACCACTCACAAGGCTATCCTTCTTTAACCCCATAAAATGATATGCAGGCATCTTTAAAGTCAACCCAAGAGATTCAACAGTAAAATGAAAAAGGGTCAATGAAAGGGTGACGTGCCTAATTTTTGCTGACTGAAATGGCTCAAAGTGATAGGGGCCATCAAAGCAAAACACATGCTTTACATGCAAAAGTCCTGTGTTCAGCCCCTAGTATTTCCAGTTAAGGGATGAATACTCAGAAAGCAAGGCTAGAAAAGAGGACTGGAGTACTGTGCTGGGTGGATAATGGCCCCTCTCATAGAAGGCGGCTCCATACAATTCCCCTCTTAATTTGGTGTGAGCTGCAATCTAGAAACCCTTTCTCTTTTGCACGATCCAAACAGAGCTCCCATTGTGAGTTAAAATCTAATCTAGACTTCTTTATTTATTTGCATGTCACTCGATATGTTTCAAAGACATTTGTTACAGAGATGGAGCTGCCTGGAGCACAAAGGATATTTCCCTTCCACTTCTAGCTCACTAGGGAGACCAAAGGAGGCCTCGTGTCACTCAGCCCCTTGTCACCCGACTGCAGAAAGCTGTTCAATTGTCATTCCCATTTCCAGTGGGAGCATGTTAACCAGCATGACAAATGAGGGCACCAGACCTTTCCCGCTTGGCTGAATTTTAACTAGCTTCACCCGGGCACTGCTTTGCCTTTGTTATACAGAAAGCATTTGGACACAGGGGAAAGCATGCAGGCAAGCCACATGTTGATAGATTAGTCCCAACATCCTTGCACATATCATGCAGCAAGACATACGTACAGGTATGACACATGAGAATAAACATGCAAGTCTATCCTCCTCCCCAACTAGAAGTGCTGTCAGTGGAAGAAAAGTGTAACTGTGTGATCAAGATCTGAGAAAATTCAAAATCATTCATTACAAATGATTCACCTTTCCCTGGGACATGTGCCAAAGTTGTAAGACATGGAGAGAGAGCAAGAAAACTCAGAACCCTAAAGAACCCTAGGAAAATCCACAGCACTTCCTTGGGCTCGCTCTCTAGAATTTAGTGATCCTCAGTTACCTGTGACTCCGGCCCCAGGCCAGGTCTTACTCAGCGCTTACTTACCGCTTGAATGAATCCCGATCTCCTGTCTCCAGTCTCTGGGCTGCTGGCGGCTATTTTGCAAGATGAGTTTCATATAGAAACTGCAGAGGGAATGGAAGGAGAGAGAGAGAGAGAGAGATGTCGAGTCCTTTTCTCCCACCCTTAGGATAATCTGCCTGTTGCTTCCTGTAAACACTCGATGCTAAAATTGACTGGGAAAACGTGCTGCAAAAAAGAAAGGAAAAAGATAGAGCGGTCTTGTTCAGTGGGGCAAAGTAGTGAAATGAAGACACGGTTCTTAACAGGTTGTCTGATCCTTGACTTCCCTCGGGCTGTTTCGGGGAATCTCCGGTGCTCTTGCCTGTATGTCTCACGTATAAATCAAGGCTGGATGAAGGAAAACCCCCAGGAGGAGCTGTCCTCTCTTTGTGGTGCTGAAGCAGAGCGCTCCCTCTGTCGTCTCCTCCGTTTGAATCCAAATGAGCTACTTTTCTCTCCGCTCTCTTCCCATAGCATCCCCTTGCATCAAAAGTCATTCTACTTCCTTGGAGGCGAAGGTGGGTGGACGAGTGTCTGTGTCTCTGTGTAGGTAATGCTTCTGAAGCAACTGGTATTATGCACGAGTAGCAGTGATCTCTTCAACATGCTGTTTCCCCAGCAGTTGCAACTTAAGGCACGCTGATATCTACAGGTGTCCATTTCCCCGACTCTTTTCGATGGTCATTCATTGGATTCAAATATTTCTGTCTTTTCAGCAATTCAAAACGAAGTTGAACATTAACTTCCATGTCTAAAAATCCTATTGATTTCTCATAAGCTTGATATATTTATTGGGAAATCCTCACCATTCACACTGTATGTGTGTGTATATCTCTGTGTATAAGGGTAATGGGTGATAACAATTGTGTTAATTGTTCCCATCTAAGAAAATATACTGTGGGTTACAGCAAGCAAATTAACAAAAACAATAGCTAATGTATAAAATAATACCAAGAAAGATAATTTTGAAAGATTATCTTCTTTTTGGCATAAGAAACTGAAAGCTGTGGAATTCTCAGTGGATTCTGGTTTGAACATACACACTCAAGCCCTGTTGAATGTTCCAAGCTAGAACAATGTCATTGTAATCCAAGCAAGTACCATCCCAGATCATCTGTGAGCCTAGTTAGAGCATCTGCTGGCAAGTGACTCCCTCGATTGCCACGCCAGCTGCAGGTCATTGGAGGGTACCATAATAGTAGCCACATTCGCTTGTGACAGTCCAAATGGGTGACACATTGCATCCCAAAGGTCATTCTCTCTATCATTCCTTGTAGTATCAGCACAGACCAAGGGTCAATAAGACAAGCAACTCAAAACATGATGGAGATTGTTAATGTTATATTGGTTCTGTGTTAATCTTTCTGAGTTAATTACACAGGTTTATGAGAGAGCAGAAAAGATGCGTAGAGGAGAGGATTCCTTTAATCACAAGCAGGACTAGAGACCAAACCACTGCCTGCAAAAGTTCTTCCTTGCCTCTCTTTACCCCACCCAACATACCCTGCCTCCAGTCTCTCCTCCAATGCTCCACACATAGAGTTGCAGAATGAGGCCCACTCACACTAAGAAAGCTGGTTTTTTCATGGGTCCACAACCCAAGGGTGGAAAAAGCACATTAGTAAGGAGCAGTGTTGATAATGGCAAATAGCAAACTGAGCCAACTGTAGCCCCACAGTTTACATTGTCAGGTCCAGTATATATCTAAACTATACTGACTCCATTTTCTAATGCTTTTAGTGTTTAAGTGTTTCCTCCTCAGGTGCACCAGTTCCCAGGCAGCATTCCCACCAGAGGAGACTGTTTTGTCTAACACCGTTCCACCAAGCATTGGCCTTGAAGGAGAGCAGCTTCCCAGGACTGAAAGATGTTGTTTTGAGAACTGTGGGGGGAGGCTGTTCCAGATGGGTATTGTTACTCTGTATCCTATGCTTGCTCTTCATTGGTAACAATGATCATGTACCATCCTGAGTCTCCTATTCAGGACAGTGGACTATAATGGACCTTTTCTGCAATAAAGCTTCCTTTGCTAGACATTGGACTTATTCTTGCTTCTAAAGGGAATCTAGCAGAGAGTGCCTTATCTAGCCACAGTCTGACATTTTGTTACCAATCATGTCTGAGTCGGGCCCAGCGGAATCCAAGGTTGTCCCGGATAGGGATCCTTTGTTTGATCCGTATGCGTCTCCCGACAATCAACCGGTGCAAGCCCAAGACTCCCAGGAGCTGGGAGCAACCGGGAACGGAACCGGAGCCTCCACTTCCACCCTGCCTCTCATCGACTTCAGTACTCGGAACGAGACCGAAAGCGACCTCGGGGCAAGGCCGAAAGCAACCGCTCTCCCCTTGATCTCGGTACCCACCCCGTCGGAGTGGGGAGCCAGACCCCGAGAAACCAGAGAGCGCCGGGCAGGTGGACTCCATCCACGAGTCTCGATGGACGGGCGCCGAAGCCTAGAAACCGTCCCGGAGCTAGATAGCAGCCAACCATGGCGATATTGGAACAGGACGTTTGAGCAGACGGAGGGGGACACGTCTCGCCGCGGCGCCCTGAGTTGGGATTATTCCGAACTTGCTCCGTGGAAAGAGCCAACGGAAGTCCCTGAACAAAGTTGGGAGCAGATACAAGGTCGCACCTATGCGGTAGATACCAGCATCTCGGCCGTGACGGGTATGGCCAAGGGAATTCTAGCCGCGAGGTCGCGAATAGTCCAAGGGGACCCTCCTCCGTGGGGCCCTTTCTCCCCGGTGAGTACCACGAACGAAGGTTCCCTGAGCGAACAACCGGGGCCAAGTCGAATGCAGCAGTTAGAAGCTAAGCTGATGGATATGGAAGAAAGTTTGGCTCACGCCATTCATTTAATTTCCTCAATGGGAGCAGGAGAAAGACTGTCTCCGGAAGAGATGGCGATACAGATAGCTACCCTCCAAAGTGTCATCTCCTATCCGATGGAGGAAGTTCAGCAGCGGTCGTCATCTACCGGCGAGGGGGGCACCTATCCTGGCGAATCGGGAGAACAACCCAAGGAACTTCCCACACAGCGGGAAATTCCACCGAGAAGGGATAACCCGGTTGTGCCACCCAGTGAGACTCCCATCGAACCTCCTATCACGGGGGGGGGATGTGCCGCCAGACGAGACCCCCGTTGAGAGGCCTACAGAAGGGGAGGAAAAGCCAAGTGATACACCGGTGATACCCCCCCATACTTCTCCTATAACGGTCCGGCCGGACCAAGCGGGAGCACCCGCGGCTCCATCCGGGGAGGGAGCCCCTGGTCAACCGCGAGAAACTGTTCCCGTCGGGCAACCTTCGGGAGACGGTCTACCAGCGCCACGAGGCCAGCCGATGCTTCCCGGAATAACAACGCCTAGAGGGGCAAGCCCGCGCGGCCTTCCACCCGTTCGACCCTCGCCGCTGCGGCCCCTCTCACCTCGACCGCGGCTCATACCGTTGCAGCAGCCCCAGGACCAGCCCGTCTTACCACCTCCGAATCAACCGGGAAGGCCTGCACCTCTACGGCACCTCCAACCCCCTCCTCCGCGGCCGATCTCCTCTCAACCACACCAGCTGCCTCCACCTCGACAGCTGCCGCCAACGCCTCCTGTGTTACCAGCCAGGCCACGATTGCCGCCACCTACTCGCCCGCCACTACAGCCTCCGGCCCAACCGAGACCACCCCCGACAGCTCCACCACGGCAACCTCCGCCGGCACCGCCGGTTCAACCGCCGCCAGTACAGCCGCCGCCGTTGCCCCGACCGAGACTCCAGTTACCTCCTCCCGCGCCCCAGGAGCAATTAAGACTGCCGATGGACTTCTACCCAGCGCCTGCTCCGAGACAAGAACTCCCGATGGGCTGGGTGAAGTTGGAAGCCACCTTCGATGGGGATCCCTCCAAACTGGGATTTTTCTTGGTACAAGTGGTACAGTTTTTCAACCGGTGGGGGCACCTTTTTGGCAGTGAGGCTAGCCAAATTGAACATCTTGGATCTCGTTTACAGGGCAAGGCAGCAGATTGGTATGTAGGACTGTACAATGTTGGGGCCCCAGAACTTGATACTCTCCAGGGGTTAGTGGATGCCATCCGGGCACAATATGAAGACCCCTTAGAGGAAACCCGGGCCCGAACAGAATTGCAAGCCGTCAAACAAGGCAGCATGTCAGCCAGAGACTATGTCACAAAATTCCGGCAATTAGCAGCCAAGTGCCCCAGGTGTGAGGAGTCCACAAAAATTATTCTGTTCAAACAAGGACTTAATCCGAGACTTTTGGACAGAGCCCTCATGCAAGACAATCCCCCTACGCTGTTAGGTTGGATTCAACTTGTTTGCGAAGTGGAGAACCGCATTTTAGAAGTCCGTTTGGTTGAGCAACAACAACAAACGGGACAAAGAAAACCATTGACCTTACAGAAGGGAGCACGGGGAGCTGGCTACGCCACCCGTGGAGCGAGAGATGCTAGATGGCAACAAGGGCTGTGTTTGCAATGCGGACAGGCTGGTCACTTTGCAGCACAATGCCCCTACCGGCCTGTGCAAAGACCTCCGCTTCAATTACGGCGTCCAACCCTTGCTCCGTTCCCTACGCTCCAACGCCCGACTCCAGCTCCACGAGCAAACAGAGGCCGCGGCGCTTCCCAAAGGCCAGCCTCAGAGAGAGGGCTGGAAGCAGAAGAAGTTATGGAATACGATCCCGCTTCCCCATCTGCAGAAGTCAATCCAGAAAGTCCCCAGTCGGGAAACGAGATGGATCTGTCGTAAAAGGGCCCAAACGACAGATCCGCCCCAAGCCCGTCCCTGCACGGAACCGGCCACCTGGGTCCATTTTATTCATGCCAGTGACTCTAATCAACCCAGAGAGAAAAATGCACATTCGGGTGCAAGCTCTTATTGACTCGGGCTGCTCAAGAGACATCATAGCCCCAGCTCTAGTCAATGGACTGGTCTTACCAACTCGGGATTTACAAAATCCAGTAATCTTTGAACAAATGGATGGTACCAACATGAATCCAGTCACGACCGAAACCATCCCGGTGATCACAGGCATGGGACAACATTGGGAAAAGAGGTCCTTTGTCATCAGCTCTACTGCCAAGTACCCGTTAATTCTAGGCAGCAAATGGCTATGTGATCACAATCCCTACATAGACTGGGCTCAAGGATGTATTACCTTCAGTCATGCCAACTGTAAAAATCACCGTTGGAATCAAAACTGGGGCGAAGACCCAACTTATAAAGAAAAGGCCCTCCTCACCCAAGAAGAAGTCAATCAAATACCAGAACCATACTGGCCTTTTCTAAATGCTTTTTCTGAGGAGGAAGCTGATACTCTACCCCCGCACCGACGAACGGACTGTGCGGTGGAAATTTTACCCGGAGCCTCACTGCCTAAAGGACGACTCTATCCCATGAGTCTCCATGAACGTGAAGAGCTCCGGAAATTCATCGACACCAACCTCCAACGAGGGTTCATCCGCCCAGCCTCTAGCCCCCACGCCGCTCCAGTTCTCTTCGTGAAAAAGAAGGATGGGGGACTCAGGCTGTGCACGGATTTTCGAGGACTGAATGCAGTATCCACCAACAACGCCTATCCTATACCGCTCATCCGAGACCTTCTCAACGTCGTGGCCCAAGGTAAGATCTTTACGAAATTAGATCTCAAAGATGCTTACTTCCACGTTCGTATCAAGGCAGGGGATGAGTGGAAAACCGCGTTTAATACGCCCCTCGGACAATATGAATACTTAGTTATGCCTTTTGGATTGACGGGAGCCCCGTCTGTGTTCATGTCCATGATAAACGAAGTTCTACATGAATTTCTGTACAAAGGGGTGGTGGTGTACCTTGATGATGTTTTAATTTATTCTGACACCGAGGAAGAACATATTCAAATGGTACAAAAGGTCCTAGCCACCCTGATGAAGAATAAACTGCCCATCAAATTGTCCAAATGTGAATTCCATAAAGCCGAACTCACTTACCTTGGGTATTGTATCTCCCAAGAGGGGCTGAAAATGGATCCAGCCAAAATACAGGCGATCCAGGATTGGCAAACACCCACCACCCGCAAAGAACTGCAATCCTTCCTGGGTTTTGCCAACTTCTATAGAGACTTCATAGCAAATTTCGCCCAAATCACACTCCCCTTAACGGAATTGCTGAAAACCAAAGATAAAGGGGACCAAGCCAAAAAACCCTCTTCTAAACTACAATGGACCCCCGATTGCCAAACGGCCTTCGAATGCCTTAAAAAGCAATTCGTAACGGAACCCATCCTCTCCCACCCCAACGAACAGTCCCCCTTCATAGTACAGGTCGACGCCAGCGATACGGCGATAGGGGGGGTTTTGCTACAGAAGGGGGAGGATGGGAAATTGCGGCCTTGTGCATTCTTGTCTAGAAAGTTCTCGGAGGCGGAAAGGAATTGGAATGTGTGGGAGAAGGAGGCCTTTGCCGTGAAAGCAGCCCTTACTAACTGGAGGCATTGGCTGGAGGGGGCGAGATACCCTTTCGAGGTCTGGACAGATCATAAAAACTTGGAGGCCCTCCGAAGCCCACGCAGACTGAACGCCAAGCAATTGCGGTGGGCGGAATTCTTTTCCAAATTCAACTTCACCCTCAATTATCTCCCGGGCAAAACTAACTTTTTGGCGGACGCCCTGTCGCGCATGCCCCAACATAAGAGCAAACGGGCGGAGACTGTCGACACGGTCTTCTCGCCTACACAACTTGGGGGCGTGGTGACTACTCGCAGCCGTGCTAAGCAGCCCCTCCCGGCCAACCAAGAATGGAAATCGAAACTTAAAACTGAAGTGGAAAAGGAGGGGGATAAAGCTCCGCGAAACAAACTAACCCAATCCCCACAGGGGGATTGGCTAGCTGGGAGCAAGTTTTATGTCCCAGACAGCCTTAAGCTGGAAGTCTTGCAGCGCTGTCATGATGCTCCCACTGCTGGACATTATGGGTACCTGAAAACTTTACACCTAGTTCAAAGACAATTCTGGTGGCCGGGCATGCGCAAAGACATTTCCCAATACGTTAGTTCCTGCCCTGTTTGCCTCAGCGCAAAAACCAGAAAAGGGAAACCTCCGGGTCTCCTGCAACCATTGGAAACGCCGAACAGGCCCTGGGAAGTAATCTCCATGGACTTTATCACTGATCTACCTATTTCAAAAGGACATAATTGTATTTTAGTTGTGGTAGATCTGTTCTCCAAACAAGCCCATTTTATCCCCTGTACTGCTATACCCTCCGCTCGAAAACTAGCGGATCTGTTTCTAAAACACATCGTAAAATTACATTCTTTTCCGTCCAAGGTGATTTCGGATCGCGGCGGACAGTTCGTTGCCAACTTCTGGCGGGAGCTTTTGAAAATGTTGAATATTGAGCAAGGCATCAGTTCAAGCCACCACCCACAAACCGACGGGCAATCCGAAAAAACAAACCAAATATTAGAACAGTTCCTTCGTTGCTACATCAATTTTCAACAAGATAACTGGGTGGACCTTCTCCCTCTAGCCGAATTCTCCTATAACAACAGTGTACACGCTTCAACGGGAGAAGCCCCCTTCAAAATTGTATACGGGACTCACTTCAATCCCTTCCCATTGGACGCACCCCCTCTCCATTCCTCTAAATTGCCAGATGTATCCTCATGGTGGGGGGAGGCGGTGCAGCAGTGGACTATTATTAAGAGACACCTTGAAAAAGCCAAACTGGATTACAAAAAATACGCAGATCGCCATCGTGTGGCCGAATGGGAATTACAACCAGGAGATCATGTGTATATTTCCACAAAAAACCTAAAGCTAGCTCAGACCAGCCGCAAGCTCGCTCTGAAATTCTTAGGACCTTTTCCTGTGCGCAAGGTGATAAATAAAGTGACTGTTGCTGTAACTTTGCCCAAGAATCTGCGCCATGTGCATGATACGTTCCATGTCAGCCTTTTGAAGAAAGCTCCCACCGACAACAAATGGCATATCAAAGCTCCACCCATTCCAACTCTAATTGACGACCAAATACACTATGAGGTACAACAAATTTTGGACTCTAAACTCAAGCGGAATCAGCTTTTTTACCTCATTAGATGGAAGGACTTTGATTCTGGTTACGATGAATGGGTGAACTCTGCACATGTTCATGCTCCTAGATTAACCAAAGCTTTTCATACTCGCTACCCATATAAACCAGGGGGGGATCTATTTTAAGGGGGGCAGAAATGTCAGGTCCAGTATATATCTAAACTATACTGACTCCATTTTCTAATGCTTTTAGTGTTTAAGTGTTTCCTCCTCAGGTGCACCAGTTCCCAGGCAGCATTCCCACCAGAGGAGACTGTTTTGTCTAACACCGTTCCACCAAGCATTGGCCTTGAAGGAGAGCAGCTTCCCAGGACTGAAAGATGTTGTTTTGAGAACTGTGGGGGGAGGCTGTTCCAGATGGGTATTGTTACTCTGTATCCTATGCTTGCTCTTCATTGGTAACAATGATCATGTACCATCCTGAGTCTCCTATTCAGGACAGTGGACTATAATGGACCTTTTCTGCAATAAAGCTTCCTTTGCTAGACATTGGACTTATTCTTGCTTCTAAAGGGAATCTAGCAGAGAGTGCCTTATCTAGCCACAGTCTGACATACATCTCCATATATTCTGCAGTTCATGCAATATGAGCATTGCTCAATGCAGTGACATTTCTATTGCTCAGTCTGCAGAGAAACCAAGAAATCCAGAAACACTAGCAAGTTTAGGGCTAAACAGGTGTCATGCCAAAAGTTCTGGGACATCAGCATCCCCCCCCCCTTTTAAAAAACAGGAGTGTCCGCCCTGGATCAGATTGATACTGTGGCACAGGAGCAAGGGGTAAAGCCTTTTCCCTGTGCCACTTTCCCAACCTAAAACATCTCCACAGAGTTGCTATTTGCCCCACTGGAGCAACTCTATGGGTCCTGACTATACCTGGTGAAGTATCTGAAGATGAATCTGAACATTTCACAACTGGCAGCTGATAAACTATGAAAGCAACGGACCATGGCTCAGTGGTAAAGATCTGCTTTTCACACAAGGTGCCAGGTTCAGTCTCCACCATCTCCCCATTAAAAGGACTGGAATTTATACTCTTGATACATACCTCCTCAGTGACTCAATGATAAATTAGATTTGTCACTATTTTTATAAAAATTGTTAAAATACAAAAGGATTCTTGTCTATTGTGTTCTTGTCTACTTTGTAATGGGATATGTCTTTCGTTCTTTCTTTCTTTCTGTCCATTCAACCCCGTGGTCTCAAATAGCCACTAACAGTACAATCCTTAGCAGAGTTACTCCAGTCTAAACCCATTGATTTCAATTGGCTGGAGTAAGTCTGCTTAGAATTGCACTGTAAGAGTTTATGTTTAGGCAATTAATGGGAAACTACACATGTAATGGGAGGGTTTATGCAGTTGCTTTAGAATGTCTCCATATTTCTACAATGGCAGCCAAAAATCTAGCAACCTTCTATGTAACCCATCCATCTTCATTGCTCAGTAGCCTGGAAGTCTTGGCAGTTGGAGAAACAGAATCCTTACTAATTAGGGGGGAAATCAGCTCCTGTTTAAGTTTTAAGAATTCAGGACAGCATAAACATATGTGGTCAATGGATTTGATATGATTAAGGTTGCAATTACATGTTCTCTCTAAGTATGGAACACTAGTGTATCTACCTGACAAGACTGCAGATGGTAAAGCATTAAGACACACCAACATATGTTTTCAAGTCCTGAATACTTTTATTCTCAAAGTGAACATCCATAGCTCACTAACTTTGCATGTCCTTATCTAGTGACAAAGCTTGGTGTAGATTTGTTTAACCTTTTCTGGGAGGGTAGAAGAAAAGATTCCCCCAAAGCTGTTGCTATACAGGTTTGAATCTTTCTTTATACTATGTTTATTGTCTTCTGGAAGAAAAGATACATTTCTTATTATAGTACAATATGACAGTTTTTAAATGTCCTTTTTCTAGCATATGGTCATAGTTTTATTATGCTGATTAGTCTGCTTGGCTTTGTTTTGTCATTATATTTATGCTATTGTACCATATTAATGCATACCTATCTGGTTTCTTTTTTTCCTAATTCAGTATAAGACAGCTTCATGTGTTCATATGTGTGACTATAGGCCCCAGTGATTTCAGTGTAACAGAAAGAAGCATGGGTTTAACTTTCCTTTTGGATCCAGTGGGGTCTGAAATCCATTCTTGGCTGGATGGTGCATAATGTGCATTTATTGCTGCATCTCTCTTGACCATAATAATGCTCCAAAGAGAATGCAAGGCATGGGATGCTAAACAGTCTTCGTCTTAAGTGTCCTATCCTGTCGCTCCAAGAAATCACAGGAAAACTCCCCCAAACCACCACCACCTTTGATCTAAATATAAAAGGCTATAGAGGGCAAAGCAGTAGGCATGAAGACAGCCATAGGTGTGTTTTCTCACCTAGTTCTGCCCACCAAAATACAAAAAATAAGCAAAGAATCAAAAGCAGGAATTTCAATTAAATAAGTAATCTGTGTGCCCTTTGGAGGTTGATGGTTACTATGACAATCAATCCCCTTTAAAAGCATTTGGCATTTTAATTCTTTTTCATGCAGTAAAATTGTGGAAGGAAATTATGGCTTTGTAGCCCCACATTTTTTGTGAAATGTCAGCTTTTTTAACCATTTCTTTTTCTTTGTTAAAAAGAAACAACCAAAACCAGAATTTTTCTTTCTATGAAGGCTGCATTTGAAAGTAAAACGTGCTCTCTTGTTTAATGAGCTGGTAGCAGATATGGAACAGTCTGTCCGTTGGAAATTTTTGCTCCCAAGTAGGACACTCCTCTTTAGTGTTCTTTATTTCCAAAATGTTTCATCCCCAATGAAAAATCTTGTCATCTCTTTTCATACAATGGATATCAAGGAGCTCAAAAATCAGCAGGAAGAGTCCTTTGATGCTCCAGGATGGGAACCATTATTATAAATAACAGTGTAAGGACCTGATTTAAAGAACAATAGCTGGAAGTTACTGGGCTCCATCTGTTTGAAGCAGAGTCACAGTGGGAGGGCAATCATCTTTAATTATCTATCATTTCCTGGCAAGAATCTTTACCTGATCTTGAACGTTATTGTGTGCTGATATGAGAAGTAGATGGCCCTTTCAAGGAAATATGAAACAATAACAAGACAATGACTTCATTCTGATGAATGAGGCATCATTGTTGGTAGATGCCCTCTCTGCATGGAATGTATTTGAATTATACTTGCAGAAGTAGGTATTTTTTGTAATCTGGGATTTATTTATCAAAATGTGTATATTCCACCTTTCCTCATGGCTTAATCATAATTAACATTTGCACTTTAAATGCAACAAATTAAAATCCTCACATATCACCACCCCAAGAGATACCTGCAGTTTATATTCCATTAAAAGCCCTGGCAAATAGAATGGCCTTGCAGCATCTCCTAAAAATTTCTATAGACTACAACCCCTTCAGCTCCTCTGGAAGCCCATTTCACAAAGTGGGAGCAACACTTAAAATGGTACAGGCTCTGGTTAGTGCCAGATGGGCTAACTTAACTGGAGGAACCACCGGTAGGTATCATCCTGAGGACCACAAGTGGCACATGGGAATCTATGGCAGAAGATGGTCTGTTAGATACACGAGTCCTAAGCCATGAAGGGCTTTAACTTGCTCTTTGAATTGGACTCAGAAATGAACTGGCAGACAATGTAGCTGTTTCAAAAAGGGTGACATATGTTGCCATTGGGTAGCCCCTAACAATAATTAAGCTGCTGCCTTCTGTACCAGTTGAAGTTTCTGGGCTGTCTTCAAGAGCAGCCCAATGCAGTGTGTTACAGTAGTACGAGACTACAAAATCATGGATCTCTGGGGTCAGATCAGCTCAGTCTAAGAAAGCTGGCAAGCCAGATGTCGATGATGGAAAGCGTTCATGATCAGTACCCTGCTTTTCATGCATAAAGGTTGGGCCCATGAGTACCCACCACCAAAGCTTTTAATCTGCTCTGCAAATGCCAATTCCACTCCATCCACTATAAGAGAATCCAGTCCCCCTAAAACGTCAACCTTTCCCACCAACAGCCTTCCCAACATCTGCCTTGTCTGGATTCAGTTTGAGATTGATCTATGTTAGCCACCTGACCACAGCCTCAGAGCACTGATTCAGAGGATGAATGCAGCTGGAGGACTGGGTGTCATCTGCATATTGATGATACCCAACCCCTCATTTATCAAGCTTCAACCGGCATTTCCAAAACAAAATACCAGCAAAGCAGAGTAATCTCATTACTTCATACATTTTAAATACAATGAAATTTGCCATTCTTCTTTAGTAATATCACAATCACAGTTTGCTTATTTGCAAAAAAAAAATAAATCTTAGCTCACTTTGTACATACAACTGGAGCTTCTGGAGCCTGCTAAGAATAGGAAAGAGAGCCAGTGCAGTATAATGGCTAGACTGGCAGACTAGGATCTGGGAAACCCAGGTTTGATTCCCCTCTCTACCATGGAAGCTCACTGGGAGACCTCAGGCCCATCTCACACACTTAGCCCAATCTACTTCATAGGGTTGTTGTGAGGGGGGGAAGCGGGAGAAGAATAATGTAAACTACTTTGGGTCCCCAGTGGGGAGAAAGGTGAGGTTTAAATGAAGTTAAATAAAATAAGTGAATCTGAAGGATGGTAGACTGAATATGATGTATTGTCATGCTCCGCAAATGACCTACTAGAGTGGGTGGGCAGACAATGCTTCTCAGTATAAGTTCAGACATCACAAAGACCCTTCTTCTTTAATGGGATGCTTGCTCCAGCCTCAGTGAAACAATGATCACATGAGGAATTTGGTGTTAATAGGACCAGCTCTTCTTAGGATATATCCCAGAAAAAATGCTGGTCAAATGCACACCAAACATCATTAAAATATCATTGGCTTAAGGAAAGTAGGTTGTAGCTAAGAATGAACAAGAAGCTCTTGAGTAACTGGGCATGGGTATAGAGAAAGGGAAATGAAAGAGTTTATGATGCAGTGACTATTGATCGCTTTAAGTTTAAATAAGGAGGCCAAGGATACACTAAAATCTCTGCCACTGAGATCTACGGAAGTTGAAATTGCTTGCTTGAGCGGTTACTTGCCTCCTGAAACTGGAGAGGTAGGGCAGGTTAAAATTCAAATAAATAAATGAACTCAAGAGATAGTTCTGTACCCAGGAGTTATTCTAGATGACCCTAGAGGTCCCTTCCAACCCTATGATTCTATGATCTCCCTATCTAAACTGCAGTGGAAAGCAGGTTTTCATAGTACAGGAAATCAAATGCCACAGACTTGCATGAAAAGGGCCAGTTCTTATGTCTGCAAATAAGTATGGAAGGGTGTCAGGCAGAAAGTGTTACTCCAAAAGAGAAACACTAATTGTCATTTTAAAATGCCAGCTCATACTTTAATTCTTAAACTGTTTCAAATCTGAAATGAGTATGTGATTTCTTCTAAATTGATTAATGTATACTTTTCCTGAAAGGAAAAAAAGGGGGGACTCATCAGCAGATAGCTTCATGTAATTTAAAACTATTTCATGATTGGCAGAAGCAAATGCCTCTAAATGGAATTTTTCTCTTTCCATCTCTGGATAGTTCAAGGCCATTATCACCACTCCCTTAACCTAAGCATGGGGAAACTATTCATTTGATTTGCTAATTTGTTTTTACTCACATATTGAATTCCCTGCCTATAAACTGGCCCCCTTCCCCAAAAATAAAGCATATTTAATAAAAACTGAAATATTAATGAATTACAAGCATGAAGAGTATCATTTGCACTGATTTCCATTTCCAAACAGGAATAGAAGAAGCTCTTGAAGTGTACATTCTCACTGGGAGCTAGACAAGTACAGTCTATAGCAGCCCCAGTCCAAGTCTCTGAAGCTAGAAGCACACTTGCAAAATTCCTTAGTCTTTCACTTCTATTGCTAGGCTATAGGCCCGGTCATGGGAACTGAAGTACAAGCCCTAAGAAAGAAGGGGCAATGACTGCCAGAGTGCTGTGGCACATTTTCAGGAGACACAAGAGAAAAACAGTGGTAGTGCAGAGGTAGATGGCAAATGTATATGGTCTGATCAGGGACTATGGAGAACTGGAACCAAGCTCAAGATTGAATAGCCAAGGCTACAGCCAGGTATATGGCCTAATCACAGAAAATGGTGCAAGACAGAACTGGAGTCAGACAAGAAAATTCATGTTTAGGACTCAGGTAAATCATCAATGGAGTGGTGAGACAATCAGGAAGTAGAAAACATAGTAGGCTGTAAATGAGCAAAAACTAAAATTCAAGTGGACAGCGGCTCAGACTAGGACCCACACCTGACCAGAATGTCATGAGAAATCAGTCAATGATGCTAATCCATGCTAGGCTCCAGGAAAGCTACAGTCATCTCCCACTCATCATCTTATAGGGGCACTAGCACACAGATCCAGAAGCCAAATTTCAACAGATGCTGACGTCTGCTAGTCACAATTCTGTGTGAAGTGCATATTTGCATACTAGGCCACAATAAAACAAGAGAAGACTCGTCTCCTCCACCCCAATACTGTATCTTTATGTGGAATATCCAGTGGCAGAAGCCCCTCTTCCCCCCTGAGGTATGCACGACTCACAGCTAAGGGATTTTGTTCTTTAACAGGAAATTTCAGGCCATTCTAACAATATTCTGGATAAATTAATGGAAAGTTAAATGTACTAAACTTGTAGTAGAACCCTTCTCAAGTGAAAGTGGGATGGATTCTGCAAAAAGAAATCCTACCTTACCAACCTTTTGGAGGTTTTTTTTTTATAATGTCAACAAATAATGTCATCAATTATTCTTCTAAAAAGTTTCTAACAAAGTTTGTTGCCAGAATTTAATGAGGAAACTTAACAGACATAGCATATAAATACAGAAACTTATGGATTGGTAATGGAATAATTAACAAGAAACAGGATAGGTGTAAATAGACATTCTTACAATTGCGGGCAACAGGGCTCCTGAAAGCTTTGTATTAAGAACCTTAGTATTTAATCAAGGGTAACCAGTGAAGTGGCCAAGCTTGCAGGGAACACATTATTAACAATACTGAAATCACAGTCAGACTGGGCAGACTCCAAAAGGATATATCCAAAGGGGGTGAATGGGCAAAACATTTCTAGTAAATATGAAGTTATGTACATGGGGGTTAAAAAAAAAACCCTAACCTCCATATTCAATTATAAAGTCTGAACTAGCAGTGACAAAATGGAAAAGATCCTTGGTTTCATAGTGGAGAACTGATGGAAAAATTGATTGTGCGTGTGGTAGGAGTAGGGCTAATCCCCAAATAGGAATTAAAGATAGAAAAGCCAATAATGCTTTATATAAGTACATTCTGGTCACTCTCTTTAAGAGCTTAGAAGAGATGCCAAAAGGGGCAACCGGAATGATCAAAGGGTTGGCACCTTTCCTACACGAAGTACTGAAATATTTGGGACTTTTTAATTTAGGGGAGGAAAATCTTAAAGATGGCATGATAAAAAAAATTCATGTCATGGAGAAAGCATACAAGACTGAGTCACCCACCGAATTTAATTGGCAGTAAATTCAGGACAAACAAAAGCAAGTACTTATTTCTGCAACATAATTAACTTATGGAATTCACTGCCAAAAATGTAGCAATAGGTCACTACTTAGCTTAGATGTCTTTAAAGTGAACTTAGATAAAATCATAGTAGATAAGTCATTGGTAGGTCTGTTGGCCATGACAGCTAAATGAAGAGTTCATTTAGAGACTCTAAGCCTTTGAATAACAGTTGGAAGACTACCAAAAAGACAAACAATTGACTTAATGTACTATTTTTGACTTAATGTACCATTTTTGACTTTCTCAGAATCATTTGACTGATGCACTTGGAAATAGACTAGAGGGACTACAGGGCCTTTAAAGGGGCTCTTCTTTTGTCTCATTTCACATTTGTATCTAAAATGAAAAGTTGGTGGGTGGGACTGGAAAGAGAAAATGAAAATTTAAGATGAAAAAAATCTTAGGCTATTTAGAAAGCCCAAGTTTAGAAAACAGGGAGGGTACACATCTCTGCCCCGTACACTTAGTACGATTTAAGGTCCCCTGCAAGATTGAACGCAGTTAATAATGAAGGTTCATTACTCCCTCTGCTATTATTAGGTCCAGGGAGAAAACAGAAAAGCATTTTAATTGAAGTCTCTTTGGAGTCTGGTGCAATTACTGCTATTAGTTCCAACCTTACCTTTTAAATAGACCCAACTCATCATAATGAAACGAATCCCACTTGACCTGTCAATAAATGTATTAATTTAGAAAACTGCTACATTGATTTGGAAAATCACTTAGTTGCAAAATGGTTGCATAATCTAAATTTAGCAGCAAATAAAACTATAAGCCTATATCAGAACGGATGACACCCACAGATTACACTGCTACGTATAGTACATAGTGCACAGGGTCCTGCCTCTGATGAATAGCAAACAGAAACGAGTATTGTATCGTTTCTGAAAAAAGACAAAATGATGGCCTCCACCATCCTTCTGGATAAGGCACTAATGTGAATCTTTTAAACTTTTTATTGGGATGTGAATCCGAATGAGCTAAAGACTTTTCTTATGTCTGCCCTCTTTTCCCCCCATGTCTACTTTAGGTTACATCCCACTTATTTCAGGAATCCCATGCAGTCATAAAGCATACCAGACTTGCGCTGTCTACTTGCTAAGAGGTTTTGTCCATGCTACGCCCTTCCCCCATTTCCTTTTTTATTTCACATGGTTAACAGAGGTAACTGCAGGACACAACCTGCTGCACTTTGCTGACCTAAGGAAATAAAGTGTCTGCCTTTCCCTAGGGATATGCCCTGTCCTTTTGTTTGTGTGCTACATCCACACAGTCTTGCTCTTAGGCTGTGAGCCCCCAAACAACTGCCTTCTTTCACACCTTCTCTGCAATTCAGGATACCACATGCTCAAGGACAATGCAATTTCTGCTGAGGCTTCTGTGGCTGAACAGAATGACTAATTTTTTTAAAAAGGAAGTTCCTTGAAATAGCATACCAGTCAGAGATATTTCATAATGCCAGAGATCTCCTGAGATTCCTTAATATCAGATTTATGACTACTTTACTTGCTTCTTTTTAAAAAAAAAGAGATTGAAGCAGGGCAAGTACTTAATTATCAAGTCTCCATTTTGCAATGATATAGTCTACAACGAAACACAGTAAGCCACAACGTAATACTACACGCTCCTACACAAATGTATATTTTGCTAAACTGAGATAAGTAGCAATTAAGATACCTTAAAAAATTAACTGTACAAATAAAATAAACCAATTATAGTCATATGCCACCAGTGCAACTGCAAAGTATCCAGTTCAGCATCCACATATATCAAAGCAGGACGCATCAAGAAGAGTTGGGCTAAACATGAAATACAGTGAAATAATAAAAAGTACATTTCCCAAGTTTTCAGATGTTTTGTCTCATTTGATAGACTACATTCCCCATTTCAGTAAAACAGAAACACTGCTCAGAAATTTCAAAAAGTATTTTCTACATGACGTATGTTGGAATCTCATATTTCGATTTGTATATTTTAATCACTGTCTTGTTCATTCAAATTACTTGCTAAATAAAGGTTTTGTTCCAGAATTGCTTCAGAAGTCATCAGCTAGCAGCGCCTTGCAACAATAAAAGCTGAGGAGGTTGTATAAGGAGAACTTTATGAATATATTGGCTAGAAACAAAGATAATGACAAATGATAATTCAAAGAAAGTCAATTCCCAAACAGTTTTAAATTCAGTTATATGAAAATGATCAAAGTCCTAACTGTTCATCAATTACAAATCTTTGTGTGGACAAAAACATCAATTTCAGTGCAGAGGACTTCTTTTGCTAGAAGATGCTTTTCATGCATCATACAACGAGTAGCATGTATCTTTCTTCCAACATTTTTAAAAACAAAGGAATAGTAGGGAGGGTGACTGAACAATGACCTCCCCTCAGCTGTCTTTCACCCATCACAGGAAAAGATCCATGCACCATTTTGGCTTTTTTAAAAAAGGACAATATTGGAAGACAGACATATGTGATGGTGAATCCTAAGCAGCATCTGCCTTAGGAATTACCATTAAGGAATGGAACATTGAAATTAAAGGAATGTCAGGTATGTTTCTATCAGTATAGTCCCAAACCAAGTTACACCCTTCTAAGTCAATAGGCTTAGAAAGGCATAACTCTGTTTAGGATTTCACAGTGTATGCTGGAATTTTGAAATACAGTCTTTTACACATTTCAAGGCAGGATTGGGGCCAGCTGACACAGCATGTATTACATTTATAGAGAAATTATACAAAAGAATATGTTACAAGGAATCTGTGTATACATCAGTCCTTCAAAAACGACACAGCAAGATGTTCTCAGCACAATGTAGATGCAAAGGAAGACTCATGAAAGGATAAAAAAATAATACAAGCTAACGATCTCTTAACTCGCATGTCATGCTCCAGTTCATCATATTAGCCAAAGCTTCAGCCACTTTGCTGCCTTTCTGCTCAAGTTGTGCCTCAGTAAATTACATACGACAATAATTCTGAGACACTTCACCCTGGAACAGCTGCTCTAAGAGAGGAAGAACTATGGAGAAAAAAATCTGAGGCCTCGTTTAACAAAGCATTGGCACTTCCCCCGCTTGCTCTTTTAAACACAAACTGTACTAGCCCCTGATATGAGGCAAGTTCAGACTGCATTTCACTGTTCTACAGCCATTGACTCATCTTCCGTCTCCTGCTTCTCTATGCGGGCTTCCAGGGGAATCAGATACTGTACTTCCTCAGTGCTGACTGCCACTTTATCAGGCTGGAGCCAGCGCTTCAAGTGTTCCAGAGTGCTGGGAGAAGGAAAGAGAGTACAGTTAAACCAAGGTAGCAGTGAGGGGGAAAGGGGACTAGCATCACCAGGCTATCACTGGTTTATTTTACCATCTTCCATCTACAGGTAAAGAAAAATAAAAATAAGCAATATACAATCCGTTAATTATATTTATTAATTTAAAGTACTGTTATCCCATACTCGTAAGTTACAGAGATAACCTGTGGCTACGAAATGCCAACTCAAGCAAAAGAATCTTTTGTTGCCTTTGCAAAATATTCAAACTTTGGCTAAACTCCAAGGACTGAGCAGCTACTTATGAACACCTATCCAACAGAGCTACGTCACACTGTGACTATATAATTTAAACTGGGAGGAGGGGGTATCACAAGCTTCTACATGCTAAAAGTTCCTTGCACAAAGAGGCTATATTTCTAATATGTTATTCTATATACAGGGAGTTTCTGGTATCATTAACTATGAAGTCTTGCACAAAAAAAGCAATTCAAATATTATATATTCCATTGCAGGAAATCATGAGGGGAGGGGGACATGAGAATTCCGCTGAGCCAGTTCTCCTTCCCATCTATTCCAGCCTTCCCTCTGCCTTGCAGCCTTCTCCTTTTCCAGCTTCCTTCCCTCTTTTCCGTCTATCTCAGCTTTCCCACCTGCAACGTTCCTTTTAGTCCTTCCTCCTTGCAGCTTCTTCTCTTTCCTTGCTTTGTTCCTTCCTTCCCTTTAGCCCCCACCTCTCCCTTTGCTTCATTTTTCTTTCCTCCCTCTGTCTACTCTGACTTTCCCTCACCTCCCATCTTCCTTCTTGTCTTTCCTGCCTGCCTATTCTTCCCTGCCCTCAACTTACCTCTACAGCAGCTACTGTGGTTTACCTAGGCAACCATGGTTGCCCAGGCAATCCAAAATAGGTGCTGAGATCTTGTAAGATAACCTCACAGAATCTCAGCATTTTAAAACTTTTATTTCATGCCTTTTCATTGAAGCTTCTTCTGAAAGCCTGAGGGTCCCCCCAGATTTGAAAGGTTTCCCTCTTCTTTACTTGGCAACATTGTGCAGATTTGTTATTCACACTCTGGGAGTAGATGCAGAATTAGATGTCTAGATGTTCTTAAGAGGTTTCTATTCATTGATCATAATATAACAATCATAGTGAAACATAGTGAAAGTAAGGATTAGACTGAATTGTTCCCAGAGGGCTACAATAAGCCATTAAAGACCCAGAGCATAAAGTGTACTTCTGGAGGATCACTCCTAGAGCACCAGCTAAAGCTTTTTTAAACAATGAAAGAGATCAGTTCTTCCCAAATCCCTAGCATCTTTCCATGCCACCTAGTCTCTCTCTTCCTCCCCCCCAACAGAGATTATACTTTTGCACTCCATGTCAACTAGTGTAGGAAAGGGGGAAAACCCTACCCACTCTTACATTTGTACTTAAAACTACCAAAATAACTACAAAAAAATACTTTCCCTTTCCTTCTCTGACTGCGAGTGTTGCTCCCTACTATAGCCACAGATATGCAAAAACATGAGGAAAGTGGACAGTGCTCACTCAGCAGTCAGGAAATTTACTCTGAATTGAGCATGAACCCTGGCAACACTGCTTCCCCTATGGGCCAAACGACGTTACATAGGAGAAGACTGATGACTGGATCTCCAGGCATTGCTTTTATTTTTACTTATTTATAGCTCCTGGAAGCTATCACTTTTCGTGTAGCAGCAGTTTTAGGGTGGAAGGGAAAGTGTTTAAACCATCCCCAATCTAACAATATGATCCTAAGAACACTCCCCTGGGAGTAAGCATCATTCAATAGACCTGAGTAGAATTCTGAGTAGACTTGCTTAGGGTTGCTCCCTTAATCTCAAGCTTCTATCAGACCCACAGCTGTGTACAGTCAGGGCTGCCTTTCAGCAAAACAGAGAACAAAAACACTGGGAGATGTATTCACAAATCTCCCACATAATGCATAGCTTGGCCCTAAAACATACATCCTGAGGGCACCGTAGGAGTCAGATTATCACCTCTCATCAGGTTCCATTCCCTCCACATAAAAGTCAGACTCAGACTTCTCCTGCAGAAACCTGTCCCAGCATTCTTTCTTGGCTTGAGCAAGGGTGTGCAGCATATCCTTGGAAGTCACTTCCTGAGATAAACCCTTTATTCTCCTCAATCTTCTCTCTAGAAAAACAAAGAAGGGGAATATGCTTTATCAGAATAGAATGGGAATAAGTGGCTGACTAAAAATCAGGGATTATCTATTAAAGCCATTAGCATGCCTTTAATACGGACTGCAAATACCATTGAAGGCATCCATTTTGCCATGATGGGATATTGATTTCTCTCTTATATCCTCAGTTCAGTTTTGTCAGACGGCAAACAGAACCAGCATGTGCTGGTTCAATGAACCATTTTTCGTTCACTGCCTATTTGTGTTCCCATTCTAAAAGCCACATTAAGAATGTGATATGAAATAAATGAACATCAGAGCCCCATTTACACTTATAATAAGCTGTGGAACTGCATGCTGGGAGAGTCACAGCTCACCCTTATGCCTGCTAATAGTTGAAAGGAAAGAATCAACTGATGTTATTCCATGCACAGCAATGTAACACAGAGCTTCATATTCTAGCTTTGGAAACTCAAGCTGCTTAGAGCTATGCCATTTTTTTCTGTTTCACAACGGAACACTAGACAGAGAAAGATAAACTGCATTTCTCCCTCTTAACTCAATATATTGGACAGAATGAGCTCATATCCTTCAGGCTTTTATCAAGGAACAAATGTGATTAAACTGGATAGCCTGGAGATTCTCTCTCTCACACACACACACACCATAAGGGTCTCTGTCAAGCCTGGGGGGGAGTGAAGAGATTACTGTGCTCCTTCCAATTTCCTTTCTGAAAGATTTTATATTTTATTTTTAAGTATAAAAAAATATCCAAACTGCATATATGAGGAAGAGAAGAATAATTATGAAAAAATCAGCACTGATAACATACTTCTCTAGTCCATGTCCTCCTATCACAGACTAACTCAACTGATTTAAAAAGGACTACTTTGGAGTAAATGAAGTTTAAAATAAGAGACTTCATTTTCAGTTCTTCACAGCTCCTTTGTTAGAGATGAAGAACATATATGTGTGATCATTTAGTTCGTTCCTAGGTTACATTAATAATTACATTATGTACTTCTCTGGAAGATTAAGCACAGAATGCAGATCTTTCAACAATCAAGAGAGATACTGACCTAAAGATGCCAAGTAGACCTCTGAATCCTTGAGTGGTGCCCAGGGCTTCAAGTTTGCTTGGAAAGAGGTATCCATTCCTTCATTCTGGCTTCCTACGTGAAAGTAAGAATCAGCAAAGGAATCTGCAAATGCATCATTTGAGTCTTCGTTCTGGTCTGGATGTGGAAGAGATGAACAGACTTCTGCCCAGAGGTCCTGGCTGGAGACAGTGACCACTGAGTCGACGCTCTCAATCATTATCATTATGGAGAAATCCTGAAAAACAAGAGGGTTTACGAGCTCTGTTGCTCAAACAGCTGCATATTTTCTTCTTCCTTTAACCCACAAAGAGTGGAAGTTGAATGATTTTTAGTTCTCAGGTTTAGAAGTGAGAAGTTTAACTTCTTAAATGAGTCGGGGGGAAATTCAAGAACCTAAAAATACTGACTCAAGCATCTCGCTCATGGATGGGAACTGAAATCAGCTTCTTTTCATCTAGAAAACTGCACTGGCGTATGAATTTTGCCAAAATTTTGAACACCTACTTCTGAGTAAACATGCATGGGAACAGACTGCTCAGAAGTATTTTTCATAATCCTGGACAGTTTGTTTTAAACACACCTTTAAAAATCTAAAAGTGTATTACAGGCAAATTATTTCCTCTACTTGTTTATGAGACTACTGGAACATTTTAGATAGTTGGTCTTCTGAAATAATCTATAGCATATCAACTAGATGGAGACCTAAGACCATATAATATTATGTCTTTACATGGCCTGTAGTGCTGTAACTACAGGAGGACAGTTGAAGTATGGAAATCATACTCTGTACACACTGGGTTTACTCATAGTCGTTTTAAAGATTTCTCTGCTGTCCAAAATAAATTGAAAACTGGCTGCAAAGATTACAAAGATGTCTTTCACTTTCATGGAATCAGAATTTCCTACTCTGATGCCTACATTTTTGTCAAATGAATGTATGAAGAGGGTGTACACACCTCTTTTGCTAGAGTATTATAGTTTATGAAAGCATTTTACAATCAACAGTATACTAAATTCAGAAAGGCCAACATCATGCTTAGGCAATAACTTTTATAATGATCACTTGATTTGTCAGATAATATCCCAATAGGCAAATGAAATTTTATGCTTTATGCTACTAACGAAGCTATAGCTGGACAATAACAGAGTTCAAAAAAGTAAGGCAACGCTTTTCATTTATAGCTTGAAGTAGATTTTTAAGTGAACCTGGCTCTACTGAGAGAAGTGTTTATTCTACGCAACAGTGTTGTGCAGCAAGACTTCTGTGTGAGCTTGTCTCAAGATATGCCTGACCATGGCATCTGTTATCTTCTTTCCACCTATTAAATTTTTTAAAAACCTTCAATAAGAACTGGGCCTCATTCAATGTTCTTGGAACACCCAAGTTTGTAGCGTTGTTAAAGCTAAACAGATCAAGTCATTGCTTGGATTGGTGATTTCTGGGCTGTGTCTAAAGGATGAACGGAATATAAATATATAACAAAACTGTGCAATTTCACTGCTTTAATTATGATTCAGCTACATTTTAATTATCTGCTTGTAACTATGCATTTTTTAAATTTCATCAACTGTTATCACCTGACTTGTCAGGAGAAAGGTGTGGAATACAAATGTCCTAAATAAATAAATAATGGAGCAAGTCAAAGCAAAGTGTACATAAACTGCTGTCGCGATAGTCTGGGCCAGGAATAGTCTGAAAACACATGATACTGTTTCACTGCTAAAGCTATGGAGATCTGGCCTTGGCTAGACTGCTCCCTGGATGACAAGTCACCTCAAAACTGCTTCAACAGCAACCCTAACAAGGTCTACTCAAAAGTAAATCTCATTTATTCATGGGGTTTACCACCAGGAAAGTGTTCTTAGGATTGCAACCTGAATTTCTTAGAAGAACAAGTATTATTTTTCAGAAACTGTATGTTGATGATGATGATAATAATATATTTGATTTCTAGCCCGCCCTCCCCGTAAGTGGGCTCAGAGCAGGTTACACCAATATAATACAGAATAAAACTATTCAAATACATTAAAACCAGATCAGCAATAAATGCAAATACAAATGTAAAGTATTTTTTAAATACAAAAGACGAGAAAAGAATACTTTAACAGCAGATGCTCAGGCTACCCAACCAAACACCATTTCATTACTGAGCCAAGTGGGACAAGGAAAATTGCCCCACAGCTTTCCACTGCAATTTACAGTCAGGAATGGACTGGTGGTGGTAGAAAGTGCTGTCAAATCACTGCCAATTTATTGCAATCTGGAAGGGTTTTCAAGGCAATTGACAAGCAGAGACGATCTGCCATTGCCTGCCTCTGTGTAGGAACCCTGGACATCTCTGGCGGTCTCCCACCCAAATACTAATCAGGGCCAACCTTGCTTTGCTTCCAAGACCTGATGAGATTTGGCTAACCTACACATGTATATTTGCCTCCATATTATTTTTATAATAATAATAATATTTTATAATATTTTATAATATATTATTTTTATATTATTATAATATATTATATATATTATTTTTGGGGATAAACAGGCACTCACAAAGGAGATGCACATTACAGTGTAAACAGAGCAGGTCTGATACATGTCACAGATGAGCAAACTGCACACTAATCACTGTCCTATGATTGTGGGACAGAAATAGTCTGAAAACACACGCCACTTGCTTCGCTGCTAAAGCTAAGGAGATCTGGCCTTGGCTGGACTGCTCCTTGGAAAAATCAAAACCATTTAAAAAGCTTTAAAACAGGTTAGTAAAAAACAATTAAACACAACAATTAAATAAAACCCATACACAGGAAGGGAAATAAGCAAGGGAATGCCCGATAAAACAGATAATTCTTCACCTGCTGGTGGAAGATAATGATAAGAGGGAGACAGACAGATCTCCTTAGAGACAGAATGCCCTAATTCCAAATATGGACAACTCATGGATGTGGGTAGCTATGTTGGTCTGCGGTAGGATTTGATTCCAGTGGCACCTTAGAGGCTAACAATTTTTCAGGATATGAGCTTTCAAGAGTTAGATGACAAAGGGAGCTCTGACTCTTGAAAGCTTACACCCTGAAAATCTTGTTGGTGTCTGAAGTGCCACTGGACTCAAATCCTATTAGAAGATTTGACTCACATTCACAGATATATCATGGTGTGTGTACTCACACATACTGGAAACGGGGACCAGCCACAAATTATCTGGTATTTCAGAGACATAAAGCCAAGCCTATATTGGCTGATTCCGCACACGTTGGATAATGCACGTTCAATGCACTTTATCAATCGTTTGAGGTGGATTTTTTGTTCTGCACACAAAAAAATCCATTCCAAATGATCTATAAAGAGGATTGTAAGTGCATTATCCAACGTGTGCGGAATCACTCAGTGACACTCACATAACAGACAGTGTTAAGGACAAGCAATTGTTTCCACTACCAGGGTTTTAACGTGTGATTCTTCTGTTACAAAATAAGGCCAAGACAAATAAATACTAGTTATCTACTTATTTCATTGTATGAAGCAACCCTTGCAAAGCTGCCCTGTCTTCAGATAAGCCACAACTCCATTTACTGCCATGGGGGTCTTGCGAACAGAAAGTAGTAGGGTTGCCAGCTTTGGGTTGGGAAATTCCTGGAGATTTAGGGGTGGTGCCTGGGGAAGGCAGGGTTTGACAAGGGGAGGGACTTAGCGAGGTATAATGCCACAGAGCCCACCCTCCGAAGCTGCCATTTTCTCCAGGGGAACTGATCTCTGTAGTCTGGAGATTAGCTGTAATTCCAGGAGATCGCCAGGCCCCACCTGGAGATTGGCAACTTTAGGAAGAACCTCAGTGAATTTTCTTCCAAGTAAACCTACACAGGAAATAAGAACAAAATATCTTCAATATAATAATAATCGCATCTCAAAGAAAAAGTCAGGTCAGAACAAGAGCACTCTGGGGGAGCCCCTTTCAAGGCCGAGAAGGGCATTTCGGGCCAGGGGAGCCGGGAGAAAGGAGCTCTCGGGTGGGCCACGAGGGCCGGCCTCTCTCCTCCGGTCTCCGCGCGCACAGGTGCCCTTCCACCGCCCTCCCCTACCTGGAACCCTTTCGGCCACTCCGACCCCTTCCTCAGCTCTGAGGGTCCACAGAGGGCCACACTCCCCGTCCCCGGAACGCTGGGCTGGATCGTTGCACCCAACCGGCCAATCAGTGGACGAGGCGGGGACATGTCGCTACAGGCAGTAAAAAGAACCAATCCAGTCTTGTTCTTCTGTTACTAAAGCGGGTGGAGAACAAACAAGAGGACCAGGTCTCTGGAAATACGTCCGGTTCCCAATTGGCGTCAAGACAGCGCTCTATGTGAGGAGCGGGGAGCGGGAGAAATGGTGTGAAATTTCATAGGGATTAATCTCACAGTCTCGAATAATTCAGGCAGGAATAGAGGCTGTGCTTCCTTGCAGTACTTATCGTGTTATCTAAATAAAAAGATAGGCAAGGGCGACTTTTCCCTCTGGCAGGTCCCATGTGTTTGAAGTCTCTCACGCCAAACTCAACCGTTGAAGTAGAAATGAGACGGACTTCTGTTTTCTAAATTTATGGATACAGTAGAAAACAATGGTGGGAGGAGGGAGATAGAGTCTTCATCCTATTTTTTTAAAGGCGGCAATTGCAAGTGGAAATTCAACAAGCAACTCAGATACGGGGGGTAAACTGCAGCTGTTGAATTTCCTCTGGTCACAGCCCTTTAAAAAGAAGTTTCAGCCCTGCATCTTTAACGTCGAAACAAAGTTTTGGGTGAAGGGGGTGATTGCTATAAAGCACAGCGACGAAAAGGGGCCACTCATTTGCTTTGTCCGCACTTTCATACTAATGTATTCCCACCATTCTTGCCCCGCACGGGGGAGGGGTTTTTAAACAGAACCGGAAGTGAGAAATATCTCGAGATACCATTTTTTGTTTACACGTTTTGGGAAAAGCGAATGAGGCCGCTCAGTGTAGTTAAAGACGACATCTTGAAGCCGGGCAAAACCACTTCCTTTGCGCTTTGCGTAACTGACCGTACGGTTCTCTTCTCCCTCCCCCCGCCCCATCCCTTTTGCAAAGCATTAATAGTACCCGCTGAAAGAGGGGGTGGCGCTACAATGTGAGGATAGGAGTGCTTGTGTGGCTGCGCAGGTTAGTTTGTGGTGTCCCTCTTTGCTGCTCGGTGCCTAGAGGTGAAGGGGCTTTGGAAGACTGAGGGGGTTCTCTGATCTGCTAGCGGTTGTCTCGAGATGGGGTTTTTGTGGGTTTAATTGGGGGAATGTGTTATCAGTCCTAGAGGAAACGAGGGAGAGCCACCCAACGTCCAGGGCCTCAAGCCACCCAGTCTATACTTAGGGCTATCACTTCATGATTTGTTGTCATGGTAAGGGAAGAGGGTTATTCCTCTGCTGAGCCCTGGAGCGTGAGGGCCCTTCATTATGTTCCTTTTCTCTGTAAGGCTGTTGATATGCTGCCAGTCTGAGGAGCTGAGGACTAACTTGCAAGTGTTTCCCTGCTTGGTGCTTGATTCTTACTGAAAGAGCAAGATTTGGGTCCAGGAGCGCCTTAAAAGACCAATTAGACTAGCAGCAGTCTTTGACTCTCGAAAGCTCATACTATGGAAATCTAGTTGGTCTTTAAAGTGCTCCTGGGCCCAGACCTTGCTCTTCTACTGCAGCCCAAAACGGCTATCCACCTGAGACTGACTTCGTGGTTCTTACTGGAGACTGTCTGAGTCATTTTATAGGCAAGTTCTTTGCCAATGTGGTGTTCCCTTCAAGTTATCCTCTTGACATGTTACTTTTTTATAAAAATTGTGCTGTATGTGCAACTGGAAATCTGTGGAGTCATAAGAAAGAAGAGTTGTTTAACATTTAAATGTCAACCGTATGTAGTGGCAGCAGAGAAAAAGGCAAACTCCTTGTTGGGGCTTATTAGGATATGGACTGAGAATAAGACAGGAAACCTTGCAATGCCCTTGTACAGAGCCATGCTGCAGCCTCATTTGTAATATGGGGTACAGGGCTGATGGCTCTATCTCAAAAATGTAACTTGTTTAACTGTAATTTAACTTGTTACAAATTCTAGATGTTTGAGTCGCATTTCAGTGCCACAGTTCTCTTGATTTATTCAAGTATAGCCATGTTAGTCTTTACAGAAAATAAGAAAACCCTGTTTCCACCTTTAAGCGAGTCTGCTTTTTTATTTACAGAGCACGTGTTTTTGTAGGCTATTACTGCTTCATCAAAGACTAATGGGACTGTTGGCACTTCCTGCTGCATCGTATTCTGCCTTGATACAATTCCACTAAGGAACTTTTATTCCCCCAGTACAGCTGCTTTATATTAGAGAGCATTGTATATATGCCACAACTGGTTTACATTCCACTTTTTCTGAAAGTAGCATCATTGATCAGAATAGAATTTCAGACTTTTTGTGATGCACTGCAATATCTACAGGTGAAAGCTGTGGGTGATAATCCTTTTATGCTGTAGAACTTGCTTAATTGTAACACTTGATGTTTTTGTCTCCAGATTTTCCTCATATTATCCTAACATTCTAGAATTACTGAGTATTTCCTCTGGTGATGAGATCATTATATAATTACTTGCCAGTGGAAACAGAGTAGGGAAGCTAGCTAGCGGGTCTTCCTGGGAACCACTAGGTTGGCTCCCTTTTAGAAGAAACCCAGAAAAAGAGATATGAAGGCAGGCTTCATTTTCTTATCTGAAATAACAAGATACAGTATACAGAAGAAGGCAGAGCCCAGGCCAATTGTGACTTCAATAATCAATACTCTGAATTGGCTCTAGAAGAAAATTGGGTACATAAGCCAAAATCAATACAGTGCTATCTTAAAAAGACCTATCTTTGAACATAAAGCAGTGGTTGAAATTGGAGATGGAACTTCATTTTATCTCTCCCTCTTCCCCAGTTTCTAAATAGGATATGTGAGGTAGGAATTAGCATGAGCAATAATATATCAAAGTAGGAAGGGAGGAGAAATTTCGTTCAGTTAGGAATTCTTTATTTATTTGACTTATATCTTGCCCTCTCCACGAATGGACTCAGGGTGACTCAGGGAATTACCAGCAATGTTTGTCCTTCCTTCTCACAGCTTTTGTAAGTAGGATACTTTAAAAGATCCTGACTTGCATTTCTGGAAGCTCTTAAAATAATAGCATGATAGCTAGTCCACATATAATAGATGGAATTAGGGCTAGCCTGGCTTTAGGAGTGTGTTGTACTGTACTTGTAATGCAGAAAAAACACTTGCCAGAACGAAGTGGCACAAACTGTCTTACAAATGTCAAGTAGTCTTGTGTTTGACTTCAGCAGCAAACGCATTTCCAGTTTCCTTTTTAAACGTCTGTGCATCTATTCTTAAACTTGGCTGCATCTGCTTACAGAGGATTTGGTTTCTGTTGGGTGATACATGAGCTTGCCCTCCACATTTTTTTCCTCTTTGCTTCATCTTGACTGGCTGGTCAGGCCTAGGAACCCTCTGTATATTTTTGTGTGATGAGCTGTATGGTGCCTTTTACTACCTTGCTGATGGGACTACTGCTGACCAGAACCATGGCCTGGACCTCGACTGGGAAGACACATGCTGAACTGATCAACAATCTTTACAGTGAGTACATATGGCTGTCCGTGGTCAGGGTGCAAAGACTATTCTTGCAAAGAATAGGCTGAAATAACTGGATATGTGGGTAATTTGTAGGCCTCTTTAATTTTAAACTTTAATTTTACTCTAACACATGCTAATTTATTCTTAGTAATGTTGTCTCTAACTTTTTTAAAATGTTGATGTCTGTATGGAATCTGTGATGATATGGAGGCCACTGTTTTGTAGTGATTAGAGTGTTAGACTAGGATCTGGGCGACCAAGGCTTGAATCCACACTCTGTCATGGAAGCTTGCTAAGTGACCGTGGCCCAGGCATATACTCTCAGCCTAGCTTACCTCACAGGGTTGTTGAAAGGATAAAATGAAGGAGAGAACAATGTAAACCACTTTGGGTCCCCATTGGGGGGGAAAGTAGGGTAAAAATGAAGGGAATAAATGTTGTAATTGGATAGGGCTATAAGATGAGTAATGGGTCCATGTCATTCTAATTACTTTGGATTTTTTAGTATTAATTCTATAAGCAAGAAATAGCCTGAGCAAGAAACCTGTTGTAAGTATTTAGTGTAGGAAAAAATTGACTATGGAGAGGATGAAGGGTCTGAGCTCCCTTATTGTTATCCTAAAGGGGGGATCTCCTTGTGAGTTGAGGGAATTAGCATTCAAGGGGATGCAGTGAGAGGAGGTAACCGGGATATCTCCACCAATGTATACCAGGATTATTCCCTTAGAATATTCCCAAGTAAACAGGCGGGTTTACAACAGGCAAGGTTTCTTTATTAATGGGGCGATAAAAGGCAAACACGCAGAAAATCACACACAGCGTGGCTAAAAAATCAGGGAGAGAGAGAGGTTTAGGGAAGGGTGACATTTACCAGTATAGGAGAGTAGACATCCGTAGAGGCAGCAGCATGAGCAACCAGTGCTTTGCAGCAAGAAGGTTCAGACATGTGTCTGAGGCTGTGCATATGGATCCAAGGAACACACATACAGCACATGCCTGGGGGCAGCCTAGCTATAGTGTAAAACAAACATATCCTGGAACAGAATTATATCTTTTGCTCCCAAAACAATAACTTATTGACAACCGGAGGATCTATCGGTGAGAAGGGTGTTTGATGTCCTGTGATTGCCTGATGGGAAGGGCTTATCAGGTCCCTGAATAGCCTAATTGGGAAGGTGGGTTAGGGAAGGTATGGAAGGGTGTTAATTATTTAAAACTCCTGGAAGACCTCTTTGTTTCACTTAAGTGTTTCTCCAGGGCATGGAGTGGCAATTAGTCAGTCTAACACACCTTCTTGCAATTTTCCAACTCCAGCCAGGGTTGGCATCTGTTCTGCCTTACCCAGGCTCTGTGTTGTGCTTAAGTCACATGAGGAAAAGGGGTTTATGACATTCCGTATTCATAAACTGCCCTTTCAGTATGGAGAAGGGTATGACTGCTAACACTACAGCTGGTGTAAATAGCAATTGCTTCTACTAAGTTTCCTTTAAAATACAGTTGTGCTCAGTATCTTGTCCTCTTCTCAGTAGTGATCTGAAATGTGAACATGTTCATGTCTCTGCTGCTTGTATGCCTGCGGGCACTGCTGTAAAAAGAAACCTGGGTAACTAACCACCATTCTTTCTGTATCTGAACATCCACCTATAATATCTTGATTGGAAATTGAGACACCCTTGACGTTCTGCCACAGGAGCTGCTTTTCTGTGGGCTCATTCAGAGTGCAGCTTCTGATGCTTAAAGGCATATGGATAGGACCAATTGCATGGCTCATCCCCTGGCATGTGCTGTAGTGTATAGAAGGCACCTGACAGAACACAGTGTTGTCATTCCTCCAAGCTAAATCTTGGTAAAGCGAGACGTCCTCAACCGTCTTCTTTGTGGTCTGAGGTAAACCCTATTTCTTATTTGGTACTTTGTCATGTATTATGACCTCTAAAGAACACCTTCCTTGAAGACAAAGTATATTTCTTATTTACATGACGTCCAGTCAGTGAGCTAAATAAGTCTGTTGCAAGATTCTGAATAACAATCTGCTTTGTGTATTTGGGTTCACATGAATTTATATATCTACTGTCTCTTATTCTTTTCCACTTCCCTCTTTTGTAGAAAATGGTGTGATTAAGTCTCAGCGAGTCCAAGACGTACTATTGGCCACAGATCGAGCGCACTATATCAAGTACTTTCCATATATGGACTCTCCTCAATCCATTGGTAAAAAATGTCATAGAAAATTAATAAAGAAACTGTTACACTTTACTAAACATCATAGACTTGATCTTTGCCTTCTTGGAATATACAAAGATTGAGAGTTCTGCTCTGTGCTTTGGCTGCATTAGTGGATTCTGGAAACTTTTTTGTAGATAGAACAGAAACATTATTCTGCTAATATATAGGAGAAGAGAGAAAGGGGAATGGTATAGCCCAATCTTGTCAGATCTCATAAATTAAGCAGGGTCAGTACTTGGGTAGGTGACCACCAAGGAAGTCTCTGTAGAGGAAAGCAGTGGCAAACCACCTCTGCTTCTCACTGGCCTTGACAGCCCATTGCTGGGGTTGCCATAAGTCAATTGTGGCTTGATGGCACATACACACACAATATGTAGGAGACAAAGCAGGAAGTCTTGGGTCTTTGAATTGCCTAGGAAAATTGGAGAAATGGGATTTGTATATTGACAAAGCCATAGAAAATGATCAAGTTATTACTGATGTGAAAATGTTTCTTTCAGGGTACAAGGCTACGATCAGTGCACCTCACATGGTAAGACCTACTTTCACATGTTTTAAATAGTATTTAAAAATAAATGTGCACTAATAGTGTTTAGTAGAAGGACTCTAAAAGTGTTGGAACAAATGAAAATGTCTTGTGTTGCATCTGATCTGCCTTTATCTACCTTAGTTGTATCTACCTTAGTGCTGCCTGTTCTGATTGACAGCACCTCTGAAGCCGGGGCATCTTCCAGTCCTGTTCCACTTCAGTGGAAATGCTGAAGATTGAATCTGGAATCTTCTGCATGCAAACTACATATTTTTCCACTGAAATATGGCCCTACCATGTCCTGAAAGCATTGTCAAGTTCTTTTTTTGCCTTTGCCACCATTTAAATACTCCCATGTGCCATACAGATGCATTGTGTCTCATGAAATTAATATTCTGGGAGCTTTTGTTGGAGGATTTCTTTTTCTGCTGAAATGTCTGCTTGGTGTCAAACTGATCTCTCAACTTGCATTCAAATTCTTGGGAAAAGTGTAAGAGTGTACATACCTAGAGTTTGGTGGAACAGGAGCATAGTTTGGTTGCAGGCATGGTACAATGTGAAACAAATAACCTCATTTGCAAACCTTGTGCTCAAAACTGTGCAAGTTACAGCTGCTTTGTATTACCTTTTATGTGAATCAAAGAGCAGTAAGACAGTTTCTAAGACAGTCAGGTCAGGATGGTCAATCACTAGAGTGGGACATGTGATCCCTAACTGGGGATAATAATATACTTTGTAAATTGCTCTGAGTGGGCATTAAGTTGTCCTGAAGGGCGGTATGTAATTCTAATGTTGTTTTGTCTCCAAAATCATTCAGGATTGTCCTGGAACTATGCAACCTTCCTATTTGCCTGCCTAAATGGGAGGTTTGGGAAATCCCACTATATACCGTCTAAATTTTTGCCAGTATTGTGTACTTAACCTTTATTGGCATTGGGCATGGGGATCATAAAATAAATTTCATATTCTCCAATACACAGATATATTGTTTGTTTTTCTACAGCATGCTCATGCTCTAGAGTTATTGAAGGACCAGTTAGTAGAAGGAGCAAAGGCACTGGATGTAGGGTCAGGAAGTGGATACCTCACAGCTTGCTTTGCTAGGATGGTAAGCAGAATCTTTTCTTAATTTCTTGGGAAATTTGTAGTAACAACATAGCTAGAAATGCATGTGGTTCCTCTTACAGGTGGGTCCCACAGGAAAGGCAGTGGGAATAGAACACATTGCAGAACTGGTTCATGAGTCCATTAGAAATGTCAGAGAGGATGATCCAACTTTGCTTAGTTCTGGACGTGTGAAACTTCTAGGTGAGTTATTTAGATTGTAGTGTTGGTACAAATTTCTTCACTGGGAGTCATTTACTTTTATCAGTTGATGTAGACTTCTTCAGCAGTGGTAGTACTGTTTAGCAGTAACGTTAAGGTGCATTTGATTAGGGTGTGAGAACTGTTGCCTTCCTATCACTAATACCAATTTTTATGATAAACTAAACCTATACCATTTATTTTGGTGAACTGCAAGGCTTCTCCTTATACACTGAAATTATCTGAGGAGGCCCAGAACCATGTGCTATCTTTGTTGGAGGCTAGGCTGATGATCACAAAGAATTAGGGCTTTTGTATAGTATAATCCTCGTTGCGGCACTCCATCTGTGGAGTTGTCTTGTGGGGTTCCACAGGGCACAATCTTATCACCCATGTTATTCAACCTGTATGTAAAGCCTTTAAGAGAAATAATTTGTAGCTATGGAATTGGATGTCATCAATATGCAGATGACACCCATCTCTCTCTCTCTCTCTCTCTCTAAATCACCTGGTGATGCAGTAGAGGTTTTAAATCGCTGCCTTGACAGCTGTGGTCAGTTGGCTGAAAGTGAACAAACTGAACCTGAAGCCAGACATGGCTAAAGTGATGCTGGTTGGAAAAGCAGAGATTTTGAAGGACATTGTCCTCTCCACTTTCAGTGGGGTTCAGCTGACCCTTGCAGGCTTGGTTAAGAGTCTGAGGATTATACTGGTCCCAGAGCTGTTGCTAGAGAAACAAGTTAATGCAGTTAACTTGAGCCTGCCTTTCTCACCGAGTCCCAGTGAGAAAGGCAGGCTATAAATAACATAAATTTTTTGAAGGTTTTTGTTTCAGCAAGTCTTTAGATGAGAATGTGCATTACCTCTTGGTAACTAATTAGCTAGTGTAGGTTTTGGAGTTCAATAAACATTGTTTTGTGTTTGATTCTGCTGCTGATATATATTCTGCATTATATGGTAGCTGTGTACTTTCAAACTGGTAACCTGTTAGTGGCCCTTGATGTTCCATAGAACCTTATTTGGCAGGGTAAATATTTTAAACTGCATTTAAAATGCTTTGTATTGAATGTAAATTAATTGTGCTATCTGAAAATATACGGAGAGGCAGATAATGTGCAGTGAATTATTTAAACTTCTTGCTGTTGCACTTTCTGGAGATTTTCTAAGGTAAGCAAACTCGCTTGATGTTCAAGTAACACTGAAAATGCTTTTGTAGGGGAATTTATGGCTGCAGCCTTCACTAAGAATTAGAACTGTACTAGGATGTGAAAATGTTTTGGAGTGTGTTGTATTGAGATAGCTAAATCAGGAGTCAGGAAATCTAGGGGTCCTAGTTGGCAGATACATAAATAATGCCTAATTCTGTTGTTCAAGTCTGAGGAAAACATGTAATTCTCATACTACTACATCAAGTGCTTTCAATCCAACTCACCATTTCAAATTTAATTTTTTATTTCTATAATGTAGTGATTCTAAATCTTATTTAAGTTTTAATGAAATCAGTGGAAGTTATGTGGAAGTAAGCATTGCTAGTCCCTGGATATAACGTTAGTGATGGTCATACAAGATGGCCTTTTAAAGCACCTTTTAAGCACTTTAAATACAAAACCAAATCCTGACTGTTTTCGTAGAAGACTTATTTCAAAAGTAAATATGCAAAGGAGTCTATAATTGAATCCTTACTGCGATCCCTACTTTATAACCAAGTATCTGAAAGTATATGTGATAATTAGTTATTGAAAATCTAAAATCCTTTGAGCTTGTCATCTGTATTTCTTCCTTCTATTGTTTGCTTTCCCAGTTCCATTTAGCCTAGAACATAATATTGAAGAGCTGGATATCCCTCACTGTGGTTTTCATATTCAGTGTTGGGAACCTCCCAATGCTAACATAATCTGTATATAAGTCTCTCCTACATGTAGGCTTCAAGTGAAAGGCAGAGCCAAATGGTTTAGGAGAAGCTGCCGTCTGAACAGGAACCTTCACTGCACATTCTCTCTCCACAGCTGGGGATGGCAGGAAGGGGTTCCCCGAAGAAGCCCCTTATGATGCCATCCATGTTGGAGCAGCTGCACCCACAGTGCCAAAGGAGGTAAGCCAGAAAGAAACAGGGTCTGTCTTGATAGTGGCTTGAGCCTTTAAAGAAGTTAATTATTAAATCTGTTACTAAGTTTAGAATACTGTTGTGGAAAATGTAATGTTCCATTGTCATTGGAGAATATAGAGCAGGGAAGCTTTGCACATCAAGATTTCTGTTCAACAATGGTTTTGTGTGTGGAGACATGACTCTTTATGAAAAAATGAGACGTTTAGGAGGGAAAATCAATAAAACTCTTTACTACTGGCATCTTTCCATCTGCCAAACTGCAAAAATATTCAAAATTCTTTGAAATCTTGGTGGTTTGCGACTTGAAGATTTATTTAACCCCTCTTGGAGTATATAATGAATAATATTCAATAAATCAATTTATAATTTAAGTGCCAACAGTGCTCCAATAAATAGGATAAATTACATACAATTAGTACACAATTCCATCATTCCATAAATAGATAGATTTGATTATAATAAATAAATTTATAATAATACTGTCCAACTGGTGAGGATGAAGTGTCCTGAATCCAAAGATCAAAGTTTTTATGATGAATTCATATAAGAGCCCTAGAAGCGCTTGGACAGTATCCCCCTTTGTAAACCCTCTCAAAGCTCTGATACGGTGTCTGTGGGTTTTGTGAAATTCTACCTCGCAGGCAACTTCACAGCACTGGCATCTTGGCATCTTTGTGATTTTGCAGCCTTGGTGGCATCTGTATAGCGCTGGAAGAAAATTTGTATCTGTGCTTTGAGAGAGTTTACAAAGGGGGATACCGTCCAAGCGCTTCTGGGACTCTTATGTGAATTCATCATAAAAAACTTTGATCTTTGGATTCAGGATACTTCATCCCCACCAGTTGGACAGTATTATAAATTTATTTATTATAATAAACTATTTATATGTATTTATGGAATGATGGAATTGTATACTAATTGTATGTAATTGATCCTATTTATTGGAGCACTGTTGGCACTTTAGTATTATAAATTGATTGATTGACTAGTATTCATTATATACTCCAGGAAGGGTGGTTTACAGTATCTCTAGTGTTTAGTCCTGGAGGAGCCTTTTGTGTTCCTCTGGATTTATTTAACCCCTGCTAGAGTCCTATCTGAATTAGAATATATTGGACTTAAATAAAATCGTAATTAAAATAGTACAATTTAACTAGATTCCCCAGAGTCTCTCTTAGGTTACTGATGACTTTACCAAAAATGTTTCCCACTGGCAAGTTTATTCATTGCCAGACTGAATGTAGAACGAAATCTGCCATACAGGTAAACTTAAGTAAGATACAGTATTTACTGAACCTAAGTAAAACAACCTTCTTCAAAACAATCAAGAGCTGTTTTGGAAATTTGGCAGCTATTTGTGATTTTCATTTTTTGAAAGACCATTTAGATGGCAAAATGTCATTTCTTTGGTAAATAGAACATAGCATAATTAACAAAAGCCCTTTTAGAACATGAGATTTTTTTCTATAAGGAATAATTTCGCTGGGATAATGTTTAATTGATACTGCATATTTGTTCCCTTGGATATTCCCTTTGGAAATAACTATACTTAAAACCTCCAGTTGCAACAGAATGGTCAGTTACAGTAATTAGAGATGCAAAATAGGTAGAATTGTATCTTTTTATTGGTATAGGAGTAAGAAATTGTTAGCTTTATCCCAGCTTCAGTTATAAGTAGATGAAGTTTGCATTCTCAGAGAATCAGTAATGAATACTTTCTTCCTGCACTTGCTATAGACCTGTTGTCAGTATCTGGTTTTAGCTTTCTTTTCCCTGTTATGTAGAGAGACTGGATTTCTCAGTTTCCATTTTAAGTTCCATTTCCCTAATTGATTGTTTTTGTTTTACCAGTTGCTGAATGAATTGAAACCTGGAGGACGACTGATTTTGCCCGTAGGACCTGCGGGTGGAAACCAGGTTATGATGCAGTATGACAAAACTAAAGATGGACAAATTGTGGAAAAACAACTGATGAGTGTAATATATGTTCCTCTGACAGATAAAGAGAAACAGTGGCCTCGGTAAAATATTAATTAGCTCTTCTACTTCTCTTTTCCAAGGCACAGTTGGAGAAAAGCTCACTTTTCTTAATAGTGAAAAGAAAATCTTTAGCCACCTCTGCTTGTACTAAGCAGTGTAAAGAGTGCAGTGCAGCTATTATAAAAGCTCTGAAAAGCTCAGAGAGAGAAGTCCCTTGGGAGCCACAGGAAAGAAACTCAGAGCTTGAGTTTCTTACTCCATACAAGGCTGTCAGTGTTTTGCCACTTTAAAATTCTGCCACAGATGTAAGCCTTTAAAACTAATAATTATATTGATAGGATCATGTATATGAATGGCCCTACTTTATCCCTTACAACAACTCTGTGAAGTAGGATAGGATGACAGATCAATTGACCTGTGATACTTGTAAGCATTTGCCAGTAAGCCCCACTGAATATAATGGGATTTACTTCCACGTAAACCTGCATGAAATCAGGCTGTGCATGTATTTTAAAAGATGAACTTGTACATCCTGCACTGAAGCTTGTTAATTTCACTTACTGCCTTTAGGCTTTACAAATACCTTTCCCCTGTGGTGTAAATAATACTTGAAATTGTTATTCCTGCAGCTTCAGCTGTAATAAACACAGCTACTTACAGTATAAGGGGGAAATCATCATTTACATTTAGCTGTTGTTCACAGGAAAACAGTAGGACCAAGTGTTTGTGTATCATGTTCTTACAGGATAAATAAGGACATAACTACTTGAGAGTGATATATAACAGGGTAGAATGTAAAATACATAGTAGAATGTAGTTGAAATAACTATTGCGGATGCATTAACAAAAGGCCAGTAATCTAACTACTGACACTCAAGAACCTTGAAGCACATGTGCACAGTGTCTTCAGCCCAACTAGCATCTGCTGGGAAAGGGCTTAATCGATATAGCCATATGGGCATAATCCTTTCCTGTATCATGGCTCCCCTGGCATGAGGGTGTGGCACAAAAAGTTTGGTATAGCTGGAACTGAGGAATGGATGGGTAGAGTTTGTTCCTGAACTCATGCTGTACTTAAGAGACATTTGCAAGGCTTTGAGAAGTCATAGGGAAGACAACTGTCACTCAGCATGAGATGATACAGTGGGTTCTGGTTAACTACAACTACATTTTGCAGTCCTCTGAGGAGAGAGCCCCCCAGGGCTTAACCGAACATGTATGTTCCCCCTCTCTTTATCACCCCCCCACAACCCACTGTTCACATGGATACATACAAAGCAACTGGAAACTCTCTCAGTTGAAGAGGTACGGGCAGATAGGGATAGGAGTGGTACACACAGACTTCCATTCCCTAGCTCGCTGTAAGCATGACTATGCACCATGTGAAACTGAAGAGGGGAGAGGAGAAAACAGGGATCCTTCTGGAAGTACCTGACAACTTCATTAAGAGAGATACTGCGAACTATGACCTACAAATAAATGCACGCAAATTACCACAGCTGACAGCAGAGCATGATTTCCTTGCCTCTTCCTTCCCACTGCAACCTAGAAGGCCGCTGGGGGAGGGGGACATTGGAGGTCTGGAATAAGAGGGGAGAATAGGTGAAAATTACCTCTCTTCTGTCCATGGAAATACTGGTTCGGATCTTACCTATTGTGCCCGTAATTCTATACTGAGAAGGGAAAAATAAAACAAAGGCAGGTGTACTATATATTCTTGGACTAAAAATGGAAAGTAAGCAAACACTTATGTGTCTGCAGCATATGGCTCTTCCTGGGTCTTGCTTGCTCTATGGTGATGGAGCAGAGTAAGAACATGATGCAGATGTAGTTTGCTTCCAGTAGCATTTTTTGTAAAATAAACTTGTAGAAAGGAAAATTCTTTGGCTTAGAAGATTGGAAGGCACCAATTTCACACCCATCTAGCTCCCTGCATTTCTCATCTGATTTTTAGCTGGAGTTTGGAAAATAAATGTTGCCCTTATCTAATGGATGGAAGCCTATTTCTTTCCATGCACTCCTTTCTGAAACTAAAAAGAGTCCAGTAGCACCTTTAAGACTCGCCAATTTTATTATAGCATAAGCTTTCGAGAATCAAGTTCTCTTCATCAGATGCCTGATCAAAACTGGGCATCTGATGAAGAGAACTTGATTCTCGAAAGCTTATGCTATAATAAAATTGGTTAGTCTTAAAGGTGCTACTGGACTTTTTGATTTTGCTACTACAGACTAACACGGCTAACTCCTCTGGATTTCTGAAACTAAAGCAGTGTTCGTGACTGCCCACTGCTACTGTAAATGAATCTTGAAAGCACTCGTCACCGTTCATTTACAACATGTTTTCTCTCCGATGAGAAAAATCTTGGGATCCTCACAGATGTCTCAGTTCACCAGTCCTGCAGTTGCTAAGTATTTGCATATCTGCCTAATGACATTTCTATTCCAGCTGTGTTGCTGTTTAATTGACATAAGCGGGCAAAGAAGTTTATGCCACAACAAATGTTCTTCATCATTAAGGTGCCACAAGACTAGATACGGGTTTGGCTGTACCAGACTAATATGGTTATACCTCTGGAATTTGGCTGATGTACATAGTCCGGTCCTTTAATACATTTGAGTTCCAAGGGCTAAGACTAGAGAAACTGTAGTGATTCAGAGGATTCTTGGAAAGCTATGTTGCTTTAGTTTTGGGAATATTCCTCTTGACAGTTGTGTGAACACTGTATTTTGGGAAAGGACACTGAAGTATGATATTAACAGTTCATTGTCTCTCTTTCTCTAGGGACGAAATTTAAAAGATTTAAATCATTTGTAAGGATCTCTTGGGAAGCATGTGAAACTGTGCTTGGAACAGGCATTTATATGCTGCATATACAAATACATAAGGCTTTGGTTTTTGAATGAATCTTTTCTCTACCCCCCTTGATACCCAAAATTGTATTTTTGATAGTAATGGGGAGAGTGTCTGAAGGAAAGCCTAACAACTGACACAGTAGCTTTAATCCCAAGAACCACTGCAGCAGCGTGACTCAGCATTTAAGTAAGTTAAAGTTAACATTGGTCCAGCTGTCCTTGCCTGTAGATTATAAAAACCCTGTTTGCAAAAGTGGAAGGAAACATGCATATGGTATATTTTAAATGAATGTAGGTAACTATCCATATTTGTTAAGATGATACTTGGAAAATATTCCCATTTGATCTTCTACTGCTGAAAGTAATATATTTGTAGTACCTTGAATTTTAACGGCTTGGTTAATAAAATATTAAATCTGGATCTTGCTTTCTTTCATCTATTCATTGCATGGAAGTATTATGCAGGAGCGGACTGAGCTCTTCTTAGTCTAGCATGTTATCCAGCTGCTCTTGGGTGACCATAAGGATATCATGATGCTAGGTTTCCCTTCTGGTCCTGAGATACCCGGGTCCAATAGCACCTTAAAGACCATCCAGATGTTCTGCTTTGGGTGGGGGACAAGAGTGGTCATGGGGGGAAGTGCAGAAATCGTCCCAGATACAGCACGGGAAGCATTGCTGTGCAGGGCTCTGGATCACAAGAGACTCCCACTCCCAAAAAATCACCTGTTGTGGCTGTGGAAGATTAAAGGGTTTTTCTGAGGATTCCTGTCCTAAAATCCTATGTGAGCATTATTGATCCACACAAGAAGCAAATTTGCCTCAGTGGGCAAATTCTTTCTCCCTCACTGTAGAGATTGATCTTGCAGTGACATGAGAAGATTCCTTTCAACTGTAGACATTTTTCATTGTTTTTGTTCCATAAACTAAGATTTTAACCTTGTGTTACTTCCCAGAAGCATTTTGAACCCATAACAATAGTATGACTTCAGCATTTAGATGTTTATATTACAGTGAGATCTGACTGTCCTGTCGATCAGGCTTGTTGGGTGCCATGTATCCTGGGAAATGTAATTCTGAAGGGATGTTTGTATTAACCTTTTGATCTTTTATTTGGTAAACAAATAGAAATTATTCTGTAAACAACTAGCACTAAGGGTATATAAGATCATCTGATGTAATTGGTCTTTATGCATATGATCGAGAGAGAGACAATATGCATCTGGATTTATAAACAATAAAAAAACCATTTTTCTTTATAGATCACTGTTTTGGTGTCTTAATTCTGTGTGAGGTTATTGAGGTTTGAATTGGGCAATAAATCCTTTCATTTTCCAAAGCATAAGCTTTCGAGAGTCAAAGCTACTCCTGATGAAGGGAGGTTTGACTCTCAAAAGCTCTCATACCTTGGAAATCTAGTGGCACCTGTAAGACTAACAAAATTTTTGGTAAGGTATGCGCTTTCGTGAGCCACAGCTCACTTCTTCAGATCTTAAGAAGTGAGCTGTGGCTTACGAAAGCTCAATTTCGTAACAAATTTTATTAGTCTTCTAGGTGCTACGGGACTCTTGCTCTTTTCTACTGCTACAGAAAAACTAACATGGTTACCCATCTTGATCTATCTCCTTGGAAATCTAGCTGGTGTTTAAGGTGCAACTGGACCTGGACCTTGCTCTTTGATTGCACCAATATTGGCTACCCAACTGAAACTATACATACAAGTTTCACTTTGCTGACCTGCCTACATAAGTAGTACTATCACTATACTGTGGTATATGGCACATAGAATATATGTTTTGTAATCCTGGCACTGGTTAACATGGTATGCAATGCAAACCTAAGGTGCATTGAGGTAGCAGCATACTGAGGTGGCAAAATAGTATATACCACATTGACCTTAGACGATGGACGCCAGCTTTACATAAAAAATATGCAAAGAAATCGAGCAGAGCCGGAGGGAAGCAACAGAGGCGAGCAATCCAGAATCTCCTCCAGGCCCACTAAGCTCCTCCTGCCGCCTTATTTTATTTGACAGGATTTCTAAACCGCCCTTCCCTTTAATCGGGCTCAAGTGTGCAACATTTCTAATACAACATAAAGTAATATACATAATCTAACGCGCAAAAAATTATAAATTAAGTTGAGCGGTCAAGATAAAAACCATAACACTAGAACAAAATAAATATTTCGGCCTCATCCCTGCCTTCTCCGCCCCCCTCAAGCCTCTGGAAGGAAAAGGCCGCCGCCGCCGCCCCCTCCCTCACTGGCGTGAGGCCTCTCCCGCGTCGCTCCCCTCCTCCGTCACGAAGGCGGGGCCGGCGGGGTTGGCCCAGGGCGCCGCGTGTCAGGCAGGGCGCGCGGGGCATGCGGCTCTGGCTGCAGCCGTGGCGGCGGGCTAGGCTCCTGGGGCTCGCGGCTGCCTGGGCGGCCCGGCGCGGGTCACCGGCTGGCGCGGCAGGCGCAGGCATGGCGGAGAAGCCACTCTTGGAGGCCGGCGAGCAGGGCGGCTCCCTCCCTCCGGTGAAGCGGCGGCGGGCGGAGAAGCGGGCCGGCTTGCCGGAGGAGGGAGAGGCGCGCTACGTGCCGCCCCCGAAGCGGCTGAACCTCGGCGTGGGCTTCAGCGCGGCCCATTTTGCCGAGACCAGCTACTACTTCGAGGGAGGCCTGCGCAAAGTGCGCCCGTACTACTTCGACTTTCAGACCTACTGCAAGGGGCGCTGGCTGGGCAGGAGCCTCCTGGACGTCTTCCGCAGCGAGTTCCGCGCACAGCCCCTCGACTACTACAGAGCTGCCGCCGTCGCCGGCCGCCTCCGCTTGAACGAGCAGCCCGTGCGGGACCTCAGCGTCGTGCTCAAGGCGAGTGAGTCAGGCATGATGCGTTTCTTTAAAGCGCTCCTAGCCCGCCTCGTCGCTAAACGAATTTTACAAGGTGGCATCTATTCACAAGCACCAGCTAACAGCAGTTAAAATGCAATCGGTGCCCTTCAGACCAATAGAATGAAACTGGGACCACCCGAGCAGCGGGAGAGGTGATTTACCTGTTCCAGGACGGCACCATGTCAGACTGTGGCATGTGTATGTCAAGCTGAACCCTGAAGGGAGGTAAAAGACACTGCGTGCAGAAAGCTAGCATGTCAATAATAGGGGAGAAGTTCTACTGCCGGGAGATCTCGAGCCCCCACCTCGAGGTTGGCAACCCAAAGTTTGCTTAATGATGAGAGATATGTAGTTTTTTCTTGGCTTTGCTCTTGCCTTTTTTTCCAGGAAATGCAAACTGGTGTGGGGTGTGACTGCTGCGGCACTGGGGAATGCAATACTCATTTTCCTGCTTGGCCTTTTTCAAGTTAAAAACTCCATTCAAATTCTAACTCTTTCCATATGCAAATATGTTTTCCCACCCAGGAATGGTGATGGGTGGGAAAGGGCTAATTTATTTATTTACTGTACTTCTGGTCTGCACTATAAATGTACCATAAACAGTGCAGAAACTGGATTACAGTCACAAACAATGCAGTTCAAATGAGATAATACATACAAAATTTATTTAAAATATTTATTAGCAGCCTTTCCAGCACAAAGGAGCTCAAGGCAGCTTACAGTATAAAATGAAAACAGTTTTTACAATATAAAACAATTTAAAATATAAACAACCAAGACAGTTAAAAACAGGTTAAAACACAGTTTAAAATACATCTAAAAGGCCATCTTAACATAATCTTTCGCTGCCGCCTGGATTTGAGTCCAGTGGCACCTTAGAGACCAACAAGATTTTCAGGTGTCTGAAGAAGAGAGCTTTAATTCTCAAAAACTTATCTCTTGAAAATCTTGTTGGTCTTTAAGGTTCCACTGGACTCAAATCCTGCTGTTCTACTGTAGACCAGCATGGCTACCTGTCTAAAACCACCTGCCTCCTGAAGCTAGAGAATCGGGGGGCCATGCACACCTCTCTGAGTCAATGGTCCCACAATCATGGAGAAAAGACCATCTTCCATATATTCACAAGGCTTTCACTTTTACAATAGTTCACACTCTGATAGAGTCCCAACACATAGTGGAAACGTATGACCTGTTCATTTCAGTAGGCTGAAAAAAATGAATACTAGTTCCACCATGTTCCTGACATCTTTGGGGTTGGATGCTGTTCCATCAGCATGCTAGCCCTTAAAGTAGAATAAGAGCACTTTTGTGGATAGGGAAGTGGGTTTTGCAGATTCTCGCCTCCTGCTGCAGACTGCACTTAGCCTGCCAATGGTGTTCATGACAGTCCCCCGACTGCAGGTTAGTGGAATTTTAGGGGGCTCAGCTGCAGCAGGAAGGGGGAAGCAGGAATGTCATGTTCTGTGAACTTTGTTTCACTCACAGCCATTTGGATCCAACCCATGGATTGTAGGAGCTATATCTGCTCTACTATCTCCCTTTTATTGTGTCTGAGCAGACCACATGTTTCTACAAAGAGGTAGGAAAGGGTTGCAAATGATGGAGTCTCTCCAAGGGGCTGGAGATGGGGGAGGGGCCACAGCCAGCCTGATCGAGAATCTCCAAGGTTAAAATGAATGATCTGCAAAGGAGGCCGAGATAGGGGAGACAAAACTGATTGATGGTGTTGCTGTAGAAGCTTTGGGGTAATCATATATAATACACGTTCTCACATAGTGAGAAAGTATTACATTATAGTTATGGTTTTCCAAAATGTTCATGGTTTTTCTTGACAACATGCCCCATGTCTTCAAATGTTCTGGAGATATCCCCAAATAAGAATCTATCAGGTCACTCTTGCTCACTTCTTGTGATGTGAGGATAAAAATGATAATGAGGATAAAAAGATAACATGAAATCAAAGTATGTTTTATACAAATTGGAGTGGAATTTCGTTGCTGCTTCTGCCACGGATGCTTGGGCCAGTCACATACTCCCTGTCTAACTGACCTCTCAGGATTGTTGTGAGGATAAAATGGAGGAGAGGAGAACAATGTAAACTGCTTTGGGTCTCCACTGGGGAGAAAGGCGGGCTATAAATGAAGTAAATAAAAAATGGAGACAGCATCCAAAGAGGTGGTTTCCCCTCTGAATTTTAAAGAGTTTTTGAGTTCAGTCCCCTTTGAAAGCTTCTTCAGTGATTTGTTTTAGATCCAAGTATATAATTTCAAAGATGAATATACAGTGTGCATCATTCCTTTTCTTGACAAAGCTGACACAGCGTGATAGATTTATTGATATTGCACTAGTTGTTTTTCTAGCTTTTTTGTTAATGTTTGTTTCCTGTTTAGTTTGTGGAATGTAACCATAAATTCTGAAAACAGGCTGAAAATTCCTCACTATTATCACTATGAATTGGATTGCTTACAGAATAATGACTTTCTGAGAAACACAGTGCATCGCCACGAACCTCCAGTAACAGCACAGCCTATTGAGTTTCTGGAAGAAAATGAGGAGGTGGTGGTTGTGGACAAACCCTCATCCTTACCAGTGCATCCATGCGGCAGATTTCGACACAACACTGTCATCTTCATTTTGGGTAAAGAACATAACCTGAAGGAACTGCACACAATTCATCGTCTTGATCGCCTGACTTCAGGTGTCCTCATGTTTGCCAAATCTACAGAAGTGTCCAAGAGGATTGATGAACAAGTTCGAGAACGACAGGTGAAAACCAAGTGTTTTTTTCTTTGATATCCTTTTTATTTTTGTTGTAAAATAACACCGAATGAAATGGATACAATAAATGTTACCCTTTGTTATCCTTGAATACTGCTCTTTAAATCTTTCAGGCAGTTAAGATAACGGGCGGCCCGTGGAAAAATGCAGGGCTGCTGGCAAAGTTCACAGTCCACTGGCTTCATATGCAAGTGCTGATTGTATGAATTGACACCTCTGCCTGGGAAACAAATGTGCAGCTGATTCCGTTTTTCACATTTGCAGACCCTAAAGAAAGAGCTGCTATGATTGTGCAAATTACTGTGCAGGCTTTCCTGGTTAGCCACTGTATGAAACAGGATACTGAATTAGATGGATCATTGGTCTGATACAGCGCAGTTGCTCTTAAATTATGTTTCATGAAATCAGTGCTTCCCTGCAGTCTTAACAGTGTTTCAAACCTGCCAGCAGACCCACCCACCCCCACCAAAATGCAGGAAATGCCAGCTGTCTTAGTATGATCCTATATCTAGGTAGCCTGGTGGTATCGTGTATATTTCATTTTCAAATTCAAAAACTGGCAATTAGATGATGTGAAACTTGCGTGACTTTTAAAATTAAAACGATACTAACTTCTTTGTTGCTATATTTTACAACTTTGCAGATGTTAGAAGATTATGCGTGAGTGGGTCTGAGAGAAAGAGAATGTGAACTCATCTCTTTAGAGTCTGCACTGAAAAAGCATCTAATCCTTAGACAAAAGAACAAATGCCTACATTTAGAATAAAAATTGAATGTCAAAATTCAGAATGTGACATTTCAAATTTGATGGGATACATTAGTAGCTAGTGTTGCATACTACTGGAATGCCGAGGGGAAAAGGACAGCAACTTAGATGGAGTACAGGAGTTCTTCTCCTTGTTCATGAGCTTACTTAGAGATGCTCTGAGCAAATAATTATTTGTTTCAACCATTCCCCTAGCTGTAAGTAGAGCTGAAGGCTTAAAAGAACATCAACATTGCTTAATTAAACTTGTGTTATTAAGCTTTTTGTGAAATAAAAAGTCTTCCTAATGTATGTTTTTTAAAACCCTTTTCATCATGCTGTGTAGTTGGTGCTGCATTATTGTGCATGGTGTGACCCTAGATCTCATGGCAGTATTTGGAGTTCATAGAATTTCACAGTATCTTCTAGTCACTGGATTTGATCTAGCAGAGGAGGGAATGTATCTTCCCCACCTCTATGTTCCTGCTCCCACCCAAAATACTCCTTGAAATGCTGCTCCTGGGGAAAGGAGAGCCCTTCTCAGGAACAGCATGAAGGGGGATTTTGTGACACGCTCCCCCCAATCTATGGAAATTCTTCACAGGATCCAAGCTGTAGGGGTGCATGGCTAACCCTCAAAGCTACTAATATGGAAATAACTATTTATTCTGATTTTAAGTATTTATACCCTGAGTGTCAATTGAATACACAAATGTTCTTAGCCATTAAATCAATTAGTTTTGGTTTCTGAGGTGCCTCAGAAGTCAACTATAAATGGACTGAGCTTTAAATTTTCAATAATGGGTAAATGGGATACAAGGTAAGTTTTCAGATGACAGGAGTAACCTAAGAAAGCCAAGCAAGGAGTGCTGTAGGTAGTGGAGCTCTAAAACAGGAGGAAATAGAATTGACTAGGCTGCAGTTTATTCTCATTCACACTTGGATTCTAGACTCTGATTTTTTGTTGATTCTTGCTTTCCCTCTTTCTTCTCCCCCGCCCCCCCCCCCCCCCACCAAGCTGGAGAAAGAGTATGTGTGCCGTGTACTTGGAGAGTTTCCAGAAACTGAGGTGACCTGTGAGGAACCCATCCTGGTTGTTTCAAACAAAGTAGGAGTGTGTCGAGTGGACCCCAAGGGGAAACCCTGTAAAACGGTCTTCCAGAGGCTCAGTTACAATGGCAAGACTAGTGTTGTGAAGTGTTTTCCATACACGGGGCGAACCCACCAGATCCGCGTCCATCTGCAGTTTCTGGGTCACCCTATAGTCAATGACCCCATCTACAACACAGATGTCTGGGGACCTGCAAAAGGAAAAGGTGGCAATATTAAAAAAACAGATGAAGAGCTGCTCCGGGCACTGGTGGAAGAACACCTTTCAAAAGAGACTATGAGTATCTTTGACATTGCTGAGGAAGATCTGAAACCAATTGTAGAGGATAAAGATGGTAGTCCAGGGAACTGTGTGAAGCCTGCAGAGGTCAGCCCTGAAAGCACCAGTTCTTGCAAAATTGAAGAAGCAAAGAGCAAAAGAGAAGGTGGAACATTGGGGTGCCCACAGAATTCTGCCCTCCAGTTACAGTCTTACAAGTCAGAGAGTGGAGAAACTTGCTCAGCCGAGCACCAGGATGAAAAAGATCCTTTATGTAGAGAATGCAAGATAGTGAGGCCGGACCCATCACCCAAAGATCTTGTGATGTATCTCCATGCCTTACGCTACAAGGGGGCAGGATTTGAATATTGCTCCAAGATGCCTAAATGGGCACAGGACAACTGGGAAGAAACTTCAGATTATAATATTTTGTAAAGATTTATGTTTGTACATGGTGGGAATGTTTCCCACAAATGCTTTTTTAAAACTATCTAGTATCACTGACGGTTGAATAGTGGAGGAGGAAGAGTTCGTTTATAAATTGTTTGTAGAAGCCATTCATAAGAGTGAATGTCTTGCAAACTAAGTTTTGCAGTATGATTTGTTTATTTTGCAAAATGTATACCCACCTTCCCACCCTCTTAAGGACTACCAAGGCAGCTAACAATCTAATAAATCATTAAGAATCGCATTCTAAAAATCATTAAAACCAATAAAAAGTTACGATTGAAACTGTTAAAACCAGAGCTAACATACACACAAAAACATTAAGACAATTAAAATGTTGGGCAGAAAGGAGGGATCACTGAGGGAATGCCAAATGAAACAAAAAAAGGCTTAACTCGCTGGGGAAAAAGTTTTGGAGTTTTGGTACCATAACTAAGAAGGCCACCCACTCAATTTCAGAAAGCAGGGGCACCTGGGTAGAGCCTCAGGAAATGACCATAATGAGTGGGTAGATTCATAAGGGAGTTGGCTTTGCATGTTTTTTCTCTTGCAAAGAAAGTGGAGATGATTACAGATAATGGTCTTAGGGATTTGCCAGTCACCTGTATTCATTATTTATGCCTGCAGTTGACATGTTATCTCTGTTAAGAGCTAGTGGACTGTTAAAGTCTCTATTCATAGCACGTGTCAATGGATTTGATACAAGAATTTGGTACTGTGTTGTTGTTTTTCCTTATGTTGCCGTCAACTGATTAATTTTCCTCAATCCTGTTCACCAATGTGCACTTTCATATGCTCAGGCTAGGAAGAATTGCCTCATGTTAGTCTGGTAAACATGGTGCTTCTATACTGCAGTTCCTGGCCCATGTTTAATGGGCCTTAGTCCTCTTGAATGTTCACCTCCAATAGTGTGCAAAACAGGTGCCAAAACACAGAAGAAACGTGGCTCCTGAACAAAAAGTTTATGATCTAATTTAGTTCAGAACACAGAAAACAGGACGTTTCAGAGTTTAAATAGCCTCAGATCAGCATTTCACTTGAAACTCTGAGTTTAATTAAATTAGCTACTTTGTATTTTTTAATGCCTTGATTTACCTCTTAAAGGAGCCCCCCCCCCCGGGTCATCATCTTTTGTTTTTGTTTTAAAATCTGCTCTATTCCAGGATGACATATCTGTACTGGAATCCTCCCTGCCCACATTGCTGTGTCTGAGTCTCTCAGTCTGAGTCATCTGGTCCATCAGTTAAGCTACAGTATCACTTAAGGATGACAAAGCTGCTCAACTTTCTGTATGCAGGGAAAATAATACGATCCTTATACGGTAAACTAATTCAGGATTATTAAACAAGAGGCTCTTGAGTTGAATCAAGCCAGAGTCCTCACATAGCCCACAGCTATGCCGTGTTCGGACATTATATGGCAGCATTCTTGTTACCAAATAAACACTTAGCAGAGAGCCACAGCCAATCCTGGGTCGTTGATGAGTAAAGTTGAATTCATATTTATATTTTTAGATGTATGCTTGGTATTTTTATAGTAAAAGGAAAGGTTGCATCTGTGAACAGGCTCCCAAAACACTGGCTTTTTTGTCATTCACAAAGATGAGGTTTCTCTTTAAGATCTCTCTCCCCCCAGTGGCTGCATCAAGGCAGGCACGTATCCTGATGCTTCCTCATGTTTTTCTGCTCAAGCATTGAAGCTTTCTGTGGTGAAGAACTGGAAGCCACATTGCGGCACTTAAAGCTACTGCCATGATATACACAAACAGGACAAATGAGGTTGACAGACAGGTTTGATTTCTAACCACTGCGCAAATGAGTATCTGTGGGACAGGTGTTTTGTATGGAAAGGCAGGGGAGAAGATGTATTCCCTTTTGTGAAACTCTGAGGCTCCTTTGTGTTGGATGGTTAACCGTATTTCAGTATATCTAGGACAGGAATATTCCCTCCCTTTCTGAGGCAGACTTTGTGTTAGACATTTTCTTGGGCCGTTCTGGTTATTGACTAAGAATGGCAGACACAACAGGGCAGTCTTTTGTTTCATGTGCTCTAGCCTAACCATCTATAGCAAACACCATTAGGGAAAGCAGAGTACAGAACATGTGCCTTCTGGAAGGATCACAATCCAAACAAGTTTTCCAGATCACACTAGTATGTTTACGGTCCTTATCAGGATTACTACCTTGCTGCCAGGACATGTAGCTTCAAACCTTCCACTGCAGAAGGAAATGAGGCAGCCACAGCATTGCCCACCCATTTCCTGGGTAGTTGTATTATCTGCCCTCCTCCCTTACTTGCTGTGGTGAGCAGAACTCCAGGACAGTTGCACATTAAATCAGGTGAGAGTTGATGATGGAGACAGATATGGGGGGCCATGACTGCTTTGGATCAAGATGACAAAGGGTGCTGGTTTTCAGCTTTGTAGTACACTAAAGTGGTTTGAGTGTCAGACTAGCATCTGGGAAATCCATGTTCAAATCACTTTTATGCTATGGAAGCTTGCTGGGTAACCATGGGCCACTCACACTTTCAGCCTAAGCTACTTCACAGGGTAGTTGCGAGGATAAAATGAAGGAGAGGAGAACAATTTTGTAGACCTCTGGATCCCCCTGGGGAGCAAAGCAGGGTGTAAATAATAAACAGATGAATCTCAATTGCCACTGTGCGGTTGGGAGTAGTTTTTCATAGTTTTTGTTTTGTGCTTACTCCTGCTCCATATCCTGTGAACAGGACTGCTTGTACCTCTAAAAGCTTTTTAACAATACAGCCTCAACCTGTCCAAAATCAGCACCCCAGTCATGCAATTCAGATCACCTTGTGCTTAATCATGTATTCTCTTGACAGGAGCTAGCCTCAGAATGATGTGTTCAAAGAGAAATCTTGCAAACTGGAGGATGTGGCTTCCTTTATTGAGTCTGTCCATCCCATGCTGGGTGTTCCTCTTTTACTATTGCCTTCCATTTTTCTTAGCATTATCGATTTTCCAGTGAATTTTCCCATGAAGTAACCAAAGTACAATAGCCTCATCATCATTTTAGCTTCTATGGAGAATTCAGGATTGATTTGATCTAGAATCCATTTATTTGTCATCCATAGCATGCATAAAATTCTCCTCCAGCAGGACATTTCAATTGAATCTTGTCAGCTTTCTTCATTGCTCATCTTTTACATAATAGTATAGTAATAATAACAACATTTTATTTATATACTACCCTTCAGGACAACTTAATGCCTATTCAGAGCAGTTTACAAAGTGAGTATTATCCTCACAACAATCACATTGTGAGGTGGGTGAGGCTGAGAAAGCTCTGAAAGAACTGTGGTTGACCCAACTGGCTTAAAATAGAGGAGTGGGGAATCAAACCCGGCTCTCCAGATTAGAGTCCTGCTGCTCTTAACCACTACACCAAATGGGAAATACCATAGTTTTTATTATCTTTATCCCTAGCAATACATCCTTAATCTTAAGGATCTTTTCTAGTTCCATCAGGGTTGCCCTTCCAGTCCTAAGAAGAGTTACTCCAGTCTAAACCCATTAAACCTAATGGGCTTAGACTGGAGTACCTCTTCATAGGATTGCACTGTAAGTCTGATTTCTTGGTTGCAGTCTTCCTTTTGGTTGATGATTGAGCCAAGGAAGAGAAAATCTTGAACAATTTCATTTTCTTCACTGTCAACCTTAAAATTGTGTAATTCCTCAGTAGCCATTACTTTTGCCGTCTTGATGTTCAGCTGTAATCCTGCTTTGGCACTTTCACCCTTAAAATCTTCATCAGTAGTCCTTTCAAGTCTTCACTATGTGGTGTCAACTGCATATCTCAAATTGTTAATGTTCCATCTACCAATTTTCATTCCAGCTTCTTCTAAATCTAATCCAGATTTCCTTATCATATGTTCTGCATATATGTTGAACACACAGGGAGATAATGTCTGACGCCTTTGCTAACTGGAAATCGTTCTGTTTCCCCATATTCTGACCTAATAGTAGCCTTTTGTCCAGAGTACAGGTTCTGCATCAAAACAATCAGATATACTAACACACCCATTTCTTTTAACATCATCTGTAGCTTTTCATGGTCCACTCAGTCAAAAGCTTTGCTGCAATCTATAAAACACAGGCTGATTTTCTTCTGAAATTCACTGGTATGTTCCATTAACCAATTTGCAATGTGATCTCGTGTGCCTCTTCCTTTTCTGAAGCGAGCTTGAACATCTGGCATTTCTCATTCCGTATATGGTAAGAGTCTTTGCTGTAGAATTTTGAGCATCACTTTGCTTCCCTGAGAAAGTAATGCAATGGTTCAATAGTTGCTGCATTCTTTGGCATCTCCTTTTTTCATAACTGGAATGTAGACTGAACATTTACAGTCTGTGGTCCATTCTTTTGTTTTCCATATTTGTTGACAAATTCTTGTTAAAATTTTGACAGTTTCTGTAGCTTGAAATAGCTCTATTGGTATACCATCTACTCCATGCAATTTCTTCTTCTTCAGTATCTGTAGCTGGAGCATGAACTTGAATTATGGTTATGTTAATAGCCTTCCATGAAGTTGGATCGATATTAATCAATCAGACTTTGCATTGTAGCTCTTGATTGTACCCAGCAAATTTAATGGTGTATTTAGAGCTCTTTACATGAAGCTTCTGAGTGACTCACAATATACATATGTAATTGCAATGGAAAGTGGGAAAGGAATTATATTATTTTCCTAGCAACAAAATACTGGAGTTTGGATTCCAAGACCATATGAAATGCTGGCAATAAAAGTAATAATTCGAAACTAGCTTTCTGGATTTTGTACAGTGCCTAGAAATACATAAAATATTGTCCAACAAAGGCATTTGCTAGTCCTGAAATGAGATTTGTTAATGAACCGGGACCTAGTAAAACTGGAAATGATATGTAAGCAATTTTTATATTGTAAAAATGGGAAATAAATCCACTGTAGATAGAAGGACCTATCCAGTATGAGCGACTAGAAAGAGAATGGCATGTAATGTCTGGTTTTAAGTGGATAGTAATGCACACAGGCAAAATAATGTGATCTAAATGAACCTATTAATGAGTTCAGACTGGGAAACTGATTTTCAGGTCATAGTATAAAAAGTTAATTGAAAAATGTTGTGTGTGTGCTGCAGAAATGGGGGAAAACAGCTGCAATTTTGAAAAGCATTTAGGATAATTTAAGTCTACATATATGGATATAATATTGTGCACATTTCTGGTAACTGCACATCTAAAAGAGGAAAAGGAGAAAACACAGAAAGGACTATTCTAAAGCTGTCAGTGGGCAAGCCATTATCTTTGTGAAGAAGGCATAAAGGAGGGGGCAGAAAGAAGAACCAAGGGGACATAAAATGTTTTTATAAAATAATTAGTAGCATGGGGAACATTCAAAGAAAAAAAAAACCCTGCTTCCAAAATATACAAACACTAGAATTCGTAAGTAGCAAGTTGAGCTGCTCCTTCATACAGTTCAATTTATGGAACTTGCTGTTGTGTTGTGATTAGAAATCAATAAGTGCATAGAGAAAATAACATTTAATGGTTAGTTGTCTTAATAGCCAAAACTTCAATCTCCGCTTTCAGAAGCAGTCTGTCTGATGGTTATCCGATAGATGCTTGGGATTAACAATGGGAAACTTTAAAATCATGCTCTTGTAATTCTCCCTGAAATAAATGGCTGGCCTCTGTCATAAGAGAATGGAAGATTCATAATTCTTGGGGAAATGTTGACAAATATGTAAATATAGTGAGCTGGTGAGAGTTTGAAAGTCTGAATATATAGAGTGCAATGTAGTAGGTAGAGTGCTAGAATATCCCACAGGTTGCATTGTTTAGATGTGCTTCTGTAGTCTTTACCATTTTCAACACACACTCCACATTCTGCATCCCCACCCCCACCCCGGAATTCTGTATCGCATAGGACATATCGTATGCAGGATGAATATCTGGGGGAAGCAAATAGGGCGGAGAGAAATAATATGGTGACAAACAGAAGGAAAGTTAGCACAGAAAAAACATTTACTGTACAGTACATATTACTCAGAAGTAAATCCCTTTAAGTTTAATGAGGCTTTATCCTAAGTAAGTAAGCATATGATTGCAGCTTTACACTGCAATCCTAATCAAAGTGTCACCCTTCTAAATCCATTGAAGTAAATCAACCATGGAGAGGCTGGCTGGGTTACGAGTAAGGGGATGCATGCTTCAGTGGTTTTGCTCTTACTTGACTGTCCAAGTCCAGAAGGTGATACTGGGAGACTGCTGCTTGGCCCTGTGGGCATTTATGCTTTGGAATTCCACAGGGAACCATCTTGTTCTGTGTGCTGTTTAACATCTACATGAAATTGCTGGAAGAGAGATCATCAAGGGATTTGAAGTAAGGCACCATCAACATGCCGGTAACACCCAGCTCTATTTCTCATAATCACCCAAGTCAGGTAGGACTGTGAAAGTACAGAACAGATGCCTGGAGAAGGTAATGGGATAGATGAGGGCCAATAAAGTGAAGCTCAATCCATACAAGATTGAAGTTCTATTGATCAATGACAAAGCTGTATTGGCTGCTCATCAGTTTCCAGGGACAATTCAAAGTTCTGGTTCTTACTTCTAGGGGTTAAATGTCTGGGGTCAGGGTACCTGAAGGACTACCACCTCCTACGCTCTCCATCCTGCCTGCTAAGATCTTCCTCACAACCCCTGTTTCGAGAGATGAGGCAGGGAGTGACCAGAGATAGAATGTTTTGGCAGTGGCTCCTTTCCTGTGGAAATTCTTTCCCTTTGAAGCTTGTCTTGTACCTACCTGATTCCTTTAGACACCAGGCCAAAAAGTTTCTTTTTATTTAGGCTTTTAATTAAAGAGTTGATCTTTTGACATAAGTTTCTTCTAGCCAAGAACTGTGTTTTATGCTGTTTTTGTGCTCCGTTTTTATTTGTTTTTAAGTATTTTAGTTTCTGCTTTAGCCACAAATAATGCCAGGGGAGCATTTGAAGCTATGGAATTTAACAGTCTATGGAAAGCAGGATACTCTGATTTCGACTCCCACCCCTTGCAGCAAGAAATCCAAGGTCTCTTGAGTCAAAGGTTCTTTATTGAGAGCTTATATATTCAGAAAATACCAGTGTCCATAGATTATCCAAAGGCTAAACAAGCTTCTGGCTGTACATAGATCTCGTGTTGAGAATGACGTATTAGGGGCTTGCTACAGTATATCAAACCCTCTAAACCATCCCCCACCCTTGGTGTCTACCCAGCTGGTACAGAAGGTGGGAAAGTGAAAGGAAGGAGCTGTCCCAAGGCCGCTGTGGTGAGCCATCTCAGATAAGGCTGTCTCGGGAACCAAGCTGCTCCTGCTAACACGCACACAGGAAATATTACTGGAAAAGTACAAGCAAAAACAATATGAAAGGACTGTGGGCAGCAGACCTGACAGAATTGGATATCATCAATATGTGGATGACACCCAACTCTGTCTGTCTCTATCCAAATCCCCTGGTGATGCAGTAGAGGTTTTAAATCACTGCTTGACAGCTGTGATCAGGTGGCTGAAAGCGAACAAATTGAAATTGAACCCTGACAAGATGGAAGTAATGCTGGCTGGGAAGGTGGAGATTTTGACGGACATTGTGGTCCCTGCTTTCAGTGGGGTTCAGCTGACTCTTGTAGACTTGATTAAGAGCCTGGGGTTTATACTAGACTCATCACTGCTGCTAGAGAAGTAAGTCAATGCAGTTGCAAAAAATACCTTCCACAGCCCAAAAGATGCCCCCCTACCTTGACAGGGCCTATCTGACCACCTGGATTCTTGCAATAACTGTTGTAATGCACTCTACATAGGTCTGCTCTTAAAGTCAGCTTGGAGACTGCAGTTGGTGCAGAATGCCACAGCTCAATTATTATCAGGAGCTATCACTTACAAAACCCTTCTTGCATTGGTCCCTCACATCTATAGGAGCACCTCTCTCTCTGTGCTCTGCTATGGTAGCTTTGCTCATCTGGCCAGGGCCTTCTGCAGGTGCCACCCTGCAAATGGGCAAAATCTACAGCTGCCTCTACATGTGCATTCTCTGTAGTGGCACCCACCTTATGGCTCAGTCTGCCTGAAGAGGTCAAGAAAGCTCCCGCTCTCCTGGCTTTCCACAAACTGTGCAAACTGAATTATTCAGGAGGGCTTTCTTACACAGGTAATAGGGCTACACTATAAGGAAATGGTTCAAAGAGATGCTTCAACTACTGTGCACTGTTGCTGTTGTTAATTATGTCAAATTGCTGTTGTTTTGTTTCAACATTGTTTCAGCTCTGCACAAGATTTCTGCTTGTGTTCAAATTTCTGCAATCTCTACCCTATTGTCTTTATTGAATGTGCCATCTGTTGATTGTGTTGAATTTAACTGTGTAATCCACCTTGAGTCTCCATAAAAAGGGAGGACTATAAATAAATTTTAAAAAGAATAACAATTAGCCACACCCTATGTTTATTGAAGCATCCTACAGACATCCTATCGTAACAACGAGGCCTGAACACCATGGCCTGAACAATGTGTTTTTCTACCCCCCCCCCCCGCTCCCCTTATTTTTAACATACAGAGCAACAGAGAGTTCTGGAGAACTCAAAAGTTTGTAGAAAAGGCTCAAGAAAGCTCATACCCTACCACAAATTTTGTCAGTCTTATAGGTGCTACTGGACTCTTGCTGTTTTCTACTGCTTCAGACAGATTAACGTGGCTACCTGTCTTGATCTGTCAAAAGTTTGTGTCATCCTGGTTGGTTTTAATAAAAGGTATTACATGACTTTAGTTGCTGGATTTTGCTTTGGAACAATGTGGGTTTTTTGCAACCTCTTTGTAGTTTTCCATAGTCGCCCGTGATTATAACAAGTCCTTTTTGTTGGAAAGAAGGGTCTTAAGAACGTACAGAATGTTTGGAGCGTTAGGAGGCCAGCAATGTGCCTCGAATAGCTGTCATGGCACCTGACAACCAACATTTCTCAGTAAAAAGTATTCCCAGCGAATGGAAGGGGTTTGTTTATACATTATATTGAGGACATCGCTGAACGTTGGATTTACAAAGGAAGCAAAATAAAGTTGTAAGGACACAGTCCCTCCCCTTCTCGATTGCATTATATTTTTTTTATTTATTGGAAAGTTTGTTGGCAGTCGAGATTTGCGTGAATGTTTTGTATAAGTGCAACAACCTTGATAAACAAGCATATTCTAATTTTTAGGATGTTTAGGACACTGTAACAAGTTAGTGAACACCGACGTCTAAAGGAGAGTAAAAGAAAGGACGAGCGCATTAAAATCACAGCGCTCATTGGGTAAATGAACGCCAGAAACTGTATTGTTATATTCACAGAGACAAAGCACGGCTTTCGTTTTTCTGGGGAAAAAAATTCCGACGAGGATGGGATTCGAACCCACGCGTGCAGAGCACAATGGATTAGCAGTCCATCGCCTTAACCACTCGGCCACCTCGTCACAGGAATCTCATTTACCTCCAAGTCTATAAGAAACTGTCCCTACAAAATCTGCTTTCCCAACTTTCAAATTAATATGTAGCTTGTTCTTCAGGCAGTAAACACACAGCGCATGCAGAGCTAAAGCAGTCACGAATAATTATTCTTCCAAGAACTCTGCATATTGCTTTCTTGAGTATTTTCTGCCTTAACTCTCTGCAGTGGCGAAGGCGGCGGAACAGGCCTACCCAACTGGAGGCCGCCATGCTGTACGGAACGTGAACGCTGCCATGCTGTACGGGCTCTTTTCTACCGAACTTGGCGGGCTAGGCGCATGCGCGCGGCCTGGCGGTTAGTTTGAATCCTGTGGCGGTCTCAACCGAGTTTGATGGCGGTGCGGTGGAAGGGCGGTCGCTGCTCCGGTTGTCCTCAGTCGGAGGTTTCATAGTGGAACGCGTGGACGGAGAACGAGGCTTGTAAGAGCTGCTTCGCTTGGACTGTGCTGTGAGTTAACGCGGGGCGGTTAACCGGCCCCTCTGCGGCTGCCTCCGCCGTTGCAGCGGCTTTTCCTTCTGCTCTTGTAGCCAGTTGCCTTTCTTCTTTGACAGTCGTTGCTCCCTCAGCCCTAAACCCAAACCCCGCTTTCGCTCGCCCCTCTCCGTGTCTGCGCCTGCCCCGCTCCGTGCGTGCTTACTCGGAAGGTAATCCCGCTTGGTTCGTGGCCTTACGCCCAAGTCACTGTGCGTCAGCGTGTGTTGTGGCGCTGGTGGGAGAGCCAGGTCTGGAGACAGCAACTCTTCCACGCCCGGTTCTGCCCCGTCGCCAGCGGCATTGTTCGCCGTTGATGGCAGGAATCTGCAGCGCCGCTTGAGGCTCGAGTAAGTGAGGGGAGTCAAATTGTTAATGACCCCAAGCCTTTTAGGTTCCAGCCTGTCTCTCGCCTTGTTTCACCTGCAGCCCAATCCTCGGAATGATTGCCTATTAAAGTGTGTATAGGATTACAACCGCAGTGTGTGGGCGGGGGTGGGTGAATGGTGTAACCTCAGGAATTGGGGTTCCAGCTTTAAAAGAGCATTTATGGTTTGCATTCCCGAGCTAAGGAGAGATGTGTAATAATCTGAATAAGGAACACACCTTAGTTTGCTAAGGTCGTTTCGGAAGGGAAGAAAATAAAATGAGTCTCAGCAGTCTCTTAACTGTTCTTTGCTGTGTTGCTTTTGCCCAGTACTGTGAGATACTAATGTTATGGCTCTTGCAGAAACCAGAGCCCTCCAAGATGGACAGGATTTATTCTGAAATAAATGCAGAAGAGTAAGTTGAATTTCCACAAAAGGTGTCTTCTAAGATTGTTGCTTTTTAATTAAGCAGTATTTATCTGCCCAGGAAAATGCCCCCTTTATTGGAAAATATGATGCTTTTACAAGCAGCTCCATGAAGTATGTGACTACACATACACTTTTCTGGAAATGTTGAAGCTGCAGAGAAAAATCATGGGTGTCTTGGGAGGGAAGCAAGGAGGGTGAGTTGCAAACTATATTGCACTCTGTGCTACCTAAGAGCATCTTAGATTTTGCTGTTTGGGAAGCGGGGGGGGGGAACCTTGAAAATGTACACTGTTTTATAGTAAACTGAAAGCTTATTATTTGAAGACCAACCTGGATAAGCATTAGCTCTTGCAATTTCTCAGTGCTTGAGGACGTCTGTTTTTCATGAGTCATTGTTAGAGAGACAGCATAATGTGCAACGTCAGAAAATTCCGGCAGAATGAATTATATTTAAATGTTTATTTTACATTTTGCGCGTGGCTTTTTTTAATTCTAAATTACTGTGTTATATATGTATTAATGAAGGGGATGAGATTGTTTGGCTTGCACACTGAGTTCCTCTTGTTGTTTTTAGTGACCACACAGACCACACAGTTAAAAGAAGGATTTCATCAGTAAGTATGATGAGACAAAGGCCTATTTTTTCCCTTGCAGAGATAAGTGATCTAAAATTCATATGTTGTATAATAAATATTTTAAATAAATAAAAGTATATCCCACCTTCCTACAGTGCCCAAAAGCAGCTGTTGATAACTGTGTGCGCGCGTGTGCGTGTGAACATGTGTACATACTCCTAAGGCCCCTTCTGGTGCCTGCAGCCTTGCGTCAATGTAAATGCAGAGCCACTCATCTGCTTTCTAAGGATTTTTGTGAGAGAACTGGGCCAGCCAGCTGAGACCAGCAAGGCACAGCCAGGAGTGAATGCGCTGTCATTGCCCAGGCAACGCCGCCAGGATCAACCAATTGCAGGGCAGCAGAAGTTGACAGCACTGTGAGTGGCAGAGGAAGGCGTAGCCAGTCCCAGGCTGCGTTTCCTGTCTCCAGCTGCCACGTCCCCACCCTGCAGGGAGACATCCCCACGATCAGGCTTGCCACACCCCAACAGAGGCACCTGCCCTGAGAGGAGCCCCACCCTGGGGGGGTGGGACACCGATGGTGTAGACAGGGTGCTTGCCCACCCACTCATCCAACCTTGTTCACAACAAGGGTCAGGCTGATGGCGGAAACACTACTCTCTTGCAAACTCCACCGCTGCTGCTTGAAGAAAGATAGCCCCTTCCCTGAAAAGTGAGCCCAGAAAGGTGGCAGAACCTGGCGAGGGCCACACTCGCAGCCTGCAGCACTTGGGATCAGTCCCCAGGTCCTAGAGAGGCAGGTGGGGAAGAGAGCATGGGTCCTTCAATGAGTGATAGAAATGCCCATTGGAAACCATGTGAGGGGCCAGAAGGCCCGTTGGAGGTGACGGGAGCACCCACGGACTTGCAACACTGCCATTTGAACACCCATTTGAACACATCACCGCATCACAAAAATGCAAGGAGAATGCGGGTTGGACCTCTGGTCCTGGGATGACGCCCCCCAGAGTGACCTGATGGCCTGCAGGACCAGAAAAACTGCTCCAGGGGGCGTGGTCCACCCCCCCTCCCCGCACCAGATTTCCCAAGTCCATCCCTGCCTCTGCAAACAGTGAAAAGGAGGGTGGTCCATCCTGCTGGAGGAGAAACCCCAGAGATCGTAAGGTGTAGCTTGACATCCCCTACCTCCCAGCAGCAACCCCCCCCCTCTTTCCCCACATGCAGTGGTTATTTGCCTGGCTTATCAGACGGCAACAGCTCTGTCAGAGAATGAGAGTCCTCAGTGGTGCCCGCCCTGTCAGATATACACGGGCCACACTTCAGTTCCCACCTTACCACCTGAAGTTACATTGGGGAGGGGCAGGGAAGCTGGATGAGGCCCCAAGGCACCAGTGTACACCTATTCCTTCTGGCAGCAGAGCCCACCCCATCCAGGAATCACCGGGATGTGAGAAAAGACATCCCTATGGGGAGGGGAGGGGGCTACTGTCATCTACAGGCAAGCATGCAGACAGGCAGTTTGTTGTTTTTCAACATATATTTTATTAAACTGGAAAAGGTGAAGAGGTTGTCTGGATGTGTGTCTTGCCAATGTCCCTCGGCTGGAGAGCGAGCAAAGGCAGTTTGCACAGCAGTCAGAGCCGCAATATCCATTCCATGTCCTGCCCTCAGAGGGGCAAGGCTGAGATGTGGGCTGCTTTGGGGAACTGCTCCCTGGGCTGGACCTGAATGGCACTCAAGGAGGATCACCAGGGCTCCTTGGTCTCTCTGATGAGTTGCAACCTGCCTGCAAGGGAACAGATACATGTGTGGCAAGGGACCCAGCCTGGTCCAAGGCCAGTCTGCAACATTCTGGGAGGGTGTCCATGTTTGGAACTGGCGGCGGCGGCGGCGGCTCCAGTATCACAGGGGCAGCCTGCAACCAGATGATGCATGACCCTCTGGTGAGAAAGTGCTCTGCATCAGGATGGTCTTATCCTGTGAGGGAGACTATCAAGGGTCTGAGCACTCTCCATCAACAGGGGTCTGAGCACTCTCCATCAACAGGGAGTTACGAACACCCAGTCAACCCGACCTGCAGGCGTACTTCCTCCTCTGCCAGGAGAGGCCCCAGCTGAGGGAGTCTGAACAGAGCCCCCAAATGGGTAGCTTCCTGCCCCCTGCAAATGGCTGCATCAAGAGCAGTTTTATGGGCAACTGACTCCCCCATTGATGAGTTTCACCTGCAGAGTCTGGCATTCAGGAGGGTTCAAGTGAGGGGGTAGCTGGCACAAATCGGCAAGTCGGGACAGCCGCCGCTGCCCCAGCTCCTTACCTGTCAGTGCTCCCTTTCCCCTTCCCAAGCCTGGACTCTAGAATCAGATAGGGAACTTTGGTGGTTGTTATTAGTCAGACATTCTGGCCTTTGCTTTTCTTCCTTTGAGCAAATGCAAAGTACTCCCTATTTTCTGTTAGTCCTCCCAGTGCACTTGTGGCCCACCTCTGTGAGCACCCACTCTCTCGCCTTGTGCTCTTAAATCCCTGTGGCAGAGGGATGCTGGGCAGAGCCTCTGGCCACCTCCCTACTTATCTGGATTCATGGGTGGCACAGCCGGAGTTTATGTATGGTGTCTGGGGAGCTGACTGAGCACACAGAGTGGGGCTTGGACATCATGGGGGTGCACGTGGATTGGTCCCCACGGTAGTTGCCATCCTATACTCTTACTGGGCTGCATGGGCAGGGCTGGATGCCAGGAAGGGGGCCTGAGTTTTCCTATTCAATGGGCAGCTATGGGCTATGCCACCTTTTTTCATGGCATAACTTTCCGCCGCTGCAGGGGGCATTCCTGGGCCTGGAGTGGATTTGGAAGCGGACTAACTCATGGCCCACCCCCTCTGGCGCTGGCACAGGAACTTGTACTGTGCTTAACACCTCCATCCAGCCGCCAAACGTGGCCACTGGCAGTGGCATGGCAGCAGTAGTGCACCTCAAGTGGCTGCCAACAAAAAGGGGGTTACGCCTGCATAAGCCTCTCTCTGAGCGCTTTCTACCGCCACCCTTAGGATTGGGCTGCCTGTTACATACTGCCTTTCTGAGCCAAATGCCCTCTACTTCAAGTTGCATCTTGACCTCTGCCTAAAATGTTATGTTTCCTAGTTCATGGCCTACTGTTTGAAACCATTTACAACTATTCCATAAGTTTTTCTCAGTTTTAATTTAATTTATGTGATGATCCAATAGAGGCATTAATGTACAATCAAGAGCATAATTTGCTGTAACCCAACTTTCCCCCCAAGAATTCTTACTCTTCCAGCTGCCCTTTCTGCAAAGCAAGCCAGTGCTCAATTTTAAAAGCATTTTTCCATGTCAGCTGTGGGAGACTGTTTAATTAAAATATAATCGCAGGTTGTTTTTTAAAAGAATTGGTCATGCTGCAGAAATTTTAATCTCAGCTCTGCATATTTTCTTTTTAGATTTTAAAAGTTCCCCGAACTCCTCTTCGTGACCTAGGGGGCGGAAATGAATTAATTCAGGTAACTATCAAACCTTTACTCTGTATGTTTTTTAAAAATTGTGCTGGTCTCTAATCTGTGTCAGTCCTGCAGCATCCCACTGACTAAAAGGTCTATAGTAATACCTATATAAGTGGAAATAACTTGACAGATTCATATGGAAGCAAGCCCAATTAAAATTGCTAGGACTGACTTGCATTTGAGATCGGATTGCAATACTTCAGGGCTATTTTTTATAAGGGTTATTCCACACTAGCAACAGAGCCTGTTTTAAAAAAAAACGAGCTCTAGAAAATGGAGTGCAGGAACGCTGCTGAGGTTTCATGATGGGCCCTGAAGTGCTCCTGCGCTCCACAGCGGGCCAATTTTGGCTCCAAGCGGGCCTGATTTGGCCTCAAATGAGCCGAAATCAGCCCGCTGTGGCATGCAGGAGCACTCCAGGGCTCGTAGTGCAGCTCCAGCAGTGCTCCTGCTCTCTGCAGTGGCCTGATTGAGATTGAATCAGGGTGTTTGGACCCGGAGGGATGTGCCACCACAATTGGGGTCCGATGGGATGGGCCTGCCTCGCCTGGAGTTCCTGCTGCGGCATGGCCTCTGGAGGGACAGACCTGCCTTGTCTGGCCTTCCCGCCATGGTGGAGGCCTCTGGAGGGATGGACTGCCTGGCCGGGCTTTCCTGCTGTGGCGGCCTCCAGAGGCTGAGTTGTTGACAACTCAGTTTTTATCCCGGTGCCCCTGCACAGGCACACCAGGGTAAAAAGTGAGTCGTCGGCAACATGGTTTGCATTTTTATATAATAGGATTATGTTTTAGCTTTTATTTTCTGTAGCAGATATGGCTTCTGGAGCTGTGTTTTACATCTTGCTTATCAGAAAAAAATTACCTTTGGGGAAGAGGCTGCAGAATTTAACATTTTTTGGCTGTTTTTCCACTTGGAATGTTTTACAGTTAGAAAGTTTAAAACATGCAGAATCACTGCTGTTTGGATCACTTACACGGAAATAAAAGATAGTGAAGCTTGACTGGAAATAAAGCTCTAGATTGTGATGAAATGCCTTTCACTCCAATAGTTTAGTACAAAAGTTTACAACCTCATGGGGATAATAACTAGATTTGAACTCAGTGCAGGCTGGTTGATCCAAAGAAAGTTGAGAAACAAGTTGGTATGAGTCACCACCCTGATTCTGGTGTACAGCCATTCAGTGACATAGAAATGAGATGACCGTGGAGGAGGAGAACAGTGATGAGTTACACCTAAGATGTGGACCTTAGGCTGGTACAGTCTTGCAAACTGGAAGGGGGGCTGTCTGCTGGGGTGGGATGGAAAGGCAGCTTTGCTCAATGTCTTGTGTTTGCCAGTGCAATGTATGCTTTTAATTTACTTATTAAAATTTAATTTCTTTCAAAGCTGTACATAATAGTTGGGCAGTGCAATCCTAAGGATTACTATTGTGGAGGTATCCAGATGCCTGTGTAACTTCAGCAGCACTAGTCTGCTCCTGAAGGTCATCAGAGCTGTGCCAAAGTACAAACCTGGCCAGGCACAGGCAGCAGAGCAAGCTCTCCAATCTCCATAGAAACACCAGCAGCATCCACCAATTGCACAATGGCTGCTGTGACAGCTCAATGAGTGGTACCTACAGGCAGAGTCAATCTCCAGCAAATACAGCCACTGCCTCTCAATGCCACTCCCCCGCTCCAGGAGTCTGGGTCTAACTCCCCCCCCCCTGCAAATGGCAAAAGGGGGAGCAGGATGGCTTAGCCGATGGGGCACCCCAGAGATCCATCATTTTGGCCGATGCATGGCTCCACAACTTCCCCTCTGCTTCAGCCATGGCAATGTCACATTGACCTTGGATCCACCCACATGCGCTAACAATCTGCATGGCTTATCAGATACCAGCAGTACTGTGGGAGAGTGTGGGTCCCTCTCAGAGACCCCCCCCCACACACACTGTCTTGGACAACCCTCCAACTCGCACCCAGTCCCCTGTAGTATGTGCAAGGGAGGGAAAGGTGGTGCAGACCTAAGTGTGCTCTCAGCCTCCAGCAGACCACTGCTCTGTTGTGCAGCAAAATAAAATAGTGATCCAGTGACTGGAGCCACCTTTGAGCCTGAGCCCACCCTCTAGGATATGTGAAGGGGCACCTCTCCAGGAAAGTGACAAGTAGGGGGGTGTTGGGGCAGGGAGGGGCACAGAGCTGGTGTCATCCGCACACAAGCAAACAGACAAGGAGAGAGGTCTTGAACAACCCAGAATTTAAAAAGACATGTGCTGTGTTGGCAAAGGGTGCAGCCTTGGTGCCAAAGCCAAGTCTGCAGTCCTACAGGAGGAACTGTAGCCCCATTTGGGGGGGAGGGGAGCTAGGAGACCCCACCGAGGCTGGTGCTGGTGCTATCGTAATGATAATCTAGTGTGGGAATGCTCTGTGGGTGCCAGAGATGGATTTGCTGCTGCTGCATTGCTCTGATCCTGCAAGGGAATGAGTCCTAGGGTTGGTTGGCCACTGTCTTGAGGGGGGCACAGAGAGGGGCAGCTCCTACACACCCCAATCCTCAGCTGTGCCCTGTACTCTGCTCATAGTGGGAGGGGGTGGAGTCCAGTAAAGGAAGTCTGCAAACAGTCCTGTTATGGGTTGGCATCCCCTGCCCCCCTACTAGACAGCCTGTTGAGTACTCTTACCTGGGAGCTTGCCCCATTGTTAGACCTGGGCCATAGTGCCTAGAGGGCCAGGCTCAAGTTGCCCCCCCCCCCCGCCTCCCTGGCCAATGCCTCTGGCCTCAGTTGTGGAAGCCATCCTTATGAGGGTGGCGTCCAGCCTTGTGCGAGGGGGGCGGGGAAGGCAGTTGTGGATGACTGAATGGGGCAGGTGAATCCCCTGCTTTTGCTTCCCTGTCTGTGTGTCCTTGTCTTTTTGAGCCAAGCTGCTGGAGATGAGATACCTGTTAGGGGTCTGCGATGAAAGATGTTAATCAAACATTGTGGAATTTTCACCCCCCCCCCCCACGGGTTGTAACTGCAAAGCTCTTGACCAATTTTGCAAAGTGCCTACTTTTCCTGCCACCAAAGTGCCATGGTGCTAAGTCCACACAGCAGGGAGCTCTGAGACAGAGTTCCATGCTGCACCCCCTACTTACTGAGTTCAAGGGTGTCCTGTCTGGGGTTTATGTAGGGTGGGGGGCTGTGATTGGGTGCTGGGGAGGGGGCTTGGCTGCTACCAAGGTGTGAACGGATTGGTTGTGGCTGTAGTTGGCATCTTGTGCACCTCCCGGCCATTTGGGCACGGTTGCATATAAGGGGGCAATTGTCTTTTCCCTTTGCATAGGTGCCTATGGGCTACATAGGTGAGACTACTGTAATGCACTCTATGCAGGGCTTCCCCTGAACCTGATCCGGTGGTTACAGCTGGTGCAGAATGCAGCGGCGCACATCATCACAGGATTGCCGATGCGTGAGCATATAACGCCAGCACTGCATCAGCTGCACTGGTTACCGGTGGAGTACCGAATCAGGTTCAAGGTTTTGGTATTAACCTATAAAGCCCTATGCGGACTGGAACCAGTGTATCTGCGGGACCACCTCTCCCCATATGAACCCCAGACGACTCTTTGCTCTAGTGAGAAACATCTGCTAAAGGTCCCTGGCCGCAGGGAGGCCCGCCTGGCATCGGCCAGGGCCTTTTCGGTCCTGGCCCCAGCCTGGTGGAACGCTCTTTCAAATGAGACCAAAGCCCGGCAGGATTTGTTATCTTTCCGCTGGGCCTGTAAGACAGAGGTATTCCGCTAGGCATATGGGTGGTGCTAGGCAGAGCCCCCCTGGCCAGTTGATGGTAGAATATGCTCTCCCTACTAGCAATACCCCCATCTAGTAATTTCCTTTACTGCTAAGATGCTCTGTAGATGGTTAGGGTTTGGTCAGTTGGATTTAGTGCTGCTATATTCATGTATATATGTGTATTTTAATTGTGTAATTTTTTGATGTTTTATGGTTTTTAACTTATATTAACTGTCTTATGTATTCTAACTTGTATATGCTTATAATCCGCCCTGAGCCTGTTGGGGTGGGGAGGATGGAATATAAATAAAATATAAATAAATACACCATCTTTTTTTTTCACAGCATAACTGTCCACTTCTGTTTAGAGGTTTTACTCAGCCTGGAGTGACTTAGGAATGCAACTCTCAGCCTGCTTCCCTGGCCAGCCCACTCCCATGCCAGTGCAAGAGTTTATGCCTGAGGCTTACTGGTGCACTGATGAACCAGCAGGCAGGGTGATGCCAGGGAGCTGCACCGGAATAATTTGGTCTTACATCAGCATAAGGGCTAGTTAGCTCCCTGAGCACTTTTCACTCCTCCATTTAGGATTGCTCTGTTTAGATAGTCTCTTCCAGGGGCAGAAAGCCTTATTCTTGCAGAAATTTTTTTGTTGATATTTCTAATCCCAGGAGTTTCTTATATAATAGTTTGTTTACTTCTTTAGTAAATATTTGGACTGGAAGATCTAAACAAACCCAACTTCTAATATGGCCGTATTTTAAGATAAAAGAGGCAATCATACATTTGAAACACACACACACACACACACACACACACACACACACACACACACACACGACGCTGATGAGTCAGTCAGGACACTTATATATATATATGTCCTGACTGACTCATCAGCGTCCAGCCCAAACACCTGAACCTAGAAACGTGAGCAGGACTTTCCTTTTGAGATGTAGGGGCTCACTAAGAAAGGATTTTAAGAAATTCAGCCCTTAACGGGGTAAAAAGGGGTAAAATGTATTTTCTCAAAGGGATACAACTTCCCTATCGTGATGGCAGGCTGCTGACTGGTTGAAACCCCCCCACGCGGGGGCCTACTGCCAGCTCTGCCACTCTTCCCTGATTGGGCCAGCCTTTCAAAGTCATTTGTATGTGCAAGCTAATTGGGGCTCACAACATTCCACACATCATTCCCTCCCCCCACCGCCACAGTTGGAACACAGAGGTCATTTGCATATGCAGCCTGATTGGTCCTCACCCCCCTTCCCATATGCAGTTGCTATTGGAAGTCATTGAATGTATTCTGAGGTAAAATGCACTTCCAAGTCTTGCCAATCTCCCTGTGGGGCTTGCCTTTCTTGTGTGGCTGGCAAGCTGCTTGCACCCCTCCCCCCACTCTTATTGGTCTGCTGCGTAACTCTGTGTTCTGAGGTAAAAATCAGATAACTGGATTTAAAGTAGTTAAATACTGTAACAAAGCACGGGTATCAAGCTGGTTCTCATATGCATGGGAGTATAAATCTATCTAACCCCTCCCTTCTTTCTGTTGTATTATTCCATCAGGTTCTGTTTTATTTACAGTAAGAGATCTGACTCATGAAAGTTTATGCTGTAATAAAAGTTGTGAGTCTTTAAGGTATCACTGGACTTCTGTTTCATTTTCCTCCTTAAGTGAGGATTCTTAGTGGAAGGGAATTTTATTTGATTTATATTGCATTGTACTTCATTTATACCTTATTTTACTCCCCAGTGGAGATCCATAGCAGCTCAGGAACCAATAAAGTTGAGCAGCCAAGAAAATATAAGATATAAAAGAAATATAATTATTTATTGCACCGTGCATAAAAGATTAAAAACCATGGAACAAAGTTAAAAACCTAGGACCTAGTAATATCAGTTACACAGAGTCACAAAATTGTTGGCACATATACAAGAACCAACTTCTTGATATGAGATCAAATGGTTATCAGTGATGATGTGTCCAGTTATCACTTGGTTACTTAGCTTAGGTGGAAGAAGATGTGAATAATTTTGCCCAGTTCCTGTTTCTCACTGTGGCTTCTGACTCCAGATACCCTACCACAAACTGGGTAGTCTTATAGGTGCTGCCTGACTCTTGCTCTTTTCTACTGCTCTAGTTACATTGTTGTTTGTTCTAAAAAATTCACCATCATTGGGTGTGTGTGTGGAGGAATTGGAAGGGCAGGAAAGATCCACGTCTATGAGTGCCATTATGCTATCTTTTTTCAAGATCCAATCAATGTTGTTAAAGCTATTGTAATTTCTAGAGTTGTTGTGGATTTTCCGGGCTGTATAGCCATGGTCTTGGCATTGTAGTTCCTGATGTTTTGCCAGCAGCTGTGACTGGCATCTTCAGAGGTATAGCACTCTTCAGAGATGCCAGTCACAGCTGCTGGTGAAACATCAGGAACTACAATGCCAAGACCACGGCTATACAGCCCGGAAAATTCACAACAACCATTGTTCTCTGGCCGTGAAAGCCTTCGACAATATATTGTAATTTCTCTAGTTGATTCTTTTGGTATTGATGGTAGATACATTGCCAAGTGCTATCCTTATTTTACTGAAAGTTCTTTAGTCTCAAGTTGATCTAACAGTTCGTTAATTCCATTACCAACAAATTTGATTTGTTTGCCAACTTACTTTTGTGTCCAATAGAAAGAAATACTGTACATTATTTACAAGCCAGCATGAATGAAGAGGTTAATTATCTACAAAAGCTGTGTTGCAGTCCTAGTTTTTCCTCTTAGTTTTCCTCCTCAGCTGCTAACCTGCATAGGTTTGTGTTTAGAGAAGGGTAGTAGCATGTAGTGGGAAGAGAATATGAGCCACTACAAATGTACAAAGAAGCATTCTTAGTAGGTATAGGAGGAAGCCCCTGTGCATGTCTACACAAAATGCATGTTTTATGCTATGTTAACTTTTCCTAGCTAATGCTTAATGAATGAAGAAGGCTATATATGACGATGAGCAGTATTCATAATGCTGTTAATCTTAATCTCCTATATATGTTTATTGGAAGTTTTTATATAAAAGAATTTGCTGCCTATGAGTTTGATTTCTGTGTTGCATGTTCAGGGCTGCAATATTGAGAAACGTCAGAAAAATTCCCGCCGTGTCAGTTTTGCAGATAAAATAAGGTGAGCTTGTTTTTTTCAAAGGCACATTTATAAATGTTAGTTCTTGTAGCTTCTTCAAGCAAAAAGTTGCTGATTTTTTGAATTTTGTTTTAAATACATACAAATATTCTGTACATATAAGTTGAGCTTCACATTTCTTGAATAAAAAAACCTGTGCTGCTTCATTATGTGACTGATTGACTGTGATAAGATTCTCTAGTAAACTCAGCACCTGCTGGTTGTGGTGTCTGTTTCTCATTTTCCAGAAAAAGGAAAGGGTGCAGAAGTACCAGAGGTTTGTAATAAATATATATGAGGAGTCACAAATATAAAAAATATATATTGTAATGACAAAACTGCAAAAATGTTATAGAAACATCATAGTGCAATTATACATATGCTATAGAGAATTGACAAGCTACATATGACTCACAACAACAAAGACAAGATGCCAGCTAAATTCCTGTTTCGATGTATAAATCTTCATCAGTCGTGACTCGAGCAATCTTGTGCACATAGTTTTGAAGACAAGGATTCAGAATTTAATTGGAGGGATACAACACTACATAACTACAGAGTAAATATGGTTTCAATCTTCATCGGTCATGAATAACCTTGTACTTGTACATTTAAAAGCCTATTGTAAACAATTGTGGATACATAATAAATACTAACACAATTAAAACAAAACATGGTTTTAAAGATATATAAAGTAAATTGATATACCAGAAACTCCAAAACAATTCATAATGTGTAGTTTGAGAAAAACCTGTGAAAAGATTTATAAACATCCCATCAGTTCAATGAAATCATTAATAACAATGTAACAGTATGAAAAGAAAAAGTCATAACAACTTACAATGTAGCTTGTGTCCCAAAGGCAACTTAAGTAAATATTGTATACATGTAAAGAGAATACTGCTTCAGAGGGAATAAAACCTTTCTATTGGACCACCGGAATAGCAGACTCTGAAGTTCCAGAGGTACAAACCCTGATTGATCAACTCCCTTGGGGTCCATGTGGGTGAACCTCTGAAGAAGTTTAAAGACATTGAGAAATGATCCTTTACACCCAGGATCTGTAGTTGGAGGATGATTTGACTGAGAAAGCTGGCTTCTTAATTTTCTCCCTTTTATAGTGGGAAGGGTACTAGGCGACTTGGATGGTGTTATTTAAATTCTGGCCAGTAACAGGATGAAATTGTTTGGTAAAGTACGTGTGTGTTCATAAATAGATTTTTTTCCCCCTAAACTATTAAAAGTGTTTGTGGGTTTTTAGGGTTTTTCCATCAGATCTTCAAACAAATGTGGAATCAGATCATGCAGGTATAGTTGCATTCTTAGTTGATCAGGAATAATACATGTACTTTTTCCATGGACTGCTATTGTGAAAATGGCAGCCATGATACTGATGCTTTCCACAGTGTTTTGTTTTCTAATTTTAGAAGAAACAACAGAAGCAAGGCATCAAGAACCACTTAGTCAGTAAGTGTTGAATAAGTCCCATGACTGAACAAATATTCCAATGTGTCTATGTGTTAGGCTGTATGATAGCCAGTGCAGAAGTGCTGCAAAATTAGATCCCAGTTGCCTGAAGTAAGGCCCAGCAGTAAATCATGTAGAGGTGCTGTGGACAACCTCATCTGGCATTTGAGTTTTTCAAAGCTATAGCAGCCTTTAATTGTTTATTCCTCATTGTACTCCAGTATGCCCCCAATATATAGTTTGGGGTTTGTTAGAGCAATAGCATAGGAAGGTTAATTACAAGCATTTAGCATTGGAAGGAAAATTACTTCTTGCTTCAGCAGGTATTTAATTTCACGGACATTTGCAAAGCTGCCATCATTATAAAAAAGTATCCATCTCTTCAATTATTGAGATTCTAGGTTACACAGGTATAGACCCCACTCAGTTTTCTGTTAATGCTCACTTTTGCTGCTTTTTGTAATAAATTACTTTGCAAAAAATTGTGTGTGGTTTTTTTTAAAGAAATGAAAAACCAGAAACTCTCCAGTTTGAGATCACTGGTAAGTACAAAGTTCTGTGTATTTGAACAACCTTTGAAAATGTTAAGTATTTTTTACATAATTAGACTTGTTCTAAAGCATTTTACCTAAAGATAGTTATCACTACAGTCAATGAAAGTAATCTGTATTTTGTTTTACTTGTGGCAATTAAGCCTCTAATCCTGACTACCACAGGTCATGTGGTGGCATGGAATGTTCAGTTTCTCACGAAACGAAAACACTTTTGTTAATGTTAAGGATAACTGTCAGTTTGTGTGGAATATAATCCTTGCACAGGAAGGCAAAGAACTAGCAAAAGGTCCCTAGCAAAAAGGCAAGGATCCCCAAAGGAACCCAAAGAAAGGCTACATGTAGAATAAGGCTTGAGGGAAAATAACAGTGCACACAGGGAACTGAGGTGGCAAGAAGCTAATCACAGGGGGGAGCTCTGAAGAAATGTCAAAGGCTAAGCTCTTGAAGGTAGAGCAACGCTAAGAAGGCTGGTTGAGAGAGAAGGTAGTTAAAGAAAGTAAAACAAGGCAGACAGTTACCTGAGAAACAGGAGAAAAACAACGAGCAAGGGAGACATGGAACTGAAGGGGGAAAGAGCAATGAGAAAGTAGGACTGCAGCTAAAACATTACCATGTGTGCGATTGTCAGGAAGGAAGTCATTAGGCAATGGTTGCAATCAAGGGCAAAGGGGGCTTGTAGATTTAGAGTCTAGATCAGCAATGGCGAACCTATGGCACGTGTGCCACAGCTGGCACGCAGAGCCCTCTCTGTGGGCACGCGAGCCAAGTCGCCAATCGCTAGGTCCAGGGCTCATTTGGAGGGGGAATGCCTGGAACGGCGTTCCAGTAGCTCTGAGCAGAGATCACATGGGTTTTGGCCCTGCCCACGTGATTCCTTTTCCTCAAGGCTGCCTCCCTGCTGCCCGTCTCTTTAGCAGCAAGAAGCGGAGGCAGCAGCTGGGCTGCTGGGGCTAGCTTTCTAAAGAAGAGTAAGCTGCTTTGATTTAACTTGCTTTACTTTCAGTCGTGGCTCTTGAGTGAGTGAGAGAGAGAGAGTGCTTGCAAGCCGGGCTCCTGGTGTAAAGAAGGACAAACTGCTTTGATTTAACTTGCTTTACTTTCATCCGTGGCTCTTGAGTGAGTGAGAGAGAGCGAGATGTTAATTAGTTCGGACAACTGTATGAGTTGTTTTTTCTTAACTAAAACCTCAGTATTCAGGTTTAATTGCAGTGTTGGCACTTTGAAATAAATAAGTTGGTTTTGTGTTGCAGTTTGGGCACTCGGGCTCAAAAAGGTTCGCCATCACTGGTCTAGACCCTAGTCTCTAAAAGGGATTTTTACCAGCCTTCTTGAGTCTGTGGGTACCTCTGAAATTCTGACAGTGATGGGTGCAACCATAAAATGGCTGCCACAGGAGGTGGAGCTGCACATATAGAGAAAGCCCAAGTGCAGTTGAGGCCTATGGGCACAGTGTTGGAGACCCTTACTCTCTGGTCCTGTGACCTGTGACCTGACAATCTTAAAAGTGCAGTGTTGATAGCAGGTATAAATTTCACATGTTAATTTGACTTAACCAGTTAATTCTATGGCTGCAGACTCCTATTTTCAAAATCTTTATAGTACAGTACTGATTGGAATCTTTATAGTACAGTACTGATTGGATTTTCTTATCTTTTTCCTAAAGGGATGAACACTTTACTTCATGCCCCAATCCAGACACCTTTGCAACAAATGGAGGTAAACTATAGAACTTTCTTACACTTGAAAAATATTTTAAACATGAAGAGTAAAGTCAAGATAGCTGGGCAAGAGGAAAATCACTTTTCTACCCCCATTTGCTTTCATTTCCCTCTGAGCTTTTTCTCAGTTATTACCTACCTCATTTCTCCTCTCGAGGTCCATCACCACAGCATTCTGGGTTGCCAGATCAGTGCCTCAGAGTGAAACTGTTGCCACTGTTACAGTTTTGGCAACCTGCTTAAAGTTTACATTGCCTTCTGCCAAGCATCAGGTGAGCTGCTTTGGTACCCAGTGCTTGCCAGAGGGCACTAAACCCTACAGCTAATTCATAAATACAACACGAGGCAAAGGCCTTGCCACTGTGAGGGGACGAAGATTTTGTGAAGTATTCACAATCTTAAAAGGGGCAACAAAGGCACAGAAGTATCAGGGAGATGTTTTGTCAGTGTGGTATATAATGATTAGAGTCTTGGACTAGGATCTGGGAGACCTGGGGTTGATTCCTTGCTCTGCCAAGGAAACTTGCTGTCATACCCTCTCAGCCTAATGTACCTCAAAGGGCTGTGAGTATAAAATGGAGGAGTGGAGAATGATGTAGGCGTCTTTGTGTCCCCATTGGGAGAAAGGCAAGATATAAATGAAGTAAAATAAAACAAATAAATACAATGTTGGCACCAAGGAACTCTGGATGCATCTGTGCATCTACAGACATCACTGTTAGAGTCTTAGGGTGATTTTACTCTCTCTTTTAAAAAAAGTATTTTTGTATTTTTCTCCAGGCTAGAGGCTTGGTACAAATTTATTTTACTCCACATAAGATATGAATCTTGGATATCAATTTGTTTCCAAAATTGTAGAACAGTTACAAAGATATAACTGCTAGAACACACTATCAAAAAGAATCTATTCTATTTTCAAAATATGGTCCTTTCTAGGAGAAACACTCCGTAAAACAGCATAATAGTTGCCTCTTGATTTTTGCAGAAACTCAAGTAACAAGTGCATAAGGATCTTTTATTAGGGGGTCATGACTAAAATAAGAAGTTTCTTAACCATCTATCTGTCTTTCACTCTAGTGACCTGGACAGAAGATTCCTACAAAGATCTGATTTTAGCCCTCTGCTGTTCTTTCCTACACATTCTCCTTGAGAGACCTGAACAAATACCATAGCTTTCAGTTCTACCTACATGTTGATAACACCCTGGGCTTTTTTCAGCCAGAATGCAGTGGAATAGCGTTTGGCACCTCTTGAAAGTAATCACATGTCCAGTGGCCCCACCCCCTGATCCTGTTTCCTCCCCTGCACAGCCCAAGGCGTCCAGCTCTTTAGCTTTGGGCAAAGAGCAACACTTTTCTTGCCGCTTGCAAGCGGCAAGAAAAGTTGCTTTCAAAGCCTGCCACTTCTCAGCTGATGGGAAAGGGATGCTCCCATAGCTGAAAGCAGCGGGGCATTTGAAAGCAACAACGCTTTTCTTGCCTCACAAGAAAAGTGTTGCTGCTTTCAAAGCCTGCAGTTTTTTTCAGCTAACAGGAGGAGGATTTCCCTCCTATCAGCTGAAAAAAGCTGTTTAAAATGCCAGCAGCTTTTTCAGCTGAGGGGAGAGGGAGGAGAAACCCCCCTCCTCCCCCACAGCTGAAAAAAGCAGTGGGGCATTTGAAAGCTGCAACAATTTTTTTCCATGTGTTTCTCCCTCATTTCCCTCTTGAGAGTTCCACCACCTCTTTTCACAGAAAAAAAAGCCCTGGTATCACCCAATGCTATTTCACCCCAGATCTTTCCCACTCTATCAAATTCTGAACCTCCAGCAGCCTGGCTGATATTTCTGCTTGGATGTTCCCTCATCATTTCAAACTGAGTATGTCACACTGATATTTTTCTTCTCTTCAAATGCACTTTATATCAGTTGATAAAGTCACAATCTATCATAGTTGATCAGGCACAAAACCTTCATGTTATCTTTGATTTCTTCCTTTTCCCCATAACCATTTGATTGCCAATTCATGATGCCTCTGCCCATATAATATTATGAAAATCCTATCTTTCCTCTGCCTCCTGACCAAAATACTCATTCATACTCTAGGAATTTCCCTTCTCAACTACTGCAGCCTTCTTCATATCATCCCTCTCCTTTCTGTCCTGAATTCTGCCACCAAAATAATTTGACTGTAATTGATAAGGTTATATGACATTCTTTGTTAAATCATTAACTTCTATTCACACTATTCACACATATGATTCTTCCCCTCTCATTTTTTCTTTAAACTCCAGTTTTTCCATGAAGCCTTTGGCATAAAATCTTGATAATCATCCTGTACTTAAACTAAACTTAAGTGTTCAAGCTGAATTTTATATTTGTACTCCTATTTACTTTCTTACATTTTTCTCCTTGGTGTATTGTACATTAAAAGCTCCTCACCACAGGAACCTGTAACTTTTGTTCTTTTTGTTGCCATGCTGCTATTATTTTTCATCTAATTTTCTGGATTTCCTAAGATTTGATTTGTGTGTTTTTAAAATGTCAACAGGAAAAAACTGGCTGCACAGTTCTTGTGCTTGTGAAACTTTGGTTAAATATAACCTGCAATGTAATTTTTAGAAATGTAATTGTTAATTTTGTTTTATTATAGTGCCATGATATAAACACTTGTCAAGAATGGAACAAAATGAATAGAACACTTCTCTTTTCAGAAGAAAATGAAATGGATATGACCGCTGGCCACACTGTAATGATTACACATGATATTGGGACTTATGAAGAAACTGACAAGCCCAGGAAAATAGATTTCAAATCATTTTCAACTGAGTTAAAAATGAATAAGGAAAATACAGAAATTCATGAGTTCAATAACCCTACAAAAGTGAATGAGAGATGTCTATCTCAACAGAACACAAACATTGGTAACACACGGAAAATTAAATTTGATGACTTTTTGAAAAGCTTACAATCAAGTAAACCTTCTCCAACACCTGCTGCTGAAGTGTCTTTTTTGCCTTCAGAGGTCCTAGAAAGAAAAATATGCTCTTCAGAGAGGAATGTGTCTTTCCACATGCAAGGGAAAAGCAACACCACTACAGTTTTTGGAGGACTTGATAATAAAACAGCTGTTACGCAGTATTGCTTATCTAATACTGAAACCATTGCACCTCCTACTTGTCATGCTTCAAAGCAAACAAGATGTGGAGGGGTTACTCTGCACTGCAGAGATGAAAGCATGGACAGGACTGTTGCCAATACAGAACGAGTTTTGCCAGCTGATCTGAGCTCACTTACTGGAGCAAAGCAACATCAAAACCTTGAAAGAGAGAAGACAGTTTCTTATGACAGCTGCCAATTAAAGCCTTCTAGTTATCCATCTGGCATTCAGCACACAGCTATGTGTATTAATAACAATGGAGAAGCAGGTGTTGCTAAAAAATGTGGTGTCAGGTTAATATGTAAAGATGCTTCACTGCCCTCTAATCAAGAAATATCTGTGGAAAATAAAGCTTCTACAAATTTGAATTCCATCCCCTACGATGAAATGGCTGCCTCAGAGCAAAAGGCTGTGTATGGAAATAAGGAGCTGCAAAATTTAAGTATTAAACCTGGTTCTTCGACATCTTCCCATCTTGAGAGGAAAGAAAACACTCTGCTTGTATCATTACCATGTGACAAGTCAGCTGTCTTCTCTGCAAAAGGCATAGATTTAAATAGAAATTATGTTGCCAAGACTGAGAGAAGGCAAGTAGGATGTCAATTGCCTCTATCTCAGACAGTCGTTGCTGAAATGAATGGTATAACAGCAGTAAACTATAAAACTAATGAGAAAAGTGGTTGTTCAAGCAATAAAGTGCCTCCAATTTCTGCAGATAAAACTATTATGTTTGCAGCCAGTGAAGACATGGAACTTACTAAACCCACGGCATACCTAATAGATAAATCTCTGAAAGCTGCTGGATTTTACCAGAAGCCACAGGAAGAAATAAGATCTGGTAAGCATAATATAATAGGACGAGCTAGTGACAAGACTGTTGTATTTTCCCTTGGTGAAGACAATGAAATGGACATTACCAAGAGCTGTACAGTGGCTGTAAACCATAATTTCATGCAGCGTTGTGAGAGACATCCTCAAGTATTGCCCTTACAACCTGTTGGTGACAAGGCTGATGGAAAAATTCCCATTGGATCATCCAAAGACAAGTCTGTTGTGTTTTTTTGTAGTGATGAGAATGAAATGGAAATTACCAGGAGCCATACAGTGGCATTAAACTATGATGATATCCCCCAAGGTAGCAACATTCCCATTGCAACACATGTGCCCCCAGATAAAACCGTAATGTTTACATTTAGTGAGGATATGGAGATAACTAGGCCTGTTGCATATGCAATAGATAAATCTCTGAAAAGTGTAACAGGTTCTCTTGATGTACCACCCCAAGATACAGCAGATGGAAAGAGAAGAATAACTGGGACAGCTAGTGACAAGACTGTTGTATTTTCACTTGGTGAAGACAATGAAATGGAGATTACCAAGAGCTGTACAGTGGCCGTAAACCATAATTTTATACAACATTGTAAGAGTGTCCCTGAAGTGTTACCCTTACAACCTGTTGAGAAGACTATTGTTTATGCATCTCAAAATGACATGGACACAACTAAACCAAATACATGCATAATAGACCAATCTCTTGAAAATGCTGTACACAAACTAGATAAAGAGGCTGATTGGAGAACTATTGAATCATCCAAAGACGAGACTGTTATGTTTTTTTGTAATGATGAGAATGAAATGGAAATTACCAGGAGCCATACAGTGGCATTAAACCATGATGATGTCCCCCAAGGTGACAGTATTCCCATTGCAACACATGTTCCTCCAGATAAAACTGTAATGTTTACATTTAGTGAAGATATGGAGATAACTAGGCCTGTTGCATATGCAATAGATAAATCTTTGAAAAGTGTAACGGGTTCTCTTGATGAACCAGCCCAAGATACAACAGATGGAAAGAGAAGGATAACTGGGACAGCTAGTGACAAGACTGTTGTATTTTCACTTGGTGAAGACAATGAAATGGAGATTACCAAGAGCTGTACAGTGGCCGTAAACCATGATTTTATGCAGCATTGTGAAAATGTCCCTGAACTGTTGCCCTTACAACCTGATAAGACTGTTGCTTATACATCTCATAATGACATGGACATGACTAAACCAGTTATAGGCATAATAGACCAGTCTGTAGAAAATGCTGCTGCCCAAGGTGTACACAAACTAGATAAAGAGGCTGACTGGAGAACTCCCATTGAATCAACCAAAGACAAGACTGTTGTATTTTTTTTTAGTGATGAGAATGAAATGGAAATTTCCCGGAGCCATACTGTAACAGTTAATCATGATACTATCCAACACATTGGGGGAGCTCCTCAAGCACAGTCCCTGTTTCCTGCAGAGAGAACCTATGTATTGGTACGTAACAGTAACATGTCAGTAAATAAACCTACAAGTTTTATTCCTGCAGACAAAATAATGATGGTTATACCCAACAATGACAAAGAAATAACTAAACCTGTAGGACATGTAATGGACTCATCTCAGAAAAGTAAAGAAAAAGAAACTGATAAGGTAATGCTACCAGAATTGATCAAGCAAGAAACTGTTGCATTTTTGCTACATGAAGACAATGAGATGGAGATTACTAAGGTTGCAGTAAACCATGATATCCAACAAATGGAGGAAGCACCTCAAGAACTGTCTATAATTCCTGCAGAAAAAACTAAGGTGTCTGGACAGAACAGTAACATGGCCACAGGTTTTGTTCCTGCAGATAAAATTTTAATGTGTATGCACAGTAACAACATGGAAATATCAAAACCCTTAACGGATGCATCACTGAAAAATACAAGTTCCAAAGCTTTGGCACAGGAGGGGACGGAAACTAAAAAGGCAATGCTGTCTGGGCCTGTTAAAGGCAATGCTATTATTGTTAAGCTGCATGATAATGAAATGGAGGTTACTAAATGCCACACAATTGAAGTAAACCATGATATTTTTTCTCAGTGTGAAAGGAGATCTCTGGTGCAATTTAATCAGGATATAGACATTACAGGATCCCATAATGATATGAAAAGTATGCATGGAGTAACACAAGATATAGACATTACTAAAAACCACACAGCTAATATTTATGATCCCAATTGTTATATACCTAAGCTTAAAAAACAGCTACTGAATTCTCTCAAAAAACCAAGAGAAAAAACAACTGCATTTTCAGATGGCGAGACCATGGAGATAACTAGAAACCACACAACAGGAATTGAATTTATGAATAAAAATAATTGTAATAATGAACACAGCTCTTGTTCCCAGGCCAAATCGGAATTTCCTCCTTTGGTTGTCCCTCATGAAAAGGAATTAGCCGTTATTAAAACTGACAAACATACACCTGAAAAGTCCCTTTCATCTTATAATGTGAAACTACCTATACCTGTAAATAACGTCAATAAACAGAATTTGCTGAGAATACAAGAGAACCAACTAGAAACCCAGCCATCTGGAATCAATAAACTTGCAGAAGTTGCTTCAAATGATGTGCACTGTAGTGCAGAAAATGAGTATATGTTGCCAGTTGAAATGCTAGTTCAAAATCCAAAGTCATGTGATGAAACTGCTCTTAATTTGAACACAGAAAGAATATGCATGTTGGTTACTGAAACTGAGAACTTAAAAGATTATCCAGAAAAATTATCTTTAATAAGACATGAAAGTACCCTCACTGGAGAAACAAAAAGTCTTCCAGTTGCTGGCACAGCAACTAAGATAGAAAAGGCTGTGCTGTGTGAATTGGGACATGTTACAAAAGACCGGCAAACTAATTTGGATCCTCCCATCAATAACTTTTGCTCAGAAGAAGACCCAGTCCTTCTGCCTAAAGTACCTGGTATTAATGATTGTTCAAAGCTAATAAACATTGGGAAAACATCAGAGACTGGCCTAATGTCTCAAAATGCTAGGCCTAGTCTTGGAGGAGAACCAATGATGAAGCCAAAAGAGTTAAAGGAAGGTTTCAGAATAGAATCCAGCAATTATGTTTCCAATGAATTGAAAAGTAAAACTTTTACAGAGGGTGATCCTTTCCACGTACCCTTCAATCCTATGCAAAAGAATAACTGTCAAATAAAAAAGTTACCACTAGGTATCTTTCCACCTAAACTGCCAAACAAACGGAAATCCACCATTGCCAATGTAGAAGACACTGGTGAAAGAACAAAACCTCAAGATTCACAAAATTCTCTGCTCATTATGAAAGTCTCAGATAAAATTACACAACATTTGAGCCCATCCCACTATATAGGTGAAGAACTGCTTCCTCCGTGTATAGAGGAAATGGATTTTAGTGAGCTTCTAAGCTGCGAACTGCTGGAGAAGGTTTGTGATGTGATGGATGAAAAGGAGATCACCAATAATGGACATCTAAAGGAAACATGTAGGCAAAAAAGAGATCGGGACCAGGAGGGAGAAGAGCTTCAGAATGAAAAGAAGCTCAAAGTTTACGAGGGCTGGAGTGATACCACAGAGCTGAAGCAGGTACGTGCATTGATTTTTTTAAATGTCCAAGAGCCCCATGGCACAGAGCGGTAATTTGCAGTACTGCAGTCCAAACTCTGCTCACGACCTGAGTTCGATCTTGGCAGAAGCTCAAGGTTGACTCAGCCTTCCATCCTTCCGAGGTTGGTAAAATGAGTGCCCAGGTTCCTGGGGGTAAAGTGTAGATGAATGGGGAAGGCAATGGCAAACCACCCCGTAAAAAGTCACCAAGACAACGTCGTGATGCAACGTCCCCCCATGGGTTAGTAATGACTCGTTGGTTGCACAGGGGACTACCTTTACCTTTATGTACAATAAAGCAGGACATTTCCCCCCCAAATATTCCGATGTAGCTTGCAGTCCAGTTAATTAAAGGATTTGGAATAAGAGACCAAATGAAACAAATATTACACACATATTTCTAAAATGCCCCAGCATTCATACCACATTGTACATAACTAGTTTCAGCATCCAGCTGCTTAATGGGTGATTGAGGATGTGCTGTAGTATGGCCTGAGTTGTGGCCAGAGCACAGTGTTTGTCATGATGGTGTTGTTGGAGCTTGGTTCTGAATGAGCCTGGAATGCACAGCACCAGCTATGTTACGTTGCGGAGCGTCATAGGTTGTGTGGGAGTCATGACTCAGTCACAGATATGGTGGTGATGTGTTTGCAGCTCTTTGTAAGATCACTAGCAGACGGTCAAACTTTTAATATCAGCTTCTCAGTAGTATAGGGCGGTGAACTGAATTCAAGGGCTTGGATCTGCTTGAGCATTTACGCCTGCAGAGTGCATTTTCTCTCCTCCTGTTGCAGCCCTGAAGGCTGCAGAGGAAAGCAAGAAAATTGCGCTTCACAGGTGGGAACTGCTGTATATGGGGAAATGTTCTAATGGATCCAAGCCATAGTTAACCGCTGGCTATATTCTAAAGCAAGCTGATATGGTACAGTAGCTACAAACTCACTTAGTGATCTTAAGCAAACCCCCCACCCCAGCCCCATGGGAATAATATCCAACCACTGTACTATACTGTACTATAGAAAGAGTACTAATGTGTGTAAAATACATAAGTAATGTCTTAAAGCTTTCCTTTAACTACCTATGCATGCTTCATTCTTTTTTTGTATTGCAAAGAAAGGTTTGAGATTTCTGAAGGAAATTAGGCAATGGATAATGAAATTCCAGAAAAATTACACAGAACCTGTTTTTGAATTGGCTTTTTATTTCATGATACTTGTTAGTCCACTTGGCTCATTTATGTCAATTTTTTTTATTTTAAAAAAGATTTCTGCCTCCTCTTTGAACTGTGGTTCTTGGGACTGCTCAACAGTTTCATTCAGCTGATGGCCTTATTTTGGGAGTCTGTAATACACAGCCACACACAACTGATCCTTTTTTTACTTTGACTTTTATTGTGAGTTCTACTCTTGCTTTTTTCGCAAGAGAGCTAGTGAAATCAGTCTTCAGTAAACAAGCTAGACTAGTGTTTCTTCTGAAGAACAGTTCACCCACATAATGGGAAGCACTTTACTGGGGCCTAGAGGGACCTGGCCCACACTGCTTTCTCTATTACCATGAGGAAAATACTGGGGATAAACTGTAGATCAGACATAAGGATAGTTACAGAAACTTATTTCTTTGTACCTATGTACCTGTTGTCAAGATCTTGTGTGATTTACTGGAGCCAATCAGAAGCAGTGTTAGAACAGCAATCCCCAAGCACAATTCTGAACTGCTGAGCCTCCTGGGTCTATCATATGAAGAACTACCAATCCCAGAGTTCCTTTTGTATAAGCAGAGGGGAGGGGCACCTGGTGGGAAGGGTGAAGCACTATAAGACATTGGGAGCAAGTGCTGCTGCTGGTTTTGGTAGGATTTGCAGGCCTAAAATATATGTAAGTGTCTAATTCACTCACAGTCACGCACACACACCATGCTGTCATGTTAAGTGGTGGCTATAAATACAAATCAGGCAGCCAGAAAAATGAGCAGGTTAAAGAAAGGAATGAGAAGAAGCTAGAGGGCACCAATCTATCCTCCAGTTTTCAAATCAGAAAAGGACTTACTGCAGCCTGGCAACAATGCAGTAACTACAGAAGGAGATTAACAAAATTAAGATGAAAATGTTTTCAATATAGCCACCGAAAATTAGTTGCCGCAGATTCAGTCAAGTGTGCATAGCCCTACAGATTCTTTATGCACTACCAGTGCCTGGAAGAAGCTGAAAAGTTTCAGCACTTGTCGAAAACTTCAGGCGTTCTACAATGGGGCAAAAACGGTTAAGCTACCTAGCCATCTTTTCTACTTAAGTGTGAACTTGAAAAGGAAATTGACCGGGGGTGGGGTGGGGGCTAGTTCATGATTTCACAATGGAAAGGCCAGAAAAATAAAAGATTTGTTAATTGGCATAATCTTGGTCCATTAGAATTTTTTAAAGACATTGACAGGATAATCCCTTTTTAGTGACCAAAATTTTACAGAATAGTTAGCAGACTTGCAGAACTCTCTGGTTGGGTGGTGTTATTAAAAAAAAAAGTAGCAAATGCAGGCATTTGTCAGAAATGTAGTATAACAGTAATTTCATAATTTAACCTTTTTTCATGGTGCATGAGATTGTATGGGTTGAGGGTTGTGATGTCAGGAGGGCATTTTACAAGTTTGTACTGGGCCCTCCAGAAATGCTTGGGTCCTGCTAATGAATTTAGTTTAATTCTGTAAAATGAGGTACTTTGGAGAGCAATCAGTGTAATGAAATGTTAGATTGACTAATGTTACTTGAAGATTTACAGTACACAGAAAACTTCTGTGGTAAAGTTTTTTGGGCAAGCAGTCTAGGCAGGAAAAAACTTCTTGTGATTACCTCATGTATGACCTTGCTGTCTTGGAGAATCTAAAAATTGTTCTTATGATGATCCACAGCAAATGATACTTCAAAATATTCTTATCTCTGATCTAATATTTGCTTTCAGCCTTTTCCCAGCACTATAGTAACTAACGAAGAAACTCTTGAAGGTAAAAATGCCCAAGATGTAATGGCTTCAAATATGGAAAGGACACACAGCAGTAATGGCAGCTCTTTGGATTCAACTAAGGCTGATTCGGACCTCAGTAGTAAGAATTTTTTTTCTAAAACGGTTATTTCAACTTCAGCTAATCCAGTAGCTAAAGTAACCCTACCATGTTGTATGTGTAACTTACCTATATGTGAATGGGGTAAGACAATGCAAATGAGACACAAAGATGTTCGTAGTAATAGTCTCTTTTTCCTTCCCTCTGATCAGTACCTTCAGTGTTAGAAAGGCATTATGGAAAAATAACCTGTCATGAGCTTAAACCTGAGGCTGAAGAATCAAGCAGCCCATAGGCCTCAAGATAGCCATTCTCTCACAGCCTTTGTTGTGGCATTTCATTAAATCTTATTTAAGCTTTTAGAGGTTGGTATGGGCATACAAGGCATTGCTCTGCATCAATTAAGTCATCCTTGCCTGACTATCTAAAGAGTTATTGTCAAGGATAAGGAATCTCTGGTGTAAGTCAGGAGTCCCCAACACTGGCATCCATGGTGGTGGTGCCCACCAGAGAACATCTAAAGAAGGATAAGAATTCTAGGTCAACAATAAAATCTTACTGATGCTAACAATAGTGATCTTTACTTAGTATATTTTATTTATTTATGACTGGGACAGATTTTCTTGTTAATCATGCTTCCTTTTCTTTCCTAGATCAGCGAAATGCTGAAATAGAGACTGAGCTGCTTATGGACAGTATTTGTGAACAAAATTTGCACGAGGTATGTAAGAAGCTTAATAACCTTTAATTTCCTTCTCTAGCAAGAACTGTAATGATGTAAATTCCTAAATTCATTTGTATAAGCCTACCTTAGAAATCTGTGAACTCTTTATTTTCAGAAATTGCAGGAAGGTGTTATCACTGTCCGGGAATTTTTTACACTTCTCCAAGTTCATGTTCTCATACAGAAGCCTCGCCAGAGTTTACTCCCACCCAAAGTAAGTGTATACATCCACATTTTTGTATATCATACACGGCACATAAAACTTTAATTTTTAATTTGCCTGTAAACCAACTCAGTGATACAGTCTTTTAATCTTCATAGTCTGTGTACAAGTCTCACATAGTAACTGCAAAGGCCAGCCATGGAATATTCTAGAGTTCAATGGAGCATGAGGCGATCCCCCTTCTTTTGCTAACTATTTAACCCACCTTTCTGTCATTTGAGATGTGGAGGGGTGAGCATGCTGTTGTGGAGAGACTTACCAGAAAAGTCTGTTCTTATTTACAAATGAGGCAAAAGTAGTTTGTTCTTTCTCTTCAGTGTACAGGAATGTAGTGCTCACAACTTGAGGGAGAAAATGGCAAAATCTGACAATCACTTGTTGTGCCTAAGGGCAAGATGGATGTCTCTAGTTGCCCTGTATATAAGTAATTTACACCCATACAAGAAGTCATAGAGCATCAGAGTTTGAAGAAAAGTTCTAGTGGGTACAGGCATTATGAACCCACACCTGACAAAACAAAAATAAGTTTCTTCAGAAAAACAGTTGCATTTGGCCTTAGTTTCATCGGTTCTGAGATCAGACTAAGACCAAAGCACAAAGATAAATCACTCTTAAAACAACACCTTTGTCTCAGTCTGTGACTGTAGTAAACAATTGATTTTTTGCCACAAACCTTGTGGCAGAAATTTTGAGAGGGCAATATAAGCATTTGTTTCTTTTGAGTCTACAGATTATAGAGGGTAAGAAGGTAGATCTGTTGGGGGTGGGGAGTTTACACCTGTTAAGCTTTACTTTTTAAATGGCCAGTTATCAAGCTACTATGAGTAATTATTTGTTCTTAAGAAACTGGATAGCCACTTACTAGATTTGACCTATGAAAATAAGAGGAAGCTGGTAAAAGTGTTGAAGGTTAAAATTTTGAAATCATCTAACCAAAAAATTCTGCCCAATACATTGCTGATAGAACAGGATGGGATGTAATAACACGTGTCTCCCTTAGAAAAAATGTTTGGTTGTATATAGGAAATTGGATTTTGCATGAAAGGAATCTGTATTCTAGGCCATTACGTAACCTCCAATGAAACATTCTGTTTCCTTATTGTTTCCCATATTTCAAGCCAGGTGTTAAAACAATTTGAACTGTTAGCTACTTGGTTATCATCGTAATCACTGTGCAGTCCCACATGGGTACTGCACCTGTACAGGCTTGCCCCAGATAAATTTCTAGACCTCTTTAAAAGTATGCAAGGTGCTTCTTTGTCTCCTTTGTGCCCTATTTTCCTGCCCTTTTGACAAGATTGGGGGGGAGTTATCTTTGTCTATGGACAATGCACTTTCTTTGTAGAGCTCTATACTTGCCTCATTCGTCAGATAGCTTTGCTGATTTCTTTGTGCCATTTGCCATTGTGGTGAACAGTATTTATCTCCTTAAAAGAAAATAATAGTATTAAAAGGAGGAGGCTTGAATCAAGACCGTTATATATTTGTATGATTCCTTGACATGTTACAAAAAAAAAGCATTATTTAAGAAAAGTGTTGTTCATGATGCTCATTAAAAGTAACTTTTGGTTTCAGACCTTTCTTCAAAGCAGTTTCCTTTACCAGCTTCAGGGAAAGTTTTTGAGGGAAAATGCTAGAGTCTTTGGCAGACAGCCCCACTGACCCTTAAGCACTGCCTCTTCTTGCCCCCTGGGGCATCAGGTTAACCAGTGGCAGTCCATGTTTCCATCTGGCATGTGCCACCCACCTGGTGCTCCTCCAACCCCCAGAGGGACTTTTGGTCCTTTTGTACCTGCTACCCCCAGTTGGTCTTTGTGGGAATTGCCCGTTGGGGAGGGCCAAGGCTCCCAGCCCTCCCCCCCCCCGCCCCACTGTAGGCTTGCCGTTCTGAGGCCCTACCTCAGTCTTCTGCTACCCAGTGCCTGGTTACTGCAGGGGCTGCCTGCTGCCCTTATGCACCTCTGGGGAATCAGCAAAGTTGCCAACATATCACCCTCTTCCTGTGACACCTGTTTTGGATAGCATGGTTGAACAATGGAAGTCTATGTGGTACAAAGAATAACTACCAGCTTTGTCTTTTAAAAATATTTATATTTAAAAAGAGGGAAATGTTCACATTCATACTTTTTAACAGATTTGAGCAAGGGATCCTAAAAGTAATGTTTTTAAATGCAACTCCTCTGTTCCTTCCTCTTTACAATTAGATCTTCTGTTAAAGCAGGCTCTTTAACATAGAAAGTTCTAGCTTATTAGGAAATTCCTGTACTTTTGAGCTGTAGTTCAGACCTTCAGCCTCCACATGGCCAATGGCTGCTGCCTGCAAAAAGCCAGGTCTCAACTCCTTCAACTTCCAGATGAAATCAGCCAAAAAGATCCTCCTTTCTATATCACAAGATTTTATCATCTCCCTTTGTTCACTCACTGGGCAGGTCAAATGGGTAGGTCAGAGAAGCTTTTTCTGAACTATAGGAAGAACCCTATCTGGCATTTTAGACATTCAAATCTCTGTTTCCCTCCATCCCTCTTGGGAGAGTCAGCTTTTGACAGAAAGTGGAATCTGGATAATGAATTTCCCAAGCAGGATGCAGCTTAGAAAGTATTTGAATTTTCCTCCTCCCCACTATTTGTTCTAAGTTAAGAGACACTCTTTGAATTGAGGTGTGTGTGTGGGAGGAGGTTTTAATAGAGTCTGAACCTACAGATAAAAAGCATTTCTCCACATCCAGTGTGATTTACTTGGCTCAGTCCTTTGCCAAACACAACACGGAGCCCCTTCTTCTGACAGCAGACTTGATTTTGGATTGGACATTCTTCTTTCTCTGATCCTCCAGGACGAGGATATTATTAGAGCAGGCCTTACTATTTTTATGGGCCATGGATGGAAGGGTAATATCTAGTTCCATGTGGTTTGGGACCACCCCCTTCATTGCAGCATCAATTCCAATCTAGCCACAGATTTGAGCTCTTGGACCCTGCATCTTCATCTGCAGATCTGCTTTCAGATCAATTATGACTGAAGCAGAACCTCCTTTGAAAGTTACACTTGGCACCTTTCTGTTTCAGATTCAGATGTGGCATCTGCGCTTTCTCTTGATACTGAGCCAGATTCTTTGGAACCTTCTCCCAGTGATGATTTGCACCTGTATGGAGAGAAACTCATCTGAATGGCCAGATCTTTAAAGAAAGAATTTACCTGTTCCGTACCTTTCTAAGGATCCAGTCTTTAGAGTTACACACTCTGGGACTTCATCCAGTAGCCTTCCCAATAATGGATGGTTTGTTAGAGGTAACCACGGAACCATGGCTTAAACCTGCCTTTGGTCCTTGGTCCTTGCTTCCCTAAGGAAAATTGAGAATATTGTACAAAGCAAGAAGGATGTTCTTTTCTTTGCAATCAGCCCACTTCAAACTCCATTGTAGTAGAAACTCTGTAGGGAAAGTAATGGGGTGCACAGTACACTGCCCTAGAAAATAGAGAGGGCAGGAATTTGGACACAGTTTTTAAAAATTGTATCCTCTGCTTTAGCTTTCAAAATAGCAAACTTTAGGCTCTAATAGGTCATTACTGGCTTTTTTGTGTGTGGGAGAAGATTAGGCCCTATCTGGATTGGATTCCAGAAGACACACAAAAACTGGCCGACATGTTACAACTGAAAGCTTCAAAAATGTGTACACAGCAGATTAATTCAGGGAAATGTGGCAGATTGTATAGCACATATCTTTGTTTAGGTATTCATGGCTGAGTTCCACATTGCACATGTAATTCTCCTTGAGTCTCAGTGAGAAAAGTGGACTATAAATAACAAATTCCTTCCTATTAAGTCTAAAGCCCGGATAGATCTTTTTAGAACAGAACTTTTGAGCTCCAAAACAGACCACACTTTGGACAGCGTTCGTAAAAACAGATTTGCAGTGAGAACCGTACTGGTTACCTCCTCCCAACCAGTTTATAAAACCTGATCTTATAGTAGGTCTTTTGATAGAGGGAAAAGATACCACTCCTATTAGCCACAATTTGTATTCCATCCTTATTATCCACTTTATCAACTAGGTAGCAATCACCAGCATAAGAAGTCTCAGGGGCACAAGGGCAAGCATAGTTCACAATCCCCTAAGCCTAGTGTTGTGGTTCAAACCATAGTTTAAAATTTTTTTATTTCAATTAACAAAACTGTTTACAATATGAAATACAACACAAACCATAGTTTTTGACTGTTCCTCAAGGGATGTCTTCTTTTCCTACAGAAAGAATAAAAGCCACACAAGACCTAGTACAGAAATTTCAGTGTTGCCATCTCAAAAAGGCAATCTTTTTTACACACTTGTAGGTCTAATAGCCTCCATTGCCATTCCTCTAGCAAAGTTTCGCATGAGGCCTATGCCAAACTGATTTATAGGTGCCTTCAGCCCCTTTCAGGACAGTCAGCTCAAAGAACTCCTTTCTCAGATCAGTTCTGCAGTCACTGGAGTTATGGTTTGTTATGGACAACCTAATGAAAAGCTTATCATTTGGCATAATTACTCCAGATATCTCAGTTACCACAAACTCTTCCTTCCACAGGTGGGGAGCTCACTGTGGTCCTCTCAGAGCCAATGGTATATAATCCCCAGTAGAATCCTGTTTGCAAATAAACATTCTGGAACTAAGAGTGGTTCCTCTCTCTCTGTTAGCTTTTCAGGATTATCTGGGAGGCAAGACTATTGAAACAGCAACAGGCATTACAACCGTTATGTTTCATTTAAATGAACAAGGGAACACCACATCCTTAAGTTGATGTTGAGAAGCCACACTTGTATGGGTATGGTACCTGTCCCATTCACATTCCAGCAGTTCAGAAGAGACAAGCCACTGTGCAATTTAATAAGCCGCTTATTATTTCTACAGGATTGTTGCAAAAGACAGTCATATTTAAGATCTGGCTGTGCATGTCCACCATGCTTTTGGATCTGAAATGCACAGAACTGTGTTGTCTGTTTTTTCCCCCTCTCTTCTCTAGTACATAGCCAATTCATCTCCTGCCCCAGAAGATTTGATTCTCAGCCAGTATATTGACCATCCCAAATTGCAGATGTATAATGAAGATTGTCAAGCTCTCTCTGAGATAATAGAAGAGTAAGCTACTTCCATTTTGCTAATGTACTAACCATACAAATGAAACCTGTCAGGAGCTACAGTATTATTGACATTCAGAAGATGCTTAATATCTATTAATAATGTTTGCTTAATGGTAATTGCTGAATTTTGCAGGTTCTTCTAAACATGTTGAAGTTTCCAACCCTCTGTAGAGAGTGTAAGACAAGTAATCACTTTCCTTCATTCCTCCTTCCCTCCTATTAATGTGCTCCTGACTTTGAGGAACATAGTAGAAACACCTGGCCATAGCCATCAGCTAAACCGTCTTGTAATTAACATTACTAGAAGAATGCAACTGGTGGTAAAAAGACCGACCACCAGCTGTGGTCATTGTGAATTGTCAAAGATTATTAGATAAAACTTTTCCACAATTGCTTTGATATTGGTGCATGCCTATGGGGCAGAAGTAATGAAAAAGGGAGGTGGTGTACATATTGGGTTACAGTGCAACTGAATGCCAGGTGGTCTAGGTAAATAGTAGGCAAAATGTGCTGTAATTGTAGATCTTTGTCCTTTTTTGTAGAAGAATATTTGGACTGTTAAGGAAAGCTTTTTTTAAAAAAAAACGTTTGAATGGCTTTATGCTGATAAACATTTATATAAAGCCTTAAGCAAAGGGGGGAAAGGGGGATTCAAATGTAGTATGAACTTGTCCGTGTTCATCTGAGCATTTGAGCCCCACCCCCACCCCCACCTTCCTGAAAGCGGCTCTTAAGGCTTGAGGATCCTCCACAGTACCTTCTGACTACAGCTCAAGGAACTGCTGTCCAAAAAGGAAACTGAAGAAAATCCAAATACATGCTTTAGGACCCTGGTTCCCAGCCATTGTGTTTCTACAGATCCCAAATTCTGAGTAGGTTCTACTAGAACTGTGGGAAGAATCCTGTAGTCAAGTGCAATCTACATATAATATATTTTTAGCCTAGTTCAACTGGAGACTTTAATAGTTTTGTGAAAAAAATAACAGATACCGGAAAATATTCCAGGATTGTTGGGTCAGTCGAAAGCATGGTTAAATCACTTAATACTCAAAATCTGCAAACTAATTTAAAATATACATTTTTATTAATGTTTCAGACTCAAGTTGTGTGCAGATAACCAAGATAAACTTCTGGTTAATGTGAATAAAAGTCTATGGGAAGTAATGAGAACCTGCTCTGATGAGGAGGTATGGGCGTGTATTTGTGCAACTCTAGCTATTGGGATGTCTTTACAAGTATTTTTCATGTATTGTTTATTTATACATGGTTGTCCCTCTACTGCTCTTTGCACACTGCTTGTCTGTTCACACATGCTGATTCTTTTTAGAACTGTAGGCTGTTCTTTAGAGGTAGATATTGAAAAGAAAAATGTGTACATGTACACAGACAGCATGCGTACTGTCAAGTCACAGCCAACTTATGGCAACCCCATAGGGCTTTCAAGGCAAGAGACATTTTTAGGGACTTTACTATTTCATCTCTCTATGTAGCATCTCTGGTCTTTCTTGGTGGCCCCCAGGGCTGATCTGCCTTAGTTTCCGAGGCCTGATGAGATTGGGCTACTGGGACTATCCTTATGCTAGTATTTTTGCTACAATACAGGGATGGGTCAATGCTCAGTAGTCTGGGATTCAGAGATGGTAAGGAGCCATGCAGTAATTATTTGCTTAGTTTTTATTTGTTTTAAACCCTTTTTAAATGTTGCCTTTGGACCTTCAATCCAGTGCCTCTTCCTTTTCCTTAAACTCAGGAGGGCTCTGATGTTCTCTACTTTACCCAGGCTTAGGCCTTGAGAACACCTTCCTTTTTTTCTCTCTGTGTGATATTATATATACTTTTGCCTCCCTGACTACCTCAAAAGGGTTTTGCTGCTACCCACCTTAGATCTTCTTGGTTTAATTGGTAATATAGGAAGGCTCATTATAGATGGTAATTTGACAGATCAGTCAGCATGTGAGGGTTGTTGTGAGCAGGAGAAAGAGATCTTTCTTGTTTAAACAGAAGTGGAATTTATTTATAAGAACATAAGTGTGATGGTTGCAGAGTTTTGATAAGCATATTGGTTGCAAAATAGTTCTTAGGCTTGGTGGTTTCAAAAATTTTCCACACAGGTCTTCACTAACAGAATAAACTCTTATCCACACAGACATAGATTCACTCAGGCCTTTCCACACAGCTTGCCTGACCTAGATAATCTGTCTCTCAGATATACACAAACTCTCTCTTAGGCACACACAGTTTGCCTGACTTACATAGTATTAGGCTTTGAGGCTTCCACACAGTCTGCCTGATTTAGCCAGAATCTTTTCTCTGAGACACTCAAAGACTGCCTTAACCAGAATCTCCTTTCTTTCAGAAAGACACAGACTCTCTCAAGCTCCACACAGTTTGCCTGACTGAACCAGAATGAATCCTTTCTTTCAGCACACTGAGTAAAAACTGCAGTTCACTCTGCCCAGTAGAGTACAACTTATGTCCACTAAGATCACACTCCATTCACCCATCCAGCCCCCTCCTTCTTTCTTCAGAGGCCTACATTTAAACCCACAGCAACAAATATGTTTAAAACACTCATTATCAAAATGAAATAAAATTATTTTAGATGAAAAACATTACATTTGCAATGTCAGAAAAATGAGCAAAATGTATTTCCTATTGCCGGATATGGTTGAACAAGTAGAAATACACACATTCAGTACACCTTAATGAGGAGAAGGAAGGCTCAGAGTTCAGTGAGGGACACCATGGAGTGATTGTTGAAACCAATGTAATAGACACTGCAAATGTACCTGTTGTGATTGTATATGCATACATGCACAGAGAAAGCAATGGGTGGAGGATTAACTTGCCCACTACATCCAGATGTGCATTGAACAGGACGATGGATGAAGTGCAAAATGAATCAGGCACAAATAAAGCAAAAGATTCTGGGGTAGACATGCCATTAAAGTGCTGACTAGACCTTATGGTTCTAACTGGTATCCAAAATAATCTGGCCATATTGTAAATCTTTTGCCAGGACTCTAGAAACAAAAGCTGTTCATAAATGTAGTGCATTAAAAATCCTACTTAATCTTGCAGGAAACAGAAATCTGTTTTTTTCGAATGCAGGTTGATTAGAATTTAAATAGGTATTTAGGCACTTCTAGGCTCAAAACTTTATTCTGTTTGACTCCAATGTGCTATTGATACATTTTCAACCTGATCACATTGCTTCTTTACTCTTCCTTGTACTATCCTGAATTTCACTGCAGCTGAAAGAATTTGGAGCAGAGTTGAACAAAATGAAATCCTGCTTTGCCAAGAAGAGCAAAACACTGGCTCACAGAGGGAAAGCAAAATTATACATGAAGCTGGTGCAGAATGCACAGGTAAAACTCTTTCAAGAAGCCAGTGTGAGACAAGCCTTTGTTGTTGTTTTTTCTGGCATACAAACGTTTTTTAAATGTATTTGTTTCCTGCCATTTCTATATCAAGGTTGGGGTGGTGTACAAGAGGTTATCCTGCTTTTCTCTCAAGGACTAGATGGAGTAGCCAAGACCAGGAGATACTGATTGGTCCAAGGGCTCATATATGGCTGAGCAGGAACTCAGGATTTTCACATCCTACACTCTAATGGCCACATATATATACATATATCTATACATTCACTGTCCGTCTTCTGTGCAGCCCCACATGGGACTGCGCCTGCGCAGGCCTGCCGACCGGATTTTTCTTTTCTAGCAAACGTCCACTAGGGGGCGCACGTCCAACCCAATGCGCATGCGCGGCCGTTTCCCGCCCGAGCGACATTGGGTGACGTCGCCCCCTTTCCCCTCAGTTTCTTCTTTGCCGCCGACCGGTAGAGACCTAGCTGTCCGCTTCTGAGGAAACTTTGTGAGGAAACTTCTTTTGAACCGTGAGGAGAATGTCGGAGAAGTCGCTGTTTAAGCGTTGCTCTACTTGCTCGACGAAGATGACGAGAACGGACGGTCACTCCGTTTGCCTCGAGTGCCTGGGCGAGGGGCACATCGTCGGGAAATGTGAGCACTGCCAACGGTTCACCCCGAAGGCTAGGGCTGAGAGGGCGAATAGGCTGAACGCCCTGCTGTGGAGAAGGGCGATGCGGGCGTCGGGGGCCCCGGGTACCCCGGGGGGGCCGCCACCGGCTGGTGGGACGGCTGACACCCCCGAGATGGGATCTGTCCGAAGCACCGCTGCCACCTCACGTTCCCGCTCGCCGGATCGCCGACAAACCCAGCACCCGACCCCGGATCCGAAGGAGACTGCGAGTTCCGCGTCGGGTCGCAAGCACTCAACTCCGAAGTCGGATCCGACTCGGAAGCGGCATCGTTCCAGATCCCCGTCGAGGTCGGAACCGACCGCCACACCAGCTCCGAAGGTGCCGAGGACTTCATCGGATCCGAACATCCCGGCTGGGTCGGTTCCCAAGTCGTCGGATCCGACTCCGACTCCGACTTCGTCGGCTCCGAAGCCCACTGAATCGGCTTGCACCGGCCTTGTTCCGAAGACGGGCTCTCGATCGGATCCGGAGATTTCGGATCCGTTGCCCATGTCGCCGGCTCCGATTGACCGGAACCGAAGCTCCAATCCGATTTCAGCCGTCAAGGGCGAAAAGAAGTCGAAGAAAAAATCGAAGCACAGGCAGTCGACATCGGTCCAAACGGATGAGGTCCTCTGGGAGAAGCCCTCGACCCCGTCACCGCACCTGTCACCTCCGTTGCACCACTCCACTGATGACGATGGTGACCTGCCTGACGCTCCACCTCGGGTTGCCCAGACGTGGCATGCCGGTGCCTATATGGAGGACCAGCCTTATCACCTTCCTCGGAGTGGCTATGACAGAGAGGGCTCCCTGTATGCCAGCTCTCCATCGTTAGGCAGGGAGTATTGGGGTGACACTCGGAGTGAGTTCTCCCACTATGGTTCTCCCAGGCGCGTCTCCCCTTACCAACGTGCAGAGCCTTATCAGTGCCCGAGTCCCAGCCCTCCATCTGACCCGTCACCAGATGACATCATCATTGGGACTGGTCGTGTGTCACCCTCTGAGGACTACCGGCTCTATTCTGAGCAGATGGTCAGAATGGCCCGTTCTCTCGACATCGAGATATCGGCTGTGGATCCTAAGCCAAAGGACAAAATTCTACAATATGTCCAGTCTGGGAACCCTCCAACTATTGCTTTCCCATTCACCGAAGGCTTGGTGGAGATCATTCACGACATCTGTGAGAAGCCGGCCTCTGTGTACCCGACATCCCGCAAGCTGGAGGCCCTGTGCAAGACGCGGGATGATGTTTGTGCATACCTCTTTGCACATCCGCCTCCTTCTTCCCTCATTACAGAGGAAATGCAGACCCGCCAACGCCAGGGGTCTTATGCTGTGCCCATTGACAAGGAGAGCAGGAAGCTGGATTCCTTGGGCAAGAAATTATACTCCTCTGCTGCCCTGATGCTGAAAATCTCTAACTATTCAGCCATCATGGGGGCGTACCAGATATTCCTGTGGAACCGCATGGCGGCCTTCATGGAAAAACTCCCGGCAGACCAGAGAGTATTAGCAAAGGTGATCCTCGATGAGGCCTTGCGGCTGTCTCGGCAACAAATAAATGCGGGCCGTGACATGGTTGATACCTCTGCGAGGGCGTTAGCATCCTCCGTTGTCCTCCGCAGACATTCGTGGCTCCGCACAACTGCGTTGCCGGTCGAGACACATAATAAAGTTGAGAATCTGCCCTTTGAGGGTCAATCCCTGTTTTCTGCCAAGACGGATGACTACCTGTCGCAGAAGCGCAAAGATCGGATGACAGCCCGTTCTTACGGCATTCTCCCGACCAGACCAGCCACCGAGAATCGTGTCCAGTAGCGCCCTTCACAGGGCTATCGGGGACGGCAGCAGCGGTACCAGCCGTATCCGCGCTATGGGTCCTACAGGCAATTCCAGCCGCCTGCAAGTTCCTACCAACACCGGAGGCCTAACTACCGCCCTCGTCGCGGCCCACAAGCCCACGATGCCAAAGAGTCAGCAACGCAGCCAAAGCAGTTCTGACTAGAATTCGAACAGTCTGTCGTGTTTGGGAACAGATTGGTTCAGTTTGCCTCTGCATGGGCAGAAATTACTTCCGATAGTTGGGTTCTTAGAATCGTTAATGTTGGATATAAAATTCAGTTTGATGTTTACCCAGTGTTGTCTCTTCCTGACCACTCGTTACAATCCTCTTCTGATAACTTACAGGCTGAGGTTATAGCGCTATTGGAGAAGGGGGCTGTGAAGGAGGTGCTCCCTCAGGACCCCCTCTTAGGTTTTTACTCCAGGATGTTCCTGGTAGACAAAAAGGATGGAGGTGTACGACCCATCTTAGACCTCCGGGAACTGAATAAGTTCGTTCTCGTCAAGCGGTTCAGGATGCTTACCTTGAACACAGTCCTCCAGTTAATGCCTGAGGACATGTAGTTCGCTGTCCTGGACCTCAAGGATGCATATTTCCATATTGCCATCCATCCTGATCATCGGAAATACCTTAGGTTCCTGTGTAACAATAGGGCCTACCATTACCAGGTACTTCCCTTTGGCCTCTTAACAGCCCCGCGAGTTTTTTCTAAATGTATGGCTGTGGTAGTGGCTTATTTGAGGGAACGGGGTTGTACCATCTACCCCTATCTTGATGATTGGCTTCTAGCAGCACCCTCTTCTGATGCACTCCTGACCCAGATTCGTACGGTGATGCTCACCTGCTCCCGGTTGGGACTTTTGGTTAACTTCCAGAAGTCTAACCTTACCCCATCCAGACGAATACTGTTTATTGGTATGGAACTGGACGGTGGCGTAAACAGAGGTTTTCTGCCCAGGGAGCGTGCTTTAAAGATTGGCAGGGTGGTGAACCTTTTTTCTAAGTGCAGGTTCCAATCCGTAACGGCTATCCAGAGGCTACTGGGCCTCATGGCCTCTTCTACAGCTGTCACCCCTATGGCCCGGTTGCACATGCGACCTCTCCAGCTGTGGTTCTTATCGGTTCATGATTTTGAACACGAGTCCCAGAATAAACGATATTCCATCCCCAGAGGGATTATCCGGGCCTTACGATGGTGGCTTGATGAGGCTAACCTTCTTGGGGGTATTGCCTTTGGGTCCATCCAAACCGAGATCACAATCTCGACTGATGCCTCCACGGTAGGATGGGGAGCCCAGTGTGGTGCCCTGAGGGCACGTGGGGTTTGGTCAGAGCAGGAAAGGAAAGATCATATTAACCTGCTAGAATTGAGAGCGGTCCGTTATGCCCTTATCGCGTTCGCAGACACGCTGCAGCAGAAAACGGTTCAGGTGCTCACAGACAATTGCACCACGATGTTCTACCTGAACAAACAAGGGGGCACTACATCCAAGGCCCTCTGCGACGAGGCCGTTCGGATCTGGAACTGGGCCATGGACAGAGGCGTGTTCATTCAGGCGGTCCATATTCCTGGCACCACCAATGTCGTCGCGGACAAGCTGAGTCGGATGCGATTCGAAAGCTACGAATGGACCGTAGCAGACAATTACCTGAACGCCATCTTTTTGGACTGGGGATTCCCAGACGTAGACCTCTTTGCGGCAGAGGCCAACAAGAAGGCCCCGCTATTCTGCTCCAGGGGAGGGCTAGGTCACCGCTCCCTGGGGGATGCGTTCCAGATACGCTGGACAGGGCACCTGTTTTATGCCTTCCCTCCGTTTCCACTGCTGTCTCGGGTAGTCAGCAAAATCCAGAGGGATGGGCCGCACTTAATTCTAGTGGCGCCCTTCTGGCCCAGACAGCCATGGTTCCAACATGTCATGCGGCTTTCACAGGGGTCATATTATCGGTTCGCACTGAACCCGGACCTTCTGTCCAACGAAGGGGTTTGGTATCACGACCTACCCAAACTCAACCTCACTGCTTGGCACATTCGGGGACGGAGGGGATGTCTGACAGGGTAGCTGAAATTTTGCTGAATGCCCGTAGGGACACCACTCGCAGGTCATACGCTGCTAAATGGAAGCGTTTTGAGGCCTGGGCTGCTGACAACGAAGTTAATGTATGGGATTGCCAGTTGTCTTCTGTGTTTGAGTTCCTCCTGTCCCTGAAGGACGGGGGACTCGCTAATTCTTCTATTAAAGTCTATTTGGCTGCCATTTCAGCCTTCCACCCTAAAATAGATGGGAAGACAGTGTTCTCCCACAGTTTGTCGAAGTCTTTTTTGAAAGGGTTGTATAATATGTTTCCACAAGTCAAGGAAATTGTTCCCCAATGGTCACTGCAGGTAGTGTTGGCGGGGCTTATGAAATCACCCTTCGAACCACTGGCTACCTGTGATTTAAAATGGTTATCCTGTAAGGTGGCCTTCCTGATTGCCATTACATCTGCCCATAGGGTTAGCGAGCTGGCTGCCCTGAGGTGGGACCCTCCCTTTTTGAAGGTCCATCAGAATAAGGTGGTGCTGAGACCTGACCTTCGTTTTAGACCCAAAGTGTCCACTCAGTTCCATACCTCACAGGACATTGTCCTACCTATATTTTTTCCTGACCCTTCCAGTGGCCCTGAAAGGGCCTTACATTCCTTGGATGTGAGAAGGGCTATTTTATTTTACCTACAACGTACATCACAGGTTCGGAGTGCCAAACATCTGTTTGTGTGCTGTTATGGGCCCAGAAAGGGAAAGGCTGCTACAGCCCAGTCAATTTCTCGCTGGGTTACTCAGACTGTTAGGGCCTGCTACTCTCATGCTAGGTTACCTTGCCCTTTGGAACTAAAAGCTCATTCCACCAGAGCGCAGGCTGCTTCTGCGGCCTTCCTTAGGGGCGTGCCCTTGCAAGACATCTGCAGGGCTGCAACGTGGTCGTCCTCGGACACGTTCGCTAAACATTACGCACTGGATGTGTGGGAAAGGAAAGAGGCTGCTGTGGGTCAAGCAGTGCTTCAGTCTCTTTTTCAGTGAGAACACATGCCCGCCTCCTGGGTAAGTGGCTTGTGAGACTCCCATGTGGGGCTGCACAGAAGACGGACAGTGAAAACAGAGTTGCGCTTACTGTAACTACTGTTCATTGACGTCTTCTGTGCAGACACACAACCCTCCCTCCTACCCCGCTGTGTTCTTCCAGATAATGTGAAGGCATTCGGCGGCAAAGGAGAAACTGAGGGGAAAGGGGGCGACGTCGCCCAATGTCGCTCGGGCGGGAAACGGCCGCGCATGCGCATTGGGTCGGACGTGCGCCCTCTAGTGGACGTTTGCTAGAAAAGAAAAATCCGGTCGGCAGGCCTGCGCAGGCGCAGTCCCATGTGTGTCTGCACAGAAGACGTCAATGAACAGTAGTTACGGTAAGCGCAACTCTGTTTATAAATATATACATCTCTCTCTCTCTCTCTCTCTCTCTCTCTCTCTCTCTCTCTCTCTCTCTATATATATATATATATATATATATATATATATATATATACAGCTCAGCCTCTTTACATCTTATCTTTTGGTTTTAGCAGAAATGCTTGTTGAGAAATGTGCTTTTCCTTGTACTCTTGGGGTGTTACAAAAAGAATAACATAACACAGTAACAGTGCAAATGGACGAAGGTATTGGATGATAGGGTGTGAAGTTAACTTTGAAAAGGGGTAAATACATAGGCTAGAGTAATTGTCAGGTATCTCAGTGGGGCTGGGGAATAGTTTGAAGCTATTTTTTAGCTATATTACTTACTAAAATATATAAACTTGTTTTTATCATTTCTAGTCTCGGCTAGTTTGCAGAATATTTTCTAATTCTTACTCATTTCCACAGACATGTGAGGTAGAGATAATATCAGAGTCTACCTTTGTAAAATGAGCTTTAGCACTGAACAGAGTTGCATGTCAAAACCTAGAAATTTAGCTAAGACAGCCAGCAGACTAACCATGGCCTTTTCTCCTATTGCTAATCAGTCAAAGGCACATGGGGACCAGTAAATTGTACAGGAACCACTAATATAATGGACAGGTTAAATTTAGGTTGGGATGAATCTGATCCAATTTCCTAGATGGAAGCCCTATAAAAAGATAATTCTTAAAAACTGGTTTTATTTAGGAATTAAGCAAATAGAGTCCTTGCCAAGATGAAATCTAGCCATATTAATTACAAATAAAAGTTAAGTTCTAAAATATCTATTTTTCCCATTGAAGCTCCAGTGGGAAAAACTGCAATCAAGACTAAATAAAATGGATGAGCTTTTCAAAGAAATGGATATCTACCTTGTTGCTCTGGAAGCAGGTACAATGCTCTTTCCTGGTAGACCTAACTCCAGTTATTTTTTTCTCATTATCTATGGCTGCCTGCTGAAAGCATCACAACTCAAAACATTTAATTTGGTTTAGAATTTGGTTGAAATAGAGCTGAATGTGCAAAAGTGTGAACGAAAGTTAATATAAACAAAACTTATTTTGACTGGAAGTTGACTACTTCAAGTTGTTACTTTGTTACATACAATATATTTACTGATGGGTTCCCTGAGCAAAAGCCTGGGATTTTTGGATTGACAGTTCTTGTAAAATTCTGGTTGCTTTTCAGAAACTGCCAAATTGGAAGATCTTGGGTTGGGGGTCAGTGACTCTGTGACAGACTATGAGTCCAAACTGAGACAGACTGAGCAAGGTAATGGGACTGTTTTGCACTACATGGTAACAAAATTGTCAGTTGTGAATAAATGTTGTGAATTGGTGTGTTTTAACTACTTCGAGAATACAAGAGAGACTGTCTTAGTATAGCTGAAAAATAAAGATGATCTGCTCAAATGTTTAGGCCAGCTTTCCACATGGTAAATTCCTCTATGCTTCATAATCTTCATGAGTATACACTGGAAAGCTATGATTGGCTGTAGCCTTTCAGATAATAAAGATTTTGTATACATGCTGTGATCTGCTTGTCTGTAAAATCATTATGTATGATTATGTGATTCATACAATCTTATAGAAATTATTTCCATCTAGGAACTTCATAACATGCACAATGCTCTTTAGAGAAGAAATGTGCATTTGAGTCTTGTTGGGAACTGGGCTGCTTTAATTAAATTGTTATGTATATATTGTGTTTTTCTAGAGATGTATTGTATTTTCCCTATTTATAGAGCTAGAAAACTACAAAGCTCAAGAGGAAGCACTTCAAAGGTAAACTTGACCTGCATTTGCATCCTGCAAACATTTATTGGTTTATATATTTGTAGTATTTTTCTCACACCTTGTGCTTTTTTTAATTTGATACTTGCAGAGATCAGTCAAATCTTAGAGGGCAACAGCAGCAGAGAGTTTCTGAAATAAGCCATCTCCAGGAAGAGGCCAAAAGTTGTCAGGAGCAGATGGAGAAATACAAGTAAGAATGTTAAATTAAAAGGGCTCCTAGTCTGATGCTACCCACCAGCCAATTACTTCCATATTAGCATATCTTGTTGTAATGTTTTTAACTGTCTTAGCATAAAAATAAAAATTAAATTAACATACAGATACTACATGGCTGCACAATCCTGACAGCTGCTGAGGTGGAGGTGGCTAGCTGCTAGCACAGTTGTGCCAGGCACAGGTCCTGTTCTGTATGGACATTCTGCAGGGGGAAACAATACTGCACGCCAGGGTCCTGAGCCAGTGCAACTCTGGCTTATGCTGTTGTGTCTTGGAGATACAGCAGCAACTAAAAATTAAATTGAAATGTTGTCATTTTGAGAACAGCTGCTACTGTTCTTAAGAGAGTAAGAATTAGAAAATAGTGGAACTTGTACGGAGCTAAGAGTACACACAGCTCTCACTGGGCTTCTTCTCAGGATCAAAAACTTGCTCATTTTTGACAAACACGTTATCCAGTATAAGGTTCTGTTGCTTACTTTTTTAAAAAGACATGAGTTTCCTAACTTAAAAGAGTGAAGGACAGAATGGAGGAAAAGAGAAAAGTAAATTTCTTTCTTTCTTTTTTGGACCTCCCCTCTTCACTGAGTTCTCTCTCGGAGCTGAAAGTGCCCCACCCCCTGTTGATTTTGGAGATTTAGTTGGGATGAGGACATAGTATGCTGATTCCCATGCTTTGGCTTCAGGTTGCTCTTCAGATATACTTAACGTTTTACCCGTGATTGAGTTAGCAGCACCCATATGTTGCTCTTGCTCCATGGAGATTCACCAGCAGCATGAGAGCTGCATACAAGTGTAACTCTCTGTCTGTGCCATTTGGGGGCAGGTGCATTAATCTCTGCTATATTTCTGTAACTGTAAGAAGGCCCAATCTCATTAGATCTCGGAAGCTAAGCAAGGTCAGCCTTAGTTAGTAACTGGATGGGAGACCTCCCAGCACTGGATGAAAGACCAGTGTCACTGTGCAGAGGCAGGCAATGGCAACCCATCTCCATTTAGTCTCTTGCCTCAAAAAACCCAGCAGGGGTCACCATATGGCTTGACTGCACTCTCCACTAAAACCAAGGAGTTGGTACTGTTGATAGTGACCACTTCTTACTCTGCATCTGCCTCTAGTTTCAGTGTCCTCATGCCTACACTGACATGTTTCAGAGAGAAAGAATAAACAGGATTTTCTCCCCTTGGCATGGTGGAGGAGGGGAAGGATTTTACATTACTTTGAGGGGTTTTTTTTGTTTTAAGTTCATAAATATGCAGAGTAGAAAAATAGTTTGGAAAAAAGATAATCCATGGTTATTCAGCCCCATTTTATGAATTGCATTTTTTTAGTAAGCACCTAGTGGGTATATCTGCCTTGTCCTGATTGTCTTTTGATACAGTTTGCTTACAATATCTTCTTTGTAGCTTCTCTGAGTGGGTGATGAAAGAATGGAATGATGAGCAGGCAGTTTTCACATTCCTTTGTGATTCTGTCGAACTCACTGTTACCCTTGGATGCCCTGTGGGTGAGTAGCAAAATTAGAAAGAACTTGTTCCTAGCATAGAAAGAAATGCTTGACAGCATCACTACTTTTGTGTTCCAAAGTATGTACTGGAAGTAGTAACATTACCCCACTGTAGGTTTTGACAGAATCTTCACAGTAGCTGAGAAAATATAATTAAACTGTTTTAAAAACTTAAACACTAGGTCAGGTGAGGAAAAACCTACTTATTGGGAGTTTTGGTATTTATGTGAGTCCTCACCTACAGTTTGAAGTGATTTTTGCCCAGACACAAGTTTATATTACCTAAGAACTCCATCTCACTCTTTATTTTACTTCTTTTTTCTCATAGCTGCTTCTGCTGCTGTTGTCACCACCAAAAAGCTCTATAGGCAAATAGTTGGTGTGAACATTGAATCACTATTGGATGGTAAGGTTCTGAACTGTTTTGCTTTTGAGGCATTTTTTGTCCTGAAAGGGATTTTAAAGTTCTGGCCAGGTGAAATGTACTGCAAGTGTGTTCTTCAGTGAAATATGAAAAGCAATCTAGTTTTTCCATTGGGTTAAGAACGAAGACTTGTAAAACAGTGAAAATGGCAAGCTGTAACAATGCAGAAGGGTCTAGTTTGGAGTATTCAAGCAAAAGTTACGCTTTTGAAATAAAACAGAATACACGTAAGTTAAATAGAATGAGCAATTCTCACTCAGTGGAAGAGAGCCTCCTGAGATAGGAAATGCCGCCTTCCATTTCAGCAGGCAGGATTTTCTGAGGGCCTCTTTTTCAACTCCTAAGAAGAAACCACTCCAGTTTACATCCTGCTTCCACTGAACAAGTAAACTGCCTTGTGGACCTTCAAGCTCACGAAGCCTTGTCTGTTTTCCAAAGCCTCCCTCATTTTCTTTCCTCTTCTAGTTGGTTTAGTAATTCAGCAGGGGGGAGGTTTGCTAGTACTTTGCCTAGGCAGAAGCAGTACAAGAGTGCCGCTGGATCAGAGGCCAGCTGGGAAATTGCAGAGAGCTATATAGAGAAGCAGTGTAATTCTTGGGCTCCCAAGGTGGGCAAAATACAGACTCTGTAGGAGGAATGGTTTTTACTAGGGCTATCTTTCCTTAAGATAGGGTAATTTGATCAAGGATAATTGCGAAAAACATAGAGGTTTTCTTATGTAAGGTGTATGAGGCTTTCACCTTGGCCATCAAGGCCACTTTATCCAGGCCAGTTTTCCAGAGGGTCCTTGGGTGCTGCAGTCTAGACTGTTTCAAGAAGCACCTCCTGGGCGCAGGTAGAGTTGAGCTTTTTTCTGACATCAATAGGAGGGGTTATTTCTCTGCTTCCCTGTTTAGCCCTGTCTGGCAAGCATACAAGACATAATGAACTTTCTCTGTTGAGTGGCTCCATGCTAGTATAATTTCTCAGCTTTAGAATTTTCCTCTTCTTCTCCCGCTTTATTAAATTTAAAACGTGTAGTAGCAAAAAGCACTTACCCAACCTCCTGTGTGTCACTGTTTCTTGTGCCTACCTTCAACGCACATGAAAGGTGGTCAGGAATCACACACCCCTATCTATCCTCTTAAATAACACAGTCACGCCAATAGTTTAAAGTGACCGTGCCTTGAAAGTCGCAAATGTAAGTTCTGCTGCAAGTTCTTTTACTCCACACATTTACAAAAAACATGACAGGTTCAAGTCAGAATTGAGACCCCCAGGAGTTACTGTTTCTGAGAATATTGTATTAATGCCATATAGGACTTTTGATTGTGGTGTGATACATACCGTCCCCCGATGAAGTGGATTATCCGCGAAACAAGATCTGAATCCGGACACTTGTAGGGTGGCGGAGAACCCCGACTGTGGAACTCCGTTGTTGTATTCCACCCACCGCCTTTTCATCTGGCATCATTCAGTGTGAACAATAGTGCTTGTTCCCAACACGGAATCCTCCATTTGTGGTTCCCTCACCACTAAGACCAGACTGATCTATTTTCTCAGTGAATTGAACTATTAAGCGTATGAACAGCTTGGAATACGGAGAATAAACAAGTTGGTCACTGAGTTAGAGTGGTGAGGAACGTGGTCTCGAGTGTGGACTTGTGATTATTACACAATGTATATTTGAATTATGAAATCTGAAATCTTTATCGCTTATAAGGAATAATGGTTCATCTACGGTCTTCCTGTGCAGTCCCACATGGGACTGCGCACGCGCAGGCCTGCCGATACCGGAGATTTTAATAGCTAAACACCACCAGGGGGCGCTCCCGCCTCTCAGCGCGCATGCGCGGCCGCTTTCCCGCCGAAACGGCCCTTAAGAGGCGGAGCGCCCCTCACATACCCTCAGTTTCTCTTTCGCCGCCGATCGTTGAGGTTTAACAGCTTTCTTCGTTCGCGATGTCTGAGAAGGCCTTGTTTAAGCGTTGCGAGACCTGCAATCGTAAGATGACAAGGTCGGATGGCCATTCCATTTGTTTATATTGCCTTGGGGAAACTCACAACACTCAGGCGTGCAAGCATTGCCGCGCGTTTACCTCCAAGGCCAGGGCGGAACGGACGGATCGTTTGCATGCCTTTCTCTGGCAGCGTGCGATGTCGGTCGAGGACCCTCCACCGAAGTCTTCGTCTGCTCCGTCTGCGTCCTCTCGTCGTCCTGTACCTTCGGGTTCCAAGACTCCTCGTTCTCAGCCGTCTCCGAGTCGCTCGGAGTCGAGGTCCGAGAGGATCCCTTCGGGTCGGAGTTTGTCGGAACCGACCGCTTCGGTTCCGAGACATCTAGCAAGTCGACCTCCTTCGATCTCGTCGGCTGTCTCGGCTTCGCCTGCTCGTGGCGCCCATAGAGGTTCGACTCCGTCGGTTCCGAGGTCGACTCCGCCAACTCAGACCACCTCTACGGTTCCGATGACTTCGGACCCTTCTGTGAGACCGAAGGCCGTTCCTGAAAAGAAAAAGAAGAAGCATAAGCATTCCAGTAAGCATGATAAGGCAGTGTTGGAAGGCTTACTCACCTCTTCCCCGTCGGTTCCGGTCGACTCCGCTCCCGTCCAAGTGGAGCAGCAAGCAGAGGCGAGTGATCGTCCGCAGTCCAAGACTCCTCCGGACCGGGTGGCTCAGGAGGACGATGTCATTCTCCTCGAGAAGCCTCTTACCCCTTCCGGTCGGGCTCGATCAGCCTCGTACGAATCGGACTCTATTCAGTCGGCTCGGAGTCGAAGGAGTCGGTCCGCCCGTCGCTCTAGCTGTCGGACCCCACGGTCCTATCGGAGCCGATCCAGGGAGAGTCGACGTCGAGATGATCCTGTCCCTCGTTACTTTAGTAGGGAGAGTTCATACTACTCGGACCGGCATTATAGAGGTGCTTCGTTGTCTCCCTCATTTCGAGTCGGTTCCGATGTTGGCTATGACCCGTCCCGCCTCCCGTCGGATCGGGTCTCTCCACGACCCCGGGCCCGTTACAGTGTTTCTCCTCTGTCGGAGTCACCTGAAAAGGAGATTGGGCCATCTGATGAGGCCTCGCCTACTGATGATTTTCGGGCCTACAACGAGTTGCTCCAAAGAATGGCGAAAGCCCTGGACCTTGAAGTGACTTCCACTGAATCTAAATTTACTGATAAGATATTGCAACATATCTATTCGGGTTCTACTCCCTCGATTGCCTTTCCCCTTATTGAGGGGTTTGCTGATCTATGGAAGAAGCTACAGTCTCGACCTGCGTCTGCTACCGCCACTAATCGAAAAGTGGAGAGCTTGTACAGAACCAAGGACGATGCTCATCCGTTCCTGGCCGTTCACCCTCCTCCATCCTCACTTGTCACCGAGGAGATGCAAGCTCGGCCTCGCCAGGGCTCGCTATCGGCTCCAACTGACAAGGATAGTAGAAAGATCGATGCCTTGGGTAGGAAGTTGTATACTTCGGCTACGTTTGGCATCAAAGTGGCGAATTATGCCGCAATGATGGCGGCTTATCAGCTGTTTTTATGGAAGAAGGTGGTGTCTTTTCTTCCTAAGCTTCCCGAAGATCAGCGCACTCTGCTTCGGGTCATTCAGGAGGAGGCTGTTCGTCTATCCAGACACCAAATTAATGTTGGGAGAAGTATGGCTGACACTGCGTCTCGATCACTTCTCTCCTCGGTGGTACTGCGCAGGTACGCATGGCTTCGCACGACCGCCCTGCCAGTTGAGACAAGGAACAGGGTTGAGGACCTGCCGTTCGAGGGCACCACTCTGTTTTCAGAGAAAACTGACGAGTTCCTCTCTAAGAAGAGGACTGATCGTTTGACAGCCCGCTCGTATGGGGTTCTACACCAGCCGTCGCAGCAGCCTTCTCGCCCATACTATCGCTCCTTCCAGCGTGGCAGACAACACCGCTATCAGCCCTATCAAGGGTATGCTTACCAGCAGCGCAGGAGCTACCAGAGCCCACAATCTGCCTTTCCCAGACGAAGGCAGGGCCAACGTCCCAAGCCTGGTTCCCAACAGCATCAGGCCAAGGACCAGGACCAATTGCATAAGCAATTCTGACAATCACAGGGACCTGATCCCACATTTGGGGACAGGCTTAATGCTTTTTTGGATGCCTGGTGTTCAATTTGTTCCGATGTTTGGGTTTTGTCTATTATCCAGTTTGGTTATAAAGTTGAATTTCTTGGTTTACCTTACCTACGTCTCCCTGTGTTTTCTTCTGACCCCCCTCGTTCAGAGATCCTGGGAGAGCTCTCAGCCCTATTGCAGAAAGGGGCTATAGAGGAGATTCCGGTTGCTTCAGCTGGTTTGGGGTTCTATTCCAACCTCTTTTTAGTGGAGAAGAAGGATGGTGGGCTTCGGCCTATCCTGGATCTTAGGGGTTTGAATAAATTTATACGAGTTCGTAAATTCAAAATGGTTACTTTACAGATGGTTTTGACCTTGTTGCCCCAACAGTCGTGGTTTGCAGTCCTGGATCTGAAGGATGCGTATTTTCATATTTCAATTTTCCCTGAACACAGGAAGTTTTTACGTTTTGTCTATGGGCAACGTGTCTTTCAATACAATGTTTTACCCTTTGGGTTGGCCACTGCACCTAGGGTGTTCACCAAGTGTGTGGCAGTAGTGGTGGCTCATTTACGTCTCCAGGGCTGCCAGATCTTTCCTTATCTGGATGACTGGCTCTTGGTTGTTGATTCTGCTGACTCTGTGTCCAATCAGGTGTATCTCACCTTAAATTTATGTTTACGCCTGGGTCTTTTTGTTAATCAGAAGAAGTCCAAGTTGACCCCGGTGCGCTCCATCCAATTTATTGGAGTGGTTTTGGATGGTGTTCGGGATGCAGGCTTCTTGCCTTCAGAGCGTGCTGCAAAAATTAAGAGGCTTATTTCGACCCTTCAGAGGTGTCGTTTCCAATCTGTTCGCTTTATCCAGACCCTTTTGGGTTGCATGGCTTCTACTACGGCTGTGGTTCCGCTGGCCAGGTTATTTATGCGACCCTTCCAATTGTGGTTCAATTCAGTATTCTCACCGGCCCGTGATTCTCAAAATAGGAGACTTTCCGTCCCTAGGGGGGTGCTGTCCTCCCTGGAGTGGTGGCGGGATGATGCTAATTTATTTAAAGGGATGGAGTTTGGTTTTCACCAAACTCATCTGTCAGTGACTTCCGATGCTTCCCTTTTCGGTTGGGGGGCTCACTGTGCTGGCCTTTATGCCCATGGGTTATGGTCTGAATCTGAACGTGAGGAACATATTAATGTTCTTGAGTTACGGGCAATTTTATATGCATTGATCTCCTTTACAGATGTCGTGCGGAACAAGTCCGTTCAGGTCCTGACCGACAACACGACGGCGATGTTTTACATCAACAAGCAAGGTGGCACGGCGTCTGTGGCTCTCTGCACAGAGGCGATGAGACTCTGGAAGTGGGCCATAGATCATGCTGTCTGGCTGCATGCAGTTCACATCCCGGGGGTGCAGAATTCCATGGCGGACCACCTGAGCAGGCTCCACAGGGAAAACTACGAGTGGTCCCTCCAGGACAAGTATCTCGCCCCTATCTTCTCGGAATGGGGGACTCCGGAGTTGGACCTGTTTGCGACTGTGGAAAATCGCAAGGTCCTAGCTTATTGTTCCAGAGGAGGAGTAGGCCCAGAATCAAGTGGGGACGCGTTTCAGTTAAGTTGGTCAGGTCCCCTGTGTTATGCCTTCCCTCCGTTCCCGCTTCTGGCACGGGTCCTCAGCAAGATCCAGAGGGACAGAGCGTCCGTCATCCTGGTGACCCCGTATTGGCCGAGGCAACCATGGTTTCACTCCCTTCTGAGTCTACAGACTCAATCGATCCGTCTCCCGGTGGTTCCCGATCTCCTGACCTGCGGGGGGGTTCTTCACCACGACATCAGGAGACTCAAACTCACAGCGTGGTTGATCAGGCCGGGGCTGCCTTCTCCGAGGCTGTGACTAATGTTCTCTTAAATGCTAGACGTTTGTCTACCAGGCAGTCTTATGCCCTTAAGTGGGACAAATTTTCTGTGTGGTGTAGTCGCAGGGGTTTGGATCCTTTTGAGTCCACCCTTTCTGAGATTTTGGATTTTTTGTGGGAGGTAAAGCAGGAGGGTTTGGCCAACTCCTCAGTCAAGGTTTATCTGGCAGCCATCTCTGCTTTTCACCCTCCAGTGGATAGAAAGTCTGTTTTTTCCCACTATTCTGCCAAATTATTTTTGAGGGGATTGAATAATTTGTTTCCCCCTGTGCGGGCTTTGGTCCCTCAGTGGTCGTTGCCCCTGGTTCTGACTCGTTTGATGTCTAAGCCGTTTGAACCCTTGGCTTCCTGTCCGCTTCGTTTTTTGTCCATGAAAGTGGCCTTTTTGGTTGCGGCTACTTCAGCCAGGAGGGTTGGGGAGCTAGCAGCGTTATCTTGCGAGCCCCCTTATTTGAAATTTCACCCTGAGAAGGTCGTTCTTCGTACAAAGGTTGAGTTTTTACCTAAAGTAGTATCCCGTTTTCATTTATCTCAGGAATTGGTTCTGCCGGTTTTCTTTCCGACTCCGGCTTCTGAGGCAGAGGCGGCCCTTCATTCTTTGGATGTTCGCAGGGCCATTTTATTTTATTTAGATAGGGTAAAACCATTTAGGATTGACTCTAATTTGTTTATTTGTTTTGCTGGACCGAAGAAGGGTAACCGGGCTTCGGCTCAGTCTATCTCTAGATGGGTGGTCCAGGCTATACTGACCTGTTATTCTGCTGCTAACTTACCTTGTCCTTTGCAAGTGCATGCCCACTCCACCAGGTCCCAGGCGTCGTCAGCGGCTCTCTTCAGAGGTGTTCCACTCCAGGACATCTGCAGGGCGGCGACGTGGGCCTCGGCGGATACCTTTGTGAAGCATTATGCGCTGGATATCCTAGATAGAAAGGAGACAGCGGTGGGCACGGCAGTTCTGCACTCCATCTTTGAGTGATGCTTTGGCGTCACCTCCACCCAGGTATTTAGCTTTGGAATCTTCCCATGTGGGACTGCACAGGAAGACCGTAGATGAAAAACAGGTTTTACTTACCATAACTGTTGTTCATCTAGGTCTTCCGTGCAGGCACACATGCCCTCCCTCCTTCCCCGCTAACTCTCTTGGTACTTACCTTGCAGGGGGCGGCGAAAGAGGAACTGAGGGTATGTGAGGGGCGCTCCGCCTCTTAAGGGCCGTTTCGGCGGGAAAGCGGCCGCGCATGCGCGCTGAGAGGCGGGAGCGCCCCCTGGTGGTGTTTAGCTATTAAAATCTCCGGTATCGGCAGGCCTGCGCGTGCGCAGTCCCATGTGTGCCTGCACGGAAGACCTAGATGAACAACAGTTATGGTAAGTAAAACCTGTTTTTTTCCTGTAAAGATTCATTCCTAAATTGGAGCAGATTCTTTCCAGGAGTAGCAAAAGATGCCTTTAGAAAATCCAAACTGCTGAAGTGGGTGGGAGGAATTGCCCACTTCCAATAACAGCAGAAAGACACACTTATGGTTAGTAAACCCATTGCTTGTATTCCTACTGGTAATGTCAGGTCAGAGAGTCCATATGCATTTTCACATTGTTTTCCCAATATAACTGTCTACAAGTAATATAGGCTCCGTGGAATGAAGCTTAGCCATGGTCACAGGGAAAGGTGGTAGAACAATCAAGAAAGCAGTGAGAGGAGCACAGAGCTGATAAGCAGTAGTACTAGCCATGAGGAAACCTGCCTTAATTTTTATTTTTTATTTTATTTTATTGGATTTATATCCCACCTTCCTGAATGGGCTCAAGGCAGCTAACAACAACAATAAATAACAGTAAATACAGTTAAAACACGTGAAATTATAAAAGAGAAACAGAATCACTGTAATCAAGTTCCAGTTTCAGCGGCATCAATAATTACACCAACTACTATAAAAGCATAGAAACTACAGATTGCAACTGTGGTAAAGCACACAGGGCAGGACAGAGCGGGACGTGGCAGTCAAAGAGGGGACAGAATGTCAGCTCTCAATCAAAGGCCCAGTGGAACAACTCTGTCTTACAGGCCCTGCAGAACTGCAACAGATTTCGCAGGGCCCAATCTCCAGTGGAAGTGCATTCCACCAGACTGGGGCCAGAGCCGAGAAGGCCCTGGCCAAGGCCAGACTAACATCCCTCTGGCTGGAGACCACCAGTAATTGTTTACCCACAGAGCGCAAGGCCCTGCAGGGGACACACTGGTAAAGGTGATCCCATACATCCCTTTGTGAGAGAGCCATTAGTGCATTGGTGCTGTTTGGGGAGAGTAGGATCCGGATGGGGTTACAGCTTAGTCAGGCCTATGGAACTAAGCAGTTTTGTCCTTCATTTAATTTTACTGCTGATTGTGGCCCATTGCTCACTGAGGTGAGATTTGCATCTGGGCTGTGTCACTTTATTATTTCTTGCCTTTCTTCCATCATGGAACTCCAAGTGACTTACAAAGTATTCCCAGGCATTCACCAGACCCAAACCTGCATGGCTTCAGTCAGGTTGCTGGTGATACCTGGGATCGTTCAGTACATGGGCGTTCATATGCTTCTCCATCTACCCCCACCGCCCCATTCCTGCAAACAAAAAACTAGCATGTTGGGAAGACTAGGCTAGAACCATTTAGTTCTACATGGCACTGTCCAGCACAAGTTTACTACCTCAGTGAAAACTAAGCCTGTAGCCAAATAGTTAGAATTTCTTTCAGCTAAAAATAAAGACTTGGATGTACCTTAGTTTACCGTAAGGTTTTGTTTGTTCTTGCAGAAGCAAAAGCTCCAGCTTCTTCCAAACTAGTGCAAAAACTCATTTTCCAGTTTATCAATGATCAAAGTTCATGGCAGGAGAAATACTCAACAGTAACCCACCTTGCTCAGGTAACTTCATATGAAATGTTTTTCGAATAAAGCATAGAATGTGATCTGTTCCAAGGTATGCTGGTAAAACCAATAACCTCTTTAAATTCTATCCTGATAATTTAATTGGTTAACTGCTTTTTATTTTCTTGAAGCTGGGTGGCTAGCGGTACAGAGCTGAATTCTAAGTGCATAATAGTGTTCATTTTTCATATAACTGGGTAGGAGTATTTTGTTGTCCATTAACAGCAGCATTTGTTGTCTTTGTTGCTGTTAGGCACTTAGAATATCTTGGTCGTGCAGTGTAGAGTACCTCTGGATAGCCCAGGTGAGCCTGATCTCATCAGATCTCAGAAGCTAAGCAGGGTCAGCCTTGGTTAGTAATTGGGAGACCTCCAAGGAAAACCAGGTTTACAGAGGCAGGCAATGGCAAACCACCTCTGTTAGTCTCTTGCCATGAAAACCCCACCAGGGGTCGCCATAAGTCAGCTATGACTTGAGGGTACTTGCCACCACATTGATATGACTGTATCAGTATGAATAAATGAGAAAATAACACAAGGAGTAGCCAGTGTCTTCACTTGTAACCACTATAGAACAGGATTGAAGCTAAGCAGTCACTTTCATTTTCTGAAGAAAAAGCAAAAGAGGAATGGCTTAACTTCTTTTATAGATTGGGTGTTGCATCTCTGACAACCAGGCTTGTTGAGATCCTTATTTCTCTTGCCTTAAACCACAGTTACAATGAATCTGTGGGGTGTGTGGGGAAAGTATCTAAAATAAGTGTGCTGGCATTGCTCCCCCACCCCTCCGTGGTCATTCAAATAAAACGATAATCTGTGAGAATTCAGAGGACAGGGCCAGGGTACTCCCTCCTCCTTAGTCTAACATTTGATTAGCACTCTTTGCTTCTCTGTATCATTCCCCATGAACAGTCATTAGACCATTCAGGCCATAGGCCCTGAATACTATCAGTCTTAACTGCTGAGCAATTACAACAGTCATGACATTCCAGTAGCTTCGTGCACCGGGGGGGGGGGGGGTGCAGCTCAAAGGAAAAAAATGAAGCCAGAACTGTGGCAGCCAGTAGTTGATTCGTCTTTATTTACTTGATGCAGGTGCTGCTTCCCTTCCTCCCCAAATTTCTGAAATTTTAGGGACAGTAAATCACTATTTTTCTAGAAAATCTGTGTATTCTGTGGTTTAGTTTGATACATTATTCATATTTCTGATTACCCAAACAATTAATTCAAAGCCTGTCTTGGCAACAAAATTATGCTTTATAGACCTGCCATTCTAAAATGTTGTCATTGATTGCGACTTCTGATTGTCAAACCAGTTGCTGCATGATCTCTCTCTTGTGGTGAGTCGCTGCCAGCTCCTAGGAGAAGAGATTGAGTTTCTGAACAGATGGGGTGGGAAATTTAGCCTTCTGAAGACCGCTGTGAATGATACAAAGTAAGTGGTTAAAGTCTAATCATATAAAATGTATTGATCCAAATAACTCTTTGTAAAGTTAAGATTGGTAGTGATTTTTATTGAGGATTGTATGTGCATAATATAAAATTGACACATTTCATCTCTGCAGACTAACATCCAAGTAATGAAATACAATGCTAACTTTTTATATCTATATTTTGTTTCATATGTAGAGTGAAACTGTTATTCTCCAGTTCTCTGGCTTTTGCAAAGTTTGAAGTTGAGCTCTCTCTTTCTGCCAACTACCCCACATCCCCTGTGGTTTTCACTGTTCAAAAATACACAGGCAATCTTGGGTAAGTAAAACAAAGCAGACCTCTACAGTTCCATAAAGCAGTTTTAAGAAAATTGGGTTCTCAGCACCACGCATGTATGTGTTTTCTCTTCTCAGCCAAGAAGAAATTTCTGAGGTTTTATCTGGAGTTCCAGTAGGAGCCAACTACTTGACAAGAATGGTCAATCAGATTCATCACAGACTACTCCAGAATCCCTCAACAATTCACAAACAGCAAAAATAGTTTTATGTGCAGCTCTCAAATGGGATACTCTGATTCTTGAATGCTAAGAAATAGGATGTCAGCTGCCAAGAGAACAATATTTGTGGTCAGACCTTTAGACATGATCTCAGTAAGTGTAAGTGCAAAGCCTATTGAAAACATTAATAACAAAGGGATTTTTGGTTTTGTGTTTGTCTTCCCCACTCCTTTTTTCATATCTTCTGGTGCTACTTATGAGCTTTTTTATTTCTAAGAAACCAGTTTCTCTAAGCCATGGAATGGATGTAATTCAGTTCCAGAAGTGTGTGCAGTTGTGGGTACCTTCCAAGGTCTGCACTGTATAGATGACTAACAGTAAGTAAGTAGCCTTTGATCCCCATCATAAAAAATGAGGTTTTATTTTCATAAACTTTCTGGAATACCTCCTAAACTAAAATCTCATTAATTGGCAGTACAAAATTAAAATATTGCACATAGAAAACTACAAGTGCCTTCCAGTTCTTATGAAAAGTAGCCTTAATTTCAGGGTGATCTTGTCTTACTGCTTTCATACTTGGGTTAACAATTCTTCACATTAAGAAAAGATTTCAGTCATATTACTGATGCATTTTAGACTGAAGCTGATGAGTATACACAATTGCTATTACCATAATAAAGCATCCAGAATGTTTCCATTCTGATGTATAGTTACAGTTTCTTTATGTATGTAAAGTTAGGATTTTATAATGCTTTTTGAAACCTGGAAATTGGTATTTTATGAAGTATTTTCTTCTGTTGAAGAAGGATATTTAATAAATATGCTTACACTGATAAACTTGTATTTGAAGTGACTTGGACATTAAAAGAACACAGTTTTATTAGTGAATAAACTTATGTTTCAATACAAAAAAATCCTCATTTGTCTCAAATCATAGTAGTGTAGTAGTTAGAGTAGGATCTTGGTGACCACGTTCAAATTCCCATTCTGCAATGGAAGCTTTCTGGGTGACCTGGCCAGTCATACACTCTGACCCTAACCTACCTCACAGGGTTGTTGTGAGAAAACTGAGGACAGGAGAATGATATAAATTACTTTGGTCCCCACTGGGGAGAAACGAACTTTCAAATATTTTCAAAAGAGTTCTGAAAAGGTTCCCAAAAATGTACTATGATGCTGAATGTTTTCACTGCTGTAGCAGTTGTACACAAGAAAGTTAGAAAATTACTGATAGAATAACTGTGAAGCCAGGACTTGGGCTACTGAACATAAACTCCAATTTTAAATGTTATGGCCATAATTAGTCAGCAGGGGGCACTCTAATAATATTTTCATAAAAGTTTGAGGTAATGGGACAAAGGCAATAGAATACATGCAGAAAGGTTGTGGGGGACAGGACCAGGGCTTGCTTAAGTAAGTTATGTGTTAATGTTATAAAGGTGTGATTCCAAAAGCAAGCCTATATTTACCCTGATAATTAATTTCAATTTTATTTTATTATTTACATTATTTCTAGTCTCACTGACACTCAAGGCAGATTATATAGAATAGGCCAATACAATCAACGGCTGCAACATCCAATAAACAGTACAATAGAGTAAGGATAGTAGAAATTTGAAAAAAAAGCAGAAATTGGATACAGAACTGAAAAGGACACACTGGGGCATACCTTTCTCAGATATTGTGGCTGTGGTTCAGGTGCTATTGAATGTGTAAGTCATGTTCTGTTTGAATGTCCTTAGTACAACAAGGAGAGGCTGACATAGATTGATCCCTTAATATTACAATGGACAGAGTCTACAACAGATATTTTAATTCCTAAATTATTAACAGATCCAAGAGTACAAAATTTACTTGTTTTAGCTAAATTTTTCAGGTCATGAGAATTCTGGCAACTCATGGGAAGTAGGCATTTCTGTAGGCCTGTATTCTTTTCTTCCTCATATTCCCAGTTACATTTGATAAATACTTAAGATTTATAGGTCATAGAAGTAGAGAAAGAGAGAAAGAACTGAAAAACTATGCTGAAATAAGCTGAAATCTGATAAAGTACAGAGAAAATTGCTGAAACACAACATAAGCAGATTGATATGACATATTAAGGCAGAAATATCAAGTAGCAGCATACTCAGAGCAACAGGTAGTCCACAGCAATATAGTCTACAGACCCTACTCCTATACCAATGCATCTACCTGTGTAAGAAAACCCTCACAGATAATTTGGTTTTGCAGTTTGCAGGAAGCCAAGACAGTGGGAGCTTTCCTGATCTCGTCAGGCAAACAATTTCATAAAGTGGGGGATATAACAAAGAATGCATACAAGTAGCTGTTTTTGCCCATTTACAGGGTGGTACCTACAGAAGGCCCTTTTCAAATGCTGAGGCCAAACACACACAGAGAGGCAGTCCCATAAATATGAGGAACCAAGGCCCTGAAGAGCTTTGAATGTGATGGCCCCTGATAATAAGCTGCTGTGTCTTGTGCCAACTGCGATCTCTGGATTTTGAGGAGAGAATTATGTAGAGTGTATTACAGTAGCCAGGACTTGGTGTTACCATGCCCTGAAGCCAGGTGGCCAGATTGGCTATGTCAATGTAGTGGGGCATCTTCTAAGCTAGTCTGAACTGGGAGAAGGCCTTCTTTGCAGCTGCATTTACTTTCTCTAGCAGCAATGCTGGGTTGAGTATGATCCCTAGACTCTTAGGTGAGTCAGCCAGGGTCTACTGAACCACATCAAAGGTTGAAAGCTCAATGTCCTTCAAGATCTCTGCCTTTCCAACCAGCATCACTTCCATCTTGGCTGCGTTTTGGTTTCAATTTGTTCACTTTCAGCCAATTCACTACATCTGTCGGACAGTAACTAGAGACCTCTACTGCTGCTGCATAGCAACAGACGGTTGAGATTCTGTGCTAGAATACTGTTTGTTATATGTAGCCTTAAACATTTATTTGCTGGAACACCAAAAAGGCAATTTCCAACCCTGTATTTTCTACAGCACAAATCATTTTTGAACAGCTAGGAATAATATCTGATTTTAAGTCTAAACATAAACAGGACTTTGACTTCAAGCAGCACCTCTAGTTTTCTGTGATGTAAATTATGTTTGAGTGCTGCCATTTACCTGCTTTCAGGATTGAAAAAAGTAATCCCTATGTGCCTTTTGTATGATGCAACTGGGCAACTATAAATGTGAACTGTTCTGATTCAATTATTTCTGAGAATCCACCAGAATTTTCCTTCCTGCGTTTATCACCTAAAAACAGTAAACAGGCTGCATGCTACGAGTATTGATACGGCAAGTCACATTATCTTTCAAAGAGGAAAGAAGAAGTAATACAGATCAAACTGTCGAACCTGCCTTGGCTTGCTTTAGCAGGGGGCGGCTGCCTCAGGGCGTGAAAATGCGCACGCAAGGGAAAGCGCCGGGTAGGGTTATTGACGTGCACACGGGTCATTGGCAGCCAGCTTATTTCGTCTGACCACCACACACTACCCACTGGCGTGTGTCTCTACATTCAGTGGGTGGACAGACACGGCGAGATGTTTTCTCCGGGCGGCCCTATTTGTTTACATTGCTGGAGGGCAGCCTTCTTCAGCGGAGACGAGACCTCAGCCAGCGTCATGAGGCGGGGCCATTCCAGTGACAGGAAACGGCCACCGCGCGCAGATCCTCCGGCGCGGAATAACACAGCGGCGCCACGACATTGCGCATGCACGGGGAGACCCTTCTTCAGCCACTCAGCGAGAGGCTGAGGCGTTGCTGCGTACATGCGTGGCTGTCACGTGAGGCAGTGGCGGGCCCTTCTGAAACGGTGACGGTGGCGCTCGTTGTCGGGGAAGCGTCGGAGGTGAGCTTGTGGCCGCTGCTCGGCCTCTTCCCCATTGCAGAAAAGGCGTCTGGGGAAGCAGGGAGGCGGGCCAGCCAGTTGCCCCCGGAGGGCCCGAGGAACAGGGCGTAGAGGCCGAGGCCCGCCGCCCAGAACTGGCATTCGGAGGTTTGTTGCCTCTGTGTGTGGAGGCTTCCTGCAGCTTCTGTGGCCGTCAGTGATTGATGGACCTCTTCTCCGTGCATCTGCCTAACCCTCCTTTAAAGCTATGTTAAAGTCTATGTTTGTTGCGATCACTACCTTCCCTGGCAGTGAATCCCATACCTCTTTACTCAACGAGTAATTAATCTGTTTCCTTTTGTCTGTTCGGAACCTATTTCCTAAAACTTTCGTTAGGTTTCCCTTCCCCCGCCCCGAGTTCTAATATTATGGGAGAGGTCAGCTTCCTCCACCCCATATATAACTATGTAAACTTCTGTTATGTTTCTCTTAGATGTCTTTTTCTAGACTGAAAAGTCCCAGTCTCTTCAAATTTTCCTCGTAGAAAAGATGCTGCAATCCCTTAATCATTTTGGTTGGCTTCCTTTATATTTTTCGCAGTGCTGCAGTGTCCTTTTAGAGATATGATGATTAAAGCTGTACACAGTATTCCAAATGAAGCAGTTCCATAGCTTTATGCAAGGCTATTTCAAAACTGGTCATTTTTTATTCAATCACTTTCCAAATAATTCCTAGTATAGAGTTTGCTTTAACCGTTGCTGCTGCACACTGGGTTGATGTCTTCATTGAGCTTTCTGCTACGAACCCCAAGATCTCTTTCAATCTCAGCCATCAGTAAATATTCAAAATTAGTGGGGAGGTTTGTTCCAGTGTATATCACCTTACATTTAGACACACTGAACTTCTTTTGCCATGTTGTTGCCTACCTACCCAGTTTTGAGAGATCCTCTTTACAATCTGCCTCGATTTTCACCATCCTGAATTATTTGGATACATCTGCAAATGTGGCCACTCCAAATCCTTAATGAACAAATTAAATTGCACTGCTCCTAATACCAATCCTTGTGGGGCCCCACTGCTTGCTTCTGTCCATTGTAAGAACTGTCCAGTGTTTAATCCACATGAGGACCAGTTCTCTTATCCCATAATTGCTAAGCTTAGGAGTTACCTTGTCCAAAGCCCTTTGGAAATCCAGTTATATGATGTCTACTGGATTGCCCTTACCCACATGCTTGTTAACCAGCCCACAGTAACTCCAAGAGATTGTTGAGGCGAGACTTCCCTTTACAGAAGCCATGTTGCTTTTCCTGCAGCAGACTTTGTTCCTCAATGTGCTTAATAATTCTTTAATAACAGTTTCTAGTAATTTACCAGAAACTGACATTAGGCTAACTGGCCTGTAATTTTTTGGATCCCCTCTGGACAGTTGTGGTGACACTTGCTATTTTCCAGAGGCCAATTTTAGCAACAAGTTGCATATGCTTATTGGTGGTCAACAGCTGGGGGAGGGGCAGCTGAAGGGGTGCCTACCTGCTGCCTCTCTCTTGAATCTGGTCATGATATAATACTTTATAAAATACGTGCCATCAGCCAGCCCAGCAAGGGGCTTTCAAGGCAAGTGAGAAACAGAGGTGGTTTGTCAGTGCCTTTCTCTGCAGAGTCTTTCTTGGTAGTTGCCCATCCAAATACTGATCCTGCTTAGCTGATGAGATCTGACAAGATCAGGCTATACCATGTCATCTTCCCACCCTCATAAAATATAGCTTCCCAGTAAAAAAAAATAGTTTTGACAGAGACCTCTGAAGGCCCTTTTTGGCATGTTTAAGTGACTAACAGAGCAATCCTAACTATTTGCATGTTTTAAAGCTCATTAGTTTCACTGGGATTAGAAAGGGGTAACTGCTGAGAGATACAAAATTCCAGTAGCACCTTAAAAACCAGTATTTTCCAATATAAGCTTTTGTGAGTCAAAGCTCACTTTATCAGATGCAAATCAGAATAAAGATCAATCAGACCTTATATCCAGGTCAGAAGGTGGGAGTGGTATCAAAAAGAAGGGATGGCACTGCATGAGAATGAGGTGTGTTACAAGCTCTGTAGTTCATGTAGTCTCTGTTCTGTACCCACTAGGTGGCTATAGCACTCCTCCAATATGGAGATGATACTTGCCCACCTTACAAGACTTGTTGATTACAACAAACGGCTGTGCTTTGAACATAGGGTAAATGGCAAGTGTTATTTACACTTCTTCCTTTGTAGGAACATTGAATACTTTGTGCGATGGCCATGCAAATGCAGTGTGATGAAAGTGCAGACTTGTCAACAGATGAAGGAAGCTTTGGTCCTCAACCCATTGCACGGCTAGAGGTATATCAAGATTTTCAGGGCTGCTTCATGCATTAACGTTTCTGTGTGTAGCATGTTCCTAATCCATGTGCATTTAGTGAGAAAAACATATGCACCACCATAAGCATGTTATAAAATATATCCTAGGGCTTAGGGTTGCTTCAGAAATTAAATTAGATGTCATACTAATTTTCAAGCATTACAGTAGTCACTTGATTTTTGTGAGAAACGAATTTCCTTATTCTAAAAGTTTTCAAGTTCCCATAATGGTGAGAATGTGTTTGAGATAAAGGGCATTCTTTTTTCTGCTCCTATTTTTACCAGTCTGTGAAGGAATAAAAATGGAGAAATGTTGGGTGAATTAACCTTAAATGCAATTTTTGCTGTTTAATACTTCAGTTATTAACAAGTGAAACCGTGTTTAAAAGATACTGTTTTATCATTAAGTAATAAGGAACATTCATTTCAATAACTTTCAATCTAATTCTTAAGGGGGGGACTAAGTTGTATATTATAATGTATTACACTGTTGACCAGGTGAACAATGAGGAGAACTTAATATCCTTTAATAGTATATTACATTCATAATATATACAGAAAAGTATATTCTTGAGCTGCTATCTTTTGCGTGGATTGAGATAGTAAGACTTCATGTTTGTCATATAATTGAAGAATCTCAGATTGAAGAGTTGCAAATGCTTCATACCCAATAACCATGTTTTCTGTTGCACAGCAATGTGGAATTAATGCAAATGATGTGAAGAAATTAGAAGAAGCTGGATTTCATACAGTTGAAGCTGTCGCTTATGCACCAAAGAAGGAATTGCTCAATATTAAAGGCATTAGTGAAGCTAAAGCTGACAAAATCTTGGTAATTATGCTTTAACGCTATTACAATGTTATGAAGGCTGATTCTGTATGTGCACTACTTCTTGCAAACTGTGCTCCATGAACTTTTTCAAGTAAGATTAGAAAATATTTAGAAATGTAAGTATCTTTTAACATTTTTCTCCAAGTATATTAGCAATCAAGGGGTAGGAAAACATAGCAAAGAACTGAAGTAGCACGCTTTTGTTGGTACTACTCTAGAGTATGATGGTGCACTTCTAATGGTTCATTGTCACTTCTGAAGTCAATGACAAAGATTCCTGTGATGTTGCATGTAGATGCTATATTATGACTTGTTTCAATAAATAAGTGCCATTTATTGCTCCCTGCAGATTTTCTTATTGCGAAAACAGGCTTTTTCTACCACTGTTTTTTTATTCTTCCCACCGCTCCCAGGCAGAAGCAGCAAAATTGGTTCCGATGGGCTTCACTACAGCAACAGAGTTTCATCAGCGGAGATCAGAGATTATTCAGATTACCACCGGGTCCAAAGAACTGGATAAGCTCCTTCAAGGTACAGCCCTTCATTTACAATTAGTTTGTGCTTGTATAACATTTCATTTATTAAATGCTTGCAGTTCTAATGACACAGACAAATACATGCAAAACTTTTATCACATAAATAGATTCAAAGTGCTAACATTAGGCAGGAATCTATTTTGAGCCCACACAGTCTTTAAAGTCCAGTAGCTAAGGTGAAAATCCTAGATCTTTTGTAAATGTATTTGCACAACTGGTTCATGAAAATAACTGTTCTTGTCACGTTTCATAGAAGAGGAACCTATTCAAAAATAACTACTGAGCAAAGGAGCACACAAATAATGTTGCATAGAGATTGTGCAGAAATAAGAAACCCATATGACCTCAAGATTCCAATGAACTGAAATGTGATATGTATCTGTTTTATAGATGATTTGTAACTTGAATTTAAAATTCACTGTTTCTTATTAAGGAGGAATAGAAACTGGGTCTATAACAGAGATGTTTGGAGAATTCCGCACAGGAAAGACTCAGTTGTGTCACACGCTGGCAGTAACCTGCCAGGTAAGTAGGTGAAACAGCTACTCAAATCAATACACCTGCTGAATGAGTTTCTTTTTTTTTTAATCAGGTATATCTTTTTATTCCAGTATATTGCAAACATCATCTGTGACGCAATATATTTGATAATTTGCATTCCAGAATGTCTTTTCTATTAATTTTTTAATGAGTTTCAACGAGTTTCTTAACAAAATAGGGTATCATCCCCATGATGCAAGAAAACTGTAGTTGTATAGACCCTTTGACACTGCTTTTCTGGTGCAAAGTATTACAGTCCCCCTGCTTCTTTACAGCTGCTGAGTATTGACCCAGACTGTAAAGCAGGGGACTCTCTAGCAGATCTTAAGTAATGGTGAGATCAAAGTCTATAACTGTTCTTAAAGTCTTACTAATAGACTCTTCATGTGCTAAAAGTTTGTTATGCTTTTCAGTGCCTTGACTGTTGTCATTTATAGCTATATATTTGAGGCTTTCCTCTCATTGTCATGTAGCTTTTTATATACTTCCCTTCATTTTCTTTCAGTTAAGCTGTTCTAAAAATAATCTTTGTTTTAAGGGCAGAAGCAAAGCAATCAGTCTTTAATTCTCTCCCAAATGTTTTAGAATAACATATTTAGCATCATTGTGTCTCAGAAACATCCAGGAAAAGTACACTGCACTAACACTGCATCTGATGCAGTAGACTCAAACCCACACAATTTTATGCCACAATAACATTGCTGGTTTTAAGAACTGCTACAGGACTTCCTTTTTGCTTCTGCCATAGACCAGCAGAGATACCCCTCTGAAATCTGTTCTGACTTTAAAAAATTTAGTTGCATTCACATTGCAAACAGACAATTAGGCTTATCTTTTCAAAGATCAAAGTACTTTTGTGACAATCTGGTGCTTTTTCCCATTTCATAGCTTCCAATTGATCGAGGTGGTGGTGAAGGGAAAGCCATGTACATTGACACAGAGGGCACCTTCCGCCCAGAGCGGTTGCTTGCTGTAGCTGAAAGGTCTGTAATTTTACCCCATGCTACTCCATAAAGCTGTGTTGAAACAGTGCCATCTACTGGTGACAAAACAAGTATATGCTAAGCCTTATTTATTTTTAAGTCGCTTGCATATTATTCATTTTAGTTAGCTGAAAGGTAAGATTAGTACAGAATTGTATAAGATGTGTATTTTTATAACACTGCCTGCACATGTGCAGTCCCATGTGTGCCTGCACAGAAGATCTCAGTGAACAACAGTTACAGGTAAGTGCAACTCTATTTTATATGTGATGATAAAAAACAGAACTAAATGCTGTGCTTGCTGCTTATCATAACCAAAGAAATGTTACCTTTTTTCTAATGCTCTGATATTTTTAAAACATGGTAAGCTGCTAATAGGTTGTGATAACATACTGATTACATTTAATTTATGGAGATTATTAATTTTGGGTTTCCTCTGAGATGCTATTAAGGACCTTAAAAACAGACAGGGTCAGAAAAATACAACAGCTTCATGGGTATATCTTTCTCTACAAGTATATTAAAGGATGAAATAGGACTATATTCCACTATTGCTACCCAAAGTGCAATCTCAGTTCTTTCTTTCATTTTTTGAAAAATGGACAGAAATAAAAATGTAAGAGTGTGCTTATATGGAGTTTAGCGACCACAATACTGTTAAACAGGAATAGAAGCTGCATCTTTCAAATCAACAGGAACAAGGTCTCAAAACATTGCTAGAAGAGGAAGGGGTAAGGCAGACAGAAGCAACATGGAACAAATCAGGCAAGGCATCAGACCTGACCAGATGCTCCTCCAAAAGTAGACTTGCCCATGTCTGCCTCATTTCCCTAGGTATGGCTTATCTGGAAGTGACGTGCTCGACAATGTGGCATATGCACGTGGTTTTAACACAGACCACCAGACACAGCTCCTATACCAAGCATCTGCTATGATGACAGAATCAAGGTAACAAGCGTAACGTGTTCAGAGGGGGCTGCATCCTTTAACAAAAGAATGCCGCTCTCTCTCTCTCTCTCTCTCTCTCCCCCTCCCCCCTCCCTCCCTCCAATTGTCAGCCAACTATATCTGTCTGTCTATCTATCTATCTAATTTTATGTGTGTGTTTGTATCATATATAGATATATATCTTTTTGTATATTTTCTCTAAAGATGATGGGGCAATAATAGTTCTTGGCTTTTTTCATTAGAGCAGTTCTGATGATATAACTGTAGGCAGCAACAGACTTTATGCCTCTCTTCAAAGAGATGTGTGTTAAATATATATGATGAACAAAAAAGTGGGTTGGATCCAGACAGACTTGTCAATCAGTCTCACTAAATTCCCTTCCAATCCCACAAACCTTCCAATCATGCAGGTTCTGTGATCCTCAGCAGAGTTTTTTGGAGGTCAAAAGGGACCCCTTCCATCCTTTTTCATCAACAAAAAAGCCAGCCGGATCCCACTCAGTGTTTCGGGTTTTTTTGTTGTCATGTTAAAAGTAAATGGGGTTGGAAGCCTAATACTTTATCTAAACTTATTTTAACAGATTACTGAGCACATTAGCCTCCTCTAGAACTTAATCCTATTCTGCATGAGGGATATCTTATGCGCTACAAACATAGGTTCATCTAGTTCAGCACTTGTGTTTTTCATGCTCTGATCTAGCCCTAGGATGATCTTATCATTTGAAAGAATGCTCAGATATAACAGGGCTATCCCACTAGAAGCACCCCTCCCTCTTACTGCTCAGATAATGTCACATGTGAACCACATGCTTCATGCTAACTTGATTCTTCACCCCCTCTGTGAAGGGAGGGGAGAATGCAAATAGAACACTGCGCGATTATATGATTTTGCAGAGCATAATATAGCTCACAAACCACATGTATGGAGGGACATTCATTCCACCTTGCAAAGCCCATTTCCAGGCCAAGAATGTATGAACCAGGCATAGACTAACCAGTTTCATATTCATGCTTTATTCGGCATCATAGCCACCATTCTACCATACATTATACCCAAGTAGACAGAAATACGTAGATAAACTGAAATTGCTTGATGTTGGTAAGTTCTATGCATGCTTTTGTATAATGCAGGAGTCTTTCCAGTCTCACAAAGAATATTGTATCCAAATGGTCTAGTGTCAAGTAAAAAGGGCCTACTGACAGGCAACAATTGTCAGAATAATAGAAGCAAAATGAATGATCTTAGAAAATACTTGTGGGGGATCAAATTCACATATAAAAATATAAACACAAAAATAAAATATTAATTTTGCCAGAATTCTGACAACAATAATGTCTGGGTTATAGCAAGATACTAATTGTGTAGAAAGTCACCTGTCATTTTGCCAGTAGACTACATTCCTTTCAAAAGTAAAACATATGTCTCGCTTGCATAGCATCCAACAAGCCGAGTTTGAAATATATATTCTCACCGCCTTTCAACAGCTATATCTTTTTTACGGGAAGAAAAATAGAGTTTTCAAGAACTGATATTGTATACCACTGGGAGTTTTTAACCAATCACAGTCTTACTACTTTAATTTATGATGAGGAGAGGTGATAGGGAGTCTGGGTTGCTTTATCAAGGACTGTCTGATAGTAGAATTTGACGGATGTTGAATCAAACCAATAGAAAAACAAAACAAGGGTCTCACTGACTGAACCTGCAAGCTTGGCAGAGTTCCACCTTGTGTGGCTTTGGGTAGAGACAACCTGAGTCTATCTTGGAGTATATTCTGTTGTCCTTCTTGTCTGTCTTTGACAAATGATTAGTAGTTCCATCTGAGGCCAAGAGCTGGAATGAACACAGTAATATATACATGCGATGTTTTGCAGATATGCTTTGCTGATAGTGGACAGTGCCACAGCCCTTTATAGGACTGATTATTCTGGCAGAGGTGAATTGTCAGCTAGACAAATGCATTTGGCCAGATTTCTGCGCATGCTTCTTCGACTTGCGGATGAGGTAAACTAATCTGACTGCATTTTTTTCTTTTCTTTTATTCCATTTGAAGTATTCTCCAGGTAGTCATAAAAATGAATGTGATTATGTCATATAAGTAGACTATGACAGATGGTCTAGGTCTCTTTTGATTTCTGGCAATGAAGTTGCAGTTAATTTTATGCCTCTCTTGTGACAGTTTGGTGTGGCAGTAGTGATTACAAACCAGGTAGTAGCTCAAGTAGATGGAGCAGCAATGTTTGCTGCAGATCCCAAGAAGCCTATTGGAGGGAACATCATTGCACATGCTTCAACCACCAGGTAAGATGAAAAAATGCTAGTTTTCATTGATATGGTTTTTCTTAGGTTCTAGTAGGTTATCTGATAGAGTGTGGGTAGGAAAGATGGTGATTAACATGCAGATAATAGGTATGAAGCCAACTGATTTTTTAAAACTTGAGATATAGGTGGTTCTAGTTCTAATATATGTTTTAATTGATTCTTTTTAGATTGTACCTGAGGAAAGGTCGAGGTGAAACAAGGATATGTAAAATCTATGATTCACCTTGTCTTCCTGAAGCAGAAGCTATGTTTGCTATTAATGCTGATGGAGTGGGAGATGCTAAAGACTGAGTAACCCAATGTGTTCATCTTACAAGAACAGACTAATCAAAAGTAGCTATTCTGCTGATGAGTCTTTTACTATAAGTCTTGTGACTACCATAGGAAGCTGTCATAAGGTAGGGGTACTCTGACTGAACATCTGATCCTCCTTGTTGGAGTTGCTGTAGTTAGCTTTAAAAAAGCTAACAGGACCTCTTGTTCTATTGACACACAACTCCTTCTGACACCTTTTGCTGTATTGAATCCTTAATGCTTTAGTGTGGCAGGAGCTCTGAGAAACACCTTACTTAGAAAGTGTGTGCAGGGCTGATGGATATATCAAGAGTGAAATACTGAACATTTGCCTAACTTTAATTAATGCTCTAAACTATGGGACATGTTTGGAAGAATGGCATGTTTAGAACTGGTAAAGTTGAATTTTTTTGTGGAGGCTCCTGTCTTAACTAATATTTTGTTTTTAAAATCTATTTAGCATTGGCTGAGAATCTGAGCAAAGAAGTTATGACAATAATTGATCATTCTGAAGTTCAAGCAGCTTCTAGTTCACATTAGAGACTATTTGGTTGAAACTGAGCAGAAAAGCTGTTTGAACTACAACTTCAGAACTGAAACTACTAGTTGAAATGTTTATTTTTCTAAATTAATTTGTTCTTTGCCTTATTCCAAAAAAGCTAGCCATTCTGTTATTCTTGTGATAAACAAAAATTGTAGCTGTCCTTCTGACAGCATTGGTGATGACATATCTTTTGCCTGTAAAAATTTCCAAGATGTCCTGATTGTGCTGATACTTAAGACTGATTAAATGAATATTATACCTATGTTTGTTGGCTGTGGAGATCTATACCTTTTTGTATTCATTACCAAATTGTCTCTGTTATGAAGAATAACCATGCAGTATAGATTAGCAAACTGTTTAGAGGACAAAATCTTCATTAATCTTCATTTTTAGTTCTTCAGCTTTGAGCAGGTATAGTGGACTTTGATCTCTCTGTAAGAAATGAAACTTTTTTGAATGGATGGATATTGAGTTTGATGCCTCCACAAAGTCTGTAAAAATACACAAAATTTGAATACTTGTGCATTTGGAACAGTGCTGTGAGACTGCTTCTAAACCCCCTTGCGCACACATAATGGTAACATACATACTGGGAGAAAACCAAAAATCACCATAGATGTACAATTTTGGGAAACGAAATGGTCAGATAAATAACAACAACAACAACATTCAATTTATATACCACCCTTCAGGACAACTTAACACCCACTCAGAGCGGTTTACAAAGTATGTCATTATTATCCCCACAGCAAAACACCCTGTGAGGTGGGTGGGGCTGAGAGAGCTCCTAGAAGCTCTGACTGACCCAAGGTCACCCAGCTGGTTTCAAGTGGAGAAGTTGGGAATCAAACCTGGTTCTCCAGATTAGAGTCCTGCACTCTTAACCACTACACCAAACTGGTAAAGCTCCTTTCAAGAATCTTTCAGTGCAATTCTATGCCGAATTGCACCAATCTAAGCCCACTGACTTCAGTGGGTTTAGACTAGAGTAATTTTGCACAGGACTGCACTGTTTCTCACTTGAACAATACCAACCTCATATCCAGCCACTAACATACATCAATTTCAGGGATTCTTCTTGGGAATCTAATGCAGGGTAGTTGATCTTGCACAAATATTACAAAGGTACTGCAATCTCCAGTGTATTCTAGGGCAAAGGAACTCAAGCCCAGGATGTACCGGTCCTGAAACTTGCGCTGCTCACAATTAAGGAGTGTGAAACAATATTCTCTAGTATTACCTGCTGAACGATTTCCATGCCAAGCATCTTAAGTTTATAAGTGGCCTATTTGTTCATATTGTCAGGTATGCACTGATTTTCCCATGCTGTAGACCTGGGATATCATGTAAAGTCTCTTGAAAGGAACAATGTTGTGGAAATAAACATGGTGTAACAGGATAGCATGCCGATACTACTTCTTAGGTGCAGAATATGCAGCTAGCTCAAAAGGTGTCTCACCTGATGACCAATACACATGCAAGGCACATGCAGACAATTATGGGGCCAATGGCAACAGTGCTGGCTCTGTACCAGTATTATTCCTACTTTCCCAAAGTGGCTTAGAAGTAGGGTTTTTTTCCAGAGGGGGAATCTGGTGCATAATGGCACTTCCTGCCTGGCTGTGAATAGAGGTTACAAAATATGCCAGTGGTGATGGGTGGACTGGCCTTAGCAGGAAAGTTTATGGAGGCCACTGGCAACTTGGCACCAGCAACAAAACATCCACTTGGTTCAAACCTGGCCCACAGTAGAAATAACTGTACCCATTCTTGTAGTTGCTGCAGCCTAGGTCAAACTGACACTGCAGGGGCCCCTTGATTCAGCTTGCTCCAAGATTATTAACAACCCAGTCCACCCTTCAAGGTAGTGTTTGTTTTTTATGTGGCGGACCACATAGTCAACCTGATTGTACTAAACTATAAATTGAACCCTAGATCTGGACTCATTATCAAAACTTTCGACAATACACCTGGGTGATGCCAGTTGTATTGCTGTAGGAGTTCTCAAGGACTAGCAGGGGGAAATGAAAAAAGTCTGAAGCACTTGGACAAATTAAAACTTCATTCTTTGTGAATGAATTTTGTTTGTGCTCCGTTCCTCTTGAGAGTTATTTGACAGCTGGAAGGCAGAGAAGGCATTCTGCTTAGACTGACCCAAACTGTTTTGGGACACTGGTTTAGTTACTAGTCACGAACATCCTGCTGCCACTCTTTGGAGTTCTGTCACATCTGCTGTACATATCCTGGAGAGTTGGCAGCACCAACGACTGTGCAATTAGCATGTTGTACGCAAATTAAAATGCTGCCTAATATACGTGCAATGTGGATGAACCACTGGGCCAGAGGAACTGAGCCAGACTCCCAGTTGGAGGAACAAACGAGTTATTTTGCATTGTTGAGAAATCTGTTTTCTCATTCCTAGAAAAGAAAACCCACATCTTCTTACAAGTTTGCGGGCAAAGAGTTGGCTAGAGTTGCCACTGTGTGTGGTCAGTGAAGTCTAGTTCTCTGCCTAGCTTTCAGAAGCATATGTTAATTTTTTCCATATGTGGGCTTAATTGGTGTAAATATAGAGGATATGCTAAGACATGCCATCTTTTTAAATTTTGCCAATAATGTGCTATAATCAGTTGCTGAACATTTGTGCATTATGTTTACAGACATGGATATTAATTTACTGGAGCTGAGGGGGGGAGACTTCTGGCCAGCGGCACCCCAGGCCATTTGGCTTGGATCACAGGGCCAGTTCTCTCCTCAGATAACCGAGGCAAGCCCCTGATTTGCTGGCAATGCTGCTAAGTCTAGTGTCAAGTTTGTAATACAGTTCTGTGCATCATCTCTTTTGGCCGTTGTCATCGTTATGTGTCACTCTGAGCATATATACGAAAAAGTGTCATTTAAATATTCTACTAAACTTTGTTTTTCTTGCCTGTGGTAGGGTAGGAATATAATAAGGGCATGATATCTGCCTCAGACAGCACTAGAGAGAGCTTTAAAACTTGTGGTGTTGTGTTTTAGCTGCCAGAGACAGGGCAGAGTTAAAGTCAGACTTTCCCCATTTTCCTCCTGTATGGGCAGAGTATTAGAAGCATGCATCTGACGAAGAGAGCTGTGGCCCTCGAAAGCTTATGCTACAATAAAGTTGGATAGTCTTAAAGGTGCTACTGGACTCTTTCCTATTTTGCTACTGTAGACTAACACGGCTAACTCCTCTGGATCTTGGAAGCAATCAGACAGCCTATGCACAATCCCACCACGCTTTCTTGAACAAGCTCCACTGAAACGAATGAGAGTTGTGCAAAAGCACTAATATGCTCACAGATCACCTCTTTGCAAAAGAAACTCCCTATTGATGATTGGTCTTTAAATATATTTTTGCATTTGTGGCCCACCCATCTTAAAGACAGAGTAATTATTTTAAATGTGGGCATACGTATACTAAAATATAACAGTAAAACTTCACTTGTATTCATTTAATCCTGGCTACCAAAAGCCAATCTGAAACTTAGAAAAAGTTTTCTGATTTGCTCAGCAAATTTCTAAACAAAGGGAGTTCCCTAGTTGTGGTACCACAAGTGATTCTCATCATAAATGCCGTGGTCTAATTACACATAGGTGACGTGTATATGTACGCGTAAGAAGCAGCAAAATTTGCAAGATGGATTATCTAGCAACATTTCAGCATAAATCCGGTGCTTTGGAAATAGGGTTGGCTCCTCTATGAGCCTGCTGTTCCTCCATCAGCCCCTTGTGATCTTGAAAAGGTGGGGGGAAGGAGATCTTGTCGACGACATGCTGCATGGCAGGAGGGAGAGCAGGTGAAATCACCCCAGCTCCCTTTTCTGTGAGCAGGAAGCTCACAAGCTGGAGCCAATGTTCTTAATAAATACTGTTAACACTGGTGGTCTCACTTTTTAGTGATCAGTGTTTTTTGGTAAATTGGGCTGAGAGCCAGTGCCTTTCCTAGTGCACATAGCTAAGTAGTGATTTGAATGTGGGTTTCACATATCCAGACGCTAGCCTCAGCTCCAGACACATTTGTAAATTTAATTACTTTCAGAGCAGGTCAGGATCTATAAGAGCCTTCCACAGCTACGATGTTGGTCCTGAAAATTCACGGCTTCCTTGGGTCTCTGCATCATATGTTCATAATGAACTAAATCAGTCATACAGAAGGAATCATTAAAGATGTTTCCAGTACCAGGTGGTTCCTAGAAACTTGAGGCAGCTTTCCCTTGAATCCTTTGCCGCCTCTCTTCTCTTGCAGATGGAAAGCAAAGAGTTAAGTGGAGCCTGTCACAAGGTGGAAGCCGGCTGGAAGGGAGAAGGAAGGCAGTCACGCAATGAAAACAGTGCTGGCTCCAAGGGGGCAGGGTTCTCACGCATTGCCGTGTAACCATGTCATCTATCTTGTCATGGTCCAGGCCCTCCTGTCAGCATTAATCCACACCGACAGTGGATTAATCTCCTCCTCACACACACTCCGCTCCCAAGGGTGAGATGGGGATGGGGGGGAGTCTGTTCCTCAGCCAAGAAGCCTCCGTTCTTCTGGCTCACACCCATCTTGAAATAACAGCTAGTTATGGAGAGCAGTGATTATGTCTCAATTTTGCACGCCAGAAGGAACTTTTAAATTTCAATTCCTTTTCATTGGCAAGACATCCTGACGGCTCAGCCTCCCTCTCCACCAGCACAAAAACACATTCTGAGGGGGATTTTGTTACAGAAATGGAAGGCCAGGAAGTTACCAACTTAAGAAAACCCACTTTGTGTTATTCTCTGAACTTTACATATAAGGTGAAAGGTGATCAGAGTAATTCAGGGTAGTGTTCAGGCAAAGCACTTATGTAACCTTTGTCCAGTGATTTAAGCTGGCATCTACACAAGGCACCTCTTCAAAAGCACAGAAAATAACAGGTTGGAAAGGAACTTAAAGCAGAAACCTGAGTATAGCAACTTGGTAACATTTTATATTCAAGTCTCCCATTAAATATGAGTTTATGAAGTTTGAACGAGTTTGGAAAACAGGTCTGAAAACATGAAACCCTAATGCAAGTATGTATTATAGTTTAACTATGAAGCCCTATAAACCTGTTCTCATGTAACAATGAAATACATTTTTCCATCCTCCTCCTCCTCAAAATCCTCTTATGACTCTATTTAATACTGGCCATGTTTGGTATTGGGCAAATTAAAAATATTCAGTCTTCAGAAAATGACATGCAATGCTAGTTTGTTTGACTGTGTGGAAAAGCAGACATTGCAGCAGCAAATAGTATCTGACATCTCGAATTCTGCATATAGTTAGAACTACAGTAGAAATGAATAGTTAACAGCTATTAATTTGAAGTTTAAAATACTGATTTTTAAAAAAAATTCAGCATTTTCACTTTTGCTCCATTCTTATTTAGAGTCTTTTAAACTGGCCTTTCTCTGAAACTGGACTCAGGGTAGATTACAATGACTGTAAAACATCATAAGCTAAAAATAGGTCTTGCTGATAGCCAAAGGTATATACCAGCTAATCTAAAGGTTTTCCATCCATCTCTTCATTTAATACCACTTTAAAATAGCTAACTAAAGTTCTTGGTAGCCAAAAAACTCATATAGCATTGGTTTGTTACACTCAACAATTATAATAATCTTGTTTCTGTTTTTCAAATTCATATTCTGTTATGTAACTGAAATTATCTTTGTTTTCTCCCGTCCCCCATTAGACAAAACTTAGTTTGGAAGGTTCAAAATATAAAAATGAATGGTGTCTCACTAAATTTTCAGCCTACCTATATCACACGATCAACAGCTGTCCTACCTGTGCTTTAGGTCTTTAAGGTTTGTATCGACTTTGAATGTTAGGAACCTCATAATGAACAAAATTCTATTTTTATGTTTCATAGTCTCAGATGAACAGTACACTGTAACTAAACCCAAACTTATTAGGTTAATGGATTGTGTTCAAGCTGTTGAGGTCATGAGAGAAAGAAAGTTAGTGGCAAAGATGAGGAGAGAAGATGAGACAACCAGTAAGGAGTTCAGGTTTAGTTACTACAGTATTGCCGACAGCAAAAGAGGTTATGAAAATCCTCCAAAAATTACCTGAAGCTTTAATGTTCTTACCTTGTTAAATGTCAGCTGCTCTTTGGATCACTGATGAAGTGGAACATCTGTACATGCTGGGAATGAAAGACGCATAGAATCCTATCCATCCAATTACACAGTTCATTTATGATCCTGGCTGTATGTCAGAACTGTATGCAAACGAAGACTTGTATGGGACAGAGAACAAGAAGCTAAACAACCAGGTTCAGTGCTTCCACTCTACTAATAAGAATAGATATATCTGAGTATTTTTAACAGTTGGAGTCCATCTAGAAAACATCCTCTCTTCTGTCTCTTTGTGACCTTTAAGGAAAAGTCCTCTCCTGAGTTTACTATATTTTGCTAAGTTGGGATTTGAAAACTGCATTAAAACTTTTTGCCTGTCATACAGGTGTGTCAGTATGGGTTAGGGGAGGACATGCTTAAAAGTCTTCCCCCTCTGTTTACCAGTTCCAAATATCCCTCAGGTAGGATGCCCCACTTTCATTGTATCTCATTAACAAAATATGGCCAATGTTGCCACTTTAAGGTGAGTCAGATCATTGGACCATCAAAGTTGTTACTGTCTATTTTGACTGGCAATCAATTCAAGAGAGATTCCTTTATCCTCAAGACTGACTCTGGTTCTACAGGCGATGCCTACACCACCTCTCGTCTTCCCTGGTTCTGTGGTTGGCCCAATCCATATCCCAATTAGGAATCTGGCAGCATCTCCTCCACCTTCTACAACAAGTAGCCACTTTTCCCTCTCAAGGTCATTCGTCTATGCTTCCAACCCCATTAGATCCGAGTTCCCAGTTCCCAGCACCTCTGCCAGTGTTCTCCAAATCTAAAGATGAGGAGACTGTGTCACACTCTGATATAGCTTCAGAATTAGCATCCAACCCCTCACCCAAACAAACCATAGGGGACATGGCCTTTTCATCTCCCAGTGATGACTTTTGTCTGTTTTCAGAACAGATGACATGAATGGCCAAGGCATTTGAACTTGACATATTCTACACTGGAACCTAAGAGCAAGGTCCTGAAGGCCCTCTATTTGGATTCTCCTGTCTCAGTTGCCTTTTCTGCAGTGTTGGATCTGTTGAATATAGCACATAATATCTGAGAAAAACCTGTCTCGGTGTCAGGTACATTAAAGCAGCTTGAAAACTTACATAAACTAAAGCAGGAAGACTGTGGATTTCTATTTACACACCCACCTCCATCATCGCTACTGGCAAAGGAAGTCCAGGCTTGTTACTAATATGGTTCACAATCAGCCCCAGCTGACAGAGAGGGCCAAAAGTTGGATGCTTTGGGCAGAAAAATATATTAATCCGCAGCCCTGAATTTCCACAATTCCAACTACCAGGCGATCATGAAATCATACAACTTGTTTCTATGAGAACTCTTCACCACTTAACCTGCAAGATCTTCCAGAGGAAGATTGTCAGAGTATTACGTGGTGAAGCTGTATGCCTAGCCAAACAGCAAATGAATGCCGGCAAGCACGCTGCTGATTGCTCAGTTAGATCCACGGCTACAGCAGTGGAGCTACACAGTTATGCCTGGTTAAGGTCCACTGCATTGCCTCAGGAGAAGAGAGCAAAGATAGAGGATTTCCTCTTTTAGGGTCACTTGCTCTTCTCAGAAAAAAACGGATGAATCTCTATCACAAATGAAAAAGAACCAACAAACGGCCAGATCACTGGGGGTCACGGCACTGCCTCAAAAATCCTCTTACAGGTATTGTTACTAGGGCCACCAGCAACAAGCAACACTCCAAGATACCTTGCACAACACTACTACCCACAGAGGTCGTACTTCTCATTGCACTCTCAGAGCTCCAGGAGACCACCTAGATCTAGGCCAAAGCAAGGCCAAACTCAGTCCCCTAGATCCTCACAATCTCTCTTCTGACTACAGGAGCCTGAAGGATCCCCCACCATCTGCTTCAAAGATAGACTGAGCCTGTTCTTTTCAGCTTGGAAGAACATCACTGATGTTTCCTGGGTCCTTGCCTTTGTTAAGTGGAGCTACAGATTACATTTCAGATAGCATCATTCTCTAAGCCTTCCACCAACAATCCATTCGGATTGCCCAAGGAACTTGATTTGGCAATAGTTAACCTCCTGTCAAAGGGAGCGATAGAAGTAGTCCAGGAATGGGGTACCCTGTTGGGTTTCTACTCAAGATATTTTTTGGTTCCTAAGAGAGACAGGGGACTGAGGCCCAGTTTGGACCTCTGAAATTTAAACAAATTTAGTAAAGCTGAGAAGTTTTGCATGTTAACATTGTCCAAGGTTATGCAATTATTGCAGTCTGGGGCATGATTTGGCATGTTAGACCTCAAAGATGCCTATTTTCACATCTCTGAATTCATTCATTAGCAGCTAAGGCTTTTTTATCGGAAGAGAGGGTCCGAAAGATATTCTTGGTCCGTATCTTCATTTCAGTATGTTTCCAGTCTGTGCTTATGGTACAAAAGCTATTAAGACTCATGGCCTTCACCAAAGCGATGATCCCTTTTGCACCTCTTCAAAATTGGTTTATTAGAAAATATAATCCTTTTCTGCACTCCCAGGATGTAAAGCTCTCTTCCCAGAACGATTATTAGCCCCCCCTTCTATGGTGGACAAATAGTGATAATTCAACGAAGGGGATTCCATCCTGTATCCACTCACCAGAGATAACATCATGACAGATGCTTCTATTTGGGGGTGGGGAGCCTATCACAAGGACACCTCAGTATGGGTGCAAATCCACCAAAGATGATAAAATGTTCATTCCTATTTGTTCACATTTCCAGCATTTATTTGAGACACCTTTAGCCATTTTTGCAATTTTGTCTGGAAACATATACCACTGGTATATCGTTTTGTAAAATTTCTCCTTGAGAGTGGAACACAAAGTAAATTTGAGGTCCTCAACCCACATATATTCCCCTTGATCCATTTGTATATTATACCCAAAATTCTTTGCCCATTTTGTCATACATTCTTTGACAGATTCTTCATTTCAAATTTCAACAACAATTTATACATTTTCTTAATTATATGATCATCATTTGTACATATCTTTTTCAAAATCTGTCCTCTCTTGCTGAAATACCCATTCTTTTTTGTCCAATTTAAACCTTTCTAACAGTTACACATAAAAGAACCATTGACATTTGTAACATTTAGCTAATAATTCTTCCCTTGTCTTCAATTTACACTCCTCTTCCAGAAACTCTACTAAGTCTCCATAAGTCAACAAGTCCTGTTTAGTTATCATTTCCTTTCTATAGAAGGCTTCTTGTGGTGAAATCCACAATGGCATCTTCAAGGAAAATCTTAGTTTATACTTATTTCATATTCTCAGAATTGCTCATCTTATATAGTGATTTTTTAAATCCACATTAACCTTTACTTGTCATACCATGAGTAGGCACGCCAACCAAATCACAAGTCATGTCCTTCTAGTGTCAAGAGTGTATCATTTTTCAGAGTCATCCATTCCTTCACATCAGACATGAGGCTGCAAAGTACAGCTTTAAATCTGGTAGTCCTAAACCACCCCTTTCCTTTGCATCTTGTAATGTTTGTATTTGACTCTTGTTTTTTTCCCTTGCCAAATAAATTTAGAAATGTCTCTGCCACTGTTTAAATGGTACGTCTGATGTTAGGATCAGTATGGTCTGGAACAACATTCTAGGAAGAACATTCATCGTAATAACCGATATCCTCCCCAACAGAGACAATTGTAATTATCCCATCTCATCATATCCTTTTTAATTTATTTCCAAACTTTCTCATAGTTATTTTGAAATAGCATAGAGTTCTTCCCCATCAGCGTAATACCTATTTTACCCTTTTTCCACTTTAAACCCTGTTTTCTTCAATAGCTCTTCCTGTTCTTCTATAACCATATTTTTGTTAACATCTTTGTTTCTTTTCCAAAGAAGTAACACAAATTATATTAAATGCCTGCAAGGTTTCTACCCATATCTCAAATGGAACCATTTTGCTGTCTGGGCTGCCCAGAAAGGAGAATCTCCATTTAACTGCCCCCTTTCCACTATTCTAGGTTATCTAGTCTCCCTACTGGGAGAAGGGCTGTCGGTCATGTCAATTAAGGTAGCCTTAGTGGCTATATCCACCTTCCATAAGCCAATAGATGGTAAAACTGTTTTCTCATACTATGTTTCTAAACAATTATTGAAAGGGCTTCTCAACACCTTTCCCCCAAAGTCCGTTCTGGTCCCACAGTGGAGCCTATCATTGGTCTTGTCAAGATTCATGCTCCCTCCTTTTGAACCCATAGCCTCCTATACTCTGGCTCTCCTCTCTTGGAAAGTAAGCTTCCTGGTTGCCATCACAGCAGCCAGAAGGGTAGGGGAGCTTACAGCCCTGAGAAGTGATCCACCCTTCACTCAATTTTATCTTGAAAAGGACATTTTGCATACAAGTTTGGACTTCTTCCCCAAGGTAGTCTCTAGATTCCACATGTCCCAATGCATCTCCTTACCTGTATTCCTTCCCTCACCAAGTTATCTAATGAACAAGTAGGCATCCTCTGCCCAGTGCTGATCACTGCCCACTCTACTAGTGCTCAGGCTGCCTTCCCTAAGGGTGCTCTGTTTCATATCTGCAGAGCTGCCACATGGTCATCAGAGGACACTTTCATATGACATTATTCTGTGGACACAAATTCAAGAAGAGAGTCAGCAGTTGGTACTGCAGTTCTGCATTCTTTGACTGACAAGCTCACCCCCACCTCCTCTGGTGAGTAGCTCGTGCTACTCCCAATGTGAGACTGCACAGGCAGATACAACAATGAAAACAGGGTTGCACTTAGCTGTAACTGTTGTTCGTCAAGTATCTACTGTGCAGGAACACATTTCCCCCCTCCTGACCTGCTTCGAGCTTTTTATGGATGATCCTGCTTGCACCTGTTCAGGAGAATGAGGGAAGCTCCGCCTCACACCACCCTGTTTTGGCAGGAAATGAGGCACGCCATGAGGAGGAGCTTCTCCTTGCAGGGTCCTAAAGCACAACATCTCTCTCCAAGACTGATCTGTGCCTGCACAGTCTCAATATGAGCCTGCACAGGAGATACTTGATGAGCAGTTATAGGTAAGCCTTACTGTTCTCAGAATCACTGGTGCCACCACCACCCCACCTAGGCCAAGTAAGAGACACAGCCGCCTTTGCCCATGTGAGATGGGTGGGAGCCATCAACAGAAGCCAGCTGCCAGAGCCTTGGACAGAGCAGGCACAAGTGCCTGCTGCTGAGTTGATTGTCCAAGGTCCAGACAGGACAGGCTTGGGTAGCTGTGAGTAGGTAGCCTGAGCTCAGGACAGGCCATGTGTGGGTGGCAGTAGAGGAACCTGCTCTCCATACTTGTTCTTCTCCCCTTGCGCACATTGGTGGTGGGGCTGGTCAGACCACCACCACCTCACTGCCTGGTGCAGCTGCCCCTGGTACCTTCAGATGTTGGATATCTGTTATGATCACTCCCAAGCATCTCTAGTTAAGGAGCTCAGATAACAGATATTAGGACAGAATGTCATACCACTTGGGACCTGCTGAGCCACACCCAGTCACAGTAGGCAGTTGTAGATGAACCAGTCGCCTGATGGGGCGTGAGGCAACTGCATGTGTTCATTACTAATTTGTCTGAATTTTACCATATTTTATCATATAAAACCATGAATTTTACCATATAAAACCAACATTTTTAACAGTTCCATTTGATGGCTAACTTGGATCTAGATCACACATTTCTTGCTTCCGTTTCTGCTGCAGAGCTCATATGACACTAATTTCATCAAACTTTTCATGGATTTTTGCCTACAATGTGAACAAGACCTAATGAAAAATCTGAAAGCATAAAATGTAACTTCCATTTGCTAAGAGTATCTACCAGATACATTGTTGGTGTGCTTTGAAATAATTCTTCATCTTCTTCTGACCTGATTTAGTTATAGCTTCCCAAAAATTCAACATGTGTCAAATGCTCAGCTTGTGGTATGTTGTGCTTGGAAATGGACATAGCAGATATATAAGGCTCCTTAAAGAGGTCATCTACAATTGTGGAGTAGAAGAGCACGATCTGAGTCCAGTATCACCTTAGAGACCAACTAGATTTCTAGGAAGTGAGCTTCTGAGAGTCAAAGCTCCCTTTGCCAGATAGTTGGAGCAGGAAAAGATAGGAGTCTTTAAAGTCCAGGCAGAAGGTAGGATGAGTATTGCAAATTAAATTGTCAGGAAGCTGGCTGTAATGCATGTAGTAATTAGATAGCTGCGAAGTATGTAAAATTAGCATCTGTAACGCAAGAAAAATTTAGTTGGTTTTTAAGGTGCTGCTGGACCTGAATCTTGCTCTTCTACTACAGACCAATACAGCTACCCATCGGAAACAATTTTGGAGTAGGTTGTCATCTGCTGAAAATAAGCCACAGGAGGCTGCTTTCTCTGTTCTAAGCCTGTAACTGAAAGCTGTAATTAAGTGGCTGAGGGAGAACAAACAGAAGCTGAATCCAAATAAGACAGTGATGATGCTGGCTGGAAAGGCCCCTGTTTTAAATGGATTAGTTTCAAGTGAGTAGCCATGTTTGTCTGCAGCAGAACAGCATTCCTATTTGCATCTACATGTATTCCTACTCCATTCCTACTTGTATCCGATGAAGGATGCTTGACTCTTGAAAGCTTATACACTTGAAATCTTGTTGGGCTTTAAGGTGCTGCTGGACTTTAAATGGAATTGATGGTGCACAGCTTTCATTGCTTGAGTCTTGCTGGATCTTGGTCTCCTATTGAAGAAATGAGTGTCCCTGACAGCAAACACAGTTGCTTTTCAGCTCTAAGGAAGCTGGCTTCCTGTTTTGCAGACAATCTGGCCACGATTATCCGTGCTTCAGTAATCGGGCTCCTCTTGATCCCAAACAATTCAGAAACTGCAGCTTGTGCAAACTGCAGCAGCCATTTTTATTATTGGGTGCTGGCGGACAGGGCCATGTTACTCCTGTGCTGAGGTCCCTTCTCTGGCAGCTAGGTCCAATTCAAGGTGTTGATGCTCACCTTTAAAGCCCTACACACTTGAAGGACTATTTATCTTGTACTACCCCAACAAATGTGCTTGTTGTTCCTCTACTAATAATCTCTGAGTACTTTTTCTTTGGGCCTCTAGGCTATAAACTAACTTTTGGTAGTCTTTAAAGTGTCACTGGACTTCTGTTTGAAATTATTTTCCTTCTGAAATGTCCTCCACAGCTGCTTCCCACCAGTTTCAGGGAGACAGTTGGCGTCAAATGCTTCAGTAATTTTGGACAGCAAAGATTTGTTGTTGTTGTTGTTGTTAATTGAGGTACAGATAACAGCAGTTGTTAAATGTGAGCTGTGTGGTACAGTAGCTGAAGTATTGGTTTGGATTAGGAAAAGAAACCCAGACTCAAATTCCTGCTCAGACCCAAAGGATATGCCACAGCAGCCAGGGGCCCTGTTTATCCAACAACACTTGCTCCTTGGTAAAGTGCTTTGTAGGGCGGAGTGTTTAACCCTTCCCCTGCCAGATCCTGTCCCCTTAACCCCCTCCCCCCACATGCCATACTTTTACCTGAATAATTGGGAATGCCAACCCTGAGCCATTGTGACTGTAAGAGATTGTACTGAGTAGCATTTCCTTTCTGTGTTGCATGTACTTTAAAACCTGCACAGCACGAAATGCTACAAATGGCTTCTAATAATTAGATATTATAAAAGCCATATGAGCAGAACTGTGAAAAGACATGACTTGGCATAGCTTCAGTTTACTCACCATATGCTTGTTCCTGGCGGATTCAATGTATAGCCAGTTATAACCACAATGTGTTATGGGTTGTACACACAGGAAAAGGTTTTCAGCTAACTACATTTTTTCTTTCTGGTGAAGAATGTGTATGTTTATGAATCTTATATTGCTAGTAGCAATCCATTTTTTCTTTTTTTTCATACTGTTACACACCACTTACATGTAGCACAGCCCGTTTCAATCAATATATACATAATTTATAAGAACTGGGTTTTTAAAAATATCTTCAGGATAGTTTCAGATTAATAAAGGAAGACCCTAACCTTCCAGTGTATTCCAGTATTCCCTGTGAATTTGACCCAAATGACCCATGCGCCATGGGCCAGTCACTCGCTCTTTCTCAGCATAACCCATTTCATAGCATTGTGACTATAAAATGGAAGGAGGGAGTAGACCACCCTGAGCTTCTTTGAGAAAAGATAGGATAAAAATTTGACAGCGGGGTGGCTCCACTTTCTGCTTTTCCTTTGGAGCAACTCAAAATCTGGTTTTGTGTCTTGTATGGCTCCGATTCAAAACACCAAATCTGTGCACACCATTGATCCTTAACAGACTGGTCTCTGTCAAGTCTCTTTGGCACTGGAATAAATGTTCAAGATGGGTAACCGTATTAGTTTATCTGTAGCAGTAGAAAAGAGCAAGAGTCCAGTAGCACCTATAACACAAACAAAATTTGTGGTAGGGTCTGAGCTTTTGTGAGATACCTGAAGAAATGAGCTGTGACTCACGAAAGCTCATACATACCCTACCACAAATTTTGTTAGTCTTATAGGTGCTACTGGACTCTTGCTCTTTAGTACTGGAATAAATGTTGTTAGTCACTGAGGTATCATTGGATTTCTGTTTTGGTATAATAGTCATATCTTGGTTGTGACAAAACCAGGCATCTTTTAAAATAAAAGCCCATAACACCTTATTTGCCCCCATAGTTAACTTTAATCTCAATTTTACTCTTTCATTTTATAAGTACTGAGTGACACAAACAGTGAAAGTTCCTTTTATATAAAAAAAAATGTTTCAGGGAGGGGGAGTAAACCCAGGTCAGAAAGGTGCTTTGTTATAAAACTTTTCAGCCCTTGATGACATGGGATTTTTGTGAGGCAAAGCAGACTTTACCAAAAAAATAAAATAAAGGTCAGTTTAAGGCCAACTGGGCTAGAAAAGTGTGTGCCTTGCAGAATTCCTTCCTAGCCGTAACTTAATGCTCAGAAATTCATTATTAGGTGGTGTTAAGCACTAAAGAAACAGCCAGACTGACAGCCAGAGAGATTTCTTTATTTAGCAAACCACTACAAAACAAACAGCCATAAATGTCTCCGTTCTGTCCTGCTAGATCAAGCTCTGGAAAGGAGTGAGTACTATGCTGCTCCATGTTTATTACAAAGGTGCCAGAATAAAACTGTTGTCTTGGTCTGCTTCTTGTTTCCTCGCTGTCTAAGGTGGGAAGGACATGTTAGGGGGCAAAAATGAGATTCCTAAATCCATTTTTCCAGTGTAATGTTAATGTGTTCAGGAAGGAATCTGCAGGGAAGAAGCATCAAGGAGAAAGGGGTGCTTAACCCAGCACAATTGTTCCCCCATGATCACTCTCCTAGCTGTTCTTCCCCTTTTTTGGCCAGTTGGACTCCAAGGAAAGGCTCCAAAAAGACGGGGGGGGGGGGGGCAGGGGAAGGGTTAGGCTCCTTTTCTCTCATCCACTTAGTGTCCCTTTAAAATGCTTCTCTCTCGCACCGTGCATTACAATTGCCTAGAAAATGCTTTGGAACACATTTGCCAAGTTAATGTGGAAGAAAGCCCAGGCCTTCTGAAAAGTGCTTCTGAGTCCCAGCCTGATAGGTTTCGCTCTTAACAATGTGCTACTTGCTTCTTTCCTTGAAGTGAGCAGCAGTTGGCTCCAGGTCACTTAAGCTGACATCTCATTGCCCTGTTCACACATACTTCTTGGAGTGTGAGCCTTTCTGAGGGTATGAGCCCTATGAGCCCTATGAGTCCTTCCTTGCCTGGGAGGTGGTTCTGGATCAACGTGGTTCTAGAATCCACACTGGCATGGCAGCACTGCAGCATCTCCCACTGGGGAATGGGGACACTTGCAGCAGGAGTGCCCTGGGGAATGACGTCATTCCTGGGGAAACAAGGAAGTGCTCCTGAACATGCAGAAGCATGCTTCAAAGCTCCTGAGCCCATTCCCTGTGCCTTTCCCTCTCCACCAGTCTGGTGAGAGATGGCCGGGGGCGGAGGCTGGGAGCAGGTGATCCCCTGCCCCCACCGGGTGACTGGTCACCCTGTGGAGCCTATAAATGGCAACACTCCAATTTTCTGCTCTCTTATAACCTGGGATCATTTGGCCTTTAATAGCTACAGCCCCACTAATACAAAAGTTTGCCTCTTGTACTATAAGCCTACCGCAGTTCCTTCCCTCTGATTCTCACCCAAACTATTTTGTGAGTGCCTGGAAGAAACCAAGAGATAAAGGAAATTAAGATCATAAATACTGATCAAGCTCAATTTTTCACATGCAAGCTTCAGTTGGAGTTGTCACTGGGTCAGGTCTCCTTCCCACATCCAGCTCTGCATGCAGTTCTTGAAGAACGGGAGGAGAGCTCCTCAAGATAGCCACACCATCTGAAGGGAAATGCAAGGAGGTGGTAGAAGGCTGCACTCCAAAAGACATTCACTTTTCTTCCCCCTTCCCTTGCTCTCACCATCAGGGCTGGCAATAATTAAGAATAGCACTGCTTTGTAGCCTCGAATGGATTGAATTACATGTAGACTGACAGAAGGCTAGCAAGCAGAACTCTTCTTGCAAAACTGGGATGCTGGCTTGCATGTGTGGGTTCTCCAGCCAATTGCAACTTCCTTTTTAAACAATGTCCCCTTGTTGAGGGATCATTTCATATGATATGGGTGCCATTGTATGCAGATCAAGCATTGTGTCTGAAGATCAGTGTGGTATTTGTTTTGCAGAAGGTACACTACTTGGAAATCCACTGTAAATCATGGCTTCCCAATGTGTAAATGTGTAACAAAACAGACATGTACACAATCTTTATACGTGATAGTATAACAGGAGTGTATATTTTCATGCCCACTGGTATATCCCTGCATCAGTAAAGTATGAAGTGGCTGATGTCCCTTTTACATTGAAATTTTGTTTCATGTGAAGTAAACCATAGCACATGCCAAAAATGGGTCATTATTTTATTCTCCCTGGGCACCGGCATGCCTGGGTTTGCCTGTGGTTGCTCACTCTTCCTATGAAGAGTGGTATCTCGAGTATGGAACACTGATACCGATTGTTTTAATTATGTTTTTAGATTTCTATATCATGTTATGACCTCTAAATGCTCCAAGATGGTTTATTGTGTAACTACAAGATAAATATGTTATTAAAGCTGAACAATAAAATACCTTAAATTAATTTAAATAACTTAATTGATAAACAGCCTAATGCTTTAAATACTGAAGGAAATTGTGTATCTGTCCTCTTGCAAGGCTGAGAGTGGACACAGACATCAGCGAATTCAGCTGCTGGGCAGGTAAGAGGTATTTTCCAATGGCAGGCCTCCTATCTTTGTCACTCCAAAAAGGGAGTGCAAGGTCACACTCCACCTCTCCCTCAAACACTGAAAACTATGTTGAGCTGAACAATGTACACATGGATTCTTGTCAAGAAGCTGCTTTTTAAAAATCTGGTACACAACTTTTCCTCCTCCTCTGCTGCATTTTTCTTCACTGCACTACTGTAGGCGGCCACATGCCAGCCAACTGCTAGCATACCTTGTAACTAGAAACTGCAGCCACAGAACTACCATTGGCATGTCCCCATTTCTAACTGGTTATGTTTTGTTACTAATGGCCAACTGGTAGAAACAACTGCAGGATGCAGCAGCCTCCTGGCTAGGAGCTGTGTGACAATCACATGACCTCTGGCCCACCCTTGACACTTCACTAGAGCTTGACATAGCCGAAAAAGCCAGGAAGAGGCAGTGCAATACCCTCCAGCAACGCAAAGTGCAACAGGACAGTTTGGTGTAGCCGTTAAGAGCAGCAGGATGCTAATCTGGAGACCCGGGCTTGATTCCTTGCTCCTCCCCTTGAAGCCAGCTGAGTGACCTTGGGTCAGTCATAGTTTCTCAGAGCTTTCTCAGCCCCACCCACCTCACAGAGTGATTGTTGTGAGGATAACAACACGTTTTGTAAACCGCTCTGAATGGGTGTCAAGTTGTACGAAAGGGCAGTATATAAATCAAATGTTACGTTATATATCAAAATACAGATTTTACAACCAGGGACCTCCTGCTCAGGGGGGCAATGAGGTTTGGGGTGGTCATTGGCTTCTCTTGCCACCTCCAGCCACCTCCTTACTTCCTAGGTGGGGTTGGGGTAGGGCCTCTGTCTCTGCTTCTGCCAGTTCCTTCCAGTCCCTGACAATGACAACAGAAATAGAAGTAAGTGAATTTTCTGTGCATTCACAGAAAAACCCTTTTGTTCTGAGGGGATTTAAAACTCCCAACGTAATTTGCTAAACCACTGATAATTTGCAAGTGACAATGGCAGCCATAATCCGTTACATCCCCCTTAGCAGCCAAGCAGGTGTTGATTATGGAGACTTTCACACATTTCCTTCTACATCATTTCTTACTTCTTAGGCTGTTCCTTCACCAACATTCCCATCTGGCTGACTGCCAGCCAACCATCTGTCTAAGGCAGGTGTGCTCAGGCCTCAAACAGGCAGGGAAGGGGGTTGCACACCTTGTTCTTTCCCCTGCCATGAGAACGACAGCACACTCCTGGTTCCTCTTCCCTTGCCTTCCTCTTTGGCCCTACTTTTGTTAATATTATTCCCCTTTTCACACCTCCCTGAGTTTCCTCCTAATCTCCACCCAGCCTCCCTGAGCAGCCCTTCTCCCAGCCAACCCAGTGAGAGAGCTGAGTAGGATTCTCTAGCCCTGCCTACCTCATCTCAGTCCAGGGTATGGTGTTTGCTCAGCCCTCTGTCTGGCTCGCCCCTGCTGCTTCTGAAGCCTCTCCAGGGGCTACCTTGGTGGCCTGCAGTCTGTGCTTACCCTGCCTTGTTTGCCAAAGGACTCCTGTGGGTCTGGATGAGGTTGGGATGCTGTGTTGTTGCAGGAGACAGATGAGTCAGCTGCATGGTCTGGGGTTGTTGCTCGGGACACGTAAGGAGGCCTGGTGCTCCATGGAGGCACCTACAGCTGAGGTGACAACAGAGGAGGTGGAGCAGGGCCAGGAGACGATGCCTGCTGTACAGTGCTGGTGGGGTAGTGGAAAGATGATGGTATTGTCAGATTTTAGGGTCCAACTATATATGACATCTGACACGAGATGAGTTGGGAGCCCCTGACCTGACTCAGTCACATGCACATTGGGAAGATACACTTTACAAACTGCTCCATCATTTGGTGCAGCTCAGATCACTGTGAGGTGGTGAGGAGGGACTTCTGCCTTCACTCAAACCATTTTCCTTAGTGGAAATGAGGGGGGAGCGCTGTTTGCCATTTCCTTGGGCTCCATGTGTCCTAGGTCACATGAACCCCTAATCCAACTCATGTCATGTACAGTTGGACTCCTAGCTTCAGGGTGAAGCAACCAACTCTGCCCCTAGCAAGGGTATCCCAACGTTGGGGCTGTTTGCAGCATCTGTTCTGTGCTCAGGTTATATTATGTAAACTAGGCTATTTTCATGCCTTTGTAGCAGTCATCCTGGACCAAACCACATGAAAAAAATAAACAGAGAATGGCTACACCAGGTGGAGAATCAGATGCCTAATTAATTAAATACTTCAACATTTATTTCAAGTTAAAACATGGGATGTTTATGTTTTGTGAGATTATCAATCTATGTTGCTTTCCAAAATAGAAGACTTCGATAAGGTTGAAACATTGTGATTTTCCTCATGCACACAAATTCTGTGGTGAACAATCAAACATAGCATATTCAACTGTGCCGATCAGATGTGAGCCAATGGTGTTGAATTCCATTAGGCTGGATGAAAGAGAACTTGTATGCATAAAAAGCCAATTTTGCTGTACTGTACTCAGGGCTTTTTTTCTGGGAAAAGAGGTGGTGGAACGCAGTGGGTTGCCCTCAGAGAAAATAGTCACATGGCTGGTGGTCCTGCCCCCGATCTCCAGACAGCGGCACGGAGGGCAATCTAAACTCTCCTCTATCTGGAGATCAGGGGGTGGGGCCACCAGCCATGTGACCATTTTCAAGAGGTTCCGGAACTCCGTTCCCCCCCCCATTCCCCCTGAAAAAAAGCCCTGACTGTACTTATAACCTGCTAAACAGCCACAAATGGACCAACAAACAGCCCATCAAAAATTTGCTCACTGTTCATGACTGGCAAACAGGACATCAATCAAAATGGCACATGCTCAAGCATCCCTATACACCACACTCTACCTGAGTGTTACTTTTCTCTGTGCTCTATGAGGTATGATTCAAGTATCCTGCCTGGCTTTGCATCACAGTTAAGTGGTTAGAGTGTCAGACTAGGGTCAAATCCACATTACTCATTCTAAGTCGCATGTTCCCCGCATTCCCCACACAATCCCGAGTGCCGGTCACATTACCTCATTAAACAGACGCATTTCATTCGCATTTCTCCTGAATATGTGGTCACAGGTTTTCAATGGGAGTTTCACGGTGGCCGTGAACGGGCCAATGAGCAATTTACTTCCTGTCTCTCCGGCCGTTCCGAGAGTTCCTATTGGCTGATTCAACTTGCAAGTGCTCCATAGTCTGCAAAAGACTGTTTTTGACTTCATAGCATTGGATTTATTGATTATGCTGTTTCTGAATCAAATCTGGTAGTTTGAAAAATCATTTTGGGATGAATCCATCCTCAGAACGGACTCGCGAAACTTCCTTTTAAATTTTTTATTTTTTTAATTTTATATTACTGTAATATCGAAATTATGAAATACCGAAATAATGACACTCCAAGGAAGTGAAACTTCAGTAAAATTCAGGCACTGAACTGTCCTGCATAGGAAATGCCCACGAAAGCTTCCCACATGCTTCCAAATTTCCAAAAAAGAAATGGGAGAGAGCCATCAGTGCTGTCAGTGGGGGGAAGAGAGGCATCATTATCTTCAATGATGTTTCTTTATAAGGCAAGATCGAAATAACGGAAAAGTGCGCTCAAAAAATTTTTAAAAATGGGCGGGAAAAAAAGGTCCTGCCCAAAAAAGTGGTTTTCGAGCGGCCATGTGACCGGAGGGACGCGTGAGAAAGACGGATTGGAAGCAGGAATGTGAATGAAGAGGAAAAAATCACGGATTGGAGGCAAACGGAAGATATCCGATAAACATGCGGGTAATGGGTGAATGTGGATTCGACCTAGGATACGGGAAAATCAGGTTTTAATCCCCACTCTGCCATGGAAGTTAGCTGGGTGACCTCTGGCATCACACTCCCTACTTAACATACTGCACAGTGTTGTTGGTATAAGGATAAAATGGAGGAAAGGAGAGTACGATTGTAAACCACTTTAGATGCCCACTAGGGAGAAAAGGCAGGATATAAATATAAATAATCATACATTTTGTAACTCAACCCCTCCCCCATTTCTACTGGTCAGCTATGGTCTTTCCATACATTACCCTATTAACATATTCAAAGTCATTTGATAATCTTATTTTGGGAGCAGAATAAGCCAAGCAAAATACATATAACAATCCAAGATCAAGATCTAAAACCAGACCACAATCCATGTATTACCTTTATTGGGACTGGTTACAATGGCAAGAAGGGTATGTGAAAGCTTTCTAGTTAACAAGAATTCTTCCTCAGGTTAGATTTTAACAATATAATTTTTTTAACGCAGGTAAGTGAGAAAAGATATTCCAGGCTATAACTTTGAAGTCTTCCTCTTACGACATTCCTGTGCTGAATGACAGAGCTCCTCTTGGCAAGAGGGAATAGAAATAACAAGTATTTCTTCATTCAAATTACAACAGACAGATTGAAATGAAGGTGGCTAGCCTTTATAATCCTGATGGGGAAATGCCATTTTTTCTTCTCTTGCCCAGAGGAACCCTTGCATTCAGCACAGAGATGCCATGAGAGAAGGCCTTTAAAATAATTGCCTGGAATATCTTTTTTCCTCTCCCTGCCCCTTTATTTTTTTATATTGTTAACATCTAGCCTGAGGAAGAGTGCTGGCAAACTCGAAAGCTTGTACACACTTCTGTGTCTCAGTAAAGGTTTTATATGGATTGTGGTTTATAATAAACATAAGCAATTTTTGCTTGGTCTTCATAGTTTGACTTGCACAATCTGTTTTTTTCCCAGAAGGGAATTTGCATCATGTTTGTGTTGCACCTCTTTAAAAAGCCGTGAGCAGTTGGTTTTTCAGGTTTAAGGAACGGACCATCATAGCCAAGAATGAAAGTAAAAATTGCAATGAAAATAGCGCAACAAACTATTACTAGCAGTGAAATACTTATTACACGCAGAGTGCAGTTTACCTATTCAAATTCTGAGCTTTCTTTCACATTTCACATGTTGGACAGCTTCCCTACTGGATTTCATATTCTGTGTACTACCCACAACACAGGGCACTTTCCACTGTTTGCTCTTTTCAACACCAGATGCTGATTTGAGCAGTCTGGATTTCAACCAACAGCTGCCTCACTCTCATAAATGAACCTCATGCAGAAGAACTACCTTGCTGGATCAAATTATGGTCAATCAAATTGGTTCTGTTTCCAATATTAGCCAGCCAGATGCTAACAATGAATGTCTGAAAGTGCCCCCCCAATGGTCTACCACCAGGACCCAATATTCAGAGGTATACTGTCTCTGTAAGTGGATGTTCCATTTAGTAATCAAGACTAAACTGTTGCTGATAGGCCTGTTCCTGCACGAGGCCAGTAAACACTGTCTATCTGGGCAAGGTGATCGAATGGGCGGTGGCGGTACAACTGCAGGAATTCCTGAATGATGCTGTAGTCCTGGACCCATTCCAGTCCGGCTTCTGTCCTGGCCATGGGACGGAGATGGCCTTGGTTGCCCTCACAGATGACCTCCACAGGCATCTGGATCGAGGCGGGTCGGCACTGCTTGTGTTACTCGATCTCACAGCAGCGTTTGACACGGTCGACTATGACTTGTTGGCCAGCTGCCTCGCCAACGTGGGGATTAGGGGAACAGCCTTACAGTGGCTGGTCTCCTTTCTCTAGGGTCGGGGACAGAGGGTGGCGCTCGGGGGAGGTCTATCGCCCCGTCACCCTTTGGTGTGCGGGGTTCCGCAAGGGGCGATACTCTCCCTGATGTTATTTAACATCTACATGCGCCTCCTTGCCCAGTTGGTGTGGAGATTTGGGCTGGGCTGTCATCAATACGCAGATGACACCCAGCTTTTTCTGTTGATGGACGGCCAGCCAGCCAGCCAGACATGGCACCGGACAATCTGGCCAGAGCTCTGGAGGCTGTGACGTCATGGTTGAAACAGAGTAAGCTGAAATTGAACCCGGTGAAGACGGAGGTCCTGCAGCTGGGATGGGGGCTGCCAGATGTTGGGACCCAGCTCCCTGCCCTGGATGGGACACCACTGGCAACTTTGCCAGTGATGAAGAGTCTGGGGGTGCTCCTGGATGCCTCCCTGTCAATGGAGGCCCAGATCACAGCAGTTGCCAAGTCTGCATTTTTCCATCTTCGTCGGATCAGGCAACTTGCCCCCTACCTGACGCCCCAGTACCTGGCTACAGTGACCCATGCAACAGTCACCTCCAGGCTAGATTACTGTAACTCACTGTACGCTGGGCTACCCCTGGGCCTGATCCAGAAACTACAACTGGTCCAGAATGTGGCGGCGCAGGTCCTGACCGGTATATCCTACCAGTCACATATCACACCTGTCCTGCACCAGCTGCACTGACTTCTGGTTGAATTCCGAATCAGGTTCAAGGTGTTGGTTCTTACCTTTAAAGCCCTGAGCAGGTTGGGACCGGCATATCTTCAGGACTGCCTCTCCCTGTATGTTCCCTGGAGTCCGCTTCGATCAGCGGATAAATGTTTACTGGTGGTCCCCGGCCCTAAGGAAGTCCGCCTTGCTTCAACCAGGGCCAGGGCCTTTTCAGTCCTGGCCCCAGCCTGGTGGAATGCTCTGTCAACGGAGACTCAGGCCCAGCGGGACATATTATTGTTCCGCCAGGCCTGTAAGACATGTTCCGCCAGGCATCGGTGGTTGAAGGGGGCGGTGCCATGTCGGCCTCCCACCTTTGGGGTGGGGGGGTTCTCCCCACCATTGCACCTTAACGTATTTGGTTAATTACTTTTATTATTGTTTATTGTATGTTGATTTTAGAATTATTGTTTTCTTGTTTTTATTTATTTTAACTGTTGTTCACTGCCCAGAGCCCATGAGGATGGGCGGTTTATAAATCGAAATAATAATAAAATAATAATATCTCAAATACTGCTCATTCCTTGAATGACCTGAAGTTCTTGCATTCAGTTGCCCCTCCAAAATTTAGTAAAGTACTCCCCACTATTAAAAATGGAGAATAGGATTTTTATTGTTTTACCAAGTTTTGCTACTCTGTAAATGGTGATTTCTGGCCAGTAAACCAGGCTTGTGTTCTTAACACTATGTAGATGTTCTGTTATATTATAAAGTGTACACAAAGATCGTATGGCCGTCTGTCCTGTTCTTGTCATCACAAAGCACCGCCAACAACTGAGAAATTGTACAAGACAGTTGGTTTCCATCTTTGTTACCCTCCCCACTTCCTCTCCCCACTCTTTGCATTCAACCAGTGAGATGAAAGGAAACATACTGAAGCCGTCAGGTTTAAATTACGCAGCTGTCATGGAAAAGGACTGTCTGGGGGCTTTTCATAATGGCTTGGTCCAAGTTAATAGCTGTTCATTTATTCAAAGAAAGCTGCTACTGCAAGGAAGGCTACTATTACCAAAAACTGAGGCTGATCCTTCAAGATTGTGAAAGGGCGACCAGAACTATCTTGCATGTGAACTATACCAAAAGCATTTTGAAAGTCATGATTAAGATATACAGAATGGAACTCTCAACACCTTACAGTAGGGAAAGGGAGAGGGGGGGAGAGAGAAGCTTAATTAAGCAGAAGTAAGCTTGAGAGAGAGATGGCATCGTTAAAGGAGAGAATAATTCCAAACACTATTCAGATTTTTAACATATGGACACCTGATTCCACATGATATTACCTATGCTATTAAAAAACTGCCACTGAGTTAAAATTGATTTTCACTTAAGTAAACCATCAAAGCCATCACTTTTCATTTTGCAAAAATAACATGAATTTTTAAAAATACTATTTTTTCTCCTGCCAAGTTTTCTCTCTATACATCCTCCCCTCCCTGGACCCAATCCAGAGCCCCCACCCCCTACACACACACAGCCGCTCCAGTCACAGAACATTAGTGTCGCATGTAACTTGGCCCTAGCAACCCTCTTTACTTCCCACCTTAAATTTCCAGCTTGACTTGTTGGACCTTCAAGTTTGACCAACTGTTTCTCCATCTAAGATCAAACTGCACACAAAATTGGTGTTTATATTCTGCAGGAATTTTGCTTGTCCCTAGTTATGAGAGCAAAGTGGAACTGCCTGGCTCCTGCTGCTTGTAGCTTCTTGCTTTATAAAGGATCCAGGCCACCAGTGTGAGGGTTCAAGCACTCTTACACAGATGCACATGAGAAGGCACTCATTTTGTTGAAGTCTACTCTTTCCAGTCCCAGACTGCCTAGTGACGGGAATTGCCTAGAATGATAACCACAGTAGCAAAGAGAAAGTGGATTATTGCTTGCTTCTGACCTGGCAATTGGAATGGAAATGGCTATTCAAAAACTAGCTACAGCACTGTCTCTAGCTAAAAGACGAGCTCTGAACCAATGCAGGGCTGGAGGACATTCTACTAGATCACTTGTGGAACCCTGTCTGGAATAGGAAGAATCCTGGATAACAAAAATGAAGGACAGAAGAGGATAGCTTATAAACAAGCTGTCAGTCTCAGGACTGCAAAGTTCTTGACATTGCTAATCCTAGATTTCTTAATAAGTTTCCTCAGTAATCCACTTGTTCTCAAGAGGCCATTATATAAACAAACCTTCATCTACCATCTTCCAGTTGCAAACAGACTACAGAAGGTGGAGAGCATCTGCTTGTAATCAGCAACACAATACAAGCTCTGGCATCTGGGACAGTTTCATGCATTCTATCAGAAATTCTCAAACTGCATGCTGGGACACATTAACACTTGTGAGTGGACTGTTAGTGTGCTGGGAGAAATAAATTAAAGTCTTCTCTGAGCCGATGCATGATTCATTGCGCTGGCTATGTCTCTTCCCAATCTGCCTGTTCCAGGAATATGACTATATCATGCAATCATACAGTCACATCCAATGCTGATTACTCACTCTGTGCACGACACTGGGCGTGGCTCCTTCCAGACTGGAAGACACACTCAGGGCCTAACCACACATCACAGTTTATGAGTTGTGGCACTCCATCAAGCAGATATGCTCTAGGAGTTCCCAGCTGAAATTAAATTTACAGGTGCATGGGAGCCCAATTCAGATTTGGACCACAGCATGAAGGAAGAGGGCACTTAAGCCCCCCATGCTGTTTTCCCAACCTGAAACAGCCCCAGTGAGCCTCCGTTTTACCCCACTGGAGAAACTTACAACCAATGCATTCTCTGCCCATCAGCTAAAGCCCCCCTCTCCCCACGTGTTGTAGCTGCAATGTGAATCAGGGAACCTCACTTGAAAATTAAATTTCAAAAACCACTGGGAGTTCTGTATTCAGAATGTGTGATTTACCAGGACCAGGTGTGAACCCTGAAACAGTGTAACAGGTATTTAGCTCCTCAGATCAGTGCCTCATGCCAAAATGATGGGAACACTTTCTACGATATGCATCAAATTCAATTTTGAAAAAAGTGTACCCTTGCTCTCAGAAGCCTGGGGGATACCGAATTTTAAGATTAAGGATAATGAAATGACACACTTCGGACAGCAGGCTGTTTAATGCTGGGGTTCCATGGTATTAATATTAAAATTAGGATTTTTTAGTGATACTTTCAGCTTTAATTCTGCCACATTCAGCATCCATGAAAGTGTCCTGTATGTACTTTGAAAAGAGTCTAATCTATTGAGTCCAGATGGCATTGCTTGGAGAAATTTACAAATGGGAGGGGGATATTCAGAACTTTGGGTGCAGTTGGGGAGAATCTAAGATTTTAACAGCTCTCTCCTGCAATTGCTTCTTATAGCCAGCGGAGGAGAGAGTTATTTATATTGTTCATCCCTTCCTAAGGATAAAATCCCCATCTAGATTTCTCCCCCAGGCACTTAAAAAGTGGCACACAGCAGATAGGGAGAAACACACAGCCATAGCCAAACTGGGATAGACACATCTGGGATGTGACATCCTTTGCATCTATATCCAAGATAAAGGTGCTCACAGATCACAGCTCTATCCCTTGCACTAGCAAATTGACAACCTGCCTTCCTTTCTCTTTGCTTCTGTAGCATCAGGGCAACCATGGCTGAGATGGAGTGGCTGATGTACATCAATATGAAGAAGATACTCATGAAGATAGTACTTCATTTGCCAAGCCAATTCCTTTCTCATTGCACCTCTGACTGATAGCATTAGAGAAGATTTATGAATTGCATTTTACCATAAACACTCAACATATGCATATGAAAATTTTCTCTTTATATTATTTTGTTTTCAATCTCAATTGCTATACCCTTTAAGGCTCTTATTATCTGATTTGTTCTGATACAGACTTTCCCCTGCATGTCAGCTACCTGTTGTTCTCTAGCAGTTACGTAACTCTGTGACATAATGCCTTAATTAAGAGTCTGTTGAAGATACTCCACAGCTGGAAAAAGTACAGAAGAAAACAACCAAGATGATTAAGGGATTTGAACATCTTTCCTATCAGGAAAGACTGCAGAATTTAGGACTTTTCAGAATGGATAAAGAAAAGATGTCTGAGGAGACACAGGATAAGAGATCTATAAAATTATGGTGAACAGAAAGTGGATAAAGGAAGCTTCTTCTCCCTCTCCCCTAATACAAGAACTCTGAGGCATCCAATGAAGTTGATGGACAAGAGGTACATGACTGAAAAAAAGTAAGCCGCTCCTCTCAGCCTCAGCTCCCCAGCTGCATTGTGGGGATAACAACAACACTAACTTGTTCACTGCTCTGGGTGGGGCATTAATCTGTCTAGAAGAATGGTATATATGCACAATTATTATTTTATATTTCAATGTAGCTAATGGGTTGTTGGACTATGTGGTGGTGGAGAGTGCTCTCAAGACAGAGTTGACTTATGGTGTCCCCTGGTGGGGGTTTTATGGACTAACAGAAGTGTTTTGCCATTGCTTGCCTCTGCAACCCTGGTCTTTGTTGGAGCTGTCCCATCCAAGGCTGACCCTGCTTAGCTTCTGAGATCTGAGGCTCACTGGGGCTATCCAGGTCAGGGTTGTTGGGCTTTTGTTAATTTTGTATAGCCTTTTGCTAATGTCTTGGCTATTCTGCTTGCCAATACAGAAACAAATTGATCGGTTTTGGATTTTATGACTTTTTAAATATTTAAATTGTCCCAACCTTAAACCTCAATGCTGTACTTATGCTACTGCATTTCTTAATGTCTGATAAAATGGTACAAGAGCTCTCTTTACACAAGTACTTCCAAGTGTTGTGGAAATTGTCGCTCTGCAACCAGGGACCAGTCCACTTGTTGCTGTCAGTTTGCTGCTTCGGTTTGCCTCTTACCATAGGCATGTAAAGAGTGCAACCTCACTTGATCTTTCCCTAGTACTAAACTGATGTCTCTGCTAAGAATAATGTGCCAGCAGCAAGAAGATCTTAAGCAAGACTGGAAGTTTTTTATTTATAAAGGCATAAAAAAAAAACAGTTGGGCAAGGCACCAGACCTGGGCCCAGCCCACTGACCACTACAGCGCTATAGAGATAGATACAGAATACAAGTTAGCATGCAAGATACAACAATATTATATGATAACTACAGGAAAAAAAACTTCCCTCCCCCCATTCCAGAGCTCTGGGACCCCTCCGTTGCACAGCCACAAAACTAAAGCTAGCCTTTGCGTGTTGGCAAGTGAAGGGGTAAATATCCTCCAGTCTGATATATGCCCTCATGTGCCAACAATGTCCTTCTGCTCTGTACATTGGACAAACCAGCCAACCTCTACGCAAAAGAATAAATGGACACAAATCTGACATTAGAAATGGAAACGTCCAGAAACCAGTGGGAGAACACTTCAACCTACCAGGACATTCCATCAAAGACTTAAAGGTCACTGTAGTTCAACAGAAACCTTTCAAAAACAAAATCCAATGGGAGGCTGCTGAACTGGAATTCATATGCAAATTTGACTCTGTCAAGCTGGGACTGAATAGGGACTATGAATGGTTATCACATTACCACAGGTAACAGATTTCCTTTACAGAGGTGGGGTCTGGGGGAGCTCAGTGGCACCTGGTGTGGGCTTTCGGGAACCACAGATCTCTTTGTCAGATGCATCTGGCAGGGAGAGCTGTGGTTGTCGAAGGCCCATACTACATTGGAATTGGATGGTCTAGCTGTTTGGCTGCTACAAACTAACAGGGCAAACTCCTTTGAAGCCAACTGATACACACACCAAAAGGAGATATTTACATATACTAGCAAAGGAATGTTTTGATTGCTCCCTCCCCCTCCCCCCCTAATTGCCGCCTCTCTTCTCTCTCCTGCTCTTCTGTATTTGGCCAGTATCTGTATCAGGCATCTGACGAAGAGAACTTGATTCTCGAAAGCTTATGCTACAATAAAATTGGTTAGTCTTAAAGGTGCTACTGGACTCTTTTTGATTTTGCTTCTTAAAGAGAAGTACTATCCACACTAGAACACAGCATCAGTTGAAAATCTCTTTCTCTTTTCCCCACCCTTTCCATGTTGCCACCCTCCCTTCAGTTGCCCAACTTCCTTTAAAGTTTGTTTCTTTAGAATTCTCCCCTCAGGACACATTCCCAATTATTGTTTCCATATCCCACTCACAGCACATCCTTGCTTGAACAGAATATTGAATCCTTTTAAAAAAATTATTTGGGCAGCAGAACATGCTTTAAACAACATTTTTGTTATGAAAAAATATTTTTAAACCTGTGCCAAAAAAATCCAGAGAAATAATATCTCGTATACCTAGTTTTCTACTAGCTTTCATTTTAACTACAGGCTAGTCTGAAAAGCAACGGAAACAAGGAATTATCATAGATCCAGAGGACTTAGCCATGTTAGTCTGTAGTTGCAAAATAGTAAAGTGTCCAGTAGCAGCTTTAAGACTAACCAAGTTTATTGTAGCATAAGCTTTTGAGAACCACAGCACTCTTTGTCAGATGAAGGAATTCCACTTGGCCTTACTATGCTCCACTGGAAAAATCCCTACTGGGAAACTTAAAACAACGAACTGGCTCTGCTTGGCAATGAAGCCATGAGTTGACATGTTGATAGCCCAAGCTGTTAATTTATTCGGTGACAAAATTACCTTCTCAGGAATTTTTGGGGGATTCAGTGGACAACATTTGATGATGTAAAGGACTAAATGGTATCACATTATCTCGGACCATAAAAATACAGCATAATCTTATTTCAGAATAGAGATCTGAAGGAAGATTTGGCTTCATTCAGCCTATCCAGAGCCGCAGTTCCCCCTTTCCAATAAAATATGATATGCTGTTGCTCCCACTTCCAGACACTATGCCAAAACTATAATTACTCTCAGTCACTGAATTAAACACATTCTCTAAAACCTCTGAGATTATACAGCAGCATCAACGTATTCTTTACATGGCTTGCCGCTGACAGCCTCAAATATCTGTATGTGAACATTCATTACTTTTACTTGGGTAGTCTCTTCCATTCTCCTCCTGTTTGTACATATTGCTTGGGTACAAATGTATTTCATCATTATCTTACTGAGTATTTTTATCCAGAAATTAAAGTGCTCTGCAAAAACTGATAAACATCAGCATCGTTAGCATGTTGCTTTGAACCTTGGAGATTTGGGATCAAATGCTGCTCAGCCACAGACTGCTAGTCTCTTTTTCAGCCTCAGTTCTCCATCTGTAAAATTTTAATCCTGATTTATCCATAAGAAGATGCACAAGACAGATCCATCAAGGACTACTAGCTATGGTTTCTAAAGGCAACCACCACATTTTATTTTTATTTATTTACGTTATGTATAGTCTGCCTTTCTTATTGAGACTCAATGCAGATTACACAGTGCAGGTCAAACACAATCAAAAGGATGGAACATCCGATAAACAAAGCAATAAGGTTTGAATTGCAGAAATCTGAAAACAAGAAGAAATCTGAAAACGGCGCTGAAGCAAATCTGAAACAAAGTATAAGCATTAACATCAAATGTTAAGTGATGCAGAAACTATTTAGTAGGAGCATACTTGCATCAACAGTCCACACATATTCCCAATCTCTTTACCAAAGCATCTTTCTGAAACCATTTGTTACAGTACATGCCTAATTACCTGTGTAAAAAAGCACTCATAAATATTTCAGTTTTGCATAGTTTGTGAAAAGCCAGAAGGCTGAGTGTCTTCTGACTTCATCAAGCAGGCCATTCCATAAGGTGGGGGCCACAGTGGAGATGGCACTTGTACGGGCAATTGTTGATTTTACCTATTTGTGGGGTGCCACTTGCAGAACCTCCTCTGAAGAACAAAGCTGTTGTGGCACAGCATACCAGGAAAGCCAGTCCTGTAGATATGGAGGAACCACGGCCACAAAAGGCTTTGTATATGATACCTTAAACTGAGCCCAGTAACCGATGGCTAGGCTCTGCCTAGCCTCTGATAACAGACATGCCCTGCCAAGCTCTTGATAATAACAGAGCTGTGGCGCTCTGAACCAAGTAGAGTGTTCCAGTTGGCTTGTAGGGTAGACCTATGAAGCTAATCAAGTCTTGATATTACTGTGGTGAGGCAGTAAACTCCTAGAGGTCCATGGAAGGTAAGGGTGGTGCTTGCCACCCACGATCAGATCAACATCAAATGATCTGCAGTTACAATTAATTGACACTGAGCTCTCCTCCCCCACCCCCAATTATTTCTGTGAACCACCAATCTCTGAATCCCAGTGCTAGGAGGCAGCGTCAGGGAAGGGTCTTGGCTTGTGTGCCCTATACAACGGCTCGCCAAGGCACCTGGCTGACCGCAGGGTGAAACAAGAAGCATGGTCTAGATGGACCCCTGGGCTGAGACAACAGGGCACCTCTTGTTTTTGTGCGACACAAAGCCCTTTTGTGTGATATAAAGCAATCATTAGATCTGATTGATTGTGTAGCCCGACTGATATGCATGTGCTCTAGACTGCAGTATCTTTGGGCACAACAACCAATACAAAGCATTGCTGCAGATTGTGTATGAGAGAGAACTATCACAACTCTGGTATGCAGACATGACAAAATTCACTATGCAGAGAATTTTTATAGTGTGTCTGAATGTACATACAGAGAGCAGCGCGACTGCTGTGGAAATACTCTTACCATGTTTCATGCCTACAAACAACTTTCTCAACACCATCAGAGTGTATTTGCATATTTGGGGTAGAAGTCAACTATACACTGCACTCATTAGTTGGGAGCATGTTTCGAGACATTTGGTCTTATTTATTTAGATGATTTTTTTCTCTTTTGCAAATGCAAGCTCTAGGATGGTTTTATCAAGAAGAGCAGCATGACTTCAACCCCTTCCTCTCCTCTCTCTCGCTCTCTCTTTTTTGCTGTAAATAGGCAGCCCACAGCTGCTGAGAAAAACTTACAGGTACCCCACTTTTTTTCCTTAGTGGGAGTAAAAACAACTCATGACCAAACTAGACATTATAGCATCCATCTACATGTCCAACCCATGGACACCAATACAATTTTAGAACTGAACTTGGCCGTTTGCCGCAATGGCCCAATCCTGATCAAACCTGTAATGTGGCAGGACCAAGCAATCTTGTTCCCCCATGCCTTTTTAAAAACAAATTCTCTAAAACATTAAAAATATTAATTTTGTAATTGACAGAATAATAAATTGCCATCAAATTACCATATAAAAATTACACTTGGCATTTTTAAATGCCGAAATTCAGTTCTAAAGGCCATTGGTGTCCATGAACGCTGTAATATCTAGTTTGGCCCTCAAGACTAACTTTTGCCAGTGAGAATATTGCAAGGGAAGGAAGTGGTAAAGTTTCCTTCTCTTTCTACACCATTCTGTTTCTTGATACAGCAATCATGAAAGCTGTATTTGTAAAAGAGGGGGAAAGTGTTTAAAATAAATATGGAAGAAACTGTTAGGAGTAGTTGAGCTCTAATCAGTGTCGGATTCACTGTCAAAAGCACTACTAAAAAAAGGCAGGGGAGAACTAGGGTCACTTGGCTGGAGGAAAAACTGTTGAATCCTCTTTTAAAGATTTTTTAAAATGTATGGCATTTCTATCTCACCTTTCTCCCATACAGAGTCAACAGCACTTAATAATGAACCCAAAGCAAACCAATTAGAGATCATGCTTAAAAATACATTAAATTACATACAAACCCCCGCAAAACTACTTAACCCCAAACCCTTAAAAGCAGTCACGCTTCCTATAATTTCCTATAAACCAACAGAGTTGGCACCTTCCTGTCTGATACAGGAAAGCCCTTCCATAATGTTGTGCCACAAATGAAAAGGAATAAGAACAGTGACTGATTCCCTAACCTGAACAAGGGGATCCATCTAGTCCAGCATCCTGTCTCACACAGCGGTCAACCAGTTGCCCTGGAGGACCAATAAACAGGCCACAGAGGCCAAGACCTTCCCCTGATGCTGCCTCCTGGCACTGGGTTTTAGAGACTAGTATTAAGAAATGGGGGACAAAACCTATTTAATGTAACTGTAGATCACCTGATGAAGATTGGCACATTGAGAGCCAGTTTGGTGAAGTGGTTAAGAACGCAGGCCTCTAATCTGGAGAACCGGGTTTGATTCCTCACTCCTCCGCTTGAAGCCAGCTAGGTGACCTTGGGCTAGTCACAGTTCTCTGGAGCTCTCTCAGCCTCACCCATCTCACAGGGTGTTTTGTTGTGGGGATAATAGTAACATACTTTGTAAACTGCTCTGAGTGGGTGTTAAGTCATCCTGAAGGGCGGTATATAAATCAAATGTTGTTATTTTGAACTGCAGGAAAAAAGCACTCTCCTTGCCCCATGAGTTTATTGCCTCTGAATGTTTTGATTCCCTTTAGTAACATAACTCATATCCATTGATGGACCTCTCCTCCAGGAATCTGTCTAATCCCCTCTTAAAGCTATCTATGCTTGTGGCTCTTGCTACATCCCAGGCAAACATATAGGTCCTGGATAATGGTACATCTTAATGGTACATCTTTTTCCCTTTTACACTATGCACAAATGTATGCAATGGTACCCCAGAACTTATTCTTTTCAAAAAGGAAATTGCTTTGTGAAAAGGTAGAAGAGTTCTTCTACCTATCTTTTCTCCACTTTGCCTCAAAGTTTTTTCCCTCTGTAACTTTGAATTGGCAAGTGTGGGCCACACAGTAAATTTACTGTGGTCTTTGGAGCAGCAAAATAGAAATTCAATAATAAATAATAAAAAATAGAGGGGGATGAATTACCATCTTCTCATACTTCTTTTCTTCAAAGTGCCCCCCTTTTAAAAACAAATGGTGCTTGCGCTCTGTTACAATTACTTGCATGTCATGGGTAAGCTAGCCCTTAAAACTGTAACAACCGATAGTTAATCTAACATCTCTCTGATGTCAAATGGAATGTGCAAGTTGCTTAAAAGGCAGAGAGCAAAAGAAAAATGTAATAGTCCTTATAGTAACAATACTGGAGATTGTTTTCAAATGAACAGCTTCCAATTTTTTTGCTCCTTTCCCCCAGCATTCCAGGAGTGCAATCTAATTCTAGCAGTACCCTGTGCCCACTGAAATCAGCAAATCATTCTTCACAGGATGCTGACAAAAGCCTTATGATCATGTTGTGAGAGCGATCCTTTTTTCCTTCCCTCACCCCTTCAGCATCAAGGCAGACAAAGAGTTCTGCATTATTGTGGCACACTGTGTTGCATTATTTTGGTTGTTCTTATTAAAAGGTATTACATCAGGTTTTGGTTTGGGATTTTGCTATGAACTATCCTGACTACCCACGACATTTATTTACTTCATTTATACCCCACTTTCCTCCCCAATGGAGAGCCAGAGGGGCTTACAATATTTTGCCCTTCTCCGTTTTATCCTCACAACAACTCCGTGCATTAGGTTAGCCTGAGCGTGTGTAACTGGCAGATTGCATAGACTCCTGATAATCCTCCTGTGAGACCATCCAATTATGTGACATGTCTAGCTATGCCTGTGGTAGCAATCACACCCTCTCCATCTCATCTCTTTCCAAACCCACTTCTTTCACAAAGTCTTTCCGGCATCACCACCGACCCATTCTCACTCTACTTTCTGATTAGCCCTGACCCCCTTTACGTTATTTATCCAAGACTGTGATCTCTCTGGCTAAGGACTGTACCATTCCCAGGTATTAACTGCTCAACTCCTGGTGCTCAGCTGTGTGTGTAAAGCACCCTCAAAGAGTTTTCAAGGCAACAGAGGTGTTAAGAAGTGGTTTGCCACATTCCACCTCTGTGTAGGAACCCTGGACTACCTTGGTACTGTCTCATCCAGGAACTATCCAGGGATGATCCTGCTTAGCTCTTGAAATCTGACAACATTGGGCAAAAATACCTAACAGACTTTCCTATTTCACAAGCAAACAAGTCAGTCTGGGGGACAAGAAAGCATTGTTAAGTGCCAGCCACCGAGAATGTCTCAATGAAGACAAAGCAGAGGAGCTAAGAGAGGTTCAGAGCCCCACATCTGGGACTGAGCAGTAGTCCTGACCCCTTTAGCCTGGAGGTAACCAGCTTTAACTCCAGCTACCAGCCAATTCTGAAGCATTTTCTCTCTCCAGTCACGAAAGCAGCAGCTCTTCCAAGGCAGCCAAAGGTGCCTGGCAGCGTCCAGTGGCTCTCACACTTTCCCCCTCCTTCGGCTCCTGCTGTGGGGATCAGGCTGTCTTTGGCAGCAGGAAGCCTTTGGAAAGTTGCACACATTCCTAGCGAGAGGGATCAGTCTGCTGTTTCAATTCTCTCCCGGAGGAAAGCACGGAATGGCTGCGCAGGGGGGACTTGGGGACCACCAAAAGGGGAGGAGGGAGGTTCAGCCCCCTCTCCAGACGGCTATAAAGCCGGGACGGGCATTCTATTAGAGCAGAGACGGGAGACATCTCAGAGGGGTTAACACGGGCAAAAGACGGGAGAACAGCCTCTGGCTATCGTCTCCTCTCATTCACACACACGGCGACTTCAGGAGGCTCCCACTGAGTAAAGGTCGCCCAGCACCCGAAAACGACCGCATAGAGACGCGGGACTTTCCTCGGGGAAGCCCTGAGGGCGCCGCTGCCACCCATGGGGGACCCCCAGAGCCCGGAGAGGGAGTCCGTCATGCTCCTCAGGAGCGCCGTCCAGCCGGCACTGCTGCTTTCCTGCGCCCTGCTGCTGTGCCTGTGGGCACGGAGGCGGCCGAACCCCGCGGGCAAGAGCCCCCCTGGCCCCGTCGGTTGGCCGCTGCTGGGCAACGTGCTGCAGCTGGGCCGGCTGCCGCACCTCACCTTCTGCGAGCTGGCGCGGCGCTACGGGGACGTCTTCCAGCTGCGCCTGGGCCTGCGCGCCGTGGTGGTGCTGAACGGCGAGGCGGCCATCCAGCAGGCGCTGGTGCGGCGGGGTGGGCTGTTCGCCGGCAGACCCGACTTCCCCTCCTTCCGCCTGGTGTCAGGCGGCAAGAGCATGGCCTTCGGGCGCTACACCGAGCGGTGGCGGGCGCAGCGGCGGGTGGCGCACGCCACGCTGCGCGCCTTCTCGACGGCCAACACGCCCAGCAAGCGGCTCTTCGAGCAGCACGTGGCGGCCGAGGCGCAGGAGCTCATCGACGGGCTGGTGGCGCTGAGCGCAGGCGGCGCGTACGGCAACCCGGCGCCGCTGCTCACGGTGGCCAACGCCAACGTGATGTGCGCCCTCTGCTTCGGGCAGCGCTACAGCCACGCCGACGGCGAGTTCCGGGCGCTGCTGGGCAGAAACGACCGCTTCGGGCAGACAGTGGCGGCGGGCAGCCTGGTGGACGTGCTGCCCTGGCTGCAGGCCTTCCCCAACCCGGTGCGCAGCGTCTTCCATGACTTCCAGGCGCTCAACCGCGAGTTGCACGACTTCGTGCGCGCTAAAGTGGCGCGGCACCGGCGCACCTTCCGGCCGGGCGCCTCCCCGCGCCACATCAGCGACGCCATCCTGGAGCGCATGGAGCACGGCCCCGCGGCGCAGCAGGGCCTCGCCGGCGACTACGTGGAGGGCACCCTCACTGACCTTTTCGGCGCCGGCCAGGACACCACCTCCACCGCTCTGGCCTGGGTGCTGCTGCTGCTCCTCAAACACCCGGCGCTCCGGCGGCAGCTGCAGGATGACCTGGACCGCGTGGTGGGGCGCGACCGGCTGCCCACGGCGGAGGACCGCACCGCCTTGCCTCGCCTGGAGGCCTTCCTCTACGAGACTCTGCGCTACAGCAGCTTCGTGCCGCTCACCATCCCACACGCCACCACCGCCGACGTGCTCCTGGACGGCTTCCACATCCCCAAGGACACGGTGGTCTTCGTCAACCAGTGGTCGGTCAACCACGACCGGCTCCGCTGGAAGGACCCGCACATCTTTGACCCGGCGCGCTTTCTGGACGCCAGCCAGGAGACTCTCGACCGCGACCTCGCCTGCCGGGTGCTGATCTTCTCGGTGGGGAAGAGGCGCTGCATCGGGGACCAGCTCGCCAAGCTTCAGCTCTTCCTCTTCACCGCCATCCTCCTGCACCAGTGCGACGTGGAGGCCAACCCTGCCGAGGAGCTCTCCATGGACTGCGAGCACGGGCTGGCCCTCAAGCCTCTGCCCTACACTTTGGCCGTGAGGAGGCGAGGCGCGGGCCAGGAGAGGCTGGCGGGAATAGCCGCCGGTTCCTCCTAGGGAGGACCCCCTGCCTTCCCAGACATCCTGCTGCAGTGCCAGGTGAGCGTGGCATGAGAAAAGGAGCCGCTCTCCCTGGAAAGTGGCAGCAGCCTGGAGGCAGCATTTTTAAACCGGTTTCTGCTACTGTGGCTTTATCAGACGCTTGATTGGCAGGCTTTAGCAGATGATTATGCTTAAGCTCCCACCACCTCATGTTTCTGCATATTTCAAGCTACTGTTCTAGGCACAGAATCAGGCTAGGGTTTGTTTGGTTTTTTTAGTAGCCAGTTTGCGACCAAACACTTCCTTGGTTCCGGTCCTCCTGCACTTACCCAAATGTCTTACTCTCCCCTCTGCCTCATCTGGCATGATATCACTGTTCAATCAAACTTTCCTACAACAGAGGCAATGTAGAATGATTGTGATTGAAATAAGAGACTTCTGTTACTCTGTGGAGGTGTGGGGAAAGCAAGCCTTTTCCCTTCTGTGGGACTATGGCATTCTGAAATAGCATCCTTGCATCTCTGCTGCCCAAGAATTGACGTTCTCTCTGTGTGGAAGGGTTTATCTGGCCAAGTGGAATTTTGTAATCTGTATGGCACAGGTGGGACAAGGTTGAAAGCATCTCATTAATTCCAGAGGGCTAAGGCTTGATTTAAATGTGATGTTGGCAAGGCAAAAGCAATGTTTGTGCAAAGTAGGTACGCAGGCCAGTTTAAAGGAGGCGGCCACTGTGAAAGTGCAAACGTCCCAGGGGAAAATGGTTTTTCCTCAACCAGCAGCAATTTTCAACCAGAACTCCCTCTAGAGGAAAACGTCACCTTGATACCTGTGGGCCAATCTGCACTTGAAACACATAGGCAGCTGAAGGTGTGTGTGGGGGGGGTTCAACAGGGGGAAGTTTTAATAGCTTTGAGAGGAAGATGATGTGGAGTTCAGAAGCAGTAGGAGTGCTGAGACCCTTTTTCCTTTTATCCCACCCCCACTTTTCTCCTGGGATTTTCTGTCCCCCATATCAGACACATGTTTGCAAGCACCTTTTGCTTGCACAGCTGCAAGAGGGGAGGGAGTTCTGGTGGGAAAGTGGCAGGGAAGGAAACTGTCAAATCCCCTTTCTGCTGTACTGCTTCTCCATTCCAAATCACCCACTTCTGAAACAACTTTTCCTTAAAAAACAGGAGTCTTGTGACACCTTGAAGACAAATACCATTTTATGCCACCATAAGCATCTGTGGACTAGCGCCCACTTCTTCAGATAAGAGCAGGTCCTCATTGGGAAAACCTTTTATGGACGAAGTATAGAAAAATTGAGGTCAAAAGACCAGGACATCCAGAATGAAATACAATTATGTAAAATACAATTATGTAAAATACTTGTTATGCTAAGCTGGTGCTTGTTATGATTAAGGAAACCCGGGATTTGTTTAGAAAGTCACAATTATAGCGAGATAAAAATCCTAAGTCCTTGTTCAGCCTGGGGAGGGGGGCATTCTTCAAAGGATCCACTGCTGGAGTTTCACCCATTTGAGTGCCCTTTTCCTCCTGTTAGTCTTGGCACGGTTGCCTCATCATTATTACTCAAGTGACAGCAGAGTTCTGTAATCATCTTTGTTCAAGCCCAGAAGCCACTGGTGTTAGCAACTTTGTCAGTTCCAGTTAAAGCTGAAATAAAAATGCAATCCTGCTTGTAAAATGCACACACTTGGCAGCTCCTTGCAAGCTTACTGCTTCCAGCCAGGCAGTCAGGAAGTCAGTATTTTTTTTGGCATTGGTTTGCAGGGAACTGTCCTTATTTTTCTGTTATCAGGCAATAGTTCCTACCTTAACATTTAACAAAGTACTACTGGATGTCTAATACATTTAGCAGATGAGGGCTTACAAGTTGCGTCCGAAAGTTGATACTTTAACATAACTTGCCGGTTCTATTCCTCCTAATTCATTTCCCATCTCCAAAAGGCAGTTGTGTGCAGTTATGCTGGATAAAATTCAGCTTCAGGATCCAAAGCCAGTGAGTGCAGCACCACAGTATTTTGCATTAAGGAGTTGGAGGCTTGTCACCTAAGTTGATCAGAGCCTTCCCCTCACTACATATAGAGAATCTGCACATGGAAAAGAGGTGAGACAAGGAACACAGTGCGAGGTACACTTTGCATAGGGAATGCTTTGCATTGGAAAAAGCAGGGAAGAACAGAACAGTCCAGAGGGAAAAGGGGTGCTGCAGAGAGGATTGCCTGAGCACGTCAGATCTGCACGACTACTGTCTTTTATCCACGACTGCAACCTGAAGAAGCTAACTTGTATAGCAGTTTGTTCTCCCCACTAGTTGTTACATTTGTCACATAAGTCAGGATTTGGTGAATTTCAGGCTTAATAGTGAAGTACATATTCAAATCTGGCATTTTTGTTTTCTTGCTCTTAAGTGTGAATGACGGTATCTTTTCCATAGATTTTCTTTGTATTTTTAAATAATAAACTACGATGTTCTCTTGTCCTTAAACAACAGAAATGGCACCAGAGGCATTTTTTAAAATTCCAACAATAACTAACTAGTTTATTTACTTTAGAGAGGAAAGGCCAGGTGAAATCAGGAGTTGAAAATTTTCTATATCTCTCTCTCTCAGGTAAAATCAGAGCATGCACAAACTTCAGCTCTTATCCTCGTCACAGATACTTAAAAGGCTTATATTTTGAGGCTTTGGTTCCCTTGTTTTTCCCCAAGCACTCTAGTATACTTTCAGTATTCTCTTTCTCTTCTGGCATTAGGAATGCTGGTACCCACTTTCTAGTACCCCAAACCCCTTCTCTTCAAACACCAGTGCTTTTCTTCAGTTTTTAACTGAATCTTAAGGTCTGCAAAAGGCAGTTTCCAACCACACCCGACCAGGGACCTTTCTACTCTCCAGAGCTACCTCCCTGTTTGACTGGGTAGGGAAAATCTCCTCTCCTTAGAAGATCTATCCCCATCCCAAACTTCCTTGCCAACTTTTCCCCAGGTCTCCTTTCAGTGTTAAATTGCGTTCAGTTAGGACTCTCTCTTCCAATTGTTCATACTGGATTCCTCTCAGCAAGGCAGAAAACTGACCCTCCTTTTTCCAGCTCATGCTACCCAATCATATCCCTTGGAGTAGCCTGCCACTCAAAGCTCTCTGATTCTGTGAGGGATTAACCTTTAAAAGTATTGCAGCTGTGTGCACAGCACTTCCAGGCTTTTTCAAAACATGCAGTCTGTCACATAGACATTACTTGAATTTTACTTAATGTTTTTATAAATGTAACTGTGTCCTCTCTGAATAAAGATCTTGTCACAATTGTTTGTATTCTTGCGGGGAAAAGCCTATGGATGGCGCACACGCGCACACACACACACTGGGATTTTCAAATGAGTTCTAAAATGAGGTCAGAAACTGTTCTGAGTATTACACAGAACAACATATAAAGGGGACCAAAGAGGAAGGCATACTGGACGGGGGGGGGTCAGTAAAACGGGGGGGCACTAAAGTTCCAGTTCTAACAGAGTATCCCTGAACACAGCAGGGGTAGGGCTGCCACAATTTTCCTCAAGTAGTCCCAGCACAGAGACAGGGCGGGGAACAAGCCTCTGACCTTACTAGATATTACCTGAGAGTCAGCTGGGTTGCGCCTTCCACAACAAGTTACAAATATCTGGGCCAAACTGGGCTGGGCACTAGTTTAGTTAAGGTTGCCAGGTTCCTATACCCTCCAGTTGGGGAGGGGGGGATGACCTGGCACTTACCTCATGCTGGCAGTGCGGTCCTCTTCACGTGTGTGTACTCTGGTGCCTGTGCAATGACATCACCGCTAGAAGTGACCCCATTGCCCCTACACTCCATGTGGGGCCAATTCAGCCCCAAACGAAGTGCAGGAACACTCCTGCAGCCAACGTGACGATGTCACTTCTAGGAGTCATGTCACCGTGCTTGTTGGAAACGCACATGCGATGCGCATTCCTGAGATGCCTGCCAGTGGCAGGCAACTCCTGGGAGCTTGCTACCTCCTGTTGACCACTGGCAGGTTGCAGACAACATGGCAAACCCCCAGGAGTTTGCCCACCACCAGTGGGCACCTGGGAACCCTAGGTTTAGGTTGAAGCCAAGGGCCAAGGAATCATCACACAGTTAAGAATATTTTTGTTTATTAAAGTTGTGCATACGAAGTTATATTTTAGAAAGTGTGCAAAAGGATAGGTAAGTTAACTAAAACCGACACTACATACCAACAGAGTCTTTTGCCATTCTAAGCCATGATGGTAACTTTTAGGTATAGCACAGTATTCTTGGGATCCAGTTCCAGAATCTAAGGCATCAAATCAAGCTGTAATCCATAAAAGCCTCAAAAAGGACCCATAAAGGCTAAAGGAAAAGCCATGAGTAAAACCCATGACTAACTTCCATTTTAAACCCCTTTGTCTATCAACCACAGGCAATCTCATTAGCCAATTACAGCTTGGCAATCACACATGGGATTGCCAGTCCGGAGCTACATCAGCCACACTACACTGCTATGAGCATATACCACCTTCCCATGAGAACTGCAGCTGCATCATATACGCTTGATTAGCGGGTTGCTTTGGCCATCTCTTCCCCCTTACCTTGAAAGCTTCAGTAACAACACATGGGCTGCAAAACCATGGTGTCATTCTCACACTAACAATTCTTACGCCCATAATGTATCCAGACTCTTGCCAGCAGGTCTAACTCTTTTTAGGCCAAGCAGGTCAGTTTTTTTACACAACACCATCATGTGCAGTTGGATACTTGTCCAAATGTGATGCTCACTTTTGTAATTTTTTCATCTTTGTAAACTCTTAATCAGGGTTGTATGTATTGCCTTCCCAGTTCTGTAGTCAGAAGAACTCACCAAATTGCTGTACAATGGTATCTCCACACATTGCCTCATTTCTCCATCTGTGAGCTCTGGAAAGGTCACTTACCTAATAAGTATGTGCAGATAAATAAAATGGATGGTAAAACACTTTGCATACTTGAGGAATCAGGTAAATGCTGAATACATGCTAGACATTGACTTGAAATCTCTACCATGAATACATTGTAGGAATAGCCCTGTTGTTTCAAATTGAAGTTAGCCCTACAGAAGTGTTATAGTTTACCTGTACATATTTCACTTGACTCAAATCAAAATGGCTGTAGATTTTTATTAGAAACAGGATATTAGAAACAGTTCTATGTAGTTTGCTAGCAGAGTTACCTAGTCAGAAGCATTTTTCCAACATGCAGTAATTAATTCTTCAGGCAATTAATTAACTGTAAGACAGAACTTAAGTTTATTAAGGTAGATTCCATTCACATCATTTTTCTAGTAGAAGAAAGAATCCTAGTCTAAAGGTTTACTTTCCCTGTACCACAGTCCCATAGTGGCTGCTTGGGCATAAAAGGGAAATTCCCCATTGCAGGGGAGAGAGCTCTAGATGCAACCTCGCCCTTTGGAGAACACAAGGCATGAGAGAGAAACACACTCAATGGAGACAGGAAGAGAGGAATAATCAGGAGGTGTTCCCACCTTGGACAAAGAGAAGCAGCTTGCTAATCAGGAAAATAACACATGCACACAGAGAGAGGCATGCACTATCACCACCACCCTAGTGTCCAAAGTGTGCTGAGTCACTTATTCCAACAGGATTCTCCAGGGCAATCCTACCTATTGGATGGATGGACAAATAAAATTGCCATAATGTGGTCTATTGATAACTTCAGAAATAGACAGTTTTCTCCTGACTTACAAGACTGCATAGTTGGATGGGCTAGGTACAAGGTTGTGCTAGGCAAGAGAGATGATATTTGGGCCCTGAGCAGAGCAGAGCATAACAGCACCGCTGCATGCAAAGCAGAAGTCATCAGGGAAAATTTTATTTATGTATTTATTTATGTTCTTTATAGTCTGCCTTTCTCAATGAGACTCAAGGTGGATTACACAGTGTAAGTCGATACGATCATCAGCTGGTACATTCAATAAACAATGCAATTGGTTTTAGGTTGCAGAAATTTGAAAAGCAGAAATCTGATACATAGCTGAAACAAAGCATAAGCAATTAACCATATGTTAAATGATGCAGAAAGTACCTAGGAGGACCATACTCACAGCAACAGACAGTACACAGATTCTTAGCTGCTTTTCAGATTCCTTTTAATCAGTGCTTTTTTTTTTGTAATGGTACTCACCAGTATTGAATACTGACACCTTTCGGGGTGGGGGGGGGGGGTGACGCTCCCAAGTCCTGATCACCATGTGCCAGCTTGCCCTACTTGGCCAGAGAAAGAGGCTGGAACCTCAAAAACAGCCTAGTGGGGCTCTGCAGAAATTGCTGGAAATCAACACAAACTTTTTTTAACAAAAAGAACTTATTTTAACAGTGCTTCATTGTTGTTAACAGACATGAATCTTGGGAAAAGTTTTGTCCTGTTGAAAAGGATCATTCAGAATGTTATTCTCTTTGGACTTAATCCATAAACTGCCCAGATCAGCCAGTCTTGTTGGTGTAACTCAAATATTGATCAACCCAAGTGTTTGTCATTTTAATGATTACATAACATGAGGGCTTACATGAGGGAGGGGGGAGCAGTGAGTGCACCATCCCAATTTGGGCCTCGTTTTAACCCACTGAAGAGTTTTTCCAAAAAATAAATGTTTTAATTTGTAACATGAGGGCTTCCATTTGAGGAATGGTGGTTTGTTTTCATGTACCGGTTTTTACAAAGTCTCCTGAAACTGCATCACCACTCACGCCTCATCAGCAAGGCAGAGTGACAGGACCTGTAGCAGACATTCAGTACACATAGAGCCCCACAGCAGGGCACACAGGGCCGCCCTATGACCAATGCAGTTTGGCAAAACAGCATGGGAGGGAAGACTGACACCCATCCTCCCACCGTGCCATGCTCATGAGCAAAATCAGGCCCTGCAGCACTTGGGAATGAGAGTTCCCAGATGTTACATGTACTGTGAGTCAGATCAGGGGACCCAGCTCCAGCCATGTATATTGTCTAGCGTAGCCATTACAGTGTCACAGGTTGTTGCCTGGCTCTTACCAGTTGAACCGTCCACCCTCCCTGCAGCACTAGCCTGTTAATCTTCTGGAATGTTTATCTACTTCCCATAGACGAGCTTGCTTTTATCACCGAGTCAGACCATTTGTCCATCTTGCTCTGGATTGTCTGCTTCGATTGGTAGCAGCTCTCCTGCAGAGAAAGGCCTTTCCTGATTTTGGGAGATTGAACTTTGAGCCCTTCTGTACCCAAAAGCCTGTGCTCTACCACAAGCCACATTCCCACCCAGAGGTGAGGAGAGACATGCAAAGAATCTGAAGCAATCACTGGGGAAACAATCAGTTCTCAAGAGGCGCTGATGCAAGAGCTTGGATGAACTGCTTGACTTAAGTGGCACTTCTTAATGTACAGCTCAGCCTTTGTTTGTTTCCTCGTGCTGCTGAATTGACGCTTTCATATCCATCCAGTATCCCAAGGCTGCTATCAGATTGCTTTGTTTAAAGACTGATCTGTGCAAATTAGTTAACCAGGGTTCAGACATAGTCCAGTCAACAGAGAAGCAAGTTAACAACGCTTCTGCTTCTGCTGCTTCTTCTTTTTTGACAGTAGCAGCCTTGTTTGCTAACTGGCATCCTTAAATCCCACTGGCTTCTCTTTTGGAGGCATCGTCGAGAAAGTGGTTTGGGCAAAAGCCCTTTCCCTTGAATGTTGTGAAATATGGTGCAAAAAAAGCCAGGCTTTTATACTGCAATCCTATGTGGAGTCTAAGCGTTTTGAAGTCAATGGGTTTAGACTAGAGTAACTCCACATAGATCTTACTGTTGTTTTATTTTTAAAAAATGAACTTGATTTAAGCCTGCTACCTGAAATACAGGTCATGCCCTTTCTTAATTATTGTTTTAAATAGATATTAGGATATGTCAAATTAAGAAACGTTTCATATCTCTAATGCAAACCTATCCCAGTGCCTGGAAATCAGACATTGTCATACTTCTGTCAGGGCTGAGTTTATCTGCTTGAAACTGTTTCCCCACTCCTCAAACATTTTGCTATGGGGCTGCCCTTCAACACAATGACAGCCAAGCATTTGGAAGGACTCTTTGAGATGGGGGCAAGTGACTTAATGAGACCTAAGTCCAAATCTCCACTCAGCCGTGAAACTTGCTGGTTGCCCTTGAGCCAGTCACCATCTTTCATTAATTTTACTATAGAATGTTCCTGGTATTTATGGTGTTATTAAAATAATATAATGAAGTTAATAATAACCAGGAAGTGTGAGTGTGAAGTTTTAGACCAGTGTGCACAAACAAGTTATTTAAACATTTGGTTTCCTTTTGAGCTGCCTCTTTAAATTCTCTTCCCCCTTTGTGGTATGCCAACAAACTTTTAAGAAAAAGAGCAGGTGATTCTGCAAGGTCAAGAGCTTTTCCCCATGGGCCTGGCCATCCACCTGTGCTGCTCCTACATGTTTAGGGAAGGGAGACTGGGGGTGTCCCTAAAGCAGGATCCAAAGGCCGGTTGCAGGCCTCTCAGAGGTGGGCTGCAAGGCCAGGAGGTGGAGGAAGAGGAGGCACAAAAGCAGCTGTGAGAGGCTTAATGGCAAATTTGGATTTGCCTCTGCAGAATGTGCAAAATGGTCATGAAATACAGCCTGTTCCTCAGAAATACTATATAACTATTGCACATGAAAAATAAGAAGCTTGTTCATTTTTTAAATAACTCTTTAAGTTTATACTGTATCAGCAGTAGAAGAAAGAAAAAATACAACAGTAATAGGTTAAACATACTAATATGATCAAGAGAGGTCCCAGGAGTAGGACTAGTACACATTGATACTTGTTCCAGACATCATACCACATATCATATTCATTTAGATACACTTAAATGCATATCATATGATAGTTTTATGAGCATGGTCTGCTTCATGGTGCACCTCTCTTCACATATTTATAAGACAGCCATCTATTTAGAAAATTAGTAGAGTAAGATAAGCTATTTACCACTTAAAGTTGCAAAAATATCTAAGATTAAGAGGTTCCACATCTTCTCAATACTGCTGCTCAACAGGAGGCATATTAGGTTTTTTCCAGTATGAGGCAATTGAAATTTTGCTGCCAATATCAATATGGGAATCAGTTCCCTTTTTAGGATAGGTTTTGTGTATCAAAGTTTTGTAGTAAGACAATTAAGACTTCATAGGAGACTTTGTATTGTGTCATTAATTCTACATCTTGTCCCAAAATAAGCTACTTTTCTGATATATCCGCCAGCAGTGCAAAAAATTAGCTGTGGTACCACAGCTTTTCCAGCATAGACCTGAATGCTGAATGTTCAGTTAAATGATGTGCGGTTCCTTTGTTTTATGTTGGGGAGGGGAGGAAGTCATATGAGAGTTTGAGAACCACTGCCCTTGTTCAGGCTTGGGGGGAGTCTTAATACCTTGCTCAAAATAAACTTGTTTGTAAAAGAATCCTATTGCACCCTTCTAGGCCTTCCTCTTGTCCTGGAAACCCAAAATCTATTTAATTGACATGGTGGTAACAATGACTTGGATTTACCCTGTGACTGGGCTGTATGCAGCCCAATAGCAGGGGCAACTCATAGAGTTGCCAGCTTCGGGTTTGGAATTTCCTGGAAATTTGGGGGGTGGAGCCTGGGGAGGGTGGAGTTTGGGGAGGTGAGGGAGGGAATAATGCCATAGAGTCTGCCCTCCAAAGCAGCCATTTCCTCCAGGGGAACTAATCTCACTTATCAGTAGATAAGTTGTAATTCCAGGAGATATCCGGCCACCACCTGGAGGCTGACAACACTAACAGTGCAATCCTAAGGAGAGTTACTCCCGTCTAAGCCCATTGACTTCAATGAGCTTAGACTGGAGTAACTCTCCTTAGGATTGCACTGTAAGAGTGGGGTAGGGCCTGTGGCCAGAGGGACTTGGAAGGAGATAGCATAGCAAATATTTCCACAGAACCAGGGAAATAAGTGAGAGACAACCAGGCCATATGATGAAATGTATCCAGAGAAGACAGCGTTTCACCTAGGTAAATAAAAAAATACTCTTTTGTCTCAGCTTGTTCTTATCAGTTCTGCCTACGGAGCTTTACCTGGGTCTGACTGGATGAGGTCTAGGTCTCGTTTCCATCTGATGGGAAGGATGAGCAGCCATCCTGTTTCCTGAATGTGTTTCTGTACCTGCTAATGGAGAGCAATTTCTAGTTGTAATTGTATATTCTTTTGTGCTTTTATAACTAATAACATTGCTTCTTTTGGTTCAAATACCTGTCCCACTTTAATAAGTAGAATACTTATTTGCTTGTTTATTAAAGATGTTTCTGCAGCTCATGTCATGTTGGGCTAGGAACTAGGAGACCCAGGTTGAAAGCCTCCTGTGCCATGGAAGCTCCCTGGGTGACCCTGGACCAGTTACTGGCCTACCTCACAGGGTAGTTGTAGTAAAGACAAAATGGAGGTGAGGAGAATGGTGCTGTAAGCAGCTTTGGGTCACATTGGGGAGAAAAGCAGGATATAGATATCTGAATAAACATAAATAGATTTCTCTTCCTAGAAGCTGTAAGTGGTTTACAAATAAGATTAACAGTACCATACTAAATAGTCAAAAATCATAGATTTGAGGGCCTCATGCAAACCCATATAATGAAAGTCCGTCCTAAATAACTCAGCTTTGTAATTTTCCCCTGAATTGCAACAGAAATGATACAGTCTTCACTTCACTGGACAGCCCGTTTCACAATGATAGAATTGCTATAGAAAAAGCCCTTCAGTGTTAGAACCAAACCCCGTTAGACAAGGGATGCACAGTGAATCTTAGATAGGAAGCAAAATGGAGTGGACAATTATTGCTAGTTCTTACAAACCCTTCCCCAAGCTATGAAGCCAGTATTGTGATTGGTAGAAACAAAAACTTACGTCTAGAACTCATTGCAGAATCTCTTTTACTCAGGGTTTAATAAGCTTTCCTGAAGGTTTCATCTCTCCTGATTATTTTAAATACTCTGAACCAGGCAGCAAGGCACCAGAAAAAAATGCATGGAAAGAAATGGCATTTGAATCACATTCATATTTCAAGTGGAAATAAAGATTGAAGGGGAGTTTAAATTTCGTTTTGTCTTTTATTTTCAAATAACTGCCATGCCAAATGTGGTGTCGCTCTTATCAGTCTATTTCATATTTTATCCTGCCCTGCTCACATGTGAATGACCCTCCCTTCCCAACAGCCCTCTGAGGTAGGTTAGACTGTGAAAGAGTGAGCAACTGACCCAAGGTGAACTGGGGAGGTGCAGGGCACAATGCAGGATGTGAACCCTGTTTGCCTCAGTCATCTCACACCATTCCCAAAGTGTTTTCAAATGTTTGTGTTTGTGGTCTTGGCAACTTCAAATAACTAGAAAACCAGGAAAAACGAGGTACACCCATTCATCCGAAACATTAGTTTCCCCTTTACTGAAATACAAATAAAGCTGATTAAACACCCTCCGAATAACTTCCTTAAGACATCTATATAAAGGGGAAATGAATCCTAGGTCTCAGATTTTCTTCTCATCTTTCCAGCTTAGGGTGAGTAGAAGTAATTTATATGATGTGATCCTACGAAGCTGTGTTACCCTGCGTCAGACGCTTGGTCCACCTAACTCAGCACTGTCCATTTAGACAAGTTCTCCCAGAGTCTCGCTCAGAATGAAGTCTTTCTTAGCCTCTGCTCCCAGAGGTCCTTTATGTGGAATTGAACTGAGATGGGGAGGGGGGAGGGTTCATGCAGGGAATGGGCTCTGCTGTTTAAACACAGCAACGATTCATAGACGAGGCCAGGATCATATGTCTATAAGGCACCTGTCCTGTCATATGCAGGTGCTACTAGTAACCATGCATGGAAGACACAAGAGAAGCTGATAATTATTTGCCATAATAGATAAAAGGCAACGGGCTCAATCCTTTTGAGATGGTAGTACAGAGTGACCAGTGCTACCCCAATCCTATTTTGAGGTACAAGACATAAATGCAAGAAATGGCCAGTTCATGGCTATGGTGGCATATTAAGAAGCATGACCCAAAGCTCTTCCTAGACCTACATGAGCACAGCATTAATTAGAGCCAAAATTAATTTCTGCCCTTGAGTTTTTTAAAAAGTCTCTTTGGTGGACTGAATAAGTAGTTAAACGGTCAATATTTGCTACCACCCAACCATGTTCAGCATGGCCTGTGATGTCTTTTGCCATAGTAACGAACATTTGACCAACAATTTTCAATGGTATTTATCATTTGATGGTCAACAAGTAATGGAAATTAAGATTTGGCAATTAGTGTTGGAAATTGGCCAAGATGTGAGAGTAGATCTGTTGCATTCAGTACTTGAGGCATTATACAATTGCTTATCTCAATCATGCAACTATATTCTTAATGGAACCTAATGGTATTTCCTTATATCTATGAAATGTTGACATAAGCTTTAAAATAGTAAGTTAACAACAATTGATTTTTCCTAGCATGTTATATTACTTATTTTAAATTTTGGAAAACAGTGATAAATTAAACAGAAGTTTACCTCCAAAGGCTGCTGCTGTACACGAGCAGAGGTGGGTATAGTGATTTCAGACTAGGATCAGGGACACCTGATTTCAAATTAGAGGTGAACAGCTTTTCTCTATTTATTTTTATGTTCTAATTGATTTGTCAATCATTTTGATCCTTCATTTTCCTCTGTTTTTTAGGTTCATTTTATGATACAGGTTTTATATGATATTTATACATATTTATTAATACAATACGTTAATCCCTATATGTAATAGTGAAGTGTCTTACCCACATGCCTATAAGAAAAGCAGAAAAACCAGACTGCCTGCAGACTAAATAGAACTCTCTCGACATATTCAGGGGACGGCCCAGCTGTGCAGAAAAATGGGTATAACTCCCCCCACCCTCGCATGCCCTATGGTCCGTAACTTGGTTCCTGGCCCGAGGGCCATTCAAATCTCTTCAATCAGAGGGAGGGCTTTTACAGTTGTGGCTCCCTCTCTCTGGAATGCATTAACAGAAGAGACTCGCTCCGTCTGGAATTTGGTGTTTTGTCTGGCATTTGGAGGCTGATTCAGATATTTGATTTATTTATTATAGACAATGGGCATGAATAGAATTTAGTGATGGCATTGTTCTTTTAGATGTAGGGTTTTTAATGTCTGTATTCTACTATATTATTGGTTTTTAATGTTTATATTCCTATTTTAATATTGTATTACTGATTTTAATGTTTGTATTTATATTAATATACCTCAAGCACTAAGTAAGGTGGAGAAGTGGTATATTATAAGTTAAATAAATAAAAAATAAATAAGATTGTAAATTAACCAAATGGGGTAGGAAACATCCCCTCACCCCAGGACTGAGCATGTTCCAGGAGGTACGGAATGTTGACAGTAACTGAGGAAAGTGAGGGGGGGGTCTTGATTCGAGCAGGCTAATTTGCTTTGAGAACCTATAGAAACCTGGAAGAAGAGATTTGGAAGTGATGTTTCCAATTTATTCTCCTTTTCTGCATTTTCTTACAAACCCCCAACTTGTAGTGTATAATGCTGATTTGTTAATGCACAAATAATGTTGAAAAATTAATGCATTTTACAGGGGGAAATCTACGTGAACAAACTAATGTTCTGTGGCTTGATGAGAACTTTGGAGTTTCTTTTATGGCTGCCTGATACTTGGGTCAAAATTACAGTTGTCTTTTCAATCAAAGTAATGACATTTGATATTAAAATTGATGTAATGTGTGTATAAATGGCATATAATGTTTAAATATTTTAAAGGTGCTATGCAAATACCATAAAATGGATATACAAAATTAGCATAGGAAAAAATAGCAAGGAGAAGAATCAGGATCTAAATGCTCACTGTGTACAGGAATGGAAAATGTGAAAAATGACATATATGCACTGGGAATCTGACAGAAAAATTGACGGTACTAATAGTAGTTAGAGGTTTAGAAGATTTATTGGAATAATTCTAAGGCTATAAAATCCACTCTTCATGTTTCTGCAGGTCCAAATTATTTTTGTTCTTGTTTTTGCTACAGGACGGTGCCCCCTTTTTATTGATAAATATGGAGCATAGCTGTTATCTGTTCTTGCTCTTACTTGGTTTTAAGTGGTGCGCCTTTGCACAGCAAGTCACGGGGATGCCAGGTACAGAACTAGTTTTCTACTTTAACCAGCTTCTGTTAAAATAAGTTAACCAGAATCTGTTAAAATAAGTTATTTATCATGCTATAGAAGTAATGTATACCAAAGCATAGGCCCCCAACAGCTCACAAATACACATAGACTTAAGTTCTCCACTTGCAGTTTTTCCATTTTCATTAGTAAATCTAGTAAACAGTCCAGATACCAAGATTCAAATCAGCCCTTGGTAATCCAGTCTGCTTGTTTTTTGCTGGTGGGGTGCAAACTTTGCAGCAAACCTATTAGGCAGCTAAATGTGAGCAAATGAAGTTGCCTTATACTATGTTAGACCATGAGTCGATCAAGGCCTCTGAGAGCCAAGCTACAAGTGACGCCTGACACAGGTTGGACACTTGTCAGCTTCCCTCAAGTTTTGATGGGAAATGTAGGTACAGCTGTAATGGAGAGCCAAGCTATAAAACCAGGACACCTACATTTCCCATCAAAACTTGAGTGAAGCTGACAAGTGTCCAACCTGTGTAAGGCATCACTTGTAGCTTGGCTCTCAGACTGACAGTGACTGCCTGGGTGTCAGACAGAAGTCTTTCCCGTCACCTGCTACTGGATTCTTTAAGCTGGAGATAGGGACAGAACCTAGGATCTTCTGTATGCCGGGCAGATCCTCTATCACTGATGCATAGCTCCATCCGAACATATTGTGTCTGATATGATCACACTGTGAGCCAATTAGGGATATGGCCAGCTCCTGCCAAAGAACTCAAGCAGCTGGGCAGGAGGGATCATCAGTGAGTCTGCTACCGATCTTCGACTCATTTTGCCAAAGCACAATAAAAGGGAGAATCAGATGAAGAGAGAATCAGAAGCCATCTCCCATTGGAAATATTCCTGTGTCCCAGCTTTTCTGGAACACAGTGATATTTTCTGGAGGGGGGCACCCTCAGTTGGCTGGGACTCCGTTTCTGATCAACCTACCAGGCAAAAAAAAATTGCTACATGGTGAAGTTGGAGATCAGGAGGAGCAATAGTAATAGAAGTTTCTGGAAATCCTTCTAAGGTTCAGTCCTTAACTTCTGCAGTTAAAGGGTATCAGTAGCAGGGGCTGGAAAAGACCCTTTGCTTCAGTCTTGGAGCATCACTGCCAATCAAGAATAGTAGCAACAAAATAGATGGATGTCTGCCCTGACACAGGGCTCAAAGAGACTTGATAGAGACCATGTACCTCTGTCTGTTAATAAAATGGAAGTAGCAGGCTCATGTAATTCAATTTGTCTTGGGGCTGTGAGGGGGAAGAAAAAGAAGGTTTAACCCACTGTGGTGTAATGGTTAGAAAGTTGGACTAGAATTAGTTAGAAATACACATTATAACAATGGGAAACACACACTAACTTTTGTCTATTAATTGTCCATTTTATGTTACTAATTTTCAGTCCTTTAAGACAATATCACATTTAATGTCAGTTCTTAAATATCTTGAAGCTAATCATTTAGTTCAATTAAAGTGCAGTGGCTTGGATCCACTAAAGGGATCTCTGCCACGTCCCTTTTCCAGTGAAACTACCCAAAAGGTGCTTCTGAGGGTTAGGTGGTGCAGCATAGTAGCCTCTCCCCATCCCTGCTTACTTTCAAGCTTTCGTCCCATTCAGGCAGAAGCATGCACAAGTGTCTGGGATTGCCATGTGCTAGGCAATGGTGGGCAATTCTCTGCTGCTGCACTCAAGTGCACCGCTGCCACTGGCAACCCCATGGAGATTTCCAGGGGCAGAGTCCTGGAAAATGGCAGCAGCAAGGCCATTACATCATTTCCAGGCAAAATCTTATTAGTGATGTCACAGCTCACCACTCTCTAGAAATTCTACAGATCTCTATGGTAAAGTCCAGAGAGTTGTAAATAGCTTAGGGAAGGGGAATTCACTCTGCTTTTCTTTGGGTCCCAAGACAAAACGTTTCTATTTACCCAGGCTTTAAACTAAGGGAATTTATGTTTGTTTTAGCTGTGTCGACTAATCTGTTTGTTTTTATGTGGTTTTTATGCCCTGGCTGGTTTTTACTGACCTGATTTTATGGGCTTTGACTTGTTTTAATTAGCTTTTTGGTATTGTTCTATTATTTTTTTGTGAGTTGCCTCAAGCAGGTTCTGCAGATGCAGCATACAATTTCTAAGTAAATAAATGTAACCCCCCCCTTCTCCCTTCCCTACATGGCCCTGATGCAAATAGAGATTGCATGAGTGTGCAATTTGCATTTTAGGGAGGGAGCAAAAGCATGATCTTCCATTCATCTGTATTTGCCCTTAATCTATAACAACAACAACATTCAATTTATCTACTACCCTTCAGGACAACTTAACACCCACTCAGAGTGGTTTTACAAAGTATATCATTATTGTCCCCACAACAACAAACACCCTGTGAGATGGGTGGAGCTGGGAGAGCTCCTAGAAGCTGTGACTGACCCAAGGTCACCCAGCCGGCTTCAAGTGGAGGAGTGGGGAATCAAACCCGGTTCTCCAGATTAGAGTCCTGTGCTCTTAACCACTACACCAAACTGACTCTCCAGCTCGGTAAGGCAAGAGCAGTGCCAAATCATTTCATGCATCTTGGCATATCAAGAGCACTAAGCTTTCTGTCTCTCCTCAGGCTTTGCTGAAGAATGCATGTGGAGAAATGGCTCCCGAGTCTGCTCTGATCCTTGCTCGAGTTACACTGTTCTAGATCAGCCTTGGCGAAGTACCTCCTATGGGAAGGGAACGAATTGTGACAGTGATAAAAGAGGGTGGTATCGGTTTGTTGGCCTGGGAGGAGAACGCATGCCAGAATCGTGTGTGCCAATTTATAGGTGCAACACTGATGCACCTATGTGGTTAAATGGATCACACCCCATACAGAATGCTGGAATTGTAACGCGTGTCGCCTGTGCACATTGGAATGAAAACTGCTGCCTGTGGTCTACAACTGTGCAGGTGAAAGCGTGCGTAGGTGGTTATTATGTTTACAAATTGGAAGGGACTCCAGTGTGTTCCTTGACTTATTGCACAGGTATGTGGCCTGCAATTACTCTGGGGAAGGCTTTCTTTTGGTAGCAGATACTCATAAATCATGGTATGCTCTGCACTTTATTTATGCAATTATCCAGATCCCAACTACACTGAGAGCCCGTGTGCCCAGTGTGGTGTTGATGAGGAGTGCCAGCTGGTGAATGGTGTCTGGGGTTGCAGCTGCAGTCAAGGATTCAACAATTCTGGTATGTATGTTCAGGAGTGGATCATTGGGGGTGAGAGATGGGCTGGAAGGGACTCCCAAGTCCTACCCTCATACCCTAGCTGCCCTATCACACTAAGCGCAAACTGCTTTACTATATAAGTACTAATCTCCTATTCCCTCATAATTATTCTTACTAAGATATTTCTAGCTTGGAGCCACAACTAGAGTGTGGAGCAAATGAAATTAAAGTTTCACTTCAAAAGTGCATCCTGAATCAACTTGGCTTCCAGGATGTGGTCATGTACTTGAAAGACGACAGATGTGCTGGTTTCGAAGAGCAGAAGAATGCAACAGTGGTCTCGGTGGTGACTCCCACTCAAGGTGGCTGGTGTGGAACACAGTTAACAGTAGGTTTTCTGTTCAGTGCAAAAGTCACACCAGAAAGTATTTTCTAGATCCATATGTGAACACAGTGCCAATGACTGTAAATGCTTCATGGCAAGATCTGATTGACAAGATGGTAGCTTCATGAAGCACTAAACTACACAAGATGAATTACATGCATATAGCACGTAATCGCACTTACACATGTTTCCCCATTACTTTTCTATTCACTCACACGTTGCAGGCACACAGCACTCAATCCCATGTTCAGACTGGCACAGGTTTCTTCCCCAGTCCACCCAGGTCAGGGATGGTATTCCATGATGCACCTTCTCTTTGCACATGCTCAAACCTTCCTCTGTAACTTTTCTGTGAGGGAGAATTGTTTCCTGGTGGCAGGTCCCCCCCCTAAAAAACGGGGATTCCACACCTCTGCTGGGATCTTGCAGCTCAGCCTGCCAGGAAAGGGGCATCTATGCAAAGTGGGGGGTTGGGAATCCCCACTTTCCAACCCCCCTTTGTTCCCAGGAAAGACTCCTCGTTTTTTTCCTCTGTGTGTAAGATGAATCCATCGATGGATCAGAGGACTTTCCTCCTAGCCCTTCAAGGCTGTCAGTGGCAAAGTAGATGGGGGAGAGGTGGCAGAGCCAGGTGCCGTGGGAAGAGATAGGTGCCAGGCATGGGTTGGGGGTGGGAACTGCACTATACTGCACAGTGAGGTAAAATTTGGTAAACCTCGGGAGCCACAGCAGCAGCATTTCTTGCTGTCTGCAAGAATCACTGCTTCCCACCTGTTTGCCCCCAGTCACCTCCAATCTTCATTATAAGGAAAACTATGGGGGCTATCCAGGGGGATGTGGGTGGCATTTTGCAAAAAAAAAAAAAAACTACAAAATTTTCAGTGGACATACTCCTGACTGTCCTCTAAAGACCCCCCAAGTTTCATTAATATCGGACCCAGGGGGCCATTTATGCCCCCCCAAGAAGGTGCCACCAGCTTCCTCCAATCTACATTATTGCCTTTGGGGAAAACCAGGGGAGCTATCTAGGGGAGTTATCTAGGGGGCTGAGGTGGCATTTTGCAAGCAAAATCTACCAAATTTGCAGTGGACCTACTCCTAATGGTCCTCTAAATATCCCCCCCCCCAAATTTCAGGGAGATAGGACTTGGGGAGCCATTTTATGGCCTCCTAAAGAAGGTGCCCCCAGTCACTCCATTTGTTTCTATTTGGGGGAAAAACTGACTCCCACTGCAGAAACACATGGCTCATGACATTCATAGCCAGAGGCACACTCCCAATTACAATCTCCACACCAGACAGCCCAACAGAACCAAACTGAAGCCCCCCCAAAAAACCAGCATCCCCTGAGCAGCCTGCACCCCCTGAGCATGAAATTTCGGGGTTTGTTAGAGGACAGTTAGGAGTAGGTTCCCAGCAAATTTGGTAAAATTTGGTCCTAAAATACTCCCCAGGTCCCCAGAAAGCCCTGAATCGTGTTTCCCGTTGGAAACAATGACCCAGTTTTACCGAATTTTCTCTGTATTGCTGAGCCAAACTGAAAAATGAATTTGGTATTCACTCTGTGCTTTTCAGGTTTCACCCCACCCCATCCTTCTCAGGTTCATGTATCAGGCATGTTTCTAAACTCTTGCTCAGATGCTTAATAGTGTTGCAGCAATATTTCTTCCCCACCTCATCCTGCCTGAAGAAGCTGCATGGAGAGGAAGAAGAAGAGCAAGTTAAGGGGAAAGGAGGGTGCAGGGAGGAGGCAGAGTCATCAACTAGAAAATGAGAGAATTTAAAACAAGTCAGATTAAAAGCAAAACAGTTTGGGAGTAAGCCGAATCTAAGGGCAAAAAGTGGGGAGAGGGAAGCAGAAGCCACCCAAAAATTGGCGCTCTGCAATGACAACTCATTGATGACAACCATGGACACTCCCAAATGCAGCTACATGCATAGACCGAAGTAGACAGACAGATGCACAGACGGAAGGTACAGGACACGTGCTCAGCTTGGGGAAAAGTTGACACTGGCACGCTGGAGCACACATATTCCTAAACACTCACAGAAACTCGTGTAATTGGTCTCATGTAGTTTAGCTCTGAGTTACCTCGGAATGTACTTTATGGTGTCATAATTAGCCAAATCAGAGGTGTTGTGATTTCATCCTGTTTGCTGCATGATCTACGCCTGACTGAATGTTACAATTACAAAACAGGAAACTACATGCAAAAATCTGCCAAAATATCATTCATAAATATTTGGCTCAATCTTAAACAAAACTCAGTTAAAGTCAAGTGCTGATCTACTTTCTCCCCCCCCCCGCACAGAAAAATGGCACCCATGCTATATATAGTAACACACTATATCTGGGAAATGGGACTGTCATTAGAGGAGATGAAGTCAAGATTAATTTCCAGTGCTCTTACCCATTGGATATGGAAATCAGCCTTGCCACAGCCATCCAGCCTATCGTAAGGTATGCCGTTATTTATTCACCTTAACTAATGATGCTGTTCTATTTAGAGCTACTACTACAACAAGGAGTAATGTGCAGGACCAATTCTTGTATATCCATCCACAGCATATTAAAGACCAGGGAAGTGGATGAGGTGGGTTGATTTGAGACTACAGTGTAGATAAATGTGATCCAGTGATAGAAATCTGATTGGTCACCAAGCGGGATTCTGGATGATGCAGTGCATAGATTCTGTTACTGTTTCTCTGGAGGTACCTTGCCGGGCGCCTGGGGACATCTGAGGACTAAGAATTTGTACTGCTAGCCTCCCACTCAAGAGGCCCTGGCTTGCAGGAAGCAAATAATCTCAGTTTTGATTAGCACTAGAAGTAAAATTTAATTAATAATCCTCCTCTCTCTTTCCATGGCATTTCCTGCAGTGTGGTCTTGTTTGAGATCATAGAACGGGATTGTTAAATGAGACGCTCCTGAGTATGTCTCAGCATACTTAAAATGGGTGGGAGTTTTGCTGCTGTCTTTGTTTCCAGATGGACTGCACCACTTACAAATAAGGTTGGCTTTTCCTTACAGGCACTACCAATTTCCACAGGCATCAACCAATGTCAAAAGAATATTATCCTTCATAATTTAACAGTTGAAAATCTACCTCTTGGACAATGTCCCATCATATACTGCCAGCTTTTTTAAAAAAACATGAAATTGCTTACTTCCTTGCAAAGCCGCAGGAAAATAAAATGAACAGTCACAACTTCCTTCCATGCAAGGAAGTTTATTTTACACTCCTGGAGAGCTATTCACGTGTAAATAAGGTCAAGTGAACTTCGGAGTTTGACAAGCAGAATGTCAGCTTGTCAGTGTTAAATGTTTCTATGAAAGGAGGCTGGCAATCCTTGCCAATTAAATTAAATCCACATATTGCTTAAAGTCCACCATCAGAGACAGAAGCTCTGTTCATCATGCCAATCCACACTTAAGACAACTTAAAAAAGTATCCACATGATATCTGAATTAACAAGCCACGGAGTACCCGAGAGAGGCTGTGGCTCAGTAGTGGAGCATGTCTCTTACACAGAGAGGGTCCTACGTCCATTGTTAGGCTAGGATACCTCCTATTTCACTTAAAAGATGTGAGAAGTCTTTCACCACTGCAACAATAAGCCATCAGCTACAAGTCTGTAATGTTCTAGATTTGTATGAAAACGACTGTCAACCCCCCCTCACCTCGCTTTTCCACTGACATGCTTATGGGATTTATTGGCTTGGGTTCAGCAATATAGGCTGCCACCTTGAGCTATACGTTGCTGAATTTTATGTTTTTTAATGTGATTTTACTGTGGTTGTATTTATATGTGATGTTATCCGCCCTGAGCCTGCTTGCAGGGAGAGAGGACTATAAATTTAATTAATAACAACAACAATAATAACTTCCCTTAATGAGATTGCTGGATACCATTAGATCTGTAGTTTTGAGCATATTGAGCTTAGGGTCTCTCTCTAGATGTGTAGATTTTTTCTCAGGGTTTCCGCAGCTATGCAGCAGTCAAAAATTAAATGGCTGTTAAAAAATAAAAGAGAACCCAAACAGCCTCAGAATGCCTCTGCAGGGGGAGGAGGGGCTCCCCCTCCCCCCTCAAGGTGTTTCCCCATGTCAAAATAGCACAGGGGGGAATCCCCCCCCCACATTTTTACTACTCCATGTGCACAGATTATTCCACATGGAGCAATAAAAACAGGGAAGAAACCTCCCTCCCCTGCTATTTTGACATCGGAAAATGGTTTGAGAGGGGAGGGGGGGCCCTTCTCCCTCCATGGAGGCATTCTGAGGCAGTTTGGGCTTTCCTTTATTGTTAACAGCTATTCCCCGAAGCTGCTGTGTAGCTGCAAGGAACTTCCCCAAACCCAACTCTTTAAAAACCTGCACATCTAGCTTGGCCCTTAGTAGACCTTAATTCTGAGGCAACATAGGACTGGGCTGTGTTCATGAGACTATTGGAGGTGAAGTAAGTTATTAGGGTTCTTTCTTAAAAATATCCCTTGTATTTGCTCTTTCCAGCTCAATCAATATCAGTGTCGGTGGCTCGGGACTCTTTACGGTTAAAATGGCTCTCTACAGAGATTCGAATTACACCTCCCCTTATGAGGGATCCATGGCAGTGTTGTCAACAGAGGCCAACCTGTATGTTGGTGTCATGGTCACAAGTGGGGACATGTCTCGGTTTGTTTTGCTGCTTGACAGCTGTTATGCAACACCCACAAAAAACGCTACTGGTTCTCTGAAGTATTTCATCATTCAGAACAGGTACAACAAAATGTCTTGGTCAGGAAGATGTGTCAATGTACTTGGAAGAATAAAGTGGATTCTAGTCCACAGCACAATTAAGAAAAATAGGACAGGGTGCAGACACACTTCTATAATGGATTTTGGAAGACAGAGCTTGCTCAGAGCTATAATCAAGTTGCTTTTGGCTATACTGTTAACTAGGTTATTACCTCAGTTCCAGTGGTGTCTTTCTCCTGAGGGATGAACAAATTCCCTGTAATGTTCCCTGGTTGCTGGGGGAGAGGAATGATTCCCTTGCAGCCCTCTGCCTCCGCTGCAAGCTGTGCACCCAGCTCCCTCCCTCCCCCTACACTCTGGGTGGCTCCAGCCAAGCAACTGGCTGAGAAGGTGGAGGTCTGTGAGGGAAATCCTTCCTCTCCCCCAGTGATCCCACATGGCTCAGTCCCACATGATCCTGTCTTTGAAAACTACAGATTCCAGGTAAAATTGCATCACTTGACATCTGAATGTACACTTGCCTGGCATCTTATTTAGCTTGACCCCACATTAGAGGGGAAACTAAGGGCCAAGCTACACATGACGAATGACACTTGAACGGCAAGTGGATTGAGTGGAGGGCAAGTGAACAGGGAGAAATACACTTGCCGTTCAAGTGTCATTCGTCATGTGTAGCTTGACCCTAAGAAACAGGGAGTTGCCTAAGGCATAGGAAGTCCTTGGACCCAATTTCTTCCAAGTCAGATGATCAGACTTCCCAAGTTATATTCCTTTCTAAAACTTATTATTGACATTGGGAGACTGCCCCATTTGCCAAAGGGATAAGTTCCTTCTGTTCATTTGCATTTTCCTCCCTTTCCCCATCCTACCAATGCATATGTCCTCATATATCAAAATCTGTAGGAAAAAAAAAGCAATCTTGCTATAGTTGTATGCTTGCTTTTGACTTGCACAAGTATGTGCGCTTGTTAAGACTGAGGAGAAAAGACGTAATAATAGATTTGTTATGCATCAGTTTCACTTTGCCAGTAAGAGCCAGTAAAAGCTAGTATGAGTGCCCAGGAGTTGGTTTTTGGAAAATTGGTAACTCCATTAACAATCCACATTGATTTTCCAGCTGTCCAAACACACGGGATTCAACTATTTTAGTGCCAGAAAATGGAGTTGCTTCTGAAGCGAAGTTTTCTCTTCAAGTATTCAGATTTGTTGGGAACCATAACTTAGTTTATCTCCACTGCCAGTGTCGCCTCTGTGACATTCACACGGAACAATGCAGACCGGTGAGTTTGGAGGACATCTACAGTTATAAATAGCAGCTCAGGAAGTGTGAAGGCATACTGACACTGTTCCATTGCAATCTTTTCATGCAGCATTGCTCAGGAGGTGAGAGTCGCCGAGCTGCTGCTGCTGAGACAGGTTATGTTTTGCGTTTGGGACCTGTTGTCCAGAGAGGTAAGAAGTTTTTTTATGGTGCTATACAATTGCAGGTTAGGTCTCAGTAGTGAGGTGACCTAAGAGTGACCAACTCCTTTGGTTAATACACAGAGCAGCACACAACTAAATGGAGTACTTAAAGGAAAAGAGACTGATCAGTCTAGCAGTGCAATGCTGAGCAGAGCTACTGGAGTGTTTCTTTTCACTGTAGATGACATACCATGAGCTGGTAGGGTAAATGTAGGGGCCTGATCGGACTTCTAGAGGCCAGTCTCTACACTGGGGCTCCATGCAGTCCAGCAGCCGGGAGGGGAGCTGATTCTCACATCTAGGGGAAGGTGATGTTTCATGAGGACCATTCACAGGCTATTATGTTTCAGACGGGCTTACATGAGCGACTGCTCTAGCACACTAGGAAAACAGGTTTTCTCATCGCCCAGAAAAAGATTGACCACCTGTCTCAGGGCTTGACTATAGGTGATGGCTTCTTGTGTGTATTTTTAAGCAACACTCTTTTCTGTTCACAAATGCAGCCACAGAGATTGGCTTGCCAAGGGAGAGAGGGCTCTTTTCTTTCTCAAGAGGAAATACAAGCATGCCAGCTGCCCCCACAAGTGTATAATATAGTCCTGATGGGGCTTATGTAAGCAGATGTTTTAGGTTCCCGATAGGCTGCGTCACTGTCTTCATTTCATAAACAAGGTTAGAGTCCAGTAGCACCTGAAAGACCTGCAAGATTTCTAGGGTGTGAGCTTTTGAGAGTCAAGCTCCCTTTGACAGATGTCTTCATTTCATGTGTCAGAAAAATCTATTTAATAACATGGAATGGCAGGAGCAATTAAAAAAAAGAAAATAGAAAACATTATTTTCTTTAAAAAATACAGGAAAGTTTATTTTTATTTTATTTTGCTTTATTTATACTCCACCTTTCTCCCCAATGGGAACCCGAAGTGTCTAATATCATTCTCCTCTCCTCCATTTTCCCCCTCACTACAATCCTGTGAGGTAGGTTTGTCAGAGTGGGAAATCAAACCTGGGTCACCCAGATCTTAGTCTGCCACTCTAGCCACTATACCACAGTGGCTGTCCAAGTGCATGGCATCTAGGCCCCCCTCATACAGACATAAACAAATGACACCATTGGACTGTCTTGTTACTCTTTCTTTCACAATATGCAGGGTCTGAGTATCTTGCTGGAGCTGCCTCATCTCATGGTAAGGTGTTTTATTTGGTTTTATATATTTAATGCTGTAGGACTTTTAGCAACCTGATTTTGACTGTAGGTTAAGATAAGATAGATATTGCATGATGCTTTAATTATTGTGCTATACTTCTTTGTACCTTTGTTTTATCCTTATAATGACCCTGCAAGGTGGGTTATGGTAAGAGAGAGTGTGACAGTTTCAAAGTAATCCAGGGAGACTCATGTTAGAGTTACATTCTGTCCATTGATGTTTGACATCCAAAGAAGCTCATACCCTTATGCTTCTTAGGTGATCCTGGGCTGCCGCTCTCTCAAAGCCTAATCTCTCTCAGTAGATGTTCTTTGTAAGCATATAAGGGGGTGGGAGAAGAACGGAGAGTCCTTAGCATCAGAAGTGAAAAGTCCTGGAGTAGGACATATTTTCTCTAAGAGAGAGAATTTTCATGCTGTCCTTGATTGTATAGTTGCCTCCTTCCCTTGAGTTACTCAGGTGGTTTTGACAGGGAAGAGTCTTCAGATGTTGATGAGAAGCAAAGTTCCCACTGACAGACCACCTGACTGCTCTCTACTTGGCCTAGGTGAACAGCACAAGGTAGACTTTGCCTCTCACCATCTTCATTTGAGGCAGAAAGCAAGGCATAAGGCCTTAGACTCTCCAAATTTCCAGAACTAAAGGGGGAAAGGTGTATACATGAATATTATAGGGAGCATAGATGCAGAGGAGTTAGCCGTGTTAGTCTGTGGTAGCAAAATCAAAAAGAGTCCAGTAGCACCTTTAAGACTAACCAATTTTATTGTAGCATAAGCTTTCGAGAATCAAGTTCTCTTCGTCAAATGCATGATACAGAGACTGGTCTCTGTATCATGCATCTGACGAAGAGAACTTGATTTTCGAAAGTTTATGCTACAATAAAATTGGTTAGTCTTAAAGGTGCTACTGGACTCTTTTTGATTATAGGGAGCATGATTGGTCATGACTTTATCATAGATACATGAAGTCAAGACCGATCATGCTCTGTATAACACATACATACACACCCTCTTTTCCCTCAGTTCTAGAGACTGAGGGCCAAGCTACAAGTGACGAATGACACTTGAACAGCAAGTGTATTTCTCCCTGTTCACTTGCCCTCCACTCAATCCACTTGCCGTTCAAGTGTCATTCGTCATGTGTAGCTTGGCCCTTAGAGGAACTTTTACAGGACCACAGAGGTGCAGATAAAGAGGAACAACAGTTAATGGGAGCAGAAGGCTCTTTCCCTCCTAGAGCAGAGATACATTGACGAGATCTTCTTTACAGTCTCTTTGTTTTGTACACACTCAGCTATGCCTCAGGGCCAAGCTACACATGACGAATGACACTTGAACGGCAAGTGTATTTCTCCCTGTTCACTTGCCCTCCACTCAATCCACTTGCCATTCAAGTGTCATTCGTCATGTGTAGCTTGGTCCTCAGAGACCTAGCTATATAATAGATGTGACACAAGCAGGTTTGGGGGCTCTCTGACCCAACTCAGTCACACACACTGAGGGATTTTGTGTACAAACCACTCCATCGCTTGGGGTGGCTTTGAGCTCTGTGGGGGAGGGGCTTGTGCCTTTCCTCCTGCAGTTTTCCTTAGCAGAAACAGCACAGGGTGTGTGTGCTGTTTGCCCTTTCCTCAGGTTCTGCATGTCGTCAGTCACATGCTCCCAGGACATGTGGAGCACAAGTAAGAGCAAACAGGGCCTCTATGGCCTTTTCCACTAGAGAAAACAATTTTTTTTTTAGGTATCATGAGGGGCATTATATTCAAGTTTTTATTCCTATTTTGCTTTTGAGGGATGGCTCATTGGGTTCAAATAATAAATGAATCCTCTGAATTTCCTTTCATTAGTTTTCGTCATAAATTGACTAATGTTCTTAAATGTGTGGCTGGAATGTTGCTATGAGCCAAATTGGGTCAACTATCCTCAGAGGTCAGAGCTTGGCTCATGGCCATTTTTTTTTATTCTGAAGTGCTCTTTAGTGATTCTAGGTTTGGGACTGTTCAAGATATTTGATCAGAAGAGCTTTCATCAGATGAAAGGGAAGACCACGGGACAGAAGGCAGATGCTGCCCCATGCCAGTGCTCAAAGCTAGACTGAGTGCCAGAAGGGGCTAGGTGAGCCCCCAATGGCAAATGTGACTGCACATCGGGTTGGGAGACCCCTAACCCAGCTTGTACCTCATTTATCATGTAGCTAGAGCATCCATAAGAATGTTGCCGTTATTCATAATTGAATGCATACAAAACAAATGGATCCTAGAGATCACTATTTAGACATAAAAGCCTAACTTTTAATAATTTTGTTCCTCTTCTACAGCTTCATTAGGAGCTTGGATGATAGCGCTAGCATCTGCGGTGCTGGTTTTCTTTCTCCATCCATTTGCTTGACCGAAGCAAATGCACACTGCTGAGTGAAGAGAAGCATCAAGTTAAGAGAGAAAAATAAAGAGGAAAAAATAGATGGGCATGCATTCTGTAGCTGATTGTTAGCAGTTTCATACCTGTTGTCCCCAGTGCATGCACAACTGAATACAAACTCTTCTCATTTTTATTTATGTCAATAAATTGGGATTAGGTTCATGAGGGAAATTAATGTATATAAATGGGCCACTGGCCACAAGGGCTCTTCTCCATCACAACAGAGTTGTAGTGGAGCAGGATTCTTTTGCACTTGTTTTACTGCCAACAGGTCTAAAAGCAGTATAAACCAGCCAGAAACTGTTGGTTCCTTTCTTCCTCCCACTGGAAAATGAACATCCCTAGGAACCAGTTTAATGTATTGGTGCAAATGTCAAATTAGAACCCAGATTAGGCAGGCTCAAATCCGAACTCATCTACCGCACTGGCTCCTAGGGGTGTTTATTTTGTGGTGGGAGGAACAAAATGACACTGCTTTTAGACTTGCTGGATCTAAAAGGAGTGCAAAAACGACCTGCTCCACTCCTGCACTGTTGCAATGGAAAGGAACCCATGGATACCTTGGTTTACTCTGTAACTAACATTCTAGCATTAAAGAAAGGTCCCAGCGCTAAGAGTCTATGCTGGATGGCTTCAAACTGTTCACAACCATTCACAGTAAATGTAGTCATCCCCCCACTTCTCTCTCAGTGTACCAGTCCTGAGAGGATTGTTGTCAAGACAAAAGGGGAGGATTATTTATATTATTTATATCTTGCTTTCCTCCCTAATGAGGACCCAAACCATCTTGGAATATCATTCTCATTACCATGTAAGGATGATCAGGTTGAAAGATCACCCAGTGAGCTGCCACAGCAGAATCTAGTCCAACATTCTCACCACTACACTATATATTGATGTTGCAGTGAAAAAATGTGCATATAATTCAGTCTACAGTATCTGTTAACTGCTGGTTAAGCACCATTAATAATCCATATCCCTCTTGCAAAAACCCCCACAAACGTTCGTGGCATCTTGGCCAAGCTCTCCTTTTGTATAAGCAGCGCCCCCAAGTTTGGCTCATGTGAGCTGCTGAGATATACTGAAATGGGTTTGGATTGTGCCCATTTGCATGACTGCGCCACCACATGCAGATCTTAAAAGTCATTTAATAAAGAAAAAAAGGTCGAGATTTTTGATTGGGGAGCTAAAAGTTCAGTGTCTGCCCGTGTGTACAAGCAAATCAGTTTTTGTAAACCACTTCTCAAATAGATGTCACAGGCTATGCAGACACTAAAAGTAGGCAATGCATTCTAACCAATGTCAGCCATTTAAAGAACGTATCCAATTGACATATTCAACTGCACAGGTACAAAGAGAGAATTGCATACTTTATAGAAGTTGATCAGTTTATTGATCCAAATAACTTTGACCCCAGGGGATATTGGCTCTTATCCAATAAATGAGATGATTTAAGTTTATGTATTGGGCAAAAGAAGTGGCAAACTGTACTGACTGACCAAAGCTCTACTGTGCTCACTATGACACTGTGCTCATGAAATACTTTGCAAGGAAGCCTCAAGGGGAGCCAATCAGGAGCTCATCTTGTGTGTGATCAAGGTAATTTGAATGAGGCAAATTAATTATGAAGTTCAAATATGTAGCTAAAAGCAAAGAGTTAATGGAAGCTGAGCGTGTGTTGATGGTTTCCTTATTATTTCATTTGAGCCAACACTAATGACATACCATCAGCTTTAATACCTTTCTGCCTTGACTGTGGCAGTTTCTTTGTTAGGCGCTGTAAAAGGAAAGTATTCCTTAGGAAAGGTCTGGGTAAAGGAAATAGTGCAACTTGAATGGGGTAGTGATAGGGATTAATTTCTATTCCTGAAAGTCCGCAATTACTGTAAAGCTCCTAACGGAAACATCACTATAGCTACCTTACTTTTGTTGTTTGCAGGCAGCAATTCAGTAACAATCCTCTGAACATTCACATATGACTAAATCAGGAAGCAGCCTGCCAGAGTGTTCTTTTCCAGTCAGTGGGAGAGACATCAATACCTCTCATGGGTGCAAGCTGTCCTGCTGTTTATACATGCTACAACCCTGAGCCAACTTTTCCCATCTACACTGGAGAGAACATCTGTGCCCTTTTCACAGCTGAGCAAAGCGGAATGTTTATTTAACATGCTAGTCAGTGAATGGCCTCCTTTAGAGAAGATTCTTGGGTTACACTGTGGAAATCAAAATGTGATCAAGGAATCTGGAGTCTGGCAGAGAATCTCAGCATTGAAGGCGAAGAATTATAAACTATAGCTGTCAGCTTTCAAACAATAGTGGTGTAGGTAGGTTGCTGGACAGAAGTCTGAAAAGCACGCTCTCCAAAAACACAAAGCTGCTCCTTGTCTAGCACCACAATACTCAGCTACACAGTCAATATTTAATGGAACTTTTTTCTAAATTCTTGACACCATAATGCTGTCTTTATAAAATTAATAAGCATTGCTTTTGGAAAGGAGGAGCTGTCAGGCAGAGTAGGAAAAGGATGGATAGACACTAACCTTGCAGAAAGTGTTTTTTGGAGTGAGCTGAACTGTTGCTAAGGAAAGAACTTAGCACTTCTCTTAAAAGATCTTAGAGCCAAACTACACTTTACGATTTTTGATGTGTTGTGGCAGGGTAGCCAGTCATGCATTAACATTGCTAAAAACTCATTTTCTGGGTGCACAGGACCCTAATTTGGATTGGGACATGACATGAGAGGAGAAGGGGCTTCAGCCTTCCTCCTATGCCACCCCCCCCAAATGGTCCCAGGTCTCCAAGTTGGGGCTCTGTGCACTTGGGAAATGAGTCCCCAACAGCATGATGTCTGACTGGTTGCTTAAACTTAAGTTGGCATACCCTGACACAAAACATCAAAAATTGCAATGTGTCGTTTGGCTCCAAGATCTTTTAAGTGAAAGTACTAGGACCTGAACCTGGAACCTTTTGTTTGCAAATCACATGCTTACTATTAAGTATGGTTTTTTCCTTAGCAACAGTTAAGCTCACTCCAAAAACACTTTCTGCAAGGTTTGAGTGTCTACCAATCCTCCTCCTCTGCCTGACAGCTCCTTCACTCCAAAAGGAATGCTTATTAACCTTGACAAAAGATGTCAAAAATTGTAATGTGTGGTTTGGCCCTATGGAAAGAACTTTTTCTGTCTGAGACCTTGAGAAGCCCTTGCCAGTCAATGTAGACAGTACTGAGACAGATTAACCAATGGTCAGATTTAGGGTAATGCATCCTTTATATATTCATAAGCACTCAGTGTCCCAGATCATCCTGCCACACAACTGCTAAGTGATTTACCCTAACCCTTGTCACCATGTGCTTGACACAAAGTTGAAAGTAAAGTCAGAAAGCCTTGTTTGTTCCAAGTCTCTGCATATTATTTTCTTTCCTAAGAGAATTCTGGTGCTTTGCAAAACAAAACACTTCCCCCCACTCCCCAGTTTCATAAAAAGAGAAAGGAAAAACTAAATGTTGGCTCTTTAGAACTCAAGAAAAGCTGGACAGGTTTTTAATTGGAATCTTGCTTTCTAGCAAAACTTGTTTTAGAAGTTAAGATGTGAGTCTGAGTCAAATATGTGTTTCTACCCCAACATTAATTTTCTTAACGTATTTGGCAAACTGAGCATGTTCTCATTTCTGCAAAGTAACATCTTAAGTCACGAACTACAACATTATAAATGAGCTTGTTTTCTGCATTTCAGGCATATGATACACTGTTTGGAAAAATGTGAATATTTATTTAAAACACTTAAATCCTCTCTCCGTAGAAATATCTGCAAGGCCGTTTGCATCAATTTTTAGAAGTAAAATAATACAAGATTAAAAATGCAATGTGTGAATACCGCTGTTTTACACGAGTTGCCATTTTCCTATCCTTGAAAAGTTAGATCTAAATGCCAATTCCACATTTTCAATAAGTTTTAGGAACCATACAACCATCCTGCAATGGACAAGGCTTAGCCTCACTTTGGAAGACTATCAGTATATATCCCTTTGGCATCCTGTATCCTGAGGAGAGCCACTACTCCCCAAACTGGCAGGAGTGAGCTTTCAACCCCCACCCCCTTTCAGAACCTTGACCTCAGCCACACCAAAGCCAAAAAAGCTTTGCCAAACATTTAGTAACCACATTTGTACCGTGCAGGAACTCAAAGTCCCTTACTAGATAATACACTGCCCTTTGACGAGCACAGGAGCGCTGCCAGGGCACCCTTTGACCTATGTGATGATGTCACTTTCCGGAAGTGACATCATCACAGTCGAAGACACTGCGGGGTGAGTGCCAGGATCCCATTCTCCTGCTGGGGGACTCAAGGGACCTGGCAACCCTAGCATTGTCCTGAAGGGTGGTATATAAATCAAATGTTGTTGCTGTTGTTATTTTGGGGCTAGACACACCACCCTGGGGAGGTTGTTGTATAATCATGGGACTTTCACAAAAAAGGCCTTTTCTCATATACCTGCCAAACAAGCTTCTTTAGTTGATGGGCAGTCAGGAAAGTCTTTTCCTGTCATCTTCACTTCCAGGCAGGAATATATGGGAGAAGATGGTCCTGCAGATACCCCAGTCCCAAGCCATGCCGGGTTTTACCATCTGGGAACAGCAGCATTTCAGTTCCTGAGTCCTTATCCACCACTACTTACAGCCCTATAGGCTGCAGTGAAAGAGGATTGTTTTATTAGAAGAGTTAATGCAAAACTCTGAATACCAGTGTCTGTTGGTCCTTTAGGGCAACTGGTTGCCCTTTGGTGAGATAGGTTGCTGGGCTACTAGATGGACCACTGGTCTGATCTAGCAGAGTTCTTCTTATGAGTAAGGAAAGAATTAACTGCATAGGGAACACAAACATTAGGCTAGACTGGGCTGAATAATATATTTGGCCTTCTGGTTTGTGGTCTGCATCTTTCCTAATTTTATAGTTCATACATTGTAATTGTGAGTTTTTCTTGAGGTCTTAGTTCACTCACAAGATCATAGGAATGTGTCTGCATTACTTTTCATATACTGACTTCCTGAATAAGTGGAGTAACATCAGGGAAACAAATGTTTTCGAGTTCACCAATGTTTCTGAGAAGCTCTAGTTCCTTGGCATTTTGTTGCTCTGGGCCAATGAACCTGGTGCCAAGTCCAGCAGCACTGGGCAGCTTTCCTAACAGAAAACTAAGAGGAAAGTAACCCAGGCACATTTAACTCCATTTGAGAACTTTTCAGCACATAACATATTGGCCACATCCAGACTAAAAATTCTTCTATCACTAGGTTTAAATGTTTTTATTCTATATTAGACATGACACAGTCAACTCGTATCATTATTCTCACACACAGGAGATACAGGAAGAATTACATCACAACAGGAACTTTCAAGATATAGTTTTCATATATAGTTAATTCATTTCTTAACTCTTACATACTGAACATTAGACAGTATTTTAATGTTTTAAACTTTTATTTCAAATAAAATTGAAGTTAACATAATGCAGTTTGAGAATTAATTCTTACATTAATTTGTCACATTTTGTTTTTAAAAACCAAGAAGTTCTGTTACAGAAAAATACAATGATCTTTTGTCTCCAGTAACAAATTCTGGAGGTCTCCTGCTGTCAATAATGCAATGTGTTTTCTTCAACTACCTTTTGCTCCTATTCAGTGCCTCATGCCCCTCTGAGAGGATTACAGTGCATTCTTAAAAGAATTTTCATTCATTACATTCACAGTTAGTAAGCAAAACATATGCAATTGAAAAGAAACATTTATTTTCACCCCTCTGTAAAAAGGGCAAACTCTTCCTGAAACATCCTTGTTCAAAGATGATTTTTCTTCATAATCTCAGGTTTACTGTCTCAGCAATCAGTCAGAATATCTTTTACATTGTATTTTCAGTGCATTATTCAATGTTATTAGTGCTCTCAGTCTCCTGAACAAGAAACACTGAAAAAGGTTGTAGGAAAGCTCTTCCCTCCAATTCCTTAAATTAAAAACACATACCCCAAGGATCACATACAGCTCACCATGGCCTCTTCCTCCTAGGCAGCATAACCTGATCCTGCTGCCATTAAGCAACTCACCTTTGAGCCCATTACAGGAGAGGGGATTTTCCCCCTACAGAAAAGTCTTCATGGGATTCAGAATGCATGCAGTGGGACACACATTATCCAACCCTGTCTTGAACCAAATCATGCAGAAGCACACCACCAATCATTGTTCTCCAGGTACCAAAACTGACTGTGTGCGCAATTTCACCTAGAAGACTCCAGCTTGACTCTATAAAAAACATATTACCTGCCCTTTGATCAAGAACTGATATTAGGAGAGCTTGCTGAAGAAGCTCTTTCCTCATGTATTCAGTGCCATTTCTTTGCTGAAGCATAACTAGAACAACTGAATTCAAATATCCAATGAACATTAAAATAAAGAAATATTTGCAATATAAATTCTTGATGGACTCAAAATATATCACAAATGGGAAATTAAGAAATTAAAACCAGAAAAGGGGTAATTATGGTAAAGATTAGAACAGTTAAGGCCATCATCAAGAACTCATGGAATGCCTAAAGGAGAAACACACAAACTCCAAAGTGCCTCTCATTTACTTTTCTCCATTTCCTGTAGACATTTTAAAAATAGTATCTACAGAAAATATTTTGGTCTCTAATAATTAACACATGTATCTTGAGCATTTAACTAAATTTTGCCCGTGCTAAAACTCTCAAGATTTCTGTAAAACTAATAATTTATTTCTATGAACTAGAACTGATTTCACATCATCTATTCTTTGACTACTGGAGAACTAACTTCTAACTAATTTTTTAACACACAATATTGCCCGAGCAGAGCCAGAATTTGGTCAGATACTGCAGAGGCACTTGAAAAATTGTTTACCAGATATGCCAGTTCTTCTAAAAGGGAAGATATGGGCCTCAAAACTCCCTTTCAAGGCATAATCATTACAGCTTCAACTGGCTTCACTAGCATTAACAGGAAAGCGCATGAATCTGCACACTTGGAACTCAGGCAAATTCTAGTCAGTACTGCAATTTCTAAATAACAAACAAAATTTTTATACATAATCTGAACTGAAAAATATTGAGCATTACCAATAAATATGCCCATGAACTATGAAGCTTAAAAATGTATTTTAAAATTATTCAAAGCTTGTATTTCAAATACCAAATAAAAATATTAGTAAATCTCAAACTTAAAAAAACAGGTCACTTCTCTGCAAACTCCATTATATTATGGTACAAAGTGAAGTACATACAGTAGGACACTAGGGGTTTTTCCTGAATCATTTAATACTGAAGCAAATGGATGGCATGGAATGTATGGACTGGAGGTTGCAAAAGGCATCATCTTGGTGGACTGAAACCCTATAATAGTAAAACAAGTATCTCTATCTAATTCATTTATAAAAGTCCTAAGCAAGTTATAATATTGTGTCACCTTAAAGACTAATAAAATTTTATTCCAGCATAAGTTCTCATGGACTAAAGCTTGCTTCTTCAGATGCAATAACTGAATCCTCAGTATGCAGACATTTTCTATCTATATATTGAGGAAAAGATTCTACATTCATTTCATTTGAAGAAGTGGGCTCAGGTCCACAACAACACATGGTAGAATAACATTTTGCTAGTTTTTAAATCATCACAGACTCTTCTGTTTTTTTCTGCAAGAGACTAACATGGCTATTCCTCTGGAATTACTGGGAAGTGTTTGAGAAGGTAGTCTAAAAGTCTGAGAGCCAGTTTGGTGTAGTGGTTAAGAGCGCAGGACTCTAATCTGGAGAACCAGGTTTGATTCCTCACTCCTCCACTTGAAGCCAGCTGGGTGACCTTGGGTCAGTCACAGCTTCTAGGAGCTCTCCCAGCTCCACCCATCTCACAGAGTGTTTGTTGTTGTGGGGACAATAATGATATACTTTGTAATCTGCTCTGAGTGGGTGTTAAGTCAACCTGAAGGGAGGTATATAAATCAAATATTATAATAATATTATTATTAAGTGAATTAAGAAATGGGAAACTATGTAATAGGAAATATTTGGACAATGGCAACTCTCTTCAAATTTAATTTTCAGAATATTAAAATGTTACCATGATAATATGTTTAGGAGAATAAATTAAATTCTTATTACAGAAATCTGTTAAAACAGTTTTTTAAACACACTCATTTCACAGATAAGAAACAGTAATGGTACTGTGCGCGCGGCAATAATCAACCCATCGTGAATTGAAAAACAGATGAGATACTGAGAACGTTCTATTACGTTCCTATTAAAACTATAGGGCATATAGTAAATGGAATCATACTGCTCTTGGACACCAGACTGTCGGTTTTACAACAGGCTGAAACTGATAATTTCAATTCCAGCTCCTTTTCATCAAGATCCAAGTGTACAACTCAATTTGTTAAACGTGAGAACTCTATTTTCCCCCTGCGGCTACCATGCTAGTAGGAAGTTTGCACAGAATGTACTTTAAAGAATAAAACAATCTTGGAGCATTCTGTCAACACTTCCAGATGAAGAAAATACCTTCTTTTTATCTGTTGAACTTAACACATTTTAATAAATGTTTGTGGCAGTGATGCTTTTTTTAAAATATAGCACAGAAATTTAAAAACAGTTGAGCTGCTTCCACAACAATTAAGCTTTTGGAAGATGGATGCTCACAGTTGCTTTGATAAATGGTAGTGTGGTAGGAAAGTATTCCATCTATGCAAACACCTTCATGGTGAACAGTGCTTAAGCAATGGACCACCCCATGGAGTAACAAAGTTCACACGCAGATAAATGAATACGCAAAAGGATAACTAGGCTTGTGCTTTGTTGTATTTTCAGAGTGATTTGTAGCAGGTCAAGTAAAACTGTAGTCTTTCAAATATTAGCCTGTTTGCATTTATACATGTAATGCTATGCTTTAATCTGCTGGATATTAATAACTACTAGCCTAAGGAAAAGTTGTGCTATTCCACCATTTTGAATAAAGCAGTATGTGTGAACAATTGCATGATTTATAAACAGCAAACCATAGTCTTATTATTGAGAACAAGCCTTTGACACCTTGGAGCTCATGTGTTCTCTTCTCCCCCTCTCACGAACAACACAGAAATTAATGATTTACTTTTTTATGACAAGCCATCATTGGTGGTTATCCTGAGCCACAAGCTACAGTCTTACCTATTACCTCTGAACCAGGATTAAAACATGGCTTGAAATCCTGGCTTGGTTGATGGTCTGCATATAACAACTGATTTTCTCTGGAAACAGAAATTATTCATTCCAAATTAAGTACAATGGGAGGCTGTGTATAAGCCCAAGCATTTCCAAAAATTATTCCTAGAACGATAAACCTGGTAATTGTGCCATTAACCATAATGTCACAAGTACCACTTATGCACACAGAGTCAACTAGCACAATTTAAGTTAAAATCAGAAAATGGAATCATGTGCCTACTGATTAAACAGTACAAAAAATCATTAACATCATTTGTCAGTCTGACTTATTTTCCTAGAATAATTTGTAATTATTTATGAAAACTGGACTAATGTATGAAGTGGCATGCTGATCCCATCTCCATACAGAAATTGTGCAATTAATATTTCTTAAAACTACCCAGCTGCTGCACACACAAAAATCAAATAAGCACAAAAATCCACTTACCAATTACTAAATTCGGCTTTGAGAACAGTTAAAGAAAAGAACCTATCTAATGCAACAGCAAGAGAGTGAGGAGCAGAATTACATATCTTTGGCCATAATTCTCTTGCCAGTATGAATAACTGAAGAGGGACTGAAAGCTGCAATCTGTTTTTTCTTTTTGGATTCTGCAGCTTGTTCACGAAGCTCAAGCAAGATTGTCAAAAAAGTCATTCTAAAACCTTTTACACTGAAGTTTTCTCTGACCACATATATATGATGGATGAGAACTTTGAAGTTGCTTAAGTTTCTGAAATTGTCAGCATCTCTTCTATTTCTTTGTTACTTTCTGAATCCTGGAGCAAAAGGAAAATGAAGTAAGACTATCTGGTTCAAAGTAATTGCATTTACAAAATTCTATGATCCTAACAAATCAGCATTCTTTTCTTCTTCTGACATTAATTGGCATTGAACAAACAAAAACTCCTCAATGGACCCCCAAACTGTATTATGCCATACAGAAATCTTTAACATTTATTTTCTCTGAGTTTTCTCATTTATATTCTAAGCCCTGAGCTCAAATTTCTCAAAACATAAGCTTGGACCGTATACCTTTGCTCCACGCACGCTTCTTTCTGGGGACTGTGGAAGCAGTCCTCTGCAATAGAGCTTACTCCCTCTCAGCACTTGTTTGCACAATTCCCATTTTTTTTCAATAAGCCCCAAGGTGCCTAATGTGAGCTCTGCAGCCTAAAGAAGCAGAACCCAGAGAGAAGTGTACGGATAGCAAAGGTACAAGATCAAAGCCATAGCCCTTAAGTATTTTACCCGCTATAGTAGCAAAGATTCCAATAGCAACTGCTTTTCTGCTCATTCTTTTAACTGCATGATGGAAAAAAGTGATTTCACCTCTTGTATTTGCAGAAGCAAACATATGCATCTCAAAAAACAGAGTAACAGTTTCCTTACTAGAAGTTTAATCTTCACCTTGAAGCCCACAAATCCTACAAATGTGTGATTTCCCCTCTAAAACACGTTAACAAAATTATTCCTCCTAGGCAAATCTAGTTTTTCAGAGCTGCCCATATTGACAAAGCTAGACTTTGCTTGATTGCTGGCATTTCCTGTTCAAAGGCTGTAATTTTTTAGTCTGACATCTGCTTTCCCTAGAGTTTAGCAAGCAGCAGCCTACATATTTCTCTGTAGGTGGCAGCAATGCCAGGTCTGTATAACACCAGATACTGGACAGTCACTGCTGCATATTTGTAGATTAAAGTGCAGTTGAACAGCTCTGTTACAATAATTAATAAGATTTATGGTTTGAAGGTACTTGTTTGTGTTAAAGTCAAAAATGTATAGTACCATAAAGCCTCTCTGCAAGATCTAGCCAACCTTGAATAAAACAGCAAGTTTTGAGGAAGAAAGCTTAAAAGAGTAGAGGGTAGAAATTCCAGCCAAAGCACAGCAGAATGCATACAGAGTAGGCTAACCACAGCTGAGCTTGGGTGGTGAGGAACGGAAGCAGATAGACTGAAGGATCCTAAAAATGTGGGAGCAAAGCAACAAACTGCCAGCACGAAACTGGGTTTTTTTGGGGTGGGGTGGGGGAAGAAATATAAATTAACAAATGTTTTCTTAACTGACTAAAGATGGCAAGGACAGTTTGAGGGAAGGCTCAAAAATATGAGGTTACAGTAATTCCAGAGGAGGAGTGACAAGGACATAGACAACAGTTTTAGCATCAGGAATAGAAAGGAAGAAGCAGATTTAAGAATGCTGAAGTAATAACTCACAGGCAGCACCAGCACTTGGATAAGAGAAGAGAAAGGAAGAAGCCACAGGGACATTCCACAAGTTGTGTGTTTGAGAAACAAATCAGGCTCTCCCTCCAAGTTCTGAAGTGTGGAAAATTAGATTGCTCCTGAGATATTTTACCTAACTGTTGGAACAGATTAGCTGTTTAATGTGCACTTAGGTCCTTTATTGAAAGGGGTACGGAGAAGAGGGGGAACAGAACATCTACTGTAGACACACAGTAAAAACAAACTTGTTTTTTCAGTGTTTTGTTTAATAAGCATGCACTAAAGTTCAGATACTTAATCTAAAGTAGTTAAGGTTCAATGTTCTGTTTATAATCATTTCGTGTGCTTGTTAGAATGCAGTATAATTGCTTATGAAATATTTTGAACAGTTTAATTTAAATGAGACATTACCATTTTCACATCCAAATTTATTAAGTGCTCGCTGGTGTCTGTGTGGATTTTGCAAATATCATTCATTACCCAAGGGTTATAGTGCCACTCCATCGCCACAGTAGCATACACATAACCCTGAAGAAAAATGTTTTTGAAGTTGTACTGATTATGTATGGCTTTGATCCCTTCAAGAAACCACCACTGCCCCAGGGTTATGGAAAGAGGAAACAGTCCCAGCTCAGCTGAACTTAAGATCTGGAAGAGACTAAAAAAATGTGTTGCTCCTGCTACCACATCTCCATGATTATCAAACATTATGGAGATTTTTGAATGTATGTGTTTTAATTTATCTTCTCTAGTAACTTCCACCTCTATAACACGCAGCTTAAATTTCATTTTAAAAACTATCATCTATTCATGCTTGGATATTACAAGTTGAATAGTTTGGTTTTGCTTACCAAATTTTAAAATGAAATTTCTATCTATATAGTTTTGCCATAATGCTGACTGGAATTTTATTTAAAAACTGCTTAAAGTGGATTTACAGAACTGTCCACTAAAAAGTTAAAATGATGCATGGGTTTAGTGGGTTACATCTAGCCATCCATGAGCAAAAAGTACTGAAAATTGTGAATCCACATTCTCCTCTGAACAGCAGATCTTTCCAAGCACAGGAAAGCTTATTCCTAGAGTCCTGAGACCAACAACCACAAGTGTGGAGACAGGATATTATCATCCTACCCTCCCTTATTTAGTATTTATTTATTTTATTCGATTTATACCCTGCCCTCCCCACAGATGGGGTCAGGGCGGCTAACAACATAAAAAAATACATTAAAATCACAAAAACATAAAATCAATAATAATATTTTTAAAATCATTAAAATAGTCCAAGAGCAGGCTATTTAAACAAATATTGGGAGTCCGTATATGGGCATAGCAGATGGCTGAGGGCAGCCCCAGAAGTGGTGGTCTTAGATGGAAGAAGGAGGACACCCGCTGGCACTCAGCCGAAGGCCTGGTGGAACACCTCCGTTTTACAGGGCCTGTGAAACTGTAACAGGTCCCGGATCTCTAGTGGGAGAGCGTTCCACCAGGCTGGGGCCAGGGCAGAAAAAGCCCTCGCCCTGGTTGAGGCCAGATGGATGTCCTTCGGGCCGGAAACCACCAACAGTTGCTTGTCTGCAGAGCGCAACACCCTGCAGGGGACATAATGGGAGAGGCAGTCCCGCAGGTATGCAGGTCCCAGTCCGTGAAGGGCTTTAAACACCAAGGTTAACACATTGAACCGGGTCCAGAACTCCACTGGGAGCCAGTGCAGCTGGCACAGCACAGGATGAATGTGCACTCGGATTGGTGTTCCGGTAAGGATGCGTACCGCTGCATTCTGGATCAGCTGTAACTTCTGGGTCAGGCCCAAGGGCAGCCCAGCGTAGAGAGAGTTGCAGTAGTCTAGCCTGGAGGTGACCGTTGCATGGATTACTGTGGCCAGGTCCCAGGGCGAAAGATAGGGCGCCAGTTGCCTGGCCTGTTGAAGATGACAAGTGCTGACAAGAGAAAGATTTCCTCTCCTTCCCATTATGGCTTCCTAAGCCGTATGTATATTAGTCTACACAGGTCCTGTGACCCCCCCAGGAATAAACTTTCCAATGGCTGGAAAGGACTGCTGGGAAGAGGAAGATGCAGAAATATTCATGATCCTTGAGACCGTGGATTGCTGCATGCTGCCCAACAGTCTCCTGTTGCAGGCAAATGCTGTTAATTATAACATGGCATATCATCACTTGAAAGTGTATGTAAATTAGATACGCACAAAATCTGCCAAAAATCCTACCTCTTTTGTGATAACAGGTAACTCTGAAGCCAAAGTCAACCAGTGAGCAGCTGCAGAATTATCTCCCAGTTCCTTGTAGCACTGAAAGAGTAAAAAAGGCAAGATTAATACAAGATGATAGTCAAGGAGTAGTGGACTGGGGTAAGCTACAAAAAACTAACCAACCTGAAAAGACCTCAAGAACACCATGCAATAGATGTAAATGATGTGCTAAATGTATATATATTAGCAAATGAAGAGAATAACAACTGATTTTAAAATTTCTACAAAACATAAGATGAGTTACAATGCTGTAGCATAGTGGTTAAGTGGTTCAACTGTGAATCAGCACTCTACTGGTTTGAATCCCACTACTACCATGAGCTCCGTAGGTGGCCTTGGGTAAGCCACTCCTCTCAGCCCCAGCTCCCCAGCTGTATTGTGGGGATAATAATAACACTAACTTGTTCACTGCTCTGGGTGAGGCAGTAATCTACCTTGAAGAATGATATATAAGCACAATTATTATTATTATGTGTAATACATGGAAGGTTTCAATATATTTCAAAACTGAGAAATAAGTTTCAGAATTAGGTATATATCCCATTCTAGTATATAAATCTTTGCATGAAGAATTACATGTAGAATTTATCTATCTATATATTGTTCAAATACTGAGAAAAGCAAATACAGTCATTTACAGCAAAAATTGTCTACAGATAGATTCCCACAATATAAGAACAACATCCAACCAATATATAAAAAATACACAATTTACAGTACACAATCTGAGCTCTTGGGTCTGACTTATTTTGATAGTGTTATATGTATCTTCGTCAGTACTTCTGATAAGAATATAAATTCTTAATTTGTTGAAAAGATGACAATCAATTGTTGTTCCATTATGAGACGTTATTCACAGTATTTCTGTGGAATAAATGTCTACAATTTATAACAATCAAGTTAGTTGCTTAGTTTTTTGTGACTGGGTTAAGCTATCACTCCAACAATTAAAGGTTCCTTTTATCTTTCAGACATTAATATTCAGCAATGTAAGAATTCACAGTCTTGCCTCAGAGCCCTTTATTGGCAGTTTTATATGCAAACTATCTAGCAGAGTTTTTTTTTATACGGGAGGTTTCTTCGTTTTTAAAGAGTTCCTAAATTTATCCTTATAGTCTGCCGAGTTGACCACAGGAACAGATACCATATACTGCTAGAAGAGCTTGAGATTTAGAGAACTGGTTGGGGAGTCAATCAAAGTTCCAGCAGAGGAAGTTTTGGAATTTTAGCTTACATTTCAACAATGAAATGTGCATGTATGTATCCACAGAGCAAAATACCAGAAGAGACTTCCAAGTTAAAAAAATGACAGGTATTTGTGTCGTCATCATACCTAGGTCAAATTCCCAACATATGTTTTCACAAAAACAAAGCAAGAAAATTCTCATTTCTTGTTGTGTGTGTTATGTGCCATCAAGTCACCTCCAATCTATGGCAACCCTATGAATGAAAGACCTCGAAAACATTCTATAATTAACTTCTTTTATTAAGTCAACAAAAGGCTTCAATAAAAGAAGCCTTTTGTTGACTTAATAAATCAAGCCATCTTGATTTAGGTCTTCCTCTTTTCCTACTGCCTTGCAATTTTCCTAGCATTATCGACTTTTCCAGAGAATCTTGTCTTCTCATATTGTGACCAAAGTACGATAGCCCCAGTTTTGTCATTTTAGCTTCTACGGAGAATTCAGGCTTAATTTGATCTAGTACCCACTTATTTGTCTTTTTGGCTGGCCATAGTATCCACAAAACTCTCCTTCAGCAGCACATTTCAAATGAATCAATTTTCTTTCTGTCAGCTTTCTTCACCATCCAACTTTCACATCCAGACATAGTAATGGGGAATACCATCGTTTGGATTATCCTGATCTTGGTTCCCAGAGACATCTTTATGTTTAAGCATCTTTTCTAGATCCCTCACAGCTGCTCTTCCGAGTTTCAATCTTCTTCTGATTTTTTCATTGCAGTTTCCCTTTTGATTGAGCCAAGAAATAGAAAATCTTGAACAATTTCCTTGTTGTCAACTTTAAAATTGTGTAATTCCTCAGTAGTCATTATTTTTGTCTTCTTGATGTTCAGCTGTAATTCTGCTTTGGTGCTTTCTCCTTTAACCTTCATCAGTAGTCATTTCAAGTCTTCACTATTTTCTGCCAGTAATGTGGTGTCATCTGCGTATCTCAAACTGCTAATGGTCCTTTCACCAATTTTCACTCCACCTTTTTCTAGATCTAATCCAGCTTTCCTTATGATCTGCTCTGCATAAGGGTTGAAAAGATAGGAAGATAATATGCATCCTTGTCTGACACCTTCGCCAATTGGAAACCATTCTGTTTCCCCATATTCTATCCTGACAGTAGCCTCTTCTCCAGAGTACAGGTTGCGCATCAAAACAATCAGATGTTGTGGCACTCCCATTTCTTTTAACACTCTCCATAGCATTTCAAAAGTTTTGCTGTAATCTATAAAGCATAGGCTGATTTTCTTCTGAAATTTCCTGGTATGTTCTGAAATGTTCCTGGTAAACTTGCAATGTGATTTCTAGTAACTCTTCCTTTTAAGAATCCACTTGTTATGTGGATTCATGAATAAAATAACTAGCCTGAGGTACCATAATGAAGGTCAGTATAAAACCCTGTAATCTATACCAATGTTCAGTACTGGACAGTTAAGAAGAATGTTCAATAAACATGGCAGATGTGAAGTCTAACAGGACAGGAGTCCAATGGCACCTTAAAGACTTAACATTTCTTTCAGCATAAGCTCTTGTGAGCCAGAGCTCACTTCTTCAGATGTAATGTCTGCCATTCTGAAAAATGTAGGCATATTGTTTTCAATATTCACAGCAGGAGGTACCATTCACATTGACATCCAGCACTATCATGTGATCTCATGTACATGTTAATAACATATCTATTTTAAAAACCCATGTAGTCCCACCCATGTGGTCACTCTATTCCTGTAAAACTGAGCCACACTGAAATGGTTCCCACAAAGCTGAGTGTGTGAAACATTGGACTCTAACCCCTCTATTTAGCCATTACCAGTAGATGAAATTCTATTGTTCTAATCCTTTTGAAAGAGTACTTATCATTTACTTGTGCCATAGTTTGTTATGTGAAAAATTTATTATTCTATCCAGGAGCCATTACATACCAATTAGATACATGTTTTCTACTGCAAGATAAGGATATGTACAGGTAATGCATAGGATTTGCAAAGACTGAAAAATTTAATTTTGCTATTGATAGAAGTGAATTTAATGAACCAGAACATTTTATGTGCCTTTACTATTTCTATGCAACTTTGCTTTATTCTCAGGTACTATTGTAGTATGCTAATGCATTATGAAAAGAATTAACACTAGAGACACATGAATGTATATTAGGCACTGGGAATGCTGAGACCAATCATTGTGAAGTACCTGCTGTTTTGCAGTGGCTACTAGATAAGCTTATCTAGCAAGCTTGCTGCTAGGAAGATGCACCTGCATTCACTATGCGCTATGCTATACTTATATGCTGATAAGGGAAATCTCTTTCTGAACTATTCATGCTAAATTTATCCATAGAATAGTCAAAGATAGACACGGGAAGCCAGCTACAAATGGGAGGATCTGAATAGCTACTTTCAGACAGGAAAGACCTGGAGAAGGAGTGGGCAATAAACCACTCAGCAAGCGAACTGAGCTGGCTTCAAGTTAATTAGATTAACAGAACTTTCCAAGGCTACGAGAAGCCCCAAGTAACAGAAAAGGGGTACCAATGTAGTCTCTATCACATTCCTGAGGAGGGGAAAGCGCTCCCCTCCCATGGTACTCGAAGGAACAATCTCTGCCTGTAAAGATACAAGGTTGCTGAAGCGACACTAAGGTGACCTTGGCAAAATGTTGCATTGCCTGGAGAGAAGGAAATAATAAGAGATCTATGAATGGGAAACTATGAGAGAGGAAGAGAGATGTTCCTTGAAAAGATAAAACAATGCACGAATGTGATAAGCAATGATAATTGGGAAATATTGTAATTATGCTGTTGACCAGAGTTATTCTCCAATAAGGGACCATCGGATCATTGGAGGTTGGGGTTCATAATTATGTCCGAGCCAATGGGACCCCCAATATTGTAATGAACCAAAGGGTATAAAATGCTTTGCACAGCTATTGTAGCTTTGATGAGCAGTGGGCATGAGTGATCCCTTTACTCTCCATGTAACTGACGCTCTTCCACGTTTATTAAACGTAGCAGACTTGCTTCTTTCACAGGACTCTGCGTCTGTCTCTTCTTTGAATTGGCTGAGGGAAATTCGAACCATGGATTGCGTGGAATACTATTCTTGCAAGTTAGGTATATATTTTTATTAACTTATTTGTTAGCCTAGAAAAGCTCTCAATTTTCCTAGCACAGCTGATAAAATTTAATTAGTATTTTAGTTTAAGAGTTATCAGGTGCATGGAAAATTCAGAGAGATCAACTGCAGTTATACATAATCAATACTGTTAGTTAGCTGAAACATGCACCACTTGCTTTCCTATTCTATCAAGTGTTTCCTCTCTTCCTGAAATGGAAGAAAAATACAAACATGTAAATAGGAATGAACACAGAGGGAAGATTTTGTATGTACCTTGAGGACTCGAACTAAAGTTGATATCGGTCTGTAGATGGGAGATAAGAGCTACAACTATTATCTGCCATCTACAGATGACCATCAACTTTAGTTTGGGTCCTCAAGGAACAGATTTATATACAAGATGTAAAACTACCCACAGTATATCCAGACAAGTAACTGTTACGTGCAAAGATTTTGTTGACATTATTTCCAGTTGATATCACCATTCAGTTACAACAGATCAAGTCAACTATTCTCTTTGTTTCAGATTCTAATTAACTCCAGGCCAAGAATGAAATATTAAAGTTGCATATATTATGATGGTGTATATCTATATACATTGATACCTGTACTGCTACACGTAACACTCTTATATGCCATGGTTCTTCAGCATATGCCTATTGTGGACTGTTATACTTACCTTTGAGGTTACTCGTTAGTGTGTTTGCTTGTTTAGTTTAGTTGTGTTAGATGTATTTAAAAATATGAAAATTGTCAAAAATAAAGAATTTTTTAAAAAAAAACTTGATTATCACTCACAATATAAATTAAATGCTTTATAATTTTGGGAATAGACCACTTTCAAAGGAAGCAAGTTCAGCTACACTCTATTAGGCCTTTCCTCAGGCTGCTGTAGCAAAAACCACTTGGCTTTAAGTTTTAAGCCTATGCAACTGGAGGTCGCAGGAACGGTACATTCAAGAATTTTAGCAGATGGAAAATTATTCTATTTATGAAAAGAACATTTCCCAATCCTTTTGTGTAAGCCAGACAATATGTGCAGTACATAACTACAGCATTTAAAAATGCAGATAGCTCTCAACCTAAATTTCATCTGTGATCTTTAATAGAAGTGGAAGTAATTTTGCAGGTAATCAAAAGTGTTTCAGCAGAAAGGATTGCTACTTTTAAAGGAAAAATAAGTTTATAGTTATTTATCTGATTAACTTGCTACCTAAGCACTTTTAAACTGGCTTGGTCTTGTTACTTCCTCACTTTTTTGTTGTTAAATTCACTCCCCCATGCTAATCTATAGTCAAACCTGTAATTTGCATTCATTTAAGTTACACATGTAAAAAAAACATAGCTCTTCCGTGGGAGTTGGCAATAGTATTGCCAGATCAATGTATACACTTGCAAAGTTGCTCAGAAATAATATGCAAGCTTCTGTTCGAGCAATATGTATTTGACAGTCATGTTCTATGATGGGAATAAGGGTCATAACTTGGTGCTACATCACATGATTTGCAAGCAGAATGTCCCACATCCAATTTCTAGCATCTCCAGCTAAATCCAGATCTTAGCTTGAAGGGTTAGAAAACACTTTTGATTGAAATATTGGAGAATTGCTGCTAGCTGTGAGTATAGAATATTGGTATAGATTGCTCTACTGGCTGATTCAATATTAGGTAGCTTCATATGTTTATATCAAGGAATCCAAATATAACTCCCCCCAATAATATACAAACGTAAACACTGTACTGAGTCTGTGGTCTTTCTTTGTCTCTGTCTCTCTCTCACACACACGCGCGGGCATGCACGCACAAACACACACACACTTACCTTGGCAATGTATACCCTGCCTGCTTTTGAAAAACCAGCACTCAGGTTTTCAACCTACAAAGGCAAACAAAGAGTTTAAACATTCCAGAGGACCCAGTTTGAATAGTTTAAGCCTATACAAGATTATACTACATGTACATCAAATAGAAAAGGACTGCATTATTTGTGAACTGAAAATTGGGGAGTTGGGGTACCAAATAAGCAGATAGGAATTTCTACTACATTCAAAGTCTAAACACTTTGACAGTAGGCATCTAAATAGTATTTTCCAGCAACAGGATATCTTCTCTCCCTCTGCCTTCCTTCCCCCTCCTGGTTTCATTTTCTATCTTTTTTAAAATCGTCAATTTCATAACTTTATAATGACCTAAAATTGTAATAATAGATGCAGCAGATTCTCTGAATTCCCAACTTTCATTAAAACAAAAGCAAGTCTCTGGCCCCTTCTCTGGTGGAGATATAGGAAAAAGGCATCTCTCTGCAACAGAAGGAGATAGAGACTTGCTTTTTTTTTTTTTAAAGAAAGCTGGGGATTCAAGGAACCTGCTGCATCTATTATTGCAATGTTAGATCATTACAAAATGGATGATTTTTTTAATTGCAAAAGTCTGGGGGGGCCTTATACATTTGTTAAAAATTAAAAAAGGGGGAGGTGCTGTGATGGCACCGATGATGCCACTGATTATGCAGCATGCTCACTTGAAAATTCTCATTATTTGGGGCACATGAGGAAGAAATAAAACCAACTCAACGACTGTTAAAATGCACAGGGAGGGCAGACGTGCAGAAAAACTGTACCGATACCGATTCCAGTACTTATGGATGACTGCTAAGAAAATGAGGAATAAATTGGCCATGTGGAAAAGCCCCCAATCTACATCACAGGATTGGTGTAAGGTTAGAAAAAAAATTTCACAAGTAAGATACAAACATAACAAAAGAGCAATGTTCTGATTACTTTGTTTATCACAGATCTAATGCTAAGATAGTAAGCAATGTACTTGTTACTTAATTTTCATTTTTCATCAAGTTTACTGTCCACTAGAAAGAAAAAAAAAACAGTGTTGCACTTACCTGTAACTGTTGTTCATTGAAGTCTTCCATGCAGGCACACATGGGACTGCGCATGCACAGGCCTGCTGAGTTCAGAGGGGTTTTTTTTAGCTCTATTACCACTAGGGGGCGCCCCGCCTCCTATCGCGCATGTGTGGCCGTCTTTCCCACCTAAATGGCCTTATAGGAGGTGGGGCTCCCCCTTCTACCCTCAGTCCTTTTTCGTCACCGTGCTCTCCAATTACTTAGGAAGAGGTCAAGCAAGGAAGGAGGGAGGGTGTGTGTGCCTGTACGGAAGATCTCGATGAACAACAGTTACAGGTAAGTACAACACTGTTTTTCATCATCAGTCTTCCTGTGCAGTTCCACATGGGAGATTAACAAGCTATTTACCTGGGTGGTGAATACTGTCTTTTGTTCAGCCACAGATCGACTCCATCACATGAAGATCGACTGGAGCGCCGCCGTGCCCACTGCTGCCTCCTTCCTATCCAGGACATCCAATGCTTAGTGCTTGACAAACGTGTCTGCCGACGACCACATGGCTGCTCTACAGATATTCTGGATCGGGACCCCTCTAAGTAGGGCTGCTGCTGATGCCTGCGATCTTGTAGAATATGCATGCACCTCTAAGGGGCAAGGTACATTAACAGTTTCATAACAACATTCTATTGCTTGCACCACCCACCATGCTATAGTTTGGGCACTCGCCTTTCCCCCTTCATTTAGTGCCAGCAAAACACACAAAAAGTTGAGAGTCTACTCTAAATGTCTTGGTGCGATCTAAATAGAACAGGATAGGTCTCCTGACATCTAGTTTGTGCAGACCTCTCTTTGCCTCATTTGACTGTTTGCTGAAAAAACAGGCAACACCACATCCTGAGACGTGGAATTTTGAGACCACTTTGGGGAGAAAATCAAGTTTGATCCTCAGAACAACCTTCTCTTGGTGGATTTTAAGGAATGGGGGTTCCATGCTTAATGCTGCTGACTCACCCTTCTTGCCAATGTAACGGCTAGCAGCAGTGCCACTTTCATGGAAAGAAATTGAAGGTGACAGGAAGCCAAGGGTTCAAAGGGCCGTCCCATCAACTTTGTCAGTACCAGTTGTAGGGACCATTGGGGCACTACACACAGGAGGAAACATATTATTCAGACCCTTTTAAAAGGTCTTTGAGGTGAAGTGAGAAAACACAGTCTTATTGTCTAGTGGTGCATGGAAGGCCGATATGGCCGCCAGGTACACTTTTATCAAAGAGGTCAACAACCCCCTCTGTTTCAGTTCCTGTAAGAACTCTAGCACATTGGCTAGTGCACACTCAGTTTCTCTCAAGTTCCTGTCCTCTGCCCGAGACCTGAACCTGTCCCATTTTATCCCATATGATTGTCTGGTGGACATTTTTCTAGCGTTCAGCAAAACCTATGTTATGTTGTCAGAGAATCTTCCGAATTCACAATTAGCCAGGCCATCAGTCGTAACCTCTCTACATCGTGGTGGAGAACCCTGTTCCATGACAAGAGGTCCGGCTCCTGTGGGAAGTGCTAAGTCTGTTTTGCCAACCACTGCAGGCTGTGAAACCACAGTTGGCGCAGCCAATGCGGAGCTATCAGGATCCCGTCCATGTCCTCCGCTTGCATTTTGCTGATCACTCTCGCTAGCAATGGAATAGGTGGGAATGCATAGGGGAATCTGCCTGATCAGCATAACTGGGAGGCATCTCTGAGGGATCCTACCCCCTGACCTACCCCGGAGCAGTAGAGGTCTGCCTTTCAATTCTTGCATGTGGCGAAAAGGTCTATCTCTGGATAACCCCATCGTCTGAATACCTCCTCTAGGTATTTGTCTTTGATGACCCATTCGTGCTGTGTAACCTGCTTAGGCGATCTGCCACCACATTGTCTACAACCGGGATGTGGACTACATCAAGGTGTACTGAGTTCTCTATTGCCCAGTTCCATATCTTAATGGCCTCCCTGCATAGAGTTCTTGACGTTGTGCCCCCTTGTTTCTGGATGTAAAACATCGCTGTTGAGTTGTCCGTAAGTATCAGAACTGATTTCCCTCTTACAGAATCTGAAAAGGACGTTAAAGCATAGCGGATTGCTTTCAGCTCTAGTAGGTTAATATGTGATCCTCTGTCCTGCTCTTCCCATGTGCATGGAGGTCTCCACACAAAGCCCCCCAGCCTAAATTATATGCATCAGTGGAAATGGACAACTCAGTGGGGGTGTGCCCAAATCGGACTCCTGACAGTAAGTGGGACGGTACCGTCCGCCAATCTAAGGAACTCAGTACTTTTCTAGGTATAGAATTTTTTTTTCTCTGTTTGTCCCTCTCACAGTGAAAGACGGACAAAAACCATAGTTGCAACGCCCTCATTTTCAATCTGGCAAATCTGACCACAGTCGTGGTCAACACCATAAAACCTAACAGGGTCTGGATCTTCTGTGCTGATTAGAAGCGGTTACACTTAATCCCACTATCCCAATCCCAATCCCACTATCTTTTTCTGTCTGTCCTCAGGTAAGAATGCCCTGTTCACACTGCCATCTAGGACTGCTCCAATAAATTGTACTTGTCTAGCTGGAACCAGCTTCGACTTCTTTTCATTCACAAACAGGCTCAATGCAAGACAGGTCCTTATGGTAAGTTGTACCTGTCTCTTTACATCTTCCTCTGATTGACCCGAAATTAACCAGTCGTCTAAGTATGGGTAGATACAACACCCTAAGGTTCTAAAGTGAGCAATGACCAGAGCTACATACTTTGTGAATACCCATGGGGCTGTGGACAACCCAAATGGTAGCACCTCTACTGGTAAATTTTTCTGTTGTAAGTAAATCTACGAAACTTTCTATGGTCCATATGAATGGAAACGTGGAAACATGCGTCTTTCAAATCTAAGACGGCGAACCAACACTCTTGTGTTAAGAGTGTTACGACCGTCGGTAAAGTGGTCATGCGGAATTTACGGGTCAATATCGATTTATTCAACCTCCTCAAATCCAGGATGGGCCTACATCCCCCATCCTTTTTGTCTATAAGAAAGAACCGAGAGTAAAACCCCAACTCTGGGTCTCTCGTAGGTAAGTCCTGCACCGCCCCTTTATCCAAAAGACTTTTGAGCTCATTTCCCAACTCCTCACAAATTAGTGAGTCTGAATAAACAGGCATCCTCAAACTTGGGTAACTGTCAAACTCAATTTTATAACCTTGTAACACCATCTTTAACACCCAGTTGTCTGATGTAACAGTATGCCATGCTGCAAAAAACTCCCGGAGCCATTCCCCAAAGACGGAGTCCAGCCCCTAAGCCAGTCAGAACTGCTTCTGAACTTGAGCCTGATCTTTACTGTGATGGGCCTGAGCCCCTTGTCTTGACCTCTGGCCTTGCTTCTGCTTAGAGAAGTTGCCTGGAGAGGGTTGATACTGCCTGTGGTTAGGATACGCATATCCTTGGTATGGCTGGTAATGGTACTATTGACCCCTATAAGCTGCTTGCAGGCGGTATTGCGACCTTCCCCCTTGCTGAGTCAATGGCAGTACACCATAGGACCAGGCAGTAAGTCTGTTCTTACGCTTTTAGGACAGATATTCATCTGTCTTATCCAAAAATAGTGTTTTGCCCTCGAATGGGAGATCTTCCACTTTGGCCCTCGTCTATGTTGCTCGTAGCCATGCATACCTTCACAACACTATGGCTGGTGACACAGTCCTGGCTGAAGTATCCTCCACATTATGCCCAGCGTTTATTTGGTGCCTGGACAGTTGAACAGCTTCTTCCTGAAGTACTTTCATCAGCGGCCTCTGCTTTTCAGGCAATTTGTCTACAAATGCTGACACCTTATTCCAGAGGCACAACTGATATGCCCCCATCACTGCCACATAATTAGCAATCTTTATATTCAGAGCAGAGGACAAGTACACCTTCCGGCCTAAGGCATCCAACCGTTTCCCCTCCTTGTCTGAAGGAGTTGAATAAGGTCCCTGGTGCTGTTTGGACTGAAGTTCCTTTGTCACTAAAGATGAAGGCGGAGGGTGTACGGACAAAAATGGAAAAGATTTGTCTTTGGTTTGATATAGGCTTTTAGCTTTCTTGTTCGTAGCCATAGCGGGTTTCTGAAACAATGAGTTCATTATATCCACAAAGCCCTCTATAACTGCAAAGGCTATACTGGACGTGGAGCCTGAGTATAAATGTTGCAAGATTTTGTCTTTAGGCTTGGTTCCACTGAGGAAATGTCAATTTCCAGAACCTTAGCCATTGAAGGCGTCTTTTGGATCCACGTCAGTTCTGTCTCGCCCGATGCTGGCGTTGATAGTGGTCCGGTTCCGAGGGGTCTTCGACCCAGATAGGCTGTGTCTTGATTCCGAAGACGGTCCCGGAGTCGGCGACTTCAGATCCGACATAGCTGCTCCCTCTTTAGCGGCCGATTTTTTTGCCTTTACAGCAGGTTCCTGCACCGCCATTGCCTTAGACCACAAGGCTACCTTGAGCCTGCTGGATTTCTCAGCCCGGTCCTTTGCCATAAAACTTTGGCAATGTTTACACACCTGGGTATTATGGCTCACTCCAAGGCAGATCAGACAGATGGAATGACCACCCGTCTTGGTAATCTTCGCCTTGCATTTCTCACAGCATTTAAACAAAGCTTTTTCTAATGTCTTTTCACCAACACCGAAGAAGTAGAAGGAGAAAGGAATACTTCTATCTGCCTCCGGTCGCGATCTAAACCTCTCACCATGGCAGTGAAAGAGAAACTGAGGGTAGAAGGGGAGCCCCGCCTCCTATAAGGCTGTTTAGGTGGGAAAGACGGCCACGCATGCGCAATAGGAGGCAGGGGCGCCCCCTAGTGGTAATAGAGCTTAAAAAAACCCCTCCCAACTCAGCGGGACTGCACAGGAAGACCAATGATGAACAGACTCTCAGGATAAGTAACATAACATATCTGTTGCTGGGATTACCCAAAGATCTGCTCTGAGCCTGTTCAGGAACACAAAGCCATCATGCTTCACATTTTCAAGATTCGTTTTTTAAAAAGCTTTAATTATGGCTGCAGGGCAAGCTGTGAGGCTTGTGGCACCAGGTGCAAGAATGACAAACACAGATGCTGGGATGAAAAGGCCACAGCTTTACTGATTACAGCCATTGGAGCACTGGCACGGCACAGGGCAGGGATCTGTGCATCGAATGAAGACCTACCTGCCACCTGATGATACCATCCCCCAGGCCGCTCGATGGGCACCAACCACGAGACAGCAGGTGATGTGAGCCACATTGCTAGGCCTGCCCTGACAGCTCGTCACTTGGAGGTGAACAACAACCCCCAAACTGGGCACACCCCCAAATGACTTCCTCCTGATTCCTTAAGGGGACCCCTTGAAAATGGGGGCAAGATGAACGACCACCTCCTTCCCCCGCAATGGACCTGGCCCAATCCTCCAGGAACCGCCCAATGCAAAGTTGTGACAATGGTGAATGAAGCCAACGAGCTGCTACAGGGAGGAAGGCAGGGTGTAAGAGAGCTAAGAAAAAGAAGGCGAGGAAGCCATGAGGAAGGGCTTTAAACACTCACCCTCCTCACCCTGCCCATTGTAATGCCACCGCCACTGACAGGGCAGCCCAGGAGAGTATGGGTAAAGAGAGCATGTCCCTCACCTATCCCAAGTACCCCTGCAGAGGTACAGACCTGGCATCAGCCCAGTCCAGCTGCCCTGGCAGAAGTATCTATGGGGAGGGGGAAGGAGAGCACTTCCCATTGTTCCCACCTCACACGGGAGGAATGTCTACAGAGCCCCTTTGATGTTTGTAGCATTCTTGCTCACCTCTCTCCTAAAGAACTCAAGGCGAGTAACAAACATGAAACACAAATACATAATATTTAAAACACAGGAACAAGTTGAAATGAACTATAAAAAGCAGCTATAAAGCAAGTGACGATCCATAAGAGCACAGTGGTCAACCAAACTAAATTTTAAAAAGCACTCAAATAACTCAGCCTTTCAGTAGCTTAAGAATATCAAATTCGGAGCCTTCTTCACATTCCTAGGAAGATCATACCATAATATGGAGACTGTCACAGTGCCTCAACCCCAGCAGCCAAAACCTACACCTGCCTGGAAGCTGGGGCCAAAAGCAGGCACTTTTTAAAGAACACAACTGCTAGTGGGAAGTATACATGGCAATACCTTTAAAAAGTTCTGCAATGCATCTTGGAGACTGGCAGTAGGAGGTTCTTCATACAAAGCAGAAGCAGTTTTCCTTTCTAACCATCCCAAGTGAGAGACCTGTGTAAGTACAATGACATAAAAATTACTAACATTTAGCAACTAGCACCTAACAACACACATTTACATACACACGCAACTACCAGCATTTCTTTGTAGGAGGTGGAGAAGCAAGCACACATCTTTCCTTCTACCACATATTTAAGATAATGTGTGAAGCAAGAGCTCCACTGGAGGTCTTTTCTGAAGGATTCTTCCTCCTCAGAAAGGAAAGGGTGGTAGATGGTGTAATGCTCGTTTCCTGAATGCCCAATGAATGAAGATTAACTTTTGATTCCAAATAAGTCTTGGGTTAAGCAGCAATATTCTAAAATTTAAGGTGTGAGTGACTGGAACTAGCTTTCTAAATCAGCCTTAGAAGCTACAGCCACTGGCTGTAATAAAACAAGGTTGTTGTCTTCAAGGTACAAAGCAGCCTTAGCTTTTATATAAAGTGGTGATCTTAAACAGCTTGGACTGTACACTTCTGACATGGGATTCCCCTGTGCTTACATGATACATAAGGATGAATGCCACAATCTAAGGCAACATTTCACCAGAACACATTCTTCCATCAAAGAAAAGCAAAAGTGCATACCCCAAATATTTGTTTATAGACATTCACTACGAAGAATGATGGTATCAGTTTTCAATGTTTACCTGGCTGAGAAATTTAACACACATGTAAGCTTCCCCTAATACCTGCAACAGTTAGTGAATAAGAAGCAAAACACATGCAAAGGATTATACCAAGACATTGCAATTAGGAGCCCCGGGGTGCTCAAAAATATTGCTAAATCACATCCATATGCTCAAAAAAACAGCACAAGTGTGCTCTAGTAACACGGCAAAAGAGAAAGCATGAGTCTACTTGTAACTAGTTATTTGCTTTCATAATCCCTCTGTGCCCATTTCCCTTGCCCTGCACAAAGACCAAATGATTAAATCAGAAGCTAAACTCTACCCAGGATCTTGGCTCTCTCACAACTTGGAAGAACTCCTTTCAACTATATATTTTATAAAAAGCATGTTACAAACTCAGCATGTACATAGGTGCACTTGTGCACATACACCCACAGAGCAGAGAGACAGCAAATAATGTAAAGTCATCTACTAACGCAAAAAAGTTACATTTAAAACGCAAGTTACAGATGTCTTACAATTCTAGCTAGTTTGGTTAAAAAAAAGAATGCTTAAAATGTGCAACTTATGGTTTTTAATATACCATACATTTACAAAATGAAACATGAACACATTTGGGGTAACTGAAGCGACTAAGTCAGGGTTGAATCAGTTCTATAGAAGGAAAACAAAGGGGAGAACTTCAACTCAAAGAAAACTGGGCTGAAAAAAAGGTTGAAAAAAGAAAAATAAAACTTAGTATGTAAGTGCCAAGCTCAATGTAAAAAAGCAAAAAAAAAGTGAACTATTTCGCATATAGAACAAAATTTATATTGAAGAAATTTGGGGGACAAGCTGATTAATACAGATGTACATTTTGCTTGTTAGTTCAGGTTTTTCCTGATGACAAATAGTACAGCATGTGCACTGGCCAGTTAAAATTGACATCTTTAAACTAATTATCCCACATAATAGAGGGAGTCTTGTTTTATTCATTATTAAATACCAGTAAAAAGAATCTGCAATGCTTTAAACTCTGAGATGGTATAAATGTTTTTGGACTACTGAATGTTGTCAGCCTCCATCATCACATGTGGGTATAGCATCACGTTGCAACACTATACTTCCATATGACATCTCATTGCACGGATGAAAGGTCCTAACTTGCCACAGACCAATAGTGAATCTGCATTATCAGCTGCTACAACAAAATAGCAGGAGGAAGAGGACTGCCAGATTTTGCCTTTCTGATCTGAAATAATGTAGCATGGCAGACATTAACAACTGCATCCATCAGCAAACAGGTAAATGCATGACAGAACACTAAGAGCCACTGAACCAATGAAACCAACTGTTTTTCTAAAGATTCTGTTAATAGCTAAATTTTGTATTAAGGAATACATACAGTTAATACTGGAGCTATCCTAAGGTACTTAACAGGCACACTATTTCCCATTTAAACAAGATAATCTGCACAATGTCTTGTGGATACTAGAAATATAAAAGGAAATTATTTACCTGGTAACACCATCGGCCTAGCAGATAGAAAGATTTAGGGTCATCTGGTTTCAGAGCGATTGCTTGGTCTACATGTTTCTAAAGAGATGTACAGCAAAGAGGCTAAATTAATTAATTAAGCAGAAATTTGTTGAGGGCTGCATTTTGAGGAAAATCTGTGATCCACCCACCACTATATTGCTCAGGTCTCAATGGTAAGATTCTTAAGTGAAAACTTACTCAAGGCTGATAATACAGCATCTGCTCCACAAGGTACATGCCCCCTTTTCATTAGCTCACTAACCTGAAGTTTTAAAAGATCTTCTAAGTGCAAGGAAGACATTTTCCTTTATATGCTCATGTGTTGCCTCACATGTATACAGAGACAATGGCTGAAAGCTGCTTATCCCTGACAAGTAAACGTAAATCAATAACCATAACAGTCAACAACAACAGCGAAGGTCTAAACTAGATATTATGTTAGGCACAAGATTGATTGGGATCCCCTCAACCCAGTATTGGGGAACCAACATTTCCAAGTGCATGAAGGTCCAATTCAGCTTGGGATCATGGGACAGGAAAAGGAGGGGTTTCAGTCTTCTTCCCTGAACAATATTCCCAAGCTAAAATGATCCTATTTGCACCACTGTAAGGTTCCACATGCACTGAATACTTATTCAGGGCCCCACAGAAGGCCAGTGCAGGAAAATGGCACAAGAAAGGGTAGCTGACGCCCTTCCTCCCCCAATGCTGTGGGCCCAAGCTGAACCCGACTTGGTAAAAAATGTCCTGTTTAGTTTGAGCCTTATACTATCATGTCCTTCCTACCATATTTCTAAATTTTCAGTGGAATCTACAGTATCCTATATTTCTCTCTTACAATAACAGCACTTTAAAATATACAGGTTCAAGTGGGGGATCCACAAGGACTTACAGGGGAAGTGTCATGTCCATTTCCCCCTGTATTTCCCCCATTTCCTCTTTTTCTCTCCTAACAGCCCCCATAGCACCTCCCCTTTTCTTGCTTCCTTCTCTTGCTCCCACCCATCAACCAACCTACTTTTATCTGCCCCTCTTCCCAGTCTCCCTTCCTCTGGCAGCCTCTCCCTGGGAAAAGTCTGGCCAAGTTGGAAAAGCTGTGCAAGCAGAGAGTTGTCAGTTCCAGCCAAGTCATGTGGGTAATGAATCACTAGTAGTCTCCACTGGGCATGACCCCCAGTGAGTCCTCCATCAGGGGACACAATAAGAGAGGAAACCTTTTTCTGGACTGTTTTGGCTTCAGTCTTTCCCTGCTCCTTCCTCATGACTTCACGTTTTCAAAAACTCAGGCTTGGAAGGCTTGGTTGGAGTTGTCTAGTCTTGTTGGGGTTGCATGTCTCAGAACACAGTCTTGTGAGAGCCCAGTGGGCACTCTTTTCTTAAAGCTATAGATGTTGTTTCTATCATTTAAGGGTTTTAATCCCCTAATGAGTTATTTTTAGAGTTCCTATCTTTCTGCAAATCTAAGGCTTCCTTCAGAAATCACCTGTCTGTCCCTGGCTCCCATTTTGCAGATTTTTAAAGGCTCACTCTGTAGGCCAGTTTAGAATTAGATATATGATAAACAGTCCTACCTTGAATACATGCCCAGTTTGTATGCGTTTTTGTATACTTTCATGTTCTGAGTACTGACCACAGAGAACTGCATACCTGGAAGTTAACAAAGTTAGATATTACTTCATTTTTGAAGTCATTCCTCAATATAGGTTTTCAGATGTCCGTCTCGTTTTCTTACAAAGATCTTTAAAAGGTTAAATTAAATTTAGTATTTTATCTGATGCTTCATATCCGTTTTGTGGATGGACACACATACAGATGTAGAACAATAGAAAATGGAACAAAAAATGCAAAGCTAACAAGCAAGTTCCAGACTGTCCTTTATTTTGCCATAATAGTTTCTTTTACACTAAGAAAACAGATTTTAAACAATTTTCCTATAGAGCAACTTGGCTAATGGGAATCAATATCAAGATGTATGTAGCAACCTGAACACAGTTCAACATTCAGCTCTTGCAGACAGGTTCAGCAAAAGCCTTTATTATTATGCTCTTTATTATTTCTGGCGGTCATAGAAAGATAGTACAAACCTGCTTCAGCAGGAAAAAATGCTATGCTAATAGAAAAGAGGGCTCTCAGTCAGAAAATATTAAAAAATCATTCACATAGGTTTGTCATCTAGAAAAACAACCCATTTCTTGCTATTTGACTATAGATGGGAATTCTTCCCTCACAATGTTTTAATTTCTCCAATAGAAAAATTGGCAAGTTTTAGGTAGTACTGAAAAAACCTGTGAAATGTTTCTCCTTTTGAGTGAGCAAAACTTCATCTTAAAAAGCATTTCACTCAGTACAAATGTATAGCATGAAAATATCTGAGGAATTTATCAAACAAAAAAATTGGGAAATTTGGGAGAGCGCTGAAAAAATCCTATGAATTTATTTATTGGTTGTTGGGGGTTTTCCGGGCTGTATTGCCGTGGTCTTGGCATTGTAGTTCCTGACGTTTCGCCAGCAGCTGTGGCTGGCATCTTCATTGAAGATGCCAGCCACAGCTGCTGGCGAAACGTCAGGAACTACAATGCCAAGACCACGGCAATACAGCCCGGAAAACCCCCAACAACCATCGTTCTCCGGCCGTGAAAGCCTTCGACAATACAATTTATTTATTGCTTTTTTAATGAGTAAAATGAAAATCCAAGCTTTTACTCAAAGTGTATCGTATGAAAGTCTTTATGTAAGGCAGCCTATAACATTAGATAATGGTAATTCCAAACTTGTCCCAGTCTATTTCTTGGTTCAGTTCAGCCTTTGGGTCTGATAAGACACCTGTAAAGTCATAATACCTTTGCACTTTCAGAGCTGGGATTGAACTATGCAGGTGCAATGTCACTGCTTCAAGATCTTGCATCAACATTGCATCATTCTAGCAAAGGATCTTGAGTAAAAGTAGGTTCACTGACTTTGATTGTCTCACTGGGGTCAAGCCAGTTGTTACAGCTATGGATAAAACAAGAGTCCTCATTCTAGCTTGTACCCCCACTGGACCCGTATGGCTTTTGGACTCTGTACGGTTGTTGAAGGGTTTTCTGCTGCCTGCTTTTTTGCTCTGAACCTGCTCACCTGGAATGGTGCCACTCCAGAATTTCTGTTTTTAGATTTTGAGACTTTGGAACTTTGGACTTTTTTGGTTTAGCCTGAAAGGTAACTACCAGCTGCGAAACTGAAAGTCTCAGACTTTTTCTGAGGTATTAGATATACTAGCAATTTTTCTTACAGAAAACAAAGACATTTATACTTTTAAATTCCATAAACATGCCAAATAGTAAAATTTTATATGCTAGCTAAACTACAAATGATACATTTAACATGGTTAAATCAATAAAAAGAATGTCTTTTCTTCCCAAAAATTTCCATCCCCTCTCCCAGTGGCTCCAAAATTTCTGGAAATTTTAAATCTCTAATTCAGATACAATAATCCATAATACAATCTAACCATAAATGTCAAATAGTTTAGGGTGAGAAAATGGGTGATTAGGAGACTTCTGAAGTTATTTCCACACAAGCTCACAAAACATTAAACAACCTAGGATTAACCATATAGTATGCAATATTGAATTACTAGTGTGAAACTTAGCTTTATATTACAACAGAAGTTGGGGAAGCACAACTTTCTGCATTGTAGGCTTGGTGTTGGCAGTAGCGGTCACCTATTTGGGAACAGCAACTTTCTCCATATAGACATAGTAGAAGCTAGAAGCACACATCTCACCAGATCCACCCTTCTTTCCCCTGTTCAAAGTCAATTATACATGAACCTGACCCCATGCGGCCTGACAGATACAAAGAATGGGGTCATGTACAAACATTAGACTTTTTCTACAGAGCTGGCAGAATTCCCAGTTTTGCAGAAAAATCCAAAAGAAAATTGAAGTTTATTTTACAATGCTGAGATCTCATGCACAAGACTTCAGCCACCCTTTTTATAAAGAGGAGAGCAGATGTCTGTCCACTGGCTGAGCCATTCAGTCTTGCAGCAGTGACACCGTGGGCGCATAGGGGAATGAGAGCCAGCACTGTTAATTTCCCCTCCCCACACCTTAGCAGACAGGCTAAGAGACAGCTACATGCCAGAGTGAAAAGCCTTAGTGTTCTAAGGTTCATATCTTATTCTAAGTAATCACATCCAGAAACTCTATAAAATAGACTACTGATGTGGTGGTTATTAAAACGCCAATAAAAATTAGTGTGATCTTCTAAAAAGCAGTTTAACAAGGCTGTCTCAGAACAAGAGACATACAAACCGCATGTGAATTCTCTCAGACCTTCAAACACAGCAAATTTATCTATGCTTGCCCTGAAGCCATGCATTAGGATAGGAAGTGATTCCAAGTAACACTATTCACCATAACTGTTTAAATCCTATCATACTCAGGAGACAGCACTTTCATTTGTTATTGCTGGTGGTAGCAAGAAATTTGAACAGCTCATCAGAAGCTTGTTCTTAATAGTAACTTGGGGGAGTCAGGTATTAGTTCTAAGAATACTGAATCTGCAATCTTAGACTTGAGAGTAAGCCATACTAAATGCAGTGAATTCAAGACTAAAGTGCACACAATCAGGTTATTAACTTCCATTCTTTTACCTTCCCCTATCGTAAAGGGGCCAGGCAGAACTGTCAGGAAGTATCAAGCTGTGCAGAAACTTGCATTCCCTTTAGAAACTGTAGACAAGAAAATGAACTGGCTTAATCTGGTTTGAGGAAATTGATATGACACAATTCTCCCACCAGTTTCGTGGAGCTCCTCTATTTGGAAAATAAGCTGGAGACTTTTCCGAGTTCCATTTGTTTTGATTCTCCCCTGTTGCTATCCCACAACCCAAAGCTGTAGATGTTGATGGCTTAGATTTTGGAATAATGCCATGTTTCTCAAAATGGAAAATATTCTCACGAATTTAGCCAGCTGAGAAAACAGAACCAGCCACCAAGGACTGTAAGGAAATTTTACACACACACAAATCACACTCCAACCCAGAATGAAATAGACAATACAAAGTACAACTACACCACTTATGGTTTCTAGAAAGAGGTTGAGAATAATTTTTTGCAGTGATACTGTCCACAGCTTGGTGAGACCCACATTCACAATTACCATCATCCCATATGCCACATTACTAAACACCCTGTGTGCTCCTCCACAAACACATACATACAACAATGTAAGATATAACTGTTAATTTTAAATATATAATTATAGCTATAACCTTTTAAATTACCTTTTTAATTACCAGAGGGTTCTCTCTCCCTACCACTGTTGGACCTTAGCAGGCCTCATGTATTTGAAGTGAGGAAAAGGGCTTGCAAGTTAGACTTATATGACACAAAACAATGTACACACTTGCAAGTTCTCCAGAACGCTGTTAGGCTGAACATTTTTAAAAACTGCTTCTGTGTATTAAAAGTTCTCTTCAGGTTGAACTCCAGTAATGCAGGAGACAGGGTACTTAAAACCTCTCTAAGCTAAGTTTTCTACTTGCAAGAAATTTTATTTTACAGGTTAGCACTCAGTAGCAGTATGCCCCATCCCACTACCTCAGTCAGCTACATATGCTGATCCAGCCTCATTAACGGAACCCCCCAAATCTTCACTATCATGATATAATTTGTGTTATAAAAATAATACTGTTAGCTTTATCTTGAACCCATATTAATGATAAAATTATTCTAATTTCTAAAGATCTTTTCTTACCTGCCTCTTTGTTTTCATCAGCCCGGATAGAGTCAGATGGCTTGAGGAGCCTCCAAATTCAACCCCCCCCCCGCAAACATTTGAATCATGAAAAGTCTGTGTCATCTTATGCATGCTAACTCAAAAGCAAGTCCCACTTTGTTTCTTGGGCCTTACTCTCAGTTAAGTATGCACAGGACTGAAGACTAAACTGCATCTCACAAATGGGAGTGGGGAAGAAGACATCTGAATCTCAATAGTACTACTGGCCAGCTAAGTGCTCAGCAGTCTCTGTCAGGTAAGGATGAGCAAAATGCTTGGTTTTCTTCGGAAGAGCCTGCTCGCTTGTGTTTGGTGAACAGCTCTACCTCCTGGAGGAAAGAGCAAGGCAACAGTGGAGGGAAGTTGAGAGCGCTCAGGTTTTTCACTACAGAAGCGCATCATGAGCCAGCCAGTAGTACTGTGAAGCCTCCCTTTGCAAGAAGCCTGTGCATCTCTCTGCGCCTTCTCGCTCTCTCCAGCAAGAGGCAGAGTACCTCAGGCAAGAGAACGAGACTGCCAAGGTACCTAAAGGAGAGCAAGCTGGCCATGGAGAAAGGGGAATAAGATCAGCAGCACCTCACTGTGGCTAGCCTACTGTTGCGTTGGCTCTACTCTCTCTTCTCTGTGATGGGGGGAACTGCTGAAAAAAACAAACAGGTCCTTCCATACCACGCACATGGCCTGAAGTTCAGGGAAGCTCACAATTTACCTAGCCTACAGTCCCTCTGGGGATGGCTGTTTCAAGGTGGGAATCATCTGTGACTACAATGCCCTTACCCACTTTCCTAGTTTAGTTTATTCGGTGTTTAACCCGCCCTCCCCACAAGTGGGCTCAGGACGGGGTACAACAGTCATAAAATACAATTACATAGCAGATTCTACAATAAAATTCAGTAATTAAAATTATATATATATATACAAAAATCTGATATAGTTGGCTACACATTCCTGCCCCCAGCATACAAAGAGGAGGTAGACAGACACATGAGCTGTACTTGAATACCGGAGACTGGTGGGAGGCACAATGATGGTCCTGATGCTGGCCTCAACCGTAAGCCTGGTGGAACATCTCCGTCTTGCAGGCCCGCCAAAATGATACAAGATCCTGGCGGGCCCGAGTGTCCTCAGACAGAGAGTTCCACCAGGTTGGGGCCAGGACCGAAAAGGCCCCTGGCCCTAGAACATACAGCAGGTACCACATTGGAGACTAGTGCTCAGAAGAGCCACAGGGGGCATTCCAAAGACAAGCCAATGATTGCATATCACTGTTTCATTGTCCAATATAGATGGATTCAGACCTCCAGGAAGCACGCACTCAAAACCACGCTACATGGCAAAGAGATTTCCTATACCTCCCAATTAGGCAATCAAACCCAACTTTATCATCCCTACCCTCCTCCAACTTGAGGGAAACAAAAAGAAGATAATGGTGGAGCTAAACACATGGACAGATGGACAGCCAGTTTATTCAAAGGATACTATCTTTTAATCATCTACTGGTGACTTCCAAATGTCTGAATCCACCCATAGCGGGTCACAAATATTTTTAGCCCTATTAATATTTTATCTCTCACTGTTCCCTTTTAGAGATTATGGATACCATTTGCAAACCCACTCCTTACAAGGGGTTGTTGTGACAGATAAGGGTGTACAGTTCAGTTCAGAATGTGTATTAAAATACCAAACTTTGGCTTATTTGGTAAAATCAAGTTATTCCGAATCAAAAAACAGGTATTCCAATTTTTACCACATCTCCAGTAAAAATCTGGTAAAATTTGACCATTTTTTTAAAATGAGAAAATCTCTCTGGGGGCTAACTGGTGGACTAGGGAATAATTTTTTAACTAAACTTCATCAAATTTTATGAAAGCCTACTTCTGACTGTCCTCCAAAGACCGCCCCCCCCCCCCCCAGGATTCATGATGATTGGGCCCTGGGGGCCAATTTTATGGGCCCCTAAAGAAGGTGCCCCTGGCCACTCTCCATTATTCCCAATGGGAAAAAAATATCTGGGAGCTATCTGGGGGGCCATAGGTGGCATTTTTCAAGAAAATTCAACCAAATTTGCAGGGGACCTACTCCTGACTGTCCTCTAAAGATCTTTCACGTTTCAGGATGATTGGACCCCAGGGGCCAATTCGACGGGCCTCTGAACAAGGTGTCTCCAGCCACTCCTTTGTTTCCTATGGGAGAAAAGTCAAAGCTGACTCCCATTGCAGAAACCCACTGGCGCAATGCTTTCATGGCTAAGGCACACTCCCAAATGCAAGCTGAGTGACAGAACACACACCATGTGCTAGCTCATCTGGCTTTTATTAGCCATTTAAAGAATAGTGTGATTCACATGTAAGGCTGAGCCTCAGACTCAAGAATTCCTTGCTTGCTCCAGCTGCCTCCCTTGCATGTAAACCATAGTCTGCACTACTGAACCTGCAAGATACACATTGTATGTTCTCTCTAAACCAGAATTGGAAACCATGGTTTGTTCACAATTTCTAACTGTTATCTGCTAACAAGTGTAGTTTACAGTTTGTTGGCTTAGATACAGTGGCAAACTATGTTTTGAGGTGAAACAGGAAGTCAAAGAGTGACTGGAACATACATGGGAAAGATGGAAACGTGAAAGCCAGATGGCTGACCCAATGGTTTGACTGTTAACCTTTGAAATAGGCCAAAATTAAAAAAAGCACTGAAAACGATCTCAAGAAATGAAAGGAAAAAAAATCACATCTGACTGGGAATCAACTGTATAATGTCTACTGTTAATAAATATGAGTTGAGCTTCCTAGGAAGTATAATATACACACAACTGGGACATAGTGTACCAGATGTTTCAGAAGCTAGCCAATGTTTATGAAACCATTATTCATTTAGGCCATTGTGCAATTAATCACATCCAATTAAATATTTATGTAATTAATTAATACCTGGTTCCCCCTGTGATGAGACATGAAGGTCTGCTTGCTGTCCAACATGAGGGGAGAGAAAGAAGACACACACACAGTTGCAGGAAGAGCAAGGGGTGTAGATAACCAGTCCCATATTTACTTTCAAGACTGAATTAGGTTTACAAGTTTCACTTCATCTGAAAATTTCTCCGTTGTCCCCCGCCTCACCTCACTTAAAGGCTTTTATTTAAAAATCTTTACTCACTCCCACTCCAAAAAACGTATTTGCAAACGTTTATTAAATAAGTGGGTCTTTATCTTACTCAGATAGGAATCACCTAGATCCACATATTTGTAAAAGAAAATATTTGTTATTGATTTGCTATTAGACTAGAAATGATTTCTATCCACCACCTGAGAAGAAAGAACCAGTATCATCTAGAAAATAGTAACCACCAGTAGTATTAGGGCAAAGTATGTAAAGCAATAGATTCATGACCAACTCTCCAAATACTTTTTAATTGGATAACAACTGCAGAAGGAGAGCTCCAAACTGTAAGGGACATTTATACTTGATTTATCCCCGATTTTCTTAATAGTTGATCCCCTAGCATAGAAATCAATTTGGGTGCAATTCTTCCACACACACACACACACACCTGTATTTTTACAGTATTTTAGTCTGCAGGTCTCTTAAATAATCAGGATTTTCAAGTGAGAGTGCTATTGTCATCGGTGGTATCATCAGTGATGTCACAGTACCCCTCCTTTTATTTTTTTCACATGCTTATATTGATGTATCAATCTACTGATAGATCGATATAAGGGCTGAATTCTTTTAAAAAGATTGAAAATGAACACATGGGAAAGTTTTTGGATGGAGAAGCCTAAAATGGGAGAAGCTCCACCACCCATACGTAAGTACCTACTGCACAGCCCCCATTCAAACTGGAGAGCCCTACCTGGGCTGAACCAGAGCCAGGAGGTGGAGGCCAGAACTGGAGAGGCAAGCCAATCTCTTTTGGAACAGAGTCCAGAGTCCTTGACTTTGTCCGGGCTACAGCCTCGCCCATGGTCCCTTGCTGGGGCCACCCATTGCTCTTCCCTGAGACTGAGGGGTCCAGGGCTCTGCCAGCCCTCGGGTCGCTGGTCTTGCCTGGCCAGGTTTGGGGGCCTCTGCCCCGTGGCTGGCAGGGTTCCATCCTTTCCCCCGTGCATTTATTTCAGGATCGGTATCCTGGAACTCGGTGGCCGCTAAGAAGTTCTTGAAGAGAACCGTGGCTTCCTGGAGTGTCGCAGGTCGGCTACAGGCCACCCAATGGCGAGCACAGGGCGGGGGATAATATGAAGCAGCTTTTCTATTACCACCTGGTCCACTATCCTCTTTTCCCCTTCGGTTTCTGGCTTGAAACAGCAGTACGCGGCATCCCTAAGAGAGGGTTCGTGGCCGATCGCCCTGGCAATATGTCACGGTTCTGAACTTCTGTCGATAAGATTCGGGCGTGACTTCATACCTATCCAGAATTGCCGCCTTGAGGTGTGAGTAGTCGACCCCCCTCTTTTTTGGGCAGCACCTTCAAGGCTGCCTGGGCTTCCCCGGTTAAATAGGGTCCGAGAACAAAAGCCCACTGAGTTCTGGGCCTCTGGGCAGCCTCCACTGGTCCCGCCCAGAGCCTGACAGAGCCCCCTGATCAGGGATGCTGGAGATTCTTGCTGTTGAGTGGTGATATCATGCAGCAGCCTCACCTTCTGGTCTGCAATCCACTGACCGAACTGCGTCAGGTCTAACAAGGGATTAGATGGGCCAGTTCCAGTTGTTCCGGCGGCTGCGGCAGCATTTGGGTCCATTTTATCCCTTTCAGGCTGGGTGTTGGCTGGGGTAGATGTCCTGGTGGGCCCTGAAAAGATGGCAGGTCGTAGGAGAGGACGGCTTCGGGAACACCCCGGCGGGGTCAGCAGGCAGGGAAGCAGCCTTCTTATCGCAGGCGCGGTGCCTGCATTCCCCACCACATTGTTGGGCTTTCCGTCGCCCCCTGCTGGCGCTGGTGGGTCCACCCCCGGGAGAGGAGTGTTGAGCGGGTCCATTGTCTTCCCTCACCTAACGCCGGCTGCCTGCAGTGGCCTGGGAGGGTGAAACCCTACTTCTGGACCCCTGCCAGGGCTCCCCCTTAGGCCTCAGAAAGGGGGTTGCCCACCCAAGGAATTGCGTCACTCCAGGAATTGGGTCCCCTGAAGGAAGGCTTGCCTCACCAGCAGAGTCTAGCCACCTTCTGCTCTCCTCCCCCATTCCTGGCTTTCCCCTGTAGCCATTGACAGCTAGCCCCGCCATTCCGAGGCTAGCAGGGCTCGGCCTTGGCTAGCCCCTTCTGCCCCAGTAGGTACCGTCTTGTCGGGCCCCGGGGTCTTCTGGGGGGAAGGCTGGGGAGTCCAGGGTTCAGCTGGGGGCCATCCCTGGACATGAGATATCACTCTGGTATAGCAATAGTCGTTGGCAGGGCTCATTTCCAGGGGGGATGCGCTGGAACTCTGTTCTAGCAGTTCCCCACGTTTGGACATTTTGGGCCTGTTTCAGCCTGGATCGAGGCCAAAACGGCCCAGATCGGGGCCGAAATCGCCAGGATCAGGTCAGCGCTGAGCAGGGAACCCTCCCATGCCCGGCACCAACCCGGTCCCGGCCATTTTGGCCCCAATTCAGGCCCAAAATGGCAACTTTTGGCCATTTTGGGCCATTTTCTGCCGGGATCGGGTCAGTGCCAGATGGGGGAAGCCTGCCCTGCCCAGCACTGACCCAGTCCTGGCTGTTTCAGCCCTGATTTGGGCCCAAACGGGCTCAAACTGGCCATTTTCAACTATATTGGGCCTATTTCTGCTGGTATGGGGGCCCGGAACGGCCGGGATCGGGTCGGTGTTAGGCGGGGGAACCCTCCCCTGCCTGGCACTGACTTGGTCCAGGCTGTTTTGGCCCTAATCTAGGCACAAATGGGCCCCAAATGGCCATTTTTGGCCATTTGGGGCCCATTTCGGCCGGGGTCAGGGCCAAAACCACCAGGATTGGGTCGATGCCTCGCACCGATCCAATCTGGGCAGTTTTGGGCCTGATTCAGGCCAAAACGTGCCCAAAACTGCCATTTTGAGCCCTTTTGGGCTTATTTCGGCCTGGATTGGGGCCAAAACGGCCCCGATCGGGCCACTGCCAGGTAGGGGAACACTCCCTCATCTGGCAGCAGCCGAATCCTGGCCATTTCGGCCTGATCAAGGGGCATGGTATATGCTAATGGATTATGCTAATGAGCTCCTGCAGCTCTTTTTCTACGAAATGACCCCTGGTCATTGGTGTTGTTACATGTTAGGAAGTCCTCTGTTTTGTAAGTGAATTAGGAAAAACCTTTACTATCCCTAAACATTTCAATAATACAGCTTATAAGGATGTCTAAAAGTAATTTTTAAAATGAGAAAAGTCCATCTGTATGATATAATTGAAACAGAGAGTCATATGGTCAGGTAAATTTGACAATATTTTCTCAAGTTCTCTAGTATTTGCTTCCAAATTTCTAAGGCATGGTAAATCCAGCTTTTTTTTTAAAAAAAAAAAAATTCTCCTCTAATTTCATTCCTGACTCCCTTCAATCTGGCTGTTAATTTCTGCACTCTACTGAAATTGCCTGTATGAGAATAACCAATAGTCTACTTATTGCCAGCTCCAATGGCCTCAACTCTCTATCTTCTTTGATCTCTATCTTCAATACAATTGATTGCTTGATATGTTCTACTGCATTCCATCTCTAGGGTTTCAAGACTGTCCTCATCTGGTTCTCTCTCGCTACCTAGCTCCTTATTCAGATGGGGAAGTTCTGCATTCCTTCTGAATTCTGTTAGGGTACCCAGGAACAGGCCCTTGGCTCTGTTCCAATTACTCTTCACACACTGTCCTCAGATGACTCATCAAATACCAGGTTTCCAGCATGCTAATGATACCTAGCTCTGCCTCTCAATCCCACACTTCCCCTCTTCATCTAGTTCGCATTTGGAATTGTCTATATAGTATTTCTACTTGCTGTTCAAAGCCAAAAATTTCAAAATTCTGTGTTAGAATAAAACAGTGAATTTAAGCTAATCCTAGTGTTCCAAGAAAAAGCCAAAGTAGACATATTCAATGAGAAATTCATATTTACATATCTCTAGTTACAGTTAGGTCATGGAAGCCTGCAGTGAAAAGGGGACAATTTAAACAAGACCACCTCCTCCATTTTGCACTGGCAGAGAACTTGCTCCTCCACTAGCAAAAGGAGGGTTAATTTTACCAGATTCCTGCTCCTCACTGCATGCCATGGTGTATTGTGTTTATGATTATTTTCAGACTGCTCTGTATGTATATTAACTTAGCTTATAAACTTACAGTTTAAAGTTTTAGTGACCTAGGTGATACCGCACAATGACATTTAATAATGGAATATATAACAAGAAGTTCAAGAATATTATACTATACATTTTCAACAACATGTTGAGTTCACTAGAATATGGAGACAGAACTTAGGTATTATGCACCTTTGAAAGTCTCATTGTGCTGCTTTCTTTTTAAGCAGTAAAAATCTCTTTTTTTACAGCAAGACATTCCCATGTGCTAGAATTCCATTTTGGTCCAGAGCCCATCTTTACATCAAATAATTGAATTTGTGATTCAGTCTTTTAAGGTTCCACTCCAATTCTTTATTACTCATTGCTGTTAGCTGTTCTTGAAGAATTTTGATTTCCTGGTATATTTTCTTTTTTCCTGGTCTCTTTTTTAACTGTGCTTCTTTGGCTTTTATTTTCTCCTCAATCTCTTGTCTTTTCTCCTCTTTCTTTTTCCTTGCTCTGCCATTTAAGTCCATTAGTATGCCCCTTACAACCGCCTTGTACGCGTCCCAAACTTTGCTGGTTGGTACTTCTTTATTCACGTTGTATTGTATGAAAAACTTTGTCTCTCTTCTCAATATTTCCATATTCTCACTTTCCTGTAACAAGTCCTCATTTATTCTCCAGGCTTTCCTTTTTCTCCTTTTTCCAAATTTCCACATAATTGGGTTGTGATCTGAGCCTACCATCGGCATTATTTCTACCTCCTTAGTCCATAACGCTAAGTCTTTTGAGGCCCAGATCATATCAATTCTTGATAATGTAAGATGCCTTGCAGAATAAAAAGTAAACTGTCTGGTTTTAGGATGTTCTCTCCTCCATACGTCTTCGAGAGTCTCTTGTTGAATCAACTCAAAAAAAAGCTTTGGCAATAGTCCTCTTTTCTTTTGTGCTGTTGTAGTCTTTTTATCTAGTTCCAAATCTGTCACTCCATTGAAGTCTCCAGCAAGAATTATCTGGTCATATACAAAATCATCTAGGTGCTTCCTTAAATCCTCAAAGAAGCTTTCCTTTGCACCGTTAGGTGCATAAAGTCTGACTACCAACACTCTCTTTAAATTCCAATTGCATTCCACTGCTACAAATCTAGCTTCCACATCTCTCATAACAAATTTTGGCTGCAGCTCCTCTTTTATGTACAACACCACTCCTCTTTTTTTCTTGTTGGAGGCCGCTACAAATTCTTTGCCCAATTTTCCAGATTTTAAGTATTTTACATCCTGTTTTCTGATATGGGTCTCCTGCAAACAAACAATATCACATTTTTGTTTTAGTAGCCAATGAAAAATATTTTTCCTCTTATTCGGTGAGTTTAGTCCATTTACATTCCAAGATAATACTTTACACTCCATATTCATGGTTTTGTTGGTAAGTCTTTTTCATTGTCCTTAATAAATCTCTCCATCTCCCGCTCAGATCTGATGCGTTTTTTTGCCCCTCCAAACTCAAAGGACACTCCTTCCGGTAACTCCCATCTGTACCTGATATTCATGTCCTTCAAAGTCTGAATTAGCACTTTATATTTTTTCCTGTCCAATAACACTGATCTGGGCAGTTCCTTCATTATGATAATCGTCTTGCCATCAATCTCCAATGGGTCTTGAAATTGTTTTGTCACAATCCTCTCTTTCATGTTTCTAGTTGTAAACTGCACAATCACATCCCTTGGTAATTTCCTCTGGGTTGCAATTCTCGAGTTCACACGATACGCCACATCTAGGATAGCCACAATTTCCTCCTCCTCCTTCCCCAGGTATTCAGCCAACACCTCAGTCATCTGTTCTTGCGCTGACTTCCCTTCCACTTCTGGCAGACCACGAAAACGAAGCTGCTTCTCCATGTGTTTAGTTTCTGCAACTGACATCCTCCCCTTCACCAGTCTCATCTCTGTTTGTTGCGTGTCTATTAAATTCTCCATCGCGTCTTCTACTGTTTTGACTCTCTGCTGCGTTCCTTGTAATTCACTACTAATCGTTTCCACGCCTTTTTTCACTTCTGACAGCTCCGACTTTACTGTCTGTGTAACTTCTTTGACCTCCTTAATAAGCTCCAATTTCGTGTCCTTAAGTTCTTTCATCATGTCTACAAGTTTTTTGTCTAGATTTTCTATTGCCGATTGCCACTCTTTTTTCGACATCGTGGGGCTTGCTTTAGCTCGCTCCCACGAATCTGCTCTCTTCCTTAGCTCCGTGGCGTATAATTAAACGTTTTCCTTTTTTTCAAATGTCCCAATCTTTGCCAAAATTAAATTTTTAAATATCCAAAATGTCGGGCGTCTTTTCTCTATGGTTTCTCTATGTTGTTGTAATTCAAAATGGCCTACTTCCTCTTCCGCTGAAGCCGCGACCCTTCCCCTTTCAAAAATGGCGATTCCCTACTTCCTGTCCTTCGGCAAGGGCCGCTTCTCTCCAGCCACTCTATTGTTGTTACGCACTTCCTGTCTCCCGTCTTCCCACAGCAGGTCTCGCGATGGTGTCTTTTTCCCACAGCTCCAAAACCACAGGTATTCAAAACAATAGTCCGATTTTTGTAATAACTTCTTTAAACTTAGTCTCTTTTAAAATACAACTCCTGCCGAGTCTTCACCTCCTTTTCACTAGTCTGTTGCAGTTTAAAAATCTACTTTCTTTCCTCTCTGTTTTTGTCAATCTGTCCCGTTTCAAGAGATAGCGATCTTTACCTTCTCTTCAACTTTCTCGGGTTGTAATCGCTGTTTCGATCTTAAATTCTCCTCTCAACTTCCCTCCCCGATCGAAGCTTGGGTATGTAGGTCTTATGCCAGCCGAATTGGCCCCAAAACTGCCGCAGAGATTATAGCCGACCCGTCGCAAGGTGGGACCTCAAGGATCGGGGGGGAGACTCATTGAGTAGAGCCCCCCCTCGTCCGAGATCTAGCTCACCCTAGGGTCTTGAGCGTTCTTTGCCTGCTCCCCGCCTGAGAGCAGTCGGCCGCGGGTTATTTTCACCCCTCCGGCCGGTTAAAACGGCAGTCCGGTCAGCTCCGCAAATGGAGCTGCGTTAGACCTCCATGAATCCCAAACCGGAAGTCTACAAAGGAAATAATTGAATTTGTATGTTCAGTCTCAGAAGACAAATAATAATCTTTGACTTCATAAAATTTTCAGAGCTATTCTAACTACACAGAGGACAGATAATGTGGCACCTGCAAAGCTTCCTCTCCTGAGAGATCTCAGAAATCCCTTAATGCTCTTCTTGTGCTTCCAATGTTTCTTTCAACAGCTAATGCAAAAGCCAAGGATAACATGTTACTCCCCCACTCAATTCACAGAGCAAGACCTTAAGGAATGCAGAAGCCACAGGCACACTGAAGTGGAAAGGGAATTCAACTGTTTTTCTTTCACTAGATTTTTGGGAATTCATAACAACATCACAGCAGATTAGATAACTCCTGTACAGAACATAGAATTCACTTTGGTTTTTACCTGTGTGCTTGTTTCCTTTCCCATGGAATTAAACATTAAAACTAAGTTTGGACATTACAAAATAGTATCTGAGACACCATATATAAATAAGATTATACCAGCTACCCTTCCTGTTTCATAGAAAACACACATTTTCATTTAAAATCTTTCTGGGACTGCCTTTCAACCAGTTCCCTAAGCAGTTCACAAAAAAACTGTAATTCAATAAAAATTTTACAGCAATATATTAAAAGCACAATTAAGATGAGGTTTCAAACTCAACAAAATGTGGCCAAGCAACAATAACCATCACCAAGTGCCTGGGAGAGCAAAGTGCCTCCTCACAGTTTGCAGACCTAGTGTCTTCCATGGCAAAACTGGGACTCTCCCAATTTGTATCAGCTCCCATGCATCAAGTGGGCCACACGCTAGACTTGATCTTTAGGGTGGGGATTCATGTGGACCTGGATGAATCTGAAGCAGTGCCATGGTCAGACCACTTTGTCCTGAAGGCTCATCTGGGTATACCAGCCTCACTTAAAGGCAGTGTTCTGATTTATGCTTACCTACGGAGACTAATGGATCCAATTGGTTTCCAGAACGCTCTGTGGGATCTGATGCCCCCTGGTGATTTGTTGGATGTGCTGGTGGAGGACTGGCATAGCTGTCTCTCCGAAACCATCAATGAAATTGCCCCCCCCATGGGTCGCCCTCTCTGCTCCCATACCAGGTTAGCCCCTTGGTCTAAGGAGGAGCTATGATGGATGAAGCAGGAGCTGAGACATTTATGAAAGCCTATGAGATAGCCATGAAGGTGGCAAAGGATTTCTATGCTGCCGCCATTGCGTTCGCAAGCTCACATCCAGCAAAATTGTTTTGAGTAGTTCGACCCTATAACAGGGAGATCATCAAATTTTGAATTTGGTAATTAACTGAGAGACTTTTGTGAACTATTTTGCAGGTAAAATCTTGTCTCTCCACCACAACCTGCCAGTCACAGTTGACACACTATATGAACAGGAGGCACCCTGGCCGTCTTCTAGGCCAGTATTAGCTCATTTCAGTCCACTCTCCCAGGATGAGGTTGACAGGTTCCTGTGGATGGTGAGGCCCTTTGGACCCCTGCCCACTGTGGCTGGTGAAGGCCAGCGCAGATGGGCTACAGGCCCCATTGGAGGCCATTGTTAACTTGTCCTTGAGCTCTGGAACCTTTCCTGGGCTACTTAAGGAAGCCATGGTGAGACCTCTCCTGAAAAAAATATCTGTGGATCCCACCAACCCAGCCAGTTACTGCCCAGTATCGAACCTCCCATTTTCGGGCAAGGCGATTCAGTGGGTGGTGGCAGAACAGCTGCAGGTCTTCCTAAAGGATTCCTCTATCCTGGACCCATTTCAGTCTTCCACCCGGGCTATGGGATGGAGATGGCACTGGTTGCCCTTACAGATGATCTTTGTAGATATCCAGGTCAAGGCGTATCAGCGCTGCTGGTGTTACAGCAGCATTCGATACAGTCAACTATGATCTGTTGACTCACTGCCTCACTGATATGGGGATACGAGGGACTGCCTTGATGTGGCTTGTCTCCTTTCTCCACGGTAGGAAACAGAGGGTGGCACTGGGGGGAGAAGTGGTCATCGTGCCACCTGTTGGTGTGTAGTGCCCCACAGGGGGCGACACTCTCCCCAATGTTGTTTAACATTTATAGGCATCCCCTTGCCCAGCTGGTATGAAGTTTTGGACTGAGCTGCCACCAATTTGCAGATGCACTCAGTTGTATCTGTTGATGGATGGCCAACCCTTCGCTTCAGATGCCTTAGCTAGACAGAGCTTTGGAGCCCATGTCTGGATGGTTGAAGCGGAGTCAACTGAAATTGAATCCCACAAAGGCGGAGGTCCTGTACATGGGTTCAGGGATCCAGCTCACGACTCTCAATGGGGCACTGCTTACATCCATTCCAACAGTAAGGAATCTGGAGGTGATTCTGGATGCCTCCTTATCAATGGAGACCCAGATCACAGCAGCTGTCAGGTCTGCCTTTTTCTATCTGCAACAGGTCAGGTAACTTGCCCCCTACCTTTCAACCCACGACCTAATGACAGTGATCCAGGCAATGGTCACCTCCAGACTGGATTACTGTAACTTGCTCTACGCAGGACTTCCTTTGGGTCTGGTCTGGAAAATACAGAGGGTCCAGAATGCAGCTGCGCACTTCCTTACAGATACCCTGTATAGGGCGCATATAACTCCTGTTGTATGGCAGCTGCACTGGCTCCCCATGGAGTTCCAGATCAGATTCAAAGTTTTGGTCTTATAAAGCCCTTAGCAGACTGGGACCAGCATATCTGCGGGACTGCCTCTCACTATATGTGCCCCAGAAGGCGCTCCAATCAGCCGATAAGCAACTGCTGGTGGTCACTGGCGCCCGGAAGGCTTGCCAAGCCTTGACCCAGAGCCAGTCCTAGCACCAGCCTGGTGGAACTCTGCTGAAACCCTAACCCAGCAAGATTTATTATCTTTCCGCCGGGCCTGTAAGACAGAGATGTTCCACCAGGCAAATGGATGAGGTTGGCCTATGGGAAAGTTTTCTTACTGGTCTTTTTTTTTAAAAAAAAAATAATTTTTTTATTAATGTTTCAAACTCAATATACAAAGTTGAAAAATAACTGCAAGTAAATAATTAACTATATACATGTATATATATATAAATATAAACCTGTTGTTTTTAAACATAGTTTTGTACAGAAAGAAAGTACAGAGATAATGATCAGTAATCCAGTTTGCTAGTACAGAGAAAACTAAATCTGAAGTGTAATTTTAGTAACCATTTTTTTCAGTCTTGTATGATAAAGAGTAAATGTTTAGGGGGTTGTTGATTTGTAACAGATATGAAATCAATGAATGGTAACCATTTTGCTATGAAGTCAGTTTCTTTTGGATAATGTTCATTTTGATATATTTTATCATATACTTTTTCTTGTATGTAATAATCCCATACTTTCTCAAGCCATTTGTCTGTTGAAGGAACCTTCTTTGATTTCCAATTTAAAGCTATCAAATTCTTAGCTACAACTAAGAGGTTACTGATTAATTCTCTTCTAATTTGTGGAATATCATTATTGTTCCATTGATTCAAAAATAAAATCTTCGGGTCAAGAGGGATTCTGTAGCCTGTTATTTCTTTTATATGGTCCAAAATATCATTCCAAAAAATTTCTATTCGAGGGCACCCCCACCAACAATGTGCGAATGTCCCTATATTACCGCAATCTTTCCAACAAAGTGGTGAGTTTGTTTTAGTTATCAGTGAAAGGTTTTTTTTTTTGGCGTTATATACCACCTATGAATTATTTTATAGGATTGAATTCGAGAAGTGATTATTTGTGAGTTTAATATATTTGAGGTCCAGATTTCTCTCCATTGTTCCGATGTAAATTCTGTTTTACAGTCTAAGTGCCAATTTGTTTGACATCTCAAGAATTTAATTTGAATTGGATTCGGTTTCATTTTCTCAGCCATGCCGGACGCTCCTCTCGGCTGGTCCGGGAGGAAACGACCGGGCACCCTGACCGGGCGGCTGATCTGCAAGGATTAGCCCCCAGGACTCCCAGGGAGGGAGCCAGGGTCCGGGACGCGGCGGGAAGAACTCCCCGAAATCAATGCGGGGAGGGAATTGCCCGTTTGTCCCTATGGAGGCCGGCAGATGTGCGCGGCGCCTCGAGTGCCGCCGGGCAACGAGAAACGGCAAGTAAAAGAAACAGGCGGAAGCCTGTAAACAAGCGAATCCCTTCTGTTCTACAAGCGTTTGTGAAGGAGAGGTTGATCTGAAGAAGACTTGCTCTTCCCCTTCGTGGAGTTCCAGAATTTTGTTGGCGCCCCCCCCCCCCCAAAATGGCAGCAAAGAAGCAAAGTCCCGCTCTCGGTAAGTCAATCTCGGCCACCTTGCAGAAAGGGGAGTCGCTCGAAGAATTGGTGCGCAGGGCGGTGGTGGAAGCCATAAAACCCTTTGTTGACAAGCTGAACGAAACTGATCAAAGGGTGGGCTTAATTGAAAGCGAGGTGAAAACCATTAAGGCAGCAGCGGGGGGGGCAGAAAAGTCTGCTCTGGAAAGTGCGTCACTTGTGAAGGCTACAAAAAAGGAGCTGAAGTTGGTGGAGAACCAACTGATCGGGCTACAAGTGGAACGAACGCAGACAATTTTGCGTCTCCAAAACGTGAAAGAGGAGGAAAATGAGGATCTGTGGGATTTGGTCTCGGAACTACTGGCGACACCTGCGAGGACGACTAAAGAAGAGGTTAAAAGCGCCATTTTGGAGGTCCGTCGGGCTTCTTCAAAATATGCAACAAAGCGACAGTTGCCTCGTGAGATCATTATTGACTTTTCAACTAAAAAGATTCGGGACACCATCCTATATAACTCATACAATGCGGATTTGGACTTTATGGGTTTGAAAGTCAAGATTTTGAAGGACGTTCCATTTCTAGTCCGGAAACGGCGTTTTAAATATAAAAAGTTTGCAGCTCTTCTGAGGGACCATGGAATAAAGTACAAATGGTTATTCCCGGAAGGAATATGGTTCAGATATAAAGATCAGGCCTATAAGATATTATCAGAAGATCAACTAAAGGATTTTGAGAATAAAAACCCAGAACTTTGCTGCACCAAGAACGAAGAAAAGGAGGAGCCGGAGGGGGGGGGGAGGAGGAGAGCATTGCAACAGCAGTTGCACAGAGAGAATTGCGTCCGGGACCCAGAAGGGGGAGGAAAGTTTAATCAGAATTTGAAATGTTTATTCTCTGTATGATTAACCACTCCATCATTATTCTATGGAGCTATTTTTGTATTATGACAGTATGAAGGGAAACATTGAAGTGTAGTGTTTAGTGTTTGTAGTTCATTCCCCCCCCCTTTTTCTTTTTCCACTCCCCTTTGTCCCTTCCCTCTTCCCTTTCCTTGTGATAGTCTGGTGTAGTGTTTTGTAGTTATGAAAAATAAAAAAATTTATAAAAAAAAAAAAGAATTTAATTTGAATTGAGGCTAAAAGAATGTTGTATAATTTTGAAATTAATCCCTTTTGTTTAAGTGATTTGGTATCTAGTAGGAGTTCAAATTCGGTTGAATTTTTAAAAAATATTTCCCGTATTTTCAGTTATTGTAACATATTTGATAGTTGGAGGTAAGTAAACCAATGTATTTTATGTTTTATTTTCTGTTCTATTTCTATTTTGTTTATGATTCCTTTATTTGTTGCTATATCAATTATGCGGGTCATATTTGAGTGTAGCCACATTTCTTTAAAAGCTCTAGTTTGCCTTGGTGGGAACCAGTGTTGTTCTATAAAAGATGAGAACCTTGAGATTTTAGGCATAATTTTGTATCTGATTTGGTCCCAGGTGTTGATTATCGCTTCTAAGAAGGGGTTATTTATTTGATAAGGACGATCTTTTTTAGTGTTCCAAAATAAATTTTGTATTTTGTTGTGCTGGGTTTCTGTTTCTAATATAGTAATCCAATCAATAGTGTTTGCTGAAATTAAAATTTGTAAAGTATTAAGCAACCTAGTGGCTGTTTGGTAAAGTTCTAAATTGGGGTAGTTTAAACCTCCTTGTTGTTTTTTAAGTCTTAGCACTTTAAAAGCGATTCTCGGTTGTTTCTTTTTCCATAGGAATTGATTTAGCATATTTTGCCAAGATTTAAGTTTCTTTTGTGGAATTGTTAATGGGATTGCTCTTAAATAAAAAAGGAGCTTTGGGAGAGCAAATGACTTAATCAGATGATATCTTTCGAACCATGAGGGAATATTCTTGTCCCATTTATGTAAATCTGTTTTAATTTGGTTAATTGCTTTAATATGGTTTAGTTCTACTAGGCATTTAAGATCACTGGGAATAATTATATCCAAGTATAATATTTGCTTAGGGTTCCAGTGATACTGACTGATTTGTTTGGTATTATTTATAGTGTTTGGTTGAACAAAAATTGGAAATAATTGTGATTTTGTTTGGTTGACTGTTAAACCTGAAATTAAGCCAAAATCTAGTAGTTTGTTTTGAAGTGAGTGAAGAGAGTTTATGGGGTCTGTGATATAAATAATCATATCATCAGCGAAGAGGCTTAATTTATATTGTTTGTTCTCTATATTGATTCCTTGAATTTGTGTGTCTTCCCTAATTGCTATAGCTAATGGTTCTATAGCCAACGCAAATAAAATTGGTGAGAGAGGGCACCCTTGCCTTGTGCCTCTTTGGATTGGTATCCTATAAGATAGTTGATTATTGATTATGATTTGAGCACTTGCTTGTGAATATATAGAGTTTATGGTTTTGAGAAACACCTCTCCAAATCCCATGCATTGTAAAACTTGTTTTAGGTATGAAATTTCTATAGAATCAAAGGCTTTCTCTATATCTAAAGATAAAAAGATTGATTCTAATTGTTTCTTTTGACTATATGAAATTGAGTGTTTTATAGATATTGTTGGTTAAATCTCTATTGGGAATGAAGCCAGATTGGTCTTGATGTATATAATGTGAAATAAATGAGTTTAATCTTTTGGTTAAGACAGTTGTGAAGATTTTATAGTCCTGATTTAGTAATGAAATGGGTCTGTATGAGGTGGGTTTAGATAGATCCTTGCCTGGTTTTGGAATTACTATAATTGATGCTGTTGACGATGGAGGTATCTGTCCGGTTTCTAAAACTGTGTTGCAAGCGTGCATGAGTGGTTTAGAAATTAGTGTAGCAATTTTTTTATAAAATTCTGGTGGGTAGCCATCTGATCCTGGTGTCTTGTTATTTTTTAGTGATTTAATTACATCAATTATTTCCTGTTGTGTAATAGAGCTGTTTAATAATAAGCGGTGTTTTTCTTCTAATTGTTTTAAATTCTTGAGCGATTGTAAGAATTGTGTGATTTTTTCTTTGTCTGGTAGTTTGGATGAATAAAGTTGTTTATAATAATTAACAAAGGTATCTAGAATATCTTTTGTTTTTATTTGTAATTTACCTTTTTATCATAAATTTGTTTAATGATATTGGATGATTTTTTTTCTTTTATTTTATATGATAGTAAACGTAATGATTTTGGGGTATTGAACCAGTAGTTTTGTTTGATATATTGAAGATCTTTCAAAATTTTGTTTCTAAAGTTTCAAGTAGTTTACGTTGGTTCAATAAGTTTTTGTGTTTTTTTATTACCAGTTTTTTATGTTTAAGTTCTAAAGTTTTGATATTGTCTAATAATTCATGTTTTATGGCATTTCTTTTTCTATTTATTTGTGATGGAAGAGAAATTATATGACCTCTGGTAACAGTTTTTATTGTATCCCAAATGATGCTCGGATTTATATCATTTGTTGTGTTTTCCTTTATAGCCACCTCAATGTTGTTACTAATTTCTTTAATAGTATTTTGGTTGGTAATGAGTGATTTGTTTAGTGACCAATGCCTTTGTTTAGATGTTTCTTGAGTAGTTGTTAGTGTGCAGTTAATCCAGGCATGGTCTGATAGAGTAATATTACCAATTTCTGAAGAAAGTAATCTGTTTATTGCTGTGTTTGAAATTAGAATATAGTCTATTCTAGTGTAGATGTCATATTTTGGTGAGTAGTATGTAAAATCTTTTTCACTTTCATGCAGATATCTCCATGCATCTGTTAAAAAGCTATTTTCTAAAATTTTAGCAAGTCTAGTATTAGAATTTTCCTTTTTGCATTTTTTATTTTTAGGTTTGGATTTATCTAGTTTTTGGTTTATTATGTAGTTTAAATCCCCTCCTAAGATCAATTCTCCTTCCTGAAAATGAGTTAATTTATTCAGACTGTCTTCCAAAAAGGTTATTTGGTCTGAATTCGGTGCGTATATTGAGGCCAGGGTATATGTTTGTGGCCCTATTTTGCCCTTTACAAAAACAAATCTTCCTTTAGGGTCACTTAATGTATTTTGATGTTGAAAGGATATAGTTTTGGAGATTAAGATAGCAACTCCTCTCGCCTTGGAAGTACCTTTTGCATGATATTGAAGTTGGATCCAACTTGATTTTAAATTTTGACTGTTTAGAGGGTGAAGATGCGTTTCTTGGAGGAATATGATATCTGATCTTATCTTAGATAGATTTGCAAGAATACGTTTTCTTTTAATAGGGTTTCCCAAACCACGAACATTGTAAGAAGTAATTTTGATATTTGACGTCATTTTAGCTCTAGTGGCTTGAATCAATTATGAAGAAATTTGCTAGCTTTATATGGGAGACCCTTATAGACTAGGATAAATTGCGGGTACTTGTTACTGGAGGTCTTGATGGTATAATAACCCTCTGTTCCCTTGTAAATTTACTGGTTTCTTGTTGGGTGTGTGTGTGTAACACCCCCCCCCCCGGCTTTTGGACCACTGCTGTTCTTTTCATCTCCTACTCCATGGAATATCTTGGCTGGGGCTGGGTAATATATACAGCCATCTGAAGTTGTTTTATTACTGAATTGTATGTTGTTTATAGTTTTTATATAAATTTTAATACTGTTATCTGCTCTGAGCCTGTTTGCAGGGAGAGCAGACTATAAGAATAACAAATCTAATCTAATCTAAAAGGCAGACCCCTGGCATTTTCTTACTGTTAGAGTGATCTGACAAGAGCAATGCCTAATACTGACACAGTAATTGACCTTAGCCTCCTAATGCAGCTAGGTAGGAAGCTCTATTTTTTCCATCTAGCAGCTAACAAAACTCCAGTGAAATCTTTGTACTAGTGGTTGGAAAGGACTGAATAAGTAGTAGTTTTTCATATAGCAGTGAGGGGCTGAGCTCAGATCTCATTGGTGCATGGATGGAAGTTAAAAAATAAATCCTTTACCACATTGCACTGAAAAGTTGGCGTACAGGAGACGATCTAATAAGAATGAATCCAACTCTTCCTCTACAGCTATGGTTAGAAATTCATTATTTAGAAGAGAGAGAAGAAAGCAGACAGACAGACTATAACAGTTCTTTGTCATCTTGGGTGGCCAAATAAGAGGTGCCTATCTGCAGTGTTAATATAACTCAGCACCTCACTTTCTTTTGCAGACTTTAACTTGCAAAGCACTCTTTAATAAGCTTGCACCTTGCACAAAAGAATTCGTTTGAACTCCCACCCTTGCTTCTAACTTCTGATCTTTTTATAGTGTTCCTTGTACTTTGCTTTCACAGACATTCATTTGCCAACCATTTTGTGGGCAACTTAAGAACTTCTCTCAAGCATTTTTACTCTTATTTCTATATTCCTACTGAGTTCTAAAAGCATGCAAGTACACCCTGCTCCAGTTGGTTGTAGAATAGGAATTAGGAATACTGCTTGAAGCATATCACAATACTCACACTGCAATCAAGAGGGATAAGTGCCTTTAAAAAAAAAGGTAAGAATTTTTACACTTTTTATTGCAATTAAACCCAACCTTCCACCATGGAATTCAAGGCAACAGACTTTAACAGAGGTCTTTCAGCCAGGCACTAAGCAGACCCACACCTGCTTAGCTTCAGAAAGGTTGCTCTATCATCTGCCATCCAGCCATATCTTGGGTAACATCTTGGGATCACCTGAGCAAAGCTTCCAGTCACTGAAGGCAAATAGCAAAAAGCCTTTGTGTGCCTCCCTATTAAGTAAAATCAACTAATTTATGCTCATTTAATTCGTACTATATACACTAAATGCTCTATTTGTTACTTTAGCGGCAATGAAGAAAATTCTACTGATTCTGCATGCATGGTCTCTTCCCTCCCACATCTGTTCTTAAGTCACTAAGAAGAATACTTATTGTTACGAGATGTAACAACAGTTGATTCAAGCTTAGGCAATTGGCTTCTAGTTAAACAAATTCTGAGGCACAAGAACATCTTGTTTTCAAGTTACAGACAGAATTTTTTAGTACTAATCTACCTTTGCTCAAACTTCAGCAAACAAGTTATTATATTTGAAAACAGAATTTCCACTTTTCTTGACATGGCAGCCCCAAAAAAGTAGGGAAACAAAGAAGGGAAATATCGTGTCATGTCAATGTTATCCAGACCAATACTTCAGTCTTATGCAACTGCTGAATTAAGTGAATAAGAAAATTATACCCCACTTTTTCAAATATCTGTAACAGACTGGAGGTTGCCCAGCCCCTAGCTGTCAAATAATCAAATATATGTTAATACCCAAGACAATCTGAAGTTGCGGCAACATCCAATCAGCTTTTGGAATGTTGGGGTGGTTTGGCCAATTGACAGTGGAGGTCTGATGCTTGGAGAGAAAGAGCACTATTATAAAGACAGTCTGACTCCAGGCTGGAGCATATTGGGTAGATTAGACCCACTTATACTAGGGGTTCTAATCAGGTTCAAGTTGTTCCTTCAGAAAGAGGGAGACCAATTGTAAACTGTTTGTTAAAGCTGTGGGAATGCGACAAAATTTGTCTCAATAGGAGGGCCCCGAATGTTTTTTGAGTAAAAGGATATCATTCACTGGTGAAATATCGCTTAGGGCCTCTATGAGCTATTTTTAAATTGTATATAAAGCTTTCTGATACTGTAATCTGTGAATAAGAAAGTATTTACCTGAGCTCAGGTTGTAACTTTACTTTGCTTTGTAACCTGTCCAGAGTACCTGTGACTAGTTAAGCATTCAAACCATTCTGAAAAAAGAACTACTGTTCTTTTTAAAAACTTGTCTCAAATGTCTGTGTCCTGAAGAAAAATAAAATTTACCTTACAGTAAAAACACCATTCTACAGCCATGCAAGTCAAGACTTAAATATGCTACCATAGAATACCACCTTGGGGAAAAAAGGGCAAAGGATTATTACACCTCTATATTCCCCTGGAATTGCAGGAGGCCATCACTGTCCAATGCAGCAAACAATAAAAATTAAACAGTTCATTAAAATACACAAAATACTAAAACAGATTACACACACACACACACACACACCATAAAATGTAATTGTAGCATAAAATAGATGAACTAAATTTCACAGTGGTGAGTAACTTTTTACTGAACAGATAATATAAACATTAAAAAATAAGAGGAAATCAGAGTAATCCAAAGTGAATGTAACAAACAGTTTCAATAACTTGGATTTTTAACAATATTGCCAAATATAGTCCCACACACCCACCAGACTCCCCACCACTACATCTGGTAACCAGTTTAGCTGGGCTTGGTCCAAAGATTTTACCATTATACCATAAAAAGTATGTATTATCACTGCATAATTTGAAATTTGAAGATATTTGAATGTTTCAATAGGAAATGCAGAGAGGCTACACTGAAGAGACATAGGATCCTGAAACAATTGTTCTATCAGTCATGTTTTGACAAAGTTTACAAACCGACAGTTTTAAAATTTGTAGATATCTTAAAATTAAAAACTCTAACTCACATATGGTTCCCTTCATAGGAATTCTCTCTTCCTCAAATTACAGCTATAACATGAAGGTTGAATTCATGAGGATATACTCCACATTAAACTTATGGATAGTAAACTGACAAGTCAGTAAATAAGGGATCACACACGGATACTGAAATATTATCAGCATTCCACTCATTATGAAGTTTCAGTGGAGAAATTTCCTGACATTTATGCGTTTCTTCAAGTGACTACTAGTTCATGGGCTCCAGCTGACATCATCATTAGCATTTTGTATTATGTCAATATCAATAATCACAGCTAGATCACATGTGAATTGCAAATTATTGCTGTTCTAGAAGCTGGGAGTAAGCAGCAGCAACCACGTCTTTTTATTGATCCTTTCTGCATCATAATACTTCTGTTGCAGGCACAGAATTTTTCCATGACATGTGTATAATTCCATCATTTACATTTTTTCGGATGAGCAGAATGTTTCTTGATAAAAACTCAAGCAAAACAATCTCATTTCTGAGACAACAGAAGTATATTATTATTGTATTGTCGAAGGCTTTCACAGCCGGAGAACGATGGTTGTTGTGGGTTTTCCGGGCTGTATTGCCGTGGTCTTGGCATTGTAGTTCCTGACGTTGTAGTTCCTGACACTGAGAGATCTCTGTCTTTTGGTGCTACACCTCTGAAGATGCCAGCCACAGCTGCTGGCGAAACGTCAGGAACTACAATGCCAAGACCACGGCAATACAGCCCGGAAAACCCACAACAACCATATATTATTATTTTTTAAAACTCCTTTAGAGATACTGTAGTGAGCCAATGTGTAATTAAAGACTGAGTGAGGGGCATATTGACTAACTGCAACCAACAGTTATAAGCTCTTCTGCCATCTGAAGTACTATTTGTGGAAAGTGGGTGATTGAAACATATACACCAAAGCACTTGTGTGGGTTGCTCCAAGTTCACAAATAATGCTGTCCTTTACAAAACGAATAACTACATACCACTGGTGACACTCTGCAATCTGACCTCCCATCTGCAGAGCACTTTCTGCCACCTCTTTTCCTGCAAAATGAAACAAGACTAACTTGGTTGTGCACACATTTTGAACACTTAAGCCTCAAATACTAGCCAAATGAAGATTGTAGCAATGTGTGATAAAGCTTTACAATTTACATATTCATTACAGCAGATTTGCTTCAGAAAAGAGCCTCCTACCACTGGGATGACAAACAATTGGGCAAAAGAGCTGCGTCCTGTAGACTACCGCTCCTGCAAGCACAGCCCATAGTTTTTTGGCCTGCAGCTCTCCTGAGCAAGATGGTGAATTGCAAGATTCCTCTCATGTTCCAAGTTAAAGCTCTTGGAATTGTCTCACCTCCAACATGTGTGAGATGTTATACAGTAGGAACAAGGAAGGCAGAATCACTACTCCCACAGCAGTGTGTGGCCAGTAAGAAAACTGGCTCATAGTTGATATGATTGACCTTATGAAGGGAAACAAATGAAGCCTGGAGTTAGCAGAAGAGAAAAAAAATAATACAGGAGGGCAAAAGGAAGTGAACAACTTTGACAGAAGCTAAACTCTAGAGAACATATAGCAGTGGCTACTATTCATGCTGTGAAACTCTCCTAGTAAAACCCACCTCAAGCAGGCCTCTGGAAAGGTGACATATACATTTCCTAAATAATACAATTTAAAACCAGGAAATATATACGTAGTGATGGTTGAGGAATTTTCTGAAAACCATTTGGTCTAAATGATTTTTCAAAAAATTAGTGCAATTATTCTAAACACACACTAGGCTTTTTCAAAATTAGGCACATAAATGCTCAGTTTGACCACTGAAATGCTTCTCCTTACCATCAGATGCATATGATTTCTTCTCATCTGCATTGTCTGTTATTTCATACATGTCGCTATAGGCTCGAGCCAGACGCCAAAGGAAATCCTGTTTGTCTCTATACTGTGGACAGAATTAACGCTTCAGTTCATCTGTCTGATAAATATTGCAATTGTAAATCTCACTTTCCTGGAAGCCTGAGTGAGAAAGAGGCAATTCTGCATAATTTTAAATTAAAATTTAGCTAATTTAATTTGGATATCTTAAGATGCAGAAAGTAGGTCTGACAAGTAATGTAAAAAAAAACCCAACCTAAAACACTAAACTAGTCTTGCAAATCTCATAAGTAGTTCCCCCAAATGTCTTTCCTTGTCTGAAGTATTTGTGTGTAATAATTTTCTTACGCTTTTAACAAAGGAACCAAACAAAACATGTATGTGAAATAGAGGAAATGCCTAGAACATGCCTTTGGTTAAATATTAACCTGTTGATAATCTTATGAAACATTCCCCGCTTTATCCACTGCAGCAGAGCAGTATTTAGGAAGGGCAAATGACTACTTCAACACAACTAGTTTGCTTTACTAGCAGAAGCAGATGTCATGCTTGAGCACTATAGGTTGTAGCACTTATGCCGGCAATGGACATCACCATCAGATGGGGTCTATCAGCATCATGCATAATCTGCAGAGCAGAGAGCTGGGGCATGGTAGAGATGAGACTGCAGACTACTGATGTGCGACTTTATAGAGGCATTCAGTCCTCACAGAACCCAATAAATTTTATACAATGATGCATAAAGGTTTTTTTCTTAAGTATACATGTCTGCAGATGGAAGATTCTACCAAAAATGTAGGTTCCGATATATTATTAGTTTTTCATCCAGAAAACATTCATTTAAAGAGTCCGCTTTATTCTTTCTCCAGAAAAAGTGTGTTCTATAGATTATCAATTCTACATGTGTATGTCTAATATTTGAAAACATTCCACCAACAGTAAAGCACATACGTTTTAAACACAGGAGTTTTGCTAACTAACTCTAGATTTTAGTGTTTGTTAAATCTGTAAATGGCTAAATTTTCACAAAAGCAATTGGTGATTTCACTTTAATCATATTAGGTTATTTACTATGTTCAGTGTTGCAATAGACAAAATTTAAGAGTGTTAAAATAGGGCACATCTCATGAGCTTTGAGGCTTTGCATATTCTAAAGAGAGCATAAACTATGCTGCAATAAGATCAGATGCTTGGCCTCATGTACAACTGTGGTGTGGATGAAGCCTTGCACAATATCCCTTTCTGCCCTCCCCTGTTGGTTAGTTTGGACTCAGTTTTTCTGGGAACTAGCTACAGTGATCTTTACCACCAGTTTATTGTTAAGCAGCAGTTGGAATCCTTCTTTCTTCTCCTGGTCACTCCCACTGTGCAACTGATCTGCCTGCTGTAGCAACTGGCCAAGCTCTTCCTCCACAGCAGAGTCAAAGGTCAACGTTGCTTCCTCCTCATTGACAAAGTCCAGAGAATCCCTCCTCGCAGACCTCACTGTATCACAACTGTTTTCATCTTCTTCACTCTCTTTATCAGTTTCCCGATCATAATCAGACTCTGCGTTGGCTGTGGTATAGCTTGAACACACAAAGGGACACGGCATTTAAATTAATGTGACACTGTTCACTCAGAATGACATTTTAAAAAGCAAATATCTTTCACCCACTGAAAACAGAGAAGAATGCTAATAGAGCAAGCAAAATTCCAAACTACTGCCACCACTACTAACAATTTCCTATATCAGCGCTACAGTATACAACACAGAAAAAAAGCTTAACAGGACTTTGCCTTCAACTCCAGAATGGAACTGATAAAGGCAACATTACTTTGATTTGCCTCTTTGTAGCATATATGCATGATCATTATTCAGTAATAGAGCTGAACTAATTGTAGGCTTGACAGAAAATAAAGCACCTTTAATAAATTAAAATAAGATTTACAGAAAAAGTCTTAATGTACAATTAAAAATATATACTAGAACTAGTGCTGCTGTGCTTGTAATATATAGAAGTGTTGCATTCTTTACAACACCAACAATATATACACACACATATGTTCTCTCAAGGATAGTTCCCAAACCAAAGATTCATTAACTTTTTTCTAATCACTAAAAAAGCAGTCAGATTTTGCTTGATTGATAATTAGCATTCCGTATCTTCCTACCCCATTCATCCACAAATGACTCTTAATGCATTTCCAGTTCTTTGCTATTAAAATTAATTCAGTTTATTATCTTATTTACTGTATTTCTATAAAACTTTCATAATGTCTCAAGTCATTTAGGAGTACATGTGGTGCAGAACCTTGGATCAAAAAGCTTGTTTGATCATTCACTGCCACTATATCATTCTATAGGAAACCTCTACCTATTTCTGTGATGGTTATTTTATACGTTCATAGCATCACTTGACATTGTCATCACACAGTCATAAGCATGTGCATGAAAATTCACTTTTGGTGAACAGTTCTGGAATAGATATTGTATAGTGGTCACCTCCTTTTTAAGTGACTTTAAATTACTACTGGCTGAATCTTTACAGGTATAAAAGCAGACAGGCTGTTTTCCTTGCTAGGTTCTCAGGACATTAAAGATCTTTAATCCCAGGAGGAAGGGGCTAAATCATGTATCACTCAGCAACTGCCACTGCAATGCCAATGGAATAAAAGGGCAGATCAGGATGGGTTAATATTTTAAACCTTAGGTTTAAAGGTAGGGTATAAATCTAACAAACAAATAAAATATAATTCAGGTATAAGGTTGAGAACACTACCAATCCTGCCTTTAAGAAGATCTTGTTGTTTAAAAAAATCTTAGCTCTATGCATCCCAGCATGTCACTGTCATCAGCCATGAAAGCTAAGTATCCCCACCTCCACCTAGTAACAAGCTGATTAACATTTGAAGTGCCAACATGGTGTAGTGGTTAGAATACTAGACTAGGATTGAGAAACTTAGGTATGAATCCCTCTTCACCATGCAAGCTTGCATGGTGACTTTGGGTCACGAACTCTCTCTCAGCCTAGCCTACCTCATAGGGTTGTAGTTGTGAGGATAAAATGGAAGGGGGGAAATTATGTTGTAAGCTGCTTTGAACCCCCATTGTTTAGGAGGCACATATTTACAAAGTCAAGCTGTAAAACGCCAACTGTATTTTTAAAAAATATAAATATACAGGGAATCACAAGAAGGCAAAGTGACAAACACATCTGGTCCTTGTCCATCTTGTTAGCAGTCATACCCCTCCCACATACTGAAAGGGCATTTTATGGATATGAAATATCATAAACCCCTTGCCAGAAGTCCCAGACACTGCCGGCCCCAGACAGCCAGCCGGCCTGGAGACTGGAAAGTTACCAAGCCATGAGTCATGGGTGAATGACTGACTGAACAGCCCCCACAGCCCAGAGAGAAACAGAGATAACAAGGCTTCCTGAGAGACACGTCGCTGCCTAATCCCATCAAAACCTTCCTCCACCTTTCCTCTCCCACTTACCTAAGCAGGCTCTTCAGCACATCTGCTAGCTTTCCTGTCAGATACTTACTAGGTCATCAAGCAATATTTTTTACCTATAACCCAGCCCAGATAGGCATTCCACCTCCAGACATGCATTACGGTATTGTTTTTGAATGCAAGACATCAGTTCTGTTTTTTGTCTCTCATCGTAATGGCAGTTTTGTTCCAGGGTATGCTTCACTCTATAACTGGGCTATGTGACCATGTGCTGTGTGTGTGCGCACGTCTTGGTGGGTCTTCCTTCTCTCCTTGAAGTGCTGGTCATTTTGCTGGTCCTCCACAGACCTTCTCTCCAAGAATGGTAAACATCACCCTTCTCCCAAAACTGCTTTCCCATTTCCTCACTGTTTTCTTGGTTACCTCTGAGTGTGTGCTGTGCATGACTTTCTGTGTGTTTGCCTTTTACTGCTCTCATAATAAAGAAACCTTTCCTGTAGAACATCTGCCTATTTATTTGAGCATTCTCTAAGGAAACAATCTTGGTATACATAGGTGGAGCTTTCCCAGTTACTCTCTCTCGCTACATCTCCTTAAATGCTAATTTCCCCAACTGACAAGGAGACTCCCCTATTAGGGTAACAATCTCGGACAGGATCAAACATATCTATATTGTAATTTGGAATAGATGTTTGCTGGCTCCCATTATGAAAACTAGCCATTTCCATGTCAAAACCCAGAACTCCCCACGTTCTGTATAAATTTAACATTCTCAAATGTGTTTAATTAAAAGAATGGATCTACTATCCATATTCTCCATAGAGGCTAATTTATTAAACTTTAAGATGTGTAACAGAAGGAATAGGTAAGAGTCGTCTGGCCAGTTTACAACAGACACATTACCACCAAGTTTAAAAGATTAATCTGGATAAGATATATATTAGAAATTTAAGTCTATTCCAGACATACACACAATAACTTCCTCAGCAAAAGCAGACTAGTGTTCCCATAGGAGCATCTAGACAATAAATATGAAACATCTGTGTTCATGACTACACTGCAAAAAGGCCTAAATGCCAGCAGGTAAATGATTATAGCCATTCTGCTTGTTTGAAAGGTATCCATGCACATAGCCAAGCTGTAAAACACTAGCTGTACTTTACAAAGATCTATGTAGTGTGAGGAGCTACAATTATAATAATAAATCATGATAAGATAAAGTCCAGACTAAGGGGTCCCATGAGATAGTGAGAGCAGAGAACCTGGAAGAAGAAAGGCCAAAAAGAAAGATACACACGCCATCTAATGGGTAACCAACTGATCATATCGGTTTCATTAGGCACGAGGAAAGTCTGGACTCTAGATGTCTGGTCCAGGTGACGATGGCTGCAATCCTATGGACACTTTCCTGGAAGTAAGCCCCAATGAATAAAATGGGCTTTCTTCTGAGTAGACTTGCTTAGGATTGCTCTCTATGACTTTGTATTGTGTTAAAATGGAAGGAGGGAATGGGAATGCAAAAGCACGGCTGTGCAGACGAACCTTGTACTGTGTCTGAAATGAGCCTGTTGTCTTGGACTGGAGAAACTTTAGACTCAAATAGAAAGAGAAAACCATTCCCAAATCCAATACACAAGAATTTGTACAATGAAAAGTGGCTTTTCATCTATACATCTATGAAGTACACAGATCTCAGGCAAAATAGAAAAGAGTCCAGTAGCACCTTTAAGACTAACCAACTTTACTGTAGCATAAGCTTTCAAGAACCACAGTTCTTTTCATCAGATGCATGGAGGGTATGAAGAAACTGGTCAGATATATATAGGTGGTGAGGGGAGGGGGGAGTAGATGCAATCAGTAGCTTCTGATAATAGGATCAGTTTGCTACCGGACTCTTCTATTTTGCTACTACAGACTAACACGGCTAACTCCTCTAGATCTCAGGCATGCATTCAATGCAACCATCCGCCAAATCTATAATGTTACGTTTGATTCCTCTTTGCAGTGTGCCGGAGTGTCAGAGAGAAATCTGGGATTTTGTCTTCAAATATCCTTTACTGTTATGTGCAGCCTCAGCTACTCCAATTCATTTTTTCTCCTCATTATCTCAAGGTACACCCCCCTACTAACTTGTTAGAAAAATATGGTGTATGCTCAGCTGAAAGATGTATTCTAATCTTCCATCACATCTGTAAGCTTGATTCTTAATGGTGCACTGTGGTTCCAAGTGACATTTACAAGGACCAACGCCCACTACTCAAAGTCACTGAAAACTGTCACAACACTTTCTTAATTCATAACAGAACTACTTTTATCAACAATACCTTTAAAAGATTTAAATAAGGGATGCAAGGATGCATATTTTATTCAGATGGAAACTGCTATAATTTGGGAGCAGAATCTCTTTTAAAGAGAAAAATGTGAACTGAGCTCAGTAAGAGAGAAACAATGCAAAATTTTATACACCCCTGACTCTAGCTGGGGCTATATATTCTTCCATACAGATTCTATACACATATCTTTAGCAGAAAAAGAATCACATATGCAAATGGCTGCTGAATTCATAATTTGCTGGTTCAATCCAACCATCTATGCAGGAGTAAAAAGATATTCTAGTTCTTAAAAACAAGTTCTACCGATTTAGATGGAAGAAAGAAGAAGGATTATGCCACAAAGATGCAATCTGTCCAGCACTATTCAGTTTTAATGGAGCTTTGGTGAAAACACTTATTTTAATTCCAGGAGTGCAACTTTTCCAATATGAAGAAAACGCACTAGCCAAGATATTCTTTATGAATCACCTACACGACAAGCTCTAAAGCATGTTAAGTTGAGCCAGATGCTAGATCAGGAGGCATCTGAGATGTAGGTGGGAGCAACAGATGACTAGAGAATCTCATGAACAACCTGCAAACAAGTATCACCATCTGATCTCTGTTTTTCCCAGAGCCTTATCTAGGCATGCTCCACCCACAGTTGCAAGAACTAGCTTTCTCTTAAATTTTCTTCCCAGAAACCTTGGCATAGAACACAAGTTAGATGTTCTATTACTCCCCTGTGCAACCAATTTGTGCCACAGTCTAAACAGCCTCCTGATTAATCCTATTCAAACACTCTAAATGATATATTTTAACCAGGAGCAATCTCAAAAACTAATACTTCAAGTTAGTGATTGCTTACCCTCCTTCACTTTCACCATCATCTGTATTGACTGTGCCTGAACTGGCTGTGAAATATATGGAGCTGGATCCTGCAGAATCACTCCTTTCTCTGGGAAATGCAAAGCGTTTCCGCCGAACAGCCTTTTGGCTTTCTTCTAGATGGGACCTGCAAGGTAAGATAAACATGTTGAAAGCAATGCTCCGTTTCATTTCTTTTTCAGTTTCTTGCCTAACACTGTAATTTTGCACCTCACAAAGATTTATTTACGTACCAGTCAGTTTTGAAGAACAGATTAGCAGCCCAAGACTCCCAACATTCAAAGCAGAAACCTGGCTAAGGCACTTAAATTTGCACAAGTTTAGTTTGTGATTTTAATTCCCTTTAATGCTTTCAAGTACAAGCAGGCTTTAACTGACTAGCCATCAAGCTGGATCCTTTCACACACACACAGGTGTCCACCCACACCAGCCCTTTCCTAAGAGTCACACTAAAAGGTACGAGAGCTTCTTTTCACCAAAGACAGTCCTCACAGCTCTGTACTCTCCTAGAGGTAGAGCTAAACCACCCCGCGACACTGCCAGGCAGAATTATACATGAAACTGTCTGCCCTCTCGCTGAGGCAAACCTGAACTGCTGCTCTATTTTCCTCCAACATTCCATGAAAGGTGACTGAATGCTGGGGCAGCACCCCCATAGGCTCAGGGATGAAACAGCTGAGTGGCAGTTTTACCTCTCAAAGGCAAGACAGACTCCTGTCTGCCATAGTTACAGTGCACTGTTTTCCTCTATCATAAGAGAATTTCGGTTCATGTTTATAAAGAGAAGATTTACATTAAAATAGTTTGAAAATGAAGGAAAAGATAAACAATTTCTTAACACTGTAATTGATCATACAGACCAGGAGTCTGGCTCACAATGTCTCAACATGGCGATGTGGTACAGCTGAATACATATAGTTAAACAAGCAGTCTATTTTCCTCAAAGGAACATCACCACCACAATCACACATCTTTACCATAACTAATTTGTGTTTGTACTTAGCTTATGTATCAAATCTATTGGTGATCTAGAACATCTTTTCTGCTGTTCTAACAAAGGTAATGGCTTTTAAAAAAAACTATTATTACATGATCAATCAACTGACAAAGTCTTTCTTATAAGGCTATAATTAGACATTAATGCACATAATATAAAGCTATTAATAGCCATTTACAAACTCTTAGATAACGATTTCACTGTATTACCAATCAAGATTGCAAGTTTACACTGGGCTATGAAATCCAGTAACCCTGGAATCCTGGCTGGGTAAAACACTTTAACAGCCAAATATGCAATATTCAGAAGTACTTCTTGAAACTATGAAATGAAAATCAGATTATTTCACATTGTTACTTCTCTTTTACAGCTATCAATCTTGGGTCCTCCAAGCATTGAAACATAGTAGTGTTCCAGTAAAATATAAAATTCTAAAACTTGCCCTTTCAACAAGAATAAAAAATTCAGTTCCCGTTTGTTATCTCAAACTTATCAGTATGAGAAACTGATATGAAGTAGCATCTTTTCATAATACTACTAGTAGTATTTGATATTAACAAGTTTTGAAAAACAGTATAGTGGTACTAAATATGATTAAGTGATTTTGATGTGAAACACTGGTTGCTTGCTCAGTTTCCTCCCTGCCATTAACCAGTACCACTATAAAACCATATTTGAATTGTTTTATTGTTCAAGACTTTAGTCTAAGAACAGGAGGATGAAAGAAAGTGCATGGAAAAGAGAACCATGTACATGAGCTCCCTGAAGGAAAGGCAAGATAACAATCTGATAAATCCACACTGTGTGAGCTATGCTTAGTGCTCACCTAAGTTTGCCTACAAGCTAAAACAAGAAGTGATGTTTGCAATTACTCCTTCAGTTACCTGTAATTTACTGGGTTCAATCTGAGGTACTAGTTATTATTATTGTTATTGTTGTTGTTATTATTTTATTACACTTCTTATTTTATTACAATTATCACCTACAAAGCCATTCATGTCCTTGGACCTTCATCTCACCACCCCCTGTCCTATGCTTTGCCATGATAGCGTTGCTCAGCCTTCTGAAGGTGTCTCCCTGACAGCTATCCATACACATGTTCTCTCTGCCATGGCTCCCACTTTGTGGAATGGTACTCTTGAAAGAATATCATTATATGTTTCTTCTTACTCACTTTGATGTTTTTACCATAATAAGGGGAAAAGGAGAGGCATGAAATCAAGTGCTTATGATTAAACTCAAGTATTTGGAAGAGCATGGTCTTAGATTAACAGTTTTTATACAACTTTAATCCAAAATTGTCTGAACAGAAGAATCTTGCTTCTCCCTCCAGTTTTAGGTGAATTGCACTAGTCATCCACTATTTTGCAAACTGAAGACACCAATCTTCACTCAAGTGTTTAGACATTAAAGGCTGCAGATCAACCTTACTCTAAAGACAGACATATTTAAGTGAAAAGATTCTGGAAAAATTACTACCTTACAGAGAGTTTCAGTTAGGTAGCTGAGAGGAAGATTCGGCTCCAGTATCACCTTAAAGACCAACTAGATTTCTAAGGTATGAGCTTTCAAGAGTCTGATGAAGGAAGCTTTGACTCTTGAAAGTTCATACCTTGGAAATTTAATTGGTCTTTAAGGTGCTACTAGACCTGAATCAGAAAGCAACATAAATAAAAAAGCATAAATATAAATTTCATCCAAACTTGGCCCATGTCCTCTTGCAGAAAGATAAAGCGGGGGGGGGGGGAGAGAGATGGTTAGTGGGAAGGTTTTCAACATGTTCCATATCACAAAAAATGGTTTTATGCCAACCTCATTTCTCCAATGATTTCTCCAGCTAAACCCTGCAAGCTATTCCGCAACTCTTCTACTTCATGTCGCAGCTCTATAATGCTTTTCAGCACAAAGTCCAGACGGTTCAGCACTTCAGCTTGTTCTTCATGTGTCAGAAAAGATGTACGTGGGCTATTATCACCACCTTCTATTGGTCCTGATTTCAGTGGAACTACAGAGAGAAACCAAATTGTCACAACAGCAGCAGTTCACCTTCCCTGAGCTACATTATTTCTAGATGTTTATTTAGTTTAGATGGATGGCAGATAACACACTACAGGACAGAGGAACCATGTGTACTACTTTGTGTTGCCTGGAAGAGTAGTATAAAAGTCTAACAAGTAGGTATATAAAATTGTCTAAATAGACCTTGAACAGATATTCAACTTCTGTTTATCCCATTTACTTTATTCCATTAACACCACAGAATTATATTTTCAGATGAATTCTGCTTTCAGTTAGGCACATTACAACCCAAACCTATTTATTTATTATTAAAATACTAATAACTCTCCTTTTCTTTTTAGCTCAACATAGATTAGAAATCCAAATTAAATAAATATAAAGAACAATAAAAACTGAGGTAACCCTTCCCTCCCAGGACTACTCCCTACACACCGTTAAATGCTTAAGCAAATAAAATGGCCTTGCAGTGCCTCCTAGTTCTAAAGGCACCTTCCTCACACACACCTCCTCAGGGAACCTCTTCTATAGGGTTGGAGCCACTATAGGAAAAGCACAGTTCTGTTCAATGCCAAACAAGCTACCTTAAACAGGGGAAACAACCACTAGGTGGCAGCCTGAGGACTGTAACTGGCACTGAGGATGGGGAGAATTGGTCCTAGACCATAAAGAGCTTTAATGAACATTGTTAGTGATAGGGAATTTCTATGACCCCTATTCTAAAAGACCTATGTATGCGCATTTATTAGAGTTGACCTTTTGCACAGAAGGCAACAGTTTTTTTCTTGTAAACAGATTCCTTCCGACACTGATGTTAAGTAAGGTTAGAAAGCCCTATTGCAAGGACAGTATCTCTCTTGTTTTGACTTTGTACTCAAGAATTTACCTTGAATAAGCACCCTCTCAAGAAGACACCCAAAATTCCTGTGTGGCACCAGACATGGAGCATGTTTATATTACAGAGGGAGTTTAGGGTCTTGCCAATCAGGCCTGTTTTGTGCCATGTCTCCTGAAGAATTTGCTTCTGAAGAATTGTTTGTATCTAGTTTTGTATAACAATTTTCTCTCTTTTCTGTAAACAATTAACTTTGGAAAGTATATAAGATTCTCTGCTATGGCTGATCTTTATGCATATATTGGAACATGGCATTGCATCTGGGTTTTATTGTAAATTAAGCTCCTTAATCTTTATAGATCACCATTTTGGTGTCTTGATTACTTGTGGGTGACAGCTGTTCGGAAAGGTAATCTGAACGCAGAGTACCTTTAAAGAATTTTTTCCTTAACAGCTAGCACGTTAAATTGTACTCAGAAACAATCCAGCACTCAATGTAAATGTTTTAAAACAGACAATACATATGCCTGTTGGCTAACTCTTGACAACAATCGGGCTTCTGTATTCTGAACCAGTTCCCATTTCCAGGTTGTCTTCAAGGGCAAGCCAACATAGAGCATATTACAGTAACCCAACCATGAGGTTACAAAAACATGGATTAGAGTGGCTATGTCAGCTGAGTCTAAGCAAGGAGAGAGTTGGTGCAGCTGATAAAAGACAAGTCTTGACTCAAACCCCATGGAACTTTTCAAACAACAAAGCTAGGCCAATGAGTACCCCAAGTGCTTAACCTGCTGTACAAAAGCCAACTCCACTCCATTCACCACAAGTGGCTCCAGTCGCTCCAAAGCATTAGTATTCCCAAACAATATTACTTCTGTCTTGTTTGGATTCAGCTTCCACACAACTGGCATCCTACCACAATGCAAGATGAGAAACCCCATCTACAGTCCCAGCCAGCCATCATTCCATGCAGCTATAAGGGCCTTCACACAACCACCAGGGAGGCTCTCAAAATCCCCCAGAAACCAATGCAAGACATTAGTGGGTGGACCATCCTAATAGATCCATTGTTACTGCGAGGAGGAGGAAGCAAGCTCAACTGTGCCCTCATTCAGATACTAGAATCTCTTAATACATCATTTCCCTCCTCTGTTTATCAATTTTTAAATCAACTGAAATGTTATATTTTACCTACTGCCATTGATCATGAAGTCTAAAAGTCAAAATCATGGTTTATTGATAGTCTTGTAAAATAAAGGGGACCAATTAGGGTGTAAGGAAGACATGGCTGTTCACTGTTACTATTTGATCATGTACAGGAAATTAGAATGTTTTAATATACTTTAGTTTGGTGAGATTGGACCAGGGAAGAATCCTATTCCCAACCAGATATACTTCTATAAGCTGCATTACTTAAATAAAACAATTGATTAACTGAAATTCTTCATTCTGCGTATGGAAACAGAATATCCAACTACTACAGAACATATTTACACTGAAATCAAACAGAAGATAATTCAGTTCCACATTCTGATGCCAACAAGAAAAGCTGGAAAAAAACACACCATCTCTTACTAGCAGTGACAACTACAGCCTTGGAGAAAATAAAAGTATAAAGAAAAAATTCATTATAACCCTACCTTGATTAAGAGACTGTGTAATTTCTGTGTATTCCTGAGATTCTAGAGCATTCTGCACACTCCATGCATTAGGACCTTTGGAGCTCCCTCTCCAAGACCTTTTCCTCTTTTGTTTGTAAAAGAAGTAGAAGAGACCTATCCCAGCTGCTGCTCCCAATACCACACCAAGTCCCACACGGGCAGGCCCCATTTTGGACATGATGTATCTGGAAGAAAACCAGAGGCCATCACTTATACCAACAGAGTAACAGTTTATAAAGAACTACTATGAGTTTAAAATATCTTTAGCCATAGCCTAACCATTGTTAGAAACAGTGCCCAGCAAAACATTTTCAATTTCACATTGTTACTAACTGGCACAACTTGGGCCCAACAGATCGGATGGCTAGGTCTGTGTAGGAAAGGATCCCAGTTTCATTGACTCAGTGGCAAAGTCCTGCTTAATTTTATTTCAGTTACATCAGGATTTCATTCAGAGGCAATACCTATTGCTATTACAGAGGATTCTTAAAATCTTAGCTCACAGGCTGACCTGAACAACAGGGCACGGTTCCATTATGGAAGCTACACAGATTTGGTCCAGGCAATGCCAGGATGGAATTTATTCAGAAATTCCACATACCCAAAATCTCAGATGAAGGATGTGACCAAATGTAAGCAAAGTCACAAGCAAAGCAGCGCCATCGGCCTTCTGTGTCAAAGCAGGGTTGCACAACACCATCAACCTTAGTAGCCAAAAAATTCGAAGAAGTGTCCCCTTGTCAGGCCAAAGAGATAAAACTCATAATGACACACGTTGCGTTGCCAGAAGCCCTTGATTACAGATGGTTTTCATCGCAACTCATTGCGGCAGCGTACTATTATTCCGATTATTTGACAGAAGTGCGAGAACACCCAGACATAGAGAAACAGAGCCTCCTCCAAGTTCAAAGCAAGTCTGGAACGGCGCTTAAAGGCTCAGCTCTTGGGCCGAAGCATCGGCAAAGAGCCTGACGCGCAATGACTCCGCGTTTCTTAAGCTAACGGCGTTAGAGAAATGGAGGACCAAGCAGAGGCCACGACAAAAGGCTGGGGAAGAACTACTACCCACGCGGCGTGCTCAGAGACGGCGGGTACGAAGTAACAGGGGCACGGCCTGCTTCCCACTGAGGAGGGGCAAAGCAGGCGGGTGTAACTGCCGGCCCTCGCTCTATTGGGCGCATGCACGCGCCTCGCCAGGCAGCCCTCGAAAGGCAAGTCGTGACAGTTTAACAGCCCGGTAAGAACGTACGCCTTGAAGAGAGGGGCAGGGCTCGGACTTTTGCCCGCGCGCGACCTCGGTGCCAGCGGTTCACTTCATCGCTGAGCGCGTGACGTGCCCGGCCAATTTAGAGGAAATCTCACTGCGCTCCTGTCTGTAGAGCAAGCGCGACCACGAAACTATTTATTGCGTCACTACTCGACTCGGTGACGGTTCCTGCGGGATCTGTCCCCCTGCAGCCACCATCCACGCTCTTCTTCCCGCCCCGCCGCTTTCCCGGTCGAAGAATTGACTTCCAGTAGGCGCATAAAGATGATGAAGCGGCCGCGCTGTTTTACCCTAAGCACCGCCCCTTCTGTCATTTGGTTTATAAACCGGCCCTAGGGCGAACAAAGGGAGGGACGGATAGGGAACGAACCAATTAGCAACAGAAAAGTAAAAGTCCTAAGGAAAGTAAGGAGGGACACCAATTCGATTAGGAAGTAACAGAGAATGTCTGTATGTGTGGGTATTTGTGCAATGACTAGAAGTGCTTCTAGTCTTTAAGATCTGTTGGTCTTTAAGGTGCTATAGGAACCAGCTTTTGCTTTCAGTGCTTGTTATTTATGTAAAGTGTGTTTTTATTTATATTATTTAGGGGGAAATGCTGCCTTTCTAGGTAACCTGCCCAAGGCATCTTAAGGAATAAAACATTTTTTTAAAAAAAGTTTAAAATTATTTGTTAAACTCCAGAATTTAAAAACCCAGCCAGAGCATAAACGCAGAGAACATAACAGTTTTCAGACAAAAATCATGTTATAAAATGGTGTTTAAAAACTGACCCCTTGATTAAAAGCCTGGGTGAAGATAAATGTTTTGGCCCGGCCCCTAAAAGAGCAAAGCAGATGTCAGGTGAGCCTCAAGGGGGAGGGCATTTCATACCTGAGGGTGTCACTACTGAAAAAGCCCTGTCTCTGACAGGCTGCATAGTACCATGGAGATGATTCTTCAACTACCCTGGCCCCAAGCAGGTTAGGGCTTTAAAGGTAAGAACCAGCACTTTGGATTTTTCCTGGAAACCAATGAGCATCTACTGCAGATCTTTCAGCACTGTAGTGACACCATCCCTGTAACCAACCCCTAACAGTAACCTGGCTGCTATGTTTTGGTCCAATTGAAGTTTCCATACCATATTCAAAGGCAGCCCCATTTAGAATGACTTCCAGAGATCTAATCTTGATTTAAACAGCTCATAGATCACCATGGCTAAATCACGCTTTTTGAGGATGGGCATATCAACTAAAGCTGGTTAAAGGCACTTGGGCCGCAGATGAGACCACCCGAGCCTCTGACATAGGCCAGGATCTAGTAAAACCCCAAGCTATGAACCTGCTCTTTCAGGGGGAGTGCAACTCCCTCCAGTCCTTGAGCAGCTTCACCATTTCCTAACAGTTGTCTGTACTGAGCTTTAGTTTATTGACTGTTACCCATCATATTACCATCTCAAGGCATCTGCTAAGGACTCTGCAGATATATCTTCTTCATATAAAATATCTGTGAGGCAGCTTACAACAATTTCTTAAAACAATATGGAAGCAAAGTAAAAGAATAAAAACAGCAGCAAAACCAGAGAAAATAAAATGACATAATTGACAACAGCATCACACATAAAATTAGAAAACATCCCAATCTGTTCCATTTCCTTACACAGAGAATTCAACATCCTAAGTCATTCCAGACCTTTATGCAGAGAGCCTCACCTAAAATATTTATGACAGAATTCACATCAAGCCTTGCTCTCCCTCCAACTCCTAGCTTCCCCCTCCTCTTCTGTAATTTTCCTTATTTATTTATTTATTTATTTATTTATTTATTTATTTATTTATTTATTTATTTATTTAATTGTTCAATTTACTACTTATTTCCCTGCCTTTCTCGCCAATGGCTCACAATATTCTTCTTTTCTCCATTTTTTCCTCAGAACAACCCTGTGAGGTAGGTTAGGCTAAGAGTATGTGTCTGGCTCAAGATTTCCCAGTAATCATCCATGTTAGAGTGGGGAATTGAATTTAGATCATCTAATCCATCATTCTAGCCACTACACCATACTGTCTCTATAAAAATGTGGAATATAATTTCCTTGTCATAGCATCTAAAGAAGTGAGCTCTGACTCGTGAAAGCTCATGCTGGAATAAATGTTATTAGTCCTTAAAGTGCCACAAGACTTCTGTTTTATTAGACTTGAGCATGTACAATACGTAAGATAATTTCATGGATCATGATTATTAATGATTGTGTACTTTTCTGCTTTTCTTGCTCATGGCAGGGTAGATAGAATTTGAGGTGGTCTTCCGTCCAGGCATTGGCCACCTTCAGACCATGCCTCAATCTGCCTTACTACTTTAGAAGTGGTCTGAACTAGAAGATCTGTTTCACTGCATCGAACAACAGGAAGAAATTTAAACTATACTCTGGTATGATGCACTGTAATACTATATTTCCAACTTCAATGGGCAAATGTTGAGTCTTTCCAGCAATAAACATGAAGAAATCAGGCGGGCATGCTTCAGGCTTAGGGTACATGTTATTCAGTTTTGTTCCCTGTCCTGCGTTTCTAGAATGGTGTGCCTTAGTCACTCTTTGGCTTGGCTTGTGGGAAGCTGTTAGTTGGATGATCTAGACTATTCTATATCTCAGTGCTGGTGACTGTGATTTGGACTGGCTGGGGGAAATGGTGGGAGATGTCAGTAGCATCCCAACATGCTAATGTCACTCTTTTATATTTTTAATTGCTAACATCAAAGACTACAAAAAACTACAAAACAAAAAAAAGGGGGGAAAGGGAACGGGGAGAGAGGAAAGACAACATATAAAAAACACACACTACATCTACAAGTATTGCATTCCCTTCATAATACCATTATTAAAGTTAAACTTTCTAATATGCTATTAGATTGGTAGATCTTATAAAATACAAACTACAGTCAGTCAGAATCAGGTCTTCTTCCCCTCACCTGCGTCTTGGTCTCAGTTCTCTCTGAACAGCTACAATAGCTGCGCTCACTCCCTCCTCCCCCCTCCTCCCTTCAGATTCTGAATCTTCTTCTTGCTGGAACTCTTGATGATTAAACACAAAGTCCCTCAGTTGTGCTTCCGATATTATCTTGTAGGCTTGGTCTTTATATCTGAACCAGATGCCTTCCGGAAATAACCATTTATATTTTATTTCACGCTTCCTCAGAAGAGCTGCAAACCTTTTATATTTGAATCTTCTTTTTCGAACTAAAAATGCATATTTTGAAGATGTCCGACGGACTTCCAAAATATCGCTTTTTAACTCTTCTTTAGTTGCCTTTGCAGATGACGCCAAAAGTTCCGACACCAAATCCTTTAAGTTTTCACTTTCCTCCTCCTTCACATTTTGAAGACGCAATACCGTCTGAGCACAATCCACTTGTAGTCCTATCAGTTGATTCTCCAAAAGCTTTGCTTCTTTGTTTGTTGCTTTCATGAGTACAGCATTTTCCCAGGCAAATTGCTCTGCCCCGAACGCTGCATCTTTAATGGTTTTCACTTCGTTCTCAACTGAGCCAACCCTTTGTCCGATTTCATTTAGCTTATCAACAAAGGGCTTCATAGCTTCAACGACCGACCGTTTAACCACCTCTTCAAGAGTTTCTCCTTTCCCCTGTAATGTCGCCAAAACCGATTTGCTCACAGCAGGGCTCTGCTTTTTCGTCGCCATCTTAGGCGGGGGGGGGGGGAGTCCGCCAACTAAGTTCCGAAACTCAGTGAAGGGGAAGATATCCAGACCTTCTTAGCTTCAACCCCCACCAATCCTTCGCATACGCTTGAAATAACAGAAGGGATTCGCTTACTTACAGGCTTTCACCTTAAATCTGCTTGTTGCCGTTCTCCATGGCCCGGCAGCACGCGATGTGCTGCGCAAGTCTGCCGCCCTCCATAGGAGCAAACGGGCAATTTACCCCCTGCATCGACTTCAGGGGGCACTTCCCGCAGCGCTCCGGACCCTAACCCCCTGACTGGGAGTCCTGAGGGTTAACCCTTGCAGGTCAACCACCCGGTCAGGCTGCTCGGACGCTTCCTCCCGGACCTGCGGAGAGGAGCATCTGACATGGCTGGGAAAACGAAAACGAATCCCATGCTAATGTCACTCTTTGTGTGCCCAGAAGTGATGTCAGTGTGTCACTAGGAGTGGTCTGCTATTTGGGCAAAACTCCATTGTTAAGTCCAACAATGCAGGAGTGATGTCAGTGCATCAGGGACGAGCCCCCTCCAGCTAACCAGGCAGCCCCCCGGTCCCCATATCACCCCCTGGTTGCTGGCAGGACCTGACAATCCTAACAACAATGCTGGCTCCCACACCTAAGGGAAGCACCTGACTCCATGCCTGATGTCATGCAAAGCTGCCTCTGAAGGGGCTAGGCAGGGATACTGGCAGACCCGCATTGGGCTGATAGCACACTCCTTTGCCAGGGCACCCCGTACCCGCATTGTAGGGGACAGGCACAGCTATGGTTTAGGATGCCTGACAGCAGCTCTACCATCAGGTACCCTAAACCATGGGACCCATTGCCTTGCGGGATCAGAGCTCTCTGCAGCCACAACAGCAGCGGATGGAGTACTGGGATCAGTAAGTGTCATTTGAATAATGATAGCAAGTGGGTTCCCTGTTAGATGAAGCCCCCTCCCATTGCGGTAGAACTGCAAATCCTTCTGGGGCCCCACAAACAAGGCTGTAATGGGCACGTAATCTGTGCTGTGTGTCATCAGTGCACTTTTTAAAGTTTAGCATCTGTGCAGGTGGTGATTCAACAGGGAAGCCTGGGATCATGACCAGTGCAGTTCCTGCCTCTGCAGTCACTGGTTCCAGCCTAGCTCCTTGAGCATCCTGACTCAGGCAGCCTTCCAACCAGCAAGTCTGCCCCATTCACATGCATGCTGGGATAGGGACAGTTTAGGCTGTCTCCTTATGGCCCCTGGGAGCAGAAAGGAACAGGTCCCATATTGGACAAAGGGAGTTGGCAACCCAATTAATTGGCCCTCTTCATGATTTACTCTTCAACAAAGTCTGGAGTGTTGTACAACTGTCCCTGTTTGTGAGTGTGTTAGCAGCCCTTCTCCTTACTGAAAGTGCATCTTATGAATATGGAATATCATAAGTCCCTGCCTAATGTGCCATAAGTACAAAACACTGCCTGACAAGGCAGAACAGATGCCAACCCCAGCTGGAGTTGGAAAATTACCAGAAGGTGTGTCAGATTGACTAACTGCCCCTCCATGCCCAGGAGAAGCACTTAACTGAAACAAAGAGGTCTTCCAAGAGTTCCTGAGTTAATCTCATCCACACCCTTCAGTCCTTCCCTCACTCTCCTCCCTAATTAGGGCTATTCAGGGACCTGATAGCCTCTCCCATCTGGCAATATGGGCCATCAAGCACTTTTCACACCTATAGTCCACTGTAGGAAGCCTCTCCCAACTTCAGTGTCCACCTCCAGAGACAGCCACCAAGTTATTGTCTTTGGGAGTAAGATGTGAATTTTGCCCCAGCATATGTTTTGCTCTATAATTGGGCTGCCCTGCCATGTGCTCAGTGTGTGTCTGTTCCTTGGATCCAGTTGCACACCCTCAGATGCGTGTCTGCCTTCTTCCTGCCGCAAAGGGCTGGTCGCTCAAGCTGCTGTCTCTATGGATGTCCTCTCTCTCCTAGACTGGTAAATATCACCCCATCCTAGCTACTCTCTCCCACTTTCCTCCCTGTTTTCTAGTTAGTTCTAGCTAGTATGCTGTGTGTGTTTTCCTGTATGTTCTCTGTTAATAAAGAAACCTTTCCTATAGAACTTCTGCCTGCTTATTTGAGAGTTCTCTAAGGGAAGAATCCTGGTATGATTTGGTGGAGATCTCAGTTACCCCTCTCACTGCTTCTCCTTGTATGCTAATCCCCCCAACTCTCAAGGAGAATCCTCATTAGGGTAACAAGTGGATGAGACTAGTTCCACGCTCCTCCCTACCCTCATCGTGACTTCCCCTTAGGGTGGTCTCTTCACATGTTCAAGAGGGTGCGCTCTGATTCAGGAACACTTGTGCTGGGATTGCTGTTGTTGGTTTTTCTGCTGCCACCGGGCTTCTGTTTTATTCAGCTGCAACTCATAGCAGAGGTCAAGTGGCATCTTGACGGCTGACCCTACATATTGATCCCCACCCCTGTCTTACAGGCATGCACACATGCTGCTGTGTGCAGCTTGCATGGGGAACAGGCTGGCAGGTGGTCCAAGGATGTGTGTGGCTGCTTTAGCACAGGGGAGGGGATGGATTTTGGGCCCCACGCTTCCCACAGCGCTACTCACATTAAATAAGCCATGGATGTGGCATAGATAGGTTATGGAATGGTGTCCTGGCTGAAATTATGGATCTCTAGTGGCCTATTGGCTAGGCCGTCCTGTCCCCGTTTTGCAAACTATTCTGAGGATTTTGCCTGCCCCTCTCCTCTCTTGATGTGGGGATAGTCCCAGGAGCCCAGGCCATGCTATCTCAACAAGCCATGTCTGTCTGTGCAATGGTCTCTGCCTGGCCCATGTGGATGGTAGTGACATCAGGGCTACAGAGGAATGCTCTTTCACTGAATGTCTTACCTATTATTCATTATTGTACTCTGCTCAGTGAACGTCCTAGCTGTTGATTATATTGTATTTTCACTAGCACTGTTGGAATCCTCCTTGGATGTCAGTGAGAAAGGCAGACTGTAAATGATGATGATGATTTTGGCAGGCCCTCTTTGAACCCACCCTCTTTGCTCAGTGGTTAGGATTCTAGTTGTGGGTGTGGGGGCTGTGGGTTTAGGCCTAGCCTTTGGAGGGTTTTTTGGGGGGGGTCTTTTTATTTTTTCATGAGAGGGGTGTGTGAGTCTCAGAGCAGGGATGGGTTCGTGTGGGCAGCCCTTGTTGGGGAAGGTGCACTGCATGAGTGCTCTTCCTTTGTGGACTGGGGAGGGGGGCCCTAGGGCAACATACCTCTGTAGACATTGCACTGTTACTGGATCTTTCTTCCCAGCCTGCTGGCTCTTAGGGTGGGGGGCTGGCATCAAGAGGCAGTAGCCTGACTGGCAGGCAGTGGTTGGCTTTGCCTGTGTATGCCGCCATTCACAGGGGCAATAGTTGCTACTGTAGTCTAATTGGTGAATATTGTTGAAGTTGATATGGACTCCAGCATGCTTGCTATGCAGTCCGTGCCTTGTGGGGCAGAGTGGTGGGGGGAGCACACATTCTTATTTCTCCCTGCACAATGTCCATAGGGAGTGGACCAGTGGTGCTGCTTTTATACTGGCAACAGGCTATCAGTGCTATGGCAGATCTCAGTATTGTGCTGTAATTCACAGAATCACAGAGTAGGAAGGGGCCATACAGACCTTCTAGTCCAACCCCCTGCCCAATGCGGGATGAGCCTAAAGCATCCCTGACAAATATTCATCCAGCCTCTTCTTGAAAACTGCCAGTGAAGGGGAGCTCACCACCACCTCTCTAGGGAGCTGATTCCACCATGAGAAAGTTTTTCCTAATATCCGTATCTTGATGTGGGGATAATTGATAGAAGCCTGCAACATTCTGTACCATTTTTCAAGGGCAGACCCATATAGAGTGTAGTAGTAGTAATAGTGCTAGTAATAGTATATACTGCTTTTCTAGACAGATTAGTGTCTCACAGTGGTGAACATAGTCAGTGTTCCCCACAATACAGCTGGGGAGTTGGGGATGAGAGAGTGGCTTACTCAATGCTGAGCTCATGGCAGTAGTGGCATTTGAAACAGGAGAGTACTGAGTCACAGCCCAGTAGTTAAATTCACTTATTTATTTCATTTTTTTTTTGTTAAAACATCTTGGGTTAGACTTTTGAGAATTTTTTTTTCCTTTTAGGAGATCGGGGGCAGGTCAGCACTGTCTATTCTGGCCAGATAAGAGGCCTTGAGCCACAGGTGCAAACCTGAAACAGCTCTCAAGGACAAAGCTTGATGAGGGCTGGCACCTGCCTCCTGGCTTGTTAGCTTTATGGGGGTGAGGTGATGAGTTCTTTCCTTTCTTCCTTACTTGTGAGGACAGGCCACGGCCGTGCTGTCATCAGAGGTTTTGGCCCATCTGATTGACTAAAAGTTTAAGAGAGTTGCAGGCAGCTGGTCTTGGGGAAAAAAAGAGTCCTTCCTTCAGTCTCTTAGATCAGGAAGGCTCAGAGGAAGCAGAGGAGAGAAGGGGACCTGTTCCTGCTTTTGCTCCTGTTTTTGGATTCCTGTGCTAGCAACCTTTGTGCTTTTGTCTTTGGAATTTCTGGACTTAAGAGCTAAAGCTCCCTTTTGGACTCTGAAATTAGCTGAAGGAAACATCTGAAACAAGTTTAGGGACTTCTAGTGATTATGGCCTAGCTTAAGTAGTCTGTTTTTGCTTTGCACTTCTCCATATGCTTCTATGTTTATTTTCCTTGCTCTTGCAGTTTTCTTTAATAAATTCCTTTTCTTAATTTGGTGTGGCGTTATTGAGAGTTGTGGCTTCAATCCAAATCCAGTTCTTTGGCCATTTTGCCACATGCTACCCTGTTAGTTAGTTTCTGGACTTTGATGGAGGGGACTCAGTGCTCACCTTGTTTTTTGTTTTTGTGGTCCAAAGCCCATGCATGCTTCTGGGGTGGCACAATGATGTCACTCCTGGGAGTTATGTCATTGCTGCCCTGGGAGCACACCCAGGAGGCCTGTCTCCCCCCCCCCCGCTGGCCAGATGAGTTGTAGCAGGGGGTGGAGGATGGGAGCTGGGATCCCCCACACCTACTGGGGGAACTGGGATCCCTTTTCTGGACTCAGCCTGCTCAGTGCCTACCTTGCAGGGCTGACTCCCTGTTTAAAATCTGTTAGGGCTAGGAACTTGCCTCTCAGTTCCACAGCTGAAGGTTTAGTTAAGAGAGGCTGGTGACGGCTTTTTATCCTGGCAGTGAGGTTTCACTTGCCAGTCCTTTCGGAATGTTGCCTTTTGACATCAGCAGGTGACCAGTAGTTCCCTTGGGGACTCCAGCAGGCTTGCCAGAAATTGCTACAAGCCCAGCCACTTAACCACTATGCTACAGCATTGCAGTAATTTAATTTAGATGTTACCAGGGCATGTACTATAGTTGGTTGATCTTTTCTGCCCAGGAAAGGCTGCATCTGGCTAACATATTACAGCTGGTAAAAGGCACTCTTAGCTGCAACTGCCATCTTCTTATCCAGCAGTATGTCTGAGTCCAAGAGCATTCCCAAGGGGAGAGAAACCCCATCCAGAAAAGATGACCCTTTAAATCCTGGTTCTGGTCTTTCACTCACCAATAGTACTTCCATCTTGTTGGGATCAGCTTCAGTTTATTAGACTACCTCCTTCCCAAAACTACCTCCAGGCATTGGATCAGGGTTTCTATAGCCTTTCTGGGATTGCTGCTCTAAATGACTGTTGGGTTCCCTCAAGTTCTGTGATTTTATCTGTAATGAACAAATTTAAAAAATTATACAATTTCAGGAGGTGGTTCTTAATAAAAACAATTTTCATTTAATCTAGGAAGCTGCCTACTGACAGTGGGCAAGCAGATGGATTTAGGCAGGGGGGGTTTCTCTTTGAAAAGAGGTGGCGGAACTCTCAAGAGGGAAATGAGGAAGAAACCCACATGATTCTTTGAAATAATATTCATACACTATTGCTGAGTATTTTCAAGAGGTGCCGGAACTCTGTTTCACTGCATTCCCACTGAAAAAAGCCCTGGATTTAGGTATTAATTATAAACACATAATTTTTCATTATTAATTGTCTGATGTCAAACCCAAAATGTGGCAGCGTGAGGTACGTTGTCTGAAAATCAAGGCTGCATTTTACAAAGAAAAATAAATATTTGGGGCTTCTGCTTTGCCAACTGGCTAGACCCAAGAAGTATCCTCTCTCTCCCCGCAGCTTGCTATCCTAGGAACAACCTGACCTTCTCAGGGAAGGAATTCAGACTTCTTTTCTGTCCCAAGGGGAATCTGGAGGAAAGTAGAAAGGCTAATAAACCATAATCAATAACAAACTTAAACTAAGTAAATGTAAGTTTGGTCAGTTTCTGGTTGTGAGACTGCCTGGGAACCCTATAATTACTGCCTTGAGTTCCGTTAAAGAAAGCTAGGATGCAAAATATAATTAACAAATATATGCAATAGGTTTTATTGGGAGACATTGCTGAGGAACTTTGTCAAAAGCTTTTTGCATATTCAAATACATAAAGTCTAGTGAGAATCACTACATGCTTGTTGACATCTCTAAAAACTACAAAAGATTAATGAGGCTGGACTTGTCTTCACAGAAATACAACGTATTTCTCCTAGTCCTAGCTCATCTGGATAGGAAAAGGCTGTGGTGCATCACTTCTGTATTCTGTACAACATTTGGTATTTGGTTGGCACTAAATAAGCATGAATATATATTAACGGCAATGGCACCCCATAAAACAAGATTTCTCAACCATCCACTCCTCTGGATAGCTGTGTAAACTTGAGGCATTACATTTTCTACTCACTAAACTTTTGTTCTTTCCAGAAAACAATATGTGGCTGATATCAGATTAGAGGTGGGACAAATCCTGAAGGTTTTGGGGGCTCCAGCTATCTAATGCTTTTAGAAATCTGTTCTTGGCCTGTCACGCTATATTGCTGACGTAAGGTAAAAGAGAATGGCTCAGATTTCTACTGATAAATCCCAGTGGCTGAGTAGAATGAGGAAGATATGTTGCTGCAAGGCATCGAATTATTATTTTCTATCCTTTTGTTATCAGTGATGGAATAGCAGAGGCAGAGGGCAGAGGGAGCTTGAAGTTTGTTTTTTACGGATATTAAAGATCCTATCTGGACAGTCTTATAGACTGTAGCTTGGAGCAGATCTCTGAAGCTTGGCTGGTGTTAGAATATCAGCTTTTGTGAAAGCAATATTAAAATATTCTCCGTGAAATATACTCACCATAGCACCAGTCTGTTTACTTTAATGTAATCCCACTGATGTAGCACTGACATGTTCATGAGCAGTATTTGCTTGAACTGTATGCTTCCAATTTAATGCATGTTTACAAAGAAACCTTACTGAACTTAGTGAAACTTGGGCCTTTTTTGCATGGGTGTTTGGGCTTTCTTCTGAATTCCAGATCTCAACTCTCCCTTCAGATTTCAGTGTGGTGTTTCAAAGGTTCTCTTCTGAGTTTTCAGCTTGCATTTCTTCTGCACGGGGAGGAAATTTAGAAGAGAACCCTTGAAACTCTGCATTAAATCTGAAGGGGGAGTTAATCATCCGGAATTCAGAAGAAAATCTGAAGAAGTGTGGCTCCAAGTAGGATTGCCAGGTCCCCTTGTCTTCCCAGTGGGAGGTGGGGGACCCGACACCTACCTTATGTTCTTTTTCTCTCTTGCACACACACTCCTGGCCCTGCACAATGATGTCACTTCTGGGAAGTGATGTCATCACACAGGCCGCAGCCACCCTGGGAGCATTCCTGTACTCCATGGGGGCTGAATCGGGCCTGAATTGGGCCAGAAAGGGTCACTGAGGAGTGTGAGAATGCTCCCTTGCTTTGCAGCAGCCCGATCAGTTCAAATCAGCTCGGATTGGGCCCGAATCTTCCCAGATCAGCCTGGAACGGGCTGCTGTGGTGTGCAGGTGTGCTCTCACACTCCACAGTGACCTGTTCCGGGCCGGATCAGGCCCATGGGAGCACGCTGTCCTGCCCAGGTGTGCGCCCCTGAGAGGCCTGTGCCTCCCCCACTGGCCAGGTAAGTGGGGGCAGGGGGTGGAGGGTGGTAATGTGGGATCCCCCACCCTCAGTGGGGGACTGGCAGCCCTAAGCCAAATGCGGCAAAAATCACTCATGCAGAAAAGGCCTAGCTTTCAAATTATGTGTACAATTGCAACCTTAAACCATACAAGCTCCTAGATTCAAGGGTCTCTCACAATAAATGCCATCAGTGACTCTCCTTAATCTGGGAGTTATTATGGGTTGTGCAGAATTTCTGTGTGTACAAATTAAGGTCCAAAATAGATGAGATGTTTCTTTTTTGTTGTTTTATTTTTATTAACTTTTCAAACTTTTACAAACTTCAACAAACCATCAACATCAACAGTAACAGTTATTGCAAAAAAAAACCCCAACACTTAGTACGAAAGTACGTATCCTATTTTAATTTCCAAAGTATAAGAAAAGGAAGAAAAGGGGAAAAAATAAAAGGTATAATATCCTGTACTGCTATTACATAAGACAAAGTAGTTTCACAAATAGGCCAAGGAAAAGTATAGGTCTTCTTTCGCTTTTCCTTTCAATTTAACATCATTGTTCATGAAATAATCAAAAACCAGGAACCATTGTTCTGAAAGATATGATTTGTAATGGGGATTTTCACGTTGGGCAACTTGATCAGAGATCTTCTCCATGATAGTGATCCCAAATGTGGGAATGTCAATCGGACACCATAGGAAGGCTTTTTTGATTCCATTTGGAAGCTATTACTATTTTTGCAATAGCAGTTAGAGAGAGCACCAGATTTCTTTCAGGTTTTGGAATTCTTTGGTCATTCCAATGGTTCAATATAACTTCCAGAGTTTTTGGAACCACACACTTAGTTATTGATTCAATTTTATTAATTATATTTTCCCAATATATTTTAATAAATCTACAACTCCACCAACAGTGGACAAATGTACCCAGTTCACCACAATTTTTCCAACACTTTGGCGAGAGTTTATGATTAATATGACTGCGTTTGACTGGCGTCAAATACCAGTGAGTATATAATTAAAAGTTTGCATCTTAATATTAATAACCCTAGAAGTAAAATTAATATTTTCCATATTTCTATCCATTCTCATTAGAGGGGTTAACATTACAAGATGGTTCTTGATGTTTTCTTTCACTGAAATGCTAGATAATTTTTATTTTTAATTACTAACCACAAAAACTACAAAGAAGGGAAAAAGGGAACAGGGGGAAAGGGAAGAAACAACATATAAAAAACACAGACTACATCTACAAGTATTGCATTCCCTTCATAATACAATTATTTAAAGTTAAACTTTCTAATATGCTATTAGATTGGTAGATCTTATAAAGTACAAACTACAGTCAGGATCAGGTCTTCTTCCCCCCCCCCCCCGCATCTCGGTTGCAGCTCTCTCTGAACAGCTACAGTAGCTGCGCTCACTCCCTCCTCCCCATTTCCCCCTTCAGATCCTACATCTTCTCCTTGCTGATTAACTCCTTGCTGATTAAACACAAAGTCCCTCAGCTGTGCTTCCGATATTATCTTGTAGGTTTGGTCTTTATAACTGAACCAGATGCCTTCCGGAAATAACCATTTGTATTTTATTTCACGCTTCCTCAGAAGAGCTGCAAACCTTTTATATTTGAATCTTCTTTTCCGAGCTAAAAATGGAACGTCCTTCAATATCTTAACCTTGTTACCCAGAAAGTCCAAGTCCACATTGTACGAATTGTATAAGATGGTGTCCCGAGTCTTCTTAGATGAAAAATCAATAATAATCTCGCGAGGCAGCTGACACTTCATTGCATATTTTGAAGATGTCCGGCAGACTTCCAGAATATCGCTTTTTAACTCTTCTTTAGTTGCCTTTGCAAATAACGCCAAAAGTTCCAACACCAAATCCTTTAAGTTTTCACTTTCCTCCTCCTTCACATTCTGAAGACGCAATACTGTCTGAGCACGATCCACTTGTAACCCTATCAATTGATTCTCCAAAAGCTTTACTTCTTTGTTTGTTACTTTCATGAGTAGTGCGTTTTCCCGAGCAGACTGCTCTTCCCCAGATGCTACGTCTTTAATGGTTTTCACTTCGTTCTCAACTGAGCCAACCCTTTGATCGATTTCCTTTAGCTTATCAACAAAGGGCTTCATAGCTTCAATGACCGACCGTTTAACCACCTCTTCAAGAGACTCTCCTTTCCCCTGCAAAGCAGCCGAAACAGATTTGCCCACAGCAGGGCTCTGCTTTTTCATCGCCATCTTGCGGGGGGTGGGAGTCCGCCAACTAAGTTCCAAAACCCAATGAAGGGGAAGATATCCGAACCTTCTTAGCTTCAACTCCCACCAATCCTTCGCATACGCTTAGAATAACAGAAGGGATTCGCTTACTTTCAGGTTTTCACCTTAAATCTGCTTGTTGCTGTTCTCCATGGCCCGGCAGCACGCAATGTGCTGCACAAGTCTGCCGGCCTCCGTAGAAGCAAACGGGCAATTTACCCCCTGCATCGACTTCAGGGGGCTCTTTCCGCAGCGCTGCGGACCCTGACCCCCTCACTGGGAGTCCTGGGGGTTAACCCTCGCAGGCCAACCACCCGGTCAGGCTGCTCGGGCGCTTCCTCCCGGACCTGCGGAGAGGAGCGTCCGACATGGCCGGGAAAACGAAACCGAAAATCTTCTTTCACTGAAATGCTTCTAGGGTTGCCAGCTCCAGGTTGAGAAATTCCTGGAGGTTTGAGGGGTGCGGCCTGGAGAGGTCAGAGTTTGTGGAGGGGGAGAGACTTCAGCTGGGTATAATGTCATAGAGACCACCCTCCAAAGTAGTCATTTTTTTCCCCAAGAGAACTGATCTCTATGGCCTGGAGATCAGTTGTAATTCCAGGAGATCTCCACCCACCAACTGGAGGCTGGCAACCCTAGGTTTTCTGCAGGGAGCTGCATATTTAACAACCCAACCACTTAACCACTATGCTACAGCAGCTGTCTTTGATTGGAGAAAGGGTGGAGGTAAGAGGAAGGATACTTAAACTCCCCTTCCCCAGCCCGTTTTTCTGACCAAACGGTTTCCCTGTCCAAAGGTGAAGATATAGGGATCTTATATATTTTTTCCCTTACTGTTGGGAAATCGGTGGGGATGTGTGGGATTCTGATAAGGATAAAAACAGCTATGAGGAAGGGGTTACATATGTTCTCTTACCCACTGCTGTTCCTATCAAATTGACCGGCCCATTGTTGCATCTCGGTAAAAAACAAAATGGTCAGATCGTTCACATTTTTTAAAATTATTTGTTTGTTGTATGAATGTCAGTGTAGGAGAGAAGGAAGAATGTCATCAGACTGTACCATCTAGCCAAGAAAAAAACTGCAAGTTAATTAGAAATGGCAGCAAAGTAAAAAGTGCGTCAGCCTCTCCTTTGTGCATGCCCTCATGGTAAATTTGAAATAATAATATAGGAGAGTGCCTCACCCCAATGTCTCAGGCATAACAAAATTACCACCAACTCCACATCTCAGACTGGAGACAAGGCTTATAGATCAAGTAAGACTTGCCCCCTGGCTTGAGCTCCACACCTTTCTCTCTTCCGTCCACCACCTAGAAATTCTTCTGACAATGAGGCCACATTCTTTAAACCACTTTCTATTGAATAAGGATATATGATCAAAGGACCGTCTTATTTTGAATTATGTTGATAGTCCATTTAGCCAGTCTTAACTACTGCTGGTGTAGAATTGCCAGGACTTAATTTAATGTTAGTGTTAGCGCAGTCAGACCCCTCCTACATACTAAAAGGGCAGTTTATGAATATGAAATATCCATAAACCCCCTTGCCAGAAGTCTCACACACTGCCTGACCCCAGGCAGAGTGGCTGCCAGCTGGCCTGGAGACTGGAAAGCTACCAAGTCATGAGTCATAGCGGAATGATTGACTGAATGGCCCCCATGCCCTGGAGAGAAGCAGAAATAATGAGGCTTCCTAAGGAGACTCCGAGCTGAATCCCATCAATTCCCTTCTGTACTTCCCTTCACCCAGCTAACCTAATCAGGCTATTCAGCAAACCTGATAGCCTTCCTGACCAACACTTACTAGGTTATCAAGCAATATTTTTACCCCGAGTTCACCACAAGATAGTCATATCACACCTTTCCCAATTTATTGTTTCACCTCTGGACAAGCCATTAAGGTATCATTTCTAAAAGCAAGACATCAGTTTTGTTCCAAGGCACATTTTGCTAGGCTGTCCAGCCATATGCTCAGTGTATGTGTGTGTGTTGGTACCTACTCACGCACCCCCACTCTGTTGTGCTCGTTCTCTCTATGAAATACTTATCGTTTTGCGGCTCCTCTGCAGACCTTCTTCTCTTTGTGACTGGTAAATGTCACCTTTTCCCCCAAACTGCTTTCCCATTTCCTCCCGGTTTTCTCAGTTTGTTTTGTGTGTATGCTGTGTGTGTTTTCTGCATGTTTGCCTTTTATTGCTCTGTTAATAAAGAAACCTTTCCTTTAGGATATCTGTCAGTTTATTTGAGAGTTCTCTAAGGGAACAATCATGGTATACATTAGTGGATAATTCCCGGTTACCCCCTCTCGCTGCGTCTCTTTGAATGCTAATTCCCCAAGTCACAAGGAGACCTCACCATTTGGGTAGCATTTGGGTTAGTGTAAAACATTAGGAACTTCAGTTCTCTTGCTTGGTCCTTGACTTAGATCCAGACATTTCTTATTCTAGATTTTATTTCTTCATGTTCATAAGGAATGTCCTTAATTCTTTACTGATGATTTCAAAAGGAAAGCCAGTGTTGTATCATTAAAACAAATTCATGACTTCATTGTATGGAGCAGGATCAGAAGAATAAATTGTGACAACCCAATGTTCCACATTGACACAGTCATCTTAGGTAATTAAGAAGAATTCTAGGAAGGAAATGTAATTATTTTTAATGTGCACCAAATTTTACTACAATTTTTTAATTTGAAACAACTCACTCCTTAAGTAGCATTGGATATTGTGAGGTTTTCACTCACACTCAGATTTTGTTCCTTTTGATAATATTTTCAACTACAATAAAACTGCTAAAATTCTAAACGCAAGAGAGAGAGAGCAGAACCGCAAGTGACAAAAGGCACAGATTGGACACTTGTCAGCTTCCCTCAAGTTTTGATGGGAAATGTAGGCATCTTGGTCTCGCAGCTTCACTCTCTGTCAACTGTCACTTGTCCAACATTCCGCCAAGCTGCCTACATTTCCCATCAAAACTTGAGGGAAGCTGACAAGTGTCCAATCTGTGCCTTTTGTCACTTGTGGTTCTGCTCATAGAAGTGAACATTGGGGACATAATAGTAAAAAATTATAATGAATAAATGTTTTTATCAATGCAAATATATTACATATATGCTTTCAAGTCTTGGCCAACTTATGGCAACTCCAATAAGGTTTTCAAGTAAAAAAGAGTAAGAGTCCAGGAGCACCTATAAATTTGTGGTAGGGTATGAGCTTTCGCCCGCCTATTGCTATTACCTGCCTCTGCATAGCAACCATGGCCTTCCTTGGTGGTCTCCCATCCAAGTGGTAACCACGGCCAACCCTGCTTAGCTTTCTGAGATCTGGCTAGCCTGGGCCATCCAGGTCAGGGCAGAACCATATAAATGGAAAACTTCCCCAAGGCACCCTTATCACAGATTCTTCTACATCTGGCTAGATCTATCAGGCTTATATTAGCTGAAAGAAATGTTAGAATCAAACTGTTAGCACAATCCGGGGTGGGGGTGGGGCAAAAGCACTCAGGGAGCCAATTAGGAGTGACAGCAGAATATCTAGGATTTAGGCCGGTGTAATCCCCCCTTACGCTGGTACAGCTGCCCAGTGCTGCTGGACACACCCCTCCACACTGATGTCTGGCCAAAGCAGCCAGACGCAGGCGCAACCATGGCATAAATCCCTGCGCTGGTGTGTTGGGGGCGAGGTGAGTTAGTTGGCTCCCTGTGCTTTTTTTGGGCCGGGGAACACCCCCACCAGAGGCGGAAAGTTATGCCATGAAATTGATGACATAGCACATAGGTGCCCATTGCATGGGAAAAGTTGAACACCCACTGCACCCAACTCCACCCAAGCAGCCCGGCGGAGCATAGGATGCCGACTACCATAGGAACTAATCTATTTGCACCCTCATAGTGGCCAAGCACCGTCCCCCTCTTGCAATCAGCTCCTTGGACACTCTACATAACCTCCAGCCAGGGAGCTCATGACCTCAGGTAAGTAGAGAGGTGGCCAGAGGCTCTGTTTGGGAGTCCCCTGCCATGAGGACTTAGAGCGCGAGGTGGAAGAGGGTACTCACGTGGTGGGGCAAGAGTGCCCAGGGGAAACTTTGCAAAATCCGGGGTGTGCCTCACACTCACATATGGGAGGAGAGCTAAGTCCAGAATGTTTAACAACTTGTCTGGGGTCAGAGGCTCAGCCTTACTGGGGGGAGGGGACAGGAGGCAGCTGGGGGACAGTTACCCAGTCACCCCGACAGACACCCAGGTCCCGAACGTGCCGGCAACAGAGGAGGTAAAGGAAGCACCCAAGCCACAGAGGGTCAGACGGGGCAGGTGGAAGCCAGCTAGCACCACCCTCTGGTGGGAGGCTAGGAGCCCAGGCAGGGAGAGTGAGGACAACCAGCAGGGGACCAGACCAGAAGGAGAAGGCACTGGAAGCAGGGACAACCAGCCATCAGCAAGGCAGCCAGCAACCTTACCAGCAGTGGAAGAAAGGAAGCACAGGGCCACCCCCCAACCTGCAGGCAGGCTAGAAGGGATTAACAAGGACCAGGTGAGGCTGGGAGCAAAGCAACTACAGGCGGGGCTGCCTGAGGCAATCAGCAAAGAAAGCCCGGCAGCCAGCAAAGAAGACACAGTGTGGCTGCCCAGAGCAGCCAGCAGGGCAACCCCAGGTGTGGCTGCCTAAGACAGCCAGGGCCATGGCTAGAGTGCTGGGAGGCATGGCTGGCAGGTGGTGCCGGGAATGGGTGAAGGAATATAAGGGAAGTTCACCCACAGGTGGTGGTGGGTTGTGTAGGAGGGTGGTGGAGGTTAGGAGCGTGGGAGAGAGATGTGGAAGAAGGAAGAGTAAGGAAGACGAAGGAGAGGAGGAAGAACAAGCTGGGAGGCTTTGGAAGGCAAGAAGTAAGAGGAGGCAGCTGGGGCTCTGTCAGGTTGAGCAGGCCTGCGAGTGGATTGAGAGGGAGTGAGGGTGATGTATACCCCCCTCCTTCCACAGAGCGAGAACCTGCAGTCCCTGACAGCTTCCCAAGATCAAGGTCAGGCGCGTCGGCATCTGGCATAGCGGCCCCCATGGCAGAACCTGACATAACTACCACTCAAGTTCCTTTGCAGATTCCCTGTCTCTCGAGTCCTGGCTGAGGGAAGGGTGAGGGCGCACTGACAGGTTAGAAGGAGATAGGGAGGCGGCTGCCTTGCCCTGCTTGTTCACACCTGACCTGCCTCCCCTCCCACCTCACCTGCACTATCCCAAATACTGGCCTCTGTGGTCGAGCCTTCCTTGGGGGGCGGGGGTTGCAGCACCTGCCCATGAGTTGGTGTGGCCCATGCCTGCCATGGAGGTACTGCCAGGGGGTATCACTCAACACAGCTGTTTTGAGGGGTCTTCCAGCAGCCCATGCCAGGGCTCCATTCAGACTCCCTTGGCTGGGCTCTCCCCTCATGGCTCCTTCCATGGTGACCGGGTGCTTGTTCTTGTAACTCCCCTGTAATGGTGGGTGCACAACTCCATGACTGTTTCCTGCACGGGATCAAGGCTCCAAGTAGTCATGGGAGCAGGGCAGCCAGATGCAGACAAGGTCACTTTCCTGCTGGAGGAGCATCCCTCCTCTGGTTGCTGGCAGCACCTGTGATGACAGCTGCTGCTGCTGCCACTCACAGACACCGTCTCCAGACATGGCAGACCCTGACATGGTCTGCACAAGGCCCATCCCCTCACCACACATGTCTGTTTCTCCTTCAGTCAGGTAGCAACCCATCAGGGACGTCAGGGAGCGTGGCTGTTCCAGCCCCCAGTGATCTTTCCCAGCTGCCATCCAAGCCGTACCAATGGAGCCATTCCCTGGCCAGCCTGCAACTCGACCCCACTCCTGAGACAGCAGCATGAGGAAAGAGCTTCTTGGTACCGACCACCATGCAAACAGGCACAGCTTCCATCCCGGCTGAAGGGAGTTGGCAACACGCGGCCAGACATTCTCCTCACTTTTGGCAGTTCAATAGTCTGTGTCAAATAACTCCTGTCTGTTTGCTTGCCTGTATATGACAGTAGCCCCCCCCCTCCATTTCCGTGTAGGGCGGCTCTCTCACACATCCCTGCAAATGGTCTCTGGCTCTGAGCTGGTATGGATGGGGTGGCCCTGAAGAGATTCCAGGTGCCTCTCTGCTTTTGTGTGGCTCTGCAGGTGTCCAGTGGCACCTGGGAGGCTCCACCTCCACCCACACCCTTCCCCCCTCAAATTTGTGGGACTTGGAGTATTGCCTGGGGGGGGGCATGGAGGACTCCCATTCTCCAACAGTGCTGCTGGCCTCTGATAAGCTAGGTAGAAGACTGCTGCATGTGTGTGTGCGGGGGCAAAGTTGATGCCAGATTGGTGTGTGTGTGGAGTGACATCCTGGGGCTCCTCCCCTGCAAGGCCAGACCACTCTCCCTTTTGCTGTTTGCAGAGGTAAGGATGGACTTCAGGAATCTTATGCTGGGGGTGGGATGACGGCCCCTGGAGCAGTTTCTCTGGTCCTGGAAGCCATTATTCCACTTTGGGGGCTGTCATCCTGGCACTGGACCAGGGCTCTTGAGGTCCACCCCACATTCCCCTTGCATCTTTTCAATGCAGTGATATATTTCAATGGAGCCACTGCAAATTGATGGGTATTCATGGTTCCTATCATATCCAATGGGCTTTCCAGCGTCTCTTGTTGTTTTGAATGGGCATTCCCATCATTTGTTTCAGGACCTGCCTCCACTTGCCTGTAAGGAGTTGCCTCTCCAATTCTTGGGGGCTGATCCTGGGAGCTGGGGACTGTGGGTGTGACCCTCGCCAGCTCCTGCTATCTTTCTGGTCTGACTTTTCGAGGAGGGAGTTATGTTTCTCGGGATGGCAGTGAAGGGGGAGGGGGGAGTTTGCAAGCGAGCTGTGCTTCAGCTGCCAGCCTGGCCCTTGTCAGAAATGGGGGTTGGGCCAGTGGGTGGGCGGGTGCCCTGTCTGCACCTTCAGTGTAAATCTCCCCCACGGAGCAGGGCTCCTCTCGAGGCAGGCACCTCCGTTGGGGTGCGGCAAGCCTGATCACAGGATCTTTCTACCTTGTGCACCCGCTCTCTGCAAGGCGAGGAAGCAGTGTGTCTTTTTATATAATCACAATTATTAAAAGAAAAAATATTAATTTTCTCCCATCAGATAGTATAAGGAGGGCATATAGCATAACATTACAGATCTGCAGCAGTATTTTGTTCAGTGTAAAGGTTTGAAATGGGTATGATACATTTGCAAAAAGGCTATTTCAAGAAAACTATGAAACTCCCCTACAAAATTACACGAACACCATACATTTCATAGTTTATGAACTAGGACTTGTTTCATAAAGATTTATTTACATACTTCATTTATATCCCACCTATCTCCCCAATGGGGGCCCTAAGCAGCTTAAATCTTTCTCCTCTCCCCCATTTTATCCTGTGAGGTAGGTTAGCTGAGATTGCACAATTGGCCCAAGGTCAATCAGCAGGCTTCCAAGGCAAGTCTGCAGGAAAATCTCCCTTCTCTCAACATACCCCTATCAGATCTGAGGATTTAAGTGCCTGTAGATGGGACCATGTATTAGATATACCGATGATATCTTTCATGAAGAACTGTCAGTGGAGAAATGTATACATTGTAGAAGCATAATATGGCAGCAAATAAATATTCTGATTAGCAAAATGTTCTTGATCTGCTCTCTGAGAGCAGAAACAGATGAAAGAGACTGCTCACTTAGGTTCTATTTCAGTAGCACATTTTTTTCCAGCAAAGCCATTTGGGTTTTCTTGTCACTTGAAGCTTTGCAACCAAACTATAATGCAAAACGTTTATAGAAATCAGAGGAAAATCAGAAAAACAAAATTTCTTTTAATCAAAGGTTTTCACGCTTCAGGGTAAATAAAAGCATATTAAGCGAACAAAGAAAATGACAATGTACAAATAATTTCTGGCTTGAAATGGCTTGTGTTTTATGCGGTTTTTATTGTAAGCCACCTCAAGCAGGACTCTGAAGAGGTGGCTTACAATAAACAAACAAATCTCAAATGTAGCTCTCTCTCATAACAAAAAACGGGCCCATTTTTTTCCTTGAACAATTTTATTTCTCTTGTGCATAGCTCCACCTCCTGGCTGTGTGTGAAGCTGCCTCCAACCTATGGCAACCCTATGAATGAAAGACCACCCAAACGTCCTATCCTGGTTAAAAGGAGGGGGTGGGGACTTTTGCATTTAATCAGATTCAGAGTGCAATCCTATATAAAGTTATTCTAGTCTAGGCCCATAGAAATGAATGGGCTTATATCAGAGTAGCCCTGTATGCACAGGGTTGTGCTGCACATCACTCCCCCCCACCCGAGATTTGTTTTATTTACATTCCCACAATGTAACACACAATTAAAGTTAAACATACATGTAATTTCAAAATACCAATACATTTTATATATATAAAAATGTGTATATACCAATACATTTTATATATAAAAAATGTATATATATGTATTATAAAAACATGCTTAATATACAAACATTGAATACTGTATCCTATATGCTATTAGCTATTTTAAGTAATCTAATGGCTTTGTGAACTGGGAATGAGTTTAAGATTAGAGGGAAGTTCATTTTTGATTCTGTATGTTTTTTTATTATTAAAGTTCTATGTCTGTGTTTGATATGACGATTTTATTGTTTGTGAGTTATTACTAGCAAAGTATACTATAAATAGGTACCATTTTTCTAAAAAGATTGATATTTTAGGATAATTTGTCGACTGTTGTAATCTATCCGGTATTTTCTCCATTATCAATTGTTCCCATACCTTGGTGAACCAAATGCATTTAGATGCTATGGCAGTTTTAGCAGCCACAAAAAGAAATCAGGTCTTGTCTTATTTGTGGAAGTTAATGATTTTGCCAGAGATCTAGGAAGATAACTTCAGGTTTGAGAGGTATATTGTAACTAGTTATTAAAGCAATGTGCTGCACGTCACCTGGATCTGTCATGGACATGTCAACCCTGGAGACTCTCCTTGTCAGCCCTAACATTAATTACTTGCCTAAATGACTTGCTAAGAAGAGTGCTGGGGAGAACTGTCTTTGAGTTTGGTAAAAGTAACCAGCAGGTCTTGGGACCTTAGGAGACTGAAGTGTTCTTAGGTGATATGTGGGCCGGAGTAGGCATGCCACACAGCCTCCATTAATTGCTCTTTTACATTTCTACGTTCCTGATCTCCTGGTCAGTTGGCATGCCACACGGGAAGACTCAGGGAGTAGTTTAAATGTGTAACAATAAGTCTCTCACCATTCACAGAGCACAATACTCTCATACACTCTAAGTAACATTCTTCTATGCTCAGAAGCTCATGATGTACCTTTCATTCTGTTATGCTTCCTAGATAAGACAAAAGTCTGAACACAGCAATATTGTGCTTCGTTGGCTGAGAATGGAATGTGTAACTTGTAACTGTTGCTATAACCATATTTGGGCATCCGGGAGTTCCTGAATACAAGTTAATAAAACTCTCGCCTCCATTTTGGAGGGGCAGACTTTGCATCCAGACCTTGTCTCGTGTCGTTCCTACATCTGGCGCCCGAACAGCCAGGGACCCTCCCCCATCTACCAGCGCCTGGAATAGGCCCCATATCGAGTGCACTCCCCTTCTTCAACTGGTAAGCATGGGTACATCCTTGACGCATCCTCAGCGAAGGCATGCAGATGAATTATGTTTTTTAGTCAAAAAGTCAGGAGGGTCTGCCACATTTGGAGAGATTGCACGTCTCCTGCGCCACCTAGCTACATATTGTCCAGCTTACCTGGAGGCTGGATCTTTAAAAGTCAAAGACTGGGAAAAGGTGGGCAGAATTCTACATACAGAGCCTAGGGCACCTGTTCAAATGCTACACACTTGGCACCAATGTCGCCATGCGGTGGACCGTCTTGGCCCACTTTCAAAACACCCGGGAGCTTCTCTTTCTTTTACTCCTCAGTACTGTCCTCTTCAAGTCCTGCGTCTCCCCCTCACCTCCTACCTTCTTCCGCTTCTGTTCCTTCGGCACCTAAAGCCGAAGATTCTAACTCTGAAACATTTGAAGCTGGAATTTCAAGCAGGGAGTTCCCTGAAAAAGTAGCTCGGGTTGTTCAACCTAAGGGAGGATATCTCAGAGAAAGGTTGCAATCAGCTCTGGAGGACGCTTCAGAGGAGCATACTAGGGAACTCACAGAAATGTTGGCTATCTGCCCAGTACACTTTACAGGGAACAGAGATGCTGCTGGAAATGAATTTGTAGAGTACAGACCAGTTCAGTATAAAGTTCTTCTTCAGTTAAAAAATGCCATACGAGATACAGGCTTAAACTCTCCTTTCACTCATGGATTTCTAGAAGCAATGATCAGAAACAGTCGTATGGTTCCAGAGGATTGGAAGCATCTTTTCCGGATGCTTCTAACCCCTGCTCAATATGTAGTCTGGGAGAGTAAGTTCAAGCAGGAATGCGCTCTTCACGGAGCTAATTCAGGAGGAGCTTACACAGCAGCTCAACTTTATGGATATGAGGCTTTTGCTCAGCCTGATGCGCAAATAGCTTTGCCTGTAGGGACGCTGGAGCAGTCAGCTCAGGCTGCGTTCCATGCTATGAAGCGAGTTCCAACATCAGGGAAATCTCAGCCTTCTTTTTCCACGGTCAGACAGCGACCAAATGAATCTTACTCTGACTTTGTTGATCGCCTCCAAGAGTCAATCAAAAGGCAACTTAAAAATGAAGTGGCACAGACTGAACTATTGCTTAAGTTAGCTAAGGAAAATGCTCTTCCTGAATGTAGACGAGCAATTCAAGGTTTCGGATACAATCCTGAACTGGCTGAGATGATTCGAGCTTGTCAGGATATTGGCTCTGCTTCTCATAATGCGACCTTGCTGGCAGCAGCACTTCGTCAAGCTAATAAACCAGCAGGGAGGTGTTTTAATTGTGGTAAACCTGGTCATTTTAAGGCAGATTGCAGAGCCAAAGGAGGGGGAGCAATTCAGCCCCGTCCTCATGGAAGTCATCCACGATTCAATCAGTCTTTTCCAAAGCCAAAAACTAAATGCAGAAGATGTGGAAAAGGTTTTCACTGGAATAGTGATTGCAGGTCTGTCCCACAGTCGGGAAACTCAAGACCGGGCCTTTGGTCTCTGGCCCCAGTCCAAACGGAGACAGCACTGGATCAGGCAGTGCAAAATCTGACCCTAGGTTAATTCCATCCCATCTTTCTACAACAAAGTCAGCAACCAGGGGAAGTGCAGGTCTGGATCTTTTCTTACAGACTGCTCTAACTTTCAAATTCCCAGGAGAAGTCTTGGTTACTCCTTCTCAACTAAAAGGACCTCTTCCATCAGGAACGGTGGGTCTAGTTCTTCCTAGGTCCTCTAGTTCTAAACGGGGTATTTTTGTAGTCCCAGGGGTCATTGATAGTGATTATCAAGGAGTTATTCAGATTCAGCTCTGGACTAATTTGCCACAGTCTTTAGCAGCTGGTGATTCTGTGGCACAGCTGATTCTCCTTCCCTATTTTCTCCCCGCAGGGGGACAAGATCGTGATCGAGGGGAGGGAGGCTTTGGGTCCACGGACCAGGCTCAAGCAACACTGGTGGGTCTTACAGCATCCATTTCCAGAGCTCGCCCACAACAGCGTTTCTTTCTTAACGGCCGCTCCTTCTCAGGTATACTTGACACTGGGGCTGATTGTACTGTAATTTGTGCACAACAGTGGCCTCCAGAGTGGCCGCTAGAAGACTGTCCAACTGTTTGGGGGGTTGGAGGACAGCAGAAAGCACGGCAGAGTGTTAATTTTGTCCAAGTTTCTCTACCTGGTTCAGCACAGACTGTGCCTCTCCGTCCATTTGTTCTTCCAGTCCATGTGAACTTGTGGGGCAGGGATTTGTTATCCCAGCTACAAGCTTTTCTCTCTTTTGCAGAATAAGGTTCTATGGCCATTCCACTTACTTGGTTAACTGATGAACCTGTTTGGATTGATCAATGGTCCCTTCCTCAGGACAAACTTAATGCATTACATGATTTAGTTCAGGAACAGCTACAAGTTCAGCATGTGGAGCCCTCCACTAGTCCATGGAATACTCCTGTTTTTGTTATTAAGAAAAAAAAATGATTTCAATCACCTACCTCTGCCTTTGATAGACATTTCAGGCAGAAACCACAGCTACCTACCCCTCAGGTGTACTATCGTAGCCTGCCAGATAAGACCTGGCAGGGGCCAGCCCCCTGTTAACGTGGGGAAAAGGGTGTGTTTCTGTTTTATCCACAGGTCCTTTGTGGGGCCAACCCAAGATGGAAAAAAGTCAGCCTGGAACAAGTTCAGATGGAAAAAGCTTCAAACTGCAAATTCACTTCTCATTCCTTGTGTGCCGTGCTGTTTTCCTCCTTGCAACTTAATGTCTCACAACTTTTGCCTTGAGAAGTCTGCGGATTAATTGCTTCTCTGTTGAAAAGTGCTATGCTAGATTCCAGCTGTGACTCTACAGTGAATCTCCTAAGTGATGAGAGGCCTTGGCTCTTGCAGCCTCTCTATGTTGGTCTTCCAGTGCTCACCATTGTGAACCATCGAACTCTTAGCAAAAATAGCTTGCAGCCTGACTAAGACAATGAATGCAACTTCTATTGTAATTGCTACCCTAAATGCTGAACTCATAGAGCTCAGACATGCTGCTTTGGACAATCATGCTGCCCTCTTTGTGGACATTACTGCAAATTCTACACTCATTCTGTGTGTGCTTCTCTGTTCTTTGCCAATGACTGTACACACTGACAGCCCAGCCTTTGCAAGACCGTCTTCAGTACAATCTGTGGGAACGGCTGGCTGCACAAGTGAATAGTTCCAACTTTTGTTTAAAGCAGACAAATGACATGAACTTATTACTAGTTTCTTGCATTATTCCTGTGTGTACCCCTCTTGCCTTATTTTTGAATGATACATCTTTAAACAGTAGTAACATGAAATATACTCAAATGTATGATTGGGGTCCAACAATGCCCCGACTTCCATTGTTTGCAATGTCTCTTTACACTCCTTATGTAGCTTCCAATTCATCAGCAAATCAAACTGTCTGCGCTCAAATAGTAAACTGCACCAAGCACAAATCCAAACCTCACTGTCTTTCTGTAGGACCAAATGTTCTTAATTGTTCAAAAACAGAAAATGTTTCTTTTGCCTTTGCATATACTCAGTTACCTCCAGGTTGGTTCTTTACCTGTGGCTCAAGAACTTTTAATTACATACCTGCTAATTTGTCTGATTCTCTCTGCTGTTTAAGTCGTTTAACTATTGCTTTACCTTCCAAAGCCATGCTTATTGCTTCTCGTGAATATCACTTAGTTACTCTTGAATATGCTACATGCTCTGAAGAAACCTTTCTCATTAATAAAGCTAAAGCTGTTTCTTTAGGGGCCTCGCTTATAGGGGTTCCAGCTCTTGCTATACTTAATGCTAACAATTTAAGGCACTTAGCTTGCAATTTAGCAAAAACTATTAATGCCACTTCTATAGCCTTAGCAGCCTTGAATTCTGAGCAACAAGAACTTCGTAATGCTGTTTTAGATAACAGAGCGGCAATAGAATATCTCCTGTTGCTAAATCATCATGGGTGCGAATCTGTAAAAAATATGTGGTTTTAATTTGTCTGATAATTCAAAAACTGTAAGCAAGCAACTGCAACAACTATCTCACTTACAAACTTCCATAAAAGAAGATGTTTTACCCTCCTGGTGGAAAGCTGTGTGGGGCTGGCTGCCAAATGGCTTATTGGGAATCTTAGTACAATATGGTACATGTGCTCTGATAGTGCTTATTGTAAGTTGTTGTTGTATTCAATGCATTCCTTCCCTTATTGCTTTAATAATTCCAAAACCACATCCTGCTGCATATTCAGTTACCACTTCAATATCTAGTTACCCAGCCTCTTGGTTTACATCCTCTGATGATGATGAGGATGAGAAAGAATGCTCTTGGAATGATGCAGAGAATGGCCCTTTGTTGCCACTTTAATTAAATAAATAAAACAGAGTGAAAATGTGGGCCGGAGTAGGCATGCCACACAGCCTCCATTAATTGCTCTTTTACATTTCTACGTTCCTGATCTCCTGGTCAGTTGGCATGCCACACGGGAAGACTCAGGGAGTAGTTTAAATGTGTAACAATAAGTCTCTCACCATTCACAGAGCACAATACTCTCATACACTCTAAGTAACATTCTTCTATGCTCAGAAGCTCATGATGTACCTTTCATTCTGTTATGCTTCCTAGATAAGACAAAAGTCTGAACACAGCAATATTGTGCTTCCTTGGCTGAGAATGGAATGTGTAACTTGTAACTGTTGCTATAACCATATTTGGGCATCCGGGAGTTCCTGAATACAAGTTAATAAAACTCTCGCCTCCATTTTGGAGGGGCAGACTTTGCATCCAGACCTTGTCTCGTGTCGTTCCTACAGTGATACTTACTGGTGTGGTACTTAGAAGGCTGACCGTTCCACAGTGAAGGTCAGCTATGCAACGGAGCTAGGGAGAATCAGACACGCTGCAGAAAAGGGACAGCTTAAGGGCCCTGGCTTGACCAAACAAGGCTCCTACTGCCCATCTTCAGGTCCATCATCTTGTTCCTCACAGTAGCAGATCAGATGTTTCTGGGAAGCCCACAAGGAACACGTGAAAGCAACAATCCTCCCCTACTCTTGCTCTCCAGCTGGTATTCAGAATAAACTAGAGTCTTAAGACACATTAAAGACCATGTATTTGCTCCAACCTAAGGTATTATGGACTAGAACCGTTTTGCCAGATGCATTTGAGGCAAGCGTCTGATGAAGTGTGGCGGTAGGCCACAGAAACTTAAAGTTCTCTCTACCTGCATTTTCTACACCATGTCTGTTAAACTTCTGGGTACTTGTGGAAATAAAAAACATAACCTCTAGATGCACATGTCAAGAGGCACACTTTCCCACACGGTGAAAGGTCCCAGCCTCTGTGCTTCTGGGCGTTCCTGTCTCCGAGATGGGAGAGCGAGCACCGAAGGCTAGCTCGTTTAAGAGGACAAGGCGACCGGGAAATCCTAATTACGAGCCCTGCTCATTAAGGACCTTCGTGGACGATAAGCCCAATTGAAGAACAGGCAGGCGGCAGCCAAACCCCTGAAAGGGTCAGCAGCGGTCGGTTACAAACGACGGGCTGAAATACAGCAAGAAACAAAAAGGCCAAGGCGAGAAACGAAGATCAGGCCAATTACGCCAAAGCGTAACTGAACTATCAAAGCATAACAGTCGCTGACGCACCACGAAGGGGGCCCGACCGACCTTCTGGCTGCGCCGCCGGTCCGCAAACAGCGCGGACGCCTCCCCGACAGGACAGCCCCTCCGGGCAGCGATCCCACAAGAGCACCGCCCCGAAGCAGCGCTGCGGCGGATTGGCTGCTCCGGGGGAGGGCGTGATCCCGGGCTGGCAGGATGTCACGTGTGGGCTGGCTGGACAGACGGAACGCGCTGCCGCGGTGGCTGCGTTTGGGAGCCTGGCGGGCGCGGAGACCAGCATGCCGTACGTCCTCATCAGCACTCAGATCCGCATGGTGAGCAGTGGCAGCCGCGGGCGAGCGGACCCCGGGAAGGGAGGCTGCTGAATGTACTGGGAGCGTTGTCTAGTGGGCTCAGGGTGGCTGCTGTTGCAGCGCTATTGGCAAAAGGGTGTTTCTTGGAGCTTTTTGGCCTCATGTCCTGAACCAAACCGGTAGAATGTTTGTTTCGTGTGCATGCGTGTTCAAGTACTTCCCTCCCTGCTTGGTTTGTACCAGGAGTGCTGGATTGGCCCGGTGTTGCTGACAAATATTTTAAAATAAAATAGAAAGGACCCGGTGAATATTTTTTTTATTTCTGTGTATTTAACCGCAGCTGGATGTTGCCTCGTCTTGTTCAGGTAACTTGGTGCCACTGTTAACCAGACATTAATATGAACCGGAGTGCATCTCTCAGTGTGGCTGGAAACAGCTGGAGGAAACGCTTGGGTTGCTCTGAATGGCTGTGCTGTAGTTTGGGGGAGCATCTGGTGCTTTTGGAAGTGAGCCGCAGGATAAGACTGTTTGCAGAGCCCAAGTGGTGATGGTGTTTTGTTTTAAAGAAACTTTAGTCAAAGGCCAAAATCCCAGGAGACTGCTTTTTGTGACAAAGGGTTTTGGAGCTGTCAAGAGGCCTGCTCAGAGACAGACGTGTGATATCTGAATGTTGAGAAAGCTGCTTAAGCATTCGCTCATGGCAACTGCCCTGCATGGTGGGACAGGACAGTATTCCCTATTGCAAACCAGAGGCTGCTATAGCCCAATGAGTTCAAGGCAGAGGTGAGGATGCAACCAGTGGCTTCTGAGTCGAAACCAATGCAAAGAATGTGCAGGAGGATGCATTCAGCATTCTGCCCGGGTTTGTGGGTGCATTTGTGTATATCAAAGAAACCCATTACACTTAGAGCTGCTTCAGACGTTATGGTCTGGGTCCTAAGTAATGTGAGCAGAGGAAGACAATTTCCCTGTCTTCCCTCTTCTCACTGCAGGCTTCTGTCCCCCCCCCCCTTTGTGTTCTTGCAGGTCAAAGGACCTGAGGAAACAGAGTGGTGAGTAAAATAAGTGTTGGGGTGGGGGGGTCAGTAAAAAATCTTCTTTACTGCAAGCAGAAAAGCTGTGATGCTGACAGAATGTCATCTTAGGATCCAAGCCTATATTTTAGCATGTTTTAGCCAGTTTGGTGTAGTGGTTAAGAGCACGGGACTCTAATCTGGAGAGCCGGGTTTGATTCCCCACTCCTCCACAAAGCCAGCTGGGTGACCTTGGGCGAGTCACAGTTCTCTTGAGCTCTCTTAGCCCCACCCACCTCACAGGGTGATTGTTGTGGGGTAATAATAACACTTTGTAAACCGCTCTGAGTGGGCATTAAGTTGTCCTGAAGGGCGGTATATAAATTGAATGTTGTTATTATTATTATTATGTACCACAAAAAAATGTGGTATGGCCTGTGACCCATTTACCCCTAGGTGTGCATGCACCAGGGAGCTGAGAGTAGCCTCGTCTCTCAACTTGTTGTGTGTAGACTGTGGGAAATATCCATTTGCTGCCCCATTAAGTCTGAAGCAGCCCTTAACAAACAGCCTTGTGGCTGTTTGGTGGCTGCACCATTTCACATTTAAAGACCCTGGTTCATGCAAAATACTCGCACAATTTGTGCCAGGGCTTGGAGGGGTGGGGGGAATCAGAGTTCTGTGCTGAGCCTGTGCCAAGAAAAGCTGGATTCCACAATCTGTATAAAGGATTCAAACTAAGCAACTACTCACATGTTTTGTTTATTCTATATAATTGCTTCTACTAGTCATGGGGCTGGACAGGAAGCTAAGCAGAAGTCCCACCTCCTGATTTGCTGAAAAAGGCTTTGGCCACGCCTCTTACAGTGCAATCCTAAAAAGAGTTACTCCAGTCTAAGCCCATTTAAATCAATGGGCGTAGACTGGAATAACTCTGCTTAGGATTGCACTCTTAGATTCTGATTTTGCTAGGCATTGCACACTTTGAATTTTATATATGATTCCTGGGGGTCAGAAGGCTGGGAGGAGGAAGTGGATGTGAAAGCTAAACTATGATAAAGCTGAATTTTAATCCTTTACACATCTATGAAATTGCAGGATACAGATAGCCCCGTCTTTGATGACACATAAGAGTCAAGTCTGTATTGTTTGCTGGCACGTAGCCTCACAGTGGCATCCTATGCAGAGTTATGCCCATCTAAATCCATGGATTGTCAGTGAGGAGTGGCTGGCAGGGCATATCCCACCCCCGCTCCCCAAGATCATTATGGCCAAGAGAAAGAAACAAGGAACTAGTGTGCGTATGATTTTATTGGGTTTTGCACATCACTGGTAACAGTGCCTTGCCTAGCTGCACCCCTCAACACAGAGAGAGAACTGGATCCTGTCATGTTGCTCAGCTAAATGTTGAACCTTCCTTCAGTGCAAGGAGTTTCTTCCAGCAGAGGAAGGGTCTGCACTTAAACTGCAGATCTAGTCTACTGCTTTAAAACCGATTTTTCTGTAAGCTAGTATTTGAGTGCTCTGAGAGCAAGAAAGCTAGCTTCTCTTTTAATATTTGCTTCTATATAATATAATTATCTTCCTGTCCATTCGTTTCTGCAACAGCACATAATAGCTCTAGAACTACTATTGAAAAAATACAATTGCACCCTCCCTCCTTTTATATCAGTTGTGTATCTGGTTGTGGCAAAATCACACACGTGGATCTTATGTATTGTTATTCATTTTTATGCTGGTACAGGCAGCTAGAGGGCAAAGAGGTGAAGGTGGGGTGGCAGTAAGTTCCTTCATCTATTTTATGTGGCAAAGCTGCATAACTCTGGGCAGACGGAGGCTGGGATTGCACCAGTGTATTGCCCCGTAACTAAGGGTGGAAAAATGGCCTTCAGAACGAATGCATTTTCCACCCAAGAGTCCTGTGCCAGACTGACCAAAGGATCAAGCTGTTCAAGAGGGATGATATACATGCAAGGTTGGGAATGAAAAGAAAGCGCAGAATCATCAAGAACTGATGAGGGAAGCAATGGGAAGTGATGGGAGAAAAATATCTTCAAGGATGAAGTGCCAGTATTGCTGACTAATAGGTAGAAGACGATGGCACAGAGAATCTAATTGATTTGCAAAATCATTCTTATAACTCTAGCACCTTTCTGAACTATAGATGAATATTAAGTACAGTTCACTTCTATTTGTTCCATAAGGCTGAACAGTTTGCACTATAGCAAATTTTCTCACTCTGCCTTGTGCCTCTGCATGATACGTACTACATTGCATCCTGTTTTAAATAGGGCTGTCACCCAAGACATTTTAATTAATTGCATATCAGAGGTTTAATCATTAATAGACTGACTATATTTGTGCAAATTTCCATGTGAATAACGGCTAAATTTGGAATTTCCCCCCCAAAATGGTAGGGCAGGTTTACCAGGAAAGAAAAAGCAATACCTTTCTTTTAAAGATTCTAGGTGCATTAAATAATACCAAAAAATAGACCAGGACACACATCAGAATACAAAAATTGAGCTGTCATTCTGCAGGCAGGATTTTAGACGAAGCAATTAGTTCATGGATGCCCATTGACAACAATTTCTGCAACACTCAATGTCCTTTTGCAATAGACTGAAGCAAATACAGTATATTCATGTGTTTGTTTTCAAGGTCTGTTTTTATAGCCTGCCTTCCCTTAGCAGAGCCCAAAGCCGCTAAAGAGATTCAGTTTAAAAACCTCCTCTTGACAAATACAAAGTCTTTTTGTTGCTAAACTTATGAGTGCAGGCAGTTGCAACGGATCTGTTGCCCTACAAGATGGAAAGGAAAGCCTGCATGCTCCTTTACACGTGAATTTCCATTTGCAATATCTGTTGTATTTGCTGCTAATGAAGATGTAGAGGCTTCAGCAGCTTCTTCATTGTCCGTTTATAAACCAGGATTTGCTGGGACAGAGACCCTATCCTAGCACAGCCCCCATCCCCTTTTCTTGGAACTTAGCGTGGACGCTCAGCACTTTGTTTTGCCTTGGAGGTGTCTTTGTTGTTTATGAGATGGTGCCCTGCTGACTTCCTTTCTGTCAAACACTGCAGTGTTTTGATGGTTGGGTCAAGATCTGTCTCTTCCTCACAGTTTATGACAGCTTGTGTGATTAAACAATATTTTGTGATTGCCGAATAGCCCCTTTAGGTACTAGATAAAGGATTTTGCAAGCATCTCAATGGTTTATAAATTGCCCCTTGATGCACAGGGGACTACCTTTACTTTACCTATGGTGAGTAAGAAACACCACTAGGCAACCAGGTGGGCAGTTCTTTGCACATGGAAAGGGAGTTGTTGATTGCTTGTTTCAGAGTGTTGGTGAAGCTAAGATGACTTATGATAGTCATCTTGTATATCAGGTGGATAGCCATATTGATTTGTAGTACAAGAGCAAGATCCAGGTCCCAGTAGAACCAGGACAACAGATATATTTGGGCTCAACACAGCAGATATATTTGGGCTCTCTTTGTTGTCTCTTGTTCAGCCTGTAGAGGGAGCTCTTCTCAAGCACTGAGCCTTCAAGTGTCATTCCAGAGACCTGCCTTCCTCCTGTGTTTTGTATTAAGGGGCATAAATAACTGCATATCTCTCTTCTGCACAGACAAGCTAAGTGTGGTGCTGCCTAAACGCCCCCTTGAAATAGCTGCCTTTATTTCAGTATACTGTAAAGTTTTCTGAATCTTTTCCATGTCAAACATATTTGCTGTTGATTAAACATTTTCCATAACTGTTGTATATATTTTACCTTCAATAAACTCTGAGTAGATAGAATGAAAGAAAATGATTTTTTCGGTAACAAAATTGTAAATTTCTGTCTGCAGGAGGTTGGACCCACGATGGTTGGAGACGAGCATTCTGATCCAAACCTGATGCTCTATCTAGGGGCCACTAAAAGAAACGTGCTGGGGAACCATTTGTAAGTATATTTATGAGGATTTTGATCTCCCTTCTACTTCTTCTGTCATTCCATCCTATCACCATTCAATTTCTCTCCCTTTTAAACAGTCCTGCTTCTCTCTTATTCCTACTGTTTTTAATTTACACACAGGCATTGCAAACAAACCAAAGACTGGTTTCATGCATATGTTCATCGCACCTGCAGTATCCGGTGAATCAGCTGTCACAGAGCAGACTTGCGCAGAGCAGCCTTCCTATCCTCTCACCCGCAGTGGCTTTTGGTGGAATTTAGTCCTATGCTGTTAGTCAACAAATGTGCAGTTGCTTAGTATAGAAACATCAAGTGATGTATCTACAAGTGAGAAGCAGGTGTTACTTTTCTTCTGTTTGTATTTGTTGAAGAAATATCCAGTCCCACCCCCCTGTCCATCAAAAGCAATGTGTGAGCATCATATACTGGAATAAGGCTGTGCACCTTTCATTTTAAATATTTCAAATTTTTGAATGTAAAATTGATAGTTTTCCTCCTTCCTTAGTGCGAGCATGCTACAATTTGAAGGTGACAAAAAAAATGAAATTCACAAGCCCTTTGAGAGGATCAGCATTTGAGAACATGCAATGATGATGGGGTGGCCAGGTAATGGAGAGAGGTAGGGCAGGCTGTATATCGTCAGGAACATTATAAGCCAAATAAGGTAAGTAAAGAGCATTATGTCAGTGCAGAACTGTAAGCTTTGCACTGCAGTTGCTGTGCAACCTTGAAAAACCACTGTGAATCAATACTTCAAAAAAACCTGGAATGACATCTTTGGGCAGCGGTAAAAAAGGGAATGCAATAGTCTAGGAGATACATTGTCAGGACTCTCATGAATAAATGGGTGAGCCAAGTTGACAATACCAGAGAAAAAGGCTAGTGAGGAATCGTTAGTACGGAATGGGATCTTTGTGACATTGTAGACTTATCATGATGATAATTTGGCAGTGGCTAGATGGAAGCTGAATTTATTTGTTTTTTCATAGTCTGCCTTTCTTGCTGAGACTCAAGGCAGGTTACACAGTGTAAGTCAATACAATCAACAGAATGGGACATCCAATAAACAACGCGGTAGGTTTTGTATTGTAAAAATCTGGAACCAACCAGAAATCTGAAAACAGAATTGTAATGAAACTTAAGTACTGACATGTTAAACTATGTAGAAAACTGCTTAGTAGGATCCTACTGACAGCAGCAGGCAGCATGAGCTATAACCGTAGTCTAGACCAGTCACTAAACTTTTACCCAAATAGCTTTCTAAACCATTCTGTACTGTACAACTCTATAACTTTTGCAGAAAAACCCTTCTAAATAATTTGGTTTTGTATAGTTTGCAGAAAGTGAAGAGAGCAGGAGCTTTCCTGTCCTCTTCAGGCAGGCATTTCCATAAAGCGGGGGCACAATGCAGGATGCCCATGTATAGGCAGCTGTTGATTTTGCCCATTTGCACGTTGGTGCCTACAGAAAGCCTTGTTCAGATGAGCGAAGCTGCCGTGGCAAAGCATAGGGAGATAGGCAGTCCCATAGATACGAGGGACTATGGGCCTGGAGGGCTTTGTATGTGATAGTCAATACCTGGTAACTGACAGGCAGATAGCAAGCCCATTTTAGAATTGCTTGCTAAGGAAGCCTTTTGTGTGTCAATTTAGATGCATTTTTTTCAGCCCCTGGTCTGATCCATCCTTCAGAGTGGAATGGCAGGTATATCTATGGGATCTCTTATTTCTCCATGCTTTAGCTGATCTTGTCACTTGTTCAAGCCAGTTTATGTTTGCTCAGGATTTATTACTTTCTGTCCCCCATCAGTAATATTGTCATCCTCTCTGATACATTTGTACAGCCTTGGTTTTCCCTTGAATCTTTCCTTTCCTTTGCTCCCTGTATTCAGTCTTCTTCCAAATCACATCTCTTCACCCTACATAACATTGTCCAAATCAGTTTCTTTCTGCCGTACAGTTGGATACAGAGCTCTGATGCACACTCTTGTCTCCCCTGGCCCTAACTCTTAAGCATTCTCTGGCCTTCCCTTCCACCAGTCTTCCTACTTCAGTCTGGAACTCTGCTGCTAAAATCATTCGGTGCCCCTCTTTGTATCATTATTCTGACTTCCCATCTTCTTTCACTTCATGTCCTTCTGCTTAAAACTCTTCATGGCTTTGCTTCACCTTGTATTTCTGCCTTTATCGCTTCATAGGATCTTTGCTCCTCTACCAGTGCAGTTCTAAGCAGAGTTACACCCTTCTAAGTGCATTGAAGCCAAAGGGTGTAGATGGGTGTACCTCTGCTTAGGATAGCACAGTAACTCTACCACCCTTACCTGCCTAAGGCTGAAATGATACATCTTAGTCACATGTAGCTTTTCTTCCAACTTTCTCTCCCTCTTTAGCTAAAAATGCTTCCCCAGGCCACAGTCTCCAGCTGCAGACTGGATGGGGCATTTTATCCCTTTCTTTTGTGCTGCTTTCCCTCATCCATATTGACTCCCACCACTGAGTGCCACATGGGAGGGGGAAGTGGCTGTGGAGCTGCCAGGGCCGTGGCTGCAACTCCATACAGGCCTGCAGATACTGAGTGCTAGGGTTCCTAGTGGACATGCAGGGGGATGACCTCACTTGCTGACAAAAGGCTTTGTTAGCCATTCAGACTGTGTATGCCAGAATGGTGCTGCAGCCATGACACTAGCAGCTCTGTCGCCTCTTCCTGGTGCCGCTTGGTAAGGGCATCTCTTCACCACCTCCCCTTCAGCAGTGCTCAGTCATAGTTGCTAGGATATTTTATCTGACCCACCCTGCAAGCCGACACTGTTAGAAGCTGCCATGCTTTTGATTTTCCTCATTCTGTAATTGTGACTCAGGTACCTGAAATCACATGATGATTGCTTAATCATGCCAATTTTTCTGTTCTTTGGCTTCTGATATTCACTGTTCTTGTTTTCACCCACAGCCATGAAGGCTCACAATTTATTAAGTGGGGAAAGAAACAATGTGTTAAATTGCATGGCTGAAATCTGGAATTTGATGGAAGCATTAAAATATCTTGAGACTTATAAGAAGCTGATGATTAACTGACCATGTTGCCTTCAAGACTGGCAGTATATTGACTAGGTAGAGAAAGCTCAGCCCCTCACATTCCTAGCAGGTGTTAGGCTTGTATGTGTGGATACCCAACAAGGAATCTTCTCTGGAGCTTGTTGGCAGCAGTTTTGTTTACCCTGTCAACATTTAAACTTCTTTCTGGCTGGTGTGTCTGTAAATATTTCCCATTTTATCCACACCCATTTTCTGGGATAGAAGATTTAGGGAGTGTTTTACTTCTCCTTACTGTGGTGAGCAACTATAAAATCTCCTCCCTTTGCAGCTGCTCTGGAATGCAGCAGCCTAAATGGGCCTTCCCTTATGGGCGTGAAGTTCTGCGTTCCAAGGGATTAGCTAAAAGGAACCGGTTCGGAGACTGAAGCTTAACAGTAAATGCAACCGAAGGAGGCCCTTTCCATTATGTTGAGTTATCAAAAAATGTAAGCTCAGTCTTCAGTAGAAATTGAGCCACACACGAGGATTCCTTCCTTTTGTGAGCAATGATGATGCACAGAAGGCTGTAAAAGCAATCTGATGTCTCTTCGATATAGCGGCTCAAAGTTATCTCTGTTGATCTTTATTCCAAAACACAGGTGCATCCAGCGATCAAGAAGATTGCCCAAGAAAACTCACTTGGTTAATAAAATTATTTAGTCTTGAAGGTGCTGCCCGTCTTCCACTGTAAGCCTGAGAATCTTAAAATACGGATAAAGCAAAAGCTGAGTTAATAGCTAAGCTCAAAAACTGCAAGTAAAAGTTAAAGCATTTTTCTTAATACAAATGTACAGAAAGTTCAAAGCATTTCACAAGCACTTAAGAATATCTGAATAAAGTTAGCCAGTATTATCTATCATTGCAGAGCCTTTGTTACCCCTCTAGTTGCCAACCAGCCTGAAGGAAAAAATGTTGTCCCTTTAATAGAGGCTTAAATTGGCTGTTTATTAATGATGTGATCTAACTTAATTTCCATGCTATGAAAAGCTTCCCTTGCCTATTTCCACATATTAAGTCTCTCTTAAAGAAAGAGGACATTTTTTTCTCCAAATGGTTGGCTACTCTGTATATGCCACTTTTCCTGAGAAATGTGCAAATTGTTTTAAGCAATTTTAAAAGACCAATAATAAAAAAACAGCCATGTGAGAAAAACATCATTAGCATAGATGGATTGACAGAGAATGGCTTTCCTGAAGCTGTGCAGCGTGGTCACAATTGAGCTGCATTTCAGCCAAGATTTATCGCTCAAGTTCTTGCAATGCCATCCTAAGCGAAGATACACCCTTAACTTCAATGGATTTACGAGGGTGTAATTCTGCTTAGTATGACACTGTTAACCACCTGGCCATACTAGTTCTAACTAATACTAAGTGTCCCATATGACTGTAATTTATTTGAAATGTGGCGGTGGAGGAGAGTTTTGCAGATACCATGGATGGCCAAAAAGACAAATCAGTGGGTACTAGATCAAATCAAGCCTGAATTCTCCCAAGAAGCTAAAATGACAAAACTGAGGTTATTGTACTTTGGTCACATTATGAGAAGACAAAATTCTCTGGAAAAGTCAATAATGCTAGGAAAAGTGGAAGGCAGCAGGAAAAGAGGAAGACCCCAAATGAGATGGCTTGACTCAATAAAAGAAGCCATGTCCTCCAGTATGCAAGATCTGAGCAAGTCTGTTAATGATAGGACATTTTGGAGGTCTCTCATTCATAGGATTGCCATAGGTCAAAGGCGACTTGATGGCTTGCGCATGCGCACACATGCACACACACACACACACATACGCACAAAGCTTCATTTATAGCTCACCTTTCTTGCCAATAGGGACCTAAAGTGGTGTTTATCATTCTCCTTTCCTCCATTTTTCCCCTCACAGCAGTCCTGCAAGGTTAGGCTGAGAGTGTGCGACAGGCCCAAGGTCACCCAGTGAGCTTCCATGGCAGAATGGGGATTTGAACCTGGGTCTCTCAGATCCTCATTTCACACTATACAACACTGCAATCTTACACAGGCTGATGTGGAGGATTGCCTGGTTTTGCCAATGGTACATTTCAGGTCATCATCTTTAGGGACCAGCTCCTTTACTAGGGAAAGATGGGATACTTGCTTCAGATAAATGGAAGGTGAAGTCTTCTGTACATGACTGGCTCCATTGTAGTGACTATTACTTGGAGGTAGTGGAGATGGAGGACAGGATGGGCAGCACTCTGGTAGCTGAATGTCTAGCACCCTGTATGGTCAGTGGCTTTCTTGACCTGTGCCTGAGCATCATATAATGATACTTAGCTTACAGGATGGTAACATGAGCTCCGCTACATGTTAGTAGGAGATATGCCAACACATATCAAGTCACACCATTGGCCCAACTAACCCATGCCTACATTGCCCTGCAGTAGCTCTCCAACATCTCAAGTAGAGGGCTTTCTTGACTCTGCCTTCTGGCAGACTTTTACTCCTGTGGCCTACTTACGTTCTTTAGGGGGAGGTAAGAGCCAGGCCAGTTCAGGGTTACCAACCTCAAGGTGGGCCTGGAATTCTTTTGTAATTACAGCTGATCTCTAGAGTACAGCTCCCCTGGAGGAAATAGCAGCTTTGAACTTTATGGCATTACATCCATGTTGAGCTCCCTTCCCTCCGCAGACTTTGCCTTTCCCAGGCACTGCACGTAAAGCTCAAGGATTTTCTTGAGCTGTAGTTGGCAATGTTAGGCCAGCAAGTTCTCAAAGAGGTATTATCCTTTTTTATTTATTTTATTTATATTTCAATTTGTATACCGCCCATCCCCAGGGGCTCTGGGCGGTGAACAGTTAAAATCGATAAAAACAAGAACTAAAATCAATATACAAACAATAAAACAAATTAACAAAGTGCAGTGGTGGGGAGAACCCTCCCCCACCCCAAAGGTGGGAGGCCGACAGGGGCTGCACTCACCAATCTTTTGATGAGAGCTACTTCCAAGTAATGAAAAATATTCCAGGTTATTCCCTGTCACCCTGACATATTACTAAGTTTTGTTCTTTGCTAAAATCAGAATATGGACTGGGAAGAACACCAGAAAAGAAGCTAAGCAGCACAGAGAAAAATCCTATGAAATAAAATTTTTAAAAAACAAAAACCTAGAGCAGATCTTTTTGTGATCTTTTCTTAGGCCTTATAAGGGCTTCCATAAGCTATTCTGCATCTGGCAACCTGAAACCTCAGGAGCTACCTGTTGAAGACCCCTGGTTTATTGGGTTGGATAAAAGGAGGAGGAGTGTTTTGGTACCAGAGTAGAGAGTCAATCTGGATTCTTATTATTAAATATTATATTCCTACTTTGTAAATTATTTTTTTTTAAATTTATATACCGCCCATCCCCGGGGGGGCTTCTTCAATGCTCAGTGGACAAGTTTTAAGTACTTCTGTACATGACCCTCAAACTGTAAGTCTGGGGTGGAGGAAACTACACTGCAGATCCAATAACTAAGATCAGTCCCAGTCTTTTCTTTCCAGTGGGTATGATAGCTCAGTTTCTTCCTGGTTAACCACTTAACCTCACAATAGCTTAGAGGTTGAAACGTTCCGTTTGACTCTGTGATGTTATTCCTAATTTAAGCTAATGATAGTATAAATTCAAAATTCATTCTCATTGCATACTAAAAAAGATCACATTGTTGGGGAAAGGTCTATTCTGCAAATGATATATTGTTCATAATCTTAAGGATCAATTGCTATATAATTAAAAGTTGAAAGTTTTTCCCTTGGAGGTGCTCCTTTGGTTTAACCCCTGTAGGGCCAAACTTCACATTACACAGATCCATGGATTGCAAGCCCTTCTCTACCTCCAAATTGAAATGCAGCCATGGCAGGTTGCCAGTATGCTCACAACCGCAGCAATGTGGGCATGTGTTCAACTCTTTCTCTTGTGTTGTTTGCCTGGAGAACACACACACACACAAGAGAAAACACACCTTATGCCTCAGCATTGCCGGTTCAAAGAACTTAGTAGCCCCTGCAGTTGCATCTCAGTTGAAAAGAAAGGTGGAATTCTAATCAGGGATTTATCACATGTAGTTTGTCACTTCGTTGGCATCACCAACTGATCTTGTGTACATTTAACTGCATTTGTTCACTTTCTTACCTTGATTCTGCCTTCCTTCTCTCCTCCCACTGTTGCAATTTACCTTGTAAGCTGAGGGAAGCCCTTTTTCATTGTTTTTGCTTATTGTTTTGTATGAAGCACCATGTACAGATATGGTACTGTGTCGGTAATAAGAATGATGAAGAGTCTCAGATGTAGGTAATCAAGTATCAAGACTGCTTGCTACCACCTTGGTTCTTGTTTAAATATGAAAATAAATAGCATGATGGCTCATTTCTTCCTCAATAAACACAGTAAGTACTTTGTTCCATTTTCTCATTGCGAAAGCACTGGCTTTTTAAAATGTAATCAAAGTGGTAATTTCAAAATACCTTAAAATCCCAAATACCAATGCTGGTCTTTGGCTCTCTTGACTTATTTCCAACCTTTTATATAAATTTGACTGTAAGATTTCAACTAGCCCCAGATTGTGTGTCCCCTGGCCTAAAACCTTGAAAATTTGGAATGGTAAAGTTCTACCTGGGCAGAAGTGGATTAGTATTACTCTTAATAGCCTAGATCCATACAGCCAAGGTTGTTTGCAATGCTTCCCTTTCATTTACTTTCTGATGGTTATAGCTTGTGTGATTAGAACCCAGGGCTTCCCCCAACCTGAATGTTTCCTGTAATTGTGTAAGTGCATGGCTCTTTGGGAGTTATTTGGAGAACTGCTCTTCTCACCCTTTCTACATCTTGCTTACAACAGCTGGGAGTACTATGTTCAGGATGCCCCCCGGATTGTCTTGGACAAGCTGGAGAAGCGAGGCTATCGAGTGATCAGCATGACAGGAGTGGGGCAGACACTGGTGTGGTGTCTCCACAAAGAAAGTACAGAGAACTCTGATTTCCTTCCCGGCCAAGACATTACTGTGAATCGTCCAGCATAGGACTGACATTATTTCTCCAGTGAGTGGTTATATGTTGCTTTCAGATATCATGAAGTAAAATCTAGCCAACATCCTATATTGTGAAAAAAGCCACTAGTACCTCCAGCTCCCTATGGGAGGAATGGTGGCCCAGTTAGCTTCAAGGGTTGGGAGACTAAAACTTTTCTAGAGAGAGATATCCTTCTTGGGCATTAATCTGAATCCAATCTAGAAATGCTACTAGCGTGTTAAACTTCTCCAAGATTGGCCCCATTTCTTACTGTTGAGCAAGATCACCCTGGCACACAGTTTCTGTGCTAAGTAACTGTTTTAAGCTGGGGAGGGGGAAACGTTAATTATAAGATGGTCAATACATCTCTGGGTATAGTAAGAATATACTGGCACAGAACTCAATTACTTTTAAGCCCAACGCCCTTGTGCAAAGCAGTCTAAACTGTTCAAGTAACAGCATGGTTAGAATTATGAGGCTATGACATGCCTTTTGAACCATCCATTGATAATTGTAGTGCAAATATTTCACCATCAGTTTTGTGACTGTACCAGTTTCCCTTTCATTGCTGGGATTAAGATTGTGTATAGCTAAAGTCAGTAGTAATAATAATAAAAAAATAAAGAAAACATACTTAACATGGTCTACAGCATAATTTCTGTGAAGGACCACTGGAACAAGCAGTTTAACTCTGAGAAACAAAAACAGAAGAAAAATAAAGAAATAACCCTTATGAAATAAGGACTGACTACAGCTAAGTCTCTAGAAATGATGTACAGTGCCCTTTAAAATAGGGGAACTACTACAATTGCCAGATAATAGATCAATACGGTTGTGTGAAACTTTTTCTCTGCTTCAGAAAGTTGTTTGGATATGGCAGCTTCCTATTGGTTTAAAGTTGTAGTACTATATCAGAATCACTACAAAGGCGTAAGATTCCCTTAGTTAATTCACCATACAAAGTTGAGAAGATGATGGGCAAACCTTGAATGGCCATCATTGATACATGTCTTAGTTCCTTCTGCTGTATTAACTTCCGTAGTACCAGCACTTGTATATCTGTTAGTACCATAGGCTTTGGAAGTATATGAAATGTACTATTGAATCTTTTTCCAAAAACTTTGAAGATGCTGGAAGCTGTATTCAGTAATCATAAAGTTTTATTGTTGAACTCTTAACATGTCTAGGACAGAAATAAATGAACTTTTATGCTCATAAATGCCACGTTTAAACATTTATTCATGAAGCCCATTCATGAATGTTACTTGAAATTCTCTTTAATACAAGAGTTAATGCAATGCCTAAGACCTCTATATGCAAGATGTTTACATGAAAAAAATTCCAGATGAATGTAGTAAGCATTTCTATAAGATGCTGTATAGCGTAATTGCCTGGCAATCTCTGGCACATCCCACATGACTGGAATTATATATAAACTGGCTCTTCTTCTGTCACAGGGAGGAGGAACTTGATTGGCAAGGAATTGGGCAATGGGTCCTTTCAGGTTTGGCCCCAAACCAGATAACAACAGAGGGTTGAATGCCATCACACTGTTCTACTGGTGTGTTCCTGTGACACAAGGAGCTGGTATAAGAAGCTGTTGTGTTGGTGGAACTCTCCTTATACCTAGAAGAACATGGCCGCATCAGTGGAAAAGACAAGTAAAGCTCCAACCCATTTTAAAGCTATATATCAAGACGCTGAATATCCCACTAAATATACGCTTTATCAATTTATTTGGTCAAGAAAACTACAAATGTTTTAAAAGAGTATTTATTGACTTAATTTAAGCAGTATGTGAAAGTATAAGAGAATTATATTTTTTCTTATACTACGTGCAAGACTCCCCTTCATCTTCTAGTTTCATCTGCTCAATCAGCTTCTGTCTCTCAGCAGCTTGGCGCATCCGCATCATCACAAGACTTTCATAATCCCGCTCAGAAACCACAGAACCCTGAGAAATAAGTGACAGCAGTAAATGTTAGTTGAATTCACTGTCTGTGTATTCAAAAGGGGAAAAAAACAAGACAATCACCACATCACAAAGAAGTGCCAGCACCTCACACAGCAATATGCAGAATCTAAAGGGGCAGCCGTGATATTTATGAGACACTTACTAGTGTCTGCTGACCGGAAAATTTGGTCCACAGAATGCTGAGGACTCACAGACTAACATTTCCTGACAAGAAAGCGGAACTAAAATTGTACAAGTGTAATCACTGTTCACCTGACACTGTTTACCACGGTTAGTAGCACTGTAGAATGTTATAAATCGTGATCAAATAATTTAAATTTTTGGTATCTTTTTAAAAAGAACACGAGTCCCTAGCTTGTTAAAATACAAAAAGCTCTCATACTCTGAACTCCTCAATTCTGTAAAGTGACTTGAGTGACTAGAGCAAATAGTTCTGTCAAGTCAAATCGTTATATTCTAAAGCAGGGTTCCCCACCATGGCACCCACTAAGCTTTTCAGAAAGTGGGTGGGGTCATTGTAAAGCAGGGCTTGTTATTAGCTGCCCTCATTCAAATGAAAGGGTTTTCTATGGTTGCGATAGCAGCTGCAGCCACTGGAGAATCGGGGACTGGTGAGTACCGACATTAATATGTGGATCTAATCTGTCTTCAGGCTTTTGTTCTTTCTATTCCCCCTACTCCGTCTGTGATTCTTTTTCAAAGTGAGAAGGGAGGTATGTTTGGCCCTGCCTCCTGTGACAGCCATTTTGGGGTTGACTCTGCCTCCTGCAGCAGCCCTTTTGAGATTGTGCTCACCTCCTCCTCAAAATTCCAGTGGTGCCCACAGGCTCAAAAAGGACAGGGACACCTTTTCTACAGATACGCAGTGAAGTTCCTTAGATGTGTAGTATGTTTGTGCTTAAGAATTTGACATAGAAAATATGGACACTGCTCTGGGTTTTTCAGAGGAAGGGAAGGATAAACATTTAATAAACACTTTATAGTTGCATTGGTTCTCTCATTATAGTTGGAATTCATTACCACATGGAAATGACTGCCGGCTTAAGCAGCAAGGACAGGTTTTGCAGTGGCTATGAGCCATAATATCTAAAAGGAATCTTCATGTTCAGAGGCTTCTGAGTACCAGATACTAGGTAGAAAAAACAACAACAAGCTTGCAAGCTTCAACAACTATCTGGCTGTCTGCTGTTAGAAACAAAAATCTTGCCTTGTCTACATGTGCTTCAGTCTGATACAGCAAGGCAATTTCCACGTTCTCTTTGCTCTACGCTTTCACACCATCTGCTGCATAACACATGTACAACCAAGTCAGTGATGCACTAAGCTGTTCAGTACATATTTCAAAGGTGGCAATTTTTGTAAGGCACTCACTTCGTCAGGTGATAGCATATCTTAGGAAGTGAGCAGTGATGTACGAAAGCTCACGTTAAAATGAATGTAGTTACTCTTTTAAGGTGCCACTGGATTGCCTTTTGTTTTTGAAAGGTGTTCTAAAAAAGTCTTATTCTCACTGCACTCTTACAGTTAGATAGCTCCATGGTAAAAAAAAAAAGTTACTGGGTTGTATCCAACTCCTGTTTTCCACCACTGACAGTGTACTTCTCTTGGTGGAGGGGCATGGAAGCAAAGACTTCGCTTTGCTTCCTATGCTATTTAGAAGGATTCACTGAACTACTAAAACTGAATTATGAGCAATTCAATGGGCTACAGTGGAAAAAAAGAATTAGAAAGGAATCATAGCATTGGAAGGGACCTCCAGGATCATCTAATTCAACCCCCTGCATAATGCAGGGAATTCACAACTACCTCTCCCCACACCCCTAGTGACCCGAGAAGATCGGCATGGTTCTCTGAGCTGCCTTCTTCTTGCAGTTACTGGGTATGTTACATTAGTACTGAAGAGCCAACATAACCTCATGAGTCATCCTCTGTGACCAAGTTAAATTTTAAAATCCTTATTGTTAAGACATCTAAATAACAGTGAGAGACTTTTAGAATATTGGTTTTATTTTTTTCACTGGATAATAAGCAAATCTGGGCCCAGGAAGCCCTTTAACATCAGCAGTCACTTTCCTAAGAATATATGTGCAGTTTCAACAATTAGCATTTCTCTTTTCTTGGGAGTATGGGAAGAAAACAATTATGATACTGGAACTAGATCCAGATAAACTTTGCAAGAGGCAATTTGCCTGTGCTAGGGGAAATTGGTGCGATGCTCTTGTGATACACTAAGGCAATGGACAGTATAAAGTATTTTGATGCCAGATCAATTAACAAGCTTACTCAATATGATACCAGAGAAAGAAGAAATCCATCTCATTCTTAGTTCATTCACCTCCCAAGGAACTCAAGGCAGTGTGGCCCCCCGCCCCAGTTTTTATCTTCATAAACCTGTGAAGTAGGGGCTGACAGAGTGACCACCAGGGTCATGGTCAAGTATGGACTAGAGGCGAGGTCTCCTTAGTCGTCATGCAGCACTTTCTCCACAAATATCAGACTGGCTCTCATCATCAAGATACTCAAAACCAGAGAATGCAAAATGATTCTTTGCATGAGTTCATCAGGAAATAGCCACTGAATAAAGGACATACTTAAGGCTCACCTTACTTACTCATTAGATCTCTGACAAGAAGATAAAAGGCTGAAAAGGCAATCATTGCATATAAGGAAGGAGGCTTTAATGAGGATGTTCTACACAAGCCCTTGGGCTGATAATAAACATCGTCAGATGTACAAGTTTTTTAAAAAAATGTTAAAAGCAGCAACTGAAGTCACTCGAGTGGAACCCAAGTCTCTGTTTAAATATCATGAAAAAGAAAAGGTGAAGATCAACAGCCAAGTGAGCCACAGTTAAATGGAAACATTCAACATAACTGGTCCAATGATGGCTCTTTAGTGCTCTTAAGACATTAGGTCTGCAAACACACTGTCATGTTCCTGCATGCGAGTCATGAGTGCTATAATTCTTTCATCACCTGACACATTTCAACATTATGGAAAAAGAAATTTCCCCATTTCCAACCACAACTAAAATTACATGAACTCACTTGAACTTGGCAGAAATAGAAATAAATCCTACAAGGTACTATTCCCTATCTTCCCCCTCTTACAGTAACCACACTGAAGCATAATATGAGAATGGTTCAAATATCCCACAGAAATTAGATTCTCCTGAGGCTCTGTAGCAAGGGTTGGTGCTTCGCAGTTCTATACACACCTACTTCCTGCAATCTCAGCAATTAACTAATAGTGTAAATCCCAGCTTCTGACGTGATTGAGTCAGCAAGGGCTTGGCACAGAATGCACACAAAGGAACTGCAGCTTGAAAAACAAATGAGGAGCTGATGAGAAAGAAATGGTGAGAAAAGAGCAACACTGAAGGAAAGGTGTTCAAGAAGGAAAGTGGAGGAGATACAGCCACTGTCCCAAGACAGGAAACCACTGACACGGGCATGCTGATTGCGCTTCCTTCACAAATCCACTCTTGGCTCCTTCCCTGTCCACCATCTCACAGTAAGTAATAACCCCACATTTATTCTCTTTCTTCTAAACTTCCTTACTATTTTAATTTATAAATCTTTTGAGGTAGTCTTTTTTTGTAATTAGCCCTCTTAATGATGGGCTGAGAGTCACCTCTTTACCACAAAATATTATGTCCTCAGTGCTGTTTAATGGAAGAGAAATAAAACTGATTCATAAAATGACATTCCAATGCTGACCTTCACTTATTTGATTTGGTAGTTCATGTTAGAAGTTAGGCTGAACAATTCCTTTCTGTGTTAAAGGAATCTATTCCGGTAAAAGGGGTCTAAAGCCTAAACAAGGACTGGCAACTGCCATGCCATTGCTTTTAATCTGCATTAAATGAACATGTCAGGTGGAGGTAGAAGTCAAGGGCTGACAAATTAGTAGTGAGAAAGTCTGTTGGCAGTGAATACATAGATAAGTTAGGTCATGAAAGATGTTGCTGAAAAAATTGGTTTTACGGAAAGATGAATAAAACAAAGTGACTTGTTGAACAGACAAAAGGAACAACAGTATAGAAAAAGGGAGGGAGGGTGCAAAGAGAGAGATCTGTGATTGGTACAAAATGGTGTGGAAGAAGGGGTGCCTTTCCTACTCAACCACTTTATTTTTAATTTTCAATATTTATTTTAATATTTAATAAAAAGGTGATTGCAACTCATTTAAGAAAGTATATAAATAAAGAACAACAGTGAAAAAAACCAGTTGCAGGATTACAGAATTGGGGGTAAAAAGACTGGTGGATAAGGAATATGGCTTGAGGCACAGAAAGATCTGCAGAAATGACACAGGGGTGGTGAGCAGTCACTAATCACACTCGCCAAGAGTACTATACCCTCTTAGCATTCAGCAAGTAAAAGTGAAACCATCACTTGCATAGACTGGATGATGGACAAGCTTACAGATCAAGAATGAAACCTTCCCCTCACTGACCCTCCTTGTTGATGTGTTTCGCTGGTGTTTTTAAATATATGTATTTTTGATGCTGGTTTTAATGTTCTTAATTGTTTGCTGCCTTGGGAACCCTATGTTAAGTGGAAAGGTGGCATAAAAATAATTTGAGCAAATAAATAAACCCCATTCTGTACCCATTCTGCATTTTATGTGTGTCTTGTCTTCCTGAATTTGGAAGTAAGTGCTGCAGGCATGCAGTGTTCTCTTGGAAATCTTGGGGATCAAGGTAATTTACTATTCTAGCCGTTCTTTCTGGGCTAGGAAGACTACCATTAAACACATATTAGTGCATTCCTTACCCAGTGGCTCCGTAAATACAATCACCACCACAAACAAATATGCCCTTTTGAGGAAGCCAGTTTGTTGTTGCTTTTTTTCTGTTCCAGGAATTCTAAAGAAAGGAGATGTTTCCGACTTTGAGAGCCTCAAGTTAGCTTGAGACCAAGACTGAGGCCTCTTCCCTGTGGAGTTGCTAAACACCAGTCTTTTACTACATTCCTCACTATGGACACCTGGCGGAGAGGATCCATCAGGTCCTCAGGCTTCTTCAAGCGCCTCTCACTCCGAAGGAATAAGAAACTGGGCAGTCAAGTCATCTTGAACCAGAACAACCATACACTAGACTCCGATGGACAATATAACAAAAGGGAGCACCTAAAAGACCTGAAGGGGAAGTCAAACTACCTGTCATATCAGAGTGAGCAAAACCTAGCCACCAAGATGCAGCCGCCTCCCAAACCACCTCGGCTGTACCTGGACAGTGCCAGTTGCCCCAATATAACAGACCACACTGATTCACCCTCTGCAGCCAACTCTTTTCCAAGCACTTCATGTCACTCCCATAAGGCCACTCAGACACAGTCAGATCTTTTTCACAAAAACCAAGCTATGGACTGGTGCCACTCTGAAACCATCTCAAGGCATGGTCCACCTGATCCATCTGACCCTTTCTTTTCTTTCAAACTAGACTTGGGACCCTCGCTTCTTGAAGACATTCTACAGACACTCAAGAACCAGAATTTACTATTGCATTAATTACCACTTTAGCTGATCTAACTGAACCAAAGGGATTAATAATCCTCCTGGACTATTGGTTCTTCTTCACTGTCAGTACGCAGCCCAAGGCGTTTTAGTTGGACCATTCCCACTGACTGCCTTCTAGAGTACACTAACCAGAAGAAAGCATTATCATGTGTTGGATACCATTAGAAACACTTCCATTTCTCACATTTGTAATCTTTTCCCCTTTTGTATCCTAGTGTATTTCAGTCTGATGCACAGAGAATGCTTGTACCCTTGAACCATTTCAGAGATGAGAGCAAATGTGCATATGCAGGAAGAGTGGGTTTTTGTGGCACAAGGAGGATCTCACAGGTTTGTCTGAACATCATCTCCACAATCTCAGTTAGGGGCATCTCAAAGCCAAAGCTCAGCATAAAAGACTAGTTCAGAAAAAAAACAGAAGAGCCTTGAAACTAGAAGCAGTGGCAATTAAAATATAAAAATTGTCCTCCTTTATTCCAGTGCATACTCTTCCTCATTAGTTCCAATTATTGAGCTCATTTAAGCAACTGAAAAGTTACTGTAAAGGAATTATTGCTCTTTCTAGTCATCAAAGGAGAAAGGAATATATAACAGTTGTTTGTGAAATAGTAATTTGTAAATAAATGAGCCAGAAAGTGTATATTCCTGTCCCTATTAAAAATATTTAGCAGCATGACTGGAGAAACCCTGAATATTTCATTTGTGCCACTCCCTTATGCAACAGCCAGCCACAGAGGTTCACAAGGCTTGCTTATTTGATCAGACAGCTTGATGGCTATGTCAGAAGTTATTGATTTGGAGCTGCTACCTTGAGCTGACCACCCTTGTTTACATGTGTAAGGAATCTCAGCCATATAACTTTACTCACAGATCAGTCTCAGAAGAAAGTATGCTTGAATTAAATTCTGAACACCACCCATTGTTGCATAGCTGAGATAATGAAAATGTCATCATATAAAACTAAAGTGAAGCCAAGAGTTCCTAATTAACCAGGAACTCTTGCCCTTGCTTCAAAAAGTGTAAACAAGTCAGAGACAGAAGTTAAGTCAGGGATTATTTTCTAATAATTTAACTGAGTAGCTTCTCAAAAATTTTAAGTCTTCCTGCTAAGGAAATGTCCAGAAGTAATGCAACCTCTAAACTAACACACCAGGTGATTCCTACTTTAGTGTAAGAAAATTACACCAATTTTATCCAGTTGTTAAATGTAGTAAGTCAGAATGTATTTGCTACATATGGATCTTCTTTGTAGAAAGTGGTTCTCCTTTCATTCTTCTGACACAATAATGCATGGTATATGCAGAATATATAAAGTTGCTCCTGTTGCTGTATCCTTGTAAACTGTATTTCATTTTTTTGAGATTATACTGTTAATGACTTTATTAATTATAAACCACCTTGAAGACCAAGTAGCAGAAAGGTGGGATATCAGCATTTTAGAAGCATGCCAATGAATAATGCACAAAATTTTAACTGCTAGAAGCACCATGATTATAGGACACACAAAATTGGGGGTGTGCACTTGTCAGGTATACACACATTAACCAGGAAACAAACAAGCATATAAAAGATAAAACACAAAATAATTCCATGGCAGGTGAGAATTAAGGAACAAGGGATAGCGGTTTTGTAGTTTGTATAAACTTGGCACCTGAGGCGAATACTAAAATATAAAGAAGTTTTAAAAAGTCATGTAGCTTGAAGAGATTATAAAAGAAAGCTTTGGTCAAGAGGGTAATGTAGGGAACAAGTTACTAATATGCAATTTCAATTTCTGGCAACCAAAACCAGCTTTGGAAATGTCCAGTGGAAAGCAATATGGTGCTGAAGAAGGGGATTCAATGAGATCATGTCTATAGAAACAGGATGGAGGGGGGAAATGAACCAGCACAGGCACGGCATATCTACAGAGAAACAGTTTTCCTATCAAAATGTTGGGTTCTGCTGGAACCCTCTTTTAAGTTGTTGGTCATAGAAAAAGGATCCAAAATTACAAAGTCCACATATGGTTCATGATATCTTTTGATTCATTAGGATTTTTATGCAGTGGTCAGGATTTGAATATATATTAAGAAGTAATGTTCTACATTGTGATTAAACAAATGAACTACAGTTTGTTCTGTAGGTAGGGCTGTAATGTTGAAGAACTGTGCAACATGAGCAGATCTGGGGTATCTGTTTCATTTACATAAATTATAGAGGTTGTAGAATCCAGTTTTCTTGGCCTATGATTAAGAGTATGGAGCAGAAAATATTTTTTTAGTTCAGAGTTCACGATGTTTGTTACCCTTTTCAAAAAACCCTCATTACTTTAGGCAACTAACACCACTTCTGAACATTTGATGCTGGCAGCCCTCTTGTTTTCCCAAGTGATTTAGTTTTATCATACTTGGGTGTTACTGATTTCTGGGGGAGAAAACCCTTGGCTTCTAACCTGATTTAGCCTGAACAATGTACCACCTAGATTCCCTCTAGTTGGGAACCCACAAAAACATCACTGTTGAATATAAAAATTTGCTGGAGGTAGTACAAAATGTTCCAGTGAATTGCTGCAAGGTGTGCAGGAATAGAGCTTACTAGCTGATGCCCTAATAAATGAAGCACTCACGACAGAAGAGACCAACCAGTGCCAGTCTAACAGGCAGCAGGAGGACTCTGTCTGGCAAGTACAGCTTTCCCACCTCCATAAAGCTGTCACCCCAAACACAGCCCCCAGCTTGCTTTGCCACTCAGCTCAGACATGCTAATCCTCTGCAGCGGGCAGACTCTGGCCTCCCAATAAAAAATAACTTGTTATGAAAACAAGCCAAGAGAAACAGAATCTCAAGCCAAAGATTTCATGAGAAACAGTCTACAAAGCTGGAATTCTCGGGCCAGGCTCTAGAATCTAGACATGAATCTAGATGGAAAGGGCAAGGCTTTTGGCTGGGTCATCTGTTGCTGTTCTGTTCTAAAATAAGTAAGGGGGGGAGACACTAGCGACTGATATGGGCCTGCTAGTGATGGAACCCACAGTTTTGTTAAAGGGAAAAATTCTATCTTAGTTCAAAACAACCTACTTTTTCTTGGTTCCATCCAGCTTGGCACAGACAGTCCTAGTACTATTTTCTAATATGTTCCACCTATGAGTATCTAATGCTGTGAATATCCATTCCTGAGAAGTTAAGACAGAAAAGGTGCACTTTGAGAATCCATTAAGTGCATCTTTGGTGGAACTGCAAAAGACCCAAACAAATACCTCAGGGTGTTAACAGGAATAGTCACTTGGAATCAAGCAACAGAGAAACCTGTTGACAAATCAATGGGAGGAGCAGATAACAGCCTTTTCTGAGAAGCTGCCAGAACACCTACTCAGTAAGGATACAACTGCTACTTTGTCACCTACACACTGTGGGAAAGGTTTCCAGGCCACATGTAGAGAGAAGATAACGGAAGACTGTGACCATGAGTCCTCTACGGGCTTGATTTTTATCTCTGAAGTGAACCATAAAGATCATGCACAGAAATGTGGAATGCTTGAGGGGAGGGGGATTTTCCACAATCTCACATGTACAAGGATTACTGCTCTACAGATATAGTGAAAATCAGTATTTTTAAATTGTAGTTTCCTGATCTTCACTTTCCCAACATCTTCCCAGTTCTATTTGTTCACTTTGTGAGCTCTTTAAAGAACACGGATGTTTTTGCTAACAAACTCTTAATATCCAATCAGTTTTATATATTTTAATTAGAACCAAATCACAAATGGAAAAAAAAATCTTTATGCAGTTACTCAATGAACATTTTCCAAGACAGACAGACAAATATGGAGAACAGAAAAATTTTGCTACTGCCCATATTAAGTATAGCCAAAACTGATATGACAAAAATGTATGTAGGATCTTGTATTTCTCTTACCTTGGTTATTCGAGGCTGGATGGTACCATCAGAAAACACTGTGATGTTCTGTGGCTCACCCTCTAGCCAGGAGATCTTTAGGGGATTATTTATCAGGCCAACTTCATTCTTTACTGCCATCTCCTACCAAATAAACACAGTTTGCCACTGTAACTTCTTTTCATTTCATTGATCCATGCTCTCTAATCAAACTCCAGGAAACAGAAAAATAGCCACAGGCCAAAAAAAAAATTGTAAAACTAGGTGAAACACAAAAAACCTTTTAGTTCAGAACTTCTACCTGACTTTCCTCGCCAACTCCTACCAAGCAAACTTGTTCATTACAATTGGCTTGTAACATTCACACAACAGGAGGGACAAGGACGCACCACGCAGAGTTCTTACAAGGGACAGGAGCCTTCTGTTTGTGCCACATCAGCTGAAGATCCAGCATTTACCATTTATTCTACATGCTGAATCACCCAGGGAAGAAGTAGTTTGATAACTAACAGGGACTGTTACATTTTACTCCATTACTTTGCCATAAAAATGCACTGTCATAAACACAGCAGCTTGGATGCTACAGTCAGTTTCTGACAATGGAAGAACACTATTGTTGGAGGAGGGGGGTGTCTGCTGATTCCTGCTTCCACTGCAGACTCTCTTTTTGGCCCCATGTTGTCCAGGCAGCTCCCCTGACCCCAGGGGGTTTAGAGGGATGGAAGGAAGAGACAGCAAAGTCCTGCTTTGAAAGCTGTGCTCCACTTGCATAGCTTGTAGGATCAAAGCTGTTACATTCCACAGTCAACAAGCTAACACTATTCTCTTTCCTGCCTATCAATGGATACCTCCTACATCACCCCAAACACGTTGGTGTACCAAGAAATTCTTTAGTCAAAACACTTACAGCAGCTTTCACCGTGGCAAATTCCACAACTGCACTCCCAGCCTTCTTGCTTGAGACCACCAAATTCAGAACCTCACCATACTACAAGAAATCAAAAAAAGTAAAATTAGATACAGTTCTAAGGGAGAAAGATTTAAATTATGAACCAAAGTTATTTCTAAAGTTTACATAAAGTACAGATGGTAGAAGTACTGATCATATTTTTCTTAAAATGACTTCAAAATTATAATGTCACTACAAAAATCTTATGTAGATATTACTATAGTGGTTAGTGATTCAACCTAGATCATTTTAAAAAAGAATTTAAATACAGCATAGCTATTAGAAGACTCACATACTCACATCTCACACTGTTCATATAATTAAGTTAAAATTAAATTACAATCCAGTCTAGTTCTCAATTATTTTCAGTAAAAACAAGAAAGTTTTTCTCAGAGATGAAGCAAGTTCTATCCAATCAGCCTACTGGTTGCTTAAGACATTCCAGTAATTACAAAGAAAGAGACCACAAGTTAAATCACTCTACCAGAAGCCATTTAGGAACCGTTCTGTAGGAATATTAGCTATAACAGGTTCACTATTCCAGTTCTCTTTCTTTCTAACAAAAAAAATTGAGAGGGCTTATAATGACCACGGTGGGGCCACACAGCTTTATGTAGAAACTTTCGTCAAACTTATTTGTTTAATATTACAGTATATTAGACAAAGCCAATCAAGATGAAACAACAATGTGGAACAAGACCTTTTGTAGGATTTGCAGGAGAACTTCTTTTGAATAGCCTCCTTTTGTCTCATCTTCTTTCTTGCACTTCCATCGCAGCTGGTGAGAAAAGTTTCCATCATTAGTTTTGCCCACTCCAGTGCTTCAGAGCTAACATCTAGCAAAGTATGTCATTTGGTTTGACACCTATGTTATTAAAGAAAGGCAACAGATCCAAATGTAAACTTTTGCAAACATATAGAAGGGGATATCTGTATGCTGAAGAATTCACATTTCAGAACACCTGAAAATCACTACATACATCAAGTAGCAGCATCTGCAACCTGTCAATATCCCAAGTCACAGACACTTAAGTTCTAATTACCTTCATCCTAGTGCCTAGATTCTAGATTAAAGTGCAAGGAACACATTAAGGTGAGGTAAGAGACAGCTCCAGTAAGCAGCGAGGATGCCAGAGCCAGTCCAGCTTTCTGTGAGGCTAAAGGCGATCCATGTGGCTTCTACTGATGGAATGATAAGTTAGTTGGCTCCTCTCTCTTCATAGCTCAAGTTTTTTGGAATGTCTTACTTTGAGCTTGGGGGTTCCTTTGCCCTCCTCTCCATACTCATCTTGTTTGCCTCGAAAAAGAAGAAAATAACACAAAGATTTCAGTGAGAACCATCCCAAAGATAAACCACCATCTCCATTTTACAAAATGAAAACATTCAAGTAATTCTGTGTTCTGGAGCTCTATTTTTTTATTTAATTCCATTGAAATCTCATTAATTCTCAACAATCTCCTTAACTGAAATATGCAATACAAAGATTCAAGAGGGATGTCAACTGCCTGAGGTTACCTAGGAAATCAATGGCACAGTTTGGAAAACTTTCCTTTTTAAAGCATTAGTTGGGGGGATAATTTTCTGTCTCTGAAGCTTCACAGTAAGAGAGACAGGAGAGGAGTGATTTTTCTAGAGGTATTCTCTGTAACAATCTCCTGTGAGCATCAGATATGTATATTCTGAAGAGGCCACGTTCCATGCTGAGACAGACAGAAGTTCTTGCCTGGCTTTACCTCGTACTCGCTGCTCTCTCTCACGTCGAATTTGTTCCTGGATGAGTTTTTGCTGCTCCTCCAGCTGGCGAGATCCCTCCTCACGTAGTCGCAGAATCTGGGAAGAGAGATAAAAGGCTAAAATAAGGGCTATGTTGCCCAAAAAACAACAAAAATCTCTTTTCATTGACTAATATTCATAGCAAGTAATTAAAATGGTCATGAAGGGCAAGCAAAGCAACTCAGTATTTTGTTTTACCAGCAGCTAAACCACTTTTTGCTGCCTGTTCACACACCCAGAACACCACAGAACCCCAGCATCTTTTATTCCTATATACTTTTCATTGGTTTTCTGCTCATCACCTTAGTTGTATAAATAAATGTTTCTATTCTCATTTTTATCCAATATAATATTGTACTTGGCATGCCTGTCTTACCTCTTCTTCTAATGTCCTGGTTATTTGGATCTCCTCCTCCTTGCTAACTTGGGCCTGGGCTTCTTTTTCCCGGGCTTCAAGGTCTGAAAAAATTGCACAAACTCAGCAAAACCCAAACAATTTCAAACAGTGTGAATCTTTGCTAACTGCAAGGGGAATTTCACAGAACTCACTGCACTGCTGTATCATCTACATATAACTGTTACCATCTCAATTTATGGGGAGTGGGGAGGAATTCTAGATATTAACTGATAAAGATTCCATCATCTTGGCCTTTACTCCTCATTTACTTACCAAGCTTGACTTTTTTCCTCCTTTCATCAAGTTTCTGAGTTCTTTCTGCTGCCTGTTTCTTGGCTTTTCTCACTCTATCATATGCTGCCTGTTGAAGTAGCAATAGGATAAAAAGAAATGATATATGCAACAATGCTAATATCAAAGAAGGGAAGTCCGCTAGCTGGCATTCAGAATCTGTTCACATTTAACAATAAGAGGACACCAGCCTGCTTTTTTTTCTACTCCCAAGGATTTCATTCTTGGTATTGGTGGGGAGATAGTCCAAGGAGACATTAATGCCACATCCTGAACCTATTTACAGTGGAGTAATTCCACTTAAATAGGACTTGATGCCAAGTAAGCTTCTTCTTTTTTTAAGATTGTAGTGTTAATTAGATAAGAAGTACAGCAATATTTTGGACACTGATTAATGAAACACACATGATAAAAGTTGTTTGAAGTACTTCCAAGTGCACATCCGACTCACTGATAAAGACAACTGTGGCTCACCACAGGCAGCATGTAGGACTGGTGTGAGAGATGGTGAATAACTAAGGTATCAGCTAAATTATATTATCAAAATTAATTGAACTGTTGACAACAGACATGATTTTGCTTAAGCATGATTTAGGACTCAGATCCAAAAAGGGCCATGCACATGTAGGAGGGCCCCATAGGAATTCTGACTGATGCTTTTGCCAGCAGCCATTCCTACTACCAAAGACATAAGTTACCGAAAAATGTGTAATCTCCTTTTGTTTTCCAAGCAGAAAGAGGGTTTTTTCTCCAGTGAAAGGTAAGTTTTTTTAAAACCAAAAAAGTTTTCCCAAAGAAAAACAATTAGTGATTAGTTTGATAATAAATCTTTCTTGCATCCATTATTATTCCTTATTTCATCTTTCTGCTGTTTGGTAACAATGGCTGCTGTTAAATTTTTAGCTTTCCTTTTTTGTAAAATCAGCTTCTGGTACTGGGAATCAGCCGGCCTGCCTTTTGATGACAAACATTCCTCACCTAAAAGCACTCCCTAGCTTGCATAGGTGTGCAAAAGGGGGTTGTCTCTTGATAGCAAGTAAGGAGGACCTCTAAATAGTCCAATATTATATCTCTTTTCACTGCATGCAGAATACAATGGCTCTTGAAAAAAGTTTTTAAAAACCTGTGGTGACAGAGATATCATTGGTAGCAGTTTCCCCACTGTACAAATGAGGCACAGCTCCCCCGCCTCCCAGAGTTCAGGATGGGTAGTTTTCAAAGAGAGAATTTCTTCTCACATGCAGGAACAGCCAAAAAGAACCTGTGAATCTCTTCTGGTCCGAAGCATAGCAGGTGGAACAAGTGCCTTCAATGTAAGAGCAAACCCAGAAAATATAACAACTCACCCTTGCTGCTGCATCTGTTAGAACTGCCAGTGCCTGAGACAACTGATGAAAGAGCTCAGCTGGGAAACAGAAAATGAAGACATCAAATACCATTGTGTAGGAAAGCTCATCTAATTCCTATTCCTAAATATTCTATAATACTTGAAAGTCAGTATATCACCCACTATAAGGAAAAAATCAAATAGTATAAAGATGTATGCTAGAACTTAAGCATTTAATTAAAATGCAGTGTTGTGGAACATTTTGTTATTGGAACAAAAATTCTTAAAAAGTGAATAAATGGTTATTCCTTGAATACTTTGTCTAAAAGTACAGATAAGTCAATCATAAGTCCATTTCAGCTTTCTTGCAAAATGCTGTGAGTTTGCAATCAGTTCTAAAGTCTGTAAACCTCTGCATAGTTCAAAACATTTGCTTATTTGAAGACATTATGGCAGTACTTTCTTGCCTCACTTTTAGCTCTTTTCAAAATACAAGTGACTTCTAGATCATAAATTGGAAATGGAAGAAAATTAAAGAATTTTCCTGGAACAAATTAATCCCACAAATAACCCCATGCAAGCTGCCAAATGAGCTTCTGGAAATGCTCTTTACAATGTATGCATTTTCCTTTCTAATGAAACTGCCTATGAATAAATGCTACGCTCTCTGAATAAACACAGACACTCCTAGTGGCCACTGCCAGTCAGTCAGACCCAGTGCCAGTGTAAGTAGACAATACTGACTTTGATAAACGAAGAGTCTGATTCAGTATAAGGCACAGGTGAAAAAAACAACATGGCATACGGTTTCCGCAAAGACTGCTCATACCTGCTTTGGGATTATCTGGATTTTTATCTGGATGGCAAGTCAATGCCTTGTGTCTGTAGGCTTTCTTAATCTGCAGAAGATAGGACAGAGATTTAATGTATACAGACAACAACAAAAGGGGAGTGAAAAACAACCCTGCAAATCAAGAGCAACCAAGGAGGTTGGAAAAATAGAAGTAAATATATATTAAGCTGTTGAAAATAAAGTAATTAATTAAAAACACCGGTATAAAGTTTAATAAAATTCAAAATAAAATACATAAGGAAAAATCAACAAAAGGATTGAAAAGGTTTTAAAAACACACTCAGGCTGTCCACCCATAATGGTCCTCTAGTTGAGGAATTCCAGACTGCCTGGGTGAACTGCCTGGGAACTGCTATGTCACACAATTAAAAATGTAGAATCTTTCCCCTTTTCAAGTTGTTGGACCTGATGAGTTCACATTCCTTTCAGATCTACAATGTAACAAACCTATATAAAAAGACTACAAAGTATTTAGAGATCTATATATCAAAAATAACTTCAGAAGAAAAATATTTAACATGGTCATGAATTCATTTTCTTTATGTCAATACTCTTTATTAAAAAACAGCTGTTGTACATGAGAAAACAAAGCACTTATTCACTTATTCCAAGATGGGAAGTTAAATATTCTGCTAATACATTGGCTAGAAACTTAAGGCATTTTCACACCATCTAGTGGGCAAAAGTGAATAGTAAACACACAACTTGCAAACTTATTTAGATCAGTTCTTTTGGCAAATATAGTACTGTTAAGTGCTATCTGATTAAAGCGTTTCATGTACATATTTCAGTAATCTTTAAAACAGGCTTTCAAACACACGTTTCGTTCCTATGCCAAATAAAAATTGCCTCATCGTAACAAAGTAGGAAATTTTTGAAAAAGAGTTCAGAAAATAAGTTGTTTGCCAAAAGCCACCTGCTATTGAAGGCTTAGATGGGTTAAATATTTAGAAATGTTCTATGCTGCCTCTCCAAGAACCTTCTTGAGGCAGCCTACAAAATAATAAATAATAAAAACAATCCACCCCAAAATATGAAAATATATTAATTAAATACAGCATTAAAAACCAAGCCTAGCATAAAAACATAACTATTTCTTGATGATAGTTCTATGCCATCCTCCTCCTGCTCAAGATGGCTTACAATTAAAATAATCAGAATATAAAAACAAGCCATTATACACAAGCAGACCATTTAAAAACTGGTAAGAAAAACAAATCTAATTAAAAACCTGGGTAAAAAGATGCGTTTTGGCCTGATGCCCGAAAGAAAGTAAAGCAGGTACCAGGTGAGCATCCAGGGGGAGGGGGTGTTCCACAGGGGAGGTGCCACCAGAGAAAACACCCTGTCTCTAGTCACCACTTGCCTCTTCTCTGAAGATGGGGGCACAGAGAGCAGGACTTCAAAGGCAGATCTTAAATGGTGGGCTGGATAGTATTGGAGGAGACAGTCCTTCAGGAACCCTGGCCTCCTCATTTAGGGCTTTGCATTATGCCTGGAAACTGATGGGTAACCAGTGCAGATCTTTAAGTACTGGAGTGATACGATCCCTGTAACCAATCCCTGAAAGTAGTCTGGCTGCTATGCTTTAGACCAACTGAAGTTTCTGAACTATTTTCAAAGGCAGCCCCACACAGAGCGCACTTCAGTATTCTAACTTGGATGTGATCAAAGCATGAATTGCCATGATCAGATCATGCTTTTTGAGGAATGTCTGTAGCTAGTGAACCACCCATCGCTGATAAAAAGTGCTACGTATAACAAAGGACACTTGAGCCTCCAACCATAGGCCAGGATCCAGTAGTACCCCCAAGCTATAAACCTGCTCTTTCAGGGGGAGTGCAACCCCCTTCAGGACAGGCCTTCTCCACAGTCCCTGAGCAGTTTCTCCACTGACCATCAGCACCCCAAGTCTTGTCTAGTTTGAGCTTTAATTTATTGTCCCTCATCCATCCCATTACCTTCTCCAGGGACCTATTCAGGACTTTCACAGGGCTGTTCAGGAGAAACAGAGCTGGATGTCATCTGCATATTGCTGACACCTCACTCCAAACCATAAAAACAGATAACTGACAAAATAATGTCGTCTAGTCTAAAATAGAGTTAAAAGACTAGCTCCTTAATAAAAAGATGAACAGAAATGTTTTTGCCTGGTGCCTAAACGAAAGCGACATAGGCACTAACATCAATAAAGAGAATGAACAAAAACATAACAAGTACGTTCACTGTCAAACCATTTACCACTCACTTACTATCCCCTTTGTTTAAAAACAAAAGTACCAGCATTGAACAATCATCATTCTACTTATTCTGTTACCAGATCTATCCTCTGTACAACTGCTAATCATAATGAGTCCATAATGAGTCCAAATGAAACCTAGCAATCACACATGGCCTAGGACAGTGCCCACTAGCACCACTTCTTATTACCACAAATTGACTGGGTCTTCTGCACAGATCCTACATATTTACAATTTGTCTGCACACAGACTCTGAGAAAATTACTCAAGTATTCTTCATGTGAATTCCAGGACAAAAGCAAGTAGGTGCATGGCTCTGTCCACAAATTTTGAAACACTGTGAGCTGGCTATTCTTGGATTTCATGGCATCTGTACAAGCTGGAGCTATTGCAGTTTCAGAAAGCTACATTCTTTATCTAACGATAATCAAGTGCCAAATTTCCTTACTTTCATTTAAAACAAAAATATAACCACAACCTAAATTTCTATCCAGGGTTGGCACACCAGCAATTGCCTCTGGTTAAATATTTCATGAAAGCAAGAATACCACTGGGCAGTCACTATTTACCATTTCATGATGATGAAAGGCAGGAGTCAGGGCCGCTTGTCCCAACCCTACATCTGTCAAAAGCAAACCTAGCAGTACAGCAACGCTTCTCCCACTATAAGCACAGACATCCTCAAACAGACTTTTGCTGTTTAACAACTGCTGGGTTTTGTTTTAATTTCATTTTTAAAAATGACGCAACTGGTATTCAAAGACAAAAGATAAAAAACTTTTCACTGAATTGTTCACATTCAGAAAAATTTTATCTCGCTTTAAGTTAAAATAATTCACTATTTAAAAAAAACATGTTTCATAACAGTTATACTAACTGCTAAAACAGTTAAGTATCAAACAATGACCGAAGCTAACGAAAGTTTGTGTGTTTATAAGGTATATAATTTAACCAAATAGTTTTGACTGACCAAATGTCCAAGGACAAGTGACAAAATCTATAAATCAAACGCTAAACAGAAATGTGTCAAAACGGGAGATTTTGTAGCCTTTGAAGGATAAAAATAAGACTTTTTTAACATTAATCCCATTTAATTAGAATTTAATTTGAGCCAAGGGTTACTCCAAATGCATTTTCTGTTCTGAAATACATGTAACAATGGAATGCCTAACAATGTACAAAGTGCCTTTTCTTCCAAGACAAAGCTCTTTTGACTACTGTACAAAGTAGAAATTCACTGGGCAAATCTTTCCACAGCACTATGACTCTATGCTTAGAAAGGCTTCATCTGCTGAACTCCTGCCTGCCACACTTAGGTGTCAGTGGCACAAGGAAGAAAACGGCAGCATTGCAGTCTCACACAATTACCCTGTAAAGTAGGCTAGACTAACACTGAAATCCTAAGCAGAGTTACTCCAGTCTAAGTCTATTATTTCAATGGGCTTAGACTGGAGTAACTCTTCTTAGGATTTCACTGCCAGAGGCAGTGACTTTTCCGAAGCCCACCCAGTGAACTTTATAACTCAATGGAGATTGAAACCTCAGTTTTACACACTCAGCACAACATTTTATTTACTATACTACCATGGCTCTTATGCACAGTTGAGGTGTGCACCGAGAAAATTTTCATTTCTATTTTGAATCTGGGGTTTTCAAACTAACTATTTACTCAAGATGGGTAACTGTGTTTGTCTGTAGTAGTAGAAAAGAGCAAGAGTCCAGTAGCACCTATGAGACTAACAACATTTGTGGTGGGATATGAGCTTTCATGAGTCTCAGCTCACTAGTTAACTATTTGAACTATCTGAAGAAGTTAACTGTTTACTGTTAGTGTTTTTTTCAGGTGTGTGGAGGGAGTGGGGTGTTGCCAGTTCAGCTTTAATCCATTTAGTTCTTTTGTTATCATGAGCTTTGCCCCATTCTTTACAATGAGGCCTTCAAGGCTCTTTGGAACAGCTGTTCTTGCAATTAACAGCACCAAAATCACACAAAACAAAGTCATCCCTCTAAACCATTGAATTATCAAGTTTGAGCACACACAACCACAGGGTTTGATGTTTACAGATCCTGCAGAACGCTTGGGGAAGGCATCAAGTCAGGCGATAGCTGTGCACAAGCACACACACACTGTTCTTTTCAAGGGAGGTGAGGAAACGAAGCTGATTTCTTCACTTGACCAAAAATCTCATTGACCATTAGTCCCCCCCCTCTAAACCATTGATCCACTGAGTTTTTCTTCAAGTATACTGTACTCACACAATGGACCCCGAAGAAGGCAAGTGCTGGAAGGCACACACTATGGCGGGAAACTGGCTGGCAGAGCAGTAGCAGGGTGGCACCAGTGAGACAGCCCTTAAGTTGGAGAATATTCCAGGCAGTGCAGTGACATTACAATACATCCATGTGTATTTCTGGCATGCCTGCCTTGTAATATAGGAATCACAAGTAATGGGCCTATGGAGAAATGAAGGAATAAAATTGCAGGAGGAATAAAAGACTGGGGGATTCTCCCATTTTACAGCACGACTGTGTAATGCCACTGACCTCTAAGGTTAGATAAGATGCTTGCCATCCACCTAGCCCTGAGCTTCAATGAACTATTACTACAGTGCAATTGCCCTCAGAGTTTATTATTGTGTTTGGGGGCTAGGAAGCTGCTCACTTCTCTGTTGCTTCTCCTGGATCTATCTGCAGCCAATGATACAGTAGACCATGCCATCCTGCTGAGGCATTTGAAGGCAGAAGTAGGTGTACAGGGTTTAAATCATGAAACAGACTTTTCTGTTTTTGAGCTCAATTCAAGGTTTTAGCTATCACATGAAGCCCTTCGTGGCTTTGGTCCCTCATATATACAGGACTTTTCTCCCTATGCTCTGCCATGGCAGCTTCACTCATCTGAACAGGGCCTTCTGCAGGGGTGCAAGATCAGCAGTTGCCCATACATGCCCATTCTTTATGGTGGTCCCCACCATATCGAATGGCCTGCCTGAAGAAGTCAGAAAGCTCCCACTCTCCTGGCTTTCTGCAAACTATGCAAAACTGTATTATTCAGGAGAGCTTTTTTACACAGGGCTGTGCTCTAAGAAAATGGCTTAAAACAACGCTTTGGTAAAGGGACAGCGACTGTAGGCTGCACTGCTATGTATTGTCTGTTGCTGTAAGTATGCTGGGTGGTTTTCACATTGTTTAATATGTCAGGCCAAGTTGCTTACATTTTGTTTCAGCTCCGTATTTGAATTTCTGCTTGTTTATTTCTGTAGACTATACCCTAGTGTATTGTTTATTAAATGTCTACGCCCCTGATTGTATTGACTTACACTGTGTAATCTGCCTTGAGTCTCAGTAAGAAAGGCTGACTGTAAACAAATAAATATGAAATATACATTTCAGACAGTGGGTGGTTACTCTTTGTGTTAGCCCTGTGCTAGGAATCAATCCAGTATTTACCTACACATCTCCAGCTCAGGGCTTGTTTCTTGGTAACTCCAGAGCACAGTGAAATATAGGGAGAATGAGGTGGAACCCTGAAAGTTGGTTTTTATAGATAGCAAAAGAAGAGAAGAAATACTCCAGAACAAGAAGTGACTGGAAGAGGAAAACTCATAGGTACAGTACAAAAGAATCTAACACATTACAAAACTCATCTGCAGGGGCAACTTCCTTCCAAACTACTTTACACAGCCTTACAATTTAACTGTCTGATTGTGACATGGTTTAAGCAAATATGAGGAAGACCTAATTCTGTTGCCCCTGAGGGAAAGTTTCCTGAACCAATTTCAACCAAAGAACCACTTAAACAATATTACAGTCTACCTGTTATATAGAAAAGCATTCCAGAGGCACATCAGAGACTAACAAAGCATATATTGGAATAAATTTTGTTAGTCCTGAAGGTACCACTGGACTCTTGTTTTATTTCAGAGCTACAGACTAACACGGCTGCCACCTGGAATCTGACAGTCAGTGTGTAAGGCTGCTTAAAGAAGTTTCCTGCTTCAGTTGCCACGAAGACGAGTATCCTGAGACTAGGGCTGCAAGCCTCCAGGTGGTAGTCGGACCTTAATAAACAGATTCCTATGCCATCTGCGATGTCTCCCCTTTAACGACTCCTTTGATGTAGATAATAGCATTTTTATCGGGCTATGGCTTTTACACGGCGCAACTCTCGTTGAAACGGGACCTAGTAACAAGGGGATCCTGAGATGGTGAAGGCCAAACGTTCGGGGGTTGGGAAGCCACTAGGAGCCCCAAAGCCGCCTCGAGCTTCTTCTCAGCAGCGCCGCCGACCCTCCCCTATACTTAAATTCTGCACAGCTCTGCGAGATAACCTCCCCTCCCTGGGCCTTCCTGACCTCTTTATCGGCCGCCTTCTCGCCGACTCCCAACAACGCGTACAAATCCAGCTCCAGCAGCTCTTTGTCCACCGCCATAGCTTCTCGCGGCCTCTTCTTTCCCCCGCAGGTTAAACACAAGGCGCTCCCGGCCGGCCACTACTATCCGTCCTAACGCTTCTCCCCAGCGCCTTGTTCTTCCCACGGCTGCTGGGAAATGTAGTCTTTCCCTTACGAAGACTTGCTTTCGCTCTACGTAACTATCTTACATCGCTGAACTACAATACCTATCGTGCGACCGTACATCTAACACTGAGAGCGTTCTTGAGCCGGAAGAGGAGAAATACAATTACTCCCAGAAGACACAGCGCAAGGGGAGAAAGTAAGTTGGTGGGAATTGTAGTTTTCTTTGTAAACCAATTCCATTAGAGAACAAGATGAGGTTGGGAGCGATGCAACTATAAGTCCCATCATACCGCAAGGTACCATTAATACAATGAATATTATCAGGCGATGAAAGAGGGTGGCAGTTTCCTGCTTGCGAATTCATGTCTCCCTTGTCCACGGTATCAAAAGCTTCCCTTGTCCACGAGGAGATGTATTGACAGCCCTCATAGTGATGAGGAGAAGGCGATGTTTTGCCCGACCATGATTGTGCACCAACTCTTCTGGTAAAGCCAATCGTCTCAACTGCGTGCGCACTCTGACGTTTGAGTCCAGATTGTGATTCCCTATACAATCGAGTGTGCTCTACTACTTGGTTCTTTTGTAGTAAAAGAAGGGATGATTAATGCAGCAGACTGGTCCTCGGCTGTTTCCCAGTTCGACCTAAGGTAGGTCGTAACAGTGGCATGGCCGTCTCCATATTTGCCTCTTTGAAAAGAAAGGGAGGGAGAAGATAGGAGGAATTTAATCCTTTGTTGAGAATGTGTGTGTGTTATGTGCCGTCAAGTCGTTTCCGACCTATGGCGACCCTATGAATGAAAAATCTCCAAAACGTTCTTTCTCTAACAGACCTACTCAGATCCTGCAGACTGGAGGACGTGGCTTCTTTTATTGAGTCAAGCCACCTGGTTTTAGGTCTTCCTCTTTTCCTGTATCCTTCCACTTTTCCTAGCATTATTGACATCCAGAGAATCTTGTCTTCTCATGATGTGACCAAAGTACGATAGCTTTAGTCTTGTCATTTTAGCTTCTAAGGAGAATTCCGGCTTGATTTGATATAGTATCCACTGATTTGTCTTTTTTGCAGCCCATGGTATCTGCAAAACTCTCCTCCAGCACCACATTTCAAATGAATCAATTTTCTTCCTGCCAGTTTTCTTCACTGTCCAACTTTCACATCCATACATAGTAATAGGGAATACCATCGTTTGGATTATCTTGATCTTGGTTCCCAGAGAGACATCTTTATCTTTAAGGGTCTTATCCAGCTCCCTCACAGCTGCTCTTCCAAGTCTTAATCGTCTTCTGATTTCTTCATTGCTGTCTCCCTGTTGGTTGATGATTGAGCCAAGGAATAGAACACCTTGAACAACTTCAATTTCCTCATTGTCAACTTTAAAATTGTGTAGTTCCTCAGTAGTCGTTACTTTTGTCTTCTTGACATTCAGTTTTAATCCTGCTTTGGCACTTTCCCCATTAACCTTCATCAGTAGATGTTTCAAGTCTTCACTATTTTCTGCTAGCAATGTGGTGTCATCTGCATATCTCAAATTGTTAGTGTTCTTCCCACCAATTTTCACTCCGCCTTCTTCTAGATCTAATCCAGCTTTCTTTATGATATACTCTGCATATAGGTTGAACAGGTAGGAAGATAATATGCATCCTTGTCTGACACCCTTGCCAGTTGGAAACCATTCTGTTTCCCCATATTCTGTCCTGACAGTAGCCTCATGACCAGAGTACAGGTTGCACATCAAAACAATCAGATGTTGTGGAACTCCCATTTCTTTTAAGACTCTCCATAGCTTTTCATGATCTACACAGTCAAAAGCTTTGCTGTAATCTATAAAACACAGGCTGATTTTCTTCTGAAATTCCCTGGTATGTTCCATTAGCCATCATAAATTTGCAATGTGATCTCTGGTGCCTCTTCCTTTTTCTTGAGAATATGGGGATTTGAAAGACTGAAGATCTTAGAATAGTGAATAAGCTGGAGATAGGAAGCCCACGTTGAGTCCTAATTCACACTGGGGTATGTGAGGTGGTGGTGACAGAATGAAATGTGCTGATTCATATTTCAGGTGAGGAATTCTATTTCTGAATTCATTTTTTAAAATTCCCTGCAAACAAAAAAACTAGATCAACAGGGAGAAAGGTTCTACTCCTTGAAGCTTGCAGTGTTAGCTTTCTGTTTACGGGAAATGTTTAACATAAGGGAGTTTTGGAATCTGACCCTCCATCTGCTGTTGTAAGTGTGGTGTGTTTACATTATTTATAGTCCACCTTTCTCAGAGTCTCTCTACACAAGACATCTTACACATGGATGCTCAAGTGAAAAATTTTACACTTGTTCTCCCATTATGGATACACATGCACTTCTAGGGAGAGAGTACACTTGAATATAAGATCACACAGAAAGTAAGTAACTTGAACATCCCTGTGTAAGATGTCTTGTGTAGAGAGACTCTTAACTGAAGGAGAATTACACAGTATAAATCAGTACAATCTTTTCAATATTTTTATAATGATCTGGATAAGGATGTAAAGGGATTACTCATTACATTTGCAGATGACAACAAACTGGAAGGAGTAGCAAATACCCTTGAAGATAGAGAGATTTTGTAGAGAATTCTCTGCAAAATCTGAACACACTGGAAAAGTGGGCAGATTTGAATAAAATGCAATTTAACATGGATAAGTGCCAGGTTCTCCACCTGGGTAACAAAAGTACAAAGCATGTATACTGGATGAGGGATACACTTCTGGGTAGCAGTGTGTGAATAAGATCCTGGGATACGGGGGGATGGGAATCTAAATATGAGTGTGATGAAGCAGCAAAAAAGGCAAACACAATCTTGGGGTGTATTAACAAAAGCATAACATCCAAAACACAGGATGTCATTGTCCCACTGTATACCTTGTGGGACCGTATTGTGTGCAATTCGGGAGGCCTCACTTCAAAAGGATATGGACAAATTGGAATGGGTGCAGAGGAGAGCAACCAGGATGATCAGGGGCCCGGAGACCAAGCCCTACGAGGAAGGATTGAGGGATCTGGGAATGTTCAGTTTGGAGTAGAGGAGGTTGAGAGGAGACATGGTTGCTTTCTTTAAGTGTTTAAAATGTGGTCACTTAGGGGAGGGAAGGGAGCTGTTTCTGTTGGCAACAGAGGATAGAACGTGTAACAATGAGTTAAACTACAGGAGGTAAGGTACCAACTGGACATTAGAAAAAACTTCACGTTAAGAGTAATTCAGCAGTGGGATCGGTTGCCTAGGTGGTTTTCCCCTCATTGGCAGTCTTCAAGGAGCAGCTAGATAAATATTTGTCAGGGATGCTTTAAACTGTTCCTGCATTGAGCAAGGGATTGGACTAGGTGGTCTGTAAGGCCCTTTCAACACTATTATTCTATGAATCAACAGTATGAGGCATTCAATAAGCAATTAGGATTAGGACTGCAGAAATCTGAAACCAAGCAGAACCTCAGACATAGCTGAATATAAAGCATAAGCATTAACATAACATGTTAAACAATGCATAAATTATATACGAGGATAATACATACAGCAACAGATGGTTCATCCTATACACTGTAGAATAGTCCATGGTAGAATAGTCGCTTGTATGATCTGTGGTACTGTATTTTTCTTGTCATTGTTACATGCCCACTAAACGGCTTCTCAGTTTAGAAAAAATGTTATGAAGATAATCTACTACAACTCTCCCTGAATCACTTGATGTAGGATAGCATAAGTAATAGATTGCCTCCAACATGTTCCCTTTAAAACTGTGGAGATGTTTGAGTTGTTTGGGAAGATAATAGGTCACTACAGCTCTGAAGAGGGAAATTGGCAACTCCCTTTCTCTTGCAATCGGTATATTATTCATGATGGGAACTAATGGAGCAATCCATTGCTCAGATGTTTCTCATGAGTTTGCTCTTTTGAAAAGGAGTGTCTTTCTTTAAGCTAGGGAGGCTCACCAAGATGGAGTGTAAGGTCCTTGAGAAAGGATGTACATAAATTAACCTTGCTATATGTCTTCCTGGCTTTCAAATTTCATAAATTATTAATTCATTAAATCAATACTAACAGCTGCTGTTATTGAAGATACGTTCATTCAAAACAAGGAAGGTCTCTTCAGTCTCTCTTTTGATTGAATGAATTTAAGATTGTGGTTTACATTACAAGTAATCTGTCTCCAGCGTTTCATAGTTGTTCATCACTTGCTGTTTATCCCATCTCTGAAGGAGGAATGAAATTTGGATAGCTGTGTACAGGCAGAAAAGAATTAAGAGTCTGCAGTTGTCTGTGCTGCCACATCTGTGAAGATGGATAGTAGATGTTATGGCTGCGCATCTAAGTTTACAGTCTTCAAGAAACGGGCAAGTATTTTGTATTAAAACATAACCTCTACGTCAACAATGAAGTAATCAAAATTGACTTCTCTTTTGACTTGAGATATAGCAACTTGAGCAATGGGATCTTCCAAAAATGGTTGGGCTAAGCCTACACAGTCATTTGTGAATGGTTCATGACCTTTCTGTTTAGAAAGGCATTTGATCTGTTCTTATTATATTTGTGATTTTTATACATTATGCAACTCTGCCACTTCCCTCAGTGAGTCTTGAGTAAGTCATGGCCTCTCACTCTCCCTTCCCTGTTTTTGTGACTGGAATAATAATAATAACTTATTGGTGCTCATGATTTAAATGCACATCCTCTGTAAAGCCTAAGAGGTCTAGTTTGGTTAATACTTGGTGGGAAATTGTAATTATTGGAGGGCATATGGTACAACAACCTTCTTGAAGATCAGTAAGTAGTCTGGTCAATGTCCAGGTGGGAGACCTCTTGGGAATCCTCTGTAAGCTACCTTGGGTTCCATGAAGGAAGACCAGCAGGATATATAAATGCAATAATAAGTAGATATAGCTCAGGGGCCCTCAGCCTTGTTGAACCTGTAGGCACTTCTAAAATCTCAAACAGATAGTGTTACCACAAGTGACTGTTATGAGAGATGTGAGCAATCACAAAATGGCTGCCCTGAGGGCTGGCTGCAATCTCAAAACATTGGGTGGTTCCACAAAATGTCAGAAAGTTCCAAGCCAAGCATCCTCCTGTGATGGAGGCAAGTGTTTCCAAATGGGTTCTCCCTTCTAATACAAATGTGATGCTTCCCAGACTCTTTTGAAGCACTTCCAATTCAAGTGAAGTGGAAGAAAGCCGTAACTGGCTCTTTGTTTTGGCTGGCTCTTTGTTTTGGGGTTATATACCTCCTAGACAGATTAGTGCCCCACTAGGAGTGGTGAACAAAGTCAGTATTATTATTATCCCCACAATATAGCTGGGGAGCTGGGGCTGAGAGGAGTGGCTTACCTAAAGCCACCTACTGAGCTCATAGTAGTAATAGGATTCAAACCAGCAGAGTGCTGATCTATAGCCTGACCGCTTAACCACATGTACTGTCAAAAGCTCTGTAGAAAAAAGGTGAAATGCAAACTTCTTTGAAAAAAAATTCATTGGATTGTTTGCAATAAGAATGATAAAGTCCTGTATATGCTAAAAATAATTACTTTTAATAATTATAATGAGAAAAACATAAATAGATGTACTGGTATAGAACTGGGTCAGGCCACTTCTTCCCATTCCTTTCTTTTATTTATGGGAAGATTAGCTTGTTTTTGTAAATTCAAGAATATGTCTGGGAGCATATGAATACCATTCAGATGTTTTTCTTCATTATGTATTAATGATGCAGAAAATTAATTTATGTGTGAGCTTGTATCCATTTACCCTATGGCATTGTTTATGGAAATGTTCCTGATATTAACTGCACTAATCTCACACTGTGTAATCTGCCTTGAGTCTCAGTGAGAATGTTGGACTATAAATGACATTAAATAAATGTTATTAAAATGAAGAATTACTTACAACAGAGCTTTTTTGTAGAATGTCATGTATGATATTCTTTTGCATCATTTCAAAGTAAATATAAAACCCACTTTATTCTGCTGTGAAGGGTGGAGGAAAGGACATGTTTTTTTGTGATGGCCCCACAGTGTGAGAGACTCAAGTAGATTTGCACATTTTGTGCTCCTAGAGCCAAAATTAAGCAACTTTAGCATCTCACTATAGTCAATTTATTTAAGTACATGCATTATTCTACATTTTAAATCAATGGGATTTAACTTTAACTGGGTCTTGTTCCTAACAACTTTTCAGTATATACCAAAAATGTGATATAAGAATGAAGCAAACATGTTTGGAATCACAATTCACTGTTGAACCGGGATTGGCTGCAGCTCCCTATTGAATTTGGTAGGAAACTTAGGTTTATTGCCACATGTCGAGTGCCAGTGGCCCAAAGTTACAGCTGATTTCTCTGTTTACAGATTTCATTAACAAAAGCTAGTGTAATAACTGTTTTTTTAAAAAAAAATCCTCTCTCCCTGGGTTATATAACTTGGCAAATATTTAATTTGCTTACATATAGAAAATTGTCAAATAATTCAATATGTGGTTATGGTATTTTAAAGACTAACCAACAGTCTAATACAAGTTTTTGGGGACTAGAGCCTGTACAGTGGATGAAATGGGCTGTAATCCACAAAAGTTTGGTGGTGGTAGAAAGTGCCCTGAAGTCCTAGCTGACTTACAGTGACCCCTGCTGGGGTTTTCAAGGGAAGAAACTAACAGAGGTGGTTTGCCATTGCCTGCCTCTGCAACCCTGCTCTTTGCTGGAGATCTCCTATCCAATTAATCCATCTTAGCTTCTAAGGTTTGATGAGATCCAGCTTGCCTGGGCTATCCAGATCAGCCCATAAAAGCTTATTTATGATTAAATGTTGGTTAGTCTTTTAGATCTCTGGTTTTGTCTGCAACAAACTAATACAGCTACTCCTTTGCAAAGTATGTTTGGTACGTGTTGGTATGGACACATCTTGTGACCCCTTCTCAAAAAGTGGACAATGGAGGCTTCTCAGTGTTAGTGCAGCTGGGTTCTAAGGACTAGCTTTCTTCCTTTGTTTTCTCCTTTTCTGCCTCTCTCAGTATGGATGCAAGAACTGTGGCCGAGCATTCTGCTCTGGCTGCCTTGGATTCAGTGTGACTGTTCCCCGTTGTGGAAACACTCAACAGAAAGTGTGCAAGCAATGCCACAAGGAATTAACCAGGTGAGACCGCTGATGTGTCTGTACAGGGTTTTTCTGCACTTTCATTCCCTTTTTCTTAAAATACAGGAACCGGCTTGTGTGAATTGCCACTTGGTCCTAGCTGAGTAAAAAGGCATTTGGGACTTCTGCAACTGGAAAAAAGAGCAATATTGTCTGTTTATGTTCTTTATAATCTGCTTTTCTCACTTAGACTCAAGGTGAATTACACAATGTAAATCAATACAATAAACAGATGGGATAGTCAATAAAAATACAATAGGATCTGCATTGAAGACATTTGAAAAGGTACGGGAATTCAGAGATGGAACACTGGTGAATCAAAACATACGTAATTTGATATGACAAATTAAACAGTGCGAAACCTACCCGGTAGGAACATATCTATATCAACAGACAGTGCTCAGTAGTATAGTCTACAATTCTGTGAAGAAAAATAATTTCATTCAGTCATACTGCTCCTGTGCATTTTGTACATACTTCTTTGATGGGTGTGGGTGTGGTCTATAAGAATGTAAATAAAAACAAGAAAATATAATTTACCATGAAAAGGCTGAGTTAAGAAGCTTAGTAAAAAGATAGTAATCACTGAGCATGTGAAAAGTACATGTGTATCCAGAACCACAAATTCATTAACGTGCTTCAGATGTTACATTGGTGCAATAAAGGCGTATTACATAAGGAAACTCATGGTGTGCCCCCCCTCAAATGAATAAGTTTCCCTCTCTCAAGTTCAGGATATTTAGCAAAACATAAATACAACCACCCCCTTTCCCCTGTAATTATGACTTCAGTGAAACAAAGAGGTTAAAAAAGGAAAAAATCTAATGGATAGGTATAGGGTGTGTGTTCCTTTTCATTGAAATCAAAGGCATACCTTCTATTTTGGACACATTGAGAAGAATATCCTAGCAATGCCATACAAGGACATTTTGTGGGTTTTTAAAAAGTTTTTAAATGTGTTTCTTTTAAACATTGAGGGGTCACGCTGCCAATGGCTGGGGCATGAATGCAGGACAACGTAATATGGAAACAGAAAAAAATGCATACATTGTGGCTGAAACAGGGAAAATCTTCCATGTACAAGCAGCCCTGGACATCTTTCTATATGGAAAAAGGAGTGGGTTTGTTTGTTCATTTTATATGAGGGAGAATTTCGTCATGTGATCCCATTACCTATAGTCTGAAGGCCACAGTTAAGAAATAGTTTACCATGTGATCTGCAGTTTGTGAGCACTAGACTGGTTACACTGTAAATGTCATACTGCTGTTCTCATAAGACTGAAAGCAAGATAATATTTCTTGCCATTGTAAATAAAGAATTCCATATTCCATCCTTGTGACCTGTCTCATTTGTTTTTTTAGTGGATCGCCTCTGTCCAGTGCAGCTAAATGGTCCCCACCAGAGAACTATAAAAAGTGAGTCCTAACAACAACCAAGTTGGCTTAATTCCATATCCTGTGTGTGTATCTGTGTACATACATTATTTATTTATTTGGAATTTTTTTACTCTGCCTGTGTAAATTAAAATGTCCTGTGTTTGTTTAGAATAGGGTTGTCAACTTGCCAGCCTTCTTTACCTCCCAAGTGGAGGGCTGATGGTTTGCATTGCAGGTGTGGGGACCCGATCTGGCTTCCTTGCATGCCTGCTCCAGATGTCTTGATGATGTCACTTCCAGTTGAAAAATGGAAGTGATGGGCTTTCAGCAGGAGCAAAATCAGCTGCAAACATAGTATTTTCGCTATGGTTGGGGCCGATTTGGGCCTGCTGAGACCATGTCACTTTCAGGTTTTAACTGAAAGTGTATCATTGGGGCCTCAGGTCACACATCTCAGTGCGTGCTGTGGTGGTTCCCAGCCTGTCCCCCCCCTTCCCCTGCTGATCAGGTGAGGTGGGCGAAGGGCTGGCATACCTAGTTTAGAATCAGATTAAGACCAGTAGTTCTAACCACTTACTAGCCATCTATAAAATTGTCTATTAGTGACAGAATTCCTAAAGTACAGTACAAAGGAAATGTTCAGATAACTTTTGGTGGTGAAATAGCAGTTCTCACTTCTTAATGAATTAGCCATGCTTCCCAATCCCCAAACATATTGAAGCTCAGGAAAAGTAGTTTCCCATGTAAAACTTGCATGTCTCTTATGATTGGTTCACATGCTCATTCCTTGATTACTGAATATGATTCCAGCTGAATTTTTGAACTAGTTTAGAAAAGATGACTGAGATATAGTGATATGAAGACTCTGCCTATGATGTTTGTTCTGAAAGCCCTAATTTGAAGCCGCAGTCATCAAGTTCTCAGGCTTTAGAAGACTCACAGGCTTTTAGAATTCTACTTCAGACCTCCTGCTGTCTGAAGTGGACCACTGTGGTGTTGAGTTTGGTCTAGGACTGAAGATATCCAAGTTTAAATCCCTATTTGGCCATGAGACTCACTGGGTGACCTTGGGACAGTCACTCTTCCTCAAGCTAACCTTTCTCACAGGATTTGTTATAAGAACAAAATGTAGAAGGGGAGATCTGTGTAAACCACCCTGAGCTCTTTGGAGTAAGAATGGGATAAAAATGTGATGGAAGAGCAGACAACTTATCCTGATGGTTCTTGTTGCAGGCGTGTAGCAGCCTTTGAGGCCAAGCAGAACCAGCCACAGGTTCCTCATAAGGGCCTGGTGAAATCCAAAAGTCAAACGGACTCCAGATATCGAGGGCTATCCAAAGAGGATCGAGCTATAGCAGAGAGACTAGAAAAGCTCAAGAAGGAATCAAAGTCCAGTAAGTCTAGTTATACTTCCTGTCTACCAGATGTTATCTTGATCAGAGATCAACATATGAAAGTAGGCCATTTGATGAATTCTCAATCTGTTTCTATTCATGTAAGAGAAGGCGAAAAGTTGGTAACAGCAGTCAGCTTCCATGTACATTCTTTTTTTTTAAAGTCCCATGTACATTCTTGAAAAAGCATAGGTATGCAGAACGTTACTAGGATTTGGACTAAATTTTATTTCTTCACTCAACAAATAAATCCCAGATACATAAACTAATTGTAAGACTCCAGTGTCTCAAGCACAGCAAGGTCACTGCCAACACTTGTTACCTAAGACCCTTTAACTGGAGATGCCAGAGGCTGGACCTGGGTGTTCTGCATGCATAGCATATAATGTACCACCGCACCGCAGGCCTTCTTTTGAAATGAAATCCTGCCCTCAAGTCATAGTTGACTTATGGCGACCCCTGGTGAGGTTTTCCTGGCAAGAGCCTAGCAGAGGTGGTCAGTAATTGGATGGGAGACCTCCAACGAAGACTAGGGTTGCAGAGGCAGGCCTTTTACTGCTTTATTACTGCAGGAGACTCCAGTTGGTCCATTTGTTTGAAGGTGCTGAAGGAAAGGAGTCAGAGAGAAATGACCTTTTGTTTTCCGTATCTTAATTCAAGCTTGGGTCTTTACCAGCTTGCATTTGGAAAACTAGCAGACCAACAATATAAGAAGTGGGTGGGTTAGAATAATTCTAGATCCTATCACTTTATAAGGGTATTTTAAAGCATAGTATACTCTGTTACAAGTACACTGGGAGTACTAAATAGAAAATTGTATAACACGACTACAAACTCCTTACTGCAATAATGACAAAACGTCTTAATACCTTTATAGACAAATATATCCACTCAGATCAAGCAGGCTTCATCCCAAAACCTGACATAACTAATAACATTCATAGAACTTTAAATCTCCTGGCTCATTGTAAACTCAATAAAATAGAAGCGGCCTTTCTGTCCTTAGATGTGGAAAAGGCCTTTGATTCGGTTGAAATCAAATACCTAATTAAAACTATGCAAATGATGAACTTTGGCGATAACTTTCTATCTATAATCCAATCTATCTATAATCAACCAAAAGCAAATATCTAGGTAAATGGGCAGTTATCAAATTCAATCAACATTGGACGTGGAACTAGGCAGGGATGCCCGCTGTCACCTATACTGTTTGCCATTGCCCTTGAGCCGCTAGCGATAGCGATTAGAGAAAATGACTTCATAAATGGTATAGATATAGGGACATCCAAATATAAAATCAGCTTATTCGCTGACGATATGCTGCTCTATCTGAAAAACCCCAATCAGTCTTTAAAGCATTTACATCACCTTTTAGAAATCTTTGGTAGAATTTCAGGACTGATAGTAAATCAAGAAAAATCCCAAATTTTGTCAGTGAATTTGCCTAGTCACAAGATAAATCAGATAAAAAACGCATATAACTTCCAATGGACTAATAAACAGTTAACTTATCTAGGTATTAAAATATCAGTGGATGTTAATGATCTTATTAAACTTAATCATGATAAAATAATTTCAGACATAAAATCAGATATGCAAAATAAGAAAAAACTGAACCTTTCTTGGTGGGATAGATTCCACATAATTAAATCCTTCTATGTACTAAAACTTCTATTCCTGTTTAGATCTATTCCGGTGAAAATATCAACAACCCAATTGAAAAAATGGCAATCAATTCTGAATAGATTTTTGTGGCAAAACAAACCTTCACGGGTCTCTTTTAATATCCTCTCGTTGAAACATTCAAAAGGAGGTTTAAACTTTCCTGACTTGGCAATTTACCAAAAAGCAGTTAGTCTGTTTAACATTCTACAACTCTTATCAGCACCTGAACTCTCTAGTTGGAATATACCATTGTGTTCACTCCCAAAATCATTCTCACTTGGTGACTTGATTTGGAATCAAAGAAAGGATCGCCCTCCATTAAATAATAACATATTACTGTCAGCAGTACTATCAGAATGGGATTTAATAAGAGATAAAATAGTTCCTAAGATTTCAAGATTCTCTTCTTTTCACAATCAAACATGGCTTCCACCAGGAAAAAACAGTAATTATAACTTGGTCCTCAAAGATATGCAACTCAATAGGCTTATAGACATAACTTCTGGGAAAGATATTATGTCAAAACAAGAACTGGAAAATAAAACGCAAAAGAAAATTCATTGGTATGTTTACATGCAGATTAAAAACATGACAGAGAGTATAAATCTTAAAAAAATTATGAGTACCCCTTTGACTGATTTTGAACAAATTTTAAACTATACACAGAGGGAGAAAAAGGGGATGGTATCTAAAATATATGCTATTCTGCTCTCTTGTTTAAAAAGTACTGATTTACCTTGCCAATCCAAATGGCATCAGGATTGCAATATCGAAAAAACACAGGAAAAATGGGAGGAAATCTGGTCATCTTCAATATTTACATCAAAAGTAATTTCTGTAAGACTCCAATCGTTTAAAATTATTCACAGGTGGCACTTGACGCCTAAAAGATTGTCTACAATGTCATCCTCTTGCTCTCCCCTGTGTTAGAAGGGTTGCAATGAGGTAGGATCCTTCTCTCATTGTTGGTGGGGTTGTTCACGGATAGCCACATTTTGGAAAGAAATATTGGAAGTAATAAAACAGATAACAAATTACGATATTCCATTATCACCTTCAATTATATTTCTAGACCAATGGAATATTCCACAGATCCCAAAAGCTATCAGGAATCTTATAGCAATATTTTTAGTTGCAGCGAAATCAGCGATAGCTTCAGTCTGGAATCTGAAGAAAGTGCCAACTAAAGAGATGGGGCTCTCTAAGATATGGGACCATTTCATCCTGGATAAAATTAATGATAATATTCTCAATGCTGAACGCTTTCCCGCCAGTTCCAATTTCTATGAGAAATGGTTCCCTTTTCTTGAATTTATAGACATGCACGATTTACATCCCAAAATAAGAATTGCTCAGACGTTGACTCAGTTTTCTGATATTTGGTAATATTATGTATGCTTTGTTTAAAAGTTATTGTAATGTTCATATTCTTCAAAACTTGTAAACTATTATTGATTAGTTGTTGTGTTACAGCTGATGATCATTGTTGATTTCTATTTGTTGTATGTTATAAAGCTTATTTAAAAAGTAAATTAATTTTTAAAAAAAGTGTATTTTCAAGGGTTAGGGGAAGCTGCCATGCCCTTTGGGTTTCAGAGGCAACATCGCTTGTTGTGTGGACAGAGTCTGATGAAATACTTGAAAGTTGGGACAGGGAGTGTGATTGCAAGCCTTCTGGTGATCAGCAGGTGGAGCTTAAGCACTCTGAATAACATTTTATCTTGAAAATAGCAGACAGTGAATACATTGTAGTCCAGTTCTTTGGCTTTATTCATATAGCAGAACTGGGATTTGAGTACTGAATGCACATAGGCAAAGGCAGGGATATAAATGTTCTATGCCAGTATCTCACATGGTTTTGAGTATTCTTGCACTCTGTTCAGTGTGTGTGTGTGTGTGTGTGTGTGTGTGTGTGTGTGTGTGTGTGTGTGTGTGTGTGTGTGTGTGTGTGTGTGTGTGTGTGTGTGTGTGTGTGTGTGTGTGTGTTTGATTATCTGGTATTGGGCTAATTTCAACTGTGTAAGAGCAAAAGGATATAAAGATACAGAACTCATTTTGGTCATTGTTAATAAACTAGTTTGCTCTTCATTGCAGAGTCCGTTCCATCACAGGCTGAACTAGAGTCCAGGCTGGCAGCATTGAAAGATGACCCTGCAAAACCCATTCCATCCACCCAAGAGATGGAAAACCGCCTGGCGGCCTTGCAGGGCAGACCACTTCCCTCCAATGCTCCCAGACCAGTAAGATCCCCTCTCCTGGTATAAATCATTACTAGAGACTGTTTTCTAGTGGCAAAGAAAGACTGGGTTAGTCTTTTGCATAGATCCAGTAGTTGGATCTGGCTGAAGAGTTCACAAAAGCATCTTTTGCAGAGGTAAGGCAAGGGAGCATCTTTCCCTGCCTTTCCCTTCTCCAAGCAGCTCACTGTTGTACTGAAAATCCTTGGTGATGATCAAGAGAGCCTTACAGACAAAAGCACACCATGGTATAGGGTGCTGCAGCAACATGGTGGATCCAATCCATCTTTTCACATTTTTCTTCATTAGAAAAACTTTTGTAGGCTTCTGGAAGACTTCTTCTACTGCAGGATACATGTCAAGGTGTGAATTCCTTAGTTTGGTGAGGTCCACTTTTACTTTGTTTTTAGAGGTGGAAAACGCCTTTGAGACTTGAGAAAAGATATTAGTTAAACTTGAATTTTAGAGAAGCTGGTGTTGTGGTTCTTCAGTAACTGAAAAACTGATACCTTGATTGGCACAGATTAATGCAGATGTACTCCAGCTGTTTGAAAAATATGAGGATTGTTGATTTGGTGGTGTTCTCTGCCTCATACCTGTGACCTTCTGAGGTTTTTGTATTTGCTCATCTAACTCTGTGTATCTCTCACTCTTGCTAGGTTCACCAACTCTCCAATGCCAAAACACAAGCTGAGCAGTCAGATGACCTCCTGAACCAGATGACGGAGGAAGTTGCTATAGATCAGAGCAGAAACTCAGGTGTTTTACCTCAAGGTTCTGGTTCTGTTTTAATTCTGCCTCTGCCTCATCCTGTAATGACTTCTTCAGTGCTACAATTTCCTCACAAAAATTAAAAGAGAACTTACTTTTTATCACATCACCCCCCCCCCCCAAATTCAGCAGAGTCTCAGAAAATCCTAAAGAGAAGCCAGATATAATATTTAAAGAAAAGTCATAGTGGTGAGAACTTGAATTCACAATTTGCTTGACAAATGTACCTTCCAGTAATTCAAATGCTGGATCAGCATATTGGTCTGCCCCTTACCCATGCTTTGATGGGAAGGGGCTGCCCATCTTTTCCTATTTGTTGTGAAGTAGGGTGTGTACATTTATAAGTGTAGCCCTCATCTTTTTTGAAGGGAAACATTTTAAAAATTGTTGCTTAATTTATAATTCACCTTTCTCACTGAGATCCAAGGTGGATTACAACAGTATAAGTGAAAAATATAATTGACATTCACTGAGCAAAGTATAATAGTGAAGAACAGTTAGGACATTCAAGGGAACAGATACAATAGGGAATGGTAGCAGAAAAAAATTAAACAAGCATAAAGCCAAGCACAGAGAGGAAATCTATCTGAAACAAAGCATAACTAATTCTCATGGCATGTTTAGCATGCCAGCATGGAAAGTCTCTGAGCTATTTCTTAGGAGGGTTGAACAGGGAGAAGTGTCTTCATGACATCCTGGGCATGTTTTTGTGACATCCTGGCCGCTAGCCAGTCGATGCTGTCCAATGCTGGCTTTTGATGAAAACTGCAAAAAGTTTTTTTTTAAGGTCTCCACTCTAGAGATGGGAAGGGTATGTTCGTCCTGAATGCTGTGAGAGCACTTTCAGATCAGTCCCCCTCTCTAAAAATGTTCCATATATCTTTGTCCCTAGATTATACGAGGCTTTTAAACAACTCTGTGATAGCATGAAACCCCCCCCCCCCCAAGGATTTGGGAAAATTGAGGAAGCTGACTTGAAGAAATGTCAAGATATCTCACATTTAGGTTTTACTTGATGCAAGCAAGACTGTGAAAGCTGGAAAAACTGGCTATCAGTATCTCAGATTGCCATGATAAAATTTTAGTTTTCATTTTGTTTTAATTCTTTGTACTTTCTTGATTTCATGTGTAATAAGACCAACTAGGTAACATCTTTTGTATACTGGTTAGCAATGCTTGAGCTCACATCCTGTTATCTAGCCCTAAACGAGGAGTGAATTTATTCGATGATTAGTTCATCTGTTCATTGGCATGTCCATGGCTGTTTGACAGGCTGTTCCTCTGTATTCCTTCCAAGCAGTGTAGTACAGTGTGACTGGCTTTTTCTGCAACCATGGGCACCTTTTCCCTTGCCATTTATTTACATTATTTATAGTCCGCCTTTCTCACCGAGACTCATTCTGTCTGTATTATCTCTCTGTCATGCATGTGGGAACTCACCATAAGTCTTTACTCTCCAGAAATCAACACACACAGCTTGAACGACTTAAATCGAACTGATGGGTTCACTAGTGTTGCTGATATGGAGCCCAAACAGCTGGAAGAAGAGAAGAATAAACTTCTAGCAGAGGCTGCTGCTGAGCTGCGGGAAGAGAACACCAGGCAGGAGAAGATTCTAGAAGTGGCCAAGCGATTGGCCATACTCAGAGGCCAAGACCCTGAGCAAGGTACATGAGAATGTTCTGAGGAACAGAAGCTTATTTCTTTGGAAGAAGTTAATCTTTGTTAGCTGACTAATGGGAGTTAGTCCAAGAGCTAAAACAAACAAAAAATGACTGTTTCCTGGTTCCAAGATTGTGGTTATTTAGAAGCAAATAAAGTGCATTGCTCAAACCTTGGTAACAAGAACTCTATTTTCACAAGCAAAACTGTGAAGACACTTTCCTTTTTCTTTATACCAGCCTCGGGACAAATTCAAGACACACTTTTGTCTTCTGTTATATAACAATCATATTATTTCGGCCCAGATACTCTTTTTCTCTAAAATATTTATAATATCCCTTCAAGAAGTCTCATGTGTTTTGAAGTTTTTCACAGAATAGGGAAAAACATTTGTCAGCCAATAAGGTTTGCATATCAAGCTGCAAGATAAGGCACACCTGCAGCTACCTGTTGAAAAATTGGCAACCTTGGTACCAACAACTAGAGCAGGCCTTGTTTATACCAGCCCTGGGAGATTCAGATTCTTGACACATTTGCAAGGGCTAGAAAAAGGCTGCAATCCACTATAAAGACAACTCAGCACCTGTAAGGTAGAGTCTATACAAGCAGAGGCACACAGTGTCTCCAGAAACATGTTTTGATATACCTGTTCATTACATTGCCAATTTCCCAGTCTTTATCTTACAGTTACTCTGGATGACTATAAACTCCCCAACAGTGACGAAGAAATGGAAGAAGAAGAGGCCATTCAAAGAGTTTTGAAACAGGTCTAAAATAGTTGCTATTACTTTTGTGGTATTAATCTTGTTGCTTTTGATTCCTCTCTAAGCACCTAGTGTATATCCACCAAGCAAGGGGTTCATCGTTTGGAAATAACTGTCCCTATCAAAGGAGGGAGCTTGGCGTGAAATTTCCCCAAATTTTGTACTTAACCCCCATGACAGCCATTTTGTGACTGGTCCAACCCTCCTCCCTCAAAAAGGAGTCTAAAGGGGATGTGTGCATTGTGTTGTTCAAGCTACTATATGCTTAGAGGCTCGATCAGGCTAATTTCCCATCCCACCCTTTGTTTTATTTCTTTAGCAGATACTCAACTTCCCAAAGTTCCCTGTTTCATGAAAGGCAATGAGTACACCTGGTCTAATCAGGCTGAAGGTCATTGGAGGGTGGATATCTCTTATTGAAACATAACTGCCAGCCCAAGTATGTAGAAACCTTTACCCTGCCTATGGGTGGTTCCATTTCACTGCCCCACTGTTAGGTTCAGGACCATTTTGCACGTGTTATTGGAAGAGGCTGTGATCACGATGTCATATTAGACAGGAAGTGCCGAACAGATGGCATGACAAATACTTAGAGGAAATTTTGGAATGTGGGAAACATAAGTGGAATGTGTAGAATTTATTTCCTGAGAACACAAGGTCTTTAAACTTCACATAGAGACATCAAAGCAAGTCCCCCGACAACGAAAAATCCTTGCCACTAATCACTTCTCTGATACATGAGCATTTAAATATCTGACCCAGGGCATTGAGTGGTAAAGTAAATGTACATTTTGCACAACCGGCCTGGTCTGATTAAGACTACTGGACTCCTTAACTATCAATGGCTTTATCTTGTAACTAATGGAAGCATCTGATAACCTCCACTATGTTATTTTTGGTGGCATTTTAGAATATATGAAAAACTAAAATTCTTGCCAACTAAAATATTAAGTAGGATCATCTGTTTATTAAATTAAAGACTAAGAGAGTAGAAGAAACAGTTTATGAAAAGAGGCTTTTACATGAAGAAAAAGTCTTCAGTTTCCAAAAGTCTTTCTTATTTACCATCAGCTTACTGAAGAAGCAGCTCTGGATGAAGCCAGTGGCTTCAATATTGCCCCGGATCAATCCACCCAGCCAGAAACTGCGCAGCAGAAACCAGTCAAGAAACCTAAGCAGGTGAGCAGCTAGTAAAATCCTCTGTGCAGGGGCATCTGTGACTAAGTGTTATTCTGAGATGAACTGAGCACATTACCAGCTGTCCTGGCAATTCCCAATGGGGCACCCATGAGCACCATGGTACCTGCCAATAGGCTTCCAGTGGCCATTTGCTTCTTCAGTGAAAGACCTCTCCAAAAAGCAGAAAGGTAATCTTGGGTTTCTTCCATCTTATTGGCGCAGGAGGTGCTTCAAAAGATTCCTGGAACCTTTGTGATTGCAGGATGTACCTATTCAGAAACCTCTGCCTTCATTGTTGGGGGATGCTTGGCGTGCGGCTTCCCAGCATGTAGTGATTAGCCCTGACATCCCATGGTAGCTATTTTGTGATGGTGCTCACTCCTCAGTCTCAAAATCCCCAAACTGCCTACAGGCTGACCAAGATTGGGGATCCTTGCATTATACCATCGTATCTATTGGCCCTGCGTTCCAATTGCAGCAGGTTCAAAACTAATCTGTTAGTTTCACTGTTAGACTGAGGGCCAAAATACATGTTAAACAGGAGAGCTGTGATGTGGTGGGGCATATGGAATGGAGAGAGAAGTTATCCCCTTTCCCGTTGCTGTTTTACTGATTAAAAACAGTTCCTCTGAAGCTGCTGTTAGCTGTATTGCACCAGCAGTATTATTTAAGGTTCTCTAACAACCCCCAAAATGATTACCAAGATTTTGGTGGCATTTAAAAAAGCACAAATTACTATTGTTTTAGGTATTTCAAACCTTCCATATTTGTTTTTAGTTTTTTCATTTTAAAATTTTCTGCAAACCTGGGACTTTCCTCAGAGTTGTAGAAAAATATGCCCATGTGTACATGCCTCTATTTTAGGGATTGTTACAAATCCATACTCTGAGATCATTGTTCAGAATTAGATGATTTCAAATGTCCAAAGTGCTTCATGTACTTAACTCTCACAACAGCCCTGTAAAGTAGACAGGCATGGCTGTGGGGAAGAGAGAGCTGCTGCTAGTTTGTTCATAGCTGATGTGAGTCTTGAACCAGGAAATTCGTGGTTGACAGTCTTAATTGTCATGCTATATCAGATCTGTAAACATGTGTAGAGCACGTGTTCAAAATGTTTTAGTCTTCAGAGGGCAGAATATTTATGCCTTAAATAGTTACTTCTCCCTCTTTTCTGGCTTCCAATGAATTCCAATTTCCATCATATTGGTATCTGTTCTTTTCACATCCCATGGATTCCTGCCCCCAAAGCAGATAACAATGCACATCCTTAAATTTTGCAAAATGACCCAATAAAAATATGAAAGAAGGAACAGTATGCAGCTTTTGTATAAAAGTTGTGCAAGCATGTAAAAATGCAGAACTTGAGGTGGGGGGAGCGAGGCAGGATTGCTGGAATATGAATATTTATTTATTTAAAACATTTTAATGTCACCTTTCCCACCCAGTTCAGGGTCCCAGAGGAGGCAAGTAGTGTTAAAACATTAAAACAAATTTTAAAACACATAAATTCAACAAAACACAAATACATAGACAATAAAACACAAAACACATAAACAGGAAGACGGGTCAATGGGACTCACCAGAAAAGTCATCATCCGCTGGCAGAAGACAGTGATAGCAAGGAGACAAATCTCTGGAGAGGAGATTCCATAATTTTGGTGCCACAACTGAGAATATCGATTCTCAGGTTGCCATCCATCAAACTTAAAATGGCAGAGGCACCCAAAGCAGGGCCTCCAACAATGACCACAGTGGTCAGGTAGGTTCATGGTATCTGAAGAAGTGAGCTGTGACTCACGAAAGCTCATACCCTACCACAGATTTTGTTAGTCTTATAGGTGCTTCTGGACTCTTGCACTTTTCTACAGGTAGGTTCATGGTCATGCTTGTTTTCCACAACTTTTCTTTGAGGCAAGAAGATGCTCTTTTTTGTTCATGATCTTCATCTTCCCCTTCATTAGGCACAAGCTTCAACATCTGCTAAACCCCCCATCTTGCCTGCTAAGGCATCAGACAGTGATGAGGAAGAGTTGCCCTGGTGCTGTATCTGCAATGAAGATGCCACCCTGCGCTGCCATGGCTGCGAGGACGACCTCTATTGCCACCGATGCTTCCGGTAACTGCAGTAAAACCCAGCTTGACTTGCTGTGAATTTAGGGTATGCTTCTGCTGAGCAGGAAGAAGAGTTGGAAGAAGTCGTGATTTGCAAGCAGGCCCCTGAGAAACATTTCTAGCATCATCTGCAAACACGACTTGTTTTTTATTTGAATTTTTATCCTACTTTTGCTCCAATCCTTTTAAAAAGTTTCTTTCGAAATCTGAATTTTGGAAGTGGAAGGATAATGTATAACTTATGTCTCATCATTCTGGTCTCAGAATCTTGGGTTACTTCCAGATGAGGGCATGAAAACGCACACTTATCCCTGCAACAGCAGCAGCAAGCAGCACGCAGCACATACCGTTCCCATGCCACTTGCTCTGCTGCCACCCCTCTACCCACTTCTTCCCTGCTACCCTTTACAGGGTTCCCCTACTGCCTGCAATGCCACTTTTCAGCCCTTTAAAGGGCTTTTGTTTCTTTTTCCTGATTGTGCTGTTTTGCTATAGCATTCCACCTTCAAAATGGCAGAACTAAAAGCTGTGTCTTCTCCCCGTTTTCAGTCTTTTAAAGGCTCTGTACAACTTTGTAAAAAAAAAAAGCCTTTTAAATGCCTGGGGTGGGTGGGAATGCAGTACTTATTTCTGTCATTTAGCTGCACCACCCCTCCTGTGGTGGCTGCTGGGTAGCACACAGCGTGTAGCTGCCCCTCTGTTTCCTGATTTTTTTTTTAGAGAGAAAATTAGGTTTATGTTTTCTTTGGAGTAAAGGGGGAAGGAAACAGGAGCCAGATGAAATGTCTGTATGCTCTCCTTTGCTGCAGGTTTGGTGTAGTGGTTAAGAGTGGCAAGACTCTAATCTGGAGAACCAGGTTTGATTCCCCATTCCTCCACTTGAAGCCAGCTGGGTGATCTTGGGTCAGTCACAGCTCTCTCAGACCTCTCTTAGCCCCACCCACCTCACAGGGTGTCTGTCGTGGGGAGAGGAAGGGAAGGTGATTGTGAGCCACTCCAAGACTTCTTCTGGTAGTGAGGCAGGGTATAAGACCAACACTCCTCCTCCTCCCCACCCCGCCCCTCACTGCTGCTGTCATGTATGTTGGGGGCAGGGGAGCCTGTGTAGAATTAGCCTTGGTGCAACATTTGGAATGGCAAAGAAATTCGAGTCATGCCTGTTAGGGCAAAATCCATTGGAAATTTCTCCTTGCAAGCCCTATTGACATGGATGGAAGCAGTAGGGCCTGCTGAAGAGGAGAATTGTGCATTTGATGCTTCCACTCCTCCTCCTCTTGGCTTTGGCTCCCTGCAGCTATTGTGAACTGTTCTGACCACCCTGGTCTCCTTTCACTAAAGAGGGTCTGTACTTCCTGTTTGGCTTTCAGGGAAGGCCATGATGAGTTTGATCGGAAGGAGCACCGAACATCTAGCTATCGCCCTCCTCAGAAGCAAAAATGACCCTGTCGAAGGTGAGAAGAGAAAAAGACGTCAAATGGGAGAAGGAAAAATTGCTGTTGATGTGGAAGATGTCCAGGACAGGTTGCCATTGCAGACTCAGCTGTAAGCTTTCTGGACAATGCAACACTGAGAAGTCTGGAGGGAAAGCAGTTGTCCCTGGCAAAATCAAGGCAGCTACTGTGGGGCTTAATGGTACGCAACATCTTTCCACAGGTAGCATTGTGAGTAAGCCAGTGATGCTAAGGGGGAGGGTGTGTGAGAAGAATGTCATGCTTTCAAAAGTGAGTAATATTGTACAAGTAACTCCAAAACAGGATGAGGTGCACAGAATAATGTTGCATAGGTAATAAATTATATGCAAGAAGAGTCTGACGAATTTTCTTATGAATGAATATTATTCACCATAGTATCCTAGAATCTGAGAATTTAATACCATTCCACTCATCTCAAGGTCACTTACAGTGCAATGCCAAGCACAGTTGCACCCTTCTCAGCCCACTGACATTTTAGAAGAGTGTGACTCTCCTTTGCACTGTAAATCTTACTTCTTGTGTTGAAGCAATAGACTCTGTGATATCCCAGCTTGAATCCCTCACAGAAGAAGGTAATTCTGTTGCTGATCTTGTAGCAGCTAAATTCCTGTCTACGGTTTCCAGTTAGGGTAGGGAAGACTAGCGCGAGTGCTAAATACCTGGATCCTGTTCTCTCTTTCTCTGGCTTTCCACACCAAAAGCAATTTTTTTAAGGTATAGGAATGATTGGACTGACAAGAGAAATACTACTCTATACCACAAGAGTTCAGATGGCCAGTAGCTTCATCTAGTCCCCTTTTAGGGGACTAGATGAAGCAACTGAAGATTATTATCAGTGATTATTAGACATGACTGCTAAATACAACCACCATATTCAGAGGCAGCATATCTCTGATTACCAGATGCATGGGGTAGGCAAAAGAGGATTGCTATCTTTACCTTACTTTCCGGAGATTCTGAGTTAGAAAAACCTTTTTATAGTCGTTATAGCAGCCAGAGTGAAGCGGGCACTATTGGGTATTGCACTATTGCCAACAATCATAAATCCACAGGCATGTTTCTAAGCGTGATCAATCTCCATCAAAATAACAGTTCCACCTCTTGGGGAGTGGCATGATGGGCATGGTGTTTTTTAATTTTGCACTTAATGGGAAATTGGAGCACAATGGAGGCAGGGGCATTTCTTCTCCCACTGAGGATGACTTACACTGTTCCCAGAAGACACACACATTGATGAACAGCTCTGTGATAAACATGCTATCAAGATGGCATGTGTGAGGAAATGGCATGTTATTACATGTTACAGGTTTTCACAGTAACTTGTAAAACTAGGTATAAAGGCAGATAAAAGGCACCAGGAAGGGAAAATGTAAAGATGGGACTTCAGTATTGTATCTGTAGCTTTTATTTCAAAATATACATACCTTTGTATTGTCTTCTTTTCTCTGATTATTAGTATTTATAGAAGGAACCAGTTTCTTCTTGTAGAGGTTGAAAAGATCATTTTCTGATTTGATATCTTATCAAGCTACTTTTCAGTATTCTTGCTTATCACTATGGTGATCTGAAGTTATGACTCGCAGGCCCTTGATGCATTACTTCATTTAAAGAATGATTTCAGGACCATGATTAGGATTTAAAAAAACATAAGGCAATGTTAGAAGGGTGGAACTCATTGATTGGTGCAAATTCTAGTCATTGGTAACACCTAAGGTTTTGCCTGCAGAAACTGAAGAACCCAGCAGAATGAAAACTGCGAAAGCACCTGGTCCAGATTTCATCCCTCTTGAGCTGTACCTGCATAACATTGGTTGGTGGAGCTCTACTTTGGCTCCAGTTTTCTTGGTAATAAATGGAACTGGTATAATTCCAAGTGGTTGGAGACAAGCTATTATACTCCCTATCCATAAAAAAGATGACAGGGCAAATCCCACCAATTATCGTCCAATTAGCCTTTTGTCTTCGTTAGGAAAACTGTATGCTTCCTTGTTATTACAAAAGTTATTAGATTGGGTGACTTATGAAAAGCTTCTAGGCCCTAAGGAACCAGGCTTTGTTACTGGAAGGTCTGCAATAGACTATTGTTAAGTTTTATATCACTTAGCCAGGAAATATACATTAGCACCAAATAGTAAACTATGCATGGCTTTTATGAACCTCCAGGCGTCCTCCAGGTGGCTTTAATTCCAAGAGATCATCTATAGGACAAGCTAAGGAAATCATTGATTGATCAAAGACTGCTGTGGTTAATAAAGAAGTTACACAATTCTCCTTCAGCTCGGGTGCATTGTAGTTTGGAAGGCCATTTGTCCAACTCTTTCCCTTTACAGAAAGGTGTTCGACAAGGATGCTTGTTAGCCCTGTTGTTTAATTTGTCTATAAATGGTAGGCACATTTTTTGAGAAACCCTAAATTTCATCCACCAATGTTAGCTGATTGCCCCAGTATCAATGTTGTTATATATGGACAGCACACTTTTGCTAGCTAAGTCTTCTTTAGGCCTTTGGCTGAAGGCCTTTTCAAAACATTGCAGTGCAGAAGGATTGACAATAAAACAAGTCTAAGGTTATAGTACTCTCTAAATCTAATCATATACAGAAATATAACAAGCAAGGTAATGGGAAACCTGTAGAGCAAGTAAGTTGGTTTTGTTATTTAGAAGTCTATTTTCAAGCTAATTTGGCTTGGAGAGCCCACCTTAAGAATGATTTAATTTAATTTAATTTATTATATTTATATTCCGCCCTCCCCGCTTTCGCAGGCTCAGGGCGGATAACAAATACAAACATCATTAAAAGCATTTAAAAACATTAAATAATACATTTAAAAACATTTAAAAACATTAAATATTACAATTCATGCTGCATAGTGGTTCATACATGCCTCTGTGTTCGCATAGGGGTGATGGTTTAACCCCCCCTTCATGGGGGGGGGCAGCCACTGCCCGGCGTCAGCCATATGCCTGGCGGAATAGCTCTGTCTTACAGGCCCGGCGAAATGCAAGCAAATCTTGCATTTCCAGGCCTTGATCATTACCAGGCCTTGGTTGTGACAAAGGCCTGTTTGCGACAAAGGCCTTAATACATTTCTGGTGTAGTGGTTAAGAGCTCAGGACTCTAATCTGGAGAACTGGGTTTGATTCCTCACTCCTCAACTTGAAGCCAGCTGGGTGATCTTGGGTCAGTCACAGCTTCTAGCTCTCTCAGCTGCACCCACCTCAGGGTGATTATTGTGGGGATAATAATAACATATTTTGTAAACCGCTCTGAGAGGGTGTTGTCATCTTGAAGGGCGGTATATAAATCGAATGTTGTTATAATAAAGGTGGTCAGTTTGTCCCTGCTGCTATTTCAGTTTTTAATGCAAAAGTGATTGAGGGCTGCAGAGAGACATTAGATTTCCCATTAGATTATTTTTGCAGAAAATCACTAGTGTGCCAAATTGTGTAATTTCTCTCAAAGGGTGGAACTGGGCCTGCAATCTCTGGAAGCGTGGGCTTGGGCGATGGCCTTTGGGCTCTGGTTGAAAATTCTGTTTGTCTCAAAAGCTAATAGGTGTGTCTGTTTATTAAAATCTGATTTATAGGTCACACCATGGAGGAAATTAATGGAGACTAGACTTCAATTGTTGGGGCTCAACAGTAGTGACTTAGTGAGCTTGGGAAGGTTAGCAGCACTCTTTGGTGAATGAAAGCTTGTATACTTTGGATCTTTTGAGTACTGTGCAGAGAGCCCATAAGGTATGCTTAGGTTGCCAGGCTCCCTCAACTTCCTGGTGGGAGGTTGGAGGCCTGGCACTTATCTTGCTGGTGGGCACGCTCCCGGGAAATGGGATGACATCACTTCCAGGAAGTGACATCATCACATGGCTGCCCTGGGAATGCGCCTGCGCTCCACAGGGGGCTGAATCAGCCCAGATCGGGCCCAATTTGGTCTGGATTCGGGCCAGAATTGGGCCCAGATCAGGCTGTTGCAGAGCAAGGGAGTGCTTTCATGCTCTGCAGTGGCTGGATACGGCCCGGATTGGGCTGAATTAGGCTTGAATTGGGCTGCTGCAGAGTGGGAGAGCACTCCTACACTCTGCAGGAGCCCAATTTGGGCCAATTCAGCCCAGATCTGGCCCATTTCAGGCTGATTTGGCCCAGATTTGGCCTGAGTGGGGGCAATTTGACCCGGATCCAGCCTGATTCGGGCCCGAATCGGCTGTCATGGGCTAGGACAGCCCAAGCAGAGTTGTCCAAGTCTGGTCTGAGGTCAGAGCACAAGTCCAAAGCCAAGTGTGAGTACAAAGTACAAAGTCCAGAATCCAAAAGCCAAGTCAGGAAGTCCATAGGTCAGTTACCAGTCAGCGCAAGGGTGATCCAGAAGCAAGGTCAAGGCAGGGGTCATGCAGCAAGGCAAGATTCAGCAGAGTGGTAGCAGTCAGCAGGATTCTGACATGTTGCTTCCACGGCTTCTGGTGTTCTGTGGCTGGGTTTTATAGGCAGGCTGGGTTTGCAGCCAGCTACTTGGGAGCTATCCTGCGCTCACTCCTCATCACTCTCAACAGCTGGTGTCTGGCCAGGAAGTGTGCACTTTGCCCCCTCTCCTGCAGCTCCATCCGCTGCTTTTGTCTGCGGCGTTGTCTGGGTGAGGCTGGAGGTTTGGGCGTCCTTGGCTCAGCTTCACCAGTGGTGTTAGAGCTGGAGGGCATTGGTGCCACTGACTCAGCTGCTGTCTGAGGACTTTGGGCAACTGGTGGCTGGGCTTTACCGGTGGTGTTGGAGCTGTAGGTGTCAGTGATGTTGGAGCTGGCTTAGCTTCTGGCTGTGGACTCTGATTAGCCAGCAGCTGTTCTTCCTGATCACTGGCTTCTTCTGAGTCAGGGCTGGCTGCATGAGGCTCCTCTCCTTCTGAGGAGTCCTCACTTTCAGTGAGCCCAGACTGGCCCATGACACCAGCCCGGATTGGGCCGCTGCGGAGCACAGGAGCACTCCCGTGCTCTACAGTGGCCTGATTTAGGCTGAAACAGGCCTGATTTGGGCAGCTGCAGCATGTTGGAGAGTGCCGCGCTGCCCAAGAGCATGCCTGAGTGGCGTGCTCCCCTTGACCAGGTAAGTGGGAGCAGGGGACTGGTAACCCTAGGTATACTCTCCTTTATATCTTGGATTATCCTATCCAAAGGCACCTTTACCATACTTACATTTTTTAACTATTCCACAAAACAGGAGAGCATTTATGCTTGCAAGATTAATTCTATTCCTTCTCAAGTTATGCAAGGTCAAATTCAAAGGACTCGTATTCTGATAGACTTTGTGACTGTGCTACTGGACAGAAAAAAACTTCGGAGCATTGTTTATTGGAATGTAACATTTTTCGACTTCCGGTTTGGGATTCATGGAGGTCTGAAGCAGCTCCATTCGCGGAGCTGACCGGACTGCCGTTTTAAGCGGCTGGCGGGGGAAATTTAGCCCACGGCCGACTGCTCTCAGGCGGAGAGCAGGCAAAGAACGCTCAAGACCCTAGGGTGTGCTAGATCTCGGACGAGGGGGGGCTCTGCGCAAAGGGTCCCCTCCCGATCCTTGAGGTCCCACCCTGCGACAGGTCGGCTACGATCTCTGCGGCAGTTCTGGGGCCAATTCGGCTGGCATAAGACCTACATACCCAAGCTTCGATTGGGGAAAGAAGTGGAGAGGAGAAGTTATAATCGAAACAGCGATTACAGCCCGAGAAAAGTGAAAGAGAAGGTAAAGATCACTATCTTCTGATACGGGACAGATTGATAAAAGCAGAGAGGAAGAAAAGTAGATTTTCAAACTGCAACAGGCTAATAATAAGGAGGGGAAGACTCGGCAAGAGTTGTATTTGAAAAGAGACTAAGTTTAAAGAAGTTATTAAAGAAATTGGACTATTGTTTTGAATACTTGCGGTTATGGAGCTGTGAGAAAAAGATACCATCGCGAGACCTACTGTGGGAAGTCGGGAGACAGGAAGTACGTAATAACAATAGAGTTGCTGGAGAGAAGCGGCCCTTGCCGGAGGGCAGGAAGAAGGGAATCACCATCTTTGAAAGGGGAAGGGTCGCGGCTTCAGCGGAAAAGGAAGTAAGCCATCTTGGATTACAAAATCATAGAGGAACCATAGAGAAAAGACGCCCGACATTTTGGACTCTTTAAAAATTATTGGCAAGAAGACCGGGACATTTGAAATAAAAAGACATTTAAATTTTACGCCACGGAGTTAAGGAAGAGAGCGGACTCGTGGGAGCGAGCCAAAGCAAGCCCCACGATGTCAAAAAAAGAGTGGCAATCGGCAATAGAAAACCTGGACAAAAAACTTTTAGATGTGATTAAAGAACTTAAGGACACGAAATTGGAGCTGATTAAAGAGGTTAAAGAGGTCAAACAGACAGTAAAATCGGAGCTGTCAGAAGTGAAAAAAGGTATGGAAACAATACAAAGTGAACTACAAGGAACGCAGCAGAAAGTTAAAACAGTAGAAGACGCGATGGAGAACTTAGCAGACACGCAACAAACAGAGATGAGACTGATGAGGGGAAGGATGTCGGTTGCAGAAACTAAACACATGGAGAAGCAGCTACGGTTTCGTGGCTTGCCAGAAGTGGAAGGAAAGTCAGCGCAAGAACAGATGACTGAGGTGTTAGCTGAATACCTGGGGAAGGAGGAGGAGGAAGTTGTGGCTATCCTTGATGTGGCATACCGTGTAAATTCGAGAATTGCAACCCAGAGGAAACTACCAAGAGACGTGATTGTGCAGTTTACGACACGAAATATGAAAGAGAAGATTGTGACAAAACAGTTTCAAGATCCATTGGAGATTGATGGCAAGACGATTATCATAATGAAGGAATTACCCAGGTCAGTGTTATTAGATCGGAAAAAATATAAAGTGCTAATTCAGATCTTGAAGGACATGAAAATCAGGTACAGATAGGAGTTACCAGAAGGTGTGTCCTTTGAGTTTGGAGGGGCCAAAAAGCGTATCAGATCTGAGCGAGAGATGGAGCGATTTATAAGGGACAATGAAAAGGACTTACCAACAAGATCATGAGTATGGAGTGTAAAGTTTTATCTTGGAATGTAAATGGACTAAACTCACCAAACAAGAGAAAAAGTATTTTCCACTGGCTATTAAAACAAAAATGTGATATTGTTTGCTTGCAAGAAACCCATATTCGAAAGCAGGATGCAAAATATTTAAAAATGGGGAAACTGGGCAATGAATTTGTAGCGGCCTCTAATAAGAAAAAAAGAGGAGTGGTGTTGTATATAAAAGAGGAGCTACAGCCAAAATTTGTAATAAAAGATGTGGAAGCCAGATTTATAGCAGTGGAATGTACATGGAACTTAAAAAAAGTATTGGTAGTCGGAATTTATGCACCTAACGGTGCAAAAGAGAGCTTCTTTGAGGATTTGAGGAAGCAATTAGATGATCTTTCATACGACCAGATAATTCTTGCTGGAGACTTCAATGGAGTGACGAACTTGGAACTAGATAAAATGATATCAACTGTACAAAAGAAAAGAGGATTGTTACCAAAGCTTTTTTTTGAGCTGATACAACAGGAGACTTTAGAAGATGTATGGAGAAGAGAAAATCCTAAAAGTAGACAATTTACTTTTTACTCTTCAAGACACTGTACACTATCGAGAATTGATATGATCTGGGCCTCAAAAGACTTAGCGTTATGGACTAAGGAGGTAGAAATAATGCCGATGGTAGACTCAGATCATAATCCAATCATGTGGAAATTAGGGAGGAGGAGAAAAAGGAAAGCATGGAGAATAAATGAGGACTTGTTACAGGAAGGAGAGAACGTGGAGATGTTGAGAAGAGAGACAAAGTTCTTCATACAATATAACGTGAATAAAGAAGTACCAACTGACAAAGTTTGGGATGCCTACAAGGCGGTAATAAGGGGCATACTAATGGACTTAAATGGCAGAGTGAGAAAAAAGAAAGAGGAGAAGAGACAAGAGATTGAGGAGAAAATAAAAGCCAAAGAAATACAGTTAAAAAAGAGACCAGGGAAAAAGAAATTATATCAGGAAATTAAAATACTTCAAGAACAGCTGGCAGCAATGAATAATAAAGAATTGGAGTGGAACCTTAAAAGACTGAATCAGAAAGTGTTTGAAGGAGCAAATAAACCTGGAAAGTATTTGGCGTGGCAACTAAAAAAGAGAAGGGAAAAGAAAATAATAAACAAAATATGTGAGGACAATAAAACGTATCTGGAACAGACTACCATTAGTAGAGCCTTTTACAAATTCTACGCTAAGTTATACAATAAGAAAGAGGTGAATAAAGAATCAATAGCGACATATTTGGAGAAAATGAAACTCCCAGTAATTTCGGAAGCTTGGAGAAATAGACTGAATAATGAAGTAACGGATGAGGAAATAAGTAAGGCAATACAATCTGCAAATCTGGGAAAGGTGCCAGGGCCAGATGGACTTACGGCTAAATTTTACAAGACAATGGCCAATGAACTGGCACCATTCCTAAAAGAGGTGATCAATGGAGTTTTAAAGGATCAACGGATTCCAGGTACCTGGAATGAAGCGAATATATCACTGATCCCTAAAGAAGGCCAAGACTTGACAAACGTGAAAAATTATAGACCTATATCGCTACTTAATAATGACTATAAAATCTTTGCGAAGATACTGGTGGAGAGATTGAAGGGGTGGCTTTCGGAAGTTATTGAGGAGGAACAAGCAGGCTTTTTGCCAGACAGACAAATCAGAGACAACTTGAGGACAGTGATAAATGCTATTGAATACTATGATAAGCGTTGTGATAAGGAGGTTGGTTTCTTCTTTGTTGATGCTGAAAAGGCGTTTGATAATTTAAACTGGGACTTTATGTTTGCCACTATGGAAAAGCTACAAATGGGAGAAAGATTCATTAGAGCAATTAAGGAAATTTACAGAGACCAAAATGCAGCAATTGTGGTGAATGATGAAGTGACTAAGAAATTAGCTATAAGTAAAGGAGCAAGACAAGGTTGCCCGCTGTCTCCGCTGTTGTTCATTTTGGTATTGGAGATCCTGATGATACAAATACGACAAGATGAAGAAATCCGTGGAATAAAAATAAAGGATTATTCTTATAAGGTCAGAGCATTTGCGGATGACATAATGCTAATTGTAGAAGACCCAATGGAGAACATGCCAAAAGTGATAGATAAGATTAAGGAGTTTGGGGATCTGGCAGGTTTTTATATCAATAAAAAGAAATCAAAGGTATTATGCAAAAACATGACTAAGCAAAAACAACAATCGCTAATGGAAATAACGGAATGTGAAGTAACAAATAAGGTGAAATATTTGGGAATTGAACTGACTGCAAAGAACATAGACTTATTTAAAAACAACTATGAAAAACTATGGACTCAGATAGAGAGAGATCTGATCAAATGGAACAGACTGAATTTGTCATGGTTGGGAAGGATTGCAGCAGTGAAGATGAATGTGTTACCAAGAGTAATGTTTTTGCTACAGACAATACCAATCATCAGAGACTCTAAGCAATTCGAAAAATGGCAGAGGAAAATATCAGACTTTGTATGGGCAGGCAAGAAGCCTCGAGTGAAAATGAAAGTTTTACAAGATGCAAAAGAAAGAGGCGGAATGCAACTGCCCAATCTAAGACTTTACCATGACGCAATTTGCCTAGTGTGGTTGAAAGAGTGGATGACGTTAAAGAATAAGAAACTACTAGCTCTAGAGGGATATAAAAAAATATTTGGATGGCATGCATACCTATGGCATGATAAAGTAAAGGCGAACTCGAGGTTCCTGCATCATTATATACGGAGAAGTTTATATATAATCTGGAAGAAGTACAGAATCTATTTACAAGAGGGAACCCCTTTGTGGGTAGTTCCATATGAGGTGATAGACCCGAGAGCTGTTGATAATGAGCAACAATGTTTAACTTACAAAGAAATAACTAGAACTGAAGCATCTAAACTCAGAATAAAGACTCAGGAGGAACTATCACCTTATTACGATTGGTTCCAGTACAGACAGATTAGAGATTTATATAACTCGGACTCTGTAAAGGGAGGTATACGAACAGAGAATTCGGAACTAGAGCAGACCCTTCTTAAAGAGGACAAGAAAAGAATATCCAAGGTATACCAAGTACTGTTGAAATGGTATACTGAGGATGAAATAGTTAAAGTACAAATGGTGAAATGGGCCATAAACTTCAACAAAGAAATAACAATGGAGGCATGGGAATACTTGTGGAAGACTACAATGAAGATAACGACATGCACCAGCATTAAAGAGAACATTTATAAAATGATTTATCGTTGGTACATGACACCAAAGAAGATTGCGCTAGGGAATTTGAATACTTCTAATAAATGCTGGAAATGCAGGAAGCACGAGGGCTCCCTCTATCATATGTGGTGGACCTGTGAGGTAGCTAGGCAGTACTGGGGGGAAATAATAAGAGAAATGAGTGAGATTTTACAATTTCAAGTAAATAAGAACCCAGAACTCCTGCTACTAAACCTGGGAATGGAGGGAATTCCAGCCCACCATAGGACGTTGATATTTTACATGACGGCTGCAGCTAGACGGCTGCAGCTAGACTTTTGTACGCGCAAAAATGGAAAGTACAAGAAGTGCCAACTATTGAAGATTGGATTTACAAATTGTTGTATATGGCAGAAATGGATAAAATGACAAGAAAACTGAGAAATCTGGACCCAGGACAGTTTAACACAGACTGGGAGAAGCTGAAACAATATTTGGAGAAGAAATGGGAGGTGGGAGGAGAACTGTGGCAGTTTGAGAACTATTGAAATATAATAAAATGCAGAGGGGGGTGACTTTACCGGGGGGAGAAGAGGTAAAAATGAATCTCTAAGCAGTTATGTTATTAGATTGATATATATAGAATAATAAATAGAATATTGATAGAAAATAACTAACCATAAGGGTTAACTATAAGGATTGACTAACTAATAATATTTTCTTTCTGATTTTGTACAATGTACCAAACTGAATATGTTTATATGAAGGTATATATGAGTCAAATTGATTGATATCATATATAAAATATCAATGTAAACAAATATAACTAAAACAGAAAGAAGAAGATAGAATGAATAATATATAGAGTATAAGTTAAGTTGGTTGATTTATATGATTGTATGGCTTATATAGTTTATATAGTTTACGTTATACAGAAATATTTGAAAACGGAATTATGGGATAAATTGTTTATCTATTATGGGTACAGAGTATTAAAAATAGTCAAAGAAGTATTGCTTAGAATAAAAGGAGAATATACATTTGATTAGATAGAGGAATATATAAAGAGTAAGGGAAAAGGGACAAAGGGTTGGAAAACTGTTGGAAGTCAACAAAAAGGGGGGGAAAGGGAGGGGGTTAGAAATTGGGAAATGGGAGAATTGATTGTAATGTGAAAATAATTGATCCTAACCCAATAAAAATTTTTCAAAAAAAAAAGGAATGTAACATTTTTCATAGTATAAGGGATGTTTAGATTACTATTTTCTGTGACAATGAAGTATTAGCCATACTAGAAAAGGTACAAATACCAGAAGGTGTGGACTTAGAAACAACACTGACTATAACCAATTTTTTTTGCTTATGTTTTTAAATTCAAAGGATTTTAAGTGGTAATGTCAGGATATTTTAAAATAGTTTATATTTTATATTTTTTAGTATTTAGTGTAGCATTGCTCAAGGCCTGTTGGCCAAATGAGTACTGTCATTAAAGTAAAGTAAAGTATGGTGGCCTGAGTCGTATTTTCCCTTCCCTTCTATATACTGCCTCATAAATTGTGATAAGGTAAATTTCTGCCCTGGGGAATCATTGTACCGAGTTTCTGTGTCTAGCTACTTTAATCCAAAGGACCATGTGCATGTGTATGTGTTTAAACAACTTCTAACCATATAACTGACCTAAATCCACAACACATATTATTAGATACTAAATATATTTTTAAAGCAAACCTTTCTTGAAAAATTTTCTGAAGAAAGTGGCTGGTAGTTTATAGGAAATACTGACTTGCTAGCTTCTTGGCTGCAAGGTGGTTTTCCTATTCTCATCTCAGAATCCAGTCATGGACGTTTTTTGCCTCTTTTCCCCTTATACTGATCTATCATTGAAATAGGAAAGTTACAGTTTTGGAATTTTGGCACTTGAGGAGCCATTTTGCGGTTCACCATTTTCCTCTGAAGCACTTCGACTTTTTGTGTGAGGCACACACCTATCCTGTAAGAATTCAGCAGAGTTCTGAGGAATGTGGGTGGAAGGAAAGTTGTTTTCAGAACAGCAGACTACAAATATACCCCTTTGAAGGCCCTTGGGCCTTTAATCCGTTACCGCCTTTTATTCATTTAAATTATTCTTGCCTCAGCCCACATACCTTCATGCTCCATTGTTCTATACAGTGTCACAGCTGGGTTATAAATAATGTGGGTGTGTAATAATACCTATGAATTCTCTGAAAAAAAGAGAAGCTGTTTGAAAACTGGCTTCCAGTATTATATAGACATGCTGGTTTAGTTAAAAGTATAATCTTATATGTTTTATGGGTATATTCAGGCAGTATTTTCCTCTGCTTTAAGACACTCATCACTGTGCACAAATAAGAATGTAAGAAGTGTCCCAGAGCAAGTGGCAGAGAGCAACAGGCTCTCTGCAACTTGGAAAAGACTGCCTGCTCCCATATACACCCATGTTTTTGCAGGCCCTACATTGTGTTTGCCTTCTGTAAGTGGCCATGGACAGAGCTTTTTCAGGAATGGCTCCTGGCTTCAGAATAGTCTTTCCCCTTTCCTTTTGCTTGGTGCTGGTATTAACCATCTTCAGAAACCGGACTAAGAGTATCATATCAGAAAGCATTTAATGAGGAAAAAAATCTCATCTTTGCTTGTATGTCCTCAATCCTGCTGTGTTTATTGGTCTTGCTGCTATTCTTAATGTGTTGGATATTAACACTTTCCCAAGAGCAATTGGTAGCAAAACAGCCAGCCATGTAGTATCAAATGTATACCATTTAATCATTGGGATTCATTGCCTTGGAGAAATCTGAGACCTTATTTATTTACTTCCTCGCAAATGTTATTATTGTTTTGTTGTTTGTAGTCTGCCTTGCTCACTAAGATCACTGCAAGTGAATACAATATAATTAATAACTAGGACATTCACAGCAAAAATACAATATGATCAACAGTTGAGACATTCAGAGAAAAACAGAATGCAATGCTTGTGTACAGGCAGTTAGTTGTTGATTAGCCCAACTTCAGGGTAATATCTGCAGAAATATATTCTTCTCACCTTGTTTTAAGATGTTCACAATAATATAAAGGACAAATGCATTTTAAAATTTTCTAATGTATAAACAATTCACTGAAATTCAGAGCTGTAATGGAGAACACATTGGGGAGAGCAAATATTCAGAATTTTGCAATTGATACAAGGTAGGCAGATCACCACCAGAGAGTGAACTTATTACTAAATACATCTGCCTACAAGCCGAACTGTAGGGGCTCTAGTTTTATTGAAACCATTTGAAATGGTACTGACTCTTCTGAGATAGTCAAGCTAACGCAGATAAAATGTGTTCTATGGTTGTTGTGGGTTTTCCGGGCTGTATTGCCGTGGTCTTGGCATTGTAGTCCCTGACGTTTCGCCAGCAGCTGTGGCTGGCATCTTCAGAGGTGTAGCACCAAATGTGTTCTGCTTGGATGGAAAAGCAAAGTTCATTGTTACCATTTTATCTCGGATAGCTTGTGAAATGGCTGTTCCCCAGGCTCTATTTTCTATCCGCAATATGGGCCCATTTATATGATTACTAGCCCAGACTATCCTTTCTGTGGCTAAAAACACAGGTGTGAGTGTCCTTTTCATGCTCTGCATAGCCTAATGTGTAATGCAAATGCTCCAGTTGCAATACTGTACACATGGAAGGCCAGTTTTCTGTGCTCTTGTCCCTCTTCCCCCCACCAAGCTCATGTTTTTTATGTTACATTATGCCCTTGACAGAGGAGGATGGGAAGAGGATAATCTACCTGGGAAAGCTGAAACTTTCCTATATTCAAGCACTGTGAAAGGCTGCTACAAGGAGAAGCCAGGCAAACATTCTCTAAATGCTATATGTTGTTTCACGTTCATACACGCTATTAATGACGTCCATCTGTTGCAAAAAAAAATCTGAGCCCAATCTCCATAATACCATTTATTAGGACCAACCAAAGCTCCATAACAGTTTATGACATTTTAAGTTCACTAGAATGCTTCTTCAGGCTGGATGTTATAAAAAAAATACAAAAACATGATTGAATTACAAAGGGTATATTTATAGAGTCTGATCATGTACTGTCAGCTCACATTAGGTAAGTATGGTGTTCAGGTTGTCAATATAACCATTTTTCTTACTATGTATGGAGTTGGCACTTCTGGACTGCTCATCTCTGCTTTAGGCTTATTTGCTCCAGAATGACCATCTATGTGACACCAAGATTCGAGTCCAGTGGCACCTTAAAGACAAATTTATTTATGTCATTTACAGGCTGCCTTTCTCACTGAAACTCAGGGATGATTACATAGTGTGACTTTAGTACAGTCAATTTCAAAGTCATTTCAATAGACGATGCAATAGTGCGTATGAATGGGAATTTGCAAAAACATAAATAACATCAGCAGAAATCCAATACAAAGTCAAAGTTCCTTTCATCAGCGATATCTAACAAAGGGAGCTTTAATTTTTGAAAGCTTATATCCTGAAAATCTTGTTGGTCTTTTCAGGATATAAGCTTTCAAGAGTTAAAGCTCCCTTTCTGTTCTACTGCAGACCAACACAGCCACCCACGTGAAACTATGTGACACCAAGTTTATTCTTCCGTGATTGTTTCAGTAACCTGTTTTTCAAGGTTTTATTTTTACTGTCATAGGCCTTGTCACTTGTTGTCTAAAAACTTTAGTCAGGGCAGTTTTTGTGTGTAGTCTCATTTCAGAATGCATGCTGATAAGGAAGGAGACTTAACTAATCAGAGAAATTGCAGGGCACTCGACTCAAGTTTTATTAACAAGGACTTCAGCGTCCAGAAAAATACACACAGCTAAAATATGCAAATCATCCATGCTGCAGTTCAGTTGAGTTATTTAGCTGTATATTTTCTGTCTCTTTTTAAATTGAAAGTTTCTGTTTCAACCCTTTATCTTATTTTTTGAACACTGGGCACTGCAGCCTTGTAAAACAAGTACTGTGCTAAAAGCAGATAAGGAAGCTGGCACAAGTATTTCTATAAAATCATAGTTAGTACAGTATTTTGCTAGCCTTGGCTGTTTCTATCATTTGAAAAGGTGGATTCTTTCAGGTGTAGTCTTTGTAACACACCTGTAGATACTACATCAGCATAGTATGTGTGTGATGTACCCCGCCAACTTTCTTTTCAGCATTCCAGTGCAGTATATGTAAGCAGTTGTCCTGGCCTCCGCCATCTTTAATAGCCATTTCAACATGGCTGCATGTGATATTAAATGGCACCAGGTCTCTGGATTTAAAATAGCAGCTTATATTGCAGCCAGAGGACTGCCAGCTAACAGTTGCTGAGTCCCACCTGGGAGACCCAGGCACAAATGGAATGCCACAGGAATGCGGAGTGATCAGTGGTGATTGGATTTACAGGCTCCCCAGGCCCTAAGGAATCTAGCGCAATAAAGATCTTTCAGGGTCATCCCCACTTAATACATTTCTTTCCCTCCTCTCGTGATGAGATCTTCTGTCCTTGATTGAGGAGCTGATCAAATGGCATTCATAAGTATTTACAGTTCGTTCCTGGGAAGGTACATTCCCCAACTAAATTCATCAACTGAGCTCAGGTGGACCTCACTAACAAACTGCCCTTTTGTGCAGCGCTAGAACAAATTTTGTATTCTCTTTCACACACCCCAGCAGCTACCAATCAAGGTAATCAGGCCTTTTGTTAACCCCAGGAACTGACGGTTGGAATTCGTTCTAACAGCTAGGTGGGTTCTCCCACCTCGGGGCACGTTTTACCCTATAAAAGTAGTGCCCTGGCCTTATTCAAATTGTACATGCTTACCGGATCCAAAGCACTGTTCCCTTGAGGTTTGCTCTAAGCCTCTTGCTCTCCTGGCCGAGAACACTGGCGTTTGAAGCTACTCTCTTCTCCCGTGGACTGGACTACTCTTCAAGATAGGTAGATATACTTATTCTCCTCTCTCTATCCCAACTTCTGGCTAGCTTCCTAGGACTCGGTGTGTGTGTGTGTGTGACCATTCCCCCCCCCCGTATTTCTTTGTGTGTGTGCATGCATTTTTCCTTTCTAATAAAAGATTGTTATTTGAACTTAAGCATCAACCTCGTTTGCTATTTCGGAAGGGACCCCGTAATCATTGGTGAACAAGATCCTGTAGTTACTGGCCTTTCGCATAGCTGTCTTCCTTGCTTGCTAATCCCCCCACAAATTCTCATACTCGCAAGGAGTATAGTAACATATATACAGCTGCATCATTCTACATTTCACTTGCTGGTAACCCAATAATTTTTTCCATAGTTTTTTTTGCAGACAAAGAGAGAAAAAGTGAACTAAATGTCCTGAGATCTGCATTCATATAACAGACTGAAAGAGATCATGATCCAGTGGAGCTTCTTGGATCTCTGTCAAGAATTCCTCTGTGCTCTTGGACAATTCTTTAGAATACAAGGAGATGCCTAATATCAAGCCAAGTTCAGATACATTCTATCAATTTAGGCTGCAAATGGCTTACTTTTTTGAACCCTACTACTTGAGATTTTCATGTAGGGAAATCCAGGGATGGACCTGGGATGCTGGGGAATGAAGTGGCATGACTTGGCAAGATGAAAATGTCCTGGTACCTGTAGAGGCACTCAGTCCCCTCTTTCCATGGCTAATTGCTGCACATGAGAGCTGCTGTAGCATAGTGGTTAAGTGGCCAGGCTATGAATCAGCACTTAGCTGGTTCAACTCCCATTACTGCCATGAACTCTGCAGATGAACTTGGGTAAGCCACTCCTGTCAGCCCTAGCTCCGCAGCTGTACTGTGGGGATAATAATAACACTGACTATGTTCATTGCTCTGAATATGGTACTAATCTGTCCAAAGGGGCGGTATAAAAGCACTGTATGAATTTGTTGTAGCTTCAGTTCCCAATTAGTAAACTAGGAATAAGTAGCCTGCAGTACATAGTTGCTTGGAGGGCAAATTAAGAGTTCTGCAGATAAAAAGATCTGTTCCTGCATTACAGCTAATACACAATACCATCTACATAATATAATACCGGTACTTCAAGGCTGGACAAAGGTTGTGGAATTTGTCCTGCTCTTCCTCTAAGAACTTCAGGACAGCATACATTGTTTCCTCCTCCATTTTATCCTGGCAACAACCATGTGAGATAGGCTGAAAGAGAGCAACTGTCCCAAGTGAACTTCATAACTGAGTGCTGGTCCAACACTCTAGCCACTAGTACTGGTTGTAACAATTCTGTCTTTGTAGCATTCTCATCATACTAGGAGAATACCCTTCCTCAATGTACAATGGAGCATGCCTTTGGCTTCATCTTGGTTCTTTTTTTTTTAAATCCCTCTGCTTGTCAATGTGCCTGGATGAAAGAGTTTCTATCAGTCAAGTCATCAGGAAACAGTGGTACCTTGAAGATGTAAAATGTATTGTGGCGAGACTGTATTTCATCAGTTGCACCTGGTAGAGGTTGCCTTTGCTTGTATAAGTTGCTACCAAAATTGATGTTTAGTTGTTATGATGTCAAACTGTTGTTTTTGCTACAGTAGATTAAATTAATCTCCTCTATTGCTAGAGCGCACAGCTGAGAAAGGAAAATGTATAGTTACTGTCAAAAATAGCAGCCCTGTGTCTCTTCCCCTCCTCTCCACAGATAACTACTAATCTTCTGTTCCACTCAATCAGCTGCTGCTTACAGGGCTCGAGGTCGTTTTCAGTTGTTAATACATAATATTAATACATTTTCTTTTCTAGTGGCAGCCGTGTGTTCCTGTAATAACTAGTTAAGGAGCTGGCCAAAGAAATGTAGCTGCTACTTTTAATTTGAAAAATTCATTTTCTTTATGTAATTCATTTATCCAATGGATACTTGAGATTAGGTTTTTCTGGAATATAATATGCATGTTGGGACAACTAGCTGTGCCCACAATTCTTGCTTTAATGACCCACCTCTGGCTCATGCAGATCATTATAGCATCATCCAATCTAGAGAGGATGTGCCACAGTGGTTATATTCCCGAGCAATCTAAAAATTCATTATTTTAGCCCAACATGTGAAATAGACTGTCAAGGCTTTAGGTAGACACATTTCATTTTTATAGCAGTGGTGAGCAGTCTTTTGCATGTGTTTCACTAGTTGAGAACAATGTATTAGCCCTACTCTGGCACTACACTATATAAAGCCTTCTCTTTTTTCTTACTTTGGTGTGATTTTGCATCTCGTCTGAGCAAGGAACTAAACTGTAGTGCAATTCAGGAGAAAAAGGCACGTTTGTCTCTTGTGCTTTAGTCAGACCTACAGGCCTCTTCCTCTCTTCCAGGAGTGCTACAAACCTCCAGTACTTATAGTACTTGTTGGCTGCTTGTGGCATGGGGACATTTTGCCTCCCCGTGTGCCAAACATGTCAGTCCAAGAGATGGAATGATTTATGTACTGGACACAACCATTTGTTTGACGTTTGAAGCAGCATTTCCAGACAAATTGGAGGATTATTATGAAACATACAGCGATTAAAAGGAATGCTGTTTCTTTTAATATTAATACCTCAAAAGCAGGAACCGAAACTGTACTCTTTGGAAGATTGCATTATTTGTGTGCATCTCCTGTTACAGAGTTGGAGCTAGACGTAACAAAGCCCTTTAGGGAAAACACAGCCACTATTTAAAAAAGTCATCACCTGTGCACACCTTTAGTCATCACTGTCTCCTCCTTCTGATAGGAAATAAAGGGACAGGAAACCCCATCCTGTAATTACATGCAGAGAAGGGATATATGCAACAAAAATAAACATACATCTCTATGACAGCTCAGGTTTTTCCACTTTTTCTGACTTTGAACTGTTAGAAATCTCTGTATTTTAATTACTGAACTGTATCATCTCTATGAATAGAACCATGTACCAAGACATAAAAGCATTTCTCCCTGAAAGGTTTAAAGCATAGAGTCAGTGTGGTGTAGTGATTTGGATGCTGGACTAGGGGCTGAGGAGATCCAAGTTCAAATCTACATGCAGCCATGAAGCAAACTGGGAGACCTTAGTCCAGTCACTGTCGTACTTAAGTGATCTTGCAAGGTGGTTGTGAGGATAAAATGGAGGAAGGGAAAACCAGGAGGTACTCCGAGGAAGGAGAAAAGTGTGATACATAATGCTAAGTAAGCTAAGCCAAACGACTAATCCACAGTTGATTTTTTCCCCTTTGCTGCAGAAAACTGCTCCTTCTATAATAACAACATTCAATTTATATACCGCCCTTCAGGACAACTTAATGCCCACTCTGAGGGGTTTACAAAGTATGTTATTATTATCCCCACAACAAACACCCTGTGAGGTGGGTGGAGCTGAGAGAGCTCCAGAGAGCTGTGACTAGCCCAAGGTCATCCAGCTGGCTTCAAATGGAGGAGTGAGGAATCAAACCCGGCTCTCCAGATTAGAGTCCCACGCTCTTAACCACTACATCAAATGGGCTCTTCCCCAGCTTTGACATTTAGTCGCCAGTACTCTGAAAATGCTTGTGTTTATATTTTGAAAGGTATAGCTGTCCCTGTCACCATCAACTAGTTCTGGAATTAGACTACCATACAGCAGTCCATGATGTCATGATGCTCACAACACCACTAATCACACCATTCTCTACAGCATATCTTTTGGGGTACATAAAGGCATGTGGTTTCATTTTTGGAAGTAACCAGCAAATCCACCATGGCAGGAAAAATATAAGACTTGTACAACTGATACTGTGAAAAGTCAATGGTAAGCTACAAATAATGGGGAATCCTGAACTAGAAAGAAGGCAAAAAGTTAAATTTAAAAGAACGCCCCCAACTGGGATAACCAATTTGGCAAGAAATACAAGCCCTTTGGAACAGCCCTTTTCAAAATGGAAGACTGAATATTCAACGTAGCCCTCATTTTGAAGCTTAACTAATAACATATGATAAAATTCTTCACCTCGACTGTACAGCCTATTTTACTTTGTACCTTACTGAATCTCATTTTTAAATATTTGGTTGAATTGGAAAATCTGTTCCCTGAAATTTACGACAGTTGCTTCTTTAGTGGCTTGCCATCCGATCGCTTGTTTGGTCTTCTATGGATTTTAAATTGCTGTTTTGGTCTATTATATTTGTTTCTGTAAATCAGTGTTCAGTCAGTCAAATGAGGGAAGAAAAATAATGAATTATATAAGCACAGCAAACTTTGACATTCATTTAATTTTATAGTCCATTAGGTCCCAAAAGCTCAAGTGGGCAAAGTTAACAAACAGATTATGATTAAGGCTATATACAGATACATATCACACATACATGCACACAAGCTACTTTCAAAGTGTGTTCTATAGAAGAATACAAATATTGCCTTAAAGCATATCTGTCTCCCTTGTTTAAAAGCTATGAAAAATACAAATTTGTAGAGTTCTTTCTTCAATAGCCCCAATGAATGCTGTAGCGACAATACATCGACAATACAATGCTGTAGTTGTTCATTTCTGTCAACATTAACATTTCAATCCTGATATGGCTAACACTGAAACAGAAGAAAATCTTTGAAGATGCTGTTGTCTGCCTTTCTTTTCACGAAGGATATTTCTGATGTTATTTTAATCCACAGGCAGTGCAGATTCATGCTGGTCCAAGAATATTAAAGCAGATGTAGGTAGGTATACAAGTCTGAGAATTAAAAGCTTGGTATCTCGTTAAAAAAGCCCAGCTGGATCATACTAGAGATTTGTCTAGTCCAGCATCCTGTACCATATATTGGCCTCAACTATGGAGCAAGCAAACAGGGCATAATGGCCAAAGCTTTCCCCTGATGTTCCCTCCTAAGCCCTTAGTATTCAGTGGTTTGCTGCCCCTGATTATGGATGTCCCCCCAAGTCACCACAACTAGTACCCACTGATGGACTTGTCCTCCATAAATTTGTCTAAACCCTTTTGAAGCCATCTTTGCCTGTTGCCATCACAACATCCACTGGCAGTGAATTCCACAAGAAATCTGTCCTGAATCTATTGATCCTCAATTTCATAGGGTGCTTCCACGTTCTAGCATTTGCAGAGAGGAAGAAAAAGCTCTCTCTGTCCCATCCTTAATTTTATAAACATTGGTCATGTGCCCCCAGCATCCATCTCCCCGCCGCCCCCCAACTGAAACATCTCAGACTCTTCAGCCTTTCCTCACAGGAAAGATGCTCCAACCCTTTGCTCTCTTCTGTACTTTAATGATGGGGGCTAAGAAGCCATGGGGGTTTCCAAAGGGGCTCAGTGCCAAGTCATAGGGGTAGTTCTTTACAGAGGAGAATAAAATGAACCTGTAGTGCCTTTATCAGCAGACACGTGTGTCTTTATTTAAAGTGCTTTTTACCCTGCCTTCTCCCACAAGGGATCCAAGGCAGATCACAGAAGTTAAACTATAGGTATAATTCATAAGTTAGCATGCATATCATGCTAAACAGGTATAAAGTGAGAAGTGTGACTTTAGCCAAGAATGGGCTGGTGAAGAGAGTGCAGAACACTTTTTCTTCTGCATTTCCCTCCCTCCTGCCACAACTTCTCCTTTCCTTCAATCAGTTTCCCCACAGAGCAGCTCACTTTGGACGAACAACAAGCAGCTGTAGGAACTGAATTGGAGGAGGGTGTGCGCATGAGGGAAGAAAAGATTCAGAATCCCTTTCCCACCTGACCCTTCTCTGCATGAAACTTTGTTTCATATTTGATTAACTATGACTTTTATTTTAAAAAATGGGGCTGCTGACATCATATCAACTTTGACCCCCATGCTGAGTCCTACCGTTGTCTCTCTGGCCCCAGTGTTGTCTACTCTGCCTACAGTGGCTGTCTGAAACACCGAGCTGTGGTCTTCTCTAACTTTGCTATGTGCAACACTTTCACCGGAGACTCAGGGACTGGATGAAGGGTATGATCTTCTCCTCTTCACACAGATATCATTGTCTATAGATAGAACTCCAAAGTAATGGTGAAGATGGAAGCTTTGAAACAAGCACCATGTTGAACAAAGCTTGCAATTCCATATCCTGATAATTCTTTTCTACAGGACAGCATGCTTTCCCTTGGGTTTCATTAAGAGTCATTTCCTTTGAGGGTTGGCAATTTTCCTGAGACCCCTCAGTCGATCAAGCAGTTCTGCAACAAATTCCTGAATCAAGAGTCAGAAAAAGAGCTTTTAATGTTTAGTAATTAATGTTACAAATCTCTGCCTCCTAGTTCACCTTGTCTCTCCTCTTCGTCATTCTTCTTTTTCCCATAAGTGATAAGAGTTGGGTCTGACTGCCTCTGATCACACACAGCCTGTCAAGACTCAGTCAGATACAGAAGGCAATCCATGGCAAAGAGGGTAATATTTAAGATGCAGCAGAGGACAGAACAACTATGCTTTTGTAGTTGTTAGAAGAGAAATCTTCAAGGATGCAGTTTTTCTCCGCCCATTAAGAGATGAATGCTACACCCACTGATGCTGCTTCTTCTACATGACTCTCTTGAGATGGAGGAGCCTGGCCCTTTTCTGTGTCTGATTAGCCAATTCAAGAAGATGGGGTTAAATCCAACTAGTTCTAGTCACAACACGCCAAGATTCATCCCCTCACCTCCTGTTCTCTGAAGATCACTATAAAGCCTTTATATTGCTAATTATATTAATATTTAGCAAACAGTATAAAACATTTAACTTGTACTTAACAGAGACCATTGTTTTAGTCTTCTAAAACAAGACATTTTCCAGACATGGTTCTAGGGCTGGATAGCCATTCTTTTTTTAAACTATTTAGTTAAAAAAAATAAAAACAATAGAACATTCATTAACAACTATACACAAAGAGAATAAGTGCGCAGAGTGAATTTTAGCAAACTAAAAAACTTGATGTCTCTAAATGTATATAAAGTTGAATAACATTTATAATATAAAGGAGTCAAATGGGTCTGCTGTATTTGGCTATAAGCCATGTTCGCCATATACTCTATGAATGGGTACCATGTTTCTACAAAGCTTGAATATGGACTATCTGACTTCATGTGGGTTATATGATCGTTAACCTTTTCCATAAAATATTGGTTTCATGTTTTTCTATGGCATATGGTAATAGAGGGTTTTAAAAAATCTTTCCAGACTGTTGCTATTGTGGCTTTTGCTGCTGCTAAGAGTATTCCAATCAGTTTTTTGTACTTTTTGGAGCTTCGGTACTGGATATCCATTCTGAATCGGTTAGAGTGAGTGGGCTCATTCAGGTTAGGATACTAGTTTAGATAAAAGATAATGGGTCAAGAAGATGTCTTCCCTAAGCAACTGGATAAAAGCTCTGATTATGGAAAGGGGGGAATCTTGTCTTCTCCAAAGGCAACAGTGGAGTATCATGCTCAACAGATTATCACTTACCATTCAGAACCTTAGATTCTAAGATAAAAATATAGTTGATGGATGACATGAAGAATGCAAACCTGAGTGAGCAGAAGCACAATCCAGCCAGAACCCTATTTAAGGCAATGCACATGGACAGCCCTTGTGCAACACTTCAAATGAAAGAGGCTTACGGACTGATTAAAAGGAGGGATTCCTATGCACAGAACAACATTTGTAGGTGGGAGAGGAACCACGTGCTGTGGAGTTTAATCATTCCACAAGACATCAACATATTTAAAAAGTAGAACTGTTATTTAAATACTGACATTCAAATTCATTGTACTTTCTCTGTGTAGTTTTATGCCATTTTATGGAAATAGTATTCTCGCCTGTCCACTTTCTGGACTATCCAGGCATTGTGTTGAATCTGAAGGTCATTTGATTGAAGAATTTATACCACTCAGGCCCGGCACGTCCATGGAGGCAGTGCCAGCAGCCACCTTGAGCGCTGAACTCTGAAGGAGGCGCCATGCCAGCCCCTGACGACCTCCCCGACCCAGAAGTGGGCCGTGTCCCCACTTGCCTCTCCACCCCTTCGCTGCTGCCACCTGCCTTGGCTCAGCTCCCGGAGAGCCGGGCACCCAGGCAGCGCGACAGCAAGAGGGGAAGCAGGCCGCCTCCCTGCCCCTTCCAGGCTGCTGCCCGCCTCAGGTGAGGGGGACGCTCCTGTGCGATGATGTCACAAGCGACATCATTGTGCAGGGCTGGAGAAGTACACGGGCACACGGGGCAAGGGGCGCAAGTAGGTATCTCACCTCAGGCACCAGAAACCCTGGCACTGCCCCTGATACCACTGCTGCTGTGCAATAAACATTTGAGCTAAGCTCAAGATACCTGATGCTACCAGGGTTCAAAACACAGAAAACCAACCAAACTACCTTCTTAGTTAGAAATATGTGATATTGAACAGTCAGTGACAAATATTGCTCACCTCTGTAGGTCGGGAACACTTGTGAAGGATTTCCTACAAGCCAAGGCAAAACAGTTATGCTATATTTCTTGTTTGATTCTTTGATGTAATCTACCATAGTATTAACACATGTGCATGCACAACTATAACACATAAGCAAGTTTGTAGGTCTAGAAAACAGACACATTTTCTATCTAGAAAATTCATCAAGGTTGGATGCAGCCCTCACTGCACAGCCTTTCTGGAATTAACTAGCACACAATTATAACAGATTATAAAAGATCTGGAACTGGGGATGAGCAGTGTGGTGGCCAGGTTTGCAGATAACACAAAATTATTCAGGATGGTGAAAACCAAGGCCGACTGTAAAGAGCTCCAGGAAGATCTCTGCAGTGATGGGTAGTAGATTTGGGACAGACAAAAGGAAATAGTTGTTTATACGAGTGATTAAAATGTGGAATTTGCTGCTAGAGGATGTAGTGGCATAGACAGTTTAAAAGGGGATTAGACAGATTCACGGTGGATAAGTCTATTAGTGGCTACTAGCCTTAGCAATGAAAGAGAACTTCCACATTCAGAGGCAGTAAACATCTGAATATCAGTGCCAAGAGGCAACAACAGAGAAATGCCTTGGCTTCTATTCTCCATTGTTGGTCCTCCAGAGCAACTGGTTGGCTGCTATTTAAGACAGGATGCTGGACTAATATGGACCACTAAAAGGACCACAGGATGCTGGACTAGATGGACCTCTTATGTTTTTTAACGGCAAGCTTTAATCAGTTTAACTGAAAGATTAATGAATTACAGATTTAGTTGGCTTAATTTCAATCAGTAGAAGCAAATTTTACTATGCAACTCTGCAAATTAATGATATGTTTATTTAGGACTGATTGATTGGATTTCTAGCCTGCCCTCCCTGCAAGCAGGCCCTGGGCAGGTTACAATCATAGATAAATTACAACAAATAAAACCCATAAAATACAACTCAGTACCAACATGGATTTCAACATTCTAGGTAGTGCACCCTTCCCCCTTTCCCTGCCCACCATACACAAGGGAAGAAAAGGGTGGAGGTGTGGGTTGGTGAACCTCTAACTCCTCAAGCATGGGGAGGCAGATGGACTATATGCTCCCCCCCACACACACACACTGGCAGGAGACCGGCAGGGAGGCTAATTAGATGGATCCAGTGCTGGCCTCAACCATATGCCTGGTAGAACATCTCTATCTTACAGGCCCGCCGAAAAGATACAAGATCTTGGCGGGCCCGAGTGTCTTCCGACAGAGAGTTCCCCCAGGTTGGGGCCAGAAAATGTCCTGGCCCTGATCGAGGCCAGCCGAGCCTCCCTGGGGCCAGGGACCACCAGTAGGTGTTTACTTGCAGATCTAAGAGCTCTCCGAGGTACATATGGGGAAAGGTGGTCCCTCAGGTATGCTGGTCCCAGTCTGTTTAGGGCTTTATAGGTCAGAACCAGAACCTTGAACCTGACCCAGAATTCCACGGGGAGCCAATGCAGCCAGCATTTTGGACCCGCTGCAGTTTCTGGGTCAGGCCCAAGGGAAGCCCTGTGTAGAGCAAGTTACAGTAATCTAATCTGGAGGTGACTGTTGCATGGATCACTGTTGTTAGGTCATGGGTTGAGAGATAGGGGGCAAGCTGACCGGCCTACCGAAGATGGAAAAAGGCAGTTCTGGCAGCTGCCTTGACCTGGGCCTCCATTGACAAGGAGGAGTCCAGCATCACACCAAGGCTCCTGACTGATGAAACAGGCACAAGTGGTGCCCCCTCAAAGGCCAGGAGCTGAATCCCCATATCTATCCCCCCATGGCCCAGGTACAGGATCTCTGTCTTCGTAGGGTTCAACTTCAGTCTGCTCTGCTTCACCCATCCAGACATGGCCCCCAATGTTCTACTTAGGGCCTTGGGAGCAGAGCCAGGCCGGCCATCCATCAACAGATACAACTGGGTATCATCCACATATTAATGGCAACCCAGTCCAAAACTCTGTGCCAGCTGGGCGAGAGGGTGCATGTAGAGATTAAACAACAATGGGGAGAGTAACACCCCCTAGGGGACACCGCACACCAAGGATTGACATGCTGATAACCTCTCCCTCAGCTCCACTCTCTGTCCCCGACCATGGAGAAAAGAGACAAGCCACTGCAAGGCAGTCCCTTGAATCCCCATATCGGCAAGGCGGTGGGTTAACAATTCATGGTCAACTGTGTCGAACGCTGCTGAGAGGTCTAGCAACACCAGCAGCGCTGACCCGCCCTGATCCAGAGGCCTGCGGAGATCATCTGTGAGGGCGACCAACACTGTCTCAGTCCCATGACCTGGGGGGAAACCAGACTGGAATGGGTCCAGGACCAATGCCTCATCCAGGAAACCCTGCAGCTGCTCCACCACCACTCGCTCAATCACGTCATTTTAGGATGCTGCTGCTACAGGGAATAATTGGTAACTCTTACCTGGACAACCAATGGTGGATTTTGTTTATTCAGCTGTAAAGTAGTTGATTAATCAGTTAAATCACATTCAGAAATAATTTGCTACAGCAGCTTATTTGCCTCCATCATCCCTCTCTTTTTTCAGCAGGACAGGAGAAGAATGTCTTTATAGCCTGTAGCATGGTGCCAGGGTGGACTGGAACTTTCCTAGAAGCCTGTGTCATATGACTGGCCAATGCCAAATGACATCCCTATCTAGCCAATTGTAGTGGCTTACCAAGGGGGTGCTGGGGTTGCTGATCGGGTGAGAAGTCAGTGGTGCCTTCTGCCCCCTCCTTGTGGCCACTGCTTCTGCTTCCTCACAAAGAAAATGTTACAATACAGTAGTCACTGCTGTGGCTACCACTGTCACCTGCTCACTAGTCACTGCTTGCTTCATGCAAAGAGGCAAGGAAGTGGCCACTGTAATTGTCCCTGGACAGCCCTCCTTGCATGTAAGAAAAGGTATGTGTGTCGGGTGGCGGTGGTAAATCAAACCCCAGATGTGCAGGCAAACAGAGAGTGGATTTTTAATGCTCAATTAGAAGCACTTCTGGCCATCCAGTGGCAGGCCACCACAAAGTCTCCTGATAAGTTAAAGATTCAATCAACCCCTGAGAAGAAGTCATACTTCTAAAACGATTGCACTACACAAGGCAGAGGTCCAAAATGAAGAGAGGCCATCAGGAGGTCACTGATGTATTAGGTCATGCATCATGGAAGGGGAGAGGATAGCACTGTGATAATTGAGAGAGCCAAGTGTTAGTGGAAATAAACCTTCCATATGACTTTTTCATGGCCCATTTAGCTCTACCCCCTTTCTGCTTTCCTCATCTTCCAGTTTTGAAAGGCATAATATTCCTTGTTCCTCTGTCAATCTGTAGTCTTGATTTCAGTTCTTCATCAGAAACTTCAAGAAAATATTCAATATCCAAATAAAGTTATAAAAACAACATATTCTTTAAACTGAATTGTATACCAGAGGAAGTTAAACTGTGTGTGTTTGTGATGAACTTGGACATCTATCTGTAGTGGAGTTTAAAAGTGTAATAAGTTGGGCAGGGGCATTAAGCAAGAAAAGAAAACATGATCAGTGGTATAGCACCCAACTTGCATCTCAAAGTTCCAGGCTCAGTCCCTGATGCCTTCATTTAAAAGGATCTAAAATTGTAGTACTAGGACAGACCTTAGAGATCTGTTGCCTATAGTACTCAGATAGATGGACCAACAGTTTGATTCAGTAATATTTAAAATTATTATATACTTTATGGGTAGTGCCCTCCAAGACCAGAAATTGTCTGCCTGCTTTAAATTTATCTCAGAATTAATTACTGTGCTAAAACCACACCCAGAATTATGTAATAAACCACGCAATCCCACCACAATGCTAGTTATTTTACCACTTTACAAGCATGGCATCTAAAACAAGGCAGGTAGTTCTGCCTCATTCATACTAGCAGTGACAAAACAGTTCCAGAGCAGGGGAACCTGCTGCTCTGCTGATTTGCATTGTCTGGAAAAGCACTGAGTTCCCTTACAGATTCCAAACCTGGAGCCCAATGTCCCGCTGTCTACCTGTAGTCTTGATTTCTGTTCCTCATTAGAGACTTCAAGAAGATCTTCAATGTCAATTTCAGGCTCTGGGGCAGCTGTTGCTTCTGTCTCCTCCTGCAACTACAGCAGAATAACATCTTTAACATCTTTTCTATTACATTGCAGATAGTCAAGAAAGCCTCTTGGGTTGGATCCTTTAATTTTTTTCTGATGGGTATCACCCAATTCCCCTTCTCAGAGCAGCTCTACTCCTGTGTGAATTTTCTTTGCATGCATCTCATTGCCATCTCTGGGCCCACCCCCTACTCGAGCCACCCTGGCACACTCTCCTTGTGCAATGTGGGGATTGGAGGATGGGTGCATGGGGTGACTACCAAGCCAGCTAGTTGCTGCTCATGCCCTGCAGGGATAGATGCGCACGTGCCATGATGACCACTGAGCAAGCTGGCTGCTGCCTCAGCCCCAGAGGGGACAAGGAGATGCAGCCACCCAGTTCTTTCTCTTCTTTCCCCTTCCACTGGGGGAACTGTGGGGCCACGGGTGTTCAGGGGCTGCCCAGCCCTGGGCAGCTGCCCATGGCAAAGACCACCCCTGACCAACATTGCTACCTACAATCTTTGCTCTATGTAGTTAAGTTACTATCCAATACAGGTTTTGCTGTTTGTACCTCTAAAAAAGTTCAACAAAATGCTGCTGGTTTTTTCTCTTCTTGTTTGAACAATATGCATGTTCAAATAATAAATAAATGATAATTCTAGACATGAGTTTTTGAATCTAATATAGCAAACTTAGACTGCTACTTAGAGCGGAACTACAAGTGACAAAAGGCACAGGTTGGACACTTGTCAGCTTCCCTCAAGTTTTGATGGGAAATGTAGGCGTCCTGGTCTTGCAGCTTGGCTCTCCAACTGCTGTCCAATGGTCTTTTCAACTGTCACTTGTCCAACATTCCGCCAAGCTGCCTACATTTCCCATCAAAATTTGAGGAAAGCTGACAAGTGTCCAATCTGTGCCTTTTGTCACTTGTAGTTCCGCTCTTAGTCACAGGACTACTGAGAGGGGAATGAAAAGGGTAAAATTTCAGGGCCCCTGGTCATCCTGAGGCCTCAAAGAATCAAGTAGGTTAGGTGGCTTGCTTTCAGATACTGGTTAGGTCCAGGTGGTGAGAGGGAAGAGGGAATCTTTGTCTGTGGGCCATCTGCAGCTCTGCTTAGCCATAATTATTTTATAACAGCAAACCAAGAGAGGCGGTCCCTGACAATGCAATGGAAAAACGAGCTGAACCAGCAGGGGAACCAACAAAAATCAAGATTACTCAAATGTGTATATAAATACAAAATAATTCACTTCAGTATAATGAAAGGTATATACATATCAAGTATTTACATCAGACCGTATCCTCTCAACCCAGTCCTAATCCCTAAGTCAGGTGGAGATGCTTGCTCTTCGAAATTGTATTATGAACAACGTGATTGTTTTCCACAGACTGAAGACCTCCGCCCTACAAGCGACAAGTTATTTCGGCTTGTTTCATGCAATCCACTTCCTCAGGGGACAGCACACAATCCACCTTGAACAATAAACTTTTCCGACTCTCCAACAAAGCAAACTCTCATGCATACATCTCAGTGCATGTACAGGAACAATCATGATTAGGACTGGGTTGAGAGGATACGGTCTGATGTAAATACTTGATATGTATACGCCTTTCATTATGTTGAAGTGAATTATTTTGTATTTATATATTGCACAGAGTATGGCATTGAAAATATTTTCACATGCATTCTAAGAATATACACATTTGAGTAATCTTGATTTTTGTTGTTTCCCCTGCTGGTCCATATAATTATTTTATAAGCATGATCATGCATAAGCATGCACCTGTCTCCTGGCTTTTATTGCCTTTTCTTTCACTCAGTTCTTCTCAACTGGCCAATTTTATATTTAAATACATTAAATTAAGATATACCGATGACAGGTAGTTTATTTTTCCTTTGCAGCATTTGCATTTGCAAAAGCAGCCCACCCCATAGTGTGTATGTTGATTCCATATCGCATGCTCTGAGCAAACTGGAAGAATAAACATATCTGCTTGTTATCTTAATGATTCCTTTTAAAATGGTAATTGTTTGGCCTTAAGGAATGTTGAATAGCTTATTACTCTTTACCTGCCTTTGATAAACAGGGTAATATTCACATTGCAAAGAAAAACATCAGACAAGTTGTATCAGGAAGACAACCTTTGGAATTTAGATTGAAGGGCAGGGCCCTCACAAAGTTCCTGTACGGAAACAGGTTTGAACATCCTTCACAGGTGACCCTCACTGTAAAGGACATATCACAACTTGTTTAATTTTTAAAGAGCTCGCTCACCTTACTTCATTGCTTTTCCAAATAACAATTTTTCTATACCTCACAATTTCCTCTTAAACAGCACAGAGTTTGACAGGAGTGTGCAAAACTCAGGATGTCCCTCTGAACAAAAGACAATTCAAGCAGTAATTCATGTGCGCTTCCACAGGATCTCTGCCAGCCTTTCATTTGAAGTTACTTTGCACTCATGCAGCAGTTTGCCATAACTTTATATAAGCCCCACGGGCATTATTGCAGCAGCAGGAAGGAGGAATATCTCAGCAACTCTTGAATGCCAGTGGGGCTGCAACCGCACTTCACTGAAGGCATTCCTAGATGCTGCAGTCTGGAAAATTAGACAGAGCAACAGTGGGCTCGCTGTGGAGGGAAGAGGACAGTGTATGGAATAGAGGAACTGGCTGTGTGCCCAAAGAGGCTTTTCCTGGGATTTTTGTTGCCAGTGGAGCCCTTGTGGTATAGTGGTTAGAGTGCTGAACTGTTACTGGGAAGACCCAGGTACAAGTTCTCATTCAGACATAATGCTTATAACAACAACAACATTCAATGTATATACCGCCCTTCAGGACAACTGAATGCCCACTCAGAGAGGTTTACAAAGTATGCCATTATTATCCCCACAACAATAATCACTCTGTGAGGTGGGTGGGGCTGAGAGAGCTCTGGAACAGCTATGACTGACCCAAGGTCACCCAGCTGGCTACAAGTGGAGGAGTGGGGAATCAAAGCCGGCTCTCCAGATTAGAGTCCCGTGCTCTTAACCACTCTGGGCTAGACACTCTCTCAGTCTAATCAACCATTATTGTGAGGACAAAATGGAGAAAATGGGTATGCTGCCCTGAGCAACTTGGATGGGATAAAAATGTGATAGAAGGTTGTGAAGCTATTTGGTAGAAGGTTATGTGGTCATCTGAAGCAGGGCGAAGTGCGCTCAGGACCGCTCATGCCCTCTACTATGCTCCCCTTCTTGCCCCCCCGCACTCACATGCCCCCACCTACCAATGGTGCTAGGTGGTGGGCACAACTAGAAATGCCACTGCCATTGACAATATGAATGCTGATGCTTTGTGCACATGCCTTTCTCCAGCAGCACTAGGCAAGATATGCTGCTGGGAGCAGAGGTGACAAAGCACTCACAAGCAGGTAGTAGAAGGGGGTGAGTGCAGGCATCAGAGGAGATGTACGAATAGGGAGTCAGCAGGAATGGGCCTAGGGTTGCCAGGTCCCCTGACTCTCCTGGTGGGAGATCAGGGGCCTGGCATTAACCTTGCTCTGTTCTTGGGTATGCTCCAGGCTCAAGCAATGATGCCACTTCCAGGAAGTGACATCATTGCACAGGTCAAGGGGCAGCCTGGGAGCGCTCCCATAGTTACCAGGGCACCAAATTGGGTTTGCTGAGATTCGGTCCAAATTCGGTCCACTGCAGATGCAGGGGCGTGCCACGCCACCTGAGGGGCGCCCTGGGAAGCATGCCCCCCACCCCCGCCGGCCAAGTAAGCAGGGGCGAGGGAGAGGGTGGGAAGAGGAGATCCTCCGTCCTGGGAATGGCACCCCTAAGTGGGCCTCACCAGAAGTCACAAGCTTGGCAACTGCCTCACCTCACCATGTGCTGATGCTGGCTCTGATCTGAAGCACATTATCTGCTAGAACTTGGGCCAGGACATCCAGATATCTTCTGTTGTCATTCCACCAAACAGGGAGGAATCCAGTTTTAATATAGATCAAGAATTGGTTGAGATTTTATGTGCAAAGACTTACAAAGCAGGAAATAATAGAAAGAGCATTGGGGTGCCACAAGTGGAAAGCAGAAGCCATAAAAATTGCAGACCTCTGTTTTCATCAGAGGTTGGATCCAGTCCTTTATATGTTCATATCTGTTACCAAAAGGAACATCAGAAAGCCATAGATATTTGCATTCCCAAGTTAAAAAATGAATCTTTACTAATATGGATGGGCTCATCAGCAGAAGTGTTTCTACGTCTTCACTGACTCCCTGTTCTGTTCTAATTTTAACTGGAAATTAGAGCAAGTGTATACAACTCATGAGCTGTGAAGCTAAGGACTGTTTTCACCCCTAGTAAATAGGATTAAACCATGTATGATGATCCATCAGTGATATCTCCTTTAGGCTGGCTTGTGCTGGCATAAACCTGTTTTATAGTACTGCCCCACTCCCTCACAATCTCTCACACAGTGTGCCAAGACTTTGGTCTAGGTCCACTTTGTCCAGGACTCCAGATATGGGTACTTTAACAAACTGAAGTTTGTTTTTTCCTTGCAGATTCTTAGGCTTGATCTATTAAAGCAGCAAAATGAGTTGGGTAATGAGGGGGCAGAATGCTGAGTTGGTAGAATGGATGGTAGTGCTTCTGATTTCAGGGGAAGGATTACATTGGTTTGAAGGCCCCCTACAATAATAATGTCCTATAAGTGGAAAACTACAGTATGTAAACAGCTGTGCTAGAATCCTGATTTTTTCTTGTGGGAGAACTTTTTTAGCAGGGAGTTTTTACATAAGGAAACATTAAAAATCTCTCTCTCCCCCACCTATAGTCTGAAATAACACAGCTCACTGTACCACCTCATTCTACTGTGTAGACCAGGCATAAATCATCTTTTAATCCTGGTTAAAGGTCCTGATTACTGGGGAGTGGGTGGGAATGCTCAGTTTGTTAGGTTGCCTGCATTCCAATGCCATGACAATTTGTGAGGAAAGGAGTGAAGGATTCTGTGTATCTGACAATGAACCAGGCTCAGACTTGTAATAAAATCCATTTTTTTCATGATATATGAATGTAGCCATTAGGGTGCTGTGATCACTTGTAAGTATCTCAGTTTGAGATATTGACTAATTGGAAAGGGGACAGAGGAAGCTGCAAGCATGAGGAAATATCTAGAAAATAAGTGGATAAAATGGCTAGCATTAGATTTGGATACATGGAACTAAGTTTCAAATCCAGCTATGAAACTCATTGGGGTGATTGTGGACATCTCTATTTATCCTACATTGTTGTAACTTTCAAATGCTCTTAAAGGATGGTGAGCATATATATTCCCCACAAAACGGAGGAAAGACAGGATATGGTTTAATAAAATTAATAAAATATGCCAAGTAAAGCCTTATAATCGTCTGAAAGAACATGGAATTCTAAATGAAAATATCTACATTTAGAAGCAATATGCTCACACTATACAAATATTTGTAAAGACCTCAGAAAGAAAAAAGGGGAACAATAATTTATTCTTTCCACTGACAAGATAAAAAATAATGGTGTTAAATTACAAGAGGTAGATTTAAATTAGAGATTAGAAACCAGTTTCTGTTCTCATCCACAGATGAGAGGATGAGGAATAAGAGAGGAATAAGAGGAATAAGGAATAAGATGAGAGGATGAGGAATAAGAGAGAGGAATTCTCATCCACAGATGAGAATAGGCTACCAAAGAATGTTGCAAAAACTACTTCCTGAAAATTTTCAAAGAAAGATGACCAGGCATCTTCCAGAGATGTTTTGATAAAAAACATCATTTTCTCAGAATAGCAGGTAAATTAGCTGATCTCTCTTATTCCTCCATTATCTCTGCCCCCGCCCTGCCACCACTTAGGCATAATGTAAGCGAAAGACTGTACCAAATGGCCAAATTCCCTTCCCATCACAACAGACATTGCCCCATGACATTATAAGCAGTATCTTGTGGCATAGATAGGGTACGGCATTATATTAAAGGTCATATGGTTGTGGCACTGGTGAGATTCAGCCTACCCACCTGGTACTGATACAGCTCCTGTAATTGGGCATCAATCCATTCCTCCAGGTCTCTCCACCTCTGAAGATCTTTCCGATTATACTTGGTTGTTAGTTTGGCCAACTTTCTGTGGCATGGTTCTTCCTCTAGCTTCTCTGGAGTGTTAAAAGTGACCCGAGGAAGGGCACCTGAACCCTGGGCTAGGCTCACTAATCTTTCCACCTCCTCTTTGGTCTCTGGTGACAATGCTCTCTCTTCCAACATGTTTCTTTCCCCTCCTGCCTCAAAAAATTGCCATTGATTCCTTGCAGTCACATAACAAGCTGCCTATGACACCCCAGCAGTTTACTAGATGAAAGAGAGGGAGATAAGAAGTAGCAGGAGAAGCAATCAATCAGCTGCTATAGGAAAAGGCTTCTTTAGTTTCACTGTTAGTGACACTGACAAAAGCAATGTGGGAGGGAGAGTAGTTGTAATAACATCTGTTGTTAGAAGAGGCTGAGCACATCATAGAACTGGCAGACAAAGTCCATGAAAGTTTTATGCAATCTACTTCCTGAAAAGAATAGGCTAAGTGAGGGTTATTGAGAGTAAGGGAAAGGAAAGCAGGCACTATTCGATTTCTATTTTTCTAAATATACATACATGTACCTCAGGTGCATTTCAGATCTGTACATTATACATTCTGGAGTTTAGCATACACTATTATTTTTATATTCTAACCTGCAGGAACGTGTTATAACTAATCTGAGTTTAGAAACTAATGACAGGTGGAAAAATTCAGAAACTTTTGAATTGGCCATTGTTCTGGCACTTAGATCAAAAGCTAGGGTCTGACCACTTGGCCATGCTTCCTGGGTCATCCTAGCCCAGTCACTCTGTCTCCGTCTAATTTACCTCATATAGTTGTTGTGAGGATTAACTGAGTGAGAACTGTCTACATCTTGAGCTCCTTAGAGGAAGGCAGGCTGAATGAGGAGAGAGTGACTTAGTTAATATGTAAGTGACAGAGATATTTACCAATTAGCAGTTACTCATAGATTCTGCCATCCAAAAGCATTGGTGATTCACTGGCTGGGGGAGGGGGTTTGATTCTATGTAAGCCCTGCAGCTCCTTGTCTGCTTGTTTTTGATATTCTGTTCTCTCTCAGGTTGCATTTGCTAGGCATGGCCTCCCCTATGCACTAACATATGGGCAGGCAGCACTGCACACTGTGGAGGATGGATGCAAGTGACACCCTTTCTCCCTGTTGGCAATAGACAGCATCAGCTGCTAGCCAAATAGAGGCAAAACATTTTGCTAGGGAAATGTTTTTCTGGCTAGCATTTTGCTAGCTAGATAGTACAGCAAATTGTGGTGGAATGAAGAAGAATGCCATGCTGCCCTCACCCTCCTAGCAAGAGGCAGTGTTTGGCAACCGTCTTAACAGACATGCACTGCAATCAGTCAGAGAGACAAGAGACAAACTAAGGTGATGACAATGGATCCAAGACACTTCAATTAATTACTGGATTGGATTACTGGATTGCAGCCTATGTTGGCTGCCCTTGTAGATGACCTGGGAACTTCAACTGGTTCAGAACGTGGCAGCCTAATGATTGTTGGGCTAGCCAATCAGAACACGTCTTGCCTGTTTTGAAACATCTACATTGGCTTCCAGTTGCAAGGTTGCAGAGGCAGGCAATGGCAAGCTACCACTGTTAGTCTCTTGCCATGAAACCCTAGCAGGGATTGCCACAAGTCAACTATGATTTGAGGGCAGGATTTCATTTTTCATGGTGTAGGACACACAGATTTAAAGGATCATCTCTGTAAGACCATGTGCACCAATAACAATCCTCAAACTGTCATCTACTGACTGTTCCCTGCTTAAGGTATTGACCAGAGCTGTGTGCTTCTGTTGTAGCACTTACTGTAAGTAATGGGCTCCCTGAGGTGGTGAGTAAGCCGCCATTTCTAGAAGTTTTTAGGAGGCATTGCAGAGCCATTTTATTTGATGTGGTCAGTTACAAGCACTTTTTGAGAGTGGGAGGGAGTTATCTGGGGTTTATTTTTATGTTTTAAATTTGTTTGTAAGCCAGTTTGAGCCAAAAAGGAAAGGAAGGATATATATTTTAATAAAATTCATATATACATACAGTTTGTTAAAAGTAACCATGAGGGTGAAATTTATCATCTCATGGGATACAAAGTAAATTTCAGGAAATAGCCTATTTTTGTGAAAAGAAGTTGGGGGATGAGCGCTCTGGCAGACTGGTCTGTAGTGTGGGGTCAGTTGATGCTTCTGCAGTGCCACGCTCATCTTGATCTTGCTGGTCTCCCGGCTCTTCCTCCAAGCCTGGTCAGAGGGGGTCATGACTAGACATGGGCACGAATGGAACCCCCTCCCGAACACCCTGTTTGACGTTTGGTGCCATCCACGAACAACTAATGTGGACAAACATGAACGGTTCCTGGACATGTTTGTTGTTTGTGGGGGTCAGAAACCCCCCACCCCACCCCATTTAGCCCCCCTCCCCGCAAACCCACTTACCTGGCCCTTTAAAGATTTCTTTAAACTATCAGCTGGCAGGCGGCAGGGGGGGGGGAATTCCCAATGTCCAATACCCACCAAATTTGCAGGGGATATAGTCATCACTGTCTTCTGAATACCCCCCCCCCCAGTTTCCAAGATATTGCATCCTGGGAAAGCATGGTCCATGGCTCTCCCCCCTTAGTCCTCACTGTCCAATGAAGACCACCACCCCTAGTTTCAGAGAGATTGCACCCCGAGAAAGGCATGATCCATGGCTCTCCCTCTTTAGTCCTCACTGTCCTCTGAAGATCTGCCCTCCAGTTTCAGAGAGATTGCACCCCAGGAAAGGCATGATCCATGTGCCCCCCTTTGATGACATTTTCTGTTCACAGTGGCAAAAACAGGACTCTCTGGTGGAAGCTACGTACTTTGTGGGGTTCCAAACTGACTTTCCCAGTGTCCAATACCCAGCAAATTTTCAGGGGACATAGTCCTCACTGTCCTCCGAAGACCCCACTACCAGTTTGTGGGGTACCCCTGTTTGTGATTAACTCATTTTGGGGAGTGCCCTCTCGGAACCCTGGGATAGGCCTGGTCTATGTCCTCTTTCCCCACATATAGGCCTTTCCCTATGTCCTCTTTCCCCACATATATATGTGATATATGCCCTCATGTGCCAAAAATGTCCATCTGCTCTGTATGTTGGGACAAACCAGACAACCTCTGCGCAAAAGAATAAATGAACACAAATCTGACATTAAAAATGGCAACATCCAGAAACCAGTGGGAGAACACTTCAATATATCAGGAAATTCCATCAAGGACTTAAAGGTCACTGTAGCTCAACAGAAACCTTTCAAAAACAAAATCCAACGGGAAGCTGCTGAATTGGAATTCATATGTAAATTTGACTCAGTCAAGCTTGCACTGAATAGGGACTATGAATGGTTATCTCATTATCAGAAGTAACCAATTTCATTATCAGAAGCAAACTGATCCCATCATCAGAAGCTACTGATTGCATCTACTCCCCCTTCTCCTCTCCACCTATATATCTGACCAGTTTCTTCTTACCCTCCATACATCTGACGAAGAGAACTGTGATTCTTGAAAGCTTATGCTACAGAAAAGTTGGTTAGTCTTAAAGGTGCTACCGGACTCTCTTCTATTTTGCTACTACAGACTAACACGCCTAACTCCTCTAGTTCTAGCAGTGGGAAGTCCATGCTGGGTAGGAATCCCATCCCCCGCTTTCACCCTCCACCCCCTGCCATAATTCACCTGGCTGGCAGGGGGGAAAGGCGTGGGAATTGACCTCCCAAGCACACTCCAGGGATGGCGCAACAACATCACTCCTGGGAGTGATGTCATCACACTGCCCTGAGAGTGCTCCTGTGCCTCACTGCAGGCCAATTTTGACCCCAAATAGGCCCATTTTGGCCCATTTGAAGCCAAAATCAGCCTGTGACAAAGCACGCACATACCCCACACCTGTTTGATGATGCTACTTCCTGGAAGTGATGTCATGATGTCATTGCACACGCATGAGGAAGATCATGGGAATGGCAGTAAGGTAAGGACCAGGTCCCCCACCTCCCACTGGGAAGGTGGACCTGGTAACTCTAATTAAGCCTCTTGGCTTAAGGGACCTGCTGGCTTAAGGGTCCTGCTGGTAGGGAAACCTGGTAACTCTAATTAAGCCTCTTGGCTTAAGGGCCCTGCTGACTCCAGGGGTAGTGGCGGAGCTGGGCCAGGGTGTATTCATAAGGGCCCTGAGGGACCTCCCTTCCAGGATGGGTCTGCCAAGGTAAGGCTTGGGGGCAGGTGATCCTCCAGTGATGGCTGATCGGCCCATGCAATACCTGGGCAGTCCATGGCCCCTCCCCTTAGCCATCATTGTTCAAGACTGGAAAGTCCCAAACTTTCCTCATAGGAAGTGTTTTAATCATCTTGGCTGCCCTCTTCTGCACTTTTTCCAGCTCTGCACTATCCTTTTATAGCTACAGTGACCAGAATTGCACACAGTATTCCAAATAAGCCCACACCTTAGTACTCTACAAGTGCATTATAATATTGGCTGTTCTATTTTCAATCCTATTCTTAAGAATTCCTGGCATGGGTTTGCCTTTTTAACTTGGGCCAGCATTTCCATAGAACTTTCCCTACAATTTCAAGACCTCTTTCAGTCTCAGCCAGTTCAGATCCCATCAACATATTTGTTCCAATATGCCTTAGTTTACACTTACCTGAGTGTCTTCTGTCCCCTCTCCCAGAACAAAAAAGTTAGGGGACTGAGGAACAGGAGGGGGAAGCAGAAAGCCCCTGTTTTGAGAAGTTTGGAGGAGGTTGGGTATATGTGGGCCTTCATAATAAATGTGCACAGGACTGCAGCCTAACACATTACTGAAAAAGTGCTACTGTGTATCATATCTCCACTCTCTCAGTATCTTCCAATGTATTTTAAGATACTGCTATCTAGATAAGGATTCCGTAGTTCTTTACACCACTCACTTTTTAGGAATGATTGACATTCAGAGAGCGCTCTGATTGACATTCAGCCACAATATATGGAGATGTGGCTTTTTATGCCTGTAGACATATATGCCTACAGAAGACTGAAACCAAGGCATCTTGCTCACATTGTTACTACGGTATACCATTTCCTTGTGGATTCAGAAGACTGTCACTCTGTTCCCCTTCATATTATCGCTTGGCTGTCTGTTAGTCACTGTCTCCTGAACTCTGGAATCCCTCCCCCAGGTTCGTTCCTGTGTTGACTTTTTGTCTTCACTGAAGTCCACACCCTTCCTTTTACCTTTGTGGCTCAACGCCCACTGCACCAGGACAATTTACCTGGTGGGTGGAGACAACAGAGTGGAAAAACAAGCAAGCCAATAACTTTTCAGCTGCCCTTTAAAATGCAAAGCTAAAGTTGTATAAAAACAAGGCCAATAACTGAGCCAATATACAAGCTGCAGAAAACTATCAAATCCACAGATGAGTCTGAAAATTTACCTTATTACATAAAAGGGCCAGAGAGTCCCTTTATTTATTTTTTACTTATTCATTTATTTAACAGACAAGGTGACTCTGACAGGTTGCCCAGAGACACCTGTAAATTTTATTGCTTAGAAACAGGAGCCAAAGCAGCACACCAAACACAATGGGCAGGACTGAGGGACTCCCTTCTGTTAAGTCTGTCTCCACTGGAGGGCACATTTTTCTCCTAGAAGAAAACTGAGTTCAAAAAGAGAAGTCAAAATTGCACTGGCCCTACTAGGTATACCTAAAGTAGCCCTTAACGTCCCTGCTACTAAAAATAAGCCACATTATGAATGTAAATGACATATAAGAACATGTGATTACAATTTTGCCCACACATCCCTAAATGCATTTCACTGGACCTTTCCTAGGTATAGAAAAAATGTACATTTTAAAGTTAAGACTTTAAGATTACTTTTCTAGGGTATGTAAGTCACCAAACTTTCTTGAGGTGACTTGTTGGTAACAGTTCAAGGAACGTGATGTAATGTAAAGTAAGAAGCATACCTATTTGCATCGCATGAACGTTGCAGAACATGGACCATCTGACAAAAGGAACTGTGATGCTAGAAAGCTTATACCCTGGAAATCTTGTTGGTGTTTAAAGTGTTATTAGGTTTGAATGTTGCTGGCAGCAATTGTGGGTACAATGCTGGCATATACATGTGCGCACGTTCACACACACATACCCTGTCCCCAGAACTCTTGCATGCCTGGTTATTGTGTGGAAGCAATCTGGTATGAATCTGCCCTTCACATGATGCCTGTACAACCTATTTTTCCAATCACAAAAATAAGTGGAAATATGTTGTGCTCCTGCATACAACAGTCACAAAGAAGTCCAATCTCCATCAGCTTCTATATGTTCAACAGCCACGCAGGCAACCCAATAACAGGGCTGAACTCAGGAGCTACCTATTTGATTCTTATTTTTTTAAAAAAGAACAAAAAATACTAATTGCCTAACAATCTGATGCTATGATTTTGTACATACTATACTACACATGTCAAATGTTAGTGAAGGGGTAGTTCAGATAATAAGGGGAGGGCTTCAGAAATGAGAGCATTTCTTAAAGCATCGTCTTACGGTAAGAGTTAATATTAATAATTTAAGACATGCAGCTCTCTATACAAGGCTGAATCAGAATCTGGGACATTCTTCTTTGCTCATAGATTTTTGAGGTGGAGGAACTGGAGACGGTTGTTACCACACTTGATCCTGGGCATTATAAAGTGAATCAGCAAATCTATGAACCATCTGTAATCTCTAAAGTAGTGTCTGTTTTGGGAGTTACAGTGCTAACAATCAGTCTGCAATGGTGAGATCTTTGTTGACAAAGGGAGTTTTGACTCTTGAATGCTTATACCCTGAAAATCTTGTTGGACTTTAAGGTGCTACTAGACTCAAATTTTGCTGTCCTACTGGAGACCAAGACTACTCACCCACCTGAAAATGTGTTGACATATATCTAGCACAGTAACAATTAATCCACAAGATTTGAGTTCAATAACACCTTAAAAACTAACAAGATTTCTTTAACGTACTACTGGACTCATATCTTGTTTATCAACTACAGATGAACACAGCTACTCACCTGAAACAAAATTCATACACAAATATGATATATACTTTGCGGTAGCTGCCAGGGAATTTAGTACGTAGCTTATATCAGATTTCTTAATGATGATTCAGAGTTAACCCAAATTAAATTTATGTATATCCATTAGATGTATGTATGTATATCCATCTAATTTAAGTTCCACTATACATTCAGGGTTGTGAACTTGTGAGCATTAAAATATATGGGTTTATACAGACACATGCATCATGTCTCTTCATACTAGTTTTGCTATCTTGTTTTTAGCTTGCTTTGAGTAACTGGGCAATATTCTGCATATATTGGATTGGCTCCAGTGCCTCCTTTCTACAGACCACTCTAAAACATTTTTATTTCAACCTCTCTTTAAGGGCCAAACTACACGTTTGGGATTTTACTATGTTCAGTCTTTGGAAGATCTAGGACTGCCAGTATCCCAGTTGGGGCGTGGGATTGGATCGCCCGCTTCCAGCATCTGCCCTCCGCTGCCACTTATGTGCCAGTGGGGGGAAAAGGTCTCAAGGAACAGAAACAGGAGGCAAGAAGCCTCCCAGGCCAGGGCGCAATGTGTGCTCCCCACGGGCATGATGATGTCACTTCTGGGAGTGACATCGTCGCATCCAGCTGCAGGTGATGTCATCGTGCTGCGCCAGGAGCACACACAAGGAACCTCAAAAGGTGAGTTCTGGGTCCCTCCTCCTGGCCGTAAGGGAGCCTGGAAACCCTAGGAACGGCCCATCTACTTTGGTGCCGTTTTTCTTGCCTCAGCCTTCCCTCTCAAAGCTGACACTGCCTCCCATACCACAGGAGGACTTGGGGGGCTGTATTTGGATCAGCAATTGCTAGAATGCTGTAGCACAATAACATTATAATGAAATATTGTCGTGCTCTACTATCTCCTCTAAATTCCCAGCTTTTATTTTTCATAAAAAGTCACATTCTTTTTCATTATGGAGGCATAAGGGGAAAGAATATCTTTACAATTAAAAGTGCTAGAGACTTTTTAAAAAATGGAAGTTGGAAATTCAGAGGAACTACTAAATTGTGGCAACAGATTGTTATAAAATTATTGTGCCACAGCAAGATATTGTTTGCTGATTTTTAAAAAAAAATCCCCTCAAAGTCCTTCAGTGTCAGGGAGGAAAAGGGCAGCCACAAGAGCTGAGGAAGGAAAAGTATAGGATAAATTATTGTATGGGCACTTCACTGCCACTACAAAAGCCCCTGTATTTGCAGCTCAATGAGAGCTACAGGAAGAATCATTGTGGTATGTTGGCAGCAATACAAAACTAGCTTTCAAATAGTAGCATCATTTGCCGATTATTTTTACTTCAGTATACACCAGTAAAATCTTTAAATCCAGTACTGCTGTGATTTATTTGACTAGACAAATAGCTACAATGGAATACGTGCTCCAGGAACAGAGGGAATTTACATACACACCATATCTCTATACTGATGAAATTCCCCTTATTTTAAAGGACTTTCAGTTGTTCCAGAACATTTTTATTCTAGTTTCAGGTACAATATGGGTTTAGACAATAGTCTGCATTTCTGCACTTTGTGTTTCCAAGAAAAAAACTGAAGTTTCTTATACAGTGTCTCTTGTTCTTAAAAACTTTATTTGGGGTTTTTAGAATCCCAAGCAGGGCCATTTCCAGATGGCTTACCTGAAGCCGCTCCATGCCGCAATGTTGTGGATCGTGCCGGGGAAAACGCGAAATATCACGTTTTCCCCAGCACGATCCACAACATTGCGGCATGGAGCGGCTTCAGGTAAGCCATCTGGAAACGGCCCAGCTGATATCCAGGGTTAATTGGGGTGGGGAGTGCTGAGCCTGTTAAAGAACTAGTTAGAAAACTAAATTAGGTTTAAACTATTGGGGACTTACAAGGATTCACGGGGAGATCCTCATTTCCTCACTCCCACTCTCCCTCTTTCTTTTCTTCTTTGCCTCCCCCTGGCAGTGTGTGCAGCTTCTCGTCTTTCCTTTTTATGTTCTTCTCCCCCCAAATTCAGCTTTCCTTTTTTAATCTCCTCTGTTCCTTTTTATCTCTCTGTTCCTACCCCCTCCAGCTTTACCTCTCCTTTCTCCTGTCTTTACTTTTTTAGCCACCCCCTCCTCCAAGCTGACACTAACTGAGGCTTGGAAATATCAGCAGCAAAGCTGGGCATCGCAATCTCCAGAATATTCACCAAGACCTTACAATTTAGTCTTGTGCAATTTTAGAGGTGCAGTTTTCTCAAAGAAGCAGACATTACTGCTATGATTTCTGGGTTTTCTAACCCTAATTTATTTCTTTTATTACATTTCATATTTCTTTTGGCTTCTCCCAGGCTTCTGGAAAGATTGTCCCACCTGTCTCTGGTCTCAATTAATGTTGATTAATAGGTCTACCCTCCATGGCATGTTTCATAATTAGATATAAGGGTGACAGTGTGGTCTCTTAAGCTCTAGCTTTGGGAAATACAGGTAAGTATTCCTGTTTATCAAATGGGGCTGCTTATTCATGATCATGACTGTTTACAAGACTAATGCCTCCGTTTATATTTAAGTACTTGTATATTGCCTTGCCTATCCACCTCATTCATTCATTCATTCATTCATTCATTCATTCATTCATTCATTCATTCATTCATTCATTCATTCATTCAGTTTACAAAATTTATACCTTGCCTTTCTGTCTTCATCAGCACCACCAAGGCAGCTAACATATTAAAAATATAAATAATAAAAATTTAAAAATAGTCTTAAAAACCATTAAAACCAAGAAAAACATATCATTAAAACAAGTAAAATCCAAGCCAAAATACACATGCAAAACCATAAAGATAACAAAACATAGGACAGGAAGAAGGGATCGCTGACGGAATGCCAGATGTAACAAAAAAGTCTTCACATTAGAGTTCCTGGAAACGTGGTTGCAGGGCCTGGAAAGGACAGGGTTTGAGGAGACAATGGGCTTCAGCGGGCTGTAATGCTGTAGAACCCACCCTCCAAAGCAGCCATTTTCTCCAAGGGAACTGATCTCTGTAGTCTGGAGATCAATTGTAATCCAAAAGATCTCTAGGTCCCACCTGGAGGTTGACAACACTACTACACCTGCTGGTTGAAGATGGCAATAGAAGGGGACAGGCAAGTCTCTCTGAGGAAACATACCAATTTTGGTGCCTCTACTCAGAATAGAGTTGCCAATCCCCTGATGTGGGTGGAGGATCCTCCCTAGCTGGTGGGGGGAAAGGTGTGGTAACGAGCCTCTCAGAGTGTGATCAGGGCATGGTATGACGATGGCACTCCCAGGAGTGATGGCATCATGAAGGCCGAGGGAGGGCTCCCAGGCTTTGTACCGGGCTGATTTGACTCATTTGGGAGTCCAAGTTGGCCCAGCATGAAGCCCAGGAACACTTCCAGGTCCTGTCCAATGACATCACTCCTAGAAGAGGCATCATCACATCGTGCCAGGAGCATGTGTGTAGAGAAATTGGAGGTAAGTGCTAGGTCCCGGGACCTGGCAACTCTAAGAAGGCCTTCTCTTGGGTTACCATCTGCCTAATCTCAGAATTCAGGGCACCCAAAACAGGGCCTCTGAAGACAACCATAGCAGTTGGGTAGGTTTCTAAGGGAGTAAGTGCTCTTTCAGGCATGCTGATCCCAAGTAGGGTTGCCAGTTGCTCACTGGTGGTGGACAAACTCTTGGTGGTTTGCCCCTCTGCCCACCGATCACTGGCAATTGGCTGGAGGAGGCAGGTCTCCTGGTGATTGCCTGCCACCAGCAGGCAGCCCAGGCAAACAGGCATGTGTGAGCTTCTGGCCCACATGCAATGATGTCACTTTCAGGCGTGATAGCATTATGCAGGGCATGGGAGTGTGCATGAGCTTTGTACCAAGGCCAATTCTCTAAGGATCTTAGCATTTCCAGAAGTTAAGTCATTGTGCGCAGGGCCAGGAGCATGCACGCAAGAGGTTCATCTCAGCAAATGTTCCACCCCCTTGCCCTTCTGCCAGTTGTCAGGGAGACTTGGAAGCCCTAGTCCCATGCCATACAAGCAAACTCTTGATTGGATCCAGAATTTTTGAAAAAATAATTAACCTATGCCCTTCTAGAATTCTGAGACACTTTTCACAGGGTAGTTCCACACTACCTAGGACTGCTTATGGTAGGAGGATTCCCACTGAAAGCCCCCCTCCCCAATGATTTAGCAAGAGTGTTTGTGGGGGAAATGTCAGTGATGCTCTATGATCTTTCTATGAGCATAGTAACTATGCAGACTACCAGGAAGAATTATAAGGTGCAACCTAGCCTTTAAAGCCGGTGTGCGTGGCCCAGTCACAAGATGTTCTGGAAGAGAGAGGTAGGTTCATTTGCAGCACTTCTCTCACTGGTGTGTACTCCATGCCACCACACTTGCCTTGTGTTGCTGGCTCAGATTGTGTCAGCAGAGGCTTGGCCTAGCTCCTGCAGCATGTGGCTGCCAGCCTAAGTGAGCCTTCATCCCATGGTTCTGCCATCTCATTGAGGCCACCCACTCCCTCTCACCCTACTGCAGTGTTGCCTGAAGCTGCCAAGCAGCCAGGCTGCGAGCATCTGGGAATCTTCTAATGAAGCCCTCAAAGATCCTCTTTTGCATTTGCCTGCAAGTGGGTTCCATGCAGCACTTTCTATAGCACTATATTATGGATATAAGTGCATCTCCACAGGCAAGGACTTGCTATATGTCCCCTTCAGTAAAGGCCATTTTTGGTTTCCTGTTGTGGATAAATGGTTAATTACCAGGTCTCTCTTTTGGTGGGTGGGTGGGTAGACTGAGTACCAATTTTTTTTGTAGCAAGCCAAAGTCACTGCTCCTAAATTGTTAAAAAAATATATTTTATAACTGTAATAGTGCAATTATGAAACAACAACAATTAACAATAAAAGAATAAACAGTGCCATTGGCTGACTAAAAAGCACCAAACAGTATTCAACATCCCCCATCCCAACTTAAAAGAGCTGATAATTTACAGGCAGCAGAAGAAATGGAAGCTACAGGAACAAAGAGAAGGTCATTAAGTAAGCTAGAAAGAGAAGGCAGAGATGAAATGTTGAAGAGACAGCAGCCCTGGGAAGCCTCAACAGACCTTTAACTGTTCACATGGGACTGCCCGGTACCTCTGGAAAACTCAGACATCAATATCTAGAGTTCCCTGGTGAGTACACACTTTGTGGCAAAAACAGATACACCACCAGCTGATGTATGAAGTGGTCTGCAGAATAAAAGGCTTACCCCGGTTGGTTTCCTCAGTGTGGGAAGTGCTGCCCATTGGAGGACTCACTCAGGGCCTAAATTGCAGGTTTGGGACCTAAATTTCTCAAGGTGCTTTATCACCACATGCTTTTGTTCCTGTCACTAGTGTTTATAAATGATGGTATTCAATTAAGCCTCGTGACCATACTGAACATGACTGTTTTCATCATGACAGGAACACTGAAACAGCAAAAGGTAGCCTCCCTTCCCAAGGAGGAATCAAGGCAAGTCACTTGCACAGCAGCTTCTTTGATTTCTGACCTCTGGGCAATATAGTCCCTCTCACATGGACAAGCACAGGTGAGAAAAAAAATCATTATTTTCACTCTACTGTTTATTCGGGTTAAACAGTTTCTGTGGAAAGTCAAGCTATGTAGTGAGATGCATGTTTATCTTTGATAAGAATGTGTGCCATTCTATGGGAAACAGCAAACAAAGAAAAAGTTAAGAGAATGAAAGAGTACACCAATGAGATGACCTTAGATAAGCCAATGCAGTGGTCCTTCTGATCTCTCCTTTCTGAAGTCAAGATTTATCAAAAGTTTGTGTTTTAGGTGCTTTCAGCTTGCTTTTCTTACAACCTTGATCTTATGAGCAGTGATATTTTAACAGAAAGGGTCTTGTAAGGTTTCACAGGACAGCTCTGGCCCACTTGTGCTAGGACTACAGAAGCACAAATCACAAGCAGTCCCTGGCTAACTAACTATCAGGTATTCTCAAAGAAGAAAGAGGTTGCAAATAACTGTATTGATCCAAAGCATAGCTCCAAAACAAAAGCCAACATTTTATGTTATTTTGAATAGTCCTAATAAAAGGTATTATGTATCTTTTGTTCTAGACTGTCAGATATTCAAGAATGTCTTTAATACTTTTTTTTTTTACAAATACACAGCTCAAGTCTGATGTGTAGAATATATGGTTGTGCGATATAATCAACTAGTTTTGTAGAAGAAAGAGCCACTTCTTCCTTATCACACTATGGACTAGAGAAACTTTTACTGAAACCTGTTGACTCCATTTTCCTATTTGCAGCTTATTTCTACTTTCTCATAAATGTCACTGGAGAAGTGAAATGGTCTAGACCATATCATGAGTAGACATGGGCACGAACAGTATTACGAACACAAAAAAGCCCACGAACAGCCTGTTTGGCTGTTCGCAAACAGGCTGTTGGTGAGGCCCCATTTTAAACGAACAGGTGGTTGTTGGAAGCCTCCTTCATTGCTGTTTGTTGCTGTTTGTCAAACCAGGCATTCTGGCACCTGCAATCAATTCCCATGGCAACTCGGGCAGGGATTGTCTGAACTCCTGCTGTTGCCCTGGAAACTGGGAATCAAAGAAGAGTTTAAATGCCCCTTTCCGCAGCACAGAAAGGGGCATTTAAACCCCTGAATCAGCTGCTTGTTGGGGGCTTCCCCTACGAGAGGCTGGCTGCTCCTCTCCTGGTGCAAGAGGGATGGGGAGAATCTCCCCACCCCTCTTAGCACCGGGAGAGCCAGCACCGCATGGCTTCTTCTTCCCGGTGCAAGAGGGACAGGGAGAATCTCCCTGGCCTGCTCGCATGGGGCAGAAGCAGCCCTGGGGCACCAGCCCTGCTGGGTGTGAGCAGGACAGGGAGAATCTCCCTGGCCCGCTCACATGGGGCAGGAGCGGCCCAGGGCGCTGGCCCTGCCGGATGTGAGTGAGACAGGGAGAGTCTCCCTGGCCCGCTCGCACAGGGCAAGATGTGGCTCCATGGCGCCGGCCCTGCTGTGTGTGAGCGGGCCAGGGAGAATCTCCCTGCCCTGCTCGCACCAGGCAGAAGAAGTCCCGGGGCGCCGGCTCTGCTGGGTGCGAGCGGGAAGGGGAGAATCTCCCCACATCACTCTCACCGGGCAGAAGAAGCCTGGCAGCACTGGGGTAGGGCTGAGAGGGTGGGGGCTTTGGTTGTTTAAAGGGCCCTGCCGCTTGCAAGTGGCAGGACAGGGCCCTTTAAACTATCAGCTGGCAGGCGGCAGGGGGAAATCCCCCCCTGCCGCCTGCTAGTTGATAGTTTAAAGGGATCTTTAAAGGGCCAGGTAAGTGGATTAGAAGGGAGGGGGTCTAAGTGGGGGAGGGGTTGGGGGGCTGCAGGCCCCCACAAACAAGAAAAAACAAACATGTTCGTGACAGCATCATGTTTGTCAATGTTCGTTGTTCGTGGACGGCAACGAACCACGAACAGCGTGTTTGGGTTTTTTCCCCGTTCATGCCCATGTCTGATCAGGAGCACCTTGTAGATCAACCAATTTCATCACAAAAGAACCCCTTTAAAAATGAAGAGAAAATGTTATTTCATGACAGATCATTGTTGCAAAAGAAGAAGTAGGCTGGCACAGGTTTTTATTTTTAAAGGCTACTTATATATAATAATTTTAAAACTTTGAAAATAGCTCAGCAGTGTGGGATGGCAATATATTTCTGCTAGTGGCAGAAAGTCCTGGCCACACTCCAGCTTTTCCAGGGCATAGCTTGAACAGCCAATAGAAAACCTGAAACACTAATTTGACCAGGGTTCATGGTAAGACAACAAAACTGAGTATGTGGACCCTTTTTATGAGAAGACAGTAGCTGATCTTTGGTGGGGAATTATAATATTGTTAGTTAATCTATGTATTTAGTTTGATTCTTCTTAGTATACATAATAAGACCAAAAATAAATATTACTTGACTTTAAATATTATATATACACACACATGCCTATGTTGCTTAAGAATAGTTGACTGTTGATTGGTTTACTGCTGAGACACACGAGCGGCTGTTTTATTTGTCCATTGCAATAAAAATATAGACCTACTTTAAAGTAATTTGAACTTGGAAATGGTGATTGGAAACAGGGGAAGCAAGTAGAGTTGCTAGCTTCCAGGTGGGTGTAGAGAAAGTGGAAACCCACCCAGGAAGTGGAAAAATATATCTATATATTAAGGCATGAGATTCAACAGTATTATCATATCATATCATCCTCAATACATGTGCAAATATACAACAAGTGCATTCCTAGTATTCATAATACATCCAAAAGTCCAAAGTCTTTTAGTCCAATTCAAACAAGGGACTTAGTGCCCTATTCCAATGCTTTTTTAGGAACAAGGTGGACACTCCAGGTGTAAACAAAATGGTAAGTTTGTAACCAATACTGTTTTTTTCTTTTCAGGTGTCACTCAGGATGTAACATCAAGGATCCAACAGAGAACAGCCCAAACTGCGACTGGCTAAACAGCAGATTTCATCATCAAGACTTCCTCAGGGGCTGTGGGATCGCTGCATTATATACAAAGCAATAAAGTACATAAAACAGTGCATACATGTGTGTTCAAGTCAATATATTCCACAAACAAACAGTTTTCTTAAACATAACTTACCCTGAATGAGTACAAATGTTTCTTTTTTTAAAATAATTTTTATTGTATTTTATAGTGGGGAAAGGGGTTACAACAAGACAAAAAGGTTTCAATAGCAGATTCGTGTACAAGACAAATATCCCTCCATCCATAATTATAGCAAGATATTACATATCCAGTTAACGCCCCTTCTACCTTCAAGCTTCCCTTTTAATCTCTGCAATCATTATTTACATTCCATGCTTTCTTATCCACTTTACTCTATTTCTTCATTTCTAATAATTCTTTCCTTTATATATGTTATGCATAAATCACATTTCCAATCCCTTACATTTTAACCAAAATTGTTAATCCCTTAATTATTCCAGGAGTAGAAGATAAAAATATAAAAGTAGAGAATATAAGCAGAAAGATAAATGATACTATATTTCAAGATAGGAAAAAGGAACATTTTTATATCAGTTTTCCCCCATTCTCTCCTCTATTTTAACCCAGCCCTCTTCACTTATAAATTGGAATTTTCATAATTGTGAGGTTGGGAAGAACAAATAAGCCTTTGGCTTAAACACTAATTTATATTCTAGAGAGGGTAGGTCTTTCATCTATTTTATTTAAGCCATCTACATTTATCTATTTGGATTTTCATAGTAGTAAGACTGGGAAGAACAGGTAAATATTTGGCTTAAACACTAGATTATATTCTAAAGAAAATAGCTAAAGTCTAGGAAGGATTAAAGAATTCTAAAGACCCAATTATCACCTTATCACTAATTCATTAGCTATGAATATACATAATCTAACATGTTACAGAACATCTAAGCTTTCAATAAGTCTGCATTACATATCATTAAACATAGAGAGGGAGCCTAAATCATAATCTATATTTTTCCCTCTTTCTCTCTTTCAGACAAGAAATAAAAAAAGAAAACAGAAAGCTCCTTGGCCCCCTCTCTTATCCATTAACAGTATAACAGGTTAGAGCGACAGATAGATATAAAAGGTTAAGCCTGAATTATTGGATCACAATCTGGATTTCATTCTCGTTTTTTCTTCTTCCACCCTGTAAAATGGTACATCAAATCTTTTTCCCATCTGCACCCCCAAAGACGACTCATCTTCTAACCAGTTCTGGAAGGGGTTGGTAAAAATAGTGTTAAGTCTCTGTTTATTCTTCTTGTTTAAAATACATTGCATTCTTTTCTCCTCATTCAGAAACGATACGCTGGGCTTCTTCATAGGTTTGCTTCGCTGCCCCTCCTCTTCCTTGTTTATGTCTTGTCTTTTTGCAGAGACATATTGATATGCTCCTCCATTTTGCAGGCTAAACTCTTCCTCCTTCCGTTCTAGTTTTCTTTCAGCTAGGTCTGCCCCTTTAGAGATTTCTTCTGCCTTATCATCTTTTATAGTGTTTTTATCCATTTCCACTCCAGATATCATATCTGCTTTAATTATTAATTCAGTCATCAATTTAGCAATTTTTTGCAAGTTGGAAAATACTCCTTCTAGAAAAGCCATTTCAAAGTTACTTACAAGTCCAAACTCTCACCGAAGTGGTAGAAAGCTTCGCTTTTATTGTACAAATGTTTCTTAAGACCCAGAGAATGACGTGGATGCTATGCCTCACGTGTCACTCCCTGGGTCAGAACCAGTTACATACTAACACTCACCTGGTTCTAATTCTTAGATCAATTTCATTTTAAAGGTGCAGTAACATCCTCTTAATTCAAAGAACCAAGAACTTAATTCAGGAAGCATTGGAATGAAAGTTCATTATTTAGACCATGGGGCTTAAGACTATTCAATGTAAAAATCCATTCAGCTTCTCTCCTCAAAAGTTCTTTGTTGATACTCTGATAGGGGGCAGGCCGTGCTAAAATAAAACAGCTACTCTGATGTCTGTTATCGTGTGTTGCATCTCAAGGAAGTGCTGGGTTAAAGGGGCCTCCAACACCTTATTCTTGACTCTGGAAATGTGTTCTAAAACTCTAACCTTTAAAGGTCTAGTTGTGTTTTCCACATACAGTTTTGAACAGGGGCAAATTAGAAGATACACCACTCTAGAGGTCTGACAAGTCACAAAGTGTTTAATATTTCTACTCCTCTGGGGTGTAAGTATTTCCAAAGAGTCTCCCTCAATCATTAGTGGGCACATGGTACAATGGCTACATTTGACATTTCCTTTCAGTAAGTTGGAATCTGCAACCGACCGGATCATGTCTGAATGAGATACCATCTCCTTAATGTTTTTAGTTCATCTATAACGATACAGGGTGGAAATTCACACCCCTGTATGTCGGACACTAGACCCCAATGTCTATGTACTATGTTCGGCAGGGATTTAGACAATGGTGTATAGTCCAGTGACCAATACAACCTATCGTCTTTGACTCTTATTTTATTTTCAAAGAGGCTGGTCCTAGATACTTGAGAGGCTCTAACCCTAGCCCTCTGTAATGTCCTGTCAGGGTAGCCCCTCCTAGCAAATGACCTCTGCATAACTGCACAACCGAGTTCATAATCCTCCTGTTGTGTAGAGTTTCGTTTCCATCTTAGAAACTGTTGTATGGGATATTGTGTCTAAGATGTATTGGATGGTGGGACTCAAAAGATAAATAGGCATTTCTGTCAGTAGTTTTCGTATATGGACGTATCTTCAGCCTGTTGTCATTTCCCTTAAAGATAGTTTCCTATAGTTTAATGCATCATTAAGTTGTCTTTCTACCTCACTTACATATATAGTTCTGTCCAGAATTACAATGCCACCCCAATAGAACACTGGAGAAGTAGGATGGAAGAAAACACTGTTCAGAAAAGTAGTTCTTCTTCCCTCCGCCCGTGTGCGGTACGGAGGTAAAGTTGACTTATAAGCGTAAGTTGGTTCCCGAATGTTGATTCTTACAGTAATTATTTCTTTCTCCTTCTGTTCTGCAGGTGGAATTCAAATGATAGAACGGGAAACCCCAGGGGGTCTCCTTGGCCCTACAAGCGGCTGGCAATTGTCAACCAACTTACGCTTATATGTCAATTTTACCTCCGTACCGCACACAGGCAGAGAGAAGAAGAACTACTTTTCTGAACAGTGTTTTCTTCCATCCTACTTCTCTGGTGTTCTATTGGAATGAACAAGGACTTATCTTCAGAAATTATAGATTTAGAACGCTGGGAGAGAACACTTATGTATACGGTCTTTAGAAGTATTTATGTAAGGGTACTTGAATGCATACCAAACGAAGTTGTTTAATAGATATTTTTGTAATTGACTAAAACTGACATTGAAGTTTCTTTATTTCTGAATGAGGTTACAGTATTGCTTTAAGTGTCTCTATCTCCCTTGAACTCAGACTGTCTGCATTACTAGCTTGTTCGATTGGGAGTGCCTCTCTTTTGTATCCAACCCTTGAACCAAGGCAGTCAATTGTTCCTCGTTGGAAGAACATATGAAGCTGTTTTAAACAGGGCGGGTCTCTTGGCTGGCATGGCCTAATATTGTCTGCATTGACTGCCAACAACTCTCTGAGGTCTCAAGCATTTGTTAACAGAGCTTTGAAGATAGAGGGACTGAACTAGGGGCTACACATGCCAAAAATGTGCTCTGTCTACTGAGCTACACTAATAGCATGCAGAAAACCAATACTATACTCTTATCCCACTCTCTCCTCACAGGAACTGGATTTTGTTCAAGGATTATGTATCGGACTATAAAATTAGAGCTTACTCTCAGGAGTTTCCAAAGGGAGGGGGAAACAGTGACATCATTGTTTGATCAGTTCCTGATATGAAATATGTGGCAATAACTGGGGAACTTCTAGTTTTAAATACTTATATGTGGAAACAACTAGGGAATTTCTAGTTTTAAATACTTCTTTGATCAGAATTATGTTTGCTTTTCCTTGAAAAAGCATGAAATACTGAAGTCTTCTATTTATCTGGAACTGAAGAGGAGTTTGCTACACGTGAAAAAAAATAATTGGTAAATTATTGAATGTACTTACTTAGAAGGTTACTACCTGGTTGAGACAGCAAGCTAGCATTTTTCTGAAGGGTGTTAATAAAATGAACTTTTCTGTTTATTGTGCAGTAATTACTCTGAAAGAGAAAAAGCAAACACAAAGTAAGTAGTAGTTCTGAATAGATTTCTTTTTTTCCTGATAAGTCACCAGTGCTTGACAGGTAAAAGTTTAATATCCTGAATTCCCTATCACTGTATCTCAATGCTGAAAAAAATACATCTGTCAAATTTCATCCTGCAGCAGGAGCCCTGCTGGAGAAAAAAACCTTGGTTATTCTAATTTTTTTAAAACATAGGCTAGGAGTGTTCATGGCTATGGTATGCAAGAGAAGAGAGCCACACCAGAGAGCGTGCGAGAGAGAGTGCACGCGCGCGCGCACGCGCGCGCGCGCGAGAGAGAGAGAGAGAGAGAGAGAGAGAGAGAGAGAGAGAGAGAGAGAGAGCAGTGTAGTGGGAAGAAAAATATTTTATCCAACCGTATGTTGCATATGCTTATTTACATAAGAATGTAAATAAAAACAAAAAAAATTACCACAAAAAAGTTGAATTAAGAAACAGAGTTTCTCTACGCAAGACATCTGGCATGTGTTCAAGTGTTGGGTGATGTGATGTTTCCTGGGAATTGAAGTTTTAAAAGAGTAGTTTGGGATTGCTGTGGAAAGGAAAGTTGAAAATACTAGCAAAATTAGATTAGAAGCATTTTTCTAGTGTAGTTTATGGGCACAAGCCTTTAGTCTCCCCCCATGCCTCACTCTCAGTGGAATCTGCAAGGTCTTAAAATAAAAGTTTTCAAAGACACAGCAGCACAAGATTACGGGGGGAAAGGAACTTTGCAATTCTCTCCCCCTGCCCCATACACTCTGGGTTGAATTATGTAGACTATGTACAGATGGAAACATAGATCTTAAAACAAAAATTATATAGATCACTCTAGAACGTTTACAAGTTAGAAAAATATAACTAACCTGTAATATATAACCAAAGAAATCCCCACAGCAAAAGAGCTTCAGAGAGATAAGTGTGATGGTCTGACTCAACTTTTTATCTTCTCTAAGAGACAACAATTTGAGGCTTTTAGTTAACTGAAGAAATCAGAACAGTCAGTCTCAAAATTCACTCTGTCTCTTTCATCAATAACATTTTTTCACAATGATATCTGATCTAAAAATGGCCCAAAATGTAAAGTCCACTGGGCCATGGTTGTACTCTAGGAAGTGCTGAACCCAAGGGGCACCTGTTTTTAAAAGATGAATTTGACTTTTGTGTTCTGCCATACATATTCTACATTTCCTCAAGGTTTTACCAACATACAAATTATCACATGGACACTGAATAATATACACTACCCAGGGCATTTGGGAGGTCTTTCATTCATAAGGTCACCATAATTGGAAGTGACTTGATGGTACATAACACACACACTACTCAATCAGAGCTACATGTGTTGATATTACTTAGTGTTTTGTTTCTTGTCATATAGACAAACATTTTCATGCTGCTTGTAAGATTGCAGAATGATTAGTTTCCACAAGGGAAATAGGTGGAGAGGATCCCAGCAGGATTCTCTGGGAATTGACATATATTACTATGCACCAATTGCTCTTTCAAATTAGGTGTTATTTTTAATGAGAAACTCATCTGACCATGGTGGTGGGGGAAAGTGCTGTGAAGTCATAGCTGACCTATAGTGACCCATGCTGGGGTTTTTGAGGTAAGAGACTAACAGATGGTTTGCCATTGCCAGCCTTTGCAGCCCTGGTCTTCATTGGAGGTTTCCCATCCGATTACTAACCCAGGCCAATCCTGCTTGGCTTCTGAGATCTGATGAGATTGGGCTTGCCTGGGCTATTCAGGTCAGGGATAAATATCACACTTTCCCACTGGAAAGTAGCCAATGGGCTCACTGGCCTCCTGGGATTCAAATTAGGTAGTAAAAAGGCCAATTATCTGTTCGCTTTTGATTCTTTCCCCAATGCTCTGGAGGTGCAAGAAGAGAGACTAGATCCCAGTGTTTCCATCAACAGGTATTTTAAATTAGAGCAGAGGATAGGTTTAGCTAGCCAGATGTGTTCATTATTCTATTTCACTTTGCCTTTGTATTTTGCCTGAGTCAATTGACCCCCTCCCCCAAATTTGGACTGTATTTATTCCAGAATTCACTCTTGTCTTAAAAGTTTGTCTCTGCTTTTATCTAGAAGAAGCTGATGCTACGTTTCTTAGAGCATTCAACCCAGCCCCTCAAAATAGGTCAATACTCTCTTAAGGAAGGTGAGAGACAGTTACATTTCTTTCAATTTTCCTTGTTTTCAACCAATCAGATTTTTGCCAAAATCAATGAATGTAATCAGGTGAGCAGCAGCACCTGTCCCAAATCAACTGCTGGTAGCAGTTATAGTCCTCCCCCCCCTACATACATTTTGGTAGTTTTCCAGACCTTTCCCCTACTCCCTAACCAAGGTCAGCTCCGCTAGGTCACGGTAATGGCTCAGCAGTAAAGCATATATTTTTCATATTCAGTTCCTGACATCAACCAGGCTCAGCAGAGCTGAAAAAGTTTGAAGCTCTGGAGAATAGCTAGTCAGATGACTGAGGGTATAGGGTTAGGGCCATAAATGAATATAAAACAGCACTTTAATTCTTAAGTGTCTGAAAAAAACAAATGGAAAAAGTATTTCATACTCCTTATTTTGGCAGTACATGTTTATGATTCTAGTTTAATGTCACCTCAGAACACTTACTTTTTAAAAGTACCCTTAGCCCCAAAGATAGAAATGGGTGGACATCACATAATGTAACAGAAATTAATTACTTGCTTTTGTCCCCTATGGTAGATTGGTTGAATAGCACTAAAAGTTATATTCTGTCCCTCTCATTTTAAACAATCATTGTTTTATATAGCCATTCTAATGTGGTTGTTAAAGGATACTTCTCCTGGTTTGGCATTAGTTACTTCCTATGGTGCCTCAAGCAGGTTTCTGGTGGCTTTGGTCAAGGCCAGTCAGCTATGCAATGAAATTGATGGCACATTTTTTGGTCTCCATCTTAGGAACAAGTCTAAAGTAGTCGTCTTAAACCTTTCCACACCCAGGATCCACCCATTACTGCCTCCCCACCCCTGCGCGCAGCATAGGACCCAGTCAGCTGCAGGCATAGGACAAGAAATAACAGCAACCGCTTAAAAGAAGGTATCTGGAAGGCAGCACACACATTTTCTAAGTAAATAAAATGAATGACACCACAGTCATGTGACAGGAAGATGGGGAGCCAGTGTTATGATCTCACTGGAGTCAAGTCCAGGACAGAGGGCAGGAAACCAAGAGATACAGGGGCAGAAAATGCAAGCTGAACACCAACTGGTGTACAGCAGCAATGAGGGTCAGAATTCTCTTCACAACTGAGTCATTTCACCTTGCTGTCCTGCTGCTCCTCTCAGTGTGTGTGCTTTGCATGTCATGGTGTCTTGCTTTCTATGGACACAAACTAAGAGCAGGTCCTTCCAAAAATCAGCACAAAAAATGTAAGGATTCTCTGAGGGCTGGAGTCCAACGAAGGATCCCTATTCATAGGATGAAGATCACTGGTCTAAAGACAAAAAATATGATGAATCTCTTATCATCCATTTCATATGTTGCTAAGGGGCTTCATGAGGTTTTATCTTAAGACTTCAGCAGTAGGACTAGCCCTGTACCTGAAAATGGGGCTTAAAGCTGTGCCAGTTTCTTCCTTTCCTCTCCCTGTCCTTACTATGAAGCAAACTTTACAAAGCTCTTTTTAATAAAGCGAGAAATGAAAGCTACATTTCTTTCATAGTTTGAATGGAGCATTCATCTAGCAAGCACCCCTAATGAACTGATTAGCAGTACAGCTATCCCCAGAAACATTGCTCTGCTCTTTGTCTCTCTTTGTAATCCCATGGCCATAGGGGTTGTATTTAATGATAAGATAGGTTTGTAAAAGGACTGAGGAAACAACAAAGTTGGCGGAAACATTGCAAGATTGTGTAGATAGATGCATTATGTAGCTATAGCATGATAAGATCAGAATGAAAATTGTGGTCTTTAAAAGGTTGGGGAAAATACATTTTCATGTGAATGCATCTTATACGCAGTTAGGTGATTGGTATATCTAGCTCACTTCTATTTTAAGTAGCTTCGCAGGCCAGAAACACAGGCCGAGACGGTTCCCTAGCCCAGTTCAGAGCTTTACTACCAGAGATTTTTTCACTGGAGATGCCAGGGACTGAACTTGAGACCTCTTTATGTAAAACAGAATTTTTCAAAAAGGCTTTTGTATTATAAGGAGGGGGGGCGTCATCACACGGGCATCTGTTCCGTTAAATTTCCAGCAAATAGCGTCCTCGTCGCTATCAGCACCATAATGTTTCCTTCCGTCACCTCGCGCCTCTTCGCACTTCCAGCTGTTCACAACTTAGCGCTCTGTGCCGTTCTCTTGAATGGGCGCAGAAGCAACTCCTCCCTTTTTTTAAAAAAAATTTCCCCGTATAATTCTGCTATAACGAAATTTCATTATATAAACATGACAGTAGCCCAACACTGAACAAGCCTGATAGGCTGCCCAGTTTTCCCGCCCATGGAGTGGCCAGAACATTGGTTGACCCTTTTATTTTCCAATTTTAAAATTCCATAAATAGCCCTTTGTCTGCCAAAAAGGGCAGATAAAAGTATGCATTATATCGCTATTACATTATACTGTTATAAAAAAAAATTTAAAACGCAAACCTGAACATGACTAAAGACAGTCTTTTTCTCGAAGTATGGTTTTGGGTAAAAGGGAAAAGGTCTCTTAGCGCAATTCAGTCGGTTTGAGTTGTTATCTTCAGTAGTTTGCAATCTTTTATTGTGTAATGTCGCAATAGCGATATAGGGACCTTTGTTTAAAAAAAAAATTCGGTGCACTCGAGACGCACATGAAATGGTTTCTGGGATTGAGAAGCGGAAAAGAATGATGGAGGGATGGGCCTATGGCGTGGCGAGGCGATAAACATTGATGCGGGACATTCACACTGAGACGGATAATATTGCGAATATCAAGATCAAAGTAGAAGAGAGAAACTCGCATCAGTGTTGGAATAAGTTGGGGATTTGCTGGAAAATTGCGCCATTTTCGCGCTAAATTTATGCCTGTGTGACGACGGCCGGGGTCTCAGATGCTTCACCAATGAGTTAGAGCTACCTGTGCTTCATGTTGGTTAATGCCAGCCCTAGAATTGCTTATTTTCTGTTTCAGTATTTCTTCAACTCTGTTTTGGATTCTTGCCAGTGCTATGTCTTTGTAAACTTGTGTGGCATTGTTTATGGAAATGTCCTTGATATTGACTGTACTAATCTCATACTGTGTAATCTGCGTTGAGTCTCAGTGAGAAAGGTGGACTATAAGTAACATAAATAAATAAAATAAAAGATGTACTTTTTGGTGAAGCTATGGATCTTGCCAAGAAATGTATTTCTTAATTAGGCAAAGTTATTATTTTATTTACCTTTTTACACAACGAAACACACAATTAGTATTCACAAATCAATCAATTTAAAATGACAGATTTTTTTAAAGTCCAGAGGTAATGTCTCAAATGATTTTCTAGACCTCTGGAAGAAACTTCTTGTAGGTTGGTCTGAAGGCTAGCAAGAAGAAGGCAAAGCTCTCTCAGCCCCAACCACCTCACAGGGTGTTTTGTTGTGGGGATAACATACTTTGTAAACTGCTCTGAGTGAGTATTAAGTTGTCCTGAAGGGTGGTATATAAATCAAATGTTGTTATTATTATTATTATAAAGTGAACCTTCCTAGATAGAGAGTTCCATAATCTGGATTCCCCCACACAGAAGGCCTTGACCTCTGTCGCTATCCTTCACAATACAGGTGATGGGAAAACAGGAAACTGACTATCTGAAGAAGACCTGGCTGTACCAGAAAACTTGTGTAGGAGCTAGTAGTTCTTACTATACACTGATCTCAGACAACTTAGGACCAAAGGCAAAAATCAGTATTTTGAACTAGGCCTAGAAACTAAAGGGAGTCAATACAGTTAAAATTGTTGGCATCATATGCTCTAAATGGCTGATCCTAATTAATTAGCAGGCAGCCATATTTTAGACACATTACAATTTCTGACCACTTTTCAGAGCTAACCCAACATACATTGTGTTATATAATAGGCCAACCTGAACACCTGTAAAAAGCATGAGTAACTGTACCCAAAGTCTTCATATGCATTGTGGAGCAATGCCATTCTGTTTGTGGAGTTAACTTCCTATGGGCTGCAGAGGGAAGGGGCCAGTTCTGGAGTAGAATGTGATTGGAGGGAGAGCAAGTCAGTTGGTGGAGGGGAGTTAAAAGTTGAAGGTGGCTGAGGAGGGAGAGATGGCTCTGAGGGGAGATGTAGTAACCCCAGGTACCCAAGTATTGTGCCTGCCCACACAACAAATTAGGGTATGAGGGAGCTAGAGTTGGGGTTTCTTTTTTGTTTTATTATTCCTTCCATTCACTGTATATTTGCCTGTGTATAGTTAGAAGTTAAATAAATGATTTTTGGAATTTATGAAGGAAGAAAGCTCTTCTGTTCCACATAGTCCTCCAACGGCTTGGGCCCACTAGCAGAAGAGGGAGGTTAGGAGGCTGTCCCGCCTAACCAGGACCCCATACAGGGACAGTGGTGGCAGCAACTACCTGGAGACAGCTCCTTCAGGTGCCTAGCCAGAGGTGAAAAGGGAGGGGTAGGTAGAGCCGGGTCTACCAGTGGGAGGAAAGGCCCTGTTTTGCTACATGCATGTTCAAAATAAAACATTGAAGTATTCAGAACACACAAAAATCCATCAATTCCACAGGTAATATTTTGTTTAGATACATAATTGGTAAGAAAAACCTGAGTCTACCGAAGAAGGCCAAAATACAGAGTTAGGGTTTGAAACGCTACTGTTTCTTTGTTAGACCTTACAGGGTACTAAACCACTTTCAGCGTTTTAAGTTCACTTCCCCTTTGTAGAAGGACTTTCCTCTTCTCGCTTGCCTTGTCTAAATAAATAGGTATTTTTTAAAAAAAGATTCTGTCCAAGGATCAGATTTCACTTCCGGCCACCTGGAGCCTTTCTGTCTCTTCCTGAACTTTTGTTAAAGGCACACCTGAAGTTCAGGCAGTAAGCAAGGAGTTAAAGACAGAGCGGCTCCGGCGGAAGGGAGACACCTTCTAGGGCCACAGGGCGGCCTATGAGTCAGTTTCACCTGAAACTCTACAGGTAGAGAGCAGGGAAAAAAGCAGGGAAGGCGAGCGTTGTTCCTCCAGAAGAGGAAGCAGGACTCGTGGTGGGGAAGAAGCCGCGCACAGCTTGAGGGGCTGTGGGGAGAGCCTCGGGGCTTCGCGCCTAAAATTCCCACCCACGCTCATTCTGTGGGAAGAAGACAGACGCTGCGTCACAAAAGGAAGCGCACGAACCCTACCTGGGTTGGGTTCTGGGAACCGTGCGAAGAAGTTCGGGAAGCGTTTGCGCTTGAGAGTGAATTTATTTATTTGACAACGCGAGAACATTCTTGGAAGAAAACTTGTTTTTAGCAACTGCTCCTCCTTTAGCCTCCCCCTTCAAATTGCCTCTACTGTCTTTCAAGGGCTCTTCGTGTTTTTCTCCTTAGGTATTGGACGTAACGACAACAAGAACGACCGCGCGCGCGCGCCGTCTACTTTGCTTGTGGGAGATCCACACCTGGGCGGGAAGAGGGCTCTTCGCCTGCCAAGATGGCCAGAAGTAGAAATCAGCTCCAGTTGTTGGTGAGCTTTATAATGACTGTGCTAGTCTTCGGCCAGGAAGAGGGGCAGGCGGGGGCCTCCTTTGGAGAGAGATGCTTGGCTCGCTTTACAGCTGGGATGCCCGAGTTTGTGCTGGACATGGAAGCATCCGTGCAAAACGGAGCTATTTTCCTGGACTCCCCAACTCTGGAAAGGAACAGGGACTGTGTGAGAGCTTGCTGTAAGGATCCGATGTGTAACTTAGCCCTGGTGGAGCAGACTCAGGGAGAGGAAGACAGCATCCAAAGTTGCTTTCTCATGAACTGTCTCTATGACCAGGCCTTTGTCTGCAAGTTCGCCAAGAAGGACGGTTTCCTCAATTATATCGAGAAGGATATGTATGAGACTTATATAGCTATGCTGGAGCAAGGAAATGGTGGTAAGGAGAGAAAGGTGTGCTGGTGTCTGGGGAAGGGTAATGGAGAATGTTCAGGTCTGATAAAAGGAAATACAAAGTTACGTATTTGTTTCTCCACTAGTTTGAATGCTTTCGAAAGGCCTAAAAGGACTAGTTTATCAGCCACTGTTAGTTCTGATAGCTAAATGAAGCCTCCATGTTCATAGGAAGTATACCGTGATGCTGGAAATGAACAATAAGAGAAGGCCCCTGTATTCATGGTTTGACTTTAAGTGTACAGAGGCTCTCTGTCTTTGCTGCTATTGGAAATGAAATGGTGGACTAGATGAACTTTGGTCTGATCTAGCAATTTGTATGTTTGTGTGTAATTGAAACATTACTAAGTATCCTTTCACATAATGCAACATTTGGATTTATTCTCAACAGAAAGTGGAAGTGAAATAGTGACATCCTAATTTATTTTATTTATATCCTTTTTGTCCATTTTAGGATTCAAGGTGGCATAAATAAGGTTCCCAAAAGGTCTCCCAACCAAGCCAGAGCCATACTAGCTTAACTTCATGGTGTACTGTTTAGAGTATCAGACCAGGATCTGGGAGAGCCAGATTTGCATCCCCACTCTGTCATGGGAGCTTGCTAGGAGACCTGGGGCCAGTCACCTATTGCTGCCCTACCATACCTCACAGGGTTGATATAAATTTAAAAATGGAGGAGACAACTATTTAAACAGCTTTGGGTCTCCATTAGAGAGAGAGGTGGGATATAAATGAAGTAAATATACAAATATCATGTGCAGGTATTGTACAGACCTGCTTATTGTTTGAAGAATCATTATTGATAGTTGCTAGCTGCTACAATTAATTACTTAATTTTTTTATAATACTGATAGCTGTGCGGTCCAACATTGTTAAAGAAGCATATGAAAAAGGCCTGATGGTATCAATAATGCATATAGATTTAAATGAAGGGGAAAAAACCTGAAAGGAGGCCTCTTGGATCAGATCAGTGGTTTATCTAGTTCAGCAACCTGTTTTACATAGCAGCCAACCTGTTGCCCTCTGAGGGCCAATGAACAAGGTACAGTGGCCAAAGCTTCCTCTGGTGTTGCCTCCTAGTACTGAAGTTTGCTGTCTCTGAATTTGGAAGGTTCCTTCAAGTAGCATAATTAAGAACATAAGAGAAGCCATGTTGGATCAGGCCAATGGCCCATCCAGTCCAACGCTCTGTGTCACACAGTGGCCAAAACATCAGGTGTCATCAGGAGGTCTGCCAGTGGGGAAGGGGCACTAGAAGCCCTCCCACTGATTGCCCCTCCCCCCAAACACCAAGAATACAGAGCATCACTGCCCTAGACAAAGAGTTCCTTCTATACTTTGTAGCTAATAGCCACTGATGGACCTCTGCTCAATATGTTTATCCAATCCCCTCTTGAAGCTGTCTATGCTTGAAGCTGCCACCACCTCCTGTGGCAGTGAATTCCATGTGTTAAACACCCTTTGGGTGAAGAAGTACTTCCTTTTATCCGTTCTAACCTGACTGTTCAGCAATTTCTTTGAGTGCCCATGAGTTCTTGTATTGTGAGAAAGGGAGAAAAATACTTTTTTCTCTACCTTCTCTATCCCATTGTAACCATTGAAGGCTATCTCCTCCATGAATCTAACTGCTTTTTAGAACTCTCCATGCTCATGGTTGTAACTACATCAACTGGCAGTGACTCTCACAATGTAATTACTAATTGATTAAAGAATCCTTTTCTCTGTTCTGAACCTGTTGCCCACCAGCTTCAGTGGGTACCCCCAAGTTCTAGTATTAATTCTATCCACAGATGATTAATGTGCTCCAACTCTTAATCATCTTCATTGTCCTCTTTTGCACTTCCTCCAGCTCTGCAGTAAGCATACAGCCTGACCGGCTGTTCCTAAATTACTATATCCCCTTGCAAAAAGCCTCCATGAACTCATCTGTTACAGGATAAAGGAATGTCATGTTACTTGAAAAAGATCAGAGTTTGAGTGTCATGTTCAGTATAAAATACAAGAGACTTCCTAATGTAGAAAAGCAGAGAAAGAACTTTCAACATGGATGACTTGGGTTGATATCTCTGTTCAGCCCAGAAGTTTGGTGGTTTGCCTTCCTTGGTGATGCTCCCCTGAGTATCCTCCTCCTCCTCCAATGGTGGCTGTTATTTCTGAATGGATGCTCCCAGCAGGCACACAGATGATGTCTTCTGGTTTCTTCTGATGCACCTCCTGCTCCAGAGAGGTGGAGGAAAGCTAGAGCTGGCTGTTTGCCATGCTGGAGAAATTCAATATCAGTTAAGTAAACTGATACCAGGAAACCCATTTGTAGGCAGCATGGCACCCAGAGGTGCCAAGTTGGGGTTCACTGTCCCCCAAAATAACTTTCTGCATGTCTGCTTCAGCAATAACTGCTCTAGCTTCAGTTTTGTCATCAAACTATAATCTGTAATAGTTGTCCATCACCTTTCTTTCACTTCATACTGTGCAGGTAGAGTACATAAAGATGAGTACTGAAACATTTTCATGTGTTTATACATTTCCTTTGCATGCTTAAAAGTATTGCAGAACTCTTCAGTGGTAATCAAATCAACTTTAACATCAAATTATTAGTGGCAAATTATGAACTGTTCTGTGGTATTTCCATCAAATTACGTAAGGAAGTTGCTTGTTATAAATGTATATTGTGATGCAGTGAAATTCCACATCTATGACATTCACTTGAAGAACTTTCCCAAATGGAAAATGGGAAGAGCAGTAAAGGATGCTCAGGTATATAATGGCTGCAGATGCTATGCAGTAACACTAATTTGAGAAGAAAGGGCCTGGATCAGACTTTAACAATAGACTAATTTGATAGCGATGACATATGAAGTAGGTCAGGAGGTGGGGATTTCTGTGTCTGAACAGGACAGGCGAGTGCATCACTTCCGTTGAAAAAAAGGAGGAGTGAAGTTTCCCAGGTGTGTTTTCTAGGAGATCTGACTAACAAAGCCCCAAGCAGTAAGATGACTTCATCTGCCTGGCAGATGGTTTGGCATTTGCGTCATTTTCTCTTCATGACCTTCTTAGAACCTCACAGTATGACTGCTGTAGGAGCTGGAGGAGGCAAAATTACAGAATTTACCTACTATCTGTATATATCTTGGGTTAATTGTGTAGGCAAGGCTATGCAATTGTCTTGGATAATGGCATACGACAGTCATCCCAGCCAGCTTCTCAAATAATGAGCCCAGCAGCAGGGAATATTTTAAGGAAGTTGTGATGAGCTAGGGTGGAAGGAATGGGCACTAAAATATTTTTTGGCAGGAAACCCCCAACTAGACCACGTGCTGCTGTCCTTACCATAGTAGTGTGTATTTATTAGGGGATTGCCTGAGGACTACTGCCTGCATCACGTTTCTTCTGTCACACTACCAAAACACAACTGTGAAAGAGGTCAAAGAAATATTTAGTTACTGGCCTGCCAGAGCTTGGTACTATTTTTAGAGTTGCCAGATGGGGTCTGGAATAATACTGGACCCCAGGGAGGGGGAGTGGCATTTGAAGTTTTTTTATTAGCACACATATGGAGTACATGCACTCCCACCCTGGCGTGCTGACGTCACTACAGGAAGTGGCATCATTGCGCTGACCTCCGTTCTGAGCGTCAGAGCTGGTTGGCCACTCCTGCTAGCATCATACAGGAGGCTGGAACCCAGGCTGGCTCTAAACACTATCTGACTCAAATAGCAGTTGAACGGCTCTTTTTTTCCTCTGTGCCTTCCCCTTCCTTCTCTCTCCAAAAGTTCTGAGGGCACTGATGGGCTCTTTCTAGGTTTCTCTCCAGACCAACAGGGGGAAAATGGATTGACAAATATGAAAAAAGAGATGGACTTGGCTGTAATTTAATTTAATTTATTGAATTTCTAACCCGCCCTCCCCGCAAGCTGGCCCAGGATGGGTAACAACATTGTTAAACTACAATAACAATAAATATAATATAACATTAATACAGAATCATGTATAAAGTACAATCTATCACAGAAGTTGGGGCACATTCTGTTCTTGGAAAAAAATCTTTGCTTTCCTTACGAAAAAACAAAAAAACTCCCCATGTTTGCTGAAAATGCACTCTAAACATATCAGCCACAATGACTGATATTTTAGAATGAATGGAGAGGACCCACAGACTAGGGTTGTCCACTCTAGGCTGGAAAATCCCTGGAGATATGAAGGTAGAGCCTGGGGAGAGCAGGGTTTGGGGAGGGACCTCAGTGTGGTACGATGACATAGAATTCACTTTCCAAAGCAGCCACTTCTCCAAGGGAACTGATTCCCGTAGTCTGGAGATCAGTTGGCCCGACCGAGAGGTTGGTGACATTACTTACAATGCCTTCATCTGAAAGGCAATGGTGTTTTACACTGAGAAGGTGTGAAAAGGAGAAGCAGGTAGGCACAGCCGAAGCAACTGAAAGTAGGTGCCTGCCAGAAGCGGAAGGTGGGAAGCAAGCACAGAATCTCTGAGAAACCCAGTCCTCACTGAAGTGACTTTCCTGTGTCTGGGAAGGTTTCTCCCCATCAGAGGTGGACTTGCCATTTAACTTACTGAGAAATTTCCCAGTAAACTGCTACTCTGGAGGGCTGCTGGTGCCCAAGAGCAGCAAGCAGAGCCAAGCCCTAGCAACTTTGCCAGCACCACAGGCACTGATTAGCTTGGACCCTTCAGTGACAACAATTATCAGCATCATCTCCATTTGCTTCTCCTTGCACTGTTATCAGGTGGTGGTGGTGGTGGTTGTAGTAGCACAGGTGGAAACAGTTAGCAGGTGAGTCAATGCCTTTGTTGATCCTGCTGGCCATGTCTGGGCTTCAGTGACTCTTTGGCCCCTGTAATGTGGTCTTGCAGCAGTTGCCCAGTTTGGCTTCCTCCTGGACCATTTTAACTTTCTGATCTGCTTCTGTACCTTCATTGTAACTAGTGAACAAGTGCCTGGTGTCTATTCAGAGGCTTTCCCCCTAAACTTTGAAACCCTGGCACATGCAGCGTCCCATTCATATGTAACAAACTTACAAATGTACACTAGATCCTTGTTCACAAGTTATACAAAATGTGTGTGAAGTCAGGGCAATGGGCATGATCCTACTCTCCCCTATGTGCACTCACACTTCTGAGAGTGTAACTTGTGACAGTTTTCTTGACATGCTAGTTTTATCTCTGGAAGGAATCTTTTGAATGGAAGAGCATTCTGTTGTCTGTCTGCTGTCAAAAGTATTACAGCCCTGACACAGAGGTACTCCCTCATTGAGGGTTAGGCTGAAATTGTGGCATGATGATAAAATGGATGGGAAATAGTCATGATCCTGCTTGATCTATTCTTTTCCCTGGGCGGGGAGGGAGATGGAATTTAAGTTAATCAGACTTGGCCTATTTAAAATGAAGGCAGATGGGAAGGTAGCTCAGATGAGTGGCCCCTGCAATGTATTTCAGAAGGAGGTTAGAGAGGATCTTTATCCAAAGGGTGTTTTCCAGGGCAGTCTGCTTTTCACAGAACACCTTTTAGTTGCTCTGCATTGAGTACAGATTTACCAGGAAGACTCTAGGGGCTGATTGCGCATGACATGATTGTGTGCAGCTAACTAGGAGGTACCAGTAGATGAATGATTATCTGTAAATGTATAGTCTGGGCACTAAGGCTATGACTTATGAGAAGGTAGGTAGGTACTTGGGTATAGAAAATCAAGAGGAGGAACACAAAACAGAGTCTTTATGTGGAGGAAAAAGAAGGTCTCTTGGTACTGTGTGCCTAGAGGCTCTTGTGGGGAATTCAGACCTGGGACAACTGAATGGCTTTGGGCAAATCTTTCTTCAACCCTCTGCCGATTGGTAAAATGATAATACTGATACCTTAACTCATAGGGTTGGTATCGGGATGAATAAAATACTGTTCATATACTAAAAGCTTATTTAGAAATAATTGAAAATAATGGTTGCCACATAGGAAATGTACATGCCACTTTGAAAGTAAACAAACATGGTAGATAAATCTGGGCCAGTAAAATGTTAGTTGTAGGATTGGTCTAACTGTATTTGTAAGAAGCAAATTTCTAATAATCCAGATGGAGCTGGGTAACTCCTTCAGCCAATCAGGTTGCTTTACTCCTCATCCTTCTTCGGCTCCAAGTCAAGTGGTGTGAGCAGAGCTCTGCAGGAGTCACTCTGGACAACTTTGGTGACAATCTCCACCTGTTTTATGTACTGCAATGTTTCCACGTCCAATTTTGTCTTGGGCTTTTGCTGTCAAATGAACATAAACTCCAGGCTATGACACAGAATTTTCCGAATCCAACCATATGTCCCTTCACTGAAGTGAATGCCTCTCTCTCCCACTCACCTTCTTTGCAGGCAAAAGATCCAGGACAATTCTCTGGAGTACTGTAGGTACAGCTGTAACAGGAAGCAGCATAAACAAATACAGCCAGAGAGAAACTGCCCTGTAAATGTCCTAAATCATTACTGATCTGTGGCCCTGATGGAACAAGCTGCTGTGTTTTTAGGCAACTTTCATCGGAGTATGTGATAGTTGGCTTGGGGGTATGCAACCCATACTCTGCCCAACTGTTTTGCTTGGCACACAGGGCTGGTTCTTCACCTGAGCAACAGAAATGAGCCCTTGGGGTGCTGGCGGTATACTGAGGGGAGGGCAGCATGGGGGAAGGCCAAGGACATGGCTTATGCCAGTTGTTACCTACCAGATCTATACAGTCATGTCTGAAGTGAACCTCTGAGGTACTGGCAATACTCCTGGGATTCAGCATGCTCCCAGGGTGTCTGTCTGGTCAAGTTCAGCCCTCAGCATATGTGATCCTATTTTTAAAAAATTTGCCAGCATATCAACATCTATCCTCAAAGGTACAAAAAGTTGCTAACCTCTGTTTTTGTTTATTCCAAAGAAAGGGCAGGTTCAAGAGAGTTTTGCTGGCAATAAGAGAGTATGTTGTTTGAATTATGACTGTGTAAGTTTATTCTAGGTCTAGGCAAACCAGTTCAGTGGGAGTGGCATAATAACATCCTTGAACTTTGTCTGTTTTTTAGGGCTACACCTTCTTTTGACATTGTGAAATCCTGGGAAACTCAGGATATGTCCAGAGTTTTAGTGTATTGCATGGGCAGAAGTACCCCAAGCAGGCATCACTCTATGAACAACTATCAACAAAACTGAACTTTTATCTGAATGTATGGTATACAAATACCATATATTCTGATGATCAAGGCTTGAGTCCAGTAGCACCTTAAAGACCAATGAAGTTTCCAAAGGGAGATTTAAGCTCCCTTTGTCAGATATGAGTAGGAATGGAGATCTGAGTCTTTTTATCCCAGTTAGAAGGTGGGAGGGGTGTTGCAAAGAAGTGAGTTAGGATATGGAGGTTTGTCAGAGCATGAGAAACCAGCTGCCAGCCAGAGAAGGCCATAACCGAACAGATGGGCCAGTGATTTGACTCAGTACACAGCAGGTTCATATGTCCTCATTTTGTAAATGGGTTTGCTAGTATATGTCCATAACTGTGCAGTACAGCTGCCTTGGATTTTCCTCTCTCTCTTTAGTGAAAAGCAAACCTGGAAGTGGTAAGTTTGATCAGACTATGGGTTCTTTCACAAAACTCTCTGCAGTCTTATAATGCCAATATATTTTGTTCACTAATAATTTCTAATAATTATTATTAAATGAACTTCCTCCTACTGGACTAATAAAGCTACCAAGATCTTAATCTAAGCTTGTAACAAAAATATGCTGGTTTTGTCCTTTTAATTTCCATGTTGCCAATTAATACTTCTGCTTTCTACAAAACAGAATTGAGTGGATTTGATGTTTGTATTCAATCCTATCCAAAGTGAATTTAAGAGTTGATTGGGTACCAAATTAAATCTGTCTTTTGTTTTCAAGGAGTAGGGTTACGGGTATGAGATCTGTTTGCTTTTTTCCTTCATGGGGATCTTGAGTGAAATTTATTGCCTGGAGTAGAGTAGGTAAATCCAGTTTAGGCAGATTCCAAGAATGGCTGCAACCGGATACGACAAGAGGCAGGACTCCCACAATTTGGCAGATTATGATTTGCGTACGCAAAGAACCTTCAAAATCCTTGGAACAAGAGTCTCTCATATTAACATCTTCTGGGTGAAATACACTATCTGTCCTAGTGCCAGCTTGCCTACTGGTGGGTAGGGCCAATAACAGAGGATCTGTTCTGGCAATCCTTTGCTGCTGTCTGACTATAATTTGGCTTGAATATCCATGTGCTGCTTATAGTGCAATTGCATAATGGTGTTTTGAGCCAGGGAAAGAGAGCCAAGGTGTAAATGTGAAAAGTAAACAATTTTTATACTTGCTAAAGCTTCCAGCAGTCGCCAAGGGCAGTCCTGTGTGTGTACCCTCAAGGTTTTCATGGCATAAATGATGGTAGACTGGGTCTTGGCCTAGACAGATCTCCCATTGCCAGGAGGTCAGAGCTCTGAATGCTTTGTCCCGTACTTTCCCTGTGTTTACTGTGGAAATAACTGCATTTTGCTTTGCATTCAAATACTGTTTGGGAAATTTTAAATTATTCCAGGAAGTTCCCAAGGGAGTATTTTACTGTGAGACAAACATGTAGTAGATACCCTTTGAATGCTAAGTCTCATAGTAAAAGCCTGTGTGAATGCAGATGCTAGTGTGACCTTGGCCATTTTTTCTAGAGCTCCGTTCTCATGACCAGTGAATGTTGTCCCCACTTTCAACCTTCATGTATTCATATAATCTTCCAAACAGAGCCTATGTGAAGACCGTCTGTGATTATAAGGAGCTATCAGATTTTTCACAGTTTTTGTAATACTTATATTAAATTGATTGTTCTGTTTAACAAGTGTGTTAGTGAATTGGGATACAGCCATCATGTTAGGGGTCAAGATTCCCTATTGAATTCTGTATCTAATGCCAAAGGCTCCACAGGGAGTTGCTTCTATAAGGGATAGAATCATAGTCTATTGTATCATAATCTATTGTAATGTTTGTTATATGTCTCACCTCCCCTTTTCACTGCAATGTCTTCATTCTTTGTAACCTCCTATCTTCATTATGGTATGTCATGCCTTAATTTTTTGTTTGCATTGTTTCCCGTTCCTAGTCCTTCTGCATTGTTTATTGGAGGCCCTTACTGTGAAATAGTATTGCAGTTCATATTTTGTAACTCACCTTGAGTCTTGGTGAGAAAGATGGGCTATGAATTAAGATGATGATAATATAACATATTTCAGCAACTGTTTGCTGCTAGTACACCACTAACTTCATCGGCAAATGAGTGAAGTTTAACCAAAGCACTTGGCAACCCTAATTGGACTGCTGCTTCGCAAAACAAGTATACTGGTGTTTAAAGATGTGAATGTGTCATTCAAGATATATGTTTGTTGCATATAACACTGTGGCGCCTGCAACAAATGATTGTTGCAAGAAGTGTGAAACTCTTAATAGTATGGCATTAGTACGATATTGAAATCTAGCTCTCTTCTGTGCTTAGTAAGTCTCCTTGGTACCAGTTTTTTTACCCATTAGCTATGATGGACCCTCATTGGCTATCATAAATGGTTTGTGCTTAAATAGATTATCAATAGAGCCTCTCAGTAGGTGGTGATCTGAATCTTTTTCTGTCTCTAATATTGGCACCCTCATGTAAATAGTTAATAAACGTATATCAAACATTTTACTGCTTCTTGGATTGTGAAAGCTATTAATACAAGACTGTGATATAACCTTTCACACATAGGGCAATCTCATAGGCTAGTCCCTGTATCTTGCAGAATTCATTGGGAGACAATTCAGAAAGAAGCTAGGTACTGTTAGTAATTTATCCATTCCTAACTCCTAGCCAGTGTTCTAGAAGACTATGGCAGCAAACTATTCATTCTTCCAAAGTCTCCTACTGGAGAGAAAAGGAGAAATGGGGAGTACTTCTGCTGCATGTCTGTCTGGATCCAGGGAAAACAAAGGTAAATAGTTGTGTCAGGTTTTTAAAGCTTCACACCTTTGTATGTTTGTTCTCTAGGGTTCCAAGTATGCAGTAAGACAATGGTGGGCTTTCAATTGAACTATAAGTACAAGTTATATTAGAGTAGATAAAAGGACTCTAGGTTGGCTGCAGAGGGAAGGCAGGAACAAGACTGGATGGGTCCAGAGGTAAGGAGGAAGTGAGCATTGCTTGCTCACCTAAGGGCCTGATAGTTAGGAGGATGAAGGAGCTACTTTACCCAGGGCAAGTGGCATTAGCAGAGTTGAGCCAGAATAGTTTAATGTTAAAGCTTGTGATTTGTACAAAGAAGGTCTCTGTTTCAATTCCTAATGTATTCCATGGAAAAGAGCTTTAGTAGGAAGGTTGCAAGAGACCTCTGCCTAGGAATATGGAAAGTTATTTCCACCAGACTACACAGAATTTTCAGAGATGGATCAATTGTCTGACTTCCTATAAGGTAGTTTTGTTAACCAAATAGGGTACACAGTGCTTAGAGTGTTCCCTTTGCATGTCAGGTCAAACATGTGTATCCAGGGCAATTAACTAACTCAGGACTGACCTGTGCAGTGTTTACCAGGGTCCAACAATATTCAGAAAAGAAAACAACTCACTGAAGAAAAAGTAATGTAGTGTAATGTAGAAAAGCAAAAAGATTTTTGTTTCCCTAACCAGAATACAGATTTAAGAAAGAAATGGCAAAAAAGGACTCATCAAGCAATAGATAACAAATATGCAGCACACCAATAAACCTTCAGAATCGTATCTGCCTATGGATTTCTGTCCATTGGAGGGAGATTTAAAGATGCAAAATAAGCTGGCAGAAAAATGGAAACTTCAAGAGAAAGCTATGCTACACATGATCCTGAAGAAAGGAGTGCCCAATCCAGAGGGGAAAGGAGACTTTCAGGGGAAGTCAACTCCATAATGATAAAGATTGCAGAGGGGAACAGAAGTCCAAAGCAGGAAGGCTCAGTGATTCCAGCAAGATTAAGAAAATAGACCAGCCATGGGGACAGGGTAACAGGTAGGATCCAGAAACAAGCTACAAAATTGGAAGAGCTGGAAGGTGGCTTTTATGTACTTTTGTTTATGCCAAGATAGGATTGGTTCGGTCTAGAAATTTTGAATCTTATTGAAATGTTTGAAAATTAGGGGAGTAAAAGGTAAAAAGAACTCCAATTATGGGCATGGTTAAACATATTCTCTATGGGAGAAATCAGCTGGAGGTTATAAGGTTACCCTGCCCAAACTACAAGCTTAGGCTGGTATAATAAAGGGAAGGGCAGAGACTTGATGGTTCTCCTGGGCTTTTGATTAAGTTATGCTGGGGTGTGGAGGAAGTATGGCCAACTTGGGAGACTTGCTTATTGTCCTGCGTACCTGTTTTTTTCTTTCTTGTGTCCAATAGGCATGGGGTAGCTCTGGAGCCTAAATGGGTCCTTGATTAATGTTTCTGAGAGCTTCCAGGTGGGTAAACTATGGCTTACCCTGGTCTCTGATGGTTTTGCCAGAGCTTTCTGGCAAAGACGCATATGAAGGGGTCCCTGTGGGGAATCTGTCTGTTAGTATCAGCTTCATGTGTTCAAATCTCTGCCTTTGTGGATATATACTAATGAGCTTCAGAGGAGAAGAGATCATATGATCACACCTAGGGAGTTAATTAATTTCTGAAATAATGTTCTGAGGATTTCTCAGCACAGTCGATTTGGTGACACCTGTGATAGATTGAGCATGCCTAAATTGCACTGTCTTGGTTTATAAAATCTATCTTCCCCATTTTGCTTCTCTGCTGTCCAATTCTGTTGGAATCGAAGTCCAATATAGCCTTTGACCACTCCAGCAAAGTCAAAAGAAGAGCAATGTGGCTTCACGTGTTAAGGCAACAAAAAATAATCAGGCTTATTGTTCGCCACACAGTGGGGTTTTTTAAATGCAGTTTGTAGTTGGTCACTCACAAGTACTCTTCATGGTACGATGTAATGTAGAAAAGCAAGAAAAATGTATTGTTTTTTAGATAGGTGGTAGAGAAAGAAACTGGGAAATGGAAACTATGGCTTTATCTATCTAAACAGAGAGCAGATGTACAAGATCTTCCCATTGCAGTAGGAGGTGAATCTAAGCCCACTTGATCAATGCCATCTGTACTGTGGGATATGTGAATTGAACTTGGGTTAATCTATACCTTACTATCGTAGCATGAAAGTTGCTTTCACATAGCTTCTTCCCACTCTACTTCAGTGATTGAAGGAGCCATGTCGGCAGGACCAATCATACAATTTTTCCATGACATCTCCTGATTGGCATAATGAGGAACCTTTGTCTCTACCCATGTGGCTCCGTGATCCATACAATACATAAGTCTTTGCTGAAGAAGTCAAGAGAAGTGACTCTCATGCCACAGTAGCTTATTAATTGGCTCTCAAGCACAGCCAAATAGAAGTGATGAGGTTTCCTAGGAGAGAATTTCCTCAGAGAAATGATGAAAAATGGTTTGTGTATAGCTTAGTCCATTCCTTTGGGTGTGACTTGAGTGTTCTGGTAACAGCATACCATGTTAACCAGTAACCACCAGCCAAGGAAAGATAATAATCTTGCTTGTTGGATCACTTTCAGTATTGAGGCTTGGCAGAAGGATTGGCAGCAAGGCAAGCCTAATTCAAGTCACTGGAAACTTTCTGGTGTATTTCCACTTTACTTCAAACTGTAACTTGTAATCTCTGAGTTGTCAGCAATTGTTTTTGCACTGCACCCTGGCAGTGAGTGTACCAGGTCTCCCCCCCTTTTTCCCCCATGGCTGCATGGAGTAAAATCTCACATGCCTTTTACGAGGTCAAGTACTGAACTGGAGAGTCTGCAGTGACTTTAAAGTGTCTCAGCAACTGTCTAAGGACCAGTTTATACCATTGGCATAACTGGGTGGTATTGTTTTTCTGTATTGTTCCATCTTGGCTATAATTTTTTTTAAAAAAATATTTCTTGAAAATAAAATTTCTACACAATGCTTAGCCTTTTTCCTGACAATATTTTTCTTTGTCCAAATAAGTGGTGTGTGTTTAAATCAGGAAGCTTTCAAAATGTAGTACCTTGCATCTTGAAGTTGTACAGAACAGGAGAGGTGTTCCTTCCCACTTAACTCTGCTGATTGCTTGAACTGGCTCTTAGTTTTAAGTATCCTGGCAGAAATCTAGGCATGACGGTCATATTCAGAATGAAGATTCCAACGATAGAGGAAATGCTACAGTTTACAAAGGGATTAAAAAATCTCCAGTCACTACGTTCATCAATGGCTATTAGCCAGGATAGCTAAATGGGACCTTCATGTTCAGAGGCAGTGTGCCTCTGAATGCTGGTTGCTGTGGGGCAACAAAAAGGGCAGGCTGTAGGTTCTCTGCCACTGATGGGGGCATCTGGTCAGCCACTATGGGAAACGGAGCCAGGCTAGATGAATTTCTGATCTGATGCAGCAGAGCTGCTCTTACGCTGCAACCACTGGAGTTCCCAATGTGACAAGTGATTTAATCAAACTGAAAAGTTTGCAACAGGCAAGGTACTATGGCATTTTGGTAACAGCTTTTTGCCACTATGTTGGAAGTACATTTGTAGCTGAAGAGTAGGGATTCCCCCCCCCCCCACTACATGCCATGCTTCTAGTTGCTACTCCTTGAGGAAAAGAAAGGGGGGGGCACTAGTTTACACTTTGCCGAGTACCGACTAGTACCTAAAAGCAGCCACACCTATCAGCAATACCTGACAGGTTGTTTTATACATTATTTATGAACTGCCTCATGACCAGAAGAGTGTTGCAGCAGTGTCTTTTCCAATTCTGTCTGTCCCCATCAGCACTATTTCAGTGGCTGAATATGATGGCTGCAGAGGCTTCAAGTATGCTTCTCTGACTGTCGCTTCTGCTGGACCTCAGAGGCACTTGATATCCTGCTTCCCAAATGTGAGGTTAGAGTCCAGTAGCACCTTAAAGACGAACAAGCTTTCTAGCTTATAAGTTTCAAGTGTCCCAAAGGGAGCTTGATTCTTGGCAGCTTATACCCTGGAAAATCTTGTTGGTCTATGAAAAGTTTCTGGACTCTAACCTGCTCATCTACTGCAGACCAAGACAGCTACCCACCTGAAACTGTCCCCAATTGTGTATACTATACACATGTAGGTTATGCAGTAAGTGTGCATGCCTAATTCTTTAAAACAGAAAAAAAATTATATGATGTGCTTTGCTCCTTAAATGCCATTTGCTGAGATACGTATGTGGAATATGCATTTTAAAAATAAACATAAATCTGACTCTAACTTCTGTCCCCCTTATCCTTGGTTTGAAGGGCAGGTGCAGCTGTTGCTTCAGCTTAATTCTGTGATTGCTCCCTCCTCCTCTCAAGAATCCAGATGTTCCATCCCCTTACTTAATACTTTGTTGCCTCTGTTCCTCCAGGCGATCGGCCACCAGTGGCCCGTGCTCGGGCAGATGTGAAAGTGCAGCCTGGTGAGCAAGTGATACTGAGAGGTGCAGAAAGTTCTGATGACCATGGAATTGTGCATTATGAATGGACGCTTCTTCATGGTGATCACTCAGTGATTATAGAGGTGAGTTTGGATAGCGTTTTAACACAAAAGTGTACGAAGTCCACCTAGGAATGTTCTCTGCTTCCAATATCATGTAGTAAATCATCTTGATACACAATCTCCAGTATAGTTTTCAATAAATTGCTGAATCATGTATTCCTCCTTTCAAGTAAATTAATGGAAATGATATGCAAAGAAAGCAGCTGTGTAAGTAAAAAGCTTTTTAAATTCCTCCTTTTCTGGCCTCTTCATTTCTGTACTCTGCTAAACAGATATCTGAAATCCTTGTATTCAATTAGGAATGACTTCATTTTGTTCTATTAATATGCAATAGTATAATTAATGTGTTATAATTTGAAAAGGGAGATAAAAATAAGCAAGCATTGCAATATTCAATAACACAGCTTGCCTGCCCCATTTAAAAAAAATAACCGTCCCATTTCCAACAACATAAACTGTGTTTGTGTGTTCAACCTCTAATGCATCATTGTCAGAAGAGGATCAGCTCAGAATTTCTGAGAAGCACATCACCTAATACTGTCAAAGGGGGAGAGGGAGAGCCTTTATAACCATGGCTGCCTTCAGGAATTTAGGAATTGTTCTCTGTATTCTAGAAGCATTGTAGAACCTACCTTTTTTCCTTCAGGCCTTTAAGGTTTTTTTCTCCTACAGCAGAAACTGGGTGATACATTTTTCTAGATCTTCAGTAATGTAATCCTAGGGATATTTGTTCAGAAGTGTCCGGGGTCTGAGCCCCAGCCCCCAGACTTGACAAGAGGGAACAGCAGGGGACAAAAGGGTGGCAGCAACTCCACCCCCCAAGCCGGCAACCAGGGCCAGAACCTACCTACTCCATGGGGAAGGGGCAAAAGGCCAGTACCTCAGAGGGGTGGAGGGGGCAAGGAGAAACCAGCCAGCCCCACCCTCCAGGGGGAAGAGAGGGGGCTAAGCAGGCCGGAGGGAAAGGGACACAGCAGGGAGAAGGTGGGTCCAGCAGCAGCAGCAGCAACCCAAGCAGAGCCCTTACCTGGCAGGGAGAGGACGCCGCCGCTGCAGCCCAGAGCCACACCATGGCTAGAAGACAGCAGCCTGGCTCAGGAGTTGCTAGAAGCCAAGCCTCTCCAGGGGGGGCTGCCACAGGCATTCTGGGGGAGGAGATGGGTAACCCCGCCCAGCATTGCTGAGCAGGCAGCGCAGAAGCTGGCTAAGGCAGCTCCTCGTGAGCAGGGCCAGGCAAGCCCAATAGCACAGAGGCTGGCTGGGGCAGCTCCTCGTGAGCAAGGCCAGGCAAGCTCAGTAGCTCAGAGGCTGGCTGGGGCAGCTCCTCGGGAGCAAGGCCAGGCAAGCCCAATAGCACAGAGGCTGGCCGGGGCAGCTCCTCGTGAGCAAGGCCAAGGAGCCCTCAGCTGGGGATGGCTCGCACTCAACCCCACCCTGCCAGCATGGCAAAAGGGCCCAGGAGGGATTAGTGGTTGGAGGGAAACACCTGGAGGAATGCACAGCTGGGCCCAGTCAGGAGAGGGAACAAGCCTGGAAGGAGGGCGGGGTGGAGAAAGGAAACCCTATAAAGGGTGGCTGGGAAGAGCTCTGCGGTGGTGGGTGTGAGTGAGGAGTGATGATGTGGAGTGAGAGCAGTAGGATGCAAGGGTGGAGGCTTGGAGGAGAGTTCTGGAAGGAGGAGATGGAGGACACAGAGGGTAAGCAGGCCAGGTTGAGCAGGCCAGCGAGTGGACTGAGAGGGAGTCTGGGTGAGGTATACCGCCCCTCCTTCCACAGAGCAGGGTCCTGCAGAGTCCCTGGCCCCCCTGTGACGTCAGGAGCAGACCGCCCAGTGCCACGCCCAGCGGCAGCTGCGGCAAGCCCTGACAAGTTGGTGGCCCGTATGGGGAAAGACGTTCCGGCGCAGGCGCCAGTCAAGGGGCGGCCTCCCAAGGCCGCCACCTCAGTGGAGCTCGGACTGCGGCTGGAGGAACGCCAGGATAGGATGTGGGGAAGGCTGGAGGCAGCCTACCCAGCTGCTCCAGCGGAACTAACACTGACAGCAGAGCCGCAGATGCAAGCCGGCGCGCTCACAGAGGCCTTGCCAAGGGTTTGCGCCTTCGTTTGGGAAAATAACCCACCGCCTGGCAAGCAGGTGCAGAGTCTATGCGCCACCGTGAGGATAGGCCGGCTGATCCTACAAGCCCTATTGGACTCCGGGAGTGCAGTCTCAGCAATTCAACCCCAGCTTCTCCCAGCTGCCACCCCAGTGCACCGCTGGATCCCGGTGACGGACGTGATGGGCCGCACCCAGCCGTACCCTACGGCCCTAATCACAATAGAGTACCTAGGGGTCTGCCACCAAATGGAAGTTGCCCGGGTAGCCCACCTACCCGTGCCAGTGCTGCTGGGAAGAGACGCCCCAGGGTTCTTCAGGCTCCTCAAGCAGGCAACGGAGAAATTGGGAAGAGACGCCCCCGGGAATGCCGGGCTGCTGCTGGAGGCGGCAGGGGAATTGGCAGGCCCTCAAGTTGCCACTGCTCTGCAAGTGGAGGAGGCCAACGACCCGGGCGAGGGTCCCTCTGTCAGACCAGGGGCAGAACCACAGGTTGAAGACCCAGCGGGACCCCCGGCAGACCGCCCATTCCGCGATGCCCAAGGGGCAGATGAGTCCTTGCAGCGCTTGCGAGAGACAGCCGCTCGTGAGGAGGAGCAGGTGCGGGATGAACGGAGGTCCCAGCGGCTCCCTCGCATCGAGAAGCAAGGAGGGGTTTGGGTTCGCCTAGCTCGTGCCCCAAGTGGCCAGGGGGAGGTCCGCCAGTTATTGGTGCCGGCGGCCTACCGGGCCGAAGTCCTCCGCATGGCCCATGAGCATGCGTGGGCCGGGCATCTGGGGCACCACAAGACCCTGAAGAAGATCCTTGAACAGTTCTTCTGGCCCTCCGTGAATGCAGATGTGAAGGCCCACTGCCGCTCATGTCCCACCTGCCAGCGGGTGGCAGCCCGCCGCCCACCGAAGGCCCCCCTCTCCCCGCTACCCGTCATGGAGACACCCTTCCAACGGATCGCGATGGACTTCATTGGACCGCTGCCACGCACACCCCGGGGCCATCGCTTTGCCCTGGTGATTGTGGACTATGCCACGCGGTTCCCCGAGGTCATCCCGCTGAAAACCATGCAGACCCCGGGGGTGGTCCGGGCCCTGTCCAAGTTTTTCGCGATGGTGGGGCTGCCAGATGAAATCCTGACGGATCGAGGGGGCCCGTTCCGTGCCACAGCCATGCGCCAACTCTGCCGGAATTTGGGGATCCGGCAGGTGTTCACCTCGGCTTACCACCCTCAAACAGATGGTTTGGCAGAGCGGCTGAACCAGACTGTCAAGGAGGCCCTGAAGAAGATGACACGGGACAAGCCTCACCAGTGGGACCTGTACATCGACCCGCTCATGTTCGCCCTCAGGGAGACCCCGCAGGCCTCCACTGGCTTCAGCCCATTCGAGCTGCTATATGGGCGCAAGCCACGAGGGATGCTCTCCCGGCTGACAGAACGCTGGGGGCCCCAGGCCAGCAACCCTGCGCCCACCCCACAGGAGTACGTGAGCCAGCTCCGTGATCGGGTGCAACAGTCCCAAGCCGAGGCGAACCGCAGACTGACTCGCACCCAGGCGAAGCAGAAAGCCGCCTACGACCGGGGTGCACGGATGAGGACTTTCCAGGCTGGAGAGAAGGTCCTGGTGCACCACTCGGTATTTCCCAGAGAGGGAGGGGACGCTTGGAGGGGCCCCTACCCGATTCGAAGGGTGCTGGGCCCCACTACCTATGAAGTCCAGTGCGGGGTCGGCCGACATCGGCGGAAGACCCTGCATGTGAACCTCCTGAAGCAGTGGCACGAGCGCCCCGAAGAGGAGTGTGGCATGGCTGAGGACCCATTGGAGCTTCCTGACAGTGAGCTGTCGTGGACCTCTGAAGCCCCGGAGTTTGAGGCGCCCAAGGTGGACCCCCAGCTTGATCCAGCTCAACGGGCCCAGCTACGAGACCTCTGCGCACGGGTTCCCGGGGTCTTCTCCCGCAGGCCAGGCAGCACCAGCCTGATTCAACATGCCATCCCAACCAGCCCGGGGCAGACAGCCCGGGCTACCTGGCGCCCCATCCCCAGGAAGCGGTGGGAGGCAGTGGAGAAGGAGACAAATGAGATGCTCCGGCTGGGTGTAATCGAACCCTCACGGAGTGCCTGGAGGAGCCCGATAGTCCTGGTTCCCAAGCCAGACGGGACCACCCGGTTTTGCATTGACTATCGCGAACTGAATAAGGTGGCCCAGTTCGACGCCTACCCCATGCCCCGAGCAGACGTGCTGGTGGACCACCTGGGGTCCGCTCGCTACCTGTCGGCCCTGGATTTAACAAAGGGCTACTGGCAGGTGCCCGTACGGCTAGAGGACCGGGAGAAGACGGCCTTTGCCACCCCCCAAGGCCTCTTCCAATTCAAGAAGATGCCGTTTGGCCTGCATGGGGCGGCGGCCACCTTTCAGCGGCTGGTGGACCAGGTGCTGGGAGAGTGCCGGGCGTACGCCATGGCATACATTGATGATATTATTATCTTCAGCCCCGACTGGCCCACCCACCTCCAACACCTGGAAGCCGTCTTAAGGGCCCTCCAACGAGCTGGACTAAGGGCAAACCCAAAAAAGAGCCACCTGGGGTTCCAGGAACTCCAATACCTGGGCTTCGTGGTCGGGGGAGGACAAGTCAGGCCACCACCGGACAAGGTGGCCTCAATAGCCGACGCCCCACAGCCCAAGACCAAGAAGCAGGTTCGGAGATTCCTAGGACTGCTGGGGTATTATGGGCGGTTCATCCCCCACTTTGCCTCCCGAGCGGCGCCCCTGACGGACAGCTTAAGGAAGGGGCTGCCCAACCAAGTCCGGTGGACCCCAGAACTAGAGGCAGCTTTCAAAGACCTGCGTTCCGCCCTCTCTAACGCCACTGCCCTGTGGAACCCGGACTTTGACCGGCCCTTCACACTGGCCACAGACGCTTCGGACACCGGCCTCGGGGCTGTGCTGACCCAGGAACGTGACGGAGCAGACGTCCCGATTCTCTTCCTGAGTCGGAAGCTACAGCCCGCCGAGAAGCGCTATGCCACGGTGGAGCGGGAGGCCCTAGCGGTCAAGTGGGCGGTGGGGGCCCTGCAGTACTACCTAGCCAACAACCCCTTTATACTGCTGACGGACCATGCACCCCTGCAGTGGCTCCATCGCATGAAGGCGCACAACCCCAGGGTGCTACGCTGGTACCTCTCCCTTCTACCCTTCCAATTTACCATCAAATACCGCCGGGGGGCACGGCATGTGGACGCGGACTATATGTCCCGCATGTTTGAGACTGAGCCAGACCCCCACAACTCAAAGCCAAGCGGGGGTGTGTGTCCGGGGTCTGAGCCCCAGCCCCCAGACTTGACAAGAGGGAACAGCAGGGGACAAAAGGGTGGCAGCAACTCCACCCCCCAAGCCGGCAACCAGGGCCAGAACCTACCTACTCCATGGGGAAGGGGCAAAAGGCCAGTACCTCAGAGGGGTGGAGGGGGCAAGGAGAAACCAGCCAGCCCCACCCTCCAGGGGGAAGAGAGGGGGCTAAGCAGGCCGGAGGGAAAGGGACACAGCAGGGAGAAGGTGGGTCCAGCAGCAGCAGCAGCAACCCAAGCAGAGCCCTTACCTGGCAGGGAGAGGACGCCGCCGCTGCAGCCCAGAGCCACACCATGGCTAGAAGACAGCAGCCTGGCTCAGGAGTTGCTAGAAGCCAAGCCTCTCCAGGGGGGGCTGCCACAGGCATTCTGGGGGAGGAGATGGGTAACCCCGCCCAGCATTGCTGAGCAGGCAGCGCAGAAGCTGGCTAAGGCAGCTCCTCGTGAGCAGGGCCAGGCAAGCCCAATAGCACAGAGGCTGGCTGGGGCAGCTCCTCGTGAGCAAGGCCAGGCAAGCTCAGTAGCTCAGAGGCTGGCTGGGGCAGCTCCTCGGGAGCAAGGCCAGGCAAGCCCAATAGCACAGAGGCTGGCCGGGGCAGCTCCTCGTGAGCAAGGCCAAGGAGCCCTCAGCTGGGGATGGCTCGCACTCAACCCCACCCTGCCAGCATGGCAAAAGGGCCCAGGAGGGATTAGTGGTTGGAGGGAAACACCTGGAGGAATGCACAGCTGGGCCCAGTCAGGAGAGGGAACAAGCCTGGAAGGAGGGCGGGGTGGAGAAAGGAAACCCTATAAAGGGTGGCTGGGAAGAGCTCTGCGGTGGTGGGTGTGAGTGAGGAGTGATGATGTGGAGTGAGAGCAGTAGGATGCAAGGGTGGAGGCTTGGAGGAGAGTTCTGGAAGGAGGAGATGGAGGACACAGAGGGTAAGCAGGCCAGGTTGAGCAGGCCAGCGAGTGGACTGAGAGGGAGTCTGGGTGAGGTATACCGCCCCTCCTTCCACAGAGCAGGGTCCTGCAGAGTCCCTGGCCCCCCTGTGACGTCAGGAGCAGACCGCCCAGTGCCACGCCCAGCGGCAGCTGCGGCAAGCCCTGACAAGAAGTAAGCCCTGCCTAATAAAGTGGGGGCTTTCTCCTATGTAAGTGTAAATAAGATTGCAGCATAATTCTGCTTTTAGTTTGCATTATTCTAAATTTGTTTTTCTATGTCAAGCTACTTTGAACACATACTGGAAAAGCAGGATAGAAATATTTTAATAGAAGGTGGTGGATGAATGCAATTCTTAGCCTCTTTGCAAATTCTCTTAGGTCCTTGGTTCTATATATCATTTACGCTAAGTGAAAGATAATTGGTTTTGAGCCAGAATCTCAAAGGTGACAGAAAGGAATTGTTGATATAAACTTTGGGCTTAAAGATTGGATGACAGATATTGGATGGAACTGCTATAGGGTTGCAGGGTCCCTCAGCAACTGGCAGGGGGTTGGAGGGCTCACCAACAATGCAATGACATTACTCCCCAGATGCCCAGAAGAGATGTCAGCAGGGATACTCTGGTATATAGGCAGAACATCAGTACATCTCTGGGGGATGCCCAGAATGCTCTGGTATTTGGGCAAAACTCTGTGGTTTACCCATAGAGTTTTACCCAAATACCAGAATGTCCTGTAGCAATGCACTGATATCACTTTCAGGCACAGCAGAGTGATGCCAACATGTTGGGATGTTGCCAATGTCCCTCCCCCCCCCAATTTCCCACCAGCTGAGTGGCAGTGGGAAGCATCTGCTGGCAGCAGATCATCTCCCTGTTGGGGGTGGGGGGCTGGCAGCCCTGAGCTGCTTGAAAGCTCAGAAAACTCTGAAATGAATGATTATGTTAGAATTGTCTACATCTAGAGCAGAAACAGAGAGTAGGGTTGAAGGGTAAGGTGTGTGCCTGTTATAGTGGATTTGAATGGAGACTAAAAGGTACTGAGATAATTGGGCATGTAACCATTTTTGTGGATAAGCTGGATAATATGATGCAGAATTTCAGTGGATCCAGAGCATAGTCTAAGGTAGGGGTGCCAGTTCTGGGTTAGGGACATTTTTGGAGATTGGCAGGCAAAGCCTGGGGAAGGGAGAGAGCTCAGCAGGGGTGTGGTTCCACAGCATTCATCCTCTGAAGCTGCCATTTTCTTTAGGGGAATAGATCTGTGTTGTCTGGAGATTAGTCATAATTTCAGGAGATCTTCAAGCCCCACTTGGAGGTTAGCAACACTAGTCTAAGGGGATGTGATATATTTACCTTGATGAAGCTAAACAGGTCTAGGCCTGGTCAGTATCTAGATAGGAGGACACCTAGGAACCTATGTTCCATGTGGAGTACCATGATGGAAAGAAAGGGGGCATGTATAAGTATATAAAAATATAGCCGCCTTACATGTAGCAGTAAAGAGAAACAATATTTAGAGATAGAGCAGTGTTGCTAAACTGAAGCAAAAGCCAAAATCTTTGTACTAAGCTAACTGTATCTCTGCCTGATCCCTGACTGGATGGGAGGCTGTTTGGAAGCCATCGTTGAGCTTTTTTTTAAGCACAGCAGGATATTCAAATTTCAAACACATGTACACATTGTATTTGATTGTGTAAGACCTGGTCAGATCTAAAGAAGAGGAACTGGTCTTCTGTTTGCATATTCTTTATGACTGTCTGCATATATGTTTTAGTGAAATCCTTTGCCTGGAATAGAGTAGGCAAATCCAGCTTAGGTGGATTCCAGGACTGACTGCAGCCCAATACAAGGAGCGGCAGAGCTCTTGGCAGTTGTTAAAATTCAGACTACAAAATGCTTGAAAACATGAGGAAGATGCTCCAGAATTATGGTTGCTGCTGAGTCAGATGTACTGCTTGTTCTGGCACCAGAGAGATGGCAAAGGATTGCTTTCTCCCAGCCGGGATAAGAGCCAGCAAGAGTTCTGTCCTGGGAATCTGTTCTTTGCAAATCCCTGATTATGAAAAAGCTTGGACTGATACTCTGAACAATCTTTACCCTGTGCAAGGTTGTTCAGGAACTTTGCAGCCAGAAACATAGTCTTATTGTGTGTATGTGGCTGGGGGGGAGGAAATCTTTGTTTTTGTTTAGTACATTTTTATCCCACCCTTCCTCCTAGAAACTCTGGATACTGTACATTTTTATCCCTTTCTCAGTTTTAACCACACATCAACTTGGTGATATAGGTTATGTTGAGAAAGTGACTGACTGAAGGTCACCCAAATGAGTTTCGTGGCAAAGTGGGGATTTGAACCTTGGTCTCTTGGATCTTGGTCCATCCCTTTGACTACTAAGTCACACTGAGCTCTAGTACATGTGGCTCTCCTGTTGCATATAATTTGGCTCTCATTAGACATTCTGAAACCAGTGTTTACATAATGCAAGCTGATTCCCTTCTTGCCATATGATTTTTTTAAAGTCATCATCACAATTTTTCAATCTCCATGTTAAAACTATTGATTTTTTAACTATACATTAATACTGTATTGCCTTGCAGTAATGCTTCATTTCGATAGATTCCTAAGATTATAAAACTGACATAGAATTATGTTGGAAGGGCTGTAACCCCAAAGGAGACCACAGTCACATAGGTGATTCTAGGGTTAAGGGTGATTGTAATATAGATTTTGTAGATTACAGAAATGTATATTTGGATCTGTTGGTCAGAGTAGTTGAATAATTTATTACTAAAAGCAAAAGAACCCTTATTTTAATAACTAAATAATAAAATGGCAAAATAAACTTGTGGGTAAGCTGTCTATCTGGACCTATGTGAAATGTGGGCAAATGATGACTTTTGAGGTGTTCTGAAAACAAGATACTGGCTTGTGAATGTGAAAGCAGAGAGGAATAGCATCCATGCTTTCAAAATCTGTGTACTACATAGAATTCTATGGCTTAGAATGTGCGAATGATTAAAATATACTGTGGCTTTGTCGCTACTAGTCTCTTACACACATGAGCCCGGAATAAATGAAAAGACTTTAAGAGGCCAAAGGCTAATGTCAAGTCATACCCATCTGACAATGAAAGGGCAAGACTGACCTTGAGCTAATGTGGGTCAGTGGGGCTGAAAGTCTCACTGTAGTTTATGTTGTACTTTCTCAAGATCCTTTTCCTTACATTTTGCATTTTTAGAAAGAAAATGATCATGCAGTGGTCAGCAACCTGATGGAAGGGATCTATGTCTTCCAGTTGACAGTGGTAGATACTGCTGAGCAGCGAAACTCAACCGATGTCACTGTCACAGTACTGAATGCAGAGCAGACGGCTGGTGAGTTATAAGCCTAGATACACCTTCAATAGTTTAGAGAGGACTGCATCTAGAGCTGTTAATTCTGGCTTTCACTGGCCCACTGGAGACACAGGGGAACATAGTAAATATTGGCTGGAAAATGGAGAGATAAATGAGAGTGGTCTGATGACCATTGGGCTATAATGTTACTTTCAGCTTCAATTGCAATAAAGGTTTTAAACTGCTGCCTAACAGTTGTGGTCAATTGGCTGAAAGAGAACATATTGAAACTAAACTCAGACAAGATGTAAGTGATGCTAGTTGGGAAGGTGAGGATCTTGAAGGACATTGTGCTCCTCACTTGCAAAGAGGTTCAGCTGACTTCTGCAGACTCAGTTAAGAGTTAACATAGGTCTCCCTTCAAAGTCAACTCAGACTCCATTTAGTACAGAACTCTGCAGCTCAATTGTTATCATGAGCTAGGTAGAACATGCTTACTACTTCCATTCTGCAGTCACTCGTTGGCTACTCATTAATTATCGATCTCAATTCAAATTTTTGGCTATTACAACTAAGCCCCTCCATGGCTTTGGCCCCTCAGATCTATGGCAGTGTTCCTCTCCCTATGTTCCTCCATGGCAGCTTCACTCATCTGAACAGGACATTCTGCAGGTGCCATGCTGCAAATTGAATTATACTGTGTATTGAATTACACTGTGTAATTTGCTTTGGATCTCTGTGAGAAAGGCAGACTATAAATAATGTAAATAAATAAAATTGCTTTGATTGGGAGACTGCGTGGGACCTTGAAGAACAATGAAGTGGTAATATTCTAGGTAATATTGTTAATATTCACATTGCTTCTTAGGTCCTTTTTGCACTGGAACTGTAAAGAATTTCAGTATCTGTTCTGCTTCCCATGTTTGCAGGAGTTTCACACTTGCAGGGTAGTCATGGGACACAGAACTGCTGTTTGTCCCTGATTTTTCCCCCCTGTGGACATACTGCAATATTATTTTTAAGCCGCTGCTGAGTTGCATATGGCCCAGTTATTGTCAGTGCGAACTCTATACTCCCCTTCTGCTTCTCTTCTCCCCCCTCTCCTTTTCCCTGGAAGCTGATTGGTCTGTGTGGACTTAACCACTCCCACCCTCCTCAGCTCTTTGAATGCCTTTTCTGCCATTTTTATCAGTAAAGCAAGGTAAGGGTCATAAGGCTGTTTCTCTTTTGGCTTCCTTCCTCCCAGGTATTCACTCACTCACTCACTCACTCACTCACTCACTCACTCACTCACTCACTCACTCACTCACTCACTCACTCACTCACTCACTCACTCACTCTTCCTTCCTTCCTTCCTTCCTTCCTTTCCAAAGCCAGGAACGATTCCTAACCTTGCTGCTTTTAAAGTACTGCTGACTTTAAAAGCCAGGAAAGGATTAAATGGCTGCTTTTCCCTCCCTCCCAGGCATGTTTCTGGCTTTGCCAAAGAGAAAAAAATCCCAAGTGCTTTACACAGCCCTTTGGAAACAAAGTGGCAGGTAAGCAGCTGAGAGGAGATGAAGCAGCAGCATTTTAACCCTTTCTTGACTTCGCTTTAAAAAAATAAATGAAAGTGGAACAAACCTGACAAGTATATGTTTCCCCCCAGAACTCAGGGGACAGCCTAATCAGCAAATGGGGGCATGGGTTCCAACGTTGCAATGTTAATTCTCTTGCTCAAAGTTAAAAAAAAAAAAGCATGACATGAATTGCAAAGCCCTGAAAGCCCAAAACTGTACCGAGGCTTCAAAGCCAGTCTAACATGAAAAACAAGATGCCAAAACAAAACATCCTCAGACGGTGTGGAACGTGGGAGCGCCAAGCTGAATCCATTGCGATTGCAGCAAATACTCATAAATGGCGGTTTAAACCATAAGTGCAAAAAGGGCCTTAGTGTCATGCACTTGACCTTTCAAATTGAGTCAGTTAATTGAGCTTTAAACAGACACAACATCTTATCTAACATATTTTCACCTTTCCCATTGTTATGTGAGTTTTCATGCGCTTGAGGAGAACTCATTGAATTGATAACGGGTTTTTGGACAATGTAAAAAGAACAGTGTGTGTGTGTGTGTGTGTGCGTGTGCGCGTGCGTGCAGCTGCCCAACACTTGCCATGACATGCATCTTTCCCATTCTATGGGGTACATAAATGCAGAACCCCATTGTTGTGTGCGCTCAAACTTGGTGGCTTGATGGTTTAGAGGGAGGACTGTGTTTTCTGTGCAATTTTGGTGCAGTTGCATGCAAACACAGCTGTCCCAGATCCTCGTCCCCTTGAAAAGAAGAGCATGTGTTTGTGCATGTGTGGCCAACACACACACACCACACATCCAAGGGGCCAAAACTCATGAAACAAACAAACAAAAAGGATCAGTTCTGAGCCAGCACTGCCCCAGCTGGAACAAACCAGTAATGGGATGGGATTGTTCCATAACCCCCAGAAATGAATATGGAACAGATACTTTCCAGATGCACACTCCTATTAGCAAATCCCAAATTTATTTGGAAACTATTATAATATATATAATAATAACAACATTCAATTTATATACCGCCCTTCAGGACAACTTAACACCCACTCAGAGCAGTTTACAAAATATATTATTATCCCCACAACAATCCTGTGAGTTGGGTGGGGCTGAGAGAGCTGTGACTGACCCAAGGTCACCTAGCTGGCTTCAAGCAGAGGACTGGGGTATCAAACCCAGTTTTCCAGATTAGAGTCCTGCCGCTCTTAACCACTACACCAAGCTGGATGTGCGTGCATATTCCCTATGGGGAAAATTATCTGGGGAGCTTGGGGGCATTTTTTCAAGCAAACTCTACCAAATATCCAGGGAACCTACTCCTGACTGTCCACTAAAGACCTCCCCCAAGTTTCAGGAAGATTGGACACTGGGGTCCAATTCTATGGGTTTTGGAACAAGATGCCCCTAGTCACTCTCCATTGTTTCTTATGGTGTGAAAAAATTCCAAGCTGGCTCTCAGACAAAAACACACGGGGCAAGGCAGCCACTGGCCAAACGAACAGTCGCAATGCACGCTGAAACAAGAGAAAGCCCAACAAAAACAAACTGAAGCAAGGGAATGGAAAACCCCTCCAGAACCAAAGTGAAGCAAGGGAACCAACATCAAACCAGAGAATCATGTCAAACAAGCACCTTCCATCCAAATCCAACTGAAGCAAGGCGCACTGTTGCAAGCCCAACAGAACCACTGTCACTCACAGAAGCCAGGTGGAACCCAGGGCCAATGGGGGAACACCAGAACAGAACCAAGCTAGTACCCATATCATCAGCCACGCAATAACAGAAATACCAAGTGCAAGGCCAAGGGCAAGCAAACACATCTGTAACTTAATATAGGATGGATCTCTCTTGGCCTCAGAAAGTGAGAGGGGAGGGGGGTAAGTTTGGGAAACCCAAGTTCTTCTTTCTCCAGCCTCTGCAGTCTGCTGCTCTAGCTCACTGGCTCAGGAGCCTCAAGATAGAGCTTCCGGCTGCAGCAGCCCTTCATTGCTGCCTGTCCTGTTCCCTCCCACCCCTGCAATAAAGTTAACATTCCACAGAAGAACCGACAGCAAACAACCAACTCTGAACAAGTGAATACAGTAAAGCAAAGCAACTCCCAACACCATTTCATTAAAGCAATTAATAACTAAGCATGAAGTTTAGAAAACTCTCCTTTACCTAACTGCTCCCCAACCCAACCCAAGGCCACCCAACCCCCAACCCCCCATTCCCCTCCAAACAGGTAAAAGGAGTTTAAGGGACTCAAAAGCCAGGTGAAGCCAGGTGGCCTTCCTCAGGCAGTCAGCACCGTAGCAGCAAGACCAGGAAGCAGAGCAGGCAGGTAAAGCCAGTAATCCAAGGTGAAGAGCGCGGCCAGAGCAAGCAAGAGCACCCAGCAGCCACAGTCTCAGATCCACACAAAATGGAGTCTGCGCTGAGCCAAGCCTGCTTTTTTAACTCCTTGCAGATGCCATATATTATTCTCCCCTTCTCATTTTATTGTCACCATAACCCTGTGAAATAGACTAGAGAGAGACCGACCCAATAACTGTTGGTGAGCTTCACAGCACAATGGAAATTGTAATTCTGGTCTCCTCAGCTGTACTCTAACCACTTCACCACTCTGCACCTTCGGTATGGTTCGTAAGGTAAGACTTCATTCCAAGGGAGCAAGCCCATGCAGAACAACTCTCCAGATCATGAAGTCTTCTAAACGGAAGTAATAATTACGGGTCCTGCATTTGGTGGTGGTGATCTCTTTCCCACAATTGATTCTTTTCAGGAATGATTGCAAGTCCAGCTATGAATCCTATAAGTTCTTGGGAATAAGTTATGTCCACTTTGTGCTCTCTGTGGTCATTTATTGGATGTACTAAAGTAATTGCCCTTTTGTTTGTTCTAGAGCACTGCTTGGCTCCTCAAAAGGTAGGGCGGTGTAGAGGCGCCTTCCCTCGGTGGTACTATAATCCAGTGAAGATGCAGTGTGAGAGCTTCATCTATGGAGGCTGCAAAGCCAACAAGAATAATTACGTATGGGAAGAGGAATGTAAACTTGCTTGCAAGAATGTTGCAGGTATGCCCCTTGAAAAGACTCCTGTTGCCAGGTTTCGGGGTTTCACGGCAGGAGACCATAACATTTGTTGGATGCAGTCAATAATTATTTTGGAGGAATGCACCCACCTATGAAGTGCTGATGTGATGTGCCTAGTGTGTCGAGTTGCTCTTTTTTAATTTCTTGTACTTGCCTTCAGAGGATTGCAATGGGTTTTGTTGCTCTGAGTATTGTGCAGACAAGAATGAGCCTAGAGTATGACAGTTTCTACAAAACACATCTCTGGAAGATTGCTGGAAACTTGCTGTTGTGTGTAAAGAAGACCTATTTTTTGTTTTCCTACTATTAGCTTAGTATGACTTGCCAGAGAGACACTCAAGTGAGAATGGAATATGGTCCTATATTAATCAAAGCTCACTACTTCAGCTGCCTGCTGAATCTTATGGTATAACCACTGAGCAATGGGCTTTTGACTGTTGGGTTGTGTTTTACTGTTTACTGTTTTATGTAATTTTAAGGTATATTTTATGGTATTTATACATTGTTGTAATTACTGTTAATATGATGTTGTGACCCATCCTGAGCCCGCTTGCAGGGAGGGTGGGATATAAATCCAACATATAAATAAAATAAATACAGTATTAAAAAATTCATTTTTCCTTCCCTGGTAGTAACACAGTGAAAGACCTGCTTAATAGGTCTTAGATCCTCTTAGTTCTCTGTACTTCAGCATGTATCACATTTCATTTGTAGTTGAAAGCTAGGTCATGTAAACGGGAAAGACCATAAACAATCATTCTGCTAATTCATACCCCTCCCATCTTCTGTTTCTTTAGGTGCTGTTGAAAAACGGCAGAAACCAGGTAAGCAGTTCTGAGAATGTCCATGATTCCAGTCCAGCTTCTTTCTCGCTGATTTCAGTGCTCAATACCAAACTTCCCTGGCTAGTCTCTTACAGCCTAGCAACATAGTATACCCATTGATTAAGGTATCTCCCACATCAATGTGCACAGTACTGGAGGAGCCACTGGCCACCTTCCTCAGGCTGCATTCCTGTGCCCACTTATGCAACTCCCATTGAACTCTCGGGGGGGACTACTTCTGAAAGAACAGGTTTAGGATTCCCACTCACCCCTCCCTTAATCTCTCTTCTTTATGAATAGCTTTTCTTAAGATATTAGAGCAGAGAAGGCAAGGCAAATTAGCCTCTATTTGATTTGTGGCTTCCAGCTTCCTCTGCCTGCTGGTGGGGGAGGCTCCAGGATTCTTAGCAAATGTAGGGCTGCTCTTGTATGGCAGACGTGTGGCGCATTCAGGATTTCACACTGTGCTTGCAGCTTTGCAAAATGGAAATTTTTCCTGCTGCTACTACAAATGTTAGAACTGTGATGGGGCCACTTTGCAGGGCTACGGTCCAATATTGCTGTGCCTGAGGGAGATTAGTCAGAAGCAAATTACTTCCTGGAGCATCTGGAGAGTGGGAAGGGACATTTGTCTGCAAAGTGCATAAAGGACTAAAATCTGTGTTTCTTACACAGTGTGCAATGAAGAGTGCCCTCCCTTCTATTTCAAATGCAAAGATGGCTGTTGTATTGATAGTTACCTGGAATGTGATGACACTAAGGATTGCTTAGATGGGTCAGATGAGGAGTCTTGGTCTTGTGAGACATGTAAGTAAATAAGCCTCTAACTTGGGTGGCACACTGTTACAAAATGGGAGCCTATCAAACCAACTCCGCCCCTTTCTTTCTCTTAAGGAAGCATAACTCAGTGGTAGAACAGCCAGCAGATCCCAGGGTTCAGTCTTTGGCATTTCCAGTTTGAAAGGATTTGGGGTACCATGTGCTAGAACAGACCCTTGCCTGAGAATCTAGAGAGCCGCTGCTGCGCAGAATATGCTGCAGTACTGTGCTTGAGGAACCATTTTGACTGAGTAGCTTCGTGTTTGTTATTTTTGATGACTGGCTTCCTTACATTGAGGCTTTATCTTTTATCTTTTATGTATATCATCTCTCTCTCTATATATTATTATTTTTAGTTTTTTTAATTCCTGTTGCTTCAGCAATCAATACTATGCTTGTAATTTGCAAATAGTTTTTGCAGCTGCTGCTCTGTCTAAAAGCGGAGGTGGGGGGGAATCCTTGATGCATTTAACTCCTTGCAGATGCCATATATTATTCTCCCCTTGCCCTAGGGTCTTGGTCTCCCGGTTTTCTCCCGCTGGAATTTTTTTTTGACTGAGAATCAAAGCTTCTTACTAGTTTAGTAAATGAGTGTCTCCTTCCATAATAATCACTTTAATCAAAGTACTTCTGGAGAGGACGTAATGCATAATTTCATCTCATTGCAAGTAGCAGATAACAATACTTAACCATTATATTAATATTCCATGTAGCTTATAAAATCTATTCTGAAATTTAAAATAAATTCCAAAGGGTGGTTCACATATGCTGGTCAGATACTTCCTTGCATGTGATCCCTTCTCTCTGGCCCTGAGTACAGGTTTATGTGGATATAAACAGGACTGGACTCCGATATATCCAGCAGTATTCTTTCAGCAGTTGCAATTGCTGGAATCGCTGCTAGCTGTTTTGGTGTGCTGACAAGTTTATAATGACGTTTTTCTACACGTTTTAATGTATTTAGAGGTGGGGGGGTTGCATGGGGAGAAAACAAAACAAGCAGCTTGCATATGGAAACTTGTCTTTTAACTGACTCCAGTATTTCTCTTTGCTAATCTCATTTTGTCATAGTTAGCATTTCTAGGCAGTTGCATCTTTGCCCCTTTGTTTAAAATATATCTTCACTATAGGCAGGATGGTGTGTATACCACCTTCAGAGGGAGCGCCAGATGTATTATTGGTGCAAGGTTCAGCATTCTAAGAATCTTGGTTTTCATTTACCACAGCAAAGCAAATTTCCTTCCAGCCCTTGTAGCTGAAAAAGAGATGCTTGAAAGTATGGGCAATGCACACTGATTCAGAATTTCAGAATCTGAAAGAAGTCCTATTCACATAATGTATGCATAGATTGAACATGAGATGGGAGAAGTAGGATTGCTTCTGCTGCTCCACCCATGCACATTGAGCAAATCTTTTTTTTTTTTTAATCACTCTGGGCAAATCACGTTTGCAATTAAAAGTATAATTTTAAAGTCAAAATGGGATTAGGGTGGACAAAGCACCAAACGGAAACAATGTTAACAGAACAGCGTTTTGATTGTAACAAAGGTTGCTTTATTGAGGAATATTTGGAAGTCTGCTGCCATCAGCAGAATAGCAATCAGTCTGTATTAGTGCTAGAAAATAAGCTCTTTACCATTAAGGTAGTGCATGAGTTTGTTATCAGATGATAAAGCCTGCCTTATTGGTCTACATAAGTTCGCTTCCAGTAGTGGGTAGCTTAGCAAGTTCGTGAAAGGCTTTTCTAACTCTCTTCCGTGCTTTGTTTTGTAATTTACTGGCAATGGGAGACGTGCAGATTCATCTCTTTTCACCACACCCTTATGAATGGGTTCTTATCAATAAAGATGGACTTTCTCATTGTTTCGTAGCCAGATTGTGAGTTAAGATTCCTTTAAGTGGTTTGAGTCCAGTAGGTGCGTGTTGAACACTCTATGGCCAGCTGGGGTTGGTTCCCTTCCAGCCCTGGGGCCAGAAAAGGAAGCAAGATTGGTGCTTCAGCAGCAAGTTTAAATAGTTCTGGGGCTGAATTTCTGCTGGTAAAGGATTCTCTCCATGAATCCAGTTTCATGTAAGGAACACATCTCACTGTAGCAGTCAATAGATGTATGACTGGTGGTGGGATCCCAATTGTTTTACTAAACAGTTGCTTAGCCACGTTGATTGGCTTTTTGGAAGCAGTATTCTTCTGTCCTTCTACAAAATCCCACTAGATGGGCTTGGTCTCATTATTATATCAGCGTCTCCTGAATTCAGTAGCACTGTCAAACAATCTTTTGTTTGTAGTTCCATTCCAGACTTCCTCAGGTCACAGTGCATAACAGGTCCATGTACTCATATCTCTTGGGCAAGGCAGTGGGGGATGGACACAGGCACTCTTCATGGTTGCCTAGCTCAGTCTTTCTATTAAGCACTGTTGGAATCACATCAGTTATAGTGACACCAAACAATAGTAACAAAACAAATAGGCATTATTTTGAGTTGGCTAAAGGAGAATATAATGCTTTTATATTTTTAAGAAAGGAGAATAAATTGTAACACTTGTTAAAAAGTGTTCTTTGTAATGGTTGTGATCCCTGGCAATGAACTGATATTTAATTAATATTAAACGTTAAAATAAAAGAAAATTGAATTTCAGGAAATGGTAGGTTGTTTTCTATAGAGACCATGTTGTGTTTCCTAGGAAATAACCTCAGGGGGCCAAAATTAAACCTTTCATGGGGTGACAACATACTTTAAACCAGCTGTTTTTGCTTCTCCCTATGACAAATCCAGAATAAATTCTGCAAAATGGACATTGCCGAATATATTTTAAGAATAAGAGAAAAATGCATGTTCATATAATTCACTGGAGAGTTCACTTTCTCCTGGCATGGAATTTGGATTGCCTAGGTGCAAAACTTAAATTTAGTGTGATTTGTAGTATGTACTGCAATAGCTATAGCTAAAATTAAAAGCAGAAGTAGTTGGGGAGATTCAGGAGTGCAGATGAAGAACTAGCAAAAAGATACAGCATCCAAGTAGGGTGCTTTCCACATTGATGGGAGTTCTTTTGCATCATGGAGTGAAAATATCTGTCATTTTGAGCAGTTTTCTTTTGGTATCTTTTGCAGATATTCAAGGATTCAATAAATTACACAAGATCAATGTTACAGACAACCAAGGTAGGTATATAATGAACGCTGATGGAATGAGTTTCATATTTGACAAAGGTCCTGGTGGCTACATCTGCCTTCCCCAAACACAACTGTGGCTGAAGAGAACAAAACTGGAATTGGGTTGCATTTCTCTCATGCAGATAGGTCTTGGTAGAAATGCTATACTATATACATGAGTATAGTCTTAATCAGTACCACTTATTCTCCTTTGCCAGGTCACTGTGTGGATTTGCCAGAGACTGGACTGTGTCAAGAGAGCATATCGCGCTGGTACTACAACCCATTCACCGAGAAATGTGATCGCTTCACCTATGGAGGCTGTGAAGGCAATAAAAATAATTTTGAAAAGGAAGAAGACTGTATAAATTCCTGCAAAGGCATCACAAGTAAGTAAATTAACCTTAAAAGGTGGAGAGGAAGTGTGCCGTCTACCCCAGAGTTAATCCCCTTGCTATAATTTCTTGGCACTATGTAGACCAGTAATCAGTGGAATAAAGTTTCGTTATTCTCAGTCCTAGAGTATCCCCTAGCAGAGTTTTTCAAATTGCATAAATTCATGGAGGCTGGTGAATAGTCATGGTAGCCAGCAGTGCAGTCTTTTTGGGCAGAATATATTGCTTTGGGCAGAATATATAGATGCTGGGAACTAACAAAACGCTAATGCCTTGCTTGTGAATGTTCCAAATTTCTGGATGGATGCTTTTTAGAGATGGAATGCTGAGCTTTTTTACATTTGTCATCTATCCCAGGGTGGCATTTCTCATGTTTCTAATGTTGTGGGGAAAAGCTCCTTTACTAAAGTTTTTTGGGGTATTATTTATAGTTTTATTTTGTTAGTTTTAAATTGTGATCTTTTAATTTGTAAGCTGCCTTGAGCCACAAGGAAAGGTGGGATATAAATATTTCAATAAACAATGCAAGTGGTCCATCTGGAGGACATCAAGTGCTGAACCAGTGTCTCAAGAAGAATTCCCTTCCAGCTGCACCAACATATGTCCTTTGATTAGAAACATACATGGGGCTCCTGAGCTGTAGTCTGACCCTTCAAGATTAGAGCCAAGCTATTCTGCATGTTCTGAAAAAGCGCATAATGCATCCTCCCTGGGAATGAATATTTTAGAATTTGGAAGTCCATATTCAGTACTTTCTCCTGTTTAAAAAAACAAACCTAGAATCTTTGTGTGTCTTATTAATTTTTTTGAACCAGAGGTGGGACATGTTGTTCTCCCATCTTTGTGCTAAAATAGTGATCTGTTGCATGCTCTTATGGAGCATGTAAATAAGTTTAGTCACTTGGGCATCTATAAACACATTAAATTTCAAAGTGTTTTAGTTGGTCTCATAAAGATAGACTCAATATTGCATCTTTCCCCCTTGAGTATCACTTTTTTCCCTCTCCTCCTCTGTCTTCTGGTAATTTATGTTTATGGAGGACATGAATAATAAGAACACGACACAATTTGATGGTCTTTAAGTAAGAGCCCCGTGGTGCAGAGTGGTAAGCGGCAGTACTGCAACCCAAGCTCTGCTCATGACCTGAGTTCGATCCTGGCGGAAGACAGGTTCAGATAGCTGGCTCAAGGTTGTCTCAGCCTTCCATCCATCTGAGGTCGGTAAAATCAGTACCCAGTTTCCTGGGGGTAAAGTGTAGATGACTGGGGAAGGCAATGGCAAGCCACCCCGTAACAAAAAAGTCTGCCAAGAAAAAGTTGTGATGTGACGTCCCCCCATGGGTCAATAATGACTCAGTGCTTGCACAGACTACCTTTACCATAAGTAGATCCTTGTAGATAGCAATTAATGTCACTAATGTTTTCTATAAATGTTTTCTTGGGTTGTAATGTTTTGATACACTTTTAAAAAAAGTGCACAATAAAAAATTGTCTTCTGCCACTTCCAAGCATGGTTATAAGGCACACTCTGTTACTCTTTCTCTCTGCAGAGGCGGATGTGATTGGCCAGAGATGGAGAGGATATGAAGCTCAGCGTGAGAGTTTAAGTATGTAACTGAACTCCGTGGGGGAGGGAATTGGGCATGAACTGATACTTGGGCATGAACAGAAACTATTATGAAAATCTGCTTTATGGAGACTTTTCCCTCATTCCCATTTACCGTGTTAGTTGTATGTGTTTGTGTGTAAGGAAGAACAGAAGAAAACGTTTTGGCTTTGTGGTCTGGCTGATAGGCCCTCAATGAGCTTGATGTCTCAAACAAAATGATGATTGCCTTGAGTTTGATAACAATAATCAGAAGCTCTCTACAGTAGTTAACTGGTACTAGATTTAACAAAGCTCCATAATATTGTGAACTTAGAAGTGACTCAGAAAAGCAGAATGCCCATTCATGGGTAGGGTTGCCAGATGGCCTCCCTTTGTCCTTTGCACATGTGTGTGCGTGTTCCTGACTCCACACCATGATGATCACTTCTTCAAGTCATATTATCACTGGTGCCCGGCTGCTTCCATGGTGTGCAGGTAGCTGGTTGAGTGAGTGGGCCAGCTGGGCACTTCTCTGGTGTGCAGAAGGCCAGGCAGGCTGGAAGCAGGGGGAGGAGGCAGAGGTGGCACAGGAGGCCGGGCAGGCATGCTGGCCACTTCCCCAGGAGAACTTCAAGCAGAGGGAGGAGGCTGAGGTTGTGCAAGAAGTCCCGCTGGTGCTGCTGCCATCTCCTGCAGGCCAGTGACCAGCTGCTCCTCCCCCCCAAATAGTGGACATTAATATGTCCAGTATTTTAGTCATGTTTCCACCTGACAGTCCAATAAAAAACTGGACTATCTAGGGGAAAACTAGACACCTGGCCACCCCATGGGGAGAAGGTTCCACTCCTTAGGAAAACTTTAAATTTCACTGTGTGATTTTTTTCTTTGAAGTGTATTGGCTAGCACTAAAAACAAATAATGGCGAGCATTAGTCTAGGTTCTGAACATCCAAGGGGATCAGCCTTTTGAATTTGCAAGTAAAAGCCTCAGGGATATTTCTCCCTAAGGACTTCACTCTCCAGTCCATCCGTTTCTTATCCAAGTCTGCAAAAATGTCAGGGACATTACAAAATGGATGTGTGTATGTGAATATCAGACCATAATCTTGGTTCAGGTGAATCTCTAAATGTTCTAGAGTGGGGCTTGGGCTAGGCTTCAAGCATAATCTTTAGGTAGAATCCAAAGGGCTCTATCGGGTGTGCCCAGTGGCTCAGGCGTACCCAGGAGCTTGTTCATATTGGATTCTGTGAGTGTGTACACACATGCATACTTGTCATGTAAGCAATCCCCAAACCCTCTGAGGTGTGGGGTGCTAGTTGTGCAGTTTTTTGGTTCACAACTCACATCTGCAAAGTGCCATGCCATCAACTTCCTCTACTGAGTCATGCAAACATACTTTGTCTGTGCATTTTCCACTGAATTTTAGGAAAGCAAACGTGATGACGGGTATATTTCCGTGGACAGCTTTGCTTTAATTGGTTGGTGAACGGGGGTGTGGAGCTGTTTACCATTCTAGGTTTATACAGAGTAAGTCTGAAGGAACATAATAGAGCCACCTGTTGCTTGCTTCCAGTATGGCCTTAAGTGAAACAAAACCTTCGACTTCTCAGTGTTGCATAACTTGGTAGGCAAGAGAGGAGGGTAAAGGAGGAACTACAATCTGCATTAATATGCTGCTTTAAACAACACAGGATTTCTATCTGGGTTCTCTACGTGGAGTTAGGCTGAGCCCCAGAGATCTCTGGGAAGAGACTCCAGTCTCTTACCATTACTGACCCCTTGTGCAAAGGGGACTCTACTCACAAATCCTTTATGCATCACAAAATGCTGTGTAGATCAATGCTTGTGCTTTGTGTGAGTCACATAGCCCAGTCAAAAGCTGCATATAAAAGACCAACTGGATGAACATAGCTAACAGAAGAGATTAGATTTTCCTTGGAGGGAGCCAAATGCCTCAGAACATGTGCTTTTGGAGTCTGAGTACATTCTTCTGGCACTACTGCCTTCTTGATGTTTGTCTGGTAATGCTGACAGAGTAAATGATGCTTTTCCTCACCTGTTTACAGGCTCCTTTGAAGTGGGTATTGCTGTGCTCCTTGGTGTCTGCATCATGATTGTATTGGCAATCCTTGGCTACTTTGCCCTCAAGAACAGAAAGAGCTATCGCCGGCGACGTCAACCAGCGACTGCTGCCAACTCCACTCTTTCCTCAGTTCTCTCCACCACTGAGGACACTGAGCACCTGGTTTACAACAGTACTACAAAGCCTATTTGATCCCTACCCCCACCCAGAGCAGCCCTCCACTTCTGGAGAGTGGGACAGTTTTTATTTACTATTGATGCTTTTAAAACCAAGGCCTACAGCTGAAGGATTTCCTACCCTCCTTTCTCTTAGACTGTTGATCAGCTCCATTTTAATATCCCTCGTAGTTCTGAATAAATGCAGACCCTGAGGAAAGGAGGAATGACGAGGAGACTAATTCTGTCTCAACCCTTTCTCCTGGTGATATGCCTCTTTTGTTGCTGCTTCACTTGGTTCTTTGGGGCAGCGGGGAGGGGGATTATTTTAAGTAAAAGAACGTATTGTACTACTTTGAGCCACAGTTTGATTTGGTGTGGAATTCATCCTCCCGCAAAGCTGCTACAGTCTACATTATATTTCCTCCCTGTGTCACGCCTTTTCCCTTATTTCATTTGAATACCATTAACACCTTAAACTCTGTCTGGTTTCTCTTGGATCCTGTGTCATATGAATGCACATTCAAAGGGTTCAAGGTGCAATAGAAGCTTCATAGAGTAGAACTGGCTTTATCCTCCAGTAGCTACTGTTTCCAAATCTATTGTAACCTCTAGGGTGGGGTTTAGTATAACTAGAGCTAGTTTATGCTGGTGTGGGTCAGGGAGGCAACTGGTGCTTGTGGCCTTCCTGAAGTGTGTGCCCGGTGGCTAGGAGAAGGGCCCACCAGCACCCAGGGAAACCCCATTGGTGCTGCAAGCACTGCTGGAACTCACCTTGGTGTAGGTGGCCCAGAAGTGAAGCTGGTCTGGAAGGCTGGCCTTGTCTCCTCCCGCACCACTGCCCACTATACGTAGCTGCTTGATTTGTTAGTGTATAATGGTGGTCCTGGGTGCTCCAAGGAATCTTCAACAACAGAAACAAACAAAGAGACATGAAGGAATACCCACTGTATTTTTAGAATGAATGTTAATACATCTAAAGTATGTGCCTAATTATCGAGAAACTAGGCCTGCACCTCCCCCCTTTCTATCTCTAAGGTTTCCACTTTTAATGTTAAATACCTAGTTTTCCACTGTTTTGTCTATATGTATTTATTTTTAGAACTAAAATGTGACTGGAAACATACGACTGGCTTTCTAGCTCGTCTTTAAATTACAAAATGATTTTTTCCTCTCTTCAAATATAGGAAATGCAAATGTACTTTTGCTTAGCCAGTGCCTCACTGGTTCCTTATAGCCAGCTTCACAAGAGCTGTGGAAGAAAGAAGGGCCAAGAAAGCCAGAAGTTTTGGGTATTTCGAGGGCAATAAAAGGAGAGAGTGGTAGGAAGGAGGAGGAGGAGCTTCCCTTCCCCAGTTGGACGGATCAACCAGGGAAGAGAGGGTACATTCTAGGCTGGTGTACAAAACTCAGTTATGTGGGCCATAGTGGACCTTGACTAAAGCTAAGTGTGGCCCACTTAATTGAAGCCATTGTTGCCCACCTAATTGGGCAGGGGTGGTGGACACAGAGTGCTGTCTCTTGGTTGAGAGGAGGTGTTCTGACCCCCCCCCCCAAAAAAACATTCGCAGAAGCTTTCAGGGGGAAGAGGGAGTCCCCAATACTGATTCCATCTAGGTGGGAGGTGGCATTCTGAACCCATCGTCAAGGGGAAAGGAAAATTGTTGCTGCATCGCAGAGCCTTGAAGGATGTAGGAAGAAGTCTGTGTGTGTGTGTGTGTGAGAGAGAGAGACAGAGACAGAGACAGAGAGAGAGAACAGGATGTGCCAATATCTCCCTTCCCCAGCCTCATGGCAGGGGTCTACGGGCTGCACAGCATGGCTCCACTGGACTCATGTTAAGCACACCACTTTTTGGCTCTCCATTTCTTCTTCTACCCAGTTTAAGCTGTCTAACCATAAAATATATACATCCATACTTGATGTTCATGTTTTAATGAAGTTGCTAATCAGAATAGTGCTGCTGCTGCTGCTGTACATTATTGTTTAGTGTTAGACATCTCATTCCCCCCACTTAGCTTCTAGGATCTGACAATTTACTCTGTTTCCGGAGTGCTGGTCTGTGACCACCAACTGGATGCTGCTTCAGACAAACATCATGTGATTAGTGGCTCCAGGCTAGCCCTGTGAATCACCCTCATCATGTGAAGAGTTTCACGTCACCACCAGATTTCCTAATGGTGGCATCTATGGGATGCTTGTAATTGGAATGGTGTGTGTGGCTAGATGCTGCTGGGGGTACCTGCCTTATAGGCAGAGGCTGTTTTAGTCAAGTTTCAGGTGGTGGCTGTAATGAGTAGATCAGCCAAAGTTTGCATCCATACTAGCTGAGTGGCCAACTCCCATTTCCACCATCCAAAGCGAGTGCTGCTGAACCTGATAACACAGCCAAGTATTGTGTTGGGAACTAAAGCCAGTACTGGCACTTTTTCACTTGATGGAGCCTGGTAAGGACCTGTGTCCTGAAATTCATTGTGATACATTTTCATTTCATATACTGAATAGGAATGCAACCCCATCTCCTGGTCTCCCCCAATAATGAAATTGAGCAATAGTGGAAGGTATTTTTGTCTTTCCCTTTGTGTGTCAAGTGTATGTATATAAAAAACTTATGCTTTTTAAAAAGTGCTTGGATGTAAGATTTTGTTGGCAGAGAACACCAGCAGAACCATTGGGGGGCATATTGGGAGTATGAAATAATACTTCATGTGTGTGTCCCCTCCACCCCGGGGAGCTTTCTTAAGTGTGGGACTGCCCAAGGATGTTCCTTAGAAAATGGCAGAATGGAGGCTTGGACCAGAGATCTGTAGCTGGCAGGTTTCTCCATGCTTATTACATGCCTGCACCATCCTTTGCTTCTGAAAACCTTCACTGCCTTCTGAGCCTGTGTAGAGCTACTTGTAGATCTCTCTCTTATTGTAAATGTAGATTTTAATTAAAAAATTGTTTTTAATATTTTTGCTTAGACATTTTGTTCTTACTATCCCTGACTTCCTCTTGCCATGTTGACTTGAAAGGGGCCTGAGGAAGCAAATGAGGCCGGGCCTCTCATAATGGTGGACCTGATTTGCCACACTGTAATGGCAAATGCAACACTAAACTAGGTCACAATTAAGGTCACTGTAATACTGGTGCCAGATCATTTCTGATGCAATACTAGTGGTGGGCATAGCCTGAAACTGGGCCTCCAGTTGGTGTGGGTGAGGGGGGGGGGAGAAACTCCTCTGCTTCTATCCTAGTGATGTATTTGTGACTGTAATGTAAACTATATTTATCAATGACAGGTTTGAACAAAAGTCATATTCTCTGTATTTTCTATTTCATTTGTTCTTTGAGAGACACTGATTTGGGGGAGGGGACACAACACTGGCAAGTTCTATAAGCAGAAGATTGAAGTGAAACAAAATAAGAGGAAAAAAATAGAAGGGAGGGTATAAAAGAGAATCAAATGTAGAAGGGAGGGTATAGAGGAGGCTCAAATGTGAAGTGTTAGTAAGGCAATAGCAAAGCTTGTTCTTTAAGGGGTGATCCTGGAGAGGCACTGGGTGTCATTGAGCCAGTCACTTTCTGGCTAACCTACCTCATAGGGCTGGTGTGAGGATAAGGGGGCAGGGGACCATGTGTGCTGCCTTGTCCTTGTGTGAACAAGGAACCCCAAGCCCTGGTCCTGGGTGCTGCTGCTGACCCACAGTTCCTCCAGACCTCAGGCAGAAGGAAGGTTCCTGTTCTTTTGTGAGACTTCTCAGTCTCTGGGTTCTCTCTCAGGTTGTTCCTATGTGCAACTCATGAAGCCAGACACAGGCTTAAATAAAACTTCAGTTTGGTTACACAGTGTCGCTGAGTATAAAGCACTCAAATTCAGGCAACAAACACAAACCAAATAACCTGAGCATAATTGTGAAGAGACTCAGTGCTGACTGATCCAGGGGAGAAGAATAGCAGACCAAAAATGTCAAGGTCTTGGCAATTCACCTATAAAGAATGTGGGGGAGATGGAACACCAGTCCTCTTGCCTTAAAGGTAAATAGTCCTAAATAACACAGAAATGTTGCAGTATAAATATAAAATCCAACCAATACAAGGTTTAGAAAAATACACAAAACAACGTGTTTAATTGCAGTAAACAGTAGCAAAGTAAAGTACCTAGAGCAAACATTCTACATTATAGCTGTTCCGTCAACATCTTTCTTAAGGCCTACAGGCAATAATGTTTTTAATGTGAAAATTCAGTCTAGTAGAGCTGTGTGCCAAAAAATTGAACCAGTGACCCAAAACAGAGAAATGCCTGACACGTGGAACCTGTGTTTTTCCAGTTCTTACGCAATGATTGTGTTCCCAGATCCTAGTCTTAACAGTCCTTGTGGTAATTCCCACATTAATTTGCAGGGACACTGTAATCAGCACTAGATGTTGCTTTCCTTTGTGTTGTGGTAAATGTAGGGCAATATCAAGATACTTCCTCAGCAACAATTAGCACCAGAAGAGGCTATTTAGGAAGGCAGTAATATAACACATGGTCTTGTCTGATAAGGAATGTATGCTAATGACTGATGAAACAAACACAATTGCTTTCTAGGTGACCAAATAGGAGCTCTTCTTGTTCTTTCCCCACCCTTAGGCCTTGCCATAAAGTGACAATTGCTTCATGCAACAGACCTCCATTTGTTCATTAAGGGAGGGGGGGGACAGCAGGGAAAGGCATCATTCTTATCTGCTTTAGGAGTAACTAGAACTTTGACAAGTGCTCATAGAGGGTTAGTTATATAAAAGAAGGGCTGCAATTTTTTCAAAGTGACAAGGAATTGGGAAAGGAAGTGAGACTGTGGGAGACTCACAGGAGATCAGAGAGAACCATAAAATTGAAAAGGAACACATGAGCAACCAGGCATTATAACTGACAAAAAGTTAATACCTTTTATTAGGACTAATCAGATGGGCTTTTGAACTCGCCAGAGCTTGTGCAATGTTTTGTGATGATTTGGTTGGTCGTAATAAATGGTATTACATGGATTTTTTTTCTTGTTTGGGCCTTTATGTGGACCAATATGGCTGTGTAAATTACCACAACTGACAGCCTGTGTCAAGGAGATGAGGTTCCCAAAGCAACCACATGGTGTCACTGTTTGATTTCAGCTTTGTACAATAGAAATCGTTGCCGAGTTTTGTTTTGTTCCCGTAAGGGTTAGTTATGTAAGAAAGATCTGTGCGCCATTGGTTCATTTATCAGTTTTCTTCATTCCTAGTTTTTCAAGTGGGCTTTTACAGTTTGCATAAACATGTCTACCGATTCCATCGTGTATAACTTGGCACCCATGCAGACAGGAAAACCCAGAGCATGGGGCCAGGTTTAAATAAGTAGGCAGTATTTTTCTGAAGTCCGCTCCCCCCTCCCCCGGGCAAGGCTTGCAGTATAACAAGAAAAAAGAAGAAGAAGAAGAAGAAGAAGAAGAAGAAAAGGAGGGGGATTAAAGAGAGGAATGGTTGCTGCCTGTGGATGGGACTGCTGCTGCCTGAGTTGGACAGGGAGAGAAGGGGGGCCACTGCTATTACCACTGCATTAGCCAGGTGAGCACACAGGTAGGAGGAGCAAAGCCACTGCTGCATGGCCAAGGGGTGGGTGGGCAGGCAGGTGGATGGGCGATAGGAGGAAAGGGGTCTGGAACTGTTGTTGCTGTCTGAGGAGCAGAGGTTGGGCTGCATACTAATTGAAAAATCAGGACAGTCGATTGTTCATTTTTTGAATGATGATGCAATAATGATGGGTAACATTCCACTTGACCAACAGTACTGTGGCTAGCTTAGTCAGCAGCACATGCCAATCTTGCCACTGTGCTGTGTTGCAAGGGGGACCAGTGGAGGAAACTGAATTTTTAAATCAATAAGAGAATATTTTAAGTCAATGTAGGTGCACTATTACAGGGCAATGCAGAAGGTCCTGAAATGCTGGTAATGTGTGAATCAGGTCTGGAGGGCCCAAAGAGATGGAATTAATTGCCTGCCTGCTTTCTCCTTCCTGCTGCCTCCTTCCACTGGAGAGGGTCAGTGATCGGGGGCAAGACTTCTTTTCTTTTTTTGTAGCTGTTAGCCTGCTTTAGTATCTTTGAAAAATGGGTCAGTTAAAAAAACAAGTGGGCCTTTCCTACTGTCCTCTTGCCAGATCTTCTTTGGCCTTTCCTGTGGATGAAGTCAACACTTCTGTGACTGTATATATATAGAGAGAGGCTCTTGTTTAATGCAGTGTAAAATTCAGCATGCATGGCAGTTCCCTGGCACAGTAGAAGCTAGGGTTTCCAGGTGTCGTATTCACCCGGACAGTCCAGTATTTTGAGGGACTGTCTGAAGAAAACGGTCCCCAAATACCAGACATCACCTCCTCCCACATCTCCCAGGCGAGGGCCTCCGGCAGGAGCAGCCAGCCAGCCTTGGCGGCCTCTGCAGCACTCCTGCCAGCCTCATGCAGCTGCACAGTGCCAGCATGGGCACCTGGACAGCTTCCTGAGGCTGTGCGCATCTGCAGGAGTGGCCAGCCAGACTGGGAGTCAGCGCCAGTGATGACCTTATGACCAAAGTGACATCATCATGCTGGATTCAGGAGCACATGCACACACACAAAAAACTAAGATGAGTGCCAGGGCACCATCTGGTTTCTTTGGGGAGGCCACCTGGCAACCCTAGCAGAAGCATAGAGTAAATGGTCCTAAAGTCTCTGCCTCTTCCCCGGGCCTATTTGCTCAGAATTCCTTAGAGAGAAATAATCACCACCAGTAGAGGGCAGTACTGTATTGTTGTGAGCAATGCCCACACCCGGTCAACAGCCACCGCTACGGGTTCAGAATCAGCCATCCAGCCTGGATCGACACTGGAAGGTTCAATACTGCCTGATGTGCCCTCCTTGTTTTGGTTCTCTGCAGCATCTGCTGAAACAGAAGGCCCCTCAAGGGCAGAAAGGCGCCTGAGGACTTCAGACTGAAAGGCAGCTGCTGCTGACAGCCTAACCGGCCTACTGCGCTTTGTCCTGACACTAGCCCCCACACCCCGCGATTGCTCTAGGGCTGCAATGCGGCTCAAATAGCCTGGCGACTAGCGCTTTCCTCCTCATCAGAAGATGACAAAGTGGGGGGAGGCCTCTTAGGCGGGGGCTTTTTGGCTGGCTGCTTCCCCTTGGAAGGGCCAGACCCCTTTTTTGGTGGCATAGTTATGTATGTAATCTCTTTTAATATAATTAATAACAAGTATTGTTGTTGCTGTTGTTACCACGTCACTCAGAAAAAACTGCTTAGGCACCCCCAAAAGGCTTATATGCCAATGTGCAACTTTCCCAATGGCTGTCGGCTTCCCAATGAAATTAAAATGGCTGCCAGGCTCTACCTGGTAACAGAGCTCCCCCAACCTAAAATGGCTGTCACCTGCTTGAGGGCAGCTTGAAGCTGAACCAACAGCCCCCTATGGGGCAAACCTGGGATCAATTGTAGGGGCCTATGAGAATCAAGCCAGATTGGCCATTATATGGCAAAATTCACCCCAGCAACAAGGGAGATTAGTGGGATGCAGCAACGGACGGGATAACAAACCCCCAAGGCTCAGCAATATATGCCCCCAAGTCCTCAAACGCAGCCCCAAGGGCAAGCACTAAAGGAGTGAGAGTGTAAGAAAAAATCCCAACACTCGCCCCGTGAGGAAGATGGCACCAACACCCCTTTTCCCAGGACGTTGAGCACCACCACCACCCCCGTTACCACAGGGGATGCGAAGTACAACTGCACCAATGCCACACAGCCAGGACAAGGCTGGAGCAGCCCCCCGAAACCAGCGAAACAACGCTGATCAGAAAGGCGGGACAAACACCGCCCCCCTCCGAGGGGCTAAAGGGAACTTCAGCCAGCACGGAACAGGGCTGCCAGCCATTGAACCTCAAACCAACGAGAAACCTCTCAAACGGCAAGCAGCGCAGAGCTGGAGGCTCCGAAGCCGCGATCCTCGCCGCTCTGCCCCTTGCAGCCAATCAGCTGTTTCACGGGCTGACGCTCGGCTCCACTCAAAAAAGCCTTTAAGTGCTCAGGAAAAGGAGAAGCTCAACCGCTTCTACCGAGCATGAGGCGGCAAGTGCAGAGACGGAGGCAGGGCTGCGCTGTTAAGGCGCCAAGCCCTGCCCCCTCCCATGAGTCCCTACGAGGCCGGGGGAATGCTGCCGCTTTTTCTCCGCGGCGGCAAATGTGGCCCCCGGCCTCAAGCCCTTGGCTGCCGGCCAGGTGGGGGCCGAATTGTGAGCAATGCTGATCTTAAACTACCTCTGGAAATGTAGGCTTTGAACATGAGATTACTTCCTCTAATAGTAAAAATCCTCTGCCTATCAACTGTGCAGTGAAACAGGGAAACAGAGAGCCAAGCTACAAGAGATGAATTACATGAGGAGGAGCGCGTGAAGGGAGTCGCAATGTTAGCCAGGAAGCTGAGTTTTAAGAGAGATCAGAAGGCTTTGTCAGTTTCCCCTTTCTACTGAGCCAGGGAGATCCCTGCTCAGAGGGTTGGTTCATTTTCTCTTTGCCTCCAGAAGGTTCTGCCAGTTTCTCCTCCCCTTCTAAGGGCAAAGAGGAAATAAATCCTCTGAGCAGGGATCTCCCTGGCTCAGTAGAAAGGGGAAATTGACAAAGCCTTTTGATCTCTTTTAAAACTCAGCTTCCTGGCTAACATTGCGACTCCCTTCACGTGCTCCTCCTCGTGTAATTTGCCTCTTGTAGCGTAGCTCTGAGTACGAATATGTGTTTACTTGAGCAGAAAAGGCTTAATTTATAAATTCTAGAAAGAGGCCTAAATGTACTCGGAAATCTCTGAGATTATAATCTTTGTGAAGCAATCCAGGTTCCAGCAACATACCGGAAATAATATTATTTATTTACATTTATAATCCTGCCTTTCTCCCTAATAAATGGGACTCAAGGTAAGTAACTAGGGTTGCCAACCTCCAGATGGGGCCTGGATATCTGTTGGAATTACAACTGATCTCCAGACTATAGAGAACTGTTCCTCTGGAGAAAAGGGCTGCTTTGGAGGGTCATCTCTGACAGTATGTCCCACTGAAATACCTTCTCTCCCAAGCCCTGCCCTTCCCAGGCTCTACACCTAAATCTCCAGGAATTTCTCAACCTGGAGATAGCAACCCTACCAATGAAACCAATCCATCAATGTATCTAAATCTTACTGTGGCCAAATCTGTGGATACTTAAATCCGGAGACTGGAGGTATGACCAGGCAAGGCAGATCTTACTACAACCTAACAAATGCCCCAGATTTGCAAAAAAATCCAAAATTTAAAACAAACAATACCTGGAGTATCAATCGCAAAATAATAAAAGCAGCACCTGTACCTTTAAAAAACAAATGCCCTCAGCGGTCATTGTTGGCAACCACAACAGTATTGCCATCCTTCAGTCCTTGGTTTCTGTCAGAAAAAAGACAAGGGAAAGGGCAGGGAACTTTCCAGGGCTGTTTTGGCCTTTGAGGAAGGACTCAACAGGGCCAGGTAGTGTTGCTAGGTCCCTATACCCTCCCAGAGGGGGTGGGGGGAGCTGGCACTTACCTACAGCCTTCTGCCCACAGGCACGCAAAGTGTGCATGTGCTCCTGGTGTCAGCACAACTACATCACTTCCAGGAAATGACATCATAGTGTTGGCAGTGGGCATGCTCCTGTGCTTTGCGTGGAGTCAATTCATCCCACTGGGGACCCAAATTGGCCTCTGCAAAGCACAGAAGCATGCCCACTGTCCGGCGACGCCGGCCTTTTGTCCACCCTCACCACCAGCCCTGCAGCAGCAGGCACCCCCTCTAGGTCCTGCAGCACAGCCTCTGGCAGTACCTCAGTTGCAGGAGCCCCTACAGGCCTCCAGGCCTCTCCCACTCTTAGGCCAGTTGCAGCCGACGCCCAGGCACAACTCTGGGGAACAGCCTGCAGCCACTCAGCAGACTCACCTGTCTCCTGCAGTTGCCCAGATGGCTACATTTCATCCAGGCTCACAGGAGGTTGCCATCAGCACAAGGCAGGCAGGCGCAGGCCCCAAGATGCCAAGGGAGCCACTGGGGAAGGTTCAGAAGCAGCAGGGGCAAGCCAGGCAGAGAGCAGACCAAATGCCACACCCTAGGTGGGGATGGAGGGGGTGGAGCCAGGAGACTACAGAGTCTACCCAGCCCTCCTATCAGATAGGCTGGGAGCAGGGCCAGTCAGGGAGACGGGGTGATGATTGGGGCCAGAGCCAGGGAGGTGGGGCCAGGGGAGGCCTTTAAATTCAGGTTCCTGTGAAGGCTGAGGAGGATTTTGCAGGGAGAGACAGCTGGAGCGTGCTGCTACTCCCAGGGCAGGAGAAGGAACAAGGTGGTGCAACCCCCTTCCCTGCCCATCTGAGGCCGGAGGACACCTGCCTGGAGAGTTGGTAGGATGGCAGGCCATCAGGAGAGGGTGCCAGTGAGGGAGGATCCTCACACCCACTATCGGGCGTGATGATGTCACTTCAGTAAATGATGTTGTGCCCACCAGAAGTGAGTTCACTACATGCTTGCCTGGGAAGTTCCTTGCCTCCTAGGTCTGTTCCCTACGCCTTTCCCTTTTGCCAGCCAGGAAATGGTATGCAAATAAAAAAGGCTTCTCCCGTATGAAAATAGTTGCGAAAAAGACAGAGAAACCTCACGGGAGAACAAAATAAATATGAAAACTTTACATTGTATTCAAATTAATTCAAAGTGCATTTTTGCTACTTCCAACAGCTATATCATATTCTCTAAAGCACCATCCTTTGAAAACACCTTTAAAGCAATAGTCTCTAATAATGCATTTACGAAATGACCCAAGTGCAATAAAGTCCAGGAATAAAGTCCCAAATGTGTGCGTCCTGTTTCTTCTTTTGAGTCTTTTACTATAACACAAAACTTTTCCTCACAAAAGCAGAGTGAAAAAGAACAGCTGCACGCCCTATCTGGGGCCAGCTCGATGGCTCAGCTTTCGTCCCTCGTCTTCTTCAGGGGCGTGGCTCGGCTTTGCTTTCCGCTGCAACACAAATCCATTCTCTCATAATATACAATTCCTTTAAACATATACATAAAATCCGCCGCAGTCCGGGTATAGATGTTTGCGTAACTCACTTACCGATTTGTAACCCATTTGCTGTTCTGTAAGACTCACAGGTTAGTACTTTTTGTTAATTGCGGCTAGTGTTTTATGTATATGTTCAAAGGAATTGTATATTATGAGAGAATGGATTTGTGTTGCAGCGGAAAGCAAAGCCGAGCCACGCCCCTGAAGAAGACGAGGGACGAAATCTGAGCCATCGAGCTGGCCCCAGATAGGGCGTGCAGCTGTTCTTTTTCACTCTGCTTTTGTGAGGAAAAGTTTTGTGTTACAGTAAAAGACTCAAAAGAAGAAACAGGATGCACACATTTGGGACTTTATTGCACTTGGGTCATTTCGTAAATGCATTATTAGAGACTGTTAGAGGTGTTTTCAAAGGATGGTGCTTTAGAGAGTATGATATAGCTGTTGGAAGTAGCAAAAATGCACTTTGAATTAATTTGAATACAATGTAAAGTTTTCATATTTATTTTGTTCTCCCGTGAGGTTTCTCTGTCTTTTTCGCAGCCAGGAAATGGTGGCTGGGGGTGAAGGCTGGGAATCCCCAGCCCCCACCAGGGGACTGGCAGCAACCAGGGGACTTGGGCCAGGCCTGGCAGCAACTACTGGGTGATTTGCTATCATCTGACTTCTGTGACTCATTCAGGCCTGACTGCTTGCTACTGTTCAGCAGCAGCAACTCCATGGAAGCCAGTGTTGTTATAATGGTTAGAGTTTCAGACTGGGATCTGGGAGAACCAGATTTGAATCACTGTTGTGGAAGCCAGTTACACATTCTCAGCCTAACTTACCTCACAAGGTAAGTTACTTCTAAGTAGACCTGCTTAGCATTGCTTCCAAAAATAGTGTTGGTATACAGTTAGGGTTGCCAGCCTCCTGGTGGGGCCAGAAGATCTTGCAGAATTACAACTGATCTCCCAGCTATAGAGATCAGGTCCCCTGGAGAAAATGGCTGCTTTTGAGGGTGGACTCTATGGTATCATACCGCATTGAGGTTCCCCATCCCTGTACTCTGCCCTTCTGAGACTCCACCCCCCAAATCTCCAGGTATTCCCCAATCTGAAGTTGGCAACCCTAACCAAAATTTAGTCCAGCTGGGCTCTTGCTCCACCCTTTTATGAAATCTAACTTGACATTCTGAGCTTCAGTTAGAGTTACCAACCTCAAGGTTGGAGTTCCCACAGAATTTCAACTGATCTCCAGACTACAAAGATCAATGTCCCTGGAGAAGTTGGCAGCTTTGGCTGATCGGTTGAGGTCACCCATGTGATAATACAAGAAACATTTCCTTCACTCTCAATTGACCTTATTTGCTCTATGTGACATCAAGGAGCTAAATCTGTGTCACGACATCAATCCATTCCCTACATGAAACTTGATTAGCTAAGATTACCCATGTGACTATTCCAGGGAGAAAAACAGCCTGGTGGGAAAACATGGTCCAGATGCAGAAGCCAAGGAAAGCAATGGTACCAAACAAGATGGCAGAAATGGTGAACACCTGCACTGTTGAAGGACTGGATCTTTTGAATCTAATCTGCTAATGGCACAGCGCAGCCTGCCTCCAGTGTAAGGAACTTTTGATCCAAGAAGGAGCCTTGTTATGGAGGAAGGTTGCCATTAACAAAATGGAATCATAGGATTCAACCCAAAGTGTACTTAGAAATTCTGTCCCACCAAAACTACTATTCTCAAGCAGAAATCAGAAGATGGAGGTGATTTGGCTCAAACCCAGTATTAATAGTCACTTTCTTATTCATTCATTTATTTGCTTGCTCCCATCCATGAAGAGGAAGCCAAAAATATACAAACACCAGTCAACTTGTTAAATTATCTGCAAAATACATATAATCAAACAACTAAAGGTGGCAAGCTTCTTAAAGCATGCAAATTGGAATCCAGGTAGTTGTTTGCCTGGCCAAACAGGAAAATATGATTTGTGAATTTGCAAAGGCAAATTGATTTGAGTGGACTCATCGCAAAACATGCCTCTGTTGAGCTGCATCCAGAAAAGGCAGCTAAAGGAGAATATTGAACAGTGGAGCTAAAACTCACTTGCAGCAATGTCCATTTTATTTCTGACCTTCTTCCTGATCAGGCAATCAAGTAGCCTTGTGAAAACGCACATTTCTTCATACCCTCCTGAGTAAACTGTGGTCAAAATGGGGATTTCCCAGTGTTTCCTTTTCCCAAATACAATTGGTTTTATTTTAATGTGTTGAATGACATCAGCAACCTGCGTGGGAACCTGTTATTAAAGTGAATGTGGAAATTGCTGGCGAAAAAACTGAGCCTATTATTCCTGCAGCTCTGGTCCTAATTTTTGTTATTTTTTATGCAAACACATGCCCGACTTTCCAGTGCTCAAAACAGTTTGCGCACAAAAAAAGTTAAGGCAATAAAACTCAAACCAAATAACACAATCAATCAAATTCCATTGACATCTACAATATCCTGAATAAGAGCGGAACTACAAGTGACAAAAGGCACAGATTGGACACTTGTCAGCTTCCCTCAAGTTTTGATGGGAAATGTAGGCAGCTTGGCGGAATGTTGGACAAGTGACAGTTGAAAAGTCCATTGGACAGCAGTCAGAGAGCGAAGCTGTGAGACCAGGATGCCTACATTTCCCATCAAAACTTGAGGGAAGCTGACAAGTGTCCAACCTGTGCCTTTTGTCACTTGTAGTTCCGCTCTAAGTTCCTTCAGTAGCATTACCAACATGCGCTGTCTGTCCTCTTTTCTGACCTTCTTTACAATGTCTTGTTTTGATCCTCTTCAAAACAGAGAAGGAGCTCCACATTGTTATGGGTGGCAATTATGCAGGTCTCTGTAAGCAAGTTTTAGACCGGAGACTCCTGCTCACTTAGTGGCCCAGGATCCCCATATGGCTCTTTGACACACACTTGTGGCTCTTCTGAGCACTATTCTCCAGTGTGGCACCTGCCCCATATTCCAGGACAATGACATGGTCATTACCCAGTAGAGTTTGTCATTGGCAGATAGTTTGCACCTTGAAATGGCTGCTACCAGATGTACAGAAGAATGAATGGGTAAGTTGTGAGCCTCTCTGAGCTATGGAAGGAAAGGGCCCAGTTTCTCCAACATTCACACCCTTCTCTGCAGCTTCTTCACTCTCAGCAGACACCTGGGGAAAATAGTAAGCTGCGCCACAGTGGGGTGGTGATGTTTTTACTCTTTCTTCAGGGCCAGCTTGCTCTCCTTTGGAAGCCTTAGCAGTTTCACTCTCAAGCCTGAGCTGCCATACCTCTTGCTGAGAAGAGAATGAGAAGGCAGACTGGGAAGCCCCTCCCTCCCTCCAGATACGCAAGGGCTGGCTAAGGTGCAACAGTGGTGGGGGAAAGCAGCCCTACATTTCTCCCTAATGGGGTTCCAAAGTGGCTGTCAGATGCACCCTGCTTATCTGCCATCTGTGCCTATTATTTTCTGTACTGTATTTGGGGCCTCTGAGAATGTGTAAAGAACTATCTGTGTAACTGTCTAACTATGTAGCCATGAGTTGCTTATCTTGCAGGTGGCTGCTTTCGCTTTCTTGACTGGCAGGGGAAAGTGTTCTTGAAATGTCGGCTGGAGCCAAATCTCCCTGAGACATGAAATGAGCTCATCCTTGTCTTCCCCTCCCCTACCCACTCTAGCCTTCTAGGCCCTGAGCGCCTAATTTCCAACGGTCCTCATCACAGGGAATCCTGCCCTATAACTAACATTGCTTTCCCCCTTTATGTCACTTCTGCCAATGCTATTGTCTGAGTGCACTGATACTGATGGATCTCTAATAAAGAAACTTTAACTGGACTCTCAAAGTGTCTTCAGTGAAGTAACTGGGGATCTAACTGGCAGAGCCTGACAGTGGCGTACAACATTCTCCCTTCCATTTTACCTACCCTTGAGGTAGATTAAGTTGGGAAAGAGTAACTGGCCCAAGGTCACCCAACAAGCTTCCACAGCAGAGTGGGGATCCCAACCTTGGCTCTTCCAGATCCTAGTCCAACACTATAACCACTACACCAGCTATTGATATATATTTAATAGCAATAGTTATGCCTTAGATTATTGAGTGTGTTTTGTGGGAGTGGCGCACAGGTCATACAATAGTGATGCTACTGTTTTGGTGGATGGAATTTGTGAATGTGCCCTAACCTGGATAGTGCAGTTCCATACCTACCTTAGCTGCATAATTAATATTCATTTGAATATAAGAGTTCTTTTAGGAATCATTTTTCTACAGTTTTGTTGCAGATCTAAAATTCTTTGGAGAGAGCATTTCATAATTTCTAATATACCTGTTACAGGTTCCTAATCAATATACTGCTGATATTTCAATTGCATGTCTAGGTGTGCCTTAAATTTAAGGTTAGGGTTGCTAACCCCCCCTTACCTTGAAAGCAGGGAAGGGAGATCGATCAGGCAGGTGCCCCCCCCCTCAATCCAGCCTCCTCATGTGTGTGCACGCTCCAGAGCCTCTGATGACATCACTCCTGGTTGAAAACTGGAAGCTATATGGTCTCAGTGGGGCCAAAATTCTCGCCCAACATAGCATTTTCACTGTCTTTGAGGCCAGTTTGGCCCTGCTGAGACTCCATTGTCCGGGGTCAGCAGCCCAGCCCCCGGACTTGCTGACAGACAGCGGCAGGGGGCAGCTGGGAGACAGCAGTTCAACCGCTCTGTCTGGCAAACAGAGCCAGAACCTGCCTACTCCAGGGGGAAGGGGCAAAAGGCCAAAGCCTCAGAAGGCTGGAGGGAGCAGGGAGAAGCCAGCTAGTCCCACCCCCCATGGGGAAGAGAGGGGGCTAAGCAGGCTGGAGGAAAAGGGCCAAGGCAAGGGGAATAGGGACACAGCAACAGCCCAAGCAGAGCCCTTACCTTCCAAGGAGGAGAAGCAGCCACTACAGCCCAGAGCCACACCCTGGCTAGAGGACAGCAGCCTGGCTCAGGAGGTGCTAGGAGCCAAGCCCCTCCAGGTGGAGCTGCCACAGGCATTCTGGGGGAGGAGATGGGTAGCCCCGCCCGGCATCAATGAACAGGCAGCACAGAAGCTGGCCAGGGCAGCTCCTCGCGATCAAGGCCAGGCAGGCTCAGCAGCACAGAAGCCGGCTGGGGCAGCTCCTCGTGAGCAAGGCCAGGCAGGCCCAGCAGCACAGAAGCCGGCTGGGGCAGCTCCTCGTGAGCAAGGCCAAGGAGACCTCAGCTGGGGATGGCTCGCATTCAATCCCTCCCTGCCAGCAAGGCAAGGAAGCCAAGAAGGGATTAGTGGTAGGAGGGAAACACCTGAGGGAAGGCACAGCTGGGCCAAGTCAGGAGAGGGCACAAGCCTAGAAGGAGGGCGGGGCGGGGAAAGGAAGCCCTATATAAGGTGGCTAGGAAGAGCTCTGAGGTGGTGGGTGTGAGTGAGGAGTGATGATGTGGAGTGAGAGCAGTAGGATGCAAGGGTGGAGGCGAGTTCTGGAAGGAGGAGATGAAGGAGGACACAGAGGGTAAGCAGGCCAGGTTGAGCAGGCCAGCGAGTGGACTGAGAGGGAGTCTGGGTGAGGTATACCGCCCCTCCTTCCACAGAGCAGGGTCCTGCAGAGTCCCTGGCCCCCCTGTGATGTCAGGAGCAGACTGCCCAGTGCCACGCCCAGTGGCAGCCGCGGCAAGCCCTGACATCCATAACTTCTGGTTTTCAACCAGAAGTGCATCATTAAGGTCTCAGGAGTGTGCATGCATGCTATTTCACTGCATGCCATTTCACTACATCCTCTGTTGTCTCCTAGCCTGCCTTCTTCCTCCTTTCCCCTGTGCCAGCCAGGTGAGCATGGCTGGGGGAGGGGAGAAGTGGGGGCAGGGCATTCCCCACCCCTAACTGGAATCCCTATTTAAAGTGCCAAAGTTCAGCGTAGAGGTGGGCATGATCCAAAAAAAATTACTGATCAAGCTGATTGTGGATCCGCGCCGGCGACGAACCCAAATCACCGATCCACACTGATCAACTCCCATTTCCGATCCGTGGATCAGGGAGGCCAAAGCGGAGGGGTGCCCCGCTGTTCCCAGCTATGTGGGAAGGTGGGTGGTGGTGGCAACCGCCGGGCCCGGCGGGCATGGGGAGGCAGTGACGAGCCGCCTCCCCTCAGGGAGGGGACATTCTCTCTCTCTCTCTCTCTCTCTCTCTCTCTCTCTCTCTCTCTCTCTCTCTCTCTCTCTCTCTCACACACACACACACACACACACACACACGTGTCAACATGTTTCAGCCAGCTTTAAAAAAAAAAGCAGGGACAGAATCCTCCGTTCCTCCCCACCCGATTTTAAAAGCAAGCAGCCAGTCTTCCAAAAGCATATTTTAAACACACACACAGAGCCGTGAATGAGGTTTTCCCACAAAATACAGTGTTTTAAAAGCAGGTTAAAAACAGAGAGTGACAGACAGAAAAACAGCCATTCCTCCTACAAAGTCCCGTTTTTTTAAAAAGCAAAAAACATTTGGAGTGCCCATGGCTACAGAACACCCCCTTCCCCCTCCCTCCCCTGGGTCTCTTCTCCCAACTGGTGAGTGCGTTGCTGCTCCATGGTTGGAAGGAAGCCCGGCTGATCAAGGAAAGCTGGGCTTCCATTCGGGTTTCCAGGGCGACAGAAGGAGGGCAAACACAGCTCAGGCATTCCCCTGGCTCCGTTGTCAGGGCAATAGATTGCTGGCGCCAGAGTGTCTGGATCACGATCAGATACCGATTGACCCGATCAAGCCCCGAACACGCACCCCCCTGACCGTTGGACCTGTTGCCGTGGACAGCACTGATCAGCCGGGTCCTGATGGCGCGAACGCCATTATCGGGGGTATTTTCCTACTGTAATGCCGATCGTGCCCATCTCTAGTTCAGAGCCCCTTGTCTTTCATCCAACAGATGACAACTAATAATAAAATACAGCTGCACAATACAGACCTCCATTCTTATTGTACTGAGGATAGCATTTTACACAACTGGAAGAAATGAAAGCCATTATAGTACAGTAGAGCTTGAGAGCCAGTTTGGTATAGTGGTTAAGAGCATGGGACTCTAATTTGGAGAGCCAGATTTGATTCCCCACTCCTGCACTTGAAGCCAGCTGGGTGACCTTGAGTCAGTCACAGCTTCTAGGAGCTCTCTCAGCCCCACCCACCTCACAGGATGATTGTTGCTGTGGGGAATAATAACAACATACTTTGTAAACCGCTCTGAGTGGGCATCAAGTTGTCCTGATGGGCAGTATATAAATCTGTTGTTGTTGTTGTTGTTGGTAATGAATTGGACTTGAAATTGGACTAAAGAGCCCACTGTTTAAATTCTCCGTTGGCATGAAGCTCACCAGATGATCTTGGGCTAGTCTCTGTGTCTTAGGCCTGGTGCACACATTCATTTGTTGCACCTTAAAGCACAAGACTCTTGTTTTTGCTGACTAATTAACATGGCTATAACGCCAGTTAAGTGTTTATACCTAATATTTATTTTATATTTATTGGCATGTATCTAAACACGCACTCTGAAGATTTAAATGTGCTTAAATCTTTGAAAGAGGGCAACCATTTCTGCTGCTTTCCCCCTCCTAGTGCAGACACCCTCTTTGCCCCTTTGCTGTCCTTGAGGGTTTGCTGACCGCCCCCCCCCCCCAGTAATAAAATTTGGGGAAGCTCAGTGGGCTGCAGCAGGAATGGTGGAGAGAACCCTCAAGTCATAGCTGACTTATGGCGATCCATGGTGGTGTTTTCATGGCAAGAGACACTCGGGGGTGGTTTGGCATTGCCTACCTCTGCAACCCTGGCCTTCATTGGAGGTCTCCCAGTAGCAGGAACAGGAAAAAGGAAAGTTCCATTACACTAAGAACGGAACTACAAGTGACAAAAGGCACAGATTGGACACTTGTCAGCTTCCCTGAAGTTTTGATGGGAAATGTAGGCGTCCTGGTCTTGCAGCTTGGCTCTCTGACTGCTGTCCAATGGACTTTTCAACTGGCACTTGTCCAACATTCCGCCAAGCTGCCTACATTTCCCATCAAAACTTGAGGGAAGCTGACAAGTGTCCAATCTGTGCCTTTTGTCACTTGTAGTTCCGCTCTAAGTCTATAGATAGTTGGATACATGCCACTACTATATTGCCACAGTATAATTTTTTAGAAGGATTTTGTTTCAAGGGCTGTCCATCTGTAATCCACACATCAGGTAGAATATAATAGTCTAATACTTTTCTCCAGAATCCTGCTGAATCAATGAAAGTTGCTATAGTCAAGCCTGTTTTTTTGTGTCTTTTAGTTTCCTAGTGTTCTTACTAGCAAATAAACAACAAGATTCTCTCAGATCCCGCAGCGGCAACTCACAAATACAGGTCCACTGTTGCTGTTTAACAGTGGGCTTGGGAATAAATGTTTCCATAAACTGTAAAGATAGTGAATTTCTCTTTCCTTGGTCCAATCATTCGAAGTTCTCGTCTATTGTAACATTAACTGTCAGGTATAAATAGTTCTGACAACAGAAGCAAGTAAAAGAAGAAGAAAAATGCCTTAGGTGAGAGGTGCTCAGTGACTAATGTGCTTATCATACAAGTATTGGCTGGCTCAGCTGGTGATGCCATAGCTCTGCAAATTGCAGTGCAGTCCTAGGCAGAATTAAACCCTACTAAGCCATTGACTTCAATGGACATAAAGAGGTGTAACTCTGCTTAGAGTGGCACTGCTAGTTTTGATATTCTAATCCTAGGTCACTCCAGTTCTTATTGCAGTTTCTATGTAGACTGAGCAGTAGCCACACCTAGAGCAAAAGGCATGTCTGGACATGTTCACAGTATAATACTTCCTGCTGCTTGTCTGTGCATCCCCTCTCCTCTCTGTTTAGTACCTCATTCTCCCTTTCCACAGGACTTTGTTGGTGACGAAAGAATATTGGTTCATCATGCAACTGTGAAACTTGATGCTATCATGGACAATAAAATTAAGCGTCTGCAGCTTGCCTTATTGCCTTTCATGAGGGAATCAAACCCTTATTGGCTTTATCATGACCTCAAGTAAATTTCGTCCAAGTCCTGGGAGATCTTCCTATCTCTGACCCATTACTATTAAGATGAAGCTGACTGGGCCATATATGTTGCTTCAACCTCTGTGGCTGCCTTCTTTAGCCCAAGTACCCACCCCACCTCCTTATGAGTCTGTCCACTTGCTAGGCAAGTGTCATTCGTCACTTGTAGCTTGGCTCTCAGAGAGGAGGGTTTGAGACACTGCTCAGAGAGGAGGCAAAAAGTTAACTGGATTTTAATTTGCTCTATTATTATATATTTATATAGTTTCCTTTTCCTTCATAACCCTGGGCTGTAGCTGGGTAAAGGGAGGTACATAGAGAGAACTGGCTACCTGTTTGGTGGAGTCTCTGGAAGAGGAGATAGGGGATCCTGTGAGGATTTGGGTCAGGGCTCTCTGCCTGCTGTAGTGGAGGCTAGGCAGGTAGCATGTGAGGGTGGACTCCCAGCCTTTACTTGCCTGGGTGTCAAGGAGTGTGAAAGGCTTGTGTGTCTGTGAGAGTGGAGTCTACTTACCCACCCACCCCTGCCATACCCATCTCTAGCACAATGGCCATAATCCATTGGAGCTCCAGTCATAGAGCTCCCACGTAATGCATAGCTTGGTCCTGAGCATTCCATTATTTTCTGTGAGCGAGTTGGAGATTGCTATTTTTAATATGAAATGTGGAAAGGAAGAAACTGGTAGAAACGGGGACTAATTTAATCTGAAGTGAAAGTGTGAACACGGATGCAAAGTAGTTACCAAGGGCAATATTCTGGAACTAGAAAGGACATGGGTGAAAATAGGCAAATGGGAATGCAATTTTAGAAGGCATATGGACTTTTTTAGAATTCTGACTGCAACAAGGATTTTTGTGCTGAATTATCAGAATGGCAAGTATGAGAATCTTATTCAGTTGATGCTGACTGATGCTGGCAGGTGACCCAATCAGATCAGCTGGTATCTTGCATTGTAGTGGAAATCCTTGGTTCACATCACACCTCAGCCAGAACTCATTAACTAGTTTTAGGCAAGTACCTGTTTCTGATCCTCAGCTTTTCATCTGCAACATGAGGAAAATAATACTGGTCTGTTTTTCAGGATTGTTATGATATCTGATGTCCTTTAAACAGTAACAAGTCCTTACCCAGTGACAGCTATTCACACATTACAAAGAACTTATCAATAGAGTATTAGCCAAGCATGGTTCCTGAAAGATGTACCTGGATCATATATATGTTTGCAAATAAGTGTGTGCTACCTTTGTATTTTAGATACACCTAAAAATGTAGTGTGAGAACTGTGAAATGCTAAATATTACTATTCTTATGACAAGAACTGACATTTCTTTCACAGAAGAACTGGGAGGCATTGTAAAATAAGATTTAGGAACATCAGCAATGTAGCCAAACTCTAGTTCATTTCCCTCCCTTTTTTTAAAACAGGAAAGGAACCCAAGTTTGAAGTACAGGTAGAAGGATATTTGTAGGGAAGAAATCTTGGCAATGGCTGAGCACCCAGCCTGCTTAAAGTTTCTAAAACACATTTGCTGATCTAACATAGGTTATGCATTATAGAGTGTTCATCTAATTTGGATTTGAAGAGGCTCAAAATTTCTGAAAGAGATCAAAAATACATTGAATCAGTTGGTGGATGTGCCATGCGGGGGTTGTAGGTTACTAGGTGGAAAATTACATGTGAGATACATTCAACAAAACATTTGTTTTCAGATGTATCTGCCTACTACAGTATACACCTTGGGCACATCTATTATGTAGACTTTACTTTTTCTCATTTAGCCTGCTTCAAGTCTTAGAATATTTCAGACTTGGTTGTGGAATTTTTGGATTGAGATCTAGTATACATAGGCTGTATGCGTCGTCACTGCCATGTGCTTGATGGGCAAACCAGGATATATATCCCTAAAGCTTCTGTCTTATTCCTATTACTTTTCCCACCTGATTCAGGATCAGGACATCAAAATAAGGTGTGCATATATTGCTCTAGAGCAACCGTTATTCTCTGTGTACTGCATTAGACCTTTCTGGGTAAGGCAGGAAGAGGCAGGAGGCTCAGGTAAGATGAAATGTTCACATGTTACATTTATGGAGATTGTGATTTCTGTATTCTCCAAGTTCTGTCTCAAAACTCTTGATTCCCCAAGATGTGTCATTTTATGCTATCTCCCCTGCCCCAATACAGGATATGTGCCTTTGACTATTGTACAACAGTCATAGGTCCAACAGGCGTTTCTTTCTAAGCATGGAGTTGTACTGAGAGGGAAGTAGCATTGGTTGGAGTTGTGTACCTGTACCATCAGTGAGAAAGAAATATGGGTAGCTCTTTGACATTTTGTTGTTTCCAGTGGAACTTTGCCAAAGCTCACCAGATGTTCAGCATTCTTCTTGGTGAGAGGAACTTTACCCCTCCAACACTTCTCAATTTCCTCAAAAGAAATGGTGCATGACATGTGGCTACCTCTGGCTTGGCTCCATTAAGGACAAATAGAGTAACAATAGCAGCTTCAAGGAAATAGTGATTCACATGGTGACAACCTCAGAGTTGCAGCCAAGCAGGGAGAAGCCACAAGGTTAAAGCTATCTAGCCCCATAAGCTAAACAGTGAAAATAAGAAATTTCATAATGCTTTTGTTTGCTAACATTACCGTGGCTGAATGAGGAATGACCAATTGACTTTTTAAATATCTATATATCTAGAAATATTTTTCCTAATCTTATGTGCCCTTGAGTAGATTTTTATAAAATGGCAACTATTATTCCCATTTGATAGAATGAAAATGGAAACTGGACACCTTTCCAGAGGGCACAGGTGACTTTTTCCAGGGACTGGAATAATGATCCTACTGCCAAACCAGAAGAACCTCCACAAAGAGGTACTTTTGAGGACAGGTTAGGTTCTATACCTATCTCCCAAGGGGTGAATATTGCCTGCTTGCGCTGAGTGCTGCTACACACTCTCAAGGATAACTGGCTTTCCATGCAGCTTGCATATATTCAGCTGAAAGATCCAGAACACCCAACACAAGCAAATCTCTATTTCTGGAGGATTATTCACATGGCAATCTCCCAGTCCAAATCCAAATGGTGAGAGTAGATGTGAACTCACTTGCAGACTCATTTCAAAAAATGTCATTCAAAGTTATTGAGACAGGTAAATGCTGTGCTTGCCAAAGGGACTCCCTGACAATTTTCTTCATGGCCAAGTCAAGGGTATCATTTTGGATTTCAGTTAAGGCCAAGATTCACAAGTTCCTTTTCTTCAAGATGGTTAAGATAAAAATGCAAGCAAATGAACAAAGGATTTTAACAGCACTTCTTGTGGTAACAATAGTGAGGGCATGAATATAGGTTAAGTAATCAAAGGAGTTTATGCCAATAGCACAGCTATGAATATATAGGCCTATTTAATTGATTATCATCATCACTCAGGGCTGGATCCTACAAAACACAAGCAGAAGGTGTTGATGGATGGGGATCTTTCCAGCCTTTCCCTCCCCCTTTCACCCCCAAAGCTGATGCTTGAGGTTGGATGGACAAAAAGCTATAGGACACAAGGGAGGCTACAGTGAGGGTGGTGAATTAGGAAAAAATCTTTCCACCTTCCTCTTCCACCACTGCCACTGAAGTCTTTTTCATCAGCAAATATGCTTCTGTTTAAAGGATGTGATATCACAGGATGTGGCATCTCATTCCTGCTGTGCTCCTTTCCTTCCCCCAAACTCCACCCTCCCAGGCACCGCCCCCAAATCTATGGGAATTTCCCAAGACAGAGTTGACAACCCTATCTAATCCTCAGTGTACAGATCTAGTGAGTTGGACAGTGCAGTGCATCAGTATTTTAATTTTCATATGACTTGGAAATGTGGCCAGTGCTCTATCATTGTATGATAAGAAATACCTCCATGAAGAAACCCACAGATAATCACACAATTTGTCAAGGCCAGACCCTATTCTGTAGCACTACTAGGGCTTTTTTTCAGGGGGAACGCAGGGGAACGGAGTTCCGGAACCTCTTGAAAATGGTCACATGGCTGGTGGCCCCGCCCCCTGATCTCCAGACAGAGGGGAGTTTATCTAAACTCCCCTCTGTCTGGAGATCAGGGGGCGGGGCCACCAGCCATGTGACCATTTTCTCTGAGGGCAACCCACTGAGTTCCGCCTCCTCTTTTACCAGAAAAAAAGCCCTGAGCACTACCATTCTCAAAATAGGATACAGGCCAGCCTAAACAGCTCTGATTGTCCTCCCAGTTTAGGGACAAATTCTCCCTAGCTCATTGTGTACCTTCAATCAGTCCAGAAGCAAAGCTACAAAACAGCTCTCTCATTCTCATATCACACGCATTCAGTGCTATCAGGAGAGTATATTCCCCATTCCAGGTGATGATTATCAGCACCAGTCTGTTTGTATTGTTCATATTACTCTGCTTCCTTACCTCTCCTTTCTTTAGACCCACTTCCTCCTAGGCTGATGTCAGCCAGGCCCAGGAAAACATAGAGGTGCCAGGGGCAAGAAGTCAAGGCAAAGTAAGGCAATGGCCAATTCTCCAAGACCTCAGAAGTCCTAGGGCCACAAGTCAATAGCTAGGGCAGGGTGAGAAAATATGTACGCAGACGTTCAACCTGGGCTGGATTCTGTGGCAGTTTGAAAACCAGTGGTCTGTTGTCCTTAACATGGGAGAACAATTAGAGCTATTTAGGGAGGCTGTCTCTTATTTTGAGAACTCCAGTGACCCCCGAGGATTTACATAAAGACCCCACGATCCTCTGGGGGTGTCCGACACAGAGGCTTTGGTAGAGGGGGGCACCAACCCCTCAAATGTTCCCCAACTGGGATGTCAGTTTCCTCAATTGGTTGGAGGGAACGCCGCCTGACTGAACATCTTCAGAGGGCTCATCTGCAACGGCGAGGGAATGGAGGAACCAGTGGTGGGGGAACTTAAGCAGACGGGGTCTGTTCTTGGGGAAGAGATTCCACGAAAGGGAGATGGAGGGCTGAGAGGCAGAGATAGCGCCGGAAAGCCCAGTGGCTGCACTCCGGAAAGAGTTGAAGCTGCTGTGGTGCGACCTCCTGCCCTCACCAGATGGACTCATGGAATGATGCGGGCAATGAGCCTACCAGGGTCACCTGGAGCACCAACATTACCACTGCTGCTACCTGCCGTCCCTGGAGGAGGAGGGCCGCCAGCATGAGGGGCCCCAGGACGACCAGGGGAAGGAGTGCTGATTCCACAGCTGTTAAAACTTCGCAAACTGGAGGCTCGTTTTGAAGGGAACTCTGATTAGTTGGGGTATTTCCTTGTAGAAGTAGTGGAATTCCTGAGGGAATGTGGGCAGACATTCCCAAATGAGGCCAGCCAAGTAAGTTATATAGGCTCATGGCTGGGAGGCCCGGCAGCTAAGTGGTTGTGACTTTGTATGCAATGCAAACTCCTGAGTTGGGGAGTGTGGAAGCTCTTGTCCAGGATCTAAAAGAGCAGTATGAGGATCCTCTTGAGGAGGAAAGGGCGACAACCCACCTGTGGGGGAATAAAGCAGGGCAACTGCCCGGTTTGGGAATACGCCGCTAAGTTCCAGGAATGTGCAGCCAAGGTGAGGGTCTGGACGGAGGGGGTGAAGATCGAGTTTTTCAGAGCCAGCCTGAACCCCGACCTGGTGGGAAAAGTGCTGGTGCAAGATGACCCCAAAACGCTCCTGGGATGGATTCAATTGGCCTGTGAGATTCAGAATTGGGAGCAAATACTGAAGTGGCTGAGGCTACAGCACCAAGCTGGCCAGCAGAGAAGCGTACCAGAAGCACAACCCTGGGAGCGAAGGAGGTCACAAGTCAATGTCACCCCAAGCGAGAAGGGTTGGAGGGGAAAATGGGGCTGATGCTGGAGGTGCAGGGAAGCAGGCCACTTCGCTGCGGAATGGTCGGGTGAGAAAAAGACCCGGCTGGTGAGAGAGCTGAAGCCGAGGAGGCTGTCAGGGGGGTGCTTGAAGGTGAAGCCTCAATCAACTGCAAGGAAGGAAATGACAGTGGCGGCCACTGTGCAAGAGGAGGAGAAAGACAACTCGCGTGGAGAACCCTCATCGGGCAGCCAGGATAAGCCGGGATCACCGACGGGAAATGGTGGTGACCTTCTGTGAAGGGCACCAGCCGGCAGGTCGCAGAAGTTCCATACATACAAACTGTATGTGAAACTATCCAAGTGTGAATTCCATAAAGAGGAGCTGGATTTTCTGGGGTACCAAGTATCGGAGAGGGGCTTGGGAATGGATCTGACAAAAATCGAGGTGGTACTTGGATGGGAAGCCCCTAAAACTGGGCGGCAGTTACAGTTGTTTCTGGGGTTTGCTAACTTCTACCGACTCTTCATAAAAAAATTTGCTCAAGTTGCCTTGATCCTTATGGACTTACTAAAAACCAAGGGGAAGGGTGCTGGGAAAGTGAAACCGAGTGCCAAACTGGCCTGGTCTAGAGAATGCCAAATGGCCTTTGAGGAGTTAAAAGTTCGCTTTACCTCCGAACCTGTGTTGCGCCATCCCGATGAGAGTCACCTGCTCGTGATTCAGGTGGGTGCGAGCGATGTCGCTATGAGAGGAGTCCTCCTGCAGGAAGGAGAGGATGGGAAAATGCACCCCTGTACTTATGTGTCAAAGAAATTCTTGGAGGCTGAAAGGAACTGGGAGGTGTGGGATAAGGAGGCGGCAGCGGTCAAACTGGCCCTGAGTACATGGAGGCACTGGCTGGAGGGGGCCAAGGTACTGTTTGAGGTGTGGACTGATAATAGAAATCTGGAAGCATTACAAGAGCCCTGCAGGCTGGGAGCCAAGCAGCTGCGATGGGTGTTTTTTCTCCCGATTCAACTTTGTTCTTAAACATTTCCCTGGAAAATCAAATTTTTTGGCTAATGCGCTGTCCCGCCTCCCCCAGCAAGACAGCCAACGGGAGGAAGTGATGGACACGATGTTTTCCCCAGCCCAGTTGAACAAAGGGAAAATGATGATTCTAGTGGTGGTGGATCTGTTTTCCAAACAAGCCCATTTCATCCCATGCTCTAAGTTGCCAACAGCCAAGAAGTTGCCCACCTTATTCATGCAGCACATGGTCAGGCTCCATTAATTTCCTGACAAAGTAATATTGGATTGGGGCCCACAATTTGTTGCCAAGTTCTGGCAGGAGCTGATGGAAGTAACAGACATGACTCAAGGACTGAGTTCAGCATATCACCCCGAGAGCGATGGGCAATCCGAAAGGGTTAATTACCTGATTAATTTTCTAAGATGTTATATTAATTATCAACAGGATAATTGGACTGATTTTTTGGCGTCACTGAATATTGCTACAATAGCATTCATAGCTCTACGGGAGCATCTCCCTTCAAGATTACAAAGGGTTTTGAGGGAAAAGCACTACTGTTTGTCAAAGACTCCCACCTGGGGATGGGGGGGACCTCAGTACCTGATGGAACTCTATAGTGGAACAATGGGACTTGATTAAAGAAACCCTGGAAAAGGCCAAACAGGATTATAAGAAGCAAGCAGATTGTAAACGTTCCCCCTAATGGAATCTAAAACCTGAAGATGAAGTTTGTGTCTACTAAAAACCTCAAAGGGGAGCAACCAAGCAAGAAATTACGATGGAAATTCATAGGGCCTTATAAAATTCTCGAAGTAATAAATGGAGTGGCTGTTAAACTAGATCTTCCCGCAAATTTGAGGCACATCCACCCTATCTTCCATTTCAGTTTACTGAAGAAAGCCCCTGGGGCAGACGTCTGGCACTCAAAACCGGAAGTTCCTCCCCCTCTCATGGTAGATGGGCAACCTCATCATGAAGTGGAAGCTGTGTTGGACTCAAAATGGAAAAGGGGAAAATTGTTTTACCTTGTCAAGTGGAAGTTCTTTGACCAGAGTCAGAATGAGTGGGCTCAGTCTAAAGATGTAAGAGCTGGCAAACTAATTAAAGCTTTTCACAAGCATTATCCTGATAAACCAAGGGAGTGGTGATTGTGGTATAAATGTGTTTTTGGGGGGGATAATGTCAGACAGGCAAGGAAGCCTGCCTGCCATACCTGTGAATGTATATCTACTGGGGGGCATGGGTAGTAGTCTTCACTTTGTCTTTGTTAGGCTTTGTTGCTGTTTGAGCTGAGCGTGGTGTTATCAGTGCAGCTGGGACTGAGCGTTTGGGAACCGACCTTGAGAAACTCGGCTCGGCATCTCTGCCAGGATTCTAGTGCTTCGCAGCTCCGTACCAACTTCAACTGACTGTCATCTGAACTGGGGGGGGGGAGATTGGGGGTATAACTTTTCTGGGAAAACTTTGCTTTGGCATTCCAGGCAATTACTATGTACAGTGTGCTTCTAGGGAGCTTCTAATAAAGATCTTTAACTCATACAGTGGAGTCTGATGAAGTGGAGAGTCTGAGAGACTCCCCTAGACAGGCCTGACAGGGAGGGAGCTTGGCAGCAACATGATGCCACAGAGACCACTCTTCAAAGTTACTATTTTCTCCAGAGGAACTAATCTCTGCAATCTGGAAATCAATTCCAGGAGAAATCCAGGCCCCACCTGGAGGTTGGCAACCACAACAGGACAGTAGTAATGAACCAGCTTTCCTTCTTTTCTTATTTGGGACCATGACAAAAAAGGCTCTAAAGCTGACCACCTTGGATTTGACTTGGGGTAAAGAGGGCACCATAAATAGAGCCTTTTGGCATGATCTCAGCAGGCATGTAGGCTCATATATGTATTGTCCAGCTAAATACTTTAACAAAATAGTACCGGATTTCAGTCAGTAAGTACTGTACCTGAAATTATTTGGTTTATTCCTTACAGATTATTTTTTTTTTTAGTCTGGATGTAGTCAGATACCTTGATCAAGATTGAGGTGTCCCTGAGTTGACTGCATTGCGTGGCATAAATCTGGATGGTTTTCAAACTTAGATCCTTTGTGGTTATTAAGGGCTTTTGGATTATCTTGTGAAATCTGCATTGTGAGTGCTGACAGTGAGTGAAGTCCTGGGAGAGTCTCACCGACTCTTCTCTCTCAGGAGTCTATTCCCATGAAAACAATGATCTAAGGTTTGCGGTGAGTCATTTTACTGCCTGAGGCATCTATCGACTCACTGGAGGGGAAGGGGAAGGAACAGTTTAGGTGATCCTGACCATACTTAGACTTGTGTTTCTTCAGCCACAGATTGCAACATGAGTTTCTCTTGGATTCCTGAAGTGTGGGACATATCCCACATGCAATTTTGGTGAGCATGCAGGAAGAAAGTGATAGCCTTTTAACTGGTCTTATAGCTACCCAGAAATGTCCCCATAGAGTTTGGGGACAGGAGGGAGCTCAGTAATAATGTGATGTCCCTCTAAGACTTTGGTATCTCCTAGACTCGATGGCATTCCATATCATCTGCCCTCTGAAGCTATCATTTCCTCCATGGGAACTGATCTCTGTAATCTGGAGAACAATTATAATTCTGAAAGAATTCCAGACCCCACTTGGAGATTGGTAACCCTAAACCATGATGATTTCCTTAAAGTTAGGAAGTTGGAATTCAGATATGGAAACAGATTTGCTTATTCTTTCATATTGCCTTGAAATTCTGCTCTTTGGTCCATAAGGCTTGGATGTGCGATTGTATGGATGCCAGTTTATGTGACCCTGAAGTTTATAGGAAGTCAATATTCTCTTATGGTGGATGAAGTTCACAGAAGTTTCCTTTTTGCAGTTTACAACATTTCTATCCAGGTATAAACACATTTGGACACTTGCTGTCCTGATTTCTATCTGAAGTCCAATTCATACTTTATGTATATTATGTTGTAATTTATGTTTTTTTCTGCCTATACACAAGTGTTTTGTGACTCATATTCATAAAGGATGGAGAGGAGATGTACCACTGCAAACCTTGCAAACAGACACTTGGGCCGATTCCACATTACCTTATCTCCCGTTTTTCTTGTGCAATGATCGCACAGTCCCTTATGGCATGTTTCTCACTCAGTCGTCCACATCAGCCTTCTAAAAGCGGCTCTCTCACGCAAAACCATGTTCACATCCCCCTAATCAGCACCTCTACCGCACAAAACAATGATCACATCCTCATTTCAAAAGACGGGATAAGGGGCGGGGAAAACCCGACCGGTTCCGGGTTTTTTTTTTTAAAGGGAAAAGGACAATATATCAACGCGCAATTATCTTGATTTAATGAAGACACGTTCCCTCCCTCGATGGTCATTGGTCAGATTGTCCCTATTACCACAGGATAATTAACGGCCAGCGTGAAGCGTGAAATATCCAGGGGAAAGGGGGCTCGGCAAGGATGCCCTGCAGCAGGATGCCAGAGCTGAGCTTCATAATTTCTTTGCAAACTTGGGAGCAACGAAAAGCTCGGCAGCACATTCCGTGTTGTCCATCACCAGAGAATTGATTTCGCTGACCCGTGAATGAATAAATATTCATGGTTTAACGATCAAAGTTACTACTGTGCTATTAGAGTTCTAGGCAGTACCTGAAAATGAAAGCAATATAATGAGATGTCGACCTATCGACACCGTAATTTTTTTTTTTTTTAAAAAAAGGGTTGGACAAGGGCGGGGCGGAAAGTTGATCCTTAATTTGGAGACGGGTCAGGAGAGGATTTGAAATCAACGGGCGGTGGGGAGGTTCTTACTCGAAAGAAAAGAACCGGTGACAAAAGTGCAATAGGCTGGGGCGACGCAATGACGATTTAATGGCGACTTCAAAGACGACGCGTGTGAACTGATCAGGGAATGGCGCGGCAGAGGCGAAAAACTGACGCGAGATCTAAGGTGGTGTGGAATCGGCCTTGGTATCTGGGACTGGCTGTGCCTCCATAGTATCTGTCCATTGTGTATTTTGACATATGTTTCTCTCTTTCGTACTTTGCAAGTGTGGATGGAAAGATGTGGGAAATATGACTGTTATGCAAACTGTGAATCGGTGTTCGGAGCAAAAGGGCTGTAAAGTGTGAGGCGACAGCTTCTATAGTAAGTGGATTCAGACAACTATTTCCTCATGAATTTCAGCACATATTTTCCATGTATTTGTATTTGTGTAGTAAAATCATCTCACCACTGGATAGAAATAGACAAATAGCTCCTACAGATGATTAAACAATTATGAGTCCTCTCACCCAGCCACCCCTGAGTTGTTTGCTTTTCTGTCATCCTGCCAAAATGATTATTTTGATACCAACAACTGGCTTGCCAAATGGTTACTTCCTCTACACCTTAATAGTTAACCACTTGCATGATGGTCACCTGTATCTATGCGATGTTCAATAGATCTGTGGTATTCCAAAATAAGAGCTAGTAGTTTAAGATTACTGATATTTGTTTAGACCAGTGGGCTCTGGACAGTTCTAAAGTAGAAATTGTTCACTGTGATCATATATAGGGTTATAGTCCATGCCAGAAACCAGATTGCAGTTTCATACACACTGACTTGCTTCATGAGAAAGCCAGGCAAGAGAGAGATTTATACTAACCCCTGGGAAGCCATTCATTTTCATTGTGTTTCAATTTTAATAGATTGTCTGCCCTGCCCAAGATTATCTCATGGGAAAGAAAACCCTGGCTCAATGACATGTGGTGAAACTTGTTTGGGAGCCAAATTTCACACGCCCGATGTACCTCAGTCAGAGGCAAAAACATATGCAGCGCTTCAGCCTCATAAAGGGGGAGGGATGGGGGCGTTGGTGGAAGAAAGGAAGACAGGGCCTGCAGCTGATCTTTCTCTTCCAGGACTGGTTAAACCAGTTTAGATGTGGAGAAATGCAGCTCTCACAACGGAAAGGGCATCGTGTCAGCCTGGGAACTGACATCACATGCTACAGCAGATGATACCTGTCTCAGGGCTGGAGCTAAACCATTTCCCTCCCCCCTGCCCCCACCCTTTTCTTCACTAGCTTGCACAACAGACCTTCACAGGGCCAGAACAATACGGCGTTTATCATTGTGTTGTTGGGAACTTTTGTCTAGCTCAGAAAAGGCTGCAGTTTACATGAGTAAGCAGATTTCAGGAGGCCCTCAGAGCAGAATGAGAGGTGGCTTTTTACATCCTCTCTTTATCCTTGCTGGGATCAGAGCCATGCTACAAATTGAACTGAAGCTGGAGGCCTGTAGGGCGCTCGCAATATTTGACTAACTAGTCTGTATTTTATGGCCTGAATCAGCAGGGTCCTTTGGAACAGTTATTAAAAGCTAGGCTCAAATCCTCCTTCAACTTTGCAATGGCATCGACTCCTGTCACCACCCCAACTTCCATCTGAGCTTTGCCCTCCAACTCTCTTTGACCCTTGGCAGACAATCCCCAAACATATTGACACAGAATGGCTGTCTCCTCTGTTTCCCATGTAGCCAATGCTTCCACCTGACCAATTAATCCTTTGCTCTGCCTTGCCTTTTCTCTGAAATCCAAAGTAAATTTGACCCACTAGATTAGGATTGCCCAGGGATGTTTAAAAGGCTAACTGGAGCTGTAGAAGATCAATTCAGAATGAGACTGTGTTGCCTGGAGAGAGTATTTAAAAATCCTTTTTCTCTTTCCCCCTACCACAGTATTTTCATTCATTCATTCATTCATTCATTCATTCATTCATTCATTCATTCATTCATTCATTCATTCATTCTGAGGCTCAAGGTGGATTATATAGTATAAATTAAAATCAATATGATCAACATTCAATAAACAATACAATAGGGTAAGGAGAGCAGAAATGTGAAAACAAGGAGAAATCCAGTAGACAGCTGAAAAACAATGCTGAAACAAAACTTAAACAGAATGATACGACACACAAAATAGCACAGAACCATCTCATACAAGCATACATACAACAACAGAGAGTACACAGTAGTATAAGTCTACAGTCCCTATCCCTGTACCAACACATCTCTCTGAACCATTTCCTTAACAGCACAGCTTTATTACTTGTGTAAGAAAGCCTTCCTGAATAATTCAATTTTGTACAGTTTGAAGAAAGCTAGAAGAGAGGGAGCTGTCCTGACTTCTTTAGGCAGGCCATTCCATAAGTTGGGGGTTACTACAGACTATGTGTATGTTGGTTTTGTTCATTTGCAGGGTGGCACCTGCAGAAGGCTCTATTCAGATGAGTGAAACAGTTGGGGTGGAGTATAGACCATGAAGTGCTTTGAAGCCAATACCTTGAATTGAGCCTGATAACTGATGGGTAGCCAACAGAGTGACTGCAGAATGGGAGTAATATGCATGCTTTGCCTAGCTCCTGATAATAATTGAGCTGTAGTGTTCTGCACCAACTGGAGCCTCTGAGTTGACTTCAAGGGCAGACCTACATAGAGTGCATTATAGTAGTCTGATCTCAATGTTACCATGCCATGGATCCGGGTATTAGATCAGCCATTTTCCAGGCTAAACTGTAGACGGCATTTTTTGCAGCTGTGTTAACTTGTTTTTCTAGCTTTTCTGGATCCATTATAACCCCCTAAGCTTGGGATCCCCAACCTTTTTGAGCCTGCGGTAACATTTGGAATTCTGACACAATGAAGTGGGCTCAGCAACAAAATGGCTGCTATAGCTTACCTTCAGTCACACAGTGAAGATTCTTGTGCTGTGGATGCAACTTCTGCCAAAGTAATGTTTTTAAAAATCTGCATAGCTGATCAAATCTCCAATGGCCAATCAGAAGCCCTGCTGTGCAAAAGCCCCACCTTGCCCCACTCACTTTCTACAAATACTTGGCGGGCACAAGGAAAGGTGTTGGTGGGCACAGTTGTGCCCATGGGCATCATATTAGGGATCCCTGCCTTGCTCTTAACCAAGTCTGCAAAGGTCAACTGAACCACACTCGAAGTGGGGAGAACAATATCCTTCAAGATTTCTACCTTCCCAACTAGCATCTTGTCGGGTTTTAGGTTCTATTTCATCGCTTTCAGACAATTGACCACAGCTGACAGGCAGCAACTTAGGATCTCTAATGCATCACAACGGGATTTGAATAGAGAGATATAGAGCTGGGTGTCATCTGCATATTGATGGCATCCAGTTCCATAGCTATAGCTGATTTCTCCTCAAGGCTGTACATAGAACTTGAGTAACATAGGGGATAAGGCTGCCCTGTTGAACCCTGCAAGATAATTCCCTCCCTGAAGAAAGGTGGCCTCCAACAGCAACTCTTTGAGTCTGTTGCATGAGGAACTATTTAAACTAGTACATACCCTGATATCTGCTTCTGCCTCCAAACACTTCAATAGGATATCATGTTATACTACTACTACTACTACTACTACTACTACTATTAATTCTAGTAGTACTAGTGGTGGTGAGTGCTGTTACGTCATAGCTGACTTATGGCAACCCCCAGTGGGCAAGAGACTACCAGCAGTGGTTTGCCATTGCCTGTCTCTGCAACCCTGTTCTTCATTGGAGGTCTCCCATCCAACCAAAATTGACCCTGCTTATCTTCTAAGATCCGACAAGATTAGGCTTGCCTGGGCTATCCAGGTCTGGGAAGTACTACTACAATGATGATGACAACGATGAAGAACTGTGCTTTTATACTGCTTTACTAGACAGATTAGTGTTTTTGTTGTTTAATGAAATCAATGTTATATTATCCTCAGGATACAGCTGAGGAGCTGAGGCTAAGAGGAGTGGTTTACCCAAGGCCACCTACTGAGCTCATAGCAGTAGTGGGATTTGAATCAGCAGTATGCTGATTTGCAACCCAGCCACTTAACCACTATGCTACTGTGTCAAAGGCTACAGATAGATCCAGTAGGAGCAACAAAGAATCATGGCCTTTGTCTACATTCAGATGGGGGCCATCCACTAAAGCTACCAGAGCTGTCTCCGACCCATAGCCCACCTGAGTTTTCCTATCCACTCCAAACATTTGCTTTTATAGATACTTGGACTTTCTACCACCTCACTTCTTTTCAGTTTTGAAAACTAGCAGTATTCCTTGACAGTCAACAAGAAGATGACTCTGGAAGAGAGGGGGAACTAAATAGCCAGGTCCCTGGCATAACTGAACAATGCGCAGACTAAATGAGTATCCTGCCTTGTGCGAGTCAGTCTTGTCTAAGAACAAGTTCATAAGTTACACAACTCACACCCCTTATGTTCCCTTTTCTGCTATTATGTATGAACTGAGACTCAGATCTGAAAACTACCTGAATGAAAAGGCAGTGTGAAAGAGTATGTGCGTGTGCACGCACATGTGATTTGAATAAATTAATACAATGAACTCTAGAAGTGATCTAAACATGTCCATGAAGAATAAGAATTTAATTATCCTAACAGGAACTTTCACAGTAATTACCAATTCTAATGATATCTTTTATGACTATACTAGCTTGATACCTGTGCTTTGCTATAGTATTTAACTGTCTGCAGTTTTATTTACCTGATTTTTACCTCAGAACACAGAGTTCCACAGCTGACCAATCAGAGAGAGGGGGGTGCAAGCAGGCAGGAGCCTGCTAGCCACACAGGAAAGCCAAGCCCCACAGGGAGATTGGCAACCCTAGTGAACTTTTAGGGGATGATTCAGAGGTGCATTTTACCTCAGGAGACGTTCCATGACTAGTCCTAATAGCAATTGCAGACTGTTTAGAATGTGGGGGGTGAGGACCAATCAGGCCGCATACGCAAATGACCTCTGTGTTCCAACTGTCTCTGGGGGGAATGAGGTACGGAATGTTGTGAGCCCCAATCAGCCTGCATATTCAAATGACCTTGAAAGGCTGGCCCAATAAGAGAAGAGTGGCTGAGCTGGCAATGGGCGGGGGTCACACAGGGAAGCTGTATCCCTTTGGGAAAACACATTTGACCCCTTTTTACCCCCTTAGGTGGTGAATTTCTTAAAATCCCTTCTTAGTGGGTGTTTACATCATGAAAGGAATGTTCTCCCCAAATTTCATGTTTCTAGGTCCAGGGGTTTGGGCTGGGTGTTGATGAGTCAGTCAGGACACTTGTCTTTATATAGAGAGAGTAATTGTTGATTCATCCCTAAGTACTCCAGATGACCAGCCAGCCTCCTGCTGTTCTTGCACAGATAATATATAGAAATATTATGGCACCTAAAAAACTAACATTTTTTAAAATTTCAGCATGTCACAGAAATTTATCCTGGAATAAAATTTTGCTCGTCTTTAAGGTGCCACAAGATTCCTGTACTGTATCTATTCAAGAACACCAGGAAGCTGCCTGGCCCTTCTGGGTTCTTACAGATTAATCAATAATGCTGGAATCAATTAGTGCAGAGAAATGCAGTAAGAATTTTAAGGTACTGAGGACACACACAAACCTTTAAAAGCATTATAAACTGCTTTGCCTGTTTATTTAATAGAGTGAAAAAGCCCACTATAAATAATGTAAATAAACAGATAACTAAACTATTGGTTAGGAGAACTGAGGTTACCATCATTACTGAAAACAAATATTTTATTTTTTAAAAGGCTCCAGTAGTTAGCATAGTTAAATTCCCACCCAGTGCTCTCATTAACATTACAAATTCAGATATATCAGCTGGTGTACCCATGTTAATATAACCCCTGTGAGGTAATTTGTTTAGCCCAATAGGGCAGAGTCAGTAGCTAAAGCCAGGCAGCTGGTTGCCGGGTCGCTTAATAATAATGAATATGCTCTTATCACCTTGAAGAAGGGCTGTAATTCTCCAAGAAGAGGACAGAAGCCTGGGTTCCAGTTGCTTCAAATTGGAAAGATTGTGAAAAAGGACTCTCTCACTTGGTGGGATCCGACAAGTTGAACTGTTTACCTTTTCAAAGACATAGTTGGCTGAACGTTTCTGTATGGTTGCACTTATGAGTTTAGTTAAAGGAAAAAAATAGTTGTACTGTATTTATTGTTAAACGGTTTTAATTTTTTTCTTAACTTACAATTGTGTGAAAGTTTGCTTCCTAACCCCCATAGAACACATACAAAGAGAAGTTACATTAACACTAACATTTATTTGTCATGCACTGTAAAGAAGATCTAAACAAAGACAGCAGGAAGCATGAATCTTTTGGAATTTTTCAAGGCCCAGCCACACCATGCTTTAGGAAGAGGCACCCTACTGCAATGGACAATAAGTGGTATTTCAGGGCTTAATTCTCACCCTGAGATCAGAGGTGGAGCAGGGCAGCAGTGTCAGCTGGGGGCTGATGTGTAGCTAAACCTTTTGAAGGATGTGCTGCTTTCAGAAGAGAAAGATAAAGGTCTCCTTGCAGGGGGCAGGGAGCTTTTCCAATGTTTAAAACTAGAGTTGAAGTTGGCACTCTAGTGATGTTGGGCTTGCAATTGCTACCACTGAATAAATTAGTCAGACACTGCCATCCACAGAGATACCTGAGGAATTTATTGAAACAGGCCGGCTACCAGCATCCCAGCTATGCTAGTGTCACTGTCAGAAATATTTAGCTGTTTCTGTAATGAGGGATCATTCTTAGCAAAATGACAGATTATGGAGAATAATTCCGGAGAAGTAATCATTAGTCTGCGGCAGCAAAAACAAGCAGGTATCTTGTAGCACCTTAAATACTTGACAAAATTGTATTTGAGCATAAACTGTCGTGGACTAGAGTTTACTTCCTCATGCAATGAGCAGATCCTCACTGCAAACATTTTATGTAGAAAGTATAGAAAGAATCAAATAGCAAGGTCAAGCAGCCATTAAATGCAGGAAGAGGTAAAATGCAATTATGCAAATTCAAACCTAATCAAGAGAGAGCATTCCAGATTGCTAGACTATATAGTTTCCATGTTAGACTCCTAACTGTGGAAACAATGCAGAAAGAATCCAGTTAGTGCAATGCAATTTTCACATGTTCTTGACAGATTAAATTGTGTTGGGTCTCACTCTTGCATCGTGATTCAGCGGTGTTGCTTTGCTTAGCAGGATTTGAGGAACAGCTAAGTGGCTTCTTGCTGCAGGCAGAGAACAAGTAAAAAAAACTGAGAAGTTTTGCTGTCTAGTGGCTAGCATGATGATGCTGAACCAGGAAACCTAGATCCTAGTCCTCCTACCTTAGGCAATCCATTACTCTCTCAGCTATCCTCTCTGCTTTTCCAACCATATGCAATACGTATGGGGATACTAATAGTGACTTACCTTGCAAGGAATAGTGAGATAATGTATGAGAGGGGCTTGAAACGCTATGATTTTGAAACACTATGATTGCTTTGCAGCATGAACACAACAAACATTATAAGACAACTTGCACACCAAAATTGTTATATGAATTATTATCCTTATTTTAAAAAATCCTGCTGTGGCCTGAATGATTTTGTAATTGGATCTTCCAACAAGACTGATTCTTTAACATAGCAAAGGCAAGAGTGAGTAGATGGATTTGGTTCAGCGCAGAGCAGTAGAGAAACCTATTGGAATCAATACTCTGTAAAACACCAAAGAAATGGCTGCTTCCCAAGTACCTTTTGTCTGGGATTGATTTCTATTGCAATACAGGGGTCTATACAGCTATACAGGGTTGTTATATTCATGAAGGATTGCTATTGTTAGGAAAGAATTACTCTCATAGTTCTTGTATAATTTGTCATTGCTTCTAGCCAGAAGTCTCTCTACAACAATGATTCTCAGTAGTTAGGCTAAGAGCAGCAGACTTACCATCTTCAAAATCTATATCAACATTGATTTCCTTGGGCCCCAAAACTTTGAAAACAATAGCAAGGCATGCTATAACTTAACCAAGTCAAGTGATGGATTGGTTACAGCACGATTGAACTGCTTAGGCTGTGTCTATTTTAATAGTAATAATAATATTAGATTTATATACCGCCCTTCAGGACAACTTAATGCCCACTCAGAGCAGTTTACAAAGTATGTTATTATCCCCACAACAAAACACTCTGTGAGGTGGGTGGGGCTGAGAGAGCTCCTAGAAGCTGTGACTGACCCAAGGTCACCCAGCTGGCTTCAAGTGGAGGAGTGGGGAATCAAACTCGGCTCTCCAGATTAGAGTCCCACACTCTTAACCACTACACCAAACTGGCTCTCACACCAAACTGGCATTTCAATAGTATAGTGTGAAGATAATGATTATTCCACCCCCACCTCTCCAAAGATAATGCCTCTACAACATGGAGAGACTCTGTGCTAATGGCAAGCAAACTTAAGGCACTGGACTAAAACAGGGTTCAAAGGAAAGACTAGAGAAACTCGCGGAACAGACAATTATCTCTGCTACTCAAGGCACCCTCTTCCATTAGCATGTCTCTAATAGTTAAACCGCTGAGGTTTAGTTGAATCAAGGGGATGCCTTTTGCACTGCAATCCTAAGCAGCACCACATCTTTCTAAGCTCACTGATGTCAGTGGACTTAGGCATGTAACTCTACCTAGGACTGCACTGTTAGTATCCTTAGTTATATTCATGGAAGAACTGAAGATCCAAGATGCACTTGCATTTTCTCTTTAACATTGACCAGCCAAATGCCACTGAGAAACTCACAAATAGGATATGTTGGAGAAAGGCATTTCCTGACTGGTTAATCAGAGGTATACTTTCTATAACTAACAAGATCCCATTTTCGCTATCATAGTCATTTATAGATTTATCCTCCATGATCTGAATCATTGGAAGCCAGGATGGCAGGTATGATTGTCTGGTCAATTAGGCTAACAGTTATACCAATCAACACCTGTTTCTATTTCAGTTATTGTTGAGCAATACTATATTCTTCACCTATACCTATGTAACGTCTATGGCATCTATGTTTTCACTGTTTGAGACATGTTAAGATGGGATGGAGTACAGTTGTCCTTGTTGGGGAGTTATCCTTGTTGGGGAGTACAGTTGTCCTTGTTGGGCAGTTATCAAGATTAATGTTTTACCTAGGATGTTATTCCTCTTCCAGACAATACCTGTGTTAACTTCAGATGTACCATTTAAACAGTGGCAAAAGGATATTTCAACATTTATATGTCAAGGGGGGGGGGGAAGAGTTAGATATAACATTTTACAAGATGAGAAGGAGAGAGGTGGCCTAGGTTTACCAGACCTGAAGGTGTATTATGCTGCCACATGTCTAATGTGGATGAAGGAATGGATGCTTTTGAGAAATGAGAGGCTCTTGACATTGGAAGGTCATGACCTGAGATTTGGATGGCATGTTTATTTGTGGTATGATAAAGTAAAGGTCAACATTAGGGTTCCCATTCCCCCGCCCAAAGCGGAGAATCCCCTGATCCCACCCTTTCCCTCCTGTGCCCACTTACTTAGCCGGCAGGGAGCGTGCTCCCTGGGACGCTCCTTCCATAGGGGAATGGGGTGCACTCCTGTGCAGCGAGAGCAGACAGCAGCTGCGAGAGTGGGCCCAGTCTCACCGCTGCTACCACCTGCTCTCACCACCACTGCCCACTCTCACCGTCTGCTTTCACCGCCACTGCCCCTTTGCGCCCAACAAGAGTGGGCTGCAGTGGTGGCGGCAAGAGCAGGCTGTGGCCGCAGCAAGAGCAGTCTGTGCTGGCGAGGAAAGGGCCCCTTGACCCGGGGGCGCCCTTTGCCCCCGTGTGATGATGTAACTCCCAGAAGTGACGTCATCATGCGAGCCCAAAGTGTGCATGCACACGCAGAAAGAACCCAGGGGTAAGTGGCTTGCAATCCCCCGCTAGGAGAGTCCGGGTACCTGGGCATCTCCTGATGAGGGACTACAGGTCCCTGGCAACCTTAGTCAACGTAGACTTCAAAAATCATTATATTAGGAGAGCCATCTTGAGAATTTGGAATAAATGGACATGTATTTTATCTGTTTATTCAGTTTCAAATACTTTTATCCTACCTTTTTCCCGAATCGGGTTTTAAGGAGGCAGTTTAAGCAAATTCCTCCCAGTTCTTGCTTTTTGAAGTGCTTGATTTCCTTGCTCCATTGTTGACAGTCAGTTGATGAGGCGTGCGCTAGAGATTACTAACTTTATTTTTAATAGTTTCTACCATTTTATTTTTCCTTTAGCATAATATAATATGCTAATTTCTTTAGCAATCTTCATATATTGATAACTTTAATAATTCAGTCACATGTGTGATTAAGGTTAGTGTTTCTGATATGCACAGCTTAGATTGTTCACTGAAAAATTAATTTCTTACATATTTATTTGAACCTTCACCTTTGATTTAGTCATGTAATTTATTTGAACCTGCACCTTTGATTTAGTCAGCCAGTTTTCAGGGGTTCAGACTTGAACAAAGTATTTGGTATAATAGATTTTCTTTGTTTTAGACCCATTTCTAAACAAAGGTTTCTGCTATAACAACAATACAAACAGAATAAAAACATAAAAGATGGAATTTCATAAGAGTTTGAATACAGTATGTAATAATTTGCCATTTGCCTTTAAATCTTTTTAAACTTTTGCCTTTGGACCTTTAACCCAGTTCCTTCTTCCTTTAAACAGGAGGGCTCTGGTCATAGCCAACACTCTTTTTATTTCCACTCACACTCAGTTTCAGGTGTTCTCTGCTTTACCCAGGCTTATTACCTTGAGAACACCTTCCTTATTTTATTTGTGTGGCTTATATATAACTCCCCAAAAGGCTTTTTCTGCCACCAAAAGCTTTTGCCTTAAACCTCTTAACTGGTAGTACGGGAAGGCTTTGTTATAAATGGTAGTTTGACAGAGTCAGCATATGAGGGTAGTTGTGGGGTAAAAAAGAGTATTTTTTCTTAAACAAAAGTAGAATTTATTTATAAGTATGTAAGCATGATGGTTGCAGTGTTTTGTGTATTGGTTTCAGGACAGTTCTTAAGCTTGGTGGTTTCACAAACAATTATTTTTTCTCAAACCAAGTCTGTATGGCTCTATTTTGCCGGTTCAGTTTCCATACTGCAGCATTTTTTTGACTGTCTGCACCAGATTTGCCACGATGAATAGTCATTCCTGCCACTACGCAGCTTTGCCCCAGCTTTCCTGGGAGTGCTTATACCACAGCTTAAAAAAAAAAAATCCGCTTTGCGGTAGGCAGTTTCTCTCTGCATACCCTTTATTCCATTTTTTGTTCCACCTTCTTCCCCCTCTCTCCTGTCCCCTGCCATCTCACTGCATTGTGATTGGCTATTCTCATCTAGCCAGCCACACCCTCTTCCCTCCTTTCCATTCTTCCCCACTCCCCACTCCCCTCTTTCCTCTTTTTACATTTTTTTGAAGTCCAGTGCAGGATCGATGAATCACTGATTTGAAAGCAGGCAGGGGCAAGTTCTCTTTTTATTCTTTTTGCTTTGGCATTGGTGGAAATATTGTATAGGGGGCTAAATATCTGGGTATCAGAAATAATTGAGTTTTAGTTTCAGGTGCACACACAGTTTGTCTGACTTAGACAAAATTTTTCACAACTTCACATACAGACAGCTCAGGCTCCACACAGATTGCCGGACTGAACAAGATGAACCCTTTCAGCACGCTCTAAAAAGTTCACTCCACCACCTAGGGTACAGCTACCATCCAATCAGATCTCACTTCATTTATCCAGCCAGCCAGCCAGCCAGCCAGCCCTCCTCCTTTCCTCAGAGGCATATATTTAAACCAACAGCAACAATCTTTAAAAACTTACATTAGCAAGCAGAAATAAAACACTCAGACTTAATTATATGCAAAACTTTATACAGTACATTTTTAACACTGAATATTGATTACATCTGATTATTTCTTAGATCTGACCCAGTGCTTACTAGGAAAGATCCTTGAAATTTAGCTGCCATTTTGTCCCTCATTTTTTGTTCCTTTTGAGGGTGCAAACCTTCTGTCACAATTAGTAGTCTTTCTTGAGCTTTCATATCTTCTTGAATAATCTTATTTCATCTGCAAGTGGTATAGCCCACTTAAAAAAATAATGTTCCAACTGCATTCAGGCTCAAATAAAACATCTTTATTGTACAAAGAGTTCAATTACAGTCTCTGGGACGATGGCTGAGTAGTGCTTCTTTCCCAGGAAGGAACATCTTGGGATCTGTGCAATGCTACAACATGGATTGACAATACCCCAAACTCCCTCAGTACTATGGAAAAGGGAAGCATGATGTTCCAAGGGTACTCCTGCCTTTGCGATTTGAGCACTAGGACAAAGCTGAGCTAATGTATCAGCCTTATTTCAAGACTCATTCTCTGAATACAGTAGAAATGCATAAAGACCCAACATGTAAAGTATTCTAAATATACAGCAGTGTACACCTAGGGAAATAGCAATGGTCAAGGATACTTCAACGTGGCAAATTTCCAACATGGACAGCATTTGCTGTATTAAAAGGGATGAAACGATAGCCAAATAAGGTGTGCGGGTACTGGGAGGTCATGGCACACCTTCCCCAGCACATGTCTGTGAGGCAAACGGATACATGTATCTGGTGATCTATGCCTGGTTTGGATGCTTTTTCTTGCATGCAAGTACTATTTGTGTACAATTCATTACATCTGAAGAGGGTCCAAGAACTACATACACAGCATCCTGGGCATGCTTTCCAGCACAGAACCATGTCTGTGGAGCCAAATAAGGAATGCCATTCAAGCTATGTGTACACCTTCTGAAGGAACCAAGTGGATTCCAAGTAGGGTTGCCAACTTCCAGGAAGGACCTGCAGATCTCCTAGAATTTCTGATTATGAGATGACAGAGATCAGTTCCCCTGGAGAAAATGGCTTTGGAAAGTGGACTGTATGGCATTATACCCCACTGAGGTCCCCCCTCCTTTCCCAACCTTGCCCACCCAAGGCTCAACCCCTAGATCTTCAGGAAGTCCACAGCTGGGAGTCGGCAACCTTAATTCCAAGATATTCCCATATACATTATTTTTACATTAACAAATAGCTTATTTACCTACACAGTATTGTTTCTTCCCTATAGTTTGTACAAAGTGGGACAAAACAAAATCCCTTGTGGCTGCTCTGGTCTCAGGACTTCAGCCTTACAAAATGATGCACTTCTCTAAAGTTATCCATGTCTGGACACCTCCAGTGCTGAGGGGCCACCTGATGGTTAGGGTAAAACTCCATGGGCACAACAGAAAGGTGTAGAATCCTAAACTGGTTCTTATTGTACACCTGTATGTGTCAAGGGATGGGTTTTCATGACCAAGGGAGAAATGTGATCTCTCCCTTTCCCCACAGCACATAAAACAAATCTTATTTCCATAACAATTGTATTTCCCTGCTGCCAGGGCTTCTTCCTTCATTTGAATTTGAGGTATGACTAACAATGAAGAGATGAGGTCATTAAGGGCATCCTTGTGCTCAGAACTCCCAGCCAACATTATCTAAACCCTGTTAAATTCTCTTTCCCTCTCTTTCTCTACATGCCTTCCTTTTCAGCTCTCTCTTCTCTATCACATGCTTTCCCATTTCACTCTCGCCTCTTTTTAATCATTACATGCTTTCCCCACTTTTCCATCCCCCCCTTAACTTCCTACTTTATCTCTTCATCCTTAAAATATATTAATCAAACAAAGGTGAAATTGTTTTAGATTTTTTTCAAACACACTAGGATCCTCATAAAAGGGAACTGTTCACATTTAAAACACCAGAACTGAGTTAACTATATCACCATAGCATAATTTCCCCCCACAAAATATGGCAGCCTGTCTTTTTCATTTTAGAAGATATTCTCCCTTGTTCTGTGGCAACCCTGTCTAGGCTGTTGTGTAAGGCATGGCACATGAAACTGTCAGTTGCTAACTTTGATAGCTTTTACATCTTTTAGAAAGATCTTCAAAATAATGCTAGTTATTGCTATTGTATTCTGTAATTTCCTGAGGTCATATTTTATTTTGTTCTATCATGTCTAAAGATAGCAGGGTTGATTATAATATATTCTCTCCATCTTTGATTCCTTGCCACAGCCCTTTGAGGTAGGTTAGGCTGAGAGCAGTGGCTTGATTCAGGGTCACTACCTGGGTTTCATGGTAATCAAGCAATAGTCACATTTTCAGGAGTAGGCCTTTTCAAATGTTAGTTTGCGGGCAGGAAACTATGCGTACTAGGAGTGCACACTATTCATAACACTCTACATACACAGAGTTTACATATATTCTGAATAGGAAATATTTTCCAGCTTCAGTACATGTGAACCCATACTCTGCAAAATGTAGTATGCTGGTTGTACATGCAAAGTTTGAAAACAAGATGACTGCATATATCAGGAGTATATCACATAACTGGATCCCCCCAAATGCACCATCTGAAATAACCTAGTATTTCACTTGGCTCCCTCTGGTTTTGTTTCGTACTCTCAAATTAAATTATCTGTGCCTGATATTCAAATGTACTGAATCTGGGAGCAGAGATACAGGATCTTGGTATGAATTTGGGCAGGTAGCACTTCATGTGTTCACTTACAGTGTGTGTTTTGGTATTTGGCTAGCACAGATTTGACCTTTCTGGCCTGTTTTTGGAGGTTTGGTTGTATTTCCATCTTAGGAATGACATTTTAGCCTCATCTAGTTTTTGTTGTTGCATAATACCAATTCTAGTACCCAAGCTGGTAGGACTAGATGGACAAACCAGTAAGGGAACAGAAGTGCTCCAGGTCAGGATGGAGATATTAAGATAGGAGGAATCCAAATGTAAGTTTCTGGCAGGGTACTCTCCTTCCCTTATACGTAGCAGTAGCAAGCAAGGTATTACTGACATCATTAAAAATAGGTATTATTAATGCCTTCTCATACACACACATACTAGTATGTGGGGAACAGAGAAATACGTAGCCAAAAATAAGCCTAAAGTGTAAAGGTGAAGTTACTTTTACACTTAAGGGGAAAAAAGAATTAATCCATGATTTCAGACATTCAAAATTCCTTTCTCTTGAAATGACCTCTGAAATGATTTAGTAAGTGCAGTCACATGAAAAAGTTTCATCAAAATAGATTGAACTTTTCTAGATATGATCCTTGTAGTGACAGCCTACATTTCTGTTGGAACCTGCTCACAGAATTTCTAGGAACATGAGACATTTTCCACATACCTAGTCTCATGGGACCACTCCAAAAAGTCATCCCATATGGGCCAAATGATGCTTCAGAATCAAGGATCCTCTTAAGGGTGTGCCACACAACTGATACACCTTCGTGCAAAACAACCAACACAATGCTTTGAAGGCTCACTTCATTTTAGTTGAGCGGGCCATATTATTTTTTAGTGTAGAGGGGTAAAACCCCTCTGTCCTTAATGGTGCCTCAAGAACAAAATTCTTAAAATTATAACTCAAGTTTTAAATCAGAGATTAGTTATTATATTCTTTAGGAGGTTCTGGAACCTGTCTATGCTCTCTAGTGTTTCTAAAAATATAATATGGGCTGTTTGTGAACAACAAATGCGGCATTCCAGTTGTAGGGTATCCTAGTGCAACACAAGTTCATTTCCTGCTCCACAGGCAAGTTCTACTATAACCCACCAAGAACTGGGGTACTGGGTCATCTTGGCTTATCACGCTCCTCCTCCAGAGCCATTAATTAGTCACTTCACTCTCTGGAAGAGAAGGTTATGAAGTCCAGCGCTGGCTTTTAAGCCTTTGTCTTGCCAAACCAGCTTCAGACAAAGCAGAAGAATTTCTTCCATCGACATTTAGAAAGAGTTTTTATTCCCTTGGCTGTCATTTTCTTCTCTTGCTGGGCTTTGTGCTCCACTGCACTTACAATGGCTGTGTCAAAAACTTCCTTCAGGTTCTTTTGAGTCAGAGCAGAACACTCCACGTATGTCTGAGCCCGGATTTTCTCAGCTAATCCTTCGGCTTGAGTTCTAGGCACTGGCTTTACCCGGTAGCGGTCCAGGCTGATCAGCACATTGACATCATCCCGCAGGTCAGCCTGTGTTCCCACTAGCACCACTGGTGTCTGAGGATTGTGAGTTCTTATCTCAGGGATCCATTTCTCTGTAATGTTTTGGAAGGACGTGGGGTTCACAACACTGAAGCAGACCAAGAAGACATCGGTGTCAGGGTAACAGAGAGAGCGCAGGCAGTCAAAATCTTCCTGCAGAGGAGGAACAGAAGTACCCAGATCAGTTTGTGAAGGGCACCTTCAGGAGTAAGATAGTTAGCAAAGACAGCTAGCCTTCCACAAAGCTCAGGAATCTTCAACCTTTGTCACAGCAAATATTCCCAAACTCATAAACAAACATTTGAGTTTCCCCATGGGTATCTAAGCCTGGAGACTGATGTATGTACAAACAGGAGTGGGTATGATACTTTTTGTGGGGATCGATTTGCTTTTACTCTGGTATGTGTACCTGGCTTCAGATTTTGAAAGGAGATTGAAGCACAGGGGAAGACGAACAGTCAGGATTCCCATACCTGCCATGATTATCTGATTACAATTTCTTTTTGTTCTGTAAGGCTTCCCACTTGTCTTTTTTTGCACTCTAAAATTAGTTCCATGTATGTGTGGCTTTTTGAATGACACGCCCAGCTAGATAATTGTCTGAAAACCCAACTTTTCCTCAAACAACAACAAAAAAAATTATTTCCCTGATCCTGAAATGAAAGGGTGCTCCCACAGCAGGCTAATCAGCTGAATTTATTAAGATCTATCTTTGCTCTTAGAGGACCCCTCTCCAGTACACTCTCATACTAAGTACAGACAAAGTCTCTCTACACGAGACATCTTACATGGGGACACTCAAGTGTAGGGAGATGCAATGTTAGCTAGGAAGCGTAGTTCAAAAAGACAGAGCTGGCAGAGATCGCTCCTCAGAGGGTTTGTTAATTTCATTTTCACCTCCTCAAAGGCTCTGTCAATTTTACCTCCTCTTATGGGAGGTGAAGATGAAATTAACAAACCCTCTGAGGAGCTATCTCTGCAGGCTCTGTCTTTTAAACTACCCTGGAGTAGAGAGGTGAAATTGACAAAGCCTGTCTTTTTAAACTATGCATCCCAACTAACAGTGTGTCTCCCTACACTTGAGCATCCCCATGTAAGACGTCTTGTGTAGAGAGAGACTCTCAGTTATCAGGCCAATGGGAAAAAGAAGGTAAAATTATAGGCTTTGAGCTCCACTAAATGAGAGATCACAGTATAAAACCAAAATGGTTGCTCTATGTCAATGTTTGGAGAGCCTCCTTTGTGAATTCATGTAACCCTCAGCACTACTTGAGAATATTGACAAAGCATTCTCACATTACAAACCCTGTAAAGCATTTGGTATGTTTCAGTCACTAGAGTTCCCTCTTCAATGTTAACTCAGACAAGACCTGACTAGAGTGGCCTTAGGCAGACCACTCTCCATTGAAGCCCATCAGCAATGTGGGGATAATTAAATTAGCCTACTGTATGTTTGTTTAATAATTTCCAAGATGAGGCATTTGAAACTCTTTCAGAGCTTGAAATGTGGTATAGAAACATTATTTTATAATTAATATCACCATTTCCATTTCTCTCACATTATTTCAAGATTTTCATCACTTTCTGACATTACTATTGACAACTTATCTCAACAAAACCTGCTGACTTTCTTTTAACTAGGCTTATGGGCCTCACCTGTCCTGCAGTGTCCCATAGCTGGATACGAACTGGTGCACCATCCACCAGGACCTGAACTGCAAATATATAGAGAAAGAGGGTACGTGATTATTGATACATTCCTTATACATTCATATATGTCCTTTACTAGGTTGGAACTGGAAATGTTTGGTACATGTATTAAAGAACATAAATTAGTATAGATGGAAAGGGAGGAGGAGGTCTCTTGGGCTTAGAAGGGGCAACCAAACTTTCAGACCAGATGTATGAATAATGAACCTTTACCAATCTGTCTACCCATGCACATCACAGTCAAATAATTAGGGACCACTGCAGGCCATGCAGGCAGCTATATCCTTCTACGACACAGAAAATATCCAGCTGCTTTTTCTATGTACCGACTTCCCAGCTGTGCTAATTTGCAGAACTAACAGCACAGAAAAAGAAGAGGCTTGGTTAGATTGTACCCTAGCAATAACATTTAGATTTAGATAGCCAGTCTGATATAGTGGTTACCGTTCTGGACTAGGATATGGGAAGCTCAGGTTTGACTCCCCAGTCTGCCATGGAAGCTCACAGGGTGACCTTCGGCTAATCACATACTCTCAGCCTACCTCTCAGGGTAGTTGTGAGGATAAAATGGAGGAGAGAAGAAAAGTGTAAACTACTTTTGGATTCCCATTGGAGAGAATGGTGGAATATAAATAAAGTGAAATAAATAAATAGACAGGGACAAACATAGTTCTTGATTTGAGTGATCACGTCCTAGTTAACTGTGTTTGCATAAGCACACAACTCATCTAACTTGGCTAGGCACAGTTTGAACATCAAAATCACAGAATCAGGCTCTGCCCACAAGTTTATAAGCCAAAATAATAAGGCATAAGAAGAGAAAGTGTGATAGCTTCACACATGGAGAAGTTCCTTCACTTAAAGATATAGAGGGTAACCTGCATTTAAATCATTGCATTTGCTGAATACCTAAATGTATGACATGACAAGGAAGCCATGTTTTGGATCCAGCGAGCTTTTTCACACAACCTTGCCTAATTCCCCACCACCCTACAGCCCCTATCCCACCTGGGTTTTGTACATTCAGATCCAATGATCCCCTGCATAACTTTTTTTGGTGTCAACAGGTATCCTTTTTCATTAGCAGAAAAGCTGGTTGAATTCAACTTTTTAAGTGGACATGACTTGGCTTCCTATTATATTTATATACATACTGCATGTATGCACAACACAGTATGTGTGAGATACCATCAAACATGGCAATGTGTAATGTTTCCTATACAGAAATGCCTGCTCCAGAAGCAATTGTTTCAAAGACCTTCAGGCCTTTTAAGCCTGTTTAGCTACTCTCTGGCCTCCTTTCTCTTGCAACTGCAAAAATGAAGTCATAGAATCTCTGACCTAAATATCTATACTTGTTTACAGTCAACAGTGAAACTGCACCAGTGGTGAACTATTTATGCAATGTTTGCCACAATACAATAATTGCAAGGAACATTTGACATGGCAAAAACCAACCCAGCAACCTCAGATGCAATATAAACGTGTCTCATTTGTTACCTGTTCTGTTTACACAAGTTAAACCAAATAGTTTTAATCCACTAGTGGCACTAAGGCCTGAAACTTGAGCTATTGATAATTAGGAACATTTCATGATTTTAAATCCTCTTAAATCTATCTAGTATTTTTCCTTCTTCTCTACTCCCTTATGTTGTCTAAATTAAGGATGTGATTAAGAATGTGAGGAATATTAACTAACAAAATGAATTGAAAATACCCAATTTTTAAAATAATTAATCTAATCTGAATGAAAAAAATGATAGCAATATTACATCTTCCAGTCTGACCATTATTCAGGTATCTAGTTTTCATAGTTCCCCAAGCTGAGAATAGCGGGAGATATGAGAAATAGATTCAACAGCTATGAAACTAACAGGGGTACTTTCCAATCAAAAAGGTCACACAACTATGCTGCTTAATAGAATCATACAATTTAGTCTTTCAGTGCACATCACTTCTGCCAGGCATTGTAATATATCAACAGCTTGGGAAGGACTTTCTGGATTCTAAATGAAACATGGAGGCTCCATTTCCTAGAGTTATTCTGCTATCTCTGATGCACCTGCTATGGCTTTTGATGGCCAATTCACGGGCAATTTTGGGGGTGGACCTCATATGAGTCTGACCCTTCACATGTCAAAAGATGGGGAGAGGTCTACTTTTGAACAATAATAGAACATAACCCCTATTCCCTTCCCATGCCTAGCTTTCTTGCACAATTTTAGCATTTGTCACAGTCTGCTAAACAGCCAGCTAAGGTGTGTGGGATGGTGGCTTTGTGAGCCTACCTTGTACAGAGGTGACCCTACAATATCTTCATACTAAACATGGTGCCTAGTGGGGTTTTATTTATTGCTTATATAGCCCTGCAGCAAAGAGGAAACAATGTCCCCACTACAGAGTCCCCTACCTTCAAGATTGAAGTTTTACAACTGCAGCTAGTGCTGTTCTCCTGTCACTGACAGCTGACTGATGGGTAGCACAAACCGATACTATCCATTTAGGAGAGCACTCCCATGATTATGGGTTCCTCTCACAATTCAAATCTGAAATGAACTTAGCGAGTATTGATCGCTGCTTTAGTGAATTGTCGTTGTGCTTTTCTTTTGCACTTTTGAACGTTGCATGGAAATGTCCCTTGTGAAACATTGCATTTTGACTGCACTGTTAGTGTTGCCCATTTCTCTTCCTCTATATATCTACCAATGGAGGGTGAATCATTAAGGTCAGGATGGTCTCGTCACTGTCTTTGAGGGGAAAGGAAATACAGCAGAAAAGCTTGAATAAGCTCCCCTTAGTGGAAGCAAAAAGAACAGGCGGTTACCCACCCCCCTTGCCCTGTGAATATACAGATGTTATGGTAAAGTATATATTCAGTTCATGCGGGGTTATGGTGAGACCCAGAATGGCCTGGTGAGACTGCTGTATTACCCAACTGCATGACCCAGAATCCTCGGCAGTTCATGGGTGTTCCACAGCAAATGCACAAGGGTTTCTTGCCAAACAAGTCAATCTGGTGGAAAGTTTGAAAGCTATCCGGACAGGGGAGAATGAGATCTAAAACAGGATAAAAGCATAAACATGCAAATATACTGTGTACGAAGTCATCGTCAAAGTCACCGCGAATCTGAGCAGTGTACAGACTTAAATGAAGGCTTCTTTCCCTTATTTCTAGTAGTTTTTTGATATGTCTCTGGGCTTGCAGAGTGAAGATGCAAGCAGTTCAGTTTTTCAGAACATTCATGGAGCTGGCTGAAGAGGACACAGGAAGAGAAGAGGCTAGGTGATAAATAAATCACAACAAAATGCATAATTAGCATGAGTGTGTAATGGAGAGATCAGACATCCTGTGCTAAAAGGTGACAATAGCCAGTACTTAACACCAGCCAGTGATATTCCCACTGTGCTTTTTACTCAGCTAGGGTATGTATGTGTTCTTTATTTTCTAGAGAGACAGGGTTAATTCCCGCCCCCCCCCCCCCCGGCCAGGCTTAATGTCATTAACAGATGAGTGAAAGAGGCCAAAACAACTGGCTTCAGAATTTGCAATGATGTACTGCAAGGAAAAACAACAACAACATCAACCCTTGTTTCCCTAGGCTCTTTCCAGAATATTGGGCAAAGGATGCCCCGATTATATTTTAGCCTTTGTGTGACATATACACACTCTCTCTCTCTGCATAGCAGCCATCATGGCCGCCAAGAGCCACCACATGTCTCCAGGGAAAAAAATCCCTCTGCCTCCCTTTCACATATTAAAATAGTATTTTACTATGTATATATATAGTATATATGTGTGTATACACACACACATATGTATAGGAAAATTACATACACACAGAGAGACTTGTGTCTTCATCACTAAAACACATCATAAAAAATATGCAACAGGTGCTACTGACTCTTTGCAATCACCTCTTTCAATGTGTGTATGTGCGTGCATGCGTGCATGCGAGTTTTAGATTTTCCTAGGGACAAAATATTGTACTTTGAGAAACTCAACAAATGGAGCACAGTCTTGAGGGAAGATTCAAAACCAGGGAATTTTATAAAAAAGGAATACAGAAAGAGTAATGAACTGAAACAAAGTCCAAGAACTGGATAACACATTCATGCTGCAATTTTATCATATGACATTAAATTCTGACGATTTATACAACATGATACGATTTATATTTCTCCCACGGTAAAATAATTTTGAACTCACAATAAGTTAAGTCCCCTGTTACTGGATCTTGATTAATGCCAAATAAATGCAAACAGCTTTTAGGCAAGGTAGAAGTCAAAGGCAGACATCACGGCATGCCTTTAAGACCCCAGTACTACCATTGCAACTCATGTGGCCAGATGGGCTCCAGGACACGGGAAGACTCCAAGCTGTGAGTAATGAGGAAAATTCTTCTTTACAAAACTTACTGAGGGTGAAAGCTGGTAATAGAAAAGACCTAGGCCGATTCCAGATGGCCAGAAATTGCGGTTTTTCTGCGGAAATAGTCACACGTTCACTTTCGTCTCCATCCGCTTTGTCTCACAGCGTGCCGTGTCATCCCGCTTCCGGATGTTCGCACGGCCAACTGAGGTACCCGGGATTGGTTGTTTCCTCCCCGTCACAGTTGACGTCGGGGCCTTCATTGGTTCGCATTTCGTTTTTTAAAAAAAATTTTTTTATGTGTTTTGCGCAAATGCGCAAATGCGCAGGTATGCGAATACACAGCGTCGACGTTTGTGCGCTTTTGTGTATTTGTGCGCATTTGTGCAGTTTGATGTGCGCAAATGTGCGACTGCGCAAATGGCGCCCGGTTTAAAAAAAAATTAAGGAAATATTGTTGCTGGCCGGCCGGCAAAGGAAGGAGGGAAAGGGGAGGGCCTCTCCGCGGCGACGAAGCGTCCAGAAGTGTGCAAACCCGCAATACCGCGTTCACACCGTCCGCTTATAGAGCGCAACCGAGCGCCATGGACCGCAGGTAAGCCGGGACGGGAAATTGCGGGTTTTTACGAGTGCTGTCGCTGAAAAAGTGAAAGCACTCGCTTTATTTGTGCCCATCTGGAATCGGCCCTAGAATATTTTTATTCTATATTGAATTTTACTATTGGTCAATCAGTGTCAATATTCAGACTGGCATCAAGTCTCCAGTGTGTTAGCAGCGGTCTTTCACATCACCTACTACCTCATCTACAGAAACCAGGGACTGAACCTGGGTCCTTCTGCACGCCAAGCACATGTTCTGCCACTGAACCACAGCCCTTCCCAACAAGAAATTTGTAGTTTGTTATTATGTGTAATGTTAGGACAGTTCTACATAGCAGGCCAGGTGGGAAAGTATGGCCGTTTTCACACGGCCACACGCCCGGAAGATCACGCGAAACTCATGGCATAAAAGCGTCTTCCTAGCATAATTTCCTGGCATGATCCCCTTTAATGGCCCTTTTTCTGACATCATCAGGCCATAAAAGGGGATCATGCTGGGAGATCGTGCTAGGAAGACACTTCGTGCTGTGAGTTTGCGCGATCTCCCGGGGCATGTGTGAAAATGTCCTATCTCACATCATTTTCAAAACTCTGCTGGTAATTAAACAATTTAGACATGCAGCAATTGAGAGATAGAATGGATCTAAAGGCTCCTACCCCATGATCAAAACTTGGGGAGAGACAGAACAAAGGATAGGATTTTCTTACTGAATTTTAGGGTCTCATACCCAATCACTACCAACTCTACTGTTTCAATATTTTGGACCACCACTATGTTAGAGGAAGAGCTGATTTAATTATTTCTGTACTCAGTGGTTGATCCATGTGAAAGTTGTAGGAAGTAATGAGAGATTTTTTTAAAAAAAAAATCACACAATGCCTCTTCAGCCACCACAATAGCAGGTGTGAAAGCCATGGCTTCCTTGTGGTTAGAAGACGGTTGAGTCTGTTACCACATCTTAAATATAAAAAAAGAAGAGAAACCTGTTCCTGATCAAAAGAGATGCTGAGATTAGTTTGATCTTCAAGGTACTGGGCATTTCCCTTTTAGTGACCATTTCTAAGTACTTTACAACCCTACATAGAAAATTGTTGGCATGTACAGACATCTACCATTGAAAAATATACTTTTATGTTTGGTAGGAAGAATATACCAATATTTGAAGTACAACTGGTGCAATTTGTGTTGAAGACCAAGGCTGTGTTTCTATGCTGTTGCTTCCTTATGCTGTGACTTCATACTCAGAATGTGAATTTCACCCCATGTTGTCTGATAATTAATTGAATAGTGAAAGCAGTCAAAAAATTACAGCTTTAACAGGAAATAAACTATGTCTTCTGGGTTACCATTGGCATGGCTGAAGGAATGGAACAGCCATGCTCTTCTCAGACATGGAGATGATGGACAGCAGTAAGGGTCACCTGGAACACTTCCCAGATTGATTACTGCTGCTGATGCATGATTGCCACCTAATCCACAGACCTTGCAGATCTCATCCAGATGGACAACCCACATTAGGGAGGTGATCTCAGTGATGCGATGACACCCTTGCAGATTCCTGTTGCTCTCTGGGTGATTTTGGACCAGTCTCTCTCTCTAACCTCACAAGGATGTAAAATTAAGGGATGGAAACTGATACATATTAACCTGAGCTTCTTGGATGAAGGGCAGAATAAAAATGTAGTAAATAAATAAATTACCTGGATAAATTTGCCCACTTGTAGGGAGTATCTTGTGGGTGCCCTGGTACTATATCAATAGTTACGGCCTTTCAGTGGAAGGAACACTTTCCCTTGCTTAACAAGATCATGCACTTATTTCTTTCTCCTTACCTGGATGACATTCAGAGCGGGACCACAAGTGACGCCTGACACAGGTTGGACACTAGTCAGCTTACCTCAAGTTTTGATGGGAAATGTAGGCATCCTGGTCTTGCAGCTTGACTCTCTGACTGCTGTCCAATGGACTTTTCAACTGTCACTTGTCCAACATCCCGCCAAGCTGCCTACATTTCCCATCAAAACTTGAGGGAAGCTGACAAGTGTCCAATCTGTGCCTTTTGTCACTTGTGGTCCCGCTCTCAGTTAAAAAAGAAAGGGAAAGAAGTTGAGAGGGAAGAAATACTGGGCCGAATCCACACTTCCCTACCTTCCGTTTTTCATGTGCATTAATCGCGCTGGATTCTATCTTGCAATGTCCCAATCTGTGTTCACATCCCTTCTCTTAGTGCCGCTGCCTTGCACTATACTTCATCCACATCCCTGGTAGAATCGCGCAATACAGGGCAGGTTTAGATCCGACGTCGCCAATGACGACATCATGTTCATTTTTTTTTCATTTTTTCATCAGATTTCCGCTACAGCGGTTTTTTTTTTTTTTGCTAAATTGCTATGGCGAGGCCACACCCCTATGATGCCTGTGATTGGTTAATGTTATTCTATGCCTTCTTCTTTGAAATCCATTGGACCATTATTCTGGCGGGCTAATTTGAACTGATATTTAAGGTGGGGGTGATCCAAACTCTCCAAACGGGCAGACTAATTATTTGACGCTTGAATGTAATGTTAGAATGACGGATTTCCGCTATAACGGAAATTTCAACCGTTAAAAAAGAAATTAATTTTAACAGCCACTGATATTTACGACTGTTTGGCATCCTAAAAATGACATGGAAATGGAAATGATGCCACCCCTTGATGCCTCCATGGGGATTTTGCAGCACCCCGATTAAGATTTATGGCCAGGATTGTGCAACAATGCTGGGAAAGTCCCCTTTTAAAACAAAAAAAAAAGGGAAGTGGCAGGCAGGCAGGCATGCTGCAGAGAGAGTAGAAAAGCTTGATAATTGCACGGCAAAGAGGGATGGTGTTCCGGAAAGGCTACAAACACGGAAGTGGGGTGGTTTGAAGGGGGAAGTCTTGTGAAACGCTTCTATTTGTCCACATCCATGGTGAGAACTGCGCAAGAGAAGCGTTTGAACGCTTGACAAATTCATCGGAGGCGCAACGTGAAAGACGCGAGAGAATGGCGGGATTGAGGTAAGAGTATGTGAACAGCCCTCTGAGAAGCAAATAATGGGAGGGGGAAAAGCAGAAAACTTGAGACGTGTGGATTTGGCCCTGGTCAAAGCCTGAATTACAGAATGAGAGAAAGAGACAGAAGGGGGGTGGAGTGAAGGTGTGAAAAAGGTGGCTTCTTTTTGGGGATCTGCATGCTTTTGGTTAATCCAGTATAAAGAAACTGGCACACACACACCCCCCAGCTAGTGTTCTGTAGGCCTCTCTAATCGAAACCTTCAATTGGCCTCTCCCTCAAAGGGATGCAAAGTGTTTCAGTGTAGCAGAAAAGCAGGTTAAACAGGATAGTTTGGTGGGAAAAGGTCAATATTTACGTATATTACTGACCCTGAATGCAGAAATAAACTTGCAGTGACAAGTATAGGTAACTCTAATCTCAGTTTATACAATGGGAGTTAATTTGCTTTGCTATTCATATACCATAATATTCATATTCTTCTATGTGGTCCCTTGTGACCTGTTATTCCACTGGCAGCCATAAGATCTAGAAAGCCTGAATCAGTATATTTTCACCAGATCGCTTTAGCTTGTATCCCTACCTACACAGTGAAGCAAAATCTCATTCTCTGATATCCCCTGACCTACTTAAAGTAGTGCTTTTGTATGCCCCAACTCCTAAGAATAAAGCATTGCACTATTCTGTGGAAAGGATGTCATTGTTTCCCAGCATCAAAAGAGTGCTGAAAAAATGTGATATTTCTGCAACAGAAGGACAATCTTGAGGAAAATTCTACAGATACTGCATAACAAATGAGAAACCAAGGTTTTTGTATTTTTTATTGTGCAAAATGCACCCACACTAGAAGAAAAAGACAACTATGTGACTATGGCATGGAAAGGCCATATCTTGAACCACAGCATGGCTATTATTTTTATTTATGTTATTTCTCACTGAGACTCCAGTTGGATTACATTTTTTTTTAAAAAGCCTTCAGATGAATCCCAGGAAGAACTGAGTAGAGTTTAAAGTTTTCCAGGCTTTGCTATGCTGGTTAGGTAGGTTTCACCTTGCTCTAGGATTCCCTATATCCTCCAAGTAGGAGGGAGGACCAGGGATTTACCTGTTCTGCTCCCCAAGAGGCATGATGACATCACTTCCTGGAAGTGAGATCATCACGCTGGCCACAGGCTAAAATAGGCCCCAGCTACGGGTCAATGCTCCCAGCCTTTTGGGCTAAAATTGGCCCCAGCTAAGCATGGGAGCCTGTGGCTGGTGTGATAATGCCAGTTTGGTATAGTGGTTAAGAGTTGCAAGACTCTAATCTGGAGAACTGGGATTGATTCCCCACTCCTCCACTTGAAGCCAGCTGGGTGACCTTGGGTCAGTCACAGCTCTCTCAGACCTCTCTTAGCCCCACCCACCTCACAGGGTGATTGTTGTGAGGATAATAATAACACACTTTGTAAACCATTTTGAGAATGGCATTAAGTTGTCCTGAAAGTTGGTACAGTATATAAATCAGATGTTGTTGTTATTATTAAAGAAGTGACATCATTGCACCCCATTGGAAGCACGCCCAGTGTACACTTCCCGGGGTTGCCTGCCAGTGGCAGGCAATCTCCAGGGGGTTTTGCCACCTCCCGCTGATCACCAGCAATCGGCAGGCAACTGAGAAGTCCCTGCTCGCATGGGAAGAAAAGCAGAGTTTTTACAACAGGGCCTGGCAGACAGAACTAACACTAAGCCTTTTATGACTTACGTGAGTCCTGTTTGCGGGAGTCATTGCGGAGCAGTTAGCAGCACTGCATGTGGACATGGAATTAAGGTTCAAGTCACTGCTTAGCTATGACAACTCAAAGGGCAACCTTAAATAAGTCACTATCTTTTGAAGCTGCTGCTTTGAGGGGGGAAAAGATAAAGCTATCTTGTTTCCAGGCCCAAGTCCTTGGAGTGGCATTAAAAATAAGCAAACCCTTTTAGAAAAGAGCTTGCAATGACTGTAGCAATGGGCACTTAACAAACTGTGCAATGGAAACAAAACAATACCCCTAGACTACAAGATTGGTTGTTGAAAATAAAGGAGATCCATACTTAAAATAAACTGCTTATCAGAAAAATAAGAGATATTTATAGCATAGATCTTTTATGGTCAAAAGCAATACAAAGAATGGAACTAGCAATTATATAACTGGAAATACTATCGATATTGTCAGTTGATGGTGAAGGGTTTTATATGTCTATGGAGGCAGGATGAGAACACTTGGATTGATAATGTATTTTACAAATATCGGTATCTTTTTTATATATCTATAACCTGTTTATTTTAATACATGTATTAATTTTTAAAAAATAAACTGTGTAGAGCAGAAGGACTCATTCAGCCAGTACTGTGGTACCTAAGTTGGAAACCAGTTTGTGGATACAAAATGGCTACTAACTAGGGTAAGGCCTTGCCTGCTTTCCCAAAGGTTAGCTAATCACCACAGCCCTTCTTGGGTCTATTTCTGAGGTAAGAAAATGCTTCTTAAAGTCATGGTGAGGCAATATTTTTATTAGAACCAGACAAAATATAACAAAGTATTATTTATTATTTATTTACTTCTTTTATGTCCCACCGTTCACCCAATGGGGATCCAAACCAGCCTCCACCATTCTCCTCTCCTCACAACAACCCTGTGAGGTAGGTTAGGCTGAGAGTGTGGGACTGGCCCAAGGTCACCCAGCAAACTTCTATGGCAGAGTCTCCCATATTCTAGTCCAACCAGCACACAGCATTGGCTCTAGTAACAAGGAAGCCTGGGAGTTCTAAAACTTAAAAACTTTTATCACAATCACAGAGATGGAAGGGGCCATACAGACCTTCTAGTCTAACCCCCTGCCTAATGCAGGGTGAGCCTTTCATGATGCCTTTAAGTTCTTTCTGAACAGATGCATTACTTTATCGTTACTTTTGAATTTTTTCACCCTAATGAATCAACCTTGCATTTCCTGTTCACAGCATCCGAGCTCAGAATGGACCATTAGACTATAACCAAAACATCACATGCTCCAGATTTTTTAGAAAACAGAAGTATCACCTTCGAACATGCCTCAGGCTGTCTGCATAAAGCTTCAGGCGAGTGAAAATGCCACTCATTTTCTGAGATGAGACAAAGTGTATGGGGGAAGGGGCAGCATGGTCAGAAACACATTTACTTAAAAATCACCCCCCCCCTCCGCTAGTTCTATTTATTCCTAATTCGATGTGCCTATGTTTGCACATGGCCCTAAATTAACACCTGGGCCAAACAAGATGTGAAAACATGAGAACCACAGACAATCTGCTTTTTCAAAACAGGAAATTGTGATCATGGTGATCACTGTCATCCAGACTGAAAATCAGGGCATGGGGGAGAGCTAAGGTTCCCCGGTGCCCACTGGCAACCGGCAGAGGGTTTGGAGGGGGTTGTTGGCATGACATTGCCAGTTACATGCTGATGGGCATGTGCCTAGAAATGATATCAGCACATCACCTGGGAACACTATGGTATTTAGACAATATTAGGATGTTCTGGTGTCCCCTAGTAATATGCTAAATTGCTAATGTAACTTCTGGGCACAGTGGCAGTGATGTCAGCATGTGGGGATGCTGCTAACATCTCCCCCCATCTCTCCCCTGCTGGCCAGCTGAGCAGTGGGGGAAGAGCCTGCTGACAGCAGGGGATCCCCATCAACTCAGGAAGGATAAATCTGGGGTGAGAGCTTAACCTTCTCCCCCAGTCCCTTTTTCATGGCCTCTACCCTCTATGTGGAAAACATAAGGCACCTGTATAATGCCTGTATATTTCTCCTACAGTGCAGGTAATATCACTGGGGGGGGGCATCTGGTATGGGAGAAAGGACTAGCTTCCCCTCCTCCCACACCTTGGTCCTGTGATCAGCCTCCTCCCCTGGAAGTGATATATACTTTTAAACAAAGGCCTAGTGGGAGTTCTGTTCACAGATACCTCATACGTAAAGTTGTAAACCTCAAGGTGGGGCATGGAGCTCTCCCAGAATTACAACTGATTTCCAGACTACAGGGATCAATTCTGATGGAGAAAATAGGAGCTTCGGAAGGTGGACTCCATGGAATCACATCCATGTCGAGCTCCCTCCCCAAACTCTGTCCTTTCCAGGCCCCATCCCAAAATATCCAGGAATTTCCCAACCCAGTGTTGGCAACTTTACATATATACCATGTCTATTTGTACCCCAAGTTAAAGCTTCAAAACAAACCTATACTGACAAGCCTTGTTGCACCTTTCATGTAATTTTTTAAAATTTCTTGTTAGCCTATAAGGTGCCACAATGCTCTAATTTATTTTTGCTGCAACAGAATAACACAGCTACCCCTCTGGAATTACTGGAACCAGCAGGACTAGAAACAGGCAGGCACCAGCCCAACTTCCATCTCTTTTAATATTTAAAGAAGCCCAAGGACTTGAAACGATTATTGATGAAAGTTAGAGAAGAAAGTGCCAAAGCAGGATTACAGCTGAATATCAAGAAGACAAGAATAATGACTCCTGAAGAATTCCAAAATTTTAAAGGTGACAATGAGGAAATTGAAATAGTTCAAGATTGTCTATTCCGTGGCTCAACCTTCAACCAACAGGGAGACTGCAATGAAGAATTCAGAAGGAGACTGAGACTTGGAAGAGCAGCCCTGAAGGAACCAGAAAACATCCCTAAGGATAAGGATGTGTTACTGGGGACCAAGATCAAGATAAGCCACATTATGGTATTCGCCATTACTATGTAAGGTGGATGTGAAAGTTGGACAGTGAAGAAAGCTGACAGGAAGAAAATTCATTCATTTGAAAATGTGGTGCTGGAGGAGAGTTTTACGGATACCACGGACGCCAAAAAGAAAAATAAGGGGGTTCTACATCAAATCAAGTCTGAATTCTTCCTAGAAGCTAAAATGTCAAAACTGAAGCTATCGTACTTTAGTCACATCATGAGAAAACAAGACTCACGGGAAAAGACAGCGATGATAGGAAAATGTTGAGGGGAGTAGGAAAAGAGGAAGCCCCAACATGAGATGGCTTGACCTGAATAAGATTGTCAATGATAGGACATTTTAGAGGGCGTTCATTCATAGGGTCGCCATAAGTTGGAAATGATTTGACAGCACATAACACACACATGCTGATGTGAATTTCTCTGTATTCTTCCCTCCTCCAGTTCAGAGAAACTCTCTAATTACAACTCAGGCTGTATCCATTTTGATTATTTTCTATCTCAACAATAACAACACTTAGCATTTATATAGTGCTTTAGAGTGTTCCAAAAGCTTTGCATGCACTGTCTTCTTATAATCCTTTGCTCCCACTGTGTGGCACAAAGGTAGACCTATTAAATGTGTTTACTAAATAAACAAGGCTCAGTATGATGTCTGTGGGAAGTGGTCATAGATGCAGAGGAGTTAGCCGTGTTAGTCTGTGGTAGCAAAATCAAAAAGAGTCCAGTAGCACCTTTAAGACTAACCAATTTTATTGTAGCATAAGCTTAGGCTGAGAGTGGCTTACTTAAGGCCACCTCATAGCAGAAAGGAGATTCAGACTTCCTGAATTACAGCTCACATTCCCTTCTTGATTCATAGCTCTTTATCTTTGCTCCTATGCTTCACCATTACACACCCTGCACTCACAACTGCCCCTCGTCCCAAATATCCCAGTTAAAATTCAATCATGGGAGTTGTAGGATGACAAAATATAAAAAGCAGGTTTGTTTGTTTGTTAGAATATTCAAAAAGTGCTCGCAAAGCCCACCCAAATCAATGCTAATAGGTTTCTTAATTATTTTCATGGCTTGGACTGTTCTGCATCAGATGGAACCATATGAAATTTAGCAGAGTGCACTCCCAAGTAAATATGCATAGGACATTTACTTTTCTAAAATAGAAGCTGTAATGATATGACAGAAAATTTAGCCCAATAATATTGTGGCACCTTAAAGACAAATCGGTTAAATCAAGTACTGTTTAATGAAAAAGTTTATTTCAAGAATCATGAGGCTGATACATTATAGTCACTGTTTCCACATAAAATTTGGTGCAATGTCTGATATATGTTTCAAACACGTTTTTGACTGGGGTTTTGGAACAAGTATCAGAGAGATATAAATTCCAAAGATCTCCACAATTACCCTAAGCCCTCAGTATTGCCACCAACAAGTAACTGCAAGACAGTAAGTATCACTCCCCCCACCCCGCCCCGCATCTCTTTGCCTTAGGTAATTTCACAGGCAATACCAGGAGAGGCTCTTACACCTGTCTCTCAGCTGAGCCTTTTTCCCTTACAAGGCATACATTCAGACTAACAGAAACTTTCTGAGGTGGGAACATTTGACTGATAGGCTTTGAAAAGTGGGAGAAGTCAGGGTCAATCTCCATTTGTGTGAGCGACCAAGGCAAGAGAAAATTCTGACTCATTTGAGGACTTAATATAATCCTCAAGTTTAAAATATTAATAAAAATAAGCTCAACAGCAGAAGTTTGTCAACACAAGCAATCTTTAAAAATGAGCTTTGTACCATTTCTGAAAGGTGAGCAGTGTGTAGGGTTGCCATTGCCAACCTTCAGGTGGGGCAACTGAGATCAGTTCCCTTGGAGAAAATTGCTGCTTTGGAGAGTGGACTCTGTGACATTATACCCTGTTGAGGTCCCTCCTCAGGCTCCAAATCTCCTGGAATCTCCCAACCTGGAGCTGACATCCCTATGTAGGTTGCCAGCCTCCAGGTGGTGGCTGGAGGTATTACAACTGATTGCTACGTGACAGAGATCAATTCTCCTGGAGAAATTGGAGGATGGTCTGGTATTATTCCCTGCTGAAGTCTCCCTCCACCCGTAACCCCACCCTCTCTAGGCTCAACCCCCCAAATCTCCAGGAATTTCTCAACCTGGAGCTAGCAACCCTAGGGCCCATGTGGAGTTTGGTGCGAGCATGATTTGGAGAGGGGAGTGACCATAGAGTCCACCCTCCAAAAAGGCCATTTTCTTCAGGGGAACTGATCTCTGTAGTCTGGAGATCAGTTGTAATTTCAGAAGATGCCAAGCCCCCCACTTGGAGGTTGGCAATCCTAGGCTAGACCCCATATTACATTTTTTTATGTAAATTAAAATGTTGTGCTCCACCCTGAGCCCGCTCAGTGGGGAGGGCGGACTAAAAATCTAATATAATAAACAAACTTAAATCAAGCCCCAACACCTTTTGGAGTTGCATCATAATAAAACCACACACCTATCTCCTTCCTCTGAAACTTTAGCTGGAAATGTGGTTTAAAATGTAGTTTTACTCACCCAGTTAACAAAACTAAAAAAAAAGACAGTACTAGATGTATTGCACAGTTAGCTAAGAATAAGTGTTGTCATCCAGATTTCAGTTAAAAGAGCAAACCTGTTTCTCCTTCTAGCTTTCTTGTCAAGCTTCAAGATAGTCTATTTTACAGAAATCCTTTCCCACAACTTCTCCTACCTATTAGCACTGCTTCAGTATCATAGTTGTTCAGTACTTAAACTAGGTACACAAGCTAATGTCTACGAAACTAGGTACAAAAGCTAATGCTTTTAATACTGTGTTTATTAAACTCACAAAGGATAAGGTTAAATTGATTCCCTTAAAAGAAATCCAAATGTTGGTTTTGATAAGCCCCTTCTGCTTTACTAGTTATACCTTTCATTATTCCATTGAGCTTTATAACTTATCTCTCTCCCTACAAAGCCTAAATTTAACCCAATGCTTGGTTACATGATACAGGGCTCCGAATGCTGGTTGTTTGTAGGAGCAGTCCCACTATTTCGGTTAGAAGCATAACATTGCATATAAGCTCCAGAACTATGATTGTCTGAACAAGATATCTTATATAGACTTGCCATCTTTTTTCCCTGGCGGTGCTCCTGTGCCTCTAACAATTGCACAAAAGGAAGAAATTCAGTCATTTTTTCTTGTCATTGGTCATGCAACTTTCAAAAGACATAGGAGCCTTGCCAGGACAAAAGATGCAGGCAACCTCAGGTTTGCACATTTACTTCAAAATGTCCCACAAAAATCTGTGTGATTTCTATCCAAGTTAACATGTGTAGGATCAGGCTGCTTGTCATATATTTTGTTCCACAGGACTGTGATATTTTGGAGTAAGGGTTTAGTTTTTTAAATGAGGAAAGTGACATAAAACAAAACAAAGAAACCTAACAAACCTCTCTGATTCATTGAGGGGGGGGGTGAGCATATAATTTGTGTCCATATTAGGCAATTAGTGGCAGGGAATTGTATCAGTCATCCCCCCACCCCATCTGAAAGAGATTAACTTTTCTCCTTACCTGAAAACGTGTCGAGCGCAGTTGGTTGGTACTGGTCTGGATATCCATTTGTTGTGTAGCTAACAATCAGGCTGGTTTTGCCCACAGCCCCATCCCCTATAAGGACACATTTGATGCCCAGCTCTGAGCCGCTGCCTCTGGGGGTGCTGCATCTTCTTAGAGTGGGTGAGTAATCCAGTAGCTCCTGTGGAGGCATGGCTTGTAAGGCAGGAGAGGGGACACACTTTGGGCCCCTCTTTTTAAAAAGTGTCAATTTAAACAAAAGAGTTGATTTGAAAAACAAAACTTCAGGATGTTACTAAGAAGGATGCACAGCAAAATGGGGGGTCAGTCACTATGGCTCCCCCCCACAGTTGCAGTTTCTCTTTTGGTGGAACTGCATCTCTTCAGACGTCCTGGAACAGGAGGGAGGGAGGGAGAGAGAAGAGCAATAGAGAGGTTTGTATCCTGGGCGTGAGTTCCACTCGCTTAACTTTGCATTTAACTTCCCAGACCTGTAATGGTTTAAAAGGAAAAAAAACTTAATTTGCATGGATCCACCTCCTTTCCTTGTAACTTGATTCTGTTTGATGTGCGCTTCAGCAAACTCACATTCCTAGTCCTCTTAAAACTTTTCCTTATCCTTCTGGGAAGGTACTGCAAGACTGACTCAGAGAAAGCGTGCTAGGCTGAAGTGTTTTGCCCTCTGACCTTGTATAGCAGCACAACAAATGCAAAACATGTAAGTTTTTGTGCAATGCCTTGCCAACTGCAGGGACCACCTTGGAGGAGAAGCAACTTACCAGTCACAGTCAAATTAAACAGAAATCCAATAGCACCAGAAAGACTAACAACATTTATTCCAGCAAAAACTGGAATAAACCTTTCCATAGATTAACCTGGTCACTCCACTGGTACAGTCCTAGTTAGATAGTCCTGTAAGACACTGTAAACTATTAATGTCCCAAGAAATATGCCATTTAAGATGGAATCTCTTCAAGAATATGACTGAGACCAAAGAAGAGTCCATATATATCAGTGGCAGATTTTCAATGAGTCAGAAAAGAGACAAAGAACAAACTTCAAAATAAATTAGATGACCTTGCAGTTAACGATTACAGTCTTGGACAGTTTAGTTCTGTCATGAGCACCCTGAAAGCAGTTAGCAACTCCATCCACTCTCTCAAGTGCTGTTTCCTCTTCACAGGCCCGAGCTCTTCCTTGACTTTGACTTATTAGGATACATCCCAAAATGCTATTATTTAGATTAGACTACTTGGTACCCTTCCAGCAGAAGATGGGGGATTTGGGACTTACCCTTTGAAGTCTCCTCTTGCACACATGCTCCCAGAAAGGTGTGATGACTTCGCTTCTGGAAAGTGACATCATCATGCTAGCCATGGGTGTGCTTCCTCATTCTGGCCTGCTCAGAGCCAAAATTGGCCCAAACAAAGTGCAGGAGCATGCCTGCGGCTGGTGTGATGGCATCACTTCAGGATGTGCACTTTCCTGGGTTGCCTACTAGTGGCAGGTGATCACTGGGAGGTTTGCCACCTCCCGCTGATAACCAGCGACCGGTGGGCAACCAGGGCTGAATCCACATTACCTCCGCGTGTCCCGGTGTTGCACTAAATGTTCGCTAAACACCCGGAATTATAGCATCTTTCTAGCGCGATTCAGAAATCACGCTTGAAAGATGCTATACTTCCAGGTGTTCAGCGAACATTTAGTGCAACATCGGGACGTGTGGAGGTAATGTGGATTCAGCCCAGGTAAACCCCTGGGAGATTGCTCGCCACTGGTGGGCAACTGGCAAGCCTAGCCTGAAGCTCAAGCAGACTGGAGGAGGTGGCACTTAGCATGCTTTAGGCTTGCACAGCCTAAGGGAGGCAGTGCCTGGTTGGCCAAGGCCTGCATAGGGAAAATCCCAGCCCACCTGAGCCCCATGTGGGGCTTGGAAAGAGGTGGCAGGCCGGTTGTCTCTCCCCCCCTACTTTGGGGGTGGGGGCAGGGAAGGGTGGAAGTGGGAGCTTTTTGCAAGGCCATTTTCCTGTCCCAGTCTGCCCCTGCAATTGACACTATCGTATCCTTTAAAAAGTTTTTGCCCCATTAAAAAGTCAAAATCTTGCACTTTTAGAACCCCTCCCTGTTAGCCCAATGCTGAGAAACTTTCTGATTTCTAACACATTTCCAGCAAGGAACAAGAGTAATAACTTTGGTCAACAAACAGAACATAGCAACATAAAACAAAGGGTGGTGAGCGGATCGTGTTTCTTGTGCTTTACTAACGGTGTGTGACGAGCGAAGAACTCTGGTTTTTGGCAGAGAGAAAACAGAAGTCCAGTGACACCTTAAAGACTAACAGCATTTATTTCGGCATGAGCTTTTTGTGAGTTAGAACTCACCTCTTTAGAAGTCATGAACAGGAAAAATATATCATCTCTGGCGTTTATGAATGAGGTTTGTGGCCACTTGCATTCACAACGGACTAGCCTCAACAGAACAGGCAAAATGCTATTGAAATGGTTTTAAGAAGTATAATGTGTTGACATGAGCATTCCTCATGTCACAATCACTGATAGAACTGATGCTGCAACAGCAGGAAATTTAGCAGACAAGGATTAGGAGAATGACATACACACACACCCATCACCTACAGCTCCTATGGGAAAATGAATTTTCTTTGCATCAGAACAATGGTTATTGCTGTTTTTACAAGGGATGTGCCAAAAGCATTTCCTTTGTATTTACATGCTGCCTTTAGTACTTCCACCTCCACCAATCCCAGGCTTATTTGCATGAGGGAGATACAATTAATCCATGCTAGAGAAAGGAATCTGATCTCTGTCCAATTTTGGGTCTCCCACCTCTTTATACACTAGAACTCATAATCGATGTTGCAAGCACTGAGAGAGCTTTTGCTTCTTTGTCATCTTGAAATCTGCTTTGCACCCACATTCTATATAAATATATCCAGTCATAGGACCCATTTTCTCCCCCGTGCTTCAACCTGTGCTTTATGAACGAGGGGCTCTTTTGTTGCCACTATCTTCTCTCTAGTATCCAGACCAGGGGACTCAAAGGTGTGATCACTGTTTAGGGATATTCCGATTGGTTTTTGGAATTGTTTTAAGGCCAAATAGCTACCTACTAATTTTGCTAGTGAAGGGACACCATGTGCATGCCCAGCAAAAAGAGATGTATATAGCTGCATGTTTTCTTGCTCATATTATTACTCACATATTTCTAATCTGGCATGAAACTGTCAGTATGCCAATTTCCCACGCAAATGAGCTGTATAAGCCATTCACCTGAGCCCTTTTGGTGCACTGACTACTATTCCAGCAACCCAACCTCAAAATCCGGGCAGGGCTAACTCAACCAACAGTGCCACCTAAATCTTCTTCCATCCACCTCCTTCACTGCCTCTGCCTGGAAGGGCTAATTCTTCCCTCCCTCCTTGCTTCCTCAGGCTTCTTTAAACCCGATGTGCCAAGCCAATGCATGCCCTAGGGGTTTCTTGACTCTTTGCAACAGTTTGGATTGCCATGGGTGTGTGCGTGAGTGTGAGATGATAGAAGAAGATGAGGACACCCCCCCCCACACACACACACCATCTGACGCCTCATTTAGCTTCATTGTAGAGCCAGCCTTGAATTCAGATATGATGGCCCACCACCTTGAAGAAGATTGTTTTTTTTTATGTACTCATTCATCTGTTGAAATACTGATCTTTGTTTTATTAGCTCCAGCTCTCCAATGTATATATTTCTAACTGAAATGACTTCCTCACCTCTGTGGGAATTCTCCTCTGTATAACTATCTTTAATCTTGCAATTAATTTATTAGAAGCAAACAACACGGCTCCCACAGGTTTCTTTTTTCATGTCTTATCTGGCTCCTAGCATCTAAAACGTGCTGGTGCAGTTTCACTTAAATGCAAAGAGCTTTTCCTACAAAGGGATTCATTTGACTTCACTAAAGCATTTTTTTTTTGTTTTTGTAAGAGAAGAATCACCTGGCTCAGGAAAAGTGCACAGCTGACAGCAATGCAGGCACAAATAATTTTTGACAGCTGTGGAAATACAAGCAAAATATAAATTCTATTTATATATAAATTATATTTATATTATATATCAAGCAATTTATAATTTTGAGAATCTTGGCATGACAGTTCACAGCTGCAGCACCATCAAGTAGCCTCTCCCAGTGCAAACAATCAAATATGCAGTCCCAGTCACCCACCAATATATTTATTATTTATTTGAAATATTTTTATGCAAACTTCTAGTAGGCCCAGGGCAGCTGCTTTAGTTTTTATCACTCTCCCAGGAGCTCATGCAAGATGTCTCCCCCGCCCTCCGTTTTATCTTCACAACAACCCTGTGAGGCCCATTAGGCCGAAGGAGAGGAATTCGCCTAGACCTTACAGTAGGATCTTGAGGGCTGAGCAAGATCTCTCTGACTCCACACCCAGAATTTTGGCTCTGAATAATAATGGCACTATGTTGGTGGTATTTTTTCTTGATGGTCATCTAAACGTCCATGAAAATGGGAGAGGCACACTATTCACTAGTGCTGTAGCTGCATGGAGGTAAATGGGATTTTCGGGCAGCCTGAAATACAGTCTAAACACATTACAAGGAAGTGGCTCTCTGGAAACTGAATTTTGCATCACAGGATAATAAAGATATATGATGACGTAATACATTAATTTATGCATCACTTTTATTTATTTACTTTTTTTATACCCTGCCTTCCACCCCAGTGGGGATCCAAAGCAGTTTATATCATTTTCCTCTCCTCTATTTTACCTCACTACAACTCTGTGAGGTAGGTTAGGCTGAGTGTGTGACTGGCTCCACAGTTGTATCACACCTGTCCTCCAAGACCTTATTTTATTTTTATTTATACCCTAGTTTTCTCCCCAATGGCAGCCCAAAGTGGTTTACAACATTATTCTCTTTCCTCTGCTTTATTCTTACAACAACAACCCTGTGAAGTAGATTAGACTGAAAGATAGTGACTGGTCCAAGGTTAGCCAGCAAATTTCCACAACCGAGTAGGGATTCAAACCTACGTCTTCTGGATCCTAGTCTGATACAATAGCACTACACTATGCTGGCTCCTAATACAATATACAACTCAGACTTGGGGGAGGTAAACGGTATAGCACTCTGGAAATAACAGCGACATTTTAGGTACCATTAGAGAAGTAAAGCAGCACCTATGATGTCATATTCTTTTATCTAAGTACCTTCCATTCCAATTTCACTGGAATGAGATTATCTATGTAAGGCAGGGGTGGGGAACGTCTGGCCTGTGGGCCGTATAAGGCCCACGAAATCATTTGGTCTGACCCTGCCAAGATGTTCAGCTTCCAACGGGCCCAGCAGCTCCAGCGCTGGTGGGGAGACGCAGCGGAGAAAGACGAGTGATGGCGGCAGTGCTGCAGGTGAACGCAGCAGCCCAGGAGACAAGGCTGCTGCAGTGGAAGTCCACCAGCTGCCCAGCAAGACTCGCCGGCCTCGCTTGCCACCGCAACTGGCCTGGGGGCTACGCGAGCAGCCAACGAGACGAAGAGCCGCAGCGGCACAGCCTGGGCCAGGTGCCAGAGGCAAGGAGAAGTGGCGGCGTGATAGAGCTGCAGGTCAATGCGCCAGCCCCCGCAGCAACAGCAGTACTGTGCCACCACAGCGGACTCCGACCCCACCCGTGACGGGAAGGCCCAGCCCCAGGGCAGGCACACCCCCACATAATTTTGTATGGCCCATGAATGATGTTATAAATATCCCAATTGGCCCTTGGCAGAAAAAAAGTCCCCCACCCCTGATGTAAGGTTTTCACCACCTTTATGGAACTGACTGTCCAGTTGAAGAATCTCATTCCATTTTAAAGTTTAACAGATTTATTGTGGCATATGCATTGGTGGCCTTCACCAAGGTCAAATCCACATTACTCATTCTAAGGGCCAAGCTACACATGACGAATGACACTTGAACAGCAAGTGTATTTCTCCCTGTTCACTTGCCCTCCACTCAATCCACTTGCTGTTCAAGTGTCATTCGTCATGTGTAGCTTGGCCCTCAGTCACATGTTCCCCGCATTCCCCACGCAATCCCAAGTGCCGGTCACATAACCTCATTAAACAGACACATTTCATTTGCATTTCTCCCGAATATGGTTTTCAACGGGAGTTTCACGGTGGCCATGAACGGGCCAATGCGCAATTTAGGCGGTTTTTTTAAAAACCACCCCCCCTTCCTGTCTCTCCAGCCATTCCGAGAGTTCCTATTGGCTGATTCAACTTGCAAGTGCTCCGTAGTCTGCAAAAGACTGTTTTTGACTTCATAGCATTGGATTTATTGATTATGCTGTTTCTGAATCAAATCTGGTAGTTTGAAAAATCATTTTGGGGTGAATCCATCCTCAGAACGGACTCGCGAAACTTCCTTTTTAACTGTTTTTAATTTTTTTTATTTTATATTACTGTAATTCGAAATTATGAAATATCGAAATAATGACACTCCAAGGAAGTGAAACTTCAGTAAAATTCAGGCACTGAACTGTCCTGCATAGGAAATGCCCACGAAAGCTTCCCACATGCTTCCAAATTTCCAAAAAAGAAAAGGGAGAGAGCCAACAGTGCTGTCAGTGGGGGAAAGAGAGGTATCATTATCTTCAATGATGTTTCTTTATAAGGCAAGATCGAAATAACGGAAAAGTGCGCTCAAAAAAATAAAAAAAAATGGGCGGGAAAAAAGGTCCCACCCAAAAAAGCGGTTTTCGAGCAGCCATGTGACTGGAGGGACGCGCGAGAAAGACAGATTGGAAGCAGGAATGTGAACGAAGAGGAAAAAATCGCGGATTGGAGGCAAACGGAAAATATCCGATAAACATGTGGGTAATGGGTGAATGTGGATTTGACCCAAGTGCATGGAGTGTGGCAAATATATATATATATATATATATATATACAAATATTTGAAAAATAGAGTAATTGGGCCGGGGGAAGCCATGAAATGCAAGGGACAGGAGGAGGGTGTCATGGACCAACCTGGCCCAGCGGAGCAGAGAGACTCAGAGGACTCTTCTGAGGAAGAGGCAGTTGGTGAACCTGACCCAGATCCACAGCCAGTGGCAGAGGCACTGCAGGAGAAGGCAGGCCCTGAAGGCTCAGATATTGATCCACAGCCAGGTCCCAGCACATCGGTTCCTCAGCTTCCCAGCCCTGGACTGGCAACAGAAAGCCAGGTACAGGCCAGCTCTCCCCCTTCATCACCAGAGCCTCAGGAGCGCTGCCAGAGGAGGGCTAGAAGAGCCCTCCAAGCCAGAAGGCGCAGTGCCAGGCTAGCAGCACAGCACCGGCCCAGCATCATTAGTGATGATGAGTGCTCGCAGGAGCAGGACTGAGACAGCTGGCAGGTGCTTGCTGTAGCACAGGCAGCTGAGCACTGTGAGGCTTAAAAGCAGCCCAAAGAAGGAGTGGCTGCGTGGAAGTAACGAGTCTGCTCACTACTGACCTTGCTGCTGTGTTTGGAACTGATTCTCTTGTCCCTGACCTTGGCCTGTTCCTGTGGATGTGTTTCTGGAATCCTCCTTTGGACTTGAAGCTGTGAGTGTGCCCAATTGGTGCCTGAACCTTGGAACTGGGTGCTGCCCTGCTCGGACAACTTGGGAGTTATCCCTTGCCTGCTGCCAGCGTGAGTCTGCATCGGGACAGAGGGTTGCCAGGCCCCCTTACCCTCCCGGCGGGAGAGGTGGGACAATCAGCATGTACCTTGAGTTCCTTCTCGCATATGCACAGAGCACACATGTGCTCCTGGTGCAGTGCAGTGATGTCACTTCCAGGAGTGCCATCATTATGCAGGCCCTGTGAATGCTCTCAGGTGTCACATTGGGCTCATCTGGGTCCCTCAATGGACTGAACTGGCCTGGCATGAAGCCCGGGAGCACTCCCAGGGTCTGTATGATGATGTCACTCCTGGAAGTGATGTTGCTGCACTGGGAGCATGCCCTGGGAGGTCCATTCCCATGCCTTTTCCTCCTCCGCTGGGCAGGTGAGTGTGGTGGCAGGAGAAGGAGGCTGGGAGTGGGGGATCCTCCACCCCCACCAGGGAACCGGCAACCCTAGACAGGAGACAGTGGCTCTGACTCTTGATGTTGCCAGCCTCCAGGTGGGGAGTGGCTGTAGCTCAGTGGAAGAGCATCCACTTTGCATGCAGAATGTCACAGGTTCAGTCCCTGGCATCACCAGTTAAAAGGACCAGGTGGGAGGTGAAGTGAAATACCCCTTCTTGAGATTCTGGATAGCAGCTGCCAGACTGAGTAGACAATACTGATCTTGCTGGATTAAGGGTCTGATTCTGTATAAGGCAGCTTTATGTGTGTTCAGGTGGGGGCTGGTGGTGATCTCCTGGATTTACAACTGATCTCCAGACTACAGAGACCAGTTTCCCTGGAAAAAATGGTTGCTTTGGAAGGTGAACTCTATGGCATTTACCCTGCTGAGGCCACGCCTCTTCCCAAACCCAACTCTGCTCAGGCTCCACCCTCAAATCTCCAGAGATTTCCTAACCTTGACAACCCTATTTTTGACACAGACAGATCAGAGGAAAATGGGGCCCATGTGTCTTGTATAGTGCTTCAAGGTCTACAAGGAACAGAGATCAGGAATCCAAAAAGGTCTGTTGTTGCTCCCCTCACCAATGTCTACATAAACTATTGATAAGGTATAAAGACCTGTAGAGCAGAATGACAACATTGTTCTGCCTTGTAAACTGACCTTTTACGAATTACCAGTAAGGAAAGCAGACAAATAAAATTAAGCCAATGGTGAAGAAATCCAGGGCAATCCACACATTTGTGAGGCCTCAGTCCTCTGGGTTGCAACATCACCTGTACAGACAGCTGGGTGTGGAGCACAGATTCTTATGCTAGTGGGGGGAGGGGCAGCAGGGCTATATAGGGAGGGTACTTTAACAAAGCAAACAGATACTCTGCGGGTCAAGCTTTCCCCAGCCTGCTGATTCAGTGCTGGGAAAAGCTTGAACTGCTGCATTCTGCAGGGAAGAGTGCTGCTGCTGAAAGCCCAAAGAGAGAGATATTAGCTGCATAATTTTACATGCATTCTCTCTTTCCCAGCTCCACTGCAGAATTAACAGCAGAGTAACCAATCAGAAACTTTTTGTGCTGTCAGCGCTTACATGTAGGGTTGCCAGCTCCAGGTTGGGAAATTCCTGGAGATTTGGGGAGGTGGAGCCTGGTGGGGTTTGGGGAGGGGAGGGACCTCAACGGGGTATAATGCCATATAGTCCACCCTCCAAAGCATCCATTTTTTTCCAGGGAAACTGATTGTGTTGCCTGGAGATCAGTTGTAATTCCAGGAGCTCTCCAGCCACTACCGGGAGGCTGGCAACCCTACTTACATGTATACAGCTTGTACGTGAATAAGTTCTGATACACAAACCACTATTTACAAGGAGGCCAAGGTTTGATGCTGAGTCTTGTCCTCCCACCAGTTGTTGATTGTACCCTGCAAGGCTACAGTGCAGGGTAATTACCAAGTTTAGGTGGCCTAGAGACCCCTTGTCATCTGACCGCATCAGATTTTATTTCTTACTGAATGAGGTCTTGCTCCCATTTATGTGTCTTCCCGCACATTTTGTCTATATTCCTCTCTTCCCCTTTCTCTTGACCTCTGCTGGAATTCTGGTTTCAGGTATGGTTGTCAACACCAGGTTGGGAATGTCAGGGCTCACCACAGACACCGCTAAGCAGGGCCCAGGTGTGCCTGGCTCTGACCTCAGGGGGGGTGTCAGGGATACTGCAAGACCCTGCTCTGTGGCAGGAGAGGCAGTATACCTCACCCTGGCTCCCTCTCAGTCCACTCGCTGGCCTGCTTAACCTGACCCCATCACCACTCTTACTCTCCTCCATCATCAACTTTCCTCCTCGCACTCTCTTGCATCTCTCCACTCCTACACAACCCACCACACCCTGTGGGTGGACTTCTCTTATATCCTTCCCTTCATCCCAGGCTCCTCCTGCCAGGCCACGCCCCTCCTTTGCCTTCCACCATTGGCCTGGGCTGCCTCAAGCAGTTGCACCTGAGGTAGCTAGTTTGGCGCATTGGACAGCTACAGCTGTGCTTTCTTGGCTTGCTGCCAATCTTTCTCTGTTCTGAGCTTCCAGCAGCCTCAGCTGGTTTCTATTACGCCCTTCCTCCCTGTTTGCAGCTTGGGGTGTGGCCCTGTGCTGCTTCTGCTATCCTGCTGGTAAGATATCTGTCTGGCTGAGGGCTGGCTGCCCCTATTTCTTGTACTTTCTCCCTCTGCCCTGGTCCCCTCCTGGCTGTCCTTACTTCCCCTGTCAGGGCCCTTAGTCTCCCACTGGAGGGTGGGGCTGTCTGTCTTCCACCTGCTCCTTCTGATCCTCTGGGGCTTGGGAGCTGCTCCACCTTTCTGTGACTGGGTTGCCTCTTTCTCCCCTAGGGCTTGGGCAGGGGCTTCCAGTACCTCTACCCCCTTGTTGGCACTCTGGACAGATGTGGGTCCTGTTGCACTTTGGGATGGGGTTGGGCGGCGTGCCCCTGGCTTGTCTCTCTCTCTCTCTGGCTCCCTTTTCCCTTCCCTTTCTGCTGGCTGGAGCTGCACCCCCTCCCAGGGGCTTCCTGTGCCTGCCGCTGGTGTCCCATCAGCTTTCAGGTAGGGGGGTTGGGGCAAGTCCGGGGTGCTTGAGGTGCTCAACCTTGGACAGGGAAATTCCTGGAGATTTGGGGCAGAGCTTGGGAAGGGCAGTTTGGGGAGTGGAGGGAGCTGAGCAGGATATAATGACATAGAACACCCTCTGAATAAGCCATTTTCTCCAGGGTAACTGATCTCTGTCATCTGGAGAGCAATTGGAATTTCAGGATTTCTCCAGGTCCCACCTGGAGGTTAGCAAGCCTTCTATTATACCTAAGAATGGAAGAAGAGCCCTGCCAGATCAGACCAGTGGTCCATTTAGTCCAACCGGCCTCACACAGTAGCCAACCAGTTGCTATGAATGGCCAGAAACAGGGCACAGGGCCCCTGAGGTTGCCTCTTGGCACTGGTATGAATGGAGAGATTCCCTTTAGTCACCATGGCAAAATAGCCACTGATAGACCTATGCTTCATGGATTTGTCTAATCCCCCTTTTTTCTTTTTTTAATAAACTTTATTTTTCATTTTTAACAACATATATAATAAATATAACACATATTAACTTTTTCTCAACAACAAGTCTAACGTTTACAATAAAAATTTTTGTAATTTGTGATTTTAGTTTCTTCAAGAGCTTTTTGAGAGGTAAAGTTCTGTGCTGTACTGTGTTGTACTTTATTTGCTTGGTGAGAGAGGCTTCAGTTGATGAAACCTTTTGTCTTCTTGAGTAGTGTTATTTGATAGCCTATATACTTTAATAAATGAGTGAATGATATATTTGTATTTCTGGTTGTGCCTCGTTGATGGTGATAAATTCAAGGAGTGGATACCATTTCTCTGGGAAGTCGGGTGGTTTGGGGTAGATCTCAGCTTTAGTAAGGCCATCTGTTACCTTTTCATTTATCAAATGTTCCCACAATTTATTATACCAGTTTGTTAATGTAGGTGTTTTTTGTGATTTTCATGTCGTTGCTATTGTTGTTTTGGCAGCTACTAATAAGGTTCTTAAGAGGTCCCATCTGATTTGTGGAATTTTAGTTTTACCCCAATGCTCTAAGGGGATTGTTTCAGGCTTCATTGGAATAATATAGATTATTTGCATTTGAGAATTTCTTTCCAGAATTTTTAATGAGGTTACATTTCCACCAGCAGCCTCTAATCCCCCTTTAAAGCTGTCTATGCCTGTGGACATCAGGACATCCTCTGGCAGTGAATTCCACATTTTAATCACTTGTGTAAAGAAGCATTTCAATTTGTCCATCCTGAAATCTATTGCCCACCAGCTTAATTGAATGCCCTCCAATTCTAGTATTTTGGAAACAGGAGAAAAAGTTCTCTCTGTCCACTTGCTCTACCCTATGCATAATTTTGTAAATCTCTACCATGCCTTTACTTGTCTCTTTTCAGATCTGAGAAGTCCAGGACTCTTCAGCCTTTCCTTATAGCAAAGGTGCTCAAACACCCTAATCTTGGTTGCCTTCTTCTGCAGTTTAGGGTTGCCAAGTCCCTTTACTCCCTGGTACTGACCTTGTCTTTGCTCCTTGCACATGCGCTAGCACAATGACGTCACTTCTGGGAAGTGACACCATTGCTCCGCTCCAGGTGCACTCTCAGGGCAGCGTGATTACATCACTTCCAGGAAATGACATCATTGCGCTGCCCTGGAAGCATGCCCGGGAGGCCCATTTCTGTATCTCCTCCCACCCCGGCTAGGTGAGTGGTGGCAGGGGGGGGAAAGGTGGGAGCGAGGGACCACCTGCTCCCACTGGGGGACCTGGGATCTCTAAAGCAGGTAGCAGCTGTGACCAGGAATGACTGTTACCAACTTTGACTGGTTAGCTGGTTATGGCCTTTCCTAGGCAGAAAACATCTGGCAATTGTGGTGCAGGGTCTGGTTACATCTAGATTAGATTACTACAATGTGCTGTACATGGAGCTGCTCTTGAGAAGTGTTTGGAAACTTATGGACCTTATCACTCTAGTCTTGGTCTGTCTACATTGGCTCCCAATTTGTTTCTAGGAACAATTCATGGTGCTGGTGTTGACCTTTAAAGCTCTAAGGACCTCCCACTCTCTTATGATCCTACCCAACCATTGTGGCCATCTTTGGAGGCCCTGCTTCGGGTACCCCCCTACACCTTCTAAGATTAGGAAGATAGCAACCCAGGAGAGAGGGTCTTCTTCACTGTGGCACCAAAGCTCTAGAACTCTCTCCCCAGGGAGACTCATTTGCCCCTTTCTGTTGCCCTCTTTTGCCAGCAGGTGAAGACTTGTTTTGTGTGACGTTCCCTCAGTGATCCACCCTTCCCGCCCAAAGTTTTAATTGTTTTTTAGTTCTGGTTTTAATGATGTGGTGTTTTTTGTGTTGGTTTCAATGGTTTTAAAATGTGATTTTATTATATATGGTTTTTGCTGCCTTGGTGGCCCTTGCAAAAGCAGAAAGGTGGGATATAAGTTTTGCCAAACAAGCAAGCAAGAAAGCATGCAAGCAAGCAAGCAAATTTGCTCTAGATTTTGATCAGTGAGAGGGGAAAAGAAAACGAAAAACTAGTCTTCTGTTTTCTGACCAGATAAAGGTTTCTATTTATTACATTTATACCACATGTTGTACATAACTAACTTCTGCTTCAGTCAGAAGAAAGCCATTCCCCCCTCTCCCCCCCCCCCCCGAGGCTAATCCTGTCTAGTTTGCATCCAGTGGACTCAATGCTCAAATGATGTTCATCCACACACATACTTATGGGAGAGGCAACATGGAGAAGGACAGATAAATGACATCAGGTGAAACCATGAGAGAGGTTGCTGGAGCTGAGACTCACAACTCACTTGTCATGCACCCTCTTAATTATTATTTAATTAGTAAAAGAGCCAGCTAGACAGATTCATCATGCATCACCCAAACAGCTCATCACAGTGCAGTGTGCAAAAAAAAAAAAGCCAACTCCCTCATTTAAGACATAAAGTACAGGCAAAGCACCATCACTGCTTACAAGATCATCACCAATAAGATGATGAAAAAACTCCAAGACTGTATGATCCATTGTGTAGACATATGAAACCTTGTAAAATTGTTTGTCATTGAATTCCCTTTGTAACAAAAAGGACTCTCCAAAGTGTTGCTGAATTAGTTTAAGAAAGGTTTGCCAGTCTGATGGATGGTGCAAGACCGTTTGCCATTTCAACGGTCCACTGTCCTTGGAAAGTATAATGTTTGTCACAAATGTATTGTATTGTATTGTATTGTATTGTCGAAGGCTTTCATGGCCGAAGAACGATGGTTGTTGTGGGTTTTCCAGGCTGTATTGCCGTGGTCTTGGCACTGTAGTTCCTGACGTTTCGCACGCAGCTGTGGCTGGCATCTTCAGAGGTGTAGCACCAAAAGACAGAGATCTCTCAGTGTCACAGGGATCTCTGAGACACTGACACTGAAAGTGACATTGAGAGATCTGTCTTTTGGTGCTACACCTCTGAAGATGCCAGCCACAGCTGCGTGCGAAACGTCAGGAACTACAATGCCAAGACCACGGCAATACAGCCCGGAAAACCCACAACAACCAACAATCTTTTTGTTTGTTATAAAAGTTGGGGGGGGGGGGATCATTTCTCTCCCTATGAGAAATGCACAAGAATGAGAATACCATTTATAATAGGTCAAGACAATTGTTTGCAGTTCCTCTTTTTCTTCATATATATTTTATTAAAATTCAGAACTTGGTGTTTAGCAAGAGACCTTCTAAACTGCTTGGTGATACTTTGTGTTGCTTGTTGGTTTTATTGCTGCAATGATAAACCATCCTGGTACCCAGGTTCAGAATCTATAGGTACTCCATGATCAGCCAAAGATTAAAAGACACTGTGAATGTTTTAAATTATTAGAAAGATACTATTAAGGTTAATTAATGATGGCTATAGGCCATCATTATTTAACCTTTATTTTACAGGGCCCCAGAGTAATCTGGGGCCTTTGACTCAAATCTCCAAATATGTCAAATCTCCAATTATTCTTGCCTGTTTGTATTGCCCACACATTGAGGTGGGAGTCATTTCTCATATGGCTAATTTTATGCCAGGAAAATCATAGATATCATAGACAGTAAACATTAAAAAAATAGGCATGTAACCAGTATTTTGAATTTTTCTTCCGCAGCTGAGAATATGTAAGAATGAGACAGAGATTGAAAAAAACATGCTGTGAACTGTACAGAATTTTTAAAGAACACACTATAAAAAGCAGAAGAGATTCACCTACTCTGAACGGATTACTCTTTGATTGGTTCTTGGTTCTTCTGTGTCAGAGTAGCTTCTCTTTGTGCCCACCCCCACCCTTTTCTGTTGCTTGAACAGGAAGTATAAATTTAGCTGCTTTGAATGGACACTCCATGCCTCGGATGAAGTGACCTCTAACACTCAAACTTTTGCTGGCGTAAATTTTGTTAGCCTTGAAGGTGCTGCTGACTCCTCTTAATCCTCTCAGCAAAAGCACTCCCAGTTAGCAAGGCTCTTGTACTACCTATATTTAAGAAAATGGTAACTCCATTTCTATTCTTGATCAGTTGGATACAACACCATCTTTCTCACTAAATGAGACTGCCACATTTCCAGAAAGGGTTTCAAAGAAATGAATGGGGGGGGGATGTGATTTTCAGTTAATAAACAGAAATATATGTAACCCTGTCACCAATCCTAAGTAACCCTAAGTTACTAACATAACTTAAATCAGTTAAGTTTAAGTTCAGACACTTTTACTGCTCTTATAACGACCAATTACCACAAACAATCCTTGGACATTGAATATCCTGTTGTTCATTATTGTACTTTGCTTAGTGAATGTTCTAGCTGTTGATTATATTGTATTTTCACTTGTACTGCATAATGCCTTGGATCGCTCTGAGATAGGTGGAAGAAGAAGAAGAAGAAGAAGAAGAACAACAACAACAACAACAATTTCATTATTTCTTGATTTTCAGCATTTGTCCAAGTTTTGCTCTTATTTTGTTCAAGTAGCGCTGCAGCAGTCTGTTCTGGTTTCTCAACAGAGTCTGCTGAGCCCCGTAGCCCACTTATCGATAGGTGTCCAGGAGGACCCTAACAATCGAGCTGCAGCATTTTGCACTAATTGGAGCCTCCTAGTTAACTTAGATGGGAGACCTATGTATAGAGCATTACAATAGTCAGGCCTTGATGTTACCATAGCATGGATCCAAGTGGCCAGGTCAGCAGTGTCAAGATAAGAAGCCATCTTCCAGGCCAGAGTGAGGTTGTATAAAACATTTTTTGCCGCTGCCTTAACTTGTTTTTCTAGTAATAACACTGGATCCAGTATAACCCCTAGGCTCTTAACTGAGTCTGCAAGGGTCAGACAAACTCCATCAAAAGTGGGGAGTACAATGTTCTTCAAGATCTCTGCCTTCCCAACAAGCATCACTTCAGTCTTGTCTGGGTTTAATTTTAATTTGTTGTTCTTCAACCATTTCACCACAGCTGTCAGGCAGTGATCTAAGATTTCCACTGCATCCTGTGGGGATCTAGATAGTGAGATATAGAGTTGAGTGTCATCTGCATATTGATGACATCCAACTCCATAGCTGCGAATGAGTTCTCCTAAAGGCTTTACATAGAGGTTGAATAACATGGGAGATAAGATTGCGCCCTGTGGAACCCCACAAGGTAGTTCCCATTCTGGAGATAGCTGATCTCCAACTGCAACCCTTTGAGTCCGCTCCGAGAGAAATGATTTAAACCAGTCAAGGGAACATCCTTTGATGCCCACTTCGGTTTCTAAATGCCTCAACAGGATGGCATGGTCTACTGTATCAAAGGCTGCAGACAGATCCAATAGCAGCAGTTACTCCCTTGTTTTTAATCAGAAAAGTCTGTTCTAAAAATATTTAAATTAAAGCTTGTAATTTCATGAATCATTACATCTTTTTTAAAAAGTTAGGAGGGATGAATCACTGTCTCCTAGTGAGGCAGTAGATCCACTGGCCCACCCTACCAATGAGTCTGAACTGATGACAGTTTTCCAGCTTGATCCTATGCAGAATGAGATGTACTTAAGCACACTCTTTTGAATAAGATTAGGCAGATCTAACTTTGCATAGGGTTGTGGGCTGTGTCTGCAATGCAGTGACCCCAGATAATCTTGGTTTCTGTAATGATTGCAAACTAGGTATGTGGCATTAGCCCGTCTGTTTGATGGACCATGGCCCCCTAAACGAGGGGAGTACAGAATTACAGTGCAGACTTAAGCAGAGTTGCACCCTTCTAAGACTGTTAATATCTATAGAAGGCTGTACTTCTGTTTAGTATTTGCCTGCCAGTCTTTCTTCCTGGTTACATACTAAACTGTTTAATCAAAGGCTCAGTTTTTATCAAATTTACTTGATACAGGAATGATGAAACAGTTTTTTATAGCAAACCATTTGCCACTAGATGTGTTGGTCCAAAGCAAAATGACAGAAAATGTTGTGCAACCTTTTGAATTTCCCTGCAACTTTATCAAAAGGATGTTGAAAGTGGATGGGGGTGGGGGGAAGTGGAGAAAAGATGCTCCAGGCCCCGATCTTAAGGCCTCTTGTCTACATCCTGCATAGAGTACCCAGCAGACTAGAATAGATTGAGAGGAGATAGTGTCAAGCGGCACCCTTTAGCCTTCTGGGGAAAAGAAGGAACCTCAAAGGAAATAAAAACCAGTAGCTGATTGACTATCAGTGAGATCATATGCAGAGTTGTGCCAGCAAATTTATAGGTGTAACTCTGCATATGATTGCTCTGTATTTCTCCAAAGAGAGAGAGAAAAGGATGTTTCAGGCACTGATCTTAAGTCCCTGTTATCCACAGCCCGTGCCTGTATCAAAACACATGGATAGAATGTTTCCTTCTCCTGGAGCTCTGAGCAATTACAGAAAAAGGGGTGGAATGGATTCAGATCTCAATAGCAACACCTCTCCCCTTGTGTTCTGGTGCCTCTTTTGCCTTGGCAATGTTTACCCACTCAAATGGGTTCTGTTCAAAATGAACAGAATTAGAATGCCTCTACTGGTAGGCGATTAATCTTTGTTGGGTCATGTTGCCACCTAGTGGGCATATGCAGAAAGGATGGCCCCTGCACTCAAAGGCACAGTGACGTCAAGTGAGGCCATTAAACACAGTGGAATTTACTTCCAAGTAAATGTTTAGAGGGTTGGGTTTTTTTTTGCGGTACGAATGTACTTTATCAAATGCTAAGATTCTTGCACAGGTCCTTGCATAGAAAGACATAATGAACAAGTTAGTCATTAAGGTTGCAGCAGCCCTTCTGTTACAAATAGCAATTCTGAAATTTATTCTATTGGACAAGCATATTACTTTGATAGACAGATACAGTTACACAGATAGACAGACATGTCATCAAGTTTATCCATGTGCACACAGGAACCTGAATCCTAATTATGTTTCTAACACGTCTGAATCTCTTCCAAAAATTCTGATAAGTATCATCTTTTTGATGAATGTGTCACGTGCTATCACGGGAACAGGAAGCACTGTCATACTTGCATCAACATATGGCTTCTTGTGACTCTAGAATTTTTTGCAACTTGTTAACCCTGCACAGGATTAGAACAAATACCGTGGTTCCCTAGCACCATCATCAGCTTTCACACTCATGGATCAGCAAATAAGTCATCAACACATAAGAAGAATATGTACATACAATGATTAATTAATAGCCTCCATATAAACTAAGATATAGATATAGTTCTTAGAAATATTTAACCAGCTTCCTTAATGCACATGGTGAACTGCAGAATTTAGTCACCTTAAGGGCGATTTTATTAGAATGATCTGAAAGCAGAAGTATTAAATTCATCACATCTACCTGGGAAATTAGATAAAATTGGGGTAATATATAAGAAGTAGATATCCTTATAGAACAAACAGTATGCAATGTTTTATCTTGCCTTTTCTCTCCAGTGGGAACCTAAAGTGACTTAGATTATTCAACTCTTCTCCATTTTATCCTCATCACAACCCTGTGAAGTAGGTTAAGCTGAGAGTATGTGACTGGCCTAAGATCAACACCAAGCAAGCTTCCATGACAGAGCAGAGATTTGAACTTGGTCTCCCAGATTCTACACCAACATTCTAACCACTCTACCACACTGACTGGCATGTGTTCAGCTGTTTCAACCATCCAATCATCAGCTGTCTAGTTGACACTGTGATCAAGAATCACTGCAATCCGAGGGGGCAAACCATTCCTTTTTTGGCTCTCCTCCTTCCCTCCCGATTTTTATTAATAACAACTTTTTATAGTTTTTTTCTACACACCTCTAAACCTCTTTAGTAAGCACTAAGCCAATTTTTCTTTTCTTTGAAGTAACAGGTAAATATTTTAATAAACTATCCTTATTTTATAAGCTATGTAAATAAAAATAATTGCAGTCGAAGTCTTGTATTCAGTCACTATATATTCTTATCAAAGTTCTACTCTTATTATTTGGTTTTCTGAATTATTAACAAAAAACACACTATGCTTTTTCATTGTTCATTCTGAAAACATTGAAAATGCTTTTTCTCTATAGCAATTTGCAGCATGCATATCCCTCTCCTGACCTGGATGGTCCAGGTAGCCCAGTCTCACCAGATCTTAGAAGCTGAGAATGGTCGGCCCTGGTTTATATATGGATGGGAGACCACGAAGGAAGGCCAGGGTTGGCTCGCAGAGGCAGGCATATCACCTCTGAATGTCTCTTGCCTTGAAAACCCTATGGGGTTGCCATAAGTCAGCTGCAACTTGATGGAATAAAAAAAAATCACTCTCCAGTGTTTACCAGGCCATATTGGGCCAGAAAGCCTGATATGGGAGCAGGGGGACTATTGAATTAGCAACAAATCAGCAACTAGGCAGATCTAATCTAATCAAGGGTAGTTTTTTGAGATGGGAGGACATTCAGTTATCTTCCCTGGAAATATTTTTTTATAGTCCGCCTTTTTCACTGAGACTCTAGGTAGATTACATAGTGTGGTATTTCCATAAACAATGCCATAGGATAAATAAATACAAATTTACAAAGACATAGCATTAGCAAGGATCCAACACAGAGGAGAACTGCTGAAACAGAACATAATCAGTTCTACGGCTGACTGACATTAGACAACATGAAGCACAGGTAGTATATAGGAGTACATATTTAAAGCAACAGATAATATGTAAGGCAACATAGTGGTGAAGTCAATGGTCCCTAACTCGTTAGTGAAGCATCTGAGACTCCCTCCCTACAATACCACCCTCCTATCTGAGAGGCTCTCCGGACTTCCTCAGGCAGGCCATTCCACAGGGCAGGAGCCACCACAGAAAAAGCCCATGTACGGGTTGCCGTTGATTTCTCCCATGGGCAGGATGGCACCTGCAAGAAATCTTGTTCAGATGAGCAAAGCTGCTGTGGAGGGATATAGGGAGGGAGGCAGTCCCGTAGGTATGCTGGGCCAAGGTCATGAAGAGCTTTGTATGTAATAACCAATACCTTGAATTGAGCATGCTGATAGGTAGCCAATGGAGTGACTGTAGGATGGGACTGATGCTTCTGCTCACTCCTGCTAACAGTCAACCTGCAGCATTTTGTACCAATTGCAGCCTCCTAGTTAATTTAGATGAGAGACCAATGTATAGTGCATAACAGTAGTCAAATTTTGATGTTACCATAGCATGGATCCAGGTGGCCAGATCAGCCGTGTCAAGGTAAGAAGCCATCCTCTAGGCTAGAGTAAGATTGTAGAAAGCATTTTTTGTGGTGGCCTTGTTTTTCTAGTAGTAGCGCTGGATCCAGTATAACCCCTAGAATCTTAACTGAGTCTACAAGGGTCAGACGAACTCCATCGAAAGTGGGGAGTACAATGTCTTTCAAGATCTCTGCCTTCCCAACAAGCATCTCTTCAGTATTGTCTGGGTTAAATTTCAATTTATTATTTTTCAACCATTTCACCATGGATATGTTTATCTGTATAAATATGTATAGATTGTAGCCTTAAGTTTACCAGAGAATAAATCCTATCAAAGTTAATATAATTCTAAGTAAGCATGCATAGGGCTAATTTGCCAGGCTATGACTGCCAATGGTCAGTCTTAAGATCAAAATCACATTTCCTGCAGCGGCGTGACAATGTCACTTCCTGGGAGTGATGTCATCGTGCCACCCTGAGTACTCCTGCGCTTCACAGCGGGCCCATTTGGGCCCCAAATGGGCTGACTTGGGCCCATTTGATGCCCAGATTGGCCTGCTGCGAAGCCAACTTGCACGATAACATCATCCAGAAGTAACATTATCGTGCAGGTGCAGGAGTGCACACACAAGGGACACAGAGAAGGTGAGCACTGGGTGCCTGCCCTCCTGCCAGGAGGGTAAGAGGACCTGGCAACCCCAATTGATTCTTGTATCTTGTACCGGTACATTTCAATCCACATTTCTCTTTTTCTCATATATACACCAACAGAAGGGAAAAAAGCCGAAAAACCCACGTCATAATTGATGTAAGTATGGGATATGGTTACGAGGCCAAAACTTAACGCCAAGCAGCACTGTCCATCTGAAAATATACTAACTAGAAAGTGGAAGAATATATTCAGCTGTTCTGAAAACAGCTTATACCCTCAAAACAAGTGTTTCCAATCGACTCACCAATTAGGCAAGAATTCTAACCATGATACTGGAAAGAGAGAGCAGTTGCTTCGTCTCCCTCAGGAACCCAGCATCAGATTCTTCATTAGTTATCTTCATTCCCCAAAAACCAAAATAAGTTAGAAAATTAGCATTTTTATCCTGCCTTAGACCCTTATTACAGCTCCTGCTTGTATTACCTTAAACTTTTACCTCAGGAGAGCTCTGGTCACAACCAACTTTCCTTTTTTCTCCACACAGAACTTCAGGTGTTCTCTGCTTTGCCCAGGCTTATACCTCGAGAACACCTTCCCTCAGGGGTTTTGCTAACACCTCCTGCAGTGTTTTGTCTTTTTGCATGACTTATATATTGCTGCCTCCCAAAAGGATTTTTCTGCAACCAAAGGTTTTTGCTTTAGAGCCCTTCCTTTTAACTAGTATTGGGGGAAGGCTTTGTTATAGTTAGTAGTATGGTAGAATGGTCAGCACATAGCTGTGAGGTAAAAAAGAGATTCTATATTCCAGATGAAAGTGGTGTTTTGCTTAACCAGAAGTAGAGTTTATTTTTAAGTACATAAGCATGATGGGTGCAGTGTGAAAATGAAATCCTGCCCTCAAGTCACAGTTGACTTATGGCAACCCCTGATGGGGTTTTGATGGCAAGAGACTAACAGAGGTGGTTTGCCTTTGCCTGCTTTTGCAACCTTGGTCATTGTTAGAGGTCTCCCATCCAATTACTAACCAAGACCAATCCTGCTTAGTTTCTGAAATCTTACAAGATCAGGCTTTGCTGATATTGGCTTCAGAATAGGGTCATAAGCTTGGTCATTTCAAAAACAGTTATAATCTCAAAGGTATATTCACAGATCCAGTCACAAATTTTCCACTCAGTTGTCACTTAGGCTAGTAATAAACAGACTCATTTACAAAGATTTATTTCCTTCAGTTCTTCACTCATAAAATAAACACTCCTCTCATCCACACAGACACGGCTTCACTGAGGCTTCTACTCAGATTGCCTGATCTAGACAGAATCACTGAATTAGACAATAATTTCTCTTTGAAATATACACAGATTGACCCTTCTACACAGTTTGCCTGACTTAGGCTGCAACTACAAGAACACTTTCCTGGGAGTAAGTCCTATTAAGGAGACTTTGGTAGGATTTTGAGTAGGCCATCTTAGGATGGCACCATTAGAATACATCCTCTCAGCACTTTGTTTAAAAACTGCAGTTCGCTCCATCTCCAAGAGGACAGCTACCATCCAATCACAGAACACTTCACTCATGCCTCCAGCCCCTCTCTTCAAATCAGCATTTAAACCCACAGTAAACATATATTTTAAAACTCTCAGAAATAAAACACACAAACCTATTTAGATGGAATAACATCACAATAGAGATCGTTCTTTTCACAGAACTTAGTACTGGGGCTTGTTTTTATATATAGCACCCAGTTTCATTTAGGTGCCAGCTGCTGGGCACCTGCTCTTTCCACTGCACTTCAAAAACAACAGTTGTGGAATATATTTTAAAGGATATGTAGGAGAATGAGGTAGGTGGCAGAACAAAGATCAGACTGTACCACTTTAGACTGCAGGTGGAGGATCACATTTTTGAGGGCTTCCTCATGTTAACAGCTTCCTGCTGCATGTGCAAACCAGACCTGAAGCCTTCAATTAAGTTGCAGCCTTAAAAAAGAATTATGGGGGAACTTGAAAACCTGCGCACTACTTTGCTACACTTTAGGTGGACCCAAGAGGCATCCTACTGTTTTTATCCTATTGAAATCAGTAGGGCCTAAAAGTCTCTAAAAATTTACTTAGTGAAACCGCTGGGATTCCTTGGCCATTACTTGTTAACTTGTTTTGCAAAAATAAGGAGATTGCCAAGCATTGCTATACCTAATAATAACATACTTTGTACACTGCTCTGAGTTTCAGTTGTCCTGGCGGGTGGTATATAAATCAAATATTATTATCAGTGTCTCTAGTTTTCTTGATCATATTTCACATAATTACATCTCACTCTGTATTTCCTAAATTTTCTGTGGTTGATCATTTTTTCCCCTTCATAACCCAATACATAACTGTGGGCCCATCACACATCATCTGATGAAGTGGGCTCTCCTCTTTAAACAGTTATGCTGGTTCAAACACCTGTTAATCTTTACTGTGCAATAGCCTAACACAGACAGCCCTCTGGAAGAATACACAGTTACTTCACAACTGCAGTCACTGGGATGACACAATAGCCTTTATTTTATTTATTTCCTTCATTTATAGTCTGCTTTTCTCACCAAGACTCAAGGTTAGTTTCATAATTTATAACTGTGCAATCAAAGTAATACAATACAATAAGCAGTAGACTAAGAAGGATTACAGAATTAGAGTAGGGGACTAAAACGGTACAACGGGGACTAAAACAGTACAACAATAAAATCAAACTGGACTACACAATTAAACAGTGCAATGAACAAAGCAACGAAATCTTCAAAAATTAACTATGATCTGGTTCCCTTCCAGAACAGTTTCTAATAGATTGTCGAAGGCTTTCACGGCCGGAGAACGATGGTTGTTGTGGATTTTCCACAACAACCATAGTTTCTAATACAGCTTTCCGCTATTCCGGTCCAACACCCATAGAGAAAATAACCATATCCATTTCCAGCCATATTCTTTCTGACCCCCTGGAAACGTTTTCTACTCTCTTACAACAATGCCAGAAATCTCCAGGTTGCGGGTTTGGTGTTATAGTCCACCGAAATCAATGGGTTTAGAAGGGTGTAACTCTGCCTAGGACTGCGCTGTTATAGCAGTTTGGAAATTGCAGCACTCACAGCGTGTTGACTACATCATCATGCAGCTGCCGCTAGGGATCAGAGCTAGAAGTTGGTGCAACTGCAAACACAAAACCTCTAGGGTGCATTTGTTAAGGCTAATTTTTGGAATCCGCTCCTAAAAATGCACCGCAGAAATACTTCCTAATCAGGCTCGTCGTTGCAAGGCGCTTCCCTAGCTGCATAGCTCTATGGTTGAAGATTCGACCCGGAAACAGGAAGTCCCGCCCAGCTCGAGGGGATCGGTGCTTCGCGGATCAGCTGAGAGCGGCTGGAGCAGGCGGAAGAGCCCGGGGATTTGGGGAGGCCCGCTGAGTGCTGCTGCAAGAGCGAGAGGCCATGGCTTCCATTCTGGACGACTACCAGGACTCCATCTCCAACATGGCCTCTTCGCAGCAGATCCGCGGCAGCCTTGGCATCCCGCACACCGGTAGGAACGGGGGCTTTGGAACTGGTTGAGCCGCTGCTGCTGCCGCTGCCGCTGCCGCTGCCCCCCCCCCTCGTAACCCATATCCGACCGGCCTGTGCACGGCCCCAGACAGAAAGGCTCCTCCTTAGCTTTTTATACTAACGGTTGAATTGTTGCAGATATGCTTGTAGAGAAATACCCGAGTTTTAAATACCCGGGTTTTAATATCCAGGGTATGTTTGCTTTGACCCCCACCGCCCTCCTCGATCTGGGTGCATTTTTTCATTCCAATAAAAGTTAATTCAGGCATACGTTAGATTTACCAGCTTTTACCGTGGTTCATCTGGAATTTAAAGTGTTACAGGAGAAAACCAACTGCCAACCAGAACCTAATATTTTTCTGAGATGCATCCTTGAACTGCTGATAATTTGATAAGTGATGATAGTTAATGAGCAGTCCTGATTGCCTTACAAAACAATATCGCAAAGATCCAGACAATGATTTGTTTGAGGATTCTTCAGTATGTTAGTTTGCTTTGCCTCTATGGATAGAAGAATTTTGTGTTAGGCCTTCCAGGTATGTGTTGGAAGTGAACATTCCTCCTCCCCGAGGATGCTGACAGAAACCCCTTTGATGTCAGTGTTTTTGTGTGTCCCCCTCCCCCTTTCTGTGCTCTGTTTCCAGAGAAACTGATATTCATTAACTTGGGAAATGCCCCCAAACCAAACTTTTTTCTCCCTTGTGGACACTGAGGTGATGGATATGATCAGGTGCTTAGCAGGTCTTGTTTATATGGTTGCCTGAAATTATGGAAAGTTGCAAGAAATGTGAGCCTAGGAAAAATGTGAAGGACAGAGGTGATGTTATCTGTTGATGTTTTCTGTGTGCAATCAAGATGTCTCATGTATTCTGCTAATAAACAATGTGTTTGCTTGAGAATAAGCAAAGCTATGGAAAAATCAATCTCAGATTTTCAGCATTGTGTCTAGTTTGTTTATGATGCTAGAAAACTTGTGTATGTTACAGTGCTGGTCTGCAGTTAGTCCTCTTAAAGTCCATTGATTAGGACTGGAGTAACTGCATAGGACTGCTCTCTGATACAGGAGAGCATATTTGTTCAGCTTGCATAGCACCAAGTGCTGCTTCCATTTGAATGTACATAGCAAACTCAATAGTATGATTATTTGTGTGCTGTTAATTTCCTTTATATTGTTCATGTCTCTGGGTTTATTGAGAATCTGACTAGAAAATGTATACATGTCAAACTGGTGAACAATGTTACGATGGAGAAAAATTAAGATTTCTCTCCATTTTCTTTAGAGCAAACGGACAGTTGCTACATTCAGCAATCTGTACTGTGCAGCACCAGTGAATATAAGAATTGCCTAGTCCAGAATCCAGTTGTTTCAAATGATATGTTTCTGAGAGTTAACATTCAGGATTCAGTGCCATTTGGTCCCACTTTTGCATGCAATTTCTGCTTTCTGTTTCCAGTGTTTTTTTTTCTTTCAGAGTTATATATCATTGCTGTTTACTTTTTTTTAACCTTTGTTTTTATTTTTTTTTAAGGTTATGTGACTGCTCGGCTGGAAAAGGAGACTCACATTTTCAACAAACAGAGAATTGACTTCACCCCGCCTGAGAAGATCAACAGCCTAGTGGTCTCCTCTAACCAGCTATGTATGAGTCTTGGGAAAGACATAATTTTTAGGTAGTTTGTACAAATCTTTTATCATCGCTCATTAATTTTATTATTATTCCAGACAATTGAAGTTAGTCCATATTGAGGTGTGGACAAAATTGGCAGGCATCTAATCACCTCAGGAAATGTGTTATGGTCAGTGATGCATTGCTGAAGTGTCATGTCTTGCCTTTTATCCTGTGCTAAATTTGTGGTGATGGAAATGACCTTTAGAGTGTGATGATACCTCCCCCCCCCCACAATTCAGCATTACAATAAATATTTCTTTGAAATCAAATAGCTTTGTCAACAACACCCTAAGAATTGTCACGTCAGATTAAAAACTTTACAGAAGAGAGCCATCGTAATCCAATACATTTTCTACCAATGTCATGTGTCAAACACTGCCTATGATGTGTTTTAGAGCTTATCGATCACTGTCCTCTCTCTCTTGTTGTAATACGTTAACTCACTTAAGGAGTATTCCTGGTTCTTTCTTTGTTACTTGCTCTGCTCCCAGATTGGTCTTGTGAGCAGATGTTTCCAGGTAGGGCTAGATTGGATGAATCATTGGAGGGAAATTTTACCAGGCTCCCTCCCATGAGGATACTAAATGTCATGAAGCCGTGGCCACTACAGAGGATTGTGTGCCAGAAGCAACTCTGACATATACTTGCATGCCTCAGGGCATGCAATTCCTTGTTCAAAAAGAATATTGCCTCTTTCCAAGCAATGAGTTTCGATCCAGCACATAAACAAAATGGTGCCACAGTGCAGATGCTGAATGCTGGATAGTTAGTGGTTGGAGTCCTGGACGAATTTGATAGGGAACTTAAATCAATAACTCAGAGAGATTCCAATCATAATCATAAATAATACATTTCATTCCAAACTGAGTTCATGTAAAAAATACATGTTTTGAGGGGAAGTTTCAGAAATTGTTGGCCAATTGGTCAAGGTCAAGGTCTAAAATTACAGAAGACTGTTTAGGACTGTTCAGTATGGTCCCTACAGAGGACTGTTCAGTATGGTTCAAACTAATGACATGCTGGAGTTTTGTGAGCAGGGCTTCCAGAATCTTTGTGTGTGTTTGCATTTTTAAAAAAATTAGGCATGAGAGGACATGGTTCTATCATGACCACTGTAAAGGGTGGGGAGGTCAAAGCCTTCCCCTGTGCCATTTTCTGAACCTGAACTGGCCCTGGGGAGCCACTGTTTACTCCAGTGGGGCAAGCATAGAACCCTAGATCAGGCCCCTGTGCATTTAATTTTTACAGCAAAATTATGTCTTCACTTGTTTCAAATACTTTTGCCTATGCCCGCTAAGATTAGAATGAGAGATGGGCACGATCTGAATTACGATTTCAACCCCCCCCCCCCCGATTTTGGCGTTTTCGCCATTGTGACTCAGCTAATCGATCCAGCCGTCGGGAGTTTGCTAGTTCGGGACTTGATCGGATGGGTCAATTTCTGTTCAGAATTGCAGACGCTCTGGCGCTAGTAATTAATTCCCAGGGCAACGGAGTCAGGAAATGAGCTGTGTTTGCCCTCCTTCTGTCACCCTCAAAACACAAATGGAAGCCCAGCTTTCCTTGATTAGCAGGCTTCCTTCCAAACACAGAGCAGCAACCCAGGGGAGGGAGGGGGAAGGGGGTGGGTACAAAGGAAAGGCAAAAGGCAGTGCGGGAGGCTGGGAGGCCACCTGCGCCGTTCGCCTTTCCCCAGGACAAGGGGCGTGTGGGCAAGCCGGCCGCCCCTTGTCTTGCGGGGCAGGTGAACGGCGTGGGCAGCCTCCGAGCCACTCGTGCTGCTGCCAGCTCCGCAGCGCACCGGGACAGCCGGCTTGCTGCATGGGCAGGGGCGACTCAGGAGTGCGCGCGCGCAACAGCCTGACTGCGGTTGCTCTGGGCACTGACCTCCCCGATTCCCGATTTCGGACCAGAAACGAGACTTGATCGGTTAGAACTGGGAACCTGCGTTCAGCGGCAGCCCAGATCCACGATCAGCTTAATCGGGATTTATTTTTGGATCGTGCCCATGTCTAATTAGAATAGCAAAACAAAAAAATGATTTGCCAAAATGCCTGAAGACAAGTTATTTTCAAAGCTTTCTATGGTGAGTTGGAATTACAGAATGAATATTAAACCATTCTTTAAACATGACCTTGACAGTGTGAATGAAGCAAGAATGGAACTGCTTACAAAAAATGCTCCACTCTAAATTCACTTTAAAGTGTAGTGTCAAAGCAATGAATTTTGCAAGCTATCTACCAAGGTGCTTATGTTTCTGGACAAGCAAATGCTGCCCAGATGTTCTTTCCCAATTAATGGGGGTGGAATTTGGATAGTCAGTCATGGTAACACAAGTGGTCACAACCTCCAGAAACATTGAGTGCATACCATGAGCAGTAGTGTGCAAAACAGTGTGCACACAACAAAATGTGGTTGCTGGTGATCCAGTACTATTTTTATGTCTGCATATTGCAAAACTGATCGCTGAATTTAACTTGTATTTTTTTTCTATAGAACACAAACCTTTGTTCAAGAATGCTTAGTTCTGTTGCTGACTTTTCTGTGTGTGTGTGTTACTCCATATTACAAGTTGGCTGTTCTCCGTTTCATAATTTGTAAATGCCTGTGACTGCTGTATTTGAGACATACAATAAATACACAATAACAAAAAAGCAAGATAACATATTTTCCAAAAATTGTGTACAAATAAGCTCATCATCAACAACAAAGAGCCAGCATGGTATCAGGAGTATCAGACTAGAATCTTGGAGAACCAGGAGACCTTGGGATAGTCACAGATTTTCAGTCTAACCTACCCCACAGGGTGACTGTGAGGATAAAATTGAGAAGGTGAGAATGTTATAAGCCACAATGGGGAGAAAGGCAGGGTAAAAATGAAATGAGTAAATAAATCCTTTGCTTCCAAATAGCAGTTTCTACAGATCCACTTGATTTCTCTTACTGTTAAGTTATTTCAGGAGGAGTAGCTGTGTTATTCTGTTTGTAGCAGTGGAAAATAGCAAGAGTCCAGTAGCTCCTATAAGACTTAACAAAATTAGTGGTAGGGTATGAGCTTTCGTGAGCCATAGCTCACGTATCTGAAGAAGTGAGCTATGGCTCATGAAAGCTCATACCCTATCATTAATTTTGTTAGTCTTATAGGTGCTACTGTACTCTTGTTCTTTTCCACTGTTGAGTCATTTGTATTCTTCTTTTATCAGGCTTGATCTGGCCAAGGCAGATGAGCCTAACCAAGTAGAACTTGGACGAAAGGATGAAGCCAGAGTTTACAAGCTGTTCCTGGACCACACAGGTGAGATGAGAATAGGAGGTGTTAAATACTGTTTGACGTTCAGTAAATGTCTCAGAGTTTTTGTCTTAAGCTGTGTGTGTGTTTATTTTTATTTTATTTTATTTATGTCATTTATAGTCCGCCTTTCTCACGGAGACTCAAGGTGGATTACACAGTGTGAGATTAGTACAGTCAATATCAGGAACATTTCTGTAGATAATGCCATAGGATAAATAGATACAAGTTCCTGAAAACATAGCATTATCATGAATCCAGTACAACATAGTGGTAAAGTCTATGGTTCCTAACACATTAGCAGATCATCTGAGATCCTCTCCCTACAGTATAGCCCTCCTATCTGAGTAAAAAGCCTTTTTGAATAATTTGGTTTTGCATCATTTGCAGAAAGCCAGGAGAGTGGGGGCACTCCTGACCTCCTCAGGCAGGCCATTCCATGTAGTAGGAACCACCACAGAGAAAGCCCATGTACGGGCTGCTGTGATTTCGCCCATGAATGGGGTGGCACTGGCAGGAGACCTGTTTGAAAGAGTGAAGCTGCCATGGAGGAGCATAGGCGGGGAGGTGGTCCTGTAGGTATGCCGGACCAAGACCTTGAAGAGCTTTGTAAATGATAACCAATACCTTGAACTGAGCATGGTAACTCAGTGACTGCAGTAAGAGAGTGATGTTCATTCTCCTGCTTGCTCCTGGTAACAGTCGAGCAGCAGTGTTTTGCACCAACTGGATTCTCCTAGTTACTTTAGATGGGAGACCTATGAATACTGCATTGCAGTAGTCAAGTCTTGATGTTACCCTAGCATGGATTCAGGTGGCCAGGTCAGCCATGCTGAGGTAAGAAGCCATTTTCCAAGCTAGGGAGAGGTCGTACAAAACATTTTTTATGACTGCTTTAACTTGTTTTTCCAGTAATAGCACTGGATGCAGTATAATCCCTTGGCTCTTAACCGAGTTTGCAAGGATCAGACAAACTTCATCAAAAGTGGGGAGTACAGTGTCTTTCAGGATCTCTGCCTGCCCAACAAGCATCACTTCTGTCTTGTCTGGGTTCAGTTTCAATTTGTTTGTTTTCAGCCATTTCATCACAGCTTTCCGGCAGCGATCCAAGATTTCTACTGAATCTTGTGGGGACCTAGATAGCGAGATAGAGAGTTGGGTGTCATCTGCATATAGATTACATCCAACTCCATAGCTGCGAATGAGTTCGCCTAAAGGTTTTATAGAGGTTGTTAAATAACACGGGGGATAAGATTGCACCCTGTGGAACCCTGCAAGATAGCTCCCATTCTGGAGATAGCTGGTCTCTAACAGCAACCCTTTGAGTCCGTTCCATGAGAATCGATTTAAACCAGTAAAATCAAAAAGAGTCCAGTAGCACCTTTAAGACTAACCAATTTTATTGTAGCATAAGCTTTCGAGAATCAAGTTCTGTTCGTCAGATGCCTGATACAGTGACTGGTCAAATACAGAAGAGCAGGAGAGAAGAGGCAATTAGGGGGAGGAAGGGGGAGGGAGCAATCAAAACATTCCTTTGCTAGTATATGTAAACATCTCCTTTTAGTGTGTGTATCAGTTGGCTTCAAAGGAGTTTGCGCTGTTAGTTTGTAGAAGCCAAACAGCTAGACCATCCAATTCCAATGCAGTATGGGCCTTCGATAACCACAGCTCTCCCTGCCAGATGCATCTGACAAAGAGATCTGTGGTTCCCAAAAGCCCACGCCAGGTGCCACTGAGCTCCCCCAGACCCCACCTCTGTAAAGGAAATCTGTGTGTGTATGAGTGTGTGTGTGAGAGAGAGATGCATGTTTGCTACCTTTCTCTAATGGATTTATTAGCAAGAATGGTATAGCTGAAGACTATGGAAATGCGCTTTCTTCACTGCTGTTTATAAACTGTAGTAGAGTAACATTAGCAAATAACCTTAAAACTGTTATTATGCTAAACTGCATTTCCTTTTATCATATATAGTAAATAATGTCATCTAATTTAAGCTACTAAGATATCCAAGCACTAAATAATATTAGATATTGATATGCATTATCCGTGAGCATTGTATTTGGGATGAAAACTCAAAAACAGCTGTAAAAACTTTCATACGAATCCTTTGAGGCAAGCTGGAGATTCCTAAGCAATTATCAGGTTTTTTTTGTTATGTTTTTGTTCTCGTTGAAAATAAGTGGGGATGAAGACATGATGATACTCAAGACAATTAGACAAATTTCATCTCCTTAGAGGATTTGAATATTTCAGTACATATATCAAATCTTTTTGTCAAAGTGTACTAAAACATTCTTTAACATCAGAAGCTATGCCTAAGGAGGGATCCTTAATGATCCTCTGTTCATTATTTCTTCTTTTCTTTCATGGCATCCCTGTTTCTTTGCAGGTTCTCACCTTGTCATTGCCCTGAACACCAGCGAATGTGTCTATTTGAACCGAAATGCTCAGAAGGTGCGACCCCTGTCTCGCTGGAAAGGTCACTTGATTGAAAGTGTGGGTTGGAACAAGTTCTTGGGTTCAGAGACCAACACAGGCCCTATTTTGGTGGGAACATCCCAAGGCCACATCTATGAAGCTGAGATTTCTATCAATGAGGGTGGTCTCTTTGGTACTACTCCTGACCAGTACTTCCGCTTCATTTATAACTTGGAGGAGGAGGCAGGCCCGACTCCAGTGTGTTGTCTAGAGATAGAACGAGGAATTGATGGGAAATGTTTTATCATTGCCACCACTCATAAGAGACTCTTCCAGTTTGTTGGCAAGATTCCAGAAGGGGCTGATCAACAAGGCTTTGGAGCTATATTTAGCATGCCTTCCAATCACCTGCCTGGGTTCCGTGAGTTTCCAGCCAGCTTGGGCTACAGTGAGATAGCATTCTACACTCCAAAGCTTCGCTCTTCTCCAAATGCTTTTGCGTGGATGATGGGAAATGGTGTCCTGTATGGATCACTGGACTATGGACGTCCTGACTCTATTCTGAGTGATGAGCAAGTCTGGGAGTACCCTTCTGATGTAGACATTTCAGTCAACAAGCCCATCTCCATAGTGCTCACACAGTTCCATTTCCTGCTGCTGTTTCCTGACCAAGTGAAGGCTGTCTGCACTCTGAATGGGCAAGTTGTCTTCCAGGATGTGTTCCTGGATAAGTTTGGCTCATTGACCCGTATGATCAAAGATCCCTCATTTGGACAAATCTGGATTCACACAGAAAAGGTGGTGTTTCGGTACAATGTACAGCGAGAGTCCCGAGATGTGTGGAAAATGTACATGAACATTAACAAGTTTGATTTGGCCAAAGAGTACTGCAAGGACCGTCCTGAATGTCTGGATGTTGTCCTTGCAAAGGAGGCTGAACACTGCTTTCAGAACAAGAAATTCCTTGACAGTGCTAAGTGTTATGCTTTGACCCAAAATTTTTTTGAGGAGATCGCCCTTAAATTTATTGAGGCCAAGCAGGAAGAAGCATTGATGGAATTTCTTCTTAGGAAGCTGGCTAGCTTGAAGTCCTCTGAGAAGACTCAGTTAACTCTGCTGACCACCTGGCTGACAGAACTCTACTTGAATCGCCTGGGAATGCTGGAAGGGGATCCCTTGAAACAGGCCCTCTATTTGAAGACTCGGGATGATTTCCGCAGCTTTTTGGGTAGCCCCAGAAATAAAGACTGCCTGTTCAACAACAGAGCAACCATTCATGAGCTGTTAGCCAGCCATGGGGACACGGAAAATATGGTGCACTTCGCTGTCCTCATGCACGATTATGAGCGGGTGATAGCCCATCACTGTCAGCATGACAACTACAGTGCAGCCCTAAAAGTCTTGTCCAAAATCAAGGATGAGGCCCTTTTTTACAAATTCTCTCCCGTCTTGATCCAGCATATCCCCAAGTTGGTGGTAGACGCTTGGATCGAAATGGGCAAGCAGTTGGATGCACGGAACCTCATCCCTGCCCTTGTCAATTACAGTCAGAGCGGCAGCACCCAGCAGATCAGTGAAGCCATTCGATACCTGGAATTCTGCGTTTATGAGCTGAAGGAAACGCACCAAGCCATTCATAACTACCTGTTGTCCCTTTATGCTGTGTGTGATCCTAAATCGCTGTTGATCTATCTAGAAAATGCAGGATCCTACTCGGACAAGATCCACTGTGACCTGAAGTATGCGCTTCGGCTCTGTGCAGAACATGGCCACCACCAAGCATGTGTCCATGTGTACAAAGTTATGGAGATGTATGAGGAGGCAGTGGATCTAGCTTTGCAGGTAAGTGTGCTGTTATGAGAACAATGAGCATTGTGAAGTTGTGTTCTTGAAAGTTCAAGGGCTGAGAGCAGAGGTGGATTGGGACATTAAAGTGGCCCATGACTGGGCCAACCTGAGTGGCAGCAATGAGTGTTAGCTATCCCATTGCCACATTCAGCTTGCACTAGGCCAGTGGCAGAAGGGAGAGTGCAGTGGATGAGGTCACACCCGATATCGCCACCGACAGGGTGCAAGCCAAGGGGCCTCCGCATCTCTGCCAACATCACTAGGACTTCAGTTGTTCCTGGCTGCCAGCCGTTCTCCAGGGTGGTGGCCCATCCGGAACTTTCCTGATACCCATCTGCCCCTGCTTAAAAGTCTCTTCAAGGAGTGGTTGGAGAGGTAATGATGTTTATAGAAGACTGAGGATACGCTGGAAAAGACTGTTGCCTGTTAATGAAAGGATTCCTTTACTGAATTATGTCACAGTCCATTTAGTCTGATAATCATTATATGGGCAGAAAGTTTCCTTGGAAAATGTCACAAACATGGCATGAAGGCAGTAGTGCGCCCTATTGGCTGTCCTGTCACACAGAGGTAAACTGCTTCCGTTTATGGAGATTCTGTTTACCCATTTTGACTAATAGTCATTGATAGGCCCATCTTCCATGAATTTGTCCAATTGGTTTGGAAGATGTTTGAATTAGCAGACATTGTGTAAGTGAATTCCACAAGTTAAATATACACTGGGTGAAGGTCCTCCATCTACTGACAGTATATTTAGCTGGGTGACCCTTGTTTTGTGAAAGGGAGAGAGCTTTGTGCTGTTTGCCTGGTGTGTGAGTGACATGGGACTAGTGGAGGAGTGCAGGAGCTGGGAACTGATCATGGAGTAATGAAAGCCGTGGTTAGAGGGTTGGACTAGGACCTGGGACAATCTGGTTTGAATTCCCTCTTTGCCATGGAAGCTTGCTGTGTGACTTTGGGACTGTCACACTTTCTCAGCCTAAGCAACATGTTGGTTGTGAGGATAAAATGAAGGAGGGGAGAATGATGTGATAAGTCACTGAGTCCCTGTTAGGGAGAAAAGGAGGACATGTTTTTTTAAAAAAAGCTCTTGGTACCCAAGCCCTGGCAGTAAATATAGGGCTGGTTGGATACAGTTGAAGTTTGCATCTTTGAAGTATGACTGTTTCTACCTTGTTTTGTCTCCAGCTGAGTAATGCCTCTGATCAAGGCAACCCCACAGTACAGCTGCTAGTCTTGTGCAAGGCATGCCATGTCTGCTGTTATCTGGTAAAGAACAGGGTGATGACTGGGCCTTGACTGGGCTGAGAGTTGCTGTGAAATGGATGAAACAATCCTGTAGCTTTTATAAAGAATGGAGTTTGTATCTTTTTGTATCTCCTCTAATGGGTATGTGAAGCTGGTCTTCTGCTATGTTGTGGGAGAAGAAAGAAAATGTGGCTAGGTATTAAAGGAAAGCACATGTGAAAGCCATGAAGAAATGCAACCCTGGTTGAATGGCTGTATCTTGACACATCTCTGAATTGTTGCTTTTTCAGAATATCCAAAGTGACACCAGTTTTGTGTTTAATGAACAACATCTGGTTTGTGTATCAATACTGTGATGCAGTTATCTCTGATACCTCTTAGGGTGCTACAGCTTCTCCAACTGTATATTTTGTGACAGAAGTGGCTGAAATCAGTAAATATTTCTTTTTAAATTTTTGGGTGCTTGTTTTAGGTGGATGTAGATATGGCAAAGTCCTGTGCAGATCTCCCTGAAGAGGATGAGGAACTGCGGAAGAAGCTTTGGCTGAAAATTGCTCGGCATGTGGTCCAGGAAGAGAAGGATGTTAAGAAAGCCATGGTCTGCCTTTCCAGTTGCAACCTGTTGAAGATAGAAGATGTTCTGCCATTCTTTCCAGACTTTGTCACTATCGACCACTTCAAGGAAGCCATTTGCAACTCTCTAGAGGCTTACAACAAGCACATAGAAGAGCTGAAGACAGAGATGGAGGAAGCAACGCAGAGTGCCAGGAGAATTCGGGAAGACATTCAGGAGATGAGAAATAAATATGGGTCTGTGGAGTCCCAGGAAAAATGTGCAGCATGTGACTTTCCACTTTTAAACCGCCCCTTTTATCTCTTTCTCTGTGGCCACATGTTCCACTATGATTGTCTTCTCCAGGAGGTTTATCCAAATTTGCCTGCCTATAAGCAGGCTAAACTGGAGGACCTTCAGAAGAAGCTTTCGGCCACAAGTCAACCATCCAAATCCCACCATCGCCCTAAAGATGCGGACATGTCTGGCCAAGGAAAGGGCCAGCCAAGTCGAGAACAGATGAAAGCTGACATTGACGATATTGTGGCAGCTGAATGTGTGTACTGTGGGGAGCTAATGATCCGTACCATTGACAAGCCTTTCATTGATCCACAGAGATATGAATCGGAGATGCAGAGCTGGCTATAGGGCCAGTGTGTCCCTGCTTATGAGCATGAAGCTGCCTGCAGAGCATGTGTATTGGCAGCTGAACTCTGGGCATCTTAAAGCAAATGACTTCTCTAGAGATCTGAAAAAGTGTTACATGATCCTCAATATCTGTAGAGCATTACATTAGTCCTGCAGAGTGGGGAGTCAGTGATGATCCTGGTTTCTTGAGGCGTGTTGGCTTCCAGCAAATATACTACAGCTCTGAGAGGCACCCTACCTGCTTTGTATATGGGATTTATTTAGAGTGTTTCCCCACTGCAAAGACTGAATGGGATTTTATTTCATCGAGAAAGAAATGGAAACAGTGGCTTGTGAACCGTTTTCCAAATTTCTGTAAAGAATTTGGCAATGGTGGGGATGCCTAGTTGCATAATCCTTTATTCTTTTCAAATGTGAAACTTCTTCTTTTGTTATCCTTTTGTAATGGGGGGGAGTCCATTTTCTGTTTCTATAACATTAAAGGAAGAAATTATGCATAAACTCCTGTTGCTGAATGCGCATCTTTTTGCATTACTGTGACGTGAAACTTCATTCTCCATGTAAATGCTACATTTTTATTCAGGTCTTTTGGGATTGTATTGTCCTTTTTTCCTGGTTTCCTGAAGGTGTTATTTTGGGCAGCTGTACATTATTGAATTTCCCGCAGGGTTTCTTCGTTTTGTTCAAAGTAAATAGAATAAATTATGGCACTATGATTGAGAGCATTTGTGCAGATTTGTTTGTTTCGGGTTTCTTCTCCATTAAGACAAAATCTATACTAATTTTGTTGGGTTTAGTATCATCCCTTGCTTGGATGTTTGCATTTCCCGAGTTGAAGAGCACTTGGCTGCTAATGGTCTAACAACAGTATCCCTCCTACGTTATTGTCTGTACATTCCCGTGGACTGGAGATCCTTAAAACAGAGCTGGAAACTGGAGTGCTGCTAACCATAAACCCCAGTTGGCTTAGAACCACTCATAATTCAGTTTTAGTGATTCTTGAATGACTATTGAGAAATGGTAGTTGGGGGGAAAGAGTTGGAGTTGGACATGTGTCCAGAACTGAAAGTGTTTTCTTAAGGAGTATGGTTGTGCTTTGGGTACACAGCAGAGATGTCAAGGGTATGTTATAAATAGAACCACATTTCCTGTTGATATGAGTACCAGAAGGTTTCTGTGGTGGGATGTTTGCCTGTGTTATAGATTTTTTTTAAAAAAATTGCACATTAAAATCCATTAAATCACTGACTCCTAGGTTTCTGTTGGGTATTTATAATGTATGTGTCGTGGTATGGAGCAGCTGAGTGCCTCTGCTCTGCTCTCTTAATTTAGATATTTATAAGCAGGGGACCAGCATGTTCCCTTCCGCCACTTTCTTCTTTCTCTTCCCTGAAAGCCTCTGTAGCCTCTCCCCTTGTGTTGTGTCCCTCTCTCTTCCCATCCATCAGCCAAACAACCTTATTGTCCATCCGTTGTCATCCCCCTGCCCACAGTATTCAGCTTCTTTACTCCTCCTTGCAGCCTCTGCCTGGGAAAACTATTATCCAGTTGCACAGTGCTGTCCATCGGGGAACCTGCAAGTATTCCAGGGTGCACCTCACTTCCCCCTGTTGAGATTTGGGTGAGATTGAGTGAAAAAGCTGTATGGATCCACCTGTATCTGAAAAGATATGGTCAAGGCAGACCTCAGCCATAGCATTTGCTGACCAAGCCAGGGCCAGCAGTTTGCTTTGTGTCTTGACTACTGTGAAGACAGCCTGTATTCCAATGACTGAGTAGAATTGCCATGTTTGAATGCAATCCTGTACTAGCAATGTTCAGTTTTGACCACTGATCGTGTTGTGTCATCTTTTCAGTGTGTGTATCAGCAGGGGAAAAGACTGTTATTAGTTCTGTTATCAAAAGCAGAAGGAAACTTTGTAGTTATGTAATTTAGACCCGTTTGAAGTAGGGGGGAGACGGTAGTGTTCTTGTTAAGCATTACTAAGCAATAAGTAAACATCTGTATATATTAAAAAGTTCTGGGTAATTCCAAACCAATGTAACTGTTGTATAAGGGCCACCCTTTTCAGTTCAGTTACTCATTTCTTTTACACATTTATTCAGCATGCCTCCTAGGTTTTCTTTTTGTTACAATACAAAAATACTGAGTTGAGCCACTAGATGTCAGAGTTTGTTCTAAGACAGTACAACTCTTTTTGGCTTCAGAGGAGGAAGCGTTCTGTTCCAGAGACTTCAGTTGTATGCAAATTAATGGTTTTGTAAGTGCATTCACATGTGAGGTGACATGGATTTATGGGTCAGTGCAGGATTCTTTTCCCCTGGTAGTATCACAAGATCACATCTATGAAATTGATGAATGGAGACTGGGCCAAGAGAACTTAACAACTTGCTCTAAGCTTAGGCTGCTGCTCTAGCAGAATACAACCATGATACATTTATAAAGCACTGACACGTGTGAGGATATATTTGAGTGGTAATCTGGCTGTTGGGGAGGGCCATAATGGAAGGAAATAATGATATAATCATGCAAACAGTATCCATAGTTTCTTAAAAACTGCTGATTTTGCTCTAATCTTAATTAACATGTAGCTGAGTGTGGTGTTAGTGTTTGTCCTGTTGCTTCAGTCCACCGCAGCTGCTGACTGCAAGCACTCCTTGAATACCATGACTCTTGAGCAAAGGTGCTGGCTTGGTTTTGTGAAGGGTCTTCATGCCATCATCAGTTGCCTTTTAGGAAAATTGTAAACCAAGGCTAACATTTGGGCCTTTGATCCTACCCAAAGTCTGGATGGCCTTAAATGTTGTACCTGCTGAAGCACTTTGTCCTAGATCTGAAAAGGAGCTTGCTGAATCCTCTGTGAATACCTGGCAAGCCTGTCACCTCAGCAGGCTTCACATGAGAGTGTGTAATGTAACACCCTCCCAAAGCCTACGTTTGAGCTCCAAGCACATGCAGAACGACCTGCCACAGCACAAGACAGGGGCCTGGTTTTGACCCCACTCTCAGCCGTGCTGCTGCCTGCCAGATGTTCTTCCCCGCTCCCTCTCTGTTACTCCATCAGAGGCAGGCTAACCAGCCGACCATTTCCACCTCTTCCCCACCCCCAGCACCAATCCTGCCTTTTCCTCCGTCACTTGCTGCCTTGGTAGAGAACACTACCCTATCGGGTTCCACTCTGGCATTAATGTTTAATATGGGAAGAGCAGGTGGGGGTAGAGGGTGAAACTCTGAAACTGAACTTGGGAAGCAGAGAAGAAAAGAAGGAAATTATTCTGAAAGGGGTGTGACTGATAGGGGGAGGCCTGCTGGTTTCCTTGTGGATGTATTGTTTTTCAATAATATAGAGGTGAATTGAGGGCTTTATGTGCTGACGTAATGCGAGTTGTGTGTCCCGGCCTGCAGGTGCCCTTTATTGATTCTGAGGAAAATTTGAGCTCAATAGGAAGGTAGTTTTACCCCTCCCTAACTTGCCTTCATTCTCATTTGGGTATCTTTTTCTGCATATCATTGACATTTGTTTTTTCTGCCAAGGATCTACTTGAAGTTACTAGGTTTTAGATTTTTAGGTACATACATTCACAGTATTTTATTCTCAGTAAATAAACCTGGAATAACAGTCATCTCCTGCTCTTTGGGTTTTCTGCTGCTTTGTTCCTTCCTCTGCTGTAGTCAGAAATGCTCAACATAGGAAATAGAAAATCCCTGTTAGAGTCTGACAAGCAATATCAATGATCACTTTCAATTTTCGAAACAGATCAAGGATCAATTTATATATCCATACATATTATCAATATATCTAATTTTTAATGTGGTCCCATCTGTGGATACTTAAATCTGTAGATTGAGGTCATGGACAGACAAAGCAGATCTTTCTAGAAACCTGAGAACAGCACTGGGTTTGCAGTAAAATCTGAAATCTTAAAAAAATACGTATGGGGAGATTAATCTTCCACAAATATAGGAGTGCATATAACTTTAAGAAACAAATGCCTTACTGCCTAGATAGAAAGTATTGTCTTGAAGCCTTAGCTTCTATATGAAATAATATTTCCTTATTTTTAACAGGAAATAATATTTCCTTATTTTTAATTTAATATTTTTAAATTATTTTTTAAAATGCCCTGAGCCCATTTGTGAGGAGGGCAGGGTATAAATCGAATATAAATAAATAAATAAATGTCCCACCAAATCTGAATTGATGGCGCTTACCAATGGAATAAATACTAAAATTACATGTAAAAGCAATAAACTAATTAAACCTACAGATATAAAATACTAAAATGTTCAAATACAAATTAAAAACCTGTCAAAATAACTTCAAACTCCAAAACCTTTCTAAATTAAAAAATGACTATAAAGTAGAAAAGGAAGCCAGCCGACCAGATCTCCTTAGAGAGGGAGTTCCAGTGGGAAGGCGCCATCACTGCTTTCCTGACCTGCTGCAGTTTCTGAACTCTATTCAGAGGCAACCTTGCATACAACCCTTTATAACAATTAAATCACTGTTACTGGGGCATGTGTCTCAGGAATGAAATACTTGGCAGTTTTGGGAAAAGCTGGAAAAAATAGAGCTGGCAGGTCCCCTGCTGGGGGCGAGGGATCCCCCGCTCCCAGCCTCTGCCCCCTGCTGCCATTCACCTGGCTGGCACGGGGGAAAGAGGGAGCAAAAACCCTGGGCAGTGCACAGAGGGTGCGCTCCCCTCGACTGTGACAATGTCACTTCCTTAAGCAATGTCATCACGCCCATTGGCTGTATGAAGTGCTGGAGCATGCCCGCTGACAGGAGCAATGACTTCACTTCCGGAAGTGACATCATTGCACCTGTGAGGAGCACTTGCACATGAGATCAACAATAGTAAGTACCATCCCTTTGCCAAAAGGCTAGAGACTTCTGGTCTAGAATATGTGCTGAAATATCTTTGATATTATAATATAATGTCCCTAAAAATCCAGAAATGTTATTACTATCTTTACATTTAGAAGATGTTAATAGAAATGATAAGATATTGTTGTATTATATGATAGCAGCAGCAAGAATTTTATATGCTCAATATTGGAAAAAAGAAGAAGTACCGAATATTGAAGAATGGACAAGGAAGCTGTTGTACATGGCCGAAATGGACAAATTAACTAGAAATCTGAAAGAGCAAGATCCAGGAATTTTTCTGGAAGACTGGAAGAAGTTTAAGAAATATTTGGAAAAGAAATGCGATGTTAAAGGACAATTGTGGTCTTTGGAGGGATTTTAAATTTTATTAAGTAAGATTTTAATGAAGGGAATATATATAAGATCTCTACCATGGGTAACATAATATAATTGTATTATAGTGAAATAATCTCTATGAATAAACGGGGGGTTCGAGTGTTGTTGGAAGTCAATAGAGAAAAGAGGGAGGGGAGGGGGTGGGGTGGGGTTATATATTTAGGAAGGTTTAATTTGGATAAGTTGTATGTATTAACCAACTACTTTATATCACCTCATCCAATAAAATCTATTTTTAAAAAGGAAAAAAAAAACAATAGTAAGTACCATCCCCTCCTTGCCCCAGGGAATGACCTGAGTGAATCTATGTCTGTGTGGATGAGAAGAGACAGAGAGTTTAGTCTGCTAGTGAAGATCTGTGTGGAAAATTAGACTGTGTGACTGCATCTGTGAATATACCTTTCAGAAGGTATATTGGTGAAACCACCAAGCTTAGGAATTATTCGGAAACCAATACACTTATCAAAACTCTGCAACCATTGCACATATGTACTTAAAAATACATTCTATTTTTGTTTTAAAAAATAAAAGATCCCTTTTTGTATCACTCAACCACCCTCACATGCTCACCGTTCTGTTAATCTACCATCTATAACAAAGCCTTCCTGTATTACCAGTTAAACAGAAGACATCTAAGGCGAAAGCCTTTGGTGGCAGCAAAAACTTTTGGGGAAGGCAGCTATATAAGGAAGGTGTTCTCGAGGTATAAGCCTGGGTAAAGTAGAGAACACCTGAAGCTCTGTGTGAGTGGAAATAAAAAGAGTATTGGTTATAACCAGAATCCCTGAGGTACAAGTTTAAAGTAAAGTGAGGAGCTAGATTAAAGGTCCAAAGATAAAGGATTAGAAAAAGTTTTAAAACTAAGCAAATCATTACACTATACTTGACAAATCAGCTCCAGTCCTAGTGTGAAATCCTGTTTTGGTGCCGATCAACAAATTTCAAGTTGCTAGATTGTCTATATTCAGATGTTACTGCTAACTGAAGTTTGATTCAACCAGTGTTTGTTGTGATGTCTGAACAGAACCTCCGTTAACAGGAGGCCTTTAAAGGGAAATACCGTTTTTGGAAAATAAATGTTGCTTAAATCTTGAATTCTTTTAACTGGGAGTCACAGCAGAGAATTGCTGGTGCTTAAGATCTTGATCCTGGTTCCTAGTCTTTCTTCTGGAATCATAACCATGTGCCTTGCCTCTGCAGGATTCAGCTGTAAGAAATGGCCATCTCTTTCATACCTGTAGTTTTCCTCCCACATATTGCCAGGATTGTCTCCACAAGCTTCTATCCCAATTACCACGGGAGCCATAATCAATGGATAATCTGGCAGATGCAGGGTTGTTACCAACAGATGGCAGAAAGCATTTGAGGTAACGAGTGAAAGGATAACATGGACTGCTCTGCATAATAATCAGCTTGTGAACAGGTTTCAAGTTGTTACTACATTTCTAAGGATCACACTGTGTGAGAACCAGACACTCCCTCCTCCAGGCAAATTTGACCAAAGCAAACTTTATTGAACAGGAGAAATAAACTGCAGACTGATCAATGGTGAATGAAAACTCTGTTTCTGGAATGGGAGAAACTTATAAAACTCCTAACTTTTAACACACTGCTCACAGGCTACACATTTCTCCTAGACTTCTTATTTTTCTTTGGGATTTTTAGCACAGACTTGTGTGTTTTGAAAGACCTGCTTTTTGCTACCCATCTTGGACCTCAGAGGCGCATGCCTGACAGAAGTAGAATATTTACTAGTCATGATAAATTCTGGTAGGTATTTTGTTTATGGTAGTTTTGTAACAAAAAAGCATCCTTCACAAGGTGCATTCACTTCAGAGACCCCAGCAGAGATGAATAAGACTTTCTCCAAAAAACTCTTATTTTCCTATTACCATGAAAGAAAATTCCTCAGTTCTATAAGTATCTAAAATAAATGCTTGAACTTAAGGCCCACCCCCATCTCAAATGTGGAAGGACTGGTTTACTCATTGGTGAAGTAAATGCACTCTGCATATATTCAGAGGCATCGTAGAAGCTTCATTTTTTAAAGAACTGAATACTGAGGTTAAAATCTGGCTTATGTATTAAAGTCTGTCGATACTCTGATTAACAGAAATAATTATTTTGCCTATTAAGATACATTTTGCTAAATCTGAGCTGCTAGAACTCATCTAGGAATCTCATCATACATTGGATATCTAGATTGTAGTTGAACTGGCACAGTGAACTGCATTGCCATTTGGATTGCTGCTTGAAGACCTCCCAAGTAAAGAACAATGTGGACTGTCAGAAAATGATGTTGTATTTGTGTTAGTCCGCTACAGTATGCATTATAGTATCCAGTTCCTTTAATAATAATTTCTTCTCTCTGCTCCCTTTATTTAAGTTGTATTTATAGCCTGTGCTAAGAATAGTCCTTGCACTACTATGTACTGTTTTGCAGAACATGTAAACTAGTTACAGTCATGCTATAAGGGATTTCAGATGTGAAAATGAATGCTTGGCAAACTGTGTATATTCCAGATTATAAAGATATTATTACTTAAGGTTAATGGAGCACTTTCTGAGTGTTCCCTGTGAACCATATACTTCATGGAATGGGACCTTCCTGCTTCCCCATCCTGCTGCAATCCAGCAGGGAACCCCCCCCCCCCATTTTATTCTTGGGGAGTCAGTGGCCCCTCAGGAACAGCACAGGAGGCAGGGATAGGAGGGGGAAGCTGTGGAAATCAACACCCCTCTTCCAAATGAAAATGCTGTACATACCATTGTCTCAGTTCTTACAACCGCTCTAAGTAAGCCATAGTGTTACCAGAACTGCTTTTTATTAATGGGGGAAATTAGCTTTAGCAGTCTGTAACTATAAATTATTAGCGCGGATCTAACCTATGTTTACGGAGGTCCCGATTCCAGACACTCTAGTGACAAAGAGGCAGACTACAAATAGGTTCCAACACGTGTATTTTACTAGTAGTGTGGCGTAAGCCTGAACTTGCACAAACATACAAGAGAACACACAAGATCTAAGAAACACAGAGTAAGAAATGCAGAGACTTTCGCATTAGCAGGTTCCCAACGATGGTGGGGAATACTCACAATCCTGAAGCGAAGCAGAGACACAACAGCGAGGTGGCCCAATGCCAGCACTGGGACCACAGACAGACAACAAGGGATTCTGGATAGGATGGCATGCGCCTGGGTGGGACAGGATGGGAATGGCATGAGCACCATGCGGTCTGTGAGACCGGCTTAAATACCCAAAAACGTACCCTGGGGCTGGTGCTGTACTTGGTGGTTCTCATAGATTAAAACAAAGGTTCTAATGGGTTACTGAATGGCTTGGATGGGCCACTTTGGTAATCTGATTGTGATAAGTGACACCTCAGGAAGGAGGGACAAAGGAGGGAGGGGGAAATCCGAGTGGGCTGAAAGGATGTTCCAACGGACAGGGCTTGTCCTGATGTCATCAGCTCTGGAATGCGGAGGTTTCTTTGAGATGCATTCTCTAAGTGCTTGGGATGGTCGGCACTTAGTTCCTTCTCCTGGGCGGCTCCTAAGATATGCAGAGCGGGGCGAGGTGCTCTCGCTGCGGACGTGGTGTGCCCGCTTCGCCGAAATGGCTTCCCAAAGCAGTCTTCTTCCCTGGGTCTTCTGGCTGCCTGAGAACATGGATGCCCGCGGGGCATAGCTGGGGCTGGATAGCAGGCTGCCCGGTAGCGAGGGCAAGCTCGGTGACCGGCCCGCAGGAGTCTCCAGGCGGGAACTGACCAGGGAGCGCCTAGCCAGGCTCGCTGGAGGTTTCCCCCGGCAGGCGCCCGGTTGCTAGCAGCCGCTTGGGCCCATATGAGGCAGGCTTCCATGGAGGCAGGGGAAGCAGCACACAAAACACAGTCCAAAGCATGGAACAGGCACGGTCCGTGGCAGATGGCAATGCAGGCACGGGGCACACTTGTAATAAAGTCCAAACACACACTGGGAAGTCCAGATACAGGTCAGGGCAGGGTTGCCCAGGAAAAGAGTCCTTTGTGTAGTTATCCAAACATGGAGTCAGGGAACTACACAGTCTATTGCAGCAGCAAGGTAATTAACACGCAGGCAGGAAACTGACAGGTGTACCAGAACACACACGTGCAGGGCAGTCTTTGGTGCAGCAGTAAAACAGCAACGCAGGAAACTTTAACACAGTTCATGGCAGGCCTTAAAGCAGGAGAGGGGGCCTACTTGGCAACAATAGCAGTATTATTCCCATATTTCATGTGGTAGGGGACTATAAGAGTGGCTTACCTAGGACCGCCCCATGACTTCATGGTCAAATTGGAACCAGGGACTGCCTGATAGCTCAGATTTTAAGCTGTTATGCTGAATTAGCATTCATTACTATGGCTCTGTACCACTTTTTCTTATTGTTTAAATTAGTTTACAGTAGAACAAGTAAATTATATCTTCCCTTTTCCTCATTCTCAATATTAGTCCTTATTGCTGAGTGAATATTTTAGCTCTTCCTCCCTGATTATGAGGCCTTTCATGTCCTGAGGTCCAAGCAGGGAGGAATCAGATTCTGTTCCACTTCTAATGGTATAACTGTTGGCTAGTCTAGTATACTAGAACGTAAACAGTGTTGGAAATATTAAAGGATGCTGTGAGCCAGTATAGGAGAGGGGTTGGAATGTTGAGCTAGCACTGGAGAGACCCAGGTTCAAATCCCTCCTCAACTACAAAGCTTGGGCTGGTCACATTCTCTCAGCTTTAATTTACTACACAAAATTGTGAGGAGAAATGGAGGAGGGGAACACTATGTACATCAGCTGTAGCTCTTTGTAGGAAAAGCAGGATACAAATGTGATAGATCCTGAGAGAGTTCTTTGTTCTGTGTTGGGTTTTATATAATTACAAGCAGGGAACTCGTAAGTTGCAGGAGGGCATTTCACTTTCCCCTCCACCACTATTTACTCTTTTCTTTCTTTGAAAGCCTCCATAGCCTGTTCTCTTTCCCTGCTTCCTTCTCTCCACCCCCACCCCCCTCAACCAAACTACCTTTAACTGCCCTCCACCCATCTTCAGCTTTCCCTCTTTCCTTCCCCTGGGAAAACTGTCTCAGTTGTGCAGCGCCAGCTCCCAGGCTGGGCTTAATATCCCCTTCCTTACAGTATTTCCTCTTGCCTTCCTCCTGGCAACCCCCATATCCTCACTATTCCTTGCTTCATTCTCTCCTTCCCACCCACTAACCAGCCTACCTTTTATCTCCTTCCCATATTCAGCTATATTTATTATTTTTAATTTCATTTATACCTCACCTCTTTCTGCCACAATGGGTATCCAAAGAAGCTTACATCATTCTTTTTATCCTCACAACAACTATGTGAGGTACGTTAGGCTGAGAATGTATAACTGGCCCACTGTGAGGATTGGAACCTGGGTCTCCCAGCTCCTGGTCTGAAACTCAAATCACTACACCTCACTGGCTTTTGTGAGGTAACTGCTGATGAACAGAAGAAAGCAGAATTTCAGGTGGGATCAAGTTGCCAGTGTTTGTTGCCAGGCCTGGCACTGAAGAGTATGCCATTAAAGGACAAAATAGCACTGGAAAGGGCTCTGTTCCCCCCCCACACACACACACCTTTTACTGACAGAAACCAAGGCTGGAAGGCTGGTAATACTATTGTGGTTGCCTAGCAATGCCTACAAAGGCCACTGAAAGGGCATTTGTTTCTTAAAGCTATAGGTGCTGCTTCATTTACTTGTGTGTAAGGGGGTGTTAACTAGAGATGTGTGATCCAGGTTCAGGAACTGACAAAATAGCTGGATTTATGTTGATCCAGTATAATCTGGCTATGCTGGTTCCGCAGGATGAACTCCAGATCCAATCTGAGCAGCTGGACTCTGCTGGGCCTAATTATCTGGTTGTAGGCAGCTGCAGCAGAGCTTAGCCGCTCAGAGCTAGAGGGAAGTGATGCAAATGGAGCCAAGCTCCATGCCCCTGCAGGAGACTGGCATGAGGCTGGCAGGGTGGGAAAGGAGGAAGCAGGCAGAATGGATTCCCATCTCATTCCACCACTCCACCCTTGCCCAAACTCCAAAGAGCCTTTCAAGCAGCTGCCAGTGGCTGCTGCCTATTAAATTCTGCATCTTGACAAACCTTCCCCTTGCTTGGGATTCTCAGGATCAACATGAGTTCCCTTGCTGCAGTTTGGTTCAGTTGGGCTTTATTGGTTGAGCTGCAAAGGAGATGTTGAACCAGAGAATGAGGGGCAAGCCATGGAGGTTAAAAACCTTGGAAATGTTTCCCAATATGAAACAATGAAGAGTAACCGGGGGCAGCTTGTTCAGGGGCCTGTGGAATTGGACCCTGGGGTCCAATCCTCCTGAAATATGGGGGATCTTTAGTGGACAGTCAGTAGTAGATTCCCTGCAAACTTGGTGGAGTTTTCTTTAAAATGCCCCTCCCCCCAGTTCCCCAGACATTTCTCCCCATAGGGAATAATGGCTGCTTAAATCTGGGATTCTTTAATCCAGATTAAAGAATCTGACCCGGATTTCAGTGATTCTGGATTTTTTTGGTATCCCTGAAACCTGGTGGTAGATTTGATTTTTTTTGGTGCACACCTGTACAGTTAACTCCCCAATGTACATAGTTCATGATTTCAGATTTTTCAGTACTCCTTGGCCTTTTTTCAGTTTTGTTGAAAGATCTGTCTTGCCAGTCCATGGCTCCAGCCTCTGGATGTAAGTATCTACAGATATGGTGATACTGGGAATTGCCTACTGAGACTTTCATTTTTTCAAATAACAAGTACTGCTTCTATTATTGGGGGGGGGTGTTAACCCCAATTTAAAAAAAAAAAGATTTCAGTTTTTCTATAAACCTGGGACATATTTCAAATTTGTATAAATATGTGTCTTGGCTGTCCATGGCTGCAGTCTCTGGATTTAATTATCCATTAGATTTGAGAATTAGATATATTGAGATGTGATTATAAATCACTGGCTTGGCAAAATACAAAGATGGCACTCAGCCTTCAGAAAGTGAGTTGCTTAAAAGAAAGACCCTTTGCTTTTGTGGTTTTATGTTAATTTAAGATTAGTCCAAAGCTTTGCCAGTTGTTGGGTGTGTGGAGCTAAATTTAGAAGCAGATGAACCAGCATGGATCGTGCATTGCTGTTTGTTTTCTGGCTAACATTTGCATTGGTATTGCCATTCAGTGAAAATACCTGTCTTGATTTCTCAAACATGATACTTGACTGTGGAATGATTCTGACTTGAAAGAAGTTGCAGCAGACTTGCTGATCGTGATGCAAACAATGTTCCACTCCCCCCTACCCAGTGCTCTCTTATGATTATCATGCTAGAGTTTCCCCAAAATATTTGTATTAATTTATTTTAAAGGAAATGTCAAAAATAAAATATAAACACAATATTCATCATCAACCAATTAAAACCAGATGGTAGGATGGTAGTGGATAGAATTTGAGGGGACTTAGAATAAAAATAAAGTCAGCAAAATGTCTAGGCAAATGACAGAGTTTTAACCTGGTTGAGGCAAAACAGGTCCCCATTGGCAGTACCACCAAGAAAAGGACTGTTCTTTGGTCTCCAGCTGCCATATTTCAGAAGCAGGGGGCATATAAAGCAGAGTCTCCAGTACTGATCTTAGCTATCAGACAGGTTCATAGTTCCTAAAACAGATTATCACCTATGTCCACCACAAGTAACCACATGTAAAGTGGGGGAAGACACACGACTCTGGGAAGGATAAATAAGAAAGAGTACAATAAACTACTTAATAATCATAATACACATATTTGCACTTCAAGGCAGATATCAAAACTAGAAATGGTATTTAGCCCATGATAGGCCTCAATATATGGCTGCTGGGCTGCATTCATCTTGGATCACAAGTTGTTCAGGGTGGGTTTATATTGCATATAAAGCACAAGCTATTATGCACATTCCAGTGTGAAGGTCTATACTACTCCGTGAGATTTGATTTCCATTGTACAGATGGGAAACTGAGACAAAGAGGCTGAATGTAATGTGGTATATAAAATGTTGAATTAGATACTCTATTTAGAAGCACTATAACTTAATCTACCTTTCCTTTTTTATATAATAGAATTGAAGGAGAGAAGTTAAAGTATCCTATTAAGTTCTGATATATACTGTGTTTGTATTTTTTTAATCAGATCAATCTATTTTACATAAGGTTCTATGCATTTTCTATTTCTATTGTAATTTTTATCTTTTCTTTCTAAATATTTTTTTAAAAGAATGAAATAAATAACATAGAGGTGCATCTCTATTGAAAGAAAAGCAAGACTTCAATACAATGTCATGTATTATAGGCTGCTATAAAATAATTTAAAAAATCACATTGGAACCTTGCCTGCTAATTCTTCCTTCTCATTTTATGCTCTTGCCCTGGGTATTATAGATGTTGTACTGTATAACACTTCAAAGGGAAAGCCTTCTCTTGGTTAATCCTTCCTGGAGATGCTTATGAGCATGATTTTGCCCTTGCATTTAGGTCTGACATTCTCTCTCCAGAAGGTCAGTCCAATTATTTTACTCAAATGTTCTTGTTTATCCTGGTTCAGGCATGGGGGGGGGGGGGAATCCATGCATGGTAGTGTGGTGATGGAAGGGAAATACTAAATGCACATGAACGATTTTTCATTCACTGTGTGCAATTCCTGGATCTGCCTCACAGTAGCTGTTGAGTTTGTGTTAGAAAAGAATGAAGTTATTAATATTATTAACAACACATGACTTCCAAATGTACCCATTATATAAGCAGAGTATTTACTTTGTGTACCAATGGCTGGCATACCAATAACGGAGCATATTTTGTAAATATACAAATCTGGGCTAGTAGAATATCACTTGCTGGCTTTATTAATGATATCTGAATCCAACAGAAGTGTTCTGTAGCGGTATCTCTAATCTGATAAGCATCTGTGGAGCTTTTATTTAGTTTAATTTTTTACTTCATATTTCTGATTTGAACTAAAATTGTCTTTTGTATGGAATTTAATGCCTGAACATCACTGTCATCTTCTCCTTTCCCTTACTCTAAGCTAAACTTTGACAAACAGCCCATGCCCACATTTCAAAGACTGGCTGTAAAGCTTTAGCCAGAAACTGCCTCTTCTGTTTCAATTAACCATTTAATCCAGTGCTGCAAAGTTTAGCCTAGAGGATTAATAACTTTATTGCATGGTCTTGCTGCTCTGCTGGAAAGAAAGTAGGGTTTTCATATTGGCTAAACAATAGCAGTAGTGGGCTTCATAACATATTTATAGCAACTCTCAAGAGCCTCGCTTATCCCTCCACCTATGATTTCTCATGCATGCTAAACTGATACTAAAAGGCAGAATCAAGTAAAACACCCACCTTCTTTTGTGTAATAAATAATCCATGTCTCATGCCTCACTTTGCAGGGAAAGAGTAGAGAGATGATAAACAGAAAAGTTGTAGTGCAAGCCTTTCAAACTCTAGTGCAAGTTTCAGGGATCCAGCAAAGCCAAGTCAGTAGTAGTGCTTGGCTTGGACATGCGGAAAGCAGGCTTGGCTTGGACATGCGGAAAGCAGGTTCAGATCTCAAGTTTATGACTACTGCCTGCTAAGTTAAAATGTTTCCATAAGATTTAGTGATAGCCACTTGCTTGGTGGTGGTGGAAAGTGCTATGAAGTCACAGCTAATTTATGGTGATCCCTGCCGAATTTTTCAAGGCATGAGACTAACTGAGGTGGTTTGCCACTGCCTGCCTCTGCAGTGCTGGTCTTCTTTGGAGTTCTCTCATCCAGGGCTCATTTTGAGGGGGAACACACAGGAACGCAGTTCCGGTAGGTCTCCAAAGAGGTCACATGTCAGGTGGGCCCACCCACCTGATTTTTGGCCATTTGGGGCCCGTTTTGGTCTAGATTAGGCCCAAAATGGCCAGGATTGGGCCTAAAACAGCAAGGATTGGTCCCAAAATGGCCAGGATCAGGCCTCTGACGGGTGGTGGATCACTCTCCCATTCAGCAGTGGCCCAATTCTGACCATTTTGGGCCACTTTTCAGCCATTTTCAGCCCCTTTTTGCCATTTTGGGCCCAATTTCGGCCCTGAATAGCCAGGATTGGGTCCAAAACAGCCAGGATAGGTGAGGTCAGGGGGTGTGGCATATGCAAATCAGTTATGCCAATGACACACTTCCAGTGATGGCAAGGGGCGTGGCATATGCTAATGAGTCATGCTAATGAGTTATGCTAATGAGTTCCTGCAGCTCTTTTTCTACGAAATGACCCCTGCTCTCATCCAATTACTAACCAAGGCCAACCCTGCTTCAGAACAATAACAACTTGCAATTTATATACTGCTCTTCAGGACAACTTAACGCTCACTCAGATTGGTTTGCAAAATATGCCATTATTATTCCCACAACAATCACCCTGTGAGGTGAATGGGGCAGAGAGAGCTCTGGAAGAGCTGGTACTGACCCAAGGTCACCCAGCTGGCTTCAAGTGGAGGAGTGGAGAATCAAACCCGGTTCTCCAGATTAGAGTCCCGCCACTCACTACACCAAACTGACTCTCTTAGCTTCCAAGATGTGATGAGATTGGGTTTGCCTGGGCTATCCAGGTCAGGGCACCCGTTTCCTTAGATGGCCTTAAATAAGGAATTTAACAAATTCACAGAACACAAGGTTCATAAATGACTGTTTGCCATGATGGCTAAATGGAACCTCCAAGTTCAACAGCAGGGTACCTCTGAACACAAGCTGCAGGGGGGAAATCAAAGGTAGGTTCTGCCTTTCAGCCATGTTTGTGGGCTTCCTGGAGGCATCTTGATTGGTCACTGTGAGAAACAGAATGCTGGACTAGATGGAACTTTTATGTTATCCAGCAAGGCTCTCTATATTCCTAGGACAGCACAGGTATAACTTTTATATTTCCTCAGTCATTGTGCTTTTTGTTGGGGTGAGCACAGGCAGTTGTGGGATAATAATAACATACTTTGTAAATCGCTCTGAGTGGATGTTAAGTTGTCTTGAAGGGCAGTATATAAATCAAATGTTATTGTGAGTCAACAAGTAGATGAGAAATCTCTTGATGTATGCGTATGTGTACACCTTACTAAAAGAGGTACTGTGGAACTTTTGCCAAATATTTGGGACTGTCCAGATCCCCACCTGTTTACAGAGCTTTTGCCTTTAAACATTTTTCCTGAAGTTATTCATTTGACAAACCAAATTTGCACAAACATTTGGATAGGAACTAACCCATGCCCATCTCCAGTTCTTAGCCTTTCACTGTACACTGTAAAGACCAGGTAAAGATCAACACTTCATTAAGACTTGGAGATACTTAAAAAAACTAAATCCACCCCTTTTTGGTCTAAAGTGAGGGCCAGTACCTAGTTTCCTTAATACAATAGCTGGCATTTTGGTGGCGTTTTCAGATTCTGTTTTAAAATGGGTTGAGGGTTCCTTTAATCAAACAAAAAAACTCCACCATTGCCAGATTGGCACAGCTAATTCAAGTAGGAAATTACATTTATGAGTTTCCCCAGCCAGTGAGCCCTCTCTGTAATGCCATTTCGTGCGGTGCAAAAGCAGATGCAGCTGAGGGAGCCCATTTTCCTAATTTCATTTGGAAGGATCAGGAGAGAGGCACCGTGCTGTTCTCACAGGCTGTGAGCTTGGTGCTCAGGAGCAAAGCCCTGTTGGGCTCCTCTACTGATGCCATCTATGGCATTGCCCCAAGTACTAGTTGTTCAATAATGTTCAAGGACAAAGCATCTGTTTCCAGTTAAAAACTGCACTCACAGTGGCCTAAGGAGGGAGGGATCCCCTATGACAGTCATAATTCAACTGTTAAATCAGGGTAGGATTTTTGCTTCTGTACAGTGCTCTGTGCCATTATCTACTAATTTCTATTAGCATATATGCATATGAAACCTCTTTCACATGTACTGCCAGTTGCAACTTGCAACAACAACAAAATATAGGAATAGGGGTGTGTACTGAAAAAAATTCTGTTTCTGTTTTGGACCTGGGGATTCTGAATTAACTATGCACCATTACTGTTTGTTTTCTGGCTGAGGCATTGCTGGCTTGGATCTGATTTCACCCCCCCTTTCCCCCCCCCAATATCATGAGTTTGGGCCCTGCTCTTTGCAATGTGGATTTCCATGCTCTTTGGGGCAGCTGTTTTTGAACTGGATGGCACAATGGATGGTTCCATGAACAGGGACCAGATTCTGCATAGTTGCAGTTCACACATAAGATCAGCACTACTGCATCAGGTCCAGGGTCCATCTGATATTACAATAGTACCAGTCAGGTGCTTCTGGGAATCTCACAAGATGGTTATGAAGACTGCTGTCCTCTTGAATATGAGCATCCCATTTAGCTATTGCCATATCTTCCAAGAGTTAGTCTAATCCAGGTGTTATTGGTTTCTGAGAACAGGTAGCAGGTCACAGCACAAAGTGGTTGTATTGGTGGGACCACAGCCAATCACAAAATGGCTGCTGTCTGGCCAGTCACAAAATGATGTAAAGTTCAAAACCAAGCATCCTCCTATGATGGAGGTAGCTGTTTCCAAACAGGTGCTGCTGCAGACATAAAGGTGATTCCTCCTAGTGTCTTTTGAAGGACATCATGTGCCAATTACATACCGGAAAGCCAGGACTGGCTTTTTGCTTTGGGTGAGAAGGAAGCGGGAATGAAGCAATACCTCAGTAAGCACCATGCTAGGGATCACTTGTCTAATCCTTTTTAATAGCCATCTAAACTAGTGGATGTCATCATATCTTGTAGCAATGAATTCATTAAGTTAATCATTTGTGGTGTAAAGAAGTACTGTATTTTGTCTGTACTGAACTTATTGCCAAGTAAGAAGGGCAAGGTCACTCAATGCTGGTGTGGAGTCTTCCTTGAATTGTTCTTCATTAGGTATGCTTCCTGGTGCTTGGCTTGTGCTTTGTTTTACATCTCTTGTGGTCTTTTGCCTAAGGTCCTAGTCTTGATACTGGTGAGGTTATGACTTTGGCCCCTTCTTCGTGTCACAGTCATGCCACATGACTTCCTGTAATGCGCTCAGCACATCCCATGCTCAGCAGGTTCTGAGTATGGAAAGTTTGAAGACCACTTCCATAAGGTAATGAGTATCAGGGGGGGGGGGGCGGTGTTAAACAGAGAAAATAATGTTCTGGTCTAGGCCATGCATAGTACTCGTGGCCGAGGCAAGATCTGGACTGGGAAATTCCTTGCTAAAACACACTCTGCTACATCAGGTCAATCGCAGCAATATCCATAAAACACAAGGCACAATGAACAATAGAATTTTTAATTCTGTACCCTTCACAGAACACATTGGCACACGCTTGTCATCACTGGAATCCCCCCAGTCTCCAAACAAAATCCCAATCTGAAGAAGGCATTATTTAAACAGAAATAATAATAGATTTCTCTTGAATTGGATTTTAAGATTCTTTACCTGGAAGGATAATCCTAGTCAAAACAAGGATATACAGCTGCATCCTCTCGTGTGAGTGTGGGGCATGTTTTCCTTAAACATGTCCTTCTGTTTAAATAGTAGCCAATATGAGCTAAGTTCATCACCTCTCAGATTGACTTCCATGGTTTGGCCATGATAAGAGATAAAGATTCTTGCTAATTAATGGCAGCAGCTTCATATGTTCACACTGTCTAATTATCACATGAATAACATAATTGTATAATACATAAAGGCCAATAGAAGATAGAATCTAGTGCAAACAAAATAGCTACTGTAATTAATTGAGCAAACACATATATTTGCTGCCATTGTTTCTGTGGGAGTGTTTGTTTTTTTCAGGTGTCCAACTGTGTCATTTGTGGAGTGGAAAGATGTGTAAGTGGGTTACAGCTGTATGCCCTACTGTTTATTCACTTTGGTGGCATTTGGTAATTACCAATCCTTTCCCAGCTGGCCTCGGTCTCAGTGGTAAATTTGTTTGATTAAAAAGGACCAGATTATGATCTGAAGGGTCCAGGTTGTCTTTAGGAAAAAGAGAGGGGGTATTTGCAGGAAAATAATAATGGTACTTAGAAGTCTGCTGATGGATGTATTAATATCTGATGCTTCTGAAGTGAGAAAACGAAAAGCTGGCTGCCAAATCTCTGAGACTGGCAGAATGATAAACATAAAGTCAAGAAAGCAGTGTTAACAGGCATGAATGGCTGATGCATTTAGCCGGGAGGAATGGATTAGCAAGAGTTTCTATCTTTTGTTTGGCTATGAAAGTGTTGAAATAATATTTCCTTAGCGTAGTTTCAGGATGCCTAGGACTTTAAAATAAATTATTTTGATTAACTGTAAGTGAATTATTCAAATTTGCTGATTCATTCTAGGGGCAGACCTTCTTGATAGTGGTTCGCTCATATTCCAAGGATTGAAAGCAATTCCGGTTTCATCCATCACACCCTGAGTCATTACAAAAGTCTTATGCAGAATCTTTAAAACACATGGAATTCTAGAAGCAATCATCACAGATAAGGGAGCCCAGTTAACATCTGAGGAATTTTTCACATTCCTTGACAATGGTCTGATCCATCACATCATATCAGCTGCCTTTCACCCAGTAACAAACTGCCCGACTGAGCACTTGGTCAGAATAACAAATAGCATATTAAAACAAATTGTTAGGTGATTATGATTATCATTTTACAAGTTTTCTCCTAGCACATCATACTAGGTATTCTACTGGGTTGTTAATGAGTAGGTAGTTGATAAATCTACCAAATTGTATGCACCCTGATCTGACTGAGGACTGACCAAAGAATGCTGATTATGACACTGCTTTAGGTGGATTCCAAAGGCCCCAGATGATTCTATCTGTGTCAGGAACTATGGAGCTGGATCTCTGCTACTGTGACTCAAGGGTCATTATCCTACCAGACTGGGACATCTAAAATCCATGTGAAATAGATGAGGAAGCATGTAGCATCTTCCTCTACAAGTGCAGCTACAAGGAGCATACAACCATGGCTGCCCAGGAACTCAGCCAAAGACATGCTGACATGGACCAAAAACACCCAGAGCCTACTGAGGCATCAAATGGCACTCTGTCAACTCCAGTGTATGATCTAGAGTCCATTCCAGTATTTTCGACACATTTAGTGAGCTGAGGAGGGGAGTATAGACCTTCCTGGCTTGCTATACAGTCTTGGAGTTCAGCTCCTGCAAGAGCAGTTTCATTTCCCAGTTCTGTTTGGCTCTTGATATTTATTTTTATGTATTTACAGGATTTATACCCCACCTGTCTGCCCTCATCATCTGCTCTGAGGGTCAAACCACACGAGACAAAATACACTTGAGTTACACTTGAATTACACTCAAATTACAAAATACAATATTACCCGTGTAATTCAAGTATATTTTGTCTCGTGTGGTGAGACCCTGAACCTGTTTGTGGGGAGAGCGAACTAAAAGTTGAATAAATCAATCAAATCATCAAGGCAACCAAGATGGCTGACATCAGATAGTTCAGTTTAAGGTTTCTTCTTGTCTCCTGATGTTACTTTTGTAGTTAAAATTATTTGGTGGTTTTGTACCTTCTGGGTCCTCCTCTTCATCTTTTGGTGTGATGTGTGTGGGCTGGGGCCTGCTGGCCTGTAGCTACTAGACACATTGGCCCAAATTTCTCAGGTTTGTTTTTGAACCCAAAACTCCATTAGCATTCTAGAGGCTGCACCTATGACTCACCCTCCTCAGCTAACTGAATGTCCAGGAGCATTCTCTGCTCTGAGCATTAACCCGCTAGGAAGAAATAATTAAAACCCTCTTAAGCACCTATAGAGCTAGTTGGAGATCTTTCTAAGCAGCGCCATCTACCCCTTTGAGATTCAAAGCTATCTAAAACTGCCCACCTGTACCAATCAGCTTGGAAAGATCACCAGTTCAGAATATAATTGTGATCAAGCCTTTGTTTTCAGTTTTCTGTTAACTATATCAAGATTTCTTTGTGCAAAACTGTCTTTAAATTTGCCTTAAGACCTGGAAAATTGAGGTTCTTTCTGTTCCCTGTCCCACAGGGATGGATACAGGGCTGCAGCCAAGTTGGTCTGTCTAGAACACACACAAAAAACAGATCTAGAGCAGTTAGCCATGTTAGTCTGCAGTACCAAATTGCAGAGTCCAGTAGCACCTTTAAGACTAACCAACTTTTTTGTAGCATAAGCTTTTGAGAGCTGTGGTTAGTCTTAAAGGTGCTAGTTAGTTAGTCTTAAAGGTGATACTGGACTCTTTGCTACATAAAAAACAGGTATTGATCTGAAATTGCCATGTGGCTTCTTACTTCATCTTCCTGCTTCTCTTACTCCTATAGAATGTTTGTTGACAGTGGTTCATTCTCAAAGATTGCATTTGGAACTGATATACTTCCCATAATTATTTGATGGTTAAGTTTGGGTTTAGACATAACTTTGTGTTAAGATTCCTGTGATTTTACCATGCTGCCATGAGACAACTTGGAATAATGGCTTGTCAAATGTCTGATGTGAATGGAGTGCTCAGATGGCGACCTTTTACATTGCTTACAGGCTTGTCCTGTACTAATATGGTGGCAGTAGCGGGTCACCATACAAATACAATGAAAGCCAATGTGCTTTTGGCAAATGCATAAATATTGTTCTGCACTTTCACTCTTCTGGAAAGAACTAATCAAGTCCAGATTCAGATGAAGGAATTTAAATTAACTGTAACAAAGTTGCCTCGATTTGTTATAGCTGAGTCTCTTGGGAATGCAATTGCCCTTATGTAGAAATGAACAAGGAGGAAGAATGTTCAGCAAGGGAGCTAGAAGAATGAAGGGGTTGTAATACAAGATCAGAAAATATAACAAACACATTCCTATACTATAAATAATTGTTTTTGAATAACTATATATATTGGGGCCTGTTTTTTCCTACTTGCTACAACTCCGCAAAGGAGACATTTGATAGGAACTTGATGAAGTCCTAAGCTATAGATGTTGGTTTGGAAAAAAATCATTTGTGACAACTGAAGACAGAACTAGACATGGGCACGAACAGAAAAACACCCGAACATGGTGTTCGTTGTTTGTTGCCATCCACGAACAACGAACACTGATGAACATGATCCTGTCACGAACATGTTTGTTGTTTGTTGTTCGTGGGGGCCAGCAGGCTCTCCTCCAGCCATCAAGATCCCTACTGCACCACTCCCAGAAACCCTACCTGAGCAGGCAGCAGGAAATATACCAATAATAAATAATAGTTTGGCCCCAGAGCCTGGCAGCAGCCCTGGAACCTGAAGGGGTAGATCCCTATCCCACCACACACAAAGAAAATTCAAGCTCCAATGCACTCACCCTGTCTCTCTAACAGCAGCTGTCTCTCCCTGGAAGCCAGAGCTGGGAGCCCACCTTCCCCCTGGTCTTTTCCTCTTGTAACAAATTTGGAGCTCCAGTCCACACTTGGAAGGAAGACCTGCCTATCAAGCTAAATTGGACTTAGATTGGGGTTTCCAGGACAACAGCAGGAGTTCAGATAGAGTTCAGACAATCTCTGCCTGAGTTGCCATGGGCATTGATCGCAGGTGCCAAACTGTCTGGCTTGATGAACAGCAACGAACGAGGCTTGCAATGACCACCTGTTCATTTAGAATGGGGCCTCATGAACAGCTTGTTTGTGAACAGCAGATTGGGCTGTTCGTGGGTTTTTTTAGTTCGTATTGCTGTTCGTGCCCATCTCTAGACAGAACACTAGCAGTGCCGCTAGCTGTTATTAAAACTTTGAATTCATGTATGTGAAAACTTCCATGTTCACTAATATTTATGTTCAAAGCACACATTGGTATCTAAATATGTAATTCAAATAACCTAAATGTTCATAAGAACATCAATAAAGATGGCTGCTTTTTAGTCAAGAGAAACCTGTGCCCACTTTCCAGTTCAGCACATCATTAATGCCATGCAACGTATGCTGGACAGTGACACCCCTCTCCAGTGATTTTTTTCTTTAAAAAGAGGTGCTGGTACTCATGTTATTCTCCCCTTTCAGCCTTTCCTGAATGCCCAAGAGGTGCCACTACTCCATAAAGAGGTGACCCCTGAAAAAAAGCCCTGCTCCTTTCTCACAAGCTTTGGGAAGCAAACCTTTTCTTGCCCACAGACAGACTCCTAACCTTAAACAACTTCTCACAACAAAGAAGTTCCTAATATGGACTTGGATTCATTACAACAAACCAAGATGCCAACTCTGTTCCTATATTCACCCTAACTACATAATTACTGGGACATAAATCTGACATTAAAAATCACTGAACTCAAAAAACAGTGGAAGAACATTTTAATCATCCAAGAGAACTCTAAAAACCTGCTTATCTAGGAGGGAAACTATACAAGATGCCCAGGTGTGTGTCAGGTCCTGCAAAGTTCCCTTGGTAATGTAGTCTTACAAAGAACAGCTGCTCCATGTGATTCTTTGCTGGGAGAAGCCACCCTGGATTTCCTGCCTCCTGTTACATTCACCACCACCACCCCACCCCTGAGCTCCCAGAGGAAAACCTGAGTGGAAGCTTTTTGCAAGAGACAGAGAGAGAATCCTCACCACCACTCTTCCTCTGGCGAAGAATTGCATGGAGCGGCTGTTCTTTGTAAGACTACAGTACCCAGGAAACTTTGTGGGACTCAACATGTGAAGAACATGTTCAGGCATCTCATGTAGTTTGGCTCTAGTTTAGCCTAGTTTGAACCTCAGATCCCTGTTCCTACTTTACTCTGATGAAGGGACCCTGAATCTCAAAAGCTTATACCCTGGAAACTCTTGTTGGTCTTTGGGATGCTACTGGACTTGATCCATTCTCACAAGATGGCAATCACATGGAAACAAGGGATAGGGCCTGAGTGCTCATACCTGCTCCCCCTGTATGCAAAGAGGGGGAGTAGGGCTGTAGTCTATCTTCTGTCACAGTAGTTTGTATCCAGATTATTTAGGTTCAAATCTTAAGATAATTGAGATAATATAATGTTTTTTCAGCTGCCAAGATTCTCTTGTGACAATTTCATTGTCAGGTATTGAAAATAAATTACATGTTTTTCCAGAACTTCTCTAATGTTATATTTTAATTCTTAGGGTTAGTTCTGTCATGACTCATTCTTAAATGCAAACCATCAGCTGAGCTGCTGCTGTCATCAAGTGCTTATTTATTTCATTTATATCCTACCTTTCTTCGATGGATTAGGCACTGATCCGATCTTCATTTCAGTCAATTTGCTGCATCCTGTGCCTTCAGACCTTACCCCTCAGACTGTTTACGTCTTATCTATTTAGTTCTTTTCCTGTCCTTCATCTAACGAGTGCAGGCCACCTTACATGGTATTCCCCTTCTTTTATCCTCCCCACAACCTTGTGAGGTAGGTTAGGCTGACAGAAACGAACTACTAGACCAGGGTTGCCCAGTGAGTTTCTTGGCAGAGTGGGGATTTAAACTTACATAGATGAGCCAGTTCTAATTTTTTTCTGTTCTATCTATTGCTGTCCATTTTTGCCCATGTTTGCTGGTTGTCTCTAGACCTTAAGCCAGGTGGTGTTCAGTTGCTTTCAGTCACCTGGTAGAAATGGACTGAAATTGAGTGCCACATTTCATTCATGCTCAGTTCTAAGCGCAGGCTGGCTCATGTGACAAATCCCCACTCAGCCATGAAGTCCCACAAATGACCTTGGGCCAGACCCATATCTCAGCCTAACCAGAGTGTCCCAGATCAAGTGGTGCTGTTAATCCAGGTGAATTTTTTTTAGTATAAGCCTCCAGTATCTGCTCCATTTCTTTGTATTACAATGACTTAGACACCATTATGAAATTAAACCTCTTTGTAGTATCTCCCTGATGGCCACCATTAATATCTAACCTGCTTAGCTACTGATCCATCTCCATACTGTCAGGTCCACAAGCATGACTGTTCAAAGGCCTTGAATGGTTTTTGCCAGAACTGAAACCTCCTCCACAAATGGACTTAGGTTTAGATTTCTGTTATAATTTCCTGTAAAGAGCTGCTTCAGTCTTTGTTGATCTGATGTGTCTCATCAACTTGTTAACCTGGTTCTCCAGATAGGCACCATTCAGCTCTGGATGAGCACAACTATATGATTATGAATTTCCCCCCTTAACCTTTTGCTAGCAAGCTAGTGTTAGCTTGAGGCATCTATTTTATCAGCTCAGAAAGCCTAGGAGACAGAGAGCTTTTCGTCTTAAGCTGACCCAGATGCTAGGGTCAGTATATGAGGGCACCCTGAAGGGGACGTGCCAGTTTTTGCCAGCACAGCTGCTCCCTTTTGCTGGCAGCTGGGCTTGAATATTCATGGCAGTAAATGATCAGGACTGGCATTTGTTTGGCATCTCAAGCGGGCAAACTTTTGAGGTTTCAAGAACACAGCTCTTGTTCCTTTCAAAACAGTTCTTTCCTTGCATCCCTCCTTTGTTTCAATTTAACACAGAGGCATGAGTAGCGCAATTAGAAGCTTGGATGAAGTTGACAGCCTGGTTAAGGGTCTGTGAAATTGGTTTGGGAGGACAGATGACCACATCTGGCCAGCCTTCTACTCCTAAAAGATACTTGAAAAGGAGTTTGATCAAATCATACATGGAGTTAAGTCTGCTTCAACAAGTTTGGTGGTAGGAAGAGCCATATAGGAATCACCAGAATGATTAATGTTTTATTGATACAATTTGCCAATCCAAGAGCAATAAGCACACACTTTAAAAGCAGCTGAATCTTTTGGGAGGAGTTTGGGTTAAGTTCATATACTATATCTGCAACTTGAGGGCTGAACTATATATTAAGATAGAACATGCTCACAGAGAGCTGCTGCTGGAGCTACTGCTGTGTCCTCTCAACATCTCTTTCTCCCATCTTCACAGTAATCTGTAGTAGAACATAACGTGTGGTTTACTGGCATTGTGCTGTGCATTTCTCCATCTCAGCTGTTGTAAGCCAACGATGTGCAACAAGGTCGAGGACATTTGCAGCCTGATACCATTACTTTATGGTTATATGTTAAATATATGTTACTCCCCTGTCCAGCGGGCACCTGTGACAGCCACATCAATCATTTGGAAGACTATTTTTAGAAATATTTTGAAAAACAAATGTAATACATGAGAACGTGGGTGCCACTGCCTACCCATACATGTCGTCTTGTAGTCTGTTAAAAAAGAAAGTATATGTCTTTAGAAGTGCAGTCCACTAGACTCAGCCTAACTTCAGTAAGATGTAGTAAAATCAAACAATAAGATGTGGTACGTTTTACGAACATTAAAAAAAAATTATTAGGGCAAAAACATAAAAAATAAAAAAGCAAGCAGGAGGAAAAAAACAGAAGAAAAAAAAAGAAAAAAGAAAGAAAGAAAGAAAACAGTGCTGGCTACAAAAACGCTATTGGCAAATCTATACACAGATATCTAAAAATAAGTCCATGTGCAGTTGCCTTCTATATGCAATATGTTCAAATGCTGATAAGTTTATAAGGTCTTCAGTCCAATGATTTACAGGAGGTCATTTTACCAATAAATTGACTTGTAAGGGAAGCTACCACAATCTCTGCTGAACCTACTTCACAGGGTTGTTGTAAGGATAAAATGTCAGGGTAAGCGATTCACAGCTACAGTTATACAGCTACACAGATATTTCTCTACACATTATCAGAGGCCCAAAACACAATACAGAGTATAATAGGCACACAGGGCAGATAAACAGGGCACATCTGACAAAAACAGAGGAGGGGAGAGTTATGTTGCAAACTGCCTTGTTCCCCTTTGGGGAGAGAAAAGTAAGGTATAACTACAATAACGGTGAAGGGGCAGTAAGGGTGAAGTTGCTGCTGTTGCTTTATCTGTACACAGCCTAGTGTTTTAAATAGCAACAAGAATGTTTTTTCCACGAAACATGAAAACAGATGTAGCTCCCTTGGGTTTAGGAAGCCGGGTTTCCTTGATCCTCTAGTGGCACATGGGCTTGGCTCTGATGCTGGACAAAATTTTGCTCCTCCTCAAATACTTTGGTTTTTTAAACATTTTTTCAGGTGTCCAGCATGTATGTTCAGTTAAATCTTTATTTGGTCTCTTTATTTTTACACCACTGCATTTTTTAAAAAAATGTATTACCTTCATGATTGCCACAGCCAATCAGCACTCTGCACAGCCAGCTTCTTTTGAATAAAACTTTGGAACCGCTACTTTGCTTCTGGGTTTGCTTCTGCTTTGGAAGTCTGTCCATATATGGACATATGAAACTTGTGTGATTAGTGAGTCCAAACACTGGTCCATCTAGCTTAGTATTGTCTGACTGGCAATGGCTTCCAGGATCTCAGGTCCTGAATAATGCTGGGTGTTGAACCTGAAACCTTCTGCATGCAAAGCATGTGCTCTATCACTGAGCCACAGTTCCTCCCCTACTGAGAGGGTGGGTTTCAAGGGTCTGCTTGAAGATCCATTGGTGGATGCTCAGTGGTAATGAAAGAACACTTAGTACATGCTCCTATAATCCTCCTGTTACTGTCCAAGGGGTAAGTATGAATTCACAGTGGTGTCACTGCTCAGGCTATATTTGCGTTCAGCATGAGTTATATACTTTGCAAAATCACAGGTCTGCATGCATACATTCAAGGTGAAAAACTACCGTTCACATTCATGCCTTGGACCCTTATATCTGCAGGACCACCTCTCCTCCTCTGCCCCATCGGAACAGGGCCTTCTACAGGAGTCACCTTGCAATTGGGCAAGGTCAACAACTGCCTGTCCGTGTACATTCTCTGAAGTGATCCCCAACCCATGGAATGGACTGCTGAGGAGATCAGGAAGGCTCCCATACTTTTAGCTTTCCATAAACTATGTAAAACAGAACTGTTTGGGAAGGCATTTTTAGAAAAGAATAGGGCTGCATTATAGCAGAACAATTCAGGAAAACATTTTGATAGAGAGAACAGGACTATGGACTATGGTAATAATATGTATTTATCTTGCTCTCATTGCATTATAATTATACTTATGCAATACTATTTCTTGCATTGTTTAACATGTCATGTTTAATACTTGGATCTTGTTTTGGATTTCTGCAATCCTAGTCCTAATATGTTGTTTATTAGATGTCACCTCATTCTATTGATTATACTGACTTACATTATGTAATCCGCCTTGAGTCTCAGTGAGAAAGGCAGACTATAATAACACAAATAAATAATATTTTAAAATACAGCTTTTTAATGCTTATATTAATTGCAAATGACATGTGGCCTTTTCTTGATCAAATACACACCTTTCTTAAGTAAGAGTCAAGAATTTTGAAAACGCCCCTCCCCTTCAGTTTCTTTTCCCCATAATATGTAAGAGGAAAGAGAAAGGAAGATTTGATGATGGATGCAAACTTTACAAGTCTTCCATAGAATATGAACAATGGCTGTAGAGCTCAAGGATCTGAGACGAGCACAAAAATCTGATTGGAGACACAGTAGCTCACTAAACAATTTTGGCAGAACAAATAGATTGTTGCCATGGAGTGGGAAATGGAAACAATTGCGGGGGGAGTTCTCTCATTGGCTAGCAAATGAACTTCAAAAGCCAGCTTCTAGGTTTTTGGTAAGTCTAATCATTCTTTAAGGACAACAGTGGGGGAATGATTCCACTCCAAGGCATGGCTACCTGCTTCTTCCCCGTCTGACAAAGTCAACTAAAACTGCCACAGCTTGGCCTCAAACAGGTCTCTTGTGGGGCTCTTTACAATTACCTGATTAAAGCACAAAGTTTAAAACTTGCTCCAAAGACTAGAACCTGCTTCCCCCCCTTTTGCATTCATATATTTCTGGTGAAGCAAACATCATTCATTGTAATAAAATAAAGAGGGTGCAGATGAACAGAGACATCAAGTAAGTTGTACTGTGTGACCCATCTACAAGATTGTGAAGCCCACCACACCTGTAAGTGTGCAAGAAACTATTCATGGAGTAGCAGGTAGAATATGGATCAGTAATAGGGTTGCCAGCTACGGAGTTGGCAATTTTATGATCCAAGTACAACCACACCATCCTTCTTGGATCCAATAAGTTACCAGACTCAAAGGTTTTGTGCCAAACCTTTCTTCCTTTTAGTTATAAAGTATGTGTGCCATTTAGCATCTTTTCTCCATACCATTCCCAAATGGTGATCAAGGACTCTATAGCACTTAGATTCCTTGGCTGAATCCTCTCTTTCCATCGAGTCCCACTTTTTTTGGCCCTCAGATTTGTCTACCTTCTCTCTTCACTGTCAACCAGAACTCTCAGGCATGAACTGAGAAATTCTGCCCAGTTATCCTGTCACTTCCCTAATGCTGTTGCTGGGATAATTTCTGGCCTGACTTTAGAAGGCCTGAGGCATTCATGCACTATTGCACTTGAGGTCATGCTTGCTCAGATTTTCCATTATTCCCATCATCTGTATCCAGCAACAGCAGCAGGGGTAGCAGGGACCCTTCTGATGGGAAGAAAGGAAAGGTCTCTATGGCTATGTAGGAACAATTGAGCAATGGGAACAACACCCCCTTCACCACACTAGCCCCAATACTGCTGTAGCCTCTTGATAACTGGACAGATGTTATCTACACAGATATTATGAAGGAATTGCCTTGCACGTCATGACACCCTGGTAACTTTTGAAATGTAGAGGCCATGAGGGAGGCAACAGGATGTGGGTATTCAGGGAGCTGATGTTGCTAGCATGAAGAATGGTTGTCTTGCTTTAAAATGTTATCAGGACATAAATGAAGCACCCCTATAAAAGCAGTAATGCCACGCAAATAAGATAAACTGAAATTATGCAAACCATGGCAGGGAACAGATTTAAGGAGATAATATGGTTTAATGAATGAAGTGTCAGACTAGGATCTAGAAGAGCTGCACTCAGATCCCTACTCTGCTATGAAGCTCATCGAATGAGCTCAGGCCAGTGCCATGCCCTCAGCCTAACCTACCTTACAGGGTTGTTGTGATGATAAAATGGGGAAGGAAGAACAATGGCTTAGATCTCCCACCTGGAATTTCCATGGGCACAAGGCCCACGGGGGACAGGGCAGGGGACCTTTAGGAACAGCTTGGGGGGGGGGGTCAGAGGTTTCCCACAGAAAGGGGAAATCTGCAAAAACTGCCCTCCTTCCTCTTGCAGGAATTCTAGACAGGATCCAGGCCCATGAACTCCTCCCTGAGCTCTTCTGAGGAACAATGGTGTAAAATGTAGACAAATGTGATCACGGAGACTGAAGGAGAAATAGTGATTGAACAAAAGCATTCAGAATGGACAACAGAAAGTATACCAATGGTGAGAAATCACACTATTCACACTGGTAAAACAGAAGAGCTACAGTAGCATTCAATATAAATTGAATAAAATAAAATAAATTCTCATTTGGATTTGACATTCAGACTTGCATTATTTCAACTCATTTCCCCCTTTAAAATTTATATTTTATTACTAATAAAAACATTATTAGGAAATTATTCGGCGTGTGTTTTTAATTTCCCCTTAAAATTTTCCATCTTCCACTTCCTCTTCTCTTCAGCGTTGGATTTACACTTTCAAACTTCTGTGAATGTTTCTCCCAGTTAAAGACTTAGTATGTGGATCTTTTCTAATATTCAATGACATAATCACAACTCATACACCAAACCAAAGGGAAATTAAATATCAGCAAGCAAGGACATGAAAAGATGCTGGCAAGCAAGCAAGCAAGCAGCCCAAGTAACACCAGATAAGCATTACTCCTTGTCTAAGCTGTACTACAGCATTCCCCTGCACTGGTGTCCATTGCCTCCTGCTGGCACCGCCCCCACAGCCAGTGTTCCTTTTCACACCCCTGGGCTGGGTGTGCTGTCATTGTCAGAGTCATGAAACACCACAAGGTCCCTTGAAACTGGGCTGGAGGAGCCCTATTGGTTGTGCCACTGAACTCTTTCACTCAGTTAGCCTTACCAGCTCTTTGCATTGCCCCGTCATGACCAGTCACTCTGTTGTCCTGTCCCTATATAAACTTCCCTTTCCTGTTAATAGACTTTGCATATACAAAAAAGTGTGTGTGTGTGTGGGGGGGGAGCGCTTTGTTATATTCAAGTTACAATCCTATTACCTGTTCCTTCTGTGCCTCATTACCTGACTCTGCAAGCCCTTCCTGTTTCTTTGGTCCCATTGATATTTATTTATACAAGTATTTTTAACCTACTTTTTTCCTTAGTGAGGATCCAAAGTGGCTTGAAAAATACAGTGTAAATAAGAACCAGAAAAGGGAAGGGGGGGAAGCTCATTTTGGGCTAGTTTGTGATCTGCTGACCCGTCTCACTTGGGGCTACAGGTGACAACATTACCTGGTTCTTTGTGAGATAAAATCTATGAAATATATTTGGGGTGTGTGTGTGTGTGGGGGGGGAGAACAATACCACGGCAAGCCTCAAAGCAGTGTATAAGCTTTAAATAAGCAAATAGGAGAAGGGCTGTTAAGTAACTTACTTATAGGCTGTTGCAGAGCAAATGAAAGCTATTTATAGCAGATGAAGCAGAGTCTTCTCGACTCAACAGAGTAAGCCTAGCTAGGGGTATCACAAGCACACTGGAGCAACCATTGTGTCGTAGAGGACAGAATACTGGCGGTGTCATCCTAAGCACGCCCTCTTCAATGGACTTGGGAGGTTTAACACTGCTTAGGATGTAGGGTGGCATTGTAAAGTTGGGAAACCAGGCCAAACGGCACAGGAGAATTCGCATGGAGCTTGCCCATTTGGAACTTGGAAAATAAACCTGACATGCAATCCAGCAGAAAGCCCTGTTGCTGTGGCTACTCACAGCTTTTTTTCCGTCAGTCCAGTCCATCCTTCTGTTCATGCAGTAGCGAGGGGTATTTTATGGCACATGGGGGGGGGGAGATGAATGAGCACAGAAGAACAAGCAGGAGCAATGGCACCTGCCTCTCCTACTGCTTGATTGGTGCATAGTAAATAGATTTGCCAACTGGCCTGAAGAAAAATGTTCTGTCCCTTTAATAGAGATTTAGGGGTTTTTTGGCATGAGCAATTTTTGCCGCTTTGGGCCCAATACCTCTTTAGATTTTCTTCCAAATTCCAGATGATTAACTCCCCCCTCAAATTTCAATCTGGCATTTCAAGGCTTTTCTTCAAATTTTCTGCCTGTGCTTTCCCCTCGATGTTTTCCTTAATATGGTTTTGAGTCGGCTTCCTAGACCATGCAAAATTTTTCTCCCGGCTTATTTTTATCTCTACCCTCAGATCAGAGGATCCCACTTTGTGTCATCATAATGCAATAACACAATTAGGCATAAGTGAAAATTTAAAAAGGGGCTCTGAGATTCTCATCAGAGAATCCCACCTTGTGTCATTATAATGCAATAATGCAATTAGGCATGAGCAAATTAGCAATTAGGCATGAGCAAAATTAAAAAGGAGGCATGGTAAGGTGGGGCGTCAGTAATGCCAACAGTGATGCCAAAGCTGGCACGCTCCCCTCAACACATAAATCCTGATTATTTAATGACAGCGCAGACCAAAAATGGTTACAGCACGGGTGAGATAAAAGGGAGGTGCTCTGGAGAGTCGAAACGAAACTGATCCTTGGGGAGCGAAGACTCAAAAAAAGAGGAGTAGATTGCCTGTGCACAAAGGCCATAATGTGTGGAAATGGGCAGTTGAGACTTTTCATGACATGGAGGTAAAATTGCCTGGTAAATAACATCTCATTAAGATGCTATTAAAGGGTTGGCAACTCTAAATGTGAAATCTACTTTGTTTAGAATATCATTTTCTACTTGAACAACTTTCACATGTTGCATAAATATGGGAAGTTCAGATAAAGATTCCCTCCCCCTTGAAGTTTGGTGTCCTAAAGGGAACTAAATGCTCCCCTAATAAGAAAGGGCATATCTACCATTTGTGCATTTGGGAATCAACTGTCCTCACAAAGATTGCCCAGCCCTGCAGCATTATGAAAGTGAGTTCATTCTGCATTAATTCTGCAGCCACAGCTATGATGCAAAATCAGAAGCGTGGTCAATAACCCAAAGTTTATATGTAAATGGTCAGGATCCAAAACAAAAGAATCGAACTACATAGGGCCAGAGTGGCATAATGGGTAGGGTATTAGACTAGAATCTGGGAGAACCAGGTGTGAATCCACATTTTGCCAAGGAAGCTTGCTGGGTAACTTTGGGCCTGCCACACACACTCAGCCTAACCTACCTCACAGGGTTAGTGTGTGATATAACAGAGGAGAGGAGAATTATGCAAGCCACTTTGGGTCCCTATTAGGGAGAAAAGTGAGGTATACATACAGTAAATGAAATAAATAAATGACTGTAGTTCTGGCCAACCCACCCTGAGCCCACTCACGGGGAGGGAGGGCTATACAATGAATAAATAACAAGAACAACAACAACAACAAACATGTCAATTACTCCAGCGCAGCCCTGTTGCAACCCCTTTCTTATGGAATCTTTTCAAACAGCAGGAAACAATTAACAGACTTTTTCAAGAAAAATGTAGGCTTGGAAGGAAGAAGGGAGAAAGAATTAGCCCCCCCCCCTTTTTGTTTACATATACAGAAATTTCAGAGAATACTGATTTAATAGGATTTGGGAAGTGATAGAAGGATCCCCAAGTATAATACCAGTATGCCCAAAGTGAAGGTCAGCGATGTCTGAGAAAGCAGGTGATCACAAAAGCCTTCTTTTCACATGTCCTTTTGCCTCAACACTCCTGGTACATATGTATGTTTTGTCTGTTTTTTCCCTTTGTCAGTTACGAATGTGACTAACTGCCTTATGATCACAACCAAGTGCAGAACATGGTAGAAGGAGATCTTGATATGATTGCAATGTAGTTTTTGCTAAAAGGAGGACTAGGAACTGGGAGGCAGAGTTTAGGATGCACACTGTGCCATGGATGACTTTGCACCAGTCCTCTCTCACAGCCTAGCCTACTTCACAGGGCTGTTGTCAGGTTAAAATGGAGGAAGGGAGAACAATAGTATGAGCTGCTTTGGGTCCCCATTGGGGAGAAAAGTTGGAAATAAACAAGTGGTGTATTTATTGCACTGTAAAGCCTTCTTTTGTTCTGGCAGTCCCTTTGGCCAGTTTGCCCATACTCTAGAAAGTGGTTCTCATCCTGGATTCTAAGGGCCTCGTCAGAGATCCACTTTTTAAATAAAAGGAAAATGGCACCTGTACTATCTAGAGTCTCTCTCTCTATGGGATTGTGCACACTTCATCCCTACAGTATGGCAAGAGAACTGTTAAAGCTGTTTCCCTTGTAGCAAGGCTTCCAGTTGAGCTGTGTAACACTTATTATAACAAGTGATAACGGAAAATCCATCTTAGAATGTAAAATGGATTCATCAAAATAACACTTGTAAATCACTGTTTCTACAAATGATAAGAAAAGGCAGTTTCTAAAAGAAGTAGTCTTAAGAAAATATGGTACTCGTTGACTTCATTAGGATAGCAAGGTCTTACTGAATTGTAATAGAATGCTGTGAAATAAACACAATTACCACACAAACTTACCTTGCTTGACTCTATGCAAAGTGACTTCTTAACTGGATTGCCCCAGGGCTGGTGCTGAGGCTTATTTCAAGCTGCATAGCACCTGCACGGAAGCCATTTCTTCTGCAGGGCCAGGTCATTGCAGTTGGTTTTACCTGCCAGATCCAAGAATGGGCTCATCTGAGGATGATCAGGATGAACCAGGGACTGGGGGGGGGGAGTTTGATCAGGAAGCTCAGGGGACACCTGAACCGACTTGAAAGCTCCCAGATACTGAGGCCTCCATTGAAGGACCTGCCCCTGAGGGCTCAGCTCTAGATGGAGTTGCCACTTGCCAGCACATCAGACTCCAGGGTAGCCAGCTCCCTCCTGGGGGCAGTGGATTCCCTGCTACCAGCCCATTCCTGCCGCCCCCCACTGTCACTCAGCTGGCTGGCAGGGGAAGAAATGTTGGGGAATGGGTGGAAATTACTGGTGAATTTACAGAAGTGACATCACATCATTGGATGAAGCCCTGGTGTTTGAAAAAAACCATAGAGTTTTTGCCCAAATACCAGAGCAGTTCTGGGGGGCCAGTTACCTGATGACATTACTTCCTGAAGTGACCTCAGTGTGTCACTGGTGATATAATTATATCACTGGCAAAAAATCCAAGCAATAGATAAGTCCCATTCCCCAGGCTCCCTCTGTCAGTTTCTGGGGGGCAGGAGACAGCCCAATGGTAATTAAGCACCAGGCTAGCAGCCCATATTCCAACTCCTGAGCCAGGTCATTGCCTGAGCACATGCGTTCCTTTACAGGATAAGGTCTTGATCAAGCCCAGTTACCCTTGCTGCCAAGGAGTCTGAGAACTGGGCCATTTCCACACGGCTTACCTTTTGCCGGAACACAGCATGTTCTTGCGCAAAATCGCATGATAACAGTGTGTTCTCGTGCGAAATCGTGCGATAACAGTGTCTTCCGGGCGCGATTTCGTGCATGAAGACGCTGTGTTCCGGCAAAAGGTAAGCCGTGTGGAAACGGCCCTGCTTCAAGCCTCTGCAGACAAAGGCAAAACATTGCCCAGTCTGAGAACTAATTTTTCTTTATTGAGTCACTTATTCCACTTGAGTTAAGGTCGGATCATTAAATTGACAAGCAGAGAATCTTCTGTACCTACACAATTGGATGCCTCCTTTAAATTACTGATATTGGTTAGATGCCATTGCCTACTTTTCGTCTGTGCAGTTACTGGAATCTGCAAAGCGACAGCCAGAAATGCTCACACATTCATGGGTACCAATATTATCCACAGACACTGAAGTCTCTCAATTCAAAAAATCGTAAATTGCAAAAAATCAATTTAATCATATGAGAAAACACATATGAATGCATTTGGACACACTCAAATGGCTCACCAAACAATTGGTTCCCAACATGTGTGTCAGGCTATGGATGACAGGATACAGCAGACAGATCTCTGACCCATTTGCTGTAAGGCACAAGTACTTAGTCATAGAATCATAGAATCATAAAGTTGGAAGGGACCGTACAGACCATCTAGTCCAACCCCCTGCCCAGTGCAGGATGAGCCTAAAGCATCCCTGACAAATATTCAACCTGCCTCTTCTTGAAAACTGCCAGTGAGGGGGAGCTCACCACCTCCCTAGGCAGCTGATTCCACTTTTGAACTATTCTGACCGTAAAAAAGTTTTTTCTAATATCCAGCCGGTACCCTTGTGCATGTAATTTAAGTCCATTGTTTCGGGTCCTACCCTCTGCTGCCAACTGGAACAGCTCCTTGCCCTCCTCCAAATGACAGCCTTTCAAATATTTAAAGAGAGTAAATCATGTCCCCCCTCAATCTCCTCTTCTCCAAACTAAACATTCCCAAGGCCCTCAGCCTTTCCTCGTAGGGCTCAGTCTCCAGACCCCTGATCATCCTTGTCACTCTCCTCTGCACCCTTTCGATTTTGTCCACATCCTTGTTTTTTTTTTTTTTTTTTGGCAGGAAGAGTTTATTGAAGTGGATTAGGCTTGGATGTTGCTCTTGGCACTGAATGCCATGTAGTACACAAGGAGGCCAATGCAGGCTGCCAGCACCTCAGTGGAGACCCATGGGCCGTTCCAGGCACCTTGATGATCCACATTGACTGTGAACAGAGGCTTGATCCCAGAGATGTCCTCATTGTTGAGCTGAGCCTTATGCAAAATGCTGTAAGACTCCTCATCAAAGAATTTCACCTCATAGGTACCAGAACGGGCCAGCTTGTGCTCCATGCTCCAGGAAACCCGATAGTGGCCCCGAGTGACAGGAAATTGCTTGCCATTAACATCTGCATAGAGGGCAACATTCTGAGCTCCATTTTTACAGGTAATGGAAATCTCCACGACGAAGACTGTCTCAGAAGAAATGACAACATCAGAGGTGGTGTAGTAGGAGGGGGAGATGGCGGGTTCTGTGGTCTCAGCACCCCTGGTTTTTCCCCACGCCCATTTTCTTTTATTCTCGAGCACTAAAACCGTTGCAAGAGTTGGAGCCGCGTGTGCTTTCGTGAGCGAGAGGAGGAGCCCATTCCTCCGGTTCTCGGAGCTAAAAGGTGCCCTTTCCTTTCCTCCCTCAGCCGAGCAAGTTGTCCACATCCTTTTTGAAGTGAGGCCTCCAGAACTGCACACAATACTCCAGGTGTGGCCTGACCAAGGCAGTATAGAGAGGGGCTATGACCTCCTGCGATTTCGACACTATGGCCCCTTTGATACAACCCAAGATTGAATTAGCCTTTTTTTACTTTTTTGACCGCATCACACTGACTGCTCATATTTAGTTTACAGTCCACTCTTACCCCAAGATCCCTTCCACACATACTACTGCCCAGAAGTGTATCCCCCATCCAGTATTTGTGCTTCCCATTTTTGTGGCCCAGATGTAATACTGTGCCACATACTGTCTTTGTTGAATTGCATCCTATTCACAGCTGCCCACTTCTCCAGAGTATTCAGGTCTTGTTGAATTTTAATTCTATCTTCTTGGGTGTTTGCTACTCCTCCCAATTTGGTATCATCAGCAAATTTAATGAGCAGCCCTTCCACTCCTTCATCCAGATCATTGATAAAAATATTGAAAAGTACCAGGCCCAAAACTGACCCCTGCAGCACCCCACTGGACACCTCCCTCCAATCTGATGAAACGCCATTGACCACCACTCTTTGGGTGCAGTCCTCTAACCAGTTCCCTATCCACCGAACTGTCCTATAGTCCAGTCCACAGTCTTCCAGTTTGCCCATCAGAATGTCATGGGGGACCTTATCAAAAGCTTTACTGAAATCCAGATAAATCACATCAACAGAGTTCCCCCAATCCAGTAAGCTGGTCACTCAATCAAAGAAGAAAACCAGGTTGGTCTGGCAAGATCTGTTAGGGACAAAACCATGCTGACTTCCCCGGATCACTGAGCGGTCCTTCAGATGCTTACAGATTGAGCCTTTTAAAATCTGTTCTAATATCTTCCGAGCCATAGAAGTCAGACTAACCGGCCTGTCGTTTCCCAGGTCGTCCTTCTTCCCTTTTTTAAAGATTGGGATAATATTCGCTCTTCTCCAATCTTGTGGCACATCCCCAGTCCTCCAGGAGGCCTTGAAGATGATGGACAGGGGTTCTGCAAGTTCTCTAGAAAGTTCTTTCAACACTCTTGGGCCACCCCATCCGGCCCAGGGGATTTGTATTCATCCAGTGCAGCCAGATGCCTCTCCACAACCTCTCTGTCAATAGTCAAATGGATTTTATTCAGAAATCAGGTCATTTCCATATGCAGGTCCATAGGGCTGCTTAGAAGCAATCAGGCATCTAAGCAGCATGAGTAGAAGTTGACAGGAATGACATCATGTGAGAGAGACTTCTCTTTTACCCTTCTGGTTTACTCCTCCCCCCCCCCCTCCCAACTGTAAACAATACCTTGGTGCTTTCTTTGTGTGAGAACATTTCACATATTTGTGATATCATAATGAGTTACTAGGAGGCAAGACACAGCACTGTCTGGGAATGAGCACAAAGTCATAAACACTGAAAGCTGTTACAGTTCAACAGATAACCACCTGTGAAAGCCTGAGAAAGAATAGTTATGACACTAGCAAAGTGACACTTAGCTATAGCTAGATACACTGTGTTCAGCAGAACAGAAACAAAATTGGCATGGATGGTGCTCAGACATGACAATGTGACTCATAAGCAGGACATAAACTGAAGAAGTGAATGCTCTTGCCTGCCTACTTTGTACCTACTCCATAGTTCTAGATCAATATGGTTCAGAGAGAGATGATGAAATTACTGTATAATCTGCAGTTAATGGGCAGTTCCACTGAGGAAAAAAGGGCAATTAAGCTCCACTGAGGAAAAGAGGGCAACCTCAACAAAGTGCTCCTGTCTCAGTTTGCTGTCCCCCCCCCCCCATAACAACAACAACATTCGATGTATATACCACCCTTCAGGACAACTTAATGTCCGCTCAGAGAGGTTTACAAAGTATGTTATTATTATCCCCATAACAGTCACCCTGTGAGGTGGGTGGGGCTGAGAGAGCTCCTAGAAACTGTGACTGACTCAAGGTCACCCAGCTGGCTTCAAGTGGAGGAGTGGGAAATCAAACCCGGTTGTCCAGTCCTGTGCTCTTAACCTCTACACCAAACTGGCCCTCTCCACAACACATACAGTCAGGACGGCATTTAAACCTTCGAAGGCCAAAGTAAGGTTTTCATAAAGGGAATACCTAATAAAAATATATCCATATATTGTGGACTTCATACAGATGTGTTCGGGAATTCCCAGCTCTGAACTAAATCCCGATTGGAAAAGTGGTGCACGAAGAGAAAGGGGCTTCAGCTTTCCCCATGTTTCCCAATCTGAAATAGGCCATGGGAGCCATTCTTTGTTTATTCCGGAAACGAACATGTATTAATGGGTGAGTAGCCATGTTGGTCTGCAGTAGAAAAGCAGGATATGAGTCTGGTGGCACCTTAGGGACCAACAAGATTTTCAGGATGTACCAATGGCTATACTTTGGTTTCTTGAAGGGGCAAATAGAGGCTCCCTTGGGGCATTCAGGTCAGGAAAAATGGGGAGAGCTCAAACTCATTCTCCTTGCTTACCATAGTCCTGATCTAACACAGGCCTACGTGTCTCTGGGAACTGAATTTCCAACATAGAACTCCAGGTGCATGTCTGACTCAAAACCCTCATGGTGGCCCCATGTTCTCCATGTGGACTCTATAATGTGTGAGTGACTATAAAAGGAAAATATGCAGGCAGTGTTGTTAGCTGATGTTTTATAATCCAAAGTGAACCAAACACCCCAGGACCACATATTTGTCCCTCTGCTTTATCTGACCACAACAACGAGACCAGAATCCTGATTCTAGTTATGGATCATTGATATGGATCAGAACCCTTCATCCATACTGAATGAATGGGAAAGAATCCTTTTTCAATTTGTTATCCATTGGGAATTCAACAGAGCAGTGGCATGTAAAAGGGCATAAACTAGATGAATTAGAGTGAGACTTGTGTCTTTGATCAAGGTAGGGTTTCTGTTTCCTAAATGCATCTCCATGGTTCCTAGTCCTATTGCGTAAAATTTCTGGATATTTTGGTTACATTGCTGCCAAGCCATTCTACAAGGTCATAGTTTTACTACAACAGATGTGGTAGACCTATGTTTTGAATTAGCAAGCTAGAAATGTCTGCAGCATATGTACTGCGTCACACCATGTCTGTTTCTGTTGCATCATCATTCGAACGTTTATTTATTTTTGTGATAATGATTCATATTAGTAAACTGCTGTGCAGATATTGGGTAAGATCTGGTATGTCTCTTTACAGTGTTGAGATCTTTGCATAAGAGAAAGGAACTGATTAACATTTGACATTTCCAGGAAAAGACCAAACAAAAATGCATTTCTCTTGTAATGAAGAGTCACTGGTAATGTTTATAGACTGATGTAGTATTCTGTGAAACACACACCAATCATTCTCAAAGGGTATACTACACACAACAAACTTAAACTGGTTTAGCAGGCAGCAGTTGTTCTAGAATCCTGGAAAGAGTAGTTTTCTTTTTTCAGCGGTGGGGGAGCTAAAGATTTCTTCCAGAGAATCCTTTGTACCTTCCCACACAATAGCTAGCAGGATCCTTTGGAGGAAGCCATGATAGTTAAAATAATTAAAACTGATATAGCTTTGTAGTGTAGTATACATGCAGCAGAATGAGGTGACAGACTTTTAAGGTGGTAGAACGGATGGTACCGTTCCAGACAACAGGTGGAAAGTCATATTTTAAGCAAACCTACATTAAAAAAATTCCTGCATATGTTAAACTGGCACTGGCAGGAGAAGCTACCCTGCTGTGCTATTTTTTCACTTGTAGGTAGTTTTTTTGTTCATGAGGAAATATTTTTTAAAAGATATGTACCATCTTATGTAGAACAGTATTTTACCATCTCAGGATTCAACTACCTCATTCTGCAGATGAGGCTAAAGGTAGATCTTTCCAGGAAAAGCTCTTTCAAGGCCAGATGATCCAAACTTCTCCCTAATTCCTGGCCCCCTCCCCACACAAATCTTGGTTAGTGATGTTACTGAAGTTTGTAATCACTATATTTGGAATACAACTTTCATTAGTTCACCTCTATCATTTAAAAAAAAAATTATGACCTGATTGTTTCTCTCTGGCATGATCTGTATAACAAGCAGAACTGCCTCTCACCCAGCTGCCCCATATCAACGATGCTACCCAGGGCCTCTGAGAGGAATTTTATGAGGTGGTGGGAAAAAATGTCAGGGCCCCTTTCCTGCTCTATTAGCCATCATTTTTTATCCATAATGGTTTTAAGCATAAGGGGGGGAGGCTTTGTATTTACATAAAAATGAGCTTTCCTTGCCTTTTTTTGTGAAAAATTTCTAATTACTGCGTCAAAACTGTGCCACCCCCATTTTAGGTACCAGAAAAATGGAGAGCATGAACATATACAGAGTGCACATTCCTTGCCAATGTTCTCTCCAGGCTGCATACAGGGCAAAAGGAAATTTTTAAAAAGCCGATCTGCATGCACACGTGCATGTGCGCGCGCGCGCACACACACACACACACACACCCCAATCCTGTTCATGTAGATGGGGTTTCTCATTGCTTCAGAAAGACAGCACTCAATTTTAGGAATTGTCCTTTTCTACAAGATACCGCCTCTCCATTTAAAAATGGAATGGAAATTGAAAGAGGAGCTTAGGAGTGGCTGAAACAGCCCCCTCCCACACACATTACCATGAAAAAAACTAACAGTTCTTCCATACCTAGAAAAAAAACCCTCAAAAACCAGAAAACTGCAGCAACAAACAAACAAAGCTATTTCAACAAGAAAACATAGGGCCTACCTTTTCCCAGTTTTCCATTTCCAAAATACAATGTAATGATAATGTAACTGAAAAGTAAAATAAAAGAGACTTACTTTTTCCCTATTAAAAGGAACAGAAACTGCTCCTTAACAGAGTAGCATTGATTGCAGAAAAAACATGATGATGGGCGATTGGAGCGTGCTGGCTGGTGTGAGTGTGAAAGTTTTAGAAAAGTTTTAGTTTTAGAAAAGAAGTAAGAGATCTTTATTATAGGAACCCCATACTTTGATAGAAAAGTGGAGAAATAGATTCCTATCTACTGATCTGTTTCTGAGAAGGAAGTCCTGAGATTAGCAATCTATACATCAAAGGATAGTTCAGGGTAGTAAAAGAGTAAACAGTAAACAGATGCTCTGACCCGTCTTTCTCTCTGGTTTCTCCCCCTGTGAAACCTGAGAAGAGGGACAGCATTAGAAGTGGAGTCTTCTAACATTCCCCAAATGTAAATTGTAGTCAAGCAATTAAATTGCAATTATGTCCCAACAGAGGCCTTACAATCTGACTGTTGCTACATAGAAAATGGGTACAGCCAGCCAAGGTTAAGGACTAAGCTAATTAGTATGTGCTATAGCTATAGGTATTTTAAGGCAGTGTATAAATTATTTTTAAATATAAAATTTATTTTTATAAATATAAGCAGAACAGAAAAAAACAATGATAGCACAATTATAATTACATCAAAAGAAAAAGAAAAGAAAGAGTAAACATGTAATAAACAATATAAAGAACTCAGGGTTTCTTTATATCCAGCATATATCAATCCTTGAATGTGTTTGGCATCTGTCAGAAAAGTATTGTTTGGCACATATATTGTTGCTAGTGTGTAAATCTTGCCTTCCAGGAGCCTGATTTTCAAAATCATATATCTTCTGTCAGAGTCTCTTAATTCTTCTGTAACATTTATTTGTAAATTTTTATATAATCTGCAATTCCTTTTTTAAATGATAAATTCTTAATAAACACACAAATACATATGAGCAAAAAACAGGAACAAAGCCCTAAAGAATCATGGAAACTGTAACATGATAGAACAGGAAGGGTGGACAGACCTGTGCTTCATCTGCCATTGTAACTGAGTCCCTCATGTGAGCTTGTCACTGCTTGCCCCCTATGGCCAAATCCGAAGGGCCTTGTGCCCCTCAGCCCCCATATAGTTCACTCAGACTCCCCTGGCCAAATCCGGGAGGGCTCAAGCCCCACAGCCCACCCCCCTGTAGCTTACACCTATGTACATGAACACGTCCACTATAACAATGGCCACTGGCCTAAACATTCTGTCTGCCTGACTGGGGAGTGGAGAGTCACATGATCTTCTAACTGGCACGTGCTGCCCCTACTGGAAGATCTTGAGAATGCAATGTAACAACAATGTAAAGGACAAAACTATGCTATGAAGGCCAACAACGTAAGATTCTAGTCTTCATATGCAAACTGCAGGAAACTCTTGGGCCACCTTTGGGCCTCTTTGGGCCCCCTCTGGGTCCATGGGCCCTGGTGCAATGCACCTGCTGATCCCCCCTCTCACAGGGCCTGATGCTACCCATCTGTTACTGTGACTTCTGCTGTAGTGGTGGTGGAGAGGAGAGAGGGGATCTCTCTCTCTCTAGCGCCTTGAATACTCCATCGGCATTGCAAGAACCACAGGAGATGGCATTTTCTGAAAGTGCCTGAAGGTGCCTAACAACCACATGGTTGTTAAGTGGGCTGAGAAAATTACATTTCCCAGAGCCTCTGGTAACAAGGATACTGCCAGAGATGTACTGCAAGGCATCTGGGGGAAGAAAAGGAGAAAGACACTTACTTTCCTGCAACTGCCACAGCCTCTGCGGTCTGATGCTGGGTAACATATTTAAAATATCTGCATCCTGCCTTTTACTTCCAAGTATCCATAAAGTGGATTAAAAAATAAATGGATTTACCCTTAAAATTCCATAAAATATAATAAAACTCCCATCTTAGAAAGAGCACATTGATCATCAGAGCAAAAAATATTCTTGTAACAAGCAAACCCTCATTGAATGACCTCTGTCTGGGTTAACATGGAGAAATGATATGATCCAGGTAATTAGGGTTGCCAGGCCCCCTCAACCTCCTGGCGGGAGATAGGGGCCTGGCACTTACCTTTGCGGAGGGGGGGGTGAGTGCGCGCCCCCACAGGTGCGATGACGTCACTTCAGGAGTGATGTCATTGCGCAGCCCCTGGGCAGGCTCGTTTTCGGGTGCTGCAGATCGCTCCTGCGCTCTGCAGCGCCAGAAATGGGCCTTTCTGCCGTGGCTTGGGCCCGTTTTTGAGGCGCTGCGGAGCACAGGAGTGTTCCTGTGGCGCTGCAGAGCATGCAATAGCACTCCGCAGTGCCCAAACCGGACCCGTTCTGCTGTGGATTGGGCCCATTTTTCAGCCGCTGCGGAGCGCAGGAACGCTCCTGCGCTCTGCAGTGCCTCAAAATTGGCCCGATCTGCAGCAGAACAGGCCCATTTTGGGCGCTGCAGAGCGCAGGAGCGTTCCTGCGCTCTGCAGCGGCTGAAAAACGGGCCCAAGCCACGGCAGTACAGGTCCATTTTGGGCGCTGTGGAGCGCTATTGTGTCCTGCAGTGCCTCAAAACGGGCCCGATACATGCCGAAATGGGCCCGTTTGGGGGCGCTGCGGAGCACAGGAGCACTCTTGCACTCTGCAGCTGCTGAAAACGGGCCCGGTTTGCTGTGGATCAGGCCTGTTTTGAACGCTGCAGAGCACAGGAGCGCTCCTGCGCTTCACAGAGACCCCGATCCAGGCCAAAACAGGCCCGATTCTGGCAGCTGCAACGCACAGGAGCGTGCCTGCATCGCGGGGGAGCACGCAAGGAAGGTGTGTGCCCCCTGCTGCTCAGGTAAGTGGGGGCGGGGTGTGGGGATTCCCACCGGGGGTCTGGGATCCCTACAGGTAATAGTCAAAACTAGCATTTTAAATTGAACCTGGCACTAAACGCGTAATAAAGGATGGTGGATTAAGGTTGATGTTCTGTGATCCTGGCAACAAATTCTGAACCATAACTGGGATGTCACATTTCGTACTACTTGAAGTTTCTGAGAGACTTTCAAAGACAGCCTCATGAAAAGCCCATTACAAAGGTGGGCAGTGCAATCTTGACGCCCACTGTGCCACCAGGGCCCATGTGCCTGTAATACCACTTGTCTACTTTGAAAAGAATTTCATTGGAGAGCTATGCCAGCAGCCAAGCCTGGGAAGGTGCGGTGAGGTAGCTGCTGAGAGCACCTGCCCTGCAGTTCCCTGACAACCCCGCCAGCATCTCCCAATGGCCACGTTGCCCAGGGCCGGCGCTAGAGTTTCTGGCACCTGCAGCCACGAGCATGTGCACTGCGCGCGCACACACCTCTAACTGCGTGATGATGTCACGTCATCACGCAGCGGAAGATGGATGGGGCGGCGCACGGAAGCTTCTCGGTGCTCCACACGCCGCCCCAGCAGCTGCTTGCAGCTTCTGCGCCTGGCTCGGGCGTGTGGGGGCGGAGGAGCGTGCAGCAAAGCTGGCGTGGCTGGCTGCAGCAGTAGCTGCAGCCAGCCAGCCCCATGCCGCTGCCGCTGCCAGAGTAGGCATGGAGGCTGCCGGGGCATGTGGGAGCGGAGGAGCGTGCAAGCCAGCCCCATGCCGCCGCCGCGGCCATGCGCCCCAGCCAGGCACAGAAGCCCTGAGCCACTGCTGGGGCGGCGCACGGAGGCTGCTCCACGCGCCGCCCCAGCAGTGGCTCGCAGCTTCTGCGACTGGCTGGAGCGTGTGGTGGCGGAGGAGCGTGCAGCGGAGCTGCTGTGGCTGGCTGCAGCTGCTGCTGCAGCCAGCCAGCCAGCTCCGTGCCGCCGCCGCCGCCACACGCCCCAGCTGGGCGTAGAAGCCGCGAGTCGCTGCTGGGGCTGCACACAGAGGCTGCGCCCGGCTGAGGAGTGTGGCAGTGGTGGTGGCGGCGGCAGCAGCACGGAGCTGGCTGGCTGGCTGCAGCAGTAGCTGCAGCCCAGTCATGCCAGCTTTGCTGTACGCGCCTCCGCCCCTGACACCCCCTCCGGTGCCCCTCCAGTTCATCTTCGTTCTTCTGTGCCTCCACACATGGGGTCTGCGCAGGCGCAGGCCAGCCGCCGGAGAATTTTCTATAGCTTCTATAGCTCCGAAGGGGCCGTTTGTCGCGCGCCTCAGCGACCGTTTTCCCGCCTAAACGGTCACATGCTCCTCCAGCGACCAACGGCCCCTTCCCTCAGTTCTCTTCTTGCCGCCGCTTGGAGAGAACGTGTGCTTCGTTGCTCAGTGTTGCTTCTTGCTTCGTGATTGATCTTTTGGCTTGACTTCGGATTTCGGACTTCGGACTACTCTTCTACTTGCTGATTCGGACTTTGTGTGACCTCGGTAATTATAACTCGGACTGCCTGACCATTCTTTTGCATGCCCCTGAAGATGGCCTCCAAGGAGCTCTTCAAGCATTGTCTCCAGTGCCACACTAAAATGGCCCAAACCGACGGCCATGAGTTGTGCTTGTTTTGCCTGGGGGAGACCCACAATGTCCCGGCCTGTAAAATATGCCAAGGCTTTACCAACAAGGCCCGGCAGGAGCGCAAGGCCCGGTTGAACTCCTCCTTGTGGCAGAAGGTCATGTCCGAGGGTACTCCGCTGCCTTCCCCCACGGCCGGCCCTAGCCCCTCTGCTGAAAAGCGTTCCCAAGCGGGCTCAGTGGCTTCAGCAAAGTCGGCGTCGAGATCTCGGCCGACGAGCGCTGCAGCATCAGGAGCTGCCTCTCCGGCGCAGGGTTCAGTGAAACCGCCCCGAAGCGCCTCCGAGTCTCGATCGGATCCGAGGGCGTCCGACTCGGAGACGAGACTAGTGGTGCCGAGTCCACGATCGGATCCGAAGAGGGCTGCATCGGTTCCGAGGAAATCGGCTTCGGGCAAAGCGTCAAAGCTGCGGCTGAGTTCCACAACGAGCCCATCTTCCGGGGGAATGTCGGCTCCGAGGGCCTCGTCGGAACCACCAGCCAAGAAACCAAGGAAGGCGCACCGCCATCGATCGCTGCGCCCGACTCCAACGGAGGAGGTGATTGAGATCCCCCGCACGCCTTCTCCCCACCTGGGTTCGCCGGTTCTTGAAGAGGTACCTGATCCGGTGGCCTTCGAGGAGGTGCCACTTAGGCCCCCTGTGGTCGCGGATCCGAGTCAATCGACCAGTCGTCGGATCCGACCATCGCCGGATCGTCGGCCCCCAGCAGCTTCCAGCCGGGAAAGGCGCCGTTCCGAGACTGGGAGCGTCGGTTCTGGGCACTCGGTGGGGTCGCACCATCGTCAGGCTTCCTACATCCCTCCAGCCTACCACTGCCAGTGGGAAGGGGCACCTGTCGGCTTCGGGTACTCGGATCCGAAGCCATCGACGTCGACGCAGGGATGGTTCCCTCCGCCGTTCTGGGGAGAGGAGTCACTGCACGGTTCCGAGGAAGGAGAGGCTGAGAGCGTTGGGGATTACCGATCCGAGACCTGGTCGGAACCGTCCCCAGATGACAATGTAGCGCCGAGCACCAGCTCTCCTTATGAGGACCTGAAGATTTATTCGGACCAGATGGCCCGTATGGCTCAGGCGCTCGAGATGGACATCTCTTCAGTGACTCCCCAGACTAAGGACAAGCTCCTGAAGAGAATCTATGGTGACAACCCGGCTACCATTGGCTTCCCCATGTTAGAGGGAATTGAGGAGATCGTGGAAAGGGTTTGGAAGGTGCCCTGTGATCAGCCTGCTACGTCCAAGAGGATAGAGCAAATGTACAAGGTGAAGCAGGGCACCTGGCAGTCTCTGGCAAAACACCCTCCACCCTCCTCGTTGGTAACAGAGGAATTCCAGCCTCACCGGTCCGGCCCGCCTTCAGCACCATCTGACAAGGAGGGCAGGAAGATAGACGCGATGGGTAGGCGCCAGTACTCCATCTCCTCCCTGGGCCTCAGGATCGCCAACTATCAGACGATCATGGCAGGTTACCAACTGTATTTGTGGGAGAAGCTGGCGTCCTACGTAGGGGACTTGCCTCCCGAAAAGAAAGCTGTGGTCTCCCTGCTTCAGACCGAGGCTGTGCGGCTGTCGAAGCAGCAGATGAACGCGGGGAGCCACGCTGCCGACACTGCTGCACGGGGAATGGCTTCGGCCATAGTCCTCAGGCGTCACTCCTGGCTACGATCAACGGCTCTCTCGCAGGAGGTGAGGTCTCGGGTCGAGAGCCTTTTGAGGGAGACTCCCTGTTCTCTACCTCGACTGATGAGGTCCTCAAAAAGAAAAAAGAGGACAGGCAGACGGTGCGATCCTTGGGTCTAGCTCCAACGGACAAGCCCACCTCCAGGCCACGGTACGCTCCACGGTACACTCCGTACCATTACCAGGGCAGGTTCCAGCAGCAGCGACCGGGCTACCAGCAGTATCCTGCCTACCCACAACGGCACTACACCCCCTCACAACAACCCAGGAGGCGTAGACCCTTCAAGCCTCGCCCGTCACAACCTCCGGCCAGGGCCGGTGCCAGAGGTTTTGGCGCCCGCGGCGGCGTGCATGTGCGCGCCCGCCACGGCCTGCGTGATGACGTTACGTGCCGCAGCGGGGCTGGGCGGCGCACGGAGGACTGCCGAGTGCAGAAGCTGCGAGCTGCTGCTGGAGCAGCGCGCGGAGGCTGCTCTGTGCGCCGCCCCAGCAGCAGCTCACGGCTTCTGCGCTCGGCTGGGGCGGAGGAGCGCGCAGCGGAGCTGGCGTGGCTGGCTGCAGCTGCTGCTGCAGCCAGCCAGCCCCGTCCTTCCGCCGCCACCGTCACCACCGCGCACCCCAGCTGGGCGCACAAGCTGCGAGCCGCTGCTGGGGCGGTGCGCAGAGGCGCCCGGCTGGGGCGTGTGGCGGCGGCAGCGCGCCGGCCCTGTGCAGAAGCCCCGAGCTGCTGCTGGGGCGGGTGCCGCACGGAGGCTGCTTGGCGCGATGCCCCAGCAGCGGCTCGCGGCTTCTGCGACTGGCTGGGGCGTGTGGGGGCAGAGGAGCGCGCTGCAGAGCTGCCGTGGCTGGCTGCAGCTGCTGCTGCAGCCATCCAGCCAGCTCCATGCCACCACCGCCGCCGTGCGCCCCAGCTGGGCGCAGAAGCCGCGAGCCGCTGCTCGAGCGGCGCACGGAGGCTGCGCCCAGCTGAGGTGAGTGGCGGCGGCGGCGGCTGCAACGGGCTGGCTGCAGCAGTAGCTCATGCCAGCTTTGCTGCGCGTGCCTCCGCCCCCAACACCCCCTCCAGCGCCCCTCCAGTGGCCGCGCGCCCGAGGCCACCGCCTACCTGGCCTCCATGGGCGCGCCGGCCCTGCCTCCGGCCCAGCAGAAGGATCAGCAGGGTCTTGGGAGGCAGTACTGACGGGACACGCCAGCCGTATCCCCAAATTTTCCGGACAGACTGAGTCCACTCCTCTCTGAGTGGGAGTCAATAACATCTGACTCATGGGTCTTAACTATTGTTGAGAAGGGATACGGGCTGGAGTTCGTTGAGCTGCCTGGGTGCAGTTCACCCCTGACAGCTGTCAATAATACTGTGGCCGAGCTGGATGCGGAGATCGTGTCGCTCTTGGCCAAGGGTGCTGTGGAAGAATTGGCCTATGAGGACTCTGTAAGGGGGTTCTTCTCTAGGTTCTTCCTGGTCCCCAAGAAGGATGGGGGTTTACGCCCCATTCTAGATTTGAGAGGCCTTAATGCCTTTTTAAAGGTTACCAAATTTAAGATGGTCACTCTGCCAGGAAGCCACGCTCACTTGGCAGTGGGCAATCATGAATGGCGTGACAATTCGTGCTATACACGTGGCAGGGTCAGACAATGCCCGAGCGGGTGCCCTGAGCAGGGTCCTTCTGCTGGACCACGAGTGGGAACTGAACGTAGAGTGCGTTGGGCCGATCTTTCGGATGTGGGGTCATCCGGATATAGACGTGTTCGCAACTGCGGCGAATACCAAGGCCCAAATGTTCTGTTCGAGGGCAGGGAGCGACCCCCTCTCTATTGGGGATGCCTTCCAGTGTATGTGGACTCAGGGATTGCATTATATGTTTCCTCCGTTCCCTTTGATTCCCAGGGTCCTGTGCAAAATAGAGGAGGACAGGACGGACTGCATCCTGGTGGCCCCGTTTTGGCCACGGCAGGTTTGGGTTCCAAAGCTCCTACGAATGTCCCAACGGACATATGTCGGCCTGCCCCCTTGGCAGGACCTTCTCCTGAACGGGAGCCTAGTCCATCACGACCCCAGGAAGCTGCACCTGACGGCGTGGCGGATCGTTCCTCCCCTGTAGGTTTTTCAGATCAGGTGAAGAAGGTCCTCCTGAATGCTCGCAGACCATCCACTAGGCGCTCTTATGAGGCCAAGTGGCGCAGATTCGAAATATGGGCACTTGCTAAAGGAGTGGTGCCTGCTAGCAGCCCCCTAGGGGTTATATTCGATTACTTGTGCCACCTGCGGGACCTGGGCTTGAAGGTTTCCTCTCTTAAGGTCCACCTTGCAGCTATCTCTGCTGCTCACACTCGAGTTGATGGTGGAACAGTATTTTCTCACCCGAAATCCCATCAATTCCTTAAGGGCATGTTCAACCTATACCCACCTGTGTCGGCACCGGTACCTCAGTGGTCGCTGTCCCTGGTGCTCTCGCGTCTTATGTTGCCTCCGTTCGAACCTCTGGCAACCTGCCCCTTGGACATGTTATCGTACAAGGTATCATTCTTGGTGGCCGTAACTTCTGCTAGAAGGGTCAGTGAGCTGTCTGCGTTGCGATCTGACCCTCCCTTCCTGGTGTTTCATCCGAACAAGGTGGTCCTGCGTCCCTGCCTGGGTTTCCTGCCTAAGGTGGTGTCTGCTTTCCACCTCTCGCAGGATATTGCATTGCCTGCATTTTTTCCTCACCCTTCCTCGAAAGGGGAGAAGGCCCTCCATTCACTAGATTTAAAAAGGGCCATGGCCTACTATTTGGATAGGACGAAAGGATTCCGTTCGAGTCCTCACCTGTTTGTGTGCTTTGGGGCCAAGGACAAGGGTAACAGGGTTTCTTCACAGACCCTGTCTAGGTGGATTGTAACGGCCGTTAGCAAGGCCTATTCCCTAGCGGGGGTAGCTTGCCCGCTTCATGTCAAGGCCCACTCCACGCAGTCTCAAGCATCCTCCTCGGCACTCCTCAGGGGTGTGCCCCTGGTTAACATTTGCAAAGCGGCCACATGGTCCTCTGCGGACACCTTTGTAAGGCATTATGCCATAGATGTCAATGCGGAGCAGGATGTATCTGTGGCCAAGGCTGTCCTGCACTCCCTTTTTTCCTAGGGGAGTCTTGGATGAGGTTCTTTGCGTACCTGCTAGGTACCCTTGGGTGAAATTGTATATATATATATAGATATTTATGTGTGTATATATGTAAATATTGAGTACGTATGTATCACTACATAGCTTGTAGGGATGTATATATGTATGTGTATATTGTTGTTGTTCTTGTTCTTTAATAAAATTGTGTTGGATTTCACCCCACCTTCCTTATTGTGTGAAGCTTGGTACACTCCCATGTGTGGAGGCACAGAAGAACGAAGATGAAAACAGGGTTGACATACCTGTAACTTACGTTCATCGAGTTCTTCTGTGCTGACACACAACCCTCCCTCCTACCCCGCTGTGAATTCCAATGCACGTCAATGTGATGGCTGTAACGAGAATTGGTGTTTTAAGATATTATGGCTGAGTGCGTTGGTCAAGCGGCGGCAAAGGAGAACTGAGGGAAGGGGCCGTTGGTCGCTGGAGGAGCATGTGACCGTTTAGGCGGGAAAACGGTCACTGAGGCGCACGACAAACGGCCCCTTCGGAGCTATAGAAGCTATAGAAAATTCTCCGGCGGCTGGCCTGCACCTGCGCAGTCCCCATGTGTGTCAGCACAGAAGAACTTGATGAACATAAGTTACAGGTATGTCAACCCTGTTTTCCCTTGCGCCTGAGGCCACCGCCTACCTGGCCTCCATGGTCGCACCGGCCCTGATGTTGCCCCTATGACAGATGCACAAGTGGCAAGCAAAGGCGAAGTTAATGAGCAGGCCATGATCCCAGCTGCCCGTCAGCACCTCCATTCTCCTCCCTTGCCAAAGAGCAGGCATCCAGGAACCACATGCCTCCACAGTCATGGTACCTGCATTAGGGTGCCCAGTCAGGGGAAAACCTGGCCGGACACCCATCCATGGTTCCCCAGTTCTGGGGAAGTGGGCCCTGCAACTGTCCAGGCAGGTCATAGGTATACAGCCTCCCCTCCCCCAGCTCTGCTGGAAGTGCCCAGCCACACTGTGTGTTAGCTATCAGACTTGCCCCCATAATATTAGAAGGCTTATGATTATGGATATGCTGTAAGTCCCTTCTCTGAATGTGCTTCAAGCACTAAAACTACTGCTGAAGCAGGCAGAAAACACGGAAGCCAGATCCCAGCCAGGAGATGGTACGTGCAAACATTTGGAATTACAGGCAAGGTGAGCTCACCCACTCTCATGCCCCAGAGGTACGCTAAGTATCCTGATACGATAGGGCCTTCCTGGAGTTCCTGAATTAATCAACGCAACCCACCCTATTGATCTCCCCTTAACCACTTTCTTATTCTTAGGAGATTCAGAGAACTGATAGCTTCACCCTTCCACCTCGTGGTCGTCAATCATAATTTGATAACTTGGCTATTATTATATAAAGTGATGAAGGCAAAGTTAAGTTTAGCAGCTCTGTATTTCCTCTGAAACTTGTAGTTCTGCCCTGAATAACTGGAGTTAGAGGAAAGCTTATGAAAGATGTTGTGTTTGTTATCTATATTCAGGGAAAGGTGCTTTCTCATTATAGTGTTATTGCTGTCATAGCAGGGATGTCACTATGGAGTTATTTTATTAGTTAAACAAAGCCTTAGGAACAATGGAAGGGGTATTTGCATTAAATGTCTTTGGAGCATCTCTTGTCAGACTGCTATAGTTTGCCCAGTATGCGGCCAAACTTAAAGATAATTTGAAACTTTAGTTAATACACAATATAATTGTGTGTCTTTTGAATGGAGCATGAGAATTTGAACGTATTGTACCAAGTTTGTAATAACTCCAGTTGTTGTCTATTTTATTCTGTGTCTCAGTTTAAGGTACCGGTTCTGCAGATTTGCTCATTTGATCAAAACTTTCTAAAGGTGGGTAAGGTGCAAACGGATAAGACCAGCATCTGCCTATGCTTGAACATTCTTTGTTGTGGCTCCCATGAAGTAGAATGACCTACCTTAAGAGGACAGGAATGTTCCCACACCTTTATCATTTATCAGAATGTGTAAAGTGGAATTGTTCAGGAGGGCATTTTTATAATAGGGATTAAAGCTGTTTAATGCATACAAAATGTAGTCAGTTAACATTGCTTTTTCCTAGTATATATTACGCTGTTTATTTCACTATTTGCAAATTTTACAATTCATCTCTGTTACATTATTTGTATCATTATACTGTTTAGAGTGCATCGTTCTCCAATTTTGTAACCTAGTTTTATTTGCTGTTGGCTGTATTGTATTACTTTGTTTTAAACTGAGTAATCTACTTTGAGTCTCAGTGAGAAAGATGGACTTCAAATGAGGCCAGTCAATCAATCAATAATATTTAACACCCTTCATGACCTGGGACTCGCATATATAAAGGACAATATCTCCTGATAGGAACATAGAATGGTACAAGTGGGGGACCTGTGAGCACTTTCAGGGAGAATCTCATTTCTACGCCCCTTCTCTTCTTCTTTCTTTTCCTCCCCTGGAAGTATCTGCAGACTTCCTTCCAACATACCATTTCTCTGTCCCCCCACATCTCCAGCCTTTCCTGGTAGCTACATCACACTATCTTTTATCTTTTTTAGTCTGTCTCTCTGTTCCCCTTTTCCCAACAGAGTCTTGGAAAACTCAGCAATGTTGGTTGGGGTAGTCTAGCAACCCCCAAAATGGCTAACATGATCTCACAGTGTAGTTACAGTGTAGTCTCATGAGATCTCAATGGCACATTTTTCTTAAAGAAACAGGCATTGCTTCTATAATTCGGGCTTTTTTTCTAATCCCCAATGTATTTTTTTACATTTCATATTTTTCTACAAACTTGGGAGTTGCCCAGGCTTGTAGGCCCTCCCACCCCAGTCTGTCCCATCTGTGTGGCCTTTTTGACACACATTTGAAAGCCCTGTTCAGAATTAGAAGTAGACCCCAAAGTGGTAGACCCACAGGAATTGTGAAGGGGAACCCCATCCTTCCTTCCCTGCTCCATCACTAGGCTGCCAACTCTCTGGACACTCCCCTGGCCTGCTGTGCTGCTGCCACTGCCTGCCTGGCTCACGTGAGGAGATCATTGGCTGGGGGAAGGGGCAGCTGTAGCGGGGGTTGGCAGTGGTGGCTCACACTCCCTGTCCATCCCCTCCCCCACCCGCCTCTCCTTCTGCCTGTCTGGATCATGTGGTAGTGGCAGCAGTTCCCTCTCCTCTTCCCCCTCCCAAACCCGGGTGTCATGAGGAGGGTGGGTAAGGTTGGGCTGACAGAGGCATGTGGTCTGTGCAAGCGCAGATACGCTGGTTTGTTTAGGGGGATTTAACCTTCCCTCATTTTAATTTTTTGAATATTTCTGCAAACATGGGGGGGCAGTCCCCCAAGTTTGTAGAAATATCTCTTTTATCTGTACATGACCCCAATCTGTGGACAGGGATCTGCAACTGGGGACAAGTTTAGAATGAGAGACGATGAGGATGACGATGCCCTTCAGCTCAGGTATAGGCTTTCTGAGCCATTGCCTCTACAGTTTAGAATGGTTCACCAGAACAGGTTAGATCACCTTCCTTATTCATGTTTAGATGAGGTAAGGCCACCTTGTAGTAAGGCCACCTTATATTTGTATGTTAGTTGAGGGTCCTTTTAACCCGTTCTTGCTTTAGGGCATTTTCATGTCGGTTGATTTTAGTCTTTGTTTGCCATTAATTGTTTGTTTGCCATTAATTGTTTTATACACATAATCTGGTGCTCAGGGGAAAGGCAAGATAGAAATATCCCAAGCAAGCCAATAAGTAATTTGTCAAGAACTCTTCTTCTTTGGTGCATAGAATTGCTTTCTAGGAACAATGACATTTCCAAACATGTACAATAATGACTATGGTGACTTTCTGCACACTCAAAAAGAGTCCAGTAGCACCTTTAAGGTGCTACTGGACTCTTTTTGATTTTGCTACTACAGACTAACACGGCTAACTCCTCAGGATTTCTGCACACTAAATGTTTTGCTTCCACATATGAGTCAGCAAGTGCAGTGACAGAGCTTTAACCACTAGGTGGTTCTAGTGGCCCAGATTCTGGTTTGACCTGTGTTATATGGAAGGAGAGACCCACCCCCTCAGACCCTTCCTTGTGTCCTAGGTGTGGGGCCCTTCTGAATAAATAATCAGAGTTAGGCAGGCAAGGGATCCTTGCTTTCTATAATACGGCAACTTTCTTCAGTTCTGTCCTGGGGCTTTCTGAATTAGGAGATCCTCACTGTGGAGCTTCCACTTATTCTTTTGCAGCTCCTGGAACAGCTGTTTGCTCTCGACATTGCAATCCTAAGCAGAGTTACTGCAGTCTAATTCCATTGATTTCAATGGGCTTAGACTGGAGTAACTCTGCTCAAGACTACACTGCTCGGACTGCGTATTACTGCATGCCATGGAAGCCACCTTCCTTCTTTCAACCGAGTGTGATTCCCACTAATTTGTCAAGAACTCTTCTTCTTTGGTGCATAGAATTGCTTCCTAAGAACAATGACATTTCCAAACATGTACAGTAATGACTATGCTGAGTTTTACATGATTTTTATATGTAAACTCAACAGCCCAATTCTATCCATGTAAATTAAGAAGCAACCCCCAGTGTGTTCAATTAGGCTTTGCTCATGTATAAAACATGCTTAGGAGTACAGTTTTAAAGTGGTTGAATGATGGGGGAGGGGGCTGTGGCTCAGTGGTAGATCCTCTGCCTGGCATACAGAAGGTTCTAGGTTTAATCCCCAACATCTCCAGAAAGGATCAAATGGTAGATGATGTGAAAGACCTCTACCTCAGACCTTGGAGAACCACTGCCAGGCCTAGTAGACAATACTAATCTTGATGGCCCAGTGGTCTGATTCAGTACAAGGCAGCTTCATGTGTTCAGATATGCACACAGGCTCTATCCTCATGTTATGTCTGTGGCATGGGACTGCTGCCTTGTGGCTTCTTCCCATTTTTACAATATAGGATCTTTCCGCATTGTACCGGGCTTTCAAAGTACCTGAGCAGCATACACTGCAGAGCCAAACTGGAAGTTCACTTTTTAAAAGAGTTGAATCACAGTTCCCCAGACCCAACTTTGGTTTTCCACAGCCTCACCATAAGTGCAGGAAATTGCTGTTAAAAAATAAAGAACAGTCCATTTTGGGAAGGGCTCCTGCCTCCCACCATCTATTTCCCCATGCTGATACAATACTGGGGGGGTATTGTATCCCCTGTTTATGCTCTTCCATGTGCAGAGAATACTACATTTATTTGTAATGGCCGCTCCCCGTATTTGCTATGTAGCTCCAGGGAACACGATTTTCCCAGTCCCAATGCTTTAAAAAAGTGGATGCCTAGTTTAGCTCACCGTTCCTATGCTGCAAGTATAACATAAGAAAGAGCCTAGTGAGCACAAACAAAATGGAGTCTTGTGGCACCTAATGGACTAATGGATTTATTGAAACATAAATTACCATGGCCAACAACCCACTTCATCAGATGCATTTATTTATTTTATTTATGTATTTCAAATTTGTATTCCGCCCTCCCCACAAGCGGGCTCAGCGTGGATAACATATTAAAAATACAATTAAAAATTCATGTTAACTAAAAACAACACATTTAAAACAGGGTGGTGGACAGCCTTCACAGGGAGGGTTTTATACACCCCTTTTTCCAGGCCGGTGGAGGCCCAGCCTCAGCCATATGCCTGGTGGAACAACTCTGTCTTGCAGGCCCAGCAAAAAGATAGTAGGTTCTGCCAGGCCCTGATTTCAGCAGGCAGAGTGTTCCACCAGGTGGGAGCCAGGACCAAAAAGGCCCTGGCTCTAGTTGAGGCTAGGTGGGCCTCCTTGGGGCTAGGGACCACCAACAGCTGTTTGTCCCCTGATTAGAGTGTCCTCTGAGGAATATATGGGGAGAGACGGTCCCGTAGATATGACATGAGACCTCAATCAGTTTATGTGGAGTGGAGGTTAGTAATCGAATGGGAAACCTCCAAAGGCCAAGATTGCTATGCAGAGGTTGACAATGGCAAACCAGCTCTGTTAGTCCCTTGTCCTGAAAACCCCAGCAGGGGTTGACTTCAGTTGTCTATGACCTGATGGTATTTTCCACCACTATGTGTATACGCAAGTCTGTGACAGATAGCACAAGAGAATCTAAAAGGAAACTTGAACCAAATATATGAATTTTTTTTTATAACATATGCAAAGTCACACATTGTGTGGTGGGCCTACCAGAAAATGTTCAGAAACAGGATCCAAGGGTGGAAAAGGTTAATGGTCTGATTCTACTACTGGGAACTTTGGCCTGATGAAAATCTTCAAGCATCTTACTTGCCAGAACACATCACAAGCAGTAAAGAAGTCAAGAACTGGCCATTGCTAGAAGAACTGTAATATACAAATATTATTAGTGCCATCTATTTCTGGCAGGGATCTTGAGTGTCATAGGAGAAACAGAAATTCAGCAATGCACATTTCTATGCCATGAGAAACATTAGCCACAAAACATCAAAGCTAACAAGTACAGCAAACATTGGGATAAGAGGGAAACATACCCCCTTCCCCCATAAACCTTACAATCCAAAAATACAAACTAGCAGTATGCAGCTCCCCGCGTTATTTTACTGCCCCCTTTGAACCCACATTGTTTTGGTTTGGTTTAGGAAATGAACGATCTGACACAACTCCATAGCGAGTCTTTGCACAGTCATTCCAGCTACCAAAGGATGTGGAACCTTACATGCAACTCTTAGGAATTGCTCTGCCCAATATTTTTGAAAACCAAAGCTAGATCAGACCAGGATATATTTGATCTGTCTTCCAGCTACAGGTTTGAAAGTTATATCATGCAGCTGTGCATGGCACAACCTCAAGAGCGATAACATGTATCAGGGCACTGGCATGATTCATGTTTCAATTTTTCATTGCTCTGGACAAAGCAGAAAGGAACAAACGTTCCAGTGCTGAGGAAGTGCGGTACAGAGCAGACTTTGTGATACCATTAGTCTTCATTTCCTGAGGAAATGGTAGGGACTTGGGAGCAGTTAGTTGTCAAAATCCTTTTTGTATTTAAATCCTTCCATAGGAAATGGTGTTTGGGATTCCCTGGCATTTCCCTAGGGAACACTGTCCCAACATTAATTTAGCAACTCAGTTGGTTTGTGCTGCTGCTCTGTACATGCTTCATAAGGAAACACAGATTCTTCAGTGGAGGAAAAATCTACTACCCATAAATGAGCTAAGACTGACAACTGTCAAGAATTTACAAAAGACTGTTTTATATTTCTGCTTCTTTTAATCTCCTGTTTGAAAAAAACAGTATCTCTTTGATTCACCAATGTGGTTTGTGTTGCCTACTGTCTTAAGTGATGGGAAATTCCAGAGCAGCTTTATGCAGTCACTTTCCTTTGAAGAAAGAACGCTGGAGACTTGTGATACCTTCTATAGCAAACTGTTTTTCTACAAACATATAGGTTGAGAGGGTAGCGAGCAAGCGGACATATAGGCTGCAGTCGGGTGGCCACGTGAGGAACTTTGAAGCAAGGAACACATTGCAAGACCTTTGTGACACACACACAATTTCAGGCAGCCCTGCAAATGGGAATGGTCCCATTACAAAGAAGGAGGCCGATTCCACACGGATTACCTTGTTCTGGAAAACAGCGAAATCTCGCACAAAATCACGCGAGAAGACGCTGTTATTGTGCAAAATCACGCAAGAAGACGCTGTTATCACTCGAGAAGACACAATACCAGTGTCTTCTCGCATAATTTTGCGTGAGATTTCGCTGTTTTCCGGAACAAGGTAAGCCGTGTGGAAACGGCCGGAGTTACATTTTCCTAAGAGTGATATTTTGCAGAACAGAAGTCATCTCTGAGATTGAACATGGCCATCCTATTCCAGTTTTTTCTCCTCTAATGAATGCTCTGACTCCCTCTACAATTGCTGTTTTTTTTAAAAAAAAATTCTGACTATGCTTCTGCTCCTTAACAGAGATATAGCAGGCAAAGCTTTTCCTGCCATGGAGATGAAGAAATAGAAAAGATTTCATCTGCTAAGTTTTTGCATGTCAGTCTCCTGCTTGGTTAAGTGCAAGACAAAGTTAACACCTGATGGACAGAAGAAGTATATTCTGACCACCAGATACTGGGAAAAGAGAAGAGGGAATTTTTCCTTCCCCAGAGGTATTTGGCTAGCTACTATTGGAAACAGACTGCAGGTCTATGTGGATGTTGGTTCTTACCTACAAAAACATTACTCCCTGTTTGGGGAAGGAGGCAATAAACGCTATTTTGAATCTTTGAGATTTTCCCAGCATTTCCACATTTTTTTAAACAAAGAACGAGGCATCATAATCTCTGTGTTGAGGCCTGTAATTCAAATGCAGTCCTATTCATATGAGTAGGAAGTTAATGTCCTTCAGTGTTTTCCATGCCACAGAATCCAGTCTGTCTGCTGTGTTTATAGTAAGTGCTCATAACTAGCATACCAGCAGCCAGGATCAAGACTTTGCTTATAGGATCAACTTGTTTATATTTTGTTTCATGGCAGTTCAATTAAAGGCTGTGCAGGGGCCGTTGCATAAATGGCCTCAGTCCTGCACTGATGCTTGCCATAAAGCTGCCAACATTTCTCAGTACAAACAAAAGCGGGGGGTGGGGAGTGTTCTCCCACAAAGATGCCATTGAAGTTGAAACGGGCAAGTGTTGATTTGCCTTTTTGGTGATCCCAGGAGCACACGGCTGACAGCCTGTTTTAGTGCTAATCAGTGAGCCTAGAGGGGATGGCTGTGTGCATGGAAAATGTGAGATAGACCAGGCCAGCTGCCTGGCATGGGAGAGCAGAAGGGATGGCAGTATTAAGGTGAGGAGGTTTTGGATCCATTGCCCATTCTGCTTATGAAATCAAAATCATACAGGCTACATCTGAGACTGTAGAGCATGGAATCTAAAGCAGAATCTGGAATCTGCTCCAGCTATGTTGGTCCTGAACCATATAGGGCACTGAAAGTAAACACCAGTGTCTTTAATTGTGCCAGGAAACAAATTGGGAGTCAGTGTAGATGGGTCAATGGTCCCTATGATCCACTCCAATTAACTCTCTGGCTGTAGGCTTTTGCATCAGTTGAAGTTTACAAATATTTCACAAGGGCAGCCCTATGTAGAGCGCATAGCAGTAATCTAATCTAAATGTAACCAGGGCATGCACCATAGACAAAGCTGGTGAAAGGTACTCCTGGCCATAGCTGCCACCTTCTTACGCAGCAGGGATTGCATATTTCACCCCCACCCCCAAGCTCACTGACCTGGCTGGTGGGGAGGAAGGAGGTAGAGTTGCCAGATGGGGTGTGGAAGAATACCAAACCCTGGGGAGCGGGGGGGGGCACTGGACTTACTTTTTTGATAAACTCTCATGTGCAAAGCAAGTGTGCGCTTCCTGCCAAGAGCAATGACATCACCACCAGAAGTGACATCATTAGCTGACCCACTCTTGGGTGCCCCAGGTTGGCAGGCCATTCCTGGGCAGCACTGCACAGCTACAGGAGGCCCACTGGGTTCCCAGGCTGGCTGGCTGGCCATTCCTAGGTGGAACCATGCAGCTGCAGGAGGCTGGTCAGTGTCAGGAAGCTAGCTATAATACATACTGCAGTTAGATAGAACATGGGTGCGAAGTGCAGAAAATTAGCATTTATAGTGCGAGAAAAATCCAATGGATTTTCCTGACACTCTAATTTGCAGTAGAAAAGAGCAAGAGTCCAGTAGCACCTATAAGACTAACAAAATTTGTAGTAAAGGTACAGAGCAAGGGGACAACATGGAACCTTGCAAGACCCCACAGGCTAAAGGTAATGTAAATAAATTTTAAAAGGTCTTCCTCCTTCCTCCTCTTCCTGTTAAAATCTGACTCATCCCTCCAATAATGTAGCCAGTGCTGCTGTGGTGGAACTTCGTATGGTTTGTGAAGCTTTGACTGGCACCTGTTGGATAGTATCTGTATCGTCACTTATGATGATGAGACCCAACTCCCCCCTTTAAAGGATCTATAGATCTGTGAGTTTGTGTTTATACGTATCCCTACTGTACTTAGGCAGCTGCTGTGGTATTAGCTGACCATAGAATCAGGACACATGACCGAAAGCCCACAAGGGAAAGACTGTTTAGGGAAAATGCATATTTTAAACTGGGTTCCTTCAAAACTGCAAGGTTATGGGTCTTCTTTATAATTTCTAAGTGAACTAGAATAAATCATGCATATTCAATACGACTCGCATATTTCGCCACCCTACTCTTATTAACACTTATGAAAATGCCATTAAGAGAGTCATGTACTCCTTGCAGTGATCAACACATTATGTTCTCTATTCAGAACATAACTGCACTAAGCACTAATAGTATTAGTGCAGTAACAAAGCACTAGGTTGCTGGCCTATCATCCCTACCTAATGCAAGAGACCTTTCTCTATGGTAGGATGCATTACCCTGACTTGGATCCAGCAGAGCATTCCTATGTTTGGAATGATTTCTACCTGCAGAGCACAAATTTATCCTCCCCTTGCCACTGCTGCCCAACATTCCTCCTTTAGCTCCTCTAGTAATAATCAGTCTGTTTCTTTTGGTAGTAGAATCAGGTTAAGGGCTCATTAATTTCTGATTTCACAATTATGTGGATAAGCTACAATGACAATTTGTGCTCGAGTTAATGACATTTGTCATACGAGCTTAGGAGTAGACAGAACCTAAAATGTCACAAGAATACAAATTTGTTGTGAGATTGGCCACTTCCACCCGTCCTTAATGGGACGGCCTACCAATGGTACTCTGGCAGGTTATCTCACTCATTGCACCTGTCATTATTTCCCACGTGTGAGTGGGTCATGATGATTCCAGTTTTTAAGCATTTTTTGTGAGACTTGTATTGGTCTGTGTTTATGCAGGTTTTCCACCTAATTATCCTACCGTATCAATGCATGTGGAGGCTTTTTTGCACTTCAGGAGAGCCCTCCCACAAATCGCCAGCCCCTCCTCTCACCATTACCCCTCCTTTAAACATCACACATATGCCTGGCTCGCATGTGTGATCGTATAATCCCCCCTTTTAAAAAAAAACTTTTTAACGGTTGTTGCACTATTATGATATCTACATATACAAAGGAAATCAAACTGCAGTGCTGGCTACATTGGATCACTCAGCAATCGAAATATCAGTCTAGGAACAACATTGAGAACAGAATGCCATTACTGATTTTATTTCAAATGTGTAAAAAGTCCAGTAGCACCTTCAAGACTAACCAACTCTATTGAGGCATAAACTATCGAGAACCACAGTTTTCTTCGTCAGATGCATCTGAAGAAGAGAGCTGTGGTTCTCGAAAGCTTATGCCTCAATAAAGTTGGTTAGTGTTTTTTTTTTAAATTTTTATTGGTGAGTTTGAATTTTCAAATTTGATACATACATTCCCTTCATATCTAATTAGTTCTGTTCCCCACCCGTTTCCTCCCCCCTCCCTATTGACTTCCAACAGCTTTCCAACCCTTACCCCCTTCTATTGCTTAATTCTATTTCACTTATATTTTCCTGCAACACATAGATCATAATATCTCTTACTCTAAGCATATTCTAATTCTTTTATGCATATACTCTATCACATATACTATCAATATAGTATTTGTTATATACTATACCATCCAATATAGCATAGCATGCATTGTAATATAACATAACATATTTATCTGCAACACAGATCATAATATCTCTTACTCTAAACATGTTCTAGTTCTTTTATGCATATTCTCTATCAAATATACTATCAATATAGTATTTGTTATAGACTATTCCATACAATATAGCATAGCATACAACATAGCATAGCATGCATTATAATATAACGTATCATAACATCCCAATATATGCAGAGGAGTTAGCCGTGTTAGTCTGTGGTAGCAAAATCAAAAAGAGTCCAGTAGCACCTTTAAGACTAACCAATTTTATTGTAGCATAAGCTTTCGAGAATCAAGTTCTCTTCGTCAGATGCCATCCCAATATAGTATGCAATGTGATATACTAACACCATACATCATAATATTTTATATATAGTATATAGTATAAATTTTCTAATGTATCAATTTTACTTTTCCTTTGTTAAACAATATATTCTAAATCAAATTTTCTTAATCATAAAATTAGCTTAGATTGTTATAATTAAATTTCCCCCTTAATGGTAAAGTCACTTCTCTCCTCCATTTACCACACCGCCCTTTAGAAATTCTCAAACTGCCACAGTTCTCCTTTCACATCCCATTTTTTCTCTAAATATTGTTTCAATTTCCCCCAATCAGCAATATATCGTCCTAGGTCAAGATCTTTAAGCTTCCTTGTCATTTTGTCCATTTCTGCCATGTACAGCAATTTGTAAATCCAGTCTTCTATGGTTGGTACTTCTTGTACTTTCCACTTCTGCGCGTACAAAAGTCTTGGCGCTGTAGTCATGTAAAATAGCATTGTTCTGTATGGCATTGGAACAACTTCCATCCCCAAATTCAGTAGCAACAATTCTGGGTTTTTATTTATTTGAATTTGTAAAATCTCATTAATTACTTCAGTTATATCTCCCCAATATTGCTTAGCTACTTCACAAGTCCACCACATATGGTACAATGATCCTTCATGCTTTTTGCATTTCCAGCATTTGTCTGACATATTCGTATTCCCTAGCGCAATTTTCTTTGGTGTTAAGTACCATCTGTAGATCATTTTGTATACATTCTCTTTAATATTTGTACAAGTTGAAATCTTCAGTGTATTTTTCCACAGGTGTTCCCGCGCCTCCATTGTTATTTCTTTATGAAAGTTTATTGCCCACTTCACCATCTGGATTTTAACTGTTTCATCCTCCATATGCCATTTCAGAAGTAATTTATAAATCTTAGATATTTCTTTCTTGCCTTCTTGTAGCATCACTTCTTCTAGTTCAGAATTTTCCATTCTTATACCTCCTTTTAAGCAGTCTGAGTTATAAAGATCTCTGATCTGTCTATATTGAAACCATCCATAACAAGGAGACAACTCTTCTTCTGTTTTTATTCTTAGCATTGAATGTTGTACTTGTGTTATCTCCTTGTAGGTTAGACGTTGCTGCTCATTGTCGACAGTTCTCAGATCTATTACTTCATACGGAACCACCCATGAAGGAATTCCATCTTCCATGTAAACCTTATATTTTTTCAAGACTGTGAAGAGGCTTCTCCGAATATAATGGTGCAAAAACATCGAGTCCGCTTTTACTTTATCATACTACATGTATGCATGCCATCCAAATATTTTTTTATGTCCCTCCAAGGCCAGCAATTTACGATTTTTTAACGTTATCCAATCTTTTAACCATACCAGGCATATTGCTTCATAATATAGTCTTATATTGGGCAGTTGCAAGCCACCTCTTTCCTTCGCATCCTGTAATACTTTCATTTTCACGCGTGGTTTCTTGCCTGCCCACACAAAATCTGAAATTTTCCTTTGCCATTTATCAAACTGTTTTGAGTCTCGAATAATTGGAATTGTTTGTAGCAAGAACATCACTCGTGGTAAAACATTCATCTTTACTGCTGCTATTCTTCCCAACCATGATAAATTCAATTTATTCCATTTTATCAAGTCTCTCTCTATTTGTATCCACAGTTTATCATAGTTGTTTTTGAATAAATCTATATTTTTCGCAGTCAGTTCAATACCCAGATATTTTACTTTGTTAGTTACCTCACAGTCCGTTATCACCGTTAGTTCTTGTTGCTTCTGTTTAGTCATATTCTTGCATAGTATTTTTGACTTCTTTTTATTCACATAAATCCAGCTAAATCCCCAAACTGCTTTATTTTCTCTATTACCTTTGGCATGTTTTCAATTGGATCTTCTACTATTAACATTATGTCATCTGCAAATGCTCTGACCTTGTAGGAAAATTCCTTTATTTTTATAGCTCGGATTGTATCATCGTCTCGTATTTGAACCATCAATATTTCCAAAACCAGAATAAACAACAATGAAGACAGAGGGCAACCCTGTCTTGTTCCTTTGCTTATTTTCAGTTTTTTAGTTAAGTCCTCATTCACTACAATCGCTGCACTTTGGTCTCTGTAAATTTCTCTGACCGCTTGTATGAACCTTTCTCCCATTTGCAGCTTTTCCATAGTGGCAAACATAAAGTCCCAGTTCAGATTGTCAAATGCTTTTTCTGCATCCACGAACAAGAAACCAACTTCCCTATCACAATGCTTGTCATAATATTCAATAGCGTTTATTACTGTCCTTAAATTGTCTTTGATTTGTCTGTTAGGTAAAAATCCTGCCTGTTCCTCTGCAATGAATTCTACCAGCCATCCTTTTATTTTCTCTGCCAAAACTTTTGCAAATATTTTATAGTCATTGTTCAATAGCGAAATTGGCCTGTAATTTTTAACATTAGTCAAGTCCAGTCCATCTTTCGGAATCAGTGATATGTTAGCTTCATTCCATGAATCAGGAATTTTTTGGCCTTGCATAGTTTCATTCATTACCTCTCTCAGAAAAGGTGCCAATTCGTTAGCCATCACTTTATAGAACTTTGCTGTTAGTCCATCCGGTCCCGGTGCTTTCCCCAATTTCGTTGATTGGATGGCTTCTTTTATTTCTTCCTCTGTCACTTCTCTGTTTAATTTTTCTTTCCATTCCTACGACATCGTTGGTAGTTTCATTTTCTCCAGGTATTCCTCTATTGAACCCCTATTCGCGTCTTTTTTCTGGTACAGTTTTGCATAAAATTTATAGAAGGCTTTACTGATGGCTGTTTGGTCCAATAATATTCTATCTTCCTCTCGGATTTTAATTATAGTTTTCTTCTCTTTTTTCTTTTCAATTGCCAAGCTAGGTATTTGCCAGGTTTATTTGCACCTTCAAATATTTTTTGGTTCATTTTTTTCAAGTTCCACTCCAATTCTTTGTTGTTCATTGCTGTCAATTGCTCCTGCAGTATTTTTATATCCTGATATATTCGCTTCTTCCCTGGTCTTTTCTTAAGTTGCATCTCTTTGGCTTTAATTTTTTCCATTATTTCCTTTCTTTTTTCTTCTTTTCTCCTTCTATCTCTTCCGTTTAAGTCCATCAGTATTCCTCTAATTACCGCTTTGTAGGTGTCCCATACCTTGTAAGTTGACACATCCTTATTTATGTTGCATTATATAAAGAACTTGGTCTCCTTTCGCAGCAACGCCATATTGTCTTCTATCTGCAGCAAGTCTTCATTTATCCTCCATCTTCTTTTTTTGATATTTTTTCCAAATCTCCACATAATTGGGTTATGATCTGAGCTTACTTTAGGCATAATCTCCACATCTCTAGTCCACAACGTCAATTCTTTGGAAGCCCAGATCATATCAATTCTTGATAGTGTAAAATGTCTTGCAGAGTAAAAAGTATATTGTCTATTTTTAGGATTTTGTGTCCTCCATATATCCTCCAGACTTTCTTGCTCTTTAATCGCAAAAAATGACTTTGGCAAAAGTCCTCTTTTTTTCTGTGCAATTTTAGATTTCTTGTCTTCTTCCAAGCTTGTAACTCCGTTAAAGTCACCCGCCATAATTATTTGGTCATAAGTCAACTCTTCTAGTTGTCCTTGCAAGTCCTTAAAAAAGTTTTCTTTTGCGCCGTTCGGTGCATACATTCCAATCACCAAAATCTTTTTTGAGTTCCAAATTATTTCCACCACTAGATATCTGGCTTCTACATCGCTTAAAACTAGTTTTGGCTGCAGCTCCTCCTTTATGTACAGTGCAATTCCTCTCTTCTTTTTGGAGGCAGCTGCAAATTCATTTCCCAGTTTTGCCAATTTTAAATACTTTAAGTCCTGTTTTCTAATATGTGTCTCTTGCAAGCATACTATATTGCATTTTTGTTTTAGAAGCCAATGGAAAATAGCCTTACGTTTACAAGGTGAATTTAGTCCATTTACATTCCAAGATATAATTTTACACTCCATGGTTACATTCTTGTACTTTTTGGTAAGTCCTTTTCATTGTCCCTAATAAAAACTTCCATCTCATGGCCAGATCTGATGTTCTTCCTTGTTCCACCAAATTCAAATGCCAGTCCTTCCGGTATTTCCCATCTATATCTAATTTTCAAGTCCTTTAACATTTGGACCAGCTCTCTGTATTTTTTCCGCTCCACCAACACCGATCTGGGCAATTCTTTCATGATTCTCACCACCTTCCCATCGACGTCTAATGGTTCTTGGAATTGTTTGCTTACAATTGTCTCTCTTATACTTCTAGTCGTAAATTGCACAATCATATCTCTTGGTAACTTCCTCGGTGCTGCAAATTTTGAATTAATTCTGTATGCCACGTCCAGGAGAGCTGCAATCTCCTCTTCCTCTCTTCCCAGGTAGCCTGCCAAAATTTCTGAAATCTGTTCTTGGGCTGATTTTTCTGTAATCTCCGGAATTCCGCGCATTCTAAGTTGTTTTTCCATTTGTTTACATTCAGCTACGGCCATTTTTCCCTTCATTCCTCTCATCTCTGTTCTCTGCACGTCTGCTAAAGTGTCAACTGTATTCTCTACAACATTTACTCTCTGCTGTGTAGCTTGCAGTTCGTTCTGTACTTGATCAATTTTCTTTGTGAGTTCTGCCATCTCCGATTTGAGTGCCTCTTTAAAATCTTTAAAGTTCTCTTGCATCATTTCTTTAAGCTCTTTATTTCCTTCTGAAACTTTTTTGTCCAAGTTTTCCAGCGCAGTTTGCCACTCCTTCTTTGACATCGTGGGGCTAGATCTACCTCGCTCCCACGAGTCCGTTCTTTTCCTCAACTCTGTGGCGCTAATTTACTCCTTTCTGTTAATTTTAAATGTCCCAATTCAGCTTATTTTTTAAAAGTTAGTGCTTGCACGGTCCAAAATGTCAGGCGTCTTTTCTCTATGGTTTTATATTGAAGTAATCGCCCTTACCCTGATCCAAGATGGCCTACTTCCGTTTTCTTTGAAGCCACAGCTTTGCCCTTCTTCAAAATGGCGGCTTTCTACTTCCGCCTTTAGGAAACGGCTTCTCACCGGTCTCTATGATTTTGACGCACTTCCTGTTCCTCCTTTCTTCACGGCAGTTCTCGCGATATTAAAACTTTCTCACAGTTCGTTATCTCCTCTTAGCCGCAGGTATGTAAACAATAATCAGTTTTCCGCGTTTATTTCTCTTTATAATGTCACTTTTTAAAAATTTAACTTGCCGGAGTTCTCTCCTATATATAACAGGTCCCTTGCAGTTTTTAAATCGTCTTTATCTCTTTACTCCTTTTTATAATCTGTCCTGTACTGAGAGATAGCAATCTTTACCTTCTTAGACATTTCTCTTGGGTTGTAATCGCTGCTTCAATTATCCGATCAATTCCAATTCCCTTCCTGGTTTACTGAAGCTTGGGCATGTAGGGCATGCAGAGATTTTAGCAAACCTTTCTTCGGGTGGGACCTCAAGGGTGGAAGGGGGCTCATTGTGTAGAACCCCCCTCACACCCGAGATCAACGTGCCCTCAGGTTCTCGAGCATACTTGCCTGTTCCCCGCCTGGGAACAGGGGGCTGCGGGCAGTTTGCGCCCCTCCAGCCTCCACAAACAACAGCACGGACAGCCCAGCTCTTTGAGCTGCATTAGACCTCCATGAATCCCAAACCGGAAGTCCAATAAAGTTGGTTAGTGTTAAAGGTGCTACTGGACTTTTTACTATTTTGCAACTACAGACTAACATGGCTAACTCCTCTGGATCTATTTTAAATATGGAGTCGTGTATTGGAATATTTATTAAACAGTGCTGCCTTTAAAACTTTGAGTGGGAAATTAATGGTAGAAAATGGAGTACTACGCATGCGCAGGTTCTACAGAAGTTGAAAGACAGGCCAATGGTATAGTGCAATCCTGCATGTGCTCCAAAAGAAAGAAAGAAAGTTGAGCAGGAATGCGCCAATGTTATTTATGATGAGGCACAGATAAAGAATGCGTTTTCTGTTTTGGGACCCTTTTTTTGGTGACACACACAAAATATGCATGAGGACAATGTGTGTACAAGGTGAGTTCTCAAAGCGGATCGGGAAGACACGGCTTTGGGACTAGGAAAACCTGAAAAAATTGGAACTTGTGGAAGCGGCCATTTTCACATTGCAGAATTCTGGATAAATTCCATTGGTTAGGTGGTTGACCATACTCTGTTCCAAGCAGCTTTGCATGGAAAGCCTTTAGTTACTGACAAATTCCCAAGGACTGATAATTGTTTCCTTTCATCTTTGATCAGGAAAGTTCAGGTGCTGGTAAAAAGTCCCCTTTGCTAACCAGAGAATTTCTAGTAAAAGGAAACATCAGCTCTGCATCTCAGCTGGTTTCATTGTCAGCAGCACAAAGGTCAGAAGTAGGGTTGCCAACTTCGAGGTGGGGGTGGAGTTCTCCTGGAATTAAAACTGATCTCCAGGCTACAGAGATCAGTTTCCCTGGAGAAAAGGGCAGCTTCAGAGGGTGGACTCTTGGGCAACACTGAGTCATGGGGTGGAAGCTGGAAAGGTGGGGTATAAATTAATTAAATAAATAAAACTCCAGGTTGGGAAATTCCTGAAGATTTGGGGATAGGGAGAAGAGGGAACTCAGCATAAAGTGACTTGCATAATTCTTCTCTCCACTATTCTATCCTCACAACAATTCCTTGAGGTAGGTTAGGCTGAGAGTGTGTGACTGGCCCAAGATCATCCAGAAAAATGTCATGGCAGAGTAGGGATTTGAACTTGGGTCTCCTAGTTCCTAATCTGACACTCTAACCACTACACAACATTGCCTTTAGTTAGCACCCTAAAGCACTGTGGTCTCTCCACGAAATTTCAAGTTGTATTCTGTGGCAACCTCCAAAAACCCTTGGCTTGTACACAGTTGGCATGCCTGAGACAAATCCTGTCTGCTGAGCTGAGAGATAAAAACTAAAAACAGAAGCCTAGAGGCTATATACCAAAGGCAAACAAATGTTTCTCCTTCCAGCTCCCCGGACTTTAGTTAACAATGGTGTTAAATCACATCATTCTAAACAGATTTTCTGTCAACCAGACTAACTTCCGTCGGTTTGCTGGTATGCTGTTATTAGTTGCAAAAAATAATTTATTGCTGCTAAGTTCTGTTAGCCTAGAACACACATGATGAGCCAGATTAAGTTCCTTCCTGGGCATTGCCAAGGCCAATGGGGGCGGGGGGGGGGGGCAGGCTGGGTTTCTAATAGAGCAGAAACTAATTTGACAGGAAAGATTTTATAAGGAAATTCTCCTAACTGGAATTTGCTTGTGAAAATTTGGTTGTGAAGCACAATCCCTAGTGTGTTTACTCAAAAAAGGAATGCAGCCTTCATTTGTTTCCAAGGTTATGTACAAGCCATTCCGTCACATTTGAAACTAACATGCATGCAAGCATGATTTCAGAACTGCCTCTCACTGTGCAGATGTAGGATTTGTGTAATTTGTGAGCCAGTCCTTCAGGGATGATATGAAGGGTTAGATGGAGGAACGTGGATGGAGGCCTCTCAATCCAGGTAACAGCCACTGCAGTGTGGAGGGGAGGGGCCATGGCTCGATGACAGGTGTCTGCTTGGCATGCAGAAGGTCCCAGGTTCAATCCTTCGTATCCCCAGTTAAGAGGATCAGGTAGCAGGTGATATGAAAGACTCTTGTCTGAGAATCTGGAGAGCTGAGTAGACCATACCGACCTTCATGGTCCAGTGGTTTGATTCTGTATAAGGCAGTTTCATGTGTTTATGTGTGTTCAAGTACTGAAATCTGCAAATTTATACTTCTTATTACATTAAAACACATTAAGAAAATTTAAGATTAGGGGCATAAAAAGGAGAGTTACACCCTTCTAAGCCCATGGGCTTCAATGGACTTGGAAGAGCATAACTGTTCTTAGGATTCCACTGAAGGTAAGGACCAGCACCCCGAATTGTGCCTAGAAACACGCTGAGTCAGGGTACAGGGCTGTATGAAACTGATCGTGAATGATGAGGATGCCTTACTGTACAGTTCACAATTAAGTGATCCTTGTTTTCTTTTTATGTGTTCTTTTTTTTTGTAACTTTGTTTTCTATGTTTTTAATTTAGACAGTGGTTGCTTTTCTTTCTGGTTTTTTTTTGTTTGAAATAAATAAATTTTTAAAAATGTAAAAAGATGAGGATGCCTTAAAAGAGGCAATTATGAGACACATTTGGAAGAAAGCTTCCTGAGATCCAGTGACATTAACAATTATAAGCCAGTTGTAAATATTTCCTTTTGAAGCAAAGTACCTGGTTTCCAAATCCTGACAGGGTTTTGTTATATTGTTCTGCTCACCAGTTAAGATCCTCATCATGAGCCCTGCTGTATGTGCCACCTGTGTCAGAGTTGAAGGATGTTGCAATTAGAGACAGGGCTTTCTTAGTGGTGCCGCCCTACCTTTGGCATGCTGTCCCCTAGGTGCCTACTTTGTTTGCATTGAGGTGCCAGGTGAAAACATTTGCTTTTGCCCAGGTTTGAAATTGAAGTTTCTCCATTTTAGTTGGTTACAATTGTAAGTTTTATGGCTTGCATTCTAACTTTTTTATAATGTTATGTCTCCCATTTACATTATTTTTATGCTACTCTGCTGGCTATTTTTGGCTGCAAGACTGAAAGGTTTTGTTACTAATTGGGTTACCTATATTTGGGTTTGTTGTCTGAACTTAACTTGTTATTTTGTTTTTATACATTTTCCTGCCCCCAGTCCAGAAGGGCTGGAACAGTTACTACATGATGAGCAGCCAGGCTGCAAAGTGACAATCATGCTATATGCAAAGAATTTCACATTCATCATTTTCACCACCAGCATCCACTGACAACTCTACCATTTATTGCCAACCAGTTTTACCTTGGCCATTTCCAGATGGCTTACCTTCTGCCGCTCCATGCCACAACGTTGCGGCTCGTCCTGGGGCGAACGTGAAATATCGCGCGAGTTTTGTGCGACGTTGCGCAAAACTCGCGCGAGAAAACGCGATATTTCGCGTTTCCCCCGGCACGAGCCGCGACGTTGTCAAATGTAATACTTTCAGATGCCAGTGGTTTTAATTAGAGAGTTAAACAGGAGCTTAATGCTCTTCCACTGAAATCAGAAGGTGCTAAGAGTTCTTAACTTTGAATGCATCATGTCCTTATTGTTTGAAAAAGTATTGGCAGCTTAAGCCCATGAAATGCCAATTGCATTCAGTGAATGGACTTTCTGATTGTTTCTTTTTCTTCAATGTATACCCTGCTTGCAGGTCAGAAAAGACCTCAATGAGTTTACTCAGAAAAGGATAAAATATATTTAAAATATATTTAATAACTGAAATATAAAATGCTTGGTAAATTGAATCTCTATACCAGCTATACTATGGCTGCTTGCAAAAGCAAAAGAAATACATTAAGAGCAGGCATATGCTATCTGAACACTCAGTAAGAACATTACATAATATGATCTGCTTTCCAGTGGCTAATCAGGTCCTGACACTGTATGGCAATAAAAGTGATAAATGCCAGCATGATGAGGTCACCAGTTCCCCAACAACAGCAAGAAATTACTGAAAAGAACAATTATTGTGATTAAAGGAAAGATAGCAGATTAATCAGCAATTCATTCCACCAGCCAGTGGGAAGGTGACCTCACCATTGGAGGCATGCTACTGCTGGCATCCATTGCAAGGCGGGAAGGGGGGTAGGAAGCAAGAACACGAATGCTGAGCAGTCTCTTGCATCTGAATGAAGTGTCAAGACATATTTTCTAATAGTTTTCTAAGGGCAATTTCAAATAGCTCTAATTTTTCAAATCAGGTGGAGTTTGGTGCTTTCCAGTCCCTTCTGCATGCTAAGTGGGTTGTGTACGCACATACAAACCCATGACTTCATAAGTCAGACCATTTAGCAAGGTCTGCTCTGCTTACTCTGACTGGCTGCAGCTCTCCAGGGTTGCAGGCAGAAGTTATCATCACCTACTAACTGGTCTTTCTGACTAGAGATGCTGGGTCCTGAACCTTCTACATGTAAAGCTGATGCTCTGCTATGGAGACATGACCCCTCTGTATGTGCTTCATCCCACACAGCTTGGGGGAAAGAACTGTTTCCTGTGACTGATAAATGAGAACTAGCGTAGCATACTGGTTAAAGTGAGGAACTAGGACTAAAGAGATCTTGGATCAAATTCTATAAATCTCACTGGGTGATCCTGAGCTAGTAAATTCTCTTTCAGTCTAACCAACCTCGCAGGGTTGCTGTGAGAATAAAATGGAGGAGCAGAGAACTAGGTAGGCTGTTGTGAGCTCCTTAGTGGAATAGTGGGACGAAAATGTGGTTGATTAATAGGAGGGCGCTTTGTTAGGCTGGTTGCTTCCTACAGTAAACATTATGGTGTCTGGAGAAAGCAGGTGTTTTTCTTTTATTGGGAGGCTTCATGCATTTCCAGTAGGATGCTACTGTTTGCAAGCAAAATCACAAGAAATCTGCATGGCTTCTTAGCTATCAATATAGCTGTCTTGTATCTATGGTTCCAAATGGATTCTAAAAATACAATTTTTTGCTGTTAGGGTGGGGAAGTCACACAAGGGTTTCTTTTCTCTTCATCTAATTTAATATTAAAATGATGCATTCCACTTCTATAGTTTATGTTTACTGAAGAAAAGGTCTTAGATCAAAAGCCCCAAGCCCGTGTGATATGCTAACTACTGATTAGTAGGGATGTGCACCCAGAAAAAAAAATCAGTATTTTTAGGTTTGGGGTTTGGAGAATGGGTTCCATATGGAGTATCTGGGTCTCCCATACTATTTTGAGATTTGGAGTGGGGATTGTTTGTTTTTGGTTTTTGGAATTCTGAAAATTTTCAGGTCCTTTATTCCCTATGGGTTGACGTTTTCCGGGGTGCTTGAGTGGCTGTTTTTCAACCAAATGACACCAAAATTGCAGGAAACCTAATTCTGCCTATCCACTCAAGACTGTCCCCTCACCTCAATTCTATGGGCCTCCAAACAGGGTGCTATCCTACTTGTCTCCAGTGTTTCCTATGGGGAAAAAAACTCATGCTTTCTCCAGAGCAAAGAAGCCAGTAGCCAAGCATACAACAGCCCCCAAATGTAAACAGAACCAACAAGCTCAACAGAATCCACAGAAGCCCAGCAGAACCCAATGTGGCAGGTGCAACACAAACAAGGCCAAACCAGATAATTCAAGCCAAACCAACTTGGCTAGACAGTACCAAGGCAGCCAGCCAGACGTGGCAAGACACACATGTCACTTCCCCAAGGAAGGCCTCGGGGATGCAGAAAAGTGTGGGAAACTGTGTTCTCATAAAAGGTGCCGAAAAAACGGAAGCAAAACAGCCTGCTACTGCTTTGAAATTGGAGACGTGGAGTAAAGGAGAAAAGCCACCAGCGTTCGGTGAGTGGGCTGTCCCTTTAAGGACATGTGGAAATGGTCGCTGTTAGAGGTGTAACCCTTTGCTCTTTTCTGTCTGACCAGACACAAAGAGTCTCCACTGGAGGTGCAGAATCAACTGGGTGGGATTTGTCTTGTGAAGTGCCACAGGGATCTATTCTCTCCCATGCTCTTTAATATATACATGAGGCCACTGAATGAGAGTATCTGGACTTTTGGGGTTGCAGATGATGCACAGCTGTATATTTCTTTATCCATGTCTCCAGATGCATCCATCTTGGTTCTGAACTGAAGCAGAACAGAGGCTGTAGTCAGGTGGCTAAGGCACAAGAAGCTAAATCCAGGCAAGACAGAGGTAATGCTGTTTGGGAAGGCTGATATTCAAGAAGGACTGAATCCACTTGTCCTAGATGGAGTGAAGTTGGCTTTCTCAGAACAGGTCAAAAAGCTTGGGGATGTTCATGGACCCTGCCTTGTTCCTTGAAAGGCAGGTTGACATGGTGGCCTGGAGCACCTTTGCTCAGCTGCATCTGGAATGCAAACTCACTACTTAGACTCGGCCAATCTGGCCATGCGGGTCCATGCTTCACAGTTGGATTACTGAAATGCATTCTGTGTGAGGCTGCCCATTGTAGGGCAATTGTGGAAGAATCCACAAGCCTTCATCTTGCCAAAGTATCTTGCCTTGAGTGAGTTTTTCCTGACCTCCCAGGAAATCCTCAGAACCCCTACCTCTGGCAGAAAAACTCTGAAAACAACCCAGAAACTACAACTGGTCCAAATGTGCAGCCTGATTATAATCAGGGGCTATTCACTGGGGACAAATGTTACCCATTTTGAAACAGCCTATTTGGCTGCCAGTATGTTTCTGAGTTCAATTCAAGGTGCTGATCGTGACCTTTAAAGCCCTTCATGACCTAGGGCCAACATATTTGAAGGACCATCTCCTTCCATTTGTCCCAGTGTGCCGACTATGAACCTCGAAACAATAAGAGAAAACTCACCCTGAGATAAGAGGTGAGGTATACAGTCATGTATAATTAAAGTGCAAGTGCCTCAAGTGAAACTTACATACTATATAAATAACAAAGTTAGAGTACAATACAATAAATATCATAGTACAATAAATACAAATTCCTTCATGAAAAGTCCTGGCTTCAAAGTAAGTACAATGGAATAATGAATGCTCATGTACTAATATAATTTTTATCTTCTTTCTGCAGGAACTTGCTCCAACCACAAGATTATCTCAAAGTCCAGAAACCCAGTGCAGAAGTTGCCTTCCAAGAAGCAAATGCTTGTGAGGGGGTGTGAGGGGCAGGCATCTTTTAAGTGGGGAAGGGGAGAGATTTTATCTTGTTTTTAATGTGGAATTTTTTAAATTATTTAATAAGCTGCCTGAACTATATGGAAAGGCAGGGTATACATGTTTAAATAAACGAACAAATTTCTGCCTACTTGTGCCACTAACTGCTCCTTGATGGCAGCAGAGATGTTGGCCACCTTGTGTACCTTGTCCAATACATCAGCATGGAGCAAAACCTGACAACAGCTGCCCTGGTGGCTCCTCTCACACTGCATATTACCCCCACCCAGAACATCCTCTGATTGCTACCAGTCAGCAAGATGTATGCCTTTGAGCAGGTCTAGATGTCAGATTTGAAGTACACATGTCTCCCATGAGCACAGGACAACTATGCCTTCACACGGTCCCTGACAGCCCTCCACAGGGACAGCACATTACTCTCTTGCTCAGCATGGTACCAGAGACAGGCATTTCAGAGCAGCCTGCAGAACCTTGAATCCTCAGTAATAGAAAAGGACTGCCGTCTCACCATCATCTCATCAATGAGGTTAGTGATAGTGACGCTCTGACCTGCCCACTCCTTGGCATGCTGGTCAGCCACACCAAACATATCCATCCTAAATATTTGGCATCCCTTTCCTATAGGAGACCTGGACCACAGAGTCCCAGAAGGGGTCTACAGGCTGCTCTCCAAAGGAAGGAAGAGGGCCCTGCAAGGCGTTTTCATTGCACCACCCCAGTCAGAGGAGGGGGTGGTGGAAAGCAGGTGGGGAGAAAGCCACAGCCCTCCACTCCATCCTACCACGCTTCTGCCTAGACTCTCCCCAGGGCCCTTCTGTACTCCCCTCTCATCACTCAGTCAGTCCCCTTGGACGATTCCACCAAAGTAAGGCAGCTGCTACATTAGGCGACACTGCACTGCACTTTATGTCTGAGCACTAGCTAACTTGATCTTGACTCACTAACCTGCTGCCCTTGACTATTTCTGTTCACCTGACATCCTGATCCCTAACATGCAGTTGCCTTTTCTCCCAAGCCCACATAACCTAACTTTTGGGTGTGTGTGTGTGTAAAACTACATCTAGGCTTGCATTTAAAAATTCTAGCCTGAAAGCTGACTAATTTTTTGTTAACTACAACCTGTGATAGAAATATGAAATTCTTCTTAGAAACCTTGGTTTATTTTTTCCCCAAGCCTGTAAGTAAAGCCTCATTCTCCCCCCCCCTCCCACATTTAAGCTAATCCTTAGTCTTTCTGAAAACCTGACTTCAATTTTTGGAAGACTACAAAGTCAGCCTAACCCTCCCCCTGCTTTTTAAAAAAAAAACTAGCTTCAATTGTTTTGAAGCACATATCCGCCTAATAATTTTTAAAAGTAAACTCTATGCTCCAATTAAGTGTTTAAAAAAAATTACATGGCTGATTTTTGGAGAAGCCTAACCAAACCCTACTTATTTGTTGTTTTTTAAGAACACTGAACACTAACCAGAAAATTACATTGCATTTTTAAATTACCTACATCCTCACCTACAGTTAACTGTTATTAAAACAGAAATTTCCTTCAGAACAATTTAAATTTTCAAAGTCAACAGGAACACTCCAAAACTCCACAACCCCCACAAAACTCAACACAGAAAGATATTTAATACAATGATAGAAGAACGACTGTAAAAGAATGTCAAAAGAGAAACTTTTTAAAAGATAACAATATAGAACATTCCCCCCAAAAGCACAAACCCTTTAAAAATTAAAATGCAAAGCAGTTAAAGCATTCTAAAACAAGCCAAAACAGAGAACCCAATAAAGTAGCGCAAGCCTTTTAAACACAGCTATAGAGAGTTATCTGATCATTTTAGATCTTGGAAGCTAAGCGGGGTCAGAAGCTGGATAAGGGACCACCAAGGAAGGTTCTGCAGTGAACTCGTGATGAGTTCCCTTAGGAACATAATAAGAGCCCTGCTGGATTAGACTAGTGGTCCATCTAGTACAGCATACTGTTTTACTCGGTAGCTAACTAGTTTCCCTGTAGGGCCAACAATCAGGTCTTAGAGGCCAAGGCCTTCCCCTAATGTTGCCTCCTATTATGTTGTCAAAAGCTTACTACCCTATTTGTGGAGGTTCCCTTGTCTAATAGTCATCATCATCACAGCTAGTAGCTACTGATGGATTTATCATCCATGAGCCTAACTGTGCTGTCTGTGCTAGAGGCCATCACTATGTTCATTGGCAATGAATTACATCATTTAATTATTAGATGAGTAATGAAGTATTTCCTAGATGTTAGCACAGAAGAAGAATGTCAGGGAAGGATTAGCACAAGGCACTACCCCTTTTTAAATAGACACCACTTATGATGCTGAAAGAGAGCAAGACAAATGTGCAGAGCAGATTTGACCCAAGTTCAGTCCTAACACCACTGTAAACAATGGATGAGTTCTTCCTTCTCCATACCAAACATTTTGAAAACTACTTTTAACAATCTAAATTATCAGCAAAAGACATAAATACTGGATCAAGAAAACACACATTATTGTTTCTTATTTTGCACAAATTATTTATATAATATATTCCAAAGCTAACATGAGTGCTTGTAAAAAACTGAATTTTGGCAAAGAATAAAGTTGCTGTAAGAGGGTAAATGATGAGTAACAGGCATGTCTGGGACACAGGAATTTGATCAAAATCCATGAGAGATGGATAGCTATCCATACAACTGAAGCATTATTGGAAAGCTTTCACACAGCGGATGAAATCCTCCGGGGCTGTCTGATGCTTGGCAAGCACTGGTGAGGGAAGAGGGCATGACTTAGGGTCCATGACATTTTAAAAATCAAATTAGGCTCCCCCAGTTGCAAATGTTTGAGCCCCACTGCTTTGGACTACTGGCCCAGGCTAGACAAGCCAATCTATTTACAGCCCCAGATTTCACCATGCCAAGCTACTCTGCTGTCAGTGCTAATTTGGGACAGAACACACCGAAGCCAGGTCCCAGACTGCTGCTACATCACGTCAACCTGCCTAACTTCACAAAAACTGTCAACTTTACAATCAGCTTTCAGGGAGGGAAGCCAGGTTAGACAATCTAGCCTTTCTCTTCTGCCCTCCTAAATATCAGTTACAATCACAGTGGGAAGATGGGGGCGTGCTATGCTGGCACTCAAGTTTCTGTAAGATCAGGTGTGCTTATTTTTGATGCATATCTCTCATCCCTTTTATGTATCAAGGGGAGGGATACAACAACCACAGAGTCTGTCAGAAATTTAAATTCTGAGTCAGAAACTAGATTCTGCAAGCAGAATCCATACAGGCAGAACCATGAAGATGAACAACCCATCCTATGATCTTGTATACAAAACATCATGGGGATTAGTGAAGTCTGCAAAATTGTTAGATAATATATATTTATTATTTAAGCTATACCATCCTTAATAAGTGTGCCAGTGCGACAAGAGCATATTTTTATTAATGGAGTCTGGTTGATGGACATTTTCTGTGTGGATGTTTGGGGGGGGGGGCTGAGTCTGAGCATTAGTTGTTTGGTTTGTTGGCTTTTAGGTGTTCGTTGTTTTAAAACTGATTTTAAGAGTTTTGTTTATTTGTTTTGTTCTTTGATCTTATCTGTAAGCTGCCTTGAGCTATTTTGAGTAGCCAGGGTAAAAATATTTTCTATAAATAAATAGTCATCATGAAATCTGCCTCCCAGTTTACTTGGGTTGAATGGGATGGACGGGTAATTCCCTTCTGAATTTATCAATATGCAAAGGACACCACCACAACAGACACATGCTTGGGTAGGTGGGGTTATTCTTTGCATTTCCCCCATTCCTTTCATGGACAGTGGCATTACACCATCGGTACAGCGGTATTTTCACAAACGTAGCCTTATTACCAACAGTTTCTATAGCAGTGATGGTATTCTGTTGGTTTTTGTGGTCTCTGAGAAACTCAACCAGTGAGATAAGACAGAGTCATCTTACTTCATTGGTCTGGGAATTTCAAATGACATGCAGGGACAGGGACAAGGGTATGCAGGATATTCTTCCTCACAGGAAGTGTACTTTTAGAAACAGGAAATATATTTTCCTACCAGCTTTAGTTTGCCATCTCTTCTTGTGATTAAGGAAAAGAGAACAAGACATCAGTTTTGGTATGGCAATGCAAATAAACATACCACAGAAAACAATTCACACAAGCCGATTCTTATTTTACCTGGTCTGTTTGAAAGTGATATCACACTCCTCAGTAAGGATTCTCCAAATCTACATTAGTATACTATAGATCAGTTATACCATTAAATGTGGAAAACAAAATACTAACCTACAAGAGAAAGTACTTTGCTTTACTCTTGAGGGTGGGTGCTTGATTTGGAGTTTTCCTTAATGGAGCAATTTGAATTGTTGCCAACTTTTGGTTTCAAAATATTGTGTGTCTGCTTGGGATTGAGGGGGGTGCAGTGGAACAGGCATTGCTCTTCCTCAGTCTCTTAGAAGTGGAATTGAAACTATGGTTCCAGGTGGCCACCTAATATGTTTCCCGTAACAGTCTTGCAATGGCTGTCCTCCTGGAAAAGTTCTTAAACATGTATTATTTCTGGAAAGTGTACTTAGGAAGTTAGCCTTCAGTCCATTTCATATACTTTAAAGAGCCTACTGTTTCTCTAGACCACCTGCATTACTGAGATTGACCTTTCAAGGGCAGAAAAGTCCTTGTTTAGGGAAGTTACTGAAATTGTTCCCTTAGTTACTCATTCCACCTTTACAGCCATAGTGATTCCAGCATTTACTCATCCATTTCTTTTCTTTTATATTGGTGCAATTACATTTCACAAAAAAATTAAAAACATCTCTATCTTTTCATTGGTAAAACTCGAGCCTATTAACAAAACCGTATTGATTTTTTCCAAACTATTTAAGTTAGGTGTATTGCAGAAGGTCAAGTTCTTTCTGTATCAGTTAGGTACTGAAGATGAAGAAGAACTTGAGATAGATGTATCTTCTTAATTTTGCAAATAGCAGTACTGACAAGGATGTTTTTGGAATGGATACTTGGGGAACTATTGTGATGTTTCAGGCTATGATGTGTGTACTTGCCAATTTGTAATTGTTAATTATATTGTGGATTTTAACCTGTATATGTACATGTTGGATATAGGTTCTCTAGCCTTTGGTCTCAATCCCAAAATAATGAATTGTGACAAACAAATTGCTCTAAATAGGATTGAGTTCTGATAAGTTTATATGAGGGCATTGCTGTGTTTTCAATTTTTTTTAGTATTTGCTGTATCCCAGTCTCTTGTTGGAGAAAGTGATGTCTATGACAATAACAATAAATGCTTTTTTACAGCTACATCTAGTTAGGAATCTGGCCCTCTATTTGGAGGCAACTGATCTGGCAATGCTAATCTACGCTTCAGTAGTCTTGAGGCTTGAAGATGATCTGGAAACTGCAGCAGTTCATCTGTTATCTGGGGGCAGCCAATAAGGCTATGTTACTCAAATCCTGAGATACCTTCACTGGCTGCAAATTAGTTTCCACATCCAGTTCAAGGTGTGGTGTTCACCTTTAAAAACGTTCATGATATGGGCCCACATATTTGAAGGACTGCCTCTCTCTGCATGTTCCTTAGCAGTAGCTCTGATCTTCCCAGCAAGGTCTGTTATCAGTCCCTCCTTCTCTAAGGCATGGCTTTTTCAGTGGTTGCCCCAAGCCTCTAGAACAGCTCCCTGGAAGAGTTGGGGGGGGGGGGCTCCTACCTCCCTTTCTTTCTGATCAGAGCTGTTCTGGAAACCTTTTGGAGCAGCCTGAACCTGGACAAAGGGGGAACACTCTGCTAGTGGTGGCATAAGTTGTTATAGTTTTTAATTTGTTTTTTAATGCTTGTTTTATTCAATTGTTAAAATTATATTACATGTATTACATTGTTGAACCCTGCCCTGGGTTCCGGGAATGTCTGGGAGAAAGGTGGGTTTATAAATATTTTAAATAAATAAATATTATTCAAAATAATTGTGTACAAATTTTAAATCATAGGCATTTCTGAAGGCAACCACAGATTTCTCCCCACTTCCTCCTCCAAATTCCAGTGTTCTAGCTGGAGACTTGAGTCACTGCTGACCACTTTGACTTTATTTCAGGAAAATGACTAAGTTTGTGTTTATAGCTTCTGGTTTTCTCTTGATCGAGGCTTCTCTTTAATATTAACAAATGATCAACTGCATAAATGTCCTATTTATTTGTTGGTCTGTACACAGTCTTGTGCATGCTCACAGGTCATATATACAAATTACTGCCTTGACTGTATTAGGAACATGTAAATATTTCTTCCAGTAGAAACGGATGTGTCTAGCAGTGACTATTTCTTCTCTGAAACCTGATTTTCTAGTAAAACATGACTAGTGGAACCCAGATGTCACAAGAATGAAAAGCAACTGTAAAATCTGGAAGATATACAACCAGTTTCCTAAGCCATTTCTACAGCAAAAGAGGGAGAAATTCTCCCACCCTTTCTCTCATCTGGGTGCATTGTCATTTTTGTCAATCATGTTAATTTTCAGAAGTTGTGGTGAATGGAATCTCCTAATGTGCCAGCATGACAATGGACAGTTTTATTAGCAAGTCTCAACCTGTCCATGTGCTTTGTGTGTGAGAGGCAGAATGCAAATCTTTGTTTTACTCTAATAAAGTATCTGCTTCCTGGAGGGAAAGAAAAGAGCTGATTTCTCAGAATGTGGGGAAGTTTTACTGGAAACTGACAACAGATGTAAAAGGTAGTGGTGGACAATCAACTTTCCTGCCTGTAGGCTAAATGCAAAGCCTTCCTTCTTAATTTAGCATAAAGGCAATAAACTTCACAAGACACATAATTAGCCTCCAACCATTAAGTACATGGATTGAGTCTACCACAAGTACTTTCAATGATATGTGTGTTGTAAGCGCCTCACTGGGAGGGATGTGTCAGACTTGGACCATAGCATGTATATGTATGGGTGCTTAAGCCTCCCTACTGCACCATTTTTTCAACCTGAAATGGCCCAGGGGTGCTATTTACCTCTTTAGGGAATAGTATATATATCTTTGAGGAACAGTAGATTCAGCCTATCAGGTAAATGTGGAACCCCAATCAGGGCAAATTCTGTGCTAGGAATTGTTAGGGAAAGCATTAAAAACTGGAATGGCTGGTATCACAATACCATTGGACAGATATATGTTCCTGCCAAATTTGGAATATTGTATACAATTCCAATCAGCCCATCTCAAAAAAGCTATTATAGAACTTGTGAGTAGAGATGGGCACGATCCAAAAAAAAATACCGATTAAGCCGTTCATGAATCTGGGCCGCTGCCGAACCCAGGCCACTGATTCTAACTGATCAAGTCCCATTTCCGATCCGGAATTGGGAAGGCCAAAGCGGGAGGGCACCCCGCTGTTTCCAGCAATATAGGAATGGTGGTTGGTGGCAGCAGCCGCCAGGCCCGGCAGGCGGGGGAGGCGGCGATGAGCCACCTCCCTTCAGGGAGGGAGGGGACATTCACACACACACACTTAGAGTAGGGGGGGGAGTTTTTAACCTGGCAACGAGCCACCTCCCCTTAGGGAGGGGACATTCCCAGGGCCGGATCTACGGTTGCCAGCGCCCAGGGCAACCGTAGTCAGGCTCTTGCGCGCGCGTGCTCCTGGGTCACCCCCCCCCCGCCCACGCAGCAAGCCGTCTGTCCCGGTGCGCTGCAGAGCTGGCGGCAGCGCGAGTGGCTCGGCGGCTGCCCGCGCTGTTCACCTGCCCCGCAAGACAAGGGGCGGCCGGCTTGTCCGCGCGCCCCTTGTCCTGGGGAAAGGCGAACAGCGCAGGCGGCCTCCCAGCCTTCCGCGCTGCCTTTTGCCTTTCCCCAGGACAAGGGGCAGCTGGCTTGCCCACACGCCCCTTGTCCTGGGGAAAGACGAACGGCGCGGGCAGCCTCCCAGCCTCCCGCACTGCCTTTTGCCTTTCCTTTGTACCCACCCCCTTCCCCCTCTCTCCCCTGGGTTGCTGCTCCGTGGTTGGAAGGAAGCCTGCTAATCAAGGAAAGCTGGGCTTCCATTCGCGTTTCGAGGGCGACAGAAGGAGGGCAAACACAGCTCATTCCCTGGCTCCTTTGCCCCGGGAATAAATTACTGGCGCAAGAGTGTCTGCAATTCTGAACAGAAACCGATATATCCGATCAAGTCCCGAACAAGCAAACCCCCGACTGCTGGATCAGTTGCCATGGACAGAACCGATTAGCTGAGTCACGATGGCGCAAACGCCAAAATCGGGGTTTTTTTTGAAATTGTAATTCAGATCGTGCCCATGTCTTCTTGTGAGCTCCCAAGATTGCATGATGTTTTGTGTTAACTTTTTTGGTCCTAATAAAAGGGATTGTACAGATTTTGTTCTTGGTTTTGGATTTTGCATGGGCCGATCTGGTTGTATAATTTTTTCTCCTCCAAGGATACCTGATTTCAGCTAAGAAAGGTAATTGTCAACAGAATGGAAGCAGACATGGTAAAGACTGTATTCGTAACACAGTCATACCATCTATTTGGCTTTAATTGACTCAGTTACCTTGTGCAATTCCTTAAATTTATCTCAGACATTGGTCCTTTCCACACAGCATGCTTTAAGTCAGTACCTCTGCATATTCATGCTGATCAGCGCTGAATCAGCTTGGGCTCCCAGTATTCTGCACCACTCAACCTCGAGGCAATTTGGTGTCTGCTGATGAGTTGAGATGTGTCTGTTTGAAACTGCCTCTTGTGGGAGATGGAGCTGGCATCGCTTTTCTTTTCTTTTTTACATTTGTTGTAACGTTGCAGTGTTGGAGCCCATTCCCCTCTATCCTTGTATTTGCTGATTGGGCTGTCCCGTGCCCACTGGAGAGGCAATTGGTGGTGGAGTTCTGGGGGAAAACATGTACTTTTCATGCATGTTCCACTCTTATTTTTTTTAAAGCCAGGAAAGAGTTGTCAAGTTGCTGTTTCATTTGCTTCCTCCCTCCTGGCTTTAAAAGCCAGGAAAGGGTTAAAAGGCTGCTTGGCTTCCTCCCTCCTGGCTATAAACAGACTTTCTCATTTATTTATTTATTTTTTTAAAGCCAGGGAAGAGTGTTTCCCTGCTATTTCATTTCTCAAACGGCTGTGCAAAACATTCCCTCCCTGGCTATTCACATACATCTTTGATTTTTTTCCTCTTTGGCATTAGGAAAATCCTGAAACATTCCAGTGTGTGCACAGTTGAGAGGGAGAAAGCAAACAGAGCAACAGCTTTTTAACTCTTTCGTGGCTTTTAAAGCCAGGAGGGAGGAAGCGAATGAAGCAGCAACATTAGGACTCTTTCCTGGCTTTTTTAAAAAAGAAGAGGGTGCATAGCCAGGAAGGAGGAAGTGGATGGCACATTGGCCTTATGAACCTTCCTTTGCTCTTAAAACCATTAGGGAGGAAGCAAATGATGCAGTGGCATTATGAATTTTAACTTGCTTTAATGATAAAAATGGTAGAAAAGGAGTTAGAGAGCTGAGGGTGGAAGTGGTTATCAGTGGGCAACCAACCAATCAGCGCCCGGGAAAAGGAAAAGAGGAGGGAGAGAGACATAGTTAGGGGCTAAGACTTTTGCACACATATAGGATGCATCAGTGGTGACTCAGAGGCAGCTTCAAGAAAAAGTCACAGTATGTCCACAGGAGGAAAACTCAGGGGAAAGACAGACAATATTCAGTTCTGCGTCCCATAACTCCCTTGCATGTGTGGAACTCTGGAGATCATGGGAAGCAGAATGGAAACTGAACCACTGCAAAATGACCATGCGGAAAGGGCCATTATTAATATAGAGACTATAAGGTGCTTCTTGGTGCTTTCAGCCTGTGAAGGAATGGTGTTTCCCATCTGGCATTTGAGACGATTTTGGATGGACTTGGGGTGGTTTTTTGTATTTTAGTGAAAGAACAAGAATAGACAACATGGATTGAATACATATTCCCATGACTCCACATTTTAACTAATCGCTTGCTCGCATATTGGACACACATGGACACGAAGCTGCCTTATACTGAATCATACCATTGGTCCATCAAGGTCAGTATTGGTTACTCAGACTGGCGGTGGCTATCCAGGGTCTCTGATACAGGTCTTTCATGTCACCCACAACCTCATTCATTAAACTGGAGTTGAACCTGGGATCTTCTGTATGCCAAGCAGATGCTCTGTCACGGAACCACATACCTTCCCCAGAGGATGCATGAAAATCAGGTCTTAATATCATGGCCTGAAAAATCTGCTTTCCACCCTCCAGTCTTTTTTACACTTTGTAAGATCCAGCCTGATAAAGAGTTCTGGTAAGCTCAAAAATATACAGTATGTTTTGTGTCAGCTTGGTTGCTTCTAATAAAGGGCAACACATTGATTTCATTCTTGTTATAGAGGTGGACAAGATGGAAGAAAGGGTAGAAAAAAGGATTTTTTTGGAATAGCTTCCCTATAGGGAATAATTGAACAGTTTGGGGCTTTTCCTTTAGAAAAAGGCTACTAAGAAGAGACACAGAGGTTCATAGTTATGCATGAGGGGGAGAAAAATGGAGAGAGAAAACTTTTTCTGCCTCTCCCATAATACTAGAACACATGCATACTTCAATAGAAGTGATAGGCAGTAAATTCAAGATAAAGTGCTTAATCATGTGGTGTATAATTAACTTATGAAATTCATTGTTACAAGATATTGTGATGCCCACTAGCTTAGCTTTAAAAAGTGAATAACAAACTTAATGGAGGTCTGTCTGTGTTTATTAGACATGATGACCACTAGGTAGGAAGTTCCATGTTCAGAGGTGCTGTGCTCTACAGCGTTATAGTGATCCATTGCTGCCTATGTATTTCTATTTCAAATTTTAATAGACCACTATAGCACTATAGTACATGAATGAAGAAAAGAATAAATAAGGGGCAGCAACCCACCATAGCAGCTGTGACAACTATGGCCCCAATAACTAATGTCATGTGACTGCAGAGCATGTGTGGAAGGGAAAGTTCAGGAAAGCAGATGGAGAGTGTGCTCTCTTGTGTAGAAGCTCCATCACCATCATGTATGCCTTTCAGGGGTGTGCAAAACAAAACAAACAAGCTGGAAATACACCTGGAAATACACCTGGAAATTGCTGTTTTGTTTTGTTAAAGCAGCTTTCAGAATGGTGAACCAAACCCAGGAAACCAAGTTTTGATGACACACTCCCACCAAAAAGTTTGTGTGTTTTGCTTTGGTTTGTATCTGGCAGAAGCAGGCAGGTACTGGGCTTACACATTAGCAGGGCTTTTTTCTGGGAAAAGGGGTGGTGGAACTCAGTGGGTTACCCTCAGAGAAAATGGTCACATGGCTGGTGGCTCCGCCCCCTGATCTTGAGACAGAGGGGAGTTTAGATTGCCCTCTGCACCACTCGGCGGTGCGGAGGGCAATCTAAGCTCCTCTCTGTCTGGAGATCAGGGGGTGGGGCCACCAGCCACGTGACCATTTTCAAGAGGTTCTGGAACTCCGTTCCACCGCATTCCTGCAGAAAAAAAGCCCTGCACATTAGCATCTTGTTTTCCTTAAAAGCATTCACCAATCAGATCCCAAAGCCCATACATTATTGATTAATTTTGTTGGCAGGAAGGAGGAAATATGCTCAATGCACGCAAGTGCATATTTCCTCCTTCACTACAGAGGCAAGGGCATAGCTTCCCTGTCAATTGAGTGAGTCCTCGCAAGAGAAGATCCCTCTCTCCTCCTATCAGCTTTGAAAACATTTGGAAGGGGGAATGCACAGACATCACAGGCTGCATTTTGAAAGACGTTTCTCTGGGAATAAGCACTATTGAATAACATGGTACTTAAATCTGTGTAGACTTGTTTAGGTGGGTGATTTGTTTTGCGGCATTACCCAGGCACTGGTCTGCTTCTCTTGCTCCCATCAGGGTACTTGAACAGTTGTTGTGGGGGAAAGTGCCACTGAGGGGTGTGTGTGCAAGTGGTCTGTTAATTCAATCAAACTCGATAAAAGCCCTGGAAGATTTCAATCACAGGCTGCAATTCTAAAGACACTTCCCTAGGAGCAAGTACAAGGAAATACAGGCACCAAAGGTAATAATTTTGGGCACTATAAAAAAAGAAAAAAGTGAACATAAAGCAGGATTATTTTTAATGCTGCAGCTGCCTCCACCCCACTACCTCTTTGTCAGCCAGTTTCTCGCTGACACTTGTCTTCTTCAGGGTCTGTTGTTGTGTGTGTATGTAGTGTAACTGAGAAAAAACTTAGTGTATCAATGATTTAGAGGGAGGACTGCGTTCTATGTGATACTGGTGCTGTTAAGTGCAAAAAACAGCTACCCCAAAGAGTCTGGAAGCCCTCATTGCAAAGAACTGGGCGGAAACTCAAGACAATTAAAATAAATGAATGGATTAGATCCGAGCTGGCAACGCTGATAAAACCAATAATGGTACATAGTTGGTCCACAACCCCTGGATCCAAAACTGAAATGGACATTTTTTCAGTGCAAACCCCTAATGCCCCTACTTTCACAGTGGTGATAAAAGTAATATTTTATTTAATTTTTATTTATTTTGATGCCCACTAATAAGGAAGCATTGCCTTACGGGATCTTGGGCACCGGAGCTGGTATGAAGGGTTCCTGAGACCATGAAAGCTGCTATGAACTAGCTAGATGAACTGGTGTCTAACTCAGTATAAGGAGGATCTTTATACATTAAATATTATACTATTAAGTATCTACCTGTGCATGTATTTAAGGCATCAAAAGGGGTTTCTTTCATCTTCTGCAGTTCATTGTGGTCTACTGTGGCTGTTTGCCTATCCAATTCCTGCTTGATATAATAGGGAGAAGGAATGCAGGAAAGTAATGTCACTCTTATTTTCCTTCCAAAGAAGGTGTCATTGGGTTATTATGCATTTTGTGGATTAGAGTCACCCTTTCCTGATGTCTGAATCCTAATGATGCTGCCACGCTCCTGTTCTTGCTTTCCTCTGCTGGAACACGCTGCAGCACATTAAAGCCAAGGACAAAGCAAACAATCCACCAAGAAGCACAACTGTGTGCGCGGGGGTAGGGGGGTGTCAATTTATCCAATACCTCATTCATTCACAGCAGCAGCTATGCTCTGTTGCGACATGTTTCAATGGCTGAGAGATTCAGTTTCTTTAAATATCTGAACTTCCATATGAGTATCTTACACTAAGGAAGGGGAGGGTGATTGGATTGAGCTTCTTCATCAGAACTCTGCCAACTGTGCAATGAACTATTACCAAAGGAAAACTCACGGGAGCCATTCTGACTCATTAGATCAACATGGTTGGAACTCCTGCATGGCTCTCTCCCACATCGCTTTACTAATGTACAGAAGGATTATCTGGTATGGGATGAATTATGTACTCTGTAATATTTCCTAGATGAAAGCAGAGACATATTGGTCACGCCATAGTAACCTAATGCCACAAATCACTACCTGATCCCTATCCCTACCACTCCTGCTGTTATTCATAGCTGAAGGCTATGTTCTGCCGGCTCTATTAGTTTATTCTGCAAAAGACTGTCTGGAGTGTTTGCTCTTTTGGCTAAGTACACTCTTTAAAAAAAATAGTCAAGAGTTTGTTAACAGTTCAAATACACCTCATGTGCAATAGTGTGTGAAATGTCAGACCCTACAGTATGGTTCATGTGTATGTATGTACATTCACATGTGCAAAAGAGACAACTGTTCATTACTTAGAGAATGAAGGTGTCACTGGCACAGTTGCCTTTGAATCCTCCCACTGATTCCATGAGCTGGGGCCCTGGACTTCTCACCTGTGAGAAGTCCAGCTGTGATGGTACTACTGAAAGGTATTCCCAAAAAGTAAAAAACGGAACAAAATAGGGATGGTAATTTAGCAGAGACATAGCCTACTTTCCACCAGGTAGGTCACCCTCTTTCTTTTTTTCTTCTTTTGCCTCACTCCTCTTTAAAAAGAACCTCAAACTAAGAAGAAAAAAAAGGTGATGCCACTGATGCAATTTTCCTTAAGTAGGACCACATCTCATTTGTTGCTCCTGATCCTGTAGTTTAAGTTCAACACTCTAGCTGTTGGTTCCCCCTGGAGAAATATCAGCTGATCACCCCAGATTTTTATCTAGCACTGAGTTTACCTTGACAAAATACTGGTAATCCAGCACTATAACAATAAGACTCAAGTTTCATTTTTTTAAATTATGAATTTTATTATATACACACATATACATACAGAAAGAAGCATAAACAAACCAATACATTATATAGACAGTAAAAATAGACATAAGAATTCTCACAGTACAGTTAAAAACCCATATATGGCCAAATTCCATCCTGGAATATGTTCCAATCATGATGAACGTTGATAAATATTTTGATTGATGGACAATTATTAATTTCTTATTCCTTTCCTGGTATCAGATAAGATTCAGATTTTATTGCCAAATGTCATTTCCTGATATAAAGAAGTCCCTTAATGTCTCTTGATAAGTAACTTGATAAGCATGTAAGAGATGCCCTGCTGGATCCAACCACTGGTCCATCAGTTCCAGCATCCTGTTTCACACAGTGGCTAAGCAGTTCTCCTAGAGGACCAATGAACAGGGCAGGGAGGCCTTCCCCTGATTCTGACGCCTATCACTGTTATACAGAGCTTTTGCTGCCTCTGTGCATGGAGATTCCCTTTAGTTGCCATGGCTTGTAGCCACTGATGGACTTATCCTCCTGTCTAACCTGAGACTGAGACCGAATCCACACGTCTCAAGTTTTCCGCTTTCCCCCCGCCCATTATTCGCTTCTCAGAGGGCTGTTCACATACTCTTACCTCAATCCCGCTGTTCTCTTGCGTCTTTCGCATTGCGCCTCTGACGAATTTGTCATGCGTTCAAACGCTTCTCTTGCGCGGTTCTCACCGTGGATGTGGACAAATAGAAGCGTTTCACAAGGAGACCGCCCACTTCAAACCACCCCACTTCCGTGTTTGTAGCCTTTCCAGAACACCATCCCTCTTTGCCATGCAATTATCAAGTTTCTCCACTCTCTCCACCGCATGCCTGCCCGCCCTTTCCCCCCCCTTTTTTTTTAAAAAAAAGGGACTTCCCCAGCATTGTTGCACAATCCCAGCCATAAATCTTAATCGGGGTGCTCCAAAATCCCCACGGAGACATCAAGGGGTGGCATCATTTCCATTTTCGTGTCATTTTTAGGATGCCGAACAGTTGGAAATATCAGTGGCTGTTAAAATTAATTTTTTTTAACTGTTGAAATTACCGTTATAGCGGAAATTCGTCATTCTAACATTACATTCAAGCATCAAATAATTAGTCTGCCCGTTTGGAGAGTTTGGATCACCCCCACCTTAAATATCAGTTCAAATTAGCCCGCCAGAATAATGATCCAATGGATTTCAAAGAAGAAGGCATAGAATAACATTAACCAATCACAGGCATCATAGGGGTGTGGCCTCGCCATAGCAATTTAGCAAAAAAAATGCTATAGTGGAAATCTGATGAAAAAATGGGAAAAAATGAACATGATGTCATCGGTGACATCGGCTCTAAACCCGCCCCATATTGCGCGATTCTTCCAGGGATGTGGACAAAGTATAGCTTGAGGCAGCGGCACTAAGAGAAGGGATGTGAACACAGACTGGGACATTGCAGGATAGAATCCAGAGCAATTAATGCACATGAAAAGCGGGAGGTAGGGAAGTGTGGATTCGGCCTGAGAGTCTCTCTACACAATACTTTTGACATGTTCTTCATGTGTTGGGAGATACAATGGTAGCTGGGAAGCATCATTTTAAATGACAGAATCAGTGGAGCTCATGCCGGAGGGGACAGATTCTCTCACAGCCCTCCACTGCCTCTAGTATCTCCCCTTCTGGGGTCTTTGCCCTGCCGAAGCTCAGTTAATTCAAAGTTTTAAGCTGCAAGGGCAGCAGGGTAAACGCTCCAGAAGGGGTCAGTCCAGCATGCCAGAGGCGGCAGAGGGCTGGGAGAGAATCCGTCCCGTTTGGAGCAATCTCCGCCAGCTCTGTCTTTCAAAACTATGCTTCCCAGCTAACATTGCATCTCCTGACACTTGATGGACATGCGTCCTGATGTCTTGTATAGAGAGACTCTGAGATTGAAAGAGATATTGGGATTGTAGTGGGCAGCTCAATAAAAATGTCAGCTCAGCTTGAGGCAATGGTGAAAAAGGCAAACTCCATGCTGATGATTCATACCTATGGCAGTAATCTTGCTGAAGTGCAGTACTGATGTTATTTGGGGTCAGAGCCTGCCACATGGGGTTATGTGCACAGCCACTGTATCATAATACCAGCCGTATTTTGAACTACAGGAATAATACAAGTACTAAGAACCATGTGTCTTGACCTGGATAGCTCAAGCTAGCCTGATTTCATCAACTCTTGGAAGCTAATCACAGTTAGTACTTGGTTGGGAGACCATCCACAAAGTGTAGGGTCACTACTACATAGATGCAGGCACTGGCAAACCACCTCTCAACACCTCTTGTCTTGAAAACCCCATGAGGTCAGCATAAATTGGCTGTGACTTGACAGCAAAAAATATGTATCTGATAAGAGGAAACTGCTGTAAAGATAAACTAGTCCACAGCAAGAATACTGATACTGTACTCCAGCATTGGCCTATATGACAGTAAGTTAGGCAATGTCTGACTGCCATTGACAATAGTGACTAAGGATCTAGGGGCAGGGAAGGGGTGATCTGTGCATATACTTGTTGACATGAAGGTTTAGTCTAGATGATACAGGTGTCATAGAATCATAGAATCACAGGGTTGGAAGGTACCTTTAGGGTTATCTAGTCCACCTCCCTGCAAAATGCAGGAAATTCCCAAATACCTCATGAAGACATTCCATTTTTCAAGTGATGTACTCATTCATTTAAATGACTTACCACATGCATTTGCCGCTTCAACAATTCAATGATGGTTTCCCATGATCTTTTTAGCCCATAGCAATTAGAATGTTTGCATGATACTTCTGGGAAAGGAAGCTTTCAGTAACAGCTTACCATAGAATTCTGATTCCAAACGACTATCAAGCTGTCTTTGTGTGTGGTTTTTCTTTCAAAGCACTAACTTCTACAACTTCCTTTAGTAAGTAAGTTCTCCAGAGCTCCATGGAAAGCTTTGGAAAAAAAATTCCTTTAGACAACATCACAGGGCAAAGTGCATGGGGCTTCCATGCTCCTTAGCAGATATTAACTAGTAGCAAAACCACATAACTGAACTCCAGTAGAACTTCTTTTCCCGAGAAGTAAGTGAGTGGAACTAGAAAAGCAGCAGTGTAATCTTTTCCGCACCTACTACATCTCTGTTACAGAGTACCCTTTCCCACACATCTTCTCCTGCAATGTAATATGGAGTAAAGCTCTGCACTTAAGTTTTTAATTGGGAATTTCTAATGGCAAGAACTGGAGTTTCTCAGCACAGGAACGTAGGCTCCTTCTAGTTTGATCTGCCATTAATCGCTGGGTGCTCAGCAAGTTGTCACATGCAGCCTTTCCTCTGTTGGGAAAGGTTAAGAGCCCTTGCTATGAAGTCAAACGCTAGATGCTGCTCTAGGATTTGTGTACCACAGATTCCTTCCCACACAGCACCTGAAAATACAAAGAGTTCATGTCTCGCTCAAAGGAATGTTTGCTGAGAAGTAGGTGTGGATCGATATGTACCAGGATTAAACTGCAAATAAAAAGAGTTGGATCTTTGCACATGATAGCAAAAAGTGTGGGGGTTTTAAGGGTGCAAGGTGAGCTATATCTTATTCCCAAGCAATGGAAAGGGGGAAGCCCTACTCAAAGGATAATAGCCATGCTGCTAATGGAAGAGCTATTCTTCATGGAACTGGAGAGGACCTAAATGATTAAAGGTAAAGGTAGTCCCCTGTGCAAGCACTGAGTCATTACTGACCCATGGGGGGACGTCACATCATGACATTTTCTTGGCAGACATTTTATGGGGTGGTTTGCCATTGCCTTCCCCAGTCATCTACGCTTTACCCCCAGGAAACGGGGTATTCATTTTACCAACCTCGGAAGGATGGAAGGCTGAATCAACCTTGAGCCGGCTAGCTGAACCCAGTTTCCGCCAGGATCGAACTCAGGTTGTGACAGAGCTTGGGCTGCAGTACTGCTGCTTACCACTCTGCGCCAGAAAACAATGCAGTAAAAGGAAGGTGATACACACAATAAAGATTGCAATAGACTTAAGTATTCTGATGCTGGAGTGGCATCCTGATCAGCAGTTAGTCTTTGAATATAAAAAGCAGTTCCCAGCATTTTATTTCTGTCTAGCACAGAGATAGGTAAATGAAGTTGCAGGCCCCACATCCAAACCATGGGAGCTTTTCAGCTGACACTCAAGCTCCTCAACAATTTTGTCAGGAGTATTTCAGCCCTCTGCACTGCAGCATCAATGGTAGATGTTCCTAAAAATGCATTGTGCAACTTGAGTGCCATTAAGAGTAGGACAGAGGGCCTCATCTAAGAACCTGTCAGTTTTTAAGGGCTCTGAATTACACACTGACTCTTTTGGTTTCCAGTGCCAGCTGCCAATGCTAGAAAAAGGAAGACCCAGCATCCAGTTCAGAGCCTCCACAGCTGGAAGAGACCCAGATCAGGCCCTCAGGCCAAGAAACATTCCCACCTTTGCCCTAGCATGAGCAAGAAAGAGCACCTGGATGGGGCTACATAGATAGAATCTCTCAGTTCTGAACGGCTGGTGTTATTAACATCACCCAAGCCAGGAGTGTGTTTAAACCCCACCCCAATGGATTCCCTGAGTGATCCCTTTATTTTCTTCAATGTGAGTGACTGGTACCATTTGCTTTGGGGTGGGGGTGGGGTGGGGAGCTGCACTGGGGGGGGGCAGAGCTGTGGTGTGGCAGAACCTGCTCTCCATGGAGTTTCCTGGTTCTAACTGACAGGAGGATACCTCTCAGGGTGCAATGAACCTATGTGCTCAGAGATGCGCTACATCCCACAATCCTGTCATTCTAGTGATAACCCACCTCCACACACGTGGGTATTAATCTAGTTAGAAATTGACATTGGAAAATGATCTCTCTCTTTTTTAGAAGTTTATAAAGGGAGTGTGCCTGGGAGAGGGGGCAAGTGTCACTAACCATCACTGAAGGCCTAGCCAATAAGCACCATGACACTTTGTTAGCATCTTCCATGCAGCTCTTCATTCTGCAGAATGCATCTTAGTAGGATCACATTTCCCCACCAACAACTTATTCTGGTTTGAGTGTGGGAAAATGCAATAATGGATTGCATCACAAATGTGGGAGTTGGAGCAAACATGTCTGCAAGTACAAAGTACACAGTTGCACATGTACATCCAATATGCTCACCTGGAAAGGACCCCTTACTCCCCAAAACAGAAATCTTTGTCTGGCGCATGTTTCCATATTCTAGGTGTGTGTGTGTGTGTGTGTAAGACAGAAAGCTAGTTCATGTTCTGATGAAATTCTATCCTGTTCATGAGGTACAAGCGTATTGTAATCAGAAAGTAACCTGGAAATGCCAGTGGCAAGAGCTGAAAAGCTAGAGAAAGCAGCCCCCAACCTGCCTCAGCCCCGCCAAGTAGGGTTCAGAGGGTATGGTGTGCCATGCTGAGAGGGAATTGTCACTGTTACTTTAATGCAAACTGCAACAGAGGTTCAGGCTGTGATGATGCCCTGAACTTGGGCTCAGATGTCACCAGCCTTCCAGCCAAGCCAAAACAAAGAGATGGGACTGGCCACAGAAACACATTCCTACAACAAACCTGCAAGTGTAACACTTTGCTGAAGTAAAAGCCACGCAAAAACCAGGCAGAAACCCCAAACCAAGGCATAGCAGAGCAAGTGCTCAAAGGGCAGCAAGTGGGGGAGATTCACAAAGTGCTTCAGGAGGGCAAGTGGCAACGTGCAGGCAAAGAGGGGGAAAGCGATCTGGAGCTTTGATACATTCCAAGCGAACGTTGATTCGCTAAACTGTTTACACTGGTTCTGGTTTCTGTTTGCACTGAGGCAGCTAATTCGGCTGTAGCAGCATGCCCAGCTCTTTCTAAAATTGCTGGTGGAGCCAAAAGGCATCCTGGGGACAGTAACTCCAGTCAAGGACAACGTGACTGAGAGGATACCCCCGCTGGAACAGTTCCGTCTGGAAATGCAACTCCTTGGCAATGGATCTGATTTCCCTTCAGAAGGATGAGACGAGATGAGATGAAGCTGAGCTTGTGCTGACAGGAGGCCGCTTGGTCGCACAAAGGCCGTTCTTCTCTGGAAAGGTGCAAAGCTTTGATTTTATCCACTGACACAGCAGAATCCCCCCTCCCCCGCCGCCAAAGGTTACCAAATCCCATTGTTGAGATAGAAAGATAGCCAGAGATATGCATTTCTTGGCAACCATGTTCTTGGGGATCAAGTTCTGTCATGATTTGCCTCAAATCTGCTGATCCTGACACCAGTTTGGTGTAGTGGTTAAGAGACTCTAATCTGGAGAGCCGGGTTTGATTCCCCACTCCTCCACTTGAAGCCAGCTGGGTGATCTTGGGCTAGTCACAGCTCTCTGGAGCTCTCTCAGCCCTACCCACCTCACAGGGTGTTTTGTTGTGGGGATAATAATGGCATACTTTGTAAACCGCTCTGAGTGGGCATTAAGTTGTCTTGAAGGGCGGCATATAAATCGAATGTTATTATTGGGTGAAGAAGGGTCCCCAGATGGGTCCATGGCTCAGGCCCCTCCAAACACTTCATAGGCAGACTCCAAGGCTCTTTCCCAGTAACCACACTCAGTCCCTGACCTCAGGGATTCAACCAGCCAGGAACCTCTTCAGTAGATTTGCGCTCCATCAGTACCTCTGGCTGACATGGAGCTGCTACAGGAGCCCCAGTAGGACCCTGTATCCCCAGAGCCTCTCTCAGAGCACTGGAAATGGAGATGGAGGAGGATGAGGGCAGAGATATGGACCCATGGAAGGAATGCACAGTGGGCCCTGGGCTCTGCCTCATTCCAGGCTTTCTCAGGATGTGAAAGGGCTTTTGCAACTCTTGGCAGGAGCTGGGACTTTAACCAGGCTACCAGAAAAACCAGGGATTCCAGGCTCCCACATAAACCTGCAGGTGTCTTGCTGGTTCAATAGCTCCCCTAGCAATTCATCATTAGCCAGGAACTGGCTAGTTCTTCAGCTCCAGCTTCTAGTAACATGGTTGTGTGACAATTCCTTTCCCAGTTCCTTCCTTGCCTTGAGGCACCTGCTTCACCCTTGTCATTCCTGAATTGGTTCTACCACCTCCCTGCTGCCTACAAGTTTTCTGATGCCTCTCTGCTTCCCTGTGAGAAGACTGCAACAACCAGGGACAGTCAGCTTATGCTGTCAGCCAGACCAGGACAGGTTCACTCTCCATGGAATAGATCTTTGTAATATCACAAGCTGGCCTAATTGTTTGCCAATTCACATGGCAGGTTGCCATATAGTCAGCATGCATTAGACAGTTCAGTATTCACTACAGGGTGTCCTGGTGCAAAAAGCAAAGAAAGTCCTTTTATTATACATATTCCTGCATTGTTGAGTGCTATTGCAGGCATCCAGAACAATTGAAGCTGCTACATGAGGAGGTCCAGTAATAAGTAAACCCTGTTTGGATATAAACAGCGGCATCAGGTCAAGGCAAAAATCAGACAGATAAATTGGTCTGAGGCTTGTGGTGTAGAGAAACCTTGCTTGCTGTGTGAATCAAAAAGATTTCTTTACTTGGTGAGTAATTAAATTGTGGCATATACTGCCAGTGGAAGTAGAGATTGCCACGATGACTTTAAATGGAAGTTAGACAGATTCATGGAGGAGAGGTCCATTCATGGCTACTAGCCACAATTAGTAAGGGGAACCTCCATATTCAGAGACAGCAAACCTCTGAAACCCAGTGCAGGAGGTGGCATCAGGGGAAGGCCTTGGTGCCCATGCGCTGTTTGTTGGCCACTGTGTGAAACAGGATGCTGGACCAGATGGACAACTAGTCTGATCCACCAGGGCTCTTCTTATGTTGTTGGGTAAGGGATACCGTGAACTTCAGGGTGACTGTGTTCAACAGTCAAATTTGCCACGTCTGTGCCCCTGAATGCTACTATTTGGGGATAGGGAGAGAAAGTTCTATCCAGCCACTGTCTGTGCACACAGTTAAACATTTTATATCACGTTCCCTTGCCTTAGTTTTCCTTCAATTATTTTGGTTGCTATTTTCTGCTCTTTTGCTAGATCCTTTTTGGATACACTGACCAAGACTCCAGAACCAGGACTTCACACAGTTTTCCAAATGTGGCCACACCATATACACATACCATACATGGGTGTTACAATACTGCCTGTTTTATTTTCATCTCCCAAGCATAGAATTTTCCTTGATCCACAGACATCCAACAGTTTCATTGAGCTGTCCACCATGCTCCCAAGATCTCTTCCCTGGTCAGTCATTCCCATTTCAGAACCCACTAGCAGGTTTGTTCATTTAGGATTTTTTGCCCCACTGTGCATCAATTCACACGTACTGAGAATCACACAATCCAAACTGAATCCCTTATAGCTGCTCCCTTTCCACCACAAGTAGCTTTACCAAAAGTGTTCCTTTCTTGTAAGAGAAGCAGATTTCAAAGTACTCAAAAGCTCTCACTTTGATCTGTAACTTTGTTGGCAGAAGTAGATGCCCCTTGCTCTAAAATAACTTATTCCCCAAATCTCTCACTGCTTTCATGTGTATTTTGTCAGAAATGAAAATGTGCACTCTGCTGATGGAACTACAAGCAATATGCTAGCAGAGAGCATGTTTCTGAGAGGGAGAATTTCAATACAGAGTAAAGAGATGCATTAGAAAAGGGATAGGGACTATAGACTTTACTACTACATACTGTCTGTTGCTGGAAGTATGATCAGTTTCTGTGTTATTTAATGTGTCAGGCTTAGAATTACTTGTACTCCGTTTCAGCATTTCTTCAATGCTGTATTGGATTTCTGCTGGTCTTAAATCTTTGCAAAATTTGCATTTATATACCCTATTATATCATTCATTGAAATGGGCTGACTCACCATGGCTGAATCCACATTACCTCCGCCCGTCCCGGTATTGCACTAAATGTTTGCTAAACACCCGGAAGTATAGTGTCTTTCAAGCGCGATTTCTGAATCGCGCTAGAAAGACGCTATACTTCCGGGTGTTTAGCGAACATTTAGTGCAACACTGGGACGCGTGGATGTAATGTGGATTCAGCCCATGTGTAATCTGCCTTGATCCTCAGATAGAAAGGCAGCCAATGAATGAATGAATGAATCTGCCTTATACTACGTCAGGTTATTGGTTTATCAAGGGCAGTACTGTCTAGTCTGGCTGGCAGCCTCTCTCCAGGGTCTTGAGTACAGGTCTTTCCCATCACCTACTACCTCGTCCTTTTAACTGGAGATGCCAGGGATTGAACCTGGGACCTTATTTATTTATGTATTTATTTATTTAGGATATTTCTAAGCTGATTCTCTCACTCAAGGCAGCTCACAATTAAAACAACATCACAATATCCATAAAACAGAAGTGGACCATTTAAAGCTGGTAAGATAAACCTCTAATTAAAAGTCTGGGTAAAAAGATTGTTTTGGCCTGATCCCTAAAAGAAAGTAAAGCAGGTGCCAGGCAAGTGTCAAGGGGGAGGGCATTCCAGAGGCAAGGTGCCATCACAGAAAATGCCATGTCTAGTAGTCACCTGCCTCTCCTCTGAAGGCAAGGGCACAGGGAGCAGGGCTTCAGAGGCAGATCTTAAGTGGTGGGCTGGATAGTAGGGGAGGAGACGGTCCTTTAGGACAGGTACCCTGGCCCCAAGCCAATTAGGGCCTTAAAGGTCAGAACCAACACTTTGAAATGCACCCGGAACAATTCTGCATGCAAACCTATGCACAAAGCGGATGTTCTGCCACTGAGCCACAGCCCCCTTCTGCCATCCCATCTATCCATCTAAGGGTCTGATTAGAGGATACGTTAAACCCAACCCAACTCATGTTTAACATGTGACCTGATACTTACCTTTAAAATAGTGAAGGGAGCACAAATTGGCTCCTAAGTTCATGTAGAGGCAGGAGAAGCATCATCATTCCCTCCTTTCCACCCAGCATGCTTTCATAAGCAGAAAAAGGCAGTGAAGGGAGGGCTATTTGTCCTACTGCTGCTGCCACATGTCTACCCAGGGAATGACAACACTTTTGCTGCCTCTGAGTGCACTTAAGAGCTGATTTGCACCCCTCCCACTATTTTAAAGGTAAGCATTGGGTCACATGTTAACCATGAATTGGGTTGGGGAAAACCCAACTCTGATTTAATGGATCATGTAATCAGACTCTAGTACATTTCTCTGTAGCTCACCCCGTAACACCAGACCATTATCTCAAACTGGAGACAACAAATGGTTGGGGCATCTCAAGTTTCAAATACAGTCAGACTTTGCTTTTGCTGGTCATTTGCATATTATACTGTGGTTTATCATGGTTTGCTTACATGACTGATATGGTGAAATAGCAAAAGTGCGTACTAGGCTTACAACTACAAACATTTATTTCTGTACCACATTGCTCATTTATAATTAATCTCTAAATGAAACATGAACTAAGTCTATCCTTGTCAGATGAAGCTACCTAATTATGAGTCAGACAATTATTCAATTTATGCCAGTTCTCACTAGTAGCAGTTTCCCAAAGTAGGATCAAAAATACTTGAAATTAAAGTAAACAGGGGATTTCAGGTACTGTTTTGGATGGGAAATATCCAAATACACACCTATATCCCAGACACTCTGGTGGAGAGAGGTCCTTCCCAGGAAGATGGGAAGATGCAAAGGATTTCTTTTGGGACATTCTGCGTACAACATTGTGGAGTTCTGGACCTGAAAACTTCACTGGATCCTCTTTCTATAAGGAACTGCCAGTACAAAGTCAAATAAAAATTAACTTGGGGAAGTACAACTACACTGACTGGCTGTAGACTCAACTCTTCAACATGTTAAATTGCCTTGTGGGTCCTGATTGGTCCGTAAGACAAAGCACAAATATCAAAACTAAACATAAAATAAATAAATATATATGTGTGGTCCTCGGATGGAAGTCTTCCCAAATCTTCTTCAGTATGATTTTGCAAACAAAGGTACTGTACAAGGGAATGAATTTGGGGCCTTGTACAGACCAGATATATACTCTTATTATAGTCCTTTATCCTCTTCCAAAATGTAGAACCAACATGAAAAAAATAGGAAGTAATTGAATAGAGTCTGTGTCCCAGCTGTCTTGTGTCCTTCGAACAATGTTTACTCTTTGCCAAGTCGTTTTAAATAAACAGTCATTTTGCTATTTTGTCCATGATCTTCAACTGGACTCCCCCTTTATGCAGAAAGCAAAAGAGAAAGAGTTGTGTCTCCATAATTCATTAACACTTGATTAGCATAATGAATATTCAGTCATATTAGGATCTCATTGTGCCTCTTCACATGGTGCAATAAACTCTTTTTAAAATTTCAACTTTGCTCCAGGAGAGAAGAGTTTTGCTGATCAAAAGCAGCACTTGATTAAGGACTGGAATGGATATGAGGGAGAGATGGGGGGCGGGGGCGGGGGAGAGATGCAAAAATATAATTACCAGCACTGCTTACAAATACACATATGACTGTAAGGAAATGTAAATAGTTTTAAAGAAGGATGAGAAGTTATAAAGAGTATTTTAAGTATAAAGTACTATTTAAAAATATATATATGTCTTTATATTGATGCATCAATCCCTTTCAATTTCCATTGAGAAGTGCATTATAAGACCATTCTGAGGCAGCTGTCAGACAGCATCTTTTTGGCCTGAAGCCAGGCATGGATGCTTCACTGTTGATCGATAGGAGAATACAAACCTGTCTTCTTGATGTGCCCGTGAGACAGAGCTGGAATAAGAGATGGGGGAATTGCTGTTGAAAGCAAGTGGCTTCCCAAATGACAGAAGAATGATGCCAGTTCCTAAAACAACACTTCAGTGCTGTCAGGCAGGCAGCTCTTGCCCGCAGTCGTGCCTAGAGGAAGCCTGCGGCACACATCGTCTTTTTCTGAAATGATGTATTTGGGAAGGTGTTAGGCTCTCAGGAGAGAGTGAAGAAGGTAAGAAAGGGGGTTGTAGAGTTCAGGCTGGAAAGGCTGAGACAATTCTAATAACACTTAGCACTTCTAAACCAACCTTTACAACCCTTCAAAGTAGGCCAATATTATTATCTCCAGTTTTTGGATAGGATGCTGACAGGAAGCAGCATTCATGGTAATGAAGAGAGTTGAACTAGGAACTTTGGTTTTCACAGCTCAGTCCCTTAGCCAGGATACTCCTTTAGCTCCCTAATTTTCAGTTGCTTGTCTAATGCAAAATGATGACATATCAGTATTTCATTTTTAAACAATATACAGCCTGTTCATTAACTGCTGGCACTTGCATTCTGCCACAGTTCCCTGAAAGCTTCTCTTGAAACAAACGCTAACAATAAAGGCTGATTCACAATGCCTTTGCAGCAAAATGTTTGGCCAAGTAGATTAGCTTTGGAAATGCAGGTGATATGTTGTTTTGTGCCTGAATCAATGTAGATATATAACAAGTCTTACTTTTCCCATTCCATGTCACTGATGTATGCTTGTGGTAAAAGTAAAAGGTAGAACTAATAGGTAGAATTGACCCTGCTATCCCATAGTATATCATACCAGGGAATTGCCTTAGGTACCTGTGATGGTCTGCTCTTTTTAAAAGCTTGGAAGTGCTGTACAAGCAGCTGAAGAACTGTTAAGGATTAATCCATCACATCTGATTGGGTAGCATGAGATGGAAAGAGGAGGGTCTGTTTTTAGTCCTAGCTGAGAGGAATTGAGTGTGAACAGTTGGGAGAGACAATCTTAACTGAAAGCAGTTTAACACCAATAGGAGAACTGGAGAAAAGTTGGCAAGGAAGTTTGGGGAGTAGGTGCAGACTCCCATTCGAGCCAAAGAAAGGGGATAGATCTTCTAAGGACTGGAGGTTTTCCCTACTCAGTCAAACAGGCAGGTAACTCTGGAGAGTGGAGAGAGAGATTCCTGGTGGGGTGTGGTTGGAACCTGCCTTTGGAAACAGGGCTGGTGCCAGGCTTTCTGGCACCTGCAGCTGGGGGCAGCTTCAGTGCTGTTGCAGCCCCCACCCAGACTGCATGATGACATCACTGCGCTCACCCAGACTGCGTGATGACGTCACTGCATGTGATGTCATCATGCAGCATGCCACTGCGAGCCGGCCCCATTGGCGCGGCATGCAGCTGGGACAGCACGCGGATAGCCTCCCAGTCCTTCTGCTCAGTTGTTCCGCACCTCCCCATCCGTCTGCCATGCCTGGTCCACAGCTGTGTGCTGGCAGTGGCAGTGGCAGTGGCAGCACGGGGCAACTAAATGGGAGGGCTGGGAGGCTGCCCACTCAGACTGCCCTGCGCTGCCGCTGCCAGCATACACTCCCGTCTGGGCGCAGCAGCTGCAGGCCAGGTGCGGCAGGCAGCCGGGGCGGCATGCGAGTGGCTTCCCAGCCCTCCCACTTAGCCGCCAGCAGTGCCACTGCCAGCTCCATGGTGCATGCTCCCACCCCCAGCACCCCCTCTGGCACCTCAGCGCTCAAGGCAGCTGCCGGAGCCACCTCAATGGACGCGCCGGCCCTGTTTGGAAACCTTTAGATTCAGTTACAAAATTGAAGGAAAGCACTGGTGTTGGAAGAGAAGGGGTTTGGGGTACTAAAAAGTGGGTATCAGCATTCTTAAACTCAAAATAGAAAGAGAATACTAAAAGAAAGTGTACTAGAATGTTTGGGGAACAAAAGCCTCTAAACATAATAATTTTAAGTATCTCTGAAGATCATAAGAACTAAAGTCTGTGCATGTACTGATTTTACCTCAGATATTTCTATGTTGAGTTACCTTAGAAACTTGCAACCCCTGAATTCACCTGACCTTTCCCCTCTAAAATAAATAGTTATTTTTGAATTTTAAAAATGCCTCTAGTGCCATTTCTGCTGTTTAAACACAAAGAAGAGGGAAAGAGGAGGAGGGAAGTCATAGTACCAAACAATGAAACAATAGTTGGTTGTTGGGGGTTTTCCGGGCTGTATTGCCGTGGTCTTGGCATTGTAGTTCCTGACGTTTCGCCAGCAGCTGTGGCTGGCATCTTCAGAGGTGTAGCACCAAAAGACAGAGATCTCTCAGTGAGATCTCTGTCTTTTGGTCTCTCTGTCACTGAGAGATCTCTGTCTTTTGGTGCTACACCTCTGAAGATGCCAGCCACAGCTGCTGGCGAAACGTCAGGAACTACAATGCCAAGACCACGGCAATACAGCCCGGAAAACCCCCAACAACCATCGTTCTCCGGCCGTGAAAGCCTTCGACAATACAATGAAACAATATCCTGGCATATTGTTTCCAGTATCCAGGATTACTACCTTATCCCATGTTTGTCCATGAGCCAATGCAAAGGTCTCACTCACAATCGTCATGTGTGTAAGCTGGTATGCCAGCTATCAATACACATTTCACAAGATCATTTTATGATAAGAGCAAAATAATATGATGAGAGCAAAAGTCCATGTTGCTGCTGTTGTTACTGTTGCTGGGGCTCTCATTCTACTTCTCTCATCTGTACGCTCCTCTCACACACACACCCTCCACGCCCCAGCACACATGGTGTCATCTTGTCTTGTCTTTTCTGTCTAGAAAAACCTTGCCATCATCTTTAGAGCACTGTTGCCATCTCTGAGATTTTCCCTGAGCTGCCACAGAGAAAAGTAGACAGTTGGTGTAACTGGCATCTGTGCATAGCAAGAAGTGGCCAAGATGTGGTGCCTTCAATTTGCAGTCTGAAGCTGGGATTTCACCTCACATTGCTGGGTTGTTTCTGACAGGATCTGAAATGTGGTTTCTCCATGCCCTGATACAGGCATTCACCAATTCTCTGAATAGTTTTAGGTGGCTCGCCATGTTGGTCAGGATTTGAGTCAAGTGGTACCTTAGAAACAATTCTTCAGACACCTTTTTCTGAGTGTCTGAAGAAGGGAGTTCTGACTCTCAAAAGCTGACACTCTAAAAAACTTGTTGGTCTCTAAGGTGCCGCTGGACTCAGATCCTGCAGTTCTCTGAATGAAACTCCCATGTGGTAGGGAGGCCATGGGACTGGGGTAAATAATAATTTCCAGACTGGAAGATTAATTTGACCATTTTGTTCTTACAAGAATTGTCATCCTTTTCCCCATTATTATTTTTTAAAAAGCAGCAAGCAACTTCTGGGATTACCTGTTGAAAGGTTGACAATAGGAGAGAACACTTTCCCTTATGTTGTTTTCCTGCCAAAAATCACCAAATCACCAAAGCCACTTTCACATATATGCAGAAGGGGGGAGGTGTATAGGTGCTTGTAATTCTCTTCAGGAGGATTAAAATCAACTGTGGGGCTGGTGGGCGGGGGGGGGGGGAATTCAGCCAGAAATAGTGCAGTGGGGAAGAATTAACTAGCTCCCCCGCCTTGCTGGGCTCCTGCTTAAAAGTTGCAGCTCTCTCCTAATCATACCATTTTGGAGTTCAGCAGTTTGGAAAAGTATGCTCCCCTGTCCACCCTGCTGGGGTGAGGTTGTATGCTCTTCTAATCCAGTACTTATGTGAAAATCCCTGGTAATTAAAAAAATATTTTACCCCTTCCAATCTTGAGTAACAAGTCTCTCCCGCCCCCGCCCCCGCTCCCGCTCCGCAGGCAGCAAAATCTAATCTGGCCCATTTCCATTGCATGGTCACAGATTTTTTTGCTACAGTTGGCTGCTGTTGATAGCATAGGTTTACTAGCCAAATGCTTAGATTTTGTTGGTCTGTACATAACTGAAATATGGTGACTTGTCATCTGCTAGCATGTCTATAGCAAAGCTGATTTTAAGTCCAGGTTTCTCCAAATCACAGTGGATTTTAAACCGCTCCTGGCATCCTTTCTGCATTGATAATGGACAGTACTCTCTGTCCTATCTACCTCTAAATGGCTCTGTTGTGCCCTCTATGTCTTACCACTCCCTTCAAGGACTGCTACAGCTTTGACCTTCTATCCTCCTGGAAAAAAAATAAAAAAGGAAACAGAGGTTGCAGCTTATTTGCTGGGAAAGTCTGTGAGCAATTTTCTCTTCAGATCAATGGCAGGCTGGAAAAAGGAGTGGGCAAATTCGCCAATGAGGGCTAAAGCCAGAGGACCGCTGGGACCGATTGCTAATGTAAACAAGGAAGCCACCTGATGTGACTGGGTCAGATAAGACAGTCGTCACTTGAAAAGCAGGTGCTTCCTGTACAGAGGCCTGAGCCCGTTCCAAGTTCCATCTCCAAGTAAAAACAAACCAAACAACTGCTCAGGGATAGAAGTCAGGTCTACGTGGGCCTGAAGTTTATAATGCTGGGAGGAAGCTGGTTCAGGGCCATCCCTTCTGGACCACGCAGTAGCTACACCTCTGTATTTTCATTGGTGTACAGCTGGAGCTTTGGGAGAGGCTTCCTTTCATCTCGGCATCTAAGAGGCTTGAGTTTTTACAAGTTTGCATGGAAAGACATAAACAATGTGTGGCATGAGAGGAACACAAACTGCCTGTATGCTCCCAGCAGCACATAGGGACTTCCATGGGTCACAGCTATTTTAAAACACCAGGGACTGAGAGCAGGAAGCCCAAAGGAACTATTTTTTCCCCTTGGAACTGTCAAAAAGCCAGATCAGACTTTTTTTGTTTCAAAATGAGTTTGTTGTGATGTTCTGACTGTTCCCTGTGGTGCAATACAGAGAAATGACTGGTGTGTTCAGGTGTGAAGAGGCAGGTTCCTTGGGAAATAATTTTATTGCTCCTTCTTTTGATCCTGCTATAGATGAAGAAAACTGTCCTAAAAACTGAGATTATCCTTTTCTTTTCAAGGAATACATTCTAACTGATATGCCAGTGTTTTCTCTGTGGTATTTTCCAATTATAATCACAGTGGCCAACTGAAGCCAAAAGAGAAGCCCAAACTCTGATCTACTATTTGGACAGCATTCAATCTGGACACAGTTTAGAAGTGTACAGAATCAGGTACACAGCTGCATGGTAGATCTTCAGATACCATGAGTATCAATTTATTTTTCCTAAAAATAAAGATATTGCCATCAGACTAGTAAAAGTCATAAGTAAATCACAGTTTTGCTGCTTCTGTGTAGACTCTATAATATCTACTGCCGGCTTTCAGACAAGAGGCCTTCAGTAAATAAAATTAGTGGGAGATTATGTAATTTCTAAGAGGTTAAGTAATATTTATGAAAAAACTGTATGCAGAATAGGAAGGGACAATATATAACAATTGGTTTTTAAAAGTGCCAGTTTTTAAATAGCCTGATTATCTAAATCCACATTAAGATTTTTTTCCTCTTCTTACACTGTATACTGTCAAGATTTTCTGTATATGTTTTATATGTTAAATTCTCATAGTTGGCACCTGCAGAATAGAAACAGATCTGTTTTGATAGTATCTTTTCTCTGCCTATTTTTCTTGCTAGCCCTTCCTAATAAAGTGGCATTATTATCCTTCACAATCAGACCAAGCTTCCTAGCCCTTTACGAGCCTGACTGAGAAGAGAAGCTTTTATTACTGTAAACAGAGTCTCTATATGCAGAGCTGTGTTTCCAGTACTAAAATGGTGTGCGGGGGCGGGGCGGGGGGGTGGAGGAGGAGAGAGAACAAACACAGAGAACTTCATTATGAAGCTCAGGAGGGCACCTTCCACTTGACAGTGTTCTGCCAATTAGTCCAATGTGTAAGCTCAACAATGGGACTGACGAGATCAGAAAAACACTAATGTTCTGCACAGAGGCATATGCAAGAGTACTCGTGTGTTTAGGATGGAGATTTCCAAGTTGTAAAGAAACCACTGATCACAGTAAAAAAAACAATACAGCCCTTTAAATGTCAAGCAGACTTTCCATGAAATGGAGCATTTTCAGCAGTCTCCATTACATGACTCAGCATTTTTTTCAGACACCAGATATTTCCAGCCATGTTGACAACTGGATCATTTAAACAAGATGTGCACAATCATTTCAACTCTCAAGAAAGATAACTGAAACAGATTCTTGGTATGGGATCAGGATGCTAACAGTGCCATCATAAGCAGTAACACCCTTCTAAGTCCATTAAAGTCAATGGGATTAGAAGGGTGCTACTCTCTTTATTGTCCTTATCCACTATAGCTAGGAACCTGGCCTTTTATTTCTAGTAGTATCCCAGTTTTGCTGTGCAATCTTGCACCATATTTGTTCGGTGCTGTCAACTAGTTTAGTGCCAATTGACCAAGTGGTGGCTCTGCCATGTTTTCATTCTTTCAAGCTTCATTTACTGAGAGTGCAATCCTAACCAGGTCTCCTCAATGGGGCTTACTCCCAAGAAAGTGTTCTTAAGATTGCATTTTAACTTCATTATCTTCTGTGTATTGTCTTGAGTATGAAAACAAAAAGATAGTTCTCAGAAATAAATTCAATGGGCCATATTTATACATAGTATCATATGATGTTTCTGAATTTTATTGATTTAGTAAAAGAAGATGGCATAGACAGTCTTTAAATTAGTCAATTAAATAAGTAAGATACCCTTTGAGATCTTCACATAATTAACACAGTACCAGAGGAAATACAGCCATGTTTAATGAGGTGAGCACAGCAGTATGCCTGGGAGGCGTTATCACTTTTGCTTATGAGCATGCAAATCAGGAAAGTCAGTTACAATGACTGTGATCTCTGTACAGCATAAAATGTCAGGATCTCTGAAGACAAGCAGTGGGGCCATTGCGTTCCAAAGACTGTCTGATTTGGAAGTTTCTAACAGTGGAATCCTAAGCAAAATTACTGCAGTCTAAGCCCATTGACTTCAATTATGACTTCAATGGGAATAGATCAAGATGGGTAGCCATGTTAGTCGGTCTGTAGCAGTAGAAAAGAGCAAGAGTCCACTAGCACCTATCAGACTAACGACATTTGTGGTAGGGTATGAGCTTTTGTGAGCCACAGCTCACTTCTTCAGATACAGCTAGAATGTGAGTCCATCTGTCTTTATATCTTGGAGAGTGGAGTGATTATAGAAGCAGAATGATAATAGCCAGTGAATGATAAAGGCAGACATGATTGAATAGGATGGGGAATGTGAGGGGTAGCGGGTCTGGAGAAATCAGCTTTGATAATGAAACAGAAAGCCTATGTCTTGATTCAGTCCAAATAGCAGTTATGCTACCAATCCCTCCTCTTCATCAGAGATCAGGAGAAACAGTTCTTCCTCCTCTTCTAGCCAGGAGACGAGGTCAGGTTTGACCATCAGAAGTCCAGATGCCCTCACAGCCCTGGATGCAGCCTCCGGGGAGACCAAGAGGCTTCCTTTACAGTGGAGCAGGCAATGGCTTCCCCCCTTTGCCTGCCCCACCACTATTTGGACTGAATCAAGACACAGGCTTCCTGTTTCATTACCAAGGCTGATTTCTCCAGACCCACTACCCCTCTGCATTCCCCATCCTATTCAATCATGCCCGCCTTTGTCATTCACTGGCTATTATCATTCTGCTTCTATAATCACTCCACTCTGGAAAATATAAGGACAGATGGATTCACATTCTAGCTGTATCTGAAGAAGTGAGCTGTGATTTATGAAAGCTCATACCCAACTTCAATGGGCTTAGACTGGAGTAACTCTGCTTAGGATTGTACTATAAGAACTGCGAGTTTCGACTATTTTTTTCTCAGCCATTTGTGGGGTGGGTAGCAGCAGCAGAGGGATATGACTTGTGTAACTTACAGTTATATGGAACTTTATCAACTGTGTGTCTTTTTCTTACCCCTTTGTGACAAGCTGCACCTCCTTGTTCCTCTTCTTTATAATTATCAGTAGTAAGGACGGATTCCAGTCTTCGTTTGCATCTGGTCACCCTCATTACTGCATTCTTTATTTATTATTCATTTCATTTATACCCCTCTTTTCTCCCCAACGGGGACCTAAAGTGGCTTACATTGTTCTCTGCTCTTCCATTTATCCTCACAACAATCCTGTGCAGTAGGTTAAACTGAGAAATTGTGACTGGTCCAAAGTTACCCAGTGATCTTGCACAGCAGAATGAGGATTCAGACTTGGAAAATTGCCCACAAAGATGCTTTTATCAGATGAAGACTGAGTTATTGGCAGTGGAGGTAAACTAAATTCAAGGCTGGATTAAGACATGCTAATCAAGACCCATAGCATTTTAAAACATTGCTAATTTAGCATTTTTTACTAACTCAACTCTCTCTCACAAGCTTCTTAATTAATTGGGTGTTTCCTATTAGGATTAGGCTCTGGTCTTAGTACTAGACAACCTAGTAGAGTCCCTTTCCCTGAGCAGAATGGCCAAGCAGGGGAAACTAGAGGAATAAAATTTTAGGGCCCTGGTTACCTTAAGGATCCATGGAGCAGGACATGTGATTTATTATCATATGGTGTGTGGTTGGGTCTCAGTGGTGCTAGGAGGGGACAAGAGAATCTGCCCAGGAGCCTTTGATATTCCTCAGCAGTCTTGCCTTTTCTCTAAGAGCTCTTTGAGGTCTTGGCACATAGCAGATTTTTTCTAGTTTTCCATACACAAATGGCTGGTTAAGATATGCACATTTGTGTATGAGAAGTTAGTTTTGCCTGTATTTGAAGCCATTTCAATCACTCAGGATACTTTTTGCAACATGACATGCTGTAATATGGATGGAGTCACTAATGTGGCTTCCCTGGATAAGATTGTAGTATGGATTACTTGTATGGGCTCGTTAAAGCACTAGAGGAGATGGCCACACTGCCCTACCTCAACGTATCTTATGATTCCCAAATTATCATGGAAAGCTGATGTGCCTTTCCCAACCACACAGAGATATGCACAGTTGCCTTGTTCTCTGAACAGTTCTTTGTGTATATGCTAACCAGTCACTTCATTCTTCAGAATTCTGCTTTGCACACACCAAAATTGTATATGCATGCAAAATATGTGCTTTCCCGTATTCAGACAACATAGTGATGGCATGTATCAGCAGCATCATGAGTAGTAGCACACACTCCTGATACACATGGTCACACGAACACATGAAGCTGCCTTATACGGAATCAGACCATTTGTCTATCAAAGTCAATATGGGCCGTTTCCCCATGTCTTAATAATAGCACCCCACTCACAGAACGCTGGCAACTCCTTATGATTCTGTTTTTGTGGCACCACAAAAATGGAATCATAACTGCCTGTCTCCATTTTGGAAATGCTGACGTCAGAAATTGTGCGAAAGGAGCCACCAGCATTCTGTGAGTGGGGTGCTATTTTTAAGATGTGGGGAAACAGCTCTGGTTTCCTTTGATTGTCAGAGGCTGTCCAGGGTCCCCGGCAGAGGGTCTTTCCTATCACCTTCTACCTGATCCTTTTAACTGGAGATGCCAGGGATTTATTTATATTATTTATAGTTCACCTCTCTCACTGAAACTCAAGGCAGATTGAATCTGGGACCTTATGCATACCACGCAGATCCATAACTGAGCCATGGCTCCTCCCCATGGTTGCTGGGCTCCTGGCTGGTACAACTTCTAATAAGTGCTAATTGCAGTCTTAAAATTTAATATATCTTGTCTGGGGAGTTTCATGATCAGAAGGCTATCACTGCATACAGCACCACTCACATTACGAAGCAGAAGTTGTATATGACTGATTTGCTGATCTGTGATTATGGATTCATCGTTTCTTACATCATGCAGTTGCAATCATGTGGTTAGCTTCTTACTCCAAGACCTTTCAAGGTAATGATCTTTAAATCATGGTCGCTTGATATCTCTTTCAGTCTCATCCTTCCGTTACTCTCAGCCTTCCAAAGAACTTCTCCAGTCAAGTATCTGCAGTTGCTTCCTTTCTACTCCATTCCCAAACATCAGGTCTATTATTAAAACATCCGGCTACAGCTCCTGTATTGACGTCAAAATTACTCAACATTTGTTGTCAGGAAGGACTTCATTTTCATCTGAATAGAAGAGGCTTTTCATGTCTTATGTACTGTTGGGGACAATGTCTGGAAAGGTTGCTAACGCTAATGTGGGAATGGACATGGTTTTGCTTTAAGCAGCTCCTGTACAAATGTGGAAAAAGTGTACAGAGGGTAAAGTCACCATAAAGCCAACTCTGTTCTTTCCTTCCTCTGTTCTACATACTCCAGCATATAACATAAAGCACTGATCCAGTTTCCTGCCTGGAAGGAATCAGCAAGGCTGTAAACCTCAACAGGCACCTTTTGAAAGCTCATCTGCATGAGTTGAAGGATGTGCATTTCACAGGAGGTTGGGTAGGAAGGAGTCTTGTGACGAACTAGTTTCTTACAAAAAATCAAGAACAAACTTTTTGTGGTTAAGAGACGAAAGCCAGCATGCACAGGATTTGACTGTTCTCAGTATCTAGCATAAAATGTTTCACAACAAAGTAAATGGAAGGGGCAGATTCAAGGTAAAGGTTTGTATTGTGCAATTTGCTCTCTTGGAATCAGTCTTTTTGTACCACTGGAGCTTGCTTCAGGATGGGTAAAATATAGTATATATTTTATTTACTTCATTTATACTCCACCTTTCTCCCCAAGAGGGATCTAAGGCAACTTACCTCATACGCCTCTCTTATATTTTTATCCTCACAACAACCTTGTGAGTTAGGTTAGACTGAGAGTCTCTCTACTCAAGACATCTCAGGGACGCTCAAGTATAGGGTGACGCAGCAATGTTAGCTGGTGTTAAAAAGGCCCAGAGCTGGTGGAGATCACTCCTCAGAGGGTTTGTTAATTTCATCTTCACCTCCCCAAAGGCTCTGTCAATTTCACCTCCCCTTTGGGGAGGCAAAGATAAAATTGCTCTGAGGAGCAATCTCTGCTGGCTCTGTCTTTTTAAACTACCTTGATGTAGAGAGGTGAAATTGACAGAGCCTTCAGGGAGGCAAAGATGAAATTAACAAACCCTCTAGACCTCTTCCTGCTCTGGGTCTTTTAAAACTATGCTTCCCAGCTAACATTGGCCATTTTCACACGTCTTAACCATCATGCAAAATCACACAAAACTCATGGAACAACAGTGTCTTCACGGCACAATTTCCCATCATGACTCTGTTTCGTGGTGCAATGATGTCAGAAATCATGCCACGAAATGGCATCATGATGGGAAATTGTGCCATGAAAACACTATCGTTCCATGAGTTTTGCGCGATTTTGCATGACGGTCAGCTCTGTTTAGTGCTGCACTGTAAAACACCTAACTGAAACTTCAAAAGAGATATCAAAGACCACAATTTTAAACTTTAAAAGTCACATTAAGAACATTCTACTCAAGTGAAGATACATTTAGTAAACAATACAAATTACATCTAAAGTCTGAAGTCGGAGTTACTTTTTTGTTTGCTCGTTTATGGAAATGTAACTGGTTGAAATAAATTTCTGACGGTTATTCTGTGAATTATGTCCCAACTGCAGATGGTATAAGCCCACTAACACCTATTTCTGGTTAGATTGCATGAAATAGTTCTGAGCCAAAGCCTCTAGTAAATGTTTTTGGCTGTATTTGGGGGCAGGGGGAACCCTCTTCCTTCTTGGGAATGGTTTCTACTAGTACTCCTTGCTAAAATGTCCACCTATTCATTTACATGCCCTTTGTTGCTATGTATATTTGATGTCATTCCTATTTAATGCATCATTGGCTGGGATCTCCCACGTCACCAGTGCAGGAAGAAGAAAGAAGAACTGTCATGGTGGGAGCAGGAACATGTGTGAGAGAGGACTTCTCTCTTTGCTCCCTCTCCCTCCTGTTATATAGGGCACATGCCACCAGTTAAGTGTCTACCTACTACTTGAGGTGCAGGTGGGGCTCTGTGCATATGGTGGGGTGTATGCTGTTTCTCACTCCCACCCCTCTTTCCCCTGCCTGCTATCCAACCTAGCCCAGCCAGGAGTTTCTAGCCTATGTGTGGAAAAACAGCCATGCTCAAAGGGGAGAATGTTGAGCACCATCTGAACTCTTTAAGGAGAAAGATCTTTCTTTATTAACATACCAACTTCAGTCACTAGAGCATAAGTACGTTGGAAGAGTATATCACAGAGTATTGAAGAACTAAGAAAGAAAAATGACACATAGAAGACTAAGTTATACTGTCACTGGTGTTACTTTGGGCATCCCTTCCTTGAGATAGACAGAAGTCTGCTGGAACATCAAAAATAGAGGTTGGTCAAGACAGACTTCACTGTTGTTCCCTGGTCCTGGCTTGCACACTTCCAACAGAGTATCCAGACTTTTTAACTCTACCTATCCCAGATGGGTGGATTTCCCTTCACCATATAATGAGGATTATTCTGTAGCCTTTTCTCCAATCAACTTAGGGAGGCTTCTCTCAAACTTTTATGGCCCAGCTCAGGTCATCCAAATAGACACTCATCTTGCCCCTTCCTTGGCAGTTGGGTAAATGGATACCTTCAAGCAAAAAACTCATCTCCTCTTGGTGGCAATTTGGCTTCCCGAGAGGAAAAAAGCTTTTTCTCTGAGACTGGCGTACCCTGACTGTAACTCAAGGCATCTGGCACCTCTTGGCCATAAGAGCAACAATCTATTTTTAAAAATGCACCAAAATTGCACCAAAAGAATACTATCCAGAGGAAACAAAAACACTGACTAGGATTTTTTTTTAAGTGAATGATTGTATAGTCCAAGTGATTTGGTGGAAACCATTTTATCTCCACAAAATTGCCATTCTCAGCCTTACAATCAAACTTGAAGAATATTTAATGGAGCTCTAGTTTAAGGAAAGAGCTGCACCTCTGACCAGTGTAAGTAGGTGTCAGAAGCCAGGTAAAGGTATAGGTAGATAGTCCATGAATGTATCACTTACTGGAATCATTCATGTTCATGGAAGCAGGAAATGGAATACCTTTGAGATGAAGTTTCCATCACTGCATCACTTCTTTGCATGAGCTGAAGACACCATATTGTGATGTTTCCTGCTCTGACTTTTGTCAAGGATGGGGAGGGGAGCTCACTAAAGGATGATGTCAGCCACAACATGGTGAGATCTCCAAGACAAAATAGCCAAGGAGAACAAATTCGTTGGGAGGATACAATGATATCTACACCAATAAGTCAGAGGTTAAAGCCAGGAGACCAAATCAGACAGTATACAAATAGTGAAAGATAAGAAGAGAGAAAGTAAAGCAGGATAGGAGAAGCTATACAACAGTGGATTCAGGTGAGATAATACCAAGGGCAAAGTCCAGCAGCTTCTTCATATAAGCAGAGATCACTTAGGATATTTCCACATGGGTTATTTGCGCCAAGTTCCAAGTTATTGGGAAGTCCCCCTCCCATTTCTCCACAGCATCATGGTGTATTTCTGCACTTCCCAGAGTTTCTCCAACCTTTTTCAATCCTGCTTTGCTCTGAAGTTTTTTGAAAGATTATAGCAAAGCCTGAGTGGCTGCCATGGGGATGAAAAAGGTTGAATTTTCCTGTTCCTCCCCCATGATATAGACATTTCTTCTCCTTACTGCAGACAGTTTTTTCTATTTTTGATCAGTGATTTAAGAGTGTTATAGCAATATACCATTATGCCAAAATATGCATTGGGTCTCTGAATTCCCAGTTTTCATTTTTTTAAAAGTAAGTCTGTTGCCCCTTTCCTTGCTGAAATATATGGGGGAACGCATCTCAGGCAATGAAATGGGCTAAAGACTTACTTTAAAAAAAATGAAAGCTGAGAACTCGGAGAACTTGATGCATATTTTAGTATAATGATATATCGATATAACACTATTAAATTGCCAACTTAAAAAAAAACTACTAGGGGCTCCCATCACCATTGCACTGTAATAGCCACAGCAGCCATAAGGAAACTACGTAAGCCTGTCCCCCCATGTGGAAAACACCTCAGCCAGCCGTCAGAGAGGCTGCTATTCCAAGCAGAAAAATTTACATAGTTATTACTCACATCTTGGAAGGAATCCAAACATCTGTCTTTGAGGCAACATTTCAATTGCAGGGATAGTATTCCACATTTCCTCAGAATTCAAAATACAATATTTTGACACTGGCTTAATTCAATTTTTCCTCCCAAAAGCAGAACACTAAACATGAGAGTCAAAGCAGTGAGGACTGTTGGTTGTGCAAAAGTCACAAGCACTTACTAGATAGTGCCTCTGAGTGACACCATTAGTGACAGACAGCTATCGCCCACCCACCTCCAGCCTGCACCATGCTGTGAACTTTGAAAAGATTATTTTTCCTTTCCCATTTTATAGAACTCAAATGTTCCCCAGCAGTGACATTCACACATGACAGATACTTACAGTTGGTAAAAAAAATTACAACAATGATGTGATACTGATTTTTTTGCCATAGCTTGGCCCAGGGCCAGGGGTTTTTTTCTGGGAAAAGAGGTGGCGGAACTCTCAAGAGGGAAATGAAGAAGAAACACATGGGATTCTTTGAAATCATATTATTTTCAAGCACTATTGTCGAGTATTTTCAAGAGGTGCCGGAACTCCGTTCCCCCGCGTTCCCCCTGAAAAAAAGCCCTGGTTTGGCCCAGGGTTGTATGGTATGTGTGACAGAGTGGAAATGGCAGGGCTTGCCTTTTTAAGATAAAAAAAATTGAAAGTATATATAATAGGTTCCTTCCATTTATAGAAGTTGCTTTTCTCCTCAAGGAAGGAGTCTTTGATTGATTCTACAAGGAGGTTTTATTCTTTTATCCCCCCACAAAGGCATAATTTTTTATTTGCACTTCCTCACAACATTGTTGTGTAGTCACCCACCGCGGCTCAACTGTATTTTCTCTGAAGCCTGCTTTGATACAGTCAAAAAATATATTCAAAGTGAATTTGGAGAGCATGTATGCTATATGCCTATAGCAGTATCCAAGCAGTACTTGGATGGAAGACCACCAAGGAAGACCAGTGCTGGTATGCAGAGGCAGGCAATGGCAAACCATCTCTGAATGTCTCTTGCCTTGAAGACTCCAACTGGGATTGCCATAAATTGGCTGTGACTTGATGGCACTTTGTGTGCACACACAGTGCTATACCAACATTACACAATAATGATATACTTACTACCTTTTTTAAAAAAAATAGCCAACAAAGAGCTCTCTGACAGTGGGATGGTGGCCACAAGGGGAAATAGAGGAAAGAATGGAGAATACCTCCAACCCCCCCCCCCCCCGTCAAGGCTTTATTGCCATTACAAATACCTCTGCATTCATAGTGGTAATGAGAGCATAGCAGGGACCCATCCCCCTGAGAAGCAACATTCTCGACATGGATAGTATTTTCCCACCCATGAAATTATTCTTTTTTAAATCAGGATCTAACTCCATGATTTGGATCCACCCCATAGTCTTTCCCGTTTTCTGTTTGGTCTCAGCAATTATTACTGCAAAGATTTACTTTTATTTAAATAAAGAGTGCACAGATGAGAAAGAGGCACAGAGGAGGGAGTGTACAGATTGCTCTTGCAGAAACACCTGTAGCTCCACCCTTTACTTTCCTCACTTTCCAGTCTTCCAGTTCCCGCAACAATGCAATTGGGGTGGTGAACTTTAAGGTCATGTTTTGTATCATACTGTTCCCAGGACAGACCTGAAACTCTGAGACTGACTTGCGTGTTTGTACTGAACTGTGGCTTTGTTTAGCGGTAAATATTAATTGGACTCCAATTCTGCGTGCTGTATGTGCAACTCTATAGGCTAGGTTCACCTTGTTGAGTCCTCTTGTCCTAGGCTGGATTCCTAGCAGGAACAGGAGAGCGCTGCCATACATGCTTTGAAACTGAAGTATGTCTACACTGGTGACCAATTCTTTTCTCATATTCTGGACTGTATCATATTCTTTCATACTATATGGTCTCCTCTTCCATTTCCCCCCTCACCCTTTTAAAAACACTTTTAATCTATTAGAGTGCAAACTTGCAAGTAGGGCTTTCTCAGTTTTCCTTGCACAGCATCTAGCTACTTGATGCAAAAATACTACAACTAAAATTACTACTACTACTACTACTACTACTACTACTACTACTACTACTACTACTACTGCAGTTCAGCTTGGATCCTACGCTGTCTTTCACCTCATGTTAGGTGCTTGTGCTCACAGAAAGGGCACAATTTTGAGGGCTCAGGTCACTACAGGAGGAGGCCTCCAGGTATCCTTCTATGCTGCTGCTACCACCAGTGTAGGTAAAGGGAAAGGGGGAAGGGAGCCCTTTTGTAGCTCAGATTATGCATTTAGCTAGAGGATAACCCTGAGGTGGAGGTGGTGCTTGATTTGTAATAGAACCAAGCATTACAAGTTGGGCACAGGGCTCATTTTGAGGGATAGTTCCCCAAAGAGCTCACATGTCAGGTGGCCCCGCCCACCAGACTGTCGGCCATTTTGGGCTCGTTTCAGCCTGGATTGAGGCTGGAATGGCCTGGATCAGGCCTCTGACGGGTGGTGGATCACTTTCCCACTCAGCAGCAGCCCGATCCTGACCATTTTGGGCCCCTTTTTGGCCATTTTCAGCTCCTTTTTGCCCTTTTGGGCCCAATTTCGGCCCTGAATGGCCAGGATTGGGTCCAAAACAGCCAGAATAGGTGATGTCAGGGGGTGTGGCATATGCAAATCAGTTATGCTAATGAACCACTTCTGGTGATGGCAAGGGGTGCAGCATATGCTAATGAATTATGCTAATGAGTCCCTCCAGCTCTTTTTCTACGAAATGACCCCTGGTTGGGCGTGTTTATATTCTGAATCTTGATGGCATATTGGAGCAAAAACACATATTCTGCCTGCTCCTGACTGCCACAGTGTCTTTCAGATATAACCTTAATTTCTTTAGAAGTTGTAGGATTTTCTTCAGTATGAAAATACAGTGGAGTTAACTACCTTGGACTGAACTGTTCTGGGTATTCTATTTCATGACATTTTCTTTCTCAAACAGAGGCATTGTTAATATAGTGTTTTCTCTAGTAATGGCACCATTCACACACTAGTTTATTCCTAAAAATCCAGATGATGGTCATCCCAGGATTTGGGGGCCTCTTTCTCTCCTCCCTGGTACTTAAACATTAGCATCCTAGGTATTAAACACCCTGAAAAAATGTAGCTTTCCTCATATTTGGAGGAGAGAATGATGTCAGTAGCATTTAGTCCCCATTGGGGAGAAAGGCTGGGTATGTATTAAAAAACAAACATACAAATGTGTCGCTCTCTCGTACACACCAGTCTATTTTTTTCCAAAAAGCTGATTTATAGCCATTTTAAATTTTTTCACCTAACTGCAGCTTAATGACATGACTGTTGTATTAAGTCTCACCTGAGATGAAGTTCAGGCCAATAAGAGTGCATAATTCTGCTCTTACGCTGCCCTGATATTAAACAAAACCCAGGAGTAGCAAAAGGGAGCCATTCCTCCCCCACGTCCAACAAAGGGTAATGAAACTGACAAGCTTCATCAGTTTCACAGGCCTCTGAGACAGAGGGAGGTGGAGCCTGTCAACTTCACCATGCTCCCACTTCAGTAGTTTCCCTCTCTGTAGCAAGAGGAGAAGCCTGGGGAAGATCTCGCAGCTTGTTTTCATTTGGTGTCTCTAGCTGAGGAAGGTGTTTTGTTTGTTTTTATAAAGGTCATGGCAAAGGACTGGCATATGCCATGGGAGCTAGAGACGGCTGCCTTCTTTTGCAGATGTCTGTTTTCCTCTTTGCATGGGCACTAGATAATTAACACTGGTATATACTTTTAGTTTTCTTTAAAAAAAAAATCCTTCTGTAAAATGCACTTTATGCCCAGAGCCAGAGGTGTTCTTAGCATACAAAAGTCTGCCTTAGGTTTGCTGTAAAAAGAAAAAAGAAAAAGCAATCAGCACAGTAACCCAAATTAAGTACGTCAACTTGTGTCTTCATCATGAAATGCTGGGCCTTACAAGTAATATTTGAAGATTACTGAGCCTCCCTGAATATGGGAACCAAAAGATAGAGCCAATTTACAGCTTTCCCGGTAAGAGACAAAGAGGCAGCATCCAGCAAACTCATTCATCATGAATTTGCATCTATATGTTACCTGTAGGAGCCATAGCATCAGCTTTCTACAGAGTGAGCACCTAATAAAGCCAAAAAAGGCCAGTAGGCAGGAAGCAGTTTGGCAGAAAATAGTCGAACAGGGGCCACAGTGTATCTGCAACCTTAAATCTGACAAATGCATCGGGTACAAGAGAACAAGATAAGCATGCAGCCAAGGTGTCTTCAAGAGTAAAACATGAGAAGAGCATGGCATCAGTGCAACATTAGAACAGCACAGTCTTATGTCAGTGGCAGTTCAAAGGTAACTTGGGATCTATCCAGGTGATATGCTGAGAGATCTATGACTGGCTCTTTCCAGTATTTTTGAAAGTCAATAGCAGCCAAGCAGAGATTTGAATTGAGGTCATGACATGGGCAAGGCCAGAGAGGGGGCAGGAGCGCCATTTGGCCTGGGCCTCAAGCTCAAAAGAGGCCTTAGATTTAAACACTTGGGCTTTGTTTTTGGCCATTTGTTAAGTTTTGCAGCTTGTTTCTATGTGTATCATGTGTTGCTATTTTAAATTTTTTATTCTGGCTCTGGAACTCAAAAACTGGAAGCGGCTCAGGCCTTTATGCTTTTCTGGGTGGGCCTGCATGGGAGGGACTTACCAGTTAAGAGCAGCAGCAGCCCTCTGATATTGGCTTAGAAAGGAAAAAAGACAGCGTGAGAATGCCTGTCTCCCCCCCCCCTTCACACCTAATAGCCCTCGATGGGGTGTTGCTTACATCAGTTCTGAGGGTCAGGAGCCTGGAGGTGATCCTAGATGCCTCCTTGAAAATGGAGGCTCCGGTTGCAGCAGTTGCCAGGTCTTCTTTTTTCCGTCTTTGACAGAGCAGGCAGCTTGCCCCTTATCTTTCGACCTGCAATTTAACTACAGTGGTTCAGGCAATGGTCATCTCTAGGTTAGACTACTGTAATGCGCTCTACACAGGGCTTCCCTTGAGTATGATCCGGCAGTTGCAGGTGGTCCAAAATGCAGTGGCACGTGTCATCACCGGAGTGCCTAGTATTGCACATATAACACCAGTATTGTGCCAGCTGCTTTGGTTGCCAGTAGAGTACCGAATCAGATTCAAGGTTTTGGTACTAACCTATAAAGCCCTATGAGAACTGGGGCCAGCATATCTGTGGGACCGCCTTTCCGTATATATGCCCCAGAGGATGCTCCAATCAGGTAACAAACAACTATTAATAGTCCCTGGCCCCAGGGAGGCCCACCTGGCCTCAACCAGAGCCAGGGCCTTTTCAGTCCTGGCTCCAAACTGATGGAACGCTCTGTCTAAGGAGACCAGGGCCCGGCAGGATTTGTTATCCTTCCGCCAGGCCTGTAAGATGGAGCTGTTCTGCCAGGTATATGGTTGAGGCTGAGCTGGGCCTTCACTGGCCAAATAGATGAAAACGAGTCCCTCCCTACTAGAAGCACCCACCATCCAAACTTTTTAAGTAACTTCTTAAGTGACAGTTGGGTGGCAGTTTGATTGATTACTTCTGTGCTGCTTTTTTGTACTTTTGTGCTTTTAAAATATTTATTATATTGTTTGGTATTGTTTTAAATTGTTACATATAACAATTTACTGTAATGTTTTTATGGAGCGTAATCCGCCCAGAGCCTGCCTGTGTGGGGAGGGCGGAATAGAAATCAAAACAAACAAATAAATAAAAAAAATAAAATTATGAAGTATATTAGAGTACTGGACTAATATCTGTGAGAGCTGAGTTCGAATCCCTACTCTGCCATGAAGCTTATTAGGTGATCTTGGGCTAATAGTTTTTTCAAGCATTGACCTACCTCACACTGCTGTTGAAATTCTTGAAGGAAAAGAGGGAGAAAAATGTACTAGATAAGTAAACAGATAAGTTGATTCCTTTTGTGGAAGAGTGACTGACTGTATTTTTGATACCCAGTGGGGGTAAAACTGCCTCAGAGGCATGTTCAGTGGGAAAACAGCATAGAAAGAAAGTTTTTAAAAGTTTCACTTGCACTTTAAAATCTTCACTTCCTTCATCCCACTTTCCTTATAACACCAGCCCCAGTGGCTGCATTTGGGAAAGGGAAAAAAGTACGTTCCAGTACTCACAGATCTTTATATAACATGCCTTAGAAGTCAACTAATCAGATAAAAACATATAGAATATAAAGAAATAGGTGAATTACCAGGAGCAGAAAAGGATCAACTGGAACAAAGACAAACGAAGTGCAGGACAAAGTAGCTAATATGACTCAGGAAAATGAGCACTCAGTGCAAACTAATTGGACCGTCATGTGATGAGTATCATTCAGGTTTGCAAAGCCCTTTCCCCATGTGGACCTTCCTGCACAATCATCAAAGAGTTTCCCAAATATATTTAATAGCCTTTAAGAATTGCTTCCACAACCCTTATTTCAATGTAATATTCTGCACTGTGGTAATTTTGCTACTGCGTAAACGTCCCTAAAAACAGGCTAGATGTATTCTCCAGAATATGAGTGGAGGAGTGTACAATATCCAAAGAATGACAATAAAATAAAAATGAGTAACAGTTTCACAAATGGTCAAATGTTGCTGGGCTGGGGAAGAAGACTCTGCTAGTGTTAGCTTTGAAAAATCTGCATAGCAAATTAATGCTCTGATGCTGGAGTTGTACAGCAGAGAAGTACACAGTTACCAAGGAATAAAAACTGCTCCTAAGAATAATAGTTTAAAATTCAGATTATAGTATGGGCATGGGGGGGGGAGCTGTTTCATCATTACTAATTATATTGGAAATAATGGACATGATCCAGCCAAGATTCCTCATTCAGACAGACACAGTTCCTACACTAACATGTATGTATGTATGTATGTATGTATGTATGTATGTATGTATGTATGTATGTATGTATGTATGTCATTTATAGTCAGCCTTTCTCACTGAGACTCAAGGTGGATTACACAGTATGAGATTAGTACAATCAGTATCAAGTACATTTCAATACAGTATCAAGGACATTTCAACAACAACAACAACATTCAATTTATATACCGCTCTTCAAGATGACTTAACACCCACTCAGAGCAGTTTACAAAGTATGTTATTATTATCCTCACAACAACAATCACCCTGTGAGGTGGGTGAGGCTGAGAGAGCTCCTAGAAGCTGTGACTGACCCAGGATCACCCAGCTGGCTTCAAGTGGAGGAATGGGAAATCAAACCTGGTTCTCAACATTAGAGTCCCATGCTCTTGACCACTACACCAAACTGGCTCTCCATAAACAATGCCATAGGGTAAATAGATACAACTTTAAAAGACATAGTGTTAGCAAGAATCCAATATAGAGTAGAGAAAATACTGAAACAGAACATAATCAATTCTAGGACTAACATCAGACATCATGGAGCACAGATAGTACATAGGAGAACATATTTAAACCAACATGTAAAGCATTTAAACCAATATGTAAAGCAACGTAGTGATGAAATCTAAGGTCTCTAACTCATTAGTGAAGCATCTGAGTCTCTATCCCTACAATACAGCCCTCCCATTTGAGTAAAAATCCTTTTTGAATAGTTCGGTTTTGCATCATTTATGGAAAGCCAGGAGAGTGGGGGCTCTTCTGACTTCCTCAGGCAGATCATTCCACAGGATAGGGGCCACCACAGAGAAAGGCCATGTACAGGCTGCTGCTGACTGTTCAGATGAGCGAAGCTGCCGTGGAGGAACATAGGGAGGGATGCTGTCCCATAGGTATGCCGAACCAAAGCCATGAAGAACTTTGTATGTAATAACTAATACCTTGAACTGAGCACAGTAACTGATGGGTAGCCAATGGAGTGACAGTAGGATGGGAGTGATGTTCATACTCCTGCTCGCTCCTGATAACAGTCGAGCTGCAGCATTTTGCACTAATTGGAGCCTCCTAGTTAACTTAGATGGGAGGCCAATGTATAGAGCATTACAATAGTCAAGCCTTGATGTTACAATAGCATGGATCCAAGTGGCCAGGTCAGCCGTGTCAAGATAACAAGCCATCTTCCAGGCTAGAGTGAGGTTGTAGAAAGCATTTTTTGCTGCTGCCGTAACTTGTTTTACTAGTAATAACGCTGGATCCAGTATTTAAGGGAATTGTTTAGAAACTGAGGGCCAAATTACAAATTGCAATGTATGAGAGTCTGCCACAGGGACTTGCAGCTCTATTGGCAGGTGGGAAGTCCATTTAAAAGCAGCGCAGGGGCCCAATTCAGATCAAGACAATGACACGGGGAGAAAAGGCTCCTGCCTTCCTTCTGTGCTGTATTCCTGAGCCAAAACAGTGCTAGGGGCTTTATTTGCCCCATGGGGTGCTACACATGTATTGAATGCTGCTCTCCCTCTACCGTAGTCCCTACCCAAATTGGACTCCCCAGCACTTTTAAATGGAGCTCTCACCGGGACTTGAAGTTGCAATATGGTTGCAACCTCCTGTGGTAGACTTGTGTACATTATAATGTGTACCTTGGCCCTCTGAGATCATGGGGCAACCACTCTTCCTGTTTCAGTCAAAGCTGGCTGTGTGTGCAGTTGTGACTGGCATGCTCCTTGTGAAGTTACGAAGACAGTTTCCTGCCTTCGTCACAGCAAGTTTTTAACTTTTTTTTAAGTTGATTTTTTTTAAAGGCAAGGAATTAATATTTGAGTAAATGAACATATAAAGTGTGCTTTTAATCGATAAAAAAGTAGACAGCTTGTCCCAAGCAAGGGGTAAAACAATGGACTGAATCAGTGTTCAGGTTGCTGATGAGCACATCTGTCATTGGTATATTGTACATAGGAGGAAGTCAGGCTCACCCTGCTGGGGAAATATGTTCTACAACTCCCGTTGTTTGGCACATTTGTACAAACTCAAGACTTATTGATTCAGATGGAAGGGATTTAAGGGCAAGATAAACTCTCCCACTGAAATCAATGGAACTGAAGAAGTGCCTTAATTTGTCATGCAACCACATCTCACACAGCACGCACAACACAAAATGGCATGCACTATTGAGGGGAGAAAATAAATTACATTTTTCCAGATGTAACAAAACGTCAGTTTGTGCAATCTGAATTACCTGATGCATAACCCTCAGAGAAAAGACTCCATGCAAAAAATGAGAAGTAAATGTACATTTTGCACAAGAAACCAATTGTAAAGAAAGGCTACAGAAAACGCTCTGTACTAATACAGAGCAGGACCTGGCTAAAGTTAAGCACTGTTAAGGCCCCTTCCATCTGGGAGAGATCCCAGCACATATTTGTAATCTTCCATTGTAATAAGCAGGGCTGAGAAGTACCAAACTGTATGCCCATTGTGAGCATTGTTATCTCAGAGGGTATAATTATATGCTGATTTCTAATTCCCCTTCCATTTTCTTGTAGTGTCTCTGTGATATCATAAAAAAGAATACCAAACTGAATCTGATTGATTATGACAATGAAGGAGATGGTGGAGACCTATTCTGACAGACAGGACCAGCTCCAGCTCCACCTCTCCTGAGGGACACCAATGAGGGCAGATGGAATGCTGAGCCAATTGGAGAGTGAGTGTCCATTGGAGGGAAAAGGAGGCTTGGAGAGACTGAGAGAGAGAAGGGTTTGGGACACTGCTAAGGATCCTGGTCACATTAAATGGGCCTAGTCTAAATGGTGGCAGTGTATATTGAGGGAAAGTAACTTTGGAGTTCCCTTTTACCCAATAGCCCTGGTCTGTAGCTGGGTGAGGGACATAGAGAGAACTGGCTGGCAGTCTGGTGAAACCTCTGGAAGAGGAGACAGGGGACCCTGTGAAGTAAGGGACTCTGGGTAAGGGACTCTGCTTGCTGTAGTGGAGGCTAGACAGGTGGCATCTGGTGGGGGACTCCCAGCCTTTACTTACCTGGGTGGCAAAAAGGTGAGAAAGGCTTGTGTGTCTGTAAGGTGGGGTCTATTTACCCACTATACCCACCATACCTGTCTTGCTGCCAATGCTTGTTTATTTATTACATTTGTATTCTTTCTTCCCTCAAGGAGCTTCTGGTGGCATACACAGGGGTCCCTGGAGATTTCCTAGCCAAGCACTGACCAGGCCCTAACCTGCTTAGCTTCAATGAGGCCACTGAATTTGTGCCACCCTAGCTACTCACAAGAAGCTATTTCCTCTGGTATCAAAAAAGGAACCCAGATCTTCCTACCATGGTAGGGCCCTGTGAGAAAGCACTGCTGAAGGGTTTCTGGGCGGGGTGTTCAAGCCGAAGCAGATAAGCTACTTGACCATATCCTCCAAAGGCAGAGCAAACTTGTTCTCTGTTCTGGATATATGTGGATTAGATATTGCAGATAGAAACTCCATAGGAGGAAGGAATGAGTCATGAAACACTTGGAAATGTTGCATTTCCCAGCCTTCTAGCTGATCTGCTTTTTTAAAAAAGCCGGTTTAAAAAAATAGCCCTAGTGGATGAAAGCTATGCCAACACCCTACAATCTTGGGTCGAAGATATATATATATATATCTCCTGCTGTACCTTTGTCAAGCCTCTGCTTCTTCCTGCTCCTAATCTAGTACCATCCTGCCACTATAGCTTTGTCCAAAGAGCATTTTCTCTCCTCCTCCCCTTGTCTCAGAGCTGTGTCACATCATTTATAATTCTTAGACACACACATGCTGCCACTTTCACATAGAGATATTTCCAAAGGTCACAGAAGGGAAATGGTTAATTCGTTTTTTCAATGCCTAACCTCCCCCCCCCCTTCCTACTCCCACCCTGTGTGAACAGGAAGTTTAAAAAGGAAAAGCTTTCTGAATCCAGCAGCTGGGAATAAAGGAATCCTGGAACTTTATGCTGCAGAAGCACAAAGACAATAACAAAGGTTTCCCTCTTCTCTAATTAGTGAGGTTTTGTTGTTTTTAATATATCTGCAACTAACAAAGAGGCAGGGGAAATCCAGAGGACAAACACCAGAGAGGGTTAACTAGTGTGTTACTTTGTACCATTGCAATTGCTATTTACAGGGCAATCAAAAGAGCACTTAGATCCTACTTCCAAGTAAATGTCCGAAGTATCAAGGTGGACAACAAATTAATCTCACTGACTTTAAGCAGAAGTGTCTAGATCTCCTTTTACACATGCAAATGGATTCAATAGGCAGTCATTCAAAAGGCTGTTTAGGAAAAAACAGTCTGAAGATATCAGTGTTGGATTGCCATTGGTCAGTTTGTCCCTGCTGCTATTTCAGTTTTTAATGCAAAAGTAGGTGGTTGGCTTCTTTATGGAGCTCTGATATGGATTGAAGCTTGCAAAGAGGCATTAGAGCCCCTTTTGCGATCATTTTTGCTGCAAATCACAGAGGTCCAAAGTTGTGTGGCTAACGTTTTTCTAAGGGCAGAATTGGGCCTGTGATCTTTTGAAGTATGGGCTTGGGTAATGGCATTTGAGCTCTGGTTGAAAATTTTATTTGCTATAGAACCTAATGAGTGTATTTATTAAAATCTGATCTGTATGTTACCCCATGAAGGAAATTAATGGAGTCTAGACTCCAAATGTTGGAGCATAACAGTAGTGAGTTAGTAGAGTTACCAAGTCTGTATACCCTCCTGCTGAGGGGCAGACCTGGCACTTACCTTGTGCTGGCAGCAAGGTTATTGCTCTGGCGCCTGCACAATGACATCACCCCTGATGATGTTGCGCCAGCCACAGGAGTGCTCCCACGCTCTATGCAGGACCAATTTGGCCTGTTTGGGACCCAAATTGGCCCCAAATGAAGTGCAGGAATGGTCCCACAGCTAATCTGACGATGTCACTTCTGGGAATTACATCATTGCACCCCTTGGGAGTGCGCACGCAGTGCACGTTCCTTGGGAGCCTGCCGGTGACGGGCAACCTCCAGGAGCTTGCCACCTCCCGCTGACCACTGGCAGGTTGGCGGGCAAGGTGGCAAACCCCTGGGAAACCTATGTGAGAATGGGAAAGTTAGCAGCATGCTCTTTGGTAAATGAATGTTTGTATAATTTGGATTTTTTTTTTTAGTGCTACGTAGAGAACCAGTAGGATATGCTCCCCTCTGTATTTGGGATTGTCCTAGCCAAAGGCTCCTTTAGCATATTTAGATTTTTAAACTGTTCCCTGATATAGGACAGTATTATCCTTGCAAACTTAAAATCTATGCGTTCCCAAGTAATGCAAGGTCAAATGAAAAGGATTCCAGATTCTGACAGACTTTGTTACTGTGCTGTTGGACAGATAGAAACTTTGGAGCATTGTTTACTGAGATGCAGTAATTTCTGTAGTATTAGGGATCTGTAGATCACTACCAGATTAGGTTAAAAAACTTTTGGAAAGCATGGACTTAAGATTGATTGATTGATTGATTGATTGATTGATTGATTTGTGTCATTTATAGTCCACTTTCTCACTGAGACTCAAGGTGGATTACATAGTGTGAGATTAGTACAATCAGTAGCAAGGACAAGGGCAGGCATTTCCATACAGTGCTAAGAACATTTCCATAAACAATGTCATAGGGTAAATGAATACAAGTTTACAAAGACATAGCATTAGCAAAGATCCAATATGGGGTTGAAGAATTGCTGAAACAGAACATAATCAGTTCTAGGACTGACATTAAACAACATGAAGCACAGGTAGTATATAGGAGTACATATTTAAAGCAACAGATAATATGTAAGGCAACATAATGGTGAAGTCTATGGTTCCTAACTCATTAGTGAAACATCTGAGACCCCTTCCCTACAATACCACCCTCCTATCTGAGAAAAAAGCCTTTTTGAATATGGTTTTGCATCATTTGCAAAAATCCAGGAGAGTGAGGGCTCTCCTGACCTCCTCAGGCAGGCCATTCCAGAGGGTAGGGGCCACCACAGAGAAAGCCTGTGTATGGCCTGTTGTTGATTTTGCCCATGTGCAGGCTGTCACCTGCCATCAACCCTGTTCAGATGAGTGAAGTTGCAATGGAGGGACATAGGGAGAGAGACAGTCCCATAGGTATGTCAGGCCAAGGCTGTGAAGAGCTTTGTATGTAATAACTAATTCTTTGGACTGAGCTCGGAAACTGATAGGTAGCCAGTGGAGTGACTGTAGGATGGGAGTGATGTTCATGCTCCTGTTTGCTCCTGCTAACAGTCGAGCTGCAGCATTTTGCACAAATTGGAGCCTCCTAGTTAACTTAGATGGGAGACCAATATTTTTTGCCTGTTATTAAATTAAAAGGATTTTAAGTGTGGTAAATGTTAGGTCATTTTAAAATTGTTTGTCATAGTATTTAGTGTGGCATTGCTCAAGGTCTGTTGGCCAAATGAACAGTATCATTACCATTAGAAAACTTATTTAGGTACCATTTTGTTGCTCCAGTTTGAATTTTCATACAGTAAAATGTGTACATTTTGAAAACATAGCATGGATCCCATCCAACATTATTACTGATTAAAGAGATTTCCGTCAGCAGAGCAGAGTTTCCTCACAATCTCATCTTGTCATTCCTGCTGCTGGCCCCACAAATGCTGCTTCTGGGGGACAGGAAACACCCAGGAACAGAATGACGGGAGAACTGGAGGTCTGCAGCAGTAGGAGAAGTAGCGAAAATCAGTCTCTCCTCCTGCCCCTGCTTTCATTTGTAGAATGCCTCTGCTGGATGGGATCTAACCCTCTAAAAGAATCAAAGTGCTTTTGGGGGTAATGTGGGAGGCTTGGACTTGTTAGAAAGAAAGATCTGATGAGAACAGGATAATATTCTCTCATGTAGGCCATAAGACAGAAAAATTATGTCTGAAAGGATGCTCCCCAAAAGTTAAGATGTGGCAGAAGCTCATCCCTAGTTTCAAATGAGAAAAGGGGGGCGGGGTTTGCAAATTATGAATATGGCTGGGTCAAGTAAAGCTTTCTGTTTGCCTTGTGTGCATGGCTCTGCACAACAACAGGATAGAGGATGACAGCCTTTCTGTTCCTCCAGTAACAGCATGAGCAGCTTTTGCACCAGCACAGTTGGTCTGGCACACTTGCGCTTCTCAACTTCCAGTGTTTATAAGTGCTTTGAAGGCATGTACAGGGTTTCCTGTTTGCCGTCTGGAACTTAGGATGCCAACTCTCCTCCTCCCTCCCCCGCAGCTATTGTTCCAGTGAGTGCCGTGCTGTGGTAACAATGGAGTGGAGTCAGCTTATAAAAGGAGGTACTTGGAAGGAGTGAGGATGTGAAGGGATTAATAGCCCCTTTAGGAGGCTTTGTCTGGAAGGGGGGAAAGACAGGTACTTTCTCTTTGTTTCCCCCCCTTCCTAGGCTAATGACATGGGGGGGTCAGTTTTGATTGGTAAAATATGCAGGGGAAAGATTAAACCCCTCCAGACCTGTAGTCCAGATCTAAATCAGGCCCTGTGCAGCTACTATTTCTCTTGGAAAATTCAAAAGAAACATTCATTCTTTCATGGATCCTCCAGCATCATATCTATTTTAGCCCTTTGGCCCTTAAGGTCAGTTATGTACAGGGACTTGAAAGGACCACCTTGCTCTGTCCTATTACATCTAAACACTTTTAATGGAATGCCATTGCTTATCTTGCCTACTGGAGGGAACAAAAGAAAAAATGAATGTACATTATATAAAAGAAAGTTGGATTGTATACAGAGTAGTTAAATTATCTTTGAGATGACTAGTAGAGCTGCAATATCATTTAAGAACACTATTGAGTTCCATTTGTATGCTACTATTCCCAAAAACTCATTAAAAATTAAATAGACATAGCACAAACACAAACAAAATACCAAATTAAATTGAAGTTACTTTACATTGTAGCTGTTGAATGCTGGTCCACAGACAAAAACCAGAGTGGTGTAGTCATAGTTGGGGACTAAGTCTGGGAGACCCGTGTTCAAATTACTCAGGAGTAAAACTTTCCCAGAAAAAAGCACCGAAGAAAGGGAAGCCAAACAGCCACAGCCGTTTTGCAAACAGAACCATCTGGATTCCTGGGGGAAAGCTGCCAGCGTTTGGTGAGTGGGCTGTCCCTTTAAGACTGTGTGGAAATGGCCTTATATTGAGTCAAACCTACCAAGGTCACTATAGTCTACTTTTCTGGCAGCGGCTCTCCAAGGTCTCAGACAGAGATCCTTCATGTTGCTGGGTAATAAGTGATGTGAAGGATGTCTGTGTAATACCTCGAGTGTCACTGTCAGTCAGAGGAAACAATATTGACATGCAAAGGCTAATGGTCTGACTCAGTAGCCAAGTTTACACATTAAGTGAATGCACATATGTGCTCATGTACATGCATACATCCATTTGTAAAAAAGAACCAATGTATGTTCACTTTGCAACTGAAACTAGGGATCCCTTCCAGGATTAATGTGGGGTTTGTAATGCTCATTCAGCTGTACATGCATTGAATGTAACATGAGAATTATTACATGCACATATTTTTAAAAAATCAAGTGTGCTTTGTAGACAGATTGTACATGCATTCACTGTAACATGAACAGGGCTAGTATTATTGGAAATAGTTATTTATATGATTTGAGTTTAGTTCAGCTGAGTTACCTCATCAGGGGAAGCATGAACCCAACATACAGAAATCAATCTTCAAGCAATTAAATTGTAGAAAAGATGGAAGTTATGTTTTATTCCAGTAGACTCTATTCACAACATTTTCTTGTAGAAGGAAGAAAGAAAGAATCCTAGTTTAAAGTGAACTGTCCCTATTTGCCACGGCCAGCTATTCTGGCAACTTGTTTGCAGGTAGGTATGTGGATCAGGCCTCTATGGCAGGAACTCTGGAAAAATGAATCCTCTTCCTTAGAAGACCATGAGGCAAGAGAGAGAAACTCTTACACTGGATACAGGAAGAGGAGGAGTCAGGGAGGTGTTCCCACTTTGAACAAATACATATATCTTGCTAATCAGGAAAATAATGCAAATATGCAGAGAGCTGCGTCCCCAATGTCCAGGCGTGCTGACTCACCTATTACAGCAAGTATAAGGCAACTTCATGTGTGAGTTGCTGGTAACTGAAACTAGGACCTTCTGTATGAAAAGCAAGTGCTGTACCCATGAACCATGGCCCCACCCTGTAGCAAGGCTGGATCTAGGGTTGCCCACACCCAGGTCAACCCAAGCCCTGTGGTCTCCCCCCGCGCGCAAAGCGCGCATGCTCCCAGCACTGCGTGATGACATCACTTTCATTATGTCATCACGCGGGGGCCCCCAGGAAAAGCATGCCACCTTGCTGCTGCTGGAGGGAAGGGAGCGCGCGGCAAGCTGGCCGCCCCAGAACACAGTGCACTGCGGAGCTGGTGACGGCCATGTGGGCGGCTGAGTGGAGGGCTGGAAGGCCGCCCGCACTGTTCCCCTTCCCTGGTGACGGGGCAGCCGGCTTGCCGCACGCTCCCTTCCCTCCAGTGGTAGGTAGCGCAGACAGCACGCTTCCAGGGGGTACCCTGTGCTGCTGCCAGCTGCCCAGTCAGTGGGGCAGGCGAATTGCATGGTGGCCTTCCAGCCCTCCATTCAGCCACCTGTGTGGCTGCTGCCAGCTTCGCAGCACGCTGTGTTCCAGGGAAGCTGGCTTGCCGCCCCCTCTTTGGCAGCGCTGGGGGCAAGGTAACTCCCCTGCCCCCCCTTGATCCTGTTGCCAAGTAGGCCCCCTCCCCTGCTTTGAAGCCTGCTATGAACTGTGCTAAAGTTTCCTGCGTTGCTGTTTTACTGCTACACCCAAAGACTGCTGTGCACGTGTGTGTATTCTGATACACGTGTCAGCTTCCTGCCTGCGTGTCAATTACCCTGCTGCAATAGACTGTGTAGTTTACTGACTCCATGTTTGGTTAACTGCACAAAGGACTCTCTTCCTGGGCAAGCCCTGCCCTGGCCTGTATCTGGAATTCCCAGTGTGTGTTTGGACTGTGTTCCCCGTGCCTGCTTTGCCATCTGCCACGGACCGTGCCTGTTCCCTGCTTTGGACTGTGTTTTAAACTGTTGTTCCCGCTGCCTCCATGGAAGCCTGCCTCATATGGGCCCAAGCCGCTGCTAGCAGCTGGGCGCCTGCCGGGGAAACCTCCAGCGAGCCTGGCTAGGCGCTCCCTGGTCAGTTCCCGCCTGGAGCCTCCCGCGGGCCAGTCGCCAAGCTTGCCCTCGCTACCGGGCAGCCTGCTATCCAGCCCCAGCTATGCCCAGCCGGCATCCATGTTCTCAGGCAGACAGAAGACCCTGGGAAGAGGACTGCTTTGAGAAGCCATTTCGGCGAAGCGGGCACACCACGTCCGCAGCGAGAGCCCCTCGCCCCGCTCTGCATATCTTAGGAGCCGCCCCGGAGAAGGAACTAAGTGCCGACCATCCCAAGCAATTAGAGAATGCATCTCAAAGAAACCTCCGCATTCCAGAAGCTGATGACATCAGGACAAGCCCTGTCCGCTGGAACATCCTTTCAGCCCACTTGGATTTCCCCCTCCCTCTTTTGTCCCCTCTTCCTGAGGTGTCACTTATCACAATCTGATTACCAAAGTGGCCCATCCAAGCCATTCAGTAGCCCATTAGACCCTTTGTTTTAATCTGTGAGAACCACCAAGTACAGCACCAGCCCCAGGGTACGTTTTGGGGTATTTAAGCTGGTCTCTCAGACCACTCGGTGCTTAGGCCATTCCCTATCCAGACCCCCCCTTGCTGTCCGTGGCCTCGGCCATTCCTATCCAGACTTCCTTGCTGTCCGTCTGTGGTTCCAGTGCTGGCATTGGGCCACCCTCGCTGCTGCGTCTCTGCTTCGCTCCAGGATAAGTGAGTATTCCCCCTATCATCGTTGGGAACCAGCTAATGCGAACGTCTCTGTATTTCCTACTCTGTATTTCTTAGACCTTGTATGTTCTTTGTATGATTGTGCAAGCTAGGCTTACGCTACACTCAATACACGTGTTTGGACCTGACTCGTTGTCTGCCTCTTTTTCACTAGAGTGTCTGGAATCAGGACCTCCGTAAACATAGGTTAAGATCCGCGCTAAATTTAAGTTACAGACTGCTAAAGCTAATTTCCCCCTTATAATAAAAAGCAGTTCTGGTAACAGTTTACTGGTGGAGAATGCGGGCATAACCCGGTTCGTGTGAATACACGTGAGTCGACACGCGTGTTTTCGGCGAACTGACTTAGAGGAAAATTTTCCAGACCTCAGTGTAAAGAGCGCAATTCTAGCTCAGGGAATTAAAAGTGTGAATGTGTGTGGCTCTAGCGAGCATTTCTATCTTGTGGGTTGGCTTTTCCCCCATTTCCTCCTTCAGCCAGCTTTGGACTACTTGCCTTTTGTGTTGCACCGCGAGGCCCTCCAGCCGTTATAACCGGTGTACTGTGGGTGAGGACCTCTGAACTGGTGAAGTTCCTGGCCACCTTCCGGGCCGCCTAAACGCGTCTATGTGGGTGGGATCCCAGAAGTAGGCTCTATAGATATATATCCTGAAGCAGCACATATAAAATTCTTTTCCGCCCTCCCCCGTCTCTCCTAAGTCCGTCCAGACCCCGCTCCTGCCAGCACTTAGGCTTCAATCCCCGCTCCGGAGGAAACGTGAAGGGATTGTTAGTCCGTTCGTTTAGTTAGCTTTGGGAATCTAAAGCCAGGTTCCTGAAGCCCCGCGGCAGCCTGCCGCACCGTGCTTAAGAGTTTTAAGTTAGACTCTTGGGCACCTTTCCGCTTGCGAGTTGTAAGTCAGACTCGTGGGCGCACCTCGCTTGGGAGTCAGTGGGACTCTTGGGCACACTTTTGCTTGGGAGTTGTTAGAACTCTTGAGCGCTTTCTGCTTGGGAGTACAGTAAGCTTTACTCCTGAGCAATTTTGCTTGGGGACTTGCAGAGGCAGTCCTTGAGCGCATTTAGTCTTTTGGTCTTGGCTTGGAGACAGTTTAACCGTTTGTCTCTGAGCACGAGGCCTGGGGACACTTTTGAGTACAGTTCTTGGGCAGAGAGCTTGAGAGCATTTGCAGCTTCTGAGCAGAGGCTTGGAAGCATTTCTGGTTGCCTGAGCAGAGGCTTGGGAGCATTTCTGGTTGCCTAAGCATAGGCTTGGGAGACCCCTGAGCTTTGGTTTTCCGAGTAGAGGCTTGGGAGACCCCTGAGCTTTGGTTTTCCGAGTAGAGGCTTGGGAGACCCCTGAGCTTTGGCTTCTGAGCAGAGGCTTGGGAGCACTGAGCGTTTTTGGTTCTTGGGCTTAGAGAGCTTGAGAGCACCTTCTGAGCCAGTAAACTTTTCCTGGTCCCGTGGCTTGTAGGCAAGCTTAAAACGGGAATAGGAATTTTTCCTTCTCCCCCGGTGGAGAAGAACAGAGTGTAGGACCCTTAAAAATACCCTTGTGAACCTAAAAGTAGGACCTTAAAACCCCCTGGTAAAAACCCTTGAGGACCTGAGGGAAGGATAAACCTCCCAAAAGGAACATAGAGAGGAAGAAGTTGTTAAAACCCTTGAGCAGCTTTAATCGCCCCACCCCGGGTGTCGCTGGTCCACTCTTTAACCTCCCCCGAGATCAGCCTTAAACTAAAAAGTAAAATGTACCGGGCAGCCCCCACCGTGCCCCGCCTGGAGAAGTGGCTAGTTAAGAAGGGAGATTGCCCCTGGGAAGCCGGTTCCTTCAAGGGACCTGACCCGCTCCAAATAGTTAGAAGCGCCTTCCAGGATTTTTGCGAGAAGGAGAAACCCAGGTCAAGTAAGAAGGATAGGTATGGAGCTTGGGCACTTTTCACCGCCCTACAGGACAGCGTGTCCCTAATTAATAAGCTACAAGTAGCTCAGGAAGAACAGGAACAGGAGATAGAAAAGCTAAGGAGAGAAAAGAAGGAACATGAGGAAAAAGCAGCCGAGTGGCGTTCAGAACGCGTTAACTTCATGCTGGAGAAGCAGGGACTAGCCGCTGCCCTCCAGGACGCCCAGCACAAGGCTGAAGTAGCCACCGCTCGTGCCGATATGGCTGAGCACGCAGTAATTGAAGGTCAGGAGAAAATTGCAAAGTTAACCCATGCTGCCCAGTTCATGGCAGAGCAGAAAGTCGCTAAGATAGCTGCAGCAGACCACTCCGCTTGTAAGAGGGAGCTAGAGGCTCTAAAGCAGCACCTGGGAATGCAGCAGGCCGTAATTTCCGCCGTGCATCCCGCAGCCCTCTTGGCCCTCCCAGAAGATAGTAAGGATAGCTGGGCATCTCAATCGCCCCAACCCGAGGAAGCCCCACAGCCCCTCCATCCGATAGCTACTAAAGAAATAGTATCCATGGACGAGGATGGCAGAAAAACAGACCGGGTCGTTAAGGAAACCCGCAATTGGAGGCCCGACGAGCTCCAAGCCATAGCAGACCGCATGGGACCCCTAAACCGAGACACGGCCATCCAGTGGTTCACCCATGTGACCACCTCCCAGCCCTCCGCTAGTGGCTCCGATGTGGCCCAGCTGGCCCGCCAATGCGCTGCCCCTGAAATAGTCTCGGCCCTGAATGCCTATATTTCTAACCGAAGGTTAGCCACCCGCAGTCAGTACGGAGCAATTAAAGAAATTTGTGCATTCCTGTGGCCCACCAAGAGTTTGAAAGCCCTGTACATCGCAGAGTCTCAAAAACCTGGAGAGGACCCAGAGGCATACTTAGCTAGAAAGCAGCTTCTTGCCGAGCTGTCAGACGAAGTGGACCTAGATGCAAGCGATGTACCCGACTTTGACGAATTAGAGTTCAGGAGAGCAGTCTTAGATGGACTCAATAGTACCACTCGCCTAGCCCTAGCAGGAGTAGAGCCCGGGAGCATTACATGGGGAGACCTGGAGGCTCACATCAGAAGCATTGCTGGCCTGTTGCGGGAAACCGGCGCCATCCGCCATGTGAAATCCCCGGCCTCCCATAGGAAAGAGAGTGAGCCCATCAACACAGTCACGTATGCCAACCATGGTCCCCACTCCCAATATCGGCCTCAAGGGCATAGCTCGTACTCAGAGCCTAGAGGTGGAATCTTGCATGGGAGAAGCGGTAGCTTCACTCGGGGCCGCAGCCAGAGGGACTCCCGTCCAGGAGTGACCTTTGTGCCCACCCCCAGTCACTACCCTTCCTCCCCACAGGTACCCTCTGAGCCCTGGAGACCTGTGCTGCCCTCGGCACCCCCGCCCCCTCGGGCACCTCACCCCTACAATCACCAGGTCTACCCTCCCCCAAGTCAGGCTGACTCCTGGAGACTGCGGCCAAAGGACCATGAGGAGCCCTCTGACCTAGGTGGCCCGCCGCCAGCCAGGGACTCACTCCGCTGGGAACTCTGGAAGCGGCTCAAGGATCATGGGGCAGACATGGAGCTCTTCCACCAGCAGCCCACTTCAGTTCTTCTCTCTGCCCTTCTAGACACCCTTGGGAAAGGCCCTCCCCAACATGCACAGCCAGTGGCTACAGTAAGAGGAGAGCCGCCACCAGCTGGGAACCTCTTTTTCCAATAGGGATGCCCGGGGGTCACACATTATTCTCCCCACTTAACTGTCCGTGGGAGAAAACCAAAGGTTGAGGCTAGCCTTCGACCTCCGGGAACTAAAAATAGCTTGGAACTTAAAAGAGAGAAGGAAAGATTCCAAAGGGTGATTCGAACCCAGAACCCAGCACCAACTTTGCCAGGCACCTCTGAAAGAAATCTGGCAGAACTGCAAAATAAAATTCAGGAGCTCATAAGTGTAAATAGGGAACAGAATTTAAAAATAAATGATCTTAATAAAGAGAATGAGGAATTAAAAGAAAAATTAAATGCTTGCACAATAGAGAAAGAGCAGCTCCACAATAAATTCCTCAGCATGCAGACTTTGCTGGAGGACCAGAATAATGAAACTGCCACTTTAAAAACCCTGATGCAAAATCTCCTGGAATCCCAGAGACTCACTGAGGCCAGATTAAAGACTTTAGAGGAACAATCAGTGATTGAATCAGCACCCCGCCCCGCCAAAGGCAGTGAAACATGTAGCCAGTCACCTTTGCCTCCAATTTCTGCCTCAGCCCCCATGCCCAAGAAGCCAGAATTCACTTTAGATTCTGAGCATGTGCAGAGTTTAAAAGTCATTCCCCAAGAAATTGTCTTGGCTCCCATAGACTGCCCCCAGCCAAGCTATACACAGCCCACCGTGACTGTGCCCTCTTGCAATGATCCTGAAGAACAGGTAAACAAAAGTAAAAATGCAGTTCCTTTAAAAGAATTAAATTGCTTTGAGAATCCAGTGCTTGCAACTACACACCAAATAGCTTTCTCTCAGCCTTCCCTGACTAACACCCCTGAAGAAAACCTTATGTTGTGCCTGCATGGTTTAGTAGTGCTTGAGCTAATTCAAAGACATTTGTGTATCTGTTTCCACGTTTTAAAAGGCTCAAGCCCAAAACTTAATGAAAAGGTAGAGCCTCCAGCAGTAAGTGCAGTCAGGAATGTAATAATGCAAGTGAGCAGATTCCAGAAAGAATCCCAGTTGCTAGCAGCGTCTGAAACAAACTGTTCCCACTCAGCGCTACACCCCCACCCCTCATTGAAGTGGAAAAACTGGCCAGACCAGGATTCTGACCTCCTCCCAGTTCTTCCTTTTGTCCTCTCCCAGGCTGGAGTAAGCCCAAATAAATGTAATCACTGGTTCCTTGTCAGAATTTGGAAGGGATTGGAACCAGGAGTGGAAAAACCACCTTAAGGAGACTTGAGTTCAAGTCCCTGCAGCCCCCGTCCCTTTTCGTTGTGCAGTCTTAACTTTATGTGTGTGTGAACCTGAAGCCCAATTCCCTTTTGAATTTAGATGTAAAAGGCCAACGTAGCTTCCTATAATCATGTAAAAGGCCAACTTAGCTTCCTATAATTATTTAGTGTTTTTGTTATTTCTTGTCAGTTCTATTCTTTAACTTCATTAGGTGGGCCCCACAGTTGGGACCCTTGGGGGGAACATGGCAACCAAAGCCAAATAGGACCACCACCGAAAGTGATTCTTAATTGGATTGTAAGCCGCATGTTCGGAAAAAAATTGCACAGGCAAAAGAGATTTGCTGTGTGTGAAAGTGGTTGGAGAGGCGTTAGCCCAGAGGTGCATACATTCCTTCGAACATAGTGGAACCACCAAATAAGGTGATCCCTGTATTCGAAAATATATCACCCGCCGTGCTAGTGAAGATCCCGCATCTACGTAGATTCGGGGTCTCACCTGCCAGACCCACGCTTTCGCATGATGGTCGGCTTTGGCTTTGAGGGCCGTGCCTCCCCTGGAAAAGGATCCCCCAAATAGCCCAACCTCCCTCTTTTACTAATGTTTATATTCGTCATGGTGAGTTGCTATACGGCGCCACCATCTAGTACGCTTTAGTGCAAAGGTAAAAGACCCGCCAGTATTATGTAAATATGTTACCTCTGGAATATGTTATTGGGGTGCGTTCGCCACGCACAAGGGGCAGCGTACCTCATTTACATAGCCAGAATCCCCTGCGCCAAGATGACCCCCAAATAGCCCAGACCCAGTGGCGCCGGCAGATCTCGGCCGCCTCCGCCGCTTTTCGATAAACGCCGCCGAGCACCTTCGGCTCCACTTCGGCCCTCTCCGCCAGCAGCCGCCCGCCCCACGTAATCTTTTCCCTTGCCCGTACCGCACAAGGGAAAAGAAGGGGGGGAGACATGTTGAAGTTTTAATGAAACCCTGCCAGGCCTTCCAAGTGAGGGCAACCCGAAAGTACCCCACACCCGTATGCCTCTAGCCCCGTGTATTTTTCTTTTTGCTCAGTGCATTTTTCTTTTGCTCAGTGTATTTTTCCTTTTTTGCCCGGTGTATCGTTTTGTCCTTAACTAGAAGATGGGGCCTCCCGAGGGAGTCCCCCCCAAAAATTGGTTGTCCTGCAAACATATGACGAAGGCCTATTTTTGAAAAATTAAAACGAGGGCCCCCGTCTGCAGCAACCCTTATAGTTAATGGAAGCCGCTCTTTAGTTTTTTTTCCATTTTAAAGCGGCAAGGCCAGGCCGAGCCGGACCGACAGCCCTCAGCCCGCAAAATAAAAGTAGCCCGCCACCAAGCAAGGGGCACCCGAAGGCCACATAGCCTAGGCACCCAGGGACCCCTGGGGCAAGTTTGCATAATCCCGCCTAACGTTCAGCCGACCCTTGCCCGACGCAAAGACGTTTCCCCTCTGAAATATACATGCTTGAGAAAGAAACCTTCGCACAGGAGTTCCCCAGAGCAACAAGCTGGAAGGCTCGCTTAGTGCTCCGGGACTTCTCGTTCGAGCCCCACCTAATAGACAGTGCTGGCAGAAAAACGCTCTCCCTTTTTCTTTTTCCCCCTTTACTTCATTTATTTTTGCTGCAATAAACTCAGGGAACCTGTACTTATATCCGCAGGTCTCCCCAGGATATTTTCACTACAGAAAGGAAAGGAAGGCCAGGAGATGAGGCACCTGGCTACTCTGTGTTTGCTCGTACAGGCAGGCACCCTAATAGAGGGACGCCCGTCCAAATTAATGCCCTACCCCCACTGGAGATGTATCAATACACTAGCAGGAAATGAAATGATGGTCTGCAAGGTTGTGCAGCAGATTAATATGACCACCCCTACGGATCGCACTAACTTCCGCAGTTGTGAAGAGCAGTGGATCCGGCCCCCAGAGCTTGTTATTTTATGTGTGGGAGTAAAAACCATGTCCCAAGAATTAGTATGCTACTCGCCTACCGATACAGTTTCACCACTTGCTCCGATTCCTTGTATGTTTCTTCCCCGTATCAGGCCAGCCCCCACCGCAGTCCCGGTGGTAGACAGATATACCACCCCTGCCAACTTCGAAACCTCGCCATTTGTCACTGAGGCTCTCGGACCATACTGTGAAGTTATTTTAGTGTCGGCCGCAGTATGGAAGGCAGGAGACCCCTTTAGAATGACCATCCTACTAGGCACTACTACCACTGAGTCTGCATCAGTCACTATCACGCCCCCTTCAGGCGCAGTTCTCTCCTTTGCTATAGAGCGCTGGGAGAACCTGACCTGGATTGTAAAGGAGGAAGACCTAGCCAAACATGGCCCACCCGATTGGATACTGGTTCAGCAGACGCCCGAATGCCAAACTAAGCCCCTAGTAGAGAAATTTCACCAGCTTGGGCTGCTCTTTGTAAATTTGACTCACGAACCAGGCAATTATTCCCTGCTGATCCGGACCCAGGAGACCCACACCATCCAAATTGACCCTTTGATTGTTAGCAATAAGCAATTAAGCCAAGGCGGCACGCATATAGTGGGCTCCCATGTTTTGAAAACTGACATTCGAGAGAGAGTTCTAGTCCGCCCGCAAATGTCGTTAAAAGAGATCCGCATAGACTTAGCTGAGCTAAATGTAACCCAGAGGCTGCCGCAGTGCGCTCCCTATCTGGAGGCCGGTAGCAAGGGTTGGAATGCATGGCTACAACTGTGGATCGATCCCTCTCCTTCTCTCTCGCGTGCCAGACGAAGCATTGCCGACTGGACTGCTCCTGCAGCCGGAGGCTTAGCAATCATGGATTCGGTCAACATTGAGACTCTCGCTAATAAGTTTGCCCATGTCACGACTAGCATCTCCGACTTAGGTAAACCGGTGGTGCAGTCCCTAAATTCCATTTCGAATGGGCAACACGAGATCAGCTCCATTTTAGTTAACTGGGAGAGTCAAATTGAAAGAGATTTTTCTCTGCTGCTCAAAGGGACACAGTCTTTTGAACGCAACGTGTCAATAGCCATGGCATGTATGCAAGCCCAACAATTAAACCAGGCTGTGGCCATGGGGCTAATTCGGCAAGCCATGGATGGGCATTTGCCCCTGGAAATTAAAAGATTGATTATGCCCAAATTGTCACCCATAGAACTGGAGCTTGAATCCTGGTGGTCTCTCGTAAATTCCTCATTCTCACCGACCACCCAGGAGCTTAAATTATTTTTATTAACGGCCAGTGCGCACGAGTCATTCCACGTGTATCCAGTCGTGCCTCTGGGACTCCAAGTCAGCGACACCGAAGTCCTCTACGCCAGACACCCCGACCATTGGGCCCGCTTCACCCCGACCGGATGGCAGCTCGTCAGCCTCCAAGGGTGCCAGCATCGAGACCAGACCGGCTTCATTTGCCAGGACCAAGCCTTTGCACCTCATCACCCCTGTGTAGCCCCGCAAGTCGACGCCCTCAACGAGTGCCCCTTTGAGGTCGTCCGGGAGAACAGCTCCGCTGTGGTCTACATTGGGAAAGGATGTGCCTGCGTGCGAACGGCCTGCGATTTTGTGATCCTGAACTCGTTCCAGCCCAAGCCCGTGATCCCGGGAGTCAACCGCTGCTTCTGCAACCTGTCTTCGGTGGCAGCCTGCGACTTCACCTACACGGTACCGGTCTGGACCCAAGAAGAGATCCTGGTGGCACCCTCCATCTATCGCTATGTGAAGCCTGTCTCCCTTGGCATCGGTCTGGAGCTAATCCACGAGCTCCTGGCCCACCCGCAGCTCCACCGCACCCTCCAGAGCATCCAGAGGGACGGGGACACCACTGCTTTGGTTGTGTCCCACAACGGGAAGGAGATTTTGGATCTTGTCCAGCGGATTAAGACCACCGGCGAGCACTCGTGGTGGGAGACCCTCTTTGGTTGGAGCCCCACTGCCACTGGAATTTACAATTTGGCTTTGCACCCGATCGTTGTGATTCTGGCCTTCCAAGTTTTGTTATGTGCCTCACTACTTTATTTGGGCTGTTGGAGCCGCCGACAGCTCCAGCAACTCCAACTATCCTACCGTCTGGACCATTACAATCCAGACTCACTCTTGCCCTAATGATGATTCTTGGCGCCCTCCTTTAACCCTTGTTTGCTTTATTGCCTGTGCCGGTATGAACTATGATTATGTTTATTATGTGTATGAACCCTGCACCGGCCCCATGGACGCTCTGCTGCCGGACGCCGCTCCGAGGCCCTCTTGTGGACTAGGGGGGGACATATTTCTCTGCCTCCCAGCCCACGGCCCTTCTCCAAACGACCGCCAGCAGCGCCACCTCCATGAGGACTAGAACTGTGTGCCTGAAGCCCTTCTCGCCGCTCACCGACCCTGCTCTGCGGATTGTCGCAGACAGCAAGGGGGGGTGGAAGTGTGTTTTGGAACACATGGACTAAGTTTGCCTGTTTCTGTAAATATGCAACCCAGTCTAGCAGCTGTACTGCGGACTGAGCCGTCTGTGATCTTTGCTGCTCTATTGTTTTATGAATTTTCTTTTTATGAATTTTAACTCCCATGAATTTAGCCCCGAACTAGTCCCTCTCTCTATCTATTGCAAGTGCGCCCATGAACTTTATCCCTATGAATTTGATTTTAACCCTAGGAATTGCCTTTTTAACCCGACTCCCTCCGCCGAGGTAATTCTAGCATATCCATTATTTTATGAATTTGGTTTTAACCGGGACCCCTCCGGAACGGTCTCTTTTAAAGGTTATGTTATTTCTGATTTTAAGCTCGATGAATTTGGTTTTAATCTGACTATATGAGTTGGTCTTTTAATTGCAGAGTTTATTTTTCTGACCCCCTATGAGCCCTTCCGCCGCTCACCCCTCATGAATTGTTTCCACGCACTTGCTTTTACTCTTGCTGCTTTTATTGGTTTTAACCTCCCGAATCATTGCTTTTAATCCTATGTATTTATGTATTTATGGTTTTAATTATCTATGAATTGTTCAACCCTTGATGAATTGATCTATGCCTTGCTTGCACACTTCACTTTCATCCTCTATGAATTGCTTTTACATGAATTGCTATTATTACTATTTATTCTGACGGTTGCACTTAGCACACCCCCTGGTGTGAACCCAGAGACCTGCAGCCCATTGGCTGATCTAAATTGCACTTATTCGGTTAGGTGGTTCTCCAAACTAAATTTTTGAGTGACGCCTCCTCCCCCTTCCCTTCCCACTCCTTCTTCGCTCGAAGCTCGACCACCGGACATTGCCGACCACCTCGCCTTTGAAGTCAAGTTCGGAGACCCGCGCGCCTGACGTCCCGGGGTCTCCGAGGGGGGGAATTGTTGCCAAGTAGGCCCCCTCCCCTGCTTTGAAGCCTGCTATGAACTGTGCTAAAGTTTCCTGCGTTGCTGTTTAATGCTACACCCAAAGACTGCTGTGCACGTGTGTGTATTCTGATACACGTGTCAGCTTCCTGCCTGCGTGTCAATTACCCTGCTGCAATAGACTGTGTAGTTTACTGACTCCATGTTTGGTTAACTGCACAAAGGACTCTCTTCCTGGGCAAGCCCTGCCCTGGCCTGTATCTGGAATTCCCAGTGTGTGTTTGGACTGTGTTCCCCGTGCCTGCTTTGCCATCTGCCACGGACCGTGCCTGTTCCCTGCTTTGGACTGTGTTTTAAAGTGTTGTTCCCGCTGCCTCCATGGAAGCCTGCCTCATATGGGCCCAAGCCGCTGCTAGCAGCTGGGCGCCTGCCGGGGAAACCTCCAGCGAGCCTGGCTAGGCGCTCCCTGGTCAGTTCCCGCCTGGAGCCTCCCGCGGGCCAGTCGCCAAGCTTGCCCTCGCTACCGGGCAGCCTGCTATCCAGCCCCAGCTATGCCCAGCCGGCATCCATGTTCTCAGGCAGACAGAAGACCCTGGGAAGAGGACTGCTTTGAGAAGCCATTTCGGCGAAGCGGGCACACCACGTCCGCAGCGAGAGCCCCTCGCCCCGCTCTGCATATCTTAGGAGCCGCCCCGGAGAAGGAACTAAGTGCCGACCATCCCAAGCAATTAGAGAATGCATCTCAAAGAAACCTCCGCATTCCAGAAGCTGATGACATCAGGACAAGCCCTGTCCGCTGGAACATCCTTTCAGCCCACTTGGATTTCCCCCTCCCTCTTTTGTCCCCTCTTCCTGAGGTGTCACTTATCACAATCTGATTACCAAAGTGGCCCATCCAAGCCATTCAGTAGCCCATTAGACCCTTTGTTTTAATCTGTGAGAACCACCAAGTACAGCACCAGCCCCAGGGTACGTTTTGGGGTATTTAAGCTGGTCTCTCAGACCACTCGGTGCTTAGGCCATTCCCTATCCAGACCCCCCCTTGCTGTCCGTGGCCTCGGCCATTCCTATCCAGACTTCCTTGCTGTCCGTCTGTGGTTCCAGTGCTGGCATTGGGCCACCCTCGCTGCTGCGTCTCTGCTTCGCTCCAGGATAAGTGAGTATTCCCCCTATCATCGTTGGGAACCAGCTAATGCGAACGTCTCTGTATTTCCTACTCTGTATTTCTTAGACCTTGTATGTTCTTTGTATGATTGTGCAAGCTAGGCTTACGCTACACTCAATACACGTGTTTGGACCTGACTCGTTGTCTGCCTCTTTTTCACTAGAGTGTCTGGAATCAGGACCTCCGTAAACATAGGTTAAGATCCGCGCTAAATTTAAGTTACAGACTGCTAAAGCTAATTTCCCCCTTATAATAAAAAGCAGTTCTGGTAACAATCCAGCCCTGCCCTGTAGTCATAAAAAAAGACTACAGTGAAAATGCCTGTAGGGGACTTAGCTTGGCCAGACCTATCAAAGTGTGATGAACTGTTTGAAACTGGTGGGAGGAGTTATTAAAAAGCAGTTCGTTGCCTGTTGTTTAATTAACTATATTTTAGATGGCTGGAGTGCCATTTACCAGCTGTGTTTCAGGTGTCAGTATCTTGCATTGACTCTGATCTTGTATTCTAAATGTGTTACTCTGCCTCACTAGTTTGTTCGTAATGTTCGTGGCTTTAATACCAGCAAGAGAAGCAGTAGTAATATATTACCTACAGAAGTTTAAACTTGGCACGACCCAATCACATTGGTGATATTTGTTTTTAACTATTTTGTTAGTTGCACACACAAGGACACCACAGAAATATTGCTTCAACATACAATGTGTGTTATTGACAGTGTATGGATTTCTTGCTAAAAATATTTCTTTTCTTATGGTTGTTCCCTAGTTTTGTTTTTCACATGTTTATGTTGTTTGTGAAATTCCCGTTGGATGTTTGACAATAAAATTTCCTTCCCTCGTCCATTTCCATTTGGCAAACCTTGCGTTTTTCCTTTCTGCTTTGTTTGAGCCAAAGCCCCTGTGAGTCCCTCTTGTTTACTTCCTTGTGTGTGATGAAGAGGATCCCTTGTCAAGTTAGCGAAGGAATGAGCCGAGGCTATGGGAATAGCTAGAGTGACATTGCTAAAATAGGTCATAAAACAAACCAGCTTTGGACAGCTGCCCTTTTTACAGGTCTCATCTTGGAGGGATGCAGGATTTATACGCTTCCGTCAGCCTCAACACTTCCTGATTTCAGCTGGCAACAGAAGTGGAAGTACCAAAATACTATGAGAAAGTAATAAAATTTGTGCAGTAACTCTTTGAGCTACGATAAAGGTAATAAAATGTGATGTTTTCTGAGCTCATCTCTTTACATGTGTAAGAAAAAAATCTCCACAAACATATCAAATATTTATTTATTTGTTTAGGATATTTCTATGCTGCAGCTTCAAAGCCCTGCTCAAGCTGGCTTACAATTAAAAACAAGCTGATGAAAACATTCCCTTTTACAGCATAAAAACTCCATAAAACAAAAGTAAACTATTAAAAATCTGGTGAGATAAAACCTCTAATTAAACACATGTGTAAAAAGATGTGGGGGGGGGTTGCATCCAGGCGCTCATGGATCAGTAGCAATGGGAGCAATGGGAGAAAATGAAGTAAAATCTTGCCCAAAATATATTTCATCGTGGATCTAGAGCAGTAACTCTCAGTACAAAAGATAGGAAATATCGTATATTCAATCAGATTGACTGGAGAACCATAGGACTTGATCAACTGCCCTAAGCCTCCATATGCAGAGCTACCTTATCGCCTGACAAGCAAGGTTAGTCTAATCTAAATCAATTCAAAATAAATGGGTTCAGAAGGGCATAATTGTGCCAACCCCAGGACGTTTAGATGAATATCAAAGAGATTTAGGCCTCAAGCCTGCAAGGAGTTTTGAACTAATAAGGTAAGGGATATCAAGCTGTGATTCCGCCTGTATAGCAGCTTGGTCAGGCTAAAGGAGCAAACTGAAAGGACATCTTGCATCAAGAAGCCAACAGGACAAGTTACTGCACTTGACTAGACATAGGCACGAATTGAAATATGAATCAAATTTTGTGACGAATCGGGCCGATTTGCGTATCGTGAAAATGTGTTTTGTGGGGCCGCATTTTTCACGAAATCCACAACTTTTGGGGCTGATTCGTTCGATTCATGAAAGCTTTGTGATGCTGGACAGGCTGGCGCCAATCCATTGATTCCCTAGGCAACATAGGCCCAGAAGGTCTGCAGACCTTTTGCTGCCGTGGAAACCCCACTCTTATCCCACATAACCTTGATATGCAGCTCTCCCTACCAACCTGAAAGCTCTCATTCTGTTCTATGAGAGCAACAAGCAGAGGGCCTTCTGTAGCCGTGGACACACCAGTCTCATCCCACCAAACCCTATTAGGCAGGTCTGTCTGCCAACCAGAGAGCTTCTGTTCTGCTCTATGTGAGCATTTCTTATAAAAGGCACAGCTCAGTGCCTCCTGCTTTCAGTTCTAGTAGACAGAGCGGGAGGGAGGAGCTGATGCTGGGATTTGGAGTGAGAGAGAGTTCCAGGCCTGCGAGGAGTGGGCAGCCACCAACAGAACCCATCTGGTGAAATTGGTGGGCGCCTGTTAGGGCACAATGGGGGTTGCTGTGGACCATCCCCAGCCCCTGAGCCCATGGCACCCATGGCACCCAGGGGGACAGAAAGGAGGCGGTCTCCCTGTCAACGTATTGCAATCTTCACCAAACTTTGAGGGTGGCTGGAGGAGAGCTTGCTGAAGTCTCCCTGTGAGTTTGGCATCTCTGGGTATGAAGGGGGCTGTTGTAGGGCCCTAGGATCTGACAAATCATGAACCTGATGAATCATTTCGTGAAATGGGACAATTTCATGAAAGTTTGTGGTTCGTGGAATGCGACGAACCATGAAACTCAGGGTTAGTTTTTTCCCCATTTCATGCCCATCTCTATACTTGTCCCCTATAAATGCTTCTGGATCAAGCTACCTCAGTAGCTGCTAAAGCCTAGTTCTTCCTAAAATGGTAAACTGTTCTCTAGGCTATACCACAGCGGCTTAAGGCTCACATAATTTAATGCTTCTCCATACCAAAATAAATAAATACACATTCACATTAAAAAGTGGAATATGAAGAGATAAAGCTAGACCTTTCTTTTCTCAGAGGGATATGAAGGAGCACTGAATCCTTTTAAAATGGTAAAACCCTGACAGTACCTCACTGAGAACTAAGCCCAGCTGACATATTCTTCTTAAGCAACAGATTGCCTTGAACCTTTGTTTCACCGTCCCTTTGCCTCTGAGGATGCCAGCTCCAGCTTTGGGGGTGATAGCTAGGAAGGGCAAAATTTGAGGAGGAAAAGGAGCTTAGTGGGGATGTGATGCCACAGAATCTGTCCTCCAAAGCTTCCATTTTTTCCAGGGAATTGCTATCTGTGGTCTAGAGATCAGTTGTAATTTCAGATGAATTCCAGTTCCTACCTTGGAGTTGGTAACCCTATCCTCACACTGCTTTAGAATGCCCAGGAACCAGATGCAAGCTACTCATAGAAACCAGAGTGCTAAGTGTTAAATTTTCCCATCTTTGTGTACAATAAAACACCATTGGTTCCCCAGTGCATTTCCTCTTATTTGATATGTGAGCTAGGTGGGAAGAATCAACAATTATGATGGCTAAGATCATTTTCAAAAATTTATTGAGAGGCATATGAGCAGACGTCAATCAACAGGCAGGCTCAAGAGCACTTCTCAGGAAAATTGAGCTATTTACAGATTAATAGTAATATTAATGTGCATCATTGTTGTCAGTTACTTTGGTGGGAATTCACTCTTCTCACCTGCTATGCTAGCCTGAATTCTTCCATCTCCCCAAAGCTACTAGTCTTGTTTTTCTCACTGACCTTCTGACTTCACATCTACTGCACTCATAGCCTATTCATATCTCTGGTGCTGCTGTTTCTGCTCAGATAAACACAAAATATGCTGTAGCAATCTCCTTCTCTCACTTTCATAGGGTTATCAACCTCCTTGTGGGGCCGGGAGTTCCCCTGGAATTACAACTGATCTCCAGACTACAGAGACCAGTTCCCCTGGAGAACATGGCAGATTTGGAGGGTGGACTCTATGGCATCACTTTCCTGCTGAACTCCCTCCCATCCCCAGACTCTGCCCTTCCCACGCTCTGCTCCCAAATCTCCAGAAATTTCCAAACCTGGACATGGCAAGGAATTGATAACCATAATCTTTCACTCCAGCAGTGGGAAGAGGAATGAACAGTGGATCAGTAAGCAGAAACCAGTGGCTGGGCAGGGGACAGTGTCAAACTTTGTCCCTTGACTAGACATGGGCACGAATCGAAATACGGAGCAAATTTCATCACGAAACGGGCCGTTTTGTGTGTCGCGAAACAGCATTTTGTGGGGCCGCAGTTATCACGGAAGTCACAACTTTTTGGCCTGTTTCATTAGCTTCGTGAACTATTTGTAATTGCAGACAGGCTGGTGCCGATCCATTGATTCCCTAGGCAACAATGGGCCCAGACCTTTTGTTGCCATTGGAAACCCCAATCATAGCACACTTACCCTTGATTGGCAGCTCTCCTAGCCATCTGGAGAGCTTCCATTCTGCCCAATACAGCCAGGAGCTGGGGGTCAATCCCCTAGGCAACCAAGGAGGTGGGCCTTCTGTAGCCATGGGCACACCAATCTCACCCCTCCAAACCATGTTAGGCAGGTCTGTCAGCCAACCACAGACCTCCTGTTCTGATCTATGTCAGCGTTTTGCTGGGATTGAAATGGGAGACTGTGTGGAAGGATTTGAGATTGTGCTTTTGGCTGCTGCTGCTTTAACGAGACTGAAAGAAGCCTGTTATTTCCAGCTTTTGGCCTTGCTGTGGGAAGGTCTTTGGTTGAGGGTGCCTTTTTTCCTCTACCCTACCCCCTTACTCTGTCTTCCCGACCCAGCTCCACCACGGCCAGTCCTTTGTCCTTCTCTGATCCAGCAACTCCTGGTCCCCATTTCAGTCATGCACTCTGGCAGCACTTCTTTTCCCACCCTTCCCGATCAATGTATTGCAAACTGGGAGGGTGGGTGGAGGAGACCCTGCTGAAGTCTCCCTGCAAGTTTGGCATCTCTGGGTATGAAGGGGGCAGTTGAAATGTCCCAGGTTCTGACAAATCACAAAATTAATGAATCATGTCAGCAAACATGTCAATTTCGTGAAGTTTCGTGATTCGTGGATCGCGACAAAACAAGAAACTCTTGTTTTGGGCTTTTTCTGTTTCATGCCCATGTCTACCCTTGACTGCATGCCCTCCAGGTTCACAGAGCCAGGCTGATGGGCACTGTTTCACACTGGTTTCTGGTCTTAAGTAGAGGTGGGCACGATCCAAAAAAAAATACCGATCAAGCTGATCGTGGATCGGCGCCAGCAACGATCCTGAATTAATGATCCACACCGGTCATCTCCCGTTTCCGATCCGTGGATCATGGATCGTGGAGGCAAAAGCGGAGGGGCACCCCGCTGTTCCCAGTGATACAGGAATGATGGCTGATGCCAACGGCAACTGTGTTTGTGTTTGGCTGTCTGTGTTTGGCCATCAGAGCTGCCTATCAGGGTTTGCACGGATGAGATTGGAGTGTCCATGGCTACAGAACACCCCCTTCCCCCTCCCTCCCATGGGTGTCTTCTCCCAGCTGGTGACTGCTTTGCTGCTCTGTGGTTGGAAGGAAGCCCTGCTGATCAAGGCAAGCTGGGCTTCCATTCGGGTTTCCAGGGCGACAGAAGGAGGGCAAACACAGCTCAGGCATTCCCCTGGCTCTGTTGCCAGGGGAATAGATTGCTGGTGCCTGAGTGTCTAGCTTCCCAATCCAAGCACGATCACCCCGATCCAGCCCCGATCTAGCCCCCCTCCCGACCGCTGGATCGTTGGCCGTGCCCGAGCACGATCCGCCGGGTCCCGATCGCACGATCGCCATTATCGTGGATTTTTTTCAATCGTAATGCGGATCGTGCCCATCTCTAGTCTTAAGCTTTTATGTATTTAATTAATTGCTATGCTCAGACTTGGTTTGATACAAACTTTTGGGAAAGACTGCAATCAAAGCAAATTTGCTTACCACATGGACAGAAAGATGCACATTTTTTAACGTCCTACCCTCCCTGACACCGTTTTCTTTGCCTCAGTCCCCTATGGCTGCCATTCTCCACATACTCCTTACTGCTAGAGGGCTTTTTTCAGTTTTATTTTATAATCGGCTACTGCTAGATCGCTGTAGCACAATAATATAATGACTTATTGCCACATTATCTTAGCTCCTCTGAATTTTCAACTTTCATTTTGAAAAAGATACCCCTGTATGTCCACAACAACAAAAAAGAAATAGAGACTGACTTACAATAGAACAGCCCAAGTTTTAAAAAGTAGCTTAACAATGTAAAATATCAAACACAAACTGGCCTTTGCTACAAATAAAATCCCACACGGGCCAATGTTTAACTAGAATTTGTTACCTGTAATATATTGAAGTACATATTTGGGCTTCACCTCCAAATCTCCAGGAATTCCCTGAGCTGGATTGGCCTCTCAAGTCCAAGCAGGTGTGCCTGCAAGTGTTTACATTCTCCTGTGCTGTTCATCTCTCTGTAGTTTTGCTGCTTCAGCTTCTCTGTGCCTTAGTCCAAACAAGACAAAGGTGCTGATGATTGGGGGGGATCAGTGGATAGGTATTTGGGCTCTTCTGGATGGGGTTATACTCACCACCAAGACTCAAGTTCACAGTTTGGGCATTCTCACGGAACTATGTAGTATTGTTGTTCCTAGATGTTTGAGGGGCAGCAGTGGCCTGGAGCAGCCCTGGATAGATACCAATGTAGCTTTGTATACCAGATGGGCCTTTTCCTACATAAAAACATATGGCTGCTCTATGAGCCTTGGTAACATCCAGGTAGGAAGCACCATCTTAAACAGCTACATACTTCTACGCCCATTGACTTAAATTTATTTACTTCATTTATACCACATGTTCTGGATGACTCTGGTCAGGACTGATTCTGATATAGGCCTGCACTTAAGAAGCCCTGGGCGACTAGTTAGCTTTTTTATATCAGATAATTTAACTTCTGGCAAGAGGTACATGTCGTTAACATTTTTTCAGGTCCGTTATGGGTACAGTGCACAAATAAATACTATTAGAGAATCTCTACTTCACTTCTAAGCCTTTATTAAAATGTAACTATTCAACATTCTTAATACTAGTTAAATCGACAGAAAATCATACCATTCATCATTACTGTACAGGAGAGCAATTGCATGAGTCAATACAAGTTTCTTACCTAGAGATAAGCAGGTCATAGGTTCTCGATCAATTCTACTTCTCATATTTATAGGTTTTACAGTCATCTCCAAACAATAGCTAACTGTCTTGCTTGATAAGGGTGTGCATTCTTGGCTAACAAATTATCTTATGACTTCAAACACCATACAAGGTTATCTATATTTGAAACATCTTCTTAAAATATATGAAAATTGTTAGTTCATTCTTGCTACTTTTAATCTTACATATGTAAAAATAATGGTTACAATACATATGAATAGCTTTTTGGCTCTCTACCAATACACCCATCTTTGAATCATATCTTCACTTCCATGAATTTGGATATTCTTGCCATTCTTAAATGCTCTCTGTTCCTGGGCCTCAACACATAATATCTATTGATATGTGTTAGGCGGCTTCTAATCGACACAAAGCCATATAATTTACGTTACTACTTTGTTTCTTGCCCCTCTCCAAGGCTATTCTATTTTGGGTCTCTACACTCCCTTATTGGCATGTTTTTAGCTGACAGACCAAGCTAGCTCTGTTTCTGTGTGCAGAGATATCCTCTATAAATTTTTGGGTTAAATCAAGCAACTGTTACCTATACATTTCTAGCCATATCTGTGACATACACATTTCTCCCTAATGGGGAAACAAAGCAGCGTACATCATTCTCTTTACCTCCATATAATCCTCACAACAACCCTGTGAGGTATATTAGACTGAGAGCCGATAACTTGCCCATGGTCACCCAGCAAGCTTTAATGGCGGAGTGGAGATTATTTCATGGACCTGCCAGATCCTAGCCTGTCACTTTCTCTACTTAGGACAGTGCTGTAGACTACTGTAATATGGTCGATGCTAAGTGCCTTTGTAAAGTATTCAGAAACTACAACTGGTCAAGAATGAGGTAGCAAGAGTCATGGTGAGGGCTAGCTGTATGGAGTATCATCTGTTGTGTGTTGTTAACTGTTGCTGATGTTGGAATGTTACTTTTAAAAATGTTTTTTTATAATTGCTCTATATAAATGGATGACAAGGAATAAGTATTTTAAATACATAGTCTGGAATGTGAACTCTTTAGATCAAGGATCTATCATTTGCTTATGTCACTCTGTAAAGCTGTGAAGAACAATGGCAGCACAATATAAATAATAACATGATTATTAATATGTCAGCAGTGGTGACAACATAAAGGAGAAAGCAAGAAGTAGTAGTGAAGAATTTGGGTACTATCTTCAACCATGCTACCTATATGAAGGTTTGGGTACCAGACAGTTCAAGGATGCAGTTTTTACAACTGCAGTCAGTCCAGGCCTACATTTATCTCAGGCTGACCTTGCCACTGCTTTGGGGACCAAAGAGACAGGTCTTTTTAAAAAACAAAATATGCCTTGTATGGGCTTCTAAGAGTAATTCTTCTTCACTTGTAGCTTGTTCAGAATGCCATATTCAACCTCATGTATTATCTTCAGATTGTTCACAAGTTTAAAAAGAAAGTTAAAAAACAGATACCAGGCCTGGGATAACAATTTGTGCTCATTTCTGTGTATTTTGTGCCAGTCTGATCAATATTCTTGATACTGAAATCCTGTGAGGAATTTTAGCGATAAAGCAGTCAGACAGTGTGGATAAGATTTAGTATCCCCCTTTATTAATCTTCCCCTGAATTTTATTGGTGGAAGGCAAAAAGCGATAACCTGGGCAGTTATTCAGGATTCTATTTGTTTTGCTGTCCAGTTAATCCTTGTATTATCTGAGGCAAGTAAAGCTTCAGCTAGATTAATGAGTCAAACTAAAACAAACCCAGAGGGCTCCAAGAACATGATCCCCAATTTAACACTCTAAAATCCGTCAATAATACCAGTTGCCACTTTGCCGTGTGGGGAAGACTTCACTCTTCCAGAGGGCTTTAGTTTCTGTTAAAGCGTGTTTCACATTTGGTTGAAGTTGAACTCAAAGCCCCACAGGCAAATAACCTCTATATAGTTCACAGAATGGGAACAGTAAGCAAGCACAAAGCCAGTGCATCTTCTATGGACCGTGCGTCAGGGGTTGGCAACCAAGGAACAAACTACTTCCAATACTAAAAAACCACAATCAAATCCTCAGATATGTAGCTACAAACAAACAAATATAGAAACAAACAAACAGCTGTAAAAGGGAGTGCCCAGCACTGTATGTTAGCATGGGAGAGGGCACCATATGGATATCCACTCCCCCCCCCCACTATGGCTTTGAACAGCCAGAGACCCTGTTCACTTGGAGAAACGGCACAGAAATAAAGAGTTCCCTATTCCTCCCCATCTGAGAATCCAATCATAGCTCACCACCAGCATCATGTGTAGTTTGACCCTAAAATCTTGCCCAGATGGCTCTTCTTTAGGAGACAGGTTGTACCTAGAGCTTTGGGTTCTTGCAGACCATATGTAGAAGTTCACTGAATCAGTGCTGTATTTCCTTGTTACTCCACTGACTGGTGTTGAGACCACTGGTTCCCACAGGTGTTGTAGTGGTATCTCCAGAACACTTCTCAAATGCCAGTCAGAACTGTGAGAAAAGCCACTTTCTGAATGAACCTTTAGAGGCTCAAAGACTCAATCATTTCAGATTAAGGTAGATAAAAAAGCCAGATAAGTCTTCACTGACTTTCAGCTACATTTGTCCATGAGAAGGCAGCTGCAGGCATCCTAAGGACATGTGTGCAACATTTAGCCAAGATGACATTTTAGAATGCTGCTAAGTTGCGAATACTTGAAAGGCGCCATTAGCAGCAGCATGTGAAAAGCTAGATTGGATTGGACTAAAATGTACGAAGAAGCTTTTGCATCCATACAAATTTACAGTCATACAAATCATCAGCTTCATAGGAATGACAATGGGGAAAATCAGATGAAGCTGGAATATGACCCTGTTGGTCTGTGGACAGCCAGACAGCTCTGCTGAGGCTGTGGTAAGAGCAGCATGCAAAGGAGCACAGCACTAAAGCTTGTTGCCTGTTGCTTGGAACTAGTCTTTGCCCTCTCTCCAAAAGGGTGGAGTCTGCTTCTAGAAACTGCCAGAACCTCATTACAGGGCTTTCTTCTCCTGCCTGATGTTAAAAAATCAGCAAGCTTTTTGAGACAAGAAGGATTAAGGTCAAGTTGAGAAGTGTATAGGAGTCTTAATCTTAGCTCACTACAGCTGCAAATTTCTGCTCTAATAAAGCTGCATTTTACCTGTATCATGTAATTCTGACTCCCTTCTTTGCTTCACTCCTACCACCATCAGACTGGGATATAAAAGCTGAGGGATCTCCACTTTTCCCTGTATCCGAAGAAGGGACTATCAAAAGTTTATACTTGAAAAATCTTGTTGATCTCTAAGGTGCTACTGACTCAAATCTTAGCGAAGTATCATTCTGCAAAATGCATAAAACAGAAACATTAAGGAGTGCATTCTTGTAAAAGAATTTATCTGTAGTGGACAGAATGGCCCAGAAGGGTGCCTTCTTATGGGAGTGGAGAATGGGAGGTACTACATTACTGGTACCACATTCTGCACTGCTTACATTATGCCAACCTGGACAATTAGCTGTTCACATTGTTGTTTAATTTTGTGTTCCTAGTCCTATTGCATTGTTTATTATACTGCATGGTCACACTGTTGCTTGCTTTGTTCAGTTCTGTACTCCTAGCCCTATTGTGCTACACATCTGATGTCCCATTATGTATGATTACTTTTTATCTCTTTTTTCTCATTGTAAATTAGCCAGAGTTCATTCTACTAAATTGTTCACAGTATGTATATGATAAAAACAAATTACAAAGGAGAAGGCAGGATAATGGCCAGGAAGAGAGACAGCTTGAGACTACTGTGTGGACACAGGTAGAGATGGGCACAATCCAAAAAAAAATACTGATTAAGCCATTCGTGGATCCGGGCCGCTGCCGAACCCAGGCCACCGATTCTAACCGATCAAGTCCCATTTCCGATCCGGAATTGGGAAGGCCAAAGTGCTGTTTCCAGTGATATAGGAACGGTGGTTGGTGGCAGCAGCCGCCAGGCCCGGCGGGCAGGGGGAGGCAGCGATGAGCCGCCTCCCTTCAGGGAGGGAGGGGACATTCAGACACACACACACACACACACACACACTTAGAGTAGGGGGGAGTTTTTAACCCGGCAACGAGCCACCTCCCCTCAGGGAGGGGACATTCCCAGGGCCAGATCTACGGTTGCCAGCGCCCAAGGCAACCATAGTCAGGTTCTTGCGCATGCGCGTGCGCTCCTGGGTCACCCCCCCCCCCACGCAGCAAGCTGGCTGTCCCGGTGCACTGCGGAGCTGGCAGCACCGCGAGTGGCTCGGTGGCTGCCCGCGCCGTTCACCTGCCCCGCAAGACAAGGGGCGGCCGGCTTGCCCACGCACCCCTTGTCCTGGGGAAAGGCGAACGGCTCAGGCGGCCTCCCAGCCTCCCGCGCTGCCTTTTGCCTTTCCCCAGGACAAGGGGCGGCTGGCTTGCCCACGTGCCCTTTTCCTGGGGAAAGACGAATGGCGTGGGCGGCCTCCCAGCCTCCCGTGCTGCCTTTTGCCTTTCCCCAGGACAAGGGGCGGCCGGCTTGCCCACGCGACCCTTGTCCTGGGGAAAGACGAACGGCGCAGGCAGCCTCCCAGCCTCACGTGCTGCCTTTTGCCTTTCCTTTGTGCCCATGGCTTCAGAACACCCCCTTCCCCCTCCCTCCCCTGGGTTGCTGTTCCGTGGTTGGAAGGAAGCCTGCCAATCAAGGAAAGCTGGGCTTCCATTCGTGTTTCGAGGGCAACAGAAGGAGGGCAAACGCAGCTCATTCCCCTGGCTCCGTTGCCCCGGGAATAAATTACTGGCGCAAGAGTGTCTGCAATTCCAAACGGAAAGCAATACATCTGATCAAGTCTCGAACAAGCAAACCCCCGACTGCTGGATCGGTTGCCGTGGACGGAACCGATTAGCTGAGTCATGATGGTGCAAACACCAAAATCGAGGTTTTTTTGAAATCGTAATTCAGATTGTGCCCATGTCTAGACACAGGTACCTTTTACAAGGATATAACTTTTTGTGCTAAGAAATAGGTACTGGAACAAACCATAACACTTGATACGGTTTTTAGTAGACAACGTGGACAGCCACCAGTGCAGACATGCTGTAAGTCTGAGAACTCCAACTAACCCATCTCCAAGGTTTCCATGCTTACTATAATTCACTGGCTTCTGCTCAGAGTGCCAATAAAAGGGTCCAAAGTGCCATCTGTTATTTGTGATTAGTCGTGTCCAAGAGCAACTAGACCAAGGCCACCAAATAATTTCCACAAGCAGATGAACAGCCATCAGATGGGATCACACTACATCACCATAGATATGAAATAAAGAAAGCCCCTGGGCCTATTAATAGCCAATCCTCTGTACTGGCAGTGAGTATTATCACAGTTTATATACTCATCATTTACTGGAGGATTGCAACAATTGCCTGGTGCAAAGGCTGCTGACATCATATTGCACATAGGCTGGTAGATAGCATGGGGGAGGATTCAGCAGTCATGGTGACCATATCATGTGTTCCTGAAAGGAAAATGTAGGTCACTAGAAAGGATGCTAATGTCTAGGATCTCCAGGGCAATATTTCAGAAATATTACCTGTCCTAGGGCCAACTAGATTGGCAGAGATATGGAGTCTTAATGTATGGTTAAATGATGGAAGGAAGGGTTTGGATTTGTTAGCGATGGAAATATATTTCGACAAAAAGAGCATGATCCAGAAGCATTTCTTCTTATGTTCTTAGCTGTGGCTGCTCCTGTTTCTTTTATCCCCATGTCTTCCTGTCAGGGCTTGTTGCTGCCACCGCTGGGCGGAGCCCCAGCTGGGCCAGCCCTAACATCAGAGGGGTGCCAGGGATACTGCAGGACCCTGCTCTGTGGAAGGAGGGGCAGTATACATCACCCAGACTCCCTCTCAGTCCACTCGCTGGCCTGCTCAACCTGGCCTGCTTACCCTCTGCGTCCTCCATCATCTCCTCCACTCTCACACTGCTCTGTTCTCACTCCACACCAACACTCCTTACTCACACCCACCACCCCAGGGCTCTTCCTAGCCACCTTATATAGGGTTTCCTTTCCCTGCCCCGCCCTCCTTCTAGGCTTGTTCCCTCTCCTGACTTGGCCCAGCTGTGCCTTCCCTCAGGTGTTTCCCTCCTACCACTAATCCCTTCTTGTCTTCCTTGCCTTGCTGGCAGGGTGGGGTTGAATGCAAGCCATCCCCAGCTGAGGTCTCCTTGGCCTTGCTCACGAGGAGCTGCCCCAGCCGGCTTCTGTGCTGCTGAGCATGCCTGGCCTTGCTCACGAGGAGCTGCCCTGGCCAGCTTCTGGGCTGCCTGCTCATTGATGCTGGGTGGGGCTACCCATCTCCTCCCCCAGAATGCCTGTGGCAGCTCCACCTGGAGGGGCTTGGCTCCTAGCACCTCCTGAGCCGGGCTGCTGTCCTCTAGCCAGGGTGTGGCTCTGGGCTGTAGTGGCTGCTTCTCCTCCTTGGCAGGTAAGGGCTCTGTTTGGGCTGTTGCTGGGTCCCTATTCCCCCTGCCTTGGCCCTTTTCCTCTAGCCTGCTTAGCCCCCTCTCTTCCCCCTGGAAGGTGGGACTAGCTGGCTTCTCCCTGCTCCCTCCAGCCTTCTGAGGCTTTGGCCTTTCGCCCCTTCCCCCTGGAATAGGCAGGTTCTGGCTCTGTTTGCCAGACAGAGCGGTTGAACTGCTGTCTCTCGGCTGCCCCCCGCCGCTGCCTGTCAGCAAGTCCGGGTGCTGGGCTGCTGACCCCGGACACTTCCTTCCATGCAACTTTAGACTAGTAATATATTCCAATGTGCTTTACATGGGGTTGCTCTTCAAGATGACTAAGAAGCTTCAGCTAGTGCAATAAGCTGATGCTCACCTCCTATTAACTCATAGAATGATGGAATCATAGAGTTGGAAAGACTTCCAGGATCATCTAGTCCAGAAAATGTCCACACTATTTTTCTACAACTAATTTGCATCTGGGCCTATTCAAGGTTCTCATCGATATCTATAAAGCCCTCCACAGCATGGGATCTACATATTGTAGAAACCATGGCTTGGATCCAGCAATGCACACAAAAACACATAAATGGACATCATGCAGTTCTGCTTGCGCAAGATCCTCCATATACATTATAGTACCCAGAAACTGGTTGTATATGGTCTTGTGCAAATGGACATGCAAGTGAGGACACAATTAGTTTGATATAGCATGAGAGACTACTGCTATCTTTTTCTTGCATTTCTCTTGCATAAGATTTCTAGAACAAGTTGAAATGTCTCTATCCCAGGCAAGCTCACATTCACTCAGTGTTTATGCTATATGGATTGAAGACATCCATGGCAAAAACAGTTTGTTTAAAATATTTGTATCTCATTTTATTGCTAATGTTGCCAAGGAACCCCCCTCTCCTGCTCTAAGGCCCGCAATGAACTGTGTTTGGGTTTCCTGCACTGCTGTTTTACTGCTACACCAGAGACTGCCTTGCACGTGTGCACCTTAATACACGTGTCTGTCTCCTGCCTGCATCGTTATCTGCTATGGACTATGCCTATTCCTGTCTCTGCCAGGGACTAAAGCTATGGACTAAAGCTACACTAGAGACTCTCTTTCTGGGCAGCACTGCCCATGCCAGTATCCTGACTTTCCTGCGTGCCTGAACTCCAATACACGTGTCCGTTTCCTGCCTGTTCATTATCTACCACGGACTGTTCCTGTCTCCTATCTCTGCTATGGACTGTGTTGTACATGCTGTTTCCTGACTCCGCGGAAGCCTGCCTCACCTGGGCCCCAAGCCGGGCTGTTAGCAGCCAGCTGCCAGCCAGGGAAACCTCCAGCGAGCCTGACCAGGCACCCCCTGGCCAGTTCCCGTCTGGAGCCTCCTGCGGGCCGGTCGCTCAGCTTGCCCTGGAGAAGACCAGCCTGAACAGCCTGCTGAGAGAAGCCATTTTGGAGAAGCGAGCAGACCATGTCCACAGCGGTGAGCCTCGCCTTGCTTTGCATATCTTAATAGCCGCCCCGGAGAAGAAGCTAAGTGCTGACCATCCCAGGCACTTAGAGAATACACCTCAAAGCAGCTTCCACATTCCAGAGATGATGATGTCAGGACAAGCCCTGTCCGCTGGAACATCCATTCAACACGCCCGGATCTCCCCCTCCCTCCTTTGTCCCCTTTTCCCAAGATGTCACAATAATATAATCAGATTCCTAAAGTGGCCCATCTAGGGTAGTTGTAGAGCCATTAAAACCTTTGTTTCACCCATGAGAACCACTAGAAACTGCACCAGCCCCAGGGTACATTTTGGGGTATTTAAGCTGGTCTCCCAGGCCACATGGTGCGCATGCCATTCCTATCCAGACTCCTTGCTGTCACTCTATCACAGATCTAGTGCAGGCATTAGACCACCTCATCTCGCTGCTACGTCTTTGCTCCACGTCAGGATTGTGAGTATACCCAACTTCATCGCTCTCAAGTGGGCTATCCCGCTAATGCAACCGTCTCTATTTTCCTACTCTGTTTTCCTAGCTCTTGTGTGTAACCTTGTATGTGTGTGCTAGTTCAGGCATACGCCACATTATTTAGTAAAACACGTATCTTTATTTAGTCTGCCTCTTTATTGCATGAGCGTCTGGAGAGGGACCCCGGTATATATTGGTTAAAAGATCTGCACTAAATTTAGTTTCTGACTGCTAGCTAATTCCCCATTCAAATAGAGCAGTTCTGGTAACACTAACAGTGCAACAAGTTGCAAGGATGCAAAATGTAAGAGTCCCTTAGCAAAATAAGAAAAAGGCACAAACTTCTGGAACTGTTCACCTTCCGGTATACACTTATTGGGACTGCTCAAAAGGTTGCAGGGGACATCATTTGTCCCATCAGGGTGGCTACATGTGCAGCATCTCAGTGCACACAGAGCTCTCCAGTGGGGCAAATAATGCCCCTTGGAGCTGTTTCAGATCAGGAAAATGATGCAAAGAGGAAGACTGAATTATTTTCTTCCATATCACAAGCCTGATCAGAATCAGCCTTCCACACCACTACAGAAGTGAGTTCCCTTGGGGAACTTACAGCTGCCATCTGTCTACAAGTCCCCATGGTAGATTTGGGCTCCATGTAACAAATAGCTTGGACCTGTGAGAATTCTGTAAATTATTCAAATAAAGTTGGAAGTTTGTTCAAAGGCAGAGAGCTTTTAAAGAAGACTTTAAAACACTGAGAAAGCACTAGGAATAACTGAATGCAGGAGAGCAGATAGATTTTTCTGTTCTTCTGTGCAGCTGTCTGTCTCCATATGCATGAGGCCACGCCCAGACTTTAAATACTTACTGTACAGGAGAGAGAAAAACAGCCTGGCTGTATCCAACTGACCACCATTTCCCCACAATTCCTCTTCCTGATAAACCAAAGTTTAATCAAACCAAGGTTTATAAACTGTGATATTGTGTGTGTGTGTGTGTGTGTGTGTGTGTGTGTGTGAGAGAGAGAGAGAGAGAGAGAGAGAGAGAGAGAGAGAGAGAGAGAGAACATCTGAATGCAGCCTGTAGGAAGCATTATATATGTTTACTATTTTAAATTGTGTTTTACTATCTTCAAGCCTTGAAAAAGCCGGATACAAATGATATGATGTCCTCTTGAAAGGCTAGAGCTGCTTCTGGTAGCTTGGTCCTTACAAACTGGTTTTACATACCTTATATTAGATCATATTGTGCTAATCTGGTTGATTAGTATTTTTGTATTTATTGATATCATGCAATTGTGCATTGTTACCAGGTTGGAGCAGCAGAATGGACCCAAGTAGTCAAACCTATGTCTAGGCCATACCATTTCACAGTGGGAAGGAGCTAACATGAATGAATGACCCTCTATACTCTCTAGACCCTATATACCCACCCACCCAAAATCCCTGCAAACAGAAAAATGACTCATTTCCCAGATATTTTGCTTTTCAGTGTGGGTGCTGAAGGTCAACTACTCCAGCAGGACCCACTGGCAGACAAACTCCCCAAAGCTTGAATGCTCAGGAAGGATGCAATTTACCTCTATACTGAATCCAACAGCCCCATTCCTGCTTCTCCAACAATTGGCCTAAATGCACAATCAAAATAAAAGAAATCCGACCCATGGAGCCTTTGAAATCTTTTCTGCAGGGTAAATAAAGAGGGCAGAACACACCTGCCTTAAACAAAATAGAATCTAGAGCTCCCAACTAGGCCCTTGTGGTACACTGGGAGGTGGTTGCTGGGCAACTGCAAGAAGGCGAGGGCACAGGTGGAGGAGAGAGATTATTAGGATGCTCTTGACCTCTGCAGATTTATTTGGAGAGGGCTTCAATATTCAGTCAGATGATGCTGCATTGGCAAAGCCTTTAATTATTAGCAGCAGGCACTAAATGAGGTGCAGAGGCAGTGTGCCAACAGTGGACAGCCTGAGGAAAAGCTGGCACAAGGCAGAGTAAGCAGGCCTTAGAAAGTTACCCCCATGGCCCTCAGTCCTGGGAAGAGGTAGAAAAGGTTTGTAGATATGTGAGGAAAGTTCTTCCGCTCGAATGTTGAAATGAAAACAGAAAGCTGCTCTTATCTTCTTTGAAGATGACTGGCATTGCCAGCTGCAAATTGCTAGAAGCTGAAATTGGGTCAAAGGGGCTCTTAATGCTGCCTCAAAGAGGTAACATTGGTGGCTCTACTCAAGGTTGGGTTTGCTTGGCATTCAGCTTCCCCAAAAGAGGAGGCAGCACAGTGTCAGGTCTGACTATGTTCTTTGTATGATTTAACCAAACAGACTCCATTTTAATCCTGTCAGTCTCTTGCAGGTGACAAGCAGCCCAGTAACAGTTATCTCAAAGAAGAGGAATGTTATGACTACAGCCTTTCCAGCCTTGGGAAAGTTTCACACTCTCAGCTTCAAGCCGTTAGTTTTGAGAACTATGGGGGGAGGATGGGACTTGCTGGGCTTTGCTATTCTGTACCTTAACTTTTGCCTGTCATTCGTAACAATACCCATGTACCAGCCAAGATATTGTATCTTGGTCAGTGGACTATAATGGTTGTTTATATTCAGTAAAATCTTTTGAAACCAATGGACTCATGTCTAATTGCAAGAGATAGGCTGGATTGCAACTTTTAGTAAGCCACAGTCTGACACAGAGGCCGGCCTTCTTTCATTTAAAGGTGATGGGAGTGTTTGCAGCCAAGACAAATGGTCTGCAATGAACAGTAGTAGATGGCCTCACTGTTGAGAGGCACAGGGTCCCAGTATATTGAGCAGAATAGGTGGTACCATCTCTGACATCCACACCATCATGTGAGACAGCTAAGTATGGATGGGGGAAACAGAAGTTACAATCTCTACTCAGCCATGAAGCAACAACTTACATGGCCTTCTTTGGTGTGTGACTTTATCTTGGTGTAACTGAGAGCCAAGCTACAAGTGATGCCTGACACAGGTTGGACTCTTGTCCGCTTCCCTCAAGTTTTAATGGGAAATGTAGGCATCCTGGTCTTGTAGCTGTAATGGAGAGCCAAGCTGTAAAACCAGGACGCCTACATTTCCCATCAAAACTTGAGGGAAGCTGACAAGTGTCCAACCTGTGTCAGGCGTCCCTTGTAGCTTGGCTTTGAGCAAGCAGGAGTATAACTTAGATGTCTCATGCATCTGAGTTCTTTAGACACTGAACTTGTGAAGTGCCAGCCTCACAATCAAGTGATATGAAGCACATTTATGTATCACCAATCCTTGTCAAGCCCAAGCTTGATAGTATTGAATCTATATATTTAGAACATATATGGTATTACATGAGTATCACTGCAGTCAAATACAGAGACATAAATTAACAATTTAACAGCCACTTTTTTTTATTTTCCACTTTGCAATGAATAGCTTGTGGGCCATCATTAGATCTGATAACTGAACAGAGAGATAGACATGATTTTATATATGTTTGGCTTCCAAGAGCCATGGCTTCCAAGAAACATGATGGAGGCAACCAAATACATTTATTAATTATTTTATTTTACTTAATTTACTTATACCCCATCTCCCTCCTCAATGGGGACCCAAAGCAGCTCAGATTGTTCTCCTCTTCTTGTTTGTCACATCCTTATATGCCAGTGAGATAGGCAGGTGAGGTGGGGTGAATCTATTCTTATGTGAAAAGAAACAAAAGTGTATCCTCTTTCCCCTTACCTTGTGTATACCATAGTTCCAAGCACTCCCTCCCACCAAGTCTACCTCAAGTTTTGGAGCTGGCCTAGAACAAAAGTTCTTCAGATTATACAGCATAGCCAGCTAATGGTGATGCTTTTGCTCCTCTCAGCCTCACTCCTTTTTGTATAAAAAATAGGACCCCCTCTCTTTGTGTGTGTGTGTGTGTGTGTGTGTGTGTGTGTGTGTGTGAATGGTCACAAACATAAATAAATATACATCAGTGCTCCATCATGCCTAGTTTAGTCCAGAGTAGTTATCTGCATTAAAAAAACAGCAAGCAATTTTTAAAAACTAGAAAGAAAACCATACTCCTTGGTCACACATGCTACATTGTCTGTATTGGGAGCTTGGTGTCTACTGTGAGCATTCCTTTTACCCTCTCAGTTTGCTCAGCCTTTGGGGACAATAATGGCAAGTCATGCTTCAAGCATTGCCTGAGGCTCTAGAATACACCTGCTGATGATACTGAGATATGATATATTATAGAATATCTCATTGTCTTTTCACACACCAGGGATAAATTCACTAAGTATTTTGGGCTGCATCAGAACATAACCAACTGGCACCAAAAACTGGCCTATTTTACCTCATGGATTATAACTTCTGAGATATTATTATACTCCATTACTAAAACCAGACTGTGGTATAGCACAGAACAATCTCTAATGCTGAAGCAGCCTAAAAAGGGAGGGGTTTTGGCTCAGTGACAGAGCACATGACTTGCATACATAATGTTCCAGGTTCAGTTTGAGGCACCTCTATTTTTTTTAAAGGATCTTGGGTAGCAGTTGGATAAAGGGTTGTCAGCCTCCAGGTGACAGCTGGAGATCTCCCAGAATTACAATTGATCTCCAGTCTACAGATATCAGTTCCCCTGAAGAAAATGGCTGCTTTGGAGGGTGGACTCTATGGCATTATACCCTGCTGACTTTTCTCTCTCTCCTCCCCAAAACATGTACTCTCCAGGCTCCACCCTCCAAATCTCCAGGAATTTCCTAACATGGATCTGGGAATCCTAGTTGGAAAGGACCTTACAGGCCAAGACCCTGTACAGCCCCAGTAAATAGTACTGAATTAGTAGGAACAATGGAGAGCCAGTTTGGGGTAGTGGTTAAGAGCAGTGGGACTCTAATCTGACTAACTGGGTTTGATTCCCCACTCCTCCACTTGAAGCCAGCTGGGTGAGAGCTCTCTCAGCCCCACCCACCTCATAGGATGATTGTTGTGAGGATAATAATAACATACTTTGTAAACCGCTCTGAGTGGGTGTTAAGTTGTCCTGAAGAGCACTGGTATGTAAATCTAATGTTGTTGTTGTTGTTAATGGCACAGCAGCATCCAGTAACTGTTTGAACTACAACTATTTAGCTATTTTCATTCCAAAACATAAATATGGCCATTTCCACATGTCCTTAAAGGGACGGTCCACTCACCGAACACTGCCGGCTTTCCCCTTCACTCCAATCTACACGTCTCCAATTTCAAAAAGGTAGCAGGCTGTTTGGCTTCCATTTTTTCAGTGCCTTTTTGAGGACCGTGTAAACAGGGCCAGCGCCACCATTGAGGTAGTGAGGCGGGTGCCACGGGCTCTGGGGAACCAGAGGGGGCACCGGAGGGGGTACCGGGGGTGGAGGCATGCACCACGGAGCTGGTGTACCTGGCCTTCAGCCGCCACCGGCCAGCCCCGCACTGCCACCGCCGCCACACACCCTCAGCCGGGCGCAGCAACTGCAGGCCAGGCACAGCAGGCGGCTGGGGCAGCATGCGGAGTGTGGGCAGCTTCCACTCACTGCCCCAGCCACCTGCCGGCCAATGGGCCTGGCTTTGCTATGTGATGATGTCATCATGTGGTGATGTCATCACGCAGTCCAGGGTGTGCACATGCACATGGGGGGGGGGCGCCACAAACCCGGGCACCAGCAGTGCATGTAAATGTGTGTTCTCAGAAAAGGCACCAAAAAAATGGAAGCCAAACAGCCTGCTATTGTTTTGAAATCAGAGACATGTGAAGGGGAAAAGCTGGCAGATTTCGGTGAGTGGGCTGTCCCTTTAAGGATGTGTGGAACAGCCTGTACAAAACCCAAAACTCATTACTTAAGTTCAGCTTCACAGAAGCACAGTTCTGTTGTTATACTGCCACATTTGTATGGTTATATATATTGTTAACACATTAAAGCTTTAAAAAGTGATCTCTCGGTCAGTCATCTGCTGGAAGCTGGTCAGCCTAGTCTACTGTTCCAGTTCATGCTGGCATGCACTAAAAGCTACTGACAGCCTCTGCTGTGGATTTGGAGGGGGGAGGGGAAGAGAAAACACAAGTAAACAAACCTTCCAATGAAAGACTCCATATTTTTTTCTTCCCTTTTGAATCTGCCAAGGGGAAAAAGAGAGAGGTTGGACATAATATAAATTGATTGACTATCCACTCAGCTCTTTCTTATTTTGTCTCACTCTGATATATCAATTTCTCTTTGATATAGCGGCGCGCTATTCACACAGATACTCACACGCTTTCCCGTTCCGCGTGTTCCCTGCCATCACCGTGCCACTATTGCACCTTCCCTCCAAACCACGTGATATTCGCAGAAATCCGTTTTCTTCCCTTTTTTTTAACAGTGCATAATGGTCGGTATACCGGTAAACCAACCGTAGTGAGCAGCAGTTTGCGCGGGAAAAGAAATGGTCACCGGAGCCAATCAAAGATAAGGGGGAAGGGTACATTGCCACTTCTCAAAATTCAAGATATCGGTATACCGGATAATTGACCCCCTTTTTATAAAAAAAAGGAAGTGACATGCACCGTCAATTCTGATGGCAGAGGATGGAACCGCCCACGGTAACGCTGTACTCGGTGGCATGTGGAGAACTGATTGTGCCATGAAGATGCACCAGAAGGGTGGATGTGAGAATGCACAGCCTGGTAGCGGAATAAAGCCTATTGCCACGACAGTGCAAGATAAGCGGAAGATGAGTGAGTGTGGATTTGCCCAATCTCAGTCATAGGGAGAGAAGTCTACATGGTACACTTTGGCCATATCCACACGGTTTTATTGTAGCACAAAACTCGCGCATACTTTTGCTATTCTTCCGCTAAAACCCGTGAATACCTGTATCATCCCACAATCACGGAGTTCTGTTTATTCCGCTTCGTGATGCTTTTTTAGCTGTTCGTGGGAACAACTGGAGATGATTAAAGACTATTGGAAATGCTTCATCAGAGACTTCCCACTTAGCCCCCCCCCCCATTTTCTTGTCTGGAACTGTTGGGAGAGATTTTCCCTGCGCAAGTCCAGGGGTCCACCTAGCCTTTGTGGGCTCCCAGTGATGTCCCCTTTTTAAAAAAAAAGAAAAAAGAAAAACCAATTGCGCTATTGCGATGTTTCTCTGAATGAACAAAGCTGACCAGTTGGGTTTTTTTAAAACAAAGGGAAGTGATTTGTGCTATTGCAATATTTCAAGGGAACCAGGGCTGTGAGGCTGACAGGCGGCTGCTGCAAGAGCTCCGAACAGGACAGCATGGAGCCTGAGCAGAGCGGGCTGCGCTGGCGGGGAAGAGAAAGGTCGCCAGGTGGGGGAGAGCCTCTGGCCAGCCTGCCTGCTGCAGTCATCAGGAGTAGGAAGGGAGCAGGCGAAGGTCTCTCTCCAGGAAGCGCTGCGTTGCGGCTGTATCCATGATTACCCTCCATGAAAAGTTGCACTAGCCATGCAAATGAGGGTGGTTAGAGCGCTTACAAGCCCCACAAATATCTTTTTTTAAAATTTTTATTGGATTAGAAATCACTATAATATTCATTACAATCAATTTCCTTTAAATATTCCAGTTCTAACCCCCTCCCTTTCCCCCCCCCTTTTGTTGACTTCCAACAGTTTTCCAACCCCTTATCCATTTTTCCCCCTACTCATTTCAAACTTATTTTATTCTATTAAGCATATACTTTCACTCTCTTCTAAGCTTATCTATTATAACACAGTGCTATCTCTATTTCCTTTCCCACTTAACTTATCAACTAAGTATTACATTCCTGGCTTATATTCTTTAATAATAACAATAACAATCTTATTCATTCTAGTCTCGTCAATATGGGACAAACAATTTGTCCCTTATTCTACATAACTTTAAGTACTTCTATAAACATTGTATACATTCAATATAAGTCAATCAATTTAACTTGTACTCTATATGTTACTCTTTACTTCCTTCTATCTTATATTCATTCTATTTTGATTATATAATTTCTATACAATAATACAATTGTCTGCCAGAGATAATCAATCAATTTGACCCATACTCTACATATTTCTAAGTACTTCTGTAAACTCAATATAAAGTCAATCAATTTAACTCATATTTTATATGTTACTATATATTTCTTCCCGCCTTTCTTGTATTCCTTCTGTTTTAGTTATATAATTTCTCCATTATACAATTATCTGCCAGAAATAAAACTAGTTAGTTTCTATCCTTATAATTCTTATAATAACACCTCTATTACTTAATACTATATATAGTAATCAAATAAAATAGTTGCTTAGAATTTCATTTAACTTTCCTCCCCCCGGTAAAGTCACTTCCCTCTTCTTTTGTTGTATTTCAGTAATTTTCAAACTGCCACAGTTCTCCTCCCACTTCCCATTTTTTCACCAAATATTGCTTCAACTTTTCCCAATCCATGTTAAACTGTCCTGGATCAAGGTCTCTCAGTTTCCTTGTCATTTTGTCCATTTCCGCCATGTACAGCAATTTGTAAATCCAGTCCTCAATAGTTGGCACTTCTTGTACTTTCCACTTTTGCGCATACAAAAGTCTAGCCGCTGCTGTCATGTAAAATAACAATGTCCTGTATTGTGCTGGAATATCCTCCATTCCCAAGTTCAGTAGCAGGAGTTCTGGGTTCTTATTAACTTGAAATTGTAAAATCTCACTTATCACTCTTATTATTTCCCCCCAGTACTGCCTAGCTACCTCACAGGTCCACCACATGTGGTACAAAGATCCTTCATGCTTTTTACATTTCCAGCATTTATTAGACATGTTCAAATTCCCTAGCGCAATTTTCTTTGGTGTCAAATACCAACGATAAATCATTTTGTAAACGTTCTCTTTAATATTAGTGCATGTCGTGATCTTCAACGTATTTTTCCACAGGTATTCCCACGCCTCCATTGTTATTTCTTTATTAAAGTTTATAGCCCACTTCACCATTTGCACTTTAACTGTCTCATCTTCTGTGTACCATTTTAACAACACTTTATAAGTCTTAGAGATTTCCTTTTTATCCTCTTGTAGAATTACCTCCTCTAATTCCGAATTCTCCATTCTTACCCCTCCTTTCACACAGTCCGAGTTATAAAGGTCTCTAATCTGTCTATAATGAAACCAATTGTAGCTTGGAGACAACTCATCTTGCGTTTTTATTCTTAGTTTAAAAAATTCTATTCGTGTTATCTCCTTGTACGTTAAGCACTGTTGTTCATTATCAACAGTTCTCGGGGCCAATAATTCGTAAGGAACCACCCAGGAGGGAATTCCTTCCTGTAGGTAATCTCTATACTTCTTCCAAGTTGTGAAGAGGCTTCTCCGAATGTAATGGTGTAAAAACATAGAGTCTGCTTTTACTTTATCATACCACAGGTATGCATGCCATCCAAATATTTTTTTATATCCCTCTAAGGCCAGTAATTTGCGGTTTTTCAGCGTCATCCAGTCTTTCAACCACACCAAACAAATTGCATCGTAGTAAAGTCTTAAATTGGGCAGTTGCATTCCACCTCTCTCTTTTGCGTCCTGTAATACTTTCATTTTCACTCGAGGCTTCTTGCCTGCCCAAACAAAGTCCGATATTTTCCTCTGCCATTTTTCAAACTGCTTAGAGTCCCGAATAATTGGTATTGTTTGTAACAAAAACATCACTCTTGGCAGCACATTCATCTTGACTACTGCAATTCTTCCCAACCATGACAAATTCAATCTATTCCATTTAATCAAATCTTGCTCTATCTGAGTCCACAGTTTCTCAAAATTATTCTTGAATAGATCTATATTCTTCGCAGTCAGTTCAATTCCCAAATATTTCACCTTACTTGTTACTTCACAGTCTGTTATTTCCGTTAATAACTGTTGTTTTTGTTTGGTCATATTTTTACATAAGGCCCCACAAATATCTTGTGGGGTTGGCAGACTGCTGCTGGGGAACTCCGAATAGGATGGCATGGATGCATAAATGCTTCTTTGGATCTGAGATAATTCACACCCAAAGTGACCATTTAAGTCAACAGGAGAACTCTTGGTGACTTGTAGCTTGTTGGTGAGTTGCTGCCTTCTGAAAGTAAATGCTCCATCCATTTTACCAATTAATACATTACTATGAAACGGGATTTTAGTTTAGTTTGAGATGGTATCTTTAAACTCTTATTTCCAGCTTTTCTCTCTCTCAGATCTTTACAGTCAACAGATAAATGCTGTTTTACAAGAATGTTTGTGCTTTACTGTTGCTTGCCAGTGATGAGTCTGACTGACTGTTCTTCAACTCAAACAAATGATCTTTTAAGAATCCCAACATAATGATCTGCCCTGCCCTCTCCTCACCCCACCTCCAAAGACTAACCATAATACTGAATATGAGTTAAGAGAAGAACTGGTCTGACAGCAATATATTTCCCCCATCCCACCCCATGTTCCACACTAAAGATAAATAACTTCCCTCAGGCCACTTACACAATATATAAATTGGTCTTTGTAGTCATTTTCATTGGGGAAATCCCAGTAACAGATACTGTCCCACATCCCACTTTCAATCACTTCCCTTAATAAAACAACAGAACTGTTGTGTGTATGCATAAAGACACCTTCCTTCGCCATTTATGCCATCCTTTTTTATGGTTCCTTCTGGGAAACATTCAGCTATTTTTAAAAATGATGACTTTTGTTATTGTTGAGGCAAGTCTACAAACAATAGCTCTATCACCAAAGATCCTGAAATATGGGCAAACTAGAGGTTCTGTGAAGTTTTATAAAATCCAGCTCTACAACTGCAATATTAAAATTATTTGGTTCATCTTCAAAAATCCTGGCCTCATTTACTGTCCCTGTAACCCTTTTCAGTCATAACATTTTCCACATGTACGGGGAGAACACACTTTACTCAGTCCTCCCAATATGCACAATGGCCACTTGGTCTAGGGTTCCCAGGTGCCCTCTAGTGGCGGGCAAACTCCCAGCAAGTTACCCCAATGCCCGTTGATCACTGTGATCGGCGGGAGATTTCAAGCCTCGCAGCAATCACCCACCGCTGGCAGGTAACCTGGGCAAGTGCACAGCAGGCAAGCTCCCAGTGGGGCACAATGGCATCACTTGCTGAAGTGACATCATTGCTCTTCATATGGGAGTGCTCCCACACTTTACAGGGGCCAATTTTGGCTCCCAATGGGCCAGTTCTAAAATAATAAGATTGCACAAAGCACAGGAGCATTCCCTCACAAAGCACGATGATGTCACTTCCAGAAGTGATATCATCGCATCAGTGCTGGGAGTGCGCACTAGCAAAGACAATCATGGTGGTGATGCCCCCCTCCCAGGAGGATATGGAGACCTGACAACCCTAATTTGGTCTGAAAGAGGTAGTGCATATATTTTTAGCTTAAGTACATGCAAGGCAGAACCCCAAGGCTGAAAATACCTGCATTGTCCCATTCAGACAAAATAGCTATTGAAAGATTATGTGTACATTCACCATATGTATATAGAGAATTGTAAAACTGAAAAGGCTTCTGTGTGTTCAATATCCATCCCACACCATATCAAAATCATTTATGAATTAGGATTTATTAGTGCAGGATCGCACAGACTTGGGGGTGAGGCATCTTTTTTCTCCTCTCCCACTATTTCCTCTTTCCCTTCCTGAAAGCCCCCATAGCCTCATTCCTTTTCCTGCTCCCCTCGCTCCTTCTCGCCCACTAGCCAACCTACCTTTATCTGTCCCTCTGTCTTCAGCTTTCCTTCCTTCCCTCTTGTTGGTCTCAGCTGAGCATAGCTAAGCTTGAGACAGCTGACGTGGAAAGCCTGAACCAACTGCAACTCTAGGGAGGGGACTTTGCCTGTAGCTGAGAAGGAGCTCAGGAGGACTGGCGTTCTGAGCAAGTGTATCATCACAATAATATTTCTGCAACGGTGGGATCTGAGGTGCTATCGGACCCAGATCTTGCTCTTCTACTGCAGAGTGCAGACCAACATGGCTACCCACCCCTAACCCTGAAACAAATCTTTGTGAGGTCATAAATACATTAGTGGCAGCTGCAACTCTAGTACACTAAGAGAACTAATCTGTGTGAAATGCTTCTTACATTCTAACTGTCTGTGCTCTCCATCAGGTGTAAAGATTCTGGGGAAACTCCCACAGAAGGCTGAACTAGATTTTATGGTATCCATGAATCCAACCTTGTTGCTGCCATTTTACAGCTGTACTTGGCTTGATTTGATCTAGTACTAGTACCTAGTACAGCTTCAGGCTTGATTTGATCTAGTAGCCACTCATTTGTCTTTTTGGCTGTGCACGGTATCTGCAAAACTCCAACTCCACATTTCAAATCAATCCATTTTCTTCCTGCCAGTTGTCTTCACTGTCCAACTTTCACATCCATACATAGTAATAGGGAATACCATCGTTTGGATTATCTTGATCTTGGTTCCCAGAGAGACATCTTTATCTTTAAGGATCTTATCTAGCTCCCTCACAGCTGCTCTTCCAAGTCTCAATCTTCTTCTGATTTCTTCATTGCAGTCTCCCTTTTAGTTGATGATTGAGCCAAGGAACAGAAAGTCTATTGTTGACATGGAAAACTTCATTATTGCAACTGATCATGTTTGCATGTCTGATGTTTTGGTAATCTTCTTCATGTGTAGCATGTGTTAGAACAATATTTTATCATCTAGTATTGCCATCCAGAATGGTGGTTGTTATGCTTATATTGTTGTATACATTTGAGCTTTAAATAGGGCCTAATTACATGTTACAGCTTTTAGGTCCACCTCAGGTTCCTGTCAAACAAGATGTTCTAAACACTGAACTCCCAACAATTTTTGAAAATTAATTTTCAGATGCAAGAGACCCAATTTAGATTGAGACTGTGGTATGCAGGACAGGGAGACAAAGTCTCCTACTTCAACTCTAGTATTTGTCCTTTTCAGATTGAAAAGGAGGGGGAGAAGTTTGTAGTCAACAAGGTCGTCTGCCTCTCATTCACCCCCACTTGTACTGCCAGGAGAGGGCAGTTGCTACTTCCTTATTAGTTACTTTGCTGGCCATTTTAAACAGACACCAGCAAATCACACATACAGTCTGTCTTGGATCATCCAACTTCTCACAAGTTCTTCTACTGCTCCACCTCCTTCCTCTTTGAAAATGTAAATCTCCCCAGGCAATCACTACTTGCCTTGTTGGGGTATCTTGCATATACTGCTAGGCTGCAGTGCACATATGTTTCCCCAGGGGGTCAAATAGTGGCTCCCTAGTAAGGCTGCCAACCCTCAGCTGGCAACCAGTGGGAGGCTGGGTATGTCTTTCAGTGGCAGCATGACATTACTTCCAGGCAATCTTAGAAGTGACACCACAGCTGTCTAGGAATCATTAGGAAATCCATGGCAAAATCATAGAGTTTTCAGCAATTTCTTGAGAGGACTAATGCTACTTTGGTTTTTCCCCCTGGAAGTTACATTAATTCTCTCTAGGAACCGCCCAATATTCTGTGGTTTTATCATAGAGTTCCCAGTGATTCCTAGAGAGGTGTGCTATCACTTCTGTTTTTTCCCTAAAGAGACATCACGCTGTCACCAATGACAGTTCTTTTTTTAGCTTTCCATTCTCCTGCTGTCCATTACAGTGCTAGTGGACCTAGCAGGCACCTAGCAACCCTACTTCCCAGGGCTTTTTCAAATTAGGAAAACAGCATTGGAGGGAATGTTCAAGTCCCCCTCTCCACATGCACCACAGTCCCATGCCACTAAGTAATAAAACACTTTTGGAATCAGGATTCATCTAGCCACTAGCATCATAACTTATCAACTACAACGTATATCTCATTTTGTACAATTCAGGCTCACTTGATTTCTGTCTGTTCTGGTATCCCATGCTAATTCTAGATATTTTAGTATATAAGTTCAGCATTCTTAACTGGCAGTTATAAAAAGCATTTGTTTAGTCACATACTTAGCTGAACAATTTCTTACCAAAACTTTTAAACATTGTTTTATTTTCAATTTGTAATGTCACAATAATCTGCATTATGAAACAAAATACTTTCCATTCTTGGAAATTTATTCTCCCTGCAATCTTTAATCTTCCTTGGTGTAAGAATATTTGTACTTTGTTTAAAACTATAGCAGGAAATCAGGAAGAAAGGGGGAGTTTCAGAACAGATCTGTAGTGGCATTTGAGGAACAATAGTTATAATGGTCACTTCTGACTAATAATATTTATGAATAGTATAGTATTCTTTTCTAATAAAATCCTCAGTTTTTTAAAAAAGATTTTTAAAAAGAATCACAATTGCATTATGATACAGTCTTATGATTTATTTCTGATTTGTTCTGAGCAAGAAATAAACCACCAAAGGACCTCCCCCTCCCCCACCTCCCCGGTCTGATTCAGTGCTCTGTTCAATAACTGATTCTATTTGAAAATGCTGGTAAGATCCAGTCACAGATTTCCTAGTGTCTCTTCTAATGACATCCGAAGGAAATAAATAAACCTCTTCATACTGATCCATATCAATATTCTAATTTGTTATTTATTTTATTTACTTTACTTTTGGTCCTCCTTTCGCACTGCAACTCAAGGCAAATTACAAAATTTAGCAATGCAAAACAATGCAATAAAAACAATATAGATGATATAAACTTAAAAAATTGATTACATAAATTAGAAAATAATGCAGTACAAGTAAGAAACGTGTGCAGTTCCAGTTCCTGTATCTCAAAAAGGACATCATAGAGTTGGAGAAAGGACAGAAGAGGGCAACAAAAAAGATTAAGAGGTTGGAGAATATTTCCTAGGAGGAAAGGCTGGAGAGTCTGGGAATTTTTAGTTTAGATGAAAGACCAATGAGGCAGGATGTGACAAAAGTATATAAAATTATGTATGTGGTAGAGAAAGTGAATAGAGAGTGTTTTTTCTGCCTCTCCCATAATACTAGCAGTTGGGGGCACCCAAGTGATGGGCAATAGATTCAGAACAGACTAAAGGAAATACATGTTCACTCAAGTAATTAAATTGTGGGATTCTCTGCCAGTGAATGTAGTGATGGCCATTAGCACAAATGGTTTTAAAAGGGGATTAGACAGATGTCCTTGGGGACTAAAGGAAACCTCCTTATCAGAGGCTGCAAACCTCGGAATATCAGTGCTAAGAGGCAACATCAGGGAATGACTTTGGATTCTATGCCCTGTTGGTTGGCCCTTTGTGGGTTGCTGTGTGAAACATGTTGTTGGATTAGATGGACCTCTGTTCTGATATACTTATGAATTCCAGGTGAGATTTGAACCAAGGGTTTCTGGACTCAGAATTTATGCTCTTAGCTACTATGCTATATCAGCCCAAGTTGGGCATCTATTAATTTCCATTTGAGCTAAAGAAACTCAACTTTCCAGTAGAAACATTGATTGCCCACATTCTAGTACCACCAAACCTCTGTGCTGGGAAGTTAGAACAAATGGCAATAGGCAGGATTCTTAAGAACCTACACCTACCCAGGGACAAGAGATTGGTGTGGAATGTGCCATCAAGTTGTAGCCAACTTATGGTAACCCCTGCTGGGGTTTTCAAGGCAAGAGATAAACCAAGGTGGGTTTGCCATTGCCTGCCTCTGCATAGTGGCCCTGGTCTTTGACGGAGAAATTTCCTTTACCCAGTCAAGGGTTCTTGGGAAGGGGTTTGACTGAAGAGGCAAAATAATATTGAAGATGTCTTTTTATTAGCAGTTATACATCATTGGTCAGCTCACTCTAAACCTAACAAAAGTGAGGTCAGAAAATGGCTGCAAGATTTCTTCTCCTTACACAAGCTTATCTAAACAATGTGCATCATCATACACGTCATTTCTCAAACCAACTGACTACTACCAACACAGTCTTTTTATGTCCTTCATCCAATCAGGCATCAAGTAACACTAATAGTGTAGCTGAACTTCATGCATAAGCATAACTTATTTGTTTCAACGTAAGGTTAATAACTTAGTGTAAATATAAGTTTATCTTGTCAGTACGTCATAAGAACAATGGTGGTAGACACTGCCATCATTTCATAACTGACTTACGGCAATCCCTGGTGGGGTTTTCATGGCAAGGGACTAACAGAAGTGGTTTGCCATTGACTGCCTCTGCAACCACTGTCTTCCGGAGGTCTCCCATCCAATTACTAACCAAGGCTGACCCTGCTTAGCTTCCGAGAGCTGATGAAATCGGACTCACCTGGACTATCCAGGTCAGGTCCATAAGAATAATAGTACAGCGGCCGATAAAACTTCTTGCTATTTATAAGTATCTAGTAAAAAGGTTTGAAGAATTGCTGTGCTAATTAGGCGAGGTAATGTCTATGCTAGATGAAGTTCATGGAATCTGGCATATTCTTATCCATCTGAACTAGCATGGCTATCACAAGTATTTTCATAGGCTTTGAACTGGTATAAGCAGCCTGTAAATCTTCCATGGGAAACTCTGTACATACTTTCCAATTATACAGTACGTTCACTCACTTTGCAAACCTTTTGCTGGTATTTCTTGCATTGATAACAACTGAAAACACAGATGAATTTTATAACAATAACTATTCAAATACTCATTATACAACCACATCTCCATCAAGTTATAAGGTAGACATTGCCACAAACAGTTTCATAATGTTTAAATGGAAAGAGAGAGAATTATGCAATAGGGAAATTTAGTTTAAGTCTGCAATTTCATAAACACTGAAATTAGCCCAATTGAAATTAGTACAACACAAGTAAGGGCCCCACAAGGACTTGCAGATGGCCTCTCATTTTCTCCTGTATCCCCACAATTGCTTGTTTCCCTCCCCTGCAGTACCCGTAACTTTTTCCTCTTCCTTATTTTATTTATATAGGATATTTCTATGCCATCTCTTCAGAGTCCTGGATGAGGTGGTTTACAATTAAAATCCCTACAATATATATTTAAAAAGCCATTAAAAATAAACCATTGGATACAGGCAGCATAAAACCATCCATCATAGAGGAGACCATTAAAAAGCTGATAAAATAAAAGCCCTAATTAAAAGCCTGAGTTTAAAAGATGTGTTTTGGCCTGATGCCTAAAAGAAAGTAAAGCAAGTGCCAGTCAAGCCTCAGGGGAGAGGGTATTCTAAATACGAGATGCCACCACAGAAAATGCCCTGTCTCTAGTTGCCATCCACCTCACCTCTGAAGACAGGAGCACAGAGAACAGGAATTAAGAAAGTCAGATTGTAACTGGTAGACTGAATAGTATGGGAGAAGATTGTTCTTCAGTTACTCTGGCTACAAGCTGTTTAGGGCCTTAAAGGTAAGAACCAGCATTTTGAATTATGTTTGGAAACAGATGGATAACCAGTGCAGATTTTTCAGCACAGGGGTGATACAATCTCTGTAACTAACACCTTACAGTAGCTTGGCTGCCACATTTTAGACCAACTGAAGTTTCCATACCATTTTCAAAGGTAATCCCACATAAAATGCATTACAGTAATCTAACTTGGACATGATCAGAGGATGGATCATTGTGACAAGATCATGCTTTTTGAGGAACAACAAACACCAGTTACAGCTGATAAAAGGCATTATGTACTGCAGAGGAGACCTGAGCCTCCAATTATAGGTCAGGATACAAGCTGCAATCCAACTCTTTCAAGAAGAGAGCAGCCCCCTCCAGGACAGGCTGACTCTGCAGTCCTCAAGCAGTTTCTTCACTGACCAACAGCAGTCTTGTCTGGACTGAGCTTCAGTTTATTGGCCCTCATTCATCCCGTCACCTTCTCTAGGCACCTGTTCTCTATTCTTTCACATGCCAACCACCCTACTTTTATCTGCCCTCCTGTTTTCAGCTTTTCCTCTTTCCCTACCCCTGGTAGCCTCTCCTTGGGAAGCATCTGGCCCAGTTGCATGTTGGCCACTAGTGCCAGGCTAGTTCCATTTGTGCAGTAGCCACCAATGATGTTGTGCATGTTCTCAGCAAGTTCTCTTCCATCAAGGTGTTAGCAATCAGACCCCTCCTCACTGCTATGAGGGCAGTTTATAGATGGAATATCATAAACATCTGTCCCCATATATCATAAGCCCAAGGCACTGCCTGGCCCAGAATGGATGCCAGCAAGGCGGGAGCCTAGAAAATTACGAGTGTGAGTCAGAGCAGCTGATTGACTGAAGTCCCTCCATGCACTGGACATAACTCAGGACAATGAGCTTTCCCAAGAAACTCCTGAGTCCTGCCTCATCTCATCAATGCTCAATTTCATATCCCCCCTCCCCCGTGTCCACTTACCGTAATCAAGCTATTCAGCAAACCTGGTAGCTTTTCCCATCTGGTACTTACAGGGTCATCAAGCACTATAGTCCACCTCAGACAAGACCCATCACAACTTATTTTCCAACCTCCAGACAACTCATTAAGTTATTGTTCAGAGGGCAAAGATGTCAGCTTGTCCCAGGGAGCTTTTTGCCTTATAACTGGGCCACCAGTGAGTGTGTGTGTGTGTTCTGGATCTGTCCACATTTCCCCAAATCCATTTGGGCCTCTTCTCTTCATTATGAATTGCTGGTTGTTTTGCTGCTGCCTTCCACTGACCTCTATATTTGAGACTGGTAATTATTGCCCTCCCCAAAACTGCTTTCTCCCCCTTTTCCCCCTGATTTTCTTAGCCTTGTATATGTGCTGTGTGTGATTTCTGTACATTTGTCCTTTTATTTCTCTTTAATAAAAAAACTTTTCCAGTTGAACAGCTGCCTGGCTTATTTGAGAGTTCTCAAAGGGAATAATCCCGGTAAATATAGGTGGAGAATCTCATATACCCCCTCTCACTTGTCTCCTTTAAACTAATTGCCCAACTAATTAGAAGACCACCTATTTGGGTAACAAGGGGACATGATAGTGGGAGAGACCTTTTCTAGGGCTGTTTTGGCCTCCCATTCCATTCCTGCTCCCCTTCGAATGTCTTTCCTTTACAGAAGCCAAGGCTTGGAAGGTTTCCTAATATTTTTGTGGCTGCCTAGCAACCACCAACAGACACTGAGGGCATTCCTTTCTTAAAGCTACAAGTGTTTCTGTTATTTGGGGATGTTTTAATCCCCTGAGGAGTGTGCATGTATGTTTAGATTTCTGCAACTCTAGAAATGGAGATTGTGTTTGTTTGTTTATGTCATTTATACACCTTTGGACACCTTTCTCACTGGGACTCAAGGTGAATTACTTAGTATGAGGTTAGTACAGTCAATATCAAGGACATTCCAATAAACAATGCCATAGGATATATAAATGCAAATTTGCAAAGACATAACAGCAAAAAACCAATACAGAGTAGAAGAAATGCTGAAACAGAGCATAAGCAATTCTAAGACTGACATTAAACAACATAGACCTTCCCAGTAGGATCATATTTAAAACAACAGGTAGGGCATAAGGCAATAGATAGTAAATAGCACCGCATAGTAGTGAAGTCTACTGTCCCTATCTCTTTAGCAAAGAATCTCTTTGAGAACACCTCCTTACAGTACAGCCTTCCTATCCGAGTAAAAAAGCCCTCTTGAATAATTGTAGGGAAATCCTTCTACCCCAGTCTGTCACTAGTTCCATTTTGCAGCTGTATAAATCATATCCTCTATGGCATAGTTGGGAAATAGATGAACTGATTTCTGAGTAGATATAAGATCAGATTGAGTGGCATTTTAGATTAAAATGGATGGTACATCTATTTATATCCAGAATTTGACTAGAGAGTCTATGTATATGTGTGCTGAGACATAGCAAGCATTTTCCTAAGAATTAAATGCTTCTAAAATACTTTGCTATATCCTTAATCAGAAATGAGCATATAGCAGAACAATCAGCTTACAAAATGCTTGCATCTTCCTACGACAGAAAAACACCTGCTGTTCTGCTGTCCTAAGGCAGCTGCAGACTCCAAAGCAATGATGCCCCAGAATGTCAGGGCAAAGGAAGCTGGCATGCAACAATTGTAAATCCTTTAAGAGGACAAAAGCAGGCGACAGGCCTCACGCTCTGCGACCAGATGCATGCAATCCCTCTTTCATGTGGCTTCCTCTCAACCCACAGCCTTCTGGCCAGCAGAACTGCATCACCTTCCCTCCCCCAAGCTTGGTCCTGTGGCTATTAACCCTTCACCATATGGAATCTGAAATTATATTGGCTATCCCAACTGACTTCCAGCTTCTCTGCCCATTATGCATCTACACACAGTGAAGCACTTCTCTTTGGTTGGGGTGCCGGTAGGTAGTGGTTTGTTTTCACAGAAGAGAGTATTCTTCCTTTCACTAGCCTTGGGTCAGTACAGAGGCTGTGTTTCTAGCAAAGATCAGTCAATAAGATGCTCAGAGACAGCCAAGAGCCGCTTGGGAGGTACTTGTCTGCCACCCCTCCCTTCCTCCTTCAGTGCCGCATGTTGTCACTCACTATGATAAATGACACTAGAGTGGAAGAAGCTCTTTACCAAGCGTGGTCTGAGCCCCCAGGGGGTTCACAAAATACTGCAAAGCTGCAGCTGATAAAATGGTAACAAATTCAATTAGGGAAATTTAATTTAGTCAACAAGCGGGCGGTTGGCTTGTTGAGGCCATATGGGAAAGTGGTGTTTCCTTATAGGAAAAAATAATCTAAACAATGAACTCATGGGTCTTCATAATTCTGTACCCATCCAGGAAGTCATGAAAGTTGTACTGATTAATTTTATACAATATGGCAAAATCTGAGACACCCAGAGAGAAGGGATTGTATTGGCAAAAGGAGACACAAATTTGAACTGCCAGCCCAAACATGAAAATGACACCTAGGAGAAGAGAGGGAAGTTTGTGTTTTAATATTAGTGTTTTATTGCATTGTTATGGGGCCATGGTGTTGTACTTAGTGATGAGCTATCTTACTTCCTTCTAGGTTACTGCATAGCCTGCTAATTAGTTTTGAACCAGACATGTTTTATCTCTCAGCTTAATCTACCTCACAGTGCTGTGAAGATAAAAGTAGAGGGGAAGAAACAATGTAACCCACTTTGAGTTTCCACTGGGGAGAAAGGGGGGTATAAATGAAGGAAATAAATAATGACCCATCTGAAAGTCTTTAGCTGTTTCCACATGGATTATCTGCCCCAGGTTCAGTGCTGTTGGGAAGAGGGTTTTTCCTGCTTCCCCGCAAAATCATGGTACAAGATCCTGGCACCTCTGAAGGCCACCACCTCTGCAGTGGATCCTGGCTGCTAAAATATTGTAAACACCTCAGAAACAAACCCTTGATGCCTACCACAAATTAGTCACTAACTCAGGGCATCTTTCTTCAGTCCTTCAAAGAGGCAGTCATCCACCCCCTACTTTAAAATAATCTGTAGACAAAAATGATATAGCCAATCATCACCCAGTTTCTAATCTGCCCTTTCTGGGCCATGCGATTGAGAGAGCGATAGTTGACCATTCCAGGTCTTCTTAGATAACTCTGGTGCACTGGACCCTTTTCAGGCTGGGTTCAGGTTGGCTCTGGGACAGAGATGACTCTGGTAGCTTTAGCTGATGACCTCTATGCTTCTTTGTTGCTCCTCTTGGATCTATATGCAGCCTTTGATACAGTAGACCATGCCATTCTATTGAGATGATTGGAGGAAGAAGTAGCTATCAGAGGATGCTCCTTGGACTGGTTTAAATCATTCCTTATGGAACAGACTCAAACAGCTGTTGTTGGATACTAGCTGGAAATTATTTTGTGGGATTCCACAAGGCTTAAAGCTCCCACTCTCCTGGCTTTCCACAAAATGCAAAACTGAATTACTCAGGATGGTTTTTTTTACTTGAGCAATAAGGCCGTGCTGTAAGAAATGGCTCAGAGAGATGCCTTGGTAAAAGGACAGGGACTGTAGACTATTCTATTGGATAATGTCTATTGATGTAGATACGCTCCTACTGGGTAGTTTCTGTGTCATTAAAGATGTCACATTTAATTATTTATGCTTTGTTTCAGCAATGTTTCTATGTTCAGATTTAGGCTTGTTTTCAAATTTCTGCAACCCATACCCTATTCTCTTCCCTTTGTGTTATATTCAGTGCCAGATGAATATAATACTTTTAAGTGTAATGTGGCTCAAAAAAGTATGTGCAACAATAAATTAATTTAATTTAATTTATTGTATTTATATTCCGCCCTCCCCGCTTTCGCAGGCTCAGGGCGGAAATTAGTTTTTAAGGTGCCTCAAGACTCAGTTGCCATGTATGAGGCCAGTTTGAACTCTCATTTTTCCTGTCCTGCTATTCTGTCCCATTGTTGGATAGGGTTTCTAGGTTTTAGTAATACTCCAAAAAATTGCTAAATCTACCTGACCAGACTTAATAGCAGAGCAAAATAAATGTGTATACCAAAGGCAACAGTGGCTATGACATACCACTTTCAAAAAATAATGCATAGCAGTTGGATGCCATGTTTCTGATCCTTCCTACATGGCATGAAATAGGTGGACTACAGACCTCATTTCATTTTTTGTCACTTAATATTGTCAATTTAAGAAGCCCCAGGTATGATTCCTTTGCACATTCCTGGATGGCGTTAGTAAATTCTCAATCCTAGTTTGGGATTAGCTGAGTTTGGACATAACCAGTGTTTGAAGCCGTTCTTGAACAGCTGAATCTGTCAAGGGGGTAGTTAGAGAAAATTCTGCAGAAGGGGCTTGAGAAGAGCATGTGACCCTGCAGCCCAATCAATTAATCATGATTATAGAGATGAGAAGTGTTTATTATATCTATGATGGTCTTCAGTTTTAGAAAAAACAGTTTCAACACTCTGGTTAAAATACCATTTCTTTTTTCTAGGGAAAGGTATCAGAGTACAACATCTGGAAAAAAATACCCAAAGGTTAAAACTGGTACGGAGTTTCTATTCTTATAAGCAATGTTACATTGTGAAAAATTTTCAAGGATTCACTTTCGTTTTTAATTCATTTGTTTCTAGCTTTCTATATGCCCTTTTCTGTTTACTATCTGAGGTTATGTATTTATTTACATAACCATTTTACTGGCATGAAGCATCACAAACTTTAAACTTGAAACTGAAAATGAGTAAGACCTTTTACTGACTAACAGGAATTAGCCAGTCAAAGAACAGGGGAAATATCCTATATCTTATCTCTCTGATATGTCTCTGTTCACCTATCTAATCAATACATGTGGAAAAATCCAGTGGCCCCAATCCAACTAAGCTGAACATGTTTGAGTCCTGTCAATGGGACATTTTTATTTGCTAATTGATAATGTAAATGAAAATACATCAAACACCACAAGTATACAATAACAAGCAATATGCTTATCATATTAAATTAAGATATTTTTTACTGGTATGTACTGTGTGTTAAGTCAACCATTATATAACATGTTGTTGAATGCCCAACATGCCTTACATTTTGATTCGGCAGCAATCTTAGCTAAGTGGTAGGCTTAAGCAAGGTAAATAAATCCCAAGGTTTCCTCCACTGTTCTGATTTTCTAGGAATTGCAGTTTTTCCCAAGTGTTTTGCAAATACTAATATTGCCACCGGCAAAACATACCATACATGAATCATATGTACTTATCAAAGAGAGTTTCTGGTAGGTAGCTGTGTTGGTCTGCCGTAGGACAGCAGGATTTGAGTCTCAAAAGCTTATACCCTGAGAATCTTGTTGGTCTCTAAGGTGCCGCTGGACTCAACCCCTGTTTATCAAAGAGATTTTACATAGGTCATGCCCCCCAAACCCCCTCCAAACCCAACACAGTCAAAAGCAGAATTCTTTTATTTTCTTCCTTTATACCCCACCTTTATCCCCAATGGGGACCAAAAGCGGTTGACATCATTCTCCTCCAGTTTAGCAACAACCTTATGAGGTAGGTTAGGCTGAGAGCATGTGACTGGCCAAGGTCACCCAGCAAGACTCCATGACACAGTGAGGAGCTGAAGCTGGATCTCCTAGATCCTAATCTAACATCCTAACCACTTAACCACACTGGCTCTCGGTATTTTCTAGTATCTTATTGTTTCTGTGATTATTTTTTAGAGAAAAATTGCTCTAGTACAGAGCTACCACATACGAATACAACCATCTTTGGATCATTTGTATGATATTAAGTTCCACTGCATCACCATCCTTAGCTTGCAGGAAGTCCCAGCAGAAAACTGGAGGTTCAGGGGCCAATCCGGGCATGACTCATGTGGTTCCTGGTTTTCCCCTTTGTGCTGGAGAAAATAAACGCCTTATTTTCTCTGACTCAGATGGGAAACTGTGGGGTGGCTGCAAGTGGAACTTCCCTTTGGATGTTCTACCCATAGCCACTGGAGAAAGAAGGCAGAGCTAAGTTCCAGTTTCAAAATGGCATGAGGCTACTCATTGCTAGATCTGCATTTCCATCCACATGGCCTTCCTACAAGGAGCTCAGTGTGGTGTATATGGCTGTTCCTTCCTCCCTTTTATCCTTACAGTCTATGACATAGGTTAGACTGAGAGAATGTGACAGGATCAGAGTTAATCAATGACCTTTGTGTCTAAGCAGAGATTTAAACATGAACCTACAAGTAAAGCAGAAGCAGCTCTATATTATTTCTGCAGACTTTATGCATAACTCACTTAGAAGATTTCCTGTGTAAACCCCAATGGAATGAATAGAAGCAATGTAAGAGCTTTTCAGTGGGACTCAAATAGGGCTTCAGTGAGTCTAGGGCCAGCAAATGGTCCAGTGGAACATGCCCTCTCTTTATTCAAAGTTCTGGCAAGATATAACCCACTCTGACAGCCCCTTTCCCAAAAGATTTCATGATCAGTAGTTCAGGAACCAAAACTTTATTTGCACTTGCCCACAGGCTGATTTCATATGAAGAGAGGGAACCACAGTGGTTCCTTTGAAGCTACTTACAAGCTTCCTGTAGCCTCCCCCTCGCTGTATAGAGAGGCCCACTAAGGTTACTTGTGTATTTTTTGTGGAGTCTGTCAAAGGGAACTCTACTGGAACTGACTGGGCCCACGAATGGGCTCAGGGTAGGTTACAGTAAAATGCTCAATGAGCATTAAAACATATAAAATACATTTAAAATGCAAGAAAACACCACAAATACATATAAAAACAGATGGCGGGCCCCCTCCAATTTCCCCAATCATAATATAAACAAAGCAGAACAAAAGGGTGGGGTGGAGGCACAGTTTATAATGATCTGGTGACTGCGCTTATAGGGAGACAGATGATTACGTTGCCCCCCTGGCGGGAGACCAGTAGGAAAGCTTCTAACAGTCCAAGACTGGCCTCAACCATACGTTGGTGGAACATCTCTGTCTTACAGGCCTGCCAAAAGAATATAAAATCCTGGTGGACCTGGGTGTCCTCCGATAGAGAGTTTCACCAGGTTGGGGCCAGGACTGAAAATGCCCTGGCCCTGGTCGAGGCCAGCCTGGCCTCCCTGGGGCCAGGGACCACCAGTAAGTTCTTATTTGCAGATCTTAATGCTCTCCGGAGTACATATGGGGAGAGACGGTCCCGCAGGTATGCTGGTCCCAGTCCATTTAGGGCTTTAAAGTTTAAAGCCACAACCGTAAACCTAATCTAGAATTTGATGGGGAACCAGTGCAGCTGCTGCAGGATGGGAGTAATATGTGCCCTGTATGGTGTGCCCATCAGGACACATACAGCGTTCTGGACCTGCTGTAATTTCCAGGTTAGACCCAAGGGAAGCCCTGCTTAGAGCAAGTTACAGTAGTCTATTCTGGAGGTGACCGTTGCATGGATCACTGTAGTTAGATCATGGGTCGACAGATAAGCCACAAGCTACCTGACCTGTTGAAGATGGAAAAATGCAGACTGGACAGCTGCCATGACCTGACCCTCCATCGATAAGGAGGAATCCAGTATCACTCCAAGACTCCGGACCAATGAGACAGGTGCTAACAGCGCCCCATAGAAGGTCGGGAGCTGGATTCCCAAATCTGGCAACCCCTGGCCCAAATACAGGACCTCCGTCTTTACCGGATTCAGCTTCAGCTGGCTCTGCTTTACCCATCCAGCTACAGCCTCCAAAGCTTTTACTAGGACATCAGGAGCAGAGTCAAGCCAGCCACCCATCAGCAGATACAACTGGGTGTCATCCGCATATTGGTGACAACTCAGTACGAAACTTCGCACCAACTGGGCAAGGGGGCACATGTAAAGGTTGAATAACAAAGGAAAAAGTATTGCTCCATGTGGAACGCTGCACACCAAAGGCTGGCATGCGGATAAGGTCTCCCCAAGCTCCACTCTCTGTCCTCAACCGCGGAGAAAGGAGACAAGCTACTGCAAAGCAAAGCCTGGTCTTCCCATACTTGCTTGAATACGCAAATTGTTTCTGGGAAAGAAAAGCTGTATTCCTTTCTGGCATATAAAACCTACTTCTCTGAATTTTGCACCAAGCCAAACAAATATTTATTTATTGGCCATATTACCAGAAACCCACAAGATTCTCCTGGAGAATCTTCTACATGAGAGCAGATGTTGACTTTTGTTTATATGAATAAAAACTTTATCTTAAAAGTTATGGATTATGATTTCATCCAGTGACATGCACACTCAGCCCACTAAAGGGGTAGGGGTTTCGGTTAGTAGCTTGGTTTTGAGAAGTGGCTCTTCTGATGAGATACATTAATAGTAAACCTTAGCCTGTTTGTTTACATCTGGCATGCCTATCCACCCTTTCTCAATAGTTTTTCATTCATTTAACTGGAAATACTCAGGAAATTCTCTTCACTGTTTTCATTACTCTCTTTCATTTCACGTTACTTCTCCTTCTAGCTGATTTTCCAGGCAAAGCTCGGGCATGTAATAATGTACACAAATGCATGCACTTATGGACCACTGTTGAGAAGGAAGCAGTAACTCAGACACCATGTTAAAAGAGACCCTTATGAATTTACATATTATATTCTCATAGCTAGCGAAGTCAAAAGTATCTTCTTCTTAAACAATGAGGAAGAGATTATGTTCCATAGTTTGGAAACTGCTGGAGGCAGAATCCCATATTTGAGACAAAAGATTTGTTATAATATTTGCTGCCAACTGTACTCAGATGTTTATGGTACAGACATCTTCCAATCTGTAGGGATCAGATGCTGCCATATAAAAACATGAGATTTCGTTTGCCTGAAAGCACTCAGTTCATTAATCTATTAATACTATCCACTACTAAAGGGGGGGGGATTGAAATCTGCCAATCAACGGCTTGTATGTTACCAGCATTCTTTTGCTGGGCAGTGGAATTTTGGACTCAGAGTCAGGAGGAAGTGGGTAAGGCATAGAGTTCAGACTGTGGAACCCTGAGCGACGGGAGCTTCCTGTTCAAGAGAAAGGGGACTGCAGGTTTTGCCTGCACAAATATTGCCTGATCTTGCACTTTACTAATCTTTAATTAAAGTGAGCTGGTAATGCACGAGCACAAGTCTGAGTTACTTAATTTGGATTATTTAATTATTCATTCATTCATACTTCATTCAAGCTCAGAACAGGAACCTCAAAAACACAAAATACTATGTTTCTATGTGTGTGTGTTGTGTGCTGGGGATTTGTCCTTCTCATTTGTTCCTAGTTCTCTAGCCTTTTAAATCCAGTTTTGATAGAAAGGTGGAAAGGTGGAAAGCCTTTCCTTGCTATCTAAAGATCTCACTTAACTAGAGAGTTCTGGTGTCCTGCTCCTTTGGCCATGCCACAAGGCTGCCAGTCTCCCCCAGCAGGTGTCCTTCTGCAGCATGAGTAACCATGAGCTTCTAAAGTCACTCTCCATCTTTTTGTCCTCTGTTGCAGGTTCTATACTTTGCATGGCAAGTAGCTGGAAGGGGAGGGAATTTGCAACTGGAAAAATCTCCCTGATGCAGTTTAGATCCAAATCCTATGCACAAACACACACATACAACTAACATTTTTAATAAAACAGTGGGAAACCCATTCTAGTATATTCCACTGTTGCATCAGTGTGGGCCTTTCTCAGTGGTATAGATGGTAACTATATCAAGAGGATTTAATAGTTTTTATTTCATTATCACACATGGAAAATTCCCTTACTAATAACAAATAGAGGCCCCAAGAGGCTAGAAGTAACTTCACAAAAAGGAACGTGAGTCAACCCAGCCTACAAAAGATAAGGAGCCAAGCTGCAATTGCTTAACCCTGATCTTTTAACCTTCCCCCCCCCCACCAGCAGGAGTTCCTTATTCTGGTGGGGCTCTCAACATAAAATTGAAACAAATGAAATTGCTACTAGACAAAAACCAGCCACAGCTTGTCTATTTGCCCTCTTCTTGCCTCCCTTCCTCCAATTACTCTCTAAGTCTACCAAAATTCATTTTCTTCTAAGATATATAAGTTCAAATCACTTTATAATAAGCCACTTCCTCATTTCCTTTGTTTACAGTAGGTGGGTTCGGTGATTTCCATGTCCATGTGATGCAGAGTGTGTCAGACAAGAGCAGTGTGTCCAACAGTTTCATTAAAGAGGGTTACTGTAGTCCAGTTATCAGGAAGGCTCTGCACTGGGTCTTTCACAGTCAAAGTGTATCAAAATCAAAAAGATTCCAGTAGCACCTTTAAGACTAACCAATTTTATTGTAGCATAAGCTTTCGAGAATCACAGTTCTCTTCGTCAGATGCATGGAGGGCAAAAAGAAACTGGTCAGATATAGAGGAGGGGAGGGGAGGGCGGAGTAGATGCAAACAGCTCCTTCTGATATGGAGATGCAAACAGCTCCTTCTGATATGGAGATCAGTTTGCTTCTGTTGAGGAAATCAGTTACCTCTGATAATGAGATAACCACTCATAGTCCCTATTCAGTCCCAGCTTGACAGAGTCAAATTTACATATGAATTCCAATTCAGCAGCTTCCCGTTGGATTTTGTTTTTGAAAGGTTTCTGTTGAACTACAGTGACCTTTAAGTCTTTGATGGAATGTCCTGGTAGATTGAAGTGTTCTCCCACTGGTTTCTGGATGTTGCCATTTCTAATATCAGATTTGTGTCCATTTATTCTTTTGCGTAGAGGTTGGCTGGTTTGTCCAATGTACAGAGCAGATGGACATTGTTGGCACATGAGGGCATAAGTCAAAGTGTATGTTATGCCTGGTGATCCAGACCAGGACTGATTTCTTGGATATGAATCTAGGAGGGTGGGCTGCTTTTGATCAAGGAAATGGAGATGAGGGTGTGATTTAACCCTTTTCTGTCTCTGTTATTTGCCTGGTTTAAATTGCTTCTCCAGCTTCTATTTGCTTCTGAAAGTATGATAGAGGCTCCTCTATCCACCCCCAGCAGCAAATTGCAAATGGGGAGGTTGATTTCAGTTGGGGGAACTGATTATTTTTAATTATGTAGTGCATTTTTATCCTGTCCTTCCTCCAAGGAGCTTGTGGTGGCATATGTGGTTCTCCCCATCTCCATTTTATCCTCACTATAGTCCTGTGGGGTAGGCTAAGAGAGACTTGCTGGCCCAAGATCACACAGCAAGCTTCCTGGAGTTGAAACTGGGGCCGTTTGCACACTGCTTACCTTCTCTCGGAATGACCCAGAACATCGCGCAAAAAAATGTGGAAGATCATGTTTTCTCGCGCGAGATTTGCGCAACGTCGCACAAATCTCACATGAGAAAACATGATCTTCCACGTTTTTTGCGCAATGTTCCAGGTCATTCCAAGAGAAGGTAAGCAGTGTGGAAATAGCTTGGGTCTCCCAGATCATCCTAGTCCAATACTGTAACCACTACATGACTATGTCTTTCACTGGGAAGAAAAGAAAAAGGTGAGTTAAACGCCCACATCTCATGTTCTGCTTCCTTAATCTAATGAGCAAGACACACCTACTTCACATTTGCATTTAGTAACAAAAAGATGGGATGAGACATCCATCATGGATTTTCTGGCCTAATATGTAGCTTGACCCTCAGACACTTCCTTCAACACAAGAATCAGTTAAGATCCACAAACCTTCTTCTACTTGAAATTTAAGAAATACTAGGGTGATTGTTTGCCCACTATATGTAGCTTATATATGAAGTTTCCTCACTGTGTGCAGCAAAATTCACGTTTTCTTTGATCATCTGCACAAAGTAGGAGGCAAGAAGTCTTCATGACATGTAGAAAATTCTTATCTCCAACACTGTGGATCCATAATTTGTGCACAGGATCAAAGTGGTAGTGGAGCCTATCCTAGTAATAACATACAAGAACTTGCAGTGGCCACTGAACCCCTCTACAGACACACACAATGTCTTCTTTCACTTTTTCTGAAAGCCCCCTAGTTTCTTCCCTTTTCTTGCTTCCTTCCATCATTCCCATCCACCAGCCAACCTAATTTATCTGTGCCCCTACCCTCCATCTTTAGTTTTTCCTCCTTCCCTTCTTTCTGGCAGCATCTCTCCAGGAGATCTCTGGCCAAGTTGCATGGTGTCAATCTCCAGGCTGGAACCCAGTTGCAAGTGCTGGTGGAGCAGGGCCCAGTTGTGTAGTGCTTGCCACACTGGATCCAGTTGAACAATGAGGAACCTCTACAAACTTGCACAAGCACCTCATTTCCCCCTTTTTCTACCTCACACTATTTCCCTTTCCCTCCCACTAACAGCCCCCATATCCTCACATTTCCTTCTCTCCATCCACCAACCACCCTACCTTTTATCTGCCCCTCTTCAGCTACATTTATTTATTTACTTCATTTAAACCCCAAATTTCTCCAAAATGGGGATCCAAAGCAGCTTACATCATTCTCCTCACCTCCATTTTATCTTCACAACAACCCTGGGAAGTAGGTTAATTTGAGGGTGTGTGACTGGCCAAAAGTCATCAAGTGACCTTCCATGGCAGAGTGGGAATTTGAACCTGGGTCTCCCAGATCCCGTTCTGAAACTCTAACCTCTTTATCACAGGATTAAGTGGTCATGCACTCTGTAGTAAAACCATTATATTCGATGGGTAGCATTCTCAGGGCCATAAAAACACACTGTGATTTGTGAGTGACTCAAATCAGCAAGGATGTTTTGTGGCTGAAATTCCTCACTCAGGTAGACAGCTTGGGTTTTCTCTGGCAGTGACATTGTCATGTACATGGCATAAGTTTTTCTCATGACCCACCCCTCCCAAAATCTCCCTGGGGTTATAGGCTTGAAACTGGCAGCCCTAACCCTTGATGATATTGCAGTCATCGAGGGATGAACATGTATGTGTGAATCAGCCCCTAGCTTTATCCCCAGCCATTAGAAAACCAGCATGTGATCCTGGAAAGTCACTCTCAACCTTGGTGGTTTTTGTGTGTGTGTGTTTGGTAAAACAGTAGTAGGCAACATAAATTTCATGTTCCATATCAGTTACCATCAGTCTTGTACTGTTTTAGCTGCAGTGTCGCCTTCTTTCCATTCCTCTCAGCAACAACAGAATCATGATTATAAACTAAAGTGGCCATTTTGAGCCTCCTCATACTACCCACTAACACCATGCCCAGCAGCTATAGGCCACCTTGTTATCAGAAACCACCACCTTACCTTTTTTTTTAACATCTTAGTTCTTTATAACAGACGGCCCAGGCTTAATATTATTCTAGTTCCAAATAAGAGGCAGCCTGAAATTTACTTCTCAGTATGAGCCATGTGGGAAATAATGAGGCTCCTGTGGGTCTTGTGCCAGGCTCTTTTCTTCCTCGGGGCCTGGTCAGCGCCAATGCCCCAAAGGCATCCATTGCAGCAGGTTAAATGTCTCCATGGAGATTTCAGCTCCTTCTCTGCTTCCCCTCCCCTTTCCTTTTATAGGTTTTTCCCTGTTTATTGTAAACAGCATCATGATCTCACCACACACTGGCAGAGCTTCTGCCCAGATCTGGTCACCTGCTTGCCTAAGTTGCCTTGCCATCCTGCTGGTGCCTGGAAAAGTAGTAATGCCACTCTTTCAAAACAGCCCAAACGTGACAGGAGTGTTGTTGTTGTTGTTGTTGTTGTTTTTAATTATTATTCCCTATCCTTTCATCAACTGTGCCTGGGTTTTGCACAGCAGCTGCAGTAGCCAGTCTGCCAACAAGGAGAGATGCCAGGGGAGTACTTTGCAAAGGGGTTGGTTCTGTGGACAGAGGCCCTGGGATCTGGCACACATTTGCATGCTTTTGGGGAGGGGGAGCTACAAAGACATTGGAGGCTTTATCTCACCTCTGATCTCTTATGGCTAAGCTGCCCCAGCCTCTGCCAGGGACAACACAGCATGCAGCAGGAACACAGCAAGGCCTTGTGGGGTTCGCTGCAGGTTATTTTGCCCATCTTTTTCCATCAAAGGGGGGAAAGGATTTCCACTTACATGTTTAGTTCTTGATTTGTTCTAAAATATGTTTTGGTGCCACAGACTCTAAAACCTACAATTAAGGCCAATGAATATACATCTTCTTCTGATGTTAACAGCACTGTAGCATTTGTTAAAGGTGTTCTTTCTGAATAGGCTTTTGCATTTTCAAGCACAATGCCTTAGAACTGTGATTGAAGGGAGTGTCTATAGCTCAGTTGTTGGGTTCTCACTGTACACTCAGAAGGTCTTCAGCACCTCCAGTTTAAAAAATCTCAGGTTGTAGAAGAGAGAGGTTATAAGACAACCTAGGAGAGCTGCTGTCATTTGTAACATGCAGCACTAGGTTGGATTCCTCAATCATGGATTCCGCATGCAACGGATCTCCGCATGGCGGCTTGGAGAGGCAAGGCTGGGAGTTGAACCGCCCGGTCAGCAGGGTGCAGCTTCGGATGGCGGCCAGGCAAGTGGGGGTGAAATGTGCGAAAAATAAGGCAGTGGAACTCGTGTGTGATATCAAGTGTAGGTTGCCATAAAAGCTAAACACAATGTGCCATATGCACCCAAAACAATATTGCCCCGTTGTGAGCCATGGATCAATTCGACTGTGCTTAACTGTAGTTCTCCCTGTGTCTTGCCCCCTGCCCCAGTCTATGAAAGCGAGAGGAGAAGGATCAGAAGGGGTGGGGGAACCGTGGGTGACGCCACCAGACCCCCATGCCGGTTCCTCCTGCTGAGCGCTCTGGGAGGCTGGGGCGAGGAAAGCAAATGCAGAACAAGTGATGGACAACTTTAGAAATGAAGTGCCACCTGCTGCCCATGGTGTGAACAACCACTGCCCCCCCTTTTTTGGTGGACAGTTCTGAGCATGCGTCAAGGGAAGTGCATCACGGAAAGGCCACTCATGTCCCGTGGACAGTAGACCGTGAACCCGTGGACAGAAGACTGTGTGTGGCTGCGGCAGCAAGTGAACAGCAAATCCAGCAGGGAACATGTGGAAGTTCAATCGCGTGGAGAACACGTGTAATTCGTAACATCTGTTTCGGCTCTCAGTTGTTGGGTGCTCGCTGTACACTCAGAAGGTCTTCAGCACCTCCAGTTTAAAAAATCTCAGGTTGTAGGAGAAAGAGGTTACAAGACAACCTAGGAGAGCTGCTGTCATTTGTAACATGCAGCACTAGGTTGGATTCCTCAACCATCTGACTCTGTTGAAGGACTCTTCTTCAATTCGTCTAGACTGAGTAGGTAGACATGTATATGCAGGGAAATGAGATCAATCATTTTATGTATTTCATCTAGAATCACACAACACAAATTGGATGGCTGAGTTCGGAGGAGAAGTCTGTGAAACTTGAAAGTGTGCATACAAACACTGTGGAATGTGCTTATTCCAAATTTAATTTTTTAATTTAATTTATTACATTTGTATTCCGCCCTCCCCGCTTTCGCAGGCTCAGGGTGGATAACAGAAATACAAACATCGCATACCATTTAAAACATTTAAAAACACTACATCTAATCAATTAACTTACAACTATGCAAATATAAAAATATCATATATTTACAACTAAATAATTAAAAGCAACATATAATATAAATTTGATATTCCACACAGCGGTTCTTCCAGAGCAAATACATGTAGTAGTGCAGAGTAGGTGTGGGCAACAGCATTTGAATGTGCATAGGGGCAACGGATTAACCCCCCCTCCACGGGGGGGGGATGCACCGCCCAGCGTCAGCCATATGCCTGGCGGAATAGCTCCGTCTTACAGGCCCGGCAAAATGCAAGCAAATAAAAAAGGTGTTGTGTTTTGGCAACTCCAGTTAAAAGGATTGGTTAGTAGATGATGCAAAAGACCTCTGCTTGAGAACCAGGACAGCTGCTGCCAGGCAAAGTAGACAATGTTGACCTTGAGGGGTCAGTGGTCTGACTCAACGTAAGACAGCTTCATGTGTTTCCTTGCATATTTTACAACACCTTATTATCACATCATTTTCCTACTGATGAAACACTTCTTGGCCAGGCACTATGGCTGAAGGTTTGACAAAATGAACATGAAACTTAAGTTGCCAGTCCTACTGCTTTCCCAGTAAAATACATGACTCACCTACAAAAGTAGAAAATACCCTGATCCATTCTCAGTTCTCGGGCAAAACCACCTAATTCAAAACCAGGAGTGAATTAATGATATTTCCTAAATGCATCTTCTACATCCTGCTAGGTCAGACCAGTATAAGTCCCCGATAAGCAGGTAGGTATGCTTATTATGGAACCCCAGAACTCAGGGTTGGGAGTTTAATGAAAAAAATTAGTAAATTTATTAATATGTTTTGTATATCTTAAAATCCAATAAAACACAGAAATAAGATAAAGATATCTTAGAATACAGTAGGAAAATCTTGGGAAACTTTCCAAGTAGTAGAAAGTTGTCCAGGTATCAAGTTAGCATTTTTAAAAGATGAACTTCCTTTTTTTCCTGGTTGCAGTTTAACTCTTTCCTCCCCATGAAGTTTTGACAATCAACACTGAACACTCCAGGTTGCTACTAATCTTGGAAAAGAAACAAAATAAGCAGAGGGAGGCTGATAGAATGAACCTACCTGTGTATTGGAATAGTTTCTAATTTCCCAGCAGTGACTTTATGTGCTTAAACTAGCGATCATTCCTCTGCCTCACCTGAAAAGAGTTTCCCCTGGATTTTAAATGAATGAATCATTTATTGAATGACATGCCTAATCATATTTCTCAGTGCTGAACTGCTGTTTGTTTTATGGGTGGGTTAGTTGGCAATGTAAAAATTTGTTAGGGTTCTATTTTGTTTTCTGAAAATAGCATACCGCTTTTGGGTCTCTGCCTAAGAGTCCTGCTCAATCAGACCACTGGTCCATCTAGTCCAACATCCTGTCACACAGAGAGAATTTAAATTCTGCTTTCTCAGCAGCAGCAGACCTACAACAATTACAGTCACACAAAACTAATGCCATAGTAAATTGGGTTGTGATGTTTTTGGATTGTTTACTGTAAAATCCATTTTTAAATACTACAACCATTCTAGAACCAATTTGACAAAGTCTCCCTTTTTGGGAAGTCCTGTACCTTCATAAATAATCATATGAAACTGCCTTGTTCTGAATCAGGTGAACATATGAAGCTACCTTATACTTAGTAAGACTGTTGGTCTATTGGTGTCAGTCATCCATGCTTGACACAGTCTTATTTTATTTTGTTATATGACTGACCCACTCACCCTCCCTTCTCTCTCTCCACTGTGAGGCAGATTTTCCCGCCAAAATTCAGTTTCCCTACTTTGACTGAGCAGCCCCAAGTAGCGTGTTAATATTTGAGGCTTTGAAAGTCTGTTTGTCCCACCCTTTGAGGCTAATATAATTTTGGCTTTTTAGCCCAGTCCAGGAACTTGATAGGGGAAAGCAGGAGCCCACTTCCTTTTTGTTAGAAATGGATCCAGAGACCATATAAAGTTCAAAAGGAAATAACTTTATTTAACAGGCAGGGATTGAGTAGGTGTAGTCAGAGGATGGAAGTGCTGAGGGAAAATTTGGTTGGCATTACAGAACACAACTGTTTTTGTAACAGGCTAAATAGTACCCTTGAAGCTTAGCTGAATATTTTCTTGGTTCTTAACAGTGAGAGATGTTTTACTTAGTACTTATTTACAGCATCGAGTCAAGTGCCTCATATAACCAATTTAGCTCCCTCAAGTTTGAGGATCACAGATGAAGACAATAGAACTCCTATTTATGCATGTCACCATTACATAAAACTCCTTCTGTAGCTGAAGGGTAGGGTTGCCATGCCTCCCTGGCAACTGTCAGGGGGGTTCAGCATATACTCTGTTATTCCTCCTGCACGTGCCTCCACACCCTTCCACAATGACGTCACTTCCGGAACTGATATCGTTGCATTGGGCAGGAGCACACATGCGCTTCATGCCATGACTAATCGGTGGGCAGAGGGGGCAAACGACTGGGAGCTTGCCCATCACCAGTGGTCACCTGACAACCCTACAGGAGGGAGCAGTTGCAGTGGAAATATATTGCCTTGTCAATACTCCAGATTGCTGTAAGTGGCTTTTCTTTGAGAAAGAGCCACTGACATGGTTTTCTTATATGTATGTGTCTGTAGCATTTCATTCTACCTCAAGCTATCTGAATGGATCTCCCATAATTGTATAACTCTGCAGAATATAACATTCCCAGTTAGCTGGACTTCTGATTCTGGAAGTACTTTGTGTTCCCCTTGGGTCAGTCAGATACATGGAGCTGTAATTTTATTGGCATGCCATCTAAATTGCCCGACCTAAGAATGACCCCAAGTGAATCAAGTTTACACTCTGACAGAAGCAAAAATTCTCAGTGTCCTTGCCCCTTTCTTTGCTTCCTGGCAAAGCGGTAGGATGGAAAAGAGATTTGGATTAACATTAATAGCTTTCTTCTTTGGAAAACAAGAAAACTACAAACCAAGCTGTCCCAGAAGACCCACTGATTCAGATTTGTCTTCAGCAGAAAAGGAAGCATGTGCTACTACATTCATCAGTGAAACAGTGGAGAGGGAACAGGTGGCACGTGCAAGTCTCTTAGATCTGTGAGTTTGGTGCCAAGAAAAACATTTCTACGTAACTTCAGCCACGATGCCGATGGAGCAGGACAACTCCAGTAATTTCCTCTCCAGTGGTCGATAAGCGGGTGAGTAAGAACATTTGTTATAGTTGGATACTATCTTGTGACCAACATATTATTGTATTATTCAGAGAATTTATAGGCCGTTTCTGCTATTTTAAAAAGTCCCTAACAAGGGATACTCTGGTCCCAAGCCTCTTCAAGTTTTGAAGGTCAAAAACAGGACCTTGCTTTGTGACTCAAAACAAACTGGCAGGTGTGGTCAGTTCAACAATCAGGCTGAACAAAGTGTAGTTTCCAAACAATTTTCAAATCATAGTAATCTATCTTGAATTTACAAGCGTATGGATAACTGCGACAAGGCTCTCTCTGTTTTAGCTTAAGACATCTCCAGATGACAGATCAGTTCCCCTGGAAAAAATGGCCACTTCAGAGGGCAGAGAGAAACAGATACTGCTCTCATATCTCTAGGAATTTCCTAAACCAGAGTTGGCAAGCCTACTTGTAATCCTCATCCCCCACAACTGATTTTGCCCTGCCCTGTCACACTCAAAAGATCATGTGAAACTCAGCTACAATGAGTTGGTCGCACCTTGAGCTTAATTGACCTAGCTATTACTACTGCTCCAAAAACTGGCCAAAGTAAATAGCTGATGGTTGCTAGTGCAGATGGAAGACTGGGGTTAGCACAGTTCAAAACAGAAAATGTATTTAGCATAAGTTCTTCATATTGTTTGGTATCTCTGCCTAGAGGCACCTTCTTCACTACTGGTTTGATGATCAGTCTATATAAACTATGAGGGTAGCTGGTATCTGGACTCTCAGCCTGTCAAAATTTTGCTTCATTTCTTATTCATACATTACAAATGTTCAACATGGAAGTCTCTTCTGGTTATGAATGTCAGATATGTGTAGATTCTCTTGTGAAGAACACATGAAACTGCCATAGATTGTCTTAGGTAAGTGGTCTATCTAGGTAAGTGTTGTCCTCTCTTGACTGACAAAATCCTCAGTGTCTTACAGCGCAATCCTAAGCAGAGTTACTCTAAATCTATCGATTTCAATGGGCTTAGACTGGAGTAACTCTATTTAGTACAGATAAAGGACTTTCATGTCACCTGCTACCTGATCCTTCAGGAACTGAACCTCAGTCTTTCAGCATGCAAAGCAGCTGTTCTGCCATAAAGCCCTGGGTCCCTCCCTGTGATGAGGTGAATATAAACACATACTCAGTGCCTTGCTTTCTGTAGTTTCAGGTGAACGAGTGAGTCACATGCTATATACACTGCAGGGACTGAATGCCTTGCAACTTGCTTTCTCCTGCTCCGTATTCAGTACTTAACTTTTAAGCCACAAACAAATTCATCTGTAGCCATGTAAATTTACGCCTAGTCAAAACTAACTCTGCTTCTGGAGTAGAATCCTTTAGAAACTGGTCCTGACCTGTGTTATACTCAAAAACACATAACCTGCATTTATGCTATGTTTTTAGATCCTATAAATAATATACAAACTGGAAAACTTATTATTGTGCGTAATATGGAGTTATAGCATGCATACCTCTAGAAGCATATACAACAAAACATATACAACAATGGTGATCACAGTAATAATATTTTGCTGTGAGAGCAGTCCTCTTCAGGTATTACAACCATGTATATTGAGAGTTCACAAAAAGGAGTGCACACACTACTCATGATGATCCTGATACTTGTGGTTACCATTCCATGTAAACAGGGAAAACTGTATGTGGATACAAACTACACAAAACCAACTATATGTGCATTTTAAAATTTGCATGTTGTCCTGTTCACTAGAAATGTGATTGCAAGTTTTCAAGAGAGCACTTTGTCAGATGCACGAAGCTACCTCTATGGCTGTCAAGCGTTCTGTCTTATCAGACAGAGAGGCTGGTGACCTTATCCACTAAGACAAAGTCAAAACAACACCAATTTCTAGTTAATTTTATTTTTAATACAGATGTAGAAAAATGGAGCATTGCTGATATGTGAAATCCAAAGCATTTACTTCAATATTATCCCATCTTGGTAAGGCTTGTCTTGGCTGATCACCATTTGGCTGAATTCATAAGATTCAATTACTGTCATTTATATAAAGGTGTTGTAGCCTTACCTGTCGCATAGGGTTGCTAGGATAAAGTGAAAGAGGGCTGAGTGATGTCACCTGCTTCAGGTCCCCATTAGGGCAAAAAGTGGAGTATAGATAAAAGCAAGTAGGGAACCTGCAAAGACTTGTGGGGGGGGGTGTCTCAGTTTCTCCTCTCCCTCTATTTCCTATTGCTCTTCCTTGAAAATCCCCATAGCCTTTTTCTTTTCCTGTGCTCTCCTTCCCAGCCACCAACCAATCCACACACACCAATTCTTTAGCTTTCCTTCCCTCCCACTGGAAGCCTCTACTGGGGGAATTGGTTTGCCAAATGTCCCTGGCACCTGGCAGAAGACTGGGGGGAGAGGTAGAACTTACCTGGGTAATCTTCGCTCACAGTGTCACCTCAATGCCCCACCGTGATGTCATCACTTCTGGAAGTGATGTCGTTGTGTGGGAGCACATAGCATGTGCATGATCCCATGACCCCCCCCCCTCCACATAACACACTTCTGGAAGTGATGTCATAGCCGTGGACCATGGAGACATGTGTCCCTGTTTGCCCGCTGGGCAGCTTGCCTCATCCAATGACTCACCAGAAATAGGCAGGCAGAGGGGCAAACTGCCAGGAGCTTGATCACCATCTGTGAGCATACTGGGGAAACTATAGCATAATAGGCAGTGACAGCCACCAAGCCCAGTTGTGTGGTTAAAAACTTGCAAAGACTTCGGGGGGGGGGGGGAACCTCACTTTTCCCCGTGTCACCTCCCCTCTCTAGTTCCTCTTTATCTTCTCGCAACCCCCATTCTCACCTTTCCCTGCTTCCTTCTCTTCTTTCCAACCACCAACTAACCAACCTTTTATCTGTCTCTCCCATCTTCAACTACATTTATTATTTATTTTCTTCAATGTATACCCCACCTTTCTCCACAATGGTGACAAACCCTAACTTACATCATTCTCCGCTCTTCCATTTTGTCCTCACAACAACCCTGGTTGCAAATGTGTGACTGGCTCAAGGTCACCCGGTGAGCATCATGGCAGAGTGCGGGTTTCCACCTGAGTCTCCCAGACCCTAATCCAAAACTCTAACCACTACACCACACTAGCAAGCAGCCACGCCTGGCTGAGTCATGAAAGTTGTGTGGTAGGAAGTGGTCTGGTGGTTGCTGCTGGCCCTGGCCCTAATGAATCCTCCCTCAAAGTCCAAAACAGTTCTGGAAATGTCTCTGCCCCCTCCACTCGGCCTTTTGCTGACAGAAGACTGGCAACATTGTTGTGGTTGCCTAGCAATGGTCACTGAGGGGGGGATGCCAGGTGCCCTCTCTTGGAGGTTTGCCCTGCAATTGGCAGGAGGAGGCAAGCCACCCAGATATTATCTGCCACTGGCAGGCAGCTCAGGCAAATGGTCGCCCACAGATCTGCACCCTACCACGATGACATCACTTCCAGAAATGACATCATAACATGGGGGGTAGGAGTAAGCATGAACTTCATGCCAGGACTGATTCCTTAAGAAGGAATCTTAAGGAATTGACCCTGGCTCAAAGAGCACACACATTCCTGCCTCCCCATGCAACACTGTCACTTCAGGAAGTGACGTCATTGTGTTGGGGCGCAGAAGATTACAAGGGTGAATGCTGCATGTATTTTTTAAATTTCAAATTAGATATATTGATAAATACATATATTTTAAAAAGAGCCAGGACACTGGTATGAAGACATTTTCAATGCTCTTCAACATGAGGCCTGGACAGATGATGGCCTTAGTTCAGCTCTTATTCTGAACCAGGCCATTATCCTATTATCACAACATAGCAGGGAGACTTTTTTTAACAAACTCTATTGTTCCTTCTTTTTCTGAAGCCACTGATACATGCTTTAGCATAAATTTATCACATACTCCTTTTTCCCGCATTCACTAACCCATAGAATTCAACCAGATAAGAAGCCACAATTGAGTTAAAAAACAATTCAGTTCACGTTTTACACCCGGATGGACATCTTGTTACAATAAATCAAGGTGTTTTTCCCCCCATTTTCAAAAATAAACAGAGCAATGAAAGTGAACCATGTTACCATTCATACATTTTAAAAAACATGTTTAATCTGCTTGGGAAAATCTTTTTCTCCCCCTAACAGGAAAAAATATTAGTTGTCCCGATAAAAAGCAAAACAAAATCTAGCAAAGGGCATCAAGAGACTTCCTGAAATTGAAAGGGGGGAAAAAAGACCAACAATGTTTCATGTAGCTAAGGGTTTTTTTCCTTTTTTTTTTTTAAAGCATGCACAGCAAGAAAAGGAATCCTTCCAGTTTTCTCCAGGTCGCTTGGAGTTTCAGAAACATAAGGAGGAAGAAACATGGGGATGGGTGGGGGAGCAGGGTTTTTTGTTTTTAACCTTGAAATGTTTTATAGCTCTCTATTTAAAAGAACATGGAATTGTTTGTGTTTCAAGGGGACCCCATTATGCCATCAGCAACGTCAGAAGGAGCAATTGCGTAACTGGTAGGATCCAGTTATGGGTATATTTTTAAAAACACAAATTCTAACATATGCTGAGGTTGTAACCTTTGCCTGACTTTCTCATAAAGTCAAGGAGATGGCCTGTCCTGAACAGACCAGTATGTCAATTATTCACACAGTCCACGCTTCTCAGCACGTTGCAGAAGAATGCAGTTCTCTCTTATGTTTTATTCTTTGGGTTTCAGTGTTTAGATTAATTCAATATTTATCATAATTTTCAGGGAACAAACTATTAAACCATCATCCCAGAACGTTACCCATCTTGTTACCCTTAAAGCATGGAGCTTACCAACGAAGATATCATTCCATTGCTCAACCTCTCAATTAAATCCTAAGATGTCATCCTATTTATACCCAACTTTACCGATTCGGAGGCTGTATACCACTTGCCAGTTGTGGATACCTTAAAACATCCATTTGGCAGCTTCCATGCTGAGGATTTGCCCTCTGCAGCAGGGATTTTCAGAGTGTTCATATGATATCCTCCTCCTGCTCTTCTTCCATTGTTTTATGCAAGGAGCTCTCTTTTGCTTTAATGTTTCCAGAACCTGCTTTGATCCAATCCTTATAGAAACATTGGAGTCAAAGTGGATTACCCTGCATGTGGACAGGAAAATACAAGTTTCCCAACGTCCTTGCTCTAGAGTTACCAACTTCCAGGTGTGGCCTGGAGATCTCCCAGAAGTGATCTGCAGGCTACAGAAATCAATTCATCTGGAGAGTGGATTGTATGACAATATACCCCACTGAGGTTCCTCCCTTCCCCAAACCACACCTTTCTTGGGCTCCACTGCCAAAATCTCCATGAATTTCCCAACCTGGAGTGGCCAACCCTGCCCTGCCCACATCCAGTGCCATTTCCCCTCCCTATCTCCCTGAGCCCACTATTCTTCACCACCACCAGAAGCCTTTTGCCAGTTTTTTTAAAGTCAATACTAGCTATATTGACATGACACTATAACAATATGCCCACTACTATTTTTAAAGCTGTCAAAAAACTCTCCAATGATGCAGGGGATGGGGGGAGTGAAAGGGCATTGAGGGAAAACTGGAAGCCCATTTTATTCTGTAATAGGAAGTCATCCTTGTGTGGAAGCAATCCCAGATCTAAAGGACCACCATGTTCCCACCCTTTCTTTCCCACTGCAGACCTCCCTCCAGTAGCTCCTGGGGTCAGGTGACCCTTCAGAAAAGTGTGTGGTATAACCTAGGAATTTGCAATGAGGAAGGGGGATTTATGAAGCCCAATTTGCCCCCTTTGTACAAATAAGTGTGTCCTTCTGGTCACAGGAAAAGGACTTCAAATCTGACTTAAGATATTTCTCAGTTAATCTTATGCAGCCATCACATTGGCCATGTTATTACTGTATTTAATTGCTCAAAGGGTGGCTTTGTTTGTGTTTGTAATAAACAGTGAAATATAAAGAAAACTTTAAAGTTTATTCAGTGGACAGTATTTCCTGGGGCTCGTTTGCTCCACTGCCAGCCTCATTTGGTGCTTATCTTGAGTATTCAATGTTACAAAAGTGACCTCACTGTATTTGTGTCACATAATGTTATGGCACAGTATGTCAAAAACACTGGCCAGTCCATACCTCATGATTGACTTTAAAAGGCTGTTGTGTAACTGGACCAAGTGTGCTGACCTAAGGAGGTCTACTCAGAAGTAAGCTGCATGTTATTCAACACTGTTTCCTCCCAAGAAAGTGCCTTAGGATTATAGCTTAAACAACAAAGAGAACTGTGGTTCTCGAAAGCTTATGCTACAGTAAAGTTGGTTAGGTGCTACTGGACTCTTTACTATTTAGCCTAAACGAATAAGCAAAAAAGAAGGAAAAAAACCTTAGCACATGTCAGACTAAACAATATAGGTTGCCATATATACTCCAGTGTAACCCCACTGAAATAAACAGGTGTTAACAATAGCAGATGTGTCAGGATTAAAAGGCACTTCTTCAAAGCTCTTCTCTCCAGCCATCGTCTATGAAATACTTCAGATTATGCTTTTGTGTCCTGCAAGGTTACACTGTCCTAATGAATCAAAATTTGTTTACCAAAGACCACTGCATCCTGAAGGGATACGTGTGACAATTCACAGCATGTAAATAACCATGCTTCATGATCAGATATTTGTTATTACTAGTGATGTGCAAAAGAAATGCTCAGCAAAAAATAATATACAACAGTTTAGTCTCTTTATCAACACAGACTATCTGCAAACTGATTATTCTTCTCATTAAAAGATTTTTTTTTCTGAGACAGAATGTGGTGATTTTTAGATATACTTTATGCAGTACTTTTAAAAAAAACTTTCTAAGAATTGTTTGCAAGCTCTTCCTGATCAGTATTTTATTTAGAATGAGGATAAATTGTTCTTGTTTGCTAACCTTGTTTAGGTACTTTTTGGAGCAATCCAATACCCAGAAACGTATCAGTTCCTATATCTGAGCATGCTCATTGCTTCTGCCGCCAATTATCATCTTCCATTACTGTCTGCTGCCACTATAGCACTATGATTTGGCTGTGCAGGTGATGGTAATGTCTGCCTTCAAGACTGTGACAAGCTTCAGCACGTGATTTTTTGCACATCAGGCCATTTTCGGTCAGTGAGCAACCCTAACACACACACAGGCTATATCCAACCATTCTGTGCATGGAAAGTAAGAGTGTTTCTTCTTTCCTCTTTGTTTCCACAGCCCCTTTGGACTTCTAGAAAGTTCACTCCCATGTTTTTGAGAAGAACCCCCACCACCATGGAATCACCACATGGGTTGGAAGGCTGGAGTAAGAAAGGACAACAGGTAAAATAGCTCATCATCTTTTTGCAAGTAGCGCTCCACCAAGGAAATGGGATGATGCTCTGTGTAATCCGCCTTCAGTCTCGATGAGAAAGGCAGATTATAAATAATGTAAAATAAAAATTATATACACAGATACCCCAAATAAAAGAAAGCTGTGGACATGAGTAACAATTGCTACAGCTATGTTAGTGGCACAGCATGTACACAGTGAAAGTTGTGGGACATGCAGCTGTGGAAGAAGCCAAGACAGAGAAAGCAGCAGCACTGGACAGAAGGACACTGAATGTTTCCAAACCTCCCAATCATTACAGCTATAAGACAAACAGTGAAATCCTAAGCAGAGTTACTCCAGTCTAAGCTCATTGACTTCAATGGGTTTAGACTGGAGTAACTCTGCTTAGGATTGCACTGTAAGTCTTGTCCACTTTTCAGGGGGCCTTTGAAGCTTTTTTCTTTAAATACATAATAATTAACAGACATATTAAGCATTAATGCCTGCAAACCAGGCTGCAGTAACAAGCACAGTTGCAAAGTCCAGTTGAGAAGCTGGCCACCTTACTTTGGTCAAATATTGGCCCCACTGCGTCACTCTAATCTGGATGGTGTGAATTACTTGTGCTTGGTCAAACAAGTGTGGATAATTGTGCCACTTACAGAACTAGTCTGTAGGGATTAGATAGATTTAAATCCAAACATGTGATGTGAAGACAGCAGATGCTGAAGGGAGCAGATCTAAATACATGCATTTCACACAGTATAAGCAAAACATAGTTGAATGTACCCAAACTGAGTAACTGGAGCCCTCCTCCACCCTGCTTTTAAGAAGTCAGAGCCCTGAGTACTCCTCTGCTTCTGGTCACCCTCCTAGACAACCCACTCTGCAGGGCAGCACAATTTATTTTGGCCTAATTAAAGTAATTGATATCAATGACTGTTGTCATCTCTTCTGGATGCCCTGGCAAAATAACAGCATCACACACTAATTACTTTTAACGTGATTTTACCAAGAGAAATCTGGACCTGACAGAACAAAGATGCCTTTTTAACCCAGTCTGCTGCCTCATTATTCATTAAATCCCATGCTGGTAACATCTATCAGTCTCCAAAGGTAGTTCTTTTATTGCTAAGCATGTAATAAGTCTACTTGCTTTTGTGATTGTAGAAGAAACATTTATTTAAAAAGAGGGAGGGGGGAAGAATAATTTTACTACTCTAATGAGCCTTTCTATCCCAGGCTCCATAACCACCTTAAGTTCACTCACCACCTGCTTTTCCTTGTTTTCTTTCCTAACCGCTAATTACGGAGCAGAGTCAATTCCTAATGAGGTCGTTTGATTTCCTGTTTTTCATACTTCTTGAGCCACTTAAAGCACCAGCCCAACATGAAAGGAACCTTTTTCTAAACAGATTTGGAATTAATTACCATAACCTTGGTGGTGGTTGCTATGGGCAAGTTTTCCATGGCTGTATTTCTCATTTAATGCTTCCGTATGAAGCAAATTCTCCATGTCCTTCTCCCCAGCCTAGCATCTCCCCCCTCTCAGTACAGCCAAGCTAGAAATTCTGTTTCAGGAAACAGTTTAGTTCCAAAAACACCGCGTCTAAAGGCTGAGAAGGAAAGGCTGGTGATGTCATAGATGACTGGACTGTGAGAAAAAGATGGAGCGCAAATGAGGAGGAAAACATTCTGACATCCGTCGTAAAAGATGGAAGATAAACATTTGCCATGACTGTTGCCTGCCACCTTTCAGAGAGCCAGCTCAAATAGGAATAAGAACAATGTTCAAGCCAAAGATAAAATATCAAGGATGTCTGTGAATGTCTTCTTTGTTTAGCTCTCCATCTATCCTTTTATAACCCAGTTTTTGACAGGTAGTTTCTCAAAGAAGCTAACTGCAAATGTAAAGCATTACATATTATTTTGTACTGTAACTGCTAGGGGTTCCTGTGGGAGAAAGCTTCTGTTTTTTCTTCAAATGTCCCAGCTCTGGGCCATTAAGGGCCATTTGGATTTAGACCAGAAACTAAACTGGAAGCCAGAGGAGCTCTTCCTAACAGGCCATGCTACTGCATCATGCTCTGCAGAAATGTCCATATTGTCTTCAATGGCAGCCTTAGGTAATGCTTAGTTCTTAGTTTAGGTCCTCTCAGGAACTCCCCCCAAGGCCATATTTCAAAGGGTTCCTCTGTGTTATGTGCATAAAAATGCAAACATCTTTACTGTTCTACCGTGGACAATCAACAATTCCGCTCATATCCTCTGATTAATTCACAGTCCTGCCTCATTTCCTACCTTACCAATGCCACATGATGTTGACCTCACCTCCCACTTTGTTCTCTAGCTTTAAATCATGGTGTCAGTGGCCCTTCTGGGCCATGTAGTCACCCATTGTTTCCATCTAGCTTGTGGCTGGTGCACTGCGCTAGCTGGATAATTACAGGAATCCAACAAGGCCACTGATCTGGGTGTTAATGAACACACACACACACACCTTTTTTTTATTGCTCCACCCTTCAGGGCCTGGTTAATTGATACAATTCTGCAGACTGGGGCATCTTTGCACTTAGGGGTTTCTGCAAGCCAGGTCTTTTTTGGCTATGACCAAGCTTGTGTGCCAGATGGGACAACCAGCAGATGACTGCACACTGTACTTTCCCTGTCTGCATGACCATGCAGGCTAGAAAGAAGGAGAGAGGGGGATGGAGGCTGCCCTGTGCAGCATTGTTCCTGTTGAAACAAACAGCCAAAGTGTGGCTGAGTTGCCAGCTTGATTGCTGCTATCTGTGCCATTACCAACTCAACACCACTTCATATCAGGAAAAGCTGCCTGAATTGAGGTGTATTTGTTTTTCATGTAATTGATTAGTGGCAGGAAGAACTTTTTTCAAATAGGAGGAGAGACTATAGCTGTGCAACCTGCTCCCCTGGATGATTACTGAAGTTAAGTCTGACAGTCGCCCTAGAAGGGTTTGCTGCCAATGTGCATCCTTTAGATTGCTTTCAGATGTCACAGTTTGTCTTGTTAAAGTGAAGGTGATACAAGATTTGGCTGTCTAAAGGAAAGTTTTGTTGGGAAGCCATGAAAGAGCTGCACTCCAGATCATTTATGCCATTATAGGGAAAGGATGGAAAAGCTGCTGATTTTCAGTTAGGAAGATGCTAAGTACCTTTCGAGCAAACTGTACAAGTTTCACATAAAACCTAAGCATCAATTAGAAGCAATGTAAGAAATGGGAGGAATGGAGTTGTGGGCAGGATTGCTGTATGGGTTTCCTTTATTACGGGTATTATCTTGGAGTCCCCATTGCAATGAATAAGATCTTTGTGCACAGTTACTTCTGTAGTGCTCTTGTATACTTCCTATCCCTTTATAAATGGCTTGCTCAGAACTTCCATGTGGATTTGTGCCCTGTGTTTTCAGATTTAATTCTGATATTGTGTTTTATAATTTACTCATTTTAAGAGGCTTTAATTACACTGTCACTTTAATATTTTTGGAGTAGTTTGTGTCACTAAAGAGAAACATACAACTACAGGGAAATAAGAGCCAGTGTGGCATAGTGGTTGAACTAGGAGACCAGGTTTAAATGTCTATCAGCCATGACCTTTAACTGGATGAACTTGGGCCAGTCATTCTTTCTCAGCCTAACCTACCTGATAGGGTTGTTGTGATGATAAAATAGAAGACAGGAGATCCATGTACACCTCCCTGAGTTCCTTGGAGGAAGAGCAGGAGAAAAATGCACTAAATAAATAAAATAATACATAAGCATCAATAAGCAATCACACTTTAAAAATGATTTCTGAAGCTGGGTTCGCAAACCTCTGATGTCAATTGTCCCTATAGATAGTTTCAGGTGGGTAGCCATATTGATCTGCAGGAGAAAAGCAAGATTCGTATGCAGTAGCACCTGGAAGACCAACAAGATACCCCTTACCCTGATATGTGAGGTCAGGGCATGTGTCAGGTAGTATGCCAATCACCAACTTTGCCCCTGATTAAATTATGCCTGTAGCTCAGGCACATTCCTGTCTCTGTATGGCACAGATCAAAAAGCAACCTCCCCAAAACTAAAAATTCAAGAGGCTACCTCTGCACACACACAAAACATTCTGTACTCTAGTTACTTGAAACTCCCAGTTGTTCATATAACAGCCAAAGATCTTACACTGATACTTGAAACAGTGCAGGCTCCAGAAACGTTGCAATACCCAGTGCCAGGTTTTCTGTCATGTGTGAATGAATGCCCTGGCATACAGTTCCTTGCTTTAAGAGTATGTAAGCCAGTGAGCACACAGCATTCCAACTCCACCCAAATCATAAAGCTGAGAAAACTTCAATGGGCTCTGGATTATTATTATGACAGGGTTTTCCTCTCAGGATTCAGCCTCTTTCTAAATGGTGGGAAAACTGCTTAAAACAACCTCCAGTCTCTGCATGACAAAGTGGATGACCATTCCTACTGCCCTGTGAACAGAATAGACGGAATAAGCCATTGTCTGCAGCCCAGGCTCCGTTACAACCATGGCACTTGATTGGTCCAGGATGTAAAAGAACAAAAAGGTCATTGAATAAAAGAAGAACAATGCTCTTCATGAAACAAATGAGCACTGGCTAATTTATGCACTGTTTGGTTTGGGCATCATATACATTGCGGTGATGCAATTGGTAAATGCCATTTTCCGCAGTGAGATCAACCAGTCCCCATGATTATGGGAATTTCCTGCCACTGGGACACAGGCACTGGTCTGCTGGGACACTGAGAGATACATTGACATTATGTGGGGCCAGAGGCTGTGCATTCCTGCATCATGCCTGTTATGTTATGATCAATCATTACTCCTGTTTTAGGAGCTAGAATCCTGGTTCTTTAATATACAAACCATGTCTAAGCTATGCCTAGTATTTTGGAGAAGTTATCTGCCATCCAGTCCTATACCTAAATGTTGCATATGGCTAAATTTTAAGAGCCAAATCTTCTTTGCCAGGGATTTCTGTAGTATCTCACACTTGCTATTTCTCCCAATTTAGAGATGAACATAAGGACACAAAAAAGCATACCAGTTAAAATGTACATAGAGACTTTTCCATTGAGCAACTTTCTGTAAATCTAGACGACCTCTCACAGAAGTGATACAATATATTTAGTTCCTCTGATGAGATTGGCATCCTTTCCAAGACAGAAAAGAGTCCAGTAGCAGTTGGTCACTCTTAAAGGTGCTACTGGACTCTTTTCTATTTTTGCTACTAGAGACTAACACGGCTAACTCCTTTGGATCTATACTTTCCAAGACAGAGTAACTTAATGTAGTATTTGAAGCAAAATTGTTAAACATAAAACATTCCATCTGAAAAAGAATCCAGTTCTTGAGGTTATGAAATGAAATCCTCTTGGAAGCTGAAGAGTAGCTGTATGCAATCTGGGATTTATGATTTGGCTGAATAGCCAGATTTATGCCAGTCCAGCATAATCTGGTTTTACCAGATCACATTGGAAAATCCTGGATCGGATCAGAGAAGCAGAACTCTGCTGGGCTGGATTTATTTAGTTGCAGGCAGCTGCAGCAGGAGCAGAACAACAGTGAGCCAGAGCAGTGGTGCAAAGAAGAGAGCAGTGGAGCGAAGCAGAGGCAAGGTCTGCAATGTGGCACTAGAGCAGTGCAAGGCTGGCAGGTAAAGGAGGCAGCAGGCAGAGCGGACTCCCACCCCGCCTCTCCTCCACCCTCTCCCAAAAGAGCCCTTCAAGCCACCACCTTTTCAACTCCATGACTCCAGCAAGCCTCGCCCCCTCCTTGCTTCAGTTTTGAGATTCTATTTTTACATAGGGATTCTCTGATTTGACATTGGTTCCTCTCCTTCACTTTGGTTCTGTAGAGCTTTGGTGACTCAGCTTGCATGGGAGCGGGCCTTGCATTTGCGACTGGCTTTTGGCCAAGGGTTACCTTTGCTTAAGGTTTCCCTTTTCCTGGAAAGCCTTGGAAATGTTTGCCCCATAAGAAACAATGGAGAATGGCTGGGGCAGCTTGTTCAGGGGGCCATAGAACTAGATCCCTGGGTTCACTCTTCCTGAAACCTGGGGGGTCTTTGGTGGACAGGAAGAAGTAGGTTACCTGAAAACTTGGTGGAGTTTTCTTGAAAAATAACACACACACATCCCCCAGATAGTTTTTCCCATAGGCAATAATGGCCAGATAAATTCTCAAACTGTGTTAGAGAATCTGACCCAGATTACAAGGATATCAATTTTATTATTATTATTTTGTATTCCTGAAAGCTGAATCACTCCAATTTGGGGAGGTGGGGGTGCATACCTCTGATGAGTCTCTCTGAGTTGTGCATGGTAGGAAACTGTAAAACCTCAGTTTTCCACTTAGATAACACAATAACATTAATGGGAAGAACTTGATTTTGTTACCAGAACTGCTCTTTATTATAATGGGGAATTAGCTATAGCAGTCTGTAACTTAAAATTAAGCGCGGATCATAACCTATGTATACGGAGGTCCCGATCCCAGACACTCTAGTGAAAAAGAGGCAGACAACAAATAAGTTCCAAACACGTGTATTTAATGTGGCGTAAGCCTAACTTGCACAATCATACAAAGAACACACAAGATCTAGGAAATACAGAGTAGGAAATACAGAGACGTTCGCATTAGCGGGTTCCCAACGATGATAGGGGGAATACTCACTTATCCTGGAGCGAAGCAGAGACACAGCAGCGAGGGTGGTGGTCCAATGCCAGCACTGGAACCACAGACGGACAGCAAAGAAGTCTGGATAGGATGGCACGCGCCTGGACAGGACGGGAATGGCACGAGCACCATGCGGTCTGAGAGGCCGGCTTAAATACCCCAAAACGTACCCTGGGGCTGGTGCTGTACTTGGTGGTTCTCACAGATTAAAACAAAGGGTCTAATGGGCTACTGAATGGCTTGGATGGGCCACTTTGGTAATCAGATTGTGATAAGTGACACCTCAGGAAGAGGGGACAAAAGAGGGAGGGGGAAATCCAAGTGGGCTGAAAGGATGTTCCAGCGGACAGGGCTTGTCCTGATGTCATCAGCTTTGGAATGTGGAGGTTTCTTTGAGATGCATTCTCTAAGTGCTTGGGATGGTCAGCACTTAGTTCTTCTCCGGGGCGGCTCCTAAGATATGCAGAGCGGGGCGAGGGGCTCTCGCTGCGGACGTGGTGTGCCCGCTTCGCCGAAATGGCTTCCCAAAGCAGTCTTCCTCTCAGGGTCTTCTGGCTGCCTAAGAACATGGATGCCGGCTGGGCATAGCTGGGGCTGGATAGCAGGCTGCCCGGTAGCGAGGGCAAGCTTGGCGGCCGGCTCGCGGGAGGCTCCAGGCGGGAACTGACCAGGGAGCGCCTAGCCAGGCTCGCTGGAGGTTTCCCCGGCAGGCGCCCGGCTGCTAGCAGCGGCTTGGGCCCATATGAGGCAGGCTTCCATGGAGGCAGGGGAAACAGCACACAAAACACAGTCCAAGGCAGGGAACAGGCACGGTCCGTGGCAGATGGCACTGCAGGCACGGGGCACACTTGTAACAGAGTCCAAACACACACTAGGAAGTCCAGATACAGGTCAGGGCAGGGTTGCCCAGAAAGAGAGTCCTTTGTGCAGTTATCCAAACATGGAATCAGTAAACTACACAGTCTATTACAGCAGCAGGGTAATTGACACGCAGGCAGGAAACTGACACGTGTATCAGAGCACACACGTGCAAAGCAATCTTTGTGCAGCAGTGAAACAGTAATGCAGGAAACTTTAACACAGTTCATGGCAGGCTTTAAAGCAGGGGAGGGGGCCTACTTGGCAACAATTCCCCCCCTCGGAGACCCCGTGACGTCAGGCGCGTGGGTCTCCGAACTTGACTTCAAAGGCGAGGTGGTCGGCAATGTCCGGTGGTCGAGCTTCGAGCGAAGAGGGGAGTGGGAAGGGAAGGAGGGGGAGGCGTCACTCAAAAATTTAGTTTGGAGAACCACCTAACCGAATAAGTGCAATTTAGATCAGCCAATGGGCTGCAGGTCTCTGGGTTCACACCAGGGGGTGTGCTAAGTGCAACCGTCAGAATAAACAGCAATAATTCATAAGTAATAGCAATTCATAGTGATTTAGGCAGCAATGAGCAATTCATGCATATAAATAGCAATAATTCATATTTGTGTACATTGATCAATTCATACATGGGAATACTTCATACGTAATTCATGATGGGTTAAAAGCACTAAAAACCAGGAGCAATTCATATACATGGATTAATTCATAGGCATAGGATTAAAAGCAAAGGCAATTCATGGATACAATTCATGAATGTAAGAATAAAAGCAGGCTATTTCATAGGAGGTTAAAACAAAGCTCATAGGTGAGGGAACAACTCATATAAGGTGAAAAGTGCAAGTGAGGCATAGACCAATTCATAGAGGGTGGAGCAATTCATAGATGGTTAAAATCATAAATACATAGATATATATGATTAAAAGCAATAAACCAGGAAGTTAAAACCAACTCATAGATAAAAGCAGCAATGATAAAAGCAAGTGCGAGGAAATAACTCATGAGGGTAAGCGGCGGAAGGGCTCATGGGGGCAGAAAAATAAACTTCGCTATTAAAAGGCTAACTCATGCAGCCAGATTAAAACCAAATTCATAGAGTCTAAAATCAGGAATAAAATAACCCTTAAAAGAGACTGCTCAGGAGAAGTCCCGGATAAAACCCAATTCATAAAATGATAAATAGGCTAGAATTACCTCGGCGGAGGGAGTCAGGTTAAAAAGGCAATTCCTAAGGTTAAAATCAAATTCATAGGGATAAAGTTAATAGGGGGTGATAAAAGGGTCCCGGTTCATGGGAAGATCATGGGCGCACTTGCAGTAAATAGAGGGAGGGACTAGTTCGGGGCTAAATTCATGGGAGTAAAATTCATAAGAAGCAATGGCAAGAAATTCATAAGACCATAGAGCAACAAAGATCACAGATGGCTCAGTCCGCAGTACAGCTGCTGGACTGGGTTGCATATATACAGGAGCAAGCAAACTTAGTCCATGTGTTCCAAAACACACTTCCACCCCCCCTTGCTGTCTGCGTCAATCCGCAGAGCAGGGTCGGCTGGCGGCAAGAAGGGCTTCAGGCACACAGTTCTAGTCCTCATGGAGGTGGTGTCGCTGGCGGTCGTTCGTAGGCGGGCCGTGGGCTGGGAGGCGGGAAAATACGTCCCCCCCTAGTCCACAAGAGGGCCTCGGAGCGGTGTCCAGCAGCAAAGCGTCCATGGGGCTGGCTCAGGATCCGTACACATAAAGGCACAAGCATAGTTCATAATCACACCAGCAACAAAATAAACAAGGGCTAAAAACGGGGCGCCAAGAACAACCATTAAGGCAAGAGGAGGTCGGGATTGTAATGATCCAAACGGTAGGACAGTTGGAGTTGCTGGAGCTGTCGGCGGCTCCAACAGCCCAGGTAAAGCAGTGAGGCACACAACAAAACTTGAAAGGCCAAAATGACGACGATCGGGTGCAAAGCCAAATTGTAAATTCCAGTGGCAGTGGGGCTCCAGCCAAAGAGGGTCTCCCACCACGAGTGCTCGCCGGTGGTCTTAATCCGCTGGGCAAGATCCAAAATCTCCTTTCCGTTGTGAGACACAACCAAAGCAGTAGTATCCCCGTCCCTCTGGATGCTCTGGAGGGTGCGGTGGAGCTGCGGGTGGGTCAGGAGCTCATGGATTAGCTCCAGACCGATGCCAAGGGGAATGGGCTTCACATAACGATAGATGGAGGGTGCCACCAGGATCTCTTCTTGGGTCCAGACCGGTACCGTGTAGGTGAAGTTGCAGGCTGCCACCGAAGACAGGTTGCAAAAGCAGCGATTGACTCCCGGGATCACGGGCTTGAGCTGGAACGAGTTCAGGATCACAAAGTCGCAGGCCGTTCGCACGCAGGCACATCCTTTCCCAAGGTAGACCACAGCGGAGCTGTTCTCCTGGACGACCTCGAAAGGGCACTCATTGAGGGCGTCGACTTGCGGGGCTACACAGGGGTGGTGCGGTGCAAAGGCTTGGTCTTGGCAAATGAAGCCGGTCTGGTCTCGATGCTGGCACCCTTGGAGGCTGACGAGCTGCCATCCGGTCGGGGTGAAGCGGGCCCAATGGTCGGGGTGGCGGGCGTAGAGGACTTCGGTGTCGCTGACTTGGAGTCCCAGAGGCACGACTGGATACACATGGAATGACTCGTGCGCACTGGCCGTTAATAAAAATAATTTAAGCTCCTGGGTGGTCGGTGAGAATGAGGAATTTACGAGAGACCACCAGGATTCAAGCTCCAGCTCTAGGGGTGACAATTTGGGCATAATCAATCTTTTAATTTCCAGGGGCAAGTGCCCGTCCGTGGCTTGCCGAATTAGCCCCATGGCCACAGCCTGGTTTAATTGTTGGGCTTGCATACATGCCATGGCTATTGACACGTTGCGTTCCACAGACTGTGTTCCTTTGAGCAGCAGAGAAAAATCTCTTTCAAGTTGACTCTCCCAGTTAACTAAAATGGAGCTGATCTCGTGTTGCCCATTTGAAATGGAATTTAAGGACTGCACCACCGGTTTACCTAAGTCGGAGATGCTAGTCGTGGCATGGGCAAACTTATTAGCGAGAGTCTCAATGTTGACCGAATCCATGATTGCTAAGCCTCCGGCTGCAGGAGCAGTCCAGTTGGCAATGCTTCGTCTGGCACGCGAGAGAGAGGGGGAGGGATCGATCCACAGTTGTAGCCATGCGTTCCAACCCTTGCTACCGGCCTCCAGATAGGGAGCGCACTGCGGCAGCCTCTGGGTTACATTTAGCTCAGCTAAGTCTATGCGGATCTCTTTTAAAGACATTTGCGGGTGGACTAGAACTCTCTCTCGAATGTCAGTTTTCAAAACATGGGAGCCCACTATATGCGTGCCGCCTTGGCTTAATTGTTCATTGCTAGCAATCGAAGGGTCAATTTGGATGGTGTGGATCTCCTGGGTCCGGATCAGCAGGGAATAATTGCCTGGTTCGTGAGTCAAATTTACAAAGAGCAGCCCAAGCCGGTGAAATTTCTCTACTAGGGGCTTGGTTTGGCATTCGGGCGTCTGTTGAACCAGTATCCAATCGGGTGGGCCGTGTTTGGCTAGGTCTTCCTCCTTTACAATCCAGGTCAGGTTCTCCCAGCGTTCTATAGCAAAGGAGAGGGCTGCGCCTGAAGGGGGCGTGATAGTGACCGATGCAGATTCAGTGGTAGTGGTGCCTAGTAGGATGGTCATTCTAAAGGGGTCTCCTGCCTTCCATACTGCGGCCGACACTAAAATAACTTCACAGTATGGTCCGAAAGCCTCAGTGACAAATGGCGAGGTTTCGAAATTGGCAGGGGTGGTATATTTGTCTACCACCGGGACTGCGGTGGGGGCTGGCCTGATACGGGGAAGAAACATACATGGGATCGGAGCGAGAGGTGACACTGTGTCAGTAGTTGAATAGCATACTAATTCTTGAGACATGGTTTTCACCCCCACACATAAAATAACAAGCTCTGGGGGTCGGATCCACTGCTCTTTGCAACTGCGGAAGTTAGTGCGATCCGTGGGGGTGGTCATATTGCTCTGCTGCACAACCTTGCAGACCATCATTTCGTTCCTTGCTAGGGTATTGATACATCTCCAGTGGGGGTAGGGCATTACTTTGGACGGGCGTCCCTCTGTTAGGGTGCCTGCCAGCACGAGCAAACACAGGGTAGCCAGGTGCCTCATCTCCTGGCCTTTTTTCCTTTTGTGGTGAAAATATCCTGGGGAGACCTGCGGATATAAGTACAGGTTCCCTGAGTTTGTTGCAGCAAAATAAATGAAGTGAAGTAGGGAGAAAGAAAAGGGAGAGCGTTTTTCTGCCAGCACTGTTTATTAGGCGGGATTCGAACGAGAAGTCCCGGAGCATTAAGCGAGCCTTCCAGCTTGTTGCTCTGGGGAACTCCTGTGCGGGGGCTTCTTCCTAAAGCATGTATATTTCAGAGAGTAGCGTCTTTGCGTCGAGCAAGGGTCGGCTGAACGTTAGGCGGGATTATGCAAACTCGCCCCAGGGGTCCCTGGGTGCCTAGGCTATGTGGCCTTCAGGTGCCCCTGGTTTGGTGGCGGGCTGCGTTTATTTTGCGGGCTGAGAGCTATCGGTCCGGCCTGGCCTGGCCTTGCCGCTTTAAAAGGAAAAAAACTAGAGAGCGGTATCCAGTAACTATAAGGGTTGCTGCAGACGGGGGCCCTCGCTTTAATTTTCAAAAATAGGCCCTCGTCATATATTTGCAGGACAACCAATTTTTGGAGGGACTCCCTCGGGAGGCCCCGTTTTCTGGTTTAAAAAAAAAGGTACACCGGAAGAAAAGAAAAATACACTGAGCAAAAGAAAAATGCACTGAGCAAAAAGAAAAACACACGGAGCAAGAAGCCTACGGGTCTGGGGTACTTTCGGGTTGCCCTCCCTTGGAAGGCCTGGCAGGGCTTCACTATAACTTCAATATGTCTCCCCCCCTTCTTTTCCCTTATACGGTACGGGCAAGGGAAAAGATTACGTGGGGCGGGCGGCTGCTGGCGGAAAGGGCCGAAGTGGAGCCGAAGGTGCTCGGCAGCGTTTATCGAAAAGCGGCGGAGGCGGCCGAGATCTGCCGGCGCCACTGGGTCTGGGTTGTTCGGGGGTCATCTTGGCGCGGGGGATCCTGGCTATGTAAATGAGGCACGCTGCTCCTTGTGCGTAGCGAACGCACCTCAATAACACATTCCAGAGGGCACATATTTACAAAATACTGGCGGGTCTTTTACCTTTGCACTAAAGCGTACTGGATGGTGGCGCCGTATAGCAACTCACCATGACGAATATGGACATTAGTAAAAGGGGGTTGACGGGCTGGACGGGGGTTTCCTTCAGGGGAGGCACGGCCCTCAAAGCCAAAGCCGACCATCATGCGAAAGCGTGGGTCTGGCAGGTGAGACCCCGAATCTACGTAGATGCGGGATCTTCACCAGCACGGCGGGTGAAATGTTTTCAAACAAAGAAATCACCTTTTTTGGTGGTTTCAACGTTGGAAGACTACATTCACTTTTGGGCTAAAGCCTCTCCAAACACTTTCACACACAGCAAATCTCTTTTGCCTGTGTAATTTTTTCCGAACATGCGGCTCTAAAATCCAATTAAGAATCACTTTCGGTGGTGGTCCTATTTGGCTTTGGTTGCCGTGTCTTCCCCAAGGGTCCCAACTGTGGGGCCCGCCTAATGAAGTTAAAGAATAGAACTGGAAAAACTTTCGACATTCACACCTATATCTACATATTCTACTGTTTCTTTTATACTAAGGCTACAAAGGTCTGGTCTAAGGGGACACAGGGTATCTCTGGCCCAGGGTGAAGGGACGTCTGGCGAATCACTGGGCAGAGGGGGGCTGGGCTGGCGGCGGCTCCCCCAGGGTCATACACTGGTGGGGCGGTCTGGAGCGGCTTCCCTTTCCATTCCTTTAATTGAGAGGCGTGAAAGTATTTTAGCCAAGTGCCTCCTGTCTTCCTCTGGATAGCTACCTGATAGACGGCTGGAGAAACTCTTTTCGTGATTGGGACGGGGCCTTGCCATTTGGCGGCTAGTGAGTGTGCCTTCTGTGAGAACTTTCTATATAAAACGAGCTGTCCTTCTTCCCACTGCCTTGGGTTCCTGACCCATCCTAATTTGCGGTCCATATCCTTCTGAGCTGTGCCCAACTTCTGGGCCACTTGCATGTGGACGGCGTGTATGGATGAGATGAGGTCCTGAACCCAGGCGTCATTAATTACTACAGGCTGCATATCAGAAGGGAGCTGCGTATCTAGCCAGAAGGCTTCTGGGAGCTGCATTTTCCGTCCTGTCATGACCATATGGGGCATGAGTCCGTGAACTGCGGTGGTGCCTCTGATGGCCATTAGAATTATGGGGAGTTTTTCATCCCAGTCTCTCCCGGAGGAGCGAACCATCTTGCGGAGAGCCTCCTTGAGGGTCCGGTTGGTTCTTTCTATGGCGCCAGAAGCCTGGGGATGGCCGGCTATGTGAAAGCGTTGTTGAATGCCTAACGCCTTGCAAAGTTCCTGGGTTACTTCTCCGATGAAGTGTGAGCCTAAATCGGAATCCATGACTCGTACAGTGCCCCATCTCGAAAACACATTATTGAACAGTAGTTTGGCCGTGGTGGCTGCAGTGTTATGCTTACACGGGAATGCCTCGACCCATTTACTAAAGGGATCTATGACAGTGAGACAGTAGCGATTGCCGCGGGGAGTGGGAGGAAGGGGACCGATAAAGTCAATCTGTATACGAGCCCAGGGTCCATCAATTCTCTGATGCTGGAGGGGAGCTCTAGGTCCAGTTGGGTCTGCATTGACCATGGCGCAGGACAGACAGTTGTCTACCCATTGCGCTACTTCGGTGCGCATGCTAGGCCACCAACCAACCTCTTTGACCCTCTCCAGAGTCAGATCCTTGCCTCGGTGTCCCTGCTCGTGGACAAACTGAATCAGGTCGGCCCTGACTTCCAGTGGCACTACCCAGTGGCGTTCACCGGCTGCATCTACTGCGCAAACTATGCCTTCTTCTTCTCGGATCAATAGTCTTCCTGTCTGATCTCTTCCTGCGGCTAGGAGGTCAGCTACTTCTGGGTCAGATATCTGCAGTTGTGCTAGGTCTAGTGTTCCTGCGATTCCCTGAGCCTGGCTGCGGGCTTGTGCGCGGGTGGTGACAGGGTGGAGAGGACAATCGGCGGCTGGTTCCGGTAGGGGAGCATTTTCAGTGGCGGCTGCCTTGGCTGCGAGGTCTGCCTGGTCATTCCAATAAGCGGTTTCTGAGTTTGTCTTTTGGTGTCCTTTGACATGGGTAACCTGCGTTGGACCTGAGCGGGACTGAAGGTGTGCTGCTACTTGCTGCCACAGCTGTAGGTGGGCTACGGGTTTCCCATCACTAGCTCTCCACCCCTGATTCTGCCATACCGGGAGCCAGACCGTGGCGGCTTTGGCCGTCCAATCCGAGTCTGTGTAAATGGCGAGTGGGCTTTCTGGGGGCTCAAACTCAAGCACTGCCAGAAGCGCTTGCATCTCAGCCACTTGGCTGGAATGGGGGCGGGCTGGACCCTTCAGAGTGCATGCGTCGCTCACTCGCACAGCGCCGTAGCCTGTCCGAGGGGAGCCTCCAACGTGAAAGGAGGAGCCGTCGCAGAACCAGCATGTGAAGCCGTTCAGTCGGGCTTCCTCTAGCGGGACTCCCCAAGTGACTGGCCAAACAACCTGCGGTGGCGGGTCCAGGGGGCACTCGTGCTCGGTCCCGATCACTAATAGGCCATAGGGAGCTGGTGGCTCAGTGGTTTCCTTTTTAAACTCTACTCCGCGGTTAACCAGGGCCAGGGTCCACTGTGCTATGCGGGCGTTTGAGACTTGGCCATCTTGTATCTTGCCAGACAGAATATATTTGAGGGGCGTGTGAGTCGTTTGAACTATTGTGCGTGAACCTCCTATGATAAACTCCCAATGGGTCAGACTCCAAACTAGAGCAAGGCAAGTCTTTTCACATGGGCTAAACTTAGTCTCTACTGCGGTTAGGTTGCGAGAGGCATAGGCTACTACTCTAGCGGTTCCCGCTTGCTGCTGGGTGAGCGTGGCTCCTATGCTCTTGTCTGACACGGCTAACTGAATAAAGAATGGCTGGGTAACATCTGGATGGGCTAGGGCCGGGGCTGTGGCCAGGCTGCGCTTCAGCTCGGCTAAGGCTGTCTGTTGATCCGGTCCCCACTCCCAGGGAGTGTTCTTCTTGAGGAGAGCATAAAGGGGGCGAGCTTTGTCTGCAAAGGACTCGATGAAGTCTCGGGAAAAGTTAAAAGTTCCTAGAAGGGCTCTGAGGGAGGGGACATCGGTGGGTGCAGGCAGCTTGGAAATGACCTCCATTCGCTGGGCATCCGGGGTGCGACCCTCGGGTCCCAGGGTCAGACCCAGGTACTTGACGCTGGTCTGAACCAATTGGGCCTTTTCCCTGCTTGCCTTGAACCCAGTCTCGCGGAGGAGTTCCAGGACTTCCCTGGTGATTTGGCGGGCTAATTCTTCCGTAGGAGCGTGGACTAAAATATCATCCACGTAGCTCAGTACGTGGGGCCTCGAGGAGGGTTGGAGGCGTTCCCACATCTGAACCACATGGGCATGACAAATACTGGGGCTGGAGTGGAATCCCTGGGGTGTCCGCTTGAATGCGTATTGCTGGCCGCGGAAGGTGAACGCGAACTTGTACCAGCAAGACTCATGCAACCAGATGGAGTGGAAAGCGTTGGCCAGGTCTATGACCGAGTAGAACCAGGACCCAGCGGCAATGGCCGTCAGGATCTCGTTGTACTTGGCCACAACCGGGGCAACTGGAGGGGTGGTGGCATTCAGGGCACGGAAGTCGACCGTCATTCTCCAGGTCACTCCATCTGCTTTTAGAACTGGCCACAATGGGGCGTTGCAGATGGACTGCATCGGGAGTATGACGTCCCACTCAAGGAGTCCTTCTATAGTCTTGGCTATCCCTGCCTCAGCTTCTGCTGGGTACTTGTACTGTCTTTGGGGAGGGGGGTCCTTTCCTTCAATCAGGACGCAGGCGCCCTTCACTATCCCACACTCGGCCTTGTCTGTCACCCACACTTCGGGAAAGTCCTGAACCCAGGGGTCTCCTGTGATGGGGGCGAGAGGCAAAGGGGCTTTAAGGGCTGCACATCGATGGACTGCATTGACAAAGTCTGGGCCTCCTGGGATGCGCCACAGGAGTCCATTCGCTAGGTCAATGGTCAGTCCTTCGGCTCGGAAGAACGGCATGCCCAAAAGTCCATCATCTTCTCCCCGGTTTGCGCATGCCGAAATCCGGGTGGCCAGGTTCCCAACGGAGAGGGGGATATCCTGCCAGACCGGTGATTCCTGCATGCCGCCACCAAAACCGGCGAGTCGCATGGTTGTGGGGGTCTGGATGCCCTTCGTAACTAAGGTGGGCCGGAGTATATTAAGTGAAGCTCCAGTATCTATGAGGAGGGTGGCAGGCTTCTTCTTTTCCCCGGGAGTCCCGATCCCTGCCTTTACTGTCGGTCTCCCCCATGTGTCCGGCTTTAGTTTGGCAACTATGCCAACGGAAGGAGACTGGGACTCGGGGCGACCCTATTCTGATCCTGCACACTGGTCGGTAGACGTGGAGCTCCCTCTGAAGGGGTTATTGGGGCTCGGGCGTTCCCGGACCGCAGCTATCGGGGGACTTGAGAAGGGAGGGTCTGGCGGCAAAGGGGGCGCCGACGGGGGTACTGGGGGCTGCTGCTGGTCTTCCCACTCCATGATCGCCTTCATTAGAACGGACGTGGGCTTTCCATCGAATAGCTCCATGTTCGCTCCAATGTTTTTGAGGCGCATCCAAAGTTCCCAACGGAGGGGGTCCCTGGACTGGGGCGTGCTGCCACGGTCCCGGTAGCCCTCGTGGTCGCCCTGTGATGCTCCCCAAGCGTTAGACTGATCTGGAGGCGGGTAGACCTGATGGTTGTACGGGTGCGATGCTCGAGAATGGGAAGGGGCTAGGGGCGCATCTTGCGGTCGGGGCTCGTGGGGTCCCTGCTGGGAGGAGGAACCGTAACTCGGGGTGGGTGCAAAGGAAACTCCCGGGCGGTAGTCCCTTGGCCCTCTTCCCCGGTTGAAACTGCTGCTCCTTCCCCTCAGGATTCCTCCCCTTGCCTCCGAGTACGAGTTGCGTCCCTGCGGTCGGTACTGAGAGTGGGGGCCATGATTGGTGTAAGTGACTGCACTTATCGGCTCGCTCTCCTTCCTACGAGAGGCCGGGGACTTCACATGGCGGATGGCGCCGGTTTCTCGCAACAGGCCAGCAATGCTCCTGATGCGAGCTTCCAGGTCTCCCCATGAGATGCTCCCGGGCTCAACTCCTGCCAGAGCCAGGCGAGTAGTGCTGTTGAGACCATCTATGACTGCCCTTCTGAATTCTAGCTCATCGAAGTCGGGTACATCGCTTGCGTCTAAATCTACTTCGTCTGCCAGTTCGGCTAGAAGCTGCTTTCTGGCTAAATATGCCTCTGGGTCCTCTCCGGGTTTTTGGGACTCTGCAATGTACAGGGCTTTCAAGCTTTTGGTGGGCCATAGGAATGCGCACAGTTCTTTGATGGACCCATACTGACTGCGGGTGGCTAACTTTCGATTAGAAACGTAGGCATTAAGGGCTGTGACTATTTCGGGGCTGGCGCAGTGGCGGGCCAGTTGGGCTACATCGGAACCACTAGCGGAGGGCTGGGAGGTGGTCACATGGGTGAACCACTGGATAGCCGTGTCTCGGTTTAGGGGTCCCATGCGATCTGCTATGGCTTGGAGCTCGTCGGGCCTCCAATTGCGGGTTTCCTTAACGACCCAGTCTGTCTTTCTGCCATCCTCGTCCATGGATACTATTTCTTTAGTGGCTATCGGATGGAGGGGCTGTGGAGCTTCCTCGGGCTGGGGCGACTGAGATGCCCAGCTATCCTTACTATCTTCTGGGAGGGCCAAGAGGGCTGAGGGGTGCACGGCGGAAATTACGGCCTGTTGCATCCCCAAGTGTCGCTTCAGGGCCTCTAGCTCCCTCTTACAAGCTGAATGATCCGCGGCTGCGGTTTTAGACTGGTTGTGGTCCGCCATGAACCGGGCGGCATGGGTGAGCTTAGTAATCTCCTCTTGTCCCTCAGTTAATGCGTGCTCAGCCATGTCGGCACGAGCGGTGGCCGCTTCAGCCTTGTGCTGAGCGTCCTGGAGGGCGGTAGTTAGTCCTTGCTTTTCTAGTATGAAATTGACGCGTTCGGCGCGCCACTCAACTGCTCTTCTCTCATATTCTTTTTCCTGTTCGGTTAGCTTAGTCCTGAGAGTCTGGATTTCTAGACGCAAGGCGTCCTGCTCTCGTTCTGACCTCTCCTCTAGCTCCTCCTGCGTGGTTTGTAACTTACTAATTAGGGACACGCTGTCCTGCAGGGCAGTGAAAAGTGCCCAAGCTCCATATCTGTCCTTTTTGCTCGATCTAGGTTTCTCCTTGTCACAAAAATCCTGGAAGGCGCTTCTAACTATCTGGAGTGGGTCAGGTCCCTTGAAGGAACCGGCTTCCCAAGGGCAATCTCCCTTCTTCACTAGCCACTTCTCCAGGCGGGGCACGGTGGGGTTTGCCCGGTACATTTTACTTTTTATTTAAAACTACTTAGGGGTTTTAACAACTTTCTCCTCTCTATGTTCCTTTGGGAGGTTTATCCTTCCCTTCGGTCCTCAAGGATTTTTAAACTGGGTTCTACACAGGGTTTTTACCAGGGGGCGATTTCAAGGGTCCTACTTTTAGGTTTACCAGGGTATTTTTAAGGGTTCTACGCTCAATCCTTCTCCACCGGGGGAGAGGGGAAAATTCCTATTCCCGTTTCAAGCTTGCCTACAAGCCACGGGACCAGGAAAAGTTTACTGGCTCAGAAGGTGCTCTCAAGCTCTCTAAGCCCAAGAACAAAAATGCTCAGTGCTCCCAAGCCTCTGCTCAGAAGCCAAAGCTCAGGGGTCTCCCAAGCCTCTACTCGGAAGACCAAAGCTCAGGGGTCTCCCAAGCCTATGCTCAGGCAACCAGAAAGTGTTCCCAAGCCTCTACTCAGGAACTGAAGTGCTTCCAAGCCTCTGCTCAGAAGCCAACAATGCTCTCAAGCTCTCTAAGCCCAAGAACTGTACTCAAAGTGTCCCCAGGCCTCGTGCCCAGAGACAAACGGTTAAACTGTCTCCAAGCCTCGACCAAAAGACTAAATGCGCTCAAGGACTGCCTCTGCAAGTCCCCAAGCAAAAGTGCCCAGGAGTAAAGCTTACTGTACTCCCAAGCAGAAAGGCGCTCAAGAGTTCTAACAACTCCCAAGCAAAGTGCCCAAGAGTCCCACTGACTCCCAAGCGAGGTGCGCCCACGAGTCTGACTTAAAACTCGCAAGCGGAAAGGCGCTCAAGAGTCTAACTTAAAACTCTTAAGCACGGTGCGGCCGGCTGCCGTGGGGCTTCAGGAACCTGGCTTCAGATTCCCAAAGCTAAACTGACTGAACGAACGGACTATCGATCCCTTCACGTTTCCTCCGGAGCGGGGATTGAAGCCTAAGTGCTGGCAGGAACGGGGGTTTGGACGGACTTAGGAGAGACGGGGGAGGGCGGAAAAGAGTTTTATATGTGCTGCTTCAGGATGTGTATATATCTATAGAGCCTACTTCTGGGATCCCACCCACATAGACGCGTTTAGGCGGCCCGGAAGGTGGCCAGGAACTTCACCAGTTCAGAGGTCCTCACCCACAGTACACCGGTTATAACGGCTGGAGGGCCTCGCGGTGCACCACAAAAGGCAAGTAGTCCAAAGCTGGCTGAAGGAGGAAATGGGGGAAAAGCCAACCCACAAGATAGAAATGCTCACTAGAGCCACACACACTCACACTTTTAATTCCCTGAGCTAAATTGCACTCTTTACACTGAGGTCTGGAAAATTTTCCTCTAAGTCAGTTCGTTGAAGACACGCGTGTCGACTCACGTGTATTCACACGAACTGGGTTATGCCCGCATTCTCCACCAGTAAACTGTTACCAGAACTGCTCTTTATTATAATGGGGAATTAGCTATAGCAGTCTGTAACTTAAAATTAAGCGCGGATCATAACCTATGTATACGGAGGTCCCGATCCCAGACACTCTAGTGAAAAAGAGGCAGACAACAAATAAGTTCCAAACACGTGTATTTAATGTGGCGTAAGCCTAACTTGCACAATCATACAAAGAACACACAAGATCTAGGAAATACAGAGTAGGAAATACAGAGACGTTCGCATTAGCGGGTTCCCAACGATGATAGGGGGAATACTCACTTATCCTGGAGCGAAGCAGAGACACAGCAGCGAGGGTGGTGGTCCAATGCCAGCACTGGAACCACAGACGGAGAGCAAGGAAGTCTGGATAGGATGGCACGAGCCTGGACAGGACGGGAATGGCACGAGCACCATGCGGTCTGAGAGGCCGGCTTAAATACCCCAAAACGTACCCTGGGGCTGGTGCTGTACTTGGTGGTTCTCACAGATTAAAACAAAGGGTCTAATGGGCTACTGAATGGCTTGGATGGGCCACTTTGGTAATCAGATTGTGATAAGTGACACCTCAGGAAGAGGGGACAAAAGAGGGAGGGGGAAATCCAAGTGGGCTGAAAGGATGTTCCAGCGGACAGGGCTTGTCCTGATGTCATCAGCTTTGGAATGCGGAGGTTTCTTTGAGATGCATTCTCTAAGTGCTTGGGATGGTCAGCACTTAGTTCTTCTCCGGGGCGGCTCCTAAGATATGCAGAGCGGGGCGAGGGGCTCTCGCTGCGGACGTGGTGTGCCCGCTTCGCCGAAATGGCTTCCCAAAGCAGTCTTCCTCTCAGGGTCTTCTGGCTGCCTAAGAACACGGATGCCGGCTGGGCATAGCTGGGGCTGGATAGCAGGCTGCCCGGTAGCGAGGGCAAGCTCGGCGGCCGGCTCGCGGGAGGCTCCAGGCGGGAACTGACCAGGGAGCGCCTAGCCAGGCTCGCTGGAGGTTTCCCCGGCAGGCGCCCGGCTGCTAGCAGCGGCTTGGGCCCATATGAGGCAGGCTTCCATGGAGGCAGGGGAAACAGCACACAAAACACAGTCCAAGGCAGGGAACAGGCACGGTCCGTGGCAGATGGCACTGCAGGCACGGGGCACACTTGTAACAGAGTCCAAACACACACTAGGAAGTCCAGATACAGGTCAGGGCAGGGTTGCCCAGAAAGAGAGTCCTTTGTGCAGTTATCCAAACATGGAGTCAGTAAACTACACAGTCTATTACAGCAGCAGGGTAATTGACACGCAGGCAGGAAACTGACACGTGTATCAGAGCACACACGTGCAAAGCAATCTTTGTGCAGCAGTGAAACAGTAATGCAGGAAACTTTAACACAGTTCATGGCAGGCTTTAAAGCAGGGGAGGGGGCCTACTTGGCAACAATTTGATCATTTCTATTCCTTTTTTCTACAGCCACTTAAGTCATACTCACCATCCAGGAACCACCCTGCCTTCAGTGCCCAAAGAACCAGAACTGTTCAATAAGTAGTGTGTTGAACCTGATGATGGGAAAGCTGGATTTTAAGTTTTCCTTCTCAGCAGATGGCCTTGCTGTATCTTGTCTCAGTTCCTCCTTTGCAAGATAGCAATTGCAGCAGCTTCTGACCTGGACTATTTGTTTCAACTACCAGGTTGGGCCCTGACTTGTGGTGGGTTTCAACAACAGCAGTATCATCACCCCCATTTTTGAGTTTGATGGTTTTATTTTATAAAAGCAAAGGATATGAAAGCAAGAAACAAGAGCCCGTTATGGCCCTACGTTAACAGATTGACATGCTCTAAGGCCATAATAAGCATGTCTGTTTTAGATCGTTTCCAAGGCAAAAATCTCCAGCTTTTAGGGAGTTTTGCATCTATCTTTTTTTTAAGGGACATTTTAAAATGTGATATTCTTCCTTCTCAGGAAACACTCTTATACTTTCCTTTAGCTCAGAGAGGAAAGAAACTCTGCTGAGCACCATCTAAATCACACACCCCTTTTTTCTTGCACATTATTTGGTATTTCTTTTTAAATAAGTGCTGCCAAATATTGCATCGTTCACACAGACTAATTCCAGCATTTCCCACATCTGTAAGCAGCTAGAGAGGAAGTCTATTTAATGAGTAACCTTGAAGTGACACGGTTACATCCTTACAACTCTCTGTTTTGCCACATTCTTAAGTATGTGCCTGACTTTACCCTAGTGAATAATATCACAGAAGGGATGCTTCCCACTGGGCAATTTGCCAACATGGACTTTGACTCAGTAGAGGAAAATGTTTATGTAGAATGGGCACAGCTTTGTACCAGACACCTGTAAGAAGAAACCAGTGCCCACTCTGTGCCTGCATCAACAGATGTAACATGTGGTAAAGGTTGTAATCAGCAGACAGGGGAGAAGGGAGGATTCCTGGTGCCTCTCTGTCCAAGGTGCTCAATGAAATGCCTGGAGTGATTCAAAGGAATACAGGTCTGCTTTGTCTCTACTACTTGTGTAAATGAAAGAAATTTGACAAGAGCAGCCTTTTACATAGGAGTAAGAAAGGCTACAACTGATGAAATACCCTCTTTCTAAAACAAGATAGGCAAATAGGGAAAGGGCATTCCATAATTAGAGTGCCATGACCAAGAAGGCCATGCTGCTGGTGCCTTCCCCACCCTCATGGAGACATTGAAAGGAAATGGAGCAGGGCCTCTGTTAGGAACACTGAACATTAGCAACTGAAATTTTTGTTACTTTGCATTATTTTCTTTAATTGCCATTCTAAGTTGACTTAAGCTGTTTTGAAGCTGGCCAGAAAAAGCTTTTCTCCTTTGTTTTGTAAAAACCCTGTTTACTGATATATAAAAAGTGGAATTTCCTGTGTCTGACAGTCTCAGCAGTCCTTCCTAGTTAAGAGCTAAGGCTGCTGGATGGATCTTCCTGCTGAACAGTCCATAGATGGGAATGGCAGGAAACTCTGCCCATCAGCTTCATGATGTTTGACTTAAATTACTTACCTGCACCCGCTCCCTGTGGTTGGCTGTCTTAATTTTTTCTCTCATTGACTAAAAAGATATTTGCCAGTTCATCCGATTTGTATGATTTCAGTCCACTTGAATATATACATTTGACTCTAGTAGAGAGGTATAACATTAGAAAGAGCTAGTCACAATGAATATACTTGGTGTTCCTTGGGAAACTTGACTGGGCTTGCTTCTTCTCCACATTAGAAGAAGTACACATGGCAGAAGCCATCTTGGAAATTATCTAAGAATAAATGATTATCCTGTAAGTGAGCATGAAGTTCTTTGGGGGCATCTTTAGAAATCTTCAATATCCAACATAAAGACACCTGTCTTCAGCCCCCTATTTTTGTGTTTATATTTTTGTCTTTTTATATTATGTTCTGTTGTATGTATGTATGCATATGTGTATGTATTCTGAATGTTTTTTAATATCTCAAAGGTTTAGTGTTTTGTTAACTACCTTGAGGATCCTGAATTGGGTGGAAATTTGGTATAGAAATATAAGCAACTGAGAAACTGGATGACATCACATGTTTTTTTTTAAGGTGTTCGTCCTTAGCTTTGGGTCAGAGGTGACAGCCAGCCAGGGAATTCAGGAATTGAGGACATGATAGCACTCTGCATCCTTCCAGAAACTAGACCCTCTATCATAGCCTTCAAAGAAGATCTCGATGGGCAGATTGGTATGGGAATAAATGTTCCTTTAGGTGCCCAATTCCCAAGAATGCAATGAGAGCTGTGACCCTATGCCAGTTACCTGAGAATTCATTCCTATTGAATTATGTAGTGCCATCAAGTTACAGCCAACTTATGGTGACCCTGTAGGTTTTTCAAGGCAAGAGACAAACAGTGGCTTGCCTTTGCCTGCCTCTGTATAGTGACCCTGGAATTCTTTGGTGCTTTTCTATCCAAATACTGACCAGGCCTGACCCTGCTTAGCTTCTGTAATCTGAAAAGATCAGCCCAGCCTGCACAATCCAGGTTAGGACAAAGGACAGTTACTTCTGATTAATCTTACGGCGGTGGTACTCACTAGTACTGAGTACCAACACCTTTTGGTGGTGCTCTCCCAAATCCTAAGTGTGGGAATTGGTAGAAATCAGAGCAACCCTATATATGAGTACAAGCACCTTCTAAAAAAGCTGTTCATCCTTTGCCATCTTGCTCTGCCTCCCATTTTTAATTTTTTAAAAAAGCTGATCAAATGTGCATAGAACTGAGCTAAATGAATACAACTTCTCCCTTAGAGACAGCGTCTAGCATTCTTAAGACTCAGTGGTATAATGTATGTAAGGTTCTTTTCTGTATGGAAAGTTCAGATCTGAAGCAAAACTAGCCCAGGATGGTTGTACATCTTTGCAGAGCTGAACCCATGACCATGTTCTGTTTCAATTACATTTTTCTATAGGTATCAATTGATTATTCCATTTATCTCTCTTCAGCAGCTGAGGCTCAAAAGGTTTTCCAAGCCCAGACCATTGAAGAAGCTGATCAATATAAGGGAAAATCGTCACTGACCTTTCATTCCCATGGCTGTCACTGTTCTTGGGTGTATGCATGCCCCTGCAGCTCACTAGCTATTCAAGCCCAAAAAAAATCCAAATTCTGAAAGTAGAACAGACACCATGCATGTCTGGTTACTTACAAATATGCATGCTGAATAGAGAGGAATAGGCAAACATTGAGGCACACGGTGCTAATCTTTAAAGCAGCATCGGTTCTTTGAAAGCAAAGAGAATGTCCCTAGAATCTACACACATATACCCTGGATCTTTATATCTTTATTGACAGCCAGCTGCTCAACTCCAAATTCTGGCTCTTTTGATTGTTGAGGTCATTGGTTAACATTCTAACAGTCCTTACCTGTTTTGTATGACCAGTTCCTAGTAGCCATTAGCCATTAAAAGTGCTCAACGCCCATGAAAGAAGCATCTTTAGCTATTTAGCTAAATAAAGACCTAAAGAAAGGACCATCGACACCCAAGTCTGACTGAGGAAAACCCAAACTCTGCACGTACTCTCCATAATAGAATCTCACTCTGAAGGAAGTGGGGTGGGGGCTTCATAAAAATGGAAGGCCAGGCAGAAATGAAAAGGGGGGAACATCACGGGGGAGCACCAAATATTAATTCAGAACAGGAAGACGAAAGCAACATTTGAAAAGGATTAAAAAGAAGATTGAGAGATACACAGATAACTGTATGGTGATCCCGTAAGGGGGAGAGAAACGGAAGGAAGGAATATGTGGAGGAAATTGGAGCAGAAAATAAGACAAAGCCAAACAAGACAAGCCATTCAGTAACACCTTTGGGTTAGTGGCTTTATTTTATTTATACATCTGGCTTCCTGTACTTCACACTGGAAAATGTCCTACTAGCTCCTTTTAATTTGGGCTAAAGAGGAGGAAGGTGGTAGCAGAATGTGATTGCAAATGGGACGTAGGCCAACTTTCTGCTTCTCACCAAGCTTGAAACTAGGTTAGCATCAAAAGCCGATATTTTTAAATTCTGCATGGCATTGAGTGACAGGCAGATATATTTATATGCCTTTAGCCATGCTGAAGCCAAAGTACTCACAAGACTAATCACCTTTCTCCTGCACAAGAAAGGCAAGGGTTTATGTAGCTATACAGTTGCATGAAGACTAGTTAATTGGCTGTCTAGGCTGGAGACCTTGGAGGCAACTGAGAAAAACAGTTCCAGGTTGCACATACAAAAGATTAACCCAGCTTTGCCGAAGATAAGTGATGATGGAGTGGTTTGATGCCTTCTTTTAATAATAATAATAATAATAATAATAGTAGTAGTAGTAGTAATAGTAATAGTAATAGTAATAGTAACAGTAACAGTAACAGTAATAGTAATAGTAATAGTAATAGTAATAGTAGATTTATATACCACCCTTCAGGCCCACTCAGAGTGGTTTACAAAGTACGGTATTGTTATCCCCACAACAAAACACCCTGTGAAGTGGGTGGGGCTGAGAGAGCTCCAGAGAGCTGTGACTAGCCCAAGGTCACCCAGCTGGCTTCAAGTGGGGGAGTGGGGAATCAAACCCGGCTCTCCAGATTAGAGTCCCACGCTCTTAACCATTACACCAAATTGGCTCTCAATAGAGATTACTGCCCTCCCCATTCTCCAAAACATGGCAAGCAACAATACAATCCAATGTTGAGTACTATACATTTAAATCATCTTTCAGACCTACTTGTCTGTTATAACAACACAGGAGTCCAGTGGAACCTTAAAGATTACTAAAAATTTATTTTAGCATAAGCCTTTGTGAATCGGAGATCATCAGATGCACAAAAGTATAAATCCAACAGGCCTGGTTTATAGATACATGACAGAAAGGCTTGACTGTCATAGCTCCCAGACAAGCAGGACTGAATACAGTATTCTGTGAAGTGGTTAGCAATCGCAACGAATTCTTGGCAGCAGGCAACTGGAAGATGGTGGTTGGTATCCAATAGATGGTATGTGGGTTGGACTTTTTGTGAGACCCATGTGGGTGGGTTCTCTGTTGCAGCTATCTGCATCTATGCTGCTTTTGCAGGTACATCAATGCTAACTGTAAAGTTTTGCATGTAAATACATTTGTATGTTTTATTTCTGTGTTAATATACGGCATCTGAGGAAAGAAGGAGGGGGGCTGGGTAAGTGAGTGAAGTATGCTGTGATTGAATGTTGGCTGTGCTCTAGGTGGTAGAGTGAACTGCAGTTTTGGTGTGAGTGCTGAGGGAAAGTGTGCTAGCTAAGTTCAGCAAACTGTGTGGAACCCTGAAAGGAATCATTCTGCCAAGTTCAGTGAATCTGTGTCAAGTTCTGAGAAATTCTAAGTCAGGCAAACTTTTTCTGCACTAAGATTTGTCTATGTATTTCTGAGAGAGAGGTTATTCTACCTAGGTCAGGCAAGCTGTGTGAAAGTCTTGAGTAAATCTAAGTCTGAGTGGATGAAAGGAGAGTTTATTCTGCTATTGAAAATCTGTGTAGAAAATTAGTCTTCACTGTAAATATACCTTTTAAAAGCTTATATACTAACAGCCAAGCGGCAAAAATCCGAGGATACTCACATTCAGAGACTGGAGCCAGGAACAGACAAGACAGATCTTCCTGCATGCCTGAAAAATGCCGCAGGTTTTCACAAAAATCTGAAAACAAAAAAAAATACATTGGGGGCTTTTTAAAAAAAACCCAACATGATAAAAGGAAAGCCTGTAGCTTTAACCAAATTACCTCAATAGTTGTTGCTAGGCAACCATAACAGTTTGGCCAATATTCCAGGCTTGGTTTTTGTCAGTAAAAGGCAGAGGGAGGGGCAGGGCCTTTACAGGGCGGTTTTGACCTTTGAAGGAGGACTCATTGGGGCCAGGACCAGAAGCAACCACTGGACTACTTGATACCACAAAACTTGCATGACTCATTCAGGCCTGGCTGTTTGCTACCCTCCTCACAAAAACCAGCATAGTGTTATGGTTAAAGTTTCATAGTAGAATATGGGAGACCCAGGTTCGAATCCCCACTCTGTTACGGAAGCTCACTGAGTGATTTTGATCAAGTCACACATACTCAACCTAATCTCCCTCATAGGGTTGTTGTGAGGATAATATGGAGACAAGGAGAATTATTTGAGTCCCCATTGTGTAGAAAGGCAGTATATAAATGAAGTAAATTAAGAAATATAGGTGAAGATGGGGGGGCAGATAAAAGGTAAGTTGAAGGAGAGAAGGACATAGGAAAAGGTGAGCATATGGAGGTTTCCAGGAGGAGGGGAAAAGGAAACGGTGTGGGGAAGGGGATACAGAGAAAAGTGAAGCACTCCCCACAAGCCCATGCTGGCTCCTCACATGCAATTGGGCCTGGCTCAGCTGGGACCACACAATTGGGCCATAAGGGAGAGGCTGTAGGGAAGGCTGGGAAAGGTGAAGAGGGGGCAGACAAAAGTGGGTGGGAAGAAGAAAAGGAAGGAGGAAAGAGGGGGAGGCTATGGGAGGCAAGGAAAAGAAAGAATATGTGGTGGAGGAGGGGAAAATTAGATGCCCCTGCAAGTCCTTGCAGGTCCCCACTTGTATATAACTATTTTTGAACTTCTATATAACTGTTTGAACATGTAAAGGCCAATGACCATATACAATAAAATTTCTACCTAAACTTATGAACATATTCTGAAAGCAATATGCTGATCAATACTCTGCAACCATCACATTTATGTACCTATAAATACATACTTCTGTTTAAGCAAAAAAATAATCTTTTTTTAAAATCTCACAACCACCCTCACCTGCTGACTGTTCTGTCATACTACCATCTTTAACAAAGTCTTTCTATAATACTAGTTAAACAGAAGAAATCTAAGGTGAAAATGTTTGGTGGCAGCAGAAACCTTTGCAGAAACAGCAATATATATGTCACACAAACAGTGCAAAATGCCACAGGTGAGGTTAGCAGTGGGATTCAAACTCCAATGGTAAGGTTTTCTCAAGATAAAAAGCCTGGGTAGAGAACACTTGAAGCTCAGTGGCTGGGGGCAGGAGGGAGGTTGTGACTAGGGGCTTCCTGAAGCACAAGTTAAAGATAATGTAAGGAAAAGCTAAATTAAAGATCTGGCAGCTTTAAAAATGACTAAAATCTTTACACTAACCTACACCTTTGCAATATTAAAGGAGTGTGTCACACCTATCCCTGAGATCCTTAGCAAATCCATAAGAGAGAAAGAGAGTGTTACATAATATGACCATCAATGGGAATGTATGGATAGCACCATGCAGTGCCATATAGGTTTCATTCTTTATTATTAATGACTGAGGATGAATAATGAATAGTAATCCAGTGTCAGGCATTGCAGCCAGATGGCAAGCTTGCTGAGGCAGTTTTCAGTGTCTATTAAATTTCTGTCCACTTCTTTTTTTGTGAGATTCTTTGCTTCTTGACCTGTCTTTTTTCAGTTTTGTTATAAAAAAAACCTGGCAAATCTCAGTGAACTGGAACGGAATACTTATCAGTCTTCTCCAAAGCCCAGATCAACAGGCAATAGCAAAAACAACCAGTTCAAATAGTATGCAGGTAGGTAGGTAGGTAGAAATTTTATTGTATATGGCCATTGGCCTTTCCAAGTTCAAATAGTATGAGACTTGGGTTGTTTTTCCTGCTTCAGAGTTACTTGGCTTTTTTTAATCAACCGGGTTGCCTTTCCACTACAATCACTGGTTCATTTAAACCAAGTGGAAGTCTTCTGCATGGCAGTGCCTAAATTCAATCCAGCAATTAATTACTAAAACCCTGTCTTAATACATGCACTTGCATTTCCATGCATACGCACACAGAGTTAAGTTATAAGCATGTGTGTGCATGCACATGCTAACGTTTCCTTCAGATATGTCAGAAAAAGGAACTGCCCTTTTTCTGTTGCCACTTTTCTGTGAAAAAATCTTCCAGAAGATGCATTTATAAGGGTCTCCAAATCAACCTGTTTTGAGGACGTTGGCTAATTTGATGTTTTATTTGTCCATTAGATAGACAGTTACCTGTCTTCTGTGTGGTCTGTATTTGGGCAAATCTTTGTTTTTAATTGTTATTGGTTTTGGATTGTTTTAAATGGCTGTGTTGAAAGCCACCTCGGGCAGAAACTGGAAAGGTAGGGTATAATTAATTAAGACAGCAGGAGCCTTTAAATAGCACTCTCCAACAATCCCGTGGATTGGGTTTGAATCCCATTGTACCACACACAGCCACCTTAGTCCTTTTCAGCCAATACCATTTTAGCACTTAAATCACCAGTTTGGTGTAGTGGTTAAGAGCATGGGACTCCAATCTGGAGAGCCGGGTTTGATTCCCCACTCCTCCACTTGAAGCCAGCTGGGTGACCTTGAGCTAGTCACAGCTCTCTGGAGCTCTCTCAGCCCCACCCACCTCACAGGGTGTTTTGTTGTGAGGATAATAATAACATACTTTGTATACTGCTCTGAGTAGGTGTTAAGTCATCCTGAAGGGCGGTATATAAATCAAATGTTATTATTATTGTTATTACACGTGAGGGGAGACTGCACCACCTGCAATTTGCAATCGCCATTTTGCATGAATAGGGCAATGTGCATATTTTTCCCTACTTCAGTATGCATGAATGCACACCCTTAAAAATATGAGTATCCTGTTGCATGTATCAAAGCTGTAAACGATGCTCATTGCCCTATTTACACAAAATGTTTACTGCATGTTTCAGGAGAATCATGGTAGCGCAATCTCCCTTTATGAACAGAGTGCTAGAAATGTAACAACTGAAAAGGGCTCTTTTTGACAGAGGTTTAGAGTGCCACTTGCATCTGGTTCTCCTCAGATGCAGAGGAGTCTGCTGTATATTGAAATTTAGCACTATTGGGCCACTTAAACAGCCATTTGGGGGTCCTGCTAGCCTCAGTGGGGCTGATTACCTTCTTCCTGCTGCCAGCAGGCCTGCTTTTACATCTCCCCCACAGCCCTCTCCCAGAGGGGCTGCGAGCCAAGAAAACTCTGCCTGTCCCTATCACTGGAACACAATGATTAGAGAACAGAGGACTCTCTGGGCCCCTCTGCAGTGAGAGGTCTGTCCTGTAGACAGATGAGGGGAGTAGCTACTGACATATTTGTATCCCACTTTTCCTCTAAGGAGTTCAGAGTGGTGCATACACAATTTTGTTCCCACAACAACCCTGTACGGTAGGTTAAGTGGAGAGAGGGTGACTGGCACGTCATCCAATTAGTCTCATGACTGAGTCAGGATTTGAATCTTGGTCTTAGTCCAACACCCTAACCACTTATTTACTTTTTATTCTCTATTTACTCACTTTTCTTCCCGATCAGCTCACTACAGTATTCTCCCCTCCTCCATTTTTTCCTCAAAATAACCCTGCGTGGTAGGTCAGGCACAGTGGGAATCTGAACCTGGGTTTCCTGGTCCTAGTCTGAGGCTCTAACCATCACCCTATTCTGGCTCTCTGGTGCAGTATGAGGATGGATGCTTATCTGCCAAATACACAACTGTGAAACAATCCAGTTGTGGGGAAATGGGTCTCACAATCACTCATTTTCTCCACATGGGAAAGAGAAAATTATTCAGGCATCCCAAGTCACTTGCCCGGCAAGGTTTCTCCATCTCCATTCCCTAATTCTGGGTACCACTGCCACAATTATTAGGGTACATTCTGGCTAAGAGCCCGAGTTCAGGCACCCTCTGCAGTTTTGCCTTTAGACTCTCTTCCATGTTTTGTCTTCCTCTTCCTTTGCACTTGCTATCAAGGTGACTAACAGTGCAATCCTAAGCAGTTACTCATTTTAGGATTGCAATGTTACACACTTAATTGAACACTGTGAGGGAGTAGGAGTAAGTGCTGCTTCTTTAGCCTTCGGTTCTTGGTACGCATGAACTGAACAAGGGCTTTAGGTCACAGAGATCAGACGAGCCACACTGAAAATGCAAAGTTTAATAAGAAAACAAAAAGGCTGTCTTTAGTCATGTTCAGGTTTGCGTTTTTAATTTTTTTTGTAACAGTATAATGTAATAGCGATATAATGCATACTTTTATCTGCCCTTTTTGGCAGACAAAGGGCTATTTATGGAATTTTAAAATTGGAAAATAAAAGGGTCAACCAATGTTCTGGCCATGTTCCATGGGTGGGAAAACTGGGCAACCTATCAGGCTCGTTCAGGGTTGGGCTACTGTCATGTTTATATAATGAAATTTCATTATAGCAGAATTATACGGGGAAAAAAATTTTTTAAAGGGGGGGAGGAGTTGCTTCTGTGCCCATTCGAGAGAACGGCACAGAGCGCTAAGGTGTGAACAGCTGGAAGCGCAAAGAGGCGTGAGGTGACGGAAGGAAACATTATGGTGCCAATAGCAACGAGGATGCTATTTGCTGGAAATTTAACGGAACAGATGCCCGTGTGACGGCGGCCCATGTCAGATGAATGGGGTTGCCAAGGAATTCCCTTCTCTTGCTTTTCTGTGTGGGATGCATTGTCTTTTCATCCCAGTGGAAGTTCCAATTTGTGTCCTAAGATAGACTTTAGGGGTCCCACAGAAACAGAACTTGAATTATGTGGTGTTGTCGATGGCACTAAAGTTTATATTGCCTAGATTTGATGTGTGAATTGTGGCAGCATTTGACACTCACCTTCAGTTCCATAGCTCCTTGGGGGGAAACTGTGGTAGCTACAAAGGTGTAAATCTAAAGTGTAATTTCATCCTTACATCATCCATTTCTGTTCATGGTGAAGCACAGAGGCAAGAACCTCCTCCCAAACAAAAAGAAAACCGCAAGTACAGCCCTCCTCCTGCTGTCTGTAATGTGTCATCCTGGCCTTTTTGTTTAACTCTCAAGCAGTTTTGGGAGCGAAGGTGTCCTTTTATATAGCCCTTTTATATAGCCTGATCTCATCAGATCTTAAGAGTTGGCCATGATCAGAACTCGGATGGGAGACCACTACAGAAAAGCGGCTGTAAACTGTCAGGTGTTCTGTTTGATATTGCTGGTGACCCTCCTTGGACTTCAACAGCGGCAAAGCTGAGCAGAAACGCTTTCCATAAATCCTCATGAGAATTAGGAGAGTTGCAACCTCCTGGAATGGGTGGCATGGGTCAGAAGAAAACAGGCCCTTCTGTGGCAGTAGATCTGCTAGGAGTAAGCCATGATTTCCTCCTCCTCCCTATCACAGGAAAAGCAAGCACAAGTCTTGCGGCACCTTCAAAGTCAAACACATTCTCTGGAGTCTTAGCATATCCTTCCACCAACCTTCTACAAACCCCCATCCGTCGGACCAGGCGTGGAAGGACCATCAGCTGAGGGAGAAAGCCCTTGGGGCGGGGGGGGGGCATTTGAAGGATGCCTTCGAAAGTGGACCAGGAAAGAGCGGAGATCGCAAAACCGATTGGAATCCCGTCGGATCGGGATCGTCCGCTTTGCTATTCATTCCGCAGCCAATCGGCTACAGGCTTCTGGGGAAGCACCCGGCGAGGCTCCTCCTGCGCTTTGGTTCATTCCCTGGGCAGCGACGACCTTTCCGGGCTCGGCCCTGTGGCCCGTCGCGCTCGGCCGCAGGCCCGAGCCTCGGCGTCGCGTCTTTGCTCCAGGGCCGAGCCAACTGTCTGAGGAAGAGCTGCGGCTTGCAGCGCGGCAGATATCCCCACCACTGTCTGCCCGGCGCGAATGGGGCGCCTCTGCTCGCCCCGGGGCGGATCGCTCAGCATTTGCGCAGCCAGCTGGGCAACAGGCGCCTCAACTCCAAGCGGCTGGTCCATAAAGCAACCAGGAGCCCTGCGCGTCCGCAGCGCTTTCTGCCCCGGGAAGGCCGATCACTCTCGACGGCGGCCGTGGGGCTGAGCTGACAAGTGCTCCACCGGGCAGTGGCACGGGAAGTGGCCAGAATCCGGCCAATCGGCACCTAGGCCCTGAGAGGCGGGCCTGCCAAAACGTCCAAGAGCAGGCTTCGCTCCTGGGCGCGCCTGCCGGCGCATTTCCCTTCGCGGCCAGCTGCGAAGGCTTCTGCGCTCGATTTGGTCGACCGTCTCTCCTAACCACGTGCGCCTGCGAGTACGCCTCGGGCTGCAGCCTGTGCGCCGGCCTCCGCCCCAAAGAAGAGGGGCTTGCGCAGCGCTCCCATCCGCTCCTCTGCCGAGGCCCCAGGGAGGCCTTTGGCCGGTTGCGTCACACAGCCTCGGGGTGTGTGTGTAAAGCCCCCTCAAGTCGCACCAGACTTATGGCGGCCGCAGCCAGGGGCTTTCAGGGCAAGGGAGAAGCAGAGGTGGCTCGCCAGTGCCTTCCTCTGGGGAGTCTTCCTTGGTGGTCCCCATCCAAGTAAAGACCCTGCTTGGCTTCCCAGCTCTGAGGCATTCAGGCTATACCGTGCCGCCTGCCCTCCCCCGACCTCGTCTGCCCCATCAGTAAAATGAGACTGATGCTAAGCAGTGGCGAATTGGTGGGGTTTGACCGCTGGTATAATAATAAACATGTCGCAGATCATATAAGCCGTCATAGATGACTGCCCGCTGTTCTCGCCTTAATAAACGACCACTCTTACTTGAATGTGGTTGCCTGCTTCCGAGTAAACACGCATAGGATCCGGTTGCTCATCTCTAACGTATCGCGGAGCTTCAGGTTCCAGGGGCGATACCAGCATAAACTTTATTTTGTCAGGCTTTAATTTTGTATTTGCTTACGCAATACTAGGGTAAAAGGCGCGGGCCTGAGCTTGACGCCCTATAAAATTGCCGGCAACGGGTCGCTATTATTCTCCTTTTGCTAAGGGTAAGCCGAGTCAAGGGTTTCCCCAGCTCTGGGCTCGACCTGAATCTATTCCAAATTCCCGATCCTACGTCCTGAGCATCCCGCTCCGGAACACCTGATCGCCCCCCCCCCCCCGCCAGCGTTTTCTCTGATCTCTCTCCGCGGCTTGCACCCTTGGGGACATCCAGCCTGTCATGACGCTGTTGCCTTGACGACAGTGGCCGGGAATGATCTCGTTCTGTTGGTTACAATCCGGAACTCTCCAAACTGTCCAAGTACCGCTCCGCAGACAGAGAAGCCCCTCCACCACCACACACACACACACACACACACACACGCACGCACCAATCGAGCTGTCCACTTCTCATTCCTTAAAGCGAGGTTAATTCGCTGGCTTAATTCTAACCCGGATCTCTTGTCGATGCCCTAAAACATATGAAGTATTAATTTCAAAGCAACCAGAACACCAAGAGCATCCCCGAGACCGCGCAGAGTGTGGTTCTAGGCGTAGGTCACTGGTCCTCATTTCCCCAGCAGACTTGCACCCTGACACGCAATACATAAGAGCTGAAGACAAGACGGAGTGGGGCCGAGAAGCCCTCGATGGTGCTCCGAAAAGGGTTTTGCAGAGCAGTCCTACACGGGTCTACTTAGAATCCCCCTGAAGTCTACTCCATGGGGTTTACTCGTAGGGAAGCGTCCTTAGGATGGCACAATAGAAAAGAGTCCAGTAGCACCTTTAAGACGAACCAACTTTACTGTAGCATAAGCTTTTCAGGATCACAGTTCTCTTCGTCAGATGCATCAGGATGGCACAGTTCGCTAACTAAATAATTGGAAGATGTGCATCCCGCCTTTCCGGGTAGGTCTGGGAGGCGGCTGGCGGAGGAAGGAGGCGTTGCCATTCCCGCGTCCTTCTTTCCCCTACGCAGGTTCTGTCAATGGCCAGATCGAAGCATCTTGCGATTCTGTGACCAGAGGAGGAAGCCCCGAGCTAGTGTGGAGGGAGAGGGAAAGAGCTGAAGCTGCTGCGGCATCTGGCCTGGAAGGGGAGGGGGGAGAACGTCCTGCGAAGCTGTTACATTAAATCGGAAAATCGATGTATTGAATGGCAGGTGTTAGCTAGCAAGCAGATGGAGAACTCAAAGGCACCAACAGGCATTTGTATGGAAAAGAAGCCATCGATTTGGAACCAAGGAGTCAATAGTAATCGTTATACCATTGCGGAGGAAAGGTCGTGTTTTATGAGTTACACTCTGAAGAACAAGAGAAAGGACAGGGAGGGACTGACAGCCGCGGGCTGTAACTGAGCCTGGCCCGAACTCGCCCATCCCCGCCCCCCCCCGGGGGCCTGGTAAACTTATCCGCTTCTGCCACTCAGCGTTCAATAGGGGCAGCGGGGGAGGGGCTCCCTGGACACTCGGGGCTTGTCCAGTACACACGACAGCCAGCCCGGCTGGCACCCGCCGGCCCCACCTAAGCACGCGCGCGCGTGTAAAGCCAAGCAAACTTTGCTTCCAGGGAACCGCTTTTAGGATCGGGGTGCCTCGGACCTGCGCTGGGGACGGGAGGCTTCGGACCTGGCCAGTGCCCAGCACCAGGGGACTCCGCGGTGCCCAGCCGGCTCTCCCGGCCTCGCTACGCAGCAGGGGGCCAGCGCCTCCTTTCACCCCCTCGGTGCGCGCCAGTGTTCCCGCGCCTGGCTCCGGCCAGCGGCCTCAGTCCTCCCTCTGTAAAACGGAGCCGCCAGCGCCTGCTTCCTTCCTAGCGGGCAAAGATAACCGATCCCAGCCGCCGTGCGGGAGGCTCGCTCCCAGCTTGGGAGTAAGCCCCGTTGAAATCAGCAGGGCGGACTGCGGAGGATCGGTGAAGCCGGGCCGTCCCCAAGGGGCCGAGGGCGCAGGCGAGAGTCCCGGCGGGCCTCCATGCGCTCAAGGCGGGGCGGGGGCTGGGCGGCGGGGCAGGCACGTGGTTCCTGGCCGAGGACTCGCGGGGCGCCGCCTGCAGCTGCCGGGGCTGCAGGTGGCCTTTGTGCCGCGCGGGGAGGCTGCCAGGCTGGGCCGGGCCGGCCTGGCTGTCCCAGTTGGCACGTGGCGGGCTTGGCTGGCTCGTGGCAGCTCCCCTGCAGCAGATGAGGCACGCGCCGCCTTATTACAATGAGAATAGAGCCATGTGGCAGCAACAGTTTGCAAATCTCCCCTCCTTCTGTGCAAATCGGGAAACATTTCCAAACACTTGTCTCCCAAATCGACCACATTAACACCCCACGGGGGCGGGGGGGGGGGGAGGCGAGTGGAAACAAAACAAGCCCCTGTGCGAGCGTCTCCCTTTCCTTGGCTTTCTTCTACTCTTCAGCACCCAAAGTGGCTGCATAAGATTTCTCGACTTTCTAATCAAAAGATGTGAAACTCGTATCAAGGAAGCCAGATCACACAGCTAGGGTTACAGGGCTGACCGGGAACAGATACTTATTACTCAGAGATTCCCACTATCTTCCCGGGACTGCTGTGGAGTAAGTAAGGTGAAGAGTGCAGTCTTATATCGGAATATGTGGGAGCCAGTCGGAACTGTCGTTTGTTCATTTACTGAGCAAGGGGGAAAAATCCTCATGAGTGTGACCCTCTCCTGCCCTACTAAAAAGAGATTTCTTTTGTAGTGCTGCTGTCTTAAGAAGAGTTACGCCCTTCCAAATCCACTTACCTCAATGCATCTAGAGGGGCTTGACTCTGTTTAGGATTGCACTGAAAGCACTTGGCAAGTTCTGTCGCGTTTTGTCCTGAGAACAACTCTAGGAAGCTACCTTATCTCCGGAGTCAGAGTCTATCAAGATAAACATTGTCTGCTCTGACTGGCAGCTGCTCTCCAGTGTCTCAAGCAAACGTTTTTCACCTTACCAACTACCAGCTCCTTTTAAGTGGAGATGCTGAAGACTGAATCTGGGCCCCTTTACATGCAAAGCAGATGTTCTACCACTGGGCCAGGCCCCCTCCATGATTCCCATTGGGCATGTGTTTGACTGAAATTAAAAAGTGGTCACTTGCCGAAGGCCATGCAATGAATCAGTGTCAGAGATCTCCATTCATTGCAGCACTCTGCTTCTCAACTAGTGGTACTTGAAACTCTTTTTACTCTTTGTTCCATCTCTTCTGAAGATAAAAATATTTAAATAAGATATAAGGGGGCATTATTTGTAAAACTCACTAGGGGTTAGCTAGTTTACAAAGGAATGTTCTGTATCCTTCAGAAATACTCTGGCTTACCTGTGCAAACGTTCTGCTTATGAACCTTACATTGTGTACCATTATGTCTCAATATTGCACAAAAACTATTTCCAAAGAAACACAAAGAAGTGATGGAGGCAAAAAAAAGCCAGAGGAAATAACAATCTTGAATAAAGCCATGTTTGCAAATGCAAGAGTGACATGAAATCTTTTTTCATACGACTCCACATGAAGACTCCACAGGAGGGAGGGAGGGGGGAGAGGGGGGAGGGAGAGAAAGAAAGAAAGAAAGAAAGAAAGAAAGAAAGAGAAAGAAAGAAAGAAAGAAAGAAAGAAAGAAAGAAAGAAAGAAAGAAAGAAAGAAAGAAAGAAAGAAAGAAAGAAAGAAAGAAAGAAAAAGAAAGTTCGCTACATTATATGGATGTGGGATGATCTGGAAGATTCTTTACTATTATTTTGAGAATCCTGTATTCCTGCAGAAATGGTTTGTGCTAGACCAATGCCTCTCCGAAAACTGTGCATCCAACTGTGACTTCAATATAACTGAAGCATATGGATTTTAACCATTTAATTCCAATTGCTTTGGTTTAATAGGGTGGCATGTAAAGATCTGATTGCCTTCCCTCAAAAAATTCCCAGGTCAGGCATTGTTAAACCTATTGCTGAAATCTCTGTTGCATTTGCATTTGCAAAAATTGGATACTTGAAGCATAGACACTCAATACCACTGCTCTGGTAGCTCTTCTTAGAGATTTCAGTCCAAGGTCCTTCTTAGCCCTGCTATTTAAGTTTTTTTAAAACTAGAGAAAGTAGGAATTGAATTTAAAAAAAACTTCTGCATGCAAATCTGTTGTATTATTGAGATCCAGGATGGAGGAGTGGCTAGAGTGACGGACTAGGATCTCGGCAATCCAAGTTTAATTCCCTGCTCTGTCATGGAAATTCACTGGGTGACTTGGGCCAGTCACACTCTCTCAGCCTAACCTACCTCACAGGGTTGTTATGAGGATAAAATAGAGGCAAGGAGAATGATGTAAGCCACTTTAGGTTCCCATTGGGGAGAAAAGTGGGGTATAAATGAAGTAAAATAAAAAGTGGATTACTAGCTGAGTGGGCCAGCATTCTGAATTAAGGAGGAGACATTCAAAATAAGACATCTTGTAACTATCTACATAGTACACAACTAAGAGCAAAAACAAAAAAAAAGCATTTTGACAGATGATTGCATATATCATGTTGAAGGAAGAACAGGTGAATAGACTCCTGATATTGCCTGCGTGAATGTGGAAGCAGAGTTGGCTTATGGGCTTGTTATTGGATATGGTCTGTGGTTTACAGCAATCTATGAAAAAGCAAAAATAATTTTGTGGGAAGAATAGAAGACAAATAAGCAGGGGGCTGCCAGGTGGCTGCTTCCCTGCCAACTTAAAAAAAAAAAGAGGAAAATACAGTATTTCAAGGAGGGGTGCCATAGCCTCTGCTCTTATAGCTCAGCTAATAATGCCACTTCATAGATCCTGGGAGTAGTGAGTCTGGAGCAGCAGCAATCAGGACAGATGCAACGACCAGGACTAGGGATTCTGTCGGCCTGACATGACCGGAAGCATCCATTTTTTCCTAGAACACGATCACTTGTTCTTGTTCCTGACTTTCCTCCCTAGAAAACCACACATCGGTATCAAAATGAACAACTTTGTAATGCTCTGAATTGCCTAGATTTCCGTCATGTGTTGTTTATATTAACAGAGGAAACTAAGCCAATTACAAAAGTTTTTTTTTTTTTTTAGTTCTTCTCAGGTAAACTCTGGGGAGGATGCATGCTTTTTGCTCAGCAAAGTTTGAAGTTTTCTTCCAGCCTAAGGAGCTGTCCTCCAACTTAAGTAACTCAGCCAACTTCTATATCTGACCAGTTACTTCTTGCACTCCATGCATCTGACGAAGAGAACTGTGATTCTCTAAAGCTTATGCTACAATAAAATTGGTTAGTCTTAAAGGTGCTACTGGACTCTTTTTAATTCAGCCAACTTAAGTAACTCGGCCAACTCTTAAGTTGGAGGGAGGCTTCTCAGATGGAAGGAAGGCTTCAAACTTCACTGACCAGAGCAGGTGGATCCATCCCAACCGGTATGATTACATTTTATCTCATTTCTATTATTCCCAGCCATGCTCCATTACCCATTCTTCTTGTGATGCTTTCTGACTTCATTTGCTTTTGATATTTCGTAGAACTGAACAACTAGTTTGTGGTGTGCTTTTAGACAGAAGCAAATCAAAAGCCATGCCATTTCTTAATACAGTTATTGCAACTAATTCAAACAGGAAAATTAATGTCATTTAGCAATAATGAGGACAGGCCATAAGTCCACTGAGTATTCATTAGTGCATTGCTGGTCCTGTTTCTGTTTAACTTTCTAATATTTTTAATATGTCAGTCTCAGAATTCCTTATGCTCTGTTTCAGCATTTCTTCAACTCTATTGGATTTTCACTGGCTTTAAATCTTTGCAAATTTGCCTTTATATACCTTTTACATTGTTTATTGAATTGTCTTTGTAATTGACAGCACTAACTCACACTGTGTAATGTGCCTTGAGTCTCAATGAAACAAACAAACAAATCTCTTAACAGAATAGTTTTTCCAGGCAAGCTGTGATAGTAGAAGTCATCCAGGATGGGAGCTCACAATCAGCCAAGCATAGTGAGATAAGTTCAGGAGGGAGTGTTTAGCTCCCTTCAGGCTACATTTTGGTTTCAAAACAGACCCATTCCAAACAAATTTGACTCTGTCAAGCTGGGACTGAATAGGGACTATGAATGGTTATCACATTATCACAGGTAACAGATTTCCTTTACAGAGGCGGGGTCTGGGGGAGCCCAGTGGCACCTGGCGTGGGCTTTCAGGGACCACAGTTCTCTTTGTCAGAAGCATCTGATGGGGAGAGCTGTGGTTATCGAAGGCTTATACTACATAGGAATTGGATGGTATAGCTGTTTTACTGCTGCAAACTAACACGGCAAACTCCTTTGAAGCCTCACCCAAGCCAACTGACCCCCACACCAAAAGGAGATGTTTACATTTACTAGCAAAGGAATGTTTTGGTTGCATCCTCCCTCTCCCCCCCAATTGCATCTTCTCTCTCCTCCCCTCCTCCTCTTCTATATTTGACCAGTTTCTGTACCATGCATCTGATGAAGAGAACTTGATTCTCGAAAGCTTATGCTACAATAAAATTGGTTAGTCTTAAAGGTGCTACTGGACTCTTTTTGATTCCAAACTGAGGTTCCCAGTCACTGACATGCCAATTCATGCTTCCCTGGGGTCTATATATTTTAGTTGCCTTTAAAATTGGGGTGCTTTGCCTGAAATTGGGCTGGATGACTTTCAGACTGCCCAAGAATTCCACCCCAGATGGAAAACAATAAAAGTTACAACCAGAAAACTGTTTTATTTTTACTTACTTATTTGATTTTTATACCACTTCTCTTCCATTAAGAGCTTGCAGTGGTTCAGAACAATTAAAAACCAACACAAAACATAATATATTCAATCTGTTTTCCATTGAAATAAAGTAAGTGAATACAGAAGAGAACAAATAATCCAAACAGATGTAATAAAGAAAATTAATTTTAAAAATAAATAACAGATTTATTACAATATGATCCTAATTCAGTTTCTAAGTACATCCCTGCTAACTAGCTCTGCATATCCAGTTGTACTCTGACTGTGTGCTTCTTGTACAGCACCATCCCATGCCACATGGCAACACAAAGGTTTTTCAAAATCAGTTTGTAATATGGCATAGTGCTGTGTTCCATGGAGCCTTCAAACCTGATGGGCATATCCGGATTGTGTATAGCTGTCTGGATTGTGTTCAAAGCCTCTTGATCCTGGTGCGCTCGATCTCCAAAATAACAACATACCCTGTTTTCATTCTCCACATAATTGTAAAAAGCATCAGTTCAGATGACCTGTACCCCCTTACTAAAATGGGAGTACAAGTTATCTGAACACACAGTAACGTTTACAAAAACAATCAAGCAGGCCCTGATCTGACAAACATCACCTTGTGTACAGGCTCTTACAACATTATTTCCTTTTGTACGCATGCAACATGAGCACAGGATGAATTCAACAAGTTCGTTTTTTCAGCAACAGAATTTATATACAGAATTTATATACTGTATGCAATCATGCATACAGTTTGGCTACTTGTGTCCCATGGAAGTCAATTGCCATGATCCAAAGAAAGCTAGTGATGTGTTTTTTGTCACTGTTACAATTTCATCTTTCTTGTTGACTTTTTAACATCTCTTACTGACAGTGCAATCTAATAAAGAGTTACTTCAACCTAAGCCCACAGGAATAACTCTTCTTAGGACTATATTGCTAATTTTTTAGTGGTGGAGGAAAAGCCAAGGGGCTTGGCCATACTGGACTTGATATTAACCAACAAGAAAAAGATGGTTGATGGGGTAAAGGTGGTGGGAACCTTATGGAGAAGTGATCATGTACTCCTAGAATTCTTTTTGCTGTGGGTTACCAAGGGAACTTGTAGCCAAACAAGCATGTTATATTTTAGTAGGGCAGACTTTAATAAATGCAGAGATATTATGAGAGTTATTCCATGGACACAAATGCTGGAAGGGAAAGGAATGAGTGAAGGATGGGCTGCTGCTCTTGCACACTGAAGCCATCACCATTCCAGTAAGTTGGAAATGTGGCATAGGATCTAAGAAGCCAAAGTGGATGAACAGAGAGCTCTGTGATGAGCTAAGGAAGAAAAAGGAGATGTTCAAGCAATGGAGGGAAGGAAATGAGTATCTAGGAGGAGCTAGGCGCTGTAGGACAGCCATTGGAGAGGTCAAAGCTCAGAATGAGCTGAGACTGGCCAGGGGGGCTCGTCACAACCAAAAGATGTTCTTCAAATACGTGAGGAGCAAATGGAATGTAAAAGTAGTGATATCTCCATCACTGGGTGAAAATGGAAAACTTTGACAGAGGACAGAGAGAAAGCAGAAAGGCTAAATGAAGGAGGGAACAAGCCTGCATAGAGATGATAGGAGACAAGGCATGAGATGGGGGCTGCTGGTTGACATAGGCAAAGAAATTGTTGAGAAGCACCTAGCTGCACTGGGTGTGTATAAATCCCCTGGGCCGGATGGGGTGCACCCAAGAGTGCTTAAAGAACTTTCAAAGGAGCTTGCAGATCCTTTGTTGATCAGCTTCCAGGCCTCTTGGAGGACAGGTGATGTGCTGGAAGACTGGAGGAGAGCAAATGTTATCCCAATCTTCAAGAAAAGGGAAAAGGACAATCCAGGGAACTACAGGCCAGTCAGCCTGACCTTTGTCCCAGGGAAAATACTGGAGCAGATATTAAAAGTGTCAGCCTGCAAGTATCTGACAGACAACATGGAGATATGGGGAACTCAGCGCGGATTTGTTCCCAACAGGTCCTGCCAGACGAACCTTATCTCCTTCTATGACCAAATGACAGGCTTACTGGATCATGGGAATGCTGTCAGTTTGGTTTATCTACATTTCAGTAAAGCTTTTGACAAGGTTCTGCATGATGTTCTGGTGAGTAAACTGGAGGACTGTGGACTGGACTCTAGGATGGTTAGTTGGATAGGGAACTGGCTCAATAACCACACCCAAAAAGTAGTTGTCAATAGCATCACATCTGATTGGAGGGAAGTGTCCAGTGGAGTACCACAGGGCTCAGAGTCAGTTCTGGGCCCAGTGCTTTTCAATATTTTTATAAATGATCTGGATGAGGGTATGAAGGGATTATTCATTAAATTTGCAGATGACACCAAACTGGGAGGAGTAGAAAACACCCTTGAAGATATAGAACTCAACAAGATCTGAACACTCTGGAAAAGTGGGTAGATTTGAATAAAATCTGATTTAACGTGGATAAGTGCCAGGTCCTGCATCTGGGTAACAAAAATGCAAAGCATGCATACCGGATAAGGAAGGCACTTCTGGATAGCAGCACATGTGGAAAAGATCTTGAGATATGGGTGGATGGGAAGAAGTCAGTGTGATGCAGTAGCATTAAAAAGTTAATGCAATCTTGGGGTGTATCAACAAAGGCATAACATCCAAATCACAGGATGTCATTGTCCCACTATATACAGCATTGGTCAGGCCCCACCAGGAGTATTGTGTGCTGTTCTGGAGGCCTCATTCCAAAAAAGATGTGGACAAATTCGAATGGGTACAGAGGAGAGCAACCAGGATGATCAGTGGCCTGGAGACCAAGTCCTACGAGGAAAGACTGAGGGATCTGGGAATGTTCAGTTCGGAGAACAGGAAGTTAAGGGGGGACATGGCTGCTTTTTAAAAGTATTTAAAAGGTTGTCACTGACGGGAGGGGAGGGAGCAGTTCCTGTTGGCCACAGAGGATAGGACTCACAATAATGAGTTTAAACTACAGGAGGGGAAGGTACCAGCTGGACATTAGGAAAAATGTCTTCACGTTAAGAGTAATTCAACAATGGAATTGGATGCCTAGGGATGTGGTGGGCTTCCCCTCACTGCCAGTCTTCAAGGAGCAGCTGGACAAATACTTGTTGGGGATGCTTTAGGCTGTTCTGACATTGGACAGGGGGTTGGACTAGATGGTCTATAAGGCTCCTTCCAACTCTATGATTTAGGTGCCTGTTCTTTTAGTATTGTTTAGTATTTTGCTTTTGACCACTTAAATTGTTTTTATTGGGGTTCTTATATTATTACATTATTTTAGGTGATCGGTTGCTCTCTGAGTAATCATTGTTTAGTGCTGGAGGCTAATTGTTATATTTGAAGTTTGTTTTATTCTTTTTTAAATAAAATTATGTACTTAGTTAAAAGCAAGAAATAGAGAGGTGTTAAATGAATAAATAAACTATGTTCCATTGACTGCACATAGTATAAAAGTGAACAGGATTGAAGCCATAAGTGGCATACTTCAGTAGGATTTAAAGTATGATGCAGTAGAATGTAGTATGGATAAAACACAAAAACAGAAACACTACTGGATTGAATAGGGCTTGCCAACCATATGACTTGTTAAGGAATAAATAACATTAACTCATTGATTATTTCCAGGGTTAAGCATCAGAAATAACAGTAATTTACATGGCAAATCCAATGACACCAAACATTCTGATAACCGCAATCCATTCCTTTAAATATAACTGGGCAATATAATAAATATAATAAATACCTATTATATTGCCCACTTATATTTAAAGGAAAGTATGTAAATGCAAAGAAATCATGTGGGGAGGGAACTCATGCAACAAGAATCTGCCTCCTTCCATCACTGCTTGTTTTAATAATGAAAATCTGTGTTTGAATCACAGACATTTCACTCAAGATATTAGAAACCAAGTCATGTTATGTTTTTAACATATGTGAAAAGTGAAATTAAATCCAGATCATGTAAATTTCTATATTTGGATCTGAAGCCATTATACTTATGGCAACTGTCATTTCCTATTATTACACGTGATTTAGAAGTGTAAATAAATACTAAATTAGATTCTGACAAACACAAGAAATTTAAAATCTTTGTCTACCTAGTCCCTGCATTTATGAGAAGAATGTAGGCCCACTGGAATACAAGTGTGCTTTTACAAGAACAAAAAATGGGCAAACCTAGTCCACATTAATTCTTTTTTCACTGCTATCCCTAACAGAGTCTAAGTCAACTAATGTCAATGGACTGAGAAGGCAGTAATACTGCTTAGGATAGCACTCTTAGACAACAAAGGTTTCTCGGGAATCATTCTAAATATCAGGGTAACAGGCAGCCAACTTTTAACCTCTTTGTAATGCTAAAAGTAAAAGTAGTTTAAGGATAGTATAATTATGCTTTCATTACCTGTTAAGAGAGGCTCTAGTCACAGCTCTAATGTTTAGCCAATTAATCAACAAGTTTAACCAATCCATTTGATTATTAAAGGGGGCCTGAACCAGGCGACAGATTATAAAAAGAAATAATTCATAGTTATTGCTGTTGCTGTTAAGCAAGAGCCCCAAATATCAACCATGGAATTGTAAGAGGCGTTCTCCCTTCTCTCTCAAGCAGGGAGCAATACCTATTTTAAGATACTTCTTGTTGTGGCATATGCATGCATCATCAGAAGTCAGCCAATGCGTTTCTGTTTCCTTTCAGAACTATTGTTGTATTTGTATGCAATGCCACACAGATTTAATTGATGGATTGATTTGGTATCATGGTGGATCATTTAACTGGATGACAAACCTACTTTTGTCTCTGTAGATCAAGGGGATCTTTTCTGGATTAATTTGTATGGCCTTCAATACATGGTACACCCACTGCCACCACCTTCACGCCCCACCCAAGTGAGAGACAATGTCTTCAGAAGTGCTCCCAGAGAATTGGCTACAGGCAAGCAAAGAACCAATAATGATATATCACTGTGCTTCGAACCTGCCCTCTGCAAACGTTTTGATCCAGCTGGCTGATGTTACCTGATGCAACTTTTTATCTGTACGGTTTTTGTCAACACAAAACAGATGGCCTCTTATTGTTCATGTTTATTATTTTACTACAGCCTCTTTAATAGCTACAATCACAACAATATAATACCCGGAGACTTTCGAGAAGATTTCACATCTGTTCTGTGCCTCCAGGAAGACGGATGCTATTGGGCAATATGTGCCATTAGAGTAGTCGTTCTATGGCGGGCTGGGGGCGGGGGCGCTCCGAAAAGGTTCGGAATTAAAGCTAGTGCCGAGCTTGAGGCTAGGTTTCAGGGGGCTGGAACCTTCACCGCCCACATCACAATATTTTGACCGAGGAAGGGAAGTTGATGCCCGACGCGTGCAGATTAAGAGTGAAATTCTATCTGCAAAGGCGCACGTTGGGAGGATTGCAATGAGGTTTGGCAGAGTTGTGAAAAGAAGAAGAAGAGATCCGCTTGTCTTGCTTTAACCTACATTAGCTTAGAAGAATAGGGCGAGTCCATATGGTAGATGCTGCCTGTGGAACTCCAGCCCCAATGTGATGCCCTGCTCCTGCGCGCCGCCCGGCTTGTGCCAGATGGTGCCTGGGCCAAGTGGCCATGCGTGGGGTGGCTCTGGTTAGCCTAATAAACCTCCAATACAAGTCAAAAATCAAAACACACACATACTAACATCTGCTAGAGCCTGCAGTACCCAGCTAGCCTTTCAATAGTGAATTAAAGAGCCCCACCGTCCTTCTGTTCCCCCTAGGTTAGGCACTCATTACCATTTATCAAGCACTGATGTTATCTGGCCTCCCATTTTATTTAGTACAGAAGCTATTAGCATCAGATTTGATTCTGACAGTTGACGCCGCCGCTAGCTAGGCGGGGAACCCTGGCAGGGCAGGAGGACATCAGTAGGATCGCCCAGTTCCTCCGCGCTAACATTCCTCCCTTCCCATTTGATTACTCGAAAATGTCACCCAAGCCCAGCTGCGACCCTGTCTTGCTTCCTCGGAAGTAACTTGCAGTGCGATCCAAGGAAATGTGTTTGGCAGCTGCCTTTAGGGACACGCGCAGAGAGCCGAGGTAGTGTAGTGCTTACGTGATTTGACCAGGACCCCGAGCACCCGATCTCCAGTTGCCATGAAATTGACTGGGTGATCCTGGGTTAGTCACTCTTAGGCTTACCTACCTTACAACAACCTCAGAGGGCTGCTGGGAGGGCAAAATAAACGATGGAAGAACCATGTATACAGCCCTGAGCTTCTTGGAGGAGGGGCAGGATAAAAAATGCTCTAAACAAATAAGGATCAGTGCATTTGTAGTCTATCCTCTCGCTGCGATCTGTATGCCAAACAACCACCTCGAAGGTACAATAAGGTAGCTCAAGTACAAGCCAGGGATTCGGATAGAAAGAAGAAAGGGTAAAAGTGAGTGAAAATACTTTCTCGGTAACCACCGACTGAGGAGTAAAAAGAAAACGGAGGCTATGTGTGTATGCAATGTTAAGTGGTCGCTGAAATCCTGAACCAGCACAGGTCCACACAGTACAGGAGGACATCACAAGTGGATCCTTCCTTTCAAGGTGAGCAGTGGAGTTCCCTTCCTGCGGTGGGTGTTAATGGTGCAAGTGGATGGTTCCACACACAAACACACAGGGAAGCATACCTTCCCTTTCATTTGGGGGATATTTGGAAGAAGAAATAGGATGTGTGAAGAAAATGTGTTTTAAAATGCTAAACCAACAGAAGCCCAGCAATTCACAAATGCTTAACTTCATCAGCCCTTTTCCAAGCTTTCTAGAGCCAAATAAGATCAGCAGAAGTTTCTTCCCATCCCTTCCTAAGCAAGTGATCCCCCCTCGCTCGAAGTTACCTGGCTTGCGCGAATTTTACTTGTCCACTGTCAGTAAATTATAAATCAAAAACCTGCACTTTGTTCTCCTACTATTTGCAATTGGAGAGATCCTTCCGCCCAATAGTTGCTTCTTTCTAGGGCGCTCACACTTTACAAACCCTAAATTTGATTTGGAAGGAATCCACAACATTTTGTTTTCTCAATCTCATCAAAACTTGCTGTTTTCTAAACATTTTTCGGGAGTTACATATACTAACGCAAAGCCTGCTTTCAAGGAGAGTGTTTTCCAAAATACCGCGTCAATTAGTTATTTCAATGATTTTCCAGGTGAAGGGCAGCACAAACCTTCTGGACAGGGGCTGGCATAAAGGTGGCAAGACCTCATTACCATACAGCTGAAGGTTTATCTTCTCCGAGCTCCTCGCTCCCCCTCCTTTTAACAAGCTGAAATAAAAGCCACATGAAAGGCCTTCTCTGTGCTTGGCTTTAATGAGGGACACGCGACCCAACAATAAACACACATTGCAATCAGGCCAAGGGGTTTACTGGCACACACCAACCTATAGCCAGCATACAATATAAGCCCAAGAATAGCCACTAAGGTCTGCTTTGCAAAACCTGGCGGAATGACAATGGATGGAACACAGCTCCATTAAAACAAGTTGGGATTTTGCTATTGAACAGGGTTGCAGGCAAAGGGCGTTCTTTATTTACAAACAATGTTTCCTAACTTCAGCCAAAATTGGTTTAATTCTCCAAACTCCATCTGGTGACAGAACAAATGTGAATACATTATGCCCTCCTACCCTTTTGCTCCCACTTTTAAATGTTGAGTTGGACCAACTTAAGTTTGAAATAGATCAAAGAGTTGTTAAGATAGGAAAGACTTTTCTGCACTTATCCCCTACTTAAAGTGTTGGGGTGATTAGCCAAATACCAGGTTGCAGACGTTTAGAGAGGTGGGATAACTCGAAAGCAACTGGGTCTTTCAGTTTCCCAAAGGCAGGTTCATTTTTTATTTCTACTTATTTTATCAACTGGGTAGGTAACACTCGTTACAGAGAGGGCTGAAGTATTCTGAAAACACCCAAATGCATCATCTTGGTAAAAGTGGAGGGACGGCCAAATAATCATTTTTAAAACAACACTTTTTTTCCTGTTGGAGTCTTTATCGTCTGGTCAGTTGTAAAATCTTCCTTCCCTCTTCTTCAAGGGAACCGTCTCGATTATGAGTGCTGTAAATATCACAACAGATGCTTGGCTTGTTAATAATCAGCTCGGCTCCTTGGTGGTCAGTGTAGAAGCAGCAGCAGGGTATTAATTCTGGATCTGAGGCTCTCTGCAACATTTGGTTCCTTTTCCAGAATGATGAAAAAGGGGAGGGACCGCCTGAGTCTGACTGACAGTTTACATAATGAGCTTGCGAGGGCAAGAGGCAACTATATAAACAGCTCGAAGGGAAGCAAGTTTTCCATTTACCAAGCGAGCGCTGAGAGCCCTGGAAGAGAAGCAGGTCAGCACGAAATATACACCCGAGAGTCTTTCCACTTGGCTTTGGAGTTTATAAGGGCGATCGCAAGAAGTTTTCTTGTCGAGGACAGGATTAACCCCCACACACACCCCGTGGATGGTTTCAACCACCTGGATTATATCTTCCCATTCGGACTGGGGAATATTTGGAACAGGGTGCTCTAAGTAAATGCACGCGCCGACTTCGGCAGCTCCAGCCAGAAGCACGTCCTTGGACAACCTGAGGAATTAAACGTCAGTCCCAGGAAGAGTTCGCAGCCTTAAGTAAATAGAGTAGGACGATGGCAGCCCTGCATCTCTTTGGCTTGACGTTTGCCTTAACGATTATTCTGCAGGTAATGACACTCCCGTCGACCAAGCGGGGTTTCGAAAGGTTTTTGCTCCTAGAGGTAATTGGGTAACAGCAACGAGCTGTAGGGCCAAATTTAGGTAAGGTCTGATTTGGCTCTTTTGTGTATGTCTCCTCTTTGTGCAGAGGGTATCCGGCTCAGGCGTCTTCCAACTGGAGCTGCGCGAGTTTGTTAACGGCCAGGGCTCCCTAGCTAGCGGAGAGCCCTGCGTGGCAGGCTGTAGGACCTTCTTTCGCATTTGCTTGAAGCACTTTCAGACCGTCATTTCTCCGGGTTCCTGTACCTTCGGAAGCATCAGCACCCCTGTGCTGGGAATCAACTCCTTCACCATCAAAGAAACAGAGGGATTTGGCAGCCCCATAAAGTTACCTTTTAACTTCACCTGGCCGGTGAGATCTCATCTTGATTTGTAAGGGGGAGGGAGGTTAAAGCAAAGGGAACGGTTCAGCAACGAGTCGCATTTCTACACTGATTTCTATAACTTCGTTGAATATAAACAGCTACAGTCGAATGCTTCCATTGCGAAAGCATTTAGAAATGTTAGAGTTGCGAAAGATGAACAGAAATGTAAATGTGTGTAAAACTGAGAAATTTGCATTCAGCAAAACTCATCTCGGAGTAGAAAGAAAAGTCAGAGAGACTCCCCCCCCCTTTCCCCGCGCACCCCCCCCCCCACACACACACACAATACTGAAAAATCAAGAGAAACGTTTCCCCAGGAGATGAAAGCAGTCCTGAGGAAGCTCCATTTCATTGACTCAAAGTAATGCTATCTGCAATTAGATTAATTGAAATGTATATCTACGACCTGCCGGCACTACCAACCGGAGGTTTTCTGGTTTCACCCGATTGTTTAAAACTCTAAAGAAGACCATGCCCTTTCCGATCACTTTTCCCAAGAGCTTTCTCCTTGTCTTAAATTCTGTGCCTTCCCCTCACACTCCTTCTTCTCATTCACAGGGAACTTTCTCATTGATCATTGAAGCCTGGCACGCTCCTGAAGGTTACCTTCCAGCAGGTGAATATTGTGTTTCGCTCCATAATCACTAGAGGGCGGCAGCTTCTCAAAACCTGTATTTAAACTAATCTTTAACGCAAACTATTTAAGTCGGTCAAGATCATGATAAAGTAGCTTTCACAAAGCTAAATAAATGTTCCTTCATGCAGATGTTTAGAAAATCTTTTCACTGATTGCTTTAGTTTGCAAGCCAGAGATTATTCCCTACATCAGTTCTGCTTTGATTTTTGCTGCTTAATCTCCACACAATTGCGTTTCCTCCCGTTTATTTTTGGCGTGGGAAAGAAAGGAGCTCTTTGGTGAGAAAACTACAAGGCTGCCAAAAAGTCCTGACTGCCTTTTCCTGTATTTTACACCTTTTTCAAATTCCGCCCTTTGGAAAAGGAATAATGGCTTTGGGATGTTTTTCTGACATAGAGGAAAAGGATATTTCAATGGCACAACAGTTTTTACTTTGAAAAGATTTCTGAAAAACTTTCAGAACCATGGTTAACAATAATTGATTCTGAAGACCACGAACAGTGATTGTATAGCACAGTGTTATTTCTTCCTGTTTTCTCCAAACAAATGACTGAGTTTCACACAGACCTATTGTCCCCATATACTACAGGCTGGTTAATATTTTAATCTAGCCAACTGTATTCTTCTGCAATTAAACTACTATGACAAACTATTAAATGACAATTCAGCTACAATGACAAACCACTGCCACAATTACCACTGGCAACATAGTTGATTTTCTTTACTTAAATAGTTTGTGTTAGTTACTATCTTAAGTCTTCAAACTCTTGTTTGTTTCTCCCAATTACATGACATAAAGCCTTTTTACTGAAGGCATTGCTGATAGAGTACTCCTGTATTTGTATGGACTGGAACATTGATCCTGGTTACCGTTATTTGTTGTCACTGTGGTAGCTCAAGCTGGGGTGTAATGTGAGGATGATTTTAGTAGTAGTAGTAAAATGAGATGCTGTACTATATGAGGATTGTATGCATGATTAGCAAAGGTGCACGGTTAGAAGGAAACACAGATAGTTTTGTAGTGCAAGTACAAATATAACAATCAAGGAGTTACGTGTCTCATAGAGTTGCTACTTTGTTTCTGCCAGGGTACCTGTGACAGGCAGAAATTCAACAAGTGAAATGTCTCTACAGAGAATGTAGTGATAAGAAAACGTTTATCTGTTGAGTTGTAGCTTGTTACTCAGTTCCTAAAAGCACAGGAGCCATACATTTTTTTTTTAAAAAAAACTAGCAATCATCCTGTGAGGATGAAGGGGCCTCTGTGAAAAATAGCTAGCATAGCACAGGAAGAGGACAGCGTTTGGGGGCTTGACATAGGACTGCCCTGGTAAGTATGGAAACGCTTTTTAAAGTTGGAGGCAGTACATGAACTAGAGTAGCAAGGCAAAGTATCCTATGCAAAAGTGGCACCTCTTGGGTAGGGTGGTGGTGTAGAGAGGGTCAGGTTTTGGAGGCCTCAGGTGCTTGCTTTCTAAAAAGAATTGCTGGTCTGGCCTGCCAGGAAGTCTTGTTCATCCGCCTCTCGGGCTGTAGTAATTCTGGGGCAAATGGCGCATTGCATAAACTCGGGGGCACTTATCTCACTTCACATATTCCTGGCCTTGTAAGTGAAAACCGATAGTGTGCCACAAATCAATTCCTGAGGAACGGCGGCCTGTGGTCTTAAGTAGTTGCCGGTAGGCGCATATGGTGGGGAAGGAGTGCTTTTCGGAGGGAGTGCTTCTCTCACGCCTAACCAGGCGTTTCTTCCTGCCGCAGGTTCCGAGCCGCCAGCCCAGAAGTGGCTCATCAGCCAGATGGCGATCCAGCGGTCCCTGCCGGTGAGCGAGGACTGGCTCCGGGACGAGCAGAGCAGCGAGGGGGCCAAGCTGAGCTACTCCTATCGCGTGGTGTGCAACGAGCATTACTACGGGGACAATTGCTCCCGCCTCTGCCGAGGCCGCGATGACCACTTCGGCCACTACCTCTGTGAATCGGACGGCAGCCTCGCTTGCATGACGGGCTGGACCGGGAACTATTGTACCGAAGGTGAGTGCGCAATTTCTCCCCGCCGCCCGGAACCTTCGAGCGGCGCTTCATCCATACAGCGAAATCAGCCAAAACCGAGCAGAAGGCGGGAAATGCCTCGCGAGAGAAAGCGACGCCGCAGAGTGGGAAAAAGCGGCAGAGAGCGCCCCCTGCTGCTCGAGCGCCTTCATAGCGCCACAAACGGCACGTGCAAGCTGATGGAGGAGGGGCGGTGAACGTTGACGAAACCCGTTGGAGCTTGACGCGAGATGGCGAGCGAGGGCGGGGGGGAGCGCTCACGTAGTGTTCGCGCATGCGTGAAGCTTGGGCCGACGAGGGAATGAAAGGTTACGCAGTGGAGGTGCAGAAAGGCGCTGGCAAGTCAGTTCTCCTCGTTGACGTTTCATTTGCAGAGCAAGATCCCTGTGGCGCCTTGCTGTCGTTATTTGCGTTGATTCACTGAGGACCAAAAGTGTCCCCTTCCCTTAGCTTCAGTGCCTTCGTGTCTATTGGGGAGTTGGCCGAGGGAAGATTGGTCTCGCTTAGCCGAAACTGGAGTGTCATGTTGAAAGAAGTCTGAAAAAAAATGGCAAAAATGATGCTTAAGAGTATTTTCTCCTGCTTCCCTCCCCCCACCCTCAGCTTCACAAGCACTCAGCAAAAAAGCCCTGCAAAAGGAAAGTAAAAAAGAATGCCGGGCGCCTTACGGGCCCAGCCCTACCCCTCATAAGGCTTCACGTGCTTCAAACTGCTGGTTGCTGCACTTGCTGGTACGGCAGCGTTTGATTTAAATGGACAAAGTGTGCAGGGCAAATACTTGTCTCCAAGTAAATAATGGATGCAGGCCGAGAAACTACTGACTTCCTAGCTCCCTTGCATGTGTCCACAGGTGGTTTTGTGGGTGTGCAAACAAATTGTTCATGTCATGTGTTCACCACAGCAAACACCAGCGTACCTCCTGCTGTGCAGCATAAATTTGGGCCTCCATGTCATGTTACACAGCAGCATGTATATCTGTACAGGTTGGTTTCAGTTCTAGACCCTGGACACATCTGTAAAGATGCAGGAGGCCAGAGATTTTTTGGTCCATATGCATTTTGCAGTTTTATCTGTACTGGTAAATGCTTTGTACATACTCATAAGAATGTGTTGCAGAAAGCATCCTGAAGTAACTCATTCATGATGAGGAACGTGCATTTTTATCTCAGTAATTTTCTGAATTACAGTGTGCGTATTCTTTGGTATAAGTACTTGGAAGTAGGGTACTCAGAGCAGGAAAAGCAGTACATGAAGTGCCTCTTAGTTATACACAGCTCACTCTGAAATGTCATTTGGAAGTCTTTGGCACCATTTCCTACATCCACATAGCTTTTTCTAATGTCTTGGGTCCTAGTGCAGTGTTCTTCAAAGTAGTTTTTTGGTGTAGCCAGGGGAGCTACTTCAGATCATTTATATGGTAGCTACAGGTGTGCCTTCCTACTGACTACAAGAGATTTCCTGGCTACAGTCCTTTCCCCTTTCTCTAGCCAAGTCACTGAAGCAAATACTCTGTTAACCAAATAACTCTGTTAATTAAAGGGGAGCGATCTATAGCCATGAAAATCACAGGATGGAAGGCACCATTTTTCTGTATTCTATTGCCTAGGAATAACAGGGCTTGTGGGGAAGGGGTGTCTGTGTAGCCCTCCCATAAATGCTGCTGCTTATGCCTTCTGCTTTATGACTTCCTTCTACTTAAAGAGAAAGGTAATCTTCAAGTCCAGTAAGACATTCATTACATCCTCTGTTTTTTATTACATAAACCACCAGTACAAGCTTCTTAGATGTACTGAAGGAAAAAAAACTGCCCTATCACAGGCATTTTAACTAGTCCAGTATACCCATACTATAAATTTTAGATCTTACACCATTGCTAAACGTGCATATATATGACTGTTACCACCATACATAATAAAACTGAAGGCAATGCAGCTGTAGCTTTAAAAACACAAGCACATTTTCCTCTCCCCCTGCCCCCTAACTTAGAGAACCAAACCTATATTTGTTGTGAAAACAAATCCAAATCTGGCCTAAAGGAAATCTATATTTACACACAATGCTTGTGCTGAGGCCTTTCTCCTCCCTCTGTGTCCTTTAAAAACATTACACACGTGTAGATCATGCCACTTTATGTAAAATAAGTATATTTGCATACTTTATATTGATTAACATAATTATCTGCATGACATGAATATCTTTAGAACAGAATTAGTGTGTGTGTGGGGGGGGGTGCCTCAAAATATCCAGGCTACAAACTGGCATTCATATGCATGATCCAGAGCCTCTTGCTCTTTGCTTATCCTTAACCTTCCCCCAACTTTACATACCTTTCAGAGTTGTGGGGATAGGGGACCTCATTGTAGGAGAGGACATAGTAAGGGGGACCTATGATTGTAGGAAAGGCAAAATACAAATGTGAGAAATGTTTTGAAATATGTTCTAGTTATTTTGAAAAATTGTAACCGAGCACTTTTTTTACAGCTATCTGTTTAGCTGGATGTACAGAGAAAAGTGGATTTTGCAGAAATCCAGGAGAGTGCATGTGAGTAGACATTATATTGTATCTCACCCTGTGTGTAAAATCCCCCCGTGTTCCTTCCTACATTTCCATCATCATCAAAGTCTTATTCAATTTCCATTAATTTTCAATGGATTTTTTTCCAGCTGTCGCAGTGGTTGGCAGGGCCGTTATTGTGATGAATGCGTTCCTCATGCAGGTTGTCGCCATGGGTCATGTAAGAAACCAGGGGAGTGCATATGTGATGAAGGCTGGGGAGGCCTTTTCTGTGACCAAGGTTAGTTGGTGATGTTATGGCAAGAATACATTATTGTTACTTCAGTTTCTCCCTGTTTTTAAATCACTGTGATTTTAATGTTGCTGAAGTCATAAAATCTGACCCACAGAGTTTAAGTCAAGTTCTCCTGGATTACTGTTACATTTGGAACCAAATTAAGTTTCTTCTACCTTAGTCATACTAACAGTGATTCAATGAAAACCTGAAGGAACTTTCCAAAATATCTGTATATCTGTTTTAAAATGGATTTACACATTCAGCTTTCAAACCTGTCACTTGTTCTATACTAGGAGCCCATACAGTCAGCTACAGATCAATAGAATTCATTGAGGTAGTTGTCTGAACATTTTCCATCAAAAATAAACTTCAGTCCTTTCTTATTTCTATGCATGAGAAACAGCTTCATTCTAAGACATCAGAGATGTTGGCACACTGCCACTTGAGTCATGCTGGTGGTGCAATAGAAGTGGCCAAAAATGGCTGCTGGAACATGCCAGGGACCACACCAGAGTCCCAAGCAATGAGGCCAGGGCAAGTGTGACTGCCAAGTCATGATCCAGCCAATCAGTTCCACCTGATATGGCCTGGGTCCCAAGGCCACCTGGAGCTGCAACAGTGGTGCAATTGGTTATGGCAGAGTGGACTTAGAAAGCTGTATAAGTCCTGCTCTGCCCTTGCAACACCCTAGTTTCGCCAATATCTGCACCAGCATAATGTCTACGCCAACACAACTCTGGCATATCTTCAGGATGTGCTGGTGTAACTTGGACACCTGCCAGAGAAATGCATCATCAACATCCTAGTCTTCTCAATTTTGGGTCTTAGGATGGGACTGGAAGTCTCCTTTGTGAGAAATGCAGAGTTTTAAGGGACACTTTTGAAGTTGCAGGTTACTTAACTTCTAAACTGAACTCAACTGTATAACTATAAATCTCCAAAGTCATATTTAAAACAGAGTTTAAAAATGTTTTATACCACATAATCCTTATAGAGACTGTCATAGCCTAATTAAGAATTATATCTTTACATAAGCAGATTTTGTTTTTATCTGCATTTGGTTATTTATTCACCACATACATGGCCGGTTCACTTATGTTAGTTTTATTTACTCTGTCAACTTGTATGATTTAACAGTAATCCTTCAGTTAAAAATGTCCCCAAACCAATACAAAAATAGAAAGATGTTTTGTCCAATGTCTTGTTATTTATAGTGCTACAAGGCAATATAAGATGCTGGTTTACTTTCTTGGGTTAAACAGTCAGAGATTTAAACTAACATCTAGAAGATGCTTTGTCAAGACAAAAGGTTGGGTTACACATATCTGTTCTGCTAACAGAGGAACCTTCTTTGCACCACTACTAGCAGAATGGATCAGCATGATCCAACTCAAAGTCGGTGCTATTGATAGTCAAGGTGTACACCAGTTGTATGGATTTTTTCATGAGATACCTGTTGTACAGGCTTATTCTCAACTCAATAATTGCTTAGTTAAATCTCATTACTGCTAATAGGTTTAGGCACATACTAATGAGACTGTGGTCTCCTAATGCACTAATACAGTTAAAGGCTTGTCCAACCTCTCAGAGATCTGGGTTTAGACATTCTAATGGTGGGCTCTAAAGCCATCAGCCATGCACAGTTATTAAAGCCTTCCACTGATCCCTTGTAATGGGGGTGTATTTTGATTGCACTAGCAGGAAAATGCTGACTGACTCCTACCATTACTGCATTGTAGTCATTAACAGCATGCCATCATGCCTTGGTTGTTGCTCTTTATCTCAGGTAATTCTAAAGCACACCCAAAGCCATCTCCTTTCCTGCCACTTTGATATGCTGTGCTGTGGACCTAGGACAAGCATGAACGCCATCTACTGAATTGCTTCTATGCTGTCTTAATTATATACAGGAAAGGTTTCAGCTTTGCTCATTACAGCAAAACCTGAGACCCGTGCTGTGGAGAAGATTAAAGAACTGACATTATACAAGTTTGTTCCTTTTAGGCATAGTCCTTCCCTAATCTGGTTCTTATCTTAGTTCTTCTGCTTCTAAACCCAAATTAAGCAATTTTCAGTGTTTCTACTGAAAATAATTTAAAGATGTTTTGTCCAAAGTCTTTTTGTTTATAGTGCCTCATCTTTTGTGCTGTCATTTGTTGAAAGGTAAATATCTCATTGACTGGAGGTTTCTTTCTTCTTGTGTGCTCTTATGTCCTTGCAGATCTGAACTACTGCACCCATCATAGACCCTGCAAAAATGGAGCCACTTGCATGAACACTGGCCAAGGTAGTTATACATGTTCCTGCAAAGAGGGCTTCACTGGCATTGACTGTGAACGGAATATCAGTGAATGTGACAGTAACCCCTGCAAAAATGGAGGAACTTGCACGGTGAGGACTAATTTTATATTGGAGATAAATTTGTGAAAAGGGAAATAAAGTAGTTTTTCAAAATATTTATGCATGCCCTGCCTATCCCCTGAAGAGCTTTGAGTAACAGGCATGCAAAGGAGGTTAGAGTAAGAAATGGTGATTTGTCTAAGGTCACCCAGTAGTCGATTCTATCTTGGAGGCTGTTCTGGACACCAGAGAAAAAAGAAAACAAGGAGGCATTGTACCTTAAGTGGAAAAGTAAGGCCACCCTTTATGCAGATTCTACAATTACAAGCTGATTCAGAGATGGTGATACCCACCCGTGTTGTAGTTTAGAGGTGGCTTGTCATTCTCAAGGCATGAACATAAATACACTCCATAGGCCTTATTATGACTTTGGACATGTCCTGCATTGAAGGAATGAAATGCTACTGTATAACAACTGTTCTCTAATTTTATTTGTGTGACATGTCAGTAGTTTTCAGATGTCATATGCAATCCTTATCATCTTATATTTCTTTAGTCCAGATTGTACCTTTTCCAATGGCATTCTCAGCATTTTGAGAGTGTATGCATGCACATTCTGCAAATGGTTAATAACTTTGTTCCTGTACTTGAAAAGAACATCATCCAATAGTTCAGTCTGAGAGAACAGATATAGTTTTATTGAGTATCTATTTAACTTGTACTATCCCTTCATTACTGGTTCCATAGGCTATACAGTAGTAAGGAATTATGATTTAATATCCACTACAGTTGGTCAAGTATAAGCTTGATATAGTGGCACTTTCCAGTAATAAATAAGTAGTACTTTGCTGGTATGATTTCTTTTGAATATCATCGCTTAATCATTGTGTTGGTTTATTTTTCTTTACCTGCAAGATGATCTAATTGCATTCTAAGAAGAGAGATTCAGTATTCAATAGTAGCTGTAATTTGTTATGAAATTTACTCCTAACCAAAAATAACAAATGAGAAGGCAAACAGGTAATATGTGTTCACCCTTGTCACCCAGCAAGGTTCCATGGCAGGTGTGTGAATCCCTGCTCTGCCATGGAACCTTGCTCGGTGACATGGGCCAGTCTCATATTCCCAGCCTAACTTACCTTACAGGGTTGTTGTGAGAATGGACTGGAGGCGAAGAGAACAATGTAAGCCACTTTGAGTCCCCAGTGAGGAGAAAGATGGAGTATAAATGAAGTAAATAAAAATAAATAAAATAAATACTCAACATTCAGTGATAAAATCAGTAGAATCTTTGATTAACTGCTTCTTTGGTTCCCATCACTTTATCAAACTGATTCCATTTTATTTGAATTTGTTTTGCATCCACTCTAAAGAAACCAGTACTAATCCATGCCCACTGGAGAAGCAGAAAAGAATGTAGAGCTAACGTACAACAGTTCTAAGGGTCTAGGTTTGAAATGTCTTATGTTTGTTTGTTTTTCTGCAGGATTTGGGGAAAGATTATAAATGTACATGCCCCCCAGGATATGACGGTGTTAACTGTGAGCATAGTGCCTTGACTTGTGCTGACTCTCCATGTTTTAATGGCGGCACATGCCTAGAAAAGGAAAAAGGAACCAGCTATGCTTGCCTGTGCCCTATGGGCTTTACAGGGTCCAATTGTGAAAAAAAAGAAGACAGATGTACTAATAATCCATGTGCAAATGGTATGTCCTTACACCAGAAGGATTTCACATTTTGAAGATGATAATGACAGCAACTTTAATCTAATTAATAGGTTAGATCTGTCAATTTCCCACTCCTAGAATAATGTATACTGGGCACTTTCTACTAGGCTCCAGAATTCCATAGGTTACATGAAATTCCAAGTTTTTTCCTTCATGCTCTTAAAAAACAACAACTAAAAACACCCAAATGAATCTAGCAGTCCGAAAGGAAGAATGCGAGGTTAAGAGAGGATGATAACCCTTTACCATACAATGAATTTTCAGCCCCAAAATTACCTTCTATGAGTTTCTTGTTCATGGGGTGGGGGGATTGTGGAAGTAGCTAGAAGTGATGTTTGCATGCATATATGATGATAATTTATGAATGTATTACTTATAGTAGCTACCTGAAGAGACAGAGTAATCAAGCAAAGGAAAGGAGAATGCAGTTTTATTGAGGCACAGCTATTTGCTTGCGGTCTCCCTCTCTCTCCCTCAAGAAGTTCCTGAGCATTGTTGCTGTACAACATGGGAGTTTCCCTAACATCACCTACACAGGGCTGGGCCAGCTGTCAGCACAATGGGGCAGGGGCTCAGTTCAGAAGGTGGAATAGCCCTGTAGGACTTGGCTTTTGGTGAAATCTTCCACTCTTCAACAATTTTCAAAGGTCCCTTCATTAACTATTTCCTGCTAGTAATACTTATATAAGGCAGATTCCTGGGGCAGTGATTTCTGTGCTCATTATAATGCTTAGAAGTACACACCAGGTATTAAATAGTAGCTATACTAGTAATTAATCAATACATAACAATGTATCTGGATTTCAAAGCCTTTTACTGTGTTTTTTTTCCCTTCACAGGTGGACAGTGCTTTCTTTTGGGCTTGATGCGTGTGTGTCGCTGCAGGCCTGGATTCTCTGGTCAGAAGTGCGAGATAAATATCAGCAAGTGTTCCAGAAATCCATGTTCCAATGGAGGAACTTGTCATGACCTTGTGACTACACATGATTATACATGTACTTGCTTGCCAGGTTACACTGGCAGGAATTGTGATATCAGAACTAGAGATGGATGTGCCTCTGGGCCATGCCAGAATGGAGGAACATGCTATTTTGGTCTTTATGCTACCAGTTTTGCCTGCCACTGCCCTATTGGCTTCATGGGAAGCCACTGTGAATTTCCAGCATATCAGGTTGATACAGAGCTTCCTAAACCAGTTCCATGGGTAGCTATATCAATGGGAGTTGGGCTAGTTGCCCTTCTCATATTGTGCTGCATGATAGCTATAGTTATCCGGCAGATGCAGAGGCATCCAGAGCAGAATTCAGAAACAATGAACAATTTGTCAGACTTCCAAAAAGAAAATCTCATCCCAGCTTCTCAGCTTAAAAACACAAATAAAAACAAAGACCTTGAAGTAGACTGTGCACTGGAGAAATCAAACTACAAACCTAAGAATCACACATTGGATTATAACCTGGTGAAGGAACTGACAAGCAGAAGCACTCAGGAAGATAAATACCATAAAAGTGAAAAGTGTATAGGAGAGAAATCACCTTTCTGGTTACGCAGGTATGAATTCAATTTCTTCCATTTTTTTTAGGAAGCCTTTGCTCCAATATTTACCTGTACAAGGTGAACAAGGAAGCTTATGTCTGAGTGCAAGCAATACAAACAGAGAATAAATCAAAAACAGGTTTGATCATTAATGTGACAAGTAGATGGAAATCTCTAACACTGTCATTTTTACTATTTTGTTTTGTATTATGGACTTCCCTCATGAGTAATAGTCAAGTTTTGGAAGTAACATAACTTGCTTAATTAGAACAGCAAAAATAAAATAATGAGCTAGGAACTAAATTGTTTCAGAGAGAGTATAGTCACTGTGTATAGGTTTATGTTAATAGATGTCAACATTTTCAGATCTGAAACCCATCTTTATCCCCAGCCTTCAACATGACTCCTTTCAGGCCGTGCATGCAATAGTGGATCAAAGGTGATCCTGGGTTCTGAGTCAAGAGTGAAATCAACTGAAACTGAAATCAAACATATTTTAAAGCACAAGAAGACTGAAATATGTATATATAACAGTCTTTCTGCATAGCTATCAAATTTAGAAATGTGCTACAAAAGCACATGAAGATGCTCACATAATTAGAACTGTCTTTTGGTCTTTCACACATGCACACCAACACCAGGCTGAGAAGCTCTTAAAGTCGCATATTTAACATTTTAGTCCTGAGAAAATTTCTTAATCGCATGTTTCCCTTTCTGAAATGTGACTATTATTCTAACTCATGGGATTAATATTTTAAATGTTTGGCATATTAGAAGTTATGAAAAACAGATAAAAATTAATAACTAGTGAACTGTTTGCTCATCATTGTGTGTGTGGGGGGGGGGGAGGGTCTCTGTGTGGCAGGGACCCAAGCAGGGTGCAAATGCAATTAATCTCTGTACCCTCTGTGCACAACTTGAATTTTCCCATATAAATGGAGGACAAGTTATTCCATGCTAGGAGTGTGCTGGGTGATTTTTCCTCCACTATAATATTGTTCCTTTGTGAAGTACTTTACTTTTTTAGGAGTGAATAGCAGCCATTCACATATGTGGGGAAAAGAAGGTGTGCATTCAGGAAGGAAGGTTAAAACTGCCCCTGTTCCTGGTAACTCTCCTGTAGAAGGAGAAGGGCAGGTTTTGGCCATTGTCACATATTTCCTATATTGTTTTACTTTGTTAGAAATGGCTTGGCTTCCAAAGCCTCTCATGATCTGCATAGACCAGCCTGGTTCTACTTCTTAGTCATGTTACAGTATAAATGAACCCTTAGAATTGGTATTATTTTTAGGGCCTAATTGCATGATACACAGTGCTCAGGTTGACTTTGGGTCCACCACAAGTAGAGGCACCCTCAAGGCACTTCAGGTTGGGGGAAAAGGTACAGAAGGGCAGGCTGAAACCTCTTTTCACATGTTGCAGTCCTGATCCTAGATGGGCTGTGACTAGAGCATTGAGTTCTCAGTCAGGAAATCACAGGGGCATGAGCATTGCAGCAACCCAGGGACAACCCAGGAAAAAACACAGTGTATAAATAAGCTCTAATAGTAAATTAGTTTGGTCCTGTGTTGATAGTGAAAGCCTCACAACAAGGCTGCCCATAGTCAAGATAAGGGTCTTTATTTGATTGGGTGGCTCCTCAAGTAGGCAGAAAAACATGATTTTATAACTTGAACCAAACAAAAAAGGATAGAACTCTGAAAAAAGGCCGGTGGATGAAATGGGGTCCAATAGCACAATGTTCAGAGCAGCTAAGGATCAATTAAATGAAAAAAGAAGGAAAGGGAAAGGAAGTTCCTGAATGAATCTGGGGAACAGGGGAGATTTTTTAGGGTGGAGTAGGATTTCCAGACTATGCCTTCTCCCCCCTCCCCAATTCCTCATGGGCTTCCAGCTTGTTTTTATATATCTGAAGTCATCCATGACCCTTCTACAATAGCTGTGGTAGAAGATTAAGATCCCTTTTTCACATGTAAAATTAAAATTTTTATTCAGAGTTTTTATTGTGTTGTTTGTATATTTCCTATAGTGAAAAGCCAGAATGCAGAATATCAGCAATATGCTCACCAAGGGATTCCATGTACCAGTCTGTCTTTGTGATAACAGAGGAACGAAATGAGTGTGTTATAGCAACAGAGGTATGTCATTCCATATACATGCAACCATCAATATATACAGAGAAGTGGTATCTAATCCTTTGTAATGGAAACCTGAAAACAGCAATGTAATTTCAAGTAGCACTGGCATATGTGGGTGGGTACTCTTTCTACTGCTACTTTAGACAATGCAAGCAAAGGAACTAGATAAGGGAAACAAATAATAAATCTCTGTGCATTTGTGTTTAAAGGGCTGAATATAAAAAAGAAACTATTTGAGGGTTCTAAGCATAGAAAATAAATAAAAATTAAGTGAATTTGGATAACATTCCATAAAAATCTCTCATAGGTACTAAGGAAAAAGACTTAAAATGCTTATCACAGAGCCCACTGCTTAAGTTAGGGATTGAATTGTGGGTGTATTTAGTCTGTTTGCCTTGTTTTACTTAACATTTATATTTGAATACATATTATGAGCTACTATATGTTATGCACCCTGGGTTGGATCCGTTGGACAATTTCCACAGACAAAAGGGGAGGTTGCCAATTCCTTCTCTCCCACGGAAGATCTCCAACTCCCCTCTTGCTGTGTTCCTGGGGTTGCAGGGGAACTAACTTCCATCCATGGAAATTCTGGGCTATATTCAATCTTCTGTGTCTCATTTCTCTTTCCAATCTCTTTATGGGCAGGTATAAGAATGAAGGCAGTTCTGTTTGCACCTCTGATTCGGAGATGCCACAAGGTGGATGTTCCCGCTACATTGTTTACAATTCAGAATTGGATTGGACTTAGACTATTAATTATATGCAATTTGCTGCTCTCAGGAGGAGAAGGAAAGGATGGAAGTGGGTGAACTGGACAGAAAGTGAATTTATTAAAAGATGCAATAGACCTTTTTGTTCCCTTTTCCCGGTCTGATTCAAGGAACGTAACTGACTACAAGGAGAGAGACTGAAATGACATCTTTTACTAGCATTTGAAATTATATTGCTACCAGTTGCTTCTGAACTGTTTTGAAGTTTCTGGAAATTCAGTCTTGGGAAGTGCCCGTAAGTGCAAAAGGCACTCAGCCATCACGGATGTATACCAACAATGTCCTGAGAAGAATGAATTAATAAAGAAACAAATGTTGCTATGCAGATAATGGATACAAATTAAAAGAGTTACTTCTGGATATGAAAGTGCCTAAAGCTTGTCTGAGAATCTAGAGTCCAAATCAAGATACCCAAGCAGTATTGACCAGGGGTAGATGATAACCCTCTTCTTGCTCATCTACTTTACATCCCCGTTCCCCTTCCATGTATTCCAGGCAATGTAAGGGCAGAGAGGATAAAGGGAAGATGGATCTAGAAGTAGTATATTATCTCATATGATGATGGTTTGGTGAACCAAGCAGTAATATTATGGATTTGGTCCTTTTTCTGTACCACAGCCATATCCATTAACTTAAAATGAATGTTGCCTCCTCCTCCTCAATATGAGGATGCTTAATTCCAGTACTCATTGAAAGCCTTACAAGTGCATTTAAAATCAATCAACTGTATTCACATCCTTTGCACTCTAGTCACCACAAACAGAAGTGTGTTTCTTCTCCTTCATATGCATCAGGAAGGATTTTGGATTTTGTTATATATTTGAATCTACTTCAGTCACACCCAATCTCAAAGTCCAAACAGCCTGTTGCCACAGCTGGTGAAGCAGTAATTATCTCTAGCCCTGCTACAGAACCACTACTATCTACAGCTCACAACCCCTTTTCCAAATGCTTAACAGAAATACAGAAATCGAGGTGACTTCTGGAAGGACATACCGTGAGGAAAATTTTAAATCTTTTGGTTTGTCCTGCTTTTTCATTTACATTTCTGCAAGGAAAGGAATAAGGTTACATCTTTGAGTCCAAAAGAACAATTCACACAGACTAACGTATACATTTACAGCAATAATAATAGACGTTTCAGATAGGAAGTGCTGTGATGTTTGTAGTGATAAACAAATACTGTGGGAAAGAGAACATGGCGGAAGCAGCAAGAGGAAGCAAATTCTCATTCAAGGAAGCTGTGATTGTGCTTTCTGGGGTGGAAAAGTTCCTGACCTTGTAAATCTCAGTGTTAGATTAGTCCACCTACACTCTTGAATTGTGCAAGGAAATCTTGCTTGGAATGTTCACTACTGACCTTCTGTTCTGGCCATTATGAAGATGACCTTCAGAAATCAATAATATGGTTTATATTAGTGTCTGTAGTTTATTTTGAAGTCTAGTATTCAGTAATTTAAAGAAAATCAGAAGCACTGAACTTTCTACATTTTGTAACATTATTTTGTATATAATGTATATTTATAATCAAACAAGTGTAAATATGTTTATTACTTCTCATGCAATGTTTTTATGTGATGACAAAGTTTGAATTTTATTTTTTTTCAAATAATGAAAACGTTCTTGCTACTGCAAAGTTTAGTATGGTTAATTTTTTTATAATTTTGCCTTCATGATGTTATATTTATAGAGTATTTCATATTTATGACGACAAAGAAGTCATTCTATATAAAATTCATATGGGTATCCTTAGTACATTCAGTATTTATTTTTTATTTTTTTAGTTACAGACAGCACAATTCTGAGAGCCACCGTAGCAAGAGGCAGCTGTCTTCCAGCACAACAGTAGTGCTGCTGGACCATTCCCGAAGGAGAAAATGCACATCCTGGGGAACAGGCAAGGGGTCCTGCGGTGCGGCTGTATGGGCTGCGACTGTACTGGCACCCCAGTAACCATGTTGTGGAACCCACAAGACATATAACAGCCCTGACAGTCAGGATGGATGGGGGAAACAACCAACCACTGGATAGCAGCCACTGGGAGCCAGCCTCAGAAAGTAAACCAATCCAAAGGTGTCATTTCACTGCTTCAGGCCAGACATTTCTGTCTGCACAATGTGGCCCAGAGCAGACACATACTCTGCTGCCATGGCATGGCAGCAAGTGTTCACAGAGCTGCCCCTGGTAGTAGCAAGGGCCATTCTGGCATGCTTCACCTCCAGCCCGTACAGGAGCACTGTCTCCACCTCAGTCTAGTTAGGCTGTAAGTGGGCATTGTCATATGCTTGACCTGACTATGCCAGCATGCCACAGGAGAATTCAAGGGAACAGCCAGGCAGTGTGGGAAGCTCTGGACTATGGAATCCATCCCGTCCCCTTGTTAGCCATGGGATGGTTGCAGGGCAGCAGCAAGACATCACCAGGATAAAGACACGCCCCCCTCGAAATGGTGGTAGGTGATGAGGCCAGGGCAATGGCTGGGAGGAGATATGGGCCAATGGATACAAGTGACCTGTGCATCTAACAAGTCCCCTCAACCGCTAGATGGTGCACCCAGGATGGTGGCACTTCCACCTGCCACCTCTGCCAGCAATCCAGACAGTCCATCTGTTGCCCATGCTGTATGTCTGGGTGGCATAGCAACACCACAGGAAGTGCCATGCCAGGCACTATCATGAGTGCATCAGCACCCTGCAGCTCCTCAACCACACTAGCCTGGAGTGGTTCTGCCAGAACAGAGCAGCAATCCAAGCCCTGTGTGAGGCCCTGTGCCTTAAGGGCTATCCCCGTCCTGTAGAAGTTTCTACTGTCCCAATTCCTCACCATGTGCATTCCAGCTGGTCGTGGCCAAGGTGCTAGAGATATCCCAGTCCTTGGTCAGGTGCTGCCTCCACAGCTTCCTGGATGCCATGCTGCAGGAGTGTGTTTACTTCCCCGTAGCTGAGGCAGAGCTGGCCTCCATCCTTGCCAGGTTCTCTTTGTTCCAGCTCTTGCATCATGTGAAGCACATTCAGAACACATATGGGAAACATTGGTGATGATAATTGTAGGGAAAGGTCATTTTACACAAAGAGGGAACACTTTGCAGAAACAGCTAAGGATGAAACAACTGTTGTTATAGCACAAAACTGCTCAAAACCTTAACCTTATGGAAACCTTGGAGATTCAAAGGAAACTTGTAGCAGCTTTGGCTGCTACAAACGCTAAACATACGCACATGAACCTACTGAGAGCCAGCTTGGTGTAGTGGTTATGAGTGGTAGGACTCTAATCTGGAGAACTGGGTTTGATTCCCCATTCCTCCACTTGAAGCCAGCTGGGTGATCTCAGGTCAGTCACACCTCTCCCAGAGCTCTCTCAGCCCCACCCACCTCACAGAGTGATTGTTGTGGGGATAATAATAACACACTTTGTAAACCACTCTGAGTGTGGCATTAAGTTGTCCTGAAGGATGGTATATAAATTGAATCTTATGTTATACTGGCTTAACAGCACCTTCCTCACTCAGTGGTTGCCATCAGTATCTCCTACACCGCAGGCACAGAACACATATGCACAGTGCATTGGGGATTTCAATGTCATGGTGAAACCCCACATGCAGTTGGGGGAAATGGAGCACAACCACATTTCTGGGTGACTAACAGCCACTATAACCATTGCTTCATCTGGCCAAAAACTGGTGCAGGACAAAAGCCTCAAACAGAAATTTCAGATAGCATTCCAGTGCAGCCTCCTACAAGCCAAATGATTGCACTATTTCCCCACACTGTGTGTACAAGTGCAGAAGTCCACATGCTGATTGTTGCTGTTTCTGCATATTACTCATTACTGTTCTCATTTTTAAGCTCTTTTTAGGCAGCCTTCCAAAATACATAAAAGTCAGGATGGACTCCATTCACAGTGCAGTCCCCAAACTCTACTGCGTCTACTAACCACAAGACCAAATGCTGCAGTGATTAGTGTTCATCTAGCTGCTCAGCTGTGAGATTGCCATTTTTTTTCCTAGCCTGGCTCTCGAGCCATTGTAAGAAGTTTAACAGACAGCTCTGAAAGAACATAAGGTATTGACTAGCTATGTCGGTACTTGGATCTTAGAGCTGTAATAATGCAATCCTCTGAAGAGTTACTTGAGTAACTGTGCACAGGACTGCACTTTCACAAACTCATTTCTCAGCTTCATCATTTATTAATAGTCTATAAAGAACCATTACTGACTTCTCACCTCTGATTGTTCTAAAAGAGGTTCATGGTGACCATCCATTCCAGAACCCTGTAGAAGAGGTACCAGTAGTAAGGTGAAACATATGCAAGATAATGCTAATCAAGTATATTATATAAACTGCAGATATGATACCAGAACCTACTGAATCCTTGTCAAGCATCAGGTTGGTTAAATCAATCAGATGTTGCATCTCTGAAAGTGCTTCCACATGGCTGCTTCTCCCAACAGGGGCAATGGCACATCACAACTGACAGGAAGAAGTACCCTATGGAAAATGTACCTGCGCATTGGTGTTGCTACTGTGGGTTTTACACCATGGTTTTTGGCCCCCCAGGCTGATCTTTTAGTCTATTTGGACTAGAAGCCATCAGTAGGGGGCCTGGAATGTTACCTTGTAGATTGCAAGTGGAAGGAGTAATAATTCAGCTCACCCACTTGTAAAAGCTCATATTTGAAATTTACCTAATGTAATATTTGCTAAGTTTTTAAAAGTTAAACCATCTACTGAACTGCAGCCTAACTCTTGAAGTCAGTGGAACTAACAATGCCATCCTCAGACTTAGGGTTGCACTGTCAAGTAGCTTGTATCCAGCTCCACTAGCACAGATTTTAATGCATGTTTCTTTTAAAATGAAATATTTTTCCAAAAGAATCTGAAATTACAAACACATGTAACGCAGAATTTCTATCATGTCATTAGGCAATGATCATGAGAACAAAAATTATGAAAGATCCAGAGAATGTCCATTTGTTTAATGATATGCAATTTTGTTTACTTTTTCCAAAAGACTCTTCCTGTATGTTTCCCTTTTAATTCTTTTCTCAGTCAGATGAGTTGAAAATCCTAATCAGTCTCCTTGACTACCATTTGAGGCAAACAATAATCAAGATGGAACACAGAAATAAAAGACCCCTCCCATCCCCAAACACTCACCCTGTAGAGCAAATTATGAAAAACAAGCCATTGACAAAAAGCTGAGCAGATGCTCCCGATTTGCAGGCTTTCCTTGGCAATGTGAAATAAACCCAACAGATGCTTCTTTTAATTGAACACATGGATTACACACACACATACACACACAGAGTCCTGCTTCAAACACCCCCTCCCCCTTAAAATGGAAGTTTTTCTTACAGTCTAAGTAAGCAGAACACACAGAATGAACTAGGTTTTTGGATGTGAAAAATTAAACAGGAAGTCATATTTTGAGACAGGGCTGAGAGCATACTCCCAGTTTCCATTGTACAAAAAAGAAAATAGTTTTCAAAATTTGTAAGAGAAAGAGAGAGGTTCTACATTTCAATGCTACCAGATTCCTAGGACTTTGTATGCCATACTTCAGCTATTCCTAAGTGCATGTATTCCGTAATTATGAAGATTTTATATCCAGGTGATGCCAACCTTATAGTACAACCTGATCTCCTGGAAGGTGTTCCAACTGTGTAACAAAACACATTTCTGACCCCCAGTAAGACATTTTTAGTTGTTAGATGGCCTCAGAAAAAAGGCCTTGGGAGCCCCCACCCCAATTGCTGGGCCCACTAATTTGTCCACTTTAACTTGCACAATGACCACTAACAGATGCCATCCAATGGGGTTTTAGTGAGTCCGGGGCCCTGGGCAAAAAGCCAAGATGAAGCCCAGGATCACTGCCACCCACTGCTAGCCTCTGTACCAGGGCCAAGCAAACCACCAGTGTTGCCAGAAGCCAGCTGCCTGAGCCCCAGACTGGGTGGGCTTGAGTGGCAGCAGGAGCCTATTCTTCTTCTTTTCCATCCTCCTTTGGGGAGCAGAGCTATGAGTCCTTGGGGCCCCTTCCAGCATGAGGCACGGAGCAGCTGTCTCTGTTGCCCATTGACCAAGACTGCCCCTGATACAACCCATTGCTTTCCCACCCTCCAGGATCCCCCTTTGGGGTCCTCCCTGTCCACTGCTTGGAGAATAAGAGGATAAGCATCAACTTCATTGGCTACAGCTCCCTGCCACCAACAGCATGACACCCTCTCCTTGAAAGTGGGCAGCCAGCCAGCCAGCAAAGGGCTGCTGCCTCAAGAAGAATGAGACAGGAGAATGAGAGGGATGCTGTTGCTGCAACCAATAGATACCCACTCTGGACAGCAGTCGGGAGGGGAAGCCACACTATCTGTCACCCACAGCAAGAGGTCAGATTTTGATGTCATTGGATGCCACTCTTTCCTATCAATCTCAGCTCCCACAGTGAGTTGCTACTGGTGGGGGGGGGTCAAGAGGAGGCTGCTATTGCTCCTGCCTGCTATTTGTCTGAAAGAGAATAACCAGAATTTGTGAAATGCAGCAGACAAGGCCCTGGACAGCAGACCAGTTAAAACCATGCTGCCAACTGGCATGATGAAAAGAAGGAGGTATGATTTGGGAGTCCTGGACCACCAGGAGGAGCTGATCTTTGCTGCTATCCAATGGCAAAGTACATACGGTGATTACCTCTGGGTCTGAGCATCAGTAGAGGTAGCTTGGCACTGGGCCCTCCCAGGGCAATGGGTCATTGGCAGCTGCCCAAGGATGCCAACCCATTATGCTGGCCGCTGCCCTCCAGACCATTGTCTGGAGAATAGCATGGCTCCTGAGTTTATTGGCTCCCATTCCAGGCCTAGGAAATGCAAATGTTCCTGTTTCTACGGCTACCACCACAATCACCATCATCATGACGGAGAGAGACTTGGGCGGGGGGGGGGGGAGAATAGATTTAAAATCTCAGTAAATGCAATCACATTAACGCACATTTATTATTTACATTTCTATAATGCATGAAACAATTTGAGTAAATGGTTCATAAAACTTGTCCTATTCAATTTTCTGTGAAATGGGCAGATAACAAAGATATATTTTCACACAGCTCAGTGAAAGAAGCAAACTATAAATTATTTTGATATTTTCTGCAACACAACTGTTCCCATTTATACAATATTAAAATAATTCTTAACAACTGTTAATGCTGATAAATATAACAATTTAAAGAATTGTAACATTTACAAAAATATTGCACAATTATACCAATCAGTACTTAGATTAAACTCTCAGGATAAGAGATCATAAAATAGTTTCCAATTTTAAAGAAATGTTGATTTCTTTATTTTCCCTTCTCTTAGCTGGACAATCTCAGTAAAGTTAGACAACATTGTTGTTAACCATACTTTTTGCATCTGGGACAGTAGTAGTAGTAGTTATTGTTAACAACAACAACAACAGAGTGCTTTCTGGCATTGGAAGGTTATAAGAAAATATTCGGATGGCATGCATACCTATGGTACGATAAAATAAAAGCGGACTCTCTGTTTCTGCATCATTATATTAGAAGAAGCCTCTTCACAATCTGGAAGAAATATAAGATGTATCTGGAAGATCAAATCCCCTCTTGGGTGGTCCCGTATGAAGTAATAGACCCGAGAACTGTCGAGAACGAACAGCAATGCTTAACCTACAAGGAGATAGTACAAATACAATATTTAATGCCAAAAATAAAATCAGAAGAAGAATGGTCTCCTTGTTATAACTGGTTTCAATACAGACAGATTAGAGATATTTACAAATCGGACTGTTCAAGAGGAGGAATAAGAATGGAAAACTCAGAATTGGAAGAAGTAATGCTACAAGAAGATAAGAAACAAATTTCAAAGATCTACAAGATACTTCTAAAATGGTATACTGAAGATGAAGTAGTGAAAGTACAGATGGTGAAGTGGGCAATAAATTTTCATAAAGAAATAGCAATGGAGGCATGGGAGCACTTGTGGAAGAATACAATTAAGATTACAATGTGTACGAATATTAGAGAAAATGTATACAAGATGATATACAGATGGTACCTAACACCGAAGAAAATTGCGCTGGGGAATGCTAATATGTCAGATAAGTGCTGGAAATGTAAAAAGCACGAAGGATCATTATACCACATGTGGTGGACTTGTGAAGTAGCGAAGAAGTACTGGGGAGATATAATAGAAGTAATTAATGAGGTGTTACAAACCCAAATAAATAAGAACCCAGAACTGCTGCTACTAAACTTGGGAATGGAGAATGTTCCAGTGCAAAACAGAACATTGTTATTTTATATGACAGCTGCAGCAAGATTACTGTATGCGCAGAAATGGAAAATGCAAGAAGTACCTACTGTAGAGGACTGGATTTATAAATTGTTGTACATGGCAGAGATGGATAAAATGATAAGAAAACTCAAAGACCTGGATCTGGGACAGTATTTGGCGGACTGGGTGAAATTGAAACAAGTTTTGGAAAAAAAATGGGATGTGAAAGGAGAACTGTGGCAGTTTGAGAATTTTTAAAACAAGACATTTTAAACAGAAGAGAGAAGTGACTTTACCATTATACCAATTTATATCTATTTTAATCTAAGCTTGGACTATAATATAGTAGAAAAGGGGTGAAATTTAGAACTGATTTTGTAAAGAATAAGATAGGGAGGTTAGCATAAGTAATATCTTTTTTAGAGTATATGAATAAGGAAATAGTTAAATAAATATACTGATGGGTTATACTATATATACTATAATGCTAGTGGATCAGATTGTATATTATATAATGAATGTGTAGTACGGTGTTGTATGCTGTGCCACATTGGTGGCAGGGCACACAGTAGGGGTTTTAATACATATTATAATGACGACAGTATATTTGATAGAATATAGGTTTAAAAGAAATAGAATATGTTTAAATTAAGACTTTTGTTATATACTATACTATATTATACTGGTCTGCTATATTGAGGGGTATAAGATTTATATTATATTGATAGTATAACTGATAGATGTATATTATACTGATAGAATATTTGATAGCATAATTGATAGAAGTATATTATATTGATAGGATATTTGATATATATGATAGAATACCTGGGGGGAAAAAAATTAGAATGTGCTTAGAGTAAGGGATTTATTAAGTAATAAGAGGGGTTAAGGGTTGGAAAGCTGTTGGAAGTCGATAGAGAGGGGGGAGGAAAAGGGTGGGGGATAGGGTTAATTAGATATTGAGGGAATGAACGTATTGAATTTGAAAAGTAGACTCACCAATAAAATTTTTTTTAAAAAAACAACAACAACAGAGTGCTTATATACTGCCCTTCTAGACAAATTAGTGCCCTCTCAGAGCAGTGAACAAGTCAGTGTTATTATTATCCCCACAATACAGCTGGGTGCCGGGGCTGAGAGGAACAGCTTGCCCAAGGCCACCTGCTGAGCTCATGGCAGTAGTGGGAGTCGAACCAGCAGAGTGCTGATTTGTACCTCAACCACTTAACTACTATGCTACAGCATAACCATTCTTCTTAAGCCTCAGCATAGTGTGACGAAAGATGGTGGTGTTTCTGCCATCACCTTTGGATCTCTTTATGCACTCCTCATGTTTAGAAATGTGTTGGCATATAAATGCCTTCTGTTCTATAGGTACACATTTCTTTCCTTAATTATTCCTATGCCTATCTTCATAACAATGTTGTTCTCTTTTCAGTTCCTCTTGCTCTGATGCTATTTACTTGTTGTTGTTTTTGATTTCAGGGTGTGGATTATTTTCTAAAGCATCTATATATTTCTGTTTCTGGATTAAGTTAATGCGGTCATAAACTACACAGAGAACATAATTTTAGCCACTTCTTCAATTAGCCTCCTCAGGTGAGTTTCCTGGCAGCCTAAGGAAATATGAGCAAATGCCAGAGTAGATGTAAGGTCTACCCTGCCAATACCATTTTCAAAATCACTCTGGGCACAATTGACACTTTGTGGCCCATTGTAATCAATGCAAAACTCTGGGGCGGGGGGGGGGGGAGGGATCCTGGTGGGCCATTTTGTCCATTAGTACATATGTATGAGGTGTCAGAGCATGCACATGAACACTAAATCATCAGTAGGGGGTGCGATTTTATTTCATTGTATATGGGGTGTCATTAGATTTGTAATGCAGTGCCTGCTGCATTACAGAAGAAGTTATAGAATTATAGAAGAATTATAGAAGAAGCATGCTACCATATAGAAGAAGTTCATCTGCTCCCTAATCAGAGGATTCTTGATGGATTAGGTGCCATTTAGCATGGTATATTTGATAACATTCATGCATTTGTGTGTTTTATAGTCGTCGTGCAGGCCAGTCAGTCGGGTGCCTTTGTTGTTCCTTTCATTCTTTGTTTTTTTCATTCTTCATTGAAATCTCCTTTTTACATCTACTGTAACAGTTATTTGAAATTCAGAATTTCAACAATTCCTGATATGCTCCATCAAAAAGAGTCCAGTAGCACCTGACAAAGATGCATCTGGCGGGGAGGGCTGTGGTTCTAGAGGGCTTGTGCTGCAGTGGAATTGGTTGGTCTTGGAGGGCTGCTGGACTCTTTGATTTTGCTACTACAAACTAACACGGCAAACTCCTTTGAACCTTTACAGAAGCAAACTGATCCCCACATCAAAAGGAGCTGTTTGCATCTCCATTTCAAAGGAGTTGTTTGCATCTCCCCTCTCCTCCCCTCCTCCCCTCTCCTCCTCTATATTTGACCAGTTTCTGTTGGCCCTCCATGCATCTGACGAAGAGAACTGTGATTCTCGAAAGCTTATGCTACAATAAAATTAGTTAGTCTTAAAGGTGCTACTGGACTCTTTTTGATTTCGCTACTACAGACTAACACGGCTAACTCCTCTGGATCTATGATATGCTTCAGTTACTCTAGATTTTGTGCTGAAATATAATTGTGTGACACTATTATATTTCAGCACAAAAGGGAGATCAACTTAGGAGTAGGCACAAGGCAAGAGGAACTGAGCATGTCCAGGAGAAGGAGGATAAAAGAGCCCACCTAAAGGAGGAAAGGGGTGAGGAAGGCAGCATTCCTAGCTAAGAAGACACAACTACTACTGAGCCAGGCTGGGGAGGGGGACTAGCTACTGCCAGTGGTGACCCTGCTAGAAGAGGAGGATGCCAGAGCTAGGAACTACCAATACCAGAAGAAGGACCTTAGCAGGCGAACCAGGCCTAAGGACGTGGGGGAAAGCAGGGAGAGGTACTAAGGGGTATACTGGCCTGAGCACATGTGTGCTCCATGTAGCTTCTGATGGCTTCTCCTCTGGTTCAAACTGGGAGCAACAGGGTTTCAATGGGGCAAATTCTTTAGGAAATGGCCCAAAACCTAGTCAAAATGCTATATTTGGGGCCAATTTCTAATGAATTGTCTCCCATCCCCAAGACCTCATCACTTCAGGTTTGAACCAGAAGTGATGTCATCAGATCTCAGTGGAGCACACTTGTGCTTTGTGTGTGTACACTCAGGTTTCCAGGTCCCCATACCCTCCTGGCAGGAGGAGACCCGGTGTCAGATACGCCTCCAGCATATCTGCCATGTGTTATGAATTACTTGCTGCAGTGTATAGTGTACCTCTGAGAACATGCAGAGGGAACCTGTTTTGCTGACTGGTTGCTAGCTGCTTATCTTGCAGGTGTTTTGGTTACCATTTCCTGGCCGGCCTGTGAACGTGGCCTTGAAGTTCCAGCTGAGACTGCATCCTCCTCCTAAAAGACTGAGCAGAGTTCATCCTTTCTCTCCTCCCCTCTCTCCTGGATCCATTACCCAGCGCACCAAAATCTTAATGGACTTTCTTTTCCATTGGGGGTGGGAGTTTGCCCTATAATTAACCTTGCTTTGCTACCTTGCATCACTTCATCCAATGATCCTGTCTGACCATCTTGATACTGGTATTCTTCTTTAATAAAGTAACTTTAACTCATCCACCTGAGTGATGCAGTGAAGTGCTTGGGGACATACCTGGCAAGACCTGACACCCGGCACTTACCTCACACCTTCTGCGCGCTTGGTTTCGTGCATACACAAAGTGTGCACATGCATTGTGACGTCACTTCCAGAAAGTGATGTCATCACACTGGTGGGGCCAGTTCTTTGTGTATGCACAAAACCAAGCACATGGAAGGTTCTTTGAGATTCTTTGAGAATTGGCTCATTTGGAGCCAAAATCGTCCCCAAATGAAGCACGGGAGCATTCCTGTGGCCAGCAAAACGATGTCACTTCCAGAAGTGATGTTGTCATGTCTCCTGGGAGCACACATTATGCATGCTCCCAGGTTGCCTGCTGATGGTGGACAATCTCCGGGTGGCCCCAAACCTCCCGACGGTTGCTAGTGCCCAGTGAGCAAGCAGTTAATCCGCCAGGAGATTGCCTGCCACTGGCAGGCACCTGGGATCCCTAGTGTACACACCATCTTCAAACTGGTACCCCCTGCCAGGCATACAATGTCCAGTAGAATTCAGTGGGTGATAAGTACTGGTTCAATTTCTGCTTTTGAACTCTGTTCTCCTTTATTTTTATGCAATATCCCAGTTTCCATTTCAATACCAGGAGCAAATAATGTTTCCCCACTTTATAAAAGGATGTTGCAAAAATCTATTATTCTAGGTTTGTAGATGATTTTCTAGTAAGCCATGCTATGTAAGTGAATATGCTCATAAAATGTTTGTAAACAATACAGCAGTGCAAGCTCTTTTCCAGAAAATTTTAAAAAAAATACCCAGACTGAAATCATTGCAACCCAAACCATACACTCCTCCTGTACTGATGGTAGGGGAGGATTTTTCCTTCAGTTTCAACCCAAAGCAAGGAGATCTCATTGTGTTATAATCATTGCTTCCTGTTTGTTACCTAATGACATCATTTCCTGTTTCCTGTCTGATTACATCCTTGCCAACTGTTTTTTCTCAAGCATTAACCAGCTTCCCACTCTTCCACCCCCTTTCTTGTTAAACAAAAATACTATAATAAATATTTTGGTAGCAGCAGCTCCTGACAGAAAAGAGTGTGGTTTCCTCAGTTAACTATTCTATAGCCAGAAAGCATGTCAACTGTAAATTAAATAATTTACTTTTTAGGTATGGTTTAAGGTAGATTATGATATTTGAGAAACATTTTGGGTCACAATACAATCTAACAGTTCTGAGGAGCCTAATTACCCATCATAGCTTCTGAAAAATTGTATTGACTCTTTACAATTTAAATACAGCTCATGTAATGTGCATATTTCATTTATATCTATTTTATTCTCTATTACAGAATGTGTTTTATAATACTCCCCCACCCCACACACACACACACATTGCACCTTCATTACATTATAGCTGGGCCTGGCCTTCTGCTCTCTACATTCCCTCCTTGTTTTACTCCTATTTGCATTCATTGGCATTATTTTCCTCTGTCCATTATACTCCACGGAATTCATGACATCTTCTTGGTAAACAGTGTACAGTTTGACACATATGACACACAGAACACACTATTTCAATGCAAAGAAAGGATGTTAGAGGGCTAAACAAAAGATGTATGTAATCCTGATGATAGTGAAAAATGACAAGAGGTTTGTGTGTGGTTTGAATCATCTATCAGCTTTTTATCTAAAAACACTGATATGAAAGTAATTGTATGCACTAATGTTCTTGGGCCCTGTGCTTAGGGTTGCCAGCTCCAGGTCGAGACATTCCTGGACATTTCTGGGGATTTGGGGTATGGATTGTCAGGAGGGCAGTGTTTGGGGAGGGGAGAGTCCTCCTCAGCAGGGTACAATGTCATTGAGCCCACCCTCCAAAGCAGCCATTTTCTCCAGAGGAACTGATCTCTGTAGTCTGGAGATGAATTGTAATTCTGGGAGACTTGCAGCCCCCACCTGGAGGTTGGCATCGTTACTACAACTGGAGAAGGAAGGTCCTCTGGGTAAAGAAGCAGGCGTTGAAATACAGAAGGTAGAACAATGATGCCTGTTTGTGCCCTTGATTTTGGAAAACAATCATATTTCCTTCCCATTCAGAACTCTATCAGTTCTCATACTAGCTTCCTATTGAGCTCCGTTTCCTAAGAAAGGGTGAACAAATGCAAAGGAGGACAAGGTCCTAGATTTGTAATTTTTGCAAAGAAGAAGGAACTTTGGCAAAAGTTCTTTTGGTGCTTTAAAACCAAGGCCCAGGAGGATTCCTGTCCTCTTTTGCGCCCTGTGCTCAACGGTCTCATTGAGTTAACTGAAAATTGAGCCTTGCTAGTGAGGATAGGATTACTACTTTACATGGAAGTAAATATTTACTCTAAGGTACAGCTGGGTAAACTTAAGACACAGCAGCTGAAGTATGGCTGTTATCCCGTGTTTCAAGGGCTGTTTACATCACACCCATGCAGCAGCTCCAGCTTGTGTTTATAAGCTGGTCTCAACTGCACCTGGAGATGAAGGAGGTCCCTGGGAAAGGCAAGCATTGTCCATTTCCCAGAAAGCCCAAGAACGCAGCAGCGTTGGCATATTAGCTAGGGGTTCAGCCTGGTGCCTCCACCCTTGAATTCTGAAGTCCCCTAAACCAGTGGTTCTCAACCTTTCATACCCAACTTCCCACCAACCACTCTTTCCAAGAACCTGGCTCCCACCACAATAGAAACAAAAAGCTCGCCTTTCCCAAGAAGGACTTGTATATGTTTACAGGCATTTTGTTATTACTACTAGCGTAGCAAAAGTTTAAGAGATGGATAATCCATGGCAGGATGTATAAACTCTTGTTGAGATTGGACACAGAAGAACAGGTCAAAGTTTGTATGATAAAGCAGGCAAAGAATTTTGGATATAGTATTTAAATGGAACAATGGGAGAATATGTGGTTGAAGGGTCTTAAATTTACTTAAGTTCGAATTTGAAAAAGAACTTTTACAAAATGATGTATAGATGGTATATTTCCCCAGAGAAACTATCCAAAATGTATAAGAATGTTTCGAATAGGTGTTGGAAGTGTCAACAAGAAGGGGCATTTTATCATTTATGGTGGACATGCAATAAAGCCAAGAAGTTCTGGAAGCAAATCCATTCAACTGTTCAGAAGATTTTGAAGATCAACATACAAATGAAACCAGAGATGTTTTTGCTGGGTTTAATGGACAAGACAGCTGGAAAGTACACATGGCGTATTGTTTCTGTACATGATAACAGCAGCGAGATTGCTGTATGCTCAGAAATGGAAAACATCAATGTTGCCTACAGTAGATGAATGACTGGAGAAAATGATGGTCTATGCTGTGCTGGCTAAACTAACAGATTAAAGACTTTGGATATTTAAACGTTTGGAAACCTCTTACTGACTTTATGCTCAAAACAGAACAAGAAGAATTAATGATATGCACTTTTGAAGATTAGGAAGAAAGGAGAGATAGTTAAGTGTTAAAGTTAAATTTAGTTTAGAGTAAGTATCAGCTTTTGATTGCTTCAAATGGAAAATTGGTATATATTCCTTCTCTTTCTTTCCCTTTTATTCTGGGGGGTGGGGGTTGTTCCCTTTTCTGATTTGCATACTTCTATTTAGTTTTTTTTCTTTCATTTCCTCTTTCAACTGTATGTTTTATAATTATGCTGACATTTTTCAATAACAACGCTATTATAAAAAAAAGAGATCATCCATGGCAGGTGCAGTTCACAGGTCATAGCAGTCGCATTTGCAGGCAGATGGGGATAGTGGGAGAACGAATTCTTAGAAAGAAGTTCTTTAACAAGTGTGTTACAATATGAAGTCTGGGTCGGTTGGGTCTAGGTGGCGTAAGAAGGGCTGAGCAGACTTTGTCTGGAGACCTGTGATAGTTCTTTGCAGCCCTGTGTAACCTGAGCGTTGGAAATAGGGGCAAGCTCAAGGCTTAGGACCGCCTTTCTTAACCCCCCCCCCTTCCCACTCACACACCTGGGCTTAAGCAAATTAACTATTTATTACTACATGAAAAATACAATTTCGCACACAGTGTAAGGTGATCCCCATCCCGCAACATCTTTATCTCCACAAACCAGAAGTCCAGTCGTCAGTGTCCCAGAAGTGCCGTTTTCCTGTTGAAGCTGGTCCAGCTGCAGTCCCTCAGAGCCAGGCCTCCAGTGGGAAGTAAAGTTCTCAGGGCCTCTCTCCTCCTCACCCACCATCTGTGAGAAATCCGCTCCAGTTCAAAATAGACGGTCTAGGGGCTAGCTTCCTCCAGAAGATGTGATGTCCAAAAAGGGAGGGCCCGCACCAGACGAAAGCTTCTTCAGCTGAGGCCTTCCAGTCCCTGGTGAGACTCTTGCTCCGCCCCCCTCTCAGTACACACGCTCCTCCCAGTATGCAAAGTGAGTAGTTTCATTACTCCACCCAAAAGCACATATCCTCAAAGCTCTATACCTGAGCAAAGGGAGGGGGAATATATGTGTTTCAGTTGCCTTGGCGATACCGCCAGATGCACACCACTCACTACAAATCACTTTCAGTGACATCTCTTGGCAACTGGAATGTATTTCAGCCCTAACTTGCTGTTTCTCCTCATCATACACTTATTCCATCTTGCCTTGGCCTTAGGGTTGCCCCTTGTCAGTTCCCTGCTGGGGGCAGGGAATCCCCCGCTCCCACCCTCCATCCCCCACCCCTGCTTACCTGGCTGGTGGGGGGAAAGGTGGGGAAACGCACTTCCCAGGGTGTGCTCCTGGGTGGTGCGGTGCACTCCCATGCATTGCAGTGAGCAAGTTTCAGCATGAAACAGGCCCAGTTTGGCCCTAAATGGGCCAAAATCAGCCCACTATGGAGCACAGGAGCACTCCAGGGGCTGTTGCACTACTCCTGCAGCACTCCCATGCTCCTCAGTGGACCAATTTCGGCCCCAAATGGGCCCAATTCAGCCTGCTGCAGAGCGCAGGAGCACTCTTGCACCCCTGCAGCATACCTACACTCCGCAGCAGGCCGATTTCAAACGGACTGAAATTGACATCACGAAACCCCAGGGGCGTGGGGACATCTGTAAGGCGAGTGCCAGGTCTTCAATCTCCTGCCTGGAGGGTAAGGGGAGGTGGCGATATTACTCGGCCCTTTCCACCCCACATTGTCTACTAACTTAGCAGGGACCAGATGGACAGAGTGTTCGGTGGGGACGCTGGAGAGTCAGATTCACAATTAACTGGGAAGCTTACTTGGTGACATTGAGCCAGTCACAGTCTCTTGACCTAAGCTAACTCACAGGTTCATTGTGAGGATAAAATGGGGAGAGAACAATGTATGGCACTTTGGAGGAACAGCAGAATTTTAAACAATTAAATAATAAGATAATACTACTTCTGATTTAATCTTTGCTGGTCTTATGGAAAGGTTGCTCTAGGAACCTTGTTGAGCTGAGAACATGGTACAATAAATAAATAAAACACATACAAACAGTGGGAGACAAGCATATGGATACTTGTAGAAGATCCCACTCTCTAACTTGCCTTGAGTCCCTTTAGGAGAAAGGTCATTAAAATGTGCTATATAAATAAAACTGTCTTAAATAAACAAACAGGAACACTCCTGTTGCAATTAAGAAAGAAGTTTGGCTCCTTGGAAGAAGAGGCTGCCATGGGAATCTCTTGCAAATAAACCTCAGGCTGTGCATGCAATTCTATTTTTTTGCACATAAATTACTTGTCTGCATCATATCCAATGATGCTAAGGCATGTCACAAATTAAAGGCGTGAATCCTCAATTAGACAAATTAAGACCACCTGAGGAAGCCCTGATTCAGGGGGCATTCCAAAGGAAGGACCAATCTTCATTTCATAGAAAAAGAAGAGGGCTTTTTCTATGGACTGTCATCCCCAGAAATGTTTGCTACACTGGCTTATAAAGGTTGTTAAGATCCTTGTAATTTTGCCAGGGTTTGAAAGACAACTTACACTTCTGTTTCTATAAAACTAGATTTGGTTTTTTGCTTTGGTTTATAGTTTTGTCAGTACTAATTAGCATTTTATGATTATATGTTATGTCCTGTACTTTCCAGGGCCATCTATTTGATCACTATGGACAATAGGATTCTGAACTTGATGGATATTGGTCTGATCCAGCAGAATTTTTCATGTTCTTAAGAGTGTAATAGATAATTATTTTGTACACCACTTTGGCTGCTTTTAAGTGGAAAGACAATCTTGGTGACTGATCTTGCCTATGAGCAGCCCAATAAAGTAAACTGGCACTGTATACACCTCTTCTGGCCAACGTCAGTTGTCACAGATTGCTCACGCAGGTGGGGGAGGTCCCCTCTCATGACTTTGCTTTATCTTTCAGGTAGGAATAGAGCCAAGGTTTAGACAGTCTGTCTGACTGTGACTTCAAATATGTAATGGCTGAAAGGGAAAAAAAATGATTACCTGCTTTATCCATAGCCTTGTAAAAAGCTACCAGTTTTTCCCAATAGAGTCTGAGAGCCAGTTTGGTGTAGTAGTTAAGAGTCACCAGCTGAGTGACCTTGGGTCAGTCACAGCTTCTTGGAGCTCTCTCAGCCCCACCCACCTCACAGGGTGTTTGTTGTGAGGATAATAATAACATATTTGCAAACCACTCTGAGTGGGTGAAGTTGTCCTGAAGGGCGGCATATAAATTGAATGTTGTTGTTGCTGAGATTTTATCATTTAGAGCGAGACTAATATGAAACAAACGTCCTTACTGATTAATCACATTTTACTTATCCCACTTTGTCTTGCTTTTCCTCGAAGGAGTTCAGAGCAGTATACATGGGTCTTCTGTGTTATTCTGAGAATAACTACCCCATGGGTATTTCAAGCAGAGACACAGTGACTGGCCCAGGTCAGAGAACTTCATGAGAACCACTACACCGCACTGCCCATTCTGAAGTGCTACATGTAGCTCATCTGCAACAATAGAGCATTTATAAATAGCTCCATTTCTTGCAACAGCCTGCTATATGCTTTCCAGTGCCATCCTACTTTTTTATTTTACTTCAGTAGATTCCAAGACAGTTTTCTCATTCATTTATCAAATTGTACTTGTCTTGAGACAATGATTTTGGAGAAAAAAATGAATATTTATCAGATTTGTAAAACTACTTCAAAGCTTACTGTTTGCTCTGCAGTCAAGTAAATTCTTAGCTGTTCTTTCCCAGCTGTGCATCATTCATAAACAATACATTCTCCTGTAAACACTGAAGCAAACGTTGCAAGTATGCATTCCATCATAAAGCAAAAAATTATTCTTCTTAATTTTGGAAACTCAGACCATGCTCTGGCCGTTTCCACACCTTCTGCCAGAACATCACGGAAGACAGCATCTTCTCATGCGAAATCGCGCCAGGAAGATGCTGTCATCTGAGATTTTTGCATGAAATTGCATCTTCCTGGCGCGATTTCACACGAGAAGACGTCATCTTCCGCGATGACAGCATCTTCCTGGCGTGATGTCGCATGCAAAGATGCTGTCTTCCACGATGTTCCAGCAGAAGGTAAGACATGTGGAAATGGCCCCTGTAGTATCGTAAGAACATATTGCTGAATAAACAATCGAATGCTTAGTGAATTGCAGCTCAGCGTTGACAGGGCGGTGGAGGGGAGGAGGGTCTAGCGACAAAAACACCCAACACAATTGACTGGTGTAAAACAGGCCACAACTTTTTTGAAATTTTATTTCAACTTTATTGAAATTACAGCTAAAGGAGCATTTGCTCCACATAGGGGTCAGATCCCAAGCATCAGCTGACCCGCCTGCCAGCCCCAGCCCCCTCAGACCCCAGCTGCGGGGGGAACCAAGGAGTGGCAGACTGTGGGCTATTACATAGGTATACACCCCTGCATGAAAACCTCTGCCACCTGGGTATGAGCCTGCCTTGGCAGCCCCCGAGCTGGGCAGTCATCATAAAGCAAAAAATTATTCTTCTTAATTTTGGGGACTCGGACCATGCCCTGTAGTATTGTAAGAACATATCGCTGGATGAACAATCTAATGCTTAGTGAATTCGGCTTTCAATCAGGACAGCCAGCAGTGAAGGATCCAAAGTGATATTGCTGGGATCATTTGGCATCTACAGCCCAGGTATCCTTGTAATAACTTTTCCTCTTAAAATTCAAAAAGCTAGGAGGATTGTGAATTCTGAAATCGTACTTTCGCAGTCTGCATTTATTCTAAAAAATCAAAATCAAGCAAACTTTGGCCCTTCTGCTGCATAGGATATACTATCCTCACTGAGCTATCCTTCAGATCCCTTTAGCACCGTTCCTAGCTACTTTTCAATTTTTTATTAGCCCCCCCCCCCAAATTTCATTGGCTAGTAAGTTCAGTTTATCTAGCCAGTTCTTTCAAGAATATTGTTTCTAGTGTTTTAGTATTCTGACTATTTCCTGTTAGTTTTAGTAATCTGAGCTAGCCTGCCTTTGACTTGATTGCCACTACTCTTCTTTAATTGCCTCCTTGAAAGTGTCTTGCACTTAGGGTTGCCATATGCTTGTTGGCACTCTAGCAGCTGGCAGATGAAATTAAAAGAAAAATGCCATCAGCAACAGTGTGACATCACTTCTGGGGGGGAAACAAAAAGTTTCTTGTGATTCCTAGAGAGGAATGACGTCACTCCCAGTTTCCCCCATAAGTGACATCATGCTGTCGCCGATGGCTGCCCCTCCATGTCCTCTCCCCAGTATCCCTAATTGCACTGCAATTTGTTTGGTGTACTTAGATAAACTTTTTTGAGTGTTATCACTTTTTTCTTTGTGATATTCGTTTTATGTTTTAAGATGTTTACTTTTTGTTACAGGCTTCTGATTATGGTTATACCTTATAATAAAAGCAAAAAGGGCCTTTAATAAAAGTGTATGACACAAAGAAGGAAAGAACATTTAGAAATTTTTTAAAAACCCATAAAATGAAACGTCATAGGACTAGTAATTCATAATGCTTTTATCATGTAAAGTTTGCTTTGTTCTTATTCTCTGCGCTCAATATGGCAACAGATGCTTACAGTTAGGAATATTTCTGAAATCTTTCCTCAGCTGAGGAAGAACTTTGTGGCCCCAGCTGATTTCCTTTTGTTTGTACAATATTTATTTTGTTATATCCATTTATCAAATGCACTTGTTTATGCCAGTCCATAAGTAATGGGGGATGGTGGAGGTTGTTCCCTGCTAGAAGGATGCAGGACTGTTTCAGGCTTCCTGTTGATCTGGCCCCTGTATTTCAACAAAAGCCAAGGAACAACAGCAACAAAATCTGGAGACTCTGTCTTTAAGACGCTGTTTGTTCAGCAAATATTAACCAATAGAGGGCGCTATATGCTCATTTCTAGAATGTCGAGTTGTTTCTTGAAAACAGAGGAGTTATATTTTTTTTCTTTGAGCTTTATAAGTCTCACAGACACTTTCCTTATTATTTATAGGCCTGGGGCATGCCCTCCCTCCTTCAGGCCCCCTTCTGGCTGACTAGCCCACACAGGGGCAGGTAACATTAGCAAATCAAGGAGGCCACCTGGGCCCACCCCACTTGAAGCCATAGTATTCCCTGAAACTTAACTACACTGTAAACCCGAATCACATTAACCATTACATTACATGCCTTTCATGGTCCCTTGACCCTGTCATTTATTTTTTCATGCCTCCAGTTTGCTTGTGAGGATACACAACTTTGTGTTTGAACAGCTACCCTCTAAAATACCCTTCCAAGGTGACTTCCAGATAGGGTTGCCAGCCTCCATAGTGGTCTCATTGCCACTGTGAATGCAGAGGCATTCTTAATAGCAATGGATCCTCCACATAGGCATAGTGTCCATATTGTCCATTCACAGCCATGAGTTCCCCTCCCTCGCTGCCAGCACACTTTTTACCATTTTTTTAAAAAATAGTAGTAAGTATGTCACCATAGTGTTCTGTTTAGGCTTGCGAACCTCCAGGCAGGGCCGGATCTACGGTTGCCAGTGCCCAGGGCAACCATAGTCAGGCTGGTTGCGTGCGCATAGCGCGCGCACGCTCCTGGCGCTGCGTGATGATGTCACTCCCGTGACATCATCACGCTGGGGCACCCCCTCACCCCCGCGGCAAGCCGGCTGTCCCGGCGCGCTGCAGAGCTGGCGGCAGCGGCGGCAGTGCATGTGGCTCGGAGGCCGCCCACGCCGTTCACCTGCCCCACAGGACAAGGAGCAGCCAGCTTGCCGCGCGCCCCTTGTCCTGGGGAAAGGCAAACGGCGCGGGCGGCCTCCCAGCCACCTGCGCTGCCTTTTGCCTTTCCCGCAGGACAAGGGGTGGCCGACTTGTTGCGCGCCCCTTGTCCTGGGGAAAGACGAACAGCACAAGCAGCCTCCCAGCCACTTGCACTGCCACCACTGCCGCTATCTCCGCAGCGTGCCGGGACAGCCAGCTTGCCGCTGGGGCGGGGAGGGGGGAAGGCGAACGGTGTGGGTGGCTGGGAGGCTGCCCGTGCCGTTCGCCTTTCCCCAGGGGCGTTCCCGGGGCTGGCAGCTGCGCCCGGCGCCCCCTCTTTGGCGGCGCCAGGGGCAGACTACCCCCCCTGCAACTTTGGAGGGTGGACTGTATGATATCACACACACACACACACACCACTGAACTCTACCCTCTCCAAACTCCACCCTCTCCAGGCACTGCCCTCAAATTCCCAGGAATTTCTCAAGCCAGAGCTGGCACCAGAGCTCTCATTCTGGTGTTAAAGCACTCTATCTACTACCAATTTTAAAAATGGTAAAAAGATGGGTGGGACAAGTGTGAGAAAAAATGGTGCTAGATGTAGTCCGGGAGGATTGGGAGTCCATGTCTTCCTCTGCATTGCACGCTTTGAATAGATCTTTCAGGAAAGATCTACCAAAGAAAGTTTGGGAAAGTGGGAAATGAATGATTGCATGATGAGGTGCTGTGGATAGAAAAAAACCTGCTGCACTTTCGGGGAGGATGCAGAGCAAAATGTCTGTGTAGAAGCAATGTAGGGCTTCCCTGATGCTTTGGTTCTTGATTTGGTTTGATCTGGAGAACTGTGTTTTATCCTGTGAGCCTTGAGTATATGTACTGATGAAAATGGAGAACATGTGCTTTCCAAGGAAGATAAAGTGCCATGTTCAAAAATGTTTAGCTGAAAGCTAATGTGGTGTGAGGATTAGAGGATTGTTGTGAGGGGCAAAAATGGGATAGTCCATCCATTAACACCACCCTGAGCTCCTTGGAAGAGACGTGGGAGATAAACATGAGGACCGCCTCTTCCATTACGTCCCCTGCAGGGTGTTGTGCTCCGCAGACAAGCAACTCCTGGTCGTCCTCAGCCCAAAGGACATCTGTCTGGCTTCAACCAGGGCCAGGGCTTTTTCTGCCCTGGCCCTGGCCTGGTGGAACGCTCTCCCACTGGAGATCTGGGCCCTGTGGGACCTGTTACAGTTTCACAGGGCCTGTAAAACAGAGATGTTCCACCAGGCCTTTGGCTGAGTGCCAGTGGGTGTCCTCCTTCTTCTATCTAAGATCACCACTTCTTCTGGGGCTGCCCTCAGCCATCTGCTATGCCCATATACAGACTCCCAATATTTGTTTAAATAGCCTGCTCCTGGACTATTTTAATGACTTATAAAAAATTATTATTGACTTTTATTATTGACTTTTAATGTATTTTTTGAATGTTGTTAGCCGCCCTGAGCCCAGCTGTGGGGAGGGTGGGGCATAAATCAAATCAAATCAAATAAATAAACAAACAAACAAACAAATGAGGTACATATACATGCACCAAAAGTCTCTGTCTCCTCATCCCACTGGCTGGGGGGCGGGAGTCCATGAAGAGTCCAGCCTTTCTTTTCTCTGAACACGGTGAATTTAAAACCCTAGTTCTTTTCTTGTCTCTTCAAGAAGTATCTGTTATCATTTAGCAGTTTATTCTTGTAGGATTTGTGTCTTAACAGAGACTTTCTGACTTACATTTTGCATCTTTCTTTACTGTGAATGTTGTTTCTTGGTTTGTCTCTTACTCAAGTTTTATTCAGTAAAGGTGTTTGGCTTTATTCTTGTGTCTGGGTCAATTAATTGAGAGGTAGCACAGTTACCATCAAAATAATTCAAGAATAGTTAGCAGTATCCTGAATTGAGGAAATTCTTATTATTCGGGATATCATTACCTTTTTGTCCACTGGTAACATATTGTGTGTTCTTGAAGCAACAGGTGCTTGAGATAGTGGCTCTTTTTGAACATAGGAAACACAGGAGATCTGCATATAAACTATCTAATGCCTAAGAGGAATTTGAACAGACTCCCAATATACCTTGCTGCCTGATTGCAAAAATATGTGAAGAGTAAAATTCATTTCTCAAAAAATCAGCATGTGCCCAGAAGCAAGACAGCTGGTGTTCCTTGAGACTTTTTGACCTAGTTGTTAAGATCCATACAAACATCTCCTTTGATTTAATCCTGCTAAGCTACTTGACCCAGAAATGTCCTGTGGCAATGCATTCCACAGGCTTGCTGAGGCTTGATCAAAGGCAACATCCTTTTATGTTACTTGGTGATGTTGCCTTTTCTTCCATTTGAGCAGAGCTGTTTCTTTCCTTACAGAACAGACTTAACATGTAACCTTGCAGTACACTTAGAAACATAAGATTACTGGATTACTTTGTACTGACCAATAGTCCATCCCGCATAGTACTCTTCCTGTGCCAATGGCCGATAATGGTTAATTTTGTTTGTTTTGCTACTTTTACTGACTTTTATAGGATGCATGTATGTATGTCACTTTGCACACACTTTTTGAAGAATACCTAATAAGTAATTTGGATTGGTATTAGTAAAAACTGATCACTTCCATTGTTACCAAGAAGATGCATGTCATGCCTATTCTATAGCACAGCCCTTGCAAGGGCCTCTGTATCCTGTCTTGACTGGAGATGGGCACGAACAGAAAAAAAAAGAACATGATGTTTGTTGTTCATTGCTATTCATGAACAGGGACTCACGAACAACCACGAACATGGCCCTGTTCACGAACATGTTCGTGGTTGGCTGTTTGTGGGGCCAGCTGGCTCTCCTCCAGCCATCATCCAAGTCAAGATCCCTACTGCACCACTCCCAGAAACCTTACCTGAGCAGGCAGCAGGAAAGGTACCAATAATAAATAATAGCTTGGCCCAGAGCCTGGCAGCAGCCCTGGAACTTGAAGGGGTAGATCCCGGTTCCACCACACACAAAGAAAATTCAAGCTCCAATGCACTCTATCAAAATGCCAACAGCAATTCTCTCCCTCTCCACTGTCTGCAAACTAAGCCAGAGCTGGGAGCCCTCCTCCCCCCTGCTCTTTGCTCCCTTGTAACAAATTTGGAGCTCCACAGTTGAAAGGAAGACCTGCCTATCAAGCTAAATTGGGCTTAGATTGGGGGTTCCAGGGCAACAGCAGGAGTTCAGACAATCCCTGCCTAAGTTGCCAAGGGAATTGATTGCAGATGCCAGACTGTCTGGCTTGATGAACAGCAACAAACAGCAATGAACGAGGCTTGCAACGGCCAGCTGTTAGTTTAGAATGGGGTCTCACGAACAGCTCGTTTGCGAACAACAGATTGGGCTGTTCGTGGCTTTTTTTTGTTCGTATTGCTGTTCGTGCCCATCTCTAGTCTTGACCCAGGTTAGAGAGATCCAGAGTCACTTAGACTGGCTTTGCATGTTATAAAACATAGCAGGGGGGGGGGGGCTACAGACATGATGACTAATAATACCATCATTTAAGGCTGACAGGGCTCATTCAATTAAATGCCATTTCATTTGTCAGCAATTAAGGGATACTCCCTTTCTTTGTAAATTATTTTTTAAAAATATTTTTTATTAGTTTTTCCATTAGGGGTAGGGGAAAGGGGGAAAACAAGAGAAAAATATCATACATTCTGCTTGAAACAGCACTCTGTTTATCTACATTTTCCACACGGCACATCACTTAACTGTGATTGCTAGTAAGAAATTACAATATTGCCTTCATGTAATTAATACATTCAAATCTTTATATTTGTTTCTCATCCAGTTGTAAAAGGGGGTCCATGGTGCAGCAAAGTCTTCTTCCATTTGTCCTGTCATTAGTAAGGTTAGTTTGTCTAGTTCCGCATTCTCCATTATCTTCGCTATTAGCTCCTCCTGCTGGGGTATTACTGGTCTTTTCCAATAAAACGCTAGTAGAATTCTTGCTGCTGTCACTACATGTATAATAAAATATTTCTGATCTTTATACAAATCTTCTGGTACACAGTTTAAGAAAAATATTTCAGGTTTCAATAGAATTTCAATCTGCAAAATTGTTTGTAAAAGTCTATGAACCATTATCCAAAATTTATGTACCTCTTTGCAAGACCACCACATATGATAAAAATTTTCCCTTATGTTTCTCACACTTCCAGCAGTTATTAGATACATATTTATACATTTTAGCAAGTCTATCCGGTGTTAAATACCATCTATAGAATATCTTATATAAGTTCTCTTTAAACGCCACTAACTTAGTTATTTTAACATTCACTTTCCATATCTTATTCCATTGCATTGGATCAATACTGTATCCTAAATTTTGTGTCCGTTTATTTTTATATTCTTCTTCATTTGCATTAGAAATACATACATCTTTTTAAATCAGTTTTTCATCCAAGTCACATAACAGTTTTTCAAAAGTATTTTGTTCTAAATAGAAACCTCCCAATTTTTTATCTTTGTTGTACCTAGATTCTACCTGGGTCCTTGACCACCAACCTAAATTGAGACCTTGTTTCTGTAATTCCTCTTTTGTTTTTAATCTTCCTTTATCATCGAATAAGTCTTTATTTCTAACCATCCTGTCTACTGAGAATACACTTGGTTGCAAGAATGCTTCTAAAGGTGATACCCATTGTGGAATTTTAGAATAAATCTGTGGTATAGTTCTTTCCCAAAGTGATATAAGGGACTTTCAAATCCAATGGTTCTTAAAATATTTGTGTCCCTTCATTTTCCCATACCTTAGAAATCATGCCATCCTAGGTGCAAATCATGTCCTTCTATTGCCAAAAGTCTTTGATTTTCTAGTAGTATCCACTCTCTCACCCATACTAAGCAGCACGCTTTATGATACATGTTCCAGTCTGGTAGAGCAAAGCCTGCATTTTCTTTCACTTCTTGAAGTGTTTTCAATTTAATTCTTGTTTTTTTCTCTTGCCAAATAAATTTAGACACTGCCTTATTTAACTCTTCAAAAAAGGATTTGTTAATACTTACCGGGTTAGTTTGGTACAGAAATATAGTTCATGGTAGTATATTAATTTTGATGGTTGCAATTCTTCCCAACAGCGAGAGGTGAAGTCCTTTCCATCTTTCTAAATATTTTTTAATCTCTTGAAGCAACTTCCCATAGTTATCTTTCATTAACGAGCTACATTTTGCTGTTAAGTACACCCCTAAAAATTTTACTTTCTTCTCTAGCTGAAATCCAGTCAATCTAATTAATTCCATATTTTGGGGCATTGTCATTTGTAAATTATTTCTTTGTAAATTATTGATTACATCATTGTTCCTGATCCAGAAAACTCTGAAAACAGCAAAGAACTGGGAAAAAATTGTGCTGGTTTTATTTAATCAATCAATTAATTAATTTCTTACTTGCTGAACTTCATTTATATCCCACGTTTCTCCCCAGTGAAGACACAAAGTGGCTTACATCATTCTCCTCTCCTCCATTTTTATCATCAGAACAACCCTGTGAGGTAGGTCTGCCTGAGCATGTCTGACTAGCCCAAGGTCACACAGCAAACTTTGAAATTGCATATTACATTTGTGTGTGTGTGTGTTCTTCCAAATCCAGGAATCCCCAAGCTTGTTAACACCATGCAATTTAAGACACGTCACCATGGTCTTTTTTCACATGGCCATTATGACTGGAACGACGTGGGTATTTTTATTTCCTTCTTGTCAAATTCCAATAAATTAACCTTTACATAACTACATAGCATGGTGATTACTTGCTTCTTATTTGATTTAAGTGTTCCAATTATTGTAGATCCAGAGGATCTACAAGTGTTAATCTGTAGTTGCAAAACAGTAGAGTCCAGTAGCACCTTTAAGACTAACCAACTTTATTGTAGTTTAAGCTTTCGAGAACCACAGCTCTCTGACGAAGAGCTTCTCGAAAGCTTATGTTACAATTATGATGTAATTATCCAAGCTTTTCTATTTCTAGTATTCTGTGTTACCATACTTTAAACATCAACATAATTTAACACTACTATTTCTAGTATTCTATGTTACCCTACTGTAAACATTTCCATACTTAAGGTTGCCAGCAAGCACAGAGAAAAATGTCCTATGGAGCCTTAATAGGATGTTATTTATTCCCTTGCCATGACATTTCAACTGCCCATTTCCAAATTCAAGACTCTGTTAACAGGACTCAGCATTTATTCAGGTCTGTTGGCAACTTTGGCCATACCATTCACTAGTCTATATGCCTTGTGCAACCATAGATTTTTTCTGTTCATCTTATATGGGGCTGTTAAGAACTGGGACATCTCAAAATGGCAGCCACCTAATGATGGAAACACAAAATGGCAGCAGAACTGGCAATAATCATACTTGATTTACATAGCTGTGTGGGCCTTGTTTACATGCTGAATTGTAAACAAATATCTAAATTGGTAAGGCCTGAATTATGCTTCCTTTTATCAGAGGAAGAAATGGTAGTGATGCCCTTTGCTCTAGCCACAACTTCAATATTGTTGTTTTGCAATTTCACTTAAATCTCATGAGTCTCATTCCCTCTCTGGTGATCATAAATATATAACTAGAAAGGCTATTTTACCTGATTTCCTATATCTTCCTTATGAAAAGGGCCAAACTGGTAGAACAAGGCACGGATTTGCTTAAAAAGGGAGGTATTGTGCCTCATAATAATAGTTAAGCACAAACAATTTTGCAATGACAAACGTAATGTGTATGTTTGAGACAATGTAAACTAGCACCTAGAGTCACAGTCAAATATGGTCAGACTCACCTTTGCACAACTGAATGCTCAAGTGGGTCATGTTTTAGGTGGGTAGCGATGTTGGTCTATAGAAGAAAAACAGAATTTGAGTTCAGTGGCACCTTAGAGACCAACAAGATTTTCAGATAGATCAAGATGGGTAGCCGTGTTAGTCTGTCTGTAGCAGTAAAACAGAGCAAAAGTCCAGTAGCATCTGTAAGACTAATAAAATTAGTGGTAGAGTAGGAGCTTTTGTGAATTGCAGCTCACTTCTTCAGATACAGCTAGAATGTGAGTCCATCTGTCCTTATATCTTGGAGAGAGTAGTGATTACAGAAGCCAAATGACAACAGCCGGTGAATGACAACAGCAGGCATGATTGGATAGGGTGGAGTATGCAGAGGGGTAGGGTTGGGTGTGGAAAAATCAGCATTGGTAATGAGACAGGAAACCTACATCTCAATTCAGTCCAGGTAGATGCATTGTCTTGAGTTTCGTTACCAGTTGCAATTCAGCAATCTCTCTTTCTAATCTCCCTTTGAAATTCCTCTGCAGGATAACTGCTACTTTTAGGTCAGTAACTTAATGTCCTGGAATGTTAAAATGTTCCCCCACTGTTTTTTGAATGTTTTGGTTTCTGATGTCAGACTTATGTCCATTAATTCCTTGTTGAAGGAACTGGCCAGTTTGTCCCATGTAAAGAGTGGAAGGGCATTGCTGACACCTGATGCCATAAATCACATTAGAGGATGAGCAGGAGTATGAACCCGAGATAGTATGGCTGATGTTGTTGGGTCCAATGATGGTGTTGCTGGGATCTATGTGAGCACAAAACCAAGAGAGGAAAAAAAACCGCCAAGTCAAAAGCGTATCCGAAATTTACTTGAACAAATTAAAGGGGCAAGTGCTCAATTTCTCATGTGCATACAACAATTCATAGCAAATACATATGTGTAATTGACTCCACAGGTAATGACTCCAAGGTACAAGGTAAGTAAGTTCAGCAAATAGTCATTAAATATACAATCTTTTCTTTCTTTCTTCTTCCAGTTTGCAATATGACCAGAGGATTGGTGATGATTGAATCCAGATTCCCAAAACCGGGGCCAGCTCTTTCTCACGCAGATTTTCGTCCCCACGGACTTCCTCAGGGGTGTGTCAGTATTGCACAGTGTGTTTCACAATTCTTTCATAGTACCTGGAGAGCAACACCAGGTAGCCGCTGGCGTGAAAGACACTGTGCAATACTGACACGCCCCTGAGGAAGTCCATGGGGACGAAAATCTGCGTGAGTAAGAGCCGGCCCCAGTTTTGGGCGTCTGGATTCAATCATCACCAATCTGCTGGTCATATTGCAAACTGGAGGAAGAAAGAAAAGATTGTATATTTAAAGACTATTTGCTGAACTTACTTGCCTTGTACCTTGGAGTCATTACCTGTGGAGTCATTTACACATATGTATTTGCTATGAATTGTTGTACGCACATGAGAAATTGAGCACTTGCCACTTTAATTTGTTCAAGTAAATTTCAGATACGCTTTTGACTTGGTGGGTTTTTTTCCCTCTCTTGGTTTTGTGCTATTTTAGCTGGGTCTTGCCTTTTGTTATGCATGAGGATCTATGTGAGAGCAAAGTTGGCATCTCGGTTTGTTGCAGGCCTTGGTACCAGAGTCCATGTTAGTGTTGAGTAGTTTATCATTGTGGGTGAGTAGTTGTTTTAGGTTAGCAGGTTGTCTGTAAGTAAGAAAAGGTCAGCCCCACTAGTGCCTGTGTGAAGCTCTCAAAAGCTCATACCCTGACAATCTTGTTGGCCTCTAAGGTGCCTCTGGACTCCAATCTTGCTGTGAATCATGTGATTCTTAGGCATACTCAGATGTGTCACCTGCATATAGTTCTTCCCCCTCAACACTCAACAATGAGCTCAGAGGCACGAGACAAGGAGACCCAATGGCCTGGCCAGGAGACATGCCCCTCCTGGTGCTCCATTTGCAAGATCACAGAATAAGATGGTCAACTGGAAAACTGTGTGGTAGTTTTTTGTCTTTTATACACCTTTCTTATTAATGTGGCCCAAAGTGGCTTACATCATTCTCCTCTCCTCCATTTTTATCCTCACAACAGCCCTGTGAGGTAGGTTAGACTGAGAGTATGTGACTGGCCCAAGTCATCCAGTGAGTTTCCATGGCAGAATGAGGATTCAAACCTGAGTCTCCCACATCCTAGTCTGACATTCTAACCGGTACACTATGCTGGCTCTCAGATTTGTCTGATGTGCAAGTTTTTTTCCCCTCTGTGAGAAGGTGCCTGCGCAACCAAGGTGAGCCAATTACATGTAGTGGTTGGAACTAGGCCATCATGCCTTAAGGGCCATCTCCTTAGCTGCTCTTCTCACCTGATACGATCCAGCTGCTATATATGTCACTGGGTACCATTTCTGTGCTGAGCAATGAGTAATAACCAAGTGACCTTCCCCCTCAGGGGCTACGCTTCCCTTTCTCTTCAGCAGCACATCCCACAATTATCATTATGTAATGAAGAAGCAGGTATGATTTTATGGTCATGAACTGACTCCTATCTTTTTTATATGAACAACTTCTTCTGAGTGCTTTTGCAACTCACTACCTGATACCACATTCCCTAGCATTTATCCACATCGTCCCTAGACAATGGCCAGTGGCCAAAATTGATTAATTTGCGTGGACTCCAGGTCTGACTGCCAAGGAGTTAAGGTGGAAATAATACATTGGTGGTGAGAAGTGCCCTCAAGTCATACCTGACTAATGCAACCCCTGCTGGGGTTTTCAAGGCAAGAGACATTCAGAGGTGGTTTGCCATTCCTTACCTCTGCATAGCAAACAACCCTGGTCTTTGCCGGAGGTCTCTCATTCAATTACTAATCAAGGCTGACCTTGCTTAGCTACTGAGATCTGATGAGGATCAAACTTGCCTGGGCTATCCAGGTCAGGGCAAATAATACACTATTTACAGTGAAAAACCTTTACCAGTAAATAAACCTCAGACCAGATTTTTTTTTTTTGCGTTACTTCCCCTCTATGCTAGATCTTCAAGAAGGTACCATATGTGACATCATGGTGACTGCTCTCTTGAAGTGAAGCAACTCCTGGCGTTATGTCACTCTTGAGAGTTGCTACCAGTCACAGTAAGTATACTTACTGGTATAAGTATACTTACTTACCGGTATAAGGAAGCTGTATATGTTTCTGTATATCCAGCTAACGATAATATCCTGTCCATGAATGTTCTAGGGAACACAGGAAGCTGCTTTATACTAAGGCGGGCTGTTGGTCTGCCAAGGTTAATACTGTCTACCTTGGCAGCAACTCTCCTCTCCAAGGCCTCAGGCAGAGGACTTTCATGTTACCTAGCTGATCTTTTGAAATAGCAACTTCTGGGGTTGAACCTGGAACCTTAGCTGCTCTACCACTGAGCCATGACTCAACTCCTGAATCTAGCTGATAGTCCACTTGAACATATATAGGGAGTAATTCTGAAAATTGCATGCTTCTAATTATTAGTTTCCTCAGTTCATGATCCTGCCTACCCTGCTCAAGGATGCTTGTATTCAAGCATACTGCTGCCTTCAAGCAACGCAGTCCCAGGATATAGTTGGAGAACATGTGATTCAGCAAGCTTGCTGAAACTAAGAGTGTCTGTCTCTGGTAAGCACCTGGATGTGAGATGTCTCGGAACACTGCCATATATCCAACTAACTGTGGACTTCTCAGAGCAGGATTTTTGCACATCCCTCTTCTGCTGCAGCCCACTGAGGCATCTCATCCCTCTCCAATTTTGTTCCTGGGAATCAGCAAATCCTCAGGAACAGCTGGGGGTGGGGGCAGAATGAGAGTCTGCAGTGGAAGGAGAGAGTCAGTGAAATTGCTGTCCCCTCTTCCTCAGACCGAAATGCTGTTCCATCACAGGAATGATGTGGTTGGAGCCTTGGTGTGTGCTGTTTTGAAATCCACAAGGGAAGTAATATAAATGTAATCGTTCTTGCTATGGCAATCTGGGGCATTCTACTGAATAGTCCACTTATCTAAGCTCTACATGTAGGGACTACACAGTTGCTGGGATCACAGGGACCTGAATCACAAGTGTGACAAATCTTGACTCACATTAATGAGGGAGGGGGCACCCACCACCAAGTTACCACCAGAGTGACAAATAAAGGTGATCACATATGAACAGCAAAATATCGTCATGCATAGCTGCGTGGATGTTAAGTTGAGAGAAATTGTACTGTTTCTTCAGGAGACAATTCAGCCCACTATGGGTCTCACCACATGAGACAAAATACACTCAAATTACACAGGTAATTCGAGTGTATTTTGTAATTTGAGTGTAACTGAATGTAATTCGAGTGTAATTCAAGTGTTATTTTGTCTTGCGTGGTTTGGCCCTTTTAGTCTATATGGCAGGAAGGTTGGCTGCAGGACCAGTGCAGACATCAGCAGGGCAAGCTTCACGCTATGTATGTTGAAATATTCTAGGGAAAAGTTGCCTGCCTGTTCCAGAACAGGGTCCAGTAAGAAGAACAGGCAGATGCTGCTTGGAGTAGCCCACTCTACAGTTGTGATATTGATTCCACTCCACCCCACACTGACTGGGGTCTTTCCCAGGGCTTGAGTGCCACACTGCAGGATTCCCTCCCCCCAGATATTCCTCAGAAAAGAATATTCCATTTGTTGTCTTTCCTTATCATTTCTCTATGCTTTTTCAAACCACCTTTAATCTGGTTGAGACAGCATGGAGGAATCACCAGGAAAACAGAACGCTGAATGGAAAATGTTGTTGTGAGGAAGCTCAGAGAAAAAAACTGCTGCAGTTCAGCTCCCAAACTGTGGGGAAACCTCTGTGTGAAAAGACCTTCTCTCTAAAAAAAAAGGTTATACCGATGGGACAGACGTTTGTAATCAGAGGACTGGCTTTGCCACAAGCATCAGGAAGTGGAAAGGGCTATTACAAAGCGATATGATCTATGGGATGGAATTGGTTCCAAAACAGCCCGCAGCTGAGAGAAAGAGAAAATGTATTATAAGCCATCTGGGAGTCTTGGGGAAACTGAGTGTTCTGGAGTGAAGTGGTTCCCAAATAGAAAGTTGACTCAGCTGGGTCCCATGCCTGGTACCAGACAAGAGTATTTTTGAGCTCTACCACTGCCATTTCTCACAACATGATGCAATTTTGACACCATTGTGTCACCGGTGTATCTAGTGAGAAGCACAATCATCTTTATGCTCAGACAACACATTCCAATATGATGGTTATATAATGGCATGAATGTTGTCTATTCATGTTGTGACTCTGATATTCCATTGTGAGTCACAGTAATCATCAGCCAACATGTGAGTCTGAAATGTTGATGGGGTGGGGGATGGGAAGGATAATTGTATTGTTTTATATATGATATGGGGAAGTGGAAAAATATGCCTTTGGTGATGATGCCTTTGGTGAACATTCATGCAGGTGACTGAAGAATGTTACACCAAACACTTTGGCAATAGAATGGGGGATTGCTAACTATTTCAAGAGAGAAAAGTTGTGAATTTAGGTGAAACTAAATAATCACGAAATGTTTAGCATATCTATTACAGCCCTTGAAGAAGTAGGAACTGCTACAATGACCCAAATGACAAAAAAAGCTACAACATGTGATGACTTTGAGCCTAATCCTACCATGCTTATGTGGAAGTGTTCTACTGAGGTCAATAGAACTTATGTTCAGGTAAGGAGACCCATCTTTTCTTCTGATAATGCCCCAAGAAATTAGAGCCACGTGAACAGAATAAGATGTCAGAGTCTTAGTATTCCCTGTCATACCTCAGGGGCGTGACAAACCCCTGGGTTGCTGTGTAAAGGCTTGGGCCACAGACTGGACTCTAATGGACATTGTACTCTTAGGTTACAGACAGCTGTGGCTGTCCTATGAAAATGTGCAGAGGAGGGGCCCCCTTCTGAGCTTATCTGTCTCCAACTTATCTGCTTACCTCCAGCATTCAGCCTGGGAAGAGGAACCGTTGTCATGGATACATAACCTTGGAACTTCTGAACTTCCTAAAACATCCTCTCCGCTTTCCTTCATAGTCGCTTTGCTTTTGCCTTACACATAACATAACTGTTGGGGGATGGGAAGTGGGAACCTAGATTTCAATATAGGCTTGTGGCTTGGTGCAGAATTTCATTTCTGGCAATGACCCTGTAATGGATTGCTGAATTAGTGGATTATCAATAAAGCTTTAACTCATGCAGTTCTGGACTCATGCAGTGAAGTCATTGAGATATACCTGGCAGAACCTTACATAAGATTAATTTAATTTAATTTATTAGATTTATATCCTGCCCTCCCCACACCAGCAGGCTCAGGGCGGATTACAATTTACATACATTTAAAATACATCTAACAATTACACAGTTTAAAATTATAAATATATAAACATCCTAACATTTAAGTATACACGTATACTCAGCGGCATAATAAAATGCACTATATGCATACACAAGGCACCTCCCTTTCACCTTCACCAGAACATTTACAGTGGAGCTCAACAGATGGAGAATGTCGCTAGTGGGGAGTGCACAGACCATGCTCGACTGGATGGGGGGACTCCACCTAGCATCAACCATACGCCTGGTGGAACAGCTCTGTCTTACAGGCCTGGCGAAAAGACAATAAATCCTGCTGGGCCCTGGTCTCATTAGACAGAGCATTCCACCAGGCTGGGGCCAGGTCCGAAAAGGCCCCGGCCCTGGTCGACGCCAGGCGGGCCTCCCTGGGGCCAGGGACCTTCAGCAGATGTTTGCCATTAGAGCGAAGAGTCCTCTGAGGCTCATATGGGGAGAGGCGGTCCTGCAGATACGCTGGTCCCTGTCCGCATGGGGCTTTATAGGTTAATACTAGAACCTTGAACCTGATTCGGTACTCTACTGGTAACCAGTGCAGCTGACGCAATACCGGTGTTATGTGCTCACATCTTGACGTTCTGGTGATGACCCGCGCTGCTGCATTCTGTACCAGCTGTAACCGCTGGATGAGATCACATGTAATCAGATCACATGTAATCAGCCTTGTACCGCTTCAGCAGAGGTATCTTCTCCATTGCACCCACTGCTGCTCTCCAGCAGCCCCATTGTGGGAGTTGTGCCAGGTTGGTACATGGCTGCAAGAGCATCTGCAGGAAACAGGAAACAGAATGTGAGAGGAGGGACAAAGGAATGGCAGCAATAGTCAACATGATTTTCAAAATCAGCACCTTCCACATGCTGTTGCATAAGGAAAACTTATGTTAAAACTTAAAATACAGTCAACGTGTAGCTTGATTGGACAAACAACACCTACACTCCTTCCAGTTTTCTCTGATGGGACAATTACTTTGCTCAGCCACAGTTGACACAGCAATTATGTCCATTATCATTTCTCCATAGCAAGTGGACTGAAGAGCCTGAGAGTTGTTTGGTTTTGAACTTGGTTGGTTTTTGTTTGTGGAGCAATTGACTCTAGAGGGCCACTCCCTAATACAGTATATGAAGCCTGCTCAGGAGATGCTTTGAGACACACCTAGAAACAAGCTAGTGTGCACTGACTTTTAGCCCAGTCCTATGTTGTTTACTGTCTTCCTATCTTTCACGTCACTGCACAGTCTCCCATGACATTCTGGCACTGTCAGAAGCCTACCATATAAACTGCAAGGGCTGTCTTACTCTGCATTCAACCTCTGGTGCTGAAAAATTATGTCCAGTCTTTAGTGTCAGATCCACAGGGTCCCATCTCTGGGGAACAGATTTCCCCCTCCCCTATACTTAATTCACATCCACATTCCCTAATCTATCTTCCCCTTTAATCCTCCAGGTGTTGCCAAGGACCCCCCTCCTCCTGTTATGGAGCCTGCCATGAACTGTGTCAGTTTCCTGCATTGCTGTTTTAAAGATCCACCAAAGACTCTGTTTTGGGGCAGCATTGCCCATGTCTGTTTCCTGATCTCTCTGCTGTTATGGACTGTGCCACCTATGCCTGTTTCCTGACTCCTTGGGCACCTACCTCACCTGGGCCCAGCGCCATGCCACTAGCAGCACGGTCAGTTCCCGTGGGGAGCCCCTTGCAGGACGGTCACTGGGTCTGCCCTCACCACTGGGCAGCCTGCTAGCAAGCCTAAGCCACGCCAAGGAAGAAGCCATGTTCCCAGGCAGCAAAGAACCAGCTTGGACAGTTTACTCTAAGGTTGCCATTTTGCGAATGCGAGCCTCGCCCTGCTATGCATATCTTGGAAGCCCCCCTGGAATGGAAGCTACGTGCCAGCTGTCCAGAACACCTAATGGATGCATCTCAATACAACCACCGCATTCCAGAGCTGATGCCATCAAGACAACTGCAGCTCCCTGGCAGATTCAATCAACCCGCCCGACACTCCCCTCCTTTGTCCCCTCTTCCCAAGGTGTCACAATCATACATTCAGGTACTAAAGTGGCCCATTAAGGATAGTTGTAAGCCCATTAAGCCTTTGTTCCCCTTTTGAGAACCACATGGAAGGCACTCGCCCCAGGGTACATTTTTGGGTACTTAAGCAGGCTTTCCCTGCCATGAGGTGCACATGCCATTCCTCTCCAGACCCCCGTCCATCGCCCTGTGCGTGCCATCCCTATCCTGAACCTCAACCGTCACTCTGCGTGTCTAGTGCAGGCATTAGATATCGCCCCGCTTCACTGCTACATCTTTATTCCTCGCTGTGACCAGGTGCATATTACCCCATTCATCGATCTCAAGTGGGTTCTCCTGCTAATGCAAACGGCTCTATTTTTCCTAGTCTTTATTTCCTAGTTCTTGTATGTACCTTGCTTGTGTGTGTTATTGTAGGCATATTCAACACTATTAGTAAAACACGTTTTATCTTTATTAGTCTTGTCTCTTTATTGCACGAGTAATCTGGAAGACAGACTCTGGTATAGCTGGTTAAGATCCACAATAATTAAACCCAGACTGCAGCTAATTTCCCCATAAAATAGCAGTTCTGGTAACACAGGTGCCCATACCGCTGTGGGATGGATGGACTGATAACTGAAGTAGAGTGATTCTAGATTAAACTACTGCAATACACTCTACACTAGTCTCCTCTTGAAATGTGTTTGGAAACTTCATTTAGTACAGAATGCTGCAGCCAGGAAGTTGGCTGGAGTGGGTTGCAAGAAACATATCACTCCAGTCTTGGCTCAGTTACACTGGCTCCCAATCTGTTTCTGAGCACAATTCAAGATGCTGGTGCTGACATTTAAAGCTCTATGTGGTTTGGGACCAGTGTACCTGAAGAATCGCCTACTCCCTATGAGCCTGCCAGACCACTGCAGTCACCTTTAGAGGCTGTGCTTCAGGTACACCCACACCCACCATTTCCCAAGATTGGGTGGGTGGCAACCCAGGGGAGAGGGTGTTCTCAGTAGTGGAACCAAAACTCTGGAACTCTCCCTAGGGAGATTCACCTGTCCTCTCTCCCATGGCTGTCTTCTGCCAGCAGGTGAGGGCTTTTTGCTTGGCATTCCCTCCATGATCCTGCCTCCCTCCCCATGTTTAACTGTTATTTCTATCTTTTGTATAGAATGTTAAAATCTGGTTTTAAATTGTTTTAATTATGTATTCATGTGTTGGTTTTAATTGCTTTTATGATGAGATTTGAATCTGTGAGGGTAGAAAAGGAAGTAAAAATCCTGTAAATAAATAAAATAAATTGACATTGAGAGTTGCTTTGTTTGTTTGTCAGATATTTAGGAACCCCTCTTCAAAAAGTCTAGAATAGCACAGCAAACCAAGGCTCCAAACCTGGCTACACGTGTGCCCCTCCCTTGGTGAAAAGGGCAGCCCCCAGGGACATTTGGGGTTGGGAAAATGGCATAGAAGGAAGTCTAATGACCCTTTCTTCATGCATCATGTCCCCAATCCAAATTGGCACTACATGTGCTGGGGAAATGCGGTCCCAGTCAGGAATTTGCTGTGAATGTGTGAATGATTGAAACTGAAAATCATAATGTGCAGTTTGGCTTTGAGGGTCATTGCCCAGTATCTTCCAAAAGGCAGAAAAAGTTCAATTTTGTAGCACATAAACAGAAGTTTAAAGTTGCTGGGTCTCTTTGCTAAGTTTTTAATTATCATCATAATCATCCCTCCAAAAATGACAGCAGAAAAACTTAAATGTCACAAAGTGGTAAGCAATTTTTTGTACTCTCCAAACCTGGAGGGACAATCCCTGAAGCTGGGTGTTTAATACACAGAAGTAAACATTATCTGCCTAACACTGCAATTTATAGATCAAAATATATGCTTACAAGGTGCTTACAAAATGCTTTCCTGGCCTCTTGGAATCACTTTATTTGAGGGACACACTTTTCCCCCACCACACAAAAATAAAAATGAAGTCCACTCCTGCAGGAGATCCTGGTATACACCTGAGGATCTCTGGATCAGGAACATTCCACAGGTGGAGTGGGTGAGATTATGTTTAAGGCCAGTTCAGTATCAATGGACTCTCTATGATGACAATCAGGGTGTTATCCATGCACTAACGTAAGGAGAAAAGACCCCTTGGCAACTCATGGTTCAGTATAACATTTGTTTATGCACACAACATTTCACTCTTGATTGCTATACAAAAAGTTAGTGGCTTTTTTATCCACGCAGTAGTTGCAAAATCACTTCTTAGCAGTTACAAAAACTATTCACCTCCAGTAAACAAGAAACTTGGAGGATGGATTTTAGTCTCTGATTTAATGTGCAGAAGGTGGCAGCAAACCTCTGCTGTGGTTGCAATGCTATACCCACTTACATGGAAGGAAGGCCATTTGAATAAAGTGTGACTTCCTTCTCCAGTTCTCCTTGTTGCCCTTTCTTCGAGCAAAGAAAATCAGACAACGAGGAATAAGTAAAATCAAGGTCAGAGTTTTATCACAGCTCTAAGCCTCATTGTCCTCACTGCTTCAGAGTTCTTTAATCAGTTCACTTGGGTCAGAACAACTTATGCAAATAAACAATGTTATTCTCCCTGAAATTGCTGCATCTCAAAACTCTCCGTGTTCAAGATAATGTACACAGAGAAAGGGTTGCTTCTTTATTTCTCTGTTTGTGTTAGTTGCAGCACAGGGTGATAGAATCACATGAGGCAAAAATGATAACCATTCTTCACTTGTTAAAAAGCGCATTTTCTGTGACCACCATACCCCCCGAACTGTGGAGACAAGATGAATTGTCATATAGTTGCTAGATTTGTGTAAGAAATCAAATATATCAAGTGCTTCTGTGAAGGAACAGGTATTGTAGTCAGTGGGAAATAAATGAGTTGGCATTGTCCTAGATGTTTTCTGCCCATCTTCTTTTCTGCTATGGAAGGAAATGGGAGAAGGGGTTGAAGCTATGTGCCAGTCTATGATACCCAATGAAAGACAAACCCCCCAAACCATGTGGAAACTAAAGAAGTCTATTGGATTGAATTTTAGCAACACACTAAACACTAATCACAGTGCTGAAGTGTGGAGTGTGCTTTCTCTCAAAAGTTCACCACATATCAGGACCCACCCTTCTGACTTTAATTGATTTATTTCATGTCCCATATGGAAATTTTGTTTATCCCAGCCAATAATCACATAGTATTCTAGTTAAAACTTTATTTAAAAGTAGTCAAACTAAAAGTGTTAAAGTGTAAGATTTAAAACATTTGTATTCTGCCTTTCCATCCAATTAGGATCCACAAGGTGACAAAAACATTTTAAAAGACATTTTAGAAATCAACTTTAAAAACAACGCATATACATATATAACTAGCAAATAAACAAAAAAAGGGGGAAAGCCAAACAAAATAGAAAAGTCTTACCCACTGGCAGAGGACAAATGATCAGTGAGGAATAGATGAATGTCCCTGTGGAGGGAATTCCATAATTTTTGACCTCACAACCAAAAAAGCCCTTTTATGGGTTGCCTCCTTTCTAGCTTCATATGACAGCTCCCCAGCTGTATTGTTGGGATAATAATAACACTGACTTCATTCACCACTCTGAGAGTCTCTCTACATGAGACATCTGACACATGAACAACATGTGTCAGGAGATGCAACGGTAGCCGGCAAAGGTAGTTTTAAAAGACAGAACTGGCAGCAGGGCAAAGGCTTTGCTATATACTGGAGCTGTGCGAAGGGGCTGTGAAATGCCAGAAGGGAAACTTTCAGCCCATTATAACCTCTCCAGGTCCAAGCCGGGATCTGGAAGGCAGCTCCAGCCCATTTCCATTCCTGGCTCCCCTCTGCTTGTGATCACACAGTTAGACTGGAGAAGTGAAATTGACAGAGCCTTCAGGAAGGCAAAGATGAAATTAACAAACCCTCTGAGGCGCCATCTCCCTTGGCTCTGTCTTTTAAAACTTTGCTTCTCAACTAACATTGTGTCTCCCTATACATAACCAACACACACCTAGTGTAGAGAGACTGAGTGGAGCACTAATCTGTCTAGAAAAGTAGTATATAAGCACAGTTATTATTTATGCTGGCAGACGACCAGATAAGATGCTAGAACAGTACTGGCTGATGCTAGGTGAATAACTCTCAAGGACAGTAATGGTACGTTAGAACAAAGGGAATGAAAAAAATGCCTGTTTGAATTTGTTACAGGAAATCAAAAGTAAATCCAATGAACCATTACTATTCAGAATAACTTATGCTAACGAATGTTGGAAGGCCTATAAAACTTACATATGTTCTACTTAACATATTAGATTGATAGTAAACATCATGGTAACTACTCCCTCCTTTGCAATGACTTCCCATTTTGTAGACTTTTTATAAAAAAAAATCAGGGACTTTTGCTGTGAGCTTTCTCTCCAGAGCAGGAATACAATCATTTCTTTTACAGGTAGTACAAAGAAAGAGCATGAATGTGTATGTTTAAATAGGATCCTCCATTATGCAAAGATAAGATACTAGGGTAATACGTAGACAGAGACAGAACAAAGGAATGGGAATGGCAATATCAAGAAAGGCATTTTAAAAATTGTCATATTTCTCCTTGCCTTAATTTTTTTAAATTGCATTTTTCCAGTTCACTTCTTTAAAACCAGAGTTAAAAATACCAAGCTGAGTAACAGTTGATGGCTGGCTGGATCCAAATAGTACTTCGGGCTCACTGGAGGTAGACTAACAGCATCTCTTCAGTCTGATTTACACAGGAAGGGCAAAAGCTTTGTCCTTCGGGACTTTGCCTGTGCACAGAAGTTAGTCTACTCTGGGCTGCTACCTGTGCAAACTGTCTTGTGTGCTTTGTTAGCAAACCCACATTCTGTAGCCAGAGTAGATATTGTGCTAGTTTTCCATTGTATTAATTTATGTCCCACTTTCCTATCCAATTTACATCATTCTCCTCTCCTCCATTTTCAGTGCAATCCTAAGAAGAGTTACTCCAGTCTAAGGCCATTGAAATGAATGGGCTTAGACTGGTGTAACTCTGCTTAGGATTGCACTGTCTATCTTCACAACAACACTGTGAGGTACGTTAGGGTGAGAGTGTGTGGCTTGCTCAAGGTCACCCAGCAAACTTCCATGATAGGTGAATGGGAACTCAAAACTGCACCTCCCAGATCCTAGTCTGACACCATACCACCACATCCTGCTGCTTCTCAATGAAACTCATGTAGCTGTTTTCCAAGAGCAGCCCTCCAGCACTATGTCATGGATATAGCTAAAGCTATAGGAGAAAAATGGCTGGATAGGACCAAGAAAGTCATTCAAAGTACCTTTGCACAGAGAACCAGGGCTAGCCCAGCCCCATAAGTAGACAGGCCACAGAGGGCCTTGAATAAAACAACCTTGGAGAGGGACATTAAAAAATAGAGTTACACAATTGTATTGCCATATGTAGATTAGAAAAGCCATGCACTTCATATCAATATATACAATCTACCAAGGCCCACGTGCAGGAATGGAAGGAATGTTTAACTTCATAGAAGCTGGAAAGACTATAGATGTATTGGTGAAGGGCCAAAAATATTCAGATGTATGAGAAACTTGTAATTACTAATTCTCCATAGACTTTGTTAACACAAAAAGTAGCAAGACGGAACTAGCTATTGTTGTATGTTTCAAGAACATATTCCAAATATGGATAACCTTGTTTGCTGTATGAAGTCATAAGATAATGTTAGCCAAGAATCTGAATATTTGAAGTAGCTATTGTTAAAAGAAGGTTCTGAAACCCTATAAATATGGCAGGTTAAATTGATAGATAACTTCTTTTTAGAAGAGGCCCCTTGCCTATGATCTTCTTATCATTGAGTAAGATACTTTCTGGACTCATGTAATTGCTGTTCTTAATGGTTTCTGTAGTTATTATAAAGGGCAGTATAATTTTTGTTAATTGAGTTGTTATTAAGAATACTAAATGATCATGTTGTGATAATAAAGTCTTAGCAGGGAAGCAGAGTCTCCATCATTATACTACTTGTGTACTAGACCAAACAATGAACCTGAGATGTTATCTGTGGTGTACCTCTTGCCAGGAGTTAAATGATTTGATACAGGAAAGTTAACTAGACTCTCAGGGCTTCTTAAGTGCACACCTATATCTGAATCAGGCTTGACTAGAGTCATCCAGAACAATTATGTAATGTAAAGAACTTTTCTCTCACCACCATCACATTTAAATCAGTTACCAGAGGGGGAATATATATATGAAACAGATACTCTCTTCAAAACCAAATGCATCTAATAAAAGAATAGTGGGTTGTTAGGCAGACTTGTAAATAGCCATTCACCTGAGACAGATAGCTTCTTGCAGTCAAGCAGTGAAGTATTTTAAACTGGAAAACAGGTGTCTGTTTTTCTTTTCAAGCTTCAAGAGAATAGCAACAGATATACATAGATACCCAGACATGTGTGATGTAGTAACAGTGGTGGATTCACAGTGCCATCTTAAGCTGAGTAACGCCTTTCCAAACCCATTGACTTCAGTGGGTTTCTCTGTACTTAGGATGACAGTGTTATATCCAGGAGTCCAGGGGCTCGATGAGGCCTTCAGAGACTTCCTTCCTGTCCCCAACATATCACCCCAATTCCCTGTTGCACACCTTAGCTCCTCTCTCCTGCACAAGCCAAGTCACAGACAAGGGTCTCTTTAACTCTCCTCTCCAGTACGACCAACAACAGAGAATACAGCAGCTCTCTCCCTTCTTGGGCACCTCAGTCACAGACTGAGGGTGAATTTACACAATACCTTTGTACAGTGTTTTTTGTTTTTAAGAAGAGTACCAGTACTCACATATATGGTTACACTGATTTCCACTAATTCCCTCCTAAGGACTTGGGAGAACCCCCCAAAAGGTACCAGTACTTGGTACTGGTGAGTACTGCCACAAAAAAGCCCTGCTTTTGTAGCTCAAGTGCTTCGACACAACTGCTTACCCAGTTCTGTGCGGTTGGCAAACTAAAGCACCAGTGCTATACTTCTCAGGAGCCCCTTCCAACACCAGTTGCTCACAAGACACTCACAGAACCAGTACAGCCTATGATCCTATTTAGGAGCTGATCATGGATTCCACAAACAGCCTCAGGATTCTTTAACCACTTCCTCCTCTCTAAGTAGGACCAGCAACCCTGACTCTTTAAGAATCTTCTCCTGATTCCCATGCAAAAGCCAAGACATAACCAAATGGGGAGAAGCAGTAATGTAAGTGGATTTCCTGTTTATATTGGCTAGAAAGGAATTAAAGAGCCCGTTGCCTGGTCTCAGCTCTGTGGAAGTGCACCAAAGGGTGGAGCAAAATTTCTGGTCATTCAGTCCTGGCTTAGTTCAAAACAAGGGTCCAATTAAAAGTTACTTAGGGGTGTAATATTTTAATTCTGGAGTTGAAGTAATAGCAAGATTAACATTAATCAGATTTAGATGTGCTGATAACTCAGGCCAACCTCTTTCTTGTTCTGTAGCCAGCTGGGCCAATATTTTGCTGTCTGATGCAAATCCTAAGGCTGTTAATGCAGCCAGTGACATTTTCTGTGAGCAATATGAATCATCACTATAGTCCTAAAATTCCCATTCTGCTATTAGCTATGTTCTCACAGCCATGCAAGAATAACCCATAATTAATTATGGAAGGAAAAAGAACCTAAAAGGTCATCATTACTGAGTTCATGATGAAAGCCTTCCAAACCAACATATTTGGACGTTGGCTTTAAGAACTGTTCCGTAGGTCAGCACATTTCACAAGCTGGACTTTTTCAGTCTGCAAAGCATTGGCCCAGCTGGCTATAAAGCAAGAAAGAGACTGTCCTGGGCTACAGACACAAGTAAACTTCTTGTATTGGTTCATTTTCTGCTTGTCATTACTTCTCCTCCAAAACAGAACAGTTGCAATGGCTCCCAAAGTAATGGAACATTACTTGCTGCAAGCAATAATGTGTCCCTTGCTCAGACTAATTAGGGGTTCAAACAACATATGAACCTGGTTCATAGTGATAACAGTTGTGCCAGGAGAAGGTTAGCATACCAGCAGGGAAGAAAATCTAGCAGAGTAGCTCATCAAAGGAAATAAAAAACTGCACTAGAAGAGGAAGTGCCACAAACGCTAACAGTTCCCAAAGGCAAGACTAAAACTACACAGTCTCATGAAAAGTTAAAGTAAGACTAATCAGATTCAGTGTATGGAAGAGCCTCCCATGAGTACTGTGAGTGGCTACCGCCAAAGGTCCCAGTGCTGTCATAAACTCCACCCTTATTATCCTCCCCAGTTCAAGAGCTGAGAACGCAGTGGACAGAGTTGCTTCCTGCCTCTCAATGGAAATTCCTTTTAGAGAGCTCACCTGTCTGCAAGAGTTTTTCCAGTCAGTCAATGGAAAAGACAGCTCCACCAGGTCTTTCAATACCAGCACACAAGCCCAGCTTTTTTCCATGGCAAGAGCACCATCCGAGCTAATGGGTGGCTCTGCGTCTGAGTTTCTGTTTGTTTCTAGTGTGATGAGAATATAAACTGTAGCATGCAACTAGGGCTGGAGGCAAATGTTAAGAGTGAAAAGGGACTCCAGCATCAGCAACCTCTCACTAATTCTGGTGGGTTCCAGCAGTCCTAGTAATATGTGACTAACAAATAGCCCTCTGGTTTAATGGTGGGTTAGGAAAATAGGGAAGCTCATAGTTGCCTGCATAGCAGTGTGGAATGATTGACTTTGGAGTGTGGTAATTTTTTAATTAGGCTTCCCTAGTTACTATTGTAATCGTAGAATTGCATAGGCTCAGCAGTATGCCAGGCCTTTCTTTTCCTGGCTTCAGTGCAATCAGAATTGTGTCTCAGAGTGCTCTCTGCTTTCATTCTGCTGATTCTGAAATCTTCCACTCAAAGTCTCTCTTTAGGCTGATGCTCTCTCTCTCTCTGTCTCTCTCTCTCCTTTGTTTAGCCTGCTGTCTCCTATTGAAGGAGAGACTCTTTCCCCCCAGTCATAGTCAAGAATTAAATGCTGTTGTGAAATGTATTCCCTAGATTCAGCACTACTATTACGCTAGACAGGATGAGGACACCTCTAGTCACTGCAACATGAGCTACTATTAGCTGTATGTATTGGAACAGGTTTTTTTCTTTGCGGTGGAGCCTAATGGGATGACCGGCTTATTCTGAGAACTAGTTTTTCATACCAGAGGTTGAAGAAGATGGTGCCTCTGGGGATATACAAAGTACTTTCCCTCATCCATGAGTAATCACAAAGATTGTTCTCTACATATTTGAAATTCTGAGGGAATTTCCAGATGAGAAAGTGTGAATTCCAGGTAGATCGCTAAAAAAATATTAAGTAGCTCCCTCCTTCTTACTTTTTAAGGCATCTTTGAGATCCCTCCTATGCAGGTCATGCAACAGGCCTCTGTGGAATCCTGAATAATCCTCCTGCAGATATGTGCCATTCTATGAACAACTGTGAGAAAGACTTTTCGAAATTAAACTATGCTGCTTACAATTAGCAGTTTGAACATATCCTGCATAGATGCGAATCACCTTTCTTTAGTTTTAAGAATAAAATAACTTGTTCAGCTTCGTACGCAGGTTAGATCTTTGGGGGAGATCAACCCAGCTCCTTGGGGTTGCCAACCTCTAGGAGATTACTGGAGCTGTCCTGGAATGTCACCTGATCTCCAGACTACAGAGATCAGTTCCCCTGGAGAAACAGCTGTTTTGGAGAGTGGACTCAATGGCTTTAAACCTTGTTGAGGTCCCTCCTCTCCCCAACCCCAACCTCCCCCCAGGCTCCACCCTCCAAATCTCCAGGAATTTCCCAACCCAGGGTTGGCAACCCTAAGCTCCATAGAATTTGGTGCAGTTTTACCAAGCACCACTTCATTGCCCAATGAACTGCTCACATGTTGAGCAAACTAGGATCTTAGGAAAAGAAAGTGCGTTTCAACTATGTATTTATCTGCACTGTTCTCTAGACTGAATGTCAAGCAGAAAGCTCACATAATGCAAATTAAATGAGCTGAGTTAGCATTGCAGAAGTGCTGGTTGGTATCTTGCTTGTCAGTGTTCTTTGTACAATACATTTAGTGGTTCTGCTTTATTTGTATCACACCGTCCTTCTGCTAATCGCAACCTTGCAATCCCAAGCGCAGGAGCAGCTTCAGTTTACTTGTACATGTAAAATAGCTGATGCTACAATATGGATAATTGTTTTGGTTACAGTTTGTTCCCATGCATCACCCTAACTCTGTACGTGGCCTGATTGCCTGCCTATGATTCACCATTATCTGAAAAAAGCCCAGCCACACCGGCATATATGAATCAATCACCTGAGAATAACACATAGAATGTTTGCCCTGGAGGGATCATTTGTTTACTAGTATAAACTAGCTTCCCTTCCCCCACACCCCTGCAAACTCTAGTCTTCAGCATGTTCTTTTGCAATTGTCCTTACATACAAATTTGTATGTGTTGGGTGGGGGGGTTGATATTCCAAATGATATAGGGATGCAATATACTATTAAATTACTATCAAATAGCAGCAATCATGTTCTGACAAGTTCCAAAGACTCTTTTAACTTAAAAAAAACATCCATAACTAGTATGTTATTAGATCAATTATAAGTTTTTGGCTAAACATTTTCAATTTGGCATTTTGCATCATGGTATCCTTCTGGAATACCTTTCCAGGCTGGGAATGGGAGGCACTGTTTTGCTATGGCTTTTAGTTCTGTCTGGAGGGTGAGCTTCAGAAGATGGTGTGGAGGACTGCTGCTCAGCCCTTTGTCCTGTGGGGTTCCACAAGGTTCCATCTCGTCTCCTATGCTTTTTCAGCATCTACATGAAACCTCTGGGTATGATCATCCAGAAATCTGAGCTGGGTTGTCACCAATCTGTGGATGACACTCAGAGCTATCATACACTTTTGGATTGTCCCTGGGAGGCTGTAGAAACCCAAACCGTTACCTGGAGGCAGATTTGGAGTGGATGAGGTTAATAAACTGAACCTTAATTCCGACAAGACAAAGTGCTACTGGTGAGCAGAAGGTCTGATCCGGGACTTTAGGTATCATTGATTCTGGATGGGTTGCACTCCCCTTGAAGGAATAGGTCCATAGTTTGGGGGTGCTCCTAGAGCCAGTCTTACTACTGGATAAGCAGGTGGCAACTGTGGCAAGGAGTACCTTTTACCAGCTTCTACTGGTTAGCCAGCTGCAGACTTTCCTAGGCAGAAAAGATCTGCTTACCATCTAAGCCTGCAGATTGCCAGTGCCTCATTCCACCTGCAGAGCTGCAGCTCTGCCTTTGCTTAGAGATTATAGAAACATGTGGGACTGATTGCTTACCACCTTCACCTGCAGATTGTCACCTTTTCTGTGTTTCGTGCCCCTGTTTTTAATTCTTGTGTTTCCTAGTTGATTTTTTGTTTCTGTGAATTTTCAATGCCTTTGATATTTGTAAGCCACTTTGAGTCCTCTGTTTCAGAAGAAAAGCAGCAAACAGACAGATCTGCCACTATACTACATGCTGTGGTTATATCTAGAGTTGATTACTGCAATATACTCTATGGGGGCTGCCCTTGAAAAGTGTCTGGAAACTTCAATTGGTACAGAATGTTGCAGCCATGGGGTTGACTGGAGTGAGTTGTAGAGACCATGTCACTCCAGTTTTGGCCCACCTTCACTGGCTTCTAACTTGTTTCTGCTCACAATTCAAGGTGGTGGTGTTTACCTTTAAAGCCCTCTATGATGCAGGACCAGCATACTTGAATGACCGCCTACTCCCTTATGAACCTACCTGACTGCTATGGTCATCTTCCAAAGCCCAGCTTTGGGTGTCTTGCTTTCTGAGATTAGGTGGGTGGCAACCTGGGAGATGCATTCTCAATTGTGGCACCAAAACTTTGGAACTCTGTTCAGAGAGACATACCTGTCCCTTTCTGTTGCCATCTTCCACCAGCAGGTAAAGACTTTTTTTTTGTTTCATCTGGCATTCCCTCAGTGATCCCTTCTTCCTGCCCTATGTTCTAGTTATTGTTTTTATGTTTTTGTATCTATATTTTAGGTTTTGTTTTAAGTGTTTATTGTTTTAATGGTTTTAAAGATTTTTTTATTATGTATGTTTTTCATCTGCTAACTGACTTGGTCCTGATGAGAGCAGAAAAGTGGGGTATACATTTTGTTAAGTAAATAAATGGGAGTTTTTTTCACAGATTTCACAACCTTTTAAAAAGCAAAAAAATTATGTTCTGTTACCTCAGAGGGGAACACTATAACCTGTTTTAGATCACATTCACCAGTGCAGAGAAAGGTGGGGTATAACTGAAGTAAATAAATAAATCAGTTAAAGCAACAGGGCATTTTTCTCCAGGCTTGTTGGCAGCAAGTCTACTTAGAATCCTACCTTAGTCTATCCAATGGGGCTTACTCCCAGGAAAGTGTTCTGAGGATTGTACTGTTACTGACTTAATACTGTGTTTTGCAATATACCCAAGATCCAGAAGGATATCAAGTCCATTATTTATGTCTGCTTCAAAGTGAGTCCTCGCATTTGAGGTATGGGCACTCTTACTTATCTATCTGGTGTATTTCCTTACCCTAGTTTTCTGGTCTTCAGGGTGTTTGTAGCTTTCTCAAGGTAGTAGTACCCTTGGTACTGAGCCTTCAGTATTTAGTCAGCTACTAGCATGAAGCCATAGCCACAGCAGACTGTAAGCATATCATGTGACTTAAGCCTTGTGATGACACACTCATCATGTCTGCATAGCCTTCTGTGCATCCCGCGAGTTTTACAGGAGAACTAGGGCAATAAGCCAGTTTGGTCTAGCAGTTAGATCAAATCACAACCAGCCGTTATGCCTTTGGGTTAATTACTCTCTCTCAGCCTAACCTATCTCACAAGACGGTTGTGAAAAGAAAATTGGAGGAAGTATGTTCAGAGTTCTGAGACACTTAAAGAAAGTTACATACTGTGGCTCCTTGGACTGGTGACAAACAGCTGCACAGGCACTGAACATGACCCTCCCCTTTTCTTTCCCCCAGAGCCCATGTAGGCACAGCAGCTGTCATTGGTACAACTGGCTGTCCCAGTAACTGAAGAGGCCACAGAATAGGTCTGAAATGGTGGAGATTTATTTAATGCATTTATATGTCATCTTTCCACTCAACATAAGAGTCCCCAAAGCAATGAACAACAGATAATTAAAACATTTAAATAACATTATAAATTCATATATAAATATAATAAAAATACAGACATATAAACACACACACACACAACCAGGGCGGCGGGCCAGTAAGAATTTACTGGAGTATGCCAAATGAAACAAAAAAGTTTTAACCTGCTTGCAGAACATGAGAGAGGGAGCCAGGCAAATTTCCCTGGGAAGGAACTTTCAAAGTTTTGGTGCCACAACTGAGAAGGCCCTTTCTTGGGTTGCCACCTGCATAGCCACAGATGGCGGAAGCACCCTAAGCAAGACTTTTGAAGATGACTGGAATGGACAGGACTGGATGGGAGAGGCATCCAGAGATCCACGCAGCAGAGAAGAGAGGTAGAGGTGGTGCTTTCTCGGCCTCTGGCGCTAGAGCCAAATGGCTGCAGGAATGCTTTTGCTTCGCTGAATGAACCCATTGCTGTATTTGGGATTTTTGTTAGCAGGATCCAACTTATTAGGGGAAGGAATTCTGAGGGGCAGGGAGGAGATGCTGAAGGAAGTAAAACGAATGTAAGAAAAAGCTTCAATAGTTGCTTCCTGTTTTCTCTGCACAGGTATAGCTGATGTTGATGGGGGGAAGTGGGCATTTATTCCTTTTTCCCCTTCAAAATGAACACTACAGCACAACATAGTTCAAAAACCCGTTCAGTGGAGCTTATGAATTCACATGGAATCGCTATCAGTGGGTTCGATCACTGCAGGAAGAGAGCAGGATGCACGCGCCCTCTACTTTTGCAGAAACTGGAGTAAGCCATTCCCTTTAAATGCTATTTGTACGAACCGCAGAGACACTCCGCCTGGTCGCTGCCATCCTTTCTCAAGGCACTCCTACTGAGCCCGATCCTGACCTTCTCCGCTCAGTTCTACTCAAGAGGAGCCTTGAAGAGGCTGCCTGATGCAATCACCTGCCTCCTTTGCTTCAAAGCTTCCAGTCAGGTTGCATCATCCCGGCTTTGGCACAGCGCGGAGCAAAGGAACCAATCCGGGGCCACTTCTGCCCAAGACGGGCATAGACTTCTGACCTATCCGGATCCCATGTGCCGTGGAAGAGGCGGGACTGCTGCGGCTGCCTAAGCGCTGGAGGCTCTGATTGGAAGACAGGCGGCGCGAGCCACGAGAGCTCGGTGACAGCTGGGCGGGCTTAACCGGCAGGCTGGTATTTAAAGGTCTGGGCAGAGGAGCGCGGCGCTGATCACTTTGGTGGTCCTTTGCTGCCTGGTTCTATCCCGGTCCGCTCACCGTGCCAAGTCACAGTCTCGTTCTCCGCCCAGCCCAGCCCTCGCCTGGGGTCCAGAGCCGGCGCTGCAGCTGCAGCTCCGAGAGCGGGGCCATGAAGCGGGAGCCGCTACAGCCTTCCTCCGACGGGGGACAGCATCCCTCCGGGAGGCAGCAAGAAGAGGCGCCCTCCGCCGCGGAAGATGCGCCCCCCAAGTCCCCGCTCTGGATCTTCGGCTACGGCTCGCTGGTGTGGAGGCCGGATTTCGAGTTCACCTCCCGCAAAGTGGGCTACATTCGAGGCTACAGCCGCCGCTTCTGGCAGGGAGACACTTTCCACCGAGGCTCAGAGAAGATGGTGAGGGGGGACGGGGGCTGAGCAGGGGCGGTGGGTGTCTGGCTCTGCGGAAGGGTAGGAAACGGGGCTACGAGTTGCTTGGTGGATGAGGGGGTGGGAGGGCTTCAGGGTGAGCGGAGATGGCCAGGGATGGTTGACTAGCTCTGGTTGGGAGGACAAGTGTAGAGGGCTTGGGGGCAGGAGGGATGCAAGCTCATTCTCACAGCTAGTCCTCGGAAGGGGGCCCTCTAGCACCAGTTTCCTCGTTGCCCTTGGCATGGCATTGCCCACGCAGTGGCTGGAACGGGCACGTCCCTTATTCTCCTGCAGTGCTGATGTTGTGGATCTCCCTGGCGGCACTGATGGCTCATCGCTGGGATGGTTGGGCTTGCTACCTAACGCAGTATAGTAAAACGGCTCTCTTTTCTCTCCTGTGTAGCCTGGAAGAGTGGTCACACTCCTAGAAGATTATGATGTAAGTATTCAGCACCTGCATCCTTACGTCTGTTTGGCCTACAACTATATCTGTGTTACTATACTTAGTCTGGGATGGTGTGTGTGTGTGTGTGTGTGACTAGTGTAATTCTTAAGAGTTCATCACCCATCACTGCCCCCTGGGAGCGTTAAAGTGAGGTTGACTGAATCACTGCAGTGCTACAGCTGCTTTAGCCTTTGTTGTTAAAATGGCCTGTGGATGCCTGATACATCAGAAAAAGGCACTGGGAGTACTCTTTACATAAGACTCTATTATTGTGCAGGCAGGCAAAAACACTGATGTCTCATTATATTAGAGGTATATCACAATGGGAAAACAGTTACAGAAAAATATTTGGTATGCTGTTGAGTCAATACCATGGCATCCTGAGAGCCTTTACAAAAGCTGATTGTATTAATCATTTGATGAGTGGGGAGGAGATTGAATTGGAAGCTCCGGTGAAACACATTCTACTCCAAGCACAGGTGTGGCATCTGCTCTCTCCAGACCACCTGAAAACCCTTTAAAATGAGTTGCAAACAAACATGGCAGTGAACTATTTTGTTTCCATAGCTAGGAAATGAACATGTGCAAAACTTCTTTGTATAAAACTACTTTTGGACGGGAGTCTGGAGATAAGGTGTAGGAGGTTTTTGAGATTCCTTTCCTTACTGTCAAACAGGTAGCATATTAGGCAAATAATGACCAAAGATTTGTCTTTCTAATGTGCAAATCATCACATGTGAATTTGAAAAATATAAATAGTGGTGAAACTCTTTGCCAGATGAATTTGGGGCCATGTGAATGTACCAGCTATGTACATCTACGGGGGTGGGGTGGGGTGGGAGGAATCACCCATGGATTTTAGGATGCAAGTAGAGACACAAACCCTCAAGTGGCTGGCAAAATAGTCTTTCCTTTGTACAGATCACCTTCCCCGATGGTAGCTTTGAGAGCTCATTTCTCCCTTGGTTTAGCAGATTTAAATACAATTAGCACAGCCATCAATTTCTTGGACAGCATCATGACCATAATTCAAGTTCTGCCTGTGCAGCAGCAAATAACCGTTTGTAATCTGACTTCTTGTTCCAGGGGTGCACATGGGGTGTTGCCTATGAACTTCATGGAGACCAAGTTGCTGCCTCTCTCAAGTATTTAAACATGCGGGAAGCGGTGCTGGGCGGCTATGATACCAAGCTAGTGAAGTTCCACCCTAAAGATAAAGAGGCTGGTGAACCTATCCTAGCCCTGGTTTACATTGCTACACCTCAGAATCCTTCCTATCTTGGCCCAGCATCAGAAGAGGACATTGCTGCCCAAATAATTGTTTCCAGCGGCCGTTCTGGCCACAATATAGAGTATCTCTTGCGCCTGGCAGACTTCATGCGCTATTGCTGCCCTCAAGTAGAGGACGAGCACTTGTTTTCAATCGAGGAGGCACTTATCTCTATTTTACCCTGCCTATATCATAATGAGGAATCCTTAGCAGAAGAATGAACAGGACTCTGCCAGAGGAGCTGAGAGATAACTTCCATCAAAGACAAAACAGGCGAACACGAGAGATGCACCTTTTTAATGCAAGTAGTCAGATGAATAGGATCAGTGGATGAAGGTAGGACAGCTCTCAACACAGCTGCTTTTTAAATGGTACTTGACTAATGAGCTATGCTGGGAATGCCTAGCTGACTGAAAAACAGTGGCTGCAGGAGGCCCACTCTAAGCAGTGTTCTTTTCTCATCTTTAAGAACTTGGCAGCTGAAGATTCAGTATGCTTTCCTACCAGTATTTTTGAAGTCTCTCTCAAGCCAAGACTTGGCTATAATATTGAAACACTACAAACTTTGCCGTAGCTCACAAACTGACAAAGCCACTGGGGTGGTGAAGACTAGACTGTATGGGCATCCCAAGTCCAAGGATTGGCTTCACTCTTCTCTCTCCATCCTCCTTGACAGTGACAACCTTCCTGCCTCTGCCGGGGTTCCTGTGCAATATGAACTCCTTGCCTTCTGTAGGCTCTGATGGGCTCAAATGCCCTTAGACATGTCTTAAATGAACAGTTAATGCACTAAACTTTTTATAACTTGAAGATGTATTTATTGCAATGAATATATATTTCCTTATGGGAAAGCATCCAAATGGTGGTTTGTGTCTTGGGCATATGCCCTGTGGTGCAGGGAGTGTTGCAAAGGTGTGGGTGGAAAGCTTATATGCTTTCTGGTTTGAGGCCAGATTTTCTGGCTCGGGAGAGGAACTTATCTGAGTTGGCAGCCACAGGCTTGCGGATATGATGCTTGTCTTCACAAATACCTCCAGGAATAACCAGTATAACATAGCTGTTCTTACTGTTACCCTATACTATGTTTGTCTCCTGTTTACAAGACTGCAAGGTGTAAACACTATTTAAAGATGAGGATTTCTCATGGTTCAGTTCTCCCTACATACTTACCAAACAAATGCTTCCTAGCAGCATACTTGTTCTATAAGTATGGGAGGCGCTATATATGAATTATCTGAAGGCAGAAATGAAAAGTGTAAACTGAAAGTTCCCTGACAATGTGTGAGAGAGATGTTGCTATTGTATTTTCAACTTGTTAACAATAGCAAGCCTTGGCATACCGTTTTCTAAGGAAGAGTGCCTAATGGCTGACATTGATATTGTCTGTGGTACATACAAAGACGAACTGTCTTTTGCCCCTAGAAATAAAGCAAGTTGACATTATACAGCTTGTCAGGCAGAAAGGAAGACTTCTTGTTTTACGATGAAAGAACAGCTCCAGCCTCTGCTTAAGTTTTTTTGTGTAAATGGAGGGGGAAACCACAGAAAGTATGTCACAGATGTTGCAACATCATTGTCACAACTAGCTGATGATGCGAATACAGGCTTTTCCAGCCTTTACTGAGAGGGACACAGCCTATTTTCCTACTTTGGTAAAAGCAGTTCATTTGCTTTGTGAACACCTTTTTTACAGTACCCCTGGTGAGAGTGGGTATACTGATCCAGGTAGTGCAGCATGAAGATGGCATGCCATTGTGCCCTCTCTGAATTTTGCCATGGTCAGGTCTGGAAGCAAAAAATACAGCAGTTGATGATGCTACATTATCTTCGTCACCCATCACTGAAAACAGAGTGACTCTCTTCTCCAGAAGCCATGCATGAGTCGATGCATGCTTCCTCCCTATGAAGCCTTTTTTCCAGTCACCAAAATGCAACATTATCCCATGAGATTTCAGTTTTACTCCCCCTCAGTACTAGTTTATGCAATTTGGGCTATGGTTTGCACAAGAGGCAAGATCACCCAGTGGCTGGCAACTATATTATCACTGATACTGAAAACCCCGTGACCTCACGTCCATGATATGCACTGTAGTTTTTTTTTTTAAGAGAAACATTTAAAACACATCTTGATAACATGAACATCCTCCTGTTAAGCCATGGAGGCACAGGATCACTCAGTGGCCCAACCCAAAAAAAACACACTGAAGCCCTGCAAGGCCACCCTGTACCACAGGCAGCGCTAAGGAGACCCTTTCTCTAAATGTACAAAGCCACACTTCCCTGTATAACAATATTCTTTCTGCTGCTTCTAAAAAGATCTTCTGATATAATTTACATAATGGAGTATCAGAGCAGTAGCACTAAATCATGACTTTAAAAAGTAGATATAGCCACATTGATCCATAGCAAAATGCAGTTCAATAGCTTTTATTGAGATCAACTGAAACCACACAATCCAGTGTGCAAGCTTTTGTGTTCTTGGGACCGGGGAGGGGAGTGACTCAGTGGTAGAGCCTCTGCTTTATACAAAATGTCCCAGGTTCAATCCCCAATATCTCCATTTTTTTTAAAAAAGGATCAGGGTAGAAGGCGATGTGAAAGACTGACTTTTCTAGATGAATGGTCAGACTCCATCTAAGGAAGCATCATGTGTGTGGAACTCTCTGATCTTACAGTCTCTTTGTCAAGTCAGCACACTGTGTAGGCTGCTTTGCTGTCTTCAAGAGGTAGAGTAGTGCTAAGCACAAAAGATGCACCTCCCTAACACATCTGAAAAAAACATTCTTTACATTATTCCAACTGTTTTAAGGCTGAAGTCTTGTGAACTTCCACCCAAATGAAGTCCTGGAGGATTTTCTTACACTATTCTCATGGCTGGAGTGATTTAAAAAATGGCACAGAGGAGGAACCTTGTTGAACCCTTCTTTCAGCACAGTTCTGCGGGCAGGGGCTGCATCGGAGGCAGTCCTTCTGAGGACAGAGGCTACGTGCAGAAACATTCCCTGCCTGCACAGATGCCAAGAAAAGCTTCAAGAGAGTCTGCTTTTCCACTTCCAAGAAACAGTTATGAAAGACATAAGACCATGTTCTGCAGTGCATCTCCTGTTTGTGCTGAAAGAAAAAGCTTTGCCTTCATAGGCTGCAGAAGTAGAAAGCCTGAAGACAGCAACAGAAGTCCAAGTAGGACTACCAACCCTTACCTTTCTCATTTATTTTACAATGTATACCCCTCCTCATAAAAGAAAAACATCTGCAGGCAGCTTACAGGGAAGAAAAAACACATACTATATTCATGTACTGGTATTCCCATAAGTACAGTCATTCCCAGGATAGGTCTAGGGATGCAAAACACTATCAAAACAGTGGGGCAGGGGGAGAAGAAGAGTCTAAATCAGGAATTGCTCACGGTGTTGGATTTTCTGTTTCTGTCAAGGTACTAATTACCTTCTATCAATAGTCACTAAAATCTGTTGTCTCAGTCTGGCGATACTGCCTTTATAACATCTATGTACATTTTTATCCAAGGAGCTCAGATCAATTAGTATGATGCCTCTCTCCCTACCCTAACAACAATGTGAGTAGTTCAGGCTGTGTGTGTGTGAGAAAGACTGCCCCAAGGTCACCCAGTGAGCTTCATGGCTGGCAGCTATATTGGTTAGCTTGTCCCACTAGGGACACACCCTTGCATCTATTGACCAGTATTCTATGACCTTTTATTTCTCAGCTTGCTGCAGCCTCTGTAATGTGACAGATTCTTTTCACCACAGAACCCACCTAGCCATCCTGAGTCTACAAATGCTTCTTTGCGCTGGAAATTCATCCCTGACATGTTCCCCACTTCTTTTTCTTGTGCTTAGAAAATCTCCTGAGAATGATTAATGAATATAAAACACAGGTTGTTCTCTCCTAAACTCCATTTTTGGTTTTGGTGGCAGAAAAAAGATGGCTGACTATAACTAGGACAGCAATTGGCATTACATCACTCACACTGGTTAGTCCAAACACAGAATTATAAAATATATTTCTCAAGACTGGGACAGAGCAGAGTCCAACTTCTGACTCCTTTGGAATAACAGCATCAGCTGTCTAAAGATTTTGGACTGGATTACAGGGCTGTTTTACCTGCCAAGGTGCATGATAAAGTAGTATTATATCAGATTCAGCCAATGAAGGGAAGAACCAACTTCTATTCCACCTGACATCAAAAATTTATCAGCAAACAATGGCAAGTGCAACCTGCACTGACCATCAGGTTCCTGGGCTATTTAAAAGGACTGTTGTCTACACACAGTAAAAAGAATGATATTGATATGAATTGATTGCTTATGATGTATCCTTTAGGTAACTGTGCACCAAGGCCATTGTCAGGGCCATAAGGGGCAAGATAGGACTTAGTTGCTCATCCAGCATGAGGTCTAGAAATTTACTTCATAAACACCACTTAAGCTGTGATCGTTTTCACCTTTTCATCATGCCACCAAACCACTCAACATAACATTCCAAATTCTTCCCCCAAACAACAATCTAGGCCAATCTGTGTCACTGAACAAACATACCCAATGAAAGAACTTCATAGATCCTTAATTGGCTTGCATTGTCCCCCACTTCCTTCCCTGACACTTTTCAGAGTACACACAGACACTTCTTGAGTTGCAACCAGACAACTGTACAAATTCCCTGAATACAAACTTATTTACTTGGAAGTAAGCCTTGTTGACTTCCAGGAATCCATTTCTAATTAAGTATGTTCAGGACGGTCGGTAGCTAAGGGATCACTTTAAACAGCCTGACGGTGACTTTTAACTTTCAGTGTCTTCCTCTGCACATTGCAAGAAGCCAGTGCTGTATTCCAACAACTAATTATACAAGCAGCTATGCAAAGGTGCTAACTGGGCCCATATCATGTCATATGTTTACCAATGTGACCCCAAACAGGAAGGGAAGTCAGGGACAGAAAAAAACAAAGACAACAAAGAGCAGGAAAGAGAGATCTTATTGGCTACAGCAAACATCTTCATTCTCAGAATGTATGCCATTGCTTAGCTCTAGCTGCAAATGCAGCCTTGGGAACAATCAGAAAGAACCAGCCTTTCAGTATCAATTCCTCTGCCTTTAATAGCCAAGTGAATTTCAAAAAATGCAGCTTGTCATGTTGTTTGAAAAGGGAGAGAAGCATTACGGGTGCCAGAGTTTGAATTCTGATGTTCTGCAGTTGTCAGGCTGAGGAGTGCCAATGATTAAAAAAGGGACATGCTAATTGTGAATGCTAGTGGACATGTAGGCTTTGGGCTATAAGCCAAGTTGCAGAGAAAGGAGGATGTTTGACATGAGGGGGCATGGAAGGTGCTAGAGATCTTGTTCCTAGAGTGAAGTATCTAAAGAGTACAACTGTTCTAGAAGGTTCTAGATAGAGAAATCCTTTCCCAACTAGATTGATCATACATAATGGAGGACACACAGTACCATCCTAAGAAGAGTTACTCCCTTCTAAGTCCATTGGGCTTAAAAGGGCGCAACTCTGCTTAGAATTGCATTAGTGGTCTCCAGCACTGCTAAGAGGAAATATTACAACAGATCACAAATTGAACCATGTACTCAATGGAACTAGTGGGTTGCAGTGCACAGAACCTATAATTATCTTCACAAGAGAATAAGAGGTTGCTAGTATTGGATTTCCTGGCAAATTCCTTGCCAGGAAATCACTCCCTCTTCTTCCAAGTTAACGTGGAAAGTCCTGCATTCTTAGCACTCATAAAAGAGCCAGTTTGGTGTATTGGTTGATTGCAGGACTCTAATCTGGAGAACCAGGTTTGATTCCCTGCTCCTCTTCTGGGTGACCTTGGGTCAGTCGCAGCTTCTAGGAGGGTGATTGTTGTTGTGGGGATAATAATGACATACTTTGTAAACTGCTCTGGATGTTAAATCATCCTGAAGGGCGGTATACAAATCAAATGTTATTTTTAAGGTTATGCCCAGGATTTGATCATACACTGGGAAGGAGGCAAGATACATGGCCTAAATGCTGATGTACAAGGAACACATTGAAACCCTACATGGCTTGGGATTGGTGTATCTGAAGGCCATCTTTTCCCATATGTTCCTGCCTGGGAGTTGAGATCACAGGGAGAGGCCCTCCAGACTGTCTCATCAGCTAAAGAAGTTCACTGGTGGGTACACAAGAGAGGGCCGTTTTGGTGGCAGTCCCATGATTATGGAACCACATCCCTAAGGAAGTACACCTGGCCCCTTCACTGTCAATCTTCAGGAGGCAGATAAAGATGTTTTTATTTAGGACAACTTTTAATTAACTGCATTTTTATGTTACTGGCAGTTCTAAACTGTGTTGCTTTTAAACTTCTATTTTTATCTGTGATTGTTTTTATTTATATTGTAAGCCGCCTTGGTAGAAGGTGGCTTCCAATATAAATAGAAAGGTGGCTAAGAAATGTTTTAAATAAGTAAATAAATAAACACATAAATGCTTAAGAGTGTTTCATTCCAGGATAGAGAGGAGGCCAAGGGAAAGCAGAAGCAACAGTAATCTCAAAGTTTCAATATGCTATCATAAAGAAGCAGGAGAATAATTATTTACTAGAACCACTAAAGTCTGAAGCAGAAGGCCCAACACTGCAGCATACCAAACTTAAGTATAACGACATAATTTTGGACCATATTCCAATTGGGTGACAGAATAAATAGCCTATGGCAGCAGTGAAATGAAGTGACTAGCCAGGCATTTAATGGGAATGTTGGAGACCTGTATGACTAAGATGAGTCATGCACATACTTCATAAAATCAGAGGCCCTGTCCCATACATAATGTGGAAATGCCAAGGTGGAGAAGCAGGTGTTAAAAATCTATTTACTGAATAGCACAAAAGCCACTGTTGGATGGTGAAGAAAGTGGGGTATAAATATATCAATAAATAAATTTAAAAAGAACCTTTTTTGCCTGCTCTTTCTCTTCGCAAAGCTCTTCCAAGTCATTTTAACTTAACAACCCACTTAACTGACTGGCATCGCAACTGTTTTGCAGCTGGATGAGCCTCTCCTCCATGCAGCTGTTTATATCTACCACTCAGATAACATTCATTTGCACTTCTCAGCCTGCCAGTTGGAAAGCTGAAGCTGATTTTGGCTTAGTTACCCACAAGTGTTTAATGTGTGTGGGAGAGAAGTAAGAATCCTTCCACTGGCTCCCATGCCAACCTACCCCAACCTGTAAAGTCATGCTGACAAAGCCCTTTGCCCATTCAGCAGGTACCTCTTTTCTATTTAACACTGTATCTTGCTGCACACCCAGTAGTGCATTTTTGGGAAATGTTCTTCATTCCATACCAGAATGGAAAGGGCACTTCCCTCTGCAGTAGATGCAGCCTTGGGCTTAGTGCAACTCAAGGCCCCCACCCTTGCAGATTTACCTTTTCCTTTCCCTCTGCAAATGGCCATGGATCAGCAGCTATCTCTAGACAGAACTCAGTCCTGGAGCAGTAGTGGGGCGTGTTTTGATGTATAAGTGGCAATGAGTCAACAAGAAATTGCAGAGAAACATCTTTCTACATTCTTGAAATAAGAGCTACCTTATTTCATTGTAACTTCAGGGAGGAAAGTGAGGTCAGCATGAGATGTTATTTTAAATGGAGCACTGAAGACTGGTCTGATGTACTAAACACGTCCCCCCCCCCCCATCAAAACTAAGGTGCTGCAGACAGACAGTTTTAATCCTGGTTCAGATCCCAGCTCCAGCATCAATTCCCCAGCAGCCTCAGGCAAGTTGCCTTCTCAGTTACCATCCTCACCCAGTCCCTGCAGGCCCAGTACAGAGATGGCTCCATGTCCCCACTCAGTGGGCACCTGATCGCATCTTTTGATTTATTTGCGTTCACTCTGCTTTGTGTTTTGTGTTCACTATCTGCTTTCTCTCCCTGCCTTGTCACCTCTTAAACAGAACCTTTTATTATACCTGTCTGAAATTTGACAGTGATGATTTCCTTGAGGGGAGGGATACAGCCCCTGACAACTTCATCTCAATTTAGATGGGGAAGCAGAGACAAAAATGTGTTTTGCCCTTATTTGCCTATCAGTTAGAATATTGTGTTTGAAATATGGCAGGCAGGTTCCCATTAGCAGCTGGCACAATTTCTGAATTTTCCATCCCAGCTGAATGGAAAACCAACACACTTCAGCTGGAAGAGAAAAATCCCATTGGAACCAATGAAAAGGTAAACAGAAGTAATAATTAAAATAATTAGTTGATCCAAAATAGCTTTCTGGAAATAAAAAATTCCACACCCCTAATTTACCAGTTTTCGCAGTCCCAAGGGCTGATTTAGTAACCAGCTAATTGTTTGAGGCACTTGAGATCTCCTTATGAATTCTTTCTAAGTTCTGGAAAAATAGAAAAATCATCATTTGGGAAAGATGATTTTAGCATGGAGTTTAGCATGGAGTCATGGAGAAAGATTCATTAATTAAAATTTGGGCCAATTGTTCACAGGTCAAGGAGATTCACCCTCCAAATTTAGCTCATTCTTCAGCACTTCTCATCGCCTGTATCAATAAGCTTGCATGTGAACTACACTGGGGCAAGAGCCTTCAGATTCAACATGCTTAGCCTAAAATATCCCAGAGAGTTCTGAGTTATATCTCAGACAGAGATCTAAGAGTTCATGCAAAGGTATTGCTAATTGAGAAAAGAGCATTCATTGACACTGCTGAGCATCCTTATTTGTGCGTGCTTCCTGTTTTCACCCATAAGTCATTCTAGGAATTAAACTTTAAATAAGAAAGCAATTTGGGAGAAACTAAGATACAAAGCAAGATACAAGCCTACCAGAAGTCTGTAATGACGTGAAAAAAAGAAGTGTGCATGGTCAAAACTCCCTCACAGAAGTAACAGCACAGGTGGTTGAAGCTACTGCTGAAATTTATGTTATATCACAGTTGCTAGGTCACCTGTGCTAATCCGATGAATTCATTTGGAGCTGTTGAAAATTGGTGCCTGTGGCATGCAAAAGCCTGTCTGGAAAGGCAAAGAATTTCATGCACTCTTGGTGTTCTTGTAGTTTAATAAATTTTAATTTTAAAAAATTCATGCATTCCTTTCCTGTGTGGAGAGTGCATAGACTGCAATATACTGTAAAGCTGCAAGCAGGGGACCAGCACAGAATGTGAGAACACACACACTTTTTGTGTGGACACACCTTCATAAACTGCATACACTCCTAGTGGGACTTTCCTATGAAAGACACAGTAACAACACAGTCATATGGGTAGTACTATCTGTTTAAATTTTGAGGAGGCCATTGAGCCTGCTAAAGAGAAAACTCTCAAACTGCTTCCTAAGCCACTATTCCAAGCTTTATCACAGCAGCAGCAACCCCCTCCCCACAAATACACTTCTGGGAAAAGGGAAGGAAAAACTGGGTTGCACTTACTTGTAACTGTTATTCATCGAGTGGTCTTCTGTGCAGGTACATATGGAAACTGCGCACGCTAAGCCAGCTGTGGACATTCTAAAACTCCTAAAGGTGCGAGATGCTCACCAAACCTTTTCTTACATGCTTTTCCTCCAGGCGTGGCTCTAAAAGGTGGGATGAGCCGCTCCCTCCCTTCCCTCAATTCTCTAAGCCACTAGTGTAGAAGGAAAATAATAATAAAGAGTACCTAGTGGGGAAGGAGGCAGGGATATGTTGTCTGGGGGAAATGGTAGATTCTGCCCTGTGCCATTTGAAATGAATGGCAAACCAGTCTTGTCTCAGCCAGTCAGAGGCTATTACAATTGCCGAGGAACCTTCCCTCATCATTTTGTTGTGTGTCAGTGTCATAAGAGGAAGAGAGGAGAATGCATATAGGAGGGTGCCTGATCAAGGGATTTGAAAGGTGTCCCCAAGAGAGGCCTTCCCTTTTCCTGCTTGTGAGCAGTACTGAGCTCATCTCCTGTTGAGGTCTGTGGCAAATATATCTATGGTAGAATAGCCACACATTGCAAAAACAGGGCATAAGAAGTCCATGTGGATGTGCCATTCATAGTTCTGAGATTTAGACCAACGTGCATCTGCCAGAACATTGTCCTTGCCCGCTATGTGTATAGCAATAAGAGTGATGTGGAGCTGGATAGCCCATTCCTGTATCAGGGAGGATTGCCAGGAGAGAGCCAGGGAAACTGTGGCCCTCTGCCTGTTCAAATACTGCAGTGCATATTTGAACGTTCTTGTCTTCCCCCAGACAAGTCATGGCCTTCAGAGCATACCTTATTGCCCTGAGTTTGAGAAGGTTGATGTTCATAGTTGATTCTTGAGGGGACATTTACCCTTTATCTGAGTGGTTCCAGAACCAGCCCCCTATCCTGACAATGAGGCATCTGTATTGATTGAGATTTGTACCAGGGAAGAACCAAATGGGGTCCCCACTAAGAAATTCTGTGTGTCATTCTACCATTTCAGTGACCTTTGGCTCATCCTTGGAATCGAAAACAGCTTGTATGGGTTCTGATGGTGAGGGTTGAACAATCTGATGAACTACTTCTGCAGAGGCTGAAACCTTAGCCTGGTGAAGGGAACTATCAGAATCAGAGGCCATATAACCTAACAGTCTTTGAATTTGTTTTGCATTTTGGTACCTGTATGAAAGGACCTTTTTTAGAGGAGAATTTTTCCTATCCTTTCCAGGGTAGGGAAGGCACAGGCAAGCAAGGAGTCTAAGACTGCTCCCACAAATGTCACCTTTTGTTTAGGAACCAGGAATGACTTCTCCACATTGACCCACAGACCCAGCTGGTGGCAGATAGTAAGAACCAGGGACGTGTGTTGGGACAGGAACTCCCTGGTCTGGGCCACTAGAAGCCCACTGTTGAGATACAGAGAAATGCTACACTCTTTTTCTCTGAGGTGGCTCACTACTACTGCCATGACGTCTATGAAAATACGTGGGGTAGAAGAGAGACTGAAAAGAAGAAACTTTTGAGCCACTTTGGAAGCAATGGAATTTTCTGTAGTGAATATTTATTGGAACATGAAAATATGCGTCTTTTAGATTGACTGTAACGAACAGGGGTAAAAGATCTCTTAACGACAACATTCAAACCCTTTTGAAAATTATAAACTCATTTAGGGAATGGAGGTCGTAGTGGGAGCCCCCTGACTTTTGGTCCACAATAAAATACTGGGAAAATATCCCATCAGAACGGACAGATGGAACTGGTTCTGCTATGGCCTATTTCTGCAGCAATTACTGCATTTCTGCTAAAAGTAAAGCGGAAGGAGATGGAGGGTTGGAGCAGAGAGGGAATGTTGGGAAGAGTTGACTTGAACTCCAGGTAGTAGCCTTGTTTGACTACAGACAGCACCCAGGCCTCCAGAGAAAGTGATTGGCTGCCTGACATGGCCCAAGAAGGCATGGCATCAAAAACCCTGCTTGCTGGATCTGGACTGATCCCTCGGGGATTGGGAACCGTCCTTTGATTTGCATTGGAAGCACCTCCTCCAAGGTTGAGTGGCAGCAGAGGAAGAAGGCTGTTGGGAGTATGTACCAGGAGTAGAGGTGGGCATGGCCCGCATAACGGACCTAATTTCGTCACAAACTTACCCAGTCCGTCATTCGCGAACATGCGGGCTGTGGGCTTGTGTTTTTCTCAAAAAGCGCCGAACATTGGGGCTTTCTGTCCGTGTGTCCGTTGGCCTGTCATGCCAGGATTCCCGCTCAAACAATTTCCTAGGCAACGGTGTGGAGCCACCTTCCCCGTTTGGAACACACCAATCTTAGCCCAGGAAACCTTGATTGGCAGCTCTGTCAGCCAAACAGAGATCACCAGCCTTTCTGAATAAAAGACAAAGCGTGAGAAGCCCCGCTCCATTTTGCTGGTGCAGGGATGCGAGTTAGCTTCTAAGCTTAGCAACTGCTTGCTGTGGGGAAGGGTTTTTTTTTTGTGAGAGCGCGGCTTGTGCCTTAGGGCTTTGGGGCTTTAGGTGCAAGAGAGCTTTCTCTTTTCTCCATTCCTGGTTAATTTTTTTCTCCTTTCTATTCTAGTTTTCTTGAGAGCACTTTTTAAAAAATCCTTTATCGCACTATCGGGTTACTCTGATTTCTTTCTGTGTTTTGAGTCCTTGGGTTCTTCTCGGGCTTAATCCCCCCCACCCACCCCAAAATCTCTTCCTTTTTTCTGGGTTGCCAGTGGGTTCTATTGTGCTCTGACCCCACCCACTCTCAAACCCACAATGGGTGCAAGGCAGCTTTGGGCGTTGTCTGCTTGAGTTCTTGCCTTCTTTCCCCCACGTTCTTTCTTGGCTGCTGATGAGATGCAAGGGGAGGGAGACTGCTATTAGGCTCTGTGAAACACCCACTCTTTGACGACCGGCAGCACGCTTTGGGGGGCTCTCTGCTTCACTTCTTTCAAAGCCCTTCACTCCCTAAATAGTGGGTGACTTGGGGGGAGATTTCCTGCCTGGCTTTTGAGGTGCAGGGGGGCTGCTGCTGGCCTCTGTGAAACACCCACTCTTGGACGACTGGCAGCACGTTTTGGGGGGCTCTCTGCTTCACTTCTTTCAAAGCCCTTCACTCCCTAAATAGTGGGTGACTTGGGGGGACATTTCCTGCCTGGCTTTTGAGGTGAAGGGCAGGCTGCTACTAGTTTCTGTGAAACACCCACTCTCTGACGACTAGCAGCACACTTTGGGGGGCTCTCTGCTTCACTTCTTTCAAAGCCTTTCAGTCCCTAAATAGTGGGTGACTTGGGGGGAGATTTCCTGCCTGGCTTTTGAGGTGCAGGGGGGCTGCTGCTGGCCTCTGTGAAACACCCACTCTTGGGCGACTGGCAGCACGTTTTGGGGGGGCTCTCTGCTTCACTTCTTTCAAAGCCTTTCACTCCCTAAATAGTGGGTGACTTGGGGGGAGATTTCCTGCCTGGCTTTCGTGGTGAAGGGCAGGCTGCTACTGGCCTCTGTGAAACACCCACTCTAGGACTACTGGCAGCACGTTTTGGGGGGCTCTCTGCTTCACTTCTTTCTAAGCCTTTCAATCCCTAAATAGAGGGTGACTTGGGGGGAGATTTCCTGCCCGGCTTTTGAGCTGCAGGGGGGCTGCTGCTGGCCTCTGTGAAACACCCACTCTTTGACGACTGGCAGCACGTTTTGGGGGGCTCTCTGCTTCACTTCTTTCAAAGCCTTTCACTCCCTAAATAGTGGGTGACTTGGGGGGAGATTTCTTGCCTGGCTTTCGTGGTGAAGGGCAGGCTGCTACTGGCCTCTGTGAAACACCCACTCTAGGACTACTGGCAGCACGTTTTGGGGGGCTCTCTGCTTCACTTCTTTCTAAGCCTTTCAATCCCTAAATAGAGGGTGACTTGGGGGGAGATTTCCTGCCCGGCTTTTGAGCTGCAGGGGGGCTGCTGCTGGCCTCTGTGAAACACCCACTCTTGGACGACTGGCAGCACATTTTGGGGGGGCTCTCTGCTTCACTTCTTTCTAAGCCTTTCACTCCATAAATAGTGGGTGACTTGGGGGGAGATTTCCTGCCTGGCTTTTGAGGTGAAGGGCAGGCTGCTACTGGCCTCTGTGAAACACCCACTCTCTGACGACTGGCAGTACCGGGGCTCTCTGCTTCACTTCTTTCTAAGCCTTTCACTCCCTAAATAGAGGGTGACTTGGGGGGAGATTTCCTGCCTGGCTTTTGAGGTGCAGGGGGGCTGCTGCTGGCCTCTGTGAAACACCCACTCTTGGACGACTGGGAGCATGTTTGGGGGGGGCTCTCTGCTTCACTTCTTTCTAAGCCTTTCACTCCCTAAATAGTGGGTGACTTGGGGGGACATTTCCTGCCTGGCTTTTGAGGTGAAGGGCAGGCTGCTACTGGCCTCTGTGAAACACCCACTCTCTGACGACCGGCAGCATGCTTTGGAGGGCTCTCTGCTTCACTTCTTTCTAAGCCTTTCATTCCCTAAATAGAGGGTGACTTGGGGGGAGATTTCCTGCCTGGCTTTTGAGGTGCAGGGCAGGCTGTGAAAAAGACTGTTACTGGCCTCTGTGAAACACCCTCTGACGACTAGCAGCACACTTTGGGGGGCTCTCTGCTTCACTTCTTTCTAAGCCTTTCACTCCCTCAATAGTGGGTGACTTTGGGGGAGCTTTCCTGCCTGGCTTTTGAGGTGAAGGGCAGGCTGCTACTGGCCTCTGTGAAACACTCACTCTCTGACGACTAGCAGCACTCTTTGGGGGGCTCTCTGCTTCACATCTTTCAACGCCTCTCTAGAGTGTCTTTTGTGGTGCATTCTTCCTTCTCCAGGGGTCCAGCTGGGTGCCACTTGGCTCTGCCCTACCCTGCTCCAAGGTTTTGGGGCTCTGTGCTTCATTTAAAATTCTCACTTGTTTGTAGAGATCTTTTCTCATAGCACCATGAGGGTTGGAAAGAGGAATAAGAGTGGTCGTGGTGGGAAGAATTGCAAAGGTTGTCCTGGGTGCCCATTGGTGCCCAGTACCAGTGGCACCAGGGACAGGGAGACCTCAGAGGCAGCACCCCAAAAGATTTGCATTTGGGGATCGAGGAGCAGGCAGAAGAGCTTTTCGCGTTGCCCATGGAAGATCAGCTGCCAACACTCTGTGGATTGATCTCAGGGAGCACTGGAGAGTCCGGCAGAAACATCCAGCTCCTTCCCATCCCAACCTCCTGTGGCTTCCCCTGCCTGCACTCCACCCCCCCCCCCCCGGCCCAGCCGCACACTTCAACCATTAAGGCTTTTTCCTTCTCCTGAGCCACAGATTCCTGGTGTCCGTTTTAATCACACACTTTGGCGGCACTTCCAAACTATCCCAAACGACCCCTGTTTGGTGCATTGCCAGGTCTGCAATGCCATGGTGCATAGGGGTGTGGACCCCAAACACCTGTTGTCCAGTGTCCTCTGCAGGCATCTGCAGAAACATCACCCGAGCCTGCTGTCTCAAGAAAAACCATCAAGCAGTGGGGTCAAGAGGGCTGCTGAGCAGGGAGAAGGGCAAGTGGAACGGGAGTCCACCCCTAGTAAGACTCACACCCCTGAGAGTGCTGTGGGTGGGAGTGGAACTTCTAGGCAGGCTACCCTTCAGGAACTTGTTCCCTCGGGCTCATCCCTGCCAAGCAAAAGATTCAGGGGGAAGGCTCAGGAGGCGGGAACTCGTTTACTGGCTGAGATGATAGCCCTGGATGGACTCCCTTTGTCTGTGTTGGAGGGTGTGGGCTTTCGCTGGGCACTGCATCAATTTGCACCCTGGTTCACGACGCCCTCGCAGCAGACTGTTGGCCGGCGAGTCTTGCCCACCATCTACAACTGCATGGCAGAGATGGTCAGGAACCAGCTGGCAAGAGCAAGAGGGCGGACAGTGCACTTCACAGCAGATCTGTGGAGCAGCTGTCATCACGGCTACCTCGCCATCACTGCCCACTGGTGGCAACTGGAGGACCTCCGGAACACCGCGGTCAAATTGGGTCCCCGAGAGGAGGAGCCACCCCTGCCGGCGGGCTGCAGAGTGGTTCTGCTCCAGGCACGGGGGATGGATGCAGATCAGAATGGGAAGAACATTGCCGCTGTGCTGCAGGGTTCACTGAGGGAGTGGTTGTCCCCAGGCTACATGGTCACGGACGCCGGTAGAAACATGCTGGTAGCCCTGAATGAGGCATCCCTGGAGGGCATTGTCTATCTGGCCCATAAGCTGCACCTGGTCGTGGGGGATGCTCTCGGGTTGGGTAGCACGGTCAAGCCCAGCTGGGACCAGGGAACGTTGGAGATGCGCAACCTCTTGGATGGCTTTCGTCGTCTCGGCATCCACTTTTCTCGCAGCATTAAGTCTGCCCGACAGCTGTACAAGAAGCAGGGGGAGGGGGGAGATCCAGAGCACGAGCTCTTCCAGGACATGGCAACCCGTTGGAACTCCATCTACGTGATGATAGCTCGTCTGGTGGAGCAAAGACATGTGTTGGAAGACATCATGTCCTCAACACCCAACATGCATGCAGGAAATGTGCTCAGCATCAGCTCTGTGGACTGGCTAGTCCTCTCTCAAATGGTACATGTCCTCAAGCCATTTCAGGACACCACCAATCTCCTCTGTTCCTACCAGTCCAGCCTGGGGCAAGCCATCCCCCTGATTCGTGGGCTGGACTGGGCACTGGCCAAAGAACTGGAGCGAGGGGAACCCCTTCCAAGTGTCAGGGACTTGGTGAAGAGGTTGCAGGCAGGAGTGGCCGCCCGCTTGCATCCTCTCTGCAAACAGTGGTCGTACAGAATGGCCTGCATGTGCAATCCACGTGTGAAGGGTGCTGTTGCCGTGCACCAGTGTGAGCTAGAACGATGGAAGAAGGAGCTTCGCAAAGAGGTTTGCAGGTTTCAGGCTAAAAGACACGGCTGGAGGGAAGAGGGCACGGAAGAGGGCACGGAAGAGGGGCTGGTGGCTGATGAGCCAGAGGAGGAGGAGGAGGAGGGGGAAGTGGCAGATAATGAACCTGGCACTTCAGCCCATGAGAACCCACCACACGCGAAACACTCCAACTACTGGTCCTCAGTGCTGAACTGGGAGGTTGCTGGCATGAGGAAGGACAGGATTGCACCTGCAGAGGACTCAGCAGAGGTGATGGTGCGGGAGTACCTTGCCGAGACGCCAGAGTCCCCTGAATCCAATCCCCTGGAGTATTGGGCACGTAAATCTGCCATCTGGCCAGACCTCTCATCTGTGGCCATGAACTTCCTCTCCTGCCCTCCCACCAGTGTCCAGAGCGAGTGGGTGTTCTCCCACCTGGGAGAGATCCTCTGTCCCTGCCGCTCACGTCTGGATCCCGCCCTAGTGGATCAATTGGCGTTTATCAAGATCAACCTCCCCCTGCTGGGGTATCCTTCCCTGGACCTTGGGGACCCGGAATCTTGGCTCTGAGAAACCCCAGTCTCTCTCTGCACCGATGGCAGGTTGCTTCACCTTAAATCAGGCTCCAGAGCACCCCCAGTCCATGTTAGGAAGCCCTCCTGAACTCATCCATTCTTCCCAACCACAGCTGCCTTCCCTCTCTGCTCCAGACTTTCTTTCTCATCTCTAAGCCTCTCCCTTCATAATCTCTTACATTCTGCTGCAACCTAAAGCAGCAAATCCAAGATCCATCATTTCAATACCCACTCTATCAGTAGATCCTCTGTCCTGAAGGAGCAGGCTATGAGTTCCTTTTTCTGGACCATCAGTCTGGCCCAGCATCTCCTCTCTCTGTCCTTTCTTGTGGCCTTCTTCAATTTCATAATATTTTGTTCAAGTTCAATTTTGCCTTCACATCAACGATTCAGGATATCCAGATACAAATGCAAATTAAAAGGATATCACATAATCTCATTAACGCAATCTGTAGTGTCCTGTCCTTTGACTCAACTTAAACTAGGACAAATTTGTAAAAGAACGCTGTGCTGAACTTGCTTGTGGCATGGGGCTCCGCTCAGGCCCGTTTCAGACAAGTAAATTGAAACTATGGGGTTCCTCTCCCATTTCACTCTATCAAATCCTTACTTGCTTGTGGTGCAGTGCTCTGATCAGGTCATTCTCAGACCTGTGGTGGTCCCTACATCTCAGGGACAGGTCTTGTTGGCAGAAGGTCTTCCTTGTGGCCAGAGGAATATGCACTTGTCTGGGATCTGAAGGCTTGCGCTGCCAGAGACCCTGGGGGGGATATACTCGTATGCTGGGCAACACATCATAGAGGTGGGATTCCGGATGGCTGTAGCGCCCCCTCGGTCATTCATTTTGGCTTTTCCAAGTAAAACTGGAGTTTGATGGGAGAAGGCCTCCCTGGCGGATTCCCATCGGAGAGGTGTTTTTTGGCTGTCACTTTCTTCTGAATAACATTCTTTCCATGTTTCCAGCCCACCCACCCACCAACAACAGGGGCACATTACTGAGGTCTCCCACCACCAGGGGTGGGGAAGGCATCCATCCTCCTGTTCCTTTCTGCTCCGTCATGGCGGTGAGTTGTTTGGACAGTTGATGTTTACACAGTCCTGGTTGTGCGTTGAGGACGGCAGGCTCCTCCATTCTGGGTTCCATGCCTCCTATCCCTGTGCATCAGTGTGATGGATGCTGTGCCAATGACATCTGGAGTGCAAGCTTTCCTGTCACCACTCCATCTGGTCACGAGGGATGTTCTTGGGCTGGGCAGCACTCATGCCCACAGTGCACATACCATGTCAGAGAGGTGCGTTCCGGCTGCTGTCCACTGTGGATATTGATGGCAATGCTCTCATCGAGCAGGGCTGTGCTTTCCCTCTTCTGCCTTTTCGCCCCCTCCTCCAGCAGAGAGGCTGTAGTCTGAGGACCGTCCTGCTCCTGCAAGCGCAAGGGGCCCTCCGAGTGGGGAGGCTGCTTCCGCTCCCTCCCCCCAGGCATGGGGGAGGGGGCTGCAGTGCCCACATGTCCTTCTTTTGCTGACACCGCCACATTCGGTTCAGTGAAGTGGGTGTTGTTGGTGACTTTCCTGCTCCTGTGAGCACAAGGGCCCCATCCAGCTGGGGAGTCCGCTTCTGCTCCCTTCCCCCAGGTGTGGGGGAGGGGTCCGCAGTGCCCGTGTGTCCTTCCTTTGTTGACGCCACTATGTTCGGTGAAGTGGGTGTCATCGGCAACCATCCTGCTCCTGCGAGCGCAAGGGCCCCTCTGAGGGTCAATCCCCAAAGTCCAGTGACAAGTAGGACAGTGGCCCAGGTCACAGCCCTGCCCCTAACCAAAGCAAGCAGACACACCGCATCACTGAGGTGGGACTCATTGTCCACTGCCCAAAGAGGCTCCCTCTGAACAGGGTAGCATAAGTCTCCTTCCCTCAAGGTGTGGAAGACATCCTTTCCATCCCTCCTGTGCCTTCCATTCCAGCAAGGGGCCTTTGAATTGCTACACGATCTCCTGTTGCGGAGTTGGCTTTCACTCAAGTACATACATTCATTTCCCATCATGGGGAGTTGGTCTCCCCACCCCCGGGGAGGGCATCTATTGTTGATGCAGCCCCATGTAGGTGGGTTTTGTGGGCAGCCACCTCTCCTGGACAGGAGCACAAGTCTCCCTCCTTCCACCAAGGGCAGGTAAGGGTCAGACAGAATAGGGGAGGGGAAGTTGTTGTTTGTCTCTTTGGAAAAGTGATAATCGAGGAGTGTTACATGAGAACCTTTGGTGGGGAAACCCTACTCAAGTGAAAATCTGTGGGAAAAAGAAGGCCTTTCTGAATCAAACCGGTTATCGAACCAGTTATCGAACCGGGCCGGTCCATTTAAAAGTTCGTGGTCCGTGGAAGTCCACGAACCATGAACCGGTGGTCCGTGGCTGCCTCCCGGTCCGTGCCCATCTCTAACCAGGAGCAATTAAAAAATTAGCACTGAGAAGCTACACTGTAAAAAATATTCAGACTTTTTATGTGTTCTGTTTGGTAAAAGGGGTTGTATGAGTGAATACAACTTGCATTCTGAATGCACAGTTATCTTCCTGGCTGCCACTGCAAATCTCCACTTCCCCAGTCCAGAGATTATGGCAATATGGAAAAGAGGATCTTCCATATCACTCCATTATGTTTGTATGATTCAAATTCTTCTTTCAATCTGAGAATGTTTTGTGTGTGTGAAGAGGGATTTATGTACAACTACATTCACCTTTTTTGCTTAGAGTTGTGTCTTAGTAGGTATGCAAAACATATTCTCTGTGGGATGGCGGCGAATGTAACTTACTTTGCTGTCACTTGTACAGGCTCCATTAAAGTCAAGAAAAGTGAACCAGCAGGGCACTAAATGAAAACCTTCATGTTGAAATGTACGCACTTTGAGGTTCAGCTCTCATCATACAGCAATAAATAACTAAGACCAAGAGCTTTCTTAAATGTGTGTGTGGGGGGGGGGGAGAGATTCACAGCTATTACACAATTACTGAGAAGTCTTGTATGTTCAGCATAAAGTATCTGTCCTCTGATGTTTTAAACTTGGCTTTTTGTCCAGTACTGAAGAAGCTTTGCCAGTTTAATAGACAGTGTAATCCTATGCAGAGTTACTCCAATTGAAATTGATTGAAATCAATGGGCTTAGATGGGTATAACACTATATAAAATTGTGCTATAAATTCTGTACTTCAATAACTCATACTATGCAAAAGACTTTAAGAAAATGAATTTCCAATTTAGAAAAAAAATTAAGACTGTAAATTACACTTTGAAAATTATACAAACTCAAATTGGACTGTGAATTTCCTAAAAATGCAGCATATATAAACCAAAGGATGTGCATTTCTTCCTTCAAAAAGTACCAGCATTTCTTTACTGCCAACTCCAATGCAAGCCAAACATTTCCCGCCTGCTGCACTAGGCCCGTTTTCAGCAGTTGCTTGTAGAGGCTTGATGAGAGGGTTCCAACAGGCATTCTGTAGGGTTAGTACTGGGACCCTCCCCATTACTGTACAGTATGATTTTTTATGGGGGCAGGATGCTTTAGTCAGCTGTTTTTTCATTTTATCCACTTGCTTGTCCATTCTAATAGTTGAAGTGTTTATGCTCCTTCATTCCTAAAATGTACTGCCAGTACCTTGAACTCTGAAGAACTGAAATAATGCAAAGGGTCAGGAGAACTCCAGGACTGGGAGATGTTGTTTACTGCGAGTCTGGGACTCTAGCCTTCCTTTGAGGACACTGAAAAAAAAGATTTCACTTCCCTCTTCTATTTATTCACCTTTCCTTCTCTAAAGGAATTTGATACAGTTCACATTCATACATTTGTCAAACCATTCTTCCAAGTTCCACAGCTTCAGAAAAACAATACGACTGATGTTTAAAGCTCCTCTTAAAGAAAGCACATAGGCTTCTTGGGGGCCCTCGCTAAGGGACTGAGAATTTGGGGGGATGGAAAAAGAGGAAGCCTCTTAGTCACAGGCATAAATTGACAGGCAGCCATATTTTTTTAATCAATACTTTTCTTTAACAGAGCACAAAATACGTAAAAGGGTAAAAAAGACTATTAAAAACAGGTTTTAAGTGGTCAGTAAATATTTAAACCATGTTACAAACAGTAAAAAAATCATATTTTCCCTTTAATTTTTATTCTTTGAATGTTTCTGAAAACAGATGAAAAACAGATGAGTAAGATGCATCTGAGAGTGGAACCACACTTTACAAAGAGTATGGGTTTGGTAGCTCCATCTGAAGTTTTTTGCTTTCTAGTTCAACTTACCCTGGGATCTAGCATAAGAACATTGTGCATTTCCTGCACCCAGGCTGCCAATTATGTGGTGCAATGAAACATGCATCCTATTGTCATCAAAATATAAGCTGTACTAGGTATTACAGAGTGGGAGGCAATAGCTCTGTATAATGTATATACTTGCCTAACAAGGCAAATTGTTCCAAGTTAGAATGTCCACCTTACAGTGAGAATTGCCATTTTTTGTCTTTGAGAGGGCCGTCTCTCAAGAGAGCAGAGAAAAACAGCTTTAGTGCAAATAGCACTCCACTCCAGGAGCAATGACCAACACAAGCACCAAGCTCCACAATAAGAGGTGGGGACTCCATGTTTGGTCTTTTAACGAACCTTCTCTATGAGACTGATTTCATCTGTAAGCACACCTATGGTATACAGTGTTGGTACACACTCTCATAATACTAGTACTCTTCATGTATTTTATGAAGTGAGGTCTGACACAAAAACTTATGTTGGAAGACCCACTTTAGTTGGAAGAAAGCTCTATAGCAAGGCTCCAAATTTTGCTGAGCGGAGAGATTAAAAAACATGCCAGTGTCTATGGTGCAAGATCTGTGATGGCTCATTCCTACACGGAAATCATTGTGTGACATTACAGTCTCCAAGAGATTAATACACAGGTGTCCAATCTATATGCTGCAGCAGCTCCCATTGATTTTAACTGCACCTTTGATATCAAAGTCATGTTGCAAAGGCATTGCAAATTGCTTGTAAACATATGGCTAACTTCCACCCTATTTTATTCTAAATTTTAGTGAAAGCTACCTGAAGTTAGCTGAGGTCAATAAAAGAACGGGCATTTTAAAAATGAATGGGACAGTGCACACTTCCTGAGAAGATCGCTTCCGCCGCCTTTATGCCAGGTTTAAAAACCTGACTTTTAAATCATATTTGGGTGTGTTTATATAGCCTCACCTATCTCCCAGAAATTATTTTCTTGCCAGTCATGATAGTGTTCATGTTTACACTTTCTGCTTCTCAACCCTATCCTGCTATCATTGCAAGTACCCTGGGAACTGCAGACAAAATTATGTGAAAGGTCAGTTAAGCTCAGGCAGGGATTCTGTTTACTGGGAACTGAGTGCAAAGTTTTTCCAGGTCATGGAGGCAGAGAGTTCATTCCCTGAAGCTGAGGCGATCAAGGGAAAATGTCTGCTTGTGTAAAGATATCCCCAGACATATTTTGGTATCATGCAATTACTTCTGCTAGCCGTCACCCTCTTGGGTGCCCCCTCTTCCCCTTTCAGCACCTTATGCACGTGGATGTGTGCATGCACTCATGCACATAGAGCCTGTTCTTTACAAAGTAATGAGAAGCTGGGCTTTAATTCTGCATTAAATCTCCACCTGCTAAGGATCTTCTCCCTGCTGTGTGTAAAGCCACTCAGGGCAGGGAGGCAGAACAGGGGGACTAAAAGTGGTGGAGAATGGAGATAATGCACAGTAATAAGATCTATATCACATGCTGAAGGTCTACTGAAGTGCCCGTAAATACCAGAGCAGGAGCCCCAATCTGGTTGATAGGGTTGCCAACGTGTCTGGAGAAAAATGTTCTGTGAAATGTATGGAAATGGACTGTTCAACCTTTTCATGGCATAGAGGTAAATAACACCAATCCAGAGGAGTTAGCCATGCACCAACTTTGGTTAGTCTTAAAGGTGCTACTAGACTCTTTACTATGACACAGTAGGGGTTTGAATCTGGATCTTCCAAATCCTAGTTTGACACATTAACTATTACACCATACTGGCTGGCTCTATATATTGTAGTGTGGACTAAACTTCCTTGGTACAGTACTGGCTTTTAGAAATTTCTGATGTCCGAGTCCCTTTATCAACATTTTGGGCTTTGTTTTTCTATGCTTTTGTTAAATTATGGAACATACTTCAATTTTGATAATTGCACACTTCAATATAAACATCTGCAGACTTCTCAGTCCCTTTTGCTTGTCCTTTAGCTTCCACTGAAATGTCTTGATGTGTATGTGTTATGTGCCGTCAAGTCGTCTCCGACCTATGGCGACCCTATGAATGAAAGACCTCCAAAATGCTCTATCTTTAACAGACTTGCTCAGATCCTGCAAACTGGAGGATGTGGCTTCTTTTATTGAGTCAAGCCACCTCCTTTTAGGTCTTCCTCTTTTCCTGCTGCCATCCACTTTTCCTAGCATTATTAACTTTTCCAGAGAATCTTATCTTCTCATGATGCGACCAAAGTACGATAGCTTTAGTCTTGTCATTTAAGCTTCTAAGGAGAATTCAGGCTTGATTTGATCTAGTACCCACTTATTTGTCTTTTTGGCTGTCCATGGTATCTGCAAAACTCTCCTCCAGCACCACATTTCAAATGAATGAATTTTCTTCCTGTCAGCTTTCTTTACTGTCCAACTTTCACATCCATACATGGCAATGGGGAATACCATAGTTTGGATTATCTTGATCGTGGTTCCCAGAGAGACATCTTTATCTTCAAGGATATTCTCTAGCTCCCTCACAGCTGCTCTTCCAAGTCTCAATCTTCTGATTTCTTCATTGCAGTCCCCCTATTGGTTGATGATTGAGCCAAGGAATAGAAAATCTTGAACAACTTCAATTTCCTCATTGTTAACTTTAAAACTGTGTAATTCCTCGGTAGTCATTACTTTTGTCTTCTTGATGTTCAGTTGTAATCCTGCTTTGGTGCTTTCTCCTTTAATCTTAATCAGTAGTTGTTTCAAGTCTTCACTATTTTCTGCTAGTAATGTCATGTCATCCGCATATCTCAAATTGTTAATGTTCCCCCCACCAATTTTCCCTCCACCTTCTTCTAGATCTAATCCAGCTTTCCTTATGATATACTCTGCATAGAGGTTGAACAGGTAGGGAGATAATCTGCATCCTTCTCTGACACCCTTGCCAAATGGAAACCATTCTGTTTCCCCGCATTCTGTTCTGACAGTAGCCTCTTGTCCAGAGTACAGGTTGCACATCAAAACAGTCAGATGTTGTGGCATCCCCATTTCTTTTAAGACTCTCGATAGCTTTTCATGATCCACACAGTCAAAAGCTTTGCTGTAGTCTATAAAACACAGGCTGATTTTCTTCTGAAACTCCCTGGTATGTTCCATTAGCCATCGTAAACTTGCAATGTGATCTCTGGTGCCTCTTCCTTTTCTGAATCCAGCTTGAACATATGGTAAGAGTCTTTGCTGTATAATTTTGAACATCACTTTGCTTGCATGAGAAACTAACGCAATTGTCCGATATTTTAAAAAAATGGGGTGATGCCAGGAGATGCTTGTTGCAGCACAGATCCTGAGGCAAGAGTGTGAGCCAGGGTTTCAGGACAGTAATGTACTTTTATGCCTGTTGTAAACCTCGAGTACAATATGGTAGAAATGTTTTAAGTAAAATAAAATAAATAAGAGAGGAGAGGGGGAGAGGGATGAAAGAGTAACAAGCCACGTGAGTTTTATTTTGTCTGGGGCAAGGAGCAAGAGGTAAAACTAATGGCTTCCCAAAATAACTAGATGCTGACAAAATGTAGAAATATGTATTCTCTTTGGCAATTAAATTGCAGATAATTGTGAGCCTCTCCACACAAGATATCTGGCAGGTGTCGGGTGATGCAATGTTTCCTGGGAACTGTAGTTTTAAGAGTTGCTGTGGAGAGGATGACTGAAAATACAAGAAAAATTAGTTTTGAAGCATTTCCTAGTGTAGTTTATGGGCACAAGCCTTTAATCTCCCTCCCTTCCCGCCCCACTCTGGGTGGAATCTGCCAGGTCTTAAAATAAAAGTTTTCAAAGATTGCTGGGGAGAGGAATTTTGCAATCTCCCCCTACCCCACCCCCCATTCTGGGTGGAATGCAAAGTTCCTCTCTCTCCAGCGATCTTGCGCTTGTCTGTTTTTGAAAACCATTTTTTAAAGACCTGGCAGATTCTACCCAGAGTGTGGGGGGAACACTAGAAAAATGCTTCTAACCTCATTTTTATTGTATTTTCAACCTTCCTTTCCACAGCAATACCAAATGACTCTTTTAAAACTACAGTTCCCAGGAAACATTGTGTCACCCGACACTTGCAGAACACGTGCCAGATGTCTTGTGTAGAGAGACTCATTGAGAAGACATTTATGAATTGTTCTGAAGAAAACTACAATGTAAATGAAAGGGTAGTTCTAAAATGGCCAAAAAACAGCCACTAGAGGTCTGTGGTTAAGATTTTTGTGGATGACTTCTCACACACCCTTCCTCCTCTGTCTAGCCACGGTGCTCTCCAATCCATAAACCATATGAGAATCATTCTCCGATATGGCCTGCTTGATCCATTCACATCAACTTCTCAGCCATCTCTTTGTCAAATATCTGTCAATCTCTCACCACATTTTCTCCCATCTCAAAGCTTTCCACCAAACATCAACTCCAAGCAGGCCTGTTGGTTTCAACATAGGTCTTCTCTAAATGCATATAAAATGTGGTATGAGTGCCACACCAAAGTTTTAGAGCAAAGGGAGCATGTGGGTGAAGAGTTTATCCATCCTGTGCCCACCTTTCCCCCCAGAAATCCTTTTCAGCTAGCTGTGCTCAGTTCCAGTACTGGAGCTTGGTTGAAGAAAAAAGTAAGCAATGGAGCAAAACTAAAAGAGCATACACAATGGGTAGGGTTCAGTATCTCCTTCCTAGGTGCCCCTTTCCTCTAAAATTTGATATTCCACCCTCCATTTTATGTGTACTTGAAGCTTGCCACTGTCACACCCTGTTTAGCCCTACCTATGTGTTGTTTGTGGTAAGTCTCTCCTCCCACAAGTGCAATACAGTGTAAGATTTTCTGTATTTGCCCAGGATTTTGGCCAGAAGTTAGGATTTGCTCACCACATACAATAATACATTTTAGACTGGAAGAGATTCTACAGATCTGAGCACTGCAATGCAGAACAATGTCATGTAAACTAGAAATGCACAAGGAGAGAGAAAATGAGGAAGCTAAGGGGATTAAATAAATTGAAATGCTTGTAACACATAATAGGGACTAAAAATAGCTACAGTAATCACCTACAAAGTGTAAACACCAGTCAGCATGGATTTAAGGGCAGTTCATGAAGTCAACATATTATTTACAAACTGGCTATCTATAATTACCATGCAGGGCTGTTGCCCGTCTGCATTATTGCTGGCAAAGTTCTCTTAAGAGAAACTGCAGTAAGTGCAAATTGGTAATGATACATAACCCCAGAAAACAAATGAAACCTCTCAGAAAGAAACATGTCCTAGCAGCCATCAGACAGAAGTGAAAACAAATCTTAGAGAATTCAACAAAAGTTGAACAAGCCTCATTACACATTAAGGTTTTTTTAAGGTATTCATTTTAAAATGTGAAATGTGAATAAGGCAAAAAGAAATATAAAAATATTTGCATTGTAGAGATATATTTTTGGGGGCCCGAATATCCCAAAATGCTAATATTGATGCCTTTGCAAAATCCAAATCCAATAAACCCTTAAGTTTTTGTTTCAAGCGCACAATCTTACTTCTCACCTATACTACATGTGCTCATCAAGCATAACAGCTAAAAACCACATTTACATCTCGATATGAAAGTTGAAGTGGTCTCTTCCATTAATTTCAAGTGTTCCAAACCTGCAGCTTCTGTTGGTTGCCCTTTTTACCTCTAGATAGGGTACAGCTCAGGAGAAGAACACAGTAGGTCTGGGTAGTTGGTGGGACTTGACTAGATGGGGACCTGGGCTGAGCTGGGCCATCTATGTCTTTTCACCTGTGACTATGTAGGACTTTTGGCCCCAATAGTTCTGAATGTTTCATCTAATAGTTTTGGCAAAAGGGGGAGATGAGACAGCTTGACAAGGAGAGTCTACTACAATGGCTTCCTCTCTTTCAGCAAGACAAGGGCCCCCATGCACAACATGAGGCTGGACTATTTATCGCCTCCACTAAAGGAGGAGAAGCACCTTAGAGTTCTGTCACCAGGAACAGCATGAGGAGGGTAGGGTGTGTTTACCTACAGCATTCCATTTTCAGTACTAGTCTGCACCACTCATCAATTAACAAGCAGATAATTACAATCACATGGCAGGTCTAGCATCATTGTAAAGCAATTACAAAAGGAGATTAAACAGTCACAGCATTAACACTCATAAAAACATCATTTAAAGGAATTCCAAGGTGTATCAAAGTGACAGCTTCTAATTTAAATGATAATTGGACACAAAGATTACACATTTTAAACATAAATGGGACAACATGCATAAAAAGGAGAGGTACGTGATACACACATTTGCTTTATATTTAATCGTCAGGAAACATTTCAGCAGGACTTCATTCATTCTTCTGCAGCAGAGAGAGAGCTGAATGATAAACTGAAGGATGTCAACAAGGAACACAAATTATAACTGCCAGTATCATCATCTCTATCAAATGTGAACAAAATCTTAGATAACCAATTAATGTTTTTGTTCTAATCAGTATTTTGCTGAGGTTTCTAACATGATTAAGGCACACTCTTGGGAGAGTAAATCTTAAATCTGGTGGAACTTCTGATAAACACGTATAAGATTACAGTGTGTCTGGGTGGACTGCAGGGTTGTTTCCTAATTTAAGGTATTCCTAAATGTATTGCTCAGGTAATTGAAATTCAACTTCAAGGTTGCATTCAGACAAACAAACTCACTCTAGGTTGCTCATGATGAAAATGTACAAGGAAGTCCATGCATTTGCATGCTCTACCCACACCTTCATGTGTGGAACTGAGACTGTGTGTATGGTTTTTTACAAGTCAGGATCTGCTGACTTTTACCAACTTTTTGATATATATATAAAGGGCAATATTGGTTGGGGAGGTCCATCCTAATTTCAAATGCTGGTAAATCATACATATTCATGATATAGTATAAATTATATGATTCCAATAACCAAGGAAAGGGCATAAAGCCTTCAGTTTCTAAAACTAGCATGCCATCATAGAAGAACTATGAAGGTCAACAGCAGTATCAAAAATTTGTATACAATATGATAAAATGGAAAGTAAGAGCTCATGAAAGACAAAAGGGAGTATGCCAATTTCATGGCCCCCCATATGGTCCCAAAGCCATGGCTTCCCAGCACCAGGGGATATTTGGCTACATCACTGACTACATATATTCTATTCTCCCAATGTTTCTCCATGCCCGTTGGGGTGGGTTCAGTTCTAAAACCAGCAGGATTCATACTAGACCCATCCATTTGTTCAAAAACTATAGGGTCTTTGAGTTCTACAACCTCTAGTCCTAATCCTGCGACTAGGGCTGGTGACATTAGGTCCAGAGTGCATCCGGAATCTATTAAAGCTTGCACTCGCACGTGTGTCCCCTTTTTTGGGTTAAGTAAAGTCACTGGCATAAACAATAGGGCCCCTTTTCCTCTCACCTCTGATGGTTTGGGCTCTTTTGGGACCTGTCGTTGGGACCTTTTTACGGCAGGTCTGTCTCGTTTCCTGACGGTGGGGTGAGGCCCTCCTTGGCTTCTTTCTGTGCAGGTTCTTCGGCGTCTCTGGGACCCTCATTGGCATCCAAGCCAGTCTCAGGCCTCCCACATTTCGGGGGCAATCTTCGGCCTGGTGGTTTTGGGGGACCTGATGGATTTGGCACAGCGCAGCCCCTTTCCCCTGCGGGTGCTGGTCGTACAGGGCAGTGAGATGCAAAATGTCCAACACTCCCACACTGCAAGCATAGTCATTGTTTCCATCGTAATTCCCGTTCAGTCCCTAGGTGGGGAGGTTTAGGCCCTGGATGGCCACATCCCCTCCCTTCCGTGGTTGGCTTCCTTGCCCCTGCCTGTTGTTGCATTCACACCAGTTTCACTACTTGGTTCCTATTTTCGACCTCGCACGCTAACTGGATCCATCCCAGTAGGGTCTGTGGGTCATCTTGCATTAGCGCCTTATCTAATAGGTCGGCATTTAGTCCATTCCAGAAACATTCAATTTTGATTCCCTCATGGTAATCATGCACTTTGGTGGCATACAACCTGAACTCAGTGGCATACTCTCGCATGGATCGTTGCCCTTGCCTTATAGTCTTGATGGATATAGATTTGGAGGGTTTTTATATACTTATTTTTATATACTAAACCTATGCTTTTTCAGTATTACATCCTTTGCACTTTTTCTATGCTTAGGAGCCAAAGTAGTACTTGTAATGTAACCTGTAAGAATTTGACACTTGAAACAAGAAGACTTGAAACTCTGTAAGAACTGATATACTGCTTTTAGGGCTGCACTTATATTATGTGTTATATTATTCTATAGATTCCAATTGAAATCAGTACCAGAGAGCCTTTTGTAGAAAACTGATTTGATGCAGCAAGCTGGTTTTGGCCACCTGTGGTATTATCTTCCTTAAAGCTGATAAGAAACTGGGGAAAGGACACAAATAGGAAAACATCCCTTCCTATCCACCAGATTGAGACTCATTGGCGCCCTTGAAAGTATTATGCCCAGAAGAAAGTAGGTAAAAGGTTAGACAGTGTCCTTCCAAAATGAGGGCAGAGGAAAAAAACTGTGAAGACTGGAATTCCCCCAAATTGAGAGGCCAGCCCAGAATTGCATCTTCAAATCAGAACTGACCCTAGATATGTTACGAGCCAATAAGATATCAAATATTAGAATACTGTAATATTGTTATGATTATCTGAGAGTATTAATTGCCTGTATTTCTATTGTAATTTTGATGAGTTCAGGACACAAGGAGACCACCTACTTCTGTGAAAATAGGCTCCTCCATTGTTTAAATTAAACAATCATATATTGCTTCATTCTATAGGACTCCGTGGTGTGTGTCTCTTATTGTGATTGGCGAGAGGGACACCTAAGGCACAAGTTTGTGCATAACAGTCTTTAGCTTTGTACGGGCCCGCTCCTCCTCCAGAGGATCTTCAAATTGGGCTCCTGGGCATATACAAACACTTTTAGATCATATAGTTCTGGTGCTCCTGCCTCATGTAGAGTTACATACCATGTAGCTGCAGGGGCCCCCAATCGGGAACCCAAATGACTCACTTGGCTGTGTTCGGTTGGGAACAAGTGTCCTCAGTCCTGGTAAAAAATTCCATGGCTTGCACTATAAAAAAATCCCCAAGTCCTCTGGGTTGCCATCAAATCTGGCTTCTAGTTTAAAACACCCTTGTGGCAGCCCCGTGGCGGGAGCTCCTACTCCCTGATTTTCTACAAGCTGCTGTATTGGGGCCACTCTGGGTGGTGGCTGGATGGGTGCCTGTGCCATGTAGGGTAGGGTGCTGTACTACATTTGCTCCATACACAATAGGGGCTGCTTGTGTCACCACTCTGTGAGGTGGTTGGAGCGGTTGTGCTTGGCCTCCCAACACTCTCTGAGGGGGGTATACTGTGGGGCCTCCTGGCCACGGATGGCCCATTTGTAATCCTGTCCCTGTTGGGACTACGATCGGGGCTCCCTGTGGTCAGGCACTTCAAGGCACTCTCATCCCTGTTGTGGCAACCAATGTCCTTACGCTTGCTACCACAGGCGGAGTGCTCACTGGCATTGTTCTCCCCTGTGGGCCACCCACTCTCCCTTGGGGTGGGAAACCTGGAACTGTCATTACTGGGGGAGGGTGGAAATTGACCCTGTAAGTCTGTCCATACTCTTATCCCTGAAGTGGTGATTGGCACCCCTGCGCTAGTCGTGGTCGTTGGGATGATTAAAAGCTGTGCTCCCCCCCCCTTGCATGACCCCAGCTCCTCGGGGTGTTATATTAGAGGCAATTATTGTTATGGGAGGTTGAGCTGGCAAATATGTCGTGGGGGGAATCACTTGCGCTCCTATAGAAGATGCAGGAGCAACTAGAATTGGTCTTCCCTCCCAGCAGGCATTAGTCCCGCAACATGTATCGGTCCCTGACAAATCTGTAGATCTCTCCCTCGCTCCCTTGGCAACCTAGAACTGTCATTACTGGGGGGGGGGTGGAAATTGACCCCTACGCATATATTTTTAAGAAATTTTCTGAAACGGAATGCAATTACAGCATATGGGAGAAGGAAGCTTTTGCGGTGAAATTTGCACTTACCACCTGGCGACATTGGTTAGAGGGGGCTAAATTTCCTTTTGAAGTATGGACTGATCACAAAACCTTAGAAGCTTTGCACACACCCCGTAGATTGAGTGCCAAACAGTTAAGGTGGGCAGAATTCTTTTCCAAGTTTAACTTTGCATTGAAGTACCTCCTTGGCTGATCAAATTTCCTAGCAGACGCGCTTTCGCACATGCCCCAACATGACAGCCAAAAAGAGGAAATAATTGACACAGTTTTCTCACCAGCTCAACTGGGAGGAGCGGTGACGACACGCAGCCAAGCTGTGAAAACGCAGAGCAGCCCAAAACCTGATCTCTCAGAGTGGGAAGAGTGAAAGCTGAAACCAAAAAGGAAGGGGGTGGGGAATGCCCGAAGCCGATCTAAAACAAGAGAAAGATGGCCACTGGTACAGAATGGGCAAATTATACATTCCAACCAGCCTGAAATTGGCTTTACAACAATGCCATGATTCAAAGCTTGCTGGACATTTCGGGTGCCTTAAAACCCTACACTTAGTACAAAGACAATTTTGGTGGCCGGCTATGAGAAATGATGTTTCACAATACGTAGCTTCATGCCCAGTGTGCATAATGGGGAAATCTAGGAGGGGAAAAACCCCTGGACTGTTACAACCTTTAAAAACCCCTCCTAGACCATGGGCTGTGGTTTCAATGGACTTTATCACAGACTTTCCCCCCTCAAAAGGGCACACAGTAATTTTGGTAGCAGTGGATTTATTCTCAAAGCAAGCTCACTTTATTCCATGCACCACTATTCCTACAGCTAAGAAATTGGCCAGCCTTTTCATGAAACACATAGTCAGACTGCATTCATTTCCTACCAAGGTAATCTTGGATTGAGGTGTACAATTTGTTGCCAACTTCTGGCAGGAGCTTCTTAAAGTTGCTGGAATTGAACAAGGTCTTAACTCCACCCATCATCTCCAAACCAACGGACAAACTGAACGCACAGATCAGGTGTTAGAACAGTTTTTAGGTGTCACTGTCGTCAGAATTTGTTAGTGGATCGGAACCAGGCCTTTTTGGCCCATGTTAGAAATAGAGAACCAGCTATAGTTTGGAAAAAAGAAATCTTCTCAAAGCCCTCTCTCTCTCTGCAGAATAAAGTTGCATTTCCTGGGAAGACTGCACCCTCTGTGACAGGGAACAGATAAGGCCATAAAAGTTGTTAATTGTTTGGGACCTTTGAAGGGTCCTCTGGCCTTTTGCATATAAATCACCAAAAGAGCAAGGTGATAAGGACCAGGACAAAACAGCTTATCTCCAGGAAGAACAGGATATCCCAAACCTACAGCTAGTGAAGTGTGAACATTCCTTTGTAATTTACAATGTAGCCAAATGCATATCAAAGATGTAGTCTATCTTAGAGGTAAAGGATGTGTAGACTTGTGTTTACATGAAAGACCCTCAATGGAACTGTCTTTCAAGAACAAAGACAATGTAATTGATTAGGATGTTAATGAAGCAAGCCTTTGATATCTCCCTATAAAAGATGGACGAACCAGGCACTCGGTACCCTTCACTTGCCAACATGCAGAGACTAGCTAAGTCTCTCAGCTGTGCAAGGGGGGGGGGTGTCCCAGAACTCTGGAATGGGGGGAAAGGTTTTTGTAGTTGTCTTATAATATTGCTGTGTCTTGCATGCTAACTTGTATTCTGTATCTGTCTCTCTAGTGCTTTAGTGTTCAGTGGGTTGGGGCCCAGGTCTGGTGCCTTGCCCAACTGCTTGTATTCTCTTATTCTTTTAAAAATAAAATTACTAGTTTTGGTTAAGAACTTTTCTGTGCTGTGTACATCACTTTCAGCCAGATACTTAGAGACCAGCAATAGGGAAAGAGCAGAAAGGCTTTATTCCATCTCAAGCCTTTGGTGAGGGGCTACCCGAGCAAGAACCGAACTCTGCTGGTGGGACCCGATCCCAGCAGAGATTTCCCGCCACAGTTACATCAATTATCAACAAGATGACTGGATTGATTTTATCTATTTTGCAGAGTATGTGTACAACAACTCAGTACACTTCTACAGGAGCTTCCCCTTTTAAAATAGTACATGGATATGAAGGAAATGCCTTGCCTTTTGCTACAACCCCTGGCTCCCAACAGTCATGAGATTTAGGAGAACGGTGGACTAATCTAACTTACCAGTGGGAAATCATACAAAAGACTTTGGACAAAGCAAAAGAGGACTAAAAAAGTTTGCTGACAGAAAATGCTCTGAACAATGAAAACTACAACCAGAAGATTTTGTTGACATCTCCACCAAGAACATTAAAGGGGAGCAACCTAGCAAAAAATTGGGGTGGAGATATTTAGGACCTTTTCCTGTGAAGAGATTAATCAACGAAGTAACTGTGGAAGTAGAACCCCCCCAAAACTTAAGACAAATTCACCCAATATTCCACTTCAGCCTTTTAAAAAGGGCTCCCCAACCTGACCAGTGGCATCCAGAAAGGGGAGCCCCACACCCAATACTAGAGGATGGACAAATCCATTATGAAGTGGAAGACATTTTAGACTCTAAAATAAAACACAATAAACTTTTCTATTTAGTAAGATGGAAGGACTTTAATGAATCTGAGAGAGAATGGGTGGAACAATCCCATATAAACGCTCCTAGACTTATATCAAAGTTTCACAAATGCTATCCTGGAAAACCTGGACTGGGGAAGGGACATCTTTAGGGGGACAGTTAATGTCATGTCTGCACCTCATCCATGCCATTATTTTAAGCTGAGCTGTTACAGTGAGCCATTGCTGTTATAATGTAATGTTGTACCTTTATGTCATATTGCAAATGCCATAAATTGCCTTGCTTTCACAGGCCTACTGAAGCCACAGGTGCCTTATCTAACTGCTTTGAAGCTCCCAGGACTTCTGACCTTGTAGACTTTTTGTTCTCATGAATCACTGTTTCATTTTTAATCTTATGCCTTCCTAGTGTCTAGACTTGATATATAAACTATGCGAGGAGTACTCAAAACTGCTTCGCGCCAAAAGTTATGATTTACTGTTGGGAAGGGGGATGAATAATTGTGCTCTATAAGAACGATGGTTTTCACACATTTAGGTATTCCTGTCAACTTGCTTGTATGCTTGCTTTTCTTCTGAGCAACCCTATGGACATATCTGTGGATTTTATTGAATTCCTGAATAAAGCCTTTCAACGAAGAGTGTGGATTTCTTGATGTGAGGGTACAGGGGTCTATCTGTCATAGCCTGTCATCCATAGACTGACACTCAGTTCCCCCGCTGTATTGCAGCTCCTTGAGACATTTTATTTATTCCACTCCCCATACCCAAGGATTTTCAGGGCAAGAAGGAAAAAGGGACTGTTGATTTAAATTTGTTCTGAATGGTTATAATTTCCCACAAGAACAACTGGGAATAGTGTTTTCTAAAACTGAGCCAATGTAATGGATACTGTTGGCTTTGGACCAGTAATATCTGAGTTCAAATACCTATTTAGCTATGAAACTTGCTGGGTGACTTTGGATAAACCACACTTGCTTTGTCTAACTGATCTCACAGAAGTGTTGTGTGGTCAAAATGGAATAACCCCATGCATGCCATCCTGAGCTCCTTGGGGGAAAAGACAGGATACAAACAACTCTGGGACCACCGGATATCCAGCCATCACAAAGAATTAAAAATTACAGTTTCTTGCAGGAAAACCATGATAGTTAAAACTATTTTAAGTGAAAACTTGAGATGTAATCCATTTGCTAACTGCACATGACAATTAACTGTTTGAAATGGTATACATGTGAATTTTATTTAACAGAATGAATGTCTCAAACATATACCACAGCATATAACTCAGCCATGCAAAACCACAAAAAAGTAACTTGGTAAGCACAATTTCATCCCATCTGATTCACCAAACTCTCTTTCCATATTTCAGGGCTTAAGGAGATACAAACAATTGCTCAGAAAATATCACACTCTTCTCTGAGCTGTTCAGTACTGAGCACTGTGACTGAGAAAGTGAGGATGGCTGAGTTTCAATGCGAGTGGCTGTGTCCATATGATTTATGCTGAATATGCTAAAAAGCCAACAGGCAATTCCTCACCGCCTTTTTTTTAAGGGAAATTTTGCTTCCTTAAAGTGCATTCATATGAAGAATGGCTTCAGTTGAAGACTACTGAAAACTAGGGGTGTGCGCTTCAGGTTCCCGGTTCGGAACCCCCCCCCACCGAACCAGGCCTGATTCGTAAAGATTCGGTATTTCTGAACAGGGGCTAGTATGATGGCCCTGATTCAGAAATACCGAATCAAAGCTTCCCAAAGCAATTCAGACTGCTTTGGGAAGCTTCGGGGCCTTTTTAAAGGGTGCCCTCCCTCCCACCACCACCCCATTTACCTGGTGACAGTGGAAGCAGCAGCCTTCCCTGCCACCTTGCTGGCCGCTGCGGAGGTTGAAGTGGCGGTGCAGGCAGTGGAGGCGCCGGCGTTCACTGCTGCCCTGCCAGCTGCCGCAGAGTCTGAAGTGATGGCGCGGGCGGGGGAGGCGCCAGCTGCAGCCTTACCTGCTGCCCTGCTGGCTGTGGCGCCTACCCCGGCCTTCGTGAAAAGTAAGCGGGGTTGGGGTAAGGTGGCTCAGGGGGGAGGTGGGGATCATTTCGGTATGCTCCAAATCATTAAGAAGCATACTGAAGCGTTTCCGACAACCCGAACCCGAAGTGGCTTGCCGCTTCAGGTTTTGGGTTATTCTGAATCATTTTCCCACTTCAGGTAAACCCTGGAGTGGTTCTGCACAGGAGTGGAGTAGGCTGGAGTGGTTCTGCACAGGATTGAACTGTTGTGACTTACCTTTAGTAGAATCAACACGCAATATGAATGAAAGCAGTTCTGAATGATCCTTCTTCTTAGTCAAGAGTGTGCCATTCAACAACTTGCCCATCTGTTCATTGTCTTGGTTAAACTTGCAGAGACGTTAACAAGTTTTTCCATGATTAAAGGAGGCTATCAATTTTTTATAATTTCTGCTATAATGAAATTTGTTTACCTTATGTTAAAATCCAAAGACCAAATAAACCCAGCCTACAGTATCCTGCAGGAGCAACATTCCAACATCCTCCAAAGATTGCAACATTCATACTACAAAAGACCATTATCCATGAGGGGCTCAACCTGAGGGGCTAGTCCTATTCAATATCTTTTTAATGGTTGTGATTTGTTAGCAAGTTGCAGTAAACGAATAATGCTGTGAGAATTTAAAGTGGGGAAAAGTGATGCAGCTGACTCTTCTAATATTTTGTAAATTAAGTTCAGACAACGTGATGGCAAAGAAGGTAAAAAATGATGCACTTTGTGAATTAAATGACATCATAAAAATATAAAATTAAGACGTAAATATGTCTCAAAGTCACAACCTTCTATCAAGTAAATATTTTTTCTTCTTCACTCACAATAATAAAGTACAACTGTTCTCAGCTGTAACATTCTCTCCCTCTGCAGGCAGCAATTACAGTAAGAAATATATCAGATAAGACTGGACCAGATTTACTACTGTTGCAAGAAGGAGGGACAATTTGCATGATCTCCTGCACACTGCAACCTTCTCCCATGTAGCATTTTGTCCACCTAGATTCCACAATCCTTGGCATAGCCTTCTTCTGTGGTGAAAAGGGGTCCCCATCTCCCTTTTGCAAGAATGGAAATGCTTATACAGTGAGGATAAAAGCAAAATTGAAGAACTATGGAATCACTGGTAAATGAAGTAAAGGTGCTCTAGTGAAGAAATTATGTTCAAGGGCTACATGAGGGAGAGCAGGTGTATACTATTAGGGACTTAATTACTAAAGACATACAAACAGAGGAGAGATCAGAGTATCACAAAGCAACCAGAGGTCAGACAAAGCATTAAATTTGATTTGAGTATCACAGAAAATGTTTAGTGAAGTCAAAGGTAAGAGATTAACAGATTCTTGTGGAATCCCATTTACAAATTTTCTTTGGTGCCTAGCAAAATGGCAGAAGATTATTAAATCCCTAGAACAATTAATGAGTAAGAAAGAGCTAGGATTGCTTGCCAGCTACCTTTAGTACCTGAGATCATGACTTGTTAGTATTAAGAAAATCTGAGCATCTCAGATTCTCATCAATACTAATCAAACAAGATCACAACATCTGCATATCACGATTTCCCTTAGCAAACCAATGGCGTTCAAAACTTTATGGACTCTGACTATCTCGGCATCCTCAGAAGCCACTGTTGGGCACATAGCTACCAAACCATAATAGGCAAAAAACCCCAAAGCAATGTTGTGTGCCTTTAGTTTGGAGTTTAAGAATGAAGGGAGAGAAGGATGCAGGGGAGGGTGATGGTATCTGTAACATCCATAATCTATAATGTTAATCAAAAGATAAAAGACTCACCATACAGAATGGTACGCATTGTTCTGCATCTGCTCCTTCACTGTTCCATCCCACAATACACATTTAAGTAATATTTGAATGGGGAAATTGCATACCAGATCACCCACATAAGGACAGGCAAGATATGGAAGTCACCTATATTTTAGATCTCAATTGAACAGCCAAATGGCTGAGATTATAGTGAGAAGGAATCTTCTCTTGCAAGCTCCTGCAAAACGTCCATACATCTTACAGCAAGTAATCATTACCTTTTTCTATATTTCTGTAAGATATCAAAATTTAACAAAAGAGTAAACATACTTACCTAGGCACACTTTCAGAAAGAAATGCTTCGACATGTATTTCACCACACTCTCATGGAAAAACAACCACAGAGGCTGAATTTACATAAAATTATCTCACTCCATTTTATTTAAGATTCTTTTCTCCAGTTAGTAAAAGAAAGATGTGTCTCTTTTTATACATATATACAAGTTCAGTTATAAAAATAGACAGCACATTCAAAGAGGAAAAAAAGGCTTGGCATTTTTCTGATTCCCTCTAAACACTGTATATACATGTGAATCTCGGGGGGGGGGGGGAGAAGGGTAAAATCTTCATGATTTAACTTAAATATCCCCTCCCTACCCAATAATCCCCTCCAAATCTTTTTCTTTTAAAAAAGGTATCTAAGCAAACTCATTTCTGCTATTTTCAGGTGTGCAAATTAGAGGCAAAGTCAACAGGAAGCACTTGCTCTACACTGTGGGATGCCAGGCAAGGTGCATGAGATTGAAAAATCCTTTGCTTTCTTAGCTAAGATCTTCACCTCATAACCTGGTTCATCCTTGAAGGATGAAAATGCCCAGAAAGAACAGCCATTTATTATCAACACAAAGGCAGGAATACTGCCTCTCTCCTTCATTTCAGTGCAAGGCAGACATCATATATACTATGCCAAAACAGAGGGATCTTGGGCATTCAAAATGGACTACCAAAACAAGAGAGATGTACTAACACAGTTGCTGCTCTCTGACAACTTTTGCTAGCTTCACAGAGCTTTTCTATAGAATAGATCATCACAATGGAGCAAATCCTAACCTCTTGGGGGGTTAAGGGTTGAACAATGAGATATGCTTAAAAACAGCAGGAAAGCAAGTGAGTGGATGGCTTGGAATGAGCCATCACTTTAGCTAAAGACTGTGTGGAAACAGAGAATGGTGCATTGCCCTTGCTCTTTTATTGGGGTATGGCAGCTGATGGTACTTAAAATGTTATTTTAAAAACTCTTCTATGGCACAATGAGAAGAACAGAAGTGATCTTTTCCTTCAATCAAATTCCTTGTTAAAAATTACACGCAAAATGGCTGACTTTTTTCCTTCTAAAACCTTTAACATTTCCACATAAGCCAAATGCAAGAAACTGTATTTAAAATCAGATGCTATGAAAGTAAATGCTTCTGAATCTAGGTACTGTGATGTAAAGCAGCAACTTAAAGCATCTTCTGCTCTGAGGAACAACATTTCCAAAAGATCTCATCGGATCTGCTGTCATTTCTTCCAAATGAACAGAACTCTGGTTGATCAGAATATTGACTTTTAGGCCACAGTGCAATACCCCTCTCTCCTCACAAAACCATTTTTCATGGCATCTACTTATTCACACTCATGAGAACCATCAAGTTGTTCCTCCACAGTTCTCCCCAAAATATGCACTAACCAGAAGCCTCTTCAGAATCTGCAGAGATACCCCCAAAATTTAGATACTTATCTCTTTATTTTAAGAATAGAGCTGAATTCTGCATGAAGTCTGAAAGACGAAGGGAGAAGATGCTGGTGTGAGTACTAACAAAGGGGGAGAAACTTGCAACTAGTCTCACATGGAAGCCAGATCCTTTGCCCACATGATTTCTAGGATGCTAGAAAAAATTAACTTTTTCAATTAAGCACAAGTACCCCAAGTCTATGTCCCTCCTCCTCACAAATTCACAAAGGTAGTAAAAACTGGGCTACACATGACAGTGCACACAGAACACCTCTCGCCCCAATAGTGCAGTAATCTCATACCCACATATGGGATGGAAACAAGGCATCATCTGTATATCCTTTTGCTGGTAGGAGTGGACTGCTTAGAAAGCCGATATGGATATAGGTAAGGTTCCAGGGATTCAAAATTACTATCGCCCACCTGTGGTGTGGGCTCCTTTGTATTGTTTGCGGACTGGTGTTTCCGATGCCAAGGAACTTGTCAGGTTTAAAGTTTTGGAGGTTCCACAAACACTGTTTCCTTTGCTTAATGGAGAAGAGGCGCTTGATGGTCCAAAGTCTGCAAGTCCAGAGGGTCGGATAAGTGGCATCTGCAGCGGGCTGCCTGAAGACATACCTAGCAATAAAAAGCAAACCCTTCCTCAACATGCCATACTCAGACATTATGGATTTTAATTGAAAATAAAAATTACAGGATTAAAACTAACTTTGCACTTCACAGTCCTAATTATGACTGTTGTATCTTTTTAAAAATATGACTAGCTTGCCTTTCACCCTGAGGATACTGAAGGTACTCAGTATGATGGAAAGGAAGTTTTTAAAGCAAAACCTTGACAAAAGCTCAATGTGAGTATTTAATGTCAATTTGACCGATCTCCACCTAATTTTGGTGTGAGAGAGTTAGTAAGCTTTTTAGTTCAAAAATGTGGGGAAACTTTTTAATTACAAGAGTAATGACAACAAAAAATTAGAGTGGACAAGTGGGGGACCAGCAAGCATTTGTGGAGGGCATCTTATTTTCTCCTCCCTTACCATGTCCTCTTCCCTTTCCCTGCCCCCCATAGCCTCTCCCCCTTTTCCTACTTCCTTCTCTCCTTCCCACACTCCTTTGTCTGCCCCTTTCCACGTCTCCCACAGCCTCTCCCCTATGGCTCATGGGCTGGGCCCAACTGTGCTGTGTGGATCCTGTAAGGACTTGCAAGGAGGGGGTAGTTCACTTTTCTCTGTATCTCCTTCTCCACACTATTTCCTCTTTCCCTTCCTCCTGGCAGCCTTCATATGCTCACCTTTCCCTACGTCCTCCTCTCCTTCAAACCCACAAAACAACTTACCTTTTATCTGCCCCCCCTTCATCTATATTTATTAATTTACTTCATTTATATATTGCCTTTCTCCACAAGGTGGAACCAAAACAGCTTACATCATTCCCCCTGCCTCCATATTATCCTCACAATAACTCTAAGAGATATGTTAGGCTGAGTGTATGTGACTTGATCAAAGTCACCTAATGAGCTTCCACAGCAGAGTGGGAATTTGAACTTGGGTCTCTCATATTCTACTCTAAAACTTGAACCACTACACTACATTGCTTGGGGAAGGGGGCTGCTGTTGAACAGTAGCAAGCTGTTAGACCTGGGTGACTCATGACAGTCAAATGGTATCAAGTCTTTCAGCGGTTGCTTCTGAGTGTGGCCCTAATGAGTTCTCCTTCAAAGGCCAAAACAGCTCTGGAAAGGGCCCAGGTCCTTCCCCTTGCCTTTTACTGAAAGAAAACAAGCCTGGAATATTGGCTAAACTGTTATGGTTGCCTAGCGACAGCCACTTGGGGACACAGGCACTCCTTTGGCGTTTTTAACCCACCAATGTATTCTTTTTTAAAAATAATAGATTTTTCTTCAAAGCTGGGGAGTGTTTTGGGTGTGCAGAAAGATCTATCTTCTCCATCCATGGCTCCAATCTCTAGATTTAAGTATCCACAGATCAAGGACACTTGGCTATTGGTTACTTTTCTCTCTGGGACCATGTAAACTTTTGTACCATTTTACACATTGGTTATTTCAACATGCCCAGATTTTACTTGGAGAGGCCAAGCTACACAAAAGATTTCTTACAGATAACTGGGGTCTTGAAATGAAAACATGCAAAGTACTCTACGGCACTCATTTTCTCATACCTTTAGACACATTGTATCCATACGCTGCATATGCTGCTGCAGAGGCAGCTGCTGCCCCTGCTTTAGCACCTGCCATGGCAGCTGCACTTCCTGCTGTTGATTTTCGGCTCCGGCCTTTTCCTGTGCTTTTTGACCCACTGTTTGAACCTTTGGGGCGACCTCGGCTTCTACTTGAATGACCTCTCCCTGTGACTGGCATATCCTGTATGGAAATTCCTTAAGGAAACAAAGACAACATGAACACATTCACGAGTGTATCACAAATGGAGATGCTATACAGTTTAGTAAAAAATACAATTTATTTAGTCTTTATAGTTCCATAGATGTTTAGTGCAGGTATTATAAATTTCATTGTCCATGTATTCCCTATATGTAGCAGTGTTAATCTGCAGCTGCAAGATACAACAAGAATCCACTGACACGTGAGACTTTGTTCCAGCATAAACTTCCATAAATTAGAGCTCACTTCATCAACATACATGAAGTGTATATCCATAAGGCCAAATGAATTATTTATTTTATTTATGCAGAGGAGTTAGCCGTGTTAGTCTGTAGTAGCAAAATCAAAGAGTCCAGTAGCACTCTTAAGACTAACCAACTTTATTGTAGCATAAGCTTTTGAAAATCACAGTTCTCTTCGTCAGATGCATGGAGGGCAAGAAGAAACTCGTCAGATATATAGGTGGAGAGGGGAGGGAGGAGTAGATGCAAACAGTTTCTTCTTGCCCTCCATGCATCTGACAAAGAGAACTGTGATTCTCAAAAGCTTATGCTACAATAAAGTTGGTTAGTCTTAAAGGTGCTACTGGACTCTATTTTATTTATGTCATTTATAGTCCTCCTTTCTCATTGAGACTCAAGGCAGATTACATAGTGTGAGATTAGTATCAAGGACAGTATTATAAACAATGTCATAGCGTAAATAAACACAAGTTTACAACGACATAACGTTAGCAAGAATCCAATACAGAGTTGAAGAAATCCTGAAACAGAACATAAGCAATTCTAGGGCTGACATAGGAGCACATATTTAAAGCAACAGATAGTACGTAACGCAACATAGCGGTATGTGAGGCAATATAGTGCTGAAATCTAAGGGTGAAGTCTATGGTCCCTAACTCATTAGTGGAGCAACTGAGACCCCTCCCTATAATACAAATTATATTACATTTATATGGAATCTAATATAAATTCATTGCCCTTATGTATATACATTTCATACATCTGATGGAGTGAGCTCTGATTCACAAAGCTTACGATGGAATAAATTCTGTTAAAGTGTCATTGGACTCCTGTGGGACTCCTGTGGGACTCCTGTGGGTTATCTGTGGACTCCTGTGTCATTGGACTCCTGAGGGGTGAGATTCTGAGATGGAGAGGCAAGAAACTTGCCTATAGTCACCCAACAAGTTCATGGCTAAAATTATATTGGCACCAGTGGCTTCCCAAACCATGCTTAGCCAGGATGATACACTAACCTCTAAATCTTACTAAAAAAGCATTATATAGTGAATGATGAAACACATCAGATTTCGATGGCTGTTGTGGGTTTTCCGGGCTGTATTGCCGTGGTCTTGGCATTGTAGTTCCTGATGTTTCGCCAGCAGCTGTGGCTGGCATCTTCAGAGGTGTAGCACACTGTCTTTTTGGCATCTTCAGAGGTGTAGCACACTGTCTTTTGGTGCTACACCTCTGAAGATGCCAGCCACAGCTGCTGGCGAAACGTCAGGAACTACAATGCCAAGACCACAGCAATACAGCCCGGAAAACCCACAACAGCCATCGTTCTCCGGCCATGAAAGCCTTCGACAATACATCAGATTTCAATTAAAAAAACAGTACATCTCTGGCCTGTGCTTAGACAAATTTCACATTCATAAGCAACACAAAACAGAAACCACACTTTGATATTCTTAAGACAGGGCCTTACAATGACAGAAAAATACCAACCATTCATGTTGTCAGAGACGGAGCCAGTGATGGAAGCAGGAGAATTGGTAGCTCTTGACTGAGGTGCTGAAGATGCTGGATCATCTACAATCACCAGCATGTCACTGCTGCTCTCATCAGGAGGGATGGAGCCCATGTGCAATTCACTGCTGATGGAGATCTAGACCACATAAACACAGAGAGCTTAAAGCTTATATATACATTATATACACATTATGCCCCTCTCCCAAATCTGTCCGCAGGGGCAACAGAACTCTCACATCCCAGTGTTCCATCCCAGATGTGCCTTGGCTTGTTCTGGGCTGAAATGCTAACTAATATTTATTCATACCCTACATGATGGACAAACAGGAAGAAAAAGTGTTCCATCTTCAGGTGTTTCTGGCAACAAAGGTCTTCTGGATTTCTTGTGCAGCAAATTTCAGGACTTCAGATCATTTGGAAAAACCAAAAGAGTTTTGAACTAGCTTCATAGTGGTGTAAAGAAACTCTTACCTCACTAAAAGGGCTAGGCATGGCAGAGTCTACGCTAACAAATGACTCATCTCCATCTGCTGAGAGGTTGGAGTTATCTGCAGATGGAACAAAGGGGATCACTAGATTCATGCCTTCTCTCCTTTTTTTCCCATCCAACTCATCTTCTTTTTTCTTCTGTAATCCAAACAAAAACAAGCATCATAAGGTCTGGAAACTAAAAATCCAGAAATTAGGAAGCTAAAAATCAGGCAGATTATTTAAGTGTCCACCATAATATGCTATGTAATAAATTTCATTCTGCGATCATCTGCCAATATGAAAATTACAGTCAGCTGCTCCAAGACTTCCACTTATTCTAATAAAATAGTTGGATGATGTAATTTAAAAGCAACGCTGCGGAATCAAGACACAATTCTATCTAGTGCAACATTCTGTTTCCAGCAACAGTCAGTCAGAAGCTTCTAGAGAGTTTATTGACAACCCAGCTATGGATCAATGATAGACAAACATAAAAACCTGGCAAGAAATCCAGGCACAAGGCAAAAATATTCCTTGGCTGACTTATCACCAAATAGTATCAAGACTGAAAGATCAAACTCTCAAAGAAGGCAGCAGGCTGAGAGCAAACACACAATATGAACTATTAATATCTGCAGACTTGTTGCAACTTTTGGGGAAGAGCTTTTGGGAGCAGACTGAAGTTGAATCCAATGAAGATGGGGGTCCTGTACCTGGGCCATGGGCTATTGGGTTCAGGGATCCGGCTCCCAACTCTTGATGGGGCACTGCTCACGCCCACTTCAACGGTGAGGAGCCTGGGTGTGGTCTTGGATATTTCCTTGTCTATGGAGGCCCAGATCATGGCAGTTGCCAATCAGGCAGCTTGCCCCCTACCTCTTACTCCATGACCTTGCAACAGTAATCCATGCAATGGTCACCTCCAGGCTGGACTACTGTAACTCGCTCTATGCTGGGCTGCCCTTGGGCCTGCTCTGGAGATTACAGCTGGTCCAGAATGCAGTGGCGCGGCTCTTGATCAGGACCCATATGACACCTATCTTGCGTCAGCTGCACTGGCTCCCAGTGGAGTTCTGGATCAGGTTCAAGGTGCTGGTCTTGACCTTTAAGGCTTTTAACGGACTGGGACCAGCATACCTTCGGGACAGTATCTCACCCTATATACCCCAGAGGGCACTTTGCTCAGAAGGGAAACATCTTCTGGAGATCCCTGGCCCCAAGGAGATCCATCTTGCCTCGATCAGGTCCCGTGCCTTCTTGGTCCTGGCCCCAACCTGGTGGAATGCTCTGTTTGAGACAACTCAAACCAGTGGGATCTTTTAGCATTCTGCCGGGCCTGTAAGACAGAGATGTTCCACCAGGCTTTTGGTGGTTGAGGCGGGCGGGCCTCCTCTTGGCCTCCTACCAAGGGGGGGGGGATTCCCCCCTTCCTGGTTTTTAGCTCATTGTTGTATATTAGCATCCACAGACCCAGTGATCTATCTACTGTGAAATCCGGTCTGTTTAAATTTTGCTGCCAGTTTTAAATTGCTTTTTAGCTATATGTTATTTATTGTATATTGTATTGTGTTAATCAGGTTGTGATCCGCTCTGAGCCTGCAATGCGAGGACAGCGACTATAAGCCTAATAAATAAATTTATAAAATACTATTGCAATACCATACAGAAATGGAGCAAGTCAAAACTGCATGATAAAATGGACGCAAAATTTTGGGGAAACTATTCCAATGGACTTATAGGGAAATTTATGGACTAAGGACATAAAATTTACAGGCTGCCAGTTATTGAGAGGAAATTGGTATAAAATGTTCTTTAGATGGTACATTACTCCCAAAGATATTGTGAGGATTAGTAAGGGTTACGGTAGACATTGTAGGAAATGTCAGAATATGGATGCAACATTTTACCATATGTGGTGGACTTGTAAGGAATCATGAAAATACTGGATAATAATACATGAAGAGATGCAAAAGTTTATCAAACTCAGATTTGAATTAAATCCGAAAAGTAAGCTCTTAAATATTTTACCAACTAATCTGAGAAAAGAACAAGGAGACTTCTTCCGTTATATGGTGATGGCAGCGAGAGTACTATGCGCAGGAAAATGGAAAAACTATGCTTGTCATGGTCTCCCAGAGTGGAGAGATCAGATTCACGAATTCTCTTCAATGGCCAAATTGACTACCTACTTATAAAATAGACCGATAACTGAGTTTGGGAAAAAATGGAAGGATTTCTTCGATTACTTAGGCTAAACTAATTGACATAGAAGCTTGGAGGGAAGGAGAGAGAAGGAGAAATGTATTTAGGTTTAGGGAAAACAAATATGTAATGTTTTGTTTATTAGGTCAAAGAAACTTAAATGTATTGCTTGTTTTACTCCCAAAACTATTATAACTGTACTGTTTATATACTAATTGGTTGTATAAGATTGTATAACTTTTTAATTTAATGTCTAATTTAGAATCTGCATAACTTTTATACTATGCACTTACTTTCTTTTCTTTAAATAAAATTCTTTTTTAAAAAAAGAAAGTTTATTAACTGGGCTCCAAGGAAACAGCCCTCCTCTACTGTTTGCCTTCAGCATCTGGTCTTCAGGGGTATGAATTAATATGAAAGCTCCATTTAGATATAATGGTTAGATATCTGAGCCAGTGGCCTTCACCTCATTTTGTGGTAGTGAATGACAAAACTTAATTTAATTATAGTACACCAATTATATAACAATAGTTGCTTTAACCATTAGTGATCCAAAGAATGCTGTTTTTCAAGTTAGAAAAGCACAAAATTTTAAACTGAATTTCTTAACAAATATTATTGAAAAGGCAGATACGTTTCTAAATATTATTTTTTTTCACGAAAACTCAATTCAGGAGGCAAAGAACAGACACATATTTATTAGAGTTCTTGTATCAATTCACTGAGTGCCCAGCCAGACTGACCTCTGACCAGATCAGGACTTGAAATTAGACCAAGTGGAACACACTGCCATTACTAACCTTGATTGATAGGTGTATGGGACAAATGAACCCTATACTTATTCAAAAAGTTACCTTTTCAGCATATTTTTCCCTCTTTCGTTTACGCTCTTTCACACGATTTGTCTCCTCTTGCTGCCGCTTCTCCTCCTGACGCTGGCGTACTGTTGATTTAAAAAGTAACCATCAGAAAACTTGTATTACTAGGGATGCTAAGACTCTTACATGTCTGGGTTGCCCCTTTAATCCCAATTCCCTTCTGCCATGCTTTTAATTGAAGAAACTGATACAATTACAGCAAAATATACACAACTTTATACAGGGAAAAATAACACTGAGACTTGAACTGGCAACACACCTCTCCCCAACAAGTTTAACATTCACCAAAAGGCAAAGCATGAAAAAAGAAACAAAAGATCTCACTTTCCTGCATTATGTCCACACTCCTAACTTGTGTTTGTTTATATGAAATAATGTTGGCTTCCCGTTTTGATTTGATTTTCTCTACATGCTATTGCTGCTGCCTGCTGAGGCTCAGCCCTAGCTGTAGGAGGACAAGTACAGCCATATAACACTATTTGTCTCTGGTGTGCATAACACTCACACAACAAGTAATGTCATTCCATCCTTCCATACTCCAAAATGTACAAAATGTAGGGTTGGGGTGAAGATTGGCCCTATCCTTCAAATTTGGAATCTCCTGCAGTAGTTTAAAATTCCTCTGGCAGAACTTTATCGTGGGGCATTAATCCAAAGTAAGGCTGCACTATGCAGTAAATAGCAGAGAAAATGGAGTCCAAATATGGACGGTATAATTACTTTTAAAAACCATGACAATGCATGCATGCACATAACTATACTATTTCATCCACTGCACATGGTAATTATCAACACAAAATAAGAAAGCAACAGAAACACGTTCATGGCATTTGAATGGAAAGATTTCTAGAACTAGGGAAGTACAGATCAGACTTGGGAACGTGGCCTCAGACGTACATTTTTTCTCAAGCTCTTCATCATCAAGCAGCAGACTAACCACCTCTTTGGGTTTTAAGGTGTCTGGTTTGAAATTGCCGCCTGAAATCACCATTCTTTGAATCTACAGGAGAGAACAAAGCCATTAGCCTTTCTTCTTGGACTATTTAATGCCAGAGGACCCCCTCCCTCACCAAAACCAACCTCTATATTATTATGGTGATAAGGAACAGAATGAGGAACTTTTTTCTAGACTATAGATTGGATGGATGATTATGAACATGAAGCCAGACATAATACTGAGTACAGAACATTCATCCGCTTAATAAATTGTTAATAGTAAAAGTGAAGGATATTTAAAGCTTAAAAATAGTCATATAAAATGAAAGCTTTTAAAAACAAAACAGAAGTTTATATCTTGCTAGGCATGCTTAAGTAATAACGCACTGCAGCTTGGCCTACATAGGCCATAAACACAGTTAACGTCCTAAAATACGTTCATATAAACATGTACTCATGAACTCAAATTACAGCTTCAAATAAAAACAAAAAAGAGATTGAGAAAAGGAATAATGGCTTTGTGACTGCCACGCTTTGTAAATGGCATTTACTATAAATTCATAAGGCAACTGAAAGGTTGCATTGCCACTCTCAATTTGAGTTGTTCCCATCTCTCAGGATTATATCTGGTTAGTCACTGTCCAAATTCCCTGCCGTTCCTTCTACCTTTCATTGATCCATGTGTCCTGCCTCACTTACCTCACTTTTCTCCTTGGCCCTCTGCAAGATGCGCTCCTCAATGGTGCCTTTACAAATCAATCGATACACAGTGACCTGTTTTGTCTGACCCAACCTGTGAGCTCGATCCATGGCCTGCTGATCCACTGTTGGATTCCAGTCACTATCGTAGAAAATTACCTGTCAGGGCATTTTTAAAAAAAAGTTACAAATAGAAAAACTAAATCCCAGCTGTTACTTCTAAAGAATATCTGTATTTACTCTGATGCAACAGCTTTGCTCATCTGAGAGAAGTCTTTTAAAGGTGCCATCCTGCAAATGGGTAACGTTGGCAGCTGCTCATCCATGTGTATTCTTTGTTGTAGCTCCCTCTTTGTGGAATGGTCTGCCTGAGGAAGGCTCTCCCAACTCTGTCATTCCATAAAATGTTCAAAACCGTAATGATCAGTTATTAGAACGGTAGTATAATGGAACATTCCAGGAGAGCACCTCTATAATGGAATAGGATTACAGGCCACTGCAATGATTACTGCAGGTAGTACCTGCTTTTACTCCATTGTCTTATACCTTGTAATCCACTTTTTGTATTGTATTCTGCATCGTTAGGGAGAGCATGGCTCAGTGGTAGAGCATCTGCTTGGCATGTAGAAGGTTCCAGGTTCAATTTCTGGCATCTCTAATTAAAAAGATCAGGTGACAGGAAAAACCTCGGCCCAGAAGAGCCGTTACCAGTCTGAGTAGACAATATGGACTTTGATGGACCAATGGTCCTATTCAGTATGAGGCAGCTTCATGTGTTTATAGTATACTTTGCCTTAGATAGTTGTTTGCACTGTTCTCTAATTCTGTACTCCTAGTCCTATTACACTGTTCACTGGTTGTCTTATGCTGTCTAATTGAACAGTTTTATATCCTTGAGTGTCAGGAAGAAAGGCGAGCTCTAAATGAAATAGATAATGATGGCTTTTATTCATAAAACATACATTTTATTGAGTGCTTGTTCAAATCTATGACATGCAAACTATAGCCTTTGGTGGTAAGACAACATATTTAAAGCAAGCTGTTTACTTACTGTATCAGCAGCTGTAAGGTTAATACCTAAGCCGCCAGCTCTTGTGCTTAACAAGAAAACAAAGATATCATTCCTATAAAGACACAAAAGAAAAAGAACTCTTCTGTTTAAACTGTATTGAAGCACTCTACACAAACATTACATATTATAAATCAGGACAAGTTTCACATCAGGCAACCTTTTTACACCAAAGTACTAATTTAAGTTGGTTTTACATAGTTCTGAACAATTCTTAACAATTCATGTTTTAATGATTCAGTAGTGATTTTTCAAAAAAAATGCCACACAATGGTGATTATTTAATAAACAAATATATATAAAGGTTTTAGAGCGGTGTGTATGTGAGAATGCTACAAAGAAGAAAGCATTCTACCAAATACTTTATTGAAGAATTCAATGAATGTGCAAGAAAAACATTGCTAGCACAGCTGTTAGATTTATTTTTCTTCCTGGAAGCACATCTTAAGGAATAAGTTCAGAATTCTTGTTTAGCCTGCTTGCATATTGCATTGATTTCTAACTGACCCCACCCTTCCAACCTGCCCCAGTCATTGTACCATGAATCAACACAATTTATACAACACCTGACAAGATGAACTGCTGATCTTTGAGGGAGATTGTAATAAACATTAAGAAAACATTGCTGCTGACATTATCGATTACATTCATGATTTTCATTCCTCGCAGCTAGAATAGGCAATATATTTTTTTTTCTTGCAAAAGATTCCTGCTTAAAGGGTTTGCTTATGTGGTATACAATAGCTCTTGAGGCTTAGATAGTATGTTTAAGAATATAATTTCCCCTTGTTGGTCTTAAGAAGCCCAGGTAGATTATATTTCATAGGACAGTGCATAGAAAACTGCATGTCAGTTCCAAGTATGCAAGAATGGAGAGATTTCTGCTTTTAAACTTTCTAAAGATTTGTTTCAACTTTCCCTTTAAAGGGGCTTCTGCTGGAGACTGCATCCTCCCAACTCTGCCTCCTTCTTCCTCCATTCTTTGCAGCCACGTCAGAGCTGCATTGTGCAGCAAGGTGGAAACACAGGAAAAAATAAGCTTGAGAGCCAGTGTGGTATAGTACTTGGGTTCAGATCCCCCAACTCTACTATAAGGTGACCATGGGCCTCTCACTATCTCTTAGCTGAATCTACCTCACATCATGATTGCAAGGATAACATGGAGGGAGGAAAAATTATATACTCTCTCCTGAGTTCCTTGGAGGAAGGGTGGGACAAAAATTTGATCCAGACAGATAATTCACTGGTATGTAAGAATATAAAGACAGGATGGGAAAAAACCCTAAACAGCCAATTTAAATGGGAAGAAAGCAACAGGGAAAGCCCACCACAAAATCTAAAACAAAATTAAAAAGCAGTTACTAAAACGAATGATGAAGTTCACAGTGTTTTTCCTCTTGAAATGTCTCGGTGTGGTGAAAATATGGTGTGTGACTCAGCAATCCACTAGTACATTTATTGCAGTTATTTCTGAACTGCTGCCTGCTTTCTGGCACCACACTGATGGCAGAAATTGCTGCAAAATATATCTGTGCCCTTACAGTTCACATAGTTCTTTCTTTAGGATGTACAAATAGGATTTGTACAAATAGGATTTGGGTGGAGCAAAAAACTGACTGATAGCATGCATTAACCCTTTTTGCATGCAACTGCAAAGAAATTGTAGGACTTTTACACTTTGGGCCTTTGTATTTGCATAGATCTTATTTTATCTTCAAAACTGCAATTTACAATCCCAGGCAACAGCCATGACAACATAAGCAGTAGCCAAGGTAAAAGGTAAAGGTAGTCCCCTGTGCAAGCACCGAGTCATTTCTGACCCATGGGGGGACATCGCATCATGACGTTTTCTTTGCAGACTTTTTATGGGGTGGTTTGCCATTGCCTTCCCCAGTCATCTACACTTTACCCACAGGAAACTGGGTACTCATTTTACTGACCTCGGAAGGATGGAAGGCTGAGTCAACCTTGAACTGGCTACATGAACCTGGCTTCCGCCAGGATCGAACTCAGGTTGTGAGCAGAGATTGGGCTGCAGTACTGCCGCTTACCACTCCGCGCCACAGGCTCGGTAAGCAGTAGCCTACATTGCATATTTTAATTTCTTGGCAGTGAGAAGCCTCTACTTTTGTGAAAGGAGACCAATACTGTTGGTCTCTGCAATACTGCACAGTAACAGGGAAGGCCCTCTCTGCTAGCTGGCCATGCCCGCTGCGGCTGCACAGCGGCGGCAGGGGAGGCCTTCTCCACCGGCCAGCTGTGCCGGCTGTGACTGTGCAGCAGCGGCAGGGGAGGCCTTCTCTGCCGGCCCGCCACGCCGGCCATGGCTGCGCTGCGGTGGCAGGGGAGGCCTTCTCCACTGGCCAGCTAGCCAGCGCAGCGTTTGTGGCTGAAGCCTGACCAGGTAAGAGGGGTGGGGTTAAAGGGTGGGATGGGAATTTAAGGGTGGGGGTGGGCCTCCCCCTCCCCATCACTTCAGTATGCTTCGAATCTTTACGGAGCATACCGAAGGGACTTAGAAACCCGAATCTGAAGCAGCATGCTGCTTTGGATTTCGGGGCTTTTTCCAAAACCTTTTCCCGCTTCAGGTAAACCCGAAGTGGGAAACCCGAATATTTTTCAGGTGCACACCGCTACTCAAAACATTACAGAACAGATATTTAAATGTAAAAAAGCAGTCACTTTTATATGGAAGGTTTGTTTTGGAAAAATCTTCACAGGAGTAGAAATCCTGGTTAATCAAATTCCAAATATGTAAAGGCTTGGAGAATCTTACATAATTCTCTTGAATCTGAAGTTTGGGGACAGGGATGGTGTGGGGAAGGAGAAAGAATCAATAAATTCTGCTGTGGTTATTACATTATACATTCTCACAAAGTAATTGTAAAATCTCTGGTAGACCTCACCTGGCTGAGACCTCTTGCATAACTTCTGACCAGTCACCAATGTCCCTTTCATCATTATCACAATGCACTGCAGTTTTAAATAGCTGAGTATGAGGCAGAATCATAAAGGAGTATCTGAGAGAACTGCCAGCACAGCCCCTTCATGCATGATTCTGAAGCAGGGATATCTTACATTTATATTAATGTGGTAATTCCCAAATGGAAGAACAGGAGTCACTACCACAACTGTACTGGTCACCAGTCTAAGACTGGGATCCAAAGACTACCACGTGTGAGCTGAGAATGTTTCCTGCATGCACTGTGTACACATGTGCTGCCCATTCTCTCTCCTGGCAGTATCCCCTCCATGCCATGTTGCACAATACTTTGTTTTTTTTTTTGTGAAAAATTTTTATTGGGTTAGAATCCATTATTTCCACATTTACATTCAATTTTCCCCAATTTTTTCATCTCTAACCCCCTCCCTTTCCCCCCCCTTTTTGTTGACTTCCAACAGCTTTCCAACCCTTTGTCCCCTTTCCCTTACTTTTATTAGCTTCCTCTATCTAAAACAAATATATATTCTCCATTATTCTAAGCAGTACATCCTTAACTATTTTTAACATTATATGCCCAAACTGTAAGTCTTTGTTTCCATCTTAGATAAACAATTTATCCCAATTTTTCAATTTCAGATATTTCTATATATCATAAACCATATAGATCATACATTCGTTTATATCAAACAATTTGACTTATTCTCTATATATATTACTCATTCTATCTTTTTATAATAGTTCTATATATCTCTCCTCACGTAGTCAATCAATTTGACCCATCTATATCTTCAGACATTCAGTTTGGTACAAAACTTATCAGAAAAAAAGAAAATATTGTTAGTTAATCGCTCCTTATATTTAGTCCTTATAATTAATTATTTTCTCTATGTTCTGTTTGTTAACCTATATATATCTATATATATGTCAATCTATTAATCTGACTGCTTATTAATTCACATTTATCTCTTCTCCCCCCGGTAAAGTCTCCCCCCTCTACTTCAATACTTCAGTAGTTCTCAAACTGCCACAGTTTTCCTCCCACCTCCCATTTCTTCTCCAGGTATTGTTTCAGCTTCTCCCAGTCTGTGTTGAACTGCCCTGAGTCCAGATCTCTCAGTTTTCTTGTCATCTTGTCCATTTCAGCCATATACAGCAATTTGTAAGTCCAATCTTCAATAGTTGGCACTTCTTGTACTTTCCATTTTTGCGCATACAAAAGTCTAGCTGCTGCTGTCATATAAAATATCAACGTCCTGTGTTGGGCTGGAATTCCCTCCATTCCCAAGTTCAGTAGCAGGAGTTCTGGGTTCTTATTAATTTGAAATTGTAAAATTTCACTCATTTCTCTTATTATTTCCCCCCAGTACTGCCTGGCTACCTCACACGACCACCACATATGATAGAGGGAGCCCTCATGCTTCTTACATTTCCAGCATTTATTAGAAGTATTCAAATTCCCTAGCGCAATCTTCTTTGGTGTCATGTACCAACGATAGATCATTTTGTAAATGTTCTCTTTGATATTAATACATGTCGTTGTCTTCATTGTAGTTTTCCACAAGTATTCCCATGCCTCCATTGTTATTTCTTTATTAAAGTTTATAGCCCATTTCACCATTTGTGTTTTAACTATCTCATCCTCGGTATACCACTTCAACAGTACTTGGTATACCTTGGATATTCTTTTCTTATCTTCTTTAAGAAGGGTCTGCTCTAGTTCCGAATTCTCTATTCGTATACCTCCCTTTACAGAGTCCGAATTATATAAGTCTCTGATCTGTCTATACTGGAACCAATCGTAGTTAGGTGATAGTTCCTCTTGTGTCTTTATTCTAAGTTTGGATGCTTCAGTTTTAGTTATTTCTTTATACGTTAAACATTGTTGTTCATTATCAACAGCTCTCGGGTCTATCACCTCATATGGAACCACCCACAAAGGGGTTCCTTCTTGTAGATAAATTCTGTACTTCTTCCAGATTATGTATAGACTTCTCCGAACAAAGTGATGCAGGAACATCGAGTTGACCTTTACTTTGTCATGCCATAAATATGCGTGCCATCCAAATATTTTTTTATATCCCTCTAGGGCTAATAGTTTCTTGTTCTTTAATGTCATCCATTCTTTCAACCAAACTAGGCAGATTGCATCATGATAAAGTCTCAGATTGGGCAGTTGCATTCCGCCTCTTTCCTTTGCATCTTGTAAAACTTTCACTTTCACTCGAGGCTTCTTGCCTGCCCAAACAAAATCTGATATTTTCCTCTGCCATTTTTCAAATTGTTTGGAGTCTCTGATGATTGGTATTGTCTGTAGCAAAAACATTACTCTTGGTAACACATTCATCTTAACTGCTGCAATCCTGCCCAACCATGACAAATTCAATCTATTCCATTTAATCAAGTCTCTCTCTATCTGAGTCCATAGTTTTTCATAATTGTTTTTGAATAGATCTATGTTCTTTGCAGTTAATTCGACTCCCAAATATTTCACTTTACTTGTTACTTCACAATCCGTTGTTTCCATTAACAATTGTTGTTTCTGCTTAGTCATATTTTTGCATAATATCTTTGACTTCTTTTTGTTAATGAAGAAACCTGCCAAGTCTCCAAACTCCTTGATCTTATCTATCACTCTTGGCATGTTCTCCAATGGGTCCTCTACAATTAACATTATGTCATCCGCAAATGCTCTGACCTTGTATGAATAGTCCTTTATTTTTATTCCACGAATTTCATCATCTTGACGTATTTGTATCATCAGAATCTCCAATACTAAAATGAACAACAATGGAGATAACGGGCAACCTTGTCTTGTTCCTTTACTTATCGTCAATTTCTTGGTCAATTCATCATTCACCACGATTGCTGCAGTCTGGTCTCTATAAATTTCCTTAATTGCTCTGATGAATCTTTCTCCCAATTGTAGCTTTTCCATAGGGGCAAACATAAAGTCCCAGCCATGTTGCACAATACTTTGGAGAGCTCTCTGATCTTGAGAGTGGGGGTTTGGGGGGTGAGTGGGAAGGGCCCCAGTGTGTAAGTGGAACTGTGTGTGACCTTTTGGATTCTGACATATATTAAGAAGCTGAAAAAATTACCCAAGCAACAGATTATGAGTAGTTAGGAAGAGTTCCAACATGAAGACTAAATATGGGAGAGGGAAAGTGATATGCTTAAATGGGAGTTTGGGAAGTACCTATCAACACAATTACTACAATTAAAAAAGATACCTGTTCTGAAAGTCAGCAACCATATCCCTTCTTTCTGAGATTTTTGATGAGCCATCTAATCGCATGTATGTATGTTTCCTGTAAACCATGTATTCCTAAGTCAAGAACACAAGAAATCCAAAAGAAAATTGATTAATCTTATACCTTTCCAACTAGAATTTCAGCAGAAGTGAAAATCACACTAGCTATTGAACATCAACTTTGTATATCATATTATGGGTGCTCTGATGTACCAAAAGGCAACCTAAATGCAAAGTAACATTTTTGTACAATACTATTAAAACCTATTCATTTTGAAATGAATGGCATAATGAAGAAATATTGGACATCAGAAAGCTTGTATTGCACAAGTACTTTGTGAATTCCCATTCGATCAAGATTAATTAGCCAGCCAAAATTACCAAGTGATTTTAACCCTGTACCTGCTTAACTATTTCTGACCTACATAATATATTGTTTGGTTATCATAATATGCAGAAACAATTTCAAGCTCTCTGGAAGAGCATTTGGGATGCTCTTAAAAGGCTGTAATAATCTATAAAGTACAAATACTGTAAGAGAATCAAGAGCACAAGATCCTCTTGCTATATGCAGCCCCAGCACCATTCTCCACAAACACTGCATCTCTTTTCCCATCCATAAACACAGATGCTCAATATTTTGAATGTTATATTAATGAAAACAAGGATGAAAAAATACTAATAAACAGACTGCCAGTCTTGTTCAAAAACTGTGTTGCTATCACAAGCAAAATCTAAATTACTTACCTTACATCCCAGAAATAGATTAGGTATACATTTATTTGTTTTTCACAACTAATTTCCCCACAAAAGTAACAGGACAACATGAATTAAGGATATATTGCCTTCTAGCCATAACCCCTCAGTCTACTGCTGTTTTTCAACAATACTGGCCATCACACCAGAAGTAACTAGCATTCTTGGTCTTCAGCTCTAAAAAAAAAAGTGTACCAGCCTTCTTGCACTCAGCTGTCAAACACACCAGACAGCCTTTTTGACCAGGAAAGAAAAGGAAGGCCAAGCAGCTTTTGTAATAGAAGCAGCAAGAAGGGCAAAAGGAAGCCCAGATCCCCAGGCAACATCCAGCAAGCTCCAATCCTAAATTTACATGATTGCCCTTTTGTTGTGTTGGCAGCTGCTGGGGGGATCTCTCTGTTGTACTGTAGCGCAACCAACAAAGATATTTTAGCATTGCAGCCAGCTGTCTGAATGGAGGTGAATTATCCTGGACAAGCAAGATCACTGGACATGGTTGCTAAGCCACAGGGAGCTTGAATCATGCCTGCTACAGATCTCAGAGCAGCTCATACAAACATCAGAGTAGTCGGGTGAGGATGGAGTGTATATTGGAACCTGCTTCAAATGGGATAAATATATTTGTATGGCTAAAGTAGGAGGGTAGAATCGGGGCCTAATGCACTGTTTGTTCTTCTAACAGAAATCCAGAGTGGTCTTAATATACAGGCACATTCAACATCAAATGTAATATTTGGGATGTTAACACAGGCACAATTATGACAGAGGTTTCAAGAGGTCTCGCCTGATAGATCTTTCCCCACACACAGACTGGAATTTTCAGCATTTTTAAGTAAAGAAAGGTGATACTGCCTAATCCTAAAAAGTGTATTAAAATCACTGTGAATATGTTTCATTAAGCTTGTTCAACTCTAAAAGGTCATTATAACACCAAAGGAACTAATCCTGAAAAATAATGAAAATCAATTTAGAGTGTAGAAAGCCTGTTACTTAGGCAACAGAGGAGTTGACTCATTTCATCTCTCCCTTCCTTTGATCCACTGGAAATGACAGGGAATTTGCTAAGCCAAAAAAAAATTATACACCACACAACAGCAATTATTCAAATCAAGAAAGTTTATGCAGAGTCTGAGCTCTTGCTTACTGTGGAAGCAAGAAACCAGGTAGGACTGGGGAAATGGGCCATCTGACAGTGCAAAATCGAGTCACAGAGTGGGATCTTACCATCCTCAAGTGCAAGGAACTTGTGGAAGAGAATCTTCCCCTTCCCCTAACAACCTCCTGGAAAGCCAGTACTGATGTTCAGGGAACTCTTCTGGACAAGATGCCACATGCAATCTGGATGCAGTAAAAAGGAGGAAATCCTCCCCCAGTTTGTGCTGGAGGAGCCTGCTCCTCCATCATCACAAGGGGATGAAGATTGCCCTCTCCCTGCCCTTCACAGCAGTCCTTCCCTATTTCATATGATATTGTGCCAGAATGGCCCTTTGATCCCTACTATCAACTTTTTGGGGCACACGGGGATCTTGAGCAAAGGTACAGAAGATTCACCTCTGCAAGCTCCTCCTATAAGCCAATCATTCAATACTGCACAACTGCAGGTGCACACAATAGAACAACTGTTCTGAGCATGGTTTTACAGAAATCAGTTATGGTAGCAATGGAAAAAGTATGCAGAGTTCTATGATAAAGAACATATGAACCAGTCCTAAATACTGCAGTACTAAGGTAAAGGATGCACAAAGTATCATCAAGCAATAAAACTCTTCTTCTGGCACACAGCCATAATTGGAAAGACTGTGCTATTTAGGTTGTGCTGTGGCCTGAGCCCCTGCACAACACACCTACCACATAGATAAAGATTCATCAACCGGCAGTGGTGCTGCACAAAGGTACTCATGCTGCACTCCTTTACACATTACTTGGGCCTACTGGAGATGTAGACTCAATATAAAGTCTGTACAACGCCTCCAAATTTAAGTTGCTTGGTGAACTTTTCCCTGGCAGTGACAGAAGGGTAGCAGGGAGCTCTATCTCCCTTGCCAAAGATAAGAGTACTGCACTAGGAACACTGAAACTACGAAAACTGCAGTTCTGTAAGTCTAGAAGAGAAAGTGAAAACTTGTAAAATGTCACTGGATCGATTGGTCTCTGGCTTTTCTTTTAAGATTCTAATGCTAGATCCTAGATTGTAGATTTCATTAGTCATCAGCTTCAGAATACCCTCTGTACAGGTTACATGGTTCCTACCTCCAGTAAGTCAATCATCCGCGTCATTTGAGAGTAGATAAGAACTCTGTGTCCTTGAGATTTTAATCTTGTCAATAGAACATCAAGGGCATAAAGCTTTCCGCTGTCTGTGATCAGGCTCTCTTTGTCTAAAGGGAAGGAAGGGGGAAAAGATAGCTAAAAGCTTGCCGCAAGGAAGACATTGCAGCACTAGATAAAAGATTCATTTTTACAATCATACTTTAGTTGATTTATATGAAGATGCTCCTCAACCTGACTGAGGAAACTCTTATACCTCATTTTCAAGTCCTTAATTCTCCAAAACCAAGGGACTTCTCCCAAAGCCAGCCATTCATATTGTACTTTTCAGACATTTAGACATTGCCAAGTTTATCTATAGTTTTCCTATACAAGCACGAGCAAAACAATGATGAACACAGAACACAGGTAGTACTATGAGCAAACAAAACTCTATATGCCACTTAGAGCTCAAATACTTTAAACAGTAAATAGTAAAAAAAAAGTCTCAGCTAGTAGAATTACAGGTGTGTGAGAAAATACATGTGCCTCTCCTTTATTTTCAGGGCTAATAATGCTGTCAGTTGTAGATAATTTATATTAGGCCAATATGACCAACTTTGTGTTCAGATCTTTAAAAAACTCATTTACTAGATACTAAACTCTGTACTTATTAGATACCTATGGAAAACTGCCATCTTTACACGACCACCTTCTTTTCCTGGTTCACATTTTTGTTATATCAAGATGTTAGCTATAACCATGAGCTGTGTATATATCCTACGCATATCCAGCATAACATGGGATACTTGAAAGATTCTGGCATCATGAATTTTACAATTTTCATTTCTTCTCACTTCAGCTTCTCAGTTCATAGTGGCAAAAAACATTAAAATATGTGCACTTGGTAGTGCCTGCCTAATAAAGACTTAGAAACATAAAGGGCTTTGGAAGAGATTTCTGGGTATCCAAAGGCTGTATTTCTCCAACCCATCTTACCACAAATGACAAATTCTGTAATATAAAACATGCTTCTATCTATCCCTCCTCTTTCAAGATCCTGAATTGGGAAAGATTTGTAAAGATTAAGCTTTTTAATCACACGTTTGGTACACAGCATATCAGACAAACCAAAGTCTTTCACTCTTAATGTGAGAAACCAAAACTGCAAAAGAAGAAAAGACAGAAGAAGCGCAGCCAAGTCATGGAATTGACGTATAACTGCCTGCCTGATTTAGAACTATATTAAATGCCGCTATGGTTACACCTACTGTCTTGCTTAAAGTGGATGCCGTCATATGACTCACTGAGCTGGTATATCTATATATGTTTAAGGGTTCAAATTACAGATGAGAAAGACTGTAGGCTCCCTAAATGATGCTGAAACAAATTTGCTTACAAAGGAGATTTATGATATCAAAGACTGATTAATTCAATCCTATTATATTTTCCCTTTATTTTCACAGTATTATTCCAGAAGCGGCAAAAGTACTTTTAAAACACCACTCTGTGTTTTTCTACAAACTGTCTTGTATAAGGTAACTAATATCAGGGTAAAGCTGCTGGGCAGGGGGAATTCCAGATTGTGAAATCACAGTTTATGTGATTTGTTTTCATAGGATGTTGGGGTCTGCATATGAGAAAAGGGGAAGAGAACTCAACGACTTTCAGTAGCCCTGTGCTAGGAGGTACTTCCTGGTATGTGTTTAGATTATCTCATGAATCTGAAACTGTCTATCAGACTTTACAAAAACCTTTTAAGGAGACTTTTGACCTTGATGCCCTCTGCAATAGTAGAGGACTGATCATTTTATTTAAAACACTGGTATGTCACCTTTGACCCAAACAGGGCCTTCTGATGAAAGAAAATACTTAAAGAGTGGCCCAACCATATTTCCCTTACTATAGAGGACAGAAATCAGATACAGTAAATGAGAGGTGGGGAATACATTTAGCTCACACAAAATATATATTACTACTAACACCAGTGTTTATATCTGAAGCAAACTGATATGGATAAATGTTTGTATAAATTCACTAGGAAATAAGCAGAATATTTTTTAACCTGGGGAAATATTACCCACATAACATGGTACCTTTATTTAACAAACAAAAGTTAAAACACACAAATGTTTTTAATCTGCTATCTAATTGTAAAAAGACAAACAAGTCGTTTCTAAACTGTAACAACAAATTGTTAAATTATTTGTCCTTTGAACTGATCTCTAGCTCTCTGTCATCTCCAACAGGACGAAAGAGTATGAATAATTTATGTGTTATAGATTACCTAAGCTCCAATTCTGCCTTCCATACAATATATAAAGAATTTTTAAAAAGGAAAGGCTGTTCATCACTGACACAAATTTGTGCTGCCAGAATATTAATCAAAACTGGCTTCCTTTTATTAAAAAAATTGCTTTTAGTAGGCTTAACTGAGCTTAGTTGGTTAATGAGACGGTACCATGGATGCTGTCTGTGGAAATAATCAAAACAATAGCTTAAGAAAATAGCCCCAAACAGATTTTATTGAGAAATATTGCTTTTATCTTAGTTCCTACTAGGGAGTTTGAAAATGACCCCCTGGTAATGTAAAAATAGAGAAGAAAAACTGCTAAATCCTGGTTTCTGGTTTATTCCCTCCATGAGAAGTCTGCAGGGCATAATAAGGTCAATGAAGCGTTAGCAAGCTCTCACAGTAAACAGTCAGTGGAACTGGTACTGTTTATCAATATAAGGAGGACTCAGACACTTCCTGCCATTTAATCCAAGACCATTTTTCTTTCAAAGAACAGGAAAAGCCTCAAGAGATTCCCACAGTGATCACAAATGGGAACATGGAGTCTGAGAGAAGACAGAGTTAACTGCAATAACAGCTGTTCTGCTGCTCATTTCAATATCCACCTCTCATTGCACTGAATCACTCCTAGAATTGTCATTCTTCTAAAGCAAGCTAGATCTTATCTACTTTCACATCCAGTTTTCCTTATTCAATTTCAAAAGTAACTCTGCTGTAGATTTTTTCCTCAGAACTTCCTGGTATGAATCTAAAGCTACTTTTATTAATTTACAATTTACTATAGTCCTGTTTACAAACTCTTACCTGAGTCAATCTGCCTCTTTAGAGCCCATATAAAGCTGTATACTTATACATGGGAGTGCACATATTGTGAGAAAATAATGGATGATGGGACATTTGGAATTTTCTTAATAGTTTCACTCTATTACTTGACAGTACCATATACAGATATATATTAGGACACTTCCATGATCTGACAATGCAAGAACCTTAATTTCATATCTCTACTTATAACCATCTCACACTTTTCCTTTTCTTCTACAAGCAGTTATTAATACTGTGCAATGGAGACAGTTAATATAATGTAGAGATGCATGTAAACACAAAGCAGTAATCAAATATATGCAAAGCATAATTAAGGAAAGCACAGATCCTACACATGTCCTTGATAGTTTATCAAGTGTCTCGGAGGAAGCCTTCATTTTACTTTCTAGCATATTGTTACACAATACATGGACCAAAGTTTGAATACTTATAGCAATAAGGTAAACAAAAAACACACCCTGACACACCCTGACACACCCTGACACACCCTGACACACCCTGACACACACACACACACACACACACACACACACACACACACACACACACACACCTCCAAATATATATATTTGGTCTGCTGCCTCCCACATCCATTAAATTATTCAATCATAGGACTGCAACCCACCTGGTATCCTTATGAAAGACCAGCCATTTTGAGGCCTGATCCCTAACAATCCTCCAGGGTATTCTGGGAAGAACTGAGAGCACCTTTTCAGCCAGCCACTTGTTAGTTCAGGTGCACCATGCAATATACACTGCTTTGCTTCAAGGCTTCCCCCATCTTTGAATGCCCTACGTTCATACTCTGCACTCCGATCATTGCAGTAAAAGTCCAGTGGCACAGCTGTTACCTGTGGATTAAAAGAGTAAAATTATACTGGAGATTATACTTAAACAGCAGTAATAATTTACTTTCTTTTAGGAACACAACCATAAAAACCATAACAATCATTCTATCCAATTTGCAATAGTGAATGAGTCAAACAAGAGGTGATGTCACAGGTGTTAGGTTATGACGTATCAAAAGGATTGTTTCTTGAGGAAGCTATTACTATTCTTGATGTTTATTATACCTTGGAGACATACTGAGGACAAGGATTTAGGATTTTGACTTGCTCTAACCAGCTTGAAACTGTAGAAAAGAAGCAACACTATCACAGCTGCATTCATGGATTCAGTTTAGTGCAGCACATTTAAAAGCTGCCTTGCAAAGAATCTCCAGTGTTCCCTTTGGGGGATGGGGACTGGGCTTAGGCTTCAAGGACCAACTGCAGTGGTGGCACAGCCTGTTCTCTTATGACCCTCAAACCGCTTGAGGTGTGGACAGATCTCAGAAGGCACCCAACATGGCACTGCCATGTTGAGTTTGCGCAGCAAAAAAAATTATTTTTGTATTTTCTAAAACAGAACACTTTATTTAAGCTTGAGAGTCAACCTGGAAACAGTCCTGGACTATCCAAACACAGAGCTCCATTTCCATATTTAGAATGTCAAAATCATTGGTTTATCCTCACACACCACTTTCCCTACTATCAGTTTCAGAATGAATTACCCTACCAAATGAACAACATTGCCAACATAGGAATCTAAACTGTATACCAGAGTAGCTATCCTGGACAATCTCCATCGTTTTAATCCTTGCTGTTATCTGGATAGAGCAGAATTTTAGCCAAAGAGCTGTCTCCTCAAATGAATGGCTTCTTGATAAGAAGTCTATTCCGCCAGACAAGGTTGTCTTTTTTAACACCCCCCCCCAAGCTATAGTACCCTCTTTATCTCTCTTCAATAGGCTATAAGGCAAGACCATAGTACCACCTTGTGCAGCAACTCACTGCTTCTGAAAACATACACATTTTCAGAGATAATAAGTGAATGCCAAGGCAACAACAAATGGATGTAAGATATAGTGAGAAAGATACAGAGTTATAATCTCTGCTTAAATACTTGCATAGCAGATGTTGGGCATGTCTCATCTGAAAAACTATTAATTAAACAGAATGTCAGTGGACAAATCTCTTCAATGCATATCAATGCAGGAGGGGTACCTGTACTATTATGGAATGGAATGCACTATAGCCCCTCTATAAACAAAGAGAAGCAATCCAAATCTGAATTAAAAAAAAAATAGCAGTCACTGTTTATATATCCAGAATTAAAACAAGTAATCCCGTGAGCTACAGTTCTTCAGGTAAGGAACAGAGCTTTCACAATTCCTTAGTAAGTCTATTTAACTCTCATGTGAAAAGGGAGAAAGAGATGATTGCCCAAATAAATGATCCTGTTTCCAATGATCCCAAAGCACATTCAACAAACCAGTATAAACCAGATGACCCAGATCCCACCTCCACCTGCCCTGCCACATGGAGGAAGTCAAAATCATGTTTTGCAACAGAAGTAAGTAATCTTTGGATTTCCTTGTCCACTACTTCACTAAGCCACCCTGCTATTTTAAAAGACAGTAAGTATGTTACAGTAGATGTGAGAAGCAATGTGTATCTTGGTTTTCACCAGAAATTCTTAACAGGCCTTTGTATTCCCTAGAAAAAATTTCTAGCTATTAGCAAACAGAAATTGGACATACGCTTATAGCTTATTACATGTGATTAGGTGTTGATATGTTTGAATTTCTCAAAAGGCACTGTGAATGTCACTCAACTGAATAGTTCTATACAAACCCTACCCTATGACAAACGTTTATTTATACCATGATATACAAAAATAAAAGTCAAAACTGTTTGAAGTCTCTTAAGATATAGATACTAGAAAAGGCTGAAGGTACTAGGTAGTAGGAAAGAACAAAGACCCAAAATGAGATGGAATGACTCAATAAAGGCAGCCACCACCATCATCTTGCAATACCTGAGCAAGGCTGTTAATGATAGGACATTTTTGAGGTCATTTATTTATAGGGCGTCAGAAGTCAGAAGGGACTTGATGCCACCTAACAAACACAAGATTTAGAAGAAGTGGAAAATCATTACTCAAGCAGGTATAAAATTAGGCAGTGGATAATGGATGAAGCCTGTGTATCTGACATTCTGTAGTCCATGTATGGTACAAATTCAAAAAAGAAAGGCAGTGTGTCAAGTTGTATTGTATGCTGCAATGCATCTGAGATAAAGAGACCGGCCCATGAAACAATTCATAAACAATTCAAAAATGTTTTATTTTGGGACAATAAAGCGAGAAACCAGTTACTTGATGCTTGTCAGAGAAGAGATATATAAAAAGCAGTTCCAATTGAGCAGTATGCAAAGTATTACTATTTGGAGGAGTCTGCTACTTTCAAGTCAAAAGCAATGCTATGGACAGCAAATACAGTCACAAATAATGCAAAAGTACCTAAAAAGGATATCCTATACTGTGCTGCCATCTGCAGTCAAGAAAAAGGAAAGGTTTTATAAGAACTATATAAAGGTTCCTCTGATGGAACACTGCCACCAAGCATTCATTCTTCAGCAATGTATGCTACGAACATTAAAGCACCTGAAGTCTACTGCTGCCCAATAAAGTACAGCCTCACAGTTTGTTTAGGTCTTAAATGAAAATGAAGTATAAGGAATCTAAAAAACCAAGTTGCTTTCTTTCCACTCAACAGTGAAGTATTAGTTCCTAAAAAAATACTTGAGAAAGACCTCATAAGATCATACTGAATCAGAGTTATGAATACTGTTTGTAGGTATGAGTGCAACTTTTCTGAAACTATGCCTCAGTGTTCTGCTAAGGACTTATCCAGAAATATATTCCTATACATACTGCCAATTTTACCTTAAAATCTGCCCTAGCTGCAAATCATATTCCCAATGTCAGAATCAATACTCAGGTGGATAGAGCAGGAGGCTGATGTTCGGAGGAATGCCTTTGTTTAGTTACATCTGGCTTGGAAGCTGTGTCTGATGTTGAATACAGCTGATTTGGCCACAATGATCCATGCTACTGTAGGGTTGCCTTTGAAGACAACTTGGAAACCTCATTTAGGGCAAGATGCAACAAGATTGGGACACACAGAACCAGTCATGTTACTGAGATACCTAAACAGCAACACTAGCTGCCAGTGTGTTTTCAGGTTCTATTCAAGATTCTGGTTTTAACCAATAAAACCCTTAATGGCCTAGGACCCACATACTTACTGGACTTCTTTCACACAAGGACCTTTTGTGCCTGCAGCAAAGATTGTTTAGCATCCTGATGACAAAGGTCAAAACTGTATGAACAAGGGATTTTTCCTGTGGCAGCTCCAGTTCAATGGAATGGGCTGCCCAACGAGTATACCATTATTTAAAAGAAAGTACAAAGGAAAGCTTTTAAAAGGAATTTTGGTTGATTTAGTATGGTTTTGGTTTTTCTGGAGAGCATATTGCTTTTGAAACTCTTGCAAAATTCATGTTTTATAGACTGTCTTGTTTTCCTCTTTGTCTTATGGAAACAAGTCATATACATAGTTTAAATTAAGACTTTAGCCCATTTTTTAGAGTGCCAAGGACAGAAGTTGAGCTGCTTATATTATTCTCCTCATTTGCCAGCACATAGGTATCTATGGCTCAATTCAGATAATGCCCACAGATGTATTACTATTAAAGCAAATACAGATCAGCAGTGGGCCATTTGGGCAGCCTGGTGATATGGGCCTTCTGCTCTTTGCCTGCTTCTATTTGATTATTGCTCTCATTGCTTCTCTACACAGAATGGGGATTTATTGCTCTGCTATCACTTTCAAATAAACGACATCATACAGTGGAGTGCAAGCAGATATCCATACCAGTGGAACCTTACCCGATAAACCACAAGCATGTTTAGGGTGGAGAGGATTTTCTAACAGCAGATGGTTAACTGTATCTGAAGTTAAATGTTGCTGATTATGGCTTTTCATATTTTGTCAGCAAACAATAACAGCTCATAAGAAACCAAAAGACTTTCAAATTTTATGGAACAATAAAAAGTAAAGTTAATATGTAAGACACACTGGCGTGTATCCTATCACTCTACTCCGCAAAATTTGATGCCTTGCTTCATCCTAATGAGGGGAATGCTCAGTGTATTTGTTTGACATGCAGAAGGTCTCAGGTTAAATCCCTGACATCTCCAGTTAAAAGGATCAGGTACTGTGAAGGACTTCTACTGGAGACCCTCTATCACTGGTAGACCAATGGTCGGATTCAGTATCAGGCAACTTCATGTGTTCAAAGAGACTTCTTCCAAAAGCTACTGAAGATGGAGGAAGGCTCCTTAGAATAGAGAAAGGCATCAAACTTTGCAGAGTGGTATGGTTTGATACATGCTACTCTCTATCTGTGCTTCCCTTTTCCTTGGCATTTAAAGTTTAGCCGTACTCTCCAAATTTATACTACCACAGAGTTTGTAGAGCACTAGAAATCTGGATATCATGAAGTAACTTAAGTGGTCAACGCTCTTGTTATTAAGTAATTTTCTGCACTGTATCCCTAAATTGCTACTGACTTAAAAATACAGGCATTTCCCAATACCTTAAGACATAAGAAATCTGAGAGCAGATTTACTGGTTTCATATGAAGTGAGAAAGGATCTCATTATTATCCAAGAAATTATACTTCATATGGATATGGGGCAAGGGAAAAAAACCCTCAGTGCCTCTTCTATGTTGCAATTAAAATAGTCGTTAACAAGGTGAAATGGTACCAAGCAGCTTGTAGAACATACTTGGTTATGATGAATTTCTGATTTACACATTCTGAAATGTAGTTTCAAATGCTGTGGACGCTCTATGCAGACACTGTATTTGATGGAGAGAACAAGATTGCATACTCCTCCTATTACATTTGGGAGATGGGCTGCGGCTCAAGGAGGAAAGCATCTGCTTTCATGTAAAACTACCAGGTTCAACCCCTGGCAGCTCCAGTTAAACGATTTCAGATAGCAGATGCTGGGAAGGACCTGTTTCTTCCTGAAACCTCAGAGAGCTTGTGCCAGTCAGAGCAGACAATAATGAGTTGTATGGAGTAAAGGTATGACTAAGTATAAGGCAGCTTCAGATGTTCACAGGCAGGCTGGATGATACTTGTGCAGATCAAGTGTGAGGCAGAGGGTACAAAATTAGCATATGTAGAATTCTGTGGTATGCACATATGTTACCATGCAACTATGATATACAGTATTCAAATGTTAAATGAGAATAAGGCAGGTATGATCACATGAAAAGTAACAGTGCCTGGATTTCTAACATCTGAGCAAAGCCAAAATTTCTTTTGGAAAATAAAACAGCACAAAATTAAACATTCAATGAAATATAATAAAGATCAAATATTTAGAAATAATAAGAGCACTGGTCTTCTTCCATCTACGATACATTTAAAAATATTCATAAGAGAGCAGGAAGATGGTTTTAAATACATACCTTTGGGCTCACTACACACAGGAAGGATGGCAGCTCTGTGATTTGACAACACTGTTTCCATGAGGTAGCTGATCGTTGATGAACAATATAATCGGAATAGCCAATTACTGCTTTACAGTGACTTGTGAACACAAGGTTCTAAAAAAAGTAATAAATTTCAAGATGTTTACAAAGATTTCAAATAGGGTTTTTTAAAATAGTAATTCTATTCCATGTAAGAATGGGTACTAATGCAAAATTATCAAATATCTTCTTTACAGTATGGCCCTTCTTTCCTAAGAAAATGACCTCAGTCTATTGCCACTAATGATCTTTTCAAATTTGATTCTGATAAGCAAATTTAATTCTGGAGAAGCATAATTACCATATAGTGTTATTAATAAAGTATATTGAAGTGGGAAAGATTAATTTAAAAGTTCTGAAACTTATACAAATGCTGAGTGTAAATGCTGTTAGCAATATTTTCAGAATATATTGATAAAAAAGCAGACCCCAGGGACACACACATTTAGTCATGTCTTGGCCTCCAGTGGAGACACATGAGAGCATGTAGAAGCTTTAAAACTTGACTGGACGTAATGGGGGAGATATGAACCGATACCTCCATGTAGTAGATGGTTTCCATGCTTTGCATGGCCACTGCAGCATTAAGCAGGACCATCAGGATTCCACAAATTGCTCCCATGAAGAGGCACCAGTTGACACAACCAGCACTTTCAGGCAATCAATTTGGTTAAGAGCTCACTGGTGGCCTAAGGCACACACTTGCAAACAATCACACAGAGGGCAAAAAGCATCTGAACCAGGCCTCAACGTAGAACCGAAATGTACAGAACATATGAGATGATGGAGAGTATAAATAATTGAGCTTGTGTTGTATCAATATAAGAAATTTTAGTAGTGATGAGCTCACCGAAAAGGAAATATAATTTCATACGGTGGACAAAAGAAGCTACTTCACACCTGAGAAGCTGTCACGGGTATAAACCAACCTAAAATATTTTAGGTTGGACAAAAGAAGCTAACAAAGTAACCTTTTGGTGGCTTCATTTTTAATTTAAAAAGCAAGATGCTCTTTTCCAGCTATATCAAAGAGAGAGATAACATTGCAAATAGCTATATATATTTAAGGTTAATAAACCCAGACAATTTTACACCAGGGGTTGTAACATAGCTTTCTCTATATAGTCAGGCCCAAGATAATGTTTCACATGGCAAGAGTTTTCCATCCTAAGTCTGAGGGAATTAAATCAGATGGGTGATCATGTCTTGGATACTATAACTGTGAAACAGGGAAGCGGGTAGCATTGCTGAAAGCAAGTGAAATACATATTTACACTGAACTCTTGGCAGAGTTTAGAGAACAGCAAATCTTGCTCTTATTTTTCTACTAACCCACCTGAGCAACAAAACAGTAGTTGCAGAGGCCAACATAATCCCCTTCCTACAATTAAAGAATCCTTGCCAAGTTAATTATACCAGGAATTACACTAGAACCCTGTCCATGTCTCCTTTGTTAATTCAGGTCACAGTCTCAGATTTGAATGAGATCATCTGGACAATCTGGTTTCTTCTGCACAAACCAGGCTTCTAAATCATAATTTAATCCTGGTTTAGAATCCTGGTTTGTGGAAAAAAAACAAGCTCTAGTTTGTCCAGATACCCACATTTGAATGTCGTAACAAACTGGCCAGACTTCCAAAACCAGGAAGTCTACATTCTGTGTGAGGAGAGGAGAGAACAGAAACACAAGTACAGTAATTTTAACCAGATTTGTGACAGTCATAAACAGAGGTCTGTTTCTTGACACCTCAGCGCACCCAGTCCCTAAGCCAACAACTGGCACTAAAACTCTTGAATCCTGAAATCGGTTGCAGTTTCCATCTCTCTTCTTCATGACTACTACCACACAAATATGTATTTAAGAAAAAAAAGGTGTGCGGAATTATAGCTACTGTAAAGCTGGGGCAAGGGTACTGCACAGAATTAGATAACAGCCCCTTTCCACACAATAGTGTGCCAGAAAACTATAATATCCTTTGCTCTGAGGGTAGATCAGATTAAAGGAAAGAGGCCCCTTTCTTGTATGCATACTCTTAGTGGTGGTAGATTATCTATTACCCCTTTCCCCTCCAGTCTGTTCTTCACTTTCACCAGATTCTGGGAGGTAGAAGCTACATCCTTTCCCTAAGTTATCAAGAAAAACACAGATACACCACAGTCTTCTAATTTGTCAGTATGTGCTACTAAGGCAGAGTACCACGAATGTGCTGAGGCCATTAAGGCCACGACATGCTGAGATTGCTGGAGGCTTTAAAACTGCACCATTTAACCCAAGTAACTTGCAGTTGCACAGAACTGAAAGTATTGCTTACCTGCAGCAAAGTGCAGTTGTGCAAGTTGGGAAGGGAGAGCGGGTAATTGATTTCCAGCAAGAAATCTTTGTTCTTCAGACACTGAGACTTATGCTGGTGATCCCCTTTGGGCTCTCTCCAGAAGCGCCAGTGGTTGAGCCTGTAGGTAGCTTTCAGAGACAGGAAAAGAGCTAACCATCTGAAACAAACCATAGTAGACTCTCTTAGTCACAGTTCAGTTAATGCACATGTAAAAACACAGAAAGACTACAGCTTTCTAAAGCCTGTTTATTTAGCACCTACATTTGGAACTCATTTTTAAAAACAAAGTTATCAGAATTTTTTAAACTTTGTGCAATGTGACTTTTATTGTGGGAACTGTTTTATAGTACACTAGTTACTCCAGTGTAAGCTCACTGACTTCAATGAACTTAGACTGGAGTAACTCTGCACACGACTGCACTGTTAATTACTAAGTAAATCAACTTTTTGTTTCTAAACTTGTTAGTCATTCAACTGCCTTTCCTTCTTTCTCTTGCTAGGTTTCAAATTTCCTACAAAAATATTCTACTTATCAGTTATCAGGAGAAAGATTTTTCCAGATCAGGAGATGCTATTGATAAACACCATCCTGAAGAAAAGTAGCATTTTGTGTAGCAGAATCCCAAGTGGGGTTTATGCAAACCATTAGACGCAAACAGAATAGTTCAGCATATTGTTAGACTAAAAACCAGCAGAAAAGGTCATCTTCATGTAAATCAGCTCTTTAGAAAACAGGGTTGCACTTACCTGTAACTGTTGTTCATCGAGTGGTCTTCTGTGTGCAGGCCAGCCACAGAAAAGATTTCCACAGTTATCTAGAAGACTAGGAGTGCCCCTCTTCCCCTTTGGCATTTTCTCACCCAAATTATCACATGACCAGGAAGAGGGGCACTAGTCCCTCAGTTCTCTTCATGTCGCTGCTGGAGACATCCCACCCCCCTTTGAAACTAAATTTCCAGAGAGCTCACAGTGGGGCAGGAGGGAGGAATGTGTGCCTGCACAGAAGACCACTTGATGAAAAAGTTACAGGTAAGTGCAACCCTGTTTTCATCTTCCCACACTGGGAGAGTAGCAAGCTCATTTACTGAAGGAAGTGGGTGTGAAGCTGTCACATTAAGAGACTATAGAGATTCACCTTCCCAACAGATGCTTAGCGTCTCATTGACATTCACCCAGAGGTGCTTCTAAAGAAGCAAGGAGATCTCTAAAAGTGTCCCTTCCAAAGTACAAGCAGGAATCCAACAAGAAAAAAAAACAATGCTCTGGTGGGGGAGCTGTGCAGGGTAAAGGATGTTGAAGAGTCATGTACTTGAGACAGTCTGACAGCTTCTACCAACGCAAAAAGAAAGGATTGTGTGAGGATACTGCCAGGTCTCTCTTGGAGCCTGAATGACTAATACAACTGATAGTGTTGTGAGACATGAGGGCTGATATCCAAACCCTGGAAGGGAGTCCTGGCCAGAGCACTGGACACATTAACATTGTGAAACTTTATGAATGGGGGGACATAAGCTAGAAATGCAGTGTCCTCATTCCACAGATGGAAGTATTCAGGGCTCATTTTGAGGGGGAATGAACTGGAAAGCCGTTCCGGTAGTTCCTCCAAGTCAGGTGGCCCCGCCCACCTGACTTTAAAATAGTTTGGGCCATTGTCGGCCATTTTGGCCTGGATTGGGGCCGAGACTTTAAAATATTTAAAATATTTTGGGCCATTGTCGACCATTTTGGGCCGTTTTGGCCTGGATTGGGGCCGAGACAGCCCGAATCTGGTTGGTACCAGGCGGGGGGACCCTCCTCCGCCCAGCATGGATACAGTCCCGGCCATTTCGGCCCCAATCCTGGCCGAAACGAGCTCAAAATGACATTTTTGGCCTTTTTGGGCCTGGATTGGGGCCAAAGGGGCCCAGATCGGGTTGGTGCTGGGCGGGGGACGCCTCCCCCATCCAGCACTGACCTGGTCCTGGCCTTTTAGGCCCTGATTCTGGCTCAAAGGGGCCCAAAATGGCCACTTCAGCACTTTTTTGCCTGGATCTGGGCTGAAACAGCCTGGCTCGGGTCAGTGCTGGACAGGGGAGGGTTCCCCTGCTCAGCTCCGACCAGATGCAGTCCTTTTTGGCCCTGATTCTGGCCCAAAATGGCCCGTTTGGCAGTTTCAGCCCATTTGGGCCATTTTTGCCGGGATCAGGGTCAGAACTGCTGGGATCTGGTCGGTGCCAGGTGGGGGATCCCTCCCCTGCCCAGCACTGATCTGGTCCAGGCTGCTTCGGCCATGATCTGGGCCCAAACGGCCATTTTGGGCCATTTTGGGCACTTTTCGGCTGGGATCAGGACCAAAACTGCCAGGATTGGGTCGGTGCCTGGTGGGAGACCTCTCCCCTGCCCGGCACTGACCCGATACAGGCCGTTTTGGGTCTGATCCTGGCAAAAACGTACCCAAAATGGCCATTTTGGGCCTGTTTTGGCCTGGATTGGGAGCAAAACAGCCCTGATCAGGCCACTGCCAGGTGGGGGAACACTCCCCTGTCTGGCAGCAGCCAAATCCTGGCCGAATCCATAATGAGTTATGCGAATGAGTTATGCTAATGAGTTCCTGCAGTTCTTTTTCTACGAAATGACCCCTGGAAGTACTGTACACTAAAAATGATGCACCAAGGAAGTCAAAAAGGTTCCACCCCTACTTTAAATGCCTTTGGAGAGATCCAATAAAGAAGAAACAAGTTTAGAGTGTTTGAGTCCCAAACACAGTCAACAGCACAAAAAGAAGGGTCTATGTTCTGCTATAGCCTCAGTAGAGACTCTTACACTTAGAGGTGCAAGATATGGTAGTTAAGGAGCAGCAGTTGCCATTCAGAAAAAAATTGACACTACTACTATAGTACAGGAAAAGGAGCTGACCTGAACTGCCAAATCTACCAGTGGGAGCGAAAAAATAGTAGATCCACTCTAGAATAATGAAAACAGTGAAGCAGGCACGATGGGACCAAGAAAGGACAGTATATACCATCAATGAACCTTGGTGCTGCTAGCAGATCAATCTGAGCAGCAAAAAACAGCCAATGGATAAAACCTTGCAAGTGGGCTAACCAGTGGGTTAGCAAGGGCATTCCCCAACGATGGGGGTCCCCTGCAGCAAAGGAACGAAAAAAAGGGCAAGCCATGGACCATTATAGTGTGTTGCAAGGCCAAATAGCCCATGCCTCCAATCAGAGTATCTAGGAGTTGGAGCCAGTTTGTTGAGGCAACATTATTGCAATGCACTGCAATGACATGGAGCATTTGCAGTAAAACCAAAGACAAAGGTAAGGTATATCTAGCACTCTTGGTGAAAGTAGAAACAGTTGCATGACACAGCCATTTTGCAGAAGACCAGGAGCCAGCTGGAGGCACATCCTCACAGTAAGGCCCCCAGACCATATGGGCAGCCCCTGAGATGGCTCTAAATCTCAGTCACTGCATGAAGTGTGAAACTTAAGCTGAAGACTACTTTCTCCCAAAGTGACCATGCAGGTATATAAGAACACAGAACTGCAACTGTGAAAGTGAAAACACTGAATAATCTTAGTTAAATGTGGATTGACTAAGACTGAAAAGGCAAAGGAAACTAGGGATGTGCAGCAAAAAACAGATTCGGTTTTCCTGCTTCGTAAATTACGAAGCGGGAAAAAGAGTCGGAAATAAGTAATTTCTGAAGCCACTTCGGAAATTGCTTCTTGGCCCGCTTCAAAATCGAAGCTTCCCTGTCCCCGCAGCTTCCTCTTAACCCGGGGGGGGGGGGGGGTGGGAGAATTCCCTGTCTCCCCGGCATCGGGTCAGTGAGTGGGGGTGGCCAGTTTAAACTAGCCCTCCCACCGCTGCCTCCTCTGCATCTGATGTCAGGAAGATGGGGGAGTCGCTCCGTCTCCCTGGCATCAGGTCAGCGGTGCCACCTTCACCCACTGCTGACAGGGACAGGGAACTCCCAAGCCCCGCCAGCAGCAGGTGAATGGAGTGCTCGGCAGCAAGGAAGGAATGCTTAAGCCTACCTCACCTCTGCTGCCTTCAGCCGCTGCTGAACGGAGCGCACCCGGTGGCAGAGAGGGATTTTTAAGCCTACTTCCTCTGACGCCTTTGCCCGCTGCTGACGGTGCCAGGGAACTCCCTGGCCCCGTCAGCAGTGGCCAAATGGAGAACTCGGTGGCAGAGTGCAAGCTTAAGCCTACTGTCCCGCTGTTCTCTTCACTCAATGCGAGAGGGGTGAGAGAATCTCCCCGTTCCTCTTGAATCGTGAGAACGGCACCACCCTCTTGAATCGGGAGAGTGGGCACCACTGTCTTGCTGCACCCAGTGCCAGAGAGGCGAGAGACTCTCCCCATCCCTCTTGCCTCGGGACAGCAGACGCTGTCTGACTGCTGCATCTGGTGCAAGAGGGGCAGGGGATTCTCATCTCCCTCTTGCCTCGGGAGAGTGGGCGCTGCTGGGCTGCTGCATCTGGTGCAAGAGGGGCAGGGAGATTCCCTCGCCCCTCTTGCACCGGGTGCAGTAAGTGCAGTAGCGCCTGCCCGGGTGCAGTGGTGCCCCCAACAAGTAGCTGATTGGAGGTTTAAATGCCTCTTTCCGTGCCACTGCACAGCAGCATGGAAAGGGGCATTTTAAGCCCCGCAGCCTGCACTCAGCCGCTCGTTGGGGAAACCCCCGACGAGCAGCTGATTCAGCGGTTTAAATGCCCCTTTCCATGCCGCTGCGCAGTGGCAGGGAAATAGGCATTTAAACTCCTTGACCCAAAGCTTCCTGAAGCTATATAAACAGCTTTGGGAATCTTTGATTTGGGGTTTCCGAAACTGATCCAGCATGCTGGGGCCATTTTGGAAATCCCGAATCTTTGCGAATCGGGTTCGATTTTTCCTTTATTGGAAACCTGAATCACACATCCCTGAAGGAAACTCTTCCTCAACTAGCAGGACAAAAAAGGGGGGGAAAGGTCAGTAACCAACCATCAACAAAGCAGAGGAAAAAAATCTGTATTGTAGTCTCAAGTGGGATACCTTAGTTGTCATGCATTTTATAAACATCCAAGGTGTTGGAATTCTGCCACTAGTAGTCTGCTCCCCCAATAGCAGAGAGACTCTCTGCAGGAAGGGTAGAGAGATGTGTGAATAAGACAGCCAAGCACAACTGTTAAAGACTATAATACACTAAATTAGATTACCTGGACCTAAAATAGGCTTTTCCATAGGTCCTCAACAAGTAAGGAACACTCAAAAATAACACCTTTTTCCAGTCTCAGGGGGAATACTGAGCCAAATAGTTCAATTAATGGGAGGACAGGTGACCTGCCTTAACAGGAGAGGTGGGGAAGACTTTTGAGCCTACAAAACAACATATATATGGAAAAGAATTGTAGGAAAGCTGTGAGTGGTGGACAAGGCAGCAAACCAATGAATTTTTATTCTCTCTTGTAGAGTAAATCATCACTGAGGATAGACAAATTAATTTAAAGGATTTGGCAACAAGTCAGTTCATCCCCATAGAGAGTTGTCTATCTGAACTGAAGAATCCAGTCTCTGTATCAAGTCACAGTAACAGCCACTACTTTTTTTTTAGAACACCAAGTCCTAACATGGACTAAGGCAGTCCAGCTCCAGATTAAAGGAACAGACTGGTCACAATAATAGGCTGGCAAAAACACAGATATCTGAAGAAGCAAGCTGAACTCACAAAAGCTCATATCAAACATGTTAGTCCTTAAAGAGTCACTGAGTTTTTATCTTATTATACAAAGAGGCAATCTGCCGCTGGAGATGTTCAATAATCTCAATTGTAACAATTTGGCCCCAGGGTGGGGTTATAATGTGTGTCATGCTCCCTTCAAAGGGGATGGTAAAAGGAACATTATGGTCTGTTGATCAACAGCTTAAAGGAAAAATTGCAGCAGGAGAATTCTGCTTCCCACATAGGCTAACAGTTTATAGCGTTCACACTTTACAGTCACTGGATTAGAGATGAAGTACTATTTAATCTGCAGGCCATCAACAACAATAACCATGACCGACTTCCGGTTTGGGATCCATGGAGGTCTAACGCAGCTCTAAGTGCAGAGCTGACCGGGCTGCCGTTTCAGCGGCCGGAGGGGCACAAATAGCCCCCGGCCACCTGCTCTCAGGCGGAGAACAGGCAAAGAACGCTCAAAGACCTCAGGGTGCGTCGATCTCGGGCGAGGGGGGGGTTCTGCGCTAAGGACTCTCTCTCGACCCTTGAGGTCCCACCCTTTGACAGGTCGGCATAGATCTCTGCGGCAGACCCGGGGCCAGTGCGGCTGGCATAAGACCTTTGTGCCCAAGCTTCAACAGGGGGAAAACAAACGGAAAGAGAACTTAAGATTGAAGCAGTGATTACAACCCAGAAAGACGTTTGAAAAGGTAAAGATCACTATCTCCTGAATTGGGATGGACTGTTAAGAGTAACGAAGTTTTAAAAGGACTTTTTAAACTGCAACAGACTTATTATAAGGAGGGGGAAACCCGGCAAGAAATAGATTGGAAAAAGGACTAAGTAAAAAGAAGTAATTTAAGAAAAGGGACATTTGTTTATCATACCTGTGGTTGAGAATCGATAGCAGGCTGTGGGAAAATTTCTACCATCGCGAGAGCTGCAGCGGAGAGTCGGGAAACAGGAAGTACGTAATAGTGATAGAGTCGTCAGAAGGAGACGGCCCCTACTGGAAGACAGGAAGAAGGGCATCGCCATTTTTGAACAGGGAAGGGCTTTGGCTTCAGCAAGGGCGGAAGTAGGACATCTTGGATTGCAAAAGGGTACAGAGAAACCATAGAGAAAAGACGCCCGACATTTTGGATTTTTGGAGCGATTTTTGTTTATTTAAAGGACCGGGACTTTTAAATTAGTTAAAAGGATTATCAATTTGGACGCCACGGAGCTAAGAAAACGATCAGACTCGTGGGAGCGAGGTAAATCAAGCCCCACGATGTCGAAGAAAGAGTGGCAAGCAGCCATAGAGAACTTGGACAAAAAATTCTGTGAAATGCTAAAGGAGCTTAAAGAAACAAAATTGGAGTTGGTGAAAGAAGTCAAAGATGTCAAAGAGACAGTTAAAAATGAGCTGGCAGAAGTAAAAAAGGGAATGGAGACGATACAAACCGACTTGCAGGCAGTGCAGCAAAAAGTTAACGATGTGGAGAAGGCGATGGACAATCTTACAGAGACGCAGCGAACGGATATGAGAGTAATGAGGGGAAGAATGGCAGTTGCGGAGAGTAAATATATGGAGAAGCAGCTGAGGTTTCGAGGTTTGCCGGAAGTAGAAGGAAAGACAGCACAAGAACAGGTGACTGAAGTGTTAGCTGAATACCTGGAAAAGGAGGAGGAGGAGGTTGTGGCTTTCCTGGATGTGGTGTACCGAATAAATTCCAGATTTGCGACCCAGAGAAAGGTACCAAGGGATGTGATAGTGCAATTTACGACAAGGAATGTAAGGGAAATGATAGTGACTAAGCAATTTCAAGATCCACTGATAGTTGATGGCAAGACAATTATCATTATGAAGGAGTTACCCAGATCGGTGCTCTTGGACCGGAAAAAATACAAAGTGTTAGTCCAGACTTTGAAAGACATGAAAGTAAGATATAGATGGGAATTACTGGAAGGGATATCTTTTGAATTTGGAGGAGTAAGAAAGCGCATCAGATCTGAACTGGAAATGGAAAGGTTCATGACGGACAATGAAAAAGACTTACCAACAACAAGGCTTTGAATATGGAGTGCAAAGTTTTATCGTGGAATGTAAATGGACTTAACTCACCTAATAAGCGAAAAAGTATTTTCCACTGGCTATTAAAACAGAAATGTGATATAGTTTGCTTACAAGAGACTCATATTAGAAATCAGGACGTAAAATATCTTAAAGTAAGTAAATTGGGCATTGAATTTGTAGCGGCCTCAAAAAAGAAAAAAAGGGGAGTGGTACTATATATAAAAGAAGAGCTGCAGCCAAAGGTGATAATTAGAGATGGGGAAGCCAGATTTATAGCAGTGGAATGTATTTGGAATTTAAAGAAAGTGTTGGTGATTGGAATATATGCACCTAATGGAGCTAAAGAGTGCTTTTTTGAGGATTTAAAGAAGCAACTAGATGAACTTTCATATGATCAGATAATACTTGCAGGAGACTTCAATGGAGTTACGAATTTGGAACAGGATAAGAAATCAGCCACTACACAAAAGAAAAGAGGACTATTACCAAAGACTTTTTTTGGATTAATGCAACAGGAAGCGTTGGAAGATGTGTGGAGAACGCAGAATCCCATAAGCAGACAATATACCTTTTTCTCTGCAAGACATTCTACCTTATCGCGTATTGATATGATCTGGGCCTCAAAGGACTTAGTACTTTGGACTAAGGAGGCAGAAATAATGCCCATGGTAGGCTCAGATCATAACCCAATTATGTGGAAGTTTGGAAAAAGAATTAAGAGAAAAGGATGGAGAATAAATGAGGATTTGTTGCAAGAGGGAGAAAATATGGAAATGTTGAGAAGGGAGACTAAATTCTTCATACAGTACAACATGAATCAAGAAGTACCAACCAATAAGGTATGGGACACGTATAAAGCAGTAATCAGAGGTGTATTAATGGACTTAAATGGAAGACTTCGAAGGAAAAAAGAGGAGAAGAGACAGGAGATTATGGAAAAAATAAAAGCCAAAGAAATACAGCTGAAGAAAAGACCAGGGAAAAAGAAAATATATCAGGATATTAAAATCCTTCAGGAGCAGTTGACGGCTATGAACAATAAAGAATTGGAATGGAATCTTAAAAGACTGAATCAAAAGTCGTTTGAAGGGGCGGACAAACCTGGGAAATTTTTGGCATGGCAATTGAAGAAAAGAAAGGAGAAATAGATAATAAATAAAATATGTGATGACAATAAAGTACACTTGGAACAGGTCGCTATTAGTAGAGCCTTTTATAAATTCTACGCTAAATTGTATGATAAGAAAGAAGTGAATAAAGATGCGATAGCCGCATATTTGGAGAAAATGAAGCTTCCAGTAATTTCCGAGAAGTGGAGAGTTAAACTAAACAGCGAAGTAACAGAAGAAGAGATAAGGAAGGCAATACAGTCAACAAACTTAGGAAAAGCGCCAGGGCCTGATGGACTTACAGCTAAGTTTTACAAGGCAATGGCCAATGAACTGGTACCGTTTTTAAAAGAGGTGATCAATGGTGTTTTGAGGGACCAAAGGATCCCAGATACCTGGAGTGAAGCAAATATATCATTGATCCCCAAAGAAGGACAGGACTTGACCAATGTTAAAAACTACAGACCTATCTCTTTACTCAATAATGACTATAAGATTTTTGCAAAGATCTTGGCGGAGAGAATAAAGGGATGGCTAGCCGAAGTTATTGGAGAAGAACAAGCAGGCTTTTTACCAAATAGACAAATTAGAGACAACCTAAGGACAGTTATAAACGCTATAGAATATTATGACAGGCGATGTGATAAGGAGGTTGGTTTCTTCTTTGTAGACGCTGAAAAAGCATTTGACAATTTGAACTGGGACTTTATGTTTGCCACCATGGAACAGCTACAAATGGGGGAAAGGTTCATAAGAGCAGTGAGAGAAATTTATAGAGACCAGAGTGCAGCAATTGTGGTGAATGACGAGCTGACTAAAAAACTGATTATTGGAAAGGGTACAAGACAAGGTTGCCCGCTATCCCCATTGTTGTTTATTTTGGTTCTTGAAATTTTGATGATGCAGATTCGAGAAGACAATGCAATCCGTGGTATAAAGATAAAAGACTTTTCCTATAAGGTCAGAGCGTTTGCAGATGATATAATGTTAATTGTGGAAGATCCAATTGAAAACATGCCTAAGGTAATAGAAAAAATTAAAGAGTTTGGAGACTTGGCAGGTTTCTATGTAAACAAAAAGAAATCAAAGATTTTATGTAAGAATATGACCAAACAAAAACAACAGTTATTAACGGAAATAACAGATTGTGAGGTAACAAGTAAGGTGAAGTACTTGGGAATTGAATTGACTGCAAAAAATATAGATCTATTCAAGAATAATTATGAGAAATTATGGACTCAAATAGAGCATGATTTGATTAAATGGAATAGACTGAACTTGTCATGGCTGGGAAGAATTGCAGTAATTAAGATGAACGTGTTACCAAGAGTTATGTTTCTGTTACAGACGATACCAATCATTAGGGACTCCAAGCAATTTGATAAATGGCAGAGGAAAATATCAGAGTTTGTGTGGGCAGGCAGGAAGCCTCGAGTGAAAATGAAAGTGTTACAGGATGCAAAAGAAAGAGGGGGAATGCAACTGCCCAACTTGAGACTTTATTATGATGCAATCTGTCTGGTATGGTTGAAGGATTGGATCATGTTGAAAAATCGCAAACTGCTGGCCTTAGAGGGATACAAACAATTATTTGGATGGCATGCATACCTATGGTATGACAAAGTAAAAGCAGATTCTATGTTTCTGCATCACTACATTCGGAGAAGCCTCTTTACAATTTGGAAGAAGTATAAAGAATACCTACAAGAAGGAATTCCCTCCTGGGTGGTTCCATATGAAGTAATAGATCCAAGAACGGTCGACAATGAACAACAGTGTTTAACGTACAAGGAGATAACTCAAATAGAATCTTCTAAAATAAGAATAAGAACGCAACAAGAGTTGTCTCCAAATTACGACTGGTTTCAATATAGACAAGTTAGAGATCTTTATTACTCAGACTGTGCGAAGGGAGGGATAAGGATGGAGGACTCAGAATTAGAGAAAGTAATTTTACAAGAAGACCAAAAGGAAATTTCTAAGGTTTACAAAGTGTTGTTAAAATGGTATACTGAAGATGAGATAGTCAAAGTGCAAATGGTGAAGTGGGCTATAAACTTTAACAAAGAAATAACAATGGAGGCGTGGGAATACTTGTGGAAACATACATTGAAAATCACGACATGTACCAATATTAAAGAGAATATTTATAAAATGATCTACCGTTGGTATCTGACGCCAAAGAAGATTGCGCTAGGGAACTCGAATATGTCTAATAAATGCTGGAAATGTAAAAAACATGAGAGATCAATGTATCACATGTGGTGGACTTGCGAGGTAGCTAGGCAGTACTGGGGGGAAATAATAAGAGTAATGAGTGAGATTTTACAATTTCAAGTTAATAAGAACCCAGAACTCCTGCTACTGAACTTGGGAATGGAAGACATTCCAGCACAACATAGGACATTGATATTTTATATGACGGCAGCAGCCAGACTTTTGTATGCGCAGAAGTGGAAAGTACAAGAAGTGCCAACTATTGAGGACTGGATTTACAAATTGCTGTACATGGCGGAGATGGACAAAATGACAAGAAAACTGAGAGACCTTGATCCAGGGCAGTTTAACACGGACTGGGGAAAGCTGGTGAAAAAATGGGAGGTGGGAGGAGAACTGTGGCAGTTTGAAAACTATTGAGGTACACAGGAGGAGAGAAGTGACTATACCGAGGGGGCGGAGAGTTAATGGAAAAATTCTAAGCAACTTTATATGATTTTTAAGTATTATATTAAGTAGTGTTGATACTATGAGAATTATTGGGATAGAAATTAACTAATCTATATTTTTTGGAAAGATAACCGTATAACATAGAGTGAATATATACATACATACGTAAATTTAAAGATAGGTCTAATTGTTAGACTTATGGTATATGTATAGATAAAGAACAATATATAGAATAGAAGCCTAAGCAAATGACAATAAGTGTGTATAATAAGTATGTGTATAGCAGTATTGGAATTGATGTATAAAGGGGGGCAAATTGTTTGTCCCATATCGAAGAGAATAGAAGGAGTAAGATAAAACACAGGTTATCAAAATGAATATTATTAGTAGTTTTAATGAAGAAGATAGATTAAGAGGTTTTTATTTATATGACAATTTATATGACAATTTATATGTGAAAGGAAGTGGAAATAGTGCTTAGAAGAATCTGAAAGTATATTATAATAAATAAATAAAATAAGTATGAAGGGAGTAGAGGGAAAGTGGATAGGGGGTTGGAAAACTGTTGGAAGTCAACAAATAGGGGGGGGGAAAGGGAGGGGGTTAGAATTAGAAGAAATTAAAGAATGTGATTATAATTGTTATTATATGTTTCTAATCCAATAAAATTTAAAAAAAAAACAACAACAATAACCATGACCACTGGAATGAAATATAAATTTGCTAAAGGATGCAACACGGGCCCTGACAACAGCCAATTTTTCTGATTAGAAACATAAGATGTTCTTTAAAATGATGGGTGTGTAGTTTATCTAAACCCTACCTTTAAGTCCCAATAGGACTTAAAGTGGCTATAACATTTTATACCTTACCATTCAATCCACACAATGACTCTGCAAAGCAGGGCTGGCTGAGGGAATGTGATGGGCCCAAAGTCACAAGCAAGCCTTTCAGGCACAATGACGATTCCCAGATCCTAGCCCAATGATCTAACCTTTATGCCTAACTGGCTCTTGTTAGAAATGGATTCATACAAGAATGACCTCAGAGACAGGATGAACACAATTGCAATAAGAACTCTCTCCTAGCAGTGGCAATTGTAATGCTGGGGAGTCTGTTTGATGTTTTATGTTAGTTCCAGAACACAAGAATCGGAAGGAGTTACAGTCCAGGTTTTTCTCATGTCTGTGTAAACTGTCTGAGGGACTACTGGGTAAGGCCTCTGCTAGGTCTAGTGTTCTTTTCTTTGTTTCTGTTGAATAAAGTTACTCTGTGTGACCCTCTGCACATTCCTAAATGACTGCTGAATCTTACAGCAATTGAGAACCCTGGGGAGAGCCAGCACCATTCTCTGGTAGAAAAATGGAAGTGTGGGTATGCATGCATGGAACAAACAGGAAAAAAAATTGTCTTCAAAAAGTATTGGGCTTAGAGGTGCAGGCAGGGTTGCCATTCCCCGCTGAGGGCGGGAGATCCCCTGCTCCCACCCTCCACCCCTGATTACTTGGCCGACAGGGGAAGAATGCACCTCCCAGGGTGTGCTCCTGGGCCATGCAGAGCACTTCCACACGCTGCAGCAGCCCAATCCAGGCCTGAATCAGGAATGCAGCAGCACGCCCATGCTCTGCAGCAGCCTGAATCGGGCTGCTGCAGAGCGCAGCAGACTGAGCCCCTGCAAAGCACAGGAGTGCTCCCAGGGTGGCCTGCAGCCCGTGCGATAACGTCACTTCCCAGAAGTGACATCATCATGCAGGTCAGGAATGTGCACAAAAAGCAGGTAAGTGCTGGGCCTCCCACCTCCCACCTGGGAGGTGGGGGAACCTAGCAACCCTAGCACCGTGCAGGTTTGTCATCTCTGTTAAAATAGAAGCCGCTGAGGAGCCCCAATTATTACACTGATGGTTCCAGATTGCTATTTCACTGTGTTAGCTCTATTACCTTCTGCCTCCAGGGACTGCACTTTGGAACTCAGGATGGCATGGGAGGAGGAGGGATTCTTTGAGTAAGGCAGGAACATTTCCAAAGGCATTGGGGAAAAACAGCCTTGGATCAGCTCCAGGTGTGTCCCCTCAGAACTGACACAGGAAAGGAGGGGAGAGGCCTTTATCCAGGCAGGCATACAAGCAAAACCTCTGGGAAAGAGCCTTGGAACTGAGGGCTTTGTCAGGCCACATTTCCAGGCATCTACCTTTGGAATGGAGAGGGGGAAGCAGGTGCCTTTAATCAGGCTGGTGTGCAGCTGCCGCTGTGAAGTGCCATTGTGAGAGGGCTCTGATAGGCCACCCCTCTAGACTTTGCCCTTGGAAATCAAGGATGCCAGGGAGGGAGCAGGTGCCTTTAATCAGGCTGGTATTTTCCGGCATCTTAAAGAGGTGATGATAGGAAATATAGAAACTTTTCTTCTTTAAATGTAGTTTTATTCTTCACTGGAATGACTACTGACAGCTTAAAACTTTTAAAAGAAATAATTCTCCTCAGCCTCAAAGATGAGGTCAGGGAAAAGCAGAGAACAGCAACAGAGATCCTCTCTCTGTGCCAGCAAAAAGAGAACTGAGGGAATATGATGATTTTGGTGGAAAAAACCAAAGGGAGGAGGGACACTCCTAGTCTTCTAGAAAGCTCTGGAAATTTCTGTGGCTGGCCACATTGGGACTGCACAGAAGCCACGAAAATGAACTAATTGTTTTATTGTGTATTTATGCAGTTTATCAGTAAACATGTCTCCTTCTTCCTAAAGCCGACATGCATGCTTGAATACTGCTAAAATTCTGAATTCAGAATTATGTGGCTGCAGAAACTTACATTGTTTATGAATTCTGTCTTGATTTTGGGAGGGACAAAGAAGACAGAAGAAAATTTCTAACACCCTTTTATCTACATATTTATTGGAAAATATATCACTGTGCTCAAAGCATCTTACTCCAAAACAAATAGAGCAATTCATTCTTCACTCCCCCCGCATCGCACCCACATTCATTCTGATATTATCAGCATGACCGTTTCCATGCCTGATTCTGAGCTTTGACAATACAGGAACATTTAATATATACAGTTACCCCCTATTAAGCACATGATTCCTCACTCCTCCACTTGAAGCCAGCTGGCTGACCTTGGGTCAGTCACAGCTTCCTGGAGCTCTCTCAGCCCCACCCACCTCACAGGGTGATTGTTGTTGTGGGGATAATAATGACATACTTTTGTAAACCGCTCTGAAGTTGTCCTGAAGGGCAGTATGTAAGTCAAATGTTATTATTATTACTACTTACCCCGCCCCCGCTGCACCCACGCCCATTCTGATATTATCAGCATGACCATTTTCCATGCCTGATTCTGAGCTTCAACAATACAGGAACATTTAATATATACAACTACTCCTATTAGGCACATGCAACTGAAAATAGTTTTTAAAATCTGTTTCACAGACCTTTATAAAACATGTACTCTCATTTTCCCCCCTATCTGGTTTCCTCACCTGGCTAGATGTCCCTGATGCATGAGGTTTGCCATCTCTGCCGGAGAAACATCAATAAACCGTAGGAAAGAGAAACAACTTTCTTTTTCAGAACCTGTATGAAAAACGACAATGCTGACAATAAATACCTGCTACAGAAGACACTGGGACCTTAAAAACACTGATATTATGGTCCTGCAAAAGTTATGCTGAGCTGCAGAAGTTACAAAGGGCCTGCTCCTTAATTAAGGCCCTAAGATAAAGTCATGATGGTTGTTGTGGGTTTTCCGGGCTGTATTGCCGTGGTCTTGGCATTGTAGTTCCTGACATTTTGCCAGCAGCTGTGGCTGGCATCTTCAGAGGCGTAGCAGAGGTGTAGATGCCAGCCACAGCTGCTGGCGAAACGTCAGGAACTACAATGCCAAAACCACGGCAATACAGCCCGGAAAACCCACAACAACCATCGTTCTCCGGCCGTGAAAGCCTTCGACAATACAAAGTCATGATGGTTGTCCAGTAATTGTTGCTCAAACTGACAAAACAAACACAAAATATTTAGCAATCATCATACTTCCACTTAGCTAATTCACTTATTTTAAAGAAGAGAAGGCACTATTACAGTGAATACCCTATGATTACTGTCAAAGCAACATTTCTGAAATGTGACAAGAGTGATTGCCTGTGGTCTCCAATAATTTTGATTGATGGAGCAATAAAATAAACATAGCAAAATGGAGGAAAATGACTGAGCACAGGGCAGCAAGAGTGAAAAGGCACAGAGGAACCACTGACTGGAAGCAGGAGTTGTACCTATATCCTTCACTCTTACCCTGGAGATAAAAAGAGTCTAGAGAGAAGGCCCCTCAGCCTTTCACAGACTTTCTCCTTCATACAACTCAATGGAGCAAATACCAGATCTGTAAACCTGAAATCCATTCATTCGGGGATCAGGGTGGTGGGGAGGAGGCACAGCCACTATGCTTATGTAACTATTTATTTAGAAAATGTATATGCTGCATCTCCTGAGACCTGCGCTAGTCAGTTCATATTATAAAACATGGTAAAAAGACTGACTAACCCAACATAAAAACTGACCATTAAAAAAACAGCCAAAGCATTAAAAACAAAGCACAAAACATTTAACTTTTAATTTAACCGTTGAAAAGAATGAAAAGAGCTATAAAAATTCTAGAAGAGAAGTTAGTTTGAGAAATAAATAGATACGCAAATGAAGGGCAGTAGTGGCAAAACCCAACAGTTTCCAAATATTTAAAAGGATTTAATAAATAAGAATCTGTCACATTTTAACTTGCTCTTCCTTCAACTGTTGGTTTATGCCACTACTTCCTTCAATGCAGCGTACATGGGTTTTTGCTTCCTGCATTTTGTAATTCCTCACAAGGATTTTGTAAGGTAGGTTCAGCTAAGAGAATGACTGGGCCAAGGTCATCCAGTGAGCTTTGTGGCCAACTAGGATTTAAAACTCAGTCTCTTAAGTCCTGATCCATATGCTAACCACTATACCACACATATATACATTTGTTTCTTCCATCCATTGGGCACAAGATTGAAAACAAAGTATTTCCACTGCAAGAAAGTATTTTTACTATGTCTGACATGGCAGATAAACAACTGCATTAATTAGGAAGATCGTGGCACTGCCTTCTTTTTAAAATGTAATCTGAATTAAAGAAAAAAACTGATCTATTCCAGTATTTCAATTTAAATGGTATATTATATTTCACCCTGTTTTTGAAAGATTATAACATACCCTTCCTATGGAAGAGAGACTGCTGGATGTGGTCTGGAGCAAAAGGTGAAAGTAAAAGCTGCAACCACCTTAAAAAACAAAACAGAGGATTGACATGTGATAATATAAATGACAATCGTAGTCTAGAATTTGTTACCTTGCTATGCTTCCCTGCAAGGAGCACAGAGCATTGTTTAAGCCTGAGAATAATTCTATGATATAGATCCAACTGCTTTGGCTTACAAGTCAACCTTAGGGGTATGTGCTAAAAAAAATCCAGGAAATCTGGATTTGGGATTCAGGGAACTCCAAAAAACCCAGGAAAGATTCTCTGATCCAGTTTGGACAGATTAGAGAAATCCAAGTTAATTTGGCCATTATTCCCTATAGAGAAAACTGTCCAGAGGGGGTGTGGGGTGGTTTCATTTTTCAACCATACTTCACCAAATTTGCTGGGAACCTACTGTGGTTTGATGTTAGTCTCCTTGCTTCACTTTGGTTCTGGGGGAATTCCATTCCTGCGCTTCATTTTGGTTCTGTTGGGCTTTCTCTGGGATGAGCTTGCATTTGGGAGTGAGTCTTGGCCATGGCAGTCTTGTCCCAGTGTGTTTTTGTCCCGAGAATCAGCTTGGAAACATTCCAATCATATGGAAGAATGGAGTGGCTGGGCAGCTTGCTCAGGGTACACTTGGATTTGGGGGAGATCATTTTGGTTTTGCTGAGCTTTCCCTGGGTTGAGCTTACATTGGGAGAGTGCTTTTGGCCACTGGTATCTTTGGTCTTGTGTGTCTGTGTCCTAAGAACCAGCTTGGAAACTTTCTCATCATAAAGAAGAGTGGAAAGTGGCTGAGGGCAACTTGTTCAGGGGCACTTGGGTAGTGCGGGGGCTTTGGTTTGGTTCTGTTGGGCTTTCTGTGTATGGAGTTTACATCTGGGACTGTGCCTTGGCCATAGCAGCCTTGCCCCAGTGTTTTTATGCAGTGGGAGTCAGCTTTTTCCCATAGGAAACAATGGAATGGCTGGGGGGGGACCTTCTTTGAGGGCCCTTAGAATTGGACCTTAAGAATCCAATCTACCTGAAACTTGGGTGGTCTTTGAGTAGGTTTCCTGCAAATTTGGTGGAGATTGGTTGAAAACTGACTACTCTCTGTGCAAAAAAAGTGGGAACTGCTGTTTCTTTGCAAGGAAACAGCTAGGGAAACAACCAGATAAATTTCCAGAATTAACCCTACGTTCGCCTACAAATGGACCTTGAGCTTGTTTGGAGGTTCTAGCAGGAGAGTGCAGCTATCGTATACCCTTGACCGAAGAATGGTACACTCCTATCTGGGATGGTCATCCTCTTCCACCGAGTGCGCAGATTCGGGAGGGATGCACATGGAGCGGTGAGGGAGGAAGGGGACATCCGCCTAGCCAGCCAGATCAACCCTGGCGATCAATGGGGTGACAGATGTTGCAGCCAGATCACCCTCACATCCCAAATTTACCCAGATTAATTCAGGGTATATGTGTGTCTAAATCCAAGTACCTGTATTGGGGAAAGCCAAATTAGCAAAAATCCAGCTTTTTCTTTGAATCCTGGACACAGATTGCAGACCCCTAGTCAACTCCCAAGTTAAGTCAGACAGTGATATGTCTGAAGCCCAGTTTGAGTTTTCATTCTCCAAGCCCCAACTTGTAACCATTACACCAAACTGATGACCGTAATAGTGAACTAAGGCAGAATGTTTAATCTGTGGGTCTCTTTCATTATAGATGGTGAGCAGATGGCAGAATGAAGGGCCTATTAAAGTAACAGATTTCCTAGGAAGGCACCAGCATCAATCAACTCTGGAAAGAATGACAAGACTAGATATTTCATTACAGTAAATGAATATGATTTTTTTTGTTTTTAGGATGATGCTGTAAAATGTTTGGCCTTTTATGGTTGTTAATGGTAATGTTCAGTAAGTTACAAACATTTTTTTCATTTATTAAAGTATATATCATAGGTTTAAATTATATTGGTATTAAAGAGTAGGTTTGATTTTTGCTTTTATCTTCAGGGGCACTTGCTTTTATCTTTGCTCCTCAACATTTTCTGGTTCAGTTTGGTTTGTGCGCTGGTTGCAGGTTTACTTTCCCTCTTTTTTGTATGTACCTACTACAGCTCTTCTGTCCAACTTGTTTTTTCACAACTGAATTATGTAACAATAAACAGAGAATTCTGGCAAAAAGTCCTCCAAGTTTCTAGTTATAGAGATGTTGGAATCAATTCAGTACAATAGTATTCATTCAACAAACAGAAAAAAAACCAAAATGAAAATAATTAAAGGGACTAGCAACACTGCTTACCTGTCCCGTGAGTGGTTAAACACCCTGATTTGCCCATGACGGTACAGAAATTTTGAAATTTTGTATGGCTTTAGCGAAATGTGAAATGGAGACCATGTTTCTTGTCTTTCAAAGAGCTCTGGATGATTGCACACCTATAAGGAAATTTAACAGATAAAAAACTGCTGGGAAAACAAAATAAAGCTGGGCACATATCCTATTATATAAAATACTATTATATAGTACTGTATCTGCGTGGGGATAAGAAATGAGTCGTTAGCAACATGGTTTGCCTCCCCGCTGCCTCCTCGAGACCTCCAGAGGCCCGGAAAGGCCCAGTGCAGCCTTCCCACTGCCTCAGGGCTTCCAGAGGCCCAGGAAACCCAGGACCAATGATGAGAAGACCTGGCGCCACGCCACTGGGGATTTCTGCTGCCTCTGGGATTCTGGAAGCCAGGGAGGGACCAGTGCGGCAGTGGAGAGATATGGTGCTGTGGCCCCGGGCCTTCCTGCCACCTCAGGGACCAGTTCGCCAGCGTGGCCCAGCCCAGTGGCCCGCTACTAGTGCAGGGCTGCCCAGCCCGTTGCAGCGTGGCTTGGCCCACTGTAGCGTGGGGCTGCCTGGCCTGTTGCAGCATGGGAGGGCCAAGCCCAGTGGCCCGCTGTGGCATGGGGCAGCCCAGCCTGCTGTGGTGCAGGGCTGCTTGGTCAGCTGCAGCACGGTGTGACCTGGCTGCTGCGATGTGGGGGTGACCTGCCCAGCTGTGGCACAGGGTGGCCGGCCCATTGCGGTGCAGGGCTGCTAGGTCTGTTGTGGTGCGGGGTGGCCCGACCCGGCGGCTCACTGCAGCACAGGTCAGCTCGGCCAGGCGCCTGCTGCTAGAGCCTGTTGTATTATGTCACAACGGGCTCTGGCACTAGTCTAAATTAAAAGCAACAACAACATTGTCTTCCTCATCCCTCTACTTCCTGCTTTCATTCCAAAAGGAACACTCATCTTATTGCATGAACAAAAAGTATTTCCATCTGCATATTCTGAACTACAGTAAAAGGTCACAACCAAGAATGATTGCAGCTTATGGGAATTGTTGCTCTAGACAAACAGTATCAGGGATTGAGGAGGTTTATACACCTTACCTTTCTGAACTGCATGACAAGGTTCATGAGGCTACTGGTAGTGTTCTGTGCTTGCTGGGTTGTGCCCATGGAGGACTGCAAAAGGTCATCAATAGAAATTTTGTTCTTCAGAGCTTGGTACAGTAATTTTTGTCGACTGGTCTGCTGGCAATACATAAGAATCTCAATCTAAACAAAGAGTACATTAGATTTAGTGTTTTACTAAAAGAATATGGCAACAGAACCAGATTTTAAACAAATAAGCTATGAGCAGTCATATCAGGCAAAGCTCTTTTTCAGAATCTTAGCTGCACATCAATCTTGTATAAGATCCACGATTAATTTGTTAAAAAATCCTTTCTTGGCCAGGAATATTTTGGATAGGAATCATTTGTAAGAACCAGGCCTTTACCAGCTTCTATAGAGTGTGTTTGGTTCAGCCTTCTGTTCATACAGACTTTTCGCTAGGCATGTTTGGTTGAAAGTCCCTAGCCTTGTTAACTGGATGCACCTGTGGGTTACTTTGCTCTTGTGAGAAAGTGTCCTTGAGCAGGCTGGAGCCTGGTGCTGAACTCAGCTCCTACTTAGCACTTCCCACATTTTCATATGCTTTAATGCCAATTAAGAAACTGAGCCCTGATTGATTCCTAGGTTGGTGGGCCAACTTTCCCAGATCTCAAGAAACCTCACCGTCTCTAGGCAAAAACTCAACCTTTACTTTTCCGTCATTGCCATCCATCTGCAATGTGAGAGCTTCTTAGCTCCATGCCACTCTACCAGGATGCCTAGAGTTGGCTAGTATGGATGGACTCTTTGCTAAGCCTTTGGTAAGATCAACCAGCCTTGGAACAAAGTCAGAGAATGCTAGATTGTCATCTTGCAGTAATTTTAGTTATTTAGATTATATTTAGAATAGCAAGCTCTTATTTGTTTTGTGCCTTGCCTAAATGTCTTTAAAGAATGATTCCTGCCTTGCATACGCTCATGTGTTCTTTCTTCAATAAACTCCAATAATATATTTTATCTGCCTATGTCCAGAGTTACTAGCATAAAGTGTACATGCACTCAAGGAAGCTGGAGAGCTTCACAAGTATTTGACCAGAGCGCTTAGATGTTCCTAGGGGTCCTGAGGGACTGGATTTGGTATTTGGGGTCAGGAGTGGGGATCTCTAGGTTGTGACACCATCTCACAAAATTCAATACATGGGATAATAGTTACTGTAGAATGACAATGACCTAGGTCCTTTTCAAATAACAAGCTGAAGTTTATTGAAAGCTTAACTCTATCTTCAATAAAATAGTTGGATATCTTTACATCATTTATTCTGGTACTGGAATTCAAAATTCCAGGTTTCAGAATTTTGATGCAGAAATCACAGCTTCTTGCATAGTACTCTCTCTCTCATTGATGGCAGATTTGTTTCCTTATAGTTTTCCAAAGCTGGTGAAAGCCAGTATGAAGAATTCAATGCAAATCCCATGCTTGATGGGGAATGATCCCTGTCTGTCATTTGGGCAATGGACTTCACGCTTGCATACTTTTTGATATGCACAGGCTACATACATGTGATTAGTATTCATTGTTGAGGTAGTACAGACAGGTCTATTATAAATTAGGATTTGTGTGTGCGTTGATTGTATGGAATTACACTGTGTAATCTACCCTGAGTCTCAGTGAGAAAGGCAGACTATACATAACATAAATAAAATAAAAAAATACAGTGGGGGAGGCAATATTGCAATGTTTCTAATTCTCCTCATACGTAGGATTTAAACAACTGCATAGAGCAATACAGAATTATTTACTGAGCATTATTTTTTGCTACTAGACTGAGGTACTGTTTTTAATATTTTGTTCTTATTTTGCTTCATATGCATTTTAATGATGATGCAATAAACTGCCTCGTATGTTTTTCAAACAGAGAATGATATATGAATTTCTGATACTAAAGAAGCAGCTAGTGCCTGACCAGTACTCCACTACTGCTCTAAAAAATCTATGATGCAACCCCCTGGCATAAATATAGTTATGACTAAAATCTCACTAGAGAGTTACCCGTCTTGCAGTTGTATCTCTTGAATATCAACAGGTAGATCTGGACACGGCTTAAGGGGATGCAGGCTTATGCCTTACAGATGGAATTAATAAATGGGTGTGAAGCAAAAACAATATTCCTAATGCGTGAGAAGCAGTTATCTACAATACAATATATAAAAACCAATTATCTTTAGTACAATATATTTTAAAATAAATTTCCATGAAGAGGTAACAGTTTCCGTATCAGTTATCTTTCAAAACTCAAACTTGCAGGAAGGGAAATGAAACGTTTAGGTTATAATCATTACGCATTTAGATGATAATCATTATACATACTGGTCATTGCCAAAAAAAGCACACGTTAACTGCAGATGTGAGACATATTTGCTTGCAAATACTTTTGATATAATTATGTACAAAACACTAAATTATTGTTTCCATTGTAAGTTTAAGTTTGATTTTGCACTATATTGTTGTTTTAATGAAATGTCAACCATTGCCAGTTGACAAAAACAACAGAAACCTAGCATGCATAAGTATACAAGCTGATGTTGCAGCATCTATGCCTTTACCGCTTTTTCAAAAGGACGAAGTTCTGTGATAAAGGTTTTCTAATAAATTTCCTATAGGAAAATACAAGGAGGAGACCTATGAAGACTTGTGGCGGCAAAGGAAAAAACCATTCCCTCCTCTAGCTCCTATTCCCCCTCCTGCAATTGCTAGCCTGAATTTCTTTCTTGCTGCCTTTTCCTCTGCTTTTGCTCCCCCTTCCTACCCATTCTGCTGGCTCTGCCTCCCTTCCATTTCCCCCTCATCTCCTGCAGTCTCTCCTTCCCACCTTCATCCTCTTGCCCTCCCTCTAGTGGTGACATATTCATAATATAACACTGGGCTTAATTTTAGTTGCTACAAATTTCTTTTTTGTGGTGTCCAAACATGCAGACATTGCTCTTAATATTTAGGTTTTTTTAACACCCGCCCCCCGCAAGTAGATGTATCTGCAGACCTAGACTCCTCCCGGTTTGCAAAAATTACTAGTCCACTAAACAGATTTTTTTGATTCACAGGGGAGCTAAAAGATACAAGGATGCATTTTAGAATTCTGAGAGTAGTGAGAGACACCATGTGAAGTGGATGTTGAACAAGTGAAGATTTAACTGAGGACACAAGATCAAGCAAAAATTATAATAAAACTCTGAAAAACACAGTGAAGGGGAAGTAGCTGAGATTCTCAACTAATATGATTTGCACCTTGTCTGATAGCTCATTCTCCACATCTTTCTTGATTCTCCTCAACATGAAAGGTTTCAGGATCATGTGCAAGCGGGATAGCTGATCTGAAATTCAAGAACAAAGAAAATATGACTACTAAATCAATGATCTAAAACAACGTTCTACTGCCAGTTATTTACAGTGCAATAAAAAGCAGGCCTACTCAAAATCCTACTGAAGTCTACTCAGTATGGTTTACTTCCAGTAAAGTATTCTTAGGACACTCAGATTAGATCAAACAATTTCAAACCATAGTTTGCTTGTTACAGGACTGAAACTTGGGCTCAAAGACTCCTACTCTTATTTATTGTTTAGCACAAACCACACTTTGCCATTATACCTGAACTGGCAAGCTATTGTTCGTGCTTGCCTTCAAAATCATGATAGCAAACTATCTTCTGAAGCCAATCTGTAATCCTGGTTTGAAAAGTAAGCTTGAAAAGCATTTTACCAGTTCAGATATAATAGGCATGTGTGGTTTTCACTAAATGTCAATTAACTAACTGAAATGAACCACATGAGGAAAAGAGGAAATGCATAAGAGCCAGTGTGGTGCAGCAGTTAAGAATGTTGCAGCAGAGTCTTAGAGACCAGACTCAAATGTGCGCTCTGCCACGGAAGTTTATGAGGTGACTTTGGGCCAGCAACTCCCTCTCAGCCTAAAACGAGCCTAGGCTTGGTCATGTAACCTCATTTACATTACATGAAAATTCACCCTTTGTAATACTGATACTATAGCCAAAGTACATCTCAGCTTCCAAGTTCCAAACTGATTTGCTAAAGTCACTTCGTATTACAGCAATTTTGTAGTAAATCCATCTATCAAATGTTTAGTTGTAGGACCTTAGAGAAGCGACAGTCCACAGCTGTAAAAAATTACAGCTGCTCCTCCTCCTCTGCATCTCCTTCTACAGTCTTACTTCCCAGTGTGTACAAAATTATTCTACAGTATCACAGAATAAACTAGAGCCTGATTTCCAAAGATATGAAGCAACTGAGCAATTACACATTATTTATTAAGGTCATTGTGATTAACTGCACAAATGGTGCAATTCTGACCTACAGCATACAGTTTCCCATACAGTACTCACTTTCATCAATGGCTGATTTATTCTCTGCATGGCTTTCAATATCTTTAGAAAACCACTCATTGAATTCCTCATGGGAGTCAAACAATGTTGGCATAATGAAATGAAGCAAAGCCCAGAGCTGCAACACAAGAACAAAAGAAATGTATTAGAAGCAGGTATCCTTTAAAAAAACTCCTTTTGCCAAGTATACTGAAAGGGCTAAAAACAAAGTTAATTTTCTTCAAAAAGGCCTACCCAACCATACACATCGGAAAGCAACTGGGTTGGCCACTTAGTAAAAAAAACCTTTTAACCATCATGCCAGAAGCTACAGAGAAGGCTGATTATAAATAGGATGGGAAAGGCCTTACGCCCTCCTTAGTTAAACCAACTGCTTGGTTAAACCTGTGGACAGACAGTGGGCTCAAACAGGAGGTGGACAGGAACATGGCATTGCAGATTACTGTTAAAAAAAATTCAGATGAGTAACCTTGTTTTTGTTCCCCCTCCCATTAGTAGTACAGGTAATCACACATGTGGGTGACCAGCAAATGTCCATGTTGGGAAAGGAGCCCTGGCTATTTACAAACAGTGGGAAAATGCAGACTCACAGTCCTCCGATTGCAGGAAGTGAATGTGCTATCTGTCCTTCACTGGATCTCAGGTTATTACTCATTGTAGCTCACAAAGTTACACCAAGTAGTGAGGAACACAGAAATTATATGACCACATAAGAAGAATTCTTATTCACTGCCTAGCCAAAGCTTGGCTGGTTATTTCTGATACAGGCATTCCCACAGCCAAAGAACAAGCAATCTTTTAAACTGAAAAAGGCTCATCTCTCTAACAGTAGACTAGTTTCAAAACAGCAAACAAAGCTTTAACAGCAGGCATGGTTCTTCACAATGGTCTTTGGATCCTTAACAGGTTGGTTCATAAACAAGTACAGAACGATATAAAGACAATGGCGGTGTTAAGAAAAAAACAAAATATGTATACCTCAGCCATGGTGTTTTGGATAGGTGTCCCAGTCAGCAACAGTCTATTTCGGCACTGGAACTGTAGTAAAATTTTCCAACGGACACTGAAATATGAAAGTGTTTTAACTCTTAAAAATGAGCTATAATAAAAAGTGGCAATATGAAGTCAATTCTGTTGACATTTGTAAAACACGTTAACGAATCTCTTCTCAGAAAGGCAAAGATTACATGTATTTTCCTCAACTCTGTCCCTTTCTCACAGTAACCCTAGAGATATGATGTATCATAAACAACTGATAAAATCAAATTGTAAGGCACCCAAATATCACTGAGGTAGAGCCATAAAATATATGGTAGATGTACTGTTCCAGCAGCAAGCTGATTATATTAATCAATATGTACCAGACTAGAATGTATGCCTATAGTTTTAAGAGAAGTGCATCTTGGGAGTTGTAGTGCCTTACCCCACAGGTTCAGTTCCTGGGGCATTCAAAGCCTGCCAAAACTTGTTAAGGCCATTTCCTCTTTTGTTCATTCACACCTCAGCAGGGAGAGGAGCAAGTCATCTCTCTTTTTTCACCAAATTCATTGAGTCTACAAAGCTCCATCAAGTGCCTTTATGCATGAAAGATGCACTCTCTACTTTCGTTATTTAGAAGAATTGTGAGTAGAGATTCCTTATGTGTATGAAGAAGTTAAATAAAACCATTTAAGTTTGTAACCAGTGCGTGTGCGTTGACACTTGACGACAAAGGGTTGGGAATCCCTCCTCGCGTCAGAATAGTAGATAGGACCAGATTCTGAATGGAAAGCTTGAATGGGAAGCTATTGTTCATGTAAAGCTTACTTCCCACCTCTAACAATTTTTTAAAAGTTACTGAACAGCTCTCAAATAACAGATAGTTAAGACAGTCATAAGGAGCAATTGCATTCATCCAGATAGGAAAACTTAAGTTTTCCAGTCACATATTGATTATTTCTTTGTTAGTAAAACATGAGCACCTTCAACCATCTTAAGATATCACAACAGTGTACACATTCAAAATAGAAGGCATGGGGTCTTGGGCAGAGAAGGAAGAATCCTAGAATATCATAATTCAACTCAAAAAGATCTAACCCAGAGAACTCACTCAGAGATCAAAAGCATTTTCTTTTTTGTTCTGCACAAAGTTACCTGGAGCTACTCTTGAGTGCCTGTGCTTCGTCCAGCACCATATATTGCCACTTAACCCGCTGAAAATACTTTACATCTTGGACTACAAGCTGATAACTGGTGATCACCACATGGAAAGGAGCATCCTGAGTATACAAAGTCTTCTGTAACCAAGAAACAAGTTGATACTTGAATTAAATAAGCAGAATTTATTTATCGCTGGCATGAAGGTCATATATCTATGCTTAGGAATTCTCACTTCTCCCAAATTATAGTAAAAGGGCATTTTTAATATGCTGCTTGTAAGTAACATCTTTCTCATCTGGAAACATCTGCCTATGTTGTTTCCAATTCTTGTCTCCCATGTTTAGAAGTTTCACACTTTCATGCACAAATACTAAAAACTAGTATAGGAGACAAATGATATGGCCTTCACTTAAGATGCTATGTGACCCTACCACTCAGGAAGAAATCTCCCCAATATTGTCAGAGTTCTGTGGAGATTGCCATGAGGCATCATAGTCAACTGTCAGTGCCAGAGTTGCTGGAGTCTCCCCTTTCAAGAAGTGCTCAAATGTTGGAAGAAACTTCCTAGAAACTTCCCAGAATTTCATGGGACAACCAACAGGAGAAATAAGTGGTGATGCTGAAACCAAGAAGAAATTCTGAGTCATGGGAGAAGCAGGTAAGTTGTACTAGGAAATACAATGCAGACTAGCAAGAACTGGAGTGTGAGGGAACCAGGGAGATGCAAAACTGTTATGGCTTGGTGGGAAGGAATGCAGAACTGGATGCTACAGAAGAAATAAAAATTAAAACATACTAAGGAGAAAAGGACTGGACAACCCTTATCTGTTTTAAAGTATGTCCTCAGTTTTTGGCATAAAAGAGACAACAACTAGCAATTAAAAATAACATACAAATGTGTGTGTAATAGTACCTGACTCCAGAATTTCCTGATCACTTTTCGTTCATGGGGATTTCCCCAGTAAGGTAGCACCTAGAAAACATAAAAATAATTCCAAATAAATACTTCCTAATTTCCTGAACAAGAATAGGAGATTTCATATTTCTGCCTTCAGCAAAAGATCCAGAAAGAATTATAATGATAAATACAAGGAATCAAAATATTAGCCATTGTTCGAAAGAAAAAATGCAAACAGGAAGCTTGTTTATAGAACAAAACTTTGATAAACCACAGATTTATTTATTTTATTTATTTTTTCAATTTATATACCGCCCATCCCCAGGGGCTCTGGGCGGTGAACAGTTAAAATCGATAAAAACAAGAACTAAAATCAATATACAAATAATAAAACAAATTAACAAAGTGCAATGGTGGGGAGAACCCTCCCCCACCCCAAAGGTGGGAGGCCGACATGGCACCGCCCCCTTCAATCACCGAATGCCTGGTGGAACAGCTCTGTCTTACAGGCCCGGCGGAACAATAATATGTCCCGCTGGGCCCGGATTTCCATTGACAGAGCGTTCCACCAGGCTGGGGCCAGGACTGAAAAGGCCCTGGCCCTGGTTGAAGCGAAGCGGGCTTCCTTAGGGCCGGGGACCACAAGTAAATATTTATTCGCTGATCGAAGCGATCTCCGGGGAACGTACAGGGAGAGGCGGTCCCGAAGATATGCCGGTCCCAACCTGCTCAGGGCTTTAAAGGTAAGAACCAACACTTTGAACCTGATTCGGAATTCAACCGGAAGCCAGTGCAGCTGGCGCAGGACAGGTGTGATGTGTGACTGGTAAGGTATACCAGTCAGGACCCGTGCCGCCGCATTCTGGACCAGTTGTAGTTTCCGGATCAGGCCCAGGGGTATAGAGTGAGTTACAGTCATAGAGTGAGTTACAGTCATCTAGCCTAGAGGTGACCATTGCATGGATCACTGTAGCCAGGTCCTGGGGCGTCAGGTAGGGGGCAAGTTGCCTGATCTGACGAAGATGGAAAAATGCAGACTTGGCAACCGCCGTGACCTGGGCCTCCATCGATAGGGAGGCATCCAGGAGCACACCCAGACTCTTTACCACTGGCAAAGTTGCCAGTGGTGTCCCATCCAGGGCAGGGAGCTGGATCCCAATATCTGGCAGCCCCCGTCCCAGCTGCAGGACCTCTGTCTTCACTGGGTTCAATTTCAGCCTGCTCTGTTTCAACCATGCCGTCACAGCCTCCAAAGCTCTGGCCAGATTGTCTGGGGCCGTGTCTGGCCAGCCGTCCATCAACAGAAAATTTGGGTGTCATCCGCGTATTGATGACAACCCAGCCCAAACCTCTGCACCAACTGGGTGAGGGGGCACATAATTCCAAAAGAAATGCAAGAAGCTGCTGTGACAAAACATTGGTTTGCATGATTTATGCCTGCTTAGTAGCAGTTATGCAAACTGAAAACAGTGACCAGATTTTTCCATTATAGTTTATAGTTACCAGGTAGGATTAGGATCCATCAATAGAAGGATAATTTCAGGTAGGTAGCTGTGTTGGTCTGCAGCAGAACAGCAAGATTTGATTCCAGTAGCACCTTAAAGACCAACAAGATTTTCAGGGTATAAGCTTTTGACAGTCAAATATCTGACAAAGGGAGCTTTGACTTTCCAAAACTTATACCCAGAAAATCTTGTTGGTCTTTAAGGTGCGACTAACTCAAATCTTGCTGATCAACAGTAGAAGTCCCCTAACCTCTCAGCAGTTGTGGGACCAGCATGGACTAACAACCACATGGGGTTGTGTGGTTGCACTGAAGAGGGGAAACAAAGAGAAACTGCCTTTCCTACCTCTTCTCTCAGCAGAGCTGTACTGGGAAAAGAGGGAGTGGATGGCGATTTTGGACCACTTGGTCATCTGCAGTACAGCGCCCCAAAATACAGGGCTAGAGATGGGCATGAACTGGGGGGAAAACGAACCACGTGGTTCATGGTTTGTCAAATTTCATGAACCACAAACTTTCACGAACCTGCCCCTGGTTCGTGAACTGGCTCGTTTGGTTTGTGAAAACGTCACATCCAGGTCAGGAAATCACCACTTCTGAGCCAGAAGAAGGTCACTTCTGGGTCAGCAGAAGGTCTGGCAGGAAGTCCACCCCTGTTGCCTAGGAAATTGATTGATCGGCACTAGGTTGTCTGCAGTGACAAACCAAAAAATGAACCAAATTAACCAGCCTAAAGTTCATGGCAGTTCATCAGAAATGGGATCTGACGAACCGCTGGTTCGCGAACCACAAACCAGCCTGGTTCATTGTGAATTTTGGTTCGTGCCCATCTCTATACAGGGCTCTCTATAAAGGGCTGTTAGTCCATGAGCTCCTGCAAGCCATGGAGTTTACTTTCCTAGGATTGAAAAGGACTGCTGTGGCAAGAACCAGGGAAAGATTCTCACCAGTCAGTACCCATGAATCATCAGATTCAACACACTAGCAATAGCATTTCCGATAAAATAGCACAGACATTTAATTTTAAAACTATGAATCAATGTTTCCAGCGTAAGAAAACAAACATTGCAGAGCTTAATCAGTGCGCGTAAAATACAAGATGATTATTTAAGTGGACTCTGTGAAGAGTTTGGTTTAGACACAAAATTATGTCTCAGATTCCAATGCTGATTGTGTGCCAGTTTCTGGATCCAACAGGCAACTCAAAATAATAAATATATTTCATAGTGTATTTAGTTTCAGGTGGGTAGCCATGTTGTTCTGTATTGGAAAAGCAAGATACGTTCCAGCAGCACCAATCAGATTTCCAGGGTATGAGTTTTCAAGAGTGGGAGTGTGCAGTTTGATTTGGTATTTGGACTCAAATACTGAATTCTGGCTGATTTGATGAAATCTGGGTAACTTAGCCCATCAGAAGCAAACTGAAGCAAAAGAATGCCTTGTGCTTGTGGCTGGCTACTGTTTGATTTTGTTCTGTGGTGTTCCACCACTGGCTGAAACTAGTGTCTGGCTGCTATGAATGACACTGGCTTTGTTGGGCTACATTGCAACAGTGTGCCCCTTGCTTCACTTTAGTTCTGGGTGGGGGCGGGGGGGGGTGTCTGTTCCTGTGCTTCAGTTTGGTTCTGCTGAACTTTCATTGGGATGCGCTCAGCTTGCATTTGAGAGTGTGCTTTGGCCATGGCAGCCTTGCCCCCGTTTGTTTCTGCAGTGGGAGGCAGCTTTGACTTTTTCCTCATAGGGAATAATGGAGAGCAGCTGGGGGCACTTCTTTTAGAGCCTACAGAATTAGTTCTCGGGGGCCAATCTTCCTGAAACTTGGGGGGTCATTGAAGGGCAGGCTTCCCTGAAAATTGGGTGATGTTTACTTGTAAAATGGCACACCTTCGGCGCACCGGGTAGCCCCCAGATTGATTTTCCCATAGGAAACAATGGCCGAATTTTACTGAATTTCTCTACATAACTGAATCAAATTAGAGAATCAATTCAGTATTCAGGGAATTCTTTGGTTTGGTATTCCTAATCCAGATTTACCTATTTTTTTTTGTGTGTACACCCCTATTCAAGAGCCAGATGAAGGGAGCTCTGACTCTCAAAAGCTCATATTCTAGAAATCTAGTTGGTCTTCACAGTGTATTTTAACACTTGACTTTGAAAGTCAGAGTTCCCCCATCCCATTGTTCATTCTTTTACATACAAAGTCTTTAAATCAGTATCTTTGATAGAGGATCATGGGTTCTGTTAAGTATAAAACTTTGGATTTTATTTTACTCAGAGTTATCTTAAGGTTTGTACAGAAAATATACATGCTTCTCAGTATATTTAGAAAATAAACACTAAACCAACAATCTAATTTGGGGCACAAGTCATTTATTTGCTTGACTAGTTAACTTTGTTCTTCCATTCATTCAATAAAAGTTTCCTGTTATATATCTATCAGCTGCATATCTTTCCCATGCTGTAAAGCAGTAAGCTTAAGCATTAAAGATTGCTCTTTAATGTCATCGAACCACAGCTGCATATTGAAAAAGTTACTTTGTTTCCAAAATCTGGCAAAAACAATTCTAGCTGCTGCTAACAAATTTAAAAACACTGCTTGATATCTCACTTTAAGTTGTCAACTTTTATCCATCCTGGTAGCCTACAAGATACCACGAGCTCCAATAGTTTAAATAACTTCTGACTCTATCCTGCAATCATTGGGAAGACTAGCTCAGTGCAATGGGAAATGACTTGTGGCATTCCTCAGGGCTCAGTACAATTGCTGTTTGTCATTTTTGGAATATCACAGGAAGAGATAATTCTTCTGAGTTGGGTGATCAATGTGCACATGATAATCAGAACTATGCTTCTCCATAGATATATTAACGAGTGACAATCTTTCCCCTAGAACAGTGTCTTCAGAAAGCCATGAATGGATACTCAGATGAAACAGAGGTGAATCTAGAGGTCAAGCCCAGTATTTCTGAAGAACTGGTTATTCCTATGCTAGGTGATACTCACCAAAGCAAGAACAAGTTCAGAGTCTAAGGATTGCTCTGCATTCTGTTTTGCTCTTAAAGTGGCAGTAACTAAGAGTACCCTTTATTAGATACATTTATTGTGCAGGCTCACTATAACATACTTTACATGGGATTGCCCTTGAAGATGACTTGGAAGCTCCAACTGCTGCAGAATACTGCCGTTTACCCACTAATTCAGACTTAAAACTTACCACAGTCTTCACCATTCTGTTATAGTAATAGAACTATTCCCTGGAGGCCCGTTGAGCCCCAATTTGTTAACAAGTTGCTCACTGAGTACACAAAATGAAGCACAGTATTTCATCCCACAGCCAAACTTCCTTTTTATTGCATTTAACAAAGTTTATGCTATACTACCATCTGCTGGTAGATGTATAATCTGCACAAACTGAATTGCATGTAGAGTTTCACCAGCTTTAGATTTGCAAAAGCTGCTTCACAGTTCATGAGGCAAACAGGTTAGACCTGTGTTTTCGAAGATAAATATGCAAAGTGTGAAGAGGAGACATACACCTTTAAATACAGAGAAAACAGTTGCCAGGGAAGGAACTGTGGTTCCCATGATTTAATTCTGCCTGATTAGGAACAGGAAGGTAGGTAACCATTACAGGATGTAGCAAAAATTGCTGGAATAAAAAGACAAGGAACAATGCCATACAGGTATATTTGCGGGGAGGGAGGGCTAAAAATCGAATTAATAAAAAAAAATAATAATAAATCCCACATCCTTCTAGATTTCAAGCAAGGAAAACTGTTTATGGCAACAAGCTGAACCAACTACAGAAATTAATTTTCTGGATTCATCTCCTAAATAACTTGTTACCTTAAATCGAGGAACAAATCTGGCAAACTCCTGATGCCAATTGTTCAGTGTGGAAGCCGGTGAAATAATTAAAAAGGGTCCCCAGATGTTCTCTCTCTAGAAGATAGAAAGTCTTAATTGGCAAGAAACAACTTTTCATACCACACTAAAATGAATCAAAAGCGCTAAGAATAAAGGTAAGATATTGACTGAACAAAACTAGCTAGGTTTAGCAGATGTTTAAAATGTTTAGCATCTCCTTTTGGGAGGAAGAAGAGAGAAGAGCATGCAGCTCCTGTGAACCATGGCAAACAGATGACACGGCTGAGTAAGGGAGAAATAGGAATGGAGGTGGTAGAGTGGTCCTAGGGAGCTTAGAAAATGTGGACTTGTGAAAGTCCTATAAAAGCTTTGAGAACACAGGAAGATTTGAGTGATGTGCAGACTAAATAGGAATACATAAGACTAGGGCCCATCTGAACTACCAGTACTTGCCTAATCAGAAGCAAAGAATCCACCTACCTCAGCTAGATGTGCTAGCAAGGCAATACTCTGTACTGTTTTGCCCAGGCCCATTTCATCTGCCAGGATTCCATTGATTCCCTGCAAGGAAGTAAAAACTAAGTATTTCCACCAATATGTCTAGTGTTGTACATTTGTTGTTAGCATGAAGACAGCTGGTAACTTTAATTTACAACCATTCCTACTCATCATGACTCTAGTTATAAGGAAAATTTCGCATGACATAATTTCCCATTGCATGTTTTCATACATTTATAGGCCTACTGTTCTGAAAACGCATCTGTAAGTGACAACCAGCTTACAATTTAGTGAGGCATAAAAATACAGACAATATCTAATAAGAAAATCAGTAGAATGCAGAAGCCTACCATGTTCCCTAAAACATCAACAGATGCTATTTGAGAGTTTTATACTCTTACTCCTCCTCAAAAGATATCATGGATGTAAACCATGAAAAAAAGTTGCATTTATTCTCGTTAAAAAAATTGTAATTATAACAAATTCACCTGGTGTGATCTACTCCTATCTCTTGAGCTATACCAAGAAGGATCCTGTCCCTAAGAACATGTTGGCCCTGAAACAATGAAAGCTGCCCTGAGTCAGGAGCCCTGTTTTTTGGCCACCTCCATGACTTCTCAGGCCATATGCTGTGTAAGACTGTCGAAGAGAACCTATGTCTGATATTAAAACAGAGAAATTGTTATCAGGTTATAAACAATGGAAAAGCTGACTCATAGGGAAGTGGCCAGATTCCCCTGGAAGGCTGGACATTCCTTTGACAATAGTTCTTTCTATTCTTTGGTTTCTTGAGAGCTCATAAAAAATCAAGCCATGTTTAATGATCAATGTTTGCTGGACAACTGACTTTGAAGGACCATCCATGAATATGCCTTATAGTGCAGGAGTTCCCTGGAAACCTAATCACAAATGAGGCCTTGGCCATCAGGCATCTCCTAGCCTCTGTTAATCAGGCTTGTAATTCATGTAACTCAGTCACAGAGACAAGGAAGCCTATCAAGCCACTACCCAAACTTTATCCAATAGGCACGAGCTGGCCAACATTCAGGTAACCTAAGTACTCCAGGATGACTTTTCCATACTTTTAAATCATGCCCATATTTAGAGTTCTTTCTGACTTCCACTCCCATAAAATTCAAACCATCCATAGTTTCCAGTCTGAACCCAATACCATTGCTGCAAAGACAGTGCCCTTCTCAATGCAACTAAAGGTGCATAAAAGCTATCTCTTAGCCCCAAAACCTTTGAAGTTGGTTTTTGGATCCTATTTGTTACACCAAACCCCACAGTTTGTCCACTTCCTTAGTATTGCTGAAATCACTGAGCTTCTCCCTCCTTCAAATCCTGGACCTTCATTCTCAGACCAGCTTCTCATCACCTGCTCCTGGACCGGACTCTCGCTTCTTTTTCCCCTTCACTATCAGACTTGTATGTTTTCTTTCTTCTCTTTTATTACCTAAAGCACCACTGGCTTGCCTAACGATTAGCCAATCCCCCTTTTCCAGATTTTCCCCATATTTATATTTCTAGCTTAAATATAAGTCTTGCTCCAAACTGTAGTAGTTCTGGTTGATTTCTGGTTCTTAGTGCTGTTTGTCTGTGAGATGATCTAGTATTTGTTTCAGATAAGTTTCCACCTCCCTAATATTGTACCAAATCCCTCAATAAACTCCATATTTTTGTTAAACCTTTAAATCTGGTCTCTGATGTTCCTTTTCTACTAAAACATGTTCCTCGTAGCTATTCATAGCCACCTCTTTAGGTAAAAGATCCATGTTTTCTGTTCCCTGCACAAACATGCAAGCTTATTCTCTAGTGTCAGTCTCAATATATATGTTAATGTGTTTGCAGGGGTATGGTAACATCCGTGGCTTTCTCAGACAGCATATGCTGTGCACTCAAAGGCCTCAAATTCTGTCTACAGCATATTTTACAAACTAGGTGTTATGGAGCATCTTTCTACGCTCCAAGCCTGGAAAGCTTCTGTCAATGTTGAATTTACCATATCAATGGTCTGACTTGGAACACTGTAAGTTCCACAAGCTTCAAGAAATGTCCATACCTGCTCATAAAGATTGGCCAGCCAGTTCATGCCTTTCAGCTGGTAACCTTTCAGTTTACCATTAAAAATGGTAGGCTGTGGAATGTCCTCTCCAGCCCGGATAGATGGGTTGGCAAGGCTGTAGCTCTCTCCAAATCCAGTGCCAGATTTATTGGCAGCCCGAAGAGCTGCTGCCCGGCTCTCTTTAGCATCTTCATCAAATGATCTGGTCTAAACAAGGAGAAGGGAAAACTATAATCCTAAGTACTGTTGATTTGGGCATCAAGACCATTAGGACGAATTTCTAAGCAAATATACAGAGGATCAAGTTTTAAGAGTCTTGATTTTTTAAAAAATCGAATTTTTACTCCCCAAGTAACCAGCCTCTTTCCTCATGAATTTGTTACAGCATAACTATAGCCATGTGATGTAATGGCTGCAGCATCTGACTAGAATCTGGGAATCCTAGGTCCAAATGCTTACTCTGTAATGAAAACTCACTGGGTGATATAAGAAGTCCAGTCATACACAATCAGCTTAACCTATCTCACAGGACTGTTGTGAGAATAAAATGCAATGTTGCAAATTACTCCCCCCTGCCCTGAGAGGAGAAAGGCAGGGTATAAATGAAGTAATAAATATATTCAAATTAACAGAAATTAAGACAGAATAAAACTAGCAAATTGCAAAAAAGACAATCTATCCAATTTAATACTCACCTGGGCCTGATGAATCCGGTAAGCATCTTCTGCGTTCTTCAGAGCCTGAACTTTGTAGTAGTTACTATCTGAAAATATTGAATAAAGATAAAACAAAAAAACACAGCCACATGGATTAATCCCAAAGCTTTATAAAACTGTTATTTACAAATATCAGAAAGTCTACAGTACTGCACAAGCAGAAAGTCTACAGTACTGCAAATCTTTCCAAGATTTTCATAACTCCTGCTAGAATTCAGTCCCTATCCTTACCGTAATCCTCCTGAGTGATGTTGACCACAACTCCTCCACCAATATCAATCTGCCTTTGGATAGAACTGTCTTCAAGTTTCCTTAAGATTTCCTCCTGGATTCCATCATGTCCCATATCTCGTTTGCGGCTCATGAAGTGGGCATACAATTCAGTTTGTGTAATCAGAAAGTTAAGTTTCCTCTGCTGTCTCTTAGCCTAAAAGTTATTTGCAAGGAAATAGTTATGTAGAGGATCCCCAAATAAATAGCATATTTAGCTTTTACAACTGTATTAAAAACAAATAATTATATTCTCATATCAGTAACAGAAGACAGCCAATAACCTGAGAGAGGAATCTTCACCAACACACATGTTGTAAGACTCAATATCTCTTTCACTAACATTGAGATGAAGCTGTATCAAATGCTATCATATTTTTACAAAATAGCTATTTTTATAAAATACTTTTAGGATTTGGCCACACTGTAGAAAAATAAAAGATAAAACAGAATTCAAGCAGAAACAGTCTGCTATAGTTTCTACTAGACAAAGAGAAACTAGCACTTTTCTTTCTAGTGGTTGGTTTGCTGGCCATCAGCCAAAACTATTCTCCAGTGGAGTGTAGAGCGCTTATTTCTCAGCCCAAGGAAACTGGTATTACAAGAACAAGAAAAATAAAAGCTCTAGAAGCCAAGCACACAAAATTATAGTGAGTTAGTCAAAGCACATACAGTTCATTGGGTACACTTTTAAGTACCGCTAAAATATACTGCGATATCTCTTGCAACTTTCACTGTACTCCCTGTAGAGAACTGCTGACATGAAGGATATAATGGTACCTTTTAGATGGAAATTAAACAAAGCAATTGGATCATAAAGAAAAAACATATAGTGAATCAAATGATCATAAGACAGTGGCCATTGTGGTTAATAAATCTGGATGAGTTTTCACCCTTAATTAAAATTTACCTCTCTCATCTCCTCATCCAGCTTGCGTTGCTCCAGTGCCTCCTTCTCTGCTCTTTTACGGTGTTCTTTCTCCACTTTTTCATATTTCTTCCAGTAAAGAAGCATCTCTTTGGTAAGCCGCCTTGCCCGTGGCAGAGTTTCCTTACAGTTCTTTTGGGCCTGGATAGCTGCTCGACGAACCTCTCTCATACACTGGTGAGCCAACTAGCCCAAGAAGAGACAAAGGATGGAATGTGATATTCAGAGACAATGGAAATCTTCCAAGTCTTGCACAGGACAAACCTACTTGCCTAAATTTTAAGTAGCACAACAAATTGTATACAACCGTGCCCAACTAACTATGTAGTATATATTGTACTTGTTTGTATCATCCAATTTACAAAAGTTTATGCAAACAGTGTAATTTATTCCACCACTAGGGTATATTGTTTTTTAGTGCAAAATCGTATACAATAACATTTCACAATTATAAATCCTTCTCATAATAATATTCCACGTAACTGCTGACGGGTACGCCAGCAAAAGGTTCCCGTTCCAGATGCCCCTTTCTCAAAGCAGTTACTGCTGTGGAAATATACAAACAGAATTTATATATATCTATATATCTATAAATCCATCTTATCTTATATAAATTTAGAATTTAAAAATACCATTCTTCTATACTCACAAAACCACCTTACTGGGTCCTTTTTGTCTCAAAAGTTACTGTAAGACAAAATTCATATAAATACTTCCAAATTCTATATATTACATAATAAAATTACAATGAATTTTTAAATTTTTTTTTAAAAAAATTACAAGCCAAAATACTTACATACTTACATGTAATCCATTGGATTACATATATAAATTCTGTTTGTATATTTCCACAGCAGTAACTGCTTTGAGAAAGGGGCATCCGGAACGGGAACCTTTTGCTGGCGTACCCATCAGCAGTTACGTGGAATATTATTATGAGAAGGATTTATAATTGTGAAATGTTATTGTATACGATTTTGCACTAAAAAACAATATACCCTAGTGGTTGGAATAAATTACACTGTTTGCATAAACTTTTGTAAATTGGATGATACAAACAAGTACAATATATACTACATAGTTAGTTGGGCACGGTTGTATACAATTTGTTGTGTTGGTTGTTCCGTGCCTCTCTCTTGTTTTTGTGTAAATTTTAAGTAGAGCAGCTGACTTTGCAATTCAGCACTTGTTGAATCTCAACAGCATCTCCATTCTTTTACATGATAAATCACTTTGTTTGCAAATGAAATTTAAAAAAAAAACTTTTAAAAAGCCAAGGAAAATTAGAAGTCAATCTGTTTCCTTCTTTAGAATCAATAGCACTCATTCCTCACAATGAAATTAGCATTAAAGCTTTTCATGGTGGAACACATATAAAAGAGTGTGACTTCCCCAAAAGTCATAAGTAAATTAGATAACCAAATTACAGGAATGGGGAAATGTATTGAGTATAAGCAATGCAATAACTGATATTATTGGCACTGTTATGAAAAATAGGACTAGAGGCGGGCACAAACCGAAATACGAACCGAAGTTTGTCACAAACCGGGCTGATTTGTGGGAGCTCATTTCTTATGTGATGAATTTTAGCCTAGTTCGTTTGGTTCGTATTTCAGTTCAGCAGACGAACTGGCACCGATCAATCAGTTTCCTAGGCAAAAAGGGGGCATGGGATCGCTGCAGAACCGGAAGTGACGTTTTCACGAACTGGACAAACCGTTTTGCAAACCGGGGCAAGTTCATGAAAGACGATGAGCCATGAACCGCACAGTTCAGAATTTTCCCAGCTCGTGCCCATCTCTAAATAAGACAATAGGGGTGAAGTTTAACAACTGAAATTTTAGTTTTATAAGAAAATAAACTACCTTTCTGCCATTACTTAGGAACAGGTTTCTGGCTGACATTTTTTGCTTGTATGCCTAAACAAAACAAAATTGAAGAGAACTTTAGTTGGTTGGTTATATTTGTAAAAATACATTTTATTGTTTTACAAAAAGATCAACAGGGAAGTCCAACTGCAACTGCAAACTGTAAGGTACATAGATAACTATACTTCATAATTACAGGTGGATAGTCATGTTGGTCTACAGTGGATGAACAAGGTCCAAATCCAGTAGCACCATAAAGACCAACACCTTAAAGATCTGGAAACTTTCAAAAGCTTATATACCCTGGAAATTCTTTGCTGGTCTTTTAAGGTGCTCCTGGTCTCAAACCTTGTACTTCATAAGTCTGCCATCAGCTCTGATATTATTTTACTTACACCAAATGACCAAGGCATGGTTATTATTTATTTGAATACAAATTTTACACCACGTGCCCTCCATGGCCACTCAAACAGAAGGAGTAAGGGAACAAAATTCCAGGAACCCCAGCCCCCTCACAAACACAGCTGGTATGTGGCTTTAAATTCAGCACCCTTTTGTTGAGAGGCTGGAAAGGGTACATGTGGCCTTAGGCTGGTCAATTTACCTTAGCCAAACCTACCAGGGCGAAGATAAATATTGCCAGTGGGGTTATTCTGTGGTTCCTGGAGGAAGGGTGGGATATAAGTGTGAACAATGAAATGGGTGGGGAGGCTCTATGCATACCACACATTTCCTATTTATAATAACAGCAGGTTACACAATGTATTAAAACATGATGCTTGCATCGGGTCTCTATGGATGGCATGACATGAAGTTCAAATGGAATCTTTTGGCTGGGGGCCCATGATGGTTTTTGGTAGCTCTAGGACCCTCACACCTTGGTTCATGATACATACATTAATGAAATTATGCCTGAAAAAGAATGATCAGAGTCATCACAATGAAAGAGGATGTGTTTCTTTGCATTTCTATAAACAATTTATCTGCTCCAGGGAAATGTTTCTGTGTTATCTTTTTTAACCATATGAACAATTAGTTCTTCTTTGCATCAACTTGTAATTATCTCAGATCAAGAGATGTGCTACCTTCTATGAACTCATTTAGTTATTTTCCTGAATTTCTCCATCTTCCCCTATGTGAGTTTACTGACCCTTCTAGGCTTTGGAAAAGATTGTTTGCTTGAACTAATGTCAGAAAACATGTCATACACCAAAAAACAGGGTTAACATACCTGTAACTTATGTTCATCGAGTTCTTCTGTGCTGACACACATGGGGACTGCGCAGGCGCAGGCCAGCCGCCGGAGAATTTTCTAGAGCTTCCATGGCTCCGAAGGGGCCGTTTGTCGCGCGCCTCAGCGACCGTTTTCCCGCCCAAACGGTCACGTGATCCTCCAGCGACCAACGGCCCCTTCCCTCAGTTCTCCCTTGCCGCCGCTTGACCAACACACTTCAGCCGTAACACCTTAAAAACACCAATATCCGTTACAGCCATCACAGTATTGTGCATTGGAGTTCACAGCGGGGTAGGAGGGAGGGTTGTGTGTCAGCACAGAAGAACTCGATGAACATAAGTTACAGGTATGTTAACCCTGTTTTCATCTTCGTTCTTCTGTGCCTCCACACATGGGAGTGTACCAAGCTTCACACAATAAGGAAGGCGGGGGTGAAGTCCAACACAATTTTATTAAGCAAACAAGATCAACAATAAATAGATATGCATATATACATCTATGTAAAAATACTGTGTAAGGACACATAAATACTCAATATTTACATATATACACACCCCCAGGTACACATATACACACTTTCACTCAAGGGTACCCAACAGGTACGTCAAGAAAGTCATACCAAAACTCCCTCAGGAAAAGAGGGAGTGTAAGACAGCCTTGGCCACAGATACATCCTGCTCCGCATTGACATCAACGGCGTAATGCCTGACAAAGGTGTCTGCAGAGGACCATGTGGCTGCTTTACAAATGTTAACCAGGGGCACCCCCCTGAGGAGTGCCGAAGAGGATGCTTGGGACCGCGTGGAGTGGGCTCTGACATGAAGCGGGCAAGCCACCCCTGCCAGGGAATAGGCCTTGCTAATGGCCGTCACAATCCACCTAGACAGGGTCTGTGAGGAAGCCCTGTTACCCTTGTCCTTGGCCCCAAAACATACAAACAGGTGAGGACTGGAGCGGAATCCCTTCGTCCTATCCAGGTAATAGGCTAGGGCCCTCTTCAAGTCTAGGGTATGGAGGGCCTTTTCCCCCTTAGAGGAGGGTTGAGGAAAGAATGCAGGCAGTGAGATATCCTGCGAGAGGTGGAAGGCGGACACAACCTTGGGCAGGAACTCAAGGCAGGGACGCAGGACCACCTTGTTGGGATGAAACACAAGAAAGGGAGGGTCAGACCGCAGTGCAGACAGCTCACTGACCCTTCTGGCCGACGTGACGGCCACCAAAAATGCTACCTTGTAGGATAGCATATCCAAGGGGCATGTAGCCATAGGTTCAAATGGGGGCAACATGAGATGTGAGAGCACCAAGGACAGTGACCACCGAGGCACTGGCGCAGACACAGGTGGGTAAAGATTGTACATGCCCTTAAGGAACTGGCGGGATTGCGAGTGAGAAAACACCGTAGCACCCTCAACTCGGGTGTGAGCAGCTGATATCGCTGCCAGGTGGACCCTGAGGGAGGAAACCTTCAAGCCCAGGCCACGCAAGTGGCACAAATACTCGAACACAACCCCCAAGGGACTGCTCTCGGGCACCACTCCTCTGGCAAGCGCCCAGAGCTCAAACCTGCGCCACTTGGCCGCATAAGCGCGCCTAGTGGATGGCCGACGAGCATTCAGGAGGACCCTCTGCACCTCGTCAGTAAAGCCTATCGGGGAGGAACGATCCGCCAAGCCGTTAGATGCAGCTTCCTGGGATCGTGGTGGACTAGGCTCCCGTTCAGGAGAAGGTCTTGCCGAGGGGGCAGACTCACATACGTCCGTTGGGACATCCGCAGGAGCTTCGGGAACCAAACCTGCCGTGGCCAGAAGGGGGCCACTAGGATGCAGTCCGTCCCGTCCTCCTCTATCTTGCACAGGACCCTGGGAATCAAGGGGAACGGAGGAAACATGTAGTGCAAGCCCTGCGTCCACGTAAACTGGAAGGCATCCCCAATAGAGAGGGGGTCGCTCCCTGCCCTGGAACAGAACGTGTGGGCCTTGGTGGTCGCCGCAGTGGCGAACACATCTATCACTGGATGACCCCACATCTGGAAGATCGGCCCAACGCACTCTACGTTCAGTTCCCACTCGTGTTCCAGCAAGGGGACCCTGCTGAGGGCATCTGCCCGGGCATTGTCCGACCCAGCCACGTGTATAGCACGGAGCGACACGCCGTTCTTGATAGCCCACTGCCAAGTGAGTGTGGCTTCCCGGCAGAGGGCCATGGACACTGTGCCCCCCTGCTGATTCACGTAGTACATGGCAGTCGTGTTGTCCGTCTGCACGAAGACATGACGATTTCTCAGCAGTGCTGTAAGAGACACAAGTGCGAAACGAATGGCCCTTAGTTCAAGCACATTGATATGGAGGGTCTTTTCCCTGTCAGACCAGACATCTTGCACCGACACATCACCACAGTAAGCCCCCCATCCCAACAGAGAGGCATCAGTAGTAACCGTGATGTCATGGTGTTGATACCCGAAAGGGGTCCCTCTAAACAAGTTGTCATCAGACAGCCACCAGTCCAAGGAGGAGAGGATGACCCTCGGGATAGAGAATTTGAGGGACGGAGGGTGCAGTAGAGCATCATACCTCCGCACAAACCAGTTCTGTAGAGGGCGCATACGCAGCCTAGCGAAAGGCACCACAGAGGTGGCCGCTGCCATATGCCCTAGTAAGCACTGGATAGTGCGCACAGACTGGAACCGGTTCCTTTTAAACATGGACACTAGACCCCTTAGGGACCGAGCCCTCTCCAAGGGGAGCAGGGCCTTACCCTCCACAGAGTCTAACAGTGCACCAATGTAGGACACCTTGCAGTTGGGCACCAGTTTGGATTTCTCCAAGTTCACCAGGAGCCCCAGGCGTTGGCAAGTGCTAAGTACCAAGCCAATGTCCTGCACCAGCCTAGACTCCGATTCAGCCACGATGAGCCAGTCATCGAGGTACGGAAAGATGGTACAGCCTTCTTCCCGTAGGAAGGAAACTACAGGGGCCACACATTTAGTGAACACTCGTGGGGCAGTGGACAGGCCAAAGGGGAGCACCTTATACCGGAAAACCCGTTGCCGGTAAACAAAGCTCAGGTACTTCCTGTGCTCCTTCCGTATGCCCACGTGAAAGTATGCGTCTTTTAAGTCAAGAACCGCAAACCAATCCCCCTGTTTCAGCAAGGCGATCACAGCCGCCAACGTTACCATTTTGAATTTGGTCACCTTGAGGAAGGCATTAAGGCCCCTCAGATCCAAGATGGGACGTAAGCCCCCATCCTTCTTAGGGACCAGGAAGAACCTAGAGAAGAATCCCCTTACAGAGTCCTCATAGGGCAATTCTTCCACAGCACCTTTGGCCAAGAGCGACACGATCTCCGCATCCAGCTCGGCCATAGTGTTATTGACAGCTGTCAGGGGTGAACTGCATCTAGGCAGTTCAACGAACTCCAGCCCGTATCCCAGTTCAACAATAGTTAAGACCCATGAGTCAGATGTTATTGACTCCCACTCAGAGAGGAGTGGACTAAGTCTGTCCGAAAAGTTCGGGGATACGGCTGGCGTGACCCGTCAGTACTGCCTCCCGGTGCCCTGCTGATCCTTCTGCTGGGCCGGTTGTTGTGCCGGACGAGGCTTGAAGGGCCGACGCCTCCTCTGCTGTTGTGCGGGGGGGTAAGGCCGCTGTTGGTAGGCAGGATACTGCTGGTAGCCTGGCCGCTGTTGATGGTATCTGCCCTGGTAATGGTAGGGACCAGATCGGGGAGCGTACCGTGACCTGGAGGAGGGCTTGTCCGCTGGAGCCAGGCCCAAAGACCGCGCCGTCTGCCGGTCCTCTTTCTTTTTCTTCAGGGTCTCGTCGGTCGCTTTGGAAAAGAGCGAGTCCCCCTCAAATGGCATGCTCTCCACTCTGGAACGCACCTCTTGGGACAGGGCCGTAGACCGCAACCAGGAGTGGCGCCTGAGGACCACCGCCGAAGCCATTCCTCTAGCAGCAGTGTCAGCAGCGTGGCTTCCAGCGTTCATCTGCTGCTTAGACAGTCTCACAGCCTCTGTCTGCAGCAGGGACACCACAGCCTTCTGTTCAGGAGGGAGGTCTCGCGTATAGGATGCCAACTTCTCCCAGAGGTACAGCTGGTACCCTGCCATGATGGTCTGATAGTTGGCAATCCTCAGACCTAGGGAAGAAACAATGTATTGGCGCCTGCCCATGGCATCCAGTTTCTTGCCCTCCTTATCAGCAGGTACCGAGGAGTGACCCGATCGCCTGGGGTTGAACTCCTCTGTGACCAAGGAGGAAGGTGGAGGGTGTTTCACCAGCGCCGGCCAGGTACCCTGCTTGATCTTGTAGAGCTGCTCAATCCTCTTGGATGTTGGAGGTTGATCGCAGGGCACCTGCCACACCTTCTCCACGATTTCCTCAAGACCCTCGAGCATGGGGAAGCCAACATATGCCGGGTTGTCTCCATAAATGCGCTTGAGGAGCTTGTCCTTGGTCTGGGGAACCGCCGAGGAGATGTCCATCTCGAGAGCCTTGGCCATCCTCGCCATCTGGTCGGCGTAGATGCGGAGGTCCTCGAATGGCGAGTCCGCAGATGGTACAAGCTCTTCAGCTGGCGATGGTTCGGACCAGGACTCCGACTGGTAGCCGCCAAAGCTCTCCACATCCTCCTCATCGGAACCGAGCTGGGATTCCGGAACCTGGTGCGGAGGGGGAGCCCACGTCGACCTCGATGTCGAAGGCCTCGGTTCCGACACGGAGAAACCTGCAGGTGCCCCTTCCCACTGGCAATGGTATGGCGAGGGGAGGTAGGAGGCCTGTCGATGTCGGGACGCAGTGGACCGGACCGATCGGACACTGTCCCCAGACCGACGTCGCTCACGACCGGCAGCTGGTGGAGACGGACGGGCAGGCGACGGACGGCTCCGACGAGGAGACGGGCTCGGTTCCAGCCTCGGCGACCGAAGAGCAGGCGATGTTCGGATCCGACGGCGCGGGCTCGGCTCCGGTCCCGAAGAGAATTCTGCGGGCACCGTCTCGAAGGCCATCGGATCCGGCACCGGCACGGAGATGTCCTCTGGCTCCGGGGAATCCAGATGAGGGGAAGGCGTGTGAGGAAGCACGATGACCTCTTCCTGGGGAGCGGGATGCGGCGACCGGTGATGTTTGGTCTTCTTCTTCTTCTTCGCCGGTTCCGAAGAAGACCTCGGAACCGACGCGCTCCTCGCCTTCGAAGGGGACCTCGGCCTCGATCTCTTAGATTTTACCGGAATCGACCCGGTCGTCGGTTCCGATCGGGGACTCGGTAGACGGATCCTCGGTTCCGATGTCGGTCTCGGATCCGACCTGGTGGAAGATGCGCTACGGGGCGGCCGCACCGGTCCCTGCGCTGGAGAGGCCGCTCTCGACGCCGAGGCACTCGGGGGACGCGGTTTCGACCCCGACCTCGCGGAGGCCACTGAGCCAGCTCCGGAATGCCGTTCGGCAGAGTGGCTAGGGCCGGCCTTGGAGGAGGGCAACGGGGCGCCTCCGGACATGACCTTCTGCCACAGGGAGGAGTTAAGACGGGCCTTGCGCTCCTGTCGGGCCTTGCTGGTGAAGCCCTGGCAAATCTTACAGGCCGTTACATTATGGGTCTCCCCCAAACAGAACAGGCACAGTTCATGGCCATCGGTCTTGGCCATTTTAGTGTGGCATTGGAGGCAATGCTTGAAGAGAGCCTTTGAGGCCATCTTCAGGGGCACGCAAAAGGAAGGTCAACAAACAGTCCGAGTCAAATTACCGAGTCCACAACAAAGTCCAAACGAGATCCGAAGAATAGTCGAGGTCACGAAGTCCGAAGTCAAAAGCCAAGCAATCAGTCAGAATAAAGCACGAAGCACAAAAGCACAGAGCAACGAAGCTCACGTTCTCTCCAAGCGGCGGCAAGAAGAGAACTGAGGGAAGGGGCCGTTGGTCGCTGGAGGATCACGTGACCGTTTGGGCGGGAAAACGGTCGCTGAGGCGCGCGACAAACGGCCCCTTCGGAGCCATGGAAGCTCTAGAAAATTCTCCGGCGGCTGGCCTGCGCCTGCGCAGTCCCCATGTGTGGAGGCACAGAAGAACGAAGATGAACTAACACACACTAAGTAGTCAACAGAATATTAACTTCTAGACTTCCGATACATTTTGTTCTGGATTCTTGTACTTATTGACTCACTTTAATAGCATAACCCATAATTTTCTACTGACAAGGCTCACCTTTGGCAGCTCTTTTTTAGCAATGCTGACCCACACTTTCCGCCTGCGAGCGTTCAGTTGTTCAATGGATAGATGCTTTTTCTTGGATCCTGGTGGAGGAGTATCATGAGAAAACTTGGCGAAAACTTTGGTCTGATGGTGATGACGCCGTGGAGACTCCTCAGAGGAGAGTTCTTCATCCCGTCTCTTCTTTTTTTTCACCTTTTTCAACTTGGCTGCATAAGTACACAAGGTCAATCAGTTTCCCACCCACTTGATGTCATACTACACCCTCTTCTCCAATAGTAAGGAAGCTGCTTTGAAAACTGTTTACAGTCACTTCCTAATGACCGATTTATAAACACTTCCTCACTACTCTGCAGAAAAATTATCCAAGGGCTTTATTATTAAGACTAAATCATGATAGTTTCAAAGAAACATCTATACAAAATTAAGATACTTCTAAAGCACTTTTGGAATAGCTGTAAACACTTTCCATCCCTCAAAAGCTCGGCTCATTCCAAACTGGTATAATATGGTAGTGCAACATATATTCACCTGGGAGAAGAAAACCCAACAACTATCATTCAGTGTTTTGCTATTCCTGAATAGGAGCATAGTTAGAAGGAAGTCGATCCTCAGAAAATCAATGTAGTTAATACCTTTTAATTTTTTTTCATCTTTGAACTTCTTTTTCTTGGGTCCTATGAGATGACGCTGTTGCTCATAGTAAGGATCATGTGTGGAGAGCAAACCTGCACTGTAATACTGGTACTGTTGTAACTGAAACAGACAATTACATCAAAAAATTAACAGATCTATTAAATAAGGAATTAACCAGGCTAACAAATTCATATTATCTGTTCAGGCAACACAGACCATGCTACAGTAAGAATCTATATAGCCAAAATAAATGTTCCCAAAGGAATCTGATTTAAAGACAAAAGGAACAGCAGGTAATTCCACAAAATAAACATAGAGATGATAATACTACAGTTGATTATTACACTATTGCACTTCATGTGCAACACTTAGAAGCTGGCTTAAGGAAAAGAACAGAAAGAAGGGGGTATCCATCACCATGACACCTTTTTTTCTAGACAATGGGATGCAGAGTAATAATGCTGCCATTCTTAGAAAGGAAGAAAGTGAAAGCCTGCTCTTCTATACTGAAGGAATGGGTCATGAATTAGCATTCTATATACATTAACAAATGGAGACAGTCAAAGCAGCTCACCCCAAATAAAGAAAAGGTGAATAGTATGCAACAGGCAACTGATGCTTTAAAATGTTTTTACCTCTTTGTCTTTGCTGTATTTACTCTGATGTAGTTTCTTGTACTTGTGCAATCGCAGCATGTTATGAAGTTCTTCCCTGGAAAGGGAAAGCTCCTCCCCTTCTTCTCCATCCTCATCCGTTGCAGACTCGCTGTCACTGGAGTCATCACTGAGGAGAATACTCTGCCAAGAATGAGATAATTCTAGCTCAGTATAACAGTGGTTAATCATAACCATCAGATTAACCAGTAAGGACTCATGAAAGGGCCAGAGGAAAAAATGGCACATTTTACATACATTAGAAAAACTGATGCACTGAATATCTTCTCTCAACAAACTTGCTTGTGCGGCTTCCAACAAGAAAAAAAGAGGAGTGGTGTTGTATATAAAAGAGGAGCTGCAGCCAAAATTTGTTATGAGAGATGTGGAAGCTAGATTTGTAGCAGTGGAATGTAATTGGAACTTAAAGAGAGTGTTGGTAGTCGGACTTTATGCACCTAACGGTGCAAAGGAAAGCTTCTTTGAGGACTTAAGGAAGCACCTAGACGATCTTGTATATGACCAGATAATTCTTGCTGGAGATTTCAATGGAGTGACAGATTTGGAATTAGACAAAAAGACTACAAAAGCACAAAAGAAAAGAGGACTATTGCCAAAGCTTTTTTTTGATTTGATTCAACAAGAAACTCTCGAAGACGTATGGAGGAGAGAATATCCTAAAACCAAACAGTTTACTTTTTATTCTGCAAGGCATCTTACATTATCAAGAATTGATATGATCTGGGCCTCAAAGGACTTAGCGCTATGGACTAAGGAGGTAGAAATAATGCCGATGGTAGGCTCAGATCACAACCCAATTATGTGGAAATTTGGAAAAAGGAGAAAAAGGAAAGCCTGGAGAATAAATGAGGACCTGTTACAGGAAAGTGAGAATATGGAAACACTGAGAAGAGAGACTAAGTTTTTTATACAATACAACGTGAATAAAGAAGTACCAACCAGTAAAGTTTGGGACGCGTACAAGGCGGTTGTAAGGGGCATACTAATGGACTTAAATGGTAGAGCAAGGAAAAAGAAAGAGGAGAAAAGACAAGAGATTGAGGAGAAAATAAAGGCCAAAGAAGTACAGTTAAAAAAGAGACCAGGGAAAAAGAAAATACATCAGGAAATCAAAATTCTTCAAGAACAGTTAACAGCAATGAGTAACAAAGAATTGGAGTGGAACCTTAAAAGACTGAATCAAAAAGCTTTTGAGGGTGCTAATAAACCTGGGAAATATTTGGCATGGCAATTAAAGAAGAAAAGGGAAAAGAAAATAATAAATAAAATTTGTGAAGAAAACAAAACGTATTTGGAGCAGACTACCATTAGCAGAGCCTTTTATAAATTTTACGCTAAGCTGTATAATAAAAAAGAAGTAAACAAAGAATCAATAGCATCATATTTGGAGAAAACCAAACTTCCAGAGATCTCGGAAGCTTGGAGAAATAAGCTGAACAGTGAAGTAACTGATGAGGAAATAAATATGGCAATACAATCCGCAAATCTAGGAAAGGCGCCAGGGCCAGATGGACTTACGGCTAAATTTTATAAGACAATGGCCAATGAACTGGCACCATTCCTAAAAGAGGTGATGAACGGAGTTTTTAGGGATCAAAGAATTCCAGACACTTGGAGCGAAGCGAATATATCATTGATCCCAAAAGAGGGCCAAGATCTGACTAGCGTGAAAAATTATAGGCCTATATCACTACTCAATAATGACTATAAAATTTTTGCGAAGATATTGGCGGAGAGATTGAAGGGGTGGCTCTCGGAAGTCATAGAGGAGGAACAAGCAGGCTTTTTGCCAGACAGACAAATAAGAGACAACTTAAGGACAGTGATCAATGCTATTGAATACTACGACAAGCGTTGTGACAAAGAGGTTGGTTTCTTCTTTGTAGACGCTGAAAAAGCGTTTGACAATTTAAACTGGGACTTTATGTTTGCCACTATGGAAAAGCTACAACTGGGAGAAAGATTCGTCAGAGCAATCAAGGAAATCTATAGAGACCAGACTGCAGCAATTGTAGTGAATGATGAATTGACCAAAAAATTGACGATTAGTAAAGGAACAAGACAAGGTTGCCCGTTATCTCCATTGTTGTTCATTTTAGTATTGGAGATTCTGATGATACAAATTCGACAAGATGAGGAAATACGAGGAATAAAAATAAAGGACTATTCATATAAGGTCAGAGCATTTGCAGACGACATAATGTTAATTGTAGAAGACCCACTGGAGAACATGCCAAAAGTGATAGACAAGATCAAGGAGTTTGGAGACTTGGCAGGTTTCTTCATTAACAAAAAGAAGTCAAAGATATTATGCAAAAACATGACTAAGCAGAAACAACAATTGTTAATGGAAACAACGGATTGTGAAGTAACTAGTAAGGTGAAATACCTGGGAGTTGAGCTGACTGCAAAAAATATAGATTTGTTCAAGAATAATTATGAAAAATTATGGACTCAGATAGAGAGAGACTTGATCAAATGGAATAGATTGAACCTGTCATGGTTGGGCAGGATTGCAGCAGTTAAGATGAATGTGTTACCAAGAGTAATGTTTTTGTTACAGACAATACCAATCATCAGAGACTCTAAACAATTTGAAAAATGGCAGAGGAAAATATCAGATTTTGTTTGGGCAGGCAAGAAGCCTCGAGTGAAAGTAAAAGTTTTACAAGATGCAAAGGAGAGAGGCGGAATGCAGCTGCCCAATCTGAGACTTTACCATGATGCAATCTGCCTAGTTTGGCTAAAAGAGTGGATGACATTAAAGAATAAGAAACTATTAGCCCTAGAGGGATATAAAAAATTTTTTGGATGGCACGCATACCTATGGCATGACAAAGTAAAGGTCAACTCGATGTTCCTGCATCATTTTGTAAGGAGAAGTCTATTTACAATCTGGAAGAAGTATAGAACCTACCTACAAGAAGGAACCCCCTTGTGGGTGGTTCCATATGAGGTGATAGATCCGAGAGCTGTGGATAATGAACAACAATGTTTAACGTACAAAGAAATAACTAAGATTGAAGTATCTAAACTTAGAATAAAGACGCAAGAGGAACTATCACCTAACTATGATTGGTTCCAGTATAGACAGATTAGAGACTTATACAACTCAGACTTTGCAAAAGGGGGCATACGAACAGAGAACTCGGAACTAGAGCAGACCCTTCTTAAAGAAGACAAGAAAAGAATATCCAAGGTATACCAAGTATTGCTGAAATGGTATACTGAGGATGAGATAGTTAAAACACAGATGGTGAAATGGGCTATAAATTTCAATAAAGAAATAACAATGGAGGCATGGGAATACTTGTGGAAAACTACAATGAAGACAACGACATGTATCAATATTAAAGAGAACATTTTCAAAATGATCTATCGTTGGTACATGACACCAAAGAAGATTGCGCTAGGGAACTTGAATACTTCTAATAAATGCTGGAAATGTAAGAAACATGAGGGCTCCCTCTATCATATGTGGTGGTCGTGTGAGGTAGCTAGGCAGTTCTGGGGGGAAATAATAAGAGAAATGAGTGAAATTTTACAGTTTCAAATAAATAAGAACCCAGAACTCCTGCTGCTAAACTTGGGAATGGAGGGAATTCCAGCCCATCATAGGACGTTGATTTTTTATATGACTGCAGCAGCTAGACTTTTGTATGCGCAGAAATGGAAAGTACAAGAAGTACCAACTATTGAAGATTGGATCTACAAATTGCTGTATATGGCTGAAATGGACAAGATGACAAGAAAACTGAGAGATCTGGACTCAGGGCAGTTCAACACAGACTGGGAGAAGCTGAAACAATACCTGGAGAAGAAATGGGAGGTGGGAGGAAAACTGTGGCAGTTTGAGAACTACTGAAATATAATAAAAGTATAAAAGAGAGGGGTGACTTTACCGGGGGAGGAAGAGAAATGTGAATTTATAAGCAGTTAGATTAATTGATTGAGATATATATAGATATGTATAGGTCAATTGATAGAGAATAATTAATGATAAGGTTTAAACATGAGGATTGACTAACTAACAATATTTTCTTTCTTTGACAAGATTTATATGCACCAAACTGAATGTATAGAAGAGTTAAATTGATTGAGTATCTGAGGAGTTATATAGAATTACCATAAAAAGTTGAAATGAGTAATATATAGAGAACAAATCAAATTGTTTGATTTAAATGTGGGAAATTTTTATGGTTTATGATATATAGGTTTATATAGAATTACTCAAAACTGGAAAATGGGATAAATTGTTTGTCTAAAGACGTATAGTTTGGGTGTATAATAAGTAAAGGAGTTAAAGATGTACTGCTTAATATATTGGAGAATGTATATCTGTTTTAGACAGAGGAACTTAATAGAAGTAAGGGAAAAGGGACAGAGGGTGGGAAAGCTGTTGGAAGTCAACAAAAGGGGGGAAAGGGAGGGGGTTAGAAAAGAAAAATTAGGGGAAAATTGACTGTAATGTAAAAATAAAAATGTTCTAACCCAATAAAAATTTTTCAAAAAAAAAAAACAAACTTGCTTGTGCACCTGAGAGGCAGAAAAGTTTGTAAGGAGGAAAAAACAGACACACACCCTACCATGTGAGAAGTCTCTGAAACTCCCATGTGAAGATATTTCTCCCTCTCATTCAGAGACTTTCCCCATGCTTTTTTAAAAATCATTTCAATATACCTGACCACATCCATAATGCTACAATTTCAAATAAACTACACACAGATAGGGATGATTGTTGATGAAGGAACAGAAACATATCCTTCTCAAGTCTATTAAGCCAAGAGAATTTAACAGAAAGTAGTGTTTTGTTAGCAACTTCCACATTTTTCAGAAAACATTCAGATTTTGGCATATGCATCAGGCAATAATACAACTAAAACACCAGTAAGAACATGTAGATTTCAGAACAATTTCCTTTTTAAAAAATCTCACCTTAAGCCATTTCCTACTTTTCTTCAATTTGGAAAAGTTATATAGACTCCCTTTCTCTGATTTTGGCTCTATTTAAAGAAGACACAAAAAGGAAAACTTTATTATGAAAACAATGATTCAGTTTAAAAATGATGGCGATTGCATTATTTGATTTTACAGCTGCTTTTTCAATGATAAGTCCCATAGGAGCACGAAGATTTCAGTATCTAACACAAATAATGATTAAAGTGTAGTACAATATGTTTCTTGTGGAGAGAATTCTCAATTCTGCTGGATCCAAGCAAGGTCAAGGGATGCCTGGCTGCTCCCATCCCCCACAGCCCTAGCTGTGCTGGGAGTGAAGGAAAGGGAACTCCATCTCCGGAATACACTATCAGATCTCTGGGCACATGTATTGAACTGCAGGTCTTTTTAACTGCTGATAATGTAGTGTTTACTAATCTATGTAAGAGCCCCATGGCGCAGAGTGGTAAGCTGCAGTACTGCAGCCCAAGCTCTGCTCATGACCTGAGTTCAATCCTGGCGGAAGCTGGGTTCAAATAACTGATTCAAGGTTGACTCAGCCTTCCATCCTTCTGAGGTCAGTAAAATGAGTACCCAGTTTCATTGGGGTAAAGTGTAGATGACTGGGGAAGGCAATGGCAAACCACCTCGTAACAAAAAGTCTGCCAAGAAAACATGATGCCCCCATGAGTCAGTAATGACTCAGTGCTTGAGCAGGGGACTACCTTTACCTTTTTTACTAATCTATGTAACAAAATAAAGGAGAAGTCCAGTGGCACCTTAACAAGTACAAAAATGTACTCCAGCATAAGGTGAGCCCAAAGGGAAAGTACAGGTGAGGGATGGCATAAACCTGCCTGAAGTGGATGGATTAGCACACCCCTTGCAATAACTCTGCAACCACTCAGAGGTCCCCCCGCAAACTGCTACTCTATGCAAGAACATCATTCATCCCACTTCTAAGTATAAAATTGTATCCATGATTTAAAAGAAATTGCTATCTGCCTTCAAATGAGCAACTTAAGTTATAGGTCTGATAAGATATTCACTAAGAAAATAATTATGGTAGGTATATATGTGGCTGACTGAAACTACCATCATCCAATGTAAAGCAAAATTCATTCTGAAGCACACTTACCAGACTGCAACACTCCATTGAGTGAATGTGAGTTTAACATTCCAGAACTTCCTGCTCCAGAAGACTCCCCAAGCAATGAACTTGCAGGCTCTTCTTTAACTTGTATCAAGGGACCCCCAGGCTGAGGCAGCAAAGGATTGTCATCCAGTCCATCTTCACTTTCATCACTACAATAAGTTAAAAAATATGGTAACAGCAAAAGAAAAGCAGAAATATATGAAAGCTCTGTCAAAGCAAATATTCACTTAGCATCAGTAATATACAAAACACTGAACAGTAGAGTTGAGCTGGCTTCAGTCTTGACTATTTTTAAAAAAAACCCTAGCTAGAATTCCTTTATTTCATTCATGTACTTTAAATTTACAAGGCAAGAGAGCACATGCAGGACCTCCAGACTTAATACATATTAGTTATGATTTAACTGCTGTGAAGTAATCCTGAGTATGCATTTTTGCTTAGGAACATAAGAAATGCCTTGCAGGATCAGACCAAGGTGTATCTGGTTCAGCATTTTCTGCAAAAATCCAAATAACCATCAGGCACTAGGCCAGAGGCTCACAAAGTAGTTACACAGGCAAATTTAGTCCTTGGTTGCAGCTAAGCAGGCTGCACCATGCTCCACCCCATGCTATCACTTGATGAAACTATAGTGCATCAAAAGGAATAAAAATACAGCTGACTTAAAAGGGCTGTTTTAAGGATTAATGAAAATCTATAAAATGTGATTTGTACACTTTAAATGCACTGTATTGTGGCTATTGTGATCAGGGATGTCCGCCTATTGAGGAATTTTACTAGATTCATGGGTTAAAAGGCTGTTGAGTTTTAAGTCACATTTAAGTAAACTGAATATTGCCTTATTATTGAAAGTCAATTGCTCGTTTTCCAGGAGGAATTCCAAAGAGCCTGTGTCTGCTCAGGTAGTTTAAAAAAAAAAAAGGAATAGGTGCTGGGGCTCAGGGCTGCCAGAAGCTGCTTTATGGGGCTGGGAGGGGAACAACAGGTCACAACTTTGTCCATTAATGGACTGCAGCTTGACCTAACCCTCCAGGAGCCCTCCAGGTTTCTGTATGGGCAAGCAATGCGGGTGGCCCAGGAGCTGGCTCTCCCCACCATTCCCCAAGCGTGACCCCAAAGGTACAGCTGGGGGGGACATACCCTGTTCTGTGAAGGAGATCTAACCAAGAAAAGAAGTTCAATACTATTCTGCTCCCCACAAGGTCTTAACAAGGGCTTCAGATTGCTCCTTCAATATCGGTGTTAAATCTCGTATATCCCATTCCTTATACATGTTCAGCTATTCCTCATACTAACTTTCTAATTAGATCTATCATCTTTCATCCTGCACCTTCCTAGATGAGACTGCAAGTTAATCCCACTTTGATTAGCAATATTTAGGGCTGGTCTTCACCCACTCTCAGTAAATTCATTAATTATTTCATTGGATCTTTTTAAAAACTAGCCTCTTTTTGCAAAGTTTCTGGGATTCTGTGTTGTTTGCATTGTCTTACTGGATGTATAATTCATGTATCTGAACAGAACAGATGAAATATTTCTAACTAATGAAAAGCTTATGCTAGCAGAAAGTTGGATCTCAAAGTGAATTTTAATGCCATTCAAGAAAACTACAGTTTAATCACTGGAACACTAATCTAGGAAATTCAAAACTTAGCCCTTTATAATGGTTAATAACGGAAAGCAAAAATTAGATAGTGCTTCCAACAAAACAATACTTAGCCAGGCTCTCCCAATCTCTACTTAGTAAGAGCCTGTCTGAAATTATGGCACTTTGCTTATCTTTTATCTACAAATTAGATCTGGCATACAGTCCAACAATTAAAACATGCTTGTTTTAAGGAGCAATGTTTTCACATACTGTGAGCATTAAAGCCTACCACTGGCCTAATTGAGCAAGCATTGAGCAAGGTTACTTGTGTTTTCCACTCTTTGAATCCACATTAGTGGGACAGGAATGAGAAAATATGCAAGGACATACATTTTTATAGGAAAGGTTGCATTTCTGCATTTTATACTTTGTTTCCCTTCAAAAAATCCTCTTTTTATACATAAAACACATTTAAATATTATACTGATGTCTCAAAAATATATTACAGCACGGACATCCCTAAATCCAGAAATAAAATGCTTCTTTTTTCTTGGTATTCCCAGGTCCAAATAAGGTAGGGTTTTAATACCTGGATATACTCCTATTGAAGATAGTGGAGGTCTGCCGTAGAAAGTGGTCCAATCGCAGAGCTTTCTCCAGATACTGCAGATAGAGAGGTGTTGCCAGCTCTCTGCAGTTGCCATCCTCTCTCGCACCCAGCTCTGAGGCCATAGAACAAGACTCTCTTCATTAACAGAGGCCTCCTAACGCACAGCTGTCATAAAAAAGAATGGGCCATTTTAGCACCATCACATCCATGTGCAGAATTTTTGTTTTAAGTCAAGTAATGAAGTTACAGGATCCAGTTGTCTTCTTTAGCAGACTACCTCCCCACCCATTCTCCTCTTGGAAAAACCGTCAACCATTCCATTGCCAGGCTAGTTCACACTTAACCAATCTGAAGCCATTTTCTGAAACCAACATTTATGATTGAGCCTCATGGAAGAAGAGAAGGGGAATTCACATAACAGAAGATGATGGGGAGTTGGATGGAAGTATTCATCTGCCTGCTCCATTGCACTGGAAGATGATAAATGTATATATCACTTTACAAGGTGTCTGTCACTTAGATGGAAAAAAAAACATTTGATGTTTCTTGTTAAAAACTATTGGACTGGCACCTAAGAATTACTTATAAAGCACTTACCATCTATAGCTCTAAGAAGTAACTAAAGGCACAACTGGCTGACTAAATAAATAAAACAAAATTCAAGTATCTGACAATAAATGTAGTGCAAATTTATTTTTAATGAGTCTTCTATGACAGATTTTCATGAAAATGATTTCCACATGCCTTACAATAAAACAGATAAACATAGTAAAACAATAAGATCATTATAAAAACCCAAAGATGACATTATTCAAAGATATTTCAAAATAATAAGATTTCAACAGCTGCAGAAGGCCTGCAAAGTGCTATTATATGAAGGTATCTGGAAAGGGAGTTCCAGGAGCAGCTACCAAAGCATCCCTTGTGCATGTCTTCAAATGTACCTGTGAAACGCAGGTTCCCACAGTACAACAGACCCCACCCTCCAAAAACCTATGAAAATTGGCAGGAAAATATGATTGGAAGCAGGTACTTTAGGCTCAAGCCATTAAGAGATTTAAAGGTCAAAACCAGTACTTTGAATGGAGCTCAGAAACAAAATGGAAACCAACATAGTTGATACAACATTGGTTTGATGTGTTAATTTCAGCAAGTCTGTTACCAACTGAGGTGCCACACTTTGAATGGGTTAAAAATGTGACACTGCCTTTAAAGGCAGTCCCATATTAAAGTAGCTGAAGCTACTTTATTATATTAAAGTAGCTGAAGCTATGCCAAGACGTATGTAACACTGGACAGGACTGTTTTGTGAGAACTGTAAGAACTAGTATACCACCCTAAAAAAATAAAAGGCGCTTCTCAACACCACTGCTACCTGCTTATTATGAAACAGAAGAGTATTCCCTGATGATGCACCTACTTTCAGACCAAGTCCACCTAGACTCAGAACAGATGTAAACTTATTCTCACATCAGTATTACACATTATCTATAGCATTTTTTATTTATCTGGATTAGGTTTCAGTTCATCCAACCTGACCCAGTTCTTCACTGTTACCAAATGACAAGTTGACACCTTCACCATCTCCTTGGAATTAGATGGAGACAAACAGCCAAGTTTCATTCAAATACTGATGACAGATCACTCTAAATCTCCAAATAACCTCTTACACATGGTTCATGTAGATACTGAACAGAATGGGAGTCCAAGATGAAATTCTGTGGAATCCCACAGGTCAAGATCTGAAGAAAAGTACCCAAGCATCATCTGGGACTTACCCTTCAGGGAAGGTCTGGAGACATTGTAAGACAGTTTCATTTGGAAATATCTAATACTGATCATTTCCTTGAATACAATCCACAAGCCTGTACTCACGTTCTGAATTAAACCTGATATGTTTTCTGAAAATTATTTAATGTTTCTAAGGCTTAATACCAAGGAAACATAGAAAAAAGAAGTTATGTCTATTTAAAGCAAAGGCCATTTCCACATAAGTCAATTGCCCTGGGACTGATACAGCTTGAAAGCATTGTTATGAATTTATGAACCTCCCAGGATTTCCCCACAATCTTTCCTAAATATGTTTTGCTGAGAAGCTCCGGGGCAGACTGCAGCAAAGTCTGGATGGTTGCCATATGGGTAGGAAAGTTCGGATTTCCCCAGTCCCATCCACACAGCAGCCATTTTCCCTGCCACTGTCCCCATGTTAGTCATTTCCTCCCCCTGCCACAGAGGGGCTTTTTGTTTTTTATCAGCAATTTAATATAATTATTATATAGTTATTATATAATCTGTGTATCAGGTTCTCTGAATTTCCAGTTTTCATTTTAAGAGTAACTCTTTAGCCCCTTTCACTGCATAGAGATAAGGAGAAAGGCATCTCTCTGCATCAAATGGGGATAGACTTTTTAATGAAAGTTGACAATTCAAAGGATCTGATACACAGATTCTTCTTTCATCATAAAAATATTCAATTGATGATTTTGTTTTAAAAAACCTGAAACAGTGGTGGTGGGAGGCAGCTGCCAGGGTACTGAGGCAATGAAGCTACAGGAAAACCTGCCATATGGATTAAGGATATTGTAGAGTCAGAAAAATTGCAGAAGAGGGCAACTAATGTGAAGGGGCTGAAGCACCTTTCCTATCATGAAAAGCTACACAATCCAAGACTTTTCAGTTTAGAAAAAAAGATGACTAAGGAGACAAGGAGACTAAGAGACAAGATAGAGGTTTATAAAACTATGCATGGGGTGGAGAAAGTAGATTAAGAGAACTTTTTTCTCCCTCTATCATTACAAACTCCATCTACCCCTTTTTGTCATTCTTACTTTCAGTTTTAGCTTATCCAAATAACATAAACCTGCAGTTTGTCTACTTGAGAGTATCAGGGCTTTGGTCGTGTGTGACAATAACCTCAAATTCTGGGGGAAATGGACTTCCGGGATGAGGCAGTGAAATTACGACAGGGGAGTTTATGAGCTCCCTGCCGTGACCTTCCTGGTTCCTTAGGACCTGAGAGATCAGACCCCCAAGCCCTCCCCTCAGAGAGGGGAAGCAGGCTGGAACAAGGTGGAAGAGCTTAGGGGGTCTGGCAAACCCCCAGGAAGCCCCGACACCCATTCTGAAAGCAAGGACCAATGAAGGAGGCCAATATGGCTACAAAGCTGCAAAACCGAGAGTCCAACAAGCCAAATGAACCACAGCGAATAAGCAGACTCTTAACAAGACAGATAAAAAAACAACTTTAAGACAGCTCAAGTGATCCCACAGCTTTCCATCAAGTAAGCAGATTGTTTTATGGTTTTACGAGGGCAATCCAGCTTGATTGCGAGATGGCTGCTCGAGCGAGCTGGGAGGGGCAGAGACGGGAGAGGAATTCTAAAGAGACTCTCTCAGCAGATTGCTGGAAAGCTACAAATCTTTGAACATAATTAACCAAAACAAAGCTTTTTACCACTTTTTGAAATGGCTTCTTGGGAAGAAGTACTCTCTAATTTGCAAGAAATATCTAAATTAATGACCGAATTACTAATTAAAGCAGATGGGACATTTGGAGTGGAAAAGGATAAAAGGATGACAAGAAATAACAATGCAGAAAAAATTTATAAAGAGACAGATCTAACTGAAAGAAAAATAGAGCCAAATGAGGGGGAAAACAGTCTGCAACACAGTTTACAAAATGGACGATTCTACCAGGACATCTCCTTGAAGACACAAAGCATTAGTAAGAAAAAGGCGGAGCCACGAAGCAGACCTGAATGGAGAGAATCCAGCATGCCACTACCGAAAGGGGGGGAAAGAGTGCAGCGGATCTTAAAGCAGAAAAACAATCAGAGGAGTAACAACATTCATATCGACCCTCTTCAGAAATGGCTGAAAGACAAGGGAATCTACCTTTGGTGGCCCAGATGGATTAAGGATTGGATGTACTACTTTACAGGAAGAAAGAAGAAAAAACAAGAATTAGAATCAGATTAGGATCCAGTAATGCAGACCTAACCTCTTACTTTTATAGCTTATTCCCTTCCTTTTTTATATATATAACACTATATATTCTGTATATGTTTTGAAGAGTTGAGAGAGGGAGACTGATGAAATTATAGAGCTCTCTGGTTTTACTACTGTTCTCTCTTTTCCTTTTTTATTTTGAAAGTAAGAAAGGAGAAATATGGATTATGATTTAGACTTCCTCTATATGTTTAATGATATGCAATATAGATTTATTGAAAATTTTGGAGGCTCTATATTATAACACTTTGTATATCTACTGTTAAAGCGATAGTGATAATGTGATAAATGGGCCTTTGGAGTTTATTAATTGTTCTTAGACTTTACTCCTTCTCAGAACACAAATGAGTGGTTAAGCTAAACGACCATCTGCTCTTCTCAACCTTACGAGTATTACAATCCAAGTAAACAAGTGCAGATGGCCAAAATTAAACAGACGAAGGAGCTACTATTTTTAAAATGCAAAACTGTGTTTTAGCTATATAGTTATGTGGTCACCCTAGCCTTATCAATATGAAAACGCAAGCAAATAATTTTGGCTGGAACAAAATAGATGAGATATTTTTTATAGAATATAAAATTGTCTTTAAACTAAATATTGATTTGGCCTCTCCACCCTTACTATTATGAAAATTCAAGTAGACAAGTTTGGAAGGCATGGTCAGAACAGATATAATAAAGAGGGGAAATTAGCATAAAAATTGCTCTTTTCTTTATGTTGATGTATACTACTGTCCTGCTGATATTTTATGTTTTACTATTTCCATCCCACCCCTGGAATGATTAAGGATTTAAGATCCCTGATTAAAAGGTAAAAGAGGTGAAATGCGATCTATCTATAATATGCACAAAAGGAAAAATTATTAGAAATGATATAAGGAGCAGAGTAAGTGGATTAAAAAGTATAGAAATTAAATAAAGACTATAGAAAATAAAAGGGACTTTTGAAGGTATATGGGGCGCTAATTACATATATAGTGGCTTTTTGTATCTGGACAGATGGATGTGTGTCTTGTATGTGAATCTGCTAAATGTTTATGTCTTGTTGTAACCCCTCCCTGTTTACTATAAGAACCCAATTAAAATTTAATATAAAAAAAAATTCTGGGGGAACTGCCGCCAAGCACTGCGAGACATTTTGGGGGAAGAATTGTTAGCAATGCTGCACCCTGAAACAAAAGTACATACTAATAGCAAAGAACAAAAATAAGTACAAGATTGTTATAATTACTTCCAAGGAATTCAGAAATGCAAAATTAATATCAACAGAAAAATAATACATATCACCTTTATCATCTTGCCCTTCCTTCGAAGAGCTCAGACTATACAGGACCTTTGCCCTTATTATCTTCACAACGACCCAATCAATGGGTTACCGTGAGATATCATGATTGGCCCACTACACTACAAAAATGCTAAAGCTACGAATAAAGAGCTTAAACTGGTGGAGAATCAGTTGATCGGGCTACAAGTGGAACGAACACAGACAATTTTGCGCCTCCAGAATGTGAAAGAGGAGGAAAACGAGGACTTACGGGGTCTTGTCTCGGAACTATTGGCGACACCCGCGAGGGCAACTAAAGAAGAAGTTAAAAGCGCCATTTTGGAAGCCCGTCGGGCTACTTCAAAGTATGCAATGAAGCGTCAGTTGCCGCGCGAGATCATCATCGATTTTTCATCTAAGAGGATCCGGGACACTATCCTATACAATTCATACAATGCGGATTTGGACTTCTTGGGCAACAAAATTAAGATATTGAAAGACGTCCCATTTCTAGTCCGGAAAAGACGTTTTAAGTATAAAAAGTTCGCAGCTCTTCTGAGAGAACGTGGAATAAAGTACAAATGGTTATTTCCGGAAGGAATCTGGTTCACCCATAAAGATCAAGCCTTTAAGATATTATCAGAAGATCAACTAAGGGATTTTGAGGACAGGAACCCAGAATTCCAGTGCACCAAGCAAGACGAAAAGGAGAAGTCTGAGGGGGAGGGGGAGGAAACGAGCACTGCGGCTGCAGTTGCGCAGAGAGAACTCCGTCCGGGACCCAGGAGGGGAAGAAAAATTTAACTTGAAATTAAATTGTAATTTGCATTTAGTAAGGTCAACCACTCCATCAATATAATATAAAGCTTTAACTTTTGAATAATGGCAGTATGAAGGGAAAACAGAAATGTAGTGTTTAGTGTTTGTAGGGTACCTTCCCCTTTTTTCCACCCCTCCCTCTCTTTTTTCTCTCCTCTTTCCTATCCCTTGTGTTATTGTAGTCTTTTGTAGTTACTTTCTGTAGGGTATGTATGTATGTAGTAGTTGTATGTTAGATATTGAAAATAAAAAAAATAAAAAAAAAATGCTAAAGCACAGAAATATATAAAAAGAAACCTGAACAACTCATCTACAGTACTAAACTGATAAGCCACAGACATATGAAAGACCAGGACACTTTAGATCGGGGGGTCCTCAACCTGCGGCCTTCAGGCCACATGCGGCCCCCAAGCTCTTTTTGTGTGGCCCTCCAACCTCGTTTGCTGTTATCACCCCCAAGGCATTTCCCCCTCAGACCCACACTATTCCTCCTGCTTCAAGAGGCACCACCTATTGCTATTCTTCCTGTCCCTTTCTTGCCAAAAACACAACAGCAACATTGTTTCTTCTGGTCTCCATGGTTCCTTCTGCCAGCCCCCTCTTGGTCTTCTTCTCCATACTAGCATTTTGGCCATTTGGGGTGCTTTGCTGGCTACCTATCTTGTTCAGCTTTTGCTCCCCCTCTCCATGCCTTACCATGTTGAAGGCTATATATATGTATAAAGCAGCTATGTGAAAGGGTACAGAAGATGTCTTTTGCAAAAAAAAAAAAAAAAAGGCGGGAAAAGAACAGTAAAAGGGCTGGTATTTTTTGCAAAAAAAAAAGGATACAAAGTGTTTTTCATACTGAACATTTTTAGAGGCTCCACCAATCAAGGCTCCTCCAAGTGGCTTCCAAGGTTACTGGTGAAGTTGCTGCTGCAGGCAAAAATATTCTTCCTTCTTCAACAAGAGCTGATAGCTCTGACTTTTTGTCTTGCTTGCTTCTGCCTCTCCTCCCCCACCCACTCCAGCTAGGAGTCCTCTCATGCATCTGTGATTGCAGGAGCTGGTGAGTGACCCCTTGGGTTGAGTGGGAAGGAGTACTCCCTTAGCAGGGAAGCTTCTGGGATCCCCCTTCCCACATCTTCCTCCAGCCAAGTTCCCTTCCACCCAGCTGCTATTTTGCTTCTAATGATTGAGGCTTGGCTGGCAGGCAGTGTTGTGTATGTGCACCCCATATATCATTTGAAGCCAATTTAATGGCTTATCTTCTGCTCCAGGGGGGGAGGCTGCCCTTTCATTCACTCTTTCTCTCTATCTTACCTTTTTTGGAGGACCACCAAAGTATTAGCATGTGTAGATTTAAACCTCAAAGCTGTGTTTATTAAGAAATAGCTCTCATAGTATTCAATGTACAGAGGACTGCAACTCCACCATCTGGTAGGTCAGATTCATAATCCATTTTAAAAAAAATTCTTCCTGACCTGTGCATATAGCCCAATGCTCCTGAGAATTGTAGAGGCAGGGGTCTCTTCTCTTCTTTACCATGGTCAAAAAGAAAATCCCCAGCTAATAGCAGCTAGAGTGAGGTGAGTTTGATGGGGAAGGGAAGAGTTGGACCCCCAAAACTATATTTTTCATCTTTTTATTTATTCAAGGATAATATTGAAACTCTGCAACTGCTGCTCTGCTAAAAATTCTGTAAGAAGATGTCTGCAAAAGAAAGTGCTGTTTCAAAGAAATGAAAGATTGAAGATGAAAACTGTGTCTTTAATGACAAATGGATTACTGAGTATGTCTTTGTTTTAAACAAAGATAAAGCAGTTTGCCTGATATGTCTTGAAACTTTCTCAGTATTAAGGGAGTACACTGTTAGAAGGCACTTTGAATCCTGTCACATGAGCTATATAATAAGATATACTCAATATATTAAGGAGAGGTGTGAGTGAACAAGATAAATTCTCTTTAAAAAAAATCAATGTTTTTGCATCAAAATAGTTTTAGAAAGCACAGTGAGGAGAACCTATCTACTGTGAGGGCCAGCTTCCATGTTGCTAAATGTATTGCTAAGAGCAATACACTAGTGGTGAATTTGTTAAAAAGTGCATGGTTAAAGTAATGGAGGAAATGTGCCCTGATAAGGTATCCTGTGTTAGTTGTGTCAGTTTATTGGCATCTACAACCACCAGGCATGTTGAAGAACTAAGAGAAAAGTTGCATATGTCACTGATTGCCAAGGCAAAAAGTTTTTATTTTTTCCCCCTTTGGCATTAGATGAGAGCAAAGACACTGCGCAACTAATAATATTTATCAGGGAGATAGATTCCAGCTTCAGAATTACTGCAGAGTTTGAAAGGCACTACAACTGCAGAAAACATATTCTTGAAGGTGTGTAAATCAGTAGAAAATCATGGCCTGAGCTGGGATAAATTGATATCACAAGTAATAGTGCAAGAAATATGGTGCGAAGTAAAACTGGTATAAATGCAAGAATCAATGAAGAGATATTGAAATTAAACAGTACAATTCCCATGCAATTTCACTGCATGATCCATCAGCAACCCTTGTGTAGTAAGATTCTTTAGTGGGAAAGCATGGCGCGTATTGTTGTATCTAGCATTAATTATGTCAGGCCTTACTCATCATCAGTTTCAAAATTTTCTCTCAGAGACAGATGCAGAATATGGAGACATACTGTACCATGCAGAAGTCAGGTGGCTTAGCAAAAGCAAAGTCCTCAAACTTTTTTCCAGTCTTCGCCATGAAGTTGATGTCTTTCTCAAAGAGAAAGAAGGTCAACAAGTACTTTCTGACCCTGGATGGATTTTTGATTTGGCTTTCTTATCTGAGATCACAGAGTATCTGAACACATTGAATCTAAGGTTGCAGGGGAAAGGAAAGCTTATGTGTGATGTGTATCCCTGAACTGAAAGCTTTTGAAGCAAAACTAAACATTTTTGTGAAGCAAGTTAGTGAAAGTAACTTTTCAAACTTCTCATGCTGCAATGAACTAAAATTTGTGAAAGATGTGAATTTACAATTCCATGTTGAACGACATGTCAAAGTACTGAACCCATTGTAGGTGGAATTCCAATTCACAGATTACCATAAGCACAGAAAGGAAATAATAATGTTTCAAAATCCATTTCAAGTAGCACCAGAAGACGCACGTAACTTTTTTCAAATGGAACTAATTGATTTGCCAGCCAGTGATCATCTCAGAGACAATTACAAAGAAAATAGTCTGTTCAATTTCTATTGTGGCCTACTAGATAGATTTATCAACCTAAAGATATTTGCAGAAGGCATGTTTCTCTTTGGCACCCCATACATCTGTGAACAAACTTTTTCCAAGATAAAAATTGTGAAATCCAAGTGTAGCTCAAGACTTACAGATGAACATTTACATGACATTTTAAGGGTGCCTGACACAAACCTTGACTTGGACATTAATGCCTTGGCTATCAGAAAACACCACAAAAATTACACTGACTCCTAGCAAAATCAAAAAGAGTCCAGTAGCACCTTTAAGACTAACCAATTTTATTGTAGCATAAGCTTTCGAGAATCAAGTTCTCTTCGTCAGATGCCTGATACAGAGACTGGTCAAATACAGAAGAGCAGGAGAGAGAAGAGGCAATTAGGGGGGGAGGGGGAGGGAGCAATCAAAACATTCCTTTGCTAGTATATGTAAACATCTCCTTTTAGTGTGTGTATCAGTTGGCTTCAAAGGAGTTTGCCCTGTTGGTTTGTAGAAGCCAAACAGCTAGACCATCCAATTCCAATGCAGTATGGGCCTTCGATAACCACAGCTCTCCCTGCCAGATGCATCTGACAAAGAGATCTGTGGTTCCCGAAGGCCTACGCCAGGTGCCACTGAGCTCCCCCAGACCCCACCTCTGTAAAGGAAATCTGTTATCTGTGGTAATGTGATAACCATTCATAGTCCCTATTCAGTCCCAGCTTGACAGAGTCAAATTTGCATATGAATTCCAGTTCAGCAGCCTCCCGTTGGATTTTGTTTTTGAAAGGTTTCTGTTGAACTACAGTGACCTTTAAGTCTTTGATGGAATGTCCTGGTAGATTGAAGTGTTCTCCCACTGGTTTCTGGACGTTTCCATTTCTAATGTCAGATTTGTGTCCATTTATTCTTTTGCGTAGAGGTTGGCTGGTTTGTCCAATGTACAGAGCAGAAGGACATTGTTGGCACATGAGGGCATATATCAGACTGGAGGATAAGCAGCTGTAAGAGCCAGAGACAGTGTAGTTGATGCCATTGGGTCCTGTAATTGTATTCCCTGGGTAGATATAGGGGTAGAGCTGGCATCTGGGTCTGTTGCAGGGCCTGGTACCTGTGCTGGTGACTCTGCTGGCCGATTCATGGTTGTGAGTGAGAAGTCGTTTAAGGTTGGGGGGCTGTCTGTAGGCAAGGAAAGGTCTTCCACCCAGGGCTTCTGAGAGAGATGTATCATTTTCCAGCTACAATAAAATTGGTTAGTCTTAAAGGTGCTACTGGACTCTTTTTGATTTTGCTACCACAGACTAACATGGCTAACTCCTCTGCATCACTGACTCCTAGGTAAGCATGTGTAGCTAGACAAAGGGATTTGACAGTAAAATATTGTTCCCAAATGGATTGCATTCAAGTTAACATCTCTTCATTGACCTCTGAATGTTTACTGTTGATCTAAATAGGCAGGTTAATGATTTTGTTGCATTTTGATTTAAGCTGTGGCCCTCTTTAGGCATTGAGCACTCTAATGTGGCCCCCATGTGCCAAAAGGTTGGGGACCCCTGCTTTAGATGGTTCCAGTTATAACCACTTTTTAAGTGATACATTCTAGGAAAATTACACTGGTTACAGCTGCAGGACATAATTAGACCTTTCCCTGATACGGATTTCTCCATGCCTGGAATACTTGCACTTGTAACATTTGCACCCTCAAAGAGAGAGAGAGAGAGAGAGAGAGAGAGAGAGAGAGGGAGAGAGAGAGAGAGAGGGAGAGAGAGAGAGAGAATGAGAATAACGTGGCAATTTATTTTTATTTACTTAATTCTACAGACCACCCCCAAAGAAAAATTCCATGTAGAAGAATTATACTACCATCATAATGCTATCATTATAATAACATTTATATTATACTTAATAATATTCTCTTTATGTTAAAATCCTGAGAGAATTAAATGGAAATGAAAAACTACTTATGACAGCCTGTTCATAACTAGTTCTTTCTGACCATAGGTACTAAAATTAATACACTTTAAAGAACAAAAAGAGCAAAATTTCTGATCAAAGAAAAGTCCTTTTTAAAAGCCAAAAGTGCAAATTAAGAAAAATTACAATGCTTTCAAAAAATACTGCGGCTTGGGCTGCGGGGAAGTATCTGGGAAATTTCACAGCTATGGGGCAGTCACTATATAAGTTGTGATCTACTTTCTTGTAGGTCAAAGCTTAGGAAGATGGTTATGGGTCATCATTATAGATTGTATGGTCATGAGTAAAGGAACATCCAGCAAATGTGCAAATAAATGGGACAAGACAGGCTAAATATCAAGAGAGAGTCTCAATCAAGCAACTAAACACTGTTTTCAAAACCCAGCTCATGAGAAGGTGTATATAATATGAAGTCTTATTTTATAAAGAGTGAAATATTTAATGTAGCTTTAACAAATTTTCAACAATATAGGATATTCTTTCTAAAGAGAAAAGAACACAAGAAATAAATTTGGTAATATTTTGTATGTGAAAATAAGCTATTACAATGTATGCAAGAAAATTCTACTACTAAATTCCACTAGTATTAAACAATTATGCAAGCTCTCACATCCAAGGGCTACAATTAAAAGTTCCAATGGAAGATAATAATATGCTGTTTTAAAATTCTTCCTCTATATCACAATCAAACTTTTATCCAACTTCAGTTTTAGAACACATTCAAGCATGTATGATATTAAAAGAAAAGAAGCCTCATGAATTAAATGACATTGTTCAACTAGTACAGAACAGATATTTTGTCAAGCTGTGACTCTGGATGTGTTCCCAGTATAACAGCAGATAATCAAATCTTAAGCATTAACAAAGAAAAATAATCAGTTATGTGATCTCACACAAGTCCCTGTAATAATCAGTTCTTGGCTATAGACTGCACCTTGCCCCCAAATATGTCATATATATGTCACATTATATATGTCTACATGTGGATGTGTAGACCCATATGTGCACACACACTTGCTTATAACAGGGTTGCACCTACCTGTAACCATTGTTCATCAAGTGTTCTTCTGTGTAGGCACACATAAGAACTGTGCATGCACAGGCCAGCCACAGATGTATCAAAGCTCCAAAAGGTGCAAGTCACTCGTCCAGCCTTTTCACACGCTTTTTGAGTGGGTGTGGCTATAAAAGGCAGGGTGAGTGGATCCCTCCCTCAGTTCACTAAGCCGCCAGTGAAGGAGAAATCTGCATATTTAAAGAGCACACGGCAGGGAAAGGAGGGAGGGATGCGTGCCTGCACAGAACAACACTCAATGAACAACAGTTACAGGTAGGTGCAACCCTCGTTTTCATCATTATGTCTTCTCTGCAGATCCACATGGGAGATCAGTGAGCTAACTTACCCAGGAGTTAGGCGTGTTGCTCTTCATCAAAAAAGACTCTTCAGGACTGCTCAGTCAACTGCAGCATCCTTTCTGGAGTCTATGTCAATTGCATAATACTTAATAAAGGTGGATGGCATCGACCAGGTGGCCACCTTGCATCAAGAATTGAAGCCGGTCGACACTTTGGAGTTGGCGAGGGAGTTCTCGGAACTGCAAGTGGGCTGGACGGCATCGAGGTGGATGGATCTGAAACTGAGGACCGCTTTTTCTTTTGCAGTTTAGGAGTCGGGTGCGTTTCAATATGCCTCGACTTCAGCTTGGCTTTCTTTGACAGCAGCTCAGAAGAAGACCAAGATGGGCCAGAATCTTTAGGAACAGACTGGTTCGAATTCTTGGCACTTGGAGCTGACATTGGAAATACTGAGGAGGCCCGTTTAGGGTGCTGTGGTCCTTTATTAGTGGCCTTCGAAACCTCAGAATTGGATACACCTTGGAGAGCTGACTCCCATAGTGCTGCTTTTAGGCGCGATGTCCTTTCATACTGGGCCTTAGGTGTGAACTGTTTGCACATGCCACAGCACAAGGTATTGTGTGCCTCTCCTAGGCACATGAGGCATTTCTCACGCCCACTGGATTGGACCAACTTGGATCCACATTTGAGGCACTTCTTGAAAAGCGCCTTCGAAGTCATCTTCTTCTCACTTTGTTTTCTTCTTGCTTGGAATCGAGGAGGAGCTTGAAGCACATCCTTCTTTAGTGGTGGCTAAAAAACTGAGGGAGGGATCCACTTGCCCCACCTTTTATAGCCACGCCCACTCAAAAAGTGCATGAAAAGGCTGGGCGAGCATCTCACGCCTTTTGGAGCTTTGATTGTTCTGTGGCTGGCCTGCGCATGTGCTGTTCCCATGTGGGACTGCACAGAAGACATGACAATAAAAGTTCTGCAGGAAAAAGACTATTTGGAAACTTGTTTCCTTTTTTGCAAAGATCTGCAAAAAATATATTACAAGTACCACAATTCCTGCAAGTCACAGCAATCCTCTAATGGATACCACATTCTGAAGAATGGTCTCCTACTCCAACAACATGTTATTATAGCCTCACTAACTTAGTGACAACTAGAAATAAAGATCACACAAGTTCTGAACAACTTGGCAGTCAGAGAATGAATAATGCTTTGGTAGTAAAAGGTAACTGACTCATGGGGGGACATCGCATCACATTTTCTTGGCAGACATTTTATGGTGTGGTTTGCCATTGCCTTCCCCAGTCATCTACACTTTACCCCCAGGAAACTGGGTACTCATTTTACCGACCTCGGAAGAATGGAAGGCTGAGTCAGCTTTGAGCAGGCTATCTGAACCTGGCTTCCACCAGGATCGGACTCAGGTCATGAGCAGAGCTTGGGCTGCAGTACTGCAGCTTACCACTCTGCGCCATGGGGCTCTTATAATGCTTTGGTACCTCAAATAATTACTCAACTGCCTTTGTACAAGCACTAGTTTGTTAATACTTGTTTCTGTAAAAGCTGCTAAGCAACATAATCACAAGTATTTGCTTTAAGCATCAGTATGATATGAAAGTAACTTTATCTGTTATAGGGCAGAAAGCATACGCACAGAAAACTGCACCAGTGATAATAACAAACACCCCCCACCTCAGCCCTCATGCAAAACTACTGTATAAAGCTATAATACAGCTTGGGCAAGATATTTCTGGTCCAACATCATAGGATCAGGTGCATTTGTGATTAGTCAAAACAGTGTTGCCTTAATATTTTTCAGTGTTTTTTTTACCAAAGCAAAAATGTTCTTTAATCACCATACTGAAAAAAAAAATTAGTCTTACCTTAATCTGCTTGTGCATTTTAAGTACCAGCACTGCTTATTCAGAAGTAAGTCTCATATTATTCAATGAGGCTTACTCCCAGTAAATTGTCTTAGGGGACTGCAGCCTAAGAAAGGCCTAGAAAAGACAATGCCTGAGTTCAGGTATCATGCAAATGCATGATCTAATTTATCTATGTTCACTGTGATCATCCAAATGCACACTATCAATGGTTATTTAGTATATATCAAACTAGAATCTGAAACCATGGTTTGAAGCTGATTAATCAACTAAGGTTTAGCATGACATATGAATGTGGGCAGTCTGGCTGAATTCTAACTTGTTCCTTGATGTCGCCCTTGTCACAATGCAAGCTGAGATACCAGCTGGGTCTGTGTAGAAAGGTGAGGAAAATCATGAAAGTGATGAAACTATCATTTGCCAAGAGAAAGCAGGATTTCAATGAGTATCTGTGACCAAAACTCTGGGTTTGCAATCTATAGTTAAAATAAACCATGGCTTCTTGTTATGCCTGAATAGAGTCAATGCCAGTCTGCAGTCCTATGTTAAAGATCTCCTATTAGACACATGCAGCATAAAGAAGTAGACCAGAGACTACAACCCCCAGCACTCTGCTGGAGAATAGCTCCATTTACTGAGGCTTCTCTGGTGGTGCAGCATGCTACCGGTTCTGACTCAGACTGGGCAGGAGGAATCCAATTAAATTCTGTTTTCTTTTGGTGCAAGAGATTAACAGGGCTACCCATCTGTGCAATCCTATGAACACTTACTCAAAAATAAGCTCCACTGAACCCAACAGGAATCATTTCAAGATAAACATGAATAGAGTCTGCCTACCCAGCTCCTCCCCACAGCTGTAAAATGATAATTCTAGTAACTTGCTTTGCAGAACTGTTTTGACAGCAAAACTATGTTTTTACTTATTTTTATTTTACAAAATTTATACCCCATCTATTTTACAAAATTTATACCCCATCTTTCGGCGCTCATAAGAGCCTCCAAGGCGACTGACAAATTAAACACGTGCATAACTATATCAGATTTCAAGAACCATTAACATCAACAGAAAACACACCATTAAAGCAAGAGCTAAAATACATACGCAAAAAGGACAGATGAGAGTCTCTGTACACGAGACATCTTACATGAGGACGCAAAAGTGTTGGGAAAAGCAATGTTAGCCAGGAAGCATAGTTTAAAAAGAAAGCGAAAAGCTCTGTCAATTTCACCTCTACATGAGGGTAGTTTAAAAAGATAGAGCTGAGATTGCTCCTCAGAGGGTTTGTTAATGTCATCTTCCCCTCCCCAAACAGGAGGTGAAATTGGCAGTGCCTTTGACTGTGGCGGAGCAGCACATGTGGTAGCAGTGGGGTGCTGCAAATGACTTAACCACCCTCCATCCTCCTCCTTTCCCCATCTTCTACAACCAGCCACAGAGCAAACACACAATCCCATCACTGTTGGCTCTCCCACTTTCAGTGCGACTTCCTCCCCCACCCCCGTTCCTGGAATGCACACCAGATTCATTGCAGCTTTGAACAAAGCTTTGGTCACTTGCAAGAAAGAGGACACAAGTCTGCAATCCTAGCAATCTCTATGTTTTTTCAGAAGTAAGCTCCACTGATTTCAATAGGACTTACTTCTGAGTAGGTATGTACAGGATTGTAGCAGCCTTACAGCCTGCTCCTCATAATCTTAGGCAGAGTTAGCCTGCCCTTAAGCAGTCTATCCCGGGATGAGGCTGCGTAGTATCCACACACACCTTTCTCTTTTTTTGCCTCCCTCTCAGGGAGCAATCCAGGGCACAATTACTTGGGAACGACTTACTTCCCAAGTGGCAGGCAGCTGGCTTGTTCCAAAGCAAACCCCCCAAAGCAGCATGAAACCAAAGTACAATCTTTCACACTCTCCAGAAATCTTCACCAATCTGGGCGTTGAATGGGGGAGTGTTGACAAACATTTTAATGCCTACAGATTCTCACTGCTGCCCCAGCAAACCTGCGCGTATTTACTTGGGAGCAAGTGAGGCTTGCTTCTACGTAAACCTGAGAGTGGCTGCTCTCCTCCTCCCCATTGCTCTGCACACCTGAGAATAAATCCTCAGAACTCATCAAGACTTGTTTCGAAGGAACCCTGCAGGATGCCGGCGCTGCAGCTCCACCATCTGTTGTAACATTCACTCAGATTTCTTGTGTTTAGGGGGACTTGCTTCCAAGTAAAGCAAGTGGCAGACTCAGCCCAGAAGGTAGCCTGTGCGTTAGTCTGTTGCAGCAAAGTGAAACCAAGGTGCAGGATCGGTGCCATCCTAGGTGTTCCAAAGCCTGGCTTCCCAGGAGTTACTCACAAGGGAAGTTTGCCTATATTCACAGAGTCCAGTAGCATCTTAAAGACCAACTAGATTTTCAGGGTAGTTTCATGGGTAGCCACGTTAGTCTGTAGTAGAACAGCAAGAGACCCTTTGAGAACTGATCTTCCTGTAGAGAGGTAAAACTGACAGAGCCTTTTGCTCTGTCTTTTTAAACTATGCTTCCCAGCTAACATTACATCTCCCTTCACTTGAGTGACTTGTGTAAGATGTCTCATGTATAGAGACTCACATTCTCCCTGAGAACAGAATTCCCGGCTACAGCTGCCACTTGCTTATGCAGCAGGACTGGGTCCAACAGCACCCCCAGACTATGGAGCTGCTCCTTCGAGAGGAGTACACCCTGCCCAGAATGGGTGACACCTGAAGTCCCAGGTCAGACCTTCTGTTCACTGGTAGTACCTCCATCTTGTTGGGATTAAGCTGTGGCAGTTTATCCCACATCCATTTCAAATGTACAGGTACGGATCACAGTTTCTACAGTCTCCCTGGGATTGGTGAGAAGCACAAGACAGAGCTCAATGAGATCCACATATTGGTGATAACCCAGCGCAAATCTCTACATGATCTCACCCAGCGGTTTCACACGGACATTAAAAAGCACAGCGAACAAGACGAAGCCTTGCAGGAATCTACAGGCCAAAGTACTGAGCAACAGTCACCCAGAACCACTTTTGGGGTAGGACCATAACCACTGCACCTCCCAATCACAGCCCAGAAAGATGATCCTAATTGTCTGATTAGGACTGATGGTATTGGGAGCCACTGAGAGGTCCAGGAAAATAAATATAGTCAGGTCATCCATCAGGTCTATTTTAGTCTCATAACCAGGACTAAAACTAGACTGGATAGGTAAACAATTTACTTCATCCAGGAAAGCCTGAAGTTGTCCAGCCACCACTTGTTCAATCACCTTGCCCGAGAATGGAACATTTGAGACTGGTTGATAGTTACCCAGAGCTCCTGGGTCCAGGGTAGGCTTCTTTATATACATATAATATACTTACCAAATTTAAAGAGCTATGTAGATGATTCACAGTGATTCTATGTAATTTAAGTCTAAACTTTCATGGACCTGTGTACTTTTTTTTTACCATTCAACTATTTTTTCCAAGACATAATACATGTATTTCAGTTTTTAATCAAAGCAAAGGACAGACACTAGATTCTAATAGCCCAAAGTCTTAAAGAATTCAATAAACTTGAAGGGAATCAAACTACCAGCCCAGATCAAAACAGCCAAATAGCTTTCTGCAATAGAATATCAAGTCTGATATAACAGAGGAACCAAACTGGATTCTAAGATTCAAATTTTGGTATCCCAAATTTGGAAATATTCATTCTAGACAGAATATGGGGAAACAATGTTTTCCAATTGCCAAAGTTGTCAAAGATGCATATTAACTCCCTATCTATTCAACCTATATGCAGAACATATCATAAGGAAAACTGGATTTGATTTAGAAGAAGGTGGAGTGAAAATTGGTGGAAAGAACATTAACAATTTGAGATATGCAGATGACACCACCACATTAATGGCAAAAAATACTGGAACTATTACCGATGAAGGTAGTGCCAAGCCGAAATGCCGAAGCAGGATTACAGCTGAATATCAAGATATAAGTAATGACTACTGACGAACTGCACAATTTTAAGGCTGACAAAGAAAATTAAAATTGTTAACTTTCTATTCCTTGGCTCAATAATTAACCAAAAGGGAGACTGCAACCAAGAAATCAGAAGAAGATTGAGACTTCGAAGAGCAGCTGTGAGGGAACTAGATGAGATCCTTAAAGATGTCTCTCTGGGAACCAAGATCAAGATAATCCAAACTACGGTATTCTCCATTACTATGTACGTATGGGAAAGTTGGACAGTGAAGAAAGCTGACAGGAAAAAAATTGATTCATTTAAAATGTGGCACTAGAGGAGAGTTTTGCAAATACGATGGACAGCCAAAAAGACAAATAAGTGGGTATTAGATTAAATCAAGCCAGAATTCAACCTAGAAGCTAAAGTGACAAAACTAAGGCTATCGTGTTTTGATCACATCATGAGAAGACAAGATTCTCTGGAAAAGTCAATAATGCTAAGGAAAGTGGAAGGCAGTAGGAAAAGAGGAAGACTTAAAATGAGATGGCTTGACTCAATAAAGGAAGCCACATCCTCCAGTTTGCAGGATTCAAGCAAGTCTGTTAATGATGGGACATTTTGGAGGTCTTTCCTTCATAGTCACCATAGGTCAGAGGCGACTTGATGGCACATAACACACACAGAGATCAAATAAAACCTAATTCACTCATAAAACTAAAATGACATAATTGAGGCTATCATACTTTGGTCACATTATGAGAAGCCTAGACTCACTGGACAACTCAATAATTGTAGGACAGCTAGAAGGCAGTAGGAAAAGAAGACTCAAAATAAGATGGCTGGACTCTATAAAGGAAGCCATGTCCTCCAGTTTGCAAGAACTCAGCAAGGCTGTTAATGATAGGACATTTTGGAAGTCTTTCATTCATAGGACTGTCATAAGGCGGAAGTTTGGTGGGTAGCCCTGTTAGTCTGCAGTAGAAGAGCAGAGGTACCTTAGAGACCAATAAGTTTTCCAAGGTATAAACATTTGAGAGTCAGGGCTCCCTTCTTCAGCTTGATGGCACATAGCACGCATACACATGCTGACATACAGCACTAGAGCCCTGTCAATAATTTGGCAAGCAAATCAAATAAGCTTATGATAGCCTCAGTTTTGCTGTTTTAGCTTATGATAGAGTGGCCAGTGCCCTGTCTGTAAATCCAGCACAAATCAGGACAGATTTTTTTTTCTAATGACAGCAAACAGTGTATAACGTTACTGACATCTATCTTTTTAAGTAGTGTCCTGAAAGTCTTCCTGCAACAATAATAGCTCTCAACTCCAACTGGCAGCATAAACACATGTTAAGCACTGAGCAAGCACACTTATGAGCAAATCACTGAAGTATGCCAGCACCAGAGGAATCAAAGGAGCACTACCTTACCAAGCTACAAGTAATAGTAAAGCTTTCCGATGATATATGGAAACACTTATCAACAGCACCTGATGACCACCAGCACTAGTTTTCAGTCACTGCGGATGACCAAGCAATCAGACTTGTGTTTTGCAATCAGGAGTGCCAGCTACCCACACTGAGCAGACCCCAGATCTACTTGTCAATAACCACTTCAAACTGTGCCAATAAGACATATCAGTTAGGAGGCCTGTATGACTTAATTTTATTTAAATTAGGAAACACTATCAACATGCAAAGTTGGCTCTCCAACGGTATCCCAGGATAAGTTGTTCTTTATTTGATTTTTCAGTTGATAGGCAAATATACTAGCAAGGCACCGAGTGCCCTCCTAAACCTGAAAACGAGCCAGTGTTCTATCACGCATTTCCACACGCATCGGTGCTGTGCCAAAGGCCAATCGTCGAGGGCCCCTCTGCTCACGCCCAGTTTTCCAGGCCCGCGCGGGAAGCGCACGTGTGCTGGGAGCCGGGTGTGACTACCACACCCTTGCTCGCCGCTCGAGGGCAGTGCAGGCCCCGTCTAAGGCGACCTTCCTCCTCCTGTTGAGGCGTTCTGTGAAGGGCGGGAGGCTGGCTGGGTGTGTCCCCCCCCCGGGGGAATGGGAAAGAGGCTGGCCCTTTAAGAGAAGGCCTTGCTGTCGGGGCCGCTGCTCCGGGAGCTGGAAAGGGGACGGGTGGAGGGGGGAGCCGGGGCCTGGTCCGCGGGCCGCCACCAGCGTTGACACCTGCCCCGGCCCGCGTCTCACCTGGGTGCGTGTCGCGGCTGGGGCCGGGGGTGACTCCCGAGTTGCCCGCTCGTTTCGCTCCAGCCGGCCTCTTGCCCTGAGCTGCGTTGCCTGCGATAGCGCTGCTTGCGTCTTACCGCGATGCCTCTCGGCTTCTGCCTCGCCAAGATGGCGGCCGCGCTGTTGCCGCTGAGGAGGAGGCGGCGGCTGCGGGCGCTGGGACGGCGGCGGCGGCCACTTTCGCTCACTGAGAGGAGAGGAGCAGGGACACGGGGAGCCATGGCGGGGGGGAGGAGAGGCGCCATGGCCAGGCCAGAATAATCGAGCTCAGCACCACCGCCTGGCGCCCTGAGCCCCAACCTACAAGTACTTTCCGGCGTCCTTCGCCGACGTCCTTGCCTGGCCCCTCAGCCCGCACCCCATGCCCGACCCCCCACACGGACCCCGCAAGGACCCCTCCTGCATCGATTTGCTCTGTGCTCTACTGGTAGAGTCTGGCGGTGACGGAAATTGCCGATCGTTTTCGGCCGAATAGAATTGCGTGAAGCAGTTCTCGCGCGAGAACTAACAACTACTCGCGATGGTCGGATTCCAACGAGAATTGTATGGAAGTGACGTTGTTTGACGAGGTGGAGGGGGCAGCTGCGGCTGCATAGCATCTCAGTTTGACAGGGTTGGTGTGCGCGAGACATATTTGTCCGCATTATTTTCCATTCCTGGCCTTACATACTGTTCAAGAAACACGATTAAAGCATTGCGGAGTTAGAGACTAATGTAGCAGAACTTCACTGGCCCGTATTTGCTTTTGGACTAGAGTTTGGAATATGCTGTTGGCTTAATATAGAGGCCTTTCTCGATTATGACGGCATAGGGTGTCTTTTCTCCTTTTCTTTCTGCTTTGAAGAGGGGGGGGGCTGTCACGTGCCCTCAAGTAACTTCCGACTTATGTCGACCCTATGAATGAATGATCTCCAAAATGACCCATCATTAACAGCCTCGTTCAGGTCTCGCAAACTGCAGACCATGGCTTCCTTTATTGAGTCAATCCATCTTTTGTGTCTTGCCCTTTTCCTATTCCCCTCCCCTTAAGATTATTCTTCTCATTTTGTGAACAAATTACGACAGCCCGAATTTAGTTATTTTTATATTCTTGGGAGAATTCAGGCTTGATTTGATTTAGAATCTACTTGTATATCTTTTTGGCAGTCCATAGTTATAAAACTCTCCTCCAGCACCACATTACAAATGAATCCATTTTCTTCCAGTCAGCTTTCCATTGTCCAGCTTTCACATCCATGTATAACAATGGGAAATATGATCTTGGTCTCCAGCAACACTGCCTTGCGCTTACAGATCTTTTCTAATTCCTTCATGGCTGCCCTTCCAAGTCTCACAGTGCAAGCCTAAGCAGAGTTACTCCAGTGTAGTAGTTGGTTCTTGCACAAGTAACTGTTTAGGATTGCACTGTCAATCTCCTGGTTTCTTGGTTGTTGGAAGGGATAAAAGTCTCCTAATAGGGAAGATAAGTATATACTAGGTATTTGTTAAAGTGACATGATTTTCTGTCACAGCCTCACATCTCTTATTAGGAGGAAAGGTGGTTCCTACTAGGAAAGGTTATGTCTACTAGAAAGAAAGGTTGTGTATAAACATCAGTTTGTATTAAAGTTGCCAGAAGAACTGTGTTGAGGTTACCAGGTTTCTTAGTTTTATTGGAAAGTGCTAACCTAAGACCACCATGTATCAGAGAGCCGGCCCCACCCCCCATCCATAGGCCTTTTCAGTAGCTTCTCTGTTAGCCAATAAACAACGTGGCTACTATATGTAACAGTATTAAATGGACATTTGGCTGTAGGATATCTTTGGATCCCAGATTACATAAATGCAGATATTTAGTGTGTTCATTCAGTTGTACATAAGTAATATGATTACTAGCCTTGGATCCTACCCTTCCTCAACAGCAGCATGGTGGTGGAAGTGGTGTTTGTTTGAACTTGAAACTAACAATGAAATCCTAAAGGAGTTACACTAGCCCATTTCAGTGGGCTTAGACTGGAGTAACGCTGCTTATGATTTCACTGAAAATGTGCTCATTGGGAACAATGGGAGATGCCTGAAGGCCAGTTGGAAATAATGGGAGCCATGAATGCCAATTGACCTGCATGGCCTCCATTGAAATCCATTGCAAACTCAGTACAGAAAATTTACAATGCAAAGGTGGAATAACATGGGAGAACTCTGCTCTGGGCCTGGAATGGCAGCCCCCAGAGTGGAATTGACAGTCCCTGGGACTGGAATTGGTGCTCTGGTATTGGAATGGCAGCCACTGCAGTGTAGTGGAATGATGGGCCCTGGAAGGCGCATTAGTGTTCTGGAACTGGAAAGTCAGCCCTCAGAACAGAATATTGGTCTCCAAAAGCAGAAAAACTGTTCTAGGCTTGGAATGATGGACCCTGGGAGGAGGTTCTGGGTGTGGAATGACAGCCCTTGAGAGTAGAATACTTGCTCTGGAGGTGGAATTAAAACTTTTGATTTATATACCGCCCTTTAGGACAACTTAATGCCCACTCAGAGTGGTTTATAATGTGTGCCATTATTATCTTCATGACAATCACCCTGTGAGGTGGGTGGGGCTGAGAGAGCTCCGAAAAGCTGTGACTGACCCAAGGTCTCCCAGCTGGCTTCAAATGGAAGAGTGAGGAATCAAACCCAGAGCTAAACCACACAAGATGAATTAGACAAGGATATTCAAGTGAAGAAAGACGCAATGTTAGCCAGGAAGTGTAGTTTGAATTTCACCTCTCTCTACAGAGCCAGCTAGATCGCTCCTCAGAGGGTTTGTTAATTTCCTCTTTGCATCCACAAAGGCTGTCAATTATTAACAAACACTGAAGAATGTTGGGGGCTTTGTAGAGAAGTGAAATTAACAAACCCTCTGAGAAGTGATCTAGCAGGCTCTATAGACAGGTGAAATTCAAACTTTGCTTCCTAGCTAACATTGCGTCTCTCTTCACTTGAGCATCATGTAATTCGTCTCATGTGGTTTAGCTCCCAGTTCTCCAGATTAGAGTCCTCTTGCTTTTAACCACTACACCAAACACCCCACTGAATCGAGTGACGATTCTTGAGGACAGAAAACTTCCTCTGGAACTGGAATGACAGGTGCTAGAGTAGAATGACACTCCATGAGAGAAAAAAACTGTTACAGGCCTAGAATGACAACACAAGAGTCTCTAGGAATAGAAAATGAGGTCTCGGACTGAAATATTTTACTTTATATTCCATCTTTCTCCCCAACGGGGACCCAAAGTGACTTACATCACTCTCCTTTTTCCATTTTATCCTCACACCAACTCTGTGAGGTAGGTTAGGCTGGGTGCATGTGACACCTAATGTCAACCAGCAAGCTTCCATGGCAGAGTGAGGATTCAAACCTGGATCTCAGATGTCTTATGCTCTAATCACTACACAAGACTGGCTCTTGTGGTTCCTGGTAGTAAGTAAGAAACATGCTCTGGGACCAGACTGGTGATCCATGGGAACATAAGAATTTTGAGGGGTCTGTAATAACAATCCAAGAGTGGAATGACTGTCCCTGATCATAAAATACCTGCTCTGAGACTGGAATGACTTGTCCTCAGAATGGGGAGTAGAAAGCAGTTCTGGGCATGAAATGAAACCCCCTGTAAATGGGGCTCCCATCATATTCAATGGGCCTTTAGGCATCTTCTATTGTTCCCAATGGCATTCTTGTCATTCATACATGAGGGGAGGTAGTCATCCCATTTAGGCTGAGTCTACTCACCTATTTAGGCCTACATCTCCCAAACCCAAGTAGCCACTATCCCACCTCACCTGCTCTGGCAAAAATGGACTCCTATGTAATATGTGCCAGTGTCTACAGAGTCACACATTTTTACTTTCATTTTAATAAATTATTTTTAGATTTCAATTGATGTTCAGTATTTTATTATGTTACATTTTCCAATGAAATCTTAAGTATAGTGTCATCTTTTAACATACCAAAGAAATCACATTCTAGGGCAGTTAGGTATAACCTATAAAGCGTCTTAGAAAATATTTTTCGGTGATAAAGTAATCATTTTAAACATAATACACTGCAACCATTTTAAGAGAACGCAGAAAAAATGTCCAAGCAAAAAATAAAGAGTATGTTTATTACTGAGATGTAATTACCTGCATTTAAAAAAAATACATTTGTTCAAATCTCAAAGAACGTTTAGCCCTTTATTTTGAAATCTAATTTCAAAGTATTTCCCATATACTTCATTGGGAAGTATTTCCAAAGTAAGATTTCCACAGGATTCCTATTTATGTGTCTCATATTTGTTTTGAAAATACAAATGAAAAACCTTGCATCTAACATAATTAAGGCTGTAGCTCTAAACCTTCATTTTTGGACACATGTCTATTGAAATTAGTGGTACTACCTCAGAAGTAAACATGACTTAGGAATGATCTGTAAATGTTTCACTACAAAATGTAACTTGCAATTTCCTTTATATAAGTGCCTGCTGTTATCTATGGGTACGTCATGCAATACAGAACTTTCTTCTTTGCCCTGGGGGTAATTCCACAGTCCAAAATGGAATGCACGCAGTATTGTTTCACAGTCCAGAATGGAAAACATTCCTGTTCCAAATACTGTAACATACATTAAAGTCATGCAGGGGAGAAAAAAAAACACCATTCTGAATTAGTTAATTATAACTGCCCCAAACAATTAAATGCTTTTGATACGTTAAGGATTGTATCTACAAGATTATAAAAAAAAATACACATAACACTCACTACCACCAAAAAGACAAGGGTTCAAAACTTCCCCCTTTTGTGCAATTACCATTACTGAAAATCCACAAACTTTAATCTTCATTAGGCATTTAGAAATATTCTGTTACCACAAATATCGGAGGCTCTTTGGAATGATTTAATCTGAGTCTACAGTGGTAGAGCAGTAACATTCATTACATTTGCATAAAGAAGTTGTGCGCAACAATAAAAACCTCACTATAAGATCTTTGTTCTTGGAAGCTGGCAAACAAGAAATGACAACCGTTGGCAAACTAGAACAACAAAATAGTAGGAACTGGGATAGGAAGAGGGCAGCTAAATTCTGAAGGTAAGGCAAAAGTAATTGCTGAGTCACCTTCCTTCCCTTTCAGTCTTATAGGAGGCTCCAAAGCATAACCTCCAGCTGCTTGAAACAGGATTCTGGTTCTGTGCAGTGTTTGACAAGGTTTGGTAAAATGTTTCGAAAGCCAACAAACCAAAGGTGGGAACGGTCACAATTGAAAACCAAGCTGAAGTGAAAACGGACCGTGAAAGGACGCAAATTCGTTTCCAAAGTTCTTTTATTGGTTCATCTCAGGCAACGTGTTGTACATTCAGTTTAGTAATAATCATACAGGGAGCAAACCCCCACGAAGAGTTGGGGGTTTCTCCCGGCGGGAGAGTGGCAACGGGTGTGCCTGGCTAAGTATCCCGTTTCGCTATATACACGCTTCTTCAAAAGCCTCCATACATTTGCCAATGAAATCTATTTTTTATATGAAGCAGGAGTCGAATAACATGTGAATTTCCTTATTTTCCTCCTCTCCAGGAGAGGAGATCGAGAAAGGATAGAGGTTTTGCCCAGGATTAAAATAAGGAAATTCACATGTTATTCGACTCCTGCTTCATATAAAAAATAGGTTTCATTGGCAAATGTATGGAGGCTTTTGAAGAAGCGTGTATATAGCGAAACGGGATACTTAGCCAGGCACACCCGTTGCCACTCTCCCGCCGGGAGAAACCCCCAACTCTTCGTGGGGGTTTGCTCCCTGTATGATTATTACTAAACTGAATGTACAACACGTTGCCTGAGATGAACCAATAAAAGAACTTTGGAAACGAATTTGCGTCCTTTCACGGTCCGTTTTCACTTCAGGTTGGTAAAATGTTTCTACAGAAGGTAAGGCAATCTTGCACCCTGAAATAAGACCTGAGAACTATTCATTTTTTGAAACAAAGAGGCAGAAATTGCAGTATCTGGTATGTCTTTATCATCTCTTGTTTGATTCCTCTTTTAAAGTCTTTCTTTGTGGGCTGAACTTTGGAGATTGTCCCTTTCCCCTTGCCTCAGTCTGTTCTGATGCTGATTTACATCATTTACTCTGGAATTGGTCACAGCTTACAGAATCCATTGTTTCTGTTTCAGAGTTTACATGACTACCCCCAGCTGCGATACTATGACTATCCCAGTTATTTGTCCCCCTCTCTTCTTTCATAGAGGTGTCCTGACCAACTGAATCCAAGAAATGGTCAGGGCTGGAACTGGATGTTATCAGAAATGCTGTCCTATTCAAAGGAGTGAAGCCGGTGCGCTCTCTCTGGTTTCCCCCTTTTTTTGCTGTCCTGCTCTCCACAGGCCCCATCAGTGTTCTAATGAGGTGGCCGTCTTCATTCTGCTCAAACTTCTGCACTGCTTTTTGTCTTCGAAGCTTGTGAAAATCTGCCAACTGTCGTAGCTCTTGTGGTAACTCCATGCAAGAGAACTGATTCACACAGAGAGATTATCAATAAACAGTAGGCATCTATCATTAACACTGTTCATTTCATGAAGAGTTAGTACATCTATACATGGAACAAAACATGAAGGGAATAATTCAATTACCTTTGCTCTATGGTATTTCTACATTTTAAAAGCCCCACTAAATGAAAAGCTGAGCATTCTGTGCTTAGTAGGTTATTCCCAGAGTGCTCATTTGCAACTATGTCTAATAAATTGTAGTGGGGAGAAAGTAAGCCACAAAAGAAAAGACTGAAATATTCCTTCTGGTTTTATAATACAGAAAGTATACAAACATAGCTTGGCAGGCCCAGTGGTTCAACAGTGTCAAAAAACACACATGCTTTTACTTGAACAGAAAAAAAAATCACAAAGAAGAATTTTACTTATTTTTATAAGTAATTATTATTGCATGGTGGCCCATCTTATCTGTTTCCAAACAGAGAATCTCATAGATGGTTTCCATATGGGAACAGGCTTCTGTGTTTGCCCTGTGGTGCTGCCAGTAGCAAGGAGGCTTCCACATGCAATGTTTCCCCACAGTTTCCATCAACGGCCATTCCCACTCCCCTCCAACCAACAGAGCCTTTTCAGCTGTTAAAGAAATTGACAATTATATATCCACATAATCTAACAATCTGTGTTTCAACTTAATTGAATTGCCAGCTTTCATTTTTTTTAAAAAGTCTCTAGTCCCTTTCACTGCAGAGATATTCCTTTTCCCTTATATCTCCACAACAAGAAGTATTAGACTCATTTTTTTAAAAAAAAATAAAGGCTGGGAATTAAGAAAATCTGTTATGCATTTTGTTATTGATATAATAATATTAAACTGCTGATTAAAAAAAAATCCCTCTGGTGGCAGGCAGGGGGGAGAAAAAGGCTACCCAGGGACATCCATGCTTTACTGCAAACTTTCCTTAAACTTCTCAGTTATGCAGGTTTGAGATAGATCAGAGAAAAGCTGGGAAAATCCTGGGAGGGGTATGAATGCACCACAATGCTGTGAAAAAGCAAGAACAAACCTGCTTCCCAACAGCATTGAACCGGAGACAAATAACTAATGTGGAAATAGGCATAGTAGACTAAGCTGAAATCATGAACAGCTAGGGTATTTTTAAATTACAGAACAGATATAAAGACCCACATTTATATAGAGTCAGTTATGTGATTAAAACATATAAAGCTCAATTGTTTGCATTTTTAAGTCTTTTTCTTTATTAACACTAAGTTCCTTCAACCTGAGGTCTTGAACCAAGCAGTACAATATTTATAAAATCACAGATAACATATCAGTAACAAGCAGAAAAGAACATACAGAGAAAATTATACCAACAATACGTAATATATAACAAAGGAATCTCTCAAAGTTAAATAAATAAAAGATACTACAGTAGAGAAAAACCTGGCAACAGCTCATGTTACTGCAGGGTTAACATCCGCCAGCAAAAAAGATACTACTTGGGGCTCAGTAACAGATTGGTATAGAAGGATCAAGAGATCCTGAAATGAAGACCAATGGTCACAGAATAACAAAATGTGATCTTTAAAAAGAAACAATTTTTATTGAGAATTTTAGACAAATTAATAAAAATAAAGAGAAAAAAGCACAGATCTAAGAAAAAATAAAAATAGGAATACCAATTTTCTCTGTGAAAGATATGTAAATATTACATATTATACACTAACTTTGAAATTACCATGAGTAAATAGTTCTCTTTTCCCTCTAAACGTTTTTCCTACCTCCTAATCTTCAAAAGCACAAAGCATCAGTTCATTTATTTCTGTTTCCTGCAAAAAGTCTATAAGGGGTTTCCAGATAGGAATATATTTCTCTAATGTCTTTTCCCTGATCAAAAACACAAGTTTGGCAATCTCTGCAAACTCCATCATCTTCATTAGCCATTTCTGTGTTGTAGGTAGGGGTGTGCAGCCCGAAAATATTCGGGTTTCCTACTTCGGGAACACCCAAAACCTGAAGCGGCAAGCCACTTCGGATTCAGGTGTTTGAATCACTTCAGAATGCTACATGAAGATTTGAAGCATTCCAAAGTGACTCAGGGGGCTGGGTTTTCTCCAAGCACCCCCACGCCCCCACCCATCACCCCCCTGCTGGTTTAAGCACTGGTCCCTTTAACTATCAGCTGGCAGGCAGCAGGGGGGATCCCCCCCAGCCGCCTGACAGCTGATAGTTTAAAGGGTCCTGCTGCTTGCCGCCCCAGCGCACCACTTACCTTACCTCTGATGGTGGGGGTGGGGAGGATGAGGGCCTCCTCCCCTGCCTTGCAGACCTGCAGCAGAGGAGAAGGGAAAAAACACCCTTTCCGCCCCTCAAATGGCAGCCGTGGCAGGGCAGGGCAGAAGGCTGCAAAGGGCCCTCCTGCCCCTCAAATGACAGCCACGGCTGTCATTTGAGGGACAGGAGGGCCCTTTTCGGCTTCCTCCGCTGCAGAGCAGGCAGTGAAGGAGGCCAAAAAGGGCCCTTCTGCACTTAAAATAACAGCGACAGCTGTCATTTGAAGTGCAGGAGGGCCCTTTCAGGCTTCCACCGCTGCAGAGCAGGCAGCAAAGGAGGCTGAAAAGGGCCCACCTGCACCTCAAATGATAGCTGTAGCTGTCATTTGAGGGGCAGGAGGGCGCTTTTAGGTTTCCTCCGCTGCCCTGCAGGCCCACAGGAAAGTGGAGGAGGCTGCAAAGGGCCCTCCCGCCCCTCAAATGACAGCCATCTCTGTCATTTGAATTGCAAGAGGGCCCTTTTCGGCCTCCTCCACTGTCATGCGGGCAGTGAAGGAGGCCAAAAAGGGCCCTCCTGCACTTCAAATGCCAGCCGCAGCTGTCATTTGAGGGGCAGGAGGGCCCTTTTTGGCTTCCTCCGCTGCAGAGTGGGCAGCAAAGGAGGCTGAAAAAGGCTCTCCTGCACTTCAGATGACAGCCACAGATGTCATTTGAGGGGCAGGAGGGCCCTTTTTGGCTCTATCCCGTTGCGCAGGCAGTAAGGAGGCCCAAAAGGGCCCTCCTGCACTTCAAATGACAGCCACGGCTGTCATTTGAAGTGCAGGAGGGCCCATTCAGGCATCCTCTGCTGCGGAGCAGGCAGCAAAGGAGACTGAAAAAGGCCCACCTGCCCCTCAAATGACAGCTGTAGCTGTCATTTGAGGGGCAGGAGGGCGCTTTTAGGCTTCCTCCGCTGCCCTGCAGGCCCACAGGACAGTGGAGGAGGCTGCAAAGGGCCCTCGCGCCCCTCAAATGACAGCCGCGTCTGTCATTTGAATTGCAGGAGGGCCCTTTTCGGCTTCCTCCACTGTCACGAAGGACAGTGGAGGAGGCTGAAAGGGCCCTCCTGCACTTCAAATGACAGTTGTGGATGTCATTTGAGGGGTGGTAGGGCCCTTTTTGGCTCCCTCCCGTCGCGCGGCGGCAGCGAAGGAGGCCAAAAAGGGCCTTCCTGCACTTCAAATGATAGCCGTGGCTGTCATTTGAAGAGCAGGAGGGCCCTTTTCGGCCTCCTCCGCTGCAGAGCAGGCAGCAAAGGAGGCTGAAAAGGGCCCTATTTGCCCCTTTTCAGCCTTCTCTGCTGTCCTGAGGGCCTGCAGGGCAGTGGAAGAAGCCTAAAAGCCGTGGGTGCCATTTGAGGGGTGGAAAGGGCATTTCCCCCCCCTTCTCCTCTGCTACAGGTCTGCAAGGCAGCGGAGGAGGCCTTCACCGCCTGCCCCCAACATCAGAGGTAAGGCAAGTGGGGGGGCTGGGGCCAACGTTCCCGCTAACGTGCGCTCGTGTGCAATTGTGCACGAATTTTTACCACTCAGCGCACAGCTGAGAAGCGCAGCGCACAGCAGGCCCACCTGGAGGGCTTGGTGTAGCTCCAGCCCTGGTGCCAAAGAATTTCCTCTCCTCCATATCCACCGAGCTGCCTTTCAGCCCTGGTGCTGGGATCCAGAGAAGGAGGCAATGGTGGGTGGATGGCCGAGCTGCCCCTCCTCCGGTCCCACCCAACAGGCTCTCTGGCGCCAGGAGCTGGAGGAGGCAAAGATGATCACAGCCGTAGTGGACGCAGCAATAGGTGGGTTGGGGGGTGGGCGCCTGCATGATCTTCCGTTCCTGGCGCCGGGTGCAGGAGGAGGCCGTGGCGGCGAGTGGGGCGGGCAACCGCGTGATCTTCCTTTCCCAGCGCCGGGTGCAGGAGGAGGCCACCGCCACGGCGAGTGGGGTGGGCAACCGTGCGATCTTCCCTTCCCAGCACCAAGTGCAGGAGGAGGCCGCTGCAGTGAGCGAGCTGGGCAACCGCACGGTCTTTGCTTCCCGGCGCCGGGTGCAGGAGGAGGCCGCTGCAGCGAGCGGGGTGGGCAACCGCGCGGTCTTCCCTTCCCGGCACCGGGTGCAGGAGGAGGCCGTGGCGGCGAGCAGGACGGGCAACCGCGCAATCTTCCTTTCCTGGCGCCGGGTGCAGGAGGAGGCAGTGGCAGTGAGCAGGACGGGCAACCGCGCGATCTTCCTTTCCCGGCGCCGGGTGCAGGAGGAGGCAGCGGCGGCGAGCGGGGCGGGCAACCGCACTGTTCTCCATTCCCGGCGCCGGGTGCAGGAGGAGGCCGCCGTGGCGAGTGGGGCGGGCAACCGCACAGTCTTCCCTTCTCGGCGCCGGGTGCAGGAGGAGGCCACCGCAGCGAGTGGGGTGGGCAACTGCGCAGTCTTCCCTTCCCAGCGCCGGGTGCAGGAGGAAGCTGCAGAGTTGAGCAGACACTCGCACAATCTCTCTGTCCCAGCGCCAATTTGCTCAACTCTTGCAGTATGTCACAGCCAGAACTGAACACAAGACTCCTGGAGAGTTCTGGCTAGCACAGAGCAGAGGAAAGCAATTTGAAAGTTGGCACACAATTTAACAGAAATTCTGTATGAAGAAAAGGAAAATGACATTGACAATCATTATAAATCTTATGTCAGCGGAACTTTTAAGGACTTGGTAGCTCACTCCTAAATCCTTAAGCTGATTGAAGCAATAACTATTGCCTGAGTTCTGAGCTCTATGCAATGGTCAGATAAATTCCACCAAAAGTGGGGAGTATAATGTCCTTCAAGGTCTCTGCCTTCTCAGTTAGCACCAGTTTTGCCTTTTCTGGATTCAATTTCAGTTTGTTTGCTTTCATCCATTTGACCAAAGCTGTCAGACAGTGACCCAAGATTTCTACCACATCGTGTGGTGATTTGGATAGCAAGATATAGATTTGAGTGTCATCTGCATATTGATGGCATCCAGTTCCATAGCTATGAATGAGTTCTCCCAAAGGCTTTACATAGAGGTTGACTAACACGGGGGACAATATTGCACCCTGTGGAACCCACAAGATAATTTCCATTCTGCAGATAGCTGGTCTCTGACACTGACAAGTTCACTCAATGAGAAACAATTTAAACTAGTCTTGATACCCACTTCTACCTCCATATGCCTCAATAGGATGGCATGGTCTACTATGTCAAATGTGCAGATAGATCCAGGAAAAGCAATAATGAAGCATGGCCTTTATATTCAGGCTTATGTGCTAAAAAAAACACAAGAGTGCAAAGAAAAGGGAAAGGTTAGGCCTCAACTTCCCAGAACAGGAGATATATTTTTCAGGAGCTTTTTAAAGACTTTCAAGAAAGAGAAAATGCTGATATGAGAAGGCAATGAAATCTTGAGAAAGGAGCACCTAGAGAAAGAACAAGGTGTGAGAGGGAAGTAACCTCAGGGTTGTTTGTATATTTGTTGACTGAAATACATTAAAAGGGGGGGGGGCGCTCACAACTTTAATACATGTTATTGTTTCAGCTCATGAAGTAGATTTTTTGCTCACAGCACTGCACAGCTTAGAGGGAACATTGGCTGGGGCTGGGCCTGGTGAGGGGCTGGGGGTGGGGCCTAGGGCTATGGGGGTGGGAGGTGGCCTGTTTAAAGGGTCCTGCTGCTTGCAAGGGGCAAGACCCTTTAAACTATCAGCTGTCAGGTGGCTGGGGGGATCCCCCCCGCCGCCTGATAGTTTAAATGGCCCTGCCAGCTTGCAAGGGCAGGTCCCTTTATACTATCAGCTGTTACTTTAAAGGGAACTGCCGCTTACAAGGGGCCCTTTAAAGTTGCTCCAAAGCAACCCGAATGTTTCGTGGAAGCTTTGATTCGGGATTCCCAAATCGGGGCCATCATACTGGCCCCGATTCGGGAATCCCAAATCTTTACAAATAGGGTCCTATTTGTGTATTTCCCCGAATCAGACACCCGAAGCGCACACCCCTAGTTGTAGGTAATATTGTAGCTTTCCATTTTTGATCATGTAACAGTTTCACTGCTGTTGTCATATAAAAATAATGTACCATGAGTAGTTTCTAGCTGTTTATCCATTTATCCTAACAAAAAAGCCTCCAGTTTCATTTGCATATTAGTCTTTAGAATCTTCGGTATAATTAAATGTATTTGTATCCAGCTTGGTTACAGATTCAACGTAGGTGATAAAATGTCCCCTCCTGCTGTTCACATTTTCAACATCTATTCAAAACATTTGTATACATTTTTGCTAATTTTTCGGGTGACATATACACATTCCACATTGGGGTTCCATAGGCAACTTCCTTCTTTATCTATCAGTGATTCATAGCTCGGTTGATGAATTTTCTTCCTGACTGCTACATCATAATAGGCGTTAATGGGTGACATCAATGGGGAATTTGGTGGGCTCAGTCTATTTCTGCATTGAAACCATATTTTAAGCAGACCATCTCTTATAATGTGAGTCCCATCTTGTTTGAGAATAGATTTCCATGATTTATTAATCCATAATTATGGATACCTTCCTTAGCATCCGCTGTTTCGAATTTAATCAGTCTGTTGCTAGGATTCATAATCCAATCTGTTATCCAAACCAGCGCTGCTGCTTGATGATACAATTTGATGTTCGGTATGGCCAGTCCTCCCCTATTTTTTTCATCTTTTAATACTTTAAATCTTATCCTTGGCTTCTTCCCTTTCCATATAAAGTCATTTATAGCTTTCTGCCATCTGTTGAGAATCTTTTGTTCAATGTAAATTGGAATAATTTGAAAAAGGAAATTTAATTTAGGTAAAATATTCATTTTGATAGCCGCAATTCTTCCTAACCATGAAATATTTAAATTTTGCCATCTCTGCAAGTCTTCAGTAATTCCTGTCCAAACTTTTTGATAATTATCTTTATAGAGGTTTTCATTTTGTGAAGATACATTCATCCCTAAATATCATATTGGCTTGGTAGTAATGGTACAGTCAGTTATGCGTCCAATCTTTTCAGATTCCTCTTTCATTGTCAAGAGTAACATTATCTTTTTTTTCTTCTTATTCAGTTTATATCCAGAATGCTGCCGGAATCTTGATATTTGCTCCATTACATAAACCAGGGAGGTATGTGGATTTGTCACTGATATAACCACATCATCTGCATAACTTTTTATCTTATGCATCTCTTTTCCCTCCTTTATTCCAACAATTCTACTATCTTCTCTTATTCTCACTGCCAAAACTTCAAGAGCAAGTATAAACAATAGTGGTGAAATTGGACAACCTTGCTGTGTTCCTTTTGTTATTTCAATCTTCTTCGTAAACGAACCGTTAACTAAAATTGCAGCTTGCTGTTTGGTGTAAATACTTTGAATCCAATCAAAAACTCAGTCCCACAATTCATTCTATGCAACATCTTCATAAGAAACTTCCAAGAGACATTGTCAAAGGCTTTCTCTGCATAAACAAACATAAATGCAGTTTTTTCACCTTTTCGTCTTGAATGTTCAATTGCACTAAGGAGGTATCTGATATTATCTTTCATATACCTCTTTGGGACAAAGCCTGTTTGATCTTCATGTATCACCTCAGATATGCATCTTTTCAATCTTTGAGCCATTATTACTGTAAATTATCTTGTAATCCATGTTCAATAAAGATATAGGCCTGTATGATTGGGGTGTAATGGATCAAAGTTATATTTGTTTCTTGCCACGTTGGAGGTAAGATCTTCTTAGTTTGTATCTCATTCATCACCTTCTGCAATGGTATAGCCAATATATCCTCAAAAGATTGTAATAAGCAGTCGTGAATCCATCCAGACCAGGAGCTTCTGCAATCTTCAAAGTTTTAATTGCAGAATTTATCTCTTGTATCGTTATTGCTTGATTTAAAATAACTCTATGCTCATTAGTAAATTGTTTAATTGGCATCTCCAATAAATATTTCTCCATTTCGTCTTCATTTATTGATTCTTCTTTGTAGAGATTTGAGGGAAAAAAGCTCTAATTTGTTCTTTCATTTTCTGATCTCTGTAAAATAGCTGGTTGCCTTCCCTAATTCCTGGTATCCTTCTCTTCTCTGACTCCTCCTTCAGACAATACACTAAGCACCTTCCAGGCTTGTTTGCAACTTCAAAATGTCTGTGCTTTAAATACTTCAACTTTTTCTGAATTTCTTCGGTCTCCAGTAGATCCAATTTGTTCTTCAGCTGCTTAATTTCAACCCATATTCTTCTATCCCTTGTTCTTTTATTATCATGTTCCAGTTTTTTCAATTTTAGGGTTGGATTATTTCTTTCTTCAAACTTTATTTTCTTCTTTTTGGATGCTACTGCCATCAATATTCCTCTTAGATAGGCTTTACTTGCTTTTCAAATTGTTATAGGGTTGGCATCATTTGTCGTGTTTATTCTAAAATAATCAGTTAATTCTTGCTTGCATTTTTGCAATACATCCTCATTTGAAAATAAAGTATCTTCCAATCTCCATCTTCTTTCTCTCTTATTGCCTGTTTGTGATCCACTATGATCCTTGGGTGAATTTCTGCATTTTCTACCTGCATCAAAAGACTCTTAGATATCCAACACATCTATTCTGGATTATGTTTGATATCTATCTGAGAAGAATGTATAATCTCTATCCTTTTTATACAGCGATATCCAGGCATCCTCTATTTCCAAAATTGACATATAACTGAATACACATTTAGGCAGATTTTGTCCTGTCCTTGTAGATCTATCAATTTTACAGTTCAAGAAACCATTAATGTCTCCAAAAATTAGAGTCTCTCCTTCTTGAAAATCTAAACGTTTCTTGAAAAATCTCTCATAAAATTTCTTCTGGCCATCATTTGGAACGTATAAAGATACCAAAGTCCATGTTTGTCCACGAGATAATCTTATTTTCAAGGCCACATATCTCCCATAATCATCTTTTAATTCTTGTAAAATTTCCAACTTTGAATTATTGATATATATGGCCACACCATTTTTCTTAAATTGCAGTGAAGATGAGTAAACCTTACCTAAGTTTTTATAATTTAGTAAATACTCTTGATCTTTTTTAATGTGGGTTTCTTGAATGCATATAATATCTGCCCTTAATTTCTTCAATTGATTAAACGTTCTTGGTCTTTTAGTGGGAGAATTGAGTCCATTTACATTAACTGAAATTATCTCATTCATTTTTCTTCCTCCTTCTTTTTCTTCTTCTGCTTTTGTTTACTTATTGCTCCTTTCTCTTTATCTGAGGAGTTTGTGTTGTCTGTACCCGATGAATAGTCTTCAGACAGCACGCTACCAGTCTCAGGGAAAGCACTTAGCTGATGTTCCCTCAAAGTTTAATGCATATTTTCTGAATACAAATGTCTATTAAACATTCGAGCACAGTTAATACAAAGCATAAATATCAGGACTCATTTTTGATGGAAGATGTGAAGTAAATCTGAATGCACTGAGACAACTATCGTCTCTATACCAATATGCTTAATGTTAAGTAACCAAAATGGCTAGGGGACTAGCGGCACCTTGAAGATGAATACATTTTATTCCAGCTGTAACTTTCATGGACTAGAATCCAGAGCTGAAGAAGTGGGTTCTACTCTACAAAGATCTATGCTGGAATAACATTTTGATAGTCTTTAAAACCTTGGTTTCTTTTTATCATAACAGACCAATAAGGCTACTCCTCTAGAATGAGAAGAAAGTACACATCACAGGAAAAAAAAATCCCTCTCCAACCCATTAATGAGATGTTATACATATAAAACATTTCCGTTGGAGTTGAAATTATGAATGCATATAGCATTCAAACTCAGATCTGAATTAAGATGAGAAGACTGGCAGAAATAAGGTATCACATTATCCCACTCCTTGGAAATCTGAGGAACCTACCTCTGTGCTTCCCAATGGGTCGGCAGACCCTTCCCGAAATGCATTTAGGTATCCATCAACCAAAGTTGTTAGATCAGACATAATTTCATCCAAAAGCATCATACGAAGAGGGAGAAGGTAGACTGTTTCCAGAGCCAACACATCCAGCAATGCAGGTGGAAGGGGTCTCATAAACCACACATCAGGGTTTCTCTGTATGCCCCAAACATAATGGCAAATGTACAATTATTTAAACAGTAATAAGAATGGTTACAAACATCCTTCCAAAATTGGATTCGTAATTTTCAATTAAGTATCATGGCTAAAAGACTGATCTACTGAATCAGGACATCCTCGGTTAGACCTTGCCTATACTGTCAGCTTCCTAGGTGGTTTCCCATAAGACTCTCACAGTCCCCGCCCCCATCGTCAATATAATATTGACCTACTTTACAGGCATCTTGTATTCTATGTCTTCATACAGTAAACAGATGTAAACATTTTCAGAAAAATGACTAGATTGGACAAAACACGACTGATGGTGACTCAAGTAACTTTGGTGTTAATTTTATGTCTCTCTTTGTTGTACCAAGGCCAGTACCAAACAAAAAGTAATGGATATAAAACACTCTCTGTCTTTCACTGAGCTCCATTGAGTTTCCACATCAGCTAAAAGAGATTGCAAAGGAGGTGCTAATAGCCTCCTGGGCCAAAGACAATGAAATAGCAAGCTCACAGCTCTGGCTGAAGACAATTCCTGGAAAAGGAATGCCGGGAATATACAATCAACAAGGTCTTCAAAATTTATAACCGAATTTTTAGTGCAAAGTGTGCAAAAGTGCAGTGCGCCAATCAAATAAATATAATTTATACATACAAGTAATAAATATGAACATTCATTAGTCCGTATTATTCATAAGCGAGCAAATAGATGGGAGCTGCAATAATGCTCCCGCTGGAAATAAGTGGAGAGTCTTCAAAGAGAGGGAAAAGTGATCACAGTCCAAGTCAAGATGAAAAACTGACGTGCCGACGGGATTATGCTTGCATATTATACCATTCCCGTTTCGTATTGACAACTTCCTCCTGGGCACAATTATTGGACTGAAATCGATATAGAGTCAGTTATTAGTTATTAATTACATTTTCTTTAAATCAGTAGTAAATGAACATTGCTTAGTAAAAAACTTACAGATCACCGTCCTGATAGTCTCCAGCTTAAACAGCTCACCATAAAGTATTCACATTGCTGGCATAAATTACCCTTTATCACGGACATGTGTTACAAAGGGAGAGGGCTCTGGTGTATATACAAACGTTGGCATCATTAACTCATTAAGAACGTCATCCTGTCATTTAAAGAAACATGGACCAGTACATTGATACAAACTGCTTCACATAAAAATACATACACATGCATTTACAAACCTACACATACAACGAGAGGTCAAGTTAACCATAGGAATGAAATATAACCATATGTGAGGAATACGGAAGGCAAACGGCGCTGCTCTAACTCATAGGCCCTACTACCCAAAAACACGAATAATCTATCTCATTATTCAGCCCGTGTGGTGCCAAACTTCCCAACTGGAATATCCATTTTGTTTCTAGTTGGAGCAACCTCTTAGGACTATCTAGAGTGTAGGGTTCCTGGATCATGTCCACTACTGTGACTTTAAATTCCTGAATCCTGTGGTGACGTTCTATGTAGTGTTGTACCAATGGTGCCTCAGTAATTCTATTCCTGATCCTTGAGAGATGTTCTTGGATTCTGGTTTTAAGGGGGCATGTAGTGCTACCCACATATATAAGAGGACAACTACATTGGATTACATAAACCACATGTGATGTTTTACATGTAGAAAAACCATTTGGTCTACCTGGTCCATCCCTAACTACTTCTTCAAATTTTGCCATGAGGCTGCACACATTGCAGTCTCCACATTGGAAATGACCCCTAGGGACTGGTCTATTCGATCCACTAGTATCACTCCTTTTTAAACTCGGATGTAGTCAATATCTCTTTAAGGCACCTCGTGCGGCGAAAGCCAATGGCTGGGCTGTCCTCACATCCCACAATATCATTAAGTAAATGCCAATGGCTGCGCACAATTTTGCAAATCGGAGTTGCTAGTGGTGTATATTCAATTGCCCACTTCATTTGCCTATTGCCCATATTGGTCTTGGGGTAGAGTAATTCCTCATGTGGGGTTCTGATTGCTCTTTCTCTAGCAGCAGAGATTGCAGGGAGCGGATAGCCTCTGCTTGCGAGAGCGTTTCCAAGTTGAGTACTGCTCTCACAAAAATCCCTAGGATTAGAGGAGTTACGTTTAAGCCTTAGGAACTGGCTGACTGGAATATTAAATTTTAATCGTTTGGGATGGAATGATGAATAATGAAGGTAGGAACACCTATCCGTGGTCTTTTTAAAGGGACGTACACCTAATTTACGCTCATTGATTCTGTATATTGTCACATCCAGGTAGTTGACATTTTCTGCACTCCCTTGCCAGGTGAACTTAATGTCCTCACTAATGGTATTAATCCACTGGCCAAAGTTCTTTGCCACGTCTGGAGTTTCCACAATTGTGATAATATCGTCAATATAGCGTCGATAATACACAATCTGGTCCCTATATGGATTAAAGTCCCTATTTAGGATATAGTCCTTCTCCAACTGTGCCATATAGAGGTTGGTGATACTGGGCGCGGCAGCGCAGCCCATCGCCACCCCTTTAACTTGATAGTAATAGTCTCCATAAAATTGAAATAGTTATATTCTAATATAGTATCTAAGATGTTAAGAAGAAAAGGGGTGGTAGGGCACTGAGATGTTCTAGATAATAAAGCTGACTGCACCACTGTCCTCGCCCCCTCATGGGGGATCGATGTGTATAATGACGTTACATCAAGTGTCATCATAAAGACTGAGCGGGAGATGACCAGTGGTTCTAATGTAGAGATCAGATGCATGGTATCTCTTAGGTAAGCATCAGTTTGGACCACTAATGGCTGGAGAAAATAATCTATGTAATTAGATAGGGGTTCCAGTATGGAATTGGAGCCCGAGATAATAGGCCTCCCAGGTGGTGGGAAACCTGTCTTATGAATTTTTGGCAGCAGGTAAAATACTGGGGTCCATGGGCTCCTATTCTGCAAAGCCTCATACATTTTTTTATCTATTTCATGGCTCATTAAACCCTCATCCAGAACGATCTTAATTATTCGCTGGATATGGGATAAAGGATTGGCAGCAATTTTCTTATAGTCCGTGGTGACAGATAGCTGTCTGGTGGCCTCCTGAATATAATGAGCAGTATCCAATATAACAATGCCCCTGTCCTTATCTGCCGCTTTAATTACAATATTTTTATCTGTTCTAAGTGAATTCAATGCTTGCCATTCACATTTATTCAGATTATTGGTCCTAAACCTACCTACCCTTTCCAGATGATTTGTATCTCGTAATACCACCCTTTCAAAACAATCAATCGAAGGGTCTACAATTGGGGGACAAAAGGTAGATTTGGATCTAATCCCAGCATGTGGTGGTGCCTCTGGTGTATTACCAAAAAATCTTTTTAATTTTATGAGTCTTATAAGCTTATACACGTCCACTCTAGTGCTAAATGGGTCATATCTTGGCACAGGCACAAAGCCCAGCCCCTTATTCAACACGGCTTTTTCTGTGGAAGTAAGGGGTCGGGACAAAAGGTTAAAGACTAGGTCCTCGGTTTGAGCTGTTTTCTGGAGCGTGTATACGTTCTCCCTAAAAAATTGCTCCTAGGGGGATAAGGTACACTCCGATTTCTCAGGCTCCTGGTACTAGTCCCCTCATCTCCTGAGGTATCAGTTTCTGAGGGCTCAGTCGTCTCGAACTCTGAACCCAGTGTAAGATTTTTTGCCCAGGTTACCCTCCTGCGGGGTTTCACATTGGCATCCTCTCTCCATGCATATATTCTACCTGTCGTGTAATCCCTCCTGTCTCGCTCAAATTTTCTTCCTTCAGCTTCTCTTTACTCTTTGATGGTACGGTCCAGGAACCCTACACTCTAGATAGTCCTAAGAGGTTGCTCCAACTAGAAACAAAATGGATATTCCAGTTGGGAAGTTTGGCACCACACGGGCTGAATAATGAGATAGATTATTCGTGTTTTTGGGTAGTAGGGCCTATGAGTTAGAGCAGCGCCGTTTGCCTTCCGTATTCCTCACATATGGTTATATTTCGTTCCTATGGTTAACTTGACCTCTCGTTGTATGTGTAGGTTTGTAAATGCATGTGTATGTATTTTTATGTGAAGCAGTTTGTATCAATGTACTGGTCCATGTTTCTTTAAATGACAGGATGACGTTCTTAATGAGTTAATGATGCCAACGTTTGTATATACACCAGAGCCCTCTCCCTTTGTAACACATGTCCGTGATAAAGGGTAATTTATGCCAGCAATGTGAATACTTTATGGTGAGCTGTTTAAGCTGGAGACTATCAGGACGGTGATCTGTAAGTTTTTTACTAAGCAATGTTCATTTACTACTGATTTAAAGAAAATGTAATTAATAACTAATAACTGACTCTATATCGATTTCAGTCCAATAATTGTGCCCAGGAGGAAGTTGTCAATACGAAACGGGAATGGTATAATATGCAAGCATAATCCCGTCGGCACGTCAGTTTTTCATCTTGACCTGGACTGTGATCACTTTTCCCTCTCTTTGAAGACTCTCCACTTATTTCCAACGGGAGCATTATTGCAGCTCCCATCTATTTGCTCGCTTATGAATAATACGGACTAATGAATGTTCATATTTATTACTTGTATGTATAAATTATATTTATTTGATTGGCGCACTGCACTTTTGCACACTTTGCACTAAAAATTCGGTTATAAATTTTGAAGACCTTGTTGATTGTATATTCCCGGCATTCCTTTTCCAGTTTCTGACTACCCGGGGTTTCCCTGCTCTTGTTGTTGAAGACAATTCCTAGCAAGGAAGAGAGATTTGAATGCTAGACAGAGTCTTTTCCAGGAGACTTCAAGAAACACTTCTTTGACCACCCCCAGGGGGTAGGCAAACAGAGATAAACCTTCTCAGCACAGGGAGGGAGGCTCTCTTTAGCTGATTCCATCTCAAAAAATAGAGCTTCCACACCTGGGTTCCTGCTGACAGCGGCCCCCATAGCCTGATGGATCCAACTGGTTTTCATATGGCATTGAGGGATTTTCCTGATGGCACTCTGGTCAATATCCTGGTTGACCGGTGGAATAAGGAAATGACCCAGGCAATTGGCATAATTGCTCCTAGGAACTCTCTCTCCTGTCTAAGAGCCCAGGCATCCCCTTGGTTTACTGAGAGGCTGGGGATAATGAAAAGACAGGGGAGATTACTAGAATGAATCTGCATCTATGTAAAGCCATTGGAAGAGGTCATCCAGAGATATGGGTTGAATTGTCAATAATTTGCAGATGATACTCAGCTCTATCTCACACTTCTAGCAGATCCCAGGAAAGCTGTGGAAACCATGAACAGATGCCTGGAAGCAGTTTTGGAATGGGTGAGACCTAACAAGCTGTAATTTAATCCTGACAAAATGATACTGTTGAGGGGGAAGGTTTGACCCAGGAATGTGGTTATCTCCTGTGCTGGATGAATTTGCGCTCACCCTAAAGGAGAAGGTTCGTAGCTTGGGGGTGCTGCTGGACCTTAGCCTCCTGTTGGATGAGTGGCAGTGGTGCCTTTCACCAGCTCTGGCTGATGACCTAGATGTGGCACTTCCTGGGCAGGAAAATCTTGCCACTGATATGTGCTGTGGAAACATCTAGATTAGATTACTGTAATGTACTCTATATCGGGTTGCCCTTGAAGATTGTCTGGAAGTTGCAATTTGTACAGAATGCTGCAACCAGAGTACTGACTGGAGTGGGTCACAGGGACCATATAACTCTAGTCTTGTTCCACCTACATTGGCTCCCCGTTTGCTTCCAGGCTCAATTCAAGGTGCTAATATTGACTTTTAAAGAACTACACAGCTCGGGACCAGCATACTTTAAAGACTGCCTTCTCACATAAAGGCCTATCCGTATACTATGGTCATCTTTGGAGGCCTTGCTTCAGGTACTCCTGCCATCTGAGGATAGATGAGTGGCAACCCAAGAAAGGCACTGAAATTTTGGAACTACCGCTAAAGGGAGATGTGCCCATTTCCCTCTGTTATTATCTTCATTTTGTTGGGAGTACCCCCTGCAAACTCTTACTGGTCTCCTGCCTGGTTTGTGTGTGTTTGTTTACGTCTGTATGTTTTTATTGTATTCTTATATACATGTTAAAGGTTATTTTAATGTTTTATATATTGATACATGTTGTTCACCACCTTGGGTACCATTTTGGATGGAAAGGCAGCATGTAAATGTTTTCAATAAATAAATAAATAAATAAATGTGGAGGGCTGCAGGCCTAAACAAAGACTTCAAAGTAACAGGAAGCTTTTAGAATCTTGTAACTTGTAAGTTAAAGAGCCTGCCTTAGAATAAGATCAGCTAGGGCATATACAGAGTGATAGACAGAAGAACTGTAGGTTTATACCTCTCTTTTGGGATCCCTTGCTCAACTGTTGCTGCACCAAGAGTATGCATGTGAACATTTTCTGCTTAATAAATGCATTATAACTTTTAATGCTGGTAGCACCACAAAGACTTCCACCACTCAAACATGCTATTTAAATGGACACCAGGAGAACTGGGTATTGTATTGGCAAATTGCTAATCCCCCAGGGATGCACAAGTGCAATAGGCAGTCCTCATGGTAACCAGATGCTGAGTAGCAGAAAACTCAGTCATAAGCCTTAGAATGGAAATGCAAAGAAGGTGAACAGCATGTTGCCAGGCAGCAGTCTGCATGACTACTGGTTCGCTCATGCCTCAAAGGGCAAGGCGAAGCAGTGCCTGAGGGTCAGTGGGACTGTTCTACCACACAGTTACAGAAGAATATATTCAGATTAAATTTCCTTTAAAAGGATAAGGTAATGCCATCCCAACAGACTCACCTCCACTGCATGCTGCCTTTGTGCCATGAAAGAGAGACGTTTGTAAGGCATCTCCAAGTGTTGCATCAGGCATTCTTGTAGAGTGCATATGCGGTGTGGAAGGAAACCACCTGTTTCCATTGAAAAGTACAAGACATCAGCAACCTATGGAAAGGAAGCATAGGTAAGAAATGTCATGGACACAGTTTGATAGCCAGAAGGATACATGATGTTACAGAGCATGGTGGATTACTGTGCTGTCACCAAGCCAAAATGTTGTGCCAGTTTGGTGTAGTGGTTAAGAGTGCAGGACACTAATCTGGAGAACCAGGTTTGATTCCCCACTCCTCCACTTGTAGCCAGCTCAGTGACCTTGGGTCAGTCACAGCTTCTAGGAGCTCTCTCAGCCCCACCCACCTCACAGGGTGATTGTTGTTGTGGGGATAATGATAACATACTTTGTAAACCGCTCTGAGTAGGTGTTAAGTCATCCTGAAGGGCGGTATATAAATCAAATGTTGTTGTTGTTGTTGTTATACAATCAGGTATTGCTTATATTTTTTGAGTATATATATCTTCTAGATATTTTATTAAATCTAGTAATTGACTTTTTCGAGGAAACTGAATGTTAACAAATCAATGTTTAATGGTATGATGGAAAGACATGACCAGCAGAAAATAGAGGGTGTAAAACTGTTCTGGTCAGGCTCCATGAACAAGCACAAGAAAGTCTTCAAGGCACAACATGAAATGTTTTTGGTTTATACCTGTACATTATTAGACCTCATGCTAATTTTATGGAGAAATGGTTTCCATTTTTTGAATATCTGGAATATAACAGCTCTGTGCCCGGCCTAAAAAATTTTCATACATATGCAAATATATAAGATACCTCTTAGTTTCATAGAATATCTGGTGTACTTTGTAAGAATTCCCTCTCTTTACTAGATCAACTATAATTCCTTATATTGTAATAAGCATCACTTAGTATAATTACTACTCATTATTAACATAGACTTCTTGTGAGTTATAAATCTTTGTATATTTAATTGTTACTTATTACTTGCTTTGACTTTATGCATGTTTTTAAATTTTGTGTGCTTATTGTTTAACAGTTTATAGTTGTGTTTTACAGTTTTAATAAAATTTTATTTAAAAAAAAAACCCTCATGCTGGTTTCCAAGACCATGAGGTCTTGGAAACCAAAATAGATTTCTCAGGAATCTTAATTCAGATGAGTATTCAGATTCTCTGGAAGGCTGCATGCATTAAGAGCAAGGTTCTTCAAGATAAGACATTTCTTTATGAAAGCTTGATTTCACAAACCACCCAGTCAGCTACCTGTGTATCAAAGACATTAGACAGCATAATTCCATACTGATGAGCAAGGCAATCAGAAAGCCACCGGCAGTCATGGATAACCTATGTAACAGAGAAAGAAGCAACCTTGATTTTACTAGAACAGGAAAGGAGGTTAAAGTATAAATATACACTGTCACTTTCTTGTTGCAATGTTAAGACTATCCCACATTTTCCCTGTACGTGCTGTGAAATATTCTCACAAGCAAAATACGCACTTTCAAAATGTTCCGATCTTCCAGTACCATTTGGAGGCCATTCTTGAATACTCGAGCTCCCAGAAGAAAAATGTCAAATAAGAAAACATGACTCCTTGTTGCTACCTATGATAAGTATGTGTGCAAACAGAAATAAAAATTAGTGTACTATTACCCAAATATAAGCACTGCAATATTTTCCAAAATACTTAACCTTGATGACTGATTCAAAATATAATACATAGTAAAAAGCACCAAGATTAACTTTCTGATCTGAGCAGAAAAATGACAAGAGAAAGAACTGCTTAATTTTTAGTCTTTCCACTATCTGTCCACCCCAAACAGCCATCCTAATGTTACTTTTCTTCAAACACAGCAAAGATACAGGGATTCATATAATGGCCAGTAAAGCAATCGAGTAGTTCAGCACACAACTACCAAACAAAAACATCTATTTCTCACTTTCCCTGACAATATAACAACACAAATGAAAGACAAGAAATTCACTCACCTCAGTGTTTGGGAACTAGATTGTTCCACAAGACTTCCTTTACAATTAATCAAATTGGATTTTGAAAAACAGAAACTTTTTTTGTATGAGCATTCCTTCTAATAAAAAAAAATCTAGCTATATATTAGCATTTTCAGCTTTAAGGTTTTCCCTCATCAGTCTGGACAGTTGTACGCTATTCCACATTCTGATGAAGTACCCAAAACCACCCCAAGGCTCCTTTTCATTTCTTTAGAATAGTTCCCAGTGCTCAGGAATTCATTCTGCCACAGTTTCTGTCAGTTGGGAAGCTTGCCCGAGCATACCCGGATCCTCTTTTCCTTCCCCAAGCTTAAGAAAAAGGATTTCCCCCTTATCCTATTCAATGTGAGGTCCTATAACTGAAGCCAGAATCTTATCCCCACTTATACTCAGTACGCTAATCTGCTGCATTCTGCCCTGCTGTGTGCTCAGAGTTCAGCATGCTTACTGCGCTAGTTTATGCACACACTGCATAACGAATGTGGACGTTTGGAATACTTGTAGTTCAGAGTGGGCATTCTAGCATTTAGTGCTACTTCTGAATGCCCCTTATCATTATCATAGCAGGGACACAATCATTATATCTTATATATTAATAGTCAAGTGGCCCTGATCTGAGGATATATAAATCCGGAGACTGGAGCCATGAACAGTCAAGACAGATCTTCTAACACACCTGAAAAATGCCCCAGGTTTGCAGAAAAATCTGAAATCTTAGAAAAAATCCCAAATCATAAAAAGGAGTACCTGTAACTTTAACCAGATGCCTTCAGTGGCTGTTGCTAGACAGTTTAACCAGTATTCCAAGCTTGCTTTCTGTCAGGAAAAAGCAGGGAGAGGGACAGGGCCTTTTCCAGGGCTGCTTTGGCCTTTGAGGGGATGACTCATTAGGGGTCAGGCCCAGAAGCAACCACAGGATGACTTGATACAACATGACTTGCAAGTCTGGCTGCTTGCTACTGTTCAAGAGCAGCCCCCCCACACACACACATAAGCAAGTGTAGTGTAGTGGTTATGAGTTTCACAGTAGGATGTGGGAAACTGAGGTTCAAATCAACACTCTGCTGTGGAAGTTCATTGGGTGACTTTGATTCATTCACATAGTCTCAGCCAAACCTCCCCGTCAGGGTTGTTGTGAGGACAGTATGGAGATAAGTAGAATGATGTAAGCTTCTTTGGGTTCCCACTGTTGAGAAAGGCTGTATATAAATGAAGTAAACTAAGAAATATAGATGAAGATGGAGAGGCAGATAAAAGGTCTTTTAGCTGGTTTGAAGGACAGAAGGATGTAGGGACAATGATAAAAGGTTCAGCCTGCAAACACTTATGGCATAATAAAACAGTGTTGCACTTACCTGTAACTGTTGTACATTGAGACTCTTCTGTGTAGGCACACAAGGGACTGTGCATGCACAGGCCAGCTGTGGCGAAGAGATTTCTAGTTTTAAGATGCTGTAGAAAGGGCACCTCCCTTCCCTGTGCAGGTATGCCTGCACAGAATAGACTGGATGAACAACAGTTACAGGTAAGTGCAACATGGTTTTCATTGTCATCTCTTCCTGTGCAGTCCCACATGGGAGATTAACAAACTACTCACCATAAGAGGTGGGCATTCTGTCAACTGAATAATGAATGTAGAACTGCCATTACCACAGCTGATTCCTGTCTGGAGTTCATATCCACTGAGTAGTGCCTTACAAAGGTATCAGCTAAAGACCAGGTCACTGACTGGCAGATCTCACATAGTGGGATGCCTCTTAAGAAGACTGCAGATGAAGCTTGAGCTCTGGTGGACTGGTTTTGATTACAACAGGGTAGGAGACACCAGACTGTTTGTATGGGAGCTTAATGGTCAAAACTATCCACTAGGAGAGCGTTTAGCCCGAGTCTAGGTGCCCTTTGAAGGGGCCTGAATAACAAACAAAAAGTCCTTTGGACTTGCGAAAACTCTTAGTCCTGTCTAAGTATAACAGTAAAGCTCTGTGGACGTCCAGCATGTATAGGGTTCTTTCAGAATCCGTAGATGGAGTTGGAAGAATCACTGGCAAAATAATCCCTGGGACAAATGGAACTTAGATACTATTTCAGGGAGAAGCTCTATACCAGTATGAAGCACTGCTTTCTCTCCAAAAAACTGGGTAAACGTGTGTGTGTGTCTACCTGTAAAGCTGTTAGCTCCATGACTCTCCTGGCAGAAGTGACTGCTACCAGGAAACTGAGGGCCAAGCTAGTCCAAGTGGAGCGCAAGTGAACAGGGAGGAATGCATGTGAGTCTGTTCACTTGCCATTCAAGTGTCATTCGTCACTTGTAGCTTGGCCCTGACTTTCCCTGCTACTAACGCTAGAGGGCAGGAAGCTATGGGTTTGAAAGGAAGAAGCATGAGTCTTGCTAGCACCAAGGATAGGCTTCATTGAGGCACTGGTATGTGCCTTGGGGGAAAGGTGTGGGGTAATCCTTTAAGAAACTGTTTCAATGAATAGCGGGGAAACAGTTTTGTTTTCTACAGGATTGTGGAATGCCAAGATGGCCACAATGTGCACTTTAACAAAGGAAACTGAGAGATCATCTTTGGCAAGGGACAAAAGGTAATCTAGAAGTGGGCAGGAAGAGGGTGATTTTCCTTTTTTTTTAAACAATTTTTTTATTGGATGGGTTGACATACAATTCATTCATATCTTACAAATACATTTCCCCTTTTGTCCCTAGATGCATCCCAACCCCTCCCCCTCCCCCCTTTTCTGTGCAGACACCCGACAGCACTACGGTCCCGTATTTTCTTATCATTTGTGCTATATTGCTTTTCCTTTATCCCTACTAACTAGAGGTAAAATCCTAACTTACCATTACTTAATACAATTCTATAACTATTAATAAGCTATTAAAAAGCCATCAGAACATATTTCTTTTGCTCATATACATTTCTTCAAACCATTCATTTATCATTCTCATTTTTTTAATCTAAATACATTTAGCTTAATATTTTCCCAAATAACACTATAGATTAAAATTAACAATTTAACCTTTCTCTTATTTCCTTCTACAATTATATGTAGATTTGCTTAGTATCAATTTGCATAGTTAACTTTCCATTACATTTCCCAATTTTTCCATTTGCCTTAATTTGCTAATTTCTTCATTTAGCTCACGACATTTCATTTGCATCATACATCCCAATTCTACAAATAGACAAATAATTAAAAAAAAACTATTAACAATTTTGCCTTCCTCTTAATTCCTTCTACCATTTTATATATAAATGTATTTAATATCAATTACCTAGTTAACTATACATTACATTTCCCTTATTCACTTTAACCTAATTTACTAATTCTTCAATTGACTTTTAACCTTAAAAACCCCATACATCCCACTTCTAAGAAATGAAAAATAAACTCTTCAGACTTTAAACTGTGGCCTTAGTCTTTTAAGTAACTCCCACTTGTAACTTGATTCTTGTATTCGTATTGCTTTTCTCGGCTTTCTTCTTCACTTGAATTCTTCTATCACTTGGTAGCTTCTTCCACTTGAAGTAACTGGGGATGGCTCTCTCTTTCATGCTTGTTGTTAATCCTTGCACTTGATTCTTTAGAAATGCTGATACGTCTTCATTCAGATCTTCTTGCAAGTACTGCTCCGTTTCTCCTCGCCCCTCGCGTTTTTGTTGTTTACATCCTGCTGTTTTGTAATCAATTTCTGCCGCCTGCTCCTCTCCTTGAGTTGTCTGCCTAGTTGCTTGCTCTTCATCTTTCAATTCCACAACTGTTTTAAATATATCCTTAGTGCTTTTAATTAAACTTTCTTTCATTTCCCGAATAAGTTGTATCAACTCTTTATGTCCCTCTGCAATTTTTTCTCCCAACGATTTTATAGCTGATCGCATAGCAGCCTGCCATTTCTTATCCACTCTCTTCAAATTTACGCTAGATTTCTCCCCCCGACATCTTCTTTATCTTTTGCTTTAAATATTCGTATTATTTTAATCTCACCAGATATCGGGTGGAGAGTCTCTATGGCAACTTTAAGGTAGTTCAAAGTGATGAATATCCCCTTCCTCTTGCCTTCTCGCTGCTATATCTCACGTTGCTTCTTCAGGGACTTCTTTGCTGCTTTACTTCCTTCTTCCTGTTTCCCAAATCAAGCCTCTCTAGGCAGTTCCGCTCAATGTTCTTCTTGCTCCGTTCTCTCGCGATGTTTACTCAGCCATTTCTCCACCTCCTCCCCTTTTCTCACAGCCAGCTATCTCTCTCCAAACCGCAAGTATGCATAAACAAAAGTTATTTTCTCTTCTTTTACGCTTTATAATCCTTCAAATTTCAAATCTTCCTTCAAGATGTCTTGTTCCGATCTTATTTTATCATCTCAGTCCACAATTTTCATTTTTAGTAAAGATTTTCCTTCTCTTTTTAAATCCGAAAGCCAAATAAAGTTCTTTTACCTCGATTTGTTCCGTTTGGGTCTTTCGTGCTGCCTCAATCGTTACCCATTAGCCAAATCTGGTTCTGAAGCTTGGGTCCTGGCGGGCTTATGCCGAACAACGACTCAAAGAGTGCTGCAGAGATGTTAGCTCGTCCTTCTTCGACAATACCTCAAAGCGGTGTGGGAGATCCATCATCCTGGACCCTCCCCCCCGCTGAGATCTCGCTGTCTCTGGAACTTGTAGCGTTCTGGCTCCTCTCCTGCCTGGAGAGAAGTGGCAGCCGGTGATCTGAGCACCTGGCCTGTCCAAAACAGTCACTCTTGACGGTCCAGCTCCCTGGACCACTTCAGCCCACCATTAGCCAAACCGGAAGTCTCCTTAACAAAGGAAACTGAGAGATCATCTTCGGCAAGGGACAAAAGGTAATCTAGAAGTGGGCAGGAAGAGGGTGATTTTCCTTTACTTCTCATCCACAATGAAAACTTTTCCCATTTATGGCCATATGAGGTGCGCAAGGAGCCTTTGCGTGCATTGAGCATTGAAACTTGCTGGAGTTCCAGTTTCCGGAGCTAGTTTGACTGATGCTCTTAGGCTGTGCTCTGCATTAAGGAGTTTTATTTTTTATAATGTTAGTTTCACTTGTTCTTGTTATCTTTTTTCCTGTTCACTAGAAGTCTATTTAGATGCTTCTTTCGTTTTGTTTTGTCTTTCACATTTTAGTTTGACTACTTTTGTGTGGGGAATGTTATCGGCAGATAGCCTGTCCCTGTTTCTCACTCCTTATTAGCTCTAACTATGTTGGGGGTGGGAGGGGGGATGGAATGCTTTAAGCAGTTCTATAGGGTTGGGGTTTTTTTGGTATTACTTGCTGCACCTCGTAGGAGAAATACTAACTGTGGGATTGATTAACCAAGTTGTGAGTCTTCATTTTGTCATGTCATGGTGAAGAATCCTGTCTTTATGAAGGAGGCCTGACTCTGGCAAGAAGTGGATGTACCAATTCCCTGCCATCTCTAAGAGGGTTGGGAACCATTCCTGGTGGGGCCAGCAGGGTATGACTATTATGCAGTGCATCCCATAATACCAAATCCTGTTTAAGACCCTGGGAATGACTGAAACAAGGAGGAAGGCCTAAAACAAATATCCCTGTCCATGGGATTTGGAAAGCGTTCCCAAGGGAAATGGGGTCGCTTCCCACCAGGTAACAAAAGGATTCAGCCTTGGTATTTACTGAAGTAGCAAAAAGGTTCACAACTGGAAATCCCCGTTTCTGGAAAACCAGTACAATGTGCTTTTCTGACAGGGCACACTCGTGGTGTGGTAAGAGGGTTCTGCTGAGTGTATCTGCTCTTTGGTTCTCTTTGCCTGCTACGTGAACCACCTAGAGAGACACATTGTTGTGGATCGCCCATTCGCCCAGGGCCATGGCTTCGAAGCAGAGTGTGAGTCAGGCTGTTCCCCCTTGTTTGTTTAGATAATGGAGGGCAGTCATGTTGTCTGTGGGGACCTGAACCCTCTTGTTGCACACCAGATCTGTAAAAGAAGTAAGGGCATGACAAATGGCTCTTAATTCCAGCACACTTACACGCAACTGGAACTCATATGGAGCCCATATGCCTTGTACTGAACTCACATGGAGCCCATACGCCTTGCAACTGGAACTCATATGGAGCCCGTACGCCTTGTACTGAAGAGACAGTTTGGTGTAGTGGTTAAGAGCGCGGGACTCTAATCTGGAGAGCCAGGTGTGATTCCCACTCCTCCACTTGAAGCCAGCTGGGTGACCTTGGGCTAGTCACAGTTCTCTGGAGCTCTCTCAGCCCTTCCCACCTCACAGGTGTATGTTGTGGGTATAATAATGACATACTTTGTAAACTGCTCTGAGTGGGCATTAAGTTGTCCTGAAGGGTGGTATATAAATCTAATATTGTTATTATTATTATTATTCACAGTGGGGCCCCCCACCCCTGTAGTGAGGCATTGGTCGTGACAGACATATCAAGTAAGCATCCCAAAGGGACTACCTCTGGCTAGGTTATCCATGTTATTCCATCAGGTTAGGGACCTGATAATCATTCTGGGTATAGAAAACTGAAGTTCTGCGAATGCATTGGGGCTATATTTCTAGACAAAACAAATCTGCAGTTGGCTCATATGGAGATGTGCAAAGGGGATTACTATGGTCATGGAGGCCATTAGCACTAAGAGCTTCTGTATTATGAAAGCAGATTAGTAGCGCACTGTAGAGAAGTAACACACCATGGAATGTAGAGAAGTAACCCACTCCTCTGCGAGAAAACATCTACCAGCTATGGAATCCACCCGGGCACTCTCAATGGCATCTTTGGTAAGAAGCTCATCAACTGCTTGCTGCAGTTCTGCAGGGCAAGCTGTAGCAGTGCTAGGTGGTTTGGTCATAGGAGGTAACTCCTTGAAATGTAAGCAGTACCCCCACTGAATAATCTCCAGGACCCAAGAGTCAGTGGTGTTGCTTACCAACATATGGTGGAATGGCGCCAATTTGTCCCTAAACATGAAGGTGCTTCCTGGATGCAAAACTGTTAGTCAGAATGGGGCGGTAGGGCCTTGCTGTGTAGCTTTAGGCTGCTGCTGGGCATGCCTTAGCCTTGATTTGGAGGATGACTTGCCACTCTGAAATCTAGAGGTACAGTAGGGCCCGGACAATTGGTATTAATATGGTGAATATCTAGCGAGATGGTATTGGTGGTGGTGCTGTTGTTGGCCTTGGTACCTGTACCTTGAGGCCTGCTGCTGCTGCTACTGGGATGGAGCAATGACACCCAGGGATCTGGCTGTTTGATGGTTCTTTTTCATCTGTGATAGTAATTCATCTGTCTTTTCAGAAAAAGAGGAGATGGCCTTTAATAGGAAAATCTTTGATCTTGGCTCTCTTTTGTTGCACCAAAGTCATGGATCTCACCCACATGTGGCATCATGGCATGATAGTGGATGCCATTCACCTGACTGAACAAGCCACTGAGCGTTTCCCCGCAGATATCTTTTATTTTGCAAGGCAGAAGGCTTAACCTTGAAGAACCTTGGCCAAGGTTCAATAGTCTTCTGGGAGGTGTTGGAGGTATGCAGAAAAACACTCCTGGGGGAGAGATAATCAACTGGTAGCTGGCAATCCACAAATTAAGGGCTGCTGCTGAGTAGACCTTCCTCCTCATGGCATCAAGCTTCCGGCCTTATCTGCTGGTGCCAACTGGTGCCATACCTATATCGAGTCTGCACCTCCTCAGCTGCCAGTGATGATGGGGGTGGGTTAGTAAACAAGAAGCTGCAGTCTTGCTGCTTCAATTTATACAGCTGGTTGATCTTTTTAGAGGTAGTGGGAATTGAAGCAGGCTTCTTTTATACCCCTTTTGCTATGTCAGACAAGTCCTCTACTGAAGGAAAGGCCACAGTGGCTGGAATGTCAGAGTAAAAGGCTTGCAGAAACTTACTCTTGAGTTTAGGTATTGAGGATGAAAGATCAAGCTCCAGAGCTCTGGCCCATCCTAGTCATTAGCACTGCAAACAGGCAGTAATCATCTGTGGGTAAGATAGATATAGATTCTCCTACTGATTTCTCCTACTGATTTCTTCACATTGGCTTTCAATGTGAAGCACTGGTAATGCTTACACTCAGCCACATTATGCAACTCGCCTAGGTAGAGTAAGCATAAATTGTGCATGTCAGTGTGGGGCATTTTCGTCATGCACTGTGAGCATGTTTTAAAGAATTATTTTTGAGATCTGCTGCATGATGAATCAGATAAAAAGGAGGAGTCTTCCAAGGGCAAACAGGGCTGCCAACAGAAGGAACCTCCCCCAACGGCGATGAAAAAGAAACTGAGGGAATGGGCAGGTGGCTCTCCTTTAGGCGTGCAGTATTTTGGCAGGAATGGAGGGGAGGCGCCCTTTCTACAGGATCTTAAAGCTAGAAACCTCTTCACCATGACTGCCCTGCACAGGAAGAGATGATGAAATATCTGTTTTTCAGATGCCACAAGACTTTTTTGCTATCCCTCTAGAATATATATGTTTACATGCAATACAGGCATTAAACACAATAGAATTAGGGATAAGAGAGGGAGTGATGCCCAGCCAAGGGGACCCGGCTAGAGAACCCACCAGAAATCACTCCAGCTACACACATAACCTAGACTTTGTGAATCCCCTGATATCAGCAGCAACTGTGCACAGTAGGAGTAAAGGGGAAAGATTCCATTATGAATCTCAACAGCCCCCAGGTACTTCCAAGCAGATAATAGAGGAAGCAGCCTACCTTAATTGGGTCTACCAGAGGTTCTTGGATACACACCTTAACGCGGTGAGCGGGTTTGAGTGTGTCAGTGAAGCTGAGAGCAACACCACCAGGAGCACAGGCTTGGTCAAGAGTCTAAACTTCTGGAAGAGTCACTCAAGGTGGAATGGTCAAAGCTGAAATACCAGACTAAGATCTATCCACCCCCTTCAAGAATCAACGGTCAAATCAGCAGAAGAGAACTGAACGTTCCAATAGTGATGGGAGTAGAAGAATCCTTGAAGGTGAACTACTGGGCAGCAGCAGTAGTGGAAGGTAACACTGGCGGAGGATCTCTCACACAATGGCAGTGTCACTTCAACTAACCCTGATTAGTACTGCGAAGTGGAAGAAGGCAATGGTAAACCACTTCTGATAATCTCTTACCTTGAAAACCCTATGATGAGACAGTCCAAAATGAAAAAAGATATAGTGTTGGAAGACAGGACCCCCAGGTCAGACGGCACTCAATTGGCTACTGGGGAAGAGCCAAGGACAAGTATGAATAACACTATTCTTAATGATGGGACTGGATTAAAGCCGACAGGACATCCAGTTGCGGATGTGAATAGATGCAAAAGGAATGTCCAAAGCTGTGCAACACACATAATAGGAACATGGAACGTGAGAAGTATGAAAACCGGTAAGCTAGAAATTGTAAAACAAGAAATGGAACGTTTAAACATTGCAGTCCTGGGTGTGAGTGAACTAATGTGGACCGACTCAGGACATTTTCAGTCAGAAAATCACAGTGTTTTACTGTGGATATGAGCTCAAAAGAAACGGTGTTGCTCTAATAGTGAGGCGAGACATAGCACAAGCAGTCAAGAGCTACAACGCAAAGTCTGACCGAGTAATATCAATCAGACTTCAGGGAAAGCCTGTTAACATAACCATCATTCAAGTTTATGCTCCAACTACGGCTGTTAAAGAGGAAGAAATAGAAAACTTTTATGCAAGTGTCCAAGAAGAAATTGACCACACACCTAAACAAGATATGCTGATAATCATAGGCGACTGGAATGCAAAAGTAGGCGATAAAACAGAATCAAGCATAGTTGGAAAATTTGGATTAGGATCACGAAATAAAGCAGGAGAGCAGCTCATAGAATTTTGTGAAGCCAACAACCTGTTCATTGCTAATACATGCTTCAGGCTACCAAAAAGACGATTGTATACGTGGAAATCACCGGGTGACCAATACAGGAACCAAATAGATTATATAATTGGAAGCAGTAGATGGAGAAGCTCTATTCTTTCAGCTAAAACAAGACCAGGAGCTGATTGCAATACAGATCATGAGTTGTTAATATCAAAAATTAGAATAAAGCTGAAGAGAAACACTAAAAGAATCATAGTGCCAAAATACAATCTAAATAATATTCCTGAAGAATTTAAAGACCAGGTAAGGAACAGATTTGCAATACTAAGTTTAGTTGATTGTGAGCCAGAAGAATTATGGGCTGAAACTAGAGATATTATCGTGCAAAGACTATCCCTGTAGCCAAAAGAAAGGAGAAGCCTAAATGGATGTCTGAGGAAACTCTTAAAATTGCTAAAGATAGACGAGAAGCAAAAACAAAAGGCAACAGAAATAGGGTCATAACTCTAAATGCAGCTTTTCAGCAACTTGCACGCAGAGACAAAGAAATCTATTATAATAACCAGTGCAAAGAAACAGAACAGAATAACAAAAAAGGAAGAACGAGAGATTTGTTCCAAAAGATCTAAGAAATCAAAGGAAAATTCAAGCCACCGCATGGAATGCTAAAAGATCAACATGGAAATACAGTATCTGATCAGGACAAAATAAAGGAAAGATGGAAACAATACACTGAAGAAATATACAAAAGAGATGGAAGGATGGCAGATACTTTTGACGAAGAATCTTTTGATGAAGAACCAGAAATCCTAGAAAGTGAGGTAAAAGATGCACTCAAAGCAATTGAGAGAAACAAAGCACCTGGAGTAGATGGAATACCAACAGAGTTATTTCAAGCCACAGAAATGGAGTCCATCAGAATCTTAACAAGAATATGTCAACAAAATGGAAAACTAAACAATGGCCTGGAAACGCTCAGTCTACATTCCAATCCCCAAAAAAGGGGACTCCAAGGAGTGCAGTAACTATTGGACAATAGCGTTAATTTCCCATGCAAGCAAAGTGATGCTCAAAATTATACAGCAAAGATTCTTACCATATATGGAACGAGAAATGCCAGATGTTCAAGCTGGAGTAAGAAAAGGAAGAGGCACCAGAGATCAAATTTACGATGGCTAATGGAACATACCAGGGAATTTCAGAAGAAAATCAGCCTGTGTTTTATAGATTACAGCAAAGCTTTTGACTGCGTAGATCATGAAAAGCTACGGAGAGTCTTAAAAGAAATGGGAGTTCCACAACATCTGATTGTTTTAATATGCAACCTGTACTTTGGACAAGAGGCTACTGTCAGGACAGAATATGGGGAAACAGAATGGTTTCCAATTGGCAAGGGAGTCAGAAAAGGATGCAGATTATCTCCCTACCTGTTCAACCTCTATGCAGAGTATATCATAAGGAAAGCTGGGTTAGATCTAGAAGAAGGTGGAGTGAAAATTGGTAGGAGGAAGATTAACAATTTGAGATATGCAGATGACACCACATTACTAACAGAAAAAAGTGAAGACTTAAAATGTCTTCTGATGAATGTTAAAGGGGAAAGTGCCAAAGCAGGATTACAACTGAACATCAAGAAGACAAAAGTAATGACTACCGAGGAACTACACAATTTTAAAGTTGACAATGAGGAAATTGAAGTTGTTCAAAATTGTCTATTCCTTGGCTCAATCATCAACCAACAGGGAGACTGCAATGAAGAAATCAGAAGAAGATTGAGACTTGGAAGAGCAGCTTTGAAGGAGATAGATAAGATCCTTAAAGATAAAGATGTCTCTCTGGGAACCAAGATCAAGATAATCCAAACTATGGTATTCCCCACTGCCATGTATGGATGTGAAAGTTGGACAGTAAAGAAAGCCGACAGGAAAAAAAATTGATTCATTTGAAATGTGGTGCTGGAGGAGAGTTTTGCAGATACCATGGACAGCCAAAAAGACAAATAAGTGGGTACTAGATCAAATCAAGCCTGAATTCTCCTTAGAAGCTTAAATGACAAGACTAAAGCTATCGTACTTTGGTCACATCACGAGAAGACAAGATTCTCTGGAAAAGTCAATAATGCTAGGAAAAGTAGAAGGCAGCAGGAAAAGAGGAAGACCTAAAATGAGGTGGCTTGACTCAATAAAAGAAGCCACGTCCTCTAGTTTGCAGGATCTGAGTAGGTCTGTTAGAGAGAGAACGTTTTGGAGGTCTTTCATTCACAGGGTCACCATAGGTCGGAAACGACTTGACGGCACATAGCACACACAGAGAGGTTCTCATAGCAGCCTCCTCCTCACTTGAAATTTGGGTGGTTCTATAGAATTAGATTCTGATAGCCTTAATGCAGGGCAGGATGCAGTAGTTAATCAGCCTTATCATAAACCTATCATCTTTCTGGAGATAGCCATCTCTTCACTCCTGGACTTTAGAGGTCCAGTAGCACCTTAAAGACCAACTAGATTTCCCAAGTATGAGCTTTCGAGAGTCAATGCTCCCTTCTTCAGATACCTAAGCTCCTGTTGTTCACTTATCCCTGCCTCATCCTATGGCCAGCACATTCCAAAACATGAACATCTGTACTAGTTGACAGGCCCATCCTGAACACGCTCCTGCTTGTCAGTTAACTTTAAATCACCCAACAGAAATTACACTTTTTGGCCCCAACTCAATCTTGAGCAAGGAGTAACCTGATCTTAGCACCACCAGCATTTTTACAGTATACAAATAGCCCCCAAAGCCCAAACTGGGCCGTTTTTCCTGGTTGTTCAACTATTGCCCCTATGTGACTTGTCACAGGCTCCTTGGGGACACAAGGTTGTCTCTCTCTCTGTGCTCCTCTCTTCTGCTCTCCATATCAGGACTCTACTGGATTTCCACACTCTACAGACAGGTTGTGTGCTCTCATTCTTCCCACCTCCACTTTAGTTTATTGATTAGGTATTAAAGTTTAGCATTTTTACTGTGTGTGTGCTTGCAGGCGTGTTTGCACTCTTATGTGCCTCTCTATTCCTCTGTTCTTTCAGCTTCTCAATAATAAAAAAAAAATTATTCAGTCTTCTGCCTGTTTGTTTTTGGGAATCTCCCTACTTTGATATGAGATGCTGACCAGATCTGAGACCTCAGTAATATATAGGCAGAATCTCATAATTTATCCAGTTACATGTGTCTGTACTTGACACGCTAAGAAGGGGGATGTTCCAATAGTCAAAGGGCAGATGAGGGTAGACTATTTGGGAGGAAGAAAAGGACATGATGTCAAGGTAGGGCGTGGGAAGCAGAACAGAAAAAATTAGGTCATACTGTCCTGTCCTGAAGTGAACTTTTATGTTGGGGATGAAGAAGTCCTTTTTATATTGAAAACTGGCAGTGGGAAACCAAATTTCAAGCATTATTATGGGGAGGGGGGTTGCTAATGGGACAGAAGGTGAGCTTATCTTACTGATTAACGGCTTGATTAGGTTTTCAAGAGGATTCGAATGATGAGGGATATTCCTAAGTGGAATGGAATGTCAAGCTATAGTCCTGCAAACACTGGTTATTCATACTGGCCTGCGTACGGGGGATCCCATCAAACCACAAAATGACTCCTTCAGTGGCGTGTATTACATCTGTCCTATGGGATCCTGGTTGTCTTATTATGAGATTCAGATTTGCTTGAATGCCTGTAGTCCTGATCATGATTCACTGTTCTGATATATATATATCCAGAGGAGTTAGCCATGTTAGTCTGTAGCTGCAAAATAGTAGAGATTGGACAAAAATAGCAGAGACTCCAGCAGCACCTTTAAGACTAACCAACTTTACTGTAGCATAAGCTTTCGATGCCCTCATGTGCCAACAATGTCCATCTGCTCTGTACATTGGACAAACCAGCCAATCTCTGCGCAAAAGAATAAATGGACACAAATCTGACATTAAAAATGGAAACATCCAGAAACCAGTGGGAGAACACTTCAATCTAACAGAACATTCCATCAAGGACTTAAAGGTCACCATAGCTGAACAGAAACCTTTTAAAACCAAAATCCAACAGGGAAGCTGCTGAATTGGAATTCATATGTAAATTTGACTCAGTCGGATTGAATACAGACTATGAATAGTTATCTCATTATCAGAAGGAACTGACTTCATTATCAGAAGCAAAAACTGATCTCATTATCAGAAGCAAACTGATTTGCATCTAGTCCCTCCTCCCCTCTCCACCTATATATATCTGGCCAGTTTCTTCATACCCTCCATGCATCTGATGAAGAGAACTGTGGTTCTCGAAAGCTTATGCTACAGTAAAGGTTAGTCTTAAAGGTGCTACTGGACTGTTTACTATTTTGTTCTGATACAAGATGGAGTTTCCCTGTATTTCTGGATGCACAGGGGCCTGAGAATGAAGAGCACTCCAGGGATCATGGCTTCTGAAAGGGAGTAGACTATGGATCAACAAAGATATTACACCGCTGCTGTTTTTGTTTTTTCCTATAAGCTGACACAACTACCTAAAATCAACCTATGTCATGATACACAGCAGTAATGAAGAGATGAAGTTATATAAACAAAGCTATAACACATTTAAAATATTTATATCTATAGATTGTAAGGCAAATCACAGACTGAATCTAGGAATCAAAGATTTTGATATAAATGTCAAGACATGTTTTTAAATTGTGTTCCTACCTGCAACCAAGAGAGTTTTCCGTGACGACACAGATTGACACCCTCTGCTGCTATACCACAAACATTTTGTTTTTTGATATGCATCATCTAGTTAGAACAAGGGGAGAAAAAGAAGAAAAAACTACTAACATGAGGATATAGAAGAAAGCTGGTATAACATAGAATGCTAAAGTTTAAATCCAGTATAGATCGGATGTTGTGATGTATGGGCATAGTACTATATACAACACTATCAAATATATGGCATTTGACAGATGAGCAAATGACAGATTCTGCAGGTTAGAATTTGAAAACAGTGAGGAAAGGGAACAAAGGATGAATGTGAACAAATACAACTGGCATGTAAACACACAACTACCAAAAGCCACCAGCCTTTATTACAGAATCAGCAAGCATATGAGAGAAGTAATAAAGAATGAATACAGAGTGTTCTTCAACCTTAAAGAATATATTTTGTTGCGCTGTTTATATTTCGGTGAAGTTAGGTTTTGCCATATGCTTTCTAAAAAGTCAGATTTCAAACACGGAAATGAGTAAGTGCTCCATTACACCAGTTGCAAAAATGTTTCTAGCATTATCTTAGCTCCAGTTTCAGGAGGCAAATTATCAAACATTCTTTCTCTAATTATCTAGCCTTGATTATCTTGAGAACCCATGGGCGAGTGTGTTGAAATTTCCATAAAATAGCAAAACCTATATGAAGATTGTCTAATAGATTTAAATTAAACAACCATTTATTAAATAGTTTAATTATAATTAAATATATTTATTGAAGTGTCAGATGTTTGAGTGCCTGATCATCCTAGCACTTTCACAACTCACTGACCGTAGCACTAAAAGACAGGAGCAGTTTTCCTGTTTTCCTGGCCAAAATACTATCAACAACTGGGTGGATCTCAAGGAATTCAACTTTTATGCCTTCCCCTCGTTCTGCAGCCCAGAATGCTCCCAACCATGCAGATGAGAAAGCTGCACTATGTGGGAGGAAATCCTTTTGCCTGCAGAAACACTCTGTAGGATCCACCCTTACACTTTCTCCTTGTGTTTCTACAGGGAAAAGGGCTAGAGACTTTTAAAAATGGAAGCTGAAAATTTCAGAAAATGGCCCAACAGAACAGACCACCTTTTTATTGTACATGTGCCCTTGAAAGAAGTACAAAATCCTTAAAAGAGGCTGATGAATGGATTTGTGATACAAGCTGTGTCCTTTGCATCAATATGTATGCTTGTATTAGGAAGGAGAATATCCTTAAAGGAAATAATCTGCCTTTGTTTCTAGCCAATGTGGATCTTATACAATGCATTCAGCATTCAAAATGATTCACCCATGATTTATCCTGAAATCCTTACATCATCCATGTAAGACTGGCCAGGATTATTTTCCCATATTCAAGACTGGGAGAGAGCTATGTTATACATACTCCAATGATGAAAATTTAACACCACTAGCTTCCAGTAAACTTTATTTTCTGTGGTATCAGCACTCTGCTGCTATCCTATACAATTTCCATTACAGCTACCTTAATGACTGACATTCTTCATATTTGTCATTTAACAAACTATATACTTCTTGTTAAAGAAATACATCTGCTTAAAAGAGGATTTTGCAGTTTGACGTTATTTATATAAAAGGTAACTATATTTTAGGAAGCTCTCCGCACACTTCACATCCTGCCAAGCCTCAAATGTCAAAAAACCATACAAAGAAAAATGTGAAAAGAGTAAATACAATATTTATGCTTCTTTTACAACTACACTTTTCTATATGTGTTATACTGACATATACAAATACTACTCTCTGCCAACTTGGTCATATAGAGCATATGTATACTATAAATTTATAGCCTGGACTGATTTAAATCAGTCATTTATTGTGGCAATTTAAATTAATTTTTAAATCAAGATTTAAAAGATCAAGATCAAAATCAAGATTTAAATCAAGATTTTCCATTATTATTTAGATAGCAGACACTTATTTAGGAACTAATTATGATTTAAAGCTAAATAAATGTTCATACAACTTCAGAAGGTATACAAATTATCTTCTTAATGTGAAAAATACGCAAATGTATTTGAGGTGTATTCTCTACCCCAAGTCAAACTCCAATAAACCTGAAGGCAATAAAATATTCTTCAATAAAAACCTGGTTTTAGTGGCTGAAGTCATTGCATTTCACAACTTCCAGGGCCGTTTAAACCTAGATTCCCACATACAATGGAATGTTTATTTAGTTTACAGTTCCACACCATTCTTGTATATTTAATAACTCATACCAGTTCTGTGGAATGTTATTGGGTCATCTTTCCATGACAAGATGCAGGAGAAACTCTCTCTCATAGTTTGGGAATGCTCTTCAACTCAGGCTTATAAGCCAGTGGCAGCTGAGGCAATTGCCTTCTACTAGTTAGCAAGCTGATGCCTTTCCTTGGCAGAAAAGATCTGTCCACTGTGGTGCATGCCCTGCTTACACCTAAATTAGATTACTGCAATGCCCTCTGCATGGGCATTGACAAGAAGCACCTTGACAAGAAACTTCAATTGGTGCAGAATTCTGCAGCCAGGTGATTAGAGTGGCTGCCTTGGTTGCCCTGATGAGGGCAGAAAGGCGGGATAAATTTTTTGGAAATAAATAATAAATAAAACACCTAACACTACTTGGATCAATGCCTTCTTTAAAACCCTCATCATTTTTAAAATTCCAACCTTCTCCCTAAATTCAACATCTGAGACAAAGAGCACCCAATTAAAAAGTCAGTGGATTTTGACTTCCGGTTTGGGATCCATGGAGGTCTGACGCAGCTCCATTTGCGGAGCTGACCGGACTGCCGTTTTAAGTGGCCGGCGGGGGAAAAATAGCCCGCGGCCGACTGCTCTCAGGCGGAGAGCAGGCAAAGAACGCTCAAGACCCTAGGGTGTGCTAGATCTCGGACGAGGGGGGGCTCTGCACAACGGGTCCCCTCCCGATCCTTGAGGTCCCACCCTGCGACAGGTCGGCTATAATCTCTGCGGCAGTTCTGGGGCCAATTCGGCTGGCATAAGACCTACATACCCAAGCTTCGATTGGGGGAAGAAACGGAGAGGAGAAGCTAAAATCGAAACAGCGATTACAACCCGAGAAAAGTGAATGAGAAGGTAAAGATCACTATCTTCTGTTACGGGACAGATTGATTAAAGCAGAGAGGAATAAAAGTAGATTTATAAACTGCAACAGGCTAACGATAAAGAGGGGAAGACTCGGCAAGAGTTGTATTTGAAAAGAGACTCAGTTTAAAGAAGTTATTAAAGGAATTGGACTATTGTTTTGAATACTTGCGGTTATGGAGCTGTGAGAAAAAGACACCATCACGAGACCTACTGTGGGAAGTTGGGAGACAGGAAGTGCGTAACAACAATAGAGTTGCTGGAGAGAAGCGGCCCTTGCTGGAGGGCAGGAAGAAGGGAATCGCCATCTTTGAAAGGGGAAGGGTCGCGGCCTCAGCGGAAAAGGAAGTAGGCCATCTTGGATTGCAAAATCATAGAGAAACCATAGAGAAAAGACGCCCGACATTTTGGACTCTTTAAAATTTAATTTTTGCAAGAAGACCGGGACATTTGAAATAAAAGGACATTAAATTTTACGCCACGGAGTTAAGGAAGAGAGCGGACTCGTGGGAGCGAGCCAAAGCAAGCCCCACGATGTCAAAAAAAGAGTGGCAATCGGCAATAGAAAACCTGGATAAAAAACTTTTAGATGTGATTAAAGAACTTAAGGACACGAAATTGGAGCTGATTAAAGAGGTTAAAGAGGTTACACAGACAGTAAAATCGGAGCTGTCAGAAGTGAAAAAAGGTATGGAAACAATACAAAGTGAACTACAAGGAACGCAGCAGAGAGTTAAAACAGTAGAAGACGCGATGGAGAACTTAGCAGACACGCAACAAACAGAGATGAGACTGATGAGGGGGAGAATGTCAGTTGCAGAAACTAAACACATGGAGAAGCAGTTACGTTTTCGTGGCTTGCCAGAAGTGGAAGGAAAGTCAGCGCAAGAACAGATGACTGAGGTGTTAGCTGAATACCTGGGGAAGGAGGAGGAGGAAGTTGTGGCTATCCTAGATGTGGCATACCGTGTGAATTCGAGAATTGCAACCCAGAGGAAATTACCAAGAGACGTGATTGTGCAGTTTACGACACGAAATATGAAAGAGAAGATTGTGACAAAACAGTTTCAAGATCCATTGGAGATTGATGGCAAGACGATTATCATAATGAAGGAATTACCCAGGTCAGTGTTATCAGATCGGAAAAAATACAAAGTGCTAATTCAGATCTTGAAGGACATGAAAATCAGGTACAGATGGGAGTTACCAGAAGGTGTGTCCTTTGAGTTTGGAGGGGCCAAAAAGCGCATCAGATCTGAGCAAGAGATGGAGCGATTTATAAGGGACAATGAAAAAGACTTACCAACAAGACTATGAGTATGGAGTGTAAAGTTTTATCTTGGAATGTAAATGGACTAAACTCACCGAATAAGAGAAAAAATATTTTCCACTGGCTATTAAAACAAAAATGTGACATTGTTTGTTTGCAAGAGACCCATATCAGAAAGCAGGATGTAAAATATTTAAAATCAGGAAAATTGGGCAAAGAATTTGTAGCGGCCTCCAACAAGAAAAAAAGAGGAGTGGTGTTGTACATAAAAGAGGAGCTACAGCCAAAATTTGTAATGAAAGATGTGGAAGCCAGATTTATTGCAGTGGAATGTACTTGGGACTTAAAGAGAGTGTTGGTAGTCGGAGTTTATGCACCTAACGGTGCAAAGGAAAGCTTCTTTGAGGATTTGAGGAAGCAACTAGATGATCTTTCATACGACCAGATAATTCTTGCCGGAGACTTCAATGGAGTGACGAACTTGGAATTACATAAAAAGATAACAACTGCACAAAAGAAAAGAGGACTATTACCAAAGCTCTTTTTTGACTTGATACAACAGGAGACTCTTGAAGATGTATGGAGAAGAGAATATCCTAAAAGTAGACAATTTACTTTTTACTCTGCAAGGCACTGTACACTATCAAGAATTGATATGATCTGGGCCTCAAAAGACTTAGCGTTATGGACTAAGGAGGTAGAAATAATGCTGATGGTAGGCTCAGATCATAATCCAATCATGTGGAAATTAGGGAAAAGGAGAAAAAGGAAAGCATGGAGAATAAATGAGGACTTGCTACAGGAAGGAGAGAATATGGAGATGTTGAGAAGAGAGACAAAGTTCTTCATACAATACAACGTAAATAAAGAAGTACCAACTGACAAAGTTTGGGACGCTTATAAGGCGGTTATAAGGGGCATACTAATGGATTTAAATGGTAGAGCAAGAAAAAAGAAAGAGGAGAAAAGACAAGAGATTGAGGAGAAAATAAAAGCCAAAGAAATACAGTTAAAAAAGAGACCAGGGAAAAAGAAATTATATCAAGAAATTAAAATACTTCAAGAACAGTTAACAGCAATGAATAATAAGGAATTGGAGTGGAATCTTAAAAGATTGAATCAGAAAGCGTTTGAAGGTGCAAATAAACCTGGGAAGTATTTGGCATGGCAACTGAAGAAGAGAAGGGAAAAGAAAATAATAAATAGAATTTGCGAAGATAATAAAACGTATTTGGAACAGACTACCATTAGTAGAGCCTTTTACAAATTCTACGCTAAGTTGTATAATAAGAAGGAGGTAAATAAAGAGTCAATAGCGTTATATTTGGAGAAAATGAAACTTCCAGTAATTTCGGAAGCTTGGAGAAATAAACTGAACAGTGAAGTAACAGATGAGGAACTAAACAAGGCAATACAATCTGCAAATCTAGGAAAGGCGCCAGGGCCAGATGGACTTACAGCGAAATTTTATAAGGTAATGGCCAACGAACTGGCACCATTCCTAAAAGAGGTGATCAATGGAGTTTTAAAGGACCAGCGGATTCCAGATACCTGGAATGAAGCGAATATATCATTGATCCCCAAAGAGGGCCAAGACTTGACTAATGTGAAAAACTACAGACCTATATTGTTACTTAACAATGATTATAAAATCTTTGCGAAGATACTGGCGGAAAGACTGAAGGGGTGGCTTTCGGAAGTCATTGAGGAGGAACAAGCAGGCTTTTTGCCAGACAGACAAATCAGAGACAATTTAAGGACAGTGATTAATGCTATTGAATATTATGATAAGCGTTGTGACAAAGAGGTTGGTTTCTTCTTTGTTGATGCTGAAAAGGCGTTTGATAATTTAAACTGGGACTTTATGTTTGCCACTATGGAAAAGCTACAATTGGGAGAAAGATTCATTAGAGCAATTAAGGAAATTTACAGAGACCAGACTGCAGCAATTGTGGTGAATGATGAAGCGACTAAGAAATTGATTATAAGTAAAGGAACAAGACAAGGTTGCCCGTTGTCTCCACTGCTGTTCATTTTGGTATTGGAGATCCTGATGATACAAATACGACAAGATGAAGAAATTCGAGGAATTAAAATAAAGGATTATTCATACAAGGTCAGAGCATTTGCGGATGACATAATGTTAATTGTAGAAGACCCATTGGAGAACATGCCAAAAGTGATAGATAAGATTAAAGAGTTCGGAGACTTGGCAGGTTTTTATATTAATAAAAAGAAGTCAAAGATATTATGCAAAAATATGACTAAGCAGAAACAACAATTGTTAACGGAAATAACGGATTGTGAAGTAACAAGCAAGGTGAAATATTTGGGAATCGAACTGACTGCTAAGAATATAGACTTATTTAAAAACAACTATGAAAAACTATGGACTCAGATAGAGAGAGATTTGATTAAATGGAACAGACTAAATCTGTCATGGTTGGGAAGGATTGCAGCAGTTAAGATGAATGTGTTACCAAGAGTAATGTTTTTGCTACAGACAATACCAATCATCAGTGACTCTAAGCAATTTGAAAAATGGCAGAGGAAAATATCAGACTTTGTATGGGCAGGCAAGAAGCCTCGAGTGAAAATGAAAGTTTTGCAAGATGCAAAGGAAAGAGGTGGAATGCAACTGCCCAATCTAAGACTTTACCATGACGCAATTTGCTTGGTGTGGTTGAAGGAGTGGATGACGCTAAAGAATAAGAAATTACTAGCCCTAGAGGGATATAAAAAAATATTTGGATGGCACGCATACTTATGGCATGATAAAGTAAAGGCGAACTCGATGTTCCTGCATCACTATATACGGAGAAGTTTATATATAATCTGGAAGAAGTATAAAATCTATTTGGAAGAAGGAACCCCTTTGTGGGTAGTTCCATATGAGGTGATAGACCCGAGAGCTGTTGATAATGAGCAACAATGTTTAACTTACAAAGAAATAACTAGAACTGAAGCATCTAAACTCAGAATAAAGACTCAGGAGGAACTATCACCTTATTACGACTGGTTCCAGTACAGACAGATTAGAGATTTATATAACTCGGACTCTGTAAAGGGAGGTATACGAACAGAGAATTCGGAACTAGAGCAGACCCTTCTTAAAGAGGACAAGAAAAGAATATCTAAGGTATACCAAGCACTGCTGAAATGGTATACTGAGGATGAAGTAGTTAAAGGACAAATGGTGAAATGGGCCATAAATTTCAACAAAGAAATAACAATGGAGGCATGGGAATACTTGTGGAAGACTACAATGAAGACAACGACATGCACTAGTATTAAAGAGAACATTTACAAAATGATTTACCGTTGGTACATGACACCAAAGAAGATTGCGCTAGGGAATTCGAACACTTCTAATAAATGCTGGAAATGCAGGAAGCATGAGGGCTCCCTCTATCATATGTGGTGGACGTGTGAGGTAGCTAGGCAGTACTGGGGGGAAATAATAAGAGAAATGAGTGAGATTTTACAATTTCAAATTAATAAGAACCCAGAACTCCTGCTACTAAACTTGGGAATGGAGGGAATTCCAGCCCATCATAGGACGTTGATATTTTACATGACGGCAGCAGCTAGACTTTTGTATGCGCAAAAATGGAAAATACAAGAAGTGCCAACCATTGAAGATTGGATCCACAAATTGCTGTATATGGCAGAAATGGACAAAATGACAAGAAAATTGAGAAACCTGGACTCAGGACAGTTTAACACAGACTGGGAGAAGCTGAAACAATATTTGGAGAAGAAATGGGAGGTGGGAGGAGAACTGTGGCAGTTTGAGAACTACTGAAGTACAATAAAATGTAGAGGGGGGTGACTTTACCGGGGAGGAGAAGAGGTTAAAGAGAATTTCTAAGCAGTTATGATATTAGATTGATATATATAGAATAATAAATAGAATATTGATAGAAAACAATTAATCATAAGGGTTAACTATAAGGACTGACTAACTAATAATATTTTCTTTTTGATTCCGTACAATGTACCAAACTGAATATGTTTATTTGAAGCTGTATATGAGTCAAACTGATTGATATCATATATAGACTTATGATTGAAGGGGAATAGAAATACTAATGTAAACAAATATAATTAAAATAGAAAGAAGAAGATAGAATGAATAACATATAGATTATAAATTAAACTGGTTGATTTATATGAATGTATGGTTTACATAGTTTATGATATATAGAAATATTTGAAAGTGGAATAATGAAAAATGGGATAAATTGTTTATCTATTATGGAAAAAGGGACTCATAGACAGGGTACAGAGTATTAAAAATAGTTAAAGAAGTATTGCTTAGAATAAAGGGAGGATATATATTTGTTAGATAGAGGAATATATAAAGAGTAAGGGAAAAGGGATAAAGGGTTGGAAAACTGTTGGAAGTCAACAAAATGGGGGGGGGAAAGGGAGGGGGTTAGAAATTGGGAAATGGGAAAATTGACTGTAATGTGTAAACATTTGATCCTAACCCAATAAAAAATTTTTCAAAAAAAAAAAATTCAGTGGATTTTGTAGGGTTGTTTTATATTACAGGTCCCTTTTGTGTCTGCAGACAGAAGACTCTAAGTGGTTCTACTTTGAGAATACTGTTGACTAATATGCAGGTAACAAAGCACTAAAAGAAAATAGTGGTAGAGTTACTTCTTTATGCATTCTGCTAAAGTAAAAAGAGGGGGCAACTGGGGAAGAATTTCATTCCAGAAAACTGTTGAACTGATTTATATTGAACTTGATATGTTTACTATTTGAAGAAAAATGACACACTGCTTCTTTCTAACAGCTCAATCCTAAAAGGAGTTACTCCAGTCTAAGACCATTGATTACAATGGGTTTAGACTGGGGTAGCTCTTTTTAGACTACACTGTAAATGTACTAATTACTACTACTCTAGATATGATCTCTTTCACAATCTGTTGCTGTGATAGGCTTTTGTAGACAGACGCTAAGTGGAATCAAAACTAGAAGGTGCCACTTCTTTCTGGTGTTTCTTTCTGCTTTAGTCTTCCCCTTTATCATGTAATTGTCCTGCCCCATCTCACAACAATAAATAATCACTACCAGAAGTAACAGCTGGTAGCTGAAGCCTGGGTGGATCCGTGATCTCCATGACATGGAAGGTAAGTATCTATATTCTTTGACTGATATTTTTAATTAGAAGATTGAGTCCATTGCAGAGATCAAGTAATTACTGGATGGAAAACAAAGTAAGAGGTCATCTAGATGGATCACTGAATAACTCTTGTGGTAACCTAGAGATGATGAATTTAGAGATGGCAGTAAACATGACAGGACACCGGGCGGGGGGAGTTGACATTGACAAGAGAAGTTGTGGAGAGGCACCTGGCTACACCGGATGAATACAAATGCCCTGGGCCGGATGGTGTGCACCCAGAAGGGCTCAAAAAACTTTCTAGAGAACTTGCAGAGCCTCTGTCCATCATCTTCAAGGCCTCCCGGAGGACTGGAGATGTGCCACAAGATTGGAGAAGAGCGAATGTTATCCCAATCTTTAAGAATGGGAAGAAGGACGACCCAGGAAACTACAGGCCGGTCAGTCTGACTTCTGTTGCTGGCAAGATATTAGAGCAGATTTTAAAGGGATCGATCTGTAAGCATCTGAAGGACCGCTTAGTGATCCGAGGAAGTCAACATGGTTTTGTCCCCAACAGATCTTGTCAGACCAACCTGGTTTCCTTCTTTGATTGAGTGAGAAGCTTACTGGATTGTGGGAACTCTGTCAACGTGATTTACCTGGATTTCAGTAAAGCTTTAGACAAGGTTCCCCACAACATCCTAATGGGTGAACTGGAAGACTGCGGACTGGATTATAGGACAGTTCGGTGGATAGGAAACTGATTAGAGGACCGCACCCAAATAGTGGTGGTCAATGGCATTTCATCAGATTGGAGGGAGATGTCCAGTGGGGTGCCGCAGGGCTCGGTTTTAGGCCCGATACTTTTGAATATTTTTATCAATGATCTGGATTAAGGGGTAAACAGGCTACTCATTAAATTTGCTGATGATACCAAATTGGGAGGAATGGCAAACACCCAAGAAGATGGAGTTAAAATTCAACAAGACCTGAATACTCTGGAGAAGTGGGCGGTTGTGAACAGGATGCAATTCAACATAGGTAAGTGCACAGTATTACATCTGGGCTACATTTGTGAAACACAAATACAGGATGGGGAATACACTTCTGGGTAGTAGTGTATGCGAAAGAGATCTTGGGGTAAGAGTGGACTGTAAACTAAATATGAGCAGTCAGTGTGATGTGGTAGCAAAAAAGGCAAACTCAGTCTTGGGTTGTATCAAAAGGGCCATTACATCGAAATCGCAGGAGGTCATAGTCCCTTTCTATACTGCCTTGGTCAGGCCGCACCTGGAGTATTGTGTGAAGTTCTGGAGGCCTCATTTCAAAAAGGATGTGGACAAAATCAAGAAGTGAGTGATGAGAATGATCAGGGATCTGGAGACTGAGCCCTATGAGGAAAGGCTGAAGGCTTTGGGAATGTTTAGTTTGGAGAAGAGGAGATTGAGGGGGGACATGATTGCTCTCTTTAAGTATCTGAAAGGCTGTCATTTGGAGGAGGGCAAGGAGCTGTTCCATTTAGCTGCACAGCATAGTACTCGAAGCAACAGGCTTAAATTAAATGCAGAAAGGTACCAGCTGGTATTTGGCCAGTATCTGTATCAGGCATCTGACGAAGAGAACTTGATTCTCGAAAGCTTATGCTACAATAAAATTGGTTAGTCTTAAAGGTGCTACTGGACTCTTTTTGATTTAGCTGGATATTAGGAAAAACTTTTTCACAGTCAGAGTAGTTCAAAGGTGGAATCAGCTGCCTAGGGAGGTGGTGAGCTCCCCTTCACTGGCAGTTTTCAAGAAAAGGCTGAATGAATATTGGTCAGGGATGCTTTAGGCTCATCCTGCACTGGGCTGGGGGTTGAACTAGAAGGTCTGTATGTCGCCTTCCAACTCTGTGATTCTGTAATCTGCCAATCTCAGGCCCCCAGCTATAAAGTACATGGATTATTGTGTAACATAACTGACAGAAATATTTTCCCCATACTCTCTCTTTACAAAGAAAAGCACATCGCTGGTGTTAAATTCCCAGTAAGTCATAAATCCAGTGTTCAGAAATTAATTGCACTCAATTCATTTCATTTTAAACCAGGTTATGTTATGAGAAAAGTTCATTTAAGTCCCATATGTGTTGCTGTAACTAGGACTGCTGGCAGCGATTTAGAATGTTTGCTCTAATACAACCTACCATAGATCTTGTATCGACTACAGAGAAAAGCAAAATCCTGGGAAGGGGGGAATTAACAAGTAGAAACAAAAGTATACTCACAGCAGAACCAAATTTCCTTTGGAACTGATCAATGACAATGTATTCTATATTGTCCTCTGTGTTGTCATCTAAAATCAAATTAACACACTGAATACTTTCTTTTTACCAATCACAGCAAAACTTCACTTAAATATGTTATTTAGCAATGTTTCATTGACTCTTACAAAATGAAGTTTAAAAAAACTGAAATAAGAGCGTCCAGTTCTAAGGTGGATGGCATTTGGTTTTGATGACTCTTATAACCTGATCATTCAAGTGCCTCTCCTAACAAGCAAACTGTACTTTACTGTGTGAAACACTACTATATTTGAATGGTTCTCTGTCTAATTAGCTGCAATCACATGCAAACAATTATGTCAAAACTATCTGAATGTATGCACAGTTCTATGATTTAGAACTGATCCATTTAAAGCCTGATGCCTTTTTAAAATCTACTATAAGAACTACACAATTTTTTTTTCCATTTTTCAGCATTGGTCTATTCAACCTATGGGGGGAAATGGTAAGGTACATTATTCAGTCAGATCCAGATCCAGTCGGATGTTCAGCAGTCTCCTATACCTCCATCATTCTCAGTTGCACAATGTAGTGCTGCTATTCATCCTATCACATATATTCATTTTAATCTTTATTCTTTTCTTCTTGAAACATAATTTACTTAAAAATCACAGAACGTGTGCACCACAGCCATAAACACTAGCTGCATATTTGCCCAAGTGCATGTAGCACTCCCACTCTCACCTCCAATGACACTATTTAAGATTGTTCAGAGGAAGAAAATCTGAAAAGATATGAGGCCCTTCAAATATTAACTGCTACTAGCAATAGAATCCATACCACAATTCTGTTTCCAACTAAAGCATTCTTCACTATAATTTTTAGATGTATGTTATGACACTTTGTCATCCTATAAATCACAGTAAGTGCTTTGGCAACGTGCACATAAAGAAAACACCAATGAACTAGCCACTAGATATATAGCTGGTGTTTTAAGAATAAAAAAATCAAAACCGAACAAAAATTCATTGCTAAGTTATGTGCCTTAAGATGACAGTACAGAAAAAGAATTTTTTTAAAAAAGGAAGTGCAGAATAAATAATAGCCTGGATTTATAGTTGTTACCTGAAAAGGTAGATTTGGAGTGAAACAGGCTGAGCTGCTTCCTATCTTGGACAGCAGCATTAGAACCTTGAATGTTCTGCTTCATTGGTTCTCCTGTGACCTTGACAGCCATTCTAGTATCTGGATTTTCCCTGCTGCACAAGAAATCATTATTGGCACTGTGGATCAATAACTATAAAGTAACAGACAGGATGTTAGTTACATTTTAGCTAATGCTAACACAAAACTAAGTGATGTTCTGTTCTCCATGCAGTAATGGCTTTTTAGTCAAACATTCACATCTTCCCCGGCAGCAGACCCTGGCAGTTCTTGCAAGCTTTATTCATCCAATAATTATTCAGAAGTTGAAACAGTAAAGAAAAAAGAGACCTTAGGTGAAAAGAAAACCAATGGCCAAGTCAGCAATAAGGATTATGACATGGGAAGGAAGAATTCAAAGAGGAAGACAATGAAATCAAAGAAGAAAGAAGCACCCAAGGCACAGCAGTGGGGTAACTGATCTGAAAGCCCAGATTTAAGGAATGTTGCTTAGCATAGGAAACTGCTGCCATGTTCATCCACGTGGGAAATATTCACAAAATAAGTGAAGTGACCTCTTGCTGTTTTGAATGGTGTAAGAGCATGCAAGTTTTAGGATGACAGAAAATCCATCTGGCAAAATGGTAAATTTACTATGGGAAAAGCTGTTTATAAACAGTAACTCTGTTAACACACAACATACGGACCAGCATGGAGTTACAAGCATTTGAGATCAGAACCAACTGGCTCACTAAACAAATGGGACATATACTTCCCAAGTTACTTCCTGCCCCATAATGGCTGATTCTTTTCCCCATCTAGTTAAATGGCTAGAAAGGAAATAGAAGTGTAAAAATCTGCACCTTCCCTTTCACACTTTCCCTAAACCCACTTTGGGTACAATTTTTCAGGAAAAATAGCAACAAAGTAGGTTTTGGGGAAACCCAGAAAGGATATGATAGCATGATGATGATATGTGGAAGTCCCCAAAAGAATCACTGCAGGGAGGTCAAAACAAAACAAAATACAAAAGGTCATTCTGAGTTTTTGACAACACAGCTTTAATCCTCCATTATGAAAGGGATTAGGCAGAGGCAGCACCTAGAAACTGAGGTATTTTAAATTGTGAAATGTGTGATGTTTTCCTGCTGTATTCTACAAGGTAAAGTTCAGCTGAAAAAATGTAAATGGCTAAACTCTGGAAAAGCAAATACTTGTTATATTTATTTATTTGATTTCTATTCCGCCCTCCCCACAATTTCAGGCTCAGGGTGGATTACATACAATATAATACATTTTATATATATTTGTGGTTTTGGAGTAGGTTCTCATCAATATTCTGATGAGACTTAGCCTTATATATCTTTATTAAAATTGCCTGCTGATAATGTAGAGCCTGACTGCTATGGTTAAATGGTTACGAATTAATCAGTTGAAGCTGAATCCTGACAGGACGTTAATGCTAGCTGGGAAAGCAGAGATCTTGAAGGACACTGTGCTTCCCACATTAGATGGGGTCCAGCTGACACACTGATTCAATTAAAAGTGGTTATAGCAGACCTAGCATTATTTCTGGAGAAGAAAGATAATTCAGTTGCAAAAAATGTTTTCTTAAATCTTCATTTAGCCCAGAAGACATCTCCCTACCTTGATTTAGTCAATCTGGTCATATGAGTGCATGCCACTGTAACTTCAAGGCCAGACTATTCTAATGTACTCTACGTGGGTGTGCTCTTAAAGTCAACTCAGATACTGCAGTTGGTACTAAACATCATAGCTCAGTTGTTATCGGGTTGTGCATATCACAACCATTCTGCAGTCACTACATTGGTTATCAGTAAATTATCAGGTTCAATTCAAAGTTTTGGTCTTTCGGTACAAAGCCCTTAATAGCCTTGGACCCACAAACCTGCAGGATTTTCTCTCTCCTACTATGCTCCACTGTGTGAGCTTTGCTCATCTGAACATAGTCTTAGTGCCACTCTGAAAATGGGTAGGATTGGCAATGGCCTATATATCTGCATTCTTCATTGTGGCTCTCCCCTTATGGAATGACCTGCACGAGGAGATCAGAAAGTCCCTACAACTTCTATAAATTTTGCAGAATGTGCAAAACAAATGTACAAAGGGTAATTTATAAAGGGATTAGAACTGTAGTATAAAGGAATAGCCCATGAGGATGTTTTTATAAGGGAACAGAAGTGTAGTCTATTGCTTATGTTGACTAACTTTTAACTTTGTAATCCACTTTCTACATTACTGCATGTCGTATCTTAAGACAGTTTTTCTTTGCGTTGTTTTCTAATTCTACATTCACCACATTTATTGGATTTTATAAAATTCTAAAATTTTATAAAATTCTAAAATTTTGCAATCTCCTTTAAGCCTCAGAGAGAAAGGTTGGCTATAAGTGAAGTAAAGTGAAGTACGAGTAGGCTCCACCTTAGGGACTAACAAGACTTTCAGGGTATGAGCTTTCAAGAGTCAGAGCTCCTTTCTGCAGATAACAAATAAATAAATATGATATGGGAATTTTTATAAGCTAACAAAATTACTGCACATGAATAATTATATACAAAAAGAGATTCCCTTATATCATTTGATGACTTAAGAAATTTGGTACATGCCCTTAGAGATTGAGATCCATAAACATACACACAGATAAACAAACATAAAAATAGTGAGCTATATTAAGTGGTCTTTCACCTTCATTAAAAAGCTATATAAAGCACTACGCATTGATTCTTTCTTACCTATGGCTGACCTGCTAAAATTCTTAATCTCATGCTACATTGTAACATCCTGTACTGTAAGGGATATAGATCCAGAGGAGTTAGCCATGTTAGTCTGTAGTAGCCCATCTTGTAAGTAATGGATACCTCAACATTTTGATACTCATCTGGGCTGTACATAATAGCTTTCATTGGATGCATCAACACAAACAGAAAATTTTCCATGGCTTGTCTTAACATCCAACTTTTTAAATCACTCCTGGAAATGGACAACTTAAAACTCTTCATATGTACCTGGTAGGGGTTTCCATTCCTTCCGCAGCACATTTCTCTGATTCATCAAGCAATTGTACTGAAACATAAATCAACACCTTCTGTTACAAATTTAGCCATTAACTAGGAATCATATTTATTTCTGTATGGTTAAAGCCTCAGCTGAGTTTTGTATTTTGTCCTCCTCTACCAAACCTCATTTCTAGATCAGCATTCTGTTGATCAGAATGAAACACTGATGTAATCTTAGCTTCCTTTGTCAATATGGCAAGTGGTTTTAAAAGAGATGCTGTAGTAGCCAGTGCAGCCTCTGTACTACTACTTTAGAATGCTTGCATTTGATATGCCAATACTCAAACAGCTTACTCCAGACTGAAGTCCCATTTACTTTATAATAACATGTTTTTAAACGTTTTACTACTTAACATTCTGTATAGTTATCATTCCATTTTCATTATTCTCTGACAGTAGGGAGTCCTGTTCAGCTGTTTTTGGTTTGCTTACTTACTTACTGCTTATTAGTAGTTCCAGTGCTTGTTTATAGTTTTATCTTGCAGCTGGACATAGCATCACTCTTTGGTTAATTATATCATATGGTTGAAAATATGAGTAATCAATTAAGTCTTAAACCAATCATAGTTTATTTATTCTATCACACGCAAAAGATCTTAGATTTCTGCATAAGATAACCTATACAAGTGCCAACTCAGATAGTAAATAAGAGTTCTGGCTGAAAGCAATCTCATAAAAACCTAGGTGAGAATCTTACCATTGTAATGTATGCTATGGGATTCTGAATGCTTTTCATCGAAAATCTGCTTGTTTTAAACTTGAGTTAATTAAGAAATTATAGGAAACCTATTTATTGGTTTTCTGTGTTTCATCTTTGTAGCATTTATATTAATAAGCATTTATGTTTTAGTATTTTGCTTCTTTGAAAATATTAGAGTTTATTCTAATAAAACAAAAATTTAAACTCTAAAAGGAGTCTTTGTGTCTTGGAGGGAGAATATTGCAAGAAGAACCCTATAAATAATTGTGTGCTGACAAACAGCCTTGTTTAAAAAGTGAGTGCTGTTTTCCAGGTCTTAGTTAAGGGTCTGAAAGCTGTCCAGGAGTAAAGATAAAATCTTTAGTTTGAATCAGTGGAAGCCTTAATTAGACACGGATAACAATCTATTACAAAGAGATTTCCAGTACATCCCTCAGTAACACTTGGGTTTGCAACTGAATGCACGTTTATTGAGAGTAAGTGCCATTTAACCCAGTGGGACCTCCAAAACTAACATGGACAGGAGTATGATGCAAATTGCTTTCCCTAGAATAAACCTAACACGGGAGATTGGTGTGCAAATCTTTGTTCATCATTGAACTCTATGCAGAGCTTCAAGTACATCTGTTTCCCTCAACCTCAGCTGCCTGCTTATAACTATAAGGAAAATTATGACCTATATCACAGGGATGATGTTCAAATACATCAAGTATTGTCAAAACCATACTGCAGTTAAAGATGTAAAGTGGATATAACAACAATCTCAAGGTAGAAGTGGAGAAAATATGGGAACCTTTGTTATACCATTTTCCTCTAATACCTATTCTTAACAAAGCACTCCAATGAAAGAAATCTCTTTTTTTAAAATAAAGAACATGTACATAGCACTTTTAACAAACAGCTTAGAATTCTTTGGATTTATTATTTCAGTAATCTTAAAAACACCTCTGTGACTTGTCATTACTGCTATACCCATTTGACAAATGGGGAAAAGATTATGCTAGAATGTGGGTTGGTCAAGACTCCTTATGACAGTTTATGATAGATTTGAATGAGACATTTTCTACTTCACACAGCGTCTCTTAGCCAGCTCATTATAATCCTGCTGATTCTAAAAACCATTTGCTCTTGTAATACCTGAATCCTCCAGTGACTAATTCCACTGATACTTTTAAAGATCATAGGTTGGCATAACTACACTTTAAAGCTGCACAAAAATAGAGCCAAATTCCAGAGGGGTGCTTGTTCTCATGCCACCTTAAAGACATTTATCATGGCATAAACTTTTGAGAGCCACAATAAATTTAATTTATGGGGCTGCAAGACTCTGATATACTAAGATTAACACATGCTTTTTACTTTCAAACAAAAATAATTAAATTTCCTTCCTTCTGGAATATTATTGAGCATAGGTCTTTGCAAAATACTGGAATGAGCTTTTAATGCTTCGCAAGATGTTTTTATGAATCTTCTATAGTTATATATTAATAGCTCATTTGTGGAGTCAAGATTTCAATGACCATATATTCTAAGTTAAGTGACTCAACAGGACTGTATACAGTTAAGTATACTGCAGCCCAATTCATTCTAATACTGGATAATTACTTCCTTTGCACTTGGTTTGGCTTTCTAGACTTCATTAATTTTTATCTGAACAGGATAACGCTCTTGTAACATTGTCAAAACTCTTATAATTGTTTTTATTTAATGTATTTCAGAAAATAAATTGGAGAAGCGATCTGTACATTTTTGTTCTTTTGCCAAAGCTAGTAACATTTAACTTTCCAGGAGAGGAATGAAAAGAGAGCACTGTGAGTAGGAAATTAGAAATGGGCAAGGAAATCCTAAAACATACAAAAGAAACAATATACAAAAGAAGCAAAGAATTTCTAAGTATTATCAAAATTTATTCTCACCATTCACAATTTCATGACCAAAAAACATCTTTATTCCTGGAACACATCTGCCATTTTCCAAGTTCTTAACTGATATAAAAATTTAAGAGCAATATCAATCATTAACCAAGTCAAAAATAAATAATTTTATTCTAACAATTAGAATATAAACTATAACATGCAAATAGAAATTGTTTTTTAAAGGAACTTTCCTGAAACTTTTGATCAGTTTTATTTGCATAGTATGTTTATTTGCACAACTTACTCATATTATGGATGTCATATTTTAATGTATTGAACATATGCAGTATAGCAGTTACTTTTATTGCCTGCACTCAGTTTATTCATATATACCTTAAATTCCTTAATATTTTGCTTCGCTCCTCCCAGTAGTGTCTGTTGTCTCTGCCTCTTTTTTCTAAGGCAGAGCCAGAAAGGGAGGAAGCTTAGTGGAGATATGTCATACAGTCTGAAGCTGTCATTTCCTCCAGGAGAACTGATCTCTGCAGTCTGGAGATCAACTGTAAGCTCTCCAGGCCTCACCTGGATGTTGATAAACCAAAGCTCTTCCCACTCAAGATACTAATAGGTTGGGTAATACAAGTGTCTCTTCTCCACCTCATTCTTCGTCAAATCTTCCCAGAACAATTTCTTCATGGGCTTTGTACCTTCTGTTGGAAATAGCAATGTCTGGTATACAAGAAGGAAGAAGACCCTTCCATACAGCGGCCCAGCAAGGACCAGTTAGATAGGACAGTGCGAACAGCACCTCTCTTGTCTCCTAAAGGTCATTTCCTTGTCTTCTCTCCTGTTGGACTAAACAGGGCAATATCCTCCTTCTCTCTCCTCTAACACACTCTCTCCCCCATGTAGTCAGATAGGATCTCTATCTCTCCTCTTTACTATCTGATATATAGTTCCTAAATGAACTCTTTTACACCTATAATCAGTACTGCGTACTACCACTGTGTTATTTACCACTCTGCCAACACCTTCTGCTCTTTCTACTACTAGATAACTAATCATACCCCAACCTCATTCTACATCAAGTTTTCATCTTCCCCCACCTTAGATTGTAATCTCAAATATACTTACTTGGAAGTAAATCACATTGATATCAATGGTTAAGACTTCCAAAATACTACTGAAGTACTACATAATTTCTATGCTTTATACAGTGCCTCATATATTACATAGCTTAAATATTAAATAGAGGTGGTAGTAGCACATAGAATACAAGTACTGCTAGACTCCAGTTCTGAAATCACTTATTATGTTTGCTGATATTTATTAATGTCTTAATGAAATCAGTGGGGACTAACACCACATGTGTATGTTCATAGCCTCAAGGGCTGAAATAAAAAAAATAAAGGAATCTGAGTGTTTGAGTATATATTCCCAATCACTAGTAAGTTTGTACAAATCCAAAAAACCCATCTTCACAATGTCAAGAAACAGGCTGCTACATTAAGAACCAAAGTGCTTTTAAGACTTAGTCTTTTCAACATTACTAAACCTGCACAAAAAACAACGTTGTTAACTGGTATGCAAAGTACAGCAGGAACCTTCTGCATGCATGACTGAGCAGGAGGGCGCTATGTCAATGTTTCAAGTTATTTCTTTGGAACTTGTTAGTGGATGCCAGCTATTGAGCAACTCAGGAAGTGCAGAACAGCAGCCAGCGCCTCTTATAGTTGAGTAAAATATGGAGATAATTTATCTTCTTACACATGCCAGTGCTGTGAAATTCACACTTGCATAAGATGACTTGAGTAAAGATTAGATGTATATTTCAACTAAAAGGACAAATCTTAGCCATTCATATGGCAATGTGCTTCCGATAAAATAAGGCAGTAGGCATACTCAAGAATTTCTGGGTTAAGGATGGATGCTGAGAAATTTTCAACAAAGAATTTTCATTATGATGAAGTATGTTCAGTATTAGGCAAGAGACTTTTGGTATCTAACCAGTGTCACTGGCCTTGAGATTCCACAAAAACAGGCTGTGTGTGTGAAAGGCAGGGAGCGATTGATGATAATATCAGTATTCTACTGGGAACAACTACAAGGAAGAAGGAATTATTTGCAACTTAAGATAGATAGGACTTAAGAACTGGAAAACTACATTCACTATCTTCTGTCTGTAGGATCAGGAATGCAGAGTAATAAATATTTCCAATTCTTGGCTCCTAAACTTGCCTCTACAATACCCATTGTGGAGATCATTTCTTTTTCATTAGGAACTTCCACTCATGCAAGACCAGTGACATGGTCTGCAGCAGAAGACCACATCTGCAAAGGAAGAAGAGGGCCGCAAAGAGAAAAAAAGGTTAGAATCGAAGTCCAAGAGTCCTGTGACAAATTTCTGTGATGTTTTTGCTACAGTAGACTATTTCTATTCCTGCTATTTTTCTCCATTTCCAATGTTTATGCTGTCCAGTATCACAAGCTAAGGCCCTCGCTCATTGCACCTGAATGTCAAAAAGGTAAGAAGGAGAGGGGCATTCAACTTCTCTCCTATTCATTCAGGATCATACACTCTTAAATACAAGAAGTGACAACAGAAAATCATAGGAATGATGTTGTTCTACAAAAGTCTATCAGGAACAGGTACCTCAAGCAGTGTCAGTTATCCTACTTCCCTAACTCCAACATTACCTGGAGTTTGGGTGGTTTAAATAAAGAAGGCTGCAATCCTATGCTTGCTTACTTGGCAGTAAAATCAATAGCAACAACTTCTGAACAACTCAAGAGGATCAAGTTCTAGACAGGTCAGGTTACTCATACAGAGAACCATTGCTGGTTCTCTGATTAAAATTTGAACTAAGGCTTGAAAAAGTTCCACCCATGGCTTCACTTGTATGAAAAAGAAGTTGTTTCCCAAAGTACAGAGGGATTCAAGCTATACAGGTATCTGCACAACAACCCATTTTAAAGCTACTCTGGATCTAGTTACAGCCCAAACTACACGTTTCATGTAATATGTGATCATGGGGACTTGCAGCCCCAAGCAGCCACAAGTTCCCCACTGGAACTCAGGTTCCCCTGTGGAGCCCACAGAAGCCCAATTCAGACTGGAGCAGTAGCATGGCAGGGAAGGGCTTCAAGCTTCCCCATGCCATTTTCCCAAACTGGAAAGGTCTGGGGGGCATTATTTGCCCCATATTTGCCCCACTGGATGGCTGAAAAAGTCCTGAATACTTGCATATGCAGCTCCTCATGGGGCAAATAATGCCCTCCAGGATTGTTTTGGTTCAGGAAAAGTGTGCAGGAGGGAGCAGAAGCCTCTCGTCCCTTGTACCATGGTCTCAATCTAAATGGGGCCCATATGGTACTTCAAATTAACTTCTCATTACAGCTGGCATCCTTATGGAAGTATTGTGTCAGTCACATTACATGTAATGTGTAGCTTCTGCCTACATGATACCCTATTCCCAGGTCTGTCCCTAGGTTCTATCAAGCAGATGTGTATTGAGCGCTCCCAGCTGACAAGGATTTATTGTATGCTATTTCAAAATAACTATGTTAAGACATGGAAATAAATTAAAAAGGATATGTTAAAATGGGATAAAGTACAGCTGTTCTTGTTGAGGAGAATATCAGTTTTCAAGATGAATGTTTTACATAGGATGTTTATTTTTGTTCCAGACAATACCTGTCTTAACTTCAGAAGTACCATTTAAACAGTGACAAAAGGATATTTCAACATGTATATGGCAAAGGAAAAAACCAAGAGTTAAATACAAAATTTTATAGGATGCAAAGGACAGAGGTGGCCCAGGTTTAACAGACTTGAAGTTGTATTTCCCTGCCTCATGTCTAATGTGGATGAACGAATAGATGCTTCTGAGAAATGATAGGCTCTTGACTTTGGAAGGTCGTGACCTGAGATTTGGATGGCATGCTTACTTGTGGTATGACTCTGCCCCAGATGTCCTGGAATGTGTCTTCAGAGCTGTGACTGGATGGTCGAAGCAGAGTTGGCTGAGACTGAATCCCTGAAAGACGGAGGTCCTGCATGTGGGTCTAGGGTCCATGGGTGCAGGACTCTGGCTCCCCGATCTCGATGGAGCGCCACTTATGTCTGTGTTGAGAGTGAGGAGCCTGGGGGTAGTCCTGGATGCTTCCCTGTCTACAGAGGCACAGGTCGCAGCGGTTGTTCGATCCTCATTTTTCTATCTAAGACAGGCTCGACAACTTGTCCCTTACTTATCGACCCATGACCTTACGACAGTGATCCAGGCAACGGTCACCTCCAGATTAGACTACTGTAACTTGCTCTACGCAGGTCTACCCTTGGGCTTGATCCAGAAATTGCAGCTGGTTCAGAATGCAACTGCACAGGTGGTTGCCAGAGCTCCAATCATGGCACATATAACACCCATCCTCCGTCAGCTGCACGGGTTACCGGTTGAGTACCGGGTCCGGTTCAAGGTTCTGGTGCTGACCTATAAAGCCCTATGCGGACTGGGCTCAGCATACCTTCGGGACCGCTTCTCCCCATATGTTCCCTGGAGGTCGCTTCAATCAGCCAATAAGCACTTGCTGATGGCCCCTGGCCCCAGGGAGGTCCACTTGGCCTCTACCATAGCTAGGGCCTTTTTGGTCCTGGCTCCGACCTGGTGGAACTCTCTGTCTGACTTCCTACAGACCTTCTGCTGACCCAGAAGTGATGATTTGCTGTCCTGGATGTGATATTTTCATGAACCAAATGAACCGGTTCGTTAACCAGGGCAGGTTCTTGAAATGCGACAAACCACGAACCACATGGTTCGGTTCGTGTCCATCTCTAATTGTCAGTATATGATAACTGTTGCTGATAAATTAGTAAAAATGAGTAAAGGTATGTCAAACAAATGTTGGAAATGTAAGCAATATAAAGGGACATCTTATCATCTTTGGTGGACTTGTTCTAAAACAACAAAATTTTGATCACAAACTCCTATGATAATACATAAAATTTTGAAGAGCAATATCAGCTTAAACCAGTAGCCTTTTTGTTGGGACTAATGGATAAACAGAAAATAAACATGGTATCTTCTTTCTATAAATTACAATGGCAGCTAGGTTTTTATATGCACAAAAATGGAAAAGTATAGTATTGCCGTCAATGGATGACTGGATTGTGAAAATGATGGAGTTAGCGCAGATGGCTAAACTTATAGCTCTAATCAGAGATAAAACATTGTCTACATTGGGCTTTTAATCTTATTAATAAAATAAAAGTATTCTGGAAAAAAAAGTTTCCAGTTGAAACACTGATTTGTAGGCACATGGGGCCCAATTCAGACTGGGACCAGGGGTTGTGCTGAGAGGGATCTTAATCCTTTCCCTAACATCATCTTCCCAACTTGAAATGGCCCTGGGGGAGCTGCTTTTTGCCCTTTGTGGAACAAATCCATATTGTACCCCCCATGCTTGAGAATCTAAGTTTCAGCAGGGACCTCCCAGCACACATCTGTTTAACAGAACGAGGAGATGGACCCAGGAACAGTGTATTGTAAAAAAAGACTTTATTAAGGGAACCACCTGACATCTTATGCATCAAAACAGACTTTAGTGAGGGGCGTGATGTCGCTTTGGAGGAAGACAGTCGCATAAACCTGAGCTCCACTCCCCCCCCCACCCCCGAGAACAAATTTCAATATCTAAATATCTCACGGAGATATGAACACCCAAAATACGGGTAAGCATAATGCAGAAAAGAAGAATGCAAACAACAAAATTTCTAAAAAACTCCAAGACTACTTCCCCATGCCTCAACTAACTGAAACTCAAAACGGCATTGGAGACGAAGCGTCTAAAATGGCGTCTGAGGCAAACGCGGCAGGTAAAACTTTGCCCGAAACGGATCTGCCTTTATTACTTCAAAGCAAAGAATCTTGGACAAAAATATAAAACTGACTGATCAGATCACTGACATAAAACTCGCTATCACTAAAGCTATTCAAAAAGCTGATTGCGCAATGGATCTGAGTATCTCATTGCAAAACGAAATCCAAGACTTACAAAAAGAAAATAATTTAATGAAAAAGAGAATACAACCCCTAGAACTTTCAAATCATCAACTTAATCTTAAATTTAGAGGGACTGAAGAGGAAGAAGCAATAAATGAAGACCTAACGGCATTCCTAACAAAATGGTCAACAAAAATCTGAAAGAGGCATCACCCTGCTAATTACGAAAGCATACCGGCTTGGCTTTCCAAACAACTCTAGAAGGGAAGGGCCTAGAGACATTTTAGCAACAATCTCAGACTGGAGATTAAGGGAAAAGATCCTAGAAACAGCTAAACTACAGAATTCACTCTCATATAATGGAACTCCATTGCTGCACTTACTGATCTGCCCAAAGAAATCCTCAACAAGAGAAAACTGATTACAGAAACTCTTAGAAAAGCAAGAATAGACTACAAATGGACAAACCTCACAAAACTTAAAGTTAAACACAAAGGAAAAACCTATCTGGCAGAAGATCAAGAATCAGGCTTGAACCTGCTAAAGAATATTAACCTGGAGACACCTATGGACTCTGAGAACTCATCCCTTAAGAGGAAAAGATCACAACCGTCTGCTCCCCAAAAGGGTAGCAAACTTTCAATCAGACAAACTCAGTAGTCATTTTCCTCACAAGCATTTATCCGTTGTAATTTATTTATGATTGTAACCCACCCTGAGCCTGCTTGCACGAAGGGTGGGCTAAAAATCTAATCAATCAATCATTTCTTACTTGTCTGCACTGAAATAACTAAATGTAATTTAACAAACATAGTGTTTATTAGCTTATCGTTAAAGATTTGGGGGAGGGAAAAGAAAAACATTATTTTAATTTCGGTTTAGCTCCCTGAAGTCGTACGGCTCTTCTACCTTGGTAAGTATACCAAGTACCTAGGTGGGGTTTTAACCCATAAGGTGTAGAGAGCTGTTTAAATTGCAAGGTCAAGTGTTTTAATTTTAAAATTCTGGGTTGTTGTTTTTTGCTTCTGTCTAGCGATAGTCTATAACACTTGATTACTGATTCTAGTTAATTATATCTTTCTTACAGGAGAAGTGGGGTAGGTTAGGGAAGGGAATACTAAATCTCATGAAGGGAAAGTTTACTTTAATTCATCAAGCTAGGGGAAGGGGGAGATGGTTCATAATTTCAGCAAATGGGGGGATAGTGGATTGTCTGTACAAATGATAAGACATACTGTTAAATTCTAAATCAGTGTTTCATATATCCTTAATTGAAATTAGTCCTAAGATGTATAAATATTCTAATATGCAATACCAAAGTTAAGTTCTTCTGTAACTATCACTTTTTTGTTAATGAATATCATCCCCTTTGTTGTTACTGAAAATATTGAAAAAAATTAAAAAAACAGACTTTAGTATGAAAACAAAAGCTGTCCCCACCCTGATCTAGAAGAAAAAGAGCCTATTAAATTTTAAATAATATTGGATAGGTATAAAAATAGTTCTAAACAAAAGCAGAACCTCTATTTATAAAGATACTTCGGTTGGAATCCACATGTTGCAGCATTCCCTGGAATCTGCTACATTTCAGTGTGATTTTCACCATCTTCCCCAGAATATCATTGAGAAAATGATAATCGCTGCTAGGATCCATTACAGTGTGTTTTCCATGGAATCTGGCTTTCAGCCTAGGTGAGAAACTAAACAGAGAAGGCTTCTGTTAAAATGTTTCCAGAAATATCCAAAACCAAAAAAGAACTAAAGTTACTGATAAAATTAGTAAAACACTGTTCTCGTTTAGCTTTAGATTCTAGAGATATTATTTGGGGAACAAAAAGTATAACCAACACGCGCCTAGAAGTGAATTCTTAATACACATAACAGCAAAATAGAAAGTAATAAATAGTAGTAGACCCAAGAATGTGGTCAATGCTTGTTAAAAAAAACCAGGACTACTAGACAAAGTGATTTGAGAGAGAATATTCAGTCCCAAAATCAACTACTATAATTCACAAACATTGGAAATCAAGATAGTTACAGTTGCTCAGCACATAGCTTTTCCACAGAAGAAACATCAGGTGGCAAGCCACCACCTTAACAGTAAACAATGGAAATAAAAAACAGTCCGAGTATTATATAAATAAATCAGAGAATTTGATTTTAGGCAGTAAAGTGTTAAATTTTTCCCTCCATATATGCTGAAGCCATTTAAAAAGCTCTCTAAAGGAAAATGGCATTTAAAACATTTTGTCTAACAAAACTGTAATTTATCATTGACTAACAAGTATAATTTATATGGATGCACCTAGACTGCACTACACATTGAGGGGAAACAAATGAACAATACCTTTAATTAAAAACAAGAGAATGTTTAGAAAAAGGCTATTGCATCAAATTCATATTACTGTGAGTTAGTACATCAGTCCTATCGCTGCTATTTTATTTTTTTATTTATTCTTTATGTCATTTATAGTCTTATATCTTTTATAGCCCTTCTCACTGAGACTCAAGGCATATTATGTAGTGTGAAATTAGTACAATCAATATCAAGGACATTTCAATAAACAATGTTACAGGGTAAATAAATGCAAGTTTACAAAGACATAACATTAGCAAAATTCCAACGCAGAATTGAAGAAATGCTGAAACAGAGCATAATCAATTCTAGGACTGACGTTAGACAACACAGAACTACCCAGTAAGGTCATACTTAAAGTAACAGATAGTATTTAAGGGAACATTGTGGTGAAGCCTATGGTCCTTAAGTCGTTAGTGAAGTATCTCTTTGAGACCACCTCTCTACAATACAGCCCTCCTATCTGAGTAAAAGGCCCTTTTGAATAATTCAGTTTTGCATCGTTTGCAGAAAGCCAGGTGAGTGAGGGTTTTTCTGACCTCTTCAGGTAGGCTGTTCCATAAGGCAAGGGCCACCACAGAGAATGCATGTGTGTGGGCTGCTGTTGATTTCACCCATGTGCAGGGTGGATATAATTAAGGTTCCTGCCAAATCTCTGCAATCCTTAAAGCAGAAATTCATACTAATCTGAACAGGTTAGGGTTACAAGTCACTCAAACCCTTAAGCAGAGTAATAAACTATTGCTGGCTTTCAGAAATGTTTCTTATTTGAAAGGAATACCTGTTCCATAAGACCAGTTTCACCAAGACATGTCTTATTTCAGTCCACAGAACCACTGAGGACAAACCACTATCACATTGCCCAGAGTCCTCCATTTTTTATATTTGGATCAGGTAAACTTTGTGAAAGAAGGGTCAGAAAAAGCCTCATGTTGCTTTCCAATGTAGAACTGTGGAACTCAAAGAATGCAGATCCAAGGGAAGACAGGGGAAACTAGCAGCATGTTTGCAAATACATATGCAACTTTATATTAGCTTAAACCGGTTTGCTTGAACTAGTAAAACGTGGTTTACATTCATTTCCATTTAAATTTAACTAACAGAACAATCCTAAGAATAGTTATAACCTTCCAAGTGCATCAATAATGTAATGTAACTCACATTATAGATATATGTGGGTCCCATGTAGGTAAACAACATTCATAAGAATGCATTTTAAAGTTAATTTAAGAAAAAATAATGCTGCAACTGTGTGGATAGTAGCCACCTTTTGGCCCCAGCAGAGCTCCTTTCTCTACTGTTTCTAGAACAAGAAATCTGAAATTATATAATAGTCCCACAATAACAAGGGGGTGGGGAAGTCCAGGTTTCAACTAATAATAAAGCCACTGTAGCAATATATGCTATTGTACTTTGGCCACATCAGGAGAAGACAAGATTTTCTGTAAAAGTCAATAATGCTAGGAAAAGTGGAAGACAGTAGGAAAAGACGACCTAAAACGAGACACCTTGACTCAGTAAAAGAAACCATGTCCTCTAGTTTGCAGGATTTGAGCAAGTCTGTTAATGATAGGACATTTTGGCGGTCTTTCCTTCATACGGTTGCCATAGGTTGGAGGCAACTTGAGGACACATTAACACACAAGCAAACAATATATGCAGTGTGGTCTTAAGACAAAGCAAGAGCATATTAAAGGAAATAAAGATAGAAAACTGCGATATGGACCCATAGATCATTTTTAGAGTTTTGAATGCATCACCAGCTTTGGAAAGTATTCATAGGACTATAAAAATTAGATATGAGACATTATTTGGCAGAAACGTTCTATGCAACTATTGTATGATCCTAAATATATTACTTAGAAGTTAGATCCATGGAAGTTATTTGCTAATACTATAAATAATTTTAGGTCTGCAATGTATCCTAGTAATGGATACTAAACCAGTAAGCCAATAATCTAGCTTTTGCCTCAGTCACATATACTCCACCATATGGTGGCAATGGCAAAACACAAGACACATTTCCTTTAAAACAAATAAAATTACATAGTGCTCCCGTTAGAGTAGGCCCACCTGTCCCTTTGAAGGCTTAGAATTTGGCTCGGGGTAGAATTTTATAACTTCAAAAAGGAAACGAGTTTATCTGTGAACTACAAGTTGGCTTGGCACCACTGAAAAAGAGAAAAGAAGGTCACGAAAGGGCGTGCCTCACGCCTAGAACAACCGTTTCCAAGGCTCTGAAACCATTTCAAACTTTCAAGCGCCTCATTACTCCTCCGCGCTCAGTGACTTCCGGGCCACACCCGTTCCTGAAACATGCTAGGAACCCGAGCGGAAGGTCAACAGCCTCTCTACACGTGAGAATAGGCGTCACGGACGCCCAAGAACACTAAAGAAAGGAGGGGGGGTAAAAATTGCGCCACTTCAGGGACTATTGGGAATCTCTTCCTTCACAAGACACCACATAGCTAAATTGCTGCCGGGATTTGTAGTTTTTAGGTAACATCTAAGATCCGCCTGCAGTGACGTCAGAATCCGGTCAAATAGGAGAAACAGCCGACTGGTTTGGAATGTATCGCTCTACGCAGGCGCACTTCCGACAGGCCGGGCTCTAGTTGTACTCAGCGGCTGGGGGAGGTGATAGGAGGTGTCGCGCGCTTGCTTAGTCCCTTGCAATCTCGGCAGTTGGCGCAACGTCGCTGATTGGCTGGGTGGCGCAGCAGAGTCTCTCCGGCTCTAGGCTTGGAGAAGACTAGTCTCGCGGTTTCCTCTGCCTGGTACTTCTCGGTGGGGTGACAGTGATGGGCTCCCGGGCGTCCACTTTGCTTCGGGACGAGGAGATCGAGGAGATCAAGAAGGAGACGGGCTGTGAGTACCTAGACGGGTCGGTCCGACCTTTTTTTTTCTGGGCCCGGACCAGTCGAGAGGAGCAGCTGGGTCTGCGAGCTTGGGGAGAAGCCGGAGTTCCTTGGAGTCAGTCAGTCCCAGCTGCCAAAACATTTCGCTCTCTTTGTCTCTCCCGTTTCTCCAGTAGGATGCGGGTTTGGTTGTCAGAGGGCTGCGTTGTCTGCCCCGCGGGCTTCAGCTTAGCTGTAGTAGATGAAAAGAGTGAGGCGCTGCATAAGAAACTAAACTTCGGCATGTGTTTTCTCTGTGACCCACGAGAAGCGGCACCTGCAAAAATTCTCCTGTGTATCTCTTAAAGGCATAGGAACCCTTTTGTTCTGTTCTGCTCCATCAGTACGCGTGCCCCGTGATATTAAAGGTCGTGTTCCTAAACACAGCCCAGGGAAATCTCTCTTTTTGGCTAAAGTTTAAAAACACCTTTTCTCATCAGGTATCTTATTGTCATGTTTTTCAAGGTGTTGTTAAAGTCGTATTAGTCTAGAGTAGCTGCCAATAATTAACCTGAAAGCCTTGACACAATGGAGTAAATACAGTTGCAATATTTTCTTGAGTATGTGGGCTTATGATCTTATTTTTTTTAACATGGTGATCAGTTAATCTCCCCATCCCAAAAGCACTGGCACTCGAGGGTAGAAAAGGAATTCGTGTTGGTAGATAGCTATAGGTCTTCCTCTGTTTAATTAGTTGTGAACTGCTTAATATCTTTTGGAATCCTGGCAAGATCTATTTTTGTCTGGTGGCAGGGAGAAGTTTAAGAGAGTAGTGGAGATTTTAACAGCACTTGAATTTGTTTATTTTATCCTGTTTTGAATAACGTAACCAGCTTAAAATGTTTAGTACCTCAAGTTTTTAAGTGACATGTGCTGTAAGTATAGTTAAGCTTAGGTCTCTCACCTCATCCTGGATATGTGATAGCTGATGGTGGCAATGTAAGGAGTTAAACTTACTTGCGCTCACATGTCTTCTCTTATTTGTTAGTACTAAATTTATTACAGAGGTAGGCATTCAAAACAAGTCCTGGCTTAAATTATGCTTTGTTTTATTAATGCCCCAATTTGTGTCAAAACCACAGCATCACTTCCTGAAAGAATCTTCAAAATGTGAATTGAAGGAGGAGATCTTATGCTACCTCCTTAATACGCTTTGGGACATTCAAAGGGATAGATGTCAAAGCAGTAGTCCATGTGTGGTTTCTTATTGCATACACTTTTATGTGAGTGTCTTTACAAGCAGCAAATCAGTGAGTGCATCTGTGTTTATTTATAGTACTTCTAATGTGAAATGTGTCACTACCTTCATCTGGTTCACCTTCATAACAATCCAATGAGGTCATTGTAATTCCCATTTTACAGATGAGATAGTGATTTGCCCAGGGCCATATGGTAAATTGTTGGCTAAGCTAAGAGATCCTGATGTTGATCTCCTATAGCCAAATACAATGGTGTGCATTCGGTAATGCTGCATACAGTAGTGGAGATTTAACATAGTATTAGGATATCAGGTTTGCAGTGCTTTGTTCTGTACAAGAAAAGCCCAGCAGTTACTCTGATTTCAAGTAAATCGCAAGGGCTCAGCTCCTGAGGGCACAGCTCTATCAAAGGGAGGGCAGAAACTCTTCCACCATGCCTAGATCCAGCAGAAAGACCCTTCTTTCCCATTAACTGCCATCAAGGCAGGCACATTTCATTATACCTAGCTAACAAGCCCCCTTCCCTCCAGTTTGTAGCTGCCATTGATGGGGTTGTTCTAAGGTAAGTTGAAAAGTAGCCAGGTAACCCTTCATTGTGTCTGGATAGAGCCGCCGCTGATCTCACTTTCACAGTCTAGAACATTTTGTATTCAGTTTAGTAATTTGTACTGGATTTTTGTTTGTAATCTGCTTTGGAGGCTAGTTTTTGTCAGGAAAGGAAGGCAAAATATTATTTATGATTTTAGTGCATGTATATGCTACTCTCCATATACATGTCTAAGACAGTTCGCAACAAAATTTCATAAATTAAAATCCATTATGGTGTGAATAAATCTTAAAGTTTAAAATCTATAACATTACAGTGCAAAATAAAGTGCATAAATTGTGCTATAACAAAAAGGCAGATGGATTTTTGTGCGTATTAGGGTCAGGTGTGCTTGACAGAATAGGAATTCTTAAAGTTCAAAGTTAATACAAGATGGTGCAATAGTGCAACCTGCAATTCCTGATGATGTGGGTGATTTTCTACAGACTGCTCTTGCATGATCAGCCTCTCTTTTTTCCAGTTGCTTAACTGCATCAAAAGAAACTAAAAATACAGTAAATGGTTTCCTGGTATTACTTTTTGTAAGCAACTGCTGTGGTTGCCATGGGGATAGTATATCAGTAAGGATAGGCTGACTGATAGCAGCTTAGCTGGGAGCGGTGATGCAGGAAATTATACCAAAGGTACAGTCACTAATTACTTTCTGGAAGCTCTCAGTCAAAGTGCTGAGAATTGTGTTAAGGTATGTGCCATTAAAGGGGCTACATGTTGTCCAAGATTCTCCTTTGTGTGAATATCTTACCTTAAGTGGATGATCTGTCAAGTCTAATTATATTCTGTAGAGTAAAAAGTCAAACTCTGTAGATAAATCATAAAACTTGACCAAATATATTTTGCACCAGTCTGTTTCTGCTAGCTATAAAGAGGGACAAAAACCTTCATGGAGCATTAAAGCCCCACAATTTTTGCCAAATGCTACATAATTTGGCTTCTCACCTCACCTGGCTTCTGATATTTTGCCAGATGCTACCTACATAATTTAAACCTTATCTTTGCAGCCTCAAATATTAAAAATAAATTGATATATATTTTAACAAAAACCCTGACATTTTTCAGATGCCAAATTTTATGCCAGTTAGAGATTTTGTGCTTGTATTTCTTGGAATGTTTTCATAAGTGTAAAGTAGTCATAGGTCTTTGACTACATTATAAATAATCTGCATGTGAAGGAGCTGCATCTGAAGAAGTGGACTCAATTGAAACTTACACTAAAATAACATTAAAGGTGCCATTAGTCTCTTGCTTAATTTTATAATATATCTGTGACTACATATTATGAAATACTGCTGTTTGAGATCAACATTTGCTGTACTTCTACAGAAAGATCTGTATGCCTATGGGGCAATAAGTTTATAGAATGATTTCAGTATGTCTAGCCACTGAATCATTTCATGTTGAGAAATATTTTTAAATGTAAACAAGAGGTTTCACAAACCATATGTGCTGTATTAACTGGATGAGTGCAGCTTTCTGAAAGTCTCTCGTTTCTTATATTGTCACTAGATTTTTTCCCTTGGATCCTAAATATATTTCCTTTATGGTGTTTTACAACTTCATCGTTGTCATCCTTTCACCTTAAATTAAGACTAACCCAAATACTTCTTCTTACTCTTCATTTGGCTTTTCCTTTGATGTGTCAGGATACTTTCCTTGTTCATTTAAAGTATAATCCCAATGAGAAGTATTGTCAGTAGCTAAAGAGAGATCACATAATTATCATTATTGAATAAAGGTTAAAGCTCAGGAGTGTTCTTTAAAAAAAAAAGTCTGGATCCAAAAAACAGGTTTGCATAGTTCTAGGGTCCCCAACCTTTCTGAGCCTGTGGGCACCTTTGGAATTTTGAGCTAAGGGTGTTGTGTGCCACCACAAAATGCCTTTTATACAAGGCAGAGCCAAGTAGAAAATGGTTGGTAGATGAGGTGGGGCTAGGGTTGCCAACTCCACAAGATTTGCTGGGGCAGGGCAAGGAAGAACTGGGGAGGGCCTGGGGAGGGCAAGGAAGAACCTCAGCAGGGTTATAATGCCATAGATTCCACTCTCCAAGAGCAGTTTTATCTAGGGAAATAGCTCTTTGTCATTTGGAGATCAATTGTAATACTGGGAGAGGCTGGCAACCCTAACCACAGAGCCAAGCATGTACAAGGAGGAAGGGAGGTTTAGGAATGTAAATAGAAAAGGCCCAAGAGAGATAAAAGTCCCACTCAGATGTTGCCCAAGGAGGTGGAAAGGGGGAATAAAACAGACACAATTGAGAGGGAGAATAAATTGGATTGGAGGGGTGGGGGAGAGGATACACTGTTTTACTCCCTGCCTAGCATTTATTTATTTTCCTACTCAGTCTTCCTTTCTTCCCCCCTCCCCAGCTGTAACGGCACTGCACAAGGAAGCCAAGTGCTTCTCTTCAAAGCCAGAACAGGAAATAAAATAGTAAAGTAGTTCCTGCCCCAGCATCTCTCCCTCCCTCTCTTTCTCCAACAGCCAGTTGCATACAGCACAAGCAAGTTAAGTGCTTCTTTGCTTTATGCCTTGCCATGGCTTTGACGAGAAGTGTTTCGCTTTCTCTTGCTAAGAAGCTGGGCCTGGAGTAAAACACTGCTCCCAGCCAGCACCCCAACTGCCTACTCTCGCTCCCTCCTCTTCCACTGCACACATGATAGGGAAGGGGTGTCCCCTTGCCCCAGGCTCCCTCTCAAGTAGGTGTTACAGCGAATGTCAGCAGTATATTCCTTTTATTGGTACAGACACTCATAAAATATACTCAGACTCAGTCTTTTATTTAGTTGATTACTTGGAATTGTTATGAAAAATGAATTTAGTCTGTATCTTGCAGCTTATGGAGTGACATTGTCTTCTGTGCTACAATTTAAAATTTGAATATTTGAAGCATGAAATATTTCAGTATAAAGCATTACATAATGAATGATGGTCTAAGAGAAAGAATAGAAATTTTACCATAGATTGTTTCACATGTTAGATTTCCCCCCCAACATTCCAAAGAGTTCATAGTAACTTACATGGCCTTCCCAGACAATTTCTCATTCCAGTATTAATCAGGAGCAAACCCTTGTAGCTGTGAAAATACATACAATTCCATTATTTAGAACTACTCCTGATACTTGCAGTTGATACCATATATGTGGCCCCTTTTTAATGGTACTGGGACGAGGACTGTGAGACCTGCCTTTGGCCCTACTAAAATCAGATGGATATTGCAGCTTTCTTCTACCATTAAACTTCTTCTCTTTCATACTTCTGATCTGTACCAATCTAAGACTTGGTTCAGATGTCATGGCAAACCATGATTTGTTGCTTTGTGAGCAAGCTGTTCACTAGGAGTGTTCTGAGTGTTAAGACTACAGTATTATTTCTGTGGAAAATGCTTTGTATGCCTAAATGGGATTTTTTTAAACACTTTTTTTGGCTGGAAGTATTGTTGTTTGCGCTGTGTGGTGCTATGATAGAAGACTTCAGTGATGCTAAGAGGTATTAGCTTAATTGAATTGCTTGTTGACTTCTGGCTTGTAACAACTCCCTGATTACAGACACAGGAATGTTGTGCAGGAATGTTGAACAAGGCACATCCATTTTTCCTTCTGTGGAAGTTAAGATAACACTGTATGATGGACTGGTAACTTGTCATCTTCATTGCTTACCTGTGGCATCTTTGTTTAGAGTAGTTGGCCTGCTTTTATATTTATGCACATTGCTTATGGTAATAGGAAAGCTACTCTTACACTGAGTGATATAGTTGTGGAAGAATTGTGATGTAGATTACTGTGACCAAAGAAAGTGTCTTAAGGAAAGGCCACAGTTGATAAACTAACAGAAACTGGGCAAAGGTGCTATGGTCAGGAGTATAACACAATTTTTTGACCTTCATCCACTCTGTTTACCACTTGCTGACAACTATTCATACCTACAAATGTAAAATGTCCATAAATTTTGAAACCGTGGTGGATGGAAAGGTTTTTTTCAAGGAAAAAAGGACATTTTGGGAAGGCTTGAAATATATACAACATTAATTTTGCTATCAAACCTAAACTTCTCTTACTGGTTTAACAAAAAAGCATCATATATACCTTAGCATACTAAATTAATGTGATGCATTGTTTAGACCATTGGTAGGTCCAGGTTAAAATACCTACTCTTCCATAGGAGCTTGCTGAGTGACTCTGGGCAAGTTTTACAGTCTCAGCCTAACCTATCTCATAAGGTTGTTGTGGGGCCAAAATGGTGGAGAGGAGAATGATGTAAGCTGCTTTGGGACTCCACTGAAGGAAAGTGTAGGGCTTAAATGATGGGAATAAATAAATACTATTTTCTGTAAGAAAAGTTGCAAATATAGTCAATACTTGTGAAAAAGTTGCAAACTGCTGCACCCTATGCTACTATTGCAAATGTATCTTAATTATTGCTGGCTGAGAGGTAAGAAAAAATAAAAGTTGAAGGTTGGAAATCAATTCCCTAGTAAACAAGGTATACTATTTGGACAGAAACACTGTCGTACAGCCACAATAGGTAGGACTACCAGCATATCTGAACATCAAGTTAATCTTTGAAACATTAAAATCATTAGTAATATATTATTAAACACATAGCATCATATTAATTTATCAAAATAATTTACATTAAAACAAAAATAGTCTTGAAAATGTGCATTTCTACAGTATATATATATTCATTATAATTATCTAATGCTGTAGATTGTCTTATACAAAAAATATCATACTACACGTTTTGAATAAAACCTTGTCTTTCATTTCACTCATTTAAAAAAAATTCAAGAGTGTTTTTTCAGTGTTCTTTTAATTAGAACAGTTGAAATATTCCTCCGACTTCCATGCTACATGCTTTGAACGAGTGAAATGCTTCTCATTCAAAAACAAAAAATAGTTCCATGGCAAGAATGGGTAGATCCCCTCCACCCACACAAGCTTTTCACACTCCTTGCCACCTAGGCAGATAAAGGCCAGCAGTCCACCCTCACATGCTACCTGCCTAGCCTCCACTACAGCAGGCAGAGAGCCCTGACCCAAATCCTTACAGGGTCTCCTCTCTCCTCTTCCAGAGGCTCCACCAGACAGGCAGCCAGTTCCCTGTATGTACCTCTCCTCACTCAGCTACAGCCCAGGGCTATTGGGGAAAGGGAAACTTGGAGGTTACTGTCCCTATATATACATACTTGCCACCATTTAATTCACTAGGCCTATTGGTTGTGAGCACTGTGTGTGTGTGTGTGTGTGTGTGTGTGTGTGTGTGTGTGTGTGTGTGTGTGTGTGTGTGATAATATTTCCCCTCAGTTAACAACTTCAGGCCAGCAAGGATTAAACTTACTGCCCATTCCATGTGTCTGCCCAAGAGACGTACGTCGGTGGCAGTAAGATGAACAGTCCAACATAAGTTGGATTGGCCACCAACCCAACTCACATTTAGCATCTTGTGTAATCAAACCCTGAGCAAATGTCCTCAGGAAAAATAAATGGGGAGAACTCACTCCCCCGTTTTCTTTTTTTTTCTGGGGCTTCACATCTCTATCCAGGACCAAACCTAAACTGATCTGAGGGGGGAAAGTTGGGAATCATCAGTGTATTAATGACAACTCTCCAAATTCCTGTATTTCTCTGCTATGGAGGAGAGGAGAGGTTTTTATAGGATCCGAAATTCAGAAGAGTTCTAGGCAGTAAGAAGTGAAATAATCCTCCTATCCTAAGAATAGTGGTTGTACCATGTTGGTATTCAGTATATTCATGCTGCCAGCATTAGTTAACGACAAGAAAATTCAGTTCTGGTTGGATCACATCCCTAATCCCCTGCATTGCCTAATCCCAGCAACAGCCATATGCATTGTGTTGTGGAACACTTTCATGTACCTACTGAAACAACAGGAATTATGTCAAATTGTATTGCACTCCTTTTGTGCTATTTATCAAAGTAGAGCTGTTAACACTTGCAGACTGAGTTTGTTATAGGAATAATTCAGACTTCTTGAGATCAAGCCCATATTTGAGCTGTGATCATTCTACTTGAAGGCTACAAAGGAGTTCTTGTATTTGCAAAACTATTTTCAAATCTGATCTGTCCAGCAGAAAAAGAGTTACTAGATAGTGCTTATTATAGCATTTGTCCATCTTATCATGTCTCTCCCTATGTTCCATCATGGCAATTTCATTCATCTGAACAGGGCCTTCTGCAGGTACAATTTTGTACATGGGCAAAATCAAGAGCTGCCCGTACACGTGCATTCTCTGTGTTGGCCCCCACTTTATGGAATGGCATATCTGAAGAGGTCAAGAAAGCTTCCACTCTCCTGGCTTTCTGGAAATGATACATAACTGAATTATTCAAGAGGGCTTTTTAGATAGGAGGGTTGTACTGTAAGGAAATAGGTTCAAGGAGATGCATAAGTAAAGGGATAGGGACCATAGATTTTATTAGTACTGTGTTGCTGTAAGTATAATCCTACTGGATAGTTTATATCAGTGTGAGCATTGGTTATGCTCTGTTTCAGCATTTCTTCAACTCTGTATTGGATTTTTACTGGTTTTAGATGTCTTTGCAAATTTGCGTTTATATATTTATTATATTGTTTATTGAATTGTCTTTGAAATTTACTGTACTAGTTAACACTATGAAAGCTGCCTTGAACCTCAGGGGGAAAGGTGGACTATAACATACATAAATAACAAATTTAAAATCAGTCAAAGGTATGTTAACTATACCACCTTTTGTGTAATAGTATTTTTCAAACCCAACTAAATGCTTTTAAAGACAAGGTGGACATGCTGTAGACATGTACAGCTCTTAACTCTAAGATGCATTTCTAAACCTAGAAGGTGCAAAAGAGTAAAGAAACTTGTTTCAATTTGTGCAAACCTCAGGTTTTCCAAAGAGCTGCATGAGGATGCAAATGAAGGCTCAGAAGTTTCAGAAACTGATTCTAATTAGAGACTTGAGGTGCTAATACTTTAATTTTGTACATAATTAAAATGCTATAATGTGTATGCTGAGAGTACACTACTTAATAGTAGAATGCTTTAATGTTATAAAGTTTAACTATATATCAAAATATGGTATTAGTTTTATTGTGTGATCCTTTTCTCACCAAATAATATATTTTATGTAATTTCTCACAAACTTTGTATTTTCTGTTTAACTTCTATCTTCTTCTACTTTTCAGATAGCAAAATTTAAGATGCATGCGCTAAGGTAGCATAGAGTGCATTTGTTTGCAGTTCTTTCTCAAATATTGGAAATATTTGCAGTTTTGCTTGTAGAAAACTTTAATGGCAGGTATATGTTAAATGGTGCAATTTTATACACTACATAGGTTATAAAGAATGTAGTTTATGTTGTTAAAGCAGTAAAATTGGTTTAGGTTTGATAGGACAGTACGTATTGCATATATTTCAATTTTCCCCAAAATTTTCAGTTCAAAGTTTCTGGAAATTTCTCTAGTCTGAACTCTTAATTCAGTCTCTTTATATAGAAAAAGTGAATGTATTGTTATAGTTTCATCTCAGAGCAGTATACATGGTACTCCCTGTTCCATTTTATATCAACAGCTCTGCCAAGGTTGTTTAGGCTGAGAGATCAAGATCACCCCGTATGCTTCATGGTAGAACAAGAGTTTGAAACTGGGTCTCTCCAGTTCTAGGTCTGTGCTCCATCCTCTATAGCACAGTGACACACCAATGTGTGATCATGAAGAACGGAAGTAAAAAAGAAGTGGCTTTTGCATCTTAGACAATGTTGAGTGCTAAACTATTTACAATTCACCTTTGAAATGTAAAGCAGTTTCTTACTTTTGTAACAGCTATCACATGTGTTCACACTGTAACCTTTGGTCAATTTAGACTCCTGATAAGAACTGGAACTTTTTGTCTGAAAGCTTAGTTATTTTAGCAGTTATAGATAATGTCTCAAATTAATTTCAATAACTCAAGACCAAGCTAATTTTATGCAAACATGGCTAGTCTGACTGTGAGATATTGGGCTTATTTAGTTTAGCAGACTCACCAGTATTGTTAGAAGTCTGGCTATTCTACCCTTTCCTTGTTTTAACATTTACAAAGTAGAAATGTTGTGAATCAGCCACAAAGATATATGATAACTCATTAATTGGGATAATCCAAAAGCTTTTTCAGAGCTTCCTTGTTACCTGTAAATTGACAAGAATGAATGGCATTCACTCACAAAGTTTGGAGGAACTGATGGGGCAAGTTTAGAACCACCCCATACCATTTAGAAATCCTCTGTCTGCTAAGTGGCTTTTGTAAAAATGAAAGCTGGGCTAGGCCTTTGACCTAATTTCCAAAATAATGCAGGTTAGACGGAACCAACAAAAGATTAAGCAAATATATAAAACACATAGAAAAAGGCTACAAAGTAGATTGATATGAAGTGAGAAAAAAGGTAGTCATTGGCATTTGCAAGTCAGTACTGGAACGTGTCATCTGCAGTGCTTTATTTGAGGTGTCTTCTGCTGAGATTTTTCCAAGAGCATTTGTGGGGCAGCTTACATTCAGGTCAGCTGCCATCTCATGGGAGTGATACCTTCACTACCTCAGGTTTATTTTTATGTTTTTATTACCAAGAAGAGTAAGTTAAAAGATTTCTTTTTTCCTCACAAGTCAGAGGGTTAGCTGTGAATCTCTCTACACAAGACATCTGGCACATGTTCCTCAAGTTTGGGTGACACAGTGTTTCCTGGGAACTGTAGTTTTAAAACAGTCACTTGAGTTTGCTGTGGAGAGGAAGGTTGAAAATACAAGCAAAATTAGGTTATAGAAGCATTTTTCTAGTGTAGTTTACGGGCAAAAGCCTTTAGTCCCCCCCTCTGCATGCTTTTATTTTAAAAGACTAGAAAAAGGCTTTTAACCTAATTTTGCTTGTATTTTCAACCTTCCTTTCCACTGCAAACCCAAGCAACTCTTAAAACTACAGTTCCCAGGAAACATTGTGTCACTCGACGCTTGAAGAACACGTGCCAGATGTCTTGTGTAGAGAGAGACTGTGTTAGACTGTTAGCAGTGTTAGGATGTTGCAGTAAGTCAAAAGAGAACATTTTTTCCAATTTTTATATTTTTCTTTGGAAAACTCAAATTGTAAGTCACTCATTCAAATTGTTTGCCATTCAATTTTCCTATCAGAAAAATTGGATAATTGGGAAATTTTGAGGAGTGCTGAAAAAAAAACTATTAAACGTTCAAATGAGTGAAAAGCTTTTTAAGACAAGGTTTTATTCACTCAAATCATACCATGAATAAGTCTAAAGACTTTTTTCAGTTTTTTCAGTGGAAGATTTTGGGGGACACTGAAAAAACTCTTATAAAGCATATGTTTTTCTTTTGGAATGAATGACATATGCTAAAGCAGTATGGAGTGCAGCAGTGTGCAACTTTTTCACTTTAGTATTGGGTATATTTGAAATTGTAGAAACTTAAATTCCATGAGAGTGTCAAATAGTACAATTTAATATGCTAACATAAATTGTGCATTTATTTATTTACTTCATTTATACCCCACCTTTCTCTTCACTGGGAACCAAAAGTGGCTTGTAAATTTCTCCCCTTCATTTTATCCCCATACCAGCCCTGTGAGTTTGGTTAGATTGAGTGTGTGATGGTCAATGGTCACCCAGTGAGCTTCTGTGGCAGAGTGGGCATTCAAACTTGGGTCTTCCAGATCCTAGTTTAACACTCTAACTGCTATACAAACTTGTAAAAAGTCCAGTAGCACTTTTAAGACTAACCAACTTGCAACTGATGAAGAGAGCTGTGATTCTTGAAAGCTTATGCCTCAATAAAGTTGGTTAGTCTTAAAGGTGCTACTGGACTTTTTACTACACGGCTAACTCCTCTGGATTTATACAAACTTGGTTTTTGTTAGGGCAGCAAAATAGGTTTAGGCTTGATAGGAAAATGAGTGCTGCATATTTTCCCTGAAATATGCCCATTAAAAAAAACCTTTCCCCCCATCACCGCACAATTTCATGAAATTTTACATCTCCATACATGCACATGGATACAGAGGGGGAAATGACAATGGAAATAAAAATCCTTGAGATGGAAGAGGTACAGTTTTGCATAGATGTCTCTTGCATTTTGTGGCCTTACATTTTTCCTTCTATATCTGTTTATTTATTTATTTATTATTTATATTTCCATTTATATACCGCCCATCCCCAGAGGCTCTGAGCGGTGAACAGTTTAAAATCAATAAAAACAAGAAAGCAACAATACTAAAATCAATATACAAAACAATAATGATATATTTATATTTAAATGTTGATTGAGGATTCACTTCATACATCTGTTCCTACAATGTAATTCAGTGTAATTCAAAATCCTCAAACATGAACAGAAATGTTGCTACCTTTCCTGATAGGAGGCCTTCTCAGGAGATAGCTGACCCCAGCTGCTTCTAATGGCAGTCTGCAGTTCTGCTGTGCAAGCTACTTACATGGAAGGGGAGCAACTTTCCCATATCTGTCTCCCATCAGTGGACCCATTTGCAAGTAATGAAAGCAGCAGACTGGAGCCCTTTCCTGTTCTACATGCAGATTAACTGGAAGTGGACTTTTGAAAAGTAAAGATTTCTAAGAAATCAGGGAAAATGAAGATTTGCAAATAGAAACAAAATAAAGTTCCATATGTGGGACTCAAATGTTAATGGAATCAAAGCAATGCCAACAGGAATGGAGTGTGAGGTGTGACCTTTGAGCTACTGCCTAGTCTCTGCCTCCTTTTTTCATTCACTAGTCCTTGGGCATGACATTATTGGTTGGCATAGATGGATGTCTAGATTCATGAATTACCAAGTGCAGATTCTGTGAATGTTGCTGAGTTTTGCCACGTTAATTTGACCTTATATGTGTGGTCAGCAGAACGATGCATACTCACAAGTAGTAGGAAGCAAGCTGGACTGGGAAGAAAAAGGCCCTGGAAAAGGGCACTGTCCCCCTCCCATCCTGCCTCCAAGGGAGGAAAGGAGGAAGAACCTGCCTGACCTGCTCAGCCACAGACAGACCTGCTTCAGCCCATCAAGTAGAAATACTGTAGTGGTGGATATATTGGGTCCTATGTAGTTAGGGGTGAGGGAGGCCCACTGGAGACATTCTGCCTAATATTTTACAAATTTGGGGCCATCTGTGGCTAATTTTAACCCCTTGTTTCCTGTAACAAGCTGGACTTTTAATTTTTCCTTGTAGCAGAATAATAATATTATAATAGATTTATATACCACCCCTCAGAATGACTTAACACCCACTCAGAGTGGTTTACAAAGTATGTCATTATTCCCACAACAAAACACCCTGTGAGGTGGGTGGGGCTGAGAGAGCTCCAGAGAGAGCCATGACTAGCCCAAGGTCACCCAGCTGGCTTCAGTTGGAGGAGTGAAGAATCAAACCCGGTTCATCAGATTAGAGTCCCACACTGGGAGAAAAATTAAAACAGAAAGCAGAAAAACTGCCTCTTTCTAGCCACTTCAGATCTTCTGGATGGTGGCTGGCAATTCTTGTCATTAAGATTTTTAATCTGTTGAGCTTTGTTGTAGTAAACCAGATATTAATAGCTACTTGCCTAATCATCTATGCTAATAATTGCTTTCATACAATCAGGCAAGGAAGATTTTATTCAATGGAAGAACATTTTTTTCTTTTAAGCCAATGAAATGCTATGAATGAGAGCTGTTTTTCATGTTACAAAATTCATGTTGACCACCATCAGTACTTTGGTTCAAACCTGCACCTGGAATCCTGAATTGGGAACTCAACTCTCAGGCAGTAGGGATCTCATTTGGCTCATATCACAGCACACCAGAAGAAGAGGCTTAAGACTTCCTACTGCACTGTTTTCCTGACCTGAAATGGTCCTATGGGGACAGTGTTTGCCCCATTGAGGAAATTTGCATATACTGATGGTTACATGTAATTTTTCCAACTAGGAAAATGGCTTTTGGAGCAGTTTCAGGTCAGGGAAAATAGCATGGCTTAAGGTCCTTCTTCACATGTACTGTGGATTCACCCTTTCCTTCCACTGTGTACCTGAGATCAGAGTTCTTAGCACAGAACTCCCAAGTGCACTTTTTTAAAAAATTAAACAGAATTTTATTAATATAAAGCATACAATAAATTACAAGATAGCATAGATTAACAAGTGACAATTGGTAACTAAAACACAACCAATAACCAAATAACAGTATTATATACAATGTAAAGTAACAGTGACAAGGCTTAAATTCTAAGAACTACATTATAGCAATTCAAAAGCAGATTTGTGCACGTCTTTTGACAATCCCCACATGAACTTTGTAATATATGAATCAGTCCTGAATGATGTGGGCATGGATGGGCAGAAAAACTAGTAAACTTTTTTTGTTTGATAATAACTTTGGCTTTATTTGCAGAGATAAAATATTTTTTCTAACTATGTCATCCCTGCCCCTTTGAATAGATGTGTATCTCTTATTAGATTAACACTGTAGTGTGTGAATAATGGAACATTTTGCTTATTGGAGTAATGGCTGAAGTTACTTTCATTAGAAGTTAAACATCTGTAAGGACTTTACAAAATTAAAGTTCTGGCCACTGAACTACAACGGAGTAACTTCTGCTCCTGTATTCACTGCTATGGATTAACTAGTGTTAGTGTTACTGTTAAACTTGTCTAATTTTTCTCTTTCCTCAGTTTCTCACAGTCAGATTACTCGTCTATACAGTCGATTTACCAGTCTGGACAAAGGAGAAAATGGCACTCTTAGGTAGGTACTCTTCTTCCAGCTATTGTGCTGAAGTCCTTGCTTATAAAGTATAATTTACAATTGCCATCTATGCAAGGAGCTGGAGAAATTACATGTAGCCATCAGGATTAATACTCGGCCAAACTACAAGTGCATCAGACCACATAAGGAAAATTCAACTGGGGGAGGGAGGTATATGTTCACATCTGCAGCTGTGTAAGACTTCACATATGAAGTCTTATACAGTCAAGTCATTGGCCAGTCTCTCAGTATTTTGTACTCTGACCAGCTACTGTCGAAGTTACTGGTAAATAATCTTTTCCCAGGGCTTTTGCCTAAGGTCCTTTAACTGGAGATAAGGGAATGGGTTGGGTTGGTTAAACCTGGTATTCAGGTTCTGCATGCGAAGAATGTGCTTTACCACAGTTATCGTTCTTTTTCCCCCTTATTGCAGAAAGTGGATGGGAGGTGGAGTCAGATAAGTAGAAAGCAAGCTTGAGGGCAAAATAGCTATCTGGGAAGATGATAGAGAACTAAAACATTATCTTCCTACACTGCAAACATGAGAGGTACTGATCAAGTGGTGTGGTGGAATGGAAGGGGCTGATCAAAGGGTGCAGGAAGTATGTGGAGTAGGAGAGCTGGTTGGAGATTATTTAAAACACAGCTGTGGCTTATTTATCCTCCCTGGGGCTCTGATGGAACAGTAGGAATATTTCCAAATGTTGACTCAACCTAAAATAAGTAGAAATCCATTGAAGGGCATAAGATGGGCAACTGACTTTCTCACTTCTTGTCAGAAAATCCAGTCTGGCCCAGGCTTTTCAGCCCAATCAGATTCCTGTGTTCTGATTGTCCACTGTTTCATACTACCCCTCCTTTCTCTCTGCAAAGTCAAATGTATAAGCTTTGGGCTTAGTTATACCTAAGGCATTTTTTACACCAGAAAAAAGTGAGGGGAGGGGGGAAAATATGCTCATACCACGTAGCATATCTTCAAAAGGCAAGTACAATTTAAAAGCAAGTTTTGACTATTGATTTGTGTTTGTGGAGGTTAGATGTGTGTGTGAAGAAACAGAGAGAGGGAAGTTGTGAGAGAAAATATCCTAACACAAGTCGTCCTTTGCTGTATGGGGAAGTATTTGAAAAACAGCCTTTGTGTTTGTATAGTGTAATAACTGCAGAACACTTAACTAATCTTACAGGTAATAAAGCTTGAACCTTGTATGTCATCAAGAAAGTTAGCCAGTACATTGGTAGTTAATGTGAATAAGGAATAAGATAAGGAGTCAACTACAACATGTAAATATTAGACCCCTAGCTCTGTTTTTAAAAATAAAGTGGCTTCAAAAGGGAGCAGTTAAGCAAAGCAGCAAGATAAAGTGAATGGGGGTGTAGGATGCTGGCAGTGGCTGCCAATTCCCTGTTCTGAATTGTTAACTCTTTGCTTCTCTGCTTTCAGCTGTCTCAGTAAATTGGCTTTTCTATTAAAAATACATGCTATAATACATGTACAGTATATAGTTAGTCCCAGCCACCTCCCCTTTTTTCCTTACTTTAAAATAGTTTAAGCAAGCACAAGAAAAGTTTTTTAAAAATTAATGCTAGGTATGGTGGTGCAAAAGTAATAAGTGTCAGTGGTAGATTTGGATGAGGAGAATAAAGGTTCAAATATCCATTTGGTTAGGAAGCTTCTGAGGCTAGATCTCACTTCATAACAAGGTTGATACAAATGTAAAAATAAAACTGTTTTACAGAAATATGGCGAGTTAGATCCTATGATCTCTTTATGCTGCTCAAATGCAGCGTTCTGCTGTTTATACAAATTCTCCACTCACTGCAGACCCCCACATTGCATCCAACACTGCTTTAGGAAGATGGGACTGTCAAGCGGGAGGGAAATTAGGGGGGTATACTTTCAGGGGATTAGAGGAAATAATTCGGAATGTAGTCCTCATATGCAAAGGCTATATATTTTGGAATGCCACTTGCCTGGGTTTCATAGTAGGATGTTGGTTTTTCAAAAACATTTGGTTGGCCACTGTAGAAAATAGAATACTGGACTAGATGGGCACCAAGGTCATTCTGCTTAGGGTACCAGAAAATCTTGGGCTGGATGAGCCATTACCAAGTAATTTGGACTTGTGGGGCACCATATCCAAAAGGTTTGGAACAACTGCTCTAAATTAATTTTAGAATGAAGCAGCCTCACTTGTGTTATTTCATAAACTGCCTTTTTTGGTCATTTTCCCATTTAATCTTAGCACTAACTCATAATGAGAATGAGTGCAAAATACAGCAACCAAGCTATAAGCAAAGAGAATTAAGTGAAAGTGACCTGAATGTGGTAAGATGAGCTGCTGATTGTTCTCTTTCTGTTTGAGCAAATTATTTATACCGGACAACTTGCCACCTCTCGTGACTTTAAAAATTGTTTTATTAAATCTTTAGCTCTGAAATTAGTTCCTATATTCACTTTTAACATTGGAAAGTCCCCATGATTTACCCGTTATTTCTGTTTGGGGGACATGTCCGAATGAAATGCAGTGAGATCAAGAATTAGATCTTCGTCTCCAAAAGGATTGCCCAGTCTTCTGCAGTAGGGGGATACCTGCTGTTAGCAAACCACTCTTCCTTCCACAACTCCTTTGGTCAGTGGAAGAAATTTTTTAAAAATTGCCTGGCATCACACAGGACACATCATCATTTCCGGGGAAAACCTGAAAGTCCCATCTTGTTTATCTAGGAATTGTGATTCCTATAGCTGTGTGTCAACACTTTTCCCCCCAGAAATGACATCACACCTGACAATGATGATGATACCCATGTCCTCATCCCCCATTTTCTGCCAGGTTCCAGCCGTTAGCGTGCAACCCTAGTCCCCAACCTTGTTGAGCCTGCAGACATTTTTGGAATGTTGGGAGAAGGTAGTGGGTGCCACCACAAAATGTCTGCCAGGGCGACAGAACAATGGCAGAGTGTTGGAAGACTCCACAACATACTGGAAAATTGTAAACCAAGTGTCCTATGATAGAAGCAGCTTGTTCCAAATGAACAGTGCATGCAGATTCCATGGCGATGCCTCCTGGGTTCTTCTAAAGCATTTTCTGCATCAAGGAGGCATAGGGAAGTTAGGAAAACAGATTGTTTGTCTTCTGTTTCTAAAGAAAGGGGAAAGTTTGCTCCATGCATGACCCCAGGAAGAGGTTTCCATGTCCAGAGACATCGAGAAGTCTGTGTTTAGCTACATTACATCACTGCACTGGTGCAAGTGTCACAAGGATAAGAGGGGCCACTGGTGCAGAGAAGATAAGCCTGTTGCTGAACATGTGCCTCATGTAAATAACTTGTATCAAGTACACTGTTTATTCAATATAAAGTGAATGCTTCTCCATCGTACTTAGTAACATGTTGCTAAAATACACTCCTTCCAGGCAGATCTTGTTCTGAAATGTGAACAAACACAAAGTAATCATTTCCTGTATGTTCTAGCCTAAGCCAGGTGAAGTAGGTTTTAAATTGAGACTTGTGTACATAAAGCAAGTACACCTTGCATCTCAGTATTCATTTATTTTTATGACTTGTGCATATTTTCCATTTGGCATGCTTAGCAGATAGTGTCACTTTCATGGGCAAAATGGCATATTTAAATGCTAGTAACAATGCAGCAGAAATAGTCTTAAACGCTATAGTTACATGTGGTTAATTTTTAACTTTGAGCCCAACCATAAAACATAGAAATGTCTTTCCTGTGGTTTTTCATTTAAACTTCAAAAGCTGAGCTGGAGTGCTAATGGAAAACTTTAACAGTGCTGGGATTCTGACATTGACCTGCATTGATGGAAGAGTTACTTTTCATTGGTCACCTACACTGTTTGGAACTCTTGCCTTTTGTACTGATTTTATAACCGAAAATGGATACCCAGGCTGCTTTTCTCCCAATGTGTACCCGTATTGCCCAAATAAGTATACAGTTCAAAACGGCAAGTATGCATGTCATCTCACACCAAATGCTAGTTTTACTGGATCTTAAGAACGTAGCCTGAAAAATCTGCATTTGTTCCCTCTTAATTTGTTTTTATTTTGTAATATTTAGCCTGATCAAGTATGAGCTTGAAAGTTTACACAATGTTTTTCATTTTGTTGACCCAAGTAAAAGGGTATTACACAGATTTTGGGTTTTTGCTTTGGATTTTGCATGGGCCAATACAGGTGCTTACAGGATTTTTCTACAAGGGGTATAGCGTAACATTTTCTATACAAAGCTCTAATATAAAAAGATAAGCACAATAACCATTCAGAACTGTAGTAATGGGACATAGCAAGTCTAGGAAACCTTATTTTCCACATGTATTGTAAGAGGCAATACAGAGAGGCCATAGTACCAAATTTTCTAATAAATTCTAATTCATTGACTTCTTTCATTGAATAATGATGACTTTCAGGGCAGCAGCAGAGTGTCTGGGGTGATTGAAATGTTCCCTCTCTTGTTTCTGATTGTTCCTTTTTTATGGCAAACTTATCTTGTCTTGGAAAGCCATACATCTACATGCCTGGCTTGAGTACTTTGGTTCAGGCTCGTAAGTTCTCACAGGCCCAGTTCTGGCTTGCCACCCTGGGAATGGAATGAGCAGGCTCCTTAATTAATTGCACCTGCAGCCTGTTATCGCGGAGTAAGATGTCATTGGGTGGAAGGGAGTCTCAGCTCCGGTCGCCCTCCCCGCTTTCTCAGGCCTAGCAACGCTGATATCGAAGTGTGTCCTGTTTGGCTGACAACCCTAGAAAAGATGGCTCCTCACAGCACTCAGGAAGACACACGCTCTCACTTGGACACCTGGTTTGACCATTCTATTGCAACAATTATTCTACCAGCATGTAAGAGTCTTTGCTCCATGTCAGGCCCTATGATGACCAGAGCTGCCTGGCATGGTTTTGGAACTTTTTTGTCAGTATGAACAACCTGAAAGCCTCAGAGAAATGTAAGTTAGCAAGCCTTCATGTCTAGTCAGTTAGTTTTAGCTAAAGTTAGGTAAGCTGTTATTTTATTGCCCTTTGCTTGTGCCTTATAGAATGGTTCCTGCTCTGCATACACTCTCTTGAATGAATAAAAACACATTTAAGCCTGTGTCTGGAGTTTCTGACCATTTGTGTGCAAGTTCTCCCAGAATGAACCCAGAGACTGGGAAGTCTCAACAAATGAAGGGACCTCAACCTTCCAGAGGGCTGCTAGGAGTCTCAGGTGGCTGTGTTCAGTGCTTGGGAACAGTAGCCAGGGGTTGAACCTTTATACATATCTGTTTATTGTTTGGCACAGAGACTGTCTAGAAAGTCAGAAGGGTATTATTGGCATGTAGTGGCATATATTACACTGGATGGTGAGCAGGTGAATGAGCCCCTAATGCTAGGGGTGATGTAAATGGGTCCTGAAATATAGTGATGCCTAGTACCTAAACAATTTATTACACTCTATTGAGAAAACAAACAGTTTGTCAAAACCCAACTAGTACCCAGAAGTATCCTACTACATGCTAGGCCCAAAAAAAAGTGATAATATGACTTGTTCTCCCCTAAAGTTACCAGCTGAAGTCACAGATATATAGTCCAGCACATACAAAAAATGTTTTTTTTTCCCTCAGACTTAACATGCCTGCTCTTGCTTACAGACAGGTCTCTAAATTAAAAAGCAACTCAGCAATAAGTGGAGGTCACCTAATAGGGAAGTAAGCCTTGCAACAAACCCGTATGTCAACTCTGTCCCCATAGCTGCCCAGACAAGGTAACACAATGACAGGACCTAACAACAACCATATTATCATCATCTGCTTGTTCTTCAGCCAGTGTGATATATGCCCTCATGGTTACATAGGTTCAATTCAGCAGTTTCACCCTGGAGTCTCCCTTCTGAAGGCAACCCAGTATACAAATGCTAAATTAGAATTCCTCAAGAAATTTTGTTATATTTTCTAAGGCTTCAGCAAAGACGACATTTTTCTATCATTGCAGGTACTGATTAGCTTAACAGAAATACGGAGATTTCTCCATCAGTTTATGAATTTTAATGGTCTCCGTACTTACTGTTATACTTAACATAATAATGTTACTCCCTGTACTTCTTTAATAGCCTTTTTCCCATGCTGTTTACATTTTTTCCTTTGTAACTGTGTTTGCATATGTATATGCCATGAATCTGAAATGGGTTCTAGTCCAGGAGTTCCCAGCCTTTTGGGTATGGTGACCCAGAAGTCCAGATTTACTTTGTATGATGACCAATTCAGGGCTGGCCCAAGAGTTTGAGAAGACACGGGATGGAGGGGAGGGGGTAGGTTGAGGAGATGCAAAAGATGGCAGATGTTGTCAAAGAGGTAGGTGGCAAGTGGCTCAGTGCTGTACAGCCCCACAGCAGGTAGAGGGCAGCGAGGCACCAAAGGGGCTGGGCAGGAGGTTAAGCTGCTGAAGGAGCAGTGCTAAGACACAGAGCCTGCGTTCATACGCACCTGTTTCTTTCCTCTTGCTTTTCTATGAGCTGAATAGCTCTCGCCTACTCTCCAGCCTTTCCCCCCACTCATTATTGTCATAAAGGGGGATGGTGAGGCAAGAATGTGAGAAGCTGGGAAGGAAGGAAAGGAGAGAAAGAGAAGTGCATGTGGCAGGAGCCCCCATTAGGGATGGCTGGCTCATGCCCCACTTGAGAGGCTTTTTTGACCCACTTTTGTGTCCCAATTCACAGACTGGGAAATGCTGTCCAAGTTTGCCTCAATAAAATGTTTACATTTAAGACACCACAAGTCTCTTGCATGGTATTACTGCAATAGACCAATATAGCTGGGATCTTTTCTCTTTACTGGATTTTTGTTTCATTTGTGTTATGTATAGTAATCTCTTACATTGCCACACCTTTTTGGCCTTCCCTCTTCTTCTCTGTATTTAATAACTGTCTACAAAAGTTTGTCATTATTTTGCTAGTGTTTACAATATCACAAGTCTCTTTGTTGTTTCTGGAAAAGGCTACCCCTGAAATCTAATGACTAGTGCAACAATGTCTTTACGGTGGAAGCCTTTAATACATTTATAGCTATAAATAATGTGATGCCTAAACAACAATCGGTCTTGATTCATAGCGTAAAAGTTTAATATAGATTGTTTTTGTTTGACTAAATAACTGATGTGGATTTTTTAAAAAACTCTAGCCGTGAGGATTTTCAGCGCATTCCTGAGCTTGCCATCAACCCACTAGGAGATCGGATTATCAATGCCTTCTTTCCAGAAGGGTGAGTTTCTGTTAGGTGCATTATAATTAGACTGTATTTTTGACATAGCGTACTTGTAGAATAAATATAAACTTTTTCATTTTTAATACAAAATGTGTTTTGCTGCACTTTGATTGTAGTGTTAAAGTATAGGAAGCAGCGGAGACCTTTGCAGCATTCTATAATAACTATGGTAAAGGTAAATTTGCAGCGATATTCAGGGTACCCAAGCTGCTGTTACTTGTTAAGATAACTCGCTCAAAACAGCAGTAATCACTACTGTCTTTTAGCAGAGGTCTCCATTCAGGAGATTTAATTATTGTATGTATGTATTTAAGACATTTGAGCCTGCCTTTCTGCCCTATTAGGCCCCTCAAGGCAGCAAACAATTAAAAAGACATTATAATAATTTAAAGAGTGATACATATATAAAACCAGCAATGAAAAACAATCAGTTAGGGGGAGGGTCACTAAAGGAGACCCAGATAAAACAGAGTAGTCTTCACCCACTGGCAAAAGACAATAATTGGGGGGACAGAAAAATCTCAGCAGGGAGAGAATGCATTACTTCGAAGCCATTAGGTTTCATATGGGTGGCTGTGTTCAGGGCCGGATTGACGGGGGATGGGGGTGGGGTAGTCTGCTCCCGGCACCACCAAAGAGGGGGTGCCGGGCGCAGGCCACTCATGCCATTCGCCTGCCCTGCAGGACGGGGCGCATGGTAAGCTGGCCGCCCCCTGCTCTGGGGCAGGTGAAAGGCAGCGTGGGAGGCTGCCCCCACCATTCCCCTGTCCTGTGGGGCAGGTGAATGGCACGGGCGGCCTCCCAGCCACTCGCACGGCCGCCGCCAGCTCTGCGGCATGGCAAGTTAGCCGGCTTGCTGCGGGGCAGCACGCTCCGCCCTGCATGATGATGTCATGGAAGTGATGTCATTGCACAGCGCCGGGAGCGTGTGTGCACAGTGCGCATTCGCAAGTGGCCAGTCTTCGGTTGCCCTGGGCGCTGGCAACCATAGATCCAGCCATGGCTGTGTTGAGCAAGATTCAGGCCCAGTAACACCTTAAAAACCAACTAGATTTCCAGGGTATGAACTTTTGGGAGTCAAAGATCTCTTCCATCTGTTTAGTAGCAGATCCGTCTTGTCAAGCTTCATTTTATTGGCCCTCATCCATCCCAAAACTGCCTCCAGGCATTAGTTTAAGATTTCCATAGCCTCCATGGGATCTGCTGGAAACATGAGTTAGAACTCAGTGTCATTCACATGTTGGTGACAACCCAGCCCAGATCTCTGGATGACCTCATCCAGCAGGTTCATGTTGATGTTGAAAAGCAGGGGGGGACAAGATGGAATTTTGCAGGACTCCAAACGTCAAGGGACCAAGAAGCAAGTACCCCAGTACCACCTTCCAAAATCACAACATAAGATGCCTCCCAGCTTCAACCATGAGAGTTGCAGTCTGGTAGGATTCCAGGATGAATGATATCAAAACCCTAGGAGAGGTCTAGGAGAATCAGTAGAGTTACACTCCCTCTGTCCATCTCCAAACACAGGTCATTCACCAGGGCAGTCAGAGCTGTTTCAGTACCATAACCAGGTCTAGAACTAGATTGGAAAGGATCCAAACTAATTACTAGTTACTTGAAAATCCTTGACAATTAGTTCTTTAAGTATACGATTTCATTATGAAGGCTTAGATTTATTTCTATTATTCTCTACCCCATTTATCAAACAGAACTCTACTAGTCGGGGCATAAGTTCTTTTATTTTTTGCTTTAAATGTGTTTTAATTTATTTTTAATTAGACTGTTTTTACACGGTTGTTACCTGCCAAGAGCTGAGATGCCTGGGAGAAAGGCAGATATATAAATATTTTCAATAAATAAACTAATTTTTATCTTAGAAAAATTTGATTTTGCCAATTATCAAATAACTAGCTGACCATTGAGATCCTCACTACTCCCCAGTTGAGACGTCCTTATTCATCATGTTTTAAGATACTCTTTGAACACTCACTCAGTTAAACAGCAAGGCAGTTTAAGTTAAGAACTAAGAAAAGGAAGCCAGAACTGTGCATATGGAATAACTGGAGGGAAAAGAAAAGCTAAGTTTTTAATTAATTGCATTTCCCAAATGTGGGTAAAGTATTGTGTGATCACTGAAACTCGCAGTCAAGAGGGACTCTAATATTTAATTACAAATCATAACCTCTGTGCAGAGAAGACCAGGTAAACTTCCGTGGCTTCATGAGAACTTTGGCTCACTTCCGCCCCATTGAAGATAATGAGAAAAGCAAAGACCAGAATGGGCCAGAACCACTCAACAGTCGGAGCAACAAGTTGCACTGTAAGGAATTTTAAATTATAAATTGTACAGCTTTGTAATCCTGCGTTTTACAGTACAATCTTAAGAACTCTCTTCTGCAGTAAGTCCCACTGAATAGACCCAGATAGCATTCTGAGTAGGTCTGCTTAGTATTGCTCTCTTAATGTATTCCCCTCTTCATTCAAATGTACTGGGAGGAGGAGAAGCTGGCTATAAATGTTATGGAAGAGTTGTAATTGTGTGAAACCAGATTTTAAAAAACTGCTTGTCAAAGTAAAACCCTGCTTCTGTATTATGTTACTTTCAGGTAGTATCCTCTTATGATGAAGCTCATTACTTGATATTTGGGTTTCATGGATCTAAATTAAAAATAAGAAATACTAAGAATATTATTTCATAGCATTTGAAACTTGAATAGTGCTACAGAAAATGTTTACCTATTTTTGACAAGTAGGAGACCCACAAGAACTTACAGGAGCATCTCATTTTTCCCTCTCGCAGTATTTCCTTTTTCCTTTCCCTGAAAACCCTGATAGCCTCTCCCCTCTTCCTGCTTCCTTCTTTCTGTCCCACCCACCAGCCAACATACCTTCATCTGGCCCCTTGTCTTCAGCATTCCCTACTTACTTTCCCCTGGCAGCTAGAACTCTGGTTGACTTGTGCAGTGCTGGCCACCAGACCCAGTTGTGCTGTAGGCTACCCAGAAGGATGTGTGGGCAGCGTGTCACTTTCCCTTGTATCTCCCTCCACACACTATTTCCTCTTTCCCTCCTTCTGGCAGCCCCTAAGGCCTCTCCCCTTTCCTTGTTTGCTTCTCTCCTTCCCTTCCACCAACCAACGTAACTTTTATCTGTCCGCCATCTTCAGCTATATTATTTATTTCATTTATATACAGCCTTCCTCCAATGGAGGGACCTAAAACTGCGTGTATCTTTCTCTTCTCCATTTTATCCTCACAACAGTTCTCCAAGGTTGGTTAAGATGAAAATGTGTGACTGGTTCAAAGTCACTCATTGAGCTTCCAAGCATATTAGGCATTTGAACTTTTACCTTTTACTGACAGAAACCAAGGATTGAAGGCCAACAATACTGTTGTAGTTGCCTAGGAACAGCTGCAGTGGCCAATGAGAGGACATTTGTTACTTAGTTACTGGCACTGCTTCTGGGTTTTTTTGGAGTGTGCGTGCGTGTGTGTTTAATTTCAGATATCTCTGCAAACCCTGGTAGATTTGATTGGTAGAAAGATATGTCTAGTATGTTCATGTCTCAAGTCTCCAGATTTAAGTATCCACAGATGGCACCATGTTGAGAATTAGATATTTGACTGTCAATGATACTTTTAATTTGTTTACATTTATCTAGGAATTTAACAAATATAAAATTATTAAACATTTTAAAGGTAATGGTTGACTCTCCAAGACTCATAGTAATTACTGGACATCTGATAAACATTTCCTTTACTACACTTTTATTATTCCATGGTAATTCCTTATTCATTATTACCTTTAGGCCTTCTTTAGGATACATTTTAATTTAATCCCACTTCTCAGCCCAAAAAGTTCTTCCAAAGCACCTTATAGCAATTGAAAATACAGATGTAAATAAAACACAGCAAACTGTGTGTAGGGAAGCAATTCTTTATGAGGCCTCTATCTGGGCATGATAGGGTTCTAGAAGCAATTGCTGTTTCTTCTGCCCTCAGGAATGGCAGTTGGCAACTCATTCGAAGGATTCAGTTTTATATGTGTTCTAGAAATTCCTATATATAACTAAACGAATACTGATACAAATTGAAGTGATATAACTCTATAATTTGCCCTCAATTTTTAAGCCTTGCACTCTGCAGAGAGAAGAAAAGTTGACCAACCTTGAATTGTATTTACTTCCTTTAGTTGCTTTTCGGCTATATGATCTGGATAAAGATGACAAGATTTCCCGGGAAGAGCTTCTTCAGGTATGTTCATCTGACACAACTATTGTATGTCACTTCAGGTTTAATTTGTGCTTGAAGGCTCAGACCCCAAACATGCCTTATAAGGGAGTATATTTAAATGTTAAATATGGCAACAAGGAAATCTTATTTTTCTGTTGCTGTTGGATTTACTCTGTGCAAATCAGGGTGGTAAGGACTGGAGCCTATTATGTACCAGCCCCAGTGGGAGTTAATGGAACCCTCTACAGTCACTGTGATCAATTTGTAATTTCTTAACAATATGTAATTTTAGACTCAGCAATTGAAAATACAGGTTTAAATAAAAGCAATATAAGTTGCTTGGAGAAACAGTTCTTATTAAAGCCTGAGTGCAGGGATGATTGTGGGGTCACCATCTTCTTCCTTTTTATTTAAACTTGAAGACCATAGTTGGTGCACGAAACATATGGAAGAAGGAAGGTCTTTCAGATATGCAGGCCCCAGACCATGATGGGCTTAAAGATCATATCCAGCACTTTGATTTGAACTCTGAAATAAACTGGCAGCCAGTGTAGTTCCAAAATGGGTAACATATGTTCCCATTGGCTAGCTCTGACAATAATCAAGCCGCTGCATTCTGGACCAGCTGTAGTTTCTGGGTTGTCTTCAAGGAAAGCCCAACATAGATTGTGTTACAGTAATCTTATCGTGAAGTTAAAAAAGCATGGATTTGTATACATATCTTTAAGTTTGTGTAGCCTGATGATGTGCCAGAATGCTTAAAATCCTCTGTTTGTGTTCTTGACTTTACTCTCTTTGGCTGCCAAGGAAATTTTGTCTGTATGGTGGAGCAGATAATGCACCATTCCTAGTGCCAATTAGGGATGTGCAATAGGAGGCTCATGATCCAGCTTTATAGCTGGATTTATGCTGATCTGGCATCTGGCAATAAAGCCAGATCACATAAGAGAATCCCTAATCGGATCTGGGGAACCGAAATCTGCTGGGCCAGATTATTCGGCCACAGGAAGCTGCAGCAGTGGTGAGCAGGAAAGTTTATGGGCAGGAGGAGAGCAGCATGAAACTGGCAGGCCAGAGGAGAATGGTGCGAAGCTGGCAGAGTAGAGGAGGAGGCAACAGGCAGAGTGGTTTCCCTGCCCTCTACTCCTGCCTGAGCTCTAAAAAAGTCCTTCATGCTGCTGCTCCCCTCCATTTAAACTTCATGGCTCTGGTGAGCCTCACCCCTCCCTGCCCTTCAATTTAGGGAAGATTCTCTGGTTTGACATTTGGGGTTATCTGGCTTGACATAGGTGCCCTTGCTGTAGTTTTGTTCTGTTAGGCTTTGTTGGTTCAGCTTGCATGGGAGTGGGACTTGCATTTGGGATTGGCTTTTGGCCAGGGGTTGCCTTTTCTTGAAGTTTCCCTTTGCTTGGAAAGCCTTGGAAATGATTCCCCTATAGGAAACAATGGAGAGTGGCTGGGGGCAGTTTGTTCAGGAGCCCATAGAACTGGACCTCTTGATGCAATCTTCCTGAAATGGGGGGGGGGGGGCAGGAAGGACAGGTTCCTTGAAAGTTTGGCTGAGTTTGCTTGAAAAATCCCCCCCCCCAACTCTCTGGATAGTTTTTGCCATTATTCCCCAGTGGCCTGATAAATTCAGGATTCTCTAACCAGGTTCTCTGTAACATGTATTTCAGGGATACCAAATTGTTTTGGTAATCCTGAAATCTGGATCTGGATCACCTGGATTTTTTTTTGGTGCATTCCCTTAGTGCCAATGAGTAACATGTTAGTTTGTAGCAGCAAAATGAAACAAGTCCTTAAAGACCAATAAAATGTATTTCTGCATGAACTTTTGTGAGTCAAACCCATTCCCCCAGATGCATTCCTAGAAAACTGAAGTAAGCGGTAATAAGAAAGCCATTCTTGGATGCCTAGATCCAAATAACTTTTGCCCTGTATCAAATCTTTTTTTATTGGGCAAGGTGCTCAAAAGAATGATAGCTTCTCAACTCTACATTTTTTTTCCTGGTTAGGAGGAATTATCTGGGCAAACTGGCTTCTCACCTGGTTGTGGGGAGAATTATTTTGGTCATCCTACTGAATGACCTTGATGGGTAGCTAGCAGGAAGAGTGTGTCCCTGTTGTTTCTGTCAGACTGCAATGGCTTTTGACATCAGCCTTGGTATCCTTCTGGACCATCTTGCTGCAATGGGATTTGAGGGGGCAATCTGTATTTGATATGATGAAAGGCAAACAAACTATACAGACACACAATCCAGACAAGATGACAGTACTGTTAGTAGGAGGTAAAGCTGATCTAGAATTTGGCTTACAAACTGTTTTGGACAAGACTGCATTCCCTCTGAAGGATCACGGCCACAGTTTGGGACTGTTGTCAAGACTCAATATTGCAACAGTCATGTGCACTTTAGTAACTGGATCCAGGGTGGATTTCTCTAATATATGAGGTTGCCTTTGAAAAATGTCTGGAAGCTCCAGTTAGTCCAAAACAGTTTAAGAGCCTACCGTGAAGACCACATAATAACACAAACTTTTTCCCAGTTTCATTGGTTGCAATTCTATTTTCAGGCCAAATTCAAAGTGCTGACATTACCCTTCATAATACTAGAGTTTAGGCAGTGTGAAGCTGGCAGTAGATTGAAGATGAACAAAAGGAAATACAACTTCACACAGTGAATAGTTGACTTGTGGAACATACTGTCACAAGATCTGATCATGGTCATTGGCTTGGATGGTTTAAAAGGAGGAAGATTTAAAAAGGGCAAGAACAGGACAAATTTATTGAGAATAGAACTAATACTATTAGCCTTAATAGCTGACAGGGACCTCTGGGTTCTGAGGCAGAAAATCTGCACTATTTTCTCTTTTCCTGAAAAACTCTTGGACACAGAAAATCTTTTTGGAAGGATCTTTCCATGCATCACTTAGAAAAGTAGATTTTGTTGACTAGCATTTTTGAGAGCTTGATACAGTACTCTGTTACTTGAATATGAGAAGAAAAACTAACTTCCTAAATAACTTACAGGTGTTGCGGATGATGGTTGGTGTAAATATCTCTGATGAACAGCTGGGCAGCATTGCTGACAGAACTATCCAGGAGGCTGATCAAGATGGTGATAGTGCTATCTCCTTTACAGAGTTTGTTAAGGCAAGAAAACTACTTTGTTATGGCAATCCTGGTTACTCTGATGGTAGGATTTTCTGATCAGATTTGCAAGGACTTCAGTTGGCCTAAGACCATACTGCTCTATTACATTCACTGTTTACTCAATTGTCACTAGTTGTTCTTGCCTGGGCAAAAATGAACAGCCCTCTGTGCTAACAGAAGCAAACAAATGTGTCTTGGTAACTTAAATTATTCTAGTTAACATATTTTTCTGTTCTTGAATGCCTGAATTCACATAGAAGAGAAGCAGAATTTAACATTTCACGGTTAAGGTGGCAATGCTCTTAACATGGGTGGTGTTTCTCAAGTGGTTCTATGTACAAATTTTTATTACCCTTATTGGTATTCTGCTGATAATCACTAGATTGTTGTGCAAAAAAACCCTAAAGCACAACAAAATGTATCCAGTTTGAAAGATGATTAGCACAAGATTTATAAAACTCCTTTTTAATACTGAGAGAATGGGAATCCTATAACAAATTGTAATAATTTTGCTTTTCTGCAGGTTTTGGAGAAGGTGGATGTAGAGCAAAAAATGAGCATTCGATTTCTTCACTGATGGATTAAGGTCCCTTCCTTGTTGTCCTGATATTTAAGAAATAGAGTTTATTTTATCCTCCTTTCTCCTGAGCATTGCTACTGGTGCATGTGAGGTACATCTCCAAATCCTTCTCAGTTTGTTCCATCAATGTGAACATTCCTTCTGCATCAGAACAAAAGGATGTGGCTGCAGTGCAGCCTGGAATGGAGCAGTGAAATGGCCTCTTCCTCACAACTCTCTCTGCATTGCTTTCAAATTAGAATTGTGTTCTTCCTGTGTACGATAGCCTTCTAACATCTTATGAACTCTGAATTGGAAACACAGAGCAAATTCCACCAAAGAGCTATTTGGAGTACAATATAAATTTCTTTGACTGAGAAGTAGTATATTCTGGGTTTTTTTTTCATGCCTTCTAAACTTCAAGGTAATGCAAGGCAAATGGTTTTGTTTTCGGGATGAAGGCTTGGGGAGTATACCCTCCCATCCATGTAAAACAAGAATTTGTTTATAGGGATGTAGGGCACCTACCAAGTTTGTAATCTGCAGTTCTGAGAGCTCAACAACTAGGCATCTGCATTATGTGTCTTCATGCTCATTTTTTCTGTACCAGTAAAAGTTAAATACCTTCACACTAATCATCCCCCTTTGTTGAATTACTTGCTCTGAGTTCTTCCTCTCCCCATCTTTGATTATTTTTTCAATGTTTGCAACATATTTTGTTTATTGCGCAACTGTGATGAAAGTCCTATTTTCATTTTAATCACAGTAGCCCACTTAGATTTTTGAGCTCTGACAGGTGTTCTCACCGCCCAGGCTGGAGGATTGGGAAAAGGTTATATGCTCTCTTCATTGGGAACACTAACATTTTTATGAAAATATTAGCATGTGACTACGATTAAGTTATATTTTCCTTCAAGCGCACTCCAATTATTAAACATTGCTACATCAAATTTTGATGTAATTTCAGAGCAGTAAAAGCTTCTTTTGAACTTTCCAAACTGGGTTACCTTTGTGGTTCAATAGGCAATTCCATTATGCTAATTTTCAAAATCAGCTGTTTTCAGCAATGCAACTTGAATTGACAGTGTTTGCCTCCAAAACGGACAATATACTTCTACTAAATTTTTATTTACATTATTAAATCAGTGTTCAGATGTTCTTGTCCTCCCCATTACTTTCACATGTCAGCATGTCTGTAAGTATTGAATGCAGTTTATTGAATGCAATATATTATTACTTCAGTCCTGCAAAATTCAGTGATCTTTTAGAGTTGTACACATTTTTTTCACTTCAAAAAACTGCAGAAGAAAGTCTTTTTCAGACAAAAATGTAAAGTTGGAAAGGCCTGGGAGCAAAATTAAATATTGATCTCTCAAAGAGTTTAGGATTTTGATCATGGTGTAACGTAGACATTTTATAAAAAGAAGGAATGTAACAGTAACATCATTAGATGTCATAGATTGAAATAGCTTATTTTCAAAGAAACACATCTTCCTTTTGATTCTGTAGCTGTAATCTACAGTTGTGCCTTGTCAGATCTATTGTATTCATCAACAATCCATGAATAAAATCCTTCACCATAATGTCTGCCTTTCTACAACAAAAGAAGTGTTAACTATTTAAGACCCTGCAATTGTTGAAATCTACAATTGTAGGGCTTTCTCATCTAGTAACCTGATATTTAAAATACAATCTGTATGTATTGCTCAGTACCTTAAACAGATTTGTTGAAAAGGGGGGACATTATTTAGAACAAAGACTTGACAGTAAAAATCAACTGGAACTTCTTTATTGCTGTGGGACTATGAAATTTGTGTCCTATTTATCCAATGTAATGGTGGCCAGACAGACATCCCAGCATTGCATGTACTTACGATAATAAAAACTGTGTACATTTATACCGCCCTTTTGGACAGATTAGTTCTACACTCAGAGCAGTGAACAAAGTCAGTGTTATTATTATCCCCGCAATACTGCTGGGGCTGAGAGGAGCAGCTTATCCAAGGCCACCTGTAGAGTTCATGGCACTAGTGGGAGTCAGACTATAGCAGAGTACTGATTTGCAGCCAGCCACTTAACCACAATGCTACAGCAGCTTTCATGTAGCTTGGATCCTAGCTACATTATTCACTTATGGAAGGCACATCCACCATTGGAAAGAAAGGTTGTTTTGTCAGGCCCTCATTCCCACAGCAGCCTCCCATGCAGTTCCACCAACGTGCAAAGGGCAGGATGGTTGGGCAAATAGAGCAGGTGCTGCAGTAGGAGGGGGAAGGTTGGAAAGTTTCCATCATCGTGTCTTCTGCGCAGTCCCACATGGGAAATGCACATGCACAGGCCAGCCACAGACGTATCAAAGCTCCAAAAGACACACGATGCTCGCCTGGCCTTTTCTCATGCTTTTTGAGTGGGTGCAGCTATGAAAGTTGGGGTGAGTGGATCCCTCCCACAGTTCTTCTTTAACTGCCGCTGAAGAAGGACGTGCTTTGAGCTCCTCCTCAAATCTGAGCAAGAAAATAAAAAGCGAGAAGATGACTTCAAAGGCACTCTCAAGATGGCCCAATCCAATGGGCACAATAAATGCCTAATGTGCCTAGGAGAAGCACAGTACCCAGAACGGGCATCCTCGATACCTCAAATTTTGCCTAAAATAAAAACCAGTCGGTTCCTTCTACTTTGGCTCCAAGCGCCAACAGTCCAAACCAGTCGGTTCATAGAGATTCCAGCCCATCTTGGTCTTCATCTGAGACGCCGTCAAAAAAGGCCAAGCTGAAGTCGCATACTGAAAAGCACCCAACTCCGAAGCTGCACAAGAAGTGGTCTTCAGCTTCAGTTCCTTCAGCCTCTGCAGCAGCCAGCCCACCCACAGTTCCAAGAACACCGGCTCCAAGGAGATGTTCAGCCTCGGTTCCTGCCATGTTAGATGGCGAAAATTCCAGACCTCTCAGATCTGGGAGTGCCATTATCTCTGCTGGCACCTTCTCCAGTGTGAACTGCACAGAAAGAAGCAGCTTCTTCGGCTTCAACTGACACCAAGGGTTGTCTAGAGGTCATGAGAAGTCACAGATGTCCCTGGGTTCCATACCCTTATGAGTCTGTGTCATTATTATGGATCTCTGGGTCTTTACTCGCCATGGAAGGATCAGCATCCGAGCCATAACCTTCCGAGTGTATCACAGAGGACTCTGCTGTCTCTCCCACTGATGACCTTTGCCTTTACTCTGAACAACTCGTCAGAATGGCAAGGTCATTGGAGATCGAGGTGACTTGTTCAGCTCCAACTTTATCTGATCCAGTTTTCAAAGTTCTCCACTCTGTGGCAATGGGCCCGGTGGCTTTCCCAATTATGCAGGGAATTACAGATGACACGAAAGACATTTGGTCAACTCTGGCATCTGCACTGGCAACCTCAAAGAAGTTACATAACCTATATAAAACCAAGCAAGATCGGGCTGGTTTTCTGTTCAATTACCCTCCTGCTAGCTCTATTGTTACGGAGACCCTACAAAGCAAGGCCCTTCCATGAAGTGCAGGTCATTCTGTCCCCACAGATAAAGAGGACAGAAAGCTTGATATCCTAGGGAGAAAGGTTTATGCCTCTTCAGCCTTAAATTTCTGTATTGGCAATTATGAGGCTATTATGGCCAGGTACCAACTGTTCCTGTGGGACAAGATCAAGCCTTACATAAGTCTCATCCCTGATGAGAAGCAACATCTCACAAAAATACCCCACGGTGAAGCCCTTTGGCTCTTAAAACAACAAATTCTCACTGCGAGATATATTAGGGATTGCTCCGCATAAGCTGTAGCCTCAGCCATTGTGGTTCAGAGGCATGCATGGCTTAGATCCGCTGCTTTAGCCCCACACCATAGGTTAAGGGTTGAAGATCTACCTTTCAAGGGAAATGATCTTGTCTACCACTGACGATGCACTTAAGAAAATAAAAGATGAGGTAACTGCTAGGTCCCTGTATCTGTTGATGGATGGCCGGCCTAACTCGGCCCCGGATGTCCTGGGGCATGCTTTTAAAGTTGTGACTGGATGGTTGAAGCAAAGTCGGCTGAAATTAAACCCCACAAAGACAGAGATCCTGTATTTGAGTCACAGGTGCATGGATTTGGGATCCTGGCTTCCTACCCTCGATAGGGTGCTGCTTATGCCAGTTCTGAGGGTTAGGAGCCTGGGGTTGATCCTAGATGCCTCCTTGAAAATGGAGGCTCAAGTCATTGTGGTTGCCAGGTCTTCTTTTTTCCATCTCCGTCAGGCCAGGTAGCTTGCTCCCTATCTTTTGACCCGCAATTTAACTACAGAGATCCAGGCAATGGTTACCTCTAGGCTAGACTACTGTAACACTCTCTACGCAGGACTTCCCTTGGGTCTGATCCGGCAATTGCAGCTGATCCAAAATGCAGCGACGTGCATCATCACTGGGGTGCCTAGCACTGCACCTATAACACTGGTACTGCACCAGCTCCATTGGCTGCCAGTAGAGTACTGAATCAGATTCAGGGTTTTGGCAATGACCTATAAAGCTCTATGCAAACTGGGACCAGCGTATCTGCGGTACCGCCTCTCCCTATATGTGCTCCAAAGGACGCTCTGGTGATAAACATCTACTAATGGTCCCTGGCCCCAGGGAGGCCCGCCTGGCCTCGATCAGAACCAGGGCCTTTTTGGTCCTGGCTCCAACCTGGTGGAATACTTTATCTAATGAGACCAGGGCCTGGCAGGATCTGCTATCTTTCTTCCGGGCCTGTAAGATGGAGCTGTTCCGCCAGGCATATGGTCGAGGCTGAGCCGGGCCCTGCTGGCCATTTTGGAGAAGAACATGGCCCTCTGTATCAGAAGTACCCACCACCAGGTTGTGCTTTTATCTGTTTATCTACTTATCTGTTTAAGTACTTTTCAGTGATGGTTGGGTGAGAGATTGATGGATTTCTGTGCTGCTTTTGTAATTTTTAAATATTTATATTGTATCTATTTGTGGTTTTAAATTTTTCTTAAATATCAAAGCACAAGGGCAATCGGTTTTATGGCCTCTCTGACATTGATAATTCCGTTTGCTAGACTCTGGCTCCGGCCGTTACAAAATTGGTTTGTCAGGATATTTCATCCGCACTACCAGAACCCATACAAATGGTTCTCGGTTCCGATGATTATTCACAAAACCTTGTCATGGTCAAATGATAAATGGAACCTAATGGTAAGGAGCCTGTTTGGTTCCAGCCCCATTCACCTCTCCCTTCACAGACGGTTCCCTTTCGGGGTGGGGGGCTTACTGTGGAAATAATCAGGTGAACGATCTTTGATCTCAACACAAGTCAAAGTTTCACATCAACCCTCTGGAACTAAGGGCTATATGATTTGCCATAAATGCCTTCCTCCACCTTGTCAGGAAAAAGAATGTTCAAATATGCATGGACAACACAACTGCCATGCATTGTCTGAACAAGTGGGGGTGGCACAGTCTCTCTGTCCCTCTGGGAATGGATAATCCAACATCAGATTTCCCTCACAGCCATCTACATCGCTGTGGAGGACAACACTCTGGCAGATGCCTTGAGTCAGTCCAAGAATCTCAATTATGAATGGTCCATCCATATGGACTTCCTTCAACCCTTGTTCTGAAACTGGGGGTTTCCAACTATAGACCGCTTTGCTACCGCACTCAACAAGTGGTGACCCCCAATACTGCTCTCGAGCAGGCAAAGAGAAGTCCTCCCTAGGAGACACTTTCCAAATCTCCTGGTCAGGCAGTCTGCTGTATGCCTTCCCTCCTCTCCCTCTCATGACTTTAACACTCAGCAAAATGATGAGGGAGAAGACATAAGCTATTGTAATCACCCCTTATTGGCCAAGACAGGCTTGGTTCTCCACCCTGTCCAGAATGTCACAGGGAAAGACGTATCGGTTTCCGCTATCATCAACCTTTCTTCAGGACAATGTGGTTCTTTACCATGATATAGACGCTCTTAAGCTGACAGCTTGGTTAGCGTCCCCTCCAGATTAGAGTTCTCTTCCCCAGTCAGAAACAATTTTACAGGCTAGAAAGCCTTCCACCCAAAAGTCATACTCTGGGAAGTGGAAACGTTTCTCCCTTTAGCAGTTGAACAGGACTTAGCTCCTTCTTCGACGCCCTTGCCATCTGTCTTAGACTATCTGTTCCTGTTAAAGAATCAAGGACTCTCTAACTCCTCTGTGAAGGTCCATAAAGTTTTTTAAAGGAGAGCTTGGCTATCTACTTGGTATACCAACCACCTAGTGCACCAGTAGCTACCCTGTCAAGCTTGTTAGAGGCAGTATCGGGGTGGGCGTTGGATCACCCTAGACTGTTGGTCTTGGGTGACTTCAACGTCCATGTTGATGATGCCGCCTCTTCTCAGGCTACGGACCTGGTGTCTTCCATGGCAGCACTGGGACTCTCCCAATTTGTTTCAGCTCCTACGCATCAAGCAGGCCACACACTGGATTTGATCCTTGGGGCAGGGATTCAGGTGGATCTGGATGCTATTAAAACGGTGCCATGGTCAGACCACCATGTCCTGAGGGCTTGTCTGGGTGTGCTGGCCCTCTCCTGCATGGGCGGTGGGCGGATTTATGCTTGCCCATGGAGACTTATGGATCCAATTGGCTTCCAGAATGCTGTGCGGGATCCAATCGCCCTGGGAGTTCGTTGGATGAGCTGGTGGGGGACTGGCATGACCACCTCTCGAAAGCCATTGACGAAATTGCTCCCCGACACCCTCTCCATCCCCGCATCAGACTGGCTTCCTGGTATACAGAGGAGCTTCGTCTGATGAAGCGGGAACTGAGACGGCTAGAGTGAGTGTGGCGGTGGAATCGGGGCAAAGAGGCGAGAACATTTTATAGAGCGTTTATGAAAGCCTATGAGGTGGCAGTGAAGGCAACAAGGAATACTTTGCCACCTCCATAGCATCTGCAAGCGCACGCCCGGCAAAATTGTTTCAGGTAGTTCAGTCCTTGGTCTCCCTATCGCAGGAAGACTGCCATATTGGAAATTCAGCTATTAGCTGTGAGGATTTTGGGAACTTTTTTGCAGATAAAATCTCGTCCCTCCGTTGTGATCTGCCAGCCACGATTGATACAGTAAGGGAACTGGAGGCCCCTCGGCCGTCTTCCGGTCCATTTCTAGATCACGTCAGCCTGATCTCGCAGGAGGAGGTTGACAGGATCCTGCAGCTGGTGAGGGCCACCACATGCTCCCTAGACCCCTGCCCGTTGTGGCTGGTGAAAGCCAGTACTGATGGGTTGGGGCCCAATTGGAGGTCATTATTAATACATCATTGAGCTCCAGGGTTTTTCCCGGGGTGCTGAAGGAAGCCGTAGTGAGGCCTCTTTGAAAAAAACCATCTTTGGACCCCACTGACCCGTCCAGTTACCACCCAGTGTCGAACCTCCTGTTCCTAAGAAAGGTGATTGAGCGGGCGGCGGTAGATCAGCTACAGGTGTTCCTGGAAGAGACCTCTGTCCTGGACCCATACCAGTCCGGGTTCCGTTTGAGTCATGGGACAAAGACAGTGTTTGTTGCCTTTACGGACTATTCCCGTAGGAACCTGGATCAGGGCAGGTTGGCACTTCTCATCTTGTTAGACCTTTCAGAAGCGTTCAACATGGTCGACCATGAGTTGTTGGTCCACTGTGGGGATTCGTGGGACAGCCTTGCAGTGGCTTGTCTCTTTTCTCCACCGTCGGGGACAGAGGGTGGCACTGGGGGAGAGATTGTCCACATGCCAACCTTTGGAGTGTGGCGTCCCATAGGGGGTGATACTCTCTCCCCTGCTCATATTGTTAGACCTTTCAGCAGCATTCTACACGGTTGACCATGAGTTGTTGGTCCACCACCTCTCCGATGTGGGGATTCATGGGACAGCCTTGAGGTGGCTTGTCTCTTTTCTCCACGGTCGGGGACAGAGGGTGGCGCTGGGGGAGAGATTGTCCGCACGCCAACCTTTGGAATGCTGTGTCCGACAGGGGGCGATACTCTCTCCCCTGTTGTTCAATCTTTATATGCACCCCCTCGCCCAATTGGTGTGGAGTTGTGGACTGGGTTGTCATCAATATGTAGATGACACCCAGTTGTATCTGTTGATGGGTGGCCAACCTGACTCTGCCCCTGACCCCTGTTGAGAGCTCTGGCGGCTGTGTCTGGGTGGGTAGAACAGAGCAGGCTGAAGTTGAATCCCGCGAAGATGGAGGTCCTGTACTTGGGCCGTGGGCTGTCGGAGGTGGGGATCCTTCTCCTGACCTTTGGAGGGGCACCACTTGTGCTGATACCATTGGTTAGGAGTTTGGGTGTGATTCCGGACTCCTCCTTGTCTATGGAGAGCCAGATGGTGGCTGTGGCTTGGGCAGCCTTTTCCTACCTTCAGCAGGCCTGGCAACTGACGCCCTACCTCTCAGCCCAGGAACTAACGACAGTGATCCCTGCAATGGTCACCTCCAGGTTGGACTACTGTAACTCGCTCTATGCAGGGCTGCCCTTGGGCTTGATCCAGAGACTTCAACGGCTCCAGAATGCTGCTATGCATGTCCTAGCTGGAGCTTCATGTAGGACACACATTACACCTATTTTGCAGCAGCTTCACTGGCTCCCAGTAGAATTCCGGATCCAGTTCAAGGTGTTGGTTCTGACCTATAAAGCCCTAAAAGGACTGGGACCAGTATACCTAAGGGACCATCTCTCCCGGTATGTGCCCCAGAGAGCACTTCGTTTAACCGGAAAACATCTACTGGTGGTCCCTGGCCCTAGGGAGGCTTGACTGGCCTCTACCAGAGCCAAGGCCTTTTTGGTCCTGGCCCCAACCTGGTGGAACTCTGTCTGAGGACACTCGGGCTCACCATGATCTTGTATCATTTAGATGGGCCTGTAAGACAGAGATGTTCCACCAGGCATATGGTCAAAAAGAGTCCAGTAGCACCTTTAAGACTAACCAACTTTATTTTAGCATAAGCTTTCGAGAATCACAGTTCTCTTCGTCAGGCATATGGTGGAGGCCAATTTTAGTCCATCAGTGCCGAACCTTCCACCTGTCTCCCTCGATGAGCGGTTATGGAGGGTCCACTGCTGGCTGCCCCAAAAAGGGGTACAGTAATCTATCTGCCTGCTACTACCTCCCCTTTTTGTATGCTGACGGGCAGGAGTGCAGGACTGCCCATCTTGGAATGATTTTGATTGCTGTTTTTATGCTGTGTTTGTTTTTATGTTGTATTCTAATCAATGTTGTACCTCACCCTGAGCCCGCTTGGCTAATGTTTACCCTCCTGTGTCCAAACCAACTCCTCAGTGGAACCTATCTTTGGTTTTAACAACTCTCATGCATAAGCCTTTCAAGTCATTAGCTACATGTTCTCTTAAATCTCTAACAGCTAAGATGACCTTCTTAGTGGCCTTTACATCAGCCAGGAGGGTGAGTGAACTGCAAGCCCAGAGGTATGATCCACCTTTCTTCAGAATGTTTGCAGACAACATAGTTCTCCATCCCAGCCTCCAGTTCCTTCCTAAGGTGGTCTCTGCTTTTCACCTCAACTAGGATATTACTCTACCAATGTTTTGTCCTTCACCTTCTACAGAGACTGACAGGCTCCTACACACCTTGTTTTTACCTAGACAGGACTCTTGACTTCAGAAAGGACCCTAGTCTGTTTCTTTCAAAGGAGCTAAAAAAGGACAGAAAGTCACCACTTAAACCATCTCCAACTGGTTGGTGTGGCTCATTAAAGAGAGTTATGGACAGTCCAAACAGCCTTGCCCTTTGAACATCAGGGCACATTTGACAAGGGCCCAGTCAACTTCACCAGCATTTAGTCTGAGCATTCCACTCATGGACTTACGCAAAGCAGCCACCTGGTTGATTCCATCCACCTTTATTAAACACTATATGATGGACATAGAATCCAGACGGGACACTGCAGTCCCATCTCGCTGTCCCGAAGAGTCTTTTTCAATGATGATGAGCAATGTGCTTACCTCCTGGGTGAGTTAACTCGCTGCTCTGGGACTGCACATACCTCCCTTCCCTGCCATGTGTTTTTTAAAATATGCTAATTTCTCCTTCACCAGTGGCTTATTGAACTGAGGGAAGGATCTGCTCGCTCTGCCTTTTATAGATGTGCCCACTCAAAAAGCGTGCGAAAAGGCTGGGTGAGCATCTCACACCTTTTGGATCTTTGATACATCCACAGCTGGCCTACACATGTGCAGTTCCCATGTGTGCCTGCACAGAAGTACACTTGATGAACCACAGTTACAGGTAGGTGCAACTCTGTTTTCTGTATGCACTACTGTCTCTCTCATGAAAACCAATTGCTAGGGTTGTCATGCAAAGGATGGCAAATAGAAGCAGTCATTGGTTCCTTTAATCTGTTCTGGCATTTAAGAGCCAGAGTGCTGTAGGGGTTACTGTTAGACTAAGATCTGAGACACCCAAGTGAAATGTTCACACTACCATAAAGCTCGGTAAGTAACGTCGGGCCACTAGCACATACTTTCAGCTTAACCTACCTCACAGGATGGTTGTTAGAACAAAATGAGAAAGGGAGAACCATGTACACTGGCTTACATTATTTATAAGAAGTGGCCTGCAGCGTACAGCACTAAAAAGCCTTGGTGTTTGATTCCTAAATACAAAAAGTGCTTCCTACTATTCCCAGCTAGAATTCAGTGCTTTCCCATTAGTCTAAGCTGATTTGTGAACACAAATGTGCTTTAAATAAAATGACCCATCTTGGTACAGATGTTCTATATCTGATCCTATGCAATTTTACTTTCCAAACCCTGTCGTCTTTAAAAGTCTTACTCCCAGTAACTGCATTAAGCAACAGCCTTTTTAAAAATCTCTCTTTAAAAATCTATATTCACTTTTAAAATAATTTAGATTCAGTGTACTTTCCAACAGGGACATTGACATGCTTTTAACATTTCAGTATTTTATAATGATGATTAAGTATACAGCTGTTTGTTAAACATACCTGCAATAAATATAACTTTATATCATATTTCCTAAGGGGAAATCTCAACTCAAGCAATTTCCAATAACTCTTTGTGCTGCTGCTCAAAAAAAAACCTTTGTTTCTCTTTTCCAACCTTAATTGCATCCAAAGTGAACATTAAAAAGCTTTGTTGGTTCATTTTGTTAAACTGATCCAACTTCTGAGTGCTGAGAAATTCTAGGGGCTAGTGCTTAGCCAGGTTGGTTAAGGGAGTACAGGATGGAGGAGAGAAATTTTTTATCAAAAGGAGCGAGTACTGGAAACTTGTGGTGTCTTTGTAATATTTGCATCCTTTACAAATATGCCGGTAGAGTGCAGGTGAAGATGCAGATAGATTTGTTACCTCATGCTGGCTCCCCAGAGAGAGAGATTCTGTACTTCTGCCAAAATTCTTCCATTTGCAGCTCCTGCTTCTCTCTCTCTCCTGTCTCCACCTAAACAGAAGCCTCCTGACGCCAAAACAGCAACAAAATATTGTTACTCAGGTATCATTGAAGTTTTGTTTAGTTTTCCTGCTATAGGCTAACATATTAATTACATTTCACTTTATACTTCTGCATCCTATCTTACTTCTTTGCAACACCTCTCCCACTTTCGGACTGGGATTAATAAGACTCAGATCTAATGGTGGGCACTAAGAAATTGATTTTTTAAAAAAAATCAGGTATCCAGAATACTATATATATTTGGGTCTAAAATAACAGTATAGTATTAGGATTTGGGTTTTATTCAGAATTCCAAATATATTTAGCTCCATTATTCCCTATGGGGGAATATTTCTGGGAGCCTGAAGAGGCTGTTTTTCAAGCAAACTATACTAAAATTGAAGGAAATCTAGTTCTGCCTGTCCATCAAAGAACCCCCCAAGTTTCAAGTAGATTGGGTCAAGAGGTCCAGTTTTATGGTCCCTAAAGGTGCCCCAGCCACTCTCTTATTTCCTGGGGGGGGGGATCCATTATACAATGTTTTCTCTGGGGCAAAGATAGAAGCCTAAAAAGAAGTCTTAGCCAAACTCACAAGGGCAACCATGCTGGCCACGCCTCCCTGTCCAAGCAGAACCAATGTAATACCAGAAAATCACAGCAGAACCAAACTGAAGCAAGGGACACTGTTACAAGCTCAAAAGATCCAGTTTCATTCACAGATGTGAGGCAGAACCCAGGGCCAGTGGAATCCCAGCACCCAAACTGGCAAGCGGGTAGGACCAAGGAAGCCAGCTAGAGGTGACAATGGCATATAGCAAGCAACACTCGCTCCCACACACACACAGTAACACTGCCTCTCTTTCCCCTCCTTCTGTAGCCTAGAAACCTGTAAAGGGATAAAAAACAAGTTGCTGCAACCTTTAAAAAGTGATCCCCCAATATTCTCAAATACATCTGGATAATTCAGGAATTTAAATACTGGTTTATCTAGATATACCCAAATAAGACTGAATAGGTATATTTTTAAACCAGATATGCTAAATTGCACATCCCTAAGACCTCCATTCCTATTCGTATCTGACAAAGGGAGCTTGACTCTGAAAAGCTTATATCCTGGAAACTTCGTTGGTCTTTAAGATGCTACTGGATCAAACCTTGCTCATCTGCTGCAGACCAACACAGCCACCTGAAACAGGCTGACATAATTACCCTTCTGGAATTACTTCTGTCCAAAATGTGGTGCCTTCTTCACACATCCATGTCTCCCTTTGTTAAATGCTAAATTTCATTCAGATCCTGTTCAAATGAGGCAGAAGGACAATCGGGCCCAATGCCTGCTTTCCTGAGCCAGGCAAAATTTTATCTCCAGTGTGAGAAGACAAGGAAATGACCACTTGTGCATTGAATAAAAATGCTATGTTTATTGAATCATACCAAAGAACCAAGGCAATCTATGTTGAGGCTTCCACAACGCACTGTCTCATCAGTCATCCAGCATGCTGTGCTCTCACATACCAAAGGTTGGCTTCTGTTGCAGCTGCAATGGGCCGATTCAAACTGAAAAGTCAAAAAATGGTCAGGATTCTGCCTGTTGGTTCTACTCTTGGTCCTTTTAATACCCTGAGGTGTAAAAACCTCTCATGCTTGTTGCTCCTGCCTTCCTAGAGTTACAGGCTTACAGGCTACATCAACATTTGGCAAGTGAGTGGGTTGAGGGTATCCATCTCCTCCGGGACCATCTGTTTCCTGCAAGTCTCTGCTGATTGTGCTGACAATTGCAACCAACTTCCTCCTCCTCTGGAAAACAAAGGCATCTGGTATGTATAGGTCAAAATAGCTCTGGTTAAGGCACCAACTCTGTGTTTCTTCTCCCAGATGAGAGGTTCCAGCACATCAACTTAAATCTATTCTGGAAGGACAAGCAGAAAGTGGCATCACATACGCCAAGTCTCTGGCATTTCTCTGGAATACTGACATTAAAATTCCTGGTTCTTTTGGCCTTCAGGTCACATACCCACTTAGACAACCATTCTCAGTGACCACCCTGCAGCCCCAACTTTAGAAAATGATAAGAGTTTCCTTAGTATTGCATAGTTTAAATCATACATAAATTCATAGCATACATAGGTACAGCAAACCATAAGTTCAGGTCCCACTTTTCACACTGTCTCCAGCTTGCAAGAAAGATTATCCCCTCCTTACAACACAACCAAAACCCAGACTTCTGTTTCCATGAAGAGCCAGCTTGCTGCTTTGAAAAAGGCCACAAGAAAAGTATAAAGGTAACAGCCTCCCACAAGTGTACATTCTCCCCCTGATCGGAGAAAGGTAGTTGCCAATAGGAGATAAAAACTTAAAGCTATAATGCCTGTGGCACCTTAAAGACAAATAACATTTATTCCAGCATGAGTTTTTGTGATTCGAGCTCACTTCTTCAGATGATAGAAGAAACTAATCCACCTAATGTTCAGTTGTGTTGAAGATCGAAAGTCTTTTCATCTTCGTGGCTTCTGAGCAGTCCCACATAGGGACTGCACACATACAGGCCAGCCATGGACAAGATTTCCAGAGCTTTCTAGAAGACTAGGAGTGCCCCTCCTCCCTTTGATACTTTTCTGCCAAAAAAATACGTGATCAGGAGGAGGGGTGTAATTCCCTCCTTTCCCTTTTTGCCACCACAGAAAGAGGATCTCCATTACTGATCTCTGCTTTTCCCTCACCTCATCCTTTATGTTGAGGAGAATTTTTTTTAAAAAAATTTAACCTACTCCCTCCCTGGCACCCTTGAGTACTAAGGGCTAAGTCCAGAGGTGTGCCTTGTCAGAGCCTCTTCACAACGGCTCCTTCAAGGTTATGGCTTCATGCCAGCCTGATTAAAGATAAGTCCAGATTAAAGATAAATCCAGAGGTGTGGCCAGTCAAAGCCTCCTCACAATGGCTCTTCCTTCATGGCTGCAGTTGCGCACCAGCCTGATTAAAGGCACCTACCTGCCTGGTTCTGAGGGGAGAAGCCTGAAAATGTGGTCTGACAGAGCTCTCAGTTTCAAGACTGTTTCCCAGAAACTTTGCCTGCATGCATGCCTGGATAAAGGCCTCTCTCTTCCTTGCCTGTGTCATCTCTGAGGAGATACATCTGGAGTTGTTACTTAACAGAGGCCTGGAATCTGAGGCTGAGCAGCTTTTCCCCAAGGCCTTTGGAAATGTCCCTGCCTGATTCAAGGAATCCTGCCTCCTCCCATGCCATCCTAGGTTCCAAAGTGCAGTCCCTGGAGACAGAAGTTAATACAGCTAACACTGAAATAGCCTGGAATCATGTAAGGAGCAGGCCTTATACCACCTAATACAGAGTAAAACTTTGGTTCAGTCCTCACATCTTGTGTGTCTTTTGCTAGGGCTGTTTACTGGGAAAGGAACAGACTCTGGTAATTAGCGGCACTTGGGCTGCTTTCTTCTTATGAGAGAGTGACCTTGACTATAGCCATACTCCCTATACTTTCACAGGGCTGCAATATCCAATTAAGTTGAGTTCTGATTGGTTCCTTGAGTGGGTTGATGCCCCCTAGATTTCAAGAAGCTTCTCTGTCTCTAGGCAGTTTTCCATACCATACCAGTCTTGCTACCTTATATCCATTGCCAACTACCTGCAATGTGTGAGAGAGCTCTTCAGCTCCATGCCTCCAGGATGCCTGGAATAAGCTGGCATGGATGGACTTTGGTAAGATCAGCCAGCTTTGGAACCAGCTCAGAGAATGCTTAGTCAGTTAGCCAGGAGTATTTTAGCTAGTTAGAACACATTTAGATCAGCAAGCTGTTTTCTGCGTTGCCTAAACTCTTTCAAAGAGCAGTTTCTGCCTTGCACATGCTCCTATGTTCTTTTTTTAATAAACTCCAATAATATATTTTACCAGCCTGTGTCCTGTGTTGCTTGTCAAGGAAGTAAACACACTCAAAAAGAACAAACGACCAGAGCTCTTAGAGGCTCCTAGGGGTCCTGAGTGGCTAAGAAAGCCGTCAGGGACGGGGGATGAGAGTCTTAGAGTCAATACAAACCATCAGTGTAATGATTAGGGTTCCTCAGCTGCTTCTGTTTTAACCTACACCTCTAATTCCAATGCTTTTGAAAACAGTTTTTTCCTGTCTGTTTCATGTATGCCCACACTCCCTTTTTCCTATCAGGAAATCATGTTGGCTCTCCCCAGGGTTCTCAATCTCATTGCTGTTAAGATTCAGCAGTCATTTAGGAATGTGCAGAGGGTCTCTTTAGTCAACACAGAAACAAAGAAAAGAACATAATGCCTGGCTTTGGCCTTCCCTAGCAGTCCTTCAGCCAGTTCACACAAACATGAGTAAAACCTGAACTGTAACTGCTCCAGATTTTAGTATCTTGGAATTAACATGAAACACTAAACAGACTTCACAGCATTATAATTTTCACTGCTAGGAGAGAGTTCTTGTTGCAATTGTGTTCATCCTGTCTCAGGGATCATTCCTATATGACACCTAGGGTTGCCAGTTCCATGGTGGGGGTGGGGAATCCTCCATTCCCAGCCTCCCCCCCACACACACACCACTCGTGCAGGGCCAATTACTCTACAGGTAAGTGCTAGGGTCCCGTCCCCCCCTCTGCTGGAAGGGTAAGGGGACCTGGCAACTCTAATGACAATTTCTAACGAGCCAGTTTTGTATAACGGTTAGAGCATTGGGCTGGGATATGGGAAATCCGGATTCTAATGTCATTCTGCCTGAAAGGCTTGCCTGTGATCTTGGGTCTGTCTCTTTCTCTCAGCCTGGCTTGTTTTGCAGGGTTGTTGTGAGGATGGAATGGAAAGGTTTAAAATGTTACAGCCATTTTGAGCCTCCACTGGGGCTGAAAGGTGGAGTTTAGATAAACTCTACACCCATCTTTTTAAAGGACATCTTTTTTTAAAAAAAATTTATTGGATGGGTTAACAAACATAAACATGATAATCATCATTTTCCACCCCATTGCATTTTCCCCATCCTTTCCCCCCTCCCTTATCTGGTGACTCCCAACAGTTTTCCATACCCAACTTAACCTAAAGAATATATACTATAAATTCTTAAAATCTATAATAGTATATATATATATATATATATATATATATATATATATATATATATATATATATATATATATATATATAATACATACTAATCTAGTCTATTTAGTTGTATTAACTGTATTAATATAATACTTATCTAAATTAAGAGTATAAAAATATATAAGTATATAATAGGTACATATACTAACTAACTAACTAACTAACTAACTAACTAACTATATATATATATATATATATATATATATATATATATATATATATATATATATATATATATATATATATATATATATATATATATACACTAATCCTTAAATACCTATTATCTATATTATAAATCTATTGCTTCTATTACATCACTAAAATATTATATATACTCCCTATTGCCTATACAACCTTATTGTTCAACCTTATTACTTCCCATATGAATACACTGTCTTACTCTTAACTTTATAATACTATAACTCTATACTAATCCAATAAAATATACCCCCTTTTAACCTTAAGTAAGTTTCTATCTCCCCCTTAACAACTATCCAAAGACCACAATTTCCCCTTCATGTCCCACTTTTTCTCTACATATTTCTTGAATTTTCCCCAACTTAATGTATATTCCAATACTTCTTGCTCTTTCAATTTCCTTGTTAGTTTGTCCATTTCTGCCATGTTCAGAACTTTCAAGATCCAGTCTTCCATAGATGGTATCTCCTGAGTCTTCCACAACTGTGTATAACACATTCTGGCCGCCGTAATCATATAAAATACCATAACTTTGTCCATTTTATCAAAGTCTTCTAGGTTCATACATAGTAACAACAATTCCGGGGTTTTAATTACATTCCTTTGTAAAATATCCGACATAACCTTAACTATATCCCCCCAGAACTGTTTTGCCTTGTCACAAGACCACCACATATGATAAAATGAACCTTCATGTTGTTTACATTTCCAGCATTTATCAGACATCTGACTTTTACCATTGGCCAACTTCTTCGGTGTTAAATACCATCTATACATCATTTTATAAACATTTTCTCGCACCGTGGTACATGCTGAAATTTTAACTGTATTTTTCCATACCTTTTCCCAAGCTTCCATTGAAATTTCCCTATTACAGTTTATTGCCCATTTAACCATCTGAACTTTAACAACCTCCTCCTCTGTGAACCATTTCAATAATATCTTGTATATTTTAGAAATCATTTTCTTCCCCCCCTGAAGCAAGCAGTTCTCAATCTCAGAATTTTGTAGCCTAAAACCATTTTTCCTTTTGTCCTTCTCATACAAATCTTTTATCTGCATATATTGAAACCATCCATATTGGAATGGCAATTCGTCATTGTCTTTAAGCAAATAATTGTTCTGTTTTATCTCAAGAATTTCTTTGTATGTCAGCCACTCTTCCCCTGCATATTCTGTTCTTGAATTTACTACTTCAGCAGGAATAATCCACATTGGTATAGTCTCTTCCATATATTTCTTGTATTTGGTCCATACAGCTAACAAGCTTCTTCTTACATAATGATGTAAAAACATAGAGTCTGCTTTTACTTTGTCATACCATAGATATGCATGCCATCCAAATAGTTTATTATATCCTTCCAATGCTAACAGCTTCAAATGCTTCAATGTCAACCATTTCTTTATCCAGTCCAAACATACCGCCTCATGATATAATTTAAAGTTTGGTAATTGTAAACCTCCTCTTTCTTTTGCATCATACAGTACCTTCATTTTAACTCTGGGTTTCTTTCCGGCCCAAACAAAGTTTATTATCGTTCTCTGCCACTTTTCAAATTGTTTGCTATCTTTAACAATAGGTATTGTCTGTAGTAGAAACATAATTCTTGGAAGAACATTCATCTTAATTATTGCAATACGGCCTAACCATGACAAATTCATTTTGTTCCATTTAATCATATCTTTATCTATTTGTTGCCATAACTTGTCATAATTATTCTTATATAAATCGATATTTTTCACTGTCACTTCCACTCCTAAATATTTAACTTTGTTCACTACTTCACATTCTACCTTGTCCATCAACTCCTTTTGCTGTTGTTTAGTCATATTTTTACACAATATTTTGGACTTTGGATTTATAACAAATCCAGCTAAATCTCCAAAGTCTTTCATTTTCTTCATCAATTTAGGCATGCACTCTACTGGATCCTCCACTATCACCATTATATCGTCGGCAAAAGTTCTGACTTTATATGCAAATCCTTTTGTCCTCAGTCCTCTTATTGAATTGTCTTCTCTTATTTGCCTAAGTAAAATCTCCAATACCATTACAAACAGAAGTGGGGAAAGCGGACACCCTTGTCTTGTTCCTTTTCTTATTTCCAACTTTTTTCTTACATCCGAATTAACAATTATATTTGCAGATTGATTTTTATATATTGCTTTTATTGCTTGTATAAATTTCTCTCCCAACTGTATCTTCTCCATTGTTGCAAACATAAACTCCCAGTTCAAATTGTCAAAAGCTTTCTCCGCATCCACAAAAGAAACCCCAACCTGCTTCCCTGGGTTTTTATCATAGTACTCAATGGCATTCAACAATACTCGTAGGTTATTTTTTATTTGTCTTTCCGGTAAAAAACCAGCTTGATCTTCTTCTATAAATTCCACTAACCACACCTTAAGTCTTTCCGCTAATATCTTAGCAAATATCTTGTAGTCATTATTAGTTAGAGATATTGGTCTATAATTCTTAACATTACTTAAATCTAATGTCTCCTTCGGTATCAATGTAATATTAGCCTCATTCCATGTATCTGGCATCTCTGCCCCCTCCAGTATCTCATTCATCACTTTTTGCATCAATTGTTTTAAATCCTCTACCATCACTTTGTAAAATTTTGCTGTAATTCCATCCGGTCCCGGAGCTTTACCAACTGTAGTAGCTTGTATTGCTTGCACCACTTCCATTGTTGTTATTTCAGCACCAAGCTTCCCTTTCAGCTTCTCTGGCAGCTTAGGTAAATCAATCATGTCAAAATAGTCTCTTATCTTTTCATAGTCCACTATTTTCTTCTGATATAGTCTTGCATAATATTTATAGAATGCTCTCTCAATCAGTCCTTGATCATATAATTCCTTTCCCTCTTCCATAATTTTACTTATTGTTCTTTTTTCTCTTTTTCTTCAATTGCCACGCCAAATATCTCCCTGGTTTATTGGCTCCTTCAAATGATTTTTGCTTCATTTTCTTCAATTCCCACTCCACTTCCTTATTTTCCATAACCCTAATTTGTTCTTGCAATAACTTTATTTCATACAACCATTTCTTTTTACCTGGCCTCTTTTTTAATTGCTGTTCTACTTGAATAATTTTTTCCTGAATCTCTTTTAACTTCATTTCTTTTTTCTTTTTGTCTCTACCATTTAAATCCATCGACACACCTCTAATTACTGCTTTATATGTATCCCAGACCTTATGTGTGACACTCCTTTATCAACATTACATTGAATAAAAAACTTTGTTTCTTTTTTAAGCACCTCCACACATTCTGGGTCTCCCAAAAGATCCTCATTAATTCTCCATCTCCGTTTCTTATTTCTCATTCCAAATCTCCACATCACAGGATTATGATCTGAGCTAATTTTCGGTAAAATATCAATCTCTTTAGTAAATACTGCCAACTCTTTAGACGCCCAGATCATATCTATTCTAGAAAAGGATTGATGGCTAGTTGAGAAGAAAGTGTATTGCTTCGATTTAGGATTGTATTTTCTCCAAATATTCTCTAAATTTTTTTGTTCCTGAATTTCAAAAAATGACTTTGGTAATTTCCCTGCCCTTACTTTACTTAATGATGAGCTTTTATCCAACTGTAAATCCACAACTCCATTCATACCTCCAGCTACAATTATATGATCATAAGTTCATTGTTCCATTTGCTCTCTTAAGTCTTTAAAAAATAAATCCTTAGAACCATTCGGTGCATATACTCCAAGTATCAACTTTTTTTGGCATTACATAAAAATTCCACAGCCAGGTATCTTCCATTTTTATCAGAAACTATTAATTTGGGCTGCAATTCTTTTTTAAAGGACATCTTATGTTTCACTCAGAAAGGGTGCCCCAGGGCAAGAAGCCCTTGACACACAGACTTTCACTGAATTGGTTGCTGTCAGGGCCCCTGCTGCAATCTGTTAGCAGAATTCCTCTGCTGCAATTTTTCCTTTAAGCAGCTAATCAACAGGTCATTCTGATCCTTTTACCATCCCTTTGAAGGGAGCATGAAACACGTTTTAACCCCATCCTGGGGCATAAAGGGTATTGGCCAAAGTTATAAATTGAGGCCATTGAACATCTGTGGCAGATTGCATCTTTGTAGAATAAGATAAAAGCCCAGTTGCTTCTTAAGAACTAATATTTATTTGCTATGAGCTTTTGTGAGTTCAGCTTACTTTTTCAGATATCTGTGTGTTTCACAGCCTGTAACTGTAATGTATGTGATGAGTCTATTTCTTGAATCTGGAGCTGGACTGCCCTAGTCCAGGCTAGGATTTAAAAAAAAAAAGTAGTGGCTGTTACTGTGACTTGACACAGAGACTCTGAATTCTTCAGTCCAGATAGACAACACTCTGGGGAAAAACAGGCTTGCTGTCAAATCCTTTAAATTCATTTGTCTGTCCTCTGTGATGATTTACTCTACAAGAGAAGGTTAAAATTCAGTGGTTTGCTGTCATGTCCACCACTCACAGGTTTCCTACAATTCTTTTTCACACCTGTGTTGCTTTGTGGGCTTAAAAGACCCAAGGTCTTCCCCACCTCTCACCTGTCCACTCATTAATTGAACTCTTCAGTTCAGTGAGCTACTGTAGCACAGTGCTTAAGTGGTTCAGCTGCAAATCAGCACTCTACTGGTTTGAATCCCACTACTGCCATGAGTTCAGTAGGTGGTCTTGGGTAAGCCGCTCCTCTCAGCCCCAGCTCCCCAGCTGTACTGTGGGAATAATAATAATACGAACTTGTTCACCATGCTGGGTGAGGCCCTAATCTGTCTAGAAGAGTGGTATATAAGCATGTTGTTGTTCATCCCGAGACTGGAAAAAAGTGTTATTTTTTAGTGTTCCTTATTTGTTAAGGAGGACAGATGGAAAAACCTTTTTTAGGACCAGGTCATCTAATTTGTTGTATTGCTGTTGTTACAGTTGTGCTTGGCTGTCTTATTCACACATCTATCTTTCCTGCAGAGAATCTCTCTGCTGTTACAGAGCAGACTACTAGTGGCAGAATTCCAACACTTAGTTGTTTATAAAATGCACAACAACTAGGGTATCCCTCTTGAGGCTGCAGTATAATTTTTTCCTCTGGTCTGTTGATGATTGGTTACAGACCCTTTGCAGGGCACCCCCTTTTTTGTCCTGCTACTTGAAAAAGAGCTTCCTTTGCCTTTTTAGACTTCGTCAATCTACATTTTTCTAAGATTGTTCAGTGTTTTCACTTTCACAATTGCAGTTCTGTGTTCTTATATACTTGTATGTATCACCTTGGCAGAATGTAGTCTTCAGTTTAAGTTTCACACTTCATGGGATACCCAAATTTGTTTTCTCCTTTCCTAAACAGAGCATATGTGCATCTTTCTCATGTTTTTACTGCACTGCTCTTCCCAGGAAACTTTTGTGATGCTGTGACTCTGAGATTTAGTGGCATCTCTGGTCTGCTGCTGTTGTGTGGAGGCTACTATAAGGGTGTGCCTGTAGGTGGCTCCTGGTCTTCTGCAAATGACATTGTCATACTACTACTACTTTCACCAATACTACTAGACATACTTTACCTTTCTTTGTTGTTTGTTTTACTGCAAACATTCCATGTCATTTCATTGCAATAATGTTTCCTCTACTAACGGGCACCAACCCCTAGATACTGTGATTGGAGGCATAGGCTATTTGGCCTTGTGATGGTCCGTGGGCATACCTTTTTGTTTAGTCTTTTGTTGCTGGGGTCCCCATCATTGGGGAATGCAGTTGCTAGTCCACAGGCAAGTTAATCCATTTTTACGTTTTATCCCCTGGCTGTTTGTTGCTGCTCAGATTGTTCTGCTACAATCTGATGGTACATACTGTCTGTCCTTTCTTTGGCCCCATCATGCCTGCTTCATTGTTTTCATTACTCTAGTGTGGAGCTATTATTTTTTCTCTCCCATTGATGGATTTGGCAGTTCTGGTCAGCTCCTTTTCCTGCACTATAGCAGTAAAAAAAAAAAAAGGTAATGGTAGTCCCCTGTGCAGGCACTGAGTCATTACTGACCCATGGGAGGATGTCACATCACCATGTTTTCGTGGCAGACTTTTTTATTACAGGGTGGTTTGCCATTGCCTTTCCCAGTCATCTACACTTTACCCCCAGGAAACTGGGTACTCATTTTATTGACCTCAGAAGCATGGAAGGCTGAGCCAGCTACCTGAACCCGGTTTCCGCCAGGATTGAACGCAGGTTGTGAGCAGAGCTTGGGCTGCAGTACTGCAGCTTACCAATGTAGTCTCAGTTTTTTTCGTGAATGGCAACTGCTGCTCCTTGACTACCATATCTTGCACTTCTAAGTGGGTAAGAGTCTCTACTGAGGCTATAGCAGAACTTGGACCCTTCTTTTTGTGCTGTTGACTCTGTTTGGGACTCAAACACTCTAAACTTTCTTCTTCTTTATTGGATCTCTCCAAAGTCATTTAAAGTAGGGGTGTAACCCCCGTTACCTTTTTGACTTCCCTGGTGCTTCATTTTTAGTGTACAGTACTTCCACCTGTAGAATGAGGACACTGTGTGTTTCTAACCTATGTCCCTCCATTCATAGAGTTTCACAATGTTAATATGTCCAATACCCTGGCCAGGGTTTGGATTTCAGCCCTCATGTCTCACAACACTATCAGTTGTATTAATCATTCAGGCTCCAAGAGAGACCTGGCAGTATCCTCAAACAAACCCTTTCTGCGTGTGTTGGTATAGGCTGTCACACTGTCTCAAGTGCATGACTAGTGTTCCAACATCCTTTACCTTGCACGGCTCTCTCCACCAGAGCACTGTTTTTTCCTTTTTGCATTCTGGCTTGTACTTTGGAAAGGTTACTTTTAGAGAGCTCCCTGCTTCTTTAGAAGCACTTCTGCTAAGCATCTGTTGAGAAGGTGGAGCTTCATAGTCTTACTGTGAAAGCTTCACACCTACCTCCTTCAGTAAGTGAGCCTGTTACTCTCCCAATGTGGGTCTGCCCAGAAGCCATGAAGATGAAAACAGGGTTGCACTTACCTGTAACAGTTGTTCATTGAGTGGTCTTCTGTGCAGGTACACATTCCTCTCTGCTGCCCTACTGTGAACTCTCAGGAACCTTAGTTTCTGAGGGGTCTCCAGCAGTGGCATGGAGAGTATTACTGGGGGAACAGCATCCCTCCTCCTGGTCATGTGATGATTTTGGTGGGAAAGCCCCAAAGGGAGGAAGGGCACTCCTAGTCTTCTAGAAAGTTCTGGAAATCTCTGTGGCTGGCTTGTGCATGCTTAGTCTCAATGTGTGCCCGCACAGAATACTACCTGATTAACAACAGTTACAAGTAAGTGGAACCCTGTTTTCTATTCCACCCCCAATTCAAATGGAACAAACTGCTTGAAAGTGCCAAATTAGATCTCATCAAGAAATTAAATACCATCTGTCATCCTGGCTTAAACAAAGACTAGCATGTCCTTATTATATTTTCTACCAGCTCAGCAATTAAAAAACTTCACTTGGTCGTTCTTAACATGTTACACCATACTACATTTCTGATGTCAGTTAATTTTTAGTACTTCAGAATGAGATTGAAACATGACTCATCATCTTCAGTTCTGTAAGTAACCCTAGCCCCACTGCATTGTTTTATTAGCCATTTTTACTGTTTGAATTTTTATATACATGTTGTAATTTGCTTTGAGCCTTGGTGACAAACAGTACAATCCTACCAAGAGTTACTCCATTTTAAGCCTATTGGGTTTAGACTGGAGTAACTCTTCGTAGGGTTGCACTGAAAGGCTGGCTATTAATGAAGTTACTATTGTTCTTATTGTAACAGACTAATTCATCTCAGTCACTTATAGACCGAATCACATCTGAAGAAGTGTTCTCTGACTCACGAAACTCATGCCGGAATAAATGTTGGTTGTCTTTAAGGTACTAGTAGACTTATGTTTTATTTTTGCTGCAATAGACTAACACAGCTACCGATCTGGAACTACCATGGCAAGCTATAAAACCCGTCTGTAGCGTAGGATCGACGCATTTGTAAGAAGCTGACATTAATTGGCGCAGATAATCCTTTCCTGCTACCCCGTATTTTCACAGCTAAGGTACTTCCAGCAGGAGGCGTGCAGAATGTTAGTTTGCACAGACCCAGAACTTCTATCCCACCAACTGCACGGAGCGTTTACGAACTTGAGAATAGCCAATCGCTTTTCAAATTGATGTCCCATCCTTAGCCAATCGGGTGGAACATTCGGGAGGGAGTCCTCCTCAGCTCCCTCAAGGCTATATCGGGTATCCAATAACGTTCCTCGGTCCAGAAGTGACTGATGGGGACATAACCCAATAGAAGGATTCTGATGTAGGCGGGGCGGTCGTTGGGTCGCTCTGCACGGATCCCCATTGGATGGCCGAGGCAAGGAGGGGAAGATGGCGGAGTGAGAGGAAGAAGTGAAGCAAGAGCCAGGGGCTGCGGCCCGATGGCCTCAGCTGAGGTAAAAGGGGTGAGCCGAAGGGATGGTGCAGAGGGGATTTGAGGGGTAGCGGCCAGTGGCCAGGCTCGACACATCCTCCCCCTTGCGGATCGGGCTAGTTTCAGATATGTGTCCGCCTGGGCTCTGTTCTGGTCAAGTCCGGGTGTTTTAAGCGTCGATCTTTTCTCTCGCTGAAGAAGGCTTTCCACTCGGCCTAATGGGAACTCTGCTCCGCTTTTCCGCCCTTGACGGTGGTAGTTTCCCTTCGGAGCCATGAAACCGTTAGTGGCTTGGGCCTGGATACTTTCCGAGCCTGGAGGAGGCTTATGTGGCCGTTTCTTTCAGTAGCCTTTTTGTTGGTGTCTTCTGTTTTCCGGTGATTGTTCACAGGTTATATGCCCTGGGAATGGAATTTAGTGGGAATTTGGGAGCAGGGTAGTTCCAGTCCTCCTGTCATTCATACCTGTGCAGTATTCTTTAATAATTTTCTGGCTGTTTACTTTTCCTGTCAGTTTTGTCTTTTCACTTCCAGTGCTCGTTACTGTTTGGAATATATACTCATAACAGCAGTAGGTAGAGTTTTCTTAAACATTGGAAATAAACAGGATGAGTAGCCCCGTCTGTAGCAGTGGAAAAGAGCTCATACCCTACCACAAATTTTGTTAGTGGTATAGGTCCTAGTGGATTCTTGCTCTTTTCCACTGGGAATAAACGAGTGAGGAAGGATGAGCCTTTTTCTAATGCAGTAAGTTTTGGGTAGTTTTAGAAAGAAATTTTGAATGATATAGTGTGAAGTAGTTGACAGTTCTCTGATGTACCATTGTTCATGAACTGCAGCAGATGGTGAAAGAACACAGTTTGAATGTATTAATTGGTATGCACTGTATTTACTGCTGTATCCTAAATAGTTAGCAGCTGCATCTATTGAAGTAGAGGTTGCAGAAATGTAATAAATGCATGATTTTGGATTTTGCTTGTTCAGCTGCCAAAATGACTTAGAATTAGGGGGGCATGAAGGAGCATCAAAGATCTTTTTTCTTTCTAGAGCAGCTGAAAATGCAGTTAAGTGTCTTTTCCTTTTTCTGTCTGAACCCAACAGGCATTGGAAATGTGTTGAACTATTTTATTACCTACTGTCCTTTAACATGTGAATTCTGGTTTTATCACAAGTGTCTGTTTTGACACTGTTTCCCTTTCATTTATTTTTATATTAGAGGAGGATCTTCTTGGAGAATAGCTAGACAAGACAATAGATGAGGCAAGGCCGGTTACTGATATTGCCTCTATGACAGTATCTCTAATAAGCATATGGATTTGTTTAGAAGCCCCTGAAAATCTGTCCTCAAAGCACCTTACAACAACTTAAAATCCAACCCAAATATACCAGAAAGAGTATGTGTGGCAAATTCTGGCCCCTGCAAAAATAGTCCATACTCTTTCCGTCACAGTGAGAGGGCAAGATAGCTGAAGGTGAAACTGGGAGCTGGCTGAAGGATATTTGTTATATTTGTATTCTGCTTTCCCACAGAAGTGTTCTCAAGGGAAGATAAAAAGTTAAAACCAGTAAAAGCTGGGGCTAGGTCCAGGCATAGGGAATGGGCTTGATTAACCCCTCCAATCTTGTAAATATAAGATTCTAATATGTGCTTCTGCAGTGATCTAGTTCTATAACTGGATAGTCTAGTATGAATGCTCTAAGAACACTGTTGACATTTAATGCCTTGTTGTGGGCCTGCTTTCTCTGCCACTTCTACCATTTTAGGGGAGAGCCTGGAGGACTTGTGGTCTGGGATCTGGCCCTGTGAGTCAGGAGGCTGGTTGCCCTGAGGTTTGGCACGTTGGCATCATCTGGGGCTGAGCCTTTAGGAGAAGATCCTTCAATTGAGTCTTAGGGATCTGTATGCAGAGGGTGTCCAGTGGTGTTGGGTTCCTCCTGATCTTATTCATGTTTGTTCATCTCATCCTGTTTGTTCTTGGATGATGAGTCCTTGCCTGGGTCCAGATTTGGCCCAGGATTGTTCCTGACAGCTAAGTTGATAGCTGCTTTACTCAGGTTCAAGCCCTTTAGATTTCTTGTTACCACTAGCATTGGCTCGTTAGCACCCAAGCCTTATTGATTCTTGCTGTAAATGGACATAGTAACCCTTAATATTGTGTTTTTAGCATAGCTAAATAAGAGCAACTGAAAAAATAATCTATTATATCTTCTTTGGCTCTTTAACCACTTGCTTGCTATTATTTTCTGGATATGCAAGGTGCTACGAGTCACTGTAGTTGCTAACTGTGAACCATATCTTCTTTTAGTATGTACAGTGCAGTTCATTTTAAAAATACTGTCAATTCTTATTTTGCTGTATGGAGTAGGGAATTGGAGGTTCAGATTTTTATCACTCTGAGTATTGATTTCTAAAAAATTAATGGGCAGCTGTTCTAGAAATGAATTTGCATTACAAAATCATGGCTTTCTTCTCTTAAATGTGCATATCAGCATCATAACTGTGGATGAATACCAGACCATTTGAATGCTGATTGGGTAAGGGAAGGGGTGAAGAATCCAGAGTTATAAATGAGATGAATAGACAGCCTGTTTTCTGAAGTTGGCAGTGCTTTCTGAAATTCTAACTGATTTTTGGATATTTTAAAATCTTGGGTTCCCAGTTTTTGTTCCTTGGTTTACAAAATGCTATGCATCTGCATCTTCCATGAGATCCATGTGAATTGCAAATACTCAGCACCACTGGAAATTAGGCATGACTTGGTGTGAAAAAAATCAGGCCTGCTACATGTTGTGTGAATATGACTGAAACTGAATAACTGTACCAACCAAGTTCCTTTTACCTTTCCTGCTATCTTAGTTAAGTATATACATTACAGTAATCAGAGTTTTTATCATGGGAATAGTAAGAAAACTTAAATGTCATATCTGCATTCTTTAAAAATCATATAATGAATGGCATGGTAATTGCAGTTTGATTTGAAAATGTAAATGCACAGTGTAGGATGATGTGAAAATGTCAGGACGGTCTTAATACATGGCTGAACCACAATAAACCTAAAGAGCTGCATCTTGCTAAAGATGCTGACTCTTCCTTGCCTTTGAAAATATTTCCGCAATGCAGAAGGAGGATCATACAGACTAGGGTGCTTTGATTTGTAGATAGTGGGGGTGTAATTGTGTTTTAATTGTGTAAGCTCTTTCTAATGGAGTAGCCCTTTTCATAGGTGATCCATCATTCCGTTGCTGAGCTTGTCAGCTTTGCATTCTTGAGGCCCAATTCTAATCTTCCTCTTCATAGAGGTTCAAGCAGAAAGTATAAGATTTGCTGATCATATCAGTGTCAAAATACTCCATTCTTCAAGTATAGTGCATTTTTGAAAACTGCTCCCCCAGTTTTTAATTCATGGATGCACTCCAGTTAAAAGGTCACAATTACTAGTTGTCAGAGGAATGCATTTTAAAATGCATTTTGAGTGTTTTTGTTGTGGCCTAAGTATATTCTGTTTTAGTGTACCCCAATGTTAAATGCATTTGCATAGAGGTACATGTTGGTACATACTTTATATGGCAACCTCTAGACAACTGCAAGTACACAAATTGTGAAGGGAAGCTGCGTATTTCCCAACACACAGTTCTGATATGTTTGTTGTGTGCGAAAGTGGAATGCCTATGTAAAGTATGAAGGAGCCTGGTGTCCTCACATTATCAGGTGCCACTTCATAAAGTTCTCAAATTCCTGCCAATGTGATCCAAGAGAATCTTGCTTGGAATTCAGTTTCAATGAGATTAAAAGGAAGTGATTATAGGTGAAGAATAGAACTGATGTTGGAATGTAGTACCTTGTTGAATTGGACTGCAAAAGGAAGTCGTCTGCTGCCTGCTAATTACAAGATCAGAGTGATGATAGGGAAGAATATTACAGATGGGAGAGGTAGAGGGAGTCTGCTATAACCCCACAGAAACAGGAGTATGACTTGTGTGTATTCTTCCAAGAGAAGAACAGAGTAAAACTTTCTAGAGAACTTGCAGAACCCCTGTCCATCATCTTCAAGGCCTCCTGGAGGACTGGGGATGTGCCACAAGATTAGAGAAGAGCAAGTGTTATCCCAATCTTTAAGAAAGGGAAGAAGGATGACCCGGGGAACTACAGGCCGGTCAGTCTGACTTCTGTTGCTTGGAAGATATTGGAGCTGATTTTAAAGGGATCAATCTGTAAGCATCTGAAGGACTGCTCAGTGATCTGGGGAAGTCAGCATGGTTTTGTCCCTAACAGATCTTGCCAGACCAACCTGGTTTCCTTCTTTGATCGAGTGACCAGCTTACTGGATCGGGGGAACTCTGTTGACATGATTTATCTGGATTTCAGTAAAGCCTTTGATAAGGTCCCCTATTCAGCCTGTTGAAGAATTCTGGGAAACTTGCACACTATTTTGTGTTATTGTCTTAATAAGAGGGTATGATATGGATTTTGTTTTATACTTGGTCCAAATCTAGGAAAATACTGATATCTATCTTAGTAGATCTTTGGTAGTAGGTAGTACTTGCAATATGGGAAAGAGCAATATATAAGAATGTCCACATTTTTAAATGTCCAAACTTAGTTTTATTCCTGTTGTGCTCTCCAGGTCTATACATAAACCGTCTTGATTGCCAATTGGAACAAGAAAATTGCTTTACCAGTAAGCTAAATACATTATGGATGATGATTTGTGCAACCCTGAAACAAACAGTAAGTATCTTCTGCTGATTGCATCTTTTAGCATCTTAGTTATTTGAAAGTAGTTTACAAGCTGACCTGCTATGGATTAAACTTGTTTTAAAATGTGTTATTTGGATAAGAACATGCTGGTGGGCGTCATTACTAATAATCTTTCAGGGGGTTTTCCTGTCCACTGAGCTTTATGGTTTTAAAACAATATTTGGAACTAACTTATTCCAAGCAAGGAGTAAATATCACTCAGAAAGCCAGTGTGATATAGTGGTTTGGATTAGACATGGGCACGAAACAGAAAAAAAACGAAACATGATGTTCATGTTTCATCATTTCTCACGAATCACGAGCCATGAATTTACACAAAATTGACCCGTTCACGAAACAATTTTGTTAGTTTTGTGATTCATCAAAACCAGAGGCATTTCAATGGTCCCCTTCACCCAGAGAGATGGCAAACTCGCAGGGAGACTTCAGCTCGGGTTCTGCTTGAATAACCACAAAATGAATGGGTGTAAGGTGGCCTCTCCCCACCACTGTCAGGCTAGGGCAGATAGATCCCTGTACCATTGCAACAAGAAATCCAAGCTCTTGGTTAAATTGCTTTATTCAGAAATCAGATCATTTCCCCAGGTAAGTCCATAGAATTACTCAGAAGTAAGGTAAGCATCTAAGCAGTGAGAGCAGGTTGACAGGAAGCATCTATCAGTGAGAACAGGTTGACCTGTGGGAAAATCCTTCCTCTTAACACACGTTCGGTCCTTCCCCCTCCTGACAGTAAAACAAGACTTTTGGTGCAAACTCATCCTAAAAACGTCTAGACACTGAGAAAGCAAGAGATCAAAGTTGAGGCATAGCAGTGCATGGGAGTGAGCAGTATACAAGGTCAGAAGCACTGAAAGTTCTGCAGTCCACTAGATAAGGCACCTGGAGCTTCAATAAGCCTGTGAAAGGAAACAGTTATGGCATTGGCAATATGACATCAAGCTATAGCATGAAACATTGGTTCAGAAACAATAGGTCAGCCAATAACAGGTCAGTATTAAGTAGTGGCATGGATAAGGCACAGACATGGATATGACATGGATAGGGCACAGACATGACAACCACTGTTGTCATGTTAGCCAGCCCTTGTATATCTGGAGTGAGGGGAGGGGCTTGCCAGTCAGAGTTATGGCACAAAATGGTGTGCAAGCTTTTGAGCTCTCCAGAACTCACTGTTAGACTGGATGTTAAAAAAATAGGTGCTCCTCAATGTTAAAAGTTCCCTTCAGGTTTTACTCTCATTCTGTACAAGAAGGAGTTTTGTTTCATGGACTAACATTCCACAGGGTTATTGGCCAGTGCCTCACACAGAATCCCAACATCTCCACAACCTCATGGACAAGTACCTTGTGCCCACAGTAGTGATAAAACTATTCTAATGTCTAAATGTACACTTTTTTGGATCTTGGAGTAAATGCTGTAGGGAATGGTGCTTAGCAGGTTCTCCACCCACCCACCCTCCAGTTTGGCCAAAATTGCAATTGTTGACTGGGAGGTAAGTGCTGCCCAGAGTGCTTGACTGAAATGGGGACCGGGAGTTGCTGGGTCAGACTCAGAAGGAGGACAAAGGATTACCGGCAATGGTGTGGAGCTGGGCCAGGAAGACGGAGTGATGAATAGATTCAACTGCAGTCAGGCACAGCCCAAGAGTTTGGGATGTGGATTGAGGAGCTGAATGTTTCTCCAAAACCTTCCCATTCATCCTGAGATGTGCCCTAAGGGGTGCCCACAACATCCGGCATGCGGGTTTTGTCAGTGGCCACCCCTCCTTGTGGACCCGGGAGTCGGTCAGCTTCCCTTTTTCTCCTCCATGGGCAACGAGCTGGGGGGTGGGGGTGGCCCACACGCTCTTGTGCCCTAAAGGGTGACCCCAAAACATGGCGTATGGGATCTCTCAGTGGCCACCCCTCCTTGCGGGCCCGGGAGGTGGTCAGCAGAGGCAACTGCCTTCCTTCTGCCCCTTGTGGGCAATGGACTCATGGGTGGGAACGGCCCACACCCCCTTGTGCCCTAAGGGGCAGCCCCCAAGTAAGATGTGTAGGTTCATTTGGTGCCCCCCCCCCTCCTCATGGGCCCAGGGGCAGGTCTTTCTACAACGGCAGGAAGGGTGCCTCCAGGTCATTCAGTACAGATGCCCTTGCAAAGGAGTGGCGGTTCCCAAGAGAACCCACCCGCCGTACTTGGTGGAACTCCCCTTCAGGGGAGGAAACTCGTAATTCCCGGGGGGGGGGGGCTCCCTCACCCTGGGATGTGCATGGGAGGGTGGGAGGGACGGACGAAAGGAAGGACGGATGCTGCCCACGTTTTGGTGCAGAGAGCCATAAACCACCACACACACACACCTCGCCAGGCGGCACACATGCTGCAATTAAAACAAAATTTTAAACAGCAAGTGTGAGACCTCAGCAGAGGAACCCACTAAGCTGTACCCCATGATCATGCAGTGGCCCTGAGATAGAAGCCCCAAACACCATTCGGAAAACCTCACGTGCCCAGATCAGATGGGCGGACGTCTTCCACCTTCTCTCAGAAGCTGCAGCTTCCGAGAGAACCCACCCGCCGTACTTGGTGGAACGCCCCTTTGGTGGACGTGCATGGGAGGGTGGTACGTACTGAAGGACAGACGGATGGATGCCTCCCCCTTGGGGGGAAGACAAGGACACCACCGATCTCATCTGTAGCTACAAATTTGTCCACGGGCTGGATGGATGCCTTGCTTCTGAGAGAATCCACCTGCCATACATGGCGGCACTCCCTTTCGTGAGCTACCCCTCTTTTGGTCACGGCAGTACTGGCCACAGCACACGATCGAGACATTGTGACTCCCCACACACAGAGAGGACAGTCTCCATCGCCGACTTGTGCACTGTGAGCCCTCAGGCGAGGAACCCACTTAGTTTTGCCCCAGAGCCAGGCAGTGGACCCAAGAGCGGGAGAGGCCAAAACCACCACATAGACACCTTGCCATGGATGGAACAGATGGTCGAATGCCTCCCCCTTAAGGGGAGGAAACTAAATGCCCAGGGTGGGGCGTCCCCCTCACCCCGGGACAGCAGAGCAATGTAATGGAATTGTGCCCACCAGTCACCTCCTCATCTTTCTAGGCGTCACAGGTTCTCAAAACAAGGACTACGACCAGAGACTGCAGGACAGCAGAGGCGAACTATGCCCTTCCCCCCCTGCTAGGGACCTAAATAACCCACCTATCAGACATGGTGGAACGTACATGGAAGGGGTAGAATGGATGGAAGGACAGATGGACGGACTACTCCCCCTTGTAGGGAGGACAAGGACACCACCGAGCTCCTCTGCTCACTGGTCACACTTTTTGAGGCGGCACCGGATCTCAAAATACAACCTCTGGTCTGCATGGAGACTGCAGGTCAGCACTGCGGAACTATGCCCTTCCTCCCCTGCTAAGGACAAACAGAGACCTGCAGAACCCACCTGCCGGACATGGCAGCACCAGCAGAACCCCTGCCCCGTGTTGGGGAGGGAAGGAGACAGTCCCCAGCACAGAGCAAACAGGGCAGCACAGCTGAGCTATGCCCATCCCCCATGCCAAGAAATTGCATGGCTCCCCGCGCAGACAGAACCCACCCTCTGGACATGGCTGTACCAACGGATGCCCCCACACCCTCTCAAGAGGGACTACTGTTCAAAATAAGACTCCCACCTCCTGCCAGTAAAACCCACCAGTTGTAGTTGGTGGCATTGACGGATGCCTCCTACTCTTTGGTTTCCGTCAGTACCTACTGCAGCACACAACTGAAGTAGCACCCTCCCCCCCCCCCATGAGGAGATATGTGACAGTGCTACAGACCAACTGACACGGACTTCCCCCTCAAGGATCTGTGAGTGGCCCAGACAGAGCCTAACAGTGGACCATTTCACTGTAGGCACAGGAGTGACACAACCCACAGACCCCTTACAATTAAGGATAGGTGCTCCAAGAAAGAATATTGGTCCTGTGAGCTCTTGGGTAAGGATCCCTATCAGCTTTGCCCCAGAGCCAGGCAGTGGCCCCAGGACCGGTGCCCAACCAGCACACAGACACCTTGCCATTTGAGAGCACAGGTGCTCAAAGAAAGAGAAAGGAGGAACAGAAACAAAAGGTTGTCCCACGTGAGCCTCCAGGGGAGGTGCCCACATTCAGCTTTGACCAGAGCCCTGCGGTGGCCCGAGACCGGTGCCCTAACAGTGCACAGAGACAGGTGCTCAAAGCAAGAGTAAGGAGGAACACAAACAAAGCGGACGTCCTGTGATCCCGCCGGCGGAGATGCCCACTCAGCTTTGACCCAGAGCCCGCCAACAAATCAGCAGTAACACTCAGACACCTTCCCATGCAGGAAAACGGCAGAAAATGGGATTGAAGGAGTAAATTTTTTTAAAAGGCAGAGTGAGCGACTGAGACCTCACAACAGGAGCTCAGGAGGAAGCTTTTCCCCAGAGCCTGGCAGTAGGCGGGTGGACACACATAGATCTGGGTCAGCTCAAGGCCCAGACAAGTCCAGGTCCAGGGAGGGGGTACCCAAGCAGTGGGAGGTTGGCCTTAATAAAGGATAACATATCCACCAGGTCCGGGTGCAGATGTGCGCGGCGGGGACAGAGAAGGTCTCCCAGGTGGGAGAAGACCCGCTTGCTCTGGACATTGGTGGGAGGGCAGGAGAGGATGTTATTGGCCACAATGGAGAGGACCGGACAGATGGCAGATTTTTGTGCCCAGTACTCCAGGGGGTTGGTGTGGGGGGCTTGTTGGGCTTGGCAAGGTATTCTCGCACCATGGCCTTCACCGAGTCCTCCACCTTGACAGATGCGCCAACCCTGCCGGCATCAACCACGCAGCCCACCACATACGACCAGAGGTCCCTGTTGGAAGGGCTCTCATGACTGGGGACAGCCGGCTCGTTTACAGCCTCCTGCTCCTGCTTCTCCTTCACCACCCCCGCCACCCCCTCAACCGTCAGTCCTGCTTTGTGTGCCTGAGACCTGCTCACCGCTCTGCAGGACCTTCTTCCAGTCCTGCAGCTGGCCGACCCGCATGGCGATGCTGTTCTTTCACATATGCAGGCCAGTCTGTATGGCTGCTTTTGGCAGAGAGGATGCAAGCGGGTGGCAAGTGGGTGGTGAGGGCAGGTTAGCCGTGATGGCAGCTGCTCCACATATCTGCCATGAAGTGCACGGTCCAACCTGCAGCATGCAACAGCTTCCGAGCAATCATGTCTCGCACACTGCGGTAGAGGGTGGGAATGACTCGCCAGCCAATCATCTGCCACGACAGCATTACGAAACGGGGCGAAATGATAGAGCAACCTCCGAAAGCCCACACTGTCCACAATAGACAGAGGGAGTCCTTCCAGGGCAATTGTCTCGCCAGCACACAAATGCCTGCCTCCTGAGCCTTCCCTTTAACTCTTTTGAGAGGCACCGTCTCCAACCCTAAGGCCACCTCCTGTAAGGTGGCCTGCCTAGATGTTCCACTTCCAACTGCATCACCCTTGGGGCAAGGCTTCTTGCTCGGGGTGGACTCTCGTGACCCTCCCCCTTCTTTCTGATCAGGAGCCTTCCTCTTCCACCTGACTCGCATTGTTCTGGAGGCAGCAGGCTGAAGTGGTGCCTCTGTAGATGCAAGCAGAGAGCGGTTGACAACAGGTGCTGAGAGTCACAGCCCCTATGCACCAGGGCATCACAGGAATGGCATTGCACCTCACAGGGGTCGTTGTGAAGGGGCTGGAAGTACTGCCACAGTCCCTGACCGAAATGGACAAAGGATTACTGGCTGCAGTGTGGTGCTGGACTTGGAAGACGGAGTGAGGGGCAGACTGCAGACAGGGACAGTCCCAAGAGTTTGGGATTTGGAGGAGCTGGATGTCTCTCCAAAACCCCGCCATTCCTCCTGAGATTTCCCCTCATCATCACCCTCAAAAATTTTGAGTAGATCCAGGTCAACTCCCGCCAGCGGCAAGACCTGTTCTGCCTTTTTCACTGCCCCCGCAGGGAGACCTACTGCAGTTGCGGTCTCTGGCACCTCCAAGACCTCCCCCACAGTATTGCTGGGCTCCGATGGGCAACCAGGACAAGCTGTGCACTCCTTCCCACATCCACCCTTGCCCTTCATTCCATGTCTCATAGTGCTGCACACAAGAGTGACCTGCACCAAACAGGTATGCAAAGGAAGCAGGAAAGAGGCAGCAAGCAGAACAACAGAAGAGAGTTGTGAGTGGGAGACCTCAGTCAGGAGAGGAAGCCACATAAAGCTGGGTCCCAGAACAAGGTGGGCCTGGGCCTGGTCTTGGGGGAGAAGCCCCAAAGCAGCACAGAGACACCTGCCCAGGAGTGGGAGGTGCTGAAAATAAAATTGAGATACACACAGTGGGTGAGTGACCTGCACCAAACAGGTATGCACTGCAAACAGGAAAAAGACAGCAAGTAGAAGAGAGACCTCAGTCAGGAGAGGAAGCCACACAAAGCTGAGCCCCGGAGCAAGGCAGTGGGCCTGGGCCTGGGCCTGGGGGGGCGGAGCCCTTAAAATCAAAATCCTCCAAATAAAAGGTGCGCAAAATAAAGATTAGATGCACACAGTAGGTGCACAAAACAAGAGGGTCCTGCACCAAAAACAAACAGAACAGAAGAGAGTAAGGCCCTCAAGAGGAACCTGCACAAAGCTGGGCCCTAGAGGCAGCAGGCAGTGGCCCTGGGGCTGGCCTTGGGGGAGAGGCCCTGAAACAAAGCAAAACGAAGCAAGGAAACAGTGAGAGTGAGCCCTCCTCAAAAGAGAAAGCATTTAGAAAACACAAAGACAAGCAAAAAAAAAAGTGGAGGCCTAGGCCCAAGGGCCCAGAGCCAGGCTAAGGCCTGGGGTGGGGTGGGGGAAAAACACCCTCACCCAAAGACCTTCCCACAGCAAGGCCAAGAAAAGCCTGAAAAAAAGGCTTCTTTTTCAGTCTCTTTTAAAGCAGCACTGAGAGCGGTAGCAGCCAAAGCACTGTCAGAATATAAACTCACTTGCACATGTGTAAAGGCTGTTGTGCCCTTTAACATAGAGCATAGGGTGAGTCAGCAATTTCTCTGACAGTTCACACCTGATCAATTAAGCTGGGATTGCGGCAAGATTGCATCAGCCGTGTGCTGGTTGGCTGACTCCAACTCACCCTATAGGCTAGTGGACACTTAAAAGTCCAGCCAAAGGTTTGTGCATCGCTGATCTGCTCAGCTTGGTGCCTGGTGCAAACCTTTGTCGCTCAGAACAATCTTGGATAACTCTGGTAACTGACCTAAGGACTGGACTCTGGTTTTGCTCTCTCTGTATGTATGTATGCTGAGCACTTTTGCACCTGTAATATATGGACTTGTATAATACACCATCTGCACTTCATCACAACGTCTTGGCTCCAGTGTTTTTGTTGTTGGGCAAAGCGGGTCACTTGGCAGCACTAATTACAGGCGGTTATTCCGTCAGGGTTATGGGCCCAGCACGCTTCCGCTGCGCCAGTGTACCTGCCGCCTGCAACTGAACCTGTTGGTTTGCTGGAGCATCGTTTGGATCGTTGTGTGGCAGCTCAAGGGTTGGAACAGACGCTGACTGGTTACAAGCCGGTGCCTGGACCCGTTAAGGCAGCTGTGAGTGCGGTGAGTGCATGGGAGTCCTGCAGAGTGCAAGATAACAACCATGGCACAAATGGCTCTCATGCCGGCTGAAAGGCTGGGAGCCGATAACTATTTTACGTGGGCAGTATGGATGGAACATTATCTAAAAAGGGAAGGGCTGTGGACTGCTGTAAGCAACCCTCCCGCTGCTCCCACACCTGCAGATCAGACTAACATTGAAAAAGCCCTGGCCACCATCGTTTTGAGTGTGGATAAGACTCAGCTTGTCCATGTGATGGGTGCTGCTTCTGCCAAAGCTGCATGGGACGCTTTGAGAAGGCTACATGTGAGGCAAGGAGCGGGCTCACTCATTACTCTGACAAGAAGGCTTTACCGGTGCTATCTACAGCCGGGGGAGTCGATGTCTTTTCACTTGACTCGGATGGAGGGCTTTTTCCAACAGCTGGCTCAGAGAGGAAAAATCCTGCCTGAACAGGACAAAGTCTTCGCCCTGCTCAGCTCTCTGGATGCCAGGTTTGATAGCCTCATTACAGCCTTGGAGGCAAGAGACGTGGACAGTTTAACGATGGGCCTCGTCTCTGGGTTGCTGCTTGAGGAGGAATCAAGGCAGCAAGAAGCGAAGACTGCTACGACCTTAAAGAGCTCTGCAATCAACAAACAATGCGGAGGAGTGTCCCAGCACCTGCCGGAGAAAACTTCCAGCGAGGAAACTGCACTGCGTGTCCGTCATTGCTTTGCCTGCGGTTCTACACAGCATCTAAGGAATGCCTGCCCATCCAGCCGGAGGAAGAAAAAGCAGCAGAAGTCAGCAGGAGTCGCAAGCAGTGGTGTGACCCAGCGTACTCAAACAGCACTCGTGTCTGCTGGACCCTCTGTGTCTGGTGGGAGTATCTGGCTAGTCGATTCGGGTGCTACACAATCTTTTTGTTGTGAGCGTGACTTGTTGGTCACTGAAACAGAGCCCAGGCTCAGCCATGTCTCCCTTGCAGACGGCAAAGCTGCTTCAACGGTCTGTCAAGGGGAGATTTGTTTTCCTGCATTGAAGCACTCCCTGGAGGGGGTGCTTTGTGTCCCATCCCTGCAAAATAACTTACTCTCTGTAGCTGACCTTGACAAAGCAGGCTTTGCTGTTTGCTTTGCTAACGGAGAGTGTACAATTTCCAGGGACGGAGTGGAGCTGCTGTCTGGACCACGAACTAACAATGTTTACATGGTTAAGAACTCTCCTACCATTAGCCATGTGAGTAACCGCCCTTACCACGATGGGTGTATACACTTTCTCCATCGCAGGTTTGGGCATGCTTCTTTTGGGGCTTTGGAGAAAACTTTGGGACTGCTAGGGGTAAAGGTGAAGCCTTGCAATGCTTTCCTAGACTGCAATATCTGCAAGGAAGTAAAAAGCAAGGCAGCCCCAGTAGCCAAACACAGCCAGAGGCAGTCAGCCAAGCCTCTTCAGCTGGTTCATATGGATGTGGCTGGCCCCTTTCCTCAAAGTGTGTCTAAGAACCAATATGTGCTTGTAATAGTGGATGACTGTACAAGGTTTTGTTGGGTGTATCCCATGAAACATAAGTCAGAGGTTTTTAGTACACTCAAGTACTGGATGAGCAGAGTTCAGAGACAGCTGGACACTGCTGTGGTATCTATCCAGTCAGATAGGGGGGGCGAGTTCTGTTCAAACCGATTAAAGGCATGGTTGCAAAAGCAAGGGGTTGAACAGAGGCTTGCCAACACTATGTCTCCTCAGGAGAATGGTGTGGCTGAGAGGTGGATACAGACTCTCAAAACTAAAATGCAAGCCCTTTTGGCTGATAGTGGTCTGAAGAAACACTTCTGGGCTGAAGCTATGAAGGTTGCCTGCTATTTGGCCAACAGGACTTGGACTTCTTCAATACAGGACATTCCATATCATGCCCTGTATAAGAAGTACCCTAACATAAATCACCTCAGGGTCTTTGGGAGCAAAGCCTTTGTAAACGTCCCTTTGGGTAAGAGACGGACCCTGTCCAAGAAAGCCAGGGAGCTGGTTTTTCTTGGCTATCAGTCAGGTTCAAAAGCCTACAGGTTCCTGGGTGATAGAAATGAGGTGATCTTCAGCCGGTCCGCGGGGTTTAAGGAAAATTCTCGCTGGGAGAGGCTAGGTGATAGCAACCACTCACAATTGCTATTGCCTCTGGCCCCTCCACAGCAGGAGGAGGAAGTTATCACTCCAAAAACTCTCAGCCCGAAGAAACGGCATGCTTCTGTGAAGCAAGAGGAGGGTGAGTCGGCTGTCAGCCGATCTCCCCCTCCTGCAGAAACAAACAGTTCCTCTCCCTCCTCCAGCCCTGCTCAAATGCAGGCTGTGCCGAGGAGGTCACAGAGGGAAAACAAAGGTGTGCCGCCAGACCGGCTGGGCTATTCACAGGCCATAAATTATGTTTACACCTCTGAGCCAGAGGATTTTTGGCAGGTTCAACAACTGCCACAAAAAGAGCAAGAGGGCTGGAAGGCTGCTATGCAAGAAGAATACCAGTCCCTCATTACCCATAGGGTTGTGTCACCAATGTGGCTACCCAAGGGTGAAAAGGTAATCGGGTGCCGGTGGATTTTCAAAAAGAAACCACTGGAGGATGGTTCTGTCAAATACAAAGCAAGACTGGTCGCTAGGGGATTCTCACAAGTAAATCAGATACACTATGACCAAGTCTTTTCCCCAACAGTAAAAACCGAGACTTTCAGAACTGCATTGGCTGTAGCAGGTTTCAAAGGGTGGAAAGCTTTCCACTTTGATGTAAAAACTGCCTACCTCAATGCAGATCTTGAAGAAAGTCTATACCTGGATCAAATTCCAGGTTTTCCCATGGGAGAAAAAGGTATGCATTTAAAACTGCACAAGGCTTTGTATGGGCTGAAACAGAGTGCCCGACAATGGAACCAATGCCTGGATCAGGCACTAAAAGCTCTGGGTTTCAAGCAGAGCAACGCTGACTCATGTCTGTATACCTTACAAAGGGCAGGTAAATGGGTGCATTTACTGGTTTATGTAGATGATCTATGTCTCATAACAGAGCATGAGAAGCACCTAACATGGTTCCAGTGCAAGCTGCAGGAAAGGTTCCAACTAAAGTACCTGGGCCCCTTAAGACACTACCTAGGGGTGGAAGTGACCAGGCACTCAAATGGAACCTATGTTTTGTCCCAAGAGGGAAAAATCCTGCAGCTCCTGGACAAATTTGGCATGGCAGAAGCCAAGCCAGTTAACACTCCCATAATTACAAATAGCTGTGATGAAGAAGGTGAGCTTTTTCCTCACACAACATTATATCAATCACTGGTGGGATCTCTCCTATATCTGTCCTCCTGGGTTCGGCCTGATATCGCGTACGCTGTACAACGTCTTTGTCAGAAGAATGCCAGTCCTAGGCAATCTGACTGGGTGGCAGCCAAGCGAGTCTTGAGGTTTCTCAAGGGCACTAGCAACAGGAAACTAACTCTGGCAGCCAGCCATACAAACCTGTTCGCTTTTTCAGACTCCAGTTGGGGGGACAGGGAGCAAAGGAAATCCACCACTGGTATAGCTATTTATTTGGGTGGTGCCCTGGTTCAGTGGAAAGCAGTAAAACAAACGTTTGTATCCCTAAGTTCTGCAGAAGCAGAATTTGGTGCTTTAAGTTCCTGTGTCACAGAAGTGGAGTGGTTTACTTCGCTATGCCATGATTTTGGTATAGCCCAAAACAAGGTCATTATACACTGTGACAACACGGCTGCTATTCAGTTAGCTAGGGAGCAGAACTTTAAAAGTCGCTCCAAGCACATAGGGATCAGGTATCAAAACGTAAAAGCAGCTGTTGACAAAGGGTTGGTGGACCTGCAATACAGCAACACTGAACAAAACATAGCTGACATGTTTACCAAAGGGTTGGATGTGATAAAACATAACATATTCACTGAACGGTTGTTTGATGGTGTAAATATGTAAGGTCAGCTGTGTATAATATATATAAATGATATGTGACATGTGGCAAGGAGTTTAGCAGGAGTGTCAGAATATAAACTCACTTGCACATGTGTAAAGGCTGTTGTGCCCTTTAACATAGAGCATAGGGTGAGTCAGCAATTTCTCTGACAGTTCACACCTGATCAATTAAGCTGGGATTGCGGCAAGATTGCATCAGCCGTGTGCTGGTTGGCTGACTCCAACTCACCCTATAGGCTAGTGGACACTTAAAAGTCCAGCCAAAGGTTTGTGCATCGCTGATCTGCTCAGCTTGGTGCCTGGTGCAAACCTTTGTCGCTCAGAACAATCTTGGATAACTCTGGTAACTGACCTAAGGACTGGACTCTGGTTTTGCTCTCTCTGTATGTATGTATGCTGAGCACTTTTGCACCTGTAATATATGGACTTGTATAATACACCATCTGCACTTCATCACAACGTCTTGGCTCCAGTGTTTTTGTTGTTGGGCAAAGCGGGTCACTTGGCAGCACTAATTACAGGCGGTTATTCCGTCAAGCACAAGCCAACTACCCTAGCAGCAACAACAGTCAGCCAGTCCTCCTCCTCCCTCTTACTCCCAGGACTGAGACACAAGGCAGAGAGGGGGGCATCACATAGAGGAGAACAGGAGGTCTGTGGTTGGCTGACAGACCTGTCCAACAGGGTTTGGAGGGGAGATATTGGTGTGTCCATGGCTACAGAAGGCCCACCTCCTTGATTGCCTAGGGGATTGACCCCCCCCAGCTCCTGGCTGCATAGGGCAGAATGGAAGCTCTCCAGATGGCTAGGAGAGCTGCCAATCAAGGGTAAGTGGGCTGTGAGTGGGGTTTCCAATGGCAACAAAAGGTTGACATTTGGAAACCCCATTGTTGCCAAAGGAATTGATGGATCGGCACCAGCCTGTCTGCAATCACAAAACATTCACATAGCTAACAAAACAGGCAAAAAAAGTTGTGAATTTCGTGATAACCTTGCAAGCCACAGCCCCACGAAATGGTGCTTTGCAATACACAAAATGGCCAATTTTGTGACCAAGATTGCTTTGTATTTAGATTCGTGCCCATGTCCATTTTGGATGATGAACTAGATCTGGGGAGATCTGGGTTTGAATCCCCATTCAGTCATGAAACTACTTGGGTTACTTGTGCCAGTCATTCACTCTCGGCCTAATTTACTTCACATGGGTGTTAGGAAAAATTGAGAAGAGAGAACTGTGTATGTGACCCTAAACTCCCTAAAGGAAGGGCAGGATAAAATTGTGATATTTAATGACTCTGAAAACTGGGTTGCTAATGTTGACATTTATTGAGAATGAATTTTTAATGCTCTTGATTTTGTTTTGTGCAGGAAAAATATCCTTGTGGTTTGAGTCAGGCTCAGGAGTCAATAAATTATAGTACTCCAAGACAACAATAAGTAAGTATAGAATTGGGAACATTAAAATGAAATACCAGATTCATTAATGCTTAAGAGAAAGGTTCAGGCCCAGTAGCACCTTAAAGACCAACTAGATTTCCAGGATGTGAGCTTTCAAGAGTTAGAGCTCCTTTCATCAGATACGTGTAGAAAAGGGAAGGGGTCCTCATAATCCAGGCAGAGGGGTGGGAGGAGTATTGTAAATTAGACTGTCAGGAAGCTATCTATAATGCGTGTTGTGGTTAACATGATACAGCTTGTGTGCGAAGTGCAGAAAATTAGCATCAGTAATGTGAGAAAAATGCTATGTCCAGATTCAACCCTGGTGGATCTATTGTTCTAAATTTGCACAAAAAAATTGTTCCATGTCAGTCTTAGAATTGCTTATGCTCTTAAGCATTTCTTCAACTCTGTTAGATTTTTAAAGATTTGCAAATGTACATATACACACACACACACCCTATTATATTGTTCATTGAAAAATTTTTGAAATTGACTCATACTGTGTAATCCACCTTGAGTCTCAGTGAGAAAGGCGGGCTATAAATAATGTAATAAATGAAGTGAAATCCATGGCAACTGTCATTACAGTATGACACCATAGATGGTTTCACTCTTCCTGTCTGCGTCATGAAGGTTGGATATGGGTTGAACAATTGTCTTTTGAGGCAACAAAATGAGAGAAGACTGACAAAACGCTTAAGTTACGCTTCAAAATTCATTCAATGGACTTTAATACTTTTTCCTTCAAGAAGTAGAGAGGAGAATCTTGGAATCCTGTCCCTAGTTGCATAAGCTGCACCCACGTGGCGCTGGACAAGTCTTGTTTTTAACAGTCCTCCTTGATTCACTAAGCAGGGTTTTTGAGGATTTGTGTGGTTTCTCTGTTTCTTGTTTCCATCTCTGACAACACATTAGACCACTGGGTTCACATAATCATCAGACTAGGTTATGCCATGGAATTATCTTTGCTTCCCCAATCCAGAGTATTTATATCTACCATTTCACCCTTAATCTCCTCAAAGAGATGAACTCCCTCCTGCTGAAAGAGCTGTTAGAAGCAGTATTAATTTATCAAAGAGGCATAGAATTCTACTTCAAATAATTTACCATCCCAAAGAAATGTAGAAGTCTTGATTCCTGACAGATGCAAAATAGCACCTGAGATTCCTTGCTTCTTACTCCAAACTGAATCAGACACTAGAGCAGAGCTGTGGGCTCAAATACATAATGGAACAAACAGTGTCCTAGACAAAGATTCTTTAAAATAAAAACATTTTATTGAAAGTACTTATGCATTTTAGGCCAGACACTCTCACTTGCTGAAAGTTCAGGTTGGCTATGCGTAATTGTGCAGGTTGCTTGCTCAAACAAGGAAGCGCCAATGAAGATGGAAAGTGCACAGGCTGCTTGAGTAGGAGAGCTCCACTGATGATGGGAAGTAGAATTCTGCCTGTTCCATCTCTGGCTACCTCCTTTATGGCCCTTCTTTGCTGTTTATTCACCACTTAGGTCTTTTCTCCTAGAGGAATGCAGAATTTGCGTCCATTTGCTGACTTTTGCTCACTGCCAGATGCTCCTCATTGACAGAAATTGTGGTGTTGTCTTGCAGTCCTGGGCTCCAGGAATCTTAACCACCAATGTTAAGCCAGTGTTTTAGGCATTACTGATAGGATGTGTACACAAGATGATGTGTACCCAGGGAGGTTCAGGTGTGTATCAGGATGGCACAGGACTCTTTGTTTCAGGCTGGGGAGGGGGGTGGTCATGGTTCTCACCACCCCCAAGGTGTTACTTCTGCTGTTCGCACATTTCCTGCAGGCACTCTGTATTTTTAAACATAGCTTAGGAAATTTTAGTCTGAAGTTGATGGATACACAGAAGGTTGGAAATGCGAGTTCTTGATCCTGCAAATTTAGAAGCAGAAATACAAGCATTTAATGAAACATTTCATAGAGCAATCAGTATCAGATATGGAATTAATATTCCTTATCTGTCACCCCATTCTCTGTCTCAGGGTTATCAAATATATCAAGACCTAGAAGTTTGAGATGGTGACCCTAGCATCCGTCCTGTCCCTTCTGACACAGGTAACCTAGTTTATATCTGTTGGATTCAGACACCTTCTTCCACCTACTTCTACCCAGCAACAACATTGCTGTTTATTCTGGTTCGCTGGGGAAGAAAATCACTATCACTACAAGGTGTTGACTTTTGGCCTCTCTGCCACTCTGAGGATCTGCACCAAGTGCAGGGTGGGGCTGCTTGCAGCGCATTTTTAGTGTAGAGGAATCACCATCACCATCTGGCAGTGCCCTCTCTCCCGTTCACCTTGTGAGGGCTACCTTGCATATCAAGACCTCAGTAGGTCTTGGGGTGAACAAAAAGAAGTCTCACCCCTATCTTGCCCAAGCTTTAGCATTCATATAGGACCCTACTAGTGTGAGGGTTTATGTACTTCTAAATCAGAGGAGTGAACTCATGGCCTTGGCGTTTCTTCTCATCAGTCCACTACAACCAGCAAAATGGATCCAATGTCCCTTAGGTCTCGTCTCTTAGGTCTTCCGTCTCTGTAGGGCATTTCACCAGACTTTGTGTGAGACCTCTGCAAGCTTTAATTCCTTCATCATTTCCAGCCTACAGTGTACTCTCAAGATACCCATCTTATGCTTCTGAAAGTGCTTCAATTTCTCCAGTATTGGACAGACTGCCACAGTCTAGTCCAGGGTGTCCTATTTACCCCTTCCACTCCATATTTGACATTCCATCCAGATGTCTCTCTGGGGACTGGGGCACTCACTGCAACCTGGGGTCATTTTTGGCAGCCCTGACTGTATCAGAAAAAGAAGCTCAACCTAGACCTCCTGGCAATTTATAAGAAGCTCCACCTAGACCTTCTGGCACCCAAGATAGAATTAAAATTCAACAAGACCTGAATACTCTGGAGAAGTGGGCAGCTGTGAATAGGATGCAATTCAACAAAGACAGTATGTGGCACAGTATTACATCTGGGCCACAAAAATGGGAAGCACAAATACTGGATGGGGGATACACTTCTGGGCAGTAGTATATGTGAAAGAGATCTTGGGGTAAGAGTGGATTGTAAACTAAATATGAGCAGTCAGTGTGATGTGGTGGCAAAAAAGGTCAATTCAATACTGGGTTGTATCAAAGGGGCCATAGCGTCGAAATCGCAGGTCATAGCCCTTCTTTATACTGCCTTGGTCAGGCTGCACCTGGAGTACTGTGTGCAGTTCTGGAGGCCTCACTTAAAAAAGGATGTGGACAAAATCGAGAGGGTGCAGAGGAGAGTGACAAGGATGATCAGGGGTCTGGAGACTGAGCCCTACGAGGAAAGGCTGAGGGCCTTGGGAATGTTTAGTTTGGAGAAGAGGAGATTGAGGGGAGACATGATTGCTCTCTTTAAGTATTTGAAAGGCTGTCATTTGGAGGAGGGCAGGAAGCTGTTCCAGTTGGCAGCAGAGGGTAGGACCCAAAACAATGGGCTTAAATTACATGCACAAAGGTACCAGCTGGATATCAGGAAGAACTTTTTCACGGTCAGAGTAGTTCAAAAGTGGAATCAGCTGCCTAGGGAGGTGGTGAGCTCCCCTTCACTGACAGTTTTCAAGAAGAGGCTGGATGAATATTTGTTAGAGATGCTTTAGGCTGATCCTGCACTGGGCAGGGGGTTGGACTAGATGGTCTGTATGGCCCCTTCCAACTCTATGATTCTATTCTGTGAAGTGTCTTTATACCCCTCCCCCACAGGCTTTATGGCCTAGTAGCCACTGACAACACAGCTGCCAGGTGCTCTGTCAAGAAACAAGATGAATCCATCATTCTGAACTTGTGGGAGAGGTATCAACATCTTTCCCATAGCTGTTTGTGACAGGCAACACAATACTCAAGACCATGTGCTCAGTTGCCTGGGCAGCTTAATACACAAGTGGACTGTCAGCAACACATACCTGAACCATATTGTAATGATTTTAAGTAAATGCGTGTATGTGTCTTTAAATGCATGGTGTGGTATAGAGGAAGAGTGGGGGTGAAAGAGAGGGATGAGTGAGTGATATGATTGGTTGATGACAGAGTGTGGGCGTAGTGAATGCAGTTTTAGACTGAGAGTGGAGAAAAAAGATGCAGTCAGGACAAGAGAGGCAAGCCATGTGCAGCCTTAGCATGCTTTAACATTTCTGAGAAAAATACTGAGTCTGGTATTAGCAGGCAAGCTGTGTGCAGCCTGAATATTTTTATGTTGTCTGAAAGAAATATAACCTGTTTGGAAGCCTGAACTGTGTGTTTGTAAAAGAACATTCAGTCAGGAGAAAGCAGGCAAACTGTGTGTGCACCTGAGAAAAGGTCTTGTAATTGAGAGAGAAATTAATAGCAAAAGTAGGCAAACTGTGTGTGAAGCCTGAGATAAGATCTATGTGACTGGGTTTAAGTAAAGCAAGTTTAAGAATTGAGAACTACTCTTCTGAAACCATCAAGTTTTAGAAATAATATGACTTCCGGTCTGGATCCATGGAGGTCTAAAGCAGCTCTAAGAGCTGAGCTGTCTGTGCCGCTGTTTGTGGAGGCTGGAGGGGCACAGATTGCCCGCAGCCCCCTGTTCTCAGGCGGAGAACAGGCAAGTACGCACTGTATCTGAGGGCGCGTTGATCTCGGGTGGTGGGGGGCTCTAAGCAACGAGCTCTCTCCCGCCCTTGAGGTCCCACCCGAAGACAGGTTTGCTAAGATCTCTGCAGCGGCTCAGGAGTCAATTGTATTGGCATAAGACCTGCATGCCCAAGCTTCATTAAGCAGCAAGGGAAACGGATTCGTTTGATTAAAAGAAGCAGCAATTACAACCCAAGAAAAGACGTTTAAGAAGGTAAAGATTGCTATCTCTCAAACCGGGACAGATTTAAGCAAGCAATAAAGTTTAAAACTGGATTTAAAAACTGCGACAGACTGATTAAGTGAAGGGGAAGATTCCGACAAGGGAAAATTTGAAAAGTGACATTTTAAACAGTAGTTAAGGCGGAAAATTGGATATTGTTTACATACCAGCGGTGGGAAGAGATACTGGACTGTGGGAAAGCCTGAATATCGCAAGAACTGCTGCAAACATTAAAGAAACAGGAAGTACGTCAGGACCATAAAGAGACTGGCAAGAGGCAGTCTGTGTTAATACAGGAAGTGGAAGTTCGCCATTTCAGAGAAGGGCAAAGTTTTGGCTTCAAGGAAACAGGAAGTAGGACATCTTGGAAGAAGGTAAGGGTGTTTGCTTCAAGTTAAAACCATAGAGAAAAAACGCCCGACATTTTGGACTGAGCAAAACAACTTTTAACAAAAACTGAGTAAATTGGGACTTTTTAAAGAATTGGAAGCAATAAATCAGCGCCACGGATTTAAGGAAAAGGGCAGACTCGTGGGAGCGTGGTAAATCTAGCCCCACGATGTCGAAGAAGGAGTGGCAAGCTGCGATGGAGAATCTGGATAAAAAAGTTTCTGAAGTTACAGAAGGCAATAAAGAGCTCAAAGGTATGATACAGGAGATGGCAAAAGACTTTAGAGACTTTAAAGAGACACTTAAATCAGAAATGGCAGAACTGGTAAAAGACGTATCAGATACGCAGCAGAGGTAAGGTAGTAGAAAACACGATGGATCTGCAGAAGACAGAGATGAGAGGATTGAAAGCGAGAGTGACCATCGCGGAAAGTAAACAAATGGAAAAACAACTAAGATTTCGTTCGATCCCGGAAACAGAGGAAAAGACCGCCCGAGAGCAGATTACAGAAATTTTGGCAGAGTATCTGGGGAAGGAGGAAGAGGACATTGCAGCTCTCCTAGATGTGGTGTACAGAATTAATTCAAAATTTGCGTCTCAGAGGAAGTTACCAAGGGATATGATTGTGCAGTTTACGACAAGAAATACAAGTGAACTAATTGTGTCCAAACAGTTTCAGGATCCACTAGAAGTTGATGGAAAGGTGGTAAGAATTATGAAGGAACTGCCCAGATCGGTGTTGTTGGAAAGAAAGAAATACAGAGAGCTAGTCCAGATGTTAAAAGAAATGAAAATAAAATACCGATGGGAAATACCAGAGGGACTGACATTTGAGTTTGGTGGAGTAAGAAAGAGCATCAGATCTGGCCAGGAAATGGAGGATTTTATTAGTAAAAATGAAAAAGACTTACCAAAACCCACAAAATCTTGATCATGGAGTGTAAAATCATATCTTGGAATGTAAACGGACTAAACTCACCTTGTAAACGTAAGGTTATTTTCCACTGGCTTGTAAAACAGAAATGTAAAATTGTATGCCTACAAGAGACACATATTAGAAAGCAAGATGTAAAATATTTGAAAATGGCAAAACTTGGAAAAGAATTTGTAGCTGCCTCCAAACAGAAAAAGAGGGGTGTTGTGTTGTATATAAAGGAGGAACTACAGCCTAAAGTGGTGTTTAGTGATGTTGAAGCTCGATATTTGGCGGTGGAAATAATTTGGAATTCAAAAAAGACATTGGTGATTGGAATTTATGCGCCTAATGGTGCAAAAGAAATTTTTTTTACGGACTTACAAAAACAGTTAGATGAACTGTCTTATGACCCAATAATATTGGCAGGCGATTTTAATGGAGTTACAAACTTGGAGGAAGACAAGAAATCTAAGACTACACACACAAAAAAGAGGACTATTACCAAAGTCATTTTTTGCAATCATGAAACAGGAAAGTTTAGAGGATGTATGGAGGAGACAGTATCCCAAGAATAGACAATATACATATTACTCTGCAAGACACTCAACACTATCAAGAGTTGATATGATCTGGGCCTCCAAAGAACTGTCGCTCTGGACTAAAGAGGTGGAAATAATGCCAAAGGTAGGCTCAGATCATAATCCAATTGTGTGGAAATTTGGTAAGAATAGTAAAAGAAGAGGATGGAGAATAAATGAAGACCTGTTACAAACGGAAGAGAATATTGCGTTGCTGCGAAGAGAGACCAAGTTCTTTTTGCAATACAATTTGAATAAAAAAGTATCGACAAATAAGGTTTGGGACACATATAAGGCCGTGATCAGAGGGATACTAATGGACTTGAATGCGAGAGACAGGAGGAAAAAGGAGGAGAAAAGACAAGAAATTATGGAAAAAATTAAAGCCAAAGAGATTCAGCTCAAAAAGAGACCAGGCAAAAAGAAAATATATCAGGATATAAAAATATTGCAAGAACAGTTATCGGCAATGAACAACAAAGAATTGGAGTGGAATTTAAAGAGGATGAATCCGAGGTCGTTTGAAGGTGCAAATAAACCTGGGAAATATTTGGCATGGCAACTAAAAAAGAGGAAGGAGAAGAAAATTATCAGTATGATACGAGAAGATGATAAGCTATTAAGTTATCAAGTCGCCATTAGTAGAGCTTTTTTTAAATGTTATGCAAAATTATACCAAAAAAAAGAGGTGAACAAAGATTCAATAGCGGAATATTTAGATAAGATGAAACTTCCGACACTTTCTGAAGAATGGAAAGAGAAATTGAATAAGGAAGTGACAGAAGAAGAAATAAAAAAAGCTATTCAATCAACGAAATTGGGGAAGGCGCCAGGCCCGGATGGACTAACGGCAAAATTTTATAAAATAATGGGCCAAGAATTGGCACCTCTCCTGAAAGAGGTGATGAATGGTGCTATGCAGGATCAAGGGATTCCTGATTCTTGGAAGGAGGCTAACATATCATTGATTCCAAAAGAAGGACAAGATTTGACTAATGTTAAAAATTATAGACCAATTTCATTGTTGAACAATGATTATAAATTATTTGCAAAGGTGTTGGCGGAAAGAATTAAAGGATGGATGTCGGAATTCATTGCAGATGAACAAGCGGAATTTTTACCTAATAGACAGATTAAAGACAATCTGAGAACAGTAATAAATGCTATTGAATACTATGATAAGCATTGTGATAAGGAGGTTGGTTTCTTTTTCATAGACGCAGAAAAAGCATTTGACAATCTGAACTGGGACTTTATGTTCGCCACCATGGAAAAGCTGCAAATGGGAGAAAAGTTCATACAAGCAGTTAAAGGAATTTATAAAGACCAAAGTGCAGCGATTGTAGTGAATAACGATTTGACAAAAAAACTGAAAATAAGCAAAGGCACAAGGCAAGGCTGCCCATTGTCTCCATTGCTGTTCATATTGATTTTGGAGATATTGATGATTCAGATACGAGAGGACGACACAATCCGAGGTATAAAGATAAGAGAGTTTACCTATAAGGTCAGAGCATTTGCGGATGATATAATGTTGATTGTAGAGGATCCAATTGACAATATGCCAAAGGTAATAAAGAAGATAAAGGAATTTGGAGATCTGGCTGGTTTTTTTGTAAACAAAAAGAAGTCGAAGATACTATGCAAAAATATGACCAAACAGAAACAACAAGAACTGATGGAATTAACGGACTGCAAGGTAACAAACAAAGTAAAATATTTGGGAATTGAACTAACTGCAAAAAATATAGACTTATTTAAGAACAACTATGAGAAGTTGTGGATACAAATAGAGAGAGATTTGATAAAGTGGAACAAGCTGAATTTATCATGGCTGGGCAGAATCGCGACAATAAAAATGAATGTTCTACCTCGTGTGATGTTTCTGTTACAAACGATCCCGATTATCCGAGACTCTAAACAATTTGAAAAATGGCAAAGAAAAATTTCGAATTTTGTGTGGGCAGGCAAGAAACCACGTGTTAAAATGAAAGTGTTACAGGATGCGAAAGAAAGAGGTGGCTTGCAACGGCCCACTTAAGACTGTACTATGAAGCAATTTGTTTGACATGGATAAAGGATTGGATAACGTTGAAAAATCGCAAACTTCTGGCATTGGAAGGTTATAAGAAAATATTTGGATGGCATGCATACCTATGGTACGATAAAATAAAAGCGGACTCTCTGTTTCTGCATCATTATATTAGAAGAAGCCTCTTCACAATTTGGAAGAAATATAAGATGTATCTGGAAGATCAAATCCCCTCTTGGGTGGTCCCGTATGAAGTAATACACCCGAGAACTGTCGAGAACGAACAGCAATGCTTAACCTACAAGGAGATAATACAAATACAATATTTAATGCCAAAAATAAAATCAGAAGAAGAAGTCTCCTTGTTATAACTGGTTTCAATACAGACAGATTAGAGATCTTTACAAATTGGACTGTTCAAGAGGAGGAATAAGAATGGAAAACTCAGAATTGGAAGAAGTAATGCTACAAGAAGATAAGAAACAAATTTCAAAGATCTACAAGATACTTCTAAAATGGTATACTGAAGATGAAGTAGTGAAAGTACAGATGGTGAAGTGGGCAATAAATTTTCATAAAGAAATAGCAATGGAGGCATGGGAGCACTTGTGGAAGAATACAATTAAGATTACAACGTGTACGAATATTAGAGAAAATGTATACAAGATGATATACAGATGGTACCTAACACCGAAGAAAATTGCGCTGGGGAACGCTAATATGTCAGATAAGTGCTGGAAATGTAAAAAGCACGAAGGATCATTATACCACATGTGGTGGACTTGTGAAGTAGCGAAGAAGTGCTGGGGAGATATAATAGAAGTAATTAATGAGGTGTTACAAACCCAAATAAATAAGAACCCAGAACTGCTGCTACTAAACTTGGGAATGGAGAATGTTCCAGTGCAAAATAGAGCATTGTTATTTTATATGACAGCTGCAGCAAGATTACTGTATGCGCAGAAATGGAAAATGCAAGAAGTACCTACTGTAGAGGACTGGATTTATAAATTGTTGTACATGGCAGAGATGGATAAAATGACAAGAGACCTGGATCCGGGACAGTATTTGGCGGACTGGGCGAAATTGAAACAAGTTTTGGAAAAAAAATGGGATGTGAAAGGAGAACTGTGGCAGTTTGAGAATTTTTAAAACAAGACATTTTAAACAGAAGAGAGAAGTGACTTTACCATTATACCAATTTATATCTATTTTAATCTAAGCTTTGACTATAATATAGTAGAAAAGGGGTGAAATTTAGAACTGATTTTGTAAAGAATAAGATAGGGAGGTTAGGATAAGTAATATCTTTTTTAGAGTATATGAATAAGGAAATAGTTAAATAAATATACTGATGGGTTATACTATATATACTATAATGCTAGTGGATCAGATTGTATATTATATAATGAATGTGTAGTACGGTGTTGTATGCTGTGCCACATTGGTGGCAGTGCACACAGTAGGGGTTTTAATACATATTATAATGACGACAGTATATTTGATAGAATATAGGTTTAAAAGAAATAGAATATGTTTAAATTAAGATTTTTGTTATATATTATACTATATTATACTGGTCTGCTATATTGAGGGGTATAAGATCTATACTATATTGATAGTACAACTGATAGATGTATATTATATTGATAGAATATTTGATAGCATAATTGATAGAAGTATATTATATTGATAGGATATTTGATATATATGATATAATACCTGGGGGGGGGGAATTAGAATGTGCTTAGAGTAAGGGATTTATTAAGTAATAAGAGGGGTTAAGGGTTGGAAAGCTGTTGGAAGTCGATAGAGAGGGGGGAGGAAAAGGGTGGGGGATAGGGTTAATTAGATATTGAGGGAATGAATGTATTGAATTTGAAAAGTATACTCACCAATAAAAAATTTTTTTAAAAAAAAGTTTTAGAAATAATATGAAACCAATATACTTCTTATAAAAATAAAAGTTTACGTTGGTTTTTTTTTAATATCCCAGAGTATCTGTCATTCCTATATCCCATTCCTTTCCTCAGGGCCACATAGTACCACGAAAAAGCCTGACCCTTGGGCACATTACTAAAAGGAGAAATTTAAGTTATTCTGGAATTTAATTCCTGGTGGCAGTGATCTACCAAGAGGAAGCAAGAATAAAAGGCTTAAAGACCAAATCTACCCAAGAGAAAGAAAGGGTCATAACACATATGTTTCATCATTATGTCCCAAAAGTTGGCCATGTTGCCACCTCAGCCTAGTGCAGCACTCAAGTGTCATTGTTTCTGTTTCAGGGCAGGTGCAGGGCACTTGTCCGTGGGAGATGTTTTCCTTCATAATAAACTTAATAAAGATGCCTGTTCAGTGCATTCCCTCATTATTGCTCTTGTAAGCAAAGTCATAAGGAAGATAACAAGAATGCATAGACTGTATTCTGTTCTCACCATACTGGTCACACCAACCACGACTCACAAAAGTCCTGCAGTTATCCCATGGTTGCTCCCTGATCCTCTCCATGCTGCCAAATCCAGCAAGATTCTTCATCCAGACACCCAGCACTTAATGGCCTGGAGTGACTAATTGCTTCTGGAAGCTTTGAAAGAGCTTTTACTCAGCACATGGATGTCATCCTCCAGGTAGTAATTCCTGTAAGTGCAAGCAAAAATTCTTCACATATTGTCTTCCCAGTGTGGACAGGCTCTACCTGTCCAGTGATTACCATCCCAGAGTGTCCTTTAAAAAAAATGTTCGTCTTTGTTCTTCTGTACAGCCCCACATTGGGACTGCGCCTGCACAGGCCTGCCTCCGAGAGAGATTTTTAGCTCGAAGACTTCTGAGGGGGTGTCTCCACCCGTCTGTGCATGCCTGGCTTTTTCCCACCCAGCCATTGTGCAGGAATGTGGAGCGCCCCCTCATCCCTCTGTTCTCTTTCCACCGCCAGTAAGAGGTCTTGCCGCTCTGTCTCTTCAGTTGACTTACCGCCGTGATAGTTCTTTATAGTTAATAGTTGGATATTAAGTTAATAGTTCGATTCATTCAAAAAGTGCTCCAAATGTGATACAAAAATAACGCACAAAGACAAGCACAATTTATGCTTACTCTGCCTGGGCGAGTCCCACAATGTTGCCTCTTGCCACCACTGTTGGAGGTTTACTCGTAGGGCGTGCAGCACTCGGGTTTCCCATCTTAAAGCAGCCTTTTGGGAAATGGGCTTGTCGGGATCCTCTGAGCCAGCAGCAAAACCATCTGCTGAGCTAGACCCGACCACCGGTTCTGAGCCCCAGGTTCAGAAGACAGGGCAACAAGATCTCTCTAAATAACAGTTGGCTCCACCATCTACCTCAGAACTAACAGCCAAAGGAACTGATGCGAATCCAAAGCGTTTTGAGGAGAGTGGGCTCCTCAAAACGCTGTTCCTCAGAATCAATGCGGTCAGAACGAGAGTCTTTGGAGCCAGTTCTAAAGAAAGTCAAATCAAAGACAAAGCATTTAAAGAGGCCTGCTTCTACTCCTTCTCATAAGGAAAGACATTGCTCAGCATCATCGACTCCTCCTCTCATTATTGAGGAGGAGATACTTAGCCCACCTCCTACTCCATCCTCTCCACTCTCTCCTGTTCTTCAGCAGGATGAAGGGAAAAGTGCTGGTGAGGAAATGGATCAAGCATTCTCTGTGGCCCAGTTCTGAGCCCTCTACAAACAGATCCGAAAGCCTTTGTTCCGCTGCCACCGGTTCCAACAACTGGGTTTGCATCGCAGCCACTTCCACCAACTCAGCAATGCACCCCATTTTCATGGACTTCTTTGTCAGTTTCAACAATCTCTAATCCTTCGATTTCAACATGGCCATATACACTTTCTTATCAAGAACCGGCTCCGAACTTTCCAAGAATTTATGTCTTGGCTACAATCAGCTCCACTAATACCCTCATCTGCACCCACACATCCAGTGCAGCAACCACCATCTGAAGCCCCAGGCACATCTCTCCATCAGTTTCCATTGCATTCACATTCAGCATCGGGTTCAGACGAGGACATAGAGACTATCTCTCAGTTTGACAAAATTTCTGAACTAGCCTCTGACCCTTCACCCAAGGAGGTAGTGGGAGACCCCACTTCAGCCTCACCCACGGAAGATTACCGACTTTTTTCTGAGCAAATGCTCAGAATGGCTAGAGCACTGAAACTGGATGTCTCTTCTTCCATGCCTAAACCTAAAAGGTGCTTCAAGCCCACTATTCTGACACTACATCATTGGTTGCCTTCCCAGCAGTGGAAGACTTACTTGATAAAGCCCATGGAGTATGGGAGAAGATGGCCTCCACCCCAGCTACATCACACAAAGTGGAAGGTTATTACAAATTAAAACAGCAAGACTGTGCATTTCTTTTCAGTCACCCTTAACCATCTTAATTGGTCACGAAGTTCAGCCAAAGCATAAATATGGGTCCCACTCTTCACTGAATGATAAAGAGGGACATAAACTGGAATAATTGGAGAGAAAGTTATACTCATCTGTGGCCCTGAACTTTAGGATCTCAAATTAACAAGCCATTATGGAATCATACAATTTGTTCCTCTGGGAATTACTTTCAGGGTACATAACGAGTCTACCTGAGGACAAAATAATCCCTGGTTTGTGTGCTACAGGGTGAAGCTGCCAGGTTGGCTAAACAGCAAATGACTGCAGCAAAACATAAGGCCAATTGTGCTGCAAGAATCATAGCCTCAGCCATTGTACTGCATAGACATTCCTGGCTATGATCAACTGCTTTAACTCCTGATAAACTCAGTAAGATTGAGGACTTTCCATTTGAGGGTACATCGCTGGATAACCTAGGAAAGGGGACACTCTTTGGTATCCACCCACCTGAGATTAGGCTAACCACTGATACCTCCCTGGTAGGCTGGGGAGCCCATTTTGATGCATTCTTGATACAGACCACATGGTCATAGCAGAACCCAAACTGCACATAAACGTTTTAGAATTGAGGGCCATATGTTACTCACTTACCTCTTTTGCAGGAATATTATGCGACAAGAGAGTTCTGGTGCAGACAGACAATACCACCACACTCTATTACCTCAGCAAACGGGGGGGGGGGAACAGCTTCTTTAACTCTCTGCAAGGAAGCCACACAACTTTGGCTATGAGCTATCCACAACAACACTTTCCCTCAGGCGATACATATTGCTGGCATGTTGAACAACAACAGGTATATCCGTCCAATCTTCGAGAAGTGGGGATTTCCAGAGATCAACCTCTTCACCACTTCAGAAAACACCAAGGCTGAGATGTTCTGCTCTCAGGCAAGATCAGATCACCACTCCATGGGGTACACGTTCCAGATACCGTGGGACAAGGGATTGTTCTATGCTTTTCCACTGATCCCCCTACTACCCCAAGTCTTGTGCAGAATCAGACATTATTACACTCACTGCATCCTCATTGCACCTTTCTGGCCCTGCAGGGATTGGTTTCCACTCCTCTAGGAGATGGCCTAAGGTCAATTCCTTTGACTACCAGTGGTCCCAGACCTACTGTTGAGGGGCCAAATTATGCACCATGACGTCACCACCCTCAGCCTTACAGCCTGGCCACTGTTCCTAAAACTCCTACTTTCTCAAGGGAGGTAACTCAGATTCTTTTAAATGCTAGGAAGCCCTCTACCAGGGTATCTTATGAATTCAAATGGAATAACGTCACAAAGTGGGTGCTGGACAGAGGACAATCCCCTTTCACCTGCCCCATACCTATGCTATTTGACTATCTCCTCTCCCTCTTACATAGAGGCCTAACAGCACCATCAGTTAAGGTTCATCTTGTCGCTGTTTCAGCATTCCACAAACTGGGGGATGGCAAGACCTAATTTTCCCACCACACATCCAAGCAGTTTCTAAAGGAAGCTCTTCGTACCTTTCCACCTAGGACGATCCCAGTCATGCAATGGAGCCTCTCTCTAGTCTTGGCTCAATTTCGAACCCTTTTGAAACCTTAGTTCACTGCACTATGGCATTGCACTTTGGCACTTCTATTGTGGAAGGTGGCCTTCCTATTAGCCATCACCTCACTGAAGAGAGTCAGGGAATTAAGCACCCTAAGAGTAGACCTTCCATTTCTATATATGTTATGTAGGCCCACATAAGGGCCTACCAGTCTCTAATCAGTCTCTTTACAGGTGGATAGTGGCAGCCATTAGGAGATGCTATTTTACAGCAAAGACTCTTGTGTCCAAGGACAGTCAAGGCTCACTCAACACGGGCTCAGTCATCCTCAGCAGCCTTTCTCCAGGGACATCCCTCTGAGACATCTGCCAAGCCACCACATGGTCATCCACTGACATGTTCATCAAACATTACGCGATCAACACAAATTCCAGATCAGACGCACCTGTGGGAAATGCAGTGCTTCAATCTGTGTTCACTTAGATACTCCTCACACCTGCCTCCATTGGTGAGTAGCTTGTTATGCTCCCAGTGTGGGGCTGTACAGAAGAACGAAGATGAAAACAGTGTTACACTTACCTGTAACTGTTGTTTGCCGAGTTCTTTCTTTGCAGACACACATTCTCTCCCTCCTACCCTGCTGTGAGGATATATTTTTTTTAAAAAAGAGGAAAATTGGATTCATCCTCTGGCAGTCTAGGAGAACTGAGGGACGAAGGGGTACTCCACGTTCCTGTGCAACAGCCGGGCAGGAAAAAGCCAGGCATGCGCAGACACCCCCTCAGAAGTCTTAGATCTAAAAATCCCTCTCCGAGGCAGGCCTGCACAGGCACAGTCCCGATGTGTGTCTGTACAGAAAGAACTCGACAAACAACATTTACAAGTAAGTGCAACACTGTTTTATTTATAGTCTCCCTTTCTTACAGGGACTTAAGGCAGTTTACACAGAGTAAGTAAATGAAATCAACAGGATGGGTCATCCAATGAACAATGCAATAGAATATATATTGTAGGAATCTGACATCAGCCAGAAATCTGAAAACAGAACTGAAGTGAAACCTGAGTATTAGTATGTGTTGAATGATGCAGAAAATTACATAGTAGGGTCCTACTTACAGCAACAGGTAGTATGAGCTATACACAGTAGTATAGACCACAGTCCCTAAACCTTTACTGAGGAGCGTTCTAAACCATTATATATGGTATAGCCCTATTTTGTGTGTAGAAAAGTCCTCTTGAACAATTCAGTTTTGCATAGTTTGCAGAAAGTCAAGAAAATGGGAGCCTTCCTGGCCTCATCAGGCAGGCTATCCTTAAGGGAGGCCATAGTGGAGAAAGCACGTTTATGGGCAGTTGTTGATTTTGCTCATTTGCAGGTTGGCGCTTGCAGAAGCCCTGCTCAGATGACTGAAGCTGTTGTAGCAGAGCGTAAGGGAAGAGGTGGTCTCACGGATATGAGGGACCAAGGCTGTGGACCACTTTGTTTGTGACAGCCAACTCCATAAATTGAGCCCAGTAACTGATGGGCAGCCAGTGGAGTGACTGCAGAATAGGGGTGTAATATGCATGCTCCATCTAGCTCCTGATAAGAGCTGAGCTATAGCATTCTGCAACAAATGCAGACACCATGTTGATTTTGAGGGGAGACTCGGGTAAAGTACATTACAGTAGCCTACTCTTAATGTTACTATGGCATGGATCTAAGTGGCCAGATTGGCTGTATTAAGGTAGGGGGCCATCTTCCAGCTGAACTACATAAAAAGGGTGCTCAGTGTCCTTTAGGATCTCTGCTTTCTAAGTCAGCATTACTTGAGTCTTTTCAGGGTTTAGTTTCAACTTGTTCACTCTTAGCCATTTATCCACAACAGCCAGGCAGCAATTCTGGACCTCTAGAGCATCACCAGGAGATGTAGATAAGGATATATAGAGCTAGGTATCAGCTTGAACATTTCTTCACCATTGGATTCTAGAACTGGTGTGCTGATCACAACTTCTTGAACTCTGATGCATGGATGTTCACTAGTCAATCATTGTCTAGTGAATCAGTTCTTCTGGGGCCTTGTTAGCTCCATCTTTCAGTTCTGTCACCAGTCCCTGAAGGCTAGTGAACTTCATGCTTTACAATCCAACTAGTCTTATTTGAGGTTTCATTAAAGGTAAACTGTCCAGACATTTCTTTTCTCTGAAGATAGTGTCAAGTTTCCTGTCAACCAGTACCTCACACTCTCTATATTTTTTCCATCATCAGCTTCTGACGTAGAGCGAGTGTTGTACACCTTGAACATTAGGAGGGCCTTGTCATTTATTTGGACAAAGCTACTGTCTTTTGATATCTTACTTTTTTGGTGTTATGGTGTTCAGGCCCTAAGAAGGGACAGCATGTCTCCCACAAGGATTGCCACTGGATTTCTCAGACTATCTAGTTGTGCTCTGAGCTGTCTTCCAAATGCAGTTCAAGCATGCTCTGCCAGAGATGTGGCTACCTCCTTGGCCTTCAGCAGAAGGATCCCTTTCCCAAAACTCTGTAGAGCAGCCACCTGGGCCCTAGCCTTCTGCCTTGAGGCAATATGCCTTAGCTATCACAGGAGTCTCTACATGAGATGAATTACATGAGGATGCTCAAGTAAGGGAGGCGCAGTGTTATCCGGGAAGGGTAGTTAAAAAGACAATATCGAAGGCTCTGTCAGTTTCACCTCTCCAGAGCAGGCAAAGATCCCTCCTCAGAGGGTTTCTTTATTTCCTCTTTGCTTCTGGAAGGGGGGGGTGAAATTAACAGAGACTTGGGGGAGGCCAAGAGGAAATAAACAAACTCTCTGAGGAGCAATCTTTTCAGCTCTAAAGAGGTGAAACTGACAGAGCCGAACTACCCTTCCCAGCTAACATTGTGTCTCCCTTCACTTGAGTGTCCTCGTGTAATTCATCTCCTGTAGAGAGAGACTCAGTCTTTGGAGAACAATGTTCCACTCCTTGTTTTCCTGAAGTATCTGTATCTGCCACTAGGTAGCGCAGCTTGCTACACTATACCCATCAGTGTGATACATACAGACTACAAAGTAAAGAGGTTGCTTAGCTGTAACTGTTCTGAGTGGTTGTCTGTACATTCACATGACCCACTTGTTGCAGTGTACTTTTAGGCTTTGGAAGGACCTGAGTAGGAACGGACCTTTGGATACTTACCGTGAAGGGTCTTTCTCCTCTGAGGAAAGGAGGACATCTTGGGTGATTCCCACCATCCAATCAGGGAGGCAGGAACTAACTTTCTTCCTCTTCCTGTCTAGCCTGTGGGACCACCCTCTCTTCAGTTCAGGTGACTCCACAAAGCAGTAACATTGAATTTATCATTCAGCAACTGTCAATACTGAGAGAAAAATCGCCTGTTGCATTAACATGTACTTTAAATAAAGCATAACCCGGAGGAGGTATAAGAATGAGGCAGCACAGTAGAGAAGGACGGAGACCCAGGGAGGGCAAGATGTCCTCCTTTCCTCAGAGGAGAAGGACCCTTCACGGTAAGTGTCCAAAGGTCCGTTCTCCCTCTGAGGTGGAGGACATCTTGGGTGCTCCCAAAGCAGTTTCCAGTTTCTGGGTGGGATATGGTCTTCGTCCATGATCCTGTACTGCAGTACTTTTCTACTAGTCAGTGTCCACTGAATCATATAGATTCAATTTGTAGCATCTTAATAAGGTAAAGACTGACAATTTTGCAGCCTTTTTCTACAGAAGTGTTCCTGTGTAACGCTGCATTGGTAGTAGCATTCCTCAAAGAGTAAGCTGGTATACCACAAGGAACCTCTGCAAAGAGAGTTTTTAGGAGTTTCGATAGTGTATGTTTTGCTATTGGCACCTACTGCTGCTGAAGACATTTTCTTCCCTAAACTGAGATGAGATATATTTAAGAACAGTAAGACTGACTTTCTAATTTGCACTATTCGGAGCAGAGGCCTTGAGCCTCCTTCTGACATCTAGGTTGTATCAGAGCCTCTCCCTCGTCTACTTAGGGTACAGGTAGAAATATGGTAGTCTTATCTCTTGCAAACTATGCAGTTTGGAATACTCTTTTGGAAGACAGTACGAGGCATCACCTTACTATTGGGAAAGATACGGAGTTCAGGTCTGACTAAATCTTCTGGCAGACGCGAACATAATAAGGAAGATAGTCAGGGGAACACCCTTGACCAGAACAAATGGATGCTTGGTCAGGGCTGTGTAAAATGTCTACTGAGTGAGGGCTTCCCAGTAAGAGTTGTAAATTCTGAGCATAAACTGTTTTCTGAATGCTAGGAGAGTGTTGGCCACCTCTCAGAAATATCCCCATCTTAGGAAGGTGTTCCTTTCTATTTCCACGTGGTTCAGCAGAGTAAGTCTAAATGAGAGATCCAAATTGGTCCCTGCTGTAATTTGACCGAAGAGGTCAGTGGGATGAAAGGTGGAAATATCACCATCTGTTGGAGGGTGGAAAGGCATGGTCTGTTACTGGTAAGGGTAGTAATACATAGAGGAGGCATAATAGCCACTGCAATGTCAGGGCATCTGCTTGTGAGTAGAACAAATCTTGTCATCTACCCCGGTAGTTGATGGTTGTGTTGGGGTGCACACAGGTTCATGAGGTGTTGTGAAGCACAATGTTATGAGATGTTTCTTAAGGGACGATTCCCCTGTTGTCTCCTCATCCAGTCTGCCTGGGCATTGGATATGCCTTTGATGTGTACAGTTCTGATTGAAGCTAGGTGACCATCCTCCCAGGTAAGTATCCTTGCTGCCACCTGTGTCATTTCAAGGTCTTGAATCCCCCTTGCTTGTTTATACATATTTTGTCTGCAACCTTGTCCATACGGATCTCTGAACTGGAACAGGGCCAGACAAATTGCTCCCCTTTCTACATCATTGATAGGAAGACATGCCTAACCTGATTCTTACACCTGTAAATATTGGTTGTTCTCGAGGGATCATGAATCTTTTGCTTTGCATTGGGTTGGTGACCTTAGCTCAGATGGGTTTTGATCTGAAGTGGTATCTGAATGGGAAGATCTGTCTTCTCCACAATCTGTTGTTAATGAGATCTAAGAAAGGTCTGAAGTGGTCTTGCCTATAGATGACCCCAAAGGTATTGCATTGTAGGTAGCAACTAGCAAACACATCAGTTTCAGCAGTGTTGTGAGAAGTGATTTTGCACTCTGATGACAGTCCACAGTTTGGTCTTCCTGACCTTTTCTTTGGTGAGGGATAGAAAAAACCCTTTTGGTGACTGATCTAACTCAGGTGTTCAAGCGTGTAGGAACTGAATGGTGAATTGAGTGTTGTGGTGAGATTTTCTCTTGAACCGATCAGGAGATCATCTGGGTACTAGTGAACATGAATACCCCGTCTCTGAAATGTATGATGGGGTTGATCATGAATTTTGTGAATACTCGTGGTGTGATGGACAGGCCAAAACAGGATGGCTCAGAACTGCCAATTTTTTTTTAAACATAACATCTGAGATATTGTTGATGGGCTGTCAGAATTGGTACATGGAGGTATGTCTCTGTGAGATCTGTAGATGTCGTGTGTTCTTCTGATTGATTAGTCACTGCGACTGAGCACAGAGTCTCCATTCAGAAGTCATATCATTTGATAAACTTGTTCAAAGAAACTTGAGGTCTAATAACACCCTCCAGTCCCTATTCTTTTAGGGATTGAGAAGAAGATTGAGCAGACCCCTTTCTGGAGGGGTCTTCCATGCAACTTTCAAATTGCATGGAATAGCCTTGTGAGACTATTTGTAAGGCCTGCCTGTCAACCTAAGCTTGATGGTAAAGAGTAGCTGGCCTCTCACGGGACAGCTAGCAAGTTCTGTCTTAGAGATCTGGGTATTAAGGTTGATCTCTTTCCCCGTGTGGAGAACTGGCTGTTTGATATTGGGAAAAGGTAAGCATTATCCCCACAATACAGCTGGAGAACTGGGACTGAGAGGACTGGTTTATTCAAGGCAATGTGGCAAGTTCATGGCAGCAGTGAGAACTGAACCTGCAGAGTACTGCATCACTGTTCAGTTACTTAACCACTATACTACAAGTGCGGTCTTGAAAAGACCCCCCTTATTAAAGGGCTGCCTAGATTAACCTCAGGATGGCCATTTGGAAGCTTGTCTGGACCTTAGTAGTGTGTGTTATGAATAAAAGGCTGAGGGCCAATGGATCCCCTCTCAGATTGATTGTTTTGGGCAACACATTCTTCTGTCCTAGGTCTCAATCTAGATCTTTCCCAGGGCACCCCCAAATAGCTTGTCTTGCTGAAAGAGGTAAGCCAGGACGATATTTTTTAGAGTGTGAATCTGCTGGCCATACTCTTACTCAAGCGTGCCAGCTTGTCACTGCTGTCAAGACCATAATCCTAGAAGAAAAAGGTAAATGTATCCAGGATGATATCTGTCTTGAAGGTATTGGCCCTTACATTTCTGTTTGCCCCTTCAATGGGGGCAGCTATTGTTGTACAGGAGGAGTTGGATCAGTTTCCAGATCCATACTCCTGACCCTCTTGAGGCAATTGAGACAATAGCTGTAGCCTTAATAGCCATGGTTCCGGGCTTGTGAGCTCTTGTTAGCATGGCCTCTCTCCTCTTGTCTAAGTGGTCTCTGACTGATCCTTACCCATCTTCTGACCAGAGCCCAGATGACTGAAGTGTAGCCACTGGAGGTTCCATCGCAAGTACCTGCAACAACTCATAACAAAGCAAGGTAGTGAGTACAGTTTGTTTTGTTTTGGGACCAAGTTTGGAGATTATTAATTGGCTTATGGTTTAGACCACTCAGCCTTGAACCTTCTCCACAAATATTCTGGAAATGGGAGGACCTTTTCTGAGGAACCTTCACTAGGAAGCAACTCATTTTCCTGGGTTGGATTTGGTATTCCCAGTCTAAGGGTCCTACTCCCCCAAGGCTAATTTTTACAGCTCTAAGGCTGAGAATGTCTTAGGTAGTAAATACTGGTAGACCTCAGATTCTGACAGCTGGGCTGACTGTTCTGGTAGGGATATTTCTTCCTTTTCCACATCTGAAGGAATTCATCCTTCTCCCTGTCATTACAAACTCTATCTGAGGGTGATTCCCCTGCTCCGTGGGGATCCCTGACTGATAAATGTTACAAACTGCCTTATTCTGACTCAGACCATCGGTCAGTGTTATCTCCTCAGACTGGCAGCAGGCCACCAGGGTCTCAGGAAGAGGTTTTTTCCCTCATCTACCTAATCTCTTAAACTGGAGTTAATGGGGAACAAACCTGCATCTTTTGCATACAAAGCAGAAGCTCTTCCACAGAGCTACAGCCTTACTCATGGAGGGAGGAGGAGGTAGACACCACACCACTATTTCCTCTCTCCTGGTTAGTCTTAAGAGTTAAAAGGTTCAAAGACACCGGCAAAATTGCGCCCTTTATACATTACCCATCTGACAGGGAAAGGCAGGGCTAGATCCTGTTGTAAAAGCAGGGTTAAATCCAAAGGGGAAAGGCCTGCCGTAAAATCTCCAGCCAGGAGATTGGCATGGGCACATTCACATGGTACCAGGGCTGAGGAGATTCATGGAATCTTTATAGGGCCAAGGTGCTTCTGACTGGTAAAGTAACAGGATTTCCTCCCTCACAGCCAGTCTAATTGCTGACAGGGATTCTGGAGGTATAACACGCTCGGGGGAACACTTACGTGGCCCTCCTGGGCTTGTCGGCTGGAGCTCTGGGTGTCTGGATTATGTTTCAGCCATGTTTCTCCTGCCAGGAGATTGGCAAGCGTGTTGCGTTGTTTCCCGCCAAAATTGAGCTCCACCAGGTGGCGCTGCTCTCAGCTGGCTGGCTGAGGCACGCTGTTTTAACAAGCTCCCTCTGTGGAAGATGGGGCTGTTGAGAGGCCTGCGTCTCTTCCAAGGCCATTTCCTTGCCGGGGAACCCATACAGCCTCAGAGGCATGCTGGTGCCGGCTGGGCCTGTTCCCTCCGTCGGTAGGACGGCTCTCCGTGGGAACAGCCCATATTCTCCTCGCCAGGGAACCCATACAGCCTCAGAGGCATGCTGGTGCTGGCTGGGCCTGTTCCCGCCGCCGGTAGGACGGCTCTCCGTGGGAACAGCCCAAATTCTTCTCCATGAAGCTTTCCTCAGAGTCCGATGACTCTCTAGAGACCATCTTGTCCTCTTTTCTTTCTTTGGCAAGAGGAGTAAAAGAAGAGGAAATGGGAGGAGAGTAAGGTAATGAAGTAAGTAAGGAGTAAGGTAAAGAATGATTTGAGGAAGAAGAAAGATAAACAAGAGATAGAGAGAAAAAAGGCAGCAGAGCTAGTCTGCTGCAGAACTGTTCTCCCTGGAGGCAGGAACAGAACTGAACTGAAGAGAGGGTGGTCCCACAGGCTAGACAGGAAGAGGAAGAAAGTTAGTTCCTGCCTCCCTGATTGGATGGTGGGAATCACCCAAGATGTCCTCCGCCTCAGAGGGAGAAGGTGTGATTCCTCCCCCTTGGGCATGCATTCTAAATGCTTACTCTGGAGGTTTCTGAATCAAGGCTCTGTGCAGGTGCAAAGCCCATTAGTATGAATTCAGAGATAACCACTCGAAGAATAACCATTAAGGGAAGAAATCTGTTTTTCTAATGCCAAAGTCCCATCATGAGGGACTTTTATTCTGACTGTGGTAGCCATGTAGTAACTTCAGCTCTACTAGCAATATGGTGAAGCACTAATTTGTTACCTGAAACTTTCTGCGGTTACATTGACAGCTATCTCATTGTTTTAAATTAATTAAACTGTCATTGGTCACTGAAATGGAAAATTAGTCTCATACATCCATAATGATACAGCAGATGAGCTCCCGTTCAGCTTTCACTACTGATTTTTATAACATTAAAGATTTTTTTTCTGTTATACCTTGGAATTCCCAAAGAAGTGTTTCTGAGACTAGTCATATCTCTTTATGCAGTTGAGTTATTTTTCTATATGTCTTCTCTGGCAGAGATTTTCATTGTTTTCTTCAATGTAAGACAAGCTTACTCTCATATATATAGGACACCCAGAAATTTCAGGATCTGTGCTGGGTATGTGAAAGCTGGTGAAGTAGGCAGGAACATGACCAGGAATAGTATACTACTTTGAAGGCAAATGGAAAAAAACATCTCTCAATTTTTGACACTATCCTAGAATTTATCTACAAACCTTTCAAACAAAAGTATCAAAGAACTAAGGTCTTAATGTAGCATTGTATGTAAAGTGTGCTTCAGTTTAATTGTGTTAATTATTTTGTATTCCCAGGACTTTCCAGTTGACCCAGAAAAGGCTGATTCTGAAGTTTTGCTTGATTCTGAAGCCTCGCCTGTTCATGAAAGCACTTGCTGAACAAAATCATCATCTTGAGGGAAATGAAGAATATTCTGTTTCTGGTTCAACTCTTCAACATTTCACATGTGAAGGCTGTATTATAACAAAGACATATTTCCAACCCTTGCAACCCAACTGAAATGAATAGTTGACATTTCACAGAACGTTGGTAGCTCTTTGCTCAAGAGTTTCTCCTAGAATTTCTCCCTCAGTTCTCCTAGAGATTGTACATACAGGCACAGACAAAAGCCAATATTGATTGGTATTTACTCCTTTTCAGAATGCCTTAGTTAACTGCCCACTCTCTACATAGCCATTGGAGAATCTAACAAATTGATAAGTCCTCAGACCATGTTGCAGAAGTTTAGCATGAAATGTGGTAGGGTGATCAGGATGCATGTATGTATTCACTAAAGTGAGGAACACTTTTTCTTAAAACACTCTGAAAAATACCCCAGCTAGGATTTTTCAGCCCATTAAAGACAAATTTATAGATAACTACCTTGATGCTACTGTGTAGAGCCATTTGTGCACAGAACGTGGCATTTGGCCCACTGTGTCAGAGTACATCCTTGCCTTTAAAAGAAACCCAATGTCTACATATTTGCTGGAAAGGAGATGTTGGTATGAGCTGCTGCCATTCTGACAAATCTTTTCTGAAGGTGAAATTTTCATTTAAAAATACATGCAAGTAAGCTGAGGGGCATTGGGGTTAAGTGGCATCTCCAATCGTCCCTAGAGAATTTAGCAGCAAAAGAAACAATAGCTTTCTCCAGTTCAAGATTTTATCCAAAGGGAACAAACATGATAGTGTAAAAATATATGTGAAATTTTCCACCACTTAGATTAACAAAGGCTAGACATACTTAGGAAGGGTTTCACTACTTCCTCTGGTGTCTCCACTGCAGTTAAGGTGGAAATTATGATTCTAACACGTTTACACAAAATTCTGTCATGCATGAACTTTTACGGGACATTTTGCTTTACCATGGGATAATAGATGGTCTTTAGCCACACATTGCCAGAGTTTGTGGCTTCCTGATGTCAGTCTTATCCATTTATGCTGAACTTGGAGCCCTCAGTAGCACCTTACTTCAGTCTAATTAAATGTGAATTTAGAACAGGTTTGTCAACTGCTTAAAAATCCCTCATCTGTGTTAAAATGGTGGTATGTGTTCTAATAACTGTCAATATTGTCTAACAAAATTCTCAGAACTACCTAATATCTAGTGGTAGGTAGCAAGGGCATTATTTCTGGCAGGGACAGCAGTGGCTAAGATTAGACAACATATTTTCCTTTTAAAAATAGAATAGTTGAATAAATGGACCATGCCATTAAATAAGCACTTGTATTGGCTCATCTATTGGCATTGTGTATAATTTTCATAATATAAAAATGCAAGGGAAAACGTTGGAGTAGAACATGGTAAAATAACAGAGCATAAGTTGGCTCTCCTGCCAACTTCAGAAAAAAATGGTTATGGCTATCATTGAGAGTGGCATTTTTAAAAGTATTTCAGAGTCCTAGTAAAAAATTGTTAGGTAACTGAGTATCATTTTAGGATATTCTAAAGAGGAATTCTTGTTGAATTCAATGGTGTTTTAGATGCAGGATCTGCCTTCTAATTGGAATGAATGAAAACAGTTCTGTATAGCCGTGACATTGAAAAATTATAAGCATCTAGCATGGTGATGGCTTGTTGACCGGTCTGCAGACTTCACGTTGTCTTAACACCAGAAATATTTTTTCTAATGTCACAGGCTAGTTTATTGATGGGTTTTATCACAATGGCAGTTCAGAATAAATATACCCGAAGGTGAATAGTGGTCATGCAAACCTTCAGTAAAAGAATCCTTCCTCCCTTTCTCCTCTTTAGATCCTTTTCTAATTACGAACATATTTGTGCAGAATAGGGCTATATTAGGATTGAAGTTGAAATCTCAGAAAAAAAATGCCTTGTGTGCATGCCCAGGAAATCCCATTGCCATACTTGTCCTTTAGCATCTTCTTCACGGTACTGTGCAAAGGCAATATTGCCTTAATCTTTTGGTTTTATATTTTTGTCTGCATCTGTTTCTCCATGTCGGCAGGAAACTTTTCCATATGAAAGATTAAAGAAATTTGGGGCATGTGCAATAGTATAATATATATACATATAAATATATTTTAATACTTGTGGACAAAAGTTACAAGTTGTTTGAGAACAACAAAATCACCAATGTCTTCCATTTTGAGATGTGTATAGTTCCATAAGCATTAGTGCTTTGTAGCAAAACTGTAGTGCCATGTTAGGATCAGTGCATGAGCCTAGTAGTACTTTTTTTACAATTTCAGAGTGACAAATTAACACTGATGAGGAAATTAATAAAAAACTGACAAGATTATGTTCATGATCTAAAGATGCAGTATCTTTTCTAGGCAGTGGTAGCAAAAAATGTAGTATGAAACAGTAATGTGAGTTGGAAACTATGGAAGTTATACTGGCAACCATCCAGGTGTAGTCTAGTGGCATTTAAAAGAAACTACAGATAAAATCCAGACTGCAAGTGACATAGTCTTTAAGCAAAGGCCTTTCTTTGTGAACAAATACCCACTTGCTTTAATTGACAGGTCCATTAATCCCTCATATTCTAAAAGTTCCACTTAGTGGAGTAAGTTGATGTTCTTGTAAAATGCTCCTTTGTGTATTGAATCAATTACTGTATTTCCCATTGTTGGCTGCACATGTGACTTAATCTCCCTTGTTTTAAGAGCATCACTGTAGCTCTAGATCAAGAATTCAATCTTACAAAATTAAGTATGTTAAAACTGGTAGAATTATTGGTACTGCTTAAGATAAAAAAAATTGAGTATTGACATCCATTATTAAAACAGCTGAATATAAAAGAGGCACTTATGTAAGTTTGCAGGTAAACCAAAATGTTGGAATCCCTTTACTGTTATTGTAGTGTTCTGTTCCCAGGATGCTTCTCTTTTATTGGAAATATAGCTCCTGTATGTAACTATCATTTTACATTGCTGTTGTTTGGGCTGCCTTGCTTCTCTCTTGAGATTTTTAAAAAAAGCCCTGCTCCCAGCTTAAAAAAGATACTGCATCTTTTTCCTGGTCTTGTCTGTAAATGGCCACCTTGGGGGTAGGGGGTGGATACATTTCTCATTCTGAGTTGATTGTCTAAAAATTCATAGGAAATGTATAATTAACTGCAATACAAGGGATCCTTGTCAAGTTACCTTTACTTTAAAAGGTCTCTGCCTATTCTCTCATCATAAAAATTGGAGTCGTTTACAGATGAGCTGTGAGGACCTGTGCTTGGTCAAGGTTCTATTGTGAACAAATGTATCTGTACCATTGAATGAAGTGGTTTTAGTGTTTGAAGAATCAATTGATGGAAAAATACCTCTGAAACTGGAATGCAAAATAGCACAGTATGTAGGGGGAAGAATCCCTGATGCAAATAAAGCCATAAGATGACTTAATAAATAGAACTTTAGTAGCAATAACTGTTTGCATGTAATAGGAATTAACTTGCATTAGCAAGAATTGTACAGTAGAATAAACGGTACCAACCAAATAGGTTTGTGCTGCTCTGTGTTGCGGGGAGTTGCCTGACGAGATAGGAATTTTTCTTTTTTAAAAATTAGAAAATTCCTTTTCTCAAAGGAACCTGGCATTTGAATGCTGCAGTTAGATGGTCTGGCATAAACTCCTGAGTAGATTTTTGGTTTTTCAGAATTGATGCATCTAGAAGAGGTTGATTGTTCATAAAGGGGTGGATGTACCCATATTCCGCTTGTCTGTAGATAGCATGTAGTTAATATTTACTTCTGGAATGAAGGGGAACTCTTCCCAGCATGTGAACAGGCCTAGGATGTACTCAGATGTGTAATTTGGGACACTTGTTGTTTAGATGTGACTGTTTTTGAGGAAAGTGGGCAAAGTATGAAACATCCAGGTATGTCTTTGAAATGCTTGTGGGCATCTGGCATGTGCTTTTCTTTATCTTTTTTCAAATTGCTACATGTTTTCAGTTGCTTTTACAAAACTACATTTAGACTAGGGAATGGGAAAATCAGGTATAGTAATAATTCAGTATGCCTGGCAATCTTTCCTCCCCTCCCATCCTAGAAAGCAATTGCAATTCATACCTCTTTACAGTGCAGGTCACTCTAATCCAATATGCACTTGCATACTAAAAAACATGGAAACTGTAAACTCAGTTCTGCCTTAAGCAGGATTCAGTTGAAGTATGTAGACCAGAGAACAGATTTGTCAGTGAAGTTGGAATGTATACAGGAACAATATGGCATCACCTGTTTCCTTTTACTTATGAGGTACACATTAGCTACCTGCAGCTTAGCTTTCTGATTGGATGGCAGAAGCTCCTGTTTTAAAAACAATGCACAATTGTACTATCAAAGCCCTGTCCATATATATTTTATATAGGAATATACAAATAGTAATTTCCAGTCTTTGTCAAGAAAATGTGTTCTATACATAAGATAAGTCAACAAAGCCAGCATAACTGTCTAGCTTATATTGTTAAAAATACAGGAAACAATCTTGGAAAGAAAATTCCTAAAACTAGATTAGTTAAGGAAATTATTTGCATTTAATTACTGATGTGGTTCTTCTGAATATGGATTTTGCTGAATCCTAGAGAAATATCATGGCAGTGTCTGTAGAACTTTCATTGATCTAAACCTTCCGAGCAGCTGGTTGGTTGCAAATTGTTTGCTGTCTGCAAAACTGGTGCTAGACTGATACAATGCCACTGCCCAATTCAGTCATAATAGAAACTTGGTATCCCAAGCTTAAATGTATGAACCTCTTGACTGCAAGGTTTGCTGCCTTGGCTTATTGGTGCTACTAAGAGGTTTAGTCAGAATGCATACAATTAATTGCTTCCTTGAAGATGCTTGGCTGTCTAGCAGTGTTATTCCAGAGTCTTACAGCCTAGATTTGGAGGGATGAGGGACCTTAGTACTCTACAGGGCATTAAAGTGCTTCAACAATTTAAAACTTGCCAGCTGTTATTTACATTCTTGAAGATGTAATAGTGAAACTTATTAGATGTATAGTGAAACCTTTTTCTAAATTCTCTTTGTGATACTTAAGTAGTCCTTGGATTTTCCAGCTTTTGTGCTGATTTTCCAACTATTGTCCTTTGACTCAAGATTGGAATTTAACTGAAAGCACTTTAGTGCTGTGTGCGCATGCGTACACCTGTCTGTATTATTAGCTGGTATCTGTCCCAATCTCCCAGTGACTCCAGGTACAATCTTACATGGTGAAACTCCTCTTACTAGACTTCTTTTTTTTTAGACTTACTGTCCTTCTCTTGGTTTTTTAGGTTTTGAAACAGTAAATTTAGTAAAAATCCAAGCACAATACTACAAAAAAATACATGGGTGTGTTTCATAAATAGGCTTTCAGTATACAGATATCCATATGCATATGCTGGGAATGGCAGGCCAGAAAGATTCTCTGTCCTCTCTTTGTAGAGAGACAATTAGTTCTCCTTTCTCAAAATCATCAGAGGCATAAGGCTGTTTCTCCAACCAAGAGTAGACTGGAGGAATAAAAACACATTAGGGAAAGAGTTTCTCTGCACAAAAGGTCTCCTTTTATTGGAACCTGGACAGCAAACAGTAGGACTCTCGTGTCATCCTGGGAGGTCCCCAGAATGAACATTCCCTAAACACCAAGAGGGGGAGGAGAAGGTGTGTGTGGGAGAATTTATTTAATTGTATTTTAGGAAAATAGGTGGGTTGAGGCTTTTTGTTTGAAGCACTTGCTAGTAGGTTTTAGGTGGAATTCTCAAAATGTCTGCAAGTACTAGCACAATATAATGCTTCACAAAGTTTAGAATTTCTTAAGTATCGGATGGTGTTGCCGTTTATATCTGTTCCTCCATACGGAACAGGTGTTTACTGAACTAACTAGAAGGGGGGGTTGGCTTATGGAGCCCTCAGAATGGAGAATTTGTGTAGAAAAGTGAATAGCGGCACAAGCACACAGACTCACAAACCAAGTCTTTTATACAGCTAGTATTCTAATTATGCATGATTAAGATGTCTAGTGTTAGAGTTATTATCAGTAAATTGATATATGCATTTATACATAATAAAGCAATAGGAATATACCAATAGCTTGAATTTACTGCTTTGATTCTCAGATTTTGTTTTTAGGAAACATGCTACCCCTTTAGAAAAGGGGCAGAGTGTAAAAATAAGGGAAGAAGCATGACACCAAAACTGTGTATTGGAAAGCAGAATCAGCAGAACAGAGCCCTATTAACCACTTGCCAAATTCAGTGATCCCCTGAGCCTACTTAAAGACAGGGCATAAACTGAACAGGGTTGGTGGTAAGATAGGTTTCTTAACTGCTGCAGTTGTACAAATCAAAAGGTGCAGAGTTTCAGAGTGTAGGGAAGGCAATAGGTAAAACCCAAAAAGGACTAAGTAGTAATGGATTGTTCAGGTATCACAGTAAAGGAACCTTGGTCCAGAGCCTGTTGCACCCCAATATACAGGAGATGAATGAAATCAGTAAGCAGTCTATACTCTTCAGGGGTTGAATAGTTTTTAAGGGCAGGTGGTTTTTTCAGGTTTCTTTCACTAACTGGGCAGCTACATCAAGGTGAACTGGTTTCAAACCAGCAATAATGGTACAAAAATTAATCAGAAAATTATAATTTTTGTGCAGCTAAAGTTCTGATGCTTGCTTGCTAGTTACAGTAAGAGCTTTAGATCTACCAGGGAATAAATAATGTGTTTTTATTTTTTCCTAGTTGAGTTTCAAAAGACAATGCTAGGTCCCTGAGCTTTGGAAATCACTTGTATTTCATGGGTAGCAAATGTTTATGCTTTGAGTTGTGAATGAGAAGATTCTTTTAAAAAATCCAAACCTCTTGTAGCAATGTCTAGGTTGAAAGATTACTTTTTTGACATGAAGGTGCTGCATGAAAGAAACCCTAACATTCTTTAGCTATTTCTGAAGCTTTTAATGTTTGCCTTTTTCCCTAGATGAGAGGAATTTTGTTCAGGTCTGTTTATATTCTTTTATTTTTTTAAAAAATCACACATTTTAAGCTTGTTGTTGAGGCCATATTTTTTTAAACTGCCATTGTCAGTAAATAGCTGCCAAATAAATTATGACTATTGGAGTGCAGAGTAGACACTTAAAGCATCAGCATAAGCTTGGCTCCTTCTCTGATTCCATTTTAAAAGGTAAAATGAAATATGACATGGTGGTCCGTTCCATCACTGTTAAGTGTCTTGGGAAGTATGTAAAAATGAAAGGATCTTGTGGCATCCTAAAGACAGGTTTATTATAGAATATTTCATGGATGAGAGTCCACTACATGACAGCTAATTTGCTGCAGCAGATTAACATAACTATTCTCCACCAGAATTGGAAAATGTGTAGGAGAGATGTGCAGAAAAAGGGCAGCAGTTGAAAACTGGATGCCAGAAATAGGTACAATGATTTTGCTAAATCTTAGTAATGGGTACATATTTCAGCTCGGTTCAGTACAAGAGATGGGGAAAGTATAGGCCACACTGCAAAATATTTACTCCATTGCACAGACTATATAACAGTACTGAAACCTACCCCTGTATATATTTGAAGTTTTCCAAAAGGCAGCTTGCTTTTATATCTATGCATCTTTGGGGAGGGAAGGCGGGATCGTAAATTTTATTCTTTTGACACTGTAAACAATAATGTTCAAAAATGAACTTGGAAACTCTGCACCTGTATACATTTTTTAGCAATAAAGCAGCATGGGCTGAGAATGCACTAAAATGTCACTGTGTCCTTTCTTCTTGGGAGGGGTAAATTGCAGCTACATTTGTCTACATCGAGATATACTGAAATTTTCCTTAAGTGTGCAAGTAAAGGAGGATTAAGCAGAGAAACTGATATATGGAAATCTTGATTGTTCACAGTCCTTTTCCACACAGGGCTTTTTTATCAGTTCTGGCTCCATTCTGCTTCTATATATCCTCCAGGTTTTACATGCACAGGCAAAATACTTTGATTCAGTCTCCAAACTGTTTCCCAGACGTTTTTGCATCTTGCATGGTGAAAACTGCATCTGATGCAGAAATGATCTTTCCCTGGGTTTTCTGTGGCTTTTTTCTTCCTTGTGCACATATTCCAAGAGTTTTCTTTTTCACATCAAAGTAAAGACAGCTTTCTTGCACTAAAGAATGTTTTCTTCAGTGTAAGCCAGAGCCTAGCTTTCACCTTCTGCCTTATCCCCGTGTATCCTGATTGGTGGAACAGCAGTGTGTAACTACACCCTTCCCACCATTTTCAGAGGTAATCCTTTTTTTAAAAAAAAAAAAACTTTGTGCACACTAACCTTGGCAGTAAAATGTCTTATCGCAACACAAGAAGCTATAAAAATGAACAGTGGTTTCCCCATTTTAAAATTTAAAATAGTTGCTGGTTTATCAAAAAATTTTTTTAATAGTTGCAACATTGGGAAAAACTGTTGCAATAGCTAACATAGAAACTGCAGAGAGCCCTATAGTTTCCCTCCAGAACACCTTGGCCAATCATACAACCTCCTATAATGTCCAAACATTACAACGTTGCAATGCATGGGCAAAAAAACCCCCAAACATACTGATGAATCCACTGACGTGTTCTTTCCTTAGAAAGTCTCTAGCAGAACTGGGGCATTTTTCTAGCACTGAAATAAATACCAGGAGCCACTTCAGTTCAACTTCCTCAAATGTGGAATTAAAGAAATGGAGCCATAAGTGGGCCACAACTGATGAATAAATGGTTCTGATGCACGCTGGCCAATATCTTTCTATACCAGTATAATAATAATTTATTTTCTTCAATTTATAGTCCACCCTCCCCCCACAAGTTAACGATGGATAATGGTAACTACACTTATACCCTGGTCTTCTAGACAGATTAGTGCCCCACTCAGAGCAGTTTGCAAAATCAGTGTTGTTGTTATCCCAATGCAGCTGTGGAGCTGAGGCTAACAGAAATGGTTTACCCAAAGCCATCCGCTGAGCTCATGGCAGTAGTGGGATTTCAACCAGCAGATTACTGATTTGCATCCTAACCACTTAACTATGCAACCCATGAGGAGGCCTGGGTAGGATAAAGGGGGATGTGAAAGATTCTCTTAGGAGTGCTCCTCCCTATTCATGTAATTTTTTTCTGATACATATATTTTATTTCAATTTACAAACATAAAATATAAATTGTAATAAAACAAAATATAAACTATAATAATTTGTATTCAGTATCATACATTATACGCAGCAGCAGCACCAGGTTTTTCGGTGCCCACAGCCAGCTGGCGGGCTGGGCGCCCCTGCACACGCACCAGCCTGCATGATGTCACGTGTGATGTCATCATGGGAGCACACATGCCGCCGGCCCAAACGTTGTGGCGGGCGGCTGGGACGGCGCGCAGGTGGCCTCTGAGCTCTCCTGCTCAGTTGCCCTGCGCTGCCGCAGACAGCCCATGGCTGCTGTGCCTGGCCGGGGACGTGTGCTGGTGGCAGCACGGGGCGGGAGGGATAGGAGGCTGCATCTCCGTGGTGCGTGCTCCCACCCCCCCGCACCTCCTCCGGCACCCTGCACCCTGAGGCCACCACCTACCTGGCCTCAATGAGCACGCCAGCCCTGATTATATGGAACTTCCTTAAATTGACTTTTAATATTTTACTTATATATCTTTATTCTATCTTTTCCATCTTCATATCTAATAACATTTTTATCAACAAACACAATGTATAACCTAACTCCTTTTATCATTCTGTGTTAATTAAATTTTATTCTTGATTCTCAGCTATATAACTGAAAATTTTTGCATTTTTCTTGAAATTCTAAAATCAGTCTGTTATGTATAAAATGTTAATTTTGTCATCATCACATACTCATTTAGTTTATTCTTCTATTCCTTCAAGTCTAGGCATTTCACTGACTTCCATTTTGCTGCAAATATTACTCTTGCTGCTGCCACCATATACTTAAATAAGTCTCTCTCTATTTTGAATCTTACTTGGTAAGATACAATAGCATATTTTTCAGATTCATCGGGAGCTTGAATTTTAATATCTTTAATGTGACAAATGGTTACGGTCTAGTTAGGGGAGAGGATTAAGGAGGCCACAGTTGCAGGGACTGAGCAGAAGGGAAAACACTCCTTTTAGCTTGTTTGGCCAAACTAATGCTTGGATTTCTTCATCATCTCGTTCTTCCTATGCCTTTTAGAAAAGACAACATTCCAAGAATGAGAGATCAGGGCTACTAGTTTGCTGCAGCACTGGCTGCATTTCATTAGCTGTCTCAACTCCTACATGGATTAAGAATCATGAACAATAAAAAAAAGAGGGTTCTTATGTTTAACTTAGAATAAGTGAAACTTTGAGAATGATCCATATTTGTGGTGGAGAAAATCAGAACTCAATCTGTAGTTTAGTTTAAGGGTTTTTTTCTTTTTTCACTTGTTTATGTATTGTCAGTGTCTCTTCTCTTTAGAATGTTCTTTTTTGTCTATAGCTTATGAACATATGTTTTCTATAGCTTATGTTATTGTTTATAGTTTAAATAAAGAAAAATTCTACTCCTACATCTCTTTTTACCACACTTGCTCTATAACCTGGCTAAGAGTGACTTTTTCCTTTGGAAAAGTTAACTGTTTGGTTATATAGGTTGTAAGGAATATATTTCATACGGGAAGAGTGAGTAACAGGATAATGACCACCCTTTCTAAAAGATTTTTTTAAGCTGCACTGGTGATGGGTTTTGCCTAGATAGCTTAAGCTTGATGCTCTACATATACTGTTAACGGTGCAGTATTCTAAAAATGTACAAGAGTGCTATACGTCTCAAGTGCTAGGAAGTCCAACTGAAGATTCCCTTCCTACACTACCCTTTCTGAACTGCACGGTAACTCTTAACAAAATTTGCTGTAAGATCAAAAACTAGAGTACAGGTGGCTTGAGGCAATGCCAATAAACTTCACCTGTTCAAAAGTCATAGCAACATTGACTGTACAAAAGCACTTTCAGGTGATGCTACCGAAGATGGACCTTTGATTTCTTTTCAGGCTCTTTCTGCTTGAGATATCAACTGTGTACGTTGCCTAATTTACTTCCAGAAGTACTCTTGCTTTCTTAGAAACAAAGCCCACTTTCACATAAGCATGCATAAGACTCAAAAACCTGTGATCAAAGTGGCTTACTTCGCCCATCCCATACCAGTTGCTTGTTTTGGCTTTTTAATCTTGAAAAAAGACTGCCTACTGTCATAGAGGAAGAGCACTAAGAGCATATGGAAGGCTCAGGGATGTGATAATGGGCAGTCAGCCAAAGTAACCCAAGCTTTCCAAAAACATTTTTATTACAGCATTATTAAACACATTCCTAAAATAATAATGAAGGTTCAAGAAGGCTTCTCGCAACTGTAGAACTTCTTTCTCTGAAAAGCTCAGCCCTACACTGGGAGTCTGGCAAGTCTTTTAAAACTTTTGCTAAGACATTCCATTTCAATATAGTCATTGATTTTAATCATTTTCTCACATAAGATAGGAGAGCAGGGCACCCAGACACAAGATGCAACTTTCTGTATATGCACAGGAACTTCAGTTCTGCAGAGAAAGACTGGCATCTGTATCTTTCTCTCCTTCCAATGACACAAAGGAAAGTGCAAGAATGCTGCCCTCCTGGAGCATCAAGAATCCTAGCAGCAACAGAGCATGGCACAAGCATAAGCCCTCATTTTTCCCAGCAGCCAAGCAGTCCTGTATTGTGGGGTAGGGAAAAGAGATGTGCTTCTTTCTCCTCCCGCACAACTCTTGCATATATCACAGGGGTTGGGATGGAGACGTAGAAGTTTTGTATTTTACTCAGACAATACATATACATAGATGGTTCGGGAACAGTATTTTAATATTTAAATGCTTTTGTGAAGACTGAATAAAATGTTTATACTTAAAAAAACCTTCCAACATAGTGGCTCACATTCACATTGTGAATATACTTGCTTGCATCCTATATTAAAGAAACAGGTCATTCTGAGACGTTATTTTCAGAAGCAACCACAGCAGCAGCTACATGACAATAGTTTCAAATTGTCATATGCACCTGCAAAAATTCCACAAGTCAGTTGTTCAATTTCTTTTTTCGATGCCCAGGTGCAAGTGGGTAGGGCCTTCGTTTGTAGCAGTGCTTCTTGTCTACAATTTTCTGCTGGTTTTGTTCTTCTAGTTTCTTATGCTGCGCATCTATACGCATGTGTGCTAGCACTAGGTTTTCTTTTAACTACAAAAAACAATTTAAACCACTGAGCTCAGGTAAAATGAAATGACACAGAATGCAACACTATCTAGCGGTTAAGCAGTCTGCCTTGTTATGAACAGTAGCAAAATATCAAAAAACTTCAGTTAGGCATTACCCTTTATATCTATGCATTTTGCTATTAGAACAGAATATGCAATCTTCAAAGATAGCTTATATTGAAAAAGCAAGCATTCATTTGAACAGTATACAAACGAATCTAGAGGATCTAGGGGAAGTTTTTCTACTGCTTTATTTTTCTGTGGAAATATTTCCATTTTCAAATATTCCTTGTTTCATACAATTACCACCACTGAATAGATGCCATTCCTATTACAATATTAGGAAGGCAAAGATGTTCTGAAGTTAACATTGATATTTTTTTTCAGGCAATTATTGTGTGAGACAGTAAATGTATGTATTAATGATTTGTAATAATCCAAATTTTAAAAATCAAGTTATCAATTTACTGGACTGGTTGTGCAGGTCAAATCAAAACTAAAGCTTCCAACGCAGAGTGGGGATATCAACCTGAGTCTCCCACATCCTACTCTGAAACAGCAAACACTACACTTGTTCGGAAGGGGGCTGCTATTACAGTAGCAAGAAGCCAGGACTGGGTAAATCATGCAAGTCATGTGGTATAAGTCTTTGAGTGGTTGCCTCTGGTACCAGCTCCAATGAGTCCTCCCTCAAAGTCCAAAACAGCCCTGGAAAGGCCCTTACCAGGGCCGGTGTGCCCATTGAGGCCAGGTAGGCAGTGGCCTCAGGGCACAGGGTGCCAGAGGGGGCGCTGGAGAAGGCGCGGGGGGTGGGAGCATGCACCACAGAGCTGTAGCCTCCTAGCCTTCCTGCCCTGTGCTGCCGCCAGCACATGCCCCCGGCCGGGCGCAGCAGCCACGGACAGGCGTCTGCAGCGGCACAGGGCAACCAAGCGGGAGAGCTCGGAGGCCACCCGCGCACCGTCCCAGCCACAGTGATTGGGCCAGCGGCGTGCGCACCCATGATGATGTCATGCGTGACGTCATCACGCAGATAAGTGCGTGTGTGCGGGCGCCCGGCCTGCCACAAACATTAAAAACCCTGGCACCGCTGCTGGGCCTTACTCCCTTCCTCTTCCTTTAACTGACAGAAACCAAGCCTGGAATACTGGCTGAATTATTATTGTTGCCTAGCAACAATCACTGAAGGCATCCAGTTAAAGCTATATGCAATCTTTTTATCATTTGGGGTTTTTTAACCCACCAATGTATTATTTTTTTAGATTTCAGATTTTTCTGCAAAACCTGGGGCATTTATCAAATCTGTCTTCTCCATTCATGGCTCCAATCTCTGGGTTTAAGTATCCAAGATGAGGAACACTTGGCTAGCAGTATGTAAAATAAACTGAAAGAGGAGGGTACTACCTAGTGACAGAGACTGTACTCTATTACCGCCTCCAATGGGTGATGGAAAAGTGCCTAGTTGTAAAAGGATATCATGCCCAGTTGCTGCTTCAGAAGAAAACATGGAATAAATGGCACAGATGTTTCCAACAGCAGTAAAAGCCCTCCTGCTACTCAGGAAACAGCAGCACATGCCGTCCTGTTATATGAATGGTACAAAGAAGAACTATGTTGCAACAGCCTGTTCAGGTAAGGTCCACTGCATGAGATAAGTTGCCTCAAAGGCTTGTATGTTACATTAATTTGCTTATATATTTGGGTGCCAATTCAAGAAGAATTTAAGAAGAAACAGGCTAGGTCCTACAAAAACAATTTTAAATGAAAGCGAGATCTTCTTACTACACTAGAAAAAAAATGCCTAATTAAAAAATGTTCACTTTAGAAATCTTTCTTTGCCAACTTGTATTACATTCTAAGACAAAGAAGGTAAATGTTATAAGTGCATTTGCTTCTTTCATTTTAAATGACAAATAATTACTTGAAGCTGAATTTTATTGTATCCTGCTAAGAACTTGTGTATTTAAAAATAATTTTAAAGTGACTGCTGGAGAATTAAGCAAAAATCATACTATTCCTGCACAACCTGAGCTGTATTTTAAGGAAACTGGCAATCATCAACATTCATTAAAGTGAATCTAGGAGTTGATTTTACAGACCCATTTTCATTTATTACCCATTTTTACATGCTCGAAGTGCTTCCTTTGGCCTATTATTACTCAATAGCTTGTGTTCTACATTAACAGTGCAATCCTCAGAAGAGGTACTCTAGTCTATGCCCATTTAAATCAATGTTCCTAGACTAGAGTAACTGTTCTGAGGATTGCACTGTAAGAGAAGGAAAAAGGACTGTTACATTTCATACATTGCATCAACATTAGAAGCTTCTCCTTATTCTTCTTGTACATAAAGAGCCAATTCATTACAGAGCAGGCAAAGAGAAAGCCAAGACAACCTTTATTCAGACTTACAGAGGGTTTGTGTTGCAGAACTTAAAGGATATTTAACATTTTTTGAATTGTAACTATTGTAGAGAACTGGTATGGCAGATTGTCAAACTAGGACCTGAGATGACTGGATTTGAATCCCTTGCTTGTCCATGGAAGTCGCCAAGTGACCTTGGGCCTATCACTCTCTCAGCCTAACCTATCTTCACAAGGTTGTTGTTGAGGGGATTTAATGGAAATGGGGTGGGGGAGGGAAATGATGTGAAAAGCTACTTTGGCTCCATAATCAGGGAGAAAAGGTACAAATTTTAAAAAATAAGTATTGCAATAAATCCCAGCAGGATTTCTTGTCCTTTTGCTGGGCCTGTAAGATGGAGATGTTCCATCAGGCATATGGTTGAGGCCAGGATAGGCCTCCGCCAGCCACGCAAGGGGAGGGGGGTGGATGAATGTTTTTAAATCCCTCCCACCAGATGTTTTCATCACCACTGTATTTACCACCATTCTGCTATACTCGGAAAGTATAGTAGTACTGCCTATGGGGTTTTATCCAAGTAAAGATACGTAAAAGCGATATTCTGGTAGCTGCCCTCTTGATATTCCTCTTAATTATTTATTATGTAATTACTTAAGATTTTAAATGTTCTTAGGGTTTTTTATGCATTTATTGAATCGTATAACATTGTTATAAGCATGTTTTAAATGATTTAATCCATCCTGAGCCCATTCGCAGAGAGGGCAGAATACAAATATAATAAATAAATTAAAAATTGTATATTTAGTTATTGTTGCTATCTGTCCAGATCCATCAAAATAAGATATAAATTCTTACATATATATAGAAAAAGGGGGGAAATACCTTTTGGACACGTTCCTTTAAACTCACTGTAGGAAAGGTCATCTTTGATGCTCTGACTGTGGTTTTAGTTTTTAACAAGTAACTGGAAAACAGAAAAAAATCATATTTTGAATACTATCTCATCATTCCTTACATGAATATATAAAAACATAACAATTTAAACATGCAAGTTTTTTAAGACAGTGGATTCATTAATTTATATTGTGTATTCCAGATTAGTTCTTTATTTTTTCCCTTTCTTCATCAATAGGAAATTCTAAACATTCATATTAGTAAAGATTATTGTTGTTGATAAAGTAGTAATTCACTAGTATTTTAACTCATAGATGTCCAAAGAAAAAGTTACTCTAGGGTTATACATTCCAGTTACATTTAACCACTATGCCACAGCTCTGTTGAGGAACAGTGTTGATTCAAAATATATGGCTGTCTGTCAATTTATGCCTGTGAATAAGAGGCTCCATCTTCCTTCATCCCCCAAAGCCCTCATCACTTTAGCAAAAAGATGGGATAAATATATAATACTTGATGTGATCTCATACTCATGCAAGAAAAATATCTAGCGGCTCTTCTGCACTATCTAACATGGACACAAACTCTGGGACCAGGGCCTGTAATCAACCAAAATAGTAATTTTGTAACCCGATATCAACACAACCACCTGACCTAACTACACCCACCATACCATCTCAGGTTTATCCACTTCTCATATAAGGCATCAAATATCAACAATGCCCTTCTACTCCTTACATTAGACAAACAAGCCAGTCCCTAGGCAAAAGACATAAATCTGACATTAAAAATCACAATAGTCCAAAACCAGTGGGAGAATATTTTAATCTTTCAGTACATTCCACTTAAGTGTAGTGGTTCTCCTATGGAGAAACTTCAAAGGGAGCTTACAATGTGAAATTGCTGAACTAGAATTCATTAACAAGTGTAAGACAATTTACCACCACCTCCCTTAAGGGCTAAATACAGACATAGGATTCTTATCTCACTGAAGCTGATTCTTAGCTGTATGCAGCTGATTTATGGCAGCTACATACAGTTTTCAAGAGAAGAGATGGTTTGCCATACTCTGCCTCTTTGTAGCAACCCTGGACTAACCTTGGTGGTCTCCCATCCAAGTACTAATCAGGTTCTTAGTTTCCAAGATCTAACAAGACCAGGCTAGCCTAAGCTATCCAGGTCAGGGTACTTATTACAGATGCAAATCTTCTCCATTACCCACCTTTATGCATATCTCCTTGCTCTAATCAAGTTGATTATATTTTGCAATGTACCTCTGCATTCTAACTCCAACTAGCCCCTCTTTGTAATACACCTTCCTTTTGACCTGGATTGTAAAGGCTGATTTATTATCATTCTCTTTTGTACCTAACAAAGTGAGCTTTCATTCACCAAAGCTTATACCCTAGAAAATTTTGTTTGCCTCCAAGGTACAACTGAACTCAAATTTTGCTCTACTAGTACAGACTAAAGGGATTACCCACATGAAAGTTTTTGGTATAACTATCACAATATCTTTAATACATACAGGACACCATCAGTCTTTTTATGCTCCTTTCAGTAAATGAATGTTTATAGGATGATTTATAGAATTTTACTAAAGTTTATCCTTATGAATTGTTTTGAGCAATTCAGTGTTCATCTTGAGTTAATGTTCACTAACCATACAACACTATCCTTGAAAAGACAGAAGAAGCCTCGCAGATGGGCCAAAGATGTTGAACAACAGAGCTTGATTCCTATGCCCAGTTCACATGACCGACAGTTCAACACATTGTAAGTGCTAGAAGAAAAAGCAGAATGTAAAGTCAGTTAAAAATTGCATTCAATAATCTGTTTTGCAACATACATCTGGATTTGAAACACCATATAGGCATCACTACTAACATAAAATCACTTAAAGATAACAGTTCAGCAAGGTCTTTGAGACAGCTTCACTTAGTGGACTGGATCCTACAAGATATTTCCACTGATAGGGAACACATTTTTGCCAATTTGTCCCCCCCTACTGTGGACATCCAAGTACCTCCTCATGCTGTTCCGGGGGTCCCCCTTCCCCCAGGGACAATTCAGGGGGCAACTGGGGCTGCAGTTGGAGGCAAGGAATCCTCACAGATCACTGATGGGAATCCTCCCATCCCCAGAAACTTGATGAGAGTCAAGCCACTAGCTACAATGGCATGAGAAACAGTCAGCATGAGTTCCTGATCATGTAATATGTACCACTAAATAAAATTCTCCAAGACATGTCACATTAATCAAGCAATTAAACATTGTTTGTAAGGACACTCATTTGAGACATAGCACAAGAGGCTGATAAACAATAACTCAGGACCCAATCTTCATGATTTTTCCACTTTAAACTTAACAGGTGAGTTTATGAACCTGTATACCTAGAAAATAATCATTACTGCTTCCAAAGGAATTACTCACGATGTCAGAGTCAATGGAAATTCTATCAAATCTCTATTCTTGCATGTATCCTGCTAAAAACAACGTTCATAAATAGAAACAGTGATTAGATTTAGGAATATCATCAAACAAGGGGATTGTGGAAAAGATTTTGAGTGCAGAGCTAGAATGCATCCTTCTTTCCCAGTTTGTGCATTTATAAAAAGAACTGCTTCTCTTAAAAGTTCATTTAGTGAACAGATGCATTCGTTTTGCAATGCATTTATTGCAAAAAAAGCTGGTCTAGCAATATTCTATTTAATTAGCCACTTTTTACAAGTCATGTTCAAATTTTTAAACAGGAGAAAGCAGTTAGGCTGAAAGACCCAGGTATTCTGGCTCTCCTTTATGCATACTTGATGGGAAGTATTAATGGCAATAAATAGCTATCCCCCCCCATGCCCACCTTCCCATGAAGTCTCCTTCAATGCAGACCATCACAGAATCTTCCACAACAACATCATTTGTAACCTCTGAAACAAGGAAATCAGAAAATTACTTATCTAGGCATTTATAAGAAAAAGCACTGCATCTAGCAATGATATTCAGTGGTTTGTGGGTCACATGTGACTCTTCTGGAAACTATTTCTTTATAAGGCATCTGCCTTATGTTTCAGGATCATGGGCAAGGTACTTGCCCAGTGGGGTTTATAGTTGACAGGAGGTTCTAAATTTGATACAGGCATTACCAGTATAACAGGCAAAATGTGAAGATCCTTTAGGTACAGGCCTCATGCCCAGAAAGAAAGTGAATGTGGCTAATTAATTTTCCTTAATTGCAAAAGTGGCTCTCTGCAAACTGCAGTGAGTACCAGTAATCTAGTACTTCCATATTTTTTTTATTCACAGAAGCAAAATGCCCACTAGCTGCTAGTGCCTTGTAAAATACTTCCTCTTTTCATTCAAAACCCATTCCCAGCTTTGTTACAGATAAGCAGTATCCACAGCTAGAACTGCTGTACCATGTACTTTCCTCTTACTGTTTCGTTTTATTCTGCCCTTCTGCTAAAAAGATGAAGGTGGTGTATGTAGTATAGTAGTAGTTTTGAAAGGTTCAGAAATAGGTATTGCCTAAACTTAACAGTATAAAACTAGGATCTCAAAATGGCTTTACTTTCCAATTCATCCTAAAGAATAAGAACCCAAGGGGGGATGTGGAAGATTGAGTTGCAGGGCAGGGTTAAAAAGGAAGGTTTCAGGTGGAATGGAGCAACACTGACCACACCACAGGCGGATAAAGAGCTCTGTACAATAGCAAACGAATGTTTCCTGCACACGGAAATGTAACCAGCATAATAAGCGGCATCGCCTCTTTCGTTCCCAACCGTTCAAAAGTCTGGCCAACTCACTGAGGCAAGCGATAAGGCCGATCTTCTCCTCCTGGGCGCAAAGATGAAGCGAATCTCCCAGGACCGTGTTGCAGCGCTGGCACTGGTAGAGTACACACTCCTCCAGCCTGAGACTCCGCTCTCTTAGGCTGCTGTCGCTAAAGGCCCCCAGCGTTTCTACCCTACGCTGTTCTTGGGGCCAGCTTCTTGTTTCCGGCCTTGCCCGCTCCACCATGATCGCACCCCCGATTCGGGGCTCCTGGAAAACCTGCAGCAGCTGCCTCCGCACCGCCATCTTGTGCCCGCCAGACGTTCAAACTTAACTCCCGCCCCCTCTTGTACCTATTGGCGTATCGAACGAGAGGAACCCTTCCATTCTTCCTTGTGATCGGATGATCAACCTGTCCGTACAACTGTCAGAGCGAATCACATCGCGAAGTTCCCGTTGAAGAACTTGTTCAGTTTGGGTCCAAACCGGAGAAGCTAAAGCACTTTTAAAAACAAACAGCTTAATCCATGGTTTCTATTGGCCGTGGCTCGTATTAGTAGTTGGCGAGGCTCTCAGCCAATGGGGAAGTGCGAAAGGCACTTTTGAAAGGAAAAACAGTGCGCGCGCGAGCCGAGCGGTGGGTTAGAAGCGCGGCGGTTGAATTTTATTTCATTTTCAGGTAGCGTGACGAGATTCCTCTATGGAGGCTCTTACTGTGCAGCAGCTGGAAAAGCTCAAGTACTGCGAGCTTCAGCGTCTGGCCAAGAGCGCGGGATTGAAAGCTAACCTGAAGGTACGTGGGCGCTAGGCAGAAGAGCGGGCTTTTTATCCGAGGTTGTCTGTTGACCGGAACGAAACCCGGCCCGGCCTCTCTCGCGCATTTAAGCGCCAGGTGCCCATGGAAGCGAAGCAGCCCTCCCACAGATTTCTGCTGCTGTTAAACCTGCAGCGGGCGGCGAGTCGGAAAACTGGGAGGCTGACAGGGAACGGTGGCAGCCAGGGAGCGGGGAGGTAAAGCGGGAAAGGCCGCCAGTTCCCTAGCACCTCGGAAGAGTCCTCCGAAACCGGGCTGTCTCCTCGCTTCCTTTTGATTTGTGCCCGTGCATTCAGAGCAGTTGACAGACATTGGTTAAGCAAATGATGCTAGATGTATTGTCGAAGGCTTTCACGGCCGGAGAACGATGGCTGTTGTGGGTTTTCCGGGCTGTATTGCCGTGGTCTTGGCATTGTAGTTCCTGACGTTTTGCCAGCAGCTGTGGCTGGCATCTTCAGAGGTGTAGCACCACAGCTGGCATCTTCAGAGGTGTAGCACCTCTGAAGATGCCAGCCACAGCTGCTGGCGAAACGTCAGGAACTACAATGCCAAGACCACGGCAATACAGCCCGGAAAACCCACAACAGCCAAATGATGCTAATCTTATCTGAGAAATACGGTGAAAGGGAAAGTTTCGCCTGCTTCTTAATCTCCGGCTACCGGTGCAGGAACAAAGCAAACAGCCTATCCTAATTGGGTTTAGAGATTAGGTAGATGTATGTATGATTTTATTATATGCTGCGGAGATGGTAGGATATAAAATACTGTAAATAAATACTAATTTAAAATTATCTTGAGCTTTTGTGTATCTCAACATGCTTGAGACTGCAACTTTTAAAAAATAAGTGTTACTCATAAAAGATAATAAACACCTTTGTGTGGGTGTTTATATGCAGATCATTTTTCTGCAGTGTGTTAAATTGGCTACAGTTTTAATGTACTTTTCTTTCTGATGTGAAACGTTGTTAAGGATATACTTAGAAATACAATTGTGTACTTTTCAAAAAAGAAATCCTACTCTTTATTTATCCCACTTTTCTCCCAAACCGCAGGCCTTAATGCAACTTGTATCATTAAAACCAGATACAATGTCACTTCACAAAAACAAAATACAAAAAAACCCCAAGAGAGTGAGCCAGAAAGCATGCCTACTTTAATAAGCCCTGAATGATTAAAGATGAGAATACCTGAAGGCTGGCTCTGCGTTTTTTAAGTGCTGGTACCTGTTATGCTTCTGTTCTGACAGTTTTGTTCTAAGTGATACATTTTATTGTAACGTATGATTTTATATTGACCTGAGTGGCTTTGGAAGTGATCTAAAAATAGGATAGAATTTTATATTAAAACAAATATTTCAAGATATTAATTCTTGAAAGGGAACAATTTTAACTTTATCCATTTTTATATTTACTATATGATTTGTCTTTATGTGCTGAAAATTAACTTTGCAAATCCAAGTCTATATCTAGTGCTCAAATTATGCTGTAATTATTTTATAGGCAGACAAGTTGTTAAAGGCATTGAAGCAGCACTTTCATGAAATCATAAAGGAAAACAGAAATATGGTGAGTATATGGTGACAGGTTATCTGAGATACAGTTTATGGATCTGTCAGTGGAAGATGCTGATGGTCACAGATCTTTTGTATTTCCCTTCCCTCAGAATCTAACCTCAGGAATGTTTGTTTCTGAAGTCATGGGACCATATGGACTAGTAATACCCACAAAGGCTGGTTGGCTACTATGGGGGAAAAGAAGTGAAATCACACTCTCTTCTATCAGCACAGCTTCACTAACAGAAGAGAGAGTAATTTCTCCCCTTCCTCACTGTTGCTTCCCAACTCATGTGGTTACTTAGTCCCATGTGGGTCCTGTGACCTCAGGAGAAAATGTTCTCAGCATTAGTAAGGACTCTTGGGTGGGAGGGGCGCACAAGGTCCCAGCCGAACATCATGAGAGAGATTGTGAAATGACCTAAAAGATCTATGATATCCCCATAATATTGTGTTATAGCAATTGATTGGTGGCTGAGAACTTTACCATGTTGCTACATTGGTAATTGTAATAATCTGGAAAGAACAGTTCAAAGGAATAATATGGTCCAATTTCTTTTCTATAGGTATCTACAGATACCAAAGAGCTTGATGGTGGTCAAATACCTCCAAATGAGACCTTTGTGACTCAAAGATGTAAAAAAAAGAAGGGAGACAACGATGATCAGGGAAATCCAGAGGGGGAAGCTGTTAATGAGGGAAATCTAGAACTCTGTCCAGAGAAAGAGGTAAGCTCATGTATAGCTTTAAGTTAAAAATACCCCCAGACTGTTGATAATATTTCATGTAACACCTAAGTGCTTTTGAAATATGTTTTAGCAGTGAGCTTCACAAGAGTGTTCATTCTGGAATCTTTTACAAGCATAGCTACAAACTAGTATTATTAACTAGTACTGTCATTTATGCCCTAATTAAAAAAAACAGTTATAATAATTACACTATTTATTTATTTATTTATTTATTTATTTAAAATATTGATTGGCCACCTTTCTACCTTGCAGGAACTCAAGGAGCCTTACAATATAAAAAATAATAACATGAATGAAAACAAAGTTTTAAAACACAGTTTATAACTGCCAATAAACATATAGATAAAGGTAATTAATAATAATATTATAATAATAACATTCAATTTATATACTGCCCTTCAGGACAACTTAATGCCCACCCAGAGTGGTTTACAAAGTATGTTATTGTATTGTCGAAGGCTTTCACGGCCGGAGAACGATGGCTGTTGTGGGTTTTCCGGGCTGTATTGCCGTGGTCTTGGCATTGTAGTTCCTGACGTTTCGCCTGACTGTGACACTGAGAGATCTCTGTCTTTTGGTGCTACACCTCTGAAGATGCCAGCCACAGCTGCTGGCGAAACGTCAGGAACTACAGTGCCAAGACCACGGCAATACAGCCCGGAAAACCCACAACAACCTATGTTGTTATTATCCCCACAACAAACACCCTGTGAGGGGTGGGGCTGAGAGAGCTCCAGAGAACTGTGATGAGACCGAGGTCACCCAGCTGGCTTCAAGTGGAGGAGTGGGGAATCAAACCCGGCTCTCCAGATTAGAGTCCCATGCTCTTAACCAGTACACCAAACTGGCTCTCTTAAAAGCAGTCCTAAATACAAATGTCTTCGGCTGCTTCCTGAAGATCAACTGTGAGGGGGCCAGGTGCACCTCCCTGGGGTTGCAATTCCATAATCTTGGACTCACTGCCTTGCCGCTGTGGAGATCTGTGGGACAGCCCTGCAATGGCTGAGCTTTCTCCATGGTTGGGGACAGAGGGTGGCACTAGAGGAACAGATGTCCGCCTACCATCCCTTGGTGTGCAGCGTCTCTCAGCGGGCGATTCTTTCCTCAGTGTTATTTAACATTTATATATGTGCCCTGTTGTCCAGGTGGTTCATAGCTTTGGGCTGGTTTGTCACGAGTATTCTGATAACACCCAGCTCTATCTGTTGATGGATGGCCAGTTAGATGCTGCCCCGGCCTCTTTGGCTGGGTGTCTGGATGCCATAGCGGAATGGTTGTGTCAGAGTTGCCTGAAGTTGAATCCCTAGAACAGGGGTGGCCACACTTGCTTAATGCAAGAGCCACACAGAATAAACCTGAGATGTTTGAGAGCCACAAGACATGATGCATTGAAGTGACTTCAGAGAAGGGGCGGGTTTGGGGGAGTGCCGTGAAATGACATCACAGGAAGGGGTGGGTTTTTGGCACAGTATGCTGGGAGTAACATCATCAGAAGGGGTGGAGCTTGGGAAGGACTACCACCTAACGTTTGACCTGGAAGTGACATCACAAAAAGTGATATCCTTGCAAGGCACCACCTCTAGAGTATTCTGGCTAAAGACTCCAGGTTTTTTTTTAGTTGGAATTGGCAACCCTAATGTTTTATTGAAAATAGGAAATACATGGAAAGAAAGAAGGAAGGAAAAAAGGAAAGGGAGGGAGGGAAAGACGTGGAAAGATGGAAAGGAAGAAAAAGACAGACATGGAAAGAAGGAAGGAAAAGACAAAAAAGAAAGAAGATATGGAAAGAAGGAAGGATAAAAAAGGAAAGAAAGATAAGGAAAGAAGGCATGGAAAGAAGGAAGGAAAGGAAGGCATAGAAAGATATGGAAAGAAGTAAAGAGGAAGGAAGAAGGGAAGGCGAAAGAAGGAAAGAAATACACGAAAGGAAGGAAGGAAGACATGGAAAGATATTAAAAGAAGTAAAGAGAAAGGAAGGGAAAGATTTCGAAAGGTATGAAAAGATATGGAAAGAAGAGGAAGGAAGGAAGGAAGATATGGAAAGGGAAAGAAGGAAGATATGGAAAGGTATGGAAATATATGGAAGGAAGGAAAGAAGAGAAAGGAAGAAAGAGGAAGGAAAGAGAAAGAAAGATGGAAAGAAAGAAGTGGAAAGAAGGAAAGAGAAAGGAAGGAAGGAGGGAAGAAAGAAAAATCAAGGAAGGAAGGATCACAAAAGAAGAGCCACACAATCTTAAAGCAAGCACATGTCCTCTGAAGCAAACACATTCCCTGCTCCTCCATCTCAGCTGTCCTGCACACACTTATGGATGCGCCAGTCCTCCGTGCAACTAACGAGGCTTCCACCCATGCAAAAGCCCCCCCCCCCCCCGGCGCAGGCTGTGCTTCATGCCATGAGCGGCTCTCGGCAGCTGCACACTTGCCTTCTCAGGAGTAAGCCGGAAAGCAGGAAGTCCTGGGCCACCTCTGCCTTGGCACTTCCTCGTCGCGTCTTCACTCCTCTCTTTCCCCTTCCCAACTGCTCTTCCCGGGCGCTCGCTGAGAGCGCGGGGCCGGCAAAACTCAGTGCTTGCAGAGGAGTGCCCAGGAAAGCGAGGAGGGGTGGGCTGTCCTCAGCCCTGGCCCGCCCCTTTGTTGCTCCAGCGTTGGGAAAGGGGAAGCACGCTGGGTGCATAGATCGGGTGAGCGGCTGGTCGGCTCTGCCCCTTAAAGGAGCCTGGGGGAGGAGTGAACTTGCAAGCCTCCGGAAGCCGCCAAATAAGACTTGAAGAGCCCGCATGCGGCTCGCGAGCCGCCATTTGGCCACCCCTGCCCTAGAAGATGGAGGTTCTGTATCTGGGTCATGAGACAACTGAATTGGGAATCTGGCTCCCAGCCCTCGACGGAGTGCAGCTACAGCCTTCATCGACAGTGAAGAGCCTGGGTGTGCTCCTGGATGCCACACTTTCTATGGAGGCCCATGTTACAGCTGTTGCCAGATCTGCATTTTTTCATCTTCGGCAGTCCAGGCAATTGGTGCACTATCTCTTGTCCCAGGACCTAACTTCAGTAATCCATACAACACTTACCTCTAGACTGGACTACTGCAACTTGTTCTATGCTGGGCTGCCTGTGGGCTTGACCCGAAAGTTACAACTGGTCCAGAATGTAGCAGTATACGACCTTATGGGAATGCCGTTTGGAGCGCACATCCACCCTGTGTTATGTTATGTGCTCTGGCTCCCAGTCGAGTTCTGGATCCAGTTCAAGGTACTGGTTCTAGTATTTAAAGTCCTTCATGGGCCTGCATACCTATGGGACTGCCTTTCCCATTATGTCCCCCGCAGAGCCTTGCTCTCTGTGGATAAGCAGCTCTGGTGGTCTCCGGCCCGAGGGACATTTGGCTGCCTTCGACTAGGGCCAGGGCCTTTTCTGCCCTGGCGTTGGCTTGGTGGAAGAGCCAGGCCTTGCAGGACCTCCTACAGTTTCACGGGGCCTGCAAGACGGAGATGTTCTACCGAGCCTTTGCCTAGGGCCCAGCATCTTGTCCCCTCTTCTGACTGCCCTGCCCTCCTTTTGCGGCCACCCTGGAGTTACATCATGGCGGTGCCTTTGATTTATGTTGACATTGCAGTCGCCTGATTTGCTTGGTGGCGCCTGGACTTTTTCATATTTGGACCAATGTGGTTATGATGTTTTTATTGCATTTTAACTATGTATCTTGTTGGAAGCCACCCTGAGCCCACTTGCAGGAAGGGCAGGGTATAAGCTGAACAAAATAAATAAATAAAATGTAACTGTGGCATGGATCACTGTAACTAGATCTGACTGAGTTAAGAATGTGCACAGCAGGGCAAAAGCACTCCAAACCACCACAGTCACCCGGTTTCATAAAGTGACTGATGTGTCGAGAAACACTCTCAAGCTGCTTTCCTGGTTTTTTGAGGGAAGTATAGTCCTGTCCAAGACAGGAGAGATCTCAAGTTCCTAGTCTGCCTTTCCACTAACTGAGATAACCTATTTCTTGTCAAGATTGAGTTTCAGCTTGTTCGCCCTTACCCAGCCCATTAGTGACTTTAAGCACTGGTTCAAAATATCAACAGCATCTTTGGAATTATGTAGAAAAGAAAGGTAGAGCTGAGTATCATCTGCATATTGGTGGTACCACAGCCCAAACCTCCTGATGACTTCTCCCAGTGGTTTAATATAGATATTAAATAGCATGGGGGATAAGATTGAACTATGCAGAACCACACAGGCTAATGGCCAGGGGGCAGAGCAGGAATCCCCCCTGCACTACTTTCTGAGACCAGCCTCCCATAAAGGACTCAAACCATCATAACACAGTGCCCTTTAGTTTCAGTGCCGAGCAGCAGCTCAGCAGGGATATTGTGGTCAATAGTATCAAAGGCTATTGAGCAATCCTGCAGGACTAGAAGGGTCACATTCCCTGCCTATTTCTCGGTGGAGGTCATCAACCAAGGGAACCAAAGCAGTTCTGGTTCCAGATCAAAATGGTCCAGAAAAACACACTTCCAACAGCCTGTGGAGTTGGAAAGCAACCACCCACTCTAGGACCTTGCCCAAGAATGGGACCCTGGCTGCAAGTTTTTCAGCACAGTATGGCTTAGGGAGGGTGTCATGACTCCCTCCATTTCATGTAGTTTGGTACCTTAAACCCTCTTGTTATTTCACCCTCTGGGTAGGTAATGCTGCCACCAGGAATTTAATTCCAAACTAGTTAATTTTTCCTTGAATAATGTGCCAAGCATTAGGCTCTTTTGAGGAACTATTTGGCCCTGAGAATAAGACTGGGATATATAGAAATCACATATACTCTGGAGTGAACAAAAAAACCCCAAAATAAACCTTTATTAGTACACGAAGGGTATTGGTTTCACACTATTAAGCTTGGTGGTTTCAAAGATAGTTATCTGCTCTTAAAGGTTTTTTTCATAGGCTCAGTCACACAAAGTAATTTTCTACACAGGTCTTTAAGAGAATAAACTCCACATAGACTTAGATTCATTCAGGTCTTTCCACACAGCTTGCATGAATTAATCTCTAACTCAAATATACATAGACTTTCTTTTTCAGACACAGTTTGACTTAGAATGAATATTTTTCTCTCAGAAACACACAGTTCAGGCTTCACTCAGATTGCCTGACTGAACTAGAATGAGAATCCTTTCAGACTTCCACACGTTGCCTGCTTTGCCCAGAATGAATACTTTTCTCTCTGCTCAGTACCTAAAAACTGCAGTTTGCTCCTCCCCTAGAGTACTACTGTCCAATCAGATTTCACTCTTATCACACTTCTCGACTCCCCCTATACTCTCAGTCATCAACCCATCACCTCACACATCCCTATATTTCACCTTCCCATTCTTCTGTAACACATCAAGTATTTAAAGAAACACATACTTAAAACCATTACAGAGGGCTTTTTCAAAGCAGGACTATTCACTGCCCCCTTGAGCATGGGAGGCACAACTGCTCTCAAGGAAGCATTTACAATTCCCCTTACCCACTCAGTTGGTCCCCCTTCAGCCAAAGCTTTTTCTCACTCTGAAAATGTTTTTCTTTGCTGTTTATGTTCTGTGCATCTACCAGCTTACTCCCCTAACTTATGAGGTGGGTGTAATTTTATTGTGTGTGTCTGTGCTAGCTTTTGGGCTTTTTGTTGCTATCTGCAATCGTGTTTGTTTCGTTTTTAACATTTGTAATAGGAACAGATTTAAAGACTTTCTGCTATCTGCTGCTGTTCCTAAAGCAGCCTTAAGGGTTTTACTTGTGTTTCCTAGTTTTTGTGATAATTTATTTTTATGCATAGTGCTTTGTATGTTTATTTAATAAGTTTAAGTAATTCAATATTTTAAATAGTTTGGCCCTGAACTCTTAATCAGAAAAAATCATAAGGCAGTTTAAAGAAATAGACTTAAAATAGTAAATACATAATGTACATTAAAAGTCAAAAACTAGGGAACCAGGATGAAGCTCTTTATGGTTTTTATAGGTTATAAATTTGGGCTTTGGGGGCATATTTTTTAAAGTGCAGAATGCACACAACTTTTATTGAAGACTTACAAATGTATGTGTATGAAAGGCTAATATATGTGTAAAAGGCTAAATCTTTAGATAAATAGTAGGTGAGAGTTTTCTTACAGCTGATAGCTAAAGCTCATCTATTGTTTTACTAGTTTATTTTCAAATCTGTGAAAACTGACATCCATAGTTACATTTAATTGTGTTTGCATATTTGATTCTACTTCCATATTAGAAATGTGCACTAAAGAGAATTGTGTGGTGAGAATAGTAAGTGAAATATTATATCTGTAAGTATCTGAACAGCACCTTTGAACTGCAGATTTTTTCTGAGCTGAAAGAAAATGAAGAGCCACAGGATACTAGAGCTGAAAGGAATTTGAAGACGAACCAAACTGAGCTTTTGGCAAACAGTGGACTGGCAAAGAATGTAGCCACTCCAAGTCAATGTAAAGAGAAGTTTTCTGCTAAACATGGAAGAACTGAACGTAAGCTATGTTTATAAAGTAGAATACTGATTCATGATGGTGTGAGAGCCTAGTATAGTGATGGGCAGCTTGTTTAGCTGTCAGATTTTTGCTGAAAAACTTTCGTACAAACATTGAAAAGTTGAAATTCTCAGGATTCAAGTAATAGTTTGGAGACAGCAAAAAACCAAAACACAGCCCTTTAAGTAAAGTAAAAGCAGCTGATTCATGGCAACCCCCTGAAGTTCCATCACATGGGGTTTTCAAGGCAAGGGATAAGCAGAGGTGGTTTGCCATTGCCTTCTGGTTAGCAGCTCCAGTCTTTCTTGGTGGTCTCCTATCCAAGTACTGACCCTGCTTAACTTTCAAGTTTTAATGAGAGAAAGTTCATGTCTGGGCTATCAGGGCTGCTTACAGTATTTGATTATTGGGACTTAAGTGCACTATGTTAATCTTTCAAATGATTATCAAGGAGAGCAGACAATTTCAGGAAGGCTTGGGCCTCTTGTTTAAAAGACACCATTATACTTGAGCAATAATAGATTGATGATAAAATCCTTCAATGGCAAACTGTTTAAAACAGAAGCTCTGTTTTATTACTTTATTTTTATGTTAATATTCCTCCTTTCCATTGGAAGGGTCATAGCATTTAACAAAATTACCATTAAACAAAATAGTTACAGCAGTTCAGTACAAAGCCATAGAAAACTGTATGGAATCATTGATTGAGAGGAGAGAATCTGAACATGGTTAATGTATTGTCGAAGGCTTTCACGGCCGGAGAACGATGGTTGTTGTGGGTTTTCCGGGCTGTATTGCCATGGTCTTGGCATTGTAGTTCCTGATGTTTCGCCAGCAGCTGTGGCTGGCATCTTCAGAGGTGCTCTGAAGATGCCAGCCACAGCTGCTGGCGAAACATCAGGAACTACAATGCCAAGACCACAGCAATACAGCCCAGAAAACCCACAACAACCATGTTTAATTTAACTTTGAAATATTGAAAATTATAAGAATGGTTTATGATATTGTAGAATTATTATGTTTGCCAGTATTCTAAAAAGCTTTGTTCTTAATTTGTGGAATCAGATAAGACTCTTGTGGACCCTCTTTCTGGAAAGAAGTCTCGGTACACAGCTAGTCTATCAAAACCTGGGAGAACAGGATTTGCTACTACCACTCCAAGTATGTTTCAAGCAAACTGTATTAACATAATAGAAAAAAATCTTAGCAGTCTCCAAATCATAGATTTTGAAAATGACATGACATTTTTGATTCTCAACTTGCTTTCTGTTGCTCTTATGGCTTATGCTAATGGTTTGTTTTTCTGCCTTGGTTATTTTGAGGTCAGAAATCTTTCACACACATTTATCACAAGAAGAATTTTGAAGGAAATCTTGTTCTTACTTCTGAAACTGATCTGTAACAAGTAATTTAGTATGTTTCCTTACAATATTTAAATACTATTATTGGAATTATTCAGCATTTTGTCTGACACCTGTGTTGAGAAAAACTTCTAGTATGTATACTTTTAAAGTAAACCAGTATATTTCTTTCAATTATGTAGATTTCAAGAAACTTCATGAGGCCCAGTTCAAGAAAATGCAATCTATTGATGATTACATTGAAAGAAAAACAAAGATGATTAAAAACTTCAGTAATTCAGTTAATGATGTTAAGGTGAGTACTGGACCTTTTCCCTTAAACTGAAATATCTTTGAATAAAAACCAGAGCGTCATTCCAATTGTGATGCGGGTAGCAGGAAAGAATTCTGAATAATATGAAAAATCATTGAGCATTTAGCTTTTGTTGCTCTTGAAAACCTTCCCACTAATAGTCCTTTCCCTCGGTCCTATTTGATGGAATTCTTAAGGCAAAATAGCTTGATGATACAGTAACCCAGCAAGTACTTTATTCAGTTCCTTGTCTCTTCCGCTTGTCTTTTATTTTCCCCCACTTCCATTCTCCTAGGCCCAGTATTTCCTTGTATTCCTTTTAGGAAGCCTTTAATCTTTGTATTTGTGACCTAATGCAGAGGCTGAAATGAATTTCTTCCTATAAATCTGCTGAAAATTGACCTCTGAAAATTTTGACTCTTGAGATTCACCAGATAGTAAATAATATGAGTGTATGATCCACAGGTAGTAGATTTCAGTATTTGGATATTGCATTGTAACTGTATCTGTCTGGCAACTGATATACCTCTCACCTTACATATGAAGTTTGGTGGTTCTTGATGCTTTTATCCTCATAAAATGATGAAATCCTGCTGAAATCAACTAGTCAGGAATACTCATGGTGAATTTCATTTTGAGAATAAATTCAAAATGTTGGTGTTGAAAATTCGGAAAGCCTTATTTCAGCATAATCCAGCCCAGCCCTATGCCATTCTTCACCTTTTTTCCACTTTCCACTTCATGTTTCTGGTATTTAATAGCAGCACCACTAATAGTTACTGACTGATCATAGACAGCTTAAGTTTAAGACAGATTGGGAGGGAGGGTCTGAATTCCTATGAAACTGTAGAAAAAATAAAAATTACTAGTTTGGGGCAAATTTATGTAATCTGTGCTTTAATTAAACATCTTATTTGTCTTTATGGGTTAGAACAGCATCTGTAGAGAAACCTCAAGATTTTATTGTTACATGAACTTGTTATACAGACACTATATGGTTTATTTTTCCAATTTTGACAGATGTTGGCTATGAAGAGTAACTATCTGAAGACTTTTAAAAAAGAAACTCCAAATAGTAATTCCACGGTGAGGCTATGCCAGAATACATTTCCGTTAAAATGTTACTTCAAAACTGATGTAGTTGGATCCTATGAGTCCATACTGCTAATGGCAGAGCAATCCTGTCAGTCGAAGAAGCAAGCTCTACTGGCACAAGGCTCTGCTATTAGCAGAATGGATTCGTAGAATTTGGGTATGGTTGCCTTGATAATCTCTCCAAAGTAGAAAGGCCAGACTTTAAAATTGTTAACTAGCCCTCACGTTTTGCAGGGATGTTCCAGTTTCAGAGAGTTTTTATTAAGTCCTAATCCCCATGGGAACAATTTTGTGGCTACACGTACTCCTGCAAGCCAGCGGCGCTCACCACGTCATTCTGTCAGCAACGGAAATAAAAGTATTTTAACTCAGAAATCATCATTCAACCCAAACAGTCTCTCTGCAATCAAAATGAATGTCAGGTATACAGCACCCTTAAAAGTATCAATGGTTAATAAAATTTATGAGAATAGTTAGTATTCAATGATCTGAGAACCATTTTCTCACAAAGTTATATATTGAGTAAAGGCAAAACTTTTAATTCTAACAGCTGAAACTGAGCTGTTATGATCATCTGAAGTATTTTGTTTAGATTTTCAGAAGCCACCAAGGATAATGAACACAAACGCTCTCTTATCAAGACTCCATCTAGAAAATCTCCTTTCTTGAACACTTGCACCCCGGATAGCCAGAAGACCAGTGTATCTGTTTCTAGAAAGAACTTCAGGGGAAGCACAACAAAATGTCAGCTAACAGAAAGCTCAAACTCTGGTAAATAAGAATGAACTAGGCAAATAATTAGGACTGTTCTCTCTACAAGCAGAAATGATTCTTACAAAGCTAGACTAGGTTTCCTCACATCTCTGTGATTTAGGCTTTAGACTTTATGCTGGTGCAACAGACTGCAGGTTGGGGAGACAGGAAAGATACTACAGCATAAAATTGTTATAACTTTGCCTTGTACTATGCAGCCAGAAGTGCTGATTCACTTAAAGAATGCTTGAAGACTTAGGCATGGGTCCATTAGTTTTTCTTCCCTTCCTGTCTTGTTTTAGTGTCTTTATTGAGCTAAAGCTGTTATGCTACCACTCCAACACTCCTTGTACCCACTATAACAGCAGGAAATAACTGATCTGAGAAACACTTGCCTATCAGAACAGCACTACCTCCTAGCTTTTTCTTTGAAACACAGTTCTGTAAAGTAAAAATTGTAATTATTCCCCTGGTAAATTAAGCAACAGGGGAAAATGCAACCCTCTTTCAAGTAAAGAAGGATCAACTAGATTATCCTTTAAGTGTCTGTTTGTGCTTTCTAAAGTTGTATAAAAACCTTTTGTTACAACTATAGCTGTCCTTTAAACTGAATGTACTGGAAGTTCAAGAGCCTTCAAGTGGAAAACAGATTTTAGTTCTTGTGGCTTACTGTCCTTTTCCCCTCCCCCCGCTCAGCTGTTACCCTCAAGTTTGAAGTGCAAACAGCAGAACCCACAAGCACCAAGAAGCCAACATTTGACCTCAAAGCTAGTTTGTCAAGACCACTTGGTTATCAGCCACACAAAGGTATTGAAATCCCTCTCTAAACGATCCTTTTGCCAATATGGCAGCAGCAATCAAGTTAATATCTTGATTTTCCTCAGATGGTGTACAAAACGTGTGTGTGTTAAGGTCTCTAAACTTGCAAAGCTTTTCCTGGAGTACATTAGAGGGGTGTGTTCTTGTCCCATCTTTTTAAAAGTTCAATTTAACTTGCCTTGGCTAAATAAAGTATGTGTTTGGTTTTGATTCAGACCATATTGAAGCAAATAATGGCTATATTAACTTTTGAGTTGATCTTCCTCATCTGTGCAGCCATGGCATCGGGCAGTCTAGTCCTCTAGACTAGACAGAGCAGAAAGCTCTTCTCAGCTAAGGACTTTTAACATGCTGCACTAGCACAAAGGAGTAAGACAAATGCCTTTCTGCTCAGTTCTTTCTGACAGCTGTAAACAGTAAGCAGTTAGCCTTCTCACAGTTTTTTGCAAGTTTATCTGTTAGAAGGGCTTCTATTATTCCTCTTACTGCATTAGTGTTGTGTTGTTCATAGATGGTATCTTATATTTCTCCCACAAGATACGCTGTAACTATGACAGTTCATTTCCAAAGGACTTGAATACTGCCTGCTATAATCTCACTCTGATTCTGAACTTGCTTTAGATGCTGAAGTTTTAAGAGAAGCATCAGCAGTTTATAGATGGTACTTTTGCATTGCAAGGTAGTTGCAGTCCTTCACATGTAATTGGTATTGATAGGAGGAGTGAATTCATTTAAGGAACCTATAAAACAGAATGTAAAGGTAAACCTGCTAAATCTTGTTATACATGCCTTCTCTGTAAACAGGTAAACTGAAACCTTGGGGTAAATCAAAGGAAAACATCCAAAATGTGTGTTCCCACAAGAGAGATTATAAACAGCCAGTTCTCACAACCCGGTGAGTATAACTTTTCAGATTAAATTTGCACAGCAGTTTTTATTTTGCTATACATTACTGTCAAGACTGATCACTCTTACTCTGTATACTTCTCTATCTCTAAACAAGGATGCAGCCACTCAGTAGCACTGAGCTCCCTTGTGATACAGCAACGTTTCCCTCAGATCCTATCATTCCATCCTAACCAATACTCTAAACTAGAAACTGCTAAAATCTACCTGACATATAAGCTGCCTGCTGTACTCTATATATACTCCAAATCAACTGATGATTAAACAGTATCTGTGTCTTGAAAGTAGTTAATCTGGTATAGTCAATAGGAGTAGAATCTTACTCCTGGATAACCTACATTTAATATGCAGTTCTGACTATCATAAAATATTAAGGCAGCAAGTCTTCTAGTGAAAGCCAGGGAAAAGACAGAGAATCTCCATGTTTTACCATATAAATAGCTCTGACTATAGGCACTCTGAAAGAAAAAAAAAAGGCAGTTGTCTGCCCAAAAAGTATTTAAACTTTTTTGTGCCATGAGCCCCTTTGGCAGTCTGGTGAAGCCAATGGACCTTTTCTCAGAAGTCCATAAAATAAAATACATAATTTCAGTTAGTGAAAATAAAGATTCCCATCCAAGTTCATGGGCCCCTTGAAATCTATCCACGGACCCAAGGTTAAGAATCCCTGTTTTACTGATAGATCCAAATCCTAGGGTTTCACTTCCCCTCTACCAAGAACTCCCAAAGAAGCCTGGATTCTTTCAGACTACCATGTCTGCAATTGAACAATGCAACTTAATTATAACTGGGAATAAATTAGGCTTTAGATCATTATGAATGCAAAATTTTTCAATTAACAATTTACAAGTCTAGGCATGCAGCTTCTTTCTTTGACTATGAACAAATGGCCCATCAAGTTGAGATGTGACTTTATGCTGTGATATCTAGCTTTTGTGGATTGAAAAGATACCTTACATTGCTCATCTGTCACAAATAGGAGGGCCTTATCAATATTAAACTTTGGATCTGGAAGGATTACAACGCAACATATTTTTCTCCAGTTATATTGACATTTGCATTAATCTTGCACCAACCTAATATGATATTTTTCACTTCCAGAGAGGAGAGGCGAGAGAGACATGAGGAAGGGAGAAAACTGAGAAAAGACCAGGCACTTGGAATCCGCAGAGGATTGACTCTTGCTTAGAGTTAACCCCCGAATTACTCTGTAAATAATATTCTTTGTGTAAAATTATTTCCTACTTCCTTGTAAATATTTTAACTTTTTCCTGTTCAGTGACTTGCTTAAGACACTCTGAATAGAACTAGTCTAACAGGCTTTAGCACCATTACAGTCAGTTATTTTAGCTACTGAGACTCACATACAATCTTGAAAGACTGTAAGCAAAAGAATTGCAATTATTGTACTGTTATCCTAGGTCTCCATTTATGTTTTTCAAATGTTTATCAAATTATCCTGGACTACTTGGAAATGAACCATTTTCTGACAAAAGCTGTTTTTTTACTATATTTGAGGGTGGAGACAAAATGGAAATGTTTTTATATGCATGCTTAATTGAAGAGAAAATATTAAAATGTATGTATAATTAAAACAGTATGACTATTGATGGTATTTCAGTTTTGAGTACAAGCTGCTACATAGCTCCTGCCAAATGTGGCTTTTCATAGCTGTTTTGGGTCCTTTGTACCACACACTAGGACAAAAGACTCTTGGATCTCATGTGAGAGGAAGCCATTTTCCCACTGTACGTTTAAACATTTAGTACAAGTTACTTTCTGCATACCCTGACTTCTACACTTAAAAATGGACATTTTATATAATTTGGAGTGCTGAACTCTCATGTGGTACTACTATGAGGGGAGAAACTGAACATGTCTAATGCAGTGGTATTTACTCCACTGTTTACAGAAAGCTACATTTGCAATTATAAGCAATCCAAAAAGCCACGAGTACTATATGCCCAATGCACTGCCCCATCAAACACACAGAGTAATATAGTTACATACATAATATTAAGGTAAGTTTCCAGAATATTTCTGGCCATGTAAGAGCTCTCTCTGTCCTTAAGTAGCTGGAGTGAGGGGGAAATCTTTCCTCTGGTGTTTTCTGCATGCACGCTTATACCAGGTTTTTATTATATTCGTTCTGAGAAGATCTGATCTGCTTTGGGCCTCTGCACTTGAAGTTAAACTGAAGTGGTGTCTTTATTTTGTCTGCACTGGGAAAAATATATTTGCAACTAGAGAGGAAAAAGTATGAAACTATCTTTCATCTACTCTAAAAGTATTGTCCTTGTATCTGATCCAGCTGATAGACTAACACTTTTATAACCTATACCCTCGCCATTCTAGAAGCACTCTTCTGATCCCAGGTATATGACAAACACTGTTGCTGTCACTTGTTTCAGGAAGGAATTTTCTTCCACCCAGCTGAATAGGACTGCCTTCCACTGTTGAGTATGTAGTTTTAGTAATATGGGCCCATGCGAAGCATTAAGCAAAGAACAAGCAACAACTGGTACAGCAGAGTTAATTTTAATTTACTCTTGAGATTCCTATGCATTTTATATACATTTCATCAAGGGGATCTAAAGTTGCTTTTAAGGTTTTCACACATATTTCAGATCCTCCCAATGAAATATTTGAAACATGTAGGGGGTCTCACGTGAATTCTCATTTTTTGCAAGGTGTGTGGTTCAGTTAGGCTGGAATCCTATTCTTACTGAACGACTTTCCTGTTTTTCAACAAGACTGACTAGCACCTGGAACACAAACTGCCCTATTTTTAAAATGGCAACATTCCCTCCTGAACTATACCTGTGGACTAGCTGTTGATCTCGTAAGGCCCAGTTTTTAAGAAATCCTTTTTTAAAAGGCAAATATTAGCTCCTCCAGATACCTGAATGTATGACTTGCAGGGTAGGATCTATCAGAAAATTTCTGCTAAGAGGATTTTTGACAATTTTGTCGTACTCAGCAGTAGAACCACACATAGTGAAATTCTTGAGCCAAAAGTAAACATGTGGTTTGCGTTGTTACACAGATTTCCTGTGGTGGTACGGAATGCCCTCAAGTCAGAGTTGGCTTATGGTGACCTCAGGGTTTTCATGGCAAGAGAGTAACAAGTGGTTTGCCATTGCCTGCCTCTGCAGCCCTGGTCTTTGCTGGATGTCTCCCATCCAATTACTGACCAAGGCTAACCCTGCTTTGCTTTTGAGATCTGACAAGATTAGACACACCTGGGCTATCCAGGTCAGGGCTCCCAAGAAAGTAGTCAAAAATCATATATATAAAAAGTAATGCAAATCCAGGATTCTTAGGTATTGTGAAATACTGCTCCCCAAACAATCCATGGTATTTTTCATCTTCAGGTCCTACTACTTAACTACAGCAGATGCTTGTGTTTTGTCTTTGATTCCATCAATTTCTCTAGTGGTCCGGAGTGGGGCAGTCATCACTAGTGGGTAGCTCCTCCTCCAACTCTTTCGCAGGGGCCGGACAAAAACTTGCGATCCTTTGGGGGAGGGGCTCCCAGGAGTCCCCAGTTTTTTCCGGCCCTGCTCGGCAGGCGGACACGGACTCTTGAGCTCTGAAGAGCTGCGATCTTACAACTTGAAGGACAATCGTTCAGGCGCGGGCTCGCTGGGGAAAGGAAGGCTCAGTCCTCCACCCCCCCCCCCCGGCCGGATTGGCTGACGGCGGCGAAGCGGCCGCGAAAGCGAGCACAGGACCGACGATCCTAGCTTGCTAGGACCCGGTTCCTGTAGAGGCTTGGAAAAAAGCGGCGGGGATCGACGCTGCGCGCGCGCGCGCGCGCGTTCCTCAAAAGCCAAGGAGCTTCAGGACGGCGGAGGCCTCTTAAAATCGCGCCAAACGCACGGAGCGGTGAGTAAAACCCCGCGGAGAGGTTTTTAGCCTCAGAGAAGCGGGGGGGGGGGGACGATTGAACCAGGAGGGCTTTTCCTTAGAGCCTGGGTGGTTATGAGTGAAATAGGGGAAAACGGAGTGGCTCTAGAAGCTACAGGGTCCCCTCTGTGTTTGGAATGGGTAGACCTGTTGCTGACTTGGAGATTAGGAAAATGCAGACGTTTTTTTCTCTAATTCCCGCCCACGCTTACTTTCACTTTAGGAGGAAGGTTTTTTGGCGGGAATGGCGTCCCAGGCCAGTAACAAAGAAAAGCAAGTGGAGTCAGACTCTAATTCTATGCACTCCCCAGAAAGATTATCACAGCATCACTCTATCCAAGGGGGGCCCTCAGGAAGTAGTGACCCTGACCTTGCAGGTCCCGAGGCCAAAGCAAATATCCTGGCCTGGCTGCAGGCAGAAATTAAAAAAGGAATTGATACTGCTGTTAAGGACCTTAAAGGCCATTCAGCTAAACACAAAAGAGAGAGAAAAGAACCTAGCTCATCTAAAGGGAAGAGGAAACTACAGTCTTCCACACAAATTAAAGCAAAAAAGAGAAAGCCCAGAGAGTGGCCAGATGATCTATCCAGTGAGTCAGAGGAATCCCAGGGGAGTTCAGATTTATCTACTCAATCATCAGGGAGTGAAGAAGGGGAATTATCAGAGGAAGAGGAGGTGGATATGGATAAAATTCAACCTAGGCTCTTCCCACCTGATATGTATTCTAAATTACTGGCAAAGGTACTAAGAACCCTAGAAATACCTACAGCGGCCTCAGAAAAGTCAGGGACATCAACCCCCTACCCTCAAGGACTAGAGAGAGCGCTTCCAAAGATGGGGCCCAAATCATCAGGGGTGCCTCTACCTGCAATTTTCCATGAAGTACTGAGGACGGAGTGGGATAACCCGGCAAAGCCAAAACTCTATCAATCCATCTTCCACAAGTTTTACTCCCTAGGTCCAGATGATGCAAAGAAAATCAAACTCCCTATGGTAGACGATCCGGTCACTAGCCTAGCGACCACCTCGGTACTTCCTATGGACGCGGAGGGCATGCCAAAGGATCCCTCCGATAAGAAAATTGAGCAGGCCCTGCGCAGAGACTTTGAGGCATCTGCGGCTTCCCTGAGATCATCGGCTACTGGGTCTTTGTTTGCGAGGGCAGCATACACCTGGGCCTCGGACTTAGCAGCAGCTGGCAGGGAAGTGCCGAAGGAGATAAAGAATGAGGTCAAAAAGATAGCCCTGGCAGCGGCCTTCGCAGCGGACGCCACCCTAGACTCCTTCCAGATGTCCTCCAGGGCTATGGGTTTCAATGTCGCGGCAAGACGTAACACGTGGCTGAGGAATTGGGACGCAGACCCCCCAGCTCGCAGCAAGGTGGCAGCGATACCATATTCGGGAGAGAAGCTGTTTGGCGATGCCCTGGACAAGTACCTGGTAGAAAATGCAGAAAAGAAGAAAGTTCTTCCTTCGAAGAAGAAAGACCCCAAGTATAAATGGAAACAGTCCTTTCGGGATCTCAAAAGACCGTCCAGACAACAAACGGACAGACCGTTTAAAAGCCGATGGCAACCTAGACACAGATCAGACAACAGATCTTTTGCCTTCAGGAAGTCTTCCTTCCAGCCCAAAGCTCAGAAGAAAAATAACCAAGCATGACTACTTGCACCCCGGGACGGTGGAGCAAGTTGGGGGACGCCTTCAAACCTTCGCGTCACAATGGGCAAGGACTGTATCAGACCAATGGGTACTGGAAACAGTATCCACGGGCTATTCCTTGGAATTGGAGGAAACACCTCGCAGACGCTTCATCCAAGTATTTCGAAACCGGTCTCAGACGAAGCACTGGGAAATAAAAGAAGCCATCAGTCATCTTTTGCAGATCAAGGCGATAGAACCTGTGCCACAACGGGACAGGAGGCAGGGCGTGTACTCAATATTCTTCACCGTTCCGAAGAAGAATGGAGAAGTCAGGGCCATTCTAGACCTCAAATGGCTGAATTTACACATAAGATCCAGAAAATTCAAAATGGAGACGATGAAGTCTACCACGGCGGCCATTCAGCAGGGGGACTTCCTTGCATCTATAGATCTGTCAGAGGCCTATTTACACATCCCTATTCGACGAGACCACAGAAAATACCTGCGTTTCGCCTACAATGGGAGGCACTATCAGTACAGAGCCCTTCCCTTCGGCCTGAAATCATCTCCGAGGGTATTTACCAAAGTACTGGTCACCTTGGTGGCCTTCCTCAGAGTCCAAGGTATAGCCCTGTCGCCTTACCTCGACGACATACTGATAAAGGCCCCATCCTTTCAATCAGCGGAGATGGCGGTTACAACGACGATCAGCTGTCTGGAGAGTCATGGCTTTATCATAAACCGCCAGAAAAGCATCCTTATACCCTCACAGAAAATTGTTCACCTGGGTATGATAGTGGACACGGTTGTGGGAAAAACCTATGTGTCCCAGGAAAGGCGGATAAAACTTCTCTCACTGGTGAGGGAGATACTAGCAAAACAAAGAGTGGAGATTTCGCAACTGGCCAAGCTTCAAGGCATGATGGTCTCTTGCCAGGATGCTCTACAGTGGGCCAGGTTTCATACCAGACCTCTGCAGAGGTTCCTGCGTCCCCATCAAACGGCCATAGCTCATCGGTGGCACAGACTTGTGGAAGTTCCCCAAACATTATCCAGGGAACTGGGATGGTGGCTGGTCCCAGCCAGGTTCACGGAGGGCTCTCCGCTCAGGGAACCAACCAGAATAGTAATGACAACGGATGCAAGCCTGACGGGGTGGGGAGCACACACCAAGGACAGGATGACACAGGGAGTGTGGCTCCACGAAGAAAGAGAGGCCAGCATAAATTTATTGGAACTCAAGGCGGTGAGAAACGGGTTGCTGGAGTTCACAGACGATCTAAGGGACAAGGATGTCCTGGTGAACACCGACAACATGACAACAAAGGCCTACATAAACAGGCAAGGAGGCACGAGGTCCAAACATCTGATGGCAGTGGCGAACGAGATATTCTTCTGGGCAGAAAGAAACATCAGGTCACTAAAGGCAAGCCACATAGCAGGACAGAAAAACGTAGTGGCAGATTGGCTGAGCCGAAACACAGTGGACCAGGCGGAATGGACACTGAACAAACAGGTTTTCTCCCTGATCTGCCACAGATTTGGTACCCCAAAAATGGATCTATTTGCCACACTAGCCAACAGGAGGTTACCACAATTCTTCTCGAGATTCAGAGAACAGGGTGCGAAGGGAACGGATGCACTAAGCCAGGAGTGGCCACGAACGCTCCTATACGCCTTCCCTCCGATGAAACTCATACCCAAGGTGCTACAGAAGGTCCTGGAACAAAGGGCGACTGTTATCCTGATCGCACCATTCTGGCCAAGGAGGCCATGGTTCCAGGACCTAATGAGACTGTCTTCTTCGGATCCGTGGACTCTGCCACTCAGAGAGGACCTGTTGTCCCAAGGGGAGATCCAGCACCCGAATCCGGCATCGTTGAAGCTGACGGCCTGGTGTTTGAACATGGACAGCTTAGAGAGTTAGGTTACTCCGAAAAGGTGATTACCACCATGTTGGCTTCACGGAAGGGTTCTACTAACAGAAGCTACTACAAGACTTGGAGATCGTTCGCAACTTGGTGTGACCGTAGAGGCCAGGACCCCACTTCGGCACCGGTGAAACAGATTCTCCTTTTTCTACAGGATGGACTGGAAAAAGGACTAAGTACTAGTACCCTCAAGCGACAAGTAGCGGCAATCTCGGCCATCAGAGGTTCCAAGTCTGGTGCCTCTCTCACCTCACACCCGCATGTGAAAAGATTCCTGAGGGGGACCATGCTGCTAAACCCACCTCGAGTCCATCGTTTCCCGACATGGAACCTTAACATAGTGCTAAAGGCTCTCACCAAGGAGCCCTTCGAACCAATGGCTACCTGCTCTCTAAAGATTTTGACTCTCAAGACTATCTTCCTAGTAGGGCTGACTTCGGCTAGGAGGGTTTCAGAGTTAGGGGCCCTCTCAGTGAATGGGGAGCTGTGTGTTTTCCACCAGGACAGGGTAGTCTTGAGGACAGACCCGGCTTTCATACCGAAAGTTAATTCTTCCTTTCATAGGGGGGAAGACATTGTTCTGCCTTCTTTCTGTGCCAACCCCAAACATCAGAAGGAAAAGGAATGGCATAAGTTAGATGTCAGAAGGGCCCTTAGCTTCTATTTAGATAGAACGAACTCCTTCCGTAAGGTGGAGGGCATGTTTGTCTCCTTCAAAAGTGGTTCTATGGGGGAGAAGGTTTCCCCTTCTACACTGAGCAGGTGGATTAGGGAGTGTATTGAGTTGGCTTACAAGTCCAGGAACCTTTCGCCCCCGGAGGGGATTAAGGCTCACTCCCTCAGAGGGGCGGCCACTTCGGCCGCTTATAGATCTTTCCCCTCGTTAGAGAAGATATGCAAGGCAGCAACCTGGAAGTCTGTGCATACGTTCACCAAACACTATAGAATAGATCAGTTGGCTTCTGCGGAGGCGGCTTTTGGCAGGAGGGTGTTACAACAGGTTCTAGACTAGAAGAATACCCACCCTGAGGGAAAAACTGCTAGACGTATATCCCACTAGTGATGACTGCCCCACTCCGGACCACTAGAGAATGGAAGATTTGTACTCACCGTGAAGCTTCCTTTCTTGGTGGTCCAGGAGTGGGGCAGTCAGTATCCCGCCCTACATTTACACACAAAAAAAAAAAAAAAAAAAAAAAAACCAGAAAAAAGAAGAAAGAAAAGGGAATTGGGAGTTCAGTATATCTGAGGTTAAGATATTGTTTCAATATGGGGGTTTTCCACAGTTGAGGTTTTCCGTTGGATGGATCATGTTGATCAGTTGTTACTTTAGTTCTGTATAACAGGAAGAGGCCGAATGTTATGGAACCGTGGTGAAGTGGACGGGGCTTGAAAAGGAACTGAGGACTCCTGGGAGCCCCTCCCCCAAAGGATCGCAAGTTTTTGTCCGGCCCCTGCGAAAGAGTTGGAGGAGGAGCTACCCACTAGTGATGACTGCCCCACTCCTGGACCACCAAGAAAGGAAGCTTCACGGTGAGTACAAATCTTCCATTCCTGGGCAACGGCATTTCATTTTTCTTCATTCTAAACAGGTCCTTGAAAAGGAAGAGCACACAGCTCTCCCAGCAAATGACCTTTGGAGACAAGCCACAGATACTATTTTCTTTCTCTTTATTGTGGGGACAGGCCCTTTTTTAGAAGTATGTTGGCTGGGGGCACCTTGTTCAGGGACTCAAAAGTACTGGAGGTCCTTGGAAGGAAGAATGGCAAATGCATCCTTTTAGCATGGTTAGTCACAGTAAGAAAATGAAATGAATGCAGACAGGGTGGTCTTATCTTAATGCTGGTGGCTAGCCAGTGCTCTCCTGGCTAGGCAACCCCTTGACAGTTATTTTAGGAATCAGTAGAGAAAAGTGCACCTGTGCAGAGGTACCTATGGGGGTGGTTCATAAAATTGGGGGTCTTTGGGTAAGAGGAAGGACTGTTGTGCACATCTGGTGCCATCTTTATAAACAGCTGCCCTGGGCCCTCATATGCATTCCCCATTGAAAGTATGGTCTCAAAACCCAGAAGCCAAAAACCCACAGATCTGAACCTTGAACTGATAATGTCCTACCCAGAAATAAACAATCACAGTACCTCTGCTGAAAGCCCAGATCCAAGATAACATTTTTTTCTCACCACACCTCTCTACTTAGCAGACCTCCAACGCCCCTATCCTGCTGTTTCTGATGGGCAGGTCCTCTTTCTTCTAGGAACAACATTTCAGGTGTCATTTGGTCTGCTGTGGATGGTGAAGCTTAATTCCACTGACAGAAATCCCTTCTTGCAGCAGAGGTTTTATGAGAGATCCAAACCACATAAGTTTAAAAGGAATTAACAGTAAGCCACAACAAGACATCACTGCCCTTGCAAATATTTCCCCATAAATGTCTTAACTTAGTTTAAAGTAAGATAAGTTTAACCGGGCAAAACAAAATAGGTTGGATGCATTTACAAGAGTTAACCTTTGTGTGCAGGTGAGAAAAAAAAGCATTCAATTTAATTTCCACCTCTCACCCTTATTAACAAGCCAGTAAAACACTGGAGTGATCACCTTCAAAGAAAGTCATATTCTGAGCTCATTCTAAAGCTTTCAGATAGAAGATTCCATTTATTTGACACAATACATACACCATTCTAATTACAATTGAATAAGGATGAATCTGATGCACTAAGCTAATAACAAAGGTGCCTCAAACTAATTCAACCAGTACAGTTTTATGTCTTACGCTGAGCTAAACTCTACTGGGGTGGTCCTAAATCATTTCAAAGGACTGAGTTTTCCTGATGGCTGCTTTTGCTCAGACTAATCTCTTTCAGTCAGATTAGATTTCCGTACAGGGACTGCAGCAGAGTGCAGCAGTATAAACATCCACCTCCTACAGGACAAATGTAAAAGCTTCCATACTCCAGATGAATAACTTCCCTCCAGGTGCTGTTCTACTTAGGATTTTTTTCATATATCTCATAGGCACATTCTTCTATATGTGCTCTGTCTCTGGCCAATCCAATGAAGTCGATCTCCAGCTGGAATGGACCATCTACTTTGTCACCTAAAGTGAATCCAAGAGTACTGATCTGTTTAAAAAAGACAAAGTTACTTTTAATTAATGCAGGTTTTATTCCTCTAAAAAATTTACTACTAACTGCAACAGTCAATCAATTATGAATTCTTAGGTTTAATGTTATGGAACCCTAAACTAAGATTCCCCCATACACATCTAAATAAAGTGGCCTTAACACCATCGACTAAACACTAGTTTAGATCCAAAGTCCTGTAGATATAAGAAGGTATTTTTGTTCACTGGATGAAGTGTTGTCATATACATGCCACTGTTCATGCATGGTACTGCTGAAGGGTTCCCTGATTTTCAGAAGTGACTTGGAGGTTATAAAAGACTGCTATGGGGAAGACTTTTGTGTACATCTGACCATAAATACTACTTTCATAAAGTGAAGCTGAAAACTTCCAAGACTGCCTCTGATTTACTTTTATGCATTATCTCAGTTTAACATTACAAATGCATTTCCCCCCGTGATTGCATCTCTGGGCATCTGGTGCATTCTCTCTCACTAACTCACACACCTCTTTGTTTCCACGCTGAAAATCAAAATAATGTTTTCTTTTTATGCTGTGGTCTGCTTGCAGTACAACTGGAGACTGAATCCTGTTCTCTTAGAGCTTCCTTCATTTGGTACACAGCACATGCCCCAGCTTCTCTTCCCTTGGGTCTACTAGCTGCCCATATCACTGGATCTTTCACACCTGTGTCAAATTCTTTGTTGGCTCTCAGGACTCTGAACTTGCTTTCTTCTTCTGACCTGTCTTTTCTCTCACACACAAATATACCTGCTCCGGTCAGGTGACTTGCTCACAATCCTGTGGGAGAGTAATTTCTCACTGAGACTTGCTAACTGTCCCACTGTGAAATGCCATATTATTCTTTTAATAAATTTCTATTTATGGTTACTGTTTGGGCTCTCTGATTACTTTACTCCATTTAAGCCTTGGGCTAGTGCTTCATCAGCCAATCAAGTAGTGTTTTAGGTTTACTGGACCCTGAGAAGCTCAGCCAGGGGTTAAAATCTAAGCCAGCAGTTATATAGTCCACAGCTGAGAGAGAGAGAGAGGCAGTTTTTCCACATTTGGGCTTCCAAAATCAATTGTTAAGAATTTTGGTTCATTGTCCATCTTCTATGTAGTCCCACATGGAACTGCGCATGCGCAGGCCTGCCAAACAGCAAAACAGGAACTGTTTGGCAGGTCTGCGCATGCACAGTCCCATGTGGGACTGCACAGAAGACATCAATGAACAACAGTTACTGGTAAGTGCAACTCTGTTTTCTCACTGAACAGAAGAACTATATTCACAAAGACACAAGCCTCAGAAGCCAAAAGTGTCTGGCGACATGTGGTAACAATGAATACAGAGAAGCAGAAATTGTCACTGATACCAGAACACAATTCTGTGACTATTTACTGTATAATACCACAGCTTAAAAAAATGCAAAAACATACTTGATTTCTCACTATATGGAATCAAAAATACACAAAGGTGGACTACCCTGGTCAGGGTACATGTTTTAGGTGTTTTTATTCTTATTGGGGGTTAACTCCCCCCCCTCCATAACCAGTGACATCTGCATGAAAGAAAACAGATGTGTGGAAACTTGTATAGGTGGTGGCAGCTGCAACATCCAAAAGGGCAAAGGTAAGCCAAGAAAAGGGGAGGAGGGAAAACACTATTAAATAAAAATCAGCTTACAGAAGAAAACAGATGGAAGAGTAAGTGGTAATGGGAGGGAAACATGAATAGGTGAGGAAACACCAAGGGGTCTGAGAGACATGAGCTAAGGACAGCTGTGAAAGGGAAGGATGAAGAAAAAAAGGCAGCATGCAAATGACAGAAAACGGAGGGAGATACGAATGAAACAGCTGAATGGTGAGGATGAAAAAAATATGCTGCGAAAGAAAGGGAGGACTGATTGCCCCTGCTCTATGAGTCCTTGCAGGTGCCATTTGTTTTAACTTTTTGGATTAAAATACTGTACTGTGTAAAAATCTAACAGACCTTCCTCTATAATAAAAGGATATTTACGTGCAGACATTACTGTATCTACTGTGGTTGCTAATGCAAGGAATCTAAAATCCATGTTGAGGTATCATAAGATGCTGAATTAAAGAGGGCATCTTCAACTTTGATTTTGACTTTTAGTAACCTAACTTTAGCTTTAGTTTCTAAGAACAGTATACTCCATTTTTTTTAAGATCAACGAAAAGACACAAAACAGTAAAAGCTTTTGAATTTCCCCAAACTCTTCATCAAGAGGGATGTCTAATACAAAAGTGGGGAAAGGGAATATTTCAGGCCATAATGGAAAACTCCCAATCAGCAATTTGTACTCTTGAAAAAGAGGCGTCAGAGGCAACTGTGATGGAGAAGCAGTATATTTATTCTCCTCTTGAAAATATAAAAAAGCCAGCACTGTTCAGGATTTATTTACCTTATAAGGCAGGGCAGAACCAATGTCTATTTTACATATCTCACACTGCTTATTTTTCAGTTGGATTATTAATACGTCACTTGCCCCATCTACTGCACTGCCTACTGGATGGTCTACATTGGAACTGAATGGAGAGCCTTAGACCTCTAAATGAAGTCAAACTCCATCCACCTTTTAAAAACAGCTTCTAGCAGTTTCCACTAGTTCCAGATCTACTTCTAAACTGTACTAGCCCTGCTGCTACTGGCCTGGAAAGGAACAGGTCTCTGTTCAGGAAAGCAGATGCAGTGTCCTCAGATGTGCTACATGGGTCCAACCAAGATGGTACCGATAGAAGGTGTTCATATGTGGAGGGAAAGGTACATGCCTTTGAGTACCAGGGTCCATTTCCATAGAAGTGAATATACAAATTACAGATGGTTGACTTCTATCAAATAAAAAAAGATTTCCTCTGCAAAAAAGATTTCCACAAGGGGGTCAACAAGATTTGGGTTGGCTTAGTAGCAGCCTATTAGGTGATCCCCCCACCCCTCACCCCCACTGCCAACAGTTGTCTTGTCAAGGGTTCTGTTAGAAGTTAATGAAGAAACAAGATGGATTCATAATTCTTCTACTTCTTCTCAAAAGTTTAACACAACGTGGAACAAGATCTCTCTCACAGATATCTGTATACATAGAACTGGAAGGGGAGGGAGCAGATCTTGGTTTTGAGTAAAAACCACACACACCTCCGAGAAGTCTGAGGACAGCAGGGCTAGGCAGGAGTGATGACCAGAAGAGGATGCACAGTTGCCACAAGCAAGCAATTTATGCTCTCCTGTCTTCACTCTCAGATTGCCTTTAGGCTATTAATTATAACCCTTACCTTGTCTACCCACAGTGCATGTTGCTGATCCTGGATTCTGCCCCGGCTTGAGAAAAAGAACTTAGAAAACGGAATCTGTCAATAAGAAATTATAAGCAAGCAGATTTTAGGTTACCAGTAACAAGCATCATTGTAAAAGTCATATATTTATCTTCTGCTTTTCAGTGGTGCTAGCTTTGAATGTAAGAACTTGAGCCTTGCTGGATTACAAACTAAGAGTCTAATCCAACATCCTGTCGCACAGTGCCCAATCAGTTACTCTGGCAGGCCAACAACAGAGCACATAAACTGAGGCCTTCCCATGACATTGCCTCCTGGCACTCGTGTTCAGTGGTATTCAGAGGTTTGATGCCTCTAAATGCAGAGGTTCCCTTTAGTTACCATGGCTAGGAGCTGCTGATAGACTCCTATCTAATTCCCCAATCTATGGCTATAAGAAGTTTACATACACAAGTGAGGTGACTATGTCAGCCTCAATTGATTACTGTTCATGCTTGATTCCTAAATTAATTTAAACTAAAAACACAATTACATACAAGACCAGAACAAAACATTAGCAAGCCAGTGAATCACAGGGTGCCTAGAGTGTTCTCCCAGAAAGAATTGTTACCTAAACTAGGCAAATGCCATAGCAATCTGCAAGACAGGGCCATATATTCACTCAATATAATAGCACTATGTTTGTGATTCCCATTTTGTAATATGGGGTTACAGTCTATCAGCTTTTCTGGTACTGCAATAGAGAGGAGGGCCTGATCTTGCCTAACTGCCTCTTCACAGCAGCTCCCATCCCACTTTTTCTGGTCTGCGTGGATCCCATAATCACCAGCACACAACCTTCTCAGGAATCAAAGGGGTCCTCTCCCCACAGAACCACCATAAAAGTTTGTAGGACCCAATTTGATTACAATACCTATGAATAACAATAGAGTATGACAGTTAACACTAGAGTTCTTCACCCTATTTATTTACTCCATAAGCACAAATAAGATTCATTTCTACCCTAAGCAATGAGTTTCAAAATACAGCCACAACAGCTCTATGCATCCATGAAGAGTGACAAGTGGTCACTTGCCAATATAACTTATATTGTAAATGGTTGGCTGAAGTTACCAGAAAGAAAATGCAATTGATCAGATGTACAGCGATGCCGCAGCTGTACTGTTTCTTTCTAGATCTCAAGCTCTTAAAACTTACACAAGATTTTGAGAGCTACGGCAGAAAGACCCAGAAAGTATTTATATTTTCTCCTCCTTTGGCAGTAACAAAACATCAATTTGGAATTATGTTTGCTGTGCATTATATCTGGTTTCATTTAATTTTACAACAATGCAAAGCAGTAAATGTTAATAAATTTCACTCAACACACACAATCAAGCTAGGGATACTTGATTCATATATCATCAACAACATCATGGAAATATTATATTACCTTGATTTCCTCCCAGTATGGACCCCCTCGGGTAAACATAAAGTAATTATAGAGATCATCCTTTTGATGAGAGTAGTACGGGTCTGTATAGATGTTTATCATCCAAGGTCTACCATCACCACGAATTCTCAGGTGCAGACAATTGAACTTTGACCAATTGTAAGGCCACTTTCGATCAAAAGAAATCTAACAAAATAAGCAACATTGCATTCAACATGTTACCAACTGCAAAATTCAGATAAACTCAACTCCCTCCACTTGGGAACTGAGTTCGCAGGACTTTAATAAAAGTTTTCAGAGTGCCTTCACAGCATATTAAACTAAGATGAGAATCTTAGTTTGTGCTCCTTTCTCCTTCTTTCATAAGCCCTATTGCTGTGACTAATGAACTGTCTCTAAACATTCATATTTTACATTCCACGAGATCCTTACGATCCGATTCACCATCCTATTGCCCTGCACGAGATCAAAGAGCATTGCATGGAGTCCCATCCATATTTGGTTACTCTGCTGTTGCCAGTACTGGTACTGAGACTGGAAGTACTGCTTCAACAGTAGCATTCTGTTTTCTGACTGAGGATGTCTGCATCTGATCCAATCATTTAGAGAGGCTCCTGCCAGAAACAGAGTGGTTCAAAGGCAGCAGGGTTCACTTATACCAGGACGTGGATGTCTGTCCTGGTGGAAGGGAACACTAACACAGCACACCTGAAGTGCAATAAGCAATAATCTAGAATGGTATATTTAGTTTATATCACTGTAGTATACAAATTCAGAATATTCCACAATGGGCAGCATTTATTCTCTCCAAAACAAAGTTCCTCTTAGAATAAACATACAAAGGATGTTTATGTTAAAGCAATTTTAAAACAATTTACATATAAATCTAAAATAGCATTTAAAACAGTATTAAAATATTTCACAACACAAACACAATAAAAGGAACAGAAGAGGGTCAGTAACAGCTACTGAGGGTGTGACAGATGAAACAAAAAAATCTTCACCAGCTAGTGGTAGACAGCAATAGAGAGGAACAGACATTTCCCTGGGGAGGGTGGTGCCGCAAACAAGAAGGCCGTTTCTCGGATTGCCACCCATCTGGCCTCAGATGGCAAGAGCACCCAAAGCAGGGCCTCTGAAGATAACCAGAGTGAATGAGCAGGTTCATCTGGGAGAAGGTGGTATGTTTTAACTTGTTAGTTGCTTTGGTGGCCCTTGTGAGTGCAGAAAGGTAGAATATGTTCATAAAATAAACATACAAGTAAGAGGAAGGATGGTTTCTAAATAAGGTGAAGATAAGAAAGTTACACCATAACTGTTACACGCATCTGACGAAGAGAACTGTGATTCTTGAAAGCTTATGCTACAGTAAAGTTGGTTAGTCTTAAAAGTGCTACTGGACTCTTTTTGATTTTGCTACTACAGACTAACATGGCTAACTCCTCTGGTTCCATAAAAATAATGGCATACTCCACAGGCACCTGTGCAAAAGGAAAAGCCAAATGCTCCTCCTCAAGAGCAGCCCTGCCTGAAAGGCCCAGTGGAGCACAGGATGCTGGCTACAGCTGCAATCGGTCATCTCCTTCCCCAGTGGCAGACAACATCTCCAAGCACCCTATCACAGCTCCCCCCCAGTACTACATAAACCCCAGCCAGGCCACCCTATGGTTCATTAGGTAGGAAAGGCGGCACAGGACTGTCTCAGAGCTCCCTGTCATACAAACTTACAGCACAGCATTGCATTTTGGTGTCAAGAAAAGCACAGAGTGGACATTTAGCACTACTGGAGGAGCACTTAACACTAACACCCAAGGCGGGGAGCAAAGTCCATATCAAGTGCCTGATGTGTCTCATTTCAGAACCCTGACAGGTACCCCATCTCTGGAGGCTGAACTTGAAAGGGTGATCACACACTGACTGGTAAACAGGGGGTGGGAATACAGTAGCTCCAGGTTGGGAGTGCTCACCTGCATTCCTCATTCCTCTTGCATGAGGCCAAGCACCACTTTCACAATGTTGGCTCCCAGAACCATGGCCAGTGGGGTGTGCATATGGGGGTGGTCCCAGCCAGCCTCTTCTGGCACCATGGCACATGTCATGCACTGGGGGATACTCTCAAGGAGATGTCCCTGGAAGGGTTGCCTATGATGGGAAGGGCAGGGATGCTTGCAGCCCCAACTGGATGTTAGTACACTCCCACGGGTTTGACTAACAACCACCAAAGTCCCCTTGCAGGTTATCTGACTCTGGAGTCCCAGCTCGGGAAGGGGCAAGGGAGCACTGACTGGTAGGAAGGAGGAGGGGCAACGGCTACCCCAATCACTGATTTGTGCCACCTTCCCCCCCCCTCACCTGAATCCTCCCAAAAACCAGCCTCTGCAGGTTAGGCTTGCCAGTGAGGGGGGTCAGTGGCAGCAACTGCCTGCCACAGAGACAGTTGGCCAGAAAACTGGTCTTGATGCAGCCATGGGGCAGGGGAGGGAGTTACCCATTTGGAGACTCTGTTCAGACTCCCTCAGCCAGGACCCCTGCTGGCAGAGGATACAGCACGGCTGCAGGTTGCGTTGACAGGGTGTTCGTAACTGGAGTGCGCTCGGCCCCTTGGTTTCTCCTTCACTAGATAAAACCATTCCGATGCACAGCACATTCTCACCAGAGGGTCATGCATCACCAGTTGTGGCCTGGACCTGTGACAATGGAACTGCTGCAGCTGCTCCCACCCATGAACACCCTCCCAGAATGTAGCAGACTGGGCTGGGGCTCGGACAGGGCTCTTGCCACACATGTCTGTTTCCCTTGCAAACAGGTCACAACTCATCAAGGAGACCAAGGAGCACGGCTGTTCCAGCCCCTGGTGATCCTCCTCGAGTGCCATTCAAGTCCAGCCCAGGGAACTGTTCCCCAAGGCAGCCTGCATCCCAACCTCACCAGGCAAGATGAGGAATGCTTTTTGCGGCTCTGACTGCTGCGCAAACTGCCACTGCTCCCTTTCCAGCTGAGGGACATTGGCAAGTTACATGTCCAGGCAACATCATCACCATTTCCAGTTTAATAAAATGTGTTGAAAAACAACAACCTGCCTGTCTGGTCGATTGTCCTTAGGTGACAGTTCCCCCTCCCCCCTTGGGATGTCATGTCACACATGTTGTGTCACACATGCTGGCAAATGATCCCTGGCTCAGAGCTGGGATGGATGGGGTGGGCTCTGCTGCCAGAAGGAGCAGGTGTCCTGTGGCACCTCGGGGTCCACCCAGCTTCCCTGCCCCCTTCCCCCCCCTCAACGTAACTTCAGGCAGAGGGTTGGGAATTGTAGTGTGGCCTGTGTATGTCTGGCAAGGCTGGGGTGGGGCATCACTGAGGACTCTCATTCTCTGACGGACAGAGCTGCTGGCATCTGATAAGCCAGGCAAATGACAGCTGCAAGCAGGAGAAAGGGGGAGGGTTGCTGCTGGGAGGAGAGGGCTAAGAGCGACATCTTGGGATCTCTGGGGCTCCTCCTCTGGGGGGGGGATGTACCACCCTCCTTTTCACTGTTTGCAGAAGTGGAAAAGAGCAAAATCCAGTAGCACCTATAAGCCTCACATAATTAGTGGTAGGGTATGAGCTTCTGTGAGCCATAGCTCGGTTCTCCACGGTTTGCAGAGGCAAGAATTGACGTGGGGAATCTGGCCGGGGGGGGCATGGCCCCCGGAGCAGGTTCCCTGGTCCCATAGGCCATCACTCCATTCTGGGGGGTGTTATCCCGGGACAGGAGCATGGCTCCACCCTGCATTCTCCTTACACCTATTCAATGACTGATCTTGGGTGCTGTGTCCCTCTTCACTCTTTGCAGTGGTTTTGGTACCACTTTTCAGGGAGAAGGAACCTGTTTCTCGTGGCAGGGAGGGGGATTTGTAGGCGCAGGGCTGCAGCCACTGGCCTGGCCCTCATCAGAAATGGGGGTTGGACAGGCAAGAGCGTGGGTGACCCGTCTGCCCCTTTGATATTACCTTTGTTCTCCTTGCCCCAGCAGGGATGCCTGCTCCCTGACCAAAGGGGGTGTTGGTGGGCAGCAGAGATTGCAGCCTCCCCATTGGCTGTGCTGCTGCTCACCACTCCTGTGCCTTTCAGGGGAGTGGTGTGGTCATTGGCTGCTGCAGGCAGGGTTGTCAGGGGAATGGCAGCCAGGTGCTCTTGGCGAGAGCCACACCTCGTCATGCATGGGCACTAGTGTGGGCTCTCCTGTGAGTCCACTGAGAGTGGCGGAGCAGTGCGGCTTTTATGTCAATGCGCAAGCTCAGACACCAAGTTGGGCCTTGGGATTGGGCTGTCTGTTTTTCTGATATAGTTTTCCTAATAATATAGAAATTGAGATGATAAGGTTTCATTTTCAGGGAGGCTGCCATCTCAGTTACAATTTGTCTGTGTTAGAGCAAACAAGAGTCAGATAGACAGGCCACCAAGCTATTTTTTAGAGTATCAATCCATTTTCCCTTCTCATGCTTTCAAAAAAAAAAACACCCCTCACTAAAACCTATAATTCCAGACGAGGCTTAACTATCAGAATCCCAGTGCCCAGTGAATATTATAATAATACGCTGTACTCACACGTCGTGGCTTTGATCTCATAGAGCAGTATCCACTGTATCTTGTCTCTCCATCTCGAGGTACTTGAGTATTGAGAGTCCCATACAACAGAGCAGACTGGTTATTTTTACTTAGTTTAAGATACACTTCGCTTTTCCCTCCAATTTCAGCATCACAGGAGATCACCCACTTTTTCAAGTCTTCTTCACTGCGAAACTGCCAAGCCACTCTTGTCTTTTCCAGCATGTATTCCTCTAATGAACGTTCCTCTGGCCCTCTCAGATGATCGCCTACCTCTTTTATTAAGCGTCCAAAGTGTGTCTTGATCCCTTCTATTCCTTTCTGAAAACTGAAGTTAATCTTTGCCCATGGTGGGATCCTGTCAGATGGTGTTCCTGGTCTTTTATAGCTGCTATATTGTATCTGGCTGCAATTATCAACAAGAGCTCTAAATAAGGGATATAAGCCATTTTGCCAGTGACACTTATTAAGCACCTTGAGTGATAAAGCCATAACAACAGAAAATTAGGACTTGCTTCAACAAACAAGCTCTTCTTATTGAAGTAAAACTGATGTCTCTTTCTGGTTGAGGTCACTTGCTTTCATCTGTAAAAATAAGAAATTATACAAATGTGAAAATTACTTACTGGATTAATCCATTCTCTCAAACCAAATGAAGCTTGCACTTAATGTAATTACTTAAGGAACATTATTAGTGTTATTGCATAAGGATAATCCCTGCCTCCTAAAATATTTCCCAAATCCACAAGTATCAGGGTTTGTTTTTAGTAAAAGAACAGATAACTCATGTGGTAACATATTCAATTGTACTTCTTTCATTATTTGGAATATGTGCTACTATGAAGAAAAAATAAATTCAGTTATACAATCAGAAGCAGATACTCCATTTGTATCTGAAGAGAAAGATAACACATAGAACTCATTCAGGTCCATAACAGGTTGCTCTGAAATGTACATACTCCAAGCTTGCTAAAAAGCAGTCATGACAACAGCAATATTACCTCCTTTGTTTAGTTCTCTCAAACAATGGTCAAAGTGCTAAACAACTACAATATAAAAACAGAGAGAAAAGCTTTAATAGGGGCACATAAAAATATCATGCTAGCGTTAATCCACTATTAAAGTGAGATCCTTCCATACAGCTACAGATTTCTAACAAAATAATTCACATCAGATGGATTACTGCATAAAAGATGTACAAGTCAGGCTCTCTTTTCCATCTTAGCCAATGGCACTATCAGGTTTTTAGCCTATTAGCAACACACTATAGTTTACTTTCTTTAAAAACAGGCGTCAGAGTTTAAATCTACCAAAGACTTCACAGCTCAGACGTTTTATTTGCTAGTCTTCACACAGTCCAGGGCCAACTCCACTCTTTAAAAACTGCTTCCAATGCTGGATCTTGGTAAGCTGGTTAAAACCAGTTATCTTAAATCGTCTTAAGTAAAGAATATTTAACAAGAAACTAGGAAAAGCTACACATCGAAGAACTGGCGAGGCTGCCAACAGGTCACCTTCCAGGGGACCAGACAACATGGGACCCCAAACAGACCTTGTGGCCAGAACCCGAAGGGCCAGTTCACCCGTTATTTCCCCTTTACGTTCTCCAAGTCACTCGCTTCTCACATACCAGCCTCACCTGCTTGCTCTGATGTTTCGAGACTGCATGGCACCGGCGAGTCCGACGCTGAAAGTCTTTCGGGCGCCTACAGCGACTTTGTCCAACCCCCTTCCACCTCCGCCCATCAAGGTGGAAACAAGAACCCCGTGCCGAAGGGTCCGTTTGGCTTGCAGCCCCCAGCCCGACTCAGCTTCGCCACAACGAAACCCTGCCTGATGCTCTTTAGGCTTTTTTATAGGAGAGAAGATGGGGCGGACCCGCGTTCTCTAAGGGCTATCTTTCCCAGTAAACCGTCACCGCAGGCCAGCCTCTTCAAGAACCCACGCGGGCTCGAAGGCCCGGCCTTTCCGACGGCTGTTCCAACTGAGACCTGGCCCCAGACACGTTCTCACGACGAGACTTGCACCCCTACTGATAGCAGCAAAGGGGCGTTCTGTTCCCTTCCAGACAGAGCTCCCCTCCTCCCCCAAGCAGCTTTCTACAGCCAGAGGCCCCAGCCGCGCCTCCACTCGCCTGGCGCTCCTTCTCCGCCCCGCCTGTTAGGGCAGGTCCAAGACGGTGACGAGGTGGGCGGGGCAGCACATGGCGCATGCTCGGTGCCCTTTGTGTCCCGGGTTGGTTGGCTGGCGGGCGGCTGGCTTGGCGAAGGCCCGGCCGCTTTGAGCGCCGCACCGGCCGCAACGCGGGTCCCGCCGTGAGGCTCAGCGAAGTCGGTCGGCGGCGGGGCCGGCTCCGCCATGGTGAAGAAGCGGAAAGGCCGTGTCCTCATTGACTCCGACACCGAAGACAGCGGCAGCGAAGAGAACCTGGACCAGGTGGGCAGCGCCAGCGCGCTGGGCCCAAGCGGAACTCCCCCGGCCCCCGCGGGGCTGGCCCTCACGGGGGCTGCCGTGCCTGTGGGAGGGCGAGGGGCACGCGCGCGCGCGCGCGCGTGCGGGGGGATGGGGGCCCCTGGAAGAGGCGGGGCGGCGGCGCACGGGACGGTGCGGGGGCAGGTGCGGGATGCCTCGGCGGTGGGGGTCCTGGGGAGGAGGCGCTGGCGCTGGCCGGCAGAGATGGGGGCAGTGACGCCTAGCAGGTGGAGAAGGGGAGGCGGGTCGGGATGCGTCGGGGGTCCCGCCTGAGCAGGCCCTCGAAGACCTGGCCTTGGTGGTGCTGAGTGGTTCTTGGGAGGGACTGGAACTGTTGCCGCCAGTGATCCCTCGTTTCGCTGAAGCTCGGCTCAGAGAGGTGTTGCCATGTGATGTCAAGTTTGGCTTCGAAGTAAAAAGGACGACCGTCGTTGTGATGCCAGCCGGATGGAACATTCTCCAGTGGGCTGTTGTCCTCTTGTGAAGATCTACCCTGGTGTGTTGTATCCAGAGTTACGTTGAGCATCTCACTTGGGCCTTCGCAGTTAGATCTTTTAAACAGTAGTGTATACACAGCTCTCCATGTACATGTGTTGCCTTTAAAGTGTTTCTTAAGCATTCTAGCACTGCTGGTGAGCATCTTGTAAATTTGTCCTGGCTTTTTGCATGGTGCAGTCATTGCCTCTTAGTTGTGAGAGCTCAAGTCTGTTTCCCTGTGACACTGACCCTTTAATATGTTCGTTGCTGGTTTCCCTGCTAGTTCTGTTTCTTGCCCACTTGCACCTGGAGACTTCTGCAGTGTGTTGAGTCCTGCCACTTGGAAATCATTTGTTTGGCAGTAATTCTGTTAGAAGTGGGTTCAAAATTTATATGCATAGTAAAGACCATTGACAGAAACGGAAATGCATGTAAACAAAGAATGCCTGGATATGTAAGTAACCGTGTTAGTTGCTTTCACACATGCTGGATAATAAACTTAAGCAGTTGAATGCAAGTGGATTTTCCTGTTTCACACAGTAATACCCAGTTGCAAAGTAGATTGAAAATGCACTATTCAGCATGTGTGAAAGCCTGTAGCAACAAAATAAAACAACTCCAGTGGGATATTATAAATCTGGTTAATGGATTAAAACCCCACACGTCTGATGGAATTAATTTAATTCTTTAAAGTGCCACTGAACTGTTTTATTTCTCTTAAACGTTTAACCTTAAGATCTTCGGCTACATGTGCTAAAGAAGATTTTTATATTATGGTTGTAGATCATACATGAACCTGGAAAAGCAGAGCTTAAAGTTTATTTTCTCTTTATTTAAACAATGTCTGTCTTAACTTTCCTGTTTAGTCCAAGGCAGGTTACAAACAAGACCACAGAGCCAGACAACATAGTTGAAGCATAGTACCAAACTGTGCAATAAAGCCATAAGTTCCAAATCCCAGTTCATTTGGCAGCCTGTCAGGGAAAAGTCAGTTCAGCTCTATTCAGGATGTACAGAAGTCTATTGGAGTTTATGCCTTGCTGCCCACCTCTGGGTGACTTCCACAATAACATTATTCAAAAAGCCTAGGGAAAGATTGGACAAAGTGGACTATTGTGGGGGTGGGGGGGGGGGGTGGGAAGAGACTGAGATAAACTGACTACCTGCCTTAAATGTTTCTGTTAAATTTTGCAGCCCAAAGTTGTTAAGCAGAGGTGCCAAGCTTATGCAAAAGATATTTTAAAAGTTTGTGGAAGCTGATAGAGTGAGGCTGAAATCTTATATACAATTTACTGCAAGTAAATCCTATTAAACACAGATGGACTTACTTCTAAGTAAACATGCATAGTATTCGCCTGGGAAGAGAGAGGTGAAACAAAAAGACAGAAAAGGGAGGATCTAGTGGACAGAAAAGAACTTGTATCTCAAATATCCACTGAAAAGCACAGTTAAGAACAGAACACTTAATACTGTTGTTAAGCAATCAAAATTGTTTGGGTTCATGTATTTTTCTTGTTCATAGACATTATTTAATTGTGCCTTAGCTCTGTTCGTATGATGTAGAATAGCACTTGTCTTTCAAAGACCACTCTTCTACCTCTCCTCACATTCAAAACCCATCTGAAGAGATCTGTGTATTCTAAATAAGCATAAACAAAGAGCTCATTCTATTACATATATGATAGTTTTCCAGTTCAATCTATGTTTATATGGACCTGCTGATCATCTGTCATCATTAAGAGAGGTGTTACTGTAGCAGGGCCTTCTTGTCTATTGTACCCCCTGCAAGCAAACCTATTAGTTTACAAGCCTCCAGGCTTCTAGAAGGCATTACAAGATATTTTATATAGCCTCGTGTTTTGAAGATTGACTGTGACAATAGATGTTTAAAAATATTTTAACATAAAATAGTGGTTATTACTACTCTGATAATTCATTTTCTTATATTTTATTTTTCTGTTAACTATTTTAGTCTCATGTGATAAGATAGATAATATCGTTTATTGTGGTATATTTACTAAATTAAGTAAACCTTCATAGCACATGTGACCAAGGTGACTAAGAGAAAATAGGAGAGCTAATTATAGATGGCCTATGGATGGACGTCTGCTGGAACAAGTGCAATTCTATAAGTATTTGGGTATTGTATTCTTCTGGTAAATGGACTGCACATCTCCAGCATGCAAAAACAAATGCTAAGTAATCTCCTTGAGCAATTACTCAATTCTCTTATGTCAAACATGAATGTAACATTCCTGCAGCGGTTCATGCCTACATGAACATAGTGCCTCATCTATTTTATGGAATATCAATATGGCTTGATGGATACAATCCATGCATAGATAGGAAGGATGCAGCCTCACAGACCTGATAAGGAGGGCTTTAAACTAAATCCTGTAAGAGAGGGAGATAAAAAACCCCAAAAACCATATGATCCCAATTACTGGAAATAAGAGAACTAATGATGAGCAGGAAGGGGCACATATGCTGGGTCCCATTAATTTGCATGTAAGGACAGAAATGAAACATTTGGGGCAGAATTGTAGATTCCAATGTCTCTGCACAATATGGGAAACATACAGGAGGAACTTGATGTCTTAATATAGGAAGAGGACTATGACCTAACAAGCTTTACTAAAATTTGATGGGATGAGACATGCACAACTGGAATATTAAGATTGAGGGGTACAACTTGTTTAAAAGGAATAGTCCAGTAAGGAAGGAGTGAGGAGCAGTGTTATATATCAAGGATGTATGTGCTTGTGAGGAAATACATGAATCTGAGCAAGGAGACCCTCTGTGTAAAAAGAAAAAGTAATAATAGTGATATGATGGTGGGAGTCTGCTATAAACCATCAAGCTTGGATAATACAATCAATCAATCAAGTACCTTTAATGGCATACAAGGATAATACACTCCTAGACCAGATAACAAAATTTTTAGAGATGGGACATAGTAGTCATGGGAGATTTCAATTATCCTGCTAGCTGTTGGAAGTCAAACTCTGCTAAAACTGAAGGTTTAATAAATTCCTGACTTGTCTTGTTGACAACTTCTTCTTCCAGAGGGTGGAGGAGGAAACAAGGGGGTCGGCTATTTTGGACCTGACTCTCACCAACAAGGGGGTCGGCTATTTTGGACCTGACTCTCTCCAACAGGGAGGAACTGGTTGATGAAGTAAAAGTTCATCATCCTGGGAGGTAATGACCATATAATTTTGGAAATTAAGGTCTTGGGTAAGAGAAAAGCTTAATGTGGTCAGACATATAGGTTAGATTTTTAAAAAAACTAATTTTGACAAGCTCAAAGTTATGTTGGATAGAATCTCATGGTCAGACATTCTCAAGGAGAAAGGAGTTCAAGATGGGTTGGAGTTCTTAAAAGTGAGATATTGAAGGCACAAACAAACTCTTCCAATGAGAAAGAAGAATAAAAGGAACCTAAAGAAGCTCCATAAAGAGCTCTCTAAAGATCTGAGAATTAAAAAAGACATATTTAAGAAATGGAAAGAGGGTCATATAACCAAGGATGAATATAAAGAAATTGCCAGTGCTTGCAGAGTGTTAGAAAGGCTAGAGCTCAGTATGAGCATAGGCTAGCTAGAGATGCTAAACACAACAAAAAAGGGTTCTTTGGTTAAGTTTGGAGTAAAAAAAAAGAATAAAGAAATTGGCAACCCACTGCAGAGAGAAGAAAGTGGAATTTTTACAGGTGATAAAGAGAGGGCAGATCTGCCCAGTTCCTACTTTGCCTTGATCTTCTCTTGCAAAGGAAACTTCTCAACCTGTCAAAAAGAGAAAACATGATGAAGGAAAGGAATTGCTGCCTAGTATAGACATAGGGGTGGTATGTAAACATTTTGCTTCTTTAAATGAAATCAAGTCCTCAGGCTCAGATGACTTGCATCCTAGGGTACTAAAGGAATTTGCTGATATAATTATGGAGCCTGCGTATCATCTTTGAGCATTCTTGGAGAACAGGTGAAGAGACAGAAAATTGGAGGTGGGCAAGAAGGGGAAAAAGGAGGAGCCGGGTAACTATAGACTTGTTAGCTGGATAACCATACCTGGAAAGGTTTTGGAACAAATCGTCAAACAGTCCTTTTTGAGCATTTAGAAAAGACGGCAGTGACTACTGAGAGCCAGCATGGGTTCCTCATGAACAAGTTGTGTCAGAGTCAGACTAACCTTATCTTCTTTTTTGAGAGAGTTACTACTTGGTTGGATCAGAGGAATGCTGTGGACATAGTTTATCTTGATTCAGGAAGGCTTTTGATAAGGTTCCACATAATATTCTTGTTGATAGGTTGGTAAAATGTGGTTTGAATCCTACTACAGTTAGGTGATTTTATAACTGGTTGACAGATCGCACCCAAAGAGTACTTGTAAATGGTTCTTCATCCTCTTGGAGAGGAGTGACAAGTGAAGTGCTACAGGGATCTGTCCTGGGCCCTGTGTTGTTCAGCATTTTCGTAAATGAAGGAATAAAGGGAATGCTCATTAAATTTGCAGATGATACTAAATTGGTAGCCCTGACCTGGATAGCCCAGGTGACTGGGATCTCATCAGATCTCAGAAGCTAAGCAGCATCGGCCTTGGTTAGGAATTGGATGGGAGACCTCCAACAAAGATCAGGGTTGCAGATACAGGCAATGGTGAACCACCTCTGTTAGTCTCTTGCCATGAAAACCCCACCAGAGGTCGTCACATGTTGGCTATGACTTGACAGCAGTCTCCACCACCACCACCACCACTACTACTACTAAATTGGAAGTGGTAGCAAATGCAGTAGAAGACAGAATCAAAATACAGGATGATCTTGACAGGCTGGAAAACTGGGCTAAAACTAACAAAATGAATTTCAGTAGAGATAAATGTAGAATTCTACATTTGGGTAGGAAAAATGAAAGCATAATTATAGGTTGGTGGACACTTGTCTTGGCAGTAGTACATGTGAAAGGATCTAGAGTTTTTAGCAGATCACATACTGAATATGAGTCAGCAGTGTGATGTGGTAGCTAAAAAGGCAAATGCGATTTTGGTCCGCATCAGCAGAAGTATAGTGTCTGGATCATGTGAAATGATGACATCACTATACTTTGCTCTGGTTAGACCTCACTGTGTTGAGTACTGTGTTGAGTTATGGGCACCACAGTTTAAGAAGGATGTTGACAAGCTGGAACATGTTCAGAGGAGGGCAGCAAAGATGGTGAGGGATCTGGAGACCAAGTCTATGAGGAAAAGTTGAAGGAACTGGGCATGTTAAACCTGGAGAGGAGACGATGGAAAGTTGATACGATAGTCGTCTTCAAGTATTTGAAGGGCTGTCACATAGCGAATAGAGCAGAGTTGTTTTCTGTTGGCCCCACAGAGTCGAACCAGAACCAGCAGGTTAAAAGTAAATCAAAAGAGCTTTTGGCTAAACATTAGGAAGAACTTCCGGACAGAGCAGTTCCTCAGTGGAACATGCTTCTTGGGAGGTGGTGGGCTCTCATTCTTTAAAGGTTTTTAAGAGACTAGATGGCCATCTGACAACAATGCTGATTCTGTTACTCAGTATGAATTTAGGCAGATTGTGAGAGGGTGGAAGTGGGGAGGAGGTAGTTGTGAATTTTCTGTGTTGTGCAGGGGGTGGACTAAATGACCCTTTGAGTCCCATCCAGTTCTTTGTTTCCTCAGAGCTATCCTGGGACTCCCTAAATGTATAAAGTGGCAGTTATGAGCCTCTAGGTGGGATTAAGTTCATTAATGGCAAATACAAGTATTGCAACCATGAACTTCTGCCTGTTTTCCATAGAGATGCATCCTCAGGTTTTACCACTTTAGTATTCAAAGATGCATTTATGATCAAATGGAAGAAAGATGTAATCCAAGAAATTAACTATGCTGCATTTTCTATCCCTGGTTTTATGGAAAAGATCCAGACATTAGCCAAGCAAAGGATGTGTAATACAGATTATCAAAGTATCAGCAGGCATGTAGACCATGTTCATCTTTAACATTGGATATAAACTTTCCAGCACTTAAGTAACGTGCATGCTATTTAAAAACCTCAAGTGTACCAAAATACAGGAGAGCTTTTACATTCGCATCATCAGGAATCCTGGAAGGTCTTTGCAAGCATAACTCTTCAAATGATCAGGTATATGCCTTGTGAGACTGTATCCCATATACTATTGTTTTGTACTTATTATAAAGGAATTAGAGGTGATGTAATTGCTGTACTCTTGGCTATGGCACCAAGCTGTACAGCTGACCTGATAGTTACTCTTCTTGCTGAGAAGAATGTACATATCAGTGAAAAAGTGACTGTATTTTTAATGTAACCATTGTGACAAGGTCCTTGATGATGTAAGAATTCAGCTAATCAACATGTCCAGTTGAATATTTTGTTTTAATGGATGTAATGCTGACAGATCTGTTGACTATATAATACACCTGTAAGTATCTCAATATGAGAGATATTAATAATATAAATAACTCTTAAAATTCCTAAATTGATACTTCTAATACATTTCGTGCTGTTGCAGCATTGAAAATTCTACTTCTGAACTACATTACAAATTTTATCTTGCTCTAGTGTAGGGGAGAGTGACCTTGTGGGCTACACATTTCTCTGACTCATTACGTTTTTTAAATAAATATTTTTATTTAAATGAAAGGAATGAAATTCCACTCTATATTCTAAAAACGGGAACAGTCTCATAATGGTTGATAAAATACATATGGTAGGATCCCATCTTCATAGTTGTTCAAAAATTTATTTTTAGAAGTCCACTGTTCAAGAAACTTATCTGGAAAAGAATCAGTGCTACATAAATATTGTTTGTAATATTTCAATTTAATTAGATATGCTGTAATCCACTCTTTATATAGCCATTCTGAAACAGTGGGGAAATTTGTACATTTCCAAGAAGTAGCTGTAATAGGTGTTCTTCAGTTAATACATTCAGTGCTTTTTCAAGATCTTTATCCTGAACCAAATCCATCACATAACACAATAAAACTACCTTTGGGTTTGGGGGGACTGTATAACCTCTAATACAATGAATCAATTTTAATATTGAAATCCAACATTTCTGAACTTTTCACACCAAAATATGAAATTGATAAGCTCTTCTTGCAGCACATCAATATATATCAATTGGAGTTTTATAAATACAGGATAATTGATGTGGTATTAAATACCACCCAAATATCATTTTGAAGAAATTTTATTTATCTATTGCAATCAGTTTTTTGGTACTATTTTCCAAATCAATTTTGACTCATGCAACATAATTTCTTCTTCCAAACCCTTTCATATTTCTAGGTACTTGAGTTAACAGTAAGTTAGTACGGTTGACTGTGGCCTGGATTGTTAGGAGCTTCAGGGTCCAGTGGCAAAGTTTCTGCTTTCAGAAACTTTTCACCATGGACAGCCAAAAAGACAAATAAGTAGGTACTAGATCAAATCAAACCTGAATTCTCCCTAGAAGCTAAAATGACAAAACTAAGGCTATCATACTTTGATTGCATCATGAGAAGACAAGATTCTCTGGAAAAATCAATAATGCTAGGAAAAGAGGAAGGCATAGGAAAAGAGGAAGACCTAAAACTAAAAGAAGCCACGTCCTCCAGTTTGCAGGATCTGAGCAAGTTTGTTAATTATAGGACATTTTGGAGGTCTTTCATTCATAGGCTCGCCATAGGTCAGAGGCAACTTGATGACACGCACATGCACACATACACAACATTCCTCTATAGCTACTTATTGCATGAGAAGCACGTCCATCATTACAGATCAATTGAAAAACCCTGGCAAGCTTCCAAGGAACCCTAGAGTTCTCAAGAACACAGCCTGGAGATCACAGAGATTGCAGATGAAGCTACTTGATGTATCTATCCATGCTCACCTTTAAAATTATGCAAACCTGTACCATGCAAAGTGTAGAAATACCATGAGTTTGGAGATAAAAACAAGTTAACTTATCCAGCAAAAATCACTGCTAACCTTCTAGTGACAGACATTGAATGTGAATCTAAGCCCCTGTGATTGTTTCCACTTAATGGAAACTGTAGCTTGCTTACGCACTAGAGATGAAAGCCATCCTTATTTAGATGTCATGGTAAGCTAAAGTTATCTGTCCAGAAGATGGAGGAGGAGCCTTTGACAGAGTCCCTGATCACCCAGCTGTGCTTTTGCAATCAAGCAGTGTGACATACGAACCTATGGCACTATTATAATTTTACTATCCCATTCTGCAGATAGTCCAGTGAGAGTTTGAAATCATTTTAATTTTCCTTATGATCTGGATTTCTTTAAATTCAGAAGTACTCTTATAAGGTATTCTGTAACTGAAATATTAACACACACACCCAATTACTTGTAACAGATGCCTGTCTATATAGAATTCTATAGTGGATCTGCATGTGTGCTTTTGTTTATATAAATCATTCCCATGTAATAACTTTATTGTGTACAAGTGTTCTCATGAACAAAATTTTAATGTGACAAGTGGCTTACATGTTTTATTTGTCCTCTCCACTGATAATATATGGTAAATGAATCTGTGAATGCATGTTTTTAAAATGGCAAATCTGATTGAGAAAATGTCTAAAGACTTTTAAGTGACCTGTAAAATTTGTTTTGTGAAAAGTCCAGCAGTTCGTAGTGCTAAGTTTTATACTTTGGTTACATGTATGATAAACAGATTATAAAACTTAAGTTATGTCTAATAGAGTTGAAAGCTTAAAAACAACTAAATCAGTTTAAAACAAATCTGACTTAGACACAGCATAAGATAATATAATAAAAGCTGTCTGAAATAGAAAACATTTCCCCCATTTTCTAGAAGCTAATAAGGTTAGGTGTCTTCAGGCTTTTGTGGGGATGGAATGCCAGCAAAACAGGACTGCACTAAAAAAGCCCTGTTCTGTATGTTTATGTTTAAAATACCGTTGTAGGGTAGTATTTATTGTAGGAGAAATTCTATCTTTTCTAGTCAATGCTGGAGAAGTCAGCTCAGCTCTAAAATAACTCTATTCTGCTCCATCAGGAGCTCTTGTCATTGGCCAAACGGAAACGCAGTGACTCTGAGGAAAAGGAAGCACCTGCTAGCAAGCCAACAGCATCGTCAGACTCTGAGACTTCAGACAGTGATGATGAGGTAAGTATGGTACATAGGTAAATAGAGTGTAGAAAACTAGGGCTAATCGCTACCATGTTAGCAATGAGGATATGATGATGATGTGTATAGGTGCCATCAAATCACAGCCAGCTTATGGTGACCCCATAGGGTTTTAAAGACAAGAGACAAATAGAGGTGGTTTGCCATAGTCTGCATTTGTGTAGCTGCCCTGGTCTTCCATGAAGGTCTCCCATCCAAGTACTAACCAGCGCTGACCCTACTTAGCTTCCAAGATCTGATGAGATTAGGCTAGCCTGGGTTGGTCTTTACAAATGGTTGCATCTTATTTATAAGTAGATCTAGATTTAGAAAATGATATACACTCCTCTTTCTCTAGTAGATAAATGTCTAACTGGATTAATCTAGGTATTGCTGTTGGGTGGGAAAGAATGGGTAAGGTGAAAATTTATGAGGTAATATTAGGATAAAACCTTCTTTTAGAAGATCTTAAGGTATATAAGTATTTGAGACATACAGACATTATTTATATATAATTTAACTTAAGATACGAAGGAACTCTGGCAAAGGTGGTATGAAAAAAGCCATATTTAACAGGCAAATACTGACTTTTGTTATGAGGCCTAAGAGATGAAAATGTAAAAAATACCAGAGGAGGTATGCATACTTCATAGTATATGTATGTTGCCGTGGAATGTGAACATTTCTTCATATCTTCATGTTTTGCATGGACCTCAGTATGTTACCTGCTCACTTTGTTTTAATAATGTGTTAAAGGGCTGTAGGACAAAATCCCCTCAGAATTGGAAGATAAACCCTGCTAGTGTGTGCCTCATGTAATGCTTCTAGTTAAGAACATAGCAAGAGCTTAAGATGCTGCAAAAAAACCTTGAACACACCTTTTGTTAAGCTGAACAAAACCAGAGTGTAGCTGGGGCTTGGAGAACTGCAAACAGAGCCCAGAATGATAAATATGTGATATGGGGCAGGGGAGTGTCAGTGAGCTGGTTTCTTCTGATTTTCCCATAGCCATTGTTGCATCTCACTTGCCTCACTTCCTAAGAGAGTCTAAACTCTTAGGAGCAGCACTAAGCTAGGTGAAGCAGGCTGCAGTGGAAAAAGGGAATAGGAAGAAGTCCATTCTGTGAACTCTGCTCCATTGGTAGCTCTCTAGGTCCATGCCACATTTTTGTGAGGAGGTACTTAATGCTATTTACTGCAATTGTGTTTCTAAGCTGCGTGGAAGTAATTTGGAATGTTGTCTTTTGCTTTAGGGGAACTAGATGAGTTTTGCAGGAAATAACTCAATCTTGATTTCCAATCTTTTATAAGTGTCTTCTTCATTTTTCCTTTTTTCTCTTCGTGACTCTGGCAGTTCTAGCGCTCCTTTCCATCTGACTGTACTGGAAAGCCAGAAACATTGCACTCTGCATACTCCTGCAATTGCTCTTTAAGGGTGCATGTGCATGAGCTAGACTCTTTAAAGGCACAGCCTTGTGGACTTTGAATATACTTGTTGCAGAATGAAAGTTTCTAATTTGATATTGTTTGATGAATTCTTACAGAGAAAGTTTCAGTAGCTTTTAAACAATAACATAACCACATATTCACTTGGTGCTTAAATGTGTGATGTTTGATAGAGATGTCAGCCTTGTCACTCAATTCCCTTTGCTCCTTTTATGTTACAGTGGACAGTTGGAGGTGCTAAAAACAAAAAGAAAGGGAAAGCAGGGAAAGCAGAGAAAAAAGCAGCCATGAAGAAACAAACAAACAAAGCAGCTTCATCAGGCAGCTCTGATAAAGAGAGTTCTGCAGAGAGCTCAGCACCTGAGGAAGGTAAAAGAGCACAGATGTCTTGTCAGTAGTGTTAAAGATCATCTTCAGGCTGCTCGCTTTCTTTTGAGCTTGATTTTTCTTCAGATTGAATTATCTCTCTTGGCTGAAGGCTGATGTACTGAAAGCATTTCTAAAACATCGGTGTAGTTATTTATTCTTCCCTATTCATTTATTCTTCCCGGAATAAACTGCCAGTAATTTTATTTTTCTTCTTAATCCTTTGTAATTTCTCCATCCCTCTGTCAGTCTTGAAGCAGTTCTAGTGACTGCTATAGCTGCATACAAATAGTCACCACTAAAGATGGGCACAAACTGGGCCGGTTTGTGCTTCGCGAACCAGCGGTTCATGGAAGCCCATTTTCCACGAACTGGTCTGCCAGTTTGTTTGGTTCATTTGGATCTCTCCAGCAAGCAGCTGATCCAAGCCTGTGGGGGTGAAATGCCCCTTTCCCTGCCGCTTCACAGCAGTAGGGAAAGGGACATTTCAACCTGCGGATTAGATGCTTGTCAGGGATCTCCTGGACAAGCAGCTGATCCAAGCCAGTGAGGGGTGAAATGCCCCTTTCCCTCCTGTTGCGAAGCGGCAATGAAAGGGGCATTCAAACCCCCGGATCAGCTGCTTGTTGGGAAGATCCCCGACAAGCAGCTGATCCAAGCCTGCGGGGATGAAATGCCCCTTTCCCTGACGCTTTGCAACAGCATGGAAAGGGGTATTTAAACCCCACGAACTGGTTCCCAAACTGGGGCAAGTTTATGAAAGTTTGTGGTTTGTGAAACCGGACGAACCACGAACTGCATGGTTCGTTTTTTCCCTGGTTCGTGCCCACCTCTAGTCACCACCATGTTGCTACTTGAGGTGTCTGGTACTACTGGATCTTTTTACGCATTGCAGTTGAAACTAGCAGAAAACCATCTTCTGAGTGATATATGGTCAAATGATTTGAATCCATTCTTTCAGCACAAGAGGTAGCATGGGCTGTATTGTTTGCTGTTTTTTCCTTACTGCAATGGCTTTTCTCTACATGGTTTCCCCAAACTCTGACATCATCTTTTCAGTGCTGTTACTACAACTGCTGGAAGAAGAAGAAGATAAGTGGGAAGGTCTACTATTAACTTCTGATGGCTGTGCTAGTATTAAAAAGATAACTATAAAACAAAAGCAGCCAGAAAGGATCTTAATTGCAATAGGCAGTGGTCCGTTTTGTTCTGCTTTGTTGGGTAGCACAGGATTTCAGAACGGATGCTTTGAAGTCTGCAATAAATACTTAAGGAACAACAGCTTGCACACTAAGAAATACCTTGCGAACCAATTGTAATTAGTGCTGAACCCATGTTATGAGACATAAGTTGCTCTAATAGGAGTCTGTGTATATGGAAATCTCTTTGGCAATGCAGTTGGGAAGACTATCAAGGGATATTGAATGGATGATAGAGATTATCAGAGAAGAGGCACAGTGGAGTATGGACTAGATCAGGGGTGGCCACACTTACTTAATGTAAGAGCCACACAGAATAAACCTGAGATGTTTGAGAGCTACAAGACATGATACATTGAAGTGACTTCAGAGGAAGAGGCGGGTTTGGGGGACTGTCCTGAAAGTGACATCACAGGAAGGGGTGGGGTTTTGGCACAGAATGCTGGAAGTGACACCATCAGGAGGGGTGGAGCTTGGGAAGGACTACCACCTGACCTTTGACCTGGAAGTGACATCACAAAAAGTGATGTCATCCTTGCAAGGCACGACCTCCAAGTATTCTGGCTCCACCCCCAAAGACCCCAGGTATTTTTTGAGTTGGACTTGGCAACCCCAATGTTTTATTGATAATAGGAAATACATGGAAAGAAAAAAGGAAGGAAAAAAGGAAAGGGAGGGAGGGAAAGACATGGAAAGACAGAAAGGAAGAAAAAGACAGAAAGAAAGACATGGAAAGAAGGAAGGAAAAGACAAAAAATAAAGACGATATGGAAAGAAGGAAAGGTGAAAAAAGGAAAGAAAGAAAGGGAAGGAAGGCATGGAAAGATATGGAAAGAAGGAAGGAAAAGACAAAAAATAAAGACGATATGGGAAGAAGGAAAGATGAAAAAAGGAAAGAAAGAAAGAGAAGGAAAGCATGGAAAGATACAGAAAGAAGGAAGGAAAAGGAAAGAAAGAAAGACGAGGAAGGCATGGAAAGATATGGAAAGAAGTAAAGAGGAAGGAAGAAAGGAAGGGAAAGAAGGAAAGAAATACATGAAGGAAGGAAGACATTGAAAGATATGAAAAGAAGTAAAGAGGAAGGAAGGGAAAGAAAGATTTGGAAAGGTATGAAAAGAAGTAAAGAGGAAGGAAGGAAGACATGGAAAGAAAGGAAGGAAGGAAGATATGGAAAGATATGGAAAGAAGAAAAGAGGAAGGAAGGAAGGCTTGAAAAGATATGGATAGAAGTAAAAAAGGAAGGAAGGCAAGGAAGAAATGGAAAGAAGGAAAGAAAGGAAGAAAGAAATGGAAATAAGGAAAGGAAGGAAGAAAGAAAGAAATGGAAAGAAGGAAGGACGAAAGAAAGAAATCAAGAAATCATGGAAGGAAAGAAGGATCACAAAAGTGGAGCCACACAATCTTAAAGCAAGCACATGTCCTCTGAAGCAAACGTACTCCCTGCCCGTCCATCCCGGCTGTCCTGCACACACTTATGGGTGAGCCAGTACTCCGTACAATGAATGAGGCTTCCACCCATGCAAAAGCACCCTGGCCAAACTGCGCTTCATGCCATGTGCGGCTCTCGCCAGCTGAGCACTTGCCTATTCGGGAGTAAGCCTGCAAGCAGGAAGTCCTGGGCCAACTCTGCCTTGGCGCTTCCTCACCGCTTCTTCTCTCCTCCCTTTCCTCCCAGGTGCCCTTCCCAGGCGCTCGCTGCAAGCGCGGGGCTAGCAAAGCTCAGTGCCTGCAGAGGACCGCCCACCATGGCGAGGGAGGGTGGGCTGTCATCGGCCCTGGCCCGCCCCTGCCTTGCTCCAGCATTGGGAAAGAAAGGGGAAGTACGCTGGGTGCATAGATCGGGAGAGCGGCTGGTCCGCTCTGCCCCTTAAAGGAGCCTGGGGGAGGAGTGAACTTGCAAGCCTCCGGGAGCTGCCAAGTAAGGCTTGAAGAGCCACATGCGGCTCGCAAGCCACCATTTGGCCACCCCTGGACTAGATGTCTCAGCCACTTTACAGGTATCCTGAAAAAACTTCAGTCTTTAAGCTTGTTCCTTGTAGAGTTAAGCATATCTTCAGTTTACTTAAGAGGTAACAAAGAATATGATAACATCAACATATTATCACCTACAATAATCCAGTTTACTTACGAGGTAACAGGGAATGTAAGAACATCGATGTATTATCACCTACAATAATCCATGGTTGGTTACTTGTAAGGAAGCTATATGTAATTTCTGCGAGCATGGTCATTATGCACAGCATTCTATATCATAAGCAGAAGACAGATCCCTGTCCAAAGATCTTACAGTCCCAATTTTGATGGAGAATGAGAGGCATGGGTAAAACGGAATAAATGCAAGGAAATAACATTACACTATGTAGTTAAGCTGCATCTAGAATTTCTTGGCAGCATCAGCTTAGTGAAATATTCTGTTCTGTTTCAGGTGAAGTATCAGACTCTGAAAGCAACAGCTGTTCATCCACCTCTGACTCTGATTCATCATCTGAAGATGAGTTCACGGATGGCTATGGGGAGGACCTCATGGGTGATGAAGAGGACAGAGCTCGGCTGGAACAAATGACAGAGAAGGAGAGGGAACAGGAGTTGTTCAATCGGATAGAGAAGAGAGAGGTGCTGAAAAGAAGGTAAGGTTTGGATTGGAAATACATTTATATACCAGTTTCAGGACACACACTCTATTTGCAAACACTCATTTCAGACATAGAACATCTGTCATCCTTATCTGTCCCTTACTCACTTTCTTTAGAAATTTATGGGATAACTGTAAAGCTAGTTCTAGTTAGCCTTTGGTTTGTTTCTTTAAAGCAATAACTGCAGGTGAATAACAGTATTGGATGCTCCTTTCTCAGTATATAAAATCAGTGTGTCTGTTTTCTATGTTAAGTACTCCAGAGTTAGCAGCTATTAAATAATTTGAACAGTTTGAGCCTAGGAGTGCCTAGGCATTTCAACCCATGAAAGATAGAGACAAGGTAAGATCTTGGCAAAATGGACTATGAGAACCAGCGCTGATCGGGGTGATCAGTGAGAGAGGAACTTGGTGGGTGATTATTTTTATGGATTTCTTTTTAGCAGATTGGATGGAGGCGCAGGTTGGGGTGTCCTTAAGAGTTATACATCATGCTGAGGAACATGAGGTGCTCTGCAGGATCAGAAAAGTGCCCAGTATTCTATTTCACACAGTGGCCATCAAAAAGGAGAGTAGAGGTGATGGCCTTCCCCTGATGTTTCTTCCTAACACTGACATTCAGAGGATTACTGCCTCTGGACATGTAAGTTCCTTTTAGTTGTCATAGCTAGTAGCCATTGATGGCTCTATCCTCCATGAATGCGTTTAGCCATTTTTAAAGCCATCAGTGCTAGTAGCTATAAATACACCCAGAGGCAGCCCATCCCACAACCTTAGTACTTGTTGAGTGAAGCGCTTCCTTTCATCTATTCTTAATCTGCTGCCCATTACCTTCAAGTTCTAGTATTATGGAAGAAGGAGAAAAAGTTCTGTATCCACCATCTCTGTCCTGTGCATAATTTTTAAAATTAGATGATCACGTGGCAATAACAGAACACATGATGGGGGAAGGGAGTTACAGCCTAGGATCAGCAAAGAGGTAGTACATGAACACCTAGTGTCTTTAAATGGAACTAAGTCCTCAGGGCCAGATGAATTGCACCCAAGGGTACTAAAAGAACTCGCAGATGTAATTTCTGAGCCTGTGTCCATTATTTTTGAGAATTCTTGGAGATCAGGTGAGGTGCCAAAATATTGGAGGCAGGCAAATGTCCCCATCTTCAAGAAGGGGAAAAAGGAGGATCCAGGTAACTACCGACCCGTCAAGCTTGACATCTGTACCTGGAAAAGTCTTAGAACAAATCATCAAACAGTCAGTTCTTGAGCATTTAGAAAGGATGGCTGTGATTACTAAGAGCCAGCAGGGGTTTCTCAAGAACAAGTCATGTCAGACTAACCTTATCTCTTTTTTTGAGAAAGTTACTACCTTGCTGGACAAGGGGAAAGCTGTAGACATAGTTCATCTCGATTTCAGTAAGGCTTTTGATAAGGGTCCACGTTGTTGACAAGTTGGTAAAACATGGTTTGGATCCTATTACTATTAGGTGGATCTATAACTGGTTGGCAGATCGCACCCAAAGAGTGCTAGTTAATGGTTCCTTATCCTCTTAGAGAAGAGTGACAAGTGGAGTTTCTCAGGGATCAGTCCTGGGGCCTGTTCTGTTCAACATTTTTATAAATGATTTGAATGAAGGAATAGAGGGAATGCTTATTAAATTTGCAGATGATACTAAATCGGGAGGGGTAGTAAATATGGTCGAAGACTGAGTAAGGATACAGGATGATCCTGACAGGCTGGAAAACTGGGCTAAAACAAATAAAATGAATTTCAACAGAGATTAATGCAAATTTTTGCATTTAGGAAGGAAAAATCAAATGCATAATTATAGGATGGGGGAGACTTGACTATGTGAAGTATGTGTGAAAAGAGTATAGGGGTCTTAATAGACCATACACTGAACATGAGTCAGCAGTGTGATGTGGTAGCTAAAAAGGCAAATGCGGTTTTGGGCTGTATCAACAGAAGCATAGTGTCCAGATCACGAGAAATGATGGTATCGCTCTACTCATCTCTGGTTAGACCTCACCTAGAGTATTGTGTTTAGTTTTGGGGACCACAATTTAAAAAGGATATAGACAAGCTGGAACATGTCCAGAAGAGGGCAATGAAGATGGTGAGGGGTCTGGAGACCAAGTCTTATGCGGAAAGGTTGAAGGAGCTCGGAATGTTTAGTCTGGAGAGGAGATGACTGAGAGGTGATATGATAACCATCTTCAAGTACTTGAAGGGCTGTCTTATAGAGGATGGCATAGAGTTGTTTTCCGCTGCCCCAGAAGGTCAAACCATAAGGAAGAAATTCCTGACAGAGCAGTCCCTCAGTGGAACAGGCTTCCTCGGGAGGTGGTGGGCTCTCTTTTGGAGGCTTTTAAGCAGAGGCTGGATGGCCATTTGACAGCAGTGCTGATTCTGTGGACCTGAGAGGGAAGGCAGCATGGGTTACATCAGTGCTTAGTTCTTGTGGCCCTTCTTAGATGCTCAGGGTAATGCTGATCGCCACCTTGGAGTCAGGTAGCAATTTTCCACAGGCCAGTTTGGGTAGGGATCCTGGAAGTGTTTTGCCATCTTCTGGACATGGAGCAGGGGTCACTGGGGCAGTCAGGGGGGAGGGTAGTTGTGAATTTCCTGCATATAAATTGAATGTTATTATTAATATTATTGTGCAGGGGGTTGGACTGGATGACCCTAGAGGTACCTTCCAGCCCTATGATTCTGTGTTTCTGTATCTCCCCTTTAGTAATTTTTTGTCTAAACTGATTAGACACAGACTGTTTAGCCTTTCCTTGTAGAAAATGTGGATGCTCTGACATCTTGATAATCTTGATTGCCCTCTTCTGTATTTTTTCCTGCTCTGAGAGATCTTTTTTGTGATACGGTTACCTGAACTGTGGACTTTATGCCAAATGAAGAATGGGCTGGAACCTGTTTCTCCCTCAGTTTTCTAGCTTTTCCCAAACCTTCACATCTCTAGATGTTATTGAGGGCCTAATTTCCTGAGCTGTGGTGGAATCCACTCTGTGATGTAGGACAATAATAAATGAAGCATTTTTAGTATGCTTTCTACTGATATTTTTTGGTGGGATAATTAGCTGGCTTTTTAATAAGGCAAACATGGCAGCCTGTCAGATCTGTTGGCTGAACCAGAGCTTCTGGACCCAGTCACTCTCTAGAATTAATGATATTACAGCCTCAAAAGCTCTTTTAAATACACAGTGTACTTAGAATTTTTTTATCATCCAATCTCAGTCTTGTATAGAAAGGGACAGGAAATTAAGGACTTGCAAGCTTTCATAAATATTGTTTGGGACAATCTTATGTTTCCAGCTCTGCTAATTACCTGATTGAATTTCTACGTTTGGAAACAGCACCAGTTTGTTTTGACTTCTGCTAACAAAATAAAGGTCTACTTTTGTCACTGCTGGAGTTACATAGCATTGTATTCGTATGGCAACACAGCTGTAGGAGGTAACATCATCAAATGCTGGTGCACCTACTTGGCAATGAGCTTGAACTGCTGTTGGCCTAGTATAATGGGGTGTGGCAAAAACATATTATTTCCAGGTTTATGCCAGTCTGCCATTATCGTTCTTATTTAATTTATTTAAAACATTTCTGACTTTCCGTATCTCCTTGGACTCAAGGTGTCCTCTTTATGTGTTCTGAAACCTATCTCTGACCTCAGTAACCTGACAAACTGACACAGTACATTAATGTGATCCTGTGTAGTATAGTAGTTAAGAGTGTAAAACTAGAATCTGAGAGACCCAGTTTTGATTCCCTATTCTTTCATGAATATTGTTGGGTTACCTTGGGGCAGTCACACACTCTCACTAGATTGGTTAGAAACTGATTCTTGAAGCCTTCTTGTAGTGTGAACACTTTTGACATTAACACTTCCAGGAAGTATGAATTCCTCAGAGATCTTTGTAGGTGTGTGTCGAGAGGCAATTTCCCAACTTTTATACATCTTTTTGAAAAAAATTATTGGATTGCATCAGCCCAACTTACTTCAGAACTTTTGAGCAGGAAGGGGGTGTTCAAGGCAGTTTCTTAATTCTGTGGGCATAAGTGCCTTACACAAGCAGAAGCTAGATTAGGAAACTAAGCGTGATAAGGTACTAAAAAGATAATAAGTATTCAGAGATTAGGGATTCAGAATGTGCATTGGCGCATATCTTGTACATCCTGAGTGCAGCCTCTGTGTTGATGCCTACGTCATGCACTACTCTCTGAAGTGCTAAAATGCAATCCTTAGCCTGTCATTCCACATGGGGAAGCATATACATTCAATAGCTGGAAAACTTGTTTGCTAATCAAACATCTTGTGCAGCATTCTGTCTCACAAAGCAGCCTACCAGGTGCCCTGGAGGACAAACAAACAGAGCGCAGAGGCAAAGGCCGTCCTCTGATGCTGCCTCCTAGCCTGGTATTCAGAGATTTCCCTTTACCCACCAGGGCTAGTAGCCATGGATGGACCTATCCTGCATGGAACTGTTTAGCCTCATTTTAAAGCCATCCCATGCTTGTGACCATCACTGTGCCCTCTGGAAGTGAATTTCCCATTTTAATTGCCCATTGAACAAAAGTATTTTCTTTTGACCTCCCTGAATCTATTTTCCATCAGCTTTATTGGGTGCCAGTGAGTTCTGCTGTTTTGAAAAAGGAACAAAAAGTTCTCTTGATCCCCTTTTTCTACCCCTTACATAATTTTATAAACTTCTACCATGTCCCACCTCATTTGTCTTTCTTCTAAACTGAAAAGTCCCAAACTCTTTAATCTTTCCTGCTTCAACTCCTTAATCATTTTGGTTGCCTGCTTCTGTGCTTTCTCCAGTATTTGGATTTGATTAAGAATACAACTCAGAATATGATTCTGATCTTTAAAGCCTTGAATGAACTGGCTCCTGGGTATCTTCAGAACCAATGCCTTCCATACCCAAACTTTAAGATCTACTTCAGAGGCCCCTGTTGTCAGAGCTTAATTGGGTGTAGTGGATGGGTACTTCATTTGTGGAACTCCAGATCCAGTATTATCTGCCTGGCATCTTATTTTATGTTTCAGGTGACAAGTAAGAACATGCTTCTTTATCCAGTCATTTGGCAAGCACTTTGGGGGGGGGGTAGTGGCTGTCTGTTGTATGATCAGTGCGCTTGCTTTTGTAGCTGCACTAAACTAGATTTTATAATTTTATTTGCTCTAATTTTTTTTAGTTGATAGGTACAGCATTGTTTTAATACTATTTGCTGCTGCTGGCCTTTGTTGGCTTTTGATTTTAGGGAATTTGTTTTTTCTATTTTGCACCACCTTGTGGCTTAGAGGCACTGTAGAAATAAAAACAATTAGCCAGGTAAACCCAGCAGATGAATGTTTACTGTCTGTTCTGATCATACCAATTCAATCATCCAGTTGGCTTGGGCCTCTAACAAGAAGGAATACAGTGTCCGTAAATTCCTGAACTTAAATTGGTAGTTAAATGCCTGCATCTTTACATGTATTTGAACTCTGCTTGCTGTAAAGGTAGATAAAAATCTCTGCATACTCTTAAAATGACCAACCCTGCATATTCAAACACTCCTGCTAATTCACTACCAGGTTCTCCATCTCAGCCTTCCGCTTTGAAATACTGAACAGCTAACCATCATGCCTTGTCAATAGTTTGTTTAATCTGTGGCAATAAATAATAGACACATTTAATCTAACTTCATTGTAACTGTAACAAAGGGCTTTAAACTCCCTTCGTTCTTCACTTCAAAGTCATTAATCTGCCCTGCTATTTGAATCTGCTGTGTGAAACTCCATGCAATCTCCTGTTCATTTTTTAACCTTGTGTTTGTGCACAGATTTGAAATAAAGAAGAAATTAAAGACAGCAAAAAAGAAAGAAAAGAAAGAGAAAAAGAAAAAGCAAGAAGAAGAACAGGAAAAGAAGAAGCTTACACAGATCCAGGAATCCCAGGTAGGAGAAATAACATTTGCTTTACCTAGAGGCTAGAATTTCCTTGTGCTAGTCATTGGCGATGCAATGTAATGTTATGTATCTTAATCCTAACTGAAGGTTTTTTGAGAGGGCTATATAGAATAGTCTTGGTGAAACTCCAGCCAGGTGGCTGCCACTGAAACAAAATAGAAGTCCTATTGATGGGAGAAAGGAGTGACTTAGGAATTGAGGTATCTCCAGTTTTGGATGAGGTTTCACTGGAGGAGCAGGTTCATAGCTTGGGGGTTCCGCTGGACCTGGGATTCTTGCTGGAAAAACAGGTGGCACTGTTAGTCAGGAGCACTTTCTACCAGTTTCAGCTGGTGATCTGATCAAGAGGCAGTTTAGTATAGCACTTAAGAGAGGCAGGACTCTAATCTGGAGAACTGGGTTTGATTCCCCACTCCTCCGCTTGAAGCCAGCTGAATGACCTTAGGCCAATTACAGCTCTTCCAGAGCTCTCTCAGCCCCACCCACTTCATAGGGTGATTGTTGTGAGAATACTAATAACATACTTTGTAAACCGCTCAGAGTGGGTATTAAGTTGTCCTGAAGGGCGGTATATAAAGCAAATGTTATTATGAAAGATCTTGCTGAGGAGCCCTGTGGCGCAGAGTGGTAAGCTGCAGTACTGCAGCCCAAGCTCTGCTCACGACCTGAGTTCGATCCTGGCGGAAGCCGGGTTCAGCTAGCTGGCTCAAGATTGACTCAGCCTTCCATCCTTCCGAGGTCGGTAAAATGAGTACCCAGTTTCCTGGGGGTAAAGTGTAGATGACTGGGGAAGGCAATGGCAAACCACCCTGTAAAAAGTCTGCCAAGAAAACGTCATGATGCGATGTCCCCCATGGGTCAGTAATGACTCAGTGCTTGCACAGGGGACTACTTTACCTTTACGTCTACAGTGCTGCATGCCCTGAACATCTAGATTAGACTACTGCAATATGCTCTACAGGGGCAACCATTGAGCATCTGGAAGCTACAATTGGTGCAGAATGCTACTGCCCGAATTCTCTGGAGAGGGTTGTTGGGACAGTATCATCCCAGTTTTGTTCCATCTACGCTGTTTCCCAGTTTGCTTCCAGACCCAATTCATGGTTCCAGTATTGACCTTTAAAGCCATACACAGCTGGGGCACTTACCTTAAGGATTGTCCACTTTTATATGAACCTACCCAGCTACTATGGTCATCTCTCAAGGCCCTACTTTGGGTGTCCCTTCTGCCTGAGACTGGATAGGCAGCAACCAGGGAAGGGCCCTTCTCAGTCATGGCACCAAAATTACGGAATTCCTTCTTTAAATTTGTCTTTCTCCTTCTATCATCATCTTCCATCATCAATGCAAATTAGTGATGATTAAAGCAAACTTTTAAAATGTTAGTTCAGCTGTGTAAATGGATGGAGGAAAAATAGTTATCTTGAGGTTATTTAGTGTAATTCTGTCCTGTGTAAGTGGCCATACCCAATCTGTGCCAGCATAATCTTCGCATTATGTTCCAGGCCACATGGATGTATGTTTAGTTATTTTCATGCATGAGCTGAGGCTAGTTACTGAAGAGGGTTGTGTGTATCTTCTCAGGTAATGTCACACAATAAAGAGCGGCGGTCAAAGCGAGATGAAAAATTGGACAAGAAATCCCAAGCCATGGAAGAGCTGAAAGCAGAAAGAGAGAAAAGGAAGAACAGGACAGGTACATTGCAAGGCTTATGCTGAAGTTTTTGTTGTTTGTGTTATTCTTTAAACTGTTCCTTTCTAAACAGTGCCTTTTTAATTCATATAATATGGTTGCAATGTGATGTCCAGAAGCAACCCTCTATTTAAGTTGCTGGTCAGATCTTAGTAGCTATGCAAGGTTGGCCCTATTTAGTACTTGGAGGGGAGACCACCAGGGAAGTCCTGAGTTGCTATGCAGAGACAGGCAATGGCAAGCCATTTCTGTTCTTATTTTGCCTTGAAAACCCTGTGGGGTTACCAAAAGTCAGCTGCAGCTTGACGGCACTTTTCACCAAGGTATTTGTCAATTGATACTTGTCCCAAGAGGTATGGTTGCATTTCATTTGCAATTACAGTACTGCTGTATCTTTTTTCTGCTCGCATAATTTTATTCAGCACAGTTTCTTGTGGCCTTTATGCAATAGTCTTTTAAGTTTAGTTTGTTCAGACTGAAGAGATAAGACGATAGCTCTTTAATAGTTTAACCCAATTTTAATCTACTAAACCATCCTTGGCCTTACCATGATGAAGCATGAACTATATTGGGTTGTGATTTCAAGTACTAGAATGTGCTTTCTCCAATGCACCAGGTAGAAGTTGCATTCATACAACTTGTTTTGTAAGCTTCGTGTGCTTTGAAATGACATCCCAAAGGAGAAGCTGTGTTCATTTTTTAATAATGCTAAATCCTATCTTCTATTCATCTTTGTTACCTCAGAGCACATGAGCATGGAAGCATTCTGTTCTTCCCAGTACATATTTAAAATATTTTTGTTGTCTGTCTATCTGCTCCTCCTTTCTTAATGGTCACAGTGTTATCTCTTCTATTTCAGACCTTTGCCATTCACACTTGAATTAATAGGTTTTAGAATTATTTATCAAAATGTAAACAATGCCCTTACATAAAGTTTAGAATGCATTGCAAAAATCAATCATGTTTGTACTTAACATGTTGATACTTACCATGTTGGTACTTAACAAATAATTCAACAGATTTGCCTAAGGAAAAACAATGTCCTCTATGAAACAAAACGGACCCAGCAATAACTTCTCCTTAAAGAAGGGCTCTCCATAAGTAGAGCGTGCCTCTCTAACCTCCTTCCTCCTGCTACAGCCCCCAATGCCACCCCAGCCCAAAATACTGCTCCTGGGGGACAGCCAGAAGCAGCATGGAGAGAGACTTGGAACTCTGCAGTGGGAGAGGCAAAATGATAATAACAACATTCGATTTATATACCACCCTTCAGGACAACTTAACACCCACTCAGAGCAGTTTATAAAGTGTGTTGTTATTATCCTCACAATGGGGCTGAGAGAGCTCTGAAAGACCCAGTTCTGCAGATTAGAGTCCTGCCGCTCTTAACCACTACACCAAACTGGTTCTCAGAAAAATCTCCCCCTCCAGCTACAGAACTGTGTTGCTGGATCTAATCCTTACAGTTATACTTTTCAGCCTTCAAAATGACAGGTTATGCTCTACATCCTCAAGAGAAAACCTGCAAATATGGCAGCTTTGCATGCCTTCTGACAGCCTGGAAGAGAAGGATCCTTACAGTTCAAGTTGGATATGACTTTCCTTTTAAGTCTTCCTTCAGTGGAGAGAGACTTCCTCCAAAGAAGAACTACTTTTTCTGTGGGAGAAAGACTTCCTCTGGTGAAGAAAAAAGGTTTTTTTGGAAAGAAAAGTTGGTACAAGGGAGTCATAGTATCCTATCCCTTACCTTCAGAGTCCTCTGTGGCCTTTTCTCACCTTACCTCATCCTGAGTTACGTCCTCCAGGTCACAGGTGCAAGGGTCTCAGACTGTTCCTGTGTTCCCCTTCCCTGCCAGCAGTCCCTTTTGACACGGGGAAATTTATTCCTAGGATTACAGGAATCATGTAGTGTAATAAGCATACAGGTTGGTATGAAGCAGTGGAGAGGGAGAAGGCAATGAAATTGTCCCCTCATCCCCTCTTCCGTCAGAGGAACTGTGCTAGCCGAAGAAGCAGGTAATTTCCTAGAGTTGGAAAGGACTGCTGGGGGAAGGAGGAGAGCATGGGAGACTTCTGTAACCACAGGATCCAACCCCACATCTCTCTGCTGTTGTATCCCATTGCATTACTATTCCAGTTGCTTCACTCTCTGCCATCTAAAGGTCTCCTCCCTGAAACCCATCCTTCTCCTAAGCAATCCAGGACTCAAGTTCTTGCTGTCTCCCTTTACTTTAAACTGCCTCCCAGGATACATACTTGTTGTAACCCATTCCCTAATGAAAGTAAGACTTTGCATCTTTATCCACAATAAACAGATCTGTCTCCTTTCTCTCTTCCCCCCACCCCCCATTGCTTCCCTTATCTCAGCTTTAGATTGTAAGCTCCTTAAGGACAGAAGCCAATTTCTATCCTGTAAAACATGTTAATGGGACTATATAAATAATTTTGACAGCTGAGCTGTGGAAATGTCAAAATATTGCTCCCTTTACCCTATCCCATATTGTAGCCAAGATTTGCAGAGCAACCTGGATATGCTCAAGGTATATAGTAGGATGTATTTTTCTGCACAGTGGAATGAAGTGGGTGAATTTAAATCACCTAGTGAAAAGGCTAATTTCACTGTTTTGATTTAAATCAAAATTTTCTCTTTATAATTTAGATAATTGTTGCTATAATAATAGAAAACTGACTTAAAAACTCAATAGAGCCTTTAAACAAATTTGGGATATATACCATAAATTTCTTAAATATTAATATTTTTACTGTCTCAGAAAATGATATACAGTGCATTGCTTATTTTTAGATACCACAATGGTCATGATTGCAGGTAGGGTGTCTCTTACAGTATGCATCCATGACTGGTTTTTGTACAGGTGTGCTGTTTGGAATCAACACTGGAAAGGTGATTCTGCTTTCTAGTGTTCTGCTGTAGCCTGTCCCTTTTCCTTTGTCCTGTGTTTGCCCAAATAGTAATTTCCCCCCCACTCCCACTGCACACAGATACACCCATCACACTGCTGTTCTTGGACGATCCCTGCTCCCTGGTGGCATTGTTTGGGTTGGGGTCTGTAATGATTTTAAGTTAATGTGTGCATGTGTCTTTAAATGCTTGGTGTGATATAGGTGAAGAGTGGGGGTGAAAGAGAGGGGTGAGTGATATGATTGGTTGATGACTGAGAGTGCGGGCGGAGTGAATGCAGTTTTAGACTGAGAGTGGAAAGTGAAGTTTCAGTCAGGGGAAAGAGAGGTTAGCTGTGTGCTGCCTGACCATGTTTAAGCAGTTCTAAGAGAAATATTGAGTCAGGGAAAGAGCGGATAGCTGTGTGCTGCCTGAGCATGTTTAAGTATTACTGAGAGAAATATAACCTATGTAGAAACCTGATCTCAGTATGTTTGTGAAAGAACATTCAGTCAGGAGAAAGCAGGCAAGCTGTGTGTGAAGCCTTAGAAAAGATCTGTGAGACTGGGTTTAAGAAAATAACTTTAAGAATTGAGAACTACTCTTTGAAACCATCAAGTTTTAGAAATAACATGAAAACATAAAAAAATAAAAATATACTTTGTTTTTGTTATATCCCAGGGTATCTGTCATTGCTATATCCCATTCCTATCCTCAGGGCCACATAGAGCCACGAAGGAGCCTGACGCTTAGGCACATTACTAAAAGGAAATTTAAAAAAATATCTTGGAATATAATATTCCTGGTGGCAGCAATCTACCCAGACGGTAGAAGGGAAAGATTAAAGACAAAATCTACCCAAGAGAAAGAAGGGGTCGTAACAGGGTCGCATTGGGCTGTAGGTGGAGACAGGAAACCTTGTTCTGCAAACACAGCTCTATTTGTGTTACATTGGTTACAATCTTACATGTTTAGCAGTCATTTTTAAGAAACAACTGAAACTTGTTAAACAAAACATAAGAACATAAGAACATAAGAACATAAGCAAAGCCATGTTGGATCAGGCCAGTGGCCCATCCAGTCCAACATTCTGTCACACACAGTGGCTAGAAATCCAGTGCCATCTAAAGGACTGTTAGTGAGGCCAGGACACCAGAAGCCCTCCCACTGCCTTCCTTCCAGCACCAAGACAACAGAGCACCACCTCCCCACAAAGAGAATACCATCTATCTCCTGTGGCTAATAGCCACTGATGGACCTCTGCTCCATATATTTGTCCAGTCCCCTCTTGAAGCTGGCAATGCTTGTAGCTGCCACCACCTCCTGTGGCAACGAATTCCATGTGTTTATCACCCTTTGTGTAAAGTAGTATTTTCTTCTATCTGTTCTAACCCGACTGCTCAATAATTTCATAGAGTGCCCACGAGTTCTTGTATTGTGAGAAAGGGAGAAAAACACATCTTTCTCGACCTTCTCTAACCCGTGCATTATCTTGTAAACCTCTATCATGTCTCCCCTCAGTCGTCTTTTCTCCAGGCTAAAGAGCCCCAAGCGCCTCAATCTTTCCTCATAGGGAAAGTGTTCCAACCCTTTAATCATTTTAGTTGCCCTTCTCTGTACTTTTTCCAGTGCTATGATATCTTTTTTAAGGTGTGGCGACCAGAACTGTACACAGTACTCCAAATGAGGCCTCACCATCGATTTATAGAGAGGCATTATGATACCGGCTGATTTGTTTTCAATCCCTTTCCTAATAACCCCTAGCATAGCATTAGCTTTTTTTATGGCAGTCGCACACTGTGCTGACGTTTTTAGTGAGTTATCTATCATGACTCCAAGATCTCTCTCTTGGTCAGTCTCCGCCAGTTCAGTTTTTTAAAAATCAAATTCAAGTTTATTTTTCACCCAGCAGCAGAACACATAAGTTGCTTTTGTAATTTCCTCAGTTTCAGAGTTTTCTGCCATGTGGCTCCTTCATGTGTGTACTTCTGCTTGCGTGGTTCTGTAGCCAGTGTATAGGCAGCTAAGCCTATTGAAATTTAAGAAAATTCTTAATTTTTGCTTCAGTAAGCAGCACTAGTAGTAGATGAAAGCTGGGATATCTGGGATATCTATCTGCTTTGCTTGTAGTTCAATTTAAAGACATTTCTAGGAGAAAAGAACAAAAACCCAAGTTATTTTTCCCTTATCCCTTGTAGCAGAGTTGCTTGCAAAGAAACAGCCATTAAAAACTAGCGAAGTATACTCGGATGATGAAGAGGAGGAGGAAGATGATAAATCTAGTGAGAAGACTGATCATTCATCCAGGTCTTCGTCTTCTGATGAAGAGGAAGAGTGAGTACAAAATAACCCTTTGTGTTTGAGGGTAAGGGGAAAGGGATTTGAGCCCGTTCCAGTTTGTAATCCTAGATTCTGTCTTCAGCAGAGGAGTCTGTACACTTTGGGCTTATGTAGTAGTTCTTACCATCTAAACATGGGGTATACTTTTTAAAAAAAATTATTTTATTAAAACAAAATAGCATTGAACTGTAGAAAAATATCAAAAGCAAAATATATTAACAAATTGACATTAGACATTAGACAGTGAACATAATATTGATAACAAAATATGTAACAAAGTATAACAGAAAGTAACATTAGAGATTATTTCTCCTCTCCATCCCCCCACTTATTTATGTTAAAATATATTATACTCGACATTTTATATTCAGCCTTTTTCCTGAAATTCTGAAATTGCCTATTTTGCATATAAGAGGTTAATTTAGCCATTGTCACATAAGCATACAGTTTATTCATCTATTCAGCCACATCTGGACAAAGTTCAGCCTTCCATTTTGTTGCATATACTACTCTCCTTTTGTTCATCTTTATTTATCGATAACAAATGCTCTTCTTTTTATTCAGTTTATATCCAGAATATAATCCAAATCTTTCTATTTATTTCATTATAAATTTCAGGGAGTCTTTTGGTTTTTTTCACTATATAACAACATCATCAGCATAGCTTTTCATTTTATATTCTCCTTTTCCTTCTTTTATTCCAGCGATTCTGGTCTCTTTCCTAATTTTCACCAATATTTTCACCACAGTGGAAGTATCGGGGGATATACTAGTTTTGATCTTGTGTCACTTGCACTGTAATACTTGGTGCTGGATGAGGGAGGTCAGAATGGTGTCATAGAAATATGAACTTGGTTGTCCAGAGTTGTGTTGCTTTGGGTTTCTAGTTCCTAGCATATAGCACTATGGTTTCAGATGGTGTGAATGGTCTTCTCTCTTCTTTGCTGAACTAGGAAAGAAGAAATTCCTCCCAAATCACAACCAGTGTCTTTGCCTGAAGAACTGAATCGGGTTCGATTATCTCGGCACAAACTGGAGCGTTGGTGTCACATGCCTTTTTTTGCCAAGACAGTCACAGGCTGCTTTGTGCGCATTGGCATAGGCAACCACAACAGCAAACCAGTTTACAGGGTGAGTTTGTCTTTGAAAGTGGGGCCTAACTTCCACTGGCATATGTTACGATAATGGAATACAGAATATTTTGATTAAGACACAAGAGGCACTGACCCCCAGATAGGTCACTCTCTTTCCAGGGAACAAAGCAATATAGTCCTTGGATTTCAGGCTGAGAATAGATGGGTACCTTTTATGAGACAAAGGATGAGTCAGAATGATGATGATGATGATGGTTTGCTGATCTGCCAGGAAGAAGCAAGATAGACAACTGTTGTGGATATCCTGTAAAAGTTGAGGATGTGAGCTTTGATATGATTGGGGAGAGATACAGGGCAGCATACATGGGAACTGGAACCCAAGTTCAGGAGAGGTCAGAGAGAAACCCTCCCAATAAGGAGATAAAGATTTAAAAATTGTAGCGTACTTTGTGGAAGCCTGCGAGCCAGGTAACAAGGAGAAATTGAGTGAAGTCTGCTTTGATCAGTCTTTATTTCACAGATCCAGCTTTGCTTGTGTCCATTCCTCAAAATGGAATACCGTTACACTCGGTGACTTGTATAGCTTAGTTATAGCTTGTTAACATTGTTCCTTTTTATTCGTCTTCTGTAACATTCGTGCTAATGTTCTGTTTTTCCTGTGTTCTTGTGCTCCTAGAAATTAGAAATGTTTGTTAGTGAATAAAGATCTCTGTCTGCAGAAAAAGATCTCAAACAGTGACCAATTACTGATACCCAAAGCACCTGGCCGCTCTCCGTGCATAGACTAAGAACTCCTGACTGGGCTGAAGTCATTTAGCAGGCGGGGGGGGGGGAGTGTGTGTAGCAACTCACAGACACACTGCCTGCGTCTGTGTCTCAAACCACAGATAGCAGAACAGAGGAGCATTTGAGTGGTGGCAGTTTACAAGAGGCAAAGAAGAGAGGGAAGGGCTTGGGAAACTCAAAGCCTTCTCTCACACATGCAGATCCCCCACTGCCTCTCTGGTACTCTTGGGAAGCAGGGAAGATGGTGGAGGATCATCATCACAGCATTAAGAACCACAGATGTTCCTTCTTTGTATTTGTTCATTATTATTAAGATGTTGGAGCCATGAAAAGTTAGTTTCCCAAGATGTGAGGAATGGGAAGCTAGTAATATACTAAACAGTAACCCTGTATTATTTACCCTGTTATAATGCCTTGCCATTCTTAACTTACTTTAACAATTACCATATTTTAAACAATTATTAGACAATTATTGCATTTTAAATGGTGTGATTAAATTGCCTTTTTCGGTATACAACCTTTGTGCTTCAAATTGAAGGAAGTGACAGTGGGCTTGTACTTTTGCTGCAGCTCCTTTCTGCTCTCTCTTTGTTGATTCTGCCCACCCTCAAGACTTTTCCTGTGTTAGAAAAGATGTAGATAGAAGTATTCATGTTCTTCTCTCCCTTTTGTCTGTAGGTGGCAGAAATAACTGGTGTTGTAGAAACGGCAAAGGTTTATCAACTTGGAGGTACCCGGACAAACAAAGGATTACAGCTAAGGTAGGATGCCTGGAATTCATTTTGAGAATTTGTTATTCTGATAGAGTATGAATGTCAAATTCTCTTCTTAAGGATAGGATGTTGGTAAATAACTCTTCAAAATGGTTTCTTTGTGACATCCATAGAAATGTGGAACACATGGAGCACCTGCAGTACTGGAGTAGGTGAGACAGGATGTGTCTGCTGTGCTATGAGTACAAGACTGGGTCTCTCTCTCTCTCTCTCTCTCTCTCTCTCTCTCTCTCTCTCTCTCTCTCTCTCTCTCTCTCTCTCTCGGGGGTCCCAAAAGCCTGCGAATGTCAAAGGCACTTCACCTCTCTTCCACCATCAGAAAAACTGGTATGATCCAACCAGGAATATAGTCTGCTGTATTGATGAATGGCTAACACTAGCAGTGAGGTGTAGAGCACCCTTTACTCTGTGCATCTGTACCACTATCTCCTCTCTAGACATTAGAAGGAACAACTCTCTTATGCACCTGTCTGATTAAAAATTATTTTTTTATTGAACAGGCATGGCAATGACCAGCGTGTTTTCCGATTAGAGTTTGTCTCCAATCAAGAATTCACAGAGAGTGAATTCATGAAGTGGAAGGAAGCTGTAAGTTTCTCAGAACCTGTTTCTCTTAATATCTTTTGCCAAGACTTAAAATGTTGAGCCGTAAATGAAAACATGAAGCACTTTCTTTCTTTTATAACTAGATGTTTTCTGCTGGGATGCAGTTACCCACATTAGATGAAATAAACAAGAAGGAAGTATCCATCAAAGAAGCCCTCAACTATAAGTTTAATGACCAGGACATTGAGGAGGTAAATGAAGAAAATGTACTTTTGAGCTGGAACCATGCAATTGAAGGTTCATAATGGAAAGGTAGGTGAGGTTTTAAAGAGGAGATGTTCACAGATGCCAGATTCTGGTTCTGTAAATATAAGATGGGCTAGAGGTTTTACTTTTAGAGGGAAATGCCTGGTGCAAGGCTCTGTTTGGACTCCATTTTGATGCCACTGTTGTGTATCACTTTTTACATCAAACCTGCATGAATCACAGCTGAAGTGGGACTGATATTATGAGTAGTTATGGGTGAGGTACTGAAGACTAAGGGTTTTTTTTTTTAAACATCTACCTGTAAAATAAATTAGTTTTGCCCTGGTATAGAGAATTTCTCACCACTAGTGAATCACCAGTAGATTTGCATCCAGCAAACAAGATATGATATATGAACAAGTTCTGAAGAACTTAACTACCCCAGTATTATGTATGTAAATTAAAGGGAAACATTTTCTTTAAATGGGCCACAAATGAAGTGATATGGGAACTGATCTTAGGTTGTGTGGGCTTGAATGTAGTGAATGACAGCTGTAAAGAGCAGCCTTATAGTAGCTAATGAAACCAGATGGCTTTCTGTTTGTGGAATCCCAGGGTTACACATTTTATTTTAATTTTCCTGTTCTCCATTTATAGATTGTAAAAGAAAAAGAGAGATTCCGAAAAGCTCCACCAAACTACGCCATGAAGAAAACGCAGCTATTAAAAGAAAAGGTAAAAAGCAGTGGCCATGGGTTCAGGCAGCCTTGAGTAAAATGGTCTTTCTAAAGGTAAAAAACGGTGGCCCTGGGTTCAGGCAACCTTGAGTAAAATAGTCTTTCTAAATGCAGTTTCATGCAATTTTTTCTAGTGCCTGATTTGAGTTCTTTCCCAAAATTACCTGTTTATAGTGAATGCTTTGATTGTGCCTTCCTTGAATTGAGGTTCATTTTTGGTACAAGGTATAGACAGATTGTTCAACTTGTACCATCAGCCCTAAAAAATTTGTATCAACCCCAGTAGTGGTAAACTGCTAATTGGCAGCACTCTTAAAATAATGGTCCATTAAGCAAGTTAAAATTAATCACTGTACTGATGTTTGTTCTTCTTGCCTTGTGTGTCTGATCGGTGTTTATCCCATTTTATCTAATGAACAACAGAACTACTTGATCTAATGTTAGCATGATAATATGTTGATGAGATTTTTAATGAACTCTGACCCATATAACAAGTGTTGTGGTGATAGGTCAGGCCTAACAAACTCATCTTTGTTGAAGGCAATGGCAGAGGACATGGGAGACCAAGATAGGGCAAAACAGATTCAAGATCAGCTTAATGAGCTAGAGGAGAGAGCAGAAGCCTTGGATCGTCAGCGAACAAAAAATATTTCAGCCATTAGGTATGTATCTTGACATTTAATGGTTGGCCAGAAACAACATACCACAAGTTGGACTTCTGCAGAAATTTTGAGTTTTCTTCTTTCTAAAGTAAACCCTATGGTTACTAATCTTATTTGCAGACAATTAATGCTTATTTTCTCCATCTTATTACTGATGAATTAACATGTTAAGAATTTAAGGGAATGTCTCTGTGAATTATGTTAATACTGGCACTGTGGGGTTTTTTTGCAGTTACATTAATCAGAGGAACAGAGAATGGAACATTGTGGAGTCTGAAAAGGCTTTAGTGGTGAGTGTAATAATCATGGAGAAGTACACATACAATGTAGAAAGGTCACAGAAAAGGTAACCACCTAAGCTAATTCTTCAGGAGAAGCTGTTGCTTTGCCGTGTGCCATCTTGGTGACAGTTTCATCAGTCTTATAAAGAGAATTGCTTGATACTTTATAATAAGCAAGGATTGCTCTGGTTGTAATTTTGTTGGTTTCAAATGTAGCTTGTTCATAATATAAATACAGTAAAACGGCATGTAGTAATAGCTATTTGCAGAAACTAACCTATTGATCTGCAAGAACAAGATTATGCAAATAAAATTGCATCTCTTGGATGTAATCTTTCCCTGCCAGCAGAATATTTCATCTGAGATGGTGAGGGAGATATATCTGCTTTGGGCTTTGCTCTACATCCCTGCATCTGCATTTTGAAACCACCTTTAACCTAGAAAGATTCCTAGTGATGCAGAAGAGGAAAAGAGCCTAGGACGGAGAGGAAGCAATTGCTAGAAGCAAAAGAGTGCTCAGTGCTCATTTCATCTTTAGCCTTCCCTGTCACATGCATGTTGTGCTTCCCTTTACACCCACACATCCCCATCCCAGTTATAGGGATCATACACAGTTAAGTGAAAAGAAAACATCATTGTTCCAACATACTAGCTTGGTTTACACAGTCCCATGGTTTGTTATGGGAGTGAGCCTGGGTTTGTGTGGTCCCTCTTTCCCTCACAAGTACCTAAAAATGAATCACTTCTGTTTTTGTGACAAGTTGTACTTTACTGCTGCATCCAGATCACAAACTATTAATCCTGCTTTGGAAGCAAGAGAATAAACTGTAAGGAAATTATCAGTCCAAAGCCAGGTTTTGGTAAAAAAAATGGCTGAACTCAGGTTCAGAATTGTAAGTGTTGTCAGGCTTTGGCCTAGTTCAGATATGTGGTGGCTGGGCTGACTAATAATCAGCCCAGAGCAGTGCGGAGCAGTCGCTGAGTTCCCCAGTGATTCAAATTGGGAGACTGTTTTCAGAGACGCTCTGTCTGCACTCCCTAGATTTTCACACAGCTGAAATGCTAATTAACAGCTCGGCCCTGAATGACTCTTGAGTTGCCAGATGATGCGCTGAGTCCTAGAAGAGATGGCTTCTCAGCTCACCCAGTTCACTCTCCATTCTTTTCCTCTCTGAGCTAGCTTTCCTCAACCAAGCTCAGACCATCATGCAAGTATGCCAGAGAGAAGCTGAAAGCCATATGCTATTCATAACTTTAGCATGTCCCTATGCTGAACCAGCTAGGCATGGGAGGGGGCTCAGGTTCTAATAGTTGGTTGAGATGCCATCTAATGGATGTCAACAAATGGATGCCAAACAGAGATGCTTAGGTAGCCAGCTCTCAAGTTTTAAATAGTCAGATTACATGTTGAAGCAGTAAGGTTTTCTTATTTTAATGTCTGTTGCCTGCGTAAGAGCGCTTTATGCTTTTTGCAACACTCCTTAAGCTTAACAAAATTAACTTTTATTTAAGCTGAGTCTGGAATGCATGATGTGGGCAAACCCGGAGATTGGAAAGCCAATGCCTTTGGGAAAGGAAGAGCTTTCAGTCTCACAAAAAAAGGAAACACGTCACACCTGCCTGATTGCTGAAATGGCTGTGATTAGGATGCAGGGAGGCGACCACCCTTCAAAATCATAGTTTGTGATTTGAGTATAGTGACAAACCGCCATATGCTGTGGAAAGTGGAAGTGAAGAGTCTTCTATCAGCACAAGGGGAGGGGAGGGAGCATGCAAGTGGATCCTCTTAATGCTCATTCCCATGACCAGAATGGTTTGTTGTGTGAACTTAAGGACTGTGTCTCCTTGTACCAACCCATGAGCCGCTCTCAACAAATGTTGCTCATCATTCCATTGCGAAATCAGGTTCAGTCTTCTCTAGTGAGTTCCAACGACTTTTCATTGCTGTGCTAATTCTTTGGAATGGCCTGCTTGAGGAAGTTAATAAAACCCCAATGCTAGGCAGTTTTAGAAATCATCTAACAGTTCTATTCCAAGGGGTTTTTTTATTTCAAAAAATGTTTTTTATGATTTTGGGCTCTGATCTGTATTACATAATTGGGCAACACAGCTTACTACTGATACTTGTTAATACGTTTGTTAATGTGTTTTGGTTTTGTTAACTACTTTGAAATTGAGGAAGTGGGATATAAATTTTTAAACCTGTCACTGCCTTTTTTGTGTTTAATCCCAGACATTTTAAGGAATAGTAGAAAAGAGCAAGAATCCAGTAGCACCTGTAAGACTAACAAAAGTTGTGGTAGACTATGAGCTTTCATGAGTCACAGCTCACTTCTTCACAGCTTCACTTCTGAAGAAGTGAGCTGTGGCTCACGAGAGCTCGTACCCTACCACAAATTTTGTTAGTCTTATAGGTGCTACTAGACTCTGGCTCTTTTCTACTGCTACAGGAAGACTAACATGGTTACCCATCTTGATCTATCTCCATTTTAAGGAATAGTGTACATTGCAGTACTGTGAGCCAGATACTTGGCTAAAGGAGTTTCTGATCCTTTGTAGGACAGATAACCTTATGTTCATGTGTAAAGCTATGCTATGGAAAACCCAAACAGAGCAGAAAAAGGTGACTGAATATTTTGTATTTTTCTGTGCAGGCTGAAAGCCACAATATGAAAAACCAGCAAATGGATCCCTTTACTAGGCGGCAGTGCAAACCCACAATAGTCTCCAATGTAAGTAAAATCAGGAGATAAACAGTAGATTATTCATGTGTCAAAGTGGCCTGTGAATATGATTATCTGGAACAATGCTATCCACAGTGCTGTGTATAATGCTGAAGTAGTATCAGCATAAGACAGTGGTGTCTGGGTTGGACTATACATTGATCAAAAGGATATTTGAAGGGCTGCTTTTACTTATTTTAGTGTTGTACGAAGTTCTTCATATCCAAATTGCTCCTTCAGTTAGTGCACGGCATAGCACACCATGCCGTTCAAGCCCTTCCCAGCCTTTGCTTAAGATTCTTGCACCAAGTCTTGATCTAGCAGTTGAACTGATGGCATTCCACTGGTAGCCTGTAGAATCCAACCTGTCATCTTCTCATTGCCTATCTCAGTGAAGAACAGTGTGTTATAGCCTCCGTCAGCAAAATGATGTATTTGTGACCAAATCCAGTATAATTGAACCAGAATATTGATGTCACTCTTTGAAAATAGCTGAAAACACTAGATCTGAAAAGACATCCTTTATCATTCTAACTATACATATATTACTGCGTCCCATTCAACAAGTACAGTTGTATGCTTGTTTGCTCCTGTATGAAGAACAGTAGGGTATTGAGTTGATACTAAATCTCTGCTTCCTGTTGCAGTCTAGAGATCCTGCTGTCCAAGCTGCTATCCTTGCCCAACTGAATGCAAAATACGGATCTGGTGTATTGCCAGATGCTCCAAAGGATGTGAACAAGGCAAGTGCACACAACCTCTAGCTTCTTTCATGAGTGTTTATCCTATAATGTAGACAACTAATTCTAATAGAATTGTAACCTCATGAAACAGTTGCATTTTTAGGCATATGAATAGGAAACAGAAGTCTAAGAACAGAATGGGTTCTCTTTAGTGTGTGAGATGACTGATGCATTCCAGAACCATTCAAACATAATAAACTTTCTGGTGTTTCCTTCAGACTCCACCTGCCTTAGCTGCTTAATATTGAAAGCCTCTTACTTTGTTCCAGAGTCAGGGAAAAGACAAAGATATGAATTCAAAATCAGCCAGTGACCTCTCAGAGGACCTCTTCAAAGTGCATGATTTTGATGTGAAGATCGATCTCCAGGTTCCCAGCTCAGGTGAGTAGTGCTGTTGTGGCCTGTTAACTGTAGAACGTGAAGGAAAATTTTGGTTTCTGCTGCCTTGTGGAAAATGTCAAATTCTTAGAGGGAAAAAAATCAATGTTTGTGAATGGAAAAGTGAATTTTGTACAAATGTTTCCTATGGCTGCTCCTGGCTCCTTCCTAATGACAGTGTCCAGAGGTTTTCTGTTCTTTTATTAAAATATACTGGGGTTTTAATTAGTTTCAGTTGCTTACTATGGATTTTGTTTAATCAAATAACCCGTGAAATTCATCCCTGGTTGCACTTTGTCTTGGAAATGCATAGAAACTTCTCTACAAGTTTTTCCTTTTAGAATAGTAGCGCCTGCAGATTATTAAACTGTATCTCACAAGTTTAACCCTTTACCACTTAGGGTTTTTTTCTGTAAACAAAGAAGTGTATAGGGTACTAAACAGCCTCATAATAAAACTATTAAATTTGTAACAGGGGTTCTTTTTCGTCCCAAACAATTGAACCCACCAGGGAGTATTGGAGTAAAAAATACCTCTTGAGTTTTAATGTTGAACGTTTATATTCACATAACTTACCTGCTATTAGCATATTGGCTGCTGTCAGTACCGTACTTGTTCATAGTACTCTTTCCATACAGATCCTTGAAGGGACCACTCTCTAGCACAAAGGCAACTTTCAGGTGCTAAAAATTGCATAGGTTTTTCTCTTAAGTGGCTGCTACAGAGCTGAGATCTTTGCTGAGCAAACTTGCTCTGTGCCAGAGTCATAGGACATGGATAGCAGTACAAGAGGATACACTGTAGACAGGTGAAATAACGTGCTTTTTATCTGTTCCATTAATGAATAAATTGCCGACATATCCTCATGTAATACCTATTTTCTGTATTACATGGCATGTAACACTAGGAATTATTTAAAAATGGCTTGGAACTAAGTCACCTAATATTGATTATACTACATTGACAAAAAGGGCCATTTCTAATCTGTCAGTTTATCCAGTATGTCACATTCATTACAACTTAGTTTGGAAGTACGTTACAAGAGATGTTTTGAAGTAAATAAGTAAAACTACACTGAAGTGTGGGACAGAAATAACAGCAATAACAACAAGATTCAATTTATATACCACTCTTCAGGACAACTTAACACCCACTCAGAGCGGTTTACAATGTTGTTATTATTCCCACAATAAACACCCTTTGAGGTGGATGGGACTGAGAGAGCTCTGGAAGAGCTGTTACTGACCCAAGGTCACCCAGCTGGCTTCAAGTGGAGGAGTGGGGAATCAAACCTGGTTCTCCATATTAGAGTCCCACTGCTCTTAACCACTACACCAACCCCTAAGTTTCTTCTGCATTTGTCACCAAGATGCTGTTTTTAGTTTTGTGACAGCCTACTGTCTATCACCTCTCCAGAGCAAGAGAACAAAAATTGGTCTGTACTTAATGTAATATAAGCATATTATCCAAGAAGAGCTCTGCTGGATCAGAGCAGTGATCCATTCGTTCCATCATCCTCTCTCATACCAGCCAGTTACTATGGAAGGCCACCAACAGGGCACAGAAGCCAAGGTCTTCCTCTGATATTGTCTCTTGGATCTGGTATTCAGCAGTTTACTGCCTCTCAGTATGGAGACACTGATAGATCCTATCCTCCATGAATCTGTCTGTATCCCCTTTAATGTATCGCCTTTTAAAGTTAGGTATTTTTGTGGCCATCACTACATCCTCTAGTAGTGAATTCCACATCTTAATCACTTGTTGTGTAAAGTAATTTTTTTGTCTGTCCTGAATCTACTGCACAACAGCTTCATTGGATGCCTTCCAGTTCTGGTATTTGGGAAAGGAAGGCAAAGTTCCCCCTGTCTCTATCTACCCAGTGCATAATTTTATAAACTTCTAGCATGTCCTCCTTAGTAGTTTCTTTTCTAAATTGAGAAGCCCCAAACATTCCAGCTTTTTCTCATAGGAAAGGTGCTCCAAACCCCTACTCATCTTGGTTGCCCTCTTCTGTTACTTTCCCTAGCTCGAACCAAAAACAAGCGGTAGGGTTCCAGAACCAAACAGACATAGACCAGGGGCATAAAGCCTCAGAACCCAAGAAAGCACTACACGGTGTTATATTACATACAAACTCTATTCAATGCAGTCAAAAATATATGTACCATGAATTACAGTGAATCGAATAAATATATATATCAAAGCAATCTCATCAATCGTCCATTTGTTCTGTAACATGTGCAGTCCCAGTAAAAAGTCCAATCCTGGTAGGCAAACCTTCAATGAATACCAAGTTAATATCCGAAATCCAATAATTTCAAAGGCTGAGTTGTGGCCTGAATGTCCAACCAGAAGACTGGCCAGGAGATTGGCAAGTTAATATTATTTGCGATCAGCTGTTGTAACGGTCCTGAGAAAGATTTATGGCATCCTATTATGGTTTGATATCATATGATCTGGCCTCGTTGATAATTGGCTATGAAGAAGAAGTGCCGAAACGAGCAGAAGTAATAGCTGGCAGGCTTGTCGCCAATCTCCTGGCCAGTCTTCTGGTTGGACATTCAGGCCACAACTCAGCCTTTGAAATTATTGGATTTCGGATTTTAACTTGCCAATCTCCTGGCCAGTCTTCTGGTTGGACATTCAGGCCACAACTCAGCCTTTGAAATTATTGGATTTCGGATATTAACTTGGTATTCATTGAAGGTTTGCCTACCAGGATTGGACTTTTTACTGGGACTGCACATGTTACAGAACAAATGGATGATTGATGAGATTGCTTTGATATATATATTTATTCGATTCACTGTAATTCATTGTACATATATTTTTGACTGCACTGAATAGAGTTTGTATGTAATATAACACCGTGTAGTGCTTTCTTGGGTTCTGAGGCTTTATGCCCCTGGTCTATGACTTTCCCTAGCTCTGCAGTGTCCTTCCTGAGATAACAGTGACCAGAACTGCACACAGTATTCCAGATGAAGCCACACCACGGATCTATTCAGGGGCATTATAATATTGGCTGTTTTATTTTCAATCCCTTTTCTAATAGCAGCACAGAGTTTGTCTTTTTTGTTGCTGTAACACACGGAGTTGACACATTCATTGAGCTATCCACGCTGACCCCCCAGGTCCCTTTCCCTCAGCAAGTTCAGACAGCATTTGCATATACCTGAAGTTGGAATATTTTTTTTGTTCTAATGTGAATCAACTTAAGCTGTCCTACATTGAACTTCATTTGCCACATTGTTGCCCACTCGCCCAATTTGTGGAATCCTCCTGGATTTCTTCACAGTTGGTCTTGGGTTTCCCTGTCTTAAAAACATTTGTGACATCTGTGTACTTGGCTACGACATTGTTCATCCCCAGTTCCAAATAATTTATGAACCAATTAAATAGCACCAGCCCCAATACTGATCCTTGTGGGACTCCATCTCTTATTTTCCTCCATTGAGAGAACTGTCCTGCCCATTTATTCCTGCCCTCTGCTTCTTGTCATTTAACCAATTTTGATCCCTAAGAGCAGGGCCGGCGTGCCCATAGAGGCTAGGTAGGCAGTGGCCTCAGGCGCGAGGGCCCTGGAGAGGTGCCAGAGGGGGTGTCGGGGGCGGAGGCGTGCGCCGTGGAGCTGGTGTGGCTGGCCCGCAGCTGCTGCAGCCAGCCAGCCCTGTGCTGCTGCTGCTGCCGCCGCCGCCACCACACGCCCTAGCTGGGCGCAGCAGCCACGCCACCCCAGCCATCCGCCGGCGAATGCCCCGGCTTGCGCTGCGCAATGACGTCATTGCGCAGTCTGTGGCGCGTGTGCGCTGTGTACGCGCAGGAGGGGGGTTGCCGCAGGCACCAGAGACCCTGGCGCCGGTAGTGCCTAAGAGGACACATCCTCTTATCCTGTGGCTGCAAAACTAACTTAGGAGTCTTTGGTGAGAAACCCTCTCAAAAGCCTTTTGAAAGTCCAAGTATATAATGCATACCAGGTCATTGTTATCTACATGCTTGTTCATTTTCTCAAAGAACTCCAATAGATAGGTGAGGTAGGACTCCCTTTGCAGAAAGCCATGCTGATTTTTCATCAGCAGGCTTTGTTTGTCTATGTGAATAATAATTGTTGTTATTACTGCTTCAGTTGCAAGAACAGTATAGGCTGAAACCAGACTTTCTTTCATGCCAAGATTTCACTGCATAAAGTTTTGATCTGTGTCATCTCCCAACAGAGTCTAAAACACTGGCTATCACCTCCAAGGCTCCTCCTGCAAAAGATGGGGCACCCCGGCGGTCACTGAACCTGGAGGACTACAAGAAAAGGCGGGGACTTATTTGAGCATACCCACTCTCTGCTGCTTCTGATCCTGCATGCAACATGATGTCCATTATTTTGTTCCTTCCCTCTTCAGTTTGCCCTTTGGGGTTGGAGCAGCAACAGAGCTGGGAAGAGACTCTTCAAAATTGCCAGCCATCTGTAATATAAACCATTGACTCTTTACTGTATAGATCTCCCTTCTTGCCCTTTCCTCCTGCCACCCACACGTGTGGATCCGTGCTATTTAGGGTTTTGGGGGGATTTTTTTTTATACAGCTGGTTGGCTGGCTATCAATACTCAGTGTTAACCTGGAGTCTGGATTTCTGCAGGGAATCTCTTGGAGGCACAAGCAGTGTTCACTCTTGGCTGACTTACCACCACAGGCAAGGAAAGTGAAACTGGCACAAGGCCTCTTGGGGCTTGAAAGTCACCTACACCTTTTTCCCTACTCTTTCCCCCCTGGCCCCCAGCTTTGAAGAAGGACATCTTTACAAACTGAGTTAGGTTGAAAGTGTACATTTTTGTGGGGGTGGGCGGGTTGTGCAAATTTTTTTCAGGTGGTTTTTTTATCATTTTTAGCCTGCAGTACTGTTTGTATCTGTCACAGTTCTTTACAGCTGTCCTGAATTTCTACCAGCTACATTGGAGCATCCAAAACAGCAAGAGCAATTTAGTAAAAGTAATTCTTACTAAACAAAAAAGAGTCTGGCTGACAATAATTGTGCAACTTCACTCTTCTCCGTTTGCACAGACTTGTAAAAATTACTCCCCTCTCCTTCCTCCAGTGTCTTGCTTTGTAAAATCTGTACTACGTAATACTAAATTTCCCTTTTATCAGAGAGGTGGGGCAACTTCTTCCCTCTTGATCTCTCTCTTTTTTTAATTACAAAATCTATATTGTCATCGAGCTTTTGTTTTCCCTCATGGTCACCTCATCTTTTCCAGGCCAGAATTTTTTTTTATTTGCCTCTTGCTTAAACTTAAAAACGAAACAAAACCTTGATTTGCTGAATGGGAAGGATACAGTAGAAAACAAAACTAGGAAAATATGGAAGGGCAGTTCCTTGACCTATATGTAACTGGTACAACATGTGCAGAGGAATTCTAGCACAAGAATTGTATGTATGGAATGTCTGAATAGGAACAAGATGACTGCTTGATAATCACTCAGGTGTAAAGATCAAAGTGTAAATAAATGGCATTTTATCAAAGAGCTCTTCAGAATAAAATACAGTGAGTTATACTGCATTAAGAACTATATACACACACCGGTGATCTGACAGATTACTCTAATGCCAGTTCTGGAAAGTGCCCTGAATTAAGGTTGCTTTTCTCACTCTGGGTGAAAAGGAAAACCCCTAACATGCATAAAGCATTCTTAAGCAAGCCCAGCAAACTGTTTTGCTTACATCTGAATAGAAGTTTGAATCTTGTGGCTCTGATCCTTATCAATGCTTTAATGCATTTTCTTTGTAATTCTTTATTTAAGACTAGGAAGATATGGAACTGTGTAAAACTTGATGAAGTGAAGAGAGGATTTTAAAAAGCTCAGAATCCTCCCCCTGAAGCAGTTCTTGTCAGGTCCTGTAAACTGTGTGGCTTTATTTACTAGATAGTCCATAGTTTGTGACCCACTTTGTGGACTATTGTGTAAACACGTAATCATTCTGTTTTTCTGCCTTTTTTCCCAAACTGCCCTTCCTTGAGCTCGCTCTTCTGATCTCTTATTTACATATGTGCTTCTAACTTTTTTAAAGAATGAATTTCTTGAATCTGCCAATGTATCGCTGTTTGGGCACTATCATGATACACATGATGTGGATACACAGCTGGCCTCACTTGATTTTTGCCAGCAACATCTGTAGTAGCCAGTCTCCCCAACACCAACACTTCTGATAAAGAAAAATATTGTAAAACTACTGCAGGGTTTAATAGCCTACCAATTTCTACAAAAGTTAGGAAATAGGAGAATGAAAGAGCAAGCAGAGATTGAAATGTATAACTTCCTTGAGTTTTCACCAGCTCTGCTCTGATGGCAGTCCAGACCTTTGCAGCAAAGGTATGCCTGCTGAAATCTGGGCTTTATAACTGAAATATGGATGACATCCTTAAGTTGTAAATAATGCAACAGTTTTCTTAATGGAGCTACAGAAACGAGGAGGGGATGATGTATTTAGGAAAAACGAATGAACTATCCCCTATTCACCAATGAAAGATTCTGACCTGAACAGAGGTCATGGCCTACCAGTCCTTGTACACCATCTGTTCTTTCACTGAGAATAATGCCTTGAGGGAGTATTTTTTCCTCAAATAGTTATGGAATTGATTGTTTATGAAGGTGTAACGTTTTCTCCTCTTTAAGTGCATGTGACAGTGAGTGACAACAACAATGGCTCATTGGGAGGGGATGGGTTTATTTGCTTTAATTCATTTGATGTCTTGGCAGCATTCGTTACAAATGTATAGACTTCTATAAATAAACTTTGGTTGGTTTTAATGAGGCTGCCCATGTTTAATCCTTTGGCTGCATAAAATACTCTGAATACCTCAAATGCAATTTGTACTTTTCCCTGAAGTCAAATGAAGAGAGGTCAGAGAGGCTTGCTTTCATTTTAAGTGATGAATAACCCATATTCCTCCTCATTTGGCCACCTCGGAGTTTAAAATCTGCTTCAGATTTACTCTTCAGTTAAGTTTAAATGCACTAAAAAGAGTGAGAAGTTTGAGGCACAAGGCTACAGATGTCCTTGAACAGTTGCTTTTCAAAAAACACAGGTGGAATATAAACAAGGAGTTCTTTCTCATAGAGTAAAGAATATATAAGGGAGGTGTTCACTTGCTATGTGTTTACTTCCAGAATGGGCAAGATCACATACTGTCATACAATCTTTACAGCCTCAAGTAAAGATTTAATGGCCAGCTAGTTTATTTGCACAGCTATGCCTGTAAGAAAAGTTAAGAACTTGAATGTTAGGGAGAAGAAAGAAGCATTTGTCCTTTTCTTGAACTGAAAGAACAAAGCAGCAAAAAAATTTGAGGGACTTTTAATTGAATGTCAAACACTGGATTTGCTGTATGGCTCAAGTGACTCAACATCCAAAAACATGTCACTAAAAAAATTTCATCAAGGCAATACAAAAACTGAATTTCAGAGCATATTTCTATTTATAATAGTACCTGGGCCTTATAATATCCTTGGTTGCACCAAGAGCTCTAGATTTGTGCTGTTGGGACTGAAGGAAATTTCTAGCGAAAGGGTCTATTATTTGGGGTATGGGTGGGTATGTGGGTGGTGTAAGTAGACCCAGGTTCAAATCCCTGCTTGTGACAGAAAGTCACTGACCTCAGGGCCTTGTGCTGCCAATGTAATTTACCATAGAGCTGGGGGGGTTTGTTTTGAGGAGCATAATCCTAAAGGAAGGAGTAGGCAATGTGAAAAGACTTCTACCTGAATGCCACTGCCAGAGTACACAATACTGATCTTGAAAGACCAATGAGATGAGTCAGTGGAAGGCAGCTGCATATTATTTGTGTTCACTTCTGGATTAACATCCCAAAACATTTTTGTTCAGATGTAGTATGTATGTGTAGGGCTTTTTTTGAGCTGGAACACCCCAGAACAGCGTTCTGGCACCTTTTTAAAATATCCATGTGACTAGTGTCATGGTATTTTTCAAATGGCCTGTTTTGGCCATTTTGGGCCTGATCCATTTAGGGCCCCAAACGGCCCGGATCGGGCTAGTGCTGGGCAGGGGAGGGTTCCCCCGCCTAGCAGTGACCCATTCCAGGCCGTTTAGACCCCGATCTGGGCTGTTTTGGCCGTTTTGGGCCCATTTAGGTTCCCCTGCCCGGCAGCAACCCATTCCAGGCTGTTTCGCCCCCAATCCGGGCCATTTTGGGGGCATTTCGAGCCATCAGACCCCCCCCCCCATGGAGCACAGGAGCGCTTCCAGGGCAGCCACGGCCTGTGTGATGATGTCACTTCCTGGAAGTAATGTTATTGTGTAGTCCCAGAAGTCCCAGGAACTTCTGGGCCTCCTCTGGCCTCCTCCCAGGATTTGCCTTCGATGAGAGTTCTCCCACCTCTTTCCTCAGAATAAACGCCCTGTATATGTGGATAAATGCCTACTTGAATGAATTTGGGCCTGCAAAAATCAAATGAAACTAGCAATTTGCAGGACTCTGAAAACCCAGAACACAAGCATGTGTAAATCGGACTGTGGTCTGGTGACACACTTAAGATCCTAACAGGGACTCTGCAACTCCATAAATTGCTGTGATTCTACTATGGCACTACTCAACTGTCGCCTTTCAAATGGCAAATTGTGCTGCATGCACAGTCTGGCTCTGTCCATTGTCTTTTTGTACTTTGTGTAACATTCTTAAAAACGGATGGCCCTTCTCTTTTGATTTTAAAAAGCCTTTAAAGCAATGCCTGTTTCATCAAGCCTTTTCTTAAAGACCTTACAGATTATCAGCTGTCATAAATGGACTTTTTTTTACTGTATAGAGTCAGTCATTTATTTATTTGAACTACATATACGCCTGCCCTACTCCCAAACAAGTAGGACCCAAGGCAGCTAACGAAAGGAAAAATGGAATGATTTCTTGTTTGTATCTAATTTTAATTTGATATTGTCAGCAGCTTTGAGCTAACCTGGAAAGCTACAAAAATCATATTTTATGAATATACTGTAAAATGATAAATGTATTCATCTTGATTTCAGCTGACCTTTGTTATATAGATTGCTATCTGTTGAACCTTACTCCAAAAACCTATAATACCTTTTGTTAAGACCACCCACAATAACACAACTGTGTATGCAAAGGTGGTTGTTGGGGGTTTTCCGGGCTGTATTGCCGTGGTCTTGGCATTGTAGTTCCTGACGTTTCGCCAGCAGCTGTGGCTGGCATCTTCAGAGGTGTAGCACCAAAAGACAGAGATCTCTCAGAGATCTCTGTCTTTTGGTGCTACACCTCTGAAGATGCCAGCCACAGCTGCTGGCGAAACGTCAGGAACTACAATGCCAAGACCACGGCAATACAGCCCGGAAAACCCCCAACAACCATCGTTCTCCGGCCGTGAAAGCCTTCGACAATACATGTGTATGCAAACTTTAAATTTCTCCTTGATTTTTCATTAGGCTGGATGTTAAAAAAGGGGGTGGGGTGGGGTGGGGTGGAGAAAAGATGCCTGAATTTATCTTACAAAGAGATTCTAAAGGGGAAAGAATCTGGGAAGACACATCTAGGTAACACTAACCCAATTTGGTTTAATTTATTTCCTTAGTACCCTGTTAATAAAAAGGACTACCTCTCAGCCTATTAAGAGTTCTGTGTTGGGTGTCAGAGATATTTTTATCAGCTTCTTGTCTTGTGTTTTTGATTGAATGGTGGCCTCAGAAGACTACGGGTGCAAACTGTGATAGTAAGGACACCCTGCATAATATTAATTATAACAGCATTCCATCTAGGATGCAGACAGAAGCCTTAAGACCATTCTCTACATCCAGGGGAATTCCAGATCAGGTTTAAGATTTTGGTTTTAACATATAAGGCCCTATATAGACTGAGACCAACATATCTGCAGGACTGCCTCTTGCCATATGTTCCCTGTAGGGTGCTCTGTTTAGGCGATAAAATCTGCTGGTGATTGCCGTCCCCCATGAGGTTCGCCTGACCTCGACCAAGGCCAGGGCTTTTTCGGCCCTGGCACCAGCCTGGTGGAACTCTGTCTGTGAAAACTAGGGCCTAGCAGGACCTGTTATTGTTGCACTGGGCCTGTAAGATGGAGATGTTCTGCCAGGCCTATGGTGGTTGAGAAGGGGTGAACTACCCAGCTGGTCTCCTGCCGGAGGCAGGGAGGCATTTGAGCTCCTCTTCTAAGCCTACTGTTTTAAATAGCTTGCCACCTGTGCCCCTGGGTTTGAATGCTTTTTGGACTGAAATATTGAGTGCTACATTTTAATCTTTCAAACTTTTTTTATTGTAATTGTATCTGTTAGACTTTAAATTATGGTTGTTTTTATATGTTTGATTATATAAATAGCCCAGGAGAGCCTGATCTCATCTGATCTCAGAAGCTAAGCAGGGTTTGCCTTGGTTAGTGATTGGATGGGAGACCTCCAACAAACACTAGGGTTGCATAGGCAGGCAATGGCAAACCACCTCTGTTAGTTTTTTTTGCCATGAAAACCCCACCAGGGGTCGCCATAAGCCAACTATGACTTGAGGGCAGGATTTCATTTTTCATATGCTGTTATCCGCTCTGAGCCCACTTGCCTGGAGAGTGGGCTGTAAATTTAATATAATAAAAAAAATAAATGCACACTTTTTATTAACATCCAGTCTGATGAAGAGTTCCAGAGCACTCAAAAACTTATGCATTATGTTGTACCATTTTAATTGGTCTTTATAAAACTTGCTAGATGGTGCCTATGTTTGGATATTGCTATGGACGTTTGTCTATTGGCCTTTGTAATAATAGGGATGTAATTAAACAGCTCGAAGAGAAATTGTATGCACACTTACAGTGCAATATAAAGTCTCTTCATAAACATGACTCATTATGTTGTATTTTAAAAGCATGTTAAGCAGCTGTTTAGTGACGACCCAGCCTGAAGCCAGCATCAGGAAATGGCAGTTTATCCAGTTTTCACTAATACAGCAGTTTTTTTATTTTGTTGAAAAAGGTCTGTATAAACGTGTTTGTTTTAGGGGAGGGAGCACTGAAACATTTCAAAAGCATCAACCGCTGGAAGCAAACTCACTAAAACTTCCATTTTCTTTAATACAGGCATGCTCAAGTATTGAATGGACTTTGTAAAATGGATGTAGTTGTCAGCCCTGGCACCAGGGTTTATGGCGCCGGAGGCCAGCCTTGCGTGCGTGCCCTGTGCACGTGCATCCCGGACTGCGTGATGACGTCATCACGTGATGACGTCATCACGCAGTGCGCCAGCGGGTGGCTGGGGTGGAGCGAGGAGGCCTGTGCACTGCGCGCCGCCCCAGCCGCCTGTCGTCCCTGGCCCGTGTCTGCTGCGCCTGCCTGGGTGCGGGTGGCAGCAGCAGCGGCGCGGGGCTGGCTGGCGGCAGCGTGGGACACCTCCTCTGGTGCCCCCTCCGGCCCCACGGCGCCCACGGCCCCCACCTCACGGCTTCAACGGTGGCGCCGGGCCTGGTAGTTGTACAGATCCTTAATGAGTAGAGTCCAGTAGCACCTTTATGACTAACCAACTTTATTGTAGCAGGGCTATTGTCGGGTATAGAGTGTTTTGTTAGCCTGGTGTTTTTCAGGACTGGAAACCATGCTCTATTCATTCTTAAAGTCTCTTTTTTCCTGTTGAAATTGTGCTTATGCTTGTGAATTTCAATGGCTTCCCTGTGCAGTCTGACAAAGTAGTTGGAAGTATACCGGACAATAGCCCTGCAGAGAAGATTAGCACATCAAGCACCAATCCATATGCAAAAGAACCTCCTCAGGACACAGTGAAGCCTCCCTCCATTAGCATTCCACACCCTGGGAAACTCTTACAGGATGACTCAGCCCAACCCCAACCCTCCTGAGTAGATACAAATGACCTGCCAACATCTTTTCCACACTGTGACACTGAGAGATGTCTGTCTTTTGGTGCTACACCTCTGAAGATGCCAGCCACAGCTGCTGGCGAAATGACAGGAACTACAATGCCAAGACCATGGCTATACAGCCCGGAAAACCCACAACAACCAGAGAGCTGCTAACTTTTTTAAAAAGACTAAATTTCTTCCTACTTCCACGACCCAAACCACGAATTTTCCTGTGAAACAGCAGAACTCCTCTGATTCAGATTCTCAATGCCCAGGAACTTCAATTGACCAAAAGGCGCAAGTGGCATGGAACGGGGCATCTGGACATGACATCCAGTCAGTCTGGGCCTCTCTTTTTCCTGTGTTTCACCCTAATTACTTTCCTTCCACTGTTGAACAAAGCTTCTTCAGCTAACCAGTGACCAACGTGATCAATTCACTCAAAACTCTACCAAGCTCTGCAAGGCTTCTTAGTCCCCACCCCCCACCCACCCCCCACAAGTCCAAATGTCAAACCATTCCTTTCTTCAAGTATTTTATGAATAGGTGTTCTGGACAATATGGGTTCTTAGTGAACCCATAGGTTTAAGCGCCCTATCCCTGCTTGCTATGGTTCCAACTTCCAACCCAAATCACCCTCCTACACATCTGGGAACTGATTTCTGAGCACAGTATTCCCAAACCTTGTGTGACCACATTAGGAAAAGTATAACATGTAGCTGATGCTTTTATCACTGATTGAGACACTTAATGGTTCTAGTTTTAGCTTAACTGTTCTATTTTATTTATAGAGACTATGAATGGTTATCTCATTATCAGAAGTAACTGACTTCCTTAACAGAAGCAAACTGATCTCCATATCAGAAGCTACTGTTTGCATCTACTCCTCCCTCCCCTCTCCACCTATATATCTGACCAGTTTCTTCTTGCCCTCCATGCATCTGACGAAGAGAACTGTGATTCTCGAAAGTTTATGCTACAATAAAGTTGGTTAGTCTTAAAGGTGCTACTGGACTCTTTTTGATTTTGCTACTACAGACTAACACGGCTACTCCTCTGCATATTTTATTTATATCCTACTTTTCTCTCCAATGGGGACCCAAAGCCGCTTAAAATACAAAACCAACGAAATAGAAACAAACAAGCAAATCTTCCTCCCAGGCTTTAGGAACTTGTGGGTGGTGTAGAACACACTCAGCCAGATCTTTACAAGGGTACTTTGAACTTATGCTGAAAATGTACTCAACATAAAGGATCTTTTTCCATATGTGGTATACTTGTAAGAAAGCAAAAAAACACAATTGGACACAAATACAACTATTAATTTAGAAGATTTTAAAGGTTAAAATATAATTGAAACCAGAGACCTTTTTGTTGGGAATTATGGATATATAGTTGGAAAGAAGTTATAAAACTGTTCTTATATACAATTACTGCAGTGAAACTATTATATGCACAAAACTGGAAGAGTCCAACACTGCCTGCGATAGAGGAATGGTTGATAAAGGTGCTGGAACTTGCAATGATGGCAAAACTTACTTCACTGATTAGAGAGAAGACAGTAAGTTCATTTATTGTTGAATGGAAACCCTTTATACACTTTTTAAATATGAAATAGATATTCATGATTTGATGACTTGTGGATTTATGGACTAAGGAATGTGAACATTAGGGGGAAAAGAGTATTTATTTTTAACACAGAGTAAGAGAATATTTGAAAATACTAATATTCGTCACGAAGAAAAACGGAAGCTTCCTTTTCTTTCTTTTCTGTTATTTTTGTTAGTTACTTGTTGTGTAATTGTATCTGTATGTTTTTATAATATAAAACATAATATTATATATTATATATTCTTTTTATTATATAAAACTCCTGTTTAACAAAAAATATTACTGTACAGGAGGGTTAGGAAAAAACTCAGGAAAAAGGTAAAGCCAAAAAGTGTGTGCGACCACCACAGTGCTTTGTGGAAGCAGTTAAAAAAAACCCCTTTCCATCAGCAACAAAGCCAGACCAAATCCCTAATGTGGAAGCAACCTGAATCTCAAGAGGTTTTACAATGACATATATAACATGCAAGGTGTGTGTGCTTTTAATCAGGCCATTCTTGTTCTTTTAAAAGAACATATTCTTTTCCAGAGTTTTGCTTCCACACATAATTACAGTTCCTTCACCACTAATTTGAGGTGTGTGGGTTAGGAAGGAGAGCAAAGATGGAATTTCAAAAAGTAATTCCTTCACAATTTTTAATCCTAGCTGCGCAATGTATTGTCGAAGGCTTTCACGGCCGGAGAACGATGGTTGTTGTGGGTTTTCTGGGCTGTATTGCCGTGGTCTTGGCATTGTAGTTCCTGACGTTTCACCAGCAGCTGTGGCTGGCATCTTCAGAGGTGTAGCACCAAAAGACAGAGATCTCTCAGTGTCACAGTGTGGAAAAGATGTTGGCAGGTCATTTATATCTACTCAGGAGGGGTGGGGTTGAGCTGAGTCATCCTGCAAGAGTTTCCCAGGGTGTGGAATGCTAATGGCGGGAGGCTTCACTCTATCCTGAGGAGGTTCTTTTGCATATGGATTGGTGCTTGATGTGCTAATCTTCTCTGCAGGGCTATTGTCGGGTGTAGAGTGTTTTGTTAGCCTGGTGTTTTTCAGAACTGGAAACCATGCTCTGTTCATTCTTAAGGTTTCTTCTTTCCTGTTGAAGTTTTGCTTATGCTTGTGAATTTCAATGGCTTCCCTGTGCAGTCTGACAAAGTAGTTGGAAGTGTTGTCCAGTATTTTGGTGTCCTGGAATAAGAAACTGTGCCCTGTTTGAGTTAGGCTATGTTCAGCCACTGCTGAACATAGCAGTTTGGATGGTTTCTAGAGAATATGTGGATTCAGGTGACTATATGGACTCCCTAAAATACATAAGGATTTAGTCCCACTCCGACCCATTGTGAGTGCCATTGGTTCACCGACATATGAATTAGCTAGACATCTGGCCGATCCCCTGCAGGACCACATCGGGAAAACCTAGTCTTACATCAAAGATTCAACAGATTTCATCAACAAAATCAGTTCTCTGAAACTCAATCCACAAGACATACTTGTCAGTTTTGATGTTGTATCCCTGTTTACCAAGGTTCCAGTAAAAGACACTATTGCACTTATTAATCAGATTTTCCCAGAGGATGTAACAGCCTTATTCCATTATTGTCTGACAACCAGTTACTTCCAATGGGATAACGAATTCTATGAACAGATGGATGGGGTGGCCATGGGGAGCCCTCTCAGCCCAGTTATAGCAAACTTCTACATGGAACATTTTGAAAAAACAGCTCTAGAATCAGCACCCCACAAACCTAGTGTATAGTTCCGGTTTGTGGATGATACATTTATCATTTGGAGCCATGGGGAGGAAGAATTGATGGGGTTTTTGAATCATCTCAACAACATCCACCTGAACATACAATTCACAATGGAGAAAGAAATCGAGGGAAAACTCCCATTTCTGGATACCTTGGTCATCCGCAAAGCAAACTTTCAGTTAGGTCACAAGGTCTACCGGAAACCAACTCACACTGATCGGTACTTACACAAAAACTCCAATCACCACCCCCGACAGAAAAGAGGCATAATGAAAACATTAGTGGACCGTGCAAGACGGATATGTGAGCCGCACTTTCTCAATGAGGAAATTAATCATCTAAACCACGCACTTCAGGCAAATGGCTACTCCAGAAATGAAATCCGAAGAGCAATCAAACTCAGGATGAATCAAACAACCAAGGAAAAACAGTCTCCTACAGGAAAAGTGTTTTTCATATATCAAAGGAATTACTGATCAGATGGGAAAGCTTATGAAAAAGCATAACCTTCAAGCAGTATTCAGACCCACCCGAAAAATACAACAGATGCTACGATCAGCAAAAGACAGTAGAGACCCCCTCACCTCTGCAGGAGTATACCGTATACCCTGCAGCTGTGGACAAGTTTACATCGGGACCACAAAGCGTAGCATCCAGACAAGAATAAAAGAACATGAAAGACACTGCAGACTTGGACAACCTGAAAAATCAGCAGTGGCTGAACATAGCCTAACTCAAACAGGGCACAGTATCTTATTCCAGGACACCAAAATACTGGACAACACTTCCAACTACTTTGTCAGACTGCACAGGGAAGCCATTGAAATTCACAAGCATAAGCAAAACTTCAACAGGAAAGAAGAAACCTTAAGAATGAACAGAGCATGGTTTCCAGTTCTGAAAAACACCAGGCTAACAAAACATTCTATCCCCGACAATAGCCCTGCAGAGAAGATTAGCACATCAAGCACCAATCCATATGCAAAAGAACCTCCTCAGGATAGAGTGAAGCCTCCCGCCATTAGCATTCCACACCCTGGGAAACTCTTACAGGATGACTCAGCTCAACCCCACCCCTCCTGAGTAGATACAAATGACCTACATCTTTTCCACACTGTGACACTGAGAGATCTCTGTCTTTTGGTGCTACACCTCTGAAGATGCCAGCCACAGCTGCTGGCAAAACGTCAGGAACTACAATGCCAAGACCACGGCAATACAGCCCGGAAAACCCACAACAACCATCGTTCTCCGGCCGTGAAAGCCTTCGACAATACAATTATCTCTTGTTCTTCTCCCTTTTCTCAGACTGAGCTCTGGCACATTTTGTGTGTTGCCTGAAAAGAAATTTTAAATTAAATAAACACATTGTTTTGGGGCAGTTGCCAAGCTGTAATCTCTGACAGAAGAGATCTGGTATTTTAATGTAAGCAGAGCTTGGTACTGTTCAAGGAAGGACTACCTGGATTTTCAGCCCGGCAGTAAAATGTCTTATTCCCTGGCAATCAATAGCAAACTGGCATGCTATTAATGATGTGACCTACCTTAGATTTATGACCCATCAGTTAAATATCAACACAGGATTAACCTATTTTTCTCCTCCTTCCTCTAGCCCTAACCTTTTTTAGCTTGCAGACACATTTAGAATTCTGACAGAGGATGATGGGTGCAACCACAAAATAGCTGCCATGGGAGACAAAGCCAGCCACAAATGGCTGCCAAAGGGAGGTGGAGCCGATCACAAAATGGTGGCAACAGGAGGCAGAACCAACTACAAAAGGTTCCTGGAGGGAGGAACTTGAACCATCCATCACAACAACATGGTGGCATAAGCATAACTAAATCATCAAGGGGATGCAAGATCGAAGTCCCTCTATGAGGAAGCTATGAGTCTTCTCTCTTGGGTAGAGATCATCCTAGCATCAATAAACATTGAATACCTGAGGGTGGTACTTTAAGAAAACTGTCTTAGTCATCAGAGTATACACCAAGGAGTGTAGAGTCTATGCTATGAGGGTTTTTTAATATGATCTGTTTACCTGTTCCTCTCTGAGCCCGCCTAGTGGGGAGGGCGGACTAAAAATCTAATGAATGAATGAATGAAATATCTCTTAGGAGAACAGTGTTAGACTGATTCTTTTCCAGATTTATGGCAGAAGACCGAAACCCATGGCCTCAAGATCTACTGTGTGCATTCCCACTACTCATTATCCTTCCACAGATTAACACCAGTTGCTCCTTTCTGGCAAAGAAAATCTTGTTTCTTGGATCCAAGAACATGGCTCAAGATCCAAGAAACCCCAATTTTCTCAAGATCCAAGAACCATGACTATTGCCAATACTAAAGGGTTTACCTTCCCAAAGCCCCATTCTAGAGCTAGAATGGCTTCCACTGACCTCTTAGAGACTGAAAGAAGTAAACAACTTTAAGGATTAAGAGAAGGAGGTAATTAGTAACATTCTCTTCTCAAGGATCTCATTTGGAAGGTCTTCAATTGATAGTATAACCAGAAAAAGAAGGCTACCACAATTGCTTTGGTAGGCAAGTTGTTGATTTCTTCCCAGTGGGCTTGGACCAGGGCTTCTGGCCTAATATTGGTTGTGGCACCAAAACTCTTGAACTATTTTCCCAAGGAGATTTGTCTGCCTCCCTCTATTGTTGACTTCTTCCAGTGTATGAAGACTTTTTGTTTTGTTTCGCATTCCCTCACTAACAGCTCAATCCTGAAAGGGGGTGGGGGGTGGAAAGCGCTCAGAGAGTGGACTAAGGGTTATGCTGGCGTATCCCAGATTTACACCAGCGTAACCCCCTCCCCTGGCTGTGGTGGCGAGGCACATGCACAAGTGCGCCATAAGTTCTTGCATTGGCTGCTAGGGGGGCAGTCCAAGGGGCAAGGCATGAGGTAGTCAGCTTCCTAAGCTGCTCTGGGCCTGGAAACATCCACTGCAGCAGTGGAAAGTTACTCCGTGAAAAATGGTGGTATAGCCTGAAGGCGCCCATTGTATGGGAAAATTCGCTCCCCTCTGTGCCCAGCCCCTCCCAGGCAGCCCAGTGGAGCAAAGAATGCTGACTACTGCGGGGACCAATCCACTCACACCACCGTGGTGGCCAAGCCCCACTCCACATGCCCAATCAGCTCCCCTGGCACCCTACGTAACTTCTGGCCGGGGCTTCCATGAACCCGGATAAGTAGAGAGGCGGACGGAAGCTCTGCCTGGCAGCCCCCTGCTGCAGGGACTTACAGCATGAGGTGGGAGAGAGTGCTCACAGTGGCAGGGCAAGAGCGCACGGGGAACTTTGAGAAAATTGGGGAGTACTTTGCACTCACTCAGGGGAGGAGAGCTAAGTCTGGAATGCCTGACTAACAATTACCACCCAAGTTTCCCTTGCAGGTTATCCTACTCCTGAGTCTTGGCTTGGGAAGGGGCGAGGACACCCTGATGGGTAAGAAGCAGCTGGGGAGGCAGCCACCCCAGCTTGCTCATTTGCACAAGCTGCCCCTCTCCCCTCACCCACATCTTCCCAAATGCCAGCCTCTGCAGGTGAGACTCGCCAGTGGCGGGACGCAGCCTCTGCCTGTGAGCTGGCACAGCCCATGCCTGCCATGGAGGCAGTTGTTCAGGCAGCTGCACTTGACACAGCTGTTCCTGGGGGGCTCCAGCTGCCCATTTGGGGCTCCGTTCAGACTCCCTCAGCTGGGCTCCCCCTGGCAGAGGAGGGAGTGCAGCTGCAGGTTGGGGTGATTGGGTGTTTGTCCTCGTAACCTCCCTCACAGGATTGACACTCCAAGCAGCCACACAGCAGCGGAACAGCCTGATGCAGACAAAGAGCATTTTCCTGCTGGGAGGTGGCATCACCTCCCTCATGGCGTGGGGCAGACTCCCAGGACACGGCAGACTCGGCTGTGGTTTTGTGAGGTCCTTCTCACTACACATGTATGTGTTTCCCCTCCAGGCAGGTGGCAAGCCATCAGAGAGGCTGCACCACCAGGCATAACTCCCTACCCAGACAACGGAAGTTGGGCACGCTTCCCCTTTGGCTGTTCGATAAAGTTTGTGTCAAGCAACTCTCGCCCTATCTGTTTGCTTGCCGGTGCATGACAGTAGCTCCCCCTCCACTTCCCCATTAGGCTGCCCTTTCACACAGTCCAGCAAATGGTCTCTGGCCCTGGACTGGTATGGACAGGGTGGCCCCAGGAAGGTGCTTTTGTGTGGCTCTGCAACCAAGAGGAGCAGGTGTCTAGCAGCACCGCGGAGACTCACATCCCATCCATCTTCCCTCTCCTCTCCTCTCCCCCCGTCATCACTGCAGGCAGCAGGGTGGAACTTGGAGTATTGCCTGTGTGTGTCTGGCGGGGGTGGGCACTATGGAGGACTCTCTCCCTCCTCATGTGCTGCTGGGGGAGCTGCGGTTGTTACCGGGAGGGTGTGTGTGTGTAGCAGTGTCCTGGGATCCCTGGTTCTCCCATCCCGTGAGGCCAGACCATTCTCGCTTTTGCTGTTTGCAGAGGTGGGGATGGACTTTGAGAATCTTGTTCAGGAGATGAAATGCCAGCCCACAAGCAGTTTCACTGCTCCTGCAGGCCGTCATTCCACTCTACGGGCCGTCATCCCAGCGCTGGAGCACCACATGTTCTCCTTCTCCTTATGACCTCTCTTTGAGAGCCAAAACACACAAGAAGAAATACCTAGGTTCAGCACGTGTTCTCTTACCTCAAGGTTTGCCGGGATCTGTAGGCGTCCTGGAAGCTTAAAGTTTAGCATTTACAGAGCAGCAGGAAGGGAAATACAGGTGCCTGTATTTCCCTTCCCCTTCCTGCTGCTCTGTAAATGCTAAACTTGTTCTCTTACCTCAAGGTTTGTTGGGAAGTGTAGGCATCCTGGAAGCTTAAAGTTTAGCATTTACAGAGCAGCAGGAAGGGGAAGGGAAATACAGGCGCCTGTATTTCCCTTCCTGCTGCTCTGTAAATGCTAAACTTTAAGCTTCCAGGATGCCTACAGATCCCGGCAAACCTTGAGGTAAGAGAACACGTGCTGAACCTGGGTATTTCTTCTCGTGTGTTTTGGCTCTTAGTCAGTGATGTGTTTCAAAGGCGCCACCACTGGGCAATGGGCAATTGGTGCTCCTGTCACGTCCAATAAGCCTTCCAGCCTCTCCCATGGTTTCCAATAGGCATTCCTGTAATTCGTTTCAGACCCCGCCCTTTGCCCACCTCTATGGAGCCGCCCTTCTGGGACTTGGAGGCTGCTCCTGAGTGCCGAGGACACTGGGCGTGACCCTTGCTGGGTCCTGCCCGCCTTTCTGGTCTTACTGTTCAAGGAGGGGTGCATGTTTCTTGAGGTGGTAGCAGCAGTGGGAAAGGGGTTTGCAAGCGAGTAGTGTTTTCGCCACCAGTCTAACCCTTGTCAGGAATGGGAGTTGGATGAGCCGGGTGGGAGAGCACCCTGTCTGCCCTGTCAGTGTCCCCCTCCTCAGGCGGGCCTCCTCTCAGGGCAGGCACCTCTGTAAGATTGCAGCAAACCCGATTGTGGGGATCTCCCAGCCCTGTGCAGCCATGCTCTGTGGGGCAAGGGAGTGGTATTGGCAGCTGGCTACGGGAAATATGACCTTTGGACTGGCTACACCTTTCCCTGCCGCTCACTGCACTACCAACTGCAGCCTCCCTGCAATTGGTGGATTCTGGAGGCTTTGCCTGGGCAACGATGGAGCATTCTCTCCTGGCTGCATCTTGCTGGGCTTGGTTGGCTAGCCCAGCTCTCCCACGGAAGTCCTCAGGGAGCAAATGAGTGGCACTGCAGTTACGCTGATGTGTGGCTGCTGGCACTGAGTGGGGCCTTTAGATTGGGCTGCCCCTCTTATTAGCCCTCTTTCCTGATCATGTGTCTATGTGTTGATATGTTTTAATTTTAAAAAAATATTATGGATGGATATTTTCGGTGCCATGGTGACCCTGATTTGGGTGTAAAGGTGGCACAGAAATGATTAAAATAAACAAATAAATTAAAAAATCTAAAGAAAAAGTAATAACACTGGACCCTATTATAAGGTGGTGGGGGGGAGGAGACTTCCATTTCTAAGCACCCTCATGGCAAGAAGTTTTCTAAGTAGTGTTTCCCTAACTCACCCTCCAATCATTCACAAGTTCCCAACTTGGGAGCTTCCAATTGTTCTAAAACTTTTATCCCAAACTCTTTTCAAAATGCTTCATGAGACATCCTTCACGGTACTGTGGTAGAATGTGTTGGTTTTGATGGCCATTACAGAGGAACTGAGAGCTCTGGTGATCAGGAAGGAGTTTTGTATCTTTCACATAAAGTAATGTTTGACTCAGACTCAGCCTTCATCCAAAGGTATATTCTACCTTTCATAGATCCCAACAGTTGGTTCTTTCAAACCCTAATCTCTGTGGACCAAGTTCACCCCACAGAAAGGCCCACTCTAGGACTTTTCCACAGGCATGCCAACCCAGTCACGTCAAGGTGGCAACCCACTACCTGTCATGGATCAGCATACAGACTCTGCCTCAGATGAGGAGGCTGAAGAGTTAGAGGCACCTAACACCACCACAGAATGGAGCAGTTGGGACACCTGCAAGAACCCCCTTTGATGTGCTGGAGGAAATTCAAGAGTCTGAGTGAGTCTGCTCACCCTGGGAAATCACCCTGACTTCAGATTCACACTTGACCCCTGAATAATAATAATAATAACATTCGATTCATATACCGCCCTTCAGGACAACTTAAAGCCCACTCAGAGTGGTTTACAAAGTGTTATTATTACCCCATAACAATCACCCTGTGAGGTGGGTGGGGCTGAGAGAGCTCCAGAGAACTGTGACTCGCCCAAGGTCACCCAGCTGGCTTCGTGGAGGAGTGGGGAATCAAACCCCACTCTCCAGATTAGAGTCCCGTGCTCTTAATCACTACACCAAACTGGCTCTCAAGCCCCATCATGGTACTCACCACAAGCATCAGGCACGGCAATTTTAAGTCCCAGTAGCCTGCTCCTAGAGGGAGGGGTTTGTATCTCCACCACCTTGCAGTAGTATTTAAAACCTTAGTTCACCTACAGTCTTTGCTGGAATAAAGTCTATGAATACTGTTGGTGTCAGCTCCTGCTTTGACTTCTGCTTTGAGCTGGACACTGCCTGACAGCAGAACCCAGGACAGTAGCCAGAGCATCAGTGCCCCAGCATGGAACAAGGTCAGTTCAATGCCCTCTCCTCCACCCCCCTCACCATGTCTCAGCCAGAGATTGTAGCTGCACCCAAGCAGCTTGGCATGTGGCCCTAGTGTAGACATTGGCACAGCTGTGGGCTGCCAGGAAGGTGCTGCTTGCTGTGGCCTTTTTTTGCATGCCACCCTGAGCCCCACTACCAAGCTGGAACCTCTGCAGAGGATGTGGCGCCCTCTTGGCCAATCCATGCACTATCTGGCTAGAGTGGGTTGCCAATCATGGGTGATGTGTGTGGCCAGGGGCCAGCCCGTGACCAAGTACACATCTCTGTGGGTGCAACTCTGTTGACATTTTTTTTCCTCAGGAAGGATCATCCAGCAGTACATCCCTGTGCTGGCATCCAGAACAGAACTTGCAATGGATCCAGGGGTGGGGTGGGGGAGGCAGGGCCCACACTGTGAGGCAGACAAACACAGTCCACATTCATAAATAAACAATCCACTTTATTGTGACACATGAACACCAGCAAACCAACATAACCTGTAACATGAGCAACTCTGCAATGAAAAAGGCCACAGCTGCAGGGGAACACCAGGCCACACAGATGCCAGTCCGAGTGCACTGGTGACTGCTCCCCACTGCACCTGCTACCTGCAGTGCTCCAAGGAAGTTGGGGAGTACTGCATGTCAAAGGGCCAGATCTGTGAGGCATGTCAAAGGGCCCATATCAAAGGGCCAGATCTGTGAGGCCAGTACTGCAGTTACTAGGCTCACAGGTGGAAGGTAATGGTAAAGATAGTCCCCTGTGCAAGCACCGAGTCATTACTGACCCATGAGGGGATATTGCATAGTGACGTTTTCTTGGCAGACTTTTTATGGGTTGGTTTTTATGGGCCTTCCCCAGTCATCTACACTGGGTACTCATTTTACCGACCTTGGAAGGATGGAAGGCTGAGTCAACCTTGAGCCGGCTACTTGAACCTGGCTTCCACCAAGACTGAACTCAGGTCGTGAGCAGAGCTCGGACTGTAACACTGCAGCTTACCACTCTGCACCACGGGGGCTCTTTCACAGGTGGAAGGAAGGAACTAATCTCTTAAGTCCTAGGAGACTTTGTGCTAATTAGCCAGAACCACAGCTGGGATCCCCAAGGTCCTGGCCTTGAGAACTTCTTACTTCCAGAGGCAAGCTCTTTATCTGATCAGTCTGAGAGCCAACAGTACCATCCAACCTCAGTTTTCAAAAAGAAAAGTTGTCAAGGAGGGGGTCATAAAAGTCGAAGCCATAATAGTAAGTAAATACCAGCCAAAAGGGCCTAATTCAAAATGATTTATGAACAAGAAGCAAACAAAGTGAGTTTCTTGACAGTATGATACAGTATCTGGCTTTAATGTCAACTATAAGAAATCCAACATCCTTACCACTAATTTCACTACATGAGAAAGAGATAACCTTTTCCCAATTTCCATAAAATGAACAATTCAAAAATGGGGGGAAATGGGCTCTATATATGAAAGAGTTAATAAAGAATAATTATGATTTAATTATAATTTCAGTTTTAAAAGATTTGTGTGGATAGGGGAAAAGAAACCTCTCCCAGCTTACCAGGATCCAAGCAGTTAAAATGTGATTCTCTCCAAAATGTCTACCAATTTTGTCCCCTCATAGATAATTTTATGTGAGGAGGAAAACACAGGCTCACTAGTTCAACACCACCTGATGCCTATGGCATCCTTAAAGTCCCACCTGTCCTCCAGGGCTCTGAACCAATCCTTGTGATTTAAGCCTTATGCAGAGCCTATTGATTGCCACCCAGTCTGGATCTTCATTGGTTGGGCTGGGGATGAGCCAGCCTCAACTTAAGAAGGGGAGAGATACTTTCCTCTTCAAACAGGGATTTTGGTGGCTGTAGATAACAGTGTAAACTTAGGCAGGCTTTTTGTTTTGGCTTTTAGTTAGGATTTGGAGTCAGGTTATGGAAGGAAATTTGTTTTTAGTGAAATAAGTTAAGAGCCCATCAAATCTAACTTTTTGTGTACAGGTTATATGACCAGGAGTAGCCTGGAACCTGAGTAGTAACCTTGGCCATTTCCACACTACTCACCTTCAATTGGAACGCCGCAGAACGTTGCGAACAAAACCTGGACAATAGTGTTTTCTCCTTGCAAGTTTTGCGCGATGTCGCACAAAACACGTACGAGAAAATGCTATTTTCTGCAGGTTTTTTGCAACGTTCCGCGGCATTCTGATTGAAGGTGAGTAGTGTGGAAATGGCCCTTGTCAGCTGTGGTTAAAAGGTCACAGTTGAACCTAGATTGCTGAGGAGTGAGGACTCCTGTCTGGAGAAAAATGAATCAAATATTCTCTCAGTGTTTGGGTTTGAAATTAAGGCACATTTTTAATGAGTCAGTCCCCAATGGGAAAAGCCTATAATCTCTGGAGAGTGAAGTTGAGAGCACCTGTACATTCCAGACTGATTATTCCATGTGAAATCTTCGTTATACACCTTATTTTCTGTAAACAAATATTTGTTGTTCAGTTTCCAGAGCTGGCACTTCCGCTCTTGTCTAATGTCTCCTGGCCAAAACAACACCATCACAGAACCTGGAGATGTCATAAAAACCTCTCGCAGGCAGGAGCAGGCAGCTGTGGGTCCTCTGCTCCTGGCAGGACTCAACTCCATCAGAAATGCCGCTGCTACAGCTAGTGGCTCACCCTGCCTGCCTCCTCTGGACATGATGGGGGCAGGGCCAGCAGCTGTATCAGCACAATGGGCTGCTCCGTGAGTACAGGGGCCAGCTCGATCCTGAGTCCCTGGCAGCTGCAACAGGCAGAGCATCTTGCCTTGACACAGGAGCCCAGAGATGCCCTGGAGATGTGGCAGGAGGATGTGCCCCCAGCAGGGTCGGTATCACCTGCCTCAGCTGCGCGAGATAGCAGGCAGCCCCACCCCTGTAACAGACAGCAACTGCTTGAGGCAAAAGATTGGGGAAGGGACCAAGAGGCCTTACTAGCCTAATTACCTGGCAGTCTGGGGGAAACCCTCGAAGGGATGGGTGGGGTGGCAAAACCCGGGACCACTCTGCCCCTGGGGGAACATTTAAAAGGCCTGGGTGTGCAAAACAAACAAGCCAGAAATACATGTAGAAATCTTTGTTTCATTAAAGCAGCTTATGGAACGGTGAACTAAATCTGGGAAAGTATGCTATAATGTCACCCTCCCACTGAAAAGTTCATGAGTTTTGTTTCAGTACTCTCTATGCAGCAGCAGCAGCAGCAAGCAGGCAGGTTCTGGGCTGGCAGCATCTTTCTTTCCTTAACAGCATTCTGTCTCAAGGGGAGAGAGCCCTTATGTTATGTCATACCACCTAATTAACTCCATTGGCAGGAAGGGGGCATGTGCATAATGCGCATACCATCAGCTGGCCTGCCTGCCATTACAGCATACCATGGGAATCTCAGAACATAGCAGAAAGAAACTCCCAGCACAGAACAGAAAACAGCCCCCCATCTTTTTTTCCAGTGCTACCCTGGCAATGGCATTATCTCCCTGCCACTCCAGTGCCACTCAAGGGGAGGAAGCACAAAGCCAGTTACACTTACCAACTTCATAGTCCCCAGAAGCTTCCACCTTGGTGAGGTCAAACTCGAGAAGGTCCAGGAAGGTGTGAAGTATGTGTCTGATGGCATGAAAGTCCTCCTCCCTTCTGCTTCACAGCTCCTCCCAGAGAAAGACTCTTGTCTTTGGTCATCCCCTGCTGCTGCTGTTCTTTCTCCAACTGCAGGCTCAGAGTTGCATTATGGCCTGGTCCCATATGCATGTGGCAGCGAGGAGGGTGGGAGGGAGTCAGGGGCTGCCGCAAAGACTCATGTTACATTGCATGCAGATGATGTGAAAGAGGATTTATCTAGTCATCCTATGTGTCCTTAATGAGCCTGGGGATGCTAAAACTTTTGGGGGGCTGTTTTCTGTTCTGTGCTGGGAGTTTCTTTCTGCTGTTCTGAGATTCCCATGGTATGCTGTAATGGCAGGCAGGCCAGCTGATGGTATGCTGGGTGGAACTTTGTATGTAAACTGCAAAGATCAGACTAATTGATTCTGATTTGAGAGGGGTGTATTCACAGCCTGGATCTCTTCCCGACTAGCTCCATGTTGGGAGAACAGATCTGGTTTATCTCCAGTTTAATGCTGGGTTAACATCATTACTCCAAAGGGAGAAGGTACAGAGCTGCACCTTCTCCCACCTATCAGTGCAACGATAAAAACCTTGCCACCAAATAGTTTGTTTCATTTTGGTTTTTATTACACAGTGGCGTCTGCAGACAGGGAGGTGATGGGCTGGCAGTGTTTTGTTTTCCTTATTGGCATTGTCTACCAATTGGATCCCTTTGAGAGACCCCTTACATTATGTTATACTATCTAATTAACTCCATTGGAGGGAAGGAGAAATGTCTGCAATGCGCATGAGTGCATCTTTTTTTCCTTTTCAATGCTACTCAGGCAATGGCATTGTTTCCTTGCCAATCAGGTCCTCTCAGGAGGAGCGTGACCCCCTCCCCACATATCAGCTTGGAAAACATTAATTTAATTAACTCTTATGGAGAGAAGGGGGAATGTTTTGGAGGAATGTGAAGGGGGAAATTGTTGCCTGAAAAAATCATTAGGAAAGGTACTGAACTGGTCTGGAATGGAGGTCTTCTGAAGGGAAAACTCTGGTTGGCCAGTTAGATCCTCAGTGACTTCACTGCAGACACTTCAAGAGTCCAGTTAAAGTTTCTTTATTAGTATCAGTGCACTCAGACAACAGCATTGGCAGAAGTGATGTAAAGGGGGGAAGCAATGTTAGTTATAGGGCAGGGTTCCCGCCTTGGGATGAGGACCGTTGGAATTTAGGTGTGCAGGGCCTAGAAGGCTGGAGGGGGAAGGGGAGGGGAAGACAAGGATGAGCTCATTTCATGTCTTAGGGAGATATGGCTCCGACCGGCACTTCAAGGACACTTTCCCATGACAGTCAAGAAAGTGAAAGCAGCCACCTGCAAGATAAACGATTCACAGCTGCATAGTTAGACAGCTACACAGATAGTTCTTTACACATTCTCAGAGGCTCAGAATACAATACAGAGTATAATAGGCCCACATGGCAGATAAGCAGGGTGCATCTGACATACTGCCCCTCCCAAGATGCTCCTCCCCTCACAGTGGACCTGGTTTCTCCAGGTAAGCTTTGTGAAATCTGCGTACCAATTTGGGAGCATTAACATCAGTAGCTTTTACCCATTCCACATTACTTTTGTAGTACACAACTGGTACTTCGAATGTCCCTCTAGCCAATCATAATAAGAGACAGACGCGGAGTCCTGCAGATGAAGCAATCTATAACCGTTTATTAAACGATGGAGGAATGAAGGTCACACAAAGAGTAAAAGGTCCCCTTGTGCCCAACACTCATCAAAGTTACAATAGCAGTACAAAGCAATTAATACCTTTGGGTTAATTATAATATTTGTTATTCTATTGGCTCAGAAAACACAGTGGCCACCATTGGCTCAAGTGGGCGACCACCTTTCATGATACAAGTGGCTAAGGGTATTCTGATTGGAAGAAACAACTTAGGTCAACAGCATAGTTACAGCATTACCCAATAGCAATTTCTTATCTTATCTGTCCTTGGTTTTATCTCTGGAAGGAACATCTTCCTTCCTTTCTCACACATCTCTTTCATAGGCTTCTCATTCATGCCCATTTCTTTGGTCTATGTAACATTTAATAGCAGCGCCCCTATGTCGCTTCTTGCAACCTTGGGGGCTTCAAGTGGGGAATATTTCTCTGGGTTCCATGGGAGAGAAGCGCTCTCCTCCCCTGGAATGTGCTTATAATTACATTCAGTCCCCCTTCTCTGCTTTGTGGTTTTCTCTCTCAGCCTTGAGAGATGTTGCTAATCTAGCTAGCTTTCATTGCAACATTTTGCATGGACAGTTTCACAAAGGGGTTTCTGTATCAAGTGAGAGACAGGTGTCAAGAATCAAACAGGTGCTCATTAAACTTATTAAGCGCAATCTACCTGATAGCAAGCTTCACAGTACTTTGATCTTACATCTCACAGTGATTTATATGTGTAACATACATTCTGCTTTGGTCTTTTGTTTCAAGTTTCATTTTCTTGCAAGTTGCATTACAAATACTACATTAGCTCCTGAGAATAGTAAAAGTGCATAACAGTGATAGAAGGCACATAAGGTTACATAAAATCTCTTTCATTAAATCCATTTCCCACACTTTTATTTATTTTTTAAAAAATGTATTAAGAAACATATAACTACAACTATAGAAGAAATAATTAGATGAACCATAACATTAACATCACGAAGTAACAGCAACAAAGATAAGATACAATTTGAACAGCTTGTACTTTTTTTGCTAAGAGATAGAGTAATTAACTATCAAGAATTGTTTGGTATAAATTGTTTGGAGGAGACATATCTTTGCTAGCAATAAATTCAAAGAAGGGCCACCATTTTTCAAAGAAAGATGATTTGAGAGAGAGGTTGTCATTTTTACGTATGACATATGTCAATTTCTCCAGTATGAATTTATCTCAGACTTTAACGTACCATTGATCTATATTTGGGATAGTTTTCTGGTTCCATCTTGATGCTATCAATGTTTTAGCCACCACCAGTAAGCTACCAATTAATTCACGCCTGATTGATGGTACTTTTGAATTCTGCCAGGAGCCAAGGAAGATAATTTGAAGATCAAATTGAAGGTCATAACTTGTGAACTTTTTTATTTGGGCAAGAATGTCATTTCAAAATTTCATGACTGATGGACATTGCCACCACCAATGCGCAAATGTACCAACAGCTCCACAACCTTTGCAACAGGTAGGTGAACAATTTAGATGTATTTTGGATATTTTTTGAGGTGTAAGATACTAATGCGTTAAAATTTTGAAGGTTTGGAGTCTTGCACTGATTACTTGGGAAATCATATTCTGAGATGCCCATATTCACTGCCATTGTTCCAGAGTGATAACAACTTTACAGTCTTGTTGCCAACTCTTTTGGTATGTAAAGTTCTTTGGTTTAGTATAATTAAGGATTATTCTATATATCTTCAATATATCACTTTCCTTTTTATTCCCGTTATTTAAAATTGCTTCAAAGCTGGTCAATTGAGTTTGCATGATCTGTTTTAAATTGATTTGACTGGCCATATGTTGTAGCTGTAGGTATAGAAACTAAGGAATGGGACTTTGCAGGCGGTTTTCTAGCTCCCGTTTAGATAACAATCCTCCTAGGGAAGCAATGTCCATCAGTCTTATATTAATTAGTTTTGAGTGTTGATTAATGAGAACCTGTTGAGATTCCTTAAAAGACCCTAGGAGAGATTGAATAGTGGAGAATCTAGAAGGTTTTGGCAATAATTTGGATCTATATTTATCCCATGTGGAGAGGAGATTCATTAACATTATATTGTCTTGAATACTTATTGGACGTGATTTACGTGTGCACCAAAATACTTCTTGAAGTGTTAAAGGCTTGCAAATTGGGTTTAAAATGTTTGGCCATGCATAGTCGGCTTTGATTCCCAAAATATGGGTTATTTTAGCTAACTGAATAGCATCTAAATATGTTGAGAGATCAGAATATCCAAAGCCTCCATTTTTAATTGTTTGTCTGAGCGTTGTGAAAGCAATCCTTGGCTTTTTTAAAAAAAATATTTTTATTAAGAATTTTCAATTATTTACACAGGGGAGTGGTGCAAAAATACGGCAAAGTGATATTCTTATATAACAACCAAGTATATTATATCATGAAACTTATATTAGTTATTATATCGGATGTATAATCAGGTTATATAAGCAATCCTTGGCTTTTTAAAGTTCCAAAGAAAGTTGTTAAGGAGGGTCTGCCATTGCCTTAGTAGAGTATGAGGGAGTGCTACTAATAGAGTATGAAAGAGAAAAATTAGTTTTGGAAGTATGAATGCCTTAATTAAGTGATATTTGTCGTACCAAGAGTGAGATTGTTCCAGATTAATATATCTTTTTAAAAATCCTTAATCTTTACTGAGCGATTGACTTTTATGAGATGATCCAAATTTGAGGGGATGTTTACCCCAAGATAAGGTATTTATTTGCCCATTGATAATTGTAGTTTGATTGCAATCTATTTTTTGTAATTTGAGGGATATTAATAGGAAGTATTACTGACTTTGTAGTATTAATTTTCAATCCTGCTATTGTTGCAAAGGATTCAAGAGTCACTTGTAGTTCTGATAATGTTTCGTCAGATTTGGTAACATAGAGGAGCATGTCATCCGCAAAAAGACTTATTTTATACGTTTGAGAATTTGAGCATAGACCATGGATGGAATCATTATTACAAATGAATTCCGCTAAAGGTTCTAGGGCTGAAGGGAAAAGTAAAAGGGAGAGGGGGCAGCCTTGCCTGGTGCCTCTGGTTAGTTATATTTCACTTGAGGAAATATTGTTAACCTTTATTTTAGCTTTTGCCTGATTGTAAATAGTAGATAGTGTTTGAAGGATATTATGTCCAAAGTCCATATTCTCCATAATATAATAAAGATATTTAGTCTCAAGTGAGTCGAAAGCCTTTTCCACATCTAATGAAAGTAGTAATGATTGTATGTTTTTCTGCTTGCAGGTTGCCAGGATGTTAAGAGTTTTTTTGGATATTGTCAGCTATATCCCTACCAGGAATGAAGCCCAATTGGTCCTGATTTATATATTGGTCAATAAAGGTATTAAGTCTTTTTGTGATAATTGAGGTGAATAATTTGTAATCATGATTTTAAAGCGATATGGGTCTGTATGAAGATGGGATAAGGGGATTTTTATTGGCCTTAGGGATTACTATTATTGTCGCTTCACTCCATGTTGGAGGTTGGTGACCTGTTTCTAATAAGTAATTACAAACAGCCTTTAATGGAGATGTGATTTATATTGGTCTTGGTACTGTAATAAAAATGATGATGATGATGATGTGATTAATGAAGCAAATGTTCTATAAAACTTGTGTATAGCATCTTGCATTTCACTGATTATAACTGGACTATTTAATAATTGCCTATGCTCTTCTTTCAGTTTTTTTATGATATTATTTTTACTTAAAAATGGCTGAATCTGCTCTGTAGATGGATTTTTAGTTGTGTATGTTTTCATAATAGTGATACTAGTTATGTGATTTCGATTGTTGTAGATTTTTCCCTTGGAATCCTGTATTGCGATCACCCCTCTTGAAGCCCTTTTTTCTTTCATACACCATGCTAATAATTTAAGCTGTTTTGGTGATATAAAGGCATGTTCCTGTTTTTAAAATAATAATTTCTTTTGAATATGGTTTATTTCCAGTGTTTCTAATAATTTATGTTCCGTCATTAATTTACGTTATACTTTCTTGCTACCTTTTTCTTTGTTATTGTTCTAAAATTTGATATTATCCAGCAATTTCTGTTTATGTAACATCTTTTTGTTTTCATAGGCTGCAATTGAAATGAGTTGTCCTCTTATCACAGCCTTAAAGGCGTCCGAGATCATATGTGGAGCTGTCTCTGGTGTATTGTTATCCTTTAGGTAGTTTGTTATGGCAAGTTCTATTTGTTTGGAAATATTCACATTATGTAATAATGCTTTATTTAGTGTCCAGTGTGTTTCGGTATTAATGTTCAAATTCAAAGATAATATGCACGTTAACCATGCATGATCAGAGCAAGTTATGTTACCAACGGTTGTACTGGTAGTTATGTCCTTAAATCCTTCTGTGATCAGAACATAATCTATTCTGGTGTGTGTGTTGTGCCTTGCAGAATAGTATGAAAAATCCCTCTCATTTCCATGCATGACATGCCATATATCTATCAAATTGTGTTTTTTCAAAAGTGGTCCTAATTTAGTTTATTGTGTTTTAAGTAACTTATTATTATGGTGATGGTGAGATTTATCTAGATTACTGTTTACTATATAGTTTAAGTCACATCCAATTATTGTCTCTCCTTCATGAAAACTCTCAAGCTTGCACAAGATTTCATCTATGCATTTTATTTGGTTAGAGCTTGGGGCATAAATAGCTGCAATAGTGACTTGTTTATTTTCCAAGATTCCCTTGATAAATAGGTATCTTCCATTGGGATCCTTACAGTGGCTTTATGCTGAAATTGAACTGTTTTGGAGATCAGAATAGAGACTCCTGTCAATTTGGAAGAACCCTTCGAGTGGATCCATTTTCCTTTAAGCACTGGATCGTCTTTGTCATGAAGATGTGTTTCCTGTAAAATTGCTATGTCAGCTTTATTATGTGCTTGATTGTCTAAGATATGTCTCCTCTTGACAACATTATTAAGACCTCTTACATTGTATGAAATGAATGTAATTTTGGATAGCATTCTATTTTGACAACAATAAAAGTTTATATTAGACTATATAAATGTTACCAGAACTGCTCTTTTTATAATGGGGAAATTAGCTTTAGCAGTCTGTAACTAAAAATAGCGCGGATCTAACCTATGTTTACGGAGGTCCCGATTCCAGACACTCTAGTGACAAAGAGTCAGACTACAAATAGGTTCCAAACACGTGTATTTACTAATAGTGTGGCGTAAGCCTGAACTTGCACATACACACAAGAAAGCACAAAAGACCTAGGAAATACAGAGTATGAAATATAGAGACTTTCGCATTAGCAGGTTCCCAACGATGGTGGGGAATACTCACAATCCTGAAGCGAAGCAGAGACACAACAGCGAGGTGGCCCAATGCCAGCAGTGGAGCCACAGAGAGACAGCAAGGGGGGTCTGGATAGGATGGCACGCGCACCATGCGGTCTGGGAGACCGGCTTAAATACCCCAAAACGTACCCTGGGGCTGGTGCTGTACTTGGTGGTTCTCACAGGTTAAAACAAAGGTTCTAATGGGTTACTGAATGGCTTGGATGGGCCACTTTGGTAATCTGATTGTGATAAGTGATACCTCAGGAAGAGGGGACAAAGGAGGGAGGGGGAAATCCGAGTGGGCTGAATGGATGTTCCAGCGGACAGGGCTTGTCCTGATGTCATCAGCTCTGGAATGCGGAGGTTTCTTTGAGATGCATTCTCTAAGTGCTTGGGATGGTCGGCACTTAGTTCCTTCTCCAGGGCGGCTCCTAAGATATGCAGAGCGGGGCGAGGGGCTCTCGCTGCGGACGTGGTGTGCCCGCTTCGCCGAAATGGCTTCTCAAAGCAGTCTTCTTCCCTGGGTCTTCTGGCTGCCTAAGAACATGGATGCCAGCGGGGCATAGCTGGGGCTGGATAGCAGGCTGCCCGGTAGCGAGGGCAAGCTCGGTGACCGGTCCGCGGGAGGCTCCAGGCGGGAACTGACCAGGGAGCGCCTAGCCAGGCTCGCTGGAGGTTTCCCCGGCAGGCGCCCGGCTGCTAGCAGCAGCTTGGGCCCATATGAGGCAGGCTTCCATGGAGGCAGGGGGGGAACAGCACATAAAACACAGTCCAAAGCAGGGAACAGGCACGGTCCGTGGCAGATGGCAATGCAGGCACGGGGCACACTTGTAATAAAGTCCAAACACACACTGGGAAGTCCAGGTATAGGTCAGGGCAGGGCTGCCCAGGAAGAGAGTCCTTTGTGCGGTTAACCAAACATGGAGCCAGGGAACTACACAGTCTATTGTAGCAGCAAGGCAATTAACAAGCAGGCAGGAAACTGACACGTGTACCAGAACACACACGTGCAGGGCAATCTTTGCGTAGCAGTGAAACAGCAATGCAGGAAACTTTAACACAGTCCATGGCAGGCCTTAAAGCAGGAGAGGGGGCCTACTTGGCAACAATAAAGACCAAGTGTTTTCATTTATACCTATAGCAAAAGGAATATATATATGTTCTTTAGTTATATTACTATTTATGCAGTTAAGTTCCTTGTAAGAATATAATTAAATGAGCTGTAACTTTATAACTGTAACAAGTAACACCTAAGGACTACAATAACCAACTATAAACTATTAAAGATCTTATTGTCGAAGGCTTTCATGGCCAGAGAATGCTGGTTGTTGTAGATTTTCCGGGCTGTATAGCCGTGGTCTTGGCATTGTAGTTCCTGACATTTCATCAGCAGCTGTGACTGGCATCTTCAGAGGTGTAGCACCAAAAGACAGAGATCTCTCAGTGTCACAGTGTCACTACAATGCCAAGACCACAGCTATACAGCCCGGAAAATCCACAACAACCAGTATTAAAGATCTTCTTCTTCTGTTTAAATGAAATTGAGCAATATTTATGTTTTAACCAAATATATATTAACTGTTTCTTCATAGTTAATGCCACACAACATAGATTTAACAACTATTGATCCTAAATGCACAACTATGAACTGGATTAACTATTAATTATTAACTATTAAATAACACACTAAATAACCTTAAACAAAACCCCACACTTTTATCCCCAGCCAGGCAGGCCCAGGCCCCAAGCTGCCAGGGGAGCTGCTGGGGAGGGTTCAGAACCAGCAGAGGTGAGCCCGGCAGAGAGCAGACCAAATGTCCCGCCCTAGTCTGGGATGGAGTGGGTGGGGCTAGGAGACTGCAGAGGCTATCCAGCCCTCCTGTCAGATAGGCTGAGAGCAGGGCCAGTTAGGGAGACTGGGTGGAGATTGGGAGCAGAGCCAGGGAGGTGGGGCAAGGGGAGGCCTTTAAATTCAGGTTCCTGTGAAGGTTGAGGAGGATTTTTCAGGGAGAGGCAGCTGAAACGTACTGTTACTCCCAGGGTAGGAGAAGGAACAAGGTGGTGCAACCCCCTTCCCTGCCCATCTGAGGCCAGAGGACACCTGCCTGGAGAGCTGGTAGGATGGCAGGCCGTCAGGTGGGGGCGCCAGTAAGGGAGGAGCCTCACAAAGGGGTCTGTTTAGTCAATTGAACTTGATAAAGACCCTGGAGGACTCAATACTAGACTTTGGGGGCTCTCTCTTTTTCTGAGTTAAATGCAAACTTGTACCCCAATGAAACTTCAGCTCTTTCACAGTTTCCATCTATGCATCGACCAATTTAATTTTCTTTTCGTGTTTCTCATCATACTGTAACACTCCCCAAATTGAGTATCCGTTAAAATATTGTTTTAAAAAATAAATTCTCAATCTCCACATCAAGCTTCAAGTCAAGCCCCTTGTGAGCCATTGGCCTACTCTTCCCATTCAAAAACTATCCTACCTGCCTTCACAGCAAAAGGAAAACTTATGGAAAAAACATAGGTCTGCTGGGGGTGGGGGAGATTCAGATAATAACAGTGCCTGCCCGTCTTTGGGTGATGGAGATTAATGCGAGAACATCCCATTTTGCATTGAGTGTCAAAAGGTAGGATTCAGATTTGCCCTTCATTGTGGGAATGAAACTGCAAAGCACAAGGAAAAATGGCAGCAACAGGCAACGGCATGACACTAAGATAATTTTTTGGCATTACAAGAAAGAAAGTGAACATAAAGCATTTTTTAAAATGTCATTCTGCTGCACTGGTTGGAGTACTCTTCTGCTTTGGCACTGCTCTGCTGCTGCTGCTGCTGCTGCTGCTGCCCCGCTAACACTTTGTCAGACAGTTTTCTATTCACCTTCTTTGGGGTCTGTTGGGTACATGTGCATAGTGTACTTGAGGAAAAACTGGATGGATTGATGTTTTAGAGGGAGGGGGACTAATGGTCAATATGGCTTTTGTTTTGTGTAAGAGTGAAGACCTCTGCCCCAGAGCCTTGTTTCCCCAACACCCCCTTTAAAAAAGAGTGTGCACATGCTTAGCCACCCCACACTTGCCTTGATTAATGCCTTTCCCAAGCATTCTTCAGGGTCCATAAACACCAATCCCCATTGTTGTATATGCTCAAACTTGGTGTGTTGATTGTTTAGAGGGATGACTGTGTTTTGTGCAATTTTGGAGGTGTTAACTGCAAGAGCCTCAAAGGACTCATTGCAAAGAACAGGGCCAAAACTCATGATAATAAAAAAAACCCTCAAATGGATTAGAGCCAAACTGACAACACTCCACCCCCCCCCCCCAACCCAATGGAAAATAGTTTGAAAACCTCAGATTTAAAACTGAAACTATTTCCAAGTGCATATTTCCAAGGACACAATGATGAGATAAATGAGAATTAAGAGACAAAAAAACCCCTTCGAGTCTGGAATATTCAGGTTTGGCCTTTAGGGCAACCTGGGTAAGAGTGGAGAAACTGTGGTATACACCAAACCTAATTCTTCATATTTACAATGGTATTCCACAATAAAATTATCGTCCTTGATGCTTAAGGTCCAGGGGATGGCTGACCTAGCCTCCGCAGTCCATCTTGAAGAGTTGAGGGTACAAAGACACCACATCACCAGCAGAAAAGGTCAAGACACAGAGCTGGGGGAGAGGGGCAACATCAGTCACTTGACCCCTCCTGTGGCCACGGGACTGACTAATCTGGCTCAAAGAGCAGGGTTTATTTAAGCTACTATGTTCCAAGAGGCTCTATTAGTGTTTACAGGTAAGAGAAGAACTGGTCTTGACTGACTGATTTCTGTTGTAAGAACTTCAAGATCCTCTTCTACAGCTAGGCTTGCATTTTGCAAAGAGGCTGATTCTATCGTGACTGTCACAGTTGTTTCTTTCCTTGAGGCCTTGGTGGGGTTGCTGCTTCCCACTCTGAACTAGCTTCTGAATTGGTTGGAAAGAAGATTTTTAAACTGCCCCGCAGCACTGAGGATTCCTTAGGCTTTCCTCCATCTCTTTGCCCATTTTCACCTCTTTATTTAGTCATTTGCTCCAGTATTTATTCAAGATTTAGAGATGGCTATGTACCGATATACTGCCATGTACTGATGAAATCACTACCCCTCCAGCAGATGTTTAAAAGGTCCGCATAAGCCCTGTTCCCATCACAGGGAATGCACATACATCCCATGTATACATCCCATGCAAATGTCTGTTTGTTGTAGATTTTCCGGGCTGTATGGCCGTGGTCTTGGCATTGTAGTTCCTGACGTTTCGCCAGCAGCTGTGACTGGCATCTTCAGTGGTGTAGCACCAAAAGACAGAGATCTTACAGTGTCAATGTGTGAAGATGTTAGCAGGTAATTTATATCTACTCAGGAAAGTGGGTTTAGGCTGAGTCATCCTGTAAGAGTTTCCCAGGGTGTGGAATGCTAATGAGGGGAAGCTTCACTGTATCCTGAGGAGGTTCTTTTGCAAATGGATTGGTGGTTGATATGCTAATCTTATCTGCAGGGCTATTGTAAGGTGTATGTTCATTTTGCAAATTAAACTGGTACCTGGCCAAATGTGGAGTTGTAATCACGTGTTCAGCTGTATATGTGTTGAACGTAATGTGAGAATTACTCAACACTTGTATAAAGAACAATCAAGTGTATACTGTACATGGATTGTATGTGCATTACTGTAACTTGTGAATAGCGCTATGGCAGAGGAGAAGCCCTTTCCTATTGTTCCCATCTGGGATGTGAGAGGCATAGTACATCCCTTTCTAGTTCTCTTCCACTTCTTGCCAGGATTGCTGGCAGATTGCACCCATCGAGGCAGGCCTCTTTGAGGGTGGGAAGTGAAGTATGCATCTGGGAGGGGTCATGAGAAGTCAATCAATCAATCAATCAAGTACCTTTAATGGCATACAAAGATCTAAGACAGCAAACAAGTCACTATAAAATTACATAAATTTCAGAAGTCAATATATTTATACAAAACTTGTATGAATCTTAAGCATACCCACTAAAAACTCTGCAACCACTTTAGAAATCGCTGTATCATTATCCTTTAACAGAAAACGACAAAAGGATAGATTGTTCTGGTGTTCAATATGTTTTGGCAACCTCTCAAACAGCATTCTCCGCAACTTAACATATAAATGGCATTCCAAAATTATATGCTGGATGGTATCTGGGCAGTTGGCTCCACACAAACAATGTCTTTCAGAAGTCTAATGTAGCTGTTCCTGAGGAAATTCCTATATAATGTCCATCTGTTTGAAAAACAGAGTGCTATGCAGAATAATTACAAAGGGCCTAAAGTGCCATAAGGTGCTTTTTTCTCTCAAGAGATTTTTTTCACTTAGTTAATATTTGGTTTAAGGAAGTTATTCTGTACCTGTTTGCAAGATCTGGGAGAGTCTCCTTTCCAAAGGGTGATTACATTCAGTTGATTTCCTCTTCTGATTTAGAAGAGGAGATAACACTTGCCTGCCTGCTGTCCTGACGCTAAGCTGAAGAAAACTTCACGGTAAATTCAACTCTCTCTCTCTCTCTCTCTCTCTCTCTCTCTCTCTCTCTCTCTCTCTCTCTCTCTCTGGGCACCTGACATAGGGTAGCGGATCTGCTCCACTGTATCTCTTTGCCTCCACTTATTCTGTTTATTATTTATGTTATTTAGTTGTGCTTTCCTGGCATATTTATAAATAAAGTGAATATTACAGCCTCCATGCTGTTTAATTCAAAGGAAATACAATCATCCTGCTATCAACAAAAAAGATAACACAGGCTCTCTGCAGTAGTAATGGTCAAATACTTTGTCCAGGTTTGAAATTTTGAAGATAACTGATAATTGTTGAATTGGCTACATCACGTAAGGCAGGAGTGTCACCATAGCTATCTCCAGTACGTGGAGACTGTCCCCTCTCTCAGAGAGGCATTAATTGCTTCGACTATTCTATCTCCCTCAGGCAGTTTATAGGGGGCAGGAAAGGAAATGGATCCAAGCACCACAGTTAGTTGGCTTCAATTCTCCAACTAAAGGAGAAACATCGGGAGCTAATTTTTGCACCCATTTTTCCCTATTCAGAAAGTTATTCTGTTAGCATATTATCAAAATTGCAGGGGACAGATGGAAGAGATAAGACCGGTGTTAGGAGAGAAAACTGTTTTTTCTTTCTCTCATTATGCGAGATGAGTTGTATTATTTTGAACTAAATGCAACAGCTGAGTTGGAATACTTTAGAATAATATTATAGTAGTATGTGAATTTGAAAGTGGTCATTTTTACCATGCCTATATTGAGTATTAAATAAAATTTTCATAAAACAGGGGGGTGGGTGGAATACTAATGGAATAATTTCCCCCCAGTTTTCTTTGAAATTTTCTAGGAGGGATCACCATTTTTTTTTTAAGTTGGAAAGGAAGAGGGACTGGGAGAGTTTGGAACAAGAAGTTAAATTCTGGAAACACCATTTCTCCCGAATCAAGATAAATTATGCATTTTCCAGCATTTGATGTCCAATTTGACCTGCTTCACTGTTTTTTATAGTACCGTTTCTATATCTATTATGAGGATTCAGGATTATTAACTTTTAGATATTTTATAATTGTGGAAGCTTTCAATCGGCTTTATTGTGCTTATAAATTAAGATTTATTGATTTCATTAAAAATAGAAACAGTCAGATAATTTAAACGATCCACATAACTGCCCTCTTTCTGCACCTTGTTCATTCACTGTAGGAAGACAGAAAAACCAAAAAAGGACTGGACACCACAAGACAGAGTAAAAGATGAGGGGGAAAATCCACTTCTACACTGCTATCAGATAGGGTTGCCATCCCCCTGGGGCGAGGGATCCCCCAATCCCACCCTTTCCCCCTCTGCGCCCACTCACCTGGGCGGCAGGGGGGCACGATCCCGTGCCATGAGAGCAGGTGGCGGCAGTGGCAGCAGAGAGAGCAGGCGGTGATGGCAAGAGCAGGCCGCTCTCACTGCCGCAGCTGCTGCAACCCGCTCCCTCGCTGCGACTGCTGCCGCCGGCACCGCTGCCCCCGTGCAGCCCACGCCAGCAGGATAATAGCAATTAACAGCTTTTGAGCAATTAATAAAATTGCTAGGCAAATGTGAATCTCCTCCCTACCAGCACCAGCACCCCCATCCAACCAAGATAGGTGCTCTGTGGCCTCAAATGGGTAGGGAAAGGGTTGCACCACCCTGTTCCTTCTCCTGCCCAGGAAGTGACAGCACACCCCTACTACTACTCCCTATGCTTCTCCCTCGGAACTCACAGGAACCTATTTTTAAAGGGTACCCCTTTTCCCATCTCCTGAAGTTTGCACCCAATCCCCACTTAGCCTCCCTGAATGGTCTTTCTTCCAGCCTATCTGATGGGAGGGCTGGGTAGACTCTGCAGCCTTCTGGTCCCTCCCACTCCATCTCAGCCCTGGGTGGGGCTCACTTCTGCTGCTTCTGAAGCCTCTCTAGCAGCTCTCTCAGCAGTTTGGGGTCTGTGTTTGTCCTGCCCTGGCTGCCAACAACCTCCTGTGAGTCTGGCTGAGGCTGAACTGCCTGGGCTGCTGCAGAAGAAAGGTGAGTTGGTTGAGTTGCTGGGAGTTGTACAGCAGCTGCTGTTCTGACACAGAAGGTGGCCTGGGGCTCTGTGGAGTCCCCGAAATGTTGACAGAGAGACATTGCAGGGCCTGAGGATATGCCTGTGGCTACAGGGCGGGTGATGAAGGGGATGGCGTTGTCAGACAGCAACATAGTATTTTTAGGTGGTATCATATCTTGAATATTGCAATCTGTTCGAAGAAAAACAGGGAAGGAATTTGAGTATTATTATTATCATTATTATTTTATTCCATTTTTTTGCCTGCCCTTCCCACAAATGAGATCAGGGCAGGTTACATCAGATATAAATACAATATAAAATCACAATAAAATTAGGCAATCATAATACGCATAAAATGTACAGCTTGCATCCCCAAGACGGCGGTCCTCATCCTTCGCATGCACCCAGTAATAGTACACAGGGGAGGAAGGGAAGGGGCAACGTTCAAATTGGGCTGATTCATATGAGAATAGATCACAGTGTTTGGGACTATATTTGGTCTTGAAGTCTGGCAATGTTACCTTATTCTATATTAATGGAAAATTATTTTAAAATAATGCATAGATGGTTACACAAGGAGCTTAAAAATGTATTTCCAGCTTCTGACACAATTAGCTAGCATTGCGGACAAGGAAAACACAACTTAACTTATATATGGTGCTTGTGTTCACAAATAAAGGCATTTTGGAATTTGTTTTAAATATTGAGGTGAAGCTAAAGACAATTCTGTGAGTGAAGGAGGAACCATTTTCTTTCTTTAGTTTTTAATTGGATCTCTTTCAAATAATACATCGAGAAACTTACAATTTTTTAAACAGAATTACACATGAAGTTATAACCATACATGCATTTACATAATATACCACTGAAATATAAATCAACTTCTTAGCCTTATTATTTTTAGTTTGTTATTATCAGTTTTAAAGTTTAACCTTATAAATGCATCTATTACTAAATCTTATGTATCCCATGTAAGGAGGAACCATTTTCAACACACATCCCATACTGCTGCTGACTCCCATTTTGTCCCATGGGGCTACAGTGGGAATAGGAAGGCAGGAAATTTCCATCTTACTGCAGAGCGACTGATCATACTTTAGATCCAACTGTAACTTAATGGCAGAAGTTCCTTTAACTCTTTTGAGCTGTATTAAAGAATTAGGGTAGAGAAATCAAATAGAATGTTTTTATTACTTCCTGATGGCTGCTAGAATTTTGATTGCCCCAAACTGGAAAAAATATTGTTCCCGCTAAAAGATGTGAAGGCCCAGGGGAAAAAAACAACAACACAAAAATGGAAATTTGAGGGAGCACTGAAGAAAGTCCTATGAAATAAGTTGTCTGTTGGAATGAGTGAAATGCTGTTTAAGACAAGGGTTTACATATTCCAAATGTATAACATGAAAAAAAAACTAAGGATTAACAATTGGGACCTTTTGGGCAGCACTAAAAGAACTCTTATGGGTTTCCCCCCCTCTTTTGGAATGAAAGGGCTTTACAGGCGAGGTTTTACTCTAAATGTGTAGTATGAAAATTTTTATATAAGATGCAGCATTAAATAATAATTTATGTGTATGCTGTAGAAATGTACAACATATTTCAATAATACGTTTATTGTTTAAATATGAATAATTTTGGATATAATGTATTTAATGATAATACATTATCATTAAATACATTATTAAATTTAGTCTTTTCTTTTTAAAAATAATAAGCAAAACTATATGATGAACAAAGTTGTGAGATCTACTGATCCCTCTCACTTTGAGTTAAACAAGAGTTCCACAATGGTTCAATATGTGGAAAAGAGCAGGAGTCCAGTAACACCTATAAGACTAACAAAATGGGTGGTAGGGTATGAGCTTTTGTGAGCTGCAGCTCACTTCTTCAGATACAGGTTCAATATGTGTTACATTTTTTGTTCTCTGTGAAAAATGGGCTTAGGCTGAGATTGAAGTAACTCTGCTTAATATTTCACTGTTAATCATAATAAATGTTTATTTTTATTTACCAAACCATTCTATAATATCCAGGCATGTTTCTGTCTTCCAATTTCTGGCAAAAACCAATCTAGCAAGTATATTTTCAATGTTGTAAAGTTTAATTGATATTCAAATATTGTGGTTCTCCTACTATTGTGGATGTACAAAAGTGTTTCTGTCCAAAAGATACATTTTATTTTATTTGCTACTGAATTAATTTTCTATCTTCAGTTTCTATTTTTCCTGCCTCTCAGACTGCAAACATGTAGGTATACATGCTAAGGCAGCATAGGTATAGCAGTTCACAATTATCTCTCAAGCACTGGGTATAAGCACTGGGTATTTTTTCTTTTATAAAACCAATAAATTTATATTTTTAAATTCCATAAATATGCCAAATAGTTTGATACTAAGTTATAAATGATACATTTTATGTTGTTAAATCAGTAAAATACATTATTGTTTGATAGGAAAGTAAGTATTGCATATATGTCAATTTCCCCTAAAACTTTAGTCCCCCTCACAGTGAAATATCCCCCCCCCCCCGCATAGCTTCAGACTTTTTGGAAATTTCACATCTCTAGTTCCTCAATGGGAGCTAAAAAGCAGATAATTTTACAGTTTAACAAATTGAATAAAGTTCTGTGAAGTGAGTGAACTATATATATTTAATCTAATGAGTTTAAAAGGTTGTAATTTTCCTAGGGATGGTAGTACAAGGGACTGACATTGGGTCAGTCTTCACATTACAAAGTACTTATGCTTGACGGGGAACAACACAAGGACTGTATTAGAACTGCGGCAGATTTTTTGCGCCTTCTCATCACACACCTTCCCTTTTCTGCTTGCAATCACACAATACATGGAGAGAAGCAGCTTCAGCCTTGGCACAACGTGAAAAAAGATAGTAAAAATATTGTTTGTAAGTGTATTGATGTAATTGGAGTATGACAAAAAACACCATACTGAGTTACCGCACATGGAGTTTCTGATCAAAGGAGAGAGAAAATTTTGCAACATGCATGTGAAAGTATCAGAAGTGTCCAACTGATTTTATTTAACTTACCTCAGGCATCAAGGATCAAGCATATTACTAACCCAGAAAGCCATCCAAGAGGACAATAGACATCTCAGTATTGCAAAATAATTATTTGGCCACCAAAGCAGTTTAACAACTCTAGTGCCATTCTAAGCAGAGTTGCACACTCCTATTCCCATTGACACCAGGGTGTGATTCTGTTTAGGATTGGTCTGTATATATTCCAGGATTACAGTAAGGTTGAGAATAACACTAATCCTAGTCCACTTCCTTGCCAAAACTGTAGAAACTGTTTTTGGCCCTCCCAAAACAAGTGAACCAAAGTGACCTTGGGTACGTGGCAATGCAAGTAGCTATCATACTTACTATTATTACTAAGTATAATGTATCAAGGAACCAACATACTTGTAACAGAAGCCACAGGAATAAATCAAAGGTAATTAATTTGATAAACTGGTGAATGTTTTGCCACAGTGGGGACTTCTGAATTGTGCTAGTTTAATTCTAAATTCCATTAGCTGCAGATAATATTTAATAAGAGGTTCAACTAGGGTCATAGGGGTGGGTTCTTCCCCCTCCCCTCCACATGGATTCATTGACATCCACTACTGACACACTAGTACAGACCTTTAACGACAAAAGATAGACAAAAGTAACCCATATTTCCCCCTTTAAATGGCTCATAGCAATGCAGTAGTAGTGTTTTTTACAGGAATGGAAGGGTTAAACCCCCTCTTCATTTCTCACATGGCCCTAATCTGAATTGGGTCCTCAAACTGCAGTATTTTCTTTTAAAAGGCTGGTTTTATACCTACACTATCTCATTTGATCCTTAGAATCCCACTACCTGACCATAATGGTAGCTGAATCATTTAACTTATACAAAAAAGGTCATATCCAGCGCCAGATCGAGGGTTGCCCACGCCCGGGGCAACCCTTGGCTGACTGCCTCGTGCGCATGCACAGCACGTGTGTGCTCCCAGAGGCAGCGTGCGGGGCTGAGAAGCCGCCCGCCCCATTCGCCTCCCCGCAGGCGAATGGTGCGGGCGGCCTCGCAGCCTCCCACGCTGCTTTCGCTTGCCCCGCAGGACAGGGGGTGGCCGGCTTGCCGCGCACCCCCTGCCCTCCAGGGCAGGCAAAAGCAGTGCGGGGGGCTGCGAGGCTGCCTGCGGCATTCGCCTCCCCGCAGGACAGGGGGTGGCTGGCTTGCCGCACACCCCCTGCCCTGCAGGGCAGGCAAAAGGCAGCGTGGGGGGCTGCGAGGCTGCCTGCGGCATTCGCCTCCCCACAGGACAGGGGGTGGCTGGCTTGCCGCACACCCCCTGCCCTGCAGGGCAGGCAAAAGGCAGCGTGGGGGGCTGCGAGGCTGCTCGCTGCCCGCACTACCGCCTGCGCGCTCCGGCAGCGGGGAGCTGCTCCCGGCGCCCCCTCCCTGTTGGCGCCGGGAGCAGACTACCCCCCCTGCCCCCCCTAGATCCGGCCCTGGTCATATCATCCACAAATAAAATTAGCATAATGCATGTAGCCATTTATTTTAATGCCTTGTCAGCTCCAGATTGAGAAATTAGTGGAAAATTGGGGCTGGAGCTAGAGAGGATGGAGTTTGGAAGGGAAGAGGCATTAGCAGGGTATAATACCATAGAGTCCACTCTCCAAAGCAGCCATTTTCTCCAAGGAGACTGATTTTTAGGGCCTAGAGATGAGTTATAATTCTGGGAGAACTTCAGCCACCACCTGGAGATGGAAAGCATACTTCTATTAGAATGAATCCAGGCACAAAGCTGTGTTGGTCTGCTGTAGAACAAGTCCATTAACTTCTTAAAAACCAACATGATTTTCATGGTATAAGCTTTCATAAATCAAAGCTCCCTTTGTCAGATCTGACAGAGGTAGGGTTGCTAGTTCCCTACACCATCCCAGCAGGAGGGGGAGACCTGGCACTTACCTCCTGTGGCGGTGCGGTGTCTGTTTGCGCATGCACATGCTCCAGTGTGATGACGTCACTCCTAGAAGTGACATCATTGTGCTGGCCACAGGAGCGCTTCTGTGCTCCGTGCAGAGGCAATTCAGCCCGTTTGAGGCCAAAATCAGCCTCAAATGAGGTGCGGGACTGCTCCCGTGGCCAGTGCACCAACATCACTTCCAGGAGTGGTGTTGTTGTGCTCCACTGAAGAGTGCATGCCGTATGTGTTCCTGAGGTGCCTGTGGGTGGTGGGTGACTTCCGGGGGGCTTGCCACCTCCTGTCAATCCCTGGCAGATCAGTGGGCAAGGGTGCAAACTGCCCGGAGTTTGCCTGCCACTGGTGGGCACCTGGAAATCCTAGACAGAGGGAGACTACATAAATAAGGTGCCAGTATATATACCAGAGGCTGTGGTAAAACCATAAAATGTAGACAGCAGAAGATGGAGCTGGTCAAACTCAGGGCTGCATGGTGGGGGTACTAACTGCCAGAGAGGACATTGTCAAGCCTCAACCATAGGCCCGGCAGAACTTCTCCATCTTATAGGCCCTGCAGACCTGTAATAGATCCCACAGGGCCCAAGTTTCCATTGGGAGAAAGTTCCACCAGGCTGGAGCCAGGGCTGAGAAAGCCTTGGCCCAGGTAGAGGCCAGACAAATGTCTGTCTCTGTTACCCTGAATATTTCTAAAATGTTGCTGTTTAAAAGGTCTACTAATTTTGGAATTAAAAAATCTTGGAACTGTTTGCAGAATTTTCCTGCACACATCAACCTAGGCTAGCGTATTTATGGTTTTCAGAGCTGCTTATTGCAAAGTTAATTTCTTAATCAGTAATTTTAATGGTTGTTGTGGGTTTTCCGGGCTGTATTGCCGTGGTCTTGGCAATACAGCCCGGAAAACCCACAACAACCATCGTTCTCCGGCCGTGAAAGCCTGTGACAGTAATTTTAATAATTGAACAAGATCAGTTGACCAATGCAAGTTTCCCAAGTTAAGTATAAAAATTTAGGTTATTCATAGGTGTATGCAGTAATTGGTAACATTCTGAGAATATGTAACATTTCCCCCCATTGTTGTCAGTAGTAAAATATTAACCAAGCTATGAACTGATTATATTTTATTACATTCCTTCTCCAAGAGACAGATGGTAGCTTACAGGGTTATCCTCTTCTCTAAACTTCAGCTTATCTTTTTGGAAAACAAACCATAAGCTTGAACCCAGTGGAGCATTTCCAGATAAAGAAATTTCCACCCACAGAATGTGATTTTCTTACTCCCCCTCGCTTCAGCCTACGGTTGCCAGGGGCCCAACTGGGGGGGGGGTGCAAGGGGCTGGGGGGTGGACAGCAGAGCACTTACCTCCCATGCTTGCACTATACTCACTCATCGTCCCACACTCCCCCTCCACAACCACCCGTTTGGAGGCAGTATTCACTTTGAGCACACGCGCTGCAACTCCATGCTTCATCCCATTGGAAAATGAGTGGGACGGAGGAGGAAAGAAATTGCAGCATGTGTGCTCAAAGGGAAAACTACCTCCAAAGGGGTGACTTTCAGTCAGCATACCCTGGGATTCTTGTGTGGAGGGGGAGCACATGCACGTGCTCCCCCTCACCCCTATGCTTCCTCCCCCACTGGCCAGGTGAAGTCAGGTGAGCCAGGCCCAGATGGCAGGTGAGGACAGGGGATTTCCTGCACCGGGTGTGGGGGAGTGGCAAGTGTATGCCAGACCCCAGTGCCCTCTAAATGCTCTTCCAGGGGAGGGTCCCCTGTTCCCTCCGAAGCAGCATTTGGGGAGTGTCTCGAGCTGCAGTGGGAATGTGAGCCGTGAAAGTTGTGCTTTGTGCATGCAGATCTTCTGTCCATAGAAAAGCTCCAGTTGATCCAAGCCACAAGTATTCAGGATGATTGTCAAACATTGCTTAGTCAGAACATGTTTCATTTTTGAATGGTATTCCCTGTCCCTCTTACCCTCCCTCATCAATTCTGTGCTGAATATTCCATGACAAGTAACAGCCTGCCCCCCACCCCATGCTTACATAGCTCAGGTAATAGAACAAAAGGTTAAGAAATAGTTAAGAAGCAGTTAGTATGTCAGCAATAAGAAACTCAGTCTTGACACACACACACACCCATTCTTGCCTTCTCTGGTGCAAGTTGACCTAGAGATGGTGGCAGTGACTACTGGAGCAAAGATCCTGTGAGAATAAATATCCATCTGTTAGGTTCAGACTGTTTTGTGTTTCAGTGGCTGATATATTAGAGGTGAATTCTTGCTTGAGTTGTCTTCACTGATTTATTGTTTCTTCAGTTATATCTGGCAGATTTAGTCTACATTTACTTTTCTGGCTTGAGAGCCATTTTTATATCAACTTCTCCTTGTAACTCCCTAAAGCAAGCTTTTAATTAATTTTGTTTCCCTGTGGCAAGGAGATCTGAGTTTCATAAGAAGCTTGGATCCAGTTTTTAATCAAAGTGATTACCATTTGGATAGTTTTCTGGTTGGGTTTTCAGTTGAACAAGAAAAAGAGCTCTGGAATAGATATTCTTCTTTTTGCATCAGCGATCTCTCTCTTTCTCTCTTAATAAACTCAATTGTCACAGCCATGTTTAATATGCTCCTGCCTGGAAGTCTGGGTGTAGGAAGATGAATGTTAAAGTAAATTCAAGAAACAAGGTAAAATAACAAAGGCTTTTTCAGTAACATGAAGCACTAATGTTAGAGATTACTATATAAAGATTGCAATAGAAATATAAATAAGCATCACAGTGATTTAAAATATCCTGATGGCTCACAGCCTAGGGCAGTGATGGCGAACCTATGGCATGCGTGCCACAGCTGGCACGCAGAGCCCTCTCTGTGGGCACGCGAGCCAAGTCGCCGATCGCTAGGTCCAGGGCTCATTTGGAGGGGGAACACCTGCAATGGCGTTCTGAGCAGAGATCACATGGGTTTTGGCCCTGCCCACGTGATTCCTTTTCCTCAAGGCTGCCTCCCTGCTGCCTGTCTCTTTAGCAGCAGGAAGCGGAGGCAGCAGCCGGGCTGCTGGGGCTGGCTTTCTAAAGAAGAGTAAGCTGCTTTGATTTAACTTGCTTTACTTTCATTCGTGGCTCCTGAGTGAGTGAGTGAGAGAGAGAGAGAGAGAGAGAGAGAGAGAGAGAGAGAGAGAGAGAGAGATGTTAATTAGTTGGGACAACTGTATGAGATGTTTTTTCTTAACTAAAACTAAATTGCAGTGCTGGCACTTTGAAATAAAAAGTTGTTTTTGTGTTGCAGTTTGGGCACTCGGGCTCAAAAAGGTTCGCCATCACTGGCCTAGGGTAATATTTACTTAATACATTTCCTGTTCCAAAGAGGGCAGATGTTTGTACTTGTTGGGCAGAAATACATTCTAATATTAGGGTCTGGATCCAATTCCCAGTCTTTCCAATCAATCATAGAATTTTTGGGTTGAAAGTGAAAAAGAGACTGTGAAGGCCCATCAGTCATTAAAGGCTTTCTCACTGAATGCGTAATCAACCTAAATCATATTATCATGGAAGTATTTCTGATTTCCTGTGACTCAGGGCATAACTAGATGTGACAGGTTGGACCCATGGGCATCACAGCCATTTTAGAGCCTAACAGGAGTGATTTAAAAATGCTGTGAGGGCCCAATCCTGATTGGCACTTGAAAAGGTGTGGAAGTGGGTGCATGGTCCATAATGTGAAAGCATTATGGAACTGTTGAGGTGGATTTCTGAGGTGGCAAGTAACTCAACACACAAAATGTATGTTAACTAGGGGTGTGCAATTTGGGTTTCAGATACCCGAAAAAAACCTGAAACAAACCTGTTTTGGGTTATTTCGGGTTTTCCGAAACGTTTTGGGTTTTCCGAAACGTTTTGGGTAACCCGAAACAACGATGCCCGAAACGATGGTTGTTGTGGGTTTTCCGGGCTGTATTGCCGTGGTCTTGGCATTGTAGTTCCTGACGTTTCGCCAGCAGCTGTGGCTGGCATCTTCAGAGGTGTAGCACCAAAAGACAGAGATCTCTCAGTGTCACAGAGATCTGTGACACTGAGAGATCTCTGTCTTTTGGTGCTACACCTCTGAAGATGCCAGCCACAGCTGCTGGCGAAACGTCAGGAACTACAATGCCAAGACCACGGCAATACAGCCCGGAAACCCACAACAACCATCGTTCTCCGGCCGTGAAAGCCTTCGACAATACATGGATACCCGAAACGTTTCGGGTTGTTTCGGGGTTTTTTCGGATACCGAGAATCGCCATTTTGATTTTGCTAGGCGTTTGCCTTTGCAAGCATCTAGCAAAATCCTGCTGGAAGCTAAAGCTTCCTGCAGGCTCTTAGAAGAGGGGAGGGGGGGAGAAGGAGTGAGTGACTCACTCCTTCTTTCACCCCTCACCCCTCTTGCATAGGAGGGAATCCTTTGCTTTGCAAATGCAAGGTGCATTGATAGCATTGCACTTTGCATTTGCAAAGCAATGACAGCATGCAGAGATTCCCGCCAAAATGACCAGGTAGGGGAGGGGGAGCAGGAGGGAGGGTGACTGTAGGAGTGTGTGGGAGGTCATGCAAGGGATGAGGGGACTTTAGGAGTCACCAATCCCACTGCTGCATCCTTCTGCCAGCCAATAGATTCAAATCTTTGGCTGAGGCTGCAGCTGGGAATTTAAATTTGTGGCAAGACTGGGACAGCTGTGTTGCTCACTGACTGTTGACTGAGAGAGGACTGAGAGAGGAGAGAGACTGCACCTGGAGGACATCTGCCTGGATGATCAACTGTGCTGGACATCCAGAGAGGAGGCCTGGTAGGAATCTTTTTTTTAATTTTTGTAAATTTATTGATGCTGGGCCAATGTGCTGCTGTGGCCTGCCTCTGCAAAAAGATGTTTCAGTTTAGTCTTGGCATGGCCTGGGGGGACAATTTCAGGTTGGGCAAGAGGACAATGTTTGGGGGTGGGGGGGAGTTTCAATTATGCTTGTTGTGCTTGCTAGATTTAATGTTTCCTTTGTTATGCTTGAGTGTGGGCTTGATCTAATGTTTCCCAGGCCTAAAAAACCAGTGTGCCAGCTTCTGGCCTACACAAGCCAGAAGCTCTGCTGGGTGGCTTTGGTGCCTTTCTGCTGGCTGGCACTCACAATTATGCTTCACAAACAGGATTGGTAGCTTGCTTTGCTGTTTCTGGTGCCCTTGATCTAATGCTTCCCAGGCTCTTAAACAAGTGTGCCAGCTTCTGGACTACACACAGGCCTGCAGCTCTGCTGGGTGGCTCTGGTGTCTTTCTGCTGGCTGGCCTGGCACTCACAATCACAATTTTGCTTCACAAACAGGATTCGTGGCTTGCTTTGCTGTTTCTGGTGCCCTTGATCTAATGCTTCCCAGGCTCTTAAACAAGTGTGCCGGTTTCTGGACTACACACGGGCCTGCAGCTCTGCTGGGTGGCTCTGGTGTCTTCCTGCTAGCTGGCACTTACAATTATGCTTCACAAACAGGTTGCAGTTGACTGTTGCTGAGATACTGCCTTCGTGGACTTCTTCTGGACTGGACTGCACCTGGAGGACATCGGCCTGGAGACCTCTGAGCGTGGAGGATCAACTTTGCTGCTGGACATACGGAGAGGAGGACTGGTAGGGATTTTTTTAAAATTTCTTTTTGGAAATTTATTGCTGCTGCTGGGCCAATCTGCTAACATATGTTTCAGTTTGGTCTTCATGGCTTGGGCTAGGGGGACATTTTCTGGTTGGGCAAGACGACAGTGTTTGGGGGTGGGAGGGGGGTTCAGTACTGCTTGTTGTGCTTGCTTGATTTAATGTTTCCTGTGTTATGCTTGACTGTGGGCTTGACTTAATGCTTCCCAGGCTTAAAAACGAGTGTGCCAGTTTCTGGCCCACACAGGCCTGCTCTGCAGGGTGGGTGTGTTGTGTTTTTCCACTGGCTGGGCCTAGCCTTTCTGGGGGGCGGGATTCTTGCATGCCACCTGACTTTTAACTCTGGCACAGCTTCCCCACAGTGGCTTCATGACTGTCTAGGCCCAAAGCAGATCTGGGCCTTGACTTTTAGGGGTTGTGTGTGCAGCGTGTGTGACTCTGTTAACATTCCAACTTTCTTAACAGCATTGTGGAGGAGAGGAGGACCAGCTGCACGACTGCCTGAACTTCGCTAGACTGCAGGACTGGTGAGTGAGTCTGTGGGTTTACAGCAGGGTGGGCTTAGGGGTGGTTTTTTGCTAGCTTGGAGGGGGGAGGTACATTTTCAGAACACCGCATCCACACCCCACACAGACACACCACAGAAACATTGTTCCCGCTAAATAGTGTCTTAGGTAGGTAGGCCAGTTAGTAGGCATTCAGTGGCTAATTGCCCTTAACCTAATCGATCAGGGAACCAAGATTAGATTTTTTAAAACATTAAATAGGGATTCAGCAGGAAAAGCATTAGTGAGTGAGAGTTAGGTTATATTTGATTTCTACATAACAAATTTTGAATAGCTGTTAATAGGCTTCCCATTACTGACCCACTAACTAGGGTTCCACTGCCCATCTCTGGCACCCATGGTGGAGCCAGGCCGGCCCAGGCATACTAGTGTTGTTAGTGTATAAGGCTTTCACTTGTTGTTATTGGGGTATAGGGCCAGCTCAATTCTGGAGGAATTCAGCTGTTTGGCAGGCTCAGGTCCCCCAACATAAATAGGGTTGTTTAAAAAGAGATTTGAGTGACCATCTCCAAGACAAGTTACAGAGCCACAAGAAGAACAGATTTAGAAGCAGGTTAGATAGGGCTTGAAAACAAAGTGCACCTTTGTTTTCCCTTGGTTTCTGAGTAGTTAGTGTAGCTTCCGTGAGGGGAAAGGATGGCAGAGAGGAAAGCAGAGAGGGGCCCCGGGGGAAAGGTTAGGGAGAAATCTAGACGGGAGGAGGGGAGGGAGAGGGGGACTGCTGCGGCAGCCCCCCCATCTGAGCGGAGGAGGCCCTCCCCTGCACTGCTGCCGTTCACCAGCCTGGCTTCTGGTGACAGGAAGAGGGTTCGCAAGGCTCTCTTTCCTGAGGCAGCTGCTGGGGGGCCACCACCAACCCAGGTGCATGAGGCAGGGGCTGGCACTGGGCAGGGGCCTGCTGCTGAGGCTCCTCCTCCTCCAGTGGTTGCGAGCCAGCTGCTGGAGGAGGGGCAGCATGTGGTGTCTCCTGGGATGGACGTGGGGCATGTGACTTGTCCATCCCTCACGATCACCCCAGGAACCCGGAGGATGTTGGAGGAACTGCCTGTGAGACCCCCTGTGGGGCAGTCTACCCCAGTTTCCTCTGAGGCCAGCAGCAGGCCTCTCGCGGCTGTGCAGGAGGAGAGGGTGCAGGAGGAAGAGGAAGAGACTGTGGTGGAAGAGCCCACATCTATGCCCCTTCAGCCTTGTCCATCCCCGACTGCCCAGCCGAGAGTGGGACACAGTGTGTCCTGCCAGAGCACCTCACAGGAGGTGCCTCAGGGTGTGCCCGGAAGCGCTTCTCCTGTGAAGCATGGGCCGTCCTGTTACTCTGAAATCTGGAAGCACTTCCAGACAACGGAGGATCCCCGAGCAGCCCAGTGCCTGCATTGTAGGCAGCGCGTCAGCCGTGGCAGAGATGTGCACCATCTCTCCACGTCTGGGATGAGGACCCACATGAAGAGGCACCACCAGGCGGTGCTTCTTCAGGGGGAAAGTTCAAGTGGCGCCAAACGGCTGCCAGCTAACCAGAAGGAGGCAGGCTCCTCTGGTGCTCTCCCCCCAAGGGTTCCTGTAGGGAAGGGACGCCAAGCCTCTCTCCCGGAGATGCTTGGTACACAGGGCCCTAGTGTGCCCAGAGAGGGGATCCAGAGGGCGAGCCGGCGCCTCACACGCCACATCGTCAATATGGTAGCGGTGGATGGGAGACCGTTCTCCATAGTGGAAGACTTTGGCTTCTCAGGGCTGCTCCACGATTTCTTTCCCTGGTACGCCGTCCCTGCTTGCACGACATTGAGCAGATCGGTGGTGCCCTCATTTTACAGGGCTGCCAGGGACCATGTGAAGGCACAGCTGTCCCGGGTTGCCGGGAGAACTGTGCACTTCACATCTGACATCTGGACCTGCCCAAGTGTGCAGCAAGCGTACCTGTCGCTTACTGCTCACTGGTGGGAACCTGAGGCGGTTCCGGGTGGGGGCCGGGGGGGGAGGTGCCTAGTACAGCTAGCCAGGGAAGGATGGGAGACCGCCAGGCCGGCTACTGCAAGGCCTTGCTTCACGCCGAGGTGCTTGCTATGTCCCACACGGCGGAGAACATCGCTGCCACCCTGAGGAGACAGTTGGAAGAGTGGGTAGGCCAGGGACCTGCCACCGTGGGATGCATGGTGACAGAAGGTGGCAAGAACATGAGGGCAGTAGCGCATCTAGTGAGCCGAGAGTGCATTTACTGTGCGGCTCACAAACTTCACCTAGTGGTGAGAGATGCGCTGTGGTTGGGCTCCTCGAAGGAACCCCTTGATACCCGGACTCGTGAACTCCAGTTACTGATCTAGAAATGTTGGAGGCTCACAAGTCACTTCTCGCGCAGCGTGACAGCCACGCACGAACTGCGCCAGAGGCAGGTCAGGACAGGTGTGCCAGAGCACGCTCTGATCACTGACGTTGGAACTCCACCTGTGCCATGCTTGAGCGCTTGGTGGAGCAGCAGGCCGCACTCCACTCGTGGCTCTCCGAGAACCGCGGTGCGAGTCAGGTGGGTGAGTTCAGCCGGGAGGATTGGCTCACCATCACCCAGACAGTGGAGGTCCTGAAGCCCTTCAAGGACTTCACTGTGGCGGTCTCGTCAGACATGGCGACCCTTGGTCTGGTCATTCCCCTGGTGCACACGCTCCAGAGGAATCTGGCCACCCTTGCAGACCGGGTCGCGCCTCGTGCTGACCTTGTTCCAGTGGTGCGCACACTGGTGAGAAGGCTGCAGCATGGCATAGTTGCCAGGCTAACTCCTCTCACGCAGATCGAGTCATACATGTTGGCGACCATGTGTGACCCGCGCATAAAGGGCACTTTCGCCGAGCGGGACAGGAAACTCACCCAAGCCAGAGACGGACTCTGCTCTTGGGTGAGGCGCAGGCAGGCCGAGAGGGGACACCTGTCGATAGGGGGGACGTGAGAGGGGCCCTGCCGTGCGGGTCCCTCTGACGCCCCCTCTGTGAAGGCTCCCCCCCATGGCCACCACCGGAGTGCCGATGGGGATGGAGATGCTCCGGTGGGCCCTCATCCCCTCTGGGGTTGTGAGGAACGTGAGAGAGGATTCGGCGGAGGCAATGGTCAGGGACTACCTCGCGGAGTCCTGCGAGTCGTTCTCCACCAATCCGCTCAGCTACTGGGCCAAGAAGGAGTCGGTCTGGCCGGACCTCTCCCTCGAGGCGCAGCGGCTGCTCTCATGCCGTCCGATGAGCGTGGAGAGCGAACACGTGTTTTCTCATGCGGGCGACATTGTCGGCCCACATCGCACTCGCCTTTTCCCATGGAGAGTTGAGCAGTTGACCTTCCTGAAGGTCAACTCTCGCCTCTTCGATTTCTCAGGACTGGACTTCCAGAGTGACTGAGGTGAGCCCAACTTGTGGCCTGCATCCTCTGCGAGTCCAATCCTTTGGAATCGCGCTCTCCCCTGAATAAAACCCTGTAGACGCAGTTAAAGCCGGCCAGTAGAGGGAGGGTGGTTAGGAACCAGTGGCAAAGGGAATCCACCCAGCAATTTGGAAGCCCCCCCCAAGGGAATTCAAAACATCTCCCAGCACTGAGACAGACCCTGTGGGACCAAATTTATTCTGAAAAATAATGCCCCAAAAACATGGATTACCACTGGAGGGAGAAATAGGTTAGATAGGGATTGCTTAGGTGGGGATTAGGGAATGGGAAAATGTCAGATCCTGCTGTTTGGAATGTTTAAAATGTTTTTCAGAGTTGAAATCTTTGTTTTAAAAAAAAAACCCAAAAAGTTGAAATGTTTTTTAAGAGTTGACATTTTCTTTAAAAAAAAAACCCAAAAAAGTTGTAATAATGTTTTTTCAAAGTTGAAATGTTTATTTATAAAAACAACAAAAAACCAAAAAAAAAGAAGGTTGAAATGTTACTGTTTGGTTTGCTGGGGGGGGGGATGCGGGAAGAGTTGGAGATGGGCACCAGCCAATGATGATGTCTTGCAGATGTTTCCAGGTAAATGCTGAGGCTGGTGTGTGTGTGTGGGGGGGGAACCTCTGCAACACTGCTCCAGAAATACCACTGTGGTTGGGAGATGGGCTCACGTGCATAGAGATAAAGAAATTTTGAAAGAGAAAATGTCTTTGTGTGGTTTTTTGTTGTTATGGCGGAGGTGTTGAGGGGTTAAGCAAATAAGTTTTTTATTTCATGGTAGTTGTGTTGTTTTCTGATTAAGACAATGCTGACCTGCCTGTGGGTGTGCCCTGCTACTGTGTAACCTAAATCTGTTCAAGAACAAAAGTGTTTTTGACCCATTTTGCCCTCCTGCTGTGTAACACACATCTTGTACAGATGTTTTGAAGCTTTGGTGATTGTCTGATATTTATTGAGTTGTGTTATGTTTGAGTAGTGTGACTTACTGCAAGCATGCTGTTATCATGCCCTTTTGTGCCCTACTGCTGTGTAAATTTAAGCTGTTCATGAGGTGTTTTTGAAAGGTCTTGTGGTTTTGTTGTATCTCTTAGTTGAAGCTAGTAGTTACGTTAATTTTGTCTAGTGGACTTCTTTTTCCATGTCCTGTTGTGCCCTCCTACTATCTGTTCAAAAATGTAGAGTTTGTTAAAAAAAATTTTTTTTAAGATTCTTTGATGTGTAGTGAATTGTGTTTTCCTTTTGTGTGGGGGACGGTTAGTGTGATTTGCCGTGATGTGTTGACCTATTGTACTTTGAAAGTGAGAAAATAAAGTTTTTTTAAACTTGAATCATTGTGTGTGTGTGTGTGCTTCATTCTTTGATGTGAGGTTGGTTCCCAGCATAGGGAACAATGGGGCAGGCTGGCCAGCCTTCTCTGTAGGTGGTGGGGGTGTCAGGGGGTGGTTGTCTGTGTGTCAGGTGCTCTTTCCCAGGGACAAGTTGGCACTCAGAAGTGTGCCCACCATTGTGGCACCCCTGGGCTGTGCGGAATTGCCCTGGGAAAGAGAGTTTAGAAGTTCCCAGCATAGGGAACAAAGGGGGAGGGCTGGCCAGCCTGTTCCTGGGGTTATGGGTGTGGGGCTGCTGGGGGTGGATTTGGGTCTGTGAGGGGCTAATGTGGGGATTTGGGTCTGTGTGTAGCTGCTGGGGGGGAATTGAGTTTGTGTGGGGCTGTAGGGGGTGGACTTTGGGGGCTGAGAGCACCTACTTGGGGAGGCCATGAAATGCCCCCCCCCCAGTGGGAGCAGGCTGAGCCTTGGTGGGGGGTGGGAGTAGAGGTGGGAGAAGGTCCCCAGAGGGTTGGGGGGCATTTTGCATGCAAAATGCCACCCCTGGCAAGACAAGCCTGCCTCTTCATTTTTTCCTCATAGGAAATAATGAAGATTAGCAGCAGCAAGCTAAAAAGACGTTCACGTTTCCCTTTTTTAGGCGAGGATAGGGGGACCTGGTTTGGGGGCCCATAACATGACCCCCCCAAAGTCCAATCTGTCTGAAACTTGGGGGGTTGTTAGAGAGGAGTTAGAGGAAGGTCTCCACCAATTTTGGCTTGATTCGGTGGGAAAATGCCTCCCCCAGGCGTCCGGGAAGACGGCGGCATATTCCCATTGAAAAGCATCCCGAAACAACCCGAAACGATACCCGAATTGCTAAACCCGAAACGGCTTGCCGTTTCGGATTTAGCAATTACCGAAACAGATTCTCGTTTCGGGTATACCCGAAACAAGAATCCCGAAACAGTGTGCCTTTGCACACCCCTAATGTTAACATATTCATTTATAAGCATTGACTCATGGCAATTAGAATGCTTGCATTATATTAATGGAGAACGAGACTTCCTACATTGGCTGGCCAAAGGGTTCTCAAATCTTGATACGAATATCTGAGCTAGGATTGCCAAGTCCTCTTACTCTCTTGGCGGAAGGAGGGAGGACCTGGCACATCTTTATTTATTTAGATTTATAAACCACCCATCCTCAGGGGCTCTGGGTGGTGAACAACAGTTAAAATCAATAAAAACAAGAAAACAATAATTCTAAAATCAACATACAATAAGCAATCCTACTATATAATTCCCTTAGCGTCTCTCCGACGACTCACATTGAAGCTGGTGCGCCTGCGCGGGGCGCACCAGCATAAAAGGGCGCCTGGTAAGGCCGCCAATGGAGTGCGCGGGCTAGGTAGCCCAGCTGGAGGAAGAGGGCGGCGCAGGAAGAGTGGCGCTGAAGCCCCGGTGGAGCCCGGGTGACGGGAAGGTGGCCATCGCCCTCGGAGCCCCACTGCGCTGCACCGCACCGCACCGCTCTTGCCGGGGGCCAGCTGGAGGCAAAACGGCCATTGCCCTCGGAGTGCTACTGAGCTGTGCCGCGGCACTCTTGGAGGGGCCCAGGCAGGTGAAACGCCCCTTGCCCTCCGAGCCCTGCAGAGCTGCACCACAGCGCTGTCGGTGGGGCCCGGGCGGGTGAAACGCCCATCCCCCTCAGAGCCGGGCTGTACTGCAGCGCTCTCAGCAGGGACAGAGCGATGGGGCATGAGCAATGCGCCCATCGCCCTGTGAGGCCCACTGTAGCCGGGCATGAGGAGGGAAGAGCGAACCCGCTCTGCCCTCCCTCCCTGGCTCCACACCCCGCCTTCCAGGCCTCCCCAGACCCCTCCTGCCTTTCCACCCTCCCCAAACCACCTCTTGCCCTTCCTACCTGCCATCCCGCCCCACACCCTTCCTGCCTTTCCACCCTCCCCAAACTCCCATTGCCTCCCTACCTGCCATCCCTCCCCAGACCTCTCCTGCTTTTCCACCCTCCTCAACCCCCCTTGCCCTTCCCACCTGCCATCCCGCCCCACACCCTTCCTGCCTTTCCACCCTCCCCAACCCCCTTGCCCTTCCTACCTGCCATTCCTCTCCAGACCCCTCCTACATCTCCACCCTCCCCAAACCCCCATTGCCCTTCCTACCTGCCATCCCTCCCCAGACCCCTCCTGCTTCTCCACCCTCCCCAAACCCCCTTGCCCTTCCCACCTGCCATCCCACCCACACCCCTTCTGCCTTTCCACCCTCCCCAAACCCCCATTGCCCTTCCTACCTGCCATCCCTCCCCAGACCCCTCCTGCTTCTCCACCCTCCCTAAACCCCCATTGCCTCCCTACCTGCCAGCCCTCCCCAGACCCCTCCTGCATCTCCACCCTCCCTAAACCCCCATTGCCCCCTTACTTGCCGTCCCTCCCCAGACCCCTCCTGCTTCTCCACCCTCCCCAACCCCCTTGCCCTTCCTACCTGCCATCCCTCCCCAGACCCCTCCTGCATCTCCACCCTCCCTAAACCCCCATTGCTTCCTTACCTGCCATCCCTCTCCAGACCCCTCCTGCTTCTCACCCTCCCCAACCCCTCCTTGCCCTTCCTACCTGCCATCCCGCCCCACAGGCCTCCTGCCTTTCCACCCTCCCCAAACCCCCATTGCCTCCCTATCTGCCGTCTCTCCCTAGACCCCTCCTGCATCTCCACCCTTCCCAAACCCCCATTTGCCTCCCTACCTGCCATTTCTCCCCGCACCCCACCTGCCTCTCAGCCCTCCCCAAACCCCTATTGCCTCCCTACCTGCCAATACTCCCCAGACCCCTTCTGCCTCTCCACCCTCCCCAAACCCCTATTGCCTCCCTACCTGCCATCTCTCCCCAGACCCCTCCTGCATCTCCATCCTTCCCAAACCCCCATTTGCCTCCCTACCTGCCATTTCTCCCTGCACCCCACCTGCCTCTCAGCCCTCCCCAAACCCCTATTGCCTCCCTACCTGCCAGTACTACCCAGACCCCTTCTGCCTCTACACCCTCCCCAAACCCCCATTGCCTCCCTACCTGCCATCCCTCCCCAGACCCCTCCACCCTCCCCAAACCCCATTGCCTCCCTACCTGCCATCCCTCCCCAGAACCCTCCTGCTTTTCACCTCTCCCCAGACCCCCCTTTCCCCCCACCTGCCAGCCCTTCCTAACCACCTCCCCCCCAGCCCTCCCCAGCTTTCTAGAGCCCATTGTATTTATTTGTACAACGGGCTGTTTCTAGTAATAAAATAAATTAACCTAGTATATTAAAGTGCAATGGTGGGGAGAACCCCCCCCCCACCTCAAAGGTGGGAGGCCGACATGGCACTGCCCCCTTCAACCACCGAACGCCTGGTGGAACAGCTCTGTCTTACAGGCCCGACCATGACAAAGGGGGATTTCCCTGGACTAGCAGAACTACTATATGTACACAATCAGGGAAAAGCACAATTACAAAATGTGTAAATTTTATCAACATGCAAGGTGCAAAAATCAATGGTTTGAATGTAACACACCATCTAACAATCAATGCATAGTAATAACATATCCAACAGGTAAAGTCAAACTGGTAAAGTCAAAGGTCCATCAAATGAAAATCCAACTGGAGAATCATGCAAGAGTCATGACTCCGGTATGACTCCATCATTTTTCCAACTGTGGAGTGTGTGTGAAATTGATTGAGGACCATCTTTAAAATCTTGGCTGTGAGGAAGTGAGAGTATGAAACGAGAATTAGAAACCTGTGAGCAAAAACCCGTTGGCTGTATGTTTGAAGGAACATCCAGCACTTATCCTTCTAGACTGCGTGATGGTCTACACATAGGAACTTGTAAATGAACTGAAAAGAAATTTTGTTTATGAAAGAAATGGTCAAGTACTATTGACTCTTGCATGATTCTCCAGTTGGATTTTCATTAGATGGACCTTTGACTTTACCGGTTTGACTTTACCTGTTGGATATGTTATTACTATGCATTGATTGTTTAGATTGTGTGTTACATTCAAACTGTCTTACAGGCCTGGCAGAACGATAATATGTCCCGCTGGGCCCAGGTCTTCATTGACAGAGCATTCCACTAGGCTGGGGCCAGGACTGAAAAGGCCCTGGCACTGGTTGAAGTGAGGCGGGCTTCCTTAGGGCTGGGGACCACCAGTAAACATTTATCCGCTGATCGAAGCAGTCTCCAGGGAACATACAGGGAGAGGCGGTCCCAAAGATATGCCAGTCCCAACCTGCTCAGGGCATTAAAGGTAAGAACCAACACCTTGAACCTGATTCGGAATTCAACCGGAAGCCAGTGCAGCTGACGCAGGACAGATGTGATATGTGACTGGTAGGATATCTTCTGGATGCTCCCAGCGCAGTGCAATGATGTCACTTCTGGGAATGACATCATCTTGCAGGCCCTGCGAGAGCTTCCGCACCTGCCATTTGGGGCCCTAATTGGCCTAGTGCGAAGTGCAGGAGCATTCCTGGGGCCTGTACAATGATGTCACTCCTTGGAGTGATGTCATTGCATTGTACCAGGAGCATGGCCCAATAGGCCTGTTCCCCTGCCTTTCCCCCCTGCTGGCCAGGTGAGTGGTGGCAAGGGGAAGGGTCTGGGAGCAGGGAATCCCCCACTCCTACCGGGGGATCAGCAACCCTGAGTCAAATTATACATGCACCACATGCAGTATGAAGGGTGAATGCATATAAAATTAGGCACATGTTCCATTGATAAAATTCAGAACTAGTAGCTTGAAAAAGATCAGGTTCCTTTTTCAGCATATGTTAACCCCTGAGTGCATTGTGTGGACAGATCATACTGTATGTACATATGTAGTCATTAGTTCACACTGCAGTCTACAAACAGGATCAAATTATTATTATTTTATTATTTATTCAATTTATATACCGCCCATCCCAGGGGCTCTGGGCGGTGCATGAGATATGCTATCACACCATATATCTATGCACTCCTCACTCCTCCAAGTGGCAAGAACTTCCAGCTGTTACACTTACTTTGCAGGAGAAACTGTAAAGACATACAGTGGGTTTATATACAAATATGCAGGTAGAACTCAGATGTGGGGGGAGCTCTCCTACAGATCTGCAGATCCACTACCCTACAACAGATCCCCAGAGAGAGAGAGAAATGGCACCCTCCGAGGTTCTTTAGCAAACTGCAGCAACATGTGTCTCCTTTTCTCACCATCTCTTCCAGAATCTAACAGTGCAATCCTAAGAAGAGTTACTCCAGTCTAAACTCATTGACACCAATGAGCTTAGACTGGAGTAACTCATCTTAGAATTGCACTATTAAACTACAATTTCTTCACACTTATATGATAAACTACTCCATGGTAACCACAATCATAGCAATATTAAGGACAGTGTCTAACTCCAAAGCAGTATGAATTGGCCACATCATCTCAGTGTCCGTATTCATCTAATATTAAACTAGATGGCCTCTGTGAGGGTAATGAAAACTGCTCAAGGGGGACACTCACAAAGGTGGTTTCTATCTACATGACAACTCTCCAGGTATATAGAAAAATAAATCTTTGTAAATTAACCAAAAGAAAAAAGGGGGACCCAAAAATATCTATATGAGTGTCAAATACACTCCAGAAGGGATGGAATGTAGAGAGCAGCACTGAAAGGGGGAAAAGGGAGAACTCAGCCTCCTCAAGCATCCAAGAAGAGAGAGAATTTGCTGGTGGGATGGGATTTCCACACTGTTCCCCCCTTCCCATGATTCCTTGTGGGCTCCCAGCCTGTAGTACTCAGTTTTTCAAACAAGAAGTGAATAAATTCTAGTCTTTGTGGAATTCACACATTCTGCCCTGAAAGTTTTAATCCTAGATCTATGAAGACTGGTTGTAATTTCTCAGCAGTAAAGACAGAAAATGTTTTGCTCCAGTTCAAACAACCTCAGTGTTAGAGTTGTCATTAAGAGTTGATCCCTGGATTTGAAAGTAGTCTCATCCTTCTGAATATGTCCCTGCCTCTTCATTCAGAAAGACATTTCGAAAATGCTGGGTTTGCCTTTTAAACATGCCCATCCTGAGGATTAGCTCTGTTTATAAAGGTCAATATTGATGTTATGCTGGTTAATAGCTGCCTGTATTTGTCATCATCTTTGGTCATGTCACATAGCTTAAATGTTACCTTTGTGGCTTGGGAAGGCAAGAATGTGTTGAGTCTGCTTTTATAAAAACAGAGCTCCTGATCTGGAGCCTTCTGATCAGTTCTCTTACTTTGATGGTGGAAGCTGATTTTTTATTACAAGTGTAGTGCGCTCCTGCTTGAGGACTTGTCCGACACAGAGGGAGATCTTTTTTAAAAAATGAGTTAGATTGTGTCCTGGAACAGCATGAAGGCCTACAACCTGCAGTGCTGAGCAAAAGGTAGGTTTTCAGGTGTTTCCTGTGATTATATCTGTATGTATGCAAAAGGCAGAGCTTCTTCAGACTGAAATACTCAGAGTCAAGCTACAAGTGACAAATGACACTTGCCTGGCAAGTGAACAGACTCACGTGTATTCCTCCTTGTTCACTTGCCATTCACTTGCGCTCCACTTGATCAAGTCATCCACTTGATGATGTCATCACGCAGTCTGGGGGGGGCACACACATACGTGGGGGTTGCTGCGGGTGCCAGAAACCCTGGCGCCTGCAGTGGATGCATAATTACTTCATGTGCTGTATATACTTTTGGAAGAGTCAGCAAGAATTCATCCTAAATGAGTTGAAACTCCCTTGGGAAACCTCATTTCTTATTACATTCATTGGGATCCATTTGTGTGAATGAAACATTAAACTTCTTGAGAGTTTAGTACCTGTTGGATCAAAATTGTAGAAACCTCATGGGACACTTTGGAAACTGAAGAAGAATGGGCCAGTAAGCAGTGGCTGAGATGGGGTTCTGCTTAACATTGTATGTAATACTGCATATCTCAGCTGAGCAAATTTTGCAGTTTTTACTTACATAGATCTTAATGAACCCTTTCTTCTATCATCTATGCAAATCAAAAGCACAAAATTAAACAGAGAATTAACTAGGGGAGACCAGTGATATTCTGCAAAAAGAGATATATAGATTAATAGGAAAGAGGATTTGGGGATGAATCACATTTTATGATTGCTGTGGCATAAATGTATAGTCTATTGCCTTGGTCTTGCCTGGCAGTGCAGTCTGAAGAGTGAACTTTTCTGTGCACCTTAAGGTTGGTGCACGTAAGATAACTCCAGTTTTGCTTTCAAAGATCAATAATCTCTTTTCTGATTACGTGGGCTGTTGAGTCATGAGAGTTATAGTGGGTTACTTACAAGGGTTACAAGGGTTGTTTGCCCCTGTTTAGATGCTATAGGGAAGTGGAATGCATTGCTGCAGTGTTTGGGGAAAGTTTACAGCAAAGCTGAGGTAGCACCCATGTGAATAAGGAAGTCCAGATGTTCCTGGTGGTCCCACCCACATCAGCACCATTTTCTCTGCCCCCATTCACACAGTGGTCATTATTCACCCCACCCCAGGGTCTGCTTTTAAAAATAGGCAACTCACATCATTACAAGTGGGGACCTGCAAGACTTGTGAAGGATATCTGATCCTTTTTATCCCAACCCCCTTGCTTGGGCACCCACTTGCCCCCCCCAGGCCACTGCCTGCCTGGCAAATGCAGCTCTGGCTCTCCCCCACCCTCCTGAACTTGTGACTTGTTGGGATTCCCATCCTCCTCCTCTGTGGGCTGGCCATATTGTTTGTTTCTGCACCTTTTCCAATGCTACAATATCCTTTTTGAAATACAATGAGCAAAACTGTACAAGTAATAACATCAACACCCCACTCTTCCTCTGTACATACACAGTATTGTATTTCACGCGTCTGATGAATTGGGTTCTGGCTCATGAAAGTTTGTGCCACAATACATGTGTTGGTCTTTAAGGTGCCACTCAACAGTTTCTGAGTTTAGCTGCAGCAGACTAACATGCCTATACCTCTGGATTTCTTCCATTCTTTTCTCAAATGCAATGTTAAAAACATACATACACACACACCAGCTTTGTTTTGCTTCACAGATATTCACACACAGGTCACAATGACACCACATGTTTAGAAGACAGAGACCAGTTCCTGAGGTGGTAAACTTCTGCCTGGGTTGTGCTGACTACAGGAGAAGGCTCACATAACTGAATGCATATAAGCCCACACACAGAAAACAAGAATGTCAAGGAGAAGGACTTTAGGGCGTGAGTTCTGCAAACTTGTAAAAAGGGCTGGCCACTAACATGGGAACAAATATGACAAATTCTTCCAACAAACTATTATATCAACAAGTGTTAACATACTTGGGAGCAATAAAAATGGGCCAGAGTATAGTGGGGAAATACGTAGCTAACCACCTCAAAGAATGACTAAAGTTACTGTATCCTAGGTGTTCTGGCTCTGATAGCAAGGACCTGAAGACTCAGTAGCTAGGTGCTAGGTACAATCTTACAGGTAGCACAGCCATATACAAACTGGTTGAACCAGTAAGGCTCACCGTTTGGCCTAGAGCTTAAATATCCTAGAGAGGAAGAAGCCCCTCTTGTTCCTAGACTTCATCTGACCAGGGCTTGATTGAGTCCCAATCCTGTGGAGCACTGTATGCACTTAGGCAGCGATAAGGTTGCCGGGTCCTCCTAGCCCCCCGGCAGGAGATGTGGGGCCTGGCTCCTACCTTTTACTTTCCTCTTTTCGTGTGTGCGCATAGTGCACATGTGCTCCAAGCTTGTGTGATGATGTCACTTCTGGGAAGTGATATCACATGGGTCACAGGCCACCCTGGGAGCGCTCCCATACTCCCCAGGGGGGCTGATTTGGTCCCAATCTGGCTCAATTCAGGCCACTGCAGAGCACGGCAGCACCTCACACTATGCAGCAGCCCAATTCGGTCCGCTGTATGGCGCAGCAGCACTCCTGCACAATGCAAAGGCCTGATTTGGCACGATTATCGGCCCAAATCTGGCCACTACAGACTATGGGAGTGTTCCTGTGCCCCAGAGTGGCCTGATTCAGGCCGAATTGGGCCCCAGTCCAGCCAAATTTGGCCTGAATCTGGCCACTGTGGCATGCAGGAGCATGCTGCGCTGACTGGCAGCGTGCCCTGGGAGGTGCATTTCCCTCGCTGGCCAGGTAAGTAGGGGTGGGGGTGGAAGGTGGGAGCGGGGGATCCCCTGCCCCCAGTGGGGGACTGGCATCCTTAGGCAGCGATCTAGCTCAGTAGCTGGAACACAAGCTGCTAGCCTGGTGCTTCTTTGTTGCCGAATTGCCTCTTTATGGGCCCACCATCTCTGTTGCTCCCACTGGGTGGGTGGGGAGAACTTGGGGGATTAGTAGTCCAGGATCTGTCCTACAAGAAAGGGGACTGGCTGCCCTGAGTCTGACATGTTGGTAGCATTTGTCAGGAAACTAGACTTTCTTAGACTGTTTCTTGGCCTTTCAAAACTTTGGTTCAGGCTTTTGGTCCTAGCCAGGCTGCAGAAGAGATATCACAGGAAAATTACTGAGCTGGCAGTTCTCTGTGAGATATAGGCTTGCCAGATTCAACAAAAATACTGGACACACACACACACAAATACCTATACTCACACACTAGGGTTACCAGTTGCACAGTGGGAGCAGGAAATCCCTGAGTGTAATTCAGTATGCAAAATTTATGTAAATATTTTCTACATGGATAGTTACATGTTGAGAAGATATCCCGGGAAATATCTATCATGTATTTAAACTTTCGGGGTGTTTGTATAATCAGGAAATATTTATAGTAGGGTATATTTAATGGCTACAAACAGCTGATCCACTTCTCGTTATCACAGGATACAAAGATTCCATCAGTGGCAATGGAGGAAGCTTGGTAGGGTCAACTAAGCCAGTGAGTTCAGGCTTTCTTTTCAACATTTTCTTAGGCAATGATAACAAGTCTACTGCAGTGTATCTTCTCTTGGTGATTTATTTCAGATATGCAACACACACAATGCAAAGTTATTAGCAATGACCTATTATTATAAAATTAGTCATTTAGGAAAATTAGACCCTGGGTTTTCTCAGGGACACCCAGCTTCTCCTACAGATCCTCCCACCGTTGAATCATTGGTGTAAGCTGAAAGTTTCTCTGCATATTTACTTTACTTGTAATTATGTACTTGTAGAAGATTTTTATACAATGTTTTGCCCTTGAGTAACGCTCTTTCATTAAATAAAGAAAGCAAAAGTGGCTAAATTGTGCTGTGTATTGTGGAAAATTCTAGCTGTAGATCTCCTGCATGTTGTTTAGATCCAGAGGAGTTAGCTGTGTTAGTCTGTAGTCGCAGAATAGTAAAGAGTCAAGTAGCACTTTTAAGGCTAACCAACTTTATTGTAGCATAAACTTTCGAGACGAAGAGAACTGTGGTTCTTGAAAGCTTATGCTACAATAATGTTGGTTAGTCTTAAAGGTGCTACTGGACTCTACTATTTTGCATATTGTTTAGTCTTTCTCAAAGGAATTACATCTGTGAAGAGATACATCCTAGAAATTTTAACTAAGGAGAAGAAAATAATTGCGATTCTGGAACATACCTTTAAAATTTATTACTGATAGTTCAAAACTATTCAGTTCAATTGTGCAGTCCTATTTATAAAATGCCAATGTCAGTGTTTTTCATTGTCTAGAGTTCATCACCAAGGCTCCAACATTTGGCTTGTTGGGAAATCAGTATGAAGAAGCTGCTTCAGAAGTTGTTGGCTTTCCTTTTCATTGGCAGTTTGCTTGGGATTTTTCTGCTGCAGAAGTTCCGTCCCTGGCAACCCGAAAAGAAGGGTAAAGTAGAAGTGGTAACAACACAGATGACATTGAGGGGAAACCACCTGGCCAAATTCACATTTGAAACATAGTAAATGAAGACTGGCTTTAGTTTTACCTAATAATATCTTTGCCGTCTTTTAGATTTCATCCAAAGAAGTGCTCTCGCTTGTTTGAGGGCTCAAACAGATGAGACAAACATCATGCAACTCCACCCAGCCATCAAATGCAAAATATAAATTGTGCAAAGAAGGAAGGTTTGTTTTTTAACTTAAAAAAATATTCAACCTCCACTTGGCTTTCCTGTTTGAAACCAGACTCTCTGTTTTGCAATTAGCATTTGAAAAGAAACAATATGTGTTTTATATTTCATGGATTATCAGAGAGGTGTGGTCTTCATCTCATCTGTCTGAACCCTCATTGAATGGCTTTGGCCAAGTCCAAAGCTCGGTTTCAGTGCTCTGCCTGCAACATGGGTCCCCTAACCCTATTGAGGTGATGTGAAGGCAGCCTATCAAAAGTATAAAATACTTTTTTTCATTTAAAAAGCTATGTAAATAATAATAGGTTGGGTCCACCACAGAGTTTTCATTGGCACAAGGACTTCTGCCCAAACAGTGTGAATTTCTCAGCTCTTGCCACCTATGACAGCCCCAAATGCCCCCAAATCCTGATGTTGGAAGAGAAGGGCCCCCCAGGAGGAGCATTTAGACTGCCTTATAAGGGATGACTACTGCTGCACGGGCACCCTCAGAAACGCTACACTTGATCCAGCCCAATATCATGCAAAAAGATGCAGCCTGAAAGACCATTATCTTATGAAGGAGATGGTGCTGTATATATTACTGGATGCTTCCTTCTGCCTACCAGGAACATGTTTGATGGGCAGTGCTGACAGATTCAGTTTCCTTTGTGTGAAAGAGCAGAGCGCTGGAGATTTGTGCTTATCTTTAACATTTGCCTTAATAACAAAACACAGTAGAGGCAAACAGACACAGCTTCAGCAGGCAGCAGATGCCCATAGAATAACTCAAAAGTTTTCACTTTCTGTTGCAACTAAGTACTAGAAATAGTTATATTTCATTTGTTAGAGTTACCTAGTCTGAAGGTTTCCCCCGAGGTGCAGTAATTGATCTTCAGGGAATTTAATTGTAGAAAAGATAGAACTTACATTTATTGAGGTAGATTCCATTCACAGGCGGTCATGGTAGGAATTCTGAAAAAATGTGTCCTTCTCCTTGAAAAGTCATGAGGCAAGACAGAGAAACTTTCTCAATGGAGACAGGGAGAGAAGAGAAGTCTGGAGGTGTTCCCACCTTAGAGAACGAAAAGTCATTTGTTTATCAGGAAAAGAGAAAGAGTCCATCTGACTCTGGTATCTGAAGAAGTGAGCTGTGGCTCACGAAAGCTCATACCCTCTTATAGGTGCTATTGGACTCTTGCTCTTTTGCACTGCTACGGACAGACTAACATGGCTACCCATCTTGACTTATCAGGAAAGTAACGCAATTTCCAAGGCATTCTGAGTCACCTATCACAACACTAACTCCTTCTCAAATGCTCCTTTTGCTATGATTTTGCCCCTACCTTCACTTGGACAGGTGTCATCTTCTCCAAGTTCAGATGGATATTGCATTCCAAAGGCAAGAGATTCCCAGCCAACAGAAACCATCTCATCAGCTCCCGGTAGCCAATCAGTTTGTACTAGCATTTAGGCTAACAAAGTAATGGTTTGCAGGCATTACTAACACCACCAAATGATTATTAATGAAAATGAACAACCTCTCCCTATCCGATGTATTGTCGAAGGCTTTCATGGCCGGAGAACGATGGTTGTTGTGGGTTTTCTGGGCTGTATTGCCGTGGTCTTGGCATTGTAGTTCCTGATGTTTCGCCAGCAGCTGTGGCTGGCATCTTCAGAGGTGTAGCACCAAAAGACAGAGATCTCTCAGTGTCACAGTGTCACAGTGTCACACACTGTGACACTGAGAGATCTCTGTCTTTTGGTGCTACACCTCTGAAGATGCCAGCCACAGCTGCTGGCGAAACGTCAGGAACTACAATGCCAAGGCCACGGCAATACAGCCCGGAAAACCCACAACAACCATCTCTCCCTATCCCCCAATCATTATTACTGATAATTCAAATCATTCAAGTTAATGTTTTTTTTAAATCCACAAATTAATTTCATCCAAACATGGTGTAATTTTTCTGTGTTCACAACTATTCTTCCAGATCCTGAAAAAGAATGGCTTAAAAGACAAAATGATCGTAAAGACCAATTGTATGTCATCTGCCAGAATGAAAATCTGTCAAGTTCAGAATGGAAACTGAAGGATAGGGTTGCCCGACAGCTCTTTGTGGTTCAGAGGCTTAGGCTGATCTACTGTGAGGTACCCAAAGTTGGCTGCTCCAACTGGAAGAGAATCCTTCTACTCCTCACTCTCAACCTTGACAGAGACCCCTCTGAAATAGACCAGAATGAAATCCATAGAACAGGATTTCTGAAGAGGTTGAGTTCTTACCCTTCTGAACAGCAAATGGAACTTCTGGACAACTACACTAAGGTGATGTTCACCAGGCATCCTCTAGAAAGGCTGGTGTCTGCATACAGGGACAAGCTCCTCCATAATGAGCCTTACTATGGCATCATACTAACAAATGAGATCAAGGCCTTGTTAAGGAAGAACATAAATTCCACAAAGGAAGTAACTTTCCAGGAGTTTGTGCAGTATGTTGTGACAAGGAAACCCAAGGATTTGGACATACACTGGAAGCCAATGTTTGCACTCTGTGATCCCTGCAACATTCATTATGACATTCTGGGGAAGTATGAGACGCTGGCACAAGATGCCAAACAAGTTCTCAAGAGAATTGGTGCTCCAGAAAGCCTCCACTACCCAAATACCAAGATGTATAGTTCAGAGAAACGGACTAATAAGAATATCACCTGGGAGTACTTAAGGGAACTCAGCTGGAATCACATAGGGAAACTCAAGGAGATTTACCGGATGGATTTCTCTTTGTTTAACTATTCTTTCAATTTCAGAAATGAAACTTTGCCCCTAAGGTTCAATCATACTAAATAAACAAAATTTATTTTATACGATCATTTCCTTTCAAACACATCAATAAAATCAAGACCTCCTCAGTTGTACAATATATCAAGTGTGGGAGGCTTGCTGGAGCTTATAGAAAGTATTAATGATAGAGAGGTGGACTGGAAAAGGAAAATGGCCCTGGAACAAGCCAAGGTGAGTAGTCCCTGTGGAACTACAAGCCAGAGCTACAAAACAAACAATGGGCACTGGCTCACCCATTGCCTCATCCCACAAACTGGTGCCCAGGTAGAAAGAGGTAATTGGTGATCTGACATTGATAATTATTGCTGATGAAGGGTCTGAGCCAAGCAACCCCTGAGATAATTGGCAGAGTTGCTAGCACTTGAGTCACTTGTTCCTCATTGCCAGTGGCCTCTAGGGCAGCAGCCCTCTGGGATATTTCCCTGTAAGTTGAATGGCCAATCTGCTCCTGAATGGTAGTACACTCTGCCATTTCTTATGTGAATGAAGTGTGTGTTTTGATCACGGTATTCAAAATGTAAAATGAGCTTAACACCTGAACTGTTTTAGAGTACTATTTCATTAAAATATATCCCACAAACTCTTTGCCCAACTCTTGAAAATTTTCTGAGCAATCAAAGGCAAATGCTAATCCAGAAGTATTTGTCTGTCACCTTCTATCGCTGTCTTTTGACAGCAGGTAAAGATTTTTTTGTTTTGTCTAGCATTCCCTCAATGAACTCTCCTTCCTGCCCTATAGTTTAATTGCTGGGTTTGTGTTTTAATATGTATTTTATTTTTGGTTTTAAAGTGGTTTTATGATTGTTATAATGCTATGCTTCTAATTATTAGGTACCTTGGTGGCCCTGACTGGACAGAAAGGTAGAATATAAATTCAATGAATGAATGAATGAATGAATGAATGAATGAATGAATGAATGAATGAATGAATGAATGATCAAAATCCATAAAAGCAACTAGTACACATATGGCTTAAAGATAGTAAGCACTTTGAATTGTGTATAGAAGCATATAGGGAGCCAAGAGTCCTCCCCAAGCATGAAATATACATTGTCTGTATATGCTAGTCGATAATCTTGCTTTCACATTTTGCACAACTGAATTTTCCAAACAGTTTCCAAAGTCAGCCCAGCATATGAGCACACTGAGAGCCAAGCTACAAGTGACGCCTGACACAGGTTGGACACTTGTCAGCTTCCCTCAAGTTTTGATGGGAAATGTAGGCCTCCTGGTTTTACAGCTTGGCTCTCCATTACAGCTGAAAGACCAGGATGCCTACATTTCCCATCAAAACTTGAGGGAAGCTGACGAGTGTCCAACCTGTGTCAGGCGTCACTTGTAGCTTGGCTCTGAAACTATCTAATTTGGATATAATTGTAGCATGAACTACTCTGGCCAGATCATGCCTACCAAGGAAAGAGCATGAGTGGTAGACCAAGCAAATTTAGGCAACCGCATTATATGCTGGAGATGCAATGTCAGCTTTTTGTCTGCAGTCGGAGAACAAATCATACCCCTGAAGCCACAAATTTCTCTTTTAGGAAACAAGATGCAGAACAAGCTTTAATCCTGTCTATCTAGTCTGGATTGACAGTCTGTTAGCCTTCATCCAGCCCATTACTGCTTCTAGACCCCGGTTCAGGATGTGCACTGCTTCACCTGACTCAATTGGAAAGGAGTAGAATAGGGTGACATCAACATACTAATAGCACCTCACTACAAATTACTGAATGCCACAGTCCATGTTACTTTACTTTAAGCATTTTACTGAAAACAGCTGCTTTAAATACATGCACTGGCATGTTGATTGGAAAAGCACCCAAAACAAACAAACAAACAAAAACTATAGCATGATGTTAAGTAGATATGTAACCTATGTTACAGTCTGTTTAAGATAACTATAATTTTATTTTATTTAAAAGGAGAGGTTGGAGTTTGGCTATAATCAGTCTGCATGTGGGGAACTGGGGTTGGGCAGGCTGTGGGGGAAGCACCACCATTGCACCAAGGCTGAGGGAGCCAGCTTGGGGTGGGGGGGAAGCCGCCAGTGCAGTGCTCACAGGGGGTTGCTGAGGTGGGAAATGCTTTTTGAATGTTTCCTGCAGTTCCCTCTCTAAGATTCTCACAGCGGCCCACCCTTGTATTATATATAACTGATACAGAAGTACTAGCAAATCTGTAAAAATGCCCTTCAGGAAAGTATTCAGAACTTGGTTAAATTATTTATTTATTTAATACTCCGCCTTCCTTCTGGGCGGTGCCCAGTAAAATGAAGAAAAGAAAGCCTGCCACCAAGGACAGCCCTTCAGTGACTCCTCCTGCTGAAGATGAATGCTTGACAGTATTATGGGGCCTGCAACAAACCAGCAGCATTCTCTGAAGCTGACCTCTCCCTCCTGCTGTCTGTGGGCTGCCTGAGGGATGAGCCCCTCATGGACGATAAGACAGGAGCAACCTTCTTAACTGCAAATGATCTGTAACCTTTTGTTTTCCTCCACGGCTTCCCCTCCCCTCAGCCTCCTTTGGCAAGGCAGGAACTTGCACTGGGCCCAGTGAGAGCAGGATCGTAGGGTAGGTCCAGATCCCTGGTGCCGCCACCAGGTCCCGTGGGAGTCCCTGCCTCCCCCACTGACAGGCCTATTGTGGAAGTAAGGAGGTGGCTGGGGGAGGCAGGAAAAGCCAACTGCCCCCCCTGCCACTCTCGGGCCATCTTAGCCTCCATTGCCAACAAAGGAAGAGGTGAGTTTTATGTACATGGGCAGAAAATGCTTTTGTTTTTTTTGGGGGGGGTATTTAAACACCCCAATGTAATTTTTAAAACTTTTCAGATATTTCTGCAACCTCGTGGAGTTCCCCAAGGTTGCAGAAGCATCTGATTTGTAGCCAAGTGATCCTGATTCTCGGATTTAAGTATGCACACATTGGGGCCACTTGGCTATTAAATATATGATATTTTTGGGGTGTAGAGCTTCAAAACTTTACATAGCGTTCTGCCAGTCAGCTCAAAACCTGATCTGCTTTACAATCATGTATTTAGCTAGGTTTGAGAAACATTAGGGGACCTGAGTTTTCTTGCCTATGTTTTTTCTGTTAATTGTAGGATTAATTAGCCTTTGTATTTACTTAGCAAGTTCTTGCCTAATAAAAAGAGTTATGCTTTGCTTTAAGAAAATCATTAACTCAAAGAAGTTCTCTGTTCTTCTGGCCAAAGATTAGGCTCCAAGACCCTAATACTTCATTGTACTATAAAATATAAGAGTCTCAGAAGGTTTATCTTCTATAGGTCCTATAAGGATTTTGCAGCTGTTTAAGCTAATAACTCTCACAGAACTGAGCAGTGTAGACCCTAGATTGGGTACAAATTAAATCATTCATCACAATAGAATGTAATAATTTCCCCACTTTCCCACTGAAGAGTTTCCAGTGGGTAGCCTTGGCATCTTGCATTCACACAACCAAAGGCAAGGAGCTCGATCCTCTGAGCCCTACAAGGAGGGCTATCAGATCCCGCAGCCACTGTCAGGAGTTCAGGAAGGTGTGTGTGTGGGGGGGGGGGGCGTGAGGGGAACTGGTACTTAAATCTATCAGACTCATGGCCCATGTGAAACACATGCACACGCCCATACCTCGCATGAAGGCATCCCTTCTGGCCCATAGCTTTTTGGGCTGATTCTTAAAGAATTGGCTCCTGTGTGATGTCGTTGCTTCCAATGTAATTGGAAGAGAGTGGACAAGGCATTGAGGTTGTCTTTTTTGTTGCTGCATGGGAGGCTGACAAAGATGCGCCCAATTTTTTCGGCACCCAATTCTCTCATCCTTTCCTTTAGCAGCTCTCCCCACCCCCCCAATTTCCTCTCTCCTTCAGCTGCCTCTTCTTTATAAACCAGCCTTAATGGAACCTGAAACCACTTGAATGTCACCCAGTCTTCAAAGTTATGGGGTTTGTTTTGTGAACAAATGGGGTTAAGAGGACGTCTCTGATGCAAGAGGGGACCACTAAAGGGGGCAGGGGGGGGACGGGAATGGGGGCTTTCACTCCCCCTCTTTCCTTCATGCTTTGAGTCTTGCCTTGAAGCCCTACCACATCTTTCTCCCTCTTTCAAATCCCCTTTGAGCACACCAAACAATGCAAGCAAGGAGGGGGGCTCAGAGGCAGATCTTGCAAGAGGAATGGGGAAGCAAACATGAAATGGCTTTCTCAGGTCTCCCCACAACCACATGCCTCTCTAGAGCTCTCACTTTAATCCTTAGAGAGTATCTCTCCAGTTAAATAAAAAGCAAAGAGAGCCTTCCAGCAAGAAAAAAAATTCCAATCCAGATTGCTTGGGTGCCAGCTCTTTTTACAGGCCAGGAAAAAAACAATGGCTGTTCCCATGACAAATCAAAGCAACAGGAAGAAAGGGGGGGGAACCCCCCACGGGAAACCACAAACACTTCAACGGATAAATTCCTATACCAAAGTGTATTTTAAAGTGCAAATGCTCATTACTCAATACCTCTCAATAATTCATTAGTTACATAAATAGAAAATCATTCCATATTCTCTACAAGTACATAATTCAGCATAGAAAGAGTGCAATAACAGTCCGGGTGTAATAAAACTTCATTTTATATAAAGGTCCCTGTAGTCGTGTCTTTCTTCTTAATTTCGTTTGTTTCTTCTTTATTTCGTTTATTTCCTCCACACAAGCATAGATGTAGTGAGGCAGATGGAAGGCTCCCCGTCATGCTCAATCTGGGGCCGGCTACAACGAACAGATTTCATGCCCACTTCCTCAGGAGTGTGTTTACTGTTATAAATATAAGTTAATGAGCTAATAAATATAAGTTCATGAGCTTATAAAGAAGTACTAGCCTTCTCTACAGAGGAACAGGAGCAAATCCTTGCTGGCGTCTCCTCAATTACGAGTGAATCTGATAGTTCCCCTAAAGATGATTGGGATTCACTTAATTTTTTGAAATACAAAAAAACTAAGTATGACCTACATGTGGCTACTCTTTTCGATTATCACAAGTCCCAATGAATCCCACGGGGGCTGAGGATTCAGAAACCCCCTGGGATGTTTGGATTCGATGAAGAATTCAAGTCTGATTGGGCAGCGATACTGAATAAATGCAGCCTAGACCTTATGTTACTTATAATTAGAAGATGTAAAAAGGAAAGTGCTGAATTGTTGAAAGACATAGAAAAAACGGAAGCTTCCATTCAGGCTTCTATGGCGTCGGCGGATTATGAATCATGCCTTAAAGAAATAGAGCAAGAGGTACGGCTGTTTGAAGCACGCACTAAAGAGGTCAAGATTAAGAAATATAAGAGGGACACTCTGGACTATGCTAATAATAGAGTGTAGAACTGGTGGGATGCCTCTAGTGTGAACAAGGAGACCAAATGCAGGGTCTCCTGGGCGGAACTGGTGAGGTCATTTTCAGATCTTGAGACATCAGGAGTGTCGGACAGTTCCGGAGATGAGGGAACTAGTGGCTGCCATCTCCGCAACAGAACAGTATACTCCAGCCTTTTTTAGGGAGCCTTTTTTAGGGAGAGGAAAGAAAAAATCGTTCCACAAACCCAGGCAGAAACCTTAGTGTTTAATCTTTCTAAACGTAATCTAAATTTGGTAGAGCAAATAGTCCTCAACAAAGGCTTGGGTTTTGTTCCAACGCCTAGATATTTTCCTTTTCAAACTAGGCTGTATCTTTTCAAGCTGATCCGTCAAATAAAACTTAGGGCTTACTTTGGAAAATTGGATACTGTTTATCCTAAATTTGACTTTGAAATACCCAAACGCTTAAAACCAAATTCTAACTTTGTGCCCCCCATTTCTGACCATATAATCGACACGTTCGAATATATGGTCATGAAGGACATTGTAAAATTGGAAACTCAACCTATGCGGACCTGGCAGAACTTATCCACGATTGAGAGAAGGGCAATCAGATCACTTAAGGATGACAAAACTAAGCCAGCAGACAAGGGGGGAGGGATAGTTATCTTGGATAGGGAAATGTATGTAGGGGAGGTGATTAGACAGCTTGGGGATACGTCTAGTTATCAAAAAATCTCCTCGGACCCCATGGAGCATATCAGGAGTATCATCAAGGTGGTCCTTGATGAGGTGAGAGAGCTGGGTGAAATAGACGATCAGTTATATAGGGCATTACAAGTAAGAACTCCCAGAATTCCCCTCTTCTACGTACTACCCAAGATACACAAAAAGGTCTACCCTCCCCCCAGCCGCCCCATAATTTCTGGATGTGGGTCAATTCTGGAGCCCCTAGCTATTCTCCTTGATTCAATGTTGCAGGCAGCAGTGGCTGAAATACGTCCACTGATTCATGACACCCGAGACTTTATCAAATGGGTAGAGGGTCATCCTTTGGGGGAAGACACTGGCTTTCTAACGATGGATGTAGCTTCCCTGTATACCATCATTCCACACGACACGGCCAGGCTAGTGGTAGAAGAGGTTCTGACAACCAAATTAGAGAGATCCATCTCTTTAAATTTTCTCCTCCAACTACTGGACCTTGTGCTAGAAAAAAACTACTTTCGATTTGAAGTTACTTTTTACTATCAAGTTAGGGGTGTCGCTATGGGGTCCTCCACAGCACCTTGTATAACGAACCTATTTATGAGTAAATGGGAAGACCAGTACATTTTGCATCCATCCAACCCCTTTAGGGCAAATATAATCCAATATTTTCAATACATAGACGACCTTTACTTTGTATATAAAGAAATAAGACATGTAGAGGACTTCTGTAGCTGGCTAAATAATAGTGATACAAATGTGAAATACACCTGGCAGTACAGCAATCAGGAAATTAATTATCTGGATGTTGTAACATATAGGGATAAGGATAATAAGATCAGAGACAGGACCTATAATAAGGACACAGATTGTAATTCATATTTAGACTTTCATCCCCGACATTTACGGGAAAACATCCCCTTTAGTCAGCTGTTGAGGATTAAACGGAACTCGTTCCTGGTAGACTTTGAAAAAGATGGTAGGGTGTTGTGTGCAAATTTTGCTGGAAGAAATTACCCACAAGGGGTTATAAATACAACACTGGAAAGAGCAAGGGCTACAAATAGGGAATCCCTATTTGAGGCAAAAAATAAGAACCAGAGTAATAGAATAATATGGACTTTGAATTTTACTCCTAAGGCCAATCAAATTAAAAAGGCTGTATTTCAACATTGGAGCCTTGTGGAGGGCATAACAGGCTGTGAATTTGGAATTCTCTTGTAAATTATTTTATGTTGGATGCACCTTAAGACCTTTCAAAGTACGGGTGCTCGAACACATCTCTCGCATCCGCAACAATATGCAGGAAGCGCCCTTAACCCAGCACTTTAGGGTGAAAGGGCACTCAGAAAATGCGTTTAAGGCAATGATTCTGGAAATAGCAAGTAATAAAGGCAACGGCGAGTCAGTACAAACGTGGCTCCTTCGCCGGGAAGCCTTTTGGATCTTTAAACTTGATTCTGTAAAACCAAGGGGGCTCAACAGTGAGCTGTCCTTAAGTTGCTATCTGTGAGGGGAATTATGCTTGCGGCCACAAGAAATGGGATGCTATACCTTTAAGGGGATTGATATCAATTAGCCAGCATACGATTTGTAGGAAATTGCTCTGTCTCTCTGGCGCGCGAGAGAAAGCATCGCCGCCATTCCGGAGTGTAAAGACTATGATTTTTCCTCCTGATTGTTGTGTAAGTACTAGATTATTACATCATAGATTGCATGAGTATATGAATTGTTAGAAATTAGCTCATGAATTGTTAGAAATTAGCTCATGAACTTATATTTATAACAGTAAACACGCTCCTGAGGAAGTGGGCACGAAATCTGTTTGTTGTAGCCGGCCCCAGATTGAGCGTGACGGGGAGCCTTCCATCTGCCTCACTATATCTATGCTTGTGTGGAGGAAATAAACGAAATAAAGAAGAAACAAACGAAATGAAGAAGAAAGACACGACTACAGGGATCTTTATATAAAATGGACTTTTATTACACCCGGACTGTTATTGCACTCTTTCTATGCTGAATTATGTACTTGTAGAGAATATGGAATGATTTTCTATTTATGTAACTAATGAATTATTGAGAGGTATTGAGTAATGAGCATTTGCACTTTAAAATACACTTTGGTATAGGAATTTATCCGTTGAAGTGTTTGTGGTTTCCCGTGGGGGGTTCCCCCCCTTTCTTCCTGTTACTTTTCACAGGCCAGGCATTAATATGCCCTCCATGTAAATTCTTTGAAGAGAAATCAGCATATGCAATCTCCCTCCTCCTTGCCTCCTTGTAGCTTCTGCTGGGAAGATGCTAAAGGATGCTGGGAGCTTCCTGCTATGGCTGCGTTGCCCTCCCTGGCTGATCCCAGCTTTGCTGCTGCCATCACTGTGGCAGCATTGATTTCCCCCCAAGGCCAGGGCTGTAACCACTTCCCATGACCCCACCTTTGGTGTAGTGTCAGCTTGCCCAGCTCCCCGCAGCCTCAAAGAGAAGAAGTTCCCTCCATGCTGCTGTCTTGCCTACCCTTACTGGAGCTCCATTGCCTCACAAGGAAGAAGTAATTGTGTTTTCGGTGCATGAACAGAAAACACTTTTTGAGGTGGTAGAATTTTAACCCCCCATGTATTTTGGAGGAGTTTGGGATATTTTTTTTTTTTTGCAAGTGTGGGGTTCCCCTAAGGTTGCAGAAGCATATTTTGTACCAAAGTGCCCCTGATGTGATGACTGATGTATCTGCATGCTGGGGATATTTTGCAATTAGATATATGAAGATATATGATATGCGATTGTAATGTGAAGCCACCTTTCAGGAATTCTTAGCTAATATCTTGGCCTTCAGCTATGGGATCCCCATTCTCTCTGAGAAAGATCAAATGGGAAATTCACCAGGGCTCCAGCCAAATGAGGACTTGGCCTGCAGATAATATGGAGTGGGAGACACAGGATGGAACAGGAACTCATCTGTGAAAGGGGATCTGTGTAGGCAAACTTAAGATCTACTTTACTGTGTATTGGCCATTCCTCATGGGTAATTTAAAAACCACCTTCCATTAACTGTGCATACAAGTGTAAACATAGAAACAGTGCTGGAAGGGACCCTGGGGTAATCGAGTCCAATGCACAAAATTCACAGCTATCTCCCCCCCTCACTCTCCCAGTGACTGCTGTTCTATGCCCAAAGTAAGGCAAAGTTCAAGTACAACTGATTTATTTCACAGGAAATGTTAGAGTGAAATCCATATAATTTTGAAAAAAGGGCATATGGTATGGATGAAGTGTAATATACAATGCCACTCTAAGCAGAGTTACACTGTTCCAAATCCTTTGGTATCAATGGACTCAGAATGACGTAACTCTACTTAGGATGTCACCCAGGGCTGGATCGAGGGTTGCCGGCGCCCAGGGCAACCCTAGCCTGACCCCTTGCGCGCGCACATGCACTCCCGGCGCTACGTGATGATGTCATTTTGGTGACATCATCATGCAGGGTGGAGTGGTGGAGGCAGCGTGCGGGGCTGGGAAACTGCCTGCACCATTCACTTCCCCGCAGGCAAATGGTGCGGGCAGCTTCGCAGCCCCCCACGCTGCCTTTTGCCTGCCCTGCAGGACAGGGGGCGTGCGGCAAGCTGGCCACTCCCTGGCCTGCGGGGCAGGCGAAAGGCAGCATGGGGGGCTGCGAGGCTGCCCACGCTGCCAACCGAGTGCTCCTGGCAGCTGGCAGCTGCTCCTGGTGCCCCCTCCCTGGTGGCGCCGGGGGCAGACTACCCCCCCGCCCCCTCGATCTGGCCCTGATGGGACTTCCGGTTTGGGATTCATGGAGGTCTAACGCAGCTCCATTTGTGGAGCTGACCGGATTGCCGTTTTAACCGGCCGGAGGGGTGAAAATAACCCGCGGCCGACTGCTCTCAGGCGGGGAGCAGGCAAAGAACGCTCAAGACCCTAGGGTGAGTTAGATCTCGGACGAGGGGGGGCTCTACACAAGGAGTCTCCCCCCCGATCCTTGAGGTCCCACCTTGCGACGGGTCGGCTATAATCTCTGCGGCAATTTTGGGGCCAATTCGGCTGGCATAAGACCTACATACCCAAGCTTCGATCGGGGAGGGAAGTCGAGAGGAGAATTTAAGATCGAAACAGCGATTACAACCCGAGAAACCTGGAGAGAAGGTAAAGATCGCTATCTCTTGAAACGGGACAGATTGACAAAAACAGAGAGGAAAGAAAGTAGACTTTTAAACTGCAACAGACTAGCGAAAAGGAGGTGAAGATTCGGCAGGAGTTGTATTTTAAAAGAGACTAAGTTTAAAGAAGTTATTACAAAAATCGGACTATTGTTTTGAATACCTGTGGTTTTGGAGCTGTGGGAAAAAGACACCATCGCGAGACCTGCTGTGGGAAGACGGGAGACAGGAAGTGCGTAACAACAATAGAGTGGCTGGAGGGAAGCGGCCCTTGCCAAAGGACAGGAAGTGGGGAATCGCCATCTTTGAAAGTGGAAGGGTCGTGGCTTCAGCGGAAGAGGAAGTAGGCCATCTTGGATTATAATAACATAGAGAAACCATAGAGAAAAGACGCCCGACATTTTGGATATAAAAAATTAATTTTGGCAAAGATTGGGATATTTAAAAAAAAGGAAAACGTTTAATTATACGCCACGGAGCTGAGGAAGAGAGCAGATTCGTGGGAGCGAGCTAAAGCAAGCCCCACGATGTCGAAAAAAGAGTGGCAATCGGCAATAGAAAACTTGGACAAAAAACTTATAGACATGATGAAAGAACTCAAGGACACGAAATTGGAGCTTATTAAAGAGGTCAAGGAAGTTACACAGACAGTAAAGTCGGAGCTGTCAGAAGTGAAAAAAGGTGTGGAAACGATTAGCAGTGAATTACAAGGAACGCAGCAGAGAGTTAAAACAGTAGAAGACGCGATGGAGAATTTAATAGACACGCAACAAACAGAGATGAGGCTGGTGAAGGGGAGGATGTCAGTTGCAGAAACCAAACACATGGAGAAGCAGCTTCGTTTTCGTGGTCTGCCAGAAGTGGAAGGGAAGTCAGCGCAAGAACAGATGACTGAGGTGTTGGCTGATTACCTGGGGAAGGAGGAGGAGGAAATTGTGGCTATCCTAGATGTGGCGTATCGTGTGAACTCGAGAATTGCAACCCAGAGGAAACTACCAAGGGATGTGATTGTGCAGTTTACAACTAGAAATATGAAAGAGAGGATTGTGACCAAACAATTTCAAGATCCATTGGAGATTGACGGCAAGACGATTATTATAATGAAGGAACTGCCCAGATCAGTGTTATTGGACAGGAAAAAATATAGAGCGCTAATTCAGACTTTGAAGGACATGAATGAGGGCTCCCTCTATCATATGTGGTGGTCGTGTGAGGTAGCTAGGCAGTTCTGGGGGGAAATAATAAGAGAAATGAGTGAAATTTTACAGTTTCAAATAAATAAGAACCCAGAACTCCTGCTGCTAAACTTGGGAATGGAGGGAATTCCAGCCCATCATAGGACGTTGATTTTTTATATGACTGCAGCAGCTAGACTTTTGTATGCGCAGAAATGGAAAGTACAAGAAGTACCAACTATTGAAGATTGGATCTACAAATTGCTGTATATGGCTGAAATGGACAAGATGACAAGAAAACTGAGAGATCTGGACTCAGGGCAGTTCAACACAGACTGGGAGAAGCTGAAACAATACCTGGAGAAGAAATGGGAGGTGGGAGGAAAACTGTGGCAGTTTGAGAATTACTGAAATATAATAAAAGTATAAAAGAGAGGGGTGACTTTACCGGGGGAGGAAGAGAAATGTGAATTTATAAGCAGTTAGATTAATTGATTGAGATATATATAGATATGTATAGGTCAACTGATAGAGAATAATTAATGATAAGGTTTAAACATGAGGATTGACTAACTAACAATATTTTATTTCTTTGACAAGATTTATATGCACCAAACTGAATGTATAGAAGAGTTAAATTGATTGAGTATCTGAGGAGTTATATAGAATTACCATAAAAAGTTGAAATGAGTAATATATAGAGAATAAATCAAATTGTTTGATTTAAATGTGGGAAATTTTTATGGTTTATGATATATAGGTTTATATAGAATTATTCAAAACTGGAAAATGGGATAAATTGTTTATCTAAAGACGTATAGTTTGGGTGTATAATAATTAAAGGAGTTAATGATGTACTGCTTAATATAATGGAGAATGTATATCTGTTTTAGACAGAGGAATTTAATAGAAGTAAGGGAAAAGGGACAGAGGGTGGGAAAGCTGTTGGAAGTCAACAAAAGGGGGGGAAAGGGAGGGGGTTAGAAACGAAAAATTAGGGGAAAATTGATTGTAATGTAAAAATAAAAATGTTCTAACCCAATAAAAAATTTTTCAAAAAAAAAAAAAAAGATCTGGCCCTGATGGCACCAATAGAGTCCTACTTTTGCAGCTATGCAAATAGCCGTTCAAACGTTATGTTCTGCATGAGTATCCCTCCACAGATGTCATTCATTCCCATTGATTTACTCCTATTGTGGGAAAAACAGTATGACAGAAGCAACTAACAAACTTGTAGAAATAACGTCATTTATCCTTTCAATATGCAGTGCCTAATTAGGAATTCTAGACGAAGGGAAAGCAGATGTTATGATTATACGTTTTAGAGCCCATCAAATTTTTAATTTGTCAGAGTACTGGAACTTGCCATGAATATTTTCATTTTGAAAGAGAAAACACCTTTCCTCTTGGATACAGGGAAATGTTTATGGCCCATATCTAGAGACCTACTGAACATGTACTGTATCTTAGTCAACAGCACTCCACATTTCTTTCTTTCACTGCCATGTACTGCTTTTCAAATGAAAGTTTTTCTGAACAGCAACAACACCACCAGATGGTGACTCTTGAAAGTTCCTGCTATTTTTAATATAAAGGCTTCTTTTATGTATAGATGTAAAGGTAATAATGTTGTTTTTTAAGATCACAATTTAGACTATTCCAGGAAAGATCACTTGCATTTCATTAGGTTTTTTTCAATATTCTGATCATTCTTTGCAAAATATGCAACTGAATCTGCAAATTCTCAAGATAAAATGCTTATTTGTACATTTACCCACACACATTCATTCATGCAACCAAAATCATTACTATGATAGGTTGCATCAAAATCCAGTGTTATTCATGAGACCATTAGACCATTACCCCATCTGGCACATTATTATTTACCTTGCTAACAGCTGCTCTCCGGGGCATCATGCAGAGAAGAGTCTTTATCAACACTCTTATTTATTTAAATATTTATATGCCACCTTTTCTCTTGGCTCTTTCTTCTTGCTATCAGTGGACCTTACAACAAACTACATCTCCCCCAGGCAATCAAATAAATTTCATACTCGGAATTTAATTCCCATACATATATGGACCCTACTTAATTGGGACTGTGGTTCATGGAGAATGGGTGCTTAAGTCCCCCCCCCATCTTTTTTCAATTTGAAACAGCCAAGGGGGGTATTACTTGTCCTGTTATGGAAACCAGGGATTACCTCATCACTACATTGGGAGACCCCAGTTGGGGAAACTGTAGTTCCCAGGGGACATTTCAAGTCAGGAATATGTCCAAGGGGAAGGCTTAAGCAACCTCGCTTTGCATGCCACAATCCTGATCCAAACTGATTGGCCACTCTACAGGACAGCGGGAACAATGAGGGGGCCTGGGCAAGATGAGCAACCATTTAGGAACTGGGGAAGGAAGGCCTGAGGAGGGTGTCATGAGCTTGTGTGCTCTGGTGCAAGAGGCAGGCCATGAGGACAGGAGGAAGAGAAGGGTGCTGTAGGCCCCTCCCAGCAGAGACCCAGGGAAGCAGATGGGACCAGCAGGAGAATGACTGAAGGAGGCCAGTGAGGCAGAAGGGGGAAAGACAAGCCTACCCCCAACTTGGGTGTGGGCATGCTGGGCTTCAGATGCCCCAGACCCCCACCCATGGCCAGCAGGACCTTAGCTGCCACCAATCACCACAGAATAAGGCAGCTGGCAAGGAACTAGGGGGCCCTCCCCATGACAGTATGGAAAGATGCAGAAAACGGTCTATAAAACCTAGAAATAAACAGAACAATGGAGAATTCCTGATGAATTCAGAAATTATAGCAGGCAATTTGGGACTCCAAAATCCAGGGAAAAATTCAAGAGAGAATTCCCTGAGTCTAACCAGTTAGCCCTTCCAAAAGATTTTCATACTATTTCTTAGTGATTTGAGCAAAAGTGAAAGGACTGAGATTCATTTATTAAATATTAAACTTACTATATGGCGTACACAGCAAAAAAACCCTTATAATCAAAGAAATAAAAAATCTAGCAATACAATGTAAGACCCATTATGTAAGCAGGCATTTATAGCTTGCATGAATTCTTTTCAGATATTCCAAATTCAATAAACATGTGGTGGGGGGGGTATTGTTGTGGCAAGTTCTACATTGAACTTCATAGTATGGATTTCTTTTCATATATTGTTTGTGTCTATTGTTTGTGTGAAAGGCAGTGCGGGTGGCTGGGAGGCCACCTGCGCCATTCACCTGCCCCACAGGACAGGGGGCGTGCAGCAAGCTGGCCGCCCCCTGTCCTGCGGGGCAGTCGAAAGGCAGGACAGGGGGCTCAGGGCAAGCTGGCTGCCCGCTGTTCTGCGGGGCAGGCAAAAGGCAGGACAGGGGGCTCAGGGCAAGCTGGCTGTCCCCTGTCCTGCAGGACAGGTGAATGGCATGGGTGGCCTCCCAGCCACTTGTACTGCCGCTGCCAGCTCCACGGCGCGCCAGGATAGCCAGCTTGCCATGGGGCAGTGCTGGGAGCGTGCGCTATGTACGCGCACAAGTGGCCAGTCTTCAGTTGCCCTGGGCGCCGGCAACCGTAGACCCAGCCCTGCTTAGAATGGAGCATGCTCAGTGTTGTAGCTTCCCCTAAAGTAGGCTGGTTGTTCCCAGCAGCCTAGCAGTTCAGCCTGGCCCAGGAAGAAGCAACAGCAGCTTAAAGGTGGGGGAAGGCCTGCACAGATCCTGTTGTTTCAAGGCCTGTTTTGATTTATTGCAGGTATATGTTGGTAATCTGTGCAATTATTAGAGATCTTTTAAAACAAAGGTGAAGTTACTTCTTGGGAAGTTATTAAATATTGGTTTGGAATTATTAAGACTTTTAATGGGAAATTCATATGATTGTGAAAAATCACAATAGTTATTAATTAGGGTTGGCAGCCTCCAGGTGGTAGCTAGAGATCTCCCGGAATTACAACTGATCTCCAGGCCAAAGCCATCTGTTCCCCTGGAGAAAATGGCTGCTTTGGAGGGAGGACTCTATGGAATTATCTTTCACTGAGGTCCTTTTCCTTCCCAAAGCCTGCCTTCTCCAGGCTTTATCCACAAATCTCCAGGAATTTCCCAACCTGGAGCTGGCGACCCTATTATTAATCCTTTTAGAACTGTTGCAATACATCTTTCTTAGTATTCTATTTGTTAATGCTTCTGAGGAGTTCAACCTGTCTACAGCACAGATCTTGTTGTTTCAAGGCCTGCTTTGGGTTATGTACGTATGTACGTATGTATGTCATTTATAGTCCACCTTTCTCACTGAGACTCAAGGCGGATTACACAGTATGAGATTAGTACAATCAGTATCAAGTACATTTCAATGCAGTATCAAGGACATTTCCATAAACAATTCCATAGGGTAAATAGATACAAGTTTAAAAGACATAGTATTAGCAAGAATCCAATACAGAGTAGAAAAAATACTGATGTGGAACATAGTCAATTCTAACATCAATTCTAACATAATCAATTCTAACAGACAACATGGAACACTGGTAGTATATAGGAGTATATATTTAAAGCAGCAGATAATATGTAAGGCAATATAGTTATGCAGTCTATTGCAGGTAAATTTTGGTAAGCTGTGCAATCATTAGAGATCGTTTAAAACAAAGGTGAAGTGGGATTCAGGATTCAAGTGAGAAGAACTGCAGCCTCCCAGGTACAGCCTGGAAATCTCACCTGCTGTTCCATTATTGTGGGCGGTAAGCTGGACTTACAATATCTGTATTACTTATATGTTTAGACTTTTTGTACTGTGCATATTTGTGGATGCTGAAGATATTTGTAGCCAATAATATCCTAAAGAGCCTTAACAACAACAACAACAACATTCGATTTATATACCACCCTTCAGGATTACTTACCACCCACTCAGAGTGGTTTACAAAGTATGGTTTTACTATCCCCACAACAAAACACCCTGTGAGGTGGATGGGGCTGAGAGAGCTCCTAGAAGCTGTGACAGACCCAAGGTCACCTAGCTGGCTTCAAGTGGAGGAGTGAGGAATCAAACCTGGTTCTCCAGATTAGAATCCCACTCTCTTAACCACGACACCAAACTGGTTTTCTTGCTATGAATCAACTGGACTAGAATGAACGCGGATTCCTACAATAATGTATCTAACGTGAAGGGCTCAGAGAAAGAGCTGCAAGCACTCTTTAAAAACATTAACAGGTATGCAGACTATGTACCATGTGCAGCCCATTCATTCAACCTTGTTGGAGTAAAGACAGTGAGCAGAACCACAAGTGACAAAAGGCACAGATTGGACACTTGTCAGCTTCCCTCAAGTTTTGATGGGAAATGTAGGCATCCTAGTCTTGAAGCTTGGCTCTCTGACTGCTGTCCAATGGACTTTTCAACTGTCACTTGTCCAACATTCCGCCAAGCTGCCTACATTTCCCATCAAAACTTGAGGGAAGCTGACAAGTGTCCAATCTGTGCCTTTTGTCACTTGTGGTTCTGCTCAGTGTCTATTGTACCTGAAGTTCTTGACTATTTTGGCATTTTGCAGGAGCTATATATTTTCTTTTCTGGACCTCCACGAAGATGGGGAATTTTAAACAGGCAGGGCAATCTAGATTTTCCCCTAAAGAGTATAAGTGTAACTAGATGGTCTGCAATATATGAAGCAGTCCAGGCAATTAAAAATGGATATACAGGTATTTTACAAACCCTCAAACATATTTTTGAAGACTTAGAAGAAAAGCCTGAATGTAAACAAAATGCAAAGAATTGTTACCACAAGCTGGTAAAGTTGAAGTATGCTATTTTAACAGTTGTTTGGGAAGAAGTTCTTGAGTGTTTCAACAAAACAAGCAAGAAACTCCAAACCCCTGGTTTTAATGTATTTGAAGGTTATCTTCTGCTATTATCTTTATTTCCATTTGTTAAAGAACTCCAAGAAAATCCAGCTGACTGGATTGCACACTATGAATCAGAAGCAAAAGGTTTGTGTGAAGATGTCACCTCAAGTTATTGTTTCCAAATGCCTTCTTACAAAGACATTTTCAGATGGAACAAATGGTAGGGCTTCTTTAAAACGAGCTGACAAATTTAGGATAGAGGTTTAAATCAACTCTATGACTACTTGGTAATCCAGTTAGGCAAGAGGATTAACCCATCTGAACAGATTGCGAAAAGGTTCACGTTCCTCTCAGAATTGGTAAACAAGTCTGAAATTGATGAGGACAATATTAAACTTATAATATTTCATTACAAAGATGATATTGACCACAAATTAGTAAATGAGTGCTATCAGTTCAAAGAATATTTACACTTTAGGAAATCCCAGAACACAGAAGAAAACACGCCATATAAAATGCAATGTGCAGAAGTTCTTCAGCTTATTTGTGAACAACACTTGATTGAAGTGTTTCCTAATATTACTATTGTGCTTAAGCTGTACTTGACAATGCCTATCACAAGCTGTGAAGCAAACAGGAATTTCTCAAAGCTTTCCTTTATAAAGATCATATTTTGGTCTACCAGGACTGAAGAACGCTTAAATTCGTTATGCATATTGTCTCTAGAAAATGACATTACAAGGAAGCTCTCATAGGACAAAACTTTATGCGAATAAAACTAGAAAAAACAAAAAAGCTAGAAAAAACAAAGTATTTTGTAAAATGTGCTGCATGTAGTATGTATTCTCATAGGTGTCTAAAATAACAGATTATATTAACTGTGGTCTTTGCTGTGTTTTATCATTCTATGATGCATCATGCATGTATACGTTTCCCTAATTTTCATCCCCCATAACTCGGAAACTTTAAGGCATAGCCTAGGAAATTTTTATTCACACAAGTGACTTTGACATGTGAGATAACCTAGTGCAGCAATTTTTTTAAAAATCTGAGATGTAGTGGTTAAACTTTTTTAAAAAATTGTGGTGATGTGCCATGGAACAACCCCATTGAACAAGATAACAGTGGCTGCCCAGACCTCATTGCTGTTGGGAAGGGACTCACTGCATGGCCAATTTTCAAGAGCCCCACCCCACCAACCCGTTCTCTGCAATTTAGGCCTAGAGGTCCCTTTGGACCTTGTTGGATGTTGCCCTATTGTTGCTGATTGTGAAGGAACCCCAAAAATGTAGATCCACCCCTGTTCACATTGGGGGAGATGTCACCATGCTCTGTTCCCTCTAGGGATCCCAGACCCCCTGTGGGGGCAGGGAATCCCCTGCCCCCGCTCCCCACACTCCACTCCTTACCTGAGCAGCAGGGGGGCACACACCTTCCTTGTGTGCTCCCCCGCAGCACGGCACGCTCTTCTGTGCTGCAGCCACTGAGATTGGGCCTGTTGTTACCAGAACTGCTCTTTTATTATAATGGGGAATTAGCTGCAGCAGTCTGTAACTATTAATATTAAGCGAGGATCATAACCTATGTTTACGGAGGTCCCGATCCCAGACACTCTAGTGAAAAAGAGGCAGACAAGGAGTAAGGTCCAAACACGTGTATTGAGTGTAGCGTAAGCCTAGCTTGCACAATCATACAAAGAACATACAAGGTCTAAGAAATACAGAGTAGGAAATACAGAGACGTTCGCATTAGCTGGTTCCCAACGATGATAGGGGGAATACTCACTTATCCTGAAGCGAAGCAGAGACACAACAGCGAGGTGGCCCAATGCCGGCACTGGGACCACAGACGGACAGCAAGGAGGTCTGGATAGGGAATGGCCGAGGCACCGAGTGGTCTGAGAGACCAGCTTAAATACCCCAAAACGTACCCTGGGGCTGGTGCTGTACTTGGTGGTTCTCACAGATTAAAACAAAGGGTCTAATGGGCTACTGAATGGCTTGGATGGGCCACTTTGGTAATCAGATTGTGATAAGTGACACCTCAGGAAGAGGGGACAAAAGAGGGAGGGGGAAATCCAAGTGGGCTGAAAGGATGTTCCAGCGGACAGGGCTTGTCCTGATGTCATCAGCTTTGGAATGCGGAGGTTTCTTTGAGATGCATTCTCTAAGTGCTTGGGATGGTCGGCACTTAGTTCTTCTCCGGGGCGGCTCCTAAGATATGCAGAGCGGGGCGAGGGGCTCTCGCTGCGGACGTGGTGTGCCCGCTTCGCCGAAATGGCTTCTCAAAGCAGTCTTCTTCCCAGGGTCTTCTGGCTGCCTGAGAACATGGATGCCGGCTGGGCATAGCTGGGGCTGGATAGCAGGCTGCCCGGTAGCGAGGGCAAGCTCGGCGACCGGCCCGCGGGAGGCTCCAGGCGGGGACTGACTAGGGAGCGCCTAGCCAGGCTCGCTGGAGGTTTCCCCGGCTGGCGCCCGGCTGCTAGCAGCGGCTTGGGCCCATATGAGGCAGGCTTCTATGGAGGCAGCGGGAACAACACTTTAAAACACAGTCCAAAGCAGGGAACAGGCATGGTCCGTGGCAGATGGCAATGCAGGCACGGGGCACACTTGTAAGAAAGTCCAAACACACACTGGGAAATCCAGATACAGGTCTGGGCAGGGCTGCCCAGAAAGAGAGTCCTTTGTGCAGTTAACCAAACATGGAGTCAGTAAACTACACAGTCTATAGCAGCAGCAAGGCAAGTGACACGCAGGCAGGAAACTGACACGTGTATCAGAGCACACACGTGCAAAGCAGTCTTTGGGGTGTAGCAGTAAAACAGCAACGCAGGAAACTTTAGCACAGTTCATAGCAGGCTTCAAAGCAGGGGAGGGGGCCTACTTGGCAACAATTCCCCCCCTCGGAGACCCCGGGACGTCAGGCGCGCGGGTCTCCGAACTTGACTTCAAAGGCGAGGTGGTCGGCAATGTCCGGTGGTCGAGCTTCGAGCGGAAAAGGAGTGGGAAGGGAAGGGGGAGGAGGCGTCACTCAAAATTTAGTTTGGAGAACCACCTAACCGAATAAGTGCAATTTAGATCAGCCAATGGGCTGCAGGTCTCTGGGTTCACACCAGGGGGTGTGCTAAGTGCAATCGTCAGAATAAATAGTAATAATTCATAGCAATAGTAATTCATAGTAATAGGCAGCAATGATCAATTCATGCATATAAATAGCAATAATTCATAATTGTGTACATTGATTAATTCATGGATGAAGGTAATTCATATGGAATTCATGACGGGTTAAAAGCATTAAAAACCAGGAGCAATTAATATACATGGATCAATTCATGGATAGTTAAAATCATAAATAGATACATAGGATTAAAAGCAGGGACAATTAAAAGCAATTCATACAGGGTAAAGTGAAATGTGCAAGCATGGCATAATTCATCAAGGGTAGAGTAATTCATAAATGGCTAAAATCATAAATACATATATGTGATTAACAGCAATAGTTCGTGAAGTCAAAAGCAGCAAGAATAAAAGCAAGTGCGTGGAAACAATTCATGAGGGGTAGGCGGCGGAAGGGCTCATGGGGGCAGAAAAATACACTCTGCAATTAAAAACCAAATCAATATGGCTGGATTAAAATCAAATTCATCGAGCTTAAAATCAGAAATAAAATAACCTTTAAAAGAGACCGTTCAGGAGGGGTCCCGGTTAAAACCAAATTCATAAAATAATAGATATGCTAGAATTACCTCGGCGGAGGGAGTCGGGTTAAAAAGGCAATTCCTAAGGTTAAAATCAAATTCGTAGGGATAAAGTTCATGGGCGCACTTGCAATAGATAGAGAGAGGGACTAGTTCGGGGCTAAATTCATGGGAGTTAAAATTCATAAAAGCAGTGGAAGGACATTCATAAAACCATAGAGTAACAAAGATCACAGGCGGCTCAGTCCGCAGTACAGCTGCTGGACTGGGTTGCATATATACAGGAACAAGCAAACTTAGTCCATGTGTCCCAAAACACACTTCCACCCCCCCTTGCTGTCTGTGTCAATCCGCAGAGCAGGGTCGGCAGGCGGCGAGAAGGGCTTCAGGCACACAGTTCTAGTCCTCATGGAGGTAGTGCCGCTGGCGGTCGTTTGGAGACGGGCCGCGGGCTGGGAGGCAGAGTACTAGGTCCCCCCCTAGTCCACAAGAGGGCCTCGGAGCGGTGTCCAGCAGCAAATCGTCCATGGGGCCGGTGCAGGATTCATACACATAATAAAATCCAAGCATAGTTCATAATAACATAAGCAAACAAACGAGGGTTAAAGGAGGGCGCCAAGAATAACCATTAGGGCAAGAGGAGGTCTGGATTGTAATGATCCAGACGGTAGGACAGTTGGAGTTGCTGGAGCTGTCGGCGGCTCCAACAGCCCAAATAAAGCAGTGAGGCACACAACAGAACTTGAAAGGCCAAAATAACGATGATCGGGTGCAAAGCCAAATTGTAAATCCCAGTGGCAGTGGGGCTCCAGCCAAAGAGGGTTTCCCACCACGAGTGCTCACCGGTGGTCTTAATCCGCTGGGCCAGATCCAAAATCTCCTTTCCGTTGTGGGACACAACCAAAGCAGTAGTGTCCCCGTCCCTCTGGATGCTCTGGAGGGTGCGGTGGAGCTGCGGGTGGGCCAGGAGCTCGTGGATTAATTCCAGACCGATGCCAAGGGCGACAGGCTTCACATAACGATAGATGGAGGGTGCCACCAGGATCTCTTCTTGGGTCCAGACCGGTACCGTGTAAGTGAAGTCGCAGGCTGCTACCGAAGACAGGTTACAGAAGCAGCGGTTGACTCCCGGGATCACGGGCTTCAGCTGGAACGAGTTCAGGACCACAAAGTCGCAGGCCGTTCGCACACAGGCACATCCTTTCCCAATGTAGACCACAGCGGAGCTGTTCTCCTGGACGACCTCGAAAGGGCATTCATTGAGGGCGTCGACTTGCGGGGCTACACAGGGGTGGTGAGGTGCAAAGGCTTGGTCCTGGCAAATGAAGCCGGTCTGGTCTCGATGCTGGCACCCTTGGAGGCTGACGAGCTGCCATCCAGTCGGGGTGAAGCGGGCCCAATGGTCGGGGTGGCGGGCGTAGAGGACTTCGGTGTTGCTGACTTGGAGTCCCAGAGGCACGACTGGATACACGTGGAATGACTCGTGCGCACTGGCCGTTAATAAAAATAATTTAAGCTCCTGGGTGGTCGGTGAGAATGAGGAATTTACGAGAGACCACCAGGATTCAAGCTCCAGTTCTATGGGTGACAATTTGGGCATAATCAATCTTTTAATTTCCAGGGGCAAATGCCCGTCCGTGGCTTGCCGAATTAGCCCCATGGCCACAGCCTGATTTAATTGTTGGGCTTGCATACATGCCATGGCTATTGACACGTTGCGTTCAAAAGACTGTGTCCCTTTGAGCAGCAGAGAAAAATCTCTTTCAATTTGACTCTCCCAGTTAACTAAAATGGAGCTGATCTCGTGTTGCCCATTCGAAATGGAATTTAGGGACTGCACCACCGGTTTACCTAAGTCAGAGATGCTAGTCGTAACATGGGCAAACTTATTAGCGAGAGTCTCAATGTTGACCGAATCCATGATTGCTAAGCCTCCGGCTGCTGGAGCAGTCCAGTCGGCAATGCTTCGTCTGGCACGCGAGAGAGAGGGGGAGGGATCGATCCACAGTTGTAGCCATGCATTCCAACCCTTGCTACCGGCCTCCAGATAGGGAGCGCACTGCGGCAGCCTCTGGGTTATATTTAACTCAGCTAAGTCTATGCGGATCTCTTTTAAAGACATTTGCGGGCGGACTAGAACTCTCTCTCGAATGTCAGTTTTCAAAACATGGGAGCCCACTATATGCGTGCCGCCTTGGCTTAATTGTTCATTGCTAGCAATCAAAGGGTCAATTTGGATGGTGTGGGTCTCCTGGGTCCGGATCAGCAGGGAATAATTGCCTGGTTCGTGAGTCAAATTTACAAAGAGCAGCCCAAGCCGGTGAAATTTCTCTACTAGGGGCTTGGTTTGGCATTCGGGCGTCTGTTGAACCAGTATCCAATCGGGTGGGCCGTGTTTGGCTAGGTCTTCCTCCTTTACAATCCAGGTCAGGTTCTCCCAGCGCTCTATAGCAAAGGAGAGAACTGCGCCTGAAGGGGGCGTGATAGTGACTGATGCAGACTCAGTGGCAGTGGTGCCTAGTAGGATGGTCATTCTAAAGGGGTCTCCTGCCTTCCATACTGCGGCCGACACTAAAATAACTTCACAGTATGGTCCGAGAGCCTCAGTGACAAATGGCGAGGTCTCGAAGTTGGCAGGGGTGGTATATTTGTCTACCACCGGGACTGCGGTGGGGGCTGGCCTTATACGGGGAAGAAACATACATGGAATTGGAGCAAGTGGTGACACTGTGTCAGTAGGCGAGTAGCATACTAATTCTTGGGACAGAGTTTTTACTCCCACACATAAAATAACAAGCTCTGGGGGCCGGATCCACTGCTCTTCACAACTGCGGAAGTTAGTGCGATCCGTGGGGGTGGTCATATTGCTCTGCTGCACAACTTTGCAGACCATCATTTCATTTCCTGCCAGGGTATTTATACATCTCCAGTGGGGGTAGGGCATTAATTTGGACGGACGTCCCTCTATTAGGGTGCCTGCCAGCACGAGCAAACACAGGGTAGCCAGGTGCCTCATCTCCTGGCCTTCCTTTTCCTTTTTGTGCCGAAAATATCCTGGGGAGACCTGCGGATATAAGTACAGGTTCCCTGAGTTTATTGCAGCAAAAAAAAAATGAATAAAGCGGAATGGGGGAAAAGGGAGGGTGTATTTCTGCCAGCACTGTCTATTAGGTGGGGCTCGAACGAGAAGTCCCAGAGCACTAAGCGAGCCTTCCAGCTTGTTGCTCTGGGGAGCTCCTGTGCGAAGGCCTCTTTCTAAAGCGTGTATATTTCAGAGGGGAAACGTCTTTACGTCGAGCAAGGGTCGGCTGTGCGTTAGGCGGGATTATGCAAACTCGTCCCAGGGGTCCCTGGGTGCCTAGGCTATGTGGCCTTCAGGTGCCCCTTGCTTGGCGGCGGGCTATTTTTATTTCGCGGGCTGAGAGCTATCGGTCCGGCTTGGCCTGGCCTTGCCGTTTTAAAAAGAAAAGAAAACTAAAGAGCGGTTTCCATTAACCATAAGGGTTGCTGCAGACGGGGGCCCTCGCTTTTAATTTTTCAAAAATAGGCCTTCGTCATATGTTTGCAGGACAACCAATTTTTGGGGGGGACTCCCTCGGGAGGCCCCATCTTCTAGTTAAAAGAAAAACGATACACCGGGCAAAAAGGAAAAATACACTGAGCAAAAAGAAAAATGCACTGAGCAAAAAGAAAAATACACGGAGCAAGAGGCATACGGGTGTGGGATACTTTTGGGTTGCCCTCACTTGGAAGGCCTGGCAGGGCTTCATTAAAACTTCAACATGTCTCCCCCCCTTCTTTTCCCTTGTACGGTACGGGCAAGGGAAAAGATTACGTGGGGCGGGCGGCTGCTGGCGGAAAGGGCCGAAATGGGGCCGAGGGCGCTCGGCGGCGTTTATCGAGAAGCGGCGGAGGCGGCCGAGATCTGCCGGCGCCACTGGGTCTGGGTTATTCGGGGGTCATCTTAGCGCGGGGGATCCTGGCTATGTAAATGAGGTACGCTGCCCCTTGTGCGTGGCGAACGCACCCCAATAACACATTCCAGAGGTAACATATTTACAAAATACTGGCGGGTCTTTTACTTTTGCACTAAAGCGTACTGGCTGGTGGCGCCGTATAGCAACTCACCATGACGAATATGAACATTAGTAAAAGAGGGATGTTGGGCTATCTGGGGGTCCTTTTCCAGGGGAGGCACGGCCCTCAAAGCCAAAGCCGACCATCATGCGAAAGCGTGGGTCTGGCAGGTGAGACCCCGAATCTACGTAGATGCGGGATCTTCACCAGCACGGCGGGTGATATATTTTCGAATACAGAGATCACCTTATTTGGTGGTTCCACTATGTTCGAAAGAATGTATGCACCTCTGGGCTAAAGCCTCTCCAACCACCTTCACACACAGCAAATCTCTTTTGCCTGTGCAATTTTTTTCCGAACATGCGGCTTACAATCCAATCAAGAATCACTTTCTGTGGTGGTCCTATTTGGCTTTGATTGCCGTGTCTTCTCCTAAGGGTCCCAACTGTGGGGCCCGCCTAATGAAGTTAAAGAATAGAACTGGAAAAACTCTTGACCCTCACACTTACATCTACATATTCTACTGTTTCTTTTATACTAAAGCTACAAAGGTCTGGTCTAAGGGGACACAGGGTATCTCTGGCCCAGGGTGAAGGGATATCTGGCGAATCACTGGGCAGAGGGGGGCTGGGCTGGTGGTGGCTCCCCCAGGGTCGTACACAGGAGGGGCGGTTTGGAGCGGCTTCCCTTTCCATTCTTTTAATTGAGAGGCGTGAAAGTATTTTAGCCAGGTTCCTCCTGTTTTTCTCTGGATGGCTACCTGATAGACGGCTGGGGAGACTCTTTTTGTGATAGGGACTGGGCCTTGCCATTTGGCTGCTAGCGAATGCGCCTTTTGCGAAAACTTCCTATACAGAACGAGCTGTCCTTCTTCCCACTGCCTGGGATTCCTGACCCATCCTAGTTTGCGGTCCATATCTTTCTGAGCTGTGCCCAACCTCTGGGCCACTTGCATGTGGACGGCGTGTATGGATGAGAGCAGATCCTGGACCCAAGCGTCATTAATCACTACGGGCTGCATATCGGAAGGGAGCTGCGTATCTAGCCAGAAGGCTTCCGGGAGCTGCATTCTTCGCCCTGTCATAACCATATGGGGTGTTAGGCCGTGAACTGCGGTAGTGCCTCTAATGGCCATTAGGATTATGGGGAGTTTTTCATCCCAGTCTCTCCCGGAGGAGCGAACCATCTTGCGGAGAGCCTCCTTGAGGGTCCGGTTGGTTCTTTCTATTGCGCCTGAAGCTTGAGGGTGGCCTGCTATGTGGAAGCGTTGCTGGATGCCCAGTGCTTTACAAAGCTCCTGTGTTACTTCTCCGATGAAGTGTGAGCCTAAATCAGAGTCCATGACTCTCACAATGCCCCATCTTGAAAAAACATTATTAAACAGTAGTTTGGCTGTGGTGGCTGCATTGTTGCGCTTGCACGGAAACGCTTCGATCCATTTGCTAAAGGGGTCTATGACAGTGAGGCAGTAGCGATTGCCGCGAGCAGTGGGGGGAAGAGGGCCGATAAAGTCAATCTGTATGCGAGCCCAGGGTCCATCAATTCTCTGATGCTGGAGGGGAGCTCTAGGTCCGGTGGGGTCTGCATTGACCATCGCGCAGGACAGACAGTTGTCTACCCATTGTGCTACTTCGGTGCGCATGCCAGGCCACCAACCAACCTCTTTTACCCTTTCCAGAGTCAGATCCTTGCCTCGGTGTCCCTGCTCGTGGACAAACTGAATTAAGTCAGCCCTAACTTCCAATGGCACTACCCAATGGCGTTCGCCGGCTGCATCTACTGCCCAGACTATGCCTTCCTCTTCTCTGATCATGAGTCTCCCTGTCTGATCCCTTCCTGCGGCTAGGAGGTCAGTTATTTCTGGGTCAGATAGTTGCAGTTGTGCTAGGTCTAGTGTTCCTGCGGTTCCCTGAGCTTGGCTGCGGGCTTGTGCTCGAGTGGTGACAGGGCGGAGGGGACAATCGGTGGCCGATTCCGGTAGGGGAGCATTTTCAGTGGCGGCTGCCTTGGCTGCAAGGTCTGCCTGGTCATTCCAGTAAGCGGTCTCTGAGTTCGTCTTCTGGTGTCCCTTGACATGGGTCACCTGCGTTGGGCCTGAGCGGGACTGGAGGAGTGCTGCTACCTGCTGCCATAGCTGTAGGTGGGCTACGGGTTTCCCATCGCTGGCTCTCCACCCCTGATTCTGCCACACCGGGAGCCAGACCGTGGCGGCTTTGGCCGTCCAATCCGAGTCTGTGTAAATGGCAAGTGGGCTTTCTGGGGGCTCAAACTCAAGCACTGCCAGAAGCGCTTGCACCTCAGCCGCTTGGCTGGAATGGGGGCGGGCTGGACCTTTGAGAGTATGGGCGTCGCTCACTCGCACGGCGCCGTAGCCTGTCCGAGGGGAGCCCCCAACGTGAAAGGAGGAGCCGTCACAGAACCAGCATGTGAAGCCGTCCTGTCGGGCTTCCTCTAGCGGGACTCCCCAAGTAACTGGCCAGACAACCTGTGGTGGCGGGTCCAGGGGGCACTCGTGCTCGGTCCCGGTTACCAATAGGCCATAGGGGGCTGGTGGCTCAGTGGTTTCCTTTTTGAATTCTACTCCGCGGTTGACCAGGGCCAGGGTCCACTGTGCTATGCGGGCGTTTGAAACTTGTCCGTCTTGTATTTTTCCCGACAGGATATATTTGAGGGGCGTGTGAGTGGTTTGAACTATTGTACGTGAACCTCCTATGATAAATTCCCAATGGGTCAGACTCCAAACTAGAGCAAGGCATGTCTTCTCGCATGGGCTAAACTTAGCTTCTACTGCGGTTAGGTTGCGAGAGGCATAGGCTACTACTCTAGCGGTTCCCGCTTGCTGCTGGGTGAGCGTGGCTCCTATGCTCTTGTCTGATACTGCTAACTGGATAAAGAATGGCTGAGTTACATCTGGATGGGCTAGGGCCGGGGCTGCGGCCAGGCTGCGCTTTAGCTCGGCTAAGGCTGTCTGTTGCTCCGGTCCCCACTCCCAGGGGGTGTTCTTCTTGAGGAGAGCATAAAGGGGGCGAGCTTTGTCTGCAAAGGACTCAATGAAGTCTCGGGAAAAGTTAAAAGTTCCTAAAAGAGCTCTGAGGGAGGGGACATCGGTGGGTGCAGGCAGCTTGGAAATGACCTCCATTCGCTGGGCGTCCGGGGTGCGACCCTCGGGTCCCAGGGTCAGACCCAGGTACTTGACGCTGGTCTGAACCAATTGGGCCTTTTCCCTGCTTGCCTTGAACCCAGTCTCGCGGAGGAGTTCCAGGACTTCCCTGGTGATTTGGCGGGCTAATTCTTCCGTGGGGGCGTGGACTAAAATGTCATCCACGTAGCTCAGTACGTGGGGCCTCGAGGAGGGTTGGAGGCGTTCCCACATCTGAACTACATGGGCATGACAAATGCTGGGGCTGGAGTGGAATCCCTGGGGTGTCCGCTTGAATGCGTATTGCTGGCCGCGGAAAGTGAACGCGAACTTGTACCAGCAAGACTCATGCAACCGGATAGAATGGAAAGCGTTGGCCAGGTCTATGACCGAGTAGAACCGGGACCCAGCGGCAATGGCCGTCAGGATCTCATTGTACTTGGCCACAACCGGGGCAACTGGAGGGGTGGTGGCATTCAGGGCACGGAAGTCGACCGTCATTCTCCAGGTCACTCCATCTGCTTTCAGAACTGGCCACAATGGGGCGTTGCAGATGGACTGCATCGGGAGTATGACGTCCCACTCAAGGAGTCCTTCTATAGTCTTGGCTATCCCTGCCTCAGCTTCCGCTGGGTACTTGTACTGTCTTTGGGGAGGGGGGTCCTTTCCTTCAATCAGGACGCAGGCGCCCTTCACTATCCCACACTCGGCTTTATCTGTCACCCACACTTCGGGAAAGTCCTGAACCCAGGGGTCTCCTGTGATGGGGGCGAGAGGAAGGGGGGCCTTGAGGGCTGCGCATCGATGGACTGCATTAACAAAGTCTGGGCCTCCCGGGATGCGCCACAGGAGCCCGTTCGCTAAGTCAATGGTCAGTCCCTCGGCACGGAAAAATGGCATGCCCAAAAGTCCATCATCTTCTCCCCGGTTTGCGCATGCCGAAATCCGGGTGGCCAGGCTCCCAACGGAGAGGGGGATATCCTGCCAGACCGGGGATTCCTGCGTGCCGCCTCCAAAACCGGCGAGCTGCATGGTTGTGGGGGTCTGAGTTCCCTTTGTGACAAAGGTGGGCCGGAGTATATTAAGTGAAGCTCCGGTATCTATGAGGAGAGTGGCAGGCTTCTTCTTTTCCCCGGGAGTCCCGATCCCTTCCTTCACTGTCGGTCTCCCCCATGTGTCCGGCTTTAGTTTGGCAACTATGCCCACGGAAGGAGACTGGGACTCGGGGCAACCCTATGCTGATCCTGCACTCTGGTCGGTGGAAGCGGCGCTTCCTCTAAAGGGGTTGTTGGGGCTCGGGCGCTCCCGGACTGCAGCTATCGGGGGACTCGAGAAGGGAGGGTCTGGCGGTAAAGGGGGCGCTGACGGGGGTACTGGGGGCTGCTGCTGGTCTTCCCACTCCATGATCGCCTTCATTAGAACGGACGTGGGCTTTCCGTCGAAGAGCTCCATGTTCGCTCCAATGTTTTTGAGGCGCATCCAAAGTTCCCAACGGAGGGAGTCCCTGGACTGGGGCGTGCTGCCTCGGTCCCGGTAGCCCTCGTGGTCGCCCTGCGGTGCTCCCCAAGCATTAGACTGATCTGGAGGCGGGTAGACCTGATGGTGGTACGGGTGCGATGCTCGCGAGTGAGAAGGGGCTATGGGTACATCCTGCAGTCGGGGCTCGTGGGGTCCTTGCTGGGAGGAGGAACTGTAACTCGGGGCGGGTGCAAAGGAGACTCCCGGGCGGTAGTCCCTTGGTCCTCTTCCCCGGTTAAAGCTATTGCTCCGTCCCCTCAGGATTCCTCCCCTTGCCTCCGGATACGGGCTGCGTCCCTGTGGTCGGTATTGAGAGTGGGGGCCATGATTGGCATAGGTGACTGCACTTATCGGCTCTCTCTCCTTCCTACGAGAGGCCGGGGGCTTCACATGGCGGATGGCGCCGGTTTCTCGCAACAGGCCAGCAATGCTTCTGATGCGAGCCTCCAGGTCTCCCCATGAGATGCTCCCGGGCTCCACTCCTGCTAGTGCTAGGCGGGTGGTACTATTGAGTCCATCTAAGACTGCTCTCCTGAATTCTAACTCGTCAAAGTCGGGTACATCGCTGGCATCCAGGTCCACTTCGTCTGCTAGCTCTGCAAGAAGCTGTTTCCTAGCTAAATATGCCTCTGGGTCCTCCCCAGGTTTCTGGGACTCCGCAATATACAGGGCTTTCAAACTCTTGGTGGGCCACAGGAATGCACAAATTTCTTTAATTGCTCCGTACTGACTGCGGGTGGCTAACCTTCGGTTAGAGATATAGGCATTCAGGGCCGAGACTATTTCAGGGGCAGCGCATTGGCGAGCCATTTGGGCTACATCAGAACCACTAGCGGAAGGCTGAGAGGTGGTCACATGGGTGAACCACTGGATGGCTGTGTCTCGGTTTAGGGGTCCCATACGGTCTGCTATGGCTTGGAGCTCATCGGGCCTCCAATTGCGAGTTTCCTTAACGACCCGGTCTGTTTTCCTGCCATCCTCGTCCATGGATACAATTTCCTTGGTGGCTATTGGGTGGAGGGGCTGTGGGGCTTCCTCGGGCTGGGGCGAAGGAGGTGACCAACTGTCGGTACTACCTTCGGGGAGGGCCAAGAGGGCTGCGGGATGCACGGCGGAAATTACGGCCTGCTGCATTCCCAGGTGCTGTTTTAGGGCCTCTAGCTCCCTCTTACAAGCGGAGTGGTCTGCTGCGGCTATCTTTGCGACCTTCTGCTCTGCCATGAACTGGGCAGCATGGGTTAATTTGGCAATTTTCTCCTGACCTTCAATTACTGCATGCTCAGCCATATCGGCACGAGCGGTGGCTACTTCAGCCTTGTGCTGGGCGTCCTGGAGGGCAGCGGCTAGTCCCTGCTTCTCCAGCATGAAGTTAACGCGTTCTGAACGCCACTCGGCTGCTTTTTCCTCATGTTCCTTCTTTTCTTTCCTTAGCTTTTCTATCTCCTGTTCCTGTTCTTCCTGAGCTATCTGTAGTTTATTAATTAGGGACACACTGTCCTGTAGGGCGGTGAAAAGTGCCCAAGCTCCGTATCTATCTTTCTTGCTAGACCTAGGTTTCTCCTTTTCGCAAAAATCTTGGAAGGCGCTTCTGACTATCTGGAGCGGGTCGGGTCCCTTGAAGGAACCGGCTTCCCAGGGGCAATCTCCCTTCTTAACTAGCCACTTCTCCAGGCGGGGCACGGTGGGGGCTGCCCGGTACATTTTTCCTTTTAGTTTAAGGCTGATCTCGGGGGAGGTTAAAGAGTAGATCAGCGACACCAGGGGTGGGGCGATTAAAGCTGCTCAAGGGTTTTAACAACTTCTTCCTCTCTATGTCCCTTTTGGGAGGTTTATCCTTCCCTCAGGTCCTCAAGGGTTTTTACCAGGGGGTTTTAAGGTTCTACTTTTAGGTTCACAAGGGGATTTTTAAGGGTCCTACACTCGTTTCTCCTCCACCGGGGGAGAAGGAAAATTCCTATTCCCGTTTCAAGCTTGCCTACAAGCCACGGGACCAGGAAAAGTTTACTGGCTCAGAGGGTGCTCTCAAGCTCTCTAAGCCCAAGAACCAGAAAAATGCTCAGTGCTCCCAAGCCTCTGCTCAGAAGCCAAAGCTCAGGGGTCTCCCAAGTCTATACTCGGAAAACCAAAAAGTGTCCCCAAGCCTCTGCTCAGAAACTGCAATTAAGGGGTCTCCTAAGCCTCTGCTCAGGCAACCAGAAAGGTGCTTCCAAGCTCCTGCTCGGAAGCTACAACTAAGGGGTCTCCTAAGCCTCTGCTCAGAAGCCACAAATGCTCTCAAGCTCTCTGCCCAAGAACCAAAACTCAAAGTGTCCCCAGGCCTCGTGCTCAGAGACAAACGATTAAACTGTCTCCAAGCCTCGACCAAAAGACCAAATGCGCTCAAGGACTGCCTCTGCAAGTCCCCAAGCAAAAGTGCTCAGGAGTAACACTTACTGTACTCCCAAGCGAGGTGCGCTCAAGAGTTCTAACAATTCCCAAGCAAAAGTGTGCCCAAGAGTCCCACTGACTCCCAAGCAAGGTGTGCCCACGAGTCTGACTTAAAACTCGCAAGCGGAAAGGCGCCCAAGAGTCTAACTTAAAACTCTTAAGCACGGTGCGGCCGGCTGCCGCGGGGCTTCAGGAACCTGGCTTCAGATTCCCAAAGCTAAACTGACTGAACAACCAAACGGACTAACGATCCCTTCACGTTTCCTCCGGAGCGGGGATTGAAGCCTAAGTGCTGGCAGGAACGGGGGTTTGGACGGGCTTAGGAGAGACGGGGGAGGGCGGAAGAGAATTTTATATGTGCTGCTTCAGGATATATATATCTATAGAGCCTACTTCTGGGATCCCACCCACATAGACGCGTTTAGGCGGCCCGGAAGGTGGCCAGGAACTTCACCAGTTCAGAGGTCCTCACCCACAGTACACCGGTTATAACGGCTGGAGGGCCTCGCGGTGCACCACAAAAGGCAAGTAGTCCAAAGCTGGCTGAAGGAGGAGATGGGGGAAAAGCCAACCCACAAGATAGAAATGCTCGCTAGAGCCACACACACTCACACTTTTAATTCCCTGAGCTAAATTGCGCTCTTTACACTGAGGTCTGGAAAATTTTCCTCTAAGTCAGTTCGCTGAAGACACGCGTGTCGACTCACGTGTATTCACACGAACTGGGTTATGCCCGCATTCTCCACCAGTAAACTGTTACCAGAACTGCTCTTTTATTATAATGGGGAATTAGCTGCAGCAGTCTGTAACTATTAATATTAAGCGAGGATCATAACCTATGTTTACGGAGGTCCCGATCCCAGACACTCTAGTGAAAAAGAGGCAGACAAGGAGTAAGGTCCAAACACGTGTATTGAGTGTAGCGTAAGCCTAGCTTGCACAATCATACAAAGAACATACAAGGTCTAAGAAATACAGAGTAGGAAATACAGAGACGTTCGCATTAGCTGGTTCCCAACGATGATAGGGGGAATACTCACTTATCCTGAAGCGAAGCAGAGACACAACAGCGAGGTGGCCCAATGCCGGCACTGGGACCACAGACGGACAGCAAGGAGGTCTGGATAGGGAATGGCCGAGGCACCGAGTGGTCTGAGAGACCAGCTTAAATACCCCAAAACGTACCCTGGGGCTGGTGCTGTACTTGGTGGTTCTCACAGATTAAAACAAAGGGTCTAATGGGCTACTGAATGGCTTGGATGGGCCACTTTGGTAATCAGATTGTGATAAGTGACACCTCAGGAAGAGGGGACAAAAGAGGGAGGGGGAAATCCAAGTGGGCTGAAAGGATGTTCCAGCGGACAGGGCTTGTCCTGATGTCATCAGCTTTGGAATGCGGAGGTTTCTTTGAGATGCATTCTCTAAGTGCTTGGGATGGTCGGCACTTAGTTCTTCTCCGGGGCGGCTCCTAAGATATGCAGAGCGGGGCGAGGGGCTCTCGCTGCGGACGTGGTGTGCCCGCTTCGCCGAAATGGCTTCTCAAAGCAGTCTTCTTCCCAGGGTCTTCTGGCTGCCTGAGAACATGGATGCCGGCTGGGCATAGCTGGGGCTGGATAGCAGGCTGCCCGGTAGCGAGGGCAAGCTCGGCGACCGGCCCGCGGGAGGCTCCAGGCGGGGACTGACTAGGGAGCGCCTAGCCAGGCTCGCTGGAGGTTTCCCCGGCTGGCGCCCGGCTGCTAGCAGCGGCTTGGGCCCATATGAGGCAGGCTTCTATGGAGGCAGCGGGAACAACACTTTAAAACACAGTCCAAAGCAGGGAACAGGCATGGTCCGTGGCAGATGGCAATGCAGGCACGGGGCACACTTGTAAGAAAGTCCAAACACACACTGGGAAATCCAGATACAGGTCTGGGCAGGGCTGCCCAGAAAGAGAGTCCTTTGTGCAGTTAACCAAACATGGAGTCAGTAAACTACACAGTCTATAGCAGCAGCAAGGCAAGTGACACGCAGGCAGGAAACTGACACGTGTATCAGAGCACACACGTGCAAAGCAGTCTTTGGGGTGTAGCAGTAAAACAGCAACGCAGGAAACTTTAGCACAGTTCATAGCAGGCTTCAAAGCAGGGGAGGGGGCCTACTTGGCAACACTGTTTTGGCCCAGATTGGGGCTGCTGTGGAGCATGGGAGCATGTCCCAGTGTGTGTTGAACCTTAGCACGTGAATATTCTTTCGTTTGATTGTGGCGTTGTATTGGTGGAAACAAGAGTGGCCCCTGAGGAAGTGTACGGAGCTGTGAAACAAGCTGAGCGATCAAGCTGGCAGCCTGTAGGGCCAGGGGAGCCCCCAGTGGGCTTTCCTTTCTTCTTTGAAATCCACATGGTTGAAAGAAGAGGAAAGAACAAGTTTTGTCAATTTCATTTGTAAGCCTACTATTCACTGACCTTCTTCCTTCTCGCCAAGGGACAAATTCCAGGCTCGTCGGGTTGTTCCTTCCTTCCACCATAGATTGTATGTTGGAAGACCATCCGACAATTACTCCACACTCTTCATATGGGAGTCTCCAGGGTTTGATGCACAGAACAAACGCAATTTTGAAGAACGAAACTCCTTTACCCTGTTGGACTGCCTTAAAGGGACATGGTCGACATTTATCTTTTGTACTTGTTATTTATGTAATTCCATTAGTAACAGAATTAATTGTATAAGAATACATTGTAGCACTGAGCACTTTAAATTGATGGTTTATTCTTTATTATGAGTGAAGTAAGTCTTCTCATTTATTTGTGATATTGTTTAAACTTAGTGGCAGGTGTTGTTGGTTGAGCAGTTGATTGGATACACCTTGCAGTATAATCAACAAGAGTCCAGTAGCACCTTTAAGACTAACCAATTTTATTTTAGCATAAGCTTTCGAGAATCAAGTTCTCTTCGTCAGATGCCTGATACAGAGACTGGTCAAACACAGAAGAGCAGAGGGAAGAGGCAATTAGGGGGGGAGGGGGAGGGAGCAATCAAAACATTCCTTTGCTAGTATATGTAAACATCTCCTTTTGGTGTGTGTATCAGTTGGCTTCAAAGGAGTTTGCCCTGTTAGTTTGTAGAAGCCAAACAGCTAGACCATCCAATTCCAATGCAGTATGGGCCTTCGATAACCACAGCTCTCCCTGCCAGATGCATCTGACAAAGAGATCTGTGGTTCCCGAAAGCCCATGCCAGGTACCACTGAGCTCCCCCAGACCCCACCTCTGTAAAGGAAATCTGTTCAGCAGCCTCCCGTTGGATTTTGTTTTTGAAAGGTTTCTGTTGAACTACAGTGACCTTTAAGTCTTTGATGGAATGTCAGATTGGAGGATGAGCAGCTGTAAGAGCCAGAGACAGTGTAGTTGATGCCAGCTCTGCCCCTATATCTACCCAGGGAATACAATTACAGGACCCAATGGCATCAACTACACTGTCTCTGGCTCTTACAGCTGCTCATCCTCCAATCTGATATATGCCCTCATGTGCCAACAATGTCCTTCTGCTCTGTACATTGGACAAACCAGCCAACCTCTACGCAAAAGAATAAATGGACACAAATCTGACATTAGAAATGGAAACGTCCAAAAACCAGTGGGAGAACACTTCAATCTACCAGGACATTCCACCAAAGACTTAAAGGTCGCTGTGGTTCAACAGAAACCTTTCAAAAACAAAATCCAACGGGAGGCTGCTGAATTGGAATTCATATGCAAATTTGACTCTGTCAAGCGGGGACTGAATAGAGACTATGAATGGTTATCACATTACCACAGGTAACAGATTCTCTTTACAGAGGCGTGATCTGGGGGAGCCCAGTGACGCCTGGTGTGGGCTTTCGGGGACCACAGTTCTCTTTGTCAGATGCAACTGGCAGGGAGAGCTGTGGTTACCGAAGGCTTATACTACATAGGAATTGGACACCTTCACTGCTACAAACTGACTGCACACCAAAAGGAGATGTTTACATTTCCAAGCAAAGGAATGTTTTGATTGCCTCTATGCTAATTGCATTCTGCCTTCTTGTGATTTATGACCCCTCCCTTTTCTCTCTCTTTCCCCCTCCTCTTCTGTATCTGCCCAGTTTTGATCAGGCATCTGATGAAGAGAACTTGATTCTCGAAAGCTTATGCTATAATAAAATTGGTTAGTCTTAAAGGTGCTACTGGACTCTTTTTGATTTTGCTACTACAGACTAACACGGCTAACTCCTCAGGATCTATCACACACCAAAAGGAGATGTTTACATATACTAGCAAAGGAATGTTTTGATTGCTCCCTCCCCCTCCCCCCCTAATTGCCGCCTCTCTTCCCTCTCCTGCTCTTCTGTATTTGACCAGTCTCTGTATCAGGCATCTGACGAAGAGAACTTGATTCTCGAAAGCTTATGCTAAAATAAAATTGGTTAGTCTTAAAGGTGCTACTGGACTCTTGTTGATTTTGCTACCACAGACTAACACGGCTAACTTCTCTGTACCTTGCAGTATGCCTTTTGTGTTTACTACACCACCTGGAGGCTGGCAATCCTACTCTGTAGAGACCAACAAGATTTTCAAAGTGTAAGCTTTTGAGAGTCAGAGCTCCCTTTTCCAGACACAAATGACTAAGGATGGGCTGAGCAACTGTCTTTAGCCACCTAACTCCTGCCTGTGCAGGCAGCCTGAAGTTTAGTTTAAACTGTGGAGGTTTATTCGGTATTTAACCCACCCTCCCCACAAGTGGGCTCAGGACGGGGTACAACAGTCATAAAATACAATTACACAGCAGATTCTACAATAAAATTCAGCAATTAAAATTATATATATACAAAAACCTGATATAGTTGGCTACACATTCCTGCCCCCAGCATACAAAGATTAGGTAGACAGACACACGAGCTGTACTTGAATACCGGAGACTGGTGGGAGGCACAATGATGGTCCTGATGCTGGCCTCAACCGTAAGCCTGGAGGAACATCTCCGTCTTGCAGGTCCGCTGAAATGATACAAGATCCTGGTGGGCCCAAGTGTCCTCAGACAGAGAGTTCCACCAGGTTGGGGCCAGGACCAAAAAGGCCCTGGCCCTGGTTGAGGCCAAACGAGCCTCCCTAGGGCTAGGGATCACCAGTAAGTTCTTACCCATTGAACGAAGCGCTCTCCGGGGCACATATGGGGAGAGACGGTCCCTCAGGTATGCTGGTTCCAATCCGTTTAGGGCTTTAAAGGTTAAAACCTTGAAACGGATCCGGCATTCCACGGGGAGCCAATGAAGCTGCTGTAGGATTGGTGTAATATGTGTCCTGTATGGAACTGTCTTGAAGCAGCCTGTTTTGATGTCTCCTTTCCCTCAATTCTCCAGTCAATTTTCTGCCAAGATGCTTAGTGTGCACGTGCATGCTGCATGCAGCCACTGTCTCTTAGTTCCTGCTCCCCCTAAACCAGTGGACAGGATTCTAGGAGGAAACTGTTGCTGCCCAAACTGGCTGGTACTGCTGCCTTCCATCTGCCTGTCATCCTAAGACATCCCAAGGGATGGACCTGGCACATATTGGGACAGCCTGAACTTGGTGTTGCATGCAGCTGTTCCCTCCTTCCTGCTTGCACTGAGACAGTTCAGGAGGGGTCCCTGTGATTAAGACAGAGAGAGGGACGGTGTGTGTTAGAGTGTGACTATGAAGATGCAGAAAAAAAGGGAAGGTGTGGGGGAGAGTCAGACTATGCTCAAAGCAGGTCTAATCAGAAGGCAATTGGCATGGTATAAATCTACTTTTTCCATGCCCATCCATTTGCACCCTCCACTTGGAAAGAATTTCAGAATCTCTTAGGAGCATCTGAAACTATTTAGAATAGAGATACCCCCCTCACACACCACACACACAGTTTGAAGAACTTCAGAGCTTAACGTGCCAAAACACAAAATATCAGGACTTTGGAATGGAAATAAAGGTATATACTTCAGAACATAGCAAGAGCATTAACACCTTGTACTTGTTACATTAGATAATAGATTTGAAAATAACTGACTGTCATAAAGGCTACTGAACATTCTCTGCGGACTGGTTTCCTTTCCATTCCCCCATAGAAAAATTGAGGCAATCACTTTGCTCACAAGACTGTTCAAATAAGTTATTTTTCTGCATCTACTTTTGAGGATCAGATACAGTTCTTAATATATCCAAGAACAAAAACTCCTATTTAGAGTATTTTATTAACATCTATTAAACTAACAAAACAGCATGGAAATTTCTAATTTCTACAGAACTCTTCATCAGGCCACATATTAGAAAAATTGGATGGGGGAGAGAAAATATCTCTGACTTTGGTGGCTCCAGCAAGGGAAATTCTAAAGCAGGTGAGGGGCACAGGTGATTTGCCATTTCCTTCCTCCACCAAGTCTTCCTTGGTGGTCTCCCATTCAAGTACTGACCCTGCTTAACTTCTGAGATCTGTGGAGGTCTGGCTGTACCATGCCACCTTCCCTTCCCTTCCCAGATCTCATAACTGCAACTGGCATTTTCCTAATATGCAAGTGGAAAGGGACAGAACTGCATCTGAAGCTGAGCTGGAAGATCTTACCTGGATGGCACTTTGGAGATGTTAAACACTGTAAAGGGTAGAGACTCATTCCTGAACACACAAATTTTTATTGTATAATGAACTTACCAAAGCACAGCTCTGTACACATTCTTTGTAACCCATGCACACATCCATACTTTTGCTAACAATTAGCAGAATTATTTATTACTTTATAACATGTGTAGTGCAGAGATTATTCAGAAAAAAGGACACACACGCCTTTAGGTAATATTGCATGTGTTAACAACATCATATCAGAAAAAGTATTCCCACCTGGATGCAGGAGAAAAGAGAGAATCCCGTAGCAGAGGGGGCCCTTGCTATGTGTCATCTGATTGATGATGATAGTAATAATAATAAATAATAACTGCACTTCTATATTGCTTTTCTAGACAGATTAGTGCCTTAACCAGAGCAGTGATAAATTAAGAAACATTTAAGGGGGTGACAGTTCTAGTCATATTGTATAACCAAAATAAGCACCTTTGAGCACATTGCTTGAGTGCCTTTCCCTAAGCATGCCATCCAGCTCCACAGCTGGCACAAAGAGTTTCAGCTGTGCTGGAAGGCTTCCACACTATCCCAGAACCTCTCATTTTACAAATAAGTACTCCCCTTGGTTCCTTTGGCATGCTTGTGTGAATATAATTTGAAGTAATTTTTACTATAGTAGTAGTTTTAATACCAGCACTGAAGCCAACACCACTGCTTTGTACCTGCCCACTTTTCTCCTCTGCATGGCCACCTCCATGTCCCCCTGTAGACAGCACTGGTCTAAGATGCTAAGATCTGCTTTTAACAAAGCAGGAAGAGTGTTCAAAATGGTCCATGCTCATGGGTGGGGGAAGAGTTCTGCTTTTCTAGTGAGGGTAAAAAAGAATTGTCTATCCAGGGCCATGTCATCCCTCAATAGCTTTCTGTTCTGCTTTTAAAAAGATTTTTTTAAAAAATTGGGAAAAATCCACTTAGCAGGCTTAGTCAGTTGCTGTGTCCTGTATTGCAAATTATGACCAATCCATAGCTGTGAATTGTCCAAGCCCTGATCAGTTTTCTAGGTACAGAAGGGAAGAAAGGATGGATTTCTAGGGTAAGAACAAAACATTGCATTCAATCTGAACATCATTCTTTCTGTTGAAGATTTCTTGGTCCAGTTTATAGATCTGTCAGTTTTTTAGAACACACACTCCACTGACACACGAACATAGGATGCAGAAATTATGAGAAGCTAATGAGACAGCTAATATTGATTTATTTATCTTGACAGCTTTGACATCAGTGACATAAAAAACCCCCCACAGAATTGAGCTGAACCAGAGAGGTTGATCTGTCTAAGGTTTCCAAGTAAGTTCATTTCTGAGGATCAATTTGAAGCAGGTAGTCATTAGGACTGATGCTTAGATATCCTATTATATCACAGCAACTAAAGCTACTTGTTATGAGTTCTGTGTGAGGATGACGTATGCAAACATGTGATCGCTTACTCCTTCCCTCTCTGTTGGCAGACACAGATGAGCCTTAATGAATCTCAACATGCCTAGAATGCCACCCTTGAATGACTTCATTAGTTGCCTATATGATTGTATAAAAGAAACACAGGATTTAAGACAAAGGCCTTTAATAAATCCTGTTAAAAACGTGCTTTCTGATTGGAAACTATGAGAGGGAGATCAAGTCTACAGAATAAACACTTGGTACAAACAGAATGACAGAAGTGCATAGAAATGGAGATGTAATACGCTGTAGTGTGCATAGGACATCTCCATGGTTCAATAAGAATTTCCTGGGTGTGGATTATAATCTTAAATTTCCATAGTGTCAAGTTCCTGAAGCATAAAGGGCATATATTCTTCTCTGTGGCAAATGAAATAAGATTAATAAATACCTCTGCCACAGATTTGCCTAAACTCTGATAGCATGACATAGGCTTCCAATTGTATGTGACCTGGGGAAAGAGCAGTAACTGGGCATTATTAGATTAGGAATAGTTTCAGTGTTTACAGGGGAGGCCTTGGTTTGCTGTGAATTATGTCATCTTTTCTAGCAAGGCTGTATGAGAAGCTGCTGAAGCAGCATGTGAGTATGGGATAGGGGGAGATATGGCTCTTGTGATTTATTGGCAGGTACTTGGAGAATTAAGGCATAGTATAGCGGTTAGAGTGGAGGACTAGGATCTGGAAGATCCTATGTGCCATGGAAACTTGCTGGTCAACCTTGGGTTAGCTGTCAGTTCTAGGGGTCTTTTTTAAGTCACCTCTCAGGATGGTAAAACTGAGGGAAAAAATTATGCAAGCCCCTTTAGGTCCCCATTGGAGAGAAAGGCAAAACTTGCTTCAAGTAACTACATAACATTATCTGCATCTATTATCTGTGTGATCAAATAGCTACCACATTGATGAGTTTATTTGCAGGCTGCCAACTATATAGAATGAGTGGCTATCTGTGATTGCAGGATTTGTTTTCATGTTGTGCTACTCATGGCTGTATAGAAAGCTTACAAGCAATGTAAGATGGGGGGAAAGTGAGGGTAGGAAGTGATATAAGTGGGGGAATTTTAATTTTTAAAGCAGGAAATGATAACCGGAAGGGGTGGGTTTAAGGGAGTGTCCCAAAAGTGTCATCACAGGAAGGGGTGGGGTTTCGGTGCGGCACCCTGGAAGTGACATCACTGGAAGGGGTGGGGTTTAGAAATGACCCAGAAGTGACATCACAGGACATGATGTCACAAAAGTGATGTCACATCCTTGCTAAGCACCCCCCCCCCAAATCTCCAGGTATTGACCGAGTCAGACCTGTCAACCCTATTGGCAACCCTGAAGGATTGTGTTTTAATTTCAACAACTCACTACAGAATACTCATATCCCAAATCACTGAATTGAGGCCAGGATCTTTGATGCCTAAGTATTAATTTGCTTTTGCTTATCATACACATAAAATCACAATCCCATTTGATATCAAATTATCTCTCCTATAGTTTTTGTTTGCTCATTCTGGAATAATAAATATAAGATTGTATAGATCTTCATGTAATGTCTGCTTTGTAATGTGTAACAATGTTTTGTCCTGATTTTATATGTTGAAAACCATCTTTTTTAAAAAAATGTCTCCCCTGCTTTGATTTTCCGACCTTATTCATGCTGAGTTCTGACCCACTCTTTCCTTTCAAATGGTAGATTGAAAACAATATAAAATATATTAATATTGGACTAATGACATTATATTCATAAAAAATAATCATGAATATCTATTCCACATTTCCTTTTCTAAAAGAGAAATAAATGGCTTCCATCTCTGTCTGCTTCGCCCTTCCCGTCATCTTTCCAAGTTACTATTATGCACACTAATGCTAAACAGGCCAAACCCTGTATGGATAATGATAACCTAGGTGCAAAGAAGAGGGAGGTTTCTGCATACCTGGGGGCATCTCAGGAGAGGTTATGGGATATTTCAGGGAAGGGAAACAGGAAATAGTAGGGGAGGCAAGAATGAGATGCTCTTCATAAACCCTTGTGGGTCCCCTATTTATTTTACTATAAATTTCATGTGTGTAGGCATCCATAAAAGCCTTCTACAAACATTCTATTTTGTTCATGCAAACTGGGGGCCTACCAGCTGGGAGGGTCTGGTTCACATGAACAGAAGCTGTATGTCCTACACATTGCCCAGTTCATATGAGATGGAAACATTGTGTAGGTGCCTGCATGCACACTCATCGTACACGCAACTGGTGGACTTCCTGTTTGCAGGAATGGAATGGAATAGAGTGTATGCAGAGAGTGGGTAATAATTTCAGAAATCATCTAGGGAGTCTGAAATATGCTGAAATTGATTTATTACAAGATTTTACTTTCTGTTCTTAATATTCACCACTAGAGGGCAGCCATACACAATCTCCATCAGGGAAGAGTTATGTCTAAAATTCTGCATCCTGTGATGCTTTCATCCCACTTCTCCCTCCAAGGAGGGCAGTACACAAGGCTTTCCTTTGCTCCATTTTTATTCTCACATCAACCTTGTAGAGTACTTCAGTATGAGTGAGATTAATTGCCTCAACTAGGTTACCAAAGAAGCTTCATATACAGGTGGCAATTTGAATTTGGGTATGGTCAGTGCTAGTCCTATGACTACACTTGCCTACAGTTTTTAAAAAATGGGACAATTTGTCTTAGTAAGGCTATTAAACTTAATATTCTGTCTCCAGTGGAGCCTTGTGAAGCCTGAGGGTTTGTACAGTGTCAGGAAGACTCTAATTTTGTAATCCTAGTCCTGTTGCCTTGTTTGTTGATGTCTTATTGCGTTGTTTTTATATTTTGTAATCTACTTTGAGTTTCAGTGAGAAAGGTGGGCTATAAATGAAGTACATCTTACTATATAAAAGGCAAGCTATATTGGCAACAACTCACTTTTTATCCCTGCGCAGGTCCACTCACAGGACCCTCCGCAGGGATAAAAAGTGAGATGTGGGCAACATGACTTGCCTTCCCGCCACTACGGTGGCCTCCTTGGGGCCTCTGGAGGCCCAGGAAGGCTGGTGCGGTGGGCCAGCCCTCTGGAGGCCCGGGAAGGCCTGGCACAGCGGCCCGACCCTCCGGAGGCAGTTTTCTAGAGCTAGCTGCTAGTAAATAAATAATAGAATCCTCACAAAAGGTCACATCTTTCTTAATTTCTGTTTCCTGCTTTTGGAGACAACATTTCTTTTATCTCATCTCAACACAAAGGTTTTTTAATGGACAGTTTCTCATGCATTGTGACATAAATGTTTTTCACAATTAAGTGAATGCAATGAGAATTCCTTTACTCACACGAAGGGCTCATACTTACAAGCCCACTACGTTTCATCTCATGTTCACTTTGTCACCTTTTTGCAGGATGTTTTAAGTCTGGGCACAATTTGGATTAATCAGAAATGCACAGTAGAATGTCCTCAGTGAACAATCTACCTGAAAAACTGATTGTAACCCTTCAGATGAGGCCTGCCATTAATGTGGGTGTGTAAAGTGTTGTCAAGTTGACTTATGGCAACCCCATAGGTTTTTTTAAGGCAAGAGACTTTCAGAGGTGCTTTGCCATTGCCTGCCTCTGCATAGCAAACCTGGTCTACCTTGGTGGTCACCCATCCAAGTACTAACCACGACAGATCTTGCTTAACTTCCAATATCTGACAAGATTGGGCTTGCCTGGGCCATCCAGGTTAGGGCATTTTAATTATATTTTTAATATAGCAGCTATCTAATTCTTAGGTGCAGGTAGCACAAGTTCCATAATATTTTAGAACAGGAACCTAGGGGAGTCTACCTTACATGAAGGGGTAGTGCTGTTACAGATAGAGGGTTTGTTATCTTTGTTCTTACAAAGTAAGAGTCTGCAATTTGGCTCAGAATAAGGTTGCCTGCCACCTGGTGGGGCCTAGAATTCTCCCAGAACTACAACTGATCTCTAGAATATAGAGATAAGTTCCCCTGGAAGAAATGACAGGTTTGGGGGGTGAATGCTATGACATCATAGCTCCAGTGAGTTCCCTCCCCTCCCCAAATCCCCAGGAATTTCCCAGGCTGCAGTTGGCATCCCTTGCTCAGATACAGGTGATGCTGGGAATTCTGCAGATGGAGCTTCCAGAATTTTAATATATCTGTGCCGCTAGCCACTTCTTAGAAGCTTGTATTAGCTGTATCAGAAATATCTGCTGCCCCCTTGAGGCTATGAATGATGGGAATTGTAGTCTACACTCCCACCAATGGAGAGAGGGATATTTGAACCCTTTATCGGCCTTTTTCCTGCTTTAGTGTGATTTTACAACACCCCTTCCTCCCTTTGTCTGTACCGAGCATCTCCCATGAGGAGGGGGAAAGATGACTGCTTTTTACCACAACTCTAAATAAACTTCTCAACTGTGAGTTGTCTTGGGTCAGTGGGAATGGAATCCCCTGGGTCAGCAGGCAGTTAGAGGAGTGGTAGCCTGAATTTCCCAGGCTGTCCTTGCTCAGTTACAGGTGATGCTGGGAATTTTGCAGATGGAGCTTCCAAAATTTTAATGTATCTGAGAATCAAGTGCATGGGGCCCTAATTTGGTCTGTAGCATGTTTCTCTCCCTTTTCCAAAGTGCCCTGGGGAGCCTGTATTTGCCCCCATCCAGATGAATATACATGTATAGATATATGAGATCCTGCACTCCTGATGTCTAGGTAAATAAAAATGCTGGGAGGGATTTTTTTAAATTTTTTTTTATTGGATTAGAAATCATAATAATATCCATTACAATCAATTTCCTTTAAATATTCCAGTTCTAACCCCCTCCCTTTCCCCCCCTTTTGTTGACTTCCAACAGTTTTCCAACCCCTTATCCATTTTTCCCCCTACTAATTTCAAACTTATTTTATTCTATTAAACATATACTTTCACTCTCTTCTAAGCTTCTTTATTATAACACAGTGCTATCTCTATTCCTTTTCCCACTTAACTTATCAACTAAATATTACATTCCTGGCGTATATTCTTTAATAATAACAATCATTTGTCTAATTTTTGTACTCTATATTCTATCTTATTCATTCTTGTCGCGTCAGTATGGGACAAACAATTTGTCCCTTATTCTACATAACTAAGTACTTCTATAAACATTGTATACATTCACTATAAGTCAATCAATTTAACTTGTACTCTATATGTTACTCTTTACTTCCTTCTGTCTTATATTCATTCTGTTTTAGTTATATAATTTCTCCATTATACAATTATCTGCCAGAAATAAAATTAATTAGTTTCTATCCTTATAATTCTTATAATAACACCTCTATTACTTAATACTATATATAGTAGTCAAATAAAATATTTGCTTAGAATTTCTCATTTAACTCTCCTCCCCTCAGTAAAGTCACTTCCCTCTTCTTTTGTTGTATTTCAGTAATTTTCAAACTGCCACAGTTCTCCTCCCACCTCCCATTTTTTCACCAAATATTGCTTCAGCTTTTCCCAATCCATGTTGAACTGTCCTGGATCAAGGTCTCTCAATTTCCTTGTCATTTTGTCCATTTTCGCCATGTACAGCAATTTGTAAATCCAGTCCTCGATAGTTGGCACTTCTTGTACTTTCCACTTTTGCGCATACAAAAGTCTAGCCGCTGCTGTCATGTAAAATAACAATGTTCTGTGTTGTGCTGGAATATCCTCCATTCCCAAGTTCAGTAGCAGGAGTTCTGGGTTCTTATTAACTTGAAATTGTAAAATCTCACTTATCACTCTTATTATTTCCCCCCAGTACTGCCTAGCTACCTCACAGGTCCACCACATGTGGTACAAAGATCCTTCATGCTTTTTACATTTCCAGCATTTATTAGACATGTTCAAATTCCCTAACGCAATTTTCTTTGGTGTCAAATACCAACGATAAATCATTTTGTAGACGTTCTCTTTAATATTAGTGCATGTCGTGATCTTCAACGTATTTTTCCACAAGTATTCCCACGCCTCCATTGTTATTTCTTTATTAAAGTTTATAGCCCACTCCACCATTTGCACTTTAACTGTCTCATCTTCTGTGTACCATTTTAACAACACTTTATAAGTCTTAGAGATTTTCTTTTTATCCTCTTGTAAAATTACCTCCTCTAATTCCGAATTCTCCATTCTTACCCCTCCTTTCACACAGTCTGAGTTATAAAGATCTCTAATCTGTCTATATTGAAACCAGTCGTAACTTGGAGACAACTCATCTTGCGTCTTTATTCTTAATTTAGAAAATTCTATTCGTGTTATCTCCTTGTACGTTAAACACTGTTGTTCATTATCGACAGTTCTCGGATCTATTACTTCATAAGGAACCACCCAGGAGAGAATTCCTTCCTGTAGGTAATCTCTATACTTCTTCCAAATTGTGAAGAGGCTTCTCCGGATGTAATGGTGTAAAAACATAGAGTCTGCTTTTACTTTGTCATACCACAGATATGCATGCCATCCAAATATTTTTTTATATCCCTCTAAGGCCAGTAATTTGCAGTTTTTCAGCGTCATCCAGTCTTTCAACCACACCAAACAGATTGCATCGTAGTAAAGTCTTAGATTGGGCAGTTGCATTCCACCTCTCTCTTTTGCATCCTGTAATACTTTCATTTTCACTCGAGGCTTCTTGCCTGCCCAAACAAAGTCCGATATTTTCCTCTGCCATTTTTCAAACTGCTTAGAGTCCCGAATAATTGGTATTGTTTGTAGCAAAAACATCACTCTTGGCAGCACATTTATCTTAACTACTGCAATTCTTCCCAACCATGACAAATTCAATCTATTCCATTTAATCAAATCTTGCTCTATCTGAGTCCACAATTTCTCATAATTATTCTTGAATAGATCTATGTTCTTTGCAGTCAGTTCAATTCCCAAATATTTCACCTTACTTGTTACTTCACAGTCTGTTATTTCCGTTAGTAACTGTTGTTTTTGTTTGGTCATATTTTTACATAATATCTTTGACTTCTTTTTGTTTACATAGAATCCTGCCAAATCTCCAAATTCCTTAATTTTCTCTATTACCTTTGGCATGTTCTCAATTGGATCTTCCACAATTAGCATTATATCATCCGCAAATGCTCTGACCTTGTAGGAAAAGCCTTTTATTTTTATTCCACGGATTGCATTATCTTCTCGAATCTGTATCATCAATATTTCCAAGACCAAAATAAACAACAGTGGAGACAACGGGCAACCTTGTCTTGTACCTTTACCTATAGTCAGTTTCTTAGTCACCTCGTCATTCACCACAATTGCTGCACTCTGGTCTCTGTAGATTTCTTTCACTGCTCTTATGAATCTTTCCCCCATTTGTAGCTGTTCCATAGTGGCAAACATAAAATCCCAGTTCAAATTATCAAATGCTTTTTCAGCGTCCACAAAGAAGAAACCAACCTCCTTGTCACAACGCTTATCATAGTATTCAATAGCATTTATGACTGTCCTTAAATTGTCTTTGATTTGTCTGTTTGGTAAAAAACCAGCTTGTTCCTCCTCAATAACTTCGGATAGCCATCCCTTTACTCTTTCTGCCAATATCTTTGCAAAAAATTTATAGTCATTATTGAGTAACGAAATAGGTCTGTAATTTTTAACATTAGTCAAATCTTGTCCTTCTTTGGGAATCAATGATATGTTAGCTTCACTCCAAGTATCTGGAATCCTTTGATCCCTCAAAACACCATTGATCACTTCTTTTAGGAATGGCACCAGTTCATTGACCATTACCTTGTAAAATTTGGCTGTAAGTCCATCAGGTCCTGGCGCCTTTCCCAGATTTGTTGACTGTATTGCCTTCCTTATCTCTTCCTCCGTTACTTCTCTATTCAGTTTATCTCTCCATCCTTCCGAAATTACTGGGAGCTTCATTTTCCCCAAATACGTCGCTATTGAGTCTTTATTCACTTCTTTTTTGTTGTACAGTTTAGCATAAAATTTGTAAAAGGCTCTACTAATAGCCGTCTGTTCCAGATATACTTTATTATCCTCGCATATTTTATTTATTGTCTTCTTCTCCTTTCTCTTCTTCAATTGCCACGCCAAATATTTCCCGGGTTTATTTGCACCTTCAAACGACTTTTGGTTCATTCTCTTAAGATTCCATTCCAGTTCTTTATTATTCATTGCCGTCAACTGCTCTTGAAGGATTTTAATATCCTGGTATATTTTCTTTTTCCCTGGTCTTTTCTTTAGTTGTATTTCTTTGGCTTTTATTTTCTCCATAATCTCCTGTCTCTTCTTCTCTCTTTTTTTCCTGGCTCTTCCATTTAAGTCCATTAGTATACCTCTAATTACTGCCTTAAAGGTATCCCATACCTTATTGGTTGGTACTTCTCTATTCATGTTGTGTTGTATGAAGAACTTAGTTTCCCTTCTCAACATCTCCATATTTTCTCCCTCTTGTAACAAGTCCTCATTTATTCTCCATCCTTTCCTTTTAGTTCTTTTTCCAAACTTCCACATAATTGGATTATGATCTGAGCCTACCATGGGCATTATTTCTACATCCTTAGTCCAAAGCGCTAAGTCTTTTGAGGCCCAGATCATATCAATTCGTGATAACGTAGAGTGTCTCGCAGAGTAAAACGTATATTGTCTGCCTTTGGGATTCTGTCTTCTCCATACATCTTCCAAAGTTTCCTGTTGCATTAATACAAAAAAAGTCTTTGGTAGTAGTCCTCTTTTCTTTTGTACAGTTGCTGATTTTTTGTCCTGTTCCAAATTTGTAACTCCATTGAAGTCTCCTGCAAGAATTATCTGGTCGTAAGAAAGTTCATCTAATTGCTTCCTCAAATCCTCAAAGAAGCTTTCTTTTGCTCCGTTAGGTGCATAAATTCCAATCACCAACACTCTCTTTAAATTCCATGTACATTCCACTGCTAAAAATCTGGCTTCCACATCTCTCATCACTAATTTTGGCTGTAGCTCCTCTTTTATATACAATACCACTCCCCTTTTTTTCTTTTTTGAGGCCGCTACAAAGTCATTGCCCAATTTGTTCAGTTTAAGATATTTTACATCCTGCTTTCTAATATGAGTCTCTTGCAAACACACAATATCACATTTTTGTTTTAATAGCCAGTGGAAAATACTTTTTCTCTTATTCGGTGAATTAAGTCCATTTACATTCCAAGATAGAACTTTACACTCCATATTCATAACCTTGTTGTTGGTACCACATGTGGTACAAAGATCCTTCATGCTTTTTACATTTCCAGCATTTATTAGACATGTTCAAATTCCCTAACGCAATTTTCTTTGGTGTCAAATACCAACGATAAATTATTTTGTAGACGTTCTCTTTAATATTAGTGCATGTCGTGATCTTCAACGTATTTTTCCACAAGTATTCCCACGCCTCCATTGTTATTTCTTTATTAAAGTTTATAGCCCACTTCACCATTTGCACTTTAACTGTCTCATCTTCTGTGTACCATTTTAACAACACTTTATAAGTCTTAGAGATTTCCTTTTTATCCTCTTGTAAAATTACCTCCTCTAATTCCGAATTCTCCATTCTTACCCCTCCTTTCACACAGTCCGAGTTATAAAGATCTCTAATCTGTCTATATTGAAACCAGTCGTAACTTGGAGACAACTCATCTTGCGTCTTTATTCTTAATTTAGAAAATTCTATTCGTGTTATCTCCTTATTCATAACCTTGTTGTTGGTAAGTCCTTTTAATTGTCCCTCAAAAACTTTTCCATTTCTAGTTCAGATCTGATGCGCTTTTTCACTCCTCCAAATTCAAAGGACATTCCTTCCGGTAATTCCCATCTGTACCTTATTTTCATGTCCTTCAGAATCTGGACTAAGGCTTTGTATTTTTTCCGATCTAGCAACACCGATCTGGGTAACTCCTTCATAATAATAACCGTCTTCCCATCAACCTCCAATGGTTCTTGAAATTGTTTACTCACAATCATTTCTCTTATATTTCTAGTCGTAAATTGCACAATCACATCTCTTGGTAATTTCCTCTGGGTCGCAAATCTTGAATTTATTCGATACACCACATCTAGGATAGCCACAGTTTCCTCCTCCTCCTTTCCCAGGTATTCAGCTAACACCTCGGTAATCTGTTCTTGGGCCGTCTTTCCTTCTACCTCCGGCAAGCCGCGAAACCTCAGCTGCTTCTCCATATGCTTGCTCTCCGCAACTGCCATTCTTCCCCTCATCACCCTCATCTCTGTTCGTTGCATGTCTGCAACGTTCTCCACCGCATTTTCCACTACGTTGACTCTTTGCTGTGTCGCCTGCAGGTCATTTTGTATTGTTTCCATTCCCTTCTTCACTTCTGCCAGTTCATTCTTTACTGTCTCTTTAACCTCTTTCACCAGCTCAGGTTTCATATCCTTGAGTTCTTTAATCGCTTCTGAAAGTTTTTTATCCAAGTTCTCTATAGCCGTTTGCCACTCTTTTTTTGACATCGTGGGGCTTGCTTTACCTCGCTCCCATGAGTCCGCTCGCTTCCTTAACTCCGTGGCGCTTGGCTTAGTGTCCTTTTATTTTGAATGTCCCGGTCTTTTTGCCAAAAAAGTCGTTTAAAGAGTCCAAAATGTCGGGCGTCTTTTCTCTATGGTTCCTCTATGGTTTTTGTAATCCAATATGGCTTACTTCCTCTTCCGCTGAAGCCGCAGCTCTTCCCCTTTCAAAGATGGCGATTCCCTTCTTCCTGTCATCCGGCAAGGGCCGCTTCTCTCCAGCAACTCTATCACTGTTACGTACTTCCTGTTTCCCGACTTCCCACCGCAGTTCTCGCGATGGTAAAGCTTTCTCACAGCCTGATATCTCCTTATGACCACAGGTATGTAAAACAATAGTCCAATTTCTTTAATAACTCCGTCTAACTTAGTCCTTTTTCTAATATAGTTCTTGCCGGATCCTCCCCTCCTTATAATCAATCTGTTGCAGTTTAAAAGTCTACTTTAGTGCTTCAATACTTTAAGTAATCTGTCCCGTTTCAAGAGATAGTGATCTTTACCTTCTCCAGCACTTTTCGTGGGTTGTAATCGCTGTTTCAATCTCAAATTCCCATCAGCTCTTCTTGCCCCTGTTGAAGCTTGGGCATGTAGGTCTTATGCCAACCGCATTGGCTCCAGGACTGCCGCAGAGATTTTAGCCGACCTGTCTTTGGGTGGGACCTCAAGGGATGGGAGAGAGTCCGTTGCGCAGGACCCCCCCTCGCCCGAGATCGACGCGCCCTGAGGTTCTTAAGCGTTCTATGCCTGTTCTCTGGGAGGGATTTTTGATCATGGAATGCCCAGCATGACAGGTAACTGAAGCTTGAGACACAGAGCTAGTTCTCACTAACACCAGATGAGATGATGAATGTGCTTCTTGATTATACCACTTCATATTGCAGGTGGGGAACTGCATTTATTCCTTCCACATGCTGTGTTCTAAGTTGCACCTTTAACTCTTTTCCATATAATTTAATGACTGCCATTCTATCCTTTGGAAAAAATAAAGCATTGCACTTGGAGACTCTTGCAGTGGAGTAAAACTCACCTACTTAGAATAATAGAATCACACAGTTGGAAGAAGCCATCTATTCCAACCCCCTGCCCAATGCAGGAACAGCCTAAAGTATCCCTGACAAATATTCATCCAGCCAAGATTGCCAATGAGGGGGAAATCACCACCACATCCCTAGGTAGCCAATTCCACTTCATCTGTTAGTGTCCAGGTTTCCTCAATGAGAGACCCCAGCAGGGAGGAGGAAGAATGGACTGACTGTGTGCAGAGCGAAAGCCAGGGTCTGGCAGGCATTAGGGAATCATTTCACTGCTCACAGAGCAGTTTTTTTAAAAAGTGTTCTTAAAGTGTTTTTTTAAAGAATTATTTACTTCATTTATATTCCACCTTTCTTCCCAATGGTGACCCAAAGCAGCTTACTTAATTCTCCTCTCATCCATTTCCCCCTCACAACAACCTTGTGAGGTAGGTTAGGCTAAGAGAATGCGACTGGTCCAAGATCACCCAGCAAGTTTCCATAGCAGAGCGGAGAACTGCACCTGGGTCTCCCAGATCACTCTAGAGATACTACATCATACTGGCCCTTCAAAACTGGTTTGAGTCCAGCTGCAAGTGCACAGAGGGATAGGTTGGGAGGGGGGCATGCCTTAGTGGAAGAGTTCTGCTTTGGCTGCAGAAGATCTCAGGTTCAATCCCCAGCATCTTCAGTTAAAAGGAGTAGGTAGTAGATGATGTGAAATATCTCTGTCTGAAATTCCTGAAGAGTCTCTGCTAGTCAGAACAGACAATATTGACCCTGCTAGACCAATGGTCTGATTCAGTACAAGGCAGCTTCATGTGCCCTCCACCACTCCCTGCAACCTACAGGCTTTGCCTACACACACCTCCATTATAATGATGGCTCCTCCTCTTCCTCATCATTATTGTTATCTCCTCCATCAAGGACACTACCTTTTCATGGTGATAGGGATTGTGTGCTCCTGTGAAGCAAAAGAAAATGATGGCAGTAGCAAAGCTATCTGCAGTGTCACCCAAGCCAGACTAAAAGTGTCCAAACCCCATTTGATATGGTGATGGGTTTGAAAAGGAAATCCATACCAGATCAATTCTCCCTGTGCCAACAAGGACCACATCAGATGTTGGAGCTCCTGGACATCAGGCGATAAGTGGGCTGATGTGACTGAGTGACTGGTGCTAGACAACCAGGGCAGGGCACTTTGAGGCTACTGGAAGGACAACCTCAGAGAAAAAGAAATGGACATTGAAAAATAAGGCAATAATGGAATGTTATTACCAAGCAAATGGGCACCAAAAACTAATGTTTGCCATTTGGAAAGAAAGTTTCCCTGATTCTGATGCTTTGCAGTGGTTTTCCATATTTTTATAAATGATCTGAATGAAGGAGTGAAGGGATTCGTCATTAAATTTGCTGATGACACCAAACTGGGAGGAGTAGCAAACAGCTTTGAAGACAGAATTCAACGAGATCTGAACACACTAGAAAAGTATACAGATTTGAATAAGATGCAATTTAACACAGATAAGTGCCAAGTTCTCCACTTGGGAAACAAAAATGCAAAGCATGCATACTGGGTGAGGGATACACTTCTGGGTAGCAGTGTTTGTGAACAAGATCTTTGGATATGGGTGCATAGGAAGCTAAATATGAGCAGTCAGTATGATGCAGCAGCAAAAAAGGCAAATGCAATCTTGAGGTGTATTAACAAAGGCGTAATTATCCCACTATATACCGCATTGGTCAGGCCCCACCTGGAGTATTGTGTTAAGTTCTGGAGTTCTCATTCCAAAAAGGATGTGGACAAATTGGAACAACTGCAGAAGAGAGTAATCAGGATGATCAGGGGCCTGGAGACTAAGCCCTACGAGAAAGACTGAGGGGCAGCAACACTTTTGCAAGAAATTAAAGATGTTGATATACTTCCCAGGACATATGCAGACCACAACCCCTTAATGGTGAAAACAGCAGATGTACCAAAAAAATGTAGATGGAGACTGAATGTACGACTATTAAAGAATAAATTTTTTTTGCAAGATGTTAAGGAAGAAATGAAACATTACTTCCAACAAAATATAACTGCTGGAAATGTGGGAAACATACAGGAACATTCTGTCATATGTGGTGGACAGAAACTAAAGAACGAATTTTCAGGAGCTCCGGAGTTATTGAAGCAGCAGGTAACTGAAGTTGTGAAAAACATTTCCAGATTTGAGGTGTTTATAAGCCAGTACAGGCAGAACACTCAATTTAGATGTAATCAAAGACAATTCTACAAAACTCTGATTGTTGAATGTAATATGCTTCCGGATAAAGAAGAAACCACTGCATTTTGGCAAAGCATATGGGAAAATTCAAAGAAGCATTATGCACAAGCAGCATTTATAGATCAAGTTCAGAAAGAGTTAAGGCCTAGGAGTATGGAGGATTTTACAATTATCATGTAAATTGTGGCAAAGCAAGCAAAGAGAGTTAAAGACTGGACAGCCCCAGGAAAAGATGAATCACGTGGGTTTTGACTAAAAAAATTGACCAACCCAAGGTTAGCACAGCAGTTTAACATGCTCCAATCAGCTACTGGATTAACAGTGCTAATTGTGAAAGATAAACAGTGAAATCCTAAACAGAATTACTCTAAGCCCATTGAAATCAGGAAGAGAAAGAGAACTGCTGAAAATCTAGTGGAACAAAAGATCAATTATTGATTGATAAAATATTAAAATTGCAAAATGAGACATATTTGCACATAGCCTGGATTGATTACAAAAAAAGTATTTGATTCCCTGCCATAGTCATGGATTGAAAAATTGTTAGAAATGTTCAGTTAGCAGCAATCTTAGAAAGTCCTTATCAGCAACAATGAAAAAATGGTGCACCACACTAACAACTAATGGAGTAGAACTAGGATGTGTCAGGATCCAAGGCATGGAATATTTTGAGATGATTCTGTCACCTTTATTGTCATTGTTATGAAACCACTAACAATACTGAGTAAAACATATCGCAGATACGGGATTTTGAAGGGAGCAAGAAAAATATCTCATTTGCTACATATGGATGACCTTAAATTACACAGAAAATATGAAGAGGAAATCTGGTGCATACAATATGAATATTTAGCCAAAATACAGCTATGGACTTCGGAACTGAAAAATGTTGAATGCTATCAATAAAACAAGGGAAGATGACTGAATTGGGTGGAATACAACTTGTAGCTGGAAACAGAATCAAAAGCTTAGACTGTGAAGAAAACGACAAATATTTGGGGCAAACTAATGATAGTTTACCAAAAAGGCACTTTGACATGATGCATCAGAAGGAACGGGGACTAAGAAGAATGACATATAAGAACCAGTTGAGACCGGGAAGATTCCCCAAAACACTGTCATCAAAGAACTTGAGGAAATTCGAGAGCAAATATGCAGTTTAGATATGCTATTCACCCTCCACTTCAGTGAAATGCACTGTAGAAGTAAAACATGAACTGCCAATTCTGCAATACCTCAAATAGCCTGATCGATTAAATGTCTCTTCATTATACAGCTCTTGGAACTGTGCAGTTAATGTAAGATAGAGTTGGAATCTTCCCACATGTATAATGATTTTCACAAAGTGTGGGACTTGGTACCTGCACACTTGCAAATATGCATTCGATACATGATTATGCAGTCTCAAAATCTGAAAATAGATGAGATTTCCTTTTTCCTCTCCAAGGCCTTTTGCTCTGGAAAATTTACACTAAAAGTGGGCACATACTTTGTCTCCACAGAAGAACAACAAACAGAGTAATACCTCAGAAGGAGAAGGAATTCTTTAGAGACAAACAGCATGGCCAAATGGTCGCAGAAAAAGCTAGCCCTAGTATGCCTGGAATGAGCTCTCTCTCAGCTTTGTTTTTATTCTGTTACTTTTTGGAACCGACAACAATCAACAACTTCCTACATTAACTATGTAGTCATAAAATGCTGGCATAAAACCCCCTTTCCCCATCAGATTAGTTTCCACTGGTAGAGCACTGGAAAGAAGGAACACAAAATTGTTGAACTGCTGAGAATCTGAGTGACGCTTAGGAACCCCTGGGATCTTTAGAACTGCGTGTGCAGTTTAGACAGAGATGATGCTGAAACTTGCAGATCTGTGTCCTGACACATTTACTGATCTAGTAAAAATGTGTGTGGGTGATTTCTAGAAAAAATAGGGAAGTTCTTGGCTGTCCAATTCATCATACAGTGTGCAAGATAAATATTCAGCAATCATACTCCATTTATTCTGAATGTTTTTCTACTTATAATCAGGACTTTTAAAGAGTCTTTCATAATTGGGTCTTTTGTGAGCTTTCAGTGTGTGCTTTTGCATGTTGGGGTCTTAGGATGCTGCTACCCAGAACAAAACAACAGTTCATTGCTTGCACCAGTAGTTGGTATCCTATGTTTGTTCAGCAAGGAGGAAACAATTGCACAAAAGACCCCCCTCCCCGCCCTAAGGCGCAGAGAATATAGCAATTACACTAGAGAACGTGGCAATGACTACTGAGGAATTACACAACTTTAAAGTTGACAATGAGAAAATTGAAATTGTTCAAGATTTTCTATTCCCTGGCTCAATTATGAACCAAAAGGGAGACTGCAACTAAGAAATCAGATTTAGACTTGGAAGAGCAGCTGTGAGGGAACTAGAGAAGATCCTTAAAGATAAGATGTGTCTCTGGGGACCAAGATCAAGATAATCCAAACAATGGTATCCACCATTACTATGTATGGATGTGAACGTTGGACAATGAAGAAAGCAGACAGGAAGAAAATTGATTCATTTGAAATGTGATGTTAGAGGATAGTTTTGTGGATACCCTGGATGGCCAAAAAGACAAGTGGGTTCTAGATCAAATCAAGCCTGAATTCTCCTTAAAAGGTAAAATGACTACTGAGGCTATCGTGCTTTGGTCACATCATGAGAAGACACGACTCACTGGAAAAGTCAATAATGCTAGGAAAAGTAAAAGGCCGTAGCGAAAGAGGAAGACCTAAAACAAGATGGCTTGATTCAATAAAAGAAGCCATATCCTCCAGTTTGCAAGAAATGAGCAAGTCTGTTAATGATACACTTTGGAGGTCTTTCATTCATAGGGTCACCATAGGTCAGATGCGACTTGACAGCACATAACACACAACACAAATGATTGTATTATGATGGTGATGAATATAATGATGAAGAGAAGTTATATATTCTGGTGTGCCTGAAGGAATGTTGCAGCTATTTTTCTAAACTTGATTCTGTTAGGTTTAGTTAAGTGCTGACCAATGATGAATCATTGCTACTAAAGAGTCATCCTCAATATCATTCTGCTTTTTCATTTGAACCCCTTCCGAAGAACCCCTGGTTGGGTAAAGGAAATTTCTCTGTCACTAGTGATGGGGAGCTCTACTTCTGGTCTTGTGGTCTTTCAGTGCTGCTTGCTGAGGAGCCTTGCAAGAACAAGAGAGTTGGCAACACCACTCAGCTGACTTGCTGTCAGTATTCCTGAAGCTATTGAATAGATGTATGGATTGCCACAGAGCTCAGTCTCTGATCGTAGTTTGACAGACTGGGATTGGTTCTCATCCCTTGCTTGTTACTAACCTCAGCTGTCTTCAGCATGCAGTTCACATTGGGAAGGAGCTGAGGCAGTGGTTTAATGCGTACACAGGCATGTCCTTGCAAGGGGGAGGGGAAATGTCCCCAGGTTGCATACTACCCCACATCACTGCAGGCATCTGATAAACCATGCAGCTTGCATGGGATGGGGGTGCGGAGATGAAGCACAAAGGCTATTGTAATCCATGGTGGTGACGGGACCCAGATACAGCAGGGAGATGGTAGATGGGATTTGCTGGTCAAAATGATAAGCTAATTGATAACAGCAGCCCACCCCAATAATGTTTGATGGATTAAAATCTCAGCTGTATCTGGGACTCCTTTCTGGGCTTGCTTGACCAGAGACTTTGGGATCATCCACAATGCTTGACCTGTCTGTCCAATCAAGAGAAGTTTTCTGTTATTGGCCATTAGAATAATCAGGGCTGCTACGAGCCACCACAGGCCTCAAACAAGGACTCCATCTAGCCCACCTCCTCCTACAAAGACCAAACCCAAACATTCTATGAAACAAGTCATATGATTTGCCCATCCCCATGGCCCCCCAGAGTGATCATGGTGCCTGGATTTATTTACTTATTTAATTTATTGTCCATCAGTCTTCCTGAGACTCAAGATGGATTACAGAGTTATAAAACCATGTAATAAAGACTAGTATATTATATACTATGAATGCTACTATAAAACTGGATTATACAATTAAAGAACAATTGAACTACAAAGAATCCTTAAATGGATTTCTGAGAGAACAAAAATCCAATAAACTGGATTTTACAAGTAGAGAACAAAGAGATAAAGACAACATAATATATCCAATAAACAATACAGTATAAAGATGGAGGAATATAAAACTGCCTAAAATTTTCACAGGCAATCAAAGCTACACCCTTGGTGCTTAGAGAAAGTATCCTACAGAATTCCTTTTTACCAATTTTCTTTATAAAATGCCCTCCTAAACAATTCCCTTTTATACATTCTGTGGAATAAGTAAGGCAACTTTCCTGACCCCCTCAAGAAGGCCATTCCACCAGGGAAGAGCAGCTGTGTCACCCTCTTCCAGGGTAATGCCCTCATAGGGTGTTGTGTAGAGGAAGGTGGTTTCTCTGAGGGTAGGAAAAGTTTTGAATGTTAGGCCAATGGTAGGTCTAGAAATAAGTTCATGCTTTGCCCGTTGTTCAGACAATTTAGATATCTTGACCCTGTCTGGTTGGCACGTGTCAGTTGTTGGGAGTAAACAACTCATTGGCGCCCCAACGGTTGTGTTCTGGGGCCACCAAGAGCCACGACTAGGGTGACAGCCACACAACTCTTCTTGGTGTAGGACCCATTTACCTACAGGATTGCCTCTGTAATGCTCTATTGAGACAGCTTCGTTCTTTCGTAGATGCGGGATGCTTACAGTGAAAGTTCCCTACAAAACGTACTCTGTGGAAAAGGCAAGGGGGAAATCCCTCTTTATGTTCGGAAAATTACTTTTCCTTCATGGACGGAGATAGCATAATCTTCAGGGCGTTATTTCCACCTTTATTTATCCTGTGTGCACTAAGCTGGCAAAGCTCTGAATCTCCCGCCGCCGCGCATCACGTGTATGCCTGACGCCACGGAGGGGGCAGGGCAGTCATTTAAATTTTGTGCGGTTCAGGCCCAGGACGCTGCAGGAAAGAGGGGGGCGTTTTCCTCCACAGAGAAACCCTCAGTGGGTTTGTGGCTTCGGTCGCATTACCCGTTTCAACCTTCGGTGTGGGAGGGAAGTTCAAGTTTCGCAGAAAGAGAAACCAAAAGGGCTTTAGGGCGCCCGGAGGGGAGGGGAGGCGCTGATTCAGAGCATGCAGGAGTAACCACCCCTGGGGGCGCGGCCGGGCGGGCCCTGCGTGGTTTGGCTCCTCCTCCTCTCCCTGCCTGCCGCTTCGGTGAGTCTGGCTGCGGTGCGGCCCCGGGAACGACCCATATGGGCCAGGCTCGAGGGGCGGCTAGGCGACCTCACAGCCCCGCCGGCAAGAGTCAGAGCAGGCTGGAGTCGGCCTGAAGTGGCGGGCAGGGAGAGGGCTGGCCATGCTGGGCAGGCAGCGGCGGCGCCTCGAGCCTTCAGGCACTTTCTTCGCACAGGGGAGGCAGCAGCTCAGGTCCGCGTCGTGCTCTCCGCCGCCTCCTCTTCTCGCTCGTCCCCGCCGCCCGACGATCGCTCGGTGCCAGCAGCAGCAGCAGGAGCAGCAGCTCGTCTTCCATGGAGCGCAGCGGCAGTAGCAGCCCGGAGCTGGGCCGGGGCAAGCGGCTCAGCGTGGGGGAGCTGCGCTCGCTCTTCGAGGCACGGTGTGCGGCGGCCGGCGATCAGCTGCCCGAGCCGCCCAAGAAGAGTTGCCGGCCTCGTAATGGGGTGCTGCAGCCAGTCATCCCCCAGCTGACCGTCACCCCGGAGGAGGACAGCGAGGAGGTTCAGCGTAGCCCGGTCGGCGTCCCCCGGACAGAGCCGGACGGCGCCTGGCTGACGACCGACAGCTCGTCGCACCTGCTCCAGTCCTCGCGGCGCCTCTCCACGTCGTCGCTCTCCTCCACCGGCTCGTCGTCTCTCTTCGAGGACTCCGAGGACGACCTCTTGAGCGACTCGGAGGGCAGGAGCCAGGGCATCGTCCACCTGGAGCACGGCGAGGAAACTCACCAGGTACCGCGGGCGAGGGGCAAAGGCCGGCGCAGGGAGCAGGCGCGGAGGCGAGGGGCAAAAGGTGGGCGCGGGCGAGGGGCCGACAGGTGTGGCTCTGGGACATCCTTGGTCGCCTCTGCCGACAGCTTGAAACTTTAGAGCAAGTCGAAACTCGGAATTTGATCGAAATCGCTGGGCTGTGTGGGAGGGAGGTTTAACTCTCTCTCCCCTGTGCCACTTCCATGATTGAAAGCTGTAGTCATGTTGGGAGTAAGCCCCACTGAAAACAGCGGGGTTTACTCCAGAATAAACATGCATAGGTTCGGGCTGCTCAGCTCCACCTTCTCTAAAAAATGCTCCTAGGGCCGAGGGTGGGGAGCGGGCAGGACAGGTGCTGCTACCCAGAGAAACTAGTTGGTGGCTCGACTCTTCTTTATTGGCCTCAAGGGACCCTTTTTGAGTCGAAAAACTACAATATGTGGAGTAAAATAAAAACGAGCTTTTAAAAAAAGCTATATAAATGCTAGACATATACCCAGCAGAGATTGTTTGATTTTAGATGATGAGTTTTGTATGCAGACTTTTTTCCTCTATATTTCTCTATCATATTTACTTACCGTGACCCACTGTCATTTGAGGTGATTGCATGCTATTTACAGAAAGTACTGAATAAATCTTAATTGCTTAAAGCATGTGGGCTTCATGTTGATTCCTATATGAAACTACCTTTTCTGAAAGAATATGTGAAGTGGCACCACTTAACATGACTTATTTTCCTGCCATTATCTTGGAGCAATTATATTAATCTTTACAGTTCTCAGAATGTATATGAAAATGTCCTATGCAAGGTGGGACAGTTGGCCGGTGTGCGCAGCTCCTGCTGTGTATGTGTGAAATAGTCGTGTACTTGCACATCTGTACATGTAATGTTCTCAGTTTCTACACACACACCCATTTTTTAAGCTAGGTAAGATTGAACACCTGCTCTCTACTTCTAATAGTTTTTAAGATTAACTTCATAAATTCTATATGTTACCAATATAAACTTTTTTTCTTTATGTCCTGTTGCCAGGAGTGCTAATTATAAAGTGAAGACTGTCATTTGAATTGTGGGGGCAAATAAGTGGGTCAGATCCTGCAAGTACATTGTAATGGGTCTTTCTCACTTTCCCCAACAGCCTCATCACCCTCCAAAAAGCTGATGCTCAAGTCATAGCAACCCCACAAACAAACTGCACCAGGATGTGAGGGACAGCTGTATGAAGGGGAGGGAATTGGGTGACATTGGCCTTTTTTGCATGGGCGATTTTTGCCACTTTCGGCCCCATGCCATTTCAAATTTTCTTCTGAATTCCAGACTCTTAACTCCCTCTTCAGATTTCAAAGCAGCATTTCAAGAGTTCTTGTCTGCAGGCAGAAAATTTGGAAAAGAACCCTTGAAATGCCACATTCTTCTACTGGTGGAATTTTCAGAAGTCCTGAGTGTTAGAAGAGATCCACAAGTGTCTGAGAATCCTGTTTTCTGAATGCAGTGTGTTGATAGGCTATTTGTCCTACAGGTATACAAATGGGTTCACCTCCAAACCACTTTATAATTTTAAAAGATTTATGATCACTTCCAATATTGCAGGACTTTAAAACTTACCTATAATGATTGTCATTCCTGTGTTCTCTTATGCTGCAAGTCACTATAGCCATACTTGGTTTTTGTTCTTAATTCCTCTCTCTCTCTCCTAGATGTTCTCAGTCAAGTAAAATGGCCTCTTTTTAATGTAAATAAGATGTTAGTTTCAGTAGTTTAAACCACAGATTTTCACATGTTGCCCTAGTGACCTTTCCTGAGTCAGATTAAAACCTTTTAATCATCTGGTAAATCTGTCATGGAAAGACAATAACAAACAGTTTTACGTAGCAGTTATACTCTGTCAGCATGCTGTGAAGAAGTATCTAATGGGAAAATAAGGGAACAGGCCACAGGTCTTCACAGCTTGCTTCAAAACTGAGGTACAGGGAAGAAAAAAACTTGTAAAATAGGGGAAAATAGGATTGCATTTTAACCTTGTAATGCAATCAAGATGCTTGCCAGGAGGAATCAATAATGTCCAGTGTTTTCCTTCCTGCAATTGCCTGTATTCTGATAACAGATTAGGATGCATACAAGTGCACCATGTCCCACAGCTGTGGATGCACACAAGCCTGTTTCGTGTGGAAATCCACTGTATACAGAGATAGAGACTGTAAAGCCGTGAATGGGGATTACTGTTGCTAGATAGAAAAATATTTATGGGTTCCTTAAACCTCTTGACATCCAAAGAGCAGCTGTCAAAATTTTCCTTGTAATTATGACAGAGCTTTTAGTGAAAGCTTTATTATTTATTTTCATTTTGAATAAGAAAATGTTAGTACTTTTTAAAAAAAACCTAAACATTTACCCACTTACATTCCAGTTCCACAGAGTTTTGACTCTAGATACCCGTTTTAAAACTGCTTCTTGCTTTGAGCATGACTGAAGAATGGGAGGTGTTTTGAATGATTAGTATGCATGCTTTTGTCCATTTTGGCAAGAATGTGTTCTTTCCAGTAAATCTTTTCTGTAATTTTGCGGTTGCTCATATGCATAAAAATCAGATTTAAAAGAAAAAGCAAGCTGTTTTTCATGGCGAGTGCAGTTATTTTGTTTACTCTGTTTGAAGAGAGATTCTGAGGGAACTCAGAAATCAAAATCTGTTTTCCTTAGCAAGTTCCCATTCCTTCCATATTGAGATTACATAGAACATTGTTAATAGAGACAATTTAGTAGTCTGAGCAGTGGCACAGAATATTTTTTTTTCCCCAATAGGGAAAACAACACATTTTTGGATAGAAAAAATGAGTTACAATGTGCTGATGGAGGAATACCACATGCTGGATTATTACTCACAAGATTGCAGTAGGAAAACAACAGTCAAGTGATTGGGGCAGAGGAGTAGTAATCATATGACCTCTGTTTCTGGTCTGTAAAATCTCATTGTCTAGTTTTGTAGTGTTCTGCACTTTTTAAGCTGGGTTCGTAACATGAGTTGAGTTTCCTTCTTTTATAGGAATGTTGTCATCACTGATCTCTTTATTTTACTCTTTATGATTCCTCACTGAGAAATAGAGCCATTATGAAAACCACTTTGCATATTATTTGTTTATCTGCAGCCACAGAAAACTGGAGATTTCATGAGATTTCTAAAGTGTCTTGTTACACGATTGGTGAAATAAGTACAGTGATGCTTTTTAGATCAATGTTAATCAAAATATTTCCAAGGCTAGAGTTAACATTGAGCTTTCATTCAAATTGGAAAGGCCTGATCAGCAGTGGATGGTACATGTTCAGGTACACAAGATCCCTATTAAATTCTGAAACAATGTTTAGCTTCCCTGTTTATTTCTTTCTGCAATTGCATGGGTGTGTAAATTTGATGATCACTAGATCGTTTTGAGCATTTATATCTTTTTTTATTACTGAGGGGCAAGAGAGTTTAAAAGAAGGAATTCCATTCTGACTAGCTGTAACCCCTCCCCCCTTTTAAATTCAAGGAACTTCCTGAACTAATTCAGGAGTAATATTGATCCAGTATTTTGCTAATTTCACTCAAGGGAAAATTGATGGCGTGTGACAGCCACTTTTCCAGGGATGTAAAATGTATCCTTTGCATTGGTCAGTTTGGCTGCCTGTTCCATGCAGCCTCCTGTCTTCCAGCTTGCCCTTTGGGATGCTGCACAGGGCTAAAGATATCTTCGAAAGATTCCAGAATCCTCATAGCTTGCATGGAGTAAAAGTGCCTTCTGTGGGTGGGTACAGAAAACTGGAGTGAACAATCAGGTGTCTTGAAATCCCAAAACTTTCCCCTTTCCCCTTAACGGCTTTTTACACTTGTCACTAAAGTACTATATGGATCAGATCAAATAAAATATTAAAAGAGGCTCTATATGTTGTTGGCAGTAAGACTTGTATATACATTCAGACATGCATATGGAGAGAAGATAAAAAGAAAATGTGGATAACCAGGAAAAAACATTTTAGAGTTTTTACACTATTTTCCTATGGTGAATTGACTTGACTTCCCCATGTTAATTTTGAAACACAGTGGCCATAGCCTTACAGACTTGCCAAAGTTGTTTTGGGCATGTTGGTGCACTGACATGTGACTTGACAACTGAAATGACAGCGATCTCTTTACTACACATGGGATGCATTCACTGAGGTTGTGTACAGTTAGGGGCTGTGGCTCAGTGGTAGAACATCTGCATGAGTTCAGGGGGGCTGTGGCTCAGTGGTAGAGCATGTTGTAGGTCCCATGTTCAGTCCTTGGTATTTCCAGTTAAAGGATAGGGATATAAGTGATGTGGAAGATCTCTGCCTGAGGCCTTCAAGAGCTGGTGCCAGTCAGAGTAGATAATACTGATACCCAGTTCTTTTTTTGCTGGGGGTATGCAGGGGTACGCATACCCCTAAACATTTTGTGAATCTAACGGGAGAAAGTAAAAATTTTAAAATGTTGGAATTCCCGCATAGTGAGTACCCCTAAACATTTTTTTAGAAAAAAAAGCACTGCTGATACCAATGGTCTGACTCAGTCTAAGGCAGCTTCATGTGTGTAACTGTATTATAGATGAACCCCAAACAGTCATATGTATTGACTTCAAACCATTTTAACAAAAAGGAGCAGGAGGAGGCTAGGGTTTCTAATATTAGTCATTCCTTTGATTATATCAGTAGTTGCCTCCGTAGTTTTTTGAACCAATTAAACTTAAACTCATTGCAGGATTTTTGGCAGTCTATATGGGCCAAGCTGTTGCAGGCATTTCATTCTTTCCAGTATCCCTGCAGAAATTCAAAAGCATATAGGATAAGTATAAATTATGCTATCCTGCTTTGAAATTGCATTATGTTATTAGCATTAATGCTGGATAAGCAGTTAGGGTCAAAGTGCACACTGAAATCTGGTGCAGATGCAGATATTATGCTCTAAAAATTCAGGGCTTTCCACAGCAAGAAAAAAAAGCTTTGGAATTTCCACAGTAATGAAAACATTTTTGTGCCTAATTAGGTTGGTTTTCCGAAGGGTTTAGTCCAAATGGTTTTAGTAAGAATAAAATGGATTAGGAATATAATAAGACATTTGGAATCGTTATATTTTATTTTGCATTAAAATTATTGTGTTTCATAGTGCATATGCCTCCTGGATCATTGCAGGTAAAGAACTGGTTGAGAATAAACTTTCAACCCACATATTTCTGACAAACTAGGAAGAATAGTTACAATTTTTAAAATGTTGTTCAGATTATCTAAAAGTCCAAATTGTCACGTCTATGTTCACAGATTACATTTGACCATAAAAGGTAAATTGCAAGCTTGTATAGTCCTTGTTTGAATCTGGAACAATTTGCTTTAACTGTTCAACCCCTAATTGGTTTTGTGAACCTAAAGTTGTAAGAAGAGGAGGAGGGTTATACTGTCCCTTTCCCAGGTTTCACAGGGGGATGATCAGAGAGTCAGAGAGAGGTAAAGGTTAGGGATAGGTTTCTCCTTATCTCTTCCCTTTCCTGTCCACAGGTTTGTCAAGTCCCCTTACCCTCTTGATGAGGGAGAGGGCAGCTGGCTCTCACCTTGTTTATCTTCCTCCATGCACGTAGTTCTGGGTCAATTTGGGCCCCAAACAATCCTGATTCGGCCTGTTTGGGGTCTAAATTTGCCCAGTGTGAAGTGTGGGAGCGCTTCCAGGGCAGCATGTTGTTGCACCACCCCTGGAGCATACCCTGGAGGCCTGTTCCTCTCTGCCTTTCTTCCATGCTGAACAGGTGAGTGGTGGCGGGACATGCAGGGTGGGACAGGGGGATCCCTTGACCCCAGTGGGGAAATGGCAGCCGTACCTATCCTGTATGTAGTTCCAACAAAAAAATGAACTCATATTTCTTTCCTAAAACTTAACCAAGGCTCTGAGTGTAAATTTGTTTCTCCACACATACATGCTGTCTGTAGCGCAGGGTCACGTACACAGGCTTCTCTGCATACTATGCAACTCTGCTAACAGAAGTCTCTCCTCCCACTTTGGTTGTTAACACTTCAAAGGAAAAAAGTTCAGCTCTTTTTAAAAAAAACTTTTTTCTTTCAAAAAGCTAATATGGCAGGGCAGAGACAGAGAGATCTATGATCTTTGTTGGATCTATTTTAAACTTTAGTGCTATATGTGCAGCAATATTTAGTGTTTTTCTATCAGTGTTTCCAAACAGATGCAAATAGGGCTGTGCTTATCCATGTGATTAAACAACAACACAATCAGAATTCTGTGTCACGAATAGTTAAATTCTGCCAGCAACATAAAGAAGGTAAATAAACAGATTTTCTAATATACTCATTTTCTTTTGCTTATTGCTGGAGAAGGCAGTGAGGCAATGAGCTGTGGCAGGCATTGAAGTGCTGATTCTGGGTTGAATCTCGCAAATCTCTTCTATCAATAAGCATGACTTTCTAACCTCTCCACCCCCACGGGCTACAGCCTAAAATACCACTTGAAATGCTGCATTTTGAGCTGCAGCAGAAAGCTGGTGGCCAGAAAGCTGCACTTCATTGATGGACATTCTTTTGTCAGCAGAAATGCTCTGTGCGGTCCTGGGCTCTCTCTCATTATCTTTATATTTTCAAGTTTATTGCCACAGCTTTCACTTGTATTGTTTATTGCCACAGCTCACTTGTATGTGAGCTTTTGGGACTACTGAATTCTGTACCCAATAGGTGTTACAACTGCAGTATCTCAAAAATGCACACAATCTTGAGCACCAGGGGGGAGGTGGGAACAGGGCAAATTAGAATGAGTGATCCTTTACATTGTTTTACAAACTGCTGCAGGCTCTTGCTGTATCAATTGATGAAAAGTGCATTGACAGCATGAGTGTTTCTTTGACTTGGAGGCAAGGAGGACATCCTGACTAAAAGGTTAAATAAAACAAAGCTTACTGGTCCAAGAGAAGTCAGTAGAATTGGGGATTAAGTCCCAGTTCTAAAAAAACATCCCTGAACACAGCATTGATGATACTGCCACCATTTCTCCCAAACAAGCTCTTGCTCAGAGTCCTCTGGTTTTACTGGACATTACTGGAGAGTCAACTGTGCTTTGCTCAATCTCCATGAAAGTGTTAAAGGTAGCTGAACCAAACTGGTTTGGGGCACTGGTTTAGACTGAAGCCAAGGATCAAACAAACACTATACAGTCATGAAGAATGTTTTGTTTATTATAAATGTGCATTAAAAGGTTATATTTTAGAAAGTGTCTAAAAGGACAAATAAAACAACAAAGGTCTAGGTAAGCCTAACACTTTACATACTAGGCACAGCCTCTTGCCATGATGATAACTTGTAGGTGTAACACAACAGTCTTAGTCAGCATCAGTTTCCAGGTTCAAGGCAAAGTTATAATCCAAGAGTGAGAAGGTACCCATAACCAGTCAATGCACTGCAATTGCTTGTGAGGTTGACGTTCTGCAGCTATACCAAGCCCACATAGCATTACCATGGGCGTGTACCATCTTCTCTTGGGAACCACAGCCTGGTCAGATAAGTTTAATTGGTTGGTTGGAGAACTTCTAACCTTGGAGGCCTCAACAAAAGAGTGTATGCCGCAAGTCAAGCCTTTGTGAAATCACTCTTACATGCCTTAGATTACCCACAGATCATGCAGACTCTGGCCAAGCAGGACTGTTTTTTTTTTACCAGTGGGTGATTCCTCCAGTTAAACATTCTTGTCAAGTGTACAGAGATGGTTTTTCTATGGACCATTATCGTTGCAAGTACGGGTTTTCCCTGGGCTTTGTTCGTTCCCTGATCCATCTGCTCAAGGTGAGCTTAACATTTTTTTGGATGTAATGGTGAGAGGCCACACATGGAAACTGACCTTTAGATGTAAAACCGCAAGGATTTGTGAGGAGGTATCTCATTTTCCCCTTCCTCACCATGTCCTCTTTTCATGCCTTATTCCCATAACCTCTCCTCTTTTCCTGCTTCTTTTTCTCTTTCCCAACCCTCTTTGCCCATTCCCCTGTTTTTACCTTTCCGCCTTCCACCTCAGGCAGCTCTCTCCCCTATGGTCTAGTTGCATGGTGCCGGCGGAGCTAGGCCTAGTTGTGTGGTGGGGAACCTACAAGGACTTGTGTGGGGTGCTTCATTTTTTCTTGTATCTCCTTCCCCACACTATTTTCTTTTTTCCTCCTGGCAGCCTCCACATGCTCACTTTTCCTTCTTCAAACCCAATAAACAACTGACATTTTAGCTGTCCCTCATCTTCATCTATATTTTCTAATTCATTTATATATTGCCTTTCTCCACAGTGGGGGCCCAAAGCAGCTTGCATCATGCCTTTTGCCTCCCCTCATAACAACCCTGAGGGGTAGGTTGGGCTGAGAGTGTGTGACTGGATCGAAGTCACTCAATGAGCTTCCACAGCAGTCATGCAGGTCATGTGGTATCAGGTCCTGTGGTGGTTGTTTCTGGGCCTGGCCCCAATGAGTTCTCCCTCAAAGACCACAACAGTCCTGGTAAGGGTCGTACTCCTCCCCTGCCTTTTCCTGACAGAAATCAAGCTGGAATACAGACCTAACTGTTGTTAAGTTGCCTAGCAACAGCCAAGGATGGTATCTGATTCTTAAAGCTACAGAGGCTTTTTTTATCATTTTATCATTTACCCATATCTATATCAATATAGATAAACATATCTGTATATCTATATAGATATAAATATATATCTAGAGAGAGAGAGATGTGTGTGTATGTGTATACACACATTTTTCTGCAAACCTGGGGCATTTTTCATGTGTGCAGGAAGATTTGTCATGCCCATTCATGGCTCCAGTCTTCAGATTTATGCATCCACAGATTGGGGCTACTTGGCTCTTAATATATAAGATTTTCAAGCTTCTGTTCCAAGCATGCCAGTTCTTTTCCTTTGGATGCTGCACGTAAGGGCAGAAATGTGGAAGGCAGAGCTGTTTTGATTGATGAAAAGCGGAATTAACTCTAGACATAATGGATCTGTCTTAGGACCACCCTGTGGTCCTAAGGACCACCCTGTCCTTTTGAAAGACAAGGTGGCCAAGCAACACAAACAATGCTCCTAGCTCAGAAACTTAACAAGTAGAGGTAGCTGCAATAAGAAAAAAACACTTTGAGCTATATGAATTTCAAAGAATCTTCTGTAGTAATTTAGAGTGGTGGCAATGTAAGGACCAGCAGAATCGCAGTGTGTGCTCCCTGAATTCCTTGTCAAACCAGGAAATAAATGAGATGGCTTTTCCTGCTCATCAGAAGAGGCAAGAAGTTAGGAATTTAGCCTTTCCTTTAGAGCTGATAGATAAAATGGCCCATGAGTTAGGATATCCTTCTCATCTGAGTGAGAATGTGGATTGTGGATAGAAATGGACAAAACAGTATGCTACAAAATACAAAACTAATTTGGTTATTAGATCATATTGGAGAATTTCAGAAGAAAATCATTTGTGTGTTATAGATTACAGTAAAGCTTTTGACTTTGTGCATCATGAAAAGCTGTGGATGGTTTTAAAAAAAATGGGTGAACCACAACATCTGGTTGTGTTGCTGCACAACCTGTACTCTGTTATGACAGAATATGGAGAAACAGAGTAGTTTCCAAGTGGTGAATGTGTCAGAAAACGATATATTTACTCTCCCTATCTGTTCAACCTCTATGCAGAAGTTAACATATGGAAACCTGTGTTAGATTTAGATGAAAGTGGAGTGAAGATTGGTGGAAAGAACATAAACAGTTTGAAATCTGCAGATGACACCATGTTACTGGCCGAAAATAGTAAACACTTAACACAACTAATGATGATTAAAGGAGAATGTACCAAAACACAATTACAGCTGAACATCAAAACAAAAGTAATGACCACCAGGGAATTATACAACATTAAGATTGACAATGAAGAAATTAAAATAGTTAAAGAATTACTTAACTGAATCATCAACCAAATGGGAGACTGCAACCAAGAAGTCAGAAGACTGATATGATGAAGGAACTAGAAAAAGATCCTTGATGATAAGGGTGTGTCACTGGGATCAAGAGTTATCCTCTTGTTTTCATGGTGCCCATATCAATTGTTTTTCATTAGTCTCAGAGTGATCTATTTTTTCCTCACCAGTTTTCCATATCTCCCAAACTACTTTAAAGACACCCACATTTCATAACTCTGAGCTAAAAGTACAAATCCTTACAGCTCAGAAGCTGGTTACATAAACTAATAGTGCAGAATACAATTTTATTTTTAAACTGAAATATGAGGGAAATGCTTCTAATGGATTTTTAAATGGTAGTTTAAAGCAGTGTGAATTGTCATACTGTATAGGTGAGCAAATAGAGGCACTCAAAGGAGAAAACGTAAGGTCTGTATAGTCAGTAGCTTCTTTAGGCTATGCTGTTTTCTTTATTGCATAAAATGAATAATTCGTAGTTTTCATATTGTTCTCTCAGATTGCTTTAGTAGAGATCATATTAGATCTCCCGGACCCTTTTGATCCACAAGGCTTTTTAATGCTGTTACTATTAGTTGCCTGTGGATTGCCTATACACATCACATTTTTCCTGCACAGGTTTATAGGGATCCTGAGATGCTAGTAAAATTTATTCTGATTTTGGGGTGCAGGATAATTTGTTGTTTACTTTGTGTGGGTACTTGAAGAAATGAGCTATACAGTCTCATTCTACATAATACATCATCTAGATCATTCAAGGGAAATAAGATTAGGGCCATGAGTTGTCAAAGCAGGATTACAGCTGAATGTCAAGAAGACAAAAGTGCCTAGGAATTATACAACATTAAGGTTGCCAGTGAAGAAATTGAAATAGTTGAAGATTTTCTATTCCTTGACTCCATCATCAACCAAATGGCAGACTGCAATCAAGAAATCAGGAGACTTAGACTTGGAAGTATAGTCATGAAGGAACACGAAAAAATCCTTAACAGTAAGGACGTGTTACTAGAGATCAAGATTTTTCATACTATGGTATTCCCCATTACATTATATAGATGTGAGCTGGACAAGGAAGAAAGCTGACAGGAAGAAAATTGATTTATTTGAAATGTGGTGCTGGAGGAGAGTTTTCTGGATAACATGGATCACTAAAAAGTTAAATAAGTGAGTTCTAGATCAAATCAATAGAAATGACTAAATGACTAAAATGACTAAATTAAGGCTGTGGTCACCTCATTTAATCAAATCATGAGAAGACAAGACTCACTGGAAAAGTAGTGCTAGGAAAGATGGAAGGCAGTGGGAAAAGAGGAATACTCAAACTGGCTTGACTCAGTAAATGAAGCCACGGCCTCTAGTTCACAAGATCTGAGTAAGGCTGTTAATAATAGGCTGTTTTGTAAGTCATTAATTCATGCAATTGCCATAAGTTAGAAGTGACTTCATGGCACATAACATACACAGGGGCATGAATAACCCCTTAAAGCACTGCAGTTAAAAAGAAACTAAGTTTTTAGCTAATATTGTAAGAGCTATTTGAAAATAACACACAGAAGACGCAGCAGAAATCTTTGTCATGTCTTACTTCTCAGCAGTGTGATTCATAGCTGCTTTGTAATAAGCCTTTCAGTACTAGTTCAGCAGTGCTGCTCTGAGGCAGTAGCCAGTTGCTAGCTTTCATCTAAGGGAGTCTAGAGGAACCTAGGCCCAGAGATAAAATGGAATAAAATGCCCATTGTTAGTCTAAATGTTGCTATGGATCTTCCAGTAAGTTTTTGTAAATAGATAGGTCTTTATTAAGAACAAAAAATTTGACATATTGCTAAATAAAAATGTAAATGTCCGCATGGTATGAATGGTTAGAGTGTTGGCCTTGGATCTGGGAGACCTGCATTCAAATCCTTGCTTTGCCATGGAAGGTTGCTGGATGCCGTTGGGCCTATCACACACTCTTGGCTTAATTTGTTGTGGGGATAAACTGATGGAGGGCAGAATTTGCTTACCAGTTTGGGTCCCCATTGGACAGAAAAGTAGTATATAAATGAAGTAGATATGTTTTTAAAAAGCAGCTTAAACCCATAGGCTTTTCAATGCTGTATGTACACTGAGAAACCACAAATAGTTCATCTAAGAGTACATATTTTCAGAATAAAAATTATGTTGAAATGTCACTGAGCTCCCACTGAGCTCATTGAATAAAATGTACAGAGGGGACTGCAACAATAGGCTGTCAAAAATAGTCTTAATAGTGATGGCTGTTGTGGGTTTTCCAGGCTGTATTGCCGTGGTCTTGGCATTGTAGTTCCTGACGTTTCGCCAGCAGCTGTGGCTGGCATCTTCAGAGGTGTAGCACCAAAAAACAGAGACCTCTCAGAGAGAGAGATCTCTGAGAGATGTCAGCATGGTATCTCTGAGAGATGTCAAAAGACAGAGATCTCTGAGAGATCTCTGTCTTTTGGTGCTACACCTCTGAAGATGCCAGCCACAGCTGCTGGCGAAATGTCAGGAAGACCACGGCAATACAGCCCGGAAAACCCACAACAGCCATCGTTCTCCGGCCGTGAAAGCCTTCAACAATACATCAGTCTTAATAGTCTTAACATGGTAATGTTAAGGGCAGTAAGTTGTAGTTTTGAGATATTTCAGACAAAAACATTAACAAGGTAAAGGACAAGGATCAGTACTGGAGAGGCGGTGGCCAGACAGGTTTCACGGGGAGGAACAGGTCTGACTTTTTAAAGTAACTCATAGAAAGGTTGCATTAGATACATCCTATATCCCTGGAGGGGGCTCAGTGTGGTGGAACCTGTTTGTAAGGTGTGGCATATCTGTTGCACGATGATGAAATAGGATCATCTGTATAATCATGGGATGGTTCTGTATTTGAAGAGGAATCCTTTGTTTGTTTTTGAGAAGTAGGAAAAGAGGAAGACTCAAATGGAGATGGCTTGACTCAGTAAATGAAGCCATGGCCTCTAGTTTGCGAGATCTGAGTAAGGCTTGTGTGCTTTACTGTAGATTTACAGTACATGTAATGTGCATCTAACCATTATTGTCTACATCGGTGTTTCTCAAACCTTAGCAATCTGAGGTTTCCCATTTTGATTTGATTTTTTTGTAACATCTCCAGGCCTTCCCATCCTATCTTGCTGCTGCCTGCCATGTGCTGAACAGCCCCTTTTCATAGTGCACGTGGCAAGCCATGCATGCCCCACAGAGGATTCTGTCTTTTTAAATTCCTAGAACAATACCAAGAAAGCCATACCAGCCATACTTTAAAGGCAAAGTTTAGTAAAATATTTCTGTTGTCTGTACATTGCTAGGTCTTTAGTTTCGGCAGTGGATCTGTGTATGGCACCGAACAACGGCACTTCCAACTGACACTAGGAATAGGGTGGAGGACCTCCTTTTTGAAGGAACTATGCTGTTTTAGGAGAAAATGGACAAATACCTCTCTAAAAAGAGAACGGATCGTCTGACTGCCCGTTCAGAATCTCCAGTCTGCCCAGGAAGCTTGCTAGGTGACCTTGGGCCAGTCACTTTCTCAGCCGTATCTATCTCATAGGTTATATAGATGAAATGAAGGAGGGGAAAATGATGTTGTAAGCTATTGAGGGTCCCCTTGGTGAGAAAAGTGGGGTGTAAATATGTCAGTGAGAGGAAATGGTAGCAGCAGAGTGTATGGACCTTCCAATTATTTTTATAGTCTAGCCATAGTTTTTACATCTTTGATCATGTGTAAGCTAAGCAGAAATTAATGTGCATGTGTTGTGGTAGTGCTAGGTGAATTGTGACCAAGGGAGGAAATAACTCATTATTTTTATAGTCATTGAAGAGGGGTAAGGAGTGTTTGTGGATAGGAAATGTTTTCCTATCCAGGTTTTTGGCCTACAGATTGTCTTTTTCAGTGCTTTTTGACTACTTCAGACTATGACCCCTTCTGTGAGCACAGTCCAGAATGCTATTTCAGCTTTCCAAACAACCCCACGAGGACATGCAGCTATCTCCTGCAGCTTACATTCCTATCTCTATATAATCCCAATTATTTTCTCCCCACATGATAATTGCTATCCTTGTGCTTTTATGATTTCTGGTCTAGGATATCCACATCCAGTAGCACATTCCTCAGTATATTCTCTTTTTATACTCCTGTTGCCTCTGAAAGAAGAGAAAGGAGATTGCAGAGTGACCAGTAGAATCTTTGAGGCAAGGTTCTCTGTCAGTAGGAAGTTGCAGGGAGCTGGGGTAATTAAGCGTTGTGTGTGTAGTCTTGCAAATGAATTAGGAATTATGATGAACAATACAGTGTACAGATGATTAAATTAATACTAATTTTCCAGTTCAGTTATTTTATTACCAGAAAGAAACCTTTCCTTTATTAACTCTTATTTCATATTTACTTTATTATCATCATTATTTATTTATTATATTTATATCCCGCACTCCCCTCAAGTGGGCTGAGGGCGGGTCACAACAGAAGATAAAATATACAAGATAAAATCACAATCAATTAACACCGCTTTCTAATAAAGCACCTGCTCACTGTATAAAAACCATATAACATCTGACAGAAGTGGAGGTGCGGCTTAACCATGCATGGTCGCTCATGTATGGGGATAGATGGTCAATGCCCCCTACAGACATAAAGGGAGACCAGAAGAGAGGCTCATTTGGTGGAAACCCTGATGGCCTCAACCGTATGCCTGGCAGAACACCTCCATCTTACAGGCCTGCCTGAAGGAGGCAAGATCTTGGCGGGCCTGGGTGTCCTCAGACAGAGAGTTCCATAAGGTTGGGGCCAGGACCGAAAAGGCCCTGGCCCTGGTTGAGGCCAATTGAGCCTCCCTGGGGCCAGGAACACCAGTAGGTGCTTACTGGCTGATCTCCGCACCCTCTGGGGGAGTATATGGGAAGAGACGGTCCCTCAGGTATGCTGGTCCCATTCCTTTTAGGGCTTTATAGGTTAATACCTAAACCTTGAACTTGATCCGGAACTCTGTGGGGAGCCAGTGTAGCTGCTGCAGAACTGGAGTTACATGTGTCCTGAAAGGCACACCCATCAAGACACGGGCAGCAGTGTTCTGGACCTGTTGTAATTTCCAGGTCAGACTCAAGGGAAGCCCTGTGTAGAGCGAGTTATAGTAATCCAATCTGGAGATGACTGTTGCATGGATCACTGTTTCCAGGTCACGGGTTGAGAGATAGGGAGCAAGCTGCCTGGCCTGCCAAAGATGGAAAAAATCAGACCGGGCAACTGCCACGACCTGGTCCTCCATTAATAAAGAGGAGTCCAGCATCATGCCAAGACTTCTGACTGGCGAAACGGGCACAAGTGGCGTGCCATAGAAGGCCAGAAGCTGGATCCCCCCCTCCAATGTCCCATGACCTCTGTCTTCATGGACCTCTATCTTCATGGGATTTAACTTCAGTCTGCTCTGCTTCACCCACCCAGACACGGCATCCAAAGCTTTAATCAGGGCTTCTGGAGCTAAACCAGGCCGGCCATCCAACAACAGATAGAACTGGGTGTCATCAGCGTACTGGTGATAACCCAGTCTGAAACTCCGTGCCAGCTGGGCGAGGGGGCACATACACAGATTGAACAACAACGGGGAGAGAATCGCCCCCTGGGGGATGCCGCATACTAGTGGTTGGCGTGCAGACATTCTCTCCCCTAGCACCACCCTTTGTCCCTGACCGTGGAGAAAAGAGACAAGCCACTTTAAGGCAGTCCCTCATATCTCCACATCGGCAAGGCGGTGGGTCAATTCATAGTCAACCGTGTCGAATGCTGCCGAAATATCCAATAACACCAGCAGCGCTGACCCGTCTCGATCCAGATCTCTATGGAGATCGTCTGCGAGGGCAACCAACACTTTCTCAGTCCCATGGCCTGGGTGGAAGCCAGACTGGAATGGGTCCAGGACTGATGCATCTTCCAAGAAAGCCTGCAGCTGCTTCACCACTGCCCATTCAATCACCTTACCCAGAAACGTGAGGTTCAAAACTAGGTGGTAACTGGATGGGTCGGTGGGGTCCAGAGTTGGTTTTTTCAGGAGAGGTTTCACCACGGCTTTCTTTATCGCCCCGGGAAAAACTCCAGAGCTCAAAGATAAGTTGATAATGACCTCCCGTGAAACCCTTAGCCCATCCACACTGGCTTTCACCAGCCACAAGGGCAAGGGTCCATGGAGCATGTAGTGGGCCTCACCCGCTTCAGGATCCTGTCAACATCTTCCTGAGAGACCAGACTGAAGTGATCTAAGATCGGCCCAGAGGACAGCCAAGGGGTCTCCAGTTCCGTTACTGTATCAACCGTGGCAGGCAGGTCACAGCGGAGAGACAAGACTTTATCTGCAAAAAAGCTCCCAAAAGTCTCACAGCTAATAACCGAATTATCGATTTAGCGGTCTCGCTCTCAGAGGGACTGAACTACTTGAAACAATTTTGCCGAGCATGAGCTTGCAGACGCTATGGAGGTGGTGTAGTAATCCTTCTTTGCCACCTTCACAGCCACCTCATAGGCTTTTATAAACGCTCTATAAGATGATCTTGCTTCTTTGTCACGGCTTTGCCGCCACCCTCACTCAAGCCGTCTCAGCTCCTGCTTCATCCATCGTAGCTCCTCCGTATACCAAGGAGCTAGTCTGGTGCGGGGGTGGAGAGGGCGACGGGGAGTGATTTCGTCAATGGTTTCAGAGAGATGGCCATGGCAGTCCTCTACCAGCTCATCTAACGAACCGCCAGGGGGCATTGGATCCTGCAGAGCATTCTGGAACCCAATTGGATCCATTAGTCTCTGCAGGCGAGCATAAATTCGCTCGCCCCCTATGCAGGGGGAAGTTGGTATTCCCAGACAAGCCTTCAGGACAGAGTGGTCCGACCATGGCACTGCTTTTATAGCATCAAGGTCCACATGAATCCCCATTCCAAAGATCAAATCCAGTGTGTGGCCCGCATTATGCGTAGGGGCTGAAACAACTTGGGAAAGTCCTAGTGCTGCCATGGGTCCGCAGCTTGCGAGGAGGCGGCATCATCGACAGGGAGGTTGAAGTCACCCAGAACCAACAGCCTAGGGTGCTTCAAGGCCCATCCCGCCACCACCTCCAGCAAGCTTGGCAGGGTAGCTGCTGGTGCACTAGGCAGTCGATACACCACGCAGATAGCCAAACTTTCCTCAGCTTCCCACATCAGTCCAACACAATCTTTGGTGCAGGGAGTGGCCTGAAGGAGAAAGACTCTCAAATGAGAATAGCCACCCCACCCTGACCATCCGTCTGGGACTGATGAAGGACTGAGAAACCTGGGGGGAGTCAGCTCTTTCAAGGTGACTGTTTCGCCATCCTCACCTGGGTCTCAGTCGTGCACACCAGGTCCACATTTTCTGCTGCAATGAAATCCTGCAATGTTTTGGTCTTGTTATTAATGGACCTGGCATTACACAACAGCAGTGCCGGAGGAAGGTAATTCATTTTCCTAGCCCCGCAACCAGCATGCCTCGGGATGGGATACAGGTTGGAAGGATGTTGAACCCTACCACGTCTCTGTGGCCTTCCATTCCTGGCCTGCATCCCACTGCCATACCTTCCCCGCCCCCAGAGCACTAGGATCCCCAATTCCCCTCCGGTCTCCTCCCTCGCAACCCCTTCACAACCTCCACCCCATATCATTGCCCGCAACAATACAACACAACTGACCCAGCTGCCCTTACTTAATCTCAATATAAAATTTCAATTCAGTCATCACAACCCCCACCGCCTCAATAATCGTGGGCACCTCCACTTATTTAGGGGCCATACATTGGCCCAATTCCAGCCTTGAAAGGCTAGGTCCGCCCCAGTATAATTTCAAAAAATCCCAAAGAGTTTCACCAGGTTCAGCCGTCAAACAACCTCGCAGCCCTTCCACCAATTCCAGGAGTAACCCCCTAAGTCTAGCAAAGCTGTTAAATTCCAAGTTCAACTTAACAGCCCACCGAAGCCCAGCAATTTTGATGGGCTTCCGACAGTATTTCAGACCACGCAGTCGCCTCCAGGTCACAGCCAAGGTCATCTGACTTCTCAGGTAAGGTGCAGACCCAACAGCCTCACAGGGCTTCCAATAGTCTTTCAGGCCACCTTGCTGCTTCCAGGCCAGGTCAAGATCTTCCAGCATCCCAAGTGGGAAGCAGACAAGATACAGAAAAAGCACCCTGCCCATCACATAAACCCAGCGCTTAGAACCTTGATGTGCTACCTAGAACAAATCAACACTACAGATACGTTTCAGCTGTATCCCAGCTCTACTGTCATGCACACCAAAAAGTTCTGTTTGGGACTGAGAACTGTTATGAAATTTTTATCCTTCTTCACAGATACTCAGTTCCTAGAATTCCCTAGTGAGGAGGAATAATGAGTAGTCTATGTTTTGTCTGTTCTTTGTAATCTCCTGAAATCTGTGGTCTTCATCAACCCTGACCTTAAACTTTTCGAACAGCCACACTTGACCCTGACTTTAGAAACACATCCCTGACTTTATGATGAATTTCCTGCTGCTTTCAGTGTGTCTCCAAAGCCCCAGTGCAAGGGCAAAAAGACCTGCAGCCTTCTCGTGAGCTAAAGAAGAGGAGGGGCTTCTCCATCATTTTTCAGAGGCACTTGAAAGCCACAATACTTCTCATCTGTTTCTCACCAAATTAAAAAATGCACTTATCTCTTGGAAGTCTGGCCTGGCTATGATATAGTCTCTGCCCTAAAGCGTTTTAATAGTATATTAGAGAAGACAGAAAGAAGCAGGGGAAAGGTCAACAATTGGTATGTTGGAGGGATGGGGAAGGAGAAAGTCAGGTTGCGGTGATGGCTCAGGAAGGATCTCGCTAAGCAGTGGGCTGAGGAGGCACTTGAACTAGAAGAAGGATATGGTTTGATGAACACAGTGTGGAGACTGTTTTCTAAGCATAATGAATCCATTAAACAGCACAGAGATGGAGGTGGAATAGAGAGAGGAACAAACTTTTTCAAGTGTTGGTAGATTAATCAATCCCCTTCCCAGTTTTCCTTGAAGCAGTGAGATGTAGTGACAGCTGAAATAACTTGAAGGATTTTCATGGATGTCCAGGGTGCTTAATCGAGCGTTATTCGCTGTCTCTCTCTCTCTCTCTCTCTCTCACTCTCACTCTCTCTCTCTCTCTCTCTCTCTCTCTCACACACACACACACACACACACACACACACACACACACACACGAATATTATTTCTGTTAGCTAGCTAAATGCTCCTGAACAATAAAACAAATAGGCAAACCACAATTCTATAAACGATTTTTCCTGTCAGATTAATTAAGAAGAAGGGTATAATTTACCCTGACTCATTCTATACTGTAGGCAAGTCACATAATAAAATAAACCACATAATAACTGTTTACTACTTACTTCAGAAGGGTGGTGTTAAGATTTAATAAATTAAAGAGCTTTAGGATGTTTGGACCCAAAAGTGCCTTAGTGTAGAAGAGAAGGCTGAAGCTGGATATTAGTCAGGGTACAGAGTCCAGGGACTCTTAGATTTTCAACAATTTATGCTTGGGTTACAGATTTGTGGCTCTTTTCTATTTCTGTCAGACTGATCATAATGTGAAACACAGAGCGAGGTGCCCTTGGATGGAAGGGTGTGTGTGCGTGTGTCTCTGTGCATTATTTCAGATTCTGGTTCTCAGGTCTACAGTATATGCTCCTATTAGTTTACGTAGCATCTTTTTATTATGCAAAGTGCATGAAAGTCTTCATTATTTATTTCATTCGCATTGCAACCCTGGCAAGAGAGGAGAGCATTTTTATTTTACTGAGCGAGAACCAAAAAGGCTGAAACAAAACTTGCCCTCGACCATGCAGAAATAATGTATATCTGAAGGCCAAATCCAATGTTGCCTGTGAGAACTGTGATTAAATCTCTCAGATATCTTTTTAAGGGTTCAGGTCATCTTCAGGGGAAGCCCAGATTGGATCAGGGCTACAACTTTGAATGAGGGCATTCATCCTTTACCCCGTCTCTCCCAACCACCCCCAGCTGCCATGTTTCATGTGCCTCCCTTCCCCCACTGCTGCTAAGGGCAGTTGGCGGTGGGATGGGAGGAGGGGAGTGCTTTCATTGGGGGAGAGGAGGGGAGAAGCATTTATTCCCTTCCCCAGCCCTGTGGCCTAGATAAAGTGGATCTCCTACATAATGTGTGGGTTCGCCTTGTGGGTGAATTAGGCCCTGCTGTAGCAGAGAATCTTAGCCATTGACTCATGCTGTGAATTGCTCAGGGTGTTCTCAAATTCTAGATTAAAAGGGGAGAGGTTTTGTATTCTCCATGCTTACTTGTATCAAAATAGCCAGAGTTTGGAAAGGTTCGGAGGATTCAGACAACAGGCAGCTTTTCCTGCAAAGATTAGCATTTTTGTATGCAAGGTTGGTTATTTTTTCAGTTCTGCCTTCTGGTCTCATTACAAAGGTTCCCAGATATATAGATTCCTCACTTCAGCTTTGCCGTTCAAGTTCAGTATATGTAGACACTTGCATGCCTTCTATAAAAATCCAACTCCCACTCAAGAAACTGAAGCACAGGGAAAACAAACCTTTAGTGACTCAATGCAAAATGTGAAAGTGTCTCTTGGAGCCAAGCAGAAATTATGTTTAATGTCTTGTAAAATAAGCAGCTTTCTCAATATGATGTTAATTCCAGGCATAGTTGTTATGAGCTTGATCTTTCTATGGCATTTGGCAGCAGTCCTGGAAAAGGCACAGTTTGAGCAAAGCCCAAGAAGAGCTGTAGGAACAATTCTGTTTAAAGAGTTTAATGGTGCTTTCCTAAGTCTGTCACTGATGTTCATAAACACATCTTGGACCAATTCTATCAGAATGTGTAGGTGAGGAATCCTCTTGGCATGATCTTCACTATTCACAGCACATATATTTTCATCCTCTGTTAAGCTCTCATTCAAGGCAGGGCCAATGGCACATTGCAATTGAAGAAATATGCATTATGTATGATAACATCTTTTCTTGTATCTTCCCTGTAAAATGCTTTTACAAGAATTGTCTGGGAATTAAAACTTGTGATTTTATTGAATACAAAGAGCAGTCACTTCAGCAGGCATCCTTAGTGCTCATTATCACAGCTTTAAATAAGGCTTAACCAGGGCAAAAAAAAATTATATATGATTAGGTGACTTGATAATAGTGCAGTCCTATGCCAAATTACTCCAGTCTAATCCCACTGGTATTTCAGTGAGTTTAGACTGGAGTATTTTGACATAGAATTGTATTGTGTTTGAAGCTGTAAGTAATTTCTTCAACCGTTGCAGAAAACCCAGCCACAAGTATCTTACCACTTGGCTCAGCAAAGGCTGAAGCCCTCCTCTGGTTTGAGTGGCTCTTCTTCCAGAGGATAATCCACTTCAGTTTAAGGATCTTCAGGATGGAGGAAAGTTTCCAGGTTTGCTCAGTAGAGTGGTAGCATACATGCCGCTGCTCCACTTCAGTTCTGACTGGTGAAAAATATTGGACTTCTTTTTTCTTTTCCAGTGAAACTGGCCCAACATAAAAATAGCTCTTATACTGGGAGAAATAAAATGGGAACAACTGTACTGAACCTGGTTTTGTGCATGTCAGACGGAGAACAAATGTAGTGGACGTATAAATTTGGGTTGATGATCAGACCTTGCAGTTGTGATGATTGCTTGGAAAAGACATCATTTGCATGAGCAAACAGCTTCTTCTGAGCATGCAAATTAGCTGTTTTGCTTGCAGAAATCCTGTTTTTTCCCTTCCCTCCTGGATGTGGACTGAGGTGAATAGCTTTGCTGCGTTTTGTATTCACAATGAGCCTTTGCTTCCTGATCTGGCGCAACCTTGACTGTCTTTCCAAGTTGTGCACTAATGTTGGAAGGCAACACTTCTTGCTGTGACAATGGTTCTGTCCAGGGGGAGCTTGTCCTATTTGGGGAAGCCTGGAAACCACCCATCTTTCTGCATTATACAAAGCAACTGCTATGGGTGAATTATGCTGCATCTGTAATTAATAGGGCTGATATTGTTAATTGTTTGGAGAAGTCTCAATCTGGCCCCTCTACACTACTTGTTTACCAAAGGTCAAAGCTAATGGACATCTGACGTGTAGTTCCTCTGCTGCATTTATTCATCCTGTCACAGTACAAACTGTGATATTTACATCCACATAAGTATTTTCCATCCGATTCCTGTGGAGAGTTGTGGGGGGGAGGTGTTTCCTGCATAATTATCTTGAGACTCACTGGGAGCTGTTTCTTGGTGGAAGATGTTTTTCTTTTGCATGATCTGGATGGAAACAGAGCAACAGCCATTTGCAGTGTTACATGCTGTATGCCAATGTGGTCATCCCAGTAGGTTACACTGCAGTACACTAAAAGATCTAATTTATCCTGCACAGCCGGGCAAACTTGCAGTAAAAACTTGTCACAGCCAGTTAGTTGGTTTCAGTATGGTGAAATTCCTCTCTGTCCTTCCTTGAAAAATAAGAGACGCCTCAGTCTATGATGACAGCATTAAAAGAGGGGACAGACCTGTTCGTTTTGCATTAACTGGAGATTGGGCTGCCCTAGGAAAACAATTGAAGATCAAGCTTGGGATCTGGCCTGAGGTAACTGTTTCCAAACTCAAGGAGGTTTGAGGATTTTTGCTCAGAGCAATTTCAGGCATAAACATAACATAACAAGAGGCCATGATTATCTAAAAACATAGGTGGATGTGCATGCAACATATACATCCCGTTGAGCAAGCCATAATAGCAAAAATGCATTGGGAGAAGTCTGGAATGTGCCAAGTTGTATATCTAATTGGTGTGATTTATTGAACAATTTGTTTAAAAGAGGGACACTTTTTGCTGAGCCTTTTCAGAGGTTCACATGCGTTCCTCTCTTCTTTGGAATACCAAGGATGGCTGCAGGAAATCACGCCATATACTTGCAAGCAGCATTTAGGGGGCATGGTAGGATCATTGCCTCTCGCCTTCCAGTTTTTCAACACATCTGCAGTTTTTCTACACACTTTACTTTGCCTTGGATGTGTTACTGCATTTGTGTGTATTCAAGCAGTTACTGTCCTGGCTTTCCTGTTCTTGATCACTAACATTAAGAATCTGAATTATCAAAAGTCAGCTGTTACTTTTCCTACAACATTTGTGTTTCTACAGAACATTCATAAAATGATTCCATACTGCTAATTGTGCTGCTAATAAAAACAAATTAGCATTTTGTTTTGTTCTGAAGATGCCTTCTGATTTGATTCAAATAACACTTTATTAAGGGCTATACTTTAATATATTTAAGTTGTTTTATATTTTACTTTCTAAGCTGCCTTGAGCACTTTTGGAGGAAAGGCAGGTAATGAACGTTTTAAATAAACAATCCTATAACATAATTCTCTTAGCGTGTTTTGGACGACGCACATTTATCCTGCTGCACCTGCACGGGCGCACCAGAATAATAAGGGTGCCATGTAACCCTTCCTCGGTGGGTGGCACTGGCGGCGGAGGGCCGGGCGAGTCTGCCCAGCCCTCTGTCGCAGGGCTTCGTAGCCCAGCTGGAGGAGGAGGGTGGTGGTGCGGGAAGGGCAGCACGCTGGCAAGCCCCAGTGGTGCCCGCCGCCCTCTGACCCCCGCTGGAGCTGAGCTGTGCTGCTTTTGGCAGAACCGGGGTGGGGGCAAAGCGCCCACTGCCCCGTCAGCCCTGCCGGAGCCAGTCTACACCAGTGTCTGTGGAGCCGGGGCAATGGGGCGGGGGGGGGGGACGAAGCGCTCGCCGCCCCGCAAGCCCTGCCAGAGCCAGGCCGCACTGCTCTTGGCGGAGCTGGGGCAATGGTAGCAACATGGCCCAGCTCCAGCAGGACTCAGAGGGTGGCGGGCGCTTTGTCCCCCTGCCCCATTGCCCCAGCTCCGCCCAACGGGAGGAGGAGGAGGGTGGCGCGCCTGCAAGCCCTGGTGAAGCCAGGGCAGGGGCGAAATGCCCACCGCCCTGCGAGCCCTGCCAGAGCTGGGAAGCACTGATCTCGGTGGAGCCGGGGCGATGGGGCCGGGGGGCAATGTGCCTGCCGCCCTCTAAGCCCTACAGGAGCCAGGGCGCGCCCTTCCAGTGGGGATCATAGGGCGATGGGCGCTTCGCCCCGTCGCCCCAGCTCCACCAAGAGCAGCGAGGCACAGCCTGGGCTCACAGGGCGGGGGGCATGTCACCCCCTTCGTCTCAGCCCTCCCCAGACCCCCCTTGCCTCTTACCTGCCATCCCTCCCCAGATCAATCCTGCCTGTTAGCCCTTCCCAGACCCCCCTGCCTGCCAGCCAGCCAGCCCTTCCCAGCCCCCCCCCGGCCAGTCCTCCCCAGCCCCAGCTTTCTAGAGCCCATTGTATTTATTTGCACAACGGGCTTTGTTTCTAGTGATTCCATAAATAAATAAATAAATAGAAGTACAGCGAGTATATACCACTATACAAAGTACTATTTTCTTACAGTTTTATGATGGATTTTTATCTAACCTTTTTAGACTGCAAAGATACTAAACAGCAATACGCTTGGATTATGTTATAATTAAACCAATGCAGCAAGAAAGCCTATGGAATAACAGCTTCATCCTATGAACCCGTCTAAACTGCAGCAGTGGGAGCGGTGACTTAACTTCACTGCAACCAAAGTGCAATCTTGTGCCTGAAAAGTGGGGCAAGCCTTCTCTTCTCTTGGTGGCTTAGTGATCCTACACTGAAAGAGCCTAAATTCTATGATATTAGCACAACGTTTTGAGAAAGTATTCCAAACATGACCTTAATCTTCCTGTCTGGTGGCCGGATCAGAGAATAAAGCAGCTAATTTCATTTCTCTAATCATTATATGCTGAGGTTTTATGTCTACCATTTGTGTGTTTGTGTGGGGGGGGGAATCTTATTTTGCCACAGTTATTTTATCAGCTCAGCATATTTACAGCGTGAGAGGAATATTTGCATATTAACTGGTAGTTGATGTAAGAGGATACTTTAGTTAGCCAAAGCTGCTCTGGAAGCATAATTTAACAGAGAAGAAAAGTGAGTTGGTGCCCTCTGCACCTAAAGTGCAGCTGTATGGCCATTGCATTATTCCTACTTTTGGTCCTTCTGGCTGCAAGGCATTCATTACCTTTATTTTCTTCTGTTAGACTCATTGTTGAGCTTTTATAGAAGTGGTTTGGCCCAGTTGTAGTTCTGAAATAAGAATCTGCCTGCAGTGTACATGCTACTTTAGTGCCTAAGAGAAACAGCATTGACTTTGCACAATCATTCACTCTGAGATTGCTGCTGTGATGTTCTGCTCCTTAAGCTCCTCCTCTCTGATAGGGATTACTAGCTTTCCTACTCTTATCTCCAGTATAGCTGATGACTTCAGTATGACTAAATCCGCCTTTGATAGAAGTAGTTTGGAACAACCCCACAATGATGATGTGAAAGGGTGGGTTATTAAGCAAAGTAATTACTGAAGGATGTGGCATTCCTGTAAGAAATTCCTGTAACCACTCCCTGTTAGATAACAATGTCACAGAATGTGTTGACTCTTGCATTCCTTTACATAGCCTGGCTCCTATTTGTAAATACAAAGCAGTACTTACTATGTGAAACAGTAACTGTTCTTAATCTTTTGGACAAGTGTGGGATATTGGACTAGAGGAGAGACATTAGCATTTTATAAGTTAGCATAATAGTTTAAAAAAACTCTACAACCATAGTCTTGTTACATTTTAAGATTTAACTCTGGTAAACCAGAATCAAATATTCTACAGGTGTCAATTGATTAAATTATTTACTTCTTGTTTATGAATTAAGTAGCATTATTGAATTTAGGGAAGCTGAGAATCTGAGCATGGCCATTTTCACACATCCTTATTTTAGCGCCACAGTATTGCAATTGTTCCGCTATACTCACAGCTGTACACACATCCTTGTAATCCACGTGGGGAAAACCCGTCATCCTCCCGTCATGGTTGCGCTTTCTCTGAGAACGTAGATTTCCCATTTACACTGCTATGTAATGTGTTTTTAGCACTTTTTTTGCATGCATGAGAATGCTTGGAAACGCTTTTCCAGAGACCGCCCACTCAACACCTCCTCCTTTCTCAGTTTCTGCTCCCTAGGAAAAGATTTTCCCGTCTATGACCAGGAATCCCACAAGCCTCTGCAGACTCCTGGCTACAGTTATGACTAATTTTTTTTTAAAAAAGGAACTCCTTTGTTGCACTATTGCGATGTCTTGTTTAAAAGGAACCGACTGCCCTAACAGTCTACTTTTAAAAACCAAGGACATTAAATGTTTAATGTTAAAGTTATGCTCTGCAAATAACAGAACACCCCTAGACTGTTGGATTTAAAAAAAAAAATTATAGTGACAGTGCAATCACGCAAATCCATTGAAAAAATGCAAACTGGGTTTTGAGCAGGAACATAATGGCTGGCAGTGGTTTGCTGAGCATACGTACATCATTTTGCGATCACTGACTCTCAAGGTTCTCCCCACCAATGACCCTTGATCCACCAATATCTTTTGAAGAAAATTGGCAGGCAAAAAATACAGCCAATCACAGGCTGCTATTGAGAAGAGGAAGTTCAATCTTGCATATAGAAACAGTGATATAGTGCAAATCTGGGTTCCTATTTTTTTTTAAAAAAGGCAAAATGGGCAGGAAGGTGCTTTCGTCAGCTGTGACACAAGCTCATCCGCTGCCCAGAATAGTGTTTTTTCTGCGGCATGTGAACTTCTGGAAGCGTGACACAGCCACACAAGTCAAGGCAGTGTGAACAGTGCATCATGATAGGCCTCAGAGTGCCACAAAAGCAGGAAATTAAGGATGTGTGAAAACGGCCCATGTTATATGGCTTAACAAAGGCCATCGGGTGGGTCAGTGGCCATGTTCTGAAGTTACAGCAGTAACTCTCACAGTCAGCATGCCAGGGTCAATATTTATAGGTTCGTGTGTGTGTGTGTGTATTGGTATTCATATGGAGAAAACTGTTTTTTACAAATATAACATAAAATCCTTGAGAATCAGAAAGCCTATATCCAGGGTTCCTACAGTTCCTGCTTATCACATTCAGTCCTCATGAGTGTTCTAGACGGTTATAGTGCGAGGCACCCATTTCCTTTATTAAAACTAGTTATACTGAGATTTGTCATTATGGCTATTGGATACATGTGTTTACTTTAATTCAGTCATGACTAAGCCATGACATTTGTCTCCACATTACTGGGATTTTGATTTTAATAACAACAACAACAACATTTGATTTATATGCTGCCCTTCAGGACAACTTAATGCCCACTCAGAGCAGTTTACAAAGTATATCATTATTATCCCCACAACTAGGGCTTTTTTCCAAGGGGAACACGGGGGAACAGAGTTCCGGCACCTCTTGAAAATACTTGGCAATAGTGCTTGAAAATAATATGATTTCAAAGAATCCCATGTGTTTCTTCCTCATTTTCCTCTGGAGAGTTCCGCCACCTCTTTTCCCAGAAAAAAACCCCTGCCCACAACAATAATCACCCTGTGAGGTGGGTGGGGCTGAGAGAGCTCGTAGAAGCTGTGACTGACCCAGGGTCACCCAGCTGGCTTCAAGTGGAGGGGTGGGGAATCAAATCTGGTTCTCCAGATTAGACTCCATCGCAATGCGTGCAACCAGAGTTGGTTTTCTGAGTGGGGTAATACTTGAGATCCCCTGCATAGGACCTTTGGCTGAAATTGTAAGTGTGACACCCTAAATAACAATTTGCACTGTTGTTGTTCGAATTATCTGAAACACAATCAACAATAAGCAGGGGTCACATGTTGTTATTGACTGGCCTTGCTAAGCTGATACAAGTTTCCACCAGAGACCTAAGTATCAGCCAGATATTGGCTGGTTTGAATCCCACTGTTGCCATAAGCTCAGTAGGTGGCCTTGGCTAAGCCATGGCTCACTATGCTGCTACAGCAGCTTTTGTTGGTGTGTGTATGCTAATATAGCATAATAATATAAGTACAGCCGGCTGGATCACACCATCAGTCCATCTAGTCCAGCATCCTGTTTCATATAGCAGCTATCCATTTACCTTGGAGGGTAAACAAACTGGACATAGAGGTGAAGCTGATGCTGGGTAAAGTTCTCTTTATTTATCAATGGCCAGTAGCTTCTCCTTCATGAATCTGTCTAATCCCACTTGAAAGCTATTTGTGCTCATGGACATCACTAACTCTACTGGCAGTGAATTCGACAGTTTAATTACTTGTAGAGTAAGTAAACATTTCCTTTTTTCTGTCCTGAACCGATTTCCCAACAACTTCTTTGAATGTGCCCAAGTTCTAGTATTTTAATAGGAGAAAAACCTCTGTCTACTTTCTCTTCCTCTGCATAATTTTATGCTATCGTGTATCTAAAACAGAATATACTCATCCTCCTTGCATGCACGTGCGCGCGCACGCACACATTCTTGAAGGAATTAAAAAGTTTGAAAGCAAGTACTGATGGTAGACATCTGTCTACCTTTGGAATAACCACGTGCAGTAGAAGGCAGCAAAATGAGGTAAGCTTTGGGTATGCAGTTGAAGGACAAACATCTATAGCCCACCTTTCTTGCTGAGACTCAGCGTAGATTAAAAAAATATATTTTTTAAATAACCCATACAGCGTAAGACATTCAGTAAGCAATGAAGTAGTACTAGGATTACAAAATTAAAAAAACAGTGCAAACAGCTGTCTAAGGCATGATATACCATACATGCAGGAAGTGGGTTACAAAGGAAGAAGACAGTGAAGCAAAAGCAAGACGATACGTGTAATAAGCTTTACAGTAGTTTGCAATCCTATTCCCTTACAAAAGTGTTGTCCTGAACTGTTCTTCTTATACTATGCTTCTAATCCTTTTTTTAAAAATGCCCTCCTGAACATTTCTGTTTTGCACATGCAGCAAATGATAGAAATGTGGGGGGGGGGCCTTCCTGATCTCCTTAGACAGGCTGTGCCACAAGATGAGAGCCACAACAGAAACTGTTATAATTTTAAAACTGTATCCCTTAATTTCTGGGGGCTACAACATCACTACATATGTGATAAGATTGTCTGCCAAATTGCCACGGTATGCATTGCTCTGCACAACTTGGGATTTTACTGTCCTGAATAATTTTGTGTCATCTACAAACATGGCTTATCTCACTGTTGATCCTGTTTTATGAATAAATTAAATAGCACCAATTCAGTGCAGAACTCCACTGAATGTCCTCTCTTGCAAAACGTTTCTGTTTATTCCTATCCCGTATTCATGTTAGTATTATATTCAGAAGTTGTTATTCTGGCAATATGCCGTTAGTGCTGTAACCCTTGTTTGTATATATGAACCATAACATGCATGCTTTAGCCATATATGTTAGTGGATTTACGGTGAAATCCTAAACAGAGTTACTCCAGTCTAAGCCCATCTTTTTAGGATTTCACTGTTAATATAGAAATGACAGAAGGAAATTCATTTATTTGATTAGTTTAGATGACTAGTCAAATTACCATCCTGTTTAGAAAGATGTGAAGTATATGCTTTTCTTTATCAGGGATTAAGAAAAATGGCTAAGGTCTAGCTTTGTTGTCATAAGTTCTGTCTTTCTCAGCATCTCTGTTCTATTAACAGCAAAGGAAACACAGGGCCTGCTAACTAAGCTGCCCTTTTTTCTCCCCACCCATTTCCATGAACCTGTTGAGATAGGCCATGTGCTTAGGCTGTAACCAGCCTGTGGTGATTCCGGTTTGTGCATTAAAGACATGGCGAAAGGTCACAGCTGCTACTCACCCAACCTTCAGCAGGTGTATCCTCTGTGGGGTTCTCACTTCCTGTTTATATCGCAGGACAGCCTGACTTAGGCGTCCAGAGAGATGAGAAATATTCATTGAAATAAAGGAGACAAGATGCAAACCTCGTTGCCCCAGATTTCCTCTGTACTTTGATGACTTGCAGTGTATCATCCAGTGGTGTAGCATGACTAAACTTGCTTTATAGAGCACACATGATCACTGTGTGAAGGTGGAGCAGAGGAAGCAGCAGCTAAAGCAATAAAGAGGCTCCTGTGACCTAAGCAAAGTCCCTTCAAGCATTCTGATCCCACTGCCTAAAAGTATGGTTGCCAACAACGTGAAGGGGAAAAGTCCTTTCCCTTTAATAGGGATGTTGTTTGCTTCCATGCTATGAAAAGCTTGAACTGCCCAGCTATATTTTTTCCATGTTGTTGGCAACCCTACCTAAATGAGGTTGTTCCCTGATTGCCTTGCTGGGACAGATGAATCATTGCTGGCAGCTTGTGTGCTTTTTAGAGCAAACAATGTTGTTTCTTAATTGGTTGATCACCATCATATTTGTTTAAATGAGATGTATTTCCCTCCACAGGAAGTTTATAAGGGCATGCTGGTATTAGTGCCTACTCATACCTTTCAGGGTATACAGTGTCCTGGTGGATGTTGCATGTGTGCTCATTGCTCTATATGCTAAGCATAGGAAGGGGGATAACAAGGGCCAATTTCACACACATTGCACTTTACTGATTTTTTGCAAGTGGATTTTCCTGTGTGCAAATGGTTGCTAAAGTGTGTTGAAAGTGCATTATTCAGTATATATGAAAGCAGCCAAGAAAGATCTGTGCCTTCTCAGGGTCAAACAGTGACGCATGACTTCCTCTTTAATTCCTTTTCTGCTCATGTTGTTGCCAGTCTTCCCATGGCTTGCCTAGACCCTACAGTAATCCAGAAGAATTGGGCTTTTCCTGCTTGGCTTCATGGTGCTTTGAGAGTACTTGGGGAGTGGTCCTGAAAGGTCCACGAGGCTTGACTTGCTTGACAGACTAGCTTAAGCATATCTACATGGAATCAGACAAAACCAAAGCCAAATATGACAGCATATAGAATCTTGATTTACATTCTATAAAAATAATGATTTCTGCCGGCCAGCCATGATCTGTGGTTGCTGCCCCGTCTGTCCTAATTAGTGTTGTGTGTTTCAGAAGACACTCTGTGTGGGCTTCGGCGGTGGTAGGGGAATTGTGTTTGTTTTATGTCACTTTGAGCTTTTGCAGAAAAAGTGCCAACTCTTCTGCTCTGCCTCTAATGTGAAAGAGATTTTTTTTTTTAAAGTAATATCAGGTAGGTAGCCATGCTGGTGTGTAGTAGGAGTGCCTTAACCTTAACCTCCCAGCAGGAGGGGGGACCTGGCACTTATCTTTTGCTGCTTCCTGGGTGCTCCTTGCGTGCATGCCCCTGCACCTGTGTGATGGCATCACTTCTGAGAAGTGACATCATTGTGCAGGTGCACGTGCAGGCACTCCTTGGGTGGCACGATGATGTCGCTCCTGGGAATTGATGTCGTTGCGCTGCCCCAGGAGGCCAGTTCCTGCACCTTTCCCCCTGCCGGCCAGGTAAGAGGTGGTGAGGGGTGAAGGGTGGAAGCAGGGGATCCCCTGCCCCTACTGAAGGAATGGGCTCCCTAGTCTGTAGTCGAACAGCAGGTTTTGAGTCCAGTGGCAGCTTAGAGACCAACAGGATTTTCAGGGTATAAACTTTCAAGAGTCAAAGCTCCCTTTTTCAGATCTTCAACTTACGTACAATATACAGGGAAATGTTGATAACTGTCTGTGATATGGAAACAATAGAAAAACATTGTTAGAAGTTGGTTTTTAGACAATTCAGCAACTTCTTGTGTCTCCTATGAGAGGTGCTGGTTTTTCAGAACTGTCAATATTAAGACTGACACAGTGTATAGCGGAGGACCCTAACGTGGTGCCATGGAGCCTACCAACAGCTTTCTTGGGGACTACCAAGTGTTTTTAAGAAGTGGTTGGGGCCAGATGCGTTTTTTGCCTAGCGGGGCTTCTGATTGGCCATTGGTGATCTGATTAGCTGTGCAGATTAGGAAAAACAGCAGCTGCCACCACATCACAAGGTTCTTCACTGTGTGACTGAAGGTAAGCTGTGTGTAAGGAAAAGCTTTTTTAAAAAAATTATGTAAAAGAAAAGAAAATATAGTAAAGTAAGTGCATAGTATAAAGGTTATGCAAATTCTAAATTAGACGTTAAATTGAAACTTATACAATCTTATACAAACAAAGTATATAAATAGTACAATTATAGTAAAACAAGCAATACATTTAAACTTCTTTGACCTGATAAACAAAACATTGCATATTTGACTTCCCTAAACCTAGATACATAACACTTCTCCTTCTCTCTCCTTCCCTCTAAGCTTCTATATCAATTAGTTTTGCCTAAGTAATCAAAGAGATCCTTCCATTTTTTCCAGAACTGTTACTGGTCTATTATGTAAGTAGGTAGTCAATCTGGCCATTGAGGCGTATTCGTGAATCTTATCTCTCCACTCTGGGAGATCAGGACAAGCATTGGTTTTCCATTTTCATGCAAATAGAACTCTTGCTGCCATCACCATATAATGGAAGAGATCTCCTTGTTCTTTTCTAACATTAGTTGGTAAAATATTTACGAGCATACTTTTCAGATTTAATTCAAATCTGAGTTTAAGGTTCTTTTGCATCTCTTCATGTATTTTTATCCAGTATTGTCATGATTCCTTTCAAGTCCACCGCATATGGTAAAATGTTGCATCCATATTCTGACATTTCCTGCAGTGTCCACTGTAACCCTTACTAATACTCACAATATCTTTGGGAGAAGTGTACCACCTAAAGAACATTTTATATCCTTTTCTCTCAATAACAGGCAGCCTGTAAATTTTATGTCCTTAGTCCATAAGTTTCCCCATAAGTCCATTGGAATAGTTTCTCCAAAATTTTGCATCCATTTTATCATACAAGTTTTGACTTGTTCCCTTTCTGTATGGTATTGCAATAGTATTTTATAAATCTTCCCCAAAAGATGCGACAAGTCTCCAGATATGAATAATTCTCACTGTGTTTTTGCTCTGCTGCCTTTTTTGAGAATTTGGTCCTTCAATCTTGATACTATTTGGTGATAGGTCAGACAAAGAATGTTTTTGCTTTGGGCCTGGATTTCTTGCCAAGTGTTTGTTTCCTTCTTTGTCTGTCATTGATTCATAGCTGGGTTGATCAAATCTGTTTCTAACAGCTGCATCATAGTAGGCGTTAATTGGCAACATCAGTGGGGAAATTGGTGGACTCAATCTATTTCTGCATTGGAACCAGATTTTAAGCAGTCCATCCCTTACAATATGGGTCCCATCTTGTATATGAATAGATTTGCATGATTTCAGGAAGAAAACTTTTAAAATAAAATACATTCATTTAAAATCACATCCTGTTCAGCAGAGTGTCTGCCTGAAATATCGAAGAGTTACTATTAGAGTTATGCATAACCTCATTCCCTGAAATTTTGTGGTTGGCCCTGCCTTCATGGCAGCCTTTTTGTGTTGTGTGCACCACCCTGTGTCAGAATTCCAAAGGTGCCCACACACTTAAAAATGCTGGGCACCCTGGCATGTTGCTTTAGTGTTCACCTGACTAGATATGTGACCCACAACAGGTCAAGGTCGTATGTGCTATTTTTAAGAGGACAAAAGAAAAAAAGCCTTAAGGGTGGAGCGGGAGAATAGATGACAGAGGGTGAAGGCTGATAAAAACAATGAGAGGAGAACCCGACATATGAAAGGTCTAATATTGTGGATTGAATTTAAATGTAGGTCCAAGAAAAATGCCAGTGAACCTCTAGCTGTCATTCTCCTCTTTGTCATTGTTGCACAGTTCCCTTGATGCTATTCAGATCACCTTTGTATCATGTAAGACAAAAATGCTGCCATTGAAATTGTAATAATAAGAGTAATGCTGTAATGCGCATTTATATTTCACAGAATATAAAAGATCCCTCTGTAACACTGTATATAGTAGTGTATATTAGTATTCCCTTGAATATGAGCAAGCTGAATATTGCACGTCCCCATACCATGTTTTTTTTCTTTGCAAGTATAGCAACACTGGATATTTCTGACGAAAGACAGCCTTGGGTGGCCAATAACTAAAAAAAACTTTGACATGGCAATCCAAAGGCAAAAGCATAACATGGGCCATACTAATTCATGCTCATAGTGAACCCAGGTAGTTTTGCACATATTCTGCTCTGCCTTTTGTAAAGCTAGTACCAAGGGAAACAGACCTCTTCTATTCTCTGGAATTCATGGAAAAGTTGGGAGATTCTATTTCACTATTGGTGAGCTGGCATGGAGATTTGTGGGACCCTAATGATAGTGTAGGAGGATCCGTTTGAAACTCATATGGGAGGTAGATTTATTTGAATTTATGATTCCTAATAAACATGAGTAAAGAGGTATCCTGGTGAGACTCTGAGAACATTTGTGGTATCAAGAAATCCATCAGTGGTTTATTGATATAGCCAGTGTTTTTCAGATTTTAGAGTAGGCTGCTCCTGATATCCTGGGACACATGTAAGGTACAAGAAAAACAGTTTTGCATGTCTTATTGACATAAGGGGCATTTAAACCCCACGAACCACAAACTGGTTCGTAAACTTGCCCCAGTTCGTGGTTCCTGGTTCATGAAAACCCACGAACCATGAACCTCATGGTTCGGTTTTTTTGTGGTTTGTGCCCATCTCTAGTTAGGAGAGGGTCCCCTGGAGGTTTGGTGCATTTTGCTTGCAAAATGCCACCCCAGCCACCTAGGGGACCCCCCCCCCCCATTTTCTCCATAGGGAACAATGGAGATTGGTGGTGGTTAGGGTCACCTTCTTTAGGGGGCCATAGCATGTCCCCTCAAAGCCCAATCGTCATGAAACGTGGGGGATCTTGAGAGGACATGTAGGAGTAGGTCCCCTGCAAATGTGATGCATTTTGCTTGAAAATTGTTGCCCCCAGCCACCTAGAAAGCCCCACTAGCAGTGGAAGCACTGTTTCCTCTTGGCATTTCCTTAGGTAAGGGAAAAACTGCTTCCGCGCTACCTGAAGCTTAACGAAGTCTCGGGCAAACTGATAAGTAGGTAAATAATAGCAGACACAGAAGTAAAAGGAAGTGTGAAAGGATATCGTGGTTGCAATCCATAGGAAATGAATGTGCCCTGAACAACCTTACCTTCTTTGTCATTTGCTGCCTGACTATTCCTGGGCCTTGCTTCTTTACAGACAGCAGACTGCCAATCATTATCAAGCATACCTCAGATGGCTGTCTGTCTGATTCTTGCCATTCTGAGAGCCTGACCCATTGCCTTTAGCTGTACTGTGCTCCTCCATGGATTTCAGCACATAACATAGTTTCATATCGGCTGTGATAGAAATGCTTTATGTACTAGCAAAACTTCCTTTCTTTTCCCTGTTGACTGGAAGGAAGCTCATTTACTCTCAGAATATTTGGGCCCTAAAATTCTTGATCTAGATATTCAGTGTCAGTTGATTCGACAGTAGGACCAGGCCTAACTTAGCTTCAGCTGCTCTGCTCATGGGCTTGATCTCAAGGGCAGTGTGTGGTGTATGTTCTTATCCTGTCAGGGCTTGCTGTGAGAGCATTCCAGCTGTCAACATCTCATTTCCTCCAGAGAAATCTTTCTGGCAAGCTGTGATTCATGTTCAATTGAGGTAAGAAGGAGAGTATCTGTCAGATAGTAGGTGATTCATCAGTAAGGTATCCTGGAATACTTCTGTGTGGGGTTCAAAATGCTGGATCTTTTCTCCAGTCCCTGCTGTTCTAGAACCAGAAATACTTGTCTTGGGATTCTTACCTCAGATAATATGGCTTGAACTTTATGCCAGAGTATGCACTTGATTTTGCACACTTAAATTGTTTTAGGATTTCAGCAACAGATACTTAGGTATCTGTTGGAAAGAGAGCTCCTACTGAAATGAACATTGAGCCCTTTGATTGCTCTCTGTTCACTAGTGAAGAATAGGGTTTTTTTCCCCTTGTATTCGGCCTTTATGTTTTATTCACACTGATCTTGAATTATGTGATGATAAATTTATTTAGGAATATATTCACAACTGCTTGCTATAGCTAATCTTACAGATGTGTCTTCTGATTTAAACTAAAGGACATCCCCCAGATGCGCCACACGCAAATAAATCCATATTATCTTGGTTTTCCAGCACAAGTTAATCATCATAGATTTCAAAGTCAGAACCAAAGCTTGTTTGGATGTAGAAGGGAATAAGAATTAATACCACCATTTAATCAGGGCCTTTTGCAAAGCATGCTATGCATACACTTGTGTGAGCTGTTTATGTGTCCTGATTTAGGGCTATTTTGAAAGCTGTCTTTCTGTCTCTGATTACTCTAGTGCCTTATTGGGTTTCCTGGAATCTTCCTAAATTCTTCTGAATTAGCCTGCAGTTGAGCCTTACAGATGGCAGTGATTGTTCTGTAGTAACTGATAAACTAATGAGTTTTTTTACACCAATGTTTTCCTCCTCAGGTCCAAGATGGCAAGTGGTCTAGTATTCTAAACCAATGGTTGCATTAGCTTGGCATCAGTCTCATTTCTTTACTAGTCATCTATCTTGTATTTCAGTACTATGTTATATTGGTGGATTTCTAATTTTGAGGCCTTAGTTGTTTCTTAATAGTGTGTATGGAAACCAGTGATGCTGGTTTATTCTACCTCTTTCCTCAAGGCTGAAACATGCTGTTAATTTTGCCAGAGATAGAAGGATGTCCAATCCTCTTTGACTATGTCATTGAAAGGTGTGTAAATGCTGCTTTACACTTTCAAAAACCTAGCCTTGGAACAATTTCTGGTGGAATGTTTCTAATTAATTAAATGTAATTAAAAACTGTTTTAGTGCCTTATTATCTGGGATAGAGCATTATGCAGTAGAACAAAACCATATGTCATGTCTGTACCCGTACATCCATGCCATTGTTTAATGTTGGTCTGATATTTTAAACCATTGCTGTTGCTGTACCCCGATGTCATATTGCTAATACCATAGCTTGCTTTCACAGCCCCTCTGAAGCTGCAGGTGTCTTATCTAACTCTTTGAAGCTCTCAGTGCTTATGACCTTGTACACTGCTTGCTCCCATGAATTACTGTTTTAATCTCATGTCTTCTTAGTGTCTAGACTTGATAGGTAAAATATGTGAGAAGTTCTCAGTTGTGTTTTACTATTGGGAGGGGGAGAGGGGTAATTGTGCTCTATAACAGAATGATTTTCACACGCCTTGAGTACTTCTGTCAACCTTGCTGTTACTGCTTAGTTGCTTACCTTGCTTCTAAGTAATCCTATGGACATATCTGTGGAAATGATCTGATTCCTGAATAAAACCTCTTAACCAAGAACTGGGATTCTTGCTGTAATGGTACTGGGGTCTGTCTGCCATAGCCTGTCATCCATAGCATGACACCATAATTCTGTGAAACTAAGATGATGTGTAATTATGTGAATCAGTCGTGCATCCATGCATCAATTTATTTGCTTCCAAAATTAGATTTTTGGATGGCAAGAATTTTGGTTGCAAGGGCAAAGATGGAAGGAAATGGCATGAATAGAAAAGTTTGTCAGTAGTGGCATGGAATTGTGGCAGGTGAAAGAAACTTTGTATAAAGCACCAAACCACCTATTATCTGTGCTCATTTCTCTTCTGCTTTCTGAGCCTTAACATAGCACCTGACTAATTCCGCACTGATGTCTCCTGCAGTGTGGACAGAGAGCAGGCTGAAGAAAACTGAGGCTCTCAAATGTGAAATTGGGACTAACAAATCTGATCGCTTATCATGGTTGCATTGTGAGCCCATAGATGTCCAGAATGTATACAGTTCTGCTTCAACTTTCCAGCTGAAAGGACAAATGAAGAGAATGTTTAGCTCATACCAGGATCTTGGACCTGCCTGAGAAATTTAACCCAACAAGCTACAACAGTGTCATCAAGGACTGTGCAAGCACTGTGGAAAAAAGGGTTAAGTCTTGCATGTCATCAGTCATATGACGGTGGGGTTTTTTTCTCTGATCTGTAACTGTGTTTGTATGTTGTGTGTTTCCACAGCACTTGTTACTGTCCATATTATGGGAGTAGATAAAACAACATGGTTTTAGTTTGTATTGTAAACATGTCCCTCTCATATTTGTTTACTGCAACAACAGGAGACTCCCTATCTAAACTATCCATTGATATCAGTTGGCCGAATAGTATATAACAGATCTCTTAAATACCAAGACGATTTGGTTTTTTGAGGGAACATGAATAGAAAGTTCACACCGACAACTAAGGGTTTTTTGTTTGTTTAATAGTACAAGAACCTTGTAGCATGTTTGTCAATAACTACTTTAGTACTATATTATTACGAACTCCTGGCAAAGGCTATATCAATCAAGCATTTAATATATATTTTCTCAAATTTTATAAGAAAGTGCAAAGTGCTATAAGTGCAGTCAAAGAATCAATATATACAATCATTAAACAGTAATACAATCATTTGACTATAATACATAAATATAAATACTATTATTTCATCCAGTATCTGATGCTGATGTACAAAACTGATGGAATTATCTTGGGAAGACTTAAACAACCCAGTTCATTAGTCCATGAAAGCTGTAAGTGCTGTAGATGTTGAGGTAGATAATATTGGAGTAGTCAGTAAAGTGCAAAGGCAATCTTCAAAAAATCATGCTGCATACATAGTTTCTTTGCGCACCAACCTCCATGCCCAACTACTTGAGGCCTGGGAGGATAAAAAGTAGTTGCAAATAGAAATGTGACTGATTCTGTTCTTAAAATGGAATGACCTGCAGAAAATAGGAATGCAATATAATTGATTCTTTGTGAGATGCCTGATAGTGTTGGGGCTCTTGTCCATGATTGCCCCTCATAGTTACTTCTGAAGATGATAATGCTGAGGTGTAAATGGTAGAAATCTTCCTTTATGATAAGAGCTTGAGATGCCTGAACCAGTGTGGACTTTTTCCTCCCTTGTTTACACTTTTAAAGGGGAAAAGATACTCTCAGAAATGTACAAAGTCTTAAAAAGAGCTAGGAACTTGAATGTGTTTTACGTTGGAATACATTTATTCCTCCTTGCCCCACTCCTTGCCCAAATAAAGGCACATTCTCATCCTGCAGAGGTATTGTTTTTATATAGTACACCATCTTCTTCCAGCTAAACCTTATGAAAGAATACTCTTGCATAAATGTTTTGTTTTTTAAAAATTAACAGTAAACATTCAACAGGCAAGCATTTTTTCTGTACTATGTACCTTTATACAGGCTGTGTTTAATCTCGCTCTGATTTTACAATGTGAACATTAACTAACTTGTCTCTGTGTGCTTACATTGTAAAACTAAATCAACTTTAAAAAACTTTCCATGGACTTGACTTAGAATTGGGCTTGGTAAATGGAGCTGCTTTCCTGAGAAGTCATGGAAAAGGTCAGCTGTTTTCAAGCTCACTTATGAAATTCAGAAGTCCTATTTTCCAAATGCACTCCAAGCCCCCAGACATTGTTCCTATTTCCCCTTTCACATTATATAGTAGCAGAGAAGGAGATCCGGGGTCCAAAAGGTCCCTGCCCTTATTCCTCAGTGCAGGAATGGCATTCCAGGGTCTGTAGTATAACCATAGTGCCAGGAGCTATAAGAAAGCCATATGGACTAGGGTGTCCTAGGTACATTGCATTGTGTAGAGTCCTTGCCATCTGGGCAGTGATGTTCCATGACAGATGTAGACCTCTGAATCTCTCCTGTGCCACTGAAATTGCTTCCTTCACAGTTGCAGCTGTTGCTAAGCTGGGTAAGTGAAGGGGAAGGGGACAGTGGGAAAAGATTTTAGGTGCTCCTCTTGAGTTTGGATTATGATGCAAGACAGAGAATAACCAAAGGGAAAAATAGTGTTTGGAATATGACAAAACGTTATGATTTGGGCAGATTTGCATTGTGAACTGTCACCCTTTGCCTGCATTTCTAAAAAGTATTGCTGAAACGGGGTCACAGTCTTGATTATTTTCGATTCTGGAACAAAGTTCTTAAGTCTTTGTCATTTACATTATAAAGTGAAGAGCTGCTTTCAGTTCTTCATCAGCAGCAGAACAATTGTTATACATTAACGTGTACAAAAATTAATTACAGTATTGATTTTGATGGGACTTCAAATATCTTTTAAAATTTGGCTGTAACTTATTATGTTGGTGTTTGCTACTGGACACAAATCTTGTTTTGTCCTCTGAGTTATTCATCTGGCCTCCATCTGTAGCAGTAGCAGTTCTAGCTTTTTGGAACAGTTTGCTAGATGGAGTAATGTTTGCTAGATGGAGCAAGATGGAGCGATCCAGCAGGGTTTTTCTTATGTTCAGAAGAAGTGGACTCGTTCTTCAAGCAGTAGAAGGCCATCCTTTTCAGACATGCCTTAGATGGGTATTTAGGCTGAGGGTGGTGGTGGTTGATTTTATTGTATATGGGGGACTCCAGCTGATGTCCTCAGTTATGTAAAAAATAGTCCACGTGTTGTAGCTACCTTTGGCTGGATTTATAGGCCACCTTAAATTGCTGTTTATTGCAAGAAAGGTGGGATAAAAACATTTCAGTAAGTACATAAATTGTGTTATATGATTTACCCGTAGGTTTTTTTTAAATTCAGAAGCACATTGGACTGCAACAGAGGTTACTTTTTTCATAACACCTCCCCCCCCCCGCCCCAATGCTGCTTGTTAGGTTGCACAGTCCTGCTTCTCCAACTGTTCAATGAAGTACATATGTCACCTCTTCCCTCACATTGTGAAAATTCCCAAGCCATATATCAGCAAGGCCTAATGTGATGCAAACAAGGGACACTTATATAGCTCAAACATGCTATCCACAAGTCAATAAAGTGTTTCTATAATGATTGCTTATAAGCACATGTGCACAAGGAGCAATTGTGTGGCATCTTAAAATAAAGAAATTTGCAGTTTCCTACTCACTGATAAGTTATTTCCTTTGCTAACTACAGGTTGTGAGTTTAAGATTTTTTGACCCATGAAATCTGTAGTATTTTTAGATCAAATACTAGTAAAACTTTATACAACTGAGTCAAGCTTTTCCATTTCTATGGCACAGAGCCTTGCTTCTTGAATAGCTCTTTGTTTTTGATGGGATTACTTGCAGAATAATACATTCAAAATGAAAGGCACTCTTATGGATTCCGTTCTTTTGATTAAAGAATTCATGATGGTGAAGAGCCTAGAATGGACTAAATAAAAGAAAGTGGTGAATTTCTCCCCATTACTGAACTAATGTAGTTGCTGATCTGAGCCTCTTGCATTGGTGTTTCTATGTCAACTGTTGTGGTTATTTTCCTTGGTATCCATGGCCCAACAATAGAGATGTGAAACCAAATGAGTTTCATGCGTCCTGTTATTGGAAGAGGCCATCCAAGGATTCGGAGTGAGGTGCAGTCAGCACACTAATGACACTCAACTCTGTTCTTCTTGTCATGATCTGAATTAGGAATGTTAATGGATTTCCTGCTAATTGGCAGGATAAGGACCAATAAACTAAAGCTCAGTTCAGAGAAGAATTGAGGTGCAGCTTGCTTGATAAGCTCAGTCTGTTCTGGGTAAGTTGTATTCCCAAACAATGAAAAAGAAAAGGGTGGTGGAGGGGAACCCCCACAAACGCAACCCAGACAAAGCTGGGGAAAATACAGGGGTTAAGTTACAAACTAAATAAAAAATATTCCAAATAAGTATTTATTATGATTGTACACAAGAATGTAGTTAAAAACAAGTTGAAAACATAGGGTCTAAATTACAGGCTACATGCATATGTTAAAAGTAACTAAAATATTCTCCATACACAGATGATGCTACAGTCCAGTGACCGACACAAAGACAGAACAGACATGTTTCGGCCCTCAGGCCTTCCTCAGTGGTCAATTGTACAATATTTATGGTAAACAGATACACCCACACATTTAGAACCCAATATAAAAATGCTCCTGATGTTCTTGTCTCTTGTATTGTGAGGTATAATTCAGATTGTTGCAGCAGACTGTGGACTGCACTCACACAATGATATTCACTTGATAAAGTATTCTAAGGCCTGGGTTCCAATTTCTTTGAGTGTGTTTCATCAATTTGCAGTTACAGTGAAGCATCCAGATCTGAAGAAGAGAACTGTGACTCACAAAAGCTAATACCCTCCCACAAATTTTGTTAGTCTTATAGGTGCTACTGGACTGTTGCTCTTTTCTACTGAGAAAGATGGGCTGTAAATGAAGTAAATAAGTCTAAGATGGTTTTTGCACAAGGATAGTTGGAGACTGGCAGTTACCTTTAAGCACACACTGGTTCTTACTCTGAATGCAGATCCCTGCTTCTCTATAATGGTGAAGTCAGAGGCGGATGAATGTTCTGTCAGTGACAACCAGCTGTAATAGGTAAGAACCTTTAGTTAGAGGCAGCATAGTCATTATCAGATGCTGGGTATGAACAGGCAGAGTGCCACTATCCTGCCTGCCTGTTGAACTTCCCAGAAACAAATAGATGGGCCCAATCTATCAGATACAACTGCGTTCTTAAGTGTTCCTCTTAAGCCATGTGGCGCATTCTGCACATATTCGGATGCAATATTGAGGCTTAGAATTATCGACTCAGCTCAAAGAACATATAGAAATAAAAGAAATAATAGAGGAGGTTGACTGGCAATTAATTCAGGTTATAAAAAAAGTCTTCCCTCTTTTGTTTCTTGCTATCATAATAGCACTTTGTGGGCTTGTGTAGGCTTGTACCGTTGAGCATGAGAGCTCAGGGAGAAAAAAATCCATCATAATTTTCTTCAAAACGCCAGCAGAGATTTTCTATGCAAAGGATGCAGGGGTCATGAAAATGAATTGGTGTAGGCAGGCTAAGCAGTATGATTCCTCCTCCATTCCTAATGGTAATGGTTTTTATATATATATATATATAGAAAACCACATTTTAAGCTAGTTCACCAATTTAAAGCCAAAGTTTCTTGTATATTTTAAACCTACAATTATTTTAAGTGAAATGTATGATTTCTAGAACGGAGAGATCTTGGCAATAAAATGTGTATCTTTTCCTCTGTTCTTTGCACTCTCAAATGGTATTCACTATCAGCTTTACCTTCTAAATGTGATAAGGAGAATTGCATGTGAGGTTTACAGAATACAAACAGGCACTTGATCCAGGTAGAGTAATCTGCATATGAATCATCTGTAGTGGAAGTTCCACAGGCTTCTGTGGAGGTAGGGGGAATAAAAAGATTACAGCTCCTAAACACACTTACTGGGGATTGAAGCCCACTGAACCCAGCAAGGTTTTATTCCAAGTAAGCATAATGAATGTGGTGTTGTTTAGCAGTGATGCAAGCCATGTAGAAGCTGTATACTTTTCACATTTGAGGTCTCAGTGGCACTGTTTTCTCCCTCCTCCGCTCACACAGTGCTCAGATATTAATCACTTCTACTCTAGTGGCAAGCTGTAATTTGTCATTCTCTCTGAGTCACATAATAAGGTTTGTTCTATTATCTCCACACCAGGATTCCAAACCAGATTTAAACTGTGGTTTGTAGTCCTGGCTGGGGAGACAGGAGAATGAATCATACTTTTCGATTCAGGCATAACTAACTATCGTTTGTCATGAAAGCAGAATTACTAATTTCTGAGCTGGGAAGGAGCCTGAGGATTGCCCAGGGTCATTCCTCTAATGACAAAACACGGTTTGTCGGTGTGAGTGAATTGTGCTTTATGTGGCAGTCATCATTTGAGCATCAGTGTATGTAACTGTTCTGATTTAAGATACTAATCTATACCATGGTAAATCCTTGATTGCTGCAGCTCCTTTACCCTGTTCTTTGAGGAGGAAAGCATGGCTGAGGATGTGGCTCAGTGTAGGCAAGAGAGGTAAATGGGGAGTCCTTTTAATATTAGTTAATGTTTCTATAACCCTGTGCACATTTGTAATGGTTTGAATAGATTATGGATTATTTTATTTTTTATCTAGATTATTTATTATTATTTTATCTAGATCATGGATTATTCCATGACAGTGGCTGTATTGTAATAACTTGCAGAACAAGACTTCTGTAATATAATCTTCAGGGAGCCTTGGGGTTGATCAGTTGGGTGAAGAAAATAGTTTTAAAATACTGTATTATAAAGTAGTGTTATAGTAATCGTCTCAGTTTCACTTCCATAGAGCAAGACTTCTATTGGCTTCTTTTAAAAGGTCATTTTCTTCTGTTGACACAGCAGCTGTTCTGTTTCCCCTTCTGCCTACAGTCCTGTATTCAGTCCTATATGTACCAGGAAGGCCTTAAGCAATGTGACACTGAAGTAACATACCCTGTCCCTGCTGAGGATGCGTAGAAATTTCTATTTCCTACTTTGAAATATGCTACCTGTTCCATATCTTTTGAGGCTAGGTAGCATGTGGAGATGTTGGGAATGTGACTTTCTAAAAATACCGAAAGCTGACGATAATAGTGTAAGGTGTTCCCTGAGATACGTAAGTCTTGTGAGAGTTGCCGAACTCTTTGTCTAACACTTTTTATCTATTTGCATAGTGAGACATTTGCATTATCAGCATATTTAATAGCAATTAACTATGAGTACAGGTAGTAAGCTATGAAACTCTAGTAAGCTATGGACCTCTTTGCACAAGTACCTAAGTATCTAGCATACTCTGTATGTGTAGGTCCTAATGAATTTTCCCTTTTGTTCCAGAAAAAAGCATGGCAGACAATAAAAACAATTGTCAACTTGCCAGTCATCAGTCCCTTCAAGAAACGGTACTCCTGGGTGCAGCTGGCTGGTCACACAGGTGAAAAAAAAACCCTTTATGCTTTGTTTGGTCATTACAAGAAGTTGATAATAAAATTGTAAAAATTCGGAAGGATCTTTGACCTTAAAATAAGTCCATCTTTTTTTCTCTAAATACTTTAATCTGGATAGTCCAAATAAGTTTGGTTATTTCTGGGGAGAGAGAGAGAGCACTTAGAGATCTGTATTTTCTACCTCATTTGAAACACACTACCCATTTTGTATGTTAGCAGTATACACTTCTTAAAAAGACTTGGCCAGTTTTTCCCCAGAAATAAATTCAGGTAAGATTATAAGCTGCCTGTGGCTCTGGGGTCATTCAAACATGACTGAGCATCTATGAAAATGCCAAATTTTGTGAAACAAATTTGGTTTCTCATCTTCATTGGTGTAAAGAAGAATTTGAACACGAGGCAAGTATTTTTAACAACCTCACTAACCAGAAGACTGTTGTTTAATGCCGACAAAGTTTAAAAACAAATTATATGCCATTCTACATTATATAATTTTCAAAAGATGAATAATTCATTTGGGTAAGTGGAGCTAGCAATACAGAGATCGTGTTTTGCCTAGCTGGATGGAACATTTGGGCCACTATTACCAGCCTGAAAAAGAAGCAAAATATATGCACATTAGGAAAGGCTCTTAGCTTTTTTTCTCCATGTGGTGTCTGTACACACCTGCAAACAACCACACCCCTGTCTTGTACTTGGTATGCTAGTAGTCCATATGTTTCAGATGCCATGGGCCAATAGACATCTATGAATAGGGGGGAAAATCTTATGAATGTATCATCTTCACAGTTCTGGGAAGGGGAAGTGGCTTCCTATGGACTCTTATCCAGTCTCATCACATTGATCATGCAGTTTATTATAAGGCATATAAGGCAAACCATGTTGCCAATGACTTGCTTTTTATTCCCACACAGGCGCATTCTGCAAGAATAAGAATTGAGTCAGCAGCAACACAGTTCACCTTCCTGCTGCCTCCTTGGGGCCTCCAGAGGCCTGGGAAGGCCCAGCGTGGCTGCAGGAAGGCCCGGTATCTTGGGGCTTCCAGAGGCCTGGGCTGCTGCGGAGCACAGGAACGCTACCAGGGTGGTGCGGTGGGCCCTGGAGTGCTCCTATGCTCTGCAGTGGCCCGTTTGAGGCTGAATCGGGCCCATTTGGGGCTGAAATCAGCCTGCTGTGGAGCACCGGAGCACTCCAGGGCCCATCACACTGCCCAGGCAGCATTCCCGCACTCCGCAGCACGCCAATTTCGGCCCCAAACAGGCCTGATTTGGCCCCAAATGGGCTGAACTCGGCCCGCTGCGGAGAGCAGGAGCTGTTTGTGGAGCTTTTTTTTAAAAAAAATGGACTTGGTCACTAGAACTGGATAAATGTTAATCTTAGAATAGTAAAACACTGGAACTGAATGGTTTCAAGAGTTTTGCAGTACCTGGAGAAAATTGTGTGTGTATGCAAATTGCAAGTCTTGCCTTTTAATCTTGGGTTGCTGATTAATGATCAGTGACTACTTTTCTCTTGCACGCTGGTAGAGTACATCATGGATCTCAAATCAGGACACAGTGGTAGCATTGCAGAGATTTAATCATATAATCTGGCTATCAAAGGAATAACATGATTTAGCCTGTTAACTTTCTGTGCTGTCTAATGTTTCTAGAACAAGCCTTTACATATTTTATGTGAATGTTTTTAACAGCCAGACACTGTTTGCAATGGGTGTTCTTTTTACTATCTTTCCAGGAAGGTCTGTATCTAGGAGGTAAGGGTGTGGTGGTAAAATTGGAGGAGAGGCTTTCTCTCGATATGTCAGCATGTTCCATTTATTACAGGAAGTTTCAAGGCAGCTGATGGTGGGACAATCTTGAAGCGCTACTCAGAAAATGAGGAAAAGTGCTTTAAGCTGCTGGTGAAAGATCAGTTATATTCCTGTGTCCCCATCTTCCATGGTGTGGTGGAGAGAGATGGCGAGTCCTATATCCAGCTGGATGACCTTCTCACTAACTTTGAAGGGCCTTGTGTGATGGACTGTAAGATGGGGATAAGGTAGGAGATCTGGAAATCCAATTGCCTCGTTGTGATCGAAACAAGATAGGGGCATGCTTGTTGCCTTACTGGTATTACTTATGATCAGACCATAGCAAACAACAGGTTATCAAGAGTTTCTACTACTATGATAGAAATGAGTTTCTACTACTATAATCCATCTACTCAGCTTTCCACAAGCCTACATTTCTCTCCTGCTTAGTCTCTGCCAGCCGTCTTCCAGAGTTGATGGGAAAATATGCTCTCAGACCCTGTTTCACCATGGCCAGGGTCAGGCTCAATATCCTGAGAAATAGTTAATTGCATTGCTGGCAGAATAAAACTGGCTTGCTTGACAGGATAGCCTGCACCAGTATAGTTCATATTTTTATGACTAGTAGAGTGGTTTTGCTGATCTTTCTCCTATAGCCTTTGAGACACCACCGAGAGAGTCTTCTGCCAAATGGGCCAGGTATTATTCAAGATGAACTTTAACCTGACTTCTCCCTCTGTGGAAGTAGGTCACCTGACTTTTTTACTTTGTACAAAATGTTTGGTGTAACTCTTATTACCAATCAATTATATTTAGCAACTCAAAAATGTGACAATAAATATCCTTCCTTATATCTAAGCCAAAATGCCTTCATAGCAGTGCATCTGTCTCAAATAATACCATCAATATCAAATTTCAGCTTTGGAGCAGAGTATTAAATGATTAATGCATTTGTATTGGGTCACATCTCCTGCAAAAGAATGGACATTTCCTAATCCTTGAGATCACAGTTTTCCAAACCTGTGGCTAAGACTGACCTATGGAAATGAAGCCAGGGCAGTGAATTTTCCAGTTTGGTTTGTCTTATCTAGAATAATAAGAGTTGGTATCATTGCTTAAATTTTGGTTGGGTTCTTGTGCCTGCTATACTCAGCACTTGGTGTTAGGTTCTAGAGCCCGATGATACTGCCTTCGTCTCTGTTACTTTTGACTTGCTGAAAAAGTTTAATACTCTAAGCATATGCAGAGAGCTATTTGGTTGCTACTTCTGGTGTTTGGAGAAATAACTTCTTGTTCATGGACTGTTGTTACTTTCACCGATACTTCACTTCATCACACTAAAAATAAAATCAGGTACTACTATACAACATACGTAGAAACATATGGAAATGTCAAACAAAATTATTTGACTATATATTCCACATGAAATAGAAACCAAAGTTAGTGTATAACCACAGTAAAAACACTGGAACAAATAATGAAACAAGTTTAAAACTTAAAAGAAATATTTATAGTGACCTTTGTTGTGAGCAGTGCTCTTCTCTACTCCCCTAACTTTCTTCAGAAAATTTTGCCAGGTGTGGAAATTACATTACCACACACTCACTTTTTAGTCAAAACAAAAAGATATTGACTGGGAAAATCTTACAAAATCAAAATTCGCAGTTTTAGTGGAAAACTTGTATGGAGTTGCTTTTTCTTACAGTCTGAGTTGCTGCGACGACTCTCTAATCCTATAGTTTATGCAGAATTTACTAGGGGCATGCAATGCAGGATTAATGATCCAGCTAAATGGCCAGATTTATGCCAATCTGACAGAGCTACTACCTGTCCCAGCCCCTGCAATTTTGAATTGTATGTGAATTGTAATCCGCCCTGAGCCTGCTGGTGTGAGCAGGGCGGAGGCAAACTCTACTGAGCTGGATTTATATACAGGCAGCTGTAACAGAGGCAGAACAGCATCAAGTGAGAGGGTAGCTGTAAAAGCAAGAGGGCAGCCAGTGGCATGAGCTACAAGGCAGCTGCACAAAGCAAACATAAGCTCTGTGCCGCAGCACAGAGGCTGGTGGGTACAGGAGGCAGCAGACAGAATGGATTCCCCTCCATCCCTGCTTTTTTAAACTTCATAGCTCAATTTTTTGGGGGGTGCACACCCCTAGAATTTACTCTGAATAATTGATACATTGTTGCGGAACAGGATAAGGGGGAAATCCAGCCATTTCTGTCTCAACACAGTGAGACATTCTTGGACATAAGTAGTAAGATGCCAATATGTAGTTATATATATCCTGCTTGCCAAGTGATTAGCTAAAGGAAATACTCCTCTTTCTGACCATGTGGTTCTCCTTTACTCAGGCTAGCACTACCTAGGATTCTGGCTCTGGAGTTTTGCAACCTGACATTAGTTGGCCCAAGTGATCCTTCCTGAAAAAGTCATTCTGATGTTTTCTAAATACATCTGAATGATAACCATGTATCTACCTACTTGTAACAAACACTGAAATTCTCCTGTTATAGCACACACACGTGCGCGCGCGCGCACACACACACAATTATACTTTCATGTAACAGAAGTGCTCAGTATCAGGGTTTGTTTGTTTGTTTTGTAGGACATACCTGGAGGAGGAATTGACTAAAGCTCGAGAGAAGCCAAAGTTGCGCAAGGACATGTATAAAAAAATGATTGACGTGGACCCTCTGGCACCCACTGCTGAGGAGAACTCACAACATGCTGTGACAAAACCTCGGTACATGCAGTGGAGGGAGACCATCAGTTCCAGTGCTAACTTGGGCTTTAGGATCGAGGGAATTAAGGTGAGACCTCTTCTGCTCTTGTTTAATTGTGCATCTGACTGTAGTTTTTGGAAGCTACTGGACTAGTAATGCAAGAAAAAACTTTCCAGGCATAAAACTCTCATCAAGTCAAACATATATACAAGTAATAACCATAGTAAGAATAACAAGAAGACTGAATTAAATAGAAAATGAAGGAAATCTGGCTTTCTAGAGATACTCAGGAAATAATAGCCTCTATCAGGGAATGGAGAAGAGAGCATTCTTATTCATTCATGGTAAGTGGCAAAGTTTATAGATATCCCAATCTTCATAAACCTTTTGTTTGTTTGGCTGGTGCAGCGGTGAGGAGAAAGGAACTTTAAACAGCATAGGGGAAAGTCCACAGAGACAAAAGTCTGATTAAGACCTAATAAGTTCATAGTCTCTACCTACTACTGTTTTTCTGAGTGTATGTTGGAGAGGGGTGAAGAAACATTCTCAGTGACTGCTGATTTAAATTATTTTATTGGTACATACATTGTATAACAGCTTCATATAAAGGGGAAAAAGTAGAGAAGAAGGGTGTTTACAGCAATTCGTAGAAAGCAAAAGGATCCGCTTATTTCATCTTAAGCTTTCTTGAATCTGACCTTACTTCTTCAGATGCATATTGTTTCATTTTGTGTGTGTGCATCTAAAGAAGTGAAGTCTGACTCATGAAAGAGGCAGTAGTGGTCTGAGTTGTACAGAAATAAGCTTCATTAGACTTGTAGGTGCCACTTGATTTGTTTTACTTACTAATTACAGTACATAATAAAAATTACCCAGCGTTCTTTACATTTTAGATTATTTCTGTGAATTTAGTTAATAAGGCTACATTTCAGATATGATTAAATCAGATTTTATAAAGGGGGTTATGTTTTATACAGTGTGCCACAATAATCATTTTAGTAGAATTGAGATTAATTCAACGCCTGAAGAAGCTACTAATCCTTGTAAATATCCTAATAGAATTATCTTTGGATCTTGCCAAAAGTTACATTTTTGGCATATCCAAAACACATGTATCAAGTCTGCATGTCTCCAACCACATCTTCAGTATTCATCTGATAAATTTCTATTTATAAATTTATGAGGTGCAAGTTACCATTGCAAAGTATTTTACAAAAATATTTTTTCTAAATCATTGAGACTAGTTTTGAGGTGACGTTTTCCTTGATCCGTTTCCATTTCTGTAAACTCAGTGCAATTCATAAATCGTTCTCCTATTTCTTTGTGTAGCTTAAAGAGTACTATCTAAATTGAATAATAATAAGTAAACCTGTGCTATCGTTATTCTAGAGATAATGTGTGTGTGTAAACGTGCCATCAAATCCAAGTACTAAAAGTGCCTTCTTAGCTTTTGAAATCAGGCAAGATTGGACTAGCCGGGGCCATCCAGGTTGGGAGAGAGATGATAGTCACTGAATATGAATTTAAAAGTGGGTTTGGTCATATACTTTCTCAATAAAACTGTAGTTACATGCATTATTTGAAAACATTGAGTAAGTGGTAGTTGCATTTCCCCTAATTTACATGTAATTTCTTCATAATTCAAAATACGTCCATCATCTAATAATTTTTCTAATATATCTAATTTACCCTTCCGCCAGTCATTAAAATTATTTGATGAAAAAATATCATGGAGTTGATCATTAAACAAAGGAGAAGTTAAAGGTGAAACAGCAGTACTTAAAATGATTTAATTTTATCTCTCTCAAATGAAAGGAGGGGTGCTTTTCACTAAACTATGCACTTCCAGCAAACAAAAACAATTGTTTAAGTTATAGTAGATATTTTCCACAACCAAGAGATAGGCAATGTTTGCTGGTAGAGTATTTCCCCCCACTTCTTTGAATAATTTGTGGTTATATTCTGTTAAAAATCAAGATCTTATAGACTCCAAATTCCCAAATATCTGACCAGCTGATCACTCCATGGCCCAGAACAGATTTTAGCTTTTGGTCTTGAAAGATACTGACATATTAAAACCATTCTATTCTGATTTAGATAAATTCACTTTATAGCCTGATATCGCCCTAAATTTGTGTATCAGCTTGACCTCTTCTTTAACTGAGGGCCAAGCTACAAGTGACAAATGACACCTGAACGGCAAGTGAACAGACTCACATGTATTCTTCCCTGTTCACTTGCGCTCCACTTGCACTCCACTCGATCACTAAGTGATCGAGTGGAGCACAAGTGGAGCCCAAGTGAACAGGGAGGAATACATATGAATTTGTCCACCTGCCGTTCAAGTGTCATTTGTCACTTGTAGCTTGGCCCAGAGACTTGTGGTCTTGTTAAGGTTAGAAATACGTCATATGCATGAAGAAAATTTTTAGAAACATGATGACCAAAATGTGTTCCAGATAATTATTTTTTTCATTATCCTGGACAGCAATAGGCAAAGCAAGCAACAAAAGTAAAAGAGGATAACCTTGATGAGTTCCTGTGTGAACAGGAATTTTTCCTGAAATATTGCCATCTACTGAGTCTCTTGTTGAGGGGGTGTTATATATAACCACTGGTGTAGTTTCTGAGATTATCTTACTCATCTCTTGGACTGCTTGGAGGTTATTTAGTCAGTATACTGAAGTAGGAAAACTCTTCCCCACCCCACATGATAGGCATCTGATAAAAGAAAGCAATGGCACCCTCAGGCACCAGATGTGTGTAGCATTCTCCATTTTTTGCTGTATGGCACAACAATCTTAAAAGACAATTTTAGTGATATCTTAATTATGTTTTTAAAAGAGTTTTTTCCACCCACAGGATATGTTGAGCTTTGGCTCTATCCCCTAAATACAGAGAACATTTTCAGAATGTCTCCAGGCACAAGTCTTAGTCTGATGTTGCAGAATATTGTATACAGTTGGTGTGCTATCTGGCAGCAGATGGGGGAGGCTTCCTTTTCTGTATTTGACAGCGTGCTGCAGTTAGTGCATCCCTTCAGAGTCCTCCTGTTTTTTCTCTGTCCACAGTTAGCAGTGGAGTTGCATAACTTCCCCATGTTCTGTCAAACACCTACTTTTGTGTCTGAGCTGGCGCCTTTTGGTGCAGAGAAATTTGTCCTGTTGGAGAAGAATCTGTGAAGCATTGTGCATAGGCTTGCCCTGCAGTTAATTGATTCTGCTTGAGGACATTGTGTTGCATGTGGGCGTACACTCTGGAAGTGAGAGCTGAATTTTGTCTACTTTTCCCACAAGTGTTAGCATTAATCATTGTGAATATATACAATGGTTACAGTACAATTTATATCCTAAAAAGCATGCATACACAAGTATAATGCACACAGAGAGAGAGAGAGAGAGAGAGAGAGAGAGAGAGAGACAGGCACACAAACCAGAAATGCAATAAAGTTCAATGAACCTGAGACTTTAACAATTCTAAGCTGATCAGGCAGACTGCCAGGTAACATCATTAATATTGCCCTATATTGGGGCACTGTTAAGGACCAAATTATACAATGTTAGCAAATGTCTCTTTTTCCCTTTGGGGAGCCCACACAGAAAAACACCCTTAGAGTCATGTGGCGGGAAAAATTATTTGAGATTAATTTGGAGTAGAGAGCAGTAAGTAGGTAAAGTATTGAACTCACACATACACACATCACTCTTCTGGTGCCTGTTTTGTCTGTCTGGAGCAGCTTTTCCTTGATATAAAAGGGCCGTTGAGTCACCATAGCATGAATGTATGTGTATGTGTACTTTGCTCCTAAACCTCTGTGGCTGCATAGTATAGGCTTCTTCAGAATGCTAGGAGAGAGATGAAGCTTAGCTCCTCTCTGCTTGTTGAGAAATCTCAAAAACCCAGTGGCTGTATCTGTTTAAAGGGTCAGACGTTAAAGGGAACCAAACAGAGTTTCCTGGAGTAGGGGTGGAATCTTTGCCATTTAATAATGCTCTGTTGGTTCCCATTGCCTTAAGGTCCTGCCCTTGAGTCTCCTCTCCCTACACGAGGGAGGCAAAGATAAAATTAACAAACCCTCTGAGGAGCGATCTCCACTGCTGCGTGTAGAGGAGTGAAATTAAACTATGTTTCCTGGCTAACATTGTGTCTCCTTACACTTGAGTGCTCTTGTGTAAGATGTCTCATGTAGAGAGACTCCTTGTCTTAAGCCTTTGTTGCCTTTCCCACATCTGTGAATGGGCCTGTTAATGTGCACTTTCTTTATTCAGTTGTTTGCTTCAGAAAAAAATAATCAACATTCTATGATCTTTAAACAGAAGCTGCAATCAAACTTGCTTATGATAAGTTCAGACCAAAATTTTGACTGGTTTTCTGAGGCACAACATTGGGGTTTCCAGTCATTGTACAGAATTTTCAGCAGTAGAATTCTAGACTTCCTGTTTGTGGGTTGATTCACTGACCATTCAGATGCTCTCCAAATTCCTATCTGGCACATTCGTATGTGCGTGTAATTCATGCAAGCTTCTTAAAACAAAGATCTATGCATTCAAGCTGGCTTTTCCAAGTATCAAGATTTATTTTCTTAATCTAGATACATCTTCTGCAATTAGGGCTTGGATTGTGTGAAATACAAGTCTACTAAGGACCAAGTCCATCTGTAGCCCTATGCTTGTCACCTCAAAACTAAGGGGTTATCATGACAAGTTAAGAAGAGACTATGAAAGTAGTTGGCACAGTGGCTTCCTGCTTCCTACTTGCACTGCTGCCAGCTGTTTCTGAAGAAAGAAGTCTTTCTGTCTACTGGTCTGCTGGTATTTGAGAAGGGCTCTTATGTCTGTTGTCAACAGAAAAGAGGACTGAAGTGATCATTTCTGCCTTTTTGCATTCATTACAAATACTATTGTTGCTTTTGAACACTTCCACACAAATGTTTTGCTTCAGCTTGGGTTGTTGTGTCCCCCCACCCCCCAGAGTTTCTGCACGGCTTCCAGTTGTGCTCCAATTGTTCACTTCTGTAGTTAACCCCTGCTTTGGTCCCTTCTTTCCAAAACCAGATTTGTTATGATCTTTCTGAAAAGATCTATGCAGAGTGGGTCTCCCCACCATACGGATAGGTGCAGATTTCTACACTTCCCTGATGACATCAACACCGTTTGCCCTTGCACCCATTATTCTCCCCTCCCACAACCTGTTGACTTTATGCCATTTTTTAAAATTGTTAGTAGCTATGTTGCTATAGTATCTATATCACCGAAGCAATATAGTTACTACTGGTTTTAAAAGGGCAGAAAGCTCTCTGGTGGCAGTCAGGGGGAAAGGTACATGCCAAGTGGAAATGGAGAAGAGAATACCACCCCCTCCTCCCAGGTGTGGATGTTCCATTGCCCTCACATTGGCAAGGAGTGCTCACCTATGAATTGTATCTGTGTTTAAGCAGCCAAACAAAGCTGGCAATGCACCCAAAGAACCTTTTTTTCTGATGTACACAGAATGACTTGCTTGCTGTCTCTTCCTTTTATGACTTACAGAAAGCTGATGGGACCTGTAATACCAACTTCAAGACAACTAAGACAAGAGAGCAAGTTCTGCAAGTTTTTGTGGAATTCATTAAGGGAGATACAATTATATTGGTAAGCCTTGATGCTTGAAACATAATAATCTGCATGTGAGTTCTCGTAGCATTTTAATCCATGTTGTGCTGCCATTCCTAACAACCAGCATGGTGACTTTTTGGTAAAATACCACATTCTTGTGTTCATTCATTCACCCCACTTTCCAGCTAAAAATAAAAAAGACTCCTCGTGGCTTTGAGGAATAAAATATATTGGGGGGGAAAACGGGCTTGAGCTGTGGAGTTGTAGCATTGTATCCAGGCACAACAGAAGGGTTGCTTCCTCGTTTCCTGTCCTCTTGCTGATGGTGGCTGGATCCCTGCATGATGAAGAGCTTGGCGGAGACATTACAACCAGGGCTTTGTTCATGTCAGGATTCCATGTAAGTGCTGTGCACATTCAGAATCAACACTGACTGTGTCATTGTCTCATGGGTAGACATGGGCACAAACGGGGGGAAAACCTGAACACGCTGTTTGTTGTTCGTTGCCGTTGAGGAACACAAACAGATGAACAGTAATGAACATGTCTTGTTAACGAACATGTTCGGTGTTCATTGTTCGTGGGGGCAAAAACACCCCCATTGGACTTAGAGAGCCCATATTCACAGGGAGTGTTCAGCATGCTCTCCTCCAGCCATCACCCAAGTTTGGTCAAGATTGTAATACGGATCTTGGAGTTACACATTCCCAAATCTGATGCCCCCAGGAAACTCCCACTTGATAAAATTGGAGCCACCAGTTGACTTTGGCCCCGTGTACAAGCGGTGGACTCGAAGGCGGGCCACCTCCCCTCTAGGGAGCGGGGGGGGGTGTTGGCCACTCACCAGCAGCACCCCCATGTGCCCACCTGCCAGGCCTCCCAGAGGCTACTTACTGCCAAGGCTGGAAGGTGGTTCATGTCAGCAGACGCCGCATAACCAAATGACCCAGCAGCAACAGTCTGCAAAGAAAACCCTCCAGCAAGATATGATGGCTTACACGGAGGCCTTGCACACACAAATACACACCCTGGTGGGTCAGAGACACCAACACACGTCCACCAGATGGGGACATCATGGTATCGGGGCCAATGTTGTTGTCCACACCTCGTGTGGTGCAGAGGCTGTTGCCGCCCAAACACACCGGCTGGACATGGAGCACTGGACATTTAGGTACATGGGATAGATAGGTTTCTCGATAGACAGGTGCATAGCTGTATGGAATAGGTGTATAGGATAGAGGGATCCATGGATACATTGAATACCTGTATTGGATTGACAGGAGAGACAGACACCATGTACAGGCATATTGGGGAGACATGTGGATTGCATAAATATCTGCGTTATCCCGTCATTAGAAAGTTGGACGGAAAGAACCAAGGGTAGGAGGTGGGGCCAGCCCCTAACATGTAGAAGCGGAGGCTCACGTGCTGGCCATCAAGGTGGTGGAGAAGGCATTGGTTCCCCTAGGAAAGAGGATTGTGGGCAGACAGGTAGGTGCCCACGTGGGGAGCTGTGGGCTGCCACCCGCATCACCCACTGGCCTGCCATCACAGACATGCCAGTCTATTCAGCGCACCCTACGGAAGATGGCAGTTCCACAGAATCCACACCACTCAGAGACAGCTTACCTGTGCAGACAGTACAGGCAGGCTGCCGCCACCATCACCCACCTTCCTGCCTTCGCAGGAAGGATAGGGGTCGTGGCCGGGACCCATATCCCCTGCTCAGAGGGGACAGCAGGTGCCCATGGATAGGGGGCACCATGCTGTGCAACCATATGTGCAACAGCTCCTGAGCTGCCCTTCGTGCCCAAAAGCAGCAGCAGACAGACAGCACCCACCTTCCTGCCTTCACAGAAAGGGTGAGAGGGACCCATTCCCGCCTGCTCAGAGGGGACAGCAGATGCCATGGAATGTGGGGCACCGTGCAGCACAACTGTATCAGCAACAGCTTTTGAGCTGTCCCTTGTTTTCAAAAGCGGCGGCAGCTGACATGACCCACCTTCGTGCCTTCGTGAAAAGGACAGGATGGGCAGGGCAGGAGAGGTCGTTGGGAAGGGTCATATTGGTCCCATCCACAGAGGCGAGGTTGAAAGAGGGACTGTCTGGGAACTTGTCAGGGAGAGGACACGATAGGCAGGACAAGTCGTGGGGAAGGGTCGTTTGGGCACCATTCAGAGAGGGAGAAGTTGAAAGAGGGTCTGGGACCTTGTCAGGGAGAGGGGGACAAAGGGTTACCTGCTGCATCGAGGGGCAGGACCGGGAAGACCCCTTCATTGGCGAGTCATGAGCAGAGAAACCCACTGAGTCACGGAGCAGCGGGAGCAGACGACATGACCCACCTTCCTGCCTTCACAGAAAGGACGAGATGGGCAGGACAGGAGAGGTTGGGAGGCATCTGAGCAGTTCCGGAGAGGGAGAGGTTGAAAGAGGGACTTGTCAGGGAGAGGGGGACAAAGGTTTACCAGCCGCATTGCGGAGCAGGACCAGGAAGACCCCTTCATTGGCGAGCCATGAGCCTAGAAACCCACTGAGTCGCGGGGCATTGGCGGCAGACGACATGACCCACCTTCCTGCCTTCACAGAAAGGACATGAGTCACGGCACGGGCCCCATTCCCCCCTGCTCAGAGAGGACAGAAGGCATCATGGATAGGGGGCACCATGCGGTACCATGCAACCACATGCGCAACAGCAGCTGAGCTATCCCTCGTGGCCAAAAGCAGCGGCAGCTGACAGCACCCACCTTCTTGCCTTCACGGAAAGGACGGGATGGGCATGACAGGAGAGGTCATTGGGAAGGGACATATTGGTTCCATCCAGAGAGGGAGAGGTTGAAAGAGGGAACGTCCAGGACTTTGTCTGGGAGAGGAGGACAAAGGGTTATTACAGCCGCATTACGGAGTGGAACCGGGAAGGCCCAAAGGCAACAGCAGTGACGTGGTAGCCCCTTGCGTGCAAAGGCGGCGGCAGCTGACATCACCCACCTTCCTGCCTTTGTGGAAAGCACAGGATGGGCAGGACAGGAGAGGTCGTTGGGAAGGGTCGTAGTGGTTCCATCTAGAGGGAGAGAGGTTGAAAGAGGGACTGGGAACTTGTCAGGGAGAGGACGCGATGAGGGAAGGAAGACCTGCCCATCAAGCTAAGTTGGGCTTAGATAGGGGGTTTCCAGGGCGCCAGAAGGAGTGCAGACAGAGTTCAGGCAGTCCCTGCCTCCGTTGCCAAGGGAATTGATTGAAGGTGCCTAACTGGCTTCACGAACAGCGGATGAATGCAATGAACGAGGCTTCCGACGACCACTTGTTCGTCTAGAATGGGATCTCACAAACAGCTTGTTCATGAACCGCCGATCAGGCTGTTTGTGGGGTTTTTTTGTTTGTAATGCACAGCACTTACATGGAATCCAGACATGAACAAAGCCCTGGTTGTAATGCTGTTCGTGCCCATGTCTAGTCATGGGTTCAGTTCAGTGTCATGAGTATTCTAACTTGCATTTTAAAAAGTTTTACTCCTTTATGGCAGTGAAGATATGCTTGCAACTGTGTGAGTAATGCCAGAGGTTGGGGGTGGGGGCAAGGCTGAGGGGTTCTTTTCTGGTTGAGCAGAAGCAGGAAGATTCTTTTATGTATGGAATACAGACTTAATTCACAGTATCTAAAGAAGGGAGTTCTGACTCTTGAAAGCTTATACTTTGAAATTCTTGTTGGTCTCTAAGGTGCCACTGAACTCAAATGAAAATCACATGATTCATATATTGTACTGTTCAGTTCTTCATAATGAATTTTGATTTTTTTTTATTTTAAGGGAGAAATAAACATTCTTATTTTAAAGTTTTCTTTCCATGTTACAACACACACAGGTGCTCTGAAAGAGAAGGGCATGTGGAAGGGAGTCCTGATTGAATGCCGTTTCCCTGGCCTGTTTATGTCTCTCTGTTTGTGACTTGCAAAATACACATTTGTCTCCCTCTCAGATTAGCATGTTAATACTTGACAGTAGAGATACCTCTGAAAAATCCCAAATGGAGGGAAAGCCCATTATGTTGTTTTTCTCTGGAGGAGGAGGAAGGTCTTCAGGAATCAGTAAGCAGGGATATGAGGAGATGCATGGTATTCCTTTATGGATTTTGATATAGCAGTATTATTTAACCTGTGACTGGCTGTTTTCACACATGCTGAATAATGCACTTTCAGTCCACTTTCAGTGCACTTTGCAACTGTGTGAAACAGGAAAATCCACTTACAAATGATGGCTAAAGGGCATTGAAAATGGATTAAAAGTGCATTATTTAGCGTAAGTGAAAGCAGTTAGACATTTCAGGGGATGTTGACGCAGAATGTATCCCTGAGAATTGCTATACTTTCACAAATATCAAACAGCTGCTTTGAATGAGTTTTGGTGCCATAACTAGGAATTGATCACACCATAAGAATCTTGTGCTTTGAAAGTTTTAATCAAAAGAGGCAAAAGGTCTATGCTTCAGATTTAGTATTAGAAAAGTACTGCCCTGACGTGGATGGCCCAGGAGAGCTTGATCTTGTCAGATTTCAGAAGCTTAAGCAGGGTCAGCCTGGGTTAGTAATTGGATGGGAGACTTCCAGTGAAGACCAGGGTTGCAGAGGCTGGCAATGACAAACCACCTCTGTTAGTCTCTTGCCATGAAAATTCCACCAGGGGTCAACATAAGTCAGTTATGACTTGAGGGCAGGATTTCAATTTTCAGAAAAGTACTACATTATTTTTCTCACAGAAAAAGTAGAATTGGGTTTGTTGAGATTGGGTCATGGGTTTAGTGGAGTTTTGTTTCATACTTTCATACTTTGTTTTTGTTTTGTTTTGCTCTGTGAATTAAAAGGCATTGCATCCTTGCAAGATATGCTTTATAATTTAAGTATCAGTGGGATATGATTTGCCAAAATCTTATCATTTGGAGCTCCCACTCTCAGTGGTTTGGGGGCTTTGTGTTGTTGATGTTCCTTTTCAACTAACTCTCAGATTACTCAGAGGCTAAACTTTGATGGAACTTCCAGTATATCAGAGTTGATCAGACTTTTCTTGAATTATATTTTCCTTTTTGATATGATGGTAACATTTTAAGTGATCTTGCCTTCCTCTCTTTTGAACAGAAAAAATACTTGAAGCGTCTGTATGAAATTAGAAACATCCTTGAGTCTTCTGACTTCTTTAAACGGCATGAGGTGAGTTGTGAGTACTTTGGAGTTCAGTACACTACTGATTTACAGCCACTTTGTTTCAGAGGAAGTTGTTAAAATAATCATGGGAAATGTCAGCTGTGTAGAATGTCTTGAATCAGTCTGAAGATTGCCTAGTTCTCTTTTCTCAGAGGCAGGTTCCCTCTTACTTGCACAGTTAACTGAATTGTCCCATGTCCAAATTACGGTGTGCTGGCATGTCCAATGTCTAGTTTCAACTGTATCCTCATCAACTATGTGTGCTAGCATGTGAGAGAGCCACAGCTAGGGAAGTATTGTGCTGGTGTGCTAATGTTGCAATTGTAGCTACTTTACACGCAAATCAGCCCAATTTAAACAAAATTGCTGGGCTTGTGAAAACTAGGGTTGCTAACAGGCCTGGATAAAAATGTCCTGTCTCTTTAACAAAGGCTTAATCTGTGGAAATGGACAGTTGAAGTTTTTCATGGCATGAAGGTAAATAACAGGTAATCCTATTGATTTTCTGTTAAAGGGCTAGGGCACTTTTTTGCCAGGCAGGTGGCAACTGCCAACTTGCATGGATGAGTCCTTTTGCCAGCATCACATTTAAAATGGACCTAGCAGGACCATACTTTGCCATAAAGTTACAGGAGAAGCCTTGTGTGTAAGCAAGAAGATGGGCCAGATCATCAGTTCACATGGGTGTTTGTCACCTGGTTGTGTGATCACATCAAGATCAAGAGCTAGAGGTGGTGGTATAAAAAAATATCAAATGCATTGCTTTTCATTGAAGTCTGTTCACACATTTAGATGTAAATTATTGAGGCATTGAGTCATGTGTTCACATTAAGTGGCAGTTTACGTTTTCTGTTTTCTGGGAATCTTTGTGTGGGTGTAATTTGTACATGCCCTGACCTGGATAGCCCAGGTGAGCCTGATCTTGTCAGATTTCAGAAGCTAAGCAGGGGCAGCCTTAGTTAGTAATTGTATAGGAGACCTCCAACGAAGACCAGGGTTGCAGAGGCAGGCAATGGCAAACCACCTTTGTTAGTCTCTTGCCATGAAAACTGCACCAGGGGTCGCCATAAGTAAACTATGACTTGAGGGCACTCTCCACCACCAATTTGTACATATTCTGTGCATGCATTTTAATAATTTCTCTATTGTCCCATATCTTTGGGCTCTAAGCCAGAGAAATGAGGGGAGAAGACTTTACTGTTCAGCGATTCACAGCCTGAAAAAGATGGCTCAGTCTTGGAGGCTTGCTTGTTGGCTCTAAGTTTATGGATGGTGAAGCTCAGTAACTGCAAACCCTTGTCAATGATAGCAAGCCTGGGGAGCTTTCAGAAAATACCTCTTACTCTCTTTCTCCCTCTGTCTTCCCTCTCTAGGTCATTGGAAGTTCACTGCTGTTTGTGCATGATGATAGTGGGCATGCCAATGTGTGGCTCATTGATTTTGGAAAGACTACTCTTCTCCCAGATGGGCAAACCTTGGATCATAGGATTCCTTGGCAAGAAGGCAACCGGGAGGATGGCTATTTACTAGGACTGGACAATTTGATTGATATCTTAGAAAGTATCTTGGAGAGATGAGAAGAGACTGACCCACAATCTCTGTGGTGCATTGCTTCATAATTTTTAACTTTTCTAGAATTGATCCCTTGGTTAGAGGGAAACATTTAAAAAAAAAACCAACAAAATTCTTGCCGGACTTTGAGGACATTTGTAAAATACTTGCCTTTTTGTAAAACATGGAGGAAACCCAAAACTAGCCTGTAGTGGGCCTGTGACAACATGAGTTGTGCAGGGGCAGCCATGAATCTACCAAGCTAATTTCAGATTTTATGGAACAAACAGAATATACACTGAACATTTGACAGTGTATCAGGACAACTGGTTGTTGGTGAATCGAGTAATTTTGTATTGCCATTCAGCAATCTAGAGTAACAGCTAAATTGCTTGGATACAATGGGACTGAATTCCTACCTAAAAAGGAACAACCATCAGAATTAACAGGCGGTCTTCCTTCTTAACCCTAGGCTGTATGTTCACACTACGGACAGGGCTGTTCACATTCCATGCATTCACATGTGTGCAGTGTAGCATGGAATCTGGTATAGACGTCTCCCCTTTCAAGTTTGTTTGTTTTAAATCTTCTAGTTGTCATAATGGTGCAGAAAATTTGGAAGTGTGCACACAGTGCTGCTGAAGCTTCCAAAGCCAAAGAGTTCTTGGAGCTTCTAGCAGTGAATGCAAGGGTTTGTGTGTCCTTATCCCCTTGTTCTGTGCTTCCAAGACTCTGTTCCCCTGCCAGTACATTTTTTTGTCCCTCTTTCCTTTCTTTGCATTTCTTTTCCTACTCCAGTCTTCGCCGAAATATTATCAACTGCCAACAAAAAAACAAAACTATTTCAAGCAAAATTAGTCTGTATTCTTGCCTTTACTTTTGTATGGATTTTAACCCATACATACCTATGGCTAAGAGCATGTGAATCTGCATAATTTTATTTTGAGTACAGAATTTGGATTTACTTCTTGAAGAGTTTGTGTGTATCCATGTCCATCTCCACTAGTATCGATGAGCCTGCTTCGTACATTAGGGAAATATAGTTTAAAAAACGGGGGCTTCTGGTTGACTTTGTATTAGTGCCCCCTTAAGGCGGCTAGTCTGTCCTTATCTTCCCTTGAGAATGCTTTTAAAATTCTTTCAGATTTTTAAGTCGGTTACCTAAGAGATTACACATTCCAAGGAGAAAACACCAAAGTGCTTCAAGAGTGACATAAGCACATTAGTGATGTTGAGGATTTTCCACAAGTGACCTGTTAAATTTCTCAGTGTGAGTGGGACTATATTTTATCAGTAAATGAAATGAATGCTAACTTAATGCAGTTAATAACAAAATGTTTCCTATCCAGGCATCAAAAATAAGCAGGAGTCTTATGATACCCTGGAGTCTAATAAGTTTTTATTCTAGCATAAACTGTTGTGGACTAGCCTTGTTAATCAGATGTTATTATCTGGGGATCAGAATTCGATCTTGCTGCTCACTGGTGAACCGGTTGGCTGTTTGCTTCTAGACCTGCCACTTCCACTTGGAATTATCAGCAGATTTCTGTTAAAAAAATAGTTCTCTCCATGAAGAGAGACACATTTAGGACTGTAAACATTTAAGTGCTAAGTACTTTCTTACAGTGAAGTATTAACAATCCTATCAGATGAAAGTGTCATCTCTACTGCAACTATTAATAAAGCAGCTAGCTTCATTTCCTCTATGAAGACAAGGCATCCTGGGACAGGAAACTACTATAACATAAACACCTGAGAAATGAGGGAGACCTGAAGTCACGTTGAGCAAGAGCCAGTATAGATCAACCTTGCAAAATACATTTGCTGAAGTTCAGTGGTTCAATTATTATTCCATTGATTGTCAACTCCATATTTTTGCAAATGTTGACTGATTCGGAGCTTTTCAGATTTGTGTTCGTTCTGAAGGGCTAGATGACAAAGCTGCCCTTATTCCATAATGGACGAGGGGTGAACCACTGGCTACTGCAGGGATGCTTTTGTAATCATGATTGTTTGATCACACATGTATTGATCTGTCTTGGTGATCTGAGGAGTTCTGTGTGCTGCACATGCTCCACTGTGGCAGGTTCATGGAGATCCCTAATGTTGTCCACTTAGCCCTCATTATTGCTTGTGTTTGTCTTTCATTTTTTCAGGTGTTTACCCATGGAGTGAAACTTTTTAAAGAAATGCACTTTTTCTTTCTTTGTCCATTCTCTGTAGATCAGTAGATAGGCTTTGGGAACAAAGATCTTTTCTGTTCTCCTCTCTGCCACTTACCTTGGTGTCGGTTTCAGCAGCCATAGTTGCGAGACAGGACTGAGCTATAGGTCCATGACATTATGAGTGGGAGTAAGCAATGAAAAGTTTGCCCCTTCTTGGTGCAAGGAATGCCGTAACCAAGTAACAGGCAAGAAGATCAATGGTTTCCCCCCACTGTTTTCCTGCTCCATGCTTGCTCTGAGAAGAGTTCACTGAAGTGTTGAAAAATTCCTGACCAAGTAAGTTACAAATTCACTAAAATTCAAAACATTAAAAAAAATTCAAAATTACTCACTTTTCACATTTTCAGTGCAACCTTTGAGCTTACTATATTTCAAAACAAGCTACTTTAAGTTAAGTTGGTTATTAATCACCCATGAACCAAAGTTTTAATCAGGTACAAAACCTGCATATAGCATTTATTGGATGGACAATTTGAAGCAAGATTGAAAATACCAGTTTTGCTATCTGAAAATGCATTTCATTAAGAAAGTCTTTTAAGATGAAAAGCAACACTTATGTGCTGCTGCTGCTTGTGTGTGTAGGGAGGGGGGTTGTGGAAGTGGCCAGTTTCATAGTGGCAGGTGTAGCAAAGTGGCGTGCAGTGGCTTTTTCAAACTGCTTGTGGGGCTTGCTTTAGAATAGCAATTTCCAAATGGTGAGTTACAGGTCATTTGGTGTATAGCACAAGAATGTTGAAGGGATTGCTTGAGAGGGGCTGATAGTTGTGTTTTCAGTTTTACCTGGCCCTGCCAGAAAGTCTCTGGGAAGATTTCAGTATATTTAAAAAACAGCTATTTAACCGCACTAATAGCCTATGTTTAAAATATCGATGCAAAGTAAGAAATGCAATACACCCTCCCTTCCCCTAGTATCTTGAATACCCTTGAACACATAAAACTGTCTTATACTGAGTCAGACCATCCATCTGTTAAGGTTAGTACCAGCAGCAATTCTTCAGGGTCTCAGGCGGAGGACTTCCACATAATCTGCTGCCTGGTCCCTTTAACTGAAGATGCCAGAGATTGCACCCAGGGCCTTTTGCACACAAAGCAGATATTCCACCACTGGGCCATGGCCCCTCCCAGTTTAGGGAACAGTGTGGTCATATAACAGCATGGAGCCTCAATCAACACATGTATCCTCCCTACTTAAAGGAACTTGAGCACCCAGCAGCCTCTGTTCCTCCCCCTTTACTGATGCTGTGGTTTATTGAGCTCCACAGCTGCCTCCTGCTAGTGATCCGCAGTCATGCTAGCCAGCCACTTCATCGAAGAGTTCCCAGTTGGCTCTCTGAAACTGATAAGCTGTTGTTCCTCAGCCCCCACTTCACAGCCTAATATTCACTGATTCTGGCCTATTCTCCCCACCTTGTTGTTTGCCTACCCCTTCTGTAGTGTTCTGTGGCATCTGCCTCTTTATCACTCATAGCTAGCTGTTTCTCTCTAAAGTGGCACTGAGAGCCAAGCTACAAGTGACTTTTTTCACGTGGACAACACTTGATCGTTTTCACAAGTTTTCCTGGGAACTGAAGTCCCAGTGAAGTCCTTCCCCTCTCTGTTAGAATCGCTGCCTGAAGAGCCAGAGAAAGCTGGCCGCAGCAGCAGCTTTTGCAAATTGTTCCTCCAGCCACAAGCCTGCTCTCAACCATCGTTTGGGGGCGGTCAGCTGCTACTTTCCCCCTGGGCGTCCTGCTCCCGGGGAGCTGCTCTGGAGAAAGCCACCCTTCTCTTGCTCCTGAGCTTCTGGAGAAAAACTGGAATGAGGGCATGTTAGAGCAGCAGCAGATTCTTCCGCTGTCACTGCGGCTGGAGCTTCACCGATGCGGCAGCTTTCTCCATAGCAGCTCCCCGGGAGCAGGACACCCAGGGGGAAAGTAGCAGCTGACCGCCCCCAAACGATCGTTGAGAGCAGGCTTGTGGCTGGAGGAACGATTTGCAAAAGCTGCTGCTGCAGCCGGCTTTCTCTGGCTCTTCAGGCAGCGATTCTAACAGAGGGGAAGGACACTGGGACTTCAGTTCCCCAGGAAAACGTGCGAAAACGATCAAGTGTTGTCCACGTGAAAAAAGTCACTTGTAGCTTGGCTCTGAGTGAGAAAGACACTGTTGAGACACAAAGGTGTTGCTGCCAATCATCTGCTGTTATAGGGAACCTGGGTCAAGATGGCGCTCAAAAGGACTTGACTAAAAGAGGTGTTGATCTGCTGTTTATTTGATAAGGAGATGTAGGTTTTTGTGAAGGCAAAGAGAACCATACTTGGAATTGGAGGGTAAGAACTTCTCTACAGATTTGCTGGCCCTGCTTTCACCACTAATTTATAATGCAAAGTTGGACCTGTCCTATCTCACAGGGCTGTTGTGAGGATTCTTACATTTTTGTCTAAAACATTTTCCTTGGAACATCCGTGGCAGAAAAGTGCAATATGTTGAACTGTAAAACTACATCTCTTGGAGGATAAAAAATTGTGGAAACTCCAGCCCCCAAAGGGCAGGTGTTATATATACAGTGAGAATATTCTCTCAATGTCCTTCTTTTGAGTTCCATGGTGAGATTTCAGTAATGGAAATAATGTTTTCCAGTGGTTCAGTTAATTTTGTCTACAGTTCTGTTTCTATTAATATCAACCAGTCAGAAATGCTTATTATCTGCAGGAACTGTTGATCTGAACACTACAGCGCAAACCAGGTACTGGTTCTGACACCCACCCTAGGGGTATAGGTTAAAAATGTTAGTACTTTTAAGATGTGCAATTTTCAAATAAATTTAACAGAATAAATGTCAGTTTTGGCTTTTAATTCTGGATGTTCTTGTGGTTTTGGCATTTAAACATATTTCTTTGTGTAATGGTGTCAGCCAGTCACCTTTTTCCTCCATTATTTTTGATAAAAAGGTAACTGTTAGTCATAAATCATGTTCCTGGTTTTTACTGTGTTAAATAGTCTCCAACATGTTTGGATTGAAGAGGGTGCTAAGAATTGGCTTAGTTAGTCAATAAGGTTTTTTAAAAAAATTGTGCAGCATTATTTTATGTTTAGTGGCTCCCTTGTGTAAAGACTGGTTTATGCATAGGCATTGTGTGAATTATCAGGGGTGGAAGAACAAAACAAATATTTTGTAAATGGCAATGAGATGAAGTATAATTTAGAAATTAGATATTCCCATCTGAAAGAATTTCCTTCATATTCAGGTACTGGGTGGGATCCAGGGACCCATTTGGATAAAATGCCACTTAGCTGGCAGAGGGGGTTGCAGTGAGGAAGGGAAATCACCTCATCTTCCTCTTCTGCCAGCAGTGCTTCCATTAATAACAAAAGCAAGGCGTTCCAATTTCTTCTAGCCCACCCCTCCCCCCTTGCAGCAAACCAGGACACACAGTGCTTTGTTCACCTGGGTCCCATGACTTCCAGAATTAACATGATACATCATGCACCCGTTCCAAATGTCCACATCCATTTTGAAGTGAGGCTTGCAGAACTACACACAATCCTCCAGGTAGGGTCTGACCAATGCGGTATATAGTGGGACAATGACATCCTGTGATTTAGATGTTATGCCTTTGTTAATACCCCCCCAGATTGCATTTGCCTTTTTTGCTGCTGCATCACAGTGATTGCTCTTATTTAGCTTCCTCCATCCATATCGCAAGATCTTCTTCACACACACTGCTACCCAGAAGTGTATCTCTCATCCAGTCTTCATGATTTGAATTTTTATTGCTCAGGTACAGGACCTGGCACTTAGCCATGCTGAATTGCATTTTATTCAAATCTACCCACTTTTCCACTATGGTCAGATCTCGTTGAATTCTATCTCTATCTTCAAGGGTCTTTGCTACTCCTCCCAATTTGGTTTCATCTGCAAATTTAATGAGGAATCCCTTCACACCCTCATCCAGATGGTCTCACGAAAGCCATTGACAAAATCGCTCCCCATTGCCCTCTCCGTCCCAGCTTCAGACTGGTATACAGAGGAGCTACGTCTGATGAACCGGGAACTGAGATGGTTAGAGCAAGTGTGGTGGCAGAATCGAGGCGAAGAGGCGAGAACATCTTATAGAGCGTTTATGAAAGCCTATGAGGTGGCCGTGAAGGCAACAAAGAAGGAATACTTTGCCGCCTCCATAGCATCTGCAAGCTCATGCCTGGCAAAATTGTTCCAGATAGTTCAGTCCTTGGTTTCCCTATCACAGGGAGACCGTCAAATTGGAAATTTGGCTATTAGCTCTGAGGCTTTTGGGAGTTTTTTTGCAAATAAAATCTCGTCCCTCCGTCGTGATCTGCCGACTACGATTGATACAGTAAGGGAACTGGAGGCCCCTTGGCGTCTTCTGGCTGATTTTTGGATCACTTCAGCCTGGTCTCCCGGGAGGAAGTGGACAGGATCCTGCGGCTGGTGAGGCCCACTGCGTGCTCCCTGGACCCCTGCCCGTTGTGGCTGGTGAAAGCCAGGGCACCACTTGTGCCTGTACCATCAGTTAGGAGTTTGGGCGTGATTCTGGATTCCTCCTTGTCTATGGAGGGCCAGATTGTGGCTGTGGCTCGGGCGGCCTTTTTCCACCTTCAGCAGGACGGGAACTGGCACCCTACCTCTCAGCCCAGGACCTAACGACTGTGATCCATGCAACGGTCACCTCCAGGTTAGACTACTGTAACTTGCTCTACACAGGGCTGCCCTTGGGCTTGATCCAGAGACTTCAACGGGTCCAGAATGCTGCTGTGCGTGTCCTAACTGGAGCTTCGTGTAGGACACACATTTCGCCTATCTTGCAGCAGCTTCACTGGCTCCCAGTAGAATTCCGGATCCGGTTCAAGGTGTTGGTTTTGTCCTATAAAACAGAGTGGGACCAGCATACCTAAGGGACCCTCTCTCCCTGTATGTGCCCTAGAGAGCACTTCATTCAACCAGAAAACATCTACTGGTGGTCCCTGGACCTAGGGAGGCTCAGCTGACCTCTACCAGGGCCAGGGCCTTTTCGGTCCTGGCCCCATCCTGGTGGAACTCTCTGAGGACACTGAGGCCCGTCAGGATCTTGTATCATTTAGGCAGGCCTGTAAGACAGAGATGTTCTGCCAGGCATATGGTGGAGGCTAATTTTAGCCCATCATTGCCGAGCCTTCCACCAGTCTCCCTCTACAAGGGGTATGGAGAGTCTACTCACGCTGGTTGCCCCGAAAGGGGTACAGTATTTTATCTGTTGCTGTTTTTATGATTGATTTTAAGTTGTATTTTAATCAATGTTGTACCTCGCCCTGAGCCCACTTGTGGGGAGGGCGGGTTAAAAATAAATAAATAAAAATATTGAAAAGTGCTGGGCCCAGGACTGAGCCCTGTGCCACTCCACTGAACACCTCCCGCCAATCTGATGTGATGCCATTGACAACTACTCTTTGAGTGCAGTTATCCAGCCAGTTCCCTATACTTCTAACCATCCTAGAATCCAGTACACGGTCCATCAGTTTACCCATCAGAACATCATAAGGAACCTTGTCAAAAGCTTTACTGAAATCCAGATAAACTACATTGACAGCATTCCCACAATCCAGTAAGCATGTCACTTGTTCATGGGGGTTTCCTTGATCATGAGGTTGGTGTGGCAGGAACTGTTGGGGACAAATCCATGCTAACTTCCCTATACCACCTCATTGTCCATCAGATGCTTGCAAATTGATGCTTTTAATATCTTCCAGTATCTTCCCTGGTACAGAGGTCAGGTTGACTGGCCTATAATTCCCAGGATTGTCCTTTTTCCCTTTCTTGAAGATCGGGATGACATTTGCCCTCCTCCAGTCTTCCAGCATATCATATGCCCTCCAAGACGCCTGGAGGATTATTGACAAAGGGTCTGCAAGCTCTTTCAAAAGTTCTTTAAGTACTTTTGAGTGCACCCTATCTGGCCAGGGGATTTGTACACATCCAGTGCAAAAAGATGCTTCTCCACAACTTTTGCCCATGTCAAATAGCAGCCCCAAAGCCATGCTTTGCCTACTACCATCTCTAGATGGACCTGTTCTCCAGGGAGAAAACTGAGGCAAAGTAGATACTGAGCCTTTCTGCCTTCTCTCTGTTGCCTGTCAGTTTCTCCATTTTCACCCAGCAATTGGAGTATTGCTCCCTTCACCTTCTGTTTGCTCCTCAAGTATCTGAAGAACGTCTTTTTGTTGTGGAAAAAAACCCTGGCCAGTCTCAGCTCATTCTGAGCTTTGACCTCTGTTACGGCTGCCCTACAGTGCCTAGCTACCCCTAGATCCTCTACCGCATTTCCGTCCTGCAGGACTGATGACAGCTTGAGCCTGCAAGAACTCTTCTTTTAGGAGAGCCCACCTTTCACTCAGTCCTTTTCCTTCTGGCATTCTTGTCCATGGAATAGCTCCCCTCATATCTCTAATTTTATTAAAGTTTACCCTACTAAAATCTAACCTGCACATTAGGCTACAGCAAAAGGAATTCTAGGAGGACATGATCACTTCTTCCTAAAGTTCCCACTATCTTTACCCCATCAACTAACTCTTCTTGTTGGTTATTATCAAGTCCAGTAGGGCCGAGCTCCTCGTCACTTGCTCCACTATTTGAGAAAGAAAGTTGTCGGCCAGGCAGATCAGAAAGTTGCATGACCATGGACACATAGCAGAGTTGGTCTCCCAGCACACATCAGGGAAGTTGAATTCTCCCATGACTACAAGGTCATGTTTCTTGCATATTAAGCAGAATCCATCTCATCTTCTTGGTCAGACGGTCTATAACAGATCCCAACCACAATACTACTCGTCCTTCCCTTCCTTATCTTTACCCAGGCATTTTCCATTGGGTTGTCACTCCTCCTCCTCCTCCAGTATTTCCAGACAAGCCTTTTCCTCACATACAGTACCACTCTACTCCTTCAACGACACTTCCTGAATAACTCATACTGATTCACGTATTTCAGTTGTGGGAATCATCCCACCAAGTCTCTGTAATGCCAACATTTGCATTAGTAGATCAAGTTCATCCTTCTTACTGCCCAAGCTTTGGGCATTGGTATATAGGCACCGGTAGCCTTGCAACATTCCCCCTCTTTGACTTGGTCTTCCCAGGTAGGCCTTTTCTATTTGCTGTCCTTCTTCCCTGAAGAAGGAGAGCAAATAGACATCACCGAGCCCTTGTAGGGCTCAGTCATGTCTATTTGCTGTCCTTCTTCAGGGCTCAGGGCTTGTAGGGCTCAGTCCTTTTTGAAGCAAGTTATCCCCCATCCTGTATTTGTGCTTCACATTTTTGTGGCCCAGATGTAATACTGTGCACTTATCTATGTTGAATTGCATCCTGTTCACAACCGCCCACTTCTCCAGAGTATTCAGGTCTTGTTGAATTTTAACTCTTATCTTCCTGGGTGTTTGGCACTCCTCCCAATTTGGTATCATCAGCAAATTTAATGAGTAGCCTGTTTACTCCTTCATCCAGATCATTGATAAAAAATATTGAAAAGTACCGGGCCCAGAACCGAGCCCTGTGGCACCCCACGGGACACCTCCCTCCAATCTGATGAAACGCCATTGTCCATCACTCTTCGGGTGCAGTCCTCTAACCAGTTCCCTCTCCAACCAACTGTCCTATAGTCCAGTCTACAGTCTTCCAGTTTACCCATTAGAATGTCATGGGGAGCCTTATCAGAAGTTTTACTGAAATCCAGGTAAATCATGTCGACAGAGTTCCCATGATCCAGTAAGCTTGTCACTCGATCAAAGAAGGAAACCAGGTAAGTCTGACAAGTTCTGTTGGGGACAAAAGGATCACTTCAAAAAGGATGTGGACAAAATCAAGAGGGTGCAGAGAAGAGCGACGAGGATGATCAGGGGTCTGGAGACTGAGCCCTACAAGGAAAGGCTGAGGGCCTTGGGAATGTTTAGTTTGGAGAAGAGATTGAGGGGGGACATGATTGCTCTCTTTAAGTATTTGAAAGGCTGTCATTTGGAGGAGAGCAGGGAGCTGTTCCAGTTGGCAGCAGAGGGTGGGACCCGAAACAATGGGCTTAAATTACATGCACAAAGATACCGGCTGGATATTACGAAAAACTTTTTCACAGTCAGAGTAGTTCAAAGGTGGAATCAGCTGCCTAGGGAGGTGGTGAGCTCCCCTTCACTGGCAGTTTTCAAGAAGAGGCAGGTTGAATATTTGTCAGGGATGCTTTAGGCTCATCCTGCACTGGGCAGGGGGTTGGACTAGAAGGTCTGTATGGCTCCTTCCAACTCTGTGATTCTGTGAAGTTCTTATTCCAAGTGTCTCCATTCCTGTGCAATGTCAGTTTAAAGCCTTTCAAAGGAATTTCCTCAGGTCCCTTCCAAACATGTTCTTCTCTGTCCTTGATAGGTGGAGTCTATTGCATGCAAGCAGGCTATCTTCAAGAAAACGTAGGCCATGGCCCCAGAATCCAAATTGTTCCTGCCAGGACCATGACCGCAGCCAGTGGTCCACCTCCATAATCTTCTTTTCCTGTTGCATTCCTCTTGCTCTGACTAGCAAGACTGAAGAGAATACCACCTGTGCCCCCATTCCTTTCAGTTGCATCCCGAGGACTTCATAGTTAGCCCTTATGTGCTCAGTGGTGTTCATGGCCATGTCATTTTTTCCCACATGGACCATCACAAATGGGTATTGGTCTGTTGGTTTTACTAGCTTGGCCATCTGGTCTGTGATATCATTGATCTTCACCTCTGGCAAGCAACACACCTCTTGGGCCATAGGGTCAAATTCCATGCCCCTCAGCAGAGAGTCACCAATCACCAAGACTTTCCTTTTCGTTCTAATGTTTGTAGCCCCATGGCACCTCTACTTGTTCCTGCCAGTCCTTGTTATACATCTGGCAGTGATTCTGTCACATCAGCCAGGGCCTAGAATTGATTTCTAGCTCCTGTGACATTCAGTGCCATCTTACTCTGTGCCTTCTGGTTCATGCTATCCATCTCTGAGGAGGTTCATTAGGAAAAAAATTAGCTTGTTGGAGATCTTGGTTTGCTGAGCAAAAGGAGAGATGGGGAAGTCTGTCTACAATCACCTTCTGTAGAAACTAGTTGAATCCAACAGAATGCCGAAGGGTAATATCCTGCTGTTCCTGCTTAAAGGAAATATTGATCCATCCCCATGAACTTTGCACACCCATCAGAGGCACAGTAAAGAACGCAATCCTACTTCAGGGCTTTCATTTGAATTGGTCCCACCTATCGCAATAAGAGTGGAAACCCCCCACACCCTGGTTCATTACAAGGTGGTTTCAGAGACGACTTGCAGTGTGCAAGACAACTTGCAGTGTGCACATTTCATATTGTTTCAAAAAAAAATTCTGCATATGTTTGATGAAGGCAACAGTGGGACAAAAATGTGTGTGTGTGTTTATATACCAAGGGAAACTGGGTGTGCCTCAGGCTACTTTCAGTTCTTTTTAAAAATTATTTTGATCTTTTTGGACCCTGATCTAATTCTCTCTTAACAGCCAGTGGAAAAGTACTAGTTAATATCAATGAGGGCTGTGTAACATCATGATATGTATGAAAAAATAATACACAAATACACATGTGCCTGCCTCCTGCCTACAACCCATTAGCTGGTATCTAGGTGGATGTTTGGTGTAGAGGACAACTAATCTCCAAAAATGAGCTTCCTTTTTTAACAATCTAGGTGATACCTCTGATATCTGAACCCCTCTTTCCTTGCATCCAACACACATCAAACAGGAGATGGAACAGCTGTGTTAGGATGTCTTTATTTCTGTGTTGTAAATATAGAAGTATACATTTATCTGATTTTGAAATTGCATAGAAGCAGGCTGGTTATTTGCTTTATTTACATTATCCCCAAAGGGCAGAATGGCAAGCAGTGTTGCCATTCTCAGAGGTAATCACAGATTAAAAGCAATTTTAAGTATAAGTGTAAAGCAGATGACATCTCTCATAGAAAGGTGGATTCTGTCAGGATTCCCTGCTAGTGCAGGAAGCGTGAAAGAAGAAGTGGGGTTGCTTACAGCCAAATTCAAGGAGAGATGAGGTTTTCAACATAGAGTAGTGATGGAACAGGATACTGCGTTAGGTGATGTCAAGATAAAGTAAATGCGAGACTGAATGGCATAAAACGTATGTAGAGTAAAGAAAGATGGAAGATGCGGAAATTGGAGTGTGGCTAGGCATTGTTAAAATTGCACACACAAAAAAGCCGGTAATTTTGAACTTCACAGTTTTTGGGTTAGTATTTATATTACAAAGACCTTTCTATAAGATGTGCTTTACAAAATCTATCAATTTAAAGCACACAGATATAACATGAAAACATAGTGACCTATAAACCAGAGCCTGATTTTTTTATACAACATTACTTAGTATAGGAAAGTGGTGTTTGAATCTGAATTCTCTCAAACCAATGGAAATGGCAAATCCAAGTCAATGAGGACTGTGAAGTTCATTACACTGATGACTAAAATGAGGCACAAATTCCCATATGCATTTTTATACAGAATGGAAATGTGATAGTAATTTTCTGCACATAATAATTAAGGATCGCCGAATGGAACCAAGATTGAACACAACATGAACATCATACAGGTACTGAAAAGCTTAGGTTAACTTATGAAGTAGGTTTGTCATATCACTGTAGTAGAACTGGTTTGCTCCTATTTTAGTGGGATTCTTAGTAAATATGTTTGATTGTAACCAAAACATTCAGAATTTTGATTAATGGGAATGCTGTTTTAGGATACTGAGAGAGTGACAGTTAAGAAAGTACATGGTGGATAAGGGATGAGGTGTAGTTAAGATGTCTTAATACCTGCTTCTATGGGCTGATTCTAGGATTTGGATTCTGAAATGGAATGGTTTTCTAAAGGTGGTCATGTTTAGGAAAAAAATGCTGTGTAAGGAACAGACATTTTAGGTGAGCTACATTAATGAGGTCATCATTACTGTCCTTTTGTCTCCTGGATGCTTGCATCTTTCATTTTGGAATTAAGATGTCAAAATGCATCTTTGCTTGCCCACTTTTCCTCCAGGATTGTTCTGCTGGGATGGAAGAAAAAAATCATGCGTAGTAAAAGGAGGTCTTCTCAAGCATGCTAGGGCTTGTTATGTGTATAACCCCACCCACTTGTACATATTGTGTGGTTGTGGGGAACCTACCTGTTGTAACTATCTGAAAGGAGGTGGCAGTCAGTGGTTTCAGAGGAGACAGCTTCCTGTACCTCTTGAAACACTGGTCACTGTGGCGGACATCCTGTTTTTGGCAAAACAGGTGCCTGCACTTTGAGTATATGAAGCCAGGCATTTAAATATATCGGATACTTTCTTTTATCAAGGAATCCTCAAGAGAGAGCTTTCATCTGTAAAAAGAATGTATCCCTGAACTGACAAGTAATGGGGGCAGGGGCGAGTTCCATAGGGCCACTGATTTATGGCGCTCTATTTATGTTCTGCAATGGAGCCACAAGCTTGTAAAGAATACTTTTGTGTTCTGTTCCTGGCTTAACCTGATAAGAGCACAAAAACTGATAGTGGTTTTTGCATTAAGACAGGGTCCTCCATAATTTTTTTTGGCCTTGCTTTAAATTAACACCCTTTTTTAAAAAAAGTGTTCGTTATCAATAAAGCCATTAAAAGAAAGTGTCTACCTCCCTAAACATAAAGAATGGTAACTCCTGAGACTTTCAATGCCAGGAAGTGAGAGCTTAAACTACAGTGATTCCTGGATAGTATCAATTCCAGTTGCCCCTCCAAAAACACTGTTTTGTATTGAGTTTTTAGTAGTTAAAAAAAAAAAATTCTACTTTCTTCCTTCACTTTGGTTCTGTTTCTTTGTTACTTTACCTTTTCAGCCATGTTATGTGGTGCATGCCCAGATAGTCTTATTTCCCACTCAGTAGGCCAGTCTTACAGGTGAATCACTTGCAGGGTGCATCAGCAATGTGCCAAATCAATGACCTGGCTGTTTCTTACATGCTCTATTTGACTGTGGAGATACTTTCCCCCCCACCAGCGTGAGTTACTGTGACTGTAAACTATTAGACATTGAATCTTTGTCCCAGGGACATCATTACCTTTGTAACCCCTGGTACTTGGTTAATAGGTTGAAGCACGTTTTGTTTTGAAGGGTACTGGGCACTCAAGGGCTTCAGGCCTGATCAAGACCTTAAACTACCTGCTTCTAGAACATGGAGAGAGGGAGGAATAAAACAACAACAACAACAACAATGAGGACTTTCAATTGCTTTTGTGTTAATAGCTCACTCCCACAGTGAATCTTCATTTTCTGGAGGAGCACACCATTATACTGGTGTAATATTCAGGTCATCAGACAAGGAAAGGCCAGAGTCCCTTTCTCTGGAGGTTTTCTCTGGTTTACTGAAAAACTTGCCATCTCTGTGAAGGCTAGCACTCCTCAGCAGTGTGGTGGGCTCTGCTGCCAAGCTTGAAGGCCGATTTGTTTCATAGCAAAGATCATCATAAGCATAATTCACATTGCCACAAGGGAAACTCTGTAGCTTCACCAGTTCAATCCCACCAATATCAGTGTGACGAAAATGGCTCTGACTGGGAGATGCTGGTGATGCCCTAGGACTAGGGGAAGAACTGCAGTTCCCATCGAATCCTGAATCTTCTCGGTCTCGTGTTACTTTGAATTTGGAGCTGGGTCCAGGCTGGCAAATACTTTCCAAGACCCAGGACCCATAAGTTGGGTTCCAAAGATTTTTGGTTTTATTCTTCAACTTGTGTGCTGGTTGACTTGTTGATGCTTGTTGTTGGTTGAGGGTTGGCTGGGCCCACATTCCAGTGCTGGAATCACTGAAGCAAGGTATGTTAGGTTCTCTGGCTGTCCAGTTACCAAGATTATCCACCAGCAGCTCCTGTGGATACTGTACATATTTGGGCACTGGATTATAGCCTTCTAATGTTCTTGGGCTTGTCTGAGGTGTAGGAGAAGGGTTCCCCAACGAAGGAACCATCCTGGTGGAACTGTTAGGGTGCAACAATGTATTTCCTTCATCCTCTGCCGTTGGGCTACATTCAATAGGCAGTTCTGTATTGATCACATCAGGGTCCTGCAACACAAGTAAGAATGCTGGATATTCCAAGTACTATCAGCAAAAGTCCATACCAGTTTTTCTCACCTGCACATACAGCAGGCATATGGAGGTAACATCATCCTGATGGTATCTGAATGTGCATAACTGTAACCCATGTTCAGATTCCCCAATATGAGAGCAGCTGATTGTCTTTCTCTGGCTGAAGTCAGATTACAAAGAACAGAGGGTCCCCACATTTTAAGAACCTTTTCAGGGGCACAAGCGACTAGGCTAGGAAGGAAAAGACTAGATGCACTACATGCATAACACTGTGTGGGACCTTTTGGATCCTGGACTATATAGTGTTCTCTGCTATGCCAAATTAAAGATAGTTATATGTCATAAAAAGATCCCCTTACCTGTGTACAGTACTTGATTCTTTCCAGAATGGTGGAGAAGTTGGGTCGATACTCAGGGCTATGTTGCCAGCACTGAGTCATGATCCGGTATCTTGATAAAGATATCAAGAAAAAAAACAGATGAAAAAAAATCCACATTTATATATTTCCCCTTCCTCCGTGAACAGATCTTCCTAGCATTTTTTAAAGGGACAGTTCTAAAAGGTGACGGAAGGTGTTCCTCCTTTCCATTCTGCATGGCAGTTGAAACTACCTACCCCAATGGCTGCTACATTCAGTAGGAAGGAAAGCCAAGGAAAATAGAAGGACTCGCTCACTCGTCTATTCTCTCTCAGCCAAGGGAGGAGATTGGGTCAGTTTTGATTGGTAAAAATGCATGTGAGGTTGGGGGGGAAGGGTTAAACCTCTATTTTTCCCACACTGTGATTATAAACCAAAGTTTCATTTAATCCTGTTAGCAGACAAAAGAGATTACATCTTTAAGGTCTTTTTTCGGACCATAGACTTCAATATCAGCAAATTGTTACAACAACAACAAAGCCTTTATTGGCATATCTCAGGTTATACACACTGTGATTAATTCAAAAGGGGAGCAGCACAACTGCGATTTCCATTTAAGAAATGTTGGGAAGATTGAATGTATATAAATTGAATGTTGTTATGTGATTATCTTTTTACGAACCTCCTAGCATCTTGCTTCAAAATTAAGACAGTGAGGGCCAGACTAGATTCAGAATGGTGACTAGAGATGGGCACGATCCGCAATACGATCGAAAAAAATCCACGATAATGGCGATCGTGCGATCGTGACCCGGCGGATTGTGATCGTCCATGGCCAACAATCAGCGATCAGGAGAGGCCTGGATCGTTGCATTCGGGCTTGGATCGGGGATCCAGACACTCAGGCGCCAGCAATCTATTCCCCTGGCAACAGAGCCAGGGGAAAGCCTGAGCTCTGTTTGCCCTCCTTCTGACGCCCTAGAAACCCGAATGGAAGCCCAGCTTTCCTTGATCAGCAGGGCTTCCTTCCAACCACGGAGCAGCAAAGCAGAGAAGACACCCAGGGGAGGGAGGGGGAAGGGGGTGTTCTGTAGCCATGGGCACTCCAATCTCATCCCTGCAAACCCTGATAGGCAGCTCTGATGGCCAAACACAGACCTCCTGTGTTGCTGAATGGGACCTGAGGGGAGGCAGCTCGTCGCCGCCTCCCCGTGCCCACCAGGCCTGGTGGCTGCTGCCAGCACCCACCATTCATGTATCGCTGGGAATACCAGCGTGCTCCAGTTTGGCTTGGCAAGTGGGCACATGGGGGGTGCTGCTGGCGAGTGGATAGACCCCCCACCCCCTGAGGGGAGGTGGCTCATTGCCGCCTCCCCATGCCTGACAGGCCCGGTGGCCGCCAGCACCACCCACCTTCCCACATAATACCAGCATGCCCTGCTTTGGCCTCCACGATCATGATCCACGGCTCGGGAACAGGAGATGATTGGCGCAGATCGTTATTTCGGGATCGTCATCGGCGCCGATCCACAATCCTCTGGATCATTAAAAATTTTTGGATCGTGCCCATCTCTAATGTTGACTTCAAACAAGTAATTCAAAATCAGTAATTCAATCACTCGCTGAAATGCTTAAGTCTTTTCATGGGAGAAACTTGGTTGAAAAATAGCCAAAAATAGATTTCCAATTTAAATTGTTTTTAAGAGAGCGGTACAAGAAATTTTTGTGATTTGCTAAAACATGGGTACAATGAGCTATTCTTTCTGCTTTTATTTTCACATATCCTCTTATTACAAGTGGTATTAAGGAAAACACAAAATAGATTTTTCTATTCTCAGCAAATTATCATACCTTAGGGCTCGGAGTGTTGGTGGGAGGAGGAAAAAACCTAGAGATATTGGCTGCAACGCTATGTCACTTACAGGGAAAACCATACCATAGAATTTCCGGTGATTACTAGAGCTACCTTATGTCACTTCCTAGTTTTCCCCAGAAGTGACTTTGAGATGCCACTGATGTTGACCTCCCCCCATGTCCCTGCTCCAACCCTCCTGCTGGTTGCCAGGCCTGGCAACTGTTGCTTGGCCTGGCAACTGTGTCATAATTTATTTATTTATACCCTACCTTTCTCCCCAATGGGGATGGGGACCCAAAGTGGCTTACATAATTCTCCACTTCGCCATTTTATCCCCATAACAACCTTGAGGGGTAGGTTAGGCTGAGAGTGTGTTGATTGGCCCAAGGTCATTTAGCAGGCTTCCATGGCAGAGTAGGGATTTGAACATGGTTCTCCCAGATCCTAGTTGGACACTCTAACTACTACACTTCTATAATGTGTATTGCAGGTACATCCACTACTGAGCTGTTGCTTGGCTTTAGTTATTACCAGTACAATCATGCACAAAATGAAATTGAAGTATATTTTATTGTTAATATAGATTGTTCCCAGTATAAATACTTTCTGGCCTGCCTTTTGCCTTTTAAAAAAAGCAAGATATACTCACACAGGTCCTGGACAATTCTTTGGTGGATCCATTCGTCCCCCACTGGTGACAAACTCTAGTACTTCCTGGTTGGTTTTGCAAGGATAAGGCATGTAGCCTAAAGAAAATATCTCCCAAAGCAGTACCCCAAAAGACCTAAAGCAGAGGATTGGCAAAGACAAGCCATTATCTGTTGATAGGGACCTTAGAGTTCCAGTGGTATAAGCTGGAAAGATCCATGCTGGAAATGTGTTACAAGGCAGAAGACTTAATCTTATGTTACAAACATGATGAGCATCAGGGTACAGGGTGTGGCTGTGTAATATATTTTTGAAAACATTTGAGTTAGTTTTGCAAACATAGCTATACCAAGTAAGTAATTAAAAAAGATGATCAACCCATTGCCTCCGTTTTAGTAGTGGGCATCTGAATACAAAAATATACTTCTGTGACTGTATTTATCTCCACATGTGCAAATGGGTGCTGAAGTACAGTTCTTCCCTCACTGTTCCTGAAATAGTGCCAATGTCAATCAGCCGTTTTGGAATGCAGAGAGGGGTGTTTACTCTTTTATATCAAATGAAAAGCTAGGGGCCTACTGTTGTTTTTGTTAAGGAAGAAAATTATTTTCAGTAATTTTAATTTTTCAGTAAAAATTTAAATTATTTTCAGTAATTTAAAAATGTGTAGTTATCTTTCTTTTTTAAAAAAAGGCTGATATTTTTCAGGATTTTGGTAAGAGGACCTAAGTTGCATATTCCTTTGGTTATGTGGCCACTCCCCTGGCTGATCTGATCATTGTTTTCTGGAAGTATTTCTCACAGAGGAAGTAAAATGTGTTGGGAGCATAATCAAGATGAGAGCAATGTCCAAGGACTTCTCCACCCTCAGCATTTCAATCTTCAAATCAATAACTATAGATTAACTGTTGTTGATGCAGACTTCTCTAAAACTCCGAGCCAGAGTTCTTGTAAAGGCAACTGGTTTCCTCAGCAACAACTTGGTACTTTCAAATAAAGCAGACATCTTTTTAAATTTCAACTTTATAACACTGCCAAGGGCAACCGGGACAGCATATGTGTTTGCTGCAATACCAATGAAGCTATTTCTTCACCAGTTGCTACATTCATAACATCATATGGGGCTGCCCTACACAGAATCAGAACATGGGTCTACCTACAAAGATACTGTCTATGCTGAATAACAGAAGCTCTCCAGGATGGCGGGCAAAAAAATTTCCCCCTCAAACTTGCTATCTGACCCTTTTAACTAGTGATGGTAGTTACTGAACCATCTACACACCAAAGAGAATTTGTACCACTGAACTATGTCTCTTCTGCATCTACTATAAGGGGAAAAGCACAAAATTTTGCTTATCCTACTGAAGAGACGTTAAGGTTATCCACAGTACTGAACTCACACAAGCCAACTGCTTATATGCAAATAGCTATCTTGCCATGCAGAGCTGGAATTTTTCAACTCTCAGTTCAGCTGAACATGTGGCATCATTCTCCATGTATTTTCAAGTCCTCAGCTGGTTAACTTCACTTTATTCCCTACAGAGACTTAAAAGATATTTACCAAGTATCCGTCTTGGAGGTGAAGATTCCTTCTAGGAAAGCCTCCGGGGGCATCCACTTGACTGGAAGCATTGCTCGTCCTCCTTTACGATAATAGCTTGCCCTGGTAAGACCAAAAAGAGAGAATTAAGGCCTGAAAAAGATACAGAAGAAATGAGGCCCCGTTTTCCACAGACCGTAGTAGGGATGTGTGTGCACGCACGCGCACGCGCACACACACACACACACAACCAGGCAATCTGTATCTGCAATTTGGTATCCCTGAAATCCTGATTAGATTAATCTAGTTAGAAAGTCCCAAATGTATCCAGCCATTATTCACTATGGGGAATAATTGGGGGGGGAAGCTTTTGAAAACTCTACCAAATTTGCAGGTGACCTACTCCTGATTGTCTGTTAAAGACCCCTCCCCCTGATTCTAGAAAGATTGGACCCTAGGGTCCGATTCTGTGGGCCCCTGAACAAGCTGCCCCTAACCACTTTTCATTGTTTTCTGTGGGAGAAACATTTCCAAGGCTTTCCAGGCAAAGGGCAGCCTTAGGCAAAGGCATTCCCTGGCCAAAAGCCAGTTCCAATGCGAGTCCCACTTGTGCACAAGCTGAACCAATGAAGCCCAACATAACCAAATTATAGCAAGGGAACCAAAGTCAAACCAGAGAATCCTCCCAAAGTGAAGCAAGGGAAAGGGTGAAGCTTGCTGGAGCCTCGGCGTTTAAAAGGTGGCTGGTGGTGTTGTATTAAAGTAAAAAAGGTACAGAAAAGAAGGGGAGAAAAAGGGGGACAAGCAAAGCAGGTGTAAAACTGTGTACTACAAGGACTATTAAAATACAAGATACCAAAGTCGTCATAACTAAAAGTGGCTGGTGGTGTCTGAAGGGCTCTTCTGGACCTCCAGTTGGGGTGGAGGGGTGAGATGAGATGGGGATCCTCTCTGCCTGCTGCATCCTCCCCCACCCCATCCACTCTCCTGCCCACCTCTGTTGTAGCTACCTGCAGCCTAATAATCCAGCTCAGCAGAGTTCAGTTCCCTGGATTCGATCTGGGATTCTCTCATGTGATTTGGCTTTATAGCCAAATCAGCATAAATCCAGATCCAGATATAAATCATATCATGAATCCCAGATTGCATGCCCCTAGACTGTAGTATTTCTGCTGGGAATGAGTTAAATATACTGGAAATATGGTGAACACAGAAGCAAGAATAGGCAAATTGTTTCCAGCATCATAGATTTCTGGTTTTGATCATAATGTTTTTCCATTATACTCTACACTCCTTTGCTCCAGAGTCTTGAATCCAATCTACAGTAGACGGTCCTTTCCAGGAGCACTGTCATTATTGGGGAGGGGCACAAAAACATAAGGGGGGAGAACAAGAAAACGTCACATTGGTAACAACTGGTGTGGTTTGTCCACACAGGATAACCCAGTTGTGAATGATGGCTACGGCAAAATGAAAGCGCAATATTAAGTGATGTGTGGGTGCAGCCATTGCTGCATTTCAGTGTTCTCAACTTTTCCTAAGTTCCCTGGACCAGACAGAAGGGATGAATTTCATCTTATCTCCTCCTTCAAGCTATAGCTGCTTTTTATACCCTACCTGTAGATATCCTGAGCCATTCCAAAGTCACCGATCTTGGCTACACGTCCAGGCTCAGTGCAAGTCAGAAGGCAGTTCCTTGCAGCTATATCCCTGAAAAGGGCATACACGTAATGGAAACTAGTACCTCAGCCAAAGCCATGAGTATGTAGTTAAAGAATACAATTAACTAATTCCTCATGCGGGATATAATGTGCTATCATTTCTGCAATCAATCCGATCTAGGTCTAGGACTCAACCACATTCCCGAAAGGTATTTACCTTTACATTTGCTCATTCAAATACTGTTTGCTATTAATATTTTAACTTTATAGTCTGTCTTGTCACACAACAGAACATCTTTATTTCCGATTATCCCTCTATATAGGTACGATTTATCATGCTATTTATTTTGAATCCTCCCCATAAAGTGGGAGGGTTTCATCTGCCCCCTTCCTGTACCTGAACCCCTCTGTCTCACCTTCCCTGTGGCCCTTCTCAGTAACCTCAATGTCACATGACCACATGAAGCTGCCTTCTACAGAATTAGAACGGGTCTGTCATGATCAGAATCCCCTCCTGTGCCTGGCATTGGCTCTCCAGGGTGTCATGTTGGAAGTTTTTTGCATCACCTCTTCCTGCTCTGGAATGAGCCTGGAACCTTCTAAGCTGCTACTGAGCCACAGCCCTCTCCCCTCCTCTAATTTCCCCTTCATCTCATGTCCCTTTCAGTATGTTTGGTTCCATGAAATGTATTGTTCAGAGTATCATAAATAGGGCAAGATGCCTGGGAGGCAGGCTAGAAACAAAGCTGCTATTCCTGTCTCTTTGCCCATGCCTGAAAGGCACCTTTTGGGAAACTGGACATTTTTAGTTAAAAGTGAGTGCTGAATTACTTTAAATAGCATAGAATATTAAAATACTGTTCACAGTTTTGCTTTATTATGTTCTTTGTATTTTTAAATAAAAGTATGTCTTTTGCATGGTTTAAGAGTGCCCTTTTAGAGTTCATTCCTTTACAGTAGAAATTCCTTTTAAAAACCACTACCTTTCCTTCTAACCAAGTGGTCAAAAAGAAAAGGGGAGAAAGCCTTGCAGTTTGTTCCACCAACATGATCTGGATAGTTAATATGTATGTCACAGCGTCATCACAAGGAAGTGGCACCCCAAGACAATGCAAGCGTCTGTGTGTGAGAAAGAGGCCACTAGTAAGCCTCTTTAAAGCAGATCAAACAACTTATCTTGCACAGCCTCAGTCTCCTCACTGCATTTGGAATAGCATCCAAGTGACACATGTTAAGCAACTATGCAAAGGAATAGGATGTAATTTATTGATGACAGCAAGAAAAAACTTATTTATAAGTGTAATTAACATGAAGCTTGCAGCAGTGCTGAAGGAGCTATAAATGACTGTGGAGATCTCTTGCCTTAAAGCAAGAGTTATATTAGATGGGACAGTTTTGCTTTAAAAAAATCTTGTACATATAATACACAACCATTTAAGCAGCAAAGAAGGTAACTTATCACTTAGATGGGCCTCCAAATCTTAAGATGTACAAAACTGTTAACTAACTTTTGAAAGTTAGCTAACTTTTGATAGGTTGTCTTCTGCTTGGGTTACATAGAATTAGTGTACAGGTAAAGTTAAAAAGGACCAAAGTCTCAGTAACACTGGTCTATGAATAACAAAATTTACTGCAAAACAATTAAAAAATTTAAGTACAACAGATGCCCAATCTACACATGCAGCAAAATCAGGTAATTATAAAATAATTTAATTGTAGAAAAGATGGCACCTACTTCATATTTTAGGTGAAGGATTGTGTTAAAATAAATTGCTTGCAAACAGGATGCCAGCACAGCTGGCTAAGGACTGGGCCAGAATGTATCTTCCTCATATGCTAATTTTATATATATGGACACCTTTGGAATTCTGAAACAGGGTAGTAGGCACAACAACAAAATGGCTGCTGCCAGAGATTGAGCCAACCACAAAATGTCAGAGTGTGAGGTTATGCTTAACAAATAGTAACTTTTCAACATTTCAGGCAGAAGCTCCACTTAACAGGAAACTTTTTATAATGAATATACTGTTTGGTTGTTGTGGATCTTCCGGGCTGTGTAGCCGTGGTCTTGGCGTTGTAGTTCCTGACGTTTCGCCAGCAGTTGTGGCTGGCATCTTCAGAGGTGTAGCACCAAAAGACAGAGATCTCTCAGTGTCACAGTGTGGAAAAGAAGTTGGCAGGTAATTTATATCTACTTAGGAAGGTAGGGTTGGGCTGAGTCATCCTGTAAGAGTTTCCAGGGTGTGGAATGCTAATGGAGGGAGGCTTCACTGTATCCTGAGGAGGTTATATACTGTTTTAAAATATTTAGTCCTGCTGGACAAAAGCCCCACCTGGCCCTGCCCACTTCCTAAAAATATGTGGCAGGCCCCAAGAAAGATGTGGGTACATAGCTTCCATGGGCACTGCATCAGGGACCCCTGATCTAATGCCTCCTTCTGTGGCACGTATGGGCCAGACTTGATTAAGTTATTTATCTGCACGTTCATTATTTTAACTCATGGTCTAAAATATCTGGGGACAGATGTACAATTGTAGAAAGGAAATGTGGATTAGACACTTCTGACAGAAAATTACCTTTCAAATTTGGTTTAAAAATTGTTGGGCTTACCACTTGGTTGGTCTTTAAATGGCTGGCCCAGTTTCTAATGCCAGAGCTGACCCCTGGGCAATACAAAGTTACCTCACCTGAGTCAGTCCAAGGGAGGAGAACCATCCTAAGAAATGTTTCCACTTGAAGTACAAATAAGAGCAGCAGCCACCTGGCTCTCAAATGGTGCTTTCCCCTCCTTTTATATGGTGCACTAAATAGTCATTTAGGAGATTCAAGTGGCTGAATGCTGAGCCAATGATCAACACTGGCCCATTCACACTCTGGAGCTCAGGAGTGGCACAATTAATCATATTCACTTGTCTATTCAATGTGGGTGCTCTATAGCATTAGGTCTGTTTCTTTAAAGAAAAAAAAGCTGGTGTTTCTAAATACAGGACCCCTACTTGTTCTATTATGCATTAATAGGCTCTTTTACCTTTGTTGAATGGCAAGCCTTGTTACAGATGCTATTATATATCCATCCACGTTCTGACACAATAAAGGACTTGGTTTTGAAAAAGCATGTCCTTAGTTCTATAATACAACGTCTCCATCTAGTGGACAGCAGGGAGATCTTCAAGCACATAATATATGTATAAATGAACTGCATATAAGTAATTTTTAAGGGCCTTTAGTATTCATCTGTTTCTTACTGGAAATAATTTGTGAAGTCCAACACATCCCTCTTTGAAAATGTAATTTACTAGTATGAGGTTCCTATAGCTCAGTGGTAGAATATCTGCGTTGCAGGCAGAAGTCTCCAGGTTCAGACCCCGACCTCTTCAGTTAAAAAGAAAGACTGTGTGAAAGACTTTGACCTGAGACTCTGAACACTGCTGCCAATCAAATCAGGTAATAGTGACCAATGGTCAGATTCAGTATAAGGAAACATCATGTGTTCATGCCATCTAACATCTCACCTGGTCAACAAGAATTCTACAAGGTTTGGCTTGCCTGAGGTTGGCCTCTGTGACAATCTCTGTCTCTGGGCCGCTGGAGGCGGGAGATCTCCTGCTCCCACCCTCCAGCCCCTGCCCCCATTTACCTGACTGGCGAGGGAGGCACAAGCTGCCTGGGACCACGCTTCTGGGTGACGTGGCTCACTCCCATGGGCCCGATCCAGGCCATATCGAGCTGCTGTGGAGTGGGGGAGTACTCCTGTGCTCTGCTGCAGCCCGATCTGGGCCAATTCGAGCCTGAATTGGCCTGGATCGGGCCCGAACTGGGAAGCATTCCTGCACAGAATGGCCATTCTGGGCTGTTTGGGCCTGAATTGGGCCAGATTGGGCCCGAATCGGCCTGGATCTGGCCAGATTGGGTTGCTACGGAACACACAAGTGCTCCCCTGCTCGACTTGGCCCATTCTGGGCTGATTCAGGCCTGAACTGGGCCAATTTGGGCCTGAGTTGGCCCTGATCGGGCCACTGTAGAGCATGGGAATGCTCCCGCACTCCATAGTGCCCTGATTTGGGCCAAATAGGCCCAAATCCAGCCTGATTTGGGCCTGATCCAAGCGCAATTCACCCCTCCCCCTGTGGAGCACATGCACGCTCCCAAGGTGGCCGCAGCCCACATAATGGTGTCACTTCCCAGAAGTGATGTCATCACACGGGCCCAGGAGCAACAGCGCAGGTAGGTGCCGGGTCCCCCACCTTCCACCAGGAGGATAGGAGGACCTGGCAACCCTACTGTGATTGCATATTCCAACATGTGGGCTGGAATATGTGATCTTAAAAAACAGCTGGAGGAGGGTATTATGGTTCAGAGTTGTAGCACTGAAGAAAAGCAAGATTAATGCTTCCCTTTGTACCAATTCCCTAATCAAAAATGACATCCTCTCTCTTTTTTCTAGTGTAGTTAAAAGGGGGGTTGTGTACAAAGTTTGTAAGCATTCATGGGATGAATTTCCCATCTTCAAAATGCTGCATCTAATATCATAATGAACAATGAACTTTCACTGCTCTTAAAAAGCAAGTTTCCAGTTTAGATGGTAAAACTCAAATCTGCATTGGGAATTTAAGCCATACTGGGCCAATGTACTGAAGAACACATTCATGATTTTCCTGAAGCAAACCAAGGACTACAGTATGAAGTTCTTTATGTTGCGAAGCCTCTGTTACCTGTGGATGAAGTGATTCTCTTCAAGATATTTGCAGCCACAAGCAATGTCCCTGGCTATGTTTAGCAGGTCTTGCATCGTCAAAGTGGATGGCTGATTCTGTGGGAGATTCCATTGAGAAAGAGGAAGATGAACAAAAAATTAGAAACATAAGATGCACCCTGCGGGAACAGACAAATCATTTCTCTAATCCAGGATCTTGTTTCTCACAGTGGCCAATCAGATGGTCTATAAGACTCATGGCAGAGACACGGAGCCTGTCTTGGTCGTGGCTTCCAGAAACTGGTAGCCTATGAACATGGAGATCCCATTTAAACGTCATGGCTGATAGCCATCAAGGGCCCTATTCGTGATGAATTTTTCTAATGTACTTTTAAAACCAGTTCAGCTACTGGCCAACACTACACTCCATGGCAGTGAATCCCCCAATCTAGTTATGAATTCCATGAAGTAATTTCTTCTGTCTGTTCTGAACTGACAGTCTATCAACTTCACTAGATGAATGCTAGTTCTAGCATTTTGGGAGTGGAGAAAAGTTCTTTCTAGTCCAGAGTAAGACTCTGCAAAATCTTTGGGTTCTGTGAACATCCCTCAGGGGTTCTGCAAAATGTTACCTCCCACCTCACACATTTCATTTTCATCAAGCTATAATTATTAATTAGCATAGGTGGTTTTTGCATTTGAATTTTGGAATTGTTAAATAAATTACTACTAATCTCTACTTTGTTCTTACAGTCTTGGGAGGGCAGTGGGGGTCTAGAGGTTATCAAGACAATAAAGGAGGGGGACCCTCAACCAAAAAGGATTGAAAGCTATTGTTCCTTTCACTTTCTCCATACCACATGTATTTTTTATAAACTTCTACCACATCACTGGCACAGGACATTTTGTGGCCTGAGATAGAACCTCCAGATTCTCTTTTCCCAGTAAAAAATAAGGATAAACATCCTCTCACTCAGAATCTTCTGCCTGAGGCATCTGCCTTTCTTTCTAACAGTATCTAGGAAATTTGAAATTGTCTTTGTAGAAGGACTTGAATGAGGTGGCCCTCCTTTCACATTTTTAAGACCGAATCCTGTACAAAAATTAACCTAGAAGATGTATGAAAAAAAGAAATTCTTCCTGCTAGTGGTGTTTTGTATGAAGATAAAAACTGGTTTGGTGGATCGCTTAAAGAGATTAGCAGGATTTGAGTCCAGTAGCACCTTAAAGGCCAACAACATTTCCAGGATATTCGCTTTTGAGAGTCAAATCTCTTTGATAGTTTTTCTCTCAAAAACTTATGCACTAGAAATCTTGTTGTTCTTTAAGGTGCCACTGAACTAGCACCTAGCTGTTCTATTGCAGAGCGACAGAGCTACCCACCTAAAACTGTCTTCATTAAAGAGATTAAACAGGACCACTAAATGGCTATAGACCTTTTAATTGAAGAAGTGAGCTGTGACCCTACCACAAATTTTGTTAGTTTTATAGATGCTACTAGACTTTTTCTCTTTTCTACTGCTAAATGACTAATAGCGAGATCAAAAACCAAGTTACATACTTCAAAGTCCACTGAAACCAAGCAGACACTGTTAAGATTGCTAGATAACCATTCCTTTGTCAGGCAGATTATAGGCTAATACTCCAGACTGGATAGCGGATGTCTGGTCAGAAGGAACTAATTTTAGAAATGGTTTCTTGACAGGAACGGAATCTCTGTGTACTTGAATAATGTACCCATCTAAGTTTAGAGAAAGTGACTGCAAATAGCAATTGACACTTTGGAAGAGACAAAAGAGGAACAAAGAACTGTGAGTTGGCTGAAGAGTGCCTCTTTGAAGAGATGATGTGGGATAATAAATCTGCTGCCATGCAAGTGTGCCTATTTAATTTGCTCTGATTGTACAGCTGAAAATAAAGAAAAAATTCCAAAAAATTATCTAAGTCTCCATCAGTCTGAAATCTGAAGAAAATTAACTCCAGCAGTGCTTGTCCCTGCAAGTTCTCACTGCCTGGGCAAATATGGAATGCATAATGAAAGGTGGACTAAGGTTGCCAAATTTGGCTGGTTGGCAATCAAGAACAGGAGATTGTTCATTACTAATTAAGGATAGTCTTGTATATGGTTTTATGATCTCTCTCTCTCTCTCTTGCTCTCTCTCTCTCTCTTACTGTGGCAGACCTGATGCAGATTTTAGCCCCAACAATTCAGCCTCCCAGAACTCAAGATGCTGAACTAATGAGTTCCGCCTACTTACGTTTTTCCCCATGGGGAAAATTCCTTGGTGTGTCACTAGGAAAACAGTTATGCAAAAGTGTTTTTCCAGTTCTTTAGGGGAGTGCAGGTTAGAGGAGAATCACCACTTAAAGTTGACTGAGGCCTCTTAAATCTGTCAAAGAAATATGTATTCCTTTCTGCCTCCCTTGTAGTTATCTTGTTCACCTTACTGCCTTTCACCATGCAATTAGCATTCCAGAGATATAAAGCTGGTGCGCTACCATCTCGATGAATCATCTCACAGCACATACATAAGCCCTTTTCTATTGGAGGTTAGAGTTCTGCAAACAAAAGACTGTGTGTCTTTCTAAGAGATTTCCCAGTTTCTGTCAATTCTCAAGGATTAATGACTCAAATGATGCTGCCTGAGAATACCAAAACTGCCAAAGTTTTCAGCCTGGATTCAATCCCATCGCAGGACACTGTCCTCCTCTCAATGCAACTAAAGATGCATAAAAGCCACTTCTCAGTCCCCAAACTGTGGCAGCTGCTGTCTGGATCCTACCTGCTACCCCAGCCCCACAGATGATCTACTCCTGCTGAAATCAGTGTCCTCTGGACTTCCCATGGACTGCATAGGCTTCCAACGCACTGAATCATTCTTTCTTCCTCCTGACTGCTACGCAGAATAGGAAAGGTATATCTTTGCTTCCCCTATTCCACTTATTTTTCAAGTCATACTGTGCCACCCAGAGAACTGGCGTTCTGCTTCTCTCTGCTAGGTAGGAAGGCTAGACACTTCTGTCCTGTTCCCCATTTAAGCTTAAAGGCAACTACTTTTCCAAATTGGAATAGTTCTTGTTGATATTTTCTGGATGTTGTTAGGAAATGTACTATTTGCTTGGGCTTTGTTTTAAGAACTGCTAGTATTTACTCAGGTTAAGTTCCTTCCCCCTCCTTCCTAATATTGTACCTGTGGAGAGTGCCCTCAAGTCATAGCTGACTTATGGCGACCCTTGGTGGGGTTTTCATGGCAAGAGACTATCAGAGGTGGTTTGCCATTGCCTGCCTCTGTAATCCTGATCTTTGGTGGAGGTATCCCATCCAATTACTATCCAAGGCTGACCCTTCTTAGCTTCTAAGATCTGATGAGATCAGGCTCACCTGAGCTATCCTGGTCAGGACAAAATTGTACCTAATCCATCAATAAACTCCATATTTCTCTCTAAACCTGTTTCTGTTGTTCTTTTCCTGCTGAATCACACTCCTCACAGCCACCTTATTAGGTGAAGATCCCTGTTCCCTCCCAGCACAAACAAGTAAGCCAATTGCCCATGCCAGTCAGAACATGCATGTTCACATGTTTGCAGGGATGTGGTTACAGGCTCATTCTTCTTCCTTTACGTGTCTGTGAAATGAACTCTTCAGGAGTTAATCCAGTCTTTATAAAGATACTGCATAAGGATTAGGACATGGAGAAAAACAGAAAGGTACACTCTTCGAGTTTACCTACTCTAATAGCCTTCTGGGCCATTTGAATCCTGTGTACACATCACTGCTACAGAATCAGCTCTATATATTTCTACAAAATGGATGCTCATCCTTTAAGTCAATGGATTTACATGTGAGCAGTTCTCTTTGTTCAAAACTTAAACTGACCCTTTCTGCTGTAGGTTGGTAACACTAGAACAGGATTTGGTTGCAGTTTTCAGGCTAAAACTCTGCTTATAAATAGTTTTAACCCTCTATTTCCTCTTTACTTTCAAATATAATAAATTCCATGATGAATCCACCCCACCCACCCCACCGCAGCAAGGGAAAATTGTCAGTGAATAGCAGAAGCTGGGCATGCTACAGTAAGCCTTGTCCAAAGAGATATGGGCCGCTAAAGAAACAGGAAGGGAGAAAGGGCTAGCTTACCTCCCGAGGGCGATTCTGCCGAAGGAAGCTCTTCATATCTCCACCAGTCATAAGCTCCAACAGGATAAAGCGAGGCAAGGTCTGGAGGCTTACCCCAACACACTGCACAATATTCTGGTGATTGAATTTACTGCAAAACCAGTACCACATGAGTAGAGAGGAGAGAGAATTGATAGCCGTGTCAGACATTGGCCATGATCTTTGACTTAGGCATCAGTATTATGAATGCTTTCCTGGAAATAAGCACTATAACCTATATTTTTTTAAAAAAGGAACTGTGAGAAATTGCTTAAACTCTGCCACATAATAGCGGTCATAGATGAAACTCCCCATTGTATTAGAGCCTATCTAGATAATTTTTTTTCCCATAAGAGAGTCATCTCTATCTATATTTTGGGATATAGCTGGCTCCCTCATGGAAGAATCCCTGCTGCAGGAGAAATTTTTTCTAGTACTCAAGCCACAATTGTTTTGTGCCCGGAAAATGGGATCCTTCCCCCTGCTAGCATTCCAATTGTTATTGCATACACCATGAAGTTTGTGGTTTGTGGTTGCACATGCCAACTCACAAATGGCTAAAGAGAACTACTCACTCTTCTGAGGCCTGCATCATGTTGCAAATTCTATTTCTTTTTTATAATTGTATTTTATTATTTGAGGACAAATACTTCCTTAATGGAGCACATCCACAGGGTAGGCAGCCCTTCCCAATGCATTAATGTCATCATGACAGTTAATTAAAAAAATAATTAAGTTTATTTGGTAATTTGAGGCTGTGCCACCTGGCCTTCCCCAAAAGCTGGAGTGCACATCTGCCTTTAGCAAATATTGAAAATATGTTATCTCCTTCCCTCTCTCCATCCCACACTGCTTTAAGCTCCAGTAACTGAGGTATTTGTTTTCACCCTACCTGTCTTTCCTCCTTAAAGCAGCCCATTGGAACCATTCTTAATAATACAGAAGGGACAGGAGTTAAGCCTTTTCCTCCTCAGAACCACAGCCCCAATCAATATTGCCCCCCTTTACCCCAGTCCCCTGTTATATAGGAACAAATAACACACCTGAAATTACAATCCCAGGAGTCAAGAACTGTATTTCATTTGGCTATTACGGAGCTTTGAGTGTGCAGAGAAACCATGGACCACCCAAAGTTTTACAGGATGGTTTCTTACTTTAACTTCAGCATACAGAAATGAGTATTTCAAAAATCACAAATATCCCCATAATTATTTATCTATGTAGGATATCTCCTACAAATGCCTCCAGGAATGTTTTTGTCCCGAACACTCAGGGAGTGGCAAAGACACAGAGGTTCATCAGTCTAGCCACAAACATGCAATCTTTCAAATTTATTTTGAAGAGTAAATGCCTGTAAGGAATGTTACTAAGGCGTGTCTCACTCTGTAAGGAGTGCCATTAAGGTGTGTCAAGGAGGGGGCACAAAACAAGCCGTCAGCATAGCTTCTGGATTGCCAAGAAGAATCAAGAGGAATCATGTCAGTCCTATCTTCAGCTGCTTAGCTCACCTGGGTCACTGAGAAAGGCTACACCCAGTAGCCATGGTTAACAATGCCTCCTAGGGACACATAGATTTGCAGACTTTGGCTCTCCTCTACATGGCCATCGCAGAGTGAATAAATGGGAATTTCATGTGTGAAGCAGCTCCTTGGTCCTATCTGCAGCACAAGGGAAGCAACTTATATTTGCACAATAGTAAAGAGTCCAGTAGCACCTTTAAGACTAACCAACTTTATTGTAGCATACACTTCTGAGAACCACAGCTCTCTTCGTCAGATGCAACATCTGACGAAGAGAGTTGTGGTTCTCGAAAGCTTATGCTACAATAAAGTTGGTTAGTCTTAAAGGTGCTACTGGACTCTTTACTATTTTGCAACTACAGACTAACATGGCTAACTCCTCTGGATCCAGCTTATATTTGGTTCTCCTTAGCGGGAGTAACACAGTAGCCTGTAATCTGGCTAGTTGTCTTTGTCTCTCTTGCCTAGATTTCTTTGTCTCTCTTGCCTTCTCACTTCTCTAAGCCATTATCAGCCCCCTGGATCCCACCTACTTCTGCATATTTGCCCGGCTCCCTGCTTGTGTACTCTAGATTTTCCTGGTCCTGTTCCCACTTGTCTATCTGGCTCTTGCTCTTTATGGCCAGCTATCACTTTATAGAATCTGCATGTCAAGTCATCATGATCCAGGAACGGCTTCCATGGAACATGTTCAGCATTAAGGACTGTACATGTATGTGGAAGTAAGGTGGCATTATTCGGCGGAGTACACTTTCGTTTTAATATTATTTAGAATTCCAAGAATGATCCAACTATTTTATTCTCAACTGGCAAATGAAAAACGTATAGTATTTGCAAAGCCTTCCCGCAAACACAGCTTGGCTGAATCCACATTACCTTGGCGGGTCCCGGTTTTGCACTAAATGTTCACTAAACACCCAGAAGTATAGCGTCTTTCTAGCGTGATTCAAATCTAGCGCAATTTGAATCATGCTAGAAAGACGCTATATGTCCAGGTGTTTAGCAAACATTTAGTGCGACACTGGGACGTGCTGAGGTAATGTGGATTCAGCCCTTGTCTGATTCTTATGTTCAGCACAACCCCAGAGATAGCAGACTGACTAGGGCGGAGCAATAGGTGGGTGCTCCCTGACCTAGTTACAAGATGGGCATCAAAGATCATGAAATATGGGTAAGATATACTGACCAATGTCACTATTAAATGGCGACTATAAAATATTTACAGCTGTCCTTGCAAAAAGACTTAGCAGCAGATTTTAGGGCTGGTATATTGATTCAGATCGTGCAGGTTTCTTAAAAGAGAGAAAATTATCCTGGAACATAAAATGATTAATCATTCCATTGGATGTGGTTAATGAAAATAAGAGGCCTGTAAGTCTTTTATGTTGTGGGTACTGATCAAATAAGCTGGCCTTTTCTGGTATCAAGTATTAATGGTATTTGGATTTGAAAGAAGATTCCAAGTATGTGAGGGGGGGGGGAATGTGACATCATCATAAAGCCAGAATTTTGGTTAATAGTTTTCAATCATCACCATTTAATCTGGAGCAAGAGGTTAGGCAATGGTGCCCTCTTTCACCCCTCCTCTTCAACCTACATATTAAGGTTCTAGCCAAGAAGGTGAGGCAGAAAGAACAAATTATAAGAATTACATATCAGGAGGGACAAACAAAAATAATGTTCTATGCAGATGATGTGGTTTCTGCATTACAAAGGCTTCTGCTTGCAGCTGTCTAGAACTCTACAGTTTGTCCAAGACTCTGGATATAAGGTCAGCTCAGATACGTCAGTTCTCATACAGCCAAAGTACATGTTACAGCAGCAGCAGGTCCAACCAGTGGCCGCAGACACCATTTTAGAAGAGAATCTAGCCATGTAAAAATTAATGTGGATTAGGACCACTGGGCAGTGTCCCCCAACCCCAACCTTTTCAAGTGTGGAAATAGTCACAAGAGGCTGTTTTGACACTTGAAAAGGATGGGAGAGGAGTGGCAGCAGAGTACTATAACAAAAATTCCCCTAACAATTACATGGTGCCTCTACGCCACCTCGTGGAAATTTTTAAATGGCTAAATTCACCTCTAAAATGGTGGCAGCAGCCACAGTTGTGTTTTTTTAAATGACTGTAAAATAATCACTTGTTATTGTCAACATTATACAGTTTTCTTGGTGTGGAAGAATTAAGCTCATTTTCAAGACATAGATTTTTTTTTAAAACCCATATGCCAGCTTGCTCAGAACTAAATGCGGGTAGCAAGTCAGGCAGACTAGCAACAATACTGCTTCTCATTATCCTTAAAGGTCCACACTGATTCTTAACCTGATCTGTTGCCAGTTCATGGAAGGAGAACACAGAAATGGGAACTTGCCCTGTTAACAGAGATACAAAATAGAATGAAATAGAACACAATGAGATAAGAAATAGAACAAACACAATTACGCTCTGCTTTTCAAGCTCTTACTGCTGAAATCAAACCATGGCCATTTCCACACACGTTGAATAATGTACTTTCAATGCACTTTAGCAATCTTTTGGAAATGGATTTTTGTTCCACACATGGAAAAGCTGTTCCAAATGTTCACTAAAGAGTATTGAAAGTGGATTATCCAACGTGTGTGGAAGCAGCCCATGCCTTGAGTAAAATCCTCCAAGATGCATTATTTTCTAGCCTTATTTGTTTAGAAAAACCCAATGATACTTCCAAGTAGGAGAGTTAAAATGCACCTTATTATAAGTGCTTCCATCAGGAAATCCATCTCATCCTGCTCAGAACAGATTTCTGGCAATGTCTGTAAAGAGTGAGAGAAAAGTGTGGCTCCATTACAAAATGAACAATGTTACTGGCACACGATAATAAAAAAGTTGAGGTCTTTAACTGGATCATATCTCTAGTTTGTTATTGTTTCATATTTTATTCTACCTTTTGGCCTGTAAAAGAACCCCTCAGGCTAAAATATAATAAAACACCTAAACTGCCATTTTAAAACAATCCTTAAAACAACATTCATCGTATCTGTGGCGCTGCCTGTGTGCAGTGGATATTGCATTTAAGACATTAAATACAAACATTATCTGCAACAGTCTATCTTGCAATCCAAAGTAAAGCGAGAGGTTCGTCTGTGGAGTTTATGAGTAAGAGTGACTAAAGAGTGAGAGAGGAGAGAGAGAAAGAAGGGCTGAATCCACACTACCATCGTTCTCGCGGCAGTTTTTCGCTTCCGCAGCGCCATTCCTTCATCTGTTCACACGCATTGTCTCCGAAGCCGTCTTTAATTCGGCATGGCGTCGCCACAGCCCATTGCACTTTCGCCGCGGGTTATCTTTTGACGAATAACTGCCCTCCATTGAATTCCAAGCCTCTCTTGACCTGCCTCCCAATTAAGGAGTAATTCTCCGCCTTTGTCCCCACCCCTTTTTTAAAAAAATAGAGTACCGTGTTGATATGGCGACATCTCATCATATTAATCTCATTTTAAAAAAGCGTGCAGACCTCAAATATCAGAGGAACAATTTCATATGTTAATTCAATTTATATATTTTGGGGGGGGGCATCCACATGATACTGAAATCATGGCTCATGTTACGCCCGACACGGACTGTGCCGACGAGTTAGGCACAGATGTCAATTTTCCAAAGACAAAATGAAGCTCTGCTGTGGGATGCTGCTGTAGGTGATCGTGACCGCTCACCCATTCCCGGATGATTTCAACCAGCATGCAGGCTGTGATGTTCCGAGCGCTCATCGTAAGTGTCTCGGGTGATTTTTAAAAATATATTATATTAATGGTGTCGTTGTACCATTGAACCAGGATGCTTACTTGTCGATATAGCGTCAATTTGACTTTTTTTAAAAAAATAAAATAAACCAGGGCCGTTCAGGTTTTTCCCGCCCCTGGATGCATCTTTTTAAAAGGGGATGTGATCATCTGATTGCGCAGGAGAAACGCTGTTCCAGGGGTAATGTGGACAAACGAACGAAGACTGCGCAATAACTGATGATGCAATCATTGTACAAGAAAAGCGGGAGCTAAGGTAGTGTGGAATCAGCCAAGGTATGTTAAGTTTTGTATATTCACATGGGTTTTCAGAGAATGTTTGTATTTACCCATACAAAGGCCAGCTACAGTCTGTCTTTATATTATTAAAATCAAGCTAAGGAAACAGTTTTATTTTGCTTCTATCAGTAGTTTTTTCTATTGTTCAGGGACAAACTAAACTCTATTGGTTTGAAAAAGAAGGGCTGCATAGTCAGAATCCCTTTAACACCTAAAGCACAATTCATTTCTACCATACAATCCTGAATTTCTCTTTTGTTTTGAAACCAAAGAACTGCTATGCTTGACCAGATCAATATCTATGTAATTCAGCCATCTTAATCCTAACAACTAGAAATTACTAGAAGTCCTCTTTCTGCCCATGTCTGCTATCCTTCATATCACTCAGGTGGGCAATACAAAGGTACAAACAGAATTTCCAGGTTCTCATCGCGTACCACAGCATACATATTAGTCTATACTAGAAATATACAAAGAGGTAACTTTGTGTGAACAAAATGGCATGGGCTAGAGTTTGGGATCATCAGTAAGAACCTTTAACTAAGACCAATTGATATCACCTGTTTTTGTGGCATACTCTGTTGTGCATTATTATGAGTATTGATTGGGAAGGGAGGAGCTGGAATTTGGTGGTACATGATGGAGGATCCCTGAGAGACAGAATGAGAGTTCAACTAGATGATCCTCTAATCTCTTTTGACCCACACTTCTAGGATATTAAGAATCATTCCAGTTTATTGGCTTATTAGTATGCTCATAACAAAATGCTCACAGCAAAGCACTAGGAAGCATACCTTAGAATTTTTAATCAAAGGAAAAGCCTGAGCTTTCATACTGATGTTGATTTCAAAAAGGCTCACAGGACTGTGAATGTACTTTAAGTTCGGTTTTCACTATATTTATCAGCTAATCTAGTACTGACATATTCACATGCACTGGCTGCTCTACTGCTGGCACCTCCTGCCCACCACCTTTTCGTTGGGGAAACAAGGCACCCTACAGTAGGGTTGCCAGGTCTAGATTGGGAAATTCCTGGAGATTTTGGTAGTGGAGCCTGGAGAAGGCAGGGGATGGGGAGGAAAGGGACCTCAGCAAGGTATAATGCCATACAGCCCACCATCCAAAGCAGCCATTTTCTCCAGGGCAACTGAGTTCTATGGCCTGGAGATCAGTTATAATTCCGGGGGATCTCCAGCTACCACTTGGTGGCTGGCAACCCTACTGTCATGGCCCAGTCTGAGAGTGAGGTCTCCTCTGGAGGAGAGGAGCCTCGTGTAGCCAGCCGGGACTCCTCAGGAGAAGAGGAGCCCTGTGTAGCCAGCCCTAGCCCTGATTCAGCAGAAGCCAGCAATCAGGAGCAACAGCTGCTGGCTGATCAGAGCTTACAGCCAGCAGCTGAGGCACCAGCACCCTCAAGCTCCAATACTACAGAGGAAGCTCAGCCAGGGACTTCTACAGGTGCAGCGCAGCCAAGAGCCTCCACCCCCCCAGGTTCACCCACGCCCAAGGAACGCCGCAGGCAGCGCCAGAGACTGGAACTGCAGGAGAGATGGCGCAGTGCTCGCCTCTTAAGCCAACGCCAGCTGCTGGAGAGTGATGATGAGTAGTGACAGGATAGAGCCCCAGCAGCTGGCTGAAAACCACGCCTGGCTATAAGAGCCAGTCTGGAGGAACTGCTGGGCATGGAAGCAACGTGTCTACTGCTTGCAACCACTCCGTGTTTCGTGAACCTTGCCCGTGCCTGCTTTTGGACCTGACACGATCGGTGACTGACCTTGGACTGTGCCTGACCTTGCTTTTGGACTCTGGACTCACTCCTGGCTTTATCTCGTGCTCTGACCACCGGTTTGACTTGGCTTTTGCTCTTGGAACTCCCCTTTGACTTTGGCTTTAAGGCTTGGATTTGAACCACCCTGCTTGGGCTGGCCCAGCCCGTGACACCTACCCTACAGCCATCTTGGGCTCTTTGCAGGAGGATGTTTTAATTTCCAGGAGGAGGAGTTAGAGGAGGAACAGGCCATGGAGAAAGAGGGAAAGGTAACCAAAAACAAAGAGGAGGAACAGGCAAAAGAAAAGTACCCAGTTTCATTCTACTTACAGTCCAAAATAGAGATGGGCGCGAACAGCAATAAGCAACCCAAAAAAGCCACAAATAGTCCAATCTGCTGTTCGCGAACAAGCTGTTTGTGAGGCCTCATTCTAAATGAACAAGTGGTCATTGCAAGCCTCATTCATTGCTGTCCATTGCTGTTCATCAAGCCAGACAGTCTGGCACCTGCAATCAATTCCCTTGGCAACTTAAGCAGGGATTGTCTGAACTCTGTCTGAACTCCTGCTGTTGCCCTGGAAACCCCAATCTAAACCCAATTTAGCTTGATAGGCAGGTCTTCCTTTCAAGTGTGGAGATCCAAATTTGTTACAACAAGGGAGCAAAGACCAGGGGGGAGGGGGGCTCCCAGCTCTGACTTTGCAGACAGTGGAGAGGGAGAGAGACAGTTCTTGTTGGCATTTTGATAGAGAGAGTGCATTGGAGCTTGAATTTTCTTTGTGTGTGGTGGGATAGGGATCTACCCCTTCAAGTTCTAGGGCTGCTGCCAGGCTCTGGGCCAAGCTATTATTTATTATTGGTACCTTTCCTGGTGCCTGCTCAGGTCAGGTTTCTGGGAGTGGTGCAGTAGGGATTTACCCCTTCAAGTTCCAGGGCTGCTGCCAGGCTCTGGGGCCAAGCTATTATTTATTATTGGTACATTTCCTGCTGCCTGCATAGGTCAGGTTTCTGGGAGTGGTGCAGTAGGGGTCTTGACTTGGATGATGGCTGGAGGAGAGCCTGCTGGCCCCCATGAACAGCCAACCACAAACATGTTTATGAACAGGGCTATGTTCGTGGTTGTTCGTGAGTCCCTGTTCGTGGATGGCAACGAACAATGAACATCATGTTCATTTTTTTTTCTGTTCGTGCCCATCTCTAGTTCAAAAGAGTTTAAAAGAGGCAAGAATTAAAATATGTATTATAGATATTAACATCAGTATATTGACTACAGGAATTCATAACATTCATGAGAGCTCCTGTCCTTATAATGCAAATTTCTGTCCATTCGTTGTTGACACTAACCTTGATAGCCACTTGCAGAGGTCTGGGATCTGCTGTGATTCCTACCACTGTCCCTTTGTAAACTTCACCAAATGCTCCATGTCCAAGAGCCCTGAAAGGGAGAGGGAGAAAGCTTGCATCAGCCCATGTCTGAGCCAAGCAAACACTCTTGTATTCTCAAAGGTTCCAGAGCAAGTATGATAGGGTCAGTTTTCTTGTGGGAATAATACTGGAATCCTACATGTTATTTATTGGCAGATTATTTATGAACTGACCACAAGCTTCACGGAGCAAGCAAGAGGCCCGATGATGCTGATCTTTCAGCACTATTTCCCCCTAAAGCAAACAGCAGGCATTTGGAGTTGCCAGTCAGTTTCAAAACTGAGACAGAAGCCTTTGTAGGCTTCCAACTACTAAACTGAGCAAATTTCTGTAAATAGAGGCTGCCAGATAGCTTATGAAGGCTATTAACAAGTAGAGGCTGCCAGATAGCTTATGAAGGCTATTAACAAGTATTTTCAGCTAGCTTTAAAAACAACGACTGACCTTCAGTGCCTATTAGAAAGCATTCAAGTTATATAAAAGAAATTTCCTTGATATAACTAGAGGTGGGCACGAACAGCAATACGAACAAAAAAAAAGCCACGATCAGCCCAATAAGCTGTTCACGAGCAAGCTGTTCGTGAGGCCCCATTCTCGATGAACATGTGTTCGTTCCAAGCCCTGTTTGTGGTGTTCATCAGCTGTTTGTTACGCCAGACAGTCTGGCACCTTTCAATCAATTCACTTGGCAACAGTAGGCACAGACTTTCTGAATGCTGTCTGAACTCCTGTTGCCCTAGAAACCCCAATCTAAGCCCAGGGGCACTTCACCCCCGACTCAGCTGCCTGTTAGGGAAAACCCTGACAAGGGCTGATTGCAGCCTGTTGGGGTTTAAATTTCCATCTCCCTGCTGCTCCACAGTGCAGGAAGAGGGACATTTAAATCCCCCACTTAGCTGCTTGTCAGGGAAACCCCTGGCAAGTGGCTGAGTGTAGCCTGCTGGGGTGAAATGCCCTTCTCCCTGCTGCTGCACAGCAGCAGGGAGAGGGGCACTTCACCCCCGACTCAGCTGCTTGTCAGGGGTTTCCTGACAAAGTCTCCCCCCCCCCTCCAGCTGGCTGGAAGGAGGGAAACTTTGAAGGGAAGGAGGTTCCCCACACCATTTGTAAACGGCATGGGGAACCTTCTTCCCTTCAGAGTCTTCCCTCCCTCCCTCTAGCCAGCTGGAAGGAGGGAGACTTTGAAGGGAAGGAGGTTCCCCACGCCAAATGGCGCAGGGACCTTTCTTTCCTTCCATGTCTCCCCCTCCCTCCCATGAACAGCCAACCATGAACATGTTCGTGAACAGGGTCATGTTCATGGTTGTTCGTGATTCCCTGTTTGTGCATGGCAATGAACAACGAACATCGTGTTCGGGTTTTTTCCTGTTCGTGCCCACCTCTAGATACAACAGCATTCCAGTTACTATAAGCTCCAGTAATGTATCCTGTATATTTTCTCTCAACCAGGAGACAAAAGTTATCTTCTGGAGTTACTCTTTTGACTAAAAGAAAGTTGTGCAACTTCCACAGTACTAAAACGAGCAGGCCCTATTATTCTATTACCCCCATGAAAAGGCAGCCTGGATCTAGCCATCAGCCTCTATATAATGGTTGCTTTAAAACACACCATAGAGAAATTGCCAGTGTTTGGAAAGATATTTATTAGAAGGGTTTGTGCTAGTAACACTAGGCACTGCTCCGGATGAATGGCCTTTCAAATAAGTGGAAGTAGACTTCTGTGCACTACAATTCAGGTGCTACCAAACCAGTGTGGGTGGGAGCTGCTCTCACAGGGATAGAACCCAAGCTGACCCAGTAATGCTTGACAGAAGGGACCATGTGGGCCAGGTGAATGGCATAGGGTTTTTTCCCATTCCAGCATTGGCCCTTCCCACAGCATCTGAGATCACAGAACATACTGAGAGCGGGACCACAAGTGATGCCTGACACAGGTTGGACACTAGTCAGCTTCCCTCAAGTTTTGATGGGAAATGTAGGCATCCTGGTCTTGCAGCTTGACTCTCTGACTGCTGTCCAATGGACTTTTCAACTGTCACTTGTCCAACATTCCGCCAAGCTGCCTACATTTCCCATCAAAACTTGAGGGAAGCTGGCAAGTGTCCAACCTGTGTCAGGCATCACTTGTGGTCCCGCTCTCAGATGAAAGTGATGATATTAAAAGCGTGGATAAAGAGAAAGGAAAACATTCAAAACAGTGTTTTGCTTTAGTAAATGCAACTAGAAATGCAAATCCAGAGGATGCACAGGTCTTACAAGCAGTAGATTTAGAAAGTCATGAGCAGGAGATTTAGAAGTCATGACCTGCACTGAAAAATTGACTCATTTCCACTGTATTCATCAATCACTGCTCACCTGTTTCCAACTTTTTAAGAAACTTGCTTCAGGACCCTCAGCTGTTAAAAAGAACACATTTCTTAAAAAGCTGAAAATAGGCAGGCAGTGATTGCTAGACACAAAGATTATAATCTGACATGTAGTTAGGCTTTTTAAATCCCACTGACATTTGTAGTTACAAATGTTGAGAGGTTTGGGCCAAGTTTAAGCTAGTCAATGGCTTACTACAAATCTTAGTTCTCTTTGTAACCCAAACCTCTTTGCCTTTACTCTTTTATTTCCACATACATTCTGGGTCCTTCTGAACTTCCTGTCTCAGTTAGCACCCAGAAAAATCACATCGGATTTTTCAAATGCTGCCTTTTTTGCAGCAAGAGCAGGGCTCATTTCGAGGGGGAACGCACAGGAATGCAGTTCTGGCAGTTCCCCAAAAAGGTCACACGGCAGGTGGCCCCACCCACCTGATTCTCGGCCATTTTGGGCCTGTTTTGGCCTGGATTGGGGCCGAAATGGCCTGGATTGGGGCCTCTGACGGGTGGTGGATCACTCTCCCGCTCATCAGTGGCCCGATCCTGAAGATTATGATTCCCCCTAAGAATGCTCCACAGTCAAGCCTTACTGAAGCAGTGTGATGTTCTTGCGTGGGATCTCCTTGAGTTCACTGAGGGTGGCTGCCTTTCCTGCAAAACTGTAGTTGGGGTTATAATCTGTCATGATGGTGGAGGTACGGATTTTACTCAGTTTGTATTCTGGACTCTGCAAATGTGCACGGGTCCTTTCCAGCTGCTGCTTCTTACGATGATAAACTGTAGACGAATAGTGCAGAAATGGGGGTGAAAATAATATCTGGATGCAGAAGAGAAGAACTGAAATAATGCAAAACACAGGAACATTCTAGACATTCTGCCTGGACATTATTTATTTGGTTACCAAACCTTTGTTGTTTTTAGTTAATATTGGCTAATTTTATTGTGATCTTTCTGGAAAGTCAAAGGATTGTGAGGAAGGAAAGCCATCTGCTCAACTGGCAGATCTACCCATAAACGCTACATCAGAATACATCCTCAGTAAAAAGTACACATGGTTATGCGTCATGAAAAACAACTTTCCTTCCCAAGACATGTGCAATTGTGAGATACTATTGCACAATTTTAAGCTATAAACTGGTGACTACGTAAGATACTGCCCACTGAAAACAGCTGTGGTACACAAAAATGATGAACTATACAGCTTTGATTATAAATCCATACTGTTCAGTTAAGCCTAAAAACATTCTCCCTGCTTCTGTAAAATCCATGATGAGTTTTAGGTCTCCTGGACCTTTTTCAAGGGTGAATGAAAGACATCAGGGAGTTTCAAACACTGAGAGGCCAAGATAGAGACCTGAATCTTCTTCTTCTATATCCTTGGGAAAGGGTTAAAGCTCATCAGGATTTTTGCAGAAGCAAAAATAATATTTTTAAAGCTTGACTGAACACCATGGATTCATAAATAAATTCATAAATTTTATATTTTACCATATTATGAACTGGCTGCTTTGTGCAGACAGAATCTTTCATCACAATGACATCAGCCTCCTTGTGCTATATCCTTGCTGTTACAAGCACACCTCAGTTAGCCACCTGGGTATTGAGGTGTCTCCTGTTCTGGATGAAGTTATGTTCTCCCTAAAGAAGCAGGTTCACAGCTTGGGATGCTGCTGGACCTGAGCCTCCTGTTGGATAAGCAGGTGGCAGTAGTGGCCAGGGGTGCCTTCTACTAGCTTTGTCTGGTAAGCCAGCTGCGACCCTTCCTGGGTAAAAAAAGATGTTGCCACTGTAGTACATGCCCGGGTGACATCCAGATTAGTTACCTGAAATGTATTCAATGTGAGACTGCCCTTGAAGAAAGGAGTGCTGGTGTACTGTAGTGGTCAGAGTGCTGGAATAGGATCTGGGAAACCAAGGTTCAAATCTGCACTTGGCCACAGAAGCCTGCTGGATGGCCCAGGGTGCCTCACACAATCTTAGTCTAACATATTTCACAGAGCATTATGAGGGTTAAATGGAGAAGAGGAGAATTATGTAAGATGCTCTGGGTCACCACTAGGGAGAAAGATGGGGTATACATGAAGCAAATGGAAGGAATGTCTTGAAAATTCTGTGGATCACAGGGACTCTTTCATGTGGGGTTGCCAGATCTCCTGCTATGGCAGCGAGAGAGAGAGTGAGAGAAGCTGTCTGCTTTTTCCAATTGAACAGCCAGCCTAGAGTGGGTGGGCGAGGCAGACCAGGCAAAGCAGGTCTCCAAGTGAAAAGGAGAAAGGAAAAAAACAACAATATAAATGAGTGAAAGGTAACTTGCCAGAAAACCAGTCCTCCTCAACATGTACAATACAACTCTGAACTATGCTTACTCAAAAGGGGGGGGGGAACTATGCTTACTCCTTTCAGGGAGGGTGAGAAACTACTCAGTTGCTTGGGGCAGGAGAGCCTCATGTTCTCCTCCCAAGTGGGGAACAGTGGAAATGCTAGCACCAGCAGTTTGCCTTCCACCAGACCACCATCCACAGCCAAGCCCTATTGGTTGGTTTCTTTTTTTGGCTATTTTCTTTTTTCTGTTTTATATATGTATCTGTGTATTGTTTTTAAGGTTGGTTTTTAATGGTTTTTTATTGTTAAAAAATTTGGGCCTTGAGAGCCCAAATTCGGTGGAAAGGCAGCATAAAAAGTTTTAAATAAATTAAACAAATAAAATAATTTTAGCCTCAGCTCTCTAACAATTTGTTCTCCAGAACCAGCAATGATGGATTAGCTGCATTCAGGGAAAATGTTTGCAATACTTAACTAACAAATAAGATAACAAACAGAGAGGAACAGTGAAATCCTGAACAGAGCTATATCTGTCTAAATTCACTGAAGTCAATGACTTGCTGTGCTTAGGGATTGTACTGGAAGGTTATCACCACTGACAATGTTATCCACACATAAGCAAACTTAGCGAGCGTCCAGTTATTCTGTTCCCTCCTCTTTCCTTTTGCACAATTTGTTTTATAATGTGAGACTGTATAAATGTTTCTCTGTACAATGTTTAAGATTTTCCAGGAGCTTTAAAACTATTAATAATAATCATTTTTGGAACCCTCTATGGCAACTATCTGATAGCACACATGCCTGTGTGCTCTCATGGCCACAACGCATTCTGGGCTTAACAGCCAGGCAGGATTGGCAAAACAACCCCAGCCCATTTGTTGCTAACTAAAAGATGCTCCAGATGTTGTGGACAGGAAGATAAGAAGACTTTGGGTCCTTTTTAATTAGAGGACTCCAGGTTCTTCAGTCTTCTAAGGATGCGAATACCAACAACAGAAACGGAAAGAGGCTAGCCAGGAGCTAGTAAGTTGACCCTTGGAATATTTGTTTATATTTTTGCTGGAATTTATTTACACTTTATATAGACTCTTCTTCTTTCAAGAAATTCAGATCAAAAATTACAAGCTCAAGACTGATCTATGTTTTCTTTTCAGCTCTTCTGAACGTACAATTTTCCAGGAACTTTAAAACTATTATTAATAATAATTTTTATATCATAACCCAAAGCCATGGTTCTTTTCAGTGATATGCTGCTCTTCCTCCTTATTCCTTTCCTATCATATGGCTTTCCAGTCACTCCATAGCACTCCTGTTAGGCTCAAGTTTTCCATTGTAGCCATCGTACAGACTAGATAAAAAGGCAGAATACAATCAGATAAGATCAGAATACAATCAGAATACAATCAGCCTTCGACAATACAATCAGATAAGATTTGCAAATATGCAAGAAAGATGCTTCTTACCAACTGATAGGCTGCCACAAGTGAGAGCCATTCCAAGCACCACAATGATTGCTACCACAGTCAAGAGGAGTGGGAAAGGCAGGTGGCTTTCTGGAACAGGTCCACGGATATCTGGGGAGAACATATAAAAGCATACAAGCATTTGCTTACAGCTCCTATATAGTGTTTCGGGCACAAGAACATAAGGACGGCCCAGTGAGGCCATTAGCAGCAGGAAGTCTAGGGCCACAGGCCCCAAATGCAAAGTGTAGCTAGCAAGCCCTATTGAGCATAATAGATTTGAATCTGAAAAAATATGCATAAAATCAGGTTACACCAAGTGTGTTCATCTGAGAAGAACATGGGATGGGGTTAGATAAGCCTGTTGAAGATTCGTTCTGTGTTTCATCTTTGATGTGTACATGAGCTGTTTCCCCACGTCCTTATTTAAGTGGCATGGTATTGCTATTCTTCTGCTACATTCATATTAGTACACACGTCCTCATAATCGAGGCATACAAATCCTGTCATTCTCCCGTTATCATTGCACTTTCTCCAAGAATGCAGATTTCCTGCTTTTCCCACTTTGAAACACGTTTTAGTGCTATTTTTGGCACGAATGAGAATGCTTGGAAATGCTTCTCCAGAGACAGCCCACTCAGTCACTCCTTCTTTCTCGGTTTGTGCTTCTTTGGAACAGTTTCTCCCACCTATGAACAGGAATCCTGCAAGCCTCTACAGACTCCGGTCAAAAGTTTTCCCCCAACCCTTTTTTTGAAAAAAAAAATTGTTTATTGTGCTGCTGTGATCTCTCACTTAAAAGGAGTCGATTTTATTTCCTATTCAGAGTTGACATATAACAGCCCAGGACATTGGTTTTTAACTTTTGAAGTGCACTTTGCAAATAACGGTACACCCCTACAGTGGTTAATTTAAGCAGTGCAGATTTTCTGTTTTTTTTAAATGGTGACAGTGCTATTGCACAAATCATTTGACAAATTACAAGCTCAGTTTCGAGCGGGAACATAACGGTTGGAAGCGGTGTGCTGAGCATGCATGCGCCATATTGAAACCAAGACATTGACTCCCAAGAGTCTCCCCCCCAAAACCATTGACTAATCTGATTTAAGATATTTGGGGTACCTAATCTCACTTTCACATCCATTACACTGCCACGACAGTAAGCACACCATTCCTGAGAGAGAAGGTATCTAAACTTCTGTAAATATGTTGGAAAATAACAAGCATACAGTAGCTAGGAGGTGTCTTGGTGTCAGAAGGAGATTCTCAATCTCCTTTCCTTCTCGGGTAAGAACAAAATCCAGGAGGCTCTACGGTCCTCACACTGCAACATCGGCCACTTTGAGGAAATTCCTGAGCAGATGGCCTTATGAGGACACAAATGAACAGCAATGGAGTGCAGGTCTAAAACTAAGACAATGAGACTTGATTACAAGTGGGTGGTGGCACACAACAGCAGATCAGGGAATGTGCCTACAACACGCCCCTATCACAAAGAGCTGGATAGTATTCTGTGAGGTGATGCTAGTGTATAAGCCAAAACATTTTTCTAAGAGCATCATGCTGGAGGTCATGGGTAGTCAAGGACAAACCCCACGGAGCTTCAGGAGGGCTCAGAGGAGCTTTTCACACATGACCTGATAACTATCAATCCTGCACAGATACAGACCACTACATCTTGCCCAACAAGTAAGTTAGGTCAACATAGGATAGTCGCAAATGAGCTTATATTACACTGAACGTAATATTGGAGGGATAGTGGCCTCATAATTTTGTTTAAAGGTGTTTATTTTGAGGTGGTGCCGATATTTAAGTTTGCCTTGAAAGAACATTCTGCACCTCTCTGAGTGCTGTGGCAAGATTGATGGTGATGTTGTTGGTGTAACTGTCATAGTGGGTACTAGTTGTGGACAGGGATACTGGGTTGTGGATGGCAAGGATCAAAAATCAATTCTTTAACAGTTTCTCAAGTGCATTACATGGCCAGTTAACTGTGGGAATGTAAAATGTGCTGAGAATGACATTTGGATCCATGCTTTGTTGCAGGGAATGAGGAACCCTCTGGAAGCACTGAGGAAGACAAATCGGGAAAGGAAAATTTGTCTCCTTCATCACAAGGCAGCAGATACAGTAGGCAACACTGATCAGTGCACGATACATGGATGTGCATTAATGGGGAAGAAGAGTGTGATTGTGAGGAGAAGCCAAATATGTTACAAAGGAAGACATTCCCAACATTATTACATTTTTTTAAAAAATTGTGAAACACAAAACGATAAATTAAGTTGAGACTGCTTTGAGTGAGTTGGTAGAAAGTGAGTTTGAGCCCAACGTGTGTGATATCAGGATAGACCGATGAATCTCTGCCTTTGCTTTTGATACTCCTCATGATTACATTCTATCAGTACATCAAGCTGTTCTTCATGATTAATATACTTTATACAGATGCACCATCATTGCACAGGAAAAGAATGGAATGCGTACCCATGGATTACCTAGTGATGCCATGATGATCACAACTTGTATGATTAAAAAGGAATCAGTTTAACCATGAACTCACTTTTAATCTCGTTTAAACAAGAACACCACCCAAGAGCATAGCAGAACTGTCTCCAGGAACATGTCTGGCAAATATTAGGACCAGGAGAAAGAGGGCCGCTGGTCTGTTTTATGTAGCAGATAAAATGATGAGTCAGTCGGTGGATGAATATCGTGCAGAGATGGAAAAGTGGAGAAGAGAGCAGCAAGAGGCTAGGCAGTGGCATCATGAGGAGAACTATTGGCACACTGAGTTTCTTGCGGAGACTAGACAGGAGCTAATGGTTTTTCAAAAAGCTTGGTAGCAGAATTTGGAAATCATGCAAAATGCAGTAAGCACATTGAAAACCCTTTGGGAAGTGATGCTCAGGCAACATCAACCAGCAGCTCCAAATCCTCCCCCAACAACCCATCAAGACAGCAGCAGTCAGGTGTTAAAAGAATAAGGTTTAGATAGGATTGTAGATTGCAGTTAAATAGTTGTGTTTAGTAATACAAAGTTTAATTAAGGTAACGTTGAGTCATTCATACTCCTCTCATAGCCAGCATTTGTTTATTTTTTGGAGACAGATATTGTTGACTAGAAACAAGTGGGAAGGAAAAGTTAAAAAAAAAGAAAAAGAGAGGGGGGGAAAGGATAATACTAAGCAATATTAAAGACAGTTATTGTTAGTTAAGGATTAGATAGGATTATAGTTAACAGTTAATGAGTATTGTTTCATTTATAGTGAGACTACTTTCAAGACTTAATACCAAAGTATCATAGCAAAGTAATACAAACTCAGGAAGTTTTTCCTACTTAGTGAACTAAATTATTTACATCACTTTTGTTCTTCTACTTATAATATTTCTTAGTAAAATATAAATAAACAATATCAAAGAATCAGTAACTGTTATTTAAGAGTTACATTTTTAAAAAAAAGGTTCAGATAAGATTGACATTCATAGTAAAAGTTTTGTTTATTTTATACTATTGTTCTAGGTCTGCTTCCAAGTTTTAATATCAAAGTGCCAAAGCAAAGAAATACAAACCTAGAGTGTTTATTTAGCTTTGTGAACCAAACTATATTGTTACCGCTCTTTTGAGATTTGCTTACTTACAATACTTTTAAGAGAGAGGAATCTTATATTGAGACTAGCTTGATGCCCATGCTTCACTATAGTATTCAACTACTTTAAATCCAGTTATATTTATGAGTATGTAACATTTTTTGTTTTGGAGGGGGGGTTGAGTTAGTTTTGTAGTATAATAGCATAGTACCCACACTTCACAAAAGTGTTTGAATAAAGTGGAGCATATTGCTGCCTAAAACCGATGAAGTGAATTTCTAAATGTAACATTTATTGAAGAGATTTTTAAAAGAAAAAGATTGTAGTGCAATAAATAAAGTGAAAAAATATGTACAACTGGGTTTTTTTTTCTACAGAAGGACCTCTTTGTAGATCTCATTGGTGGTTTCCCCCTGCTTTGGAGCCCCCACTTTGAGGAGAAACTTGTGGGCTTGGAAGCCAGGAGGGTTGAGCATGTTGAGGAACTCCACAGGGTAGTGGACCGCATCATCCCATTGGCACCACTGAGTTCACAGATCTGTACTCCATTTTTGTGCCTTCGAGGGAGTTGTGTTTCATTAATGATGGCAGCCTTGTCTTTCTTGGGGATCAGAGTGGCATGCTTGCACAGCCCATCCATGGACTTCTTGAGATAATGATGATATCAGGGTATATCGTGGCTGCTAGGCCTGCTAGGGTCATCACTACTGTGCCCAGGCCTGCAGGGATGGTCACTTTTCCTTTGGACTCAGGACTTGCTGGTAGTTGCCCACTGCTGCTCAGCGCACTGCATGTTGTGCATATTTCTTTGCTGCATCTCTAAGTTGCTTCCTCCTTTTAGCATTGGTATATCTTGCACAACATCTGCCAGGAGGCTTTTTGAGGGCAGTAAGAGGTGATGGCTGCAAGAGGAGTGAGGTGGAGTTGGACTGAGGGAGGGGTGGTGTAGTGGGCCCTTCAGCAGGTTCATGTGAGAAGTTTGCATTGAAATGGCCCCTAGAAAGGTCATGCACCATCTCCCCAGGAACATTTAAAAACTCAGTTGCCATACTGACTTTTATATAAAAACCCTTTTCAGGAGTCTTGTACTGTCTTTCTTCATCTGTCTGCAATTTCTTTGACCTAATTTTTACCTCAGAACACAGTTCCACAGCTGACGCATCAGCCTGCCAGCCAATCAGGAAAGCCAGGCCCCACAGGGAGATTGGCAACCCTAGAAGGGAGGTGTATTTTTACCTCAGGACACATTCAATGAGACTGGGAGTCATTGAATGTGTCCTGAGTATTGCATGTGTCCTGCATGCTATTTAGAATGTTGGGCTGATGGCCAATCAAGGCCACATATGCAAATGACCTCAGGGAGGCTGAGTTGGCAGTTGGTGGGGAGGGGGAGGAGCACCCTGCCAGCCACACAGGGAAACTGTATCCCTATGAGAAAACACATTTTACCCCTTTTTTACCCCCTTAGGGGGCGAATTTCTTAAAATCCCTTCTTAGTGAGCCACAAAAAGAATCCCCTCCCCAAATTTCATGCTTCTAGGTCCAGGGGTTTGGGCTGGGCATTGACGAGTCAGTCAGGACACTTGTCTTTATATATATAGATAAAGGGGGGTAAATTAAAACCCAAAAGGAAAGAAGGGGGGTGAAAGCAGTGGAAAAGAAAGGAAACAAAAACAAAAACAAGCAATAAGAAATTTGCAAAACATACACTTGAAAGAATCATGAACTCCCAAATAAAAATAATCTCATACAATGTTCATGGATTAGGTAACCCAATTAAGAGAAAGTACATTCTTTCAAATTTAGCCAAAATAAGGTCTGATGTTATATTGTTACAAGAAACTAATCTCTGCTCAAATAAAAATCTAGAATTAAAAGCCAATTGAATCCAATCACAATTCCATGCCAAGGGCTCATCCAAAGCAAGAGGGGTAGTGATAATAATATTTTTAAAAAACACTCCTTTCCAGCATAAAAAGCCTTTCAAAGACCCAAAAGGCAGATTTATTTTCATCAAAGGCCATATAGAAGACCAACCCATATACATTTGCATCAGTATATGCTCCTAACAAAAATCAGCTGAATTTTATAGAAGAAATCTTAAATAAATTATCACACTTTCAAGAAGGTGCTCTAATTGTAGGTGATTTAAATTACATAATTTATTATAAATTAGACAGATCAAGACATAGCAAGAAAATATGCAAAAAGAGAAACCAAAAACAAGATAGGCAACAATAATAGAAAATTATCACTTAATTGACATCTGGATACAATTACATAATAACAAGAAAGACTATACATATTTTTCTCCAAGATATAATATTTATACAAGAATAGACTACATTTTAATCTCAAAATCTATTGCTAATAATGGGATTCGCTCAGAAATAGGTAACATAGCTTGCTCTGATCACGCTTGGGTCAACTATATAATTTCTACTAATTTACAACAGTTCAAGGAAAAACACTGGACTTTAAATAAAGCACTAATGCATAATTAAAACACAGTCAAAGAAATTGAAGAAATCATCAAATTGGCAATTTCAGAAAATACTTCAAGCAAAACCAAGCCTAACATTTTTCGGACACCCTAAAAGTAGTAATGAGAGGCCACCTAATAGCACTATCTTCAAGAATAAATAAAGAAAAAGAAGCTATAAAACAAGAATTATGTGACAGAATAAAAACTCTAGAAGCTCAATATAAAAAAAAACAGGCAGCAGAAAGATATATTGCAACTTAGTGATAGAGCGTAAGTTACTAGAGGCTATGGATACAAATAGTATACAAAGAAATCTTTTATACGTAAAACAAAAATATTGGTCTAATTCACCAAGATCGCTCCATCTTCTATCACATAAAATAAAGGCTAAAAAAGCAACTACAAACATCAAAATAATACAAGGAGGAAAAGGAAAACTATATGCTAAATCAAAAGATATAGTGAACACCTTAAAAGACTATTATGACCAACGTTACTTATCCCAAAACCCAGACCAAAACAAGATTTTGCAATTTCTCCAATCTCTTAAAAACATCAAGAAATTAGAAGACAACCACTGAATATTTTTAGATAACCCAATAACACAGCAAGAAGTGTTAGAGGCAATTAAAGAAACCTAAAAAAATAACAAAACCGCAGGTCCAGAGGGATACCCATCAGAATTTTATAAGTTTGCATCCATACTCAGCCAACCACTAATACAAGCTTGTAACACAATTTGGGAATCAGGAAATCTACCCTCTTCCTGGTATAGGGCAACTGTCATTGTCATCCCTAAACAGGGTGAAGACCCTTTGAAAACAGCCTCATTATCGCCCAATATCTTTACTTAGTCAAGACTATAAAATATTCACATCAATTATAGCAAGACAAATCAGTACATATATAACCATGTTCATCAAGATCAAACTGGTTTCATTCCTAAAAGAGATATAACCAATAATATATATAAAACTTTAAATTTAATTTCACATTGCAAACAACAAAATTTAGAAGCAGATTTTTAATCCCTTGACATAGAGAAAGCCTTTGACTCTATTGAAATTCCTTTTCTTTATAAAACACTTCAATACATGGTGTTATGACCTTTACTTTTGGGGGGTAGATTTTTCTTTTAATCTTCCCCTTACACCCTCTGTGTAGTTAGCTGCCACCAGGAATATTATATTCCAATATGTTTTAATTAAGTTTTCCCTTTGGTAATGTTCCTAAGTGTCAGGCTTTTTCGTGGTTCTATGTGGCCCTGAGGATAGGAATGGGATATAACATTGACAGCTACTCTGGGATATAACAAAACAAAATAAATGTTTATTTTTCAAGAAGCGTATTGGTTTCATAAAAGCAGTTCTTAGTTCTTAATGTTACTTCATTTAAACTCATTCACACAGATCTCTTGTAAGGCTTCACACACAGTTAGCCTCTTTCTCTAGGCTCTATATTTCTCTTACCGAAAACTCTTCAGGCAGCACACAGCTAGCCTCTCTTTTTCTTATTCACAGAAATATGAAACCTGCTCAGGCAGCACACAGCTGGCCTCTCTTTCCCTGACTGAGTGTCCTTTCACAAACATGCTCAGTTCATGTTCCACATAGGTTATATTTCTCTCATAAAACACTTCAACATATTCAGGCAGCACACAGCTAGCCTGCTTTCTTCTCTCTCCAAACTTTTCTCTCTGCACTCTCAGTCTAAACTGCATTCACTTCGCCCACACTCTCAGTCATCAACCAATCATATCACTCACTCTTCCCTCTCTCACCCCCACTCTTCACCTAGCTCAAACCAAGCATTTAAAGACACATGCACCCATTTACTTGAAATCATTACACATGGGTTTTGGCAATAATTTTCTTAGAGCAAGCAAGACAATCTACTCACAAACTTCAGCAAAATTAAGATAAACGGTATAACCTCAGAAGAGATTATAATTTATCGAGGAACTAGGCAAGGGTGTCCACTTTCTCCCATTTAGTTTGCAATTGCAATAGAACCCCTAGCAATAGCAATTAGAGAAAATAACGCTTACCTTGCAAGACAAGTGAATCCCAGGGGGGGCTTCGTCATCCATAAAAGATGAAATGGGGGGTACTTTTTGCCTGATCCCCATCCCAAACCTTCTGAGGGCCACCCTTCCCCATGTGACCTCCCCTTCATCATAGGGCCCAAGCCGGGAGGCCAGGGTCTGTGGCTGTCGTGCCCCAATAATCCTCCCATTGGGCCCCCTCGTCCGAAGAAGAGGACTCACTTGAGGTTCCCCCACTGTCTGAGTCTTCACACCACCTGTGCCATCGGGTCCTTTTCTGAGAAGTCTTCCTTCTTTTGGAGGCATGCTGTTGTTCCCAGCTGCTGGAACTGTCAGAAGAAGAGGAGGGGGACCGCACTGCCTGGTGTCCTTTGGCTGTTCTGCCCTTTCTGGCTGACCTTGGTTGGGGGACCTCGACAGGCTCCAGGGAAGGCGAAGCCATCCTGGGCCTGGAGTTCCCCAGGTACTCCACCCAGGCTGTGAGCAGCTCTAAAGCCCGGCTGATGCTCTGGAGGGAACTAGAAGGATATTCAAGGTTAGCAGCTCTGGATTTTCCCATGCAAGCCCTGCCCCGGGCTGGGGGCTTGGGCTTGCCCTGCTCCTTCTGCCCACCCTGGTCAGAGCTGATGAGGAGGAAGGCATGCCCAGCCTTGCCAAGGACTGCTGCCGCCCCCCCCCCGGTGGACCTGCAGGCCTCTCCTAGCCCTTTGGTGGCCTTTTCTTGGTGGCTGGCTGAACTGTAGAAAGCCCTCTGCTGCTGGCATGCAGGAGCCGAGCTGGCTTTTTAGCCCTGATTTCCCCCAAAAAGGTAGAAGGGGACCCTACACCAGAAGAAGAGCCCACATCTTTCTGCCCACCCAGGCTCCCGCCTTAGTTGCTCCCAGCCCTGGCCGCCTGACTGGAGCCCTGGCTGCTGTAGCTCCTGTGCTCCCGATGACCTTCTGGCTGACAAATTTGGGCCCCCTTTGGAGCCCTGGGAAGCACATGCTCTCCACTCCCCTGGGTGCCGTTGCCTTGCCAACTGCCACTCCAGAGTGCGGGGCTCAGCTAAACCCCACTGTCTCCAAATCCCAGCAGCTTCTTGCTCCAGCGGTCTTCTGCAGCATTGCACAGCAGCTGAACCAAGTTGGAGATGAGGCTCAGCTCCAACCTCTCCCCTTCAGCCTCAAACTGCTGCTGTCCGCTTGTTCCTTGGCGCCCTTCCTCAGCTGCGTTGCTCTGTTGCTCCTCTCTGCTCTTTGCTCTTCGCCGCCCAAGAGCAGAGTGTGGAGGAGTGGGGCAGACAGCTAAATAAATACTATGCTGCTGGATCAGAGGGAGAATTGCCTCCCTGAGGTCCGGCGCCAGGCCCTGCCCCCCTGGCAGCCTGTCCCCAGCCAACCCTGATAGGGCGGCTGAGAATTTGAAATTATTGGGTGCAGGCTTGCCCAGGGAATGCCGGGCGAGCCACAACATGGCAGCCACCATGCCTCGCCTCTCCTCACCACCAGACAGCTGCAAACCAGCCCGCAGTTGAGTCCAGTGGCTGTCGCTTCTCCCATTTTGTTTGCAATCACAATAGAACCCCTAGCAATAGCAATTAGAGAAAATAAACTTATAGAAGGTATTACAATTGGCTCCCATACATACAAGTTGAGCATGTTTGCAGATGATATGCTACTTTATATAACTAAACCAACATCATCATTACATCACTTACAATATACGCTCTCAGAATTTGGCCATATTTCTGATCTAGTAATTAACCAAAACAAATCACAGCTTCTTCCCATTAATATCAAAGATAATACAGAAAAACAAATTAACCAACTACAAAATTCCAGTGGTCACTAGAACAAATGAATTATTTAGGCATCACAATTCCATCTGATCTTAATAATTTGACAAAGCTAAATCACCTTAAAACAATATCACAAATAAAATTAGAAATGTGTTCAATTGGAACAAGCTAAACATTTCATGGTTTGAAAGACTTTGGTTGATAAAATCGTTTATTTTACCCAGATTGTGTTTTCTTTTTAGAGCTATTCCAATTATAATACCAATTAATACGCTAAGGCAATGGCAAAGTAGTTTGAATAAATTTTTATGGCATAGAAAACATTTGAGAATTGCATTTTCTATTCTTAATCTAAAAGGCACACACGGTGGCCTTAATTATCCAGAGTTAACTCTATATGAAATGTTGATAAGATTAGCAAACTTACTACAAATTCTCCTATCTAATGACTCTCTCAATTGGATAGCAATCTTTCAACCTCTGCAAAATCAGATTACTATTCAGGATATAATCTGGAATAATCCCTATACTCGTCAGACAGATATTAAGAATAATATTTTCTTAGCCTCAAAACAGAAATAAAATCCTACATGAAACATCTAGATTTACATTTATCTCAGAAAAATGGTTCCTTCTTGGACAAAATAAAACTTTTAGTATAAAATGGAGACAATTCAATACTACTTGTCTATTCAACATAGCAACAAAAAATGGTATATTAGAGAAGTCAGCACTGGTAAAGAAAACACAACAAAAATCCAATGGTTTACATATTTACAACTTAATCAGATGACCAATCAACTTAACATTAAAAAAAAATCATGAATATCCCCAAAACAGGTTTTGAACACCTTTTAGATACATCATTGTTTATCCGAAAAGGTTTAATTTCTAAAATATACAATATTTTGTTGGCTATACCAAAAATCAAGACTACTAACTATCAAATCAAGTGGCATCAAGATTGTAATATGGAGCTGACAACAGATCAATGGAACAACATATGGCCATTGAGAATTTTTAGGTCTTCGAATACATTAATCAAACTACAGTCATAAGATAATGAATAGGTGGCACCTCACACCAAAAAAACTTTCATTGATTTCATCATCAATCTCTCCTTTATGCTGGAAAGGATGTGGAGAGGTGGGCACATTTGCACATTGTTGGTGGGGATGTCGATATGTTGAAAAATTTGGGAAAGATGTGCTAAGGCAAATAAAGGACATAACAGGACACAAAGTTCCTTTGGAACCGGAAATATTATTCTTCGATCAGTGGAAAAATATTTTAATTCCTCGGATTAGATGTGATCTTATTAATAATCTATTCATTGCTGCTAAAAGCACAATTGCTGCAAACTGGAAATCACATAATCCACCAACAATAGACAGTTGGTTTATAAAAACCTGGGATCATTATATTTCTGCTAAAATAAATGATAATATATACAGGGCCGGCACGCCCATGGAGGCCAGGTAGGCGGTGGCCTCGGGCGCGTGGGCACTGGAGGGGCGCTGGAAGGGGTGTTGGGGGGTGGAGACGCGCGCAGCGAAGCTGGCATGACTTGGTTGCAGCTACTGCTGCAGCTAGTCAGCCAGCCCCTTGCTGCCACGACCGCTGCCACACACCCCAGCCGGGCGCAGCCTCTGTGCGCCGCTTGAGCCCCGCTGCCGCCGCCACACTTCCCAGCCGGGCGCAGCCTCCACGCACCGCCCCAGCAGCGGCTCGCAGCTTCTGCTCCCGGCTGGGGTGTGTGGGGGCGGCGGCGGTGGAAGCACGGGGCTGGCTGGCTCCGTTGCGTGCTCCTCCGCCCCAGCCGGGCGCAGAAGCCGTGAGCTGCTGCTGGGGTGGCGCACGGAGCAGCCTCCGTGCGCCGCCCCAGCCCCGGCTCACAGCTTCTGCGCTCGGCTGGGGCATGTGGCGGCGGCAGCACGGGGCTGGCTGGCTGGCTGCAGCTACTGCTGCAGCCAGCCACCCCAGCTCTGCTGTGCACTCCTCCGCCCCAGCTGGGCGTAGAAGCCGTGAGCTGCTGCTGGGGCGGCGTACGGAGCAGCCTCCACGCGCCGCTCCAGCAGCAGCTCGCAGCTTCTGCGCTCGGCGGTCCTCCACACGCCGCCCAGCCCCCCTGCGGCGCGTGATGACGTCTGCAATGACGTCATCACGCAGTCCGTGGCGTGCCCGCGCGCACACGCCGCCGCGGGCGCCAAAACCTCTGGCACCAGCCCTGAATATATATCAGACAGAACATTATCCTAATACAACAGACTTTCTAGAAAAATGTTTCCCCTTTTTTGAGTATATTACAATTAATAACAATCAACCATTTTTAGGTTCGTAGCAATCATTTATAAGTTTGTAAGGTGTTATAGAAAACAACATCTTATTAATATTATAGTGTATAGTATGACTACAGAAAGTAGACATTATGATACGAATAGCAATATTGTAAATAGTTGTAAGTTGTTTTGTGTGTTTTGTTTAAAAATTTGAAAATTTGTAAAAAGTATCATTATGTATCTTGTAACTTATCAATAAAAATAATAATAATAAAAATAACCGAGATGATGTGGTGGAAGGGTGGATTTCCATGCCACTGGTCAGTGGCGTAGGTTCCAGGTCCTCCATGCTGCTCTCTTCTCCACCTGTCACATCTGTATGCAAAGGAAGGGAACACCTGAATTCAACTGTGGAAATTATATCTCCAGTTTATGCATTGACCTGTGCAATTAGTATTAGCACTCAGAATGACACTTTCACATTCAGGAAAATGTTGTACCATGCCTCTCTATAACAATTTTTGTTGTTGTGTGTTGAAAAGAGTTTGTTGTACAATGGAGAAAACACCCTCTGTGACTCACATTGGAAAAGCCAGGGCAAAGATTTAAATGTTAGGCATATCACTGCAGTAATCCACAGAGGCGTAGATATATCTTGACTGGATGCTTTAACAGCATGGTTGATAACTTTTTTTCTGTACTGAGCACTATTTATACTCCTCTGATGAATCTGTGCTCAATGGTACGGAAATCTCCTTTGGTTGAGGCGATTATCAAGCATGACATGTGGAAACAAGGGGATAGTTTCTCCAAAATATTGATTTTTTTTCAAATTTGAGTTGCTACTGTTACAAAGTTGTCATATTTATATACTGTTCTATAAGGAATAGATGCTGCTGCTAATGTTAAACAATCTCTGTTGTTGACTCCATCTAATGTACAGTTGAAAGTCATTCCTAGGAAACGCATGTTGAGTTATTGACATTACTTGTTATAAATAAAAATTCCTGGTGTTACATAACGGATGTGTGTTCCGTCACCATAAATGACTGCAATTTGATTGGGAAGGAGAGGGTTTAAAAGGTTTGTCACGGAACAGCAACCAAAATAATCAGAATGGCTGTTAAGGTAGGAGGCACAAATTCGTCCTCACCCAGTAGGGGAACCTCTACTGACTCCAGGTCATTGCCCTGTGCTGAAACCTCCTCCTCTGCCTGCTGCTGTTCAGGCCCCAGGCCAGCATCTCCAGGCAGCAACTCCGATCTTCAGGCTGCCTCTCTCTTCCACGTAGAACAGCTGCAGACATTTTTGGTGGTTTAGTGTCCTTGTGTTAAATGAGTTTCCCTTAGGTTATGCCCAAAGAAGTAATGTTTGAAGTATGCAGCCTCATTGTTGAGATTGGAGACCCCTGAAGTATTGCTGACACAAAGTGACAGCCATTGATGGGTTCCAATTTGGGTTCCTTCTTTTGGTTCTTGAAATCATTAACAGTGTGTTTGACAATGAGGCAGTTCTTTGCTGCCGTTCTCCCATCCCAAACTATGAACAGTTGCCCAGATGAGGGACTCATGACTCATCGGCATGTGATCCATGGCTCCCTCCTTTGATACGGGCACATTTGTATCACTGTTATTTCACATGACATGCAATAAGTGTGAAGAGCAATGTGTGAACTTTTGCTTAGTTCAATTAAAAGTGGAACAACCAAACCTTAATCTCCTATCCCTTGCCAACATCCTTTTGAAATGTCTCCTAAAAATTGCCATCCTTTAAAGCAGATTTTGAAGGGATGAACCAAGGGAAAAGAGTATATGTGGAATACCTTCCTGAAAGACAACACATTATGCACATCCAAGCACATCATAGTTAGTATTGTATTGTCCACAGGAATGGCAAGTTTCCACAAAGGGCTGCAAATTGCTCAAAGCCCCCTAGGCAGCAACTTAGAGGAGCAGGGTGGTGGCTTGAAGAATGCACAAAAGTATGAGCGGGATATGGATGGCACTATGGGTCCAAGGGAACCGGTCTGGGCTAGGTTGGTCAGACCCCTGATAGCTATCTGGATTTTTGAGCCCATGTCTGTTAAAACCATCAAAGGTAGGGTGGACAGGGCTTAGGATTAGACTGACGCCGGCAGAGTTCATCCTCCTTTTTCAAGGCTAAAAGACTGGGCTGCAGGGGTGGGGGTAATATCCTCTCCTTTGTGTGCTTTCCATTTTGCACTGTTCCTCGCCCTGAATACAATGTTAGAAGGTTTTACATACACTCAATCCCAAAAGCACACAGGATGTTGATGTGCAGATCAGCATCACCCAAAAGAAGCCATTCTAGCAATCAGTGACCTGGGCAACCACACGCCATGTTGATATTTCATATTGTTAGGGTGAACATTCATATTCTAGTGTTTTCCCACAGTTGCAATAAAAATTACACATACCATGATCAATCAGAAGGTGATGTGGGTTAGAGAAGCAAGAACCCAAGGGGAACAATGAAGTTGCGCACTCAACTTACAAGCATGTCTTCTGTCCTGCCAGCATGTCCCCCAGCCTGCTCTCACCGTCTCATCATGGAGGCAAAGTAGAGGGGCTTTCCACTGTAGTGCAGAATGCCCTGCCGTGCCTCCAAGGCGTCGAAGAAGGAGCCCTTTATTCTTCTGAACATCTGCAACCCCCTTCTCAGTCAGCCTCTGAGCTGTGCCCGCAAATAGGGCATGGATATGCAGATGAGTGCTACTCATCTGTCTGCCAGACTTGCCCAACTACAGCAGAAGTGACAAGAGGGTTTCTACCTCCTCATCTTTCCAGAAGACACCTCGTCTTTTTGGTGCCATTGCTGCAGTACAGTGTTGTAGTGCAAAACTGAATAACCACTACAGAGCATGCCCAGAACATGGCTTTTTTTTTGAGCAGGCAAACCTCATAAGTCACAAGGCATGTTATTGGTTGAATGAGACAAGATCACAACCTGATACAATGTATCGGTCACTGTGCAATCGGGGTTTTTTTGCAGATTGCTGAGTCGAGGAGTGATGTACGGAGCCGATGAACGCATGAAAATGTTCTCAGCGACATATAATGCGACATAGACCCCACTACAAATCAAAAAATAAATTCAAGGGGATATGTGTTTTGCCCAAGAGCAGGAAATCCTCTAACCAATGATGCTGCACCAGCTGTACACTTTAAGCCATTTTAAGCCATGTGCAGGGCTTTCCCCTTCCCCCCTAAAGACACACCAAGAACTATGCTCCAAAAACAAAAGGCTGGGGACCTTCGGAGTACACATACTTTGATATACAGCACAGAGTGTATCCCTTGGTTGTCCTGATGGCTGTTGTGTGGGTCGAAGGCTGGCAATCCAACTTGGGAGTCTAGATTCCTATTAAGTCTGCCTCCAAGTTGATGATGAACTACTCTCCATTATGCAGCAGTTTTCCATAGTTGTATGGGAGTGAAGTTGTGGAAAAGGTAAGGTGGAGTACACACAAGACATTTCTGGGTGTAAACAATGTGTTTCCTCCACAAAGGAAGGCACTCTTGACTCCTTACCCAAACTCCCCTTAATGGGCACAGAATGCCTTTGATCATAAAGAACATCCAGAAATATGACCACATGCCGGATGGGCTATCAAAGGCATCAACATTTAAAGGCTGATTTTCCTCTTGGCTGGCCACAAAATTAAAATATTTATGATAGGGATTGTATTGCAGGTCCCCATGAAACACAATTACAGTTTTCAAAAACAAAAGATTTTATTTAACCTGATCCCATGGTGAACTACTCAAACACTAGATAACTATGTACAAGAATGCAAAATTATATACAATCAGCAACACAATCATTGCTGTCATGGCACCAGTCGTCACTGTCCATTGTTCCTGGACATAAATGCTGCCAAGGCAACCCAGATTTCCTGCCTCTTGTCAAGATGTCTCCTATCAGTGCCAATCAACTTGACCTCATCATAGGGCAGCAGCACCAGCAAGGGATCTCTCAGGTCACCCAGGATTACATGTTCCGTCTTGCATAAGTTTTGTAGTATAACGCAGGCTACCACAATGTAGATAACTTTCTCTTCTCTGGCTTTCAACCAATTTGCCAGACATCACCATCTCCTCTTCAGACGACCAAATCATTTCATGATCAAGACAGAGCGGTCGAAGAGGCAGTGACTATGGTCAACAGCATTCTTGCCATAGGGCTTCATGAGCCACGTTTGCATAGGGTATGCCCTGTCAAAGATAATGATTGGTGGCCTTGAAATGTCATCCAAATTAAGGCTAGGATTGCCAGAAACAAAGGATCCAGCATCCATGGCAATGCAGAAGGTGGAGTTTCAGAACATGAATACATCATAATACTTACTGCTCCAGCCAACCTTCATGTCAATGAACTGCCTGGTGTGGTCCATGGTGTCCTAGAGAAGAATGGACGAGAAGTTTTTCCAGTTCCCTTATGGGTCAGGTCTTCCTCCAGGTGCACTGATCAGAATGTGCGTTCCATCTATTGCACTGATACAGTGTGGGAAGCCGAGAGCCCTGAAACTGTCCATTACCTGCTTGGAGGAAAAACAACTTTGATAAGGAATACATGGTGGATGGTCATGCAATTGATATCATTAATCTGTCAGTGTTAAAGTCGTTAACAAAAAAAGTTGTAGATCACTAAAGATAGTTCAATGTCAAAAGGCTTTGTTTTAGAAGACATAACATCACTATATCGATAATCTCTTAATTTTTTAAAAAAGGGCTCACCTTTCCATCTTCTGATCCGAGACACATTGTCTTGGCCAGCAGTTCGATCTCCAGCATGAAGCAGACCTCCAGCACTGTTGATCCGACCATGGACAGCCCAATGTCGAACTGATCTCTGGCCAGTTGGTAACTCGCACCATTCGTGAGACACCACAGTGCCACAGCCACTCCCTTCTTGATAAAACCAGAAATCTCTCGGATTCTCCAACTCAGCCAGGGCATACCAGTGCCCACGCAGCCCATGTGCCCATGCAGCCTATTTCTGAAAGAGGTGCTGAGACTTTTCCTCCAAGCTAGTCGCTGTCGGAAAGAGAGACCGAATTGGGCAGAAGCCCTTCTCTTCCTCATAATGTACTGTAGGTACACCAGACACAAATCCATCGAACACTGAATCATATTTACCACCACTTGTGCCATCAGTAGCAGAACTGCTCCCTGTGGGGCCATAGTGGAGAGTCTTTGGAGTGGATGAGCTCCTCCGACAAAGGTTTTTGGGAGACACATTTGCTATTGAAAGTTTTTCAAAATTTGTCACCATGATGAGCCACCAATGACTTTTAAATGAAATTGGCAGGCAAAATAACAGCCTATCACAGGCTTCCTTGGGGGCAGGGCTGGTTCCAAGCTTACATACTGAAACATCAACATAGTGCAAATCTGAATAGGGGTTTTAAAAAATATCCAAAAGGAGCATGAATGTGCTTTCATCAGCCGTGATGCATGCTCATCCACCACCCATAATAGCACTTTTTCAGAGGAATGTAAACTTCTGGAAGTGTGATGCAGATGCACAAGTCAAGGCATTTGAGCAGGTATGTGAACGGTGTGTCATGATAGCGGGATCACAACTAACGTCATCATGGTGCAAAAAAAGCAGTACAGTAAGGCAGTGGGGAAACGGCTCAGTTCTAAAGTGAGTTCCCCCTAAGATCACTGTCCAGAGTAAAAAAAACCCCACCTAACCACAGCGGTAAATATCCATAACCTAAATCAGACCCTGGATCCAACCAGTTCATCACTCAGTTAGCAATAGTGGTCACCTCCTAGGAAATTCACAAGCAAAGCCAGTGTTGTTTATCTGCAGTTTAATAACCAGAGCTATACTTTCTCTGAATATGGTGCCCATCCTAGCTAATAGCCGCTGATAAACAATGATAGAGGTTCTTTTGCCCTCCTGATGAAGGTGAGTAATGAGCTTGACATAATGTATGTTGTAACAAAATCCAATAACCATCAATAGTCATAAAAATCTATGAAACAAATACAATTTACGAAATGCAATAGACTGAAAAATAAATGCCTTCCTCTTTTTTAAGATTCATATGGTAAATGACAAATAAGGAGTAGGACCTGCCTGTGAAAAGGTGGCCAAGTTCTAAAACCCAATGCAAGTGCATTGACCCAGAGTCTCTCATCCCCTGTCCCTGACGACTTTCCTAGCCACTCAGGTCCCCTAGGAGTCTCTAACAGCTCTGAGTTCTTTTGAGTGTGTGTACCTCCTTGGCAAGCAACACTGTACACAGGCAGGTAAAATATATTATTGGAGGTTATTAAAGAAAGAACATAGGAGCGTGTGCAAGGCAGAAACTGCTCTTTAAAAAGCAGAAACCAAATAACAGTTTGCTGATCTAAATGTGTTCTAACTAGCTAAAATACTACTGGCTAACTGACTAAGCATTCTCTGATTTGGTTCCAAAGCTGGTTGATCTTACCAAAGTCCATCCATGCCAGCTTATTCCAGGCATCCTGGAGGCATGGAGCTGAAGAACTCTCTCTCTCTCTCACATTGCAGGTGGTTGGCAATGGCTATAAGGTAGCAAGATTGGTATGGTATGGCAAACTGCCTAGAGACAGAGAGGCTTCTTGAAATCTAGGGGGGCATCAGCCCTCTCGAGGAACCAATCAGGGCTCAACTTCTTAATTGGACACTGCAGCTCTGCGAAAGTTTAGGGGGTATGGCTAGAGCCGAAATCAGCACCAAGAACTAGCCTTCCCAAGGTTGCTTTCTCACGAGAAGAAAGCAGCCCAGGTGCAGCTAATTAACAGAGCCTATGTCTTTCTCAATAAACAGGCCTAGCAAAAGGCACACAAGATGTGAAGCCTGAACCAAAGTTTTCCTCTGTATTAGGTGGTACAAGGCCTGCTCCTTATAGCAAGATGAGTTTCAGGAAAACTAAAGGAACTACAGAGTAACTGGTGTTTTACTACTTGAGATTGCAGGAGTGGTTTGTGTTAGTAATAGCTAGGGTTAGGGCACAATATGAGAAAAATTCCACACACAAAAATCTATCACTAAAATACTTCTTCTACAGAAATCTGCAGTCCTGGATCCTTGGAACTGTAATTTGGTGGACAGTGCTGAGAATTCTCTTAGCAATTCCCGACCACCTCCTCTCATCCGATAGCTATGTATTTTCTTATTTATCCACTTGTATTCCAATGCTTCAAGGCATGAGACAGTTTAAAACAATTAACCAAACTTGAAAAATACAATAAAAATAATTATGAAAGAGGGCTTTCCGACCCATGTTCCTCAGGCTCTGGAACTCCCAGCCACAAGAGTTACAGTCAGCCCTTCGTTAATGGCCTTCCAAGTGAAGACAGGGGGCCTTTGAGGGTGGGCTGAACTTGTCTTGTTGATCTTAATGCTCTCGGGAGGCTTTCTGGGTTTTATTATTTTTTGCTCATATGATGATTTGATCTGCTTGGTTTTATGATTTGTTTCTGTTTTACATGGGTTGGTGGTTTGTATAGTTTTATGCTGCAGCGAAGTGTGTTGTGATATGTTACTTGTTTTCAGTTCTGTATTATGATTTTTGTAAGCCACTCTGGATGTTTCAACAAAAGTGTGACATACAAATACAACAATCAGATAAATAACTACCCCAGCAGAACAAACCCAACACATTCACAGCACAGCTTCTCAGTTCCTTGGATTCCTTGGGAAAATAAAATTACTATTAAACCAGTTCAACTTTGTAGTGTAGATAGGTTTATCACCTTTGAGCCATACATAAAAATAGTGGGAGAAAACAAGCAATGAAAACAAATTTTATTTTGAGATAGTATTTCATGTTTTACCTGTACAAGAGACATTATCATTGGCTAAGATGGCTCCAATCCCACAGATACAGATTGGGAGGGCAGTGTCAGGACCTGGCTTGCAGATACCTGACTGGCAGTGGGTGCAGTTCAAGTAGATTTCAATCACCACTTCACCATGGCTTTCCATAACTGAATGAGAAGGAAAAGCTAAGTTTTAAATGATGCCATCCCTGTCCACAAATAAAGAACAGTCCAGGAAAAAGGAAAAGAAGTGAGAGATTTTCAATCTTTCCTCTGTCACCTGGTACCTATCAAACCCAGAAATACTTCAATCAGCCGTGCACTGTGAAAAGTGTCCAGAACTAAATTCAGCAATCACATGTTACAACCCTGTATGAAAAACACACCCACATGGCAGCACAAAACATGCCAGGCAAAATGTTTGTATTGTACTTGCCAGCAAGTTGCTTTACTGTATGTAGAATGCTACACATTAATGCTTGCAGCCACTACAGATATGCAGCCCTGGCACTGAGACCCTGCACTGGACTAGCCTCACTCACAGGGTATGCCCACTGGGGTCACAATATAGGAAATGGCTGTAGCCAACAGACTAAGCCAACAGTGCAGGACATGTAACACTAAGGTTTAAAGCTGCACAGTGTTTTGTGCAGAAACCAAGCTTCTATTTGGTCTGTGTCACCATACTGTTTGCAAAGCACTAATCATCTTGTCTACTGTTGAACCAGCATTCTGATTGGCACAGGGCTTGTGAGCAGGGGATGTATAGAACCTCCCTCCCAACCCTCTGTCTACCTAAGAGGGGAGCACAAAATTGCATATGGATAAAAAGATGTAAAGTGAAGATATAAAACTACAAGAAGACAGTAAGTTAGATTCAGTAACCCACAGATGCAAGGATCATGGATTTTTCCCGCGTTTCCCTCTCCCCAGCTGTCCTTGCAGACCCTGGGAAATTTTATTCCTAGAGTCATTAGTCCACATGGACTAATAGCTTTGTAGATAGAAGGGAAGGGAAAGAGGCAGAAACAGCAATTAAGTCTCCATCCCCCTCTCCACTGCAGCTTCCCAACCCACATGGCTACTAATCCATGTGAATCCTGCAGCTCCAGGAATAAACTTCCTTTAGGTCAGAAACAGAAAGGACTGCTGGGGAGAGCAGAACACAGGAAAGATCCACACCTGTCAGCAGCTTCTGCGGACAGATTGCAAGATCCAGCCCACTGTGCACAAGGGTGGGAGGCTGCTGAAACAGTGGAAATATCTTGCCTGCCAAAGGACGCAAGAAGATCTCTCCAACTGGATTCACAAATGAAAGGCCATGCTGTCCATCAGCTGTGATGTCATCTGTTTCAGAGGCATTACCACCTGGAAGAAGAAGAAACAGCCACTATTTCATATTATTCCTAGAGGGTGCAAAGGGGTTCCATGTGTCATTTGGTATTTCAGTTTATCTCAAAAATCTTAAAAGCTTGGATCGACATATGCATTTTTAGTAAGATCATATTATTTGTTAAGCCGTTTTTGCAAGTGATGCATTTTTTTCCCCATTCCTAGTATCTATAAAAGCAAGTGAGCAAACCCTGTATTAGCTAGGATGTACACTTGATTTTAAAATGGCTTGCTCTCTGTCTTCAGTGTATTAACGCCATTCATGTGTTGTGTTCCAAAGAAGTTCTTAGAATCACTTGTGAAAATTCCATTATGTTTTTTAGAATTATAATGAAATCACCTTAGCTGCCTGATCCATGAAACCCAGAATCTTTGATTCCTGGCAGCAGCTTCCCAAGGGCTCAAACAAAGGCACTTCCTAGCCCTGCTACCTGAAAGCCTCTATCTGGAGTGCCATTAGCTGAATTTGTGACCATAATCGGGTAAAGCAGATCCTCAGCTGGCAGTGGGTACAGTTCTCACAAGAGAGCGAGGGAGACTTCATTAAACTTTACAAGCTTCACCTAGACTCGTTTCAGGATTGTAGGAGCCTGGCTTACCATTAAATATGCCCTATTGTCCAAGGAAAACCCTTTAGTTCTTACTCTTCCAAATTAGGAAGAAATATCTTTCACAATTCTCGGTTTTCTGCACATGATTCACAATCATAGCAACGTGCTCAATTTCCATTATTTTAGCTTTCTAAATACCAAATACTGTGGCCTGCTTATCAGAAACTCATTACAAAGTGCTACTAGCAGTTTAGATAGTATCTCATGTGACTCAGAAATGAAACTACACTTATGTTTACATGACAATGGCTGAATTAACTTCTTATATGCATAATAGACCAATTTCAGAATTTCAGGAAAAATGGGAAGTCTTTTTTGATTATGTGGCTGAAAGATAAGGTTTTTTTAATATACTGAATATAAAATGGTGAATATAATGTATTTTAACATAAATAAGTGAAGGGATGGAGAGGAGAAATGTTATGTAGTTTTAATAATCTGCTATTCATTCTGGCTTTGATACTGTTTACTCTTTAATGTTACTTTTTGTTATATTATTACATAAATACTTTGTTACATATTTTGTTTTGATATGTTTATTGTCTAAAGTTACTTTCTATTACAAAGTCGGCTTTGAATATTCTTTTTACAGTCCAATGCTATTTTCTGTTTTAATGAAATAATTTTTTAAAAAAAGAAATGCAACTACACAACAAAACCTAAAGAAAAGCAGTTTCACAAAAAAAAAATCTGCTTGCTCAGGCTCTAAGTATTCATGTAATGCTTGATGAAAATATTTGATGGTGAGGTGGGATAAATTTTTTGAAGTTTGTCTTCCCCATGTAATTTCTTGCAAGTTCCCAGTTTCTGTATCCAATAGTAAAGATAGCTCATGCCAATCATAAAAGCAAAACCAGGATCACTATAGTCAAGGTAGGAATTTTTACATATTTAGGATGCAAAAAGCTAGGACTTTGTAAATTAATTATATTTCATGAAGGCTGAGCATGTGTCAGGAAACAAGAAACATCAATGTCAGTTGAAGGGAAATATCAGTTAAAGGAAAATACTCATAAGGAGGTGGAGAATTTTGGCTCTTCAACCTCCTAAGATTTATGCATGCATGAATTTCGAAATGGTTTATCCCTTGCTCCCCAGTGATTTGTTGTAGCCCCCTTTTCTAGGAAACTTTATTGTCAAACACCTATCAGAAAGGCAGAGGAAGAGACCCATCTACAAATTAAGTAGGAGCAGGTTCTGTATACTCAAGGGACTTTCCTATGCAGAAAATAGTTTGCAAGTTACGGGGGTGGGGAGGGGAGAAGAAAGCCTACAAAAAAGTTGCCTAGTGAGGACTAAACTTTGGAATATCAAGAGCAGGTTAGACTCAGTTAAAGCAGGGAAAGGAGGAAAGAAACAGAGGCAGATGGGGAAACAGACCTGTTCAAGTGCATAAGGGCTTATAATATTCTGGTTCTGATCCATATCTGATTCCCAGTCAACATACCGGTCCATAATTCCTCAGATCCCCTTCTCCCTGGTTTGCTAGAACACTATCTGCAAAAATCTTCTTGGTATACTTTTTTCATCACTGATTATATAAAACTTCAGCTAATGTAATACATTTTGATTACATGAAGATCTAGCCTGACCCACCTTTGTATCCTCCACCTGCGCCACCAGATGTACAGGCTCCTCCTCCACCACCAAAGCCACCTGATGTGGCCCATTGGAGTTTGTCTAGAGATTGGTGGCAGGCTTTGCCACCTTGTCCACCTTCCAGAAGAGATTTCCCAGCCCAAGAAAACTGGGTAACATCTTCCCAACCACCTCCTCCACCTGTAGAAATGTACATAAGAGGTAATCTAAGAGTCCAAAATCTCATTTCACAGAATGTAACAGAGGCACAGAAAATGGTTGCAGGCTTTGCAGATTTATTTTTAATTTTTATTTAAAACATTTGCATGCTGCCTTTCCACCCAAATAGGGTCCCCAAGGCAGTGGACATTACAACATTAAAAAATTTAAAACAACACTTTAAACAATTTAAATTTAAAACATTTTATATAGTATAAAATAATTCAATAAGCACACACAAAGCGAAGAACAGGCAAGCTGGCCAATAACAGTTGTTGGGGGTGTGCCAGACTAGCGCTGGCGGAAGACAACAATGGGCAGGGCAGGCAAATCTCCCTGGGGAGGGAGTTCTAATGTTTTGGCACCATGACTGAGGAAGCCCTTTCTTGGGTTGCCGCCTCAGATGGTGGGGGCAGCCAAAGCAGGGCCTCTGAAGATGACCAGAGTGAACAGGTAGGTTCATATGGGAGAGTAGGTTGGCACCAGGCCATATATGGCTTTGAAGTTCAATACTAGCAACTTGAATTGAGCCCAGAAGCAAATTGGGAGCCAATGGAACAAGATGGAACAAGAGTAGAATGATACGGTCCGCACAACCCACTCCAATCAGCATTGTAGCAGCAGCATTCTGTACCAACTGTAGCTTCCAGTCACTCTTCAAGGGCAGCTCCATGTAGAGTGCATTGCAGAGCACATCCTATAGTGGCAACATCTTCTCTGCCCAGGAAGGCCGCAGATGGCATCCCAGCTGAAGCTGGCAAAAGGCACCTCTGGCAACCACTGCCACTGTTTTATCCAACAAAGTGGTCCAGATCCGGCATCACCCCCAAGCTGTGAACCTGCTCCGTTAGGGAGAGCATAACCTCATCTGGAACAGGAAACATCTCAGTACCCAGGTGTCCAACTGAAGTGTGCTTGTAACAGCGAGGCTGTAGCGCAAGGGTTTAACTTGTTCCTTTAGGGGGAGTGCAACCCCATCTAGAACAGGAGAAATCCCATTTCCTGAGTCAGATTTTTTCCCCACTAGTAGCACCTCCAATTTGTCAGGATTAAGTTTCACTGTGTAGTAAGTATATTCATCATTAAGTGTTCATGCATGTGTGCTCAAAATCCCGCATCACCTCTTGCATTCTTAGTTTTCTTGATGGTGACAAGAACTCTGATCTGCCTACCTTAGAGAGTCATTGTAAGGTTACTGGGATAGTATGTGATGCCCTAGTAGGGCAATAGATCTGCTGTGTGTTTAGCAAAAGGTTCTGAGACTAACTGGAGATGCTTGTAGACAGCGGAATTCTATTGTGGCTCACTTCCAAGAAGGTTCCTCTAAGTTCAATGGGATTTACAATTACCAAACTTAGGTTTAATGGAAATGGATTTTAATTCTGAATAATTTTTCAAGTCAAAACTACCATATAAACAGTAATGGTTGTGAACTGTACTTTTAAATTTAAATATACAGAGGCAATTAACCACCTAATGGATTCCCTAAAGGATTAGCCCATGCCTACAGCAGAGAGAAAAAGTAGTGGTGGTTCAATTTTTTAGAAAAAGGTAGCAGAGGGAGAGGCATGATAATGGTTTATAGACTTAAAAACAGTGAGCAGAAAGTGTTTAGAGATTACTTTTTCCCTGTCTCGTAACATTAACAGTGACATTGGTGTCAGATTCAAGCCAGACATTAGGCAGCATTTCTTCACACTATACATCATTCTCTTCAGGAATTTACTGCTACAAGATCTGGTGATGGCTACCTTTAGATGTGTTACAGAGGGACCAGACAAACGTATGGTACAATAGCTTATCAAAAGCCATAAGAATGATAGAGTGTTCTGAGTTCTGGATGTTGCTAGTAGATAAACAAGGGGCAGTAGCCTTTTTGAGGACTGTTTCGGAGATCCAGGAATTGTAGTAGTGTGAAATGACTGCAAAATCTTTCATAGGAACTGGTTGGAAACTCAGGTCCTGAAAAAGGAAATGCACTACAACTACTTGGAATTATGAATAACTGGATGGGGAAATAATTGGGTTTTTTATTGTACCTTGCATGTTTTTCATTTTGATTTGTAAGCCACTTTGAGTCAAAAAGAAAAAGTGTAGTATAAATATTTGAATTAATTAATAAATACACTGCCAGTGAAATTTCAGGACCTCTAGCACAAACTGCTGTATTGATGAGAAATATTCTCAGCTGAGCACAGGTTCAATTTTGCTGTACATGTCTTTGAAATATAACCTGCTCCTTCATGCTACCAGGACACTTTTGTAGCAATGTACTGTGCATCATTCATTAGTCATGTTTTCCACTAGATTTTCCCCTTTCTCCAAGATTATCTCACTACTTTTTTCACTCCTGACCATTCTCTAACTCTTAGGAAAAATTCTTTCAGTGCCTCAAACCTTAATATAGTTTCCTGACTCTTTGTATTGAAATTTGGGGACCATTTTTTAAATTAGTGGACAGTTCCCATTAAAGTATTGGCAACTGTCCCAATAGATCCAGAGCAACTTGTCTCTAAAACACATATAAGTTGTTTTTCAACTGCTAGATCCAAGAGAAAGAAAGCAATGCTAAGCAGGTCCAATCAAAATCGTACTCAGGTCTGTTCAGTGGGGCTCACTTGCATTGATGGTCCTCTGCAGATCCTTACCTGCTGCTCCAGTTCTCCCATTGATTCCAGGTACTGCTGTGCTGTTCACATATTTTTCCAAGAAGACATCCTCTAGCAAAACATCCTGATATTTCAAGTAAGCCTTTCCTCCTCCTCCTGCGGCAATGAGCAAGGGTTCAAAAGCTCCATCCTTCTGCTGCTCAAGAAGGCACACACATATATATGAACAGTACACAATGAATGCATTGAGGAGGTTGAGGAAGTATCAAGGTTCAACATTAGGTACCAATTTAAAAAAGAAAAAATCAGATATGAATGGCTGGAACATTTACCCCTCCCTATAAGCATGAAATGTAATGCAAAGACTTGAGACAATTTGCACATGAATTCAACACAAGCAGGTAGCTGCAGTTATGCCACGGAGCATGGAATCTAGCTTTTAAATCAAAAATCTAGTAGTAGATGCAAAATCCTGAGCTTTAGGGATTTTTCAGCTTTAATTGAAAAATGTCTCAAACTGGTTTAACCTACTTTTTTTTCCTCTTCAGAGAACCTTAGGAATAGTAGTTCAACGAAGAAGGCTAGGATGTCCAGAACTGATTGATGCATGGAAAATGCAATCATTTCTACTTGTAACTAAGTAAGCACCATATATATTTACCTCTTATCAAAACAGCTACACTATTAGATATAATGTGTAATCCCTCACCATCTCCTCATAAAACCATTCACTTCCAAGTTTGGGACCAGGAAGAGCAGGAAAATGATCCGCCTGCCTTTTAGACAGGCAACACTCAGCCAAGAAAGTCTGCCCTTTTCAAAACTGAACAATCCTTAGTGTGAGGGCCAAGCTACACATGACGAATGACACTTGAACAGCAAGTGTATTTCTCCCTGTTCACTTGCCCTCCACTCAATCCACTTGCCGTTCAAGTGTCATTCGTCATGTGTAGCTTGGCCCCGAGAGTCTCACTTTTCAGTGGATGTCCCAGATGTTTACAGAGCTGATTTTACAGTGCACATCCACACTACATGATCCTCAGGGTTAAATAATGATATGCTGAGAGATTTGTGATCAGATCCTCTCAGAATTTTAATATAAACCATGTGGTGGCCTCATAAGGACCTTGTGGGGAGGAAGGAGTACAGATCTAAACAGATAGACACATGCAAACTATTATTAGCTCTCGAAGGAAAAAAAAAGTACATCTTCTATTAAAATGTTAAGGCTCTGGTGAGAGATGGTCTGTTTTGACTCAGTTCAGCTAGGGTTGCCAGGTGCCTTCCAAAGGTGGATGAAAACCCACCATTGAATGCCTGCACTCGATTAAGCAAGCAGCAAGAGGAAAAATGAGGGGATTTCATGGCCCCCCTCCCCCATGACGCTCTAGAAAATTCCCCAATCTTTATGGGGGAATTTCTAGAGCATAATGGGGTGGGGGCAGGGGATTCTGTGACATCACTTCTAGGTGATCACCAAGAAGCAACGTCACAGCATCAGTAACATTTCCCCCCTCTCAGGCTCTGCTCCACATAGTTTCTGGAATTTGTGGGTGCAGGCCTGGCAACCCTACATTTGGCATGATTGTGGGCTTCTCTACACTCCATTTGAAATCATTCTTTCTTTTCAGGGAATCCTTGGAACTGCAGTTGCATGAGGGAGATTGTTGTGGCAAGGCAGATTTGTGGTATTTATGGTCTGTTACTTTTTTCATATTGCAAGGCACTTTGACTCCACACACAGTGGAGAAAAGCAGGGTAGAAGTATCCAAACAAACAATCAAACAAATAAGCACATATTAGATTTTTGAAGTTAAAATCCTGCCTCCCCCAATGCAATAAATCATTCAAGGGGTAATGATTCAGAGTTAAAGCCCTTTGTGGAGACTGTGGTTTAGTAACACCAACCTTGGGGATAACACAGATAGATATATACACACAGAAGTAATAGGTCAAGCTAGAGGGTATTTGAGTCAAAAAATCCCCCCCCCACACATTTAGTGTTTGGACCTGATTTTTACTCAGTCAGCCCCTGGCACAACCCATTACTTCTGAGTCGCACTACCAGGAATGACATGGTTCCTAGTGCAATGCAGGATGTTCCAGAGCAAACAAGTCGCCCCCATGTGACTTCCCCTGTGACACCCCCATCCCTCACTTTTGCCCCCCAAAGACCTGGCAGCATGCAAAGGTCTTTGGGGGGCAATCCTCCACACATGTTTTTATAGTATCCATTTATGAACTGTAATGTTTGAATTAATCCTTTAATCAAACACCTCTGGAGGTCTTCATTTCATGAAGAAATTGACAAGCAACATGAAAACTTACCCTAAAAATGTAAGTGGCTCCTCCGCCCCCGCCCCCTCCTCCAGCCCAGTCAGTCAGACCCTTCTCTTTCTTGTATTCTTCTTCAATGATGGATGATTCTCCCAAGCAGATCTGCTGAGCCAGAAAGCTTCCCTGAAGGGAAACAAGAAGGCATCAGCTAAAAACTAGCAAAGTTATATTATTAGGCTACCACCCAAAAGGGTTTCTTTTGAAATTTTCATGTAATCTGAGCTTTAACTATTAATTAATCACGTTGAAAAATGTATTTAGATGTTGCAAAACCTCAATAGCCTTGTATCCTGAAGGGAGAATGTCACAGCTTATCCAAAATTACTTAAAAAAAAAAAATTATTGGGTGAGTAATAAAAGACAGGAAAAAATACAGATTTTCCATTAATCCTCTTGTTTTCTTATCCCCCCCTTTCTCCCCCCCTTATCTTAGACTTCCAACAGTTTTCCAACCCGCTGTCCACCTCTACATCTAATATCTCTATTTAACTTCTATAATTAATTCTTATAGCCTTAACTAACTTCTTTAAATGCTTTCCGTATTAAAATACATTTCTAAACCATAAATTACATTTCTAACTTATCTATATTTCTTGTAAAGATCAACATCTCCTCTCTAGTTATTCAGTTAATAATTATCTAGCCCCCATAACTCCCCCTTCATGTCCCATTTCTTCTCTAAATACTGTTTCAATTTTCCCCAGTCATTAAAAAATTCTTCTGAATTCTGTTCAGCTTATCCAAAATTAGATGAAAATGTCATTTTTAATTATTGTTAAAATTAAACTTGGAAATAAAAAACTGCCCTTATTACAAAAACTTACCTCAAAAAACAGCTTTTAAAATAAACAAGTGGCAGCTCATTAGTACTGTAGATTATCTTGGTTTAAAGGTGTTACCTGAACATCGGCAGATTTTGACACCTAGTTTTCACTTTTCGAACAATTCCATAGAAATGGAACCATAAATGGCAAGATATCTTCAAGATTTGAAGATACTATACAGATACTATACAGATACTATAACTGTATTCACTCCGTGGACATTGAGTGTTGGTTAGAACGTTTCCCCCCACCACCACCACCACTTGGTGTGGGTGTGATACATGTTCTACCATTGGTTGTTTAAGCAGTCTTGCTTTATTGTCCACTTAGAGTTCATTTTTTGCACTAGTAAAATTTTGTATTTTTGCATATAATTTTGCCAAGTGTTTTCAGTGAGATATTAGTTAGTTGGTGGGGGTTATATTGTTCTTTCTGGCTACTTTAAATTAAGGCATGGTGACAACTGTGTAAGGTTGCCAGCCTCTAGGTGGTTGCTAACAAACAGGGCAATTACGGGTTAATGCTGACCAACAAAGATCCTGATCCCCGTAATTAACACACTACTCAAATTGCTTTCATGCAGCAATATTAATAACTCTACTAAAGTGCAAATGCAAAAGGTAAGTGCAAATTCACCAATACTTTACAACAGTTCATATTACCAGGAGCTTATTAAGAAATTGGTACAAATCATCCTATCAGCTACAGCTCAATAATAAATATACATCAATGAGACAGTAACCCAGGGTATACAAAATTTAGTAATAAATACACTTATAACTTATACACCACAGAGGAAGAACATCTTCCACCTCCACCACCCCTCTTCGGAATTGTACATTGACGTGGGAATTTTAGGGTTTGGCTCTGAAAGACCCAGGCCATTAACAGCTTTCCATCCAAACAAGTTTTTAAAACTCCAAAAGCGGAGGGTTTTTTTTTCTTTACTCCTTTTGACCCCCCCCTTTCTCTTTTAACTTTCGTTTCCTCTATCTCCCACACAAAGCGAGTTGGCTAAAGAATGTAACACATTTAACACTCGGTAACAATCAAGGTCCTCTGCTTTTGCCTGCAGAGTTAAGCAAGTGTCTTCTCAGCCAGAAGCCGCTGTGCTTTTTGCTGACTACACTAAAGGAATTCCTGAGAGCGCTCTGCCCCGCAGAGAAGGCAGAGAAGAAAAAAAGGTACTTTCTGTAGCCCTTGAATCGAAGTGTGTCCCATTTGTAGAAAACTGCTTTGTGTTCTTAATTGCTGCAATAAACTCTATTTCTTTTAGCATTATATTGGTGTAAGTGTTAAGTACCCTTAAGAAAAGGAGACCAAGGTTCCCCCCAAAAGTGGTCGGCTGGCTAGGGAAAGCCATGGAACGAACCATAACCAACAGCTAACTGGCCGGCCCGGTAAAGGGAGGGGAGGACCTGGCCATAAAGGGGGGCTCTGGAGGCTGGCACTTGGGGTCCCCTGGCAGCAGCTCCCCTCTCCCTAAAAAAAAAAAATCCCACTACATGCATGACCTGTGGGACTTCCTTAAGTTTTATAGAGTTAAGTATTAAAGTACTGGTGAATTTGCACTTACCTTTTGCGCTTGCTCTTTAGTAGAGTTATTAATATTGTTGCATAAAAGCAATTTGTGTCGTGTGTTAATTACGGGGATCAGGATCTTTGTTGGTCAGCCTCCAGGTGGTGACGGGAGATGTCCTGGAATTACAACTGATCTCCAGGCCACAGAGATCAGTTCCCCTGGAGAAAATGGCTGCTTTGGAGAGTAGACTCTATGGCATTATACCCAACTGAGGCCCCTCCCCTCCTCAAACGCCACTCTTTCCAGACTCCACCCCCAAAATCTCCAGGAATTTCCCAACCTGGACCTGGTAACCCTACAACTGCGAAATTTTTCAGTCAAGTCCATGCCAATTAGCATAATAAATAATTATGTGTATGACTGGCAAGCAGCCATACTAGCATCTTCTATTGCTTCCATCTCAATAGGAAACACTAGGATATTTAACAACCACAGCTCATCTTTTGTATTTCCCCCACTTCCATCCTCTTTAGTACATATCAACAACACAGCTCAATAGCTATGAGTTTCTCCTCCAGACATTACAATGTTTATCTCAAGCAAGGGTCCTCAATTGTTGAATCTGTGGACAGCTTTTGAATTTTGAGAAAAGGTAATGGGTGCCAGAATTAAATGGATGCCATAGGGAGGAACCTATCATAAAATGTCTACTCTAAAGGGCTGGGTTCAATCACAAAACATTGGGAGGTTCCACATGTTAGGCGGTTCCAAGGTATGTATCCTCCTATGATGGAGGTTGCTGTTTCCACATGGGCAATCCTTAGGGTTCTCAGGCCGTGCTCAGGAAATTCAGGGGCAGGGACATGGGGGACAGCAACATCCTGCGTACCATGACCCTACTTCCGGGTTTCCCCATATAATTTACAGCGATTCCTTGAGTTACCTTACATCACATCTGGGTTTTCGCAACAGTGATGTAGCAGCACAGATGATGCTGGCACTCACCCCACTCCTAGGGACACATTCCATACAAATAATAATCAATATTAGATGGGCCAGGAGTAGAATATGATTAAATATCATCATCGGGGAAAGCCTGTCCATATCTGGATTCACATTTCATTCTTCTGTATCAGGTTTGTATCATTCTGCTACAATGATAGTCTATACATTGCTTTTCAAGTCCAAGTTTTATTGAGACCCAAATATCTGTAGCTGTTTGATCTTTGTTTTGCTTTTTGTAGAGAATAACTAAATGCTCATTAGAACAATGGAAAAAACCTATAAAATTTTATGTGTTCTGGCCTTCAGTCATAGGCTCTACATTCTTCGTTGGTAGAAATCAGTTTTGCGCTCCCTTTGTCCAGAGCCAAGTTTTAGCAAGAGCTAAAATTCAGCAAAATCCAATTTGTAATGAAATATGTTTTGCATGAAGGCCAGCATACAGATCACAGCTAGTTACCTCCATCAAGGCAAACGAGAAGGGAGAGGATCTCCCTTTGAACACAATGGGAATTTGTTCTTGATGGTGACCTTTCAAGACTATTGTGAAAGTAATAGTAAAGACATTAATAGCTTGGTAGAAGACTCAGTTAAATACAAGCTAAGAGCTATATGCTTTATAGGAATGGCAGCATGTGGCAGTTTCATTAAAGGAAATAAAAGGAGAAACCAAGCTGACAAGCTAATTTTGAATGCCAGAATCAATATTTTAAAATAGACTTATGGGGGTTGTTTCTCACTATTTCACTTTTCTCACAGGCTTATCATTTCAACCTTTCTTAGACAGATCATACTTTAAACAGAATAAAAAGCTATGCTCTGTTTTAATTAATATATTTTAATGTTTTGTTTTTATTATTTTTATTTTGTAAGCCATCTTGGGCAGGTTCCTTGAGAGGCAGCATAAAAAAATTCTAAATAAATAAATGAATACAATTCCTCCTGGACTGTATCACATCAGGCTGCTGATTTAAAAACAATCGCCAAACAATTTCCCATTCTGCACACAGAAAAACGAAACGAAACTGAGCAGTAGAAACTGGACCCTCCATAGTAATAGACTGCTTTAGTATGTGCAAAGATTGGTTTAAGATAGCAGAGCATCCAAACATGCTCTACCTTGAAGTGGTACAGTTCAGAAAAGTGTTACAATTCTGCTGAATAGACAGCCCTTAAAATCCCCGCAAGTCACTGACAGTGCAATTCTATGCAGAGTGATACTGGTCTAAGTCAGGTGAAATCGATGAATTTAGACTTGAGTAAGTCTGCGTAGGACTGCACTGTTTTAAGATACAGATTGAGTCACATAGCCATTTTCACATGCCGTTAACATTGCGGAACATTGCGCAATACTCACGGAACGCTAGTGTCTTTGGGCCAAGCTACAAGTGACGAATGACACTTGAACGGCAAGTGTTTTTCTCCCTGTTCACTTGCCCTCCACTCGATCCACTTGCTGTTCAAGTGTCATTCGTCACTTGTAGCTTGGCCCTTTATGGCACGATTTCTGACATCATCGTGCCATGAAAACAGAATCATGACGGGGTGATGTCAGAAATTGCGCTATGAAAATGCCACCATCCCATGAGTGTTGTGCAATGTTGTGCGACATTAACCACGTGTGAAAACAACCATGGGGGTGTATGCTATAGACTTAATTGGTCTCACAAATATCTTTTCTTTCAAAAAATCCTGAGAATTGTAGTTCTGGAAGAGGAACTCTCAGCACCTCACCAACTACAATTCCCATGTTACTTTGGGGGAAGTCACGCTGGTAGTATAAAACCAAAAAGACTTTGTGGTATTAGAAATGCTCTAAGGGATGCTTTGATTTTACAAAGTGAGTTTTGACTCACAAAAACTTACACCCTGGACAATTTTAGTTGGTCTCTGATTTGCTACTGGATTTGTTCTGAGTGGGGAAGGTCAGCTCAACGTCCATGTGCTTGCAAGCTGCATGAAAACAGTACCATTCCCAATCCTGGCTATTACTAGCCCCCGCTGGCTAGTACATCACAAGGCACTTGGTGGAAATTCAGAAATGATAGTGCCAAAGGTACTGCCATACTAGCAATACTCCTTTGAGCTCATTCCTGTCCCATTTCCTGATTTAGTGCTGCTGTCATTGGTGGGGGAAATTGCCTCCCAGAAGTGCTGTGACCCTCCTGCCCTCTCACAGTATATCTTGTGTGATTGTGCCCAAGTGTTGAAAGGCTGCATCCCTCACCCCTGGGCAGGCATCTTCTCCCTGTTGTCCCACTAAGATGTACAGGAGCTCATCTTTCTCCAGCTGGAAATTGGCTGAAATAAAGACCCCGTGGGATCTCTTGTTGTGGTTCTTGGCTCCTTTCCCTCCAGCTGCTCCGTATGCTGAAATCCTGAGGGGGGAAAGCCGCAGCAATTAGGAAGGAAATGTACAGCATCACAGCCAGCTGCACAATTAGCTCCAGCTGTGATGTCCCCACACCAAGCCAATATTCCTGGGCTTACATAAAAGCCTTCAAAGTAACTCTATGTGCTCCCAAAGCAGGCTGTGGAAGTAGAACACCAGGCTGGATCCAGTGATTCCCTTTTGCCAGTGAGGGGGTCTACCTCTGGGAGAAGGAAGGCTAAATCCCTACTTAAACAACATGAAGTTATTGGATCCAAGCCACTCTCATCAAGAGCACGGATTGCCCTTACCACTAGATGGCTCAAGATCTTCTTTAGGGCAGGGCTTTGGAAAACAACAGCTTTCCTTTTTCTATACACCTTTATGCAGAATGTTCTGTTCCTCGTGGAATGCAAGGGCTGAAGAAAGGATGGTGGTCCTGGTGCTCTACACAGGTAGAATCAAAGTCCACAAGAGAGCCAGGACGTTGCTGTTAGTGGGTGCAAGACCAAGTTAGAGGTATAAGTGGGTTAATCACCAGCCTATCAGGAGTGTAGTCAGTAGGGTAGACAAGCAGGAGATCTCTGACTAGAATGGTTACCTGTTGCAGTTGTGGCATTAAGTAGATTTCAGCTGCTTTAAGAACAGAAGAGAGTTGAGGATAAAAGATCCAGGCTCCTATGCTGGGGGAAGATGTGTGTGCTAGCTATTTTAATGTTTCACGAAGTGCCAAAATAAGTCCAGCTCTGAGCTACGTGTGTTTCTCACATCACTAGAAATCTAAAAAAAGCTTTTCACAATGAGTTTTAACTCCCCTAATGGGGTTCCTGTGAGGGCCACTCAATAAATATCATACAGCGCTTCACAATTTAAAAGCACTGCAGAAATTATTAGTGGACTCAGAGGTATCAGAGATGAGATCCAACACCCAACAAAGTGCTACTATCAAGAAAGCTGGTGTAGCACAATGGTTAAAAGAATGAGGTATGTGCCAGAAACCTTCCAATCACTTTTCAGACAGACATTTACCTGATGATCTTTGCCATGGGAGAGCAGAAGGAGCTGGTGTTTATTGAGACTGACCAGTGTTTGTGTTGAGACTGCGGCTGGGTAAAATCCCATCCTGCATGGGAGTGCATGGTTTTCTCAGCCAGGAGTGAAAACATGGCATCGCTTTGATATGCTAGCATCTCTTGAGTAGGTTCTGGAGGGCTGTTGCTGCCCAAAACCAAGATCCAGATTGGCCAAGACTTTTTTTACATATGTAGGAGGAAGAACGGAAAAGGAGCTGTTTCTTCTGTATGTGGAGGAAAGATGTGTGTGTGACTGGGGATGATGCAAAGGATATCATTCTGTGTATATACAACTCCTTTGAATCTCCCAATGGTGAGAGGAGAGCAGATGCTCAGGTATTGAAAGTTACAAGTTGGGTTAGCAATATTTCTCTGTTTCATTTCTTTTGTTAGTCTGCTCTATAGTTCTGTAGCATGTATTCTCTCTAGAATTATGCCAGTAGAATAGAGCTTGCATTTATTTAAGAGAGAATTGATTGCCTGATTTCTACCTGCAGGCCTTGCTGTGGCTAATGCTATCAAAGCAGCTGGGGTTGATACTCCTCCTGGCACCAAACTGGTGTGGAAGGAGGGGCAAAGATTAGGAGTTAGTGGTGGCTACTGAAGAGAAAGGCTCAAAAACCCACTTAGGAGGAGGTTGGGGAACAGCAAGGGATCCCGGCTGGGAAGAGTCGGTTTCCCTCAACCAAAATGGCTTTCTGCCAGCTTCTGAGCAGGACTGGGATTTGCTTGCTTGCTTGCAGGCTGTTTGCCCAAGCCTGACAGTCACTGAGGCGGAAAAATCACAACCTTAAGCAAGCCACCCATATCTGTAATATGGAAATAATTGTACTGCTGAACACTACAGAGCTACCATAAATATTGAGATAGTGTGTTTTAGTGCTTTGAACACTTGGAAGTGCTACTAAAAGGCTAAGTATTGTGATTATCACTACATCACAACGATACTCACGTATATCGGTCCGATGCTGGCACTTTCCACACCTGCACCCCTCGTAACTGCCCTTCTTTCTCCACAGTCACAGAAATATTGGTGTTGTAATAGGCACTATCACACTGTGCTTGAGTTGGTCCTCGAGGCCCACTAGCTCCACAGGATGTGAACCACCAGAGAGCAACAGGCGCTTCTTCTACAACACCAAAGGAAATCTGGAGTTGGGACTAAGGCGTCAGCTTCCCAATTCCACAGGCTCATGCCATCTCCACATAACCTGCCTATAATAAATCTCCCCTTGCCACAGCTATTGCTATTCATACTAAACTCCCAATGGCTACAACAAGCAAGCCATCTTGACTGCAAACTTCATGCCCTAGTCAGCAATGGAAACCTGGTTTACTAATAGTAAGGTGGTTTGTAACATCAGCACCCACCATCTGTAATCATATTCCATGTAACACCATAAACTATATCCTATATAAATATTTCTATAAAGGCTTTTTGTAATAGAAGATTAAAGAGGGAACATGGATCAGAGTTGAGAGAGGATTTTTTTAAAAAGAAGCTATGTCCCCTGTGCTATTTTCCTGATGCGAACTTCTTCTCCTCCCCAGCTGTTATTTTTCCCAAATGGGAAAACGCACAAGCATTATATAGGTACCCTCAAGGAGCAAACAACACCTCCAGGGACATGAAAACAGAATGGGGGAAAGAATCAACACTAGTCCCCTCAGGGTCAAGATCATGATCGGATTCCCTACCCACCTGCCATGGCCTTTTTAAAGAAACAACTCTGTTGGGTCCCATCTACTTTGACCTTTGGTAGTAAGCTAGTAACAAAATAATATTGCAGATACCCAGTGAGTAAACAAATCACCTAAAGGAAGGGGTCCTTCCAGTGGGTTAAAGAAACGTTCATCCATTATATTCATTTCCCCGTGGTAGTGTTGCTTTCCATCAGGGTAGCTTTGTCTTCTTCCTGCCACAATTAAAGAATGAATGTGAAGGGGGGAAAGGACAAGAAAAAATGGAAGGATTCAGTTAGAGAATCAGCTAGATCGTCCTGCTGAAACCAAGGTTATTCTATCTACATGGCTAAAGAAAAGCAAGAAATTAAGACTGAGATGTGTGCATTGACTGCCCCACGCTACACTTCTGGAGCAATGGAGACTCAGAAGACTGTAATAAGCCATGTGCAATGGTATACCATGGCACCAGGAAGACAAATTAACAGTGCAATCACAAGCAGTGTTACACCCTTCTAAGGGCCAAACTAAGGGCCAAACTACATGAGATGCCTGACATGTGTTGGGTTCTCACAAGTTTACCTGGGTGCTGTAGTTGGGCCAGCAGCAGCAGAGGATGGGAAGGAAAGAGTCAGTGAGGGGATTCCAAAGCTGCCAGGCGGCTAGCAGTGGCAGAAGGAGCTGCTGCCACCGTCGCCACTAGACTCAACCATCCCCTCTCAGAGCCAAGCTACAAGTGACGCCTTACACAGGTTGGACACTTGTCAGCTTCCCTCAAGTTTTGATGGGAAATGTAGGTGTCCTGGTTTTACAGCTTGGCTCTCCATTACAGCTGCAAGACCAGGATGCCTACATTTCCCATCAAAACTTGAGGGAAGCTGACAAGTGTCCAACTTGCGTCAGGCGTCACTTGTAGCTTGGCTCTCACAGAAAGGGAAAGGAGTCTCCTTCCACTCTCTGTGAGGGGAGATGGTTGAATCTAGCAGTGGTGGTGAGAGCCTCAGCAGCTCCTTCTGCCGCCACTAGCTGCCTGGAAGCTTCGGGCTCCCTTTGCTGACACTTTCCCTCCTGTCCTTGTGACTCTGTTGCTGCTTCTGGCTCTGCTTTCTTTCCATCCTTTGGGCTCCCCTGCTCTGACATGCCCCCTGTCCCTGAGCTCCCAGAGGAAAACTCAAACGGAGAGGATTTTTGCAGAGCGGCAGCAGCAGAGCCAAAAGGACAGGATGGAAAGAGTTAGGAAGGGGAGGCTGCGGAGAGCCTTTTGCCACTGCTAGCCACCTGCCAGCTTTGGGCTCCCCTTGCTGACTCTTTCCCTCTGACCCTTCTGGCCCTGCTGCTGCTCTGACATGCCCTCCCCCCACCCCCAAGCTCACAGAGGAAAACCTGAGTGGATCTGAACTCAGGAGCTCAGGGGAGGGCATGTCAGAACAACAGCAGCAGGGCCAGAAGGACAGGAGGGAAAGAATCAGTGAAGAGAGCCCAAAGAGAGCCTTCTGTCACTGCTAGCTGCCTGTCAGCTTTGGCTCGGCTGTCTTTGGGCTCCCCTCGCTGACCCTTTCCCTCCTGTCCTGCTGCTGCTGTTGGCCTGACTAAACTACCCTGGTAAACTTGAGAGAACCCGACACATGTCAGGCATCTCGTGTAGTTTAGCCCTAAGTCCACTAAAGTCTGTGGGTTACAAGGTAATTCTGCCTAAGGTGACATTGTAAGAGAGGAGACAGACAATGAAAAGGAAAGTTCAGTCAAATATAGTTTGAGCTATTATAACCCTGCCTCCCCTCAACCTAATGTTGCGTATCATTTTACTGCACTTCCCACAAGTTAACTGTTTTAAATCCCTCCCACTAGATGTTTTCATCACCACTGTATTTACCACCACTCTGCTACACCTGGAAAGTGTAGTAGTATTGCCTATGGGGTTTTATCCGAGTGAAGATATGTAAAAGCTATATTGTGGTGGCTGCCCTCTTGATATTCTTCTTAATTATTTATTATGTAATTACTTAAAATTTTAAATGTTTTTAGGGATTTTAAAATGTATTTATTGAATCATGTAACATTGCTATGACTATATTTTAAATGATGTAATCTGCCCTGAGCACATTCGTGGGGAGGGCAGAATAAAAATATAATAAAAACAATAAAATAATAATAATAATATCATTCGATTTATATACCACCCTTCAGGATGACTTAACACCCACTCAGAGCGGTTTACAAAGTATGCCATTATTATCCCCACAACAAAACACCCTGTGAGGTGGGTGGGGCTCAGAGAGCTCCAGAGAACTGTGACTAGCCCAAGGTCACCCAGCTGGCTTCAAGCGGAGGAGTGGGGAATCAAACCCGGCTCTCCAGATTAGAGTCCCGTGCTCTTAACCACTACACCAAATAAGCATACAAGGAAAACTAATGATTTTATAATTTATAAAGATATGATAAATTCTCAAGGAAAAATCAAAATGTGGCAATCAGTCAATGAAGAAGAAAAAAGATACAATGGCTGGTATATCTTCAGGCAATTTCCGGACTAAAGGAAGCTTTGAAAGATCACAGAGGCCAATTAAGAGATTTAATGGATTTTGAAAAGATAATCATTCAGCGGAAAGACCATATGTTAGGGCAAATTTATAAACTCCTACTTCAGTATGATTCAGAAACAGAACAAGTTAAAATGTGTATATCAAAATGGATTCAGAATTGTAGAAAAGAGATAACATTCCAAAAGTGGGAACATTTATGGACGAAGGGTATAAAATTTACTGCTAACTGAATATTAAGAGAAAACTGGAATAAGATGTTCTAGCGATGGTATATAACTCTAAAACATATTGCAAAAATGGGTAAGAAATACATAGAGATGTGTTGGAAGTGTAAAGAAGTTGAAGGCACCTTTTATCACATGGTGCATGTGCAAAAAAACCAAAAAGAAATGGAAAGAAATACATGCAGAGATTCAAAAGATTTTAAAAATGGATTTTGCAACGAAATGAGAGATTATGCTGTTGGGAATATTGCCAGATAATGTTGAGAAACTGTTACATGAACTATTAAAGTATACGTTAACAGCAGCAAGGATAGTAATGGCAAGTAAATGGAAAGACAAAAAAGTCCAACTAGAGAAAATTGGAAAGATAAAATGACAGACTATGCAGCAATGGCAAAATTAACGAATTATATAAATCAAAGACCCATTAAAGGATTTGAAAACAAATGGGAAAATTACTTTGCCTATTATAGATAAAGATGAGAAATAAAAGATATGAATTAACAATAAAAATCTGGACATGAGCTCTGATTAATAGAGGTTATAGACATATTGTTTATTTTAAGTCTCAAATTTTCTGAAATAGGGTATAGAAACATTAATTTCATTTTTTTCTGTATCCCTTTTACTGTTTAGAAAATAAAATATATATATTGCAAAAATAAAACGAAATTCTCATCGTGAATGTGTCCAGTGCAAAATCATAGGAGAGGTATAGTGAAGGCTACCTGCCCTGGACAGTTTCCAAACTATATGGCCAGACAGCCTTCTTTTCCAATAAAGTATCAGATCAACAACTATGACAGAACCAGAAATTAATACAAAATGAGCTCTCTGGAGGAAAGGAAAACCAAATTAAGTTATTTCCTGTTGAGTACAAAGAGGTTCTTGGTCTTCTTAGCCTTCAGTGGCACTTCGTAGGAAAGTAAAGGCCAGAGTCTCCTTCCAGCTCAGCTGCTGACTCCCAGAGTTATACAATAAACCCAGTCACTTCAGCAGGAAGTAAACGTCTCCTTAAAACACAGCCCTGAACTGCATCACTGGCTTGATCTACAGCTCAGTGGCTGCCTTCAGGCAGCTCTTCATATCCAAACAAATAGCCTCTCCCCTTCTTCAAACACACTCAAACTCTTCTTGGCTACATCTACATCATGCCCACAAACCTAAAATTAATTTACCCCCATCAATGACCAAGTTATCCACATTATTCATGAATTCTTCTAATTCTTGGATTTGTAATCAAAGATGAATATAGAGGTAATGCACCCAATATCATATCTCTGGCTGACACCTTTTTTTTAAAAAAAACAAAACAGGGACTACATTTTAAACTGAGCAAGGGATACAGGAAAATCAATTATGTCTCTGCCCACTGAGTCATAAGTGGTGCAAAAGGGGCCTTTGAAGCCTCCCTCTCCCCAGTGGGGTCTACTTCCCTAGAGCAACCACTCTAGGAAAACTGAGTACAATACTATGATTAGTGCCCATCTGGGAGAGACTTCCCACCTACACCACCATGGCAAAACAAAGCCTGCAGGTACCTTGTTCTACCAACACCATGTGGAAATTATTCAGCTGTCCTGCTCCCAAGTTGCCTGATCTCAATGAGGAATCACTTGTTTTACACACACACCCCATCAGAAATAAGATCCTTTGGCCTGGCCACCCCTTTCCTCGTGTTGCAAGGACCCAGACAGCAGCTTCAGATCCCCTCTAACACATTCTGCCTTGGCCCATAAAAGAGAATTTGTGCAATCTATGAAAGTATGTGGTGACAACCCCCCCCCCCCAGTCTCCTCCCATATTAGCCATTTCTGGTGTGACCTAGAAGCAATTGGTTTTAAATAGTGGGGAATCTGGCAAACCTGACAGTGTGCCTTATTCAAAAGCTTTTCACAATGCCTGCCAAGTGCTTCTAATACCAGTTTAAACAGTAAATTAAGAGTCTGTTGTCAGCTGCTATTTATCTGTCACACAAAATTCCACCAGGAGACATGCACATCCTATGATTTTTCTATGGCAGGTTGTGAAGACAGAATGTGGAAGTTGGCAATAAGGAAGGAAACAAGGTCACAAATGAGACCGAATGCAGTGCTTAGGGAAATCCAGAGCAGCCATTATGCTTCTCAGTCATCAGGTCTTGGGTCAGAATGTTAAACAAAGAATGGAAGACAAATGGCAGAAAGTTTCTGTCTTTCCAATCAGGAAAAATAAAAGCTGATCAGATTGTATGTTAGCATGGTGTTACACCACTATGATTTCATACTGTCCCTCAATCCTAAAGCCTACAATTCAGGCCCTCCTATGGCAGTTGGTCTTTTACATCTCATTCCTTTAGACATGCATACGTGATTTCTATAATATGACATTCTCAAGGGTGGTAAATTGCACAGCCAGAACATATAAAGAAATTAGCATTTCCTTCTTATCCAAGAAGTGAATTATTCTTTCGTGCTTGTTGTGGTTCCCTCTTTCCTCCCTTCAGCAAAGCTCCCAATATAACCTCCCTTGCCTGGCTATTAAGTGGATCTGTCAGTGACATCTGAAACTTCTCCTGGCAAAGAGAGAAGTAATTTTGTTACTGAAAGCAAAGCAGAGCTGCTGGGCTTCTCCGAGATCTAATTGAATTAAAAGGATGAGATGATGAATGAAATGGCTTGTACTCAGAGCGGCAAAACAATGCCAGCTTACAGGAATTCAAGTATGAATTATGAACTCAAGTATTTCAAGAAACATGTATATCTTTATTTGCATAGTATGTCAAAATAAATACACAAGTGTCCCCATTTTTGTAACCTAAACTTGTCTTTATTTTGTCCCTATTTTTCCTTCTGGGGAGATGTTGAGGATGCCTTTTAAAGCTTAGTATGTACACATACGTACTACTTGTTCTTTGGATTTCATCTGCTCTCCTTCTCTAGAAATTAAACTGTTCTGTTCCATCCCTCAGAATCATTCAAACTGCCATAGCCCCAAAATGGTCTATTTCACTTGCGGCCCCAACCCTCTTGAATGGTCTCGCCTAGGAGATCAGGAGGGCTCTCCTCTGCAGGTCCAATTCCAATGGTTCTCCAGGGCTGTCGGACTTTCAATAGTGGGCAAATGGACCACTGTAGCCAGAGAGGGAGATGTATATAGCTGCTTTTAGCCTGTAGTTGATAGTTTCTTATGCTCATTTTTAAATTCATAATATACTGTCGAAGGCTTTCATGGCCGGAGAACGATGGTTGTTGTGGGTTTTCCAGGCTGTATTGCCGTGGTCTTGGCATTGTAGTTCCTGACGTTTCTGTCTTTTGGTGCTATACCTCTGAAGATGCCAGCCACAGCTGCTGGTGAAACATCAGGAACTACAATGCCAAGACCACGGCAATACAGCCCGGAAAACCCACAACAACCATCATAATATACTGTTGGTGATTATTTATTTGGAAGCTGCCTTGAGTTGTCATTGATGGCAAAAAGGTGGGATAGAAATATTATAATACAAATGAATGAATTGGCACAATGACTACCTAGTCAAAATTCCCATAATAATAAATAACTTACCATCAGGGGAGCAGTCTAGACCAAAGGTAATATTATCCACAGCAATGTCAGCATGTGAATTCCAGCCCCAGGTGGCCAGGAACTGCAGACGAAACCTTTGTCACAAGACATTTGTTTCGAGGGGACATACAAAGAGAGAACAAGACATTAAAAATAAAATCAACACATCTTAAATTTTAGAATGAATCAGATTATTTCTTTCAGATTTCCAAAGTGATGCATAAGGACAAGCAATTCACACAGGAAAACTGCAAGTAAAATATTACTCAAAATGTTCCATACACTGTTACATTTATGAGGTTCCATAAGGAAGAACAGATAATTAAATTAGACTGCATCATTAACAAGATAGATTTATCAGTCCATGATCATCTCCAGAAAAGGCTTAGCATAAAACATAAGTTTTTCACTATCATCTAGGTAAGTAGCACTATCATTGACGCTACAGATGCAGTAGCAGTAATCTTAACATTGTTTATGTATTTAAGAGGACAAAAAGATCAATAACGTAGTGAATGAAGTCAACATTGCATACTCTGCTAATTAAGGGTGGCTAAAAATAGGCTCCTGAAGGTTTTCTTAATGGCTATAAGCTGAATTGTCTTGATGTTTAAATATGTAGTACATCTGGATGATATTAAAAGCACCTGGCACACTAGGACTACCTGTGCTGGTGAGAACCTACAAAGCATCCAGTTGTATCAGACCACTGGTCCATCCTGTCCAGCCTCCTTTTTCACCTGATGGCCAACCAGTAGTTCTGGACATTCAACAAACAGGACATAGAGGTCAAAGCTGCATGACATGGTCTCCTATCGCCTCAAAGATTTATTGCCCTTGAACATGGAGGCTTCCTTTAGGCATCATGGCCAGTAGCCAGTCCACTGATAAATCTATCCTCCATGAAGCCCTCTTTTTAAAAAGTGATCTATGCTACAGGTCATAACTATATCCACTGGCAATGAAATCTACCCATGCATAATTTTATCACATCTATCATGATCCACTAAGAGCCAAACTAGAAGAGACACCTGACACATGGAGGACACACGTCAGTTTCCCACAAGTTTCCATGGGAAATGTAGTGAGAAAGAACCTCTGTCAGAGAGAAGGAGGAGAATCCCCCCTGTCCCTGGCAGAAGTTCTTTCTCTAGGCTCCCTCTTACTGCTGCCAGCGCACTCGGCTCCCAAGTGCATTTAGGGGAGCAAGGGGAGCAAGGGGAGCGCGCTGGTAGAAGCAAGAGGAAGCACGCTCTCCTTGCTCCCTTGTGTTGCCAAGTAGGCCCCCTCCCCTGCTTTGAAGCCTGCTATGAACTGTGTTAAAGTTTCCTGCGTTGCTGTTTTACTGCTACACCAAAGACTGCTTTGCACGTGTGTGTTCTGATACACGTGTCAGTTTCCTGCCTGCGTGTCAATTATCTTGCTGCTGCAATAGACTGTGTAGTTTACTGACTCCATGTTTGGTTAACTGCACCAAGGACTCTCTTCCTGGGCAAGCCCTGCCCTGGCCTGTATCTGGAATTCCCAGCGTGTGTTTGGACTGTGTTCCCCGTGCCTGCTTTGCCATCTGCCACGGACCGTGCCTGTTCCCTGCTTTGGACTGTGTTTTAAAGTGTTGTTCCCCCTGCCTCCATGGAAGCCTGCCTCATATGGGCCCAAGCCGCTGCTAGCAGCCGGGCGCCTGCCGGGGAAACCTCCAGTGAGCCTGGCTAGGCGCTCCCTGGTCAGTTCCCGCCTGGAGCCTCCCGCGAGCCGGTCGCCGAGCTTGCCCTCGCTATCGGGCAGCCTGCTATCCAGCCCCAGCTATGCCCAAGCCGGCATCCATGTTCTTAGGCAGCCAGAAGACCCTGGGAAGAAGACTGCTTTGAGAAGCCATTTCGGCGAAGCGGGCACACCACGTCCGCAGCGAGAGCCCCTCGCCCCGCTCTGCATATCTTAGGAGCCGCCCCGGAGAAGGAACTAAGTGCCGACCATCCCAAGCACTTAGAGAATGCATCTCAAAGAAACCTCCGCATTCCAAAGCTGATGACATCAGGACAAGCCCTGTCCGCTGGAACATCCTTTCAGCCCACTTGGATTTCCCCCTCCCTCTTTTGTCCCCTCTTCCTGAGGTGTCACTTATCACAATCTGATTACCAAAGTGGCCCATCCAAGCCATTCAGTAGCCCATTAGACCCTTTGTTTTAATCTGTGAGAACCACCAAGTACAGCACCAGCCCCAGGGTACGTTTTGGGGTATTTAAGCTGGTCTCCCAGACCACTCGGTGCTTAGGCCATTCCTATCCAGACCCCCCCCCTTGCTGCCCGTGGCTTAGGCCATTCCTATCCAGACCCCCCCCCTTGCTGCCCGTGGCTTAGGCCATTCCTATCCAGACTTCCTTGCTGTCCGTCTGTGGTTCCAGTGCTGGCATTGGGCCACCTCACTGTCGTGTCTCTGCTTCGCTTCAGGATAAGTGAGTATTCCCCCTATCATCGTTGGGAACCAGCTAATGCGAACGTCTCTGTATTTCCTACTCTGTATTTCTTAGACCTTGTATGTTCTTTGTATGATTGTGCAAGCTAGGCTTACGCTACACTCAATACACGTGTTTGGACCTGACTCGTTGTCTGCCTCTTTTTCACTAGAGTGTCTGGAATCAGGACCTCCGTAAACATAGGTTATGATCCTCGCTGAATATTAATAGTTACAGACTGCTACAGCTAATTCCCCATTATAATAAAAGAGCAGTTCTGGTAACAGTTTACTGGTGGAGAATGCGGGCATAACCCAGTTCGTGTGAATACACGTGAGTCGACACGCGTGTTTTCAGCGAACTGACGTAGAGGAAAATTTTCCAGACCTCAGTGTAAAGAGCGCAATTTAGCTCAGGGAATTAAAAGTGTGATTGTGTGTGGCTCTAGTGAGCATTTCTATCTTGTGGGTTGGCTTTTCCCCCCATTTCCTCCTTCAGCCAGCTTTGGACTACTTGCCTTTTGTGGTGCACCGCGAGGCCCTCCAGCCGTTATAACCGGTGTACTGTGGGTGAGGACCTCTGAACTGGTGAAGTTCCTGGCCACCTTCCGGGCCGCCTAAACGCGTCTATGTGGGTGGGATCCCAGAAGTAGGCTCTATAGATATATATATCCTGAAGCAGCACATATAAAATTCTTTTTCCGCCCTCCCCCGTCTCTCCTAAGTCCGTCCAAACCCCGTTCCTGCCAGCACTTAGGCTTCAATCCCCGCTCCGGAGGAAACGTGAAGGGATCGATAGTCCGTTTGGTTGTTCAGTCAGTTTAGCTTTGGGAATCTGAAGCCAGGTTCCTGAAGCCCCGCGGCAGCCGGCCGCACCGTGCTTGAGAGTTTTAAGGTAGACTCTTGGGCGCCTTTCCGCTTGCGAGTTTTAAGTTAGACTCGTGGGCGCACCTCGCTTAGGAGTCAGTGGGACTCTTGGGCACACTTTTGCTTGTGAGTTGTTAGAACTCTTGAGCGCTTTTCCGCTTGGGAGTACAGTAAATTTACTCCTGAGCACTTTTGCTTGGGGACTTGCAGAGGCAGTCCTCGAGCGCTTTCAGTCTTTTGGTCTTGGCTTGGAGGCAGTTTAACCGTTTGTCTCTGAGCACGAGGCCTGGGGACACTTTGAGTTTAGTTCTTGAGTAGAGAGCTTGAGAGCAGTTGCAGCTTCTGAGCAGAGGCTTGGGAGCATCTCTGGTTGCCTAAGCAGAGGCTTGGGAGACCCCTTAGTTGTAGTTTCCAGGCAGAGGCTTGGGAGCATTTCTGGTTGCCTGAGCAGAGGCTTGGGAACACTTTTTGGTTTTCTGAGCGCATAGGCTTGGGAGACCCCTGAGCTTTGGTTTTCCGAGTATAGGCTTGGGAGACCCCTGAGCTTTAGCTTCTGAGCAGAGGCTTGGAAGCACTGAGCGTTTTTGGTTCTTGGGCTTAGAGAGCTTGAGAGCACCCTCTGAGCCAGTAAACTTTTCCTGGTCCCGTGGCTTGTAGGCAAGCTTGAAACGGGAATAGGAATTTTTCCTTCTCCCCCGGTGGAGAAGAACAGAGTGTAGGACCCTTAAAAATACCCTTTAACCCTAAAAGTAGGACCTTAAAACCCCCTGGTAAAAACCCTTGAGGACCTGAGGGAAGGATAAACCTCCCAAAAGGAACATAGAGAGGAAGAAGTTGTTAAAACCCTTGAGCAGCTTTAATCGCCCCACCCCTGGTGTCGCTGATCTACTCTTTAACCTCCCCGAGATCAGCCCTAAACTAAAAGGAAAAATGTACCGGGCAAACCCCACCGTGCCCCGTCTGGAGAAGTGGCTAGTGAAGAAGGGAGATTGCCCTTGGGAAGCCGGTTCCTTCAAGGGACCCGACCCACTCCAGATAGTTAGAAGCGCCTTCCAGGACTTCTGTGACAAGGAGAAACCTAGGTCTAGCAAAAAGGACAGATATGGAGCCTGGGCACTTTTCACCGCCCTGCAGGACAGCGTGTCCCTAATTAGCAAGTTGCAAACAGCACAGGAGGAGTTAGAGGAGAGGTCAAAACGAGAGCAGGACGCCCTGCATCTAGAAATCCAGAGTCTCAGGGCCAAACTAGTCGAACAGGAAAGAGACCATGAGGAGAAAGCAGTTGAGTGGCGCGCCGAACGCGTCAATTTCATATTGGAAAAACAAGGATTAACTACCGCCCTCCAGGACGCTCAGCACAAGGCTGAAGCGGCCACCGCTCGTGCCGATATGGCTGAGCACGCACTAACTGAGGGACAAGAAGAAATTACTAAGCTCACCCATGCCGCCCGGTTCATGGCGGACCACAACCAGTCTAAAGCCGCAGCCGCGGACCATTCAGCTTGTAAGAGGGAGCTAGAGGCCCTAAAGCGACACTTGGGGATGCAACAGGCCGTAATTTCCGCCGTGCACCCCTCAGCCCTCTTGGCCCTCCCCGAAGGTAGTACCGACAGTTGGTCACCTCCTTCGCCCCAGCCCGAGGAAGCTCCACAGCCCCTCCATCTGATAGCTACCAAAGAAATTGTCACCACAGACGATGATGGCAGGAAGACAGACCGAATAGTTAAGGAAACCCGCAATTGGAGGCCCGATGAGCTCCAAGCCATAGCGGACCGCATGGGACCCCTGAACCGAGATTCAGCTATACAATGGTTTGCACACGTGACCATGTCCCAGCCCTCTGCCAGTGGCTCCGATGTAGCTCAGCTGGCTCGCCATTGTGCCAGCCCCGAAATAGTCACCTCTCTTAACGCATATATTTCCAACCGGAGACTAGCCACTCGCAGTCAGTATGGTGCCATGAAAGAGTTGTGCGCCTTCCTGTGGCCCACCAAGAGTTTAAAGGCCCTATATATTGCAGAATCTCAAAAACCCGGAGAGGATCCAGAGGCATATTTAGCCAGGAAACAGCTCCTAGCCGAACTAGCAGACGAGGTAGATTTAGATTTAAGTGACATGCCGGACTTCGACGACTTAGAGTTCAGGAGAGCAGTCATAGATGGACTCAACAGCACCACTCGCCTAGCCCTAGCAGGAGTCGAGCCCGGGAGCATTACATGGGGAGAGCTGGAATCCCGCATCAGAAGCATTGCTGGCCTGTTGCGAGAGACCGGCGCCATCCGCCATGTGAAGTCCCCAGCCTCTCGTAGGAAGGAAAGCGAGCCGATTAGTGCGGTTACCTATGCCAATCATGGCCCCCACTCTCAGTACCGACCACAGGGACGCAGCCCGTATCCGGAGGCAAGGGGAGGAATCCTGAGGGGAAGGAGTAGTAGCTTTAACCGGGGAAGAGGACCGAGGGACTACCGTCCGGGAGTTTCCTTTGCGCCTACCCCGAGTTACAGTTCCTCCTCTCAGCAGGGACCCCACAAGCCCCGACTACAGGATGCACCCATAGCCCCTTCTCACTCGCGAGCATCGCACCCGTACCACCATCAGGTCTACCCGCCTCCAGACCAGTCTAATGCTTGGGGAGCATCGCAGGGCGACCACGAGGGCTACCGGGACCGCGGCAGCACGCCCCAGTCCAGGGACTCCCTCCGTTGGGAACTTTGGATGTGCCTCAAGAACATTGGAGCGAACATGGAGCTCTTCGACGGTAAGCCCACGTCCGTTCTAATGAAGGCGATCATGGAATGGGAAGACCAGCAGCAGCCCCCAGTACCTCCGTCGGCGCCCCCTTTGCCGCCAGACCCTCCCTTCTCGAGTCCCCCAATAGCTGCGGTTCGGGAACGCCCGAGCCCCAACAACCCCTTTAGAGGAAGTGCCGCTTCCACCGATCAGGGTGCAGGATCAGAATAGGGTTGCCCCGAGTCCCAGTCTCCCTCCGTGGGCATAGTTGCCAAACTAAAGCCGGATACATGGGGGAGACCGACAGTGAAGGCAGGGATCGGGACTCCCGGGGAAAAGAAGAAGCCTGCCACCCTCCTCATAGATACCGGAGCTTCACTTAATATACTCCGGCCCACCTTAGTCACAAAGGGCACCCAGACCCCCACAACCATGCAGCTCGCCGGTTTTGGAGGCGGCATGCAGGAATCCCCGGTCTGGCAGGATATCCCCCTTTCCGTTGGGAACCTGACCACCCGGATTTCGGCATGCGCAAACCGGGGAGAAGACGATGGACTTTTGGGCATGCCATTTTTCCGTGCCGAGGGACTGACCATTGACTTAGCGAACGGGCTCCTGTGGCGCATCCCGGGAGGCCCAGACTTTGTTAATGCAGTCCATCGATGCGCAGCCCTCAAGGCCCCCCTTCCTCTCGCCCCCATCACAGGAGACCCCTGGGTTCAGGACTTTCCCGAAGTGTGGGTGACAGACAAGGCCGAGTGTGGGATAGTGAAGGGCGCCTGCGTCCTGATTGAAGGAAAGGACCCCCCTCCCCAAAGACAGTACAAGTACCCAGCAGAAGCTGAGGCAGGGATAGCCAAGACCATAGAAGGACTCCTTGAGTGGGACGTCATACTCCCGATGCAGTCCATCTGCAACGCCCCATTGTGGCCAGTTCTGAAAGCAGATGGAGTGACCTGGAGAATGACGGTCGACTTCCGTGCCCTGAATGCCACCACCCCTCCAGTTGCCCCGGTTGTGGCCAAGTATAATGAGATCCTAACGGCCATTGCCGCTGGGTCCCGGTTCTACTCGGTCATAGACCTGGCCAATGCTTTCCACTCCATCCGGTTGCATGAGTCTTGCTGGTACAAGTTCGCGTTCACTTTCCGCGGCCAGCAATACGCATTCAAACGGACACCCCAGGGATTCCACTCCAGCCCCAGTATTTGTCATGCCCATGTAGTTCAGATGTGGGAACGCCTCCAACCCTCCTCGAGGCCCCACGTACTGAGCTACGTGGATGACATTTTAGTCCACGCTCCCACGGAAGAATTAGCCCGCCAAATCACCAGGGAAGTCCTGGAACTCCTCCGCGAGACTGGGTTCAAGGCAAGCAGGGAAAAGGCCCAATTGGTTCAGACCAGCGTCAAGTACCTGGGTCTGACCCTGGGACCCGAGGGTCGCACCCCGGACGCCCAGCGAATGGAGGTCATTTCCAAGCTGCCTGCACCCACCGATGTCCCCTCCCTCAGAGCCCTTCTAGGAACTTTTAACTTTTCCCGAGACTTCATCGAGTCCTTTGCAGACAAAGCTCGCCCCCTTTATGCTCTCCTCAAGAAGAACACTCCCTGGGAGTGGGGACCGGAGCAACAGACAGCCTTAGCCGAGCTAAAGCGCAGTCTGGCCGCAGCCCCGGCCCTAGCCCATCCAGATGTTACCCAGCCCTTCTTTATCCAGCTAGCAATATCAGACAAGAGCATAGGAGCCACGCTCACCCAGCAGCAAGCAGGGACCGCTAGAGTAGTAGCCTATGCCTCTCGCAACCTAACCGCAGTAGAAACTAAGTTTAGCCCATGCGAGAAGACATGCCTTGCTCTGGTTTGGAGTCTGACCCATTGGGAATTTATCATAGGAGGTTCACGTACAATAGTGCAAACCACTCACACGCCCCTCAAATATATCCTGTCGGGAAAGATACAAGACGGACAAGTTTCAAACGCTTGCATAGCCCAGTGGACCCTGGCCCTGGTCAACCGCGGAGTAGAATTCAAAAAGGAAACCACTGAACCTCCAGCCCCCTATGGCCTATTGGTAACCGGGACCGAGCACGAGTGCCCCCTGGACCCGCCATCACAGGTTGTCTGGCCAGTCACTTGGGGAGTCCCGCTAGAGGAAGCCCGACAGAACGGCTTCACATGCTGGTTCTGTGACGGCTCCTCCTTTCACGTTGGAGGCTCCCCTCGGACCGGCTACGGCGCCGTGCGAGTGAGCGACGCCCATACCCTCAAAGGTCCAGCCCGCCCCCATTCCAGCCAAGCGGCTGAGGTGCAAGCGCTTCTGGCGGTGCTTGAGTTTGAGCCCCCAGAAAGCCCACTTGCCATTTATACAGACTCGGATTGGACGGCCAAAGCCGCCACGGTCTGGCTCCCGGTGTGGCAGAATCAGGGGTGGAGAGCCAGCGATGGGAAACCCGTAGCCCACCTACAGCTATGGCAGCAAGTAGCAGCACTCCTCCAGTCTCGCTCCGGCCCAACGCAGGTGACCCATGTCAAGGGACACCAGAAGACGAACTCAGAGACCGCTTATTGGAATGACCAGGCAGACCTTGCAGCCAAGGCAGCCGCCACTGAGAGTGCTCCCCCACCGGAACTAGCCACCGATTGTCCCCTCCGCCCTGTCACCACTCGGGCACAAGCCCGCAGCCAAGCTCAGGGAACCGCAGGAACACTAGACCTAGCACAACTGCAACTATCTGACCCAGAAATAACTGACCTCCTAGCCGCAGGAAGGGATCAGACAGGGAGACTCATGGTCAGGGAAGAGGAAGGCATAGTTTGGGCAGTAGATGCAGCCGGCGAACGCCATTGGGTAGTGCCATTGGAAGTTAGGGCTGACTTAATTCAGTTTGTCCACGAACAGGGACACCGAGGCAAGGATCTGACTCTGGAAAGGGTAAAAGAGGTTGGTTGGTGGCCTGGCATGCGCACCGAAGTAGCGCAATGGGTAGACAACTGTCTGTCCTGCGCTATGGTCAATGCAGACCCCACCGGACCTAGAGCTCCCCTCCAGCATCAGAGAATTGATGGACCCTGGGCTCGCATACAGATTGACTTTATCGGCCCCCTTCCCCCCACTGCTCGCGGCAATCGCTACTGCCTCACTGTCATAGACCCCTTTAGCAAATGGGTCGAAGCGTTTCCGTGCAAGCGCAACAATGCAGCCACTACCGCCAAACTACTGTTCAACAATGTCTTTTCAAGATGGGGCATTGTGCGAGTCATGGACTCCGATTTAGGCTCACACTTTATCGGAGAAGTTACACAGGAGCTTTGTAAAGCATTAGGCATCCAGCAACGGTTCCACATAGCCGGCCACCCTCAAGCTTCAGGCGCCATAGAAAGAACCAACCGGACCCTCAAGGAGGCTCTCCGCAAGATGGTTCGCTCCTCCGGGAGAGACTGGGATGAAAAACTCCCCATAATCCTAATGGCCATTAGAGGCACTACCGCAGTTCACGGGCTCACACCCCATATGGTAATGACAGGGCGAAGAATGCAGCTCCCGGAAGCCTTCTGGCTGGATACGCAGCTCCCTTCCGATATGCAGCCTGTAGTGATTAATGATGCTTGGGTCCAGGACCTGCTCTCATCCATACACGCCGTCCACATGCAAGTGGCCCAGAAGTTGGGCACAGCTCAGAAGGATATGGACCGCAAATTGGGATGGGTCAGGAACCCCAGGCAGTGGGAGGAAGGACAGCTCGTTCTGTACAGGAAGTTTTCGCAAAAGGCGCACTCACTAGCAGCCAAGTGGCAAGGCCCAGTCCCTATCACAAAAAGAGTCTCCCCAGCGGTCTATCAGGTAGCCATCCAGAGAAGGACAGGAGGAACGTGGCTAAAATACTTTCATGCCTCTCAGTTAAAAGAATGGAAAGGGAAGCCGCTGCGAACCGCCCCTCCGGTGTATGACCCTGGGGGAACCACCACCAGCCCAGCCCCCCTCTGCCCAGTGATTCGCCAGATATCACTCCACCCTGGGCCAGAGATACCGTGTGTCCCCTTAGACCAGACTTTTGTAGCTTTAGAATAAAAGAAACAATAGAATATGTAGATATCGGTGTAAATGTTAAAAGTTTTTCCAGTTCTATTCTTTAACTTCATTAGGCGGGCCCCACAGTTGGGACCCTAGGGGGAAACACGGCAACCAAAGCCAAATAGGACCACCACCGAAAGTGATTCTTAATTGGATTGTAAGCCGCATGTTCGGAAAAAAATTGCACAGGCAAAAGAGATTTGCTGTGTGAAGGTGGTTGGAGAGGCTTTAGCCCAAGAGTGAATGCATTTCCAATATTGGAGACACACCAATGGGGGTGATCTCTGTGTTTGAAGACATTTCACCCGCCGTGCTGGTGAAGATCCCGCATCTACGTGGATTCGGGGTCTCACCTGCCAGACCCACGCTTTCGCATGATGGTCGGCTTTGGCTTTGAGGGCCGTGCCTCCCCTGGAAAAGGTCCCCCAGATAGCCCAACACCTCTCTTTTACTAATGTTCATATTCGTCATGGTGAGTTGCTATACGGCGCCACCAGCCAGTACGCTTTAGTGCAAAAGTAAAAGACCCGCCAGTATTTTGTAAATATGTTACCTCTGGAATATGTTATTGGGGTGCGTTCGCCACGCACAAGGGGCAGCGTGCCTCATTTACATAGCCAGAATCCCCCGCGCCAAGATGACCCCCGAATAACCCAGACCCAGTGGCGCCGGCAGATCTCGGCCGCCTCCGCCGCTTTTCGATAAACGCCGCCGAGCGCCTTCGGCTCCACTTCGGCCCTTTCCGCTAGCAGCCGCCCGCCCCACGTAATCTTTTCCCTTGCCCGTACCGTACAAGGGAAAAGAAGGGGGGGAGACATATTGAAGTCATAATGAAGCCCTGCCAGGCCTTCCAAGTGAGGGCAACCCGAAAATAACCCACGCCCGTGTGCCTTTGCTTTGTGTGTTTCTTTCTTTTAACATGAAATTGGGGCCTCCCGAGGGAGTCCCTCCAAAAATTGATCCTAGGAAAAAATATGGTCCGCCGAAATACATACAAGAGGTCCTGCAAAAAAGCAGAGGGAAAAAGGCAAAGCAAAAGCAAACCATCATAAAACATACCTTCAACCCTAACCACCCCTACTTAAAAATTATTTTAGAAAAATGGAACGAAGGTCTCCTTTAGCAGCAACCTTTAGAGTTGCTGGAAACCGCTCTTTAGTTTTTTCCTTTCAAAACGGCAGGGCCAGGCCGAGCCGGACCGATAGCTCTCAGCCCGCAAAGTAAAAGCAGCCCGCCGCCAAACAAGGGGCACCTGAAGGCCACATGGTCTAGGCACCCAGGGACCTCTGGGGCGAGTTTGCATAATCCCGCCTAACGTATAGCCGACCCTTGCCCGACGCAAAGACGTCCCCCCTGAAATATACATGCCTTAGAAAGAAACCTTCGCACAGGAGTTCCCCAGAGCAACAAGCTGGAAGGCTCGCTTAGTGCTCTGGGACTTCTCGTTCGAGCCCCAATCAGTAAGAGTGCTGGCAGAAAAACACCCTTCTTTTTCCCCGCTTTACTTCATTCATTTTGCTGCAAGAAACTCAGGGAACCTGTACTTATATCCGCAGGTCTCCCCAGGATATTCTCACCACAAAAAGGAAAAGGAAGGCCAGGAGATGAGGCACCTGGCTACCCTGTGTTTGCTCGTGCTGGCAGGCACCCTAATAGAGGGACGCCCATCCAAACTAATGCCCTACCCCCACTGGAGATGTATAAATACCCTGGCAGGAAATGAAATGATGGTCTGCAAGGTTGTGCAGCAGAGCAATATGACCACCCCCACGGATCGCACTAACTTCCGCAGTTGTGAAGAGCAGTGGATCCGACCCCCAGAGCTTGTTATTTTATGTGTGGGAGTAAAAACTATGTCCCAGGAACTAGTATGTTACTCGCCTACTGACACAGTGTCACCACTTGCTCCGATTCCATGTATGTTTCTTCCCCGTATCAGGCCAGCCCCCACCGCAGTCCCGGTGGTAGACAAATATACCACCCCTGCCAACTTCGAAACCTCGCCATTTGCCACTGAGGCTTTCGGACCATACTGTGAAGTTATTTTAGTGTCGGCCGCAGTATGGAAGGCAGGAGACCCCTTTAGAATGACCATCCTACTAGGCACTACTACCACTGAGTCTGCATCAGTCACTATCACGCCCCCTTCAGGCGCAGTTCTCTCCTTTGCTATAGAACGCTGGGAGAACTTGACCTGGATTGTAAAAGAAGAGGACCTAGCCAAACACGGCCCACCCGATTGGATTCTGGTTCAACAGACGCCCGAATGCCAAACCAAGCCCCTAGTAGAGAAATTTCACCGGCTTGGGCTGCTCTTTGTAAATTTGACTCACGAACCAGGCAATTATTCCCTGCTGATCCGGACCCAGGAGACCCACACCATCCAAATTGACCCTTTGATTGCTAGCAATGAACAATTAAGCCAAGGCGGCACGCATATAGTGGGCTCCCATGTTTTGAAAACTGACATTCGAGAGAGAGTTCTAGTCCGCCCGCAAATGTCTTTAAAAGAGATCCGCATAGACTTAGCTGAGCTAAACGTGACCCAGAGGCTGCCGCAGTGCGCTCCCTATCTGGAGGCCGGTAGCAAGGGTTGGAATGCATGGCTACAACTGTGGATCGATCCCTCCCCCTCTCTCTCGCGTGCCAGACGAAGCATTGCCGACTGGACTGCTCCTGCAGCCGGAGGCTTAGCAATCATGGATTCGGTCAATATTGAGACTCTCGCTAATAAGTTTGCCCATGTCACGACTAGCATCTCTGACTTAGGTAAACCAGTAGTGCAGTCCCTAAATTCCATTTCGAATGGGCAACACGAGATCAGCTCCATTTTAGTTAACTGGGAGAGTCAAATTGAAAGAGATTTTTCTCTGCTGCTCAAAGGAACACAGTCTTTGGAACGCAACGTGTCAATAGCCATGGCATGTATGCAAGCCCAACAATTAAATCAGGCTGTGGCCATGGGGCTAATTCGGCAAGCCACGGACGGGCATTTGCCCCTGGAAATTAAAAGATTGATTATGCCCAAATTGTCACCCATTGAACTGGAGCTTGAATCCTGGTGGTCTCTTGTAAATTCCTCATTCTCACCGACCACCCAGGAGCTTAAATTATTTTTATTAACGGCCAGTGCGCACGAGTCATTCCACGTGTATCCAGTCGTGCCTCTGGGACTCCAAGTCAGCGACACCGAGGTCCTCTACGCCCGCCACCCCGACCATTGGGCCCGCTTCACCCCAACCGGATGGCAGCTCGTCAGCCTCCAAGGGTGCCAGCATCGAGACCAGACCGGCTTCATTTGCCAGGACCAAGCCTTTGCACCTCATCACCCCTGTGTAGCCCCGCAAGTCGACGCCCTCAATGAGTGCCCTTTCGAGGTCGTCCAGGAGAACAGCTCCGCTGTGGTCTACATTGGGAAAGGATGTGCCTGCATGCGAACGGCCTGCGACTTTGTGATCCTGAACTCGTTCCAGCTGAAGCCCGTGATTCCGGGAGTCAACCGCTGCTTTTGCAACCTGTCTTCGGTGGCAGCCTGTGACTTCACCTACACGGTACCGGTCTGGACCCAAGAAGAGATCCTGGTGGCACCCTCCATCTATTGTTATGTGAAGCCATGTGAAGACCCTTGGTATCGGTCTGGAGCTAATCCACGAGCTCCTGGCACACCCGCAGCTCCACCGCACCCTCCAGAGCATCCAGAGGGACGGGGACACTACTGCTTTGGTTGTGTCCCACAACGGAAAGGAGATTTTGGATCTGGTCCAGCGGATTAAGACCACCGGAGAGCACTCGTGGTGGGAAACCCTCTTTGGCTGGAGCCCCACTGCCACTGGAATTTACAATTTGGCTCTGCACCCGATTATTGTTATTTTGGCTTTTCAAGTTCTACTATGTGCCTCACTGCTTTATTTGGGCTGTTGGAGCCGCCGACAGCTCCAGCAGCTCCAGCTGTCTTACCGTTTGGACCATTACAACCCCGACCTCCTCTTGCCTTAAGGGTCGTTCTTGGCGCCCTCCTTTAACCCTTGTTTGTTTTATTGCTTATGTTGTCGTGAACTATGACTATGTTTTATTATGTGTACGGATCCTGCACCGGCCCCATGGACGCTCTGCTGCCGGACTCCGCTCCGAGGCCCTCTTGTGGACTAGGGGGGGACATATCTCTCTGCCTCCCAGCCCACGGCCCGTCTCCAAACGACCGCCAGCAGCGCCACCTCCATGAGGACTAGAACTGTGTGCCTGAAGCCCTTCTCGCCGCCTGCCGACCCTGCTCTACGGATTGACGCAGACAGCAAGGGGGGGTGGAAGTGTGTTTTGGAGCACATGGACTAAGTTTGCTTGTTCTTGTATATATGCAACCCAGTCCAGCAGCTGTACTGCGGACTGAGCCGTCTGTGATCTTTGTAGCTCTATTGTTTTATGAATTTCCTTGCATTGCTTTCATGAATTTTACTCCCATGAATTTAGCCCCGAACTAGTCCCTCCCTCTATCTACTGCAAGTGCGCCCATTAACTTTATCCCTATGAATTTGATTTTAACCTTTTGAATTGCCTTTTTAACCTGACTCCCTCCGCCGAGGTAATTCTAGCCTATTTATCGTTTTATGAATTTGGTTTTAAATGAGACCCCTCCTGAACGGTCTCTTTTACTGGGTATTTAAACATTGGTTTTAGCCTGTATGAATTTGGTTTTAATCTGACTGTATGAGTTGGTCTTTTAATTGAGAATTCTATTTTTCTGACCCCCTATGAGCCCTTCCGCCGCTTACCCTCATGAATTGTTTCTCCGCACTTGCTTTTATTGCTGCTATCTCTATGAATTGGTTTTAACTCCCTAGATCATTGCTTTTATCCTATATAGATACCTGTATTTATGTTTTTAACCATTTATGAATTGCTCTACCCTCTATGAATGGATCTATGCCTGACTTGCACTTTCTTATATGAATTATTCCCTCACCTATGAGCTTTGTTTTAACTTCCTATGAAGTAGCCTGCTTTTATTCTTACATTCATGAATTGTATCCATGAATTGCCTTCGCTTTTAATTCTATGCCTATGAATTAATCCATGTATATGAATTGCTCCTGGTTTTTAGTGCTTTTAATCCACCATGAATTATGTATGAATTACCTTCATCCATGAATTGATCAATGTACCCAAATATGAATTGTTGTTGTTTATATGCATGAATTGATCATTGCTGCCTACTACTATGAATTGCTATTACTTATGAATTATTGCCATTTGTTCTGACGATTGCACTTAGCACACCCCCTGGTGTGAACCCAGAGACCTGCAGCCCATTGGCTGATCTAAATTGCACTTATTCGGTTAGGTGGTTCTCCAAACTAAACTTTTGAGTGACGCCTCCCCCTCCTTCCCTTCCCACTCCTTCCTCGCTCGAAGCTCGACCACTGGACATTGCCAACCACCTCGCCTTTGAAGCCAAGTTCGGAGACCCGCGCGCCTGACGTCCCGGGGTCTCCGAGGGGGGGAATTGTTGCCAAGTAGGCCCCCTCCCCTGCTTTGAAGCCTGCTATGAACTGTGTTAAAGTTTCCTGCGTTGCTGTTTTACTGCTACACCAAAGACTGCTTTGCACGTGTGTGTTCTGATACACGTGTCAGTTTCCTGCCTGCGTGTCAATTATCTTGCTGCTGCAATAGACTGTGTAGTTTACTGACTCCATGTTTGGTTAACTGCACCAAGGACTCTCTTCCTGGGCAAGCCCTGCCCTGGCCTGTATCTGGAATTCCCAGCGTGTGTTTGGACTGTGTTCCCCGTGCCTGCTTTGCCATCTGCCACGGACCGTGCCTGTTCCCTGCTTTGGACTGTGTTTTAAAGTGTTGTTCCCCCTGCCTCCATGGAAGCCTGCCTCATATGGGCCCAAGCCGCTGCTAGCAGCCGGGCGCCTGCCGGGGAAACCTCCAGCGAGCCTGGCTAGGCGCTCCCTGGTCAGTTCCCGCCTGGAGCCTCCCGCGAGCCGGTCGCCGAGCTTGCCCTCGCTATCGGGCAGCCTGCTATCCAGCCCCAGCTATGCCCAAGCCGGCATCCATGTTCTTAGGCAGCCAGAAGACCCTGGGAAGAAGACTGCTTTGAGAAGCCATTTCGGCGAAGCGGGCACACCACGTCCGCAGCGAGAGCCCCTCGCCCCGCTCTGCATATCTTAGGAGCCGCCCCGGAGAAGGAACTAAGTGCCGACCATCCCAAGCACTTAGAGAATGCATCTCAAAGAAACCTCCGCATTCCAAAGCTGATGACATCAGGACAAGCCCTGTCCGCTGGAACATCCTTTCAGCCCACTTGGATTTCCCCCTCCCTCTTTTGTCCCCTCTTCCTGAGGTGTCACTTATCACAATCTGATTACCAAAGTGGCCCATCCAAGCCATTCAGTAGCCCATTAGACCCTTTGTTTTAATCTGTGAGAACCACCAAGTACAGCACCAGCCCCAGGGTACGTTTTGGGGTATTTAAGCTGGTCTCCCAGACCACTCGGTGCTTAGGCCATTCCTATCCAGACCCCCCCCTTGCTGCCCGTGGCTTAGGCCATTCCTATCCAGACCCCCCCCCCCTTGCTGCCCGTGGCTTAGGCCATTCCTATCCAGACTTCCTTGCTGTCCGTCTGTGGTTCCAGTGCTGGCATTGGGCCACCTCGCTGTCGTGTCTCTGCTTCGCTTCAGGATAAGTGAGTATTCCCCCTATCATCGTTGGGAACCAGCTAATGCGAACGTCTCTGTATTTCCTACTCTGTATTTCTTAGACCTTGTATGTTCTTTGTATGATTGTGCAAGCTAGGCTTACGCTACACTCAATACACGTGTTTGGACCTGACTCGTTGTCTGCCTCTTTTTCACTAGAGTGTCTGGAATCAGGACCTCCGTAAACATAGGTTATGATCCTCGCTGAATATTAATAGTTACAGACTGCTACAGCTAATTCCCCATTATAATAAAAGAGCAGTTCTGGTAACACTTGCACTTGGGAGTAAAGTGCTAGCAGCAATGAGAGTGACAGGGAGCCGATCCTGCCGGCAGCTCCCTCTCCCTCTCGCTGCTGCCAGTGCACTCGGCTCCCGAGTGCATTTAGGGGAGCAAAGGGAGCACACTTCCTCTGGCTGCTGCCAGCACACTCCCCTTGCTCCCCTAAATGCACTCGGGAGCCAAGCGTGCTGGCAGCAGCTAGAGGGAGCCGAGCAGTCTAGATGAGATGCCTAGAGAAAGAACCTCTGCCAGGGACAGGGGGGATTCTCCTCCTTCTCTCTGACAGAGGTACTTTCTCACTACATTTCCCATGGAAACTTGTGGGAAACTGACGTGTGTCCTCCATGTGTCAGGTGTCTCTTCTAGTTTGGCTCTTAGTTGTCCCAAACTCTTTAGTCTTTCCTCATCCCTTAATCATTTTGGTTGTCCTCTACTGCACTTTTCCAAGCATCACAATATCTGTTTAATGGTAATGGTGAAATCTTATGATTTATGTAGGGATAGTGCATTGATACCAAGAGACATTCCTCCTTAATATCCAGCTAGAGTACATCATTGGTCTAAGAAGATCAGAGGGACACCTAAATAGATAGACTAGACAAGAGCCGGGCAAGGCCAACATCTAATCTGCAAACAAAATCCTAGAATATAATATACTAGGCCTTTATATGGAAATGAACTGCTTATTAATAAAGTTTGGTAGGCCTGAAGATCTAACTAGTAACAAACTAAAGTTTAAGAAGCACTTCTGAATAAATGTATGGGAGATCTTATGCGATGAGTTTTTAATCTCATGCTTCAGTTGTTACCCACCACGATTTATTGTCAAGACGCCCCCACTGTGTGTGTGTTTCCCCCCTTCCAGTCTTAGAACCAGCTTCTCGCCTTTCTCTTTTTGCATCAGACCAATAAACAGGATTCTGGCCATCACATATACACACTACAGAATACACAGGTCGGTCTGGAGTCCCCAGCCTCTTCTCTGTATAACAGTTGTACACGAGGTGCACGTTCTCCTCAACCCCCCCTTCCACATACATGGTGCCCAATTCAGATTGTGAATGTGGCCTGTGTATGGAAGGGGCTTCAGCCTCCTCCCCCACAAGTTTCCCCTACCTGCAAATGCCCCAGTGGTGCACTATTTGGCCCATCAAGGAAACTGGTGAGTATACTTGTGGGATTTGCCAGCAGGCAAAATACAGCCCCCAGGACAGTGCTTCAGCTCAGGAAAATGGGGTGGAGGGAGGCTGCAGACCATGTGTGACAAAGTTGTGATCTGAATTTGGTACCAAGTGCACAGAAATTGAAAAGATCCTGAAGCTCATGCATGACTGTTACACAGTGTGGGGACCCACCCTTACACCATAATATGCGTCCATTGGCAGAAGAGGCAGGATTGCACCTAATCCAATCCAATCCAATCCAATCAAGTCCATTTCAGTCCAATCTGTATCCCAGAGAGAAGACTCTCCAGACACAGGGCAAATCCACATTACTCATTCTAAGTCGCATGTTCCCCGCATTCCCCACGCAATCCCGAGTGTCGGTCACATTACCTCATTAAACAGACGCATTTCATTCGCATTTCTCCCAAATATGTGGTCACAGGTTTTCAACGAGAGTTTCATGGTGGCCGTGAACAGGCCAATGCGCAATTTACGCAGTTTTTTTAAAAACCACCCCCCTTCCTGTCTCTCCGGCCATTCCGAGAGTTCCTGTTGGCTGATTCAACTTTCAAGTGTTCCGTAGTCTGCAAAAGACTGTTTTTGACTTCATAGCATTGGATTTATTGATTATGCTGTTTCTGAATAAAATCTGGTAGTTTGAAAAATCATTTTGGGGTGAATCCATCCTCAGAACGGACTCGCGAAACTTCCTTTTTAACTGTTTTTTATTTTTTTTATTTTATATCACTGTAATATCGAAATTACGAAATATCGAAATAATGACACTCCAAGGAAGTGAAACTTCAGTAAAATTCAGGCACTGAACTGTCCTGCATAGGAAATGCCCACGAGAGCTTCCCACATGCTTCCAAATTTCCAAAAAAGAAACGGGAGAGAGCCATCAGTGCTGTCAGTGGGGGAAAGAGAGGCATAATTATCTTCAATGATGTTTCTTTATAAGGCAAGATCGAAATAACGGAAAAGTGCGCTCAAAAATAAAAAAAAATGGGCGGGGAAAAAAGGTCTCACCCAAAAAAGCAGTTTTTGAGCGGCCGTGAGACCGGAGGGACGCGCGAGAAAGACGGATTGGAAGCAGGAATGTGAACAAAGAGGAAAAAATCGCAGATTGGAGGCAAGCGGAAGATATGCGATAAACATGCGGGTAATGGGTGAATGTGGATTTGACCACAGTGTCTGACCATCAGTGTTAATCAATGATTAATCATTGTTTACTCGCCAGCAGAATCTATTGCATTAGTTTTTGGTGTTCCTTCCAAGTGCCTTAGTAGCAGTGCCTTGCTACTAAGGCTCAAACTAGACCCTACAACTTTTATAAACAGCTGGGTCTGGGGATGCTGCGCATGCAGTTCCAAAATGTAACCCCTTAGCGACATTTTGGCTCAGGAAAACGGTGCAGAAAGGAAGGCAGGACTCTCCTCCCCACACACAGTGGTCTTGAGCCAAAACAGATCTTTAAAAGGCACTTTCCTGCAGCCCTTGTGTGACTCTAGGGAATGAGATTCAGGTCCATACTTGTTAAAAGTCATAACATTTCATTTGAGCCTTAGTTATAAGTCCTTTAGTACTGTTGTATGGGTCAGCAGTGCTGTGTGTGAGAATTTCTTTTAAACTGGACATAGAATCTAAGAGCAAAGCTACAAGTGACTTTCTTCACATGGAGAACACTAGATTTTTCTCGCAAGGTTACCTGGGAAGTGAAGTCTGAATGGTCCTTCCCCTCTCTATTAGAATCGCTGCCTGAAGAGCCACAAGAGGGCTTCGTTTGGGGGCGGGCAGCTGCTATTTTCTCCCAGGGCATCCTGCGGACTGCCTGCTGCTGGGGAGCTACTCTGGAAGTGGCAGTGTCGGTGAAGCTTCAGCTGCAGCAGATCCTTCCACTGTCACTGCGGCTGAAGCTTCACCGACGCAGTCGCTTTCTCCAGAGCAGCTCCCCAGAAGCAGGCAGTCCGCAGGACGCCCTGGGAGAAAGTAGCAGCCACCCGCCCCCAAACGAAGCCCTCTTGTGGCTCTTCAGGCAGCGATTCTAACAGAGAGGGGAAGGACCACTCGGACTTCACTTCCCAGGTAACCTTGCAAGAAAAATCTAGTGTTTTCCACGTGAAGAAAGTCACTTGTAGTCATACTCTAAGCCAGCAGTTCATACAAGTGAGAGGTGGGTGAAAGGGAGGTAGTTTCCTTAAGCTCAGACTACTTTAGAGTGGGTATGGACTTGAACTGGAAAGAGAACCATGTTTACACTAATGTGTAAAAGTGTACACATACCATTTGATTTCACATAGTAATGTGTTGGATTGGATTGTCCTGCTCTAACACATGCATTCTCAGCAGTGGACCCCCACCTTACAGAATGGCCTTCCTGAAGAGGTTAGAAAAATGCCCACTCTCCTGGATTTATGCAAATTATGCAAAACTGAATTATTCAGGGGGGCTTTTCACACCATTAACAGGATGGTACTGTAAGGAAATGGTTCAGAAAGATCCATTGGAAAGGGATAGGGACTGTAGACTATACTACTGCATACTGTCTGGATAGTTCTCAAGTCTTGTAATATGTCATGTCAATTTGCTTATGTTTTGTTTCAGTGTTGTTTTCAGCTCTGTATCAGATTTCTGCTTGTTTTTTCTGCAATCCTTACGCTATTGTACTTTTATTGAATATTCCAGCTGTTGACCATATTGACCTACACTGTATAATCCACCTTGAGTCTCAGTGAGAAAAATGGGCTATAAATAACATAAATAACATTTAAAAATAAATAAATAAGGCACATAGATGGAGCATATTATAGTTATACAATCATATGCCACTGATATACTTGTGCATACCGCTTCTGAAGCGCTGGCATGTCTACAGTTATGAGAAACCAGTGATCACTCCAGCTCTCTTTCCTTTCCCACACCAGCGGTGAGGCACTGATATCATCTGCCTCTTCTGGAGCAGAGAGTGAGATGGTACCATTATAGCGGCCAAATATATACACTGAGAATTGGACCTGAAATGGAAGATGATAGAGTAATAAAGAGAAAGAAAGCAGTTGTGAATTAGACTTTTTCAATACATGAACCAAATTTAAAAATGATAGGCTTCAATGAGATCTGGGTCCTTAAAGACCCAACTAGATTTCCAAGGTATGAACTTTCAAAAGTCAAAGTTCCATTCATCAGATACAAGGAGTGGGGGAAAAGTAGACATCTTTATAATCCAGGCAGAGGGTTGGAGTGTCAGGAGGAACCTAACTATATTAGAGTGTCAGGAACCTAACTAGAATACGTATCATAATTAGCTTGATAGCGCAGAGGTGAGAAGTGCAGAAAATTAGCATCTGTAACGGAAGAAAAAACCGATGTTCCAATTCAACCCTGGGTGGTCCATTGATCCAAATTTGCAAATAAACTCAATTTCTGCCGTCTCGCATTGTAATTTTCATTTGAAGTTTTTCTGCTTGAGAGCTGCTACTCTTAGGTCAGCAATGGAATGTCTGGGAAGATTAAAATGTTTGCCCATTGGTTTTTGAATGCTGTGATTTTTTAATATCAGATTTATGTCCATGTTCAAACCAGTTCAATGCACCATTAATGATGTGCAACCTATGCTGGACAAATATACTGCTCTCTCACAGGCATTGGGAGGCAAACCTTTTCTTGCCCACAGCCTTCCCCCAACCTTAAACAACTCTTTGCTCACAATAATGTATTTTCCAGCATGGACATGAACTCTGGAGCCAGGGCACGCAATAAACTAGGATGCCAACTCTGTCCTCATATTCACTTCAACAAAATCACTAGCTATGCCATCTCAGGCTCATTCACTTGTTCATCATCCAACATTATATATGCCATCAAGTGTCAGCAATGCCTTTCAACTTTATATTGGACAAACAGGTCAGTCCCCTTGCTAAATAATGAATGGTCATAAATCTGGGCACTGAATCTGAAGTTCCAGGTAGAAAAAAATAGGATATAGTTTCATAGCAGCTAACAAAGGCATACTTTGTATTGTAATTGGGCTAGCACCAAAACATTCAGTGCACTGGTAGAGTCCTTTATTTTGCAGCCCAGATTACACCAGTTATGTATCTATGTTAGACATAGATAAACAGTACAGTATGATATGCTGCTAGTTCATATAAATTATTGGGATTTATAGTGCTGAAGGGTATTACATACTGTGTTTCTAAAGAATGAATCAGTTTACTTGTCTTCCATGAGCACAGTGGCCTGATCCTGACCATTTTGGGCTCCTTTTCAGCCATTTTCAGCCCCTTTTTGCCATTTTGGGCCCAATTTGGGCCCTGAATGGCCAGGATTGGGTCCAAAACAGCCAGAATAGGTGATATCAGGGGGTGTGGCATATGCAAATCAGTTATACTAATGACACACTTCCAGTGATGGTAAAAGGTGTGGCATATGCTAATGAGTTATACTAATGAGTTCCTCCAGCTCTTGTTCTACAAAATGACCCCTGCATTTGTCTATTCTACTTCCCACCCATGCAAATTTCTATATCAAAGTTACTGAAACTTTGGATCAAGAAAAGCTCAATTTTGGCAGCTGTATAGATTCAAAAATTGTACAACATACTAGCTTATTTCATATAATTTATTCCTCTTCTGCCAGACTAGACAACTTGAAATTTCTTGGGAGGCTGAATTCTATACCCATACCAATTTCGGAACCTGTACAGCATGATAATGAAATTGGAGAGTACAAATAGCACAGCAGGCAATCCAGTCTCCTGCACTTGACTGAAGGGAGAAATCATCTCTCAGCATCTAACATGTATCGGATGCAATGTAAGTGCTATATAGTAGAGGTAGCAGCAATAATATTCAATTTTTATAGAATATTCTTTCTTCCAAATTAAGCAAGTACTTATGAATCATTCATGGGACAGAACAAAACTTTCTCAAGTCAAAGATAATATCGGACTCCATGTTAACTAACCTTAAAAAGAATCCTTATAGTATTCTATTTAAATTTTCTCCATAACTCAAAAAGAAAATTTCACTTTCAGGCTTCAAAAAACAACTAGTGGCCAGAGCTGTTTGAAACAGAAATAGTTGTAACCTGAAAAGGTAGCCTATACATTTTCTTAATAAATAAATACATGAAACTAGATTTAATATGGCAAAACAGTTCCATGCTGAGATGATCAGTTACGTATGGATAAGAGGACCAATATACCTGGTAGGCTCTGCTGGCAAGGCTGGCTGGCAGACTGGCGCTATAAGCTCTGGCAGCAGCATCTGTATGATCACTGTCTGCACGCAGATACAGCAACTGACCTGCAAAAAAGATGTTTCAATTGGGCTCTTAGAGAGGATCTGGAGTTTTACTTTGTCTGAACCCACAGGAAAATTTGTCCCAAGACTTAATAAAAGTTGTTGAGAGGCCCAGCAGAATCTAAAAAGTTTTCACCCATTTATTTCTATAGTTGGCACTCTTCCCTCAAGGTGCTTTTCCTGCAAAATACTATGAAGCTGAATCAGCCTGTGGGATAATCTACCATTGAATTCAGTGTAACAATTCCTTACTTAATGTCACTTAATGATTCACAGTACAACAAGACCATGGGTGGAACTATCTTCCACATAGTTGAGGGGTTTCAGAGCTTATTGCTGGCTGTGATGGTTCCTGAATATTCTGGGAACTTCAAAGTATAAAGATAAATATTACTCTGACATGGTTTTTACTCCACTTTTAATGTTTCTGTGCTGCTGGTTTTTACTGTTTTATTGGAATTCTGTATGCTGTCTCTTAAAAGAAAGAGCTGGGTACAAATATTTTAAATAAATAAAAACCCCATTTCTGACTGACAAAGGCTGAACTGTGTAAGACAGGGAGAAGAGGGATACTCCCTCAGCTGCTGTACAGCTAGTGTTAAATCCCTGCAGAGTCAACAGCAGCGAAACAACCCTCCTCCTCCACCCCAGTTCTCCCACCAACATTACGTCCCCTCCTGCAACAATTGCGTTGGACAAGAAGAAATATTGAGCCCAGCCAGCATTCCTCACAGACCACCAACTTGTTTGATACTTTGATATAGAACTTAACCCTTCGGACCATGATTAAAATGTCAACTTCAAAACTGACTACTTTACACTATTGGGCTAACTCAGGTTTCAGAAAACATTTGACAAAATTACTCCAAACCCCTTGAAATAATTTTTCAAAAAGCTATAGGTTATTTCAGCTATTCCAGTGGAGCGGTGCAGAGAAAATATATGACCCAGACTTCGGGCAAATCCACACGCCTCCAGAGCATCCCAGTATAGCATCTTTCCAGTGCGATTTCTGAAATTGCGCTAGAAAGACGCTACACTTCAGGGTGTTTAGTGAACATTTAGCGCAATGCTGGGATGCGCCAAGGGCGTGTGGATTTACCCTTCCTCTCCTGTCAGCCTTCATGCAAGGGTGGGTGGAGATGTGTATGACCCCCATCCCCAATTTTTTTGATGTGACCTAGAATAATGGAAACAGGAAGGACAAGTCACTCACTCATTCTCTGTCACTGCTCCTTTATCATAACTCTATATATCAAGCCAAACTGGAGAATGGCACAACAACCAGGGTCACAAAAATTAATCATGCAAGGTTGATATAAATTTTTATATTATATCCGAAGTGCAAAAGTGCAAAAGTGCAATATATATCAAACAAGATTTAAAGTGCATATATATACAATCGGGTTGCAATAAATATATTTCTATATACAATAAATATTCTGGTGGTGGGAGAGTGTAGACAGATGGAAGCATGCACACGGAAAATGTCCATATGTCCAAGAGTAGAAAAAGGACGTGTCCAAAGACACCTAGCTGACGGGCTACAGCTTGCTATTTCCAATTCCCGTTTCGGTCTTTCTTCATCCTGGGCTAGACTATAGTCCATAGAGTCTAGCCCAGGATGAAGAAAGACCAAAACGGGAATTGGAAATAGCAAGCTGTAGCCCGTCGGCTAGGTGTCTTTGGACACGTCCTTTTTCTACTCTTGGACATATGGACATTTTCCGTGTGCATGCTTCCATCTGTCTACACTCTCCCACCACCAGAATATTTATTGTATATAGAAATATATTTATTGCAACCCGATAGACTACCTCTTCTTGTATATATATGCACTTTAAATCTTGTTTGATATATATTGCACTTTTGCACTTTGGATATAATATAAAAATTTATATCAACCTTGCGTGATTAATTTTTGTGACCCTGGTTGTTGTGCCTGAGTTGTCTGTATAGCCAGGGGGTTCCCTTTGTTGGTTCGCTATTCAAACTGGAGAATGGAGCGTACCTTTAGTAGCATGCAAGGCAGAGCCTCCATTCAGATCTTTATACAATTTTGGAAAGCCTTTAATAGACCAGGAACAATTGACGTTGCCTTCCAATGTCCATCCACAGTCACCTTCCTCAAAAGAACAGTGTGCTCCCTCTGGGAGATTTTCTGTGAAGAAAAGTGGGGGTGGGGAACAAAAAACTTAGTATGGAAAATAAAAAGAGGGTGAGTGTTATATATTGAACTGTTCTTTCTCTTATTGAATTTGGCAAGGAAACAAAAGCCTTCATTTCTACGTTGCTTTGGGTCTCATTTCATCCTGTTCTATATACAATGCCCTGTAATTTAGCCTTCATTGCTACAACCAAGTTTATTTTTACGTAATTATTTATTTTTGTATTTATATTCTACCATCTGCTCTTATGCAAGTTCCCCCAAGACATATTACACCCCTCCCCAAGAATATTAAAATACAAAGTTTCATGAAACCATAGTAAGATCACCTCAAAAAACAAACTTACAATTGAGGTCTCTTGATTGCCGCAGCCTGTGGTGCAGCTGGCAACAACCTAGCTGGAAAGTAGCTGAGGGTACCAGCATGAAATATGGGGGGGACAAAGACCCAGAGCAGAATGATATCCGGTGACTTCTTGTTGGGGAGGGGTTCTCTACAGAGGAGGGAGACATTCAGCTAAAGGCACTGGAGCCTGTGCTGCTCCCACTTACTGAAGTTGTTTTTCCTTGCTGTCTTTGGGAACTAGAAAGGCAGGAGGGGCTGAATTTGAAAACATTACACAACTAATCTGACAAACAGAAACCTCCTGAAAGATACAGTAGGGAAAAATAGATTTACACTCACCACAGATGGATCTATCACCTTCCTTGCTGGTGCAATCACTGTCAAAATCACACACCCACAGGTGGCTGATGCAGCCTCCGTGAGGGCAAGGGTCACTGGAACCCGTGCCGTATTCAGGAAGATGCGGCTCATCTTTGTCTATGAGGAAAATAACAGAGCTTGGAGAGTCAAAACAAATGTCTTGAGGAAGACTGTGAGTGCTCCATTATGAGCCTTTTCTTCTTTAGTCATATGACAATGAAAGCAGTGGAAGATGACACCATAAATGGGGCTTCTTGATGAAAAGTGAATTCTTGTAATGAACTGAAAGCATCTATATGCAAAAGCTCCTGCAGAGCTGGCAAAGTAACCTGCAGAAAGGAGCACTCCTCACTTTGTGACATGGGTTTGAGTTCAGCAGTCCCCTGATCTATTGAAACCCCAACAGGTGGGGCTACAATCACACAAAATGCACCAAATATTTGGGGGCTGAATATAATTTTGTATTATGGTCACTTTCTGGATCTGAGGTGACTATGGAAAGGGCTATTTTTGAATTGACATCTACTATGAAAGCTCGACAGTAATTAATTTATGATAGCTGATTCACATATGCAAACTATGATATAGTCAAAGAGAATGATGAAAAAGAGTGAACCAGCCCTTACTGTAGGGTAGAGTGAACCAGCATTGAAAAGTTGCAGACTCAGGACAAAAACGCTTTTTTTTAAAGGCTGTCATATAGATTTTGATTTCTTCACGGAAATTTGTATTTAGAACTGGAAGGGTTTTTTTTCTAGACAGACAGCAAATTATTTCATACTGAGAAGATAAGTTAGTTCAGTTTGTGGATAACAAAGAAGTGACCTTTGCAGGTGGTGAATTTACCACTGCTTCCCGCCATGAGATTCCCTTGGGGTGTCCGTTGGGTTATCAATAAGCAAAAATTATTACCTACACCCCTCATCCTGTCATCATATGTCTTTGCATCTGCATTATACAATTCAATGGTATGTTGATAAATCATCTGGTTCAGCTTAAATAATTTCTGGTCCCTTCCATTTCTATAAATTTTGCACTAAACCATTCTCTGGTATAAGAATTTAAAGTATTTGACCCACAGGAAGAATAAATCCCTTACTTAGGATATAGTTTTAAAAAATAAAACAGGGAAAGGAGATCGAGAAGGGCAATAAAGGAGAATTTTAAAAATCCAATGAAGCCAGAAATGTATTCACCAATGTGCTGTTTTAATTGCTTGTAAACCTCCATTAAAATTACATTTCTTGTGTTTACAGTTATTGAGAACTGGGAAATTAAAATTTCAATGCAGTTTTGGACTTGATTTAATTTGTACTTAATTTAATTAAGGAAAATACCTGTATTACATATGCTATATTGACATAGTTACAACATAAAGACAAGTTGGCCCTTTTCTCTGTTTATATACTTTAGAATATAACTAAAATGTTTTGGTCTTAAGGATTCCTTTCTGCAAAAATAATTTTCTTATAAGTAGCAGTCAATTTAATAATCATAGCTTTCAGCCATTTACTTCACTGCATGTTTCTGAGTCTGCTGTTGTTGCTTGGATGCTTAACCAAACCTGAGGTTCCTCTAGCTAAGTAATTATACAAAACAAATCTCTAGACTTTCTGCACGAGTTGTACTACGACATACCATGAAAGCAATTTCTTAGCTGCAGAGACCCCAATGCCACAAGACCAGAACTCCTTTTTTCACAGCTTGAATACAGCAGGGTGATCTCAAAGGATCTCTCCATTCGTCCGATTGAACCCACCAGCATTTTCCACTTCATCCTGCAAATAGCAAGTGGTTATATCACACTACGAATATTTAACATTTATATAGTGCTCCTGAATGGCCAAAGTGCTTCACATACAACATCCCAATCATTCTTACAATAGCTCTACACAGTAGGTCGGTATTATTATCTTAAAATTGCAGTTAGAGGACTATGGATGGTGACTTGCTTAAAGCTACCTAGTCAGGAGAGATTTGACATCTGAAGCAATTTGAAGCAATTCCTACTTCAAAGTCAGTCCTGCCTGCATGGCTGTCCCCATGACCTCCCTGTTCCCCAGGCTGGGCTCCAGGTGACCTAGCAAACCTACTCCAGTCTCCAAGCTCCATCTTCCCCAGTCACCACCCCCAAATTTCCAGGAATTGCACAAGCCAGAGTTGGCAACCCTAGGAACGACAAAAATCAAGGTGGGGAGGGCTCCGGAGAAAACAGATCAAATGTCTATTTGGGGCAGATCAAATGTCTACAATGGGGCAGAAAAAACTGCGATGGAGAATAAATGAGGATTTATTGCAAGACCAGGATAATATGGAATATATAAAGGAAGAAACAAAGCAATTCTTTCAAATCAATAATAACAATGAAGTTTCAACCCAGATGGTATGGGATGCATACAAGGCAGTAGTAAGAGGAATTTTAATTACATTAAATAACAAGGACAAGAAGAAAAAACAAGAGAAATGGCAAGAGATACAGGAGAAACTACATAAAAAAGAACAAGAATTAAAGAAAAACCCGGGGGAAAAAACCATAATACAAGAAATCAAAATACTGCAGGAGCAAATAAGAGCTATTGCAAATAAGGAATTAGAATGGAAATTGAAGACATTACAGCAAAAGTCATTTGAAGGAGCAAATAAGCCAGGAAAGTACCTAGCCTGGCAACTGAAAAAAAAGAGAGAGAATAAAATAATTAACAGAATAATCGAAGAAGGAAAAGAACGAAAAGATTATTGTTTGAAAAGATTATCAAACAATTAAGCAAGCCTTTTATAAATATTATGCGAAATTATTTCAAAGGAAGGCAGTAACTCAGAAGAGTATTGATCAATATCTACAGAGAATAGACTTACCAATGATACCAACAAATATGAAGGAGAGGTTAAATGCTCCAATAACAGAAGAAGAAATTACACAGGCAATAGATGCAGCAAAGATTGGTAAAGCACCAGGACCAGATGGGATAACAGCTAAATTTTACAAAGTAATGAAGGAAGACCTTGTACTAGTATTAAAAACTATAATGAATGATATATTGCAAGGAAAAGGACTTCCAGATACATGGAATGAAATGAGTATTGCCTTGATACCGAAGGAATTACAGGACTTGACTGATGTCAAAAATTATAGACCAATTTTGTTGATAAACAATGATTACAAAACATTTGCAAGAATATTGGCAGATAGACTTAAAATATGGCTAATGGACTTTGTAGGAGAGGATCAGGCTGGATTTCTACCAAATAGACAACTAAAAGACAATCTGAGGGTGGTTATAAATGCCACTGAGTATTTTGATAAACGTCCAGATAAGGAAGTTGCACTCTTCTTTGCGGATGCAGAGAAGGCCTTTGACAATTTGAATTGGGACTTCATGTTTGCATCGATGGAGAAGATGGATTTAGGTAAAGAATTTATAAAAGCAGTAAAGTCAATTTATAAAGAACAGAAAGCGACAATTTGTGTTAACAATGACTTGACAGAGAAGTTTGAAATAAGAAAAGGAACAAGACAAGGTTGTCCACTATCACCGCTGTTGTTTGTTATGGTCTTAGAAATATTATTAAGGCAGATCAGAGAGGATGAGAATATAAAAGGAATCAAAATAAAGGGATCTTCATATAAGTTAAGAGCTTTTGCAGATGACGTGATGTTCATAGTAGAAGATCCACTACAAACTCTGCCAAGATTGCTGGACAGAATTAAAGAATTTGGAGACTTGGCAGGTTTCTATATAAATAAAAGTCTAAAATAATAACCAAAAACATAACAAAGAAGAAGCAACAAGAATTGAGGGAAGTAACAGAATGTGAAGTGGTACACAAAACTAAATATTTGGGAATAGAACTGACAGCTAAAAATATTGATTTATTTAAATATAACTATGAAAAGCTCTGGACACAAATTGAAAGGGATATGATAAAATGGAACAAATTAAACTTATCATGGTTAAGTCGGATTGCCACAGTTAAAATGAACGTGTTGCCTAGAATTATGTTCCTAATGCAAACGATACCAATTGTTAAAGACAAAAAACAATTTGAAAAATGGCAGAGGAAAATATCGGAATTTGTGTGGGGAGGAAAAAAACCTAGAGTAAAAATGAAAGTACTTTGTGATGTTAAGGAAAGAGGTGGAATGCAGTTACCTGATCTTCGACTATACCATGAGGCAATATGTTTAGTATGACTAAAAGAATGGGTGTCTTTATCCAATCATAAACTGTTAATATTGGAAGGCTACAATAAACTTTTTGGATGGCATGCATATTTGTGGTACGATAAACACAAAATGGATGCAATGTTCCAGCACCACTGTTTGAGAAGAACTTTGTTTTTAACCTGGATGAAATATAAAAAGTACATTGATCAGGAGAAACCATTGTGGATTGTACCAGCTGAAGTGATTAACCCGAACTTGGAATACAAAGGAAAAGAATGGCTTACCTTTAAAGAATTAACAGAAATAGAAGATAAGGAGCTAAAACTCAAACCAAATGAGGAATTGCAATTCAAATACGGCTGGCAACAATATTGACAGATCAAGGATTTATTTGACTCAGATCAAAGGAAGACAGGTTTTAGAATTAAAAATTTAGAGTTAGAAGAACTTTTGTTAGGGGATAACAATAAAGCAATCTCTAAAATGTATAAACTGTTATTAAAGTGGTTTACAGAAGATGAGACAGTCAAGGTTCAAATGATAAAGTGGGCGATAAATTGTAATAATGAAATAACGATGGAGGCATGGGAGCAATTGTGGAAAAATACCTTAAACATTTCAACATGTACCAATATTAAAGAGAATGGCTATAAAATGTTATATAGATGGTATTTAACACCGAAAAAATTAGCCATAGCTAATAAACAGCTGTCTAATAAGTGTTGGAAATGTAAGGAGCATGAAAGTTCTCTATTTCATATGTGGTGGACTTGCGGCAAGGCTAGAGACTTTTGGGCTAGAATATGTGCCGAGATGTCTTTAATACTCCAGTATAATGTTGTTAAAAATCCAGAAATGTTGCAGTTATCTTTACACTTGGAAGACGTTAATAGAAATGATAGGATATTATTGTACTAAATGATAACAGCGGCAAGAATATTATATGCACAATACTGGAAGAGAGAAGAAACACCAGAAATTGAAGAATGGATACGAAAACTGTTGTACATGGCTGAAATGGACAAATTAACGAGAAAACTGAGAGATCAAGATCCAAAGGGATTTTTCAAAGATTGGAAGAAAATGAGAAAGTACTTAGAAAGAAAATGGAATGTCAAAGGACAATTGTGGTCTTTTGAAGTATATTAAATAAGATAAGATATACTTTAGATCTTTACCAGTAGTAACAGACTAATAATTATAGTGTAGAAATATGATCAGAAAATGGGGGGTTGGAGTGCTGTTGGAAGTCAACATTGAAAGGGGGGAGGGGAGGGGTGGGGAACATATACCTATGGGAACTGAAAAGAAATGTAGTTGCTTTTAATTTGATTGTATGTTAACCCATCCAATAAAATTTTTATCAAAAAAATGTCTATTTGGGGCAGGTGACAGATGAGCACCCCCCCTGCGAAGCATTTCCATCTGTCATTAGTGAATTATGAGCCCTCATGGGTGCAGTGGCCTGCTTGAAAATACAATGTCAAAATGTAGAAAAAGAAAAGCAATCAAACAAAGAAATGGAAACAAACCCACCATATTTATTGAATACAGTCCAGAAGATTTAAAGCACAAGTAAATTCCTTGGGAATTTATTGTAGGCATATCTGAAGACCTGTACATTTTAGTTTATTTTAGATTTTGCTTATGTTCAAGATGTCAAAAATTTTCCAACTTAAATTGTTGTTAAAAAATTATTCTGGTGAATGTGCCAAATTTTAGTTGACCTAAATTCTAGTTCACTCATTTCAAGTCTTCACTGCCAGTACCGTGGTGTCATCTGCATATCTCAAACTGTTAATGTTCCTTCCACCAATTTTCACTCCACCTTCTTCTAGATCTAATCCAGTTTTCTTTATGATATGCTCTGCATAGAGGTTGAACAGGTAGGGAAATAACATGCATCCTTGTTTGACACCTTTGCCAAATGGAAACCATTCTGTTTCCCCATATTCAGTCCTGACAGTAGCCTCTTGTCCGGAGTACAGGTTGCTCATCAAAACAATCAGATGTTGTGGCACACTCATTTCTTTTAAGATTTCCCATAGCTTTTCATAGTCCACACAGTCAAAAGCTTTGCTATAAAACATAGGTTGATTTTCTTCTGAAATTCCCTGGCATGTTCCATTAGCCATCATAAATTTGCAATGTGATCTCTGATGCCTCTTCCTTTTCTGAATCCAGCTTGAACATCTGGCATTTCTCGTTCCATATATACTGATGAAGGTTAAAGGAGAAAGTGCCAAAGCAGGATTACAGCTGAACATCAAGAAGACAAAAGTAATGACTACTGAGGAATTACACAATTTTAAAGGTGACAATGAGGAAATTGAAATAGTTCAAGATTGTCTATTCCGTGGCTCAACCTTCAACCAACAGGGAGACTGCAATGAAGAATTCAGAAGGAGACTGAGACTTGGAAGAGCAGCCCTGAAGGAACCAGAAAACATCCCTAAGGATAAGGATGTGTTACTGGGGACCAAGATCAAGATAATCCAAACTATAGTATATTCGCCATTACTATGTATGGATGTGAAAGTTGGACAGTGAAGAAAGCTGACAGGAAGATTCATTTGAAATGTGGTGCTGGAGGAGAGTTTTGCGGATACCACGGACAGCCAAAAAGACCAATAAATGGATACTAGATCAATACAAGCCTGAATTCAACCTAGAAGCTAAAATGACAAAACTAAGGCCATCGTACTTTGGTCACATCATGAGAAAACAAGATTCTCTGGAAAAGTCAATAATGTCAGGGAAAGTGGAAGGCAGTAGGAAAAGAAAACCTAAAAGAAAATGGCTTGACTCAATAAAGGAAGTCACATCCTCCAGTTTGTAAGATCTGAGCAAGTCTGTTAATGATAGGATGTTTTGGAGGTCTTTCATTCATAGGGTTGCCATGGGTAGGAGGCGACTTGAAGGAACATAACACACACAAGTTCTAGTTAAGTAAGTGTTCTTTGGATTGTACCCTAAAAGATACCTGTTTTACATAACTTCTATACCCATTTTCCACTTCTACATTCTAATCAATGGGGCTCAGCTTGCACTGCTCACTGCACAGTGATGTCGATAGGGATTGGGATTCCAGTTTTTCTGCTGCTGGAAAAGGACAGAAGGGTCCCCTTTGAACTACATGAACAAAATCCACATGGGACAGGGGCTATAGTTAGGCTTGCCATTCCCCCGCCAACGGCAGGGGATCCCCTGCTCCCACCTCCTTCCCCACACCCACTTACCTGGCCAGTGGAGGGGCGCCCCCCCAGGGTTCCCCCAGCGGTGCAGCACCCCCCAGGCAGTGCAGCACGCCCCTGTGACCTGCCACAGTGTGCTCCCATGCTCCGCAACAGGCCCGTTTCAGGCTGAATCAGACCCACAGGGGGGATTCAACTCCACAATGGGCCCATTTTGGGCTGAATCGGGCCCATGGGGGGTGATTCAGCCCTTCGGCAAGCACAGGAATACTCCCAGGCCCACGTAATAACATCACTTCCCAGAAGTGATGTAATCACGCTTGCTGGGAGTGCTCGCATGCAGATTCAGAAGCCGGTGAGGGGTAAGTGCCAGACTCCCAGTCTCCCACCCGGGGACTCAAGGGACCTGGCAACCCTAGCTATATAGTAAGGAGGGGAACTGGGTGAGATTGAGCAAAAAAAAGATGGTTGGATTGGCTTTCTGTGAACTGTTGTTTTCCAGTTGTCAAGATTTCTTGGGCCATATAGCAAGACCAACTATTCACAGATTTCTGCTCCCCATAACCCCTTCTCCAATTTGACAGCAACTGTTCCATAACAATATTTTTTTACATTCTTCTTGCCCACTGTGAAAACATTTACGATGTCCTCAGAAAACAAGCTGCATTATCCTACACCTGTTTGATCAATATAAAGTATCCTCCATTAGTGAATCACTTTTTTTTTTTTGGCTACTGCAGCTGCGCATAGTTCAGGCTTGCCAGCTCCCATTCATCGTTTGATCACATTGTTATAGTATATTGCTGCATCCAGGAACTCATAGTACTAAGTCACTCTCCATTACCACTATGGTAAATTATACCAAACAGCCTCAAACATTTAATCATTAGTATATTGTGACTGATATAGACTCTCGGCACTCTATACATAGTGGGGCCCTAGCAGCACTAATACACTTTTCTCTGCAATATGAATTATGGTGACTGGAGAGTAGACTCTTCCCCCCACCCAGATATGGAGAGGGAAAAGGGAAAATGGAACACTGCCAAAAACCTAGAATTTGCTTTCAAAAACTTAAGGGATTAGTCGGTTTCACTCAAGCCACAACACTCTGATTAGCAATGATTGTTTTGCTGAATATCCCTGAACTATAGAATAAAAACCCAGTAGCCAGACCAGTAAAAACAAAAGATTTATTCTAATGGGAAAGGGAATAAAGAAATGGAGACTGGAATGAAGAGCATTGGCTAAGAAGTAAAACTCAGAAGAAAAGTGTTCTACATGACTCTGGTCAGGCCTGATTCAGATATATGCATGCAGTTAAGAAGCCCTGAGTGTCTAGTTAGCTTTCCTACATCAAGTAATTTAACTCCACCACCACAAGAGGTACACCACAGATAACATTCTAGGTTAGTTAGTGGGTATTGTATGCAAGTAATACTATTGCAGAATCTCTGCTTCCATTCTAAGCCTTCATTAATAAAACATAATTATTTGGCAGTCTTAATATCAATTCAATCAACAAAATCATACCATCCGTTACATAGATCATTAAAAGAGAGAGATCACATGAATCCAAAAAAGTATCTTACCCAAAGATACAAAGGTCACAGGCAAGGATGTCCTTCTAAGAGGAAGCTCCTGATCAAGTCAGGTTTGTCATATTTATAGGGTTTCAGAACCACCTCTTTTCTACAGCTATCTGTCTCTCTTCAAAGGAGCTCACATTCTTGTCTCACGTATTATCTTATAACTTCAAACACCAGACAAGGTTATCTATGTTTGAAACATCTTAAAATATATAAAAATAGTTAGTTCATTCTTGCTACCTCTTATCTTAACCAAGGGCATGTAAAATTAGTGATTTTAAGTTTTTCATACATATGAATGTATGGCCCTCAAGCAACACATTTATCCTTGAGTAATTTTGCCAGCTTCCATGAAGTTAGACATTTCTGCCATTTTCAGACACTCTTTGCACCTGGGGCTTAGTACATTTTATATTGTAATACGAGTTAGACAGCTCTTCTAATCTACATGAGGTCATACAACTGTGTTACTCCATTGTTTCATGCTCCTCTACAAGGTTGTTCTGTTCTAGGCCCTTCTAGACTCCCTTTGTGATATTACTAGTCAAAGGGCTGGGCTAGCCCCATTTTTGTGTGCAAAGATATTTTGCATGACTTTCTACGTCATATCCAGCAACTGTTCTCCTATAATGACAAAAGGATAAACACATATAGCTTTTACTTTCCTCGGTTTAATAAGTGTTTGCTTTCATCAGGGTCTCTTTCTCCCCCTGGGGTCCTTTTCCTTGGCTCCAGGGCACAGCACATGACTGAGCAGCCCTGCAGAAAACTAAGAACCAAATAGGATACTTTTGGTCTTTTAATATTTTCAAATATTAAGTTGGGATCCTGTGGTTCTTGAAGTTCCCACCTGAATCCCTCAGCATCTGGGTGGGAAGGTCTCTTATTTAAGTTTATCCTTGGAAGGAACAATCACTGTTGTGGTTGTTCCTTCTAAGTCTTCAGCACTCCACTGTGCCCCCAAGCCAAATGGCATGCCACTGGATTTCATTGCCCTAGGCAACGAGTTCAAGTTGTAGGGACATATGCAGAAAGTTGAAGGAACTGGTTTGATGGAATGATTTTGGATAATTACAGTTCTTCAAAGAACTTAGAATGTGAAAGAATGAGAAGTAGTTTTATTTATATCTTCAAAAATAAATATGTGAACTATCGACTTCTATGATGCATCCTCGCTCAGGTATTTCCTCATGCAGTTGGATTTTGGCAACCCTCAGCTTCCACATTTAACTGCAGCACCTTCTCCTCATGCCATATCCAAACAGAAGCTATTCAAAGCCAATTTAATTTCCGTAATGGAATCCAGAACAAAGCCCTTTGTATACACAGCAGAAGATGGATTGTCACAGCAAGAATTCACATAAGCTCAGCCTGGCAATACTTTTACTATTGATTTTGTGTCAGGAGAACACAACTTGCTATAAGCCGATTAATATTACTCTCCTTCTAAATACAGACATTAAAGCTGCTGTGTGGGGCTCAACAAGTTTCTGGGCAAGTAAAGAAAACAAATTTGAAGAAGTAAACAAAGAAATAAGTAGGTTGGTAGGGCAGGGGCACTACAGTGCAGCAGCAGCAGCTATGCGTCAGACACTGGGATGTGATTTAACCAGTTGTCTACAACTGATGCAAGATGTATTGTGAGAATGCATCTGGTTATTTCCTCTGTTCTTCTCAAGTTGTTCAAGAACAGGGGCCCTGCATGTTTTCCTATGTTTGAACAAAAACGCAGGTATTGCCTTTTCCAGCAGAGGCAATTCCTGAATTGGAAGGAAAAGTAATGAAGAAAAAAAGGAAAACAATCTCTTGTTATGAGGAACAGAGCTGGGCTTTAGTCTGATCTAGTGTCATGAGTCATAGCCAAGTAGGGTTTCACAAGCAGGTTCAAGCAAGGCCAGTTGATGCAACTAGAAACTCCCAGGACTGCTTCTCATTATAATTTTAAAAGACATTTTGGGGAGTCACGCTTGCCATTAGATATATGAGTAATGGGATACAGACAGAGTTTGCCTCTGCCTTTCTTCTTTGCAAGGCAAATTGAGGAACAGCTTCACATTCTAACATTACATTTTTATGCACCTTAAAGGTAGAATGGACTCTAAGATTGCCTTTGAGGGTTTTTCTTTCTTAAAAAGACAGGAAATAGTCTGTAATGAATACCCAAAATTGAAATATTATTCTATGTATTACATTACTCTAGTATTTTATGTCAGGCACCCTGGGTTCAAACCCTTGTCTTTAGGATTACTGGTTACTTTCACTGAGCACTCTACCACCAAGCTCTGATTAGATTTTGCAACTGAAGCTTCTGTAAACGCGATAAGGTCTGCCCCCAATAAATCACTCCCTGTGTGCCTGTTGGAAATACATTTATAGGGATTAAATTATCACTGCATTCTTGCAAGTACAGGCAGATCCACATGAATCCCTGGACTCTTGAGTACCAACTCAGATGTCAACTGCAAAATTTTGTATAAAACTGTTGTGGTCTCCATGTATGATTGCCAATCTCCAGGTGGGGCCTAGAGATCTCCAGGAATTACAACTGATCTCCTGGATACAGAGATCAGTTCCCCAGGAACAAATGATTGCCTTGGAGAGTGGACTGTATGGTATTATACCCTGCTGAGATTCCTCCCCTCCCCAAACCTTGCCCCCCCCCACTCCAACTCTCCAGAAACTTCCATACATGGAGTTGGCAACTCTACCTCCCTTCCATAGTTTACTCATTTGATGGCAGGATTTTGAGTCCAGTGGCACCTTAGAGATTGACAGGATTTTCAGGGTATGAGCTTCTTAGAGTCAGAGCTCCCTTCTTCAGATATCTGAAGTATTTGAAGAAGGGAGCTCTGACTCTCGAAAGCTTAAACCCTGAAAATCCTAGTGGGCTCTAAAGTGCCAGTGGACTCAAAACCTACTGTTCTACTATACACCAACATGGCTACCCACCTGAAACTATTTAGATGGCACCATCACAGCTTGTTTCATATAATGCCAAACAACAGTTTGGCATTGTGTCTGTACCAACACTGTGCCAGATTTGGCCCAAAATTATCTAACTCCTCCTCAGAGGTTTAGTATAAATGATCACGCATAGCTCACAGTGCCAGTAGAATAGGCCCCTGAGTTCATCATCTGGATGACATTCATTTTAGTAGATGATTTCAATACTACTAAGCATGAGGGAGAAGCACTTCTGCTTGTGAAGAAAAAAGTGGCAATGACTCTGGGAAAACCTCATTTTTTAGCTCTAGTGCTGCTTGTTGAACTCTTGCCTGGATTACGTAGGATCCATCCAGTTATTTCATCTGCCCTGTGGTTGAAACTGGAAGGTTTCATACTCAAAATGAGTATGAGAAGATCCTAAAGGCTCAGCCCTCCCCTTGAGAACTCTAATCCTGGGCATATGAATAATAGGCAAAGGGGCCTCCAAGCCAGTGGACCTGCTCCATAAATACTCCCAGATCAACTTTGGATCATAGAAGCACAGCCAATTTGTAGTTAAAATCAAAAGTACAGGGGGGATAATTAATGCAAATTTCAATAAATTAAAAGAAATCTTACTCTGCATCTTCTTCCTTTCCCTCTTGCAGAGGGATGGTTATGCTGTGGTTAGAATCCACATACTGAATTTCTGCATAAAATCCTGCTAGACTGGCACCCTCAGCATACATTGCCACTTCCAACAAACAGGAATCAGAGCTCCAAGGCAAGACTGGGCTGCGGAGGCTGAACTTGCACTTTTCTGAGATCCTGCTGAAGTTCAGGAGAAGAATGTGCCCTAGAAGGGGGAAAAAAGGAAAAGAAAAAAGAGTTAATAGCAAAAAGGAGGAGAGATTGACTGAAAACCAAGTCTAAGCAGGATGAAAACATACAGCGAAAAGATAATGAGAAGTAGGAAAAGGAAGATAAAGTGGCAAAAAGTAATGGAGAAGGGGGGAGGAAGAAGGTTGACATAAGTGGGCTGTAATGGTACTATATTCACAGTGCCCTCCTAAGAAGTGATACCTTTCTAAATCCATTGAAACTAGCATGCTTAGAATGAAGTGAGCTCTTTTCTATGCTTAGAAAGGTTAACTCTGCTTAGAACGGCCCTGCCAGAGTGAGAGGCTCTGGGGCCAGAGTTTTCAGATGTGTAGCCTGATCCTACATATACTGATTCAGAACTAAATTCTACCAAGTTCTCCAAGTCCCATATACCAGATTACAGATGAAAACAGAAGAGTTATGTCCACAGCAACAACAGTTTTGAAGCAGCAGATCAGGTTAAAAAAAGAACAATTGCTTAAAATCAACCCATGGTGATTTCAAGGAAAAGGGAAGACAAAAATCAACAAAAATCCCAGGCAAGCATGTGCATCTTTCACTTGGTATCAAAAGGACAAAAGGCACATAAATTGGGGTTCCACAATCAAAGTGGCATGGCTCTTGGAAAAAAACTCTTCTGCCTCAGAGAAAAGGGGGAGGAGGAGCAAGGCCTCCAGTTAGGGTTGCTAGGTCCAGGTTGGGAAATTCCTGGCGATTTGGGGGGGGGGGGTGGAGCATGAAGAGGGTGGGCTTTGGTGAGGGGAGGGGCCTCAGTGAGGTATAATACCATAAAGTTCACCCTTCAAAGCAGCCATTTTCTCCAGGGGAACTGATTTCTGTTTGGTGGTAATTATTCCATCATCAGCACACCAACTGAGTGATACGAAGTTGTTTGGCTAAATGCTTGGTTGTTCTGCTAGTTTGTGAGCCTTTAAGAAAGTTTTATTAAGAAACTGGATATAAATGCTGGCGATTCCCATTAGGCTCTGCCCTCCAGCAACTACGAAGCAATCATAAGGAGAGATGGACACAAACAGCAATACGAACAAAAAAAGCCACGAAGAGCCCAATCTGCTGTTCGCGAACAAGCTGTTCGTGAGGCCCCATTCTAAATGAACAGGTGGTTGTTGCAAGCCTCGTTCGTTGCTGTTCGTCAAGCCAGACAGTCTGGCACCTGCAATCAATTCCCTTGGCAACTTAGGCAGGGATTGTCTGAACTCTGTCTGAACTCCTGCTGTTGCCCTGGAAACCCCAATCTAAACCCAATTTAGCTTGATAGGCAGGTCTTCCTTTCAAGTGTGGAGCTCCAAATTTGTTACAACAAGGGAGCAAAGACCAGGGGGGAGGGGGGCTCCCAGCTCTGACTTTGCAGACAGTGGAGAGGGAGAGAGACAGTTCCTGTTGGCATTTTGATAGAGAGAGTGCATTGGAGCTTGAATTTTCTTTGTGTGTGGTGGGATAGGGATCTACCCCTTCAAGTTCCAGGGCTGCTGCCAGGCTCTGGGCCAAGCTATTATTTATTATTGGTACCTTTCCTGGTGCCTGCTCAGGTCAGGTTTCTGGGAGTGGTGCAGTAGGGATCTTGACTTGGATGATGGTTGGAAGAGAGCCTGCTGGCCCCCACGAAGAGCCAACCATGAACATGTTTGTGAACAGGGCCACGTTCATGGTTGTTCATGAGTTCCTGTTTGTGGATGGCAATGAACACCAAACATTATGTTCATTTTTTTTCCTGTTCATGCCCATCTCTAATCATAAGATTGCCATCTTGAAGAATTCTGGACTATATATTTTTGTACTTGTAAAAGAAAGAAAAAACCACCAGTGAAAAAACTTGGGACAAGTTACTCACCTGTAAAGTCTTTTTTGAAACATTTCTTCTCCAGTTGGATCTGCAACATTGCAGTCTGGATTAAGTCAGGACTTTAATAGTATTTTCAATACATCCATATAATATTTCTGATAGCATATTAATTACTATTTATTATTAGGACCCAATTTTTGTATTTATCCTATTTATCATATTATAATATTTATTGCACTCATATAGCACTTTTAGCACTTCTGCGCTTTTCAAAAAATAAATCAAACAAAAAACAAAAATCCGATTAAATATTTAGAGATAGTGAAAGTGATAGGTTTGTTCCTTTTCCTTTAACTGCGTTGTTCTCGGAGGAGCCCCTTTGTTTGGCTCCAATGGAGACCTCAGCTTCTTCTCAAAAGTGAGACATGGGGCACTGGGCAACAGTCCTATATCTAAAAATAGGTAAAGACGGCTATGTTTTTGAAAAAGATGAGTGTTTGCTCAGAATCTCAGAGCAGCTTTGGTTTATGCTATAATTTTAAGTATTAGATGCTTTAAACCAAGTGGGAAGATACAGCATGAGGCAGCACAGACAAGTCAAGAACAAAGAAATATATTACAAGGCCTCAAGAGGCCTGACACCCACTAGGTAGGCCTTCGGAGAGGCAGGAAACCAAGCTATTTATAGATCCCTTCCCTGAGTTCTCTGCAGCCGGCCTTGCAATGAGGTTTTGAGCAGGGACAAAGCACAAGAGAGAAAAATGTCCCAACCTCTCTTCTGTGAGGGAGAGGAAAGGGGAAAGTTCACTTTCACAGAATCACAGAATTGGAAGGAGCCATACAGACCTTCTAGTCCAACCCCCTGCCCAATGCAGGATAAGCCTAAGGCAGGGGTGGCCAAACTGCAGCTCAGGCGCCACATGTGGCTTTTCTAGACATATTGTGCTGCTCCCAGAGATCTCTGAGCATTGCCGTGGCCATATGTTTTATTTTAGTTTAGTTTATTTCCCTCCATCTCTTCCCTCCCTTCTTTCCATGTCTTTCCCTCCCTCCCTTTCCTTCTTTCTTTCCATGTCTTTCCCTCCCTTTTCCTTTTTTCCTTCCTTCCTTCTTTCTTTCCATGTCTTTCATATTTTCAATAAAACGTTGGGATTTCCAGTTCTGACTCACAAAATACCTGGGGACTTTGGGAGTGAAGCCTAGCAAGGATGTGACATCACTTTTTGACTTTGAAGTGATGTCACTTTCAAGTCAAAGGTCAGGTGATGGCTCTTCTCAAGCTCCACCCCTTCTAATGATGTCACTTCCAGCATATTACACAAAAACTCCACCCCTTCCTATGATGTCACTTTCAGGACACTTCCCCAAACCACCACTTCATCTGAAGTCACTTCAATGCACCATAACTTGTGGCTCTCAAACATCTGACATTTATTCTATGTGGCTCTTAAGCGAGTTTGGCCACACTTGGCCTAAAGCATCTCTGACAAATACTCATCCAGCTTCTTCTTGAAAACTGCCAATGAAGGGGAGTTTATCACCTCCCCAGGCAGCTGATTCCACCATTGAACTACTCTGACTATGAAAAAGTTTTTCCTAATATCCAGCCGGTACCTTTCTGCATGTAGTTTTAGCCCATTGCTTCGTGTCCTACCCTCTGCTGCCAACTGGAACAGCTCCCTGCCCTCCTCCAAATGACAGCCTTTCAAATATTTAAAGAGAGCAATCATGCCCCCCCTCAATCTCCTCTTCTCCAAACTAAACATTCCCAAGGCCCTCAGCCTTTCCTCGTAGGGCTCAGTCTCCAGACCCCTGATCATCCTTGTCGCTCTCTTCTGCACCCTCTCGATTTTGTTCACATCTTTTTTGAAGTGTGGCTTCCAGAACTGCACACAGTACTCCAGATGCGGCTTGACCAAGGTAGTAGAGAGAGAGACGATGACCTCCTGCGATTTCAATGTAATGGCCCTTTTGATACAACCCAAGACTGAGTTTGCCTTTTTTTGCCACTGCATCACACTGACCGCTCATATTTAGTTTACAGTCCACTCTTACCTCAAGATTTCTTTTGCATACACTACTACACAGAAGTGTATCCCCCATCCTGGATTTGTGCTTCACATTTTTGTGGCCTAGATGTAATACTGTGCACTTATCTACGTTGAATTGCATCCTGTTCACAACTGCTCACTTCTCCAGAGTATTTGGGTCTTGTTGAATTTTAATTCTATCTTCTTGGGTGTTTGCCACTCCTCCCAATTTGATATCATCAGCAAATTTAATGAGCAGCCCATTTCCTTCATCCAGATCATTGATAAAAATATTGAAAGAAATATTGACCCCAAACCAAGCCCTACAGCACCCCACTGGACACCGCCCTCCAATCTGATGAAATGCCATTGACCACCACTCTTTGGATGCAGTCCTTTAACCAGTTCCCTATCCACCGAACTGTCCTATAGTCCAGTCCACAGTCTTCCAGTTTACGCATTAGAATATCATGGGGAACCTTATCAAAAGCTTTACTGAAATCCAGGTAAATCACGTCGACAGAGTTCCCATGATCCAGTAAACTTGTCACTCAATCAAAGAAGGAAACAAGGTTGGTCTGACAAGATGTGTTGGGAACAAAACTATGTTGACTTCCCCGGATCACTAAGCAGTCCTTCAGATGTTTACAGATTGGTCCCTTTAAAATCTACTCTAATATCTTCCCAGCAGCAGAAGTGAGACTGACCGGCCTGTAGTTTCCCGGGTCATCCTTCTTCCCTTTCTTAAAGATTGGGATAATATTCGCTCTTCTCCAATCTTGTGGCACATCCCCAGTCCTCCAGGAGGCCTTGAAGATGATGGACAGAGGCTCTGCAAGTTCTCTAGAACGTTCTTTGAGCACTCTTGGGTGCACACCATCCGGCCTAAGGGATTTGTATTCATCCAGTGCAGCCAGGTGCCTCTCCACAACCTCTCTGTCAATGTCAACTAGCCCCCAGGTGTCCTGTCCTGTCTTCTACCTTCTCTAGATGGGCTCGAGTACTTCAGGGAGAAAACAGAGGCAAAAAAGTACTTAAGCCTGTCTGCTTTTTCTCTGTCCTCCATCAGAGTTTCTCCTTCCATGCCCAACAGTGGTCCAATTGCTTCTTTTACCTTGCTTTTGCTTCTCAAATATCCGTAGAAGTTTTTCTTATTGTAGCGAGCCCCCCTAGCCAGATCCAGCTCATACTGAGCTTTGGCTTCTCTGATGGCTGATCTGCAGTACCTAGTAACCCTCATAAATTCCTCTTTAGAGGTCTGTCCTTCTCTCCATTTCCTGAACATTTCCCTTTTCTCCCTTACCTTATTCTGGAGCTCTCTGTTCATCCACATCGGTTTCTTGGAGCCCTTGCCATATTTCCATCTTGCTGGAATAGTGAGGGCTTGAGCTTGCAAAAGCTTATGTTTGAGAAGAGCCCACCCTTCACTCGCTCCTTTCCCTTCCAGCACACTCCCCCACAGAATGACTCTCATCAAGCCTCTGAGTTCATTGAAGTTGGCCCTACGAAAATCTAACCTACAAGTCTGGTTACAAACTTCCTTGGCCCCCCACAGCAACTGGAATTCAAGGAGGATATAGTCACTTCTCCCTAATGTCCCCACCATCTTTATCCCATCTACCAATTCTTCCCTGTTGGTTAATATTAAGTCTAGTATGGCCGAGCCCCTTGTAGCTTCCTTCATCATTTGAAAAAGGAAGTTATCGGCCAGGCAGGTCAGGAAGTTGTGTGATTCTTGTCACTTAGCTGATTCTTGTCACTTAGCTGAGCATCAGGGAAGTTGAAGTCACCCATAATTATAAGGTTCTGATGTCTGGATACTCTACCAATCTTTTCAAGGAAGGCAACATCCATTTCCTCTCCCTGGTCAGGCAGTTTGTAGCAGACTCCAACAACAATACCCTTTGTCGTTCCTCCCCTTATTTCCACCCATATACTTTCCACTGGGCTGTCAACCACATTCTCCAGAACTTCCTGACAATCAAGCCCTCTCCTCACATACAATGCTACTCTACCTCCTCTTCTACCCTTCCAGTTTTTCTTGAATAACTTGTACCCATCCACTAGCACATTCCAGTCATGGGAATCATCCCACCAAGTCTCAGTACTTCCTATTATATTGTAGCCCTCTGTTTGCCAGAGAAGCTCAAGCTCTTCCTTCTTATTACCCATACTTCGGGCACTGGTATATAGGCACTTGTAGCCTTGTACCTTTGTTTGATCTGTCCTACCAAGGTGGGCCCCTGCTGTTATTAAAGTATGGTCTGCTCCCTTTGCATTCCTCTTCCTTTGACAGGAAGGATAGAAAAGAATACCACCTGTGCCCCTACTGCCTTCCAAGAGCTTCATAGTCTTCTTTAATTCTTGTGATGGTATTCATGGCTGTGTCATTCGTTCCCACATGAACCAGCACAAATGGGTACTGATCAGTCAGTCTGATCATTTTCGGCAGTTGGTCTGTAATATCCAACTGCCGGTCTGTAATATCCTGAATTCTGGCTCCTGGCAAGCAACACATCTCTCGGAGTAGGGGATCTGGCCTGGACACATGACGTTCCATCCCCCTGAGTACAGCGTCCCCAAAGACCACCACTTTCCATTTTCTTCCACTTCCGTGTGGCCCCATGCCCTCTTCACTCCCTCCTCCAGGTCTTTGTGGTTCTCCTTCCACTCTTGTCTCTGTCACCATCTCAAGCACCTCAAAACAATTTTTGAGCTCCAGCGGACCAGAGTGTCGCCTTAGTCTACGTCTTCCGGTTTGTACTGCAGAACTGAGAGGAGGTTCAGAAGGGAGATTGACTTTGTTGTGTTGTGTTGTGCTTCTCTCTGGCCTGTTCAGCTTTCCAGCCTGCTCCAAAGATCAATGAGATACAAGATTTCTTTCCTGAATGCCCATTGGCAGATGTCAGGGTTATCGAGAGGGCAAGACAGACACTTGGAGAGACCATATGGATGTGGGCAATGATGTGATTCCTTATTACCCATTTTTGTTATAGGGAGGGAGGAAGATGATTGGGTGGTAGCAGACCATGTCATTGGGCTGGGCCCCATGGTTCCCGGGTCCCAGTATTCTGGAGAAGCACAAGAAGCAGTCCTGGGGATGCACTGCTGATAATAACATGAATTGATCCTTGGTGTCAGCTGGTTCTGGGTTTTTACTTCCTGTAGGAGGAAATGTGCAGGATTCTGATGAAGAAAGGAAACACTAGTTCCTTGCAATGGAGGCTCTATTTAAATCCTACAATATATCTATTGTATCCATTATAATTATTTTAATACATAGACAGCATTTAGCACATGATGTGGTGTAATGAATGGAGAATTTTCATGTGGAAAATATTTTGTGTGTCTGTACTGTTTGCATGAGCCAAAGACTGATTAATATGAAAAATCAATTAGCTTTAATATATTAATTTTTGTTGGGCGGTATGCATTCTAAAGTACAGTTTAGGATACTGTGAATCCAGCTAAAGGAAGGAAAGGATAGTTATCCCTAAGATGCCCAAATGAAGTACCTTCCAGATCTCTGTTGGAGGAGCTGTTCTCCATGATCCGCTGTCGTTCCTGTGAAGTCAGAGCAAACACTGAAGACAATGTCCAGTCTGGTTTTCCAGAAGCATCAGCAGATGAAACCCAGGAGCAATTCCATCGAAAGTTACATGGAGTTTCTGTCATTTGAAACACAGAAGAACCAGTTGGGCATTGTGTGTTATTGGAGAGGGTCAACATTGATAGCTAAGCAGTTTACCAATATGTATACATCTATCATTTCAGTTGCCAAGCTGGGATGAAGCTGAGCCTACTTGATTATTCTGGGGGACATGCTAAGAGCATTCTTTTTATATTAGTCTTTCACCCTTAAATTTAAATGTGAGCTTCTAGGTGATCTTTTGTATCACATAGCAGCAAACAAAGAAAAAATGCTGAAAAATGCATCAATTACAGTGATGAGCACCAACAAAGCTCAGTGTCTTCTGAGCCCCAGTGTTATTGCATCGAACATGCAGCGGTTTTTTGCACAGGTGCTACACCAGAGATTTTGCCAAGGTGTGAGAGTAGACAAGGCATCAAATGTGAGTTAGGTTGGTAGAAACTTGCATTTGTGTGACCAGCACTCCTCTTCAAAACTGCAGGTGTAGGGAAATAAGCACACATGCGGAGGCAGCAGACACCTTGCAATTCCAGCATGCTGGGTGGAGGGAATTACAGTGTCTCTCCTGCCTCCACACATGTGCTCAGGATCCCCTCAAACACTATTTTGAGGATGAGTGCCAGTCGCATTTTAAACTCGAGTTTTCCCCAACTTAACTTGCATTTAACATCTTGTCTAATCAGACCCTCAGTCATAATGTTCAGGGCTGATTTTTCTATTATAGTGACCACACTCTAGTAGTAACACAGCACACATGCCAGTCTAACAACACCCATGTACAATTTAGCAACCCTTTTGTTTCACTCCACACACCAGTCCTTTGGCTGAGGAACACAGTACTGAGGCACGGAAGGGCAGAAGACACTGAGTTTTAATTCAGAAACTATCCTTATTTGGTTTTCTCAATATAAGAATATGGTAGTTGGCAAAGAACAAGCACAGCAGTGCCCCTCAATATAACTATTTTTAAGAATGTATCATGTAGACATTGCTAGTGTGTGTATGTGTGTATAAAACAGAATGTAACATAAAAAAACAGAGGCTGTATGTTGTATTTTTGTTACTAGAATATCTTTCAAAAATGCTGTTCAAAAGATAATACCAAGGGTTCATTTTTCTGTGTGCACATGATTTAAGTCTATTTCCTTAGCTGAAATTGTAAGACAGGTCCTCAAAGAACACAAAGCAAGAAAACAATGTATTTGATGGCGCAGAGTGGTAAGCGGCAGTACTGCGGCCCAAGCTTTGTGCGGGACCTGAGTTCAATCCTGGCGGAAGCCAGGTTCAGGTAGCCAGCTCAAGGTTGACTCAGCCTTCCATCCTTCTGAGGTCGGTAAAATGAGTACCCAGTTTCCTGGGGGTAAAGTGTAGGTGACTGGGGAAGGCAATGGCAAACCACCCCATAAAAAGTCTGCCAAGAAAACGTTGTGATGCAACGTCCCCCCGTGGGTCAGTAATGACTCGGTGCTTGCACAGGGGACTACCTTTACCTTTTTAAACCCCAGGCAAAATCTATTCATTTACATCAGAATTAACATGGTTCTCATTAATTTTATATCTGGATATCTATAGCTTTTTTAGGAAATATCTACTCTAATGTATAAGTCTTGGTAATGGGGATTTGCTTTACTTGCAAACCACGCCATCCTACAAATCTGTGATTTTGCTAAGGCATTTCACGCTCCAGTAAAATGCAGGCATTAGATAAACTGCCTGCTGTCTCATAAATTTACAACATGTTACATGAAGCCGGCATGATTGTGGTTTGAAAAATAGACAAATGTAAATTTCTAGTAAGCCCTGATTAAGAACATACAGACTGTTTATACATAGCACAGTTTTTTCATTTAAAAATCTCTGAGAAACAAACAAAAAATTTCTGGGGGGAAACAGTTTTAGGTGTGTAGCTGTGATGGTCTGCACTCTGTAGAAAAGTAAGAATCAAGTCTGATGAAGGGAGCTTTGACTGGGAGAAAACAGCTGGCCAAGACATCTTTTTCTAAAGCAATATGACTGAATCAATCAGATTATTTACCGAAGTGGGAAATGGCAGAGGCAAATACAAAGGAAGTATAAAGTATAGATTTTTTTTCAAGGTTCTATTATGTTTTTTCATGTCGAGTTTATTACAGGATTTCAAAATGCTGCCCACACTACTTGAGAGCACCTGGAACAAATTGTACCTCAACTAATCAGATCCTCAGACATGCCTTATGAGGAGGCACTAGTCCCTACATCTTATAGAAAAGTGGCTGGCTTCTGTATGAGTCACAAAAGTGAAGGGGGGGGGGAAGAAACCCATTGACAAGATGTGGTAACTACATATTGAAGGTGTGAGGTTCTGCCAAGTAACTCTCAAAGACTTCACTGCATGAGTCCAGGAGCTGCATGAGTTAACACATTTTATTTGATAACCTACGAGTTCATTCCCTATTACACTCCTTGCCAGAAATGGCATTTCTCTACAAGCACATAGCATATATAGGATTCTAAGCCCAGCCCCAGAGTTCCCACCCCCTAACCCACCCACCCTTCAGGAAACAGCTAAGTTTAATGAACGAGCAGTGGGACATAGCTAGAGATGGGCACGAACAGGAAAAAAGCGAACACAATGTTCATTGTTCGTTGCCATCCACGAACAGGGATTCACAAACATCAATGAACATAACCTGTTCACGAACATGTTAGTAGTTGGAGGTTCATGGGAGCCAGAATGGCCCCCTTGAGACTTAGCTGAACTTGAGCCGCAGAAAGGAGAGTCCATAGGTCTCCCCCTTTCATGTCATTTTCTCTTCACAGAGGCAAAAACTGGACTATCTGCTGGAACCTAATGGAGGAGTTACAAACTAACCTTTCCAATGCCCAATCACCACCAAATTTGCAGGGGAAATAATCCTCACTGCCCTCTGAATACCCCCCAAGTTTCAGAGAGATTGGACCCTGGGAAAGCCATGATCCATGGGTCCTTCCCTTTCCTGTCATTTTCTCTTCACAGTGGCAAAAACTGGACTGTCTTCTGGAAGCTACTTTGAGGGGTTACAAACTGACCTTCTCAATGTCCAATATCCACCAGATTTGCAGGGGACATAGTCCTCACTGTCCTCTGAAGACCCCCCAAATTTCAGTGAGATTACACCCCAGGAAAGGCATGATCCATGGGTCTCCCCCTTTCATGTCATTTTCTGTTTACAGTGGCAAAAACTGGACTGTCTGCTGGAAGCTACTTTAAGGGGTTACAAACTGACCTTCCCAATGTCCAATACCCACCAAAGTTGCAAGGGACGTAGTCCTCACTGTCCTCTGAAGACCCCCCAAGTTTCAGAGAGATTGGACCCTGGGAAAGCCATGATCCATGGGTCCTTCCCTTTCCTGTCATTTTCTCTTCACAGTGGCAAAAACTGGACTGTCTGCTGGAAGCTACTTTGAGGGGTTACAAGCCAAAAGGAAAGCCAGAAGGAGTTCAGACAGAGTTCAGACAGTCCATGCCTATGTTGCCAGGAGAATTGATTGAAAGGTGCCAGATTGTCTGGCTTTACAAAGGGCTGATGAATGCCACAAAGAGGGCTTGGAACAAACACATGTTCGCTGGGAAAGGGGCCTCACGAACAGCTTGCTCGCGAACAGCGGATGGGGCTGTTCGTGGCTTTTTTTTGTTCATCTTGCTGTTTGTGCCCATCTCTAGACATAGCAGAGATGATGTGTGAGAAACCTCAAGGCCATGAGGCCTGGCTTCTCAGGTGAAAGAGAAACCGCAGGCTGAGAAAGAGATAACAGCAGGCTGGCACATTCCAAGCAGAGAACAGCTTCTAACATCAGAGCCACACAGAATCAAACACGCCTTGCAGAGTATGACAGGCGACATCCTGACAGAAGGGATTCCACGGCTATGCAGGAAAAAAAAGACTTTTGTAAATTAACTAAAGACCATCCCCCCACCCAAAAGAGAAAGGGTGAATAGAATCCCTCTAGGAATATATAATGCTAAGAACAGTTGAGAGTCAGTAAAGGGGGAAGGACAGAAAGATTGGTGTATTCAAGCCCTTAAGAACATATAGGATACATTTGGGAATATATGGGAAGCACATTTGGGAAGCACATCTATGTCCCAGTAAGAAATTTTGCATATATTTTCACAGATCCAGCAGAGTACAGTCTAAAATAATGGTAGGCATTTTTGTTTGTTTGTCTAGGTTCTAAAAACACCCTCACTGTCTAACTATGAAGATGTAGTTGTGCTAGCAAACAAGGAACGGGGAAAGAGACAAGAGCTGTGTTAGGACATGAGGACCTAACTGAATCCTAGAGTGTGCTGCTACCACCTCAGGAGTTTGCCTCGGCCCACATGGGCAGAGAACCAACACTGTAAGCTGAGCAAAATTGTCTGTTGCAATGCAATTTGGTGCCCAAGCTGGGGATACCCACCCCAGCTTCAGAACTATGCATACACATGTTGTTTATAATCAAAGGAAACTGTGTCACTCGTCAAAATAATTAATGATGTAACTTCATGACAAAAGAAACTGTAATTTCTGCATCAGCTGCTGTATTTTGTGTGTAGCTCTATCTGCTTGCTTGTTCGTTTGTAGACAGGGTCTTGGGTGTAGAGGTTAATTCCAAGGTGAAACTCATTCAGTGACCAGTATCTTATGAAAGAGGCAATCACTACAAAAATACGTATATTAGCCAAAGCCAAAATTTAAACTGCTTCCAATAGAATGTTATGAAAGAAGTTCCACATAGGTGTGTTACTACAGAACTTTTTTGCATCGAGCCTATTATGACAGCCATATGGACATATGAAGATGTCTTATATGAAGTCAGACTATTGGTCCATTTTGCAGAGTTTTGTTTATGCTGACTGCCAGCAGCTCTCCGGGGTGTTAGAAAGATGAATCTTTCACAACATCCACTATCTTTAACTGGAGATATTGGGGACTGAACCTGGAACTTTCTGCATGCATAGCAGATGCTCTGCCTCTAAGCCACAGTTCTTCCCAAATGCAGCTTAGTAAAATAAAATCTCCCCATGGTGCACCGTGGCAGCTGTGTGAACATATGCTTATCTAGTTTGCTTTCTTGATTTACCACTTTCAACAATGAAATAAACTCTGGAAGTAAATGAATTTTGTACGCTGAGACAGATCTACAAAGGCCCAAATGTTAACATGGAAGCAACAGCACATCCATATTTGCACCATGGAGTAAAGCTGCTCAGCTCCACCCTGGATTGATGAAAGAGTCCTCAAGAACCAAAGCCCAAGTACCTGGATGGGAAGACTGATCAGATGAAACCATCCCATTTCTACTTGGAGAAAGCCTAGGAGGTGCATACAAGAAAGAAGGGTTTTTCTCATGTTGTCTGGAAGCAGCAGGAGCAACTGCAATAAAGACAAAAGTGTAACAATTAAAAAAGAAAGAGTTCAAGATTTCACTTTCAGATAAGTAACACTTTTCCATGGTTGAAGTTCTTAAATGTTGATTAAAATATGATTACTGATCAAACAATGTTTACACAGGGGGAAAGAGTTGTTTGTTACTTTATCCATTATATGACAATGGTCTTATTCAATTATTTTATTTATTTATTTACATTATTTACTTATTTTTTGGTTTATTTACATCACTTACAGTCCACTTTTCTCACTGAGGGCCAAGCTACAAGTGACGAATGACACTTGAATGGCAAATGTATTTCTCCCTGTTCACTTGCCCTCCACTCAATTCACTTGCCGTTCAAATGTCATTCATCACTTGTAGCTTGGCCCTATGACTCAAGCTGGATTACATGGTGTGAGTTATTACAGTCAATTTCAAAGACATTTCAATAAACAATATAATAGGGTCTATAAACACAAATTTGCAAAGATTTAAAACGAACAGAAATCCAATTTAGAGTTGAAGAAATGCTCAAACAGAGTGAAAGCCATTCTAAGACTGACATAGTAAACAACAGAAGTACACAGATTATGCAGTCTAACAGTGAAATCCTAAACGGAGTTGGGCTTAGACTGGAGCAACTCGGTTTAGGATTTCGTTGTTACAGTGAAAATGGTGCTGATTTAAAGCATCAGCACCTAGAAACATATTTGTGTGCAAGTGTTGTAAAGTTTGAGGTAGAGGTGGGTTCTTCAAAAGTCACTGCAACCCTTATCAGCAAAGAGGTGCTGCAGCAGTTGCAGGGATCCAAACTTCTGCTTGTTCTGTCACAATTAATGTGATAGAATAAATTAGGAGTCAGAAAGAATTAATCATTTATATTTTTTATTTGTACCACCCATTTTTCTTGTATCTAAGCCAATAAACAAACTCCTAAGATCCAAATATCAAGAAATTAGTCTTCTCATGGATCCAATCTTACTAAAATAGCAAAGCCATTCATTTGAAAAAGCTGAATAATGAAAAGGCCACATCCTTTTTTGGTATCAGTATCATTCAGATCCTATGGGCAGTTTTCTTGAGTAGTACCATACTTTCAGAAGTTTGAAATACTCAAAATAAAATAAAATAAAATAAAATAAGCAGTTTCCTTGTGGGAAACCCAGCTAGTAAGCTCTGCCTTGACATGTACATGCAGTGGTAAAAGTTAACAAAAAATTCAAAAAGATCCTGCTATATTGCCCACTAATCAGCTTTATACTGTTCCAACAAGTAAAATTGTGTTCCACCAATTAACCTATATTGAGGACTACAAATTCCAGATTCTTCCAAGTGTTGCCCATGAGCCGCGTAGCAAGATATTTCCCACTAGACTAGTGATACTCTGCTTAAGGGGCCAACTGTACATTATAAGTAGTAACAGTAATCCTGCCTGATGTCTTGTTGAAATTTCCCATCTCTCCAGAGCAAGAAAAAGGTAAAGGCAGTCCCCTGTGCAAGCACCAAGTCATTACCGACCCATGGGGGGACATCGCATCATGACGTTTTCTTGGCAGACTTTTTATGGGGTGGTTTGCCATTGCCTTCCCCAGTCATCTACACTTCACCTCCAGGAAATGGGTACTCATTTTACCAGCCTCGGAAGGATGGAAGGCTGAGTCAACCTTGAGCCAGCTGGATTCATGCTGCTGCTATTCAGCTTAGCAACCCTTGTTCTCAGGCTCTCCTCCCCATCATGTTGCCTACATGGTTTATCACATACTAGAGAGATCAGGGAGATTGTGACCCTTTAGAAGCTTGATCTTCATGAGCAATTAGAGGGCAGGGACTGGCATGCCAATGACACTCCAATGTACTGATGTCACTTCCAGTGAAAACCAGCAGTGATGTCATGGAATGCTCTAGGATTTGCAAAAACTCTGTGTTAAAACTATTTCTCATCCCTACCCCAATTTCCTTTTACCAGGACGTAAGCAGAGCGGGCAGCAGTTTAGGATATTGAGTATGCCATGCCCCTCCCCTGTCATGCCTGCTCATGTTGGCATCACATCTATACTATCACAGTATTGCCAGGATGCTACACCAGCATGACTCTATGTTAAGTTGGCATCAAGATTAGTTGCCATCCTAAGCACTGAACAGACCAGCCTCAGAATTATGCTGTCAATTGCCTAGGTACCTGCAAGTATCAATTATTTGAATACTGGCCATATTTACAATCCAGCAAAACAGTTCTGTTTCCCAAGAACAAACATTAATGTTTGGCTTCCCAGGATCCTGGACAGACCCCGTGTCTATCTTACATAAAAGTTGTAGTTTGAAAATCCACCCAATCAAAAACTAAACTAAAAAAGATTATAACTGTTCTTATTTAACAGGTTTGATATGCAGTGTAAGAATAAACAGTTCATTAATAAAACCAATTAGAAACAACCATCTCTGATATCAACAGAAGAATGACCAGAAATCTTTATTTGCATTGACTAAACAATGCAAATTAAGTTACATTGTTGCAAACTGGGGGGACTGGAGAGTGGAGACATTATGAAACAAGAAACTCCATGAGACTGGGGGGGAAAGCCTGAGAAGTAGAATCTTTACCAAAGAAATAGCAATGAAAGAGATACTTAAAATGTGAGAAAATGATATGACTGTACAAATTTCCTTTGGTGAAAAGAGGATGCATTTTTGTACTACACAAAGGATTCAATCGGCTGAGATGTCACCTTGCGTTATGAAATGGTACAGAGATTTCCAAGCTGATGTGGGCGTTATAAAGCAAGAAGCAAAAACGGAAGAAAAAGAGAGAAATCTGAACATCAAGAATCGGCTGGGACAAGCAATACATATTTAATGAAGGCTGCTGCTGATTCACATGTACATGGACTATATTAGCAGCTCTGGAAAAAAAAACTGGAGAAATTGGGCAGAGAATGTGGCCGTTATTGGAGAGATCACTGGAGACTAAGGAAGCCCTTTCTTTCAGGGCTGGCAAAATAGTCTATTAGATCAATTAGAAGAACCAGATCAACTTACTCTTATGTTTTTAGTCTTACTGAATTTTTTTTGGAACAGGCTGAATTACAGAAACGGTTTCCTGTAAAAATGGTGAAACTGTTACAAATATCCATTCCATCATCAGTATCTCAATTCAAAATTATGCGGTTCCCACAGCAAACTGATTTAGAAGCTACTTAAGCCAAACAAACAAACCTATAAAAACAAATGGAACACGAAACTAAAATTGATAATATATTCCCCAATTCTTTTTGACCAGAAAAGGTCAAATCTAAACCTAAATCAACTATTTGTCTTTCAACAAACCTGTGAGAAAAGGAAATGCATTTCATTTCAAAATATTTGACAAGGCACTGTATCTTATAATGCTGTTGTATAGTACATGTGCTTGCAATGTAAATAAATAAACAATTTATTTTTATGTACATGTTTAAGGAGTATAAAATAGGTATTAAACAATTGGATCACATTCTTGAAACTTGAAAGTTTACAAAAGTTTCAAGTTATCTCAATGAGAAATGTGGAATAACAGGTAAAGGTAGTCCCATGTGCAAGCACTGAGTCATTACTGACCCATGGGGGGACGTTGCATCATGACATTTTCTTGGCAGACTTTTTTGTTATGGGATGGTTTGCCATTGCCTTCCCCAGTCATCTACACTTCACCTCCAGGAAATGGGTATTCATTTTACCAACCTTGGAAGGATGGAAGGCTGAATCAACCTTGAGCCAGCTACCTGAATCCGGCTTCCACCAGGATTGAACTCAGGTCGTGAGCAGAGCTTGGGCTGCAGAACTGCAGCTTACCACTCTGCGTTACAGGGAAGGCAATGGCAAACCACCCCGTAACAAAAAGTCTGCCAAAAAAGTCATGATGCGACGTCCTCCCGTGGGTCAGTAATGATTCGGTGCTTGTACCTTTTACCAGATCAAGACTGCTGTTATATATTGGTTCCATACTGTGACCCTTTTACAAGGGTCACAGTATGGAAAGGCAGCAGCCCTTGTAATGTATTTCCACAGGCAAATTTCTACTTTAGGTCTCTCAAATGTAAGTCCTCTTTAGCAAAAGCCCTACTTCTTCTTGCAATATTCCATTCGGTCCTTTATTTTCAGCCTAATTGATTTCCTCTTGTTCTCTCCAGGGAATCATGAATCAATCTCCAGTTCCTGTCCCCTATGAAATGTGAAGGATGAGCTGAAATATTACTTCTTTGCATTGTAGTCAGCCAAACTCACTGTATTTATTTTTTCTTATTACATGGTTTGCCTTCCCCAGTCATCTACACTTTACCCCCAGGAAACTAGGTACTCATTTTACCGACTTCGGAAGGATGGAAGGCTGAGTCAACCTTGAGCCGGTTACTTGAACCCCGGCTTCCTCCAGGATCGAACTCAGGTCTTGAGCAGAGTTTGGGCTGCAGTACTGCAGCTTACCACTCTGTACCACAAGGCTACATGTGGAATAACAGTAACAACACTAAGAGCAGAACCACAAGTGACAAAAGGCACAGATTGGACACTTGTCAGCTTCCCTCAAGTTTTGATGGGAAATGTAAGCAGCTTGGCGGAATGTTGGACAAGTGACAGTTGAAAAGTCCATTGGACAGCAGTCAGAGAGCCAAGCTGCAAGACTAGGATGCCTACATTTCCCATCAAAACATGAGGGAAGCTGACAAGTGTCCAATCTGTGCCTTTTGTCACTTGTGGTTCTGCTCTAATAGGCAGAAAATTGACTTGCTTTGTGCATCATTCACTTTTGTTCCATGAGCAAGATCTGAGACCAGCAGATCCTTAAAGACCAACTAGGTTTCCAGTGTATTAGCTTTTGCGAGTCAGGAGGAGTAATCTTCACTTTAAGAAAGGGATGGGGTTAAGCATGTCGAACTGGAAACAGCTTTCCATCTGGTTCAGCAATTTGTGGGTTCTCCTAAGCCTTGATTACCCATGAAATTTGTTATATATCCTTCAGTAAATCATATCCTGATCTCTTCAGTTCCTTCTATGTAAAATGTGGTATGTTGGTGGCTTACCATACAGGGTTATCTTGAGAACAAATTAAGTAATTACAGTAACATACTTTGTACAATAAAAAATGTTATACATTATGAATTCATACATTCGCCAAAGTCAGAAAATAAAAATTTAGTGGAATTTAGATGTGAAGACCCTGTGAACACTTTTGTGAAGCCAAAGGGGCAGCACAATCACTACCTTAACAGCTTTTGCACTGGTATAGGAGCATTCTGAGAATGAGGGTTAATTAATATTTGTCCCTACACATAGAGAAATAATATCTTTCCTTACTAATAGTTTTTACTACTAACAATAAAGCAAATATTGCAAAACCGTATCAGATTGAGACTAGGTTGCTGTAATGCACTCTACATATGTCTACATTTAGAGCCAACTTGGAAACTCTAGTTGGTACAGCTCGGCTACTATCATGACCTAGGCGGCACATGCACGTTACACCCATTCTGCATTCAATCTATTGTCTGCCCATCAGTTACCAGGCTCAATTCAAGGTGGTGGCTATCTCATACAGCTGCCTATACACATGTGTTCTCTGTTGTGGACCCCATAGGGTTGCCAGACTGAGCCTGGGAAAACCATAGAGGTTTTGAGAAATACCAGAACACCTCAGTGATGCACTTATGTCATTCCCAGGCACACAGGAGTAACCTCAGCAGGTTGCCAATGATGCAAGCACATCGCTGGCACTGTCATGACATTGGCAGTAAGGTCCCACAGCAGCAGGTAAGTCTCCCGCTGGTACCAGGGAGATATAGTAGCCGAAGTGTCCAGGTGGTGGCTGGAGATCTCCCAGAATTGCAACTGATCTCCAGGCCACAGAGATCAGTTCCCCTGGAGAAAATGGCTGCTTTGGAGGGTAGACTCTATGGCATTATATCGCTGAGGTCTCTCCCCTTCCCTGCCCTCTCCAGGCTCCAGGCTCCACACCCAAAATCTCTAGGAATTTCCCAACCTGGAGCTGGCAACCCTATTCCTGCTCTCTACTATCACAAACATTGCTCAGCTTGGACCCAGTCCTCAGTGACAATGGCAACAGGAGTAGGTTTGCCTATGGGCATGTCTACCCACCATGGTCACTGTTGCCAAAATTTGTGCCTGAACAAAGTACACTGCAAAGTAGACCTGCAATGCTGCCCACACCACACAAGCCACTCGGCTCAGCTTGCTCACATGTGCCAGCAGCCTTCCAGGGCAGCAACCCACAAGGAAATTCATCAGCAAATTAAAAGGCCAGTCTGCCCTTGAAAGGCATTGTGATATTTCTTAATGATGTAGCTATTTCATCAATAGAACTTAAATGGCTCTATTTAAATCCCCATGAAGAGCTCATAAGAGATGATGTCTCCTCCCTGCTGAAGGCAAGGGGCAGATGTGTGTGCTGTGCAAAGAAAGAGCAGCTTTAGAATCAAGACAGACGAAGAAGCGAGCAGCTGCTGCTGGGACATGGCAAAATTACCTTGAGGATGCAGGCACTTTAAAAACAAACACAATTTTAATTCAGCACCAGCTTTTGTGGAATACAGCCCACTTCATCAGATCTCCCTCTCTTTCTGGGGCTCTCATGTGGTGAGTAGGGGTGTGTGCTTCGGGAATCCGATTTGGGTAAAATACCCAAATCGGACCCGATCTGGAAAGCTTAGAGAAAGCTTAGGCATGCTGGCCCCGATTCGGAAATCCCGAAACAAAGCTTCGTAATGCTTCAGGCTTAAATACTCATTTCCCTGCCGCTGCGAGCAGCAGGGAGAGGGGCATTTAAACCCCTGAATCAGCTGCTCGTTGGGGGCTTCCTGAGGAGCTCCTTGGCCCCGACACTGGCGGGCGAAGGAGGCGGCGGGGATGCAGGCTTAAGCCTCCATCCCCCCATTGGGCACTCCATTTGCCTGCTGATGTTGGGGCTGAGGAGCTCCTCCTCGGGCCTGACAATGGTGGGCAAAGGAGACGGCGGGGGTGCAGGTATAAGCATGCACCCCCCTGCCGGGTGCTCTGTTCGCCGGCCGATGTTGGGGCCTCAATATATCATGCAGACTTCTTCATTATGGAGTCTCTTAAAGCATGGAACCTTTGCCAATAAAAAGTGGCAACCCCAACAATATCATCTAGAAAGAAAGACATGTAAGGGGATGATAAAGTTGCATAACCATATTGATCCATACCAAATACCAAAAATAAGAACAAAATCTGAGTGATACCTCTGTTAGGACCAACCAAATTAACACAAAAAATTGTGTAAGCTTTCAGACTTATCAGAACTCTTCATCAGACGAAGTATCTTTTAAATGGTAGCTTATGATTGAAGTCTCCCTTCCAAATGTTTTCAAAATTGATAGGCATAGAAGGGAGGGGTCTCCCGTAATTGGCGGGGAGGAGGAGATGCACTCAAGTGCATTGGTCTCATTCCTTCTTCCCACCAATAAAGATAAGTAATAATGTAAGGTCTCTCTCCCCTTGGGATCTAATTGGCGCTGTTCAGGAAAATAAGCTGCTGTGCTGCCCTGAAAGGCAAGCCTGCCCAGTTCTGAAGGTATGAAACGAAACACAGAGACTTTTTAGGGTGAGGGACTCATTTCAATTTAGTTTCCCAGTTTTGGGTCAGCATAACAGAACTCAAAGGTAACAATTTATTGGCTTTGCTATCATAACGAAACAATGTTTTTTTCTCAGCAATTTTTTTCTCTTTTGCTGCACTTTTGCTGGTTGGCAATGGAACACTTTCCTGCTTGCGCACTATGCTGGTATGCCTTGCCAGCACCACTTTGCCAGTAAGTTTCCTGTCACTGTGTGTGCCCACCAACACTCGCCTTCATTGGGGTCCATTGTTGTGTGAGTTTTCATGTGGTTGAGGAGAAACTCATTGGATCAAGGTGGTTTTGGACAACGCAGTTTTTAGTTAAGTGCGAATAGAACCTCATTTCCTCAGCTCCCCCCAAGCAAAGAACAGTGTATGCATGCATGCACATTGTGCTGCACAACACTCACCTTGATGCATGCCTTCCCTAAGCATTCCTTGGGGTCCATAAATACAGAACCCAGTTCTCAATCTTGGTGGGTTGATGGTTTATAGAGGATACTGTGTTCTGTGTGATTTTGGTGCCATTGAATGCAAAGACAGCTGCCCCAGAACATTGTTTCTCCACCCCATCCCTTGAAAAGAAGAGCATATGTTTGTGCATGAGTGGCCAATGTGCACATAAGGGACCTAAATTCATGAAACCAAATGGATCAGTTTCAAGCTGGCACCAGCCAACCCAGAACAAGTAATGGAAGAGAATTGTTCCAGAACCCCTGGAACTGAAACTTTCTTGGTGCACACCCCTAGTAATATGGCCTGGTGATAAACTCAATAAACACAGTTCTAACTACTCGAATTATTTGGTACCACTAGCTTTCTTTTTTCCCCTTTACTCCTGAGAACATTTCTACAACTGCAAACCAATGCCTTGTGAGTCTCACGTAGCAACGAGGTGGGTGACAGATTCGAAAGTCAATGGGGGGATGAAACTGTTTGAAAAATTGCTTGTGGTATCTGAAAACCCCTGGAGTGGTTAAGGGGCATCCTCTATGGTGACATTTCTACGTCCTGGAAATCATGGATGGCAGCATAACTCAACTAAATATGATTTGTTGATCTACATATCATGATAAACTATGGTTATACAGCCTAGGTTAACAAATCAGTTTTTAAAAACCCTGATTTTAAACCCTGAATGGTTGGTCAGTCCTGGTTCAGATGCTGTCACAAACCCAGGGTTCAATCCAACAAGAGTGAAAAGATGATGGTAGAGTGGATCCACTTTCTCCTCCCTGAACCAGCCTGCCATTTAGTTCAAAATTTTGCTTTGAGAATCAGAAAAGCCTTGCAGGCAAAATGCACTATGGGGCAAGGGGTGCAGCCATGTCTCCCTATTCCAGTGGATCCAATCTAACATTAATTTGTAAACCATGGTTTATCATGACAGCCAAATGCAGCCACCTACACATTCTAAATACCATTCTACATGAGTAAAGGCCTAAAATATATGCAAAATGCATATACAGGTTGACCTTTCCTCCTTCTAAATACCAGGGATATAATATATATGCAGGGAGGTACACTAGTTTGGCCTGGCTTTGGTGACCATAAAAAATTATTCATCACCACCTACCCTGTTCCTGCACCAGGAGGGAGACATGAGGTTATGTTTCAAATGTCACATGGATGTTTGCAGTGGCTAGAGCCCAGGACAATCAAGGAACAAGCTCCCTTGCTGCCACCTCCTCCACTGTGAGCTGAGAAAAGTTTTTCAGGCTCTTTCCAATTATACTCAGCTTCACTTTACCAGTAGGGAAAGAGACATTCACCACGGCAACTATGATGAGTGAATTTGCAGGCCTATTTAATGTATGTACACAAGAATTTCTCCTGAGCTGAGTTTTGGCATAACTGTACAGCTCTGCTGGTAAAATTTAGTCTTGTGTCTATAAACAAAGAGATAACAAAAACCACAAAACTTGTTTGAAACCCACAGGCAAAAGTGCAGTTGTTTTGTTAAAAGATTAAAAGTCTCTCCTCCTCTATCCCACTTCAATTCTCCTCTAAAGACAACTTAAGCCTTTTTTCGGAGTTCTGTCTGTAAATCCTGCTGATAACGTCCATCACATGTCTGATGGGCCAGTGGACTGTTTTCTTTCTTTGTCGTGAGGGGAGTCTTTGTTCTTTCGACTTTCCCTGGAGCCATAACACTTCTGAATGATAGTACACTTCCCTTTAGTTATTTAAAATCCCTTCCCCCCTCAAATCTAAATTTATCCATAAACTAATTTGGTTTTCTTTTTTCTCTAAACACACAAAATCAAAGAGAACATCAGTTAAACTGACTTGCCCCTTAACCATATTTTGAGGGTTTTCTTTTCTTTTAGAGAGAGCAAAAAGTGAAGACAAGTGATAGGGCTGTTGGTTCCTCCTTACACCTACAGCCTTTTTCAACGGCCTGCATTTCAATTAATTCCATGATTTTTGGTGGCATCACATGTTTGTCTCCACAATGTCCCTCAAACATGACCATAGAGTGCACATCACAATATTTTATGTTTCACCTAGTTTTCATACATTGTTGTACAATACAAAGCCACTTTGTATTTTATTTTATTTATTTAAAAACCTTTTTGTGCTGCCTTTCCACTCAACATAATGTCTCCAAGGCAGACATGATAAAAGCTACAAAAACCTTTAAAACAAGCTTTTAAAAATACATATAAAAGTAAAAACAACAATAAAAAACATGTAAACAAGAAGAAGTATCACTTAAGTATTCATTTGCTAGCAGAAGGCGATGATGTCGGACAGACAAATTATCCTGTGGATGGAATTCCACAATCTTGGTTCCTCAACCAAGAAGGCCCCTTCTCAGGTTACCACCCATTTAACCTCAGATGTGGAGGAAGCAAAAATAAAGGCCTCTGAAGATGACTACAGTGGATGGGTAGGTTCATAGGGAAGTAGGTAGTTCTTAAGGTATGTTGATCTCTAGCCATATAGGGCTTTAAAGGTCAATACCAGCAGCACCTGGAATTGGGCCTGGATGCTGACTAGAAATGAGCGCAGGTGGAACAAGACTGGACACTGCTACCACTTGCTTAAACGAAAGGAGGCTTGGGTTCAGCAGTACCCACAAGCTGCTTTGGGACCGTATTTAGAGGGGAAGGTGGGACTGAAATATTTCTATTAAGGCAAATAAATTTCGAATGTAATCACTCCCTTCTCCTGAAACCAGTTAAATGGCTGGTTAGGGAATTGAAGACATTGAGATACAATGGATAGCATGGATCAAGCAGGGGTACTGTCATTGGCTAACAGCATGGAGCCCAATACTGGCCCACCTTCTAGCCACATCTACTTTGTCAGGGCCAGATTCAGGATTTTGTGTGATACAAAACTACTATACAATAATTTCCTTGCAACAGATATACATACATAGAAACCAAAACCTTAATCTGGCACCTTTGTTAGAGAAAGAAAATCTAGAACTCTACCCAAAGGAGATGTCGCCAAATGCCCTGTTGACATGTAAGCATTATGTCCACTGTATCATGAATAGGGAACTCTGTTTGATTTAAAGGTTCAAAGTTCGTTCTGTTTGATCTCTCACCATACAAAAAGTTCCTTCACTATTCCTGCATGATACAAAAGAAGAGGCCTCCTGATATTTCATTAAGTGTTGTTTTTGCACTTCCAAACACAAGTCTCCGTGCTCACAGTTAAAATTTCAAAGGACATATTTGTCTGTTTATAATACAAATACATTCTCTCAGGTTCCCCAGGAAAAACAGGATATCTTTCTCAAAAGACTCTCACATCTTCCCAGCCCTCAATGCTATTGTTTCAGGTGTTAGTGTGAAACATCAAATACGCTTGTGCAGGTACAGAGACTTGTTACCATTATTATTGAGGTGGCTGTAAATCAAAAGTTCCCCAAATCCTCCCAACTTTCCCGACGTATACTATAAGGGTTCAGCCCAATCCAAATTAAGGGATACAGGGGGCATTGTGCCTCATACAAATGGTCCATAATCACATTTACATGAAGCATCATCTGAAAGGGTAGACAGGTAAATCCAACAATCTATCTATTGCTTTCATTATCATTCCTATTTTGAGCTGGTAAACATTTTCTTGCTTAAGCCTCAAGAGTTGTCTATATGTATTCTTTGATGTCGATCAGATAACATTAATTCTCCATTGTGCAGAGTATAACTGAGGAGAATCATGAGATCATTCTCTCTGTTTTAAGTGGTGTTTCTGCTGATAACCAGGGATAGTCCTCCTACCCACTGGAACTTGGTATACATAGAAACCAAGATTTTGCTTAGTCTACCCAGGCAATATATTGACCAACCACCTCCCTTCCCCAGTACTCTTTTAGGAATATATTCGAGTAAGGCTTATAAGGGCTATGGAGAACAAACTTCCAGTATTCACCATAATAATAAATGTATTAAAAAAAAATGTCTACACACATAGTCTGCCCAGCAACAGATTGAGCCTGGCTACAGAGTAAACATGCATGCACACAATCCTCCGTCCCTTTGCTCTAAACATACACTGACTATTGTTATTCTAGGGTAGGCTCCTCATTCTTAAAGGCACTGCATTCTATCATTTATTCATTACCTCGAGTCTTTGTGTGGGCTGCCTGCCCTTTGTTAACATCAAATGTTAATAGTGGCCATCAAGATGTGGCCCAGGTGTGAGCCCTCCTTCCTGCAAATTGTCCACAGATGTACTCCTCCCAAATGAACCTCATTCTTCCCATGTCCATGGAATTTATTACCTCTGCCTGCCTACCCACCCACACCCCGGTGAGTCAGTCCTTTTCCTCCTGTCTTTCCCAGGAAGAGTTATAATGTAGCATTTGGCATCCCCAAGTCTCTGTCACCTCCTGGGTGTCACACACCTGACCGGGTTGTGTGAAATGGCCCTTTGGTTGTTTTCTAAGGCTCAAATCATTTGTATAGACAAAGCTTTAAGTATGAGGAGCTCATGAGAGTCAGCAACGGAATAGGGGTACTTGAGATCAAATAACTGATCTCTTGTTTCTTGTCCTTGTACCTGACAGATAAGTTTCTTGGAACAAATGTGGGAGGTTTGCAAGCCCATATCTCTAAATAGTGAGATGTAGCCCAAAGTGGAGTACATTTCTCCACAGGAGAACTTAAAACTACAACCCCATTCAAAAGTTAAAACAAGGGGGACCTTACACCTATAATAGCTTTCTGCTGGCCGTGTATAGAATGCTTTCCATGTTATATCAAAACAGGTTTTTAGTGAATATTTAAAGTGCCCATATTCACAAAGGGGCCATATTTAATTTTAAGGGAGTTTCTTTGATATCCAAAAGCCTACATATATTCAATTTTTTACATTTAACACTTAGAAAACATCTATTTATCTTTCATTTTTAAGTTACTGTAGAAATATTTCAAGGGTGATACTTACAAGCCTAAAAATCTGGATGCCTGAAACCTTGGGTAGGGGAAAAAGCTCCAACAATATCACAACGCTGAGTTGTCTCCTGAAATGTTTCAAAGTTCATGTTTCCGGCTAGCCCAAACATATCATATGAATACAGCTGTATTAATTGAGTAAATATGAGAGAGAGGGAAGAGGTTGGTCTACAGTAAAATTATTTTTTTAAAGAAGAAAACAGCTGAATTCTAGAAGAGAGCAGGAAGTAGATCATTGTTCCATTTTTTTAATCTGAGTTGGCCTCTGCATCCAACAATGAACAACATAGCAACTATAATAAGTGCTTGATGTATATTTCTTCATATTTGCAATACATGATGATAGGACAGACATTCAAAAGGTAAGTTTTTCTTCAGCACAGAACTTGCAAACAAAGAAAAGCTTTACCTAGAATTACTTCTTCTCATGTAGTGGCTAAATGCAAAGGCAAATTTATTTATTAAACACAGCCAGAACTCTGCCTGGAACCTGTCCTGGACAAGCCTCCTGTAGCTAGAGCAGCTGAGAATTATTGTAATTATAAAGTGGAACAGCCCTCACAGAGGGGAATCATTCCTTTCGTTTGGTTTACAAGTAAAAATTGAACACTAGGACAATGCTGTATCTCTCCAACTCTTCCAACGAGCAAGCTAAAACCAAGCCAAAGTAACTTTGCAGCCTGGCTTACTTCAGGGTCCTCTCAGCATTTCCAGATGGCAAAAGGATCAGGCACACCCCTTATCTTTGGTGTGGCCTGACCTGAGTGACAAATACTCAGGAATTGTCTGATCTTTTAACCTTATTAAGCAATTTGCTGTAGGGTGTATGGGAAATGTCAGGAGAGCCTAATTCATCTTCCTCAAAGCAACCATTCTACTAATCAAGTTATTTAAGAAAGGATGATTCCTATTTTCTCATTGTTGTTCATCCAACTGGGAGAGCTGGCAACAGGACATGTGGCTAGTGTCTTATTTCCTCAGCAATAGAAATGGAATGCAAAGCTAATCATTTTAAACACAGGGGGAAAGGCATCTTTTGAAATAAAACCAAATGTCACTCTGTCCCAGTGAATGGAAAGCAGCTTCAAGGAATGAGGTTATTACAATGTTTAATAACAACGAGTTCAGTGTTAAGAAGGCAGTGACAAAGAGTGGGTGTAGTGACTGAAGGTAGGATCAGATGTTGGTGTCAGACTTAGTATCTCTTAGAACATTTTGTCTTGCCCTTCATGCAGTATTAATTATGTAACATTCTCCAACCTTTACATCTGACCCAGGTCAGGATTCTGAAAAATTAATATTATTGTCATATGAGAGGCTTTTCCATTGTCACTCAAGCCTCCAATATTCAAAAGAAATCCAAAAGTAGCAGTAGGGCAATCTTTCAAATAGGACTGATTAAAATCTCTTTCAGTAGTAGCATACCAAATATTGAGCCAGTGTAGATATTATATAGAGATTGGATTGTCTCTGAGGAACTGTTAACAGATTCTCGGAATGAATCTCCTCCCTTCTGTGGCTGCCTGCAGTCTTCTGAGGATCTTGAAAAGCTGCCCCAGAAGAAGGCCAGTGGGATCTGGGAACACAGTAGGATCCAGGAGATGAGGCTGCTGCTAGGAATCCCCTCCAAACCTCTTCTGGGAGTGCTTGCTTTGTTTACAGAAAAACTTGTACAAGAGGAAGGCCATTTCGGGCCATTTCCCCTGAACTGGGGTGTCCGTCCCTGCATAGGGTTGCTAGGTATCTGGTATTCACCCAGCATTCCAGGGTGAATGAGATTAAATTACAGGACACTTGGTCCAGCTGGCTGGCCTCGCTCTGGCGCTCCACCTCTCAGTGGGGCTGGATGGGTGAGAGATGGAGGTGCTCCTGTGGCTGGGGCTGACCTTGCTCTGCCACTCCACCCCTCACCCTGTGGAGCTGCTCAGGTGGTGGATGATATCACTTCCAGAAGTGACATCATCGTGCTGGCCCTGGGAGCGAGCGCACACTGCGCACATATGCGTAAACATCTAAACAGGAACGTCTGGGTTTTTTTACTGTGCCATCTGGCAATCCTAGCCCTGTACCCTATTCTGTTTCCTGACCCTCATGAGGAGGGAGAAATTGGAGAGATTTATTTTATAAAGAGATTTATACTTCTTTGTTAATGGTTCATAAAATCTAGTACATTTTCTTCTTTAGCTGCAGCAGAATATAGCTTGGAGCTATCATGCAAGCAGAGCAGGTATATCCAACATGTACATATGTATACAAGAATGACTACACACTGCTTGATTTCCACAAGTTGGCATGTGCACCTTCAGCCAACTGTGTGCTAAGTAAGGTGTCAGACTAGGATCTGGGAGACACAGCTAGAGATGGGCACGAACCTGAATACGACCAAAAACCCCCCACAAACCAGCCCAGTTCATGGGTCGCCAATCAGTGGTTCATGGAAGCTGGTTTCCACAAACTTCCATGAACTGGTCTACTGGTTCATTTGGGTCATATTTAAATGGCCATTTCCCCGAGGAAATGGCCATTTAAACTTTTCCTGCTGCTTGCAAGCGGCAGGGCCCTTTAAACTATCAGTTGGCAGGTGGCGGGGGGGATCCAGCTGGGGTTTGGGCAGTTTAAAGGGCCCTGCCTTGCAAGTGGTAGGGCCCTTTAAACTATCAGCTGGCAGGCGGCAAGGGGGGGATACCCCCTGCCACCTGCCAGCTGATAGTTTAAAGGGCCATGCCGCCTGCAAGGCAGGAAAGGGCCCTTTAAACTGTCAAATGTCTTTTTTCCTGCTGCTGCTAAGCGGCTGGAAAGGGGCATTTAAACCCTAAGAATCACGAACTGGTTTGTAACTGGCCCCAGTTCTGTGCCAGTTTGTGGTTCCTGGTTCATGAAAACCCACGAACCACGAACCTCATGGTTCGTTTTTTTTGTGGTTCGTGCCCATCTGTAGACACAACTTCAAATCCTGCTCTGCCATGGAAGCTTGCTGGGTGACCTTGGGCATGTCACACACACTCATAGTATAAAATAGAGGATAAAGGGGAGGGGAGGAGAATGAGGTAAGCCTCCTGGAGACCTTCTCCCATTGGGGAGAAAGGTAGGGTATAAATGGAGTGAGTAAAGACTCCACATGCATGCTTTTGAAGCTGGTATGTCTCCACTGCCTTTTCACCCTTCTCCTTCCTCTTGCTTGCAGTAGAAATCAAGGTTGGGCTTCTTGAGTATGGTGTTGTGCCTTTACTACCCAAGTTGCTTTTATGTGACATAGAAATATCTTACTGTGGCATATTTGAATTGCATGTAAAATAAAATTGCCAATCAGCTGAGTGATAGGCAATTTATCTGTCATTAACTAAGCTGGAATCCATGATGTGCAAAGTCTTGCTTATAATGTACTATTCACTCCATGTCTGATGTGCTGTTCTCCAGCTTTGTTTCAAAGAAGCACTCTCTAGCCAACAAAAGTTGTTCTTTCATAATTCATTCTAAAAAAATGTACCAGTCTGGGTCTGAAATTAAGAGGAATCTCTTACAGTTTTAGTCATGCTTCTAAATTATATCATTTCTTTTAGAAGCTCACTGTCTGTTTCCTTATTACCGACACTTTTAACAGGAACAGCGTCACAGAGAGAAGTGTTCCAGGAAGGCATTCATAGGATTGCAGCCTGAGAGCCAAGCTACAAGTGATGTCTGACACAGGTTGGACACTTGTCAGCTTCCCTCAAGTTTTGATAGGAAATGTAGGCATCCTGGTCTTGCAGCTGTAATGGAGAGCCAAGCTGTAAAACCAGGATGCCTACATTTCCCATCAAAACTTGAGGGAAGCTGACAAGTGTCCAACCTGTGTAAGGCGTCACTTGTAGCTTGGCTCTAACAGTGTGATCTTAAACATGTATGTAGTGGTGGAGGGTGCCATCAAGTCATAGCTAATTTATGGCGACCTCTGCTCGGATTTTCAAGACAAGAGACTATTAGAGGTGGTTTACTATTGCCTGTGTCTGCATAGCAACCCTGGACTTCTTTTGAAGTCTCCCATCCAGTTACTAACCAAGGCCGACCCAGCTTAGCTTCTGAGACTGACAAGACTGGCTTGCCTGGGCTATCCAGGTCAAAGGGCTAAATGGAAGCACAGACTCTGAGCTTCTTCTGCTTCCCAAACTCTTCCCTCCCCAAACTGTACTCCCAAATCTTCAGGAATCTCCTAGCCCTACTGGCCAACTTCTCCTCCTCATTGGTGGTGGAAAAGAGGGCTGCCAGGTCTCCCTACAACAAGTGGCTGTACATCTCCCACTACCCATCTCCACAAGTGACATTATCACACCAGTCCCAGGAGCACTCACACACAAAGCTAGTGGGTGAGGAGTTAAAAAAGGGGAGTACCAGCTCCCACTGGGAGGGTAAGGGGACCTGGCAGCCCTACATACCATCAATAATACAACTAAAACAGATCAATACAAATAACTCCTTATTAGGAGGCAACATAATCTCATAACTGACTTCTTGTGCCATTAATGAAGAGCCTTCTTAAAAAGTACCACTTGCAGAATTTTCTAAAAGCAGACAAAGAAGGGGTACCAATATTCAAGTTCCCCCCAAATCATGTAATCTAGTTTACGTATTATGCAAACTGTTTGCTAATTACACAAATCAAATACCTTGATTGTTGTGCTGTCTCCAGGTTGCTTTGCATCTCCTCCTGTTAACTACTTCAAAAATGCCACAGAAAATATTTCTTTACCTCATTTGCTCAGACTCTCTCCTGACGCAATAACAACAACAGTTTATCGAGGAGAGAGAAATATGAAGCAAGGCCCTAGGCTCCAGGTCTCTGCTTTCTGTATCTGGTCAAGTAAGGCACAATTAGAAGTTCCCATGGAGGAGGTTCTTATTTGTCCTGAACCCCTGTCTGTTAAATACTAAAAACAAATACACACCGTAGTTTTCAGCATATAGCCTTTGCTTAGAAGAAATGGAAATTCCTCATTATCACCAGAGATAAGAATTAGGCTGCTATTCTATGTGCACCTACCTTCTACTGACGAAGACAGCTGTGGTTCTTGAAAGCTCATGCTACAATAAAGTTGGTTAGTCTTAAAGATGCTACTGGACTCTTTACTATTTTGCTACCTTCTACTGTTTTCACTAGGATTTTATTGGTTTCCAAGAAACTTACAATTAGTGAAGTATGAATGAGTCAGTAGCCACTCATTCTAATCCTAACTTAGGTAAAGGTAAAGGTAGTCCCCTGTGCAAGCACCAAGTCATTACTGACCCATGGGGGGACGTCGCGTCATGACGTTTTCTTGGCAGACTTTTTATGGGGTGGTTTGCCATTGCCTTCCCCAGTCATCTACGCTTTACTCCCAGGAAACTGGGTACTCATTTTACCGACCTCAGAAGGATGGAAAGCTGAGTCAACTTTGAGCCGGCTACCTGAACCCAGCTCCTGCCAGGATTGAACTCAGGTCATAAGCAGAGCTTGGGCTGCAGTACTGCTGTTTACCACTCTGCACCATGGGGCTCTTAATCCTAACTTATTCAGGAGTAAATTCAACCCTCCAAACCAGTATACATAGTAGAGCAGCCTTAGACATTTTAAATGTTTCCTAAAAACATGCTTGAAGACAGTTTGGCAACTTCAATGAGAAAAAATGCATCAAGTGTTGTAATGTTGCTGATTAGAAGATGTAGCAGCTATGTTACAGGGAACATACCTCACTAGTTTTTTTTAACCACTGGCTTTTTCTGTCCCAGAGCCCCAGTAATGAGGCAAAAATTAGGGAAATCCAGAAAGGACCCTTGTAAATGCCCTGTCACTATAGTTGGCTATGCAGTTGGTTTACTTGCCAACTACTTTCTTTCAAAGTGCAGCATTATTGATTGGAGGATATTACCAGAATCTCTAAAAGTACCGCTTTTTGATTCAAGAATTTTCTCTTGGCAGGGAAAAAAATGAATGGATAGCATATTGGTTGTCATTATCACCAGTGCCAAGGCGGACTAGATTTGTGAATAAAGGCCTGATTAGTACAAAGAACTGTAAGACTGAACAATTGCTGGACATAAAATCTCTTAAATGCACATTATTATTATTATTATTATTATTATTATTATTATTATTAATTACATTTCTAACTTGCCCTTCCTGCAAGCGGGCTCAGGGTGAGGTACAGCAGTTATAAAAATATAATACAAATATTAAAACAATTCATAAAACAACAGTTCATCATAAAATCAACAACAGATAATAACTGTCCCAAGATGGGGTCAATTCCAGATTCCTGCCCATCAACATACGGGGGAGGGAAGCGGGCAGATAACATACTGCAACCCATATGTGGGTCAGCAAACGAATGGGCACTACATATCCCCGTGCTGTACCCATATGTCAGGCAGCCGGCCAGTGGACACTGTATAACCCCACACTTAGTGGGAGGCTGGTGGGAGGCTCAGTGAGGATCTCATACTGGCCTCAACCATACGCCTGGTGGAACATCTCCGTCTTATAGACCCGCCGAAATGATTGAAGATCTTGATGGGCCCGGGTATCCTCAGACAGAGAGTTCCACCAGGACCGAAAAGGCCCTGGCCCTGGATGAGGCCAACTGAGCCTCCCTGGGGCCAGGGACCACCAGCAGATGTTTTCCAGCTGATTGGAGCGTTCTCCGGGGCACATATGGGGAAAGGCAGTGCCTTAGGTATGCTGATCCCAGTCCATTAGGGCTTTATAGGTCAAAACCAGCACCTTGAACTGAATCCAGAATTCCACGGGGAGCCAGTGGAGCTGCTGCAGAATTGGTGTAATATGTGTCCTATAAGGAACACCCATCAAAACATGTGCAGCAGCATTCTGGACCCGCTGTAGTCTCCAGATCAAACCAAAGGGCAGCCCTGCGTAGAGTGAGTTACAGTAATCCAACCTGGAGGTGACCGTTGCATGGATCACTGTTGTTAGGTCCTGGGCTGAGAGATACAGGGCTAGCCGCCTGGCCTGCCAAAGATGGAAAAAAGCAGCCCGGGCAACCGTCGCAATCTGGGCCTCCATAGATAAGGAGGAATCCAGGATCATGCCCAAACTCCTTACCGATGGTACGGGCACAAGTGGTGCCCCCCCAAAGGCTGGGAGATAGATCCCCTCCTCTGACAGCCCACGGCCCAAGTACAGGACCTCCATCTTCGCGGGATTCAACTTCAGCCTGATCTGTGCCACCCATCCAGACACAGCCTCCAAAGCTCTCAACAGGGCATCAGGGGCAGAGTCAGGTCGATCGTCCATCAACAGATACAACTGGATGTCATCCGCATATTGATGACAACCCAGTCCAAACCTCCACACTAGCTGGGCGAGGGGGCGCACAGAAAGACTGAACAACAGGGGAGAGAGTATCACCCCCTGAGGGACACCACACACCAAAGGCTGGCGTGCAGACAATCTCTCCCCCAGCGCCACCCTCTGTCCCCAACTGTGGAGAAAAGAAACAAGCCACTGCCAGGCTGTCCCTCGAATCCCCACGTTGGCGAGGCGGTGGGCCAACATGGTTAAGCAGCATTAACAGATTTTCCAGTTTCATATACAGGGAGAGGAAAAATGAACTGCTGAATTGTGTGTTACAATTCAACCATTCCAATCAATGGAGATTCTTAAAATAGCTAAACTATCATCTCTAGATTTACAATTACTACAAAATGTTTAAAAGTTCATTTTCTATGTATGATAGATTATGCATCAAACAATACTAATTGCCAAAGATACAAGACACCCCTAATGCAACTCTTTTACGTGTGCTCTAGTCTTCTCCCATTATTACAAATATAAACATCAGACACACCAACTTGTGTTAGACATAACTGTGGAACTCATAACTTTGAAACTTCTGCCAGGACTTTTTATTTTTAAATGATTTCATATAAGCTTACCACAGGAAAAAAGACTTGTACAACCTTCTATGATTGCCAAAAATGCAAAGCCACAACTGGACCTCACATTGAAATATGGTTGGAAGACATGGTGGATTTAACAATAAGACAAAAAGATAATTTTATAACAAACAAAACTCATAAGGCAAAATTTTAAAAGTATATCAACATGACTAAAAATAAGTTATAGTTGCTTTTTAGATCACAACCAGTCCTCCCCTGCTGTTTTTCCATGTCAATTCTATCTTTTCCAACATGTATTCTGTCATTTTTGCATTCGGTGGAAGGGTTAATGTAATGTGACATATATTTGGAATAATCTTTTAAAATCTAATAGAGTGCCTAATAATTTTTAAAAATCCAAATTTGATGCAATAAGCACATTGCCATGCTATGGATGACAGGCTATGGCAGATAGACCCCTGTGCCATTGCAACAAGAAATCCAGGCTCTTGGTTAAATGGCTTTATTCAGAAATCAAATCATTTCCATAGATATGTCCATAGGGTTACTCAGAAGCAAGGTAGGCATCTAAGCAGTAAGAGCAAGATTGACAGGAATAGTAACATGTGGGAAAATCCTTCCTCTTAACACACACATTTGCTCCTTCCCCCTCCCAACAGTAAACAGGACTTTTGGCGCGAACTTGCCCTGAGAATGTCTCGTCTATACACATTCTATTTCATAAATTTTCTTATAGTTAACATATTATACTTCTACAATGAATTCTGGCACAAGTTATTTTCATGTGTTTCAGGATTCAGACTGTTGCAACATGTACAGTAATAATAAAGAAAAAAGTATCTCTGAGCATGTAAAGCTGTTTAAATACATATCTGTAATTCTGCCAAGGATGTAAATTTTCTTTTGGACATTCTTTATAGTTCTCTCTCATTCTTTACCATGTGTGATGGATGAGTTTGTCGCTGACATTTTTGGAATGGAAAGAAGCCATCCAGCTCATGAAGTTACGTTTATAGTCCTTTCTGCACTGGGGACATTCCTCACTATTCCTGAAGTCAAGCTGAAAGACATGGAATCGGCTTGTATGTGGCTATTTGCACCTCTCATGTTTGGTCTGTGTGGCCTTGGGTTTGGGGGGGGGGCTGTCATACTTGGGCAGCTCCGTTTGGGCTGGTTCTCAGGTTGAGAACTGGGGGCAGGGGAGGCATGGACAATGACAACCTGCCCATTCTCAACAAGGAGGCAGCTTTTTAAAAACGTTCTATTCACAACACTTGTGGATGGCAAGGGAGACGAAATTGACTGGCCTCCTCTACCTAGCTAGGAGGTGAAATTGATGAAAGTTGGTCAATTTCAGCTGTAGGTCTCTCTGCAGAAAGAATGAAAAGGGGGCCTTCCCCTCAATGCTTTCAAACCAGCAATTTGTGGATCCTGCACTGGACATAACATTTTTTTAAAAAAAAAGAGGAAAGAGAAGATAGGAGGGGAAATGGAAAGGAGGAGAGAGGGAGTGGCTGGATAGATGAGAATAGCCAATCACAATGATGTGGGCTGGCAGGAGATGGGAGAGAGGGAAAGAGGGTAGAACACTCCAAAATTGAATAAAGAATGTGCACAGGGAAACAGCAGTCCACAAAGCAGATTTTTTTTTAAAAAAAGTAGTGGTATAAGCGCTCCTTGGAAAGACGGAGAAAAGCCGCATAGCGGCAAGAGTAACTACTCATGGTGGCAAATTGGTGCAGATGGTAAGGAAAGAACGCCGCAGTATGGGAACTGGACTGGTAAAACAGACCTGTGCAGACTTGGCTCATATCTCAAACAGATGCAAGAGATTCTGTGTAAAGAGTTAGAGTAACAGCCAATGTATCAAAGACAAATTATATACAGCAAAATTATGTTGGGTGCAACTTTCTTAAATTTCAATAGAAATTCCAGAAGACACCCCAAAATGTGCATACCATTCACAACTGATATGAAGTGCATGTAGTTTTAACTTGGGCATATGCGTCCATGTATTAAAAAATAGAGCTAAGTATTATAAAATAGAGCAAAAGAAATAAATGTCTTGCTGTCTTTTGAGGAAGAGATGTTGGGAAATTATAATCCACATAAACACAGTAAATTTAGGATTTAGACAAGTTTTTAAAAGGAACTGTAGGCTGTCTCTACATGGAGAGTTGACAACATTTTTCCTGCTGTACCACTGCAGGACCTTTTTAAAAAAGATATTTGCTATTGCACAAGTATTGTGACAATCTAAGGCTGCTTATCTATTTTAGTTTCAGACCTTAGGTCCTTTGAATTCCCATTTTTATTTTTTTAATGATATGTCCAGCTCTATTTGTTGCAGAGCTATAAGGGGAAAGATGCAGGCAGGTTTTGTCTTGACTGGAAAGGAGAAATCTGCAAGACAGCTGGAGAAAGATTAATTGCACACTGATATTGCACTATAGAACTGTGGCACTACAACAGTCCGTTTTAATAGAACTGTTATAGTGCTTCAGTGCATGTGTGAAGAACAAAGGGTCAATGAGTTGCCATGGCAGCCATGATGATCCCAACCCTGAAATTCAATGTGAGTTACTGTGGGACGTGTGGAAGGTAAAAGTCAGGAAAATGACAGGAAAGTGTGCAGAAAATATTCACATCTGGAAGTGCCAATGCTCGTGCCTTTACTGAAAATGAGGAGAATTCTCACCATGTGGCATTAGCCTAAAAGTCTGTACTTTTTGATGCACATAGTTGTTGTTCTTTTACAGGTGACAATGGACATTTTAAAAATTAACCTTACAATTATATTTCCAAAATCAAACACTGGACAGCTCATATCACCTCCTCCTCTTTCCTTAAGGTGACGGATATTCACATCAGTGCCTCTCCCAATGTGAATGAACTCTCATCTCCCCCACTCTCCTAATGGTAGAAAGGCTACTACTAGCAAGAGTGTAGCCAGAGACCCCTGGCAAATTTCCCTGGTTTCCAGAAGCAAGTGATTACATCTATGCACTAGAGACAGGCTTGCTAAGAGCTTAGAATAAACTAGGTTGTACCAGCGCTGGCCTGATCCATTTGGGAGAAAAGGTATATATGGGCCTTTCTGTTGCAATTTTTTTTACCCCCTGATGCTTGAGGCCGCTTTAAATGCATGAAGCAGACCAGCGTCAGTGTGTGACATATCGAACTGCCTTGGCCTCAGCATGAAATCAGCACCCCAGCATCAAAGGGCGAGGAACACAGAAGGAGTGTCTTCAAGAAACAAAGACTCTTGGGAAAATTTCCCTCTTCATTTCTGACCGTAGCTGAATTGATTAAGCAAAGTTTGTACCAAAAAATCCAGCTGCTAGAGACAACCTCTCACAACAGCACTGACCTACTCCTTTTACAGGCACAAGGGAAAACCAGTATTAATTTTTCTGTATAAATCTTCAGAGGTCCTTATTGTTAGTCTGAGCCGGCTGCATGCAAGCAGAAGGGAGACTGCCTTAAAATAAAATCAACATGAGGCTTCTTGTTTTAAGAAAGGAAATTCTTTATTGATGCTGTGATAGGAAAGGTGTGAGAGAGAGTCAGACAGATGGAAGAAGTCCCTGAGATTAGCAATGTAGACAGTAAAAAGACAGCAGCAGAACAGACAAGAGGAAAGCACACAGAAGGAGATTTGCTATTCCTACTGCCCTTCCACAATACAGGTATGCTCGCTGCAAGAAACACTGCCATCCTTCTCTTGCAACACGAACGTAGCAGCCAAACCAATGAGAGAGACCAAACAAACCCAGCCCCCTGTCCTGCCTTCCCTTCCTCACAACAGATACAGCTATTTGAGGAGGGATGGCCAACTAGCAGCTAGAAAATCAGATTTGGACTCTGGAGCAAGTTTTAACTGACCCTCAGAAAGCTCTACCCATTTTTAAAAACTTATAACATTAATACCATCTTGCATGCAAAGCATCTTACAGAATGTTTACAGAAAAGCGCTTTTAAATAGCTAAAACATAGCAGCTAAATGACTAAAAAATTCAATTAGAAAATTTATAGTTCCTTCAAGAGTCAGGTCTAAAAAGTACTCTATGAATTAAGTGGGCTGTGCAAAGCATTTTTATCTTACAGGCAAATGTGTCAAACTCCATTTAAGAGGCCACTCTACCGTTTTGAGCTACAGCTGTGAAGGCATGGTGATCAAAGAGTAGTAACAATTTTGCCTAAAATTTAACTCAAAAGGAAAACAACGTTGTTTTCACCAGTGGCATCTATTGGTGCGTCAAAGCTGCCAGCTTCTTGCAGAGACTGAGGATCCCCCACCCCTGGTTCTTGTTTCCCACTACCATTCCTACCGCCATAGAGGGGGAGAGATGCCATCACCAATGGTGTGACATCAGTTCCAGGAAAAAACAGTAAGTGACATCAGTCCTTTCTAAGAATCACCAGAAATTCCGGTGGTTTTCCCTAGAAGTGACATCACTCAGCCACTTCCCTTTACAGTTTGCATTTTGTTGGCCCACCTGAGCACAATAACACTTGAGGGATCCCCCCAATTTTCCAGCTTCCCAGAACATCATGACGTCAATCCATGCCACTTCCCTGCCACTGTTGAGTGAGCACAAAGGACAAAGGAGCATCAGTAGGAGAACTCACACCATAAGTATGTAAGTGGCAACCCTAGCAAAAATACTACAGAGCTAAGCAGCAGTCCCCCATCACCATATTGTGAAGTAGGCCAATCAAGTCAGAGTGAAACCACCAAAAAACGGATCTGCTTTCTCCATATTCAGCCTTAATAATATCATTCCTCTCCCACAAACTACAACATGAGTAGCTCCCCAATTTCCCAAGGAAGTTCAGGAACTGAGGCAGCAAGGACGACTGTAGGGTCGTCAGGTCCCATGGGGGCCCGAGTGGGGTACAGGGGTTGGGGGACAGTGGGGTACTCACCTCCTATGCACGTGTGAAGCACATGTGTGCCTCTGTGATCCCCTGTCACAACAGAAAATAATGACATTTTCGGTGTGAAGGGGGAGCTGGAGCTTGAGCCAATTAATTCAAAATCACTCTTTTGGAAGTAGATCCAGAGGAGTTAGCTGTGTTAGTCTGTAGTTGCAAAATAGTAAAGAGTCCAGCAGCATCTTTAAGACTAACCAACTTTATTGTAGCATAAGCTTTCAAGAACAACATGTATCTGACGAAGAGAGCTGTGGTTCTCGAAAGCGTATGCTACAATAAAGTTGGTTAGTCTTAAAGGTCTTTTTGGGAGTGATTTTTAATGAATTGGGCTTCAGAGAAATCTGCAACTCCCCCCTTGCAGATATCATTTTCTGGCATGACAGGGGAGTGTGTGCATGCTCTTCCCCTCTCCCAGTGCCTTTCCTTCCTGCTGGTCAAGTGAGAGGGGCTGGGGTATGGCATGTTGGTGGGGAGGGGGTGGGGAGGCTGGCAAGCCTAGATGACTGTGACCACACAAGTAGCAAATGAGGTCCAACCAAACAGTTTAAGGCCTGCTTGAAAGTCTATGTTGTACCAGAGATAAGGGTGAAAATATCATACTTCCTACCACTATAGCTAGGGATGCCATACCCCCGATGGGGGCAGGGGATCCCCTGCCCCCGCTCCCCAGCCCCTGTCCCCACTTACCTAACTAGCAGGGGGTGCACACCTTCCGTGCACGCTCCCCCATGGAGTGGCGCTAGGGTTGCCAGCTCCAAGTTGGGAAATTCCTGAAGATCTGGGGGGTGAAACCTGGAGAAACCTGGAGAAAGTGGGGTTTGGGGAGGGAAAGGACCTGGGCATGGCATAATTCCATAGAGTCCCCCTCCCCAAAGTAGCCATTTCTCCAGGTGAACTGATCTCTGTGGACTGGAGGCCAGCTGTAATTCTGGGAGATCTCCAGCCACTACCTGGAGGCTGGCAACCCTAAGTGGTGTGCTCCCGCGTGCAGCAGCTGCCAGGATCAGGCCCATTTTGCCACAGACCGGTCCCCTTCTGAGGCCCTGTGGAGCACAGGAGCACTACTGTGCTCCGCAGCGCCTCAAAACGGGCCCATTTTGGCACGGATCAGGCCCCTTGTGAGCCCCTGCGGAGCCTGGGCGCGCTCCCAGGGACCATGCGATGACATCACTCCCAAAGTAATGTTATTGCGCTTGTGGGCGCGTGGGCGCTTTGCGCGCACGCACCCCCTCTTCCCTCTCCCCTCAACCTCGCTGGGAGGTTGAGGGGCCCTGGCAACCCGAACTATAGCACATGCATAATGCCAACCAGCAGAGCTTTTGGAGTACTGAAGGGCACTTTATTTATTTAGATTTCTATGCTACTTCATCAGTCCTGCCCAAAGCAGCTTAGAATTAAAATAGTAAATTAACAATTTAAATACAACAAGCCATTAAAACAAGCCATAAACAGCAAAAAAATATCTCAGCCCACAATCGACCACTATAAAATCTGGAACAACCCTTAATTAAACCCTTACATTAAAAAATAAAACCCTTAATTAAAAAGGCAGATTCTGACCTGGTGCCTAAACAGAGTAAAGTAGGCACGAGGTGCGCCTCAAGGAGGAGGCTGTTCCAGTGGCCAGGTGCCACCACTGAAAATGCTCTGTCACTAGTTACCATCTGACTCACTTCTGAAGGCAGGGGCATAAAGAGCAGGGTTTCAGAGGCAGATCTTAACCGGTGGGCTGGACAGTATGGCATAGGATACATAGTAAGGCCCATTTTGTAGGGTTCCTAATTCCCCCAGTAAGGTCAGGGGATCTTCTGCTCCTATCCCCAGTCCCCACTGCCTCTTACCTGGCCAGCAGGAAGGGGAGAAGGTGCAGGGAATGGGAACAGGAGTTCCTAGCATGACAAGGAAGAAAAGGCCTTAGTGCGGGGTTATTTTTGTTTAAAATTGGCTGGAATAAGTTTCCACTGCATGCACTCCCCATGACCCCCATCCCCCAGTTTGGGCCATGGGGGTCTGGCAACCCTACCATTTAGGGCCTTAAAGGTAAGAACCAGCACTTTAACTTAGGATATAAACAGGTAACTAGTGCAGATCTTTTATTTGGTTTTTTTTATTAACCAACTTTTCTCCAAAGATAGTCAACGTGGCTTAGAATCATAAAAGTATCTAAAACCTGCTTTGAATCTTCATTGGGAAGAAAATCAGTGTATAAATGAAGTAAATAAATAGAACTCATATAATTAACACCTAAGATCCTCCCTAACCTTAATTAGATAAATTAATGCTGACTATGGTTATCTATTGGAGAGGGAGGAACATTCTGCACATATCCAAAGATTTCTTGCTATGTTCTACCATCCCAAAACAGGCTCTTAAAGCAATATCACAAGGAAAATCAGTCTTATCAAATGTTCCCATCTACATCATTATTTATGTCACAGGAACCCTTTTTGGATTTGGGTTAGCCACAAATTCATTCTATGGTCAAATCTTTTTATCTTAGCTTTAGTTCCTAATCTGTATACAAGGATAAAGAATGAAGCATGCACTGATAGTATTTAAAGATTTTCTGCCACAGACTAATCTGACAAGTCACTTTACCTCAATCTCTATTATTACAAAATGGCCCTGCTGACCTGTGAACTCTGTTTTATTTTGACTGTCCAAGGCATCCAGGTGCTTATCTGTCATACCAACTCTCCACCAGGAGATGAGGCATTCTCCTGAGTCTACCCAACTCTTGGAGGGGTTTTCCAACTTCTCTCTGGAATTTCTACAGCCACCAGCTGGTTGGTTAGAGTACTACCCACCAGCACTCCAACCTAGCTCTCCATCCATGATGCTGTTTAAAGGCAACGCCAAGTGCCTGCATGTCCCACTACCCACTGGTTACTATGGGGACGACTTATCACACTTGTGCATTCCTGTGGAGAGAGCAATCTAATAACTAACCACCTCCCAATAGAGGCCTATTTGGTATTGAGAACATCTACCAGCATTTAAAATAGAAAGAATTTATTGAAAAAGGAAAGTCCACACACATACTCTTCACAACAATGGATCAAGCAAGGAATACAAAGAAATGGAGCAAACATGCAGCCCCATACATGAAGCTTCCCATTACTTTCCAGTTTTTGTCTGGCCTGCTGGTCCTTTGTTAGCGCCACATGCTAATGGTGGCCATCAAGATGTCCTCTGTCTGCACACCTCCTTGTGGCTCATTCCTTCCTCTTCCGGTTATTCCAAGGAAGAGATACTATCTGGCATTTGGCCTCCCCCAAAGCTCTGTCCCCTCCAAGGGGACACATTCCTGCTAGGGTGTATGTTAATTCATTGATTGTTCTCTACAGGCTAGAAACATTTGCATATCCAAGCCTTACATATAGGGTGTTTGAGGGAGCCCATCAATGGGATGGGGGTGCTTGACAACCATTAACTTCTCTACTTTTCCTGTCCTTGTGCTGATGAAGAAGTCTCTCAAAATGAATGTAGGTGTTATATAGCCCAACAATGGAATGCTTTTCTCCACAGTGGTATAGGAAGGGGCTTGAGTAAGAAGTACATGTGGAACAGGTAAGAAGAGCGGGCGATGTTTGGGGGAAAGTTGGAGAGGAGCTTTGAGCACTAGTAGTTTTGGAAGGCAGCCACTGCCACTGATACTATTTATCATGAATTAGGTACCCCATTCTTTCCAGAAGCCACCAAACCAACAAGACTTTTAAAAAACTTTCAGTTAATTTTTATGGATGACATGAGGATTGTAAGCAACTGTGAGAAGAGAAAAAAGGAGAGAAGAAAAAAAGATGGAAATGTGGAAAGATACACACACAAAATGAATGAAGGAGAAAAAAGAGGGGGAGAAGGATGTATAAAAACAGAAAGAAAGAAATGAGGGAGAAAAAGAGAAAGATGAATGATGAGAGTGAGAAAATAAAGACAGTTGGTAAGAAAGGGAGGAGAAGTAATGGACAGTGAGAAGAAGTGACAGAAAAATGGAAAGAAGGAAAGAAAGAGGTAGACAAAAGGGGGAAAGAGAAAAATAGAACAAGGAAAAGAGTATGAGAAAGTCAGTCAGAGGTACAGAAGAGGAGGAGAAAGTTGGATATATGGAATTAAAAGTGGGTCCTGGCTCTGGAAAGGTGAAGATGATTCATGTTGTAAGCTGCCTCAAGCAGGTCTGTGACGAGATGGCATATAAATGTTTAAATAAATAATAAATGGTTTAGCAACTTAACAGCAAAGAGTGACATTTCCTACCTGAAAATACTGTTGATTCAAAATTATATGTTCTTTAATCAAAGCAGACTTTGAGGTAACTAGAGTCCATGCATGTATCGGCACAGGATCCTCATAATGCCTTGGGGAAACTTTTTCTTAATACCACAGATGCCCTCATTTTTCACTATAGTGACATGAAAAAGTTACCCTTCAGACAGTCTCTGATATATAGAGCAACTCTTGTGAGTGTCCCAGCCTTCTGAACTTTTGAGCTTGTTTCACCCTCGGCTGTTTATTCAGCACCTGGATTTTAACTCTTCAACCATGAATAATAACAAAAGGGCTATGATTAGCAGATTAGCATCATGCAAGAAATGACCTGAAAACTTGGTAGGATTTTTGTTTTATCATCAAAAGGGGAGGGGGAGCTCATGATCGCTGAGTGGGTCCATTGCTGAATGTGTAAGGCAGGAATTCAGAGTGGCAGAAGACACCAAATATTATCCTCCAAATAAAAAGAATCAATTTTGGTGCAGACCAATTAAATAACAGTAATTTACTAACTGGTAAGTGACCATCATGCAAGCAAACTCCATTCAGCACAACAGATCACAATGGGATACCTAGGTGGAGGGGGGGGGGTAGAGTGGGGGAATATTGGAGGGGGGGTTAGTGTGGGGGAAATGCATCTTCCCTGTAACAGTAACACGCCTTGAGGGAACAGCTAAGTCACCCACAACAACTATGGAAACACGAAGCAAGAATCTGGAAATACTCTAGGGAATGGTGAAACCATAATTTTCTTTTCCGACTCTCTCCGGACTAGGATCTCACAAAACAGCTTCCCTGTACCTTTTAACTGCTGTTAGCATTTGGTTGTTTACCCAATGCCAAGCTTTTAAACCTATCGATAACAAAATGTTGTCATTAGCAAATTAGCACACACGAAGATGCCTGAAAACTCAACAGGGACTTTAGAAACTATTTTTATTTCACAGTGTTCTTCACTGTAATCAAGGCATGAAGTTTCAAGTCTAAAACCAGCAGCTGAATACAAATTCCAGTGACCCGTGATTACTCTCAGCACAGAAGAGCCTGTCCCTGACCATATCACATACCTGATTAATTTTGGTTACAGCGGAAATTCTGGTCACTGCTGGTGGCTTTTTAACTGGAAAAGTCATGCCTCATAGTAATCCTCCTTTAGAAATATAGGTGATTCTTTGGAGGGACTGCTAATGCTAAAGTGACTTTGCAATACAGACATGAAAAATAGATCTCTCCCCTTTCACTGGATAAAAATCATGGGGAGGGGCAGCCCACAGTATTTGAGGGATGTTCGAGCCAAAACCAGACTGTTTGAGCCAAAACTAGACACTTGGCAACCCTACCTGGAGTTGGCAGTGCTAGCAGAAATACCCCCTGAGATGTCAGGCGTAGGAATCTCCTTTACATTTTCCATCGTGGATTGCAGCCTCCATACAGCTTATATTTTATAAGAGAAAATGTTATCAGAACAAACTGCATAAGAAGGCACTGGCAAGCCACTTTTGCTTCTCACCTGCCTTGAAAACCCCTTGCTGGGGTCACTGGAAGTTGATTTCACATATACACATACACTGTCTGACTGGCAGAGGCTCTCCTGGATCTCCGGCTGAGGTCTTTCACGTCTTTTAACTGGAAATGCTGGGGATTAGACCTGGGACCTCCTCCATGCAAAGCAGATGCTCTACCACTGAGTAGGCCTCTCACTTAACTAGGTGTGGGGAAATATCAGCTCCCAGCCTCAATTTCTCACCCTAAGGAACTGAGGTTCAGGAGAAAAAAATGGCCTCCACATAGTGATGTTCTAGGAATTTCCCTTTGTCTCTTTGTTAAAGACCATCGAGACTAAGGGAGGAAGCCTATAGCATCACCAGGAAGTGACATCACATAATCCCCCAAACTCCACCCTCCCCAGGCACCCTCCAAACCTCCCAGCATTTGATGAGACAGCATTGGGAATCTTACCACTGAGATATGGCTCCTTCCCAGATATACTTAAATTTCCACATGTGCACGGCTAATGAGTTAAAAGCAAATGATATCACATATTTCAAAGGCAAAAAGAGTATTCTCAAAAAGTATATTGATCTTACAATCACAAACAAGCAGGACAGAAGATATTCTGTCTACTTTTAACCTGTCATTCAGATTCACGTGAAACAGACTTGCAGTCAGATCCTATGCATTGTTACTGTCAGGCCTGGCTAGGGGATTCTCTCAGACTCTCCACTTCATCAAACACAGTTGTATGAGTTAAAGGTTTTTATTAGAGATTGCTCCCTTGAAGTTCACTGTACATAGTAATTGCCAGGAATGCCAAAGCAAAGTCCTCTCAGAAAGGTTATACCCCCAGTCCAAACAATAGTCAGTTGCAGTTGGTGCAGAGTTGTGAAGTGCAAAAGTCCTGGAAGAGATGCAGAGCCGAGTTTCTCAAGGTCGGTTCCCAGCTGTACTGATAACACTGCTCAGCCCAAACAAAGTGTAGCAAAGACACAGGCAGGCAGGCTGGCTTGCCTGTCTGACAGTTACTCAGGGAAAGGTCCTACTTTATTGATTGGCACTTGCTTCCTAATAAAAGTACATGCGGGCTGTGCCCATATTTTTACACAACATAATCTTCATAGATGCCAATATAATCTACTTACTTCCTGTACATATATACACATACACATACACATAAGGTAAAGATAGTCCCCTGTGCAAGCACCAAGTCATTACTGACCCATGGGGAGATGTCACATCACAACGTTTTCTTGGCAGACTTTTTTGTTACGGAGCGGTTTGCCGTTGCCTTCCCCAGTCATCCACACTTTACCCCCAGGAAAGTTTTGAGGTCATTTTACCGATCTCGGAAGGATACACATATGTTAACAGTATCATTGTTATTATTTCTGAGAAAATAGTATGCATTTTTTATTTCTTAAACTCCATATGCTTAACTGAAAACTGATAGTTTATACAATATAATGATACATGGTTCAGGTATGTAAAAGTAGTGCTTTTTGTTTTTTTTTAAAAAACAACAGTGCCAGTACACATATATAAGGCTGCACTGCTTTCAAACAATTCTCCCCTCAGGACTTGGGAGACCGCCCCCCCTCAAGATGCCAGTACTCAGTCCTGGTGATGCTCACCACCCAAAAAACAAGCCCTGTGTAAAAGATTCTCTTCCTGTTCCCACTGTCTTTGCTTAAGAGGAGTTGGGGAATCTACATGTGCGAGAGATAGGGTTACCAGCCTCCAGAATTACAACTGCTCTCCAGGCCACAGAGATCAGTTCACCTGGAGAAAATGGCTACTTTTGGGGTGGACTCTATGGAATTATGCCATGCCAAGGTCCTTTCGCTCCCCAAACCCCACTTTCTCCAGGTTTCACTCCCCAGATCTCCAGAATTTCCCAATTTGAAGCTGGCAACCCTACCGAGAGAACATTTTGGCTTCCCCCAGCCCTCACTTTTTTCAGTAGCCTCTGTCTTTTCTCTTGTTATCTGCTGCTTGAGGCACAGATAGGGGCTACATATGTGTGTGTGAACTGCTTCACACACTCCTCCTTCCTGGCCCACTGTCTGTAGCCTAGTAAGGACTTTCTGGTCTATGTGTGGATGAGCAGACTGGCACCCTAGGTGAGATCTTTGACCATAATCTGAGATCTTTAAAAAGGAACAGATCTTTATTTACTAGAATACAACTTCAATTTACTAAAGCACTAGGGCACTGGAAAACACTATATCAAAACACTACATGGTGTTACAGAACTAAGCAAAAAAATAAATACATGAGGCTAAGTTATAAAGTCCCTGGTGTTACCTTGGCATTCTCTTCCATGAAATGGACACAAGTTCACGAGAACTTTGAAAACAGAGGCTGATCTGTGAGAGACTCCACTCTGAGTCCTCCCTGTGCCCCAGTCCTTGGCTTGGGCCCTGCTCACAGGCCCTGCTCATAACCCATAAGAGGCTCCTTAAAGGGTTTCATTTTGACATTTCATAAAATTGGGTTTGAGCCACCACATGTATTACTTTTCACCCTTTCTCCAGTCAAATCAATACACATGTCCCAAAACCTTTATGGCCCAACTCAGGATATCTCAATAGCCATGTATCTTGCCCATACCTGGCAGGTGAGCAAATGGTCATCTCCATTTTGCCTATTTGTCTCCATAAAGGAAAACTCATCTCCTCTCATCCTGAAATCTGACAGGTTTATTGCTTCATTCCCAGGAAATAAGGTTTTCTCTGCGATCAGGATCTCCCTGAGTGTTAATCAAGGTATCCTGCATTCCCCTATCATAATAAGGTACGTCTCAGATTGGAGCCAGTAATGCAAGGGAGAGATCAGTTATTTCAGGATCAAACAAGGCATGCATATTTCTGCAACTACCAGCTTGTTTTCAGACTTAATGATCATGGCCCAATTGGGTTGGGACCATAGCTAAATGGGAGGCTACCCCTTGCCATTTTCAGCATCTAAAATGGCACTGGTGAGTTACTATTTGCCCCATTGGAGAAACTTGTGTACATTCCTATCTATATGTTTCACCAAAGGGGCAAATAGTGGTTCTCTTGGGCTGTTTCAGGTCAGGAAAAGGGTGTGCAATAACCACCCTCCTTGCACCATGGTCCCAGTTCAAATCAGGTCTTCACGAGCATTATCATTAAGTCTGAACAAACAATGGGAGATTCAGTAGTGCGCACATGTGGTTAGACGCTAAGATGTACTAACTGTGCGTATGCTACACTTTAAAAGTTTTGCAGATTGTTAAACGAGACATTTCAGCATCTTCATCTATGCTCTGCAGATTCATAGAGTGGGCCAGAGTTTGCGTCTTAGTAGAAACCCAGGCTCTTGTCAAGTCACCTAACGCTTATTATACTCCTCTGAAATCATGTGCCTCATCTCCCTCTAGTGGCTGGTCTATTTAGAGAAGCAGGGATTTTAAAATCAGTTTTTGGTTTCCCAAGCTATAAAAAGATTGGAGGAAGCTATACATACAAAAATTTGCAGATGCGTGTTTTGTCTTGTGCTGTTTTCAGAAACTGTAGTGAAGTAACACTTCAAGCCTAAAATGTATAATTATAATATATTTGATGTAAAGACAAAAGAAATACACTGAAGCAGATTATACCAGGAGTCATTGAAAGCAAACATACAAAGGACAATGGGGTTTTGAAACTGGTGCTTCTTATATTTTTGGCCCTAGAAATCAGAGGGGGGGTGGGAATATATAGCAGTAGGAAAAGAAGATGACCCAAAACAAGACTCAATAAAAAAAGCCATGTCCGTTTGCAAGACCTGAGTAAGTCTGTTAATGATAAGATGTTTTGGAGGTCTTTCATTCATAGGGTAGCCATAGGTTGGAGGTGACTTGATGGCATATCACACACTCACATGCGAGTACACATGCACATACACACACACAGAAAGAGAGAGAGAGAGAGAGTGAGAGAGAGTTACCAACTTTTATCTGTGGCCTGGCGATCTCCTGGGATTATGACAGATCTCCAGATATTAGTTCCCTAGAGAAAATTGTAGCTTTGAAGGCTGGACTTTATGGCATTATACCTCACTGAGCCCCTCACCAAGTCCCACCCTCCCAGGCTTCACCACCAAAATCTCCAGAAATTTCCCAACCTGGAGCTGGCAACCCTAGGTTTGGGGCAATGATGCTGGCAAAAAAGAGCTAACTCTTCCATACCCTGCTTTTAGCAATATGGGTACTTTTATATTTTCCTTCCAGGGCTGAAAATCGTTTAGGGGGCATTCCCCTCACCAAATTGCATTTCAGCAGGATACAGTACAAGAGTGAAGTCTGTAGTAAGAGGATCCCTGATGCCCAAAAAAAGAAACAAAGAAGGTACCTACTCCCTCTATGTACCAATAGAGAGAACACAGCCATTTCCAGCTGATGAACATTCTCTTACAACAATTGCAGGATTGGCCAAAAAGTTATGAGTTATTTCCCTTTTCAGTTTCAGAGCAGGAGAAGACCAAAAATGAAACTGGAAACAATACAACTAGGGTTGCCAGGTGTCCAGTTTTCACCCAGACTGTCCAGTATTTTTGTGGACTGTCCAAGGGAAATGTTCTCCAAATACTGGACACCTCGTGCCGCCCCCTACCCCTTCCCCCCTGCTTCCAGACAGCTTCCCTGGACCTCTTGTTGGCTTTTGATACCATCAATTATAGTATCAATTAAGGGAGGGGCTATGGGTCAGTGGCAGAGTCTTTGCTTTGCATGGAGGAGTTCGCAAGTCCAATTCCCAGCATGTTCAGTTACAAGAATCAGGAAGTCCTTTGCCTGAGAGCTGCTGCCGGTCTGAGTAGACAACACTGAGCTTATTGGATCAATTGTCTGATTCAGTGTAAGCCAGTTCCATGTGTCCATGTGTGTGTATTTTAGCTTTGGTTTTAATTGTTTTAAAGATGTATTTTGTAGGTTTCAATGGTTTTTAAGATATGATTTTATGATGTCTGTTTTGAATTTCTCAGCCACCTTGGTGGCCCTTATGAGGGCAGAAAGGCAGGGTAACATAAATAATCACTATTTCTATTGCACTTGCACTTTCCCTGCCTCTAAAGCATTAGCAAAGGTGAAGGAAGTGATCGTAAATTACCTCTCAAAGGAACACAAGTAAGAAAGAAGCTCCTTTACTGCAGACAGCTCTACACTGTAAAGTATTTACTTTTGCAGTATTTGCATTCTTTTAACTCATTTGTTTTGGTAATAATATCTGATCACAAGGAAAAATCCCTCCAACTAAAGTCCTTTAATTGCTTTCCTCTTGAGTCCCTCATGCTATTTTATAATATAATATACAAAATTTGTTTGCTTATCTTAGTCTTCCTTCTACTCAATGTGTGCTCACAGCAGCAGGAAAAAAGGGCCCGAGCACAAGCTATTTCAGCCACCGAGGAAGTCAGCACAACCTGGAAAAGCCTCCAGCAGGCAGCATGGTAGGGGCAGGTGGCTTTGGCTGCCTTTATTAATTAAATCGATTAACAAATTAAATAATTATTATTTCAATTCTATGAGGAATACAACATCAATAGAGAACATCACATGCACTCACAGGACTGCCACGTCAAGCCTGGAAACTGGCAGGAAGGTTGGGGTGGGGATGGGGACCAGCAAGACAACATCACTTCCGGGAAAGATCTGGAAGTGATGGCAGGTAACTCTAGGAGTTGCTGGAAAGATAAGATTTTCTCCGGAAGTGACATTCTCACACCGGTGACAGGAACATTTGAAAAGAATTTCCTCCCACTGCCACTTGGAGCAGCAGTGGACAACGAAAGCTTGGGTTGGGGGATCCCCTGCCCTCACTGCAGAGGGCTGGCAGCCTTAATTCAGTCCTAACCCATGTTCCATAATAGAAGGCACCTTCCAACTTTCTGTCCTGCACTCTCAACATTCAGTCTTGCTTCAGGGTAACTAAGAAACAGACCAAATGCAGGTCCAGTTTAGAAATGCAGGCTTAGCTGTATCCACTGCAAGGGCATCAGAGGACAGGGGATGGTTGAACGTGAACAACTGTACAGTGTCTTTGTATAGACTATGCCAGTACTCCAGAGGAGGCAGTAGAACTAGCACACTAGATAGGCCTGGTCAGGGCTTTTTTTCTGGGAAAAGGGGCGGTGGAACTCAGTGGGTTGCCAGCACAGGGGGCAACTTCTGGTGGGAGGTGGTGCCCCGGTACAACATGTGCACATGCAAAGTGTGTGCACGCTTCTGGGACTGCACAATGACGTAACTTTGGGTTAGCTGGAACAAGGGTTTTTTTAAAGTTTTAATCGCCCTCAGCAAAAATGGTCACATGGCTGGTGGCCCTGCCCCCTGATCTCCAGACAGAGGTCTGGAGATCAGGGTTGGGGCCACCAGCCATGTGACCATTTTCAAGAAGTGCCAGAACTCCGTTCCACCGCGTTCCGGCTGAAAAAAAGCCCTGGGCCTGGTTCTTCTGTATCTTTCCTCTTTGTATCCTCTGTAGCTGTCTCTGCTTACCCAGACTGCTACCCACAGGGATTTCCTTCCTTCCAGCTAACTCCTCCTCTTCCTGCTTCTTCTTCTTTTTTTTTTTTTATAAACTTTTTATTAAACGAAAACAATTACAACATACAAACTTGAACATGTACAACAAACAAACAATCAATTCAATGCATGGAATTTTGTTACAGAAGGAGAGTCAGCACATGTCAACAAAGTTATATACATTGTGGAACTTTATAGTGTAAAACCCTTTGACATAGTTATTGTTTGAAGGATTTTTGATTTCGGCTGAATGTTATGTTTTTCAACATATTCAAAAAACGGGAACCATTTCTCCACAAAATTAGAGCTCACCGGAAACTTCTCTGCTACATAGAGATGGTTGTGTGTTTTTTCCACAATGAAATAATTCCACACTTTTTCCAACCATGCTTCAATTAAGGGAGCTGAGTTTTTCTTCCAAACCAAAGCTATCTCATTCTTTGCTACTACAAGAAAAGTTGCAATCAGATCTCTTCTAATTTTAGGTATAGGTAAATCACCCCACTGATTCAAGAAGATAATCTTGGGGTCTAACGGGATTATATACTCTGTTATTACTCTGATTTCTTCAAGCACTTTACCCCAATAATTTTTAATAAGTGCACATTCCCACCAACAGTGGGCGAACGTTCCTACCTCTCCACATTTCTTCCAGCACTGTGGGGAGGCCAATGGGTATATATGTGATATTCTCTTAGGGGTAAGATACCACCTGTGCACAATCTTGAAAGATTGTAACTTAGTTGAAATAACATTTGATTTGAAAATGTCTGATGTCCAAATTTTTTTCCAGGTTTCCAAGGATTGGTCTACCTTACTGTCTTTGGCCCAGCTGGATTGACATGAAATCTGTTTTTTATTCACCGTGTTTAGAAGGATAGAATAAAGTATCGATATCATACCCTTTTTTTGCGTTGTATAGGAGCGTAGCACCATTTCAAATTCTGTCAGTGGTTCTTTCATAATTGACTTCAGACCTATTTGTTCTGACATGCTTTTAACCTGTAGATATCTGAACCATAACAGTTTTTGGTTGTTGGGGGTTTTCCGGGCTGTATTGCCGTGGTCTTGGCAATACAGCCCGGAAAACCCCCAACAACCATCGTTCTCCGGCCGTGAAAGCCTTCGACAATACATCATAACAGTTTTTGTTTCAGTTTACGTTCTAGTTCTAGTCTTCCCAGCAGACCCGCGGGTGACGCTAAGTCAATTAATCTTGTCAAGTTGGCTTGTCGAAAAATGTTTTGGAAAACTGGATCTTTACCTGGAGAAAACCAGGTTTGATTTATGAAGGAAGAGAATCTGGATATGTCTGGAACCAGTTTATTTTTATGTTTATCCCATGAGTTCAGTATTGCAAATAAAAACCTATTTTTATGAATGCTATTGGGCCTGTTTGTTTGCTTATTCCACATTAGATCGTTGATAGTGTATGTGTCTATAAGCGTCTTGAAGAGAGTGACCCAGCCTGCTGTATTATTTTCGGAGATAAGTTGAAGTAAATTGAGAAGCCTGATTGCTGTTTGGTATAGGTTGAGGTCTGGGAAATTAAAACCACCATCTCTGGATTTCCGACGTAGTGTGGAGAATGGGATCCTGGGGTGTTTATTTTGCCATAGAAAGTTATTAATTAATGTCTGCCATTGAGTGATTAGAGTTATGGGAATTACCACTGGGATTGCCCTAAAAATGAAGAGAAATTTGGGTAAAATGAATGCTTTTATTAGTTGGTATCTGTCAAACCAGCTAAGTTGTAATTTGTTCCAATTAGAGATCTCAATCTTGATCTGTTTTTCTATCCTTTGGTGGTTTAATTTAATAAGGTCATTTAAATTGGAGGGAATATTAATGCCAAGATATGTTAGATATTTTGATGCCCATTGGAATTTGTACTGTGTGCCAATTTGATCTTCTAAATTTTTAGCTATATTTATGGGGAGAATTTGAGATTTTGATTGATTAACCCTCAGGCCAGAGATATTACCAAATTCCGATAATAAGGGATGGAGATGTTTCAAAGAATTTACTGGATGTGATAGATAAATAAGCATGTCATCCGCAAAGAGGGATAATTTAAGGGAGTCATTTTTAATGGGAATACCATGAATGTCCATGTTTTCCCTTAATGCTATTGCAAGTGGTTCTAAGGCAATTGCAAAAAGTATGGGCGATAGTGGGCAACCCTGTCTGGTACCTCTATTTATTACAATTTTCTCTGATCGTAACCCATTAATTTTGATGTTGGCCGAGGTGTGTGAGTATATAGCCCCTACAGCATTCAAAAATTTTTCCCCAAATCCAAAAAATTGGAGGGTACTACTCAAGTAATTTTTCTCCACAGAGTCAAAAGCTTTTTGAATGTCTAAAGACAAAAATAAGGCTTCAATTTTGTTGTTTTTGCAATGTTCTATCAAAGACAGAGTTTTGTAGATATTATCTGTGATTTCTCTTTTTGGGATAAAACCTGTCTGGTTGGGGTGGATATAATTGCTTATGAATGAGTTTAGACGCCGGACTAGAATGGATGTGAATACTTTATAATCATGGTTGAGCAGTGATATCGGTCTATATGATTCTGCATTTAATGGGTCTTTCCCTTGTTTATGTATTACGATAATGTCAGCCATGTTCCAAGTAGGGGGCATTTTACATTCATTCAAAACTACATTGCATGCATTGGTTAAGTGTTGAGCTAAAAGAACCGCATATTTTTTATAGAACTCTGATGGATAACCATCCGGTCCCGTAGCTTTGTTATTTTTTGCCAAGTTGATTGCTTCTAATGTTTCCTGCAAAGAGACAGGTTTGTCTAAGAGAGTCCTATGGCAACTTTCTATTTTTTTGACATTTTTGAGGGATTGTAAGAACTCCATGATTTTAGATTGATTAGGGTTCGTTGATGAGTACAAGTTCGTGTAAAATTCCCTAAAAATGTTTAGAATTGATTTGGAATCGTGAAATTTAACCTTGTTTACATCTTGAAGAAGATGGATATCATTCTGAGTGTTCCTCTGCTTTATTCTTTTCGATAGGGTCCTTAAAGCTTTTGGAGTATTAAACCAGTATCTTTGCTTGGTCTTAATTAAACTTCTATGTACTTTATTTGTTTCTAGCGTCTCCAAGATTTTACGTTGAGCCGTTAGAGCCATGTATGTCTTTTTATTTCCTGTTAGTTTATGTTTCTCCTCCAATATTTTAATGGACTCTTCTAATTCCTTCCTTTTCCTCATGTTTTCTTTATTTATTTTTGATGACAAAGCTATAATATGACCTCTAGCCACAGTCTTGATCGTGTCCCAAAGAGTGCTAGCCCCTATTTCTTCTGACATATTCTCATCTATGGTTCTTTTTAAAATTTTACCTATTTCTTCAGCTGACTGTTGGTTATAAATCAAATGCTTAGGCAGACACCATTGTTTAGAGCCTTGAATATGTGGTTCTACTGTTATTAACACATTGACCCAAGAATGATCAGAGCATGTGCTTGAACCAATATCTGAATCAGTCACTTGATCAATCACTGAATTAGAGATCAATATGAAATCAATTCTAGTGTATGTGTTGTGTCTTTGGGAATAGTACGTATAATCTCTTTCCCCTTCGTGTAGTTGTCTCCATATATCAGTAATTTTATGCTTCATTATTATGGGAAACAGTTTGGTTTTACTATGTTTCTGAGTGGAACTTTTCCCAAAATTTGATTTGTCCCACTTATAATCCATTATGTGGTTTAGGTCCCCCCCCAGTATGAGATGACCTTCCTGAAATGTTCCCAATTTATCTAAAGTTTCTTCTATGAAGTTCAGTTGTTGACTATTGGGGGCGTATATAGATGCCAAGGTATAAGGTTGATTCCCCAGTAAACCTTTCACAAAAATGTATCTTCCTTTAGGGTCTTTAAGAGTTTTTTTGTGTTGGAAAGGAAGACCTTTGGCCCCCCTCTAAGTCAAGGGGGGTGGCAGACCTTATTGCCACCCCCCTTGACTTAGAGTTACCTGCTGCACAATATTGGGATTGAATCCAGCTTGCTTTTAGTAAGCATGGAACATCGTTTCTAGCATGAGTTTCTTGTAGAAAGATTATTTGAGAGTTAGTCTTAGCTAACATTGATATCACTCTTCGTCTTTTAATAGGGTTTCCCAAACCTCTTACATTCAGAGTAGTTGCTTTAAATTTGGAAGCCATATTATACTAATTAAATTTCTACTGTTGCACTAAAATATCGTTTCAGAATTCCTGTAATATTATCAGCAGCGATGAGCTTACAATATATTACTTTATATAATTTTACAAGTTTACATACTATCAATATACGTGCAGCCAAACCTTGAATCTTGTCCCTAGATAAATACCTTATTGATCAACCTTGCTTGCTTCTGTATTTTTTCCTTCTTTTTTATTTCCCACAGTTTCACAAACGATGTTATCCTTGCTTGTGTTTTACGTTCCTTTGGGATTTTACTACCTCCTGCACTAAACTATCCTGTACAACACTCCCCCCCTCTTTCCCTTAGTATAAAACTTCCAATAAGAATGAATACAAGCCTCAAACGTCCCCCCTCCCCTCCCCACTCCCTTACCCCTAGAATATCAAGTAACTTTATGACTTTCCCAATCAACTTTAACACTTTTAACCACTTTTTAAACTAATATATATTTTCCTCAAAATTGTTTCAAACAAGCTTAATTTTCTATAACTTGTAAATAACAAATGACTTCTTATTAGTTTAACTTTTCTTTAAACATGCAAAATTCTGCACCTCTTCCCTTTCTTCTCCAAACACTTTGAACCTTGTTCCAACAATGAATTCCCCCCCTATAAACCAACACCCCCTCCCCCTCTTCCCAAACTATCTAACAGCCCTATAAACACTCTCTATCCCCCCCAACCTCCCAATTTGTCTAATAACTCTGTAAATATTCTTATATATAAGTATATTCTAACTAGTTATCACCTGATATCAACAATTCCAGCTCAATATAGAACTTTCAGACTAGAGCGATCAATACCCACTCTAGTCTTGGACAGCCCAGCTTCCAAATGAAAAGTTCTACAAATAAGGAGCTATGCCGAGGTCACCCTTCTCCCACCCCCCAAATCCCCATTTGGCATTTATTAAAGATATTTAGTACACAACGAAAACTACTTGTTACTGAGATATCAATCCTGTCTTCCAAGGCACCTTAAGCATGTCTTATGGGAATTTTACTTCCCTTCTGCGGAGAAAGTAAGTCCGTTGATTTCCTCTTCTGGTTCTGTTTGCTTGTCTCCATAGGGATCTCCACCCCGATGTTGTTGAGAAGTTCTGTTCCATTTTCCAAGTTAGTAGCAATATGATGCTTCCCATTCTGTATTACTAATATTTTCACGTAGTTTAGCCATTTATATCTAACGTTGGCTTTCCTCAGTGTCTCTGTGATAGGCTTTAGTTCTTTTCGTATCAGTAAGGCTTCTCTTGGCAAGTCATTGAATATTTGCACAGGGGATCCATTAAATAAAAATGATCCAGTTATTTTAACCTTTTCGATTATCTTCATCCTTATTCTTTGGTCAGGAATTTCTATAATTATGTCCCTTGGTACTGATTTATTTCTATATTGCTTGATTGTTCCAACTCGATATGCTTTGGTGATTAGGGGGGCTATACCCTCCTCTAATTCAATTTGCTTTACAAGCCAGCTTGTAATCACAGATGTTAAGTCCTCCTTTTGTGTAAAAAGCTCATCAATTCCTCTTAGTTTAAGGTGATTTTGTCTGACATTGATTTCAAGATTAATTAGTCTCTCTTGTTGGGTCTCGATGGTTTCTTGCAGCGTTTTTATTTCACTTTGTGCAGCAGAGCTCATATCCAAGGCTCTGTCTGCTTTCTGATTTGCTGACTGCAGATCGAATTTTATTTCAGCAAGTTGTGAAGTTAATGGGGCAATTAATTTAGACATTTGGTCTAGAATGTCAGTTTTCAGTTTTGCAAGCTGTGGAACCAGTATAATTTCAGAATTATTTACCTTTTCAGTCCCATTTGTAAAGCTTCCGTCGGCCATTTTGGCCTGCTCCGTTTTTCCTTCTTCGCTTAGTAGTGTCTCTTTTGATGCCGAAAAGAATGATTGTAAGTTTTTCACTGCTCTAGAATCGTTTTTCTTCTTTTTAGCACTTGAATTTCTCATACTCTATTGTTTAAAAGATCCGTTGTGTTGCTTTTAATGGGGATTCAGGGGATGGGAGGATCGGAGATCTCTCAGCAAGCATCCATCCCGCAGGCAGCGATGCCACACCCCACCTCTGTGGTTTTGAAGATTCTTTTAGTTTGTCCTCTTCCTGCTTCTTTGAGTAATCACCAAGAAGACAAGATGCGCTCTTGGCAATCTCTTTAAGTCCTAGCCTAGATACGTTGCTAGAACGGTCACTCTTCCTTTCCTATACTACTATGTAGTTTCTTCACAATAAAGGACTTTCATTTCTTTCCCAAAGTAACAAGACTTATGTGAACTCTATTCTTAAGGCAGTGATCCAACCTTTACTGTGCACAAACAAGCTCTAATCTAACAGAAAGAACCCTTGCAGATATGATGTGGCCACCACCAGGTTTCTTCTCAGTATGTGTAATAGGCTTCCTGTATGTGCAACCAGGCCTGACATTCTCCTAGTACTGGTGGAGGATCCCCTGCCACCAGCTTGTGTTTTCTGCCACCGCTCAGCTGGCTGGGGGTGGTGGTGGTAAATGAGGGGTAGTCAGGCAGCATCCCAATGCACTGGTGTCACTTCCCTTGCACCCGAGAGTGAGACCAGTGCATCACTGGGGGATGACAAGAACACTCTGGTATGAGGTTAAACCATAGAGTTTTCCTCAAAATCCAAAGTGCCCCCCGTGTCCCCCAGCAACATGCTGATATCGCTTCCAGGTGCATGAGGACAGTGAGGGCAATGAGGGCATCACCGGTGAGCCCCCCATGATGCAGTAAGTTCCACCACTTCCTGCTGGTTGCCAGGGGGGACCTGGCAACCCTACTGTCTGTGGCCATGCTGGGCTCCTGGTACAGGGTGTCCTTCTATCTGTTTAAAGATATGCACATACAGCCTGTGTCTGAAGCCATCTCTGGCACCTGGGACTTTGCTGCCGTACCTACAACTGGCTCTTCATTAGAAAGCTAAAGTCTTTTCTATCATACATCTCTCAGTAAAGCTCTCATTCACTTTCTGCTCTTTACAGGCCTCTTGTCACACCTGTCACCAGTTTCTCTCTGTGTGTAACACACACACATTCCTCACCATCTATCATTTCTCCACATCAACAGGCTCTGTCATGCTAACTGATAATAACCTCTATGCTATAATGCAAGGATGAAGGGAGAGAAGCATAGAAAAGCTTTTTCATAATAGCTCGATTGGAGGAAACAAGGTTCAACCATAGGGGGTGGATCATAAGCCCAAGCGTTCCAGTTATGCACCCCTGTTCAATAAAATAAATACATTAAATGGAAACAAAAATAAACCAGAATCTTTTCCTGTTTAAATTACAGCACGTGGTCCAGAAACCATTGCTATTTCACAGTTGCAGCTTGACAAAAGACCATTAAGTATCTCAAAATGTGACCAAAAGGAATTTGCAGACCGTGATCTCTGATACTCTTGTTCCTGCTCCAGTCATTTTCTCTTCCTAACACTTAAATTCAGATTCATTCATACACAAAGCATTGTTGCCTATATACAAGCTGTCACAAACACACAGAGCAGCTGCACCTCTCAGTCTTTGAACTGTAGTAATTTGTCTTCATGAACCCAATCACTAAACTGGTGCTTAGACTGCAGAACTTAAGAAGACTCAGTTCACTCAGCCATGAAAATTCACTGGGTGATCTTGGGTTAAACACAGTCTCATAGCCTGTCTACCTGTCACAGTGTTCTTATAAGGATGAAATGAAGAAAGGAAGAAACCCTTTGCTCTTTGAAGAAAGTAAGGGATAAGAATGTAATAGACAGGGCTACACTAGGTTTATGCAGACTATAAGTACTCTCATACACACACACACACACATATGTATGGTCCACCTTTAACATTTTTTCCTTCTTTCCAGCCCAGACATTGCCTGTAGCAAGTAGGTAGTCAGGTAGTTTCTACCTTTTACAGTTGTGATTAAGCCAAAGAATATATGTTATGCATATGTCTTCTTCCTCTCAAGCCTTATAGGTTTCAGCACACAAAATAAGAAAGACTGAAAGAGTGAATTGAATGACTCTTGAAACAATCCACAAAGCTATTGCTTGAATTACACAGAGACCGTCAAGAAGAACAGTCCATTCTCCGGTACCCAACCATTACAAGCAAGTTTCTCTTGAGATTCTCTGAATATTATTTTACTGCACAGGCGTTCTGTAGGGAGGACACAATGACCTAATAGCAATCAGCATTGAAATGTATGCTATAAGGGTTTACTTTAGGGTTAGCTCTCCTAAAACCAGTGGGACCCCAATTTCAGAACAGCAATTCTATTTATCTTTGTCTTTCTTGGTTCCCAGTATTTTGTAGCCTCTGTTTTAGGAGAGGGACCACAGAGGCATCTTGTGAAACCATGGCTTAATTAAACTAACTATGGTTAATTGATTGTTGTAAAACAGACCACACCACTAATAGTTACTACTTAAGGTCTGTCAAACCAGGATCTGAAAACACAGTTTGATGACTGCCTGTGCTGGGTGACTTGTCACTAAAAAATCAGCCTGTGTGCTGGATGCCTGGAAAATAGTAAATGTCATTCCCATTTTTAAAAAGGGTTCAGGAGGGATCCAGGCAAGTTGGGCTAACACATGTTCCAGGTAAATTAGCAGAAATTTAAATTTTTAAGCACACTGAGGAACAAAGCCTGCTGAGAGATAATGAGCATGGCTTCTGAAAAGGGGTGTCCTTCCTCGCCAGTCTCTTGGACTTCTTTGAGCAGGTTAACAAGCATGTGGATAAGGGTGATCTGGTAGACATTTATATACTTGGAGTTGCAAATGGCTTTCGACTAAGTACCTCACCAAATACTCCTGAGTAAGCTTAGCAGTCATGGGATAAAAGAATGGATTCTCTTATGGATTAAAAATTGGTTACACAACAGGAAGCAGACAGTAGGAATTAATGGACAGTTGTTGCAATGGAGGGAGCTAAGTAGAGGAGTTCCACAAAGATCAATATTGGAACCGGCATTTAATTTGTTCATAAATGGATTTGGAATTGGGAGTGAGCAGTGTGGCAGCCAAGTTTTCAAATAATATCACATTTTTAATGGGAAAACTGGACATTTTGAGGTGCTCTGAAAAAAAATTCAGTTTCAAATACAATAAAACTGTTCACTGCTGCTTGCATATGCCTCCTGCTTCTTTTACTAAGTCTCAAACAAGGTATTTCTCATAACTCTTAAACCCTTCTGTTCAAGGCCATTCTGGTCAAGATTAAATACATATACAAAGATGTTTTTCTAGGAGAGTTTATCTGGTACAATGACTCTTGAATTTCACATAACCAACTCTGAGTAACATAAATACAACACTACCAAGACTTTCCATCTTGAGGGCAATACATTCCAGCATGCAGGGCTGGCCCGCCCATTGAGGCCGGCGAGGCAGCCGCCTCAGGGTGCTAAGGTGCCGGAGGGGCGCCAGCCCGGGGGGCAGGGGTGCATGCCACGGAGCTGCCGCCACCACTACCAGCCAGGAGCGTGTGCTGGCGGCAGCAGTGTGGGGGAGCTGAGCAGGCAGCCTCCCATTCAGTTGCTCTGCGGGCCAGGTGCAGCCAGCGGCCAGGGCGGCCAGCTGTGCCTGGCCCTCAGAGCAACTGAATGGGAGGGCTGGAAAGCCCCCCATGTGCGCACCCAGCCCCTGCATGATGATGTCACATGCAGTGACATCATCATGCAGTCCGGTGCGCGCGCGCGCGCGCACGTGCGCACACACGCACACACACACACACACACACAGGCAGCCCTTAAGCTGCCTCAGGTGCTGGCGATGCTGGAGCCGGCCCTGCCAGCATGCACACATGAAACCAGGACAATATAGAGTGCAGAGGGAAATGTGTGCTGCAAACCAAAGAATTCAACACATTCATGGCAGAAATATGACTTCTAAACACTTTTGTGTTTCTACACTCCATTCAATTTATTAATATTAAAGTCATATGCTGGTTTACAGCAAGAGGGGCACATGCTCTAGCACTGGGCAGGAAAGAGAGCAGTGGAAATCTGCTGTGGGTGGAACAGTAAATAGGCTGTTAGATGGGCAAGGATCCTACCCTTTTCTGTCAGTCACCAATCCACTGTATGCCTGTTTGGTGTGTGTGTGCAGAGCAGCTAGAAGCTGACCAGGGCCCATGGATGGCTGAAGAAGCCAGATTGGAAGAGCGACACAGAGAGGAAAAACTGTTGCTCAGAGCAGATGGGGTCCAAGCCTTCAGAGAGTGAGACTGGAGGGATCTTGTCTCTGTTTTGAGTGTAATCATGCTAAAACAGTGAATGTTTGGAGATATGGTTTGTGTGTCCAGAGTATTAGGTGAGAGAGAACTTGTCTCAGGAGTCAGGAGACTATTTAGGTCTTAAAGTCTTGCTTTTGTGGCAAAGCAGGTTAGCACAGGGGATGCTTTGGAAAGAGACTGTGGCTGTCTCAGGGAAACACTAATTATTTGTAATTTTTGGAGGAGCTCACATTTGCATAGAGACTCCTGAGGTTGAAGGAAGGATAATCTTTACCTCAAGAATAAAAAGCTTGGCTGTAAACTGTCTCCTGCACCCAGGAGCTGGCAACTGAAACATTATAACTTAATGAACCCAACAAAAGCTGCATGTTATCTGTAAATAGTTTCAAGCCTCTTTACTGAAAATTTCCCCTATCCCCGGCAGTGAATAAAGTTACTGTTTTTTTATCCTGTTTCCCTGATGCCTCATATGAAATAACTGCATTTACAAGACCACGTGGGTTCAGTCTGTCAGTAAAAGGCTGGGGTAAAGACCACCCTGGTCATATGACACAACATGCTACCTCTGTTTAAACACTATTTAAAACCCTGACCTTCACAGGCTAACACTGTGAAGTTCCCTTATAGCTTAATAGGACACGGTCTGCATCAGTTAGTGGGGCAGGTTTGCCAGGGAGGCTCATAACTCCTCTTGCCAATACATATTTGGGATTTTAACATGGAGAAAGAATGGATGAAGGGACCAAGCCCAAATACTCACACACCCTCTCTATGAAAACATCATCTCTAGGAACTCAGGAAAGTTCAAGTCAAAAGCTGCACCTAATATAAAGATCTCTTCCATCTCCATTTCATCAAGACTTTCCTCCAATACCAAGGGTAGCTTCTATGCCACAAAAAGCTGGAAACTTGCTTAAAACCAACAGGATGATTCGAAACCTGTGATTTTCAAGGTGTTAAATTCTTCACCCAATACCAACTTCTGTTCTTTTTACGCTTTTGCACAGAATACACATGGCCCCAGTTAAAGCTCTTTTAAGACTGGCTGGCTCCTTGGCTGAATGAGGGCAGCTTTGTGATAAGGTTAGACAAAGAATAGCTCTCTCTTTCTGTTCTTCAGAAAACACATTGCTTTTAACTTCCTCTATTTGGTGCTATATAAACTACAGATTAAACCAACAGGTAACATGGGGCTGTTGCACACAAACTGAAAATCCTGTACTCTGGATTAATATTTGACAGATTTTAATCATGTGCTAGGCAACCAGGAAGACACAGAGTTCTTTGCAGTTCTTGCCCCATCACAAGAGGAGAAGTTTAAAATGGCAAGGGACAAAATCTGATAGGCAACTATGAAATATAGTTGATATTTTAATGAAATTGCCTCATAGAAATAGAGGGTTGCTTGCTTAAAGCATTTTATGACGAGAACAAATAAACAGATGCATTTCCTCAGCCCTAAGTTAAGTGTGGGTGGAAATCAGGCACCTCCTACTGCTGAACTAATAATTTATTTTTTCTTAAATCTTCTCTCTCAGACAAACAACACTAATCGTAAAATTCTAAGCAGACAGGATTTCACTGTAAAAATATCAGAAAGCCACGTTGGCATAATAGCAAATCTTTGGTGAGTTGAGAAAAAATAAATCAGAATTGTATGAATAAATACTTTATTTCAATGTAACAAAAAAGACCAGAGACCGCTATGAGTTTCATTAGTGTCAGTATACCAACCACAGTATACCACAGGAAAAAGCTATACAGAGGTTCTGTACCCCCCCAGGGCTTGCAATCTTCTGTAATTCATCAAATCTCAGACTGTTTTGGTACTTGATTAGTTTTAAAGGCAGCCACTATAGCCTATGATATATTCAGTTATTGTCCTATACTGTAGTTTATTATGAGTTTATAAATTGGCTTGTTAATGTAGTCATCAGCTTTGGGAGCCTGTTTGGCTGAAACATAAGGTAAACATTAAATAAATAAAAGAATAAATTCCTTCTTCCCCCACCTCACAGCCATCCCTCAAATTAAGAGCATTTCAAAATCTTCTTTCTACTAATCCAGTTTTCCTTCCCTCCTCTGCAACTTTCAGAGCACCTTGATTTCATCCCTTTCTTGCTGGTTCAAAAATAAAGCTGACAATGGTGAAGAAAGCTAAACAGAGCCTCTATTTGAAACTCATCTTATGCACCAGCCCTTGGATAACTGTCACACCCCTTCCTGCCAGATCTCTGATCTCTCTCTTCTTTCCCATCCACACATGCTTTGCCTTGCTTTTCTGCTATTGCTTTCTGAAGTTTCTTCCTTTCACTCAAATTTCTTCCTTGCCCTAAAAAGCATTCAGCAGCTAAATATCATCTGTCCAAGGCAACCTCACAATTCACTCCATGAAGAGCTCCAGCCAAAGCAAGAAGTGAGCATTTTTAGCACCAGTATAAGATATGACAATTCATTTCGTGTCTGAATCGCCATGCACTGGCAAAGTCTCTCTGCAGCCTTCAAAACCCACACCTCAGCATTTGTCCTCCAAAACAAAAGTAATGTCCATAATAAAAATCTGTTCAGTGATGATAAGCACAGGGCGCAATGGTCCTATACAATAGCCACTTGGAAAGTTTTTTATAAATATATTCCCCTTTAAACATTTATTTAAAATAAACGTTTATAAAGGTAAAATAAAATGACAAAGGAATTAAAGTTGAAGGCACTGGGCACTCTGTAGTAGAATGGCTGAAAACTCACCACCAAAAGTCTTACCTAGTGTGGTGGTCCAGAGCATCAGCTGAAGGGAGATGGCCAGCTGTGGGAAGAAATCCATGACTTTGCTTCCTGCCTGTAGTGACCCTCTTCTCTGTGTCACTCCTTCTCTCTAAGGCTCTGCAAAAGCTCTGATGTTAACGCTAGGACTCTTGCTGGCTTATAGAAGAATTCCCACCTCCTGTTCTGGAAGACTCTCATGGGTCCTAAAGCCCTCGTGGTTTTGCTGCTATACATTCCGCTCCTTCAGCAATTCAAGAAGTGGAATGGCATGAATTATTAACACCTCTGCTTGTTCATGTTAGCAGTCAGTTGGAAAAGCCAATCTGGAAAACTTAGCAGTCATTTTCCTGCAGCTGCCTAGGTATAATTGCTTCACATTGGCTTTTAAGAAAGAAGCAAGATTGGATAAAACAAGAACCTTTTCCTAGTACTTGATAGTAATATAAATATATATCCAGAAAGAGTCCACCAGCTCTCATTACAGTAATGACTAGACAGATGAAGATTTTAATTCTTAATTTTGTCTGTCCATATTAATACCATACTACTGCAATAGCATAAAATCAGATTTAGAATCGGGTCCATTGCCCATGTTATATATTTTTAGTATAGTACTACAATGTGAAAGTTGGACAATGAAGTTGACAGGAAGAAAATTGATTTGTTTGAAATGTGGTGTTGAAGGAGAGTTTTATGGATACCATGGACTACCAAACATGGACCACCAAAAAGACAAATAAATTGGGTTCTTGAGAAAATCAAGCCTGAACTCTCACTAGAACTTAAAATGACTAAACTGAAACTGTATACATTGGTTACATCATGAGAGGACAAGAAGACTCACTAGAAAAGACAATAATGCTAAGAAATTTGAACGCAGTAAGAAAAGAGGAAGAATCAACATGAGATGGATTGACTCAATAAAGGAAGTCACAGCCTCCAGTTTGGAGGTCATTAATTCATAGGGTTATTATAAGTCTTACTTGACAGAACATAACACATACACTACAAAGGAAAACTTAAAGCAGGCTTAAATTTCTGTCTCCTTCTAAGAAAAAATACGAAAGGGCTATATCAGATAATTTGCATACCTGGATTTTTCTAAATTCATAAATACTTCCTATGAGTGTATCTGCACTGGCAAGTGTCCATCGAAATTAGTCCCGAACCTCTCTAATGCCAGATTTACACTTCATGAGTGAGAGTTTGGAATCTAAATAGTGATAAGTTGATTTACTTAATTAATGCTAGCTTGGGGTCTGCAAGTAATCACTGGATGGGGAGGACTATGTGGAAATCCCACTCCACCCCCAAATCTCCCCCTATCATCTTCTGTAAGTTCTCTGGGGCTGAAGTATAAGGTCTCTCCACCTCCCCCCTTTATTCCTCTTAACTGACACTCATCTGATCTCAACCTTGTGTGTTCCTGGAGTGTTTTCAGTTCTCACCAAGATGCTTCCAGGGTTGTGGTGATGGAGGATTTTTTATTAGTTAATCTGAAATGTCCTGTATTTCTACCTGTCTGGAGAATCCCCTGGGGAATCCTTCTTTTGTTTCTGCATGGCCTAGTTTTAAAAAAATATTCTACTTATAATCTGTCTTTCTCACTGAGATGCAAGGTGGGTTACATAGGATAATATGAACATTTGCTGAGACATTCAATAAATAATACAATAGGGTAAGAATAGCAGAAATTTGCAGTCCAATACAGATCTGAAAAACAATGCTGAGACAAAAACATAAACAGATTGATATGACATATTAAACAGCACAGAACTATCCAGAAGGAGTGTGCTTACAGCAACAGACCGTGCACAGTAGTATAGTCTGCAGTCCCTATCTCTATATCAGTGCACCTCTCCAAACCATTTCCTTACAGCACAGTTCTATCACCTGTATAAGAAAGGCCTCCTGAATCATTCAGTTTTGCACAATTTGTGGAAAGCCAGAGAATCTGAGCTTTTTTGACTTTTTGGGCAGACTGCCATAAGGTAGGGGCCACTACAGAGAATGTGCATGAAGGGGCAGCTGTTGGTTTTGCCCAGGTGGCAGGCTGGCACCTAAAGAAAGCGCTGTTCAGATGAGCAAAGCTGCCATGATGGAGCATAGAGTGAGAGGCAGTTCCGCAAATATGAAGAACCAAGGCCATGAAATGCTTTGTATGTGTTAGCTAATACCTTGAATTGAGCCTGGTAACTGATAGGTAGCCAATGGAGAGACTGCAGAATGGGAGTAATATGCATGATCCACATAGCTCCTGATAATAATCGAACTGCAGCATTCTGCACCAACTGGACTCTCTGAATTGACTTTGAGGGGACACCTATGCAGCAATCAAGTCTCGATGTTACCGTAACATGAATCCAGGGGGCCAGATCAGCTGTGTTAAAGTAGGGGGCCATCTTCTGGGCTAAACTGAGATTGTTGAAGACATTTTTTTGTAGCTGTGTTGACTTGCTATTTTAGCAGTAGCGCTGGATTCAGTATAACCCCTAAGCTCTTAAGCTAGTCTGCAAGGGTCAATTGAACCCCAATGAAAGTGAGGAGCACAATGTCCTTCAAGATCTCCACCTTTCCACCCAGCATCATTTTTATCTTATCTGGGTTCAGTTTCAATTTGTTCACTTTCAGCCAATTGACAACAGCTGTCAGGCAACGACTTAGGACCTCTACTGCATCACCAGGGGATTTGGATAGTGAAATATAGAGTTGGGTGTTATCTGCATATTGATGATGACATCCAATTTCATAGCTACAAATTATTTCCCCTAAAGGCTTTACATGGAGGATAAGATTGTACCCCATGTAACACTGCAAGATATTTCCCACTCTGAAGACAGCTGGTCTCCGACAGCAACTCTTTGAGTCCGTTCCATGAGAAATGACTTAAACCAGCACAAGGCACATACCTTGATACCTACTTCTGCTTCTCAGCAAGATGGCATGATGTACTGTATCAAATTTTATTATTTACTATTAGATATAGTGACAAGTTGGAGGCCTCCAAAGAATTTGTGGTGTCAGGATAATTTGGGAGGGGGAGACCCACACCCATCCCAAACATTTAAGAATGCAAGAACCCTGCTGTATTAGACCACTAGTCTATGTAATCCAGCATCCTGTCTCACACAATGGCCAACCATTTACTTTGGAGGGCCAACAACAGGTCATAGATGCTGAGGCCTGAATTCCATGGGTATTCAGAGTTTACTGTATAGAGGTTCCCCTTAGTCACCACAGTTGGTAGGTACTGGGAGACCTAAGCTCCATGAATATGTCTAATCCCTTTTTAAAGTTTTCTGTCTGTGGCCATCCCTACATCCTCTGGAAGTGAATTCCATGTTTTAATCACTCGTGTAGATAACAACATTCAATTTATATAACATTTGATTTATATACCATCCTTCAGGACAACTTTTTTTTTTAAATAAACTTTTTATTAACTTTAAAAAACAACATACAATGCGTAAACAGGAAAACAAATTACACAATATTAAAGTCAACTATAATACAAGAAAAAACAGATAGCTTATAATATACTACCAGTTTTCAAATATAATATTAACAAAGGAAAAAGAAAATTTGCTTAGAGAATTGCAATATACCTAAGCAGAGAAGGAGGTTCTTTACAGTTTGTATGAAACCTAACATATTGCTCAGAAACACCATGAGACAAACAATAAATGCTTTGGAGGGTGTATATCATTGGTTAATAAGTAGTCAAAGAAAGGGAGCTATTTTGTCATAAAATCAGTTTCTTTTGGAAAATGCTGAGATATATAAATAGAATCATAAACTTTCTCCTGGATATAATAATCCCAGACTCTGGAAAACCAACTGTCAATAGATGGGATCTTGGGGGACTTCCAGTTAGCTGCCAAAAGGGATTTTCCGGCCATTAGGAGGTCATTAATTAATTCTTTCCTAATGCTTGGGATATCCATGTTGTCCCATTGATTTAGAAAAATTAGCTTAATATCAAAGGGTATTTCATAACCTGTTATTTCTTTTATATTCTTTAAAATCTCTATCCAATAGTTTTTAACTAGGGGACAATTCCACCAGCAATGATCGAAAGAACCTATCAAATTACATCTTTTCCAACAATAAGGTGACTGAGTTTGTGAAAATAATGAGAGTCTCTTTGGTGTTAAATAACATCTGTGGATAATTTTATAAGCTTGAATTCTGTTGTTTATTATGCGAGAATCTCTTATATTAGAAGACCAAATTTTTTCCCATTGGTCTGGGGGAATTACAGATCCACAATCGGTTTGCCAGTCTAGCTGATATTTCTGAGGTTTTAATTCAAAGGTATTAAGAAGCAAATTATAAAGTTTGGATATCAAACCTTTTTGCGTCCAATCTGTTTGATTTAAGAGCTGTTCAAATTCTGTCATAGGGTTACTAAGGATTTGTTTAATTCCAATTTGATACATCATGTGAGAAAGTTGAAGATAAGTAAACCATTGCATTTTTTGTTGTAATTTATGTTCTAAGTCTTGTTTACTTAAAAAACCTGTTGTGGATATATCAATTAAACGAGTTAAATTCTGTTGTTGCCAGAAAGACATAAACGAATTAGATTGGCCTGGGGGAAACCATGTTTGTCCTAAAAAGGATGAAAACCGGGATAATTTTGGCAAAATCTTTTTTTTGTATTGCTCAGTATGCTCAGTATATCCACTAAAAAAGGATTATTTATCAATTTGCATAAATGATCATTTTTAACATTCCATATTAAATTCTGTATTACAAGAGGTGCATAATTAGGATGTATCGTTGTAACCCAATTCAAAGAAATTGGGGTTCGTAAAATCTGGACTACATTCAATAACCTGGTAGCTACTTGGTATGTGTTAAGGTCTGGGTAATTAAAACCCCCTTTCCCATATTTCAGTCGGAGTGTGGTAAAAGCAATTCTCTGTTTTTTATAGTTCCATAAAAATTTATTTAACAAACTTTGCCAATTTTTTATCGTTTTCTGCGGGATCTTGAGTGGAATTGCTCTCATAAGAAATAAAAGTTTTGGCAGAATAAATGTTTTAATTATATGATACCTTTCAAACCAAGAGAGGTTTAATTTGTTCCATTTGCCTAAGTTCAATTTTATTTGTTCTATAACTGCATTATGATTTAGTTTAAACAGTTGCTTCAAATCTGTAGAGATATTAATGCCCAAATATTTTATGTATTTAGAAACCCAGCGATAATTGCAGATTTTTTTTAGATGGGTAATTGAATCTTTTTGAATATAGACCGGGAGCAATTGAGATTTCATTTGGTTAATTGTTAACCCTGAAATATTACTGAATTTTGTTAGTGTCTCTTGTAGGGGAATAATCGATTTAATTGGATTTACCAAATAGAGCAATAGGTCATCAGCAAAAAGGCTTAATTTAAAGTTGTAAATTTTGGTGGTAATCCCTTGTATTTGGGTGTCATTCCTAACAGTCTCTGCTAAGGGTTCTATAGCCAAAATAAATAGAATGGGGGAAAGTGGGCAACCTTGTCTCATACCTCTCTGAATGGCAATTTTATTTGAAAAGAAACCATTGATTTTAATTTGAGCTGTATTTTGTGAGTAAATCGTGTCTATCATTCTTAGAAATTTATCACCAAAACACATATGTTTTAACACTGATTTAAAATATTGGATCTCAATGGAATCGAAAGCTTTTTCAATGTCGAGAGAAATAAAAGCAGACTCTATATTATTTGTTTGGCAATATGAGATTAAGTTTAGAGTTTTGTAAATATTGTTAGTCAGATCTCTAGATGGAATAAAACCAGATTGGTCCTGGTGAATATAGCGGGAAATGAATGAATTTATCCTTTTAGTTAGAACCATAGTGAAGATTTTATAATCTTGGTTTAAAAGGGATATGGGTCTATAAGACTCCGGGTTGGTGACATCTCTGCCCTGTTTTGGTATTACAGTAATTGAAGCATTTGTCCAAGAAGGAGGCATCTTACCACATTCTAAGACTTCATTACAAACTTCAGTTAAAGGTTTGCTTATAAGCATGATAAATTTTTTGTAATATTCTGATGGAAATCCATCAGGACCCGGCAATTTATTATTTGGCAATGATTTTATTGCGTCTGATATTTCCTGTTGAGTAACTGGGCTATCTAAAAGAGATTGATGCTTAGTGTTTCAGGACAACTTAATGCCCACTCAGAGTGGTTTACAAAGTGTGTTATTATTATCCTCACAACAATCACCCTGTGAGGTGGGTGAGGCTGAGAGAGCTCCGAGAAGCTGTGACTGACCCAAGGTCACCCAGCTGGCTTCAAGCGGAGGAGTGGGGAATCAAAACCAGTTCTCCAGATTTAGAGTCCTGCTGCTCTTAACTACTACACCAAACTACCTCTCTTGAAGGAGCAGGCTCGTTTGCCTTTCCCCCTTCTCTTATATGTTCTCTTATATGTCCCATACTGACTTTTACATGTTCTCTTAATATTCCATGCTCTAAGAGTCTATTTAGTCCATAGAAGACCCTTTTTAAAGAGTGTTTCTTCCTTAAGTAATTTACAAAGTCATATGTCTTCTGCAAAGCTGGGAAATCACTCCAGTAGATAGAGACCCTTACTTTGGCTTGGTTTCACTGCTTGTGTCCTCAGCACAGGGGCAAACCAGCTGTGACGGACTCAGCTTCAGATGCTGAGATTGCCAGTCAGTGAGCTATGATTGACATGTTTCCTCCCCCCCTCCCCCCGCCATGTGGATAGCCTGAAATGGCTGTTGGGGGTGGAATGTTGGGGAAGCTGTCAGTTGGAGTTGGAGAGTAAACAAGAGAGTGAAAGGGAGTTGGAGCCTGGCTTTAAACCAGAGAGGGTCAGCCAGAGAATCCTCTGTGAGAGGAAATAATGTTTGTGAAACACTTTTAGTCCTAGGACTAAAGTGGAGAAAACCAGCACTAACTCCTACTTAGACTCAAGAGATCTGGGAATTGTAGAGGGCCAAGGAAGTAGGTAGAGAGGAGTCTCCCCTTCAGTGCCAGGAACAGGGTTATAGCTCATAACTATAACGCCTGCCCAGTATCTAGGAAGGGTTTGTCTCAGTGGAGCACCCTTAAGGTCTGGAGAGGAGGGAAAGTCGTGCTGTGTTTGTGTTTGAGTATATAAAGTGTAACATCTGTGAAGCAGTGTCAACCTCTGAACGAAGCCAGCAACCTAGTGTTATTCCAAGTGTTTTGTGCCTCACACCAGTGAAGTTCCTGTACAAAAACCTTTCTGTTTCTTCAGTTCAAACACCTGCCTACCTGCCTTTTGACTTTAACTTTCTGTAAATAAACCTTCTGTTACCTTTTGAACCTCCCCAAGCCTTGTGTGCCAGTTTTTGCTAAAGGGAAGCGCAAACCCCTGATCTGTTCCCTACTAAGACTTGGCTGGGTAACTATTTTTAATAATCCTTAAGGGTGGGACAAGAAGGAAAGTTGAAGCTTAACATCAACCACACTACCAGAGGCTTCCCAGCCCAGTATATAGCTCCATGGGCTTAAAGAGAAGTTTTACCTCAGGGTAGGGGAAGGTCAGCCTAAGCCTGTGTTGGACGTGGGTTTGTGGCACCAGCTTACTATTTAAAGAAATTATATTTCTATACTGTAGTCTTATTCAAGATTCTAGAGGCAACATCCAATAGATAAAAAACAACAAAATAAGATACAGTAACACACAACAAAACCAGTGCATACAAATGGCAGGATTCAAATGGAGGGCTAATGTGGGTTAGTGGGTAGAGCATTGGGCTAGACTGGAAAGACTCATGTTTGAATATTTGCTCAGTCATTATGTTCACCAGGTCACTTCAGTCAGCCTAACCTAACTTACAGGGTTGTTGTTAGCGGAGTGTAAACAGAGCAGAGAAGTTACGCTGTGCTGATTAAAGAGGCAAAAAGTTTATTTAAGTAATACATACTTGAGAGTGAAGAAGAGAGATAGGGATTAGAGATGGGCACGGACCGCATTACGGACCTAATTTCGTCACAAACTTACCCAGTTCGTGGTTCGCGAACACGCGGGCCGTGGGCTTGTGTTTTTCTCACGAAAGCGCCGAACATTGGGGCTTTCTGTCCGTGTGTCCGTTGCCCCTTAATGCCAGGATTCCCTCTCAAACAATTTCCTAGGCAACGGTGGAAACACCTTCCCCGTTTGGAACACACCAATCTTAGCTCAGGAAACCTTGATTGGCAGCTCTGTCAGCCAAACAGAGATCACCCTTTCTGTATAACAGACAACCTTGATTGGCAGCTCTGTCAGCCAAACAGATCACTCTTTCTGTATAACAGACAACGCGCGCAAAGCGTCGGCTCCATTCTCCTGGCGCGGGGACGCGAGTTAGTTCTAAGCTCAGCAACTGCTTGCTGTGGGGAATTTTTGTGTGCGTGTGTGTGTGTGTGAGAGAGAGCGCGGCTTGGGCTTCAGCTGCAAGAGAGCTTTCTCTTTTCTCCATTTCTCCTCCTTTCTATTCAGAGCACTTAAAAAAAATCCTTTTACCGCGCTGATTTTTTCTGCGTTGGGAGTCCTTGGGTTCTTCTCGGGCTTAATCCCCCCTCCCCCCCCCAAATCTCTTCCTTTTTTCTGGGTTTGCTGGTGGGTTCTATTGTGCTGTGACACCACCCCACTCATAGACCCACAGTGGGTGCAAGGCAGCTTTGGGCGTTGTCTGCTTCAGTTCTTGCCATCTTTCCCGCACTTTTTTTTTTTGGCTGTTGATGAGATGCAAGGGGAGGAAGACTGCTATTAGGCTCTGTGAAACACCTACTCTCTGGTGACCGGCAGCTCGCTTTGGGGGGGCTCTCTGCTTCATTCCTTTCAAAGCCTTTCACTCCCTCAATAGTGGGTGACTTGGGGGGACATTTCCAGCCTGGCTTTTGAGGTGCAGGGGGCAGACTGCTACTGGCCTCTGTGAAACACCTACTCTCGGGGAGCACTGGCAGCAGGTTTTGGGGGGGGTCTGTGTCTGCTTCTCTCCTTTCAAAGCCTTTTTCACTCCCTCAATAGTGGGTGACTTGGGGGGACATTTCCAGCCTGGCTTTTGAGGTGCAGGGGGAGATTGCTACTGGCCTCTGTGAAACACCTCCTCTCTGGGACCACTGGCAGCAGGTTTTGGGGGGCTCTGTCTGCTTGACTTCTTTCTAAGCCTTTTTCACTCCCTCAATAGTGGGTGACTTGGGGGGATATTTCCAGCCTGGCTTTTGAGGTGCAGGGGGCAGACTGCTACTGGCCTCTGTGAAACACCTAATCTCGGGGAGCACTGGCAGCAGGTTTTGGGGGGGCTGTGTCTGCTTCTCTCCTTTCAAAGCCTTTTTCACTCCCTCAATAGTGGGTGACTTGGGGGGATATTTCCAGCCTGGCTTTTGAGGTGCAGGGGGCGATTGTTACTGGCCTCTGTGAAACACCTACTCTCTGGGACCACTGGCAGCAGGTTTTGGGGGGGGCTGTGTCTGCTTCTCTCCTTTCAAAGCCTTTTTCACTCCCTCAATAGTGGGTGACTTGGGGGGATATTTCCAGCCTGGCTTTTGAGGTGCAGGGGGAGATTGCTACTGGCCTCTGTTAAACACCTACTCTCTGGTGACCAGCAGCTCGATTTGGGGGGGGCTCTCTGCTTCACTTCTTTCAAAGCTGAATGGATGTCCCTGGCATCCTCCTCCTTGTGACATGTCCTGTCCTTGGTATCCTCCACCTGACGACACATCCTGTCCCAGGTATCCTCCTGATGACAAGCCCTGTCCCTGGTATCCTCCTCCTAACGACAAGCCCTGTCCCTGGTATTCTCCTCTTGACCAGTTCTGCCCCTGGTATCCTCCTCCTGACAACACATCCTGTCCCTGGTATCCTCCTCCTGGTGACAAGCCCTGTCCCTGGTATCCTCCTCCTGACGACACGCCTTGTCCCTGGTATCCTCCTCGTGATGACAAGCCCTGTCCTTGGCTCCTTCTAAGTACCTCCTCTTATTCTTTATAAACTTTACTACTTCCATTAGAATTTGTATACTTACAAAACAGTCTAAGGCACATGGTGAGCTTCCTTGATTGACTGCATCATGTTTGGTGAAGTGGGTTTCATCGGCGACCGACCGTCCTGTGGAGATCCAGCTGGGTCTGCCCCTGGTCTGACAGAGGGACCCTCGTCTGGGTCAGTTGCCTCCTCTACTTGCAGAACTGGGGTGACTTGTGGGTTTGCCGACCCCTCCGCCACTTCCCTGAGTAGCCTGGAGAACTGGGGGTTTGCCAACCCCCTCCGCTGCCTTCCTGAGTAGCTTGTTGAACTCCAGGGGATCTCTTCCCAGTAGCATTGGATGGGGTAAGTGGGCTACTTTGACAACCTCTATGTGGTGGAGCGCCCCCAGGTATTCCACCATGACCCAGACCGCGGGGTGAGGCAGGGTGTGGCCCATCACGTCTGCCCCCATGTGCCCGGCCAGACCCCCCGCCCCCTCAGGGGAGGGAGCTAGGCGCCACCTCCCTGGGCCTGCCAGGCCCATTTTGCCCTGCTCTCCTTTGGCCCGGCAGCCGGGCACATGGGGGGTGCTGCCAGCGAGTGGCCAGACCCCCCACCCCCTCAGGGGAGGCAGCTGGGTGCCACCTCCCCGGGCTTGCCGGGCCCATTCCGCCCCGCTTTCCTTTGGCCTGGCAGCCAGGCACATGGGGGGTGCCACCAGCAAGCAGCCAGACCCCCCCGCCCCCTCAGGGGAGGTGACTGGGTGCCACCTCTCTGGGCCTGCTGGGCCCAGCAGCCGCTGCCAGCAGACACCTTCCTTCCTGGTGGGGAATACCACCCTGCTCCCCTCTTGCCCGCCACTCAAAGCCCAACCAGGGCCAGTGAAGGGGGCCCCCTCAAGGAGGGGGTGGCTGCCATCGAAACCCACCTCTCCCACATGGTGGCTGCCCTCTCGCCAGCCACTCGAACCCCAACCAGCATATCCTTCCTTTGACAACACTGCCACGTTCGGTGAAGTGGGTTTCGTCGGCAACTGTCCTGCTCCCGTGAGCGCAAGGGCCCCTCTGAGGGTCAATCCCCACAGTCCGGTGACAAGGAGGACAGTGGCCCAGGTCAGCTTGCTTGAAAGCAAGCAAGCTGACACACCACATCACTGAAATGGGACTCATTGTCCACTGCCCAAAGAGGCTCCTTCTGAACAGGGTAGCATGAGTTCCTTCCCTCAAGGTGTGGAAGACATCCTTTCCCTCCCTCGCGTGCCTTCCATTCCAGCAAGGGGCCTTTGAATTGCTGCATGATCTCCTGTTTTGGAGTTGGCTTTCACTCAAGTCCATCCATTCATTTCCCATCATGGAGATGCCCCAGGAAGGGCATCTCTTGTTGATGCAGCCCCATGTAGGTGGGTTTTGTGTGCAGCCACCTCTCCTGGACAGGAGCACAAGTCTCCCTCCTTGCCCCAAGGGCGGGTAAGGGTCAGTCAGAATAGGGGAGGGGCAATTGTTGTTTGTCTCTTTGGAAAAGTGCTAATTGAGGAGCGTTACATGAGAACCTTTGGTGGGGAAAGTCGCCTGAAGTGAAAATGTGTGGGAAAACCAGGCCTTTTCTGACCCGAACCGGTCCATGGACCGGGCCCGCAAACTGGGACCGGTCCGTTAAAAGTTCGTGGACCGTGGTCCGTGGAAGCCCACAAACCCCGGACCGGCGGTCCGTGGGAAAATGCCAGTCCATGCCCACCTCTAATAGGGATAGAGTCCTTGCTATCTGACTACATCTTGTAGAAGAAGTGAATAAGGCAGGAGAGAGAAGAAGCAGGATATTGCCCTGTTTAGCCCAATAGGAGACAAGACAAGGAAATGACCCCCAGGAAACAAGAGATGCTGTTCTCACTGTCCTAAATAAGTGATCCTTGCTGCACCCTGCATAGAAGGCTCATCTTCCCTTGCTGCTGCAGTACACCAACATTGAAATTTCTAACAGTTGTGAGGGTAATATGGAGGGGGGAGAACCATAAACACTATTCTAAGCTTCTTGGAGAAAGGGAAGGATAAAAATGAGTGACCAAAAAAAATCATACCAAACATTGAAGGCATAAAAAACATTTTAAAACTAAGCATCAGCAGTAATAGGGCCAGCACTAAAACAGCGGCATAAACCCGAACAAGTTAAAAGGACATACCCACAAAACACAACCTGCTAAATTATATAAAACATCACACCAACAATTCACAAAAGCCCAGGCAAACAAAATTCTTTTAATCTGGCATAAGGAAGTTACCAAGCTGGGCACCAGAAAAGAGAGCTAGTGGTAGAATATTACCTACGCAAGGCAGTACAAAGGAAGCTCCCTGTGCATAGTGTCATTTTACCTCACTTCTTTGGCAAGAGCAGGGTCAATGCCTTTCTGAACGGCCCTAGCAGTCACTTGGGCAAAGAGACTTTCTGTACGGCATACCTACTTTGTGGTTTCTGCACCTTAGATCCGCTGTTGATTAATTCATCTTTGTTTCCCAGCATTTCCACACCATTGTGCTCACTTCAGCTTGGTGTTCCTCCGTAAATCCCCAAATCTGCCACTGCCCTGAGTTTTCTGGGCTTGAGTTTCCAGCCCTTGTAAAAAAAAGTTTTCCCCTATAAATCAACACTTCAATGGTGACATGTTCCGATCTGTTTCCCCCTCCTACTCTGAATGCTTGCTGCATCTGATTGGACCGACACTTGCATGATTACAGACCCTTAATATGACTGGCTGTTGAAAATTGGAGGGAAAATTGCAAGCAGTTAGATTTCCATCTGTCTAGGCTCTCTCCCGCTTGGTGCTGGACTGCTTCTCTAATTGCGACACCGGTCTCCCCCCTCTCTCCCCCCTCAATAATGCGGGCAAAATACATTCTGCTGCTTGCTATGATAAGGGTAATCCTGCTGGCCATGAAAGCAACCATTGATGCATGTGCTTTGTTCATGCATAAGCTTTCCCATAGATAGCGGGAACATTTGATTCAAAACTCCCTTCTTTACATCAGTGCCAGGCACCACTTTGATGTCAGGCACCGCAGAAGGTTCTGTCGGAAATCATGGCAAAATTGGTTTATTCTTGCAGGAATACAGGTGCCTTGTCGCTACTGGGTTTACCCACGCAATCTTGACTGTTGGGACAATTTTGTTCAAAGCTTCTGGGACGATGAGCAGTGGCTTTCACGGTTCTGCATGACATGAGGTACCTTCGTGGAAATTGTTGCCACATTACGTGGAAGACTGATGAGGCAGTCAACAGTGATGAGGGAACCCGTGTCTGTGGAGCAAAGGGTAGCGGCAACAATTTGGTACCTTGTAAATTCAAACACTTACAAGAAAGTTACTGAGCAGTTTGGCCTCGGACTGTCCACCATGGGAGAGATCATGCTAAAAGTGTGCTTCACAATGGAGAAGCAGCTTCTACAGAAGACTGTTTGCCTGGGAAACTCAGTGGGGTCGGTAGGTAACCACCGTTTAACAGTAAAGCGCCTCAATGCTATCATGTACCCCAGCAGCGTGCGGCCCTCTTTCCCCTTTACCATTGTAGCATATGATGCCACAATGGTTGAGCGTTATAATACGATCACTTGTGCTGTTTGTTTCAGGAATTTCTCATGGCTTGATGTGCTCACTGTATTATCTATTACTGATTATTTTACATCGGCATTTGCTTTCGTTTTTTAACAGCTCATGGATGGATTCCTGCACCTTGGTTTCCCAAACTGCATCGGCGTGGTGGATGGAACCCACATTCCAATCTGGTCACCCAGAGGATGGCAGAGGAATACAGAAACAGGAAAAATTTTGCTCAATGCTGCTCCAGAGCACAGTTGACCACTCTGGCCACTTCATTGACATCGAAGTGGGCTGGAGTGGTTGAAACCATGATGCCTTTGTATTTGTTAACTCTGCGCTTTGCACAGCAATGGACTCTGGAGTTTTTGTACCTGGTAATCCCAGTATCAATCTTGGCGGAATCACCGTTCCACCATTGATCATTGCAGACGTGGCATACCCGCTAAAGTGGCTAATGAAGCTGTATGGGAGGACCGCAGACTCGTGATTCTTTGACCGTAAATTAAGTAGGGTGAGGTACATAGTTGAATGTTCTTTTGGATGCTTGAAATAGAGATGGCGTTGTCTGCAGTCGAAATTTAATGTCTTTGAAGAGAATGTGGTGGCAATAATTACTGCCTGCGTTATCCTTCACAATATATGTGAAAAAAGGGTCATAATGTTGACCTCGAATGACCATCCCCAAGTGGCGATTCCGGAAGAGGAAGTTATTTATGATAGGAACTACAGGCACCATTGCGAGGAAGGGAAAGTTGTCAGGGATGCAGTAGCTCAATACATGTATAGGCATAGAGAGCTCCTGTGACTCCTCATAGAAAGAAAGGTGTGACCTACTATGGACAGGCCATGAAGCACCTTTCCAATCGATCACTCTAATTGTGTTTGCATTTTGAACAGTAATAGCCTTTGGATTTCCAAGTACCATTCTGGACTGTTGATTGTTGCTAGAAACAACCCTACCAATGCTGTGCTGAGGGTTCTAAATGTTGCTTGTGTGTTCCATGTTCAAACCTGTTCATTTTTATTAAAAACTCAGTTTTTTCCAACATGCTTTTATTTCTTGCTTGTGCCCTAAAGAAATGTAACAATGCCAGGTGTGTGCTGGGATACACAGGGAACACTTTGTGGACACAGAGTGACTGGGGTGGAGGGGGGGAATTTGATTTTGCCTTACACAGGGAGCATGTCTTTGGAGGCCCTCATTTCTGCAGTCTTATCTAATGGAGATCAGCTGTAATTCAGAGTGATCTCGAGGTGAAAGATTATACTCGCTTAACATGATTGTTGATAGAGGTTCCACTCATGGCATCACCTCCACTGAAACACTAATCAATGTTTACAAGATGCGGAAGCAGTGAAAATTTTCATCAGGTCCAATTGTAGCTTAGCCCATGGGATGGGGGAAGGAGTAAATTAAAAATAGGTTTAGCCATCCTTTGTTGGCCAATCAATATTGACATACAACACCCATGTGCATGCGTATGCACACAGAAACCAATTGAGGAAAAATGGCCGCCTCACAATGGGGAACTTTCTGGCAGGTGACGGAGGTGTCCCTGTTGCTGAACACTGCCCAAGAAAAAGGATATGTGGGGAAACTGATGGCAAGCAATCAGTCGATATACCTGACCCTGTCCCGTACGCTGCACAGCTGCGGATTCCCACAAACGCCGGAACAGTGCAGGACCAAATTTAAGTGCCTGAAATCGGACTTCTTCGCCTCACTTGAGGAGTGGGAAGGAATTTCGAGATGCAGCGGTCGCATTCGACACCATAAGGAAATGATACATCTTTGGGAGGTGGCAGGCTGACCATGATGGAAAGACAGAAATCACAAGGGTAAGCCGAAGTTTTCAAGAAGGCATGACTGCCGTGCCCTTATAACTGCTCTTTATAACATTTCCCCCATGCCTAAATACTGTTCTTCCTGATTACTTATAGTGCAGACAAATGTGGTGTCACTGCCCACACTGGCAATCAAACTAACAACCAGGAAGTAAAGCTTTCTGAAAGCAATACTTTTTCTGATCATTTCTCATGAGAGCTGTAGAACCAAATCTACTTTGCTACATTTAAAATGTGGAATAAATGAGAGGTGACTGTAAGCCGATCATAGCAAACTGATCGCAGTTGTTTTGCATGGAGTCAGAGATTACTGTTGTCATGACTAGAGCTTGCCGTTACACCATCAATGGATGATTTGAAAAAGTGGCCGGTTTTTATCTTTCTCTAATCTCATGTTTACAGCACTGTATGGGAAAAACCCCATAGAAGAGCGGGGAACGCAGTCAGAACCTGAGCGAAGTGAAGACCCAATTTATGTGGATTCCTCTGATACTGTGATGGAGACAGACCTTCCTTCTGGAGAGACAACTGAAGACAAGAGTGAGCATGGGGATGTTGGAGAGGCTGTCACACTGCCAGGTAAGTTAGAGAGACAAATGAATTGATGTCACATTCCCTCAGCCTAGCAAAGGGACTATGATGTTAAGTTATTTTTGGAAACAGTCGACATAGTGCCCAAGCAACAGAACCACCACAGTGGGAGATGGAACACTCACCATGAATGAGAGATGGCGCTGAGCTTCTGACACACAAAAAAGCCAGAGGAAACTGTCAAGATAATAAAATAAACACCGAGATGAGGCAGCTAGCAGTGACTGATCTGTATCATCAGTAGTTACAGAGTGATGACAGGTAGCTATCATGTGATACCAGCCAGGTGATATACTTCTCTGTAAATGTCAAGGACACCTGGGCTGGCACAGTGAGTCAGCACTGTGTGGGGATAGGCTACTGAGTAATATATAAAGATGCAGAGTCTTTTACTGTAAAGAGCTCCAGCTCTGTGGGTTGCTGGCAAAGCACTTTGTCAGCCAACGTAATATATCTGTAATGTATCCACCTGTAAATTGTATAATACACCATTTGTAGTGAAGCTTGGTGTGTCGTGTCTTCTCTTGAACCTGCCACTGACACCTGTGTAGCATACTAAACCGCGACAGGGTTATGGGCCCAGTTCCCGCGTGGCTGCACTAGGCTGTGGAGGTTCTGAAGCAAGAGAAAGAACGAGAGAGCCTGGAGCAGAAGGTGGATGTCCACATCCGACGGTGAGAGCAGCCCAGAGGATGTGCTGGACGGTGTGGAAGAAGGCTGATGCTACCCCCCGAGTTAATATATTGAATTACCGCCATCGGGATATGTCCTCGGACAGGATTACTTGGGCGTTGGACTACTCCCACTTGTCAGGTGCCATTTCCAATATCATCCGAAAGAATTGGCACATTTTGTCTGATTTACCAGGGTGTAACAACTTTCCACAGATTGGATACCGGCGTACTAGGAATCTTAAAGATTTTTTAGTCCACTCTGACTTTAGACCTAAATCTGAGGTTTCCAGTTTGCCACAGGGACATTTTCCCTGTGGGCATTGCAATATTTGCGCGTTGAGTATAGAACTAACCACTGTCAAAAATCCAATATCAGGAAAATATCTTTATTCCAGATTCTTTTCCACCTGCAGCACTCATAATGTAGTGTATCTCCTCATTTGTGATTGTGATCAGCTTTATGTTGGCTGCACCACCCGCCCGGTGCGATTACGTATTCAAGAACATATTTCTAGATGTAAAAATCCAAGCGTGGACCTTCCACTGTATGAACACCTTAGGACTAGACATGTTTCTGACAGACCCTTCCGTTTTTCTGTGTTGGAAGTTGTTTCTACACCGGGAATTCGTAACCGGTTTCTCCTCCAGGCTGAAACTAGGTGGATCGTTAGACTTCGGTCCATGATCCCGCATGGCCTTAATAACCAATTGGAACTTTCCTCCTTTTTATGACCTTTTTGATCTTCCATCCTTGTTCTTCCCTGGTCGTCAGTACCCTGCCCTTTTAGTCCCTTCCTTCCCCCCCTCCTCTCCTTCTCTCCTCCCTCCCTCCCTTTCTCTTCCCCCCCCCTTTCCCCCCTTCCTCTGGTTGACGGTCGAAATAAATCGCTACTGAATAATATCTTGTATATAAATTGTTAACTACCTTGTGAATAATAATTTATTGTACTGTGCTTTTAAAATAATTTACTGTACTGTGTCTTTAAAATGAACGTGTGTATGTTACTATGGTCCCACCCTGATATATATTTAAGCGTTTGTATTACCCCACCCCCCTTTACTCCGCATATGTTGGATAATTTCCTGGGAGTTCACAATTGTAATTTATGTTGTAAGTACTACTCTTATGTCCTCTTGGGGGAGGGTGTTTTACGTTATAGCATGTTTTCTTTAACTCCGACGCATATTATTGCTTTATGTTACTCCTTAGATGTTATGGCCTGATGAAAGACGTATTTAGGTCTGAAACGAGATAACGAGAACGATTTGGCCGGCTTATGCTCGTTGCCTCAGCTCTCCGTTCCTGCTCACCTTGCAGCGGCTCTTACAAGTGTCGGATTGAGACGGCTTGTTGTGTTTGGCCCAGTGCCTTACTCATCTGTTCCCGCTCATTCTACAGCGGCTCCTACAAGCGTCGGACCGGGACGTTTTTTGCCTCAGTGGCTTTAATTTGCTTACCTTCAGCGGTTTCTACATGTATTGGACCGGGACAGCTTGTTGGACTACGGCTGTTATATATGTCTACTAGGGCCGTTGCCCTTTCTATGAAATTGGGGACTATACTAGCCTCAGCTATTATTGGCAATAATATTGTATAATTACTGTTCTTTGGAATTACTTAATGTTCCTTGTATTTTTCGTATTACACATTTAAATTGCTTAAAGTTGCATTTTTCCGCCTGGGGTGAGCTTTTTTGGTTGTGTAGTGTGTGGTTGAATTGTGGCTAAGCTCTCTACCCCCCCTTTTTTGCAATTTTTCTAGTCGTGCCCGGGTCTCATGGCGGATTACAGAGATACTTTTGCCTTCTCTCATTCTGAGAGGGAAAGAATTTTGTCCATTGTCCCTTCCTTATCAGATGGTCGGGGTGGGTCTTCATCCCAGGACTGGGATCTCCTCACGGAGCAACTCATGAAATATACTAAATTGAATTTACATGCGGCTTCACTTACAGAGTATAGCAAGGAAAATATCATCCCCAGGGGGCTTCGGATGCATAAGCCCCCGGGGATGTATAAGGAGGATGAAATCTTTAAGAAAAGATGGGCTTCAATTCTTAACAAGTGTTCATTTGATTTAATGTTACTATTAATTGAACGTATAGCCCAGGAAAAGGATACGGTGGGTACTGAAGTGGAGAGTCTAAAGATAAACTTACAGTCTAATTACAGTGAGGAGGAATTTAAGAACAGGTCTAGTGAGATTGATAGATTAATTAAAGATAGTGAACTGAAACTAAAGGATTTGAAGATGAAAAAACTAAATAGGGATAGACGTGACTACTCCAGTGGTAATGTTTACAACTGGAAGGAACCAGCCTTTAAAAAGAGGGTCACGTGGGCGCCATCTACCTCAGGGGGTCCTGATTTCGACACTACTGACCCCTCGGATACGGAGCAGTCTGGAGATGAAGGGGGACGTACTCTCAGAAGTCGTATAATTCCTACCTCACAAGCCAGACGGCCTTTTTTGACCAAGGGACGGCTATCCCGCAGGGGGAGATACAAGACGTAGTTTTTAACTTGTCTTCTCATGTGCTCTCCCCTATTGAACGTAAGGTTTTGAATAAAGGCTTAGGTTACGTCCCGACCCCACAGTATAATTCCCTCAACACCCGTGTTGATTTGTTCAAATTGTTCAGACAATTGAAATTAAAGAAATATTTTGGCAACACTGGTTCGGCTCCTTCACATGGCCTTAATAGCAAGTCTTTTTTCATCCCTCAGGTTTCTGATATACGACTGGATGTTTTTGAAAAATTAGTTCTTAGCGAGGTGGAGAAACTAGAAGGGAGGGAGCGCTCTCGGTGGCATAATATGACTCACCAAGAGATGGCAGCCTTGCGCTCCCTACAGCGAGATTCAAATTTGGTTATAAAACCTGCCGACAAAGGGGGAGGGATTGTTTTACTCAATAGAACTGATTATCAGGAGGAAGTTTTGCGTCAACTGGCTGATAGTGAATTCTATCGCCCTATAGAATATGATCCTACACAAGAGATCGGCCGTGTGATTAAATTAATAGTAGATAATGCATTAGGGAACAATTTTATAAATCAATCAGTTCACCGAGCCCTTCTCGTTTCTGAACCTAGAACTCCTGTTTTCTATTGTCTTCCTAAAATTCATAAATCGTTGATATCTCCCCCAGGTAGACCAATCATTTCGGCATGCAACTCCCTCCTGGAACCTTTGGCCCTCTATCTCGATCAATTTTTACAACCTTTAGTTTCACAAGTCAAATCGTTTATTAAAGACACCACTGAACTTATCCAATTGGTGGAGAATATGGACGTTCCACATGGAGTGGAGCTTTTAACTATGGACGTCCAATCTCTATACACTTCCATCCCCCATTCAGATGCTAGGACAGTTGTTCAGGGGGCATTGGATCGGCGCACCTGTAAGTTTCCACCTACCTCCTTCCTCCTCGATCTGTTAGATATCATTATGGAGAGAAATTACTTTAGATTTGACTCTCAATTTTTCTATCAGATTAGGGGGGTCACCATGGGATGCCCGGCAGCCCCCTCCATTGCAATATTGTATATGGCCAATTTGGAGGAGCAATTTATTTATAATGAAGAGGCCAACCCGTTCCACTCAGAAATTGTCTGTTTTCGGAGGTACATTGACGACATCTTTTGTGTGCTGCGCACGTCCAATAAAATCCAAGAGTTTATGGAATGGATAAATGGGTTAGATTCTAATATTAAGTTTACCCATCAGAGTAGTAATGAGAGTATTCCTTTTCTTGATGTGGTTGTTTACAAACAGCCCTCCGGGGGGCTGGGGGTTAAACCCTATCGAAAGCCCACAGATAGATCAGCCTACCTTCAATATACTTCCCATCATCGGCCCACCTTAAAACGGAACATTCCAGTGGGGCAGTTCCTGCGCGCTAAGAGAAATGCTACGTGCTGGCAGGATTATTACATCGAGGCGGCTCGCATGAGCTCGGCTTTTGCTACCCGCGGCTACCCCCCATGGGTTATAAATAGAGCAAGGAAGAAGGCTGATGCTACCCCCCGAGTTAATATATTGAATTACCGCCATCGGGATATGTCCTTGGACAGGATTACTTGGGCGTTGGACTACTCCCACTTGTCATGTGCCATTTCCAATATCATCCGAAAGAATTGGCACATTTTGTCTGATTTGCCAGGGTGTAACAACTTTCCACAGATTGGATACCGGCGTACTAGGAATCTTAAAGATTTTTTAGTCCACTCTGACTTTAGACCTAAATCTGAGGTTTCCAGTTTGCCACAGGGACATTTTCCCTGTGGGCATTGCAATATTTGCGCGTTGAGTATAGAACTAACCACTGTCAAAAATCCAATATCAGGAAAATATCTTTATTCCAGATTCTTTTCCACCTGCAGCACTCATAATGTAGTGTATCTCCTCATTTGTGATTGTGATCAGCTTTATGTTGGCTGCACCACCCGCCCGGTGCGATTACGTATTCAAGAACATATTTCTAGATGTAAAAATCCAAGCGTGGACCTTCCACTGTATGAACACCTTAGGACTAGACATGTTTCTGACAGACCCTTCCGTTTTTCTGTGTTGGAAGTTGTTTCTACACCGGGAATTCGTAACCGGTTTCTCCTCCAGGCTGAAACTAGGTGGATCGTTAGACTTCGGTCCATGATCCCGCATGGCCTTAATAACCAATTGGAACTTTCCTCCTTTTTATGACCTTTTTGATCTTCCATCCTTGTTCTTCCCTGGTCGTCAGTACCCTGCCCTTTTAGTCCCTTCCTTCCCCCCCTCCTCTCCTTCTCTCCTCCCTCCCTCCCTTTCTCTTCCCCCCCCTTTCCCCCCTTCCTCTGGTTGACGGTCGAAATAAATCGCTACTGAATAATATCTTGTATATAAATTGTTAACTACCTTGTGAATAATAATTTATTGTACTGTGCTTTTAAAATAATTTACTGTACTGTGTCTTTAAAATGAACGTATGTATGTTACTATGGTCCCACCCTGATATATATTTAAGCGTTTGTATTACCCCACCCCCCTTTACTCCGCATATGTTGGATAATTTCCTGGGAGTTCACAATTGTAATTTATGTTGTAAGTACTACTCTTATGTCCTCTTGGGGGAGGGTGTTTTACGTTATAGCATGTTTTCTTTAACTCCGACGCATATTATTGCTTTATGTTACTCCTTAGATGTTATGGCCTGATGAAAGACGTATTTAGGTCTGAAACGAGATAAAGAGAACGATTTGGCCGGCTTATGCTCGTTGCCTCAGCTCTCCGTTCCCGCTCACCTTGCAGCGGCTCTTACAAGCGTCGGATTGAGACGGCTTGTTGTGTTTGGCCCAGTGCCTTACTCATCTGTTCCCGCTCATTCTACAGCGGCTCCTACAAGCGTCGGACCGGGACGTTTTTTGCCTCAGTGGCTTTAATTTGCTTACCTTCAGCGGTTTCTACATGTATTGGACCGGGACAGCTTGTTGGACTACGGCTGTTATATATGTCTACTAGGGCCGTTGCCCTTTCTATGAAATTGGGGACTATACTAGCCTCAGCTATTATTGGCAATAATATTGTATAATTACTGTTCTTTGGAATTACTTAATGTTCCTTGTATTTTTCGTATTACACATTTAAATTGCTTAAAGTTGCATTTTTCCGCCTGGGGTGAGCTTTTTTGGTTGTGTAGTGTGTGGTTGAAGTGCTGGTGGATAAGCTAACAGCAACAAATTACTCTATGTGGTCCTTCAAAATGGAGCATTATCTAAAGAAGGAGTCAATCTGGAGGTATGTAAACGACTCTCCAGTTGCTCCCACAGCTGCCGAGATAACTGCCGATGAAAAAGCCCTTGTGCACATTGTATTAAGCCTGGCAGATGACCAACTGCTATATGTGCGGGGGAAGACGACGGCAAAGCAAGCGTGGGATGCTTTAAAAACTGTGTATGCAAGAATGTCTGCTGGATCCCTCATAGCCTTGACGAGGCGTCTGTATCGCCTGGTTATGAAGCAGGGAGACTCTGTTACCTGTGGTAATGTGATAACCATTCATAGTCCCTATTCAGTCCCAGCTTGACAGAGTCAAATTTGCATATGAATTCCAGTTCAGCAGCCTCCCGTTGGATTTTGTTTTTGAAAGGTTTCTGTTGAACTACAGCGACCTTTAAGTCTTTGATGGAATGTCCTGGTAGATTGAAGTGTTCTCCCACTGGTTTCTGGACGTTTCCATTTCTAATGTCAGATTTGTGTCCATTTATTCTTTTGCGTAGAGGTTGGCTGGTTTGTCCAATGTACAGAGCAGAAGGACATTGTTGGCACATGAGGGCAGATTGGAGGATGAGCAGCTGTAAGAGCCAGAGACAGTGTAGTTGATGCCATTGGGTCCTGTAATTGTATTTTCTGGGTAGATATAGGGGCAGAGCTGGCATCTGGGTCTGTTGCAGGGCCTGGTACCTGTGCTGGTAACTCTGCTGGCCGATTCATGGTTGTGAGTGAGAAGTCGTTTAAGGTTGGGGGGCTGTCTGTAGGCAAGGAAAGATCTTCCACCCAGGGCTTCTGAGAGAGAGGTATCATTTTCCAGGATGGGTTGTAGCTCACTGATGATACGTTGGATGGGTTTGAGCTGGGAGCTATAGGTGACAACCAGTGGTGTTCTGGAATTCATATGCAAATTTGACTCTGTCAAGCTGGGACTGAATAGGGACTATGAATGGTTATCACATTACCACAGGTAACAGATTTCCTTTACAGAGGTGGGGTCTGGGGGAGCTCAGTGGCACCTGGCGTGGGCTTTCGGGAACCACAGATCTCTTTGTCAGATGCATCTGGCAGGGAGAGCTGTGGTTGTCGAAGGCTCATACTGCATTGGAAATGGATGGTCTAGCTGTTTGGCTGCTACAAACTAACACGGCAAACTCCTTTGAAGCCAACTGATACACAAACTAAAAGGAGATGTTTACATATACTAGCAAAGGAATGTTTTGATTGCACCCTCCCCCTTCCTCCCCCTAATTGCCTCTTCTCTCTCCTCCTCTTCTGTATTTGACCAGTCTCTGTATCAGGCATCTGACGAAGAGAACTTGATTCTCGAAAGCTTATGCTACAATAAAATTGGTTAGTCTTAAAGGTGCTACTGGACTCTTTTTGATTTCACTATTAACATTAAATATTGCAGAGTCTGCTCCCTCCCTTCTTTGCTTCTGACTCTGCTTCTGTGCTACCAACCCACCCCCTGATCTTCATGCTCACCTACTCCTCTCCATCCAATGACCATCTTCCAAACAACCACTGAAATTTCACAATGTTACCCCATAGGATCTCAGCAACTATTTTAGATTGCTTCACAGGCTTACCAAGTTCCTGCTTCCAGTGGCTGAGTCTCTTGCCACCATGCAATTTCAACAGAGATAAATGTAAAGTTCTGCATTTAGGTAGGAAAAATCAAAGGCACAGTTATAGGATGGGGGAGACCTGTCTTGGCAGTAGTACATGTGAAAAGGATCTAGGGGTCTTAGTAGATCATACACTGAACATGAGTCAGCAGTGTGATGCTGTAGCTAAAAAGCCAAATGTGATTTAGGCAGTATCAACAGAAGTTTAGTGTCTAGATCATGTGAGGTGATGGCATCACTTTACTGTGTTCTGGTTAGATCTCATTTGGAGTACTGTGTACAGTTTGGGCACCACCGTTTAAGAAGGATGTTGACAAGCTGGAACATGTCCAAAGGAGGGCAATGAAGAGGGTGAGGGGTCTGGAGACCAAGTCCTATGAGGAAAGGTTGGAGGAGCTCAGTATGTTTAGCTTGGAGAGGAGGCGGTGACTAAGAGGTGATATGATAGCCCTCTTCAAGTATTTGAAGGGCTGTCACATAGAGGATGGAGCAGAGTTTTTTCTGTTACCCCAGTGGGTTGGACCAGAAACAGTGGGTTAAAATTAAAGCAAAAGAGTTTTTGGCTAAACATTAGGAAGGACTTCCTGACAGACCAATTCCTCCATGGAAGAGGCTTCCTTAGGAGGTGGTGGGATGTCCTTCCTTGGAGATATTTAAGAAGAGGTCATCTGACAGCTATGATGATTCTCTGACTTAATATGAACGTACCCAGATCAAGAGAGGGAGTGCATGAAGGGATGAGCCGGTGCTTGGCTCTCATGGCCCTTTCCTATATGCCCAGGGTAATGCTGTTCACCACTTTGGGGTCAGGAAGGAATTTTCCTCCAGGCCAGATTGGCCAGGGATCATGGAGGGTTTTTGCCTTCCTCTGGGCATAGAGCAGAAGTCACTGAGGGAGGTGGGGGTAGCTGTGAATGTTCTGCATTGTGCAGGGGGCTGAACTAGATGACTCTTGACTTCCAGCTCTATGTTTCAACTCCCACAATCACTAATGTTAATAGTGGGAGAAAAGCAGGGAGGAACATTTGACCAAGAAGTGATGTAACTTTTGGGTTACACTGTAAGAATTTCTCAAATCTCTATGGTTTTTATGTCACTTCTGGGTCAGATGTGACACTTCCCAAGCCCCACCCCAGAAATCTTCTAGCTGTTGCAAGCAGATGCCTGACAGTGACAACTCTATTGTTTAGGCAATCACAGAAATCAGTGATGTTATTTATGGTTGCCTAGCAATCTAAAATAGCTACTTATATCTCGCCATGTAGCCTCATTTCATTTTTTTTCGCTTTCTCTCTTTTTGGTTCAGCTTAAGACTTCCTACAGAGCCATTTTGCCAATCTTTTCACACTGTGTGGATTTTTTGACCCTGGGACCAGGCTGAGAATTAGATATTTGATTCCAAAGGTAAATAACATTTCACAAATCCACAATGTGCTTTGCAAAAGCAGATGATAGTAAAAACAAAGCCCTTTGTAGCAGGTGTCAGAAGTGATCCTATCTTTTTTTTACAGTACTGCCTCAATCTGCCTCTCTTTTGAAAATTTATTCACCACAAGATTGATGTTTAAATGAGAGTCAATGGTAGGGTTGCTGTTCCCCCGGTGGGGGTAAGGGATCCCCAGTTCCCACTCTCCCCCACACCTCTCAGTGGGCCGGCGGGGTGGGGGAGGCAGGGAAACAGGCTTCCCGGGCGTGCTCCCAGGGCGGCGTGATGACATCGTTCCTAGGAGTAATGTCATCATGCCGCCCCAGGAGTACTTTCACACTTTGCATGGGTCCAATTTGGGCCCCAACGGGCTGAAATTGGCCAGTGTGAAGTGCACGCTCACTCCCGAGCCTGCAGAATGATGTCATTTCCCAGAAGTCAGAAGTGAAAAAGAGAGGTTTGTGCTGGGTCCCCACCTCCTGCCGAGAAGGTAAGGGAGATCTGGCGACCCTAGTCAATGGAACTTGGTTTATTCTTCAGATCCAGTACCTGCAGACTACTGAACACAGAAAGATGGAAGATAGGCAATAAATGTGAGCATGAGGAAAGAAACCATCTAAACAAACTGTAGCTTAAAGTACTGCATCTCTTAAAGGTGATGTTTTGCTTTTCTTTTTGCTGAAAGTAACAGTGTAGATCTGCTTTCTAATAAGAAAAAGAGTGTGTGGGGGGGGGGAGTTAATGGGCCTACAAGGGCATGACACTAGTTATAATGGCATGGCATTATCTTTATCTTAGGCCTGAAACTGTAGCTTACTTAGTGTGGTAGAAACGTTAAATTTAGGATGATTCACGAGTGCCTCCTAAAGCAACTGAAATCTCAAACCCTTCTGGTTTACAGGAAAATAACTCCTTGTTACTCACAGTCAAACTAGATGAGACACCAGATCCAAAAACAGCACATGTCAGTTTCCTACAAGTTTTGATGGGAAATGTAGTGAGGCTTCTCAGCAGACTACCTCTGCTGGCCCTGGCAGAAGAAGGGCACCTGGCACCATGCCAAAGCCTCATGCCCAGGAAGGTGCAGCTGCCCCACATGCCCCCCTTCCCAGCCCGGGCTGGAAGAGCACCCTTCTGGGATGGCACCGGAGCTGGTCAAAGTAGGGGCGGGGCGGGGCGGGTAAGGCAACACACCATGCAGACCTGGGCAGGATAGAGAACAGGGCAGTGGGTCAGCCCACCAGACGCCGACTGTGGAAGGTGGTGGGCAACACTGGCTGGCTTCTCCTCGACAGTGAGAGCCAAACGCCTCTCCCCGCCACTGGAGAAGAACAGCCGTGGCTCCCCCCTTTCCCACCCATCACTCACTCATCCAGTGCCTGGGTTGCTGGCAGGCAGAACTCATGGGAGGGAGCCGGGGAGCCAGTCCACATGCTGCTCCGTGGCTGGGGAGCGCCACAGTGCAGGCGAGGCCCCAGAGCTCTCGCCCTTCCACTTGAAGGAAAGCGGAAGGCGTCAGGCCCAGGCCAGGCGAAGCAAACAGCACAGGCAGCAGTCAGACGAGATACCTCACTGCATTTCCCATCAAAACTTGTGGAAAACTGACACATGCTGTTTTCATGTCTGGTGTCTTGTCTAGTTTGACTGTCAGTCCTCACTGGGTGACCTTTGTCAGATTTAATCCTTTTTTTTGACAAAGGACAACCAGTTTGGGCCAGATCCTCTATTTGTCATGGAAGTGCCAAGCCATTAATTGGATGGGACTGCTATTTTGGGAATTTCCTGAGTGGTAAATATCATTTTGATAAAAGTTTCTGATTGGTTACAGTAGCCTCTTACATCAGAGGTGTTGCTTTACTTGGATTTGTTGAATTTGCTAATCAGTCTCACAGAGGAGGCTGGCTTAGGTCAGAGTGCATTGCCAATAAATATCTCAGCGCTCTGGACCTTTTTTTCATCCCCACTTTGGAACAGCATGACATCTGGAGACCCCGAAACCAGTTGGTAGGGGTTAAAGCTTCCTCCACTATCTTGGTACTACCAGGAACTCTGTACATGCTCTAAAGAACCTGCTCAACCTTAGACAAATTTGAATAATTAAATAAATACATTAAGTACAATAATAAATAAATACAAAATAAGATCCCCTTGGTGGGTTAGAATAATTCTAGATCCTATCACTTTATAAGGGTATTTTAAAGCATAGTATACTCTGTTACAAGTACACTGGGACTAATAAATAGAAAATTGTTTAACTCTTTAAAAGAGGACAAGAGTGCAGGATGTGCACTAAACTTAAAATAACATCTTTTAATGTTAGAGGATTGGGAAACCCCATTAAACGTAAGCGCATAATTTCCACTCTAGCAAAAACAAACTCACAAGTCATTCTACTACACAAGTCAAGTCTACTACAAGAAACTCATTTCAGACCAGGAAATTCCAACATATTAAAAGCCAATTGGATAGGTTCACAATTTCATGCAGAAGGATCATCCAAATCTAGGGGAGTTGCCATTCTAATAACTAAAAACCTACCTTTCCAAAAGAAAAAGCTTCTCAAGGATCCCAAAGGGAGATTTATTTTTGTTAAAGGTATGATAGAAGGACAAGCATACACTTTTGCTTCAATATATGCACCAAACAACCAACAACTTGTCTTCATAGAGGAAACTCTTAACACCTTATCCTCCTTTCAGGAAGGTCAGCTGATAATAGGAGGAGACCTGAATTATATCATTAACCACTCTCTAGACAAAACAGTGCTCAATACCAAAACAGTTAAAAGCAAAAAGAAAAAACAAAAAAGGAAATCTATTGCAAGGCTTGCCACATTGCTTCAGAATAACAATCTCCTAGACGCATGGAGGCACACTCATGTAGGAGAAAAAGACTTTTCATATTACTCCCCCAGACACAAAATTTATACAAGGATAGATTATATCCTTGTTTCTTCCTCTCTAGGTGATAAACTTTTAAGTTCTGAAATGGGTAATATATTAATATCAGATCATGCATGGGTCAGCATAACGTTTGAAAATAAGTGGTGCCAATCTCAGAATAGGCAGTGGTGCTTTCCTAAAAAATTATTGTATAATCAACAAAGTTCAGCAGAAATAGAAAATTTTTTAGAGACAATCATAGCAGAGAATAGTTCGCAAGAGGTAGACCCACACATTTTCTGGGTTACTATTAAAACAGTAGCTAGGGGACATATAATTTCACTAACTTCCAGAATTAATAAGGAAAAAATAAAGCAAAAACAGGAACTCTTGGCCGAAATTAAACAGTTGGAAACAAACCATAAAAAAACAGGTAATGAAAAAAACTATAGAAAACTGCTTAACAAACGTAAGGTTTTGGAAACATTAGAAACAAGGGATATTCACAAAAACTTGTTATATCTTAAACAGAAATACTGGTTCAACTCGCCTAAGGCCCTTCGTATGCTTTCTAACAGAATAAAAAAGAAAAGAGGGTCTACCATGATTAATAGTCTTAAGGCTAAAAAAGGAAATGTGCAAACTACTACTAAGGAAATCTTAAACATCTTCACTGATTTCTATTCTAATTTATACTCCTCAAAGGCCCCGGATGAGGTTAGAATTACCAACTTTCTAGGAAAGATTAGAAATTTTACTAAATTGACTATGGCAGATAGAGAATTTCTAGAAAGACCAATTGCCCAACAAGAAATTTTAGAAGCTATAAAAAATGCCAAAAATAATAAAACGACAGGTCCAGATGGGTTCCCTGTGGAATTTTATAAAAAATATGCAAAGTTACTAGCCATTCATCTAACAAAGACATGCAACGCCATAGTAATATCAGGGAAAACACCACCTACTTGGGAAATGGCTACGATAATAATAATTCTAAAGCACAGTAAAGGTCCATTAAATCCAGCTTCTTACAGGCCTATCTCAATACTTAATCACGACTACAAACTCCTTACTGCAATAATGACAAAACGTCTTAATACTTTTATAGACAAATATATCCACTCAGATCAAGCAGGCTTCATCCCAAAACGTGACATAACTAATAACATTCATAGAACTTTAAATCTCCTGGCTCATTGTAAACTCAATAAAATAGAAGCGGCCTTTCTGTCCTTAGATGTGGAAAAGGCCTTTGATTCGGTTGAAATCAAATACCTAATTAAAACTATGCAAATGATGAACTTTGGCAATAACTTTCTATCTATAATCCAATCTATCTATAATCAACCAAAAGCAAATATCAAGGTAAATGGGCAGTTATCAAATTCAATCAACATTGGACGTGGTACTAGGCAGCGATGCCCGTTGTCACCTATACTGTTTGCCATCGCCCTTGAGCCACTAGCGATAGCGATTAGAGAAAATGACTCCATAAATGGTATAGATATAGGGACATCCAAGTATAAAATCAGCTTATTCGCTGACGATATGTTGCTCTATCTGAAAAACCCCAATCAGTCTTTAAAGCATTTACATCACCTTTTAGAAATCTTTGGTAGAATTTCAGGACTGATAGTAAATCAAGGAAAATCCCAAATTTTGTCAGTGAATTTGCCTAGTCACAGGATAACTCAGATAAAAAACTCATACAACTTCCAGTGGACTAATAAACAGTTAACTTATCTAGGTATTAAAATATCAGTGGATGTTAATGATCTTATTAAAGTTAATCATGATAAAATAATTTCAGACATAAAATCAGATATGCAAAATAAGAAAAAACTGAACCTTTCTTGGTGGGATAGATTCCACATAATTAAATCCTTCTATGTACCAAAACTTCTATTCCTGTTTAGATCTATTCTGGTGAAAATATCAACAACCCAACTGAAAAAATGGCAATCAATTCTGAATAGATTTTTGTGGCAAGACAAACCTCCACGGGTCTCTTTTAATATCCTCTCGCTGAAACATTCAAAAGGAGGTTTAAACTTTCCTGACTTGGCAATTTACCAAAAAGCAGTTAGTCTGTTTAACATTCTACAACTCTTATCAGCGCCTGAACTCTCTAGTTGGAATATACCATTGTGTTCACTCCCAAAATCATTCTCACTTGGAGACTTGATTTGGAATCAAAGAAAGGATCGCCCTCCATTAAATAATAACATATTACTGTCAGCAGTACTATCAGAATGGGATTTAATAAGAGATAAAATAGTTCCTAAGATTTCAAGATTCTCTTCTTTTCACAATCAAACATGGCTTCCACCAGGAAAAAACAGTAATTATAACTTGGTCCTCAAAGATATGCAACTCAATAGGCTTATAGACATAACTTCTGGGAAAGATATTATGTCAAAACAAGAACTGGAAAATAAAACGCAAAAGAAAATTCATTGGTATGTTTACATGCAGATTAAAAACATGACAGAGAGTATAAATCTTTAAAAAATTATGAGTACCCCTTTGACTGATTTTGAACAAATTTTAAACTATACACAGAGGGAGAAAAAGGGGATGGTATCTAAAATATATGCTATTCTGCTCTCTTGTTTAAAAAGTACTGATTTACCTTGCCAATCCAAATGGCATCAGGATTGCAATACTGAAAAAACACAGGAAAAATGGGAGGAAATCTGGTCATCTTCAATATTTACATCAAAAGTAATTTCTATAAGACTCCAAACGTTTAAAATTATTCACAGGTGGCACTTGACGCCTAAAAGATTGTCTACAATATCATCCTCTTGCTCTCCCCTGTGTTGGAAGGGTTGCAATGAGGTAGGATCCTTCTCTCATTGTTGGTGGGGTTGTCCACGGATAGCCACATTTTGGAAAGACATATTGGAAGTAATAAAACAGATTACGAGTTACGATATTCCATTATCGCCTTCAATTATATTTCTAGACCAATGGAATATTCCGCAGATCCCAAAAGCTATCAGGAATCTTATAGCAATATTTTTAGTTGCAGCGAAATCAGCGATAGCTTCAGTCTGGAATCTGAAGAAAGTGCCAACTAAAGAGATGGGGCTCTCTAAGATATGGGACCATTTCATCCTGGATAAAATTGATGACAATCTCCTCAATGCTGAACGCTTTCCTGCCAGGTCTAATTTCTATGACAAATGGTTCCCTTTTCTTGAATTTATAGACATGCATGATTTGCATCCCAAAATAAGAATTGCTCAGACGTTGACTCAGTTTTCTGATATTTGGTAATATTATGTATGCTTTGTTTAAAAGTTATTGTAATGTTCATATTCTTCAAAACTTGTAAACTATTATTGATTAGTTGTTGTGTTACAGTTGATGTTCATCGTTGATTTCTATTTGTTGTATGTTATAAAGCTTAATTAAAAAAATTATTAAAAAAAAAAAGATGCTTTTTGGCTTCCTTAATACACTATATTTCTCTGGGATGTTTCTCTGAATATCTTCCCTACATGCTAGACTGCACAGACACTACCCAGTTTTCCACAAGGTATTCTCTAGGCTATTTCTTTAGTGGTCTAGTTACTGCCCTTGAAGGAACCCTTCTTAGCAGGTCTAAGCATTCCCAGGAAGTCCTGGAGTGGTGGTGGCACACATTACCAGGGTGCTTCCCAGGTAATCCTTGGTCAAAGAGAGTTTTGCAGCAAGGAAAGTCACCTCCCCCTCTCTGCCTTTAACCCACACAGCATATCCTGTAAAAACCTGGAGGCCCCTCTAGAAAAGCAGGGCCAGTGAACTCTTGTCTCAGTCCTAGAATAAATACACTTGGCTACCCCTTCACATCTATTTTGTCCCAGAAAAACTAGCAAATGCACAACAAATGTAATAGATGCAAGAAATAATAGAACACATCTGAAATAATTTGATGCAGGCCAAACTAATTGATATTTCAGTCTGTTTCCTATTTGTATTATGTCTAATGTTAAAATATTCCTGTTTAATCCAAACAGTTTATGGGGGGACTAATTAATTTGTCTGGATGGCTGTGGAAAACATCACCCAAGATTTAAAAAGACATACTTTCTGCTCTCACAATCCCAGTATAGAAACATTTGATAAAAAAATATCCACTGTGATCTTTATTCAACACCCTTTTAATTAATTAGCTCCAAACATTGAATCGCTTAGTGGAAATGTATTGAATCATTCTGCATGAAATGAAAGAGATTGGGGTTGCGCAGTGACATGTTCAGTCTCACTAGGAAGAATTCACACAATTATCTGAGCATAGTGAATTTATCATTTCCGTAGCACATTTCAGTATTCAATGCTTTCTAATTTTCACTTCTTTTTTCCAGTGTCTTCTGTTCTGGTGCTCCTTCCCATTACCTTGAATAGCCTTTCCTCATGTTAAGTCATTAGTCTGTCTGCCTATCTGTCTGTCTGCCTGTCTGCCTGTTGTGCCTTAACAACGAGAGTTCAAAAGGATGTGGAGTTCATTTCTGCACACAAGTTTGGGTAGGAGATGTGCTAAATAAATCCAGAAACAAACTGGGACCCTGCTGTGCTGAAATTATCCTGGGTGGCTGCCCCAGTGTGAAAAATGTACCTAGTCTGTACTTCCTGTTAGGCTTGAACTACAATCCTAGGGAGGGGAGCATTCAGAGAGCTGACTAGGCATCACATGAGTGAATGTGAGAGTTGCACTGGCACAGCAGCCTGGCACTGCTACGCTGGCAGTGCCAGGGGATCCCAAGTAACTCTCTCAGCTTCTTTGGATGACATTTGCCTGGCGCTGAGTCTTATTTGTCGCAAGCAATGAGGCAGATGTTTACTCACAAGTAGACATGGGCACGAACCAAAAAAATTTAACGAATCCGTGGTTCGTGGTTTGGTGCCGACGACTGTCCGGGGACGAGCCCTCCTGCCCCGGACTCCCGCGGTCCACTGAGGTCCCAGCAGCAACTTACCCGGCCGACGTGGAACCCTCCCCCCCCTGACGAGTGGGCCGAGATGCCAAGGAAGGGCAGCGAAGTGGCCGCGGTCGCAGCAGCCACCTCCTATGCCGCTGCCACTGCCGCTGAAGCCAGGCCAGGGCCAGGGCCAGGGAAGAGTGGCACAGAGCCTGCTGCCTGGCGCTGCCAAGGCTGTGGCCAGGCGCGCCCTGCCGGCAGGGGCTCGCAGCCAACACGGGCAGGAGCCGGCGCTGCCCGACAAGCATGGCAGGGCGCACGGCGGCCGCCGACACAGGCACCCTCCGAGCAGGCCTCACCTTCCCCAACGGGGACTGAAACAGCTCTGGCGCCGCTGCGGCCCCACCCTCCAGGCCGGGGGAAGGGCCAGCAGGCCCGGCTGAGCGAAGGGGAAGAGGCGCAGCAGGCGCTCTTAGGGGAGGGACAACTGGGTAGGAGGAGGAGAGAGAAGGCGGGCGGGGAAACCACTAGGAAGGGGAGACAGGATAGGGGCAAAGGAGGGAAGACAGGCACGAGGGCCAACGGGGGCAGCCAGGCAGGGTGGGGCACAGGGGTGTGGCCCCACCTGGCCAAGGTAATGGGAAGCACGCTGGGGGCGGGAATGTTGGAGTCTGGGTGGGGATGGTGATGGGAGGAGGGTATATTAGGCGGGTTCCTACCTGGGCCGAGGAGGGTAAAGAGGGGACGGAGTCTCGGGAGTGAAGGAACTCCAGAGCAAGTGCCCCGGCTGAGGCCACAGCGGAACTCCAAGGTGGGAGGGGCCCTGCCACAGGAGCCGCCAGAGCAGGCTCGCCAGGAAGATGGACCTGCCTGATGCACCCCCTCCAGGAACGGACCTGCCAGCGCCAGCCCAGGGCAGCAAAGCGCTCAACAACGACGATCCCAAGATCGCGAACTGCAATGAACATTTTCTGTTGCTGAACCGGTTCGCAGTTCATGGGGCTCAGAACGGCCCCAGTTGCACTTAGAGAGCCCATATTCCTTGGGAGTGTTTTGCAGGCTCTCCTACAGCCATCACCCATGTTTGGACATGATTGCAAAAGGGATCTTGGAGTTATATCCTCTCCAATCCAAGGCCCCCAGGAAACTCCCACTTGATACAATTAGAGCCACTGGTTGACGTTGGCCCAGTGTACAGAAGGTGGTTTGTGACGGTGGCCGCCAGGCCTGGCGGGCATGGGGAGGTGGCGACGAGCCCCCTCCCCTCAGGGGGCGGGGGTCTGGCTGCTTGCCAGTGGCATCCCCCATATGCCCACCCGCCAGGCCAAAGAGGAGCGTGCTGGTATTCCCAGTGCAGGCCGGACAGTGGGTCATGATGGCGGCTTGGGAGGGAGAGGACATGTCATTCGGATGGGGGCCTGATCCCCCAGCAACTGCGGGTCCTCACCTGAGGGTCCCCCTGAGGAACAGCGCGGCAGCAGCCAACAGTACCCACCTTCCTGCCTTGCCAGAAAGGATGGGAAGGAGAGAACATGTCATGTGGGGGGTAAGTGGGAAGATCCCCCTGCAACTGCCTGGCCTCACAGGAGCGTGCTGGTATTCCCGGCGTGGAGAGTGGGTGATATCCCCTCTCTTTCTATTTCAATCTCTATCTGTTTCTACATACAGTTCTCCAACCATATACCATTCTCTAACTGTTAACATACATTCTCCAATGTATGTACATACATTCTAGTGTATTTTTCATTATACTTATACATTCTGTAAAGTTTGTCTCTTTCTCTGTTTTTGATTTTCAATCCTTTTCTCCATGGATGTGGCATGTTCTATTCGATTCTATATCTCCTTGATGCATTCGCATTCTATTTCTACTTCTAGAACAGTTGACATCTGTGTGCCCCTTTCTGTTTCTCTATATCTCCCTCTCACTGTCTAGTCGCTACTGTCTCTCTCTCTCTGTTTCTTCCTATGTGTTTCTGAATCTATATCTTTCTATGTATATCTGCCCCTTCCTATTTTTTTCTATTTGGAGGGGGAGTGGGAAGATCCCCCAGCAGCCGCGAGTCCTCACCCGGGGGTCCCACTGAGGAGTAATACGGCAGCAGCCAACAACACCCACCTTCCTGCCTTGCCAGAAAGGATGGGAGGGAGAGGACATGTCATGTGGAGGGGGAGGGCGAAGATTTCCCAGCAGCCGCCTGGCCTCACAGGAGCGCGCAGTTATTCCTGGCGAGGGCCAGAGGGCAGGTGATGTCCCCTCTCTTTCTATTTCAATCTCTATCATTTTCTATATACAATTTTCCCAATATATACCATTCTCTCACTGTTAACAGACATTCTCTACAGTGTGCGCATATATTCTAGCATATTGTTCATTCTACTTATACATTCTGTAATGTTTGTCTCTTTCTCTGTTTTTGATTTTCAATCCTTTTCTCCATGGATGTGTCGTGTTCTGTTCGATTCTATATCTCTTTGTTGCATTCACATTCTGTTTCTAGTTCTAGAACAGTTGACATCTGCGTGCCCCTTTCTATCTGTTTCTCTGTCTCTCCCTCTCACTGTCTATTTGCAAATGTCTATCTCTCTCTGTTTCTTCCTATGTGATTCCACCACTATTTATCCGAATCTATCTCTTTCTACGTATATCTGCCCTTTATTATTTCTTTCCATCTCTAGCTGTCTTTTTTTTCTTTCTATAACTATATTGTTTTCTACATTCCTTTCTCTATCTTCATCTATATGTATGCTTGTGTGTCCATCTTTTTCAAATGGTTTTGTTTTTGTTTTTCAATACATCTTTCTATCTGTCTCTCTGTCTTGTTCTGACATGTGGAGGGGGAGCAGCAAGATCCCCCAGCAACCACGGGTCCTCACCCGAGGGTCCCATTGAGGAATTCTCTGGCGGCAGCTAGCACCACCCACCTTCCTGCCTTGACGAAAAGGACGGGAGTTGCGGGACACATTCCCACCCAGCTGAAAGGGGTCCCGTCAGTCCCGTTGACAGGGGAGCCGCCACGCTGTGCAACCGACTGTATCCCTATAATGGTACAATCAGCTGTGCGATCGCAACCAAGCTGTGTAACCAAGGAGGGAGCAGTAACAGGATAGTCCCTCGTGAAGCAGCAGCTGACATGACCCGCCATCCTGCCTTTGCAGAAAGTAGGGGATGGGCAGGACAGGAGACATTGCTTGGACAGGTCAGAGTGGTTCCTGAGAGGGGGAGACAGAAATGGGACAGCAGCAGCAGCAGCTGACATCGGCCACCTTCCTGCCTTTGCGGGAAGGACATGAGTCAAGGGACCCATTCCCCCTTGCTCAGAGGGCTCAGCATTTGCGATGGATAGGGGCACTGTGCAGCTCAACTATATGTGAAACAGTTCCTGAGCTGCTGCGGAAGTGCCCAAAGGAGGCTGCCTCCAGCATCACCCACTTTCCTGCCTTCGCAGAAAGGAGGTGTCATGATGACCTGGCTGGGCCAGGAAGGCCTATCAAGGTCTCAGAAGCCTGTTAGCAGTGGGACTGGACCTGGCTAAACCTGACCCAAACATGCCAGCCCTCATTCAAGATACCCACAGGACTCGATGGGCAAGGGTGCGTGGCGAAGGCATGGAGAACCAAGGGGTGAAATGTTTTAGTAGCCTGCGGAAGCACACGCACTCCACGATGGATAAAGGCAAGCCATGTAAGGCAATTGTCTCTGCCAAGATGCGAAGGCCCACCTCCTGAGCCATCAGCCTCAAGGTTCTAAGCGGTGCTGTCCTAGACCCCGAGGGGACAACCTCCACGAGTGTGGCCTGCCAGAGCACTCTGCTCCCACCAGCGTCACCCTCAGGGCAAAGTGACCCTCCCACTGACCCCCATTCAGAAGAGCTGGTCACCCCCTTTCTCCCCCCAGTGGATGTTTCACTGGGTGAGGAGGGAGACAGGCTCGGGTGGTGCTTCTTCAGGTGCCGAGTCAGGGCTGTCGAAGACAGGTGCTTTGGGTTTTTGCCCCTGTGCACCAGGACATCACAGGCACGGCACCGCACCACATGGGGGTCATTAGGAAGGGCCTGAAAGTGACTCCATTCGGAGGCGTTGAAACGTGGACCGCTAACTGTCCCAGGGGAAGGAGGACGAACGGTTACAGGCTGCGCTGCAGCGCTGGCCACAGATGACGGGGTGAGAGGTGGACTGCAGGTGGAGACACCACCAAGAGTTTGGGATGGGGACGGGAGGGATATTTCATAACACACAAACCATTCCTCCAGGGATCCATCGCCCACCCACCCCTCCTCAAAATGTTGAGAGAGATTCTCTCCCCCCTGCAGAAAGACCTCTTTGGCCTCCTCCACAGCCCCCACAGGTGAATTGGGGGGAGCGAGAGTACTCTCTGCTGCCCCCGAGCCACACCCAATACTGCTTTCCACAACTGAACCAGGAGGACTGCCATTGCACTTCACCCCACAACCACCCTTTGTGGCCAACACAACAGGAAGACTCATTGTGCCACCAAACTAGAATTAAGGAGGACAGGAAAGGAGATGACTCTGTGTGCCCTCTGCCGTGGTGCCCACTGAGCTTGGCCCCAGGGCCTGGCAGCAGCCCTGGAACCAGAGGCTGAGGCTAGAGCCCTAGCCCAGCACACCAAGATGCCTGACCACCAGATCAGGCACTGGAAATAATACTGTGAGCCCTCAGCCCAGGTGCCCACCGAGCTTGGCCCCAGGGCCTGGCAGCAGCCCTGGCACCAGAGGGAGGGAGGAACTAGAGCCCTAGCCCACCACTCCCAGAGGCCTGACCAGATCAGGCACTAGTAATAATACTGTGAGCACTCAGCCAAGGTGCCCACCGAGCTTGGCCCCAGGGCCTGGCAGCAGCCCTGGCACCAGAGGAGATAGATGCCTATCCCAAAAATCCCAGCTCAATTATACTCTCTCTGTCTCTCCCCAAAGGCTAGCAAGTAGCAAGCAAGAGTGCCGTCCCACTCCACTGCTCGCTGAAAGTGAAACCAGAACTGGGAGCGCAGTGCTTTTTATAAGCTGAGGTCCCATTGAGCAACGCAGGAGGTCTGTGTTTGGCTGTCAGAGCTGCCTATCAGGGTTTGCAGAGATGAGATTGGAATGCCCGTGGCTACAGAACACCCCCTCCCCCCCTCCCTCCCCCAGGTGTCGTCTCCCAACTTGTAACCGCTTTGCAGCTCCATGGTTGGAAGGAAGACCTGCCGATCAAGGTAAGCTGGGCTTCCATTCGGGTTTCCAAGTCGACAGAAGGAGCGCAGACAGAGTTCAGGCATTCCCCCTGCTCCATTTCCAGGGGAATTGATTGATGGCGCCTGACTGTCTGGCTTCCCGAACTGTGGCCAAACACACCGAACCAGGCTTCTTCTGAACGCTGGTTTGTTGGCCGTGGACAATCACGATCTGCCAGACTGCGATCACGCAATCGCCAATTTCATGGGTTTTTGAAGTTCATAATGCGGTTCGTGCCCATGTCTACTCACAAGTTTGCTAATAAAGTCAAAATGAACTTTGGTATGGAAGCCTCAAAATCAGTATAGCCAAACTTCACTAGGGTTATCTGTAGCATTTCCAGCTCCAGGGCCGTTTTCACACAGCCAGGCACCTGGAAGATCGCACGAAACTCACAGCATAAAAGCGTCTTCCTAGCGCAATTTCTCAGCACAATCCCCTTTGATGGCCCTTTTTCTGACATCATCGGGCCATTAAAGGGGATCATGCCAGCAGATCATGCTAGGAAGACGCTTCATGCTGTGAGTTTGTGCGATCTCCCGGGGCGTGTGTGAAAACGGTCCTCATTGGGAAATTTCTGAAGATTTATAGGTGGAGCCTGGGGGAGGGCAAGGTTTGGGGAGGGATCTCAGCAGGATATAATGTCATAGTGACCACCCTCCAAGGCAACCATTTTCCCCAGGGGAACTGATCTCTGTAGTCTGGAGATCAGTTATAATTCTAGGAGATCTTTAGACACCACCTCAAGTTTGGTTACCCTAGTTGTTTGCCCATCACACACAATTCCAATAGCTAGATTTCCATTTTCTTTCTTCCACAGTAAATGTGGTATAGTATCTTGGCCCCTCATATGAGTTGTAGTGGGGGAAGAAATGATGGCTTCCTCCCCCCGCCCTGCCCTGTGCACTACTGGTAGGGGTGGGCTGCACTAAGTCGCTGTTCTGAAATTGTTTTTTTATTATAACCAGGGATTTTTTTCAGCGGGAATGTGGTGGAACGGAGTTCCGGCACCTCTTGAAAATGATCACATGGCCGGTCACATGGCTGGTGGCCCTGCCCCTGATCTCCAGACAGAGGGGAGTTTAGATTGCCCTCTGCGCTCCAGTAGTGCGAAGGGCAATCTAAACTCCCCTCTGTCTGGAGATCAGGGGGCGGGGCCACCCACCATGTGACCAAATCTCTCTCTACACAACCAGCGGTGTGGAGGGCAATCTAAACTCCCCTTTGTCTGGAGATCAGGGTGCGGGGCTACCCGCCATGTGACCATTTTTGCCGAGGGTGATTTAAACTTTTAAAAACTCCCCCCTTGTTCCAGCTGACCCAAAATGATATCATTGTGTGGTCTTGAGTTCCACCACTGAGTTCCACCACCTCTTTTCCCAGAAAAAAGCCCTGATTATAACTGATGCTGTCATTGTTTGTTTTGTGATTTTAATATGTATTAAATTGTTGTAACCTGCCCTGGGCCTGCTTGTGGGGAGGGTGGGCTAGAAGTTGAAGGAAGGAAGGAAGGAAGGAAGGAAGGAAGGAAGGAAGGAAGGAAGGAAGGAAGGAAGGAATTTAAAATCTATGCAGGATATTCATTATAGATCCAAATCTCTTTTTGAAGGCCAGTTTTTCTACTGAAAAGTCATATGGATTAACCATGAAAAAATTAGGGGACAAAACATACTGTTCTAGCAAACCCTTAGAAAGAAACTGCCCCATCTAATAGTTTGTCACAAAAATAGTACTTTTTGATATTTTTTCATAACTTAACCAGTCATTGGAAGTACTCTATTAATAAATCACTCTTAATTCAGCAAACCATATCGTTCTGATCTGTTCTTAGAACTATAGGGAGTCTTTTAAAAACATCTAAAGTGGTATTTTCCCTCCCAGATGAAGACCTCATTAGAGATGTTGCATATTCTCACCAGAAAAAAAAATATGCATATGGACTAATTAATTTATTTCTCCATTTTATTCTTATGACTCCTAGGATCTTACCTTTTCCTCATCTCCTCTCATTTGACCTAGTATGCAGAAACTCGTCTGCTGTTGGCTCTTTTTATCATCGTCATCTCTCCTAATACATTCTTTCAACCAGCTAGCCAAGGAACACCAGTTCTGCCGTCTCTTCATCAAGACACCTTTCTTCCTTCAAGGTACACTTCTTTAGCAAATTTTTCCTTGAACCATATCATACCTGTATCTCCAGTATTTCCTGAGATTCACATATCTCAGTGGTCTTCAGCCTTTCTAGATTCTGAACCCACTGAACATGGGACCCACTGATCTGCAAGAATGACATCAAAGACAGGGAAAGAGGAAGCCAGAATGAGGACATTACTAGTTTCAATGCAAGAGCCATGGGCAGCAGACCAAGGTCGAATCCACATTACTCATTCTAAGTCGCATGTTCCCCGCATTCCCCACGCAATCCCGAGTGCCGGTCACATTTCATTCGCATTTCTCCCGAATATGTGGTCACAGGTTTTCAACGGGAGTTTCACGGTGGCCGTGAATGGGCCAATGCGCAATTTACGCGGTTTTTTTAAAAAACACACCCCTTCCTGTCTCTCCGGCCATTCCAAGAGTTCCTATTGGCTGATTCAACTTGCAAGTGCTCCGTAGTCTGCAAAAGACTGTTTTTGACTTCATAGCATTGGATTTATTGATTATGGTGTTTCTGAATCAAATCTGGTAGTTTGAAAAATCATTTTGGGGTGAATCCATCCTCAGAACGGACTCGCGAAACTTCCTTTTTAACTGTTTTTTATTTTTCATATTTTATATTACTGTAATATCAAAATTATGAAATATCGAAATAATGACACTCCAAGGAAGTGAAACTTCAGTAAAATTCAGGCACTGAACTGTCCTGCATAGGAAATGCCCACGAAAGCTTCCCACATGCTTCCAAATTTCCAAAAAAGAAACGGGAGAGAGCCATCAGTGCTGTCAGTGGGGGAAAGAGAGGCATCATTATCTTCAATGATGTTTCTTTATAAGGCAAGATCGAAATAACGGAAAAGTGCGCTCAAAAAAATAAAAAAAATGGGCGGGAAAAAAGGTCCCACCCAAAAAAGCGGTTTTCGAGCAGCCATGTGACTGGAGGGACGCACGAGAAAGACGGATTGGAAGCAGGAATGTGAACGAAGAGGAAAAAAATCGCAGATTGGAGGCAAACGGAAGATATCCGATAAACATGCGGGTAATGGGTGAATGTGGATTCGACCCAAGAGAACTGGGTACAGAAAACATAAACCAAGCACCAAACAAACCAAGGATTAGAACCATGAATTAATCCTTCTCACCTTTCTACCTTGTCTCACCTTCCTGCTGCTGCCAGGGCAGTTTTCAAGTTTTGAAGACTACTGGGCAGAGAAGCCCCTTACCTGACCATCAGGGCTTTTTTCTGGGAAAAGAGGTGGTGGAACTCAGTGGTGGAACTCAGGAGAGTACAATGATGTCACTTTGGGTCAGCTGGAATAAGGGGGGAGTTTTTAAAAGTTTAAATCACCCTCGGTGAAAATGGTCACTGGAACAGCGCGGAGGGCAATCTAAACTCCCCTCTGTCTGGAGATCAGGGGGCAGGGCCACCGGCCATGTGACCATTTTCAAGAGGTGCCGGAACTCCGTTCCACCACATTCCCGCTGAAAAAAAGCCCTGCTGACCATACATCCTTCCCTGCCCACTCATGAACCCTCTCCAGAGTTGCTGGGTCACAGGAAAGACAACAGGCAGTGGAGTAGACTTACAATGATGTGCACATCTGCACATGTGCTTGCCAACAACATGATGACATCTCTTCCAGTAATGAAATCATGCTGGAACTGCTCTGATTATTTGGTAAAAACTCTTTAGGCAAACAGGCAAACAAGAAGTGATCTCATTGCCAGTAATGTCACAACATGACCTGGAAGGTTTGAGAGTGACCAGTAAGTCCCCCTATTTTTTCCCCACTGGCCACCTGATGGTGGCCATGGGTGCAGTCTATGGGTGGGAGAGCCCGTTCCTACCAGTGAGGGGCTGGCAACTCCAACTATCTCACTGCCTGTATTCACAGCTGCCTGCATAGCCTTTCCCCAACAAGATTGGGCAGTGTGTGAGGCTGGGAGTGCTGCTGCCATGACCTCTAGGAGCACCACCACTATCCAACATTGTGCCCAATTCCCCACCCTTCTTTGACAGCACCAGGCAGAACATACATCCAAGAGCACTGGTGGTGGAGAGCTCGTGAACAGGCAGGGAAAGAGTGCACAGGTGTGTGTGCTCGGCGATCAGTGGCAGTAGGCCCTCCCAGAAGCCCTGGCCCCCAACAGCCACCCTGATCCATGCCCCACCTGAGTGTCCCATGGCTTGAAAACTGCTTGTCTATACTATTGCCACCATAGTCCAATCCATTTGTGACCTCTTTTTCATTGCTGTCATCTTCATTTCATTTAGATTGCTGGGCAGTGGGGGCAGGGACTTGGTGCTTTGTACAGCATCTAGCACGCTTTGTATAATACATATTAAATTGCAATATCGTTGTCTCTCCAGTTTAACAAACATAATCCAGATTAGTATTTTAGAATCACTTGATTTTATGAAATCTGATCTCTTATAAAAAAACCCCAAGTACATAGTTTCTAAATCTCAAGTGAAAATGGACACACATTCTAAAAGCATTGGAGTACAAAAGTATCTGGCAAGATATTTGCAGCTGCCAGGTAGATAGTGTGAAAAGGATTTTTACTGCCATTTTTTTTAAAAAAAACATCAGTCCTCAACCCAGGACATCTCAGTTACATCCAAAATCCTAATAAGCATCCAGAGCAAAGCTTGTATGACAAAGAAGAGAAAAATCATTTATTAAAGTGGCACAAAAAGTTATAGGGTAAGTGTTAAGATACCTTAAAAATCCAAGAAAGAAAGAAAAAGAAACCAATGCTGACTGTTAGACTAGGCAAGCTTTTCATCATGCAGGAAAGAGAACAAAAGTAAAGCAAATTTACTATAGGGGATTATTGAGAGGCACAACATCTACAGTGTTGTAAAAGTTAGTTAATTAGCAGGAGAGTTGAAATGGAAGTATTTTGGAGATGAAAGCTCCCCAGTGCTTGGATAAGGAACACTAAGGTGGTCTGGGGCAGACAGACATGCTACAAGAAAATAGAACTTCATAAATGTGAATCTTTCTTTAACATCTAATGCATTTCAGGTCCTATAGATGCTTCCTCAGGAAATTCTAGAGCTGTTTCCAGAAAAGTTAGCCCTCACCCCACTTTCCCAGTCCAGATTTTTCATTGCCATTTTAGCGTTTGTAGTCTTATCATTCTGAATTGTTTTGTGGCATTTTCTATTGGTTTTAATACGTTGCTAACTGTCGTAAGATCCTATGGGATGTTCAGAGGGATAAAAATCTTAGGATGTTAACTGCAACTTTAAGCAGAATTACATACCACTATTTCCATTGAAGTTAATGCACACACTCAAGCAAAACGCTTCCAATATTGACTTATACTCAATCTTTCATCCCTGAGGTGAGTTTATAGGAGCAGTTTTTACACCTTTCCCTGATACTCTGCATGCTGCATTACCACCATTTCATCATTAGATGAAGAACTGGTAACCGTTTGTACCAAGGATACCCATCTAGAGTTTGAAAAGGGGTGGTAGTGGAAGGTGATCCTGTCATTAAGAATATAAAGGGATGGGTTTGTGACAGGCATTTTTTACTGGCCTGATGGCCTTACCTTCCTGCTATGAAACTTGTGGAAATCACACATTGCCCTCATAGGCTGGTTAGTAGTATGAGGAAGGAGGCACTGGTTGTGGTATATGATGGCTCGAACAGTATTGAGAAATCTGACTGCTACAACAAATTGTGCTGTAATACAAATTATGAATGACAACTTTTGAGTATTTAGTTAACTTTAGAATTTGTTTTAGACTTCGTTTTACATGCCTTTTTGTGATGCTGTTGTGATGGGCTGCACTTTTTAAAGGCTTAGAAGTGCTGTACAAACAGCTGTTAAGAGTTAATTCTTCACAAAAACAGAGAGCCTTGAGTGACAGGGTACTCCAAGGAATCTGATTAGGTAGCAGGAGCTGAACAGAGAAAGACTTCTGAGATGGATGCTAGGGAGAGGGGAGTTGGATTTCATCCATAGCTGAGAGAAATCAAGTACTGACAGTTTGGAGATTCAGCCCTGACTGAGAGCAGATTAACACAGACAGGAGAACTGGGGGAAAGTTGGTGAAGGAAGTTTGGGAAGTAGGTGAAGACTTCTATTTGGGCCAAAGAAAGGGGATAGATATTCTAGTGATAGGATAAGAGAATTTTCCTACCGAGTCAGACAGGGAGTTGGCTCTAAAGAGTGAAGAGATCCCTGGTCTGGTGTGGTTAGAAACTGCCTTTAGAGACCTTAAGATTCAGTTTAAAACTGAAGACGAGTAATGGTGTTTGAAGAGAAGGAATTTGGGTACTGGAAAGAGGGTACCAGCCTTCTTAAAACCAAAAGAGTAAGAGAATACTTAAAGAAAGTGTACTAGAGTGACTGGAAAAACACTGGAACAAAAGCCTCCCAACATAAAGATTTAAGTACCTTGAAGAGTTTAAGAAACTCTTATTAGTCTGAAACATAAGAAAGTCTGTATGTACTGATTTCACCATAAAGTTATCTATGTTGAGTTACCTCAGTAATTTTCAACCCCTAATTTCACCAGACTTTTCCCCTCTATGTTAAATAAAATATTTAGTTATTTTTGAATTTAAAAACGCCTCCAGTGCCATTTAAGTTGTTAAAGACACCAAAAAGGCTGAAAGGGGGAAGGGGGGATATCATAGTTGTTCTTTGTTTTTCTTTTTGCTGACGCACAGATCCCCTTATTTGTCTTCCCAAATATACAATTCTTCATTTGTTGTACAGGATCTGGTTCCCACCAAAATACAATATCACAATTCAAGATGGCAAAAATTCACTGCAAGACTATAAAGATAGGAGTTGCTTTGATTGGTTGTCCTTGACTGAAAAGAGTAAGCTGAAAACTGCTACAAATATCTTGTTCTTAGAAGTGCTTTTTCACATGATTGCTAAGAACCTTTCTAGACAAAATGGCAGAGGCAGTTACATCACTCATATGTCACAAGCCCTAGTTAATAGGTGGCCATGTGCAACAGTACTGTAACAATGGATACAGTAAGTGGAGGAAGAACTATATTTTCCAAGCAGCAAAATATTATGGCTTCAGTGCTGGAAAATGTGCTATTCCTGCAGAAAGTATTGCTTTGCAGAAGATGTATAGTTTTTACACAATTAATTAATTGTTATCTCCACATTTGTACAATGGAAGATCCTGCAACAAGGCAGTACTGGGACATAGAGGGAAGAGGGGTCACTGCATAGTACTCTCTTGCTCACCCACCTGCTCACCCACCTGCCTGCCCACCCACCAGCCAACCCCAGCCAGGCAGTTCATCTTGCTCACTTGCATGATTGGGGTGGTCTGGCTCAGTGGGTGTATGAACGAGTGGGAGCCCTGCAGTACCCTGTCTCTTTCTGCCCCTTGCCTTGGTCACTACACACCAGAGGCAGCCCAGCTGCCCAGTGGAGAGGGCAGCCACTATCCCTCTCTGACACTTCTTGAGTTGTTCCTGTGGCAGCAGCAGAGATGGTAATGGCCACCAGGGCAACTGCAGAGTGGCAATGGGGGGGGGGGCTAGTGTGAAGCCTGGGGCAACTGTCCTGGCTGCCACACGGCAAAGACCACCAGCATGTTCACGTTAGGATAAAGTGCTCCTACACTGAAGCCTTATGCCATTGTAGTTAGTACAACAAAAGTGGTGCAATGAAAGTGAGCATTTTGCTAGCATGGTATTTTATCTCAATTTCTTACAAAGCTGCTTTGAAAAACTAGAGTAAGGTGCAAACTGCGTATTGGGAAAACAGAGGAAAGCAGGATTTCAAATAAGCAAGCCAAACTGTTAAATGGCATTTGAGAGTCTTTCTCAGTAAGTCAGCTGGTTACACTTAAACAATCAAGCATGTCTGTATTTCTGTAGACCATGCTGCAATTAATTTGCACAGATTTCTATTTGAAGAACTCAGTCATGCATCTTTTGAGCTCACAGTTGTTTGGGTATTCACTGTGTGAATTCAGTTCTAAGTATGCAACAATAGTCAATGTGAACTTCTTAACCAAAGGAATATAATCTGTTTCTTTAGAACATCTAACTATAACATTTCAAACTTTCAGTAATAAGGTACTTGTATGTTTCACTTATACAAAGTTAAGTAGAGATGGATCTCTCTGCCCCTGACTGTATCACTTGTATCTTTCCTAACCCCTTTACTCTTCTCCAACTCAGCTCAAGTGATGGGGCAAGAGGTGGGGCATAAGGAGAAATAACTGGATGTATATCCTGGATCTCTGATTAACACTCAAAGGAGAAGTGATCCCAATAGAATGAACATTCTAGTGTTATCAGAATGTTGACAGGTCATAGGCTTTCTCCTGGATAGGTCCAGTCTTCTGGAATGGCCCATCAGTGGGTGTAGAGGGCACCTTCCCTGGTTGCATTTAGGAAGGCATGCAAGACAGGCCAGTTTCAGGCTTTTCTTAGCAGTTGATCCACAAACACTAGAGTTGGTTTGGGTAAAGGTCTTCTGCACAATTGCCCTCCCTTTCATTTCAACAGTTGTGGGGTCATCAGGGCTTTTTTTCTGGTAAAAGAGGTGGTGGAACTCAATGGGTTGTCCTCAGAGAAAATGGTCACATGGCTGGTGGCCCCGCCCCTTGATCTCCAGACAGAGGGGAGTTTAGATTGCCCTCCGCACTTCTGCGGCACGGAGGGCAATCTAAACTCCCCTCTGTCTGGAGATCAGGTGGCAGGGCCACCAGCCATGTGACCATTTTCAAGAGGTTCCGGAACTCCGTTCCACCACGTTCCAGCTGAAAAAAAGCCATGGGGGTCATATTTCTTCCTAATCTGCCCTAAATAATCAGGATTTTCAAGCAAGGGTGCTGTCATCATCAGTGGCATCAGAGCACCCTGTCTAGAGGTTCAACCCCTGGCTACCATTCCCAAGTGCTGAACACAGCCACCTGAGACCTCTAGCAGCCCTCTGGAGGGTTGAGGTCCTCTTTTTTGTTTGAGACTTTCCCAGTCTCCGGGTTCGTTTTGGGAGAACTTGCACACAAGTGGTCAGAGACTCCATGTTGTTTATTAATTCAGGAGAGTGTATGCAGGGCAGGAACCACTCTATAAGGCACAAGCAAAGGGCAATAAAATAACAGCTTACCTAACTTTAGCTAAAACTAACTGACTAGACATGAAGGCTTGCTAACTTACATTTCTCTGAGGCTTTCAGGTTGTTCATACTGACAAAAAAAGTTCCAAAACCATGCCAGGCAGCTCTGGTCATCATAGGGCCTGACATGGAGCAAAGACTCTTACATGCTGGTAGAATAATTGTTGCAATAGAATGGTCAAACCAGGTGTCCAAGTGAGAGCGTGTGTCTTCCTGAGTGCTGTGAGGAGCCATCTTTTCTAGGGTTGTCAGCCAAACAGGACACACTTCGATATCAGCGTTGCTAGGCCTGAGAAAGCGGGGAGGGCGACCGGAGCTGAGACTCCCTTCCACCCAATGACATCTTACTCCGCGATAACAGGCTGCAGGTGCAATTAATTAAGGAGCCTGCTCATTCCATTCCCAGGGTGGCAAGCCAGAACTGGGCCTGTGAGAACTTACGAGCCTGAACCAAAGTACTCAAGCCAGGCATGTAGATGTGGCTTATTCTACACAGACACCTCTTCTTTTTTATTTTTATTTTTTTAGCACATGCTTAAGTCCCCTGTGGGACTTTTGTGATTTTTTTAAATTGTCAGTTTCATAACATTAGGTTGTTATAACATTATGATAACATTGTCATAATAGATGGAGCAGGTTCTCTGAATCCGCAGTTTTCAGTAATAAAAGTCTCTAGCTCCTTCCCTTGTAGAGATATAAGGAAAAAGGCATCCCTTCACTTGTGCTGGAGACTTATTTTTAAAAAAATGAAAGTTGGAGGTTCAGAGAATTTTCTGCATCTATTATTACAACATTAAATTGTTATAATATTATGAAACTGATGATTTAAAAAATATTGAAAGAGAAACCAAGAGGGAGAAGGAAGGGGGAAGGAGGGATTTGACTATGATGAACAACCAACCATCAGAAAGCGGGTTAGAGGTGGGTGGATGGGACAGGATAAACTAAACCAAAATAAACATTCATCAGAAGGAACAAAGGTGACTCAGAATCGGCTTTTTAAAAAAAGATTGCAGTAAAAAGAATTGGGGAAAAACTGGGGAAAACAAAAAGACCCAAGGTGAAAACTAAAGGCAAAAATGCATGCAGAAATCGGGATAAATTGAAGGTGTACGGGCCAGAGCCGATGAAAAAGCCCCATGCAGAAAAACCCTGACGAGGGCAACTAGTGGAGCAAAGTGTTCTGGCAGATTTGGCTGTTTTTATAGTCCATGCAGGTTTTCTGTGTGTTTATTTTTTTAACAGATTCCTTTATGTTATTAGGTCCTTGCAACTCGTTGCATTGTTAGCTGCCATGAGTCTAAAGGACTAAGGAGAGTGATAAACACTTCACATAAACAAATACAAACATATAAAGGAACAGGTTTGAGACATGAAGCCAGATTTCTAGCCAAGAAACAGTCTTGCATCATGACTAACTCACTGCCCCTTCATATACCCTGACACTTGGATTATTCCATCTTCCATCTAGAACATTTTATTCCATCTAATCTTCTAAGGAGCTCAAAGCAGTGTACCTGACTCTTTTCTCCCATTCTGACCTCATAAATAGCCTATGAGGTAAATTAGGCTGAGACTGTGTTTCTGGCCCAGGAGGATCACCCAGTCTGAAGATCTTGAACCCAGGTGTTCTAAATTCTCTCTACTGCCCCACACGGGCTCCAGTATGATGATTCCCTTTGTTGTTCAACCTTCCCTATCTGCCCACTGGAAATGAGATTCTTGCAGGACTAAATATGTTCTTGCCACTTCACAACCTAACACAAACCTTTAGCTCTCCCACTACAAAGGAAGAAAAGGTTGTGGTGGTGCCTGCCACCCATCCCCCTCCTCTGGTCCTCTTACCCGCTTCTTCTTTCACTAGTGCAGCTGCTGTGGAGTTCTGCTTCCTAAGGCAGGACTAGAGAAAGAATAAGTGAGGGCAACCATGAATGCTTTATTTGCAACATCACTGGGGGATGTGTTACAAGGTAGTAACACGTTTCAGTGGCCATCAATGCCACTATATGGAAACAAATGTAAATGCATGTGGCTCTAGGATGGATAACATGAGCATAGCCCACTTGCGCTGCAAATACAATTCCTGTAGGCCGGAGCCCATTCTCCCCTCCCCACCTAAACACTAGTACATAAGCACAATGGGATGTTAGGGATTTGGAAGTCCACATTTGTCTCCATATTCCCATCCAAGTTTTTCTCTCCATGCTTTAAAAGGTCTCAAATTGCTGCTTAAGTGTGTGCCTGTGCACATGGGAGTAAGGTAAGGAAACCAGACCTTATTGAGCCCTGTTAGGATCCTCTGCATGTGGGTGCTGTGCAGGGCTGTATTAACCCATGGCTGGGCCCCTTGGCTTTCAGGTATTTTGGGCATCCTCCAGCACTTCAGTCTTTCACCCCACTACAACTGACAGCCTGACCCTGGTACGGTAGGTCCTGGGCCGCAGTACATAGCCCTGGATCCATTTTGAGGGTCTCCTGAAGAATTCTATTCACATTTTAAGAATATTTTTATTGCGTGAGTAGAATTCTTCAGGAAAGTACATTTTGGGGGTATAATTGTTCAATATTGTAATATTTTGAAGTGAATAAATTGTTATTATTTATTAAAAATATATAATTTATGGATAATTGTTTTAATATAAGAGACAATTTGTTTCACTTCAATAAGAAAGTAGTTAATTATCTTATTAATAGAGGTTATATAAGAGAATCAATTAGTTGTAATTTATGTGGGAATGTGCCTTAGCAAAAAAAATTGACGGGCCCCTAGTCCCTGCGGGGCCCCTAGGCTTCAGCCTAGTCAGCCTTATGAATAATACAGCCCTGGTAAAAAAATCAAAAAGAGTCCAGTAGCACCTTTAAGACTAACCAATTTTATTGTAGCATAAGCTTTCGAGAATCAAGTTCTCTTCGTCAGATGCCTGATACAGATACTGGCCAAATACAGAAGAGCAGGAGAGAGAAGAGAGGGGTACTGTGCCTGAAAAACAAATGACTTTCCCCCCAGCAGCAGACCAAGCTGCATTCCTAGCTACAACCGTGCAACATTATTGCTTCACTAAGTTTTGAGGGCATAAACAAGAGCAGAACTTGGCATGATATCCATTTTTAAGCTGGGTTGGGAGTGCTTTATGTTCTAAGAACAGGTCAAGAGGTATTTCAGCTGTATTTTATGCTGAATCAGGAGGAAAAGAAGGAGGTGAAAATTGCAAGGCAGAACATTAATTTTGAATATTGTTTCTTTCACACTAGCCAACTTCCTAAGTAATTAAGGAGTTCAGAGCTAATAGTGCCCTCTGCTGGAAGTGCATGGGAGCACAGCCATATGCCATCGTCGGCAATAAGAAGTTGGATGCAGCTCTTCCTCCTTTATCCGAGCAGATGAAATCCACATGCCGTGCTAGATAAGAGTTTTGTAGTTATTAGTCAGCATGCTGAATGCAGCTGCCAAAGAAAATGAGCTTGTTTTTCTTTTAGCTCTGAACACCCTTTTTATGTTTACTGAGGTTGTTCTTAAAGATCATTAGGAAGCAGAACCTCAGGGAGTTCTGTTATCTTTCAGAAACATACAGAAAGGGGGCAAAAACCCAACAAGTACTGGAGCTTTTCCAGTTTCAATACTTTAGTGACAGAAACACTTGGCAGATTTCTCATTTCTTTTAAATGGTACCTTCCAAGAGCCTCTGTAGTCCATTGTTTTAAGGCCAGCTCCCAGAATGCTTTTTGATAGGTACATCTGGATCAGACTCCATCTTCCCCCAAAGATACAACTATGGCAGAAGTGACTATTTACTCACTGGTTAAGAACCATCATATGTTGGAGAGACCCACAGACATATATATTTGTCTTCAGTATCTTCACTAAGATGTGTCACAAATGGGACTGGCCACTTCCTTTACCTTGTCTGCAGTCCTTCCTTGTGTACACAGTTCCAGGCTTTGGCCTAGTGATTTTTGAGGGATGTCTTTTTGAGCAGAAAGGACCGGCTAAACCTTGAGTTCTCCTCACTGACGTGAATGTCCCCTTTACATGCTCATGCACTTACTTGACCACTGCTACAGCTCTGGCAGAGACACAGAAGGAGCAGAGTGTGCCTTTTCCTCTCTCCCCCTGGGACTGTGGAGGAGAGATGAAGAGGCTTTAATTTTTCTTCTCTCTGCTGTGCCCCACTTCCTCTCCCTCTTCCAACCTCATTTCCCCAGCACCTTTATGCTTCTGTAGCAAAGTTCAGAATGAGAGGAACAGGAAGGAGGGTACAAAGGATGAGGTCATGATCTTCCCATTAAGTGTCTTGCTGCAGTGGGTTGCCACAGTAGCCCCATGGGACAGGCCTCCATCCCATGCTGCTGGTGGTAGAGCTGCCAGAAGAAAGAGGGACCATGGGGAGGGATTATGGCAATTACAGATAGTTTTAGAGCTCTCACTCTTCCAGAGTTTTTAGAGCTCCCTCTAAAAAAAAAAAAACCGCTCAGTTTCCCAGTGTTGCTCATAATTTTCTGGATTTCAGTTTAAGGCAGGGGTAGTTTACTCATCACTAAGCTTGACACTTCCATATTACCAGAAAGCATTACAGACAATCTAGAAAGTGGTCATATTTCTTGCCCAGTCTATACCACATTTGCTTCTCACTTGCCTTGAAAACATCTTGCTGGGATTGCCGTAAATTGACTGCAACTTGACAGCACGCACGCACGCGCACACACACTATACCAAATGAAATCCCCAGACAGGCAATAGAACCCATTTGTATCCTATATGCACACACATTTGGTTTGGTTTTTTTCCGCACACATTTGGTTTTGATTAATTTAGTTCATTAATCATTTTATTAATTTTTTAAATTATAGTTATTACTCTAATTCATTTTCGTTGTTTCCATTTTTTAAGTTTTATTTGTTTCCATTGGTTTCAATGTGAAATACATTTTTAGCTGCAATTTTTCTGTTTTGGACCCTGTCTGGAAATGTTCGGGGATTGTACTCCTTGACCACAGATCCTGCCTACAAAATCTCATGGAGATCAGAGATAGGCATTTAATGACACAACACATCTCCAGCTTTGACTTTTTATTTCCCCGTCCAATTGGGGAACTTGACAGCACGCACATAAAATTCTCTTCATACTAAAGATTCTCTAGGCCACATTTCCAACAATAAGAAGAGTTCCCATTTTAGAGGCAAATAAAATTCTCCCTTGCATAACAGGCACAGTAGTACATTGTGCACAAAGTCAAGTTTCCATTAACAGAAGGAAACTGCATCAGCAGAATAGAACTTTTCTGCCTCCCCTCTCCAATTCCAGCCCGCTGAGCTCCTTGGAATTGTCCTCTGTCCCCCAGGAGCAGCATTTTCAGGTCAAAGGACTGCATCAGGAATGGGGAGGGCAAAAAGCTCCACTCCACTGGTGGAGGTTCCTTTCATTATTGGAAAATTTAGTCTGGATACAACCGTACGAGTTTGTAATGCTGTCACGTGATGTATCTTACTCATGTTTCTCCACTTTTCCTGCAAGATTTTAATCCAACCAATACCATACATATAATCCCTTTCCACCAATAATTGCCACAAATTCTCTGTAAACATTGCAAACAGTAATTAAACAAATTATACTCAAAGAGTAGGCACTTAAACTCAGTGTGAATTACTTCGAAGTAATTGATAATGAATGGGCTGCAAAATCCTATAATAAAAGCATATCATTTATTTTTATTTATTTATTTGACTTTATACCACCTCTCCATTGAATGAGGCCCAAAGCGGTTTACAGAATTAAAAACAACAATAAATATTATATATTAGAACTGAAAAACGTATTACTACAATTGAGGGGTCCCACAAACATACAATCAATAGTAAAAAGAACACAACCAGGTGGCAAAGATTCCACAATACATCATGGCTAATTAAAGGCCTGCTGAAACAATTCTGCCTTGCATGCCCCGAGGAACCTAGATAGGTCCTGCAGGGCATGTACACAGTCAGACAGAGCATTCCACCAGGATGGGGCCACCACAGAGAAAGCCATCAACCTGGTGGAAGAGAGACAAGCCACTCTGGGGCTGAGCACCACCAATAAGCCACAAGAAGAAGAACACAGACTTCATGGGGGATCATATCGGAAGACACAGTCCTTCAGGTATGATAGTTCCAGACCATGTAGGGCTTTAAAAGTTAGAACCAGCACCTTGAATTTGATCTATATGGGCAGAGTGTGATGAATAGCTAGGCACCTAGGAGCAGCATTCTGAATTACTCGCAGTTTCTGGACCGTATTCAAGGGCACGCTTGCATTGAGCAAATTACAATAGTCTAACCTGGAAGTGACTGTGGTATGAATCACTGGGCCAGATCTGACCGAGACAGGTAAGGGGCCAGCTGCTGAGCCCTGTGAAGATGGTAGAATGCCAACATTACCACTGTAGACACCTACTTATCCAAGGATAGCAAGGTATCCAACCTTTGTAAAGTAGAAGAAATAGCAGGACTCGTTTCCCATTTAGATCCTCCATGAGTCTATAAATAATTCATAGTAATGTTATGATAATATTAGTATGGATATGTGCTCTTTAAAGAGTAAACACAACATAATCCTTGGTGTTTGAACAAAGGGGAACAGATTTTCTAAAATCACGCTGTTCTTGCTTAATCCCTCTTAGAACTAAACTACAAGAGACAAATTACATGAGGACGCTCACATGAAGGGAGTTGCAATATTAGCTGGGAAACTGAGTTTTAAAAGAGATCAGAAAGCTTTGTCAATTTCCCCTCTCAACAAAGCTGCAAAGATTGCTCCTCAGAAGGTTTGTTTATTTCCTCTTCACCTCCTAGAAGGGTAGGTGAAACTGACAGAGCCTTGGGGAGGCCAAGAGGATCTTTGCTGGCTCTGTAGAGAGGGGAAATTGACAAAGCTTTCTGATATGTCTTTTAAAACAGCCTCCCGGCTAACACTGCAACTCCCTTTATGTGTGTGTCTTCATTTATTTTGTCTCTTGTAGTTTAGCTCTTAGAATGGAACTCCCATTATTAAAATTCTCACATTAAGGAAAGTTAAACCGACGTCTTATCAGTATGTAGGGAGAAGAGACACTGTAGTTGGAGGTCAGGGTATCTTAGGGACTACCCACACCCATCTGATCCTGCCTGCCCATGGTCCTTCAAGGCTCAGCTTCATGTGCTCCTACATTCTGAGGAAAGGCAAATGGCTTCCAGTGAAGAACTTTTACTGTTGTGGGCACTATTTTTTCAACTCCCTTCCTGCAGTTCATAGCCTGACATTAAATTTCCTGAGCTTTAGAAATCAACTGAAAACATTTTATTATCCTAGGCATTTATGGATTGGTTGGTTTTCTCCATAGGTAGTTTCCTTTCCCTACAGTTGATTTATTTTAAAGTATTTGTATGCCTGCCTTTCTCCTGAGCACCTCAAGACCCAAGATGGGTAACATGGACATAAAAATAATTTGATAAAACAAACATTATTGTGTTCAGTTTTGGGCATTGTGTTCAGTTTAGGGTATTGTGTTCTGTTTTGGGCACCTCAGTTCCTACTTTTCCTCAGACTTCTCCTATGAGGGAAATGGTGCTCAACATGGCAATAACAGAACACATGATGGGGGAAGGGAGTTACAGCCTAAGATTGGCATAGGGGTAGTACATAAACACCTAGTTTCTTTAGACGGAACTAAATCCTCAGGGCTAGATGAATTGCACCCAAGGGTATTAAAAGAACTTGCGGACGTAATTTCTGAGCCTTTGTCCATCATTTTTTGAGAATTCGTGGAGAACAGGTGAGGTGCCAGAAGACTGGAGGTGGGCAAATGTTGTCCCTATCTTCAAGAAGGGGGAAAAGGAGGATCCAGGTAACTACCAATCTGTCAGGTTGATGTATATACCTGGAAAAGTTTTAGAACAAATCATCAAACAGTCAGTTCTTGAGCATTTAGAAAGGATGGCTGTGATTACTAAGAGCCAGCATGGGTTTCTCAAGAACAAGTCATGTCAGACTAACCTTATCTCTTTTTTTGAGAAAGTTACTACCTTGCTGGACAAGGGGAAAGCTGTAGACATAGTTTATCTCGATTTCAGTAAGGCTTTTGATAAGGTTCCACATAATATCCTTATTGACAAGCTGGTGAAATGTGGTTTGGATCCTATTACTGTTAGGTGGATCTGTAATTGGTTGCCAGATTGTACCCAAAGAGTGCTTGTTAATGATTCCTCATCCTCTTGGAGAAGAGTGCCAAGTGAAGTGCCTCAGGGATCAGTCCTGGGACCTGTTCTGTTCAATATTTTTATAAATGATTTGAATGAAGGAATAGTAGGAATACTTATTAAATTTGCAGATGATACTAAATTGGGAGGGGTAGCAAATATGGTCAAAGACAGAGTCAGGATACAGGATGATCTTGACAGGTTGGAAAACTGGACTAAAACAAATAAAATGAATTTCGACAGGGATAAATTTAAAGTTCTGCATTCAGGTAGGAAAAATCAAATGCATAATTATAGGATGGGGGAGAGTTGTCTTGGCAATAGTATGTGTGAAAAGGATCTAGGGGTCTTAGTAACCATACTCTGAACATGAGTCAGCAGTATGATGTGGTAGCTAAAAAGGCAAATGCAATTTTAGGCCGTATTAACAGAAGTATAGTGTCCAGCTCACGCAAAATGATGGTATCACTCTACTCTGCTCTGGTTAGACCTCACCTAGAGTATTGTGTTCAGTTTTGGGCATCACAACTTAAGAAGGATGTAGAAAAGCTGGAGCAAGTCTAGAGGAGGGCAACAAAGATAGTGAAAGGTCTGGAGACCAAGTCCTATGAGGAAAGGTTGAAGGAGCTTGGTATATTTAGCCTGGAGAGGAGATGACTGAGAGGTGATATGATAACCATCTTCAAGTACTTGAAGGCTGACATATAGAGGATGGCGTGGAGTTGTTTTCCATTGCCCCAGAAGGTTGGACCAGAACCAAAGGGTTGAAATCACATCAAAAGAGTTTTTGGCTAGAACTTCCTGATAGTTAGAGCAGTCCCTCAGTGAAGCAGGCTTCCTCAGGAGGTGGTGGGCTCTCCTTATTTGGAGGTTTTTAAGCAGAGGCTAGATGGCCATCTATCTGACAGCAATGCTGATTCTGTGAACTTAGGCAAGTCACAAGAGGGAGGGCAGAAAGAGTTACATCAGTGCTTAGTTCTTATGACTCCTTCTTACATGCCAATTGCCACCTTGGGGCCAGGAAGCAATTTTCCCCAGGCCAGTTTGGCTAGGGATCCTGACAGTGTTTTGCCATATTCTGGGCATGGAGCAAAATCACTGGGTGTGTGGGGAGGAACGGGAAGTAGTTGTGAATTTCCTGCATTATGCTGGGGGTTGGACTAGATGATCCTAGAGGTACCTTTCAACCCTATGATTCTATGATTAAAAAACAAATATAAAAAACATTAAAAACCAATCTAAAATTCCTTATACCCTCACTAGTAGTGTTTTCCCCCTTTGTCCAGGCCAGGCTATCCCAAAGCTCTCTAGAATAACTGTTTTGAACCCTCGCCAGAAAGCCAGGAAGTTAGAGTCCCCCTGACCTCATCCAGGAGGGTGTTCCAGAGGCATGGGGCCAGTGTGGAAAAGTACCCACAAGTCAAAATGGGGGTGGGGGTACTCATCGGAGTGAGCTTGCAGCCCCTGTGATTATGTCATTTCTGGCATAACCTTGAAGTGATGGGTTGCACCAGGGGCTGGTTCTTTAAAACTTGGCCACAGATTGACCTGTCACTTCTGGGTCATGCCAGAAATGATGTGGCTTCATGCACGTGCCTGCTGGCCTGCCTTCCCCCTTTCAGGGCATCTTTCCCCCCCACCAGCCAGGTGAGTGACAGCAGGGGACCACAGTGGGGGGCCAGGCAACCCTGCATAGGGCAGCCTCTGAAAAGGCTTGAGCCTGAACTGTTGCTGAACATGTCTTAGACAAGGCGGTACTTACTGAGTGATGCACGGGAACATGAAGGAGAAGACTGTTGTGGCATTTAAAATATGTATCATTTATGTTCTTGCCTTCTTTATGATTCTGTTGTTCCAATGTTATTCTGTAGTTGGTGATTTTATAATGCTGCTATAGTATATTTGATTTTATGTAACTATGTTGTAGTTAGTATTTCTTAATTGTTATTCATTGTGTTATGTTTAACTGATGGAAGCTGCCTCAGAAATGTTTGGCTAATAAGTTCGAGATGCAAATCTTTGAAACAGATAAACAATTATTCTATCTCCATGAAGGCTTTCCCTTCCGGATAAAAACACAAAGCCAAGATTGAACTCTTCCTCAACAGCGCAGCTGCTTTAATATGACTATCTTTATCTTAAGGGAACAATTCAGCAGTCACTTACATTTGCAATGATGTAAACATTTAAATGGCATTTACAGAAAGGAAAATGACTGCTCATTTTATAATTCTAATATAAATATAACCCTAATTAATAGTTCCATCTATTCTGTTGCATTGTTCACAAGCAGTCAAGATGGGGGAAATAATGAAGCAGAAAGTCACCCACAGTTGAGTTTGGGAGCAGGGGGAGGGAAGTCACTGAGGCATTGTCTCTTGGATACCCTGTGCAGATTTGAATTCTCCCCCTTATGTGGCAGTTGTAAGAAAAGAGAATTATAATTATTGTTATTATTGATGTTACAGTTGCAGCTAATTATCTTCTTTTGATTAGGAGGGAGAATGGCTTAAGTAGGAAACTGACAGTAAACTGTTCTTTTCCTCACTGTTATTTCTCAGCCTTAAGTAGATACCCAAAGTGAGTGGAAAGAGTCCATCCAAGGGCTATTTAAAAGGAAGCGGCTGACTCACCAGCAAGCTGAGTTGCCACCTGGGGCCGGACGGAGTGGAGGCGGGACGAAGAACGGAGGCGGAGCCATCCCGCAAGGAGCAGCCGCATGGTCAGCGCCATTGCTGCTCGAGCATCTGCAGGAACAACATGCACCCTCCCACCCTCCGCATTTTCAGAGCTTTTGAGGGGGCTCTGTCACAACTTTAGGTGTTGGCGGTTTTTGAGGCATTGGGCTGGATCCCAGCAGGGTGAGCGGGCCTGCGAGCTGCTCACCCTGACGGATCTGGAGGCACGGGTCACCAGGCGGGGCCGGCGACGGAGCAGAGGTGCCGTGATGGCCAGCGGCAGGCTGGCGGGTGATGCATCGGTTTGGCAGTGAGGCCTACGATGCCAACGGGGATCCAGCCCAGATGCCAGGCCAATGCTCCATATAGCTGTAATCAATAAAGTTGTGGCCATTTATAACCCACACAAGTGTCTGGTGTGTTTATTCAGCTGCAGCGCAGTCCGACATAGCCCTTAGGTGGCAACTGCTTGTCGTTTGTGCAGTTCTGAGAGCCTTTTACACTTGCGATGCTTCCCTGTGGAAGCCCCAGTGCTGATGCAGCACAGTAGCAGTGGGTCTTTCAGATGTCTGCTTCACTCAGTTTCCAAGCCAGCCATTCCCCTCTCATGCTATTGGGGGTGTCTGTGGCTTTTCTGAGGTTTTTTTTAAAACCAGTAATATACCAGACTGATATACCGTTATATTGATATGGTGGCATGCAGCGGAGAGGAATAGATTCTGTAAGTACAGGAGCAGGGAAAATAGCTGCTGTGTGGGCAGGGCTGGGAAAATCCAAACTTTCCTACTCACACAAAGACCTATCTGGGTTTGTTGTACTATTTCTCAAAACATCGCAGCAAAGCAGGTTTGGCAAAGATTGCACAAAAGGAAAACCCAAGTAGTTCATGAAAGCACCATGATACTGTGGGAAACCCCACTTCCCAACAGCATTGAACCCAGAGCAAATTACCCATGAGGAAATGGCCCATGTTTGGTTATTTGAAAGGTGTTATTATAAAGACTAACTTTTAAGGTTTTCTTTTAACTGTTGTGGAATTATGTTACTATGTGACTAGTTATAAAAAGACTCCAAATGTTGCCTTCCTGCTCACCATTTCTACGTGCTCCATTTATCCAATTGCATCTCCCTTTTCTCATTCAGTGATGAGTAGAAGTATCGTATCAGAATACAGGAAATAGCAATGGCTTTGAAGAGAGCTAGAGAGTTGCTTTGGTGACCTCTCTCCTGGAGCAGTTTATTCCATCATGCAGGTGCACACCTTTGGTGAGATCCAGTGGGGCTTAGCATCAAACTAGGAGTAAGAACTGATCAGTTGCTCTCTTTCAGCCTAGCCTGCATCAGTGCATTGTTGTAAGGATAAAATCGTAGGTGGGAAGCTATGTGCACTTTCCACAGATTCTGTCATAAAGGAACGAAGGGATAAAAATGTGATGAATAGATAGACCCAGCCATGTAACAAGCACACATCTACAACAGGAATGCTTCCTCTTTTCTCTGTCAAGAAATGAAGCTCTGAAGGACAGACTTCTCTCTTATGAACCCACGTGACCACTGGGGACATCTTCGGAATGCCCCTGCCTTAAGCGAGTGATAACCTGGGAGGGTGGCCTTCTCTGTAGTGGCACCAAACCTTGGAATTCTCTCCTCAGGAAGATTTGCCCATCCTCTTCTGTTGCTATCTTCTGCCAATGGGTGAAGACTTCTTTGTTTCACTTGGCATTCCCTCAGTGATCTCTCCTCCCTCCCCAATATTTTTAACTGTTGTTTTTAACTTCTGTATTCATTTTAAATTCTAGTTTTGAATTGTGTTAACGATACATGTATGAGTTTGTATTCACAGCTTTTAAGATAATGTTTTAATTTGTATGTTTTAAATTTGTTAGCTGCCTTGGTGGCCCTGTGATGGCAGAAAGGTGGGATAAAAATCTAATTAAAAATGATAAATTAATTAATACCAACCAACTTTCTATATAGATATTTTAATGGAAAGAGAAAAAAATAGAAATTAGCTATTCATATATCCTGTGGGACCAAGTTCAAATATCAGTTGTGACAGACAGCCAAAAGCTGATTTTTGCCAGCATGATATTTAGAGGTATGTTACTGCAAATTGTCAGACAAAACTATTTGCATTAGTATTGGTTGTACTCCCTTCAGTTCAATTTGAAAAAGTCTCAATAATTACTAGGTTTCTCATCAAGCCTTTTAAAAAGTTTTCTCTTACTTAGTTTGTAACAGTGTTCCATGTGTGCTTATGATTTCATGTTCATGTTCCTTATCATACTGCCCCACGTAATTTCAATTTCTAGCTGTAACCATGGCAGAACACCATAGAAATTTCTCTACTCCCACTCCAAACACACCCAGGAACAAGAAAGCGATTTTACTTTTGAACGAGGGGCAAAGCCCATAAAAATGTTTGGAAGAAATAATCAAGAGATTGTCACAAATAAAGAAGATATTCAGTGAATAAAAAGCTGCTTTGTTGGACAAACACATATGAAAAATATAAAGCTGACTTATAATGAATTATAATATTGGGATGGATCTAAACTAAATTTTCCACTAATGCAAGGGAAGATGTAATTTCAGCCCATTCCCCCTTCCAGCTGCTGACCTGGTGACATTCCTGAGGGTCTCCTGTCCACCCAGAAACGGCATTTCAGGGACAGTAATCGGGTGCAGCAGGATGAGAACAATCAAAAATGGTTCTTTTTCCTGATGGAAGTGCCTTCTGTTAGCAGAAAACTTAGCCTGGATCCAACCCATAGGTCTATCATGGTTGCTGTTTCTTACAATGAGTAAGAAATTGTGGTTTGGCAACTGACTGCTCCCTTCCCCTAGCTCCCATTTTAAATAGCATGTTCGAATGTTGGAGATGTATGTGTCATGGAGAACAACTGCCAACATTCAAAATAGTAAAGTATTTATTAAAAGTAAGAATCCCACATGCATACTTTCTGCACAGCAATTTATTCAGCAAGGGATCTAGAAGAAACACATAAGCATGCAGTTCTTCTGTCCCTCACTTTGTACATGCCCTAGCTGATCTTATTCAAAGGCAGGCACTTTAAGGGAGAAGGATTTTATATTAAATGAGTTGCATTGTTGCAGGGAAACGTGGGTGTTCAGGAGCTTTGCTGGCTAGTGTGCATGTGAGGGAGAAAATAATAAATTTACACTCAGAGGCTTGACTTAAGTTTAGAAAAGAAATGAGTGGGTTTTTTCATAAGAACTCCATACTCTGATAGGAAAGAGGAGAGATAGATTCCTATCTATCTGTCTAGTTTAAGGATGGCACTGGATGGCAGGGCAGATCTATGGTGCAAGATTGTGAAGAGGAGAGAGAGTGTGAGGATTGTGATGAAGAAAGGAAGAAGGTGTCACAAGGAGGAAGAACCAATCTACACATCAAAGGATAGTTCAAGGCGGTAGAGAGTAAACAGATCTCTGACCTCTCTCTAACTTTCTTATTTGTTTCCCCCCCCCCTCTGAAATTTGAGGGACAGCATTTGTTCTCCTCTTTTAACATTTTAATTCTTTCACCCCTACATGGTTTCACTTACCAAAACTTCAACTACCACCCAGTGGCATTCTCATTGGACAGGGTAAGGGGAAGATAGGCAAAGAATGGATGCCGGGCCCACAGAACCAGACTGTCCCACTGGGCTATCCTATTTTCTTACAGCTTCACAGTATCTAATAATCAGCTGGCTGGCCATCTGTAGATAAGGAAAGCAGCACAATGTGGCCACCTGTGGCAAAGTAGAAGTCTCTGTCCAATTCCAAGAACTCCCAGGTATACAATGTGACATTGCAAGTTAACAAAAAAAATCTAAAAAACCAACCTGATCAGGACTGAAAATGTTCCAGAAGAAAAGGAATGTTGAGAGCAACTGAGAATCAGCTAAAATAAATGGCAGGGACAGCAGGCAAACCAGTCCATTAAAGTCCCTGATAGTTTAGAGAATCCTGGAGAGGAAATTTTCAGGCAGCTGGGGTGGGATTTTTGTATTGTCTCCTCTAATAAAGGGCCTTCGCTGGCATGCAAGACTAATATTTTAAAAATGAGACTGCACACTCCAGAGATAATATTTTAAAAATGAGACTGCACACTCCAGAGATAAACCCAAATTGATATGTTCAAGAGTCATATTTTCTACTGGTGTTTTTACGTGGACAGTTTATGTTTATCTTTAGATTTGGAAGATTATTACTCATTCTCATTTCCCCCAAAGGTCAACTTCTCTTCTTGCTAACATCCAGTTCAAAACAATGTAATGCCCCTGACTTTGGTAGCGCTATTTTAGTTTTAAACGCAGCTGCATAATATTGAGAATAAGAATTAGAATCACTTATCTTAAATCATAGTTAATAACAGGACAGAAGCTAAGCTATACACAGCATGGGCATATAAAATACAGGATGCCTTGTATGCAAACTTCCCACTCGTCTCCTGCCCTTCTGTCTCCTGCCAGCAAATCAAATAGCTTCCCTGAAGTAGCTACAGCAAAATCCATGTTTAAAAAAATATTTGATTCATTTTAAGTGCTTCTTAATCCCCTTCAAGAGAAAACCAAACATCAGTATTATGAATCTAAATTGGCAGCAATTTTTCCTGATTGGCACTTATACAGGTCCAAAGGTTTAAATTTTTAAAAAAGGCACCATACAAACCAGGGTAAGAGACTGAGAATTCAGGTAGTTTATTAAATTAAAAGTAGAAATGATAGAATATTTCAAACAATGTTGTTACTCTTGCCCTCTAGCCCTTCGTAATATTTTCCAACATTGATGAGTAATTATTTAAATGTAGACCTTTTTTAAAAGTGAAAAGTATTAGAATTTGTATGGAAATAGTTTTACTGCATGAATGGCTTGGAAGCTTGTTTGTCTCAGTATGAGTTGTATGGAGGGGGGAAGGGAGTGCCAGGAGGGGGCACAGGATGCTCGTGGCTAAACCAGAGATGGCGCAACAGAACCAGCAATTGCTTTTCCAATCTCAGAATCTTTCCAAGATTTCAATGGAAGCCCAGCCACCTCATCAGAACTTTGGGAGACAAAGGCTGAATCCACACGTCTCAAGTTTTCCGCTTTTCCCCCGCCCATTATTTGCTTCTCAGAGGGCTGTTCACATACTCTTACCCCAATCCCGCCATTGTCTCATGTCTTTCGCATTGCACCTCAGACGAATTTGTCATGCGTTTAAACGCTTCTCTTGCGCAGTTCTCACCGTGGATGTGGACAAATAGAAGCGTTTCATAAGGAGACCGCCCCCTTCAAACCACCCCACTTCCGTGTTTGCAGCCTTTCTGGAACACCATCCCTCTTTGCCGTGCAATTATCAAGTTTCTCCACTCTCTCCACCGCATGCCTGCCTACCCGCCCTTTCCCCCCCACTTTTTTTAAAAGGGGACTTTCCCAGCATTGTTGCACAATCCCAGCCATAAATCTTAATTGTGGTGCTCCAAAATCCCTGCGGGGACATCAAGGGGCGGCGTCATTTCCATTTCCATGTCATTTTTAGGATGCCAGACAGTCGGAAATATCGGTGGCTGTTAAAATTAATATGTTTTTTACTGTTGAAATTACCGTTATATTGGAAATCCATCATTCTAACATTACATTCAAGTGTCAAATAATTAGTCTGCCCGTTTGGAGAGTTTGGATCACCCCCACCTTAAATATCAGTTCAAATTATCCCACCAGAATAATGGTCCAATGGATTTCAAAGAAGAAGGCATAGAATAACATTAACCAATCACAGGCATCATAGGGGTGTGGCCTCGCCATAGCAATTTAGCAAAAAAATGCTATGGTGGAAATCTGATGAAAAAATGGGGGGGAAATGAACATGATGTCGTCATCGGCGATGTCAGATCTAAACCCGCCCCATATTGTGCGATTCTACCAGGGATGAGGACGAAGTGTAGCGCGAGGCAGCAGCAGTAAGAGAAGGGATGTGAACAAAGACTAGGACATTGCGGGATAGAATCCAGCGCAATTAATGCACATGAAAAGCGGAAGGTAGGGAAGTGTGGATTCGGCCAAAGTTGAGACAAGTCCAAGCTAAGCAGTCCCTGTGATGTTCCCTTCTGCTTGCAAATAAGAATAGAGTACTCGCTCTGCTTCCTGTTCTTAGATTCACACAGCAGAAATGAGCGTGTTCAAAACAACATCCGTTTCTTAGCAAGAAGATACGGGGATGGGAGCAACTGGTTTCTACAATAAAAACACCACAGCCCCAGCACATAATTCAATGGCAGAGCCAGCTACACAGAGTTGGGCCCATGAAAATGGAGAAAGAACCCTCTCAGAGAAGAAAAGCGCTGCCTAACTCAAAATAGGTGTCAGACAGTACATCCCTCCTTGTCTACTTTGGAGATCAGACATGAAGGTGAGCAGATGATAGTTTGAGAGCAACAAGAGTTTATGGCTGAAGGACACTGATGAGTAGAGTACTAATGGCCTGCCTATATATTGGTTAGGAGTAAGAGTGTGAGATTCGTTATTACTGTACCTAATATACATCCGGATATATGCCAATTTGGCATATATCCTGCTATACTGAAACTAATTAGAGAATCCTGAATATATTCGGGATCCCATATGTCTGAATGTTGACTATCCTGAACGTATGCAGGATACTCAGCGAACACGGCTCCCAAGCTTTTGGGTTAACTACTGCCTGGCTGGAATACTGCTACCTGCCTGGAGGAAAGAACTGCCTGTCTGCCTGACGGAGGGGGGCACCATCTAGGTTTGGAGTCTTAGACATGCTTTTTTTCTTGTTGGGAGGGGGAGGAGTTGGCCTTCTTTGGGGTTTGGGAGAGGTAGGGTAAAGGGAGACAACCTTTTTGTTAACGAAAGTTAATTTTGATAAAAAATTGTTTTGGTGGGGAGAGGCACAAACAGCTTGTTGTTAGCTGTTTTAAGTTTGCTGTCTGAATGTTCTTGTGGAAGGAATTGCTTTTTTCCTGGTTGAAGAGGTTTTTCGGTACTGTGAATTTTTAAGGGTTTTCCTGTTCTGCGTGTGCGGGGGAATTATTTGCTGTTTTTTTTTAAATTTGTTGGTTGCTTCTTTGCTGCTTTTCGGCAGTGGAGGAGTTGCTTTCTCCTGCTGCCTGCCTGCTGTTCATTTTCCAGAGTTTGTTGCACTAGCAGCTTGTGGCTTGCTCTAGGTAGTTGCAACAACTGTGCATGCTTGCCATTGATAGGGCTGAGTGTTTGTGCGGAGTTGTGATCTGCTGCTGTGCAGCTGAATGATGCCTTGGTACTTGGTTCTCTTCTGTCATATCATTGGCCCAGGGTTCTGCCAGGCTTCTGCGAGTGATGCTGTTTTGGGGGGCTTGCAACAGTGTCCCTTGTTTCACTTTGGTTCTTCTGGGATTCTCTGGTTTGATGTTGGTTCTTTTGGGCTTTCTTGGTTCGGCTTGCATTGGGACTGGGGAGGGGGAAGGGAAAATACCCCTTTCTGCCTCTTTTTTCAGCAGCGTTGTACTGACAATTGAGGGAGAAAAGTGTGATTTCACTCCTTCCTCCCTTCCCACTGCAGCTGCCCCACCCACATGGCTATTAGTCAATACAGCTCCTGTAACCCGGAGAATCGGCTTTCCCAGGATTGAAAGATCCCCAATCCGTGTGTTCATGGATTGCGTGAGATATAGATTCATTCACTGATGCCTCTTGGAAGTTGGTGAGAGCAGGCTATGCAAAGGACAAGAGGGCAGGCAGCATCAGCCAAATAAAGTTAAGCAGGAAATGTCATTCTGTCAGCTCTTCTTGTTCTCAAGAGGCTCTCTTGAGCAAGTAAGTCCAAATGCAGCGGAAACTTCATTTTCATCAGAATAAACTAAGTGGAGCAAAGGAGATGAATGCTGACAGCTGCCACTTTTCCTACCATCTCTAGACTTTATATGAGGCTAAAGACAGGACAAATTTTCTCCCATATTTGCTGCACGATACTACATTTGTTGAGGGATGCAGGTGAATCAGAACGGCAGGATAAATGAATGGATTTATTTCTTTATTCTTTATTATTTATTTAGATCATTTTTAGGGTCAGCAAACAAAGCTTATAAACTATTATGACACACAAGCAATGAAAACATAAACAAGAAGTAAGGTCAGAGAGGGAGCATCAAACAAAAGAGATCAAGGAGGACAGAGGTATCTCTCTGGGGACAGAGTTCCATAATTTTGGTGCCACAAGTGAGAAGGCCCTTTCTCAGGTTTCTACCCATTTAGCCTCAGATGACAAGGGCATCTTTAAAAAGGTGGTTGACTGCAGTGATTAGGTAAGATAAAACCCTAAATGGTTTCAGACCGGGCATCCTTAGGAAGCACTTTTACTCAAATAAGTCATCTCTTCACCCCTCCACCCTCAAAATGTTTAGATAATCTCATGAGACCAGCAAGCTTCTGTGGCAGAGTGGTTATTTGAGCCTGGATCTCCAAGATCCTAGTTCAACATTTTAACCACTAGATCACACTGGCTCTTAGACCCAAAGCAGTCAGTTTGCTTAGCTAATATAGGCCTATAGCAATAAAAGCAATACTAGGAAACTCTCTTCCCAGTCCATGAAGTCCTTATCCCAGCCATAATGCTGCCAAGTAGTTAAAAAGGTTTAGGTCTTAGAATGCTATTCTGTGCATAAAAATGCTGCAGCTCTAGTTCACTGAGAAGTTAGGTCCTGTGCTTATGTTCCATTGGCAGCCTGTTGTGTCTTAGCTTTGTTCTGCTCTGCAAAGGTAACATGAGAAGTATTGAGACACGGGAGGTGGAAAGCTGATCCCGTGGCTCTTCCCCCATCACAATTGTCCTTGCTGGAAAATGGAAAGAAGCCAGAGTACAGTCTCCTCCCACATGGCTCAGGACTTCTTATGTAACCCTAGCAACACAGCCAGTAAGTAGCTATGCTGCAGCCACTTTCAAGGCATCAGCATAACATGAGATCTTAATTCTCTATTGAGTTGAGACCTTTTCAGACATTCAGTTTTGCCACTCCTGACACACATAATGGAAATATGTGTTATGTGCAATCCTCCTGTATTTTCTATGAATGGGACAACACACACTATTTTCATGTGCATTCAGCTTCGGCATGCATGAATAAGCCCTGATTTTTGAGGGAATATGTTTGCACATTCCAAAGATGGCATTGCCAACAAAAAATGGCAACCATGCATATTGGGAGGATCACACATAACATGCACTCGTGATACATATGTTTGAAGTGCCAGAACTGAATGTCTGAAAATGCCTTTCAATGGGGTGTAAGCATGCTTAGAATTATTGTTTATTAGAGAGCATGTTCCATTGAACTCAGAGGGACTTCTGAATAAACATGCATAAGATTGGGTTGCCTGGCTGCTCAGTTCTTTGCCCCTTAGTAAATCACTTCCAAAGGTCATCCAAAGAACAGAATTTGTTTCTTCCAATGACTGATCATTAGATTTTCCTGTGAGCAAAAACTTGCTAAGTGCAGTTAATATTCATTTCAGCTTATAGAAGTCTGACATAATTCAATCTTACCAGGATACAATAGCATCTGGATGGGATAGGACTGATTTCTTGGAAGATATTAATCCCTTTTCAGACTATTCATCCTAGAATCATCTTATTCTTTTTCTTTTAGCTCTAGAGACTGTTCAGTTTCCATAATTCAGGAAAATAAATTGGAGTAAATTATGTATAGTTAGACTAGCAGAATAATTTGTCTTTAAAATTATTCCCATTTCTACTGCTTTTCAAAATGTTCCTGTTGCACTATCAAAGTTAAACATGTTTCAGTCCTACTCATTTATATGGAGCAATTAAGCCTATGTTAATTTAAGTTAATGTAATCTAAAATTGCTAATTTTTTATTGGACCAAAACAATTCTCAACTGTATGATTTTATGCATGTGGTAGGGTGGTACCAAGGAAGGTCAAATGCACATTCGAAATACCTGTCATTTTTTAAAAAGTTAAAGTCTGCAATAACAAAATTATCAAAGCTAGTCCTATCCAACTGTGCTGAAATTCTCAGGGACTGTGCCTCTCACACAATTCTCCCTCCTAATTTTCAGGTTAATAGAATATATCCCTCTTTAAAGTAAATTAAATTCTTATTTATACATTGGCCACAGTCAGATGTGAATTGGTTTGCGCGAGAGAGGTGTTTCATCCTTTTCTAAGATCTTCAAGCAGAGGGTGAGGTGAATCTCATTTTTTATAAACATTAAAAATGGACTCCATGGCAAGAGAGCTGAATCCTCCCTTTCACAAACCTTACCTCACTGTGCTCCATATATTTTGACATTTTTCTTCCAGCTCAAGCGGTATTAAAGGCAGATGGGTTTCAAACAGCAGTGTACAGGAAGATAAGGGGGAAGTAGGATTAGCTCCACTCATCTGTGTGCTGCACATCTCAGAAGGTTTCTCTCTCACACACACACCAACAACAACAACACTCTCCTCCAGCCAAGTCATAGTGGTGTAGATCGAATCAGCCTTCCCCCCCCCCCCCCGGTATTAACTTCTGGGTATGTTCTATCTCAGACTACTTGGAATTCAGCAACAACACATTTTGATATGGTGGTTCATTGATAAGACACGTGCCTCTGTGGCTGAGAATGCAGCAGTTAGAACTGCAAGTAGACGTTAACTGCCTGCACCTCCTTTCCCTGGGCTGTCCTTGTTGTACCCTCGCCACTGCCCTCCCCTGGCCTGACACACATATATTCTCCCCAAAAGGATTCTGCTGGAGATCTTCATTCCAAAAACCAGGAATATACACTTACATAAAAGATATAATATTGATTCAAATGAACAGTAGACATTTCTTGCAGTATACACCTCCTCATATTCAGAGTCTACATGAAAATTCTTGTGCACACTTTAAAAGAATAGGAGCTCTGCAAGTGTTAGCAGTCAGACCCCTCCTCCCACTGAGAGGTAGTTTATAGATATAAAACTATAAACACCCTTCCTCAAATACACTGCCGGGCCTGAAATGAAACAAAATGGATGCCATTTTAAAGGGAGTCAGAGCGGCTGACTGACTTATGAGCCCTCCATGCCCCAAAGAAAGCCATAATTTGGGACAATGGGTCTCCCAAGAAGCCCTTGACTAATCTCATCAACGCCTGGCCTCACTTCCCCTCACCCATTTACTCTAGTTAAGCAACATATAACACTATTCACCAAACCTGGTAGCTTTTCCCATCTGATACTCACCGGGCCATCAAGCTCTATTTACATCTATTATCCACCTCTGAAAAACCCATCACATTATTGTTTTGGGGGTGAATATGTCAACTTGTCCCAGGGAGCATTTGGACCTATGTCTGGAGTCCCTAGCCACCAGTGTGTGAGTGTGCTCTGAGACCATACATACACCTCCAAATCTGTGTTTCTCTTCTCACCATGAAACACTGGTTGATTTGCTGCTGCCTCTGCAGACCTCCATCTTTAAGACTGGTAATTATAGCCTTCCCCAAAATTGCTTTTTCCCCTCTTCTCCCTGATTTCCTCTTAGAGCTAAGCTACACAAGATGACTTATGCAAGATTGTGCAAGTGATTAGAAGTATGTGTGCTCCAACCTCCTGATGTTGACTTTTCTCCAAGCTGAGCATGTGTCCTGTAACTTCAGTCCATGCATGTGTCCTGTAACTTCATGTAGCAGCATTTGCGAGTGTCCATGGTCATAATCAGAGAGTCACCAGTGCAGAGTGCTGATTTTGGTCAGCATAACCATTTTATGACCACCCAAAGAAGGTACCCCAGCCACCTCTAAACACCATTATTCCCTATGGGGAAAATATGGAGACTATCCAAGGGGATGGGGGTGGCATTTTCCAAAAGAAATGTACAAAATTTACAAGGGATATACTCCTGAAAGACCCCCCAGGTTCCAGGTTCTTATCTTGTCCTCATTTTGGAAGGACACCTTCCTCATTTTGGAAGGACACCTTCCAACCTTTTACCTACTTCCTTCTGGGCATAACACTTTCACCTTCAATGGTGCCAGGGAGTCTCAATCTGGCAGCCTTGGTGCCTTCAGATAACTGAAGTCCGTGGGCAGAAAGGGATGTTTCCCCTGTTTCTGCCCTTTCCCCCAGTTTTTCCTGCAGCCTTAAGGGAGATAATGCCACAGATGGCCAAACCAGCTTGCTGCATCAAATCAGTTTTCTACAAAAGGTTCTCTAATACTGATTCCTATTGGAATCTTATAGAATAATGTAACATATGTGTAATATTCTTATAAGTGCAGCTCTACAAGCAATATATATTTTTAGTCCTCAGTTCTTACAGAGGTTCAGCATACATTCTTCTTGTTTCAAGTGTCATATTCTTACAGGTTGCATTACAAATACTACATTGGCTCCTGAGCATAGAAAAAGTGCAAGGCATGTAATACTGAAAAGGCACAGAAGTAGTATATAAAAAGTATATAAAATCCCTTTTCTTCAAATCTATATCCATCATGAAGATTGGACTCTGGAGGGCCATTATATGGCTCCCCAAAGAAGATGCTCCCATCCACCTCCAATCTCCTTTATTCCCTATGGGGAAAACTAGAGGAGCTATCTAGGGGGCAGGGGGTGGCATTTTGCAAGCAAAATCCACCAAATTTGCAGGGGAGCTACTCCTAACTGTCCTCTAGACCCCTCAAATTTCAGGGAAATTGGACCCTGGTGGGGGGGCAATTATTCATGTGTTTCTGCAGTGGAAATCATTTTCCCTCAATAGAAACTAATGGAGAGTGGCTGCTCCGCCTGCTCTGGGGGGCAGGTTGAGGGTGCTTAATTTTGGTTCTGTTGGGCTTTCTGGTGTGTAGATTGTAATTGAGAGTGAGACTGCGGCCATGGTAGCCGTAATCCACGTATTTCTGCAGTGGGAGTCAGTTTTTTCCTACAATAAAAATGAATGGCATAGCTGGGGGCACCTTCTTTCCAGGGTTATAAAATGCCCCCAGGGTCCAATCTCCCTGAAACTTGGAGGGTCCTTAGAGGACAGTTAGGAGTAGGCCCCTTGAAAATTTGGTGGATTTTACTTGCAAAATGCCACCCCAGCCCCCTAGATAGCTCCCCTAGTTTCCCCATAGGGAATAATGGAGATTGGAGATGGTTTGGGGGGGTGCCTTCTTTGGGGGGCCATATAATGGCCCTCCGGGGTCCAATCTTCATGAAACTTGGGGAGCCTTTAGAGGACAGTCAGGAGTATGTCCCCTGAAAACTTTGAAGAGTTGTTTTACAAGATGCCACCCCCTCCCCCTGGATAGTTCCCATAGTTTTCCCCATATGGAATAATGGTGATTAGAGGTGGCTGGGGCACCTTCTTTGGATGGCCATAAAATGCACCCCCCTGAAGTTCTATATTCATGGAACTTGGGGGATTGCTAGAGGACAGTTAGGAATAGGTCCCCAGCAAATTTGGTAAAATTTGGTCAAAAAAGCCCCACCCCCGTCTCCCAGAAAGCCATGAATCATATTTCCCATTGGAAACAATGGCCAAATTTTACAGAATTTGCTCTGTACTGCTGAGGAAGATTTGAGCATGGACAAAGAGAAATTGCATCATGAAATACCATCCCTCGTATCAGAGGAACAGGGAGGAAACCTGTGCCAGTCCCTACACAGGATCTGATTGCCATGTGCCTGAAGTGTGCAAATGAACAGGAAAGTAATGGGGAAAACAAGTATAAGTGGAATCACGTGTTCTCCACGTGTGATTTGTCTTGTGTAGTTCAGTTCTTAGTTAGCCTTGTATGTGTTCTATGTGTGATTGTATGTTTGCCCTTTTATTTCTCTTTTAATAAAAAAATCTTTCTGGGTGAACATCTGGCTGGTTTATTTCAAGAGTTCTTTTAAGGGAAACCCCCCCATAAACATTGGTAGAGAATCCCTGTTACCCCCTCTCACTTGTCTCCTTTAAGCTAACTTCCGCCAACTAATTAGAAGACTGCCTGTTCAGGTAACACAAGAACACTGTAGCAATATACTACATTTTGTTGATACCATTTGTTTTGATGATATTTGCATACGGAAACCACATTAAGAACTATGGTGCATTCTTAGCATTATTTGTGAAAATAATGTGAAAATCTGAAAGTTCTACTCAATGTTATCCATTTCAAGAACTTCGTATTGGAACTACATGTAAAGTCTTTCAGAATCGTTACATGTGCACCTCGCCCTTTCAAGATACCTATGATGGTCAGAAAGCTGTGGTTTTCTGATTAGGAAGATTGTAAGATATGCATTAGCTGTATAAAATCTCTTCTGCTCATGAAAGGTACATTTTAGAATAATGTTCAAAAGCAGCCTTCAAAAATGTTTCTGTTGGCAGGAGGAAAATTGTCTTTTGAGTACACAGAGGAAACCTGGCCAAAGCATGTCAGCATGATTCAAAGTACACATTGCCAGTAGGAAATTCTCTAGTGCTCATTTCCTTGCCTTTTGCTCAGAAAGAGGTCAATAAAGCTCTAATTAATGGCTCTGGGAGTAGGAGGTATCTGCTGCAGTTCTTATTAGACTACACGCTAAAATGTCAGCTCAGCACTGGCATTAAATAAACCTTGGCATTCTGCCCCCAACAATGACTGGCTCTGAAACATTCAGAAGCAACATGAAATCTTTCGCTCTATGGAAAGATATGCTGGTTTTCATTATCCAAGGCAGATATTATATGCTTCAGGAGTGGCATATAAATATCATGTTAAAAGGCCTATCTTGGCTATTTTGAAATGAATGATATTGAATGCACAAGATCCCTGATATTTCCAGCAAAAAGGATCAAGTAAGTGTCATGCAAGACCTTGATCTGAGACTCTGGAGAGCCACTGCCAGTTACAGTAGATGTAGACAGTATTGTCCTTGATAGACCAAAGGTATGATTTAGTATGAAGCAGCTTCATATGTTCAAGACAACGATTATACTTCTGAAGAAATCTGACAATTTTTTTCCTTGAGGCAAAGTGGTATTCAGGAATCTCTTCAAAGATTTGCTTGCAATTTAAAGTGAACAGTATTTTGAATAACTTTGCAGTTAAATAACTGTATGCAGGAGTGGTTGGATGGGGGGTGTTCAGCCTGGCACCTGGAATGGTAGTTGCTGAATGCTCAACATTTGATTGGTTTACATATCCAAGGTGATTGTGCTCCTAGGACATAATGGGCAGGTCACGTCATGTATCCTTTAAAATCAACTATCTTTGAGCGTACATGCTGCTTTTGCAGAGGCTCAGTTGGCATTCATCAAACAATGGCATTTAACAAGTTGACACATGCTCAGAACTTAAAAGATCGAGGTGTGGTTCTCAGGCAGTAGTGCAAGAATCTCAATATAAATGTACTCAACATTATTAGGCAAAAGGAAGAAGACTGGCACTAAGCCAGACAGCTTGTTTTTGAACAGTTCCGTGAAGGAACATAGAGGGTTGGATCCAGGTAGCTTTGTGCTGGCAAAAAAGAAAGAATGTATCTTCTTCAACCACCTGAAAAGGCTATGCTGAGAATCAAGGGGAATGTATGTTCAAAAGCTATGTGGGGTAGAGACTGTAGTGGTAAAGAGATTTGGGTAAGGCTGGTGAAAAAGCTGGCTGGTTGCAACCCAGAATCAGACAAGCAACGTGGAATAGAGAGACAGCCATGCAGCTTACAGGTCCTGTCCCCAACCCACCTGGATCGAAATATAACTTTTATAATCTAAGATGGGGGATGGAAGAATAGAGAAATATTGTGAGTATGCATATGTGCAAAGCATTTATCATTCCATATTGAAAAATTTAAATCCCAGCCCCTCAAAAACCCTAACTTTTCCAGGTTTTAAAGGTAAATTGCTGTCAAATTACAATCCAAGCAGAGACATAGGAGCTTCACTGGCAATATTGCTTGCATTAAATGTTCTATCTGCTGATTTCAGAACACCAAGTACATTTTGAAAGCACATGAGAAACATTTTTCTTGGCCACTTGGTAGTTTATTCCCTATTCCCCCCTCCCCCCCCATCAACTTTTTGATGGGAGATGCTCTACCTTAAAAGGATAAAATCCTGACCTGACATTGAGACCCCAAACTAGGATGCAGTGTGTGCTGGGAGTTCTTTTAACACACCATATTCATGGAAACTTAATGTGAACAAGATGCCCAAAGTGGCACTGAAATGACAAGCTCCACCTAGATGTATGTACTATTTGAGTGGAGCTGTGCAATGGTCTTATGTGCTTACAAATGTGTGAATGGAAACTCTGAGAAACTCCTGTACATTCACACAACTTCACATGAAACTCTAAACAATTTAAAGCGAATGCATGTACATCCGGGGCACAACTTACACAATGCTGTGTCTTCTATCTATAGATCAGTTCTGTGAAAACATTATACACTCCATACGAGTGTAATGTTTGCCTCTATGCTTCAACTTTTCTAGATGCATTGTACAAATCTGGGGAAGTTATTATTAAGCATATTGAGGAACAAAGCTTACTAAGGGGAAATCAGCATGGTTTCTGCAAAGGGAAGTCCTGCGTCACTAGCCTTTTGGTGTTCTTTGATCAGGTTAACAAATATGTGGATAAAGGCAATGTGGTAGACAGCACATACTTGGACTTACAAAAGGCTTTTGACAAGGTACCTCACCAAAGACTCATGAGTAACCTTATTCATGGGATGATGGGTCCTCTTATGGATTACAATTGGTTAAACAGCAGGAAGCAGAGAGTAGGAATAAATGAACTGTTCTCGCAACGGTGGGAAGTAAACAGCCGGATCCCACAAAGGTCACTATTGCTCTAAAATTTTCTTTATTTAAACTATAAACTACACACCACAAGACAATAAACAACAAACATAGAGAACAAGAATTGTTCTCTATGTATTGTTAGTATGTTATGTTTAGTGTGTATTGTTAGTGTGTTATGTTTAGAAATGTGTGTTTTTTCTTGTTATCCACAAAGATCACTATTGGACGGGTGCTATTTAATTTATTCATAAATGGTTTGGAATTCGGAGCGAGCAGTATAGTATCCAGATATACAGACAATAGTAAATTACTCAGGATGGTGAAAACCAAGGCAGATTGTAAAGTGTTAACAAGAGAGTCTCTCTAAACGGAGTGAGTGGGCAACAAGATGGCAATCAAAGTTAAATGTGAGCACAGCTTTTTTTTTTTTAAGGTGTTGGTATGCATATATATTTGCATTGACTTCCACCAATTCCCTCTTCAGGACTTGTACAACAGCAAGATTTGAGTCCGGTGACACTTTAGAGGCTAAAAAAAAATTCAGGGTACGAGCTTTCGAGAGTCAGAGTTCCCCTCTTCAGACCACTAGACTCAGATCCTGCAGTACTCCATACTGGTGAGCACCACCACAAATCAAAAATAAACAAATTTACCCTTGAAAGTGGGTAAATGTAAGTGATGCACATTGAAACAAAAAATCTTAATTTAAATATATGCTGATGCAGTCTGAACTGGCTACATTGAGATTTTGGACTGTAATTCAAAGTGTGATGAAAATGTTGACCCAGTGTGTTGCAGCGGTGAAAAAGACAAATTCCATGCTACGAATTATTAGGAAAGCGGCTGAAAATAAAATGGCCAATACTGTATAATGCCCTTGTATGAATATATGAGGTGGCCTCATTTGGAATATGATGTGCCGTTCTGGTGGTCACCATATCGCATAAGGAACGTTGCACAATGGGGGAAAATACAGAAGAGGACAACCAAGATGATTAAGGGGTTGGTGTACCGTTCCTATGAGGAAATACTAAAGAGTCTGGGATTTTCCAGACTAGACCAAAAATGGTTAAGGGGAGACATGATAAAGATTTATACAATTATACATGTCATGAAGAAAGTGGACATAGAGAGCTCATACTGGTATTGCCCTTTAAAGGACTATATAGTTTGGATCCAGCAGATCTTAAGGAACACCTTCTCCCCTATGAATCTACCAGTCCTTTCTGGTCATCTTTGGAGGCTATGTTTCAGGTGTCCTTGCTATCGGAGTTTTGACACGTGGCAACCCAAGAAAGGGCCTTCTCAGTTGTGGTGCCAAAATTTGTAAATCCCTCCCCAGAGGGATTTGTGTGTCTCCCTCTAATATTGTCTTCTACCAGCAGATGAAGACTTTGGTTTTGGTATTATTTTGTGTGTTTATATGTTTTTATTAGATTGTTTTATATATACTTTATTTTAAATGCTGTTTTAATGTTGAAATGTTCTAATGTTTTCACATTCGCCACCTTAAAGGCTCTATTCTGGTGGAAACAGCATAGAATTTGTTTTAAAAAGAAAGAAACAGTGGAATTCACTGCTGGTGGAGGTAGTGATGGCCCAAGCATAAATGGCTTTAAAATAGGATTAGACAGTTTCATGGAGGAGAGGTCCATTAATGGCTACTAACCATGTTGACTAAAGGGAACCTTCATATATACAGAGATCTTAAACCTCCAAATACTAGTGCTAGGAGGCTGCATCCAGGAAAGGCCAAGGCCTCCATGCCCTGTTTGTTGGCCCTCTAAGTAGGGATCCCAGACCCCCAGTGGGGGCGGGGATTCCCCACCCCCGCTCCCCCACCTCACCCCACTTACCTAACTGGAAGGGGGTGCGCACCTTCCCTGCGGGCTCCCCCGCGGCACTGCACGCTCCTGTGCGCAGCAGCCACTGGGATCGGGCCCGTTTTGGCCCGGATCAGGAAAGCTACAGAGCATGGGAGTGCTCCTGTGCTCCACAGCGCCTGAAAATGGGCCTGATCCAAGGCAGAAGGGGCCCGTTTTCGGGCGCTGTGGAGCACTGGAGAGCTCGGGTGCTGTGGAGCGCAGGACAGCTCCTGCGCTCCGCAAAGCCCCCAAATGGGCCCATTTCTGTGCGAATCAGGCCCATTTTGAGGTGCTCCACAGCGCCTAAAAATGGGCCCGTTCTGCCGTTGATCGCGCCCGTTTTCAGGCACTGCGGAGCGCAGGAGCGCTCCTGCGCTTCACAGCGCCTCAAAAACAGGCCCAATCCACACTGAAACTGGCCTGTTTTGAGGCACTGTGGAGCGCAGTGCTCCTGTGCTCTGCAGCACCTCAAAAACAGCGTGGATCGGGCCCATTTGAGCCCCTGTGGAGCCTGGACGTGCTCCCAGGGGCTGTGCGATGACATCACTTCTGAAGTGACATCATCGCGCCTGTGGGGGGGGGCACATGCACGTGCAGCCCCTATCCCCTGCCCGGAGGTTGAGGGGGGCTGGCAACCCTACCTCTAAGGCAACCAGTAGGCTGCTGTGTGAAATAGTATGTTGACCTAGATGGACCAATAGTGTGATCCTGCAGGCTCTGCTTATGCACTTATGCTCTTAAAGTTGTTCTGAAAGAGATTTTTTTAAATAGTTTTGATCATTGTAGTGATTTTATTTCCACCCCACTTTCTCCTGCTAAAACTTTTATGGAATGAATGGCAGTTGTTCAAGAGAGGGAAATAAGCTGCTCTGAAAAACTGGGCATGGGAGATGTTGACTACATATAGGAGATAGGGTTGCCAACCGCCTGGAGAAAAATAATGTGCTACCCTTTTAATAGAAGCGTAATGGGATGTTATTTACCAGATATTGGCTGTTTCCACACTACTCACCTTCAATCGGAACACCACAGAACATTGCGAACAAAAACCGGAAGATAGCGTTTTCTCGCACAAGTTGTGCGTGATGTCGTACAAAACTCGCCCGAGAAAATGCTATCTTCCGCAGTTTTTTAGCAACGTTCCACAGTGTTCTGACTGAAGGCAAGTAGTGTGGAAACAGCCAGTGTTAATTACCTCCATGCCATGAAAAGCTTCACCAGCCCGTTTCCACACATTTTACTTCTGTCTAATTGACAGGACTTTTTTTACTTCAGGCTGTTGGGATTAACCTGATCTGGATGCGTGAACAGAGAGATCAGTACTAGTTGTGGTAGTGGTGAGGAGGCTAGGGCTGGGAATCTTGAGTAGATGGTGGGTTTTGAACCTTCTAGTTGACAGCTCTAGACCTGTGCCTTTTTGTTCACTTGTTTCCAGTTTAAAACTGTGTATTATGCTGATCATCTGGATGGCAATGTTCCTGCAATTCCCATTTTAGAGGAAGTCATAGCCATGCTTGAGATAATAGGTTATTTCTTATCTAGTTATAAAATGCAGCCCTGTTTTCTATCCAACTACACAGAAAAACAATATTAAGTTCATTTGAGGACATTTCGTGTGTTGTTGTTGACTATAATGATGCTGAAAAAGGAGAATACTGTAGTCTGTCTACAGTCAACTGCTTAAAACTTTCTTTGACTGAGATTTTATTTGGATGGGCCAAGTCTTTCTTGCCATTGAATGATGGTAAAATTAAAGAGGGCTTGAAGGACTAGTGGCGCCTGACACCAGGAATAAGAATATGCTCCCCAATCTCCATCCCCAAATCTCCAGGAACTTCCCAACTCAGAGTTGGCAACCCTATCACCCAGTGAGTTTGCACAGCAGGGATTCAAAAGTGGATCTCACAGATCCTAGTATGGCGCTCCAACCATTACACCATGCTGGCTTCCCTCAGTGTTTTATTAAAATTATTTAGAATCTCATCTGTCCTGTCATTAGCATTTTGGTTCATTAAAAGAAAATCCTAATTTAATGTAATTGAGATTGTCAGGACCCGAAGAGCCAATGCTCTAGAGAAAAATGTTATTGCTGCAAACATTCTTAGAACCAATTATTAATGATCATGCAAGTATTGCTGTAGCAATACTTGCATGATCATTAATAATTGGTTCTAAGAATCTTATATTACTATTAATTAAATGCTGCAATTGTGCAGCAAAATACGACAAAGAGAACAATGGTTTGATAGGACATATTCAGGAAATGCTGTAACTACAGCGGTATTGGCTCCCTGTAGTTGGTACACTGGCATCCATGCTCTTATCTAAGAATGATGGACATATGAAAACATGGTTGTTGTGGATTTTCCGGGCTGTATAGCTGTGGTCTTGGCATTGTAGTTCCTGACGTTTCGCCAGCAGCTGTGACTGGCATCTTCAGAGGTGTCGCACCAAAAGACAGAAATCTCTCAGTGTCACAGTGTGGAAAAGATGTTGGCAGGTAATTTGTATTTACTCAGGAAGTTGGGGTTGGGCTGAGTCATCCTGTAAGAGTTTCCCAGGGTGTGGAATGCTAATGGAGGGAGGCTTCACTGTATCCTGAGGAGGTTCTTTTGCATATGGATTGGTGCTTGATATGCTAATCTTCTGTGCAGGGCTATTGTAGGGTATAGAGAATTTTGTTAGCCTGGTGTTTTTCAGGACTGGAAACCATGCTCTATTCATTCTTAAAGTCTCTTCTTTCCTGTTGAAATTGTGCTTATGTTTATGAATTTCAATGGCTTCCCTGTGCAATCTGACAAAGTAGTTGGAAGTGTTGTCCAGTATTTTAGTGTCCTGGAATAGGATACTGTGTCCTGTTTGAGTTAGGCTATGTTCAGCCACTGCTGATTTTTCCAGATGGCCAAGTCTGCAGTGTCTTTCATGTTCTTTTATTCTTGTCTGGATGCTACGCTGTGTGGTCCCGATGTAAACTTGTCCACAGCTGCAGGGTATGTGGTATACTCCTGCAGAAGTGAGGGGGTCTCTACTGCAGGAGTATACCTCTGCAGGAGTACACCGCATACCCTGCGGTATTTAGCATTCCACACCCTGGGAATTGGGTTGATATGTGGATAAAACAGAGGAGAGGGGAACAACAAAAGCCACTTTGGATTCCCATTGGGGAGAAATATAGGGTTTAAAGGAAGGAAAGTAGTTAAATAAATCTGAGTGTTCTAGAGGTTCTGAAAAGAAGTTCTGTGTATGAAACCAAGTGAATGCCAGTGAGAATGATGTGCATAGATTTGGGCGTTATGGTAAAAGTGAGCTCCCTGATGTTTTGATTAGCTGTTGAGATTAAAGGGCTTTCCAGCTGTTGAGATTAAAGTGTATCAGTGTATCAGTTTGCAAAGTGTTCCACCTGCTTGTGAGTGTTCATTTAATCTCTCCTGCATTTCAGTTACCCATGTAATCTGTGAGACAAAAGAAACTAGCCAGTTGTGGGTTAGATGAACTGGAATTTGTCTTCAGGAATGACACAGGGTGAGCTCAAGGATAAATCTTAACAATGTTGTCCTATGTAGATATACACACTTTTAAGTCTATTACAATGGGGTAACTCTATTTAGAATGTCATTGTTATAGCCTTAGGCAGTGGGGCTCTTGTACAGAGTAACAACAAACACATTCATACAACTAAAGTTCATTTATAGTATTGCTTTTGTGATTACACTTTTAGAAGATCTAAAAAGTTAATGTCTACACACAGACTCAAGCTCTTTTGATTCTAGTCAGACACAATAAACAGATTTACTTTATCGTCCCCAGAGTGTATCCAGCTAGTTGAAGGAGGTTATCAGGTAGTATATTAGTGCACAATGACCTGTGAAGGTTGTACCCCAGAGAAGAGATACCTGATTATGACAAATTCTCTCTCTAGAGCAAGACCTTCTAGGCAGCCTCCATGAAATTAATATATTTCTTAGTACCTTAGTTTTTAAAAAAACGATCTAAGCATGAAAGTAAGAGATGTTGTTTTGTGTTTGTACCACACAAAGCAAGTTATGGCAAACATATGGCAAACAGAGCTGGAATGTGTCTAAGAGAACTAAATTCAGTATTTCACGCTTATAAGGTTTCAAAAGTTTTTCTTTCTTGAAAGTATCCCACTCTGGAATATTGATTTCTGTATTTTTCCTTCCCAGCTGGGGTTTTCACTGTTAATATGGCATTATTCTTTATTTCATACCATGCCATATTTTCTGTTGGTATTTTAAAATTATTTTTGAGTTTAACTAATCTCTACCCTCTTTTTCTCCCAGAAAAGGGATTCAAAGACACTTATAACAGACACTTATAACAGAATTTAAAAACAACAACCATAACACTGCCATCCTAATAACACTTTCCTGGAAGTAAACTTCACTGAACATACTTGCTCAGGATTGCTCTCTAAAACACATTCAGGAGCAGAATATGATCCATCACCTCTAACTTTCCTCAAAGACCTATTGAATATTTCAGCCTTAGGACCAAACTACGCATTACAAATTACACAAGTTTGCCACAGGAACTACCAGCCATACTACAGCTGTGAGTTCTCAGTGGCAACTGTATTTAGAAGTGCTGCAATGGACCAATTCAGGATTGCATCACAGAGGAGCATCACATGTGGAAACAGTGCTGGGAGAGGGGAGCACTGTCTGAAGATTTCCAGATCTTTTCAGGAAGACCATTCCACCAAGTCAGAAACACTGTAGCAAAGGACCAAGACTGTGCAGTAATATGAGGGGCCGACAAGGAGGAATTTCTGAGGAGATGGAAGTATAATAATAATAATAATAAATAAGACTGATCTCATCAGTGTAAATATGCAAATAGGGCTACAGCTATATTGTGGAATGCACAGAATGGTAACCTCGTTAACTCCACTCAGCAAAACCCTGATAGCTTCCCAGAAGAGGTCAGAGGTCCCCTGCCCTTCTAGCTTCCTGGTGAGGCAACTGTAAAGCAGAGTTCATTAGAGGTCTGACTCTATAAGAAGCACACAGGTTTCCGGGGGTTTGCATTCAGTGCTTTTGAACAGGACTTCTAACAAGGAAAAGATGGTGGGGTGTAGTGGTTAGGATGTCAGATTAGGACCTGGGATTACTCCCTCACTCAACTATGGAAGCATGCCAGGCGACCTTGGGCCTGTCACACTCTTTCAGCCTAACCTACCCTCACAATATTGTTGTTGTGAGGATTAAATGGAGGGGTGGTTGATATGAAAAGCCTCCTCAGGCAGAGGAGGAGGAAGAATACGATCCTTTTGATGACAGACCAATATCCTTCCTTGGATGAGAGAGCAATATTCTCTCTTACCTCTCATGCCAAGAATATCTCTCTGGGGTTGGGGGAAGGTGGAATTTTGATAGTGAGTGGTTCAATTATTAGAAATATAGAAACCAGTGTATTGACTGCATGGTGATTTGCCTGCCTAGTGTGAAGGCTGTGGACCTCACACACTGTCTAATTAGGTTGATAGTGAGGGGGAGGAGTCAATGGTCATTGAGCATGTTGGCACCAATTACACTGGGAAATGTATTCATGTGGTACTGGAGGAAAAATTTAAGTTATTAGGCAGGAAGATAAGGCTAGGACTTCAAAGGTAGCATCCTCAGAATTGCTATTGATTCCATGCACAGAGCCAACTAGACAGGGATCTCAACACATGGATGAGGAAGTGGTGCCAAGAGGAAGGGCTTAGATTTGTTAGGTAGGTACTGGGGAGCTTTCTGGGACAAGCTGAATCTGTACAAAAGAGACTGGTTTCACTTGAACCAAAAGGGAACCACACTGCTGACACTTAATATCAAAAAGGTGGCACAGCAGCTTCTAAACTTATCCTGAGAGAAAGCTGACAAGAGCCAGGGCTGGGAAGGGCCTCTGTTTATGGAAAATCAGTCCAAAAGAACAATAGTACGTATAAAATGCAGGGTAATAGCGGCAGGAGCACAACAGAACTTGGGAGTGAGAGTAGGATGGCAATGGACGACCACATGTAGAAATAATAAAGGGGCCAAAGGAGGTGAGGGTGGCTGGAGAGGGAAACGTGTTGCTGGTGTCTACATGCCAATGCTAGAAGATTCCTCGCCAGCATGGAAGAGCTGGAGTGCTAGTTCTAAATGACAAATTAGATACAGTGGACATCTCAGAAACATGGTGGAATGGGGAAAATCAATAGGATGTGGCAATTCCAGGGTATATAGCCATGACAGGGAGGGACATGTTGAGGAGGTGTTGCATTTTATATTAAAGAGGGCAAATAAGTTAGAAAACATTAGGGGAATGAACCCCCCTGAAGAGGTGATATAGATGGAAATACGGGGTCCTCAAGGTAACAAAAGTTGGGGTGATCTATCACCTTCCTGATCAAACCCTTGAGGCTGATCTCAAGATGGAGAAGGAAATAAGGGAGGTGGCTTAATCAGATAAGGTGATACAGGGTAACTTCAACTACCCTCATACTTACTGGATAAACATGTGCTTAAGCCATGCTGTAGAAATGAGATTCCAAGACATCATAAATGACTGTGTACTGGAACGGTCACAGAACTAACCAGAAGGGTAGTAACCTTGGACTTTGTTCAGACTGGGGCTCAAGCCATAGTGAGAGATATAGGTGTTATTGAACCAATTGGGAACAGCAACCAAAATGCTATTAATTTCAGCATTCATACCAATTGAAAGTTACCCCTAAAGTCCAAAGCACACACTTGATTCAAAAGAGGAAACTTTACAAAAATGATGGGGGCTTTTTTTCTGGGAAAAGAGGTGGTGGAACTCTCAAGAGGGGAATGAGGGAGAAACACACTGGCCCGTTTATAAAACAGCCATTTCCTCCATGGGAACTTATCTCTGTCTGGAGATAAGGGGGTGGGGCCACCTGACATGAAAGGTGCTGGAACTCCGTTCCATATGTTCCCACTGGAAAAAAAACCCCTGGAAGCTGAAAGGAATACACAAGTCAAATCCCTAGAGGATACATGGAAGCTATTTAAAGTCACAGTAATTGAAACCCAGATAGAATGCATATGTCAGGTTGGGAAAGGTACTGTCAAGTCTAAAAAAAATCCTACATGATTAACGGCCCAAGTAAAAAAAACAATAAAAAGCAAAAAGGGTTCTTTTTAAAAGTGGAGGGTCTGCCTCATGAAGTGAACAGAAGGGACCACAGGCTCTGGCAAAAGAAGTGTTAGTTAATAATTAGGTATGCAAGAAGAGAATTTGAGGAGCAGATTGGCTTTATGGGAAATCTCTAGGATCTTTAGCACCTTAAGAAACAGTCTAGTATACAGCTCCTGGAGAAAATGCCTTGTTTGCATCAGGGTGACTATGTTGTACTAGGGAATTATTAAACAGTAGAAAATAGCTGTTGAGAGATTCAAGTGGGGTCTGAGCAGGACTAGGGAGTTTCCCCTCTTCTAATCGTTTTTTTTTTAATTTATTTATTTAATTCAATTTATATTCCACCCTCCCCGCATCAGCAGGCTCAGGGCGGAATACAATCAGTATAGTAATTTAAAATACATATAACTTTAAAACCAATAAAACCACATAAATATTTAAAACACACAGAAGCAGACTTCTCCAATAACCACCACCCAACCATCTCCAAAGTATTTGACAGACTGGGTGGGTAGGGGGGTATGTTTTCTAGTCGGCCGGTGGGGAGGTCAAACCAGTGTCAACCATACGCCTGGCGGAACAGCTCCATCTTGCAGGCCCGGCGGAAGGATAACAGATCCAGCTGGGCCCTAGTCTCTTTAGACAGAGCGTTCCACCAGGTTGGAGCCAGGACTGAAAAGGCCCTGGCCCTGGTCGACGTTAGGTGGGCCTCCCTGGGGCCAAGGATCATTAACAGCTGTTTGTTGCTGGATCGAACCATCCTGGGGCTCGTATAGGGAGAGGCGGTCCCGGTCCCAGTCCGCATAGGGCTTTATAGGTTAATACCAAAACCTTGAATCTGATCCGGTACTCCACCGGTAACCAATGCAGCTGGCGCAATACCGGTGTAACGTGTGCATTAGAAGGTACTCCAGTGATGACACGCACCACCGCATTTTGGACCAGTTGTAACTGCTGGATCAAGTTCAATGGAAGTCCTGCGTAGAGCATGTTACAGTAGTCTAACCTAGAGGTGATCATTGCCTGGACCACTGTAGTTAAGTCGCTGGTTGAAAGATAGGGGGCAAGTTGTCTGGTCTGTCGGAGATGGAAGAACGACGACCTGGCAACCGACATGACCTGGGCCTCCATTTTCAAGGAGGTATCCAGGATCACCCCCAGGTTCCTAACTCTCGGAGAGCTGGTGTAAGCACCAACCCATCGAGTGTAGGGACCCTGGGCCCCAAATCCACACTCCCGCGACTCATGTACAGGATCTCTGTCTTCGAGGGGTTTAACTTCAGCCGACTTTCCCTCAACCATCCAGCCACAGCTTCAAAAGCATGCTCCAGGACATCCGGGGCCAATCCAGGCTGGCCGTCCATCAACAGGTATAGCTGGGTGTCATCATCATACTGATGTCACTCAAGCCCGAAACTTCGCACTAGCTGGGCGAGGGGGCTCATATAGATGTTGAACAATAACGAGGAGAGTATTGCCTCCTGCGGCACACTACACACTAGTGGATAGCGGGATGACAACTTCTTCCCTAGCGCCACCCTCTGTCCCCGACCATGGAGAAAGGAGACAAGCCACTGTAATGCCATCCCTTGAATTCCAACGTCGGCAGGGCGGTGGGTCAGAAGATCATAATCGACCGTATCAAATGCTGCCGAAAGATTTAGTAAAATCAGCAGTGCCGTTCCACCTTGATCCAGGTATCTGTGAAGATCATCTGTGAGAACGACCAGCAGTGTCTCGGTCCCATGATCCGGGTGGAAGCTGGACTGGAAGGGATCCAGGGCCAAGGTCTCCTTCGGGAAACTCTGCAGCTGTTTCTCCGCCGCCCACACTATCACCTTACCCAGAAACGGGAAGTTCAAGACTGGGCGGTAACTGAGCGGGTCGGCGGGATCCAGTGATGGTTTCTTTAACAGAGGCCTCATCACAGCCTCCTTTAGTGCCCCGGGAAAAACCCCAGACCCCAAGGATGTGTTGACAATAGCCTCCAAGGAATCCCGTAGTCCACCAACACTGGCTTTCACCAGCTGCGACGGACACGGGTCCAGGAGGCAAGAGGCAGGCCTCACCGCCTGCAGGATCCTGTCCACCTCCTCCCCAGAGAGAGGGCTGAAATGATCGAATACCAACCCCAAAGACGGCCAAGGGGCCTCTAGTTCACATACCATGTCAACTGTGACCGGCAGATCGTAGTGGAGAGACAGGACTTTATCAGCAAAAAAGCTTGCAAAAGCCTCACAGCTAATGGCTGAATTCAAATTTTGATGTTCTCCACCCAATAAGGAGACCAATGAATGTACCACATTAAACAATTTAGCTGGGCGTGAGCTAGCTGACGCAATGGAAGCTGCGTAGAATTCCTTCTTCACAGCTTTCACTGCCACCTTGTAGGATTTCATAAGCAACCTATAAGATGTTCTTGCCTCTTCGTCCTGAGATTGCTGCCACACACGCGCAAGTTGTCTTAGCTCCCGCTTCCTCTGCTGAAGCTCCTCCATATTTCAAGGAGCTCGGCGACTTCGGGGGCGAAGAGGACGATGGGGTGCAACTTCATCGATGGCTTCAGAGAGCCGGCTTTGCCAGTCCTCCACCAGCTCATCCAATGAACCATCATGGAGCATCAGTTCCTGCAGAGCATTCTGGAAACCAATTGGACTCATGAGTCTCCGCGGGTGAGCATAAATTAGCTCCCAGTCCTTGCAGGGTGTGTGTGGCATCCCCAGCTGAGCCTTCAAGACTGCATGGTCTGACCATGGCACCAACTCTACTCTATCCAGAACCACATCCAACCCCACCCCAAAGATCAAGTCTAGCATGTGGCCTGCTTTATGTGTGGGAGCTGATACAAATTGGGAAAGTCCTAGAGTTGCCATGGCCGACACCAGGTCCGCAGCCTGCACCGAGGCGGCATCGTCAGCGTGGACATTGAAGTCCCCCAACACTATCAGTCTGGCATACTCCAAGGCCCACCCAGTGACCACCTCTAGCAGGCATGGCAGGGTATCTGCTGGTGCGCTGGGCAGTCAGTACACCAAGCAGATAGCCAAACTTTCTTCAGCATTCCACACCAGTCCTACACAATCAATGCCAGAGATCTCAGGGAGAAGGAGTGGCCTGAGGGAGAAAGCCTCTCAGATAAAGATTGCCACACCTCCCCACCACAGCTTCCTGTTCAAGACTGATGAAGGACCGAGTATCCCAGGGGGAGGCAGTTCCCCTTCCTCCTTGGCTGAGGAAGTATAAGATAACTCAGAGTTCTCAGGTTGGAGGCTTAACAGAGGGCTGTGCTCTCTATGGCACTTGCCTCCTCTTTGATCTAGGGCAGGGAGAGATCCCAACCCTTTTTTCTTTTCTTTGAGTCAGATCCTCCCTGAATTACCCCTCTTGTCTATTTGAGGATTCAGCCAGTAGGCTACTTGTCTGTACTCATTCAAGGCCTCTTTGAATTCCTTCTTATTTCTGTCCTGAGCCACACCAGTAGGTCTGTTATAACAACAACAACTGCACAAATTGCTCTTCTAGGCAGAATAGTGCCAACCAGAGCAGTGAACAAGGTCAGTATTATAATTATCCCTCCAATACTGCTGTGGAGCTGAGGCTGAGAGGAGTGGCTTACCAGAGCCACCTACTAAGCTCATGGCAATCATGGGACGCAAACCAGCAGAGTGGTGATTTGAGGCCCAGCCACTTCACCACTATGCTACAGTAGTAGCTACAGTAGCTCTCCGTCTCTCTCTTTTTTGTGTCCTTGCCTGACAGGACCAGACCCTGGACCTTCTTCCTTTCACTAGCCTGTTGAAAGGCCTGGAAGGAGGCCAAGGCTAGGGAGTTTGGCCACAGATAATGCTCTCTGAGGCCTGAGAGCTGGCTAGGTCCCTTCCCTCTAGGATCAAAATCAGCTGACTGACCCTACCTTCAGAGAGGGGGAACTATATCCCAGAAGTAGAGTTGCCAGGTCCCCCAACTCCCCCAGCAGGAGAACAGGAGCCTGGCACGTACCTAGCTGTATTCCTGTGTCCCTGTTCCCAGGCTTGCACGATGATGGGAAGTGATGTCATTGAGCGGGTCAAAGGGCAGCCTGGGAGCACTCCTGTGCTCACCAGGGGGACAAATCGGCCCGCTATGGGGTGCTAATTGAGTTGCTGTGAGCATGGGAGCTCACCACACCGCCTGGGGGTGCACCACACCACCCAGGGGGATACTCCAGGAAGCACGCCCCCTGCCAGCCAGGTAAGTGGGGGCAGGGGGAGGGTGGGAGAAGGGGCAGGTGGGAGCAGGGGAGCAAGTGGGTGGGGCAGCACTACCCAGAAGTAAAGGCTGCCCCACTCCTAGGACCACTAGAGAAAATGGGCTTATAAATAATTTTACTATAACAATGTCTCTTTACCCCTCAGGATTAATGTATTTTTAAAAATTATGATGTTTAGAGCTGATTCTCTGAATTTGGTATGTATAGGCCATAGCAAGCTCTGTCTATGTCATGATCTTTCCCAACAGCTGTAGCATAGTGGTTAAGTGGTTGGGTTGTGAATCAGCACTCTGCTGGTTCGAATCCCTCTACTGCCATGAGCTCAGTAGGTAGCCTTGGGTAAGCCACTCCTCTCAGCCTCAGCTACCCAGCTGTATTGTGGGGATAACAACAACACTAACTTGTTCACTTCTCTGGGTGAGGCACTAATCTGTCTAGAAGAGCGGTGTATAAGCGGAGTTATTATTATTACCACCATTAAATTGACATCTTTGGTCTACTTTTGGCAAAGTAAACCTTCTCTATGAAGTTAGGCAATCTTTCTAGATGGTGGGATGGGGATGTTTGCTAATGTAACAGTTATGCTGTCTAGTCTGGGAATTTTGTATTCTTCCAGTTTTCATGATGGTCTTGGGGAAGGATGACTTCATTGAATCTACCTGCTATTAAGGGCTGGTACTGCTTAAAAACCCATCATTTCCTATCCCTTCTGTCAGGGTGAACCAGTTCTGCCTTGTCTTCTTTCCCATTTGCTGGATAGAAGAAACTATTTGTAAAGCCAGTGGTCAGAGACATTTTCTGAATCAATATTTATAAAGCCACGCTCTGAATGCTATTTCACACTTCATTGGACAAAAAGCATCCTCTCTGATTCAGCCAGATCCCTGACCTTGCTGATGATGGAGGGGCTTCTTTAGGACAATGATGGGTCACCTAGCCAGAGAACAGAGTATATAAACACAGTCCCACATTACTCACTGCTGCACCCATCTTCTGCCTTAATCCACACCCAACCCTCTGCAATCAAACCCAGAGGCAGGAATATGTTTAACTCTCATTAACTGCTCTCAACAAGATGCACAATTATTAGGGACAGTTGAGCTGTATTGTACAGGGCACATTAAGTCATCAATGCTCCCCACCCCCAGGGAATTAGCTTTGTTTGTACTTTAATTAGAATTGATTGGCTTATCTCTGAAGCATAGGAAATGGGTCCACAGCAATTCCATTAAAAATAAAACAAAAGAAACAATTATGGAGACAGAGGAAGACAGATCAGCAGCAAAACAAAACAGGAGGGAACCCATGGATAGGACAGAGCTTCTGATAATCCAACAAACAGATCACAGAATGCCACACACACACACACACACATAAAAGGCTGTGTCACTGGTAAAGCTGTATTACAAAGGACATAATTTAAGAGCATACAAAGAATGTGTGACTTTTAAAAGAAAAGAGAATCCTGTCAAGGCACTTGTTTGCTTACTTCAGTATGGCCAAATACGTTGCAGCTATTCTAGACACACAAAAGAATGATGAGTTTGTTGGTGGGTAGAACCTAACTCTGTGTTGTGCCAATGCTTCTCTATTATGTGTGACTGTAAATGAACTTTCGGACACACCAGAGACAAGGGTTTGCGCTGGCACACGCTCAGCTTTCTCTGCCCAGGTCTCACAAACACAGAGTTTTTGTGGAGAATTTGATTAGTATCTTCCATGCAGTCCTATGGCTGCTTCCACACTGTAGTGATCCTCTGTGTAGCGCTTTCTGCCACTGCAAATGCAGAAGTGTTCACAGTGGTAATGGAGCATCCACACAGCAGATATCACTGTACTTTCCTTGCTGAAGCATCCCATTCCTCCCCCCTCTACCACTAATGGCTTTTCCAATTTTTTAAAAAAATAGTAAATGCTGCATTGCTGTAATGTTATAATTGTTATCCTCTTGTTATCTTCCACTAGCAAGTAATGTTTTTGTTTTTGTTTTGCATGGCACACCCCCGGTAACTATTATTGGTCCCCTCCTCATTTATTGTGTTATGTGTGTTTATCCGTTTAGATACTTTATTGAATTGTTTATTTTATGTATGCTTTATTTTAAATTCTATTTAAATGTTGAAATGTTTTGATGTTCGCCTCCTTCGGGACTCTATTTTGGTGGGAAAATAAGTAAAGAATGATCTATTGTGTGAAAAAAACACTTTCTTTTGTCTATTCTGAATCTACTGCTTACCTTCTTCATTGGGTGCACTCAAGTTCTATTATTTTCAGAGAGAGAAAATTCTCTCTATGCACATTTATCTTTTTCTCCTTGTGTGCCTTGCATAATATCCCCCAGATGTCCTATTTTTAAATATTAGTTTTGGCCTTATTTAGGTTTCCCTCCCCTTCCTTCATTGGACCCTTCTGAATGACTCCTTTCCCCCTTTTTCATTCAGCAGATCACGCAGCTGAAATAAACAATGCTTACAAAACACCAAGCCTGGTTTGAATTATTAGTTTCACTTGAACCATTTTTATACTCCTTGCAATTCTGTGAAGCCCAGAGAATTTGAAGTTTGCAAATCATAGTTTCAATCCCCCCTTATTATTGTTAGACACAAGATTTGATAATCTGTAAGGGTATTCTCTGAGCAAGTTTCCCAGAGGCAAGTGAAAGAAAAATTGCTGGAAGGCAGCCACGGTCAGAAAGTCACGCACCACCCAATACAGATAACAGATCACTGGGAAGGAGGGGTAACCAGTGAGCAGTCAACTGCCAGGCAGTCAGTCCCAGGGAACCTGGAGAAAGAACAAGAAAGATTACTGCCACTTAATGCAGTAAGGAAGAGGTCAGTTGCTGATGCATCATGAAAGAGCACAGAGCCAAATGAATTCTTGCTCCAGCAAAGACCTGGATCTTGATCCAAAGAGTTTGATCTAAAACCTGGGTTCTTCTTAGGGGGAGGGAGTGATAATTAGGGAGGGTAATTAGGCCTGGCGGGGGGGGGTCTGGGTAAACAAGTTGATTTGTGATTCAGATAATTTATTCAGAAGTTATTTTGCCTAAAGGGAAGCTTCACATTCAGAGGGAATAAACCTCTGAATACCAATGCCAGGCAGTAGCATCAAGGAAAGGCCACAGCATCTGTCCTGTTGTCAGCCCTCCAGAACAACAGGTTGGCCACTGTGTGAGACAGGATACTAGACTAGATGGACCACTGGTCTGATCTGGCAGGGCTCTTCATATATTCTTACATACAAGTTTGCCTATGGGAAAGAATAAAGTTCTCTTGTCAATATTGATGTATAAATGTCAGTTATTCTACTGAGTAGCACAATTTGGAAGTCACAATTCGTGGTAGGTTTGTCAGCCCTCCTTACGTTGAAAGCAAGGGGTGTGGGGTGGTAGGTGGGTGGCAGCCTCTGATCTCTGCTACTCATGCACACGCTGCGGAGGCCCTCCAGTGATGTCACTTCCAGTGTAGAATTAGAAGCAATAGTGTCTCTTTGGAGTCAAATCAGTCCCAAACATAACATTTTTACTATGTTTGGGGCCAATTTGGTCCTGCTGAGACCCTATCACTTCCAATTTTTCACAGAAAGTGACATTATTGTGGCCTCTGGGGGCATGTGTGTGCCATTTCACCACATGCTTTGGAGCTCCTTCCATGTGGGGGCTGCCATCCCTAGTTCCTGGTTCAAGATCTCCCAGGAATGACAGCAAGCACCTTGCTCATTCTGCTTAGCCCTGACTGTGTTCTTCCCTAAGTTGCTTGAAAGTTTACTATCTGTCATGGGGCTCAGTGAGGGTGAGGACTCCTCAGAGGAAGAGGAGCCTCGTATAACCAGCCAAGCCAGCCATGATGCAGCTGAAGCCGGTAATCAGGAGGAAGAGCTGCTGGCAGATAAGAGTCCACGGCCAGCAGCTGAGCCAGCAGCCCCAACACCCTGCAGCCAAAACAGCACTGGTGAAGCCCAGCCAGCAGTTACCCAAAGCCCTCAGTCAGCAGTAGATATGGGCACGATCCAAAAAATAATCCCGATTTAGCTGATCATGATTCTGCGGCGGCGCCAAACCCAGGTACCCGAACCTCGCCGATCAAGTACCATTTCCGCTACAGAATTGGGAATCGGGAATCAGGAAGGCCGACGCGGGAGGGCGCCCCACCACCAACACTCCCCCAGACCAGAGTGACCAGGCACTAGAGTGTGTAATACTGTGTGAGCCCTCAGCCAAGGAGGTGCCCACTGAGCTTGGCCCCAGAGCTAGACGGCAGCCCTGGAAGCAGAGAGAGAGAATAGGAATAGAGCCCAACCCCAGCTGCAACACACACACCCCAGACCTGAGCCCTCAGCCGAGGTGCCCACCGAGCTTGGCCCCAGAGCTAGGCGGCAGCCCTGGAACCAGAGGAGATAGCTCCCTGTTCCCTAATTCCCTATCCGCTGAAGCCCAAAGCTAAAGCTCCCTCTCTCTCTCTCATGCGCTTTCTCTCTCCAAAAGCGGCAAGCGAGAGCTCGCCTATGTTCCACTCCACCCGCGAGCGGAAAGTGAAACTTTGTTGCGCAGAACATGGCTATTTATAAAGCCTGGGTCTGCTATGCTGGAGGGCTGTGTTTGGCCGTAAGAGCTGCCTCTCAGGCTTTGCAGGGATGAGATTCGAGTGCCCATGGCTACAGAAGAACACCCCCTTCCCCCGCCCTCCCCTCTCTTCTCCCAAATGGACGAGATGGGCATGCGCTTTTCTGGCTGCTCCGTGGTTGGAAGGAAGCCCTGCTGATCAAGGAAAGCTGGGCTTCCATTCGCGTTTCCAGGGCGACAGAAGGAGGGCAAACAGCTCCGGCATTCCCCAGGCTCCGTTTCCACAGGGCTCCGTTCCCTCGGGAACAGTTGGCTGGCGCCAGACTGTCTGCAGACTGCAATCCTGAATGTAAACCGATCGATCCGATCGAGACCCGATAGAGCGCCCCACCCGACTGCTGAACCGGAGCCGTGGACAGAACCAATCAGCCCAGTCCCAATGGTGCAAACGCCAAAATTGGGGCAATTTTCAGACCGTAATTCCGATCGTGCCCATGTCTAGTCAGCAGCTGAGCCAGCAGCACCAATGCCCTCCAGTTCCACCACCACTGGTGAAGCACTGCCAAGGACGCCCAAACCCCCAGCTTCACCCAGAGAGCGCTGTAGACAGAAGCAGCAGATGGAGCTGCAGGAGAGGCAGGAAAGTGCACACCTCCTGGCCAGACGCCAGCTGCTTGTGGAGAGTGATGAGGAAGTAAGCACAGGATAGCTCCCCAGCAGCTGCCTGCCAGCCCAGCCTACCTATAAAACCCTGCCACAGACAACCAGGAAGTGTGGAAGTAACATGTTGGAATCCTGTTCCTGCTGCGACCTCTCCGCTGAACCTTGCTCTGCCCTTGCCTTGCCGTGTGACCACCGGACCGTGACTTGACTCTGCTTCTGGATAGCCCTTGCTCTGACTGGTCACTGACATATGGACCTCTTGACTTGGATTCTTGATTCTGGACTTTGGACTTGAAACTCACCTGGCTTGGACTTGAAACTTGTGCACTGACCTTGGACCGGACTCAGACTATCCTGCCTGTGCTGACCTGGCCCACAACACTATCTGTCTATGAGTATATTCTCATCAGCTGATTTGTTACGACATTTGCACCAGCCCCCACCTCTTCTCACTTCTTAGGGTAAAATGTCCTAGTTAACAATATGGGTTAATTTTACTGTAATGCACCTTTGTGGTAGTTTTGATGTTCACCTATTATCCAATCCTCACAAATAAATGTACCATATCCTTGTAATTTTCCAAAGCAATCTCAAAGTTCTCACCCTCAAACACGTGCTTTTCCATACTCCAGCAGTTATCATTGTCTACAGGATAGTAAAGAGTCCAGTAGCACCTTTAAGACTAACCACAGCTCTCTTCATCAGATGCATGGAGGATATGAAGAAACTGGTAAGAGATATATAGATGGGGAGGGGAGGGGAAAGATGGTGCAAGACGAGGGCCATGTAAATGTAAATCAGTTGCAAAAGTTATGAAAGAGGTGGAGTGTGCAATCCAGGCTGGGTGCGACCACTGGTCACAGGAGCTCACAGTTGGACCTTATGCTTCCTATATCTTGCAAGAACAAAGCTCTGTTGTTTTCCTAGCACAGCAATTATACTTCAGCCCTCACTTGTTTTTTAGAAACATTCATTCCTGCTGCCTTGGAGATTTAGGGATTCAGTGCAGGATCTTCAACATGGAAATCATAGTATGCTGTGCCACTAAGCTATGGATGCTTTCCACATGTTCAAGGCAAGAAGTTCAAGAAGAGGAAGTCTATAAGGAAGTCTGTAAGGAAGAACTGCCTGCTACTGTATCAGAAACAGAACAGAGTGCCCAGTTAAATTAGTCTTGTAATATATGAGCATATAATACTTCTGCTCCCCTTAACTGTCTGCAAACCTTCTTCCTTAGTTGTGTGATTCACCAAACCCAGCTGATGGCTCTTGTGCCACCAAAGTACAAAAACAATGCAGTTTACTAACTCTGGGAGATGTTATGCACTGAGATCAACGTTGACCTCCGCACCAGTATTTCTGTTTTGCAATGCTTTCTTTCCACTCAGCACCTGTAAAATAAGCCAGACTCATCCATTGAGATTATATACTCTGACCTTTCCAGAGCTTGACTCCGGAACCATGAGGTGACTACCTCTACACAACTCACTATTCATAAAGTGATCAACGATGAAGTTTCACAGACCACCAGCCAGCCACATGGACTAACAGCATAAGCATCTTTCCAATTCAATAAACGATAATAATAAAGTGGTGACTCCTGGGAGAAGAGCCCTTTATTTTGATGAAATGAAGACCTCCTGATTTCAATATTGTTTCCTCGTGCTGCTGTAACTCAAACATAGAAAAGATTAGATGAGCAGTGAGCGGGGAGTACTTTTTTTGTTTGGTTCCAAGTTAGTGAAAGTTTAAAAATACTTTTATCTTTTTTGCTTCTATACCTCTGTCTACATAGCTTCATTGGTTAAACATTTAACTGACACTCTAGGTAAGTTCACTAGTAAAAGCTTGTTGAAGGATGGTGGGTCAGAGAAGGATAGATGGGGATCAAGAAAGAGCAATTAAATCATGTCAGTCTGGACAACTGAAGAGGACTATGAACATTCAACTTTAATGCAATGGAAACACTTATTTCACACTTTGGGGTATTTCAACAGACATAAATCTGATGTCGGGCACCATTAGCTGACATCATTAATCTTTCTCTGAGTTCTGGGTTTTTTCCAGACTCACTGAAGGAGGCAGTGGTGCGGCCCTTATTTAAAAAAGCAGCACTAGATCCTGTTGATCCAGCCAATTACCACCCAGTTTCGAATCTTCCTTTCCTGGGTAAGGTAATTGAGAGGGCGGTAGCAGAACAGCTGCAGGTATACCTGGATGATGCCTCTATCCTGGATCCATTCCAGTCCAGCTTCAGGCCTGGCCATGGTACAGAGACAGCTCTGATCGCCCTCACAGATGATCTGCGGCGACACCTGGACCGGAGTGGGTCGGCACTGCTGATACTTTTAGATCTTACAGCAGCATTTGACATGGTCAATCATAATCAGGGCTGGCTCCAGCATTGCTGGCACCCGAGGCAGCTTAATGCTGCCTCTCTGAGCGTGCACGCATGCGCGCGCACACACCAGACTGCGTGATGATGTCACTGCGCGTGATGTCATCATGCAGGGGCTGCAGGAGCATGGGGAGCCTTCCAGCCCTCCCATTCAGTTGCTCTGTGGGCCAGGCACAGCCGGTGGCCCTGGCCGCCGGCTGCGCCTGGCCCGCAGAGCAACTGAACGGGAGGCTGCCTGCTCAGCTGCCCCACGCTGCCGCTGCCAGCACACGCTCCTGGCCGGCAGCAGCAGCGGCAGCTCAGTGGCACACGCCCCTGCCCCCAGGTTGGCACCCCTTTGGCGCCTTAGCACCCTGAAGCGGCCACCTCACTGGCCTCAATGGACGGGCCGGCCCTGATCATAATGTTCTGACCCACCGCCTTGCCAATGTGGGGATTTGTGGAACAGCCCTGCAATGGCTGAACTCCTTCCTTCACAATCGGGGACAGAGGGTGGCACTCGAGGAACAGATGTCCGCTCGCCATTCTTTGGTATGTGGTGTCCCTCAGGGGGCGATTCTTTCCCTGATGCTATTTAACATCTATATGCACCCCCTCGCCCGGTTAGCCCACAGCTTTGGGCTGGGTTGTCACCAGTATGAGGATGACACTCAGCTCTATCTGCTGATGGACGGCCAGTCTGATCTTGCTCTGGATTCCTTGGCCAAGGGTCTTGAGGCTGTGACGGTAAGGTTACATCAGAGTCTCCTGAAATTGAATCCCCTGAAGACGGAGGTTCTGTGTGTGGGTCGTGGGGCAATCAAGCTGGGGACCCGGCTCCCAGCCCTCGACGGGGTACAATTGAAACCTTCGCCAACGGTGAGGAGCCTGGGTGTGACCTTGGATGCCACACTTTCAATGGAGGCCCAGGTCACGACCGTTGCCAGGTCTGCCTTTTTTCATCTTTGACAGGCCAGGCAACTGGTGCCCTATCTTTCGCCCCAGGACCTGACCACAGTAATCCATGCAACAGTCACCTCCAGGCTAGACTACTGCAACTCACTCTATGCTGGGCTGCCCTTGGTCCTGACCCGAAAGTTACAGCTGGTCCAGAATGCAGCAGCACACGTCCTTACCGGAACGCCAATCCGAGCTCACATTCATCCTGTGCTGTGCCAGCTGCACTTGCTCCCAGTGGAGTTCTGGATCCGGTTCAAGGTGTTAACCTTGGTGTTTAAAGCCCTTCACGGACTGGGACCTGCATACCTGTGGGACCGCCTCTTCCATTACATCCCATGCAGGGTGTTGCGCTCTGCAGACAAGCAACTCCTGGTGGTCCCGGCCCAAAGGACATCCATCTGGCTTCAACCAGGGCCAGGGCTTTTTCTGCCCTGGCCCCAGCCTGGTGGAACGCTGTCCCGCTGAAGATCCGGGCCCTGCAGGACCTGTTTCAGCTTCGCAGGGCCAGTAAAATGGAGATGTTCTGCCGGGCCTTCGGCCGAGTGCCAGTGGGTGTCCTCGTTCTTCCATCTAAGACCACCACTTCTTCTGGGGCTGCCCTCAGCCATCTGCTATGCCCGTATATGGACTCCCAATATTTGTCTAAGTAGCCTGCTCCTGGACTATTTTAATGATTTTTTAAAAATTATTGTTGGTTTTATGTTTTTGTGATTTTAAAGTATTTTTTAATGTTGTTAGCCACCCTGAGCCCATCAGTGGGGAAGGCAGGGTATACATCAAATAAAATAAATAAATAAATAAGTTAGGATCCACCTGGTTTTGGATATTGTGCAATTATAATTGGTCATCTCCTGGATCTTACAGAGCAGAGGAAAACCCAGGTGGTAATTTATTACAATGGTGCGATATTCAACAGCATGTGGATTCAGTCAGTGTCTGGGAAATCAGTATGGGGATAGGGGTTGTCACTAGCATCTTATAGTTTCAACTATTTAAGATAATTTAAATTGAGGCTAAGAGGCACATCAGAGTTTAAGTGTAATGATTGAGAATATTTCTACCTGCTCCTGAATTTTTGTATCATGTTGCTATAATAATAGCTATACTGCCAAAAAAATTGGAAGCCAATATGTTAATGCCAAAAAAAATTGCAATGCTTCCAGAATGGAAAGGAATGGAAAGGAAGAAGAGATCTTGACTAATGGGTTTCACTGTATAAGACTGGGTAGCAGTGACCAAGCAGGGTCAAAATACCAAGGATGATGAAAAATATAAATAAAATTATTACCTCATTTAAAAATAAACCATTAAAGTAGCCAGCAATAACAACTTTAAACAGCATTCAGGCGGCTGCCATTCAGAGCCAGAGGAGCCAAAAGCCATTCTAATAATTTACAACCCATTCTCCAATAGGATCCACAGTAAGGACTCTTTGTTAGTTGCAAAACAGGTAGGAAAGCAGATCTCAGATTCTAAATCAACAAATCTAAAGAATAACAAGCTACTAGAAAAAAGAGCCTGTAAGAACACATCAATTTTAATCTGAACACAGACAGACAGACAGAGGCTTTTAACTTACTAATTGCTAGGATTTCGTACACTATACCGGCCTAACGTGAGCTGATACTGAGTGTGAGTGGGCAGTTAAGAGTGTTTTTTTTAAAAAAAAATCACAGTATGTGATGATGGAAGGTTACTTCATTTCAAAACAGGAAATGGACACTGAATATGTGTGTGAAATGAGAAAGCCCCCAAGTAAATCTTTCCCAATAAGATAACCTGTAAATGTAACGGTGAGAAATTGCATCTATACACTTTAGTATAAAATGACTCACATCAATTCATATTTCAATGCTTTCTGCCATGAGGACAAGAAATTGGGCAGAGGATAAAATATATTAAGACAGAAAGCAATCAGAAATTCCTTTAGGCAAGGAATTGAGTGGAAGAAAAGGAGGGAAAGGCGCTACAATATTAATCTCTTGAAAGGAACGACAACCTCAAAAATGGAGATACAGATCAGTCACCAAGAACATTGTAAGTTATAAATTCTTTACGTTTCAGATGAGACATAAAATTGGAGGTCTTGCTCTCTTTGGGCCATTAAAGATCACACAGCACATTTTTGCAAGACTTTATGGTTCATTCCCATTGTTGGTGATCATTACGGTGTAGGAAACCTCCTGACATTTACAAACATACAAAATGGATATTCTTCAATGGAATTAGGTGAACCAGTGATGTGGCACTTCTGTGTACTGACAGGACATCATTTGACTTTCCAGAGAAGTCTAGTAGTAAGGGCTATATTTTGGTTTTCTTACTTGACACACTTACGCTAGGGTTTTAGCATCAATAATAGACATTAATTCAATTAATCTCCTTTTCTGTTCAGTGGTACTCAAACAAATGCAGGTATGCGCTTCTCCCCTTCTTTGTAATTTGTCTAAACCAAGGGGTATTGAGTCCTTTATATCAGGTCTGGACATCTGGTACCCTAACAAGCCAATATAGCACATCAGATAGATATGGTGGTTCAACAAGGGCTTGATAAGCCTCATATTTATTGCAATTGTTTTAGGACTAAAAAAAAAAAAAGGACCATTACCAAGCACCCACATGCCATGAATGGCACTCTGTAGGAGGATTAGTGGTTCATATTGTTCAGATCTGCATTAGGAAGTGATGTGCTGGTAACTAGGCCAGAGAAGATTACCTAGAGATTGCCTGCTGTAAGCCTGTTTATTAAAGGGGATGAAACCAGCTCACTGGCTAGTAGATAACATTTCTACAAGCACTACTCGAGATGAACTACTTCGGTCTGCAGAGGATCAGAGCTGAGACAACACAGATGAACTGACAAAGGTCTGTGTATGTATGTGAGAGAGAAATGAGTGAAGTTAGCAATTTCTATCCCAGATAAACCATTTTTGCTGTGATCCTTCTTGCATACAGGTGCATCAGAACATAATACACATTATCTGTTAAAGGAAGACTTAGTCCTGTCATCCATTCCTTCCTGCTTATACGTATGAACATCTGTTATGCTGTTAACATCAGGCAGGGCCGACACAGACTCCAGACCCTGCTTGTGGAAGCCTCAGCCCTCTGACCAGAGAGGGGAAGGGATTGATAGCACCTGAGGTCTTCCTCCCCTCTTTCTACTACCTTCCTGTAGGGTTGCCATTCCTCCGGAGGGGGTGGGGGATACCCCGCTCCAACCCTTAGCCCCCACCACCACTCACCTGGCTAACAGGGGAAAGACCGGGGAACAGGTCTCCTGGGTGCGTTCCCGAGGCATCACAATGATGTCATTGTGCTGCCCTGAGAGCATTCCCATGCTTCGCAGCGGGCCAATTTGGGCCCCAAACAGGCTGGAGCGGACCCATTTGGGGCCCACATCAGCCCACTGTGAAGCATACACGCTCTCCAGGGCCTGTCTGTTGGGGCTACATTTCCCAGGAAGTTTCTAAGAGGGTGGCACACAGAGCATCATGGGGCTTGTAGTCTAGCTAACCAATTTTCACACGGCTCATTGCCTTGGCATGCTGGACTTCAGTTACTAGAGGGCACCACAGCAGCCACAGCATGCTCTGGGAGAGGGAAGGAGGAATGGGTAGCTGAGCGAGAGCAATTGAGCAAGGGAAGGAAAATAGATGGTGGAGCAAGGGATGTGGTTCTCCCATGGCAGTGACCAGCCCCAGTAGAGAGATGCCACCCGGCCTGAAGCTGCCTCCTGATAGCAGGCTGTCTTGGCATACCCTGGCCACTTTTGCACCGCTGCAACAGAGCTCACATGGCACCTGGGGTGAGCTGGGCTGCCCTCCCACTGGCTGTGCAATGAGAGCAGGGGAGAGTGGCTGCTCCCCTGCTTTGCAGCAGGCCAAACTGGGCCCATCTGGGGAGGGGAAACTGGCCCGCTGCAAAGCGCACGCATTCCCAGGCCTGCGCAGCAATGTCACTTCTGGGAAGTGACGTCACTGCACCACTTGGGAGCGCAGGTGACCTGGCAACCCTACTCCCCAGTAGTCAGTTATTTGGCTACAAAGGATATTTATTTATTTACAGTATTTATAGTCCACCTTTCTCACTGAGACTCAGGGTAGATTACACAGTGAGAGTCAGCACAGTCAGTTCAAAAGATATTTCAATAAATAATATAATGGAGTATATAAATGCAAATTTGCAAAGATTTAAAAACAGCAGAAATCCAACACAGCAAAAGAAACGCTGAAATAGAGCACAAGCAATTCTAAGCTTGACAACAAACTGGTAAGTAGGACCACACTTACAGCAACAGACAATGCATAGAAATAAAGTCTATAGTCCCTATCTACAGAAACTACCCAGCAGGATCATTCCTACAGCAACACAGTACATAGCCGTAAAGTCTACAGTCCCCATCCCTTTACCTATGGTTAATATGGGCATGCTGGGGCCACTGCTAAACAATATATAGCAATGTGATAATTGCTGCTACTGACTCTGCATTGACAGGTTAAACTGACCAGGAGATGGAAAAGATGTGCCTCTGACAGGTACACTCACCAACCAAAACACTTAGCTCATGATTACACCACACAACATCACCCCCAGCTAGTGGAAGTTCTCTGAATAGAAATGCCTATCTCATTGCTGGCTTACAGCTTTACTGCCCATTTTTATTTAAGTAGTCAGTTTTTTAAAAACAAAGTGGAGCATACAGACCAAAAATGGAGCATGCACACTCTTGTATCTTGGCTGAATCCACACTTCCCTACCTTCCGCTTTTCATATGCAATAATTGTGCTGGATTCTATCCCACAATGTCCCAGTCTGTGTTCACATCCCCTCTTTTACTGCACCAGCATCACACTATATACTCCATTCACATCCCTGGGAGAATCGTGCGATACAGGACGGGTTTAGATCCGCCATCGCCAAAGACGACATCACGTAGCCTTTTTAAAAAAATTTAATGCTAGATTTTCACTATATTGATTTTCTGCTCAATTGCAATGGCGGGGCTACACCCCCATTGAGGCCTGTGATTGGTTAATGTTACTGCTCAACTATAATTATAGGGTAGCAATTTTTCACTATACTGATAATTTTAATTTTTTAAAAAAAAACCGGAGAGTCAACCTTTGCAGGCACAGTCCGCTTATCAGAAATTACCTAGGCTCTCTTTCGGCAGTGAAACATAATTTACTGTAAAAAAAATGGCAACACCCCCCCCTTGATGCCTCCACGGACTTTTTACCACATGTGGGTGATCTTCATGAATGGGATTGTGCAATAGCGCTAGGAATGCCCCCCCCCTTTTAAAAAAAATAAACAGGGCGTGGGTGCGGGCATGCCTCGGACAGAGTTAGGACCATAAGAATCACTTGGCAAAGAGGGACGGTGTTCCGGAAAGGCAAGAAACAAGGAAGTGGGGGTGGTTAAGAGGGGGCAGTCTCTTTGGGAACCGCATCTGTTTGTTCACATCCATGATGAGAACTGCGCAAGAGAAGCATTTGAAAGCGTGACAACCTCATCTGAGGCGCAGCGCAATAGATACGATAGAATGGCGGGACTGAGGTAAGAGTATGTGAACAGCCCTCTGAGAAGCGCATAAATGGCAGGAAAATAGCAGCAAACTTGAGCTGTGTGGATTCAGCCCTTATCATGCTGAACCCTGCAGTGTCAAATATTTAGCTTTTTCCAAGCAAGTCTACCAGCTCCTCAACTGATACTAGGAAGAAAGTTAACATAAGATAGAATAAGGCTAGAAAAACATGCTGAAACGAATGAAGGTAGTGGAGCGTTCATGTGTGGGTGCAGGGCTTAGCAATACTTGCTGTTTCCATTTGAAATAGGCCCCATCAAGCCCTTCTGTAACATGATCCCGTCAGTGGGAAAGGCTGAAGGAAAGAAACCTCATCACCATGTTTATGTGCACCTGCTGTAGAAGAAAGAATTTAAATAGTTTATAAAATGAAGATCATATCTTCTCTCTGAAAATTGGGAGAGAGGATCCCTTGGGTGAGGGATACAATCTTTGAGAATTTCATCCCAATTCTTACAGATGGAAATGAGTTTTCCAAACATCACTTGGATTCAGTCACACAACCCCAAACAACGACTTAACAATATTAAAGAATTCAAACAAAAATTTAAAGGAATAAAACAAGTCAAATTGGGGGAGGGATGTTTGTACACAGAAAAGAAAACAAAATGCAAATGTCAGCAATAGTCTCTAAACAGGAAGTAAACACTACAGTGCTGGCAAACACACTTTGCAAGAAACCTCATCCCCTTCAAAAGCAATAAACCTCCGTCCTGACAGCAAGTCACAGCCTCATCTACTGAAGACATGAAATACTGAAGCAATAAAGCTGAGTAGGTTTATTCCAGTCAAAGTGCAAAAGGACAACCTGAGAATATTAACCCTTTAGAGATTGTGGACATCTATTCACACGTGGCTCCTTACTCTTGCTTCCCTTCATAGAATACAAGACAGCCCATTAGTCCATGATTAACTTCCAAAACAAAAGACATCCCAGGCTCAAGCTAGTCTGCAAGACACAGCCCACAATTTCCCCCAATTCTAAACATATGGACTAGCCTTTTTTACATGGGAGTTTACAAAAGTGCTCTGAACAAGCTCAGAGACAATAAGCCTGGCAAAATAAAAATTGGCTAGTTTGAACACACTGTAAGAGACAATTAAGACCTTTAATGCTCACAGAATTTCCTTCTAGTTTCACCTATAGTGACATTCCGATCTAGTTTCAGACCAGGTTTGTTGACAGAAAGTGCTTTGGTTGTCCTGATGGATTAATCTGTGTTGGAAGTAATAGACTGTGATCCTCTTAATTCTTCTGGACCTCTCAGTAGTTTCTGATGCCATTTACACTAGTATCCTTTTTTATTTTCTCATGGGGTATGAGAGGGAATTTCTTTGTGATGGTTCTCCTCTTCCAGGAAAGCAGGTTCCAAGAAGGAGCTTGGGGAATTCTGAGTAGACCATTTGTTACATTCTATGGAAGTTCTTCTGAGGCGTATCTGTTTGGTCTCCCTGTCTAATGTCCATGTGAAATAGCCAAGGTCATGATGAGCTTGTATCCTACCTCTTCTCTTAGCAAAATTTGAAGCCTTCTTCCAGTGCTGAGCAGAATAGTAGGAATGCAGTGCATGAAATGCAGTGTCTCTCCAATGTTGAATGATATTCAACTTCATTACCCTCCTTCCTACCTTGTATTTTATTTTGCTGCCCTCTGTTTTATATATGTATTTATTATGTTGTTTTAATTGTTAACCATCTTGGTGTCCCTGGCTGGGCAGAAAAGTGAGTAGAAATGTTGTTAACAACAAAAAACAAACAAACAAATAGATAAATAAATAATTTCCCCCTCTGTGTGAAGCGAAGATGTCCCTGTGCTATCCAGTAACATACTGGATGAGAGCCGTTAAGCATCCAGTGAATAAACTTAATCTAGAGAAAATAAAAGTAGGCCTGCCTGGTCCCTGTGAGGCCTGGTCAAAATATTTCTCTTTTAATTGAAATTTTATCTCATCTTTTATTACCTGGGGGGGGGGGTGAGTTATGTCCTCCATATGATAGCTTCTAGGACTATCACTGTTTTAGGACTTCTTTTTGAACAACTTATTCCTGTTTTATGCTTCTATATAGGGAGTTTATCAATAGTTTGAGAGGTTTTATGAATTTGTTTTATGTTTTGTTTGCTTGTCTTTTGTTTTGTCATTGTTTACTTTGATAGCCACATTGAGCAGGTTTCTGGAGAGGTGGCGCATAAATCTTCTAAATAAAATCAATAGCGGGGTATTCAGCAGACCATTAGAAATGGCAGATGCCAAGCAGTTCTTAAATTTAAAATGAAAAAATACATTTCAAGTTTCTGCTGTATTGCACTAAAAATTGCAGGAATGTGTGTATAACTGATAGGACTGCACTGCAAACCAGCATGGTCAGCAGACCAAAATTTCCCTCCATCAATATTTTAAACAAATGAGGCATTTTAAAATGTGCACTCTTGAATCACTACATTGTGTTCCACAACCATCCTGAAACCTTTTAAGCAACATTTTAAGAAAAATAATGCCGCTGCAGTGACCTGAATATAATAAAGGCGGGAATGGACTGATTATCTCTTCCTGCTCGTCCTAATGGAAGACCAGAAACCACAGCAAAGGGCGGGGGAGGGGCTAGAAATTGTTTCTTACACAGAAAATGTCCAACTACTTCTAAAATGCTACAGAGGACTCAAAAGTCTTCTTTACAGCTAGTCATTCCAAACCTAACATTTTATCATGTCTGGCATATGCAGTGTGAGGAAACTGCATTTTTCCAGCTGTAAGATCCGAGCTTCTGATGCAATTGCCCTGCTCTGCAAACTTTCACACAACCCATTATTAAAATCACTTTGTAAACTGTAGTCTCATTTGAGCACCACTAGAGCCCTGATGGCTTCACATCAGATGATGACCCATCTCCACAGTCATAGACTGAAGAAGACACATGATGAAGTTAAGATTGCTGAAGCTATGCAAGCTTGGCCAGTCCTTTTTTAAAAAAATTTAATAAATAATAACAAAACTTGGCCAGTCCTCAGAAGAGAAACTACCCAAGAACTATTAACAATAGAAAAGATACCGCTTGTATTTCTTTGTTTGCACAAAACTTGAGTGAAATGAGGTCAGTCAATATCTTTGATGGAGTCCACTTGCAGTATTATTACTTGTTGGAAACTTTGCCTTAATTAAAAGGCAAAAGATTTATGTGATCTGAAGAGAAACCAGAGCATTGCTATTGAGGCTTTTTATGATTCTCAGTATAGCTTCCCAGGTTCAAATCAGGATCATCAAACATTTATAATTGTTCATATACAACTATTTGTACCAGAACAGACTTTAGTGAGTGGGGTGAAACACCAATGTTTGCCGCACAAAAGCTATATGCAAAGATTTCCTTGTCCCACTGGCATATTTTTTAATTAGGTGGGACAATATCCAGTACTGGTCTAGAGCAGACTTTTCTGTGATTATGCCATTAGTTTCCACCTATTTCTTATCAATAGGCAGCGTGTGTTCATTCACCAGCTCATTGCTCAACATAATATATGCATCTGACGAAGAGAACTGTGGTTCTCGAAAGCTTATGCTACAGTAAAGTTGGTTAGTCTTAAAGGTGCTACTGGACTCTTTACTATAATATATGCAATCATCTATAAGCAATATCCTTCTGCAGTCTACATAGGGAAAACAGGTCAGCCTAAATGCAAAAGAATGAATACAAAATTGACATTAAAATGGTAACATTCAAAATCTGTTGGAGAACATTTTAGTCTACTGGGATATTCTTCTGCTGACATGGAAGCCATCATTCTTTGCCAAAGGAACTTCAAAGGGAAACTCCAATGAGAAATTGCTGAATTGGGGTTAATCAATAGATTCGATCATATTACATATAAGTTAAACAGAGATTACACCTCTCTTTAGCCACCATAAGTATTAAATTTCTGGATATAACTAGGATCACTTGTAATGCCCAATTACACACTAAAGACCTGTCCACCACCCTACATATGAGCCAGGGCTTGAAAAGCAGTATTTTATCATCGCCATCTGAAGAGAAGCTGTATTGTATAAAGTTTTTTAAATGTTATTTGTATACTGTTTTGTCTGTTTTTAACTGTATTTATGTAATTTGAAATGTTGTACTCTGCCCTGAGCCCACCTGGTGGGGAGGGCGGACTAAAAATCTAATCTAATCTAATCTAATCTAATCTAATCTAATCTAATCTAATCTAATCTAATCTAATCTAATCTAATCTAATCTAATCTAATCTAATCTAATCTAATAATAAATAAATAAATACAGCTGTGGTGAATGGTCATTGGAGTTATCTTACATTAACTAGAAATGTCACAAACTAAACCTGCTGCATATCATGGCTCTTTAACATTTTTCCTCTTCTACTGTATATTCAGTAGATTCTTCGAATTGAGAATCTGATGAACTGGCTGTAGCCCATGAAAGTATATGCCTAAAGTCTAAATTGTCTAGGCATATACCACAAGCTGCCCTATTGTTTCACATTCTGAAAATTCAGTTATCATCCTATTATTGTCTCATGAGAACATCTTTATTGGTCACAATTTATTAGCATTGACAGTTCTTAAAAACAGGACAGAACTTTCCTTTATTTATTTTGGATTTCAAGTAGTTAATGGTTCCCTGCCCCTCTATTTACTTTAAATCCCACTGACTGCCATACAGGGCTGGTGCTATTTGGCCAACTAGGTGGCCGCCTAGGGCGCAGACCTCAGAGGGGCACAGAACTGACTTGAGGGGCACAGTTTTATACAGATTAGTTTCTTGAAAATATGCAACTGACAATTTATATATATATTTAAGATAAATACCACAACAGTGCTATAGAATATAATTAATTATAACATCTTATCAAAGATGTTATAGTTTTGTTATGTTGGCAAACAGGGCTAATGGACAGGCAGCAGGAGTAGAAAACCTATTGTGCATTCCCCAGCAGGGTACGGGGAATGGTCCTCTCAAAGAAACAAAGATATTGATGCTGGAGATCTGTGCTGTGAACTTATAGCAATAGTTTGAAGTCTTCCAAAGTCTATGCCACCATAAGGAGTCATTCTCTTCATATTGCAACAAAAACTCCTGGATAGTGTACCTGATGTTTCTGTTGCTCTAAGGATCCTTCTCACACTTCCAGGGGTGAATGCAGTTTCTCAAAGCTTAAACTTATAAAAACGTATATATGCTCAAAAATGCTGCAAAAGAGACTAGTTGATTTGGCAACTATAACAATTGAACATGCCCAGACATCAGCACTTGACCTGCAGAAATTGGTGATAAAATCTGCAAAGGAAAAGGCATGCAAAATGAGATTTTGATGTGTTTGAAATGGAAACATTGAAGGGACTTGAATTTAAAAATCACAATTCACAGGATTATTCAAAATGATTTGTGATTTGTGTGCTAAAACTGTTTTGTATTTGAGAAATAAAATCAAAGATTGTTGTACTACTTATTCTCGCAATTTTTTTTAAAAAATAGCAATTTTAAGATTTGTGCTTTTCATTTTTCCCTACAATTCATCCGTTTTTGAAAATTGGTTAGCCTTGCTTAGGGCGCAAAAAAGCCTGGCAGCACCCTGCTACCGTATTTCTGTGTGTCAGATTAACAAGAACTATCATACCCAAGCAAGCCCAAGGCTTCATCCCATGTTTTCTTAAGAATACACAGAATACACACAAAAGCCTCACTGCTAAGAAATCCAGCTCCACAGACTGAAAAACAATACTCTATTTGTTGACATGTAACAATGAGTGTTTATTACCAGTTTAATTAACTACCCGTTTATTAATTACTGGGTACTGGTCCCAGTACCCAACATGCCCCCCTTCCTCAAAGATTCATTCCAATAATACCAGTCATATGGGGGGGAAATGCTATTTGATTTCTGAAATGACAAGAGTATACAATAACATGGTAAAGTGCTTTCAGTCTAGGCTGGATTCTCCTTGGACCCACAAATCCAAACAAAGGGTACATGGTTTTGTACATGCTTGGGCACCACTAACCACATAACCTATTTTGGAAAATATCTAAAGAACCAGGGAACAGCAGACCATCACTTGCATATTGCTTGTTACTACCTGGCCTGATGAGGCAGGAACATTTTTACGTAGGAGCCCTCTTGAAGTCAAGATGTTGGTAGAGAGAAATTATAAAGACAAGATGTTCTACAGAAGCTTGCTCAGGAAATAGATAGATAATAAGGCAATTTTACTCATTAGAGTAATCTCCATTCAGTAGGCAGCATTGCAAAAGAAACTGTTCACAACTGTTTTTAATAGGAGGAAATAAAGAGGATTTTTTTTTATTTTGCAACAGATGGGTTTTCAAGGTTTCAATCACTGGCAGAACAAAGATGGGAACTGACATGAAAGCGCAAGGATACCAGGGGAGGGGGGAAGTAAAGAGGACACACTGTCAGGTCTTGCCAGGTACTTCTTAAACGCTTCACTGCATCACGGGTGTGAATGAGTTAAAGCTGGTTTTATTAAAGAAGAATACCGGTATCAAGATGCTATGAGAGGAATATTGGCTGGAATAGCCCAAGGTAGCAAAGCAAGGTTAATTATAGGCCAAAGTCCCCCCTCCCCCAGTGGGAAAGAAAGTCTGTTAGGATTTTGGCGCGCAGAGCCTGGGAAGAGGGGAGGAGGGAAGGGATGAACTCTGCTCAGTCTCTTAGGAGCTTGGTGCAGTCTCTGCTGTAACTTCAAGGCCATGTTCCCAGCCTGCCAGGAAATCATAACCAAAATGGTTGCTAGCTTCAAGATAAGCAGCTAGCAACCATTCAGCAAAACAGGTTTCCCTCTGCATGTTCTCAGAGGCACACTAATTACTTCAGCAAGAAATCCACAACCTATGACAGATATGCTGGAGGCTACCCCAATACCCACAAGGCTGAGGGGCCCCCAGGAAACCCGTTTGCCTATCTAGGTAATTGGCATTCTTCCATCATTAAATACTACACATTAAACTAGGGGTCTGCAGCCTGTGGCTCCAGAACATATATGACTCAGTAAGGAACCCAAAATAACTCTTAAAACCTTTCCGTTAAGGACCATTGGAGGGATAGATGGGATGCTTGACTAACCAGTATATGAATAGCAGGAAAATATTTTTATGGGACTGATGAGCTTCTTAGAGATGCTTGACAGAAAGTGATCGTAGTTAACGGTTGCCAGTAATCCAACTATAAAACTTATTGTGCACAAGTTTAGAGCGCACTGTGCCATGCAAGATGCTCCTGTACATATTTATTACTTATTGTGAGACTCTGCATGTACTACTTCCTAATAAAGGATTCTCAAACACCTGTAGAAGCTTTATGGTTCAATAATCAACATGTCAGTTATCAGTAATGTCTAGTTATGTCAGTTATGCGAATAGATATGTAGCCAATGTAGATCTTTCAGTATAAGGGTTCAACTGATTGGACAGTGTCTCAGGCAGTGTCCTCTCCTTTCTTTCAAGACATAAATCACTGTGAAGACCTTTATTTTCTCACCAGTGCTAGGTTTCCACTAGTCTGGGAGGCCCTCTTTCCATAAAATGACAATGTTGACCAGGAGGCAACTACTGATCATTAATCTTGGTAACAACTGAAATCACATACAATGCCATAACCACATGATAGGTACACTATGGGACTGCTGTAGAAATAACCCCCTTGTGTCAAGTGCTTCCAGAAACTCTATGCGTAGTGTTCTAATTTTTTCCCGCTCACCAGTAATAGCCAATGGGGTAGAGTATGCCAGGGACACTCTCAAGGTTATGATGTGCCACCAAGGGGTGAAAAAAAACTTTCAATATCAGGATTATATAGTCAATATCAGTTTTTTTTCCTGAAGAAAAAGAATTAACATACAAAAGAATATAAGGAAGAGAATAAAGGTATGAATGAAGGTAATGGGGCTTTAATTAATTGATAGTAGGAAGAAAATTAAAATAGGATGAATAATAATACCAAACCAAATCCTCTTTATGCTTTTTAAAAAAAGCTTATTTCAAGCAGGAAAATCTGATGGCATTTTTTAAATAAGAAAACAAGAAAACAGACACAGGGTAGTGAAACATTGTATAAGCAGTATGCTAACATAATTGCAAGTAAATTTGATTATATGTCTGAGGCTTTTGAACTAAAAGCATTTTTGAATAGGATTCCGTCAAAGTGCCTGGGAAGGTGAAGATCATAGGCTGACTCTCACTGGATTCTTGAAGGGCCCCAAACTTTCAGAGTCAGAACTGCCACACTTCAAATTTTTATTTAAACACTTGCTGCTCTACAGGAAGGGAACCCCTTCTAAAGATCCTGCTGGCTTCCTGCCTGACCTTCAACCTCCCAGCCATGAACTGATCCTACTACACCTATTTTGGGGGGGTGGAGAAAGGGAACTGCCACACCCAAGCGAAGTAGTCTAGCATGTTGCCTTTCAGCATGAGTGCTGGAGGTCACCCACCCGTCCCCTTTTAAAAATTGCACTTTCCTAATTATTTAACATTTCACTTCTCTTTATAAGAAAGACAAAAATGCATAACATGAACACTGATTTTAGAAGGAGACATTAACAAGTAAATCCAGGGGGTGGAGGGGAGGTCAAGGGAAGCTTTAAAAAAAGGGTAACATTTTGCTCAGTAGTCAGAATTAAGATCTTTCTCGAGAGGAAAAAATGAATCACAGAAAACAAAAAAGTGGTACTAATACATAAACCACAAACACATTGTGACAATAATCTTGAAGGTTTATCTAGATAAAACAGATTTTCAGGAGTTTACCAGTTGTTGAAAATCCCAACCCTCAAATCCAAAAGTGAAATAGCCACCACATGTGTGACCCATGACTGATCTGGCAACAATCCTGCAAACAAAAGCAACTGACATATTCCATGGTATACTTTCCATTGTATCTCACCTGACAAAGAACATCAGCCAAAAGGACAAAGTGCCCTGTTATTTTCATAAGGCTTAACCTGGATTAGAGGGAACACATTTTGTCCCTACCTTTAAAAAAAAAGATTCAATTTGAGTTAAAAACGCACATTGTACTTTCTCTGCTTGCAAAGTATTAGGCTCCTAACAACTGAGATAAGGACACATACAACAGAAGTAAGTTTTAAAGCTTTAAGAAAAAAATATTTAATTTGCTATTGACTACTTCAAAAGCCCCAAAATTTCCTGTTTTGAGTTCAAGGCCAGCTAAAGCATATGAATTTTACTAATATTTTATTCAGCAGCACCATCTAGTGTTTTACAGAAAAGAAACATTATGAAATACTTCAAGTTGCTATAACACTAGTCTTGTTTACATTTATGCAGAGGTAGGCCTGATAGAACTCATAAAATTTTAAAGTGTACGTTTAGCTTTTTCCCCAGGACAGCAGATCACAACCTCCAAAAAGGCAGTCTTGTTGGCTGCATTCTTGGGATCCTGTTTTCTATGGAGCAAACATTTTTGCATATTCCCAACAATCCTATGATGTAGACTGGAAAAATTAGACTGATGGTTCAGTCACTTCCAAATTTTGGAACTGGGCTTTCACACACACAAACTCCTCCTAACATTTACTTGGCTTGTTGAGCCCAATTCAGAAACAAGCTAAGGACAGCTCAACCAGCCCTGGCATTGCCCCTCCCCCACTCCCCATCTGGGCAGGAGGAGGGTAGGGCAGCTAGGCTGGGCGCCGGGAGTATTGCCGGTGGGGGGGTTGGATAGGGGCCTGGGAATGTTTCACCCTGTGCCTCCCCTCGTGGCATTAGTCGAGGGGAGGATCGGGAAGAGATCAGCGACTCCCCCCTCTTCCAGCCCCTCGGTCACCGCTTCCAAGGCCCTGCGCATGTGGCGGGAGCCCCACCCCGTGGCCACTGCAGGACCTTGGGAGGGCCTCACAACCACGCTGAGCTTTCCCACAGCAGCAGCAAGCTCCTCAGGCGGCTTGGCACCACAGCGCTGGGTATTTCCACCACTGGGCTGAGGCTTCCTGGGCCTCTGAAAGCCCTGAGACAGCGGGAAGGCCCGGGCCTCTGGAGGCCCTGAGGAGGCAGCGGGGTGGCAAACCGTTTTGCCCCTGAATTGCTTCTTATCCCCGTGTACTGCACCTAAGCGAGGATAAGAAGTTTGCCTTTTACGTCTTAGGATGCCTGCCTGTATGTGGGTGCTGATAGAATCATGAGAGAGGGGTTCAAGATGCACCACAATTCTGATACAGCCTGGACTACAGTTGACTGTTAAATAGAAACTCCAGAAGTATCAACATGGTACAGAAAGTACTATCTTATCCTCAGGCCTCTGCATGTCTGAGTTAGTCTGTTTATATAACTTATATAAATGGTACTGACTACTGGTGATACAGTAGAAGTCTTGATTTGCTGTCTGACAGCTGTGGTTAAATGACTGAAAGCAAACAGATTGAAACTAAAGCCAGAGACAGAAGTGATAATGATTGAGAAAGTGAAGATATTGAAGGACATTATGCTCCCTACTTTGGCTTCAGTTGACCCTTTCAGACCTAGGGATTATACTGGATCCTGCACTGCTGCTAGAGAAACAAATTAATACAGCTGCAAAAAATGCCTTCTTCCAACTCAGACTAGCCTGGAAGATGGCCCCCTATCTTGACATGGCTAATTCTTCACTTGAATCCACAGCATGGTAACACAGACTAGACTATTGCAAAGCAGTCTATGTAGGTTTCCCTTTGAAGTCAACTCAGAGACTCCAGTTGGTGCAGAACACCATAGCTCAGTTATTATCAGGAGCTAGATGGATGCATATTACTTCCATTCTGTGGTTACTCCATTGGTTACCCATCAGTTTCCAGGATCCATTCAAGGTTTTGGTGATCACACACAAAGCTCTTCACAGCCTTGGTCTCTCATATCTATGGAACCATCTCTCTCCCCATGTTCCATCATGGCAGCTTCACTCAGGTGAATAGGGCTTTCTGCAAGTGCCATGGACAAAATCAGCAGCTGCTCATACATGTGCATTCACCTTATGAAATGGTCTACCTGAGGTCAGGAAAGCTCCCAGTCTCCTGGCTTTCTGCAAACTATGCAAAACTGACTTATTCAGGAGGACTTTCTACTCCAAGATGCCGATAAGGGACAGGGACTACAGACTATGCTATTGGGTACTGTCTGCTAATGTAGATGTATTCCTACTGGGTAGTTTCCACATTGGGTAGTTTCCATATTGTCATGTTAATTACTTATGCTTTGTTTCAGAAGTCATCTCTGTGTTAAGTTTTATGCTTGTTTTCAAATGTTTTGCTACCATACCCTATTGTATCTGTTCATTTAATGTCCTAACTGTTGATTATGTTTTGCTCAGTCAATGTCCTAGCTGTGGGTTACATTGTATTCATTTGCACTATGTAATCCATTTTAGGTTTCATCAAGAAAGGTAGACTATACATACATACAATGCGTTTCCATTTTCTCCAGCTTCCTTCTGGCTAAAGGCTCTACTTTACCTAAACATTTTCCAAAAGTTTTTAAAAAAATATTCAGTTGTATGTTTTAGCCCTTCTTCTCAGGCACCATCCCCCTACTCCTCTATTGGTGCAATTTCCCCCTCCAAATCCCGTTAACCGATCACAAGGTCCAAAGGGGGCCTGGGAAATGTAGTCACTCTAGTACAGGCTTCCTGGAGCCACTAGGCCTCACTTTGCAGGCCCAGGCTCATAACAGCAATGGATGAACTTTGTTAGAAAAAGTTGTAGGGAAGAATATATGTAGATTGTTCATCAGTTACCTTACTCTTTGTAGGGTTTCCCAGGTACCTGCCACTGGCAGACAAACTCCTGGGGATTTGCCCCCTTGTCCACTGATTGCCCAGCGATCGGTGGGAGGGGGCAAGTTCCCAGAGGTTGCCTGCCCCTGACAGGCACCTCAAGAATGCACGCCATGTGCACACTGCTAAGAAGCACAACATCATCACTTCTGGAAGTGACGTGCCAGCCGTGGGAGCGTTCCCATGCTTCATTTGGGGCCGATTTAGGCCCCAAATGGGCCAAATCAGCCCTGTGAAGAGCACGAGTGCTCGCGCAGCCAGCGTGGTGACATCACTTCTGGAATTGATGTCTTCACGCCGGTTCTAGAATGCGCTCCTGTGGGCACAAGGTGCCAGGTCCCCAATCCTTCTGGCGGGGGATAGAGGGACCTGGCAACCCTACCCATTTGTCATGGTTTTTTTCTTAAGGATGATGAAAAAGGCTAAGTGATCAGCATTCACAGGTCTTTGGAAAGAATAAGTAGGGGGAAAAAACAGTATTTGCTACTTCCTTCCTTAGATTTTATGAGATATTGAATTGCAGCTGAGAGAGGTAACTCAAAAACCAACATACAGAAAACAAGCACTTGTCCTGCTCAGACCCCACTTGAATCCCTCAACAGCTGTTTAGTGTCTCCTGGCTATGCTGCTGAGCTGCCATTGTGGTGTAGGTGGGAGTGTTCCTTTGTGGAATTTATCGTAACAAGGATCCTGTTGGATGGGAGAAAGCTTTTGCTCTTGCACTGTGAATTTCCAACCAACCACACACTTATTTTTCTTTTCCTATGGGGGAGTGGCTGGCTGCAGTTGCCAAAACTTTCTGTCATGTGAAAGATAATTTTATTACATATAATAAGGTTAAATAAAGAGAGAGAGAAAGTTCATACATGGAGAGCAAGAGACAGATGTAGAAAGAGGCAGGTGGCTTTATACGGAGACTAGACTTCTAGTGTAGTTTCCTGAAACATCTGACACAAAAAAGCTGCAGGACTTAGCAGACTGTGCCAATCACTACCCAAAGAACTATTTCAGAAAGTCAGCTTCTTCCTTGCTGGACATGGCCAATTCTACTGCTTAAGCTGGGAAAGTATGAGACTGATGTTTCAGATCAATATGAGAAAATTAGAGGAACAGGTTGAGGTAAGCTCCCTTACTAGAGTGTTACAACAGGATTTGAGTCCAGTGCCACCTTAGAGACCAACATGATTTGCAGAGTGTAAGTTTTCAAGAGTCAGAGCTCCCTTCTTCAGACACGAGTGAATGAAGATACCCAAGCCTTATATCCCAACCAAAGGTGGGTGGGGTGTTACAAGGGAGGGCATCAGCCGGTGAAGGTACAAAGCAGCTTGATTAGATGGGAGGGGCATAGCAAAGGAAGATATCAGAATGTAAAGATACAATGCAACTTGATTAGAGCATCTGTAGTGAGTTAAGAATCCAAATTTGTGTTCAACCCCCCCGGGGGGGGGGCGGGCAGGGAGACATGTCCATTGTTCTGAATTTGTGAATGAACTCCTTTTCAGCAATCTCACATTGTAATCTCCCCTTGATGTTTCTGTTTGAGGACAGCCACTTTTAGGTCAGCAATGGAAGATTCAGATATTCTCCCACTGGTTTTTAAGTGTTGTGATTTCCATTGTCAGTTTTCTGTCCATTTAACCTTCTGTGTAGAGACTGAACTGTCTGTCCAATTACTAGAGTGTTATAAATCGATGTATCCTAACAATAAGTACTATACAAACACTATTGTACTGATTATTGGATGTCAGATTCTATTGATTCTATTGACTTACTCTGTATAATCTACCTTGAGTCCCAGTGAGAAAGGCAGATATAAATAATGTAAATAAATAAAAGAAAATGTCAATGGAATTTTATTTATCAAAAACAACTTGCCAAAGTTCTCTCTCAGTAACATACACTTGTTTCTTTCATTTTTTCCCCACCATGAAACTTCATTGTCTGGTGATGGGAAGATATTCCTCGCTTTACGAAGGCTGGGCCAGACCAAGGTTCACAGAGCAAATCCTTTTTCTTTTGTTCAGGGGAAACAGCATGGAGATCACCAAGCTCTCCCACTGGCTTAACACTGCTACCCTTTATTGCCCCATCCAGCTGTAGAGATTCTTCGCTACAAATCGGAGAGCAGTGGGCCCTCTTTATGCTCCTTCTTAGTGACTGTGTGCAGGTGCTTTAGCCGAATGGGAGGAAGCTGTTCATGAAGGTCAAACCCTACTGGACTATCCTTGTTGGGCAACTTGTAATAGAGAAGATGCCTCTTCAACACCTGCAAGAAATAAATTGAGAAGAGTCGAAAGGAAGAAGGAAAATGCAGAAGGCTTTCCCAGTGGATTCAATATAAAATACTGGAAACTCTTTCTGGACAATACTACATGTTGGGGGGGGGGAAGGGGCAAGGGAATGCACAGAAATGTGCTTAGTCCTGGTGTTGTTTATCTAATTAGCACATCTGTTTTAAAATTCACATTTTATCTGTATCCAGTACTAAAATGCTGGTTAAAAACCTTGTAAGCATAGCTATGGACTCTGCTATTTGAACTGAATGGTAATAAATTTCAAGTATTCTAAGTGCTTCATACATAACTGTATTAATCTTTAAACTGGCTACTTTTGGCCAAAAATAATACAGGCAAAAATTATTTTCCTTTATGATGGACAGTTTGCCTAAGATCTTCAAGTGAGTAGGTAGCTGCAGTCAAATCTGAACTCAAGCCTTCCCAGTTCACTTCTTGAATTCATTGGGCTGTTCTTGTGGATCAAATAAGGGCCTGTGAATTCTCCCCCCACTTTACAGCACAACTTTAGGTATACTCATCTAACAGCAAATTGGGGGGGGGGGAACCTGAACAAACCCAAGACAGTGGGTTGGATCCAGAAAATTTTTCACTTGCACTGGAGTTCCTCTGCAAACAGAAATGCAAGAAAAAGAATATTTGCTGCTTGCACTAAGTCAAAACTTATTGTGTCCCCACTTGTGTTGCCATTTGCTCAACATCTTGTGCAACCAATTTGGGGGCACTATAATATATAGGAAAGAAAGCACAAGGTGTTGAACCAGAACTTGCACATGCAGAACCCTGCTAAGTTCATTTATGTTTCTGCATTACTGGATCCAAGCCAAAATCCATATGACTCCTCAAAAGTGTGCTCTGCATGGGCCCATATTTGAATCATATGTTCCCACTGAGGCTGGTTTACGAATTTGGCTCTTAACACTAAAGTGGAATTGCCCAAAACAAAAAGAGTGCATGCACATTTTTTTTTGACATTCTTCCTTGCAGTTTGCATCATCCCTACTGACCCCATGACTCCACTGATCTGCTGTCTGAACAGGGAAAAAGAGTTGGTACAGAAATTAGCACAACTGTTTGCAGTAAGCCAAGGGGCTGAATCAAGGAACACAAGTCCAGGCATACACAGACATACCCCATAAACACAATGTGATAATACTGCAGCTGTAAAAAGCAATTATTAATATTAGGATCCATGTTGAAAGCCTACCTCATCCACCAAGAGCCAGGTCTTTTCCAACATGTTTTTTCGGGCAACATCAATCTCCTGTGATAAAATACAGAAAACATTAGACATCAGAGCTTTATAGCTGCTTCAGTAGTAGCAAAAACTTTGATGCTCTGGTACTCCTGTCCTTTTATCATAGACAAAATTGAATATGCAACAGCTGAAATCTTCATGCATAAGAAATGCCCTGATCTATGGCCCAGACAGGACTCCATAAACCAAGTATACATGTAGCCTCATGTTCACGTTGCCTGCAAGGCAGCAATGGGAAAAAAGTCAGGACAGAGCTACTTTGATGAGATTCCTGAAGCCATAAACAATGTGTGAGCTCTTGCCACAGACTACATCCCTTGATGTTCAAGTGGGTGCAGCTGGGGTGAGGCAGAGAGTGTTCAGCACACTGCCTGGCTTGCCTGGGGGCAGAGCACCACTCCTGTCCCCCTAGAGGTTTAGTGGCACAGGTTGGAGGATGCTCAGTTGCATTACATGGCTTGGCGCTACTGCATGGCCCTCTGGTTTTAAAAAATGAGTGAGAAGCAATACAAAGCATAAGAAACAATGTTTTCATCACAAGATGTAAGACAGCCAGTGTACTGTAGACTAGGACCGGGGGGCCAGCAACTCTCACTTTGAGCTTAATTTATATCACAGGATTGCTGTATGGATTAAACTGGGAGCCGGGGAGACCATATTCCCAATCCCGACCTCTTTGGAGGTAAGGCAGGGTACAAATCCAATAACATAAGCAAATAAGATTTTTTAAAATCTCTTGTACAGGATTATCAATATGAATGAAAATGGTAATTATTTATCATCTATATTACTTATTATATTTTTTAATATTTGCAATACAAGTATAATAAAATGCTTTTTCATAACAGAAATATAGTTTTCACGATTACCACAAAAACTACAATGATGCACATACAACTCATAGTATGCACAAAGCACAACACGAGCTAATAAAAAAGTTAAATGGCCCTCAAAATGGTTCGAGCTGGGAATTCCTGGACAGAACGGTAACGGGTAGGCACAGGATGGCTGCAGCTCTGAGCTCCATTCTGGGTTTTGCTATGTTGCCTTTGGAACATGTAGATTCTGCCCATCTTCAACATGAAGGACTCTCACCAAGGTCAAAGGGAGGTCAAGTACTGAACCCCTTCAAGCAACCTAACTCAAACCGCATTTCCATAATAATAATTTGTTCACCACTCTGAGTGGGGCAATAATCTCTCTAGAAGAGCAGTATATAAACACACAGTTGATGTTATTATTATTACTCACTGACTGCAACTGTCATTGTGAATTGGAAAAACATCAGAATTCTCTCTGACATCACTTGGCCTCATACCATGATCCCATAAGGGTTTTTTCCCTAGAAAAACAGTAAGTTATAATTCCCACAAGAACAAAAATGCTGCAAACTCTTTGCAGTACATATTAAAAGGCTTTGAGGGGTAAATTGGACAGAGGACTCTGGAAATGTGTGCTGGCATTGAAGCACAAGATATTCAGCATACAAAGTGTTCTAGTTTTAAAAGCCGCTTGCTTTTAACATTATCACCAACAAAAAGACACAGACACAGCGCCGGGAAGACATATGCACAACAGGAACAGTATGTATTATGGCCAGACTTTTTCATTTTACTGAAAGACTGTCACATACCTGTGTGGTGCTTTCCTGAGAGAAAATGAAGCTGTTCACATGAGCCACGGCAACCACATAGAGTACTGGACACCAGCTCTGCCGCAAGACGCCTGTGACCAGTGTCTGGAAGTACTGCCTTATGAGGTTCAGATTGTCCTCAGGTGGAGAAAGGTACAGTTCCAGAGGTATAGGAAACTGCAGCAAAGCCAAGAAAGAAACTTCACCTTTCCTGAAATATTCTCTGCACAAAAGAAAACTGGACTTGATCCATATTAATTAGCAGAGTGGATCAGGAGCAACCCTAGAGGACAAGGTTTGCCTGAACTTAGGGTGAATTAACCTTGCAGAAACTCCATTTATGACAAACAATGCAGGGAGGGCATGTGGCTTAATGAGAAAACATCTGCTTTGCATGCAGAAGGTCCTAAGTTCAATCCCTGGCAGCTTTGGCTAAAATGTCTGCGTAGCAGGCAATGAAAAAGACTTTTGCTTGAGACTGGATAGCTGCTGCCAGTCAAAGGAGACAATAATGACAGCACAATGTCTCAGTATTAAGACAGGTGTGTGAGGAATTGGGCAGTTGATTCCTCACAGTATGATTTACATACAGTACATAAAATGTATTTAAACACTGATTTATGCTAATTAAATTTATTTATGAAATGAAACCTTTTTGCAAATGTACACTCTTGCATGTGGTGAGATGAATCATAATCAGGGTACAGAGCGAAGCAAACAGATGCTCCACTGTGGATTTGGCATTCATTAGCCATGTATCAACTCAAATCTTGCTACACTTAAAAAAAATTCTTTTAGCTTTGCATGGAAGCAGAGGAAGTAGGATATATACTTTTAAAATAAACGAACAAATATATTTCGTTGATTGGGCAAACAGTCCATCCAGGAATACTCCTGAGACCTACCTGTTGGAGTGGAACTCCTAAGGACCGCAAGGTGCTTACATGCTCTCCAAAGACAGCCATCCTTAGTTGGACATTGAACCGCCTTTGTAAGGGAAGCAGCACAAAGACTCCGAAGAGGGGGTCTCCAAAGGAGACACCTTCAAACTGTTCCAAGAGATTGATGTAGAGGTCATAGAAAGAAGCTAAACCAGGGAGGGGAGCATCCAAGTTCAAGGAGTCCAAGACTTTTGTGCAGCAGTAAAGTGACAGAAGAGCAGCTGTGTAGCAATGGACGGCACCTTCCAAGAACAAGTCACTGCCAGTGAGGAACACACACATAAGCCTTGCAAGTTTAGCTGCAGCTGAGATTCCCTGAAGAATTCTGGCTCTCCAGGTCTCCAAGAGGAGGACCCACTGCAAGTTCCGGGTCACAATGTTCACCAGATCTGCTGGAAAGGAATTTACAACAGCCCACTGTGTTTCTGCACCTGTCACTTTGTTATAGAGGCTGATAAGCGGAAGGAAAGGCCAATCAGAAGGTAGAATAGGTCCTCTGACCTCAGGAAGAAGCATGGATTGGACAAGGTGAGTTCTTCCTTGATAAGCATCTCTGGACCGAGCAAGCGCAGGCTCCAAGTAAACAAAATGAGAGAGGTAGCAGGCTTGGATAAATGGGAGATGCTGGTATGCTTCTTTCAGCAAGACTCCACGACTGGGATGGGGAGAAATGGCAGCCACTGAGCCTGGCTGTGTCAGCTTTGCCCTTGTGCCCAGGTGCAGGATGTCCGAGAAGTCAGCAGCTTCTGGTCCCCCAGCTTGGCCTTCACTGTTAAAAAAAAAAGAGAGATGGATGTTGGTACTTCCCCTTTATCAACCAAGAGAGGCATATTGCTATTTTCCTATATCACAGCAGTAATCCCCAACAGAGTGCATTATCTCCCTGTTAGCCAATGAAGATGCAGCAGGATACCAAACTGTTGCCTGAAGAAACATTTTGTGCTGTTAATATGAACTTGTTAATTGCCTTGCTGGATTAACACTGGAGATCAATCTAGTCCAGCATTCAATCTTCATCAGTGACTAGATGGAAACCTCTGGGGAGCTCACAAAAAGGACATCACGCTGAGTTAAGAACGTAAGAACCTGGATTAGATCAAAGGCCCACCACCTAGATCAGTATCCTGTCTCACGCTGAGGCCAACCAGTTGCCCTACAAGGCCAAGAAAAGAGGGCACAGAGGCCAAGGCCTTTCCCTCATGTTGCTTCCTGGCATGGTATTCAGAGGTTTATTGCCTCTGAATGTGAAACTTCCATTTAGTCAAAATAACTTACCTAAATCATAAATCACACCCTAAGGCCAAACAATCCTCTCTGAGAGGAATCATCCCCTGAGTTAAGAAGAACCCTGGTTTTAGATTAAACTCCCTGGATCAAGACCCCGGCCCCTGCTGGGTTACTTCTGGCAAGTAACCAGGCTCTTCTATAAACCCTTTCCCCCTTCTTTCCCAAAGGATTTATCTGCATCTCAAACTCTACAGTAGAAATGGGGTTACTCAAGGGAAGTAATAGGAAAGAAAGGTGAGAGGGAAACTTACGGAATCAGTTTTGGATTAAAGGCAAGGCCCAACAGAAGCTTGTGAGCCAGATGCTCACTGCCTGGCAACAAACGGCTTAACAAAACCATGGCAACATAGTGATGCAGTGAAGCATGCTGGCCATAATCTGGACAAGCAGCTGCCTGTGCAAGAAACAAAAATGCTGTTAAAATGTTGCAATAAGTTCCAGTGACACAGGTATAGGAAGGTGGAGGAAGGACTCATTGTGCCAGGAATAAAGTATTCAGTATTAAGTTGTAAAAGGGAACCATTTTTAAATCAATGCCCTCAACACTTATGACCCGCTTAATATCTTCAGAATCTTCCCACAGCTCCTAAGTCACCCCAGCACTAAACTATTTTGTACTAGATACGTTAGGTATGGCAACAGATGTGGCAACGCAGAGACGTTGGTTTGCCAATATTTGAAGTTTGACAGCCTTTTCCAAAGTAAATGACACACATTACTTTGTGGTTGGTATAAACAAGAACATTATAAGAACAGCCCAGACAACTTGCGCCATCTGAAAAAGTCCTTGGATCAGACTCCTTTGTATCTCTGCGTGTTATTAATAATCCATTATGTTGTGCTCATGTGTGTTGAAAGTTGGAGATGCACAACATTTTGTGGCTTCTTTTTTCATATGAAAAATGAGGGGCATTAAAATAAATCAGTGGGCCCCGTTGTCCTCTCTACTCATGCTCCCCCTTTCCAAATAAGTTTGTATTTTTAGCAATTCAGGATATATGTTTGAAACATGGAGCTTACCATCTTCTGAGCTAAGGCAAGCACAAAATATTGCAGGTGGTATTCATGGCGCAAGAGCCACACTGTGGAGTGGAATATAGAAGGTGGGCCAATGGTCCAGCTCTGGAGCAGGTAATCATTCAGGCCTTTAGAATCCAGCACGGAGACATACTGTAGAAGACAGTTACCAACAGTTATATTAGAGAGAATATAACCTTTTTTTGCTTCTTAGACTCACCCTGTAGCAAGCACTGGCAGCAACCCTCTCAACTTGCAGTTGCTCCACAGGGCAGGGCCACAAAGTCAAGAGTCCCTCTAGAAGCCAAGAAGTGGGAGTATCTAAAACCAAGAGAGGGGGGAGGACGGCTGGGGCTCACTATAGCTGCCCAGATTTTTAATGCTCTCTTGACATCCAATTGGCTGTCAAAGAGCAGCTGAGGCACCAGCATGTACCTTGACAGCAGGGCTCTTTAAATCCTCACCTGCTGCACAGCTGATCAGCATAACGGGGGCAGGGACTGCATGAGGCTGTGAGCCAAACTACACGAGACGAATTACACGAGGATGCTCAAGGGAGACGCAATGGTAGCCGGGAAGTGTAGTTTGAATTTCATCTCTCTCTACAGAGCTGGCAAAGATGGCTCCTCAGAGGTTTTGTTAATTTCACCTCTCTACAGAGACCACTTCTCAGAGGGTTTGCTAATAACTAACAGAGCCTTCTGGGAGGCAAAGAGGAAATCAACAAACCCTCTGAGGAGCAATCTTTGCTGGCTCTGTAGAGAGATGAAATTAACAAACCCTCTGAGGAGCAATCTTTGTTGGCTCTGTAGAGAGAAGTGAAATTCTAACTACGCTTCCTGGCTAACGTTGCGTCTCTCTTCACTTGAGCATCCTTGTGTAATTTGTGTAGTTTAGCTCTGAGTCAGGAAAGGGGGATAGATGCCTAGAAATTAGCACCCACCTATCAAGCTCTACAGGGCTTGTGCAGCCTGCAAGGCTGTCTTTAAAGGTGGAGGGCCTTGGCCAGGTAGGACACAATGGCTGTGTTCTCTTAATGAGGAAGTAAAGTACCAAGGACAGAGGAAGAGGACTTGGGTGTCAGCCTAATCTTCTCCCCTCTCACTTGAGAGACCTAGCAGACTGTGGCAGCAGATTGAAGGGAAAGAGGGGTTGGAGCCCCCCCCCCCAAAGTTTTTGGGCTGCTTAATAAACAGGAGTCACACATGCAGCAATCAGCTGCTAGAGCCTGTTCTTTCAAGGAAGTTACCAAGGAAGAAATGCAGCCAGACCTTCATACACTCAAGATACCTGAACCCAAACAGGGAACTACAGAGTTCCCTCTTGGTTTAGGACCCATTACGCACCTGACCAATCCAAGAATCACAAAGGTATAGCCTCACATGATTATCCCAAAAATGAAAAAAACACAACATCCCAAAGCTGCTATTTAGCAATTTAAAACATTCATAAATCTTCCCCACTCCTCCACTTGAAGCCAGCTGGGTGACCTTGAGTCAGTCACAGCTTCTAGGAGTTGTTTCAGCCCCATCCACCTCACAAGGTGTTTTGTTGTGGGGATAATGATAACATACTTTGTAAACCGCTCTGAGTGGGCATTAAGTTGTCCTGAAGGGCGATATATAAATCAAATATTATTATTGTTGTTGTTGTTTATGGTTGACCCTTTTGCCACAGAAGAATAAGCATTCAAGTCTGAATAAATGAGTAGCCTGTCAGTGCCCAAATCAGGCTGGTTAGTAAGATGTCTTTATTAATTCTAATACCGTCACATCCCAGATAGTTTCTGGCAAGACGTAATATCTGGTTTTTTGCTTGCATGAACAGGATGATGACAACATAATCAGAATCTTTCCTGCTCATCTGTGTCCAGGGGTGGGGTGGACTAGGGTCAAAACTGTTCTTATGCATAATGTAGGGTACAGTATTGTAAATCTTGGCACCCACTGAATGCAGACTTGTAGATCTGCTCTGGTGTTCGCAAAGGCTGTATTCAAGAGCCAGTGGTGTTATATCACTGGAATATATTTTGTAGACAAAATGTCAGAAATGCACATTTGTAATATTAACATTTCTTTAGGAATTGGCATTCCAGAAGTTTAGAATTTTTCCCTGCTAGATTATAAATTTATTCAGTAACATTTCATCCTCCCCTCATTCCTACTACCAGGTCCATAATCTTCATACTTGTATCAGCCAATTACTAATCACTAGTATTTTCTAGCCTTTCCACCTGCCCACTACTTTGATTCTTTCTGTAGTTGGCAACCACTTCTACTGTGTATTGTGTTTTTTGAGTAAGACAATGGTGGATCAGATGGAATATAACTATACAAACTACTATACAAGCAACTTTTAACTTTAACTTATTTATTAAAGTATGTCTATCTTGTTTTCCCATTCCCCTCAAGGAGGCCTAAATATGTTTTAGTGGGGCTCACCCAACATACCTCTGGATTTATACCAGTCTGCTTGATCACCACCACACTACCATCGGGCTCCTGTGACTCTCTGTTTTGTAATGACCAGGCTAACCCTGCCATTGCTAGAGAGTCTGAGATATGGCACCTGTCGAAATGCAACAGTGCCCTTCCTCTATACAAACAGTAGCCTAATAAAAAGATGGTAACTCACCTTGCCAATCAGCCCTTTATGGATGTGAGTGATGTTGTTGACAAGGACAAGGAGGGCAGTAAGAAAGGCAAATGGTGATTTCGAGCCCACTAAACTCAATGGGGACTTGCCTCCAGTGCAACTCAGAGACACAATACTGGGGAGAGACTCTGGTGCTGGGGAATAGGATAAAGGATTGCACAGAACTGAGCATGGCCTGTTTTTTTGGAGGGGGGGGAGAGGGAAGAGAGAAAAGAGAAAAAGAAATAATGATACACCAAAAAGTTACTTTCACTGAGAAAAAAGCTACTCCTTAAAAAAAAAACCTACTTAGTAAGCCATCTCAAAATAAATACAATGTAGCTGTACTTCAACGTGGTGTTGAAATTTAATGTTTTGCCAGCACTGATGGATACTTGATTGATTCATTTTAAACGCAACAATAATGGCATTTAGCTCACCATCAATTATTTCAAACAATTTCAGGGTCATATTTTTATTTCAATAAGTTTGCTTTTAACTGCATGGAAAATTTATACACCCCACAGTAAGCAGCAATAGCTGGTTCATTACATTTTAATGTGGCCAGAGGTCCTGCTATATATAGTTCTGAAAGCAAATCCAACATGTGAAAAAAAACCTCCACTATAGAGCAAAGCACAGCAGAAAAGCTTGCTGTTCTTATTAAAAAAAGTTCTTTGCAAAATTCTTTGCAACAGAGAGAGATAAACTACAAAATTCAATATTTATTTATTTTTATATTATTTATAGTCCAGGGTACGGAGCTTTCAAGAGTCAAAGCTCTCTTTGTCAGACTGGACTCTTGAAAGCTTGTACCCTGGAAATCTAGTTGGTCTTTAAGGTGCTACTTGACTACAGACCAACATGGCTACCCACCTGAAATTAATTTCACTGAAATTCTAACAGAGTGGGCTCTACCCTATAAAAACTTCTATCAACAAATCCAACGTGCCACAAGGCACTTTTTCTACAACAGACTCATGAGACTACTTCTATGGTTAGACTTCACCTACAGTATTGTGTTCAATTTGGGGCACCACAATTTAAGGATATAGACAAGCTGGAACATGTTCAGTGGAGGGCAACAAAGATGGCGAGGGGTCCGGAGGCCAAGTCCTATGAGGAATGGTTGAAGGAGCTTGGTTTGTTTAGCCTGGAAGAGAGACGGCTGGGAGGTGATATAGCCATCTTCAAGTACTTGATCGCTACTTTGGGGTCAGGAAGCAATTTTCTCCAGGCCAGTTTGGCCAGGGATCCTGGAGGTTTTTTGCCAACTTCTGGGCATGGAGTAGGGGTCACTGGGGTGTGGGGGAGAGGTAGTTGTGAATTTCCTGCATTGTGCAGGGGGTTGGACTAGGTGACACTGGATATCCCTTCCAACTCTATGATTCTATGATTCCAATGACACTGCTCTGAACTCTACGAACAAGAGAGCAAAATTCTGCAAAGTAACCTATATTCTGCGATCAAAAGCAGAACATCATGACCTAATTCTATACAGATTAGCATATATTAATTTTACATGCTTTAATTCCACTTATTTCAATAATGGAGAAACTGATATAGCAAATGGAAGCAAAATCATAGAACACCCGGAGCTTGGCCTATTGGATAAAAGGAAATTCAGATTTGCTGAGCTGCTTTTGTAACCTAGGAACCTATAGTATCGTACCACCTCTGGGCAGGATGAGGAAGAAAATGAGTACCTCTGGTTTAATGACCTGAGGCAGAATTGCTGGGAACATCATTACCTTAGCATTTCCCACTGAGTCTGCATGGCTGGTTGGCTGAGGAAAGGCAACACCAACTCAAGCGTCAGACGTTCCACTTCCTCCAAGCAGTCCACAGGATTTACTGACGGCTGTGGAGAACACAGAAAAAGAGATTCTATGAAGACTTTCATACAAAGATAGTAATTCACAGCTGGTAAGAGTCAGATCAGTTGACTTTGCTTCCTTCTCATTTTAGAACACTACAGATGCATCATGTTAACCTCTAGGACAACATATTACCATGCACGTATGAAAATCTTCTAACATGTTTGCCTACGGATGTTTCTTTAGAGCACTCAAATACAAGCTGTGCCATTGGACAAGGACTGGGCCACCAATGCACAAGCCAATGGTACAAGCTAAGGCTAGACAATGCCAAGTATCTGACAAAACCCAGACATGGAGTCCCTTCCATTTGGCCAATCACTTTGCTCCTTGTAGGATAAAGAGATGAGCCACTCTGGAATGACCATCTTCTCTGTAGGATCAGCAACTGATCAAGAGTGCCAAAATATGTTGAATAACTGGCTAGTGGGGAAGGGGTGCTTCCACATTCTGCTATCTCAGTGCCATCCATTCTTTCTTATATGTTCTAGGGAAGGGTCTACACAGACTGAACACAATGCAGTAATCTTGTCGTTGTCCCATCAGAGTCCCTGCTTCCACTCCCTCTTCTGTCTCTATTTATATTCAGAGAGAGAGGAGAGAGAGAGATGGGAATGGCACAGGCATTATTTGGAGGAATAGCTAATTTATGCAGAAGGTACAAAGATCTGGGCCACATTCCTCAAAAAGTTAAACAAATGTCAAGATTTAATGACAAATATTTTCATTTGCTTGGTGATATTTTAAGAACTGTTGACTGGTTGCGGCAAGTAAGATCCTGAAGTTCCTTCTAAATGACCTGAGAAAAGTTCCAGCTCAATGACCTAACAAAACTACACTAAAAACTAAGGAGTGGTTGAGACAAACCTTTCTTTCAATTTCATCACTTCTTGAATACAAATGAAGAAAAGATATTTGATGATGGTTCCACAAACTAATCCTATATTCCTACCTGGGAACTAACTTTTCAGGGTTATCCCTGAAAAGTTATGTAGGAACTCTTGACGTATGCCTATGAACTTCAGAAATCGTAAAATGAACAGGGAAAGTTACAATTGAATCAACCTTTAGGCCAAAGCGTGGCTATTTGCATACATTCTCAATTTAGTGATGGGAATTTCACTTTACAGGAAATACTGAGAGATTATCAGACTAAAAACGACCAGAGACAAGTTGGGCTTACAAAACAGTTTATTGCAGACAGTTGCAATTCCTCCCACTGACTCAATTTCAAGACGTTTGGAAAGTTTGGTGCAGTACAGGTAACAGCAAAGACACTTGCAGAAGAGAATGCATCATTTCCATAGGCCTCACCTGCTGACTGTAGTTACTGTAATACAACCCCAAGTAGATCAGATAGGTCGTTGTGAGAGGCTGTAGTGCCTGCCAGGTATCTAGTTCAGATATTTCTTTCAGACATTTTTTCAAATTAGTTTCAATCAGGGATCTGAACCCTGACACCTGATTCCAGGAGACTGGTGGAGGAGGAATCTGGCCTCCATCTTCTGGCCCACTCCTGCAAAACATAACAGAAAAACAAAATAATCATGAGGAAATTCAAATTTTAATAGCCAGTGGACTGTTCAGGTCCATCCTTTCCACAAATGAATGGTTTGGCTGGCAACCCACATTTGTTTCTCATCACAACTTTGTTGCACTAGAAATTGAGAAAGCACAAAACTCTGCTTTTGGGTTAAAGCATGAAAGAAAAAGAAGCATTAAATAAAGAGAATGAAAGAAGAAAAGGGATATATTATTTATTTGATTTATACCCCGCCCTCCCCACAAATGCACTCAGGGCGGTTCTCAACATCCATAACATACGATAAATTAATCATAAATCTATCAAATCAGTAACAATCTTAAAACAGTCATTAAAATAGTCCAGGCGCCTTGTCCATAGTTTACTAAATTAAACAGTCGGGAGTAGCATACATATGGGCATAGCACATGGCCGAGGGCAGTCCCAGAAACAGAAAATAGAAAATAAAGCAACCAACATACATACCGTACCTGGAGACAATGACGAATGTACTTTCTCCAGGTTCAGCTCTCACAATGACAAACAGTAACTTGTGGTCTGACAAAATTCAGCACCAGTTCAGAAGTGCATGCATTGGCTTCTTAGACACTTCCAAGCACACAATTAGACATGGGCACGATCCAAAAAAATAATCCCGATTTAGCTGATCATGATTCTGCGGTGGCGCCGAACCCAGGTACCGAACCTCGCCGATCAAGTCCCGTTTCCGATACAGAATCGGGAATCGGGAAGGCCGACATGGGAGGGCGCCCCACCACCAACACTCCCCCAGACCAGAGTGACCAGGCACTAGAGTGTGTAATACTGTGTGAGCCCTCAGCCAAGGAGGTGCCCACTGAGCTTGGCCCCAGAGCTAGACGGCAGCCCTGGAAGCAGAGAGAGAGAATAGGAATAGAGCCCAACCCCAGCTGCAACACACACACCCCAGACCTGAGCCCTCAGCCGAGGTGCCCACCGAGCTTGGCCCCAGAGCTAGGTGGCAGCCCTGGAACCAGAGGAGATAGCTCCCTGTTCCCTAATTCCCTATCCGCTGAAGCCCAAAGCTAAAGCTCCCCCCCCCCTCTCTTGCGCTTTCTCTCTCCAAAAGCGACAAGCAAGAGCTCACCTCTGTCCCACTGCACCAGCGAGCGGAAAGTGAAACTTTGTTGCGCAGCACATGGCTATTTATAAAGCCTGGGTCTGCTACACAGGAGGGCTGTGTTTGGCCGTAAGAGCTGCCTCTCAGGCTTTGCAGGGATGAGATTCGAGTGCCCATGGCTACAGAAGAACACCCCTTTCCCCCACCCTCCCCTCTCTTCTCCCAAATGGACAAGACGGGCAAGCACTTTTCTGGCTGCTCCGTGGTTGGAAGGAAGCCCTGCTGATCAAGGAAAGCTGGGCTTCCATTTGCGTTTCCAGGGCGACAGAAGGAGGGCAAACAGCTCCGGCATTCCCCAGGCTCTGTTTCCACGGGGCTCCGTTCCCTCGGGAACAGATGGCTGGCGCCAGACTGTCTGCAGACTGCAATCCTGAACATAAACCGATCGATCCAATCGAGACCCGATCGAGCGCCCCACCCGACCGCTGAACCGGGAGCCGTGGACGGAACCGATCAGCCCGGTCCCGATGGTGCAAACGCCAAAATTGGGGCAATTTTCAGACTGTAATTCCGATCGTGCCCATGTCTACACACAATTCAAGAAACTAGCTCAGGAATCTTTCTCACTTTGAGCCAGTTACTTTCCTTGCTGCAAATGCCGTGGTAGAAAGTTCCACAGGTATACTACGGTAGGCATGCTCTAAGCTTCCTCCTGTGGAGTTCTCCTTCTAGAGAAGTCCAATTCAATCTAAACCTGCTCTGCTTCCAAACTAAATTAAACTGAAGACGTTTAACATGTAGACTGCAATCTTCAAGAAATGAACACTCATGTTCCAGGTGTAATTTACCCAGATAAAAGACGCTATACTTGCAACAGCATTTGCTGTGGAACACACTAGTCATTAGCTTCTGTGGTACAAGGTGGGATTTTTACTTGCCATGTACCTATAATACCACTTCCAGTTTGCTTTATGCTTTATTTCAGAGTGCTCCTACATTTGCCCTACTCATATACTTTCATTAGAGCAGCCTACAGCTCTTCACTGAGCTAGGCTTTCACACCTACCCAAATCATTATGTTTTCAATCAAATTCTTTGCCTCCCTCCATTTCCACAGCAGGAATAAATACATACACTCACTGGACTCAATATTGAATCCCTGGGGAATACCACTATTAATTTCATTCTTCTACAAAAGACTATTTCCTCCCACATCCTAATGGGGGAGGGAATAGAATGGAATGAAAAGTGAAGGAGCATTACAGAGGACACAAAGAAAAACTACAGAACTATCAAGATTCCCTTGATAAAGGACAACTGATTTGATACAGCTGGTGCACTGAGAATGGTGCCTGAAGAGGGTCTTGAATCAAGTTATACATGAAGAGCCATGGTCATATGATTGCTTCTCTACGACTCTTGCCCAATGTCCGAGGGGCGGCGGCGCCGTGCCCTCGGACTGGGCCGCCCCTCCCCCGACGTCACCCCCACCTCAGCCAGCACTTACCAACCGCCCCGGGAGCACCGCCGGGAGGGACGTCGGTGGGAGCAGCGGCTCACCGGCGGGCCCGGCAGGAAATCAGGTCGGGCCAACGGAGCTGACGGCCGCAGCCGGGGCAGCGCTGCCGCGGAAGGCCCGGCGGCAGGCAAGCAGCAGCGGCGCAAGAAGAAGGAGACCGACTGCAGGGCCAGGCCCTCGGCCCCCACGGCAAGGGCACCTGCAGGGGGAGCGGGGGAGACGCAGCGGGGCAAAAGGCCATCGCCCGGCAGGCTAGGCCGCGGCGAGACACCGGCGCAGGCACCAAGGCCCAGCCCAGCCTACAGCCCCCCGGAGGCCCAGGAGAGGGGCGGGAGCAACCGGCTTGTGGGCGGCCCACACGGCCGCCTCCCTGAGAGGGCCAAGCGGCCGTCCGTCAAAGGGAAAGAGGGCAGCGGGGGGAAAGGGAGGCAGGGACAGGAACAGAAGGACCAATGGGACAAAGGCAGGTGGGGCCAGCGGGTGTGGCCACACCTGGCCCAGGTGGTGGGGATAGCTCTGGGGGTGGGCACAGGGAAGGAGGTGTGGGGGTAGCCCTGATTGGGAAGGGTATTTATGGAAGCTCAGAACCCCGGCCGAGGAGGAAGGAGTAGCCAGCCGGTCCCTGATGTTGAAGGGACGGCTGGCTGGGTGGAGCCAACTGCTGACTGGCCTGCCAGCTCAGACGGAGGCCGCCCTTGCTGAGGCCTAAGGGGGAGCGCCCTCCACAGGTCCCTCAGGCCACCGCCGGTCAGTCCACTGCCCGGACGGAGAGGGACCCAGCACGGACCCGTCGCAAGTGCCTCTCTCCGACCCGCCGCCACTGCCGCCGTCAGGGGGCGGCCTTCTGCGTGACACCCAATTTATTTATTTTATTGCAATTCCTCTAAGGAACCAGGTTCCTATTCCCCAGACCCCAGAACCACTGACAGAGCCCACCATTGCAGCACTTCTCCTAGACCCAGCAGAACATGGGCCATCGCTCCTCCCCAACCTCACTTCTGCGACTGGCTCACTCTACCCCCCTAGTCATTCTGCATCTATACACACAGACTCCAACACTATGGCCTCAAATAAGGAAGAAAGGGAAGTGATAAGGAGACAATATCTCCAGTCTGCCTACATCTAAATTCCTTTGATTATTATAGGTTTTTTTTTTGCTTTCTGTCATTTGAACAGTTCACTATTTTATTTGAACTCATTTTTAAAATCAAAAGAATTGAATAGGTTATTTCCCCTTTACATAAGAGTCTCAAAAACATTTTCAATGGGCCTTTGTATTTCCTAATACAGCACTGTAATTAAGAGAACCACAGGGAAGTGGTAATTCCAAGCTGCATTATATAAAATTAAAACAATGCCAGTTTCCCCTCCCCATTTTGCAGATGACTGGTCTGCCCTTATAGTTTTAAATCCATTTCTTCATATGAAGTGTCACTTTACTGAGATGGATAAACAATAACTCTGCAACCAGCTGGGAAGAATAGCTGGGAAATTGCTTCAGCTGTATTTCATAAAGAGCAAAGTTATTAACTGCTACTTTCATTCTAAGAAATCATACCCTTGTCTTTGGGCAGAACTTCAACTGTCTACCTTATACCAAAGAATTTTTTCCAGCATTGCAAATATCTGACATATGATGGTACTCTCTAACTTCTCAAAAAGGAACTTACCATAATGCAAAGTAAAAATGAAATCTCTCTAAAATATGAAGGAATCCCGACAAACAAGCATGTATTTTTCACAGACTGATACTGCCATATACAAAGACAGACCATTAGTTTATCTTGGTCAGTAATCCTGAGCAGTCCTCTAGGGACAGAGAAGTGCCTAATATGCATTATCTGAAATCCTTTACCTAGAGATGCCGGGGATCGAAGCCTGTGCTCTACACCCCTGAGTCATAGCCTTCTCCTCTTGATCAACCATACTTTCAGAGGTCAAGACTTCCTGTATTCTCTGGTCTGAACCAGTCATCAAAGCGAAGTTGTACACAGATTATTCAAGACTAGATGCTGGAAACACACAAAAAGGGTCAGGGCAGCCATTATTGTCACACCTTGCTTGTGAGCTGCCAGATATTTTCGCATAACTACTGCTGGAATGCCAGACTTGATGGAACATTGCCTGATTCAGCAAAGCAAACCATGTATACTTATCAGATCTGCCACACCAGGCGTACCCAACCTTTTTTAGCTTGGGGGCAACTTTGGAATTCCAACACAGAGTGGCGCAACCCAAAATGGCTGCCATGGGAGACGGAACCAACCACAAAATTAGCACCACTGGAAGAGAGGCATGCCCCGCCCCGCCCCACCCCCCCCTCCACATACACATGAAGCTCATGAGCAGGGGCCAAGAGGAGTAATTTTTAAAAGCACACTGGGAATTGGTGTAAGAGACAGAATAAAAGCAACACTGTGGTAGCAGCTGTTGCTGAAACAATGATATTTTCATCTACACAGCCTATCAGATCTGCCCAGTGTTAGACAGGAGCCCCACCCAGCTCCACCCACTTTCTAAAAACACTTGATGGGCTCCAGGAAAGGTGTTGGGCGCTGACCCCTGTACTATATCATCACTGAAAAGGGGTTTTCTAGAACAATGAACTTTCCATTGTGACACATGAGCCAGCTGTATATGCCGCCCCTAGATTTCTAGAGATGCAGCAGAACAATGATCAGTGTGTTTCTAAGCTATGGCAAGAGACAATGCCAATACCTGCTGAGCTGGGCCTGTAGTTCTGCTCTGCAGCCCGCAGTCTGTGTTATTTGGGAAAGCAATGTCACCATGGCTGTGGCTCTCTCAATAGAAAGGTTATATATAGATTTATTCTCCTCACAACTCTTCACCAAATGGGACAGGGCTGGGATCATCTTCACGAGCACAGGATAGAGATCCCTGTGATTTGAGAAAAGAGAAGAGGAAGGCATTATAGCACAGACTGACATTAGCAGATCGTTAATAGTTAACTTACCCCCAACCAGAATTCCATATTCAGAAATGTCAACACAAGTAGAATTTTATAAATTATACAAGATGTTTTTTTGGAACTGCTTGGTAAATCGACTGCTTTGTCATCCGCCCCCCGCCCCCCCTGCAAAAAGAATATGACTGCTTTCTATCAAATTGCTAGCTTGAACACAGGGCTTACACACCACATTACAAAACCTCGCGCCCACTGGCATCTGGGACCATACCTGTAGAGATCACAGGCCTGACCATAGCCACTTGCCACAGCCCACAGGCGGAATGCTTCAGTGCACAGCCTTATGGCTTCCTCTCTCCTCAGAGAAAGCTCTTTGGGATCTTCAGCTATGAATCGACTCATCCGATTCTTCATATCATACTTATTAAGCTGTGAAAAATAAGTAGAAAGTTGAGTAAGACACAGGGGAAAGGAATGAAATACATCTCAACATTCAGGGCACAGAAAGTTATAGGAATATTCCCTGCATTAGCTGCACAGAAATGTGCTGAAAACAAGCACAAACAACTTCACCCTACTGAGCCCGCTTGCGGGGAGGGCGGAATACAAATATGAAATAAATACATAAATAAATAAATAAATAAATAAATAAATAAATAAATAAAATGCTGTCCACTTGTATCTAACTTCCATCTTAGTGTCTTTCCCTCCCATCTTCCCTTAACCATTTTATTCTTGCCTTCTACAATTGCAGTGCTCCCACCCGCCCAGTGGAGCAATTCTTCAAAGTCCTGAATCTGGAAGATTTGCATTATTTATTCCAAGTGCTTTTTTTTTTTTTTTTTACAATGTGCAATATTCGCATGTATGTGTACATGCACCAAGGACACCAAAAGATCAGCCAGGAACCAGGCTTTTAGACTCAATGCCAACTTTTGTTAATCCCACTTGTGCCTCTCTGCTGACATGGAAGTGGTGGTGGTGGCCAAATGTTTGTTAGAATTACATTTTACAATAGCTACATTTACCAGCCTCGCAGCTGCATTTCGCCCTCCAGAGGCCAAAACTCTAATCAGTTTCATAGCAGCAGCACATGGAACTCCATGAACAGTAGCAAGCAATTGCCCGGGTTCAGCTACTCTCGAATCCCACTGGGTAGGGATGAACTCTCTGACAACAGTCTCAATCAAGTGAGGACAATCAAGGATCTGCAAAAATACATACAAAAAACTAAGAACATTTTTCATCGCTGCAAATATTAACAACATGGAAAATTATATCAAGAGGATTTGGGATTGTCTCCCTATAATCTTTTCACTTGCTCCTTTACTCACTGCTTTTCTGAACCAGGGTGCACAAAGGAACCTACCTGACTGCATACTTCTGTAGAGTGCCTTGCTATGCGGATGAGAATATCTAGAATCTCCAGAACTACCAAAGGAACAGGTCGCATGACTTCAAGAATGTATCTCAGGCGGTGAAGAATCTTGGTCTTCAGAAGTCCCTTGGAGATAACAAAAAATAACTGGATTACTTTTATTTGTTGGATCTTTTAGCAGCTGCTAGAACTCTCTGGTGTAAAAATTGTCCCTGTTTTAGATCCAGAAGTTAAACTGTTCCCAAGAAGGCACAATGACTTCTTCAATACAGCTGGAGATTTAGATAGAAAATCCAAGAATGAAGTGAACAATTTATCAGCTGCGAAACAGTCACCTTGTAACAAACACGAGACACACAATATATTCCACTTAACCACAATATATTTCAATAGAATCAATCCATACATTGAATCCATACATGCAACCACAAATCTATGAGGACTATCAAGTAATGTAAATCCATGTGCAATGAAGCTCTTTGACTGGATTCAGAGGCCGCAGTACCATACTCAGACAAATATGCTGCAACATCTAAATTTTGCTCTTTCAGCCTAACTCATCTTGACATTCTCTTTTTACTGCAAAGTTATATGAAATATGAATGGGCAGACTTAAATGTCCTTCATTTTACCACAGCAAACACACTACCTTTAAGTTGCACTTCTCCAGATTATTGACAAATGGGAAAAGAGCAGAGAGCTTGCAAAATACAGGATTAAGAACTGAATTTCATACAGCTTCTAACCTTGAATTTCCTACAGCACAATTATTCTTGTAGAATTCAACAATCACAGCATTTTAAGAACCAATGCCATCATTTCCTTTAGAGATGATTTCCCCCCTCTCTTTTATGAAAATTCTTATGAAGAACACCAATAATCATAAGCAATTCCACTCAAAGGATGGGTCGATCGGGACCCAAACATGGGTTGCAAATCCTCTGAAAGTGGGTTGCAGGCCATCCCTAATGGCGGGTTCTGCCCTGTGCATCCTTCTCTTTCTCTCCTCTCCTCCTCTTCCAGCTTCCCACATTCTCACCTCACCCTCCCACTCAGTGACAATAATAAGGGAGAGGAGGAAGCTGTCTAGCAACTAGTAACTTTACAACAGTAACTGGAAGAAGAAGGGAAAGGTTGGAGAGTGAGTGGGAGCTGTTGAGCACATGAAAAAGTAAGAGGAGGAGAGAATGTGGCGTGTGCAAGTATAGGTTCCATCTTAGATCTGCTGCTTCAGCAGCCCAACTTCTTGCCCAGCCTCTGAAAGTGCCTCACTGCCCTCTACCTGCTTTGGGAAATGTACTTCACTAAACCACTCGCTATCCAGCTTTGTCAACATCTGTCATCTTTCTGCATTTCCTCAACCCTGCGCCCCACCCGGTACCTTCTCAATCTCTTGGCCCAGACCTACATGGGTCACCATATGAAGTAAATATATTGTGGGTCACCAGACCTAAAAGGTTGGGAACCACTGATCTAGAGTATATTTTATTTTACAATACAGAAATTAAAATTTTGAGCCATTTCAAAATTAATTTGTTTTCAGCCATATCTTAATTTAATAAATTTAAGTCAGACAAATGGCATTTTCTTTAGCCACTCCTCAATGCCAGGCATTTTACTAACTTACCTATTATTTTTTTCTGCTGCTACTGTAAGGAAATGGTTCAAATATATGCTTTGGTAAGGGACAGGAACTGTAGACTACACTACTGCTCACTGTCTGTTGCTGTGAGTTCATTCCTACTGGGTCGCTTCCACATCATTTAATAAGTTATGTCAAACTGCTTATGTTTGTTTCAACATTGTTTCACCACTGTATCAGATTTCTGCTTGTTTCACATTTCTGCGACCTATTGTATTGTTTACTGAATGTTCCAGCAGTTCTGTAGTGAATTACAATGTGTGATCCACCTTGAGTCCCAGTGAGAAAGGTGGACTATAAATAATGTAAATTATGTGAGAGAGTCAGTTTGGTGTAGTGGTTAAGAGCACAGAACTCTAATCTGAAGAGCCAGGTTTGATTCCCCACTCCTCCACTTGAAGCCAGCTGGGTGACCTTGGGTGAGTCACAGCTTCTAGGAGCTCTCTCAGCCCCACCCACCTCATAGGGTGTTTTGTTGTGGGGATAATAATAACATACATTGTAAACCGCTCTGAGTGGACATTAAGTTGCCCTAAAGGGAGGTATATACATTGAATGTTATTATTATGTTATTAAATAAATAAACTATTTGTTTCTTCATTCGTACATGGAAGATCCATTCTTGATACAGCCTAGTGCCTGGGAATTGTATGAATACATATCACATTTCCCCCCCAAAACCCCTCAAAGTTGTCTCTCAGTCACACCAGGCTCCCAGTGCAGTGTAGACAACTCTCTCATAGTAGCTATGAGTAGCCAAAGTGGCTCTTTCATTGGAGAGGGAAGGCTCCCGAGACACAGGCCAGTCTCTCTCTGCTTAGACAGAAAAAGAAATTCTGCTTAAGACAGTTCACACCCTTTGTAGGCATTCTCGTTCAAGTCATGGCAGATGGATGATCTCTGTCCACACTGTAATTATATCTTGCCAGACTGTGTAGAACAGCGGCACTTGTCTGCTGAACCAGCTGGTGGCCCTTCTCCTTGCAATGGTTCAATTATATTTCTAAGCTTTCAAGCAAACACCAGTTAAAAGTCATAAAACATTTTGAGTGCCTTTGCTTCCAATGAAACCCCAAGCGATGACCTTATGGGCATTTTGTCACAACAAATAGAGAAACAGGATTTCAAATATATTAACAGTGCAATCCTAAACAGAGTTACTCTAGTCTCTGCTTGGGACTGTGCTGTTAATTACATTAAATGTCACTAGTTTATTACTTACTACTCAAACATATGAGAAATCTTCTCCTATGTGTATGAACCTGAGCAAAACCGCTTCCCTGGGTGCTGAACACAGTCACCACAGGAGCCCTTAGGCAGAAGGAAGGTGCCTAGTTCTTTTAATTTGTGAAACTTTGCAGTTTCAGGGATCCTCCTGAGGTTGTTCCCACAAGCAATCAGTGACTCCAGACATAGACTAGAATAAAATATCTTTTAGATTATTGAATATAAGTTACAGAGTGCTGCTGAACATAAAGCACTCTAATTTAGGCAATAGACAAGAACACAAATAAACTTTTTCTATTGCTAACTAACAGCTGTCTGTCTAAAAATACTTTAAAGCTTGCTACCTAAGCTTCTCTGATATAGCTTCTTAGCTGGCAGATTCTCAACATTAGGCTTAGACAAGGAGTCCACTTCTGTACCATCCAATGTGAGGCATATTGATGATGAGAGGCATGGAAGCAATCTTCTCTCTCACATGATGGTAAAGGAATAATGCCTTACAGAAGGAACAGTGTGTAGCAGGCAGCCGCCACCTTCTTCAGGCCAGTCAATGTCAGGCTATCAGCCAAGAGCCAATCAGGACTCACTTACTTAACTGGCATTGCTAGCCATGAGAAATTAGGGAGTGAAGATAGGAACAGTGAGACCAAGCCTCCCAAAGCCAAATCTCTTGAGACCTGCAGGCCAACAAATTTTTCTCAACTAGGGTGGAGCCAGGCCTGCAATAAATTACAGTCTGAGCCAAAGTTCAGTGACTTTAACCAAGATCTTAAGGGTTGAGTAGGCCAGTTTGTTACACTATGAAATAGCTTATATCAAGATGTTCGTGCATAGCACAACTTTATCTAACTGATTATAAAAGCTTGAAATAAAATGTAATAGGACTGTAAAATATCATCATACATTTATCTGCCTGAATCAAATTCCAGAATTAGAAATCTCACTGTACCAAGACAAAAGGCCTGCTTTGACTCAACAAATGATTCCTTCAGTACATGACACAGGAAAGTTTTTAATTTTCTAAATATTACTTGGGGGGGATATTGCTTTGTTGGCAAGATTTACCTTTATAACATCATATCGTGCCACTTCTGAGTCTGGCTTGTTCTCATCCTTTGATTTTCTTCGTAATTTCTTTTCCATTAGAGTCTGTTCATTGTCATTGTCTTCCTCCTCCACCTCTTCTTCTTCATCTTCTTTGTTTGGGATAAAAGGATATACAGCCATTCCCTGGTACCATGAGAAGGTCTTGTCAAGATACTCCTAAGAAATGAAAAACAAAAAAAGCTAATTCTTACTAATCACCTGTAGAAGAAAAAAAGTTTAGTTATACTATAGATGAAGGAAACGTGTACATGCAGAAGGCCAAAGGTTTAACCCTTGATCCAGGTAAAAGAAGCTCAGATCTCAGGGTTAGAAAAGGCCTTTGTCAGAAACTTTAGAGAGCTACAGCCCTATTGATGATACTGGGATAGATGGTCTGATCTGCAGCATAGAGCAATTTCATACTGATTTTTCTATGTCATTGCACACAATCCCACAGTACGTCATCAAGATAGGAATAACCAACAATTCTGATTTACCCTGTTCAGTTCCTCAGACTAAAGTCCACTTTAAAAAATGTTGTTAACATATGTTATTTACCTAGATGTACAATCCAGCATGTGCTTAAACGTAATTCACTGTTTACAGGATTATGCCTTTAACCATTAGACAAAAGAATTTGGCTGGACATTCCTGGTTCTGCCACTGTATCGTAACACTGAATATAAGAGAACTGGACAATCTGATGGAAAACAAGAAGTTAAATGGCACTGGTTTATCAGATGTAAATTTTAAATATCCCTTCTGCGGGTTATATATCTTGGAGAATAAAAATGGATGGGGTTTTGTTTTGTTTAATTAAATTTCTCAAAAAGTGCACAATTCCAATCTATTATCATTTCTAATTTCCCAAAGGTCACTTGATATTATTATAAAATTAAAGGACCACTTTGCCCTGAATATGTCTCAAACATGAACAAAATACTACTGTTTTGTCAAAAATTGTTCATTCTTTGTATTGAATCTGACCTCATTTGTTAATTTAACAGCTTTTACAAAACTCCATTTCAGTTTAAAGTTATTTTGTTCTAATGCTAGCTTTTTAATTCTATATCTTATTTTAATCAGAGTATTACCAATCTAGGCAATTTTCCTTATAGAGATAAAAAGAGGTCCCTTGAAAATGACCATTTTAATCACTACGTACTCTGAACTTCTCTAAAGTTACTGACTTTTATCCAACTACCCAGTTCCAAAGACTTAAAGACACTGCCGTTTTTGAAAGAAAGGCCAGCAATTTCGGTTAATTCCCCCTTCGGCCCTTGTAATGACCCTGAGAGTCCACTGATCCCCATGAACAAAATTTCAGGGATGTTCAGTGGGTTGCAACAGAAGGGGAAGCTGGAAGCAAGATCCACTCCTCAAAAGGTTCTCATTTGGCTAGAAACTCCTATCATTAGAGAAAAGGTATTTGCTGGGGATCTACGGGATCTATAGCAGCTCAGAGGGTCAGTGAGCACTAATACAAGGTTGACAATAAATTCCAGCAATCAGTTTCATGAAGGATTCTCAAGGGGTGAAAGAGGGAGAGGAAGGCGCCATCTTGAACCAAGAAAATCAGGGATCTGTTTCCTATAGCAACCAACAGTCAGAGTTTTAAACAGATTCCTATGTACAAAAGATAGAAACCTCATCATCTGGAGAAACCAACAGCACATGGAGGGCATGGATAGCAGCTGCAATGACATTGTCCACTGTATCATCCAGGGAGAAACGAAGCAAGAAGAGGAAACCAGCATCAAGCAGTACACGGAGAACACTTCCCTTCAACAAGGAAGAAAACTCTCCTGCCTTGGCCTGTAACACAAACCAAAAGGTTTGTTAAAACAATGTTACTTCAGAGGGATGTCACTACAGTTGCCTAGGCCCCTTCCAGAACTACCTTAAGTGGCGTGGCAGCTGCTGTAGCCTGGCTCACTCCTGCACTGCTCAGTAACTCTGGGAGCAGGAGGATTGCTGGCATGGGAAGGAGCCATAGCACAGGCCCCTTCCAGATGACCATGAAACTACTGAGTGGCACAGAAATGCAGTTTCCTTATAACCAAAAGCCCACAAATGAAACTGCCATAGTAACTAACCCACTGTCCTCAGCTGTCTTCACTCTGTGACTGGAGGCTGGAGGCACTTGAAACCTCTGGAACACAATGCAGAGTCAGAGCCCAAGCTTAGGACTTGCAAGGAATGAACGGCTGACTTTGCATTCAATCACGGCAGAGACTAAACCCTACCGCCATGTCTGCTGTGCATGCCACAAATAACAGCTGGCTGCCACTATATAAATAATGGTTCGCTATAATGACAAGTAAGATTTGTGGACCCCTATAACAACAAATAATTGTGGTCAGCTTCAGCCAGGTTTCATGTATTTTCTTATTACTTCAAAGCACTTAATTGTCTAATTTGGCCACCCTAAATTTAATAAGATGTCTACTTTATTATAAGTAATATCCATCATCATAAATTAAAACTGTTTCTATTAGTTAGCTACTAATCATTTGGCAGCAGTTAAATTCTAGTTCTCTCTCATTTCCCGATAGTCTGAACATATATGTTTACTCATGAATGAGTACCACTGTATACAAAGGTTATTGCTCCCAGATAATTTTGGGCTGCAGGAAGAGGGGGGAGGCAAGAAAACCGTATCTGTGGAAGGAAATCCTTCTGCCTGTGGAAACACTCCACTGGATCCAAGCTCAAGTCTTTTCACAGTACCTAACAATATGGCAACTGGATCCGTAGGCAACAAGACACCTAATATGGTTTCAATATTGTCAACCATATATTTCCAGAGCAGTTCAACCACCAGTAAGAAAAGTAAACAAATTATACATAACTCCAAACAACTTTTATTTTTGTTACTGACCTGTCATGTAACCCAGAATATTGTAACTTCCTAACTTAATTCTGAGACCCTAAACAGAACCTCACTAAGATGTGACAGAAATTTCCATTGAGCAATGAGACTTCATTTGGCATAGCTCTCACTATTTCTGCACTACTGGTAGTTCTGTCCCTTATTCCTCAAGCAATGTTTTAGGAATACCCACAAAACCCTCTAATTCAGTTTTGGAAAATAAATTCAAGAAATTGAGAAACTGAAATATGATATGTATCCCTGTAAATCTACTCTGCATGTAAAGTTGAGCAGGTGTATAAACATAATGAATGAATAAATGAAAATTCATTTTGTATGATTTACTCCAACTACAAAATCTGGATCTTTATACAAGAGGATTTCACTCCTTTAAAAAATACAAGTTTTAGAATCCTGGAACTGCTTTTTCAGTAAATCACCCACCTAATGTCACAGAATAGGGTTTTCTGTGATGTATGCCATTCTTTATCATTATACAAGTGACTAGAGCCTGACACTAGAGCTTGATACTGTATGGACAATCAGCACAAGGTCAGTAATTGAAGAACACACTGGTGATTTGGTAACAGGCAGATTGTTTCCATAGCACCAGAATGAGGTCCAGAAGAACTTAGCTGCCCCACTCTCAATCATCCTTTGAATTTCACCTGTCACAGAAAACAGCGGTGCCATCCCAGGAGCTAAATGAGAGGTCAGTGTTCTCTGTGTAGACGAGCAGGAACAGAAAACAATACTAAGGTTAACTTACCTTCTGGACAACATGACCAAGCACATGCAAAGCCAGAGTCCTCTGTTGAATGACCTGGCTGCGAGACAAATGGAAGAGCTCTTGGAGTGAATAGCCAGCCCGCTATAACCAAAAAGAATAAACAGGATTATTAGGGAATGGATGTTTGTACACATGGTACAACTGTGTCATATTGTCAAGACACGCCACCCCTTCATCGGACTGAAAAGGGAAAGCACAAAACATCACCAAGTCGATTTAAATAGGACTATCATTCGACCAACACTACCACATAATGCAGACCTGTTACCTCAAACCCCCATTTCTGATGCTGAGGCCTGCTCCCCATCCCCCCAGTTGCAATGAGCCTAGCTTAGTTAAAGCAAGGCATTCTTGATATCTAGAGTGTCGTTTTGAGGAGAAAAAATGGAGGAGAGGGTCTCTGTTGGGGAGAAAGGTGGGACAGAAATTAAGTTAAAAAATTAAAATAAATAAAATACCAAGAATGGTCCCCCTCCATATATAAACCTGGCCCTTGCCTCTGCCTTCGTTTTCAAGCCAGAGTGAAAATAATCTTTTCTTTCTGTACTTGGTTTGCTTGTCCTATAACTGGTGACAGAATCTTCCCCTTAAGTTTGTCTTTTGCCTCCATCACAACTACCTGAGCCTTGAGAGCTGCTTTGACACAAGAAACACAGTTCTGTTTTCCCCCACTGGAGTACCTAGCCACCTGGACCTCTTTCACTGGGACTGGTTTTTCCACCAAACTCTTGTTATTAGTACCTATATCTCTACCTGCCAATCTTTTTCTCGCTCCCTTCTGCCCAAGTGGGTAGTGTGTTTACACTCTTGGTGTCTGGAATCATCTTCCTTCGACAAGATCTGCAACTTCCCCTACTACAGTACTTCTATTATTCCCCAATAACATTAATATCTGGATTTTATTCTGCTGGGTGTCTCTGTGAGCTACTTTACATATTCCAAACTTGTAGCAGTGCTTCATTGTCCAATCAGTACTGATTATTGCTGGTATGTGGTCATTGTTTTAATTGGCACTGTAGGGTTACTTTATCTGGCAAAGCATATAAGTGTGCTGCTCCCTAGCTGAGCCAAACAGAAGGGGGGAGGTCTGGGAGAGCCATTTCGCCTAAGCCTCAAGCTCAAAGAGGGCCTTGAATTTAATTTTTTGGCATTTGATGTGTTTCGCAATGTGCTTTTATGTGAATCCCTGTTGGACCAAAATGTGACACACCCTCTCAGCTTATCTTTATTATGACTACGGTTCTCAAAAGCTAAAGTGGCCTGGACCTCTCTAGAGGTCCAGAGAGTGTTCACTCAGTGTAAAAATTTCAAGTCTGCAGCTCAACAGCCATGAGCAGAGTGAGAATCTGAGAAGAGGAGGTAGTTTCGTTTATTTATATGACCACCTTCGGCCCAGTAATGACATAAAATAAAATATAAAGATCACATATAAAACACATTAAAATCCCCAAACTGATCAACTCCTATAAAAGAAATAAAAATTTTATCAATAAAAAGAATATGTAGGATATCAGAAAAAGAAAATTTTCTTTCGGAAGCTTTTCACCCATCATACTGGACCTCTTTGAGGTAATGCCTTCTTCTCTAAGAGCAAGATGAAGAAAAAATTCCAAGTTCATACTTAAGTCAGCTGGAGAATGTGTCTATTAAAAATATGCTTTGGGAATGTCTAGTTGTTCCTTTTTGGGAGGCAGTCATTACTCATATTAAACCAATTATCTATTGATTTTTGAGGAGACATATGTACTTTTAAACAATTTGCCTGTTTCTTGGAGGATAACCAATGGTCAACAAAAATGGATCTTCTGTGCCCTGACTGTAGCCAAATACTTGTATTACAACTCTGGAGAGACAAATGCCCACCTTCCCTAATTTAATGGATTGAGGACCTTACAACCTTATCAATATTTGAAAGTATGGTGTACATGTAAAGAAACTCACTTATCCAGTTAGTTTCTTTTTTAGTTAAAACATCTTGGTTCAGGCTTTTGAGACTTTTTCCTTTTGGGAGATTAAGGCTGGTCAGCTCTGTCTATTCCAGCCAGATAAGAGGCCCCAAGCTAGAGGGGCAAACCTGAAACAGCTTCCAAGGACAAAGTTTGATGGAGGTTGGCACTGGCCTCCTGGCTTGATAGCATGTAGCATTATGGGAGTGGGGTGATGAGTTCTTTCCCCACCCTCCTGTACCTGTGAGGACAGGCCATGGCTGGGTCTGTCATCAGAGGATTTTGTCCTTTTGAATGGCTAAGAGTTTAGGCCAGCTGCAGACAGCAGGTCTTGAAAAGAGTTGTTTCTCCAATCTCTAAGAAGAAGCAAGAGGAAAGGAAGGAGAAGGGGGAAGCCCTGTTCATGTTCTAGCTCCTGTACCTGCATTTGCTCCTGTTCCTGAATGCTACACCACTGGTGGATTCCTGTGCTAGCAACCTTTGTGCTTTTGTCTTTGCACCTATGGATTTAAGGGCAAAAGCTCCCTTTTGGACTCTAACACTAGCTGAAGGCAACATCTGGAACAAGATCAGGGACTTCTAGTGAATGTAGCCTAGTTGTTGTTGTTTTGTGCTTCTCCACATACACATTTATTATGGTTTGCCTTTGAAGTTTTCGTTAATAAATTACCTTTTCTTAACTTGATGTAGAATTATTGAGAGTTGTGGCTTCAATCCAAATCCAGTTCTTTGGCCACTTTGCCATATGCTACTCAGTTTGTTTCTGCACTCAACTTGCCAAGTGACTACCTCGAAGGGCTGACTTCCTGTTTAAAACCTGGTAGGGCTGGAAACTTGCCTCTCGGTTCCACAGCTAAAGGTTGGTGGCAGCTTTCTACCCTGGCAGTGAGGCTTCACCTGCTAGTCCTTTTGGAACTTTGCCTTCTGACACCCCTAAGGTGACTGGCAGCCCCCTGGAGATCCGGGCAAGCTTTCTGGGAACCACTACAGTACAGACGACAAGTGCATGTGGACTTATTTTTAGATATTTGGAAATCTTTTATAGGTGCTTATGAGTTGGCCTGCCACTACAGTTGTCAATATTTTTATTTCTATTTTGTATGAGGTTTAATCTCTTTAAAATAAAAAAATAAGACTTTTTGAAGTCAGCAGAAGTCCCGCTTGGCGTCCCATCCTTGCCAGAGGCTTAGCAGGGAACTGAGACTCTTGCACGCCCTCCTTTGAGGATGTATATTCACCCTTCTCCTGAACGTTTCAGATTTTGGCTGTAGTTACTGACTGGTTCTATTTTAAAGGTGGCTTACTAGTCAATAGTTGCACTTTCCTATATTGCCTTACTGTATTTTATTTTTATATTGCTGGTTGTAAGACTGTTTATCATAAGCTGCTTTAAAAGTTTCTTCTGAAAGGCAAGGTATACATTTTTAAAATAAAGACAAACAATGGAAAAATAAACTTCCTAATAATTTCTCTGAAAGTAACATTTCCCTCTATTTCTTTTTTTCATTTGTTCCAAGCACTAATGGGTTTTGAATGTTTCCAACAGAGCCTCAACTCAGAACCATCAATCATCAGACTTCCTTTTCCAAACCTAGGACTATCTAAGAATAGCAATACTAAGAATCAAGCATGCAAAAAAGACCACAATTATGCCCCTAGCTATTCTTCCTTACTTCTGCTTCTTCTCCATGATGGTGCAGGCCCAGATGCGTTGGGAAGTCTTTACCCAGAGGGATAAGTTCCCCCTTCAGACTGAAGCGTGCTTGCATCCCCTATTAGGGAAAGGAGAAAAAATGTCATTATTATCTTTATTGATTTCCATACCATCTGACTCTTAATAATTAAGTGTTCAAATCTAATAGAATTTAGATCCCATATTATTATCACCAAAGCCAACTATCTTTTACTCATATGTTCCAGGAAAAGACATTCTGAATGTCTGACCCAATCAATCATCCGTGCATTGGTAACCTCAAGACTTTTCTATAATGAATAGGGGTGTGCACTTCGGGTATCCGATTCAGGTAAAATACCCAAATTGGGCCTGATTAGGAAATGCTGAATCAAAGCTTCCCGAAGCATTCATAAAGCTTCTGGAAGCTTTGAGGACCCCGGAGTTAAGTTTAAAGGGCCCTTTCGCAAGTGGCAGGGCCCTTTAAACTTACCCATTCCCCACCCTTACCCCCCGCCCCCACTTATCTGGCACCTTGTTGGAGGAGACGGCCGTCCTGCCTCCCTGCTGGCCTCTGGCAGCAGCGGCAACAGCCCTCTCTGCTGGCCAGCTGGCCACGGCTGCACAGCGACGATGGCAGGGAAGGCCCTCTCTGCCGGCCAGTTATGGTTGAGTGGCGACAGCAGAAGGGAATGCTCTCTCTGCCAGCCAGCTGACCAGCACGGCATTGCCTCAAGCCTTCCACCTGACTAGGTAAGTGGGGTGGGGGTGGGGATGGACCTCCCCCGTCATTTCAGTATGCTCCGAAAGTTTACGGAGCATACCAAAGCAACTTAGAAACCCGAATACGAAGTGGCATGCTGCTTTGGATTTGGGGTTTTTCCAAAGTTTTTTCCCAAATCTTTTTTCGGGTGCACACCCCTAATAATGAATTCTACGTGGGGCTGCCGTTGAAATTTGGAGGCTGCAGAGAACACAAAACCATTTGCTCTCTTGATCTGCTGCATAAGTCCTAAAATGGCTTGAGTCCTTAAAAACACTTCTTCCAATCTTGGCTGACCCATGACAAGACTGGTTTGCTGAGGACAGCTGTTTGGATCCACTGGTGATTTCCACAGAGGGAAAGAACCTCCCTGCAGCCTCAACGTTGTTTCTGGGAGACAGCCCTCATACGCGGGAGCAGCATGAGGAGAGTATTAAAGGTCTGCAGCAGGGCAGAGGGAAATCCACCCAAATCCCGCCCCCCACTTCTGTCTGCAGAAATCTGTCACAGGGTCCATCCAAGTGTCCTGAAAATGTTCGCTCTATGTCCAGTATGAACCCCAGGGTTCATACAGCAAAGCACTCTTGATAAAAATTCCATAACTGAAGACTGGGAGTTTTCCAAAAAGTCTTACAAAGGTTCTGGAGTACAAGGATACATTCCAGTTATTTATATCCTGTGCACTTTTAGACCAACTGATATTTTCCAGTTGCTTGCTCCAAGCCTAAAAAAGCACACCAGGTTATTTATTAATCTCACCTCTTCTCATCTCCCAAGGAAGCTTACATGATTTACAAGGCTATAATTTGAGTGTGAACAGTTCATCAATCTTACCCCTAGCAAAACCCAGCCTCCCTTAAAATCTTATCTAGTTAAATCAATATGATATTATAATCCCCATATCACTCTTGAAAAGATTAAATTCCACAAGAAGAAATGTACCAACCAAACTTTGATGGAGACTTGCAATCACAGCGCACACTGACATAAAAGGAGGGGAAAGAGAAGAAACTTTATTCTTCAAACCTTTCTAGTTTTCTTCTGCTGAGGATGGGGAAGATCCTTCATCCACTCCAGCTTCTCAAACTCCACATTGTCCATGTGAAGCCATTCTTTCCGAGGTTTCAGAGGAAGATCACCACCTTTTCAGAAAGACAAACAAAAAAGTTCTTCTTCTTGGGCACATAAGAGGTGAAAGCTTTATTTTTTTCCCCAACACTGTTTGGCTTTGAAAAGTACTTCAAATGTTGTTTTCATGCACTGAGGGCAGTGGGGGCGGGAGGGTGGAATTACAAAATCAAGTCATCAATACATAAACATCAAAGATCTGCTGGCAATTTAACTTTCCATTAGATCCACAGGAGGAAAGTGGATGATGCCATTAATGACATTCACAAAAGAAATTAGGATGAGCTGAACATCAACTTGGATGGGGCTGAGAGGCTAGAAGTACTGAGAGGCTTCAAATAATATCAGAAATCAAGAGCAGAAAACAAAATGAGATAAAGGATTTAAAATGCACTCCAGCGACAACTGTAAGAAAAGGATCTGAAAACAAAGACACTCTGATGATCTATGTCAGCAACAAGTTTTGAATGCAAGTCTGGAGGAGACCCCCAAACTGAGGAGTAACTTCACTGCAATTTAACACACAATCATTGTTAGAAATCTGGGATACCATAAAGGTCCAACTTAAATTTAATGAAAAGGTCAAAAGAGCTAAAAATACAGGTATCTTAACTCAACTACAACTATGTAGATAAATTATTTAGCATGACAGGCTATGTAACTAAAAGGAAGGAACAAAGAAAGGAAGGATAAACTTTAACACTTCAACAATTTTGTGAGACTGATCTAAGTCATTATTTCCTGAATGTCAGATGAAAAATGATGTCCACAGGCAGTAAAGGAATCAAGTTAAACACAGCTCTCGCAAATTTATAGAGAAGCTTTTCTATTTTCACATCTTTTCTTTTTAAATAAAATCTTGAAAAAAAATTTTTTAGAGACTCATAATTCAAGCATCTATTTGGGGGCTTACTTTCAACAATTATTTGTTTCTTTCTGTATCAGAGGCATAGTAAAATAGGGTTGTCTGAGTGGTCCACCACTTAATGTGCCACTGCAAACTCTCTTTTTGATAAAGCTACCCTGGAACTATGTTCAGGGTTCAAGCATATATTCCTTCTTCACATTCCACCAATAGGTAAAGACCATTTTATATGCACGAGCCACATGAAGCTGCCTTATACTGAATGAGACTATTGGTTCATTAAGGTCAGCATTGTGTATTCAAACTGGCAATGGCTCTCCAGGGTATTAGGCAGATGTCTTTCATATCACCTGCTACCTGATCTTCTGAACTGGGGATACTGTCAGTCTCTGGTCCAGGGCTGTCAGCGCCTGGGGGTGGTGGGTCTTCCAGGTTGGTCCCATCAATGGTCAGGCTAAAGCGGGGAGGAAGGGGGTTTACAGCACCCATGTCCCTCTCTCCCTCCATCAGGTAGACAGCACTCTCCCCACTCTCTCTCTGGCTTGTCTCACTTTCCTCTCTCTTACCCACTCTGTGTCCCAACACTTCTCATTGGCTTCCCTTTCTTGCCCGATTTTATGGGGCTTGCCTGGGACTTCGTTCCCACCTCCTCCAGGCGCCAACCTGTCCCTGCTGTTCCCTTCCCCGTCCCTGAGATACTGCCAGCTGTGCTGGCCTATCCCTGTGCATCTCCCTGCCCCTCCTAAGCCCTGGCCCCGCCCCCGCTCTTCCCTTCCTCCTGCCAGGTGGGGCCAGCTGGGCCTGGTTGGGTTTGGCTCTGGTGTGACTGACCCTGCTCCACCTGTCGCCAGCTGGGTCCACTGCATGGGGGTCAAGCTGGGATCCATCTGGGGGGGTCTTCTGTCTTGGGTGCCTCCAATGCCCACGGCAGCTCACTCCCGGGGAGCTCGAGTGGGTCAGTTGCTAGCTGGCACTCTCCAGCTGGCCTCTCTTGCCACCACTTCAGGAGGTTGATGTGGAGGGTCTTCCAGTCGCATTCCTGAGGCCCGCAATGGATCTCATTGGTGAGAGGTCCTAGTACACGGGATACTACGTAGGGGCTTTGGCAAGGGTCACCTCCATCCCAGCGGAATGCTGTCCAACACGTTGTCGCCCTGTTTAAAGGACTGAGTTCAGGTTTCCCAATTGTGGGCAGCCTTCTGTTGCTTTTGTGCACGGGCCAGCTGGCAGGGAGCCTCCTCCTGGGACAATTCCAAATGCTTATTCAATTGGCAGACGTGGTCACTGGTGGGGAAAGCGGGCGTCGTCACTGGCGGGGGACTCCAGAGTCCTCATCCCTGGGCACCCGTCTTCCAACAAGTCGAGACGGCCTTGGGGCCGTTGACCATATAGTAGCTCAAAGGGGCTGAACCTGGCGGATGCCTGGGGGGTGTCCCACAGAGTGAATAGGAGGGGGTCAACATACAGGTCCCATTGGTGGGGGCAGTCATGGGCCAGCTTTCATAGGGCCTCCTTTATAGTCTGGTTTAGTGGTTCCATGAGGCCATCTGTCTGGGGATGATAGGCCGATGTGAAAATTTGCTTGATCCCCAGGTTGTGGCAGAGTTGGCACATCAGTGTGGCCAAAACGGGGGTGCTTTGGTCTGTCAGTATCTTGCCCGGTAATCCCACCAGGGTGAAGAGCCCGGACGATACCTGGAGTCTGCATGGTTCACAACAGGATAACTTCTGGGAGCCTGGTGGCATAATCCACTACTACCAGCGTGTAGCAGAAGCCTCTGGGGGTTCGATGGAGGGGTCCAACGAAGTCCATCACAATCTGGTGGAATGGCAAATAGACCACAGGTAGGGGGCAGCAACATTGGCAGCAACAGACGGCCACAAGAACCAGTCTAGGATCTTGGTGAGGGTCTTGCTGGGTCCCAGGTGGGCTGCCCACGCATGTTCATGGGCGAATCACAGGACCTGCGCCCAGAAGGTTGCGGGTACCAAGAGCTGGAGCATCTCACCCAGGCCCCTGGCTGCCCTTGCCAACCTGTACCAATCCCCCTTCATATGCAGGGTAAATGGGCGGTCCACCATTCATCCCAGATCTGCCCTTCACTCACCGCCATGGAGTCCCGATGTTGCTGCATGGAGGTGTCCTCCTCCTGTGCGGCCAGGAAGTTGGGGTCAGTGCACCAGCCTTCCACCAGTCTCTGGGCCCTGCGTCGGTGGTTATATGGGATGGTCCAGGGGTGGTGGTCGCATCTGTGGCTTCGCATAAGAGCTCCCGGAATCCTGGGGCACCCTGCCCTAGCAACATTGGGAATGGCAAGTCCGTTACTTTGGCCACTTCAAGTACATGGGGCGTCTCACGAGTCGGGCCAGCATGTCGACAGCTCCCCAGGGCTCTGTGGATGAGTTCGGGGGGGGGGGTGTTGGGCGTTCAACTCCATACTCCATACAGATACCTTGGACTTTCTGCATGCCAAGCAGATGTTCTACCACTGAGCCACAGCCCTGCCCGTCCCATTTCTCAATTACTGTCATAGACGCTACTGTTCTTTTTTGTCCTTCGATTGCAGCTGGCATGCTTTTTATTTTGTTAATGTTCTTATTTATTTATTTACTTCATTTTTACTTTTGCCTTCCTCTCCAATGGGGAACCAAAGCGGCTTACATCATTCTCTTCTCCTCCACTTTAGCCTCTCTGTGAGAGTGTGTGATGGGCCCAAGGTCACTCAGCGAGCTTCCCTGTCAGAGTGGGGATTTGAACCTGGGTCTCCCAGATCCTAATGTGACTCTATAACAACTACATAATGCTACTATATTGGCTACTGAATTCCTATACTGGCTACTGAACTCTGTGATCCTTTTTTGTTTATTTGGTATTTTAAATAAGCCAAAAATATGGCTGTGACGGCAGCTCCACATTTTTTTCAAACTGGTGTGTGGGGCATTCCCCATCTCCAGATTTCAGTACATCCATACAAGCCCAAAATAATAGTAAATTGTGAAGGCCTTCTTCACACACACACTGAATTTCCAGTGCATACAATACAGGTCTGCTAGGTGCCTATCATTGGAGATGACTTAGCATTTTGGTCCCTATCCTTTTCTTCCTTTGAGCTGCTTCTTATCTGTCTATTATTTTCAGAGAAGAGCTCAGATAATTTCCATCATGTCAATGTAGGCACAACAGCTCACAATATGCAATGGACCAAGTCCAGGCTTATCTACCCTGGCCAGAAAAATAAGCTTACCAAATTTCAGCCTTGTACACATTCAATCCAATGCATGTACCAGGTTTGGGCTTACATGGCACAAAATACCGGAATAAATAATTAATATACCAGGGTGGGTGTGAAGCAGAAGGAAATAGACATCAGTGGAAAACTGAACTCTTGGTATTTGTAATTCAACAACTTTTTTTTCTCTCTCTCTCTATTAATCACTAAATGCAGAAGGCTGATTAAAATCATGTTCTGAATAGGATTAGTAATGTGTACCATTAGACCCTAGTACTGCAATCTTGTCAACAGGAAAAAAGACTGATACATATTCCAGGGCACTAACAGATTGTTCAACTGCTGAGAAACCCTTTTATAGAAACACAAGCTGGCAGCCCGAATGGTGAATACACACTGAACCTTTCCAAGCCTAGATTTTGTTTTTCAGATTGGGGTGGGCAACACATAAATCAGCATCTAGTGTCATTTCCTGCAACTTGGCTCCCAATATACACTGTTGAACAAGAATGGCCCATCAAACCTTATCCCCACATCTTTCAAAATACCGTCCCTTCCAGAACCTAAGTTCAGCAACAGACTTGTCCCTACCACCATCTAACTGTCCACCATACTTCCAGTTTACCATCCCTCCAATTGGCAGCTAGGCTCAGAGAGAGAGAAAGCAATGCCGCTGCAGAAGTGAGACCCTTTCTGATGGGGAGGGGACCCTTGCCAAGGTGCCTTCTTCCAGACAGCAGACTAATTTCTCCTCGGAGCTTTAGGCAGAAAGAAAAGGATTAATCCCCCTTCCTTACAAAAAAATTCTCAAGCAAGCACATGACCCCTGTTAAGAAGTCCAGATGCCAAAGAGGTTGCCTTGGAGTCTAGGAAGGTCACAGGGGCCAGAAAACCTGATAAAACAAGGGAAATCATAATGAACCCATGACCTCTAAAGCCCAAGGCTATCACAGACGGACTGGCCCTGAGTCACCCAATAAGCTTCACAATGGAGACTTAAAGCTGGGTTCCCCCTGCTCTACTCTGATCCTCTAACCTCAAACCATATACTTCATGGCTCTCTACTATGACTACATGAAGCAAAGCAGGAGGAAGGTATCCAGAAGTTCTCTCTGCAAACATTCACTAGAGAACCTTCCAGGATTCTGCCACATTCCATAGGACGTACCGTTTTGGCACAACAGGAGCATCAGGGTGGTGCAGGTTATAATTCTAACTCAGATCAACAAACTGAAATGGAAGTTCTATCTGTGATGCTTGATCTGTGGTGGCAAAATCACACATGCAATTCAATACATGATGTTGCAGTTATCACACGTGAATATGAATGTGCAAACTGGTTCTCCCACACAAAGGAATTAGGTCGATTTACCTAGCCTTTTCCTTTCCCCGGTAGAAGAATAACAACACAATGCCCTTCAATGCTCCCACCACTGCTATACGTTCCAGATGTGACTTCATGAGGAATATAGGACCCCATGTATGAGACAGAAGCCAAGGCTTCCATCATGACTTTAGCAGTCTGAATGAATTGCTGCCCTACGGTCATAAGAGCAGACTGTCCTCTCCACTCTGGAATTGTGGCTGCTGCTTGTTTATTCATGACAAATTTACTCCTTGGCATCAACAGTGGCAGCCTTCCAATGCTGAGTGCTAATGCAAAATTAATATTACTTTTCCTGCTGGGCACAAAGTGCTGCATACGTAACCTCAGGCAGCTTGAAATGCTCCACTGATTTTCATAATTGCTCTTCTCTCCTAGGAGATATGCCAACAGCGCAATCCTAAACAAAATTATACCTTTTGAAGCCCACTGATTTCAATTGGGTTAGAAGGGTACAACTCTGCTTAGAATGGCACTGTTGATCCCCTCCAGAAATAACCCTCTCTTGGCCCAACATACTTTTCTTGCCCCAAGAACCAAGGTCTGTTTTTCTGCTTACACCTCACCTGACTCATCAATCCATTGTTACTGACTACTCTCCATGGTTTAAAAACTGTTTGGCCTGAAGTACTGTTTTCACCTGATGCAAACAGATCAAAACTTCACATAAGGCAGCACATCATATATATTAGCAGTTTTGCACTAACTTGCTAAAAATTAAACCAGGTGCAGGAAAGGAGGGGGAGGGTAAAATATGACAGAAACAGAAATAAAGCGGGAGGGAGAGGGAGGAGGCACACTCTTCTGAAAGTGCTAATCCACCTCTCCACTCTTAAACATTAAAGCTGCTCTCTCAACAAGGAAGCAGTAAACACCAGCGTTATCTCACCAAGCCACACTGCTAAAATCCAAAGGCAATTCACAGATCTCATTAAGCAGACTCCATGCAGCAGCGAGACCCAGAGAATACAGCAAAACAAAAGATCAACGAAGGAAACAGCAACAGAACGACAAGAGGTGGGGGTGGAGGGGAAGGGGAGACGCAAGACATTCAAAGGAAGAGGTAAGCCACAAGGTGGGGGAAAGGGAAGGAATAAAGGAAGGAATCCAGCTACAATCAGGAATCTTTGAAGCTATGGAAAGAGGTCTGCAGAACTTTTCCATTACTCATTACATTTCTATCCCATCCTTCCTCCAAGGAGCTCAGGCAACGTACTTGGTTCTCCCCTTCTGACAGGCAGGCTAGGCAGAGAAGGAGCAACTGTCCTAAGGCCACCACCCGGTGAGCTTTGTGGCTAAGTGAGGATTTGAACCAGGGTTTTCCTGGTCTTCTTCCATCATTGTAATCCTTACACCACATCAGCTCTCATGTTATCCATTAGCCCAGTCTGCAGACCACGGGCCAAGTACTGGGGCCTGCCCAGCGTCTGAAAACACCTTGGCTCTTGGATGGCAGGAAGGCAGCAAAATTACAACATTCCTCGTGCCTCTAGCAGGCCCTCCTACATAGCCAGAGGGTGGCATTTAATTTGACAGGTAACAAGCTCCAGAAATACTACAAAAATCTTATAAAATCACAGAACTGGAAGGGACCTCCATGGTCATCTAGTTCAACCCCCGGCACAATGCAGGAAATTTACAACTACCTCCCCCCACAGTGACCTCTGCTCCATGTCCAGAAGACGGCAAAAAAATCCTCCAAGATCCCTGGCCAAACTGGCCTGGAACAAATTGCTTCCTGACCCCAAAGTGGCAATCAGCATTACCCTGGGCATGTAAGAAAGGGCCACAGCAACTAGGCCCTTTCTACCCTCCCTCTCATGGTCTGCCTAGGTTCATAGAATCAGCATCGCTGTCAGATGTTCAAGTCAAGTTCTTGTTGAATAGAACACTTCAGTTTTGTAGCCAATCTCCCTCCCAACAGTAACAATTTCCTAGTGGCCTGGTCACACCTATCAATATTACAGACACCAACAGTATTAACATCTTCTGTAGGTACATCCAGTGCTCCATTTTTTAATCAAAGCATTCTCTAGCTTAATTTAGCTGGCACAAGCAAGTTATTATGAGCACTGGTAGCTTTATAACACTGACAGGAACGGGTCTCTCCACACTGCTCCTTTGTCTCCTAAGTCCATTCCCTTACTGAAACTTCAACAGCTGTTTTATTCTTCCTGTAAAGCCTCTGCCAGGATCCCCAATAATATAGCTTCCCATTACCTTCAGTATATTGCTGCTGGGCACCAGAGATAAATGCTAGGCCCAGAAACACCTTCCAATAAAAGGGTTTGTAAGACAGAGTTGGTGGCAGCTTCTGAATGAGAAGAATTCTCCAAATGGAGGCAGAACACTGAGCCCAAAAAGGGGAAACTAGCTGAAACGCCCTCTAAATGTGCACATTCACAAGGACCAGGTCATATTGCCATTTGGAACAAGGGTACATTATGAATGAATCAGCAGCCACTCCCCTCACACACAACCCACTGATTGTTTCCAAAGGACACATAGTCAGCCAAGAAGTGAAAGTGCCATTTAAAGTTATTCTGTCAGCAGCTGCATCTCTAATTGCCGTATTTTTACCTCTCTGCCACCATAAAGGGATGCAACTGCAGCACAGAAAAGCATGTAAAAACTGCTCTTATCAAGACATGAAGTGAGGTTAGAACAATCTTCCTCCCTTCCCCCAACCAGAAGTCAGCTGCCTTGTAAAATATGCTTTGGTGTTCATAATAAAATGGTCCCATTACTAGTCCCATTCTAAGAGGTCCGCTGAAGTCAATGGAGTTAGAAGAGTAGCTCTCCTTAGAATGGCACTGCTGGACTCCAAATGTGAGTAAAGAATTGCTGGCCTCTAAATGGCCAATATGCAGCACCAAGCAAAACTGCGCATGAATATGATCTAGAAACCTGGTGGCCTGATTTTTAAAATTAAGGTAAACTGTGTCAATGGTACAAACAGTTACATTTCCTTACCTGCGACATCCATTCTTGCAAAGGCTTCAGTTCCGCGCAAGTCTTCTGTGTCTGACTCTTCATCCATTGCTGGCTCCTGTAAGGAAGGAGCTTCCACGATTTCCTTTCCCTCGTGCTGGGATTTGGACCATGTTTCTGAATGCACAAGCTTTTCTGCCTTCTCTAGTTCCATTTTTTCTTCTCCTTTCTGACTCGTGTCAAGACCACGTTGTGACTTTAAGAAAGCAACTAAACTGGGATCTGACAGTAATAGAAAAGTGACAGTACAGCATTAAGATCTGGTAAGACAAAATGGTTCCAGGGGCATCTGTATAATGTAAGTAAGGTTGTAGTTAATACCTGTGGAATTTAAAGTCGTCTTCATTGTGTATATTATGGTGTTTTATTTTGCTTTTTATATTGTATTTATATTTGTAATACAGATTTATTACTCTGTTCATGGTATGTAATAATGTTTCATTGCATTGGACTCCAATCTGGTAATGCTGCTCATTGTCTCTATTTTTGGCTCTATGTATTGTACCATCCTTACGACGCTGTTTCCAGCTGTAATCTGCCTTGAGTTGTACCCAGAAAGGTGGAATATAAGTGAAGTAAAATAAATAAATGTATGCTTCAGTTTTTCCCATCAAATCTACTGATGACTATTTCTAGCCTGGACTTTAGGTTGAGCAAAGCTTTCCGAGTTGGAAATTAAGCACACAGGACCACATTAATGAAGAAAACATAACAGTCCTTTATCCCTGAGAGTGAAAGCCACTTTGTAGTTCACAGATCTGTTATCTAGTCACAGGCATGTATATTCCAACAAGAAGTCTTCAGGTGCAGAAACAATTCATGGGAGCAATTCTGTTTGTTTAAACTGCAGTCCATTAAATAAGAAGCTCTGGACAGGGTTTTTTTGTGTGTGGAGTTTGTTTAATAACAACAACAACAACATCATTCGATGTATATACCGCCCTTAAGACAACTTTTTAAATTGTTGCAAACTGCTCCAAATCTTGAGTATGGAGGGAGACAAAAATCCAAACTACTGAATGATTTATATGCACAGACTTACCCGTTGTGTATCAACTTAGACATTCAGCTAAGGGAAATTAGCAAGATGTTCCCAGATTCCTTCGCATTTGTTCATACCTAATTGATCCAGTAGTCGCTTCTGCTCTTTCAATATCTCTTCCTTGGACATAGACTGCAGTCTCTCCAAGTTTTCCTCATGGATTTTCTGAATCTCCTGTTCACCAGCTGGGCTTCCAAGACCCTCACCAGTGATAAAACGAGGCCACTGAATATGCAAAGTACCAACAGACTTTTCTAGAAATTAAAAACAATGTGAGCAATTTACCCGTAGTAAATTAACCTACTAGAACACATGTACAATGACCATCTTCTGCTGGGCTTGAAAACAGGTGAATGGGAACACAGGCAAAGTCTTTCTTGCAAAGATTCACTTGACATCATCATCATCATAACAACTGCACTTATATACCACTCTTCTAGACAGATTAGTGCCCCACCCAGAGTGGTGAACAAGTTAGTGTTATTATTATCCCCACAATACAGCTGGGGAGCTGGGGCTGAGAGGAGCGGCTTACCCAAGGCCACCTACTGAGCTCACAGAAGTAGTGGGATTTAAATCAGTAGCGTGCTGATTCATAGCCGAACCACTTGACCACTGTGCTACAGCAGCTCTCCATCTAGTTTACTACCTCTTAGGAGCTGGTTCAGGATAGTTCTAGTGTCTAGAACTTTTAATAATAGGTTTTTCTCTGGCCTAGTTTTATTGCAGAGCAGTTCTTTCGATCTGCAAATTCTGATGATTTACTTGTTAATGATGCGATGTAGCTGCTTTGGGGAAGTTGGTTTTATGGCTTTTCACATTATTATACAAGGAAGCTTACCATTTTACATACCATTCTAGTATACACATTTAAACTATTGTATTGTATAAGTTGTTCATTCAGGTTTTTAATTTTTAAAATGGTTTTTATTGTCTCTGTTGCTTTAATCCTTCTTGAGAGCCACCTCAATCAGATCTACGGAGAGGAAGCCAACACACACTTTCCTCAAACATTAATCTATCTGTGAATACATAAAATGGCATCCAGCATTAAATCTAATTGTTTTTTTCTAAATCAGTGGCTAACTTCTTTGTGAAAGAAGTAATACTGAAAAAATATTGTACAGTACTGTACCGTAACCATCAATGCTTAAGAAGAATCTTATGATGCTGGTCTGACCTGAGACTCCTTTTCTCTCCCCTACTACCAAAAATGTACTTCTACACTAATTTGGAGCTCTGTTTTTTATTGTGTCATCAGAAAGGGTATCTTACTCGTCCTCTCTTTTATCCAGTCATGCCATTTCTATACGAAACAAACTGAGATTTACGACTGAACAGCTGGCTTTGTCAGAGCCCACGCTTTAGCTAGACAGACCCATAAAAAGATGGGAAAGCTTGTCTGCCACATGAAGAATGGGCACATGACAAAGAAAATTAGGTAAGAACATAGAAACTCTGTGCTTCTTCACACCAGTTCCCAAAGCGTGTAGCAGCCCTTCCTGCAGAGACCATGGCCAAACTTGCCAAAACTCCAGAAATTCGTGCCATGAGAAATGAAGTCAACAAAGTCCAGTCCCCAACACCACACAAGAGACGGTGTGCTATGTCTCTCAGATTGCTTGTTAATGCCAGGAGTTACAGAACAAGCCAAAGTACAATTATATCCTTCTAAAGCTACTTACATCAATGGGCTTACAAGGGGGTAACCCTGCTTAAAACTGCACTATTAGTGGAGCAATGTTCTTTTCACTGTATTCCCTACCAACAACTCCTCTCAGGCCTCAAAAAGTCCAAGCATAGATCATCCCTCCCCTTCTACTTTCTACTTCCCTCTTCCATTGCTGGGGCCAAGGAATCATCGATTTTGCCCGAGACCTGAAAAAGGGTTTTAATTAGGACATAGGGAAGCTCCGTGTTTCAAGATCTGAGGACACTGGCTTCACAGAGTTCTCCATTTACCTTCCTCCATTCTAAAGAGCTGTGCCTCCAAGACCATGGGAGGAGGGGCAGCTTCTGGAGTTGTCCATTCGGTGTTTTTCAGCCCAGCTGGAGGGGACACCTGAGCCACTTCAGCTGCTCTCTTAGCAGCTATCTTCTGAGAAAAGATACTTTTCCTTCCAGGTTCTGATTTTGTCTACAGGAAGACAAAAGAGCCAGTAAACTCTCCCTACTTTTCCCAATTATCCTATTAACCTAAAAACAGTTTATCCACTGGAGCCAACCAGGGCTGCACTCACACAGTGAGTTTTCTGTGCTGCTTCGATTGCCCAGCCTCCCACAACTGCCATCTTCCCTCCCACCCCACTGATGTGCGGATACTCCAATAAAACCTGCTCCAGTTTAAACATGAAATCGGAAAGAAAACTCAGTGTGGAAATAGCCCACAATTAATATGTGTTGTCAACAAGTATTTGATAAACAATGTGATACAAGACATTTTAGTTCTTTCCGCAAGGGTATGTATTATTTATAAAGATTATATAATGTCCTTTTCAAATTACCCATGACAATGTAGGGGACACATTTAACAAACCCATTGCTTTGTGCTAGGAAACTGGCATTTCAGTGTTTAAGACCACCAATGACAATCAGTTCAGATCCCAAGAGACCCACAAAATCAGAGTCTGGGGAAGACATTTAATGGGCACAGAGCAAAAATTCTTTGTTCTTCACTATATTTAAATATGTTTACAGTTTTGTATTAAAAAGGGAAGGAATCAGACAGTTGCACATTTCTTGGAAAGATGGCAGAAGAAACCATCCAGTTAAAAATATGTTTGTTCCACCCACTATGCACACAAGAATTTTCTCTCCTCAATTAATCTCAATAGTCTGCTTATTTACATTTTACATTTTTGAGAATGAACAAATATCACCATCATGGAACAGGACAAGAATTTCACAGCAACAACATTGGATTAATAATGCTTAACTAATGCAATGCTTTTTTACTGTTTACATGCTGTTTGCACTCTAGTTCTATCACAGATGTACTGACTATTGATAAGAAAACTATGGGAAAAGCTGCATGGTATGGATTTGGATAACTGCAAGAGAATGAAAAGTATATAGATCGCTGCATGCTAAGGCCAGGCAACCCACAACACACGCTTAAAAGAGTTTCTGCGGATGCAATCTTAGCTTTTTTTGTGTGTAAGAAAAAACTGTTCATGCAGAAGCCTGTTTCTCTATGTCAAAGAGGATCTCCACATCCCATTCAGTATCTTTTCTCCGGTAACGAAAAACCAGGGACAAAAATGTCATCTTCAAAATTTGTAACAAAACAAACCAATGTTGTATGCCGCACTTCTTACAGGAGGAAACTTTGCAATGTACTAGAAAAGACTGTTTTATAAAAGCCTTCCCCTTAACAAGCACTTCAAATGCTCTAGCCCATCAATCACAGGCTGTCTCCCAGGATACCAACTGGCTCCCTCAGTTTTGCTTTCTGAGCCGTTGCCTCCTAGATCCAGAGGAGTTAGCCGTGTTAGTCTGTAGTAGCAAAATCAAAAAGAGTCCAGCAGCTCCTTTAAGACTAACCAATTTTATTGTAGCATAAGCTTTCGAGAATTACAGTTCTCTTCGTCAGATGCATGGAGGGCAGAAAGAAACTGGTCAAATATAGAGGAGGGGAGGGAAGGAGGAGAGGAGGGATGTAAACAACTCCTTTGATATGGAGATGCAAACAGCTCCTTTTGATGTGGGGATCAGTTTGCTTGTGTAAGGTTCAAAGGAGTTTGCCGTGTTAGTCTGTAGTAGCAAAATCAAAAAGAGTCCAGCAGCACCACCAAGACCATACAATTCCACTGCAGCACAAGCCTTCGATAACCACAGCCCTCCCCGCCAGATGCATCTGACAAAGAGAACTGTGGTCCTTGAAAGCCCACATCAGGTGCCACTGGACTCTCCCTGACCCCGCCTATGTAAAGGAAATCAGTTACCTGTGATAATGAGATAACCATTCATAGTCCCTATTCAGTCCCAGCTTGACAGAGTCAAATTTACATATGAATTCCAATTCAGCAGCTTCCCGTTGGATTTTGTTTTTGAAAGGTTTCTGTTGAACTACAGTGACCTTTAAGTCTTTGATGGAATGTCCTGGTAGATTGAAGTGTTCTCCCACTGGTTTCTGGACGCTGCCATTTCTAATGTCAGATTTGTGTCCATTTATTCTTTTGCGTAGAGGTTGGCTGGTTTGTCCAATGTACAGAGCAGAAGGACATTGTTGGCACAGGAAACCAACAGACCGATACTCATATCTACATGCCTCCAGCTACCACCCTAAACATACCACTCGGTCTATTGTCTACAGCCAAGCCTTACGTTACAACCGTATCTGCTCCAATGCTCTTGATCGAGACTCCCACTTAAGAGATTTACAACAAGCATTTTTGGGGCTACAGTACCCACCAAATGAAGTGAGGAAACAAATCAACAGGGCCAGACTAGTACCCAGAAACAGCCGGCTCCAGGACAAACCTAAAGAAACTAACAACAGAACACCACTGGTTGTCACCTATAGTTCCCAGCTCAAACCCATCCAACGTACCATCAGTGAGCTACAACCCATCCTGGAAAATGATGCCTCTCTCTCAGAAGCCCTGGGTGGAAGACCTCTCCTTGCCTACAGACAACCCCCCAACCTTAAACAACTTCTCACTTACAATCATGAATCGGCTAGCAGAGTTGCCAGCACAGGTACCAGGCCCTGCAACAGACCCAGATGCCAGCTCTGCCCTTATATCTACCCAGGGAATACAATTACAGGACCCAATGGCATCAACTACACTGTCTCTGGCTCTTACAGCTGCTCATGCTCCAATGTGATATATGCCCTCATGTGCCAACAATGTCTGAATGAGGCCTGACCAATGTTTACATCCCTCCTCTCCTCCTCCCCTCCCCTCCTCTATATTTGACCAGTTTCTTTCTGCCCTCCATGCACCTGACAAAGAGAACTGTGATTCTCGAAAGCTTATGCTACAATAAAATTGGTTAGTCTTAAAGGAGCTGCTGGACTCTTTTTGATGTTGCCTCCTAGTGCTCTAATAACAAGGCTGATGAGAGCCACCACAGAGAGACAGTGGCTGCCAATTTTGGCTGCAGCTTCTCTAGTAAGAACACAAAGGAACATGCCAGCAGCACATCAATGCTAAACCACTAAGCACAGGACTAATATAGCCCAAGGAAAGCAACCCTGATTGGACAAAAATGAGGCCCCGATTCTCAGGAACATGAAAGAAATCCTAATTCCAGTATCTTATGAGCTTCTCAAAAAGGAATATATCGGTAAAAACAGGGCTGCCAAGAGCTAAAAACCATTACTAATTATTTGGTGCTACACCTCTGAAGATGCCAGCCACAGCTTGCTGGCGAAACGTCAGGAACTACAATGCCAAGACCACGGCAATACAGCCCGGAAAATCCACAACAACCATCGTTCTCCGGCCGTGAAAGCCTTCGACAATACATTGCTAAATTAATTACCTGTATTTTCACTGATTTTTTAAAGCTCTACACAGAGCAAAATTTCTAGAAATTGGGCTTTTGGAAAGTCTTGTAAGCTAACTGGTGGGCCAAAGAGTGAGCTAGAACTTGAACAACAAAATTAAATAAAGTCTTCACTAATGCTGAAAAGCAAATTGTAGCAGCTTTGGATACAAACTAATGGGAACATCCATCTTCCCATAAAGTCAATACATGGAGGCATGTGTTAGCATGTTTTTCGGGAGTCCAAATTTTTCAGCGAGACTGACAACAAGCAAAGGATTTGAAAAATCCGTGGTCAAATTTTAATTTGCAATTGATAGCTGAGTTCACTAAGTTAGGCAGAAATGAGGAGAAATGTTTCCAGACAAAGGATATTGCAGTTTGACTGAATATAACAGACACTAAAGATATGTGTTTGGAAGCTAACTAACCAATTTCTGAACTAAATCCCTTCTGTGCTTTAATATACCAAATCTTGAATATACTAAACAGTAACCGTTAAAAATCTTGGAAAAACTTTGGAAATTACAAGTATTCTCTTGTTTCATACTCAACAGTACCACACAGCAAGGACAGCGGGAAAAGCAGTGAGGGGAGGCAGCAATTTAGCAGATAATCTGACACAGGCACATCGTCCTACTGAGAGAGTTTGCAAATGCTTCTGCCATTTCTGTCCCCAATGGCTCAGGAAGTCTTGTCTGATATTACATAAATGGGCATGGGTTCTGCTTATTATTCCATTCTGTAATCTGCTGCCATGCCTGCTTGCCTGTGAACAGCAACCATTTTGCTTGTACCATCTGAACATGGGTACTGCAGACTTTGGAAAAGCAGAGAAACAGAGGGTATATTGTCTACACACACATGATAGGCTGTGACACACTATAGATTGTGGAGAAGGGATAGGGGAAAATGTCCCCTTTCCCTGCCTACACACAGGCCAAACGAGATATGATATCATAGATCTATGATTGGAGATCCAAATTCTCTTTATGTGAGATATCAGTGATGAAAAATACATTTCTGTGCAAGGTAGACAGGTTTGTGTGAATTAGGGATACAGTGCTAGGTCAAGAGAATTTAAAAAGCCTTTTAAAGTTCAGGACCAAATGGGGTGTACATTTATGCATGATATGTACACCCCATATGCCCATTCATATGTAATGAAAGCTTTTGTTTAAACAAAAGTAAATGCACATGGACAAAGTGTACTAAAACTTCTACCCACCCCTGCTCACTATGCGTGGCTGATTTTTAGCATTTTCTCCTGTTCCAATACCAGAAGTTAGCTAAGATGGAGAAAATGCTGAAATAAACCCATCAGGCCAAAGGTGAGGGAGTGCACTTGGCTTCCCTTGTCAGGTACTGTTTTTATTTAAAAACAGACAGGATAGATTTGCTTTAAATCAAACTGATTTAAATCACGATTTAAATCACTAGTCATTAAGGCTTGATTTAAATCATAGTTTTCTACATAAAGACTAATTCTTGCTGGTATAACTTTAATATGCAAGTAGATGCCTGCCTTACCGATAGGTAAAGGAACTTCATTAAAGTATTCCCAAACTGGGTCTCTTTTACGGCCTGCTGCCATTATAGGTTTTTTCCTCCAAGGAAAGAATGTGATAAACCTCAGGTCATACAAAAGATCCAAAGACTTGTGCAGTACTGTGCTCAAAAAGTTTCACTTTCATCTTGTACTGCTTGCCTCTCCCTCCTCACATTAGTTTCTTCTTGTGCAGATCTATTCCACTCCAAACAATCAGAAAAATATTGTTTCTATTCACTGAACTTCTTGAAACGTAGCACTGGAGGGGTTGATTCTGTCTTCATAGGTTTGTAGAACAATAGGATTAAGGTCTTTTTCTCAACTCTGTTCATGTTATAACATTTTTGCTGTGAAGAAGAGGCATGTGATCTCTGCTGAGCTGACACAAATTCAGTTTTGAGAACTGCAAAACCAAGCATCTGTGATAATATCTTGTAGGCAAAGAAACTGCCCAATAATCTTACAAAAACCTCTTGAAGAGCATGACATTGTGAACGGATTAATGAAATTTATTTACCAAAAAAAATTAAACATATACAGCCTTATTCTACATAATTAAAAACTAATCTTTATTTCATGATGGAATAACCTTTGGATGGTAATATATTTTCCTCAAAAAGCATTTTATTTAAAAAAATCTGATTTAAATAAAAAAAATCCGATTTTTTTGATTTTTTTAAAAAAATCATTGATTTTTATCCACCCTGAAAACAGATACCCTTCTCACCACTTGAAAGTTCCAGGAAAAGATAAACAAATTCATTCATGTGCCAGTGTGATCATACTTTCCTGTGCCTGCTCTGTGAGTGAAAATATTAATTGCCTATAGAATTGGGGTGTTTTTGCTATCTGTCTGTAATCTGGCAGACATGATCTGCTGAGTGAGGGGGAAATTCATTCCAACTGGATAAGGAAAAGCATTACAGATGCAAAAAAATAAGTGTCCCAATTGAAATCAATGTAAGTGAATAAAGAATAAAGAAAGTTAACAAATGTAATAAAAAATAACAACATAAAACCAGTACAATCTGAACAAACTTTTGTACATTCTTATCAGACACTTCCAGGGACCCCATATTACCACTTTTCGGTATAATCCAAGTGACCTGCCCCACAGCCTATTTATACACACTACAGAATTTCCTCTAACTTTCTTTTCCAGTTTAATCTGACTCCACTATAAAATGAAGAGTTGCCGAACTTTTATAAGACTTCCTTGCACATCCCATTCCCCTTCCCACATCTGTCTAAAACCTGTTATCTTGTTCATTAACATAATGAACCATGCTTTATGAATCTAAATTACTGAGCTTGGCAACTTATCTTGTTTCCAATGCTGTGCCAATATCATGTGTGCTGGTATGAGTAAATTCTGAATCAAATATTTTGTGTGTGATTTCAACTGTCTGGGGAGCTGTCCCAACAGCACAATTTTTGGATCACATATCACTTTTCTTCTGTGATTTCTTCCAAAATTTTAAATACACTGTGCCAATAAGTCTTGGCTGTTGGATAGTGCCACCAAATACTAAAGAGGTAACCTACTCAAACATCTTTTAAAGGATTTTTCAAATTTAGTCACTCTAACTGGTGTTAGATACTATTTATACTGATTTTTAACATGTTTCCCATCATATTTATATTTACTGATGTCTTCACATCATATTCTTATGTAACCATTAATCATTAAAGATATTTATCAACTGATCTTTCCCCCAGCTGTTCTTATAAACTGAAGATTTCTGTGTATATATATATTTTCTGTTTAGCCGAGTTATCAAGAATGGATTAAAATATATTTAAAAGGACAAAAATTTCCATCTCAGTTTATTTGAAATTAACAAAACTACTAATCTGGAAATATTGATGTACCAAAAGATAATCCACCTTTTGTTGAATCTCATCAAAGGACATAATTTTCTGCTCTTTAATAAAAATAAATGAACCTTGCAAAACATAATTCCATGCATGATTTAAAATTCCCTGATCATAAGCTTCTGCAAACTCTGTATTATGTAGCACCGGTGTACAAGGTGAATGCTTTGACTCCAAGGATGTTTGACATTCGTCCTACCTTTAAATAAGACTAAAGGAATATCATTCCCTCCTTTTACCAGGTAGATTTGCTTATCTCACCACACCCATTTAGATAAAGTATTTCAAGGTCCAATTGCTCAATCTCCCAAATAATTTTTGTTTCATCCTTCCTGAACCAGTAAATGACTGCTGCCGTACATGAAATGTAGTAGTATCTTTTGATATTAGAAGCTGCCAGACCACTGTTACAGATACAGACCACTGTTACAAGAACTATAGGAGAACAGTTGCTGGATTTGACCAAGAAAATAATAGAGGATGTCTTTGTACACAGAAACAGCGCTAGCCTGGCCCCATAGCTAGACATGCCACATAGGGAGTCTAGAGGTGTAGAACAGAACAACCTTAGAGAGGGACATGAAACAAAGAAGTAACACAGTTAAGGCCTTGTGTGGATTAGAAGAACCGTTTAACCCATATTGATAGATACTATATATTGTAGGCCAGGTGCAGAGAATGTCTGAGAATGACAGGAATGTACAGCTTCACAGAGGTTGGAGATATAATTCAAGGATGGGTGTATCAGAAGGCTATAAGATAATTAGTTAGGCCAAGAATATGAGCTCTTTAAAGCAGGACAGTTAGTTATTGTTAGGAGATGGTTCTAAAACACTAAAAATATTACAAGCTGAACTGATCAGGAGCATCTTCTTAGAAGAGAGAGACTCCTTGCTTATCTTTGAGTAAGATACTTTTTATCTCATGTAATTGTGCAATTTGCCTCCTTTAATGATCTGTGTATGGAAGGTATGATTTTCTGTTGATTGAGCTAATACGAAGAATGCTAAATAAGCACATTTTAATAATAAAGGCTTAGATGGAAGCAGAGATTTTGTAACAGTTTTACTTGTGTACTATACCTGGTAATGAACCTAAAATATTATTTGTGGTGTACCTCTTGCCAGTAGTTAAATGATTTGATATAGAAAAGCTAACTAGATGCTTAGGGCTTCTTAAGTGCACACCTATATCTGAATGAGGCCTGACCAGTCATCTAGAATACCTCCATTCTGTCAAGATTATTGTAATGCTACACTTCCAATTCTAGATTTCCTAATCTTATATACTAATAGCCAAGTGACCCTGATCTTTGGATACTTAAATCAGAACACTGCAGCCATGAACACATATTCCATGGTTTGAATATTTACAAATCAAATAGCTCACAGAAGATAAATTTTAAAAAGGTCTAAAAAAACCCTCACAACATTTGAAAAATTGTTAAGAAATGATACAGATAAACAAAATGGGCTAATTTCTAAAATTTACCATATCCTTATTAATGTAAAGCAGGGAAACAAATTGCTGTCCTATCAAAGAATATGGAAAAAAGAATGTAACATAGATCCTTCCAACGACAACTGGAAGGAAATCTGGAAATCTCACATCTATACTTCTAGAATTATAAATATCAAAATGCAGACTGTAAAAATAGGCTCTCGCTGGTATCTGACGCCAGTCAAACTCAATCATGTAAACCATGCTATTGCTCCTAAATGTTGGAAGAATTGTGGTGAACTGGGGACCTTTGTCCACTGCTGGTGGGAGTGCAAATATGTAAAAGCATTCTGGGATAAAGTAATTAAGGAAATATAGTTTATTTTTGGATATGTAATACCTAGAAGATATGAAGTAATTTTATTGAGCCACTGGAAAGATCCAAGGATTCCAAAAATCAGAATAAATCTAATACTCACATTATTAGCAATTGCAAAACTAATTATAGCTTCTAATTGGAAACAAAAATCCACACCGACAATCTCTAATTGGCAAGCTCGAATTTGGGACCATTTTATAATGGAAAAACTTTCAGATCAACTTGCCCAAAGAGAAAACCAAAACTGTAAATCCCACCTTCTGGAGCAATGGTCCCCAATTCTAGATTACTTAACAAAAGATGAAAATATGACAAATGCAAACAGGAAACATGACCTCTTCTATTCCCTTGCATGCTTATGATACCAGTTGGCACATTAATATGATCATCACTAAGCAGTAACCAAACCTGGAAAAATTTTGTTTAACAGAGCTTTTTTCTATATATCTTTGTCACACTACAGCTACTCAAATAACTGAATAATGAATATTGAACCATGTAACAGGAGGTGTACTTTTCTGATTGTTGTATGTAATATTCTATGTTGTTAATTGGTTATTGTTGTTTTAAAAAATTACTGAAAACTTTGAATAAAATATAATTTAAAAATACACACACACACACACACACACACACACACACTGGGGGGAGGGGTAAAAAAAACCCAAAATGATAAAAGGAGTGCCTATAGCTTTAACCAGATGCCCTTAGTAGCTGTTGCTAGGCAACCACAAAAGTTCAGCCAATATTCCATGCTTGGTTTCTGCCACTAAAAGGGAAGGGGGCGAGCATTTTCTAGGGCCATTTTGGCCTTTGAGGAAGGACTCATTGGGGCCAGGCCCAGAAGCTACCACTGGGCAACTTGAGACCACATGACTTGCATGACTCTCCAAGGCCTGGCTGCTTGCTACTGTTCAACAGCAGCCCATGTACTGTAGTGCTTAATTTCAGAGTAGATGGATGGGAAAGAGAGAAGGAAGCAGGAAAATGAGGAGAGGCTATGGGGCGGGAGGGGGGGGAGGGAAAAGAAAGATGATATGGTAGGGGACAGGGAAATGATAAGCCCCCCACAGGACCTTGCAGGTCCTACACTTGTAATTTCTAATACTGATTCATAACACGCAATGAGTGAAGAAGTTGTAATCTCAGTATAATCATAAAGAACAGAAGCTCTGAAATGACTGGAATCTCTGGCTCCTTCTAGACTCTAATTGCCAACATTGTTCTGACTGTCATGGTCAAGCAGTGACTTTAGGTACATCAAGCAGCACATACTAGCAGAACAATGAAATAAAAATTCTTATTTAACTAACCAAATGTTATGAACTTCTCCCCACCATCACTTGAATAAGTCAAGTTACACCTATATGAGATTAATCGTGTCCAACCCAACACCCCAATTTGACAAGATACATCTTTTCAAGGGTAAGCAGTTATCAGGACTACTGCCCTCATTCCAGAAGAAAGGGATTTGTCCGGTCTCAGCATTCTCTGGGAATTGCCAGAATAAAAAGGTTCCTCAGACAAATGATGATCTTACTCTAAGAGCTTGTTTACTCTGAGAGTGTCTTCTCCTTTATCCTCCTGTTCATATTCTTTAAATGGATCCCCCAAGCAACCTGAACCTAGCAAGGATAAAGGCCAAGAAGTCCTTCAAGACTTCAGAGCCCCAACTCCAGCAAGAAATAGGATGGCAGAGACTCCCAAAGAATGACTAACCTAACTGGGCTGCCTCAGTATTTTCCTTCTATCTTATTTGCTCATTTCCTAGCCCTGCCAATTGTTGCCCCATCCTTCTGACAAGCTCATGACCTACAACAGTAATTTCAACAGCCGTTATTTTAAGTATCTCATAGCACACAGTTTGCTAAGCCTGTGTGTAATTGACAGGAGCTCTTCTCCTAGTATTTAGTGGCTAAGCTCAATAACACACATACCTGTTAAGATGGGGAGCTACCTGGCAAACAGGAAGCTGCTTCTTACCTCAGTTTTTATTTCAGACCTGTGAAAAACTCTGGGAAATGCATCTCCAGTGGACAATGGTATGGTCACATTTCCTGTGCTTGTGTCACGCTCCTATCACAAATAAAGCAAAAATACTATTTGAGCATTCATTTCCTTACAATACACATTCTCCCAAGAGCTAGTATTGCTCAGCAGATACAAAACTAGACTTAGGCCTGGATTTAGTAGAAATTCAAATGACTCCTCAGTCTTGAAACAGTAGCCCTTTTGCAAACTACTCTGTCTTTCTAGTTCAGATATTCTCAGATTTGCTTGACTAACAGAGGTCTAACTGTGGAAAAGGTACGGTTTGAAAGGATCATTCATAGCCAAAGTGCTGCACTTTATACAACAATTGTGTTTGTTGTTTCCCATCCCAAGCATACTAACAGTGCAATCCGTTATCATCTGCATGTACTTTACATAAGAACAGAGAAAATCAACATGCAGGCATCCTTCATACTTGACAAAGCACCTCTCCATTTTGTATGTGCATCACAAGGTAAGCATGTCAAGGCCTGACTTGAATCAACAACAACAAAAGTTAAAAGGCAGCCATACTGATTCAATCTGAATCTTTGACAAATCTTGGAGATTTTATTTAGATAGTTTAAGACTGCCTTAGTTTCCTCCTCCTAGGATAGGTGCTACAGTTCAGAAGTACCTCCAGGTACCGGTATCTCTGGATAAGATCAGGCAAGGATGCCTGAGAAAAACCCCTGACTAAAGCCTTGTATAGCCACTATCAGACAGAAACTGTTGACAATACTGGACAGGACAACAACTTGACAATACTGGACAGGACAACTTGCGTTCAGCAGTACAGGTTCAGGTCCTGAAAAGCTTCTGCTCCCTTCTCCAGAACAGCAGAAGCAGAAGAGGTTACACTAAAAAGGGTAACAAGCAAATCTATATAATTCATCCTCTCTTAGAGTAAAGTTTGGGTTACTTGGGGAAAGAATTGAAATGTTTTGTTTTTTACGGTACTCAGCACAGGATTCAGCATTCTTCAACATTCAACACAAGATGCTTAATCATCTATTATTGTAAGTCCTACAAACATGACACACAATTATTTTGCCGAGGACCGCTGTGACATGTTGATCACTGTGATCCAGCTGCTCCTCTGGATCCTCAAAGCGAACATGGGTACTTCTGACCTTGGATTTCTTTGGAGGACCTGGTGTCAGAGCTGGGGGCACATCAGGAAAGTCTGAAAAAAAGCAAAAAAGGAAAAAAATATATTAGTGTTCATTTATATTCAGGATTTCTGTGCAACTAAGAACTACAGTGTCTTACAACACTGTTCTCCATTTCACCTTCGCAAGAACGACCCTGTGAGAGTGTGATTTGCCCAAGGTCACCCACTGAGCTTCCATGACAGAATGGAGATTCTAATCTGGGTCTCCCAGATCCTTGTCTGGCACTACACCACACAGAACATTAGACATCTACCGATGCTATCCACATATGCAATGGTATAATGTAGGGTCTTAAAGAATGAGCTATGAACCAGGTATAAGGTATGCTAGGTTACTCGTGCGGTTCATCCATTGTTCTATAGATACTAAAATAAAGATAAGCAGGGAATGATAATGTCATTGCACAAAATAGCTGATAAGCCCCTTTTGGTTTCTCATATCACACCAACATGATCTTCATTCAATAGCAGTTAGCAAGCAATGTGTCTGAACTGAAACAAGGACCACACCCTGTATCGAGAAAATCTAAGGCAATTGTAAGTAAACTCCTGAACGATTTCCTTCAACCAGATGTATTACAGCCTAATCTTAATGCTAATTTGTAATTTAAACTGGCAGCTGCAGTAGATCATATGCCAACAAAGATCCAATACAGACAACATGTGGTCAGATTTTTTTGCCATGAGATTACTTGGCCATCTATATTACTGCAAACATGGTGCAATTTTTTATACCACACAGCATGTATGTTGTTGCTAGGTTAGTTTGCTGCAGCAAAAATCCCCATAGAGGCTTGGATTCTATGAACATATTCTGCATGCGCTATACTCCAGTCACAGCAAAGGTCACTTCCTCTACTGCTGACACTTCCATTTGCACAGGAGTTCACTGAAAACCAGTGATCTAGTACAAACAGAAATCTTAGCAGCAGAGGAAGCAAGCTGCCCTGTTAAAGCAAAGTGCATGCAGGACACATTCACAGGATCCAAGTAACAGGGATCTTGTGGCCCGTTAAAGCCCAACAGATTTACAGAAGCATAAACTTTTGTGGGCTACAGCCCGCTTCCTTGGATGCACAAAATTTAACTTCTTTTTTTATTGTGCCTAAAATTTCCAAAGCCAGACTATGGAAAGATTTCAAACACTCTAGCAGAAGACTTGGATTTCAGGAGTCTGAGAAGTTCTTATAATGTAGAAACTGACTGTTTAGCAGCAGATAGCTAAACAGCCTTATTTAAAAGAATAACTTTTTAGAAATGTAGCATCTACTCATGATTTAGAGAATAACATTTCTTACCTCAAGAAGAGCTGCTCCCTATATAAACCTATTTGCCAGTGGGCCTCAGTCACACATACATGAAATGCAGTGGTGAGGTGGGGCTCTTCCAGTGGTGGCATCTTGCCTTTAGAAGGCCCTTCCCCTTCAGGCTCATCTGGCACAGCTTATTTCCTTTAGGTGCCAAGCGATTACATCCTTTTTACTCAGGCTTTTAAGTACAGGGTTTATGTTGTAACTGTTTTATGGTCTGCTTCTGGCCTGAGAATTGTTGTAGCAATATCAATATTTGAGATCTGCTCAACGTCTGCTCTATGTTCTTTTTAAGCCCTGGCTACTTTTCAATGGGTTCAGTTTATTTTTCATAGCTTGTTTTATTTTTTATTAGTAAGCTGCCATAAGCAGGTATCTACAAATACAGTGCATACATTTTCAAAAATAGATGAGGTGGCAGACACTGGAAGACGTATAATACACGGCACTGCTCCAAAAGATCACACTTCAGAATGCTCCTCTGTGTTAGAAACACCCCATAAACAACAAACCAAGACAGTAATTTAACACAAAGGAAAATTCAAAGCTGCACTCCACCAACTGCAGTCTAAAATATCACAGTTTATTTAGTGCTTGCTGCCTCCTTCTCTGGCCCTGCATGTGTGAACCAAGTCTAGGAAGCTCTGCTGGAAGTGTCTTCTATGCTTGGTGTGGAACAGGACCACAAGAGCCCGTAAGTGATAGTTCCAGTCCTATAGCATGGCTTACCCAGGGGAAATGCAGAAAGCACCAGGAACAGTTGCCAATCAAAACTTTTTTATTTTGCAAGGAATTTTCTGATCAGCATTCTGATTTTTTTTCTGTTTGGCATCTTGGACTTTTTACGCGCTTTACCAGATCATTCTGTTTTTAATACTGTTATTGTACATCTCTTGACCTTTAGATAAGGTAAGATAAACATGTTTACAACTAAAAGGAATTAACCTTACAGCTACCAATATATAAAACAGATGCATAAATTCATATTCATTGTAAGCTTCTCTAAAGTTCTGGAGTTTACGAGGCTTTGAAACTTCTAAACTTCAGAACCCTTTTCCAATAAAAAGAGGTACAAAAAGTTACTGTATTTTTCTTATGAAAGACAGCATATAGAGAAAGCTGCCGCCCTCTCATGCAGAACTTAAGAGTCATTTATTGGCAATAAATTCAGACCAGACAAAATGCAACACATAATCAACCTATGGAATTTACTGCTACAAGATCTGATGATCACTACTTTAGATACATTTCAAAGAGAATTAGGTAAATTCACAGAGGATGTGTCTTTTAAGGGCTCTTAGCCCCCAAAGTGAAATGAAATGGCCAGGCCCAGAGGCCATAGGAATACCAATGGCTCAAAGACAGGAGTATATTTTTTTAATGAATGATATGTACTATTTTATGTTTTTAATGGTAATGCTGATTAATTGTGTAGTGTGTTTTTAAGCTTTGTTGTGATCCGCCCTGAGCCCACTGATAGGGGGAGGGCAGACTATAAATTGAATAAATTAAATTAAAACCAGGGGAGGAAAACTGTTGACTTCATGACCAGCTTCTGGGCTTCCCTGGCTGCTGGGCTCATTGGACCTTTGAGCTGATCAAGCAGGATTGGTCTTATGATCTGATTTTGTGTCTTCTTGTGCTCTGTGCATGCAAAAAAGGGAAAGTAAAAGAACATACACAAGCAACATAAATAATGCCCATCCTTCGTATATAGCATAAAGAAAAAGACAATGGCTTTGATCCTGCCTAGATTTCCACATGCGGTGAGTGGGGGGGTGGGGTTTGCTGGTGGTTTTCACGGATTCCCCTCTCCCATTCCTATGGGACACTTCTATTTTCCCTTCCCCAAAAAGCAGAATTTTGGGAAGTATTTTAGTCTGATATGAGAGTGGACAATCCCAAAATAACACCCCCATTGCTTATGCAGAAAACTAGGCAGGATCATATGTAATGAGAGGGGGTTATCAACTTATGTTCAGACAGCACAATGGCAGCTAAGCATGTCCAGCCCATATTGACATGTCACATAACAGAGGTGAAGGCTAAAAAACTGCTATAGGGACAATATCAACAGAAGTATGGACTACTATTTATTTGCTTCATTTATACTCCACTTTTCTCCCCAATGGGGACCCAAAGTAGCTTATATCCATTTTATTTTCACAACAACCCTGTGAGGTAGGTTAGGCTGAGAGTGTGGGACTGGCCCAAGGTCACCCAGCAAGCTTTGAAGGTGGAGTGGAGATCTGAACCTGGTTCTCGAAGATCCCAGTCTGATACTCTAATCATTGCACCATGCTGGCTCTCACATCAGTAACCTTGTCTCTATAAAATCACAGCATAGTGAGGGAGAGCTGCTGTAGAATGCTATTTAAAGTGTTTCTTCAACTGGGATTTGGGGACCCCTGGGGGTCCTCAAACCTTTTGTCAGGGAGCTCTTCTCATGCCCATCAGAACAAAGCAAAAATGGAGCCCCTTAGTTTCCTAGAAATGGGGGTGGGGCATTTTATTCTCATGGTAAGTGTAAAGAATTGGCTTCCCTTCATTCAAAGCGTAGAAGCTCTTAGATCTACTTCCATCCCCAGTCAACTTGGCCTCCAGATCACCTTAGAGACTCAGGCAGAAATGTGCTGATTCACTGCTGGGATCAAATAGCTAAATCTTAGGAACTCTTAAGTAGCAGTCTGGTACTACAGGGATACAGTCCTAACATAGTCATCATAGTTAGTTCACGTTTAAAATTGAACTGGGTTTTGTTCTATTTTCCAATGGAAATAGTTTTACCACGGAGACAAAGAGATGCCACTTTGCTTCCATAATGGCCAAGGCTGTTTTCCAATAAATACCTGAAGGTCAGGTTTATTTATTATTTTAGTTTTTTACAAAATTTATACTCCACCTTTCTGCCCTAATAAGTCAACAAGGCAAGCTAATAAAAACATGCATAATAAAGAAAAAAACACATCATTAAAACAATTAAAACCAAGCTAAAAACATGAACAAATACATAAAATTAACAATTACAACAGAGTAGGAAGGAGGTATAACTGAAGGAATGTCAAATGAAACAAAGTTTTCATCCACTGGCAGAAAACAGTAACAGAAAGGGACAGGCAATTCTCTCTGGGGACAGAGAGCCAGAGTTTTGGTGCCATAACCAAGAAAGCCTCTGCCAAGTTGCCACATGCCGAATGTCAGAAGGCAGAGGCACCCAAAGCAAGGTCTCAAGATGACTGTAGCAGTCAGGTAGGTTTGTAAAGGAGTAGGCAGTCCTTTAGGTGTGCTGGTCTCAAGTCAAACAGAGCTTTAAAGGTCAACACCAGTTCCTTGAATTGTGCCAGGAAACAAATTGGGAGCCAGTGTAGATGGTCCAAGACTGGAGTGGTATGATTCCTACAACCCACTCCACTCAACATCCTAGCTGCAGCATTGTGCACCAATTGAAGTTTTCCTCTCAGATTTCTGCAAAGAATACCCTATTGTATTTTTAATGTCTCAGTTGTTGATCCTACTGACTTACACTGTAATTCGCCTTGAGTCTCAGTGAGAAAGATGAACTATAAATAAATAAAGTCCAAACACTTTTCAAGGACAGTCTTGCGCAGTGCTGGCCTTTTTTTACTTAAGTGGCCACTGGCCAGCTCTGAAAGTTTTTCCAGGCCCCTTTCCATCCCTTTTGAACAGACTCTAAGGAAGTTTCTTGCTGTCTTGGTACAGAGTCCCTTCCAATCAAGAGGTAAGATTGATATAAACTTGGGTCTGAGCCTTTTGAGTTCTGGCCCTATAGAGTCAGCTGACCTTTGAGACCTGGTTGGCTATGTACAGACAAGGCTTAAACATTTTACTTAAATTTGCTTTTAAGGTGTAGTAGTGCAGGTCTCACTGTATTGTTTTGAGGACAGGAGAAGTCACAGGACTCTAAAGGAATGTGCAGCTTGATGCAGCCCACTGTGTGGAAGTTGTACTCCCTCAAGGAGGGCTTGAGGGTCCATGGACCATTATTTCAAACCAAAAAGGGAGTCCCTTGAGTGCTAAAATTTGAGAACCACTGCATCGACATATTGCAGCTTACAAGAACACAGGGTGTGTTTTTTTTAATCCCAAGTACTTCTAGATTTTCAACATGGCATAAATAAATCTGAAATAAACTTACTATCTAAAGACACCACATCTCTGTCATGGGGCAGTTGAAGTCTCTCCTCATCGCCACCTCTCCCATCCCCTCTTCTCTTATCTGCCTTTTTTACAATCTTCACTGCTGGCGAAGCCTCTGATGCCAGGAACTGTTCCTGAAATTTCAACAAATCTGCCTCGGACTCCCCAGGCTTTGGCCTTGGCAACATCTTTTTCCTTTATTCTCAATGCCTTCCTCTGGAGAGTCTGTCGGTCACCTGATGTAGACACAGAAAAAAGGAAACAAACAATAGGCTTGACTTGGGAAAACAAGGTTTGGAGGAATCCTTATTTTTATATTCTCAATTTTCACACACCTTGGGGCATTATAAAAGCCAAGCAATCGATCAATACCCAGTCCAAGGTGGCACTGAACAGCCACCCTGCCCTTCCCCCAGGAAAGGTGCCTGCTATGCCAACTATTACCAACCAAAACAACATGTAGAACCGCTGCACATATTTTTTTAAACAACTGGTGTATTATGTTACCCAAAGGAGGGTGGGGAGTTCTTGTTGGTAGATTTACTGTTTTAGGAAGGAGGAAGAACATTCTCCCCACAATTCTTCGATTTAACTGCTGCACAACTTTTCTGAAGGGCTTCTTTCCTTTGTTCTGTACTTCACAGCACCAGTAATTTTTTACAGCTTATTTATGGGACTGTCTCAGCAGGGGTAGCAATAAGCACCTTCCATCTAACTAGTTCATATTTTATGTGCATAAGCAGCATTACAGGACTTCAGAGACCAAACATTTGATACTTTAGAGAAATGGATTTCAAAGACCACCAGGGGAGCCAAATTGAACAAACTAACCACTTACATACATACAATTAAAACTGCTTTCTAATCCCCCCTCTAAAGGTTGCCTATATGTCCTGCCTCCTTTTTGGAAAAACTTAACTGTGCAAGTAGGCAGAAATAATTTATGCCTACTTACTATCATTTACAGGGTCTGGAGGGCCTTTGTTTAAAATGCATGATTAATTCCCAAACTTCTAACAAAGCAAACACTTCCCTCTTTTAAAGTAATAAATACTGGTAGTCTGGATCACCACAGAACAAACAACTGACAGCTGCAGCATCCATAATTCTGGCAGCTCAGCTTTCAGATTCAAAGGTGAAAGCAGGCAACATCTTTCGTCCAGAAAAAACGTCCTAAGATAGTTTGTCAGGATGCATGCAAAAAGAGAGAGTAGATTTTACCTCATCTTTGAGTCAAACTTCAACCCATACAATGCAGGGAACAGTGAGACAGCCATCCCACAATGGTCAGACTCATGCTATTCCAGTCTATCTAAACAATTAATATACTATTTTATCCTACCCTTACTCCAGTGGTAACCTCTTTCCCATTTTATTTGTATTTATTCAATATTTATACTCTGCTTTTCTCCCAAGTGGGGACCCAAAGCAGTTTACACTATCTTCTCCTCTTACCTCCCATGAAGTATGTTATAGTGAGAAATGATGACTCTCCAAGGTTTCCCTGCAACCTTCCTAGGAATTTAAGCCCAGGCCTCTTTAGTCTAGGTCTAAGTCTCTAACCACTGCACCACACTAGCTCTCCAGTGTGATAAGTTCTGTCAGTATCAATCAGCAATGAGGTACTTTCTTTCTAGAGATGTTTCCAAAATGTCATGAGACCAGAATGAAAGAAAGCTGCTCCAACACTTTTCCAGCACTGCATGAATTACTAGCCCTTTTCAGCAGCTATGTTTTACCATGCATATAGGAAGAACACACTGCATCTGATCTTATCCCGATATGTACTATTACCACTTTGTCTGAAAGGGTCAATACATTTATTTTTCAGCCTCACTACATACTTAGGTAGACCATCTCCCTATGTGCACAACTGCTAGGCTCCCGGTAAACATGACCCTAACGCCTGAAAAAGGGCTACTGTTAGGGTAACTTCTTATGCAAAATTCTGTATTCAGGTACACATTACTAGGCACACTACATCTGCTGTGAAGGAAACATCATTCATCTTTTAGATCTTTACAATACATGGAAGCAACAAGCATGTATTGTGTTGCCTCTTCCATTCATATCGATGCACTCTTCCATTTTTCAAAGAAGACAGCAACAAATAAGAAATGTCCTGCACACCAGAGACAACCACATATACTTTACTCTCATACCATGATACAAAATAGTGAGAATCCACTATAACATGCTCAATATTCCCATCTATTTGCTTCATACTGCACACATGTAGAGACTGCATTCTGTATTTGCATCCTAAAGGGTTAGACACAATTTTGGCCACAACCCCTTCTTGAAAATACAGCTTGAGTCACTAAGACAAAAACAAAATATGATATTCCCAGTACCCTACACTGAAAGTCTTAGTGCTAGGAACTTCTGTTTTTGCTGCTTTCTCACCTCCAAAATGGCAGCCCCAGCTTGAGTTTCTTCATTCCCCGAAGCTATGCATTTTTAGTCTCATGTGCATCACTGCTCTGACATCACTCTGTAGATGTGAGTAGCAATAGTAATTTTCACAGTAATACACCAATATGTATCGGCTGTGCACAGGACAACCTAGTGGGAACCTTCAAACAGGCATTTCACAGGCAGATCATTCCATTCAAACTTGCTGCATGACAGGTGGTCAAAGCTCTGCTTAAAAGTGGTCAATGGAATTCTCAGGTCTGATTTATTTGCGCCATTGCCAGGTAAGACTGTTGTGACTTTGCACTTGCCCACTATCTTGTTTAAACTGGACCAATATATATATATATTCAATCCTATTACACACACAATGTTAGCATGTCAGCACAACACACATCAAGATTATCTTTGGAATGTTAACATGACACATGGAATGGCTGAAGGGCGAGTTTATGAGAGACACTGGATATGTGCAACACTGTATGTATGGTGAAGTTCTTCTTGCCTGCAGCATCATGTATAAATCAGACCTAAGATTTGAAGGGTAAGATAATCACTAGCCTATGCCTAGACTTATCAAACACAAATTGTCTATGAAATGCAGAATTCTTTATGTTCTTTTCAGGTAGGTAGCCATGTGGATCAGCAGTAGAAGAGTAGGATTTGAATCTAGTGAACTCAAATCCTGCTGATCTTTATGTTCTTGGCATTCATCTCCATAGCAAAGAAAAAAAGAATGTCCATTAAATATTTTATCTACAAAGTCAAATTTTATTACCGGCTACAGGAATTTCAAAATACAAGCAAACTGACAAATATTTCTATAATTTGCCCCTGATAATCACATAACGAAGGGATTCCTTGATCTATGACCCATCTTTTGGATTTTGCACTGCTGGCTTTTCTTAGGCAGAAGTCTATGCATATTTAAATTAAACATGGGCTTTTCTACTACAGGATTGTCAATGCTGCTTCATAATATTTAATGAATGAAGGACAAATATTCCAATTATTAGTTTACAGGAAATCTTCTGCTGTCCCCTTCTGTTTTACTGTACTTACTCCCACTACTGAAAACTTTTAAAAAGATGCTGACTGAACGTGAGCCATATGCCCTAAACTAGTAGGGGGGGGGGGACGTTCTCTAAGTACCTCTTCATGTCGCCTCCCGAGTATTCAAGGCCATTTTTATAAGATCTAAATTACAACTAGGAAACCCACGTTCTAAACAGAAAAATTAACGGGATTCAGTGTCCTAACAAAGTCCTTTCAGCCAATTTTAACTACCAGCTATCACACATTTCTTCAGAAAATTAAATCCAGAGGGGGCCATTCCAGAAAACTGACTGTAGGTTAGTTACAGCGATCTCTACCCATATCCATGATCATTCGTTTTTATTCTAAAACTGCTGGTAGCGATAGTAGCAAGATTTCAAGTCAGTAGTCAACGCTTGGAGGGGCGATTAAAATGACTCACTACGCAGGAGAACAGGGGCTGGTAGTCTGTCTGCCCACGATCAGAAACATTTCTTTCTTAATTATCGCTGCCTGTGCCTAATGTTAAACCCCGTTGTCAGAAGGGGAGGGGGATGCTCCTGCTGCCCCCAAAGCCACACTTCGTTACTACCGAAGATGCCAGCCATAGAGACGAAACGCGCGCTTCTCTAGCAGGCGCCGACTGACCTGTGCTTCGCAAGCGGCTTCGGCCCTCCTTCAGCCTGAGCAGCGCTTCCGCTGATCAACCCAACAAGCGGTTCACACCCGGCCTCCCCTTCCGCTGCGGCCAGGATAGGGAGGAGGGTTCCCGGCAGCGCGCCTAGCCGGACTCCGCCCTCGTTGCCATTTTGAATGGCGGGTGGAGAGGTATCCTACTGACGCCCGCGGTCTGCTCAGGGGGTGGCTAACTGTATCTGGGTGTCTACATTTAGTCGTGCTGCGAGACTAGGCAGGGTTACTGGGAAGTAAATCACGGAGATTTCGGTGGGATTTACTCTCAAGTAACCGTGCAGGGGATGGTTCAGACGCCCAGTGAGAAAGGACGCAACACATCGCGCAAGCTTCTGAGGCCTCTTCATCAGAGTGGATGTTAAAAAATAGAACTAAGGGGGGAAAACCTCTTGGGTCATGAGGGTGAGACCTCTTCACCAGCTCTTCACCAAGGCCTGGAATGCCTTGTGTTAAGGGATTTTTAAGAAAAGGATCATATATACATTACTTTTTTAAAAAACATGAATTTCTAAGTTGGTCCTACCTCTCACAATTCTCAAAACAATTTCTTTGTTATTTTTATTACACTATACTGTATTGTTCTGTGACATGTAAACAAAGGTCAGTGTTAAAACTTTAAATTTTTCAGAATTTTGGCTTTGATTTTCTTACAGGTTCGCCATAAGTCGGAAGCAACTTGAGGGCACATAAGACACACACAGATCCCACACACAAATCTGTTTCTGATGTTTCAATTGCACTAACGCTTTCTTAACTTTTGGAGCTTTGTTTGGTTTTCTGGTGCTGGTCCATTGCTTTCAATGGTTGCCAGTTAGGCAGAAAATCAGGAGGGCACTTCTGAGCCTGGTGAGTTTCAGCCTAACTAAGTCAGGAAAACAGCAAAAGGCTTTTTTGACCTCCAAAACCTTAAGCTTTTTGAGCTCATAACTCTTGTCAGTTGCATGAGGTAGATAAGTGGTGAGTACAAAGAAGAAGGTGGGAAATGTTTGGTTTATACAAAGTCGGAACAGAAAGTCAAGCAATATAAATAGAGCTTTTTTGTTTTTTTTAATGCCAATAGTCATATATAATGTACCAATTTCCTCCTATTCCTCCCTCCTTCTGCAGATCCCAACTAGTCTATTCCTGAGGGTCTACTCTCTCTAGCTGAGTGGGGTGGGCCAGCGCATCAGGATTTGGGAGAGCCCCAGAAAAGGTTTTAGTACTCAGACTCAGTTTCATCACAATTTCTCCCCTCCATATATGCATTATAGAACGATGTCAGTAGTATTCACTCCACAACTTATAAATAGCTATATGACTACTATGCACTTTCCCATAAAATGCATACAATAATATGATACAATTATTAACATTCAGTATATATAATCTCTGAGCAAGTAGGGTTGTCCCCCTGGGGTTGTCAAGTCTTCTATAGGAGACTGGCAGAGGACAAAATGCTTAAAAAAATGAGTGTCACTATACTGTGTAAAGCACAATATAAACAGAATCCAGACCAACTAATAGGATCCAGTCAGCAAAGGTATGAACTGCTCCCCATTAGCTGGTGTAGTCTATTCAGAAATAATAGAACTCAGTGTAAGTTGCTTCCTTGAAGGTAAACTCTGGTTTAGTGATGCTCTGTAGATAAAAAATAACAGGCCCACAAAGTTCCCTTGTCCATAACATTATGGTTTGTTACTAGTCCCTATGTCACAGTTTGTTATTAGTCCCTTAATATTTTATTCCTAATTCAAAATGAGCTGAACACATGAAGCTGCTGATTCTGACTTAGACTGTTGGTCTATCATGGTCGGTACCCTGTACTTTGACTGGAAGCAGCTCTGCAGGTTGAGGTCTTTGACATCACTTACTACCTGATCTTTTTTTAACAGGAGATGGCAGAGACTGAATCTGGGACTTTCTGCAGGAAGAGCAGATGCTCTTATTGAGCCATGGCCTCTCCCTGGATCTGTTTTGATCTTATATGTCAGTTTTGCATATGCACAGTAGATGTTAGGTACACTGGTCAGTACTTGCTGTTGCTGCATGTTCAAAAGCTGATGTTCAAAAGCTTCTTACTTGGTATCAGTACTTTGAGAACAGTACTTTGCAGTGGTGCTGTAGAGCCCAGGAATGAAATTGTCATCCTTAGAATCAGCCAAGTCACATGAGCCCAAGGATAGAATATGCATCATCCTGTAATTGTAACTTTTACAAAGAAAATGAACAAGGAAGGTTAGAAAAGTAAAAGACTTTCTAGTCTAATGACTGGAAAACCAGAAAAACTAACTAACCATTTAGAAACTCAGCAAACATAATAATCATTTGAAAAATCCTGAATGCCATCCAAAGCAACAACCAAACTTGTGGAAAGAATATAAGTCACGCACTCTCGCAACTTCAAAAATCCTAGCCTTTGTGATGTTTTTAGTTTGCTACCTTTTCCTGCACTACAGTTCCCAAGTAGCATTGTGAAATGTGCATGAGCCAAGTATAAAATTATAAACCAGTTTAGAACTTCCAGTAAAAAAGCTATCTTTTTCCTGGAACAGATGCCACTTATAATTAACAATGTAAGAGCAGCCATGCTGTATCAGATGCCCACAAAAGCCTACAAGGAGAGCATCACAACACAGAGTCCTAGTGCAGAGGCTCAGATGACCAGAAGTGAAGTCTCAGTGCAAAAGGGCTCCGTTATCCTAAGTACATCTACTAAAGCCGACAGCTACAAGGAGAACCATGCAGTAATGACATAAGATGTATGACCGAGGTAGGCATGTTTATATTATTTAAATACACACACACATATATATATACACACGCACACAAAAAACAAAACAAAATTGTTACATTAACCTTAAAAGAGCCAAATCCCTTTGTCCATACCCATCAGATCCATGGCCCTCTTTTAAGGTGTGGTCATAGCATCTGAAAGACAAGACAACCCTTCAATAGCTCTAGCTATTACTGACCAAGACTTTGATTCACTATAATCATCCTTTTCAAACCTCCAATTAACAGTTTGAGAACCTTCCTTCTTTTCAGTCGCAAGCAATCATCTTTTAAAAAAACACAAATTGCTTCAGCTTTGGTTGTTGTGGGTTTTCCGGGCTGTATTGCCGTGGTCTTGGCATTGTAGTTCCTGACGTTTCGCCAGCAGCTGTGGCTGGCATCTTCAGAGGTGTAGCACCAAAAGACAGAGATCTCTCAGTGTCCGACACTGGCCTTGAAAGCGTTCGACAATACATTGCTTCAGCTTTGATTATATCCAGTAATACTTTACATCATGATACACTGCCTTTTTGATGATAAGGAAAATCTGTTGCTTCTTGCTGCACAGGTAGAAGTTGCCATGAATGGTAATGTCTGTCCAGATTAACACAAATTGTTAATTTGCACAAAATATAGTGCATTCTTCAGTTATTTTGTGTGATTTAACCCACAAGGAATCATAAACTGAGTAAAACATTACATTAGGAAAACCTATTTTACCATTCAAACCTACTTCTGATATACTCCAACATTAGTCTTCTTTTCTCCCCTTTCCCCTCCTCTCCCTACTTTTGCTACTTTCTGCAGAGTAATCTTCTCTTATTCCATGATTGCTAAATTTGGTCAAGACATGAGCCTGTGGTGTGGGACTTTATCAAAAGCTTTTTGGAAATCCAAGTGTACAATGTCTACCAGATCACCTTTATTCATATGTTTGTTTACCCACTCAAAGAGCTACCAAAGTTTGGTAAACAGGAGGACTTCCATTTACAGAAGCAAAGTTGATTTTTCCTCTGTAAAGGCTAGTTCCTCTATGGGCTTACTAAATCCATATTTAATAACAGTTTCCACCAATTTACCTGGAATAAACATTGTCAGCTAGCCTCTAATTTCTGAATCTCCTTCAATCCTCTTTTTTTTTTTAAAGCAATATTACCTTTGCCACTTTCCAGTCTGGCAGGGAGACGAGTTTTGGCGACTAGTCAAATTTTCACTAAGTGATCAACAATGTCATATTTTCATTCCTTAAGAATCCTCAGTTGTATGCCACCCGGTTCTGGTGACTTCCTCTTTCATCATGTCTGTTTGGCTTAGTTCTGCAGACACCTTTCCTGAAAAACCACTCTGTTCTGCACAGATAACTACCTTCTATTTTCCATGGTGAAAATGAACACAAATACTTTTTCTGCAATTCTCCTGTCTTCCTTTATCATTCAAGTACCTCACTACTTCCTTGAATGATTTCCTGCTTCTTACTTATTTAATAGATGCAGAGAAGTTAGCCGTGTTAGTCTGTGGTAGCAAAATCAAAAAGAGTCCAGTAGCACCTTTAAGACTAACCAATTTTATTTTAGCATAAGCTTTCGAGAATCAAGTTCTCTTCGTCAGATGCCTGATACAGAGACTGGACAAACACAGAAGAGCAGAGGGAAGAGGCAATTAGGGGGGGAGGGGATCTGACGAAGAGAACTTGATTCTCGAAAGCTTATGCTAAAATAAAATTGGTTAGTCTTAAAGGTGCTACTGGACTCTTTTTGATTTTACTTATTTAAGGAATTCTTAAGGTATGTTTTAATGTTTTTAGCAGTGAACTCCCCATATGATCATTTTTCCTACCTTATTGTAAACCTAAAATTGTATTGCCAGAACCTGTGCTTCTTTGGGCACAACTTTTCCTTTTTAAAGCAAGCTATATCCCACTGATTTTCCCCTTTCCATCCGGTTTCTGAAATGCCCACAATTCAGAGTTCAACATTTTATCTTTCTCATCTTAGCTCCAAAATGTCTACCATTTCTACCTAACAGCTATACTTTGCTTCTACACAATTTCCCCATGGCTCTTTGGAGTCCTTAAAGAGCAGTAATTTCCTGATACATTTTCCCTGTCAAGATCGAGCTCATCTCCATGTAGATTATCCTGAATACTTAACTCCTCACCCTGAAACAGATGTCCTGGAATTCTTGTCACTTTTCCCCACAAGAGGTCATTCAACGGCTGTTCTGGGACCTGTTTGAGCATTTGCAGTCTGGTTCCACTTAAGTTGAAGTGGAATCCATCTCTTTTGTACTGGCTTGGCTTGTGGGCCCAGTGTCAAGGGGGGTAAGGGGTGAGGGTAAGGTGGCAGAAGACACAAAAAACTTGTTGGAATTTTTAAAAGACACAACTTTATTCATTTACAGTATATGGAAACTTGGCACTGCATAGGACACAGATCCAAGTATCAGCTGACCCACCTGCTGGCCAATGATCCTCTCACTCCTTCAGCCCACCTGCTGAAAGGAGGAACCGCAGAATGACAGGCTGTGGGATTCCACATGGGCGCAAACCTCTGCATGGATCCCCTTGCCACCTGGGAGTGAGCATGCCCCAACAGCTCCTGACTGGGCTTGTCCTTCCAATGCATCACCCCCAAGACCCTTAAGAGATCTCCAAGTATGGGGAAACTGGGCTCATGCCACTGTTCTCACCCAAAAGGATCCATACCCAATGTCACCCCCCCCAAAGTTGTGACAGAGATAGAATAGCCTAGAGCAAAAACCACATTGACACCATGAAGTACAGATCCCAAAGGCAACCATCAAGCACAGATTTTTGAATCCAAGAGCCAATACATGTCAGGGTCTGCCATACTGGGAGAAAGTAGCCTGTGTAACGCCATATTAATTCTTGTAGTTGTTTAGTCTTTCTCCCCCTCCAGGTCAGTTCAAGTGCCGGGACATTTCCATGGGAGAGGATGCTACGTCTTACCTGTTTTCTTCTTCGCCAGCCTTGATGAACCAGCGTTCCCACAGGGCGGCCTCCTGCTATGTGAACTCTGGGGGGAGGCTGGGATCTGGGAGTTTGAAGTGTAACAACTTTCATTTTGTAACTCATTCCTAACAAAGCTTTGCTCAGCCAGGATCTGCTGGGTCCTGGAATATGAACACCTGGGCCTGAATGCTGTCTTTCTAATAAAACCTTTTGGAATCAAAGGACCTTGTCTTCTTGCAGAAGGGAGGAAGGCAGACTCTAGCCAAATGGAATGCCATAGCCTGACATTTTGTTAGGAATGAGTTACAAAATGAAAGTTGTTACACTTCAAACTCCCAGATCCCAGCCTCCCCCCAGAGTTCACATAGCAGGAGGCCGCCCTGTGGGAACGCTGGTTCATCAAGGTCGGCGAAGAAGAAAACAGATAAGACGTAGCATCCTCTCCCATGGAAATGTCCCGGCACTTGAACTGACCTGGAGGGGGAGAAAGACTAAACAACTACAAGAATTAATATGGCGTTACACAGGCTACATTCTCCCAGTATGGCAGACCCTGACAATACAAATGCCCAACTACCCATAGAACGAGGATGGGATGGGTGGGAGCTGGTTCAGGATAAGATTGCTGGAGGCCTGGCCAGCTCTGAAATTTCTCCCCCCAGCTGGCAGACCAGAGGGAAGACTGTGTCTTTCAGGTCCTCCAGCTGGGAAGCCCTCACCAATGCAGGCCTGGCCGGCCCATTGTTGATTGGCTGGGCATTCTGAACTTCAGGCTGCCACGCTGCCCACCTGGAGGCTTCTGGGCCACAAACTGGGGCTGCAGGTAAATCTAGGGCCTGGGCTTCTTCCAAATTTCTCCCAATTCCTAAGAAGCCGCCACCACAGCCACCACCACCACTACCACGCATTGAGATCTCTAATCACTGCATGTCTAGCTGGCTCTGTGTATGAAACAGGTAATGTTTCTGACAATGCATCCTTCGAAATCCTGGACATTAACCTCCTGCTTAGCATTCTACATTTTTCCTCCAGGACCACACAACTACACTTGCTGATGTTGTTGGTGCAGTGCGCAGCATGCACCACAACCATTGGCTTTTCCTCCACACTCTCTACCACTCTATCTACACAGTCTGTAATGTCCACAATCTTTGTCCTTGGGGGCAATTCTGCCTTCACAGTTGGGTTTGACTTTAGTGTCTTTTAATTTGAAGCTAAGTTGTTTATTTAGAGTGAAGTAATTGCTCAATTTATCTTATTTTTTTACTTAATTTATACCCCACCTTTTTCTTCATTGAGCACCCACGGTGGCTTGTATCATTCTCCTCTCCTCCATTTTATCCTCACAACAACCCTGTGAGGTGGGTTAAGCTGAAAGTATGTGACTGGCCCAACAGCAAGCATCCACGGTAGAGTGGGAATTTGAACCTGGTTCTCCCAGATCCTAATCTGACACTCTAGCCACTATACCACATTGGCTCAATATTGAAGGCAACAGAGTCTAGTACCCGTGGCTTCCTCACCCAGTTGCTGAACTCACACAATTTTTATCTTTTTCCAGATGCTTTATCACTGAGGCTGTGACGTTTCCTTGCTGGAGTTCTGTTGCTCGCAGAGACACAATTACAATGCAAAACACACCAAGTTCACCCAACACTTTCTCAAGACAGCACATTGACTAGTTCGTAAAGTGTTTTAGCAATTCATAAAGACTGGCCCCCGTTTCTAATGATAAGGAAAGACATCTCTTTTGATAGTTGTGTATATTTTCTCTAGTGCAGAACTAAAACAGATCTTATTGTAGAATCATTGTATTTAAAACTCTTACAATTCACTCAGTCAGTGATCGGCTGTAGAAAAGAAAGCAGATGAAGTCTAAATGTTCCTGTTCCTGTTGCAATTTATCATGACTGCCTTATTTTTTTCAGTGGAAGAGAGATTTACATGTCTTGTCATCATCAAGATTTATTATTTCTAGAGTGTTTAACTTGTCCAAGATGCCTTAATTAGATAAAGATGTAGAAAAATCCCTGCCTGCAGGCTTACTTCTAATGGAGATGTAGTCAAGAGAAACAAAGATAGGAAAGGATTGTTTTCACATTTCCTCTTTCCTTCCTTACTGCATACTAGTCTGTGCTTATATTGTTAATTAAGATGGTTTTAGAATGACTGAAAAGTGGTGCCACAGTTCTGCTGCCTTCACCTGGGTCAATGTGTATCATGTTCAGTGATGAAATTTAAAAAAAAAAGTAACATAAGAACAGCCTGCTGGGATGAAGCCAGTGGTCCATCTTGTCCAGCATCCTGTTTAACACAGCCGCCAACCAGTTGCCCTGGAGGACCAATAAACAAGGCACAGGGGCTGAGGCCCTGCCCTGCTGCTTCCCTCCAGCACCTGAGAGCTTATTGAGAGCTTTGCTTTCTCTGGGTATGGAGGCTCCCTACAGTCACCATGGCTAGTAGCCATTGGCGGACCTTTCCTCCAAGCTATTTATGGTTGTGGCCATCGCTGTCTCTTGGCAATGAATTCCCCAGCTCAATTACTCATTGAGTAGAGAAGTATTTCCTTTAGTCTATTCTGAACCTATTTCCCAACAATTTCATTGGATGTCCCAGAGTTCTAGTATTTTCAGAGAGGGAGAAAAAGCTCCCTCTAGCCACTTTCTCCATCTCATGCATAATTTTATACACGTCTATCACTGCTCCCCTTAGCCATCTTTTTTCCAGACTGAAAAGTTCCCGACTAGCTAGCCTTTCCTCACGGGAAAGGTGCTCCAATCCCTAATCATCTTGGTTGCCCTCCTTTGTACTTTTTCTTGGACTGCAATGTCCTTTTCAAGCTCCAGCAACCAGAACTGCACACACACAGTATGAGGAAATTACATTATTAGCCATAATAATTCCTAGCATGGAGTTTGCCTTTTTCAATTGCAGCTGCACACTGGGTTGACATTTTCATTGAGCATTCCACTACAATCCCAAGATCCTTTTCAATTTCAGTTCAGACCCCTTCAGCATATATCTAAAATTAGGATTTTTTGTTCCACCTCACACCCAGGTTGAATTTCATGTGCTATCTGTTTACCTACTTACCCAATTTAGAGACATTTTGTATTCCTGGTTTTCACCATCTTGAATAATTTGGTATCATCCACAAACATGGCTACTTAGAGTGTTCAGCCCCAATGCCAAATCATTTATGAACAAATTAAATAGCACTGGTCCCCAAACTGATCTTTGTGAGTCCCCAGTGTTCATTTCCCTCCATTATAAGAACTGTTAATTTATTCCTACATCTCTGCTTTCTGTCATTTAACCAACTTTTAATCTATTAAAGGATCAGTCCTCTTATCCCATGATTGCTAAACTTAGTCAGGGGTCTTTGGTGAGGGATCTTATCAGAAACCCTTTGGAAGTCCAAGTATATTTATATATTTTATTTATTTATTGGATTTTTTATCCACTCTCCCCATTAACAGGCTCAGAGATGAATACAACATGAATAAATAAATTACAATAAAACAGCATTAAAATCATATTATAAAGTAGCAAGTTGCTCCATCCCCATCCAAAAACATTCCATGAGCTGGAAACGGGCAGAATATATGATGTCTACTGGATCGCTCTTATTCACATACTTGTTAACTTCTCCAAGAGGTTGGTGAGGCAGGAATTCTCTTTATACAAGCTATTTTGATTTTCCCTCAACAGACTTTCTTCCTTGATGTGCTTAGTAATTCTCTCTTTAATAACAAGATCTAGTAATCGAACTGGAACATACATTAGGCTAAGTGATCTGTAATCTCCTAGATCTGCTCTGGATCCCTTTTTAAAAACTGGGGTGACAGTTGCTGTTTCCAGTCGTCCAGCACAGAGGCTGACTTTGGTGACAAATTACATATTCTTGTTAGTAGATCAACAGTTTCATATTTGAGTTCTTTAAGAACCCTCAGGTGTATGCCTTCTGGACCTGCAGACTTGCTGGTTTTCAATTTGTCTAGTAATCATAGAATTTCATTTCTATTCACCTCAGTTTTAATCAGTACTTCGTACACATTTCCCCCAAAACAATGGCTCCATTGTGGGCACATGCCCTATATTTTCCACAGTGAAAACAGATGCAAAGAATTCATTCAGTTTCTCTGCCATCTCATTTTCCATAAGTAATCCTTCTATTCCTTTGTTATCCAAAGGCCCAACTGCCTCCCTAGCGTGTTTCCTGGTCCTGATGCATGTGAAGAAATGCTTATCACTTGTCATAATGTTTTGGCAATCAGCTTCTCAGATTTTTGTTTTGATTATCATATTGTCAACTTACATTGTTTTGCCAGAACTTGTGCTCCTTTCTGTTCACCACCAGGGAAGTCTTCCATTTTTTAAAATAAGCCTTTTTGGCTTTTATGGCTTCCTTGTTGTTAACCATGTATATATGCATCCTTTTAGACTTGTTGGTACCTTTTCTGATTTAAGGTATGTATTCTGTCTGGGTCTTGATCTCCATAAATTTAAATAGTTTCCAGGCATCTTGGGAGGGATTTGATTCTCTTAATTCTCCCTTTTAGCTTTCTTCTGACTAATCCCCTCTTTTGCACAAAGTTCCCTCTTTTGAAATCAAAAGTTATTGTTTTGGACTTTGAAGGTGAATATCTGTTAACATGAATCACTGTTCCCAATCAGTGCAGTCAGGCCTCCTGGCCAACATATAGGATCATAGAATCATAAAGGTTGGAAGGTATCTAGTCCAGCCCCCTACACAATTCAGGAAATTTACAACTACCCCGCCCCACACACATACATCCTCAGTGACCCCTGCTCCGTGCCCAGAAGTTCCAATAGCTAGGTGGATAAACCACAACTTGAGGGAAACAGTACAGAAATACAACAATCAAAATATATAAAGTATATTCTAAATGCAAAGTGCTAGCGCTTTTACATAAATACTTATATAAATAGGAATAATTCAGAAATATAAAGACAGATGTAAAATCCAATATGCAAAGAAATGTTCACAAAGTCATATCCAGATAATGTCGGCTACATATAGTAATAAATCACAGTCTCTAAGGTAAGTTTCTTTTTCAATATAGCAGCCGCAGCCAAAAGAAGTTGCTTCAGACAAAACTGGAATTCCGCAGGTAAGTATATCAAGGGTTAACTGATGTTCCTTGCATGTTTGCTGTTATTAACAATGGAAAAGGGAGGACAAAAAAGACCTTAATCCATTATGGAGCAGGTAGAAATTCCACAGGTGATCCTTCAGTAACTCAAAATGCTATTCTTATTCACTCTTATTAAATTCAGATAAAAAATCCACTGGTATAGTGAACCAGAAGGGTTCCAAGGTACTGAGAAGGTAGGAATTCCACAGGTAAGTCTACAATAATTCCAACCATTCCAGAAATGCTAATACTGAATATTCTGTCTCATTTCAGAAGGAAATCCAAAGCCTGCTGGTAAAAGGAACCAAAAGGATCCGATGGTACCAAAGAAGCGAAGATTTCACAGGTAAATTTATAAGGAAATTCAAAGCTGCTAATGCTGTGTATTCTTTTTCATTTCAGGTGAAAACTGGAATGGAAAAAAGAGGCCACTAAGACCACATTACCTGACAAATGGCCAGCTAGATATTCTAACTTGTTTCATAATATGTACATCATCAGGGGCAAGCAAAATCGATTCACCAATAAACTGAAATAAAGTATAATAAATTTCATCAATACAACTTAACAGTGTGAATGAATGTAAATAACACAAGATTAACAAAATCCTTACCAAAATACATTAGACTGTTCACTTCTAACACATTCTCTCGGCATGCCTAAGAAAATCGGCCGATGCAAGTGAGTGGGTTACTTGTGTTGGCCGATTTTCTTAGGTGAACCAATTTTGCTTGCCTTTTCATTATGTTACCCTACAAACAGGTAAGATCAACAGCTGCCTATACCTGAGAATTCTTTGGTTCCCACTTCATAGATGACCCTCCTGAAGAGTTCAGGAAGGCTGCCTGTCATGCTTAAGGATGAGTCTGTTGCTTATGGAACTCGAGCCTCCAGAATGCACAGCAATCAAAACAATTGTTGCATCCAGGGCAGAGCCTGACACTTTTACTCTACCCGGGAGTCCCAGAATGCACAGATGTAATCACAAACAACCAGGGCAATAGACAAGAGCAAAACCACAAACCAGTACAGAACCAAGAAGCCAAAGATTCTGTCCGAAAACTGTGTGTGTGTGGGGGGGAGGTCTGGAGTTCAAGGTTCAAAACTTGGGAGCCAGGACAGGAGGCAGGGACTGGGTATCTAGTTGAAAAACAAGCACAGATTAGCAAGACAAAATGCAAGACAGTAAGTGAGGTAATCCTCTGGGTCAAACCACACAAGACAAAATACACTTGAATTACACTCAAATACATACTAATTACAAAATACACTTGAATTACCTGTATACTTTGAATGCATTTTGTCTCATGTGGTGAGACCCTCTGTTTACTGAGTGAATCAGCTCAAAGGGGGGGCAGCAAACAAGGTTGCTTCCACAACATACCCTGCCTAGCACATTCCTTTGATTTGCCTAATTAGCTGACTCATCCCAGAAGCCCAGGTTTGCTTCTTACTGGTTTATCATTCCTCCTCCTGTAACGAATCTGCTTCAGGAGCTAGGGCTGACTGTCATTCTGTAAATAACTGGGTGCTTCTTCGTCTCTCCTGAGCTGTCAAATGCTCCCAGTGTCTCCTGCACTCAGCTGGTTCAAGAGACGCTGGTGATGACTGACACTGTCAGGTCTCTGCTCCGTTTCTTTTGGGTCTTGCAAGAATGAGCAACCCTCATTTCCTGATGCTCCTTTTCTTGGCTCTGCCTCTAAAATCAGCTGCTCAGGCGAGAATTCCTCCAATGCAGGGCCTGATTCTTCCATTTCCTCATCCTTGGAGGAGGAGGCAGCTGGCTGGCTCACAACACTACTACACTTTTAACATCCCACAGAGTATGTCAAGTTCAGTGGGCTGTCTAAAGATGGGGATATGTCAGGCACTGGTGAGAGGAAGAATACCGTTTTTGTGTGTATCTAGGCTTGAGTTGCCAATGGAGGTGCCAGTGGGCTTTTGATTCTGCTGGTTCTTACGGACATCAGTAGGACTTTCTAACAAAAATAGGTGTTAAATTAGTCTTTCTATACCTAAATTTCACTGTGTGATGATCACAGGCAAAGTTGGTTGGCTGATATTCTATCATACCTTAATATTGAGCTGGAATGACAAAGAAAGAGATGTTGTCAGCTCGAGGTGATGAGAAAGCTTTAGGAATTCAGCACGTCCCACATTCCGTTTCTAAGATGAGGACAAGTTATCACAGAGGCATGCTGAGCTGTGAGTCTGATTGAAAGGGGAATAAATCAGCACTGAAAACATAGATGTGAAGTTTCAAATTCACTCAACTGCTTCTCGCATTATATTTTAAGCTTCACATGAACTACTGTAAGCAGGCCACTTTATCTAAGCAGATGAACCTGACTTCTACTGCATCCGACCATTGGTCTATCAAAGTCAGTATTGTCTGTTCTGACTGTCAGCCTCTCTCCAGGGTCTTTTATGTCACCTACTACCTGAATCTTTTATCCAGAGAAACCAGAGATCAAAGCTGGGAGCATGTGTTGTGAATAAGAGGTTCAAAGAGGCCTCTAATTGCACCCCAGAAAATCAAATCCTGACAAAGACTATCCCAGGAAAGGGAGGCAATAAAGTTTCTAACCAAACAGAGATGATGTTCCAACCATTTGCTTAACTGTCAAAGTGGGCCAGAAGGATGGCTGTCCATGTAAGCCATTGTGAAGAAATAAAGCTGAGGCTACGTGCAACTCAATGCGCCACTATACCACTGGAGGGAGACTTGCCTGGAGGACCAGGCAGGATGTAATTCCAAATCCAGGATTCAGAGTTGGGAAATCTGCAAAAAACACGGAGAAGGGTTAAAAACTCTGAACATCCTTTGTTCTGTATGCACTGTGTATAACACGCAGTTTCATATGTAAGGGTTCACGAGTGTAAGCTGTGTCCCACTGGGACCATAAGCAGGAGGAATAGAGGAGCATTTTGCTTCTATTGCTGATGCCCTAGAGAAGATCTGGTCCCATCTCAATGAAGGGGATGTGAGATAATATCTGTAACTCCCAAACAGCTTAGCAGAATGTTGTTATATTCTTTTTTTCTTAGCTCTGCAATAGACTTTGTGTTATGATAGTACTTTCCCTGTATTTCAGTATCCTCTAGTATAATATAATAAAAACTGTTCTCTGTTTAAGAAAGCAAACTGTCAACATTCCTCTCTACATGCCTAGACATTTGTTTATGCTCAGTGCTCTACATGTGCTCAGAGGCTCACTAGGGCTAAACTGCTGGTGAAAGAGAAACCTGAAGATAGATAGATAGATAGATAGATAGATAGATAGATAGATAGATAGATAGATAGATAGATAGATAGATAGATTGATAGATTGATTGATTGATTGATTGATTGATTGATTGATTGATTGATTGATTGATTGATTGATTGATTGATTGATAGAATTTGTGGCCCGCTGTCCCTGCAAGCAGGCTCGGAGCAAATAACATCATATAAAAGTTAAAACAACCCACAATATAAAATAGAATCCATCAATATTACAGATACAATAAAACAACATCACAATGCAGTGCTCAATATTGCCCAACCCAAAACATCTCCATCTTGCAGCCCCAGCAGAACAATTACAACTCCTGTCGGGTCCTGGTTTCCAAAGACAAAGATCAGTATGGTGATGGCAGAACCGAAGGACAGCTGACCAACAGGAGGGGAGCATGGGGATTAGCTCAGACACATGAGTGCACACATGACTCTCACCTGAGCTGTAACAGCATGGAAAGCAGATGCTCTGCCACTGAGCCACAGCCCCTCCCCACTTGGCTGTCACAATCTAAACCCTGCATCTAGACAAGATTTTTTTTAAAAAAATTTAATTCGGATTTCTATTCTGCCCTCCCCACGAAGGGCTCAGGGCAGATTTCTGCAAGCAACAGAGCTCCTCTCCTGGAGAAAGAGCTGGGTGATATTGGCTTATAGAAACTGAGACTGGTTTATAGAGACTGATTGACAAGTTGGAGGACCTAACCTTTGATCATCTCCGCAAGAAACCAAATTTCAAAATGTAGGAAGTCTTACGATCCCTCTCATTGTTAATTATAACTTTAAAATAGTTTCAACAGATAAATGTCTGGACCAACTCTTTAGTGCTCTGAAGACTTTGTATTAATTTCAATCTTTACTCACTTGTGCGGGAGAGGGGGAGTGCTTGGGTTTGATGTTCAGCTATTAGGAGGTAAAATTAGCAAAGGGCAGCTGAGTGTGGTAAGCCTGCATATAAAGCAGTTATTACACATTTAACACTCAATACATAATTAATGTGTGTTGGAATGGAAGGAAAGGCTTATGGAAAAAGAGCCCTCCTAGTCAGCTAATGCAAGTGACATTGATCCCTTGCATTGATGGAATCCTAGAATTAGCTTCTTTACATGGATTTTGAAAAGTCTTTTTCAGGTATAAGCCTTTCATCCCTTCTGATTTTGAAACCAACCTTCATTTCAAATATATGGGCCACTGCTGCAGCCAATGAAATAGTCACATCATATCCTTCCATTCTACTTATCTAAATTCTATTGCATTTCTCATGTGTCGATCACAAAATGTGTCAATCACAAAATGAGATACATGTGTTGTTAAATGCTCTTATATTGCATTTGTTCCAATCCTCAGACATGCTGTTTGACTCAAGGAAGAGCATCCATGTAAAAAAGGGGGATGTGACAGATCCGTGTAAACAAGACGGCCTTCTTATGTCACTTTTTATACAGTGTAGTTCCTTGTGACAAATGCAACTTCTGAAGATGTTGAGAAGATCTGAAGAATCTGAGAACACTTACAGTACAATCCTAAACAGTTACACTTTCTAAGACCATTTACTTAGAAGAGTGTAACTCTGTTTAGGATTGCACTGCTAATAGCACAGGAATCTGTATTATGGAATGTTCACTCTATGGCATTCCATACTAGACATGCTGTGATTTCCTCACCATTACCATATAATGTATCAGTTGCTATTCTATCAAAGCAACTTCCTACCATACATGAGGTATGAAGTGTTTTGCAGGCAAAACTGGCTATATGTCTTTGGGACAGACTTGGCACTGGGCAGATGCTATCACATTCAGAACAGCTTAGTTTTTATTGTCCACAGGATGGTGGCATCACCTCAGTAGGTCATCATCAATAATGCTCGTTTGGCATTTCTGCTTTTCACAGCACCATGTTTGGCTAGAGTGGCTGGTGTTGTTTTAGTGGTGCTGCACCCAGATTATTGCACTCTGCAAAGTTCTGCTTTAGCTGGAATTGGGATGATAACGATTTACAGGTTGTTCAAGACATTGCATAGTTGTTTACCAAAGCAGAAACTACCCTTCAGTCTTGTCTTCTGGACACCTCATTTGCTGTGTTCTTATTAGTTCCCTGAACCCCTTTAAGCAAAGTAAAAAGAAGCTGCTTGCCGTGTGGCAAAGAAGTCCTATTTGGAGTTTCTTGGTTCCTCACTGTTCCTAAATCAACCTGCCTGACCCTGTGCTTTCTTCTCTGGAGTGGACTTCCATCTTCCCTGAACCCGTTTGCTGCTCCTTGCTTAACTACCAGGAGTTTTCATGTTCCTGATACTGTCAAAACTTACTTACAACCTGCTCTGGCAATGCTGCTGGTTATGCCCTGCAAGCCTCTTAACAGAATCTGTCCTTAGCCTCAGAGTGTATCCTTCTTTCACTTAGTTGTGTATATCTTGTGTGTGTTTTGCATGTTGATAACAATATCATTTACCCAAAGTTCCTCCACCCCACCCTGCTCAAAGCACCTGTGAGAAACTACTTGGATATCACTCAAGGCCTTCAGAATATGAGATCTGAAGCAAATAAACAGAAGTGTGATGACATCACAGATAGCTCTGGTTGGCAGCAGGAGACAAAATAATGTACGGGTACCTGCAGCTGAGAATGCAGGCAGTAGACTCCAGAGTGGGGGAATTCCGCCTTACAGGAGAGGATAAAGCAGTGGGGGGGGAGAGTTGCTGGCCTGAAATTAAATGGCTGTAAACATGATGATAAATACAAAGCATATCTTAAAGAGGGAGAGAAATGGGGAAAGGTTTGGGCATTTCTATGACCATTCAGCAATTAAGTGTGTTCCTATGGCCCTTTAAAAAGACACTCAATTTCCAATTGCCTTTTGATGTCCTTTGGAATATGATCTGCAAGAAGGTAGCCAGAAATAGAATGGAGTCTTTGTCTCCTGGTCCTCTTTGCTAGTCTTGCCTAGCAAACAGCAGAACAGATAATGCAGAGTTGTGGTGGGGCACCTGAGCCATTGGTTGATTTTTGGCTGACAGCACCTCTCCATATCCCTTTTTAGACTGGAGATGCTACGGACCGAACCTCTTGCATGCTCTGACAATCAGAAGAACCAGGCTCATTTCAGAGGGGCCAGTGATCGGAGACTGCTTAGATGAAGTCCAAGAACCCAAATGTATGAACATGACAAAGAAACAAGAATTCAGGCGTGGGGTCTGAGATCCAAGATCTGAGATCCTAAAGGTAGCGCTTTGGAGAGCAGGGGCGTCCCCGTGCAGGGAGTCCTGCCTCCAGCTCACAGGGCCCCGGGAAGAGCAGCCGGAGTCCCCCGTCGGCAGATGCTATCGTCCGCTCAAGGGCACCTTGCCTTCCACGGCCGCCTGCGGGAAGAAGCCCCAGCTGCGTCCCGGGGGAGAGAGCGCTTGCCCGTTCTTCCCGCCGCTCATCCTCGGGAACGCCGCGCGTGTGTCGGGGCAGCTCGCACAGGGAAGCCCGAAGTTGGCAGCCCCCCAGCTCCACTGCAGACTTGGGGACTGCAACGGCTGAGGATTTCTCGACAAGGGACAGCGGGCCAGACGGCCGCAAGCAGTGCCAGAGAAGCCGCCGCCGCCCGCCCGCCCGCCCGCCCCCTCTGCCTCTCCCGGGGCGTCTCGAGCGCGTCCCCTTTGGAGTCCCAAAGTTAACGAGCCGCCGCCGCCGCCGCAGTGTTGCCTTCCCTGCCAGACAGGCGGTGACAGTCCCGCCCGCCGGAGCCCCTAGCCCTAAAGAGGGCGCCCGGCGCTTCCTGGCCCGCAGGGCAAGAGCCCAGCCGCCGGACACCCAGGATCGGGGCGAGGGGCCGGGGCGGTGGGAACGGAGCTGGACCAGCTCGGGCTGCCGTAGATTTGCCAGGACCATGGAGAGGAAGCTGCAGTCCGAAAGCCGAGGCCGGTAGCCCCCCCCCCTCTGCCCCCCGCAGCCGGAGGAGGAACTTTCCTGTCTCCTGGCTGGCATTTGACAGCGGAGGGGAGCGACGAGATCTGTCTGGAATGGCAAAGAATGTCTTCGGAGAGGGAAACGGAATCAGCCGCCAGAACAACTGCAAATACTCAAGAAGCAGCGGGAACTGCAGCGGCAGCTGCTTCAGAGGAGGTGAGCCGCCAAGGGCACGCGGGAGTCTGTTGTTGTATGGCGGGGGGGGGGGTGCGGGATCGGGTCACTGGGCTGCCTGTACAGAAGCAGGGGCTTCACCTTATGTACAAGCGCAAGCCCAGGAACACACACCGGAGAGTTACAGGGCTGGAGATACAGGTGCATGCTGGAGACCTGCTCAACTCCAGTGTCGCACTGGGGGAACGAATTATGTGCAGAACAGACCACTTGGATGCTTTTCAATCTAGGCTGCTCTTAACTCACAGAAAATTATTGGGTGTGTGTGTCTAGGTTAGAAAAAAGAATAACTGTTAATAATAGAGCCATTTTCATCTACTAGACATGCATTTGGAGATCAGAGAAGGAGAAGTTAGTAGACTCCCTTGGAGTTTTTACAGATACCTATCTCTGGAGCAGTAAGCTGCAAACCAAAATTAGCTGTTCCAGAAACAGGAAAAGGAAATTCAGCCCCCCCCCTTGCTCTTGTAGGATAAGGAGTTCTCCAAGATTCTGGAATACTCTCCTTTGGACAACCACTAAATCTACTCCAGCGCCATATTCTAGAGGCCAAGGCACTCTAGCGCTCTAGCTTCCTTTCTTAATTCCTCATATGAAACCATCCCACACCATCCTGTGTTCCTGCACAAACAGAAAATGCACATTCTGATACTTAATGGACTTCCCTCTTTCAGTCTGTATGCAGCCTTCTGCTCTTCTTTCATGAGAAAGTCAAGACTAATGCTCTGCAGTGGTCTCGGTGGCATTCGTACCATCTAATTTCCAAACTAAGGTGTGCTGCAGTCTGGTGGACTGTCTTCAACAAATCACTTTTCTCTACTAGAGTCATAAAACACTCTGCAAAGGTTTTTGCATGTCTTTCTGTGGCTTGTCAACCACGAGGAGCTTGTCAACAAAGCCTGGAATCAACAGCAATACTTGCATGTTTAGTGACTAATGTTCGAATTGTAATGTATAGTACTGTAAAAACCGATGCAGTTAAAATAAATCTTTTATATTAGGTACAGTTTCTTGTTTTATATTGCAAAAATTGCTTGTAAAATTTATAATTCACCATTTTATTAAAATTAAACATTCTACAATTAACTACAACAATGTAAAAACAAGATATAAAGCATTATAAAAACAAACATTATAAAAACAAACATGGGCATAATCCCAAGTTAAGTATTTCTACATCCTATTGATTTCAATTATAACTGAGCCTACTTCAACACGAGTGGGATCTCGCTGACATCAGTTTATGCCATAATAAATATGTTGGGTTTTATGGAGCCACTTTTGTTGTTGTTTTTTTTACAATATGGCTATACTTCTGGAATCTGAGACAGGTAAATATGTGTCTTACAGAGCAATCCTAAAACCACTTCCCTGACAGAATGTCCTATTGAATAGACGGAGTAGAATTTTGAGTAGACCTTCTTAGGATAGCACTGTCAGGGTGCAACTGTGGTGAAAAATCCATAGTCAGATATCCCGCTGCTTAGCCTAACTATCCAATGAAATCATGGGAATTTAGACGTGATCAACTTTGCTGGATTAGTCTCAGTAAATGCAGAGCTGATCAAATTACTGCCAGTTCCCCACCCTCCCCTATCATTACAGTCCACTGAGCTCCCCAAAATGATGTTTTGGGGTGTTCTGCAGGAAAGTGTAGGGCTCAGCAGTGGGAAGGAAAATCAGAGAAAGTTACATACCAGTCTTCTGCAGGCAAGCAACTACAAGAGCAGTCCTAAACAGTTCTACTCAAAAGAAATTCCCATTTTAATTAATGGGACTTACTCCCAGGAAAGTGTTCCTATGATTTCAGCCTTATGCTAGTGGAAAATAAAGTATGGATCAAACTGATAGCCATTAATGTAATAACTATAATATTCCTGTTAAGTCAACAGGGATTTACATGGCTGATCGCCAAACACGTATATTTCTCCATATAATTTTGAATTGCCAAATGGTAAGTATAAGCCATTGTATTTCTCAGACATGAAAACAGGAGGAGATTAATGGGGATATCAGGATAATTGCCATCATTTTATCACATATTTATATCAAAATAACTTAAGATACATAATTAATATGAACATTAATGGGAGTTCTTGGAACCAACAGTTGATTTAGGCAACCTTTTCTTATTTGTCAAGGGTCATCCAATCTTTTCATCAAGAGTCATTCAGTCTTTTCATATAACAATATAAATAACCAAAAGAACCAAAAAAAGTCTTAAAGAACACAATGTAATTAGGAAGTCAATGTGAGTTTAGCCCCAAATCTTTGAATAATCTGGAGCAAAATGGATAATTTCAACTCTTAAACAAAATAAAATGTTTATTTGGGAAGAAAAAACAAATTCATACATGTTTTCTGTGAACTGATACCTGGAATAAAGTTGTAATATTAAATTTAGTTTTACAGATGCAGTTCATTTTTAAAATGTGATATCATTTTACTTTCCATCAGTGGAAAAAAATTGCTCACACATACAAATCACACTTTAATTTTCCCTTTCTGAGTTTTGAAAATTCATGCACATTTAGAAGTATTTATTTCTGCATTAGCTGAAGTGGAACTGATTGTTTCTCTGATCTACAATATGGAAGAGCTCTCATTATTCAGACTTCAGCAACTCCACACAGAGTCACCAACAAACCCTGTATGCACATCAAACATGTTTCTGTGCCCACACGACAATATTCTGACTGCAGCTCTTTGTGCTTCATGGGAGTCAACACTAAACAATCTCCCAACTTTCTAGAGCTGCTTTTTGAGGAGCAACATCAGGTTACAGTGAAAAGGTAACCTCAAAAGCTCCTGACACTGAGCAAGCCCCTACTCATAGCTCTCTGGATCCAATTCTTTATTTCTCTCATTTTGGCTTGCAGATTTAAATGGCTATAGTCCAAGGGTGCTTTTAATTTCCCTCTTAGATTTCTATGAAGAGAGCTGCACAATCCAATTAGTTAATCTTTTGAAATGAAAAGGTGATGGCTTCAAGGATCCATAGATAGATTTTACTAAAATTTGTTCTGAGTGAGAAGATAGTAGGCCTGATACTGCAAATTAAAAAAAAACAAGTTTTAAATTAGCTTGGCCTATCTTCTGTTGCCAGTGTGGAGACACGATGTAAACACTTTTCCTATAATATAAAAAGCACAGGCCGGCTGCTTTGTAGTCCAGCTTCTAAAAATACTGTCTGCCAGTTTGGAAGCTTGTCTCAACCTCATTGAATTATGAATTTTAATCTTATTTATGCACAGTAGTGCATTCCACCCCCAAATCTGCCTTTATAATGTTTTTGCAATGCCCTGTTCTGTCAAACTATTGGTGCCTGCTCAGAATGGTTAGTTGATCTGATGGCCAGTTAAATACAGTTTCAATATATTCTGTTTTAGATTGTGCCCGTATATGTTTTACTTTTACAGTATTGGGAAAACAAAAAGTAAGGGCAGCCCATCAGAATAAGATCAATTCCCTCCACAATTTTGGCGCTGTTGTTGTTGTAGGTTGTAGCTGTGAAGTGAATTATATACGCAGGGAGTGCCAGAAGAAACATTAAGCCAAATTTGACAGAGTCTCTCCTTTAGATCCCTTTAGAAGTCTCAAGACACAAATGATGACTACTAAAAACAGAACAGCTACTCACCCCTGCAGCACTACATCCCACCACTTTCCATACACAGAAGCTTTTGCTCCACGGTGCTCAGCTGAATGGATTTCGAAGGAACATTAAGGACAAAGTAGAACCTGACTCAGCAGTGGTGAGTGGGGCTTAAAAGAAGGGGAGAGGTATAAGGAAGGACAAGGAAGAGAAGGAACAAGCAGAGACCATGGAGGCAGGCCTATCAAAATCTGGCATGGGCCCCAGAAAAAGATTTCCCCCCCCCCTCACACCACTTAGAACCAGCCCACATATCAGAAAGAAGCCAATCTCATGACTTGCCTAGTGCCATGGCTCCTGGTGACCAGGGCTTGCTGAACTCTGTACCCATTTTCCTTTCCACTGTACAAGCCTGCTTGTGGTGAGAGAAGCTGACTTTTCAGTCCTACTAAATCCTGCCCAGCTACTTTTATAGTTAGAAGAATGAAGGGCCACACAGAGAGAGAACCCAGTCTAGAGCTAGCCCATCCATTAGGGGAACCAAGGCAATTGCCTAGGCTGGTCGGGGGGGGGGGGACTAAAAGAGGCTCAGGGCAGGTCCCTGCCAGGGCCAGGTCTGTAACTGCAAATGGAAGCTTCGGTCAGTGGCACCAGCCCTAGCGCCACCACCAAAGTACACCACATGATCAGTGGTGTACTGTTCTCCCATGGCCATCCACTGCTTCTCCAAGGTGGTTAAACCACCACTTCTCCAAGGTGGTTTACAAAACAAAGCATACAATAACATATATGTTACTTACTAACACCCAGCATTCAAAAACATAACCGGAGCATTAAACAACATAAAACATGTAGCAGCTCCAAAATTTCTTGAGCTAAAAACAGACTATAAAATGTATTGTCGAAGGCTTTCACGGCCGGAGAACGATGGTTGTTGGGGGTTTTCCGGGCTGTCTTGCCGTGGTCTTGGCATTGTAGTTCCTGACGTTTCGCCAGCAGCTGTGGCTGGCATCTTCAGAGGTGTAGCACCAAAAGACGGAGATCTCTCAGTGTCACAGTGTGGAAAAGATGTAGGTCATTTGTATCTACTCAGGAGGGGTGGGGTTGAGCTGAGTCATTCTGTAAGAGTTTCCCAGGGTGTGGAATGCTAATGGCGGGAGGCTTCACTGTATCCTGAGGCGGTTCTTTTGCATATGGATTGGTGCTTGATGTGCTAATCTTCTCTGCAGGGCTATTGTCGGGTGTGGAGTGTTTTGTTGGCCTGGTGTTTTTCAGAACTGGAGCCCATGCTCTGTTCATTCTTAAGGTTTCTTCTTTCCTGTTGAAGTTTTGCTTATGCTTGTGAATTTCAATGGCTTCCCTGTGCAGTCTGACAAAGTAGTTGGAAGTGTTGTCCAGTATACTGGACAACACTTCCAACTACTTTGTCAGACTGCACAGGGAAGCCATTGAAATTCACAAGCATAAGCAAAACTTCAACAGGAAAGAAGAAACCTTAAGAATGAACAGAGCATGGGCTCCAGTTCTGAAAAACACCAGGCCAACAAAACACTCCACACCCGACAATAGCCCTGCAGAGAAGATTAGCACATCAAGCACCAATCCATATGCAAAAGAACCGCCTCAGGATACAGTGAAGCCTCCCGCCATTAGCATTCCACACCCTGGGAAACTCTTACAGAATGACTCAGCTCAACCCCACCCCTCCTGAGTAGATACAAATGACCTACATCTTTTCCACACTGTGACACTGAGAGATCTCCGTCTTTTGGTGCTACACCTCTGAAGATGCCAGCCACAGCTGCTGGCGAAACGTCAGGAACTACAATGCCAAGACCACGGCAAGACAGCCCGGAAAACCCCCAACAACCATCAGACTATAAAATGTTTTTTAAAATCAGTCTTTTAAATAAACGGGGAAACAGAAATGTTTTGGCCTAGCCCCAGAAGAAAGTGGCGTAGGCACCAAGCAGTTCTCAAAAGGAAGGCCATTCCGCAGAGGAGATGCCATCAGTGAAGGGCCCACTCTCTGGTCACCACCTGCTTCTCCTCTGAGGGCAGGGGCACCCAGGGCAGGGCTTGTGCAGAGGATCTTAGCAGGCAGACAGAAAGGTATAGGTGGCCCTTCAGTGACTCAAAGCAGGGCTTAATCTGGGTCATAGGAGAGGAGGGGGTCCTGACCTATGAATGGCTGGAGCTTATAGGCAATTGTTGTTTTCCTGCGGGCTACCAACAGGCCCTTGTAGCTAGTCAGTGCACCTACCTGGATATACTTTACTGTCACTCTTCTGATACAAGATCTTTCTTGCATTTGTATTACTGCTGTATTCTAAGCATATATCTCTGAACAAAGCCTGTCTTTTTTTTCCCTTTCCTTGATTGGAGTGCATAAAGTTTGTCCTACTTAGTTCATATTCACTTGCCTGTTCACATTATTTTATATTTATATTTAGCTGCTCAGGAGCATTTGATGTCTCTTGGTCTAGTAGCTAGACTATTTTGAAGCAGGACTGGAAAATTAATCTCTTTCATGACCCAAGGAAGTTACATATTAATAACATCCAGCATTAACATTAGTCTTTCTGGATCACATACACATCTGGGGTAGGACAATATTCTTATCCTCATTTTATAGGAGGGAAAATTTGAACCAGGACTTCCCACTCACAGATGAATCTCTTATGCATAACATGGTCAATTCCCATGTTCAGCTGCTAGCTTACTACCACAAAACACTAATCATGTGTGTGACATTCTTTTTCCAGATCCTGGCAAAGGTGCCACATTATCATGTGAATTTGCAGCACTGAACTTACACTGCTTCTGCAAAGACATCACCTGGGAAAGCTGGGTCTGGCCCATTCTTGAATCATCTTTAATTCTTATGATTATAAACTGGATTGTTCATACTTGCTACTTAAAGTACTTTTTGCCCTTTCTCCTGTGGGTAGTATGTGTCCGAGACACGACGGCATTTTTAGATTAATGTCTACCAGGTTTCTAATCCACTGATTACCAAGCAGGAAGGTTGTCCTACGGTTATGTTTCAACCTACCTGCATGCTACAGTGATTTTGGTCTTATCTGGCTACTCTGTTTATGGAGTATGCAGCTAATCCAAGACAAGGCTTTTGTGTGCGCGTGTGTGTGTCCATGCGTGTATTTTTAATTGTTAGGTGTCTTAGTATCCCTGATTGGGTAGAAAGGTGGAGGATAAATTCTGTAAATAAATAAATAAAGGCCAATTTACACCATTCCATTAAGTAACAGCATGGTTAAGACCATGATAATGAAGAATGGCTCTATGGTTATACCCCATTGAGATTTCACATCAATGTTTATTTAATTCATTATCTATTTATTTCATTTTATTCATTTATTTATTTAATTTATAGTCTGCACTTTTCGCTGAGACTCAAGGCGGATTACACAATTTAAAACAATGCAATAAGGACACTGTTACACAAACAACAAACAATGCAATGAAACCATATCACAAGGTTATAAGACCTTCTGCATGCAAGGCTTGTGCTCTGCCACTGAGCCACAGCCCTCTCTGATTTCCATTATTGTTGCACATTTTGAACAACCTCTATCCTGTTTTTTGTGGCATGTTGGTTCACATATTTTATATTTATTTTTTATTTTATCCAATCTTCCAAGAAGTTCAGAATACTGTTCATGGTTCTCTCTCCCACTGAGGGGTTTTTTTCAGCTGGAACGTGGTGGAACGGAGTTCCGAAACCTCTTGAAAATGGTCACATGGCTGGTAGCCCTGCCCCCTGATCTCCAGACAGAGGGGGTGCGGAGGGCAATCTCAACTCCCCTCTGTCTGGAGATTAGGGGGCGGGGCCACCAGCCATGTGACCATTTTCTCCGAGGGCAACCCACTGAGTTCCACCACCTCTTTTCTCAGAAAAAAAGCCCTTCTCCCACTCATTCCCATTTTATCTTCACAAGCAGGCTAGAGTCTTCTCAGCCTTGGCTCCCACCTGATGGAATTCTGTCTGCCGAGACCCAGGCCCAGCAGCAATTGTTATCTTTCCACTGGGCGTGTAAGACAAATGTTCCACTAGGCGTGTGGTGGTTGAGATGGGTGGGCTGTGAAACCAGCCTCCTGCCATGTTTTGTGTGTGTGTGTGTGTGTGTGTGTGTGTGTGTGTTGACCATCCGAGCCCACAGATTTTTGTTTGGGTTGTGCAATATGTGTGCTGCTGTCTTTCATAAATTGTATTATATATTTATTGATGTTTTATCTAGTTTTAAATTAACATGTTTATGTGTTTTATATATGTTGTATTTCACTCTGAGCCCATTCACGGGGAGAGTGGATTAGAAATATAATAAATAATAATAATTAGATGGTGACTGGCCTATGGTTATTCAGTATGTTCATGGGTGCATAGGGATTTGAACCCTAGATTCTCTAGTCTTAATCTGAGGGATTGTGAAGATGCTACTTGTTTTTGTTATGTATAAGCAAATGGGAGCAATCCATCCATCCAGAACAGGTCATCAACAGCTTTAGGGTTTGGTAGGTTGCAGGCGGGTTAGGAAGGGTTTGGGTTAGAAAGAAGTTTCCTTCTTCATGCAGTCTAGAACCTGGCACCACAAATTTTCACTAAAGAGAAGATTTTTATTTATTACACTTTCACCCACCTTTCCTCCATGGAGCTCAGAGCATTCTCTATACATGAAATCTTCCCATTTCATCCTCACAACTATTCTATAATAAAATTATGAAGAAAAACTGTGATTTGCCCAAGTTCCTTCAGTTCGTCTCACAGCTGTGCATGGATCTGAACTCCCTATTCTGCATCCAGTACACTATGTGATGTACCACATAGGTTCCTGCGCTTCTCTAGAATTTAGCTGGTCATCTAATCTTTCTATCTGGTAACTCAGTTTAATGAAATGGAAACACATGTTCTGCAAAGAGTTAATCAGGCAAAAGGAAAATAAGATTAATGCTCACAAGAAAAGTGGTGGGAGTGAAATATGTACAATCTTCAGCAGGGATAAACAGATGTATCTATATTTATAAAATGACAAGGGCCTGGAATATATGCAGATTCTTTTTTTTTTTAAGATCAAAAGCAAAATCGTCTCTACTCAGTATTTGACAATATAGCTCACAGAAGATGTTATTGCTTAATGATAATTGAAACCTGATCTAGCCTACTAGAATAGCTTATGCACACACCCAGTGATAAGCTCCAAACATTGTATTTATCCAGGTGCTGTGGGAAAATCTTCCCTAAAGCTGTTTTATGCTTATAGTAGTGATTCACAGCCTAACTGTTCAGGTATACTAGGCCACTCCCAAGGTTCCTTGGTTTTCATAATATAGTGCCCAGGAACACCAAAAAAGATAACTAGATAATCAATTAATAAGAGTATGATCTGTGCAACCTCTTTTCCTAGAGGCTGAGTGATGGGGGGAGGATTCTTGGCCTGCAGGCTGTAGGAAAGCCACGAGTAAGTTCTGAAAAGTGAGGCTTTGAGCAGTCTCAAAGCGCCTGAAATTGAATAGATCTCCAAATGCAGCAAAATGAAAACAGGAATGGGGCAGTAGAACCTTGAAGTGTTAGAATGGGCAGCACCACTTTAGATTGCAGACAGAGACACCCATTCGTGAAGTTCTCTAGAGGCAGGGTTGGGCCAGAACATTTCTCCATGATACGCTTGTTTTCTGTGGGATTTATTCATGTAGGGCAGCATTCAGAACTGTCCCCCACCTGCAGTTGGAAGTGGCAATGTCCACTCTACCACCCTAGTATTTGGCTACATCAAAACAAAGCTGTCCAGAGAGTAACCTTATTGTTATTCTTTACTGTTTGGAATTGCATCTGGGTGTATTTGTGAGTGCCCTGAGCAATAGGAAGATACTGCAGACATGAGTACAGTTATACACAGCAAGTGCTTGCAAACTGTGGTGCTCTCAAGTTGGCATTTTATTTCACTGAGCTGGAGAAGATTTAGAACCATTGCTGCATATTGTCCCTTTAATGACTTTCTCATCCTGTTTAGGAATCATTCTTCAGCTGCTCTAGAAAAATAAGAGTTTTGATGCAGGCTTACATATGGTTTAAACATTCAGGGATATCACAACCAAGGGCTTTTCACACTGTCCAATTACTCTGTGTGATTGTGTACGCAGATACAACCACATGGTGAAAGTAACTGTATACACAGAAAACTGAAAGCTTTTTCTCTGTGCTATATCTGGTAGCCACAGTCACAACTAAGTTGTATACTTGAATGCAAGATTATATGGAGGTATCATACAGGGTGAACCAGCCTGCAGGTAATCATAAGGAAAAATACTGGCATTAAAGGCCTTCAGGCCAAAGGGCTGTGTGACTAGTTTAAGCCTATATGTAAAATTCCACACAAATTGCCTTTCTAAATTCAGTATCTTTTGAACCTTACTGCCATGTTAGGATTACCAAGTAGGGTTGCCAGCTCCAAGCTGGGACATTTCTGGAGATTTGGGGGGTGAAACCTGGAGAAACCTGGAGAAAATGGGGTTTGGGGAGAGAAAGGACCTTGGCATGGCATAATTCCATAGACTCCACCCCCAAAAGTAGCCATTTTCTCCAGGTGAACTGATCTCTGTGGCCTGGAGACCAGTGGTAATTCTGGGAGATCTCCAGCCACTACCTGGAGACTGGCAACCCTATTACCAAGTCACAATGCTAGAATGACAATAGAAGCTACAAATGGCAAAGATCCCCAGTTGGTTTCTAGGCCAAACAACACGCTGTCTTTTGGCTTCCTGGCCCATAATCTCCTACCCTTCCAACCTCTCTTACCAGTCAGCTTATTGAGCAATAATGCACAGCCCATCTTTCTTTTATGCATCTTTACTAGTTTTGCACCTTTTCAGTTCCATGCCTTCGCCAACCTACTTTGTTACCTCAAATTCTCGCTTTGCAGGAATCTTTGTCGTACATTTTTTAGCCATCTTGTCTCCAGTCTCCCTAGTGCTCCTGTATCCCTCCTGTCTATCACCTTCAGCCGTGAGGATACTTCAGTGTCTGCTCTCTAAGGTCCTTTATGCTCTCATTCTTTGCTTCCTATGCCCTGTTCCTCAAGTTTCATTCTACATCTAACTTCATTAGTCTGTTCGTTGCCTGCTCAGTACCTTCACGACCCAAGAATTTTTGGCTCACTACGATTGTGGTACAGAGGTCCTCGATTCAGTAGAGAGAAAAATGGGAGATCTTGAGATAAATATTACCAGATATTTTAGAGAAAACGAAGTAAGCTTCATCTGATTCATCTCCTTACCTCTGCACTTTCTGTCCCTTAACTGTCGTATGCCTCAAGACCGCTTTCAAGTCCTCATCCTGTTTCAGCATGAGGCCTAAATTCCACACAGGCCAAATCCACACGCACTCACCATCTGCTTATCTTGCGCAGTCATGGCAGTTGGGTTCATTCCACTACCATGCTGTGCATCATCACATTCACCCTCCCAGTGCATCTTCATGGCACAATCAGTTCTCCACACGCCACTGAGTAAAACTTTATTGTGGGCGGTTCCCTCCTCCATTGTCAGTGTTGATGGTGCACGTCACTTCCCTTTTTTTAAAAAAAAAAGTGAATTTTGCGCTATACCGATATTCCGACTTTTAAGAAATGGCAAGGTCCCCTCCCCCTCAACTTTGATTGGCCCATTTTTTGCTCGTCACAGACCACTTTCTAACAATTGGCTGGTTGTTATGGCGGGCAAATTTGAAAATAATTTGTCACATTAAAACATTCTCCGGAAACCCTGTTGCTCACAAAGTAGGTTTTCCGGTATGCTGACCTTTGTTTGTTGTGCAAATGTGCTATGAAAGCCCATTTTTTTTTAAAAAAGGGCCAGGCAAAAACAGATTTCCGCCATTATCATATGGTATGGAAAGGAGGTGCAGTTGTGGCGTGGTGATGGCGGGGAACACATAGAATGGGAAAGCGTGTGAGTATCTGCTTGAACAACGCCACAGTTGCGAAAAAGGCGCAGAAACAAAAAGGAAGTGTGGATTCAGCCACAATCTAACAACCAGGAGGATTCAAACATTACAATGATTCTCATTATTGCAACATCTTTTAAAACCATCACACCACTATTGTAAGCACATGTATTGATGTACCAAGCATGTGTGCCACTGTAGTGAGTACAATACCTTGTTTAAATGAACACAAACTCAAGATCAAACACATGTAGCCTTCATAATCTTTCATTTGTGCCAGCATCACTGCAATTAAGACGATTTGTCTTTTTGGTGTTCATATTTTATTAATTTGGTTCACTTTTTCCCTTCCATTGTTGGACCATTTTCATTACTCAGCCCTTCCCCTACAGTGTGTGTTATGTTTCTCTGCCATTGTTATATTTCCATTCAGCCCACATCTGGATTACACTCTGTTTTCTCTCACTTGGTCACTTTAGAGATGATGGCATTCTGTTTCAGCTGACCTACAGTTCTTGAAGTTAAACATCCAGGCCTGGTCCTTTATCACATGCAGACTCTTCTCTGTGCATATGTCACAGAAGTGAATCCTCGGCCATAAAATTTTGCATCATGTATCACCATTCCGTTTCTTTGCATTTCTATTTCTGTTTATTTCTCATTGTTGTTCCATTGCAGCAATTGTGATCTGCATCCTGTACCTTGTATAATGATATCAGGGTACGTAATGACAAATATCCATATCAAAATCTATTGGGACCCACAGTTTGGCCTGTGACAGCTCTACCACAGCCTAGATCAGAGGTTCCCAAAATTATTTGGCCTACCGCCCCCTTTTCAGAAAAAAAATTACTCAGTGCCCCCCTGGAAATCTACCTTCAAGAAGTGGACAAAAAGATGCAGTGACAAATTTGCCCCTCCCCCCCCCGATCCCAGGGAAGACCAGGAGAAGGCAAAAAAAAAAAAGCTGCTTTAGTTAGGTTCTGGGCTTTTCTTTCTTTATGCTTCCACCGCCCCCTTATTTTTATTCAATGCCCCCAAATTGCACCCAAGACTCCTACTGCCCACCCGGATCATTCCAACACTCCCCAGGGGGCAGTATTGCCCACTTTGGGAACCACTGGCCTAGATGAAGGCTTCCAACGGCAATTTCCTTTCTAGAGTAGGTGAAAGAGCTGACTCACCAATAGGTGCTACTATAGCAGCCACTAGTGAGTTCTGAATGCTCGTTTGGAGGACGTGCGTAGCTTGTGGCGAGGGTATCTAGGACATAACAAAGCAAATGTGTGTATGCATAATAACTCTTGCTTACAGTATTTATTCTATAAATGTGTAAGAACAAGTAACTTGTCAGAACTGCATTGGCAATTACTAATTATTCTTCTTATTATTCAATTTACATAGAAGTGATGACGAATTCAAGAGTAATCCATATTTTTCAGTGAACAGTGAATGAATGTGACCTCTATGTTCAGTGACAAATTTGACCCTTCAGCCCATTTTAGTTTGACATTGCATGAGATACATGCTTATATCTCCCACAATAACTAGACATTTATTTACATTTTAAGGGATGAATTACTGGTTTGTTTTTTTAATGTGGTGACCTTTTTATTATGAGTATAGCAAACTGGCCCCATCACCATCATCTTCTGTGAATAATAAAAACTGCAGGTATTCAGCAGAGTTCATATAGCTGTGTTTCAGCTTGAACTGTAGTAAAACAGATTCTTACTGTGTTGCGGTCACTAGTAATTTTGTGTAACTTTTGAAACCATATGAAATTACTGATGCCAAAAGTTTTGCAATTATCTTTGGGCTTTGATGTTTAATGAGTTGCCAATCACCTAAACCTTTACAGGTGTATTCCAGAGAGAACAACAACTTACATCAGACCATACACATAACATATTCTGTTCAATTACCAACTTGGCAGTACATGAATGCCAGAGGTACCTGAAATTCCAGTTCTAAATCTGCAGTTTCTTAAGTGATTGTATAATGACTACAATAACAATTTAAATCACCATTCTGAAACAAAGTGCCAAAAAAGGTTTCACACCATATTTAATAACAAACGATAAGAGAGAGTGATAAGTTTGTTTTTAACATCGTGTTAATGAATTTGCTCTTGGAAAGTCTTTCATAAGATCTGGGAACAGTCAATGAATTTAATAAACTAATTAATAACAGTATGTAGCAACTATAATGCAAACTTTCTCCCCAGTTGCACTTCCTGGTGTTATGAGAGTTTAAACTGGGCTGAATGGGATCATGATTGAAAAGCACTTTATAGCAGTGATCTAGTGTCAGAAACTGGGTCAACCAATCAAAAAAATCTACCCCACAATGGTCTAAGATAGCCACTAGTTGGAATCAATGGTATTAATGTATTGTCCTGTTAAAAGTTTCATTATCAAACTAATGGAATGTCAAGGGTTTTTTAAATATATATATATATATTGCTTAGGCAAATTGGCAGCCCAGGTGATGACTCCTAGAAAATCTGTGGGCAACTCATAGCTTTTGTCATAAGAGTACTGTCAGTAGCTGTTCTGAGGTCTTAGCCTAAGGATAGCCTGATATGGGGTTGAGAAAACCACTCTCGACAGGATTGCTCAGAACTGCAAATGAAGGCCTAGCTCAGTACCAAACCATATCCATATCACTTCAGTACCAAACCATATCCAGTCATCGATAATGTGGTCTAATATTGCATGTAATAATGAAAATGATCTCACGAGAACTTTTCTTTTTCTCTCTCCCCTCTTCTCCCTTCCTTTTTGTGCTATCTACTTCTCAGCAACAGCCTGTTAAACAGTCTTTGAGTGCTTCCATGTGCAGAGACTCCCACTGGAAATGTCTCCTTCTCTCCATTCTTATGTACAGCTGCCTGGGGGCTGTAGCTTGGTGCCAGCTCACACAAGTTACCAAGCTCAGTTTTGATAGTTCTTTTAAAGGCAAGTCCATGATATATCATGATAGCCCCTGCTCTGATGGCTATGTCTATATTCCATTAGCATTTCTCACCATGTTGTATGTGGTTTACTTGGTTGAGTGTTGGCATTGCCGGGCCAAAAGTGAACTCCAGTACAAGGCTGATGTGGAAAGTGTCTATGACCGAATTGCCCGAATGAAGCAGGCTAAGCCATGCATATGGTGGAAGGCCATCAGCTATCACTTTGTCCGACGAACCAGGCAGGTGACTCGGTACCCGCAATGGTGATGCTTATACAACTACCCAGGTCTACCATGAAAGAGTCAACACGCATGTGGCTGAAGCTGAGTTCAATTATTCCCATTGTGGATTCAAGGACATCTCCAAGGAACTCATGGGCTTGGAGTGGTATTCAGCCACAAGACTGAAATTCACCAAGTGTTTCAGCTTTGCCAACACAGAGTCTGAGAACTCATATCTAACACAGCGGGCTCATTTCTTCACAGAGATCGAAGGGCTGGATGACTACATGGAGGTCAGAGAAGGCATGCAACTAAAAAATATTGACTTCAAAGAGATCATGATGGCCTATGGGGACCCAGAGCATCTCCCATGGTACGTGTCCCACTATGCATTCTGGGTGGCTGCTGTGATGATGCTTTCCTGGCCACTGAGAGTTTTCATAGAGTATCGGACTGCCTGTGTGCACTACCATGTGGAAAAGCTCCTTGGGGTGGAGTACAGAGTGCCAGCTGTGGCAGAGGAGCCCTTGTACAGATATCGGATCCCCAGGGTCAGCACTCAGGACAGCACTGAGCTCGAGTGGCACATCTGCACAAACCGCCAGCTGATCCCCAGCTACTCAGAGGCCATGCTCTTGGACTTGACAAATCCTCCCACATGCCGTGGCTACTCCAGATACAGTGAGGTCACTCATGGCTGCGAGCACTGCCTTCATGCCTCCAGTACCTCTTCCATCTTCTCTCGCCATGCCTTTCACAGCTGCAGTGGAAACTCACAGCTCTCTCTTAACACCAGCCACTTCTCCTTGTGCCGGATTCATGGCTCTCACAGGACAGGACTAGGGAGAAGTCACAGCAGCAGCATTGCTGACCGTGGCTGCCAGGATGACCAGTGGTGCTCCCACTCAAGCCAACTGGCCATCAATGAAAACCCACCCACTTACCACGATGCTCGTTTTTTCCCGGTGCTAATTGTGCATAGGCCTGAAAGGCAGGAAAGGAGGCAGTTCTACCTCCGTCGTGCATCCTGCCTGGAGACTTCACTGTGAAAGCGCTTCCTGTCATTTGCTCACTGCCTCAACCCTGTTAGCCAATGACAGCAATACCAGGACAGCCAACTGCTCTCTGGTTGAAGTCCGTTGTCTGTTTTCTGACATAAGCAGCCCACTGAAACATGTAGCTACAAGAAATCTCATGGTCACTTGATAAGTGCATTCATGTATTCCATGCTGTCCTGTCCTCCCTTCAGAGAACAAGCTAGATGGGGTTATCCTATCACTGTCACAACACCATGATTAGGTTAGGTTAAGAGATGTTCTCAGAGTAATTTAGTGAGATTCATGGCAGAGAAGGGAACTGAACCCAGATCTCCTAAATTCCATAATCTCTCACCTGCAGCATTTGAACTCTTGTGTAGGAAGAATGGATATTTGGACCATAACTGATTGAAATCTGGTCCAAAGATTCTATTCATTACTACTAATGTTATATTATAATTAATCCAAACTGAAAAAATAACAAGTCAGTAATATTGGCTACCAGATATTTTGGCAACTAACTACCTGGCTTAAAGTTCAAAAAGGTAGAAGGGAGATGGAAAAGGACTCAGCAGATAAGTAACGGACAGGGGAATTTACCAGTCAGCAAATTTACACAGATCTTTCCACCAAGAAGGATTGCACTGATAGTCCCATCTTTTCAATATGTATTTTTTTTATTAAGCACATTATAGACTCAATGACTTGGCTTTGATTCTATATACCTACTAGCTCCTACTAGTTCAGGCTATTCTTTTCTTGTGCAGCAGACAAATGCTGTACTTCCCACCTCCAGCAATAAGCAGCACTGCCATATGGAGAGAGACAGATAGACAAATGCTTTTCCTGCATCCTCTGGAAAGTTAATAGAGGTTACAATCTGCCTGCTACCTCCACCAATAGCATCTATTATTTATTTATTTCCTCAGAAATGCATGCAAACTGCAAGCCATAACCTAGAGAGGGACACCAGTGAACTTCCATTCATTAAAAAAAACCCAACAGCATTCTTGGTTAAGATTATAAAACCAGATGAAACCACATGTAATATGTAGTTACACCCTTAGAGGAACAGTAAGGAAGGAAAACTCATGCTCCAGTGTCACCGAGTGGGCAGGGAGGTGGTCAGTGGTGGCTCTGCAAGCTGCCTTCTGACATAACCTCATTGTCTGTATGCCTGCCTAGTGCCATTTTTGTTTATTTTGTATGTTATTTGAGCTTGCCCAACCCTGCTCCCCACTTGTATCGGTTGCCAAATCCCAGCTTTGGTGTCTGCTCCATCATTCCACCTGCTTTCTTGACTTTGCTTTGCTAAGAGCTTCCCTCTGCTCACTCTGCCAATAAAATAGGAACACTTTTTTCTACCTGTCTGAAAGTGGGCAAGGAGGGTCCCTTGGTGGAGGGGGAAGTACAGTCTCTGAAAACTGGATGGGGTGGAGTTACAGTACATGTATATGCCTGCTTTATGCTGATGCCCAGGTCTCTTAGCATTGTTTAGTGTGATTTGCAGTAGTTCTCTTGGCTTTCTCTTTAATTACAGATATTTGGGATTGAACCTGGGACCTTCTGTATACAAAGGCCAGGCATTAATCTATGGTTCTTCCCCTATCATTGTTCTGCTAGAGGTAGAGGTTCTTCCAAGTATTTGGAAGGATGAGGAAACTCACTTGAGATAAGAAGCCTTAAATGAGGAGGGAGGAAAGGCATACAGCACTCCCTAGCCACATGGGAAACAAAACAGCAGTCCCTTAATTCAGAGGAAACAAAACAATAATCCCATGATTTACAGCAGCCAGCATTCCCCTGAGTAGCTCCAGTACAGGCAGCCTCCCATACAGACAGGCAGGTTTCAGCACAACCTCCAAGTTAGTGAGCCCAGCTAGGGCTCTTCCTCCTGACACTATATACTAGTGTCTCTGCTTACAGGCGCAGCTCACAGGACCAGCAACACCTGGCAATCTGTTAGGTCATGCTGTCCTGGGGCTACTAATTGCATCTGGCACTGCAGTAGCTCTTTTAACACTTCCTTAGAAGGTCACAAGGAGGTAATAAAAATGCACCTATTTACGACTATGGATAATTATGCCTGAAGCCAGAATTGGATCACCTAACAAAGCCATTCCTTAAAGGGAGGGATGGGATGTCTTCTGCAATGGCACTACAATCATCCACTCATTTCACTCTCTTCTTCCTATGCATCTCTGTTTAATTCTGATCTTTTCCTTAATTTTTGCAGTCATGTTAACATGTTAATCTGAATGCATAAGAGTACTTTGGAAACAATGCATTTGGCATCCCAGCCTTCTTGGCCCTGTGCACAGAAATGTCCAGTAATTTGTCCAAGATTATCCATTAGGGTCTGTACATGAGACATGCTTCCTGCACAATTTCTGTTTGAAAGCAGACAAGTGAATGCTCCCCTTGCTCAATTCAATAGAAAAAGCAACTTCAATTCCCACTCCATGTTAAAATAAATAGTGAAGGCAGGGCTTTGGAATTATACTAAATACTCAAATTTACTAAATTTATACTAAATTATACTAAATACTCCTCTTACAGAGTTGTTATTTGAGGTTCTGCAGTGCACAGTTAAACTTGCTTCATGTGCTGGGACACCTTGAAACCCCTCCCACAACTTAAAAAAACATATGCTAACTATTCTCTTTTCAAATGACAGTAGAGCATCCCCAAATATGGGGAAATTTATGATGTCCTTTGGGTGCTATGAAGAGAAGGGTGATCATGACCTCTGGACGCCTTTGTTTTCTGGAGGGATCCAGGAGAAAAGTGCATAATTCTCTGTTTCTATATGTGTCTAAGCATAGGGCGGGTCTGTTCTAAATGTCAGTATCAGAGTCCCACATCCATCAATCTGATATTATCTCCATCCCACTGACCCCAGACAAAACAGACCTTTCCACAATCATGTTGTCTTTTCCTTGCTTTGACATTTATAAAATGTAAAATCTCTTCTCCCCACCCCCATTTGTTTCTATTTGTTCTATCCCTCCACCTTTGAGGCATTTCAGTTCATTAAGTTCCTTGCTTCTTTCCAAAATTATCACATAACATTTGACACCTAGTTCAAGTGTCCTTCCTCATTTTCTGCATATAGCCAACTATCACTTAGTTTAAAATTACTTCAATTCAGTTCAGCTTAAATGTTTGCGCTGTGTGGGTGTCTGTTTCTGTGTGAGTTTCTTCTAAGTAGCTGGGCCTCACAGATTGGTTTTAACTGCGGTAATGCAAGCTATAATTTGCAATGCTGCACTTCTCTCCCTGTGTTGAAGATAGAGGGCGCCATACGAAGGAGGCAACATTAATCCATCCTAGGTTGCATGAGTGCCCTTGTGTGGCACAGAGGCTCTTCCTACCCCATAGATAGGATATCAGTGCAAAAGTGGAGGTTGCATCTTTGAGCCAGTGCTTGGAAACTATTCTAGAAGTCATATCTACAAGACCTGAGTAGCCAGTGAAGAATCAAGACCATAAATACCAACAGTAAAAAAAGAAAACAGACTCCCCAGTACCATTTCTACATATTGTATCCATCTCTTTAACTTTGTTGACGGTTATAGTTAGTACTAGCCCTACTGTGGTTGACATTGCTAAGTTGAGCACGTTGCCCACACCCCCAGTAATTCTGTTTCTACCTCTGAGCTTGAAAATAATTTTATGCTAAGCATTCTTTAGTGCCGGTCAGAAGCTGATGCAGAATCCAATATTAGTTTGGGCTCCTGAAGTTCTGCTTGGCTTCCTTCGGACAAGCCAAGTTCTGCTTGGCTTGTCCTCAGAAACTTAATCTGATATGGGTAAGCTGCACACTGTGGCCAGCTCACACACTCCTAGCTCATATACCTTGTCAGGATAGTTACTAATGAGGCCGGAGTCAAGCCTTCATTTCTTTATCTAATCTTCTCAGGTAAAGCTACCGACCACTTCAAAACACAAATACCCTTCCAATGAGCAGCCTTCACGCTCTGAAGAAGCCCTAGGAAGCAATTTGTATCTGGGTCACACATATGAGAATGCCCATGCCTGGATTGCAGCAGCTAGCCAAATGTGATTCCTTGTCTTTTAGAAACACCATGACAAGGCAAAAGAAATGATGTCTAATAAGGGTTTGAGAACAAGCCGTCACTCCCAGTTTTTGTTTCCTATTTACTGGTATGTTGAAATTGGTAGTGTTTGTTTCGTATATGCAGATGATTATATATGTATATCTGTATACATATTGTTTCTTATGGCACTGACTGTTGCATTACATGAAATATAATTCTCTTTTGTAATAAGTATCTTGTTTTGCAATTGTGTGGTTATTTCATCACAGGAGATACAGGTGTTGCTTTATACTGTGCAGACTTGACTGGCTGGACAGAATAGTAACTGAAATTTTATGGATATGTAAATTTTATAGATGTGTCTGTGTTTTAATGCTGACTCTATACATCTCAACATCTCAATGTTTTTTACCTTGGTGGGTGTTCTTACAGGCCTATGAGCGGGACCACAAGTGACGCCTGACACAGGTTGGACACTTGCCAGCTTCCCTCAAGTTTTGATGGGAAATGTAGGCATCCTGGTCTTGCAGCTTGACTCTCTGACTGCTGTCCAATGGACTTTTCAACTGTCACTTGTCCAACATTCCGCCAAGCTGCCTACATTTCCCATCAAAACTTGAGGGAAGCTGGCAAGTGTCCAACCTGTGTCAGGCGTCACTTGTGGTCCCGCTCTATGATATGCCTGCTTTCATCACATACATTCATTGGTCAGTGCAAATGCATGGAGAAAGAAAGCTTGAGGGACGTGATTTAGAGTCTATGGCTTGGATCCAAAGGTGCTATTTCTTTAATGCAACAACTGCTCCTCAGTCTGAATGGTGTTTCCATCTGTAGAGGAGGGGAAGGAGACTGAAGCATTGAAAGGAGGGAGGCAGGGAAGTTGTTTTCCCTTAGTGCTCCATTGATACTGCTTACGACCCAAGCCCAGGCTAGGATCTATTTTTCTTTCCATTCCTCATTACAATTTTGAAATTTTTTAAAAACTAAATCTTGGGACAATGTCATTAACCTTCAAATGTCCCATCTTTGCTGCTTTTTTCAGCTTCATCCTTCCCAGACTCATTGGAAGGATTCAGATATGGGGCTTGAGAACAGAACTGGGGGTTCAAAGCTACACTACTTGCAGCACATCACTCACAGGGCCATGGGCAGCTGGACCCAAATTTTGGAATGAACAATGCAGAGATGCTGAAAACAGGAGAAGCTGGAAGCAGCGAAAAGCTGAAGTTTCCGGTATAGCATATTGCTGATTCTGCTTGTATTAACCAGATAAAGGTATATCATGGCAGGTTCCTTGTATTGATACTGAGCCTTGGTGATCAGAGGCTTCTTATTGCCTATCATTTTCATGGGCAGATGTTACACATCCCTGTTACACATCCAAAGTGCTTGAAGAGGGCTTACAAACAATCCAATAGAAATCTGACAGTGGTGAACAAGAAGTATTTACTTGTGCAATGTTGCACACATCCAGTGTCTCATGGGGGCAGAACTACTTTGCCAGGGATCCATAATCCCATCCCTGGCAGCTGTAACTTAACATTAGTTCAAGTGCAGTTTGTATCCACCCAATTTAGATGAGAAGTGCAACGCTACACAGGGAAGTTCTCTAGATCTACTATCTGAGTTCACAGAAGCCCAGGTGAAGCCCCAGACTCTGACCATGAAGTTCCCAGTTCAAGTTTTAGAATAAATTCAGATTACATAACACCAGGAGCAGGTGGGCGTTAGCCCTTCCCAACACTTGCTGACTTCCTCCTGCAAATGGGTTTCCCAGCTTGTTTTCCATGGAGCTGGTTTCTTCTCATCTCAGAGGATGATGGGAGAACTCAACATGTTCTAAAAGGTCCAGAGGGATTTGCAGGGGAGGATAAGCAACTGGAGGAAGATATAAGCACGCCTTTTCCCCACCCACCAGTTGTCCCCTGCAAATAACATACATTTCCTGCCTTGGTGTTATGAAGGAAGCATAGCTTTCCTTTGTTGCATGACCATAGACTACGTTCGATGTGAATTATAGCTTATCAAAACAATAGAGCTGCTGCAACCCTGTGTAGCCTCTTATGAGTGACTAAAGGGAGTATTTCCCTTTGCAGGGAGGCAGAACTAAACAGCATTGAGGGACTGGACACAACCTATGCTTACAACTCTGCTACTGCTGTAGATAAACAGGAAACACTTCTTCCACCTCCTGGAAATGAGGTATTTTCTCATTTCAGCAATGGAAGAAGCATTAGTTACTAAGAACTCTTTTGAGGAGTTCAAAATTCTCTTCAGCATTCTAAGGCAATCCTTATATAACTGACAGGATAAGAAAAATACTCCACTCGTGGGATGGGCAATGCTAGGTAATGCTACAAATAGTCCACAAAGCTCACAAAAGATTGCTCACTTAATTCCTTACACTAAGGTCCGGTGAACATAAACTGTAACTTGTACATTAAAAATATTCCTGAATTGTACCACTTTAGATTGCTGGAGGCTAAGGGGGTGGGTGGGGAGTAGCATGTCTAGAAAAAAAAATCACCGTTTATGGAAAGGTAGAGTCGGGGTGGAGTCTTTCCAACGTGGTTTGGGTCTTTGAGTAGAGACTAAGTAGTATGGCAGGAAATGTCTTGCTGTCTTCTTTATATTTGTATTATATTTCCATGAACTGAAATTTTAGTTGGTTTTAATGATGTAAGGTGTTTTGAGTCCCATTGATCAGGAGAAAAGCAAAATATAAATATTTTAAATAAATAAATATTGGTTAGTCTAAGAACCTTCCTCACTGACATGCAACATTTCTGTTTGAAAGAACTTCTATATGGGGATACATTCAATTATTTAATTTCCTCCATCTGCAATGGTATAGTCAGGGACAATTTTACAACATAATCTCTCACACACAAGTTTTACAACAACAATGCCTGTGAGGGACTAGAGAGAAAACAGCTTCAAGGACACATGTGCTCAATGCATTCAAATAGAAATTCTTCTAAAATGACATTACTCTACAGGAAGTAACAGAAGCAGGGAGAGGAGAGGAAAGAGGTTGCATACATCTCTGTTTTTAAAAAGATCAACATAAGCATAAATGTGGAAGAGAGAAAAATTTGCACACAAGCCACAGCTGTATCAGATACACTTAACATATGGCACAGTTAGAAGTGTTTTTTAAAACCCTGGGGGACCTCACATGCACATATGCACACACCATGTTTTTGCACTGTGGTGGTGAGGCACAATGCTTTCTACTGGGTTTTTATTAAGAAAATGAAATAGAGCATGTCGAAGGCAGTGGGGCACAGTTAGAGAACAGTGCACTTCCATGCAAGGAAGAATACAGTATGTAGGTTCAGCTGTGTCAGGACTCGGAGGCAGGGATGGTGCAACTTGGTCCCAGTCATAGTGGTAATTATGCAATATTGCTGTTGGATGTGTACAAGCTTTAGGAATCCCTTTATTAGAATGGGCAGGGCAAAGCTTTCACCACCCAAGATGAAATCACAAATACAATGCTCTTCATGTTTGTACACAAACAGTGCAGTCTTAAGCAGAATTACACCCTTTTAAGTCCATAAACTTCAGTGGATTTCATTTAACTCAGTTTAGCATTGCATTGTAAGTCCTTCAGAATGTTCCTGTCTTCCTCCTTTTCATTTTAGTCTTCTATAATTCTTTAGAAGTCCTACAGCTGTTCCATAATCTTCTGTGTTTGAACATACTGAATATAACAAAACTTATCTAAGGTAAACCATGCTATTGAGATCAGATCTCTCTATCTACCATTCAGAATATTTCTCAGTATCGGAGAGTCTCCTGGGCCTGGAGCTGAATAAACACTCATAATAACCAGGAAATCAAAAACACCCAGCAGTCACATCCAGGAGTTCTGTCTCTACTTAGTCTGAACACTACCTCCTTAGTCACTCCTTCAGCGTACCAGAGAAAAATGACAAGCCTCTTGTCTGGCTACTAAGAGTTCACTTTGAGGAAAACAAAACTGGAGAGCTTTGGCCTTTCATCCATGACTACAAAATTACCCAAACATTTGATGAATGAGCACACTAACCCAGCCAGTTCTTAACAGAAAAGGCTTTCTCATTGTCTTCATTGTCCCAGTAAGTTTCTGTCCTGCTCTTTGTGCGCTAACACAGAAAGCAGCAGATCTGAGAGTGAAGGTGAACACAAATTTCATCCTGACAAACAGCACTGTTGATGCCTGGCAGGCCCTGTGCTGTAGGAGTGCTCTTGCTGTGGACGGGATCACATTCTGTCTGAAGGCTCAGGTTTGCACTTTGGGAATATTCCTGGATCCAGCCCTGTTCCTGGATGCTCAGGTGACTGGTGAGCCTTTTGCCCCAGCACCCCAAATGTGACATGCCAAAATGAATACACAGGCACAATTATGCCTTTGTATTCAACTAGCTATTTATATTCACATATTTAATTATTTAAACGGTTGATGTATGTCATCACTTATTTGAACATAAGCTAGCTATTTTAAGGGTGGGCTACACTAGGTAACCTCCTTGGGTGCCCACCAGGCAAGTCCATGCTGGCTCCAAACTCAGGTAGTGTTGTCACCAGCCTTGTTTATCCCAGCCTGCACAGCCAATCTGTGCTAACAGATACCCAGGCCGTTTTCACACACACACCCTAGGAGATCATGCAAACTCACAGCATGAAGCGTCTTCCTAGCATGATCTCCCGGCACAATCCCCTTTAACGGCCCAATGACGTCAGAAAAAGCGCCATTAAATGGGATTTTAATTGCGCTAGGAAGACACTTTTATGCCATGAGTTTCGTGCAATCTTCCGGGAGCATGGTCATGTGAAAACGGCCCCAGTATCTGCCTCCCCTGACAGGCCACAAGGCACATACCAGAGAAATGATGCTCAGCACCAAGCCGCACAGCCCATGATGTCCTGCTCTGGACATGCCCCCCATCACTGTGATGCCTCCAGGAGTTTGCCAATTAACCCTACTTATCCTGAGTGGGGGTGAGGGTAGATGAAAGCAAATTGCCACAAATCAACCAACCCTCCAACTCATACCCAATTCAAATGCTCACTAAAACAGTTCCATGCTGCCCCTGCTCACACCCTTAGACCCACTCACAGGACTGAACAGATGGCAGTACCACCAGGCTTCTCCATCTACCGCAGCAGTGAATTGCCTGCCAAGGGGATGGCGCAGCATGGCAAGTAGCCCCTGCTGCCTCCCCTCTAACTGGCTGGCCCTAATAGTTACCCCACCAATGTTGCCTCTTGCCACATCTGGGTTAAGGTTGGCTGTGGAAACTTGTCCCATGGCTCTTACCAGTGGGATGGGATCGGATACCTTGGTGCTCTAGCATCACCTCTTGGATGACAGGAACCTAGTTCAGGGCCCTACTTATTGTAATGTGTCCCATGTGGGGCTGTCTTGAATAGAGATTGGCATGAACCGAAATACGACCCAAAATTAAGCATGAACCAGGCCAGTTCATGGTTTGCGAACCATGGTTCGTCAGATCCCATTTTTGACGAACCGCCACGAACTTTTAGGCTGGTTCGTTTGGTTCGTTTTTTGGTTTGTCACTGCAGACAGCTTGGTGTCAACCAATCAGTTTCCTAGGCAACAGGGGATGGACTTCCTGCAGACCTTCTGCAGATGTGGAAGTGACAATTTTCTGACCTGGATGTGATGTTTTCACGAACCAAACAAACTGGTTTGTGAACCAGGGGCAGGTTTGTGAAAGTTCGTGGTTCGTGAAATTTGACGAACCACGAACCACATGGTTTGTTTTTTTCTGGTTCGTGCCCATCTCTAGTCTTGAGCAACATGTAGCTACCCATCTGTTAGCAAGGCTGATCACAAAATCCATAATACACCCGTCCTAGCTAATTTGCATTGGCTGACAGTATGTTTCCTGGCTCAATACAAGAGTTGTTTTATGATACAGGGTCTGGGCCTGGTAGCTTAATGGAAGCCTCTTCCCATACAATTCCAGACATATAGCTTATTTTATGAGATCCTGTTGAGGGTTCCTTGTCCTCAGCAGGTCCATTTGATGAGCACCAAATTTCCTTTCTCTGTAGAGGCACCTAAGCTTTTGAATTTTCTGCATCTTTTCTTGGCAGAGCAGAGTCACCTGGGCTCAGGAGCACATGGTCTGCAGCTGCTAGAGGAGGTAAGGGCTTTTTGCCTTTCTTGGCTGTGGTGGGTTAAGCTGAGAAGCTAAGGGTGGTCCTCTCTAGCTTTGGGGCTTTTTGTGTGTAGTTTTGTGTTGATTTGAGTGTAGTTTTGAGGCTGAGTGTGTTTGGGCTTGATTGTGTTTGAGGGTGAGTGTGTTTGTAAGGCTGCTGGGGGTTGCTGGAGTACAAGCCACACACACCCTTTGTGCTCACCTCCTGTGCTTAGCAGGAAGTGACCTTTTGCATTGAAAAGGCAACTGCTGGGCAGGGGCGCGAGCCCTTGGCGCGAGCCGAAGGGCGAGAGCTAAAGGGCTCTTGGCCTGTGGCTCTTAGCCGGGGGATCATAGCCGTTTTCTTTCCTCTTAGAGTGTTATTCCTAAAACAGAATAATGAAGTCAGAATGCCAGCAGGGGGTTGGGGGCTTTCCAGTGTATTGCACTGAGTGTCACATGTATGACTATCTGCCTTCTGGTCAGAAGTCCTAGATGTGTGCTCGCTGCAAGGAGCTCCTGGTTCTCAGGGAACGAGTACGTACCCTTGAGGCCAAGGTGGCTGACCTGGAGTAGCGTAGACAGTTAGATAGGCACGAGGACAAGATTCTCAGGGACAGGATAGATGTGTCCCACTCTAAAAATGGCAGCGTTCTTGTTGTCAAGGAGAATGAGGATCTTGTGGAATCAGGGCACCGTACTGAGGATAAGGGGAACATGCCCTCAGAAGGGACCTCTTCTTCAGTTGGTGAGCAGGTTTCCTTTCGCATCAAGGAACCATCCCTGGGTGGGGCGGGAGGGAGGCTCTTGGTAGTTGGTGATTCGATCCTTAGACAAGTAGATAGCTGGGTGGCACAACCGCGTTCTGACCGTATGGTGACTTGCCTGCCTGGTGCGAAGGTAGCGGACATTACGCATGTTATAGATAGGCTGGTAGATAGTGCTGGGGAGGAGTCAGCGGTCGTGGTCCATGTTGGAACCAACGATGTTGGGAAATGCAGTCGTGAGGTCTTGGAACAAAAATTTAGGCTGTTAGGCAGGAGACTCAAGGCCAGGACCTCCAAGGTAGCCTTCTCAGAAGTGCTACCTGTTCCACGCGCAGGGCCAGAGAGACAAACGCAGATCAGGAGTCTCAATGCGTGGATGAGACGATGGTGTAGGGAGGAAGGGTTCAAGTTTGTTAGGCACTGGGATTCTTTTTGGGACAAGCGGGAGCTGTACAAGAGAGACGGTCTCCACTTGTCCCGAGAAGGAACCCGGCTGCTGGCACTTAAAATCAAAAAGGTGGCAGAGCAGTTTTTAAACAAAATGCTAGGGGAAAGCCGACAAGAGATAAAGTGTCTCTGGTTCAGGATGGTTCATCTCAGAGAGATGAAGGGCTAGGTATAACACTTCTACAGGGAGATAGATTAGAGTTGTCAATTGAGATGGAGACAAACAGTGCAGATGACCTAACTACGTCTCGAGGCAAAGTGTGCCGGGGAAGTTACAGGTGTTTATATACAAATGCTAGAAGTGTCCGAGGTAAAATTGGGGAGCTGGAATGTTTAGTGTTGGGCGAATCCATAGACATTGTGGGCATATCAGAAACTTGGTGGGATGAGGAAAATCAGTGGGACACGGTGATTCCTGGATATAAATTATATCGGAAAGATAGGGAGGGAAGGGTTGGTGGTGGGGTGGCTCTATATGTCAGAGAAGGTATACATTCCAGTAAGATTGAGAAGGTAACTGAATTAGATTCGCTTCTGGAAATGCTATGGGTTGAAATTACGGGCCCAAATGGAAACTTAACTGTGGGAGTTTGTTATCGCCCTCCAGATCAGAAAATAGAGGAGGATTATAAAATGATGACAGGATTAAAGATGGCTGCTAAACAAAAAAACTGTGTTGTAATGGGTGATTTTAACTACCCACACATTGACTGGGCCAATGGGTGTTCGAATCGGGGGAGAGAAAGTGAGTTTCTAGACTGTCTTCAATGACTGTGCTATGGAACAGATGGTTACAGAACCTACTAGGGGAGAGGTGATCCTGGATTTGGTCCTCAGTAATGCTGAAGACCTGGTGAGAGATGTAAATGTGATTGCACCTCTTGGGAACAGTGACCATAATGTTATTGAGTACAACATATGTATAAATAGGAAATTGCCTAATAAGACCAACACAGCCATGTTTAACTTCAAAAGGGGTAACTTTTCTGAGATGAGGGGGTACGTGAAGAAGAAACTGAAAGGGAAAGTAAAAAAGGTCAAAACACTTGGGGAATCTTGGAGACTATTTAAAACTACAATCCTGGAAGCTCAAATTAAATATATACCGCTGGTTAGGAAAGGCACAAATAGGTTTAGGAAAAGGCCAGCATGGTTAACAAGCAATGTAATAGAAGCTGTAAAAGGTAAAAAGGATTCTTTTAGGCAGTGGAAAACTAGTCGGAGTGAGGTTGATAAAAAGGAGCATAAGCTGTGGCAAAAAAAGTGCAAGTCTGTGATCAGACAGGCAAAAAGGGAATATGAGGAGCATATTGCAAAGAACATAAAGAAAAACAATAAACAATTCTTTAAATATATTAGAAGTAGGAAACCAGCTAGGGAGGCAGTGGGGCCCTTGGATGACCAAGGCGTAAAAGGATTACTAAAGGGTGATAGGGAAATGGCCGAGAAGCTGAATGCATTCTTTGCTTCTGTCTTCACTGTGGAAGATAAGAAGTGCATGCCCACTCCGGAAGCACTGACTTTGGGAGGGGTTTTGAAAGACCTGAGTCACATTGAGGTGACGAGAGAGGAGGTTATGCGACTGCTAGATAATTTAAAAACTGATAAATCACCGGGCCCAGATGGCATACATCCAAGAGTTCTGAAAGAACTCAAGTGTGAACTTGTAGATCTCCTCACAAAAATATGTAATCTGTCATTAAACTCTGCATCTGTTCCTGAGGACTGGAAGGTAGCTAATGTTGTCCCCATCTTTAAAAAAGGTTCCAGGGGAGATCCGGGAAATTACAGGCCAGTCAGCCTGACGTCAATACCGGGTAAGTTGGTGGAAACTATTATCAAAAATAAAATTAGTGGGCACATTGATGACCAAAAGCTGATGAGGAAAACTCAGCATGGGTTCTGTAAGGGAAGATCTTGTCTCACCAATCTGTTAGAGTTCTTTGAGGGAGTGAACAAACAAGTGGACAAGGGAGACCCGATAGATATTGTTTATCTTGACTTCCAGAAAGCTTTTGACAAAGTTCCTCATCAAAGGCTCCTAAGTAAGCTCAGTAGCTATGGGATAAAGGGCCAAGTCCTCTTGTGGATCGAAAACTGGCTAATTAATAGGAAACAGAGAGTGAGTATAAACGGGCACTTCTCACAGTGGAGGGTGGTGAGCAGTGGGGTGCCACAGGGGTCGGTATTGGGTCCAATGCTTTTTAACTTGTTTATTAATGATTTGGAATTGGGATTAAGCAGTGAAGTGGCTAAATTTGCAGATGACACAAAATTGTTCAGGGTGGTGAAAGCCAGAGAGGATTGTGAGGCACTCCAAAGGGATCTGTCGAGGCTAGAAGAGTGGGCATCCATGTGGCAAATGAGGTTCAATGTAGCCAAGTGCAAAGTAATGCACATTGGAACCAAAAATCCAAAATATAAATACAAGTTGATGGGGTCTGAACTGGCGGAGACTGACCAAGAGAGAGATCTTGGAGTCATGATAGATAACTCACTAAAAACGTCAGCACAGTGTGCGACTGCCATAAAAAAAGCTAATGCTATGCTAGGGGTTATTAGGAAAGGGATTGAAAACAAATCAGCCGGTATCATAATGCCTCTGTATAAATCGATGGTGAGGCCTCATTTGGAGTACTGTGTACAGTTCTGGTCGCCACACCTTAAAAAAGATATCATAGCACTGGAAAAAGTACAGAGAAGGGCAACTAAAATGATTAAAGGGTTGGAACACTTTCCCTATGAGGAAAGATTGAGGCGCTTGGGGCTCTTTAGCCTGGAGAAAAGACGACTGAGGGGAGACATGATAGAGGTTTACAAGATAATGCACGGGTTAGAGAAGGTAGAGAAAGATGTGTTTTTCTCCCTTTCTCACAATACAAGAACTCGTGGGCACTCTATGAAATTATTGAGCAGTCGGGTTAGAACAGATAGAAGAAAATACTACTTTACACAAAGGGTGATAAACACATGGAATTCGTTGCCACAGGAGGTGGTGGCAGCTACAAGCATTGCCAGCTTCAAGAGGGGACTGGACAAATATATGGAGCAGAGGTCCATCAGTGGCTATTAGCCACAGGAGATAGATGGTATTCTCTTTGTGGGGAGGTGGTGCTCTGTTGTCTTGGTGCTGGAAGGAAGGCAGTGGGAGGGCTTCTGGTGTCCTGGCCTCACTGACAGTCCTTTAGATGGCACTGGATTTCTAGCCACTGTGTATGACAGAATGTTGGACTGGATGGGCCACTGGCCTGATCCAACATGGCTTTGCTTATGTTCTTATGTTCTTATGAATTCTCTTTCACTTGAGACAAAACAGGCTGCTTCGCAGTGTAGTTTTACAGTCAGGCTCTTGATCTTCATGCGTTTTTTGGGTTGTTGTTAAGCTGAATTTTCTGTAATTACATGTTTTGTTCCATTTCAAATGAGATTTTTCATGACTGTGTTTTAAATATTAAATATGTTTACTCTGTTGCTCTTTTACCATTACCATTCTTTGTGTTATGTAAAATAATTTTCTGTTGCTCTTTTACCATTACCATCCTTTGATGTAAAATAATTTTTAAAATAAGAAAGTACCCTGCTAGGATCTTACTCAATAAAAGGCCTGCTTATGAAGTGGATTGCAAAATGTAGACAGGATTCAGCCCTTCCTCACAGAGTCACTCACAAGAAGAAATGCTGAAGTTAATCCCCCTGCCCCATCCCCCACCAAAAAACCTTTACCACCAGCAGAGCATTGCATAAAGAGTATGGTTGCATCCAAAGCAAGCCATCCTCCTCCTTTTAAAGCCAACAAAACAAGTAGCCAGCATTGGATTCAACAAGTTAATTACTAATTGAGTGAAGAAGTATACAATGAGTTACTTTTTTGATGCAGAACAGGTAAGCTTTCTTGGAAGAACTCATAAAGCTTGTAAAAGAAAAACTGTGATAGCAATAAATTGATAATAATTGATTCAATAGCATTTGACCATGCTAAACTAAGCTGGCTGAGGAAAATGGCAAGGAACATTGATTTAATATTATCATTATTACTTAGTATTTTAAAAAGTATTTTGTCATTCATTGGAAGAAAAATTCTGAAATATAAAGCAATTGTTACTAAGTAGCAAAATCTGATAACTCTTTGCCAGCAAAGACTAACTCTCTAGTGAAAAAAAGAAAAACACCACCATAACAGTCTAACTGCTTGCCCTCTTTACTCTTAGTTCAACTTTTTAAACAAACCAATAGAATATATAGCCACTTGTCAATGCCTGTTTATATGCAAGTCAGGTAACAACACTCTTCCAGATACATAGTCATAAAACGATCACCCATATTATAATCCTTAAGTACGTATAATTCTATTAATCAGTCCAGTAATTTATTTTTCACAGGAGAAATTCATCATTCCAGACACTGTCCAGTGTCTTCTCCCTTTTTTTTTTCCTAGAGCGTTTTGGCCGTAACTCGGCCTCTTTGTTGTGTTGAGCAAAGACTAACTGCTCATTCAGTAACTAAGTTAAAGTATCTGAATTTAGACTTGTTTAGCTCTACTGCCTTTAGTGGAGCTAATAGGGTTGCCAGGTCCCCTGGAGCCCAAACTGGGGGACAGAGGGGATCATCATGAGTAGTCATGAGAAGAAATCAGTCCACATGGGGCTGATTTGATGAAAATCAACCTTCACTTCCTTGTTGAGCCAGGAATGCCAGTATTCCCAGTGTGACAAGGAAGCTTCAGAGCTCGCTCCCATGTGCTCCGAATCCCCATTCCCCACACTGTTCCCCCCCACCGGCCAGGTGAGTGGTAGCAGGGGGTGGCAGCCGAGAGTTGGGGATCCCCCACTCCCACCCAGGGACATTGCCACAAGCACACATTTGGATCCAAAGGAGCAGGAATAAGCAAGTTTAACCCACTGCATCCATATCTTCGCTGGCATATCTGAAATCTTCAATTCCTGGGCCCTTGAGTGATCTCTTTAATAGGGTGAAATCTTCTTAACACTTAAAGGGCTATCTGCTCTCTGAGGACTGTCCCCAGAGAGCAGACAGCCCTTTAAATGTTAAGGGGACATGAATTGTTCAATACCTCAGAAGCAGATGGGACCCAAGTATTTTTTTTAGGCCTGTACAAACTTGCAAAATGGCACACCAACACTACAATCCCTCATCCCATACATACATTCTTATGAACTAGTAAAAAGTTTTTAAATAAAAATATGGTACATATTCTACATATCTGAAAAACAAATGCTTTTGCTACTTTTGTTTAATAATAACACCCATCTTGAGAGTCTTACAAGTTTGCTAAGTATTTTGTAACTATTTTGTCACTAAACAGGATTAACCAACAAAAGGGAACGACTTCCCAACACACTCCAAACCAAAACCAAAGAGCACGCAGGCTCAAGGAAGTCAGGATTATCCTGTCAATGACTAAAAAAATTCTAGTGGACCGACGTGGCTGCAAAGTTTAGGCCAATTTACGTGAAGCTCTGTTTTTCTGGTCTTTTTCATTGCAAAATCATGAACTAGCCCTCCAAAGAATTTCTCTTGCAAGTTCATACAGTAGACAAGATGGCTTAACCATTCTTATTTATTTATTTATTTATTTATTTATTTATTTATTTATTTATTTATTTATTTAATCACATTTCTAGACCGCCCTCCCCATCAGACAGGCTCAGGGCGGTTTAACAACAGTTTAAAACAATAAAAACATTATAAAAACATTAAATCATTGTATCATAAACAATTAAAATTGGCGGGTAAAAAATATTAAAATACAGCATTTTCCTGCATGGGTGGTGGGAGGTCTTCAGTGGTATGGCCAGCGAGAGGACAGCCTAGCCCCCACCAAATGCCTGGTGGAACATCTCCGTCTTGCAGGCCTGGCGGAAAGATAACAAATCCCGCCGGGCCCTAGTTTCCTCAGACAGAGAGTTTCCACCAGGTCGGAGCCAGGACCGAAAAGGCCCTGGCTCTGGTAGAGGCCAGGTGGACCTCTTTGGGGCCAGGGACCATCAGCAAGTGCTTAGTGGCTGATCTAAGCAACCTCCGGGGAACATATGGGGAGAGGCGGTCCTGAAGGTATGCTGGGCCCAGTCTGCGTAGGGCTTTATAGGTCAGCGCCAAAATCTTGAACCGGACCTGGTACTCAACTGGTAACCAGTGCAGCTGACGAAGGATAGTTGTTATATGAGCCATGATTGGTGCTCTGGCAACCACTCGTGCAGCTGCATTCTGAACCAGCTGCAGTTTCTGGATCAAGCCCAAGGGAAGCCCTGCGTAGAGCGAGTTGCAGTAGTCTAATCTGGAGGTGACCGTTGCCTGGATCACTGTCGTAAGGTCACGGGTCGATAAGTAAGGAACAAGTTGTCGAGCCTGTCTTAGATAGAAAAATGAGGATCGAACAATCGCTGCGACCTGTGCCTCCATAGACAAGGAAACATCCAGGACCACCCCCAGGCTCCTCACTCTCGACACCAGTGTAAGTGGCACTCCATCAAGAGCGTGGAGCCAGAGTCCCGCACCCATGGACCCTAGACCCTCATGCAGGACCTCCATCTTCGAGGGATTCAGTCTCAGCCGACTCTGCTTCAACCATCCATTCACAGCTCCGAAGGCATGTTCCAGGACATCTGGGGCAGAGCCAGGCCGGCCATCCATCATCAGATACAATTGGGCGTCATCTGCATATTGATGGCACCCAAGTCTGAAACTCCGTACCAGCTGGGCGAGGAGGCGCATATATATAGCAGGGGGGAGAGTATTGCCCCTTGAGGGACACCACACACCAATGGGTGGTGGGATGACAACTTCTCCCCTAGGGCCACCCTCTGTCCCCGACCGTGGAGAAAGACAAACCAGAGCTGTCCCTCGAATCCCCACATCGGCAAGGCGGTGGATCAACAGGTCATGATCGACTGTGTCGAATGCTGCTGATAGATCTAACAATATCAGCAGCACTGACCCGCCTTGATCCAGCTGTCTACGGAGATCATCCATCAGGGCGACCAGCAATGTCTCCGTCCCATGTCCCGGATGGAAGCCAGACTGGAAAGGATCTAGGGATGAGGAATCATTCAGGAAGACTTGAAGCTGCTCTACCACCGCCCGCTCAATCACCTTGCCCAGGAATGGGAGGTTCGAAACTGGGCGGTAACTGACTGGGTTGGTAGGGTCCAAAGATGTTTTTTTCAGGAGAGGCCTAACCACAGCTTCTTCCTTCAACACTTCCGGAAAGATCCTGGAGCTCAGAGACATGTTGACAATGGCATCCAGGGCATCCCGTAGCCCATCTACGCTGGCCTTCACCAGCCACGAAGGACATGGGTCTAAGGAGCATGTGGTAGGCCTAACTGTTCGCAGGATCCTGTCAATCTCATCCCCAGAGAGTGGACTGAAATGGTCTAATATCATCTCAGAAGGAAGCCAAGGGGCCTCCAGTTCTCACATTGAACTGGATCAACTGTGGCTGGGAGATCACGGCGGAGAGACAAGACTTTATCAGCAAAAAAGCTCCCAAAAGCCTCACAGCTAATATCTGAATTTGAATTTTGATAGTCCCCTCCTGATAAGGAGACCAAAGACCAAACCACATTGAACAGTTTTGCTGGGCGTGAGCTAGCTGATGCAATGGAGGCTGCATAAAACTCTTTCTTTGTAGCCTTCACTGCCATGTCATAGGCCTTGCTCCACTGGAGAACACCAGCAGTTTTTGATGCGTGCTAGCTTGATGGAACTTCTTTCAGGTTCTTCCACAGTCACTGGCAGCGGTAAAGAATCAGTAGGGCTACTACACTTCCTTAAAAATTAGTTGCCATGGACTCAGACTCTATATTGAAATTGTTTCATCTTGATTTTGTTTATCGGCTTTCCTAGTTACTACATTGTTGCCTGACTACATAAAAGCCTTGTCTGAGTTGAAAAACTGGAGGATAGATTGGTTTTCTTTAGTTTCTTTTGGTTCCATTTTTTTTACTTCCTTATGTTTCAGGCTGCCTGCTTTGTATTTATAGCTACCACCAGACATGGTGTGAGTAAGGTGACCAGTCCCTTGGTGGGGGCGGGGGATTCCTTGCTTTATTTATTTTATTCTTATCTTATTTTATTCTGCTTCCAGTTTTTGCCCCTGTCACCTCTCACCTGGCCAACGGGGGAGGGGGGAGGCATGGGGAATGGTTCCAGGAGCTTCTCAGTGCACTCCTGCATGCTCCAGAGGACTTGTCAGGCCAGGAATGACATCATTTCTGGCATAACAAGGAAGTGCTCTGGAGCATGTGTGCACTAGGTGAGTACTATTGATGCACATATGCCCCACCCCCATCCCCCAATTTGGACTCCGGGAGACCTGGCAACTCTAACTATGAGGGAATTAGACATATATATTTTAGGCCTGCAAATCCTTCCAAAAGCAACAGCAGCACTTGCTCTCACTGTCTTATGGTGCTCTGCTTTGCTCTTCCTACCAGGTATCCCTCTCTTCTGCCAATGCAAAAGGAACTCTGGGATTGTTTGTTCTTGATATGGTAGATCCAGGAGGCCCAGCAGTTCGTAATGTTGTTTCAGACTGCTGCTCTAACATTGCTTCTGATTTACGTCCTCCTATCAACTGGTGGAGAGAAAGAACTTACCAGATTGCAGAGGGGCTTTCCAGCGATACTATTACATCTTGGCACCATGTTGGCATTTCTCCTTGTGTTCCCAAAAGTGACATCAGTATATTTCCAGGGATGTGCTGGCTTTTGAACAAAACTCTATGGTTTAGCCATTGAATTTTAATTAAAAGCCAGAGCTTCCTGGTGTCCCCCAGTGTCTCACTGCCATCACTTCCAAGGGCATGGGAGTGACAGCAATGTATTGGGACACTGCTGAAACCTTCCCTGCCATTTTTTACCCGACCACCCTGCTGAATGGCTGTGGGAAGTGGTTGCTGGCAGCAAGGAATCCCCCACCAGCAGCAGGAGAATGGTAAGCCTGTTCTGATTGGCTCCAGCAAATTTCACAAAGATCCGGACAATAGATACAGAGATACAAGGAAGGAAGTTTCTATAAATATTCTCATGCATGATCTACAGTTTATTCTCAATTTTTCCTTATAGTAATTGGGATGGGCCGGATCTCTCTGGACATCTGGGCTCCAGTAAACTTCCCCTCATGTACCAGCCCTGAAGCAGAGCTTGAGAAAAAAGTGTAAGAGATAGGGTTGCCAGGTCCTTTGATTCCCCTGACAGGAGATTGGGAGCCTAGCACTCACCCTGCCTCGTAATTACATGGGTCAAAGGGTGGCCGCGTTGGGCAAAGGGCGCTCCCCCGCACTCCCCAAGTGGCATAATTCAGCCTGAAATGTGCCTGTTGCGGGGCACGATTCGGACCACTGTGGCTGCGGGAGCACACTGCGCTGCCAGGGGGCACACTGCGCTACCTGGGGGGTGCCCTGGGGAGCATCCCCCCTGCTGGCCAAGTAAGTGAGTGCAGGGGAGGGAAGGGTGGGAGCAGGGGATCCCCCGCCCCAAGTGGGGAAATGGCATCCCTAGTAAGAGGCCTCCATTCCTCATGCAAAAGCAGGGTAATTTGAATTAAACAGCCTTAAAAAGTGTTGAATGTTGAATACAGAGGCAGGCACCTTTCCCACAGCCCACACCTCTTCCTCAGCTAGCACCTCAGCTACAGGCACCTTTGCAGAGCCCTGGGCCAACCTTCCTGTTGGAGCAGCAGCTGCTTATGCCAGCGTCAAGCTCTGGGAAATAATCCACTATCTTGCAGCCAACTTACCTTCTTCCTGCAGCAACACTGGTGGCTCAACCTCAGCCAGATGGATGGGATGCCTTTGGTAGGCCCCAGGCTGCTGAGGGAGCTGCCAGACAGGCTCCATTGCTGCAATGGCAAGCCTGACAGAGGATAGAGCAAATGCCCCAAGATAGAGTGGGAGGGAGCAAGAGGCTGCAGAGTGTACCTAGCTCTCTGATGGGGTAGGCTGGGAGAAGGGCCCCTCAGGGAGGGAATTGGGTGGGGTTGCCAACTCTGTGTTGGGAAATTCCTGGAGATTTAGGGGTAGATCCTATGGAGTGTGGGGTTTAGGGAGAGGAGGGATCTCAGTGGGGTATAATGCCTCCAACACAGCCATTTGCTCCAGTGGAATGGATCTCTACCATCTGGAGATCAGTTGTAATTCTGGGAGCTCTCCAGGCCCCATCTGGAGGTTGGTAAGCCTGGGATTAGTAGGAAATTCAGGATGGTTGGAAAGGGGAACTCTTTAAAAGCAGGTTCCTGGGCAGAAGAGAAAGGGAAGGGAAGAGGCAGATGGAGTGTGTTGTCTCTTGGAGGCAAGAGAAGTAATAAAGTGGTGCAACCCTCTTCCTTGCCCGTCTGAAGCCTGAGGACACCTGCCTTTGGCAGCTGGCGAGATGGGGAGGATGACTGGACAGGGGAGGAAGGAGTCTCAGACTTTTCCCTAAGATTCAGTTTGACTTGTACTCTCATGAATTAAACATAGATGGATACAAGCAGGGGCCCCACAAAGACCACAAGGTGGAAATTCCTCCCCCCTGCCCCCTAGTCCATCCAATTCGTGCATTGCTGCCTCAAGGGTGGTGATGGTGTTTCCCCCTATCCAGATCAAGTGCAGTTTTGCTGTTGGGATGGCAGCAGAGGAGGTCCCCTGCCCCTCCTGCCTGGTGAACTGTAGCAGTGACAGCAGTGGCATTTGACCAGACCTCGTGGTGTCCAAAGGAAATTTTTCTGCCAGGAGGGCAGTGGGGGCCCCACACACCTCCCACTTCTGCTGCTTGGTAGGCTGCATGTTGGCAGCAGCAACTATAGCAATTGCATTTCCCACCCCAACGGCCTGGGTGAGTCCATGTTGTCCGCCTCAATGGAAGCAGCGGCAGTGGCATTTCCCCCACCAGGCAGCCTCGCCATGATAGTGGCCTCCCTCACCATGATGGCAGAGGAGGACATAAATGCACAGACCATGTTGTCTTGTTTTTTGGGTGGAGTAACCCCCCCGTCCCCATTTTTTTCCTGGTTTTCATATTTTTCTGCAACCCTGGGAGGATTCCCCCAGGTTACAGAAGCATGTTGTTCGTAGGCAAGTGGCCCCAATGTGCAGGTTTAAGGATCCACACAGAGGATTTACTTGACCATTAAATAAATAAATATTATTTGGAATGTTGTTTACCAAATTCTGAAGCTATTCATATATTTTGGATCAGCCAAGGCTGTTTAGAAACAGAAAAATGAGCTAATAATGGGGGGAAATCAAGTTATCATATATACTTTATACTCTAGTATCTTAGAAATATTTAAAAGATATTGCTTTAAAAATGATCTTGACCTAGTAACCTTCCTATAAACGTTGGCTATAACAAGTGTGGCTCTTTTTTTGGAAATGTTCAACTGCATTAGCTTTAGTAAACTGGCATGAATCTGAACAGTAGCTTTGGCTGGATCCACACTAGCCTTTTAGTCTGGAATTACTAAAATTAATTCACTCATTCTTTTATACACAACTTAAGCCCTGTTCATGTTCCAGTGAATGCACATATATCCTACCTGTGCGTGCATACATGTGTAAGAAAAAAAACATGTATTCACTTTGCAAATGAAACCAGGGACCAATAAATGTGGGGTTTGTATCACACATTGTTGTGCATGTATTGACTGTAACATGAGAATTGCTCAACACACGCACACAAAGCAATCAAGTATACATAACATAGCTTGTACATGGAATCGCTGTAACTTGTGATCAAGACTATAGATGACAGTGTGGTCAACCCACATCATCATCTAGTATTCTCTGCATTGTTTTTTTTCCATTTTACTTGATTTGCATTGATTTTAAAAAATGTTTAAATACTATTGTGATGCCAGGTTGTCCTGTGTGGATAGTATAAGCACTATTGAGGTTTCCTGGTGCAACTGACCTTTTCATCTCTTCCTTTTCCTTTCAGCGTAATTACTTTCTTCCCTACAGCCACCCTGTTTCTCTCTAGCATACATTAATCAACTCTTCTTGGGGGGGGGACAGGGGGAGGCTAGGGCCAAAGCAGAATTTTGTGAATGAAGTTCCCACTGTCCCCCCCCCTTTTAATTAAAATATCAGATGCACGGTGGTCTGATTCAGATCAGGATGATGGCATGGGAAGTGGCAGTTAAACCTAAAACTATTGATATGATTCTTGGTAACTTTGTCCCAGTGGGACAAATACTGGCTCTGCAGGACCAGTTTTAGCACAGGGAAAAATGACACGGGGCAAAAGCTTCCTTCTCTTCCTATCACTGCAGTTCCAATCTAAATTAGTCACCTGCATGCCTGCTATTCTACAGCAGAAACGTTGGGATCCCTGTTCATGGAACTCTCAGCATCATGTCTGATTTGTTCTTTAAATCCGATTTTGTACTTTGTAGTTATTATTTCATAATCACATATCTAAAATGTTACGAGCAGTAACTTTGGTTTTCTACCAAGGAATAAGCAATACTTACCCCCTGTTCCCTCCGAAGGAACAGGAGCTGATATTTAATCATTTATTCATGAATATTGGGAGAGAAGCAGCTGGGAGAGAACAGAAAGTAACTAATTGGGCTGAAAACAAGTAGAAAAAAGGGAAAATTGCAAGAAGAGACCTTTGCTGAATGAGAAGTGCTTCTGAATAGGACTATCGTAGAATCTTGTCCAAGAGAGAGTGATTTTTATAGGAAATACAGAACTACAGGAGCTTCCATTTAAATTTCAGTAGCAGCTGGATGATGATAAGGGCGGTGCAAAAAGGGGGCAGCCTTTATGAACTAAGCCAACATACTACAGTAGAGAAAAAGAAGTATAATCAGACAAACGTGTTGAGAAATTGATTTTATTTATATATGTCAAAACATCAGCATTATTTTTTCTTTTAAACAATTTTCTTTCTATTTCTTTTTAATGTTACAATAAAATATTTCTAAAAAAACATTCAGAAGGATTTGAAGTGGAAAAGCAACAGGCAAAAAAGGGGTGCCTAACTTTTTCTTCAAATCCCCTACCTCCTCCTGTGCAGTTCCAAACATATGGCTGCTGCTGCATCTCCAAACATGCACATGGAAGCAGGGCTGCAGACTTTGTTTGGCGTGTAGAAGCAGCAAGCAGAAAAAGGATTAAGTACTGATTTCTCTTCTTCCCTGCTGCTTTTCTATCCCAAATCCAGTTTTTGGTAGATGTTTGCAGTATTTAGATATTCCACGTTTGAAGGCCCATGCACATCTGCCAGGAGGATCCTGGGGCATGTTTAGGATTACCAATCTCCAGGAGAGGCCCGGAGATCTCTCAGAATTATAACCTTTCCAGACTATACAGAGCAGTTCCTCTGAAGAAAATGGCTGCTTTGGAGGTTCCTCCACTAAGCAAACCCTGCCCTTCCCAGGCTTCAACACCAACGTTTCAGGAATTTCCCAGACTGGAGTTGGCAACCCCAGTACATGTTCTAGGGCAAATAGTCGGTGTGGGGTTGTACACAGGTCCTGCTGTACCTTACAACACAGAACAACCCCAATCGTCCTCTATAGCTGCTCATTGCAAAGGAGTATCACTAATGGTGGACCAATTGGGGGTAATACCGCATTTACAATAAAAGCATAGCAGGAAATATACCTTTCCTTACTCTTAGGTGTCACCTTGCAAATGCTAAGATCCAGATCTGTCTGCCCATATACCTGCATTCTCTTTTTTTAATATAATATTTATTGGATGGGTTAACATACAATCAATATTGTAACAATTACATTTTCCTGTGTTTCCCATGGTTATATGCTTCCTACCCCCTCCCCTCCCCCTTTTCTGCGTTGACTTCCAACACCACTCCAACCCCCCGTTTTCTAATCTTATTTCTAAATCCTAGTTGTTATTTTTTTTATTACTGGTAAAGATCTAAACTATATCTTATCTTATTTAATAACTTTCAAAAGACCGTAATTATCCTTTAACATCCCATTTTTCTCTAAATATTTTCTCAATTTCCCCCAGTCCCCTTTGGATCTTGATCCCTCAGTTTTCTTGTTAGTTTGTCCATTTCCACCATGTACAACAATTTTTGTGTCCATTCTTCAATTTCTGGTATTTCTTATCTCTTCCAATATTGTGCATATAACGCTCTTGCCACTGTTATCATATAATACAAAAGTACTCTATCTTTTCTATTAACGTCCCCTAAATGCAAGGATAATAATAACATTTCTGGATTCTTAATAACATTATATTGGAGTATTGAAGACATTTCAGCATATATTTTAGACCAAAAGTCTCTAGCCTTGCCACAAGTCCACCACATATGAAGTCCACCACATATGACCCATATACCTGCATTCTCTGTGAAGGCTCCCACATTGTGGAATGGCCTACTTGAGGAGGTCAGGAAGAATCCCACAGTTGTCATTCCTCAAACTGTGTAAAACAGAATTGATCAGGAAGGTATTATTATAAACAGAATAGGGCTATAGGATAATGGAATGGTTTAGGAGTACCTTTTTTTAAATAAAAAGAACAGGATTGTAGTGTTTATCGTATTTATTAACCTGCTCTAGCTGCAATGTCTTCTGCTTTTGTAATTCCGTTTTCTGCATTGTTTATAATATATTTGATTCCTTTTTCTTTTTGCATTGTTTTTCTTACTTTTGTAATCCAAGTCCTATTGCGTTGTTTAATGGATATCTTGATGTTGTCCCATTACATTGTTTTATACGGTAAGCTGGATAAATATCTTCCAGCAGACAGTATCAAATTCTTGTGCAAGGAGCTTGAGTGAGTGGCGGCCAGGGACCTACACATTTTCCTAGATGAAGTGGTTTATCAAGATCCATTTCAATACAGTTTCATGCCTGGGTCTGAAACTGGAACGGTCTTGATGAACGTCCTGCCCTGGGACAGAGACAGGAGTGTGCCCCTCTTAATTCTCTTGGATCTCTCAATATCCTTTAAAACCATTTATCAGTGTTTCATTTTTATTTTTTAATTACAATGGCTAATGGAACATACCAGGGAATTTCAGAAGAAAATCAGCCTGTTTTTTATAGATTACAACAAAGCTTTTGACTGTGTGGATCATGAAAAGCTATGGAGAGTCTTAAAAGAAATGGGAGCGCCACAACATCTGATTGTTTAGATGCACAACCTGTACTCTGGACAAGAGGCTACTGTCAGGACAGAATATGGGGAAACAGAATGGTTTCCAATTGGCAAGGGTGTCAGATAAGGATGCATATTATCACCCTACCTGGTTAACCTCTATGCAGAGCAGAGCATAAGGAAAGCTGGATTAGAAGAAGATGGAGTGAAAATTGGTGGAAGGAACATTAACAATTTGAGATATGCAGATGACCCCACATTACTGGTAAAAAATAGTGAAGACTTGAAATGACTACTGATGAAGGTTAAAGGAGAAAGTGCCAAAGCAGGATTACAACTGAACATCAAGAAGACAAAAGTAATGACTACTGAGGAATTACACGATTTTAAAGTCAACAATGAGGAAATGGAAATTGTTCAAGATTTTCTATTCCTTGGCTCAATCATCAACCAAAAGGCAGACTGCAATGAAGAAATCAAAAAAAGATTTGGAAGAGCAGCTGTGAGGGAGTTAGATAAGATCCTTAAAGATAAAGATGTCTGTCTGGGAACCAAGATCAAGATAATCCAAACTATAGTATATTCCCCATTACTATGTATGGATGTGAAAGTTGGACAATGAAGGGAAGCTGGCAGGAAGAAAATTGATTCATTTGAAATGTGGTGCCATGATACCATGGACAGCCAAAAAGACAAATAAGTGGGTACTAGATCAAATCAAGCCTGAATTCTCTCTAGAAGCTAAAATGACAATACTAAGGCTATCGTACTTTGGGCAGATCACGAGAAGACAAGACAGAAAAGTCAATAATGCTAGGAAAAGTGGAAAGCAGTAGGAAATGAGGAAGACTGAAAATGGGATGGCTTGACTCAAAGAAGCTACATCCTCCAGTTTGCAGGATCTGAGCAAGTCTTTTGATGATAGGACGTTTTGGAGGTCTTTCCCACATAGGGTCACCTGAGGTGACTTGAGGTCACATAACACACACCCACGCATGTTCACAGCTGGCACACGCACAAATATTTTGCCTAGTAACATACTTTCTGTTTGTTTTCTGGAATACTCGGGACCAGTTCTAAGCTAGTGTATTGTCTCCATGGGACCTGTGGAGAAAAATTAAGCCTGAATGTCAAAACAACTCTTGAGGCACATTTTATTATGGCATGAAAACTCCTTAGCTAGAAAACCCACTTTGTATGTTAACACTGTGTGCCTTTTGTTGAAAATTACGATTCTTACTCACTGATCTTTCCTACAAAATCACATATATTTTGCATGCCTACATAAACATGGCAATATGCTTGTGGGCATGTGTTTGCTAGACAGGTATTCTTCCACAAAAGTTCTTCCATGGCCATGGGTTGGGGGTGGGGGGAATTTTGAAGACTAGAATTATTTTCCTGAGTGAGATTCGTTTGCTTGCCTACTCTTGAGTACTAGGCTGCTGTCACTGAGCAAACGTTTTTTTTAAAAAGCACTCCCACACGTTAGTTTGGAAGATGCAACCCGCCACCTGTGAAGAAGCAACTGGCCTGTTCCACGAAAATAAGGGGAGTCGTAGACGGCTTCATTCCTCCGCATGCGCAACAGGGAGCGCGTGTTCTTTTCCAAGTCTATCAACCCTCTAGAGGCCGCGCTCATTGTACAGGCCTGTTATTTTCCACTTTATCGGGGGTGGGGGGTGACAAGAAAACAGGATAATAAATAGATCCGATAAATATTCATGAGACTGCTGATGTCATGAGAAAACAGAGCTGGCTCCAGAAAGCGCCATTTCCTGGAAGAGAAGGAAGAAGGCAGGCCAAAGCGATGAAGAAGTGCATAAGGAAGGCGTCGTGGCGCCGGCGACAGAAAGAGGGTGCTCCGAGCCCGGGAAAGCCGAGCGGAGCTTGATAGCTGCGTGAACTCCGGGCGTGCTGCAGGAGGCCGGCAGGGGGGGACCTTCCCAGCTTCAGCCGCCTCGGCGACTCCGATAACAAGCGCTGGGCAGAGACAGCAGGGGCAGCCCAGCGTTTGGTGATATTCCTGAATCTTCCACATCAGGCTGTGTTCGTTTGTGTAAAAGGCACGAGCAGCAAGCTCTGCGGGCGCCGGAGGAAGAACCTGGAAGAGCCTCGCTTCGGGTGTCTTCTGCTTGATTCTTCGCGTTGCCGTACGCCCCTTCCTCCTCCTCCTTTTTTTTTCTTCCTCCGGAGTGTGCGTGCTTTGTTGTAAGGGGAGGAAAGGCAACCGGCTTGGAGGTAGCGGGGAGGATGGTGAAGATGATGATGTGGAAGAAATGGAGATGAAACGGAATATGCGGATTCGGGGACTCCTGTTGCTGCTGCTGCCGCCGCTATGGGCTGCGCTTCTCCGGGACGTCGTGGCTGTAACAGGTAAGCTTGCCCCGGCACCGTAGTCCTCTCGAGCTGGAGCGGAGAAAGCAATCCGTCTGTCTGACCTGGCGGCGGGGAGGACAGGAGGAAGCTGACCCGGTCACTTGATGGTTAGAATCCCCTCCCCCCTCCCCTTCGATTGCATTCTTTAGAATCCCCAAGTTTGCCTGCGAGGATGCGCTCGGATTTTTCTGTCCCCGCTGGCTGTTACTCTGTTATGTTTTTTCTGAACCCTGGTCGAAAATATCGCAGTGATTCCTAAAGGTATCCCCGCGTCCCCTACCCCAGCGCTTTCCAAAGGTTTGCCATTCAGTTGGTAACAGAACTCATGTTGATAAGATGCTTTGGGAACTGAGAAGAGGGACTCCCAGTCACCAAAAGTCCAGTAGTCACGTTTGTTTCCCTTCATAGCTTGTGGCGTGGAACTGGTCTGAATTTTTCCTATTTGCTAACCAGCGCTAAAACAAGTTACAAAACTTAGAGTAAATAAGCTTCATTTTATTTTTTAAAAAATCCCTGGGTTTTATTTAATGAGCTGCTTGAATTCTTTGATTCCATCTTTAACCTTGTGGATCTGAGTCAACAGTTTGTATCATCTGAATTTGAGCTCCCTCCCTCCCCTCCACAGTGGTGTAGAAACCCAGTTCTTCTTGGACTATTCTTGGAATAATCATGATTTGACTGCTATTGTGACATGATGATCTTTGCCTGAAACCTGGACAAATTGTTAAATGTCTATATATAGTATTTAAATGTCTCTTATAAGTCCCTTCTAAGCACATCCATTGATGGCCTCATTACATTTTTAGAGGTCCTAAATGGAAATACAACATTAGTCATTGGCTGGAAGTGGACTTGCACATGTGGTCAGCACATCTGGGAGAAAATGACAACATCTGTGACTGGATAAATATCATCTGTTTGACTTTGGAAAACTACCTTATTTTCCAGACTTAAAATGCTATCAGGTTTTGCTAAAATGAAAACCATTCGGAATTTTTATTTCAGTGGTTGCTTTCAAAAATATGCTATTTGGCCATATGGATTTTGAAGCCAGCATTTATGTTTCCTTACTTGAATATTCTGACCTGGATAGCCCAGATGAGCCTGATTTTGTCAGATCTCAGAAGCTAAGCAGGGTTGGCCTTAGTTAGTAATTGGATGGGACACCTCCAGTGAAGACCGTGGTTGCAGGGGCAGGCAATATAGCAAGCCACCTCTGTTAGTCTCTTGCCATGAAGACCCTGCAAAGGGTTACCATAAGTCAGCTTTGACTTGAGAGCACTCTCCACCACCACTTAAATATTACCTTTTAGCCTTGATATGTAGGAAGGGTCTCCTTTATCACTGTGTGACCCCCAGACATTAGTTAGAGGGCTCAGACTGCTGTGAAGGAACCTTTTCAAAATGATGGTTAAAAATACTTCTGATACTAAAACTTTAAAGCACAAGAGTTCACATAACCCCTACATTCAGTGAATCTTTTTGGAATAAAGCAATCTTCCCTATCATGATCACAAATAACAGTCAGCCGTTGAATCTATACACTGTATTTGCACAGCTGTTTGGAAATAGTATTTTTATCCAATTTCATTTAGGGTATTAGAAGATAAAGTCATTATGTATTTCTGATTTCACCTCTGAATGAATAAATACCGTAGATTCAGTTGGTTGAAAAGGTAGATACTTCTTTCCATGCTAGCTCAAAAGGCTCTGGGAATGTATGACTGGATCCTCCTTTCAAATATACCTGGCCTAAGCAAAGCATTACGAAATGTAATTGAATACGTAGTGATGTGCTGTTACAAGATGCAACTTGTCAGGAATCTTGCTGATCCTCAAGAGCTCGCCTCTGTGTGGAGTGGATGCTGGTGGCCAGGGCAGGTTGTTTAGCTCAATGCCAGCTCATAATTCAAAGACCAAACCTGTTATATTAACAGCTCCTAGATTATATTATTAAGGAATGGTCTGGCCCTGGCATTACACTAGTCCATTCTTCCACTATAGCCCCAGAGCAGGTGTTGCTCTTTCTCTGGAGTATCTAGAAGAACTACAGGTATTGTCTCCAGGGCATGAACTGACAGGGGTTTTTGATGGGGTCCATCAGTTTCCCAATGTAGCTGTGAGGCTGAAATTGGCGTGAAAACAGTTTATAGGAAGAAGGCAAGGCATGAATGAATGGAAGAAGAGAAAAAGCACAGAAGCAAGGATGAAAGATGAAATAACAGCTATGACTCATTGGACCAGGTTGATAATTCCAAATGCAATGTTCAAAAAATATTGCATAGGATTTGCAGTTAGTCAGGGTCTGCACGTACTCTGAATATATATATGGAAAGGTGAAAAATTTAACCTATTTCCTAGCTGTTCTCTGCTGCATAGGATACAATCCAAGGATTCCAATGACCAAGTGAGATCTGCTAGAACTGCTGCTGCAGGTGATTATGTGGTGGCCATCATGTGTGACAGTTGAGAGCCAGTTTGGTGTAGTGGTTAAGAGTGTGGGACTCTAATCTGGAGAGCCGGGTTTGATTCCCCACTCCTCCACTTGAATCCAGCTGGGTGACCTTGGGCTAGTCACGGCTCTCTGGAGCTCTCTCAGCCCCACCCACCTCACAGAGTGTTTGTTGTAGGGATAATAATAACATACTTTGTAAACCACTCTGAGTGGGCATTAAGTTGTCCCGAAGGGCAGTATATAAATTGAATGTTGTTGTTGTTGTTATTACATGTGGTTTGCTCCATTTCTTGGAGAGCCTTAATATCGCTACCCACTTCCACTAGGAACATGCTGCTCTGCTGTGAAGATACTTCTTACAAATTGGGCTATTCTGTGCCCTCTCTTAGGACTGTCCTTCTGGCAACTGTTAGTTTGTAGGTTTTTTCTGTGATAGCTCCAGTCCTTCAGAATAACTTGCAAGAGCAAGTGCAGAAGGAACCTTCACTTCTGAATTGAAAGATGTGTAAAATGGTTTTATTTCAGAGAGCATCTGGCAGAGGGCAAACTGGGGCAGATCTGGCATGTGTTGTTTTTGTCTTGTGTGTTGGTTTTTATCCTGTTTTTATTTTGTATTTATGTTTCATGCCTTGCTGTTACTTTGTTAGCTGCCTTGAGTCTAAGGAGATAAGGCTAGATTGAGTATTATAAATAAATATGTGTCTCTCACATGCCATGGCCATGGCATGGTTTCATCAACCCTAAATGTAGTCTTCTTCAAAGTCAAAGGATTTGGGTTCTGTTTTGGCATGTTTACAATCTGACAGAAGATATTTTTAGGGATTATGGCAGTAGTCTTCAGCCCATCAGTTGTGTGACCTCAGGTGAGCAGTGGAGCACCACCTACAGGGTTGCAGACCTCTATGGAACTGCCATTTTTGTTGCTTTTGGTTTAGGGATTTCTTCTGGAGCCTGTGTGTAGAGTACCAAATATACTGCATTTCCTGCCTTCCTGTGTGCACGCTGAGAAGAGTAACAGGATTGCCAGGCAAGATTAGTTAGTGATGGAGAGCATTCCTTTTTAGCACAGGTAAGTTCAGAGACACACACACCCAGCCACCACCCCAAAAGCTCTCCTTGTTTGCGCTCTATGCCGGTCTAGCTGGTTATCTTCACCTGTTCTTCTAATCCTCCAATGCTTGTGTTTGCAGCATGGAGCCCTCTGCCTTACCAGTCAGGTTCTAACTCAAGCTCCTCCTCTTATCATGTGACTGATGTGATGTAACTGTCACATACAGTACTTGCATACCCAGTGGCCGCCTAAGGGTTCTCAAGTCTGCAAAGGTTGAAGATTGCTGGATTAGTGGTTAACTGTGGTTAAGAAGCTTCAAAGATATCTGCTAGATTCAGTTCTTAGATCTAGGTAGCAATTAGTTAATAAGATAATAGAAGAATTGGCCATGGACTACTGACTTATTAACAGTAGTGGCCCATAAGAAACAGCCCTGGCTGGGGATGGGGCTGTACAATTAGCAGGCAGTGTCTAATATAGTAATACATATCACTCAGCGCTTTTAAAAACCATAGTTCCTCTGTCACCAGCAGGACACACTTTGCTGCTGGGTAAGCATGGTCAGGATGGCAAGGAGAATCTACTTCCTGCCCATATAGGACCTCTTTCTCAGTGATGGAACAGTTCGGCTTAATTTTTTGTTCTGGCAAGTTGTGGGCTAGCAAACAAAATCATCCTATTTGCAAAGAATACTTTCAGATATCATCAGTGTATCTAATTTTCAACATGGCCAAATCTGTGGACACTTAAATCCAGAGACTGGAGCCATGAACAGACAAGACATAAGTTTTTACAAATCTGAAAATTGCCCCAAGTTTGCAGAAAAATTTGTTTATAAGATTTTTCTGCAAACCTGTGTGTGTGTCTCTCTATATCTCTCTCGAATAATAAAAGCAGTGCCTGTAGCTTTAAGAAATGATTACCCTCAGTGGCTGTTGCTAAGCAACCACAACAGTATTGCCAGTCTTTAAGCCTTGTTTTTTTGGTTTTGGTCAGTTAAGGGCAGGACCTTTTCCAGTGCTGTTTTGGCTTTAGACAACATACCAGGGCCTAGGCTGGCAACTATGACTAGGTAACTTTCTAGCATCCAACCTGCATGACTCACCCAGGCCCACCTGCTTGCTACTGTGCAATTGCAGCCACCCCTCAAAAGGCAGTGTGGTGTAGTGTGGTAGTTAGAGTTTCAGACTAGGCTCTGGGAGACCTAGTTTAGAATCATCATTCTGCTGCGGAAGCTCACTGGGCAACTTTGGGTCTGTTACACATTCTCAGCCTAACTTACCTCACTGGGTTGTTGTGTGGATAAAATGGATGAGAGGAGAATGATATATATACCTTGCTTTTCTCCCCATTGTGGAGAAAGGCAAGGTATAAATTAAATAAATAAGTAATAAATATAGCTGACAATGGGGAGAGGCAGATAAAAGGAAGGTAGGAAGGTGGGTGTGAGGGAGGGAGAGAATCAAGCAGGGAAAGGTGAAGATGGGGATTGCCAATAAGAGGGAAAGAGGAAATAGTGTGCAGAAGGGGCTATAGTAGAAAAATGAGGTCCCCCCCCAAAGGCCTTGCAAGTTTCCCATTGGGCAACTGGGTCTGGCCTAGTGGCTGGCACCACACAACTGGGCCACAGTTTTCCTAGGCAGAGGTTTCCAGAGAAGGGAAAGGAGGGAAAGCTGAAGACAGGAGGGCAGATAAAAAGTAGGTTGGTTGGTGGATGGAAAGGAGAGAAGGAAGCAGGATAAGAGGATAGGCTACAGGGACCTTCAGGGAAAGGACAGAGGAAATAGTGGGCGATGGGAAAATAATAATAATAACATTCGATAATAATAATAACATTCGATTTATATACTGCCCCTCAGGACAACTTAATGCCCACTCAGAGCGGTTTACAAAGTATGCCATTATTATCTCCACAACAAACACCCTGTGAGGGCGGTGGGGCTGAGAGAGGGGGGGTGGGGCTGAGAGAGCTCCAGAGAACTGTGACTAGCTGAAGGTCACCCAGCTGGCTTCAAGCGGAGGAATCAAACCCTGCTCTCCAGATTAGAGTCCCATGCTCTTAACCACTACACCAAACCACTACACCAAATACCAATGAGGTGCGCCCCCCATGTCTTTTGTAGGTTCCACACTTGTAATTACATAATTTATGTAAAGCAGAAGTAGTTACCATCTGTTTACCAGAATATTGTAGCTAAGACTGACCCACGCTGATTCTTTTAAGTCCAAATCCTTCAGAATCCCGTTTAGTAACTTTTGAATTCCATAGTCACTGCAGTTTGAAGAGACATTTGATGACTAGGTTTTAATTATCTCTAAGAGTAAGAGTATAATTAATTAGGTAACAATCACAATTGTAAATTAGGAGAATCAATATACATGTATGTATAACATATATGTTAATATTAGCCTCTCATCTTTCTAAGCCTATCTCTGTTTTAAACAGTCATGTGTTTCCTTTTACTGAACATCAAAAGATGACTGTATACAGCTGGTCCCTAATTTTACCTCTCCTGAAATCCCATCCTTTGTGTACTTTGCCCAGTGCTCGGCTTCTGCACTTTGATTCCTTCAAATCTCAGTAAAGCTGGGACCATAAAGCTCAACGTCTCCAGAGATAGCAGTGTTTGTTCATGATTAACCCTTTCAGCCAATTAGATTATGGGAAGTTTTGCAGCTACAGGAGCTTGGTGTAGTGGTTAAGAGCGCGGGACTCTAATCTGGAGAGCCGGGTTTGATTCCCCACTCCTCCATTTGAAGCCAGCTGGGTGACCTTGGGCTAGTCGTGGCTCTCTAGAGCTCTCTCAGCCCCACCCACCTCACAGGGTGATTGTTGTTGTGGGGATAATAATGACATACTTTGTAAACCACTCTGAGTGGGCATTAAGTTGTCCTGAAGGGCGGTATATAAATCGAATGTTGTTGTTATTATTATTATTATTATTATTCATTTTTCATAGGTTGTCTGGCATTTTATGTATGAAGTTTGCTTATCTGTGGAATGGCTACTACATTGGGTTTTATTACATAAGTTATGGAGAGACCTGCTGTTTCGGTATTGTGCATGATGAGAAAAGGGAGGATGCTTTTTGGCAGTTGCATGTGTGTGCGCACACACATAGTTTATGCCATTGGTTGAATTAAATAACATCTTTCTCAGTGATGTGGTTAACTTTTTAGTCCATCAGAAAAAAATGTTGATTCTAGATGTAAATTAAACTCTACACTCTTGGTAAATCTTATTTTTATTTATTTATGTCATTTATAGTCCGCCTTTCTCACTGAGACTCAAGGCGGATTACACAGTGTGAGATTAGTACAGTCAGTATCAAGGACAATTACATAAATAATGCCATGGGGTAAATAAACACAAGTTTACAAAGACATACCGTTAGCAAGAATCCAATACAGAGTTGAAGAAATGCTGAAACTGAATATAAGCAATTCTAGGGCTGACATAGGAGCACATATTTAAAGCAACAGACAGTACATAAGGCAACATAGTGGTGAAATCTATGGGTGAAGTCTATGGTCCCTAACTCATTAGTGGAACAACTGAGACCCCTCCCTACAATACAAAAGTGTTTTTGAATAATTCGGTTCTATATCGTTTGTGGAAAGCTAGGAGGGTGAGGGCTCTCCTGACCTCATCAGGCAAGCTGTTCCACAGGGAATGGGCCACAACAGAGAAAACCCGTGTTTGGGCTGCTGTTGATTTCGCCCATGTGCAGGGTGGCACCTGCAGGAGACCCTGTTCAAAGCTGCGAGGCTTTGGGGAGCTTTTTTACAGGTAAAGTCTTGTCTCTCTGCCGCAACTTACTGGCCATGGTTGATACAGTACGTGAGCTGGAGGCCCCTTGGCTGTCTTCTGGTCTGATACTAGATTGTTTCAGTTGACTCTCCGAGGAAGTTTTAGCGAGGGCTTTGGATGCTGTGATTGCATGGATGAAACAGTCGACTGAAGCTGAACCCCACAAAGACAGAGATCCTGTGCCTGGGCTGCAAGTTGACAAGTTCAGGCATTCGGCTCCAAGCCCTTGAAGGGGCGCCTTTGATGTCTGTAGCGGTGGTGAGGAGTCTGGGTGTGATGTTGGATGCGTCCTTATTTATGGAGGCCTAGGTCACATCAGTTGCTAAGTCTGTGTTTTTCTATCTTCAGCAGACCAGGCAGTTTGTCCCCTATCTCTCCACCCATTATCTATTTACAGTGATCCATGCAATTGTCATCTCCAGACTAGACTACTGTAACTCACTCTTTGCAGGGCTACCCTTGAGATTGACCTGGAAGCTGCAACTGGTCCAAAATGCGGCAGCACATATCCTTATGGGGACCCCGTTTAGGGACCATATACAACCTGTGTTGAACCAGCTGCACTAGCTTCCGGTTGAATTCTGAATCAGGTTCAAGGTTTTGGTTTTAATCTTTAAAGCCCTTAACAGACTGGGACCTACATATATGCAGAACTGCCTCTCCCCTTACATGCCTTGAAGGGCATTACGTTCAGCTGATCAACATCTGCTGGTGCTTCCCAGCTCCAAGGATATCCACCTGGCCTGGTGAAATGCTTTCTTGGTGGAGACTCAGACTTTGCAGGACTTGTTACAGTTCCACCAGGCCTGTAAAACAGAGATGTTCCACCAGGCCTATGGTTAGGATTGAGGAGCTGGCGGACTATCTGGCTGGTCTCTCGACTGGACATTTTGGTCTACTGTGCCTTATTGTCCTGATCTTGGTGGATCTGCCATGCCTGACCTCACAATAGTCTAGGTGATTGCTGTTTTTTAAAAGCTGCATTTTGGAACTGTTGTTTTTATATTTATTATTTTATATTGTATTTTATAGCTTATTTAAGGTTGTTATGTATTTATGTATTATTGTTGCTTTTACTGATGTTTAGCTGTTGTGACCCACCCTAAGCCTTCTTGCAGGGAGGGTGGGATATAAATTCAATAAATAAAATAAAATAAACTAGTGGAAGAATAGGCTGCTAATATAACATAACTATTCTACTGCAGAGTTAGAGTGAGTAGCACTGATATATTACTGATCCTTCAGTGGAGGTCTGCAATGATCCTTGCAAAGTGCTTGTTCCTCCTCCTTAGTCTCATCTAGAAAATTCCCTATTTACTTCCCAATATCATGTGCCAATTCACCAATCAAAATACCATTTTTCAGTGGAGATCCACAGCTGACTCATGCATGGAAGACACCCATCAGCACATGATGATGGCTGAATGAATCCTGTGACACAGCCCAGTCCACCTACCCACAGATACGTACTCTCCCCAGATATAGTATACAGGCAGAAAGACTATAGCACCTCCCACTTCATAACTTGCCATCGCCTGCAGGCTGAAAGCAGAGGTTTCCCAGGAAATGGTTCCAACTCTGCTGTGGGAACAGTATCACCATGCTGACAATTTCCTTACTTACTTCATTTATACTCTGCCTTTCTTCCTAGTGGGGACCCAAAGCATCTTACATTGTTCTCTCCTCCTCTTGTTTATACTCACAAGAATCTTAAGAGGTAGGTTAGGCAAAGAGGGTGACACTGGGTCCAAAGTCAACCAGTGAGTTTCTATGATGGAGTAGGGATTCAAACCTGGGTCTCCCAAATCCTAATCTGACATTCTACCCAATGGCCACAATATTACATATCACATATTCGTTTATTTATTAAATTTTTGTCTCATCCTTCCAACAAGTTCAGAGTGGGGCATGTGTTTTTCTCGTCTTCCATTTTAGTCGTCCAACAAACCTGTGAAGAGGCTGGGCTGATTAATTAGCCCAAGTCTACCTAGTGAGTTTCATGGCAAGCAGGGACTTGAATCTGAAGCTTTGGCTCTCGAAAGCTTACCCTCTGAAAATCTTGTTGGTCTCTAAGGTGCCACTGGACTCAACTTCTGCCAATCTTTTTGTTGTTGTTGTTGTTGTTGGACTGTTGGGTGTTTGTTGTTTGTGCAAAGTGCCCCAGCACTGTGTGCTCTTAGTTTTCTAGACATATAGTCAGATTCAGAATGAGGTAGTCCCATGCCATCTTGAGGTAACAGATGCGAGTTCCCTGACTGCAGCTTTTATGCACCTGCTCATGTGCTGTGATTGGATGTAGAACTGTTTGAAATGCTGTCCTCCGAGAACCTCATGCCTGTGGGGGTGGAAAGAAGGAGGGAGTGGGCTATTGTTTGTTGATAACAATAGGAATATAACTTATGTCACCGTTTTTGCATGTGTAAAGTTATGCTGCAGAAGGGAAAGGACTAAACACGGAGCAAGCATAGAATTCCACCCCCACCCCCCCGCTGCACTCCCAACATTTACCACTATTCCTTTTTGTACTGTTGGCCTAGAATACAGTGTTTGCTGGTACCAACATATTATTTTCCCTGTCAGCATGGCATTGTAAAAGGGACATACATATGATCTGATTCTACCAAGGATAGGATTATTTTGCAGTTCTAAGCAGCAGAGAATAGATCTTTTAAAAGTAGCCTAGAAAATAGAGTTCAGTGGTGAACTTTTGGTGCTGATGGGATATGAGGCCATGGCCCAGAAACCTGTCATGTTGTCATTAGGATTTTTCAAAGTATTGCTGGCAGGTTCATCAATGAAGTCAAGTAGCTTGGCATTGTCTTTCACTTACTTATTTCATGGAAACCTTAATTCCTTGGACTAATCAGTTACTTGTAATGAAGATGTTCAATAGATCCATGCACAGGCAAGACACACCTTTTTTGTTTGTTTAATCATATGGTGCAAGAAAAAAATATTTTTTTGCCTTGGAGAAAGCCTGAGCACATGTTACAGATATGCAGAGTGGACACTTTTGGCTCAAGCATAGATCGTCTTTTTTTAAAAAGCTTTACTTTTTATGACACATGCATAAAAGAAACTCTGTGCATTCATAAGGCAAAAATCCCCAATAAGCAATTCTTGTTTTTTCAAGCATTAACATATCTGAAGAAAAAAATCACTAACCGGAAAACAATGTGTCAAGTACTATCTAATACTCTATTATCATTAGGAAGTTAAATTTTGCTTCAGAGTATTAGCTTCAACTGGAGTGTTTTGATTGGCTATTAGGTATAAAACTGCTGGGTTTAGTTGACACAACTGTTTGTACCTTTATTACTTCAAGGAAAGCAAAAACATTTTGCTAGTGTTGGAGGATTTTTATGGATGAAGAACTTCCTTTTTTTGAAAAATGGAGAATGAGTGATAGTGTTAGAAATTAAGAAACAACTTTCAATATATATCAATTGATATACAAGTAATAGGGAGGCTACGTTACAGTATGTTATAAATTCAAGAAAGAGTGAACACCTGGGATTAACTTTCCACTGAATTTCAGTCAGACCTCCTCCTCATCCATGGCCTATGTATATGCAGGCCCCATTATCTACAGCAGAGCCATTTTTGTTATCAGAGGTGACCCATCCTTGCTTTTTCAGCAGTAGAAAAGCTGGTTGAATCCAGCCCTGAAAGAATGATCCTGAAAAAAGTAGCATATATATTTTCTAAATAAATACTTGCCCACAACTTTCCATTAGCATGCTTAAGGCAGCTAACAAAAATAGCCCCAACCCATTTCACCAAACCAATACAAAATGATCATAATAAAGCTCAGAATCTTACAGTGACAACACTCAAGAAGGTGTGAAAATGGAGAATTGGCACCTCCCTCTGCCACTTACAGTGAACTTTGTCCAATGGCTTTTGTGACAATCTATTTTATCTTCCTCTTCTACCTTGCATGCTTATTTTGTGTTGTGTACATCCTTTCCTGCTGCATATGTTCATTTTTCTTCAAAGGGTTTGTGTACCCTGTGTCAGTATTTGTGCATGCTAACATAAGCCATACATTCTCTTTTTATTGAAGCAGTTCTTCTCCACCCACCCACCCACACACATTCTCAGCTCTGAGGCATATTCTGAATGCTTTTACCCCGTAGGAAATGTGAGAAATAGCACCACCTGCAAATGAAGTAGTGACACCCATCCAAATGAGGGATGAGATCAGGATTTGGCATGATGTCCTAGGTTTGGGGGTTGCCAGGCTACTGGCTGAAATAATCCCACACCACACAATAGAGGTGGAGGGAAGTATGTTCTGTAAATGGTTAGTTTTCTTTCATGGCAGAGCTCTAGATCAGCCTTTATTTCCACACTGTTTTTAAACTGCTGGAAGCTTTAGCCATAAAGGCTAAACACTGAACAATCCCCCGTATGAATGACCTCCTGTATGAATCCCAGCTCTTTTCATAGGAAGGGATCAAAAGTCCTGATTGACCCAGGGCACGTTAGTATTAACTAACCGTCAAAAACTCATAGAAAAAAGTGGGGAGATTTTTAGCACCTTCAAAAGTATTACCAAAGCACTGCTTCAAGGATGTCCTTTGCCACAGGATCTATCACTGACAGATTGTGTGACTCTGTGGATTTTATCCTGCTGATCTCCAAATTGGCATGTTGCTGAAGAAGCCCTGTGTGGATTTAGCCTCCTCCATTACTTCCTAAATAGAATTTCAGTACTCTCATTAAACAAATATAATAAAAGTTCTGATGAGACATTCAGGGTGGCCCTGCATGTTGTACTTTGATTGTATTGCGCTACCGACCGCTAACTTGGATTAATTTGCTGTACTCCCAACCTCCTCACTCCCATCTTGTGGGTGTGGAGAGAAGGGAGGTTGCTTTCTTTTAGGCACAAAAATTACTGGAATGCCAATCAAACTGAAGGTGTCCCAAGGACAGCCAGTGAAACTGAACTGCAGCCTTGAAGGAATGGAAGACCCAGAGATGCTGTGGATCAAGGATGGAGCTGTGGTCCAGAGTGTAGACCAGGTGTACATTCCAGTAGATGAAGAGCACTGGATTGGTTTCCTCAGGTAGGCATGATGTTCAAAATAGAGCAGAGTGTCAGATTGCAGGGAGGGCTGTGTGTATTCCACACATTTGCTGGAATTTGCTATCTGGAATTCCATTGAAACCTTCCTGCCTGCCTGATTAAAAATCCTAGACATGAAAAGATTCTTCCTGTTATTTTCCCATTTTATTGTTGTGGCAAAAAACATAGAGACATGTGGGCATGGTCAAGTGAAAGCTCAGAAAGCAGGAGTGACCTGAATGGGGCTTGAGCCTGTCAACACATGGGACCAGCATAGCACACCATTCTTTTGCTTCCTTGAGCTCCGTGGAGGAGGGAGGGAGTGTAATTAAATGAATATTTTTTCTTTACTCTTACTCCGACTCTCCTCCCGTCTCATCCTCACCCGTGTGGTGTAGTGGTTAAAGTGTCGGACTAAGATCTGGGACACCCAGGTTCAAATCCCCACTCTACAATAGAAGCTCATTGAGTGATCTTGGGCCAATCAGTTTCTTTCAGACACACCTACCTCACAGAGTTGTTGTGGGGCTAAAATGGTGGAGAGGAGAGCTATTTAAGCCACTTGGGGTCCTCGTTGAGGAGAACGGCAAAGTATAGATAAAGTAAATAAATAACCTTACATTTCTGTGCACCCCGCCCCCTAGCCTTATCTCTTTTGTTCTCCACTCGTTGCAGTCGGGGGCTTTGGGTGTGACGTGGAGACCTCTGCCTCCTCCTTGCCTTTCCATGCAGTGGCTGCGAACCTGACCTAATGGAAGTAAAGCAGGTCAGAGCAGGGGTGATGAAAGATTGTATGTTTGTTAGGAATGTTTCTCAAAGATCCTAGACACAGGAACAAGAGAAGTCAGGAGGTGACAATGAAATTTACACCCTGGGACTCACTATAATGAGGCCACCTGGCACTTCTGGGCTGCACTAGACTTCTGTCCTTCCAGTCAGCTGGCTGCCTGCCTGGCCACCTGGGACCTGCCTCATTTCCACTCCCAAGCAGATAATCCTCTTTACCTTCTCAGTCCCCCAGGTCTTTTTAAAAGCAGTCCAGCAAGCTACACATTTCAGTTTCCATACTCTTGTGACATTTCTCCTTCTTGCAAGAGTTTGGCCACCATTTCTAGCTGCTACAGAAACCAGAATAGTGGCTGAACTCTGAAGAAGAAGTAATCTTATGAAAATTCAGGATGGCCTACTTGGCATGAGAGGGAAACGCTATTTTTAGAGGTAGGAGAAACAGTAAAGAGGTAAGGATAACTATCTCCTCCAGTTCCTGAGAGGAGGTGGTGGAGTGTCACTGGGAGGGGACAGTTAGGGTTCACAGGCCGTGCCTGGTGACCAGTGGGAGCTTTGGGGGCAGGAACACAGGGTGTGTGGCATCATGTGTGCTGTGATGTCACTTCCAGGAAAAATCTAGAAGTGACATTGGGTCGCTCTCTGGGCTTTCCCTTGAAGTCACATCAAGAAACACTTAACACTGACTTTTTTTTTTAATACACCTGCCACCCCCTGAGAATGGCAGGAGGCAATAAGGGCGGCTGATGGAAGGCATCCTGCCATAGAGGGTGGCCTGGCAGCAATAAGGGTGGCAATTGCAGCTGCCTCAGTCAGCAATACACCAGAAACATTCCTGTTCATGAAAGCGCACCCAACACCCACTGTGTGGACTGCACTGAGCCCTGGGTTTTTGAATAAGGCAGCAGCCTTGTCAGGAGATAGGGGACAGGAAGTGCACCCTTGGGAAAGAGCCCAGGATATGACCTGCTTTTGGCCAGGTTAGTTCTTCTAGCTCAGTTCTATCTATTCTGGCTACTCCAATTAGCTGCAGCTCTGCAGGATGTCAGACAGAGAAAGATCTTTCTTACCACCTCTGACCTGAAATCTTTTAACTGTAGATGTTATAAATGTTCCCTACACAGCGAAATCTGGAGAATTAACATTTCTGAAATTTTTAAAGCATGGGTAATTTTCAGAAAATTGAAATATACTTTCTTATCAATCTTAAATCTGATACCTTCTTATCAATCCTAAATTTATTGTAATGTTTTAATGAAATTAAATTCACTTTTTTTAGCAGCTAACATTGTACTGTATTCCAAGTAAGATGCCTTAGGCAGGAGGAGAACTGTAAGCTACTGTAGTACATGCTTCTTTGTGTTTACCAGCTGAGAAGTAGGGGAGGGGGCAGAGTTAAAATAGAAAACAAAAAATTGGTAGCAAATAAAAATAAAGGAACAGTTGTATACTGACACTGTATGCAACAGTTGCATACTGATGAAAGTATATACAGCATTTATGTGTATACTTTTGTCACACACAGTATGGTCTTTTAATAGTGGATAAAGTTGGTTTATTTTTGAACAATAAACATATCCTTGAAATATGTCGTATATGTTGTTTGTATGTTGCAGTTAGTTTTACATAAAAATTTTAAAATTTTGCTCATTTTGAATGAGCAAAACCTTGTTTTAGAAAGGATTTCCCTCATTCCAAATGAGAAAATGTTTCACAGGTTTCCCCCCCCCCCCAGAACTCCCCAAAATTTCCAATTTTTCAATTGGAAAAATTGAAAATAGTCTAACTTAAGTCCTAGGCATTAAGCCTTTATCCAAAGCAAGACATGGAAATAGAACATGTAAACATTGCAAACTAATAGAACTCTATCACATATGTTTAACATCCTACATCATTTTCTGATTAGGTTAATTTGTTTTCTATATACTGGATTTGGGATGAGAAATGAGGGATCATTTTTAAAGGACAGAGTGACAAAATCATAAAACAGTTTGTCACAAAACTTTTCATCCTGTGATCATACTCTCATTCAAGTCCATCATAGAGCAACTTTTAACTAAATTAGTGTCTGGCTGCTATGCATTTGTGAGTGCAGCTTGGGTGGCAGAATAATCCCAGAGAAGTTTCTCCAAGAATAGTTATTTTGACTTTGTATTCCCTAGTGTGAGTCCGCAAAACCAGAGAGAGAAGGAGAACCATTAGAACGGACTGCAGAAGCCGACACTGCTTCCTGTTCTTGCCACATCTATCATTCTGAAACAGGGAGACATTCCTTCTGCTGGTTTTATAGCCTTTTTTCTGAAAGACAGATGAAAAAGGAAGCTCTATAGCCTCTTTCCAACTTGTTTGTTCTAATATGCTCTGCAGCAAAACTGGAAGGTTACTTTTGAGATGTATTTATGAGTTCTCTTGCACTCATTCCCAGCGTGTCCCTCTCCTTGTCTCTGAGTAAAAAGAGATGCCCTAATTAAAATCAGACTTCTGAGACCAGATCTGAATCTTGTTGGGAGAAGAGGATGCGTCATACAAACCGAGCCTTAGTCATCCCCACAAGAGATGTTCTAGCACATTTACTCCACCATTTAGATCAAGCCAAGTGTGCTCCTCTTGTGCCAGTTACCAGGAGGTAAAAATATATGGGGACAGTTTTGCTTGGTGTGAAAAAAAGGAAAGAATCAGGCACTTTTCAATTTGCAAGTACAGTTAATACAGTAGCAGTTGCTATAAATATACAAGGATCACCAGTTGGCAAACTCCTCTCCCCTGAGACCTTTTGAAATAATACAGCTTCTCAAGAATCTTAAATTCCCAGTAGAGCTCTTGAAATTGAATTGTATTTCTGTAAATACTGGGGGGGTTTTGAGGGGGGGAGATAAGGTCAGCCATGTAGTATAGTCACTGCACTATAGCCAATGACACTACATTTCTGGTTGTTCTAATTAAGGCTTTATAGACTGGCATGCCAAAGCGAGACCTAGCTCTAGCAAACTAGCTGGTGCCCCAGGGAAGTTGAGAGTGGAGCAGTGCCCTTTCCTCCATTGCACACCTCCACTTCCAGGCAGTCTGACTCATGCATGTGTTCGCGTGCACCATGCAGTCACCTTACAGTAGTAACACACCACAAAGCCAGCACGGTCTGACTTTGCCCTGTGGGTGCCATAGGCTGAAGGCATGCAAAGAGATCCTTGGTTTGCTATAAATATGTATCTTAACTTTCGCAGCTGAGAACTGTGTTATATTAAGGTGCTATTCTATCGTCTCGACAGTGGCCCTTCCAACAGAGCAGCTTTTCTATCTGTGGAGGAGGGCAGAGAGATTGTTGCCCATTTCCCTCTCCTGCTGCAGACTCCCCACATTGCCCCCACACACTGTTCCTGAGTATCCAATGACTGCAGCAGCAGAATTGCATAGAAGGCTGTAGCAGGGAGGGATGAAGGAGTTGCCTTCCTCTAGTGGAACTTGGCTTCCACAGCTTAGGATACAATTAAAAATCCTTTAGATCAGGAATTTAAAATCTCTCCCCTTCCTATTATAAAATACTAATTCACTAGAAACCTCATTAGTTTTGAGCTGTGAAAGATAGGATCATAGAGTCCAACTCTGGATTCTACTTTGAGTCACCTTTATATGAAGGAATACCCTCAACTTATGAATTTGCTTTCTATGCATGTTTAAGGCTCTAGTTTCAGGGTTCAGTGGCTTGGCAAGCTCAACTGTCATTTTGAAAGGAGCTAGACTTCCTGGAACCAGTGAGTTTGTTAACTCCTTCATGTTCTTCAGACAGAAAATTGAATGGTAGTCAAATTAATTTGGGCACCTGTTCCAGATAAGCCCATGCTGATGCCAAAGATTTCTCAATTCTTTGATAAAAGAGTAAGGCTTTCCCAATCTATCTCATTATCTTTGTCTCTAGAACATCTTTTCTGTTGTTGTGCGGTGTCATACATTTTGCATTGATTAGCTAATTATCCAGCAACAGAACCTACCTTGGACTCACCAGCATGACTCACCTTAGCTAACAGCTGCAACAGCCCAACCATGACACACCCAAAACAGGCACGTTAAAGCTGCAGACCCTGGGTTAAGTAACTGAGTTTGGCTACCAGGTGGATCTTTCATATCATCAAGCCCCACGCAGGGGAAGGAACAGCCCAGGAAGCAACTGCTGCTGAGAGAGGGCTAGAGGGCTCTTCCTGATTGGGTGAAAGGGTAGAGGGGAGGAGCCAGCCCTGTGAGGGAGTTGGATGAGTGGCCTATTTATGGAGGATCTGCAGTAGGCTAGGGAGGATAGTGTATCCCTGTTCAGGTAGCATGTGGCAGTGGAGGAGGAATTAACAGGTAGTGCAACCGTCTCCCCTCTCCTGTTGGAGGCTTTGAAGTTCCTCTGTTGTAGGGAAGATTATAGCAGAACAAGGGCAATGTGGCCTTGATGAGGGGGAGTGTTACAGTAATGTGTCCTTCTGTAGAGCTCCTCTGTTTAATGGTCTAATCCAACAATTATTTTTAGGTGCTCTCATCATCCCAACTATCACCACAGGGGTTATATTGCCTCTACCCCATGTGATAAAACTGTTGCGGCACATAACACTCTCTGTGACATGTCCTGTGGAATGTTAGAAAGTAAGTGCTTTTGGGTTGTGATAACTTGTGGCCTTACAGTTTACAATGTGATCCCAGGAAGAGCCATAGCTCAAGGGCAGAGAGTATGCTTGACAGCCAGAGGACCCCAGATTCATATCCTGAGATCTCCAACTAATGTCAACGATAAAAGGACTGATGAAAACCTAGTCTATTTGACACCTGGGAGAACTGCTACGAATTCGAATAGACCTTACTGGGCCACATGGACCAGTGGTCTGACTTTGTGAAAGGCAGCTTCATGTGTTCATTCTGCCTTTTAAAAATTTATTTTAAACATTTTAAAGTCACCTTTCCACCCAGGTTAGGGTCCCCAAGGTGGCAAACAATAGAAACATTAAAACAAGATTTAAATTACATATAAATATATAAAAACAATTAAAAACAACTGAAACTGAACATGACCAAATAAACACAAATGGGAGGAAGAGTTAATGAGAATCAGCAAGGGAATGCCAGATAAAACAAAGAAGTCTTCACCTGCTGGTGGAAGATAATGATAGAAGGGAATAGTCAAATCACTCTGGGGAAAGAATTCCATAATTTTGGTGCCTTGACTGAGAAGGCTCTTTTGCCATACATGGTGATAACACCCAAAGCAGAGCCCCTGAAGATGACCATAGATAGCTGGATGTTTTACCTGGTGGTGGATAGTTGATGGTGGATGACATCTGCCAGTTGATGGGAAAGGGGAAGTATGACCCTGTTAATTCTCCTGGACCTTTTGGTGGATTTATCCTTATGGACTGTCTTTTGGGATTGGAAGGTATTGTTCTGCACTGGTTCCAGTCCACTCTGGTCATCTTTGGAGGCCCTGCTACATATGAGGCTAAATGGGTGGCAACCTGAGAAAAGGCCTTCTCATCATGACATCAAAACTTTGCATTTTTGTCTGTTCCCCTCTATTGCTGTCTTCCACCTGCAGGTGAAGACTTTTTTGTTTTGTCTGGCATACCCCCAGTAACTATTATTTGCCCTCCTTGTTCTTTCTGTTGTGTGTTTGTGTGTGTTTATTGAATTGTTTTTATACTGTTTTAAATGTTGTTTTAAATTTAAATTATTTCTCAAATGTTGTTTTAAATTCTTCCTTAGTGTTTTGATATTTGCCACTGGTGACCCTATTTTGTGTGAAAAGACAGCATCCAAATATTTTAAATAAATAAATGTTGGGCCATTGCCAGTGCTTTTGTTTTTATAGCCAAAATAAAACGTTCAGGTAAATGCTGAAGGATAAAAGATCATAGCTTCTCCACTTCAAAAATGCTGCCCATGGTGGCATGTTTGTGATTTTGAAACATTTCATGGCAGTGCACTACTATTTCTGTACTTTTATGTTCTGCTCTTCCCTGTTTTTAGCTTGAAGTCTGTAGATAGAGCAGACTCGGGAAAGTACTGGTGCCAAATTGAGACCAAGGGGAAGAAAAAAGAATCTCAGCAAGTGTGGCTCATTGTGGAAGGTAAGGAGGACTGTTGCTGGCTCCTATCCAGAGCAGCCATATTGAGCATACAGTAGTGGATTGTACATCGATGTTTTGCCTGGCTGATCAGTTGGCCTGTTGCCAGCGCCTGTGTTGCTGTGGCCGAAACAATCATGCTATTACTATGAGCCAGAAAAGCATCAGAAGAAAGTGATAGCAGCTGTAGGGGCTGATTACATCATGTTATCTTGAATTCTGCTGGTCATGGAGCACTTTCACTGATGCATTCTCAACTTATACCTGGAAAAGTGTGTGGGAAATAGCCAGGAGGTCGGTGAAATGATCAAGTTTGACGTCAGATACATCATCTATAGAGAAGTTCCAGGGAGCCTCCCAAGACATGCATTTGACCTTTCTGATGTTACAAAGAGCTTTTTGTCCTTTGTCTTTTTCTACCTGGTTCTTTATGCACATTTTTAAAGCACAGGTAGCATCTTTACAGAATAATTTGTTGATCAATGTAGCCCAAGGGTCTCCAGCAGGTTAATTGTGAGCTATTGGTAACTTGTGGCTGTTGCAAAGTAGCTCATAATTCCCCTAGAAGACCCAAGAAAAGCTTGTGGAAAGATCTGCTCTATTCTTTTTTTAAAAAGCTTTTATATCATAGGATTGTTCTCTGTGCTGCTTATCTGACAGCTTCATTTCTAGTGCTCTTTCTAGTCTATATTTTGTTTCTAGGACAGAACAAAACTTGGTAGTATCCTGGGGTGGGGGAGGAGCTCAAGATATTTCTCATTACTCAGAAGTAGCACTTATTAAAGAAAAGATTGATGATCCCTGATATATGCTCTTATCCAGTCTCACTGCTTTGAACTTCAAAAAGCCCATATTTTAGATGCAAGGAAGAACCCCACAAGAATTCTATTGCTTATCCGTACACCATAGTTTTTAGGTGTAGCAAATCTGTATTGGAGAAGCATTTTGGATATCACTCTGCACAAACAGGTAGCGTATTACTCATAGTTTTCACAAACAGCACACACAAACTTAGAGGATATATTGTGCCTAACATATAAATGAGTTGTCCAAAATCTACACAATGTAAGACTAGACGAGTGGCTTCCTAAAACTCATAATCTGTATTTCCTGGGACTGTAATTGCAGCAAATCTCATGAAGGTATCCCTGTCAGGTTTCTGCAGTATCTAGAAGGGTGTATGCTGCAGCAGGAGCTGCCTTGCTGCAGCAGGTTAAATTGCCAAAATAGTAGGCAGCACTCTGACTCATGCCTGAATCAGTGTCCCAGCATGGGCTCAGGGTACTGCACTGTTTCAGGTATTTTCTTTTGTATAGGGAACCTTAATCTTTCATAGTCATTAAAGATTTCATTGCAGTTCTTTGCAAGAAGATGTGGTCTGCAGTGGCTGTTGGGATCTAGAAATAATGTACATGGGATGTGCGGACTTTCTCCGCTATACTGGAGAAAAAGGATGTGCCTGTATGCTTCCAAGCCAGGAGTTTATGACAATCTTTAACCTGTACAGTGAACTTGCAGGTTTCCCTTTTATTGCTACAGAATCAACAAAGGGAGTGGAAGGTGAAAGCCATTTTGAAGTAAGAAATAATTTGAGAAATCTAAAGCAGGGAACGTATGTAAAAGGTATCCTGTGTTTTTTGCACTATTCTCACTCACTTTGACTTGGTTTCTTTCTTCCCCTTTTTCCTGTTTTCAGCATAGACAAGGAAGCACACAGCTTAGGGTTTGAAATGGAGCTGTTGTGGTCTCTTTTAAGCCGGCCTTTATCACCAGTGTGCCTGAGAGAGATGGCAAAACTGCTACATGAAACATTGTTGTGAAGTGGATGTAGGCTGGGTTCACATCTTTGTATAGTAGATGACCCTGGGCAAAACAATATCGTTCGTTCTTCTCAAATTGGGACTGTTACAGTGCAAAACTATGCAGAGTTAAGATCAGTGGGTTTAGACTGGAGTATAAAGCTGCCCAGTGCCCAGAGAAAGAATTTCCTGTCCCACTAAATGGGATGTTACATACTAGGTGATGTTATTTACTGTTGTGACATTAAAAGCTTCAGACACCCATTTCCACACATTAGGGACAGGACATTTTTCTCCAGACCTGTCAGCCAAGCCTGCTGGATTGCAAACTCACAGGATTCCTTGCAGTGATAAAAATTAATGGCTTTTAAGAATTTTGCACATCACAAAGATTAGTAATAATCCATTTTCTTTAGAGCCTGGGGTTTGACAATCTCAGCTGAGACTGCTGTTTCGTAAAAGAGTGCATGAGCTTTCATTCATTCATTTCCCATTGCCTGAAAGGAAAGGCGTTTTAAGCCAAGTCCTAAAGGGTACATATACATGTAGAGCCATTAGGCAAGGGGGAGTAGCCTGCCTTAGGCAACAGGTTTTGTCAGTGATTTACAATGAAATCTTAAACAGAGTTACACCCTTCTAATTCCTTTTAAGGTTTATAAAAGGGTGTAACTTTGTTTGGAATTGTGCTGCCATTATTATTATTACTTTATTGAGGGTGGGGGATTTTTTTTGGTTTATTTTTGTCTCGTGCATCAAAGTGTCTTGGGCCATTTTTTGCATGTTTCTTTACTTTTCTATCTCAGAGATAATTCACATTGTTTTTTGACATGGTATGCTGCACACAATTTCTTTCCATGCTAATTTCACATGGGGGACACTTCATTTGAAGGCATCCTAACACGGCAGAAAGGAATATTTACCACCACATTAGGGCGAAACTTACAGGGCAACCCTAAACAGAATTATACCCTTCCTAAGTTCATTGAAGTCAGTAGTCATAGAAAGGTGCAGCTCTGTTTAGGGATGCACTGTTAGTTTCAGAAGCTTGGTCTGGCATGGTGCAAATACTAGGAATGATTACAAAAACCTTCGGCTGTATTTCTCTCCAGATTTTGGGGTGCTGAATTATCTGATTTTGCTTGTGCAGCAACACCAATCACTTTGTCATTTTTCTGTTTTTGATTCCAGGACTTTGTTCAGACCACCGTGCATGTCCAGTTTGCTCCTCCCCCACCTTACCGCTTCCTAATATGCAGAAGTGTGTACGTGCATTCATTAAAACACTGTGTGGATGAAGGAATCTCGATGTGATCACACACAATTTTATCAAGAATCCTTTCTGCACTGGGGCTTAAGATGCATGTCCACTCTTGTGTGTGAGCAGCCTGTAAAGACAACACAAGTGTGAACTGAAAACTGGGGCAGACTGCGCATGCACCAATTCCAAAATTAATTTTGGACATTCTCCAACATTAAATCGGAAGACAAGCAGAGCAGAAAGCCAACCCACAGAACAGTAATGAAAAGAAAGAAAGGATATTCACTCATCCCAAATAAATACCAGCTGTCATCAAAGAAGCGTACATTTAAATAAAATTTATGTTACAAGGAAGCTGAGTAGGGCAAAAGCACTTTGTAATTTTGTCATAGGAAAAAGGCAACTTGGGAATTCTCAGCCATGCTGTGGATAAAGAAGATGCTCATTTGGATCCTGTTCAGAAATTTTACATTGGCAGTATTAGATTATCTTGCTGTCTCACTCCACAGTGTTTGGGGAGAGAGGGAGTAACTACCCTTGAAATTCTAATGGGTAGCTCTTGGTGATTGCAGTGATATCTTTTTAAAATTGCAATATTGCAAACTCTCATAAATCCTCTTTTCATTTCACCCGGTAATGTCTTTAAAATGTATGTACCATTGTACACAGCTGCTTATGTACACAGTGTCTGCTGATATCTTAGAACTACCTGTGCTATGGGTGTGTCATACTTTGTATATAAAAAGACTGCAATAGACTTTGTCATTTTTTTAAAGCCAGTACACACAGAATTTATTCAGGGGATTACACAGTCAAAGGCTTCTTGTGTTTCTAATCCAGTATCTAAAGGTCAACTTGTACTGCTTTTACCTGAAGCAAAATCTTATTGAATAAATTCATCAAGAATTTGGCATGAGAGCTGTCAGATTTGGCATTATAAAATGCTTCTTATTCAAGAACTAAAGCCAAAATAGAATGTATTTAGAAGCAAGACTCTCCTGCACATATATCATATGTGTTATTGGACACCTGCAAGAACCAAACAGGATGTTATACAGAAGAAGTTATGTAACAGTCTCCTCACTTTGACTGTAGGAGGCTATGAAGTTGAGGAATGGAATGGTGATGAGGAGGGCCTGCTTACTCTATTTTTCTGCCCCCCAACTATTTCCCCACCAATGGGGGATAATATACAGATAACTATCTCAGTTTTCTCTATGGGGAGAGAAAAGAAGCTGGGTGTGTGTGATCCTGAGACATGGCCACCAGAGAAGTGATGCCATCCTAAGCAGACTTAAAACCCTACTAAACCCTTTAATCAGACTTAAAAACCTCAGTGGCTTCAGTGTGGTTAGAAGGGTGCAACTGCTTAGGACTGGAGTGTAGGAGTCTTCTTCCCCTCTCTATTGCTCAAACTTTCCACCTTTTGTGTCGCCTCTGCTTTTTCATTTTTTAAAAAGCCGGGGAGTATTGCTTCCTGACTTCAGAGCATGGTGAGGCAAGTGCTAACTAGGGGTGTGCAGGAGGGGGTTGATTGGGGTTTCCCGCTTCGGGGTTACCCGAAGTGGGGGAAAATTTCGGAAATACCTTAATTCCAAAGCGGCAAGCCACTTCGGAATTAAGGTACTTTACTTGCTTCAGTATGCTCCATAAATATTCGGAGCACACTGAAGCGAGGGGGGCAACTCCCCCAACCTTACCCCCCCCGGGGCAACCCTTCCACCCCCCACCGCCCCTGGGGAACCCCTCCACCCCCATCCACTTACCTTACCTGGCGGAGGGTCAGCTGTGCCACGGGCTGCTGCCACAGTGGTGGTAGCGGCATGAGGCTGCGATGGCCTGGAGGCTCCAGGCCATCGCAGCAGCGGCACGAGGCTGCTGCGACGGCCTGGAGCCTCCAGGCTGTCGCAGCCTTGTGCCACGGCGGTGGCGGCAGCGGTGGCACAAGGCTGCTGCAATGGCCTGGAGCCTCCAGGCCATCGCAGCTTTGTGCTGCTGCCGCTGCCTGAGCCTCCGGGGCATTGGGGAAGGCCAGAGCTGCCTCCTCCGGCCTTCCTGCCCCTCAAATGGCCGTGGCATGCTGGCAGCCATTTGAGGGGCAGAAGGTGCTTTCTCTGCCTCCTCCGACTCTTCCTGCCCCTCAGATGGTCGCGCCAGCGTGCCGCAGCCATTTGAGGGGCAGGAAGGGCTGGAGGAGGCAGCTCCGGCCTTCCTCAACACCCTGCAAGCTCAGGCGGTGGCGCTGCTGCCAACAAGGTGGGTGGGGTAGGGAGGCCCTTTAAACTCAGCCCCGAAGCTTTCAGAAAGCTTTGTTTCGGGATTTCCAAATTGGGGCCAGCATGCTGGTCCCGATTCGATATCCAGAATCTTTCGGATCGGGTCTGATTTGGGTAATTTACCCGAATCGGAAACCCGAAGTGCACAGCCCTAGTGCTAACTAGAGTTTAAAATTAGTTTTTTGTCAGTTTAAAATTAGGCTTCTTTCTATATATTTACTCTGGTGAAACCTCCAATTAAAGCATGCTATCTAAATTACATTAATCTTTCTTAATTCTGAGAAATCAAGAACAACGTGTGTCAAATAATTAGAGCAATACTTCTTTACGGCAAGGACAGATCCTGTGTGTGTATTTATTATATGCATATCCTACTCTTTGTTCTTGGAATTCAAGGACACAAGTGGTCTTTCACCCAGGAACTATCCAGTCCTCCATAGTTTCAGCGGCATTCCTGTACCCTGCACCTTCAAACCATGCTGTGGAACTTACAGCAGTGCAAACTGTTCAAAGTGTTTTACATTTATTATTTCAGTCATTCTTGCTAATGATTGTAAGCTAATTTAGTGCTCTTGGCTCCAGTTACCATTTCAGGTTGAAATAGAGGCCTGGTACTTCAACCAGGGTTGAGAGAGCAAGGCTGCTTCTACATGGGGACTATCCCCCTTTGTGCAGAGACATTTACAGCACCAGTGGAAGGGCAATTCAGAGGAACTAGTAGATCTTGGCAATAGATCATTATAATGTTGTAATGCTGTAGTAATATGCGATATCCCATTTTTTAAAATAAAGTTTGGAAAGGCCTTGGATGGTGTAGGGGACGGGATGGCAACTACGGGCTGAGACAAGAAAAGTGTGATGAAAACTGCTGTGTGGCTGCTCCTTTACAACTTTGCTGTAGGAATGAAAGCTGCATGGAGTATTGTTCCCCTGTTGAAACAGCCTTAGTTGTCTTTCAGAAACCACAAATATTACCTGTTGCTCTTTATATGATGTTGGGATTGAGTTTTCAAGCAGTGTTTTTGAAAAGGGTCTTGTCCTCATGCATTTGCTATCTGAGGTGCATCTCCTGCAGAGCTTGTTTACACAGTTATGTACCTTGAGATAACAGCCTCTCTAATTTTTTGGGGGGGATAAAGTAATCAGAGGTTAGATGACTTGAAAGAGAGGTAAAGAGTTCCTTCAGAGTGAAGGCTCTTGGCTTGCGTATGCTTCCTTTAGTGGTGATTCAACTCCATCAGTATTACCTAGAAAATATTCAGCTCTTTTAAATACCATTGGTTTCAATTGGAAAGGTTAGGAATATGATCACTTGTCCCCCACTGAAATTAATTGGACTTATGTTGGGCAGGTTTGTGTCCGTAGTTATCATATTGAGCACAAAGATGGAAGTAGAAGTCAGAATTCATTGTAAGAATGTGATAAGAGTGATCCAAGACAACAAGCATGTGTTGGTAAGATACCCTCATAGTAAACAACAGCCATTCACCTGAATTAATAGCTTCAGAAACAAGGAATTGTGCAGGACAGAAAATACACAGTGCTAGACCTGATTGTTGCCTGAATTCAGCATTGTCAATTTAGAATTGTCTAATCAGAAAAGTCCCATCAGTTTTACGAACAGCATAAGAAATTTGGTTTTCAATGTGAAATTCACATTCACCTGGGGCTTTCCCACATACTCAATTTATTCCTGATTTTCTTAGCAGTCAATCCAAAGCACTAGAATTGGTTGGGGTTCTATGGTTCTTCACGTCTGCCCTTCCTCTGTATTTGTACAGTTGTGGAGTTGGTTTATTTTCTTCCTTGTGCCTTAAATAATCAGGATTTCCAAGGAAGGGTGCTGGCGCCATTGGTGGCATCACAGCATCACCATCCTCTTTTATTTGTTATATGATTATATTCTTATATTGATATAAGGACTGAATTTTTTTAATGATTGAAAATGAACACAATACCTGCCTTTACATGGGGAGGCATAAAAGGGGAACAGCTCCACTACCCTTCCCTAAGTCCCCCCTCGTGCAGTCCAGAGCTGCCCACCTGGACTGAGCCAGAGCAAGGAGTCAGAGTCTGGCACTAGTGGGAAAGCTGACATCTGTTGGGATGGAGCCTGGAGCAGCAGCAGCTATGTCCCTTTCAAATCTCACTGCTTTTTCTGGAGCCAGAACGGCTGCCCACCCTCCCCTGGGCCACCAGTGCTTTTGCATTTTTTTTTAAATGTCGCTTTCATATTGCTAAATTAATATAATGCTGTAAGAATAGAGACAGCAGAGAGACTTCTGGTTCTGGGTAATGGAGAGACCGACGTGATTCGGAGCTCCGGATCATCTGAGGTGCTGTTTTTTGGGCTGGTGGGGCCTTCAGATCGCCCACAGCCCCCGGGTTTTAGTCAGAAATCCGGCAAGAACGCTTGTAGCCCTGAGAGTGAAGGGTCTCGGCGGGTGGGAGGCTCTGAATTAAGGGCTTCTCCCCTAAGCCTTGAGATCCTCCTCAGAGAAGGGCGGCCAAAATCTCTGCAGCAGCTTCGGGGGTCATTAAATTGACAGGCTCTTTGTTCCCCGAGCCTCAGGAACGGATTTGAACAGATTTGGTCGTTTGAAGCAGTGAGTACATCCCAAGAAGTCTGTATTAAGTTAAGATTACTATCTCCCCCAACGGATCGTTTTACTGAATAAAGACTTAAATTTCAAAAGAACTAAAGACTGAGTTACAAGCTGAAAAAGTATATTAAAAGACTGAGCAATTTAATTGGAAGTTTGAGAACGAGAAAAAGTCAAAAAGAGCTAAGAAGAATATTGTTTTGCATACCTGTGGTTGGGGAGATAGTGACACGGTGGGCGGATCGTGGGAACTGGAAGGCGTGCCGCGAGACAGGAAGTGGAGAACAATAGACGGAAAGGAGATTGGGAGAAAGAGCGGCGAGGGAGGTCAGGAAGAGCAGGAGGACCCGGAAGAAAAACAAAGCTGGAAAAGGAAGTGAAGTGCCCACTATTGAAACTAAGGGAAAGGAAACGGAAGTAGAGGATTCACCATTGAAAGTAAGGGAAGATCATTGGTGTGACTGTATTACCATAGAGAAAGATCGCCCGACATTTTGAACCATAGAAAAACATCGCCCGACATTTTAAGGGTAAGGGAAGCCTCAATTGCCTTTTTAACTGAGGGCAAACGTCAAAAAATTTTGATATATAAAAATAGAGATTTGAATTTAAAAAGAAGACGGAGCTAAGAAAGAGAGCTGATTCGTGGGGACCTAAGGCAAGTCCGATGGCCTCCAAAAAAGAAAAGGACTGGCAGGCTGCCATTGAAAATTTGGATAAGAAAATAACAGATGGAAATAAAGAGATTCGGGAGATGATACAAAAATTACAGCAAAATTTAATGACGGAAATGAAAGAAGCAATCAAATTGGAAATTATGGAAGTTAAAAAGGAGATGGAGGCAATAAAAACAGATTTACGGAATACCCAACAAAAGGTGCAAGAAACGCAGCAGTTGGTGCAGGATGGGGAGAAAAAAACAGAGGCTATACAGAATGAGACTATGGGTATGGGCGAAAGAATAGTGATGATGGAATGCAAAGCAATGGACAGACAGATTCGCATGAGGGCAGTTCTGGAAAAAATGGATGGATCTGCCCTTAAACAAGTAGCTGAAATATTGGCAAAATTTTGGGGGCAAACAGAGGAGGAAATGATGACCCATTTGGATATCGCGTATAGAGTCAATTCAAAATATGCGGAACAAAAGAACTTACCAAGACTTATTGTCCAATTGACCACAAGGAGAATGAAGGAGGAATGAAGGAGGAGAATGAATGAAGAATTATTAGAAGACATTTTGAACCTCCACTGGAGGTAGCCGGGACACGGATTCGAATTATGAAAGAAGTACCACGTAAAGTACTCCAGGATCGGAAAAAGTACAGAGACTTAACACAAAAGCTAAGGGCAGCGGAAATTAGATATAGATGGGAGCTACCGGAAGGAGTGACTTTTGAATTTCAATCAGGGAGACAAGTGATCAAATCGAAATATGCAATGGATGTCTTTCTGATGGAAAATGGAAAAGACTTTCCTAGCTCATCCAGATTATAATTATGGAGTACAAATTAATTTCATGGAATGTTAATGGACTTAATTCACCCTCTAAACGTAAAGCTGTGTTACATAGGTTAGCTAAACAAAGAAGTAATTTGATTTGTCTACAAGAAACTCATATTAGGGATCAAGATGTTAAATATCTGATTAACAAAAAGTTAGGAAAACAATTAGTTTCGGCAACAAAGCAAAAAAAGGGGGGGTTGTTATATATATAAAAGAAGAACTACAACCTAAATTAATTGTGTCTGATAAAAATGGAAGATACCTGGCTATGGAATGTTTATGTAATGCAAAGAAAACTATGGTACTTGGACTATATGTGCCAAATGGCTCCAAAGATATATTTTTCAAGGATTTACGAGAACAAATGGAGCAGTGGACTTATGACCAGGTAATTATAGCTGGAGACTTTAACTGAGTGGTAGATTTGCAATTGGATAAAAGTCTATCAACAAGTAAAGTAAGGACGGGGAAATTACCGAAGTCTTTTTTTGAAATTCAGGAACAAGAAAATTTAGAAGATGTTTGGAGAAAATATAATTCTAAATTGAAGCAGTATACTTTTTTTTCATCTAGTCACCAATCTTTTTCGAGAATAGATATGATCTGGGCGTCTAAAGAACTGGTAGTGTTTACAAAAGAGACTGAGATATTACCAAAAGTTAGCTCGGATCATAATTCAGTGATGTGGAGATTTGGAATGAAACACAAGAAACGGAGATGGAGAATTAATGAGGATCTTCTGAGTGACCCAGAATATGTTGAGGTGTTGAGAAGAGAAACAAAGTTTTTTATTTAGTCTAATGTGGATAAAGAGGTGCCAACGCATATGGTCTGGGACACATATAAAGCTGTAATTAGAGGTGTTTTGATGGACTTAAATGGCAGAGAGAGGAGGAAAAAAGAAGCGAAATTAAAAGAGATACAGGAAAAAATTATTCAAATTGAACAGCAATTGAAAAAGAGACCAGGTAAAAAGAAATTGCTGTATGAAATAAAGTTACTGCAAGATCAGATTAGAGCCATGGAAAATAAAGAATTGGAGTGGGAGTTGAAGAAAATGAAGCAAAGATCATTTGAAGGAGCTAATAAACCAGGGAGATATTTGGCGTGGCAATTAAAGAAAAAGAGAGAGAAAAGAGTAATAAGTAAGATTACAGAAGAGGGAAAGGAATTATATGATCAAGGATTGATTGAGAGAGCATTCTACAAATATTATGCCAAGTTATATCAGAAAAAAATAGTGGATCATGAAAAGATAAGAGACTACTTTGACAGGATTGACTTACCAAAGGTACCGGAGAAGTTGAAAGAGAAGCTTAGTGCTGAGATATCAATAATGGAAGTGTTACAAACAATACAAGCTACTACAGTTGGTAAAGCTCCGGGACCAGATGGAATTACTGCAAAATTTTACAAAGTGATGGCAGAGGACTTGAAACAACTGATGCAAAAAATGATGAATGGAATATTGGAAGGGGTCGAGATGCCAGATACATGGAATGAGGCATTCCATGTATGATACCGAAGGAGACATTAGACTTAAGTAATGTTAAGAATTATAGACCAATATCTCTAACTAATAATGACTATAAAATATTGGCAAAGATACTAGCGGAAAGACTTAAGACTTGGCTAGTGGAATTTATTGATGAAGATCAAGCCGGCTTTTTACCGGAAAGACAAATAAAAGATAACTTACGAGTGTTGTTGAATGCTATTGAGTACTATGATAAAAAACCAGGGAAGCAGGTTGGTTTCTTCTTTGTGGATGCGGAGAAAGCGTTTGACAATTTGAACTGGGATTTTATGTTTGCAACAATGGAGAAGATGCAGTTGGGAGAGAAATTTATACAAGCAATAAAGGCAATATATAAAAACCAATCTGTAAATATAATTGTTAACTCAGATGTAACCAAAAAGTTGGAAATAAGAAAAGGAACAAGACAAGGGTGTCCGCTCTCCCCATTTCTGTTTGTAATGGTACTGGAGATTTTACTTAGGCAAATAAGAGAAGACAATTCAATAAGAGGATTGAGGACTAAAGGATTTGAATACAAAGTAAGAGCTTTTGCTGATGACATAACGGTGATAGTGGAAGATCCAATAGTGCATGCCAAAATTGATGAAGAAAATGAAGGATTTTGGAGATGTAGTGGGTTTTGTAATTAATAAGGTGAAGTCCAAAATACTGTGCAAAAATATGACTTAACAACAACAAAAGGAGTTGATGGACAAGGTGGAATGTGAAGTAGTGAACAAGGTTAAGTATTTGGCAGTGGAAGTGACAGTGAAGAATATTGACTTATATAAGAATAACGATGACAAGTTATGGCAACAAATAGATAAAGATATGATTAGACGGAATAAAATGAACTTGTCATGGTTAGGTCGTATTGCAGTAATTAAGATGAATGTTCTTCCAAGCATGATGTTTCTACTACAGACAATACCTATTGTTAAAGATAGTAAACAATTTGAGAAGTGGCAGAGAACGATGTTAAACTTTGTTTGGGCTGGAAAGAAACCCAGAGTTAAAATGAAAGTACTCTGCGAAAGTACGATGCGAAAGATAGAGGAGGATTACAATTACCAAATTTTAAATTATACCATGAAGCGATATGTCTGGACTGGATAAAGGAATGGATGGCATTGAAGAATTTGAAGTTGTTAGCACTGGAAGGATATAATAAACTCTTTGGATGGCATGCATATCTATGGTATGACAAAGTAAAAGCAGATTCTATGTTTTTACATCTTTATGTAAGAAGAAGCTTGTTTGCTGTATGGACTAAATATAAGAAATATATAGAAGAGACTATACCAATGTGGATTATCCCTGCGGAAGTAGTAAATCCAAGAACAGAATATGTAGGGGAAGACTGGTTGACATATAAAGAAATTCTTGAGATACAACAGAATAACTGTATGCTTAAAGGTAATGAAGAATTGCCATTCCAATATGTATGGTTTCAATATATGCAGATAAAAGACTTATATGAGAGACAAAAGGAAAAATGGTTTTAGACTACAAAACTCTGAGATTGAGAATTGTTTGCTTCAGGGGGGGAAGAAAATAATTTCTAAAATACATAAGATATTACTGAAATGGTTTACAGAGGAGGAAGTTGTTAAAGTTCAGATGGTCAAATGGGCAATAAACTGTAATAAGGAAATTTCAATGGAAGCTTGGGAAAAGGTGTGGAAAAATGTAGTTAAAATCTCAGCATGTACCACTGTGCGTGAAAATGTATATAAAATGTTGTATAGATGGTATTTAACACCGAAGAAGTTGGCCAATGGTAATAGCCAGATGTCTGATAAATGTTGGAAATGTAAACAGCATGAAGGTTCATTCTATCATATGTGGTGGACTTGTGATAAGGCTAAGCAGTTCTGGGGGGATATAGTTAAAGTTATGTCAGATATTTTACAAAGGAATATAAATAAAACACCGGAATTGCTGTTATTATGTATGAACCTAGAAGATTTTGATAAAATGGACAGAGTTATGGTGTTCTATATGATTACGGCGGCAAGAATGTGTTACGCACAGATGTGGAAGACTCAGGAGATACCATCTATGGAAGACTGGATTCTGAAAGTCTTGAATATGGCAGAAATGGACAAATTAACAAGGAAATTGAAAGAACAAGAAGAATTGGACTATACATTAAGTTGGGAAAAAATTAAGAAATATGTGGAGAAAAAGTGGGACATGAAGGGGAAACTGTGGTCTTTGGAGAAGTAGGGGAGATGGAAACTTACTTAAGGTTAAAAAGGGGTATATTTTACTGTATTTTATTGGATTAGTATAGTATATTTACAGGGGAGTATAATTATAAGGTTATAGGGAGTATATGTGAAATATAGATAATATAGTTAATTGATAGGTAAGGAATAGTATGTTATATATATATATATGTAGTTTTTTTTTAGTTACTATATGTACCTATTATTACTTACATAATTTTTATATTTTTAACTAAGATATGCAATATAGTTAGTGTAGATTGTTAAGATAATTAAAGAGATTTGATAGGTATAATATAGATATATATTACATTATTACATTATTATTATAGACCTTAAGAATCTATATGATATACTTTTTAGATTAAGTTTGTATGGAAAACTGCTGGGAGTCACCAGAAAAGGGCGGGGGGGGAAGGATGGGGAAAATGCAATGGGGTGAATAATGATAATGATTTTTATATGTATGTTTGTAAACCCATCCAATAAAAAATTCTCTAAAAAAGAAAAGAAAAGAATAGAGACAGCAGATTCTCTGAATGCCCATCTTTTAAAAAAAAATTCTCTGGCCCCTTCCATTGCAGAGATACGACAACAGCAACAACAACTGTGCTTATATACCACTCTTCTAGACTGGTTAGTGCCCCACTCAGAGCAGTTAACAAAATGAGTGGTATTATTATTTCCACAATACAGCTAGGTTGCTGGAGCTGAGATAAGTGGCTTACCCAGGGCCCACTGCTGAAACCATGGCAGTAGAGGGATTCAAACCAGCAGAGTAATGATTTACAACCTGACCATGTAACCACTATGCTACAACTCTCTACAAGGGAAGGGGCTAGAGACTTTAAAAACAAAGTCATTTTTATGGAGTTTCATATTGTAATATACGTGTTGGTAGTTTAGCACTCAAGTTCCTTTTTCTACATTTTTTAATCTCTAGTAATAGAAAAAATGGATCCTTTTTTCTCCCCTTTGGCAATCAACAGATAGTAGATTGGGTAGCATAACATGTAGCAAGCTCATCTTTCCCACGGGCCTTTGAAAATAGAATAAGAAGAGCAATTTGAAACATAACTTCCATTCATTTGTATAGGTTATATGCTGGTTTGTAATTAGGTTTGCCAGGTGTCCAATATTCACCAGGATGGTCTGCTATTTTGGGGGACTATCTGGGGAAAATATTCCCCAAATACCAGACACCTGGCTCCTCCCCCTAGCAGCTTTGTCACCCAGCCTGGTCTCCTGGCCTCCCTTCTGTGTGGCACTGGTAGGAGTGGCCAACCAGCCTGGTGGCCTCCTGTGGTTGTACAGCACCTCCTGGGAGTGGCCAGCAGCCCAGGCACCCAGCCGGCCTCCTGTGGCTGTGCGGCATTTTCTGGGAGTAGCCAGCCAACTGTGGCGCCCAGAAATGGGTTGATGTGATGACATCACTTCAGGAAGTGACATCATCACACTGGCTGGGAGTGCACATGCACGATTGTAAGAAAAATGTTAATGCCTCCTGCCCCTCACTGGGGTCTGATATTGTTCCAGACCCCACCTGGCAACCCTACTTGTAATAAGCATGGCTCCAGGTTTAGGTGTTAAAAATCAGAACATAAAATAGTGGTATGGTTCCATCTTAATTGATTTTAGGAGCTAGCTGCCTAATGCCCATTATGCGTTTTGAAAATGTTTGATATGTATTATTATTTCTTTGAGTCATGTATCACCATATCAGTGCTTTCTAAGCAATCAAGTAAGTGATTTTTAAAAAATCTGTTGTATATCATAAAAGATATTTTGAGTACTAGTCGTTTCATTTCCCATTCCAGTTAGGTCCAGAAGTAGGCTTCTGTTTGTTTATCCCTAGTTGGGTGTTAAATTGTGTCTTCAAGTGCGTTACTGACCCCAGTTCAGCAGCCAGACTTCACACATGCAGTGTTTTAGAAACCTGGAATAAGACTGATCAGTAATTTGGGAAAAGAGTGTCAGGGTGGGGGGCTGGATGCAGTGGTTCCTAACACCACATGTCTTCCCTATAAAACAGCAGATCTAAGTGTACTACACTTTTTACCTGTATTGTGTATATAATCAATAAAGTTCTATTTTAAAAAAAATCCCCTCCATTCCATCTATCCTTTGTTCTTGTAGGCGTTCCTTACTTCACCATTGAACCTGAAGATCTGTCTGTAGTCCCTAATACTCCCTTTCATATGGCCTGTGCTGCAGTTGGTCCACCTGAGCCAGTTACAATTGTCTGGTGGATGGGCGATTCAAGAGCTGGGCTTCCTGACATCTCCCCCTCCATCCTCAATGTGTCAGGTAAGGCTTTCTCCAAGGACAAATGAAACCACAAACAAGGGATGTAATATTGGCTGATGAGACATAATCATTTTGCCAGTGTTATGTGAGATGGTCTCTCAGGTGTGTTACAAAGCTGAAAAATAAGTAGTAGCATTAAGTATCAGATATATAATGGAGGTCACCAAAGATGCAGTTGTCTCTGGTAAAATGACCATAGAACTTTATTTAATTGTATGTGATGTATTTAAAATGTTTGTATCCTGCTCTTTGGGCTACAAAATAGATAATCCTGTGAATAAATATATGAAGCTATTGTTATTCCAAGTCAGAACCCTGACCTGTCTAAGTCAATACTGTGTACCCCGACTAGCAGCAGCAGCCTGTGTGGTCTCAGGTGGTGAACCTCTTTCACATCACCTGCTACATCCTTTAGCTTGAGGTGCTAGGGTTCAATCTGGGACCTTTTGCAGACTATACTTTCTATCACTGAGCCACAACCTCTCCCTCAGATGAATAGGCCTGTTCAACTAACGCAGTTTGTATTACCTTCCAACTCTCTCCATAGTATAACTACACTTTTGTATGTATATTCCCCTAATAAATTTTGGTTTTATTATTTATTGTATTTATTCTAATGCCTGGATCTTCTCTGAGTGCTTCTGTATCCTCCAAAAAGACAGGGAGGCAGCCCATTGCATTGGTGTGTAGAAGGGAAGAACCTGCAGGCACTGAGATTCAGTAGACAGAACCTTGTTAGAACCCTGAGAATATCATAATTATAATTTTTAAAAGGTAAATGTCCATCCTTTAAGAAACATGTGATGGTATTCTGTGAAACTAAACCCACTTACAATTTATTTATTTACGTCATTTATACCCTGCCTTTCTTCCCAATAGGGGACCCAAAGTAGCTTACGTTGTTTTCCTCTCCTGCGTTTTATCCTCATGATAGCCCCGTGAAGTCGAATCATAAAATTGGAAGGGATCTCCATGGTCATCTAGTTCAACCCCCTGCACAATGCAGGAAATTCACAACTACCTCCCCACCCTCGCATCCCCAGTGGCCCCTGCTCCATGCCCAGAAGATGGCAAAACAGGTTCCCTAGTCAAACTGACAAGGGGAAAATTGCTTCCTGACCTCAAAGTGGTGATCGGCATTACCCTGGACGTGTAAGAAGGGGCCATGAGTACTAAGCACTGATGTAACCCTTCCTGCCCTCCCTCTTGCGATCTGCCTAGGTTCATAGAATCAGCATTGCTTTCAGATGGCCATCTAGCTTCTGCTTAAAAACCTCCAAAGAAGGAGAGCCCACCACCTCCCGAGGAAACCTGTTCCACTGAGGGACTGCTCTAACTGACAGGAATTTCTTCCTAATGTTTAGCCGAAAACTCTTTTGATTTAATTTCAACTCATTGGTTCTGGTCTGACCTTCTGGGGCAGCAGAAAACAACTCCGTGCCATCCTCTATATGACAGCCCTTCAAGTACTCTCAGATAGGCTGAGAGTGTGTGATTGACCTGAGTTATAAAGCTACTCCACTTCTCTGCCATATCTGGCACCTTCATAGGTCCAAGCCACATGCTTACAGCCACATGACAGCTGTGGAAACTCAATTTTGAAGTGCTGCAGGGGCCTGATTTGGATTGGGACTGTGGAGTGGAGAGAAGAGGTGCTCCTGACTTTGCCCCCCATGCCATTTTCACAGCCTGAAACAGCCCTGAGAGTGTTATTTGCAGCATTGATCTGCACATGTGTTGAATGCTTCTGTTTACAGCCCCCCTCATAGGGCAAATTGCTCCTCCCACTGGGAACTCATAGCTGTGTCCTGCTGGAAGTCCCTGTGTTGATCACTTTATGTGTAATGTGTAGTTTGGTTCATAGTTATTAAGTTGTTAGTTGCCTTAGATGTATGAATCCACTTATTTGTTTGTTTATAGTCCACCTTTCTCACTGAGACTTAAGGAAGATTACGCAATCTGACAAAGGAAAATGATTTAGCAATGAAACGTCCTCAGAGCCATCACTGGAAAGAGTGGGGAGTGGTTGCATTCACAGCCTTAGCACTCATGAAGCTGAAAAAATGCTGAGTCAAATATTTCTCTACTATCATACCCTGTTGCCACAGACTAGAGACTGACCTGGTTGATCCAACACACTTCTGACATTCACACTCATTCCTGAATTATCTTTAACATGTAAAGATTGGAGTAGGCTGATTGGCTATCATACTGTCACCTTGCTGAGGGTAAGGATACTTGTTTACATAAGCAGGAGTACTTGGGAATGAAGTGTACCCCTTTCTGTTTAATCCAAAGAGGGCTCCAAATTCTTGGTTCATTCTCCAAGTGAATTCTGTCTACGCAATATAGGAATTAAGCCTTGCATGTTCACATAAGTCATATCCTGACATGTTGGCTCATACGAGCAGCAACACTTTATATTATTTTCTTTTTTATGCTTTTTTAAAAGGAGCACAAAAGATAAAAAGCAAAATACACCCCAGGAGAAAGAGACAGATAAATAACATAGGAAGAGAGAGTACAATGATGAGTAAATATGGTAAAAAATGTTCAAGATGAGTATAATAACTCAGATTGATATTAAGTTTGACTCCTGAATATGAAGGGGTTGAAGACCCTGAAGCAAATAGTGATTTATATGAGTACTAGTAACAAAGTCCATTGTGGGGAAAAATACAATGGGCTCTAGAAAGGAGAGGGTGGGCAGGCAGGCAGGCATTGCCTCGTCCTCCATGATTGAACCCAGCTGGGTGAAATGGGGGAGGCAGGCATTGTCACCTGCTCCCCTCCTGATTCCAGCCGGGCAAAGGGGGGCGGGCATTGCCTCCTGCTCCGCACCTAATCCCGGTGGGTGAAGGTGGAGGGTGGGCATTGCTGCCTGCTCCGCTCCTGATCTTGGCTGGGTGAAGAGGGGTTGGACATTGCCTCCTTCTCAATGCCTGATCTTGGCCGGATGAAGGGGGTGGGCATTACCACCTGCTCCGCACCTGATCCTGGCCAGGTGAAGGGGGGGCGGGCATTGCCTCCTGCTCTGCATTTGGTTCCATCCAGGTGAAGGGGGCGGGCATTGCTGCCTGCTCCACGTCTGATCCTGACAGGGTGAAGGGGTGGTGGGCATTACCACCTGCTCTGCGCCTGATTCCGGCAGATTGAAGGGGGAGTGCGCATTGCCACCTGCTCTGCTACTAATCCTGGCTTGATGAAGGGGAGAGTGGGCATTGCCTCCTGCTCCATGTCTGATCCCGGGCAGGGGAAGGGTATTGCCACCTGCTCCGCTTCTGATCTTGACTGGGTGATGGCAAGGGGGGGCATTACATTCTGCTGATTCCAGCTGGATGAAGGTGGGGGGCATGCGTTGCTACCTGCTCTGCTCTTGATCCTGTGACAGGACCCTCTGGAGGCGCACCAGGGTAGGAAGTGAGTTGTCAAGAATACAGTTTGCCGTTTATATTGTAGAATAGGCTAAAACTTGAATCCTCAATGCAAAATAAGCTTTTTCTGTTGCAGAGGTTTTTGCAAGTGGAGAAAACACTCCAAAAACAGAGGTTTTTGCAAGTGGAGAATTAAGAGCAAGTTATCACTTCTTAAGCACTGTTTGCAGAAATGTCACATCAGGAAGCAATGGATGTGGAATCAAAATTGTGTGTGTGTATACACACACACACACACACACAAAACATCAAGATAGCCCAGTTTGGCATGCTGAAAACTGTGCCTCAGTAACCTAGGTGAGCCTACCAAAGAAATATCAAACCCAGTTCTCAACATTCCATCTCATTGTCCCAACAGTCCGCCATCTTCTCAAAGACAGGATAGAAACAGGCTTGTTTCTAATGGCTGGGGTGAGAAGCAGGAGGGAGAAGATTTAGCTTACACCTCAATAGTGTCTCTCAGTGCATCCTTTTACTTTCTCCCATATAAGTAAATGACTGCCACACATTCTTGTGAGGAAAAGTAAAATGTTGCTCTTGGGGACAACATGGTGCGGTAAAACCTAATTACCCACTCCTGTTATTGAGTAGTATGAATACCACCAACAAGGGGGAGAGGACTATTGCTTCTCTTCCCTCTTCTGAAAACAACTCCAGAGTTGCAGAAGGATAGGCAGCTTGTTTACAATGCTCACCTCAGAGAAATGAAGGCCTGTATTAAAGAGGGAGTAGCAGTTTTGCACTGGAACACTTCCAGTTGGTTTGTGTTGTAAAACCAGAAGTAAGTTACTAACTTCGGAGGTTTCAGTCAGGAGGACTCATGTATGACAAAGCCTTTCCAAATACATTTGTAAAGGCCAAGCCATTTTGTGATTTATTTCATGTTTTATGTTGCTGAAAGTCTGAGGAGGATTAGCTAATAAATCTCCAGGACTTGAAATCAATATTTTCTTCATGGTTTAACTCACTTGTCTTCCTGAGCTTTGCGTGTAGGTTCTTGTCTCTGTAGGGAAAAAGAGGGATCAGAGAGTGAGCCTGTGCTGTTAGTAGGTCATCATTCCTGAGGCATGCAAAAACAAAGACGCCAGGAGCAGACAAAACAGCTGGTTTTGGCAAAGTAGAAAACCAAAATACTTAAAGAAAACAATAATAAAACTGGAACCAAGTGAAGAGGGAGCCACCATTTTAGTGACTCAGCTAATTCATGTTAAATATGTAGATTGTATCTCCTTCACACAGGAACTCTGTTTTCTTTTTTATACTGTGAAAGCCAGTTTGGTGCAGTGGTTAAGAGCAGCAGAATTCTAATCTAGAGAACTGGGTTTGTTTCCCCACTCCTCCTCTTGAAGCCAGATGGGTGACCTTGGGTCAGTCACAGCTCTTTCAAAGCTCTCTCAGCCCCACCCACCTCTCAGGGTGATTGTTGTGAGGATAATATAACACACTTTGTAAACTGCTCTGAGTGGGTGTTAAGTTGTCCTGGATGGCAGTATATAAATTGAATGTTGTTGTTGTTTATACCTTATTTTTCTCCCTGATGTGGCTCACAACATTATCCCCTTCTTCATTCTGTCCTCTCAAGAATCCTTTGAGGTAGATTAGGCTAAGAGTTTGTGATTGGCCCAAAGCCACCCAGCACACTTCTGTGGCAGAGTGGGGATCCAAACCCAAATCTCTATACATAATAATGTATCAGTAAGTTATAGATGGTACAAAGACTGTTAAGAACATCATCAGCCTTCCACGTCAGATCTAATTTATCAAAAAGCAACTGTTAGCAAGCGTAAGGATCCAATTTATCCATAAGCAATTGTTAGCAAGAAATTAGTAGTCCTGTACACACAAATACATTGCACGTTGACAGAATGCACAAGTGTGGGCATGAGAGTGCTGGACCTGCCCCCTGCTTCTTCCTCTGTGTGATCACTTGAGAACATGGTGCCTACACTCCCTCCTTGTGGTGCACATACACTTTTCCCCTGTGATCAGCAACATTCAGAAGGAAGGGAACATATTTGCGGACATTTTCTCTGTACAGTCACCCTTTGCAGATGACCCCAGCAGTGGGGGCGGGGCTAGCACACTAATGCCTTCTATCCCTCTCTGTGCATTTAGTCAACGTGAGGAGGGGTTGTGTGTAGAGGAGTAATAATATTGGAGGGAAGTGGTGATTCTGAGGTGATTCTGAAGCCAGAGGTCTTATTCCTTATCCCTTTGTTGGCTAAGTGGCAAATTGAGTATAAACATTCCCTTTCTGGTTGGGTAGCCTTTGATCCCATTTTGTCTCATTGTTAATAGCTATAAAAGCGATAGGGCAAATTGCCAATTAGGCTGCTTATTGAGAGCCTTGCTTACAGGTCACGTTACTAGTGTTTTATGTAAAAAGGAGCTCAGACTTGGCTGGTAGCATAATAGGCTAGTCTGCAGCTTGTTTGTGGCTCTGTTTCTAGAGCATTCCAAACCTTGGGCTGAATTGGATGCAGAATTCCTTATGAGCTTGGTTGTAGAGGTTGGTGCTGGATGTCAGATCTGGGGTACTCTTCAGGCAGCTAGCAGGAAAAAAGCAGATCTTGCAAATATACAGTGTGGTTTCAGAGCTGGTCACCAGCAAACCTGAGGACAAATTAAGTCAATTTTCTCATCCAATCTGGATTCAGATAGTCTTCTGATATGATTAATATTTGAATTGTGACAATTGTGTATGTACTGTGTTCTGCCAAAACATCCATTTCAGAAGCTTTCACATAGAATACTGGAGTGAAAAACGCAATTTACACAAATTCCGTCTTCTGTTGTTCACATGGGCGGGGAGGGGGGAAGGTTTGAGCAAAGTAAGCATTGAAAATATTCTTAAAGGATAGTTCATAGCAGCTAAAATAAACTAGAGTTTTGTGACGCATTAAAGGTTAACAAGATTTTATTCCAGCATAAGCTTTCGCAGAATAGAACCCACTTCTTCAAACCACATGGGTGGTCATCTACAAAGCTTATGCCGGAATAAATTTGGGGAGCCACAAGACTCCAGATTATTTTAGCTGAAAATATGCCTCTGGAAGAAAATGTAAGTATGATTCTTTTCTCTCCAAAATAACTACTAGGCTCAACAACAAACAGTTAAAGATGGGGGGATTGTAATAGTTGAGAGATTGGTTTTCTGCATTTTTGATTTTTTTCAACACAACCATATTAATAACTGGAAAGTTGCTAGGTGTACCCAGCCACTCATACCAGCGGCGGTCCATTATGACATACATACCTTTTCAAATAAAAGTCTCTGTCTTCAAATAGGAACAAAAGTACTTTTTCAAAGCTTTGTTTGTGACCTTTCTCCCCCCCGCCCCCCCCCCCGCCAAAAACTGCTGTGAGTTTCCTCTTGGAAGACTCTACATTTGTACAAAAGCTTTTATTTTAAAACTGTAGCTCTTGTTGCACTTTTTTAGTTAAGTAGTGTCAGCGATGATATTCAAGTTTGTTTGTTTTAATTGGAGGGTGAAGAGATCATTCAAGAGCCATGAGAAGACCTGGTTGGACCTAAACATTTCCCCAGATGTTGCACAAACATGCTAGTGGAATGCCACAAGCCATGCCTTCAGTGCAGCAAACAATAGGGAAGAGGCCAGCCAAGGACGGCAGTGAGATCACAATGAGAGAGCAAACAGCCTAGCACTTGGGTTGCCTGTTTGACACAATCCCCCCCCCCTTCACACACATCTTGTGAACTCATCTACAATGCCACATTTTTTCCTCTTTTATCAAAAGAAAACCAAGTTGACATCCTAATTACACCCCCAAATCCATGCAATTTTGATCTGCTTCCAGTTCAGCCTCTGACTTGCATATAGAGAGTCTGAGTTGCATGTCAAACATAACTGAAATTCTGCTTGAGGTTGAAGCTGGCAGATTGTACAACCATTTTATATGTGTTGCTTTCTTATTCGTCCTTTTTTTCTTGGCTGATTTCCAGGTATTAATCAAAGCACAGTTTTCTCCTGTGAAGCCCACAACATAAAGGGCCTATCTTCATCTCGGACAGCCACTGTGCAAATTAAAGGTGAGAGAGTCTTCCTTGCCCTTGAAGAGAAAGGCATTTAGGGCAGAAGGAGCGCTGTTTAACAGGAATGGGGGGGGGGGGCTGGAAAAGCTAAGTTAAACAGACTCAGCCCCACCCCCACCCACCCCGTTGCTCACATGTACACATGCTCTGCTCCATACTTTCAGCAGATGAAAAAACATACTGTGCTCACTGTTTGGTACACAGGCCAGTTCCCTTGCAGCAAAACTGGCAATTAAAAAGCAAACCTCAGCTGACTCAGGAAGTGAATGTGACTGACGCAAGATAACAGATTTTCCTTGAAAAGGAAAAAGTCAGAGTAGCAGTGCTGTTTGTGGGAGATGGGCTGTGACGTAATCTGCAGTAGGTAAATGGGGAAATCTTCCTTTTCTGTACATGGAGACTGGTTTCTATGCAGGCCCTTTGTGGTTTGTTTTGCTCCAATGCATTGGATCTCATTAAATGCTGAAAACAGTAGGAGGCAGATCACCAGCAGGGAAAATTTCAGCAATGCCATGGTTTGTATGGGTCCCTACGCTTCACAGCACTAAAACCATCATTTTAACCTTGTAATTTGGAGCCTAATAATTTTTGCTCTCTCCACAGTCATTGCTCTCATATTGTGTTTTCTTCCTCCCTCGCTTAAGAAACTAAAGCAACTACAAGCTTGAAGGAATTCACTCCCCCATTCTTTTCTTTTTTTTCCCATGGCACTTGAGTTTGCTTGTTTTTTTAAAAAACTTCTATAGGCATACATTGGTTTAAGGCAGGATTGCCAGGCGCTGTATTTTAAAGGACAATTTCTTATCACAAACATGGCCATGGAGCTCTTGCCACTGTGAGTGCAAAGGCATTTGCAGCAGCAACAGAGCATCCACAAAACTGCCCCCTCTGCACTTTCCTTGGCTACACCCAACCCCTGCAAACAGCAGAGATAGTAGATTGGGGTAATAGTAGGCTAGTGTAACACTGATTTTTTTAAAAAGGCTGGAAAGCCCTCTGGCTTCAAGGGGCAGGAATGGTGGCTTTGGGGGCTGAAACAAGGAAAATGGCACCATTTGAGGGTGGGCCTTTCTTGTCCACACAGAAGGCAAAGTTGCTTTGTCTGTGATCTTTCCAAAAAGATCATATCAAACCAGGTTTGGGAAAGCTTACAGCAAGTGGGCAATTAGGGGAGGACTAATTGTGTGGATGCTCCGAAAAGAATCTGCCTTCGTTCGGATGCCAAACTGGAGCAAAACCTCTGTACGGAAACAACCAACCGTGTGCAAGTCAAGAATCTGGAACATAATAAACATGGAAGCATTCTGAGTATTTCACCTACCATTATATGAGCAGTGCCCTGTGAAGCCTCTGAACACAGAAGGTACCTAGTCAAGGGTTGGGACTACACTTTTCACTCTATCCTTGTTGAATAGGATGCAGAATTTATTACGTAAAAGAACAAATACCAAGGATCATTTGGGGTAAGGAGAAAAAATTCACATGAGGACCAACCATTCGCACCCACCTCATTCAGTGAAGATTTTCCAGCCTGGTAGGTTTGTGGCAGCTGCAGATCATTCCATGTGCTGCCAGAGTGTGTTTGTATCTCACGGTAGGGCCCAGCAATCACTGTCCCAGATTCGTGCCATGATCTCTCCAGACCATCGCAGTAGTGAGCCATCTTGATGGCAGTGACTGGCAATGTAATCCTTAGCAGAGTCACACCATTCTAAGTCCATTCAAGTCAGTGGGCTTAGAATGGTGTGACTCTGCATGGGATTACACTGCTAAAGAGGGATCCAGAAACCCCCGCCACCTCTTTCCCAAACTTACTTGGCCCAGGAGATTGCAAGGTTTGGTGAGTTTCCAAAAGCATGGACCCCACACTCCTCCTCTCAAGGTGGAAGGGCTGTCCTCTTCTTGACTTTCTTGGGAGGACATCTGACCAGACACCTTTAGAGCAGAAAGCTGGGCTTGATGGACATTAGGAGTGGTTCAGCAGGGCTTTTAAAATATTCTTTCAAGTATCTTGCTCTGTGATTGCACTGAGACATTAAGGAGCTATTGCAAACAAACAAAACTGGGGCTCATCTCAGACTCTCTACACGAGACACCTGGTCACATGTTCATCAAGTGTCAGGAGACACAGTGTTAGCTAGGAAGCATAGTTTTGAAAGACAGAGAAAGTGGAGATTGCTCCAGAGGGGACGGATTCTCTCACAGGCCTCCGCCACTTCTGGCATGTTGGATTATCTCCCCTTCCAGAGCTTTTACCCTGCTGCCCTCAGTACTTAAAACTTTGAATCAACTGAGCCTTGGCAGGGCAAAGGCTCTGGAATGGGAGACGCCAGAGGCGGTAGAAGCCTGTGAGAGAATCCATCCCCTCCAGAATGATCTCTGCCAGCTCTGGCATCGCCCCTTCTGGAGCCTTTGCCCTTCTGAGGCTCAGTTAATTCAAAGTTTTAAGCAGCCAAGGAGGCAGGGTAAAAGCTCCAGAAGGGGAGATAGTCTGGCATGCCAGAGGCGGCGAAGGGCTGTAAGAGAATCTGTCCCTTCTGGAGTGATCTCTGCCAGCGCTGTCTTCCAAAACTATGCTTCCTGGCTAACATTGCATCTCCTGAAACATGAAGAACACGTGTCAGCTGTCTTGTGTAGAGAGACTCTCAGTCTGATGACAAAATATTTGGCAGTTCAGAGCCTGCTACAAAGGGGAATTTTCTTCTTGCTCTGAAAATCTCAGATGTAGAGAAGCTGCCTCTTAAAGCTTCCTACAACCCCAGTTAGTGGATGAATTTACAGCCCTTTGAAGCAGGCAAGTGCTGTAAGTAAACAAAATGTGAAGGATTGCTGTTTACGAAAATAAGGGCAAAAGAGATGACAGAGAAGGATCAGAAGGCAAGAGAGAGCATTTTCTTAGCAAGGGAGTGGGAGCCTATTTCAAGAGTAAGTGGCAGCATGAATGGAGCTGTTGAGCCAAGAGTGGGAGCCAGAGATGATGGGAGCAATGAAGGGGCGGATTGGAGAGAGCCTATGGAGTGAGAAGGCTGGGAGTAAATGAGAGGAGAGGAGGGCCAGGGCGGTGGAAAGGGAGGGCAAACCTCCAGAGCTGATGCAGCTAAAAAGGCAGTGAGCCAAGGAAGACATTGCAGATAACACTCTTAAAATCAAAGAAGTGCACAGAAATGCTGTCAGTTCCCATGTATAAATCCTCTGGGGTTTGCTCAGGAGAATCAAGGTTTCTGAACCAAAGTAGTGGTCTCAGGTTGGTGATTGTGTCCCCCAGCTTCTCCCCACCTCCAGAAATCTACACTTCATTTTTGTTCTATGCTTCTCTGCATTCATTTCTAATGTGTCTTGGTATAAGATACATCCAACTTGTGATTTCATTTCTCAATAAAATTTATGTTACCATCCCATATGGGTCTTAGGAATTACTCCAAATTCATTAATAAAGAATAATAATGTTCTACAGCAAAATAAAACATTCGGCTCAACTTTGTCATTTCAGCTACCAGAAAAACAGCAGGGCTTTAGGAAGAGAGGGCACATTGATTTCTATCCTCTTGTCAGGACCAGAACTGAGAAGTTTTGGATCTGAGTTCTGCTGCCCAGTGTAATGAACCATCTGGGACTGTAGATTGGACGGTCCTTCCTCTGCTTACATAGGGGGCCAATGGATTTCCCTAATGTAAATAACAGCAACTTTGACAGTTTCACTTTACAGTGCCTTGTACCTGTAAGAACTCACCTGAGGGACTGTTATTTGGATCCTGATCCTAAGCACTTGTGTCTCCTACTTTTTACCGTGCCAGTTGTCTGTAGGCTTTGCTACATGCTACAAAGTACAATTGTTTGTTACTGGAGGACACAAGGACTTTAGGATGTGCAGTGGTCGTTCGTGCCTCCCAAACACGTGCTGTTCCTTTTCTCTTGGTGACCATGATGTACAGGGACAAGCAGCTTTGTCCTTCCCCCAGTGCACTGTTTTCTCATCTTCAAACCACTGTTTGTGAAACTACTATTGGTTCTGTTGTGGAAATTACATGTACCACATAAGGAGCATCATTTTCACAATGGAATCCATGCAAATAAAGTTTATTTTATCAAGTGGTGACAACATTTTTGGACTCAGACTAGAATGGAAATCCTGGATCCTAATTTAAAGTGGGAGGAGGTGAGGATTAATTCCAATATGTGGCTAATACTAGTACTCACCTTTATAAAGGACTATTCTTCTGTATCTCAGTATCACCGCTCTTTTAAAGACAGAAATGATTTAAAAATAAGGAACTTCAGACTGTCACCACTTGAACAACAGAATGTTTTAGCAAGTGCCTGTAACAAATGTTCTGTGTTTCCATATCTGTTTAGCCATCAAATAATGAATAAAAGGAATAAGTTATTCAGTGTTAATCAAGGATTATAATGGCATAGGAAGCCATCTCTATTCATACAATGTTCAGTTTGAAACCCTCAGGGACCTTATCCAAATTTGCAGACTGTATTGTCTGTGCATTTTTGTACAAATATCTGCTCAGTTCTGTTAAACAGTTTCCATCCTTCTGTTACAGCTGTCCCTTTTCCACCTCTCAATGTGACGGTAACCCGAATCACCAGCAACGATGCCAGTGTCACTTGGGTGCCTGGATTTGATGGCCGTTCCCCACTTCGTTCTTGTACAGTTCAGGTATTCATTACTCACGTAGACACTTTCAAAATAATCTACATAAAAAGGGGTGCAATATTTATATATTTTATTTTGGCATGTGAATTATTTGAAACATAGAAACATATTCTCTTCCTATCTACTTTGTTGGTCCCATCAGGGAAAAACAGAGAGATGCTGACAAAATTCCTACTCTTGTGCCATGCAGTGTGAGCTCCAGTAGTGTGAAATACCTGTTTTTAAAGGTTCCTAGCTACTGGGAGTATCTTATGGCGTTGTTGCATTGCAATTCTGCCACCCTGTTGTGCCCTCTCACATGGCTGGGACAGATATTGTCTTGAGCACCTGATGCATTCCGCAAAATGGAGAAGAGAACAGAAGGACAATGCAGAATGCAAAAAGAATGCTAGAATTTTCCTATCCCTTACCCACTTCCCTCTGGCACTGTATCCCCATCAGGAGAACAGATAAGTTGGGGTGGGGGAGGGGAGAAGAAAGAAATTCTGGGAGAGGCACCTAGAACTCTATGGCATTCCTGATGACATAATTGGGTGCACTGTAGTGTTTGGAGCACTTGGGTTGCAGCTCAAACAAATCCAGCTTGTTAACAATTCATCTTTTAAAAGTTTCTTTTGTCTGATCTGGAATCCAAGGTCAGCTCACCCACCTTGTAACCACCATCATCTTACCAAAGCGTCCTTTTCACATGTAGCATTGAACCATGTCATTAGGCAGCTGTTTGGGGGTCAGTCTGGTATATGAAGAATGTGCTGTTCAGTCTCAACTGACTCATGATGACCCCAACCATAGAGAGTTCAAGGCAAGAGATGAACAGAGGTGGTTTGCCATTGCCTTCCTCCATTTACCAACCCCAGTCTTTCTTGCTGGTCTCCCATCCAAGTACTGACCATGGCCAACCCTGCTTAGCTCCCAAGTCCTGATAAGCTTGGGCCAAACTGGGCTATTTAGACTGCTAGTGTAGTGTATACCCAGGTCTTAATTTAGCATAGCATTCTAATTAGGAAGGAAAAATGAGACAGGGAGACAAAATCTCAAAAGTAACTAATCTTTAGTCTCCTAATAAGTCTAGAAAGAGGAAATCCAAGAAAGAACAAAAACATGGAACAACTTTGCAATATAGTAATTAAGTCCTAGCACTACCTTTGATTGTTGCCTGCTTGGACTGAATGCAAAAGCTAAGGGGTATAAAGGGTGAAAAAATGTGTTGTCTTATCCTGAAGAGAAGAGTCCATGGGGTTGTGATCTTGGGTAGAAGAGAAGGAAAGCTGCTCCAGAATAGAGGAGAAATCCAAACTGACACCAACCAAGAAGCTGTAAATCCAAGGTGAGGGATTTAGTAATTCAACAGAAGGGCTTGGGTCTTAGTAGCAAGCCAACCACGAGGTTGGGAGAGGCAGCTCAGGCACAAGGCCAGTTTCAGAGTGGATGGGGCTTGAGATGCCCTTTTTAAGGGGCTTGGGAAGGATGAGGTTGGGATTCACAGTGGGATTACTAAACTCGGGAGGTGGAGAGCAGGTTCCAGGTGGAGTGACTGAGGAATGGTTCTAGTAGTTATAACATATTTCCCTAGGACAGGGACTGAATTGCTGGAGTAGACTAGATGAGGAAGAGAGCTCTCTAGCCATAGGTTATTAGCCAACAAACTTGAGAGAATCAGTTTCAGATGAGAGGGTGTTTAGGAGGCTGAGAACAATAGTCCTTTTATTGGCGTACTTCTTTGGAGCTTTCCATCAGGTGAGTTACTCCCATGTGGAGAGCCAGTTTGGTGTAGTGGTTAAGAGCGTGGGACTCTTAATCTGGAGAGCCGGCTTTGATTCCCCACTCCACCACTTGAAGCCAGCTGGGGGATCTTGGGCTACTCACAGTTCTCTGGAGCTCTCTCAGCCCCACCTACCTCACAGGGTGTTTGCTGTGGGGATAATAATAACATACTTTGTAAACCACTCTGAGTGGACGTTAAGTTGTCCTGAAGGGCGGTATATAAATCGAATGTTGTTATTATTATTATGTGGGAGCGTTCAGAGGAATTTCTGCTATATCAGCCTCCCCATCCTGCAGCTAGGCCAGAGGGTTTTGTGTGGTGTGCAGATATGAGGGTCCCCTGGAGTGCAGCATCGCTTGCAACAAGCTCCCTACACCTGGTACCTGCCTTTGAGGAGGGGTTGTGGCTCAGTCATAGAGCATCTGTTTGGCATGCAGAAGATCCCAGGTTCAATCCCCAGTATCTCCAGTTAAAGGATCTGGTAATAGGTGATGTGAAAGACCTCTGCCTTTGACCCTGGAGAGGTACTGCCATTTTAAGTAGACAATACCAACTTTGATGGACCAAGGTCTGATTCAATATAATGCAGCTTCATGTGTTCATAAGTCACTGATGTGGACCATGTTGTTTCTGACACGTTTAGTATAAAGTAGCATCAATTTAAGTAGTGCTGGGTTTCCTAAGCTCGTTTTGCTGTCAGACCTTGTGTTTCTAGGATTCCAGTCATGCAAAGCATCAGGCTCTCCAGCAGGGCCGGTGCCAGGATTTCTGGCGCCTGAGGTGAGACACCTACTTGCGCACGCACGCACGCACGCACGCACACACACACCGCTAAACAATTTTTAAAAGCAGAAGAAATGTAGGAAAATTGAAAAGCACAAAAGTTGAAACTTTTTATATTTTAAATTTAATTTTTATTTCTTATTTTAAATTTTAATTTTTTAAATAAGTGTGAGAATAACAACAATCTTTGTTTTTCTTATTGTGAGCCAAAAATCTATTTTGTGAGCAGAAACAGCAACTTGCATTGAAATTTTGAGCACACCTTCTTTTGTGTGTGTGTGTGTGTGTGTGTAAAAAAGTTTCCCTCTCTCTTTCTTCCCACCTCTCTCTGAACCCAGAGACTCTTGGCAGTAGAAGGAGGGCTTCTCTTACAGGGCCTGTTTGGAGGAGAGAGATATTTGGAAGGGGGACTGAGCTGAAGCCTTCTCTTTCTCTCCGACCCTCTCCAAGCCTTAAAATATTGATCATCTTTGTCAGAGATCCCTTTCGGGAACTACCCTCCATGCTCATCTTTCTCCCCCACCCTTGGGTTTGAAGTGAATGGCAGCTGACAGCTAAGCATGTGGTGTATAAATATTGAAATAAACTATTGGGGGAGAGGGGGGGTGATATATGTAAACTAGGGAATGAGAGAAGGAAGGTGATAAAGAGGGGGTGCAGTGCGGGGTGCTGCTCTGCTGGAGTGAAGGGGGAGCAGCATTGAGATCGGAGAATAGCAAGGGGGAGGGAGAACAAAAGGGAGAAGGGGGGAGGGAAGTAATAGAATTTAAAACAACAACTTTAAACCCGATAATAGTGATTTGCTCCTACCTGTCGCACAGGAAGGGAATTTTGTGTGTCTCACCTCACTTCCTCCTTCCTCTGTGGCGGTGCACACACAACCAGCCACTCTTTCCACCAAAAGCAGCCCCCCCCCCCCCAAAAAGCCTGAGGAAAGATGAGAAGTAGAATTGATGCCAGCTGGGGAGGGGGAAAGGGATGTACTAAAAGGAATGACAGGATTTCCCATTGGAAATAATGGGAGAGGCTTGAAGGCTCATTGGAGAAAATGTGAGCCAGGAATGCCAATTTACTTGCATGGGCTCCATTGAAATGCATTACAACACCAAAAAAGTGCAAGAGTCCAATAGTGAAACTGTGGCTCATGAAAGCTCGTACCCTACCACAAATTTTGTTAGTCTTATAGGTGCTACTGGACTCTTGCTTTTTTCTGCTGCTACAGACAAACACGGCTACCCATCTTGATCTATCAACACAGGCCCCAGAGTGGAATGACAGTCCCTGGGAGAAGAATCAGTGGACTAGGACTGGAATGACAGTGGGTGTGGAATGACAGGGGGTGTCATTCCAGTCCCAGAGCCCTGACCCTATTCCCAGGAGCAGTCGTTCCACTCTTTGACCTGTCATTCCAGTCTCTAAGCACAGGTTCTATTTCTAGGGGGCGTCATTCCACTCTGGGGCTGTCATTCCAGTCCAAGAAAACTTCTGCTACTCCCAGGGGCTGTCATTCCATTGTGGTGCCTGTAATTCCACTCCAAGAATGCTTCTATACTACCAGGGGCTGTCATTCCACTGTGCAACCTGTCATTCCTTCCCAGAGCACAGATTCTGCTCTGAGGGGCTGTCATTGCACTCCGGGAGTTGTCATTCCAGTCCCAGAACACTTCTGCTCCTCCCAGGGTCTCTCATTCCAGTCTGGTGCCTGTTATTCCAGTCCCAGAACACTTCTTCTACTCCCAGGGGCTGTCATTGCACTGTACTCTGAGGGCTGTCCTTCCAGTGGGCAATCCCCCTGTCATTCCTTTTAATACATGGTGGGGGGGGGAGCAAGAAAGAACTGAGGGAACAGGGGGGACAAAAGGTCAGATGGGAGTTCGCTGCTCCCCAGCCAGCTAGAGTGTCTCTTGTTCTTGGAAGCTTTGTCCAAGGCTTAAATTGAGAGAGAGAGAAGAGAGAGAGAGAGAGAGAGAGAAATGTCCCTGCTGATGGGGCTGAACTCAAAGCTCCTCAGACGCTGGCTGAGCAGGAAGATAGGGCTGTCCTTCTGCACTCCAGAAGAAACGCCTTGCTCCAAGAAAGGAGAACTCCTGCACGAGTGCACGGGAGCGCACACACTGCAGGGAACTCTGGTCATTGCGGGGCTGGCACAGCACCTTCTTCAGAGTTCAGCACCTGAGGCGGGGGCCGGCTCTGCCTCAGTTGAAGAGCCAGCCCTGCTCTCCAGTGGAAGAAGCAAAGTCTCCCCAGTATGAGTAGTTCTATCAAAACAATGATAATAGATTGTGCAATCAGCTTTCACTAGTGTTTGACTAGTCTTGCTAAAATATATAGAACCATCTCCCTCAAACACAGAGCATCGGCTTTTAATGCCAAGCTGTCAGATGTGGTTACTGTCAACTCAGCCAGGGCGATGTCTAAGGAGCAAATCAGGGCGAGGCTGGGTACATAATCACTGCTTGTTCAGTGCATTACACTTTGTTACAATACATTAAGATTTCCCTGTTCTTTCTGTAGTTTCCTGTATTGGCCAGTGCTCAGTGCTGACACACAGGTCAGATCACTGCTGCATACAATCCAGGTTCAGGACCAACTACAAACTTGATCCCTGATACAAAGTAATATAACATACATCCATGTTGGCAACGTGAGTCTGAAAGTCACTTCATTACTCAGTCTGGGGATAACACCACAGTTGTGGCAAAGTTAATCATCAAGTATACAATGTTAAGAATATGGGCTGTACAAAATCCAGCACATTACAGAGTGGTTTTGTGATTGCTTACTCTGTGTATGAGCTGCAATTCACCTGTGTTCATTGAGCAAGTGGAAAAGTAAACAAGGCTCGAATTACAAACTGAAACTGTCTCACAGCTACTATAGCCAGCTTAGTTCCATTAAACCCACATTCACAAGAAGACAAATTGGTTGTGTCAATGGGTCCTCAATATGAATCAGTTGTCCAGTGTGCAGTGCCAATAACTCTCGAGTTATTTCCTTGGATTCTCTCTTTCCATTGTATCAGAGAATGGTGTGCAGTTGCAGTCTGCCAACCTGTCTGCATGCAGCAGATCTGCTCTGCTTTTTGTACCATTTATGTTGCTGCTGACAGATCAGGATGAATTCTCTCCTGCACACTGGAATGCCAAGCTTGCCTCAGTCAGTACAGCCTATCCTTCCTACTTTGCACGTCCACCAGTCTCCATACAGTACTAATCCGTCTGAGTTCTGAGCTCCTCCCCCAACTTTCCATTTCTTTTGCAGCCAATGAAATGTAGAGGGAAGCAGAGTGAGAGTAGTTCAGATTTCATCTTCATCAGGCAGCCTTTCCTCTAAGCTTTCTAGCACTTTCAGCCTATGCTGGGAGAAACAAACAGGGATTTCAGTCTCCAGTCAGGTTTAGCATGACAATAATACTCTGTTACAGAATGCTTTACCTTGGGAAGGCAGCATTTTGGGCGCCAGCAGTATCAAGTTTCATCTGCGCTTTACCCCACTCTGTGCTCTCATTTTTGTTTCTCTGACCCATGTTACCAGATGGTTATGCATGAATGCCTCTAGCTGTCAGGGAATGTATGACAATTCTCCTTTAAGGACTGGGAAAAGTGATTATTTTTGAAGAAAGTTAAAGGTGGCAAAGGCATCATGGCTGGTGATGGGCACTCTTACCCAGTTGTCAACTTTGTACACAGGCTTTGTAGATTTTCATAGTACTTGTGTAAAGACAACAGTGAGCCAAAAAGGTGTGTGCATACAAGCTGTCTTTCCCACCTCTCGTATTACAGTCTATTGAATAAGCAGGAAAAGATGATAATGCTGGAACAGTATTTTCTTGTAGGAACTGAACATACCAGTAAAAATCCAGCTTCACAAACTATAGTGTACAAGAATTAGTTCTTAAATAGCCATAAATGCAAGTCTCGAAAAGCCTTTGTTGAAAATGTATGTTTTAAATAAAGGATTCTAAATAGGAACCACTACTCTGGAAAGGCTCTGTGCAAGTTATTCCTTTGATTTGTGAAGTGAATTCGATTTTTTTATAATGAGCTGTATGGTTACCAGCTCCCTGGTGGGGGAAGGGAATCCCCTCCTTGTGGCTTCTGCTACCTCTCACTTGGCTAGTGGGGGGTGGGGCAGGAACAGGGCTGGAAACAGCATGCTCCAGAACACTCTCGCATTGCATTGGGAATGACGTCATTCCTCGCGCCACATGTGAATGTTCTGGAGTACATGCATGCTGTGTGCATGTGTGAGGTATGTCCCTGCTGACATACCCCACCCCCAACCTCCCATTGTCTGCTTTCAGCCGTGGGGGACCTGGCAATCTTATAACCAGGCCTCAGACTTTCACTGAATAATGAAAGGGTTGTTGTTTTACCAATGCACTTCTTAAAAAAAATGAGTCATGCATAGTTCTGTATCTGTATCTGTATCTGGCATCTGACGAAGAGAACTTGATTCTCGAAAGCTTATGCTACAATAAAATTGGTTAGTCTTAAAGGTGCTACTGGACTCTTTTTGATTTTGCTACCACAGACTAACACGGCTAACTCCTCTGCATAGTTCTGGGATTTGCTTTATGTCCATATATTATATCTGTATAGTTCAGCAACAGTATATTTGGGCCCTCAGAAAATCTGAAGTAAGTGCTGGCTTTAATATATTTTGTATATGTTTACATCTTGAGGGCTTGCCCACCCAGAGGTTCTTAACTTTTTTGTGCTGTGGACTGCTTTGGCAGTCTTTTTTGTGCCATGAATACCTTCTCAGAACAGTATTAAAATGCATTAAAATAAAATACATAATTTCAGTTAGATTAGTATAAATAAAGATGAAATTTTTTTCTCATTCAAGTTCACAGACCCCCTGAAATCTCTCAGTGGACCCCAGGTTAAGAACCCCTAGTCTAAAGAATTAGTTATTGTACAGCAGTGTAATGAAGTCAAGCATATAATGTATTTTATGTGAAATTCATGAGATTGCATCAGGCTTCTATGTTCATTTTTTTTACTTTTGCAATAGGTGGCTGAACCTGAAGAAGAGGAGCAGTTTTCCATAGAAGTTATCCCTGTCCCATCCTTTACCTGCGGTTTACCTGGATTAAAGCACTCCACCAATTACAGTGCCCGGGTCCAATGTGCTAATGAAATGGGAAGCTCCTCTTTTACAGAATGGGTCTATTTTCAGACCTTGGGTTTAGGTAAGAACATAGTAGATGTGCATGAACACTTTGAACGATTTCCCCTTATAATTATACAAAACTTTTAATGATTCCCCTGGATCTCTGATGAAAGTAAAAATACAAAGCACATGTAACCATGTGGATGATTCAACCCATGGGCCACTTTACTTCCTATATTTCAATCTAGATTGTAGTTTACCAGTAACTCAAGTGAAGGTGTTCATTCTGGTTTCTGGGTGGAATTGCCATTTTCACAATTTGTTACAATAAAGAAAAAGGACCTTGGATTTCCTAGGACCTTGGAGAATCCTCTGTAGAACTTACTTGGGGAATTAGCAAGTGGAATATCAAGTTCCCATGAAGTCAGATTGAGGAGGACGGGGCCTCATGGAGCATGGTTGTTCCACATCCCCATACCTCTGAGGGTTGCTGCTGGGGATGCTCTCTTGTTTTCACTCCTATCTCTCTTTAAAACACAACATACATTGGAACTTTTCTCCCTATACAGCTCCAAACAGTACTGCACAAAATGTACATGTTATCCAGAGAGATTCTTGCCTGATTTTGGAATGGGAAACTGCAGCTTCAGAAATGCTTAGAGATGGTACTGTGGGATACAGGTTGGAATGGATTCAAGATAACATAACTCAGGTAATGGAATAACATAATAATTGCCTTGATAGAACAGAACAGGTTAACTGGCCAACTAGGCAAATGCCTCTTGGGGCTCACGGGGGCACAGTGGTGATGACCAACTTCTGTTGTTTGTCCTAAGCATCTAGTACTCAGAAGCCTGAGCATAAGAGATTCTGATTAGCAAGTAGCCTAATAACCTGGATAATAACCCTATTATTCTCAAATTTGTCTAATCCTTTTTTTAAAAGCTATCTAAGCCACAGCACCACATTTTGTGGCAGTGACTCCCACAAATTTTGTGAAGTATACAAGAACTTCCTTTGGTGTAAGCCTTTTGCCAAGAAGGGTGTTTTCACACATTACATGAATTAAATTGATTTGTGTTTAAATCCATCTACAATGTGAATACAAACTGAATATTGGTTGGAATAAATCTTTTGCTTTCTCTCCTGCAAATGTGGCACTGAAACCATGAGACAGACACACATGCATGCGGGAGACAAACTAAAATTTAGTCTCATGTGTGAAAATGGTATCAGTCAGAGCTACTTGGCCAGTAGATCCTTTGGAACAAGCTTAAAATGGGTAGCGTGTTCTGAATCAAAGAGAATCATACTCAGTTTGTCAGGGGTTGTTTGCTGTTTTCTTTGATTTGCTGAGCAATATCCTGGTCTCTCTCTCTCAAATAACTGGAAATATAAAAATGAAAATTCATCTGGGATGAGAAAGCTAAGAAAAGGTTCTAAACTAACAGCTCTGGAAACAAAACCCTCTGTTTCTCTTTTGAAAAAGCCACACATGATACTTATGAGTGGTTTTATGTCAAGATGGAAGGAGGTAATGTATATTATCCTTCACCAGTCTCTTCTGGATCAGGGCCCTGTTAATAAATGCAGGAACCTCCCTCTGCAAACGTAGATGACACAGAGCTGGGGGGCACATAAAAAAACATGTCCCAGTTTATCTTTTTCTCAGCTCTTCCTTGCACAAGGGCAGATAGGCCTGAATGAACTATTAGAAATAAATAGCAATTCTGAGAGCTAAAGTATATTGGTACAGTCTATTCACATCTGCTGTCAAGGGCTGTAAAAGAGTGGCCTAGGAAGGACATATGTCCCTTTCTTCCATTTTGCATGGCCTTGTGTTACTTTGGTTCATCATTGTGCCTTGAGCTTGTGTACTGTAGCATTATAAGGGCATATTGGCATTACTCATGGGATTGGAAAGTTGAACAGTGCCTAGGTGAGAAAGACAAAAAGAAAAATGCAGTCCAAAGACAAAGGAGACATGGCCTGAAATGGTCCTGTCATGTGGACTGGGAGAAGGTAGACAAGGGCCGTTTCCACATGCTGTTAAAGAGACGGTCTACTTACCGAAGGCTGGCGTTTTTTTCCACAGATTCCCGATGCCTCCAGAAGCAGGCAGTTTGTCTTGCGTCTAATCAGCGTCTTTTCTGAGACCGGGATTTCCCGCTCTTTCCTGTGCCGGGTCAAGGACGCTGATCAGACGCAAGACAAACTGCCTGCTTCTGCTTTGAAATCGGAGGCATCTGGAATCTGTGAAAAAAAAGCCAGCCTTCGGTATGTAGACCGTCTCTTTAACAGCATGTGGAAACAGCCAAGGAAACAGCGAGGACGCAAAAGATGTATCAGGATCTTCCCAAATGTGACTGATACTTTCTGTCATGTTGTTGGGGTGGAGGGGAATTGCTCCTCCAGAAGAAAATGTAATTCTCAGTTCAATCATTCCTTGTCTATCAGTGCAATCCTAAGCATTGTATATAGGTTCAAAGAGGCTTGACTTTAGAGGACAAAATTCAGATGCATACAAGATAATGCCTGAAACAGACACTCACAAGGTTAAACCCTAGTGCAAAAAAGAGATACAAAAATTAGTAATTGACCAATGACGACCTTGCATTTCTACTCCTTGAACAAGAGAGTCTACTCTAATGAAAGCAAAACAGTAGTTTGGAGATTCATAGAATCAGTCAGAATCAAAAGCTAATCTATCCCAACAATTTGCGGTGAGGCACAATGATGTACTCAACAGCCCATCACATTTAAGAGATCAGGAGAAGATGTTCATATAGCAAATAGTTGGAATATGTAGAAAAGATTCCTTCGATGGTGGAGAAAAGTCCTTTGTTGAAGGAAGTCTTTCTTTGTTGGAGGAAGACTTGGTAGGATCCAACTTAGCAGAAGGGAGTCTAAGACCCAACCCTGTGTCATTTGACTGCTGATTACAACTTTTGGTTTTCTGGTTTCAGGGGGAAATGGTAGTGCAGGAGACAAGAGCTAACCTTACTATGTGGAATCCCCTAAAAGACCTTATCATAAGAGTGTGCATGCTCAACTTGGCTGGTTGTGGACCTTGGAGTGAGCCTTTACTGGTAACAGCCCAAGATTTAATAGGTGAGTTGCACATGCAGTCAGGTTTAACTTTGTTTTTGCACAAAAAAGTCCCTTCCCTGTCAGGATGGCATATAAGCTGAGGAACAGTGACAGCTGCTGGTACCATTTTATGTTTCTGGCCCTGTGCTTCCAAGCACACACAGCTGCCTTTGTTGCATGTGTTAATTGAAGGAGATGGAAGCCAAACAAGATCAAGTAATCTAACAGAAGCAAAAACAAAAATCCCTCAGCTGTGAATGATATATTCAAGGGATGATGCTTTGAATAGGACCTGGCAGGCAGAAAGGAAATGCAATTCAAGGCCTCTTTGCCATTGCAAATTTTTTATAACTAGATGAAAATACATCTGTGGGTGTGGTATCCTAGATATTGCACTGGGGATGGTCATAATCTAAACATTTTGCCTTATACACTTGCAAAGACCAGAAAATGACAATTTTCACTAAATGTAAATGTAAGAATCCTGTTGGTGACTATAGACCAGTCACAATAAGCCATTGTTAGTTGCCATCATTATATATGTGCCATTGACTATATTCATACCCCATTACAGAGTAAAATAGTCAAGGGAAGAAAAGAGCTCTCTGCCCCCAAATAACTTGCAGCATCCCAGTTCCTCCTCACTTGTGTACTTCCAGAGGTCCCATGTCTCCCCCAAGCTGCCCACCAGCACCAGTATCTGAAGAATTGAGCTGTGGCTCACGAAAGCTCATATCCTACCACAAATTTTGTTAGTCTTGTAGGTGCTACTGGACTCTTGATTTTTTTCTACTGCACCAGCATCAGTTCGTTATCTCAAAACTGTATAACAGCTGAAGTAGCCAGAGTAGCTACTTCACAATTATGTTTTATTTTCAGCTGGATCCTACAAATCTGAAGTTTGTTCTTCCTTGTTATGGAATTCAGAATATTTAGGTGTAGAATGCACATGGAATTGCTTATAAAGTCTCCTAAGAATGTGAGGAAAGCCCTGCTGGATCAAGCCAAAGGTTCAGCATCCTCTTTCTCACAGTGACCAATCAGATGTCCTCAAGCAGAGAATGAAAGCCACAGCTTCCTCCTGCTCTTGCCTTCCAACAACTGATGTTCAAAGAGCCAACCCATTTGTCCCTGGAAATGGGGGTTTCTTCTTGCCATCATGACTAATAGCTGTTGAAAGACCTATCCTGCATCAATTTGGCTAGCCCCTTTGTAAAGCCGTCTCAGCAGGTAGCTATCCCTACATCTTGTGACAGCGAATTCTACAAGTTAATTACATTTTGTGTGGAAAAAGTAGTTCCTTTTATCTGTCCCAAGTCCCAAGTCCATCAGCTTCGTTGGGTGATTCTGAATTCAAGTGTGATGGGAAATGGATGATAACTTTTTCTCCCTTACTAGGCGGTCAACCAGTAGAGTTCTGTAAGTGAAAAACTCATCATGATATTTGTTGGCAATATCTTCGTTGCTGGAGAGCCACTTTCCCTCGGGTTACCCACATTTAGATACATTCATGCGGCAAGTCTTACCTTCCCTGTATGGTCAAGTGTTGCAGACGGTTGGGAAACATCATCAAAACCATAAGTTGAAGGCAGTATGAAAAGAGAGGGATTGGGAATGAACGTGCTGGACCCACCCCTGTTCACAACCAAATGTGCTGCCCCCCCCCCAGTGTATAGATGTTGGAATGTTCAAGCAACTGTGCACAGATGGAGAATGAGACCAGCACACTCATTCGCACTCCCCTTCTACATTCCCTGGTATCTGTTCTAAGGATCATCTCCTCCCCCAAGCTGGACATAAGAACAGATTCCCCATCTAAGGGAGAGTAGGAAGGAACAAACCGATCCTCTGACAAATTTCAGGAAGTACAGGAGATGACAAAGTTTGCCAGGGCTCCCCTCGTACTTGACCCCCTCAATTCAGAGGCCTTGGCAGAGGAACCTCGTCCAAGATCTATCCTGCAGAGGGTTCAGATGATCTAGCCCAGCTATTTAGGGTCAGATCCTGTGGGTTTCTCTCATGATCACTAACATTGCTAGAGAGAGCAGGTCTCAACATTGCAGGTTATGCCAGTGCTACCAAGTAAAACTGCTACCCTTATATCCATTGCTCCTTGTAGAACTAGAGTCCAAGTAACTGCTTTCGGGATCAAGAGCAATGAAAACCTACGGAAAGGGCAGGGATACTTACCTATATAGACATCATTGCTGGCTAGGATAATTTTTGAATCAACAAAGCAACTCCAGCTCTTGGTCCAGCTACCTGATAAAAACCCCAGCTCCATCCTGATAACAGCTGGATTGTTGAGCACCAAGTCAGCTCAGCTGGGGGACCCAGTTGTTTTGTCCTCTTAAGGAGCCATTCCCTTGCTCAAGCCTCCAAAAGATCAAGAATAGAACGGTCATATAAGTATGATTATGGAACCTGTGAGTAGATTGTAGTGTGCTAGGTGGTCCCCCTCCCCCTTTTACGTAGCTTAGTTGTATACATCCTGAGATGTTGCAGCCACTTCTCTGCACATGTTGAATATAATGACTGCTGACTAAATTTTGAGCAGTACGTGTCCTGACTAGGGAAACACAAAGAACAAATGGCTTCCCTTAGTTTAAACAAATTGCTTCTAATTTAAAAAAAGGACAAAAGCAATGCTTCTTTTGTCCCGAGGCTTGCTGTGTCCAAGCAACAGCCACGCCTAACATAATATGAGGCCATGCCTACAAATGCTTGAAAGCAAACCTGCATTCAAGAAATGCTGACAGCCTAAAACGATAGATCTGTAAAAATAATGAAAGTTGCTTGTAGCCCTGAGCTTGGTGGAAAATAAAAATTGCTTACTTTTCAAAAATAACTAACTAGCTGGGTGCTGAATAGGAGTTTTCTGTGCTTCCTCTGCACGTGAATTATCTAGGGCAGCTTGTTAATGTTTCTCAGTGCATGGGTATGGGTGGGGAATATCATAAACATTCTTAATAGTTTTATTTGGGGGAATCACTTTCAGGTTTTACTTGAACACCCTTGGCATGCAAGCAGAATATTTATGGGCATTCCATATATCCTATTCGTACCCACCCATTTAGGACGAATCCAGAAGGTTCCTCTAGTTGCTTTTGCGGCTGCTGTTGCTGTTCTGCCTAACAGTTATTTCGTGCCAACTGTGTTTTTTGTACCACGTGTGGAAGCACTCAGATTGCAGGTTACAAGCTGTGTTTGTCCTTACCATTGCCTGGGAAGTGTTTCCATCCGGATCAAGGCCTTTACATCCCCACTCCATTTTGCTGATGGCTTAATGGAACGGAATGGAAGCTTCATACTCCATGGCAAATGCAAATCTTCCTGGGCAAGTCACAGAATGCTCCTAAACCACAACTTGACATAGGCTGCCACTGGAGTGGATAGTATTTAAAAGCATGCCTATTGTTAGCCTTTGAACATGCATAATGTGGATCACTGTGATGTCATCAGGCAGATGCAGGAAAAACTAATGTAGATTTAAAGCTGGGCCTCGGGCTGGGGAAGACTGAAGTTGAGTACATTCAGGAAGGAATTATCGTTATGGGCATTCGGATGGGTGGGGATTGATTTATCTGAAAAGTTTTTATCCTTCCTTATCTCATTGGACTCAGGGTAGCTAGCAAAACAATAAGAAATTGCATTAAAAGATCACACAGAAGATCAGAAAGATAAAAAGCAGCACTCTCAGACCTGCCAAAATAATTTACCGCCCACCCAATGCCCTTTGAAGTAAAATCATTTTCCTGAATGCAAAAAGAGAAGATGTCCTCCACACCCACTCTGATAAGCCATTCCAAAGCCACAGGGAAACTGCTTGCACCTTGGCTGTTGCCAAACATACATCAGTCGACCTGATGAGCCTAAAAAAAACCGACCACACAGAATCTAGTTGATTGCATGTTTTAGTTTTTATTGATGATTTACTTTTATGATTGCATTGGGATTTGGCTTAGCCACTTCAGTGGAGCATTGGGCTTCTAATATTTTAAATAAGTGTTACCAAGCAGCATGGACTGACTAAAAACAAGCATTGTTCAGTCTTTGCTCAACATGTCTAGGTTTTGTTATCATCTTTAGCATCAATTAGAGTGCTAACAAGTTGGCAGCCTCAGATACAGATTTCATGATATAATCCCCCACCCCCATCTTTATGCTGTATGTATTTTAGGACAATAAATTGTTCTGCTCAGTCTTACAGTAAGATAATGGGGGAAATGATTTATTAATTAAAATACTGTATACAGTATTTTAATTAATAAATATCTTCATACATAGTAAACCCAAGAGATTTACAACAATAAATTATAATCTGAATGTCTTTATAATCTCCTTGATTGTGTGCTGCTTGATTGTGTGCTCTCATTTATACATAGATAAGAAAATTCCTCTAAACGTTTCCTTCTAGAAGACCATGTGATAGATAGGTAGATTTTTAATAACTCTGCCACAGTTTTAGCTAGAATTGCCAGCAGGAACTACTACTGGTAGTGGTTAGAGTATCATACTTGGATCTGGGAGACCGAGGTTTAAATCCCCACTTTCCCATGGAAGCTCGCTTGGTGACCTTGGACAAGTCACATGGTCTCAGCCTAACCTACCTCACAGGGCTGTGAGGATAAAATGGAGGAAGAGAGAACATTGTAAGCTGCTTTGAGTCCCATTGGGGAGAAAGGCAGGGTATAAATGAAGTAAATATATAAGAAAATACTAGTGTTTTGTGTGTGAAGAGAGAAAAGCAAAAGGAAATTGCCAGCCTTGAAAAATATTCACAGTATTATTTGTTCTGTTTGGTATGCACCTGCCAGCCTCTTTTGTACACTTACCCTTGGAGACTCCCTCTAAATACCTGGATAATCAAAAACTGAGACCAATGCAAGAATTGTCGAAGGCTTTCACGGCCAGAGAACAATGGTTGTTGTGGGTTTTCCGGGCTGTATTGCCGTGGTCTTGGCATTGTAGTTCCTGACGTTTCGCCAGCAGCTGTGGCTGGCATCTTCAGACGTGTAGCACCAAAAGACAGAGATCTCTCAGTGTCACTGAGCTGCTGGCGAAACGTCAGGAACTACAATGCCAAGACCACGGCAATACAGCCCGGAAAACCCACAACAACCAATGCAAGAATTGTTTGCATGGACCTGTGCTGATGTTGGATCACTTGGAGGGCAAATATTAAATCTGGAATAGTAGGGATTTTTGATAACCAAGATCTGGATATGGAAGTATTCTGTTATTGACCATTTAGCCAGAAGAATCAATTTGAATAGCATTGAGATAGAACAAGAGATGTGTAACCGCTCTCCTATCATCACTTGATGCCCACTTGATCCCATATGTGGTGTAACTCGGTAATATCTTCTATTTATTTCATTGAGAATGTGTCACTCTAAGCTTCTCCACCTTTATTAGAAACATCATTACCATTAAGCAGCTTAGGTCGATGAGCAATTTAGTTTCATACTGTTTGTGGAGCAAATCTCAGACAGCCCAATTATGCCAGTTTCATGTCATCCTTGCAGCAAAAGTGAAACAATACCAGTCCAAACAAGAGAGACAATGGAGCAATGCTGACAGCTGCTCCCACAGCATCTCTGGCAGCACCACCACCACTGCATCCCAGTTGCACTTGTGATGCCTGACTCCGCTCCAATATTAGGTATTAAAACCATACACATAATATGGTAAAACCCCATGGTGGACCCCTTCCCAAGAAAAGCCTAATCCCAATAAAAAACCTAGCAAAAGTAAAAGCCTAACATCACCTCCTGAAAACTTCAACGGATGGTGCTACCATAATCTCCACAAGATGAAAACCACTACTGAAAAAGACAGGCTCTAGTAGGTGCCAAGTGGGCAACTTTAAGTGGTTGTCTGTTTTAAGCTGACATATTTGAAGCACATCTTGCTTCCTCACAGAGGTTTTCTTTTCTACACAGGAGGACAGCGACAGGCCCGTTACGGCACATCCTGGGTCCCAGTGGTTCTAGGAATTCTTACTGCCCTTGTTACAGCTGTTGCCTTGGCACTAATCCTCCTGCGAAAAAGAAGAAAAGAAACTCGTTTTGGGTAAACATCTTATTGGTGGAAATTATTGCTTTTGGTTCACTTACATGGATGCATTAATGCAAACTCGCTGTGACTGAATTGCCAATAGCTGCGTAACTATCTGGAGTGGTGGTGCGGGGTGGGGTGGGGTGGGGTGAGGTTGGGGAGAGAACTTCTGCTATATACAAGGTGGAGAAAGGCTGGAGGCAACTCGTGGTGGGTGGAACAGGGAGAGAAGTAGAGGTGAGAACATCTCTTTAGACCAATGTGGCCTGCAAAGACCTGGCTACAACAGTCTGCCTTTATAGGAACACAAGGAGGATGGGGAGCTGTTGGGGGTGCATAGGCAAATTGAAGCAGGAGCTTGGGCACTTGATGTCCCCATGCTTCTTGCTGGTACAAGCTAACTATTCCACACTTCGTTTCTGAGACATTTAGGGAATACAAAACAGGGAGGCCTGCCCAGGAACATCCTGCTTTCCTCCAAGCCACGCAAAGTAAAAATACGTCTCAGTGTATAGCTGCTCAAAGCCACCCTGTCTGCATTAAGCAAATGTAAGTCTGTAGCTAGTTCTACCTACATGAATATTTCATTAATGATAATATTTTGTTTCCTTTCTGTATTCTAGTCATGCTTTTGGCAGCGTGGTGGGAGGGGATCCCGTGGTCCATTTCAGAGCAGTGAGATCTTTCAACAGAGAAGGCCCAGAGCTTATCGAAGCAACATGTAGGTCAAATGTTCTGAGTGACTGCTTCTTACAGATCTCATTCATCAACATCCATGCAGTTTCAAGTGAGGCTCTCAGTTCTGGGAGCAATTTTACCTCAGTCTCCTCACCCACCCATTTTTCTCATTCTTTCTATTGAGCCCTACACACCTTTTATACGGACAAGACTAAAAACTGTAACCAGGACTGAATAATCTCTTTGACAGTATTTACAAACACCTGGACTGGACAGACCCTTCAAAATGTTACTTTAAAGAAAGATTCCCAATACCTACATGCAGCCTGTACTCTTCATTTGCTAGGTGGCACTTTGCTGGATTATGATAGCTCTAAAGGCACACTTCCATTCTTCTTCCTCTCAGCCCAATCCTAATCATGATTATTTGGAAGTAAAACGGCAACCCAAGGAGAATTTATTTGGAGGTAATGGTGGGCCCTGGCATCCATGGCGAGCCTTATTTCTGGATAAGCTTGTACAGCGTCCGGCAACCCATCTTGTTGATTTCAGTGAGACTTAACTTCCAAATAAGTCTGCTCAAGATTGCAGACCTGGATTGATCAGCTACTGGATGTTCATCTGCATTCCCTTTGCCAGGCCTAGTTGAGTGTTTCCTTCCCTGCGCCAAGCTTGGCCCAGGACCTCCTTCCCTACTTTGCATGAAGTGAGGGCCACCACTTGCTTGGAGCTATAAGGTGTTCCCCCAGGGCATCAGCCCACTGGGACTTTTTCCAGTGTCCTTAATGGCCAATCCACTTCTGCCTCGCAGGTACTGATATTGAGAATCAGGCAGTGCATTTTCCATACTCCCCATCTTATGTAACCCCAGCAAGGAATAAAGACTGGGATTCTGGATGAGCAGTGACAGCTATGTTCTCTTAGATTCTTTGTTAATTGCCCCTCTTTCTGCTTCCATTTTTTTTAGTGGACAGTATAGGAATCAGTGATGACTTGAAGACCAAACTGAAGGATGTCCTGATCCAGGAGCAGCAGTTTACTTTGGGAAGAATGCTAGGCAAGGGTGAGTGTGAACCAAAGCCTAGCTAAGCTGCTTTCACACATTGAATAATGCACTTTCAATCCACTCACAGTGCACTTTGCAACTGGATTGTTACAGTGTATTGAAAGCAGATTGAAAGTACGTTAGTCAGCGTACATGACATGCATTCTGGTTAAAGTTTCAACCCAATCCATATCCAGTGGAGTATCTATTCTGGTTTATTGTTGCAAAACCAAAAAGGAATCCTGTGGCACCTTAAAGACTAGCATGTTTATTGATGGTTGACTTTTAAGAACATAATAACATTTTATTTATATACTGCCCTTCAGGACAACTTAATGCCCACTCAGAGCAGTTTACAAAGTGTGTTATTGTCCTCACAGCAATCAGCCTGTGAGGTGAGTGGGGCTGAGAGAGCTCTGAGAGAGCTCAAGGTCACCCAGCGGGCTTCAAGCAGAGGAATGGGGAATCAAACCGGTTCTCTAGATTAGAGTCTTACCGTTCTTAACTACTACACCAAATGGGCTCTCTTATGGGTTCTAGTTAATGAAAGCTTTTTCTTCAATAAATATGTTAGTCTATAAGGTACCACAATTCTCCAGAATAGAATGCAAAGTTAGACAAGCTAAAACATGTTGATTATAATGAGTTTGTGGATGCCTGCTATGTAGGATTGGGTTATGAATTTACAACAGTCACTGCATCATTAGAATGAATACCAACAAAGGAGTGTGTGATCCAGAATTCAGGATTCAACTTTATTATCAGATTTATGCTAATCCAATATAATCCGGTTGTGCCAGATCAAATAAGAGAATCCTGGATTGGATCTAGGAATTTGGACTCTCCTGGAAAGGCAGATGCAGCAGAAGTGGTGAAGCAGCAAGTGAGAGGCAGCACTGTGAATGAGAGGGCAGCAGCTTGAATGAATGCAAGCTCTGTGCTGCCTCTCATTCATGGCAAGAGAGTGAGAAGGCAGGAGGCAGATTCCCATCCCACTCCTCCACTCCCATCCAAGCTCCAAAAGAGCCCTTCAGGACATCTGCTGGTGAGAGACTAATGGCGCAGCTCAAGGCTCCGAGCTTCCTCTCGCCCCTGGCAGGAAAGTGGGGAGAGGCTCATGGGGCAGGGGAGGAAGCAGCAGATTGATTTCCTTCCCACCTCTCCACCCCTGCCTGAACTCCAGAAGAGCCCTTTAGGCTGCCGGCGCCAGCAAGAAGGCACTGGTGCAAATGGAGGCAAGTTCCACGCTGCCTTTCACTTGTGGCAGGAGAGCAGGGCAAGGCTGGCAGGGCGGTGGAGGAGGCAGAGAGTAGACTCCCGTTCTACCCTTTACAAAAGCCCAAATTCCAAAATAGCCCTTCAAGCCCTATCACCAGCAGCTGCTTTTTTTTTATTAACTTGTAACATACAAACTATAATAATAACAATATTAAATACTTAAATCTCAACCAAATCGTAATACAGAGATAATCTTATCAATATATATAATTTTAAACTTTCATCCAATCATGAAATGAGAAACATACCTTTATAACAGTCACCTTCTTGGTATCAGCAGCTGCTTTTTGAGCACCACGGCTTCAGCGAGCCTCACCTGCCCCCTTGCTTCAGCTTGGGTCAGGATTCTCGAAGGGTTCTCTGGTTGGACATTGGTCCTCCTTCACTTTGGTTCTGTTGGGCTTTGTTGGTTCAGCTTGCATGGGAGAGGGGCTTGTATTTGGGACTGGGTTTTGGTCAGGGGTTTCCTTTACTTAAGGTTTCCCTTTGCCAAAAGCCTTGGAAATGGTTCCCCCTAGGAAACAATGGAGAGTGGCTGGGGGCAGTTTGTTCAGGAGCCCACAGAATGGGACTCTGGGTTCTAATCTTTCTTGAACTTGGGGAGGGGGGTCTTTAATGGACAATCAGGAGTAGGTTCCCTGCAAATTTGGTAGAGTTGGTTTGAAAAATGACACCCCCCCCCCCTCAGCCACCCAAATAATTTTTCCCATTATTCCCCACAAGGAATGATGAATGGGAAAATTTAGGATTTTCTAACCAGAGTAGAGAATCTGACCCAGATCCAGATCACGCTGATTATTTTTGCGTGTGCGCGCACGCACCCCTAGCCCAACAGTGCTGGAAGCTGTAGTTTAGCTGATTTTAAACCATCTTTCTGCATGTGGTCCATTCAGCAATTCTACAAGAACTGTGTAGATTTATGGGTGGTAACTCGACGCACATGTTAATCGTTGTTATGAGAATTCTTAAAGGAGTGAAAAACCCAAAAAAATCAAAGAAAAAAAGCAAGAACTGCGGATTGTGAGGAGTTTAAAGGCTGAAAGCACATTGCATTGCACCGAAACAAACCAAAGGAAGCAAGGAGTGGAGATGCAATAACAGAAAAAAAGGGCTAGACCTAGAGAGATCTTATGGGGAGGAAAATGTAGCGAGGGCTATTAATATGGCTTCCTCTCAATTCCTGCTCCTGGATTCCCCTTTCTGTTCACCATTACCACTAAAAAACAAAAGACACAGTCCAATTGTAATTAAGTATTTTTTGTGCTTAATTCCATTTATTAAAAATGTATAATATACAATCACGTAACCAACATCAAACAGGAGTAGGAAAAATCTCATTTTAAACCCAGTGGAAAGGAATTTTTTTTTTCAAAATAATAAAATAATCTTTTAAAGAAGTTATTATAATTAACATAAATGATCCATTACAGCCAAACTAAAATTTAGATCTATCCCCCTAGAATATAATCCAATCTTGATTCCTCTATAACATCGAAGGGGGGAAATTAAGCACTTTTAAGCTTTGCTTTTACTGGATCATGCTTTCAGTTCCTGTTTTTGTATATATGAAGTTCCTGTAGGTTTTCAGTTCCAGTGTGATGTGGTTTATGCATATACTTTCTTGAAAATATTTCCAGTAAGTGTCCCCATAGAGGGGGAAACTTAGACTGGAAGAGGCCTGGAGTTAGTAGATTCCTACTTCACCCTCTTCTGCCTAACAACTTTTTCACCTTCTGTGGTCCCTGGGATCAAAACTCACATGCACAGTGCTTGACCTGTACCCCTGTATTTCCTTCTTTTGCTATCTAACCAGGGGAGTTTGGATCAGTAAGAGAGGGTCAGCTGAAATTGCCCGATGGCTCTCTGCAGAAGGTTGCTGTGAAAATGCTGAAAGGTGAGTAAGATCTGTTCGGCTTGGAATGCCTCCCATGCCTCCCTGTGCCTGTGATTACTTCTTTACGAAGCAAAATTGTTTGACATGCTTCTGTTTCCCCTCCTTTCCCTCCTCCTTTATTTTACCTTTTAACACTATGCGCCTTCTGAAGTAAAAGCCTTGAGTATTTGCCACCGTGCTCTGATCACCATCAAAGAGGATTTCACCAAAACAGTAGCATGAATCTGTACAGTAATAAAGTGCTGGTGACTTTTCTTGGCAACAGTAGAAATTATAGCTATACAAGTGGGGTTAAGATAGCATACTAATGTTGAAATCCTGTCTGTTAATATCATTGGGTGTTTTGACAATTCCTTAGAAGTAAAACTGAACCCTAAATTTTCCTCCATCATTTACATTTCTAATGAAATCCACAATCTCCAAAGCAGAGCTGGTAAATTTAAGCATTGTTGTAAATCGTAATATATGATCAATTGATTATATATTTCACTATGAATTATGTGTTGCCAGAGCTGTAGATTAAATTGATTACACCATGATTTTGAACCTTGATTCCAACCATGCTTTACCAGATTAATGGTAAATTCCTTACTGGCTTTTTCTGTTCATTAACCTCTGAAAGTTATTTTCCATTCTATTAAAAGCTGTGGCGTATATGGTTGACAAGAGAAACCTTGGGGAAAGAGGCTTATTTATCTCTGCCTCTTCTCTGTGACAAGAATGAACCAGTGACATTTTTCTAGTACCAGAGGACATCTCCCTGAAGCAATGTGTAATCATCCAGAAGATGGATGAATACACAGAATATGTTTCCTAGAGATATAGTTCACTTACCCATATGTGCCTGTACGCTTCTCTATACAAGTGTTTGGCAATCAGAATTCTCAGCACGTTCTTGCAGAGCCATTCTATGCATGTTTTCCTTTAAATCAGCTTCACTGAGTAGTTCAAAAGGAATCCTCAATGTTCCTTCCCTGTATTTCAGCGGACATATTCACTTCAAGTGACATTGAGGAATTCCTGAAGGAAGCTGCCTGCATGAAGGAGTTTGACCATCCCCACGTCACTAAACTGATTGGTGAGTTCCTTTGCATGATGCATCTACTTTTGCAAGGGAAGAATCCAAACAGCACATACTTCACAGTTCCTTTGAATATTGCAGTGCTAGATTAGACAGCAGCAGCACACTTTTGGCCTAGTTTGGATGTGAGATTCTTCAGTGCATTGATACACACTCACAGTAAACTATTTTTCTTCTTTATCTCTAATTTCTGCAGCATATTGATTCTCAGAATTATGTCAGACTGAGAGTGTAGTAGGTACGCAGGCTAAGAGAGAGAACCTTCTTCATCAACTTTCCTTGCTGCTTCAGACTGAATGTTCTTTGGTACAAGTGTGTGGGGGTGGGTGGGGAGACCCCTTGTATTTTGAATTTATCGTAAGGCACTCAGGAATACAGAACAGTGCAAACAAAGGGTTTTCTTCCTGATTTATTTCAAGTAGATAACCAGTCTCCTTAGAGGGTGCTTACATGCCAAATACAGAAGTGATCTCTTGCTCGAAACTGTTCCTGGTGAAATAAATGAGAATTACTGTCAGTGGACATGAAAGATGGATCTGGCTCTTGTAAATGGTTTAGAGAGGCTGCTCTTCAGAATATTTTCAGCAGGCTGTGAAGAGGAGAGTAGGATAAGACACATCATTGTGTTTGCTGATTGTTTTTTTCCTTTTCTGCTCTCTCTTATCAGGAGTCAGCTTGCGCAATCGGCCAAAAGGACGACTTCCAATCCCAATGGTTATCCTGCCCTTCATGAAGCATGGAGATCTTCACTCTTTTCTTCTGATGTCCCGAATTGGAGATAATCCTTTTGTAAGCATCTCTCTTACCAGCATCTCAATGGAAGAATAGATTCTAAGATCACATTTTGGGTTGAAGCTTTGTTTTACTGGGTGGCTTTGGGCCAGTCGCTCTTTTTCAACCTAGCCTAGCTTCCATGGATGTTGTGAGCATAAAATGGAGGATAAGGGAACCATGTACACAACCTTAAGCTTTTTGGAGAAAGAGCAGGCTAAAAACGTAACAAATAAATTCCCCATAGGGAAAAAACCTCCCTGTATAAAGAAAGCAAGTCAGAAAGAATTGCTCTAGCCAAGCCTTCAGACATACTTCTTTTCTGTGTGGTGGGAGTGAGTGTTGTATAGGGCTGGACTTGTGTAGTTAGTGTGGCTCTTGGCCACAAGCCCTCTGTTCAGCCAGAACACATGAAATATCCCCAAAAAAGAAATTGTAAGAGAATAGAGCTAGCACTCCCCATATCCCTCTTTGGTGTCTAGTTCATTGAATTACCTACCTTATCACTCGTCACTATCTCTAGAGTTAATAATGGCCTAAATACCTGGACACAGTGTCATTTTCCCAATAACCTTATACTAATTGTGCTTCTTTTCTGTAGAACCTGCCTCTTCAGACACTTTTAAAGTTTATGATCGATATTGCCAGTGGCATGGAGTATCTGAGCTCCAAAAACTTCATTCACAGGGATTTAGCTGCTCGGAACTGCATGTAAGTCAATATTCTTCTAGGCTAACTAAAACATTTGCAGAGATTGAGAAACACCAGGAAGGTGGGCTGAGAAATGCAAAACCTTGAAGGGTTGGAGTGAACTGCTCTTACCTCCCCTGATTGGGAAATGGAGAGTCTTTGCACACTCTTAAAAAAACATTGCAGAGAAGTCAAATGACTTCCCTCTCCCTTAGTACATCCACTGCATTATCCTAGCACTCAAACCATTGTTTTAAGTTGGTGGGGAAATGTCATTTTTCTCCCCAAGCAGTCACAAGCTGCGTATATTTGTTTTGGGGGTTATCCAGTGTTAAGACACGGCAGGAATGCCATGGGCCTCTCTTTCACAGTGCCACAGGGTATGAGCCTCACAGTCTCCCCAGCTTATCCCTGTGCCATTGTTTTATGAATGAGATAGGTTCTAAGCAGTGCTGGTGGACAGCACTGGTGAGAACAGGTTACCCCCACTTTCCTGCAGGAGCCAGTTATTATGAGCCTCCAACAGGTGATTCCAAACATTGGATTAAAAGCCACACAACATGCACAGCCACACTGAGGAGCAGAAAGTGAGCAGAAGGGACATGCATGACATTGTAGCTATGGATTTGTTTGCCTTGGCCTCTTCTTTCAAATGAGGCACAAGGCAGCATTGGTGGGAGCTAATGGGTTACAGCCAATGAGGAGATGCAGCAAGGGCTATATAAGTATACCATGCCTCTTTCAGGTGGACTTTTGCTGTCTGCATATGAACTGCCCAACTTCCATGGGAATATCACAGGATTCGCTGGTTGCCAATTTTGGGCGAGGCAGAATTTTTTTTTGGTTCCCCTGATTGGCTATGAGGGAACTTTTTTTCACCTGCTAAGCAATGCTTCTAGAAAGGGGGTGTTTTCAGTTAAGCAGGCCTGGTCTTAGCTGGTTAGGCCATACCTAGTTAGGCAGGAATTGGGTAGTTTGCTCATGGTAGGGATGATTGGCAAGCACTCTGAGGCATCAGGCGTGATGGAAGTTGTGCCCAGAACATCCCAGAACAGGGATGGGTTTGGCAAGGACTCCTTTGGTGCTGAGGACCATCTTTCCTAACCTGGTAGAAGCCTTACAGTGAATCAGGGAAGGTTGATGAGGCTTTGCACCTCTCAGCACATTGTATGTGCATATGAGGATAAACAAGGCCGGTGGAATCTGCTGGGCCAAATTCAAAGCCAGGGTGGATCTCCCCAACAAAGGCAGCCATTGGTTGTCTGTCTAGCACTGTCCACCCTTTAAATATGTTAGCATATTTTAATAAATTATGACATATATCAGCTATTTAAATAAAACCAGTTAAACCCATGTTGTGGTCTGATGTCTTTATTTGGAAGTGCTGGGGCAATCCTCCCTTTCTGCCTTTTTCCATCACCAGAGAACAGCCATGGGGCATTTTCACTCACCTTTCTTTCTTTGCTGTGCTATATGGCTGTTTGTCCATGGGGGCGTCCTCAGACCGTTAGCACTGTCTTTTTCGAAGCTGACTGGCAGCTGCTGGGGGAAGGGAGAGCAGGGAAAAATTTGCTTCTGCCAGCACCTTTCACTGGCACTGCATAGAAACCAGCTCATTAACTTGTTAAATATCTTTGGTGGGTGTGAACTCTCCTGCTGAAGTTCTTCAACATGACTAACAAAAGAACAGCAAACTCATACACTCTCCCTCCTACGTGGTACAGCATCTCAGGGACCTGGTGAAATTGATTCAGGAAGACAAGGAAAGGAGGATCTTGACAAATAAGGAGCCTGTTAAAATTTGACTCAGGGAAGGAACTCTGGGGGGAAAAAAACCCTGTATAAAGGAAGTGTCAGCCTGGCTCTTCCTAAGCAGCAACCCCTCCCTCAAGCCATTCATTTGGGATTGCATCTTGCAGTACATGTTCTTGTTCCAGTGCCATGAGTATAGCTCTTCACATTTTAAAAGACATGTTTTGCAACAGCATCTGAAAAGCTTTTTGAGAGGGAAAACCTCATAGATATGGAGAGGAATAGGACATTGCTATAGATATCTCTTTTTTAATATGTACTAGCTACACCACGTTATCATGATAGATAAAGTTACTTAATAACTATAGTCACAGAACAATTAACAAAACAAGCAGCAGGAAAGCTTGATGGCAAACAGGTTGCCCACTGGATGCAAACCTTCAGAGCAACCTTAATTTTTACTAAGGCGCTTCTAAAAGAGAACAGTCTTGTATAATTTCCAGAATCAAGGGAACTAATGCTTCTCCCCAGAAGGTGTGTGTTCAGGGGGATTGGGCTTTCCTACATAGATCACCTATATACACACTGACGCATCCAAAGAAGTAAGCTTCAACTCACAAAGGGCTATGGTGAAATAAATGGTGTTAGTCTTCATGTTGTTTTTGGACTTCTGTTTAATTTCCTAAATGAAGGCATCCAAAGCTCTGAGCATTTCAGCTGATGCAAGGGCTTTTTGTTGCATCTCTGTCCACTGTGGTACCATTATGACTTTGTACATGCACTTCTGTAGTTCTAAGCCTCTGTTGCATTTTGAAAGCGCGGAACATTACAGAAGTTAATTCAGGAAAGGCATACCATTTTGATGGAATGACTTACCTTTTTTTCCTTGGAAAATAACATCAAAGCCAAGGCACAGATGGGATAGCTTCAGCTAGGTTACAACTAAGATACAAGCAAATGAAAATAAGTTAAGATAAATGTAAGCTTAGCCCCCAAATAAGATCAGCTCTGACTTGCTGGGAAGCAAAATAAGGGTTCTCCAGACATCCAACTCATGGGCCCTGTACTTCTGTAGAAACAGTGACCTTAAAATAATTGGACATTAACAACTCTATGAGGCTGTTGCTGTTTGAAGGAACTAATCCTCTGATTGTCTTCTTTTCCCACCCTGAAATTCAGCCACACAGCTTCCTTAGTGTTAAAGAATTTGCTTGCTTCCATTCTGTTCCTGCCCCTCCAAACCTGTCCTGCAAGAGCTCTCTGTTCTGAATCTGATACTTCATACATGTTCTCATTAAGGGAAGAGTCTGCAAAGAGGCAGGGTGGTTTGTGCTTTTGCAAGATGCATTCGCACTGACTGAGTACAGACACAGGCAGAGTAGAAGTATCCCAATATACTACATCAGCAGGGACCATCTCAGTCTTGTCTGTGGTTTGTCAGATGAAGATTAGATTATATCATCTTAACACAAATTCTTGGAGGAGCAAGATGAAGTGATGAGACTTTTTTGATTTGAAACAGGTGCCCTCCCTTATTTTCAGGGCTTAGCACATTTTCCCCCCTGAGCAAAATAGCTGGAGATGACATCCCATTCACTAGATGGGGACGCCCTTGGTTTACCAGTGGCCTGAAACTTGTCCAGTAAATTGTACTTTTTAGTCTCTCTGAGTACCTGACATGAAGCCTTGCTGAGACAGAAGGAAAAAGGTAGCTTTTGAAACAGGTGATTTATATCAGCTGCATCTAATTTGCTGATTTTCTTGAGTTCTCCTTTGGTTTCTTTTAGGCTGGATGAAAACATGAACGTGTGTGTTGCTGATTTTGGGCTCTCAAAGAAAATCTACAGTGGAGACTATTACCGTCAGGGCTGTGCCTCTAAACTGCCAGTAAAGTGGCTTGCACTGGAAAGCCTTGCGGACAATCTTTACACAACACACAGTGACGTGGTGAGTGTTTTTTTCTCTGCACAAGTGGCCTGACTCAGCTTTCAGTGAAGCTCACTCAAGCCAAAACCAGTACTGAAAATCTTGCAAAATATTGTAACGTCTGAAAGAGCAGTATGTGAAAATGACTGGGATCACATAAAGGCACTCTTAAATAACCCCCTTGAAAAGAGATGGGCTCCCTGCATTCTGTGGGGAAAACTCATTTTTTGTTGAAGGGAATAAAGTATTATAATACAAACTATATCATACTAAAATGGGCAAATATGTGGAATATGACATATAAATCCTTAAATAAAATGGTATAATTACTGGGCACAAATATAACCTGAGACCCAAACTAGATGGGGGTGGGGGTGGGAATCCATGTATATTTCTTCTTATATCCATTCATTTGAATCTCATACTGGGTGGATGGCCTATATTTTAATAAAAACTTTTTCTTCCAACCTGGTTCTGACATCAGACATGAGTCAGGGTGGAAAAACGGGGCTGAAAGCAGCAGAGCTGAATGAGATGATGGAGGTGGCAGGATTTAGTTCCCGTTGTCTGCTGTGACGGACTGCACTTTTTAAAAGCCTGAAAGGGCTGTACAAACAGCTGAAGGATTGTTGAGGGTTAATCACTCACATATGCAGAGAACTTGTGAGTGACAGGCTACTCCAAGGGATCTAACTGGGTAGTATGAACTGGAAAGAGGAGGGTCTGTTTTCATCCCTAGCTGAGAGACAGATTGAGTGTGAAGAGATGAAAGATGGAGTCCTAACGGAGAGCCGTTTTAACACTGACAGGAGAACTGGGGAAAAGTGGACAAGGAAGTTTGGGAAGTGGATGCAGACTCCCATTTGGGACAAAGAAAAGGGATAGATCTTCTAAGGAGAGGAGGTTTTCCCTACTTAGTCAAACAGGGAAGTAGCTCTAGAGAGTGAAGAGATCCCTGTTCGGGTGTTGTTGGAAACTGCCTTTTGGAGACCTTAAGATTCAGTTAAAAACTGAAGGAAAGCACTGGTGTTTGAAGAGAAGGGGTTTGGGGTACTAGAAAGTGGGTACCAGCATTCTTAAACCCAAAAGAGAAAGAGAATACTAAAAGTAAGTGTATTAGAGTGTTTGGGGAAAACACGGGAACAAAAGCCTCTAAATATAAACATTTAAATATCTGTGAAAAGCATAAGAACTAAAGTCTGTGTATGTACTAATTTTACCTCGGAGATTTCTATATTGAATTACCTCAGATTTTCAGTCCCTGATTTCACCTGACTTTTCCTCTCTAAAATAAATAAAATAGTTATTTTTGAATTTTAAAAACGCCTCTAGTGCCATTTCTGCTGTTTAAGGACAGAGAAAGGGAAAGAGGCGGAGGAAGCGTTATATCTGCATTCTTTATTTTTATTTTTTTTGAAGGACCCCCACCCCATATCTGTCTATAAATGTGAAGAAGTAGACTCTTATATTAATTACGTTTGGATCCTTCCCCTCCTCATCACATCTAGGCTAAAGCAAATAACTGACTATTAACAATTATGGCAGAGTCTCTGGTAGGTAGAGTGCCATAATGGGAAGACCTCCTCAACACAGAAGCTCACTGGCCAGACTGTCTCTCAGTCTGAACTTTGCCATATGCTGCATGGAGAATGAATAGGCTATAAATATGAAAAATCAAAGGTAAAATGAAAGAATATTTTGGATCTTGTTAGTATGATTGTGCTGTGAAAGAAAGATTGCTCCCTCTAGTGTAAAGTTGTGGTAGTGCTAGATCATAAAGGGGAGTGTTTGTTTAAATACTGATCTGCAGGCAGGCAGAAAGAAGGAGAAAAAAGGTTTTATACCAGGCCAGCAGATTATTCTTGGGGGCCTTTTAGAATGGGCCATGGTTTCTACAGGTAAAGAATCAACCATGCCATATCGCACAATTTAATTTAGGATTATTTCTCTAAAGCGAGTACTGGGCAGGCCATACATAACGTCTGTGTCTAATTAATTTTATTTGTTGTGAGCATCAGAAGATATTCTGGATTTATGTGTTAAGAGGGTGAGGTAGGGTGAGTCTACCTGGAAGAGGCTGAAGGAGCATAAATCCTCCATCCTCCTTCTCCTGCTTGTCTCACTCCTCCTCCGCTTCTTTTCTGATGAAGGTGCAACAGTTGGGACCAGGTAGTTTAAACAAACTCACCCCTCCAGGTCAAATGAAGCCAAGTTGCAAGTTCTGGTGCTCATTAGCTTTTAAGATGAGGTTATGGCCCAGACTTCTAGGAGGTGTCTGAAGTTCAGCTCTCCTCCCTGCACTGTCTCTCTCCCCCCTTCCAGTCCTGTCACTGCTACCCCTTCATCCTTCCATTGCCTTCGGCACACCTTGAAGCAGACTAAAGAAATAGCACAAGTAGAGGTCAACGTTCAAGAGACTCAAGAGAGAAAGAAGGGAAGAGAAAAAGGATGGAAGGAATGCAAAGGTGACAAAAAAAGATTAGAAAAGGAGAGAGTGCAAATGATTGTGCAGACCTGAGAGAGAATAACTGAGGACTTTCAGCTTTTTATTTCAGTGGTGGCTTTATGTGATAAAAAGAGGATACTGCACATTTCTGAAGATATAGAATAACATTTATTTATCTGAAGAAGATAATTCAAAAATGCACTGCTAGCAGCCATCATAATATATGTTGTTCCTTAGAGCTCCAGCTTTTTAAATTGTGGCTATTTTTGTACATTATTCAAGTCTTGTGTATTTTTTCTATTCCTGTATTCTTGCAAGTAGTCATTGACTTATTTATATTCTGGTATGTACTTGTATATTTTCAAATAGATTTTGTAGTTATTTTTCATTATTTGTGGGTGTCAGGTTTTTCCTTTTTATGTGGTTACCCTTTATCATAGTTGTGCTGGAGGGTTGCCATTTTCTTTAATATCATCAACAGTAATGTTCCTGATTACCTTTATCAATTATTGCCGTATATAGGACTTCTACATCATTACCCAGAGAACAGTGTTTTCTGAGAATCAAGCTACATGTTAGATCAGTGATTAGTGACATTTTCTTTAAAAAGCAATCACAAGGAACCCTAATTTGGCTATTGCACTAAAAGCAGGAAGAGTAGTCTTCTCCCCTTCCTCATGCCATTGTCCTGATATAAACAGCCCCTTAAGCTGCTATTAGCTGTGGCATGGGTGGAAAAGGCTAACATCTGCCCTGCCCCAGCATCATGGCTCCTATCTACATTGGATCCTCTGTGGCTGCTTTTTAATATTAAAGTAAACATTGCTGCTCTCATATATAACCTTTGAGTTCTTTAGTAGAACCTTACAGTTTTTCCCAATACAAATTTCACTTCAGCCACACACCCAAGGTGACCATAGAGCCACCATTATTTTCTCCATATCAGAGCCTTGTACCACAGGGCAGGGATAATTATATTGGCCTATCTTTCTGGGCACGTGCAAGGATTACTGAAGGAAGGCCCAACTACTCAATACCCCCAACTCATTCTTTGTTTGTCCTCACCATCTGAAGCTAGATTGGTTGCAGCCTAACAAAAGGCCTTCTCTATTGTGGCACCAAATTATGGAATTCTCTCCCCAAGTAGATTCATCTTATCCCCCTTGAGTTATTGTCTTCCACCAGCAGATGAAGACTTATCAGTTCCATTTGGCATTCCCTTTCCGACCCTGCTTCTTGTTTATGTGCTTAAATTGTTTATATGTTTTGTTTAACTTTTTAATTTATTTTATAATGAGCATTTTTAAAAGTTTGTTTTAATTATTTTGATTGTTTGCCACCTTGGGGACCTTACATTGGGTGGAAAGTGCTCTTAAATAAATAAATATTTTTCATAAAATAATGCGAGGGGGAGAGAGATCCTGCATAACTAAAAGGAAAATTTCCCTTTCCTCAATATATCTAGGCTGATTCTCCCTCCATATTCCTAGTGACCCAAAGTGCTTAAGCTGAAAAATCCAATAAATCAGGTGAAAATAGTAGTCATATAAATAATTATTTAGCTACATTTCTCCCATGCGTTTCTGTTGTTCTATTTCAGTGGGCCTTTGGTGTGACTATGTGGGAAATTGTGACTCGAGGGCAAACTCCTTATGCAGGCATTGAGAATGCAGAAATTTACAACTACCTCATCAGTGGAAATAGACTGAAGCAACCGCCAGAGTGCCTGGAAGATGTGTGAGTAGTAGTTCATTAGCCCGTTTTGTTTACCCAGTAATGAGCTTAACTTCTGCAGAGCAGGTCACAGTGAAATAAGCAGAAGCTTCCTAAAAGCACAGCTATGCTTTTATACTTTGACAATCAACCAATCCTTTGTCGTAGAGGTAGAACATCCACTTTGCAAGCAAAGTGGCATCTGCTTTGGCATCTCCAGTTAGAAGGATCAAATGGTAGGCAATGTGGAAAGACCTCTGCCTGAGATGCTGGAGAGCCATTGCCGGTCAGAGCAGACAGTACTGACCTTGATAAACCAATGGTCTGATTTAGTATAAGGCAGCATCGTGTGTTCAGATAACTTGTTCAGCTTCTGTACAAGCTGAATACAAACAGGCTTTTTAAACTGGTGGGCTTGCACTTTTGACTTTAAATTCTGACATTTTGATCCTTTAAAAAGATACATATACATTGTGTGATCACACTGATTTGAACCAGTGTAATTGCCATCAGAACTGCTGTAGCATAGTGGTTAGGCTGCAAATCAGCACTCGGCTGGCTTGAATCTCACAACTGCCATGTACTCAGCAGGTGGACTTGGGTAAGCCACTCTTCTCAGCCCCAGCTCTTGAGCTGTATTGTGGGGATAATAATGACACTGACCTTGAGTAAAGAATTATGTGTAACTAGAAATGGAGTACAATATAGATTCAAGGCAAATAAAGTTGCTAAATGTATTTAATTTGCAATCTTATGCAGAGGTACTCTAGTCCACTGATTGCACTGTTAGTGTGGCTAATGTGCAACCTGATCCTGTCCATGTTTACTTAAAAGTAAGTACCTCTAAGTTTAATTGGGTTAGTCCCAAGTAAACAAGCATAGAATTACAGTCTTAAAGAAGAATGATATTAATTGCCTGCTGGAAAACAGTATCAGAATAATATGCACTGTTTGAAAGTGATGCTCTGCAGAATAAATTGGGTTATAATAATGGAGTTGGATAAGTTCCAATGCATCCGAGAAATCCGATATATCTCTATCAGAAAATAATTTGTTAAAATTGGGATTCGAAAAAGTCTTATCTGTTCTTTTTTTTAAAAGTCCTATAGTTATATTTAACCCAGAATTTATAATTATAAGTATTAAAATAATTTTTGGATATTAACAGAATAATCTGCTGTTCTTTAAGTTTGTCCTGCTGGGCTCTTTTAAAATTTGCCATTCTATTTGAGCCCTGCACATGCTTCAAAACAGAGATCTATCAATTGATCGATCTCTCGAGCGTATGGAAGCTATTCAGTGCCATTCTAAGCAGTCTCACTGTTCGAAGCCCAGTGACTTTGATGGGCTTTGAAGGAGGTAACTCTGTTTAGGATAGCACTAAAGTTCATTTATAGTAGGGAAAATGCATAAAAAGCAGAAAGATCAAAATGTGTTGCATTGAGTACAGTGTCAGACTCGGAGTAGGGAGACCCGGGTTCAACTCCCTTCTCTGCAGTGGAAGCTTGCTGGGTGACCTTGGGCCAGTCATACACTCTCAGCCTAACCTACCTCCCCATGTTGTTGTGAAGATAACATGGAGAGGAGAACAATGTAAGCCACTTGTGGTCCCCATTGGGGAGAAAGGTAAGGTATAAACAAAGTATATAAATAAAAAAAAATAACCATCATAGGGCTTTAGATTGCAGCTGCTTATACGATTGCCTCTGTGCGCTGCATACAAGTGCATAGATAGACAAATGAAGGAATGTGGAATACAGATCCAAAAGGTGCATCCTCCAAGGCCAGGATGCAGAGAACTATATACGGGCTTTCTTTGTGGTGGCCCCCACCCTATGGAACGGCCTGCCTGAGGAGGTCAGGAGAGCCCCCATGCTCCTGGCTTTCCGCAAACAATGCAAAACCAAATTATTCAAAAAAGCTTTTTTTCAGATAGGAGGGCGGTATTGTAGGGAGGGGGTCTCAGATGTTTTGCTAATGAGTTAGGAACCATAGACTTCACCATTATGCTGCCTTGCATATTATCTGTTGCTTTAAATATGTACTCCTATATACTGCCTGTGCTTCATGTTGGTTAATGTCAGTCCTAGAATTGATTATGTTCTGTTTCAGCAATTCTTCAACCCCATATTGGATCCTTGCTAATGGATGGTCTTTGTAAACTTTGTAAACTAATGGTCTTTATAAACTTGTATTCATTTACCCTATGACATTGTTTATGGAAATGTTCTTTACACTGTATGAAAATGCCTGCCCTTGTCCTTGCTACTGATTGTACTAATCTCACACTATGTAATCTGCCTTGAGTCTCAGCGAGAAAGGCAGACTATAAATGACATACATACATAAATTTTATGAGCCAAAAGGGCTTTAGATTTGTTTTTCTGAATCAGACCCCTTCCTTGGTTGCCAGGCAAGCTGCATTTTAATCTGATGAGAATTTCAGAAGCAGCTTGAGATTACCTGAAGTCTACTATTAAAAGAAATGCGAAGGAAAAAACATATGCAGAACTAGGGCAACCATGCCCTTGTGTAAGGCTAAATTGCAATTTGCATCCCAGATTCAGGACCAGCCCTTCTGTTAGGCAGGGTGAAGTAGGCTGTCTCAGGTGTTGGGGTTTAGTATTCAACTAATGATAGCCAGTGTGATATAATCGTTAGAATGTTAGAAATCCCCGCTCTGCCACAGAAACCTACAGGGCGATCTTGGGCCAGTTACACTCTCTAACTCTAACTCAGGGGAACAAAATAGAAGGGTCAAGTTACAACCTAAAATAAAATATATTTAGAAAGTATTTATTATAAATGTGCACATATATAGATTAAAAACAAATTTAAAACATAAGGCCTGAATGGGAGGCTAGATACATATGCTAAAACTTGCTAGAACATTCCCAATGTACAGATGATGATACAGTGCAATGACCAATATAAGCAGACCATGGTACAGTACAAAAACCGACCAGACGCATTTCGTCCCTAAGTGGTCAATTGTAAACTATTTATAATCAAACACACCCACACATACAGAAACCAATCATGACACGCTCCTGGTGTTTTATCCAAAACTCTTAGTATTGTGTGATAAAATACAATTGTGGCAGCAGACCCAGGACTGCAGTCACGCAATGTTATTGTAATCTGAGGTTTGGTTTCCAACGTATAAGGGTGTGTTACATCAATCTGCAGTAGATATAGAATTTGTGGGGACCTTTGGGTTGAGTTTGTGGGGACCTCTCCCCACACTTCCTTTTTCTTACACTCTCTAACTCAGCCTAACTCTCTATGCTCAGCCTAACTTACCTCACAGGGTTGATGTGAGGATAAAATGGGGGCAAGGAAAATGATGGGTCTCCATTGGGCAGAAAAGGTGGGGCATAAGTGAAATAAAAGGCCGTACATTACTGGGTTTAGAAAAGTATTTAGTATATTCTATTTTGCCAACCTAGGATGCCATCTGAATTTTCTGATTCCAGTACCAAAATTACTTAGGCCATCACTGCTCAGATTGCAGAGTTTAAGTCTGCCACATTTGTTAATCCAGTTCTGTATGCATTGCTTTTTCAAGTTACTTCTATGTTGCTAACAGCGAGGTTTACTCAAACAGCTTTTCTTAAAATGTAGGAGAATGAGCGCTCCCAGGTTTATTTTCTCAGTGCCTTTTACTCTGTCTTGCAGCTACGATCTCATGTGCAGATGCTGGCATTCGGAACCGAAGCTACGCCCAAGCTTTGGAGCCCTGAAATTGCAGCTGGAAATGATCTTGGCCAGACTGACTTTGCTCTCTTCCAGTCAAGATCCCCTGTATGTCAACATTGGGAAGCCACAAGAAACTTCCAGGAATAACCCCATAATTGACTGTCCCTTTGGAACTTTGGGCAGTGAGGTGAACACTGTAGGAGCAGCTGCTGCAGTTACTAGTGACTATCGCTACATCTTGAGCCCCTTGTGCCTTGGGAATGATGCTGAAAGAGAAAGACACCTGGATGCATCAGAAGGGGAGGCTAGGAGCCTTCTTTATGATTTGGAGATGGGAGAAAAACCATGTTAGTGTGGGGGAAAAGACATTTTTATATCCTCCAATAAGACATGTTTTATCTCTGTCATCAAACAGTACTGCTTTATATAAAACACTTGTAGGCCGCTTTGAACCAGCATCATGTGGGCTCCTTCTGTAGCTGCCTACAGCTGCTTGGTTGCTATAGCTGACAGTTCAAAAGGGTCGTGAAGCCTGATCTTCTCTTGGCCTTTTGATGGGAGGCTCAACAGTGAGACAGGCCCCAGCTATTACAGCCAATGAGTGCTTAATTGCCTACAGAATTCTCACTAAGTACTGAAGTCAAGTGGGATGCTAGTCAGTATTTTCTGTTTCTTGAAGATATTTTTCCAGCTCTGGGTAAACAAGATTGGGACCAACGTATCTGGAAATTATGATCCGGCAGGTATTCTCGTTGATGTATACTCTCCTTCAGGGTAGGAGGGAGAGAAAGCCTCCTTTAGCAGTACTGCCTAGACCTCTTGTCTACCTCAGTGGTTCTCAAACAATGGGATCTATATGGCTGCTTCTGTAAAAAGAAGAAACATTCTGCCCTTTTCTCCAAGTGGTGGTCTGTGGACAGATGTAGGCATCCCTCAAGCCTTACTAAGCAGCTAAACAATTCCACCCCCTACTACATATCTTTACTTTCTAATACTTTATCATTGACATAAAATGGGTTATGATCAAATTTGCCATTGAGAGCAAAACTAAGGGGGGTGATAAATGCAGGTGGACATTAACCAAGCTTCAAACAGTTTGTAAGAGAACAGTGCAGAAAAAGTGGGCAATGTGTGGAATAAATTGATACTAAATCATGCAGAGCTTTGTATAACAAGACAGGAAAGCAAAATGCATATAGAAAAAAGAGATCTATAGTGAACATAAGAGGCAGCACTTTTATTAAAAATGAACAGAATTTCTTTCTATCCTACCACCCTATTTTCACCCTATTTTTTTTAATGAGCAGAAGCTTATAAGAAGGAAACTGGTAAACTGACATCATGAGAAAAATCAGATGCCAATGAGATGCTTTCTATGTGAAGAAATGGTTTGAGAATCACTGGCTTACCTGACTAGAGGCTCTTCTGGCATTCTGTATAAGTTCAGCTGCTTTATAACATAGCTTCTGATATTTTGGCAACATTCCAGAGGGACATACTCATTTTTTTAAAACTCTCATTTTTCAAACCAATCTGCCTGATTAATTGCAAAGAAGAATAACACATGCTTTTTAAAAAAAAGATGGAATACATGTGTAAATCAATGTATTTGTACAGCTGTTCCTAACATAGAACATGACATCTTATTATGGCTGCCTGAATTTTTTGCATACTTAAATTCTTCCTCTCTGTTTGAAGGACTCCCTGATGCTGTGATATTCAGCATGCAACAGAGTCATATCAGATGTGATGCAATTGAAGTTAGGATATTTGTCAGTCCGACTGATTTCCAAAAGAGTGTGTATATTTCATACTCTCCTGTTGAAATCAATGGGACTTAAAATACCTGATTTTTTTCTGGAACATCCCCATTATTTGCAGGCTGCAGATCCTTCAGAAGCAGTCTGCACAACAAAATTGCAGAGAGTGAAAAAAAAATGCCACAGACAGGTCTTGTTAATCATGGTTACTTGTTAGCTATTTTAATTCACCATTTAATGAGTAGCTGTTTCTTTGAAGCTAAAATCATCAATCAGGTCCTTTTGAGGGACACTGACACGGCCCTTTATACAAATCACTTAAACATATCAGGTTTTAACCTTCCTTGGTCACATAAATAGCATGGTTAAAGGTGGCAATAGAACCAAAGTGTGTTTAAAGAACAAAGAGGTCATTTTACATCTTCTTTTACTATTCCAGAAAACATAATTCATATAAATAAAAATCTGATCCTGCATTCCATTTCTGCCACACTCTAGCTTCACCTTTCACTATCATTAAGAAATAGAAGCCGGAGGGGCAGGGGGCTATGCAGCTGTATGCTGTGCATGCACTACTCTTAAGTTACTCTCCTCCCATTCCGTGGGACAAAGAAAATGGGTTGTACTGAGCAAGACTTCTGGTAATGGGGTACATCACCATGGACACATTTACACCACCCAGCAGCATCAGTGAGCTCCTTTTACTCTCTACCATGTAAAAATGTATTTCCTTCAAGCCTGTGAAAAAAATGCTTACTTAGCCCTTAATACCATGTATCATAGGCAACGATCCTAAATGCACTAACTAGGGAATAAATCCCATTGAAGTCAGTGAGATTTATTGCTCTGAAAGCAGCTACTAAGGTCCAAAGGAGACATGATGGTAGCACCCATGCTTAACAACAACAACATTTGATTTATATACCACCCTTCAGGACATCTTAATGCACACTCAAAGCAGTTTACAAAATATGTTGTTATCCTCACAACAAACACCTGTGAGGTGGGTGGGGCTGAGAGAGCTAGAAGCTGTGACTGACCCAAGGTCACCATCATTAAAAATTGCTCATCATTAAAAATTGGATACATGCAGCACTCACAGTAGACATGATCAATCAAAATGACCTCCCCTCATAATGCGATTGCCTCCTAAGGTCCATTGAGGAGGGATGCAGAGAAGAGGCACAATGTGTTACATTGTTTATTGGATCTTATAATAGATGGGGACATTCTTCCCTTAACTGCTTCCACATGAGGATACGAAAAGTTGCGCCCCCCCCCCATGGAATCAGACATGAGTAGGGTGGAGGTGTGAGGTGTTGGCGATTGTATAGCCTGCCCTTGCACCCCCTCCACATTACAGCTGAGATGTTGTTCTCAAAGCACTGCAGTTGAATTGGGGGGAGGAAAGTCCTTTAAGGTCTTAAAGTAGGGATGTGATGTTTAACTCCTTTCTGAAGGCAGTGCTTAGCTCTTCCTCTCTCCAAACTGGCTGCAGGAAAAAACATCCACATGGATAGTCCAACCATAGCCACCCTGTAGTTCCCCTTTGAGACAGAGCAAAGGAATTTTTTTTTTGCTCTGACTCGAAGGGGGAAGTATGGGAGTCTCACAAGGCATGCTCCGAATATGTCTTGTAGAAACTTCCCAGAAAATCAGGGGTATCCAAGTCAATGCATGGAGCAAAATCCCTATGTGGAAACAGCCCCACTATTCATTTTGATTATCAGCATTTTGCTAGTCAGTAAAACACGTCATCATGATACTCTGAGAACCTTACATAAATATACATTGAGAAATTGGGGGGGGGGGGGCTCATTTGAAACTTTTATCTATGCTTATGAGAACCAGACAGGGAGGAATGACTAATGTTATATATTTTGTATTACGTTATTGTGAAATAAGGCCCGAAATATTAGTATTCTCAGAAGCATTAATTAATCAATTGTCAAACAGCATGCTTGCTAAAACAGGTCATCATTTGTGCAGACATCATCCACAGCATTCATTTATTGCCTGTCGTATTTGGTTGTGCATACCAGCTTTTCATCATTGCAATGGCATGCTATCAAGACTAATAATTGGCATGGGGTTAATAAAATGGATGAGATACTAACAATATTATAATGGTGATTGAAAATAGTTGTGTATGGTAAATTATGAGACATCCATACTTGATGTTCTAGAATGAAGTGGTAGGTTTGGGGCCAAACAACAGTGTTCAAAATGATTACCCCCTGGACCATTGTGAGAAAGTCCCAAGTTTTAAATTTCATTTTCAGTTTGAGTCCAGACTTGAAATTACTATTCCACCATAGATAGAATCTGTGATTCTGATAGACTGCTTGAATTAAACCACCTGAAGCAAGAGTTCTACAGAAGCGTTTTGGATGGCCCACACAATAATTCAACATGAGCGTAGACAGAATTTTACGGGATGTTAGGCAGTGACCTCCCCCCTTTATTAAGCTTGTTTACAAGAGACACAGGAGAGTGGTGAAAGCCTAACTCTTAATGAAGAATGCCGCCATCTCACTAGACCTGTGCTCTCATGAATGTGCAGTATGAGACATGAAGTTTAATAGTTAAAAAGGCATAGTTAAAAAGTCCTATGCCTTTTTTGTTGTAACAACAAATCTTACATCAGTTCAATGGGATTTATTCCCAGGTAAATCTGCATAAGATTGCAGCATAAGTTTCCTGCAGCAGCCATTTAGAAAGAAAAGCAACTGTACATATAAAATCTAATTTTCTGAAGCACGTTATTTAGTTTTTATGCTTTTATAAAATAAAATAAATACTGTGTCCTAATGCTTGTCTTTTACTAATTCCCTGTCATCACTTTGAAATTGCTTTTCATGAGTTCTTTTTAAAAATTAACTAACTTAGTTGTCCCCGTTGCTTTGAACCAAAGTGCACTGTATCAAGTCACTACTGCCTTTTCCAGGCTAAATTGGTAAAGTTCAGGCCAAACTTTCAGAGTGCATTGCTACCATGGCCAGGCAATAGCAAGAAGCAGTTCCTGGTTTTATGTCACAATAGCTTGTATAGATTGCAGCTTCTCATATCTTCCAAAACTTGGTATCATGGGATATTCGTGGAGGTGAGACGGATGCCATGAAGGAGTTCCATTGCTATACGGATATTTCTAGTCCTTTCAGTATTGACTTTTCTGCAAAAAGGGCAGTATGTATAGACATCTGCTGATACACTGTTTCATTTATTCCAGAAAGATTATGCTATTTAAAAACAAACAGCTGTAGTACTACTAATGACTTTAGAGTAGCACAGTAAGGAGTCTTAATTTGTTGCTTGGCTTTGACAAATGGAATCTCTTTCTGTAGTGCACTAAAATGGAAGTTTTTCAGGTACATAGAGTTGACTATTTTTCCTACAGGAATATCTTTGCAGCCATGCTGCTCACACAACATTTTTAATATTACGTGGTTGCTCCTTTGCTCTGTGAAAACAACTCACATTTTTTCAATACTAGCTGGACTAGCACTTTTCAATATCCAACAACCAGAATGTTGGATGTGGGCCTGTGCTTGTCAGCAGCTTTTAGATGAGTAAATCAAATTTGCAGACAAGCCATGAAGCAAAAACTGTTCATCCAAATGATCTCAGCAAATCGCAGATAGAAAAATGTTCGAAGTAAAATTGCAAAATCAGACTTCCCAGATTTTTTTTTCATGTTAAGGTCTGTGAGAAAATTGCTCAAGGACAGAGGGTAGCAGGAAGCATCAGCTAAAGATTTCTTAAGATAATTTAGAAATTAGACCCTATACACAACCTTTTTAGTTAATTATGCACACACACACACACACACAAAAAGTTCTGCAACTTTACCCAGTTCAATACCTGGTATCTAGATTTTGCCAGAAAACAGTCTAATTACAACAAATGGTGTCCATTGCTTCAAGACCAATGAATAAAATTTATGTTGCAATGTATCATATTCCATTTCCATGAGAGCCTACATGTTTTTCATTCAAGTAGTGAAGAGCTCCACCTCATAAATTGCCATTTTTTACCCCTCACCAATGGCACATGCATACTATATTTAAAAAGCATGACTTTCAATTTGAGGGCCGTTACTGCTTCAAATTCCCTCCTCACCTAGATGTCTATGACAATGATATTCAACCTTTCTAGAACATGGTCCTATCTTTAACCCCCAGGCAACAGTATGGGGCCATTGATATTGGTCACATTACATGATATTGGTCACATTACAGGAATAGAAGCCAGTTACAACTTTTTGGGGAATGGGGGGGGGCCTCCACACTGCAAGCATTTGCAGAACATTGGCAGATCAACTGGCAGGGGTGAATAGTGGGCAGCTAGGGCAGGCCACAAGACAGAAAAGGGAAGGGGAGCTGTCATGGGCTGGGCCGGGCCAGCCCAAGCAGGGTGGTTCAAGTCCAAACCTTAATGCCAGAGTCTGAGGGGAGTTCCAAGAGCTAAAGCCAGGTCAAACCGGTGGTCAGAGCATGAGATAAAGCCAGGAGTGAGTCCAGAGTCCAAGTGCGAGGTCAGGCACAGTCCAAGGTCAGTCACCAATAGCATCCGGTCCAAAAGCAGTCAAGGTCCACGGAACACGGAGTGGTTGCAGGCAGTAGACACATTGCTTCCACGCCTGGCAGTTCCTCCAAACTGGCTCTTATAGCCAGGCGTAGTTTTCAGCCAGCTGCTGGGGCTCCATCCTGATGCTACTCATCATCACTCTTCAGCAGCTGGGGTTGGCTCAAGAGGCCGTCTCTCCTGCAGTTCCAGGCTCTGGCACTGCCTGCGGCGTTCCTTGGGCGTGGGTGAACCTGGGGGTGGTGGTGGAGGCTCTTGGCTGCGCTGCACCTGTAGAAGTCCCTGGCTGAGCTTCCCCTGTGGTGTTGGAGCTAGAGGGTGCTGGTGTCTCAGCTGCTGGATGCAAGCTCTGATCAGCCAGCAGCTGTTGCTCCTGATTGCTGGCTTCTGCTGAATCAGGGCTAGGGCTGGCTACACATGGCTCCTCTTCTCCCGAGGAGTCCTGGCTGGCTACACGAGGCTCCTCTCCTCCAGAGGAGACCACTCTCAGACTGGGCCATGACAGGAGCATTTTCAGAGATGGCTCTCTGAACCTGCCTGTGCCACAAACGAATTCTCTCCACCACATCACTGCTCTTCTCATTGTGCATGCACAGAGAGGCAGGAGGCATTATGCCCTCGTCCTCTATACTAAGGAAGTAGCAGGAGGCCCTAACAACAAAAAGAAGTTAAAAAATGTATTTGGCAGTAGTGCCTTGCTCTGAATGAAATTGCCAATACAAAACAGATTACGTTATATTAAAATGTACACTGCCTTTTCCAACATTCCTATTTCTGCCCAAGAAAATGGAAGCATTTGCCCTGTGGATTTGAAATTGAAAGCACAATAGAGCAGAATTTAAACTTAAAATCATTGGAAATTCTTTAAAGTCATTGGTTTGACTCCAGTTTAAACAAGTCATCTCTTTTGATCAATCATATGTCTAATAACCAAATGGTCCTTGCATGCAGATGCTTAAATCCGAGAACCAGGAACATCTAGCTAAAAACAAATAATTTTGGAGGACTTCCGGCTTGGGGAATATGGAGCTGAGCTGTCCGTGTTGCTCTTTGTGAGGGCTAGTGGGGTGCTGATCACCAGCAGCCCCCTGTTCTCAGGTGAACAGGCAAGTATGCTTAAGACCCCGAGGGTGAGTTGATCTCGGCTGTGGGGGGAGGATCTACGCAACAATAACCCACCCAGCCTTGAGGTCCCGCTCGTAGATGGGTGGCAAAGATCTCTGCAGCAGCTCTGGAGTCAAGCTTTTGGCTTAAGACCTCCGTACCCAAGATTCAGCATCAAATTGGGAAGACTGGATTATTTTAATTACTGAAACAGCGATTACAACCCGTAAAGAAGGACTAATAAGGTAAAGATTGCTATCTTTCTTTCTGAGAAGAAAATTGGTAAAAGAACTGAATTAAAGTAGAAGATAAAAATTGCAAAAGATTTAAAACTTTACTGTGAATGTTCCGGCAAAGTAATTGAGAGAAAATAACTTTTTAGAGAAGAGCTAACGCGGAAAATAGATTATTGTTTACATACCTGCGGCTTGAAAGAGATAGCGAAGTATGAGAAAGCTGAAAAATCGTGAGAAACGCTGAGCCGAGAAGAGGAACCAGAAGTGCGTCAGTGCAAAAGAGAGACTGGCTAGAAGCGGCCTTTCAAGAACCGGAAGAGGAAGAACGCCATTTTGGAGAAGGGAAAGGGCTTGACCTCAAATTGGGCGGAAGTAGGACCTTTTGGATAAGGGAAAGGGCATAAACTTCAAGTAAAAACCATAGAGAAAAGACACCCGACATTTTGGACACTAGGATCGCTAATTTTTAAAAGATTTCGTTAAAACTTGACATTTATACTGAGAAAAGTAAATCAGCCACGCCACGGAGCTAAGGAAAAGAGCAGACTCGTGGGAGCGAGGCAAAGCAAGCCCCACGATGTCTAAGAAAGAATGGCAAACGGCGCTGGACAGTCTTGATAAAAAAGTTGCAGAGGGGAATAGGGAGATCAAAGATATGATGCAAGAGATTGTGAAGGACATTAAGGAGCTCAAAGAGACTTTTAAATCAGAGATGGTGGAGCTGGTTAAAAATATTGATGAGGTCAAGAAAGAATTGCAATCGACACAGCAGAAAGTTAAAACAGTGGAAGATGAAACTGACAAGTTGGCTGTATCACACAAGATAGAAACCAAGGGTTTGAAAGGAAGAATGGCCGTGGTGGAATGTAAACATATGGAAAAACAACTTAGATTTTGCGGAGTCCCGGAAATGGAAGGGAAATCAACCCAAGAGCAGATTTCAGAAATACTAGCAGAACTTTTGAACAAAGAAGTGGACGAGCTGGCAGCCTTTCTAGATGTGACATACAGAATGAACTCAAAATATGCAGCACAAAAAAATTTACCAAGGGATATAATAGTCCAATTTACAACAAAGAGAATAAGAGAAGAGATTGTGAGTAAGCAATTTGAAAACCCTCTGGAAATTGATGGAAAAAGAGTGAGAATAATGAAGGAACTGCCTAGGGGGGGGGGTTGTTCGAGAGGAAGAAATACAAAGAACTAGTACAAATGTTGAAAGAACTGAACATTAGATATAGATGGGAAATACCAGAAGGATTGAGCTTTGAATTTCGTGAGATTAAAAGAACACTCAGATCTGGACAGGAGATGGAAATGTTCATAAAGGATTATGAAAAAGACTTACTCAAAAGATCTAAAAATTGACTATGGAGTGTAAAATCATATCTTGGAATGTAAATGGACTAAACTCACCTTCTAAACGTAAAACCACTTTCCACTGGCTATCTAAACAACATTGTAATATAATTTGTCTGCAGGAGACACATATTAGGAAACAAGATGTGAAATATTTAAAATTTGCTAAACTGGGGAATTTGCAGCTGCGTCAAATCAGAAAAAAAGAGGAGTTGTTTTATATATTAAAGAGGAGCTGCAACCGAAAATGATTTTAAATGATGCGGAAGCTAGATAGATAGCAGTGGAAATAATTTGGAATACAAAGAAAATACTTTTGATTGGGATTTATGCACCTAATGGTGCTAAAGAGAACTTTTTTAAAGATTTACAGAACCAACTGGATGGACTAACATATGCTCAAATAATTCTGGCAGGTGAGTTTAATGGAGTAACAAATTTGGACGATGATAAAAAAAACGAAGGGTGCTCACAAAAAAAGAGGACTTTTGCCAAAATCCTTTTTTGAAATTAAAGATCAGGAAAATTTGGAAGATGTATGGAGAAGAAGTAATTCTAAAACAAAACAATACACGTTCTATTCTGCGAGACACTCAACATTATCAAGAATTGATATGATCTGGGCCTCCAAAGATTTGGCGGTATGGACTAAAGATGTGGAAATAATGCCTAAAGTAGGCTCAGATCATAATCCAGTAATGTGGAAATTTTGGAAAGGCACTAAAAGACGAGGATGGAGGATAAATGAAGATTTGCTGCAACTAGAAGATAATATAGTGCTACTACAAAGAGAGACCAAATTCTTTATACAATATAATCTAAATAAAGATGTTTCAATTGATAACGTTTGGGACACCTACAAAGCAGTGATTAGAGGAACTTTAATGGATTTAAATGCAAGAGACAAGAGGAGAAAAGAAGAAAAAAGGCAAGAAATTATGGAAAAGATAAAGGCCAAAGAGTTACAATTAAAGAAAAGACCAGGGAAGAAGAAGTTGTATCAAGAAATAAAAATGTTGCAAGAACAGCTGAGAGTAATGAATAATAAAGAATTAGAGTGGGAACTGAAAAAATTTAATCAAAAGTCATTCGAAGGTGCGAATAAACCTGGGAAATATTTAGCGTGGCAGCTGAAAAAGAAAAGGGAGAAAAAAGTAATAACCAAGATTCAAGAAGATGGCAAGACGTTAACAGATCAATTGGCTATTAGTAGAGCTTTTTTTAAGTATTATGCAAAACTGTATCAAAGAAAAGATGTGAATCTGGACACTATTGATCAATATCTGAACAAGATCAATTTACCAATATTATCAGGAAAATGGAAGGAAAAGCTGAATGCAGAAATAACAGAGATGGAAATAAAAGAGGCTATTCGGACGACTAAGTTAGGGAAGGCACCAGGCCCAGATGGAATTATGGCTAGGTTCTACAAATTATTGGAAAATGAACTAGTACCTTTCTTGAAAGTGGTAATGAATGAAATTTTAAAAGGACAAAAGATACCAGAGTCTTGGAATGAGGCCAACATATCATTGATACCAAAAGAAAATCAAGATTTAAGCAATGTCAAGAACTATCGTCCTATTTCATTGTAAAATAACGATTACAAAATTTTTGCAAAAATTTTGGCGGAGAGATTAAAGGACTGGTTAGTCGAATTTATTGCAGAAGAGCAGGCAGGGTTCCTTCCAAACAGGCAAATTAGAGACAATTTGAGAACTGTAGTAAATGCTATAGAATATTACGATAAACATTGTGAAAAGGAAGTTGGTTTCTTCTTTGTGGATGCAGGAACTGGAATTTTATGTTTGCCACAATGGAGAGGCTGCAAATGGGGAAAGATTTTATTCAAGCAGTAAAAGCAATATACAGAGACCAATGTGCGGCAATTGTAGTAAATGACGATTTAACAAAAAAATTGGAAATAAGAAAGGGTACAAGACAGGGGTGCCCATTATCTCCATTGTTGTTCATTTTGATTTTGGAACTGCTATTGATTCAAATACGAGAAGATGATACTATAAGAGGCATAAAGATTAAAGAATTTACCTACAAGGTTAGAGCTTTTGCAGATGATGTGATGGTTAAAGTGGAAGACCCAATACAAAACATGCCGAAGTTGCTTGATAAGATAAAAGAGTTCAGAGATCTGGCTGGATTTTATGTTAATAAGAAGAAATCAAAGATACTATGCAAGAATATGACTAAACAAAAGCAACAAGAGTTAATGGAACTTATTGATTGTGAAGTAACACATAAAGTTAAATATCTTGGAATTGAGATAACTGTGAAAAATACTGATTTATTTAAGAACAACTATGAAAAGCTATGGCAACAGATTGATAGAGACTTGATTAAATGGAATAAATTAAATCTGTCATGGCTGGGAAGAATAGCGGCAGTTAAGATGAATGTGTTACCACGGATTATGTTTCTATTACAAACAATTCCAATTATTATTTGAAAAATGGCAGAGGAAGATCTCTGACTTTGTGTGGGCAGGCAAGAAACCTCGAGTAAAAATGAAAGTTCTGTGTGACGCTAAAGAAAGAGGTGGACTGCAGTTGCCGAATATTAGATTATATCATGAAGCAATATGTTTGGTTTGGCTAAAAGAGTGGATGTCAGTGAAAGACCGCAAACTCTTAACATTGGAAGGTTATAAGAAGTTGTTGGGATGGCATGCCTATTTGTGGCAGGATAAAATAAAAGCTGACTCTATGTTTTTGCACCATTATATTAGAAGGAGCCTCTTCATGGTCTAGAAAAAATATAAAAAATATCTGGGTGAAGGTATCCCCTCTTGGGTGGTACCGTTTGAAGTGATCGATCCGAGAGCTATCTATAATGAAGAACAATGTTTACCATATAAAGAGATATTGATTATGGAACAAAAAATGATAAGAATCAAAACGGAGGAAGAGTTATCCTCCTGTTATGGATGGTTCCAATATAGACAGATTAGAGACCTTTACAACTCGGATTGTTCAAAGGGAGGAATCAAATGGAAAAACTCAGAGTTGGAAGAGACTATACTACAAGAAAGTAAAAAGAAGATATCTAAAATTTATAAAATACTTTTGAGGTGGTATACAGAGGATGAGACAGTCAAAGTACAGATGGTGAAGTGGGCAATTAACTGTCACAAAGAAATAACAATGGAGTCATGGGAACATTTATGGAAAACTACACTGAAGATTTCAACTTGTACCAGTATTAAAGAGAATGTCTATAAGATGATTTATAGATGGTATTTAACGCCTAAGAAAATTGCGCTTGGAAATGCAAATATGACAGATAAATGCTGGAAATGTAAAAAGCATGAAGGATCATTGTATCATATGTGGTGGACGTGTGAAGTAGCTAGACAGTACTGGGGAGATATTTTAGAAGTAATAAATGAGATTTTGCAGACCCAAATAAAGAAGAACCCAGAGCTATTGCTACTGAATTTAACTATGGAAGATGTTCCTATGCAATACAGAACATTATTATTCTACATGACGACGGCAGCAAGACTTTTATATGCGCAGAAATGGAAGGTGCAAGAAATACCAACTATTGAAGACTGGATGTATAAATTGCTGTACATGGCAGAAATGGACAAAATGACAAGAAAGCTGAGATCAAAACCTGGCAGAATACTTTACTGATTGGGGAAGACTGAAAACATATATTTAGAAAAGAAGTGGGACGTGAAAGGGGAACTATGGCAATTAGAAAATTATTAGAATTTTTTTTTATTGGAAGAGATGGAATCTTTACCATATGGAGCGAAGTATTAGCTAATTGTTAGCTTAAATTTAAGTGGATTTGGAGTTAATAGATATTGGTAAAATTAATAAAGTAGATATTTTATTTAATTGTTAGCTTAAATTTAAATATATCTGAAGTTAACAGATAGTAATAGATAACAGATTTTAAGTTAATAATAATAGATCTGAAGCTAACAGATAGAGCTTAGCTTAACAAAGCAGAATGTAAACATGATATAATGAGTTATAGAAAAAGGGGATAGATTAGGAATAGATTAAGATATAGGGTTGGAAAGCTGTTGGAAGTCCTGAAAAAGGGGGGAGGGAAAGGGTGGGGGAAAATGATATTGAGATGTTATTTGAAAGTTGTATGTATTAATATTCTCACCTAATAAATTAAAAAAAAAATAATTTTGCAAGCCTGGGGAACCCCCAGGTTTGCAGAAAAATCTGAGAAACTGGAAAAACATATTGGGTAGTTTCCCCTGCCCCCCCAAAAACCCTGATCTCTGCACATACACAGATCTCCAATGATTGACAGAATGGGTCCTGCTGGATTCGTGCAGAGCTCAGGCATTTCAAACAGCCCACCTGTGTTTGATGCGCTGAAGCCGGAGGAGTGGTGTCTGTCCTGCCCACTGGCCACTTCAAAAACCAGCAGATAAGCAGCTTCTGGGGGCTGTGAGCAAGCCTTGCTTCTCCCCTGGCCCAGCTACTGCTTCTGCAAGCCCACCTCTCCCCCAGGTTTGCATGCTGCCATTCCAAAGAGAAACAAAGCTGGGGAGAATGGTAGTCCTCCTTCATGCAAGTCCCCAGCCTTATCTGCATCACCAACACTAACCTACCACAGCTCTTGGCTCTCTAGAATCCCACTCCTGCAAATTTTGTGGTGGACACCCCACTGTATTCTCAACATGACCAAATTGTGGATACTCAAATTCCTTCCTTTCACTGTATATTTGCCTGTGTATAGTTAGAAGTTAAATAAATGATTTTTGGAATTTATAAAGAAAGCTGTTCCACATAGTTCCAAGATGTGGTGAAACGGAGCCTTTCCTCCCACTGGTAGACCCCGCTCTACCTACCCCTCCCTTTTTGCTTCTGGCCAGGCACCTGAAGGGGCTGTCTCCCATCTCCGGGTAGTTGCTGCCACCACTGTCCCTGTAGTGGGTCCTGGTTAGGCGGGACAGCCTCCTAACCTCCCTCCTCTGCTAGTAGGTCCAAGTGGTTGGGGGACTATGTGGAACAGAAGATCTTTCTTCCTTCATAAATTCCAAAAATAATTTATTTAACTTCTAACTACACACAGGCAAATACACAGTGAACAGAAGGAATAATAAAACATAAAAAGAAACCCCTACTCTCTCTCCCTCTGCTTCTCTATATTCATGCCCTAATTAGATGTTATGTAGGGCAGGCACGATCCTTTGGTACCTGGGGTTACATTAGATCTACATCTCCCCTCAGAGCCATCTCTCTCTCAACTCTCGCCACCAGCTGTCAGCTTCCAACTTCCCTCCACCAACGGACTCGCTCTCCCTCCAATCACATTCTACTCCAGTTTCCAGGGCTGTTTTGTCCTTTAAGGGGGAACTCACTGAGGCCAGACCTGAGGTTGCCAACTCCAGATTGGGAAATTTGGGGGGATTGTTTTGGAGGGGGGGCTGGGCTTTGGGAAGGGGAGGGACCTAAGCAAGGTACGATGTCAGAGAGTTCATTGTCCAAAGCAGCCATTTTCTCCAGGAGAATTTATCTCTGTAGTCTGGAGGTCTTTGTAATTCCAGATCTCCAGGGCCCCTCCTCTGGAGATGGCAACCCTAGGTCTGGCAGCAACACAGGCCAACCTGCTACCACCCAACTTGCATGACTCACCCAGGCCTGGTTGCTTGCTACTGTTCAACAGCAACCACACCATGAAAGTCAATGTGGTATAAGTAGTTTCAGAGTAGGATCTGGGAGAATCTCCTTCTGTGTAAGCTCACTGGGTCACTTTGAGTCAGTCACATTTTCTCAGCCTAACACCTCACAGGGTTGGCATGAGGATAAAATGGAGGAGAGGAAATGATGTAAGCTACTTTGGGATCCCTTTGTGGAGAAAGGTGGCATATAAATGAAGTAAATAAATAATAAATATAGCTGAAGATGGAGGGCAGATAAAAGATTGGTTGGTGGGGGAGTGGGATGGAAAGAAGCAGGAAAAGGTGAGAATATGGGAGTCGTCAGGAGCGAAAGTAGTGTGGGGAGGGGGATACAGGAGCAAATTAGGTACCCCAACAAGCTTTTGTGGGTCTCATGCTTGTTATTCAATAATCTTGGTTCTCAAAATCCTACCATTTTGAATTACAATTCAACATCAGTGTTTAAGCCAAACATGATGTTACAATTTATCAGCTTTGCTGCTTTGGGATAGCTTGGTCAAGGAGAATTTAGTTGGTTTTAATCCAAACTCCATCCATGTACATTCTTCCATTGCATTTAAAGCTGCAATCCTATGCACTTACAAGGGAGTAGATAGCATTGAACTCAGGAGAGTATACTTGTGGACAAACATGTTTATGATTAATCACACTACATGAAATTTAAAACTCGCTTCCAAAGTGGATCTATATGACTAACAACAGATGACCAAATGGAGCTTTAACAGTTGCAGCTGAACTACAACTATTTCCAACATAACCCATTTTGTATTCAGGAGGTCTAAACCGGTTCACCTTTTACAGTTCGGTAATTATTAGAGAAATAAATAATTAAGACTATAGTGTTTATATAGCTGAAAATGTGCCTCTAGTTAGTAGGAATATGAGGAGCTTTGTGAAGATTAAAATATGAAACTGACATACCAAAAGAGAATAAATTAGAATTTCTTAGACTTTGTAACAGGCCTATTAAACGGTGTGTATTAATGTCTGCTTTATGGAGTCAAGGGACAATCATCTATGGAAACGTCCTCATCAACTACGAAAGCACAAACTGTCATTAGTATTCTGCATATCATACAAAAAACAGCATGCCAAATAATTACATCTTTTTCCCTAATGGCTCCTATGCAGATGTAACTGGAAATAAAAGTTGGCCTATTATTTTTTGGCCCTAAAATCTAATCTAAAGACTTGAAATATGAAGCACTGTATGGCTCATTGCCTCTATGCATTTTTGTTCTCCCAAGTTCTCCTGAGGCAGCTCTTCTTTGTATATGATTAAATATTGAATTCTACAGAAAAAATGCAACGTGCAAAAAGATACATTTTAGTGGCATTAATATCTGCAACACACCATTAGTAGTATGGTTAATTAAGTGCTTAAAACTATTCTGTGCAGCACTTCAAATGAGGCAATTTTGACTCTCCAAGAAAAACATAAGAATGGGAAAGAAATGAAAAAAATAAAGCAAATACAGAAAAAATGGTACACTCAGATCATAAAACTGGTAAAACTGTATGTGCGTGTGCACATTGGCTTTAACATTTTTGAAGGATAACGCTTTTAAAAGTGAAAGATAAATGAAAATGTGATGTTTGTAAGACTACTTGAAGCCTGAGACAAGAGAGCTATAGTGGAGGTTAGGAGAGCATTCCTAAAAAGGACACAACAGAGACCAAAAAAAGGACCTAAGACAGTGCAAGGGATCTAAGGTTCAATAGCAACCCAGTATGAGATGATCTAAGAAAATGCAATTTCTGTTGAATATGGTGACAGGGAGCTAACGAAGAAAATGAAAAGTCAGAGGACACAAGCAACGTCTTGATCAAAGTCACCTTAATCTTGAATGTTGTAGATGTCACAATACCGAGATATCAAGAATCATGTCAGAACGACAAAGCAGCAACTTATATGCCTCTTTCTTGTTTGCTTTTCTGTAGTCCAAATGGTCAATCATCCAAGAGGTGGAAACAGCAATAAGGCAATCAAAACAGAAGTACAGAAATGCTGCATGATATCCACTTATCAAAGTACAAAAAAGTTAGTTCCTGTAAGATGATGGATTTGTGAAGCGCACAGGGAGATCACAAAGGCTACAATTGTGCTCTGCTGTTTGGTCCCCAAAAACCAGCATTCAGAGGCATAACAGGTAGTAAAGAGTCCAGTAGCACCTTTAAGACTAACCAACTTTATTGTAGCATAAACTTTCGAGAGCCACAGCAATCTTCATCAGATGCATGGAGGGCATGAAGAAATGGCCAGAGATATATAGGTGGTGAGGGGAGGGAGGAGAACGTGCAGGGAGTGAAGGTCATGTGAATGTAAATAGGTTACAAGAAGTCATGAAAGAGGTGGAATGCACAATCCAGGCTAACATGGGTAACTCCTCTGGATCTATAACAGGTAGTAACACCACTGAATCTGGAGGTTCCATTAAGCTATCATGGCTAATACCTATGAATAGACCTATCATCCTTTTTTTTTAACCATCCCCTTATAAAGTTACCATATCCTGTGGCAACAAATTTCATGCAGTTTTTTCTTTCTGTACATAAGTGAATGGCTGTTTTTCATAGGTGGAAGTAAAGCACCCCACATAAGGAGACATCCTGATTCTGGGTTGCCCAATTAGTATTCACAAGGACACTAGTAGAAAAGAAAGAATAATGTTTGTGTTCCTAGTTCTGAAGTTGGTTGCAGGGTTGTGGTGAAAAGGGATGAGAAAAATAAAAAAACTTTATGGATCTGTTTTGAGGAACCATTGCAGAACAAGCCTGGTGATTTGGGGTTTTCTTAGTGCACTACACATCTGCCAATTCTCCAAGGGGCTCGGGGTGGTATACACTGGTCTCCAGTCCTCCATTTAACCCTCACAACAACCCTGTGAAATAGGCTAGGCTGAAAGTGATGGCCTAAATGTCACCCAGGAAGCTTTATGGCACAGGAGGATTTGAATGTGTGTGTAATGTTTTGCCATGTAAATAGTCTGTATTTTATTTCTGCTGGTTAATATGGGGTTTTGTATGTATGTTTTCTGTGGTAAGAAGTGATTCTGTTCACTCGATCTGTATGGAAGTCTGAGTTTTCTACTTTGTGGATGAACACAGCCTAAGTGGCAACAGCAGGAAAGTCTTTGTTACTGTGTTTGGGGGACCACACACTTCACCATGTTGACTTAAGTACTATCTGTTGTTTTAAATATGTGCTCCTGACCTACCTGTGCTTCATGTTGTCTGTCAGCCCTAGAATTGCTTATGTTGTTTCAGCATTTCTTCAACTCTGTATTAGATTCTTGGTAATGCTCTGTCTTTGTAGACTTGTGTTTATTTACCCTATGGTATTGTTTATGGAAATGTCCTTGATATTGACTGTACTAATCTTACACTGTGTAATCTGCCTTAAGTCTGGGAGACAAAGGAAGACTATAAATGACATAAATAAAAAGAAATACAAAAATTCCATCTGACATTGTGGAAGCCTGAGAAAGTCTGTGCATGTGGGTGAATTATTCTGCAAATGAAGAACTGTGTGGAAAATAAGTCTTTGTGATTGGGTCTGTGAATATACCTTTAAGAATATATAACTATTTTGAAACCAATATGTTTATCAATAGTTTGCAACTATCACTCATACATACTTACAAATTGTCCTTCTCATCAAGCAAAACACCTGTTTCATCTGGAATACAGCATCCCTTTTTTACCTCACAGCCACCTCCACATGCTGGCTGTTCTGTCATTCTACCATCTATAACTAAGCCATAATACTAGTTAATTTGAAAAGATCTACGTTTTTGGTAGCAGCAAAACCCTTTTGAGAATACACAGCTGCCCCATCAATATCCACCAAGTTCAGCGGAGATCATTACACCTTCACTGGATTGAGTTGCATGTATAAACTGCAGTTATGTGTGTATATACATGAGAAATATGATTTCTCAGTGGGCTTATGCTATGTGTAGATATAACAGAAGACAAGTGATACAACAAACTTGCCATTGTGTATGTTGGTTTTCCTACACAGATGAGCTATCCATCAGCAGTACCAAACAACTCATGGTGCATTGATTTTAACGGGTTTAGACTGCAGTAGTTCTTCATAGGATGGGTATGCAGCAAAAAGGCACCTACGTCGGAACTGCCCCCGTCCACTGTTCTTGCCTATTCCTCTGGATTTAATGTCACATTTCCATTTGGATGTTTCATGAGAGAAAAATGGACCAGATGCTTCCTCCTCCATCCATCCATCCTCAGGAAACCTTCCACCCTATCCCACACCGCCTAACGGCGTGCAGGTGATCCTCCCGCCACTCGCGAGAGGGGGCGCACTGCTGCCACCGCCACCCCTCCTTGCAGCGCGGCTCTGGGCGGTGCTGTTTACTGGGAAGCCCCACCAAGCTCCGCCGAACTTCCTCCCAGGTAAGAGCCGCCAGAATTCTAGGTTCTTGAGTTGCCTAGAGCGGAACATCCACGAGGTCGGGGAAGGCTTCGACGGACCGCGGCGCAGGCGGCCCTTCTGCCGAAGGGCGGCCCAACAACGGCCACGAGGCCGAGAGCGCTTTGCGGGCAGACTGGCAGTGGCGACCCTAGTCCCTCGCGGGGCCCACGCAGAGGGACGAAACAATGGCCTCCAACGGCTTCTCTTGCGCTGCTACTGACCGCCGAGAGGACTTATTAGCCGTTGGGATCCTACGCGGTCGGGGGAGGGAGAAGGGGGCAAGACATGTGACCGCGCGTAGGCCCGCATCTTGCGCGTGCCACCGAAGGAGAGAGCTGGCCCTATCGCGGGAGCGCGCGCGGTCTGTCCAGCTGGTTCTGTTCGCCCAGGTGGTGCTCCTGTGGCGGCGCGGGTTGCCGTAAAGAAAGGAGAAAGCTTGGCCCCCAGCGTCGCCTGACACCCTCAAGCTAAAAAAATAACGCTGCGGCTGCAGGTCAAGCTCGCGCGCCGCTTCTCAGGTGCTTAAAACGGAGAGGGAGAGCGCGTGCCAGTTCCCACGTGTCTCCCGGAGCGGCTGCGGCCGGCGCAGGCGAGGGTTGGGGGAGGGGTGACATCCGTTTGGGGGGAGGGGCGAAGTCTCGGATTGGCTGCCGGGGGGGGGGGCGCAGGGCGAGAGCGCCGGCCTCTGAGTGTGGTTTCTTGCGGGTTGCCGCCTTTTCTGTCTTAGGAAGTTGCAGCGCAAACTTTTTAAAAAATGTTCTAAATTTCATAGCAGCGTTGAGGGGTCACATCTAGCTACAGAACATAAACCAATTTGACGGCTGTAGACAACCATCTTGGTCCATGCAAAACCAAGAAAGAAAGGTTTTTTTTTCTGTGATACGTTTGGCGTGCGTGCGTGTATGTTATGTGTCATCAAGTCGCCACCAACCTATGGCGATCCTGTGAATGAAAGACCTCCCAAATGTCTTATCGTTAACAGACTTGAAAAACTGAAGGACGTGACTTACTGAGTCAAGCCACCTCGTTTTGAATCTTCCTCTTTTCCTACTGCGTTCAATTTTTACTTCGATTTAGTAAATGGGTGAAAACCTCCAATGTAGCTTTTGTTGTTGAATGTTAAGGCATGTTTATGCCTTTTTTTTTTTTAGTATTTTAGCTCCCTCCCCTTTTCTGCTTCTTTTCTGATACACAGCTGAGCTCAAACCAGCACATTTGACTATGATTTACAATTGCAATTTCACCAACAGGCTTTCTGAGAGTTCAAGCAAATATCCTTAGACTACTGTTTTTGGAATAAAATGCCTGGCAAAACAGAAAGAGTTGCATGGACAAATACATCATAAGCCTCTAACAATATAATAAATACACAATTAAAAATCCAGCCAGTTCTTCCAAAAAGAGTTTAACTTTCATCAAAAGCCCTCTGCAATAAGACAGACAGCTTCACACGCCTCCCTGAATGCTGTGAGGGAAGGGACTCTCTTCACCCACTCCCGGAGGCCACTTTAGTGCTTGACTCTGGAAATTAGCTTGTACAGGTTAGTCCACTGTAATTGCCCATAGTAATTGCCCCAAATTATGTTTTCATAATGAGAACTCCATCCTGTTAAGGGGTTTCGGCTGCATACCACTGTTGGGATTTTAAAAGCCAATTCTGTGATTAGCAAGCTCATTTATTGTGCTCTATACAAGTTTTACAAATGAGATATAGTTCCACTCTTCAAGGATTCTTTGTAAGTGGTTGAAATTGCAATATAAGGTTAGGACTGAGTTGATAAAATTATTGGCTGTACATGCTTGGATTGTAGATATTGTCTAATGAATGGTAGAAGTGAATTGCTTGTCACCAGTGTGTGATAACTGGATGATTGTACAATGAAAAAGAAATGTATTGTACAGTCCTCCTGTTTAATTCTCACAAATGTTGACTGTATTCTTCGTGCTAACCAATTCCTCTGTAGTTTAGGTATTTTATTGCTTAATTTGTTTCTCAGGAAAGTGGCCATGAGAGGAATGCTATCAGCACTGTACAAGATCTGGAGTTGATATGAGAATATACAACAATATATGTGATGGATAATCATCCAGTTGTGTTAGGGAACCAAGATGGCAAGACAGCTTCAGGTGCAGCACCTACATTTTCCATCCTTGCAAAACAGCCACAGTGCAGTGGAAGAGCTGATCAAAGAAACTTGCTTTCAAATCATGATAGCTGTGATCTTATGAGCAGTGCAATATCCTCAGTAAAATCTAAAGTGAAGACTTGCCTTCCTGCAAATTGTACCTCTGGAGGCATTACTGTCACCCTGGACAACAATACTATGTGGAATGACTTCTACCATTGCAATACAGAAATGATTCTCACTAAGCAAGGAAGACGGATGTTCCCGTACTGTCGATACTGGATCACAGGCCTGGAACCCAACCTAAAGTATATCTTGGTCATGGATATTTCTCCTGTTGACAACTTCCGCTATAAATGGAATGGTTATAGTTGGGAGCCCAGTGGGAAAGCCGAACCTCATGTCTTGGGGCGGGTATTTATTCACCCAGAGTCCCCTTCTACAGGTCGTTACTGGATGCTCCAGCCAGTGTCTTTCTACAAACTCAAACTTACTAACAATACCTTGGACCAGGAAGGGCATATCATTCTGCACTCTATGCACCGCTATCTACCTCGACTACACCTGGTGCCTGCTGATAAAGCCACAGAAGTTATTCAGCTCAATGGTCCTGATGTCCAGACATTCACCTTCCCACAGACAGAGTTCTTTGCAGTGACGGCCTATCAAAACATACAGATTACACAATTAAAAATTGGCTATAATCCATTTGCAAAAGGATTAATGAAAGATGGACTGAAAAGTAGATTCCAGTATGAAGTAAAGCAAAATGCTATGTCACTGCACGAAGCCTTTCCTAATTGTGACAGATGTTCTTATTCTCCTGGAGCTGTTATTTTGAATTCTGGGCAAAGAGACCTAAATGCTTCACACAGGAGCCAGAAGATGTGTAATACTGGTTTGGAAAGAGAATCATTTATTTCGGACACCAATGAGCATGATGAACAAGCATTAAAGCAGGAGTCATCTGAATTGTAAGTTGATATATATGTAATTTGGGGGGAGGGTTGGGTTACAGTGAGCTTTGTTATAGTTATTCCTGCAGGGTAGCTTCTAAAAGAGTAATACCTGCGTGGAATTTAAAAGCAACAAGAAATGGATTGTGTTTTTGAGCTTTGAAAATGTGTACAATTTTCTGGCTCATATTCATATTGTGCCTTGCTCCCCTAGTTATTGGGTTTTTTCTGATATATGTTACATTAGTCTGTTTTTAGAACGAGTACAATTTATTTACATACTTACTTAATGCTTTTTTAATTTATGCCCCCACTTTTCTCTGCAAGTGGCTTACACCAATCTCTTCATTTTATTTCCACATCAACCCTCTGAGATCAGTCAGGCTGTGTGTGTGTGACTGGCATAAGGTCACTTAGCAAGCTTTCATGGTGAAGCAGGGATTTGAACCTGGGCCTCTCAGATCCTAGTCCAACACTTTCATTACTGCACCACCCTGGCTCACATGCATTATCATTTATCATAGTAGGCAGTTGAGCAAAAATACCATCTCAAATGCTTCTGGCCATCACTCATTGGGAAAAAATGGACAGTGAAGTGTTGCCCTAGTTGAATAAGTTTACTGTGGTATCTGATTGGCTGCTGCTGACAAAATTTGTACTTAGCTGGTCTGTTGTTTTCTTTGCCAGTGGACATTTCTTCTGTTCCATGTGCTCATCAGTTAGGCTATTATGGTGATACTTCTGAATAAGCATATTAATTAGTCCTATTGATTACACTGATGTTTGCTTCTAAGTTAGTATAGCCCTAAGCATAGTATAGCCCTATGCTTAGGGCTACAACATAGAAATAGATATATAGATGGGACTTCAGTAACTGAGGAATAAAACTTACTTCTGAGTAAACATGGTTATATACGAGTAATAGTGGGACTACATAGGATGATAGCAATTGCTTTGTTCTGTGTTTATTTTTTTAAAAATGCAGTACATTATAATCTGATCCTGTGTATGTTTAATCAAAAATAAGCACCACCAACAGTCCCAGTAGAAATGCATACTAAGATAGTATTGCTTCTAAGGCTACAAATGCATGCATACTTACTTGAGAGTTGGTCTCACTGAATTGAGTTGAACTTCACTGTAAATAATAATAGATGAGAATAATTCACTGAACATTAAATGTGTAAATAAAACTGTAGTCTGAATTTATAGAGTCCAGAGATGTTATTAGTTTATAGAAGTTCTATATTGTTTCAGTTAATCAGTGATCCTTTTTTATTCAAGAAATGCTGATTATTATAGGCAAAGATCATAAGGTTGCAATAGGGGCTGCTAAAACAGTGGATCCAATCTTACAAACAGAGAACAGAAGGACTTCATAGAACAGATCTCTTCCCTCTACAGTCTCCTGCACCCCTGAAAAGCTATCTCGTAAGGTTGGGTAGCCCCCAGGAATAGAGCATAGGTAAGGGGTGCTGCTGGAAGAAGGAATTGGCAGAAGATGTGCCCTCACCTCTTGCACAAATTCTTTTTCTGTCTGCAGGAGAATTCAACTCTGGGTGGGGAAATTCTTGGAGATTTGGGACTCCGGGGTGGTTGGAGTTGAGGAGGGAAGGGGAAGGACCTCAGCAGGGTATAATGCCAGAGTTCACCCTCCAAAGCAGATGTTTCCTTCAGCGGAACATATCTCTATAGTAGGGAGATCAATTGTCAATCTAGGAGAACTCCAGGCCCCACCTGAAGGTTGGCAACCCTACCAAGGGTGTGTGTGTGAGAGAGAGAGTGAGAGAGAGATTTCCACTGAACTCTCCTTAACTTTAGCACCCTGTGCTGCATCCCTCTCTGTTCGGAGGAGAACAGAACAGGGTTCCAGATCTTCAGAAGCATCAGGGGCACAAGAGGCTGCAGGAGGCATGTGGGAGAATCAATTTCATAAACTCTTTCCATCTATGGCTTGTTGTATTGAAATTATTTATTTATTTATTTATTTATTTATTTATTTATTTATTTATTTATTTATTTATTTATTTTGACTTATATCCCACCCTCTCCACGAATGGGCTCAGGGCGGCTCACATCATCATTAAAACACAATAAATTAATAGTCAACTTTAAAAACAGATTTAAAAATGTATATTAAAATACTCCAGCGCCATTATACATAGACCACTTTGGATACTAATAAAAGACCTACGTAAGTCATAGCTGTGGCTAAAACACAAATATATTGCAATCATTACTTGGTATTTTCTACCAATATGGATATTTAGAAGGTAGAGAAACTCCTAAGCGTAATAGTATATAATTAGGAATTTTTATATTTTGGTATCTTTTAAAAAAAAATTTATTTCTCCAGTCTAATAGCTAACGCTTGTGAAAGTAACTCCCATGTGAAGCCTCTGCTAATCTCAAATGAAGGCATCAATATTTCCATTGAAGAGGAGCTGGTAGATGACTGTGATTCTGCTCCAAATGTCAATACAGAAAGGATATGGATGAAGCAGGAAGACACCCATAAAGAGACAAAAGATTTTTCCTGTAATGATGACGATCCCATACTGGAGAAGCAGTTGAAGAAACATAGTAACATGAGAAGAAAGGTAGTGGTGATAAATTCCCACAAACGATCCAACAATAGTCCATTGGGTGTTGCCAAAACAAAAATGTTAAAATTGGACAATGGGACAATGCCTGTAAAGGACTGTGAGGTCACCAAGAGTATGGTAATGGTCCCTAATCTTCAGGCCAGTTTTTCTTCTTGTGGGATGGATAAATCCTCACTGAGACATTCAACATGTTCATTTCCTGTGCATTTTGAAAATATTATTAGACCACTTGATGTTGTAGAAACAAAAATTAAAAAACTTTTTTCTGGAAATGAAAAAGCACAGAAATGTAGTTTAGTCAAAGATGTGCCATGGGAAAACATTCAACTATGTAGCAGCCATTCCATGAAGAAAAAAACATCTTATTTCAAACTTGTGCCCTCAGCAGCCGCCAAATTCATTGTTGAAGGAAAAAAGCCAAATATAGCAAAGAAACCTGTGTTGAGCCATGATGCTGATAGTAATCCAAGTGCTGTATTATCAGGACCATGTAGGAGAGGGAGACCACAGAAGCTGAAATTTCCAGAGATTAAACAACCCTTGAAGTATACCACAAGTGTTATAAGGAATAGTTGTGCAGCTTTGGGACCACATTCTGACCACCCAGAGTTTATGCTTGATCTTGAGGATGTGGATGGAGTCCTATTTGTATCCTTTGAATCAAAGGTAAATCTGTGGGTTTTAATTTAGTGTTGTCAGATACAACAGGTAATAATTAAGTTCCTTATATGTCAGTTTCTTATATGTCAGTTCCTTATACATATGATTAAAAGCTGAAGGTTCATTTCCTCTTAGCAGGGAACAATAAGATCTCAGAAGGGGTGATCCCCTGCGCTTAAAGAACATTATGGGCTTATTTTGTTAAACTCTTACTAGCTTTGAATTTAATAATTTGGATCTTGAATTTTGTATATGATAATGCAGAATTTTATTATATATACCAGTTTATTTCGGTTGGTTTGTATAAAACTTACATTGTATTGTCATATAAAACTTTGGCAGATTGTCTCTTTTGTGAGCTTGGAATATTGTTTTATGTATACCATTTAATATTTATTTTAGCCCCTGTTTATATATATATAGGAAGGTCTCCATAGTCACACTATTGATAAATCTGGGAGAACAGAAGATCTGCAAAATGTACAGAATCCTTTACAGATTACATATGATTCAGGTACTGACTTAGCGTGAAGTAATTGTGATGGGATTGTCTTAAGAATGTTATGAAACAATATTCAAATGGTATATTCACATTCTAACCACTGTATGTTTTTTTTTCCTTTGGCAGGCTGTCAAGAAAAGTTAAGTCTGCTAGAAACAAAGCTCTTAGAAGATTTGAAGTCTTTCAGACACAAACAAGTGATACATCCCAGTCTTAGAGAAGGTGTTTGTAGACAATGTATACCTTGGCTATCATGAAAGATAAATAGAACATAGTCTGCATTGACAAAAACTGTTGCTAAATTGATCCAGATACATTTTTTATGGTTGAAATGATACGTGCAGATCCACTATCCGTAAAAAAAATTATTTGGGAAGAAGTGCCTTTTTCTTACAGCTATACTGTGTAAACAGTTTAGCTGTATTTTTATTTGACCTAATATGAGTACTGCGCAGATTTGATGTTAATATTGCCCTCCATCTTGTGGATCAGATCCAGTGATCTACCAGCAGAAGGACCTGGAAGCTGCTGATCTTTGCAGCAGTGCTGCTCCCTTCAGCAGCTACTTCTGCTCCTAGGAAAATTGATTCATGGGGCCTTAGGATTCAGGTGGACTAATAGCCATGCAAGGGGCTGCATTAAGGACAGGAAGGGAACAGAATCGCTCCTTCTCACATCAGTAAACTGTGCTCACAGGAGCAGGAAGCAATTTCATCCCTTCTCCCTTCTTAAGATAGTTTCCTTTCCAAAGTGCCTGTTAGTCCATGCAAGTCCCATACACCCAGGAATCAGTTTTACCAGGGTTTGAAGGGACTACTTAAGTTGAGGGGAAAGAAAGGTGCTTCTTGTGCCAATGGATCTGTAGATCCAATCCATGAAATTGATTCCTTTATTTGTTTCTGAGAAGGCTGGTTATTCACATAATCTAACTTGATCTGTAAAAATGCTTGAGGTGGTCTTTTGTTCTTCCAGTGGGAATGAAGCTGGGCTCTGTGGACCCAACAATTAGCATTGACCTAAAATATTTGGGTGTACAGCTGCCTCTGAGCTCTTCGAAGGATCATTTATTTGGTAACAACCAAGGAACAAGTCCCAGTTCTTTAGGTAAATATGTTTTAAAATTGATAACATGTTAGAATATTAGTGGGCAAGAAAAGCATGAATGTTTTAATTTTAATAAAATCTTATTTTATTATTCTTTTCCTAGAATTAATTTTTGATAACTTGCTAATTTGGACACTGGTTAATAAGCTAACTTTGCTGCCTTTACTTTTAGATTCTGGCCTTTCTTTCATTTCCAAGACTGGGAAAACTGATAATTTTAGAAAGATAAAGGGGTGGCAGGAAAAATTCCACTCTGCTGCTGAGCAGAAAGGTGAGGGATAGACTCTGTATGTGTGATGGTTCTACAAACAGAAAGTCTTAATTTTGCTAACTGGACAAAGAGGAATAATTTGCCAATATTGTAATAATGTCTTTGATTTTTTAATGGATTTGTGTATCTGGGAATGTAATGAAATGTTTTCGAGAGATGCTTTGGTAAAGGGATAGGGACCATGGAGTATATAGAAAGTACTGACCATTGCTATAAGTATGCTCCTACTATGTAATTTCTGTATCATTTAATGTGTAACATTAATGCTTATATTTTGTTTCAGCTCTGTTTTTAGATTTCTGTTTATTTTCAGGTTTCTACAATCCACACATCTATTGGATGTCCTGTTCCGGTTGGTTTAAATTGTCTCACAGTGTGTGATCCGTTTTGGATCTCAGTGAGAAAGGTGGACTATAATTGATGTAAACAAATGATAAATTAACCTAATAGTGTAAATCTTCCACTTTCCTAATGATCAATTTTCCGTTTTTTTCATTTTTATAAGGAACTTAAGATTTGATTGATGCTGAAATATTTTTGTTTATACAGCGCGCACACACGCAATTATATTTAACACCACTTCCCAGGATTTCACCCTTCCTAAAAACAGAACCTCTGTGGGTCTCTGTAAATGACTTCCTATGAGTTCTTAGCATTAAATTAACTAGACTGCAGCTGGCGAGACTGTTGAGAGAGAGGCAAAAACTGCCATCCCCAACAAAATGGAATCACTAGCAGTGGGAGTATATTTTACTGGTTAATAAGTGATGCTGATTATTTTATTCTGTTTGTGGCAACAATTGCTTTTTGTTGCTTGTGTTCCTGGAAGAACATCAGGGTTTAGATCCTAACCATGTTTTCCGTTGATGGAAGGCACTTCTGCCATTAGAAAGGAAGGATGGTTTTTGATAATTTCCCTCCTCCCACTGCAGGACAACCCCACTTCACTCGCACACATACACACTGCTTCCAGGGGTTCACAAAGCCCTGCGGGCATGATGGGAAGATCATGACAGTCTGCAGTCAAATGGGGGAGACAAGAACATTTTTTTCTCTAAGTGTTCCACTCCTGCTAGATAGGATCTAAGTCCAAGATTTTTTTCTTTACTTTCTTTGTGTGGCCTTTAAAAAAGAATAAAAATAGGGAATTGTTCTCAAAGGTTCCCTTTTACATTGATTTTTCAGGGAATCTATTTTGTATTTCCTTTGAAGTCAAGTTGGATTTTATGCGCTTTTAGATAGTTGTGATTTAACATCTTTCTGTGTCACATCTTGCATTTATCCAGGTAGCATTCCAGAGGGATCCTTGAAGAATCGAGCAGCCTTCTGTAGTGATAAGCTTGATGAATATTTGGAAAGTGAAGGGAAACAAATGGAAACAAGTATGGAAATTTCTACTAGCTTCTCCAGTCACCCTCTGGTTTACCAGCTTTCATCTGAAAGGAGCAACTATGTTCAAGCACATGACAGCATTCTAAAGAAGACATCTACTATTACTCCACCCACATCTTATAGTCTGAATTCTCCTTTGCCTTCCATTTTTAGAAAGAGCAGAAGAAATGTTTACAGTAAACAAGCAGCTTCTAGAGGCAGCATAGGATTCAATAATTCGGCAGTGCCTTTACCTGTTTTATCAAAGGAGAAACATAACTTCCAAACCTTGGAAGACAAATGTATTCATTCTCAGCCAAACAGCAAAACGGATAATACAGTAGATGTTCTTATGATACCAGACTTAGATGAAAATATGCAGGGAAAACAGAGAAGTATATGCCAATCAAAGCAGAACAGTCACTTATCTAAGTCTCAGAGAAAGCTGATGGACTTGGAGGGTTATGCATTGCAGGATGGGAAGGCACAAACTTATATTACTGAGGAACGTGCAGACTTTTCTCTGACAACTTTGTTCATTTCACAGGTAAGCAACTGTAATAGTTACACATTCATTATTGATTGTTTATGGTTAGATGTGCATATGCTAAAAATGGGGCACATACATCTATATTATTTTTCTTCTCTAGTCCTTTTGTCCATTAAATGTGCTTAGTTAGGTTTTGAATAACAACCACATCCTGTGATTGTTATACACAGACTGTTGTATTAAAGGCCAGCTATGTTTAATCATACCTGAGCAGGTTGACGTGAAGTTGATAGACTTGGAGGATTGTGCATCACAGCAGGGGAAGCCACAGACTTATGTTTCAGAAGAGCGAGCAGATGTTTCCCTCTCAGCTCTGTTTACTGCTCAGGTTAGTAGTTTAATAGGGCTTTCCCTTGTCTTCTTTATACTTATGATTTCTGAGGTAGTTTTAAATCTAGGAAAATGTTGTTATTGCATTGTCCTGTTGATTTTATACAGTTTATGTATTCAAAATGTGTGTCTAGATACTTGTCTGATTATGTGGATGTATACACTCTTTCAGGCTTTACTCAACCACAGACATGTTTGCAAATTAATCAGAAGGCAAACCACACTGTGCAGCAGCAATTTTTGCCAACATGGGTGTGTTTGTACTAGCTTAGCTCTTGAGAAGTCCCAACCTACAATTTCCGGCAATACAAAATGCACGTTAGAATGTCTGAAGGGAAAGATGGCCCTAATAAAGGGGACTCCCATAAAGAAGCCTTTGCATGGAATTCTTGCATGCTGTAATGGTCAAGAAGAGGAGTGGAAACTGGAACCAATGAATAAGTGGGAGAGAAGAAATGATGACGGTAAGTAGTAATTCAAAACTGTTTCCAAATTGCATATTTGTCTGAGAGACTGTATTCAGTATATAATCAGAATAGTCCAAAATATAGAGTGCATAGATAGTGATTAAATAAAGCATCTTTGTGTGTTATCAGTTTACTTTTTCAATAAAGTACCGTTTTCTGTAGTTAAATTTTTATTGCAGTAGATCTCTCATTTGATCCTACTTTACATCAATTAAAGTATCAGCATACAGGATATTGGTTGCAAGTTGAGGTACATACTTCCCTTTGCTTAGAGTTTTGATTTGAAGCAAGATTAATGGTACTGGACTGAAAATTTTTAGAAATAGGCTTTGTTTTTTGTTGCTGTGGTAAACTGTTTCTTCTCTATCCTTCCTTTACCAGTGTACAAAGCAGAGCTAGAGCAATCGTCCATAAATTTCCCAATATGTGTAAAAGGAGAGGAGACTGATAAAAAACCAATTTATATTTCAACACCATCTGCCACTAAATCAACAAAATGCATGATGCTGCCTCACTCAGAAGTCGTATTACCTTTCAATAAGCTAAACCCTATCTACAAAGGAGTTAAATTGGAGCAAGTGAAAACATCTAATTCCATATCTGTGGTAAGATGGGGGAAATAGTTTTGTTTTACTATTAATGGCTTTATTTGAAATCACTATTTTTTTTAAAAAAATAGCATTTTCAGATATAATTCGAGTAGAGTGAGTAAAGATAAGTTGGTGGAGGATAATGTGGTAGTGTAGGTCTGTCAGTGGAGGAAAGAATTTGAGTGGGTAACTTCTCTCATTTGCTTCATAGGCAGAGCCATGCAAATGAACTGAGACTTTATCCTTGTCAAGAAGAAGGATCTCCTGATTACAGTCCTTTCTATTCTTCAACTTGAAATCCTGAGATTCTCTCCCCTACCTTCTAGATACATATATTTTATTCTGCTAAAGTTCTTTCACTCCTCAGTCTCCCTTGGCCAGAAGGTCAGGAAGCTTAGGCAGTAACTTTCCTCTGAGGATTCTCCTGACAGAACATGGGGCTGTGGCATTCATTTTGTGGATCTAGAAATTCTAGGGAATTATTTTGCGGTTGAAACTTTGCACAGCATGAATGGGCTTGAGCTCAGGTCCATCAATCTAGCCTTTCCCAGTAATCTACCGAGGGCTCACATTCTGGTGTGAACAGACAGCTTTCTTAGCGGCTATTACAGACAGATTTTGGAAGTTAGTGCCTTATCCATTCAAAGAGAGCTTTGCTTTTTCAATAATGGCGCAACTGGAAAAGGTCCAAGAACCAGAGCCTTCTGCCCTATAGAACCAGATGCTTCTAAGAATTCTGGCAGGAATAGGCATTGGAAGAAACTTGTATGGTTATCCTGAATGAGAAACAGGAGTAGAACCTCTGGGCTTCATTCTTGGCTGAAGAGGTAAAGAGGTTTAGGGAGGGGGTGCCAAAATTCCTTCATATTGCCTGAAAACTCAAGGAATTTTCCCATTCTGCTGGGTCAGGATCCTACTGACTAAGCAACCTTGCTTTGGAACTGAGAATTCCATTAATGTGTAGAGCCTCAGATGTGCCATTTTGCCCACTGCTCAAGAGAAAGGACTCACTGCCTCCTTGAACAGATTCTTGTTCCTCTCTGTCAATTTACATGGACTTTCACCCAAATATGCTTCTGCAAATGTAGTTTTAACACAGAATTCTTTAACAAATATTTTCACCCTGAATTCTTTGGTAGCTCTTCAACTCACCCCAAATGTGGACACTGCACTAACATCCAGGCTTGGATTTCCTCCTATATTGCTATGGGACAGACATTGGTACTTAACATGAAAATTGTTTATTTTTGGTAGATAGAAGGAATCATGTTACTTAAAAGGTGTTAAGGTGTTCCTGTTTGTTCTCTGTATTACAACATGCCTTTTTTTTCTAAATTATTTTTTCTGCTACTGCTATCTGTCACTTCATGCCATAATGGGGAATTTCATCCTCCTACTGGCAGAGATAAAGTCTCAGTTTATTTTCATAGTCCTGCCTAAGGATCAAGTGGGAGAAGCATCCTGGCCTGCACTTCCTCCATCCATCACGAAGAAACTATCACGGTATGTACCAGTGTGCTATTGTAGTGGCTGAAATGAATTCTGTTGCCCTGAGCTTCTTCCTCATTGCTGGCTAAATGAAGGAAGGGAAATTGCTTTTTTAAAAGCAGGCTATTTGAGTCTAGGTAGGAAATTCTGGTCTTTGGTTTTGTTGTTTGGAACTTATATAGTCAAAAGGTACAGTTAACACTTCTATTGCAAGAGTTTTGCCCTTTTTCAAAATATACTTCAAGTTCCTGTAGCTCAGCAGTGTTAAGATGTTTTTTCTTGTCCAGACTATCATGCTACCATGTCAGTTCTTGGATGGAGAAAGAGAAATTCATTATGAAATGATTTGAGGTGCCATTATGTCCCCTGCAGGGTGTTGTGTTCTGCAGGCAAGCAGCTCCTGGTGGTCCCTGGCCCAACGGATATCTTTCTGGCCTCAACCAGGGCCAGGACCTTTTCTGCCCTGGCCCCTGCCTGGTGGAACGCTCTCCCACTGGAGACTCGGGCCCTGTGGGACCTATTACAGTTCCGCAGGGCCTGTAAAATGGAAATGTTCCACCGAGCGTTTGGCTGAGAACCAGCGGATGTTCTTTCACCCTTCCACCACCACCTTTTCCGTGACTGCCTTTGGCCATGTGTATGCCCACATGTTATGTCTCACATGTGGCTGCCGATTGTCTGTTTAAGTGGCCTATACATAGAAGGGGCCTGATCTATTTTAATGATTGTTTTAAATTACCTCTGATTTTATAGTTTTTATGATTAACTTATTGTATTGTATGCATGCTGTGAATTGCCCTGAGCCCATTTGTGGGGAGGGTGGGATATAAATAAATAAATAAATCTTAAGAGAGTACACTTGCAGGAAAGAATTCCATGTTGTCATTTTGTGGTGTGCTTTGTTACTGAGAAAGATTGTAAACATTCCTTCACTGTGTAAAGTTCTAAGTTGCTGACATCAGCTATCATTATATATGTTAATACTGGGAAGACTCTTGAAAAATATTTTATACTTAAGATACTTTCTTGCTCACTACTAATTTTTTATTTATCTTTCTTAGGACAGTGATTGTGAGCTTCCTGAAGAACTTTGTGATACAGAGAATGACTCTGGAGGTGAGATCTGTAAACTAAATCTCTGTTAACAATTTTTGCAAATATTATTTTAAAACCAGGGGCATATAAAATAAACTTGGTTCTTCACTAGCTATTCTAAAAACAATCTGCTTCTTGCTTAAATAAGAATGGTACCATAAACTGATTTGGAATATAATACAATACATTATTTGTATATTTCAGCAATTGTGATCTTGTGACCCAAACTAACATTTACTCATCATACAGTTCCTAGATTGGTTTAGCTATGGGCGACATGGCAGTGTATAGAAAAAGAGGTATTTTATAAGAAATCCATTGCATGTTTAAGAAAGTGACATCACTCCTGTGTTGTCAGTAGCAGCTATTTTCTTCATGGCTTGTGTACAGTTCAACATGTGGGATTCTACAGATGCTTGGCATATTGGAAACATTCTATAAAATTCAATCAGCAGAATTTTTTCCTCCTCTTGAGCAAGTAGAGTGAATTGTTTGCCATTCATTTGCTCTCTCACCTCTCTGATAATTATAATAACATTGGGTTTATATACCACCCTTTCAGGACAACTTAATGCCCACTCAGAGTGGTTTACAAAGTATGTTGTTATTATCCCCACAACAGTCAGCCTGTTAGGTGAGTGGGGCTGAGAGAGCTCTGAGAGAACTATGACTGACCCAAGATCACCCAGCTGGCTTCAAGTGGAGGAATGGGGAATCAAACCCGGTTCTCCAGATTAGAGTCCCGCGCTCTTAACCACTACACCATACTGGCTCTCGTGAAAATTGCAGTATGGAGGATCCTACATCAGTTTGGATTCTGGACAAAATCTCCTTTGATGGAAGGAATTTCTGTCAGTGGAGCAGGACTTCTTCACCTACCCCTACCTACTGTAGCCCCAAATGTCCCCCTAAATGTGGGGAAAAAGTTTCCCATCAATTTCCATTACTGGAAGTTTTCCTCTATATCCAAGTTTTATTTGCGTTTAAGTTAGATTTTCATTATAATACCTTGTTGAGTTTTATTGAGATGGCTGTCATGAGCACAAAATAATGAGGCTTAAGTTGCTGCTTCATCTTGTAGTGCACAAGTTGAACCTCAATTGCTTGCGCAGTTTGTGACAGTAAATTCTCTTTGGGATGCAGCAATGAGCTTGGTTTATCTTGTCAAGGAGAGAGGCATAATGTCTGTTCAACATGCTTCAACAGAAGATGACTCAGAAGAATAACAAACAAGGATAAATTGAGATTTACATTTTGTTTTGTGATTAAATTAAAACATATAGTCTGACTAGCTAGACTCCATCAGTGGAATTGTGTACAGCCCTCTTTAGTACTTCTGAGTTAGTGTTGATTTCCAGGGTGGTCAAGTTATCAGGTATTCTGCATTGACTTGCAGTATGCTTTGAATTTTTAACTATGCAAGGTATTTTATTTTGTAAGAAATTTTCTTCTTTCTGTTTGTTCATAACAACACAAATTAGGTGACAGCAGCCAGCCTTAAAGATTGTCTTAAGGTACAGAGAATGATATGGTTCCTTGGCTGCTGTTCTACTCCATCAAGGTTCTCCTTCTCAGCAGTTACATGGCAGAAAATAATTATTGCCTTTGTTCCTTCAGGGTCTAGTGTAGGAATGCCCTTTCAGGAATGTCTGTGCTTCCAGAGACAACTGTATGTTGTTCCAGTTCAAATCCTGTGCTCCCTGCTCCAGAGGTGCCATCGCAAACAGTTCAGTCCAAACCTTCACTAGCTATTTCAGTTACTCAGGCAACATCCTTTCTTCTTCCAGAACCTAATCTTGTGATAGAAGCTGACAGTTTGTCATCACAATTACCTCCTGCAGGAATGAAAAACATTGCACAAGTGGCAGGTTCTGATTCTAAAAGTGCATGCTACTCCAATCAGCACCCAAGTAGTGCAGCTAGTTTAGTACAGTTTCAACCTGGCAGTTTAGCTTTGCTTCAGCTTCTAGGACAAAATAGTATTTTACACATTATCAGCATATTTTACCTTTCAAATTTACAGGCAATTCAGTGAATGCAAATCAAAAAGAGGAGTTGGGTAACATAAAGCTGGAAGAAGGAAAAATATTGCATGTGCAAGAGGCAGTTTTCATAGAATCAAAAGTCACCATATCAGATCTGATACCAGAAGAAAATGAGCTGCTATTAAATCAGCCAGATAGTTTTGAAGACAGAGGAACCAGCATGATTATATCTGACAAAAATACAAGTGCCTCAGAGACAGTTTTGAAGCATACAGGAAAAGAATTGACCAGTGAGGCACCGTTTATATATCCTGACATTTCTACAGATGCTGTATCATCAGACCATTCATACATTAGCAGGAAACCAAACATGGAGACAGCTGAAGTGACGATTGAGAAGGAACAGCATGCTAAATATCTTGGAGGTAAATCAGATAAGATTTCAGAAGGTTATAAGCAAACTACCATTCTTGAAAGTAATGTATTACAGGAAAATTCCAGAATCCAGGAAGAGATTGTGCAGTTTAAAAGATCAAGTGAAAAGCATGCAGACATCGCTCAAACACAGAGGCCAGCGACTGCTTCAGAAACACATAAACAGACACAGCTGACATCGGAAGAAATGGTCACTGTTGAATGGCCGTCACAACAATCGCAGATTATAAGTATGAACTGTACAAAAATGCAGCAGAGAGGGACCAGATCCACTCCATGTCAGTGGGAAAACAAAAATGACTTTTCACTGTCCACAAAGCACTGGAAGGAGGAAAGAACTGAACATATAAAACCTGAAAGAGATGAGGAAGAGAAAAAGACACCTGGGGTAAACTTTACAAAATTCCAAAATACTGTACCAAGAAAGCAATGTAAAAAGACGGTGCAAGAACTTTCATCTAAAAGAAATAATGATTTTCAGGGGGACAGTCAAAGTATTAAAGATAACCTTGTTCAAATCAACAAAACATCCAGCCAGTCAGTTGCTAAATGCTTAGAAAGGAATATATCCAAAATAAATCACCACAAAAAAGGTTTAATGCCTATTGACACTATAATGAAAAATACAGAACACAATGGAAACAGGGATGATTTTGCAGAAGAGATGATTGATAGAGTGCTTGGCTACAAAACTGAAAATATATTGAACACGGAACTGGTGAGCATTAGCTCTTTTAAAATGAAAAATTTCAACAGCAAATTGTTTTAGCTATAATACAATTGGATATAGGACTGCAGAAGCCATTGTGGGCAACTGAGATCCCTGTTGCCACTGCCTGAGAGCCAGGAATTTCAGAGTCCACAATCGGCAGAGGCACTTTGGGAGATTCACACATGCGTTTTTTTATACTGGGAAAACTTCCCAGTCTCTTTCACTGTTCAAAATGGCCTGTTACTTCTCTCATAGAAGCTACTGTTTACAAATATCCTGTTGCTGAATGTTTAATTTTTTCAGCAGTTAGAATGTTTGTAAACATTCCATGAGGCCATATGAAATTGCATTATACTGAATCAGACCATTGGTCCCTCAAGGTCAGCCGGTATTGTCTACTCAGATTGGTAGCAGCTCTCCAGGGTCTCAGATGGAGGTCTTTCACATCACCTGCTACCTGATCCTTTTCACTAGAGCTCCCAGGAATTGATCCTGGGACCTTCTGTATACTCTGTAACTGAGCCACAGTCCCTCCCTAAGAGGCTAATCCTCCTTAGCCAAAAATTATGGTATTTGGAGGCTTGACGAACACAACTTAGTCAACTTAGCATGATACAATATAATTTAAGATATACACAGAGAAAAACAAATTTCAGGTGCCTGTTTTTTGGGTTGGTGAAATGTAGTACTTATCCTAGTGCAGCTAGAAATTAAAATCAAAATCTGGTGCTAGCTGCCAAAAAAATTGAGGCTATCAAAAAGGCTCTTCTTCAAAAGTATTGCCACTCCAACAGGTTTAGTTTCCAAAATAGAAGGCATCCAAGCAATGACCTAATCTAATCCCTTTCAGTTTCCAGGGCAGAAGGGTGCTACAAATTCCATCATTCAACATATTGCATCTCCAATGAGAAAGAATGCAAAAGAGAAAGTTGAGTGTGGTGCTGTCCATCTAGAACAAAGGAAGTCACATATACAAGAGACAGAAACCATGGACTTCAAAGTCACAATGTCTCATAGCAAACCACAAGAACTAGTAACTCAGCCAGAGTCCCATGCAGAAAGGATCAAATATGACAAAAATGCTATTACTTCAAGGATAGTTGGGAAGAATACAGAAATGGTGGAGCAATTATCAAGGGATGCTTCCATATTCCAACTTGATGCTGTTTTAGCAGATCATTCCTATTTCCTCAAAGAAACAGCTAAAATGGAAGAGCGTGTTAAACTCTCTGAAGATAAGTCAGATGATATTTCTCAATTGGTAAGCCCAAAGGAGCTCCAGGCAATTTGAAATTTATTATGTAACATTTTTCAGTATGTTCCATATTTCTCTACTTCTGTTATGTACAATCTGGTGCTTGGATCCCATGGTAAATTTCTGCTAATGGAGGAGAAGGGGGCAATTGTTGCCAGATTCCTTTCCTGTCCCCCAGGAGCAGCATTTCAGGCTGCAGCGGGAGGGGGGAAGCGAGGACGTCCTGAGCCATTGACAGAAATGCCTTTGAACATTTACTGTGGGATCCAAGCCTGAGTGACAAGTAATCTTCACTGACTTCAGTGCATTGTTACTAGTGTGGTTTATGTGCAGGATTGCAGCCTATGAAGTTTTGAGACAGTCCAAAGATATGTAAATATGGAGAACGAAACATGCCGCCACAGATGTCTTGGAAACTTGCTCCCAATAACTAAAGAGACAACCAGTTTTATAAACAGAACAATAGTTTTTCTGTTTGGTACTGGAAACTGTGATGTGGAAGTGGCACACGGTTCTCCCCTCTGTTCAAATTTTAGGCTTGAATTTACAAATCTGTCTTGCACTCAGTCAAGCTTTTGGTCCAGGTCTAGCCCAGTACTCTCTACTCTGACTCAGAAGGAAAAATCTTTCCCAGCCCTGCTACTTAAAATCCTTGAACTGTTCTGTGGCCCTTCCTCAGTGGAGGTAATGCATACTTCAGTTACATAAATTACCTGGTTGAAAGCAACCATGGTCCTTCCTTCACCACTGTGTACCTGCAGTTACTTGGGTAAATTCTAGTGTGAATCAGTATTAACATGGATACAGCCTCAACTCTTCCAGTTATTGTAGTGCCTGAAAAAGATTATTCCATTATCATGTGAGTTGCTTTCATTTGTATTCCTGTACAGTGTGGATGAGCACAAACATGTCACTACACAGCTTGAACACCTCTGATAGGTGTAATTGTTGTCAACTATTGTTCTGAAACGTGCTGAAAGATTGTTTCATAATTATTCTTCAAGATTTTCAGGGCTTTGTAATTTAGAAATAGGTAGTATTGCTGTGTTGGTTGCAAAAGCTGAGTCATCTTTACAGTTCAAAATATACTGTGGAAAAAATTGTTGCTAAGACATTGCTGGCTTATGTTCTGACTTATTCTCATCTGAGTTTGAAATGGAACAAGTCATCTTGTTGAGATTTCTCTACAGGAGTAGGCCCTTTTTTGTCTGTGTTTAATACTTTGATTCAGGATAAAAGTGAATCCGGTGAAGGTAACAAAAATATGGATATTGAATTCACGGAGAAGGAGCTTTTACAGAAAACTAGTATCATGGATATTGAGACAGCAGCTGCCTGTGCCCTACCATCCAGAAACTTGTAAGCTTGCATTTGTGTTTAACTAACAGACAACTGTAAGCATGTGCTTTGTTATGTTTGTCTGACTGTTTTAAACTAACAATTGGATTTTCATTACAGCTCTGATTTTACCCTACCAAGCAGATTTAATTTATTTTATATGGTTCAGGGTTCTAGTTTTACAGTATGTTCTGTCCATGGACCACAGATAAAATGAGAATGCTTTTGTTGAAGCTTAAGTTATATTCTGAGCCAGATCCTAGTGTCTGTCTAAGCTCTCTGTGCTTTTTTTTTAATCTCCAGGCACTTTGTTCGTGACTATTCAGATAAGGAGATTACACCATCTCCTAAGGTAGATAAAATGTTTGTTCTCCTGTTGCTCCTTTGTAATGAGTGTGTTGTCAGCTGAAAAATACATTGTTTTTGTGTTTGAGTTTCCTCAAGGACGTACATTATATATCTCTCAATATAAGTTCACTGTTAACCTCTCCCCCCACCCTGTGTCTCAACTGAGAACCTCACAGTGCAATTCTAAACAGAGTTATACCCTTCTAACCTCATTGAAGTCAGTGGACTTGCTGTGGTAGTGTAGTCGCTTCAAAGCCAGGCAGCTCCTTGAGTCAAATCCTGTGAATCCATTCCACTAGCCAAGGTGCTGTCCTCTGATGACGGAGTCTTTCCTTTACACAAGACGAGGGGAAGCACCATCCATGGGAGGTAAGCACCTTTACTAGCAGAATAGATCCATGGAATCCAACCCCATAATTCTTTTCCCCCATCCCCAGTTTCTGACCAATTTCATTAAGGACAGGAAGTTGTCCATATAATCCCAATGTTTTAAAATAATATATAAACTGCAACTACTTATACAAATCTCTGCATTTTTGTTTTGTTTTTTATTTGTTCACAATATCATTGTCAATAGCAGGCTGAACTCAGGAACAGTAAGCCAAAGGATGTGGCACGAACTGTTGCTAGGTTTCGTTCAAAGCACACAGAAGAAGAATGTTGCCGCCGAAAAGAAATTAAAGAACTCTTTGAAAAATTGCAGATGACTTTGCGATTGCACAGCCTCCCTAGAGTTGCCAAGCGCATCCTGCTTGAAAAAGTAAGTGTGAAGAAATCCTTGAGCAGGGAAACTATTGCATCTTCACAGAAGCAAGAAGAAAATCTTGTGGAATGTAAAGTGTATGTTAAAAAAGTATACATAAAAACCAGAACAAAACCTCTTCAAGTATCAGTAGTGTTCCTTCCTTAGGGAAGCATGTCAGACAGGATAAATGCACCTGAATAATTTTTTCAGAGTACTTTGGCTGAGTAATTGCAGTGGTACATACCTGAGCTTTTCATTCTCACTTGGGTTTTTTTTTCTGGCTTGCATTTTTTTCTTTGCTGCAACTTGCTGCCTTGAAATATTTCAGAATATTCTTTTTTTAATGCCATAGAAACAGTTTGTTATTAACCTTTGCAAAGTGTCTGTCATCTCTTCATCTTTATAATGATTTGTGAGAAGGAAATAAAAGCAGTATTTGTTCTGTGCATATTTTACTAGAATTTAAAAATGACCTCTTGGTCCCTTAACAGGCCTTTGAAGAGATCCAGGGACTAACAGATCAGGCAGATAAACTGATGGGTCAGAAGAAGTTACTGATGCACAAGCAGGGCATCTTGATTCGTAAAGTATCTGCACTATCAGGTGAGATGGCTTTAGGGACAGAATGCATGCAAAATGAAATAAATACAAAAGTGAAGAATGAAATCCCAGTATATGGATACATCAGTATGGTTCTGACAAGTTTTGAATGTGGGAAGGAGGGATGAGTTCATGTAGAAGGGCTGTGTTTTCAAAGAAATAAATGGTAGCCAGATGTCTAACTTGCTGTCTCCCTTCTAATTGGCTCCTATCAGCTGTGTATTCTGTTGTTAAGTAGTGATGCTTTTGAACCGATTTGTGAGTTCCTGCAGTTGTTTTCAAGACAAATGTGAGGGAAGTCTGACTTTTTTCTCTGTAGGGAAGACAAAAGAGATTGTCTTGAAGAAACTACAAACTGCAAAGCAGAAAGCAATAGAAGTGCAGCAGCAACAGCAAAAACAGTCAGTGAAAGCTGTTGAAACTGCAGAGACTGCTAGGCCAGATATGCAAAACAGTCTTCCTTCTGAGACAAAAGAAGTGATTCTGTCTAAAAGGCAAGAGAAACCCATGCTACTTTCCAGGACTGGAAGTTGTACCACAGGTAAGCAAAAGGAAGAGGAAAGTAGTTGATTTACATAGAAGTTTTGGAAATACTATATATGCTTGACAGATATACTTGATTTAAACACAAACATAGTCATGTATCTGAAGAAGTGAGCTGTGACTCATGAAAGCTCATACCCTACCACAAATTTTGTTAGTCTTATAGGTGCTACTGGACTCTGGTTCTTTTCTACCGCTACAGACAGACTAACACAGCTACCCATCTTGATCTGTAGTCATGTAAGGGAAATGTATTTGCCCAGGATTACATATGGTCAGTGACATGTTTTAATGGGTGCTTTTTCCTACATATGCACATCCACTTATGCTGTGGATTCCAGTCAAGGCAATATAGCTTAAATGTTCGCCTGCAAACTCTGCATGGGTCAGTGGCAGTTGCTGCCCTCCAGAAACACTGGTGCTACAAGTCCTGTCTAGCTTGCCCATTTGAACACATTCCAGATACTGCATCTTTTAAGGAGAATATTTCTATAGCTTACTGTTTGAATTAGACTTAAGAGACTTCAAAGAACCACCCCTGCCATCACCGGTTTTACATTGGACGAACAAATTACAGTGATGCAATCTGCAGTGATACAATCTGCAAATATTTTCACATGGCCTCTCACTGGACTGTGACTGTATTGTGAGCACTGTTGCTTGGGTCTCTCACATAGTAACTTTCTGCAGCAGTGAAACTCTGGAGTTCCTCCAACCATTAGAGGTGTTAACTAGCTTAGCATAACCAGGGGTAGACTGGGAGGGGAAAATGGTTCTAGAAAAGGGTGCCATCCCTGGCTTACCTTGGCCCTGCTTACCTGAGGGAGGGAAAGGCAGCCTGCCTCCTCAGCGTGCCATGCAAGGCTCAGGTAGACCATGCATGGACCTCCTACTGCACACACACACACCTGGGCAAGGCCAGCCTAGTAGCAGAAGGGTGGCATGTGGCTTCTTTATTGCTGTATGAGGCTTGAGTGGATTGCACGCTGCCCTCCCACACCTGGGACAGGCTATTCAGTGGCATTCAGCTTTCCCTTGCCATGCAAGGTTTGGAGGATCCTCACACAGCCTCCCCACCAGTCTAGCCACTCCAGTGACAGAAGGGTGGCAAGTGGCCATAATGGCCAGTCTACCCCAACCATAACTACCGAATTGTATCTATATTGTTTGTGAAAAGACTGGAATTTTACATAATTACATTTCTCTGTGTGCTTGCTGCATTTCATGGTTTTTGGCTCTGTTTGTTTTATTTCCTGTCCCTTTATATGAAATATGTAATGAGGATCCACAAAATTGTATCTGAAGATGTGGTACGTGAAAGTTTATGCTGGAGTAAAAATTCATAGTCTGTAAAATACCACAGGACTTCTGTTTATTCTTCCTGGATGTGGAGTTGTACTTTCCTGACAAGTCACCACTGCCCTGCCCTGGAGTTATACTGCCCTGAGTAACGGTGGCCACCATTATATCCTGGTGTAGTAAAGAACCACATGGGACTGCCTCTATACCATTCCTTTGAACTCAGAACTTCCTAGTCATAGATCAACACCATAACCACTGCATCATGCTAGATTCTAGTTCCTGTTATCAGTGTTCTAATAAATATTTCTTTGACTTGCAGAAATTGAAGACTCGTTCTTGATGCCAAGGATAGTAAATGTGATGTCTCTTGCTACTGAAGAAAATACAGATTTAAATCTGGATGTAAAGAGGAATCCTTATGTATCCCTTATTATAGATTCCCAGTCATCTGAGTCTTTCTTGCCAGTAGTACCTCTGGAAACAATCAATATTCAGTCTGTAGAAAATGCTGACGGTTCTCGTGGAAACAAGAGAGACACTGCTGAAACAACAGAACATAGGAGCAAAGAAAATGTTTCCCCACAAATAGTAAATGTCTGCACTTTAAAAGAATCTTCAGATTCCTTCGCAACAAAATTCTGCACTGAAGAATTAGCTCAAAGCCAGGTAGAAGAAAAACAGACAAACAGGGGAGGAGGCAGACAACAGTCAAAGGATTCTTCATTCCAAGAGTTGCAGGTTAAGGAACCCAAAGTCCTTGGGTTACAAATGGGATTGCAAAAAGTAGCCTCTACAATACTGGCACCAGATGCAAGTGACCTAATGAATATGGAGGACAATGATGACACAGATGAAACTTTCACTTCTCTTCAGAAAGAACCCGCGTTTCTTAACCAGCAGTTGAATGATAATGCTTCATACACATCAGATCTCCCCAGATCTCTTCATTCTTGCTTTTCTCCCAGAGACATGAAGAGTCATATGGAATCAGCTACCAGAGATGGATCTCCCTTTCAATTTGACCTGTTAGGCAGGAGCTTCCAGAACCTTTGTCTTGTTCAAGAGAGCAGTGGTTCCATTACCCCTCTCTTGCTTCAGCTGGAAGATGACAGTGTAGCTGATTGTGATAGGATCTTAGGTCAGCCTTTATTTAAACCAGGTATTTTGAAATTAATGTTAGGCTCTGAAGTAATGGATCCAAATACCAATCTCTCAGCAATAAGTATTGGTGGAAGTGAAAAATATATGGAACCTCTGTCAAAGATCACACATCTGTCACCTCCAAGCCTAAAGATGAAGACTAATCAGAAACCTGACAAAGCTGACTCAGTATGGAAGCCCATGCCCAAACTGGCTCCCTTTGGATTAAAGCCTGCCAATTTTCCGTCACATTCAGGATGGCAGATTAACAAAGTGATGCCTTTGTTGGCACCCAGTAAGGCCAAAGTGTCATCCATTGGATTAAAAACCACAAAGTCAGTTACTAGTCAAGAACAGGACTGAATGTAATGCCTAAACTTACACCAGTAATTTCAGTATCAAAATAGTATTACAGCTTTTACTTTGTCAAATACATGCCCTATTGTTCAGAAACAAAAAACAAGTCTGGAATGTGCACCATATGGCACAATTTCAGTACCAAGTCCTGTACATGTAATTTATGAAGTGAAGCATTTTGGAGAATTAGCTGAGTGAACATCAGGACAGACTAAATCCACAATCAAATTATTTGGGCAAGCCAAACAGTCTAATTATGTGTCTTCGCAATTATACACTTGTTGTTTCTCTAGAACATTTGTGAAATAATGTATTTTAAATAAAAGACTTCAGAATTTTTTTCATGTTTGCCTATGAAGAAGAGCAGAGATTGTGAGGATTCAGTTTTTCAAAATACCAACATGACAATTTTTGAATCAATACTCGTATCATTCACTTGATCAAATTTTCATAGGACTTCAGAAAAACTTTAAAAGAATTAAGTTCTTATTTGCTAGTCTTTCCTCTCTTGTTTCCTTTATCAGTTTTTGAAAAGCATTATTAATTTTTCTATTCATTTATACCCTGTCTTTTTCCCCAGTGGGGACCCAAAGTGGTTTACATTGTTCTCTTCCATTTTATCCTCACAACAACCCTGCAAGGTAGGAGGTAGGTTAGGCTGAGAGAGAGTGACCTGCCCCAGGTCATGCAGCAAGCTTCCATAGCAGAGTGGGGATTTGAACTTGGGGCTCTCAGATCCTAGTCTGACATTCTAACCATTATAGCACACTAGCTTGAAAGCCACAGAGTAGTCTTTCTCCTTTTTATATTCTGAAAAGTCAAGGGTCCTTACATTAAAAATAGTGTATGTATGCATGCATATGAATATCTTTTCCTTCACCATCTAATTCTTTATAGACCTTCATGCAGCCACATGAGAACTGCTAGTCCCAGGGTGCTGTTCTATATTCACAATACGCTTGTGAATTCCTCAGGCATTGAGGTGTGGGGGAGCATTGCACGTGTCTTTTCTACCTTATTGGCAGCCTACTGGGAGGAAGGATGGGTGAGATTGGATCCACGCACACAGGTGCAGTATTCATGTATGCACCGCAGTCAAATGACATAGCACCATGGGTTGGGTAGATCTTGTGGCTGTGTGTGAAGGAGGTCATAGTTTCAGGAGAATCAGCATTTACTTTTTGAATGTATTTGGCTACTTCCTCTGACTGTATTGCCAAGCTTTGATTATTAATTTACCTGCTGAAATGCAAGCCACTTGGAATTGCTAAAACAAAATAAAACTCTTAGGGTCAGGTACTCTACAGAAATTTGATTTGAAAGATGTATTTTAATTATTTTGTAAGTAAGTTACCAAGAATCTGAAAACACTCTTCACTCGTGAGCTTTGGAGTGTAAAAGTATGTAAAAGTATTTATGGTTTTGTACAGTTCACTCTTGCAATTTTTGCTAATAAATATCAACCCATGATATTTCCTAACATAGTAGTGAGTAAGAATTAATAAAATGAAAGGAGATACTGGGTAAAATGCTGTAATCCATCAGTGGAAGGCACTGGCAAACGTTTTCCTTTCCCAGCAGCCCCAATCTTGAGAAGGTTGATTCATTGTTGGTCTTCTGTGTAGTCCCACATGAGACTGTACAGGCCTGCCGATTGGAGGGTTTTTTTGGTAGCTTTTAACCACTAGAGGGTGTCCACTCTCTCCTGGAGCACAGGCACAGTTGTTTTCCCACCGAAACATCCCTCTTCTGGGAGGTGCAGTGTCCTCAACCTTCAGTTCCTCTTTTAACACCAGTAAAAGAGGTTCAGTAACGTCTTTGTCTTCGATAACGGAAACAAGGCCCTTCTTTGTCTACGAAAAGAGAGATCTGTGAGTTAAAAATGGCTGAGAAATCTCTCTTTAAACAATGCACACAGTGCAATTTAAAGATGACCAAGACTGATGGACATGCACTGTGCTTGATTTGTCTTGACGAATAACATTAATGTCTGTAAGCATTGCCAGAGTTTCTCACTGAAAGCTTGGGCAGAGGGCTACTTGCCTTAAGGCCACTCTGGGAAAGGGCCCTTTTGGTTACAACCAGCCCTACTATAATGGCTGTTAAGTCATCTGGCTGAGCACTTGGAATCGACCACCACTCCAGTGCCGTCAGTTAAAGATCTGAGCCCATTGGAATTGATGACTTCTTGGAACTGACAGCCCTCGCTAACGTGTGAGACATCAAGCCTATCAGATCCAACTCAGAGCAGACACACGGCATTGAGATCACCAGCCCACTTGGAACCAACCAGATCCTCTTGGATCCAATGCTCAAAGTCAAGGGACTCGACTGCGACACTGAGGTATACCATATCAGCTATTTGCTTGGATCCGAGTCTCCATAAGATTCCAATGGTGGAAGAAGTGATTATGGAACCTCCTAAGAAAAAGGCACATTCCAAGTCTAAGCACACATCTAAGAGGAAAAACATCACTAAAAATGGTTCAGAGAGCCACTTCTTTCAGATGTGGATATAATCGAACTTCCACATAAACCTTTGATGCACTGGGGATCTCCTTCTGTCTACTCTTTGAAGGAGGAGAGATAGATTACCAGACACTCTGATGTACACCAGGGTCAAATACGTGACACCCAGCACAGGCAATGCTGCTCTCACAGGAGCTCCTCATGGTTCCAGCATGAGATGCCCACTGACTATGGAATAGATCTGGGAGAGCCCTACTAGACAGTCATTTGGCTCTACCAGGGAATTCTTTGACAAGCCTCAACACCAAATCCCGAAGTCAACTATGTCTTTTCAAGCCCTGGAACTGAACCATGACACTTACCGGACCAAAGGGAACCCCAATGCTCCTTCAGCTCCATCCTTGTACAAGGCAACGGGCGACACAGGTTGCATCTCCCCTACTGACAATTTCAAATTTCAAATTGTACTCTGAGCAAATGTTGAGCTTGACCAGATCGCTGGACATTGATATTTCATCCACAGAATGAAAACCAAAAGACAAAATTTTACATCTCTATTTGGGGAATCCTGCAAATACAGCCTTCTCGATTTTAGAAGGTTTTGTAGACCTAATCGATCCTATCTGTGAGAAGCCATCATCCAACCGACCAACATCCAAGAACATCCAAGAAGGGTCTGTATTGAACCAAAGAAGATACATCCCCGTTTCTCTTTATGCACCTGCCTCCCTCCTCCCTTGATACAGAGGAAATGTAAACCAGACAGTGATAAGGCCTGCACTCAACACCAGCAGAGAGAGAAGGAAAGAAATTGAATGGCAATGGAAGAAACATACATTCATCGGTGACATTCAATGTCAAAATAGCAAACTATGTGGCCATAATGGGCACATACCAAATTTTCCTGTGGAATAAGGTGGCTGCCTTCAATAAACGCCTACCAGACAAACAGAGATCCTTAGTGAAGGTGATACAGGAGGAGGCACTGCAGCTTTCAAAGCAACAGATCAATGCGGGGAGAAAGCAGACACCTCTGTCAGAACTCTGTCATTGGTGATTGTGTTGAGAAGGCACATATGGCTCAGGTCAACTATGTTACCAGTGGAAACCCGCAGCAGGGTGAAAGACCTTCCTTCCCTTTGAAGGATGCTCTCTCTTTTCTGAAAAAAACCAAATGAGTACTTACCTCAAAAAAGGAAGGACAAACAGCATGATCTTATGGAATCCTGCCATCAAACCAACAAGGATCTAACAAATCTCCATTTCAACAACAGTATTATAGGAATTGCTCCTATAGGTACCATCCTTATGAGAGCTATCAGTATCCTCACAATTGCCCTCCTCAGGGCAATCAGGGGAACTTTCAGAGGAGAAAGCCGGTGCATAGATCCAGACAGGGGACCCATATTCCCCCCAGTAAGCACAGGGTCAGAGCTCTGACTAGGACACAGTTCTGACTGGGACAGAAGCAAAGTCCTCAGTTTAGTGATAGGCTCAGTTTGTTTTATACAGCATGGTGCCTTATCACGTCTGATGCCTGGGTGTTAGAGATAATAAGAGATGGTTATAAAGTTGAATTTAACTGTTTACCATGCCTGAGTTTTCCTATTCTCTCTGCACAGGATCAATCACCTGTCCTAGAAGCAGAACTAAAGAGACCTCTGGACAAAGGGGCAGTACAGTTAGTACCAGATTCTGAACCACATTTGGGCTTCTATTCTCAATTTTTCCTAGTACAGAAGAAAAATGTGGGGTTTAGACCCATTCTAGATTTGAGGAGACTCAATAAAAATGTAAGAGTGCACAAGTTCAGAATGACTACTTTAGACATGGTTCTAAAGCTCCTGCCCTCAGACTCTTGGTTTGTTGTATTAGATCTAAAAGATGCCTACTTCCATGTATCCATACACCACTCTCACAGGAAGTACTTGAGGTTCACCTTCAAGGGGAATAGTTACCAATATCGAGTTCTTCCCTTTGGACTAGCCACAACCACTTGTGTCTTCACGAAATGCATAGCTGTTATAATCATCCATCTGAGAACCCAGATTTGCTCAATTTACCCTTATCTTGATGGTTGGCTTATTTCAATCAGCAGAAATGCTACAAATTACTGTGGATTTGACTATACAGACTAGTTTGGAATTGAGTCTAGTGATAAATTTCAAAAAATCTAAACTAATACCTTCTAAGAGGGTACAATTCACAGGCGCCATTCTTAATGCCTCTGTTGATAAGGCCTTACCCCTTGAGAGAATCCAAAAATTAAAGCAATTAGTGGCATCCTTTGTAAAATGCAGATTCCAATCAGTACTGAAAATACAAATGTTATTGGGCCTGATAGCAGTAACCACATCAGTGGTTCCTTTAGCAAGGTTACTGTCAGTCCCTGGCGGGGAGATCCTTTAGTCCCTCCTTCTAGCCAGTGCCTCCATGTAGACAGCACCAATTTAATAGCTCCTGGCTCCTTGTCCCAGACCGCCCAGTGGCGTTCAGTTTCAGAGAACTTTTTGGATATGAAAGCACATGGGTGGAACTTTCCTGCTGTCCGGGGTCTGGGTCCCAGCCCCCAGACTTGGTAGGAGGGAACAGCAGGTCAACTGGGCGGACAGGCATACAGAGGGGGCAGCCAGCAGCCAGCAGGTCAACTGGTCAGCCAGCAGACAGCAGGTCAACTGGTCGGCCGGCTGACAGCAGGTCAACCGGTCTGACTGGCAGGCAGAGAGGGCAGCTGGGGGACAGCAGGCCAACCCCTCCCATGGGCAAATGGGGCCAGAACCTGCCAGTGCCAGGGGCAAGGGGCAAAGGCCCAGGGCCTCAGGAGGCAGGGGGAGACAGAGGGAGGCCAGCGAGTCCCACTCCCCTAGGAAAAGAAAGGGGACTAAGCAAGGCGGAAGGGGGCAAGGGCAGAGAGATTGGGGGCCCAGCAGTCACCCACCCAAAGGCCTTACCTGAGGAGGAGAAGCAGCAGCAGCCCCAACAACCCAAAGCCATGCCCCAGCTAGAAAATAGTAGCCTGGCCCAGGAGTTGCCAAAAGCCAAGCCACTCCAGGTGGGGCTAGTGGAGGCACTCGGCATGAAGCCCTGGGCAACCAGCCAAGGAGCCGCAGCTGGACCCACCTTCAGCCATCAGCTCAGCCAGGGAGGCCGGGCTGCTAGCCAGGGAACTGCAGCTGGACAGGCCTTCAGCAATCAGCCAAGGCAGGGAGGCTGGGCAGCCAGGGAACAAGGCACAGCTGGTGCTGGTCAGTGGGGCCAGATCAGCTACCCCAGCTGCAACTGCTTGGTGCAGCCCAAGACCAGGCTGGAAGAGGGGTGGGACAGTAGAAGGAAGCCCTATAAAAGCTGGCTGGGAAGAGCCCTGAGGTGGTGGGTGTGAATGAGGAGTGATGATGTGGAGTGAGAACGGTGCAATGCAAGAGTGGAGGTTTGGAGGAGAGTTCTGGAAGGAGGGGATGAAGAAGGACACGGGGCAAGCAGGCCAGGTTGAGCAGGCCAGCGAGTGGACTGAGAGGGAGTCTGGGTGAGGTATACTGCCCCTCCTTCCACAGAGCAGGGTCCTGCAGCATCCCTGGCCCCCCTATGACGTCAGGAGCAGACCGCCCAGGGCCACACCCAGCGGCAGCGGCGGCACGCCCTGACACCTGCATCATCTGCTTGTAACAAGACTCCTCCCTTGGCTACATCACTAGTGTCCACCGGCACAATGAAGAACAGTTTCTCACCTGTAACTGTTGTTCATCGAGTATCTTCTGTGCAGACACACATTTGGGCCTGCGCAAGCGCAGGCCAGCCGTGGAGAGATTTACCTAGCTTTTAGAAATGTTAAAGGGGATGCTCGGCATCGCCGCACATGCGCGGCAGTGTTCCCACCAAAACACGGCCAACAGCTCGAGCGTCCCCGGCATTCCCTCAGTTCACCTGAGCCGCCGGAGAGCCAAAAACATATAGAAAACAGCACTCACAGCGGGGCAGGCGGGAGGGAATGCGTGTCTGCACAGAAGATACTCGACAAACAACAGTTACTGGTAAGAAACACTGTTTTTCTTCGTCGTCGTACTTCTGTGCAGCCCCACATTGGGAGAATAGCGAGCTCCTCACCAATGGGGGCGGGTGTGAGTGTTCAGTGGAATAAGGAATGCAGGACAGCCGTGCCAACAGCTGATTCACGCCGTGCATTCACGTTCACAGAGTAATGTCTGATGAAGGTGTCTGGTGTAGACCAAGTTGCAGCCTGGCAGACGTCCTGAAGAGGGACTCCACGGAGAAAGGCAGCAGAAGCAGCTTGCGCTCAAGTCGAATGAGCAGTCAATGAAAAGACACTGCACTCCAGCCTGACGGTAACAGAATTTAATTGCAGACATCACCCATCGGGAGATGGACTGGGCAGAAGCAGGAAGACCTTTACAGGAACCAGAGTAACACACAATCAGTGCAGGAGACCTCCTGATACATTTGGTGCGATGCAAATAAAACAATAAAGCACGTTTCAGATCCAAAGTGTGTAGTGACTGTTCCCCTGGGGAAGAGGGTGATGGGAAAAAGGAAGGGAGGACCACCTTTTGTTGTAAATGAAATTTTGAGACCACCTTGGGTTGGAATTCCATGCTAGTGTGGAGCACAACCTTTTCTGGGAAAAACTGCAGAAATGGTGGGTCAATGCGAAAAGCAATAAGTTCCCCCACCTGTCTGGAGGACGTAACCGCCACCAAAAAGGCCACTTTCTGTGAGCAATGGCAAGGGGCAGGTTGACAGAGGCTCAAAGGGCTGGAGCATCAGTTGGGAAAGGACTAGTGACAAGCTCCACTGAGGAACCAGTGGAGCCCTAGGAGGGAAAGTCTTAAACAGACCCTTCAAAAACTGTTTAGAAAGCCAGTGGGCAAAAACAGTCCTCCCATCAATCTGCCCATGAAAAGCAGAAATCGCAGCCATATGAACCTTAATGCTGGCAAAGGCAAGACCTTGCGACTGCAGACTCAGGAGGTAGTCCAATATTAGGGGCAAAGGACAGGCAAAGGGGGAGACCCCCTTAGGGGCCAACCAGTGGGAAAAACGGGACCATTTCCTATGATAGGACAGTCTGGTGGACAGCTTGCAGGCATTGAGAATGACCCGCAGGACTCCAGAAGACAGGTCTACTCCGGGGGGTACAGGAGCCAGGCAGCCAGTTTTAGGATCTCCACATTGTGGTGCCAGATTCCGTCTCTGAAGAGCAGGTCCGGAACAGGCAGCAGAGGCAGGCATCGTCCCCGAGAAAGGGAGAGCAACAGGGGAAACCACTCTTGACGGGGCCAGCATGGGGCCACCAGGATGCAGTGGGTCTTGAAGGCCCTGACCCTGCAGAGAACCTTGCGCAGGAGAGGGAAGGGCGGGAAGGTGTAAAAGAATCCCGGGGTCCAGGGAACTTGGAATGCATCCCCCAGGGATTGGGGGTCTATCCCAGCCCGGGAACAGAACAAGGGTGTCCTCTTGTTTGCGACCGTCGCAAACAGGTCGACCCGTGGACAACCCCACTTGCGGAAAACCGGTTGAAGGTACGCAAGGTTGAGGGACCATTCATGCTGGGGCAGAAACACCCTGCTGAGCATATCTGCCGAGGTGTTGACCTCCCCTGCAATGTGAATGGCTCTTGGAAGGACGTTGTTGGTTATGGCCCAGTTCCACAGAGCTGTGGCTTCTGCGCAAAGCTTGAGCGAGACCGTTCCTCCCTGCTTGTTGAGGTAGTAACAGGCTGTTGTGTTGTCCGAAAGGACTTGCAACCGTCTGTTGCGAAGCACATCTGCAAAAGAAGCAAGGGAGTAACGGATCGCTCTAAGCTCTAACACATTAATATGCATGCCAGCTTCAGCTGGGGACCAAGTGTCTTGGGCCGTCAAACTGCCACAACGCCCTCCCCACCCTAGGGTAGAGGTGTCAGTAGAGACAGTGACGTCAGCCAGGAAGGTACCAAATGGGCAACCTGCAGATAATTTTCTGAGACCGTCCACCAGCCCAAGGACCTCAGTACCACTCTAGGTATAGAAAACCTTTGATGTTGACTCATGGTCAGAGGATTGAACCTGCGAACAAACCAATTTTGCAGGGGTCTCATACGTAACTGTGCAAAAAATACTACACCAGTAGAGGAGGCCATAAGGCCCAGCAAGGTCTGAATCAGCAGAGCCGTTTGATAACGGTTAGAAATAAAATGGCAGGCTAGAGAAGCTAGCCTGCAGAGCCTATCAGGGGGTAAATACGCTCTTCCCAGAGGAGAGTCAAAATGGACGCCAATAAAGCGTATGGCCGTGACGGGATAGAACAGACTTGTCAAAATTCACCATAAGCCCCAACCTGGAAAGTAACGACAAGGTGAGGGTAAGGTGATCCTGGAGGGAGTCAGCAGAGGGTCCCACCAGGAGCCAGTCGTCCAGGTAAGGGTAGATGACACAGCCCATGGACCTCAGAAATGCCACCACAGTGGCCATACATTTTGTAAATACATGGGGGGGGGGGCGAGGCCAGCCCAAAAGGCAGAACCGTATATTCGTAAACCGTACCTCCGCAGAGAAAGGGGAGGTACTTTCTATGCCCTTCATAGATGGAGACGTGGAAGTAGGCATCTTTCAGATCAATGATGGCCAGCCAGACGCCCACTTCCAAGAGCTCTATGACCTTTGCCAAGGTCAGCATCTGAAATTTCTGGACCTTGAGATAAGTATTGAGACCCCTAAGGTCCAATATGGGTCGAGACCCACTGTCCTTCTTGTCCACAAGAAAGTATCTGGAGTAGAACCCCCAAAGGGACTCAGATAGATAAACTGCAAGGACAGCACCCTTATTTAGTAACTCCAAAACATTATTTTACAGAACAACATCAGAACAGGAAGAGGAACGGGGAGGGTGAGAAAGAGGAGGGGTGTCAATAAACAACAACTTGTAACCACGGGCCACGATTGCGAGGACCCAAGCATCATCAGTAACCAGCTGCCAAACGGGCAGAAAAGGCCGAAGCCTGTCCAGGAAAGGAGCAAACTGAACAGCGCTCGCAGGGATTAACTGGGGAGCGTCCAGGCCTAGTCAGAAGATGGCCTTTTGCCCAGAAGTTGAGGCTTTAGGAGAAAAAGGCTGGGCTTGCTTTCCCCTGGAATGGCCGGATTGCCTGGACGCGTGCCTCTGCGGGGCCGAGTAAGATCGCTGACCGTAGGGCTGACTCTAGGAGAATCGCCCTGATGCTGGTGGTACGGCTGGTACGGGGTTTGGTAAGCATGGAACCGCCTGGAACGGTACCTCGGAACACCGGGCTGCTGAGACGCGACAACCCCAAGAGACTTCGCAGTCTGATGATTCTTCCTCATCTGAGAGAGGGACTCATCGGTCTTCTCCGAGAAGAGGAGGGCACCTTCAAAGGGGAAGTCCTCTATTTTGGCTCGCTTGTCTAGGGGTAAGGCTGTGGACCGTAACCAGGCGTGACATCTCAGCACCACAGAAGATGCCATTGACCGGGCGGAACAGTCAGCAGCATCCTTCCCCACGGTCATCTGCTGCTTGGCCAGCTTGATCGCCTCTGCCTGCAATGCCTTGACCAGGGGACGCCGATCCTCTGGGAGGTCAGAAAGATAGGAAGACAGATGCTTCCAGAGGAACAGGTTGTAAGAGCCCATGATCGCCTGGAAATGGGCAATGCGGAACCCCAGGGATGCCGAAGAGTAGATCCTCCGACTGACGTTGTCAAGCTTACGACCTTCACGGTCAGCTGGCGCGGAGGATGAACTGTGTCGGAACCGGGCGTGGACCTCCTCGGCCACCAAGGAAGACGGCTTTGGATGGGTGAACAGGAAGGGACAGTCTTCTTGCTTCAGACGATAATACCGGTCCACCTTCCGCGCGGTCGCCGGAATCGACAATGGAGTTTGCCAGAGAGCATGGCCATTGTCCATAAAGTCCTCAACAGGAGGAAACGCCACCGAAGCCGGGGACCCGGAGTACAAGGCCTCCAAGAGCTTACTCTTAGGCTTGTTGGTGGTAGCGGAGACATCGATCTCAAGGACAGCCGCCATACGAGTCATCTGCTCCGCAAACAGCCAATAGTCATTGTTCGGGGAAGAGGAACAGACTTCACCCACCGTTTCATCAGGAGATGGATCGCATGCCAGGTCAGACGAGTACTCAGATGGAGAAGCAAGGCCTTCCTCGTCTTCCGAGCCGGAAAACTCCGGGGGAGCAGGTGCCGGAACGGAGGTAGTTGGCATGGTCGGAACCGATGGACGGGTTCCATGCATGGCAGAAGACTGTGGCACTCCCTGAGAGGTAGAAGGAAAGGGAGGCGGCGCAGGAGGATAGGCAGACATGGCCGGCTGGATCAAAACCGATGCGCTCGGAACTGTGGAGCATTGGAGGAAGGATGCTGATGATTGCAGCCAGGAGACAAAATCCTGCCATGTAGCCAGGTTACCTACGCCCGGAATCGGTTGCCAGGGCGGCAGAGAAGGAGGCACTTGTGGCGGCCACTGCCCTGGAGTGGAGCGCTGAGGATCACTAGCTGGAACCGAGGACCAGGGTAGAGACGGAGCCGGCAACTCAGATGGAACTGGAGCGGATGGTAAGGAACGCTCAAAGGATATATACTCAAAGGAGAGACTCGGCATGGCCACATAGTCATCTTGCACCACAGGTGGCGGAGTGCAAGGAGGAGACGGAGTATGGAGAAAGTAGTCAACTTCTCCTTCAGTCACAACAGGCACGGTGGATGGACGACCCCGGCTAACAGTGGTCGTAGATGGAGCCCGCTTCTTGCTTTTGGACTTCGACTTGGCCTTTTTAGGCGGGGGCTCCCAAGTAGCCCTAGCAGTCGAAGACTGGGAGGCAGATCGCTTTTTTGATGGAACCGAGGGCTCACCTGAAGCGGGCTCGGAACTCGAAGAATGCCTTGGAACGGGCTGCTCCGTCGGATCCGAAGATAGAATCGGATCCGAGGACCTTCATGATGGGGACGGGGAAGGAGCAGAGGAGCGAGGCTTCTCACCCAATTGACTTCCCGATGACTTCGGGGGGAGAAGATTGGACTCCCACAGGAAAGCCCTCAACCTGGCCTTCCTGTCGCTTCTCGCCTTCGGAGTGAAGGACATACAGATGGTACAACGCTCCACAACATGGGCCTCACCCAAACAGAGAAGGCACAGGTCATGAGCATCTGACTGGGTCATTTTTGTCCCACAACGCTGGCACTTCTTAAATAACGATGATTGAAACATCATAAAGCCGGATATCTCCCAAGACGTTAGAAAGGGAAGATACCTCAGCCAAAAGAACTACGAAGAACGCTGAAAAACACTGACAAATAGCTAACGCTAGGAAGAACCTTTCTCGACTGCGGCGAAAAAGGATCTGAGGGAATGCCGGGGACGCTCGAGCGTTTTGGTGGGAACACTGCTGCACATGTGTGGCGACGCCGAGCGTCCCCTTTAACATTTCTAAAAGCTAGGTAAATCTCTCCGCGGCTGGCCTGCGCTTGCGCAGTCCCAATGTGGGTCTGCATAGAAGTACGACGACGAACTTGCGGTTCTCATCTAGGTGCTGCAGAGCCAGTTCAGAGGTGAACGCTTTTTTCAATTGATCAAATGCCTCCTGGCATTCTTGGGACCAATTTAATTGTGCACTTGGCTTTGTCCCTTGTGGCCCTTTCCCTTTGGCTTTGAGTAAGTCAGTTAATGGTAGGGACATTTGGGCAAAATTTTTTATGAAAGGGTGGTAGAAGTTGGCGAATCCTAGGAAGGATTGCAACTGTCTCCTAATTTTGGGCGGATCCCACTGGGTCCCACCCCAGTACTGCTTGGATTTTCTGTGGGTCCATTTTCAGCCCCTGCCCTGAGACTCGGTAGCCTAAGAAGTCCAATTCCTCTTTATAGAATTCACACTTGGACAGCTTTACAGGCATATGGTTGTCTTTTAGGGTTTTTAACACATTTCTGACCAGTTTGACGTGTGATTCTTTATCAAGAGAATAGATTAGCGTGTCATCTAGGTAAAGAACCACACCTTTGTACAGGTGTTCATGCAGTACTTCATTAATTACATATATAAAAACCTCCCGGGGCCCCTTGGAGACTGAAAGGCATTACCTGGTACTCAAATTGCCCCAAAGGGGTGTTGAAAACAGTTTCCCATTCATCCCCCTCCCAAATTCTTACCCGGAAGTAAGCATCTTTCAAGTCTAGAGAAGATCTTCCCTTGGGCGACTATGCTTAGCAAGTCCTTGATGAGGGGGAGGGGGTATGCATTTGACATGGAAACAGTATTTATTCCTCTGTAATCAGTACAGAGTCTTAGCCCCCATCTTTTCTTGCAGAACAAGACTGGGGCAGCATGGGGGGAGATGGCTGGGCAGATGAATCCTCGCGCCAGGTTCCTATCAATGAACTGTCTGAGCTCCTTCCGCTCTTCCCAGTTCATCGAGTACAATTTCCCTTTTGGAAGTTTTCCCCCTGGGATGAGTTCAGTGGTGCAGTCCATTGCACAGCAAGGGGGGAGCTCATTGGCTTCTTCCTCCTTGAACACTTGTTTCAAATCCCAATATTCCGGTGGGATCTGGGGCAGTTGTTCTTGTGTCAGCAACACTGGTTCTAATGGGGGGAGCGGTTCAGCCCCATTCTGGAGCCCATTCGTGCACCTGGCATTCCCCTTTCTTTTCAAACATCAACACCCCTGTTCTCTAATCAATATAGGGGTCGTGGTCCTACAGCCATCTGATCCCTAGCACCAAAGGGTACGTAGGGGCTGGGCTTACTATAAAAATTCTGGATTCCCAGTGATTTCCCATGCCCATAAGGGTAGGTTGTGTTTGATAGTTGGCGGGTTCCCCTTTCATTTGGGACCCATCCATTTGTTCAAACACAGTGGGCTTTTCCAATTCAGTTACGCTTAGTCCCAATCTCATTACTAAGGCAGGGGCTATTAAGTCTTGGCCGCAGCCCGGGTCTATTAAGGCTTGCACACGCGTATGTGTTCCCCTTTTTGGGTTTACTAAAGTTACTGGCATAAAAAGTAGGGTCCCTTTGTTTCTCACCTTTGGCATTGGTTGACTTGGGATCTGCCGCCGGGCCCTTTTTACGGCAGGCCGTGATTCTTTCCTGGCTGCAGGGCGCTCTGATTCTCTTCTTCAGAGGGGTCTTTGGCAGCTCCCTCCGCCACCTCCAGGCCCGGTTCGGGTCAAAGAAACTTTTTGTGGGTTCTCTTTTGAGCCAGTTTTGTGGTGGGAAAGGCCTGCTTGGGGGGTGGGGATTTTTTCATGGTCCCTTTTTTACTCAGGCACTCTGCTGTGAAATGTCCCAAAACCCTGTATTGAACACATTGACCTCTCTGCCAGCATAGTGTCTCTCCCCTGGGGGGGGCGGGGGTTGGGAGTCAGGTGTCAATTTACTCTTAACTCCTACATTTGGACGCTTCGGTTTAGGTCCCCCTTGTTGCTATTCTTTCAAAAGTTTCATACGTGGTCCCGGTTTTTCACTTCACAGGCCAGTTGGATCCAACCTAGCAAGGTGAAAGGGTTGCTTTGTATTAAGGCTTTAGCAACTAATTCTGCATTCAAGCTGTCTAGGAACAGTTCTATTTTCATCCCTTCGGTCCAGGCATGTATTTTGGCAGCATATCGCCTGAACTCTGCAGCATATTTGCGCACAGATCAGTGCCCCTGCTGGATCGTTTTGACTTTAGTCCTGGCCCTCTCCTCTTCAAATTGGCCCTTCAGCTCCTGGACGAAAGCATTTAGCGATCCCAATTTGGGTGCATTAACTTCATAGAGGGTTACATACAGGGATCATTTCGTAGAAAAAGAACTGCAGGAACTCATTAGCATAACTCATTAGTATATGCCACACCCCCTGATCAGGCCAAAACAGGCCCAAAATGGCTCAAAATGGCCATTTTGGGCATGTTTTGGCCTGGATCAGGCCCAAAATGGCCCAGATTCAGTCGGTGCTGGGCAGGGGAGGGGTCCCCCACCAGGCACCGACCCAATCCTGGCAGTTTCGGTCTTGATCCCAGCCAAAAAGGGTCCCAGATGTCCAAAAAAGACCATTTGGGCCCCATTTGGGCTTGGATCATGGTCGAAACGGCCTGGACCAGATCAGTGTTGGGCAGGGGAGGGTTCCCCCACCTGGCATTGACCAGATCCCAGCAGTTCTGGCCCCGATCCCAGCAGAAAATGGCCCAAATGGCCATTTTGGGCCAGGATTAGGGCTGAAAAGGACCAGATCTGGTCAGAGCTGAGCAGGGGAACCCTGCTCTGCCCAGCACTGACCTGGTCCAGGCTGTTTTGGCCATGATCTGGGCCCAAATGGGGCCCAAATGACCATTTTTGGCCATTTGGGGCCTTTTTTGGCTGGGATCAGGACCGACCCAATCTGGGCCACTTTGGCCCCAATCTGGGCTGAAATGGGCCCAAAATGGCCATTTTGGACCTGTTTTGGCTAGGATTGGGGCCGAAATGGTTGGGACTGTGGCCGTGCCTGGCGGAGGAGGCTTCCCCGGCCTGGCACCAAACGGATCTGGGCCGTTTTGGTCCTGATTGTGGCTGTTTTGGCCCCAATCAAGGCCTAAAGGGCCCAAAATGTTTTAAAGTCAGGTGGGCGGGGCCACCTGACTTGGGGGAACTACCAGAAAACAGGGTTAACATACCTGTAACTTATGTTCATCAAGTTCTTCTGTGCCTCCACACATGGGACTGCGCAGGCCAGCCGCCGGAAGATTTTTCATCGCTTTCCTCAGCTCTGAAGGGGCCGTTGGGCGCATGCCTGAGCGACCGTTTCCCGCCCAAACGGTCACATGTCCCAACAGCGACCAACGGCCCCTTCCCTCAGTTCAGCCTTGCCGCCGCTATCCCATACAGAAATTTAATTCTCCTTTGCAATAATTACCAATTGAAGAATCCTTTTTTTTTTTTTTGGTAATAGGAGTTCACAGCGGGGCAGGAGGGAGGGATGTGTGTCAGCACAGAAGAACTCGATGAACATAAGTTACAGGTAAGTTAACCCTGTTTTCATCTTCGTTCTTCTGTGCCTCCACACATGGGAGAGTACCAAGCTTCACACAATAAGGAAGGTGGGGTGAAATCCAACTCAATTTTATTATGTACCAAAAACATTAGCACAAGATAAATAACTTGTTCAAAAACATTAAATTTGTTCAATAAACTATATACGTATATACATATACAGAGTTACAGTCTCCATCATTGGAGCAAAGCATTCAAGTGTATTGTTACGAAAACAAGGAGTGAAGGACAGCCTTGGCCACAGCAACATCTTGCTCTGCATTAACATCCATAGCATAATGTTTTACAAACGTGTCAGCAGATGACCATGTCACCGCTTTCCAGATGTTAACAAGCGGCACACCCCTGATAAGCGCAGACGAAGCTGCCTGAGAGTGTGTGGAGTGAGCACTGACCCCCAATGGACAATCCACCCCGGCCAGAGCATAGACCTTAGTAATGGCCAACACTATCCATCGGGACAGTGTTTGGGACGATGTCTTGTGACCCCTGTCCTTACTTCCAAAGCAGACAAAACGATGGGGACTGCTATGGGAGTCCTTTGTCCTGTCCAAATAAAAGGCTAAGGCCCTTCTCAAATCTAAAGTGTGTAGGGCCTTTTCCCCTTTTGTCGATGCATTCGGAAAGAACACATGTAGCGTGATCTCCTGCGACAGGTGGAAGGTGGACACCACTTTGGGTAGAAACTTGAGGCATGGTCACAGGACCACCCTGTTCTTATGGAAAAGAATAAATGGGAGGTCAGCCCTAAGTGCTGCCAATTCGCTAACTCTCCTAGCAGATGTTACAGCCACCAGAAACGCTACCTTGTAGGACATTAAGTCCAAAGGGCATGTAGCTAACGGTTCGAAGGGAGGCAGCATCAACCTAGACAGTACTAGGGAGAGAGACCATTGAGGCACTGGTGGTGACACAGGAGGATAGAGATTAAACATCCCCTTTAGAAACTGACGAGACTTATGGTGTGAGAACACCGTACAACCGTCAACCTGCTCGTGAAATGCGGAAATAGCCGCCAGGTGTCCCTTTAGGGAGGCAACCCTAAGCCCTTGGTCTTTCAAATGACATAAATAGTCAAAGACGAACCCCAAGGGGCTACTAATAGGCATCACACTTCTTGAAGCCGCCCAAGCCTCAAACCTAAGGCACTTAGCTTTGTAAGCCTGTCTTGTGGAGAGTTTCCTTGCATTTAGCATGACTTTCTCCACTTGCTCAGAATAAGTTACAGGCGGGGTAGAATCCGCCAGACAGACAGGTGCAACTTTTTGGGCTCGTGGTGGAACAATCTCCCGTTCAGCAAAAAATCCTGCTGGGGAGGTAGACTCACATACATCTGATTGGACATCTGCAACAGTTTGGGGAACCACACTTGTCTCGGCCAGAAGGGTGCTACCAGAATGCAATCTGCATTGTCGTTCTCTATTTTGCACAACACCCTCGGTATTAGCGGGAATGGTGGAAACATATAGTGCAACCTGTGGGTCCACGTAAATTGGAAGGCATCCCCAATAGAGAGGGGGTCACTCCCCGCCCTTGAACAAAATATTCGGGCCTTGGTGTTTGCTGACGTTGCAAACACATCTATGCTCGGTTGGCCCCACATTTGGAAGATCGGCCCAATGTAGTTTGCGTTTAGACCCCACTCGTGGTCCAACATGTGCACCCTGCTCAGGGCATCTGCCCGAACATTGTCCGATCCCGCTACGTGTATAGCCCAAAGCATCACACCATTCTGGATCGCTCATTTCCAAATGAGCGTGGCCTCCCTGCAGAGAATCATAGATGCTGTGCCCCCTTGCTGGTTTAGGTAATACATGGCAGTCGTGTTGTCCGTCTGCACCAACACCTGACGGTTTTGTAGAAGTGCTGCAAGGGACACAAGTGCAAAATGAATAGCTCTTAGTTCAAGAACGTTAATATGCAGGTTTCTTTCCCTTTCTGACCATACATTCTGTACGCACACAGCACCACAATAGGCACCCCATCCCTGCAGGGATGCATCAGTGGTCACTGTATCCTCAGGATGCAGATAGCCAAACAGGGTCCCCTTAAACAAGTTGTCATCTGACAGCCACCAGTCAAGGGAGGATAGAATGACCCTAGGTATGGATAACTTGAGAGACGGAGGGTGGCGCATAGCATCGTACCTCCGTAAGCATTGTATCATGCGCACAGATTGGAAACGATTTCTCTTGAACATGGAAACTAATCCCTTAAGAGACCTAGCTCTCTCCTGTGGAAGTAGTGCTTTACCTTCAACTGAGTCTAATACTGCACCAATGTAAGAGACCTTACGGCTGGGTACCAGTTTTGACTTATCCAAATTTACCAGCACACCCAAACGTTTGCATGTGCTCAGTACTAACTCTACAGCGTGCAAAAGCCCAGCCTCAGAGTCTGCCACGATGAGCCAATCATCGAGGTAAGGAAAAATGGCACAGCCTTTCTCTCGAAGGAAAGACACCACAGGCGCCACACACTTAGTAAATACTCGTGATGCCGTAGATAGGCCGAAGGGAAGCACTCTATAACGGAACACCCTTCGCTTGTAAACAAAACCCAGAAACTTTCTGTGCTCCTCTAGTATTCCAACATGGAAATAGGCGTCCTTCAAGTCAAGGACAGCAAACCAATCCCCTTTCTTTAGCAAGGAAATTTCAGCAGACAGTGTGACCATCTTAAACTTTGTCACTTTTAGAAAGGCATTAAGACCCCTTAAATCTAGAATGGGACGTAAACCCCCATCATTTTTGGGGACCAGAAAGAAACAAGAAAAGAAGCCTTTCCCAGACTCCTTGTATGCCACCTCCTCCACAGCACCCTTGGCCAAGAGAGATATGATCTCGTCCTCTAACTCAGCCATGGTATTATTCACAGCCCTTAACGGTGAGATACACCTAGGCAGTTCAGTGAATTCCAGCCTGTATCCTTTATTCACAATCGTTAAGACCCATGAGTCAGATGTTATTGACTCCCATTCAAATAGGAAAGGCTTCAGCCTGTCCGAGAAAGTCACGGCTGTGACTGGTTCATCCCGTCAGAATTGCCTCCCTGCTCCTTGCGGATCTTTTTGCTGAGCAGGAGGCTGAGATGGACGGGGCTTGAAAGGCCTACGCCTCTTGGGTTGCTGCGCAGGAGTGTAATGGCGCTGAGTAGCAGGATAATGTTGGAAGTAAGGACGTTGCTGGTATCTTCCATGGTATTGATACGGGTTGTATCTCGTAGGGTTCCGTGGCTTAAAAGCAGACCTGTTTGCCGAGGTCACTCCCAACGACCGAGCCGTCTGCCTATCCTCCTTCTTCTTCAGCGCCTCATCCATGGTGCTCGAGAAGAGGGAATCCCCTTCAAAGGGCAGATTTTCAATTTTGGTTTTCACCTCTTGTGGGAGAGCCGTTGACCGAAGCCAAGAGTGACTCCTCAGGATCACTGCTGAAGACATACCACGGGCTGCAGTATCAGCTGCATGGCTCCCCACATTCATCTGCTGCTTTGAAAGGCGAATGGCTTCATTTGCAGCAGGGACACCACCGCCTTCTTATCTGCAGGCAAGTCAGCGACATAAGATGTCAGGTTCTCCCACAGGTACAGCTGATAGCCAGCCATGATGGTTTGGTAGTTGGCTATACGGAGGGCCAGGTCCGAGATGGAGTATTGGCGTCTGCCCAGGGCGTCCATCTTCTTCCCCTCCTTGTCTGGTGGGACGGAAGAGGAACCTGACCATCAGTGCTGGATTTCCTCAGCAATCAGGGATGAAGGTCGAGGATGTTTGACAAGCGATTGCTATGTGCCTTGCTTGATTTTGTACATCTGCTCAATCCTTTTCAATGTAGCCGGCAGATCCGAAGGCACCTTCCACACCTTCTCCACTATCTCTTCCACGCCCTCCAACATAGGGAAACCCACCGTAGCTGGGTTGTCACCATAGATGCGACACAGGAGCTTGTCCTTTGTCTTAGGCGTGGCCGAAGAGATATCAATCTCCAACGCCTTTGCCAAGTGGGCCATATGGTCAGCGTAGATACAGAGATCTTCATAAGGGGAACTCGTACTGGGAGCAACATTGTCATCTGGAGACGGTTCTGACAAGGAATCAGAGCGATACTCGTAGTCAACAGCAGCCTCCTCCTCATCAGAAGCAGGAACCGACACCTCATCAGCTGGAAACGGTGGAGGTAGCCACTCACGCTGCCTGGATGTTGATGGCCTTGGATCCGAGGAGTCATACCCAGCAGGAGCCCCCTTCCATTGGCAATGGTAAGCAGGTGGAATATAGGCGGCCTGTCGGTGTTGTGATGCCAAGGAACGCTCGGAACCGACACTTTCCACATCGGAGAAAGGGAGTCGACTCCGAGTGGAGGAAGCTGGAGACGTGGACGAGCGCTCTCTGGGTGTGCGTCAGATCCGACGAGGGGCAGCCGGGCTCGGTTCCGGTGACGGGGAACGATGCTCACTTGAGACCACGACATACGCACCCGGATCCGGCACCTCCTCCGGAGCAGAACGGTCTGGTGAGTTCAGATGAGGGGAAGGCGTGCGTGGAGATACTGTTTGGACTTCTTTGGCTTCTTCGAGGGCAGCTCCGAGCTGGCTCTCGGATCCGACACCCTCTTAGCAGAAGACCTCTTGCCAGCGGTGTGTGGCCTCGGAACCATAGTAGCCTTCGGATCCAGCGTCGGAGTCGACAGACAGGTAGGATCCAACCCCATCGGATCCGATCCCGAAACCGACTTCTTTGGATCCGACTTCGACGACGCCTTTTCTCTCGGCGATTTTGGGGACATCACCACCTGTGAACCTGCTCTTGAGACTGCTACACTCGCCGGTCGAGATGTTGATACCGACTTAGCAGACGCCACAGAGCCCGCTCGTGAATGCCTTTCGGCCGAGGAGCTAAGGGCAGCCTTTGGGGAGGACAACGGAGTTTTTCCCACCACCGAAGGGGGTCTGGGAGTCTCCTCTCCATCCAACACTTTCTGCCAGAGCGATGCCTTCAAGCACGCAGACCTCTCCTGTCTGGCCTTATGAGTAAACTTCTGGCAGATCTTACATGCTGGGACAATATGACCCTCCCCAAGGCAAAAAAGGCACAGATCATGCCCATCTGACTGGGCCATCTTCATCTGGCACTGAGCACAGTGCTTGAATAAGGCCTTAAAGGCCACGTTTAAAGGGTTCAGCAATACGCGTGGTCGAATAACAGTCCGAGTCAATACACACCGAGTCCAAAATCCGTCCAAATCAATCAGAAGAAGAGTAAGTCAAGTCCGAAATCCAAGTCAATACCGAAATAATCAATCATGAAGTAAGCAATCACTATAAAGTACAGAGCTGCGAAGCAGACGTTCCCTTCTAGCGGCGGCAAGAAGAGAACTGAGGGAAGGGGCTGTTGGTCGCTGTTGGGACATGTGACCGTTTGGGCGGGAAACGGTCGCTAAGGCGCGTGCCCAACGGCCCCCTTTGGAGCTGAGGAAAGCGATGAAAAATCTTCCGGCGGCTGGCCTGCGCCTGCACAGTCCCATGTGTGGAGGCACAGAAGAATGAAGATGAACAGCATTCCGGTGCATTTCCCCTTGAAATGAGCCCTGGTTACATACCAATCTGCAGCGGGTCCGCTCAAACACAATCTCAAATGATGTACTTGGCTGTATTCGTTAGGAAACAGGTGCCCCCAATTTTGGAAAAATTCCAATGCTTGTATCAAGAAGAATTCCAGTTTCTCTGGATCCCCATCAAAACTCGCATCTAATTCTGGCCATTTGCCTTCCACTTCTCCCCTAAATTACATAAGGGGTCCTGGGGCTTGCAAGTTCTGGGGCACCTGTGGTGGAGGGGCTGGGTGTCCTCTGGCCGGAGGCAGGATTGGTCCCCCTCCTGGTTGCAGCCCCAACCTTAGTTGATAGTGGGCTACTTGAGGAGGAGAAAGAAACTGCCGTGGTTGTTGAGGCCCCTGGGCCAGTCTGGGTCTCCCTGGGGCTGGGGTCGGCGGTAGCCGAGCATGAAGTTGGCCCATTCGGGTTCCAGCATTCCCGGCCTGCTTCTTTGCTCCTGCCAGCAGCCTTTGGGCTTGTCTTGGGGGCGCCGTTGCATTGATTCCCAAGGTTGAGCCATTTTGCCAGGTGGCTGGGATGGTTCCCATCATCCTCCCACCAGGAGGCATTTGTAATCCACTCTGCTGTGTAGTATCAGAAACCATTTGTAATCCAAATGGGGTCTTGATGGCCCCCATCCCCCGACTGTCCAAAGTTATCCCTGTGCATGAAGGAGCACTGATGCCTCTGAGTTGTGGGGCAATCAAATTTTCTTGAGAGGCCCCTCTACCAAGGGGTGTCCCCTGGGGGGTTCTCAGAAGAGAAGGGTCGGAACCAGGGGCATTGCTTATCCACTGAGTGAATCTTTGTAGGGTGATTAGTTCGTTTTTCACCCTCTGCAACTTGCCCCGAAGCTTGTATATATGCCGGTGGGAAGCTGCTGCTTCTGCCTCCAAGGAATCGTAATACACCTCTGGCGAGGTGTCACTTCCCGAGGGCATGTAGTTCTCCTTTCTTAGGGTGGAACTGAAATACTGCTTCACAGTGGGGTCCCACCATAAATCCTTTCCATTTCGGGTGGTCACCACTTCCCCCATTTGGTCAGTGCTGTCGTAGTCCACACGGTACCGTCTTCCTCTGGTCCTCACTGTGAGCATGTGATGTGGGGATTGGATTTTTTTTTATATATATATTTTTTATTTTTAATATCTAACATAGAAAACTACAAAGGACTACAGAGATATAGGGGGGAAAGGGGGGACTGGGGGAAAGGGAAGAGCAACATATAAACAAAAAACACTACTCTACATGTCTTGTATTCCCTTCAGGCTGCAATTTTTCTTTAAAGTTAACTTTCTAATATGTTATCAGATTGGTAGATCTTATACAATACAGACTATATTCAGGATCAGGTGTTCTCCCCCCCCCCCCCGCGTCTCGGTCTGAGTTCTCTCTGCGCAGCTACAGCAGCTGTGCTCATTCCTCCCCCCCCACTTTCCCCTTCAGACTTTGAACTTTCTTCTTGCTGAAACTCCTGATGGTTGAACAAAAACCTGTCTGTCAGCTGTACTTCCGATGTAATCTTGTAGGTTTGATCCTTATATCTGAACCAAACGCCTTCCGGAAACAACCATTTGTATTTTACATCACATTTCCTCAGAAAAGCCGCAAGTCCTTTGTACTTAAATCTTCTCTTACGAGCCAGAAATGGAACATCCTTCAATATTTTAACCTTGTTGCCCAAATAGTCCAAGTCCACATTATACGAATTATATAAGATGGTGTCCTGAGTCTTCTTAGATGAAAAGTCAATAATAATCTCGCGAGGCAGCTGACGCTTCATTACATACTTTGAAGATGTCTGACGAACTTCCAAAATATTGCTTTTTAACTCTTCTTTAGTTGCCTTTGCGAATGCTGCCAAAAGTCCCGACACCAAATCTTTTAAATTTTCACTTTGCTCCTCTTTTACATTTTGAAGACGCAGTACCGTTTGGGCACGGTCCACTTCCAATCCTATTATTTGATTCTCCAAGAGCTTCACTTCTTTACTTGTTGCTTTCATGAGTACTACGTTTTCGCGTGCAGACTGCTCTGCTCGAGACGCTGTTTCTTTAATGGTTTTCACTTCGCTTTCCACTGAATCAACCTTCTGCCCCATTTCGTTTATCCTCGGTACAAAAGGCTGCACAGCTTCAAAGACTGCTCGTCTGACCGTCTCTTCCAAAGTTTCCCCCTTCCCCTGTAACATCGCCATCACCGATTTACTCATTGCAGGGCTCTGCTTTCTCGTCGCCATCTTAGGGGGGGGCGCCAGCTAAGTTCTGAAACTCCGTGAAGGGGAAGAAATCTGCACCTTCTTAGCTTCAACTCCCATCAATCCTTCGCATACGCTTAGAAATCAGAAGGGATTTGCTTACTTACAGGCTTTCACCTTAAATCTGCTTATTGCCGTTCTCCATGGCCCGGCTGCACACGATGTGCTGCGCAAGTCTGCCGGCCTCCGTTGGAGCAAACGGGCAATTTACCCCCTGCATTGCTTTCAGGGGGTTCTTCCCGCCGCGCTCCGGACCCTGGCTCCCTCACTGGGAGTCCTGGGGGTTAACCCTCGCGAGTCAACTGCCCGGTCAGGCTGCTCGGACGTTTCCTCCCGGACCTGCGGAGAGGAGCGTCCGACATGGCCAGGAAAACGAAAACGAATCCTGATGTGGGTATTGGATTTGAAGTAACATTTCATCCATGTAGGTCTCCATCCCACTGTTGGGTCAGGATGCCGCCATTCGCCAAGAGTTTTGTAGGGCTCCTGCCCATATCCCCCAAGTCGGTTCCAGGGTTGCTATGGCCACGTCGTTGTTCCGAGTTCCACTGAAGTGGTAGCACTGGTGGTCTCAAGTCCGCACAGGGCCATGGATGATGAAACCGGTGGGTGCAGTTGAGGGATTAGTGATCCCTCCACCACCTCCAACTCATCTCCAAGGTTTAGTATGGGAAGGTTCCCATACAGAAGCAATAGCCTCTCCAACTCCGCTGCCTCTGGGGTCTCCTCGCACAACATGGTGTCGGTAGATAACTCCCACGCTAGGCAGATGGAGAGAAAAAGGACTTCTACTAAAATGTCAGTCTCTGGCAGGTAGATCCCTTAGTCCCTCTCCAGTGAACACGCATTTGTTCCAATAGAAAAGGTTTTATTCGGGATTTTACAGTTCAGGTCTGCACTCCATCCCAGAGCTTGGTAGAAGTGAGGAATCAAAACATATTGGTTATGATATACTTTAAAACTCCTGCGCTCCAGCAACAATTAGTTTTTTAGCACACAAGATTACACGGGTTCTGTGAGAACCTCTCATAGTTATGAGTAAACAATCAGTACATTCTCAGCCTCCGGAAAAGTAGCAAAACTGGCATCTAGACACTCAAGGTCATGTCTAACTAGAAGATGCATACTTTTGGAGAGATAAGGTGAGAGGCCCTGTCTTGGGGCCTGGAGAGCAATAATTATACACTGGAGAGAACATGGTTAATATGGCTAGAAGATAGATTACAACAGGTTAGCATTAAGGCATTATAACTTCAGTATACTGTGGCATCAGTGATACCACAACCAAATAAACATAGCATGGCTATACACAGACATGACAGTTACATATGAAAGAATTACAATTGTGGTTTCTATCAAAACACTGCTTGGAAAAGCATTCCAAGGAAAGAAAGTATAATATACCCAGAACATACTTAGATCATTATGATCGTGTGTTATAGATTCTCTTCTACTGAAGGGGATTTCATTTGGTTCCACTAATTTTGAGGTCACCATCACCACAGATGCATCCACACTGGGTTGGGGAGCTCACTGTGGGAGTTATCACACCAGAGGAACATGGAGAATGGAGGGACAGGAATTGTGTATCAATGTGCTTGAACTAAGAACCATACGTTATACATTTATCTCATTTTCAGATAGTAAGAAATCAAAACATACAGATCCTTATGGACAACTGCACAGCAATGTTCTATCTGAACAAAGGGCCACGATATTAAAGTCCTTAAGTCTAGAGGACATGAGAACATGGGAATGGGCACAAAACCACAGGGTATCTCTGCAAGCGTTGCATATCCCAGGTGTTGACAGTGTCATCGTGGACAGGCTGAGCAGGATGGGTACAGACATCCATGAGTTGGAGATAAACTACTCATACATCTTACCCATGTTCCAGATGTGGGGATTTTTGCCACAAGGGCCAACTAGAAGGCACATCTATTCTGCTCAAGGGACAGAATGGAACCAGAATCAGTGGGAGATGCCTTTCAGCTAACCTGGTCAGGTCACCTATTTTATGCGATTCCCCCAATACCACTAAGCCAGGGTAATAAGCAGGATGCAAACAGGGGACAAAAACTGCACTCGTGACTCCCTTTTGGCCTCAACAAAACAGGGTTAACATACCTGTAACTTATGTTCATCGAGTTCTTCTGTGCTGACACACATGGGACTGCGCAGGCGCAGGCCAGCCGCCGGAAGATTCTTTACCGCTTATTTCAGCTCCGAAGGGGCCATTTGTCGCGTGCCTCAGCGACCGTTTCCCGCCCAAACGGTCACATGCTCTACCAGCGACTAACGGCCCCTTCCCTCAGTTCTCCCTTGCCGCCGCCATCCAATACATATACGTATACAAAGACAATTACTCATCTTTTTTTTTTTTTTTTTAGAATTCACAGCGGGGCAGGAGGGAGGGATGTGTGTCAGCACAGAAGAACTCGATGAACATAAGTTACAGGTATGTTAACCCTGTTTTCATCTTCGTTCTTCTGTGCCTCCACACATGGGAGAGTACCAAGCTTCACACAAAAAAGGAAGGCGGGGTGAAATCCAACTCCATTTTATTAACCACCCCAATATTGGTACAACATACTTGTTCCACATTAACACAACAACATACAATAAAGTATATACACATAACTATATACAACGTTTCCGTCTCCATTATTGGAGCAAAATATACCAGCGCACTCCTAGGGGAACAAGGAGTGGAGAACAGCCTTGGCCACAGTAACATCTTGGTCAGCATTAACATCAACAGCATAATGCTTCACAAACGTGTCAGCGGATGACCACGTTGCAGCCTTGCAAATGTTAACCAGTGACACACCCTTGAAAAGGGCTGAGGAAGCCGCCTGAGACCGTGCGGAGTGGGCTCTGATCCCCAAAGGACAGTCAACCTTGGCAGAAGCGTAAGCCCTAGCAATGGCCGACACTATTGATTCTCGAAAGCTTATGCTATAATAAAATTGGTTAGTCTTAAAGGTGCTACTGGACTCTTTTTGATTTTACTATCCATCGGGACACCATCTGCGATGACGCCTTGTGACCCCTATCCTTCGTACCAAAACAGACGAAAAGGTGGGGGCTATTTTGGAATTCCTTAGTCCTGTCTAGGTAAAAAGCCAAAGCCCTTCTCAGATCTAAAGTGTGAAGGGCCTTTTCCCCTTTAGTAGCAGCATTAGGAAAAAACACAGGCAAAGTGATCTCCTGTGATAGGTGGAAAGCAGACACCACCTTGGGCAAAAACTTGATGCAAGGTCTCAGAACCACCCTATTCGTATGAAAACGAAGGAATGGAGTGTCAGCTCTAAGCGCAGCCAGCTCGCTAACTCTTTTGGTAGATGTTATAGCCACCAGAAACGCAACCTTGTAGGACAATAAGTCCAACGGGCATGTGGCCAATGGCTCGAAGGGAGGCAGCATTAATCTAGCAAGGACCAGGGAGAAAGACCACTGAGGCACAGGGGGTGATACAGGCGGGTAGAGATTAAACATTCCCTTCAAAAACTGGCGAGACTTATGGTGTGAAAACACACTGTATCCATCAACCTGATCGTGAAATGCGGAAATAGCCGCAAGGTGCACCTTCAGGGAGGTAACTCTAAGTCCCCGGTCTTTCAAGTCACATAAATAATCAAAGACCATCCCCAATCAGCTACTTATAGGCACAACATTCCTTGAAGCTGCCCACGCTTCAAACCTATGCCACTTAGCAGTGTAAGCTCGCCAAGTGGAAAGTTTCCTCGCATTCAAGAGGACTTTCTCTACTGGTTCAGAAAATCTTACAGGCAGGGTCGAATCCGCCAAGCAGCCAGGTGTAACTTCCTGGGCTCGTGGTGGAACAGACTCCCGTTCAACAGGAGATCCTGTCGGGGAGGTAGGCTCACATATGTCCGATTGGACATCTCCAGCAGTTTGGGGAACCACACCTGCCTCGGCTAGAAGGGTGCTACTAGAATGCAATCTGACTTGTCGCTCTCTATTTTGCACAACACCCGTGGTATTAGTGGGAAAGGTGGAAACATATAGTGCAACCTGCGGGTCCACGTATATTGGAAGGCATCCCCAATATTTATTTATTTATTTATTCAATTTATATACCGCCCATCCCAGGGGCTCTGGGCGGTGAACAGTTAAAATTGATAAAAACAAAACTAAAATCAATATACAAATAATAAAACAAATTAACAAGGTGCAGTGGTGGGGAGAACCTTCCCCACCCCAAAGGTGGGAGGCCGACATGGCACCGCCCCCTTCAATCACCAAACGCCTGGCGGAACAGCTCTGTCTTACAGGCCCGGCGGAACGATAATATGTCCCGCTGGGCCCGGGTTTCCATTGACAGAGCGTTCCACCAGGCTGGGGCCAGGACTGAAAAAGCCCTGGCCCTGGTTGAAGCGAGGCGGGCTTCCTTAGGGCCGGGGACCACAAGTAAATATTTATTCGCTGATCGGAGCGATCTCCGGGGAACGTACAGGGAGAGGCGGTCCCGAAGATATGCCGGTCCCAACCCACTCAGGGCTTTAAAGGTAAGAACCAACACTTTGAACCTGATTCGGAATTCAACTGGAAGCCAGTGCAGCTGGCGCAGGACAGGTGTGATGTGTGACTGGTAAGGTATACCAGTCAGGACCCGTGCCGCCGCATTCTGGACCAGTTGTAGTTTCCGGATCAGGCCCAGGGGTAGCCCAGCGTAGAGTGAGTTATAGTAATCTAGCCTGGAGGTGACCGTTGCATGGATCACTGTAGCCAGGTCCTGGGGCGTCAGGTAGGGGGCAAGTTGCCTGATCTGACGAAGATGGAAAAATGCAGACTTGGCAACCGCCGTGACCTGGGCCTCCATCGATAGGGAGGCATCCAGGAGCACACCCAGACTCTTTACCACTGGCAAAGTTGCCAGTGGTGTCCCATCCAGGGCAGGGAGCTGGATCCCAACATCTGGCAGCCCCCGTCCCAGCTGCAGGACCTCCGTCTTCACTGGGTTCAATTTCAGCCTGCTCTGTTTCAACCATGCCGTCACAGCCTCCAAAGCTCTGGCCAGATTGTCTGGGGCCGTGTCTGGCCGGCCGTCCATCAACAGAAAAAGTTGGGTGTCATCCGCGTATTGATGACAACCCAGCCCAAACCTCCGCACCAACTGGGCGAGGGGGCGCATATAGATGTTAAATAACATTGGGGAGAGTATCGCCCCTTGGGGAACCCCGCACACCAAAGGGTGACGGGCCGATAGATCTCCCCCGAGCGCCACCCTCTGTCCCCGACCCTGGAGAAAGGAGACCAGCCACTGTAAGACTGTCCCCCTAATCCCCACGTCGGCAATAGAGAGGGGGTCGCTCCCTGCCCGCGAGCAAAAATTTTTGGCCTTTGTGTTTGCTGATGTCGCAAACACGTCTATATTTGGCTGGCCCCACATCTGAAAGATCAGCCCAATGTACTTTGCGTTTAGTCCCCACTCGTGATCCAACGTGTGTACCCTGCTGAGGAAGTCTGCCTGAACATTGTCTGATCCCGCTACATGTATAGCACGGAGCATTACATCATTCTTGATCGCCCATTCCCAAATGAGCGTGGCCTCCCTGCAGAGAATCATGGATGCTGTGCCCCCTTGTTGGTTCAGGTAATACATGGCGGTTGTGTTGTCCGTCTGCACCAATACCTGACGGTCCTGCAAAAGCGCTGTAAAGGACACAAGTGCAAAACGAATAGCTCTTAGTTCAAGCACATTAATATGTAGGTTCTTTTCCCTTTCTGACCACACATCTTGTACACACACAGCACCGCAATAGGCCCCCCATCCTTGTAGGGATGCATCAGTAGTCACTGAAACCTCAGGATGGTGATAGCCAAACAGGGTCTCTTTAAACAAATTTTCATCTGACAGCCACCAGTCAAGCGAGGCTAAAATGACTCTGGGTACGGAGAATTTAAGAGATGGAGGGTGCTGCAGAGCATTGTACCTCCGCACAAACCAATTTTGAAGCGGACGCATACGCAGTCTCGCAAAGGGTACCACTGATGTAGCAGCTGCCATGTGTCCCAGTAGGCATTGTATCATGCGCACAGTTTGGAAGCGATTTCTCTTAAACAAGGACACTAGGCCCTTTAGGGATCGTGCCTGTTCTGGGGGCAGCAGTGCTTTAGCCTCCACCGAGTCCAATACCGCCCCAATATAAGGCACAGCGCAGTTTGGTGTCAGCTTAGATTTTTCAAAATTTACAAGGAGACCTAAGCGTATGCAAGTGTCTAGTACTAACTCCACATCTTGCAATAACCTAGCCTCTGAACTTGCTGTTATTAACCAATCATCGAGGTAGGGATAGATGGTACAGCCCTTCTCTCGAAGAAAAGACACCACAGGAGCCACATACTTGGTAAACACTCGTGGGGCTGTGGATAGGCCGAAGGGAAGAACCTTGTAACGGAATACCCTTTGTTTATAAACGAAGCTCAGAAATTTCCTGTGTTCCCTCAAGATCCCAACATGGAAACAGGCGTCCTTTAAGTCAAGGACAGCGAACCAATCTCCTTTTTTTAATAAGGCCTCAACAACCATGGTTTCACTGACTATACCAGATGGCCAAGCATAAAATTCATCAGTTACCCAGGGAGTCATACTTAATAATCTGTTGGGGTACAGCACCATGATGCGGACAGGCTCAAACTAACAGCCTGGCTAGTGGAATAGTCGGAGATCTGTCCACAGGGGAGGCGGAAGTCATTTTAAATGCCAAAAGACCATCCACCAGAAAATCTTATGCACTTATATGGGAGATGTTTGTACAATGGGCAAGGAATAAAGGACCTCAATGCCTACAACTGTCCCCTTGCTCAAATCCTTGAGTACTTATTGCATCTGAGAAGGACTCTCTAATTTATCAATAAAGGAGTACCTAGCTGTGATTTCATGCTTCCACACACTTATTGATGGCAAGACAGTGTTCTCTCATTACACATCCAAATTATTTCTCAAAGGTCTACAAAATATGTTCTGACCTGCCATAAAAATAGTGTTACAGTAGTCTCTACAGCTAGTGTTGACCAAACTTGTAGCTAAACCATTTAAACCACTAGCCAGTTGTCACCTAAAGTGCTGTCCATGAAAGTAGCACTGTTGATAGCTATAACTTCCTCCAGGAGAGTTAGTGAACTGGCAGCATTGTGCATGGATCCCCCTCAAAGATTCATGCTGGAAAAGTGGTTCTAAGACCCAACAGATTTCTTACCCAATCAGATGAGTGAAGTGGACAGGGCAATCCACAAACTTAAGGTACAAAGAGCAATTCTACCTAGACTGTGCAGTTTTAGGTCAGATGCCCAACTATTAGTTTGCCATTCAGGGCCAAATAAGGGCAAAAAAGCCACTGCACAAACCATTGCCAGAAGGGTGGTACAAGCTATTAAAATGTGTTACAAAACTGCCAAATTATCTTGTCCACTGGAGGTGCATGCCCATTCTACCAGGTCACAGGCATCTTTGGCAGTGCTTCTGAGAGGAATACCACTGCAGGAAATATGCAAAAAATAACGACATGGTCTTCAGCAGACACCTTCGTCAGGCATGCTCTGGATAGCCTCAACAGGAAAGAAGCATTGGTGGGCACAGCAATTCTACAGTCATTGTTCCAGTGAAGAGCATAATCCACCTCCCTGATAAGTGGCTTGTTAAATTCCCATGTGGGACTGCACAGAAGACCGACAATGAAAACAGGGTTGCATTTATCTGTAACAGTTGATCATTGAGGTCTTCTGTGCAGGCACACATAACCTCCCTCCTTCCCTGCTAGATGCCCTTCAATACTTTCCTGGAGATTACAGTGGTGAATAAGTTACTGAGGGCAAAGAACTCTGCACTTCCCAGAAGAGGGCTATTTTGGCAGGGAAACAGCTGCACCTGTGCTCTGAGGGAGAGCGGATGTCCTCTAGTGGTCAAAAGCTACCCAAAACCCTCCAATTGGCAGGCCTGCATGTGCGCAGTCCCTAGTCCCATGTGTGCCTGCACAGAAGACCTCAATGAAAAACAGGGTTTCTCACCTGTAACTGTTGTTCGTCGAGTATCTTCTGTGCAGACACACATTGGGACTGCGCAGGCGCAGGCCAGCCGTGGAGAAATTATCCTAGCTTTTAGAGTTGTTAAAGGGGACGCTCAGCATCACCGCGCACGCGCAGTAGCGTTCCCGCCAAAAATGCAGCCGTTAGAGCGAGCGTCCCCGCCATTCCCTCAGTCCAACTGAGCTGCCAGAGAGCAAAGTATATAGAAAAACAGCACTCACAGCGGGGCAGGAGGGAGGGAATGTGTGTCTGCACAGAAGATACTCGACGAGCAACAGTTACAGGTGAGAAACCCTGTTTTTTGTTGTCGTTCTTCTGTGCAGCCCCACATTGGGAGTATAGTGAGCTACTCACCAATGGGGGCGGGTGTGAGTGATCATTGGAATAAGGAATGCAGGACAGCCGTGCCAACAGCTGATTCTCATCTCGCATTCACGTCCAGAGTAGTGTTTGATGAAGGTGTCTGGCGTAGACCAAGTTGCCGCCTGGCAGACGTCCAAGTAGAGGGACCCCATGGAGAAAGGCGGCAGAAGCGGCTTGAGCCCGAGTGGAATGGGCAGTCAATGAAAAAGGGCACTGCACTCCAGCTTAGCGGTAACAAAGTTTAATTGCAGACACTATCCAACATGAGATGGACTGGCCAGAAGCAGCAAGTCCTTTACGTGAGCCAGAGTAACAAAGGAACAGTGAGGATGACTTTCTAAAACTCTTGGTCCCATGCAAATAGTACAATAAAGCACGTTTCAAATCTAACATGTGCAATGCTTGTTCCCCTGGGGAAGAGGGTATTGGGAAAAAGGAAGGAAGGACCACCTTTTGTTGCAAGTGAAACTTAGACACCACCTTAGGTTAGAATTCAATACTGGTGTGGAGTACAACCTTCTCAGGGAAAAACTGCAAAAATGGGGGGTCAATGCGGAAGGCAGAGAGTTCCCCAACCCATCTAGAAGACGTGACCGCAACCAGAAAGGCCACCTTCTGTGTCAGCAAGGGCAAGGGGTAGGACACCAGTGGCTCAAAGGGCTGGAGCATCAGCTGGGAAAGGACCAAGGGCAAGCTCCATTGAGAAACAGGTGGAGCCCTAGGCGGAAAAGACTTAAATAGACCCTTCAAAAACTGTTTTGAAAGCCAGTGGGCAAAAACAGTTTTCCCCTCAATCTGTTCGTGGAAAGCAGAGATCGCAGCCATATGCACCTTCACGCTGCTAAAGGAAAGGCCTTCGGAATGCAGACCCAGGAGGTAGTCCAAAATCAGGGGCAAGGGACAGACAAAGGGGGAAATCCCTTTAGGGGCTAACCAGTGGGAGAAACGAGACCACTTCCGATAGTAGGACACCCTGGTGGACAGCTTCCGGGCATTCAGAATGACCCGGAGGACCCCAGAAGACAAGGCTACTCCAGGGGGGGGGAGGAGCAAGGCAGCCAGCTTCAGAACGTCTACATCGTGGTGCCAGATCCCGTCCCTGACTAACAGGTCCAGAACAGGTGGCTGCGGCAGGCATTGTCCCTGGGAGTGGGAGAGCAACAGGGGAAACCATTCTTGGAGGGGCCAGTGTGGGGGCACCAGGATGCAGTGGGTCTTGAAGGCTCGGATCCTGCAGAGAACCCTGTGCAGGAGAGGGGTAGGCAGGAAGGCGTAGAAGAACCCTGGGGTCCAGGGAATCTGGAATGCATCCCCCAGGGATCGAGGGTCTAACCTGGCCTGGGAACAGAACATGGGAGCTCTCCTGTTGGTGGCCGTTGCAAAGAGATCAACCTGCGGACACCACCACTGGTGGAAAAGCGGTAGGAGGTAGGCAGGGTTGAGGGGCCATTCGTGCTGGGGCAGGAACACTCTACTGAGCGTATCCGCCGAGGTGTTGAACTCCCCTGCTATGTGTATGGCCCGTGGCAGGACATTGTTGTCTATGGCCCAGTTCCAGAGAGCTGTGGCTTCTTCGCAGAGCTTGAGCGAGACCGTTCCTCCCTGCTTGTTCAGGTAGTAACAGGCTGTCGTGTTGTCCGAAAGGACTTGAACCCGTCTGTTGCAAAGCACATCTGCAAAAGAAGCAAGGGAGTAACGGATCGCTTGAAGTTCTAACACATTAATATGCATGTTAGCTTCAGCTGGTGACCAAGTGTCCTGGGCTGTCAAGGTGCCATAGCGCCCTCCCCAGCCTAAGGTAGAGGTGTCAGTAGAGACAGTGACATTAGCCACATATGCACCAAATTGACAACCTGCAGACAAATTTTGGGGGATTGTCCACCAGTCCAGGGACCTAAGGACTGGCCTGGGAATAGAGAACCTTTGATGTTGGCTCATCGTCAAATGGTCGAACTTATGGACAAACCAATTTTGCAAAGGCCTCATACGCAACCTTGCAAAAAACACCATAGCAGTAGTAGAGGCCATGAGACCAAGTAAGGTCTGGACCATAAGGGCTGTTTGGTAGCGGTTAGAAATAAAAAGGCGCGCCAGGGAGACTAACCTGCGCAGCCTATCGGGGTAAATATGCTCTCCCTGAGGGGGAGTCAAAGTGGACCCCAATGAACAGTATGGCTGTGACAGGAGAAAGAACAGACTCATCAAAATTAACCAGGAGGCCCAATCTAGAGAGCACCGACATGGTGAGGGCAAGGTGATCCCTTAGGTGAAGCTGCAGACGGCCCCACCAGGAGCCAGTCATCCAGATAAGGGTAGATGACACAACCCATTGACCTCAGAAATGCCACCACAGCTGACATACATTTTGTAAATACACGGGGGGCCGAAGCCAACCCAAAGGGCAAAACTGTATACTCAAACACTGCATCTCCGCAAAGAAAGCGGAGGTTCTTCCTATGCCCCTCAAGGATGGACACATGGAAATAGGCATCCTTCAAGTCGATGATGGCGAGCCAGACGCCCACTTCCAGGAGCTCTATCACCTTTGCCAAGGTCAGCATTCAGAATTTCTGGACCTTAAAGTAGGCATTGAGACCCCTAAGGTCTAATATGGGCCGAGAGCCTCCATCTTTTTTGTCAACCAGAAAGTATCTGGAGTAGAACCCATAAGGAGACTGTAAGAGATTAACTTTACGAACAGCACCTTTGTTAAGTAACTCAACAACATTATTATGCAGAACAACATCAGAACAGGGTTTAGATGAACGTGGAGGGAGAGAAAGAGGTTTTTTTTCAACAAACAACAACTTGTAACCACGGGCCACAATTGCAAGGACCCAAGAGTCATCAGTAATACATTGCCAAACGGGCAGAAAATGACGAAACCTGTCCATAAACGGAGGAAGCTGAACAGTGTCCTGAGTGACCCACTGGGTAGCGTCCCTGTCTAGTCAGAACACTGACTTTTGTCCTGAAGCCGGGGCCTTCAGAGAAGCAGGCTGATTCTGTTTTCCTCTAGAACGGGAAGACCTCTTAGATGCATGCCTTTGTGGGGCTGAGTAAGACCGCTGACTGTAGGGCTGATGGTAGGGGAATCGCCCTTGACATTGGTGGTACAGTTGGTATGGGGGCTGGTAAGGCTGGAACCGAGTGGAATGGTACCTCGGAACGTAAGGTTGCTGGGACGCGATCGCTCCCAGGGACTTTGCGGTTTGATGATTTTATCTCATTTGAGAAAGGGAGTCATCCGTTTTCTCAGAGAACAGGAGGGCACCTTCGAAGGGAAAATCTTCGATTTTCGCTCGTTTATCAAGGGGTAGAGCAGTAGAACGCAACCAAGCGTGCCGTCTGAGAACCACGGAAGAGGCCATGGAACGGGCAGAGCAATCAGCAGCATCCTTCACAGCAGTCATCTGCTGCTTGGCCGCCTTAAAGGCTTCCCCTTGCAATGCCTTGACCAGAGGGCGACGGTGCTCGGGCAGATCAGGAAGGTAGGAAGACAGCCGCTTCCACAGGAACTGATTATACGAGCCCATGATAGCTTGAAATGGGCTATACGGAAATTGAGGGATGCCGAAGAATAGACCTTGTGGCCAAAGGTGTCAAGCTTGCGGCCTTCTCAATCAACCAGAGCTGACAAGGAACCGCCTCGGAACTGAGAGTGTACTTCCTCGGCCACCAGAGAGAAAGGCTTGGGGTGGCTGAAGAGGAAGGGACAGTCGTCTTGTTTGAGCTGGTAGTATCGGTCAATCTTCTGTGTGGTCGCCAGAACCGAAGACGGAGTTTGCCACAAGGAATGTGAGTTATCCATCAAATCCTCCACCGGAGGAAACGCCACCGAGGCTGGGGAGCCGGAATACAGGGCCTCCAAGATCTTACTCTTCGGCTTGTTAGTGGAAGTCGAGATATCAATTTCCAAGGCATTCGCCATGCAGACCATCTGCTCCGCAAACATTCTGTAGTCCTCATTAGGGGAAGAGGAGTGAATTTCCCCCACGGATTCCTCCAGGGACGGATCAGAGGCTAAATCGGAGGGAAAATCCGATGGAGATGCGAGACCTTCCTCATCATCGGAACCGGAAAACTCCAGAGGTGGAGGCAATGGAACCGAGGCAGGCGGCATGGTTGGAACCGATGAATAGGCCGGATGCGTGGCCGGGGGATGAGACACCCCCTGTGAGGTGGAAGGATACGGAGGCACCATCAAAGGGTAGGCAGGCATGGCCGGTTGAGGCGGAACCGAAGAGCTTGGAGGAGCGGTGCGTTGAAGGAGGGCTGCTGACGACTGTACCCAAGAGACCAAGTCTTGCCACGTCGCCAGGTTCCTGACTCCAGGAACAGGTTGCCATGGCGGAAGGGGAGCAGGAGGTGCCTGCAAAGGCCACTGCATTGGTGCGGAACGATGAGAAGGAGAATCCCTGGATGGAACCGAGGGCTGAGACGGAACTGGCAACTCAGGTGGAGCGGAAGTGGAAGGCAAGGAAAGCTCAAAAGCCATGTACGGTTCCGAGAAGCTCGGCATGACCACATACTCATCCATCCCGACAGGAGGTGGAGTGCGGGGAGGAGACGGAGTACGGGGGAATTCTTCAGCCTCCTCCTCAATGACAACAGGCACGGGGGATGAACGACCCCAGCTAAGAGTGGCCGCAGAGGCAGCACACTTCCGATGCTTCGACTTAGATTTGGTCTTTTTAGGCGGGGGCTCCGAAGCAGCTCTAACAGCCTCCGATGGCAGGGAGGAAGACCGGCTCTTTGCTGGAACCACAGGCTCACCCGACGCAGGCTCGGAGCCCGAGGGATCCCTCGGAACGGAAGGGTCAGCCGGATCCGGGGACCGGACCAGATCTGAGGGCTGCTGAACGGCCGGAGACGGGGAAGGGATAGCCGAGCGAGACTTCTTACCAGTCTGTGTTACCGACGGCTTGGGAGGGAGGAGATTCAACTCCCACAGGAAAGCCCTCAATCTGGCCTTTCTATCATTTCTCGCCTTCAGCGTGAAGGATTGGCAGATGGCACAGCGTTCAACAACATGGGCTTCACCCAGACAGAACAGGAAAAGATCATGACCGTCCAACTGGGTCATTTTCATACCGCAGCGCTGGCATTTCTTAAACAGCGATGTCTGGGACATCGTGAGGCAGGATATATTCTAAAATGTTAAATAAAATATATCCTGAGTCGTGAACGAAGAAATAACGATCGACAGTGAAAAAACAGGGTTAACATACCTGTAACTTATGTTCATCGAGTTCTTCTGTGCTGACACACATGGGACTGCGCAGGCGCAGGCCAGCCGCCGGAGAATTTTCTAGAGCTTCCAAGGCTCCGAAGGGGCCGTTTGTCGCGCGCCTCAGCGACCGTCTTCCCGCCCAAACGGTCACGTGATCCTACAGCGACCAACGGCCCCTTACCTCAGTTCTCCTTTGCCGCCGCTTGACCAATACACTTCAGCCATAACACCTTAAAAACACCAATATCCGTTACAGCCATCACAGTATTGTGCATTGGAGTTCACAGCGGGGTAGGAGGGAGGGTTGTGTGTCAGCACAGAAGAACTCGATGAACATAAGTTACAGGTATGTTAACCCTGTTTTCATCTTCGTTCTTCTGTGCCTCCACACATGGGAGTGTACCAAGCTTCACTCAATATGGAAGGCGGGGGTGAAGTCCAACACAATTTTATTGAACAAACAAGAACAACAATAAATAGATATGCATATATACATCTATGTAAAAAAAACTGTGTAAGGACACATAAATATTCAATATTTACATATATACACACCCCCAGGTACATATATACACACTTTCACTCAAGGGTACCCAGCAGGTACGCCAAGAAAGTCAGTCCAAAACTCCCTCAGGAAAAAAGGGAGTGTAAGACAGCCTTGGCCACAGATACATCCTGCTCCGCATTGACATCAACGGCGTAATGCCTGACAAAGGTGTCTGCAGAGGACCATGTGGCTGCTTTACAAATGTTAACCAGGGGCACCCCCCTGAGGAGTGCCGAAGAGGATGCTTGGGACCGCGTGGAGTGGGCCCTGACATGGAGCGGGCAAGCCACCCCTGCCAGGGAATAGGCCTTGCTAATGGCCGTCACAATCCACCTAGACAGGGTCTGCGAGGAAGCCCTGTTACCCTTGTCCTTGGCCCCAAAACATACAAACAGGTGAGGACAGGTGCGGAATCCCTTCGTCCTATCAAGGTAATAGGCTAGGGCCCTCTTCAAGTCTAGGGAATGGAGGGCCTTTTCCCCCTTAGAGGAAGGCTGAGGAAAGAATGCAGGCAGTGAAATATCCTGCGAGAGGTGGAAGGCGGACACCACCTTGGGCAGGAACCCAAGGCAGGGACGCAGGACCACCTTGTTGGGATGAAACACAAGAAAGGGAGGGTCAGACCGCAGTGCAGACAGCTCACTGACCCTTCTGGCCGATGTGACGGCCACCAAGAATGCTACCTTGTAGGATAGCATATCCAAGGGGCATGTAGCCATAGGTTCAAATGGAGGCAACATGAGACGTGAGAGCACCAAGGACAGCGACCACTGAGGCACTGGCGCTGATACAGGTGGGTAAAGATTGTACATGCCCTTAAGGAACTGGCGGGATTGTGGGTGAGAAAACACCGTAGCACCCTCAACTCGGGTGTGAGCAGCTGATATCGCTGCCAGGTGGACCTTGAGGGAGGAAGCCTTCAAGCCCAGGCCACGCAAGTGGCACAAATACTCGAACACAACCCCCAAGGGACTGTTGTCAGGCACCACTCCTCTGGCAAGTGCCCAGAGCTCAAACCTGCGCCACTTGGCCGCATAAGCGCGCCTAGTGGATGGCCGACGAGCATTCAGGAGGACCCTCTGTACCTCGTCAGTAAAGCCTATCGGGGAGGAACGATCCGCCAAGCCGTTAGGTGCAGCTTCCTGGGATCGTGGTGGACCAGGCTCCCGTTTAGGAGAAGGTCTTGCCGAGGGGGCAGACTCACATACGTCCGTTGGGACATCTGCAGGAGCTTCGGGAACCAAACCTGCCATGGCCAGAAGGGGGCCACTAGGATGCAGTCCGTCCCGTCCTCCTCTATCTTGCACAGGACCCTGGGAATCAAGGGGAATGGAGGAAACATGTAGTGCAAGCCCTGCGTCCACGTAAACTGGAAGGCATCCCCAATAGAGAGGGGGTCGCTCCCTGCCCTGGAACAGAACGTGTGGGCCTTGGTGGTCGCCGCAGTGGCGAACACGTCTATCACTGGATGACCCCACATCCGGAAGATCGGCCCAATGCACTCTCCGTTCAGTTCCCACTCGTGGTCTAGTAAAGGGGCCCTGCTGAGGGCATCTGCCCGGGCATTGTCTGACCCAGCCACGTGTATAGCACGGAGCGACACGCCGTTCTTGATAGCCCACTGCCAAGTGAGTGTGGCTTCCCGGCACAGGGCCATGGACACTGTGCCCCCCTGCTGATTCACGTAGTACATGGCAGTCGTGTTGTCCGTCTGCACCAAGACATGACGATTTCTCAGCAGTGCTGTAAGAGACACAAGTGCGAAACGAATGGCCCGTAGTTCAAGCACATTGATATGGAGGGTCTTTTCCCTGTCAGACCAGACATCTTGCACCGACACATCACCACAGTAAGCCCCCCATCCCAACAGAGAGGCATCAGTGGTAACCGTGATGTCATGGTGTTGATACCCGAAAGGGGTCCCTCTAAACAAGTTGTCATCAGACAGCCACCAGTCCAAGGAGAAGAGGATGACCCTCGGGATAGAGAATTTGAGGGACGGAGGGTGCAGTAGAGCATCATACCTCCGCACAAACCAGTTCTGGAGAGGGCGCATACGCAGCCTAGCGAAAGGCACCACAGAGGTGGCCGCTGCCATATGCCCTAGTAAGCACTGGATAGTGCGCACAGACTGGAACCGGTTCCTTTTAAACATGGACACTAGACCCCTTAGGGACCGAGCCCTCTCCAAGGGGAGCAGGGCCTTACCCTCCACAGAGTCTAAAAGCGCACCAATGTAGGACACCTTGCAGCTGGGCACCAGCTTGGATTTCTCCAAGTTCACCAGGAGCCCCAGGCGTTGGCAAGTGCTAAGTACCAAGCCAATGTCCTGCACCAGCCTAGACTCTGATTCAGCCACGATGAGCCAGTCATCGAGGTACGGAAAGATGGTACAGCCTTCTTCCCGTAGGAAGGAAACCACAGGGGCCACACATTTAGTGAACACTCGTGGGGCAGTGGACAGGCCAAAGGGGAGCACCTTATACCGGAAAACCCTATGCCGGTAAACAAAACTCAGGTACTTCCTGTGCTCCTCCCGTATGCCCACGTGAAAGTATGCGTCTTTTAAGTCAAGAACCGCAAACCAATCCCCTTGCTTCAGTAAGGCGATCACCGCCGCCAACGTAACCATTTTGAACTTGGTCACCTTGAGGAAGGCATTAAGGCCCCTCAGATCTAAAATGGGACGTAAACCCCCATCCTTCTTAGGGACCAGGAGGAACCTAGAGAAGAAACCCTTTACAGAGTCCTCATAGGGCAATTCTTCCACAGCACCCTTGGCCAAGAGCGACACGATCTCCGCATCCAGCTCGGCCATAGTGTCATTGACAGCTGTCAGGGGTGAACTGCATCTAGGCAGCTCAACGAACTCCAGCCCGTATCCCAGTTCAACAATAGTTAAGACCCATGAGTCAGATGTTATTGACTCCCACTCAGAGAGGAGTGGACTAAGTCTGTCCGAAAAGTTCGGGGATACGGCTGGCGCGACCCGTCAGTACTGCCTCCCGGCGCCCTGCTGATCTTTCTGCTGGGCCGGTTGCTGTGCCTGACGAGGCTTGAAGGGCCGACGCCTCCTCTGCTGTTGTGCGGGAGGGTAAGGCCGCTGCTGGTAGGCAGGATACTGATGGTAGCCCGGCCGCTGCTGTTGGTATCTGCCCTGGTAGTGGTAAGGGCCAGACCTGGGAGCGTACCGTGACCTGGAGGAGGGCTTGTCCGCTGGAGCCAGACCCAAAGACCGCGCCGTCTGCCGGTCCTCCTTCTTTTTCTTCAGGGTCTCGTCGGTCGATTTGGAGAACAGCGAGTCCCCCTCAAATGGCATGCTCTCCACCCTGGAACGTACCTCTTGGGACAGGGCCGTAGACCGCAACCAGGAGTGGCGCCTGAGGACCACCGCCGACGCCATACCTCTAGCAGCAGTGTCAGCAGCGTGGCTCCCAGCGTTCATCTGCTGCTTAGACAGCCTCACAGCCTCTGTCTGCAGCAGGGACACCACAGCCTTCTGCTCAGGAGGGAGGTCTCATGTATAGGATGCCAACTTCTCCCAGAGGTACAGCTGGTACCCTGCCATGATGGTCTGATAGTTGGCAATCCTCAGACCCAGGGAAGAAACAATGTACTGGCGTCTGCCCATGGCATCCAGCTTCTTGCCCTCCTTATCGGCAGGCACCGAGGAGTGACCCGATCGCCTGGGGTTGAACTCCTCTGTGACCAAGGAGGAAGGTGGAGGGTGTTTCACCAGCGCCGGCCAGGTACCCTGCTTGATTTTGTAGAGCTGCTCAATCCTCTTGGATGTTGGAGGCTGATCACAGGGCACCTGCCATACCTTCTCCACGATTTCCTCAATACCCTCGAGCATGGGGAAGCCAACGTACGCCGGGTTGTCTCCGTAAATGCGTTTGAGGAGCTTGTCCTTGGTCTGGGGAACTGCCGAGGAGATGTCCATCTCGAGAGCCTTGGCCATCCTTGCCATCTGGTCGGCGTAGATGCGGAGGTCCTCGAATGGCGAGTCCGCCGATGGCACTAGCTCCTCAGCCGGCGATGGTTCGGACCAGGACTCCGACTGGTAGCCGCCAAAGCTCTCCACATCCTCCTCATCGGAACCGAGCTGGGATTCCGGAACCTGGAGCGGAGGGGGAGCCCACGCCGACCTCGATGTCGAAGGCCTCGGTTCCGACACGGAGAAGCCCGCAGGTGCCCCCTCCCATTGGCAACGGTATGGCGAGGGGAGGTAGGAAGCCTGCCGATGCCGGGACGCAGTGGACCGGACTGATCGGACACTGTCCCCGGAACCATGCCGCTCACGACCGACCGGAGGTGGAGACGGACGGGCAGGCGACGGACGGCTCCGACGAGGAGACGGGCTCGGTTCCAGCCTCGGCGACCGAAGGGGAAGCGATGGTCGGCTCCGACGGTGCGGGCTCGGCTCCGGCCCCGACGAGAATTCCGCGGGCACCGTCTCGAAGGCCATCGGATCCGGCACAGGAACGGTGATGTCTTCTGGCTCCGGGGAGCCCAGGTGAGGGGAAGGCGTGTGAGGAAGCACGATGACCTCCTCCTGAGGAGCGGGACGCGGCGACCGATGATGCTTGGTCTTCTTCTTCTTCTTCGCTGGTTCCGAAGAAGACCTCGGAACCGACGCGCTCCTCACCTTCGAAGGGGACCTCGGCTTCGACCTCTTAGGCTTCATCGGAACCGATCCGGTCGTCGGTTCCGACCGGGGACTCGGTACCAGGATCCTCGGTTCCGACGTAGGTCTCGGATCCGACCTGGTAGATGACGCGCTACGGGGCGGCCGCACCGGTCCCTGCGCTGGAGAGGCCGCTCTCGACGCCGAGGTACTCGGGGGACGCGGTTTCGACCCCGACCTCGCGGAGGCCACTGAGCCAGCTCTGGAATGCCGTTCGGCAGAGGGGCTTGGGCCGGCCTTGGAGGAGGGCAACGGAGCGCCTCCGGACATGACCTTCTGCCACAGGGAGGAATTCAGTCGGGCCTTGCGCTCCTGCCGGGCCTTGCTGGTGAAACCCTGGCAAATTTTACAGGCCGTCACATTATGGGTCTCCCCCAAACAGAACAGGCACAGTTCATGGCCATCGGTCTTGGCCATTTTCGTGTGGCATTGGAGGCAATGCTTGAAGAGAGCCTTTGAGGCCATCTTCAGGGGCACGCGAAAGGAAGGTCAAAAACAGTCCGAGTCAAATTACCGAGTCCACAACAAAGTCCAAAACGAGATCCGAAGAATAGTCGAGGTCACGAAGTCCGAAGTCAAAAGCCAAGCAATCAGTCAGAATAAAGCACGAAGCACAAAAAAGCACAGAGCAACGAAGCTCACGTTCTCTCCAAGCGGCGGCAAGAAGAGAACTGAGGTAAGGGGCCGTTGGTCGCTGTAGGATCACGTGACCGTTTGGGCGGGAAGACGGTCGCTGAGGCGCGCGACAAACGGCCCCTTCGGAGCCTTGGAAGCTCTAGAAAATTCTCCGGCGGCTGGCCTGCGCCTGCGCAGTCCCATGTGTGGAGGCACAGAAGAACGAAGATGAACACTTAGAACCACTAGGAGAAGAACCTCTCTCGACGGCAGCAAAAAAGGAACTGAGGGAATGGCGGGGATGCTCGCTCTAACGGCTGCATTTTTGGCGGGAACGCTACCACACATGCAAGGTGGAGCTGAGCGTCCCCTTTAACAACTCTAAAAGCTAGGATAATCTCTCCGCGGCTGGCCTACGCCTGCGCAGTCCCAATGTGGGGCTGCACAGAAGAACGATGACAAACAACAGTTACAGGTAAGCGCAACCCTGTTTTCTTGCAGTTGTGGGATCCATATGTGCAGGTCAAGGGGCTGTGTTTATGGGAGGGGGAAAGGGAAAATTTCCCCCCTCCCTCTTCTGCAAGTGCAGGCTGCACAAGATGCAGAAATGTAATTTTAACCCCTTTCCCATCCTTGCTATAGCCCCCCCCCCAAAAAAACTGCAGCTGTTAGTCCACATATTATCCCAGGAAAACTTGCCCAGAGTTGGAAGAGTCTGCAGGGGGATTGGGGGCAGGGGGGAGAGACATGGCACAGATCAGCAATTGCCAGTGCCTTCCACTGACAGATACTGGGATCTAATCTAATCCACTGTATGAATTTGAGTAACTTTCTATCAAATTTTGTTGTAATGAATGTAAGTCCCTGTTAGTATCCCACTCCTAAACACCTAGATCAAAACATTCAACCAGTAAATATCTCATTTTAAAAAAACTAAGTTCAACCAAGGGTTAGCCCAATATTGTTGCCTCTTTCTGAGGAATGTAGGTATAGCAAGGAGGAAGCCAGCCCTTCAAACTGCTGTAGCCATCATACCTGTAGGGACAGCTTGAGAAAAGAGCCCTTCAGTATTCCAGAAAAGAAGAGTCAATTGAGTATTGCATGTTGAGTAATGTAACACAGCTTTTTGCTCATTTTATTGTCTTGTTTCCATTTAGTATTCTAAAAATAGTGTTTCTCAGTAACTACCAATGTATGTCTGCAAAGTTCTGGTAGTGGGAGATAATTAAGATGGTACATGGAAACAGGATTGTGATACGAAAGTTGACTACATTGTGTCTGCTGCCTGCCTGCCAGGAAGGTTGTAATGTGCTTGCTCTAGATAGTCCTGGTGAGGAGTCAGCGGTTTTGGAACACATCAGAACCAACAACATTGGAAAATGTAGTCTTAATGGCCTTGAAGCAACCTTTGGATTGCCAGATGACACACTGAAGTCCAGTGGTCCATTTTCCATGGTAGCACTTACGTGTATGTTAATCTGTCTCACATGCAGGGCCAGCTAAAACCACCATGGATAGTGTTGTTGAAAGAGAGTTTGTTAGGCATTGGGAAACATTGTGGGACAGGCCAAGCATGTACAAACCTGTTTCAGGTCCTCCGAGTGGGTCAAAGAGATCAAAGAATTGTATGTACATTTGTAACGCATATATATTTATATGCTAATGTCAGAAGCTTCTAAGCCAGGATAGGGGTAGAAGAGTACATGTTACTACAAAGGATCGTGAATGTAGTGAGTATATCATGAATATAGTAGAATGGATAGAACTGGTAGGACCTAGAACCATTATCCCTGACGCCTAGTTTTCTGTGTGCTGAGGATTTTTTGGCATGGAAAAAACACAACAAATTTCCCACTGCAGTCTGAAATGGTTAAGTCTACAGATCAATAAACGGGACCAATACTGAGCAAGTCAAGACCTCCTCCTATTTGGGGATTCTGTTTTCGGCAGATCTCTCCTGGGCTCAATTTAGAACAGAGTTTAATAAAGCAAAACCATGTGCAAACACTATAAGTATGTTTTTCCACCATAGGAGAGGGAAGTAGTGCAAGCTTTTAACCTGAAAGTGGCCCCCATTATTCTTTAGGGCTCAGCTATTGGATTAAAGCTATCTCTGATAATATCAACCAAACCTTAGCACAATTTCTCAAGAAAATATCCCGTTGTGTGTCTAACATTGTATTGCAGGCAGAATTTGGACAGCTATCCCTGGAAACGAGCATGGCTATATACCTTTAAACTGAGATTAAAACTGTTCTATGCTGAAGATGGTTTGGTAGACGCTCTAAATTGGGATACCCACCAATCAATTTGAATGAAAGCCCTGGATGAGAAATGGATGATAGTTGGAATGTTGATTGATGATATTTTTGAGATGGACAAATCCAAAGCATTTTCTCTGATTAAAAAAACATATCTTAGAAACCGACCATAGCAGCTTGATTTTGAGAGCCCACAGAGTTTGTTCACCCCTATCTTTTGGTCTTTCTTTTCCAAAATCAGTACTCCACTATATGTACTGCCTTACCATCCCATAACACTGCAGAGCTTTCTTGCCAAAGCTACTGCTTGGAAAAATTCTTCTTCTTTTTTTTTGAAAAATTTTTATTGGGTTAGGATCAATTATTTTCACATTACAATCAGTTCTCCCATTTTCCAATTTCTAACCCCCTCCCTTTCCCCCCCTTTTTGTTGACTTCCAACAGTTTTCCAACCCTTTGTCCCTTTTCCCTTACTCCTTTTAAATTCCTCTATCTAACAAATGTATATTCTCCCTTTATTCTAAGCAATACTTCTTTGACTATTTTTAATACTCTGTACCCTAACTATGAGTCCTTATTTCCATATTGGATAAACAATTTATCCCATTTTTCATAATTCGAATTTCAAATATTTCTATAGATCATAAACCATATAAATCATACATTCATATAAATCAAACAATTTGACTTATACTCTGTGTTACTCATTCTATCTTCTTTCTGTTTTAGTTATATTTAATTACATTAATATTTCTATTCTCCTTCGATAATGAATCTATATAACTGTCATTATATAATCAATCAACTTGACTCATATATATCTTCAAATAAACATATTTAGTTTGGTACATTATACAAATCTTACCAGAAAGAAAATATTATTAGTTAGTCAGTCCTTATAGTTAACCCTTATGGTTAGTTATTTTCTATCAATATTCTATTTGTTATTCTATATATATCAATCTAATAACCTAGCTGCTTAGAGATTCACGTTTACCTCTTCTCCCCCCCGGTAAAGTCACCCCCCTCTACATTTTATTGTACTTCAATAGTTCTCAAACTGCCACAGTTCTCCTCCCACCTCCCATTTCTTCTCCAAATATTGTTTCAGCTTCTCCCAGTCTGTGTTAAACTGCCCTGAGTCCAGATTTCTCAGTTTTCTTGTCATCTTGTCCATTTCTGCCATATACAGCAATTTGTAGATCCAATCTTCAATAGTTGGCACTTCTTGTACTTTCCATTTTTGCGCATACAAAATTCTAGCTGCTGCCGTCATGTAAAATATCAACGTCCTATGATGGGCTGGAATTCCCTCCATTCCCAAGTTTAGTAGCAGGAGTTCTGGGTTCTTATTTACTTGAAATTGCAAAATTTCACTCATTTCTCTTATTATTTCCCCCCAGTACTGCCTAGCTACCTCACACGACCACCACATATGATAGAGGGAGCCCTCGTGCTTCTTGCATTTCCAGCATTTATTAGAAGTGTTCAAATTCCCTAGCGCAATCTTCTTTGGTGTCATGTACCAACGATAGATCATTTTGTAAATGTTCTCTTTAATGCTAGTGCATGTCGTTGTCTTCATTGTAGTCTTCCACAAGTATTCCCATGCCTCCATTGTTATTTCTTTGTTGAAATTTATAGCCCATTTCACCATTTGTGTTTTAACTATCTCATCCTCAGTATACCATTTCAACAGTACTTGGTATACCTTAGATATTCTTTTCTTGTCCTCTTTAAGAAGGGTCTGCTCTAGTTCCGAATTCTCTGTTCGTATACCTCCCTTTACAGAGTCCGAATTATATAAATCTCTAATCTGTCTGTACTGGAACCAGTCATAATAAGGTGATAGTTCCTCCTGCGTCTTTATTCTGAGTTTAGATGCTTCAGTTCTAGTTATTTCTTTGTAAGTTAAACATTGTTGCTCATTATCAACAGCTCTCGGATCTATCACCTCATATGGAACTACCCACAAAGGGGTTCCTTCTTGTAGATAAATTCTGTACTTCTTCCAGATTGTATATAAACTCATCCGTATATAATGATGCAGGAACATCGAGTTCACCTTTACTTTATCATGCCATAGGTATGCGTGCCATCCGAATATTTTTTTGTATCCCTCTAGGGCTAGTAATTTCTTGTTCTTTAACGTCATCCACTCTTTCAACCACACTAGGCAGATTGCGTCATGATAAAGTCTCAGATTGGGCAGTTGCATTCCGCCTCTTTCTTTTGCGTCTTGTAAAACTTTCATTTTCAATCGAGGCTTCTTGCCTGCCCATACAAAATCTGATATTTTCCTCTGCCATTTTTCGAATTGCTTAGAGTCTCTGATGACTGGTATTGTCTGTAGCAAAAACATTACTCTTGGTAACACATTCATCTTAACTGCTGCAATCCTTCCCAACCATGACAGATTCAGCCTATTCCATTTAATCAGATCTCTCTCTATCTGAGTCCATAGTTTTTCATAATTGTTTTTAAATAAGTCTATATTCTTTGCAGTCAGTTCAATTCCCAAATATTTCACCTTACTTGTTACTTCACAGTCAGTTATTTCCGTTAACAATTGTTGTTTCTGCTTAGTCATATTTTTGCATAATATCTTTGACTTCTTTTTATTAATATAAAAACCTGCCAAATCTCCAAACTCCTTAATCTTATCTATCACTTTTGGCATGTTCTCCAATGGGTCCTCTACAATTAACATTATATCATCCGCAAATGCTCTGACCTTGTATGAATAGTCCTTTATTTTTATTCCTCGAATTTCTTCGTCTTGTCGTATTTGTATCATCAGGATCTCCAATACCAAAATGAACAACAGTGGAGACAACGGGCAACCTTGTCTTGTTCCTTTACTTATAGTCAATTTCTTAGTCGCTTCATCGTTCACCACAATTGCTGCAGTCTGGTCTTTGTAAATTTCCTTAATTGCTCTGATGAATCTTTCTCCCAATTGTAGCTTTTCCATAGTGGCAAACATAAAGTCCCAGTTTAAATTGTCAAACGCCTTTTCAGCATCAACAAAGAAGAAACCAACCTCTTTGTCACAACGCTTGTCATAATATTCAATAGCATTAATCACTGTCCTTAAATTGTCTCTGATTTGTCTGTCTGGCAAAAAGCCTGCTTGTTCCTCCTCTATGACTTCCGAGAGCCACCCCTTCAGTCTCTCCGCCAGTATCTTCGCAAAGATTTTATAGTCATTGTTAAGTAACGATATAGGTCTGTAGTTTTTCACATTAGTCAAGTCTTGGCCCTCTTTTGGGATCAATGATATATTCGCTTCACTCCAGGTATCTGGAATCCTTTGATCCCTTAGAACTCCATTAATCACCTCTTTTAGGAATGGTGCCAGTTCATTGGCCATTGTCTTATAAAATTTAGCCGTAAGTCCATCTGGCCCTGGCGCCTTTCCTAGATTTGCAGATTGTATTGCCTTACTTATTTCCTCATCCGTTACTTCACTGTTCAATTTATTTCTCCAAACTTCCGAGATTACTGGAAGTTTCGTTTTCTCCAAATATGACGCTATTGATTCTTTATTCACCTCTTTCTTATTGTACAGCTTAGCGTAGAATTTATAAAAGGCTCTACTAATGGTAGTCTGTTCCAAATACGTTTTATTGTCTTCACAAATTTTATTTATTATTTTCTTTTCCCTTCTCTTCTTCAATTGCCATGCCAGGTACTTCCCAGGTTTATTTGCGCCTTCAAACGCTTTCTGATTCAGTCTTTTAAGGTTCCACTCCAATTCTTTGTTACTCATTACTGTTAACTGTTCTTGAAGTATTTTAATTTCCTGATATAATTTCTTTTTCCCTGGTCTCTTTTTTAACTGTATTTCTTTGGCTTTTATTTTCTCCTCAATCTCTTGTCTTTTCTCCTCTTTCTTTTTTCTTGCTCTACCATTTAAGTCCATTAGTATGCCCCTTATAACCGCCTTGTAAGCATCCCAAACTTTATCAGTTGGTACTTCTTTATTCACGTTGTATTGTATGAAGAACTTTGTCTCTCTTCTCAGCATCTCCATATTATCTCCTTCCTGTAGCAAGTCCTCATTTATTCTCCATGCTTTCCTTTTTCTCCTTTTCCCTAATTTCCACATAATTGGATTGTGATCTGAGCCTACCATCGGCATTATTTCTACCTCCTTAGTCCATAACGCTAAGTCTTTTGAGGCCCAGATCATATCAATTCTTGATAATGTAGAGTGCCTTGCAGAATAAAAAGTAAACTGTCTGCTTTTGGGATATTCTCTTCTCCATACATCTTCTAGAGTCTCCTGTTGTATCAACTCAAAAAAGAGCTTTGGTAATAGTCCTCTTTTCTTTTGTGCCGTTATTGTCTTTTTATCTAATTCCAAATTTGTCACTCCATTGAAGTCTCCAGCAAGAATTATCTGGTCATATGAAAGATCGTCTAGTTGCTTCCTCAAATCCTCAAAGAAGCTTTCTTTTGCACCGTTCGGTGCATAAACTCCAACTACCAACACTCTCTTTAAATTCCAAGTACATTCCACTGCTATAAATCTGGCTTCCACATCTTTCATTACAAATTTTGGCTGTAGCTCCTCTTTTATATACAACACCACTCCTCTTTTTTTCTTATTTGAGGCCGCTACAAATTCCTTGCCCAGTTTTCCCAATTTTAAATATTTTACATCCTGCTTTCGAATATGGGTCTCTTGCAAACAAACAATGTCACATTTTTGTTTTAATAGCCAGTGGAAAATGTTTTTTCTCTTATTCGGTGAATTTAGTCCATTTACATTCCAAGATAAAACTTTACACTCCATACTCATAGTCTTGTTGGTAAGTCTTTTTCATTGTCCCTTATAAATCGCTCCATCTCTCGCTCAGATCTAATGCGCTTTTTGGCCCCTCCAAATTCAAAGGACAAACCTTCTGGAAGCTCCCATCTGTACCTGATTTTCATGTCCTTCAACATCTGGATTAGCACTTTATATTTTTTCCGATCTAGTAACACTGATCTGGGTAATTCCTTCATTATGATAATTGTCTTGCCATCAATCTCCAATGGGTCTTGAAACTGTTTAGTCACAATCTTCTCTTTCATGTTTCGTGTCGTAAATTGCACAATCACATCTCTTGGTAATTTCCTCTGGGTTGCAATTCTCGAGTTTACGCGATATGCCACATCAAGGATAGCCACAACTTCCTCCTCCTCCTTCCCCAGGTATTCAGCTAACACCTCAGTCATCTGTTCTTGCGCTGTCTTTCCTTCCACCTCCGGCACACCGCGAAATCTCAGCTGCTTCTCCATGTGTCTACTTTCCGCAATCGCCATTCTTCCCCTCATCAGTCTCATCTCTGTTTGTTGCGTGTCTGCTAGATTCTCCATCGCTCCTTCTACTGCTTTAACTCTCTGCTGCGTTCCTTGTAATTCATTTTGTATTGTTTCCATACCTTTCTTCACTTCTGACAGCTCCGATTTTACTGTCTGTTTAACCTCTTTAATCAGCTCCAATTTCGTGTCTTTAAGTTCTTTAATCACTTCTAAAAGTTTTTTATCCAGGTTTTCTATTGCCGATTGCCACTCTTTTTTCGACATCGTGGGGCTTGCTTTAGCTCGCTCCCACGAGTCTGCTCTCTTCCTTAACTCCGTGGCGTAAAATTTAATGCCTTTTTTGTTTCAAATGTCCCGGTCTTCTTACATAAATTAATTTTTAAAAAGTCCAAAATGTCGGGCGTCTTTTCTCTATGGTCTCTCTATGATTTTGTAATCCAAAATGGCCTACTTCCTTTTCCGCTGAAGCCGCGACCCTTCCCCTTTCAAAAATGGCGATTCCCTTCTTCCTGCCCTCCAGCAAGGGCCGCTTCTCTCCAGCCACTCTATTGTTATTACGCACTTCCTGTCTCCCGACTTCCCACAGCAGATCTCGCGATGGTATCTTTTTCTCACAGCTCCATAACCGCAAGTATTCAAAACAATAGTCCAGTTTCTTTAATAACTTCTTTAAACTTAGTCTCTTTTCAAATGCAACTCTTGCCGAATCTTCCCCTCCTTTTCATTAACCTGTCGCAGTTTAAAAATCTACTTTTATTCCTCTCTGCTTTTATCAATCTGTCCCGTATCAGAAGATAGTGATCTTTACCTTCTCATTCACTTTTCTCGGGTTGTAATCACTGTTTCGATTTTAGCTTCTCCTCTCCACTTCTTCCCCCAATCGAAGCTTGGGTATGTAGGTCTTATGCCAGCCGAATTGGCCCCAGAACTGCCGCAGAGATTGTAGCCGACCTGTCGCAGGGTGGGACCTCAAGGATCGGGAGGGGACCCGTTGCGCAGAGCCCCCCCTCGTCCGAGGTCTAACTCACCCTAGGGTCTTGAGCGTTCTTTGCCTGCTCTCCGCCTGAGAGCAGTCGGCCGCGGGCTATTTTCACCCCGCCGGCCGCTTAAAACGGAAGTCCGGTCAGCTCCGCAAATGGAGCTGCTTCAGACCTCCATAAATCCCAAACCGGAAGTCTACTGCTTGGAAAAATTCTAACCCCCTGACAATTTCTATGTGGCACAGAAAAGTATGGGACCATTATTTTATAGGAAAGATTACTGATCAAATTACTCATTTAAACTCAGAGCTCTTTCATTCAGGCTTTCTAGAAATCTGGTATCTTACCCATTTGATCTTTTTATTTTATTTTATTAACATTCAACAAATGCACACAATAGTTTTATGTTATATACAGGGCGTATTTTGTTTATATATATATATATATATATATATAGTTTCTGTATATATGGCTGTTGTGGGTTTTCCGGGCTGTATTGCCGTGGTCTTGGCATTGTAGTTCCTGACGTTTCGCCAGCAGCTGTGGCTGGCATCTTCAGAGGTGTAGCACCAAAAGACAGAGATCTCTCAGTGTCACAGTGTGGAAAAGATGTAGGTCATTTGTATCTACTCAGGAGGGGTGGGGTTGAGCTGAGTCATCCTGTAAGAGTTTGCCTGGTCTGCTGAAGATAGAAAAAAGAAGACCTGGCAACTGCAGTGACCTGGGCTTTCATAGTCAAGGAGGCATCCAGAATCACCCCCAGGCTCCTAACTCTTGGGGCCAGTGTAAGCACTGCCCCATCAAGTACAGGAAACCGAGGACCCGAATCCACATTTCTGTGACTCAAATACAGGATCTCCGTTTTCACAGGGTTTAGTTTCAGCCAACTTTGCCTCAACCATCCAGCCACAGCTTCAAAAGCATGCTCCAAGACATCCGAGGCTGATCCAGGCCGGCCATGCATCAACAGATATAACTGGGTGTCATCTGCATATTGGTGACACAACGGACACGGGTCCAGGGGGCATGTGGTAGGCCTCACTGCCCGCAGAATGCTCTCCACCTCTTCCCTGGAAAGAGGGCTGAAATGATCGAATATTACCCCCGAAGACGGCCAAAGGGCCTCTAGTTCACATACTATCTCAACTGTGGCCAGTAAATCGCGTCGGAGAGACAGGATTTTATCAGCAAAAAAGCTCACAAATGCCTCACAGCTTATGACCAAATTCAAATTTTGATGGTCTCCACCTGAAAGGGAGACCAGTGAACGTACCACATAGAACAATTTAGCCAGACGTGAGCTAGCTGATGCAATGGAAGCTGCGTAAAGTTCCTTCTTCACTGACTTCACTGCCGTCTCATAGGATTTCATAAGCAGCCTATAAGATGTTCTTGTTTCCTCATCACGGGATCGCCGCCACATGCGCTCAAGTTGTCTTAGTTCCTGTTTTCGTTGCCGTAGCTCCTCTGTATACCAAGGGGCTTGGCGACTATGGGAACGAAGAGGACGACAGGGAGCCATTTCATTGATGGCCTCGGAGAGCCGGCCCTGCCAGTCCTCCACCAGCTCATCCAATGAACCGCCGTGGTTCCCGCAGAACATTCTGGAAACCAATTGGATCCATAAGTCTCCGTGGGTGAGCATAAATTTGCTCACCGCCCTTGCAGGGGGGGCAGCATATCCAACCGAGCCTCCAGAACCGTGTGGTCTGACCATGGCACTGACTCTAGTTTGTCCAGAACCACATTCAATCCCATCCCAAAGATCAAGTCTAGAGTGTGGCCTGCTTTATGTGTGGGGGCCAAAACAAACTGGGAAAGCCCCAGTGTTGCCATGGTTGACACCAGGTCCGCAGCCTGTACAGAGGTGGCATCATCAGCATGGACATTGAAGTCACCCAGTACTATCAGCCTGGGGTACTCCAAGGCCCACCCCACCACCACCTCCAACAGGCGCAGCAGGGTATCTGCTGGTGCGCTGGGCGGTCGGTACACCAGGCATACAGCCAAACTTTCCTCGGCAGTCTACACCAGTCCCACACAATCAATGCCAGAGATCTCTGGAACGGGAAGCGGCCTGAAGGAGAAAGCCTCTCAGATAAGGATTGCCACCCCTCCCCCCTCCCCCATCCGTGACTGATGAAGGACTGAGTATCCTGGGGGGGGGTCCGTTCACCCAAGGTGACTGTCTCGCCATCCCTCACCCAGGTCTCGGTCACGCATACCAAAATAAAAAGTTTTTTTAAACGTATCAGGAAAACACCACATTGGTAGAAATGGATGGAACCAGTTCTGTGGCCTGTTTCTGCAACTTCCAGTAAGACCAAGGCAAGGAGGAGGTGGAAGGTTGGACAGAGGGGAATGTTGAGTGGAGTCATCTTGAACACCAGCCTCCTGAGTGATCTACTCCCAAGCCTAAAGAGGAAGAGTGTTTAACTGACATGGCCCAAGAAGGCATGGCGTCAAAACCTTTTTTTATTGGATCCAGACTGATCCCTTGTGGATCGGGAACTGTCCTTGGATTTGGTTCAGAAGTATCTCCTTCGAGGTTGAACTCAGAGGAAGAAGGCTGTTGAGAGCTTCTGGGCAATGTGTGCATGGTTTGGGAATGAAACCAATTGTACTTACTATTGTAAAGTGCATATGACTAGACACGGGCATGAACAGAAAAAAACCCGAACACAGTGTTTGTTGTTCGTTGCCATCCACGAACAACGAACACTGACGAACATGATCCTGTCACAAACATGTTCATTATTCGTGGGGGCCAGCAGGCTCTCCTCAAGCCATCAAGATCCCTACTGTACCACTCCCAGAAACCCTACCTGAGCAGGCAGCTGGAAATGTACCAATAATAAATAATAGCTTGACAGCAGAGCCTGGCAGCAGCCTTGGAACCTGAAAGGGTAGATCCCTATCCCACCACACACAAAGAAAATTCAAGCTCCAATGTACTCACCCTGTCTCTCTAACAACAGCTCTCTCCCTGAAAGCCAGAGCTGGGAGCCCCCCTCCCCCCTGGTATTTTCCTCTTGTAACAAATTTGGAGCTCCAGTCCACACTTGGAAGGAACTCCTGCCTATCAAGCTAAATTGGGCTTAGATTGGGGTTTCTAGGGCAACAGCAGGAGTTCGGACAGAGTTCAGACAATCCCTGCCTGAGTTGCCATGGGAATTGATTGCAGGTGCCAGACTGTCTGGCTTGACGAACAGCAACGAACAGCAATGAACGAGGCTTGCAACGACCACCTGTTTGTTTAGAATGGGGCCTCACAAACAGCTTGTTCGCAAACAGCTGAATAGGCTGTTCATGGGCTTTTTTGCATTTGTAATGCTGTTCGTGCCCATCTCTACATATGCGGAAAACCTCTACCTGAAAGGATTTGGAAAGGATTTGTATCACAATTGCAGAGGCTATAACACTCGAATAGCAATCTCCAATATGTCTGGCAGTATTCATTTGTTCTTTAGAGAGCCTTAAAGTTTCTCCTTGCAGATTTTGCAAGCCTTTGCTAATCATCTGGGATTAAGCTAAGGTATGGGCCTATCTTTTCCCATAAGAAGAACTGGTAGCAGGTCATAACAGCCTCATAATTACCAATTCTAAAGGTTAAGGCTGCAGAAGTATAAACCTTTCTACCCAGTATGTCTAGTTTCCCGCCTTCTTTATTGATTGGAGCCGAATAGCCTGTGCTTTTCTGCAGGCCCTTGCCTTGGAGGGTCTCGGTAACAATAGAGTTGGCAGAAGGGTGAGTAAACAGGAAATCTGGTCCTTCTGGGCAGTGATAGGCCCTGAACATGCTGGAGGAACCAAGGAGGCCCGTTCTGGGTGATGTGGTCCATTATCTGCAGCATTAAGATCAGAGTATATAAAGCCCTTCAGGGGTGACTCCCAAAGAGCCACTTAAAGTCGCAACACCCTTTCATGGTGTGCTTTTGGCATAAACTGTTTACAGACTGAATACCACAAGGTGTCATGGCCCTCACCCAGACAAAGAAGTCATTTGTTGTGTGTCCATCTGATTGGGCCATCTTTGTATCACAACATGAATACTTCTTGAAGAGGGCTTTCAATACTATGGAACTGAAGGCCCGGGCTCACATCCGTAGTAACTGGAACCGAGGAGCGGAGAGAAAATACGTCCTTCAGTGGTGGCAAAAGAAAAATGGGAGGTAGGGAGCCACTTGCTCTGCCTTTCATAGCCATGAGGAGAGGGGGGGAAGCACGCGAAAAGGCTCAGCAGGCATCTCGTGCCTCTAGGAGCTTTGGACCATCTATGGCTGGCCTGCGCATGTGTAGTTCCCATGTGGGACTGCATAGAAGACACAATGATGAACCTAGGTGGCCACCACATAATAGAGCTTGGCCCAGCCCTGGCAACAGCCATTGTGTGACTAGGCCAAGCCTAGCCATGCCCCATACCCTGGCCAGACCCAGTTTGGGAGCTAATGTACAACTCAGCCAGTTTTTTTTCTTGGGTCAGACTGAAGTGGAGAGAAGGAGAGAAAGTTGGAGGAACAGACAAAGGTAGGTTGATTGGTAAATGGGAAGGAGAGAGAGAAACAGGAAAGAGGGATTGCTGCAGGAGAGGGAAAGATGAAATAGTGGAGAGGGTGAGACGTAGGAAACTGACATGCTCTTCCCTGCAAGTCCTTGTAGATCTCCATCTGGCACCACGGCTGGCCTTGGGAATCAGCCCAGAGCCATGTGCCTTGGGCAACCCACAAACAGCTTCCCCAATGTGGCCCTCTGATGGCAGAGAGGGCCAGGGAAACCACAACAGGTAGAGAAGCCACAGCACCTGGGAGAGCAGAGGGGGTGGTGCCTAGGGCAGTGGCGATTGGAAGAAAGGCTGGCCAGCCTCCCAGCAGACACAGGGTTCCTGTGACCACCGGTTCTACTGCCATGCTGGCAAACAGGGCCTACAGCCTGGAGGACAGCGGGGGGAACAGGAGGCAGAGCCAACAGGCCCTCCTCACCCCAAGTGGCAGATTGGGGAGGGCAGAAGGCAAGATGACACCCGAGCCTGGGAACAGGTAGGGTCCACGCTTTCAGATTGCCAGAGCTGCAGAACCCCAACCAGTGGACTGTCAGTGGTACCTCAGACCAGACCAAGGTAGGGGCCAGCTAAAGAACAGGCACCAGGGTCATGGCATCTCGGCCACCCAGCAAGCGAGGGGAAGAGGCAGGAAGGACGCAGATGGAAGGGGCAGAAGGGCAGCCTGGGCATTATCTGCAGGAGGGTCAGCCAGGGCAGGGGTCAGAATGCTGACAGGTGTGGCTGCCTAAGGCAGCCTGGGCAGCAAGCAGATTGCTGGAGGGTGGGGACTGGGAGTCGTAAGTGGATAAAAGGGAAATCCATGCACAAGCCGAGGAGGAGAGGAAGGAGTCTGGCCCAGGTGCTCAGAAGTCAGAACCTGTCCAAGAGAACTGCTAGAGACTCACGGGTGCCATTAACCCACCCCACTATCTTTATCTGAGACTTGGGACACCCCACCGGGCCTCATTAAGCCTGTCAGTGCAATGGCTGACCCAGCAGTGACATGGTAGGAGAAGGAGGGGCTTCACAATCTCTCACTTGTGTATCTGATTAAATGAGTTGTGACTAAGGAAAGCTTATGCTGGGCTCCTGTTTCAGTTTGTTTAAAAGGAACATCCAATAAATTGTTTATTAGCTAATATGTACGACATAAATTGGTGAAAAGCATTATAAAATGTAGAATAATTACATGCACAGAATTGCAAAACTTTTTTTAGGAAGAGTCAATGTAACTTCTGCACAGAGAATCCTGACTTGTGAATCTTGTAGAAATTTTTGAAAATATCAATGTTTCTACTAAAAAGGATGATCTAGTAGATATACACTTGCATCCCAAAAACTTTAGTCAAAGTCTCTCAATAGAGGTTCCTATAAAAACATACGTAAATATAGCTGTAGTATAGTACAATAGATGGCAGTTGTCTACAGCTTGTGTGCTTCCCCAGGAGCATCCGGCCACTTCAGAGTGGAAACTGGATAGACTCTTGGTCTGCTCCATTGTGGCTCTCTTTTAGTCTTGATAACTGAACTTGCTTTTTTCCCCTGTGTGTTATCTCAGTCTGGGTCCATCAACATTTATCTGTTCAGTAACCTTAAGGAGACTGAACCAAGGAAGACTGAAAAACAGTAAGTTGATATCATAGGAAATGAAATTGCACTTCAAAATACATATTTATCTCCATTACTTATATGTGGCAAGCTAAAGCTAAGTAATTCCTGGGAATATGAAACGGTGAAAAAAAGAGCCCTGAGAATGATCCTCATCATCTTGCATACTAATAGCCAAGTGGCTATGATCTGATGATACTTAAATCTGGAGACTGACGCCATGAACAGACAAGACAGATCTTCCTAGACACTTGAAAAATTCCCTGGGTTTGCAGAAAAATCTGATTTTTGTTTTTTTAAAAATACATTTTTTTTCATAACCCCCCCAAATGATAAAAGGAGCATCTGTAGTTTTAACTAGATGCTCTCAGAGGCTGTTTTTAGGCAACCGTAACAGTTTAGCCAGTATTCCAGTCTTGGTTGCTGTCAGTAAATGGCAGGGGAAGGGCACTTTCTAGGGTTGTTTGGGCCTTTGAGGGAGGATTCATTGGGGCCAGGCCCCAAAACAACCACCATGTGACTTAATACCTCATGACTTGTATGGCTCACCTACGCCTGGCTGCATGCTATTGTTCAACAGCCAGGAGGAGGGGGAAAGGAAATAGTGGAGGAAGGGGGTACAGGAGAAAGTGAAGTACCCCAGTCAGTGCTTGCAGGTACCCTGCCATGCAACTGGGCCATTGGGGAGAGGCTGCCGGGGAGGGGAAGGTGAAGATGGGGAGGCAGACAAAGGTTGGTAGGAAGAAGAGGTGGAAGCAGGAAAAGGGGGAGCTGGGAAGGGAAAGAGAATGTGGTGTGGAAGGGGGGATGCTCTCTGCAGGACCTTTCAGGTCCCCACTTGTATATTTTGAAAGTCAAGTGGCCCCATTCTGCAGATCCTTAAACCCATAGATTGAGGCCACTTAGAACCACAACAGAGGCTTCTGCAACCTGGGGCAATCCTCCAGGGTTGCAGAAAAATAAAAAAGTGAAAATGATGCATTGAGGTTTTTAAAGCTCCCCAACAACACTGGTGCTAGTTATCCACTTGCCTTTACAGTGCAGCCCTGCAATGCCTAGTTGGCATCAGCATGCTCTTCTGGCTGGGGGAAGCACCAAGGTGCCACTGGAATGGCAGGACTCCCTTATCCATTGCCATTCTGGGACATATAGAGCAGACTAGCTGCCAGAGAAAGGAGATAGCACTGTGACATTTGAACTCTAAGCTGTAGCCATTGTCCATTATTGCTAAGACCCGAAAGACAGATGTCACTGATCCACATTCAGGGAAGTAGGTTGTCAAACTATTTAGAAGGGTCCTAGGGTCCTTGTGATGTTATAAGTGCTTCTTCCCGCCTGAGGTAGTGGTGAACTAGAGGGATATTGCTGTTACCTGTTCTTTTCTACCTAGAAATCCTCTCATCCATGTGAGAAGGGATGTACCCACAAATGGAGTCAGCTTCTCCCAGAGATATGGAAGGTAGTCATCCATAACGATTTAGTATTTATCAATGCACAGGTTTAAAAAACTGAGGCAGAATATTGCTTTTTGCCCAGTCAAATAAAGTGTGCTTATATACTGCTCTTCTAGACAAATTAGTGCCTAACTCAGAGCACTGAGCAAAGTCAGTGTTGTTATTATACCTGCAATACAGCTAGGACAGAGGAGAGGCTTACCCAAGGTCACCTGCTGAGCTCATGGAGGTAGTGGGATTTGAAATTCAAGTGCTGATTTGCAGCTCAACCGCCTAACCACTATGCTACAGCAGTTCTTTGATGCATTCCTTTTGTAACCAGTGGAGACAGTGCTGGTCATTTCCACCCAAGATGGCCAAGCATTAAGTTTGACCTAATACATGAGTCAAACCATTTAGATGTCACTGGTAGTTCAGCAAGATTCAGAAGACAGGAAGGCTGTGATAGAAAGCGAATCCAAGTAGAGGCTTGTCACTCATCTTCGGATCCAACGAAAAAACAAGTCACGCGTCTTAGACACTCTGGACACTTGCTCAGAGAAGATTAAAAGATCTCCATAAAGGGAACCCGAGCTCTGTTCCATATTGCCATCAGATGACGGATCTGAAAACTGCCCTGGATCTGACCACACCCACGGTGGCATGGTCAGTTGGAAGGCATCGTGTCAGATCCAACAGTGGCGGTGGATCCGACATATGGTGACTCTGATCTCCCGGTTCTTATGTGAAAGTTCTCAGATCCAATAATAGTGATGGGAATCTTTGAGGGTCCTGCCAGGTTCTGGCTCCGATTCCTGTCTCAGGTTGACTGGAGACAACGCTTTCAATCTCAGTCTCTGTAGATGATGACTGGCTCCAATGAGCCCTAGCTTGGGGTGAGATTGCCTGTTTTTGGTTCCAAGGAAGCTCTCGGATCTGAAGGAGGTCTCAGAGCACAGGCTCTTTCACCCATCCAACCTAGATGCCAACTCTGAAAATGACACGTATCTGGCCCCAGGATGGGTGTGCTCCTTCACGGCAGATGATTTTGTTGCTGGGGTACTGGAGCTCAGTGGACACCCCATTGCGGCAGATGACTTAGTTGCCTGAGATCAGAGCCTACCGAATGCCCATTAGTGGCAGATGACTTGGCTGCCTCAGGGTCATAGCTGTTGGACGCCCTTTAACGGTAGATGACTTAGCTGCCTAGGGGTTGGAGCTTGTTGCATGTCCCTTTGTGGAAGATGACTGAGGTGCCAGGAGATCAGAGCTCAGTGGACACTCCTTTGTAGCAGATGACTTAACTGCCAGAGGCACAGAGCCTGTTGGAATTATTTGTCAAGGTAGGCCAGCTTAGTAACACATCCAGTGTACTTCATGAAAAATGCCTGAGGCAATCTGAGGGGCAGTAGTAATAACAAGCGAAGTCAAACAAGCTGGGTCAAAATCTTCTCAAAACCTATGAGACATAAAGAGGAGTAAAGATATTCCCAGAATATATTAATTAATTAATGCTGTAAAATAAGGAACTGGAGCAATCTGGTAAAGTTGAAAATGTGGTTCATTCAAATACTACAATTCTCAAAATGTTTATTAATAATATTGTGGCTTTTGTCTAGGAAACAAATTTGCTAACCAGTAGGGGTGTGTCCCAAACAACTGCAAGTTAGATTTAGATTTAGTTCATATGTCATTTTAAACACTTGAGTTGGGTCCTTTAATGTTGATTGGAAATAAAGCTAGTTGGATTAGGAAGTTAATTTGACAGTAATGTCCATTGGTTTAAATGGAAAACATATTTCTAGGTGCAGCTTCTCTCTCCAACAGAACTGATATTCTCAGGGACTGTACCCCTCATTCAAAGGATCTTCATTGCCAGTTAAGATCTGTTAAGATTGGAAATGGTGCTCCTGTGCTATAAAAAAATTAATACTCTAATTGGCAGAGCAGATAGAGAGGCCTGTATGATGTGCATGATGGTATGCAAGTGAGCCTTTCCCAACCTTCCTAGGATACTCATGGGTAGGGTTTCTGCTTTTTAATTGAAATAGTATGTACTAATGGGAACTTAACCTTGACACTCGCCCATGCTTTACCTCCCTGTGCCGTATACTGCCATGCCATCTCAAACCTGCCTATCACTTAAGAGGAAAAACTGAGGCCTCTGCTTCCTCCACTCAATGTCTATATCCACTCCTGCTTGCCAGCAACATTCATGTTGGGTATGTATCTGCTAAGTCAGACACTCCCCTAAGTTTCAGGTGGGTAGCCATGTTGGTTTGTAGCAGAAGAGTAAGATTCAGGTTCAGTAACACCTGAAAGATGACGAAAATCTAGTTGGTCTTTAAGGTGCTACTGGACCCGAATCTTACTCCCCTAAGAGTCTCTCTACATAAGACCTCTTAGGATGACACCTCTTACAGTAGGATGCTCAAGTGAAGGGAAATGCAATGTTAGATGGGAAGCTGAGTTTTAAAAGACAAATTGGAAGGCTTTGTCAATTTCCCCTCTCTACAGAGAAGAGGAAATAAACAACTCATCCGTCCAAAAGACAGAGAGAGAGAGAGAGAGAGAGAGAGAAAGAGCATTTGGCTCTTTTTGAACTACTCTTCCTGGCTAACATTGCGTCTCCCAACACTTGAGCATCCTTGTGTAAGAAGTCTTGTGTAGAAAGACTCTTAAGTATTCCTCTTAACTTCTGTAGGTTGTGGAAATGAAACCAGACAGCGAGGTGTAGTCAGTCCTAAATGGCTACTCCAAAATTTTGGAAATAATCCTGTTCAGATTTAAAGCATTGATTATTATGAACAGGCATACTTTGAGTTAGAACTTGATTTGGGAAAGTCTAACTACTCAAGCCATCTAACTTTTCAGAATTAGCACATTATCCCTATTCTTGCAAAAAAAAATCAGATCCATAGACACTACATTCAGGATGGAGAACATTAGTATTAAATGTTGACGGCAACAACAATCCTGCCACCTGAAACCATACTATTATCACAGAAACTTCCATAATCCTGATCAGGAACAAATGTGAACAGGGAACATATTTTGAATTGAGGAAAGGCTAGAAATGGTAGCTCTGCATTATGACTGTATTTTTCTGAAGCTTAATTTTAATTACTTTCATATAACAAAGTTGCTTGAATATATTATACCTTTTTAAAATCAGAATTGTCTATGCATAAAATAGCATAGTATTCTAGTTGTTGTACAACTCATTTCATTACAACAAGACAGAATTGCTTTTATTAAGACATATTCCATTTGTAGTTCAAAAGCAGTTCCTCAGTCTGGACCACAACCTTGGGTAGGGCAATTTGGGATTACTGTCCCCAGCCCCACACTTTCCTAAAAAAGCTGCTGATCACTAGGCAGCATGGTCAGTGCAAGGTGATTGGTGCTGGAGGCTTTGGGCTGAAAACACAGGCCTTCAGCCTCAATCCACCATCTGGCTAGTCTGGCACAGTGGGGCTAATGAGAGCTGCTATCCAGATGATCAAGAGTGGAGGCCTCCTCAAGACAGGAAGAATTGGCAAGAGCTTGTCTCGGGCCTCATTGCGCCCGTACAGATGGTCCTGATCCTGAGGCTTTTAATATGTAAAAATAGAAGAAGTGTACCTTGCTAGGAAGAAACAATAGCATGTGAGTTTCTGAAAATTTTTGCAGTTTTTCATTATTGGCATCCTTGTATTTTTGTGTGTGATTTAGATCACCAAAGGTATCAACACCAGGAGTTGAAATCTGTACATGGGGTAATAAAGTGAAGCTTGGACTAGCTTTAGGTCAAATTCTGAAGATGTCTGGGCTGTGCTTAAATCTCCATTCTGTTTTGAGATTACTCAATTTTAGCTGTGGTAGAAGTCCTTTCTGAATCAAATTTCCCAATAACATTATGCTAAGGTACAACTGCGAGGAAAATTGTGATATTCCTTGAGGATCTTTAATTTTGTTGACAAATAAATACCTAAAATATTTGTGGATTTGTTATATAAATTGATCATCTGAAAATTATCGTTAATAGGTTGTTTGAGATTTGAATGACTCCACTGGAATTGAGCATTCTGGACAGCATTAACCAGATGGATGGAAAATTTTAAAATGAGGGATTTTAAAAAAGAGATCTTTTTTATTTCACATATATGAATCTCAATCTGATGTTTTCTTAAAGCACTCAAAACAACGTATATTAAAATACTGTAGAACTGCTAAAACAATTATAAATAAAATGAAGTAGATGGATAAACATCCATTGAGATAAAAAAGAATACAAATATAGCAATGACTAGTAAATTTTCAGTGCAATCCTATGGAGTGCAATCCTTTGGAAAGTTACTCCATTCTAAGTCCATTGACTTTTGTAGTGCCTTTGTCAAAGCCTGATTCGGAGTAACTCACCATGTGTTTGCACTGTCCAATTCAGGCTTTACCAAAGCCCCTCAAAAGCTTTAAAAGGTAATCTTGTTGGTTTCATAACCTAAGTGGTACTTCTGAAGATGATCTTGTTCTTTAATGTGCCACTGGACTCAAATCCTGCCTTTTCTAATACAGACCAACAGTTACCCACCTGAAACTATGTTCAGATGAGAAAGATTTGTGTCCAGTACTACCTTAGAGACCAACTAGATTTCCAGAGCAGATTTTGAGAGTCAAAGCTCCGTTGTCAGATAGGTGGAATGGGAAAAGATCTTTGTTTTTGTCATCCAGGCAGAAGGTAGGATGGATATTGAAAATTAGAGTCATGAAGCTAGTTATAGTAATTGTTGTAATTAGCTTGATAGAGAAGGGGTGCAAAGTGCAGAAAATTAGAATCTGTAGGCTGAGAAAAATCCAGTGTTCTGATTAAAGCCTGGGGGATGGGGTCCATTGATCTGTATTTGCAAAAAAACTCTTATCTCAGCAATTTCACGTTGTAAAATGAGACAAAGTCGTTTGGGTTTGTGTGTAATCTTCACACGTGTCTCCCCCCCCCAATAATACATAAACACAACAGCTGATTGAGGGAAGTCGTGGAACAGAGCTGTGAAGAAACAAAGCCAGCATGAGTCAGTACCTTGAGAAACTGTTATAGCAGGCCGTTTCGAAGAACGGTCTTCCCTGGAGTGACTTGACAGGTGGACTATGCTCCTGTTTGAGTGGGTGTGAGCGGATAAACTGAGGAACAATGGGGAGAGCGCTAAGATTTTACATTCGCACGTACATAAAAATGGTAACCATTACCGTCCTTGCCTTAACAAGAAAAGGCGGCGCAAAGTGAAACAGATCGGTTCGCTTCGCCAAGCGCTGCCGTTTATGTCGTTCTGAGACAAAGGCGCTTTGCGTTGCTCGTCTGGTGTCATATACATGATCCACCTGCGGCCACTCCAACGGGCACCACAGTCAAGGCTTCCTCCTCAGCCAATCTGTGGGGACGCCGACTGCCAGCCCGCGTTTCTGCCCTCGTTTCTCTGCGGTCCGAGGGCGGCTGACATGCTTCGGCGGCACTCGCCACACCACTAAAAAACAAACCCCACAGGATTACAAAGGGAAGGACGTCTGGCAGGGACACGGAGGGTCTCAGAAACGCAACTCGAACACAAGCGCTTCAATTAAAGGCGGGGGAGGAGGGGAGAAAAAGCCTAGAAAGAGCCGTTAAGCCAAGCAAAGACAACAACGGACGCCCGCCACTAGGCCACCTCAGCCTTCCACCGTCCCCCCACCACCCCCGTGCTTTAGACTGAAGGACGAGGAAGGAGTGGGAATTCTAGAACTTTCCTTGACGTAACCAAAGGCTAACGGAGGCAAAGCTAACCAGGCAAGCGCAAAGGGGGGGGGGAGAGAAGCAATCCGCGGGCACGTGACAAACTACAGGCGAGTAGGAGGAGGCGCGCGGGCTGGTCCCGCGCGTGCGCCACTTGCAGCGCCCCCCGACGACGTCACATGGGTGCGTGCGCACGTTCTCTCGCCGTCGGGCAACTCTCGATTTTGTCTCTGATTCTATCAGGCCGGGGGAAGGGAGGGGATGGGAATCCCACCGTTCTACTCAAGATCCGCACGGTAATCGCCGAGGCGCGAGCAGGGATAGGGGAGGGGCGAGATCGCATCTGAATCGGCCCGGTAGTTCCTGCAGCGCGCGCGCAAGTTTCCGCGTGTCTGACACACTCATCTCCTGCCGCTGCCGCCAGCTGAGAAAATTAACACCAGTTTGTGGCGGCCATTGGGCGGGCGGCGCGAAACCTTGGAGGGGGAGGGGCGGACACGGGCGAGGGTGCGCCGCTCTCCTCGCGTGTCAAGGTGAGAACACGCCTGTCCTGCGCGGAAGCTGAGGCGCCTTCGGCCGCGTGTGCGCGCGCTTGGTGAGGCGCTGCTGCCGGGCTCCCCGGCGGAGGCCAGGTGTCGGCCGGCCGGTCAAACCGCGCGGCCGAAGGGGAGAGATCGCGCAGCCCACGGCTGCAGCCGGGACGGGCACGTGCGTGTCGGACTCGGAGAGGCCCCTGGGTTTTGAACGCGCGCCACCGAGCTGCGGCCTTTTGGACCTCGCCGCTCGTACTCCGAGCTTTCCCTCTTTTTCTTCCCCTTGTTCCGGCAGCGTTATGGCGGTTTTGCGGCGCTTCTCGGCTGCACGCTTCCTTGGCTAATCGCTCGGTTGCTTTGCGCTTTTAGGGCGGGGAGGAGGGGAAGGGATTTCTCCGCTGCCTTTTACGGGAGCACGTGATTGTGCAGGTTTTTTTCAAGTCTGAAAGTCAACAAACACGGCCGGTCTTGAATTGCGCCGAGTGGTATCTGAACATGGAAACCATGTGGCGGAATCGTGCCTAAACCTCTCTTTCAGCGTGGTGTAGTGGTTAGGGTGTGGGCGTCGGAGTAGCATCTGCGAGACCCCAATATGCCCTTAAGCTTTCTGGATGACCTTGGGTGTGTCATTCTGTCATGGTGTAACCTACCTTACTTGATTGTTCTAAGGATAAAATGGAAGAGATTTAAATGACGATTCATCCTGAGCTTCTTGAAGGAAGAACAGGATACAAATGTAATAAATAAATACCTCGCTCTTTAACATATTTGCCACAAAGCAACTTGTGCTTATTTCCAAATAAGCATGTTTAGATTTGCAGTATCCAGTATGGAACATTTGAGTGGATTGGATATTTAAATTACCACTTTTGAAATACATGGACTTATTTTTCATTTTTATGTAATGGTGGTGGAGTGGGAGATTCAAAACTGCTGCTACAGTGTTTGTCTGTAGGCCCCTGGGTTTTGAACGGGCGCCTTGTTTATCTGCAAGGTAGCATTAGTTTCAGACAAACTAATATGCAAAGTAAAATCAACATAAATGCATTTTATATATTTTGTGCCCATATCCTAACATCTTTTAGCAGTGGTTGCTATTTGGCACCTGTCTTTACCTTTAACTTGACATAGCTATTGAATCATAACACATAAAGTAATTAATATAAATATTGCAGTATTTTAATGTATTATTACATAAACTCATTGCTTCTGCATTTTATATAGAACTAAATATAGTTTCCCTGCTGTACTGTTTATTAAGTCCTCCAAATGAGTCCTAAATAGAAATATCTCAAGATTTGTAAATTGCGTTCCATAGTCATGCTACTCTTCCAGTGGATTTTAGTATACATTCATAAATAACTGTCAGTGCAAGTGTTATACTGTGCTAAAGTAAACAACATAGAAAGTTGATACACTGTATTTTCAGAATACCAGCTTTAATATCACCTGGTAATACTGTTCTAAGATCCTTGTACCACCAAAATAGTTTCTGGTGTATTTTTTTGGTACAGTCTTTGCTAAGGACATAAGCATTTAATCACACTACTATCTATACAATTATGTTTTATCCCACTCTTCCTTCAAGGAGCTCATTATTCTCCTCTTACTCAGCCCTCTCCCAAATACTTATAAGAGGCCAAACTGACTGAGAATTACTGGTCCAGAGTTTAGCGATTTTCATGGCTGAGCATGTATTAACCCAGGTTTCCTTTATTCAAGTTTGATACTTTGTTCACACCTCCACATGTATAAATATCAATCTGTTAATTTTAGTTAATGAAGGACTTATTATAATATTACATTAACCTATTTTGCAAGTTGAGGCTATAGAATTGAGAGCTCGCTCCATTTTTTGTGATTAATATAACCAAAAGGACAGATTTGATTCTGTTTTTGTGATCTGATTCTAGTTGCTTCATCTTTGTGATGACATGAATGACAGCTTTCTTGAAGTAATAAGTTCCCAGATACCAGTACCAGCAGAAAAACTGTGCTTGATTCTGTTACATAAGAGTCAGCAGTGCTGTAATTTTTGCAGTGTGCTGGTGGCTAATGAAACTTAATTCTGTTGAGAGTTGGTGGCACTTGGTCCCTCTCTTTCCAGTTCAGCCTGTATATCTAACTGCCCAGTGTTTAACATTTGAGGAAGTATTGTTTGAGTTTTTAAGTTGTTGTCTTTTGGGTATTTTAAATCAGTTAACAGCAGTACTATTTCTGCTTCCAGTCATCATCAATATATCTAATCTCAGCCTGGTTAAATTTGAGGCTCCTTAAATCCAGAGATTTGAGCAATGAAAGGACAAGATGCTTCTACAAACCTGAGAAATGCCCCAGGTTTGCAGAAAAATCTGAAATCTAAAAACAAAAACACAGTACATTGGGGGTTAAAAAAACCTAAATGATAAAATGAGTGTTTGAAGCTTTAAGAAATGAATACCTTCATTGGCTGTTGCTAGTCAACCACAATAGCTTTTCCAGCACTGCAGGGTTGGTTTCTGTTAGTAAAAGGCAGGGGGAGGAGACCGGGCACTTTCCAGGCATGTTTTGGCTTTTGAAGGAGGACTCGGGGGCTAGGCCCAACAGCAACCATTGGGTGACTTGCTACTCCACAACTTGCATTATACATCCAGCCCCAGCAGCTTGTCATTGTTCAACAGCAGCCACCCCACAAAAGTGGTTGGAGTGGTTAGAGTTCCAGACCTCAAATCCCCATTCTGTTATGGAAACTCGCTGGCTGACCTTGAGCCAGTTACTCACCCTAATTTACCTCACAGGCCTTGATTAATTGTAATACCAGTGCCAATGGCTTCCCCACCAACTGGGCCAGCCCAGCCCTGTGACAGAAGAACTGAATCCAATCCACTCACGATCTGTGCGGTGTGGGGGAGGCCAGTTAGGCAGGCAGGCGGCCTCTTCTTATCGCCATTCCTCCTTTAGTGGAGCGGGGCCAAGTTGGACTGGGGCTCTTTTCCAAGACTGTTCAGTGCTAGTCCACTCCTGCTCACAGGGTTGTTCTGAGGATAAAATGGAGGAGAGGACAATGTGTGGGAAAGGTGATACAGAGAAAATGAGGTGCCCATTGCAAGTCTTTGTAGATACTCCACTATGCAACTGGGCCCAGCCGGATGACTGGCACTGCATAACTGGACCATAGTTTCCTCAGACTGCAAGGGGAGAGAATGAAGGAAAACTAAGGCAGGGGTGCAGATAATGGTATGTTGGCTGGTGGGTGGGAAGGAGAGAAAGAAGCAAGAAAAGGGGAGAGGCTACAGGGACTTCTAGGGAAGAGGAAACAATGGGAGAGGGAAAAATAAGAGGCCCCCACAAGTTCTTGTAGGTTTCTGCTTGTCATGTCTAGGTGAAAATAGTTGACAAATACACAAAAATATAGAGGTAGTGGCGCACACATACGTGTGTACTAAAAAAACCTTTTGCTTGATGGGCTGCCTATGTTTTCAGGCTCTCTGTAAACCAGATGTAAACTGTTCAAATATTTATTTTCAAAATTCACTTAAAATGTCATGCATTGTTGAGATAAAGCTATTATTTCATCTTTAACAAACTCTTCTTTTTCAGCAAGGTGGTTGACTCATTGTATCCCTACTATAATTCTCCATGGAGTTTATTCTAAAATGATATTTGAATGTGCAGGTGACCTGGTACTACAGATATAGCAGTAGTAACAATATTCTTCTGAAGATATGATTACAGGTAATTCAAAGAAAAAGATAAAATGCAGTGATTAAAACAAGCTACTTTTAAGAAATCAGGGTGTGTTATTTTTAAAAAAACTTGTTGTAAACTAAACCTGAATTTAATACTAATGTTTCTGTGTAGGTTTTATCTTGCCAAACATGCTGGCTTAATTCAGACACCATGACAAATCATAGTTTTTACTAATCATAGGGTTGGATCTAGTGATTTGTTAGCCAAAAACAATGGCAAATGTGGGTTTTTACCATATTCTCTTCCCCAGTAGTCTATTCCAGCCTTGAGGAAGCTGATTCCTAGGGTTTTGGGACACATTTAAGCTAATAGCATTGCCGCTCAAAGATGGGAGAAGGAAACAAGCTTTACTTTTGAAGTGATTTTGCCTCCTTTTCTCTAGATCCATGTTATCCTGGGAATCTCCTTTCCTGTGATTAGAAAAGACTTTGGGTGTAGAGGAATATATCATACATCTGTGTTTCTTATACTTTTCCTGAATTGCACCTATTGTTTAGCTCCTAAACCATGATGGCTTAAGCTTCTGAATGTTAAACCATAGTTCAGCTGCACAGAATTCTTTGTATCTCATTGTTTAGTTCTATTTTCTCTGCTCATTATGCTCAGTTTTAAATTTGATTTCATGTTTGTTTAGCAGTGATGTGGGTTTCCCCCCCAGAATGGAATTTTAAACTTTGCAGTTAAATTTTAAATAAATATTCAAATAATGTTGGCGTAAGAAGGTAAATTCAACATGTACAAGCAGTAGGTTTGTCTGTGCTTCATATCCCGCACACTTAGTCCATCTAAAATGATTGATTTGAGGCACAACATTCACATACGTGGGGCAGAAAATTTTCCATGGAAAAACATAGTATTGGAAAATTCTCCACCCATCTTCACTGCTTGAGTAGTAACTACTCAAAGCCAAGTGTTATATGTATGTAGCTGCTAACTCATGATCTATGTTTACTACACTATTAATTAGTCTCATTATAGAAGTACAACAGGGGGACCTGAAAGGACATGTGGGGAGGCATGTCATTTCCCCCTCCCCTCTATTTTCTCTTTCCCATCTCTGAAAGCTCCAATAGCCTCTCCATTTTCCTGCCACCTTCTCTCCTTCCCAGCTACCAACCAATGTATCTCCCCCTCCTCCATCTCCAGCTTTTCCTCCTTCCCTACTCATGGCCACATTTCCCTGGGAAAAGTTTAGCAACTTGTGCAGTGCCAGTCACTAGGTTGGGACCAGTTGCATGGTGGGGAGCCTACAAGGACCTGCATAGGGTATCTCATTTACTCCTGCTTTCGAGAATCAGAGCTCTCTTTGTCAGATTTATCAGGTATCTTCAGATTTGGCCATGTTGAGAATAAGATATGATGATGATGTCACTTGTCTATGTTTCAGAAGGAAACCTTATAAGGTTTATACTATATGGGTGTTAATTGAGTATTTCATTGGTTTTTCAGGATGAAGAATAGTAAAGAAAAACTGTGAAATACTTAAAATTAGGAATACTTAGAAATTGCAACTAATTTCCATAATGGAGAACCAGCCAGTAGTGTTGGGAAACCAGGATGGAGGGACAGCAACAGGCACAGCACCTGCTTTTTATGTCCTTGTGAAACAGTCACAGACCAGTGGAAAATCTGATCAAGGAAGCTTAGTTTCAAATCGAGATGGCTGTGGTCTTGCTATGAATGCAACAGTACCAGTAAAGTCTAAAGTGAAGACTTGCCTTCCTTCCGATTGTACCTCTGGAGGCATTACTGTCACCCTGGACAATAATACTATGTGGAATGAGTTCTACCATCGCAATACAGAAATGATTCTCACTAAGCAAGGAAGACGGATGTTCCCGTACTGTCGATACTGGATCACAGGCCTGGAACCCAACCTAAAGTATATCTTGGTCATGGATATTTCTCCTGTTGACAACTTCCGCTATAAATGGAATGGTTATAGTTGGGAGCCCAGTGGGAAAGCCGAACCTCATGTCTTGGGGCGGGTATTTATTCACCCAGAGTCCCCTTCTACAGGTCGTTACTGGATGCTCCAGCCGGTGTCTTTCTACAAACTCAAACTTACTAACAATACCTTGGACCAGGAAGGGCATATCATTCTGCACTCTATGCACCGCTATCTACCTCGACTACACCTGGTGCCTGCTGATAAAGCCACAGAAGTTATTCAGCTCAACGGTCCTGATGTCCAGACATTCACCTTCCCACAGACAGAGTTCTTTGCAGTGACGGCCTATCAAAACATACAGATTACACAATTAAAAATAGACTATAATCCATTTGCAAAAGGGTTCAGGGATGATGGACTGAGTACTAGGCCTCAACGTGATGTTAAACAGAATGGTGGCTCAGAGCATGAAGGAGGTAGTGTTGCTAGTTCTCCAAGCAATCTCAGGCACTCCACTGAAGCTGATGAGTTGCATCCAGAGCAGAGGATCCTAGAGCCATCCTCCAGTGCAATATCTCACACTGATTTGGAGAAGGAATTACTCAGTTCAGATCATGACTGCTTAAGTCTTACAGAAACGGATACACATATTTCTGATAGGCCAGCACTGAAGCAGGAAGCCTTGGAAAGGTAGGGTTGCATTTACTTTGAGGGGAAACATTCACTGTGCAGATTAGTACTTGCTATTCAGATAGTTTAATGTTCAAGAGCTGATGGTATAGCAGAGTAAATTCAAATTATATTCTTGATAAATCTTTGCTGTAGTTAACAAGTTTAGTTAGATTGCTGATTGCTGTTTTTGTAGAATAAATAAATTTGGATTATAGTAATATTCCCAAAATAATTTCTTAATTTATATTTTATTGTCAGCCTACTTTTAGTAGGAGTTCCACTATGTTTAAAATACTTTCAATGTCTGTGTCAATCCATGTTAATATTGTTTTGTTGCCCAAGGAATGTGATATTGTTACAGTGTTACAAAACAGAGAGAGAACAAAGTTTTTTCCCATTTTGTTGTGCCTTTGAGAATCCCCCCCATCCTTTATAAGAATGGTTTGTAGAGAAGTCCTCTCATGTGCTCAAAGAAGATCTGGCTTTGGAGACTGAAGGTAGATTGATTTCCTGCCTTTCTGTGTGCTTCTTCCCACTGCCCTTATTTTCTGTAAAACTTGTAGAAATTTGTCTGGTGTGATTCCAGTGGAGTTAAAGCTATCCTTCACAGGCTGTTAGATTCAGTTCAGGTGTCCCTTGCTCACATAGGCATCTATTTCCCCCCCTCCAGATCTTTCTGTTCTTCAGTGATTTCTTGTCTCCAACTGTTGAGTCATCCAGAGCCAAGTTTGGTTCCACTTGTATATCTGAAGCTGCCTTAAGCCAGGCCACACAGTTGGTCTATTTCAATTTTGTTAATTTCAGCAGCAACTCTGCAGGGTCTGGCACAAAACACCTGCTGCATGTCTTGGATTGTCACTTCCCTACTCTGGGATTGAGTGGGAGGAGTAACCCCCAAGAGATAATCTTCATCCAGTAGAAAGAAGAAAAGTTAATGAGAAGTCCACTGTTCTTTTTCAGATTGCTAGAGGAGAATGCTGGGATGATTTTCAACCAGCATATATGGGTTCAGGACTGCCCATAAGATCATATGACATTGCTTTCAAACAGCCGGAATTACACTTAGTTCGGATACGCATTTTACCAGTTTCGTGGCATGTAGTAGTGTTTTCAGGTAACAGCACTGTGGAAAATATTTTCAAAGTCTTAGCAAAGATTTCTTAGGGAAACAAATTATAGAAATGAGAAATGGCACTGTGATAATTGTTGCTGCTGCCAATCAGAGTACAACTAATGTTCAAAGGAAAAAAATCTCTTACGTGCTCTAGCAAGGTGTGAGCTGCAGCTTCTCTGAATGAAGGGAAAGCCCTCTTTGAAAAATCAGCATGGCTTTTTCAAAATCAAAGAATAGAATCAACTGCTTAAATGAAGTATGTGGCTTCCCATCTTGCTGAAAAATATTTAACCCCAAAGCATGATAGATTGTACACTGCATTTACTGATCTACAAACAGTCTTGGATTCCATTTCCGGAAGGCACTTATGGAAGAAACTCGGTGGCCTAATTTAATTAAACAATCATATGCTGCTTCTGAGTTGAAAGTTTGTTATAACCCCTAGGGTTTTTAACTAGTTCAGTTAGTTATTTGGGGAGTACACCAGGGTTTTATATTAGCCCTGCAACTTTTAAATCTTTATTTGTACAACCTTTCTCTGAAACTTAATTTAGTAGATTTTCACATTCCGAAATTGACAGGCCATTTGGTGTCCATACTTTTATATGTCAGTAGTACTGTTTTGCTCTCTTTTTCAGTAGTGGGCATTTAATGAGGTTTACATTCTTTTCATTTGATTGTAAATGTCATCCTCTCAATATGAATTATCAACACCCCCCTCCCCCAAATTATAATTTTCCAGAAATTTTTGCAACCAGTGTTATGGTTTGGTGGACATGATTTAGAGCAAGTACATAGGCTGCTATTTAATGCTGCTCTATCTTGAAATCCACAGTGGATTCCTGATTAGAATCTGAATTAACCTGGCAGATACTTGGAGATTTTATTGTGCATTTGGTGGGCAATACATTTCCTTGACATTGCAAGTTTGCAGGGTAAAAATCACAACTCAACTTTTATATGGAGTTTCTATTTGGATTAAAGCATATAGATCTAATACAGAATCCATTCAGTAACGTTGTAATAACATTTGATTGATATACCACCCTTCAGGACAACTTAATGCCCACTCAGAGCAGTTTACAAAATATGTCATCCCCACAACAAAACACCCTGTGAGGTGGGTGGGGCTGAGAGAGCTCCAGAGAGCTGTGACAAGCCCAAGGTCACCCAGCTGGCTTCAAGTGGAGGAGTGGGAAATCAAACCCTGCTCTCCAGATTAGAGTCCTGCGCTCTTAACCACTACATCAAACTGGCTTTCAGTCATTCAGCCATCTTTTGTTTGTGTTCTTTTTTGGAGAGCCAACAAGACGTGGCCTTGTCAACTGTTCTTTTGGAGTCTGGTATGAAACAACAGGCAACCCTAGCATAATCTGCTGCCATGAAATTTAGGTCCTTTTGTGAATTCTTGGAGCTTAGTAATGAACACAGAAATTGCTGATTTGGGCCATTGTGACTAGGCTCAACCAAGCCTGTAATTTAATGACAAGCTGGCTTGAAACTTCGGATTGGTGGCGACGTCTGATGGATGCTAAGCCCATTTGTTCCCCATTGTATTCGTATGTGCTTTTTGCTTTCAGCTATATTTGCTGGTAGCAACTATTGAGATTTTCTTTCAGTTCCTGTGTATTGCTACCTTTTTTCCTGGTACTCTTTAATGTATTGTCTACTGATGAATTATATGGCAGATTCTCCGATATCTTATATGCCTGCAGGATTTGCCCTTGTGGATCTTAGTTGCCAGAAAATATAACACACTTCTTAGTAAGTTTTAATGTTAAGTTGATGGTGTCTTTGATTACTCCTTTTCTTGTTAATTCTTCAAACTGTTCTTATGATTATCATCTATTAAATATCCTCTCAGGTAATGACAGGAGTCTACCCATTGTTGTTGTCAAATATATTTCAACAGTCTAAAAATTTTGGGTAAATGTTCTGAACAAGGAAATATTTTAAATACGAGGACCTAATTTTCCCCACTTTTTAAAATTTTTATTGCTGCCTATCTCCGTGATTCTCTGGGCATTCTAAGCGGTACCTGTTTTTTATTAAAATATTACAGCATATTGTATCTCAGTTTTTTATATTAACATTTTGGTAGTTGGACGTTTTGCTTTCTAATTGTGCTATATAGACATTCTCAGTACAATGAATGAGTTTACACCTGGATTTTTCTCTAATGATCCAAAATCGAATGGACGCTAATCTGGAAAGCTGGGTTTGATTCTCCACTCCTCTGCTTGAAGCCAGCTGGGTGGCCTTGCGTTTGTCACAGCTCTTTCAGAGCTCTCTCAGCCCCTCCCACCTCACAGGGTGATTGTTGTGAGGATGATAATAACATAGATGGTTGTTGTGGGTTTTCTGGGCTGTAATAACATACTTTGTAAGCCGCTCTGAGTGGGTGTTAAGTTGTCCTGAAGAGTGGTATATAAATTGAATGTTGTCTTTTTGTTATTATTTCCAAAACAATCTTCTCCTTCCCTCATTGGCCAGTTGGGTTCCAGTATCTCCTGGCGGTTCTAACCATACACTTCTTTTTGGCTGTAGTCAGTGAAGAAACTACCTGAAAAAGGAGCTTGAGCGTTATAATCTCTTTCCCTGTTGAGCAGTTGGCATTAAAGAGCTGCATAAAAGTGGTACTAAAAACCTGCCTTTACAAAATGTAACAAACATTGTTTGTAACACTTAAAAGAGATCTTAAAAGGGGGATTTTGTTTGGTTTTTTAATTGTGAAATTTCTTTGCATTTTTTTCTTTCTTTCTTGTCCAGCCCAGTAGCTAGCCCTTGTCAAAACAGAGCTCATGTGCCATCCCCACTGAACTCAAATGGAGGCATCAATATTGTTGTTAAAGAAGAACCAGTAGATGAATATGATTATGGGCCAAGTGAATGTATGGAAGGGATAAGCGTAAAACGGGAAGAAGGACATGAAGAGACAGAAGAATATTCCAATAAAAATAACTTGGTGGACAAGCAACTGAAGAAACACAGTGAAATGGACAAAAAGGAAGTGGAAATAGAATCTAACAAGCAAATGCAGAATAGCCAGTTGGGTGTTGCCCAAGCAAAAATGTTAAAATTGGACAGTGGAAAGATGCCTGTAGTCTATCTAGAGCCATGTGCAGTCACCAGGAATACAATAAAAGTGTCTGCTCTTTCACAGTCCATGTTGTCACCTTCTAAAAGTGAGAGATCACCGTTCAGCTATTCAGTGGATTCTTTGTCTAGTTGTTTTGAAAACAATGATCTCTCTAGCATTTTTACAGCTATGAAAAGTGAAGAAACAGACGTTGAGAAACAGATTTTTGAAAATAATATTCCATGTGGATCTTCTTCAGCAGGAGACATGCTGTGGGAACCTGAAGCATATAGCAGTCTCACTGTGAAAAAGAAGGCATCTAGCTTCAGTCTCAAGACAACTGCATGTAGTAGGATATCTTCAGCAAAAGATAACTCTGGGAAAAAGAAGACAAGTGCTTTTAAGACTCCTTTGTCCCGCATGAGTATTGTTGGTAACCAAAAGGTTGTGATACCAGGCCCACGTAAAAGAGGAAGACCACGGAAAGTAAAGTCATCAGAGGCTGGACAAACACTGAAATTCACAGGAAAGTCAACTGCAGCAAGTACTTATGCCTCTTTAGGGCCTTGCGATACCCATTTAGATGTTAAGCCTGATCTTGAGGATGTGGATGGAGTACTCTTTGTCTCCTTTGTGTCCAAGGTAAATCTGTACCTGAATTATCTGAATTGTTTAGAGTTGTCAGAAATACTAGGTTGTTCCTTCTGTAATTAAAAACTTGAAGATGTATTTCCCATTTTCCACTGAAGTATAGATTTCACAGTATTTTTAAGCTTGGTATTGTGGGTTTTCTATGTTATCCATCTTTTCTCTTCATCTAAATGTGATGATCTAGATATTGCAGTTTAAATAACAAAGGGACTTGTTGCAGCTTAAAGACTACTACATGTATTGTCACATAAGCTTTTCTGAGCCAGAGCCTTTAATGAGTCAGAACAATTCTGATGAAGTGGCTTCTGGTTCACAAAAGCTTATGCCGCAATAAATTAGTTTTTAAGTTGCCTCAGGATGCTTCATTATTCTGGTTATAGATGACAGTGGACCCTTCCAAGTCCATTGTAGTCAGTGGGCTTAGAAGGGTATAACTTTGGTTAGGATTGCACTGTAAGACAGTTAACTAACTCCCCTGCTCTTGAAGTTTGTGTGCTTATATCTAGATCAGTCTGCTTTAATTGTCATTTGTATTTCCATGAATGGATTTATATTTTCTAGCATAAAATAGAATTTTATTGTTAACATTCATTTGAGCTCTTTTTAATATAGGAAGCTCTTGCTATCCACACTGTTGATGGAGCTGAAGAGAGAGAAGATCTGCAGAGTATACAAACTCCTACACTAGCTCCATATGATTCATGCAGCGATCCAGGTAACAAGCAGAAATTTGGTTTGGTATCACCTTTGTTGTTAGTAGGCTTGAAAATGACCCATTTTCTGGGACAAGCAAGAACCTCCTCCAGGTGATCAGGAACAACAGTCTCCTGATGCATCTTCCATAACTATGGAAGTTGCATGTAAGGGAAAAGTGTTTGTAGAGCCAGTTTGGTGTAGTGGTTAAGAGTGGCAGGACTCTCATCTGGAGAACTGGGTTTGATTCCCTGCTACTCCACTTGAAGCCAGCTGGGTGACCTTGGGTCAGTCACAGCTCTTCCAGAGGTCGCTCAGTCCCAACCATCTCATAGGCCCTATGACATAGGGTGATTGTTGTGGGGATGATAATAATGTACTTTGTAAGCCGTTCTGAGTGGGCATTAAGTTGTCCTGAAGGGCGGTATATAAATCGAATGTTGTTGTTGTTGTTGTTATTACCTGTTTATGAAATTTTGGAGGTGACATCTGGAGTTTCTTCCATCCCTTGCCTGAAAGGGTGGTATCTAATTTCTTGTGCAGCTCTGGAATAGAGACTGTATCTTACACAGGGAAGCATTTGGCATGATGTGTTCTGGTATTGAGGAGTTATGTTATCTGTCTAGTTTGTTCTGTAGCTGGGCAAACATAACTGGCTGGCTTGCTGGCTGCTTTTCTCTTTCTGCCCCTTTCCCTCTGCTAGAGAAAGTGACAGAGTACAGTGGTCAGACTACCCATTATGTTTTTGTCTGTGCACATTTTTAAAGATGATTTTATTTTTTCAATTGCAGCTGCTAGGGCTGTTTTGTCAAAAAGGAGAACAGTGTTGGAAGAGAGAGACTCTTTAACCCTTTCCCTCTGTCACCTCTGAACAACTTTTAGGGGAAGAAACTGAGTACCCATACTTGTTCCCATATCATTCTCCTCCTTGAAAATTGCCCCAGTGGATGTATTTGGGAAAGAAAGGAAAAGTATAATGGGTAGTTTGACTTTGAGATTTTCTCATTTCATTGAGTGGATGTGGCTGAACAGTAGTGTAAAGCTATCTTCTTTTTCCTGCTCTGGAATATCTTTTTTGAGGTACGATGACTACTGCTTATAGTATTCCAAATGAGGCCACATCAGACCTGTGCAGGGACATTACAGAATTGGCAAGTTTATTTTAAATTCTTTTCCTAAAAAACCCAGCATAGATTTTGCCTTCCTCACCTTTGTTGCACACTGAGTTTCCAGTTTTATTCAACTACCCGTTACAACTCTGTGGTCTCTTCTCAGTCTTGGACAATTCAATCTTAGCCAATGTAGTGGGTGGGAACACTGAAACAGAGTGACAGGAATTGGGTTAGTGAATCAGAAGTGATACAGGTAATACATTTTAAAAAACATTCTTATTTTGGCAGATGGTCAGAGGATACAGCAACTAGAAAAAGAACTGTTGGAAGATCTGAAGTCTTTTAAGTACAAGCAGGTGATACATCCTAGTCTTCAGGAAGGTAGGTGTTCCGTTCATGTCTGCCTGCAGGTTGTTATTAAAACAGTAACAAAATTTACATCTGGGTTGCTCAAAAAAACTACCCTGTCACTTGATTTTATTAAAATAATTAGTAAAGTGAGGGAGCACTGTTTTTTCCCCAGTGATGGGCTGGGCATACTATCCTTATTATCCACTATGAACAAGACTTTCTGTCATCCCACTTCAGAAGGCCAGTGAACATTTGTAAAGAGTTAGTGTGTCTTCCCTGTGAGCAGTTTATGGACTTGTATTTCCAAGGAATGAGTATTGCAGGGAGAATTTATTTGGAATACAGTTCTGTATTTGTGTTGTATGTTTCCCCCCATCCACTTAGACTACAACCATTCATGTACTTAGGCTGCTTAAATCAGTTAACTAGTACATTTTTTCAAAAAGAAAATTAAATCTGGGTCTAAAACCTTTGTTTCAGCGAAAAGTTGAGAAACCTTAACTGAAAGTCCTGCTCACCAACTCTTGCAGTTCTTTGAGAAACTGACCAAGTATGTAGATAAAGGCATTATATACTTGGACTTTCAAAAGGTGCTTCATCAAAATCTCCTGAGTTAGCTTAGCCTTCTTAGCATGGGATAAGAGAATAGTTTCTCTTCTGGATTAAAAATTGGTTAGGTGACAGGAAGCAAAAGTAGGAATAAATGGAGGGAGGAAAGCAGTGGGGTCCCATGAAGATTGGTATTAGGGCCAGTGCTATTTAATCTGCTCATAAATGATCTTGGAACTGTGCACGAGCAGTGTAGTGGCCAAGTTTGCATATGACACTGAATGGTGAAAACACAGGCTGTCTGAGAAGAGCTCCAGGAGGATCTCCACAAATTGAGTGAGTGGGCAACAGTGTGGTAAATGAATTTCAGTGTAGGTGAGTGTAAGGTGATGCATATTGGAGCATCACATCCCAATTTAAAGTAATATTTTATTGGGGTCTGAACATGCTGAGACTGACAGGGAAAAGAGACCTTGGAGTCATAGTAAATCACTCAATGAAAGTGTCAACCCAGTGTGCCACAGAAGTGAAAAAGGCAAACTCTGTGCTGGGATTATTAGAAAAGGGATTGAAAATAAAACACCCAATATTATAATGCCCCTGAATAGATCCATGGTGTGGCCTCATTTGGAATACTGTGTGCCGTTCTGGTCACCATATCTCAAAAAGGACAATGCAGAGCTGGAAAAAGTTACAGAAGAGGGCAACCAAAATGATTAGGAGGTTGGAGCACCTTTTCTGTGAGGAAAGGTTGAAGAGTCTGGGACTTCTCAGTTTAGAAAAGAGAGAACCTCGTTAGGGTCGTGATAAGTTATGCATGAGGTATTATGCATGAGGTAGAGTGAGTAGATAGAACTTTTTCTTCTCCCTCTGAGGCAGAGGACATCTTGGGTGTTTCCCTTTGTCCTGTCAGGGAGACAGGAAGTTAATTTTCTTCCTCTTTCCTGTTGGAGCTTGGAACACCCCTTCTTCCAGTTCTTTCCTTCCTCCAGGGAGGCAGTCACAGCGGCAGAATACTCTGCCACTTCTTAGGAAACTTTCCATTTCTGATCTTACTTTCGTTTTCCCTCCTTCCCTCCCTCTTTCTCTCTCTCTGCTTTCTTCCCTTCCGTTTAAAAACAACAACAACAACAACAACAACAACAATGTTCTATTTATATACTGCCCTTCAGGACAACTTAATGCCCGCTCGGAGCGGTTTACAACGTATTCTGTCAGGCTCCCTCCTTCTGCCTTTGGACTCTGCACCCAATCTTTGGTGAGCCTGTCAGCACCATGGTGTCTAGGGACTCCGATGGGATCTTCATGGACGGCAAGGAGGAAGATTCTTCAGTGGCTGCAATCATGGCAGAAGAGGCCAATCCATCCAGTGCTGTCCTGCCTCTGAAGCTGGATTGGGCTCCTGGCAACTTTCCAGCCCTTGAGCTGTGTATCCCAGCAAAGAGATCCTGTTGCCAGTAGCAGGAGCGGAGATTGACAGTGCATCTCTGTCTGGAGGTCAAGAACAGTGCTTCAGGCTGCAGAAAAGGTGGAAAACAGTAGCAGCACTTGTGCTAAGACCCATGCGGCCCCAGATGATGCGTTAGCCAACCTCCCACCGGGAGAAGTTGTGGCAGGCCCTTCCAACTCAGATAGGAACCTGCAGCTTCCTGAGATCGACTTTTCAAGGACAGGTAGTGTACCTGGCGACCTCGACCCCTCTTTATAAGTCAACTTTCTCTCTCTCTTAAGGCAAACCGCGAGAGAGGAGATCTTTAAGTTCTGCCAACTTCACTCCAAGGCTGCAAATGAAGGGACATCCAACTCTCCCTGTCCTCCCCCCACCCCAAGGCCAGAGACAAGCAATGTCAGGCCAAAGGCCAGTGACCCACTAAAGCTGCCCAGAAATCAGCTCCAGGCAGGGGTAAGGACGTGGGACGTTTCTGGGAGGGAGAGACATCTTCCGGTATTGAGGACGGAGAGGAGGGCGAGTTCCTCTTAGAAGAGGAGGAAGTAACCATACCCGAACAATCTGAACAGTTGTTCAAGGCAGAAGACTATCAGTATTTGTTGACCAAAGCCCTGGCAGCCTTACACCTTCAGGAAAGCCCTAAAGGGGAGGAGGAGGACTCTAAGGTAGGCAAAGTCACTTCCAGACCCAAGGGGTGCAAGGAATTTTTCCCCAGGGCTGATACTCCAGAGAGGGTCTTTCCATTCCTTGAGTATTTTGAAAGGTAACTCAAGGCCAAATGGGCTACCCTGGTGGCCAGTAAACAATGCCCAAACTCCGTCAAAAAGTTGTATGCCTTACCTGCTTAAGCTAATGAGCTGTTACAGGTGCTGAGGATCAACGCCTCGGTGGCAGCATTGCATTCCACAAGTCTTCTCTTGGAGGACGGACAAGGATCTGTGAAAGACAATCTGGACAGAAAAGCTGAGATTGCCCTTAGGCGGGCCTATGAATCTTCAACTATGGCTATCAAAGCTTCTACCACCACATCCATTGTGTCCAGGGCCTTGGAGGTATGGATTCACAAGCTCATCCAGCTGCTTCCAGGAAATCACAGACGTCTACTAGAAGGGGCCAACAGGATCCTGAAAGCCAGCACCTTCGTGCCGGACACCACCCTGGACGCCCTGACTTTTTCCTCTAGGGCCATGGTATCAGTGATAGTCGCTAGGAGGTTATTATGGTTAAGAGCTTGGCTGGCCAACCTTAACTCCAAATTCATCCTTATGGCTTACCCATTCCAGGGTGACAAGTTATTTGGGGAAATTCTAGAGAAGATACTGGTGAAAACAAGGGACAAAAGGAAAGCGCTGCTGAAGACACTCAAGAGGCTGGACAGACGCCCCTTTGGTACCTAGCCTTTTCATTCCCACCACTCCCTGGCCAGGTCTTGCCAGGAACCAAAACGGTCGTCCTGGAACTTCACCAGACAAAACTTCAAGAGAGGCTCCTTTGGATCCAGGTCCAACAGACATCAACAACCCAAAGGAGACAGGCACAAGTTTGACACCAGAGGCCCCAAGTCCTGATTTGCTTTGCGGCCTGGTGGGCAGGAGATTGCTGCATTTTCAGCAAGCGTGGGTTGAGTCAAAGGTGGATGCCTGGACCCTTGAAGAGGTCTCCAAGGGCTATTCAATCAAATTTGAATCCTACCCACCAGATCATTTCCTGAAGTCTCCTCTCTGCAAGAACCCCTAGAGGAAACTCATCACGCGAAAAGCCCTTGAACATCTTTTAGACATCCAGGCAATTGAATCCATTCCCAACGGAGAACAGGGCCTAGGGGTCTACTCTCTATTCTTTACAGTCCAAAAGAGAAACAGGGACTGGAGAGCAATTCTGGATTTTCAATTTATAAACCAATTTGGTGTAGTGGTTAATAATGTGGGACTCTAATCTTGAAAACTGGGTTTGATTCCTCACTCCTCCACTTGAAACCAGCTGGATGACCTTGGGTCAGTCACAACTTCTAGCTCTCTCAGCCCCGCCCACCTCACAGGCTGTTTTGTTGTGGGGATAATAATGACATACTTTGTAAACCGCTCTGAGTGGGTGTTAAGTCATTCTGAAGGGCGGTATATAAATCGAATGTTGTTGTTGTTATTATTATTAAATTAAAATGTTTCCGCATGGAAACACTACGGTCCTTCTCCGAAGCACTGCAACCTGGGGAGTTTCTTACATCAGTAGACCTCGCCAAGGCCTACTTACACATACTTACAAATCCAGCTCATCGATGCTTTCTAAGAGTCCATGAGAATAAGCTCCATGTTCAATTCAGAGCACGGTCCTTTTGCCTAGCCACACTCCCAGGGTGCTTTTGAAAGTGCTCATCAACCCAGTCGTTCATCTCAGGGAGAGGGGGTTCACATACACCCATATCTGGACGACATCCTCATCAGGGCAGACTCCAGGGAGAAGTCTCTTCAGGATGACGGTATGATAACAACATAAACATGGACAAATGCTCCATCCAACCTTCCCAGATACTGGTGTGCCTGGGGATGATAGTGGACATCAGAGAATGTCACCAGAAAACCAAAGATCTCGTCAGATCTGTCATGCGGAACAACTCCATCCCGCTCCAAACTCTATCCAAACTGATGGGGACCCTAGTGGCAAACTGCGAGGCAGTATACTGGGTGTGTGTTCATACTTGTGTTCTGCTGACCTTTCTCCACCCCTTCCAGTTTCAGATCATGTCCAAAGGCCTACATGCATGTCAAGGTCCCTTGGAAAGTCAAGGAAAGCCTCAGATGGTGGACCAAAAACAGCAACTTCCATCAGGGCCAGTGCTTCCTGGCTCCACAAAGACTCCAAATCTTCACAGATGCCAGCCTAGTAGGATGGGGAGTGATACAGGAGAGCTGCCCAGTCCAAGGAGGAGACACAACTTCCTGTCAACCTACTAGAGGTGAAGGCAATACAACTGGCCCTCGCTCACTTCGACCGATTAACTGGCCTAGTCCACATGGACAACACATCGAACAAGGTCTACATAAACAAGCAGCGGGGCACCAAGTCTTCCAGACTTCACAAAGAGGCAATCAAGATCATCTTGTGGGCCGAAACCCATGAATCTTTTATTCAGGTAGAGCTCATCAAAGGCATGGCCAACACGCAGACTAACTGGCTGAGCAGACAAACCATACAGCCAGGAAGATGGACCCTCAAGCAGGAGATGTTCCAGATGATGATGGACCAATTTGGGATGCCTATATTGGACCTATTTGAGACACATCTAAATCACCAGGTTCCTGATTGGATATTACCACCCACAGGCGGAGGGGACCGACACCCTAATATTCCCTTGGCTGAAGTGTCTGATGTATGCCTTTCTTCCCATTCCAGTCATTCCCAAGCTGCTGAGAAAAATAGCAGAGCAGGGAGCAGAGGTGATCTTGATAGCTCCATGTTGGCCAAAAAGACCATGGTTTTCAACACTCCAGTTGATGTCAGTTGCCCCTCATCTCTCCCGTCCATCCCAGATCTACTCTGTCAGGGCCCTGTTTGGCACGCACACCCAGACTGGATATGTTTGACCGCTTGGAGGTTGAGAGGGTTTCCCTATCTAGACTGGGATACCTCCCACAAGTAATCGACACACTCCTAGCCTTCAGGAAAAGATCCACCATCAAAATATACTTCCACCTGGAAAGCCTTCATCAGATGGTTGAAGAGATGTAACAGGCTCTCTTGCCTGTGTCTGAACTAAGCTTCACTACTCCAAAGGAAAGATTTATCTTTTCCCTTGGATAGTGTTCAGCAATTAGTTCAAGACCTGTCAAGCAAAATTGTTCTTTGAACGTTTGCTTATCGGTACATTTATTTATAAAAAGGTTCTTTATTGCTTTGTCACTTCTAATCAAAGTACTCAGACACCTGTTAGAGTTTATTTCTTTTATTGAAAATACACTCTATTTTCTTAATGAAGCAAGTAGTTAAAATACATGATTATTAATATGTTCTACAAAAATAGAACACAGGAAGGCAATTAGAATTCAATTTGCGAACATTTCCTAACTAACTCTTATGAAATGCATTAAGATTTTCATAGCCTACATTGCAAAGATAAGAATCTCACCTAATCTTTGTGAGATGTCTTCCAATCAGAACTCTAACCCATTATCTAGATTAGCATGTTTTATAGGTTATCATATGCAAATACTTAAGATCTTTTCATGTAATAACGTTAGCAAACTATGACTGGTTTAATGCTTCATTGAATATTCATAATTTCTATTGTATAACCTTCTAATTAGCCAAAAAATGAAGTTATAGCCAACTTGCATAACAAAGCTATAAATTTGTGAGTAATGACAGGAAGAGTTAAGATACTAGATCACTATTGGTCCAGTCTCTGATAAAGAAACATTAATCTAGATGGAGTCCACTGCTTTTAATTAGCTGTCAAAAGATTAAAGCGCACCTGTTTTGGTTACCTAACACTCTTAAAAAAATGCATAGATAGTTCATGAAAAGTTTAAAATTTCACCCAGAATACAAGCCATTACTATGTATCAGCTTAGTATTGATTAGTATAATGTGCTTTAATCTATATTATTGCAACAGAGAAAGAAAGTGGACTACCTTCACCCTCTGCTGTGTGAGGTCCTGGGATTTCTACAAGATGGTTTGGACTTGGGCCTTAAGCCAGCCACATTGAGAAAACAAGTGGAAGCCCAGTCTTCAGTGCTACTGCTCGTGGAGGGCCTCAGACTATCCAGGCACTCTCATGTACAATGATCCCTCAGGGGAGCAACTCTTCTGAGCCCACCCACTATCCATTGATTCCCCATGTAGAGGCTACATGTCGTACTGGCAGCCTTTACTAAACCACCCTTCGAGCCTCTGAGGGATATTCCATTGAAATGGTTAAAACTGAAAAACCATTTTCCTAGTAGCCATTACATCGGCCCGGAGGATCTCTCAGTTCAGTGCACTTTCAGTCAAACCCAATCTGTGCATATTTCACAAGGATAAGGTGGTCATCTGCACAGACCCCACCTTCCTACCCAAGGCATGTTCCAGATTTCACAGGTCACAGGAAATCAATCTTCCATCCTTCTGTCCTAGTCCAGTGCACACTAAGGAAAAGGAATGGCACAACCTTGATGTAAGGAGGGCCCTCAAAGCATACTTGACCAGAACAGAACCGATTGGGAAGCTGGATTTTCTCTTCATTAACATGACTCCACCGAATGTGGGGAAGAAGATGTCCGCAGCAATTATCAGAAATAATATTAAAGCATGCATCGTAGAAGCATACAAGGCAAGCAAAAGAGAAATACCTAAAGGAATTACGGCACACTCTAATCAGAAGTGCAGCAACAAATGTAGCCCTTCTAAACAATGTGTCGGTGGAAGAAATCTGCAAAGCTGCTACATGGTCTTCTGTCTCCACTTTCATTAAACATTACAAGCTAAACCTGTATAACTCAGCTGATGCCGCCTTTGGAAGGAGTGTTACAGCACGTGATACAGGATGAGAACACAACCTGCCCGGAAAGGAGTAAATGCTTTAGGAGCACCCAAGATGTCCTCCGCCTCAGAGGAAGAACAGACGTTTGAACACTTACCAAAAAGGGTCCTTCTCCTCTGAGGACAGGAGGATATCCTGCCCTCCCGGGTTCCTCGTCCTTCATCCTTTCCTTCTATCACACTGTGTTGTTGTTTCCTCCGTTACTGACTCTCCTTCTGAGTCTGCTTACCTATTAACTTTTTCAGATCAAGCTACTGCACGGAAAAGAAGTAGTAACTATACCAATACACGAGAGACTATTGCTGTTTGGAGTCACTTGAACTGGAAGAAGGGGTGTTCCATGCTCCAACAGGAAAGAGGAAGAAAATTAACTTCCTGCCTCCCTGATTGGATGAATGGAAACACCCAAGATGTCCTGTCCTCAGAGGAGAAGGACCCTTCTTGGTAAGTGTCCAAAGGTCCGTTCCTCTCCCCCAAATACTAGAATTTGAAGACATCCAATTAAGCTGATAGACAGTAGATTCCAGACTACCAAAATAAAATGCTTAAAAAGTGATTAAAATGTGGAATTTGCTGCCCAAAGATGTAGTGATGGCCATAGGCACAGACAGCTTTAAAAGAGGATTAGACAGTCATGGAGCGATGGCTACTAATGATGATAACTTTTGGGAATTTCCACATTTAGAGGCAGTAAACCTCTGGACACCAATGCTAGGAGGCAATCTCAGGGGAAGGCCTCAGCTTCTATGCTGTTTTTGGCAGCTGTGTGAGACAAGATGGTGAACTAAATGCAGCACTATTCTGATTCAGTAGGGCAGAAGATCAGTTTCAGGTTGATCTGTAGTAGAAGAGCAAGATCCAGATCCAGTAGCATCTTAAAGAGCAACTAGATTTCCAGGGTATGACCTTTTGAGAGTCAGAGCTCCTTTCAACAGATACAAGGAGTGGAAAAAGGATGGGGTCTCCTTCCTTTTTTCACTCCTTGAATCTGACAGAGCGTTTGACATTTCAAAGCTCACATGCTTGAAATCTAGTTGTTCTTTAAGGTGCTGTTGGACCCAGATCTTGCTTTATTGTCTTATGAAAATTATAGTAGAATTAGTAAAAAGCTGAGTGAGGGTGATTGTGGTTATTGCCTGATAATGCTGGTTATCGTCTACTAATGGTTACAGGATCACATGTGGGATGGATGAATTGCATGGTCCTCATCCTAGCTTCTATACAAAATCTCATCCTCTCTCTTTCCAGTGCCCTTCTTTGCCCTTCTGTTAGCTTTAGCACCGACTAAACACTATATTGACACAAATATTAATTATGAATTATTGTGCATCTGAGCTACACATAATGTTAATATTTCTCCTTACCCAGTATTTGCAACTGATAACCAGTTTCTAATTAATCAGGAAGTTGGGCTGCATCCAGATGTCACATGAAATTGTGGTTTATTTCCAGTACAATTCATTGTACAAACCGTAGTTAGTATCCTAGATGTGCATAGCTGGCCACGGTTTGTTCATAAGTCAGAATTAGTGTGCTGCATTCCCACCTCCAAACATATACTATTCTGAACTCCCTCGCATTGCTGGCCTGCTAGGAAAGCCTCACGTGATATGAAGCCTGCTTGTTATTGGCCACTTGCAATAAATGAGAGGAAATGGAGGGGGGCACTTAGGCAAGCCAAGTCTCCTCTCCCTCATTAAACATTATCTGCCCCCTGCCCCCTCCCTGTCTAGTTGTTTCACTGAATTCTTGAACATTTTTACAAATAAGGAAAAATAAATCTTTCCTTGGGAAGGTAGGGAAGAGTAGCTCATCTTAGTGTGGAGGGAAACTACAGTTGGTGGCAAAGGCATGGGGATTGGAAGAAGAAAAATGTAATTTCATCTGTTGTGGAAAATAGTCACTTGATCCAGGTTAAAAGAAGCTACAGTGCTTTATTTAAGCAGCTGCTGTTCTAACAAAATGGAGACTTACAGCCATGGTGCATTTATCTTTTATAAGTTATAGAAGTAAATATTCATTGGTTTATCAGAGTAGGAAGGCACACCTCCTATGAAATGGCTATTTTCTAATAGTTAGTAAAATGGCTTCAATAATCTCCCTCACCTGTCTCCCTTTCTGTGATCTAATATTGTTTATTGTAGACATACAAATAGGAACCCATGAGGACGGGAGCAGAGATCCCATTACCTCCTCACTGGCTGTTCTTCCCACTCTTTGAGTCCTCTTCCCCTTGCCTTTGACAGTCTCTGCTTCCCCTTCCTCCAGAATGTTGAATGGAAGAGAACCTGTCTAATGAAACTGTAATTTTCAGTCTGACTAAAGGGAAAACAGACTAACATAGGGAATGCTTTGGAAAGAGACCGTCTCTGTCTCAGGGCCCAGTTTTGATGAAACTGGCTAATGATACATAATTTTGGGAGGAGCTCACATTTACACTGTGAGACTCATGAGGTTGAGGGAAGGCCAGTATTTATTTTAGGAATAAACGCTTGGCTGTTAAGTGTTCTGTGCCCCCGAAAGTTAACATCTGAAATGTTATAACTTAATGTGCCCAGCGTTATTTATATATAGTTTTAAGCCCTATTACCGAACCTCCTTATTTCTCCTGTCCTGTTTCCTGGATGCCTACTATATAGTAAATTGCATTTAGTTGGGCCATTTGGGTTTAGTCTGTTAGTAGAAGGTTGGAGAGCACCCTGGTTGAACTACGCAGCATGCTGTCACTTCTTGGTGGTGGAAAGTGCTGTCAAGTTGTAGCCAATTTGTGGCAACTCCTGTTGGGGTTTTCAAGGCAAGAGTCTACCGAAGGTGGTTTGTCATTGCCTGCCTGTGCGTAATGACCCTGGACTTCCTTTGAGAACTCCCATCCAGTTATCCTGCTTAGCTTTGTAGATCTGGTGAGATTGGGCTTGCCTGAGCTATCCAGATCAGGGTGTCACTTCTTAAACGGCATTTAAAAACCCAGACTTTACAGTAGTAATCAACTGACCACTCTTAAAAAATGTGAGGGCATTTAAATGTTCTTAACTGTGTAGTTAGATACAGGCCAGTAATTTTTATTCTAACCAGTGTTAATAGGTTGATTTCTATGCTGAAACCTTTGTCTTTATATGGTGTAATGCTAGCTCAGATGCAAGGATGTTGCTCGTTGTTGTATATAATTACTGTTTTTCTTCTTATAGTGGGTCTAAAGCTGAATTTTGTCGACCCAACCATGAGTATTGATCTGAAATACTTAGGAGTACAGCTGCCGCTAAGTTATTCAAATGATTGTACTTTGTGGAAAACTCTGATGACCAATTCCTGCTCTGCTGGTAAGCACATTTTCTTTTATACAGATGCGATGGTAAACTAAATCTGTAAAAAAGTTTGAAACAATTGGGTTCTGGTGGAACAAATCATGGCATTTGATTTTACCAAAGCTTTTTGGGGGGGGGGGGGTATTACCTAAAATATGCTGTTTAGGAACGGAATTAATATTAAACTGAGTGGTCCAGTTTTGTTGTATATTATAAGGCTGAATTCCTATATGTAGTTATGTATATCTGTATAATAGTGCAATCCTTAGAACACTCCCCTAAGAGTAAGCTCCATTGATTAGACTTGAGTGGGATTTCTTTGTAAGTGTGCTAGGCTCTGAATGGCATCAAGCTATGACTGATTCATTTGGTGAATGTAGAGCATAATATGTTATGCTTTCCAAGCAATATTCTCAGCTAGCGTTATTGACTAATTAAAAAAATTGTTATATGTACAGTGCAAACTTAAACCAAGTTACACCCTTTTAATTCAGTTGACTTCAATGGATTTGGAGCAGTGTAACTTTGTTGAGGGTTACACTGTTAATGTTGCAGATTTTCCATAGTTTCCCTAATTGATAAAATGGGTTGTCTGTTTCCCTCCCACCCCCTCCCAGATGCTGGGTTTCCCTTCGTTTCTAGAACTGGGAAAACAAATGACTTTACGAAGATCAAAGGATGGCGTGGGAAGTTACATAATTCTTCAAAAAATGAAGGTAAAAAACATTTAAGATTTTCCTGTTCTATATTTCTGGAGGAGAGAAAAAGAATAAAAGCATAAAGCACTATGATGAGAGAGCTTTAGTAAGGTAGAAGCTAACCATATTTTTAATGAACATAAGAATAGCCATGCTGGATCAGACCAGTGGTTCATCTAGTTCATCATCTGTTGCTGTGGGGGACCAATGAACAAGGCAGAGAGGGCAAGGCCTTCCCTACCCCTGATGCTAATATTTGACATTATTGTAGGATTGGTAGCTGTCTCTTTGAATTTTTCAAGGACTGCTTTCTGTCGTTGCTACTGGGGCTTTTTGGGCATGGCTCCTTTTTACATCCCTGAGATTTAGAGAATCTTTGTCCGTCATCACTGGTAAACTGAATTTGATGGTTGTGTAGTTACTTAAGCATTACTGCTCAGATTAAACTCTCTAATTCAGTAGCTGCCACCACCTGTTGAGAGACCTGTGGAATTCTTATGGTCAAGGTTAAGTTCCTTCAGCTCAGAAATGTAATTGGGAATCCTAGTTAGAACTTTGTCAGCTTCCAATTTCTCACCGACCTCCTTACACCCAACTATGTTAATATACCTATTAACATAGACAAAATAATACTACAGCCAGATAAAGATAAAGAATAAAAATAATAGACAATAAGAACAGCAATAAGAACAGCAATGTAGAATCATACCAGTGGTCCAGTGAAAGAAGAACTTTTTGTTTGTCCTGAACATGTTTTTCTTGAACCATGAACTTAACAGGGAGTGTGTACGCTGTCTTGTATTATGGAGGAGGGGTAGTTCTCACTCCACTTTCTCCACTTCATGCATAATTTTATAAACCTCTGTCATCCGCCCTCCAGTCATCTATTATGTAAAATTAAAAGTCTTTCCTTGTAGTCTTTTGTAGTGAACTCACAACCTCACCTTCCAGTTCTGGGTGCTGACCACAGCCACTCCTGCAACCAGAAAGGCAGGGTGCATTCCACTTATTTGTGAGACTGAAAGCTCTCCCTTTCCCAAAGGACAGGTTTTCCAATCTTGGGTTTGTTTCTGGGGTGTACCCACACACAAGACATGAACTCCAGACCCAACTTAGTAAAATACAAGTTTATTAATTAAGGAGTGTCTCCAAAAGCATGAAGCACTCTTATGCAGACATCAACCATGAAAATAAGACATCCTTACTGTTGCTGAACATTAAAACTGCCTATCGAAAATTTAAGAGCTAGCAACTTAAGCATCCCTAAGTAGGGATGTATGCTTTGGGAATCCGAATTGGGTTTTTAACACGAATCGGGCCCAATTTGGAAAGATTTGGTATTTCCGAATCTGGCCCCGATTCAGAAATACTGAAGCAAAGCTTTCCAAAGCGAGTTGGATCGCTTTGGAAAGCTTCGGGGCAGCCAGGAGCAGTACTTTGCGGGATGTTTGCATTTACATTTCCAAACAGCCGGCAAAGTTCTGAGCCAAAATCAAGCTTCCTGCACTTTCTTATGAGAGGGGGAGGGGGAGGGGGAGAAGGAGTGAGTGACCCACTACAACCTCTTCCTAACTCCTCCCATCTTGTAAAAAAAGGCGGGAAGCTTGAATTTGCTTCAGAACTTTGATGGCTGTTTGCAGTCCAATGCAATGCAATGCAATGCAAGCAGCCAGCAAATTCTGCAGAGATTCCCGTCTAATTTACAGGATGGGAGGGGTGAGTGAGTACAAGGTGGAGGAGGGAGGGGAATCAGGGAAGGGAGGGGGGAGTTAGGAGTGTCCAGTCCCACTGCTGCATCCTCTTTCCAGCCAATGGATTCTCTGGAAGGAGATGCAACAGGGGATTTAAATTGGAGGTTTGCCTTTTGGCCAGCCCACAATTTTCCTTGGCCTACATAGAGACTTGAGAGTACTTCCACTGGGACTCTCTGTCTCCATTGTTGGCTGGCCTGCTGGTGCTGGAGGACTTCACTGAGGAAGAGAGGAGTTCACCTGGAGGATTCCTGCCTGCCTGACCATCACTGGACTGCAGGACATGTGAGAGAGTCAGTCAGTGACTCACAGGGTTTTCTTTGGAGGGGATTTTTTTTTTGCTTGTCTGGGTGGGTGGGGGGAAGGGGAGGGATTGTTTTAAAAAAGTTAATTTAAAATCTTTATTTTGGGGGAGAGGGATTCTTGCTTCTTTGTGTGTTTGTGTGGTGTGAGCAGCTTCTGGCTGGGGCATTTGTTCGGGGGGAGGCTGGTCTTTATTTGCAGTTTTAAATTTTGGGAGGGTTTACCCTTTTTTCTGCTGTTGGTGGGGGTGTTCTGTGTTGTTTTAAAGTTCACTTTTTCCTTCTGTTGTTGGGAGGGGGGGACTGTTCCATTTTTTTGCAGTTTAAAAGTTTCCTGTTGGTGTTTTAAATTTTTTTTTCCTGTTGCTGGTGTGTGTGTGTGTGGGAGGGGAACCTGCTCCTGTTTTTTGCAGTTTAAAATTTTCCTGTTTTTTTTTTTTAAAAATTCCTGGTGTTGGGGAACTGTTATTGTTTTTAAGAGTGTGTGTTGAGGAGGTCTAGGGTTTAGGTGGGGCCTTGCTCAGGGGTTCTGATTTTATTTGCTGTGTTTAAGTGGTTGGGCCTGAGTCTTTAATTTCAATTTAATTTTGTTTTTGCTACTTTGCTGTGTGTGTGTGTGTGTGTGTGTGTCTGTTTGGGAGTGTGATTAAGAGGGGGCTTGCTTGGGGGTTCTGGTTTAAATTGCTGTGGTTAAGTGGTTGGGCCTTAGTTTTTAATTTCAATTTAATTTGGGTATTGTTTCTTTTCTGTTTGTGTGTGGGGGGGAGTTGGGGTTCAGAGGGAGCTTGCTTGGGGGTTTTGGTGGTTTTTACTGTTGTTGGTTGTAGTTTTGCAAATTTTAAAGTTGTTGGAGTTCCTTACAGTTGGTGTTTTACAGTTAAGGTTTGTTATTTACTACTGTTGTTCTGTTGGTTGGGTGTTTGTGTTTGCAGTTTTATAGTAGTGTTTGGTAAGTTTACTTTGGGTTTCCCAGGGAAATTAGCTTTGATTTAAATAGTGGACTTGTGAGTTAGGTAGGCTAGTGGTAGGCTTCTGTCATTTAATAATATTGCCCTCTAAAATAAATTGTTAGGGAACGAAGGCTAGTTTTCCCCATTAAATAGGCTTCTGTAGGAGAAGAATCAGTAAGAGTTAGGTTGGGCTCTGTTCAAATATAAATAGGCTGCCCAATTGTAGTCCCTTAAGTAGGGTTTCCCTGCCCACCTCTGGCACCCTTGGAGCCAGGCCGGGCACATTTTTTGTAATAGGCTTTCCCTTAACTTGGACTTTAGGGCCAGCTTGATTCCTGAAGAGGAATTCGGCTGTTTGGTGTAGGTTTAGGTTCACATACATAAATAGGGCCCTTTAAAAAGATTTAAGTGACCATCTCCAGTGACAGAGCCAAAAAAAAAAGTTTAGAAATAGGTAGATAGGTGATAAATTCGTACTTTGGGCTAGGCTTTAAGTTTTATTTTTTAAATCAACTTATAGCTGGTAGTTAGTGTAGGCTCAAGGAGGGAAGCATGAGTGAGAGGGGCCAGCGATATGTCTAGGGGGGGAGGGAGGGGGAGGGGGGAGTGCTGCGGCTATCCCCCCCCCATCTGAGCGGAGGAGGCCTTCCCCTGCGCTACTGCCGTTCACCAGCCTGGCTTCTGATGACAGGAAGAGGGTTTACAAGGCCCTTTTTCATGAGGCAGCTGCTGGAGGGCCACCCCCAACCCAGGTGTCTGAGACAGGGGCTGGCACTAGGCCGGGGCCTGCTGTTGAGGCTCCCCCTCCTCCAGCGGTTGAGACCCAGCTGCTAGAGGAGGGGCAGCATGTGGTGTCTCCTGGGGTGGACATGGGACACATGACTTTACCTGCATTCCCGCTGACCCCAGGAACCCATAGGATGTTGGCGGAACTGCAGGAGGAACCGCCTGCTGGGCAGTCCTCCCGTTTTCTCTGAGGCCAGCAGCAGGCCTCTTATGGCTGCGCAGAAAGACAGGGTGCTGGAGGAAGAGGAAGAGACTGTGGTGGAAGAGCCCACATCTCTGCCCCTTCATCCTCATTCATCTCCAATTGCCCAGCCGAGAGTGAGACACGGTGTGTCTGCCCCGAGCACCTCACAGGAGGTATCTCCTGGGGGGTCTGTAAGCACCTCCCCTGTGCGGTGTGGGGCCCCCATTACCTCCGATATCTGGAGTCACTTCCAGAGAACGGAGGACCCCCAGTTTGCCCACTGCCTGCATTGTAGGCAACAGATCAGTTGTGGGAGGGATGTGAAACATCTCTCCAAGTCTGGAATGCAGAACCACCTGAAGAGGCAACACCAGGTGGTGCTTTTTCGGGGTGAGAGTTCAAGTGACACCACAAGGCTGCCAGCTAGCCAGAAGGAGGCAGGCTCCTTTGGTGCTCTCCCCCCACAGGTTCCTGTAGGGCAGGGATGCCAAGCCTCTCTGATAGAGATGCTTGGTACGCAGGGCACTAATGTGCCCAGAGAGGGGATCCAGAGGGCGAGCAGGTGCGTCACATGCCACATCGTCCATATGATAGCAGTAGATGGTCAGCTGTTCTCCTTAGTTGACCTCTTTGGCTTCCAGGGGCTGCTCCGTGATGCCTATCCCTGGTACACGATCCCTGCTCACACAACGTTGAGCAGGACCGTGGTGCTCTTGTTTTACAGGGCTGCCAGGTACCATGTGAAGGCACAGTTTCCCCACACTGCTGGGAGAACTGTGCACTTCACATCCGACATCTGGACCTGCTCTAGTGTGCAGCGTGCTTACTTCTCACTTACTGCTCACTGGTGGCAACCCGAAGACCTTCAAGGTGGGGGTGAGGTGTCCAGCGTTAGGCAGGGATGGATGGGAGACTCCTGGGCCGGCTACCGCAAGGCCTTGCTCCATGCCGAGGTTCTCAACGTGTTGCACACGGCAGAGAACATTGTGGCCACCTTGAGGAGGGAGTTGGACGGCTGGATAGGCGAGAGCACTGTCACCATGAGATGCATGGTGATGGATGGTGGCCAGAACATGAGGGCAGCAGCGTGGCAGGTGAGCCAAGAGCACATTTACTGTGTGGCTCACAAACTTCACCTAGTGGTGAAAGCTGCGCTTGGGGTGGGCTCCTCCTCGAAACCCCAGGACCCCACAACTCGTGACCTCCAGTATCTCCTGCAGAAATGTTGGAGGCTCACAACTTACTTCTTGCGCAGTGTGAAGTCCTCTCATGAACTGCGCCAGAAGGAGGCTAGGGCAGGCATGCCAGAGCATTGCCTGATCTCTGACATAGTCATTTGCTGGAACTCCACCTGTGCCATGCTGGAGCGCTTGGTGGAGCAGCAGGCCGCCCTCAAAGCATGGCTCTCAGAGAGCGATGCTTGGAGGCAGGAGGGTGAGTTCAGCCAGGAGGATTGGCTCACCATCTCTCAGACAGTGGAGGTCCTGAAGCCCTGGGTCTGGTCATTCCTCTGGTGCACATTCTCCTTAGTTCACTGGCCTCCTTTGTGGACCCAGACACACCACATGCAGACACTGCTCTGGTGGTGCGTGTGCTCGTCAGAAGGCTGCAGCAGAGCAGAGCTGCCAGGCTAACGCCTCTCACACAGAAGGAGGCATACATGTTGGCGACCATGTGAGACCTGCGCATTAAGGGCACTTTCGCTGAGTGGGACGGGAATCTCACCCAAGCCAGAGATGGCCTCTGTGCACAGATGAGGTGCAGGCAGGCCAAGAGGGATCACCTGTCATCAGAGGGGACGGGCGAGGGGCCCAGTCCTGCGGGTTCCTCTCATGCCCCTTCTGAGCAGGCTCCCCCTGTGGCCACTGCCGCAATGTCCATGGAGATGGAGATGCTCTGGCGGCCCCTCTGGGATCGTGAGTCGCGTGAGACAGGATTTGACGGAGGCAGTGGTCAGGGACTACCTTATTGGAGCCCTGCGAGTTGCTGTCCACTGATCCGCTGAGCTACTGGGCCAAGAAGGAGGCGATCTGGCCGGACCTCTCCCTCGAGATGCAGCGGCTCCTCTCATGCCCTCCGATGAGCGTGGAGAGCGAGCACGTGTTTTCTTATGCAGGCAACATTGTCAGCCCACATTGCTCTCGCCTTCTCCCATGGAGAGTTGAGCAGTTGGTCTTCCTGAAGGTCAACTCTTGCCTCTTCGATTTCTCAGGAGTGGACTTCCAGAGTGAATGAGGTGAGTCTTCCTTGTGGTCTGCATCCTCTGCAAGTCTAGGACCTGGGGAATCACGCTCTTCCCTACATTAAACTTTTAGAAGTAGAAAGAAATCCAGCAGGAGGAGGGGTGGAACTCAGTGGCAAAGGGAATGCACCCTGAAATTTGGCCTCCCCCCAAACGGGGGGGAAAAAACTGTCACAGACCCTGTGGGCACAAATTTAATCTGATAATAACAGGCCCCAGAAATGTTGATTGCCACTGGAGGGAGAGACAGGTTAGTTAGGGACTGGTTAGATTAGGGATTCACAGCAAGAAACTCAGAGTAGCAGCCAAACTTAGCTGTGCTGCTGAGGAGAATGTTATTTAATGTTGGAAAATGTTTAATGTTGGAAAATGTTGTTTTTATTAAAGTTAAAATGTTCCTGTTGAAGGGGCAGGGGAGGAGTGAGTTAGTAGGAATGGTGTGGGTGGGTGCCAACTGATGATGAAGGCTACATCCCAACACTGCCTCACAGGTGGTTTCCAGTTCAGCCTGAAGCTGGTGGGGGGTGGGAGGGAACTCTGCAACTATGCTCCGCAAATACCATTGTGTTGTGCTTGTGGCTAGGCACTGTTCTGCTCTGTGGTATTTTCCCACTGGCTGAACTGAGAGCCCAGCTGCAGGAAATGACAATGGTTCTGCTGGACTAAGTTGCAAGAGTTTCCCCCAGTTCAGTTTGGTTTGGGTGGAATGGATATGTGACACTGTGGTTTGGCTCCCTTGGAGTCACTATGGTTATGTTGGGGGGGGGGGGGTTATAAATGTAGTGCTGCTGTTGTGTGCTGTTTCCCACCCTCAGCCCAGGAACTCCAAGAAATAAAGTGTTTTTGCAAGTGATTGTGTGTGTATTTTGTGATTCTCTGATATGAGGATAGTTGTGGCACTACTGCCTAGGAGACTGTTGTGATGTGTTGTGATGTGCCTCCCATGCTGTGTAACTTAAAGCCAAGAAATAAAATGTTTGTGCCAGTGATTGTGTGTGTGTTTTGCGATTCTCTGATATGAGGATAGTTGTGGTAACACTAGTGTCATGTGCCTTTAATGCTGTAACTGAAAGCAAAAAAATAAAAATTTTTGAACTTGATTAGTCGGAGCACCGATATGGGGGCATATTACACCTGTGTTGCGCCAGCTGCATTGGTTGCCAGTAGAGTACCGAATCAGGTTCAAGGTTTTGGTACTAACTTACAAAGCCCTACGCGGACTGGGACCGACGTATCTGCGGGACCGTCTCTCCCCATATGAGCCCCAGAGGACCCTTCGCTCGTGTAATAAACATCTATTAAAGATCCCTGGCCCTAGGGAAGCCCGCCTGGCGTCGACCAGGGCCAGGCCCAGCCTGGTGGAACTCTCTGTCTCATGAGACCAGGGCCCGGCAAGACTTGTTAACATTTTGCCGGGCCTATAAGACAGAGTTGTTTTGCCAGGCATATGGTTGATGCTAGGCGGTGTGTGTGTGTGTGTGTGTGTGTGTGTGTTAAACCACATGCCCTCTCATGCAATGCCCAGCCTGGTGGAACTCTCTGTCTCATGAGACCAGGGCCCGGCAAGACTTGTTAACATTTTGCCGGGCCTATAAGACAGAGTTGTTTTGCCAGGCATATGGTTGATGCTAGGCGGGTGTGTGTGTGTGTGTGTGTGTGTGTGTGTTAAACCACATGCCCTCTCATGCAATGTCGTTGTCCATCTTTTTATACTTTTGTTCTGGGAAGAACTGCTGTATGGCACGTCCAAATCAAATTATGTGCTGCCTGGTTTCTTTGCTCTATATGTATATATATATATATATATATATATATATATATATTTATATTTATATAAATGTAATTTTAATGATAGGATGTAGTATTTTTATAATTTTAATGATAGTTAAATATGTTTTAAATTGTGTTGTTATCCGCCCTGAGTCCGCTGATGTGGGGAGGGCGAAGTATAAATCCAATTAAATTAAATTAAATTAAGTTAATGTGTGTTTGTGTTTTATTCTCTGGTGTGAAGGTTAGTTCCCATCATAGGGAACGATGGGGAGTGGCTGGCCAGCCCGCTTTGGGGGTGTGTGCATGTGGTTCAGGTGTGCTTTCCCAGGGATGAGCTTGCACTCAGGAGTGTGCCCTCCACTGTGGCACCCCTGGCCTGTGCATAATTGCCCTGGGAACGACGGGTTAAAAGTTCCCATCATAGAGAACAATGGGGAATGGCTGGCCAGCCTGCTCTGGGGGTGGTGGGGAACTTGGGGGTGCATGTCTGTGGGTCTGCGATGCTGCTGGAGGGGTAGATTGAAAGGGGGATTACGCCTGTGGCCATGGATGTCACATTCCATGGGTTCCTGCTGTGGGAGTCTGGATATTCCCACAACAGGAACCAATGGAGAGTGGCTGATCAGTTACTGCAGGGGTGGTTAGTTTTTTGGGGGGGGGGATTTTGTTCTGAGGGGCTGCTTGGGGTGTGTGTAATGTAGCCATACGGTGGCTGTGGCAATTGGCAGCCATAATCCATGTGTTTCTGCTGTGTGGGAGTCTTCCGCACAGTAGAAATAAAATGGTGTGGTGTGAGAATCACCTTTGGGGGGGCCATAACATGGCCCTCCCAAAGTGCTATCTCCCTGAAACTTGGGGAGGGCATGGTAGGACAGGTAGGAGCAGGTCCCCTGAAAATTGGGTGCATTTTGCTTGTAAAATGCCACCCCAAGCCACGTGGAAAGCCCCTTTGTTTTTCCCCATAGGGAATAGTGAGAATGGAGGAGGATGGGGGCACTTTCTTTGGGGGGGGCCATAACATGGCCCCCGAAGTCCAATCATTCTGAAACTTGGGAGGTCATTAGAGGAGAGTTAGGAGAAGGTACCCACCAAGTTTGGTTTGATTCGTAAAGAAAATCCCCCCCCCGGCTCCCGGAAAGCCGGGAGCATGTTCCCCATTGAAAACAATGGCTGAATCTTTATGAAGCAAACCCGAATCTTTCTGAAGTGGGTATTCCGAAGCGGCTTGCCCCTTCTTATTCTGAATTTTTTCTCCGATTTGGGTAATCCAAATCGGGAAATCTGAATCACCCTGGCCCTGCACACCCCTATCCCTAAGTGGTTTCTATTGTTGCATATCCACCCATCCATCATAAAGCAAGCCCTTTTTCATGCTTGGTCGATTCAGCATAAGAACGTACTAAGGTGATAAAATAGCATGCAACTCCCAGCTTCTCTCTAGCACACTTGCATTATGATGAACTAACTAACTGAATGAGTTGAGAAGCCATCCTTTCATGCCTCAGTGAATCACCTGGCAACTCAAGAACCAATCAGGGCTAAGTCGTTAATTGACGTTACAGCTATGTGATAGACTAGGGAGTTAAGCACAGAGATCCCTGAGAACAGTCTCCTCAAGGTCAAATCCCTAGAGAACTTAAGAGACTGTTCCACAGGTGTTCCTAATCAGCTCTGGCAAACCCATTTTTGTGCTAGGCCAGAAAAAGCTCAGACATCTTCTCCCAGAGACCTAGCCTCAGGTTATCAACTTCCATACACCTTTCCATTGATAATTTTGTTTTTGATCAAATGATCAGAACAATACACAGTACCCTAAATGCTACTGCACCTTATTACAAGGTTGTCTTGTTTTCAGCCCCTTTCCTAATAACCTCTAGTATAGAATTTGCTTCTTTTCATGCATTGTTAATGCTTCTTTTGTAGGAAAAAAGTAAGATAACTATATTTTAGGTTAGAATTAAGAGCATTTCTACCTCTGGGGAAGAGAGGCCTTACCAAGTACAGCAGTGTCTGGCTCCATGACCAAAGGCTCAGTTCAAAGACCCTAAGCACCAGATTTGTAGCCCAGCAGAACTGTGAAATACATTCTCCAGAATCAGAGGAGTTAGCTGTGTTAGTCTGTAGTAGCAAAATAGTAAAGAGTCCAGTAGCACCTTTAAGACTAACCAACTTTACTGTAGCATAACTGTAATGATTTCAAGAAATGGGTGCATGTGTCTTTAAATGTTTGGTGAGATAGGTGAAGAGTGGGGGGGGTGAAAGAGAGAGATGAGTGAGTGATATGATTGGTAGATGACAGAGAGTGGGTGGAGTGAAGGCAGTTTTCAGTTATTGAGGGAGAGAAAAAGATTCAGTTAGGGCAAGAGAGGCGAGCTGTGTGCAGCCTGAGGGTGTTCATGTATTTGTGAGGGAAAGGCAACCTGAGTAGAAGCCTGAACTGGGTGTGAATGTGAGACTATATATTCATTCTATTTGAAGCAGGCAAACTGTGTGTGCGCCTGAGAGAGAAAGAATTGAGAGTGAAAAGAAAACAGGCTAGCTGTGTGCTGTCTGAGGAGTTCTCTGTGAGAGAAATATAGAGCCTAGAGAAAGAGGCTAATTGTGTGTGAAGCCTTACAAGAGATCTGTGTGAATGAGTTTGGATGAAGCAACTAGAAGAACTAAGAACGACTTTTATGTAACCAATACTCTTCTTAAAAAATAAACTTTTATTTTGTTTTGTTATATCCCAGAGTTATCTCCCATTCCTATCCTCAGGGCCACATAGAACCACGAAGGAGCCTGACGCTCAAACACGTTACAAAAGGGAAAATTTAAATAAAACATTTTGGAATTATATATTCCTGGTGGCAGCAAACTACCCAGAGGGTGTAAGGGGGAGATTTAAAGCAAAATCCACCCTAAAGAAAGTGAAGATCATAACAATAACCTTTCGAGAACCACAGTTCTCTTCATCACATGCAAGATGAAGAGATGCATCTGACAGAGAACTGTGGTTCTCGAAAGCTTATGCTACAGTAAAGTTGGTTAGTCTTAAAGGTGCTGCTGGACTCTTTACTATTCTCCAGAATCTGATTGAAGAAAGGAGTCAGCTGATGGGATGATTTAGATGATTCCTTTGTATTCGATTGATTCAGCGTGTCCTAGCCATTGCATATTGGGGTGTTTTGATACTGTTTGGAGATCAGAATCGAAGCCTAGGAACAAGCAGTATCTGTGTGACAGCTGTTCTGTTAAATGGAGGCAACTCTAGTGTCCAGAGGATAGGTTATATTCCTAACTTCTTCCACTCACCATATACAGAAATAGAAGCCTAAACTAGGAGATCTTGTTAGTTATTAAATATGTAATGTAAGTTGAATCTCCTTTATTGAAACCTCTAGGTATTTTAAGTTCTCAGGATTAGCGGAAGATTGTGCCATTCATTATGTTCATTCTGTAGCGAGCAGAGCAGGAAGTAAAATGCACAAGCCCAATTGATCTCACTGTGTGGGTGGTGGGGAGAGTAAAGTTTGAAGAGACCTGTACTCTTTAATGCAGATATAAAGCTTACAGTTCCAGAATCTGAGTCTCTGTCTTTGCAGCAGTTTTCTCAAAGAAAAATTTTGTACATCTGTATCAGATAATAAAGTGATCTTGTAATTAAGGCATTTGACCCATATGCTGAATCATCATTTAGTGAATTCATTCAGTTAACTAGGATCATTATGCCAATAATATGTTGGATCCTATGATTTTGTTTTGTGAAAAGGGAAGCTTTTTGCTGATGTATGGCACTTTTTGCTACTTGAAGGTTCATCCATTAGTAGGATAGAATTGTAGGATCTAGTTTATTTTGTAACACAGGGTCTGAAATTAGTTAAATCCAGTTAAAATGAGTTTAACTAAACCAGTTTTTACAAATAAGAATAAGGGTCAAGTAGTCCAGGTGAGTCTGATTTCATCAGAATTCAGAAGCTTAGCAGGGTTGGCCTTGGTTAGTGATTGGATGAGAGACCTCCAACGAAGACCAGGATTGCAAAGGCAGACAATGGCAAACCGCCTCTGTTCAGAGCAGAACCACAAGTGACAAAAGGCACAGATTGGACACTTGTCTGCTTCCCTCAAGTTTTGATGGGAAATGTAGGCAGCTTGGCGGAATGTTGGACAAGTGACAGTTGAAAAGTCCATTGGACAGCAGTCAGAGCGAAGCTGCGAGACTAGGATGCCTACATTTCCCATCAAAACTTGAGGGAAGCAGACAAGTGTCCAATCTGTGCCTTTTGTCACTTGTGGTTCTGCTCTTAGTCTCATGCCATGAAAACCCCGTTAAGGATTGCCGTTAAGTCAGCTATGACTTGAGAGCAATCTCCACTCCACTCGGTATAGCATAATACAGAGATTTAGAATCAAGGATATTAGAGTTCTCAATTCAATGGCGAACTGTAATTTAGTTCAATTTTTACTTTATTGAATATTTGAACGAATCCTTCCACCTTCATACGTTCTTACAGGTGATGATTGTTCCTGCTGAGGATTATTATACTTTGGTTGTTGTGGGTTTTCCGGGCTGTTTCGCCAGCAGCTGTGGCTGGCATCTTCAGAGGTGTAGCACCTCTGAAGATGCCAGCCACAGCTGCTGGCGAAACGTCAGGAACTACAATGCCAAGACCACGGCAATACAGCCCGGAAAACCCACAACAACCATCGTTCTCCGGCCGTGAAAGCCTTCGACAATACATCGATTATTATACTGTTTCAGAACTTTATCTTGTGAACCAGGCTGCCCTGCCTGTCTCAAGACTTCTGTTGATACTGGTTTCCCTTTTGCCTTCTAGAAACATAGAAGTTACTCAAATAATTAACCATATGTAATTTTTGTTCTGCCACAGTAGAAATATAATCTTGTACTCACTTTCTTCAGAGTTGGAAGTCTTTCATAATAGCCTTCTCAGAGCGTATTGAGTCAGTATCTTCCCCCAGCTCTGTGATAAATGGAAAATGTTTGCTACTTCAACAGCTAGAACAATTCCTAAAGCTTTTACAAATACGGAGTAGGTATTCTGAATGTTTCAGCAATATACAATAAATAGAATTTATGAAACAGTTTCCTATATATTCTTTATTTAAAGTTGATTTATGTGATTATTTAGGTAACATTTTAGAAGGCTCCTTGAAGAACCGATCTGCCTTCTGCAGCGACAAGCTTGATGAATACTTGGAAAATGAAGGGAAGCTGATGGAAACGAACATAGGATTCTCTCCTAGCTCATCTAGTGGTCCTGTAGTTTACCAGCTTCCAACTAAAAGCACCAGCTATGTACGAACACTAGATAGTGTTCTTAAAAAGCAATCCACCATTACTCCAACCAGCCCTTATACTTTCAAGCCTCTTTCTGTGCCTTCAGTCTCTAGAAAGAAGAGAAAGAAAATTAAAAGTAAAAAACAAGCTCTCTCTAGAGGCAAAGCAAAGTCATGTTTCAAGCTAGCAATGCCTTTACCTGTTGTAACAAAGCAGAAACGGAACTTATCAGTCTCAGAAGAGAAAGTCACGAAGTCTCAGCCAAGTAGTCACACAGCTGAGGAAGATGCTCTCATGGCACTGAGCACAGAAGAAACAGGCCCAGGAAAACAAATTCCTGTTCGTCAGGCACAGCAGCAGCATCAGAATATTCGCCCACCAAGTTTATCTAAGACACAATTGAAGTTGATGGACTTGGAAGACTGTGCACTGTGGGATGGGAAGCCACGTACCTATATTACTGAAGAACGAGCAGACTTATCTCTCACAACTCTACTCACAGCTCAGGTGAGTTGCTGAAATTGTCATTTCCCTTCATTTTGCTTACTTTTTTTTGGACTTCAGTGAAAAGGCTTTATCAGAAACATGGCAGAGAGAATTTGTAGCAACACCAATTAAGTCTTAGGATGTCCTGTCCTGTGCTGTTAAAGATAAGAAGTTAAAGGAAACGCCAGTAAATCTAGATAGTCTCCCCATTTTACCTCATATCAGTATAGATTGAGGAGGGCAGCATTTATTTTATTTCTGCGAACTCCCCTCCCCTCCAAGAGCACTTGGAACTACCATTTATAAGACAGTGGCCTGGATAAAACCTACAGTGTTTCAGAGTAGGTCTTCTGTACCTGGGTATAGAAACTTTTCCTCTGCTGGTCTCTACTACAAACCACCACTCCAAATCCTCACTTGCCTTGCAGGGCTAATATATACAACTACATCTATGTTTTCCTGAAAGAGGCAAATAGCAGCTTTGATGTCGGGCAAAAGGAACACATAACACATTTTCATATAGAATTTATTATCACAAGATGTTGTGATACTTCTAGATCAAATGGTTTTAAAAGGAAGTTAAGATGCATTTGTGGAGGATAGGTCCATCAATGGCTATTAGCCATGATGGCTAAATGGAAACTTACCAGAGTTTTCAGACATTCTGTACAAGTTACAGCAACAATTGGAGAACATTTTGGCCTTTGTGCCTTCTTGTAGGCCTTCCAGAGATTTCTGGTTTACCATTGTGAACCAGATCCCATCTTATCAACAAAGGCAAACTCAAAATACTCTATCTCAGGACCCTACATTGTGTGTGAGTATGTAGGCAATTTTCTGAATATTTGCAAATAATGTCTGTATACTTTCAGGCTTCACTCAAAAACAAACCTATCCACAAAATCATCAAAAAGCGAGCACCACCATGCAACAATGATTTTTGCCGGCTTGGGTGTATCTGTTCTAGTCTAGCTCTCGAGAAACGCCAGCCTACACATTGCCAGAAGCCAGATTGCATGTTTGGCTGCACATGTTTAAAGAGAAGAGTGGTCCTAGTTAAAGGAGGCAAGCACAAGAAGATCCTGGAGAAGTCTCTACCTGGAAGGCTTAGGTCATATCGTGGGAAAGAACAGGAGCAGTGGGAGGATGAAACAAAAAAAGCAGAAGAGCAAGAGAAACTTAAAGATAAGAAGAGAAAAAAGAAGATAGAATATAGTAAGTATTGGTCAGCAATTTCAAATTCATTTCCTTTTTGCAGTGAGGTGTCTCCTGTACACGTGGTCCTCTCCATGTTCCCTTCCAGCCCCAGGAAAGTTGATTCTCAGGGTCTTGAGACCCGCGTAGACTAATAGCCATGGAGAACAGGACAAAATTGTCCATTCCTGTCTCTTCTACAAGTGCCAGCCTTGCTGACTGAAGAAGCAGGAGGAGGATTTTACTTCCTTCCTGCTTCCAAATGTGGTGTCCTGACCCAGGGTCAAAATGGACTGCTGGCAGGAGAGGCATATGGAAAGGATCTTTGACTGTTGGCATGTTCTCCTGGCAGATTGCGGGATCCGTCCTAATAATTGTCTGTAATTATTGCCATAAAGATCAACATAATATAGACTATAATTCAGCTAAAGTTAGTTGCGTTTAAATCTCATTGAAACAAATGAAGTGTTTCTAAAATAAGATTTAAAAACTGCAATTCTGTTTGTACCTGTGGATGAGCTCAATTTAACATACAGGAACTCGCTTTCAAATAACAGAGTTGTATTGTGTACAGTAACTGACTTTAGCCAGACTAGTTCATTAAACATAGTTTAGAAATACAAAGTACCATCTTTTAACTGTATCAAATTACAGTTTTTTCTAATTGATTGCCTTAACAGCAAATGGCCATATAAAATATTCTACGAATCATGTGTTATTCATTAACAGGCATATAAGACTGAGTCTAGTCCTGCCTACCATGCAAGCAGGATCTCTAAATCCTAGCATGAGTCTCTCTGCAACTGCAAACTACTCAAGTCCAACCATCTAGCTAATTGGTCCTGGAAACCCTTTTCATCATAATGTCAGGAACTATCCAGTGGAGGCGGGGCAAGGTGGAGGTCTACCACGAATATAGTGCATGACTACTGATGGGTCAGTTCATAAGGGCTATGTTTTCAAAACAAAATCTATTCTGCCAGGGTTTCTTTTTCTCCTCCATCTCCAGACTCATGACAGGCACCTACAAATCTATTATAGCTCATTCTCATTCAGTTGACAAAGAAACTATGGACTAACTGCCATGGGTAGAGAAATCTTCCAGCTTTTCCTCAGTATTCTTCAAAAAATCCCAATGAAAACTAGGAGCGTAGAAGAATTTTAGATCTCAGATCAGTGAATGTTTCTTGAAAAGTCTGGACAGAAAACTGTAAAAAAATAGCAGAGACCATCAGCCCTAGAATTTTCTGTCATGTGACTGCCTAACCAAGATACATATACATTTTATTTCTACTAGTATTCTGTAGCTTTTTGAGATTTCCTTAAGCAGGAGACTATCCCTATTGAGCCTTTCCATTTGGCCTCTCCTATGCACCACAATATGTTCATGAAACTGATAGTGGCAGTGATAGCATAACTAATGACATACGTCAGTCACATATTTTTCCTTACTAGGTTGACCTGCTAATCAGATGTCTTTTGAAGGCAAGGGAATTCAGGGATATCTTAACTTGAGCACCCTGGCTTTATTTTTATCTGAGACAGTAACTCTCTTCATCCAAGTGCAGTACTTTCCACATGTAGAAGAATGACTTTAAAGAGAATCTCCCTGTCTCAAAGACTGACAATGCAAGACACGTCCATTACACAAGATCCTCCTTGCACAAGGCCATGAACTGCATCAACTCTGTTTTCTGAGCAAAGTGTCACTCCAGACTCTGACAATTGCTACTGTATCTCTGATAGCAGTGAATTTCTCTTAGGTAGTTGATCCAGCTAGACGTATCTCCAGAAGTAAAACATGCTCCGCTGTGGTGACTGAATCCTAATTACTAGCTCAAGAAATGATACTGGCAGAACCCTTTTGTATGTATCTCCTTTTCTACCCTTTTGTCCTTTCTTCTGCTGCCCAAGACATACTGATAGGCAAGTACTAATACGACTTTCTTGGTTCTTATAGATAAGCAATGATAATCTTATTTAGTTACATGTTTGGAAAATTTCTATACCTCCTCTCCAAGGAACCTGCTTGAGGCAGCTTATGGTATAAAACATGATAAAAATATAAAACATCATAAAAATTATTAAATCCCAGCATTAAAAAACACAGCTGGAGCATAAAGCCACCCAAAATATTGAGCAGCTTAAAAAGGGTCTTAAATATTTCTCGGGCTAAAAACAGATTATAAAGCAATGTTATTTTAAAAAATAACCCCTTAATTAAAAGCATAAGAATGTAGAGCACATTACAATAATTTAACTTGGATGTAATCAGAGCATGGATCACTATGGCCAAATCATGCTTTTCAAAGAAGGGCTTTAGCTGGGATATCAGCCAAAGCTGATAGAAGCCACTGTGCACCAGGGGGGAGAGCTGAGCCTCTGGACATAGGCCAGGAGCCAGTAACATCCCTAAATTACAAACCTGCTTCTTTAGGGGGTGATGCAGTTCCCTCCAGGAAAGGCTGACACCCTCCATCCTCAAGCACATTCTCCATTAACTAACGGCATCTTCAGCTCATCTATCCCAGTGTTTCCCAACCTGTAGGTCGGGGCCCAATAGTGGGTCACAAAGCCTCTGAAAGTGGGTTGCAGGCCAGCCATTCCTGATGGCAGCTCCTGCACTTCGCACCCTTCTCTTTCTCTCCTCTTTTTCCTTGCCAGCTTCTCACATTCTTACCATACTCTGCAACAATAATGAATGGTAAAAAGCTATCGGGCAACTAGTAACTTTACAATAGTAGCCGGAAGAAGTGGGGGTTTGGAAAGGCTAGAGAGAAGGTGGGAGCTGTTCAGCGCATGAAAAAGTGAGAGGGTAAGAGAAAGAGGTATATGTCTGTCTTGCACTGCTCCTTCAACATCCCAACCTCTTGCCTGGCCCCTTGCAGTTCCTCACTGTCTTCTACCTGATGTGCGATACGTAGATATGTATTGCACTGAGCCACTTGCTACCCACCTCTTTGCCAACATATCTTCCCACATCTCCTCAACCTGTCCCCCCCCCCCCACAGTGCCATCTCAATCTCTTGGGCCAGCCCTGGCTGGGTCACCATTAGAGATGGGCACAAACCGCATTATGAACTTCAAAAACCCACGAAATTGCGATCCGGCAGTTCATGATTGTCCTCGTCCAACGAACCTGCGTTCGGAAGAAGCCTGGTTTGGTGCATTCGGCCACAGTTCGGGAAGCCGGACAGTCAGGAGCCAGCAATCAATTCCCCTGGAAACGGAGCCGGGGGAATGCCTGAACTCTGTCTGCGCTCCTTCTGTCGCCCTGGAAACCCGAATGGAAGCCCAGCTTACTTTAATTGGCAGGTCTTCTTCCAACCACAGAGCTGCAAAGCGGTTACAAGTTGGGAGAAGACACCCAGGGGAGGGAGGGGGAAGGGGGTGTTCTGTAGCCATGGGCACTCCAGTCTCATCCCTGCAAACCCTGATAGGCAGCTCCAGATCTCCTGCATTGCTCAATGGGACCTGTGCTTATAAATAGCCGTGGGCTTCCAGGCTGGGTTTCACTTTCAGCGAGCAGTGGAGTGGGACAGAGCTCTTGCTTGCCACTTGCTAGCCTTTGGGGAGAGAGACTGAGAGTATAATTCAGCTTGGATTTTTGTGGGAGTTTCCTGGGGGTCTTGGATTGGAGAGGGTATAACTCCAAGATCCCTTTTGCAATCTTGTCCAAACTTGGGTGATGGCTGTAGGAGACCTTGCAAAACACTCCCCAGGAATATGGGCTCTCTAAGTGCCACGGGGGCCGTTCTGCGAACCACGAACCGGTTTGGCAACGGAAAATGTTCGTTGCAGTTCGCGACTTCGGGATCGTCGTTGGCACCGAACCACGAACCGCAGAGTCGTTAAATTTTTTGGGTTCTTGCCCATGTCTAGTCACCATACAAAGTGAATTTGGACTTGTAAGTCGCCATACCGAAAGGGTTGGGAACCACATTACCTGCTCCAGGTACCTGTCCAGGACATATTTATAGTTAACTGGTATTTATGTTTCTGTAATTTGTATTAGCGTAGGGATCATTCACAGGAAAATAGAGTCCTAATTCACGTTTATATCTGTCTTTTAGCAATCTGTGACACAGAGCCAGAAAAACCTGTTAAGAACTTTCCATTGTGGGTAAAAGTAGATGGAGAGATGGATCCTGAACCAGTTTACATCCCAACACCATCAGCTATTGAGCCAACAAAATTGTTAATACAACCCACTCTAGATGACTTACCATCTGACAAGCCTATGTCCAGCGGAGCTAAGCCTGCACCTAGTGGAATCAAGCCAAGAGTGTATACACCCAGACCTAATCCAGTGGTAAGCAAAGAAATGAGTTTTTTGTAAAGATTAACCCAAGAGTGTTGTATCTCATCTGCAAAGTACCCTGAATACAAATTGGTGGAGATAAGAAGAAAAACTACATGTAGGCATTTGTTTTGTAATTCTGTTACTGATATGGTAGGCACATCTTTTGGGAAACACTTCCATATGAAGAGGTCTTAGAGGTGGCGCAGTAGTCCATCAGAGTGGGAAATTTTAGAACATAAAAGAGAATGAGAAGCAGATACAATAGAAACACTGTGTTCCTTTATGAGGGGTGGTCTGTAACAATGAAGTCAGTGCTAAATGTGAACAAGAACAGGCCAGCTATCAAAGATATTGATCAGTGATTTTAGGGTGATTAAAGCAGTTATCATTATTTGGATAATTCTTGGAGAAGAGGGAAGATTTAAGGTAGGACTAGAAAAGTCAGTGGAGGAGAAAAGTGCAGCAATTTCAGGAGTCAGTGTAGTTAGTGGCCATAGTGTTCAGCTTGAACTGGCTTTCATTCATAGCTCCACAAAGCTTGCTAGATAACTTTGGGCCTGTCCTTAACTTTCAGCCTAACTTGAAGGCACAGTGAAAGGGGGAAACTGTACACTGTACTGAGCTCCTCAAGGGCAGAATAAAAGGCATGAATCAGGAGTCACTGGATGGTAGAAGGGTGAATTTTAACAGTATCTTAAAAGTACTCAAAGCAAGCTTCAGCAACAAGTTCAGTTTGAGTAACAAGAAATAAAGGCATACCAGATGAAACTAAAGTTGTGTGCCTGATGTAGGGCACAACAGTCCTGGGTGCCAGGTTGCCATGATGCCTATAAACTTTATTGTGGTGCTTCTCTCTACCTCTTACCTTAGTTATTACAGCTGTGAACAGCTCTTGATCAAGTCCCGTCTTCCCTGGCTGTAATTGGAAGGACTTGGCTAGCTATGGAAAGCTCAATCTCACACCTCACAGTAATGACCACACAGAGCAGAGTAGCTCCCATTATGTCATGAAAGAGGAGTGGACAAGAGCTACAGAAGCAGTAGTAGCAAAGCTAAGAGACAAAGGGTTTGCATTTAAATAACACTGTTTCTCTTGGCTGCTGTTAGTGCTAACAGCTCTTGTCTACTCCCTCTGTCCTCCCTGGGTGTAACTGGAGGGGGCTTGTGTACTTTCAGATAATAAGGCAGCTATACATTCTTTAGTGTGTGTAAGGGAGTGTGTTTAGGAATAATCACTAACAAGTGAGGACCCCCCCCATTCCAAAATCCTACCAAATCATCAACATGGCTTTACCTACAGCTGTCAGGAAACCATTCAAATCTATTTTCCACTAGGGAAGATCATTCCACCCCCCACCCCGGCATTTTGAATCCCTTTTAGTCTACATTTTACCAGGTAGTGATCTGACAATGATCTGGGAGTGAAGACATAATGTGGGTCTTCTGTCCTCCATGTAACACCAGATCAAGTGTACATCTACTATATGTGTAATGCCCAGTGTTAGTTGACACAATAGTTGTCATGATTGCCTTAAAATCTGCTTCTGATGGTACAGTGGAGTATGAATATTGAAGTCCCCCAGAACCATAAAGCTGATGATTCCCGACACTCAAGAAAGAAGATCGTTTGGCTGTGGGATGTGTTGTATACCATCAGAATCTCTAACCTGTCTTATGAGTCCCACATTAGGAGCAAACACAGAGTTCAGTGACTGTTGAATGGGGTACCATGCAAGGTAGAGAGACTCATAATTTAGTTGCAGTGTTTATATTCAACAAGACATAAAGCAGCGTACATTAAATTTAAAAACAAATAAAAGAAGGCAAGCTGCAGCCTTCACCCATGGGGCTTCTAAAGGTACAATGAAAAATGTCTGCTTTACAGAGCCTTCAAAACCTGTGCAAGGTCAAGACTTTACATCCTCGGGAAGCCCATTCTGTAGCTTAAGGGCAGCCATAAAGAAAGCACAAGCCTGAGGGACAACAGTTTTTACTGACCCAAGTTTAGAGACTATTAACAGTCCATGGTCTTATAAATGAAGCTGTCTTGTGAGCAGTAGAGGTATACAGGTGGAGGTAGCTCCACAAATATCAGGGTCTCAGGTTGTAAAAGGCCTTAAAGTTTAATACCAGCACCTTGAGTTGGACACTGAATCTAATTGGCAACCAGTGTAACAGTCTTAAAATCAGGGTGACATATTCAAAACGCTTTACCCCTGTCAGCAGTCTTGCTGCTTCGTTCTGCACCAGCTGCATCTTACGTGTTGTATTCAAGGTCTGATCCACATAGAGTGTTTTACAATCCAGTCTCGAGGTTATGATAGCATAGATTACTGTGGCTAGGTCAGCTGAGTCCAAAAAAGGGCAAAACTTAGTGCCATTTGGTTTACGTGTTTTTCCAATAGAAGGGCTTGGTCTGGTAGAAATCATTGATCATCCAGTCTTGTTTGCTGGTGTACTAAGAAACTTGGAGAGCATTGTTGGAGATGCTATTGATGAATGCTTTACGGAACCATGTAGAGGCTATTCAACAAATGCTGGGATGTGGTTGTCACATTCTCCCTAGAGATTGGGGTCACAGTTTGGGATGCTATTACTGCATTGCTGACAGTAGCAGAAGTTGGGTCCCAAACTTAATAGCACTTTCCACCAGCTTTAAATGGGTTCAGTTAACACTTGCTGACCCAGTTAAATCTTGGAGTTATACTGGATCCTGCACTGCTTCTAGAGAAGTAAGTAAATGCAGCTGCAAAAAAGGGCCTTCTCTCAACTCAGACTGGCCTGGATGATGGCCATCTACTGTGACACAACTGATCTGGCCACCTGGATTCACACCAAAGTAATGTTGAGACTAGACAACTGTAACGATCTCTACACAGGTCTCCCCTCAGATTAAGCTTGGAGACTCCAGCTGGTACAGAACACTGCAACTCGTTATCAGAAGCTAGGCAGAGCATGCATATTAATTCTATTTTACCAACCCTCTATTGGCTCCCTATCAGTTACTGGGCTCAATTCAAGGTTTTGGTTATTGCATACAAAGCCCTTCATGACCGTGGCCCCTCATATCTGTGGGACCTTTCCCCCTATGCTCTGTCATGGCAGCTTTGCTCATCTGAACAGGGTCTTCTGCAAATACTATCCTGCAAATGGGCTAAATTAACAGCTGCTTGTCCATACATATTCTCAGTGATGGCCCCTACCTCATGGAATTGCCTGCCCGAAAAGGTCAGGAAAGCTTCCATTCTCTTGGCTTTTTGCAAACTATGCAAAATGAATTATTCAGGAGCATTTTTTACACAGATAATAGGGCTGAGTTGTAAGAAATGGCTCAGAGGGATGCTTTGGTAAAAGGACAGGAACTGTAGACTATACTACGGGTACTGTTGGCTGATGTAGAAATGGTCCCACTGGGTAGTTTCCACATCATTTAATATGTTATGTCAGATTACTTACTTTTTCAGGATCATTTGTAGCTCTGTATTCAGATTTATACTTGTTTTCAAATTTCTGTAATCCATTCCCTGTTGCATTGTTTATTGACTACTCCAGCTGTTGATTGTATTGACTTACACTGTGTAATCTGCGCCCAGTCTCAATGAGAAAGGCATACTATAAATAACATAAATAAACAAAAACATTAATAAATATTCTAGCTACAGCTGCTTCTTGAATATATCTTGCCACATTTATCCACATTTCAGTAATGTCTAGGCTATTTTACTAGTGAATTTTATGTGTTGACTTGGAAAATGGAAAACTTCAACAGCTCCACAGTGCAGTGGCTAGGTCATCACCAGGTCTTGTTATAATTTACTTAGCTCTCAAAGATCTTTGCTCTCATTCAGTTTGTTTCTGGCCACAATTCAAAGTGCTGGTTAGAATGGTCTAAGACCCAGACTGTATGAAGTATTGCCTTCTCTCATGTGAGCTAGTTCAGATCATCCTCAACAGAGGTGTCTACCAGAGACAGGTCTTTTCCTTTACACCCCATTAATGGAACCCCTCTAAAGATGTTTACCTGAAGCAATATATCAACTTGTAGGGGCTGGAAAAGTTTGACTTATTTAACTACCAAAGCTTGAGTAGTTTTATAAATTCTTGAATAAATGTGGCAGTTTTGCTTTTATTAGTTTTAGTTATTGCTACTGGGTTCATTGCCACTGCTTAATATTGTTTTGTTTGCTTGCTTTTAAGTACTGTTAGCCACTTTGAAAGCCCCACTGGAGCAGAAAGGCAGCATGTAATTAAAGCAACAACAATTTGATCATTAATGAAGAGTGGCATAGTAACAGAAGAGAGGAGACTTATGTATGGTTCTCCATTGGGGAGAAGGTTGGGGTGTAAATAAAGTTTCTTAAAAAGTAATTTTTCAGAGGTGCTCTTTTAATTTGAAGCTCCTTTATTTTGGTGTTTAGATTCGAGAAGAGGATAAGGACCCTGTCTACTTGTATTTTGAAAGTATGATGACCTGTGCTCGTGTTCGGATATATGAACGCAAGATGCAGGAGAAAAAACAACAAAAGTGCCTTCAGAATTCTGAAAAATACATTGAAAAGGTGAGATTGTATTCTGTGTGTACAGCTCTGGTAAGAACAACCTATGTTGCTGTCGGACAGTTGCCAAATGGGCATTTAAGTAACTGTTGAATTATTCTGAAGATGTGAAATTTTGTGTCACTCTTCCAGTTTGAATGCTGGAGGTGAACTATTTATTTTTAGGTACATATTCTTGAATATACATTTTTTTTAAGTTTCAGGGTGACTTATCTTTTTGTATTTCTTGCTCTCTTCTGTTTCCCAGGAGCATCCTGGCCTTCAACCCCTTAAGATGGAACAGGGTAAAGAGCCTGGAGGTAAAATAAAAATCTTGGGCCCCTGTTTGTAAAAGTTGGGGGGTTGGGGTTGTATATACATATAGGATCCCTGAAAATTGTAGGGAGGGAGGAAACATGAAGTAAACTCAGCTTATTTTCTTGCTAGCTGATATACAGCATCATTGCTTCTAATGCAGTCCTTGAGTGAGACATATGCAGGCTGAGGATCAAACTTCCAGGAAAGGAATTATGAGTGTTTAACACTCCCTTATAGATCCACATTTCTTTCTTGATGGGGCAGTGCAAATAGAGTCACCCTATATCTCACTGACTTGAAAAGTTAGGAGACTGAGGGCAGTTAGTAAACCCTAAAAGTTCCACTTCTATTCACCACCCAAATACAGGGAAAATATATTTTTAAAAAAATTCTAAAACCATTGCTGGATTAGTGCCCCAGATCCTTGCATACACCCATGGGCTTGCTTTCATACTACTGTGCTCACGGATCTCTATGTGTCCACATATCCAGGGTGAGAGGAGGGGGAGAAAATAAGGCTAATTCCAAAAAGGTCTGGTTCAAAATACTATAAATGGGTCTTCACAAACATAATACTCCTGATTGCTTAACCATATTAAGTAACTGGGAGTGGGCTGTAGAATCATGCTGTCATTCATTCCCTCCCTTCCTGTATAGTGAAAATTTCCTCGGCTAGATCTAACCCAGGCTCAGTGTTATGTTGATACCAATGATAAATACACTAGGAGCTAACAGGAGTTCTGGTTAATCCAGTAACATCATGGAAAATGTGTATCTCTACAGAGAATTAATTGAGTAGTTCTTTTATTGGCATTGGAGTAGAAGGAAAAATGATATTTTGGTTACGAAATAATAAATTAAGTAGCAGGAAGTTGGTTAGCATTAAATAGTTTAAGTGGTGAACTACAGGTGTATATGGTGAGATAGTATTTGTCATTCTTGTCAGAGGATACCTTTGGGGAAAACACGAAGTATATACTCTAATGCTTTTGTGGGATGTGAAAGTACATATAATTTGGTCTGTATAAAATAACTCCATGACAATTTTCAACTCCCAGTCACATTTGAAATTTTTGAAGGCATGATGGTCAAATGTGGTTTTCATTGCTTATGATGCATTTTGGTCATCAAAGCCTAGTTAGGTTTTATCAAGTGGAAGGTTCATTTTGCATGGGAAGGTTATTCCTGGAGTCACTGATCCCCCTGTGCACAAAAAGCCATCCTGGGGGTGAGGAGGTAGGTGCAGTAAGGAAGAAGGGCAGGAGAAATTGTGCCTGTTGTGCAAGTGCTGCTCCAGTGATGGAAGAGGAGAGATGGGGACAACTTCATTCTCTTCCCTCTTCTCACTGCAAGCCTCTCCACTGACCTGACCCACACAACTGTTCATTCAGATGGGTTCCACAACCCCAGGCACAGGTTTAACTTGGAATTGAAAGGAGCTGTGGAGTGGAGTGTGAAGAACTCAGTAAATATTAACTCTTTCTTTGAAAATTTGTTTAATACAAACCTTAGCTTTAAACCATAATTTTTACAGACTTGCTGAAGCACAATAAAGATACTAGAGTCTCATTCTGGTAAACAGAGATTTCTCTTTTGAGACTGAAAAAATAATCTGTCACGGTCCAGTTCTGATGCATGGAGGCTAGCTAGATATTGCAGAACAAGGTTGTTTGTCTGTCTGAAAAATTGTGGATATTTAAAGCAAGTTTTCTGCCAGTGGTGGTACAAGATAGGCATACTGATAACAAAACGGCTCAATGCCAAGGTGATAAAAAGCTGCAATATTGCAGAAACCTATTTCCATTCTTTCTCAGAGAAAAGCTGGTGGTTTTCCTGTAGTGCAGGGGATCCATCCACTTCCTTTGTTCATCACACCACACCAAATGGGACAACCAAACTAATCGAGATTGTTTCTGATTGCAACTGGGAGGAGGATCGCAATGAGATCTTGAATATCTTATCACAACACATAAAGAACAAGATACCAAAGTCCCTCAAAGTAGGAAACTTTGCTATTGATCTAGAATCTGAAAGCAAAACCTGGGATGAGAAGAACAGTCCCATCTATTCTTCCCGAGTGAAAATCTCCATGCCTTCTTGCCAAAACAAGGATGAAAAGGTTCACATGTCTGCTTTGGAGGCACCTGGTAATAGATTGTCACCAAAGAAAAGGACAGAAAAAATCACATTCTTAACCTCTGGCTCCTTGGGCAAATTACGAGAACAAAGGAAGAAGGGCTTGCCTTTTTATGCTGGGCTTTTTCCTGCAGGAAAGCTTGCTGCCTATACATGCAAATCTAATTTGAATCCCTCGTGCCTGATTCAGGTAGGTTTTTCTTTTGAGATTAAATTTCTATTTATGGTCTTGAACTTGAGCTGCAGTGTCTGAAATAGCGTTTAGTCTAGGCCAGGGCTCCCCAACCTTATTGACCCTATGGGTACATTTAGAATTCTGATAGAGAGAGGTGGGTTTAAGCACAAAATAGCTGCTGCAGGGGGTGAAGTCAGCCACAGAATAGATGCTACAGGAGGTGGATTCAACCACAAAATGTCAGGGAGTGGGGTAATGCATAACTCTGCTAGTGGCTCTTCAAGATTTCAGACAGAATCACTAACAGGATGCCTTTTAAAACTATTATTTAGAACTTATTTAAAACTATTTCCTCCTTGCACACACACAAAATCAGTATACGTATTGAGCTAGCTAAGAAACCTTCATCTGGCAGTATCTGTCATCGTTTTGAAGGCTGCAGTAGCATAATGGTTATTTGGTTGGGTTGCGAATCAGCACTTTGCTGGTTCGAATCCCACTACTGCCATGAGCTCAGTAGGTGGTCTTGGGTAAGCCATTCCTCTCAGCCCCAGCTCTCCAGCTGTATTGTGGAGATAATAACAACATTGACTTTGTTCACCACTCTGAATGGGGCACTAATCTGTCTGGAAGACCAGTATATACAACACATTTATGTAAAAGGAAAAAGCCTAGCTTCTCTTGGGCTGTTCTCTGCTTTAGATGAATGCTTCTCTCATGAGCCCAACCATTTTCAGTCTGCACTTTTCTTATAACAACAAAAGTTGGTGTTCAAAGGCTGGTGAGAGCTCCTTGCTCATGTGTACAGCAAGAGAAAGACTTTGGCCAGATTTTAATAGGAACATAAATGAATTTTGTAAAGTGTCCAAAATTTGATGAAGTGATGTTGTTATCAACTTCTCTTGAACTATCGGAGCTTTCCAATTTGAATATATTTTTATAATGTCAGTGGAAGTTCCTGTTAGGTGCATCAAATATTTAGGCTGTGCTGACCATATTTAGTCAGAGGAAGTCCCACTGTGTTTTTAGAATGTCACTCTGTTATTTGCACAGGTAAAGTACTGTATATAAAGCCACAGTCAGCATTATAGCTTAAACATCAGAAACTGAGAACCCCCACTTGGCCTCACCCGCAGTCTAAAAACAGTTGGTGAGCATAAAGAAAATTCTTGGTGGGTGTCATTGGCACTTGCGGGCACCATGTTGGGGACTCCTGGTCTAGGTACATGTTTTGTCATTCTTTCTGTGAGAACTATGCCTTACTGATGGGTTGAACGAAGTTTGGAAAATAATGGTTATGTATTGACTTACCTAAATTCAAATCAACCTATTGCACGGTCTTTGCAATAAATCCATTGTCTCTATTCACCATTTTGGACTGGTATATACTTCTTATGTGGTGGAAGTTATTGCTATATTGTTGAAGGCTTTCACGGCCGGAGAACGATGGTTGTTGTGGATTTTCTGGGCAGCCCGGAAAATCCACAACTACCATCGAAGTTATTGCTGCTTGTAATTTATGATTATGAAGCACCATAGACATTGGTACATTTAAATTTCTTCCATAGTCTCATTACGTAATTCACTATAAGGTTCTCCTTTGTTGGTTTTCCTATCAATTTTGACCAAATTGTAAATTGTTTGGCTTAAAACAGTTTTATAGTGTGTTAGAGTGTGCTCTGATCACATCCAGCTCAGATTACTGTCATGTGATGTCTGTGGGGTTGCCTTTGAAAACTGTCCAGGAACTTGAATTAAAATACAGTTGGCTGTTGTCAGGGATTGTTAAGACCCTCCTGCCAAGCCTTGCTCTTTGTGCCCTCCCCATCTGCAACAGTGAGATGGGATGGTGATCAGAGACACAAGGGGGGTTTGGTGATGATACCTCACCTTTTGAGAGCCCTTCCCTCCCCTTACTGTTCTTTAGATACCAGGCCAAAACACTTCTATTTACCAAAGCTTTTAATGGATGGGTTGTGACATTTTAATATGTTTTCATGATCTGCTTATAGCTTGAGAACTGCTTTATTAATGTCACTTCAGGCTGATGACTTTTGCTTTCTGCTGTTTTTATGCTCCTAGTTTGTCTTTATGGCTTGTTATATTATTATAATTCTTAGGTTGTTTTTATAATTTTATTGGGTTGGATCCAGTGATTTTTTTTAGCAGAAGGCACTGACAGTAGTGGACCTTTCTTGCAGCCCTTACTGACCCCTGGAAGTTTATTTCTGGGACTGCGGAACCCAAGAGGCTTATAATAGTTATGTGGATTGAGGTGTACTATTTGATATTAATATACTGAATATATACCCGATAATGGCTAAGTTAGCATTATCTGAGTATACTGAATTAAATTAGAGAATCCCAAATAAAATCAGGATGCTGAATACATTAATACTGGATATATTTGGTTTTACCTGTCAAATCACAGCTCAGCTAGTTTAAAGCTGGCTGATTGCTGCTCCAAGCATTTTTTATTTTATTCCAAGCTGTTAATGGGAGGCTGCAGTGGAGAGGGTGAATGCTTTCTTATCCCTTTCTACTTTTACCATCAGCTCAGCTCTGCAAGGTAGGCAAAGAAGTCTTGTTTTTTTCCCCTTCTAACTTCCCACCACAGCCTCCTGACCCATGTTGCTGTTAGAGTACGTAAGTCCTACTATCCTTGGAATAAACTATCCCAGTGTCAGAAAGGACTGCCCAAGGGGAGAGGAAGCAGAAGGATACCATCCTTGTGTCCATGGGTTGCTGGATCCAGCCCATTGTATTGTTTGAGAAGGTCTCTGGAGAAGGGAATGTATAAATTTTCTTAATCAGCATGTTTTGTGTTTTCCAAAAAAACAGTTAAACCAAGTTAATGAAAGAGAGCTCAGCTTACCTTTTGGCAAGCAAATACTTAAATCTGATCTCTTACTTTCTTTAAGCCAGATATTATCCATATATTGCCACAATATCGAAAATTATAAAGAAAGTAGGAATGTTTGGAAAATCACTCTTATCCAATCTTGGATACATATTCAAGGGTTCTAGGAATAACATCAGGCTAGCTAGAATCCACTTAAATACTTATTGTGTAGCAGCTGTAACTGCATGAAATGGTAGCCACTTGCAACCTCCAACTACATAGTAAGCCTAGCATTATCAGTATGCTGCTCCTGCAGTTGCTTAATTATTTAGAAAGTGACCGAGGTTACTGATCACCTTTTCACACAAGCTCCAGGATATGCTTTCAAAGAGGTTGCTGTTAAAAAGAAATGCAAATATGAAACAGATAAGAGCTTTTTCCTTCCTTGTTTACTGCGATGTTTACCTAAAACTATTTAGATGAACGTTGTGGGAAGAAAAACACATGCCCACTTTGATCACTCTTCTATTTCTCCTTCAGATGATAGGATTCCCTAAAATCTAAATTGAAAAATTAAGACAATAGCTGCAATATTTCCCAGTCTAAAGGTTTTTGTTATGCTAGATTCTTTTGGAAGTGTTAGTTCTGTAAGCCCAAGAAGCCTTTAGACCTGGATTCACTAGCCTTTTCTTTAAAGAGAGCTACTTCTCAATCATTCGGAGTGTCCCAAGCTATTCCCACTCTTCCCCAGCATATTACCAATTTTTATTCTGTCATAGAAAAGCAATATGGACAAAGGAGGAACACCAGAAATGAAACTGTTGGCTAAGAAGCACAGAATAAAATTCTGTGAAATAAAAAGCTTTTTAAAAAGCTCAGAGCAAATCTTTTTGCAGTCTTTTCTAGGGTCTTATGGGGGATGCATAAGCTGTGCTGCAGTAGCTAGTGGGCTACTGATATCTCTTGTGGATATTAAACTTTTTTCCTAATTAGCTCTCTGCTACATGGCAAATTGCTTTAAAACTGAGAGGTTTCAGCTGGTAGTATAATTGGGAGGGGGAAATGGTCAACTGTTCAAAGAGAACAGAAAGAATTTCTCTGCATAGGGTAAGCAAATCCTTAAGGGTAGAGTTAGACACTGTTGGAATTTTCTCTCTCTCTTTGCAGGTTAATGGTAAAAATTATCCTCAGGCGAAGTTGCTTTTGGGACAGATTGGAGCATTGCATCCTGCCAATCGGCTTGCTGCTTATATCACAGGCAGATTGCAACCCACGGTGCTTGACATCTCAACACTGAGTACTGTAACCTCCAAGGTGACATCTAATCCTAAGGTTGCTGGTTCTGAGCCACAGTCAGTTGAAGTAGCCACATCAAAAACTGCCAAAACACAAGTTTTCACAAGGACTACATCCTCTGCCCCTGTAGCACGCCGAAATATTTGTGCTCCAGCACAGAGACCCATAGGTAGGTTGGAACATTACGTTCTTTGTTTTTAAAACGTGTAATAATACAGCATTCAAGTTTATTTCTGCCCAGAATACTGCTGGTACTTAAGGCATCAACCATAAGCCTAATGAAAGCCTTCGACAATACATCTAATGGATGTACATTTCATGCATCTGATGAAGTGAGTTCTAACTCATGAAAGCTTATACTGGAATAAATTCTGTTAGTGCCTGTGGTGCCACTGGACTCTTGTTTTGTTTAGGCAGCCTAAAATTCCTTAATTTACCCGTGCAGTACCCACTGTGAGAAACTTATTTTGTATTCAGATCATGTTTGCAATTTTGGAGATGTTGCTTGTGTAAATATTAACTTGGTGTTACCTCAATTGTAAGGTAATTTTTAAAATACCTTTATTCACTTTTATTAAGTTGAAAAAATTGAGCTCTGTTTGCTTTCCTGCTTAGTTTTGTGCTTTAATTTAATCCTGAACCTGCTTTTTTGAAGAATGTGTTCTTACGATTATAAACATATTGAATTGATGTTTAGCATAAGAGATTAACTGTGTTTTACTGATCAAAACAGACTGATTAAATGTTTGTATCAGGCAAAATGATGTAAAGTTCAGAAGAGTGCTCTACTTACAGAAAAGTAATACTATGTGGAAGCTTCAGCTAGTAAACAGTGGGCCTGCCCATCTTTTAGATGAATCTCAGGTGGTGTAAGCATATTCAACCTGTGTTCTGCATTTGTACTCACTGCCAGTGTTCTGAGCCCAGTTCAACTGTTTGGAACCTTTAAAATTCCTTCATGGCTTGGAACATACATACTTTGGATATTACCTGTCACTGCACTAGTCCCTGTGCCGGCTGCATTCTTCAATTGAGACTGCTTTGTATTATATCAAGGTGGGAAGTTAGAATCTTAGTTGCCAGAATCATGGCCTTTAGAGTGGTGACTTGAGACTGCAGAATGTGTATAGTATCCAAGACAACTCTGCTTTGCATTGTTTTAGCCCTTTTCTTACCTGAACCATTTCTAGGCTGCTTGAATTATTTAGCAGAAGTTTAAGTACAGCTCAAAGAAAGCACACCCTCATGACACCCTTCCTGTGAATCTGTCCATTCCAATTTTCTACTATTGTTCTAGAGTCTCTGTTTACTCCCCAAATGGTGGCTGAGAGTGGATCATCTTGAATTCAGTGAAAGAGCCTAGACTGCCTCATTCTTTCCTTGAGCTCAAGACAAGCCTTCACAGTGATATAAAGATAGCTGGGGGGTGGGCTGGGCCAGGCTGCTGAGCTGGTGGCAGAAAATGTAGTTGAGCCCTGCCATTGATAAAGTGGCGAGGGGAGAGTGGAGCTTCTCATCCCTCTCACTCATCCCTCTTCTTTGCTCCTAAAGTTATTGTGTGGAATCATCTTAAAGTCAAGCAAAGAATGTGAATGTGTTATTTCCTTGAGACCAAGACATTCCCGCCTCCATTATAGTTTTGGCAGTGAAGGAGGCTAAGTAAGTTTAGAATCTTCCATCTCTCAGTTTCTTAGGGAAAGCAGGATTGGGTTCAAGGAAAGTCTGCTTTGGAGGGGGTGGGGGCAATGCAGTCTCCATCCAAATCTTCATTTGAAGCTTGACTGAAAGGGTCATGTTCGAGGGAAGAAATTAGTATTCCAGAGCACTTCTAGCTGCTGTGTCTCTGTGTGTTCAGTCATCTTGCTCATGGGTCTGAAATTAGCTATGTTGTTCTTACCCACTTAAAACAACAACAAGACCTACCCACTCTTTAAGCTACTTTCAGGTTCTTGTCTGGAACCAACTTCTATAGGAGGTGAGAGGCTGATACCATTAGGTTTTGTAAGTCCGTTGAGAAATTTGATTTTTTAGTTAACTTTTAGTTAAAAATTCTTGTATAACATGACAGGGCTGAATCCATTCCAGTTTTGTACTTCAGTGTGTATTGTCTTTGATATGTTGTGATTACCTTATTAAACCTCATCTAGATGATTTTAAGATTCCTGACTTCATTGTTTTTATCTGTGAGGTTAATATTTTGAAAACTGCCTTGAGTTTTGGAAAGGTGGAGACGTTTTTAAATCTGTTATATTATCCACCTCCTATTCAGTCACTTTGTGCATCTGCATGCATTAACAAAATATAGTTGATTAAATGGAATGGGAAAAGTATGAAAATAGAGCTATGTAACAAGGCCAGTTTTAAATGGTTCAAATAAAGAGCCTAATAACACTCAAAACCTGACATTCATGAATCAGTGCTGAAGTAAAAAAATAATAGCAGAATGCCTACTTTGAACTGCGTTTTCCAGTAAATTTTAAAACAATACACATTGGAGTACTTTTTATTCTACATAGTACTAGTATTAACTGTGCTGTCTCAGAAAATGTGATCTTGGTTTATGCTAGAAGATACAGAGGGAAGGAAACTTAACGTCTTGACCATGTAAGTTTTTTATTTTCAGCTGCTCGGCCCTCAGAGAATACTTTGCCATCCCAGTTGATAATGAATGCAGTTGGAGTTCTGCAGCAGAAGATCCCTGGAGTTAAAACACCCCAACCTCTGACAGGATCACAGCAATTTAATATTAAGCCTACACCACTGTCTTCTGGAACAAGTGCTGTTACTACTGCTGTTACTAGTGTTGCTGTGACATCACCTACTGTAACTGCTCCTAGCCTTTCAGAATATAAGGAAACTACCTGCTCTACTGGCATTGCTTTAGTGAATTCTAGTGGAAAATCTGAAAATAGCTCCCATACCTCTGTCTTACCAACAACTACTATGGCTACTGTTAATATAACAAAATCTACTGGAATAGCTACGCCAATTGCAACCATTGCTTTTGCTAAGTCTGTAGTAGCCTCATCAACGATTCCAGTTTCTGCAACACCTCTATCATCTGTCTTAACAACTGGATCACCTCCCACAGTGACGACACCAATTTCACCAATAGACTGTGTTCGTACAGTGCCACCAGGAGTTCAGACAAGTCCTTTATCAAACCAAAAACCAGGTATGATTCCTATTGATGGCTGATGGTTTCTACAAGCTGGTTCACTAGATAGATAGACGCACTGCTGGCTTCATCAGCCTACTGTGGTAGGGAATTGGGGTGGCTAACATGCATGGATGCACAATGAGGTGGTTTTCCTAGGTGACCTTAGTCAGCCTAATGAGCAAAAGCTGGCCTTGGTTTATGTAGGAAGAAGCAGAAGGTGATCAGGTCTGCCTGAGTTCTTGGCCAGAAATTTCTACCAGGAGTTTTGAAGAGCTTACAGCTTCCCTCTTTGACCTAGTGTCCTGGTGGCAGAGTAACAAAGGAGCTGATGCCTTGCTCCCAGGGAATCAGGTTCAAGTCTGACAGCACCTGATAATATGTAATCCTCTGTCAGTTTTCTGATGACTGAGAGGCTACAAAAGTTACTTCTGTTAAAATTTAATAGAGCATTGAAAAAACTTGCCAGCTGATAACTGTGTGCGCCAAGTGAATTTCCTTAAGTCATGATCCTGTCTTCATGTGATTAATTTATGGTTACAACTGTAGTCTTCATCAACAGAGGAGGATATCCTTACTGTTAGGTTACACCTCCTACTTGTTCTGTGGCAGGGCATATGCAAATTGATTGCATAGCTTCCAGATCCAACTGGATACAAATCCTTAGTCCACATCTAGCCTTGCTCTGTGGTAGGACAAGCTTCCAGCAGTAGGCACTCTCTTTGCTAAGCCTTTCTCCTTGTTTCCTCCATTCTGTCTAAACATCTTAAAAATCCTCTGCCTTCTCTACCACTTTGTGTTTAGTCTCAGATGTGGTGCAGGTGAAGAGAAAAAAAATTCCTTATTCTCAACAGCGGCCTTTTCCCCTCCGTCACTGTCAGCTGTGGTTAGCCATAAGGATGAGGCTTCAGTCCAGTGACACTAGGTCTCCCTGGGACTATTCTCCTACCATGTTCTGGCTTTAACAACTGCTTAGTTACCCAAGCACAAAGGCTCTCTCATCTCAGCTCTGGCCCCTCTTACTCCCTTCAGCATAATCATCTCTGCTAGCTGATCTCCAATTGTCCTGGCTGGGCTTTCTCTACACTCTGGATTACCAGGAAGTACTTAAGGCTGTGGAGGAGGGATTCCAACAAAAAAGTAGGGAAAGAAAGCAGAAATGCAGACAGAGAAGGGAAATGATTTCTTCTTCCTCTTCCCCGGACATAGACTGGGATCATAGAGATGCCACCATTTCCAGTGTCATTCTTCTGCAGATCCAAATCTCAGATTCCAGAACCTTGGCTAGAGGCATAGACTCTGGGAGCTTCTTGAAGCTCCAGTCTCATTGATTCCAACGCTCAATTGCAGGAGTCATTTCAGCAGCAGCCTCATCTCAGGACTGTTCTATAGTGACTGCTGTGACCCTATTGAGTTTCTGCACCATGAATCCTGTTCAGACTCTCTGGCTTTTGAAAAGGAAAGGGTGAGGTGGTCTAGAGAAGAAACATACTTTTGGGCACATCATCAATCGAAACTTTTTCAATAGGAGGATTTTTCCTGATTTCAGCAAACGGTTCCTTTTAGTATGAAGTTTAGTTCTGCATTTCTGCCTGAAGTCTCAGAACTTACTTACTTATTCAATTTTTATACTGCTTCTCTTCATTTAAGATCTCAAATTCTTCCAGTGAGTGGGATGCCAGAATTTTGCATCAGCCCATCCGTACTCCCATCAGTTATTCCTTCCTCAGATTCCTTTACCAAATTATGAGAAGTGTGTGGGCAGTGCCACGAGCAAGAAACAACACTGACCCACATGGCAAGCTCAGTTCTATCAGTTTGCGACAAGGATAGCACCATTCTTTGTCACATGCCATCTCTCCCAAGCTCCCCAGGCCTTCGTGAGGAAAAGAAGGGACTATTAATGACCAATGACCTGACCCAGAATCTGACATCAGTTCCATTATCGACATGTTAGTACATGCATATGCGCTCAGCACACACACACTCCCGGGACCGTTTGATGATGTCATTTCCAGGAAGTGACATGATCATGCAGGCCGTGGCTGCCCCGGGAGCGCTTCCTTGTTCCATGGGGGCCTGGATCGGGCCTTAATCAGCCTGGAACAGGCCACTGTGGCATGGGGGAGCACTCCCACCTGACAGCGGCTGGATCCTGGCCATATAGGGCCAAAACAGACCTGAAATGACTAGGACTGGCCCTAGTTGGCCTGGAACGGGCTGCTGAACCATGGGAGAGTATTCTTCCACCTGGCAGTGGCCTGATTCTGGATGTTTCAGGATGAAATGGACCAGAAATGGCCAAGACCAGCCAGAAACAGTCTGGAACGGGCTGCTGCAGCATAGGAGAGCACTCCCCCCCCCCTTGATAGTGGTCCAATCATGGCTGTTTTGGGCCCAATCATGGCCATTTAGGGCCCAAATTGGGCTGAAATGGTCCCGAAACCACCAGAATTGGGCCTGAAATGGCTTGTAATGGGCTGCCGCCGTATGGGAGAGCACTCCCCTGCCTGGCAGCAGCCCAATCCTGGCCATTTGGGGCCTGATCCTGGTCATTTGAGGCTTGTTTTGGCCTTTTTGGGCCCAAAATGACCAAGATCGGGCCCAAAACAGACAGGATCAGGCAGCTGCCTGATGGGGTGTGTGTTTCTCCATCTGGCAGAGGCCTGATCCTGACTGTTTTAGGCCCATTTTGGCCATTTTGGGCCTGTTTCGGCCATTTTGGACCCAAATCAGACCTGAAGCTGCCAGGATCGGGCTACTGCTGGGCGTGATTCAGGCCCAATCCTGGTTGTTTCGGGCCCCAAATAGATGTTTTTGTCCTGCAGTGGCCAGGATCGGGCCCAATTTGGGCCCGAAATGGGTAGGATTGGGTTGCCGCCAGGCAGGGAATTGTTCCCCTGACTGGCAGCAGCCCATTCCAGGCTGATTCAGGGCCGTTTCGGACCTGTTTCGGCCCAAAATGGCCAGGAGCAGAGGGGCAGTTTTGCGAACTGCTGGAAGGCTGTTCCGGAGCATTCTGGCAGAAAAAAAGCCCTGCCAGTCCCTATGACTGCTTCTAATGCACTGCCACAAGTAACACCTGCATGAATACCTTGGCCAAGTCAACCAACACTGCTCCCTGTGTTTCAGTGGCCATCCTATTCCCTACTTCCAAAATCACAGATGACTAATGGGCAGCATCTCCAAACTGCTCCAGCAAGCTGCCTCATTCCTGATACAACCGTAGGTTCCAGCTACTCAATTCCAAGCGCATTGGCAATGCTTTCTGATTCCAAGGAAGAAGAGGTAGCATCTCACTCAGATATGGCTGCAGAACTAGTATTGGATCCGTCTCCTGTGGAGTCTATAGGGGAGATGACTGCCTTCATACTGACTTACGGTCTTTTCGGAACAGATGATCTAAATAAGAGAGCTTTCTGCTATGTCATAAGAAATAGGGCTGTGTCATAAGAAATAGCTCAAAGAGATACCTTGGTAAGGGAGAGGGACTGTAGACTAGGCTATTGGGCAGTGTCTGCTGATGTGAATATGCTCCTACTGGGTAGTTCAGCATTGCTAAAGATGTTGTATTAATTACTTTTTTTTTTGATAAATTTTTGTTGGGTGAGTTAATACATAAGTCATTTCATACATAATCTGTTATCCCCCATATCCTAGTTTCCCCCACCCACTCCTCCCCCTTCTTCTTGTAGACTTCCAACAGTTTTCCAACCCCTTATCTAATTATTTCTACTATATATTGTTATATTATTTAAAATAAAATGTTATTTCTTAATACCATTCTCTTATCTTAAACTCACAAATATATATTCCCTCCATAAAGATCACTTTACCCCCCCTTTAAAAATTCTCCAATATACATAATTTCCCTTTGACATCCCACTTCTTTTCCAAATACAATTTAAATTTCCCCCAGTTAATAAAGAATTCTTCAGACTCTTGTTCTCTCATTTTCTTTGTCAGCTTGTCCATCTCAGCCATATACAACAATTTTTGGATCCAATTTTATATTGTCGGTATTTCTTGAGTCTTCCATAATTGTGCATATACCATCCTTGCCACCACCATCATGTAAAACATTAGCGTTCTATCTTGGATCGCAAACTCTTCTAAACTTATGCTTAGCAACAACAACTCTGGGGGTTTTTTTCACTTTTTTCTGCAATATTTCTGACATAACCTCAACAATATTCCCCCAGAATTGTTTAGCCAGTTCACAAGTCCACCACATATGATAAAACGAACCTTCTTGTTTTTTAGATTTCCAACATTTGTCTGACATTTGACTATTCCCATAAGCTAATTTCTTAGGCGTTAAATACATCTATATATCATTTTATATACATTCTCCTTTATATTAGTACATGTTGATATTTTTAATGTATTTTTCCACAAGTACTCTCATGCATCCATTGTGATGTCTCTGTTACAATTTATAGCCCACTTAACCATTTGCACTTTAACTGTTTCATCCTCAGTAAACCGCTTTAACAAAATTTTATACATTTTAGATATCATTTTTTCCCCTCTTGTAATAAACATTCTTCTAGTTCTGAGTTTTTTGTTCTGAATCCTGATTTCCTGCGATCAGAGTCTACAAATCTTTGTCTGTATTGGAACCACCCATAATGAAATGGTAGTTCCTCATTTGCTTTAATTATAACTGCTTTTTGCTCCAATTTCAAGATTTCTTTATAAGTCAACCACTCCTCGCCATTATATTCCGTTTTCGGGTTAACAACTTCAGCCGGTACAATCCACAATGGGGTTTCTTCATTTAAGTATCTCTTACATTTTTGCCAAACAATGAATAAATTCCGTCTCACGATGTCGTGTTAATTACTTATGCGTTAATTCAGAAAAGGTTTCATCTTGTGTTTGGCTTTATGCTAGTTTTCAAATTTGTGGCTACCACATCTTATTGTATCTGTTTTCCTTGAATGTCCCCGCTGTTGATCATATTGTATTTTTGTTGTGTGAATGTCTTAGCTAACCCACCTTGGATCTCAGTGAGAAAGATGAACTATAAACAAACAAATAAATAATAAATAAATAAATGAAAATAGAGTTGGATAGCTTTTCATCCACTCTGAAGCCAAAGAGCAAGGTGCTACCGGCACTCTATTTGGACTCTCCAGCGTTTGTGGCCTTCCCTGCAGTGGAGGATATACTGGATGTAGCCCTTGGCGTCTGGAAAAAAACCATGTCAATACCTGCCGCATTGAGAGAGATTGAGAATCTGTTGAAACAGAAGCAGCAGGACTGTGGATTTCTTTTCATTAATCTGCCCCATCTTCTTTGATCTCAGAAGAAGTTCAAGCCCGCTACCTCCATGGTTCTCACTCAACTCCCACAGACAGAGAAGGTTGAAAACATGACACATTAGGCTTTAAGGTGTACTCAATCAGTTGTTCTAAACTTCCATATATCCATCTAGCAGTTACGGATCGTTTTTCCATCTACCTGCAGGATTTACCAGAGGATCGTCAAGTCCTTGCTAAGGTGCTCCAAGGTAAAGACATCCACCTAGCCAAGCAGCAGATGAATGCAGACAGTATATTGCACATTGCTTGGCAAGATCCATGGCCTTTGCAATGGTTTATGCCACCACGCTTGGCTGTACTTTACAGCTTTACCTCATGAGAACCAAACAAAATTGAGGATTTTCTATTTGAAGGGCACTTGTTTTTGGAGAAAACTGATGACACTGAAGAAAAGTTATCAAACTGCCAGATTGCTAGGAGTCGTCACACTACTGCCTCAACAGCTGTTGTACAGCTACCACTGCCAGGGTCACCAACAACACTAGTACCGTATCCTGCGCAACAACACCGGCCCCAGAAATTTTATTCCACCTCATATCTCCAGAGTGGAAGGAGTATTACCAGACCCAGACCTAAGCATTCACAGTCTCAGTCCCTCAAGGCTTTGCAGCATGGACAGAAATCTCTCTTCTGACTATCTGAGTCAAAGCAGAGACAGAATGAGCCCTTTCTGTTCAGCTTGGCAGGCCATTATCAATGACTCATGGGTCCTGTCTGTCATGAAGTGCGGCTATAGGCTACATTTTAAATAGCTTCCACAGCTGAGCCTTCCTTCTGTCACCTCTGCTGTTAGTTTAACAGAGCTTGACCAGGTCCTATCTACTCTGCTTAAAGGAGCAATTAAAAAGTTTGTAGACATGACACTTTATTAGGCTTTTACTCCAGATATTTCCTGGTACCTAAGAAAGATGGAGGGCTAGACTTATCCTAGAACTTCACCAGATGAATGAGTTTATTAATTTCAGATGTTAACGTCTAACATTACACAATTATTGGAATTACATCCATGGTGTGCTGTTTTAGACCTTAAGGATGCATATTTTCACATATCTGTCTACTCAGTGCACAGGAAATATTTATGTTTCAAGTGCAGGGAAACTTGTTACCAGTATACAGCACTGCCCTTTGGGTTAGCTTTGGCCCATGAGTCTTTACAGAATGTATCTCCGTAGTGGTTGCTTTTCTCAGATCTCAGGGATGTTAAATTTACTCTTTCCTGGACAATTGGCTCTAGGTGGCCCACTCTGAGCAACAGTTGTGCTCACAAATTGACATTACTGTGTGCATTACTGTGTGTGTAGTCCCAGCTGGGACTACTTATTAATTGGGAGAAATCCAAATTCATACCAGTTCAGTGTACCCACTTTATCAGTGCCAAGTTGGATGCCCTCTTGGGTAGAGACTTCCTCCTCAGTGATCGGACTCAAACATTAGTCCATGGATTATCTTTTTCTCTCTGTACCATTCCAGTCAGCCCTGATGATACAGAAATTATTAAGATTTATGACCTCTACCACAAATATCAGGGCCCTGCAAAATCGGCTTGCTAGAAAATACTCTTCTTCTCGACATGCTCAGGACATTAAGTTCTCCATTCCAAGATCTGTCATCAGATCTCTGAGGTGGTAGGTGACATGGGAAAATCTTGTTAAGGGTGTCCCTTTCTGTATACACCTGCCTGAGATTGATATCACCACTGATGCTTCACTCCAAGGTTGGAGAGGCCACTGTGGGGAAGCCCTGGGAAAATGGGGGCCCCCTGAATCTAACTTGTGTATCAACGTCCTTAAAGCTGAAATCTATCCATTTTGCCCTCGTTTCTTTATCAGATCATTTGTATAACAACGAGGGTGCAGGTCCACACAGACAATGCTTTAGCCCTTTACTACCTGAACAAAAAAGGAGGAACAGCCTCTCTTAAGCTCTGCACTGAAGCGACAGCTGTTTAGGAATGAACAGTACAAAACAATATGTCCATCCATGCCATCCACATAGCATGGAAAATTCAAAAGTGGATGTTCTCAGCAGGGCCCTCATATTGCATCATTAATGCCCCCCCCAGGATAGACCACAGCTTCCAATGCCAAGGCTAGGAGGTATGCACAATGACCCCCAAATCTCTTGGGGATGCACTCCAAATCTGCTGGACCCATGGGCTCTTTTATGCCTTTGCCCCTATCCCTCTCCTTACCAGGGTGTTGTGCAGTATTCAGGATTTTAGAACACACTGAATATTAGTCCCCTTTGGGCCCCAACAGGAATGGTTTCTTACCCTCCTCACCATGCTGAGGGACAATACATGCACCTACCCCTCAAGCTAGACCTTTGCAGGAACCACATATTTCACCATGATGTAGCCTGACACAAACTAATGGTATGATTACTCAATCCACCACAGCCACTTTCTCCAGGGAGGTGACACAGGTTATTCTGAACACCCGCAAGGTATCTGTTTGCACCTCATATGTCACAAATGAAACAGATTTGCTTACTGGGTTGCTCAAAGAGGAGGATTATCTTTTTACTGCACTGTAGCCATGATTCTTGACTACTAGTTAGCTTTATCCAGTGAGTGCTTATCAGTTTGCATCTTTTAAGGTTCTCTTGGCTGTGGTATTGGCCTTTCATGAACCAGTAGATAGGAGAACTGTTTCCCCTCCACACACAACATTTCCAAACAGTTTTTCCACCCCAGTCCTGCAGTGGAGCCTGCCCTTGCTGTTGATGAAACTTACACTTCTCTTTTGAACTTGCGTCTTCCTGCATGTTACTCCTGTTGTTCTGGAAGGGGAGCTTTGTAGTTGTCATCGCATCAGATGAGTTGGGGAACTGGCTGCTCTCAGAGATGATTCTCCTTTCACACAATTTTAACCTGAAAAGGTGGTTTTACACACTATTGTGTAGTTTCTTTCTAAAGTTATTTCAAAATTTCACCTGTCCCAAATTGGGACTCCCAATACATTACCTTACCTGCTTTTTTCCCTTCATCTGGCTCTGGCTTTGAATGTACTTTACACAGATTGGACATTAGAAGAGCTTAATTATTGTATCTGAATAGAACCAAACAGTTCAGAAAGTCTAAAGGCCTTTTTGTTATGCTGGACCATGCAATGGTTGGACATTCTCTACAGCGATGGCTGTTGTGGGTTTTCCGGGCTATATTGCCGTGGTCTTGACCACCAATCCAGAAATACCAAGGGCAACCCCGGCACAAGAGAAATGGAAACAACAGACCAGGGCTTAAAACAATCAAAAGCCAAAGTATACTCCAATTTCATATATTACAAAGTGCAGAAGTGCTATAAGTACATGCATAAGTACATAATAGATTATACAATATCATTCAAAAGTGCATCAATACAGAGTCCAATCATTAGCAAATATAAGGTGATTACAAGTCTTCACTGTCCGGAACAAATCCACCAGTTAAAGTGCGAATGCCAAAATTAACAGAGAAGAATCGGCAGGTGGGGGCTTGTGCCAAATATTATTCATTAACAGTCCATGAAGTCAAAAACATGTAGAAAACAACGCCGACGGGGGTTTGCAGGCAAATAACATTAACCCGTTTCGTGAGTACCACTCCTCACTTCCTCCAGGGCGTAATACAGTTCGGACTGAACATACTGCGAAAGAAAAATTAACAATAAACAAATATCCACAAATTTTACTTAAAGCAGTAGACAAAAATGGAAAAAAACTCACAGTATGTAACCAGCACAAAAGCAAACTCTCCCACCGTTCCTCCGAAAACATAATTCACGGACATGTGACAATGGGAAGGACTACTGCTACATATATCCACAGAGAGGAGGAGTCCAAGAGGGCGAGGGAGGATCCTTGCAAAAGTCCAAAAACTTATAGAAAACAGGAAAAATTAATCTCCGAATTCAAACCATTAGGTGACAGGGAGTTTAACTGGAAAATCCATTTAGATTCCAAACGTAACAGTAATTTAGTCTGATCAGGGGCAAAGGGGCAATCAAGGGCGTCAATTACTGAGACTTTAAAATCATTCGGAAGATGTTTCTGCTCATGGAAGTGGTTAACAAGGGGTGCTTCCCAAACTTGATTCCTAATTCTAGACAGGTGTTCTTGTATCCTGATCCTTAAAGGGCGGATAGTGCTCCCTACATACAGTAAAGGGCACTTACACTGGATGACATACACTACATTTTCTGACTTACAGTTCGAAAAGGAATGTCCACGGGAACGATGATCAGGCATTATTTGTTCTACCTTGACCATAAGGCTACATACGCTGCATGAGCCACATGCAAAGTGGCCCTTCGGCAAATTGCTAGAAGCCGGGTTGCTGGAGAATTCCGATCTCATCACAATATCTCCAATTGACCGTGTGCGTCTAAAGCCAACTGACAGCCCTAATTCACATCCACGGACGCCACTGATGATGTGCCAGTGTTGCCTAATAATAGATGTTATTTTAGGGGCCAATGGAGTGTACTCAAGGCCCCATTTAATTTTACTATCCACCCTTCTTTGTCTGGGTGTCAGTAGGTCAGCTCGATCGGTGGCGTCTGAGCCTTGTTTTGCCCGTTCAATGATGTACTGGGGATAGCCTCTTGCTGCAAAACTCTTCCCTAGATCGCGGCCACTAGATTTATAAAAGCAAGAGTTAGTGGAATTCCGTTTTAACCGCAAGAATTGCCCCAAGGGGATATTGTCCTTTAGGCCCCTCGGATGGAAGGACTGGTAGTGTAGATATGAACACCGGTCCGTGGGCTTTCTAAAAGGGCGTACTGCCAGTCTGTTATTCTCGCGATAAATAGTAACGTCTAGGTAATCAAGACTCTTGGAACTCCCATTCCAAGTAAACTTAATGTCTGGATGCAGGGAATTAAACCAGTTCCCAAGTTCATCAGCGACATCCCCACGCTTTAGTAGGACGATGATGTCATCTATGTACCGCCTGTATAGAATAATCGAGTCTTTAAATGGATTCCTCTCGTCATTAAACACCCATTTTTTCTCTAATGCGGACAGAAAGATGTTCGCAATGCTGGGAGAAGCTGCGCATCCCATCGCCACCCCCTTCAACTGGAAATAGTAGTTATTATTGAATCTAAAATAATTCTTTTCCAGGATAATGTCCAAGATGTTAAAAAGAAATGGGGTGGAGGGGTGTTGCACGTCACGTAGTAGGAGGGCATCCTGTACCACTAATCTTGCCTCATCATGCGGAATAGAAGTATATAATGACCTAACATCAAGAGACATTAGGTATAGCATTGGTGGGGCCTCCACAGATTCAATAAGTGAAATTAGAGACATGGTGTCCTTTAAATAAGCAGGCGTCTCTATAACCAGAGGTTGCAAGAAATGGTCCAAATATCGTGATAAGGGTTCTAGGATAGAATTAGAGCCAGAGATAATTGGGCGGCCCGGGGGAGGGCGTTCTGGCTTGTGGATTTTTGGAAGTGGTCTTGACCACGGCAGTACAGCCCGGAAAACCCACAACAGCCATCGTTCTCCGGCCGTGAAAGCCTTCGACAATACATTCTCTACAGCCTTTATCAAGACGAATAGTAGCAGCCATTAAACTGCTATGCACAAGCTGGTGTCTTGTGTCCTATTGCAATTAGAGCCCATTCTACCAGGGTGCAAGCCACGTCCACCACTTTCCTTTGGGGTGTTCTCTGTGATATCTGCTAAGCTGCAACATGGTCTTCAGTGGATACCTTTGACAGATACTATGTTGATAGAAATTGCAGAAGAGAATCAGTGGGTAGAACAGCAATACTACATTCCTTATTTAACTAACAGGCTTACCCTTCCTCCATTAGTCAGTAGCTTGCTGTACTCCCAATATGGGACTGCACAGACAGATACAGTAAGGCAAACGGTTATGCTTACCTGTAACTGTTGTTTGTCGAGAATCTTCTGTGCAGGTTCACATTCCCTCCCTCTTGCCCTGCTGTGAGCTCTCTTGTCTTTATTTGATGGTTTGGTTCTGGCAGCTTAGGAAAATGGAGGGAATGAAGGTGCTCTGCCTTACAACATGCATCTTTTTAGGAAATGAACCATGCATGCTCTGTGAGGAGGGAGTGTCCCCTTGCAGGGCTTTAGAATTTGAATTTTTTTCTCTGTGGTTGGCCTGCATCTATGCAGTCCCAGTTTATGCCTACGTTGAAGATACTTGATGAACAACAGTTACAAGTGAGTGTAACCCTGTTTTGTTTGTATAAGAAACTAGTTTCTTCTGTTGGCTACTGTGAAAGCCCTGAAACCTGGAGTATGCCACTGTAGCTAATCTAATCTTGGGTGTGGTCCTTCCTAAAGCTGGCCACAATGCTCCAAGGAACGTGGGAGATGGAAAGAAGGAGTGAATCCTTTAAAAAGCCCAAGCAACTTCAGCCTTCTCCCCCAGAGCCAGCTTGTTGCCTCTTTCTGCACCAGAGCTGCAGAACTGTGGATAAAAGTATTTCTCTAGGATCCTAAACCAGACCTGACCAGACTCAAATGGACTCTGCTAAATCTTGGCACTCTTGGCAGATGCTAGCTAAATACCATGCAGTTCTTGGTGATCCATTTTCCAGTGCTTTAGCCAAATGTTACAGCAGATCACTATGTCCACAGACAAACTAAAGCTTCTTCTCTTACTGTGGGAAATGTTTTTTGGAGACAGCCCTCAGTGTGGTCTGTTAAGCAACAGTGGTGGATCTGTTGCTCCTAGCCTGTATTTTGAGTTTGAGCTCTTGCCTGGAAATCGTCCTTTGGGCTAGGGACTATTCACATCTTGCTTCCACATCAAGACAGCATCCTTCAGAAACAACACAAATGGATGTCTCTACTGTGGAAGGTTTGCAGATCCTTCCTGTGGTGGCTCTAGGACTCCAACCTACAAAAAGCTGTACACTTTCCAAAACCTCCCCAGATAGAGAGAACCACAGGTTCAAGTCTCCTTGGCTAGGGATCCCACAGCAGCTACCAGGTAACCCAGGGCAAATAGAACGATTCTCAGTAGCTTATACCCTGAAAATCTTGTTGGTCTCTAAAGGTGCCACTGGACTCAAATCCTGTTGTTGTGTTGGTAGAGGAATATGAAACCTACTGGAATGCTTAACCAGATGGTCATGCAGGAAGTCTGTCAACCCTGAATCAGTAGGGATTTCTGATTATGATAGTGTTCTGCATAATGGTCTGAAGAAGGACTTTTCACCTAACATATTCAGGAGTATTAGCAGCTCTGCCCTCTATTCTCAGCCCCCAGCAGAATGGATATTAAGTGGTTTTTCAATTGAGTCTTCCTTCCCTTCTTAGGACCTCCACAAGGATGTCCAGATTTTGCTTGGCCTTCTATGGAACCTCTCAAAACTGTTCCACTGAGGATTCTTTCATTCATAGTGGCCATTACCTCATCTAGAAGAATTTCAGAGTACTCTGTCCTGTCAATCAGATGACAGCTTTGCTTCTTCCAAAAGGACACCATCATTCTAAAAACATCCTTCCTTCATCTCAAAAGTGGACACAGCTTTCCACAGGAATCAGCATATCATCATACCACATCCTGAGCATCCTGTGGAAAAGGACTAGCACAAGCTGAATGTAAAGTTACATTGTGTGACCTCTTCCTTCCATTGCTCAAACTACCTCTTCATCTCATTCAACCCAAGGGAAGAGAGGCTCCAAATCCACAATTGCCAGATAGATCAAGGCTTGTATCTTCTTGGCCTATGAGGTCCAGCAGCTCACAACTCCCTAGGGGAACAGCTCCATCTGCAGCCTTCTTGTCAGGTCTGTTGCCCACAGTCCCTCCATACTGTCCCACAATCTAGCTAGTATGTTGCAGTAGCCTTGTGCACCTGTTCCCCTATTGCTTTCCAGATTCCAATACGGCGGAGGCCTTATCTCGGATGGCTCGACGCAACGGCCTTGGGGCAGCTCCATCCTGATACTCCCATCCTGATACTGATTACGTTCCTGCTTGATGGGCTAAGCGGGTGGGGGACATGTAGACGGGTAGTTATAATGTATCATGTACATGACAGGTTTTCCACTTCTCCTCAGCGCCCCCCCCCACTCAATATTTCTGATGGAAAAACAGAAATTTGAGGGAGCACTAGGGGAAAACATTCTGAGTTGAATGTCCTTTAAGGCAAGATTTCTCAAAATGTATAGCATGAAAAACCCCAAGGACTTTCAAATGTTTTTCTTAGGGGTTTTCATAGGGGTTTTTTTTTTTTGCCTTTTAGAAAGAGTGAAACCAAAAACAAGATTTTACTCAAAATATGCAGTATGACATTTTTTAACATAAAACAATATACAAGATTAGGTAATTCCTATATATAATGTAGATACACATTTCGAAGAATGTTTTTGTTTAAATGTCAATAGTAATAATAAAATGTTTTTAACCCTTTTCTGGTTTCATGAAACCAACATTAAGCTGTGTTGATTATTAAGAAATAGTTGCTAGGAACAAATCTCTTTTATGGCATACTTGAAAGCTTCCCAGAAATGCCTGGCTAGCTGCTGATGGACACTTTATACTGAACTAAATTGACAATGGATTTGATTAATAAAGCTGTTTTGTAAAATCTCATAATGGCTATTGCTATATGTATAAATATTAAGGTTTTTTCCCTAATATTGCAGGTGCAGCACCTGTATCTCCAGTTACAAGTCCTCCGAGATTATCTCCTGTAGCAGAGAAGCGTATGGGACCACGACTGCTTTTAATTCCAGTACATCAGGGGTCTCCTGCATTGCGACCTCCACAAAACACACAGCTTGCTCAAGGGAAAAGAATGATTTTGCAGCCATTAAGGAATCCTGGTGGTGTGAATCTCTACCGACATCCCAATGGGCAGATTATCCAGCTGGTTCCTCTGCATCAGCTCCAACCTGCAGGACCCCAAACTAGTTTATCACCTGTAATGTTCCGTAATCCAGGTACAGAATCAAAATCTTGTTATGCTTTCCAGGGTTCAATAAATATAGTCTGCTAGAATTGTCCATCAATTTTCCCTAGAGCATAGAGATGCAGCGTAATGGGGAAAAGAACAATATGTCTTCCATCTTTTCACTGGGGTAGTGGCTGTGGTGGAGGTGCCCATGCACCAGTACAGTAGAAGAATGGGGTTGGCATGAGTTTTTTCTCACACGACAAAAATAATCTGTTTAGGGCCATTATTTCCTTTTTATTACTGCTCTGTCTGTACATGCCAAACTACTGTGTATTATGTTTTCATTATGGCTTCAAACTCCAATTTATTTAAAACAATATGTTCAGTACAGTGCACATATAAAATATCTGGTCGAAATCTTAATTTATACACTTAGTATTAGCTTGTATGTTGAAATGTTTAATATTTTAAAAAATGTGTTACTGAAGAATCATACTGTATATTTTAAAAGAAAACATTCTACACTGTACAGTATCATCTCTGCCATAACCTAAAATACTGTATTTGCAAATACTTAGTACAAATGACTTCTTATGATTTCTGTCCCCTTTCCATTGTGCTTTGCAAAGTCTTCCTTCACATTCAACTTTCCCTTTGTCATATCAACATTTAAGAGCTGCTACTCCAGTTGCTTTGGAGGGCCAACGGATAGAGCATTAAGGGCAAGGCCCTGATGGTGCCTCTTAGCACTGGTATTCAGAGATTTGTTGCCTAGTGAGCATGCCTAGTAGACATTGATGGACTTAACCTCCATAAATCTACCTAACCGCCTTTTAAAGCTATTGAAACCCATGGCTATCATTACATCTACTGGAAATGAAATCTGTAGTTTAATCACTCATTGAGTAAAGAAGTATTTCCTTTGGATCAGTCTGATTCTGTTGCCCATCAATTTCACTGTGTGCCCCTGACGTGGAATATTATGTGTGTGAGAGAAAAAGTTCTTTGTCCCCATACCATACATTTTATAAATCTGTCATGTCCTCCCTGTAATTACCTTTTTTCTAAACTGAAAAGCCCTAATTTTTTTAGACTTTCCTTATAGATCTGCTCTAGGTCTTTAATCATCTCGATTGCCCTCAGAACTGCTCACAGAATTCCAAATGAGGCTCCATCATCAGTCTATACAGGGACATTTAAAAATTGGCTGTTTAATTTTTTTTAATTCCTGATAATCACCAGCATGGAGTTTGCATTTTCACTGCTTCTGTATACATGAATTGACATTTCATCAAGCTTTCCGAAATACCTTTCCTTCTCAAGTCTCATCCTCAGATTCCATTAGCATATATTTAAAATTAGGATTTTTTTTAAATCCTAACTTTTTGTTCCTAACTTCTTAAATGGTGGTCAGTTTCTGATGGGTATCTGTAAAAAAGCGCATGTTCATTCCATCAAATGTGAAGGATACACATGTAAAAATGTTCCCTTTAAAATAGATATGTGTAGGAGGCCCAGTCTTTTCCATTTAGTACTTGCAGGTGCTTATATATGCAGCCTTCCCCAAAAGCATTCCAGTCTGACTCAATATAAGTTTTTCTTCTTTGGGGGGAAAAATATCTCTCCCTGGGAAACTAATTACTTCAGAAGAGTCCTGGTTTTTACAGATCCAGAGGAGTTAGCCGTGTTAGTCTGTAATTGCAAAATAGTAGAGTCCAGTAGTGGCTTTAAGACTGACTAACTTTATTGTAGCATAAGCTTTCGAGAATCACAGCTCTCTTCCTGCATGTGATTCTTTTTTACCTTTTCACATCAGCACAGTACAAGATTTTGCACCAGTATGAGGCTCTTCAAAACCAATCCTTATTTTACTTCCAGTGTACTTGAGTATTGAAGGAACTAGAGGGCAGGAACAGATGTAAATGCACATTGCAAATGAGGCTGAGAAGGAGCAGAAACTGCTTCCTGTTTGTGTTGTTTGAGCCACTGACTATGAGAAACTCTTCAGTTATTGCACAGCTTGAAAAGCAGTTTGTTCGAAGTAAAGTGCCTGCATCCCTTAAATGTTTTTTTTTCAATTTTTAATTAAAGTAATAGTGACAAAAACAGGGAAAGGAGGAATTAAGATTTTTATTTTAACCTGTCTTTCTTCCCAATGGGGGCCCAAAGTGGTTTACATCATCCTCTCAATTTTCTTCACAACAAGCCCTGTGAAGTAGGTTAGACAATTTGTGACTGGCCCAGGGTCATCCAACGAGCTTCCCTGGCAGAGAGGGGAATCGTCCCTGGGTAGTCCATCTCTCTAGCTACTATACCACAGCGGCTGTCATTAGAAAGTAAGCTATGATTATAGTTCAAATTTTCCTCTCTCGAAACTTGGACAGTAGCTGATATATCATCCCTTACATTTTCAGTGTTCCAAAAGATAACAGTTTACCATTGATGACCCACTCCCAATCAGCAGGGACAATACTAATATGAATATTCCAGTCTCACTTAATATAAGGGAGTTCCTTCAGTTCGTGATAATTATATCCAGTCACATTGTAGATCTCCAGTAATACCTAGTGTCTTTATATGATTACTATATATGTTTATGCTAATCATATTCATTGTTAACATAGATAACTGTTGTAAAAATCTTAGAATCATAGAGTTGGAAGGGATCTCCAGGGTCATCTAGTCCAACCCTCTGCACAATGAAGGAAATTCACAACTACCTCCCCCCACACCCCCAGTGACTCATGCTCCATATCCAGAAGATGGCAAAACACCTCCATGATCCCCAGTCAAACTGACCTGGAGAAAATTGCTTCCTGACCCCAAAGTTGCTATCAGCATTACTCTGGGCATGTAAGAAGGGGCCATGAGAAATAATCAGTGTTGTAACCCTTTCTGCCCTCCCTCTCATCATCTGCCCAGGTTCACGGAATCAGCATTACTGTCAGATTGGCCCTCTAACCTCTGCTTAAAAACCTCCAATGGAGAGCCCACCACCTCCTGATGAAGCCTGTTCCACTAAGGGACTGCTCTAACTGTCAGGAAGTTCTTCCTGATGTTTAGCCGAAAACTCGTTTGATTTAATTTCAGCCCATTGGTACTGGTCCAACCTTCTGGGGCAAAGGAAAACAACTCCACGCCATCCTCTATATGACAGCCCTTCAAGTACTTGAAGATGGTTATCATATCACCTCTCAGTCGTCTCCTCTCCAGGCTAAACGACCGAACTCCTTCAACCTTTCCTCATAGAACTTGGTCTCTAGACCCCTCACCATCTTTGTTGCCCTCCTCTGGACACAGTCCAGCTTGTCTATATCCTTCTTAAATTGTGGTGCCCAAAACTGAACACACTACTTCAGGTGAGACCTAACCAGAGCAGAGTAGAGCAATATCATCATTTCGTGTGATCTCAGCATACTTCCGTTGATACAGAAGTTGCCTTCTTAGCTACCACATCACACTGCTGACTCATGTTCAGTGTATGGTCTACTAAGACGCCTAGATCCTTTTTGCACATGCTACTGCCAAGTAGACATGGGCATGAACAGAATTATGAACGGAAAAAAGCCAGGAACATCACGCTTGGCTGTTCGCGAATGAGCCGTTCGTGCGATGACATTTTGGACGAATGGGTGGTCGTTTCTAAGCCTTGTTTGTGCATTCGTCCCTTGTTCGGGAAGCTAGACATTCTGGCGCCTTCAATCAATTCCCTTGACAACCGAGGCAGAGACTGCCTGAACACTGTCTGCACTCTTTCTGTCGCCCTGGAAACCCCAATCTAAAACCAACTTACCTTGATGGGCAGGTCTTCCTTCCAAGTGTGGACCTCAAAATTGGATACATGGCTGCAAAGAGCGGGGGGGGGAAGGGGTGTACTGTAGCAATGAGAACTCCAATCTCATCCCCGCAAACCCTGTTAGGCAGTTCTGACTGCCAACCACAGACCTCCTGCTTTTCCCTCTGAGACCTCTGCTTATAAAAGGGAGCATGCTGCATGCTCTCACTTTCAGTTTCAGCAAGCAGCAGGTGGGAGAGAGAGCTGTTGCTGTACTTGATAGTGTTCTTTCGAGAGAGAGAAAGGGAGAGTGCATTGGAACCTGACGCTTTTAAGTGTGGGGGGAATAGGGACCTATCTCCTCTGGTTCCAGGGCTGCTGCCAGGCCCTGGGGCCAAGCTCAGTGGGCACCTCGGCTGAGGGCTCACATTATTTTTAGTGCCTGATCAGGTCAGGTCTCTGGGAGTGCTGGGCTAGGGCTCTACCCCCTCCTTCCGGTTCCAGGGCTGCTGCCTGGCTCTGGGGCCAAGCTCAGTGGGCACCTCGGCTGAAGGCTCACATTATTAGTACTAGTGCCTGATCTGTTCAGGTCTCTGGGAGTGCTGGGCTAGGGCTCTAGCCCCTCCCTCTGGTTCCAGGGCTGCTGCCTGGCCCTGGAGCCAAGCTCAGTGGGCACCTCGGCTGAGGGCTCACACTGATTATTGGTGCCTGATCTGGTCAGGTCTCTGGGAGTGCTGGGCTAGGGATCTATCCCCCCTGCCTCTGGTTCCAGGGCTGCTGCCAGGCTCTGCGGCCAAGCTCTGTGGTCGGTACCTCTGCTGATGGCTCACAGTGTTTTCTCTCCTCAATTGTTGTTTGCTGGCTCAATGAAGCTTTGTGCTGGGGCCAAGGGTGTTGGGGGGAAGTGCAAAGATTGTCCCGGTTGCACCGCAGAAAGCAGTACTTTTTGGGGCTCAGGGGCAACTGAAACTCCTCCTCCCCAAGATACACCTGTGGTAGGTGATGAGGAGGTCAAAGAGGTCTTGCCACTGGGGGAAGAGGGGCTCTTAAAACTTTTTGAGGAGGAGGAGGGGCAGGGATCCATGAAGGAATGGTTTGAGTTTGACGAAACATCCAGCCCATCCCCATTCCAAACTGCTGTTGCTGTCCCTGGCTGAAGTCCACCCCTCACTCCGTCTTCCAAGGAAAGCTTCACAGCGCAGCCTGCTGTAACTCTTCATCCTCCTTCCCTTGGAGCAGTTAGTGGGCTACATTTTAACCTCGCCGTATGGAGGCACTTTTGGACCCTTCCTAATGACTCCCGTGTGGTGCGGTGCCGTGCCTGTGGTGCCCTGGTGCCCAGAGGCAATTACCTGAAGCACCTGTCGTCAATGGTCCTGACTAGGCACCTGAAGATGCACCACCCAAACCTGTGGTCTCCGTCCTCGGCCACTGACACATCCTTTGGGGGGAGAAAGAAAGAGGGCTACCAGCTCTTCTGGCTAGGGATTGGTGGGAGGGTCACCGGAATCCACCCCAATCAAGAAGCCTTTCCCTAAGGGTGATGCTGGTGGCAGCGGAATGCTCAGGCAGACTGTGCTCACGGAAGTTGTTTCCTCGGAGTTAGGGACAGTGCCGCTAAAAAGGATGAGGTCAAGGGCTCAGGAGGCGGGCATTCGCGTTGTGGCAGAGATGATTATCCTACAAGGATTCCCCCTGTCCGTTGTGGAGGACGTGGGCTTCCGCAGGATGCTTCAGCATTTTGCCCCATGGTTCTCCATGCCGTCACGGCGCACCATTAGCCATCGAGTCCTGCCTGCCCTCTACCAGTGCATGCGAGACACGGTGTTCAGCGAGCTGTCGGCCTGCCAAAGGCGGTACCATACACTTTACAGCAGACCTTTGGAGCAGCTGCCATCACAGCTACCTTGGCATCACCGCCCACTGGTGGCAGCCAGAGGACCTCCGCCACCCCAGGCCAAGAAGTGACACTCAAAAAAAGGTGCCATGCTTAACGTCGGCCTATGGGATAGTTCTTTTCCTGGCCAGGGGGATGGACTGTCAGACTGTGGCTAGATAATGTCCTTCCTACAGATTTCCCTTTAGAAGCAAACAAGAGTCCATTGTTTGAATAAGGAAACTTTACTGCAGAAATAGTTCATTATAGTCCACTGGCCTGAATAGAGGATTCAGGATGGTACAAGAGCATTGTTACCAATGAGGATAAAAGCATAAGGTACAAAGTAACAGTTCCCAGCTGAATCAGCCTCCCCCCATAGTTCTCAAAACAACAGCTCTCAGACTTGGGAAGTTGGACATCTCCAAGGCCAATCTTGGGTGGAACGTTGGTAGACAAAACATCCCCTTTCGGTGAGAAGTCTGCATGGGAACATGTGCACCTGTGGAGAAAGCACTTAGACACTAGAAGCATTAGAAAATGGAGTCTGCGCAGCTCATATATACATTGAACCTGACATTCTGCCCCTCTAAAATAAATCCCCCCCAGGTTTATATGGATAGCGAGTATGAAAAGCTTTAACTAATCTAGGGGCATGAACATGTACAGAATTCACCCACTCGTCGAATCCAGAGTCAAAGTCCTTCCATCTGATGAGGTAGAACAACTGATTACGTTTGATTTTAGAGTCCAGAATCTGTTGTACCTCATAGTGAATTTGGTCATCTATCAATGTAGGGATAGGTGGGGCTTTGACGTGCCATCTATCATCTGTTGGAGCCTTCTTCAGCAGGCTGACATGGAAGGTGTCATGGACATGGCGAAGGTTTTTGGGTAAATTCACAGCAACAGTCACTTTGTATTGTCGAAGGCTTTCACGGCCGGAGAACGATGGTTGTTGTGAGTTTTCCGGGCTGTATTGCCGTGGTCTTGGCATTGTAGTTCCTGACGTTTCGCCAGCAGCTGTGGCTGGCATCTTCAGAGGTGTAGCACCAAAAGACAGAGATGGACACTGAGAGATCTCTGTTGTATGAAAACTCTGCCAAAGGGAGAAGGTCTACCTAGTTGTCTTGTTGGAAATTGATGTAACAACGAAGGAATTGCTCTAAGATTTGATTAGTCTTTTCCGACTGCCCGTCGGTTTGTGGGTGGTGGCTTGAACTGATTCCCTGCTCAATGTTCAACATCTGCAAAAGCTCCCGCCAGAAGTTGGCAACGAACTGTCCACCGCGATCCGAAATCACCTTGGACGGAAAAGAATGTAATTTCACAATGTGTTTTAGAAATAGTTCTGCCAATTTTCAAGCGGTGGGTATGGTGGTACAGGGGATGAAATGAGCTTGTTTAGAAAAGAGATCCGCTACCACTAGAATGCAGTTGTGACCCTTGGAGACTGGTAAATCAGTGATAAAGTCCATTGAGATTGTCTCCCAGGGTCTGCTTGGTGTTTCTAAGGGTTGCAGTAGACCTGGAGGTTTTCCTTTACGGGTTTTGGCACTGAGGCAAATGGGGCAGGAAGCAACATATTGGGAAATGTCTTTGCGCATGCCCGGCCACCAGAATTGCCGTTGTATTAAATGTAGCGTCTTCACATAACCGTAGTGCCCTGCGGTGGGGGCATCATGGCATCGCTGTAAAACCTCCTTCCGCATACTGTCGGGCACATAAAAGCGGTTTCCTGCTAGCCAATCCCCTTGTTGGGATTGATTCAGTTTAGCTTTGGGTGCTCTATCCCCCTCCCTTTCCACTTCAGTCTTAAGTTTCGATTTCCATTCCTGGGAACCGGTAGGGAGGGGTGGCGTCATGCGGCTGCGTGTAGTTACAACGCCTCCCAATTGCGTAGGTGAGAAGACTGTATCTATAGTCTCCTCCCTTTTGCTTTTATGTTGGGGCATGCGCGAAAGGGCATCTGCAAGAAAATTGGTTTTCCCCGGTAGGAAGTTCAAGGTGAACTTGAATTTGGAGAAAAATTCGGCCCACCGTAATTGTTTGGCATTTAGACGGCGGGGGCTTCGGAGGGCTTCCAAGTTTTTATGGTCTGTCCAAACTTCGAATGGGTGGCGCGCCCCCTCCAGCCAATGCCGCCAATTAGTGAGGGCAGCCTTCACTGCAAAAGCTTCCTTCTCCCACACATTCCAATTCCTTTCCGCCTCGGAAAACTTTCTGGACAGAAACGCACAAGGCCGAAGCTTCTCATCCTCCCCCTTCTGCAATAGTACTCCCCCAATTGCTGTATCGCTGGCGTCGACCTGTACTATGAAGGGGTAGTTTTCGTCGGGGTGGCGGAGCACTGGTTCTGTAATGAATTGCATTTTCAAGCGTTCAAAGGCCAACTGGCAATCAGGCGTCCATTGTAATTTAGAGTTGGGCTTTTTTGCTAGATTCCCCTTGTCTTTAGTTTTCAACAGTTCAGTCAGGGGAAGCGCGATTTGCGCGAAGTTTGCAATAAATTCCCGGTAAAAGTTGGCAAACCCCAAGAAAGATTGCAGTTCTTTACGGGTAGTGGGAGTTTGCCATTCCTGGATCGCCTGTATCTTAGCCGGATCCATTCTTAAGCCATTTTGGGATATACAGTAACCAAGGTAAGTCAGTTCAGTTTTATGGAATTCACATTTTGACAATTTAATAGGCAGTTTGTTATTCATTAAGGTGGCCAGAACCTTTTTGACCAATTTTATATGCTCTTCTTCTGATTCTGAATAAATTAACACATCATCTAGGTACACCACCACTCCTTTATAGAGAAATTCATGTAGCACTTCATTTATCATGGACATAAACACAGAGGGTGCTCCTGTCAAGCCAAACGGCATAACTAAGTATTCATATTGCCCGAGGGATGTGTTAAAAGCTGTTTTCCACTCGTCCCCAGCCTTAATACGAACATGGAAGTAAGCTTCTTTCAAATCTAGTTTTGTAAAGATCTTACCTTGAGCCACGACGTTGAGAAGATCCCGGACGAGCGGGATAGGGTAGGCGTTGTTGGTTGAAACAGCATTAAGTCCTCTGAAGTCTGTGCATAGCCTAAGTCCTCCGTCTTTCTTTTTTACGAAGAGGACTGGCGCTGCATGGGGACTGTTGGCTGGACGGATAAATCCTCTTTGAAGATTAGTGTCAATGAACTTTCTGAGTTCTTCTCTTTCCTGGAGACTCATAGGGTACAGCCGGCCTTTGGGCAGCGAGGCTCCGGGTAAGATTTCCACCACACAATCGGTTCGTCTGTGCGGGGTAGAGTATCGGCTTCTTCTTCGGAGAAGGCCGGTAAATAAGTCCAATAGGGTTTAGGAATCCTGTTTATTTCCTCCTGGGTAAGGAGGGCCATCTCGGTGTGGGTTGGATTGGCGCCCCAATTTTGATCCCACCGATGGTCTTTGCAGTTGGAATGGCTGAAGGTGACGCTTCCTTCGGCCCAATTTATGTAGGGGTTGTGATCGCATAACCATCTACTTCCCAGGATTAACGGGTACTTGGCAGTGGTGCTGATGACGAAAGATCTTTTCTCCCAGTGTTGGCCCATGCCCGTCACCACTGGTATTGTTTCAGTCGTGACGGGGTTCATATTGGTGCCATCCATTTGTTCGAAGATGACTGGGGTTTTTAATTCCCGCACTGGTAATATCAGTCCGTTAACCAGAGCGGGGGCAATAATGTCTCTCGAGCAGCCTGAGTCAATGAGGGCTTGTACACGGATGTGCATTTTTCTCTCAGGGTTTAACAAAGTCACTGGCATAAACAGTATGGACCCTTGCGGTCGGTCCCTGGTTGGGGTGGACCGAGGGTGGATCTGCCGTTCGGGTCCCTTTACGACAGATCCATTTCGTTTCCCGACTGGGGGCTCTCTGGATTCTCCTCCCCGGTTAAGGCAGTGGGGTCGTACTCCATGAGTTCCTCTACTTCCAACCCCCTGTCCGGGACGTTCCGTTGCGAAGTACCGCGGCCCCTGCCCGATCTGGGAGCGGGTGTTGGGCGTTGAAGGTAGAGTTGTCCCTCCGGCAAATGCAAAGTCGTACCTTGGCTGTAGATTCCGGCATTTCCACAGTTACGGGATTGTCCAAGGGGATCTTCTCAACGTCGTGGCTCAAGGTGATTTCGGATCGCGGCGGACAGTTCGTTGCCACCTTCCCCTTTCGGTGAGAAGTCTGCATGGGAACATGTGCACCTGTGGAGAAAGCACTTAGACACTAGAAGCATTAGAAAATGGAGTCTGCGCAGCTCATATATACATTGAACCTGACAGGACGAGGTTCATACTGGGAAGAACATCACCGCCACCATAAAAACAGCTCTGAGGGAGTGGACACCGGCCGAGGGGAAGGGTTTGTCCGTGGCTTCATGGTGACGGACGCCGGAAGCAACATGTTGGCAGCCCTGAAAGATGCATCCCTCCTGGGCCTGGTGTGTATGGCGCGCAAGTTGCACCCTGGTAATGAGGGACTTTCTCGGGCTGGGGAGCAGGCTGAGGGACAGCTGGGATGAGGGAACTTTGTGGACGTGCAAACTGCTGGACAGCTGCCGTTGCATCGCTTCCCACTTATCCCGCAGTGTCAACTCTTCCCATGAGCTGCTCCAGAGGCAGGGGGAGGGGGGACCCCGAGCACCACCTCTATCAGGACCTGTCCACCCGCTGGAACCACCTATGACATGATATGTCGTTTGTTGGATCAGAAGGACCCGTTGCAGGACATCCTGTCATTGGCGGAGGTTCTGAGGAGGGAAGGGGAGCTCAGCCTCAGCTCCATGGAATGGAGAGTCCTTTCCCAGGTGTGCCAGTTTCTGAAACCCTTTAAGGAGGCCTCCGAGCTCCTATGCTCTTGCGAGGTCAGCCTGGGTCAGGTCATCCCCCTGATCCATGGACTCGACCAGTTCCTGGCCAAAGAGCTCGAGCAAGAGCAAGAGCTGCTCCCCAGGGTCAGGGACTTTGTGAGGAGGATGCAAGCATGCGTTGCCGAGTGCTTGCATCCTCTGCACCACGAGGCGCCATACCATATGGCCTCCCTGTGTGACCCCCGTATCAAGGGCAGAATCGCCATGCGGGAGGGTGAGATGCAGCACTGGAAAAAGGAGCTCTGCTGAGCGGTGATCCCTTTCCATCAAGAAGAGAAGGCAGGACAGAGGGAAACGGGCAGGGGCGAGGGGTGGGCAGTGGAGAAGGAGGAGGAACTGGAGGAGAAGGAGGGGCAGGAGATGGGAACTAGAGATCCATGCCAGGAGAGACCCACTGCAATTAACCCACTCGATCTCTGGGCCTCGTCAGTTGGCTGTGTGGTTGGCCGCAGCACAGTGGATTATGTGTCTCGCAGTGGAGGACTCGGCGGGGGCCATGGTGTGAGAGTACCTTGCGGAGCCCACTGAGCCCCCCCAGGCCAACCCGTTGGAGTACTGGGCAAGTAAATCTGCCTTGTGGCCAGACCTGTCCATCGTGGCAACCAACATCCTGTCCTGCCCTCCCACCAGCGTGCAGAGCAAGCAGGTGTTCTCCCACCTGGGAGACCTCCTCCGTCCCCTCCGTGCACTTCTGCACCCAGACCTGGTGGACATGTTGACCTTTGCTAAGGTCAACCTCCAACTGCTTGGGCATCCCTCCATGGAGCTGGACGTAACTGAGCTCTGAGCTATCCCAGTCTACTGCGGTTCTAGGCCAAGCTCCTGTGAAGCGGTCTCCAGCCGGTTCTCAGGGCTGATTCCGTGTCGTCCTCCTCTCCCGGAAAAGTTCCTGGATGCTCCCTCTTTCAACCTCTCCCTCTCTGGCTGTCACCAATACGACTCTGTCATGCCTCAGGTGGGGTGGGCCACCTTATGCTGCCCTCACTCTGGGATTTAGGGTTGCTTGCGAAGTCCCAGAGTACCCTCCCAACCCTTCTGACCTCCATAGCTTGGCCAATAAACAGGCATGAGGAGCAAAAGGGTTTATTTTGAAGGAAGTCAGTTACTCAAACAACACGCAAACAAACAAGGTGCCTTAGCAATAGTCGATGGGTGAAAGTAAAAAAAAAATGGCCCTAGCATGACTGAATTCACTGTCCTTCTGTCTGCCAGGCCTGTCTTCTCACCCTACCTGGATGAGGGCCTCTCTCCCTAGCAGAAACCTCCTCTGGCCTGCTCCCTGGGAGAAAGAACACGGCCTTTTTTCCTCCCAGACTTCTTTAGCACCAGCCCCCTGTGTTCTGATCGGCCAAAAAGGCGCTAAAACGGCCCAGGGGCTCCTGGGAATTGTAGGCAGGTCTGCTCCCACTGCTTACAGGCTTCTGAGGCCTTGCTAGGCTTCCTGGCACAGCCAGATCATGACAGATTCTTCCCCATGGCTTGTCCTGCCCATCCCCTCCTTTCCGCATCATTCGCAATCCCTGCTTCTCCCTCTCCCTCTCTGGAGTCCGACCCTTCGGCGACCTCTCTTGTCTGTCCTGTCCATCCCATCCTTTCCGCGAAGGCAGGATCATGGGTCATCTTGGAGGAAGCCTCCACTTGGATACTGGAGGGATGTCCAGTGCTCCATGCATGTCCAGCTTGTTTATTCCACCACGCGAGGTGCAGACAACACGGCGCCGATGCCGTGAAGTTCCCCATCTGGAGGACATATGTCGGTATCTCACCCGCCAGGTTGTGTGTTTGTGTGTGCAAGGCCTCCACGTGCGACAACTTGTCTGGTTGGAGGATTTTCTTAGCAGATTGTGGCTGGGTCATTTTGGTCTGTGGTGGCCAATGACATCCATCTTACTGCAAAAGTGGACAGTAGCCTCCGACCGGGAGGCCTGGCGGGCAGGCACATGGGGGGTGCTGCCGGACAGCGGCCCAACACCCTGACCTTGAGGGGCGGGGCGGCCCACTATCACCTCCCCAAGCCCGCCAGGCCCGGTGGCCACAGACATTAACCACCGTGCTACAGAAGCAGAAAGTAGTCTTTGATCGGGAGGCCTGGCAGGTGGGCACATGGGGGGTGCTGCCCACCAGCAGCCCGACTGCCCGCTCCCGAGAGGGGAGGCAGCCTGCCACCGCCTCCCCAAGCCTTCCAGGCCCGGTGGCTGCAGACATCAATCACTGTGCTGCACAAGTGGAAAGTGGCCAGCAGCCTGACCCCCCAACCCTGAGAGGGGAGGCAGCCCGCCACTGTCTCCCTGAGCCCGCCAGGCCCAGCAGCCGCAGACATCAGCCACCTTGCTGACCCTCCAGAAGGTACCCTCCAGGAGGTCTGGCAGGAGGGCACATGGGGGGTGCCGCCGGCCAGCAGCCAGATCCCCCAAGAGGGGAGGTGGCCTGCCTTCAGGTCCACCTCACAGGGCCAAAGTGAACTAGTATTGAATGGGAGTTTCCTGGGGGTATCGAATTTGGGAATGTATAACTCTGAGATCCATACTGCAATCTTGACCAAACTTGGGTGATTGCTGGAGGAGAGCCTGCTGCACATTCTCTGCGAATATGGGCTCTCTAAGTGCTAAGGGGGCCGCTTTGATGAACAATGAACACCGAACACGTTTGGTAACGGGACATGTTCGTTTCAGTTCTTTTGTTCGTGTTCATCGTTGGCAACGAACAATGAACAGCCTGTTTAGGTTTTCCCCCCCGTTCGTGCCCATGTCTACTGCCAAGGCAAGTCTTCCCCATCCTATAATTATGCATTTGATTTTTCCTACCTAAATGCAGAACTTTACATTTATCTCCATTGAAATTTATTTTATTTGTTATAACCCTGTTTTCCAGCCTGTCAAGAACATCCTGTATCCTGACTCTGCCTTCTACTGTGTTTGCTACCCTTCTTAATTTAGTATCATCTCCAAATTTAATAAGCATTCCCTCTATTCATTCTCCCAAATCATTTATAAAAATGTTGAACAGAACAGGTCCCAAGACTGATCCCTGAGGCACTCCAGTTGTCACTCTTCTCCAAGAAGATGAGGAACCATTAAAACCACTCTTTTGGGTGTGATCAGTCAACCAGTTACAGATCCACCTAACCGTAATAGGATCCAAACCACATTTTGCCAACTTGTCAACAAGGATATTATCTTATCAAAAGCCTTACTGAAATTGAGATAAACTATTTCTGTGGTATTATCCTGATCCAACAAGGTAGTAACTTTCTCAAAAAAAGGGATAAGGTTTGTCTGACATGACTTGTTCTTGAGAAACCCATGCTGGTTCTTAGTAATCACAGCCATCCTTTCTAAATGCTCAGAGATTGTGATGATTTGTTCTAAAACTTTCCCAGGTATAGACTTCAATGGGATGTGTTATTAGTTACCCGAATCCTACTTTTTCTCCTTGAAGATGGGGACAACATTTGCCCGCCTCTGGTTTTTTGGCACCTCACCTGATCTCCAAGAATTCTAAAAAATAATGGACAGAGGTTCATAAATTACATTTATGAGTTCTTTTAGTACCCTTGGATGCAGTTCATCTGGCCCTAAGGGCTTTGTTTCATTTAAAGAAATTTGGTGTTTATGTACTACCCCTAGGCTGTAACTCCCTTCCCTCATCATGTGTTCTCTTTATGCCACGTTGAGCACCATTTCCCTCACAGGAGAAGACTGAGGAAAAGTAGGAATTGAGCAGTTCTGCCCTCTCTTCATTACTAGTTGCAATTTCACTTTCCTGTCCTTGCAATGGGCCTACCAGGTCCATGCTCTTTTTCTTACTTTGAACATAAGAATGTTGTTGTTATAGCATCTCTTGCTAGCCTAAGCTCATACTGAGTTTTAGCTTTTCTAACACTCTCCCTACGAGCATATTTGTTTATATTCATTCTTGGTTATAAGGCCCTCCTTTAATTTCCTAAATTAGTATTTTTTATTTCTCGATTCATTAGGAAGCTGTGTATGGAGCCACCTTGGCTTCTTTAGGCTTATCCCATTTTTCCTTCTCATAGGAATCGTTTGTGATTGTGCGTTCAGTATTTCGCCTTTAAGAAACTCCCACCCCTCTTGAACTCTTTTCTCCTTAAGTATTTCTGACCATGGGATTCTACCCAGCATAACCGTAAGTTTGTTGAAATTTGCCTTCCTGAAGTCCAACTTACATGTCTACATACAGCTTTTCCCTTCCCCAAAACTGGAAATTCCAAAAGTACATGATCACTGCTTTCATCTTGTCAACCAGTTCTTCCCTGTTGGTGAGAATCAAGTCCAAGATAGCAGAACCCCTTGTTTTCCTCTCCACTTTCTGAAAAATGTTATTTGCATAGAAATTTTTATTTTATTACTAGAGTTAAAGCTAAAAGCCTAATAAAAAGGGCAAAGAAATAAAAGGAAGAAATAATGAAAGCATGCAAAAAAGAAAAAGACAAATTAGAAATAGCAGAAAACAATAATACATGTTTTCATTTACCATTTTTCTCTACAACACCTATCTTATTTTAACAAACATCATACTTTAAATTTTAATCTCTCTCAAACTTCCTTTTCCAATACTGCCTCCCTTCTATTTATTTTTTCCCAAATTTATCTTCTTAAAAATCAAAACCACAAATAATCAAATCATTTTTCCTTGTTTCATGCAGAAAGTCAATAAGGGGTTTCCAGTTAGCCATAAAAATAGACAATGTTAGTCGTCAACATTTTTTTCTATTATCATATGAATTCGAGACCAAAATTTTTTAGCTTTACGGCAAGTCTACCAAAGATGATAAAATGTTCCTTCTTGTTTCTCACATTTCCAACATTTGTTTGACATAGCTTTACTCATTTTTGCTAATTTGTCCAGAGACATATACCACCGATACATCATTTTATAAAAATGTTATTTGTCTGGAACTCAAAGTTCAAAGCATTTATCATATCGGCCAGATAGTCCATTTGGGCCTGGTGTTGTCCCTATTTAAATCTTTTTAATTACTTCCACCAGTTCTTGAATTGTTATTGGGCTGTTCATCACCTGATGTTCCTCCATAATTTTAGGTTAATTCTGTTATATAATCATTATATTTCTTTGAAGAGATATCCTGTCTTCTGTACAAGTTTGAATAATATTTAAAGAGAGTCTTTTGAATGGTCCTGTTATCCATTAGCATAGTATTCCCATCTTGCAATTTTAAAATCATTTTCTTCTCTCTTTTCTCAGTTTATAAGCCAACCATCTTTCCGGTTTATTGGCAAATTCGAAATTTCTCTGCTTGGCATAGTTCAGTTTTTTCTCTAAATCTTTTACTGTAAACACTGATAGCTGTTGTTGCAAACATTTTATCTTTTGTTGCACCTTAACATTCCCTGGTGCAATTTTTAATTCTTCCTCCTTTAAAAAAAATTATTTATTTATTACATCACGTTTCTAGACCGCCCTTCCTGTCAGACAGGCAATTTCTTGCAAAATACTTTGCATTTTTTCCTGGTTTTTTAATTCTGAATTATGACGTATAAAGTGGCCTCTTATGAATGCTTTGCTTGCATTCCAAACCATTCTCAAATCTGTACATTTGTTCAGATTTAATTTAAAAAATTCTTTCAGCCTTTTTTACAATCATCAACAATTGCCTCTTCCTGTAGTAAAGATTCATTTAGTTGCCACCTGAATGTATAGATTTGGTTCTGTAACTTAATCTTATGGGGTTATAGTCTGAAAAAGACTTCGGTAATATCTCCACTTTAACTATTTTGGTCACCAAATTTTTTGATACCCAGACCATATCTATGAGCAGAACTACAAGTGACAAAAGGCACAGGTTGGACACTTGTCAGCTTCCCTCAAGTTTTGATGGGAAATGTAGGCAGCTTGGCGGAATGTTGGACAAGTGACAGTTGAAAAGTTCATTGGACAGCAGTTGGAGAGCCAAGCTGCAAGACTAGGATGCCTACATTTCCCATCAAAACTTGAGGGAAGCTGACAAGTGTCCAATCTGTGCCTTTTGTCACTTGTAGTTCTGCTCTAAATGTGATAGGGATTTATGTCTCTCTGAGTAAAATGTATATTCTATTGAATCGCCATTTTTTGTCTCTAAACATCCACCAAACCCATATTATCAAACATGTCAAAAGAAACTTTTGGTAATTTACCTTGAATATCCTTTATATTTTTTTCAGAGCACCTATTTATTTCTGGAGAAACAACACCATTCTAATCACCCATCAGCCAACAGTTTTCATAAAGCAGATCAGCCAGTTTTGCCCAAAGATGTATTGTCGAAGGCTTTCACGGCCGGAGAACGATGGTTGTTGGGGGTTTTCCGGGCTGTATTGCCGTGGTCTTGGCATTGTAGTTCCTGACGTTTCGCCAGCAGCTGTGGCTGGCATCTTCAGAGGTGTAGCACCAAAAGACAGAGATCTCTCAGTGAGAGATCTCTGTCTTTTGGTGCTACACCTCTGAAGATGCCAGCCACAGCTGCTGGCGAAACGTCAGGAACTACAATGCCAAGACCACGGCAATACAGCCCGGAAAACCCCCAACAACCATTGCCCAAAGATATTTGTAAAACCTCCCTTCCTCCTCATTTGGTGCATAGATCCCCACCATCAAAATTTTACTCCCATTTAGTATAGCCTCAGCCCCCACAAATCTATCTGAGTTATCAGATACAAGAAGTTCTGGTTTCAATACAGGCTTTATATACAATACCACCCCATTTTTCTTTTTGTTATCTGCAGAGACAAATTTTTCACCCAAAATTTTGTAATCCAAATATTTGATACTTTTTTCCTGATGTGAGTTTCTTGTAAGCAAATGATGTCAGCTCTCAGTTTTTTCAAATAATGAAATATTTTCCATCTTTTTTGAGGAGCATTCACCCCATTTATATTCCACGTTACACATTTGTAATCCATGCTTGGGTTTTAATTATCAGAGTCCATCTTTTCCTGTTCTTTCTGTTCCAATGAGAGCTGTTGTGGATCTTCTGGAGATTCTTCTTTCTTATATCTTTCCAAAACTTCTCTTGCCTTTGGAATCGAATTCAACCTAAATCTGTTGTTTAAAAGTAAAAATCATTCCTTCTAACTTGCCCCATCTAAATTGGATTTTCTTCTGTTTCAGGTTTTTAGTAAGGAATACATAATCCCTTGGTTTCCTAAAAATTTTGAGTGGTATGTCCTTTTGTACAATAACTGGAACCTCCTGTATAGTCAGTCAATTTCTTCTTATAGTGTTGCTGTAGAACTTGATCTTTTATCAACTTTCTGACAAAATGCACCATGATATCTTTTGGCAGTTTGTTCTGTATTGCGTGTCTGGTGGGAATTCTATATACTTTATCCAATTCCATCTGTACTCTTGGGATGTCCCACTGCATAAATTCTGCCAAGGCCTCTACCACCCTGTATTGAATATCTTCATCTTGTGTCTGCTCCTTAACATCTCTTAGCCTCAACACATAATCTTTCTCTCTTAGTTCCAGTAAGGCTAAGTTGTCTTGATGTTTCTCCAACTCTTTGTCAAGCACTGCCGTTCTACTGTCCAAAATCTCAAGCTGATTATTCAACTTCTTTACCTCCGCAGAGGTTTTTTTTAACAGCACCTTCAATATTTTTAATTTGCTTAGTTAAATCTGTTTTGCATTTCATAAAATTGTCTTCTATTTTCTTTTCAAATAAATTAATTTATTATCTAATTGGTCGATGAGTTTTTGCATGAGATCTGTGGGTGTAGAGGTGTCAATTGATGTTGATTGCTTCCTTATACCTTGAGACATTTTTCTGCTGAGTGGCTCTATTTCTCTATAAATGATCGGTGAGGTCTTTTTACAAACAATTGGTTAGCTTTCAATTTTGCACTCTGTTGCTCAGCTTTATTTACATTCCAGAGACTTTCAATTTTGCTCAGTATTTCTCAGCTTTGTTTACATTTCCAGAAACTTCAAGTTCATTACTTCAGCCTTAATTTCTACTATGCAGATTTTAGTCAGTCCAGCAAAAATACTTTCTTCAAATATAAGTTCACAAATCACAGAGAAAAGCAAAGCTTTTGGATTCCCTTAGTCTGTTAAATCTTTACTTCTCATATGGAGTTTAAAAGCTTCCTGCTAGTAAAGTATTACTCTTATCACGATCACGAAGAAAGGGGAAAAAAAGAGAAAAGTCCAGGAAAGCAGTATATTATCTCACCACACAGTAGGTAATTGTGTCATAGATCTAATTAATTCTTTGAAGTTAGTAGATTAAGACCTGGGGGTAGCTTGCCTTTAGATTCCAAACACAGCTGCGAGTCGATGTTTCTCCGCGTCTCCAAACAGCTCCAAATTTCAAGCCACTACCCAGAGCAAATCTAGGCAGTAAGACCTTAAGCAGAGCTGTCAAACGGAGCCCAAGTGGATGAACTCATGATCCCTCTTTATCCAGAGCGATTTATTAACTGGAGTTGCATGTCCAGTCATTAATCAAAGCTGCGTTGTCTCTCCCAGCTGGGAAAACTTTAGGCAGCGATGCCCTCAGGTCAGAAAAATGAAGTTGTCAGCAAGACAAGTCAGGAATTTATTTGACCTTTCATTTTTAGCAGTTAGACTTCCACCAGATATCCGGGTAATTGAAATCTCTCATGACCATTATGTCCTGTCACTTTGAGAACTTTGTAATTTTGTTCTAGGAGTGTCTCATCCAAGTCCTCTACTTGGCTTGGTAGTCTATAGCAGACTCCCACCATAATATCCTATTATTTCTTAATCCTTTTATTTTTACCCAGAGCCTTTCAACTGAACTTCCGTCCTCAGATATATGTAGTTCTTGACTAATATATACCTCCTTTAGATATAATGCTGCTCCTCCCCCCTTCCTTATTTGTCTATCCCTTTTTTAAAAGTTATATTCCTCAAACCTAGTATTTCTGAGTGTCATCCCACCAACACACTCAGTTCATGTAGCAATGTTTTGGTCTCCTCAGCTAGCAGACTTTATCCAAACACAGATTCATCAACAGTAGGATGAATCTGTCTGTTTTAAAAACTCTCTTACTTTATAACTTTAGCAAGCTTTCTGAGAACAATTTTCCAGTAATTAATTCCTTAGATCTCTGTAAAGCTTTACAGTTTCAGGAAAAGGAACTTACATCACCACAAGCCGGTTGTGTCAGTAGTGTTAAGTCCCTTGAAGTTAAAATCATAATTTACCCCGGTCGTGAGCCAAGCTGTTTTCCCTGATCCCCGATCTCTGGTGCTCAGCACTCTAGAGCAACTGCCCAGACTGTTGTCTGTGCAGTTTAATCCTTGGAGAAGCTACCAGCACAAATGGTTAATCTCTTGCCCTCTCTTTGATCCAGAGAGAAAATCAGCTGAAATTGGCCATCCAGCCACTAATCTAATCTAAAATGCATTAGTCCTCCATGCCCTCTTACTATAGTATTCCTAGGATATTGCAGACTCTTAAATCAGTGTATTCATCATAGTAAAAACTGTGATAAGAAATATACATTCTCTCTTTCTCGCTCTCATTACAGGATCTGTTGTAGGAATCCGTTTGCCTGGACCTTCTAAACTTCCAGATTCATCTATATGCCAGTCCACTTCAGTTCCACCCATGACTCTGACCACCGCAGCTACTTCAGTTTTGTCCACAATCCCTTCTGTTTCACTGGCTCCTCTGACCACAGAGACCAACTCGGTATTGTCTGTCACCCCAACCACCATAGCTACTCCAGTGTTATCTGCACCAATTTCCTCTTCATCTGCATCTCTTACCACTGAAGTCACTTCAGTTTTGTCTACACTCCCAGCTACCGAGGCTTCTTCTGTGTTATCCACAACCTCTAGTGCTGAGGCCACTTCATTATTGTTAGCACCCCCTACCATTGTGGATCCCTTAATATGGCCTACACACCATTCTACGGAGGCCACTTCTGCTTTGCTCCCATCCCCTCCTGTAAGCCAGAAATTGCAGACTCTTAAATCTGCGCCTGCATCTCCTGTTTCAGCTACTCAAGCAGCACCCATTATTCCTCCAGTACTTGTTCCTCTATCACAAGCTGGCAGTCTGACTCTGAGAATTTCTCCCTCAGGACTAAAAAGCATTATATCTGAGACAGATGCAGATCCTAAGATTGTTGGGCAACCAAGTAGTGCATCTAGTCTAATACCTCTTCAGACTGGCAGTTTTGCATTGCTTCAGTTTCCAGGGCACAAAATTGCCTCAGATTCCATTGTGAAACAAGTTGAGTCTCTTGAGTTAAAGAATATCAGTGAGAGATACGAGTTCAGTGCTGTTCCTATAGAAGAGAATACATTGTACACAGAAGAAGTGGAGTCAGATGTCACAATGTCCAGTATAAAACTAGAAGAAAATACATTGCCAGCAGAAAAACCAGTAGAGTTCCATTCTGAAGAAATCTTATGTGACAGAAATGCTGTTACTTCAGAGATGATTGAAAAGGATGCAGACATGGTGGGAAAACTATCAGAAGAGGCTTTTGGCTCCCGGCCTGATGCTGTATCATCAGACCATTCCTATCTTGGCGAAAAAATAAAATGTGATGAAATTAAGTTGAAGGTTAAGAAAAAACAGCATGTCAGATGTTCTGAAAATATGCTTGATGAGGTACCATATAGTTCAGAAAATGTTGCTGAGGGATGCTGTCCAACTACAGTTCTTGCACACAATTCATTACAAAATCAGATGGACACTACACAGTTAGAAAGCTCGAATGAGCAGCAAACACAACCTGACCAAACTCAAAACACAGCTACTGATTCAGGAGGAGTAAAGCAGACACAGTTGGAAATGGAAGAGATGTTGGTTGATGTACAGTCCCAGAAATTATGGGAGAAGCACAGAGTAAACATGAATGCTACAGAAAAGCTGCAGAAAAATACAAAATCATCTCTGAGTCGATGTGAGAACAAAGATCTGGAACTCCTAGGGAGAAATAAGAAGCCAAATGTTGACTCTGTATCAGTAGAGAGGGACAGGGGAAAAGAGAAAGAGAAACCTAAAATCAGTAGTGCCAAAGACCAAAATAATACATCAAGAAAGCAATATGTGGATAGCGGCCAAGAGTCTTTACCTAAAAGAGATGCAGTTTTTCAAGAGAACTCTAACACATCTACTCATGAAGACGTTGATCCTAGTTTTCAGGAAGATGATCAGACTGTTAAGGACAGCCTTTCTAAAGCCAGCAGGCCTTGCAGCAAAGCATCTACACAGTCAGTTGTTTTCAAAAATGAAAATATGGATGCTGATTATCATGCTGAGAAATTTGTTAGATGCACAAAACTGAATACAGTGAAAACCAGCCACTGCAGAAAGGATTATGCAGATATTATTGATATTACCATGGATGATATGGAGAAAGATGAAAAGACTGATGATTCTGCGGATGAGACAGTCGATGAAATATCTGGTTATCGAAGTGAAGATATTGTGAACATTGAAACACTGGTAAGTATGCAGTTCTTTGAAACGGAAAGTTCAGTTATGATAAATGGTTCTGATGAAAGAGCAGAACCATTGTCATGCATAGTGGTGAAAATATCCTACTATATAAAAGGCAAGCTGTATTGGCAACAACTCACTTTTTATCCCCACGCAGGGGCACTCGCAGGCCCCAGTCAACAGCAAAACAGCGTGCCTCGGAGGCCCCAGAGCGCTGCAGTGGTGGGACAGTCCAGTGCAGCAGTGAAGCTCCCCAGAGGTCCTGAGGAGGCTGCTACAGTGGCAGAAAGGCCTGACCCAGCAGTGTGGCCACTGCAGGGCCTTAGCAAGGCTATGCTGCCATGTCGGGCCTCCCTGCTGCCTGCACCAGGCCTCTGAGGGGCCTTGAGAGGGCCTGGTGTGGCGGTGCGACCCTCCCAAGGCCCTGCAGTAGCCGTGGATGCTGTGGGAAGGCCTGGCGTGGCAGTGCAGCCCTCACAAGGCCCTGCAGACCAAGACCAAATCACTTTTCTAGAGCCCATATTTTTCAACACAATGGGCTCTGTTGCTAGTTTCAAATATTTTCCTAACTACATACTTATTTGAGTACATGTATTTTTTTTTCTACAGTAGGGATCTAGGATGGTTTATGAAATACACAAATACAGTTTAAATATGTATGATAACTACATTCTGGCCCATCTTATTCAGGGCGAAGGGCCTTTTGATTCATGCCCCTCAACTTATGCCAAAGGCCAGCGTCTCTGGTCACAGCCATTCTTAAATACCCATCACAGAACAGGAAACATTAGCTCAGCCTTGATCTTGTACAGCTTGCAGAGATGTTCTTAAGAGCTCACCTCTCTTAAATAAATAAATAAATAAAACTTCTTAAATTAATCATTACAATGAAAATTCTTCCTCTGTTTCAGTAGTTGATGTAGATAATTAAAATCTGATATTCCACCCAAAAGCCCAGGGAGAGAGAAGGGGAAATCCCACAGTCAGAGACTCCTTCCTAATCCTGGGTGGAAATACACTAATTTGACTATGATTAGTGGATTAGGATCTTCTGGTTGCTGAAGCTAGTGTGCACCATCAGAGTCATCCTTGGGAAGGGAGAGGGATAAATAACCAGTTGTCATGTGCCTTGTACCGTCTCTGCTCCTAGGAAGAAGATTCCGTACTTACTTGTCAGATCGGCTGCTTTCCTGAAGTAGCTGCTCTAACAAGAAAATAGGGAACTTTCTCTAAACTTTCCCAATCCCCAGCAGCTGTTAGCAAGACCATTGAAGAGATGGCATTGGTGGCAAGATGTAGAGTTTGGGACGGGGGAAGGAAATGGGAAGGAGCTTCCTATTCAGCCTTCTCTTTCCCATTCACTCCATCCACAAAATGTTCTTAAAACCCTACTTGAGTTTAATAATGCAACCAGGTAATCTTCAGAGTTAGTCGTTACCGGAAATGGTATCCTCGCATAAATATGATTTATGGGGGAATTAGCTAGCAAGGAAGATAGCTATATGAGAGGCGGTAACTGGAATCTATCACCTTTGTATACCAGGTCCCTTCCTACAATAAAACAAATGAGTCTGGTGCTTAATATAAAACAGTAACTTTTATTGAACACAAGAACTTCATGCACATACACACCAATTACAAGGGGAAATAATCACACACACACACGTGCGCACACAGAGTCCTAGGAAATGTAGCCAGAAATTGGGGATAGCGAGAGGGAGTAAATATATCTACCTATCCTGGAGAAGGGAGTCCAGTCCGCGGTAAGGAGGGAGAGAGAGCTTCAAATGGTCAGTGTCCTCTGCAAGGCAAGAGGCTTGGAGCAAACCTCAAGGGAACAGCGCTTGTGGATCTGGAAACGTGTTCAAAGGAAGAGAGGCTTAGGGAAGAGACCCTAAGGGAGCAGCATCTTGGAGCTTGCATGATTTGAATAGGGCCAGAGCTCTACCTTTATAGGTAAAATATGCCCTGAGGTGGAAGAGCCCACCTAGCCATTAGAACAAAGGCTCCAATGGTTAGTTCCTGGGTTAGACAAAAGTCTTGAGTACTTTGATTGGCAGCTGCCGGGGTGTGTGAATACAAATGTAAAACTAGTTCTAGAGCCGCACAAAAAGGATAGTTTGCTGATGAAGTCCACCGGAGCTAGGTTAAGTGTTTTTAGGGAGGGGATACATTGTGCCAGGAACAACTGTACATGCTTATAAATGTCATTTGATTAGCTCCTTAATCACAGACAGGAGATCTCATCACGGAAGGAGGGAAAGGAATGTGCTAAGGGGGCTGACGCTGTGAATCCTTTGTTGCTCTGGGCACCAGTGGGGCTGGCGATGGCAGTAAATCCAATCAAGTCGTGGTCACTCCGCATTCCAAGGCAGCATTCTATGCATGCCTGGTTCTCCCGGGTGGCATAAGGCAATGGCAGAGGGTCCCTGATGGCCATACAGCAGCCATTTAAACTCCAGAGTCTTGTCCGCTTTTAATATCACACGCAGCTATATGAAAACTGCTGTACAACTGGCGGAGGCTGGGCTGACTGCTTACATAGTGACAAAGCTAGAATTGAAATTGAACCCTCTTACATCTTTCAATTCATACCTTAAACTCAAACAGATGTTTTAAAAAAGCATATTTCCTCCTACCCTGTGGTACTTCACATTCCATGTATTTTCTTACAGTAAAATTAATTTGGTATATGGTGCTTCATAATTTGTATGTGAGAGAGAGGTAGGTTAATACTTAAAGGGTATTTGGGTCAATTTTACCAGAGTTCATATATAGAAAAAAGAAGAAGCTTTGAATATTGGATGTCTAAAAGGTTCCATTCTTGTTGAGAATTCACATTAACAAAATTAATAAAGGAGTTAACATAAAGAGATGCCTCCAAGGACATCCAAAAGTCTTCCCAGTCTCCTAATGTCTGCTGCCAAATTGAAGGGCACAGTCTAGAGGTTCTTGACTGTTACAAGGAAGACATGGACGTGTTCCCAAAATAATCAACCAATTTCATTTATTAACTTACACAGTAAAAACTTCAACGGTGATGCAAAGACAAGGCAGTAAATTCTTTTATTGTACAATGTTTCCAAGATTTTGACCTTTGTTTGCATAGGTTTAGAGCACAAATATGCTAAAATGCCAACCAGTACTCCTCAAAAGCTTATAACCTGGAAACCTTGTTGGTCTTTAAGGTGTTACTGGGCTCAAATCTTGCTCATCTACTGCAGACCAACATGGCTGCCCTGTTAGCAGTCATACCTCTCTCCTTACCGAAAGGGCAGTTTATGAATATGAAATATCATAAGCCCTTTTTTCATGTGCCATAAGCATAGCACACTGCCTGGCCAGACAGGACAGATGCCAACCCCAGGTGGAGTTGGAAAATTTCCAGAAGGTGTATCAGGCTTACTAACTGCCCCTCCATGTCCCGGAGAAGCACTTAGGTGAAATAAAGAGTTCCTGCTTGATCTCATCAACTCCCTTCTGAGCCTTCCGTCACGCACCTTCCCAATTAGGGCTGTTCATGGACCTGATAAGCCCTTCTCATCCAGCAGTTGTGGGACATTAAGCAGCCTTCTCACCTATATGTATAATCAAGCCTTTCCCACTTTGTTTCACCTCCGGACAAGCTATTGTTTCAGGTGCAGAAGACGTAATTTTGCCCCAGGACATGTTTTGCTCTATAACTGGGCTGCCGCCAGCCATATGCTGTGTGCATGTCCTTGGATCCTAATCACACCCTCAGATGCGTGTCTTAGCCTCTTTCTTCTTGCCATGAAGTGCTGGCAGCTCACGCTCCTGCCTTTACAGACGTCCTCTCTCTCTCCTAGACTGGTAAATAACACCCTACCCTGAGTCTCTCTTCCTCACTAACTTCCCAGTTAGTCCTGTGTTTATGCTGTGTGTGATTGTCTGTGTTTGTCTTTACTATTTTAATTTAAAAAATTTCTGTTGAACACCTGCCTGGTTAATTCAGAGAGACCTCTAAGGGAACAATCCTGGTAAACATCAGTGGAGATATTCTAGTTACCCCCTCTTGCTGCATCTCTCAATGCTAATTTCTCCAGCTGACAAGAAGACTCCCCCATTTAGGGTAACAACCCACCTGAAGCTCTAGTACTCCTGAACACACTAGACCTTAAATGCTTGTTGCAGGGAGAAGTGCGAAATAATCCACACAAAGCTTTCATGTTCCCCTTCTTAGGGCTTGAATAAAAGTCCTTGCTCATAAAAACATTCTGTAGCAGGGCAATAGTGTGTATGCGTATGTGTGCAGGAGCGAGAGAGAGACTGGGAGTGCAACACATCATCCAGTAATTGTTTTCATTTGCTGTAATCAAAAACTGTAGGTGAATCTGTTTGCTTCCAAAATTATACTGAAGGATTCTAGCCTTGGTTTTTAGTTATTTAAGAGGGGTTTTTTTTCCTACCCTGATTCAAAAAATCTAAACAAGCAGTATTACAGGCCATTATGTATAGTAGGAGAGAAATTGCTGCCAGTTGTATCACCATTTTTTGACAATGTAGCTTTTGATGTGCAAGTGGTGTTTTCTTATTCTTTAATGTTCTGATATGATGGCTGTTGTGGGTTTTCCGGGCTGTATTGCCGTGGTCTTGGCATTGTAGTTCCTGACGTTTCGCCAGCAGCTGTGGCTGGCATCTTCAGAGGTGTAGCACCAAAAGACAGAGATCTCTCAGTGTCACAGTGTGGAAAAGATGTAGGTCATTTGTATCTACTCAGGAGGGATGGGGTTGAGCTGAGTCATCCTGTAAGAGTTTCCCAGGGTGTGGAATGCTAATGGCGGGAGGCTTCACTGTATCCTGAGGAGGTTCTTTTGCATATGGATTGGTACTTGATGTGCTAATCTTCTCTGCAGGGCTATTGTTGGGGATAGAATGTTTTGTTAGCCTGGTGTTTTTCAGAACTGGAAACCATGCTCTGTTCTTTCTTAAGGTTTCTTCTTTCCTGTTGAAGTTTTGCTTATGCTTGTGAATTTCAATGGCTTCCCTGTGCAGTCTGACAAAGTAGTTGGAAGTGTTGTCCAGTATTTTGGTGTCCTGGAATAAGATACTGTGCCCTGTTTGAGTTAGGCTATGTTCAGCCACTGCTGATTTTTCAGGTTGTCCAAGTCTGCAGTGTCTTTCATGCTCTTTTATTCTTGTCTGGATGCTACGCTTTGTGGTCCCGATGTAAACTTGTCCACAGCTGCAGGGTATACGGTATACTCCTGCAGAGTATACTCCTGCAGAGTATACTCCTTCCTCCCCCTCCATGGGGAGGAAGAATTGATGGGGTTTTTGAATCATCTCAACAACATCCACCTGAACATACAATTCACAATGGAGAAAGAAATTGAGGGAAAACTCCCATTCCTGGATACCTTGGTCATCCGCAAAGCAAACTTTCAGTTAGGTCACAAGGTCTACAGGAAACCAACTCACACTGATCGGTACTTACACAAAAACTCCAATCACCACCCCCGACAGAAAAGAGGCATAATGAAAACATTAGTGGATCATGCAAGACGGATATGTGAGCCGCACTTTCTCAATGAGGAAATTAATCATCTAAACCACGCACTTCAGGCAAATGGCTACTCCAGAAATGAAATCCGAAGAGCAATCAAACCCAGGATGAATCAAACAACCAAGGAAAAACAGTCTCCTACAGGAAAAGTGTTTTTGCCATATATCAAAGGAATTACTGATCAGATGGGAAAGCTTATGAAAAAGCATAACCTTCAAGCAGTATTCAGACCCACCCGAAAAATACAACAGATGCTACGATCAGCAAAAGACAGTAGAGACCCCCTCACCTCTGCAGGAGTATACCGTATACCCTGCAGCTGTGGACAAGTTTACATCGGGACCACAAAGCGTAGCATCCAGACAAGAATAAAAGAACATGAAAGACACTGCAGACTTGGACAACCTGAAAAATCAGCAGTGGCTGAACATAGCCTAACGCAAACAGGGCACAGTATCTTATTCCAGGACACCAAAATACTGGACAACACTTCCAACTACTTTGTCAGACTGCACAGGGAAGCCATTGAAATTCACAAGCATAAGCAAAACTTCAACAGGAAAGAAGAAACCTTAAGAATGAACAGAGCATGGTTTCCAGTTCTGAAAAACACCAGGCTAACAAAACATTCTATCCCCGACAATAGCCCTGCAGAGAAGATTAGCACATCAAGTACCAATCCATATGCAAAAGAACCTCCTCAGGACACAGTGAAGCCTCCCGCCATTAGCATTCCACACCCTGGGAAACTCTTACAGGATGACTCAGCTCAACCCCATCCCTCCTGAGTAGATACAAATGACCTACATCTTTTCCACACTGTAACACTGAGAGATCTCTGTCTTTTGGTGCTACACCTCTGAAGATGCCAGCCACAGCTGCTGGCGAAACGTCAGGAACTACAATGCCAAGACCACGGCAATACAGCCCGGAAAACCCACAACAGCCATCGTTCTCCGGCCGTGAAAGCCTTTGACAATACATCGTTCTGGTATGAATTTGATATTAAACAGATTGAAGATTTTGCAGAGAAGCGCCAATTTCATGTGTTTATTACTCTTTTTCAGAATGAAAGTGAATCTAGTGAAGGAGAGGAGAATGTGGACATTGAGACTGTGGAAGAACTTTCAGAGAAAATTAATATTGCTCGCCTAAAAGCTTCTGCTGCACATGCCATATTGTCAAAGCAACGGTAAGCATATATGTATTTAGTAGCATGGGGATTTATTACCATACTTCAATTTTGTTTGTTCAGAAAATGCATGTCTTGCTCCTCAAACAAGATGGTATTTGGAACAGTTATTTTTACCATCATTTGGGTAGTTTTTAGATTGAAAATAGTGCAAAGCTCTAGCTGTACAGAAGGTTATTTTGATGCAAATGGCTTTCATTTAGAACTGAAGTTTGCTGGTTATCTTTTTTTCCTACAGTCATTTCATAAGCTACTGTTATTTTTACCACACATTCTCAGTTAAAAGTCCTTGAGGCAGTTTATATAATATTACAAATAAAACTAATAGAAAAATAATAGGATTAGAAACGGACATTTCCAAAAGCTGTAACAGTACAACCATGTGCATAAGGCTGGGCAGCAGTAGTAAATAGGAATGTTTGCTTTAGGTTTCCGATTCAGGTTTTTTAATCTGAATTGGGCCCAATTTGGAAAGATTAGGGATTCCTGAAATGGCCTCAGCATTGCTGAGCTGATTTGGGAATCCCAAAGTAAAGCTTTCCAAAGCAATTCGGATCGCCTCGGAAAGCTTCAGACAAAGCGGCAGCATTTTTCTAGCTGTTTGCATTTGCAGACAGCAAGAAAAGTTTCAAACTTCCTGCCCTACCGCTTTTTTCATCCAATGGTTGGGGGAGGAGGGAAGCGGCAAGAGAAATGTAGCTTTAAACTTCCTGCCCTGCTGCTTTTTTCATCCGATGGGAGGGGGGAGGGGGTTTCCTCCTCCCCCTCCCATCAGGTGAAAAAAGCAATGGGGTGGGAAGTTTGAACTTCGAAAGCTGCACTTTTCTTGCTGCTTGCAAGCGGCAAGAAAAGTGATGGTTGTTGTGGATTTTCCGGGCTGTATAGCCGTGGTCTTGGCATTGTAGTTCCTGACGTTTCGCCAGCAGCTGTGGCTGGCATCTTCAGAGGTGTAACACCAAAAGACACCAAAAGGCAAGAAAAGTGTTGCTTTGAGCTTCAGTGTGCTCTGTAAAGATTCCCGAATCTTTACGGAGCATACCGAAGTAGTTTAAACACCTGAAGCCGCTTCTGGATTTGGGAAACCTGAATCTTTTTTGGGTACACACCCCTAATAATAAATATCAAAATGATAGAACTGGTCAAAAGGAAAATGAAATAGATTAAAACAACCAAAACAAATTAACTACCTAGAGTGCCAGTTCATAAATGTCTAGGAAGATAAGATTTTTACCTAGTATCTAAAAGTTAATGAATTTGGTTTCAGGAGAATAGCTGTGGGAAGGGATTTACAAAGTCAAGGAGCTGCAACAGAAAAGCCCTGACTCTGTTTAATTTGCATTAGAATATTGGAGGCACACAGAAGAAGCTTTGTAAAGAGCAATAATAATATTATCATTGACTAAAGTTCTCTCCTGTATCAGTCAGCACCATCTAAGCAGGTCTACTCAGAAACCTTCTCGGGTCTATTCAGTGTGGCTTACTCCCAGGAAAGTGTTCTTAGGATTCCAGTCTAGGTCTTCTCAACCAGCTAGCATATGAGGATAGGCATGAATTCCTAGCTTGGTTCCTTGTCTCACAAATCTGACATCAAACTCTAGAGCCTTTTAGAAAGCTGAATTTACTCACAGATGCTACATCAACTTTTCAGTATTGGTCTTGTTGGAATCATAGGGTTGGATGGTCCCTCTAGGTTCATCTAGTCCAACCCCCTGTGCAATGCAGGAAATTCACAACTATCTCCCCTCCCCATACCCGCAATGGCCACTGCTCTATACCCGGAAAATGGCAAAACACTGTCAGGATCCCTAGCCAAACTGGCCTGAGGAAACTCTTATTCCATCCTCCTTTAGAGCAGTATGTATATGAAGCCCTAGGACTTGGATCTGTTAGAGTATTTCCACAGGCAGAATGATTTCTGCCAGTAGAGTACCACTTTTTCACTTCTTCCTCTGTCTGCAGCCAAAAATACAGCTCCTGAGTCTTCCCTGTCTCCGAGAAGCAGCATTTCAGGAGTTATTTTGGACTGCAGCAGGAAGAGGGGGATCAGAAGGTTGTGCTCTGTGAGCAGAAACATACTGGTGGATCTAAGCTTAGGACTGGTTGAAGGACTTTTCCCCATATGTTAGCAGGGGTCTAGATGAGGTAGTGTGTTTCTGTAGGTGGATCATCCTTGTTGGGATGGCATGTATAATTTCAGTTAATAGCTGGCATATCTGAATGCATTTTATGATCAAGATTTTGTGAAAACAATAAAATATTCTAGATGGTATTTAACTTCTCCAAAACTACGTAGCATCAGTCCAGCCATTTTGCTGGAAACGGCGGTGGAATATGTAAATAAATACATTGTTAGTGGCATTGCACATCTGTAAAGAAATTTCAGTCAGATACTTTTTTCACATTGAGCAAATTACAGAGTTTTCTCTTCCAATGAGAATTCCTATGACACCGGATCTCTCTCTCTCTCTCTGTCTCACACACACAAAAAAGGGAAAAGAAAATTGATTGCTATTCTTTCGATGGCAGCACAATCCACTGTTGCAGCTGCATGGAAAGCCCCTACTGCTTTATGTCATAAGAAAATATGGGATCACTATTTCATGGAAAAGACCACTGATCAAATTTCTCACATTAATTCAGACTCTTATCGCTCTAGCTTTTTAGGAGATTGGATTCTTATCTTAGATTATATGGCTAATGAGTATAAAACCTGGTAAATAATAACTGTTTGATCCATATTTTAAGTTTTATTGATGAAACAGACGACAGAAAATGCTTACGTTGAGAGAGAAAGCTTGGACTTATTTGAGAGATCTGAGGCTTGCAGAAAAATGAATTTGTGTCGCATTGCATGGGTTAAAATCTGTTTTTTTTTTACACTTGTGGCTACAGATAAGTGATTGGGGATTGTTACATTTTAAATGTTCGCTTTTAATTCCATGTTTTGTCAGGCTAGAAATCCACATAATTTAGATAAAACTCATTTTTATTTTTCCAGGCATATTGTTCGTGACCACTCAAACAAGGCAATGATAAAGACTCCTAAGGTAGGTACAAATTTATTCTTCAGTTCTTTATGGTCATTGTTGCCAGTCCAAAAGTACAGTAACTTCTTGGTTTTTTGTATTGATAGCATCCTGAGCTGTTGAGCAAAAAGCCAAAGAATGAGGAGGAAGCCTTTGCTAACTACCGCCAAACTCACACAGCAAATGAACGTCGCCGGCGAAAGGAAATGAGGGGACTCTTTGAAAAACTAGAGGCGACTTTGGGATTGCAAATGGTCCCCAAAGTTTCCAAGTGCTTCATCCTCAAACAAGTAAATATTTTATAGTATAGCTGCACTTAACTAAGATGAAATTTTTTCCATTAACATGTAGGGTTGTTAGTAGGGTTGTCACCTGATTAAAGAAAACTTTGTTGATCAATTGTTTCTATATTAGAAGACTAATAAATTCAGTCTGCATACATTTTCAAAGGAGAAAAAACAATAGTTCTGAAGAGAGAAGTTCATTTTACATTCGACTCATGTAGGTGTCGTAGGAGGCACTATTTTAAAAGGGTTCCCACCTTACCTGATAGAAAAGTGGGAATGCCTCCTCTAAAATGGCTTTTAGTATTTGTAGTAAATATAATTACCATTTTTCAGAAAGTGTGCTGTATGAGAGTTCATGGTCGAGGTCACAGTTGCAGTACCAAATGGGTACTGCACATGCACAGGCTTGCCACAGGAGAAACTTCTTGAGTTCTAAAGAATGCCTGAGGCACTCCTTGGCCCTGTCATACACCTGGTTTTCCTGCTCTTTGGCATACTGATTGGGGATGGGAGCGCATTCCTTCAGTTCTCTCTCTGCCATCCCAGAGAGTAGATGCTTCTATTTAGCACATGCTATCTTCTCTTCAGTTCTTCAGAAATAACAAGACTCTTTTGCTTGCCTTTTCAGCAAGAAATAGCTCTCTCTAGATGAGAATTTTTTCCCTTAGCCCCTGAACAGCATGATTCAATTGTCTTTGCCCAGTCTTAAGTAGAGATGGGCACGAACAGCAATACGAACGAAAAAAAGCCACGAACAACCCAATCTGCTGTTCGCAAACAAGCTGTTCGTGAGGCCACATTCTAAATGAACAAGTGGTCGTTGCAAGCCTCATTTGTTGTGTTCGTCAGCTGTTTGTCAAGCCAGACAGTCTGGTGCCTTTCAATCAATTCCTCTGGCAACATGGGCATGGACTGTCTGAATTCTGTCTGATTTCCTTTTGGCTTTCCTTCTGGCTTGTAAGTTGTAACCCCTCAAAGTAGCTTCCAGCAGACAGTCCAGTCTTTTCCACTGTGAAAAGAAAATGACAGGAAAGGGGATCCCATGGAGATTCTCCCCGCCCCTCTCGCACCAGGCCACAGCAGCCCGGCGGTGCTGGCTTTCCCGGTGCAAGAGGCACAGGGAGATCCTCCCTGCTGCCTGCCAGCTGATAGTTTAAAGGGATCTTTAAAGTGGGTTGGAGGGGAGGGGGGGCTAAGTGGGGGGTTGGGTGTGGGTGTGGAGCCCCACAAACAACAAACATGTTCGTTAAACAAGTGAGGTTTGTCAGTGTTCGTTGTTTGTGGATGACAATGAACAGCGTGTTCAGTTTTTTCCCCCATACCCATGTCTAGTCTTAAGCCTACAGCTGCATTTTCTCAATCCCAATGGGTATTTTATTCCAGGATTGATGATGGAGGCTTCAGACTCAGATTTAAGAAAGTTAAATATGTTGAGGTCCACAGACTTAGGATAGTGATCCTTAACATGGTGTTACAGTTATTTCCCCCGACTCTTGGTTTGTTGTATTGAATCTGAAGAATGCATATTTTCACATTTGATCCATCCTTATTATAGAAAATTTTTGAAGTTTACATTTGAAGAGAATATTCAAATATTCATAAGTGGGGGCTTGTTGAACAGCCCCTTTCTCTAATGTTCTTAGATCTATGGCTAGAGCAGGTAAATAGTCATGTGTAGACTTTAGAGGAAAACTGAGACGTAGTACACTGCCAAATCAACTTTATAACCATTTTCAATAACCTCCAGCACCCATAAATCTGAGGCGATAAGACCCCATGCAGAACGTAAAAGGGTGAGTCTGTCACCAAATACTGTACAGTGTTCCTATTCTAGTTAGAACTGCTTTGGTTCTGAGCTTGATCTCTGTTAGAGGACAGATGAGTACCTTGCCTCATTTTATGTGTTGGCCTCCGTCTTTGATATTGCCCCTGGTTAACAGGGGTTGAGTGGCCCTGAGGAATCCTGATATGGTTGGTATCTGTAATAACACCCCCTGTATGCCTGATGTTGCCTGTGGGGAAACCTTGATCCTGTATGGTGAAAGGTTTCATCAGGTGCAGACTTTTCTTCCTGTGCACATATCGTGAAGTGTTTTTTCTAGTAAAGTCAAATCAGAGCTTTTTTGAAGTGCAAAATGCTTTCTTCAGTGTGGGGACTGCCCCATGCCCTGCCTTTCAGCCTCTCCCTTATTCCCCTATGTCCTGATTGGTTGAACAGCAACCGTTCCATTTTTTTCTTTAAAAAAGATTTTTTTTAAAAAACAGTAACATTGCAATGTTGTAACATTGGTGCATCAAAAAATCAGATTTTCTAAGCCTATCAACTACAGTATGTCTAAGAAAATTTTTAAGAACGAACTAAAATCTGTGTTATATGTGCACTAAGGGTGTGCAGCCTGAAATGATTCGGGTTTCCTGCTTCGGATTTACCTGAAGCGGGGGGAAAATCGGAAATACCATAATTCCGAAGCAGCAAGCCGCTTCGGAATTATGGTATTTTTACTCGCTTCAGTATGCTCTGTAAATATTCGGAGCATACCTAAGTGAGAGGGAGCAACTCCCCCACCCCCGGGACAACCCCTCCACCCCTCAACCACTGGCTGTCAGGGAGGGTGATTAGCTGGGTGGCAGGCTGCTGCCGTGCTGCTGCCACAGTGGGCTGCGGCGGCAGCACGGCAGCAGCAAGTCAGCTGCGACGGCCTGGAGCCAGCTCCGTCACCACAGCCCAGCAGGGTGGCAGGGAGGGCCAGAGCCGCCTCCTCCAGCCCTTCCTGCCCCTCAAATGGCCACCACGGCTGGGGGTGGGTTGATGTTTAAAGGGCCCTGTCGCTCCTTGGAAGCAGCGGCGGGGCCCTTTAAACTCAGACTCGAAGCTTTCCAAAGCATTACGAATGCTTCGGAAAGCTTTGATTTGGGATTTCCGAATTGGGCCACCATGCTGGCCCTGATTCAGATATCCTGAATCTTTATGGATCGGGTCCGATTTGGATATTTTACCCGAATCGGAAACCCAAAGCGCACATCCCTAGTGTGCACACAACTTCAGCACTAAGAAGTAAATCTTTTTAATTTTTTTTTAAACATTAGTGTTGCAGCATTGCAACATTGGTGCATAAAAAAAACCCTTGCAAGTTTCCTCAGCCCATCAACTGAGGAAACTGACAAGTCCTCAGCCAATCCACTGGCAAAACAGAAATGGGGCATATTTCTAATGCAAAAAACAAAAAAAAACCCAGAAACTGTTTTGGTTTGACTCTCTCAGGTGTGGAATTACAAAGGCCCAAAGCAGATCTGATCCTTGTGGATTGAATACCAGAAAACCTGGTATAAGTATGCATGCTGAAAACACCTTTGTAAACTACAAGTAGAAAAGTACGTAACAAAACTAGTGAAGAGCTCTTGAGGCACCTTCTCAGTGCCTCCCTCAAGCAGAAATTGGAAACTGAGAGCTAAACCACACAAAACAGATTACACGAGGATACTCAATTGAAAGGAGATGCAATGTTAGCTGGGAACCTCTGTCAATAATTAGCAAACTCTCTGGAGAGCAATCTTTGCCAGCTCTGTAGAGAGGTGAAATTAACAAACCTTCTGAGGAATGATCTAGCCGGCTCTGTAGAGAGAAGTGAAATTCAAAGTACGCTTCCCAACTAACATTGTGTCTCCCTTCACTTGAGCATCTCGTGTAATTCATCTTGTGTGGTTTAGCTCTGAGAAAGTGCACCTGATCTCATCTAGTTTTGCAGCAACATCAATAAACAACTGCAGGTTCATTTGCACACTCAAGTGTTTTCCAGGGATTGATTTGTTTTTTATTCTGGCTGCAGATTGTTGTCCTAAAATACTGTAGATCTTCTGAATAGTATTTTGAAAAAGAAATTGTCTTTTATTTTATGTATGTTTTTCTGCAATCTAAAAATCGCTCATTGGTTTTTTCAGGCCTTTGAAGAGATCCAAGGCCTAACAGATCAGGCAGATAAACTGACAGGACAAAAGAACTTGCTGATTCGGAAGCAGGAAACATTGATTCGTAAAGTGTCTGCACTCTCAGGTGAGATAGCATTAAAAGGAGAAAGTAGTAAAACTGACAACTCACAGAGTAGGTAAACCCCAGGATGGTTCCCAGCATTTGTGAAAGTAGGAAATGGGGTGTGTGTAGAAGTCTTACAACTAAATTTAAAAAGGTGTGGGGCAATAAGATGCTCAGCTTTTTGATACAGTTGAACTTGGCCTGCTAAGGGTGTAGAAAGAGGCTATAATTCTGTGCTATGAAATAATGCAAATAATGGTTAGCCTGTAAGCTTTTCTGGTAGTTCAAGGCTGTGGAGGCATGCCAGTTATGAGGGAAAGTCTCACTGATAATTTTCTTCTGTAGGCAAAACACAAGAGGTAGTCTTGAAGAAGCTAGAATATATTTATGCCAAACAGAAAGCAGTAGAAGCACAGAAGCAGCAGCAAGAGGAAGCAGAACCGGCAAAGACTGCAGAACCTGCAGAGACTCCTCAGTCTTCTGCAGAAGCCAGTCCCTCTTCTCTTTTCAGAGAGGTGAAACAAGGCACTGTGTCCAGCAAGCGTACAAAACCATTGATACTCGCTAGAAAAAGAAACCATGCCCCAGGTAAGTTGAAGTGAGAGGACAGTAGTTGATCTTGGCACAAAGGGAAAACTGGACTCTCAACATTCTTGGGAACATTGTATCTGTGTATGTAGGGTATTCCACACTATACCAACTACAGCTTCATCATTAAAATGAAACCAAACACTTCATTGCATGAAACATTTATTCCATGAGGCTGTGCTGTAGCTTCCCTGCCCACATAATATTTTCATTGTTACACCATGTCATCTTAATGTTTTTCCCAGAATTCCTTTTGGTGCCCTCAGTTAAGCTGTTGGATTTGTTCCATGAGAAAATGGTTGTCATTTACTATTTGTGATAGGAAGAAGTTGGTTAGTGTGGCTGATACTGAGATACAGTGCTCCCGCTCTTATGCATACAATGGTTCATCACTTCTCTGTCTTGTCTTTTTTCAGGGGAGACATCTCCTGTGACGCTAACAAATGCTAGTTTAGTAATGACTGCACAAGGTCAGGTCCTTACATTCAAGAGTCCCTTAATGCCAGGACAGATTGCTGCCTTGCCTTCCACTCTCCTGCAAGCTGAACTCAAATCAGAAGTTGACAGTAGCAATGGTACAATGCAACCAGGTACGGTCCCTGTGTAGCAAAACAATTGAATTTGAGGCTCTTTATAAAAGCTGATGGTCTTCTTACAGTCAAAAGGTTTTTTCATTTGACTTTCAGTCAGTATATTTATGAAAGATACTTTATCATAAATAAACATTTTAAACACATCTGCAGGCTCTACAAGTAGGTAAAAGACCTCTTTTTCAAAGGGGAACAGCAGATTTAAACTTGAAATACTTGTACTAGTAAGTATGGCAAATGTACTTGTTAGAAGTATAAAAACAAGATGAACATCTCGTCTGTTGCCTTATGATAATGTTTATCATAGAACTGTTCTTAATTTTGTGTGTGCGCGCGCACATTATGTGCCATCAAGTCTCCTCCGACCTATGGCAACCCTATGAATGAAAGACCTTCAGAATGTCCTATCGTTAACAGACTTGCTCAGATCTTGCATACTAGAGGACATGGCTTCTTTTATTGAATCAAGCCATCTTGTTTTACGTCTTCCTCTTTTCCTACTGCCTTCTACTTTTTCTTAGCATTATTGACTTTTCCAGAGAATCTTGTCTTCTCATGATGTGACCAAAGTACAATAGATAGCCTCAGTTTTGTCATTTTAGCTTCTAGGGAGAATTCAGGCTTGATTTAATGTAGTACCCACTTATTTGTCTTTTGGACCATCCATGGGATCCAGTAAACTCTTCTCCAGCACTATATTTCAACTGTATCAGTTTTCTTCCTGTCAACTTTCTTCATTGTCCAACTTTCACATCTATACATAGTAATGGGGAATACCATATTTTGGATTATGTTGATCTTGGTCCCCAGAGAGACATCTTTATCTTTAAAGATATTTTCTAGTTCCCTCACAGCTGCTCTTCCAAGTCTCAATCTTCTGATTTCTTGGTTGCAGTCTCTTTTGGTTGATGATTGAGCCAAGGACTAGAAAATCTTGAATAATTTCAATTTCCTTAACTTTAAAATTGTGTAATTCCTCAGTAGTCATTACTTTTGTCTTTTTGATGTTCTGTTGTAATCCTGTTTTGTCACTTTCTCTTTTAACCTTCATCAGTAGTCATTTCAAGTCTTCAGATATCATCTGCATATCTCATACTGGAAATATTCCTTCCACCAATTTTCATTCCACCTTCTTCTAGATCTAATCCAGCTTTCCTTATGATATGCTCTGCATAGAGGTTTAACAGGTAGGGGGATAATATGCATCCTTGTCTGACACCTTTGCCAATTGGAAACCTGTTTCCCCATAGTCTGTCCTGACAGTAGCCTTTTGTCCAGAGTCCAGGTTGTGCATCAAAACAATCAGATGTTGTGGCCACTCTGGTACAAGTTTCCTCAGAAGGGCCCAGAGCACCCAACCCACCCCTTCTGTTTACTTTTTCCCAGTAGGATAGATTTATTATGTGACCGAATGAGGCGTGATGGCCAATGCAGAATAATAAAGAACTTTATTTAAAAGGTTTATTAGCAACTGGTGTTCAAAACTTTGTAAAGTAAAGAGAATAGTAAAAAGTTGGTGAACAAACAAAACTATAACACCCTAACGCGTCTAACTAGACTTCCAGCTCTCTCATCCCTTCTGGATGAGGGAACACTCTGTCTGCAGCAGCCTCTCTTCAGCTCTACTCCCTAGAAGTGAACACCCTCCCACTGTCATGACGCCTTTTATTCCTTCTCTCAGGCAACATCTGCCTACTTTCCTATTGGTGCAGTTTTCCCTTCAGAATCCCCTCCTACCCAATCACAGGGGCCCAAGGGAACCTAGGAAATGTAGGCTCTGCTGTCGCTTTAGTGTAGGCTTCTCCAGAGCCACTAGGCCTCACTAGGCCCAGGCTCATAACATCCCCCCCCCTCATTTCTTTAACAATCTCCATAGCTCTTCATGATCCACATGAAGATTTTATAGATTGCTGTAATCTATAAAACAGACTGATTTTCTTCTGAAATTCCCTGGTATGTTCCATTAGCCATTGGATCTCCAGTGTCTTTTTTAAATCCAGCTTGAACATCTGGCATTTCTTGTTCCATATATGGTAATAGGGGTGTACACCCCAAAAATATTCAACGAAGCAGGAAAAAGATTCAGAAAAACTCGAACCCTGAAGTGGCAAGTTGCTTCCGGATTTGGGTATTTAACCCCTTTGGAAAGCTTTGGTTAGAGCTGCCGCAGCACTTGCAAACAGCAAGGAAAGTTCTGCTTTCAAATTTCCCAATGCCTTTTTTTACCTGATGGGAGGGAGGAGAAGGGGGCTACTGCTGCTCTACCCGAAGCTTTCTAAAGCATTCCAAAGCAGTATTTCCCTGAAGCTTTGCTTCGATATTTTCAAATTGGCTCAGCAATGCTGGGGCCAATTCAGAAATACTGAATCATTGTGGATCGGGCCCAATTCTGGTTAAAAACCCGAATTGGAAACCTGAAGCACACACCTCTATATGGTAAGAGTCTTTGCTGTAGAATTTTGAGTATCACTTTGCTTGCATGGGAAATTAACATGATAGTCAGATAGTTGCTGCACTTTTTGGCATCCCCTTTTTTTGGAATTGGAATGTAGACTGAGCGTTTCCAGTCTGTGGGCTCTTGTTTTGTTTTCCATATTTGTTGATAGATCCTTGTTAAGATTTTGATGGACTCAATTTCTGTAGCTTGAAATAGCGCTATTGGTATTCCTTCTACTCTAGGACTTTGTTTCTCCCAATTGCTTTGAGTGCAGCTTTTACTTCACTTTCTAAGATTTCTGGTTCTTCATCAAAAGATTCTTCTTTGAAGAGGTCTGTCCTTCCATTTCTTTTGTATAGTTCAAGGCTACTGAGCATTGAAGAATGGGTTACAAATAAGGTTGCCAGATTTTTGACTGCTGTTGTAGAAACACAAAAACATCTCAAAGCAAGTATCATTATATGAGTATACATAAATTCTGAGTGGCTGTTCATAACCAATGGGTCAAATGAACAGTAATAAAAAGTGAATGAATGTATAGTCCTTCAGTGTATTGTTTCCATCTTAAGTTTATTTTGTCCTGATCAGATACTGTATTTCTGTGTTGATCTTTCAGCATACTGAGCTGTGACTTGAATTTCTCTTTGATTTCCCAGATCTTGTGGAACAGATCTTTTGTTCTTCCTTTTTTGTTGTTGTATTCTATTTCTTTGCTCTGATTATTATAATAGATTTCTTTGTCTCTGCATGCAAGTTGCTGAAAACCTGTATTTAAAATTCTGACTCTATTTCTGTCAGCTTTTGCTTGTCACTTGTCTTTAGCAATTTAAGAGTTTCCTTAGTCATCCATTTAGGCTAGTCCTTTCTTTTGACTACAGGAATAGTTTTTGTTCATTCTTCCTTGATGATATCTCTGGTTTCAGCCCATAGTTCTTCTGGTTCACGATCAATTAAACTTTGTATTGCTAATCTGTTTTTCATATGGTCTTTAAATTCTTCAGAAATATTTGGATTGTATTTTTCCTTGATAGAATATCTAATATTACATTCACTGTTTCCATGGATAAGGTATTGCTTCTGTGATGATTCAACTACCAGGATCAACAGTACCAGTTCAAGTGAAAGGCATCCTCCCCAACTCCACAGTTCCTATTACTTTATCTGCTTTGGCCAGTAGTGCTGCCTCTCCAGTTGTAGAAACATCTCCAGAGCTCACTCCTGGTAAGTTTAAATTACATGAAATAGGAAGAATGCATTAAGCTTTCTAAGTTTGCTTGCTGTCTAGGACATAGTAAATATTGCCCTTTCACTGCAACATTTTGTTTCCTAGTGTAGTGTACCATGTGACTGTTTTAAATCCTTAATATGTGAATTGCTTTGCAACTCACACATTTATATGGTTTATATTCAAAATATTTTATCCTTCACTCCAGTGTTAGAAAAGTCGTAAAATGATAACAGGTTTAGCAGTCACATTGCTAAAGTAGATCTTACGTTATGTGATCATGCACCATGTGTAGAAAAATGGCTTTTTATTTGCATAAGAACATTGGATGGAGAAGAACAAATTCCACCTCCTCTCTCCAGTGGGTTCTAATAAGACTTTGCTTAAATTTGGCTTACAGAAAATGAAGACTCATTCTTGATGCCAAGGATAGTAAATGTGACATCACTAGCTACTGAAGAAGGTAAAAATTTAAATCTAGACTTAAATGAGAATCCACGTATAACTGCAGATGTTAATTCCCAGGCATCTGAGCCTTCCTTGCCAGTACCATCTCAGGAAACAATAAATATTCAGTCTGTAGAAAAAGCTGAAACTTCTTGTGAAAACAATAGAGACACTACTGAAACAACAGAACATTTCCTTGGGAAAAAAGAAATTGTTTTCCCACAAATAGTAAATGTCTCCACTTTAAAAGAATCCCCAGAATCCTTTGCAACAAAACTCTGCGCTGAAGAATTAGCTCGAAGCCAGGTAAAAGAAAAACAGACAAACAGGGGAGGAGGCAGACAACAGTCAAAGGATTCTTCATTCCAGGAGTTGCAGGTTAAGGAACCCAAAGTCCTTGGGTTACAAATGGGATTACAAAAAGTAGCCTCTCCAATACCAGCACCAGTTGCAAGTGACCTAATGGACATGGAGGACAATGATGATACAGATGAAACTCTCACCTCGCTTCTGAATGAAATCGCATTTCTTAACCAGCAGCTGAATGATGACACTTCAGATGCATCGGAACTCCCCAACTCCCTGAGTTCTTGCTTTTCTCCAGAAGACATGGAGAGTCATAGGGAATCAGCTACAGCAGATAGATCTCCCTTTCAGTTTGGCCCATTGGGAGGAAGCTTCAAGGACTTCTCCATAGCTCGAGAGAGCAGCGATTCTCTAACTCCTCTCCTCCTTCACTTAGATGATGATGAATTACCTAATGGTAACAGAAATTCAAGAGAGCTTTCATCTCAATCGGATTCCTTGAAAATCATGCTAAACTCTGAAGCAAAGCACCCGGATCCTAGCTTCTCAACAATGAGTACTGGTGGAAGTGGAAAACACATGGAACCTTTGTCAAAGACAACACGTGTGTCACCTCCAGTTCTGCAGATGAAAACTAACCTGGAACCTGGCAATACTGACACATCATGGAGACCCATGCCCAAACTAGCACCACTTGGGTTAAAAGCTGCAAACTTTCCATTAGAGTCAGAAGGGCAGAATACCAAGGTGATGCCTGTATTGGCACCGGTGGCTGCAAAAACCTCATCAATTGAAATAAAAACTGTACAGCCAACGATTAGTCCAAGTCCAGACAATAAAACAATGCCTACACTAGCACCTGTGATTACAAAATCAAAATAGTGATGCAACTTGACATTCAAACAAAGTTCCCAATCGTTTCCTTTTCAGAAACTTTCAAAAGTAATTTGGGCATGAAATATGCTTTTGATATCTAGCTTCTTAAGTTAGATCACAAACATAACAATGAACGTGCATATGGTTTTTCAGGCTAGGGGTTTCAGACTTAGAGAACCCTAATGACAATAAAGTAGGAGTCCTGCCAGGTAAGCAAATTATGAAGAAACCCAATTTTCTGGGTATTTTTAGAGCCTTTCTGAAGCAGGATGAGGAGGTTTTAAAGAAGAATATTAGATACTTTAATGCATGTTTCCGTGGTAATGCAGAGCTCCCCCACCCCCCAATCATTGAGCTAAATTATTTTCTTGTCTATTTCCAGAGTTATTTTTAAGAGGCATGAAAGGAGACACAACATGCTGTTTTATTTTTCCCTTTCAGACAGTTACAGGGAAAATCTTTTAAATACTTCTAAAATGCTTAGGGTTTTTAAAAAAACTTCAGGGCTGTAAATGGATTGTATATAAATATCGTATCTTGATGAACTGAGTCATACTAGAAGAAAAAAATCATTATAAGGAAACTGAAGACAGTTGAACCACACAGTGTATTTTTGGTCCTATTAACTGAATAGTTGGAAATTTAACTTTTAAGCCAGTAACTGTATAGGGATTTCATGCTGTATAGTGATTTATATTTTTGTACACAGCTGCTGCTGCTTTTTTTGTAAGTATGTAAAATAATGAATTTTTCTATCTAGGAACAATGTTGATAGTTGTTTCCTATGATGACTGTAAATAGCAGTTTTTAAAAACTTGTGAAGCTTCTTGGTGCTGCAAGCAAGTCTGTTGTGGAAATTGTATGAAATCTGAAAATTGCTGCATTTTTTTCTTAATTTTATTAAGGAATGTAAATCACTGTTCTTTCTTATCCGAGCAGTAAGTGAAGCTTTCCCATTCATTGCTGTGGTTTGCTCACAAGGATGGGTTCATCTTCCATCAGTGGAGTTGATCAAGCTGGTGAGAAGCAGTCTTCTGCATGAGTATGGAAAGCTGACCAGTTGTAGTTGCTTGTTTTAGTGAAGCTTCATGCACTTTCCATTAAGCCCCTGCTTCTTTCTACTCATATGTCAGTTGCTATAACAGTGGATAGACATATTTTAAACCTCTTTTGATTTGTAGCTTTACAAAGCAAAGGAACATTTTACAGAAAATTTGTGGTCACCTGAAAAGCTGGTTTGAAATAATAGGATAAAGACAACTGTTTGGTAGTTTCCATAGTCTTCCATTGCTGGATGCACTCTTTTGTCTACTATTTAGTCCCATTTTATCATAAGCTCTCCTTTGATATTAATCATTCAGTGCCTTAGGATTTAGAAGAAACCTAGCAACTACATGCTTGGTTAAAATCTAATCCAGTACTTCTATTTCAGTGATCAAACTTGGACGCAAGAGTGTTTGCTGCAGTTGCTTCCTAATTGTATTAGACAAATGACATTATGTATGCTGAAGATGGTTCAGTGTGCTGATTTTCTTCTGTGCACAGTGGCACTAACTCTATGCTAGAAGCTTCACAAAATGTCACACTATATGTTTTTCCTTTTTCTACATCTTCCCTCATTCCTTCTTGGTTATATTGCTTGCTTCATTCTGTTTAGTTACAAAAACTATATAGTAACCTCCTAAAGTAGATAATAAATCCATCTGAGAAATTAGACAATATTTTTTGAGAAAACAGTTGGCCATTTTGAAGGAGCTATCTGCAGCGGACAGTGAAGAATTGGAGGAAAAGTTCTGTTTAAGTAATCAAGTCCAGTTTGTAAGGCTCTTCAAAATATTGAACTACTTTCTCCTAATTACTCTATTCTGTAGTCAGGTTTCATCCTGCATTTGAATGCTCATTCCCAGAGTTTTAAACAAGCGAATAAAAGTGCGACCCAGGATGCATAGTTCCACTGACCTTTATTTCAGAGATAATCTTAAAAATTATATGTATTGTCGATGGCATTTTATAATCAAGAGATCAATTAAAACCCTCACAAAGCACATTTTCATTTAATCAAGGTTCCTGGATGTTTGATTTTTAATATATCTGTAAAGCTGAAATGTTTTTAAGAATATAATGAATTGTCAGTTTTGATTTTACTAAATATTCTTGCTCTCTTTTTCTGTATCTCCTGAAAAGCTAATATTTTTATAGATGTCTAACAAAGACTGTTTCAGAAACATGGGAGTGAAAACCTGTACAATGACAATAAACTGTCTTCAACTAGAAGCTGGCTTTGAAACATTATTTCTTTTTTTTTTTTGAAAAGTTTTTTATTGGGTTAGAATATTATTATTTTTACATTACATTCAATTTTCCCCAATTTTTTCATTTCTAACCCCCTCCCTTTCCCCCCTTTTGTTGACTTCCAACAGCTTTCCCCCCCTCTGTCCCTTTTCCCTTACTTCTATTAAATTCCTCTGTCTAAAACAGATATACATTCTCCATTATATTAAGCAGTACATCTTTAACTCCTTTACTTATTATACACCCAAACTGTACGTCTTTGGATAAACAATTTATCCCATTTTCCAGTTTTAAATATTTCTATATATCGTAAACCTATATATCATAAACCATAAAGATTTCCCACATTTAAATCAAACAAATCAAACAATTTGATTTGTTCTCTATATATTACTCATTTCATCTTTTTATGGTAATTCTATATAGCTCATCACATAGTCAGTCAATTTAACTCTTCTGTACATTCAGTTTGGTGCATATAAATCTTATCAAAGAAAGAAAATATTGTTAGTTACTCAATCCTCATGTTTAAACCTTATCATTAATTATTCTCTATCAATGTTCTATCAGTTAGCCTATACATGTCTATATATATATATCAATCTATTAATCTAACTGCTTATAAATTCACATTTCTCTTCCTCCCCCGGTAAAGTCACCCCTCTCTTTTATACTTTTATTATACTTCAGTAGTTCTCAAACTGCCACAGTTTTCCTCCCACCTCCCATTTCTTCTCCAGATATTGTTTCAGCTTCTCCCAGTCCGTGTTAAACTGCCCTGAGTCCAGATCTCTCAGTTTTCTTGTCATCTTGTCCATTTCAGCCATATACAGCAATTTGTAGATCCAATCTTCAATAGTTGGCACTTCTTGTACTTTCCATTTTTGCGCATACAAAAGTCTAGCTGCTGCTGTCATATAAAATATCAACGTCCTATGATGGGCTGGAATTCCCTCCATTCCCAAGTTTAGTAGCAGGAGTTCTGGGTTCTTATTTATTTGAAACTGTAAAATTTCACTCATTTCTCTTATTATTTCCCCCCAGTACTGCCTAGCTACCTCACACGACCACCACATGTGGTAGAGGGAGCCCTCATGTTTCTTACATTTCCAGCATTTATTAGAAGTATTCGAATTCCCTAGCGCAGAAACATTATTTCTAAATGAGAAAAAGCCTTGTGAAATAAACCAGTTTTAGCAGTCCCAAGTAGAACCCTACCTGTTCTGTGTGTGTTCCCTCGTCCATCTAATTGGAGTCCTGCCAACTTAAAGGACAATGCTAGTGATTTCTGTGATTTTTGGAATGAAGTTCTGTACTCAGTGGAGGATGGTGCAGGTCTTCTACCACAAATACACACTCACCTTCTCAAAGTTTTCCTTCTGGGGAGAATCTTTCCTTTACCAAATTGGTTATGGATAATGGTCCCTTGGGAAGTCAGTTTTCTAATTTTCAGGTAGCAGAGTGTTATGTCCTGTTATAGGAACCCTTCGGATGGGTGGGGGGCTCTATAGAAAAGGTTTATTCTCTCCCTGAACATCACAAGAGTGAGAAAAAAATATTAAGCCCAAACGAGTAGAAGGGATAATGCCTCTTAGAGAAGAACTTGAGCAGGCTATTGTTGACAGTCCCCATCCTGGATTGTCAACAATATCTGTCCCAATCTCTCTTGTAATGCAAACTCTCTTGTTTGATTTGCACCAAATATGTTATTTCTTATTTACCAACTCAGAGTGTCTTAGAGGGTCACTTTTGTATGGAAAGGGTGGTTGGTAGAAAATAGCACTTACCCATAAACACTATCTGAGCAATAACTGGTGGCTCATAAAGTGTTGTTTAGGGGAAGTGTCTTGCCTATTTTGCATTTTAAAGGACTTCATTATAGGATCTCTCCTCTTCTTGGAGTGACCATACTGCTGGAAGGGTATGCTGATGGGTGACAGGAGCTTGAATCCAGTGAGAAAGCTCTCAGAAGGAACTTGCCAGATCAGACCTTCCCCAAGCAGCAAGCTGTTTGTATCAAAACCTTTTAGTAGGTAGGGTAGACTTGCAAACATAACCCACAGTACAGAACTGTAGCAGCAACAAAAGCAAATTAGGTAAAATCATCTTGTCCCTCTTCTGGTGGCTTGTGTCATCTGAGGAGATTTTTTCCCGATTCCTTCTCATCACTGCGGCATTATATACAGTAGTTCATTTTGTTTGCAAGGCTCTCTTGACTATTAGGATTTTCAGGACACACAACAGACTACTTGGGGAAGGAAAGGTGGCAAAGATTAGCTCTGCCAGCTCTTAACGAGCTTTTCTGAAAATTCCAACACAAAAGTTTTTATAAAGTTAAAGATATACAAGTGTCAAAGGTCACCCTTGCCTCTGCAATTAGTGATCACCAGCTTGAATTTTTAATTTGAGAGACTAGTAACACTTTATCATCAAGTTTTCAGTAGTTATAGAAGAAATTATAAATACAAAATAGGTACTGTACTGAAAGTTGTATGCTATGTCCAAAGCTGATCAGTTACCTGTGATCAGCTAGTGCTGTGGATCACTATGAATAAAAAAATTCTTCAGTGTTTACACTTTTATGCACTGGTTTTCAGATTTCTCAAACTGCTATTACAGACTCTTTATCCAAGATGAGGGAATTAATTACTTGTGCTTATTAGTCCCCCTCCAGTGGTCCCTACATAAATTTTTCTCTGTCTACTCAGGCAAATTCTTTTAGGCAAGAAAAATTGGCTGGGGTTGGACTAGGAGGTATTCCCCCTCCACACACACACCCCACATTGGTCTCTTCTGCCTCTGCTGTGAACTGCCAAAATTTCCTCCTGGTCTTCTCCTCTGAGTTATCTAGTTGGCAGAGCTTTTCTCTGCGTGCAAGCTGGATTTATATTTTTAAAATAAATTTAATTGGATTACAACTGCGATTTGCTGCTGCTGCTGTGGAAACTCAGTTACTAGGGACACTGAGCCTCATGACTGTTTCCCCCCACCCTTGATCTTTGAAGGAAGAATGGAGTGCAAGCCATGTACGTTTCATATCATTATCCCCAATCTGCTTTTTTGAACTTTCTTCCCACATGCAAAGGATAACTTTGCCTCCCTTTGTAACTTTCTCCTCATTGCAGTTTGCAACTTCCTCCCCACTGGATGGCAGGTTGGGGCATCATCATGGCCATTGCATGCCAACAGAGATGTAGTGGACATCAGAAGATGCAACCTTTTGGCTGTGGCTTTCTCCCAGCTGTTGGATGGGCAATGACATTTGGAGAAAGTTATCTGTAGAGGTTCTGGGCAGGCATGCTAATTGCTCCCCTCTGATTTAGGGAAAATTGTCTGACTACAAGTAGCAGGGACAAAGAGCAATGTCTCTTCCTTACACTCATCCTCCAAGTAAGAAACCTGGGAAAGTCATGAGTAGAGAAGGGAGCCGTACAAATGTCGCCAAGGCACAGTCTCTTTCAGATGCACAGCAGTCCAGCCAATCACAAATCTCTTCAAATCTGCTACTGTTCCAACTGATTCCCGAAGCTTTGTTCTGTGGGCATGTTCAGCCCAAGCAATTATCTTCCTGTCTGCAGAGTTGCCAGTTCCAGCTATAGTAAATGCATCAGGTGATGGAAGTTGCTTATTTATCTGCTTGCTTTATACCCCACTTTTCTCCCCAAAGCATCTCGCATCATTCACCTCGCCTCTGTTTTTTCCTTACAATAACCATGTGAGGTTGGTTAGGCTGAGAGAATGTGGTTGACCCAAGGTCAATCAGCCGTCTTCCATGGCAGAATGGGGATTCGAACCATTGCTTCAATCTCTTCTCCCAACCCATGAGTACTCTAGTGTAAGTCACAGATCTAGTCCAGTGGAGACATCTTCATCTCCTCCCAGGGCTCCTCTGGTCTTGCCAACACCTTAGCTATGGAAGACAGCCTAGTTCTGCTTCACAACAGCCTTTGCTGTTCCTTGATATTAAGGTTTCTAACAGGAGTTTCCCTCTGAGCCTCAGTGGCTAACGGGCACATGCATGCATGAAGTTCCTTTATAGTGAGTTACATCATTGTTCTGTCAAAGGATATTGTCTGCTCTGATGACAGCAGCTTTCCAAGGTCTTGGGTAGAGGTCTTTTGCATCACTTCCTACCAGACCCTGTTAACTAGAGATAATAGGGATTGAAATTGGAATCTTCTTCCTACCAAACAGATGTTCTACTAGTGAGCCATATGCATGTTTTCAATCACATTTTTACAATCCAGTAATCCACTGCATAATGAGCAGTGGTGCATGTCCTATGTTAACATGAAGAACAAGCCCACTGTACTGCTTTCAAAAATGCAATGTCTTCTACATCCAAGAACAGGCAGTCTCTTCAGTCTCAGTAACTGCATGTCCACAGCAAGACATATTTGTGCCTCAGGTGGAGACTGGCAGAGGGCACACCCTACACATACTAACATGGACCACAGTCTGCTGGGATGTTCTGCACAAGCCTTGCTGTGCAAGAGCAGGTCCCATTCATTTCAACTGGGCTTTCTGATGATTGTGCCAGGGAATCAGGTTTGTCATCACACCTAATGCTGCCCTGCTTTGCCTTAGCAAGGTTTTCTCTTGTGCCGTGCTATCTGTGGCAGTAGATAAACACGTGCCTGGGCTGCACCACTTAAGGCCATACGTGGAATAGAAAAGACGGAATGGTTCTCCAAACAAAAGAATCTCCTGAATGAGGAAATCTGGCATGTCAGGAAGTAAGCAAGTCTTGGAATCTTCTCTAAGATTGCTGGTGTCCTATGTGAACATTTGAGCTGTTCACGTGTAGTCACTGTGTGTTGAACATTCAGCTCCCCTCATTGCTACCTGTGAGCTGAACCAGTTAATGATCAAGCATTCCTGACCTTGTGCAATATTACTCTAGGGCCCTTTTTGCACTTATGATTTCAGTTGTCATTTATGAGCATTCGTCGTGATTGCAATGGCTTTGGCATGGCACCCCCATGTTCCACACTGTCCGAGGCAGTTTCGATTTGGTGTCTTGTTTTTCACTTAGACGGGCTTTGAAGCTGCGGTGCAGTTTCAGGCTTTTGGGACTTTGCAATTTGCTTCAGGCTTTTTAAAAAAAATCTTTGAGCAGGCATAGTAACATTGCAGTGATGGAACCCATACCCCCCCATATTTGCTGATTAGGCTGTCCCATGCCCACTGGAGAGGCAATTGGAGGCAGAGTTCTGGGGGAAACGTACTTTTCGTGCTTGTTCCACTCTCATATTTTTAAAAGCCAAGCCAGGAAAGGGGTAAAATGCTGCTGCTTCATCCCCTCCCTAAGCTGGTGCTTTGTTTTGCAAACAGTTGTGCAAAAGGGTTTTTTAGCATTAGCAGAGGACGGGAGGGAGGGAAAAGCAGCCATTTAACCCTTACCTGGCTTTTAAAGCCAGGAGAAATGAACAGAAACATAACTCGTTCCTGACTTCGAAAAAAAGACACTGTGTGCATAACCTGAAGGGAGGAAGGGAAAAGCAGCCATTTAACCCTTTAAACCTATTAAAACCAGCAGGAAATAAGCAGTAACATTAGGAATCTTCCTGGCTTTGAAAAAAAAAACATAAGAACATACCGGGGATGAAGGAAGGCAATGGAGAAGCAGCCTTATTATGACCCTTACCTCACTTTACTGATAAAAATGGCAGAAAAGGAGTTCAGAGAGCTGAGGAAGGTGGGAGTGGTTAATGCCACACAGACCAATCAGGTCCCAGGGAAAAGGAGAGGGGGGAGAAGAGAAGCAGAAGGGGAGTATAGAGTTCACACAGACATTAATTGGGCCAGATGCAACTTGACAGCGGTTTCAAAATAAAATTGTGGTATGTCTGCAGGGGGAGAAATCGGGGATACCACAGACATACATTGGTGCTACATCCCCTGACTACCTTGCAAGTGTGAAACTTCTGCAAACGTGGAAAGCAGAACAGATACTGAAATGCTTTAAAGTCCAAGTGTGAAAAGGACCCAGTTTAAGTTTAGTGAGGCAAGAAAGTTCATTTCTATTGTAAACATTTTTTATTATTTTTCTTCCATAAACTAAGATTTTAACCTTGAATTCAGATGTTTGTATAATTCATTTGTTGCTTAAGCTTGTCAGGTGCCACGAATTCTGGGAAATGCATCATTTTGCATCATTCTGAAAGGGTGTTTGTATTAACCTTTTTTATCTTTTATTCTGTAAACAAATAGCAATTCTGTAAACAATTAGTACTAAGGGTATATAAGACCCCCTGATGTAACTGGTCTTTATGCATAGGATCCAAAGAGAGACAGTATTCATCTGGGTTATTTATAAACAATTAAAAAAATCATTTTTCTTTATAAATAAATGTTTTGATAGCTTAATTCTGTGTAAGGTTACTGGCTGAAGGGGGGTTTGAATTGGCACACAGAGTACTCTGAAATAAATCCCCTTTCACTTTCCAATAATATTGTAATGCTATAGTATTAAGAAGTATATTTTAGTAAAAGCTTAGTATGGTCTTAGATCAGTTGTATAAGAAAATTTCATATTAGAGCCCGTCAAAATCTGTTGCTTGTTTGTGAGAAGTGGACCTGAAATAAGAATGGTTACCCTCCAGTTATCTGTATACTTTCTTCTTGCAGCTGGTGTGTGTGTAACACTCCTTTTATGGAGAAATCTAATCTCTGGATTGGGACGCCTATATTTTTATCAGTTCCATTGGAGAGTTTGTTCAAAGGACTAAAAGTTGCCCATGTTGTTCTCAGTGAGTGCCACCAGATGATGCTAGTCACTGAAAATGGAAGTGAAATTTGCAATCCAATAAATGTGATCTGCTAGTTCTAGTGTATGCCTACACATACACCCTCCCCACAAAAGAACCCTCAAATACTTTTGACATTAAATATGTATACAGTTCACACAAATGTATATACTTCCAAACTATCTCCTTGTGCTGTTATAATTCTCTTTACAGGCAAATACCACCATGCCCATCTTTGTATCAGAGCTTCCAGTTATGTGACAGATTTTTCAAGAGTTCGGATCAGTTATCTTTCTGCCTTCTGCTTATGGAAGAGCCCAATTTTGCATTAAACAGTGGCAGATCTTAATCTAATTTAAATAAAATCACTTTGGCTTAACTGTACTTGACATCAGGTTGGGTGCCAGCAGTTCTAAAACAATGCATTCTAGGCCAGACCTCCACCACAGGCAAATTTAAAGAACATGCAAGCAGGCAGATTGCGAGTCTACTTTGATTCTACCCAGCTGCGGTGTTTATGAGCAACCAAAAGTTAGAATGAAGCTGTTAAATAATATTGTAACACTGAAGTACTGTGAAGTGTATTTTAGTAAAAGGTACGAGCTCCTGTTTTGCCAGTCTACTTGCACTACTAGCCTGATCATCTACCCCTGCAGCTCCTACGCTTGTAGCACTGATCATTTATGTTGTGACTGACCCGGTTGCTGGCAGTATCTTGGATCAGGCTGAAATCAATAGACAAGCACTTTGTTGCACTGATAAGAGGGATCTTAGCTAGCATGCTGTGGTAGCTCTTTTGCTAGTTGGATTAGGCCATTTAACATACTTTGAAGTAAGGCACGCTTAGTGGTTATCTGCTTTCTGAAAATGGTCCAGTTGGCTACAAAGATACCAATCTTATTACTAGCACATCCTGAGGGTGTGTCTCAGTTCTTTCTGAGAAGTGCCTGAAATTTATTTAATTAATGTGAATTTCTCTGGATCCTTGAAGAGACCTGCAACTAGAGCTAAAAGCTATGAGCAAATGGCAATCAATGAAGGTGCTAATCTTGTAGGTCTCCCTGATACTTTGTCACTAGGGGAAAAACCCTGTTGTGACCTAATCACTTTGTACAAGTGATAGCCTATGAAGCAAAAGTGTCTGCTTTGTGGTGTCCTCTGGAGTAATAATATTCTGAAAGAAGTGCATCCATTATTATTTTATGAGGCTGCAGTGATTTTGAATAAGGGCAACCCCCTGGACACGGGAGCATGAGTGATTAAATGTAAGACACACTTTTAGGGCAAATAAAATTCTTGCTCCAATTTAAATGCTAACAAGAACAGCAGCAATAAGTCAGTGTTGTATTCCCTTTCCATTTTGACATGTTTGCATCTGCAATAATGTATGAGTGTCAGAACTTTTGGTATTGCAGAAATAAATATAGGGAATAATGTGGAAAAACAGAATTCTGTGGGAAGAGCATTTTCTACAAGAGTAACGGGGCTCTAATTGTAGTAGCTTGTAGAAATTTTAAGCAGTATTCTTTTCCTTTTATACTGCATTGTTTATTAGCCATATCATACTGTCTCTATTTCATTGTTCTCTAATTGTGAAACTAGTTTATGAGATGTGTTATTACTGTGTTTATTTCATTGTTCTTTTTAATTGGGTGATCCAGTTTTATTGTACTGTTCATTGTATGTATTAGGTTGGTTTTGATTGCATGGTTTTTATTAGTCAGTAATCTGCATTGAGTCTCCACAAGAAAGGCAGACAATACATGATGAAAGTAAATAAATAAAAACGTTAATTTTAAGAGCTCATGAGAAGGATACTGAGAATGATACAACCGTATTGGAAGCTAGGTGTATGCCACTGCCAGTCAGAGTAAAACATTCTGATCTAGATGGACTGTCTCAGTATAAGGTAGTTTCATATACAGGGTCAACTGCTGTTAAGTTCAGAATTCGTCTTTCATCAAATACTAAGAAAGTGCCACTTTCCTGACTGAACTTAGGCTATCGTACTTTGGTCACATCATAAGATGACACACAGAACTCACTGGAAAAGACAATAATGCTAGAAAAAGTTGAAGGCAGTAGGAAAAGAGGAAGAATTGACACATGATGGATTGTCTCCATAAAGGAATTTGTAAGACCTGAGCAATGTTGTCAGTGACAGGGCATTTTGCGGGTCAATAATTCATAGGGTCACTGTAAGTCAGAAGCAACTTGACAGCACATAATACACATGCAAACACTGTTTATTAGGGGTTTTTTTTGGTGACAGTATTCACCTGTACTGAGTACAGGCACCTTTTGGGGGGCTCTCCTAAATCCTGGGGAGTTGGATGAAAGGAAATTAATGTAACCTTATATATGAGTATCAGCACCTTTTTAAAAAAACAAAGAAGTGCTGCTGTGTATTATTTAGGTTGTAGCAGATTATTGTGGCTTCCCTTCTGGAAACAGGCTGAAGTGATTCACCCAAATTACTGTTTTGTTTGTGGTGGTGCTTCATCATGAGCACAGATTATAACTCATAATTTCATTTAATCCACTTTTAGAAACTTTACAAGGAAGTAATGATTCACAGTATGTACATGTTGTGAAACCCTAATAGCTCCTTCACCATGAACAAAATTTGGTTAACTGGAACTAATTTTCTGGGCTGGGAAAAGAAAATGGCTGCAGAGCAAGCCAAGTTGAGAGGCCCCTGAGATGCTAGAAGTCAGTATGGTGACACATCAGGAAGCAGCAATTGGTAAGCATGTGATCCATAGCAAATGAAAGTTTAAAAAATCTGATTGATTGTTTTGATCCTTTTCTGGCTTATATGCCAAGCTTATTACTGTCTTTTTCTGTGATCGTCTTCTTGCCATATACTTTAATAGGACATCAAATAGAAATGCTTAAGGTCATTGTGCCCTTTCTCTGTGTACGTATTTCACTGCTCTTTCCTCCTAGCCCCAAACACATGCATCTTAATCGTTTCTCAAATTAATTTGTTCTAGGTAGTTGAGCTGAACCATTCTTTCTGATTTCATTGCTTGAAGAAATTATCGTTTAGGCTATTTGTCTTGCTGAACGTTGTTATCTAAAGGCCTTGTACCAGGCTCATCCGTCTGGCATCTTGAAAAGTTTTCCTGATGAGGGTCATTCTACAGATGCAGGCATTTTTTTTACTCTGGAGAACTTCAAAACACAGCCAGCTCCATTTCTTTGTGTTGCAGATGTAGTAATATATTGCTGAGTTGATCCCAAAGAGTAAGATATTAATGAGATATATTTATTGTTGTGCCATTATATACTGGAGATGGATTAGGAAGAATGCATCTGTGGTCTTTTCTGTCTTTGCTTTTTACCAGAGCCCTAAATGAATATAATATGGCAAATGGAGAACATATGAGGGATCAGAGATCAGAAATTCAATCCCATCTCCCCTATCTAACCTACCTCCTAGCCCTGTTTGCCATTGTCTTCTCCTTCACAGTTTTTGGTATGATAAATGCTTAGTGGTGCCTGAACTCCAGCACTTTTCTTTTTGTGACATATATGCATTTACAATTGGCACCAGTAAGTTTTAAGGGGACTTTTATCCCCTAATTTCTTTTTTTTAAAAACCACCAGATTTTTCTGCATATCTGGGGTTTTCTTGTAGTTTACAGACCTTGAGTGATAGTCACCTTGCATATATTTGGCTGTTCTCATAGGGGAGAGCTCTTTGCTAGCAGATATAACATAAAAACTGATATGGCAGTCTTTCCTGTCTCACAGGTTTCAGGTGGGCTGTTTTTATTTTTAAAGCATTATCGGACCCTGGCTTGCTGCTGTGGCAGTTATTACCCTCACCCCAAAGGGCAGGGACTGCTGGCTTGCAGTGGCTTGTGTCTGCTTTGTGTGAGGCAGGGGTCATTGGCTTGTGGTGGTCGACTCCTTTGCACCCACCTCTTTTGTCTGTCCACTTGATGTGGGATCTGCTGGTTCCTGTGAGGCAGTGGCCGCCACTTTGTGCGGGGCCACCTTGGATTCAGGGTGGCCCAACTGTGGGTGTCTCCCCAGAACTTTGCCTAGTGGTCTTAGTGGTCACTCCATCCCTGAACACCACAATCAATGATTTGCCTAAGTATCAATTTGCCTAATATGCAAATTAGGTTATTCAGATTTGGGGGACTTGAATGTGGCAGCCCTGTTCATATTGTACTCACAATACTATTATTTATTATTATTTATATTATTGTTTATAAACAAGCTGAACAGGCAACAGAATGCTCATTTTTGATGGGTACATTGGCGAAACTGCTGTGAGGAAGAACCCCAAAACATTTTTGGAGCACTATCTGTCTCATTTCCATGAATGCAATCTTGTAGCTTGAAACATATATAACCAAGAACAAAGGAAAACATAACTATAGAAAAGAGGGAGTCAGGAAGTTCTTTGGGATTAGATAACCCACATGGCTTCAAATTGCCCTATCTCTTCGCTCCCAATATGCCATTATAATAAGCCAAAGATATGTAGCATTCCACTGGATATCCTTGAGCCTTAGGCAGGATGTGGGCCATGCACTGAAGTATGAATTTCTGCAGCCATTTAATGAAGCTCAGCAAGCATAACAGCCCTCATTGGTGTACTTCAAGACATGGGTACTAGTTTGGAAATAATGTTTACAACATTTTAATTAGAGCAGTGAGAGACAAGAAGTTGCAATCAAGGTTACTGATGGAAAACAAAATTGCCTGTATCCATGGATCATAAAAGGTCTTGGGAAATACAACAAAATTTTTTGATACCATTGAGAGAGTGCAGAAATGTATCTCAGTGCAAGCTGGATTTTATCCATTGAGTGCCTTCATAGTATTAGAATGTGTCTTCACCATCACCCAAAGTGTTCCTCCTTGCTCATTTTGCAGTTCTTGTGCAGCTGTGATGTGTGGTCAGTGAAAAGTGATTTTGAAAGATCCATATGGGTTATTTGATGCTAATGGGAAGTGGGATTCCCCCCCCCTTCTGCATTGTATGCAGAAATTTTGGGGGAAATTGTGGCAAAGCCTCTATGACTGCTGTGTGAGTGGGAAAGTTCTGGTTTTCTTGGTCCTGTCCACAAGGTAGATATTGTGGATATTTTGGGGTTTTTTAATAGATAAATATTATAACATTATAGCAATATGCAGGGCTCATTTTGAGGGGGAACGTGCAGAAACGCAGTTCCGGTAGTTCCCTAAAGGTCACATGACAGGTGGCCCCACCCACCTCTCAGCCATTTTGGGCCTGTTTTGGCCTGGATTGGGGCCGAAACGGCCCGGATCGGGCCTCTGACGGGTGGTGGATCACTCTCCCGCTCAGCAGCAGCCCGATCCTAACCATTTTGGGCCCCTTTTTGGCCATTTTCAGCCCCTTTTTGCCATTTTGGGCCTAATTTCGGCCCTGAATAGCCAGGATTGGGTCCAAAACAGCCAGGATAGGTGATGTCAGGGTGTGGCATATGCAAATCAGTTATGATAATTACACATTTCCTGTGATGGCAAGGGGTGTGGCATATGCTAATGAGTTATGCTAATGCGTTCCTCCAGCTCTTTTTCTACAAAATGACACCTGGCAATATGTATATCAAGTTCTCTGAATTTCCAGGTTTCATTCTTTAAAAAGTACCTAGCCCCTTTCGTTGCAGATATATACCTTTTCCCTTCTATTTCCATAATGAAGCAGATCCAGTATTTTTTTTTTAAATGAAAGCTGGGAATTCAGAGATTCCCACAAATTGCCATAAAGATATATTCAACTGATGTTTTTTTTTTAACTGAAAAAGCCTCAGTGACCCAAGGGGGGAGATAGCCAGTATTGAGGGACTGGGGCAGGGAAACTGTGGGGAAACCTGTCATGTGACCACAATTGTCCCTGAGCACCCTCTCGTCTTCTGTGGAGTATGAATTGCCCTTTGATTTACTTAAGGAGCTTCAGACAGGGGTGTAGACTTTCCAATTTCCCGGGGCCAGGGCTGGGGCCGGGCCAGAGGTATTGCTATGCCAGTGACATCACAGGGAGGAGCCAATGACATCACAGGGAGGGGCTTCCATTGCCACCATCTATGGAGGCGGGGCCATGGGAGATTTAGGGAGGGGCTCCACAAAAATTTAGGAGGACCCAGGCACCCATGTGGACCACCCTAACAATGCCCCTGAGCTGGGCCAAACCTAGGAAAATGTGGGAGTTGGTCAGTGGTTATAGTGCTATCTCAGCGATCTCTTGCTGTGTCCTGTTTTTGAAATTCACTTTTAGGATAGTCACTTTATGATCTATAATTATACTTACCATGTGTATAGGACAAACTAACGGTCATAAATTTGACACTAAGAAAGGCAACACAGAAAAGCCTGTAAGGGAACATTTTTTAAGTTTTCCTGGACGTTCATTTACAGGAGTCTTGATTCTGCCTTACTCATAAGGGTGACTTAGTACTGAAATTTACTAAATTATGGCATTGCAGATACCTTGGTTTGGTAAATGTATGGTCGAAGTCTAAACCAGAGCAGAATACAAAACCGTTGCCGTGCACTCAGTTGCAGTGTACAGAGTGCAAAGTAGTAGCAAACTCCCATCTTCTCATTTCAAACTCATATGCTATAAGTGAGTACAAGCACATTTTGAGGCAATTCAGAACAGTGCTAGTCATGACCCCAAAGAAAACTCGCAGTTATACTACCTAGGATTTTATATACCTTGCTTTCTTAGCACACTGCTTAAACTCCACCTTAAAAGACATTATTAACCAAATCACAGCCTGGACACAGGGAAAAGGAAATTTTTAAAAGGCCTCTGATCTGCACCCCCCCTCTTCCAATCTTGTTCATGCAGATAGGGCTTTTCATTGCTTCAGAGCTAGCAAAAAAAAAAGCCACAAACAAGCAAACAAAGCTATTTCAACAAGGAAACATAAGGCCTACCCTTTCCTAGTGTTCCATTTCCAAAATACAATGTAATGATAAAGTTACTGGAAAGTAAAATAGATGCTCACTTTTCCCCCCGTTAAAAGGAATAGAAACTGGTCCTTAACAGAGTAGCATTGACTGCAGAGAAAACATGATGATGGGTGGCTAGAGCATGCTGGCTGGTGTGAGTGTATAAGTTTTAAAAGGGAAGCAGTTTTAGAAAAGTTTTAGTTTTAAAAAAGAAGTCAGAGTTCTTTATTATAGAAACTCCACACTTTGATAGGAAAGTAAAGAGAGCTTCCTACCTACAGATCTGTTCTGAGGAGGAAGTCCTCATGAGTAGACATGGACATGGAACAAAAAACAACGAACCAGAGGGTTTGTGATTCGTGGGTTTCACGAACCATGGAACTGGACCAGTTACGAACCAGTTCGTGGTTCATGGGGTTTTAATGCCCCTTTCTGGCCTTAACAGCAGCAGAGAAAGGGGCATTTAACGGTTTAAAGGGCCCTTTTCTGCCTTGCAAGCAGCAGGTCCCTTTAAACTATCAGCTGGCAGGGGGGATCCCTCCTCCACAGTCTGCCAGCTGATAGTTTAAAGGAACCTGCCCTTTAAACTGCCCAACCCCAGCCCCCCTACCCCCCCCCAGCCCCAGCCCAGCCCCACACTTACCTTATCCTGCAGTGCAGCATCCTTCCCCTCCTCCCAGGAGGGGCAGGAATGCCGTTTTCAGCCTCTTCCACCTCTCTGGGGGCCTGCAGGGTGACGGAGGAGGCTGAAAACGGCCTTCCTGTGCCTCAAATGGCGCTCAAATGCCGCGGCAGCCATTTGAGGGGCAGGGAGGCCGTTTTCGGCTTTCCTACTCCTCAAATGGCTGCTGCAGCAGCAGCCATTTGAAGGGCAGGAAGGCCATTTTCAGCCTCTTGAAGGGCAGGAAGGCCACTGGCGTTTACGCAGTTTAAAGGGCCTTGCCAGGCAGGTCCCTTTAAACCATCAGCTGGCAGGCGGCGTGGGGGGGGACCTGCTGCAGCAGGGCCCTTAAAGGGGCAGTTTAAATGGCCATTTAACTGGGGAAATGGCCGTTTAAACTGCCCCTGTAAATATGACCCAACGAACCAGCATACATTTCGTGGAAGTTCCATGGAAAGGAGCTTCCATGAACCCTGGTTCATGAACCCCAAACCAGCTTGGTTCGTGGGGCTTTTTGCGTCGTACTTCAGTTCGTGCCCATCTCTACTCCTGAGTAGTAATCTACACATCAAAGGGCAGTAAAGGAATAAACAGTAAACAGATGCTCTGACCTGTCTATCTTTCTAACTCTCTAGTTTCTCCCCCTCTGAAACCTGAGGAATGGGACAGCATTAGAAGTGGAATCTTCTAACATTCCCTGAATGTAAATTGTAGCCATGCACTTATATTGCGCTTATATCCAACAGAGGTCTTGCAATCTAACTGTTGCTACATTGAAAATGGGTGGAGCCAGCCAGCATTAAGGACTAAGCTAATTAGTGTGTCATAGTCAAAGGTATTTTAAGGCAGTGTATAAATTCTTTTTTATATAAAATTTATTTTTATAAATATAAACAGAACAGAAAAAAAATAAAAACAATAGCACAATTATAATGATGTCAAAAGAAAAAGAGTAAACATAATATAACAAACAATATAAATAACTCATGTTTTTTATATCCAGCACATATCAATCCTTGAATGTGTTTGGTGTCTGTCAGAAAAGAAAGTATAGTCTCCAATATTCAGAGTTTTGATCCTACAAGCATCTTCCAATTGTAATATTTCCGTATAATTAAACACATTTTGGAGAAGATGGGAGGAAGTGAAGAGAGGGGAGAGACTTCTGAGGTAAATGCTCTCTGAATTTATGGCTGTCAAAATCTCACATGCTCTCTGGTCCTTTCTTTTATTTATGTAAACCGCTTCGGTCGCCCACAATGTAAAAGAGACACAAGCTTGGTTGATAGTTTGTAAGCTTTGTGTTCCCTTCGTAGGATCAAAAAACTTTTAGACATTTAACCCACTGAAGCCATCCTATACTATTTAAGATATTACTTCAAAAAATAGTTTCTTGATAGGAGGGGAGAGAGCACATTTTGGAGAAGTTTGCCTTCTTTGTTTCCCTCCCCCCCCCCAAACCTATCTTTTTCTTAGATCCATTACCCCATTCATGTCTCCGAAGATCATTATCTTCTTGAAAATTGAAAATGGATTGGAAAACATTTTCATAAAAACTGTCTCGCATTATTTGGTGCATATATTGTTGCTAGTGTGTAAATCTTGCCTTCCAGGAGCCTGATTTTCAAAATCAAATATCTTCTATCAGAGTCTCTTAATTCTTCTGTAACATTTATTTGTAAATTGTTTATACAAACCGCAATACCTTTAAAAATGATAAATTCTTAATAAACACACTAAGACATACAAGCAAAAAACAGGAACAAAGCCCCAAAGAATCATAGAAATTATAATATAACAGGAAGGGGGGATAATCCTGTGCTTCATCAGCTATTGTAACTGAGACCCTCATGTGAGATCTGAGGGGTCTTGAGCCCCTTAGCCCCCATGTAGTTCACTGGCTGCCCGGGGGGGGGCTCAGCCCCCCCTGGCCAAATCCAGGGGGGCTCGAGCCCCTCAGCCCCCCCCCCCCGTAGTTTACACCTATGGCTTCAGATGATGAAATGGTTGGGCTGAGAAGAGTGCCAGTGGAGAAGAACTTGAAGTGAATGTGACTGAACACAGGTGAGAACATATTATCATGCTTACTCTGTGGTTATGTTGGTAGCAAAGTGAGCTCACTTTTCTGTTACCATTGTGTCTGCCGAATGCCATCTGGCAGATCTTTTCTGGGGCTTTTATCTTAACTCTTTGGGCCTTTGACTACCTGCCCTCTGAAGTTGCTATCCCAGAAGGTAGTGTTTCTATTAGCAATCACTTCCACCAGATGTGTTAGCAAACTGGCTGCACTGAGTTTGCACTTTCTTCTCAATCTAAATTCCATATGTCACAGGAGGTAGTACTCCCAGTATTCTTCCCTGTCACCTACTTCTGACACAGAGAAAGCTCTGCATGCATTGGATGATCATTTGGCACCTTTCAGGTCAGAGATGCAATTGTTCTTCTGCTATGCTGGAACTAAAAAAAGGAAAAGGGGATTCATTTCAAACCATCTTTAGATGGGTGGTCCAAACCATTAGCCACAAACTGGTTATCTTGCCTTGGCCATGGGGAGTGAACACACATTCCACTAGGTCTCAAGCTTCTCAGCAGCCTTCATTAAAGGAGTACCAATCCAGGACCCCTGCAAGGCTGCAACATGGTCATCCACTGACAATTTCATGAAGCATTATGCCCTAGATACCAATATCAGGAGAGGTGCAATAGCAGTCTAAGCAATTCTCCAGTCTTTGTTCCTGTAAAAATTATCACCCCGTTTTCTGTGGTAAGTGGCTTGCTAAACAACAACAGAAGTGCACAAGGTGTTTCAAAGTGTGCGACCCATCATACCCAATCTTGCCTCTTGCCCATCCTGACCAATCATATCATGCTGGACTGAATTGGTTGACTGGGTCCAGGAGGTAATAAATGCCTGTCTGTGGGAGGGTGTCATTCTGACTGTTTTGAAAGAGGTAGTTATGAGGCCCTTCCTGAAGAAGGCATCCCTGGACCCAAATGACCTAAACAAATACCAAACTGCAGCTAATATTCCATTCTGGACTAAGATGCTCAAGCATGTAGTGGCTACACAGCATAGTGCAGTCTTGGAGGAGACAGATTATCTAGACCCATTTCAATCTGGTTTCAGGCCTGGGTTTGAGACAGAAATGGCCTTGGTTGTCCAGATTTATGACCTTTACTGGGAGGGTGCCGGGAGAGTTGATTCTCCTGGACCTCTCAGTGGCTTTTGATACCATTAACCATGGAAGCTTCTGGAGTGGCTGACTCAGTTGGGAGTAGGATGCAGCATGCTTCAGTGGTTCTGCTCAATTCTAGAAGGTGGTGCTAGGGAACTGCTGCTTGGACCCATGGAATTAATGCTATTGGATACTGCAGCTATGACTGGTTTGTCAACTTCACTATTCCTCAAAAAGCATGATCTTGCCACAGTGGCCCATGCTCTGATCACATCCAAGTTAGGTTACTATAATGCGCTGTACATGAGACTTCCTTTGAAAATGGTTTGGAAACTTCACTTGGTCCAAAATATGGCAGCCAGACTATTGCCAGTGGTTGGTTACAGGGATCATAGGACCCCTGTGCTGAAAGATCTGCATTGGTTACCCGTCAGTTACTGAGAACAATTTAAAGGCCTGGTTCTTACTTTTAAGGACCTAAATGACTTGGGCCAGGGTACCTGAAGGACCATCTCCACCCATACTGTCTAGCGTGCCAGTTAAGATCTTCATCTGCAGCCCTAGTCTCTCTGCCCTGCTTTCAGTGGTGAGATGGGGGGCAACTACAGACAGCATTTTCTGAAGTGGTACCTCACCTGTGGAATGCACCACTTCCCTTGAGACTTACCTGGCACCCACCTTTCTTTTAGGCACCTGGCCTAAATGTGGTAAATAAGTTGTCATGCCTCAGGTGGGGTGAGCCACCTTACGCTGCCACCACTCTGGGATTTAGGGTCCCTTGGAAAGGCACAGAGTACCCTCCCAACCCTTCTGACCTCTGTAGCTTGGCTAACAAACAGGCGTGAGGACCCAGAAGAGTAACAACAAACAAAAGGATTTATTTACAAGGTCACTTAATATCAAGCAAGCAAGCAAAGTGCATTAGCAACAATAGATGGGTGGAAGCAAAATAAACAAAAGCCCCTAGCGCAACTGAACTCACTGTCCCTCTGTCTGCCAAGCCTGTCTTCTCACTCTACCTGGATGAGGGCCTCTCTCCCTAGTAGAAACCACCTCTGGCCTACTCCCTGGGAGAAAGAACACAGGTTTTTTCCCTCCCAGACTTATATAGCACCAGACTCCTGTGTGCTGATTGGCCAAAAAGGGTGCCAAAACAGCCCAGGGGCTCCTGGGAATTGTAGACAGACCTACTCCCACTGCTAATAGGCTTCTGAGGCCTTGCTAGGCCTTCCTGGCACAGCCAGATCATGACACCCCCCCACACCAGACCAAATCATGGGGTCCAGCCATCCGGATCCCCATTGATGCGGTCTGCAACCAGGAATCTGGGCTGTGCTCTGCCAGCTCTGGGATAAGATGGCAAGCAATAACTTCCCAAGAATGATAGGGCTTCAAGGGGTTAGCATGATAAACCTGGGGAGGAAGGTCTGTGTCTGGTGACTGGACTACATATCCCCCCCCCCCGCATGCAGTCCTTGATCTGGCAAGGCCCCTCCCAGAAAGCATCCATTTTATTGCTCTTTATAGGTTTCAGCACCATAACTGAGTCACCAGCTTGGTAAACCCACTCCCTGGCCTTTTTATCATACCAAGTTTTCTGTTTTCCTTGGGTTTCTTGCAGCTGCTTATGGGCTAGTGTTAAAGCTTCCTTTAGGTAGTTCTGAAGCTTGTCCACAAAGTCCAAAACATTAGTCTCTGGGGAAGGTAGGGAACCCTCCCAGTGGTGCTTCACCAATTCCAAAAGTCCACGGACTTCCCTTCCATAGACCAGTTCAAATGGGGAGAATCTCAAGCTGGGGTGTGGAACTGCCCAGTAGGCAAAAAGGAGCTGAGGCAAAGCCAAGTCCCAGTTGTTGGAATGGGCGGTTACAAACTTCTTAATCATCTCCCGGAGGGTCCCATTGAATCTTTCCACCAACCCATTTGATTGGAGGTGATAGGGGAGAGTCACTAAGTGCTGAACCCTGTGGCTGCGCCCCTGAAAGAAAATTGGAACCTCTAGGGGACAACCTACCCTTGCAAATATATCTGCCAAGGCTTGGCAAATAGCATTGGCATCGATACGGCTAAGAGCCACAGTTTCTGGCCAGCAAGTTGCAAAGTCTACAATAGTCAATATATATTGTTTCCCCCTAGGGGTTTTATTTGGCAAGGGCCCCAACACATCAACAGCCACTCTCTCAAAGGGCTGCCAATCACAGGTAGTGGCTGAAGTGGGGCTTTACCCTTATCCAAGGCCCTCCTCACAGTCTGGCATACCTCGCAGGACTGGACAAACCTGGCAATGTCCTTGCCCGTTTCCTCCCAATAAAACTGCTGCCTCAGCCGATCTTTGGTTCTTTTTACTCCCAAATGGCTGCTGGGGTGATCATGGGCGAGGCTCATGAGTCGAAGGCGATGTTGGACCGGTACCACCAACTGGCGATGCGGCTGTGGGATTAGCAAATTTATATTAGTAAAGACTATGGATTAATCATATAGCCATAATATTAAGCTAGCAAGAAGCATAAGATGGATTCTTTATGTTTTAAAGTAACTGGTCTCTGCTCTTTGGCCACCCCCCCCTTTCTCCCTAGTTGTACATGGAAAGAGAGAATGTCTAGCCTTGGATAGATAACTGGACATTCCTGAGGGCATTTGAAAAGGCAACGCCAAAAGACAAAGGGAGAATTATAAGATCGTCGTCGTCCTTCTGTGCAGCCCCACATTGGGACTGCGCAGGCGCAGGCCAGCCGTGGAAAAGATTTTTCTAGCTTTTAGAGATGTGAGGGGGACGTTCGGATCCACCGCGCATGTGCGCCAGTGTTCCCGCCAATTTTGAATGTATAAATATCCGAACGTCCCCGGCATTCCCTCAGTTCCTTTTTCGCCACCGTCGAAAAGGTTCTTGTTCTAGCATTACTTACCTTCTCTCTCAGCGTCTCTTCGGAGTTTTGTTCATCGTTCCTTGTGCTGTACGATATTTTCCTGTGTCCATCTTGAGGAAAATATCATTCAAAATGTCTCAGACAGACTTATTTAAAAAATGTCTGAAGTGCAGCACGAAGATGACCCACTCGGATGGCCATGAGCTCTGTCTCATCTGTCTGGGCGAGGGGCACATTGTGGAGCGTTGTGCGGTGTGTATGTCTTTCACCCCAAAAGCAAGGAGCGATCGGAAGGCCAGACTCCGTGCCTTCTTCTGGGATGCCAACCTTCTCCCCCCCAAGTCATCGGGTTCATCGGGAGATAGGCCCCGCTCCGCCGCTCCTTCGCCGGCACCGTCTCGGAAATCGCCGGAGCCGCTCCCCTCGGAACCGGCGGGGCAACCCGTTCTAGAGAGCCGATCCAACTCCGGTTCCGTGGATCGCCCTTCTAGCCGGAAGGCTAAGAAGCGTTCCTCGTCGAAGGCGTCATCGAAGCCCTCGTCTAAAGCTTCGGCCACAGAGGCTTCTTCGGAGCCCCCGCCTAAGAAGGCCAAGGCCAAATAGAAAGCTAAGCATCCCCGGCTCCGACTGTGCGGCCCGGTATGCCATCCAGACCGGTCCTGATTGATGACGATGTGGTGAGTCTTCATACCCCGTCACCTCCTTGTACGCCTCCTCCAACAACATCGGAGGATTACGTACCATTCCCGCCTTTCTCGGAACCGTGTCAGTCGTTTGAGCGTTCCCTGCTGTCCGCCCCGGTGCCTTCAGAGGCCTCCGTTCCGATGCAGTCGACCTCATCGGTTCCAGCGCCATACCAATGGCCTGCTCAGATGTCCGCTCCTCTACCTCCTTGGCAGCCTGTCCCGTGTATAGGGAACATGACCTCCTGACAGGATTTTGTGGCCTGGTTCCAGCAGTCCGTGCCCTTCCTGCAGCATCCTTCGGTTCCGCTGCCTTCCGTTCCGGCTCATCCACTCGTGCAACCTGCACCTGCTCCTCCTGCGGCTAGAGTGCAACTTCACCCCTCGGTTCCCGGACCTTGCCCATCGGCTCTGGCCGGACGCCCGGCTTCGGTTCCGACGCAGACCCCGGCGGAATTTTCGGATTCCGAGGATGAAGAGGGCCTGGCTTCCCCATCCGATTACTCCTTGGATGTGGCTTCTGATCCTTCCCCGGATGGAAGGACTACAGAATGTTCGCCGAACAGATTGTCAGGATGGCCGCTGCACTGGAGATAGATGTTGCCTCCATGACCTCCAAGCCTAAAAGCAAGCTGCTGGAGGCGTTGTATTCAGGGTCCCCCGCTTCAGTGGCGTTCCCTCCTGTGGAGGACTTTGTCGATAATGTCCTTGCGCTCTGGCAGACACCGGCATCACTGCCGCCAACGGCAAAGAAGGTCGAAAGGTACTACCGCCTGAAACAGGAGGACTTTCCGTACCTTTTCTCCCATCCTAAGCCCTCTTCCATCGTGGCAGAAGAAGGTCAGGCTCAGTTCCGATACGGTTCCTCTTCGGCTCCGGCAGACCGAGAGGGCAGGAAACTGGACGGCATGGGCAGGAAGCTCTACTCATCCGCTTCCTTGGGATTCCGTATAGCAAATTTCCAAGCTATAATGGGATCCTACAACCTCTTTTTATGGAAGCGGCTGTCCTCTTACCTCTCCGACCTCCTGGAGGATCGACGCCACCTGGTTAAGGCCCTTCAAGCCGAGGCCATGAAGCTGTCGAAACAGCAGATGACAGCTGGCAGGGACGCCGCCGACTCTGCAGTGCGGCAATGGTGACTTCGGTGGTCTTGCGTCGGCACGCCTGGCTCCGGTCCACGGCCCTGCCACCAGAGAAGAAGGCGAAGGTGGAGGATTTCCCGTTTGAGGGGCCCCAGCTCTTTTCGGAGAAAACAGATGAGTCCCTCTCGCTGATGAAAAAGAACCAGCAAATGGCCAAGTCCCTGGGAGTCGCTCCTTCGGCTCAGCCATCGGGTCCGAGGTATCGTTATGGTCGGTTCCGATCCTACCAGACCCCTTATCAGCCTTACCAGCAGCATCAAGGGCGATTCTTCTCCAGCCAGTCCTATGGCCACCGGTCCTATTCTACCCAGCAGCGTCATTCTTTCAGGTGCTCCGGCCGGTCCAAGGGGAGGCAGCAGCCCTCCTCGCCTAAACCATCGACCTCCGTGCAGAAGCCTTCCGTCTTCTGACTAAGCCTGGACGCTCCCCAGTTGGCTTCCAAGGACACTCCCGCTACTGCCCGGTTCTTGGACAGGCTTCGGCCTTTTTTGCCCTGTTGGCAGCTGGTTACCTCTGACGCTTGGGTCCTGTCTATTGTGACCCATGGTTACAAATTGTTATTTTCTGATGCACCTCCCCTTTCTCTCCCTCCCCGTTGTTCTCCATGTTGGAATGTTGTTTTACACAATAATGTTATGGAGTTGGTGAACAAAGGTGCTGTCCGGGTGGTCAATGTCGCTACTTCCCCTTGGGGATTCTATTTGAGATACTTTCTCGTAGATAAGAAGGATGGAGGGTCCCGGCCAATTTTGGACCTTAGAGGCCTCAACAGTTATTTAAAGTTTGAGAAATTTCGAATGCTGACCCTGACAAGGGTCATAGAGCTCTTGGAAGCAGGCGTCTGGCTAGCTATTCTAGACTTGAAGGACACCTACTTCCACATCTCCATCTTTGAGGGCCACAGAAAGTATCTGCGGTTTGTCTATGGGGATTCTGTATATGAATATATGGTGTTACCTTTTGGGCTGGCCTCTGCACCCAGGGTTTTCACGAAGTGCATGTCCACCGTGGTGGCGTATCTACGGTCCAGGGGATGCTTTATCTACCCCTACCTGGATGACTGGCTCCTGGTGGGACCCTCAGCTGACTCTCTCCGGGACCATATTGCCCTCATCTTATCTGTGCTAGCTAGGTTGGGCTTGGTGATTAATTGGGATAAGTCTATCTTAACTCCGGGTACGGCCATTAGGTTTATAGGGGTCCATTTCGACTCGCCACGGGGCAGAGCCTACTTATCCCTGGATCGCTTGACCAGGCTTTCCTCCCTAGCCCGTCACTTCTTGCACAACCGTTTTCAACCTGCCCTCCTAATTCAAACACTGCTAGGCATTATGGCCTCCTCTACAGGGGTAGTTTTTTTCGCACGCCTGCATATGATGCCTCTGCAAAACTGGTTCGTCCGGAGGTACAACCCCCTCACTATGGGCCAGCATCAGAAGTTCTCCATCCCCAGGGTGGTACAGCGTTCCCTGGCCTGGTGGACTGTCCCTGAGAACTTGTCTGAAGGTTGTCCTTTTGGCCCTTTCCTGGCAGAGGTCACCGTCTCTACTGACACCATCTTATTTATTTATTTATTTCTAGTCCACATTTCTCACTAAGACTCAAGGTGGATACACAGTGTGGGTCAGCACAGTCAATTTCAAAGGCATTTCAATACACATGTAATAGATTGTATACGTGCAAATTTGCAAAGATTTATAACAATCAGAAATCCAATACAGAGTTGAAGAAATGCTGAAATAGACCATAAGTAATTCTAAGATTGGCAACATACAGTAGGATCTACCCAGTGGAATCATACTTACAGCAACAGCTCTAAAGTCTACAGTCTATCATACTTACAGACAGCAGTGGTAGTAAAGTCTATAATCGCTCTCTATCCCTTTACTGATGCATCTAGTTGAGACAGCTTCCTTATATTACAGTCCTCTTATCTTGAGTAAAAAGCCCTCTTGAATAATTCAGTTTTGCATAGTTTGGAGAAAGCCAGGAGAGTGGGAGCTTTCCTGACCTCTTCCGGTAGGCCATTCCTTAAAGGGGGGGGGGCACCACAAAGAATGCATGTGTACAGGCAGCTGCTGCTCTTGCCCATCTGCAGAAGGCCCTGTTCAGATGAGCGAAGTTGCAACCCACATATTGCAATAGCAGATCGCAAAACTGGATGTTGCTTTCAGGAAAACCAAAAACATTTTCTGTGTGACACTATAAACACTAACATTTTATTGTGGTTATATTGTCTTGTGGGTAAGAGTCTGCTTCATAGGGATGTGTATTTGGATATTTCCCGTCTGAATACATATTCAAAAAATACCTTATCCATATTTTTCAGCTATATCCAGGTATCCAGACTGATAGGATTATCAGAAATATTCAGGAATATCCATGGTTGGTATTTTAAGTCTCTGAGGCCTGTTTTTCTTCCATTTAACAGGTTTCCCAGGCAACAGGAGTGAGAGACGAGGGAGGCAACTGTCCCAGGCAATGAGATTAGATGTAAAGGGGAACACTAGAACAGTTTATTTAATTTATATACTACTTAAGTCATTTATAGCCTGCCTTTCTTACTGAGACTAAAGGCAGATCACACAGCACAACTTTGTGATCTGCATCAAATTGTCTGCTGGGTCTGCCCAATCATGATGATTGGATTCTCTGGTTTGACATTAGTTTTGCTGGACTTGTTGGTTCTGTTTGTATTTGGAGACTTTTATTTAATTTATTTTATTTTATCAAATTTATACCCTGCCCTCCCTGCAAATGTGCTCAGGGCGGCTTTTGGCCAGGGATTACTCTTGTGTGTTTGGCTAAAGGCTTTTTTGTCCTGGAGGAAGCATTGGAATTTCCCCTGCAATACAAAACAATGGAAACAAGTTTGATGGCTTGGGGGCATCTTGTTCAGGAGTCGATAGAACTGGACCCCTTGATCTAATTTGCTTGAAACCTTGGGGCGGGGGCGGGGAGAGTCTTTAGTAGACAGATAGGACTAGGTTCTCTGCAATTTTGGTGTCATTTGGTTGAATAATAGCCACTCCAGTCCCATAGAAACAGTCCCCTATAGAAATAATGGGTCTGAAAATTTTTAGAATTCCAGAAGGGAAAAAAATAATAATCCTGAAGCAGTATTGGTGATCTGAATAATCCAGAGCACCAGAATGGAAACATTCCTGAAAAAAATACAATTTCTTTTTCTAGTGCACATCCCTACTGCTTCATCAGATACTGTGATCAGCAAATATATATACACTGGATAGAGAAAAAAATGGGGTCAGCAGGCAATGAGGTGCAAGGGGTGCAGCCTGTGGCATATCACAGCAAGGCTCAGTGAGCTACTCTGCAGTGATTGAGATAATATCTCTATATGGCTACACAGCAGATGGTAGTTTACAGAGGATCACTTGGCTAGAGTGGGAGGAGCTGGGGCAGTAAAAAGTATCAAGGGAAACTGGAAATAAAATATTACATGTTCTGTTTCTTTGGTTTGTACCTTATCTGATTGAACTAACTTTTCACAAACGTGAATCAAGGGTCACTAACTCTACCTCTTCCATTTCACTGACACTGACTTTTGCACATTTTTTTTTCTCTCTAGCTGATCTTTTTTTGTCAACTATACAATATGCAGCTGATCAAATGGACTGTAGCTCACAAAAGCTTCTGCAACCGATATATTTGTATTTTGGTACTACAAGATTCCTGTTTGGTTTAGCTGCTACAGATTGACATGGCTGATTCAGACATTGCAAATGACCAGGGAGACCCACTGTGTTTCCCAGGTTTTTTAAAAAGTTGCATTGTGAACACAAAAATGTGATGTGCTCGTAATTAAAGGGCAAAATAAGTTTGGGCTGTATATAGAAAATGAGCAATCAATGCTTGATCTCTCCAAATCTACTTTGAACACTTTTTATAAGTTCCAAATAGTTTATACTCTTGGTAAAATAAATAAATACAGTTGGAAAACAAAATGCAGGACTAGATGAATGCTTCCGTAGCCAGAGGGCTGTTTTCACATACAAAATTTATTCAGCCTTAGCTCTCAGACTGGAGCAGGTTTTTCAGAACATCCTCACATCGTCTACCTGTGTTCATTCCTCTGAGTTCTTTGGGTTCTGAAATTGGCCAGACCTACTGTGCTCTGATTTTTCCAGAAAGATCAAAGTGGATGAAGATTTCCAAACCTGCCTGCCTACATCTGGCATCATTTTTTTCTCCCTCGCACCTTGTTCTTTCCATTCCCCCCCACACCTAGTGTATGCTTTGCCTTTCTAAAAATCAATACTAGCCATATTGTTATAGCAGTATAGCAATATATCTACTGAACAGCCCTCAATCAATGTGGTTGGGGTTACAGAGAATTGCCCATTGCAGATGCTCCATTGCCACTGAATATACCTCTGCATTCACAGCAGTAATATTTCACAACAGGGAACTGCCCGTGTGGAAACAACCCAGTATTCCTTTTTTTACGTACCAAACTAATGTGGCTCAGTAGTACAGCAGGTGCTTTGCAGAAGGGCCCCGGCTCAGTCACTGGCATCACCACTCAAAAGGAGGTGACGTGAAAAAGACATCTAACAGAAACCCTAAAGAACTGCTGCCGGACAGAAGAGACAATTTGAACGTGGTAGATCAATAGCCTGACTCAGTTTAAGGCAGTTTCATGTGTTTGTGTAAATATAATTTAGCCTTAAATCCCAGTTGTATTCATGCTTATTTGGAAATGAGGTGCACCAAAATCAGTGGGAAATGGCTAAGAAGACACAGGTAAGACTGCAAGCTGATTTTCAAAATAAAACAGTAAAACAAATAAGCCAACATATTGTGCCTCCAAGAGACAGTGGCCAACATCTGGTGTAACGGAACAGTGATAGTGTGTTCCCGTACAGTTTTCATGCCTTTCAGCCACTTGGGAATTGCACCATTCCTCTTCCAGGTTTCCAGGTGCATTCTTACATCACTCTGTCTTCCAAAGGCCCCACCCTGTCCCTTGCTAGCTAGAAATACGGGGATGAGGCAACTCCCTCCTCTCTTCTCATTCAACCTTGGAGGATAGCAGTTGCAAATAAACAAGCAGATATACTTAACAAAATCCAGAAATTAAAGAAACAGGACAAATCAACATTATTCTATGCAGCAACTTTTAAAATGTCTGTTTGAGTGGCAGGTGGGAAGGGACAATAGACATACTAGCCAAATTGAAACCAGTTAAGGCTCATGAGAAGCACTAGGAAATGAGCATAAAGTCAAAGAAGACCATAATAGACTCGTTCTATTCTAGGGCACAGTAGAAACTTCGTTCTTTCTCTAATCTTGTTAATCATGGAGTCTGAGAAGCTGAGAACATATTTAACAGCCACTACCCCTGAGACTTTAATAGCAGCTTGATCTGCAGACATTGCAAGATGCTAGTTTATTCCATGGAATGAATAAACCAAATGAAGCCGAATAAAAAAATTGCTTCCAAATTGTGATTCTTCTGGGTTTTTTTGCAGGTCATCATTGTCTGGTCATGCCACTTCTGGGTTTTCCCTGGCTTTGGGCTTCCCCAAACTGCTTTGGTACAATCTTTTCTAAAAGATTATACCCAAAGCCAGGTTTGAGGAAAGCGAGAAGGGGAAGGTGTGGATTTCTGCAGTTCCCTAACCATATCTGACAGCATTTCCCCTTCAACCTGCCATTCTCCTCCCCTCAATCTCCAGTGGACTTTCTGCCATTTTTAAAAATTGGGACTGTATATTGGTATAGTGTTTTAACCTGGTGAGAGATGGCAGGTGCAAAGGGGGGGAAAACCGTGGATTGCCCCATGCACAGTTGCCACTGTTAATGCATTTGTAGCAGCAATGAGAACAAAATGAGGAAATGCCCCTGTATGGAAACAACTGTTGTTTATCTCCATGCCTTTTAAAACTTTTTTCAGCAGATTTTTGCAAATCAAATGTCTGTTAATAGCACCAAAACAAGCTGTGTTTCTAATCAGTTGGCAATACCTTCAAGGAAGACGCATGGGAGAAGAGACACTGTTGGTGGCAGCAATAGCAGCTAATTCTCTGGAGTCCGGAACTGTGACATTTTTGGGGACTGAGAGGTAAGGAAGATCAATGGCTGGAAGATGAGTGTGAGTGCAGTTGTGTGAGATTATGAGAAGTGGCATTATGGGTGAGAAGAGCTGTTAGGAAAGGAAAGGTATAATGTGTGTAGGATGTGAAAGATGGAAGGAGCAGAGGGTGGGCCACTTTCCCAGTCACATGAAGATAAGAACTAGTTTAGCAAATCACACTATTACAAAATGAACTCTGGCACCTTAATGACTGAGACCTCAGGAGTGTGTCAAAGAGAGGACTGCATATTTCATCACTCAAGCATACCATTTTGTATTAAAGTGCATGAGTCTGGGAGCTGATGCATATCATCAAAGCTGATTAATGGACAACCAGCTGCAGAAAAATCACCTCTGCCTGTTTGGATAACTATCTCCCTGGAATGCATGGTATTTCCCTGCAAGAAGCAGCCGTCTATGCGTACTGATGTCCCCATGTCTGCATCTTTTTCAAAATGTGATCTGGGGTCTATATGCTTTCATGAGATCCCATCTTTCTATTGTTATGTTTACATAAATTATCTGTTCACATGTCCAATTTAAGTTTCATTAGCAGAACATTAGACTGTATAGAGCAAACAGTCAAAAGTACCACTAATATTTCAGTTTTAATAGCAGACTGTTTTCATTGTTGCTTCTAGCTGGTTTTTAACTTTCTGCTATTTTAACTGATATATGTTATAGTCATTTGTGAGCGACTTTGAGAATTTTTAACATGGTTGCAGGCTATAAATGTTTTAAATAAAGAAACACTTTTCATAGACAAAATAAATTATTTCTTCAAACAGCATACAATCAATGTACAGAACCCAGTGCCACAAATATAATGGAGGAGAGGTCTCCATAAAAAGGGCTACTAAGAAGTAAATCCAGTTTTATTTAATGGGGCTTGATTCCAGGAAGATGTTCTTAAGATTGACACCTTTATGTTAAGAGAGAGTGGTACCTGAAGACAAAACAGTGGAAGATTGTTGCCTTAATGTCCTGCTTGCAACCTCCCCTCCCCCCAGGCCAACATTTATCTGGCAACAAAATTTGAAACTAGATGGAGGCTGGTCTAATTCAGTAGAGCTCTCTCTATAATCTTCATAGTGAATTATTGCAACACTGCAAAATTAACAGAACAAGTAATCCCAATCAAGAGACTGCAAAAAGAAATGAAATTCCCAAACTGCATGGCCTGTTCCTATAGCATACAGAAAAAGAGAAACAGATTGTGGCACCCTGAACACAGAATACATGAAGAAAAGAGGAATATGGACAGAGCACTCACTGGTACAGTTTTGTGGTTGAGGAAGAGAGGGTAAGGTAAACATTTGTTGGCATATTTTCTAATATTTAGATGTTTACTTTGAGAAACATGGTTGCCTGAGCGTCTGACACCCTTTATACTAATTAATCTCCAAACAATATTTCTCTCCACAATGGGCAGTAAGCACCTGATATGAAATTAACAACCTCTGCAGTTAAGCTATCTAAATATGGATTCTCATGAAAACTTAAGATGTAGCGAAAAATCTAATTGCAGCTGGTGAGGTATCTAGGGAGATGCTGAAAGATGACAGCAGGCCTTAACTAAAGATAATCATAGCACTAAGAGAATTCTTGACAGTCAAAATTAATTCAATCTCAAGAGACATTGGTAATCTTTCTAAAAATATGTGTAATTCAAAATCCCGAAAATCTTAGAAATGTAAGTGCTTAAAGTTGCTGTAGAATACCAGTTCATTGTCGGTCTTTCTGTGCAGTCCCCACATGGGATTGTCCATGCACAGGCCTGCCAATTGGTAGGTTCTATAGCTAAAAATTCCTCTAGGGGGCATCTGCTGTCCCCAGAATGCATGTACAGCTTGTTTCCCCACTGACACAACGCACTCTCTAGGAGGAGCAATGCCCCTGACCCTCAGTTCCTCTTTTGCTGCCAGTTTGAGAGGTTCTCTGCAACGATCATTCAGCAATTTTGTTCTATGCCTGGAAAGAAAGAGAAAAAAGCCGTCACTATGGTTACTGCAGACGCCTCGATAGAAGGGTGGGGGCACACTGTGAACATCTCTCAACCTATGGTAGCTCATTGAAGAGACAGAAGTTTACATATCAATGTGTTAGAAATGAGGGCAGTCCGTTATGGCCTTATCTCCTTCACAGATATTGTACAAAACAAACATGTCCAGATACTTATGGACAATCATGGCACCATGTTTTATATAAACAAATAGGGAGGCACTGTTTCCCAGACACTTTGCCTGAAATCCTGTCAATCTGGGAATGGGCATTATAACACGACATCTCCCTTCAGCTCATTCACGTTCTAGGGACAGCCAGTCTCGTGCCAGACAGGCTGAACAGACTGGGCTTCTCCACTCACAAGTGGCTGCTGAAGGAATCATGTATAAGATCAATTTTTCAGCTACGGGGGTTCCCAGATGTAGATCTGTTTGCGACAGAGGAGAACTGAAAGGCTCCATTGTTTTGTTCCAAAGGGGGAATGGACCCAAAATCCCTGGGGGACGCCTTCCAGTTTACATGTTCAGGGTATCTATTTTATGCCTTACCGCCCATGCCTCTTATAGCTCACACCGTGGGGAAAAGCCAGATGGAGAAAACTGATTGCATAGTAATAGTACCATTCTGGACACATCAAATTGAGTTTCACATATTATTCCAAATGGCCAGGGGCAATTTTCAGTACTTGCTATTAGTACCAGATCTCCTGACATATCAGGGAGTGAGGTATCACGACATACCCAGACTCAAACTGATGGCATGGTTGATTCTGCAGTAGGTGGTCTCCCCCAGGAGGTAGCAGAAGTAATACTGAATGCCAGAAAGCCAAATATCAGAAAGTTTTATGCTTACAAATGGGATAGATTCATACAATGGTCCAGAAGTAAGGGCCTTAACCCATATATGTGCCATTTAGCATCCAATCTAGAATATCTTTTGAGTCTAAAGCATGCTGGACTACCTTTATCTTCCATCAAGGTTTACCTGGCTGCAATTTCAGCCTCTCGCTCTCCTGTTGATAAAAAGTTTTTTCACATTATAGGTCTAAGATGTTTCTGAAAGGTATTCAGAACATGTTTCCTCCAACAACTCAAATAGTGCCTTAGTAGTCACTGCAACTGATATTGGCTAGAATAATGACAAAACCCTTTTAGCCACTGTCTACCTGTTTCCTAAAACTACTTTCTATCAAGGTAGTTTTCCTTGTAGCCATCACGTCCGCCAGGAGAGTAAGCAAATTAACAACATTTCACATGGACCATCCCTTCCTGAATATACATGCAGGAAAAGTGGTACTAAGACCTAGCTTGGAATTTTTACCCAAAGTAGCCTCCACATTCCATAACTCACAGGAGTTAATATTATCTGCATTTACCCCTTCTCCAACATCTGAGACAGAGAGGACTTTACATGCTCTGGATGTAAGGAAGACTAAACTCTTATTTAAACCACACAGCATCATTTAGGGCAGATGTCCAACATTTCGTTTGTTATGCAAGCCGAGATAAGGGGGGAAAGGCAAATTCTCAAACCATTGCTAGATGGGTAGTTCAGGCTATTAAGATGTGCTATGAGCAAGCCAACATACCATGTCCTTTGGGAATTCATGCCCATTCTATCAGGTCACAGGCATCTTGCTCAAAGGTGTTCCTCTTCAAGACATCTGTATAGAGGCAACATAGATGTCTGCCAACACTTTCATCAGGCACTACTCCTTAGATGTACATAACAGGAGAGAAGCAGCTGTGGGTCAAGCGGTCCTGCAAACACTATTCTCATGAAGAGCTCACCCTTCCTCCATGGGCAAGATGCTTGTTAATCTCCCATGTGGGACTGCACAGAAGACCAACAGTGAAAACAGAGTTGTACTTACATGTAACTGTTCTTCATTAAGGTCTTCTATGCAGGTACACATACCCTCCCCTCCTCCGCTAAGTGCTTTTCACTGCTTACCTGGAGAGTCCGGCAGCTAAAGAACTGAAGGTCGGATGCATCACTCCTCCCAGAGAGTAGGCTGTTTAGGCAGGAAACAAGCTGTGCATGCACTCTGGAAAGGGGTAGGCACCCCCTAGAGGAATTTTTAGCTACAGAACATACTGATTGACAGGGCTGCACATGCACAGTGCCATGAGTGCCTGCACAGAAGACCTCAATGAACAACAGTTACAGGTAAGGGCAACCCTATTTTCTCAGACTCAGCAACCCAGGATGCCCTATATTGATTTAGAATTTTCACAGCCCCCCAACACCTCCCCTCCTCTCTCACTAGTCATATTTAAAACAGCCCCCTTTCACAGTGTGCAAAAAACTGTGCATACCCTATGGAAAACTTCATCTTCTAGTGTTCTCAGAACATAGGAGTGAGAACAATATCAGCTATACCTTAAAAGTAAATTTAAGTAAAATGTATTAAATTCTTTACTGCCTGTTCATGGAATGCAAGGTCAAGTCTCAAAGGGGAGAAGACCCCATAGGGCCACAACTCAGAAACTCAGACCCACATTCTAATCCATCTCACCACTTGACTGGAAGGGACGTTGTGCCAGAGACAGCAAGAAACTTCTTTATTGGTTTATAACTTTTGGATAGAGACCAGCTGAACAAGGCAGGGAAGAGGTCTGGAAAAGCTTTCAGAGCTGCTTATAGAAATAGAAAAAGACCAGCACAACCTAAACTACTGATATTTAATCGAAAACTACTATTGGCTATTATTGTCTCTGAACACAGAGTGGCATCTATGCGGTTAAAAATGCATTGGAAAATACAGTCAAAATCAGTTGATGTATTGTCGAAGGCTTTCACGGCCGGAGAACGATGGTTGTTGTGGATTTTCTGGGCTGTATAGCCGTGGTCTTGGCATTGTAGTTCCTGATGTTTTGCCAGCAGCTGTGGCTGGCATCCACCTGAACATACAATTCACCATGGAGAAAGAAACCGAGGGTAAACTTCCATTTCTAGATACTTTGATCATCCGCAAAGCAAACTTTCAGTTAGGTCACAAGGTCTACAGGAAACCAACTCACACGGATCAGTACTTACACAAAAACTCCAATCACCACCCTCGACAGAAAAGAGGCATAATAAAAACATTAGTAAACCATGCAAGACGGATATGTGAACCGCACTTTCTCAACGAGGAAATTAATCATCTAAACCACGCACTTCAAGCAAATGGCTACTCCAGAAATGAAATCAGAAGAGCAATTAAACCAAGGATAAATCAAACAACCAAGGAAAAACAGTCTCCCACAGGAAAAGTGTTCTTGCCATATATCAAAGGAATCACTAATCAGATGGGAAAGCTTATGAAAAAGCACAGCCTACAAACGGTATTCAGACCCACCCGAAAAATACAACAGATGCTACGATCAGCAAAAGACAGTAGAGACCCCCTCACCTCTGCAGGAGTATATCATATACCCTGCAGCTGTGGACAAGTTTACATCGGGACCACAAAGCGTAGCATCCAGACAAGAATAAAAGAACATGAAAGACACTGCAGACTTGGACAACCTGAAAAATCAGCAGTGGCTGAACATAGCCTAACTCAAACAGGACACAGTATCCTATTCCAGGACACTAAAATACTGGACAACACTTCAAGCTACTTTGTCAGATTGCACAGGGAAGCCATTGAAATTCATAAGCATAAGCACAATTTCAACAGGAAAGAAGAGACTTTAAGAATGAATAGAGCATGGTTTCCAGTCCTGCAAAACACCAGGCTAACTAAATACTCTACATCCCGCAACAGCCCTGCAGAGAAGATTAGCATATCATGCACCAATCCATATGCAACCCCCCCCCCCTCAGGATACAGTGAAGCCTCCCTCCATTAGCATTCCACACCCTGGGAAACTTACAGGATGACTCAGCCCAAACCCACCTTCCTTAATAGATATAAATTACCTGTCAACATCTTCTCCACACTGAGACATGGAGAGATCTCTGTCTTTTGGTGCTACACCTCTGAAGATGCCAGCCACAGCTGCTGGTGAAACGTCAGGAACTACAATGCCAAGACCACAGCTATACATCCCAGAAAATCCACAACAACCAAAATCAGTTGAATTTTACATCTGAAGTAATGATGATGATTGTTTTAGGATTGTACATCTTGCCATTCATCCAACTAAAGTTCCTAACCTCCACTACTGGATCCTGGCAACCAACGAACTCTACAAACTCCCACCCTTCAAAAGAGGCAGGAGCTGATTTTGTCCACTTCTTCAAAGGCAGATAGTTTCCAATCCCATTCTTAAAGGCCTTGTTCCCAGATATCTGCAGGCACATCTCTCCTGCTCTGCTCTGTTGCGACAGCTTCGTGCATTTGAGCAAAGCCACCCTGCAAATGGATAAGATCAACAACTGCCTATTCACACACATTCTCAGTGATGGCTCCCACCTTGTGGAAAGACCTGCTGGAAGAGGTCAAGGCCCCCGTACTTTAATTCTGCTAACCGAAAAACAGAAATATTCAGGTGGGCATTTAGTTCAGGAGGGCATAGAATTGTAGTCGACTGCAAAGTCTATTGTAGGTATCATTTTGCTTTTATTGCAGTCTTTTATCTTTGTAATCCACTTTCTGCATTGATTATATCTTGCCCTACTTTGACAGTCATGGTGTTTTCTAATTCTAGTCGTATTGCACTGTTTATTGGATGTCTTATGCTGTATAATTGAATTTTAATTGTTTGTAATCCAACTTGAGTCTCAGCAATAAAGGTGTACTATAAGTAAATGAAATAAATACACAACTGAAGAACTTTGGTTTTACATTAGCCAACCAAATGCACAGGAGAGGGGCTCACCTTCTATCCTCTCACAGGACTTACAACTCCCCTGGAGTAAACTCATAGACTCCCAGGGGTCCCTGGCTCTCATTTAAGAAACATTGCTATAGTAACTGTGAAATTGGCAATATTTTTTTCTTTTAAAACCACAATTTTATTGAGACTTACAGGGAATGGGACTACGTTCCATTGAACACAGAGGGGCTTGCTTCTGAATAAACAAAGTTAAGTTCATGCTGAATATAAAACAGAGAAGCCAGAAAACACTCCCCTCCCCATTACCTTTGTCTCTTGAGTATTAATGAATGCTCACAGGTATAGTTATGTGTATTGTATAGATTAGTCTAAATATTCAAAGTGACAACCTCCAATGGATTCTGAAAGGGCATACTGTTTGCCTGTTGCTAGGAGACAAGAATCTGAAAAACCCAGGCCCATTGTACTCAAACAACTGAAATTTAGTAATAAAGCAGAGTTACTGCATGCTACCACTAACACAATTATTATTTACAAAAGCCTTATTTATTTATTTATTTAACTTCATTTATATCTCACCTTTCTGCCCAGTGTGGACCCAAAGCAGCTTACATAATTCTCCTCCAATTTATCCTCACAACAACTCTGTGAGGTAGGTTAGGTTGACAGTGTGTGACTAGCCAAAGGTCAACCAACAAGCTTTCATGGCAGAGTAAGGATTTGAACCTGAGTCTCCTAGGTCCTAGCCTCTAGCCACTACATTATGCTGGCTCACCATAAAATTGTTCTTTCTATATTGATAGTCCACCTTTCTCACTGAGATCCAAACTGGATTACAACAGTGCAAGTGATGATAAAATATAATTGACAGCTAGGACTTACTGAGCAAATTATAGTAGTGAAGAATAGTTAGGACATTCAAGGGAACAGATACAATAGGGAATGGTAGCAGAATTTTTTAAAAAAAATAAGCATGAAGCCAAGCATCCAGATGAAATCTATTTGAAACAAAGCATAACTAATTTCCATGGTATGTTTAGCAGTGTTGAAACTTGCTAGTAGGTGCATATCTACATCAGCAGACCATACTCAACAGCAAAACATTCAGTTCTCATCCCTACCAAGGCATCTCTCTGAGCTATTTCTTATGACATAGTTCTGTAATCTGGATAGAAAGCCCTCCTGAATAATTCAGTTATGCATAGTTTGCAGAAAGCCAGGAGAGTAGGGGCTTTCCTGATCACCTCAAGGCCATTCCATAATGTGGGGGCTACCACAGAGAAAACATGTGTGCAAACAGCTGTTGATTTTGCCCAACTGTAGAAGGGTATCTTCAGAAGACCCTGTTCAGATGAGTGAAGCTGCCATGGCAGAACATAGGAGGAGAGGCGGTCGCACAGATATGAGACTGAATAAGGAAAAGGCTGCATTCATTGTAATAAAGAATATTTGAAGAGCGGGACTTCCTGTTTGGGATCCATGGAGGTCTAACGCAGCTCCACTTGCGGAGCTGACCGGACTGCCGTTTTAACCGGCCGGCGGGGTGAAAATAGCCCGCGGCCGACTGCTCTCAGGTGGGGAGCAGGCAAAGAACGCTCAAGACCCTAGGGTGAGCTAGATCTCGGACGAGGGGGGGCTCTACACAGCGAGTCTCCCCCCGATCCTTGAGGTCCCACCTTGCGACGGGTCGGCTATAATCTCTGCGGCAGTTTTGGGGCCAATTCGGCTGGCATAAGACCTACATACCCAAGCATCGATTGGGGGAAGAAGCGGAGAGGAGAACTTAAAATCGAAACAGCGATTACAACCCGAGAAAAGTGAAGAGAAGGTAAAGATCATTATCTTCTGAGACGGGACAGATTGATAAAAACAGAGAGGAAAAAAAGTAGATTTTTAAACTGCAACAGACTAGTGAAAAGGAGGGGAAGACTCGGCAGGAATCGAATTTAAAAAGAGACTAAGTTTAAAGAAGTTATTAAAGAAATGGGACTATTGTTTTGAATACCTGTGGCTTTGGAGCTGTGAGAAAAAGACACCATCGCGAGATCTGCTGTGGGAAGACGGGAGACAGGAAGTGCGTAATAACAATAGAGTGGCTGGAGAGAAGCGGCCCTTGCTGGAGGGCAGGAAGTAGGGAATCGCCATTTTTGAAAGGGGAAGGGTCGCGGCTTCAGCGGAAGAGGAAGTAGGCCATCTTGGATTACAAAATTATAGAGAAACCATAGAGAAAAGACGCCCGACATTTTGGACTCTTTAAAACTTAATTTCTATAAGAAGACCGGGACATTTAAAATAGAAAAACGTTAAATTTTACGCCACGGAGTTAAGGAAGAGAGCGGATTCGTGGGAGCGAGCTAAAGCAAGCCCCACGATGTCAAAAAAAGAGTGGCAATCGGCAATAGAAAATCTGGATAAAAACCTGGACAAAAAACTTTTAGATATGATTAAAGAACTTAAGGACACGAAATTGGAGCTGATAAAAGAGGTTAAAGAGGTTACACAGACAGTAAAATCGGAGCTGTCAGAAGTGAAAAAAGGTATGGAAACAATACGAAGTGAATTACAAGGAACGCAGCAGAGAGTTAAAACAGTAGAAGACGCGATGGAGAATTTAGCAGACACGCAACAAACAGAGATGAGATTGGTGAAGGGGAGAATGTCAGTTGCAGAAACTAAACATATGGAGAAGCAGCTACGTTTTCGTGGCTTGCCAGAAGTGGAAGGAAAGTCAGCGCAAGAACAGATGACTGAGGTGTTGGCTGAGTACCTGGGGAAGGAGGAGGAGGAAGTTGTGGCTATCCTAGATGTGGCATACCGTGTGAATTCGAGAATAGCAACCCAGAGGAAACTACCAAGAGATGTGATTGTGCAGTTTACAACACGAAATATGAAAGAGAGGATTGTGACAAAACAGTTTCAAGATCCATTGGAGATTGATGGCAAGACGATTATTATAATGAAGGAATTGCCCAGATCAGTGTTACTGGACCGGAAAAAATATAAAGTGCTAATTCAGATTTTGAAGGACATGAAAATCAGGTACAGATGGGAGTTACCGGAAGGAGTGTCCTTTGAGTTTGGAGGGGCCAAAAAACGCATCAGATCTGAGCGAGAGATGGAGCGATTTATTAAGGACAATGAAAAAGACTTACCAACAAGATCATGAGTATGGAGTGTAAAGTATTATCTTGGAATGTAAATGGACTAAACTCACCGATTAAGAGGAAAATACTTTTCACTGGCTACTAAAACAAAAATGTGACATTGTTTGTTTGCAAGAGACCCATATCAGAAAGCAGGATGTAAAATATTTAAAATCTGGAAAATTGGGCAAAGAATATGTAGCGGCCTCCAACAAGAAAAAAAGAGGAGTGGTGTTGTACATAAAAGAGGAGCTACAGCCAAAATTTGTTATGAGAGATGTGGAAGCTAGATTTGTAGCAGTGGAATGTATTTGGAATTTAAAGAGAGTGTTGGTAGTCGGACTTTATGCACCTAACGGTGCAAAAGAAAGCTTCTTTGAGGATTTAAGGAAGCATTTAGACGATCTTGCATACGACCAGATAATTCTTGCTGGAGACTTCAATGGAGTGACAGACTTGGAACTAGACAAAAAGACTACAACGGCACAAAAGAAAAGAGGACTATTACCAAAGCTTTTTTTTGAGTTGATTCAACAAGAGACTCTTGAAGATGTATGGAGGAGAGAATATCCTAAAAGCAGACAGTTTACTTTTTATTCTGCAAGGCATTCTACATTATCAAGAATTGATATGATCTGGGCCTCAAAAGACTTAGCATTATGGACTAAGGAGGTAGAAATAATGCCTATGGTAGGCTCAGATCACAACCCAATTATGTGGAAATTTGGAAAAAAGAGAAAAAGGAAAGCATGGAGAATAAATGAGGACTTGTTACAGGAAAGAGAGAATATGGAAATACTGAGAAGAGAGACAAAGTTTTTTATACAATACAACGTGAATAAAGAAGTACCAACCAATAAAGTTTGGGATGCTTACAAGGCGGTTGTAAGGGGCATACTAATGGACTTAAATGGTAGAGCAAGAAAGAAGAAAGAGGAGAAAAGACAAGAGATTGAGGAGAAAATAAAAGCCAAAGAAACACAGCTAAAAAAGAGACCAGGGAAAAAGAAGGTATACCAGGAAATTAAAATACTTCAAGAACAGCTAACAGCAATGAGCAATAAAGAATTGGAGTGGAATCTCAAAAGACTGAATCAAAAAGCGTTTGAGGGTGCTAATAAACCTGGGAAGTACCTGGCATGGCAATTGAAGAAGAAAAGGGAAAAGAAGATAATAAATAAAATTTGCGAAGATAACAAAACGTATTTGGAGCAGGCTACCATTAGTAGAGCCTTTTATAAATTTTACGCTAAGCTGTATAATAAAAAAGAAGTAAACAAAGAATCAATAGCGTCATATTTGGAGAAAACCAAACTTCCAGAAATCTCGGAAGCTTGGAGAAATAAGTTAAATAGTGAAGTAACTGACGAGGAAATAAGTAAGGCAATACAATCTGCAAATCTAGGAAAGGCGCCAGGGCCAGATGGACTTACGGCTAAATTTTATAAGACAATGGCTAATGAACTGGCACCATTCCTAAAAGAGGTGATGAATGGGGTTTTAAGGGATCAAAGGATTCCAGAAACTTGGAGTGAAGCGAATATATCATTGATCCCAAAAGAGGGCCAAGACCAGACTAATGTGAAAAATTATAGACCTATATCGCTACTCAACAATGACTACAAAATTTTTGCGAAGATATTGGCGGAGAGATTGAAGGGGTGGCTCTCGGAAGTCATAGAGGAGGAACAAGCAGGCTTTTTGCCAGACAGACAAATAAGAGACAACTTAAGGACAGTGATCAATGCTATTGAATATTATGACAAGCGTTGTGACAAAGAGGTTGGTTTCTTCTTTGTTGACGCTGAAAAAGCGTTTGACAATTTAAACTGGGACTTTATGTTTGCCACTATGGAAAAGCTACAATTGGGAGAAAGATTCATCAGAGCAATTAAGGAAATTTATAGAGACCAGACTGCAGCAATTGTGGTGAATGATGAATTGACCAAGAAATTGACGATAAGTAAAGGAACAAGACAAGGTTGCCCGTTATCTCCATTGTTGTTCATTTTAGTATTGGAGATTCTGATGATACAAATACGTCAAGATGATGAAATTCGTGGAATAAAAATAAAGGACTATTCATACAAGGTCAGAGCATTTGCGGATGACATAATGTTAATTGTAGAGGACCCATTGGAGAACATGCCAAGAGTGATAGATAAGATCAAGGAGTTTGGAGACTTGGCAGGTTTCTTCATTAACAAAAAGAAGTCAAAGATATTATGCAAAAATATGACTAAGCAGAAACAACAATTGTTAATGGAAACAACAGATTGTGAAGTAACAAGTAAAGTGAAATATTTGGGAGTCGAATTAACTGCAAAGAACATAGATCTATTCAAAAACAATTATGAAAAACTATGGACTCAGATAGAGAGAGACTTGATTAAATGGAATAGATTGAATTTGTCATGGTTGGGTAGGATTGCAGCAGTTAAGATGAATGTGTTACCAAGAGTAATGTTTTTGCTACAGACAATACCAATCATCAGAGACTCCAAACAATTTGAAAAATGGCAGAGGAAAATATCAGATTTTGTTTGGGCAGGCAAGAAGCCTCGAGTGAAAGTGAAAGTTTTACAAGATGCAAAGGAAAGAGGCGGAATGCAACTGCCCAATCTGAGACTTTATCATGATGCAATCTGCCTAGTTTGGTTGAAAGAATGGATGACATTAAAGAACAAGAAACTATTAGCCCTAGAGGGATATAAAAAAATATTTGGATGGCACGCATATTTATGGCATGACAAAGTAAAGGTCAACTCGATGTTCCTGCATCACTTTGTTCGGAGAAGTCTATACATAATCTGGAAGAAGTACAGAATTTATCTACAAGAAGGAACCCCTTTGTGGGTGGTTCCATATGAGGTGATAGACCCGAGAGCTGTTGATAATGAACAACAATGTTTAACGTATAAAGAAATAACTAAAACTGAAGCATCCAAACTTAGAATAAAGACACAAGAGGAACTATCACCTAACTACGATTGGTTCCAGTATAGACAGATCAGAGACTTATATAATTCGGACTCTGTAAAGGGAGGTATACGAATAGAGAATTCGGAACTAGAGCAGACCCTTCTTAAAGAAGATAAGAAAAGAATATCCAAGGTATACCAAGTACTGTTGAAGTGGTATACCGAGGATGAGATAGTTAAAACACAAATGGTGAAATGGGCTATAAACTTTAATAAAGAAATAACAATGGAGGCATGGGAATACTTGTGGAAAACTACAATGAAGACAACGACATGTATTAATATCAAAGAGAACATTCATAAAATGATCTATCGTTGGTACATGACACCAAAGAAGATTGCGCTAGGGAATTCGAATACTTCTAATAAATGCTGGAAATGTAAGAAGCATGAGGGCTCCCTCTATCATATGTGGTGGTCGTGTGAGGTAGCCAGGCAGTACTGGGGGGAAATAATAAGAGAAATGAGTGAAATTTTACAATTTCAAATTAATAAGAACCCAGAACTCCTGCTACTGAACTTGGGAATGGAGGGAATTCCAGCCCAACATAGGACGTTGATATTTTATATGACAGCAGCAGCTAGACTTTTGTATGCGCAAAAATGGAAAGTACAAGAAGTGCCAACTATTGAAGATTGGACTTACAAATTGCTGTATATGGCTGAAATGAACAAGATGACAAGAAAATTGAGAGATCTGGACTCAGGGCAGTTCAACACAGACTGGGAGAAGCTGAAACAATACCTGGAGAAGAAATGGGAGGTGGGAGGAAAATTGTGGCAGTTTGAGAACTACTGAAGTATTGAAGTAGAGGGGGGAGACTTTACCGGGGGGAGAAGAGATAAATGTGAATTAATAAGCAGTCAGATTAATAGATTGACATATATATAGATATATATAGGTTAACAAACAGAACATAGAGAAAATAATTAATTATAAGGACTAAATATAAGGAGCGATTAACTAACAATATTTTCTTTTTTTTCTGACAAGTTTTGTACCAAACTGAATGTCTGAAGATATAGATGGGTCAAATTGATTGACTACGTGAGGAGAGATATATAGAACTATTATAAAAAGATAGAATGAGTAATATATATAGAGAATAAGTCAAATTGTTTGATATAAACGAATGTATGATCTATATGGTTTATGATATATAGAAATACCTGAAATTGAAAAATTGGGATAAATTGTTTATCTAAGATAGAAACAAAGGCTTACAGTTTGGGCATATAATGTTAAAAATAGTTAAGGATGTACTGCTTAGAATAATGGAGAATATATATTTGTTTTAGATAGAGGAAGCTAATAAAAGTAAGGGAAAGGGGACAAAGGGTTGGAAAGCTGTTGGAAGTCAACAAAAAGGGGGGGGGAAAGGGAGGGGGTTAGAGATGAAAAAATTGGGGAAAATTGAATGTAAATGTGGAAATAATGGATTCTAACCCAATAAAATTTTTTCAAAAAAAAAAAAAAAGAATATTTGAAGAGCTAAATGATACCTTCAAGGTCCAAGATGCTATACCTCTGAATAGGAGATGCTTGTGAGAAACAACAGGTACCGTTATGCCCTGTGTGACAGATAGAAGGCAGTACATGCCTGTAACTGTTAAACAACCAATTCCAAGGGAAATTCAGAGCAGATTCAAATGCTGCAGCAATATCCAACCAGCATTCAGAGACCAGGAAAGTGGAGGGGAGATATGACAGTTGATAATTAAAGGTTTGTCTCTGGTAGCAAGCAGATCAATTTCAGTTAAGATCTAATTCCTGGAGTGACTGACTCTGGGGGACAGCAGATGGGCTGTGGTATGACTCTTGTAGATTCAGGTTCAGATCCTTACTCTGCCATGAAAGCTTGTTGGTTGACCTTTGGCTAGTCACACACTGACAACCTAACCTACCTCACAGAGTTGTTGTGAGGATAAATTGGAGGAGAATTATGTAAGCTGCTTTGGGTCCACACTGGGCAGAAAGGTGAGATATAAATGAAGTTAAATAAATAAATAAATAAATAAATAAGGCTTTTGTAAATAATAATTGTGTTAGTGGTAGCATGCAGTAACTCTGCTTTATTACTAAATTTCAGTCATTTGAATACAATGGGCCTGGGTTTTTCAGATTCTTGTCTCCTAGCAACAGGCAAACAGTATGCCCTTTCAGAATCCATTGGAGGTTGTCACTTTGAATATTTAGACTAATTTATACAATACACATAACTATACCTGTAAGCATTCATTAATAATACTCAAGAGACAAGCCTGTACACCTAAGCTGTGAAGTGAAATCTCTGGAGGAACTATGCTTTAAGTAACTTAAGTCTGAAAATACCAACTTCTCACATCTAAGTTCTGCAAAAATTTAAAACTAAGCTTGAAGAAGACTTTTGTGCCTCGTGCTTATGAAGTATTCTGTTCAACATACAAAATTTACCATAGCTTTCTTTTCCCTGCCTATCTTCTGACCAACCCTGCCTGTTGAATAAATCTGCTCTCTTTTAAACTTTTATCTGGTGCCATTTTACTTTAAAGGATACATGGGCCTCTGCTTTTCTTCTATTTAAACTTGGGCTGGATAATAAACCAACTATTCTGGGAAACTTTTGGTAGCGTGTATTTGAGTGTAACTTAGAATTCCTGTTGTCCTACACTTCAACTATATATACATACTTGAAGTGTGGGACAACAGGAATTCTAAGTAACATCCAATACATGCTACCAAAAGCTTCCCAGCCCCAGTAAACAACCTTGTAGAATTTGGAGGGAAAATCTATCTCAGCGGGGGATAGGAGTGAGGACAGCCAACACAGGCCAGAGCCAGACCAGGCACACTATAGACCCCTTAAATACACTATCCTGGAGTCCCTCAGAGGAAGTTGAGGGGGGAAGTTTATTACAGCATGCATAATTCCCCTGAAACTGTAGGAGGTTGTCACACTCTTCTTGTAAGTTTTCCATTCTGATAGAAGCAGAATGCTGGACTAGATAACGCTTTGGTATGATGCTGCAAAGCTCTTCTTATGATATGTTGTTCAAACCCCATTGTATCAAACCTGGGCATGATTAATTTACTTTGTTTATAGTCTGCCTTTCTCACAAATTGAGTACTACCTTCCAGGTCTAGCTGTGGGCCCACCATAGTGGGCATAGGACTTTTATTAATGAGGTGCACCAAATACTTTCTTGAGCATCAACATCTCCTTTCTCCACTCCTCTTAAAGCAACAGCTCCTGTTTGCCAATCGTGGGATGTTACCTTTAACACCTACGAAATTCAACAGGTAATTTTTTCCCTCCCGATGTGAGGGGAAACACTTCACCTTCTGTTTATTAGGCAGCAGTTAAAAGCAGAAGGGTCTACCAGTAATAAAAACAAAAAACGCCTGGCAGTGTGATTTATTAGTGCCGTTTGTATCGCACTGAAAGAGCTCCGGTTTGGCCTCAGCTCCAGCACGTTAAAACGCATCCAAGTTGCCACAGGCACGTTTCCAGGAGCAGAACTGATGCTTGGTCGAATCTGGCAAACCGGTTCATAATTTTTCTTGTAAAGATGTGATCTGGAAGCAGCCAGAAGGGGCGAGTAAAGCACGAGGAGTCACTCGCCCTTGGCAAGAAAGCCACTTCTAGAGCTTTGAGGTCAGATCGCTAATCTCATTCTCTGCCTCGAAATCAGAGGGCGCTTTCAACCTCTTTCATCCCCCTCCCGCGCGCTTTTTTTCTGTTTCGCGTTTTGTTCCAGGTCGGCCACCATAGCCTCCGCAGAATCTGCCTGGTAGGGATCTGTCAGCGTGAGTGCTGCGCCAGAAGAGCTATACAATCCCTGCAGGCAGGGGTTGGAGCGGGTAAGCGGCGGCGGCAGCGAGAGCGGTCGCTAGCCGGGAACTTGGCGAGAGGAAACAGCTGAGTGTGAAGGAGGTGGGGGAGAATCCGAGAGCTTGGAGCCAATTCTCTGGGGAGGGGGCGGGTTGGCTGCCCTGCTGGCTCGGGCACCCCAGCTACTTCCAAGCCTTGTGCCGTCAGTTTTGTGGACTGTGGTGAAATTGACTGGGGCTAAAGGGTAAAGCCAGCCCTCCTTCCTATTTTATCTCCTTCCTTCCTCTCTCCCCCCCCCCCCACCCCGCTCCACCCGGATTTGCAAGCTTTTTTTTGAAAAACCTGCAAGAAGATCTCCCGACCTTCCCTGTACTTTAAATCCTCTCCTCCCCTCTTTCTCCTCCTGCCTCTGCGGTCTTGATTCCTGCATAGCGAGGACGTTCCGGGTGAGAAGGGATGAGTAGGTGACTGAAAAGACGCCTTTAAATTCCACAGTGGCTTTCTTTGAACGGGGAAAAATCGGCTTCATGGACAGGCGCTAGGAGAGAAGTGTTCCTAAACCTCTCTTTCCTTCTCGGCGAAGCGCTGCTGCTTGTTCGCTAAGCTAACAATGGTTGGTTCGTGTAGTAGGTTTCCGTTTACAATTACGTTTATTTGGCTTACTGTAGAAAACTCTCTTGACAGGTTGAATTGCACCGCGGAGTTCTCGGTCTTCATAACATTTTTGCAAAAAGCTTCGAGGAGGCTTATGAACTCGCAGCTTCAGGCGTTTTGTGCTTTCTCTCACTTGCAGGCAGGGATGCATTTCATTTTAAACTTCTGTTGGCTATTTGGATAGATTGCCTCCTCCCCCTCCATCAGTTAAAGATGTGTGGAAGTTTGGGGGCCTGAAGCATCTCCTGGCTGCTCATCATACGTCTCTTAAATAAGGAATGGGAGGGAATATTTGAAATAGTATTTATATAAACTTTTTATTTAGAAAACATCTAGTACATTAGAGTATGGACTAAATGTGTGTTGGTTGATCTCAGACCTGCTAGGAGTAAATTCATTGTTTACCCCTTGCTTATGCATATGACTTCTATTTCCTTTGTAATTTAAATACCACAACCGTGCATTATGTGTTGTTACTCTGGTATGAACAGGGAAAGATGCTTTTCTTGGACACTTGGCTGTGATTCTGCCATAAGACTAATCTCTAATGACTGTGCATTGTACAAGGTGTCAAGATCTGACATTAGGATTTATTTATTTATTTATGCTTATGGAAAGGAGTGGGCCGACATTCTAACTTTAAATCTTGATGTTAATAGTGTGAGACTTATTGCAGCTCTTTTCACAATTGTCTGATATGATCACTGTAATCTTGAACGTAAAATGCTCCTCACAAAATTGTAATAGGACTTCGGCACTTGATGTGTGGTGTCATTCATTCTCCTTTTATGATGAAGTTAAAATGTGGTTGAGGATGTCCTCTATTGACTCATGTTGGGCTTTCCTCCTCCTTTTCCCCTCTAGGGTCCATATAGATCTCAGTCATTTGAACAGACCGAAGAGGAATTTGGAATAACAATAATAAAGGTTACAATAAGTGTGCCCTGAAGCAGAAGCCTTGTGATGAAATGAAGAGGGACTATCTGGAACGTGGAGTCACTGGAGAGAAATATGAAAGGCAGCACTGATGGAGGCCTGAACTGCTCTGTTGTGTTAGCTGCTGGGGAAAGTAGTGTTTGAGAGAGGGGCAGTGCACTGTCACCACAGGAAGCCATGATGTCCGTTGAAGGCTCAACAATAACAAGCAGAATAAAGAACCTGCTTCGATCTCCCTCGATCAAACTGAGGAGGAGCAAGCCTGGGAGTAAGAGGGAAGACATCAGCACTAAGGTGAGCTTTGCTTGTGAGTAATGTCTATTTTGTTGCCTAAGATTTGTCTGTTCATTACATTGGGTCACGAAATGTCCCAGGGTGGCAGTGAGTGCTGCTTCTGCTTTCCAAAGTTATGAGTAGTGCAGTAATGAAAGGCAAGGTTGCTGTCTGTTGAGGGTCACATAAAGGTTTTTTTTTCTCAATGTATGTGTGTTTAAGAACTTTAGAGTATGTTGGAACTGAAGCAATATTGAGCCCTTATACTTACCTGGGCGACTGGCATGAAAGAAGACAGGAGGTAATGAACCCCCACTCTTGTACAAGGAAGTGAAGGATAAGTGGCCGCTTAGATTAAAACAAAGCTTTTAACTTGTGTGTTTTATGCATCTTGAACATTCTTTTCCCCAAAGGAACATGTATGATAATCTGTTGCATTTAAAATGACAACAGGCAGTCTTTGTTACAAAAGCTGTTGCACTACATGACATATTACTAATTAATTACAATGAAAAGGATTAGAAGTTTCTAGGAAATAATCCTGCATTGAGGTAATGAATCCTTGAGAGGTTGCTGTCTGTCATTGTGCACATTTTGTTACTAGTCACTTTTTAAAACTTGTAATAGTTCTATCATTAAGTTTATTTCTCCCTCCCATGGTACTTTGCTCAAATGATATACAACAGACACACAGTGTGACTCTGCTCTCCTTGAGAGGGTGAGCTTGTTTAATTTGCATAGAAAATAAAAAGGCGGAATAAAACAGGCTGGTCACATTGATTAAATTAGGGACATGGGAGTCCAAATTTCTGAGTCCTTTCCTGTGTCCAATCGTATGACCCTGGAGGAAAAGCACAAACAAGTGACTCAGTATCCCCATCTGTAAAATTAGTCTAACTACATCTAATTATGAGTTATTACAAATAAATGTGTGCCTTAAAGTATCTTGGCCTGCTTGGAAGGATTACAACATGTGTTGCAAATGTCCTATACTTAAGCCCCAGCATAAACCTATACATTCTTATTCTGAAGTAAATTGCATTGAGATCCATCAGTTTTGCAGTCCCATGCTCACTTTTTTGGGGAGTGGGCAAGATTTAGTCTGCAGAATTATTTCTGCAAAATAAAAAAGAGCAAAACTAAAAAGGAGCAAAACTTTGCTTATTTGAATCTACTTGAGTTGAAGACAAGCATTAATTTTTTAAAAAGAAACTACCCTTGATAAAGTGCATTAAAAAAAACTATTGTAGCCTGAAATTAAATTAGTGCTTGCACTGTGCTGGTACAGTTTGTCTAATTTCATAAAGGAAGATAATCATCTATTTCATTAATTTAAAACTGTCATTTATCTGGTACAATTTGTGTAATTTCATAAAGGAAATTAATACTCTATTTCATTAATTTAAACTGTTTTGTTTATAGTCTCATTGTAATGGGCTAGCAAGACATGAGAAACTAAAGCAAAATGAAGGCACTCCTTGGTTTGTTCTTTCATACCCTGTGATTTTCTGTCTGCTGGACAATAACCAGTACTTAAAAGAAGCTGAAATTAGTATGTAATTCCTTCAATTCAAGCAAAATAAATTTATGCTAAGAAAGAACACAGTTACTTCATTTTCCTGATGTAATTAAGTGTTTTGAGAATATTGTGGAATGTTGGTGACAAAAGAGCTTGCAGCAGGCTAGGAATAAGCCTTATGAGTTCAGCATTAAGGACTGGCTATGAATAGAAATGCACAGCATCTGAGGGACGTCTGCCTCTGTGTCCCTGTCCTTCCCAATCCCTCCTAAGCAGCCACACTTGCCACCTGTGTGCTAGGTTATTTACTCTACTCAGTCTCTCTATCTCAGTTTTCTGCCAGTGCCTTCAACTAACACAAATAATAAACATTCTCCCAAGAAGAACAAATGGTATAAATGGATGCAGTTACATTGCATCATGGCAGCTGGTAGTAATACATGTTGCAGGAGATACAGTTAATTAGACGGACACTATTTTATATGGTTTAACTATGAAAGAGCACTATATCTCTTGGCGTCTAAAGTGGAAGATCCTAGATTTAGGGTTACCACTTCCTAGCCTGATACTCTAACCCACTGTGTCTCAGCTTTTAGGAAACCTAGGTTAAAATTTCTGCTTGGCCAGTAAAAACACACTGGGTGACTATGATCCAGTCATACTCTCCACCTGTCATTTGTTAAAAGTTGTTGAGAATAAAATGGGCCAGGGTGAGGGATTGAACATGTACATCATCCTAAACTCCTTGGATGAAAGGTGGAATAGAAGCATAAATTGGATAAAATCTGATTTTCTAAGAGAAGAGCTACCTGAGGCTTTAAGTACTTTATGCAAAATTATGGTTACTCAAATGATTTTTTAATTGGAAACTGTTAATTTTAGTAACTAGGAAAGCCACTGGAAAAAGTATGGTTGTCAAGTTATCACTGAGAGAGAGAGAGAGCACCTTTGGCTGTAATGGAACTGATTCAGCATCTGTGCCTCTGCCTTGTTCCTTCCTAATTCTGATGCTCATCATTTCCCCTCAAGTGAGTAGGAAGAGGGGTGAGTGGCCTGGGTTGAAGATGGAGGCACTGGATGTAGTAGCAAACTTTTCCCAGTACAGGTTCAATGCTTGGCTTGTGCTCTGGCGGCTTAAGTGAGAAGGGTACTCCTTGACCACATTTTTTTTTCTGATTAACTCAATTCAGCAAAAGGGGACTCAGTCACAAACAAATTGTGAATTGGATGATATAATATGGAAAAGAACATCAATGGCTACTACTATCTAAATTCTGGCTTAAAGAGAAAGTATGTGGCATGTTCTTCTCAGTCCAGAAATATGCCTTTTAGGCTTGATTAATGTCAATTAATGTTACTCAGTTTAGACCTGGAAACTATGTGTGTGTACTTTCTGTCTTTGTGTTTTAGTGCTGTGGCTTGTTTAGAAAAGGGTGGTGAGTTGCTTTCTAATTAATGACTGGGCTGCAATGGCGAACTTCCCAGTCAGTGTGGTACCTTCTTTGTCTCCAAGAAGTTTTCTGGAAGATGATTAGAGAAACCTGTATGAGGGAGGCAGGGAAAGAAGATGAAGAGCTCTAGTGTGGCCAACTGGCTCCTGTCCAGAGTACTCTTCGCAGGATTATAGTTGAGAAGTGTACAGGCTAGAAGAGGCCTGCTCATCTGAAACTGGTTTAAGTAGAACTTTTCACTGAAGTAATTCGCAGTCATTTTGCAGGAGGGGTACATAAATAATCTCTGTGACTCCGGCAAGAATGCACTCAAGAAATCAGTGTTAGGGTGTCTGTGAAGTATTTTTGCTTAAAGTGTATTGTCTAGAAAATCTAATCTTCTTGAGTTTTAATATTACTTGAACTACTACAGATACCTAGGCTTGTTTTTAGTATAGGCAAATTCTTTAAAGCCACATGTGAAGGTATGATTTTTAGACTTAAGGATCAAAGGCTTAGTTTTGGGTATATTTAAAATTAAGTTAAAAACAGCAAAACACTATTTAGTAAGATCATATTAACTACAACAATAGGATCGACAGATCAATCAGACACCTTGCCCCATCTTTAAAACCAGGGGATTTAAGTCTTTACTTATCTAGTTTATGGATAATAAGTTGGGTGGATTTAGTTGCTTATAGAACTCCACAAACTCTCTCAACTACCAATCAAGTGAAGCTTTAATAAGATGGAAGGGAAAACACGGTATATTAAAATAATATTGTCCAGTGTGATTTAGTGTCTGAGAAATTAGATTGCAGATAGTAGCACGATTTTTGTAATAACAATTCCTGGACTATTCCTATTCAGAACGTTTAGAGTGGGAGAAAAGGTAATGTATCTGACTTAATGGAAAATGAATATGTAAATGAAATCTCAAGGAGAGACACAGATTTATAGCCTCAGTTACAAACTTTTGTATTAAAAGGCAGCCTTCTGATGTTCCTCCATGGAAATAATTAACTGTTACCACTAAATGTGTTCATTGGTTTTGTTGTCTCGTATTTTGGTTCTAATTGGGATGCTTACATTTCTCTCAATTTTTTTTTAATGTGAATGTATTATTTTGAGTCCTCAAAGTGCTTCAGTCCCTTATTTATGCAATCAGTATATGAATAATTGAGTCCAAAGCAGAGGAATAAATCCTGACCCAGAAAACAAAGAAATATATCCTGAGTTATGAAGGCTGCTGATTCTGGGCCATGTAAGCAGTGGTCTAAAGGCTAAGACTTTCAGTATGCAGACTGAGAAGTGAGCGAGGGATGTAATTATATATGTAGATATTGACATCAACAGAGCCATCCTAAGCAGAGTTAAAGCCAGTGGGTTTAATGGATGTAACTGCTTGGGTAGCACTGCAAGTGTGTGAAAATGTTGGTTTAGAGACCTCCCAGAATGGGAGCCTAATAGATATTCATGGTGAGTATGAGCATACATTATCTACTCAAAGGCATTGCTATATTTTTATCACAGTTATGCCATAAAAAAGAGAGGTTAGTTTTGCTTTGATGTCCAACTTACAGTTATGTCTGGTCATTTTGTGTAAGTGTTTAACTTTTTAAAGAGGGTCATCTTACATTCAGTGGAATTCACTGAACAATATGTTAAGGGTAGTCCTGGCAACCCTAGGGTACACTCTATGCATTATACCTTGCTGAAGTCCCTCCTTTCCCCTGACCCTGCCCTCTCCAGGATCCATTCCCCAAATCTCCTGGAATTTCCCAATAAAGAGCTGGCTACCCTAAATAACATACCTATCTTTTGATCAGAAATGTATTTTTTGGCCTTCACAAAAGTTGGAGTCCTTCCTAAATCCAGAAAAACATTTTGTTTGAATTTAATTTTGCCACACAGAAACATTTAGTTTGTTTCATGGAGAGCATGTTTGAGGTAGGAACACTTTCAAGGAAGTGACCTTTCCAGGTGAAAGCAAAAGCGACACCATCACTTGAGATGACTGTCACGCTGATAGCAGAATATATGAATTTGCCTCTGTATTGTTTAAAAAGGCATGTGTAACCCTTATTGTTGTGTGATGAGTACAGCCAGGCTTATAATTTTTCTACACATATAGGAGGTTTTGAAATACAGCACTTTAAGTAGAATTTTCTTTTGGTTGGGCTGGAATTCTGTTTTCTGCAGAGTATACAATTGGTTGGGACAAAAATCAGTTGTACCACAAGATGTTCATGCCAGACAAGAAGATTGGTGGACTTAGCTAATAGCTTGGATACAGAAAGCATGAATAATGCACCCCAGCTGGGTTACCTGCTGCATGAGTTTTACTGTGGACTAAGGCTAAATCATTTGTGTACTTTTTGGATAATCACTCATAACAATTCAGCCTTTTTAAGTGTTAGTGCCTCTTTCATATAAGGTGAATGATTCTTCTGTGTCCATGGGCTTCTGAATATAACAGCTAGGTTTGCTGGTGGATTGTATAGTTTACATGGTTACTTTTTCACTGTCATCCTGATTATGTTTAATGCAATGGTTTTGGCTTGTCTATGACAGTAAATGCTGGCACCTGATCTCCTCTATTGTTCAGACTGCTGTGTCTGCAATATTAAAATGTCAAATTATGTCTTGCATTGCTTTCATTTCTCATGGGCTTAGTGTCATAGACTGGATCGGGTTAAAATCAGATGGATTTGTTAAAATTAGTTAGCCTATATCTTTTCAAATCTTTATCTTATGTATGATCTTAGGGAATCTTATTTCTGACTGTTTACCTACTTTGTTCTTATAAGTGCAACCAAATTGCCATAAGGCACATCCTAAAACAAGAGTTGTTTTTAAGCCCAGATTCTGGCTTTGGTTTCTTTCTGATTTTAGGAGAGAGAGTCTCTTGCCTGATAATCCCTTTATGGCACTGCTTGTCCTGTCACCCATGAGCTGTTGAGATGTAGTTGTATACATTATCAGGAAGGTGAAGAAAAATAAAGCTGAGAGCAGGAGGCAGGGATGTACAAAAAGGAAGACAGCCTGGTGGGAAGACTGGTCTCTTTGTCTGAAAAGAGACCACAACCTATGTTTTGGTTTTTGTAACTAGTTTTTGTTCTGGCTCTTCAGTCTCTTCTGTTAAAAAAACAGTTAAGTATACAGACTTTAATACTGATATGAGGAAGGGTTAAAATAGATGGATTCAGAGGATAAATATTTGGCAGTCAGAAGTGTTAGTTCTTCTAAGACAAGGCACTTAGCTCAAGGAAGTTGTTCTCTGCCCAGCTATATATAGTTTGATCAGGTAGCACTGTGAAACATTACGAGATTTTTTAATTAATATGCTTCAATACAGATCTTTAAGCCAAGGATATTCAGCTTAGCTTTGGTTGTTTTCTAGAATTTGATGATCATGTTACTTAATATGGTGGCATCTCAACTTTGGCTTCTTTTTGTCTTTAAAAATTTTCTTTATTTAAACTATAAACTATACACCATAACATAATAAACAATAAACATAGAGAATAAGAAAAAACACACAATTTTAAACATGACACACTAACAATACATATATCTATATAATTAAAAGGAAAAGGGAAAAGAAAACGAACAAGCAAAAAACCTAGATTACACTGCAGGTTGAGTTCCGTTTTTCTCCGCAACAAGTATATATCATTTCTAGAGTCACACAACCCCTCTTTTTTCTATTGTTCATGTTTCTTAGTCCATAAATGCAGATGTCATCCAATTCTTGTTATCCATTTCATGCAAAAAGTCTATTAACGGTTTCCATTCAGTCAAGAAGTTAACTACTGTCCTTTCTCTAATCAGTGCAGTTAGTTTTGCCATTGACGCAAACTCCCAGCACTTTTGTCAACCGTTCCTCCACTGTAGGCAATGTTGTAGTTTTCTACTTTTGTGCATAAAGTACTCTTGCTGCTGTAATAAAGTATAAAAACAGTGTTTTTTCCAACTAGCTGTCTGTTACTCCCAACAGAAAAGTCTCTGGCTTCAGCTGAAGTTTAATCTTCAAAATCTTCTGAATTGATGATTGTATCTGTAACCAAAACCTCTTTGCTTTCTTACATGTCCACCACATGTCCTTTCTTGTTTGACATATTTCCAACATACATTTGACGCCCCCTTATACATTCTAGCCAATTTTTAAGGCGTCATATACTAACGATACATCATTTTGTAAAAATTTTCTTTAATACTGGAGCTTAATGTAAATTTCAGCCTTCTTGTCCACGTATTTTCCCCTTGCTCCATTAATATATCGTGTCCACAATTTTTTGCTCATTTAATCATACATTCTTTTACTTGCTCTTTTTCTGTCTCAAACTTCAACAAAAGTTTATACATGTTCATCATTTGTACAAAGGGCTATTTCAAATTCAGTTTTAGATTTCTCAAAGTCATATTGACTCTTGTCTAATTTGAATCTCTCCAGAATTTGCATATATGAAAACCACTGGCAAGCGTGCCCTTCCGCTGCTAAGTCCTCTCTTGATTTAATTTTAACTTGGTCCTGAGAGAATTCCAATAAATCCTGATAAGTTAACCATTTAGGTGGACTAACCATTTCCCTTCTAAAATGAGCTTCTTGTGATGACAGCCAGAGAGGTATTTTTGAATAAAACTTAAGTTTGTATTTATTCCATACTCTCAGGATTGCACGCCTTACATAATGATTATTAAACTCTGCGTTGGCTTTAACTTTGTCATACCATAGATATCCATGCCACCCAAATTTTAGATCATGCCCTTTCAGGTCCAGTAATTGTCTGTTTTTTAACAGTCAACTGTGGCTTCTTAACAATATGGAAGGAAAAAAAAGCATCAGTGTAGATTCTGTCTGTAAGGCAGGAATTTATGTAGCATAAGATCTCTCTCCTGAAAACAGTTTTCCTTACATTGTCTCTTTGATCATTCTGGTTCTTCTGAGTGGCTTTCTGACAAAGACTTCAGATTGAAAGATAGAAAAAGCCTTACAAGCTAGTTCTGCTTAGGGATTTCATTCCCCTGGTGGGGGTGGGAGATCCCCCATTTCCAGCTTCTGCCCCCCCCCCACTTTTCACCTGGTGAGCAGGGGGGAAAGGTGCGGGAACAGGCATGGGAGCTCTGCAGTGTGGTCTTGCAAAATCCACTGCACTTCTTCATTGGGCTGGGAAGCAACAGGTCCTGTACAGGGCCAATTTGAGAAAAATAGGCCCCAAATGCAACGTAAGTCCTCCTGGTGCCCATCCAAGCCCCCCTGGTCCAAGCCCCGGGGGACATAGCATCCCTAGTTCAGCTTGCTAAAATAAACTCCCATTGAACATTTCACTGTTGATCCCAAAGTATTTTATGATCACAACAAAGGGGTTGAAAACATTTGAATCTGTGCAATGTGACTTAACTTTAATGCTTATAGCATTTATACCCCAAAAACTCAGGAGCCAGACTCATTTTTCATCCTTCATGGTTTCCAGTTTTAATTACCATGTTTTCTAATCATTGTTACCACAAAACCTAATCCTGACACTTTTCATAGTTTCTCATAATTGTATTAAAGCTATGACAAAAGTGTTGTATATAGAGGTAACCCTGATTGTCATCCCCACAACAGCCTAACTTCTCCCCAACTTCTTGTAATTCCATTATTGCTTTAAAAGCTCAATTTAATTGAATACGGAGAAAGTAACTGGTTAAGAAATGAATTTATCTACCACCACTGAATGGTGTAGTTAACTTTACGTGTGAGCTGCTGTAGGACCCTATTGTGGTGAAAGGCAGGGTATAAATCAAATAAATAAATATAGCTGAAAATGGGCAGATAAAGATTGATTGGTGAGTGTGAAGGACAGAAGGAAGTAGGGAAAGGTTAAGGATATGGGGGTTGCTGCAGGGGGGGGGAGAGGAAAATGAGGTGCCCCCTGCAAGTCCTTGTGGGTCCCTGGCTTGTAGAACTACTAAATAATCAAACACTATCATCCTGTGCATGTTATTTCAGTTTAAAACTGCTGTATTTAGTGGGTATTGACTGCATAGTCTTGCTTTATAAGTCCCCCAACGGTTTTGAAAATCTAAATTGCTTCAGCCCAGTGTAACCTTGCTAGCTTTTTCAATGCAGAAGAAACTGTAGTGGGTAAATGTTAGCTCTCCCTTCTGCATGTTGTTTTAAATGTGTTTCTTGTAATTAATTCTCAGTAGGAAGCAGTTGGCAATCCTTTAACAATGTTTGCTTTGCCAAAAACTTAAATTGTTGCAGCTTTCTCTCTCCTATATTTATTCTCCCTGATAGTGTCATCTGCTGGTGGATGGATTGGTATTGTATAGGCAACAGGACCTTATTATCTATGCACTAGATGGGATCTAAAATAAGTGGCAAGTTTAGACTTGAATTGGAATGCTTCATCAGTACGAATGATTGTACATTTTATTTAGTCATCCTAGTCATTGTGTTTAGTCATTAATTTTTTGCAAATATTCCAGTTAATTTATTACCTTTTACATTTAGAATTTGACTTAAATGTTTTCAGAACATTATCTTTCAACCCTGCCTGTAATGTCAGCAGATCCACAAAAAGATGGAGTATCTTTCAAAAATATTGCAAGAAGCAGTACTTAAACTTGGATTTTATGAATCCTGATTTGGTTTGCTGTCAAACTTATTTTATTGTGGAATTCACAATTCTATTGTGGAGCAACTTGTAGATATTCCACGTCTGATTTTTGCTGTGAATGCTCCATCAAAATGAATCCAAAATCCACCATGATTTCAATGACTTGGCTGTATCACACTTTTATCCTTGGAACATCTGTGTGCCTGCACTATTTTGAACTTGTGTAAAAGGATCTCCTGAAATATTGCCAAAAAACTTGTTACAGTGTGTTATACATTTGTATGAGAATGTAGCTTTACAGCTACAAAAGCCATGATGTGTTGAAAACTGAATAAAACTGTATCTAAGTGCATCATTACCCTCACAGATTTAACTAGGGTGCATTTTCTAACAGAAATCCAGTGTGGGAATGTCTATGTAATAACATGAAAAAGACTGGTGTTCTGTAGTGTTTCCGTAGGATCATTTGAAGGTTGATGACTAGCTTATAATATGCCTGAGGGGAAAAAAACCTAAGTGAACTATATCGCTCTTTTGCATGCTTTGATATGTTGTCCAAAGTGTTTTTTGAAGTCATGTTCCCACAACTGTAGGAACCAAAAGACCACATCAACATTTGTTCTATGTTCATTCTAATGAGTTTCTTTCATTAAATAGTGGCATGGCTTTTTCATTCCAGCATGGGAAGGGTTTTTCTCCACAAGTCCCTTCTAGAGAGAAAAAAAATGTTTTGGGATTAGCTCTAATACTTCTGCTTTTGCTTTTGTGTGACTGTTGCTTATTGTTTCCAGTAGGCTTTAAAGAGCCCAGGAAACTCTTTACTTCATGTATCACCTATTGTTGCCTCAAGGTTTGTTGGCAATAGTTGAGACTTAGAGCATTTTCTCTTAATGGGATTTATATTGGCACCCAGGGCCTTGTCTTGCTGGGAGAAGCACCCTAGTGCATCCTGGCTAGCATATTCGAGAAGAATAAAGTGTAAATACCTCTAATTTTTCAGGAATCCTGATACAAAGCTGCAAGGGGATGGTAACTGAGGGCCTTCCTGAAGCGTATTATTTTGTACTGTTAGTGTTGAGGGCTATTTGTGCCTGGGTGCTTTATGCTGGGGGAAACACTGAACTCTTATTCAGTGTTGATCATCACAGTCCTCAAAAGCAATTAAGACAGGAGCAAGGGACAAAATCCAGTTAGAAAATGGGAAGGCTGAGGATTTTTCCTTAGCCTGGGAAGTGCCCCATTCTCCTGGAAGAAGTTAGGCAATCTCTTTCAGTGGTCAACCTGTTGAAAATCAGAAAGTGCGTGTATTGCAAATGCACTTCCTTTTCCTGGAAAGAATTTGTGTTTAGCTTGTATTTTGAGGTTTCTCTGCCTGCTTATGTGTATTATCTCTCTCTGCTGCTCTCTGTGCTCTTAACTTAAGATGGCTTTAGCAACATTCCCCAATAAGGAAAAAACTGTAAAGGCTAAACAGCAGCTTAAGATCATAGATAATATATAAACAGAGCTCTTGCTGTTTGAGTAGCTGGTGATAATGTGGAACTTGAGTATAGTTGTTTTTTAACTGTTTCTTCTTTCTCAAGGCTGAGTTCTTTGGTACTCCAGTAATATTTGCATGACTGAGCCTTGCTGGGATAATGGGGGTAGTACTGGCCAGTAGAGGTAGGCATAGTTTGGAAAACAGACCAAATTTTTGCATGGTCCAGCCCGGTTCATGAACACACAGTTCGTGGGACTCACCTTTTTCACGAATGTTGGTCCATTTGGGCTGGTCCGTTGGTCCATGAGTCCAGGCATCCTGGCGCCGATCTATCAATTCCCTAGGCAATGGAGAGGACATCCGCAGACATTTTGCAGCCCTTAAACACTTAATAGGCAGCTCTGCCTGCTGAGCAGAGAGCTCCCATTCTACTCTATGGAGCAAGGAGCAAGAATGAATTCCAGGGGCAACGGAGTGTACGTTCTGCAGCCAATCTTAGCCCTCAAAACCGTGATAGGCAGCTCTGCCTGCCAACCCAAGAGCTCCCATTCTGCTCTATGGAGCAAAAATGAATTCCCTAGGCAACGGGAGGGGTGGATGTTCTGCAGCCATGGCAACACCAATCTTAGCCCTCAAAATGTAGATAGCAGATCTGCTTGCCAACGCGAGAGCTCTCATTCTTCTCTATGCGAGCAAGGAGCAAGAATGAATTCCCTAGGCAACAGCTGGGAAAGTGTCTGTGTGGTGAGTGAGGGGGCTCTTCCCCTTCCCTTTTCTGTTTGATTTTGCCTCATTGCTACTTTTTGGTGCAGCTAGCCAATACAAGTCAATTGGCATTTGCTGCCACTGCTTGCCTGCTCGCTCGCTTACTCTCATTTGGCACTCAGTGGCTGCGGCAGTGAGAGGGGGCGGTGGCGAGAGCGAGCGGTTGCACTCGCAGCAAGAGCCTGCTCTTGCTGCCGCCGCCTGCTCTCGCAGTGCAGGAGCGCACCCCCTGCCCGGGGAGGGGGCTCCCCAGGGAGTGTGCCCCCCGCCAGCCACGTAAGTGGGCATGGGGGGGAGGGGGGATCTAGGGATCCACTGCCCCCAGTGGGGGAATGGCAACCCTATCTCCAAACTACATACATCAGTACCTTTGGAGGAAATAAGTACCTTTAGAGGAATCTAAGAGACAGAGGTCCTAGAGGCTACAGTGGGTAAATGCTGTAGGACTTCCATGGTATGCCATAAAGAACATGAGACACTGATTGTCACCTGTAGAGACAGTAAGGCCAGCGGCTGAAGCTTACAGAATTTCTTCAAGGTTAGCCTCATACAGAGGGAGCATTTTAGTAATTTAGCGTCAAGGCTACTGAGTGATGGCTGTGAGGATTTCTGTTAATTTTTCTCAAAAACCAGAATTTTTTCTCTCTAATGCAGTTTTTCTATGGGGAAATACATATTTATTGATCCAGCTAAAGTCCTGTCTTCATGGAGATTAGTGTGAGAATTGCTTCTAAATCTGGATGAACCCAGACTCCAGCAGTTGGAAGGAAAACTGTTGGCTTCAGATTACATGGTTTTACATTTTTCTAAATGCTAACTCAAAACTTGCAATCTGTGATTCCACTTTCCAGTTTTGTGTGTGTTCAGTCTATTGGTGATCAAAGCTTCTTTGGTGATATTTTACAAATGGCAAAGACTTGACTGTTAGCAAATTAATGTATAAAGTTGTTTGGGGCTCAGAGTAGAAATCTGTCAGTGTCGTGCAGCTGCCAAGCAACGCTAGGCTTCTTGGTGTGTTGTTCCTACAAGGGGGCGTCACTGAAGCATTTTCCAAGCTGAGCTGCAGAAGTAACAGCCTTTACGTGAAGCTATTTCCAACCACTGTGGTCTCAATGTATGTGCTCCAGTGTAGAATTACATCTGGCTGGAAATAAACTCAGGGCCTCTTTGTTTCTTTAACTCTTGACAATAGCTTTGTTACATTGGTGTTGGTTAATACAAATAATGGTGAGGGGGGAGTCTGTTTATCTGGGAATAAGAGGAATATTTTAAAAAACCTTTCAAAACAGCCTTTATGATGCAGCATCAAATTCTATGGATTCCTTCTTTGTAAGATGTAAAACCCTGAGGTTTTGAGGGGAAAAAGGCCTGGCATGGTCCGCTAGAGAGAGCATGTTTTTTTCCAAGAGTTATAGTTTCATGACTGGGTTGTTAAGCCTTCTTTACCTTTGTAGCACATAGCAACAAAACATGGAGTAATATATTTTTGTCATTTAAAAAAATGTGAGGTAGACTTTGGGCCAGTAGCTATGCCTATAGCTACCTGAGGGAGAAAAGTCGAGCATTGCCACAACTCCTCCTCCTTTGTGCTGTTGCTAATATTATTCCAAATTTTGTAATTGCTGGATTATTGTTGTTTCTTCTGTGAAGTTAGAACCAATGGCTTCAAAAATCTTCTTCAAAAAATGTTCCTGAGGTGAAACTAAAATGGCCCATGGCCTTTTCTGGCCACAATTCCTCCAAGTATTGCAAACAATTTACCCTCATAGCTTGCAGCACAACCAGGGCTTTTTTTCATGGGGAACGCGGGGGAATGGAGTTCTGGAACCTCTTGAAAATGGTCACATGGCTGGTGGCCCGGCCCCCTGATCTCCAGACAGAGGGGAGTTTAGATTGCCCTCCGTGCCGCTGAGTGGTGCGGAGGGCAATCTAAACTCCCCTCTGTCTGGAGATCAGGGGGCGGGGCCACCAGCCATGTGACCATTTTCTCTGAGGGCAACCCACTGAGTTCCACCACCTCTTTTCCCAGAAAAAAAGCCCTGAGCACAACAACATATCATGTCAAAAGGCTGCCATATGGGAGAGCGCCTTGAAAGGAGCACAGTTGTCTCATGCATGTTCAAGGGAAAAGAGCTTTGAAAGGTTGGCTTGGGTTTGAAACCCATCACGATGTTGCTTGGGCAGTGATTGGGCAGAAAGCTGGATATTTTGAGCAACAAGGTTTATGCTTCTTCCCCCTGTCATTCCAGTAGGTAATTATCAGGCCATAAGGGGACATACCAGTTTTTCCTTTGAGAGAACATGGGTTCTTATCTTCAGCTCATCCCTGAAGGAAAAAGGCAATTGGCTAAAGTGTTTCAAGGGAAAGCCATTAGACTCTCTAAACAGCACATCAATATAGCTTTGTCATGTGGCAGATTGTTTGGCTAGGTCCCTGGCCTCTATGGTCACCATAAGGAGATATGTTTCGCTATGATCCATGGCACTGGCTCCTCATCATAGGGCAAGGGTAGAAGATTTACCTTTTGAAGGCGAGGAAGTCTTTAGGATCAATTATAATAATAATGATGATGGTATTGATAATAATAATAACTGCACTTATACAACACTCTTCTAGACAGATCAGTGCTCCATCCAGAGCGGTGAACAAGTTAGTGTTATTATTATCCCCACAATACAGCTGGGGAGTTGGGTCTGAGAGGAGTGGCTTACCCAAGGCCACCTACTGGGCTCATGGCAGTAGTGGGAGTCGACCCAGTAGAGTACTGATTCTCAGCTGAACCTGAAAAGATCAAAGACTGCTAGGTAGCAGCCAGGTCCTTGGGGATTACCCCAATATACCCTGATCCTTTTAAGCAGAAGGGATATTCTAGACAGAATCTTCCTCACCAAAGATATCCTAAGGCACTCTGGCCAACATTCTTAACCCCAATTTAAACTTACACACTATTTCTCATTCTCAGCCAAGATACAGGTTTTACTTTTCAAAACTGGAGGGTTCATGTTCTCTGAAGGGACCACGGGGCTCTGGAAAGCAGGGTTTTTGACTTCCCTTCCATCCTTCCCTTCAAGGACTGCCTGGCCCAGTTCATCTGCAGTTGGGAAGCCATTATTCAGGATGTCTGGATCCTTGTCATCATCTGCTAAGGTTATGGCTTGGGTTTCACACCACACCAAGTTACTATATTCCTCTCATTGCTATCAAACCACAACTGACTTATGGAGATCCCAGCAAGGGGCTTTCAAGGCAAATGAGAAGCAGAGGTGGTTTGCCAGTGCCTTCCTCTGCAGGGTCTTTCATGGTGGTCTCCCATCCAAGTAGCGGCCCTACAGCTTCTGAGATCGGGCTATACCATCCGTCCCTTCCATTTTCTAACCAGATTATTTTAAAAAAAGTTTTGCATGGGTTCGTTGAGAGAAATTCTTCCCCTGTTGGGATCTTGGGTTTGGTTTGCAACCGCTGATATACAAGGAGCATATTTCCATGTATCATTAGAAAACAAGTTCAGAATGTTTCCACTATACACATGTGCACCTCTAATGCTCCATATTACCCTTTGGCCTCTCTTTTGCTCCATGGGTTTTCATAAAAGTTCTGGTGGTATCACTTGCCAACATTAGAGAACAGGGCTGCATTTTTTCCCTCAGACACTGTGTGGTATGGGCCTGCATAGTTGGCTTGTCTTACCTGAGTATTGGGTTACATTTGGCTTGTGGGTTGATTTGATGAAGTAAAATAGCACTCACACAAGCAGTTGATCTTTGCTATCATTCTCCGGCATGAACAGACTGCAGTTTCTCTTATTCCCTTAGCCTCCCACCTTTCCCAGCTACTGCTATAAAAACATTGCCTCTTGGTAGCCAACTTCCTCTGTACTTGAGCTAGCTGTACTAAATGAATGTGTTGACTGGCTTGTTCCATTTATTGCCTTAAGTATGCAAACTTACATTTCTTTTCCCTTGTTTATGTGGTGCATGTTGTTGTGCTTCTGATTGAACTAATGACCTTGAGAGCTAAATTAAGTAGAAGCTTTTTCAGACTGACCTATAAAGCCACTGGTTGTGTGGCTGTACAGAGAAGAGAATTTAAACCCCTTTAAGATTCTGCTCATGCATATGTAGATTTTATACTACATTAAAGGGTTGAGTTAGAAAGAAGCTGACGCTACAAGTTTCCCATGGACTTGGAAATACAAGGTGTTTTTTTTAAAAAGCACAGTCTAGTACTAGCCTTTGATTTGGGAGACCTCTGTTCAGTCTTTATCCCTGCCATGGGATCTGGTTTGCAGCCTTGGGCTATTGCTCTTCCTCTGATGCTGTTTGTTCTTCTAATGTAAACTGAAAACAACAGTGATCTTAACATATAAGGTGGTTGTGAGAAGGTGTACCTATATAGAATCATTCTGCTGTTCCAGTCTTGCTGATTAAAAATAAGTGAACACAAGTGATTGTGCTCATTTGAAATGCAAAACGTGTGTGGGCACGATAAAGCAAAACAAGCAATTATTTAAATTGCTGGGAATTATTCAGGTTGGTTTCTAGTTTTTAACAGTGACTTCCTTCTTTCTACAGCATTTGTTTATTGATTCATAGTTGCCTATCAGCATTTATTAAATATACAGAGGAGTTACTTCTGCTTGTTTAGGGACAGGCATGGTAATAGGAGTACCATGTTCCAAAGAGTTTTTTTCTTTGTGAATAGCAGCTACAAAGAGGTCTTATAAAGCTCTGGAAAGGCATGTGGGGTTTTCGACACTTTCCTCCATATAATTTACCTGACCTGAACATCCCGTGGATCTGTCTTTTATCCCACTGGTGCAAATATACAGGCACACTGTTTGTCCACATTGCTGTTTGAACTATTTTGGACCATTTTGTGCATTACACAAAAGCAACCCTGGATTTACTAGACTAATCCAACAGGAGAGTTGAAGCCAATTCACAGGTCTTTGTGGTGTGTGGTACAGCTTTGTTTTATTTACGCTTTACACTTTCAGGTTTACACTTGAATTAGAATTTGTGAATTGGCCCTTCATTTCCAAACTGAACTTGATCATTGAGATCAGTTACTGTTTATATAAAGACTAAAGATCTTTGTGTGGAAGGTGAGCTTCAGGTACATAAAAAAAAAAAACAGTTCATTGCTTTTCTCACCAGTACTGTGGTTGACTACTAATTCACCTGCTCAGCAATTACTAATCCTGATTTTCTTCCCTGCCCTCTTCCATGAATAAAAGGGTACTGTCCAGTAAGCTGTATTGTTTTTTGTCCCTATATGGTCACATAATTACAAGCATTGATTTCGTCCGGGGAACAGAACTCGTCTATTACTGGAGGGCATCCCGCACGGGCAGTGTAGCACAGGTGCTCTTGGAACGAGGAGGAGTGTCACTTGTTGCTAAATGTTTCCCAGGTTGCCTTATGTTGGTTTGGAGCATACATTTAAAATAGAATATGCAGAATTCACATTCTGGTGCTTATCCAGAATCAGTTTCGCCGATCCGTTTGGCCTCAGCCAGCATTAACTCCAGCAACATTTTGGAGAAGCAGGTGGAATGCCATAATTGGTTAAAACCATAAGGGGCCATTATCTACAGCCTTCAACTTCATTTATGATCGTTTTAAATGGATAAATTTGGTCAGGATAAGTTTTATGAAAAACTGGCTGTTTTTAGGTGAACGTCTTTCTTTTTTCCTTCAGTAGTTGGGCCTTCTCATATTGAATGAACAAGTTCCCAGGTAGAATGGTGAGCTTTTAAGCCTAGACTCAGAATGGGCATAAGCATTCTGCGTGACCTAGCATTCATTCCCGTTTTTCCTGATAATGTGACTTGCGGGTTCAGGAGAATACTAGACGTCTGCAGGTTCTGTGACCTGTGAAGTAATCCTGAGATGCTCAGGGATCTTGTTTATGCAAAGCTGGATTCTCTCCACTGCTATACAATCTGTTCCCAGATTATTACATGTAGGTGGATGGATATGAATACAGAGGGATATGTAATACTGCTTTATCTCTAAGTGGTGTTAAAACCTGTTGTCTCTTCTACAAATAATGCTGGCAAAAGCAAAGAGGTAAACAGTGGTATATGGATGGAATCTAGCTCCCATGTTGTTGGTTTTAAATGGATCTGTTCCTGTGATGTACTGTGGCTTGCTTCTTTTCCTTAGCTGTAAATGCAGCATGGTCAGCATTTATACCGAACAACAGATGCGAGGAAAGCCTTAATTCTCTGATGCTGGAAGGGCACTTGGTGATAATGTTCCCTCTTTTATAAGCAGCTTATTGGACAGGGAGGAAGGCAGGCAGGGAGGAAATTGCATGCAGCTGTGTTGGAGATTCATGCTCGGCTTGTTGAGGGATGATTGAAAGAAATGTTGGGCATGAAGTAAGATCAGTGTTAATAATAAAATATGTGCATGCAGCACACATGTAAGGGAAACAATGTGATATATTGTTCTTTTGAGTGTCACACTTGCTATCTGCTCATTCATCCATCTTCCTTAGATTTTTCTTTTATCGTTGCATTGCAAGCCCCTGGGAAGTTTTAAACTGATGTATTCTTGTTTTTCTATTCAACATATTGTGTCAAGTATCCTCTTTATAGGTTGCTTCAAACATGATGAATTTTCTGCATGGATAATACTTCACGTAGGAAGAAAAGATGCACAAAGTAGTGAGTGATGCCAATGTTGCTGCTACTGTGAAATGGTGTGTGTATACCATCTGTCAAATAATCACGTCTGTGACCATCATGATCTAGGTGCATTGTGAGCTTTTTGTAGGGTTGGGGGATAATCTCCATGTAAATCCCATGTCATATTTGGTACCACTGAAAATGTCTGTTTTGTTGTCCCCCTGCCTCTTTTTTTTTAAAGTATGTCTCCTTGTGAATCAGTTATTCCCATGCAATTGGCAGAGTGTATCTATTGATGCAGTAGTTGTTCTTGTTGTCAGTGTTGGGGGCTCTCTTTTGGATGGAGGCTAATCAAGTGCATGTATAAAGGAGAGCAATCCTGAGGGTCCAGCTTAAATACTTCTCTGCATGTCCAGTCATATTCTGCAAGTTGTGGGCAAGACTTGGAACAGTCATCAGATGGCTAGCAGCGGAGTACCTCTTGCCCTTGGGCTTCAGTGTGTGGTTGTATGTTTTCAAATAAGTTGCCTAAGAGCTGATTCTGTACCAGGCACTGAGTCTGATCTTTTCTTTTTGGAGATTTGCATGAAACAAAGTGAGAACAAAATAAATGAGAATTAGACAGATGGTTTAAATTGGATTAAAATTATTCCCTTGGCTGACAAGGAAGGATACTTGAATGAGATGAACAGAATCTTGGAATATATTCACATTACAGACTTTGGTTTCATTTGCTCTTGATAGGGAGCCCTGTGAATAATCATTTGGTAGTAGGGTATTATCAAAATACTCAGCACACCTGCTGTAATTAACTAGATTCTTTGGGAGGAGGCATGACCATTAGTGGAATAAGGCTGATGAAAGTTTATGTATTATTACGTAGATGTCTGAAGAATCCTCAGGTGAGTAAAGCTGTGGATAGTGGCTGCATCACATCTGTCATTTCCCAGCTGCCAAAATGGAAAAGTCAATATATTCAACTTATTAAAAGTCTCTTTATTCTTAAACAGTCATCACCAACCTTATTCACAAAGGTGCATCATATTTAATCTGCAGTTATTAATTACAGCCAGTCTTATTGAAAGGCAAGCTAAGCTATGGTTTACAAATGATAGTTCCAGGAACACTTTTAAAATGTCCCACAACATTTCAGAGTCTTCAAGAAGGAAACATGGGGAAAATGCACATTGCAGAATGATGATGTCTTTTTGGCATATGTGTTGAAATGGTTGTATTAAAGAATCCCACCCCCTTCAAGGTGTATTCACTGTATTTGTGTATTTAAGCCTTTCTATTATTTTTAAAGCAAGTTCCTTTCCAAAGCAGGAAAACTTTAAAAAAAATGGCTTTGTAATAAATTGAGTCTGCCCTTCCTTAGATGGCTTTAGTTGTTTATCCTTGGATATCCCAGACCAAATATCCACCTAGCCTCATACTATTTATTTTGGCAGTGGTTCTTCCAAGATCTCAGTCAAGTGCCTTTCCCATCTTCGCAACCTGATATTCTTTAAACTAGAAATGCCAGGGATTAAATTTGAGACCATCTGTGTTCTATGGGTCTTTGAGACCACATGTGTTCTAAATGAAATTACCCCCCTCTCCACTCCCCCAAGCAAAGCTCTGAATCTAGTCACATTGGTTGGCTGATATTAATTTCTCTTCAGGAAAATAACTTTATTGGACAATCAGGGATTGAGTAAGTGTAGTTAGGGGATGGAAATACAGAGGTAAAATTTTGTTGGTATTACAGAATACACTTCTTGTAACAGGCAAAATAATATCTTAGAAGCTTATTTTCATATATTCTTGGTTCTTAACAGCGAGAAGTGTTTTACTTAGTAATTTAGGTACAGCAACAATGTTTCTTCAGGAAGTTTCCTATGACAGTCCATGTTTTCTGGAGTTAGTAACTTTCTTTGTGCTCTTTGCTCCTTTGCTCCTTTCTTGAAACTAGAGGGCATTTCTATTTCCTGAGTAGTCTAAAACTGTTTTCCCTTCACAACAGCCCTGGGGTCCTCCTCGGAGCCAATTCTCCTTTGAAACTGGGCTGGACTTAATCTTCTTCTCCTCAGAAGATATAACCTTTCTTCTTTTTGGCTTGAAATGGAGTCTCAACCCACTACCTAATCACCCTTGCCAAAATACACTCCCAGTTCTCTGGTGTCTGTGTAAAGCTACTTCAGCTTATGCTGACACTTAGATTTTGAATTCTTAGATAGACTCTTCCTCAAGACAGTAATATTACAGTTAAGGCAAAGGAGTCTTCTTTCTTCACTCTAATGGTGAACCTGTCTGACTTTTCTTGTCACACTCCCTGACTCCAAATCCTGTCAGAAAACCAACTGACTGCCTTCAGACTGGCTCTGACTGACCAATCAGAGAGGGAGCAGCCTGTCACTCAAGCTCTCCATTCTAGTGAATAGTTAACCCTTCCCCTCCCAGCTCTCTTATTTTGCAGCTCTTTGGAAACCTGCTGTTAAGTGCAGTCCATCACAGAGGCATATAGTGGTTAGATTGCTAGCTGGAACCTGCCGTAATTACCTTATTATACCTATTTTGAAAGACCATTGGCTCCAAGCTTTTTGTGCTGCTTTTGATCTATGAAACCTCAAATGATCTGGGACCCAGCTGTGTCCTTTTCAGGACTAACTTACCTGTCATTTAAGGCTCTTCCATTGGAGACTTTCCTGGTGCCATTGCTTTTTGAGATCAAGTGATTAGTTATTAGGGAGAAGTGTAGCTATTTCATGTTTTAGCTGGCTCTAGATCTGCTGCTGTTTAGTTTACTCTATTGATACTGTATTTTTATAGTTGTTTCTTTTAGTTCACTTCCCACTGTGGCACAGTGGTTGCGCATTTGCTTTGTAGGCATTTGCTTTGTATGCAGAAGATTCCAGGTTCAGCTTTCATCACCTCCAGTTAAAAAGGTCAGATAGTAGGCAATCCAAAAAATCTCTGCCCGAGATCCTAGAGAGCTGCTGTTCGTCAGAGTACACAATAATGATCTTGATATACAGTGGTCTTAGTAAAATGCAGCTTTATGTGTTTGTGTGCGCACATGGGACTTCCTCCTGCAACAGTTGTGCTTGTGAGTTGATTTTCTTCTGACAAATTTAGCAGCGGTGGCTGTTCTTATATTCTGTTTACAAATGCCTAGGCTGGTGTGAAATGGCTATTTCATGTTTTAGCTGGCTCTAGATCTGCTGCTGTTTAGTTTACTTTATTGATACTGTATTTTTATAGCTGTTTCTTTTAGTTCACTTCCCCTAATGTCATATACTACCTTAAATGCCATACTTGGTAGAAAATGTTAGAGGTAGTTGGTAGAGATAGAGGGGTGGAACCTGAAGAGGGACCCCAGCAGGGTATAATGAACTCTATTCTGGAGATCAGTTATAATTCTGGAAAACTTCCAGGACCTACCTGGAGGTTGGCAACCCTCGTAGCTAACAGAGGCCACCTCTTTCTATGGCTGGTGTTGGATTATAGTTAGAAGATTGTATAATAGAAGCATTGTTACCTGTGATGTCCATATCCCAGTATTTTCCTACATTCAGACAAATTTGAGATTTGGTAGTAGTGCTTCAAAAAACCTACATACCATTTTACTTACTTAAAGGTAATAACAGATAGTCGGATATCACCTTTTCCCCCTTCTGCTGTTGCTTCTCTCTCGCTTTGCTCTGCCTAATATGTATTTCATGGCAGTCCTGTTTCAATCTTTTAGTGCTAGAACAGAAATGTCTGCCTGACATCAGTTCCCAGTGATACTGTAGCTAGGCAAGAGGGAAAATCAAAAGATCCACTTTAAGGAAGTATTTTAATTACTGTAAAAATGAGCTGTTTTGAATTAGAAAATGCCAAAGAGAAGGGGTGTGTGTGTGTGTGTGTGTGTGTGTGTGTGGGTGTGGATGCAAGTTGGAACTGCTTGTTTTTTCTTTACATTTATTACTTGTAAAGTTCTCCCATTTTAATTTACTTCTCAAATCTTTGTGATCAAAATTGAAAACACCCTTAAGCAGAAGAACTTGGTTGGGGGCCAGCTCTTCTACCATCCAGCTTTAACCAATGTGAATTAATTGCAGCTGTGTTATAAAATCCCAAAATGAAGGCTTTACAGTAGAAATGCTGACACCCCCCAATAGTGCTATAATTAGTGCTTCTGCATTGAATGTGCTAAATGAAGCCCAGCAGAACTAGATGTAATGACTCAAGTATTTTGTTTCTGCACAGCAGTATTGTAATGTGCTTTCTGAGAGCAGATCATACCTGTGGTGTTTGTGTGCATTGCTATCCTGGGCACACTTCTAGCCATTTCCAGTTGCTATGGAGGAAGGCTGTAACAGTGCAAGAGAACACCTATTCCTTCCAATATATTCCTACCTGCTTGTAGTTTAAAGCTATGAATGCTGATGGTGGCACATTTGATCCCAACAAGCTGCACAATGCTTCCCCCCATTTTATGCTCATCTTTCACCCAACTGCAACTGAGCCTTCTGTAGCCTTAATCACTAACTGAGCACACTGACAGTTGTGTAAGGATTTTTTATTTTTTTTTATTTTTTTTATTTCAAATTTGTATTCCGCCCTCCCTGCGAGCGGGCTCAGGGCAGATAACAACATATTAACAATACAATTAAAATACAATCAAAAATTCATGTTCATTGAAAACAACCCATTTAAAACAAGATGGTGGACAGGCTTCACAGGGAGGGATGTGTACAAATAAGAATTCTTTAAAACCAAAAGGTAGTATGATGTGCGTTCCATTCATTTCCCCCTCCATCCCGCATCTTGGTGTTTCCGGTCAAACTTTGAAATTGCATAGCTGCTGATTACAACTAAGACATGCAGACTTGAGGTAGTTCAGTAAGACTTGATGTTAAGTGGAATAACACAAATACTTGACTGTTGGGAAGATCTGTCAGTTATGGGGTTCAGTATGTCTCTGTTCTTCTTAAAATGATGCTTAAAAATGAAGCATTCAGACCTCGGTGAGCTCTGAGTTGAGAAATACCTGGAGATTTTGGATGCTGGAAAAGGTGGGTTTGGGGGAGGGGCTAGAGCTTAGCAGGTTATAAAGCTGCAGAGTTCACCTTTCAAAACAGCCATTTTCTCCTGGGGAACAGATCTCTGTAGTCTGGAGATCTTAGTTGGCAACCATATGCATCCCAGGATGGTTAATGCAGACCTTTCTGTCTTTCCTAAAAGCAATGTGATAGATATATAGCTGTAATTACAAGCATGGTATTTGTGTTAATTATGATGGGTGCTATCTCTTGTTAAAGAATTAAGTTATTGTTCAGAAACTCTGTCCCCTCCTTCGCCCTGCTTAACCTCACTGATCCATACTTCCTGATTGGACTATTGCAACATGTTCTGCTAGGTAACTTGGAACCTACAGCTAGTGCAGAATAGAGCCACTTGTCTCTTAGATGATATTGGGCACTATTAGGGATGCCAGCTCCCCCGTTGGGGGCAGGGAATCGCCCACTCCCACCCTCCACCCCCCGCTCCCGCTTACCTGGCTGGCGGGGGACGGGAACGCACCTCCCAGGACGTGCTCCTGGGAGGTGTGACATCCCCTATGTGCCACAGCAGCCAGATTCAGGCTGGATTTGGCCCCTTGGGGAACACAGGAGTGGCACGTGACCTGCGTGATGGGAAAGCGTGCACGCTCTGTGCACTTGCGACAAGACAGAGTTGTTCTCCCTCTGAGGCGGAGGACATCTTGGGTTGTTTCCCACCATCCTATAGGGGAGGCAGGAAGTCAAATTTCTTCCTCTTCCTGTAGTAGGTGGGGCCACCCTCACTGTCCTCAGTTCTTTCCTACCTCCGGGGAGAGCAGTCCTGTCTTTAGCTAGCACTGCTAACTTTTTCACTTTCACTTTCCCTTCTGGATTCTTCCTTCTTTCTCTCCCTTCTTATTCCCTTTGGTCCCCCCCCCTTCTACCTTTATTCCCTCCTTCGAGGAATATTTGCAGAGGAGCAATGGCGTCCAGGGAGTTGTCTGACTCCAAAAACAGCTTTTTGGAGCGTGCACCGGGTTGTTCCCATGGATCAGTAATTCCGATGGCGGGAACAAACCCAGAAGACAACAGCACGCTCCCAGGGCCAGCAAAACCTACTGGCAAGAAGCAGACGGAGAAGAGGCCCTCCAAACGGCCCCGAAATGTGACAGCCGCAGCAGTTTCCCCGCGTGAATCGAATGACGTGGTTGCCAATCTCCTGCCGGGAGAAAATTGGCCAGATGACATCAGAAACATTCAGAGCTCCAGCCGAAGCGACCAGGAAGCCTCTGTAAATGCTCCCTGCAGTAGTGTATTCCCCGAAGTACTAGCGGCCATTAGGCACTCCGTGAGGGAGGAGCTGTTATCCCTTTGTCACACAGGGACTCAAGAGCCCAGTATCAATCCCCCCTCCTCTTGGCCAGAGAACTACTCCACCAGACGGGGAGTAACCAATCCTTGGCCCACTAAGGCAGCAAGGAAGACGGTTGGCAAGCGAGCGGATAAGGCTGCCTGCTGGCTGGAAGAGGGCTCATCCCCCAGTGAAGACTCAGATGATGGGGACTTCCTAACTGAGGAAGAGGAGGAGGAGGGGGAGGGGGCAAGCAAAGTGGATCAGTCCAACACACTCTTTATGGCTGAGGACTATGAGTACCTGTTGTCAAAGACTCTAGCAGCACTAGAGCTCAGAGAGACCCCAACAGGGGAGGAGGAGGATCCAAAGTCAGAGACCTCCAGAGATAGACCAAAGGGGAATAGGGAATTCTTCCCTTGGTCAGAAGAAAAAGCCAGGGTTTTCCCTTTCCCCGAGTACTTCGAGAGGAAACTGAGGGCGGAATGGGCGATGCCAGCAGCCCCTAAGCAATTCCCTAACTTTCTCAAAAAACTATATGCCTTGCCTAACTTTGCAACCGAGCTATTACAGGTACCAATCGTGGATGCCCCCGTGACAGCTATCCAATCCCACGGCTTGCTTTCAGAAGACAGCCAAGGATCCATCAAAGACGGCCTGGACACAAAGGGAGATGGAGCCCTTAAAAGAGCACACGAAGCCATGGCGATGGCCATTAAAGCTTCAGCCATAGCATCCATTGTTTCCAGGGCCTCAGTGGTGTGGATCAGAAGACTGTTGGAACTCCTACCAAACAACAATAGGGTGCCAATGATTGAGGGTGCCAATCGAATTCTAAAAGCCAACACTTTTACAGCAGATGCCACGCTAGACGCCATGTCCTTCATCTCAAGAGCGATGGCTACGGCAACATCAGCACGACGTCTTTTTTGGCTTCGGACTTGGCCTGCAGATATCCAAGCAAAAGCAATCCTCATGGCCTATCCTTTCCAGGGTGGCAAGCTATTTGGCGAACAACTAGAAAAAATCCTGGTGGAAACCAAGGACAAGAAGAAGGCCCTTCCGTGATCTCTGAAGCGAACAGAGAGATGACACTTTGGCTACCAACCTTTCAGGTCCCAACACACGCTACCCAGGGGTCGACAAGACAACAAGTGCAGCTGGTCCTTTCAGAGAACTCAACCATGCAGAGGCGCCTTCCACGCCAGACCACAGAGACAACAGCAAAACCGCTTCAGCAGGCACGAGTTGGATGACAAGGGCCAGAAGCCCTGACTCGTGGGAGGCTCCGGTGGGAGGGAGACTACTTCTCTTTCATCAGATGTGGCTGGACTCCAAGGCGGATGCTTGGGCCAGAGAAGTAGTATCCAGCGGCTACTTAATAGAATTTCGCTCGCTTCCACCGGAACGCTTCCTAATCTCGCCCCTGAAAAAGGATCCAAGCAGACGCGACATCATGATGAGAGCCATACGTCACCTCTTAGACATCGAGGCTGTAGAACCGGTTCCCTCCAACGAAAAAGGAAGAGGGGTGTACTCTATTTTCTTCACAGTCCCAAAGAGAAACGGGGACTGGAGAGCCATATTGGACTTTAAAGTATGTCAACCAGTTCATAAAGTTAGGTCATTTCTGGATGGAGACTCTCCGCTCCATAACAGAGGCCCTTCAGGAGGGGGAGTTTCTAACGGAAAGAATACGGAAGCGTATCTTCATGTCCCCATTGCCTCGCCTCATCGCCAGTTCCTGAGATTCTGCGTAGGGGACCTCCATTTGCAATTCCGAGCGTTACCCTTCGGATTGGCCATGGCCCCGAGAGTGTTTACCTAGCTCCTCATCGTACCTATTGTCCGGTTATGGGAAATGAGCCTTCACCTCCATCCTTACCTGGACGATATTCTAATAAGATGAAGGTCAAGAGAGTCCTGTCTTCAAGATACTGCACGCATACTTCAGTTCCTGAAGGAGTTTTCTGATAGATACCATCAAATGCTCTCTACAACCGACACAGAGCCTGGAACATCTGGGGCTGATAATCGATACTCGAGTGGGACGCTTCTTTCTCCCCAAAGAAAAGGCCACCAAGACAAGGCAACTGACGCTGACCATCATCAGACAAACCTCGTCTCTACTCATGGAGCTATCCAGACTACAGGGACTGTTGGTAGCAGATGCGGAAGCAATTCAATGGAGCCCCTTTCACATCAGACCCCTTCAGTCCTTGAGACCTTTTCTTACATCAACAGGCAAGGGGGGACGAGATCGTCACGATTGCAGAGAGAAGCGAACGGGATCATCGGCTGGGCAGAAAAGAATCTACTCTCCATCCATGCGGAACACGTCAAAGGAGTACTCAACGTGCAGGCGGATTGGCTGAGTCGGGAGCATCTTCACCCTGGAGAGTGGTCCCTCAACAGGAAGGTCTTTCGCCTCATCACAGACCACTTCAGCACCCCGATAGTGGACCTGTTTGCCTCACATTCGAACCGTCAGGTTCCAAGATTCTTTTCCAGATTCTTCCACCCAGAGGCGGAGGGCATCGATGCCCTGACTTCACAATGGCCGAGGGGACTTCTTTATGCCTTTCCTCCTCTCCCAACCTTACCCAGGCTGCTAAGGAAAGTAAGAGAACAGAAGACGACCGTGATAGTAATAGCTCCATGGTGGCCAAGGAGACCCTGGTTCTCCTCCATTCAGCTTCTGTCCAGCATGCCACCACTACACCTTCCCTTACAACCGGACCTTCTACAACAAGGCCCGAAATGGCATCCGCAACCAGAGCGGATGTCACTGACAGGGTGGAAATTGAATGGGAACATCTGTCCATGATGGGGTACCACCTAGTTAACACCATACTGACCGCCAGAAAGAGTTCTACCATAAGAATTTACAATACAACATGGAAGGCATTCACACGGTGTAGACGCAAGAAGCTAGACCTCATGAAATTATCTATGGGAAACATCCTTGGATTCCTTCAAGAGGGCCTAAACGATGTATTAAAACCAGCAACCCTGAAGAAACAGGTAGCAGCCATCGGCACCATGTTACCCATTGTGGGGAAAGAACCTCTTTCTTCACACCCGCATATACGCAAGTTTCTCAGGGGTGCGACTCTGCTGAATCCCCCGACGATACATCGATTTCCAACATGGCGTCTCAGCGTGGTGCTGAAAGCTCTCACGAGGGCGCCTTTCGAACCAATAGGAAGCATCGACATGAGATGGCTGAAACTAAAAACTGTTTTTCTCGTAGCGATAACATCAGCTTGTCGTGTCTCGGAACTAGGTACCCTGTCGGTCCGATCAGATCTTTGCATTTTCCATAAGGATAAAGTTGTGTTGCGAACCGATCCATCCTTCCTACCGAAAGCCTATTCAAAATTTCACCACTCTCAAGAGATCAACTTGCCTTCCTTTTGTCCTGCTCCAAGACATCCCAAGGAGCGTGAGTGGCATAATCTAGATGTGAGGAGAACTCTTAAAGCGTATCTGACTAGGACGGAACACATCCGACAGACGGAGTCTCTGTTCATAAACGTCACACCTCCCAAGCTGGGACAACGCATGTTACTGGTAGCAATAGCTCGTAGCGTTAAGATCTGCATCAAGGGAAGCATACATGACTCAGAACTTGGGTGTGCCTGACGGGATTATGGCGCATTCAGCGAGGAGCGCGGCTACCAACACAGCCCTACGGAGAAATGCTTCAATAGAGGAAATCTGCAGAGCAGCCACCTGGTCTTCACTCTCTACTTTTGTTAAACACTACCGTTTACACACTTTCTCTTCAGCTGACGCAGCCTTCGGAAGACAGGTACTACAACATGTGGTGGAGGACGAAGATCTTGTCCCACCCGAAGAATAGAGCACTGCTTTGGGAGAACCCAAGATGTCCTCTGCCTCAGAGGGAGAACGGACCTTTGGATACTCACCATGAAGGGTCCTTCTCCTCTGAGGTCAGGAGGACATCTTGCCCTCCCAAGATCTTCTGAGACCTTAGGGTCATAACAGAACTCTCTGTCCTGTCTTCCTTTTTTCTCGTCACCTATTCTGCACCTTTCCTAACTGAGTGCTTCAAATAATTCTCTCCCTGATTTGATTTGATTTTTTCTGTCCATACTAAAGGTCCTACAATAGTAGAGGTATGGACGATGAGTTGGTTAAATATATATATACTGCTGTGGTGAGTCACCCAAACTGAGGACAGCGAGGGTGGCCCCACCTACTACAGGAAGAGGAAGAAATCTGACTTCCCGCCTCCCCTATAGGATGGTGGGAAACAACTCAAGATGTCCTCCTGACCTCAGAGGAGAAGGACCCTTCACGGTGAGTATCCAAAGGTCCGTTCTGCCTCCGCCAGCCAAAATAAGGTCGAATGGGGCCCTCCCTGTTAGAATATCCACCTCAAAAAGAGAAGTTTCCTCTTTCTTTTAACTATTTCTCAGTGACCGTTAGAAAAGGGTTCATGAACTGTTTTGTGCTGCTTGTGTTGGTTTTTAAATATTTATACTCGGCCTTTTGGCTTTGAGGCTAAACATTCTCTACCAAGTTATCTATTACGTTTTTAAACTGTGGTTATAATTTTAATGTATACAAATGTGATCCGCCCTGAGCCTGCCGGTGCAGTGAGGGCAGAATATACATGTAAACAAACAAATAAATAAAGGAAGTCATAAGGCAGGTGCCAGGCCTCTGATCTCCCGGGGGGGGGGGGTTGGAGGGGTTGGCAACCCTACACTCTATGTACATATAAGAGATTTTGCAAGGATGCTCTGCTGCCTCAATACTGTAGGACTGCCTCTCCTGATATCCTCCCCCCTCCCCGCTTTGGTTTGTGCTTGGTAAGAGGTATACCATCTCAATAGTGGTCTCCATTCTTCAGTATGGAATGCCAGAAAAGTTACATGGGGAACATTCTCTGACAAGATGAAGGAAGCTGTGTGAAGCGGTCTTGTTACTACCAGCATTTAGGAATTCATTTCTGGATGATTTCTGGTTTTTAGGAAATTGTAAGGTCAATTGGGCATAGAATTCTATTAGAGGGTTTTAGAGGCAGATCTCTGTCATTATACAGTGGTTGGGCCTGTTTCTTCTGTACTGATTTGATTAAACTGATTCAAGGAAGCAGGATATAACTATTTTAAATAATACTTTGTATTTGCATTGCTTTATTATACATAAGGTGTTTATGCCCATTGTTTGTCTTGCTATACAGTTGGGATATATGTAAGATAACTTTCTAAGAAACTACCAAAAAGACAGAAGCAGTTCATGGTTTCCTGAAAGCATTCAGAAGCTTTTGTGGTATGGACTTGTTCACATTAACGAGTGTGCTGCCAGAATTCTGAAAATGTTGCACTGATGCTGTACATAAGTATCCTGGTTCACACTGCTGACCTTTCTTTATATACATGTTCATATGCTAGACTGCTTGGCGTTAATCAGTAGAGTGAACCAAACCTTAAACTCCTTTTCTTGGAGCTTGTTTTACAGCAGTGGAACTCAGCGTGCAGGTTGCAAAGAGCCACATTCACAATTCCATCAACCAAGAAAGCACCACTGATAATAATATACAACTATAATTGCCAGAGTATCTCTGAGAATGCAGTTTTAGTGCTCCAGTGCATAGATTCTTGCATACAGCAGCATAATGTATGCATATAATTCCATGCAAGGTACTCTGCATGCTAGCTTGCATCGTTGGTGAAAGTGTTGTGATTTTTGCAACAAAGGGATGGAAGCTTACTAAAGCTAGAGTAAATTTTTTAAGGAACACTGAGTTAAAAATGTTTGAGAAGCACTGGTTAAAGTTGATACAGTCAAAGACAGGGTGGCAATTCCTTCCAATCTACTCTGTCGCTGCTCACAAGCCAGGTATAGAGTGTTCTACCGTAATGGAAATATTGTATTCCAAAATATTTGAGGACTTACACAGCAACTGCAGTTTGTAAAATTTCAAGTCCGTTTGCAGGGATGCTTACATGTGACAAAATTATTACTTTCACTTGATGCTAAGAAATAACACTCTCTGCTTCATAGTCTCACATCAGATAAGAAATTTGGCCTAGATGCCACTCAAGTTCCTGTAAGTTTTGTTTTTTTTTAAATAATTATCAAGGTATATTTTTGTCTGACCTGTTTCCATTGTGTTACCTCTGGCTCTCTGTTTCCCAGAGAAGTCCTTTTGCTCTTCAAGTGTTGGGTTTGCATAACGTGGAAACAGGTGCCTGTGCTCCCAGGCTGCAATATGTACTGTCAAAAGGAGCTCCTGTTTTATCCTAAGAAATTATTTGGAATGCCAGCTACAACAAACACGTTTTTTTAGCTTTTGAACGTACTGCATGTATATAATTTCATAAGCACAGAATGTTTTGCAAGAATTTCACAGAGGCTGCACAAATTTAGCTACACCCATTACAGCTTTTTAGATAAATATGGTAGGTGCTACCTTGTTCAAGATCGCATGGTAGGTTTATATGTAAGTTTGTTTAGAAGTTTAGAGAAAGTCATGTTCCATAATAAGTTGTGTTGGCTCTTAGTTGCGTAGCTGTAAATACACATTCTCTAGAAAAATAAAGGGGGAGGAAATCGTGTGTTGTTTGTATAAGAACCACATTTCCAAAAATATGCCCTTCATTTTGCAAAACTCCTTTTCTGAGTTTTCTCTTCATGCCTTAGGGCATCTGGCACAAAATGAATGTGAACTGAGTGTGAAGGTGTAGAAAGGACTGGCAGTAAGTTATGAAATCCTCTTACCTTTAGGCCAGCAGTTTGAATGTTACCAATCTATTAGCATATGAAGGAATAACTTGGAAAACTCTGTTGGAATGAAAAGCTGTTACAAAAGAGAAATCTTATTATATGGAGGTGGTAAATCTGGGCAAACTCTGTTCAAAGGTGGTGGGTAAATCTGCTTTCACAGGCACATCTAGGTGTGCCCTGCAGCTGGTTGGCAGCAAGGCTGTGTGTGGGAGCTTATTCTGTTTCAGGTTTGAATCGCTACAGGGCAGCTGATAGCACTAGTGAAAATAAATAACTGTGCCCATCCCTAAAGGCTTTTTAGAACCTTGACAAAATATAACCAGTTACAATAACTAAAAAAGAATACTCTGCCTTAATCCCAACAAAATAACTAAGTTATGGTATTTAAAAAGTACATGGTTACAGTAAATAAACATGAGGCATCAGGAGCAATGATAGCACTGAAATATGAGGGAGAGGTATAAAAATATGATTAAATTGGTTTTAGGAAAGGCAGTTTGTGCCTGAATGACTGGACTTGAAAGATTATTCTTCCCATACTGCAGCTCATCATAATTCTGCTGCAGCACATGGTTGCTTTTGATGTAGGGTCTCCTATGGAAGTGGAAAGAAAGATTGCTCCTATACTTCAGCCTAATAGTCTTGTATACTTAAAGTGATGTGGCATTATGGACTGTTAGCCCCTTAAGGCAGACGCTGTCTGTTTTGCTTATGCAATACTATAAAGCATCATACACATTGGCATGGATCGTCTGTTGCCAGTGCAAATACTATATTATTTGTGACTGCAATGACAGGAAAATGGAGAATCCTTGCCCTGAGGATGGACCCTCAGTTAAACTAGAATAGTTCTAAGAATAATTGGACTTCTTCAGCAAGATTTCCCTGTTCCACCATATACTTTGTATGGACTACTGTTTGATCAATTTCCCCCACCCTATATCTGGTGGTGCATCATCAAACCCTATAATTCTCTATGATTTTCCCTATCTGTGTAAATGAGTATGGTTTTTAATCAGCCTGAGTGTGTCTTTATTTGAAGCGGCTTTCATGGAAGAACTCTGCATTCCATCTGACTATATGAATTGCATCTGGCTACTTGCCAGATGGGGGTTCAGTAACTGGTCTGGATTATCGTAAGGGCCAGTGTGACAAACTGAACAGTTATTTGGGTTTCTGCATAGTAATAGTAATACCTAACATTGTTTAGTTGACACATATTCAAGAATACAAATCTGTTTGCTCCTCAGCTTTGAATTTAATTAGCTGACCTTAGGTGCATCACTGTTTCTAGGATCAATATGCCCTGTTTGTTGACCCTCCAGGGTAATTGGACAGACTGTGAAACAGGTTGCTGGACTTGTTAGAAAGATCATTAGAAAGATTGACCACTGGTCAGATCTAGCAGGGCTCCCTCTGAAAACTTTAGAGAGGAATTAGGAACGTTGCGAGACACTACATTTGCTAAGCACCTCAACACACACATCCTTATGCGAAGCTAACCCAAGTGATTGAAAAAGGGCTTGGTAGAATTGCAGTGTCCCATTGCTTCACAGTGCCATCATTCTCCATTCCTACCCTTCAACACTTTGATTCTCTTTTTGGGAGCTGCTTTTGTAACAGGATCTAGCCTTTCATGTATAAAAACTAATGCTAGGTTATTTCTGGGCTGCGTAGAATCTACTATACAAAATATGTTTAGTTATCAGGGTCAAGGCATCAGCACTTGACACTTCGAGATATGTTTCTCAATTAAGTTTTGTATGGCATCCAGTTCTCAGTGAAAATCTGTTCTGAAAAAAGTGTGCATGCAGTGGGGGAGAGAAGGAAATGAAGAGTGGAGGGTGGGAATTACCTGCACATTGAATTCAATATCTTGGTGTTTCATTTTTTGTTCTTTTTTTGTTACTAGGTGATCTTGGAGAAGGTGTTGGGAATCACTGTATCAGGAGGCAGAGGACTGGCCTGTGACCCTAAAAGTGGTCTTGTTGCATATCCAGCTGGGTGAGTCATTAAGGGTGTTTGTAAATCATTTCATGCTGTCAGCCTGAAGATACATTTTATGCCAAATGTAGTGAAGAGATGCATTTTATAAGAGTCTAATAACTCTCTCCAATTATGTTGAACATTGGCTGTGTTGGTTTAAATCATTGCTAGAGGGAATACTCTTTACCTCTCAAGGTTAATGAAATTCTGCTCTGTAGTTCCTTCTCTCCTCCTGCTCTCACATAAGCATTAATTCTATGGCATTTTTATAACTGGATTCCATAGCATGTTTGCACATAAAAAATGAGGTTAATTTCAAACTTGTGATGACACAGAAGATGCCCCATAAGAATATCAAGTAGCTTTGTGGCCAGTGTGAGGGTGCGTCCTGCTTCCGCTTGAAAATTGCTATGCGTTAGCATTGATACATGGTGGCAAGATCTGTTGACCCCAATGAAGTTTTACTTCGGAAACAAGAGTGTTTGATGAGCGATTTCTTGTTGGGTCTTTGGTCCTTTGAAGTTTGCCATCCTTGTTCCGCCTGTATGAAAGGGAATAAGAAAAAAGACATAAGAAAATTCAAATTATTTTCTATTTGAGTACAATAGAGGTTGTTATCACTGTCTACTGTCCAGCGAGTCCCTCTGGTCTGCTCCAGCATCTTTGTACCAATATTTGAAGAAACTCCTTTGAAGACAGAGACATTGATAGGAATTTTGTCGTTTGGCCAGTTGCCTTTGAATGTTATTGTTAATCCTGGCATTTTCTATTGAATGTTGTATGAGATTCTATTTTTGTATGCAATATAACTTTGTATTGATTATTATTTGCACTAAGTCACTTTAAATCACAGAAAATTAATATTTCTGTTCATATTTATAATATTTAAAATAGAAAAATGTTCATTATATTTGCTGTGTGCACGTTCCTTTAAGTCCCTTAGCTGTGGTTTTCCGCTATGGGTTTTGGATACTGATACTAAGGGTGCATCTTGCATTTTGCTGTAGATCTTTCCTTAGCAGAACCAAAACAATTATTAGGAGAGACAGACAGATTTAGTAAGGGAGCCTTTTAGAGTTACTCTGGAAATAAATAGCAGTAATCAAGCCAGATTGGCTTGTTCCCAGTAAGTGCTGGGAGAAGCTTTTTTGCTGTTTCTTCTCTAAGAACCTTTGAGTGCTCCCTTTTCCTGTGATTGGTGAAAAAAATCTTCTTTTTGGTGCATTTACATTAACAGGAATTATGATACTTATTGCATCATGAAAACATGTTGTGCTATCCTTTCTCATCCAAGCTCTCAAGGACATGGAGCAGGGGTCACTGGGGTAGTCAAGGGGTAGTGGTGAATTTCCTGTATTGTGCAGAGAGTTGGACTAGATGACCCTAGAAATCCCTTCTTCAACCTTATGATTCCATGATTCCCTAATGACAATGGCAGTGGAACCAAGCAACCTTCAGTAGTGTTCTGTTCCTCCAGCATCCTGAGTGAAGAAAATGGAAAGGCAGAATGTTTTTAAAAATCACACACATGAGGACAGGCTCTCTATTTTCTGTGAGCCTAGAGAACCTCGTCCTCCCATGAACGTATTGCATGGCTCACCTCCATTAGAGGAATGTGAGAATAAGTGGCACAAGTCTAAATTGGAAAGTGCAAGATCTATATGGGTAGCTGTTTGTCAGTCTGTAGCAGTTGCAAAGAGCAAGAGTACAGTGGCACCTCTAAGACTAACAAAATTTGTGGTAGGGTATGAGGTTTTGTGAGTCACGGCTCACTTCTTCAGATATGTATCTGAAAAAGTGAGCTGTGACTCATGAAAGCTCATACCTAACACAAATTTTGTTGGTCTTACAGGTGCTACTGGACTCTTAGAAAGTGCAGGCAGGCATTTAGGAAAAACGTACTGTTCAAGTGTGTATACAATTTCAAGACAAACATTTAATATCTTTTGTATAGTGTAACACTCAGAATTTGATCAGCTGAGAAAGGTGGCAATGATTCTGGAATTTATTGTTGAAGGCTTTCACGGCCGGAGAATGATGGTTGTTGTGGGTTTTCCGGGCTGTATTGCCGTGGTCTTGGCATTGTAGTTCCTGACGTTTCGCCAGCAGCTGTGGCTGGCATCTAGCACCAGAGGTGGTGCTACACCTCTGAAGATGCCAGCCACAGCTGCTGGCGAAATGTCAGGAACTATAATGCCAAGACCACGGCAATACAGCCCGGAAAACCCACAACAACCATCATTCTGGAATTTGGTCACTATTTAGCTAATTTCAAGACAAATATTTAATACATTTTGTATAATGTAACTAACTGAATGAGAATTTGATCAGCTGAGAAAGTTAACTGATTCTGGAACTTGGTCACTATTCAACTATGTTTTAGCATTAGTTTTTAGTAGTATATGCAGGAATAAAATAAACCAAGTCTGGTTTTAGTTGCAGGTTTGGTAACAATACTCCATGGTCAGGAACAGAGGGTGATGCTTGGGGAGCAAATATCACCACACTACCCATTGGTATGTGACACCCCTCAGGGGGCAATACTTTCCCCTATGTTATTTAACAGCCAGTCCAGAATGCAGCGGCACGTATCCTCATGGGGACTCCAGGACAATATATGACCTGTCCTGTGCCAATTGCACTGGCTCCCGGTTGAATTCTGGGTCATGTTCAAGGTTCCAGTTTTGATGTTTAAAGCTCTTAGCAGACTGGGACCAGCATACCCTGCAGGATTGCCTCTTGGTATATGTTCCCCAGAGGGTGCTTTGATCAGCCAGTAAACATCTATTGATGATCCCTGAGCCCCCGGTACTGACGTGGTGGAACTCTCTCCCTGTCAAGATTAGGGCTCTGAGAGACTTACTACAGTTCTGCTGGCCCTGTAAGATGGAGATGTTCTGCCAGGCCTATACCTATGGTTGAGGCATGGGCAAACTATCTGGCTGGCCTTCCTGCTGTGGCCTTTTTGACCTGCCCTGCTCTGCTAGGTCAATCTTGGTTAACCTGCCTTCTTGTACCCCATGATAGCTGAGTGTTGGAATGTACCGTCTGTGAAACTACAAATGTCACATCTTGGATTCTATGGTTTTAACTTTTGTATTGTGGTTGTTTCCATTTTATCCTTATTTATTGTGTATTTTTATGCTTTTTATTGTACTGTTGATGTTGTGACTGCCCTGAGCTCACTTGTAGAGGGGGAAGGCAATAAGTCCAATTAATTAATTAATTAATTAATTACTACTTGGGGTGGAGGTAGGGTTGCCATATGCCCAGTGAGGGTGGAAGATACCTTGCCCTGAGCAGGCCTTGGCTGCTGGTACTCCAGCAGCCAGTGGGAGATCGGGAAAAAAAAGGCTGTTTCCCCAGAAGTGACATTATGCCGTTGATGATGGCTGCCCCCCATGTCCCCGCCCCATCTGGTCTCCCACTGGTTGCCAGGCTAGTCCTGGCAACCCTCCGTGAGGGAGAGGTGACAGTTCTAATTTTTGTTTATTGCCAGGCTTGCTACTTGATCAGTTTTGAAGCCAGCAGAACAGGCTTTTGTTGTTGTTCGAAGTGCATGTTAAGCTTATGCTCAAGCTCTTGGCAAAATGTAATTGGTGACGTGTGCATTAAAATGAGGTACTGTTCGAATCACTCATATGTTGGTAGACCCAAAAGTGATCTCTTCAGAAGCCAGGATCTAGACTCTGTTTGATGAGTTTGTTCCTAATAAGTTATAGATCTCTATAAAAAAGGAGTTGGTAGTGGTGGCTGCAAGATTTGTCCTCAATTAACTGAACTGAATTATTGATTATGATCAAAACCCAACGCTAAATATATACAGGACCAGAAATGTTTACATTAAAAAAACCATTACATAGATGATATTAAAAATCACAAGTGTAATTCATTAAAGTAATACAGAGCTATGATGGGACTCCAGCAACTACATAAAATCTGTTGACTCTCTGTAATCCAAGGCTCATGGTCCAAGGCCCTTATAATGTCTGACTTAACCAGTTTTTTAAACCTTTCTGCTCTGAATCTTACATTCTATTCGTCACATCACAGTGGCTCTTTTAAGAGTTTTCTGTGACTTTAAAAACTAGACTTGCCCCTGAAATATTGATGTTTGGAAAAATACAGCAAAAATTGTAGGCCCTTAGGTGAAACCTCTGTAGATGGTTTGTGGGGTCTGTAGGAATTACAAGGGAAGTTGAAAGAATGTTGATAAGGATTCTTGGTGTTGTCTGCATTTGCAAGACAAAAAAAACTTTGTCCAAGAAGAGGAGAATGGGAAACGAATCACCTTTGTCTTTTAAAGCAAAACCTGATTTTCGTTGCTGTTGTCTTGGGCAATAGAAAGTGAATGGCATATTTCTGCAGCAGAGTTCTTTCACTGGATGGGTTTATACATAGTGGTATGGAATGTTGCCCTCAATGATTTTCTATTTAGTAATTTTGCTTTCAGACTTAGGGTTGCCAGTTCCTCTTACCCTCTTGGTGGGAGGTTGGAGACCTGACACTTATCTGATTGTTGCCCTCATGCATACTCCCGGCCTGCGTGATGACATCACTTCCAGGAAGTGACATCGTGCAGGCCACATACCACCCTTGGTAGCACTCTCATACTCCACAGCAGGCCAAATTGGGCCCAATTTGGCTTGAATCGGGCCACTGGAGTGCAGGAGCACTGCCAGGACCATGCAACAGGCCTTGGAGTGCTCCTGTGCTCTGCAGCGGGCCAAATCGGGCTGCATTCTGGCCAAATTGGGGCTGAATCAGGCTGCTGCAGAGTGTGGGAGTGCTGCCGGGGCAGCACTACAGGTCCTCGAGTGCTCCTGCGCTCTGCAGTGGCCTGATTTGGGCCAAAATTGACCTACTGCGGCATATGGCCAGGTAAGTGGGGCAAGGGGGTGGAGGGTGGGAGCAAGGGATCGCCTGCCACCAGTGAGGGACTGGCAACCCTACTCAGACTATATATTGTTGCTTATTCCCTGAAAAGAATATCTGGTGGGATGTAATGAAAAAGTGCAATTGTACTTAGTGTTATTGTGTATTCATCAAAGGTTGATTTTGAATGTGTTTGAGTACCACAAGTTCTAAAGAAAATGCAGTCTTTTCACTGTTAGAAGACAAGGTGTAAAGCAAACAATGCCTGCTTTCATTTGCCTTTTGGTGGGTACATGCAAGGATCCCTCTACCACCTGCATGGTGCTTATATCTGATATCCTTGCTTTCTGTTAGAAGTACAATAGGAATTCTTTTTATTTCAATTTTATTAGGATGTGAGGTGGCTTACTCTGTTGTTACAATAAAGGTCATTGTAATAGAAACTTAAGAAATTAGGCAAAATTCAGAATTTCAGAATTTGCTGACTAATAGGAAAGAATTTCTGGGGAAAGCATTGTAGTATGGTTTTGCATATGTGTGTTCACATTTTTTTCATTATGATGATATTGGCATAAGTAGAACCTGAGCATAAAAAGTTGCATCCAATTCAAGGCTGCCCACCTCCAGGTGGGGTCTGGAGTTTCCCTAGAAGTACAACTGATTTCTAAACTGCAAAGATAAATTCATTGGAGGAAAATGGCAGCTTTAGAGGGAAAACTTGTAAGATATATTATAGATTCATTATCGTTTCTTCTGTGCAGTCCCACATGGGACTGCATGTACACAGGCCAACCACGGAGGTGAATATCACAACATCTCTAGAGCTTTTGAAAGCACCCCTCCCCTTGGCATGAGCTGGCACATTCCCACCCAAACTGGCAAGGTGCCGGGGAGGGGGGCAGTGGTGAGCACACCTCCCTCAGTCCTTTCTTCGCTGGTGTAGAGGTCAGTCATGTTCACTGACATCTACCTTGGCACCCCTGGTTCTATCCTCATATCCAGCCCGTGCTTCAGAGCTGAGATCAACATCAATTCTGCCTTCAGTGTTGGAACCACCGTGTAAGAAGGTAAAGAAGAAAGCTAAACATCTATCTAATGACTCTCATCATTGTAGATCACCTCAGCTGAGATGTGGATCTGACATGGCTTAGAGTAAAGATCAGTCTCCCCCACCTTGCAGTTCATTGGCAAAGGTGAAGATTCTTCATTCAGGAATGTCTTCCAGTGAGGAGTTGTTAGAAACTCTTCATTCTCCACCTCTGACATTGCAGGCTCAAAGGGAGTGGACTTAGTCTGATTGTGGGGATTTGGCACAGGGCCACACTTCTAGGTAGCTAGTGCCAATGTCATGGGGACCTCAGCAATGGCTCCAGTCTCCTCAAGCATCATCTCCTTTGCTTTTCCTTTAATGGGGACCATGGAGCCTGCAGGAGTTCATGAATATGCTACAGCCATCTGTTCCAAAACCATTCGATCCAAGTCTATTCCCTCGACAATGGTTCAACCACATGCTTTGGATCTGGGATTCTGAAGAAGAGGAAGCCCCTAAATCAGATCTGGGATCAAATGTGGGATTGGATTCATTCCCTGATAAGATGGTAGGAAACTAGATGCCTATATTTGCCTCTGAAGATCTAAGGTTGAATGCTAAACAACTTCTTTGCATGGCTAAAGCACTTTAGCTGGATGTCATATGTTAGGATCTGAAACCTTTGGATCAGATTCTGAAGTTCCTTTACAATAGTACCGTGTGACCCGTGGCCTTCTCTGTCTTGCAGGCTTTCTGGGTAGAGCCTCTAACATCCGGCTGAAACCAGCTTCTGCTGCTCCATCTTCATGCAAGCTGGAAAATATGTAGAGGTTTAGGGCAGAGGGATGCATATTCCTTTTCATACATATCCTCTAGCCAATTCGCTTGTAGCAGAGGTTCTGCCATCAAGACAAAGAGCAGGGAGTCATACTGCCCCACTGGACAGAGAAAGTCGGCCTTGGGAGGAAGATGTAGTCTTTAAGTGCCCTGGCATTCAAGATTGCAGTGTAATTGGCAATCATGAGCAGATACCAGATGTTCCTGTGGGACCGTACAGTACAGTAGGTGGAGTCTCTGCTGGAAGATAAGAAAGCATTGTCCAAAATCATCCATGTTAGGGGAGTAAAATTGGCCAAACAGCAGCTCAGCACTTTAAGATGTGCTGTGGACTGCTCTAGTCGAACTACGGTTTCTGCTGTGGTGCTCAGGAGGCATACCTAGCTCCATTTGTCTACACTGCCGTACAAATCCAGAGCAAAGCTGAAAGATCTTCCATTTGAAGGGAAGCAAGTATTTAGTATTAAGATGGATGAAACCTTCACATGCTAAGGAACAAGCTAACAACAAAACCTGTGAGGCTAACTCCCCAACTAGTGCCAGCATGTAAAACCAGGTTCTTTTCATGGTATAATTTCCAACAGCAGTTTCAGTGGCCATATAAATATTAGCCAAGTCCTCAGCAGCAACTGTTCAGGCTTCCCTGCAACTCCAAACAGCAGACAGGCCCATTGCAAGGGGGAAGAAAGAGCAAACATTTCCTCCCAAGCCAGATATGATCCTCCCCACAAAGGGAAATCTCTCCAGTGACTGGAGGGTACCTCCTCCTTCTTCACCAGTCTTTTGCCTTATTTAACAACCTGGCAAGCTGTTATTCAGGACTCATGGGGCCTGTATTTTGTGTAGAAGGGGTATTAATTAGAGTTCAAGTCATTGCTGTGTGGATTTGTTGTCTGATAGTAGTTCTGTTGCTGCATCCTCAGTTTGGGAAGAGGAAGTGTCTCACCCTCTTCTAAAAGAGGCTAAATAGCCAGTACCTCAGGCTAAAGTTTCTCTATGTTTTTTTCCTTGTTCTTTTAATAATGTTAAGAAAGATGGAGGAAATAGGTCTATTTTAGACCCCAGAGAGTTAAATAAATATTTAAAGATTTCAAAGTTTAGTATATTATCTGTTGCTGATGTTATCTCATTGTTATGAATAACTTCTTGGGTTACTGTATGGGATTTAAAGAATACTTATTTCCCTATTGCCATTCATGAAGAATATAGAAAATACCTTTGTTTCTGATGTGGAGATGCCCATTATTAATATACAGTGTTGCCCTTTGGGCTGGCTATAGCACGTAGGGTCTTCTCAAATCGTATTTCTGTAGTTCTTGCCCATCTGTGTATGAGAGGATGACCTATATTCCTGTATGTAGATGATTGGCTTATTACTGCACCTTGAAAAGAGATTCTCTCTGCCCATATAGAACTAATCACATCTACCTTAGCACATCTAGATTTGCTGGTGAATTGAAAAAAGTCTCAACTAGCATCTGTCCAGTCTCTGTTTTATTGGGTTAGATACCAAGCCAGCCAAGAAAGTGAGAAAATTCTCATATTGCAGATTAGACTGCATTCTCAATCCAGAAGCTCCTAGAACTCATAGCCTCTACAACTGCAATGGCACCTTTCACTAGATTACACATGAGGCCCTTGCAAAATTGCTTCATACCAATTTAGAACGCACCAAAATTCTCAGTGGATAAGACTATCCATTCCCAGATCTATTGTGAGGTCCTTGTCATGATAACTTTCTGATTTTTAACCTCTTTAAAGCATCTGAATTTGTCACCCCGTCATATGAAATACAGGTTTTTGCAGATACATCCTGATCAGGATTATGCTAGTGGACTCTGGTCTCTGGCAGAAACTAAATTGCACATAAATCTATTAGTATTAAAGGCAATCAGATTTGCCTTAAATTATTTTGCAGCAATTCTGTGGGGATAGAGATTGTTGGTGGCCCCAGATCTCCAGGAATTTCCCAGGTCAGAGTTGGCAACGCTTCATCAAGTATACAGAGGCAATATAATTCTTTTTTTACAACTGAAGGTTAAACAGTTCTTTTGGCCATTGTGAAGAAATTGTGATGGTACCTTTTTGGTGTAGGCAATAATGGACAGGAAACGTGCAGTGTGCCAGCTCCTGTGTGCCTTGTCTGAATAACTCCGTGCATGTTGTGCTTAGCTGTTTTGTTATACTGATACAATTTGCCATTATCCAGACAATGCTTTGTGTTCAAGTTTGTGCTTGTGCTTGTTATAGGGTTAGGGTGATTGGCTTATTACTGCTTGTTATAGGCCCAAAACACACAAGAGAAACAGTTTGTAGGCCTAATTGGGTTGCAAGGTCAGTTTGTTTTATTATCTTGTTGTAAAAGGGTTTATACTTTCTTGGCAGAGTGCAAAAAAAGCTTGGCAGTGCTATTTCACTGGCTTCTTGGGTTTTCACTCTGACACTTTTTAAAACTTTGGCAGAGAGGAATGGAACTTGCTGAATTCTCATTCTTCCTGAATTGATGTGCATTTTGCTGGCCTGTGTAGTGCAAAATGTGCTTGGCTCTGCATGGGCACCTTCCATGCAGCTCTTACATCTGCTTCAGTTCTGGCCAGCTCCATTTCCAGATATTGTACTAGAGGATTCAATGTTTATTTAAAACTTATAATACAGGGCAATCCTGAGCTTCAACTTCTCTGCTGTTCCAACCTAAGGATCTAAATTATGAAACATTACGAAATGCTGTTCCAACGTAAGGACCTACATTTCGCCTGTGAAAAAATGTGAAAGCATCAAACGTAGTTAACATCAACTGATAGGAAAAGGCCTCAAAGGCTTAAAGCTCTTGTGAGAATAAAACAAAAATGATGCAATTTAATTTTAGTCTTATTTCCCCTTGTTTTTAAATGATTAACCATACCCTATTTTCCAGAGGTTTTTGTTTCTGCTTCACGTTGGAAGTTAGTCCAAATCTTAATACAAAAGTACATATTTTATTATTCATTTACTTTATTTATAGTCTACCTTTCACACTAAGACTCAAGTCAAATCCACGTTCACCCATTACCCGCATGTTTATCGGATATCTTCCGTTTGCCTCCAATCCGCGATTTTTTCCTCTTCGTTCACATTCCTGCTTCCAATCTGGCTTTCTCGCGCGTCCCTCCGGTCACATGGCTGCTCGAAAACCGCTTTTTTGGGCGGGACCTTTTTTTCCTGCCCATTTTTTTTGTATTTTTTTGAGCGTACTTTTCCGTTATTTCGATCTTGCCTAATAAAGAAACATCATTGAAAATAATGATGCCTCTCTTTCCCCCACTGACAGCACTGATGGCTCTCTCCCGTTTCTTTTTTGGAAATTTTTTGTAATTTCGATATTACAGTAATATAAAATTAAAAAAATAAAAAACAGTTAAAAAGGAAGTTTAGTGAGTCCATTCTGAGGATGGATTCACCCCAAAATGATTTTTCAAACTACCAGATTTGATTCAGAAACAGCATAATCAATAAATCCAATGCTATGAAGTCAAAAACAGTCTTTTGCAGACTACGGAGCACTTGCAAGTTGAATCAGCCAATAGGAACTCTCGGAACGGCCGGAGAGACAGGAAGGGGTGTGGTTTTTAAAAAAACCCACGTAAATTGCGCATTGGCCCATTCACGGCCACCGTGAAACTCCCATTGAAAACCTGTGACCACATATTCGGGAGAAATGCGAATGAAATGCGTCTGTTTAATGAGGTAATGTGACCGGCACTCGGGATTGCGAGGGGAATGCGGGGAACATGCGACTTAGAATGAGTAATGTGGATTTGCCCAAGGTGGATTTCACAGTATAAGTCAATACGATCAACAGCTGAGACATTAAAAAAATGCAATAGGATATTCAAATGTAAATTTGCAGGAGATTTGAAAACAAGCTGAAATCTGATACAGAGCTGAAACAGTGCAGCAATAGAGCGTAAGCAATTAAACCTGACATATTAAACAGCACAGAAATTACCAAGTAGGAACATATTTGCAGCAACAGACAGTACACAGTAGTATAGTCTGCAGTCCCTATCCTGTGCGCAAGTTTGGTCTTTTCTTACAGTTATAAGATGCAAAGTAGTCAGTAAAAGAGTTTGCTCATTCAGTTGTGAACCGTTCTAAAACATTTCCTCTGGACTGTTTGTACAGGAAGTGCAAGGAAACCTAGGATTGCTACACAGAGGTAGGCAATGACAAACCACCTCTGAATGGGGGAGGGGGGTGTCACAATAAGTCGGTTGCAACTTGATAGCAAAAAAAGTGTCCGAGTCTGTAATTTAAGTGAACATCTTGGTTGCATTTTAAGTAGTTCATGATGTTCCATGGTAGAGGAATGTGTTAACTGGTATATAGCATATTCAGAGTATCCATTTAGAAGGCCTGTTAGAAAACCTAGTGTAGCCAGCTCTTAACAGTTTGACTTAAAATTTAGGAGAGGGAACACGGCCTCATGACAGAGTATCTTCTTTGTATGGAGAAGGTCCCAGTTCCAATCTGTGATATTTCAAGATAAAAGAATCAGGTAGTAGGTGATGTGAAAAATCTGTACCTGAAACCCTGGAGAGCTGCTGCCAGCCAAAGTAGACAGTGCTGACCCTGATAGACCAATGGTCTGGTTTGATATAAGGAAGGTTTGTACATTCTTTTCAGGTCTCCAGAGAGAAGGAATGGATGAGGAGGCAGAGCCAAGAATATGACTTGTTTTTTCTTTGCCTTGAGTACTCTTGCTGCTAGCTCCAGCCTGGGCCGAGCTTCAGGGGGAAAAAAAGACTACCTAAGGAGTGCCTCCTGTTGTGGCCTTTCAGAAAACTTGTTGCTGTTCCTCTGGAAAAGCTGCATCTCTGGTTATAATAGCCACAACAAATTGGCTATTATGTTGTTCTACTATGGAGAGAAAATGTTAGTGTGCTTATAAATAAAGGTATTTCACAAAATAAAATTGATAAAATTGTTAAACAATATACAAATGATCAAAAATAAAACACAGACATCTTAAAAGCAGCCTAAAATGGTGTCCGTAACCGTCCTCATAGTAGTAGCAGACCATACAAGCATTTAAAAATATGCAACTCTCTGTCAACTTGGATAAAAAGAAATATTTTGGTTTAGCACCTACATTAAAGTCAGATAGGCAGACGTCAAAAGTTAGGTGCTATCACTTTAAAAAAAAGTTTCTTTTTGCTACCTGCCTCACCTCTGTAGGTGGGGGCACAAAGATCAGGGATAGGGAAGAACATCTTGACTGGTGGACTGGATAGTATCCCTCCATGCAGTGCTATAATATTTTGTCACTACTTCCTGATTCTTTGTGATTTAAAACGTGTCCTTATTGTGTATAATTTTAAATTATCCAGATGCATCTCTATTTCTTCTTCCTTATGGTGTTTGATCATATGCCTTTGGGTACATATGATCAGTACTTCCATGAAATTAAAAAAAAATCAATCAAAGGTTGAATTCTTTTTTTAAAAACTGCATTTGTACACACCTCTCATTACATGACACACATATAACTCCAGAGATACAGTTTCGTGATCAAAAATAATCTCAAAGAAATCAAAATTTGAAACAAGGTATAGCTCACAAAATATCTTTCAGTTTACATATACAGGATTTGCTATTCTGAAATTTTATTTATTTATTTGTGTTATTTATAGTCCACCTTTCTCACTAAGGCTGAAGGTGGATTAACACAGTTGATTGTGTAAGTCTTTACAATCAACAGGATGGGACATTAATAGACAGTACAATAGGATTTGACTTGTAGAAATCTGGAGCCAACCAAGTATCAAAAACAGTGGTAAAGCAAAGCATAAGTATTATCATGACAGATTAAATTATGCAACAATTGCATAGTAGAAACCTATTTACAGTAACAGATAGCGTGTACTGTATATGGCGTTGTAGTCTAAAGCCCCTAACGCTTTATTCCAAAGCTTTGTTCTAAATTCTCCAAGCTTTTATTCTGAATAATTTTGTTATAATACAGCCCTATCTTTTGTGCAAAAAGACCTTTGAAATAAGTTTTACATAGTTTGTGGAAAGCCAAGCAGGTGCAAGCCTTCCTGACATCAGTAAGCAGGCCATTCCATAAAGTGGGGTCCACAACAGAGAATGCGTGTGTATGGACAGTTTTGTCCATTTGCAGGGAGTCATGCACCGAAGGCTGTACTCAGCTTAGCAAAACTGTCATAGTAAAGCAGTCCTGCAGGTATAAGAGACCAAAGATGTGAATGGCTTTCCATGTGATAGCCAGTACTTTAAATTGAGCCTGGTAACTTGTGGTTAGCCAGTGGAGTGTCTGCAGAATGGGAGTAATATGCCTATTCTGGTTTCCAATACTAGCTGAGCCACAGCATTCTGCACCCACTGGATTCTCTGACTTCATTTTGAGGGAAGCCCAATATAGAAAGCATTAGAGTAGTCTAGTCTCCACAATACTATGGCATGGCTCCAGGTGGCCAGATCATCTGCATCAAGATAGGGGGGCATATTGTTGTGGGAAAGCATTTTTTGCACCTGTACTAACTCACTTCTCCAGCAGTAATGCTGGATCCAGTATTACTACAAGGCTTTTAACTGAGTCAGCAAGGGTCTGCTGAACGCCATCAAAAGTGGTCACCAAAAGCACAAATGTAAAAGCTACAGGGAAGAAAGACAGAACTCGCTGCTCATTAAGAGCAACTTGATAGCTCTCTCTCTCTCTCTCTCTCTCTCTCTCTCTCTTGCTCTCTCTCTCTCTCTCTCTCTCTCTCTCTCTCTCTCTCTCTGTGTGTGTGTGTGTGTGTGTGTGTGTGTAGGTATCTTCTCGATTCAGTAGGCATGAATTTCTTACACAGATAATCTCAACTTGTGAATAATGTGGGGGAGCCTGGAAATTTGGGTTGCCAGCTTTGAGTTGGGAAATTCTTGGAGATTTGGGGGTAGAGCCTAAAGAGAGTGGATTTCGGGGAAGATGTGCATTGTGCAGCATGGATGTGATGCCAGATTTCTCCATCTGGAGATGTCATTTTCTGCAAGAGAAACTAATTTTTGTAGGCTGGAGATGAGTTGTAATTCTAAGAGAACTCCACACCCCACCTGAAAGTTGGCCATCCTACTTGTCACGGTAAAGGTCCCAGTCTTTACCACGTACAAATGAGTGATGGGAGAAAAATATATTTCGCTTGTAATAATACATTTAAACAAAAATCATGTGATAGAAAACCTATAGTATGTTGCACTGGTCTAGTGGAGTGATTAAGAATTGTGTTTTCACTTTTCCGCTTATCAAAAACAGTGTCTTTGGAGTGTGCACATTGCGTCCTGAGGTTTCATTTTGGGAGAGGGAACCTATTAACTTGCATAGTAGGACTGCCATCTCCAGACTGGAAAATTCCTGGAGTTTGGGGATGGAGCCTGGGGAGGGCAGGATTTAATTCCATAGAATCCATCCTCCAAAGCTGCCATTTCCTCCACGGGGGAAAAGATCTTTGTTGTTTGGAGATTATTTACAATTCTAGGAGATCTCCAGGACCCAGCTGGCTGTTGGCAACCCTGTTACCACGGGCATGGGGCCCAGTGTCATCGAGCATCCAGTGGCAACTGTTTTCCTGTCTCTTTATTGGAGGACACAAATGAAATAACCTGCAGTTCACTTTGGCAAGCCACTACTGCTGTGCTTTCTGTATGCAAAACTAGGCCATGAATGGGAATAAGCCTTGACGAGCTTTATGAAGACAGTTTCACTTGTTACACTGTTAAATGCAGTTCAGGTTTAGCAAGGATGAAAAAACATGAGTCACTTTATTTAAACTTACTGTGACAAGCAAAAACTCTGTGCTGGTTTTCTTTCTGGTTTGCCCAAGATCATTTTCTTCCATGTTGCCCTAAAACTTTTATTTGTGAGGTGTTTGGTATCTCTCTTGGCACAGTTTTGTACTAGCCTGCTGAAGTTTTGTATCCTAGAAACGAGGACTAAAACAAAACTAAGAAATCCCCAGGCATTACTGATGAATAGCAACAAAAAAGTTTGAAAAGGAGACAATATACCTGTCCATTTAAATTTCAAATTAGATGCTTTGATTCTTGAAGTTGGTTTGTTTTAGTAGTATCTTTTTTTGTAATGAAAAGAGAAAATGGTTGCAGGACTGCATTATTTAAATGCCATTCCTTCCCCTTTGGAAAAACTCTAGCATGTCATTGATCCTAACGCCTTTTTGCTTAGCTGACCAGTCTCTTCCCCATTCAGGTAAGTCTAATACCTTGAAATGAGCTTAACCTTAGGCTTAAGTTAAACAAATGGTGGCTTAGTGAATAGCAAGGACTGCCAAGACCCAAGGCATATCATGGTCTAACAAGCACAGAAATTAGAGAGGAGGAAGAAGGTGCAGTAGCTGCCCTGGCTCCAGGTTTTGGAGCTACCTGTGCAAGATGCTCTCTAATGTTTCCACGTAGCTGCATAGTGTGCTTGCTCTTGGAGGAGGGAATGGAGCACAAAAAAATTCATGTTGGTAGCAAAGTTTAAAGGAGCCTGAAGTAATTCTACTGAGCTCATCCAGGCATCTTTCCCCTCATTTGCTGGATTGTCCAGGAGAACCTTGCAACATTGCAGGGACTTTATCTCAGTCTCCAGTTCCTGATGGGAGCAGATGGGCCCAGTATCTCTGGTCAGCAAAGGGCCCAGTGCCAGGCTGTAGGCTTTGACAATTGTCACAGCAAGCCAATTCTTGATGTAAAACTGCCTTGCACAGACGCCTGATGGTAGATGTCTTTGTGCGGAATAGGAGGGGGTGAGGGAGGGGGTACAGTTGCACAGAGAGATGGAGAGAGTTGAAAATGAAAGTACCTAAGACCCTGAAGGCACTGGGAAAACTGACAGTGTAGGAACTAGAGGCCAGTGACATAATTATACTGATGGAAGAGAAATGTGAAACTGGTGCATTGTCATGGCAGGTACACTTGGAGGATGCAGAGAAGAATTTAATGATGAAGTGAAGGACGTAAGAGGCTTCTTAGAATCCTGTTTCCAGAATGTAATATAACTGTTCTTTCCTCTCCTGATCCAGTCTGATGATTCAATTTTGATGTTAGTACCTTTATGGTGGTGGCATATCCATATTATTTAAACATGGATGTACTTCATTCTTGTGGGACAGGAGCTGTGCAGGGAACCCATTCTCTGCACACAGTTTTACCCATCATCACTCCCCCCCCCAGCTCTTTTCTCATTGACTGAACTTTGACAGCAGGAACAGTCTTAAGGAAAAGCACTTTGAGAGGGCCTGAAGAGAGGTAAGGACCTCAGAGAGTGTTCTGCATACCGTGCTTTGCTGTTAAGAATTGATCTGCATGCCTCTGTTCCAGTGTGACTTGTGCACATTTGTGTTGAAACAAGTAGATTTTCTCCTGATGTGTGGCCTTTATATAGAACTTTATATAGAACTGCAAGATGACTAATCTGGGAAGATAGGTTACACCAGGGCATGTACCATGCATAATCCCAGGGCAAATTGCTGCTACGTGCACATTGGACTTCGAAAGTGCAAGATTTTCCTCTCCTAGATAAATTTCCATACAAGCATGAGCACACAGTCACTGGACAAAGAACCATGCAATCTCTTTCTTCCAACTCACTCCCCAGGTTTCTTACCCAAGTAACTTGGTTTGCTTTTCTTATTGTAAACCTCCTGCCTTTGGGTAGCCCTCCTGTCCAGAGTCATAGACATCCAGGATGTGCTTCTGCTAAGCCTGGGAGTTGATTGGCAGGTTGGTCATCAGCCAAGCCAGCCAGAAAATGACAGCCATCTGTGTCACAGTCAAAGCAGGGCAGATTGCAGGAGTGGGGGAGAGATCCAGCCAGAAATCTGCTTAGCACATGTAGAGATGTCTCAGTAGACTGAGCAGTAAAAATCACTGAAACTGAAGGGATGAAGAGCAAATTTGGGTTTTCCCCCTCCCCTTTTCATTGGTGGTCAGTGGTTGGTTCCCACATTCCTGTTGGCTGCACGTGTGTTGGCTTATCACATTGATATTGGTATATATTAATTTCCATTACCCTCCTTTTTCAGAAACCTTCATGTTTTCAACTTTTCTGGCATGTAGTTAATTGCATAATAGGCAAGACATAGGGTAAAATAAATGGAAAAATAACCTTTCAGCCAAGTTGCAAGATGTGCACAGCACGTTCCTAGATAAGGATAATTATGTCATAGTTTGAATGGACTTGTGAGGAACTTGTTACTGCTTATAGTTGCTGCTTCCTGAGAGTTCTGTATCACAAAGTATGCAGCTCAATGTCATTTGTGCACACAAACATTTAAAGTTTAAGTTGCACTAAAATTAAGCTAAGCGGACCAATTTATCTTTGGAATTTAATCTTCTATCTCTCTGCCATTCCAGATGGGCAAAGGAATTTGGTTGTACAAATGATGACTAATAATGTTGGACCCACCATCAAAAGATGACAATCATTTTAGAGGGAAAAGTAGTCAGTTATCAGTCATTCTCAAACACTTTTTAGGAAAAGCAACTGAGGTGATAGCAGAGCAACTCAAGGGCTTTATGGATGACACATCTGCTATTGTTCCTTTAAATCTGGTGTAATGGAATGGGCTTTTAAATGAAAGGTGTACTAAGTGCAGCACCCAGAGAATGGAAAGAAAAGGGTTAAAAAAACCTGCCTGATGGAAGAATGATTGACAGGCTGCTCTCCTCTCTTTGTGATTGGCTAATGAGAAGGTGACTATTGGTGCTGATGGAATTGCTGAAGAAGTTGAAGTTTGGAGTTGACAAAGAGTCAGACTAGTAACCCTCTGTGTGAGGAAAAAGAAAAGTTTGCCCTAATTGGGACAGCTTTAGGTTTACAGAAGACTTTTAGTTAAAGTATTTAAGTGTGAAAGCCAGCACTAATTTACACAGACAGGATAGAATGGTGTGTGTGTTGTTGTTGGCAGAGGAAGTGGGTAGTGAAAGGAGACTCCCCTTCATCCAAATGATCAGGATTATGTCTTTTGTAGAAGAATAATTCATTCCCAGTGTCTAAAAAGGGTGGTGGTGGTTCTGAGGAGGACCCTGGGTCTGATGTAAAGGGAAAAGAGTGCTGTATTGAAGTCAGAACACTAAGCTGTAAAGTGAAATCTATGAAGAAACCTTTCTAAAGTAACCTAAGTCTGAAACTACAAACCTCTCACTTCTAAGATCTGTAACTACTGAAACTAAGCTTTAAGAAGTTTATTGTTCCTACTGCTTCTGAAGTATTCTGTTCTACAATCAAAGTTTACCTCAGCGTTACTTTCCCTGCCTACCTATATACCAACCTTGCCTGTTTAATAAACCTGCTGTTTCCCTTTGAACTTTACTCAGCCTCTAGTGCCATTCATTTAAAGGTGTGGGCTCTTGCTTCTCCCCTACCAAATAGTTGGCCTGGGACTTAAGCCATAAATGCATAAGCTTAAAGTGTGGGACAAAAATACCTTTAAATTATACTCAGACACACTATTAGAGGCTGCCCAGCCATAGCAAACAATCTTGACAGTTAAGGATGGAAAGATCTTCCTCACAGTTGGGGAGTGAATGGGGCTTATGCCATACCTGGCATCAGGTTGAAGTTGAATTCAGACAACAGAGGTGATGCTAATTTGCAAAGGTTATATTCTTGATGGTATTATAATTCTGATCTTTTGGATTATACACTATCAGACTCTGTCTTGTAGTATTGTTGTATTCTGCCTTGTTACTTGGAAAAACTGGTGGATGTGGTGACAAATTGCTTTTTTACCAACTTTTTAAAAACCAACATCTAGTGTGTAAATTGGCCTCTTTTTTCTTTTACTCCGCCACTCTAGCCATGCCAACCCATGCCATAGTAACCTAGAGATTAGACTACTATAATGTCCTCTGCATGGGCCTTCCTTTAAAAACTTCTTAGAAACTTAACAGTTCAATTGTGGAAGCAATTTGTTAGTTATTGGAACATTTACTAATTATTGTACTAGTTTACAAATTTGCTTTTATAAACTGCTTTGACTTTACATTGCAGAGAAATATGGGCTAATTTTTAAAAAGCTTGGCAACCCTGGGTTCCCAGGTCCCTATATCCTACCAGCGGGAGAGGAGGGACCTGGGACTTACCTGTTTTGATCTTTTTGTGCATGCATACTCCCAGAGAGGCATGGTGATGTCAGTTCCGGGATGTGACACAATCACACTGTCCATAAGTATGTTCTGTGCTTCATGCACTGCTAATTCTGGCCCGTTTTGGGCCAAAATTGGCTCAAGCAAAGTGTAGGAGTGCACCCTTGGCTGGTGCGATGACATCACTTCAGGAAGTGAAGTTGTTACGCCCCACCAGGAACATGCCTGGTGAGTGCTTTCTTGGGTTGCCTGCCAGTGGCAGGCAATCTCTAGGGGGTTTGCTATCTCCAGGGGCAAACCCCTGGGAGATTGCCCACCACTGACAGGCAACTGGGAAGCCTAGACTAGTCTGGTAGATTTGGAAAAAACATTTATTCTAAAAAAGTAATCATGCATGTTTTGCCTCTAGGACTAATAATGGTAATCTTGCTCTAGTCACCAGTTGGTCTGCAGTATTTATGATGTGAATGAGTACTTACTAAGTACCATCCTCTGTCATTGGGTTCCACTTCAGTCCACTATGAGTTCATTGTTGTATAGGAAATCTGCTTCTGGCAGCCAGTATGCTTTCAGGTAGTGTCTGTTAATGCATTGACAAAAGGCATACCTAATCAAAGCTCGATCGCTCGCTCGCTCGCTCACTCACTCACTCACTCACAAATAAAGTTGGAATTTGACCTCTTACTGAATGAATTTCCCCCATGCTGCTTTAGTTTCTGAGTAGCCTAGACTAGTAGACAGGGTTCATCTTCTCTAGAAGGCGGCAACAATAGCTTTTTTATTCAGCAAGTTAACACAGTCATTAGAATAATTTTTCCTGCAGCTGGGCTTGGTTTTACCCTGTGCCAAAGACAAGCAACACAAGCTGCCAGTGTTCTAATTTGGACTACAGCGAAGAGGACTAGTGCCCCCAACCAACCCCAAATAAAATAGAGCTATTGACTATAAGTTTGGACAGTCTTTCTTCTTCCTCTGTTTCAATTGAATGCTGCCAGTGAAAGAAATGAAGCTTGTTTATAATTGAATGTCTGCATAAAATAAATTACGCTTTGTTTCCTTTCCCTAATGGGACTGGTTGATTAATAATGTTCCCCACAAAGCTGTGCCCTACTGGATAACAGCCATGGGCAGATCATCTTAATGGTAGAACACCTATTATTCATCTTTGCTTGCTTTTGATGCAAATGAAGCAATATCTGATATAGTCATATGTAAATTGTCATAAATTAGATTCTAGGTGGTTATTTCCAAAAAAGATTTAATAAGCACAGTTTTTAGCATCTCACTTGAAGATGCTAAAATATTTAGGGCCATCTGCACGTATAAATATCTTGGTTTTACATGGAACTTAATCACCTAGTGACAGAAATGGTAGTTTCTGGAATGCACATTTGGAAAACCTGTTGATTTTCTATTTATTTTAAATAAATATACTAATTGAACTGCAAGTTCGGAATCCATGAATTCCGAAGAATTCAGGTATTTATTTATTTAATATATTAGATTTATATCTCACTCTCTCTGCATCTGGGCTCAGGGTGGGCACAATATTGTAACAATACTACAGCAATATATAAAATAACACAAAAAACTATATAAAACAGCATGAAACAGGAAAATGTAAGTCCAAAAGGACTTCCAAGATGCAACTTTCAGACAAATATCTTCAGGCATAGTTTGAATATGTGTCCTGAATGGAGGCCCTGTAAGGACCTATGCCACCGTGTTCTGGACCAGTTGCAGTTTCTGGGTCAGTTTCAAGGGTAGCCCTGAAGAGAATGAGTTACAGTAGTCTAATTTGGAGGTTGACCATTGCATAAATCACTGTAGCTAGGTTATAGACAGAGAGGTAGGGAGCAAGCTGCCTGACCTGCTGAAGATAGAAAAATGCAGATCTGGCAACCAATGAGACCTGGGCCTGTATGGATAAGGAAGCATTCAGAATCACACTGAGGCGCCTCATCATTGACGCAGCTGGATTCCCGAACTCAACAGCAATCCCCAGCCCAGATACAGGACCTCCATCTTCATAGGGTTCAGCTTCATTCAACTCTGCTTCATCCACACAGTCACAATGTCCAAAGCCCTGGCCAGAACCTAGGGGGCGGCATCCGGCCTGCTGTCCATCAACAGACACAACTGGGTGTCATCAGCATACTGATGACAACCCAGTCCAAAACTTTGGGCCATCTGGGCAAGGGGGTGCATATAGATGTTAAATAAAACTGTGGAGAGAATTGCCCCTTGAGGAACACCACATACGAGCGGGTACTGTGGTGAGATCTGTTCCCCAAGTGCCACCCTTTGTCCCAAACAGTGGAGAAAAGAGACTAGCCACTGCATGGCGGCCCCATGTGAGGCGGTTGGTCAGAAGATCATAGTCGACCATGTCAAATGCTGCTGTCAGATCCAATAACACCAGCAGCATTGACCTGCTTTGATCCAAATGCCGACGAAGATCATCTGTGAGGGCGACCAACATTGTCTCTGTCCCTTGGTCAGGGTGGAAACCAGACTGGAATGGATCCAGGATAAGGAATCCTCCAGGAATACCTGCAGCTGCTCTGCTACCGCCTGCTCAATCATCTTATCCAAGAACGGCAGGTTTGATACCAGGTGGTAACTGGATGGGATGGTGGGGTCCAAAGATGGTTTCTTCAGAAGAGGTTGCACCACTGCCTCTTTCAGTGCTCCAGGGAACTCATCTAAGCTCAAAAATAGTTTGATGATATCTACAGATGAGACTCTAAGCTTGTCACCGCTGGATTTAACAAGCCATGACAGACAAGAGTCCAGGATCCTGTCAACCTCATCCTGGGAGAGATGACCAAATGATCTAATGTCGAACCAGAAGACGTCCAAGAGGCCTCCAGTTCACATACTGTATCAACTGCATGCCAGGTCTATCTTACTTGCTGCAGAATAATCCTGCAGTGTATGGGTCTTATTGTTAATGGACCTGGGATTACACAACATCACTGTTGAGGAGCATAAAATCCTAGTCCCACTACCAGAATATGGTATATACCACCATTGCCTATACAGACTATGGAAGCAAAATTCTCCCCATGCCATATTGTGTGATGGGAAATGAGTCAAATCTTGTACTGTATTTATATGTGCATGTATTTACACTTTGCATGGAAGCACGTGACTGTTGTTTCACATGGAAAGCTGAAGAAAATAATGTACCACCTCTATCTTGCAGTCTTGTATGGATTTGGAGTGTGGGATACCTGATGATCTGGAATAAGGATTAATTTGTAAACTAAGGCATAGACAAGTTACCCAGTGCAGATTTACTCTTTACAAAGGAAGATACCTTTACAAAGGAAGATTTGATTGGAAGAATCAAATGGAGACACAGTACCACTATACAAATGTTCAGTGTATATGCATGTGGGCGAAAATTGAGGTTACACCCACTATCTCTGTGCTAGATTTCACCACAGCTATTTGTAAGTCTAATAGAATGTCTGAAATTACACTCTTTTGCATGGGCCTAGTCACACAGAGGACTTTAGGCATATACAGCTTCTCTGTTCTGACTTCAGAAGAATGTGGAATGTGGACTTCAGAGGAAGCTTGCATAATTTTGATTCTCCTCCTGTCCCTCCAACATTCACTGTTACAGACTACTGTTGCATATGAGGAAGCAATAAAACTACACATGGAAAACTCAGAGCACTTGCAATATTATTGTAATTAAGGTTTTCTACTTACAAATGAGATTACTTTTAGAGATGGATTAAGCACAGATTTATTGCCTTATAAACACCCTATCCTGAAATGAACAAAAGAAGATGATTCTCTAAGACTGTTCTATAAATTATCAGCTGCATGTTGGGGACAAAACTGGTTAGTATCCTTAATGTCACCAATATGTTTCAGCCTCCAAGCCCAATTCTAAGAAATTGTGCAACTTTTTCAAAAAGTTGAATGTTTGTTGTAATGTGATGAATGTACATGTATGTAAATGCATGTATGCCACTTTCAGTTAAAAAAACAATGGATAGCCCTGAGAGCAGATCTTGTGTTTTGACTGGCAAAAGAATCAAAATGTATAAGGGTTGCGAAACTGATTTGTTTACTGATGAGAATATTGCATGTTTCTTTATACAAGATGAACTTTCTCCACACAGCTAACTTCTGTGAAGGAAATTGTGAGAATCCCAGACATAGCCTGACATATGAATGCCCAACCCATGGCTGCCAGGTCCTCTAGGGGCCAAATGGCGGTGGGGGTGGGGGGAGCAGTTACTTCTCTTGTATGTGCACTCCCACACCCTCCTGTTGTGCTGGGAAAGTGATGTCATTTCCCAATGCAACACAGAAGCAATTGGTTACACCAGGGGAGGGGATTTCACTAAAAATTGCCCCTAAACTTAGTGTTTGGGGTGATTTTTTAGCGATCCCCCCCCCTTGCACGCAACCTGTAGCTTCCACATCCCACTGGAAAATGATGTCATTTTCTGGTGCAGTGCAGAAGCCCATTTGTACCTCCTCCTCATTGGCCAGGTGAGGGGAAAGGGCTGGGTCAGCGATCCCCTGGCCCCAGTGGGGAGTTGGCAGCCCAACCCTTACCTCATCATGAAGTATAAGCACAGTGAGAAACCATGATTGGAGGTGACTTTATGTACATATGAACATGGTGAAAAACACATGTGCGTTCACTGCATTTGTGCACTGAATTTACCTTGCTTGATAGTGGAATTATTCTTTAGACACAATAACAAGTACAATGCCCAAGATTTGCAGGACAAAGTCTGTGCCCAAGGATCTTTGAGTTTACATTTCTTGAGTGCCCTGAACCTCCAATGCAACTCAGAAATTTAGAGGACTTTTTCATAAGGAGGCTGATATGGCATGGAGATCTCTTGTTCGCACATGCATGCGTGAAGAAGTTGCCAATATTTATTATGTTGGTAAAAGTGTATTTTGCGAACCAGGCTTCTGAAATCTAGGGTCAGGCTAATGGATGATACAGCCCATATAAACAAAAAAGTCTCTGGGCAGCATGTCCAAGCCTGCGTGAATACTTAAGATAGTTTTTAAATGCTGGCATGCAATCTGCTGTATGTAACTTTGCTGTGGAGGTTAAATAGGTTCAGATGTACGTTTTAAAGTATGCTGAGCCTTCGGAGAAATAATACATTGTGTCTTTGTGGTGATTTTGCATGTATTTCCTATCCTGTTTCTTCAAAATCATAAGTAATGTTGCAGGTACATTTCAGTATAGATTACAAACTTTATATTTTGTATGGCAGTGTTTCCCCCCGGATAATACCTCTGCCTCTTTACACCACTAACACTTTTGATCACCTGTATATTGGGTTCTGTATATTAGAAGCATTGGTGAAAGCACTCCAGGTCAGGACAGGCTAGCAGTAGAATTAAAAGGGGGGGGTGGATGTCCGTGTGTGTTTGTCTTCATGGAAAGCAACGGTCAAACTGATTGTGAAGTCTTTGTATGAAGACTTGAAATAAGGAGAGCCAGCACATTCAGAGTGGGATAATAAAAGAGCCAACTTTATTTTATTATACATTGATTAATGAGGATCTGCAGCACTCACAGACCGACCCCAATTCAGCCTAATTACAGTGTAGGCAGTTGCTGGGATGTAGAAGAGTCAGGCCTCCTTTGTTTGTGCAGTTTTATGGGCAAGGCCACCCTGGCTCTGAGCCTTGAGTTCTAACATGTCCTACTCAGGCTACTCCTTGCCAAGGCCTCTTGGTGTTCCAAGGAGGTATGCCATGCCCTTTCCCCCAGCTGCTGGGCTTGTTGGTCAGAAATAATGGCATATCTCTCAAGGGGTTCTGTCCCAGGTCCATGAAGGCATGGATGCCCCAGGCTTCTGATCTGAGGATTACCCTTTTGCCTTACAAAGTGATCTAAATAGCATTTAGATTGCTATTTTCCCACTGTGGAAGAAGGATGTTCTACCCCCAGCGAGCCTGTCCCACTCAGCAGGGCAGCGGAAGAAAAATGGGGGTGAAATGGGGGGGGAGTGCCGGTGCTCTGATGTGCCAGTGTCATTTTTGGCATAGACTGGAAATGATGTCAGAGCATCACCAGTGATGTGATGTTGAAGGTGAGCCCTCACTGCATGTTACCAGCCTTGTGCTGGCAACTCTTCCTGCACTGCTAAAGTCGCTAAGGGCATAGCTTATGCTGCAAGCTGGGAAATTTTTCTGATACCACTTTCAGAATAGAGTAGGTGACCCCCCCCCCACCAGCTTAGTGTCAATCAAGCCAGAGAGGCAAAAATTCCTTGCTCTGTCCCATAACGGGTGACCAGCATGTGCCTACTCCCTTGCCTGATAGAACGGGGGAGGGGGGCAGAGCCAGGGATCTCAGTTTTCTGCTGCCGCTCCTCTGGCTGGTGGGAGAAAAATAATGTAAAAAGCCCTAAAGCTGTTGGCAACAATGTGACAAAAGTGACATCAGCCTGCTCTAGAAATCTCTGGGAACCCTGTGATTTTACCACAGAGTTTCCAGCAATTCCTATAGAGGTGTGACTTCACTTCTAGGTTTTCCCTACCTCCCTGGACTCGTGCCCGTTGCCTCCGTGGACTCCTACCTGTTGTCAGGCAACCCTTGGCAGAGAGGATGCTGGACCATATATTGCCTTCCTCCATCCCACCCCCCCACCCCCAACACTGCACAGAAAGGCATGCAGCATCAGGCCGGTTGGCTCTTCCTCCTTGCCAACCACAGAAAATAGTTGTCAAATTCGAGGTGAGTTCTGGAGAGATCTTACAGTTACAGCTGATCTTTAGACTACAGAGATCAGTTCTTCCTTTGAGGCCAGGAGGACATCTTGATATGGGTGATTCCCACGTATTCAGGGAGGCAGGATTTGGACTTCCTATCTTCCGATAGCTGTCACCCTTCCCTTCAGTTTCGTTCCTGCTTCAACAGGGAGCGCAGTGTCTTAGGCTTCTGCCTCAAACTACTGTATACTTTTCCTTATTTCTACCTTTCAACACTAACAACTCTCTTCTCCAGCAGTCTGTTCTCTTAAATGCCTACTTTCTTCCTCCCCTGGCAGTGCAGTTAGTCGCAGGGAGTTCTCCTAAAATTTTCCCCGCTCTTTTCAGTCGCGGCCATTACCCTCCCTCCCTCCCTTCCTTCTAGACCTTCCTCAGGGAAGCCTCTTATTCATTTTGCCTCTTCCTTGGCCACGACTGGCTCCTAATTTTTCCTCCTCCCATACTTCCCCATGCAGTGAGGTTAACCGTGGTGAAAGACCTTTCTGCATTTGTCTCCTTTTCTGTCTCTCTTTGGCTGCAGTGGCGGCCATTTTAGAACCCCACCATCTGGATCACCTCAGGCCCACATGGAGGCCACAATAACAGATGGCTTTTTGGAGGGTGAGCTGGTAGCCCCCCTTGATCCGGGAATGGAAAGTGGACCAAATCACGAGGTGGCCGGGCCTACCCACACCCATCCTACTTTGAAGCCAGAGGCCACGAAGCCCCTGAAGCACACCGGAAAGAGTGTCACAGCACAACAGACACTCACAGTACAGCAGCCACTGGAGGCCACCCAGCACTACTTCTTCCAGCAGCAGCGCGATGGCCACATATGGCATAGCTGATGCCTATCCCCTCAGAGGTTACATGGCAGCCACACAGAGCCTAGATGGCGCACCGATGGCCTCAGACAGTGCAGCAGCCACACAGAGCTTAGCCAACATTTTTTTCCCTCAGGAGGCATGGCAGCCATTCACGGCCTAGCCAGCGCATGGGCAGCCTCAGTCAACATGGCAGCCACACAGAGCCTAGCCAGCACAGCCTCAGTTTCTGCACAGAGGGGAGAAGATCACAGAGCGCCTCCAGCTGCATTTGTCGGATCAATCCAAGTGGTGCAGTACATTCAAGGCCAAAATGGCCAGTCAGAGATGCAACAGTCATCTTCACTACTGAGCTCTGCCAGCTCAGAGGCCATTGAATATCTTTGTAGGAAAAGATAAAAGCAAATCCCCCCTCTTCCACCCCCCTCTTCTTGACCAAGAGAGGTGTTTCATAATTAGCCTTTTCTGTAACATGACTCACCTGATTCTCTAGCTAAAGTTTTCTGGATACTTGTGAAGTGAGGAAGATGGAATTCCCTAGCAAAGTTGGAGGGATCCTGCCTTTACAGGTAATAACCTGTTTTCTCCATTATCTAGGAAGAATTTGGCATCTTTAAAGGCTCTTATACCTGCTAGCAGCGGTTGTCTCTTTTAGCAATATTGTTTGTTTTAGAGCCAGTTTTGAGCTTACATAATATCAAGGAGAGGAAAGTTCCTAGCTGAGTTTAGGCCAAACCCCTGGATTTAGCATGCTTGAGAAGAGCATGGCCCTTGTAAAGGGTGTTTCCTAGGGGCATTTTAGAATATGATTCTTTCTTTTCTCCTTGATGATTAAGCAGAGTTGCTGCCTTTGTCTCTGGAGGGGGCATGTTGAACAAAATGTTTTGAGAAACTTAGTTAATGGGCTAATACAGTAACTGCGTGGAGAGTAGACTATAAATCAAATCAAATGAATAAAAAATAAATAAAAACTATGAGAAAGGGTGATTTTAAAAGAATCAAAGGACAAATTCACAAAATAGATTCCTGCCCTGAGGAAAAGTACTGGCCTTGCCCAGTTCTTTGTTCAGATTGTACATGACATTTGTACACACAAGTACAATTTTGGATATGCATGGCAGCAAAGTTTGTGACTGCAGCCATAGGGAGCAGGGGGAGGTAACTGAAGCAGCTTTCTGGTATCTGTGATTTCTTGGATTGCACTTTATAAATTTCTCTGAATTTGTGTTTATGAAAAGAAGGTCAGTAAGGATTAACTTGGTAAGAAATGTATTGTGTGAATCAGGTGTCTGAAATTGGACCAGCTATTGAAACATATAGCCCACCAGTCTCTCTCTGATGCTGTCTGTTTCAGGAAAACCATAACTGAATACCCTGGTTATTGATAACTGCATCCAGCCACCTAATTCTCCTGATGCAGATGGTGATGCTTGCTCTTAACAACAGTGCTGCCATGATACCTGGGGCTACCTTGGCATTGTGCTAAAGAGCTGTTGATCAAATAATTGTACAGAAATTGTAAAACAAAGGAATGGTACTACCTTAGCGTCTTATATTTTGCATTCAGTATTTTAATTCTGCAGGCAGTTTATGGTGTATAATCCTGCCACCTAAAGCACTGTTTTTTCCCATTGATTCCATGGGAAAGTATTTAGCACAGGCTTATTTTTTACTTCTTTATAAGATACCTGTAGTTCTTCTCCATTAAAAGAATACCCAATGGTGTTTAGCACCTCTCCTGTAAGACAGAGCTGAAAATAATAGAAATGACACCAGAAATTAGTAAAATTAGACTTCTGGGGATGACTCCCTGGCCTCTGGGCTGCCACTCCCCACCCCCACAAAGGAACCTGCCCGTAGCCAGAAAACCCCGACTCTCCAGGGGCGTGCTGGGAGGAAGTAAGGGGCACGAGACAACCCCTCCCTCCACAAAGACAACTGGCCAGGGCAGTTGGAGTCCAGCACAGCCAGTTGGAGTCCAGCACGCCCACGGCCAGAGGAGAGTGGGAAGAGGGAGGCATGGCCCATGACCTTCTCTGCATCCTGGAGGGGCTGAATCGCCTGTGGAGGCAGGCACTCAGCCATAGCTGTCTGCGTGATCTCAACTACAGCCTGAGCAAGGAACTGGGTGGTGTGAGAAAGCCACCTGGCCAGGTAAAGGCCCAGGGAGCGAAGGGCATGGAGCATGGCCATGCTAGCACATGTGTCCACACTGGAGGGACTTGGGAGGTGGGATGGGAAGAACCAAGAGGGAAGCTGCCCATCCACTCTACCATGATCCTAGGCCCTGGGATTCGCCCGCGTCCTATGGACAGGGCTGGGGGGTGGATTTGGGAATGGGGGAGGGATATAAGGCCAGCCCTGGGGGCAAGGAGGGTGGGTGGAGAAGGAGAGAGGCTGGAGGAAGGAAATGAGCAGGAGAGATAGTGGCCGTTTCCACACTGCTTACCTTCCCTCGGAACGACCTGGAACATCACGCAAAAAAGCAGAAGATCGTGTTTTCTTGCGCAAGATTTGCGCGATGTCACGCAAATCTCGTGCAAGAAAACGTGATCTTCACTGTCCGTCTTCTGTGCAGCCCCACATGGGACTGCGCCTGTGCAGGCCTGCCGACCGGATTTTTCTTTACTAGTCAACGTCCACTAGGGGGCGCACATCCGATCCAATGCGCATGCGCGGTAGTTTCCCGCCCGAGCGACATTGGGCGACGTCGCCCCCTTCCCCTCAGTTTCTTCTTTGCCGCCGACCGGTTAGCAGCTAGCTGTCCGCTGTGAAGAAGTTACTTTTCTGTGAGGAGAATCGTCGTCTGAAGAGATGGCTGACAAAGCTTTGTTTAAACATTGTTTGACGTGTTCCACGAAGATGACAAAGACGGATGGACATTCCGTTTGTTTGGAGTGTTTAGGAGAAAGTCATATCGTGGAGAAATGTGAGCATTGCCGGCGCTTTACACCTAAGGCCAGGGCTGAGAGGACTAATAGATTGAACGCCCTACTTTGGAAAAGGGCTATGAATGCTTCCGGGGCTCCGGGTACCCCTCAAAAAGGGCCATTGCTGGTTAGCGGGACGGGTGAAACATCGGTGCCCGAAAAACCCGCTCGCAGCTCCATCTCCACTCCGCGCTCCCGCTCGCCGGGTCGGCCCCGTCAAGCGCCGGTTCCGGCTTCGGATCCGAGCAACACCAAACTCGGATCCACCTCTGATTGCGGGAGGCTGTCGGAGTCGGATCCGACTCGGAAGCGTCGTCATCGATCCAGGTCGCCCTCGAGGTCGGAACCATCTTCTTCGACTCCGAAACCGAAGAAGAGGACGTCTTCGGTTCCGAAGATCCTGGCTGGGTCGGTTCCGGAGTCATCGGATCCGACGCCCCAACAATTGTCGGTTCCATCAACTAAACCGGTTCCAAAGGCTTCAGACCAACTATCGTCTTCGGATCCGAGGCTTCCGAGTCGTGATGGCGGCCGTGCCCTACCGGCTCCAACGGGCAAAAAGACTAAGACGAAGTCGAAACATATGCAGTCGACTTCGGCCCAAACTGAAGAGGTGTTATGGGAGAGACCTGCGACTCCATGTCCGCACCTGTCTCCTCCCTCTCCCCATTCGGAAACCGGTGGGGATGGTAATCTGCCTGATGCTCCGCCTCTTCCTTCCCGTTCCTGGGTGCACTGTGGGCCCACCAGTGGAGAAGAGCCACCTTATCGTTCGCCTTGGAGAGGTTTCGAGGGAGACGGCTCCCTCTATGAGAGGTCACACCGCTCGTATTCCCCATCCTTCAACAGAGATTATTGGGGTGATGTAAGGAGTGATGCCTCTCGTTATGGGTCCCCTGGCCGGGGGTCACCTTATCAGCATGGTGATCCTTACCAAGAGCCGAGTCCTAGTCCTCCATCTGACTCTTTACCAGAGGACATTGTGATCGGGACTAGTCGTATCTCACCAACAGATGATTATCGGCTCTACGCGGAACAAATGGTCCGTATGGCCCGCTCCCTGGACATCGACATCTCGGCAGTTGATCCAAAACCGAAGGATAAGATCCTTCAATACGTCCAGTCTGGGAATCCGCAGACCATCTCGTTCCCATTTACTGAAGGTTTGGTGGACATAATTAACACCATATGTGAGAAGCCAGAGACAGTTTACCCTACGTCTCGGAAGCTGGAAGCGTTATATAAAACCAGAGACGATGTCTGTACATATCTGTTCGCTCATCCACCTCCCTCTTCCCTCGTTACGGAAGAAATGCAACTCCGTCCTCGCCAGGGTTCCCACGTTGTGCCCACTGACAAAGAAAGCAGGAAGCTAGACTCGCTGGGCAAGAAGTTGTACTCGTCTGCGGCTCTCACACTGAAAATTTCCAATTATTCGGCCATTATGGGGGCTTATCAAATCTTCTTATGGAACCGTATGGCAGTCTTCATGGAAAAGCTCCCTGCTGATCAGAGGGTCTTGGCCAAGGTTGTGCTTGATGAAGCGCTTCAATTGTCCCGGCAGCAAATCAATGCGGGCCGTGACACGGTGGACACTTCCGCAAGAGCGTTGGCATCCTCCGTTGTGCTAAGAAGGCACTCCTGGCTCCGCACTATGGCACTCCCGGTGGAGACACGTAACAAAGTGGAGAACCTGCCTTTTGAGGGCCAATCCCTCTTTTCCGCCAGAACGGATGAGTATCTTTCGCAGAAGCGTAAAGACCGGCTGACGGCCCGTTCCTACGGGATCCTCCCCCCCAGGCAGTTCACCGATAACCGTTACCAGTACCGCTCGTTCCAAGGCTACTGTGGTCGGCAGCACAGATACCAGCCGTATCCACGTTATGGGTCCTACAGACCTCCCCAACCACCTGCGAATGCTTTTCAGCGCAGAAGGCCTAATTACCGCCCCAGACGCACGCATCAGGGCTCTAATGCCAAGGAGTCAGCAACTCAACCCAAGCAGTTCTGACTAGGAGTGGAACAGTCCGTTGTTTTTGGTAGCAGATTGGCTCGTTTTGCCTCTGCTTGGGCGGAAATTACCCGTGATAGTTGGGTTCTCAACGTTATAGCTGTTGGATATAAAATTCAGTTTGATGCTTACCCCGTGTTGTCTCTTCCTGATTATGCAGTGCACTCCTTTTCTGATAAATTACAGACGGAGGTTGTAGAGCTTCTGCATAAAGGAGCGGTGCAGGAGGTGCTTTCACAGGACTCCTCCTGGGGGTTCTATTCTAGGATGTTCCTGGTAGACAAGAAGGATGGTGGTGTCCGGCCCATCTTAGATTTAAGAGAATTGAATAAATTCATTCTCGTTAAGCGGTTCAGAATGCTTACTTTAAATACAGTCCTCCAATTAATGCCGGAGGGCATGTGGTTCGCTGTTCTGGACCTCAGGGACGCGTACTATCACATCGCCATCCATCCTGACCATAGGAAGTACCTTAGGTTCCTGTGTAATGATAACATCTACCACTACCAGGTGCTCCCGTTCGGCCTCTCATCGGCCCCTCGGGTCTTTACAAAATGTATGGCCGTGGTGGTGGCGTATTTGAGGGAACAAGGGTGTACCATCTATCCCTACCTTGATGATTGGCTGTTAGCGGCTCCCTCTGCCGATGCACTTCGGGCTCAAATTGAAATTGCCCTCAGTACCTGTTTCCAGTTGGGACTGCTGGTCAACCTAAAAAAGTCTAACCTTACCCCATCCAGGAGAATACTGTTTATTGGTATGGAACTGGATGGCGTGGTAAATAGGGGTTTTCTACCCAGGGACCGTGCATTAAAAATTGGGAGACTGGTGTACCTCTTCTTGAGGTGTAGGTTTCAGTCAGTCACAACTATTCAAAAACTGCTCGGCCTTATGGCTTCTTCCACGGCAGTTACCCCCATGGCCCGGTTGCACATGCGACCTCTTCAGTTGTGGTTCCTTTCTGTTCACGATTTTGAACATGAGTCCCAGGGCAAGCGGTATTCCGTCCCCAGGGGGGTCCTTCGCTCCTTGCAATGGTGGCTAAGTGAATCTAACCTTTTACGTGGAGTGGGTTTTGGTTCTGTTCAAACTGATATTACTATTTCGACCGACGCCTCCACGATAGGATGGGGGGCCCAGTGTGGGTCCCTTAGGGCACATGGAATCTGGTCAGAGCAGGATAAGAGTGATCATATTAACCTGCTAGAACTGAAAGCAGTACGTTATGCCCTTATTGCTTTCGCAGACACGCTGCACCAGAAGTCAGTTCAGGTACTCACGGACAATTGCACCACGATGTTCTACCTGAACAAGCAAGGGGGCACTACCTCCAGGGTACTCTGCGACAAGGCCAGTCGAATTTGGACCTGGGCCGTGGAGAGGGACATATTCCTGCATGCAGTCCATATTCCAGGCACCACGAATATGATCGCGGACAAACTGAGTCGAATGCGATCCGAAAATTACAAGTGGACTATAGCAGACTCCTACCTGAATACCATCTTTTTGGACTGGGGGTTTCCAGATGTAGACCTTTTTGCCTCAGAGGCCAACAAGAAGGCTCTACAGTTTTGTTCCAGGGGAGGGCTCGGTCATCATTCCCTAGGGGACGCATTCCAGATACGCTGGACAGGGCACCGGTTTTATGCCTTTCCCCCCTTCCCCCTGTTAGCTCGAGTGGTCAGCAAGGTTCAAAGGGATGGGCCTCACATGATTCTAATAGCTCCTTTTTGGCCCAGACAGGCTTGGTTCCAGCATGTCATGCAGCTGTCCCAAGGGTCATACCGTCGGTTCCTTCTGAACCCGGACCTTCTGTCCGACAAAGGAGTGTGGTATCACGACCTGCCCAAACTCAGCCTCACTGCTTGGCACATTCAGGGGCAGAGGGGATGTCTGACAGGGTAGCTGAAATCTTGCTCAATGCACGTAGAGACACCACTCGAAGATCGTATTCAGCTAAATGGAATCGCTTTGAAGCCTGGGCTGCTGACAATGAAGTGAATGTTTGGGATTGCCAGTTGTCTTCTGTTTTTGAATTCCTTCTGTCTCTAAAGGACGGGGGACTCTCTAATTCCTCTATTAAAGTTTATTTGGCTGCAATTTCAGCATTCCACCCTAAGATAGATGGGAAGACGGTGTTCTCCCATAGTTTGTCAAAGTCTTTTTTAAAGGGGTTATATAACATGTACCCACAAGTGAAAGATGTTGTTCCCCAGTGGTCACTACAGGTGGTGCTGACTGGGCTTATGAAATCGCCCTTCGAACCACTGGCTACTTGTGACTTGAAATGGTTATGTTGGAAGGTGGCCTTTTTGGTAGCCATTACTTCTGCCCGTAGGGTTAGCGAACTGGCGGCCCTGAGATGTGACCCGCCCTTTTTGAAGGTCCATCAAAATAAAGTGGTCTGGAGACCTGACCTTCGTTTTAGACCTAAAGTTTCCACTCAGTTCCATACATCACAGGACATTGTGTTACCTGTTTTTTTTCCTGATCCTTCTGGTGCTCCTGAAAGGACCCTACATTCCTTAGATGTTAGAAGGGCTATTTTATTTTACCTTCAACGTACTTCGCAGTTTAGATGTGCCAAACAACTGTTTGTGTGCTATTATGGGCCCAGGAAGGGAAAAGCTGCTACAGCTCAATCAATCTCTCGTTGGGTTACCCAAACTATTAGGGCATGCTACTCTCACGCTAAGTTACCTTGTTCTTTGGAAGTAAAAGCCCATTCCACCAGGGCGCAAGCTGCCTCCGCGGCTTTCCTCAGGGGCGTGCCCTTGCATGATATCTGCAGGGCGGTGACGTGGTCGTCTTCTGACACGTTTGCCAAACATTACGCACTAGATGTGTGGGAACGTAGAGAGGCTGCTGTGGGTCAAGCAGTGCTTCAGTCCCTCTTTCACTGAGAACACATGCCCGCCTCCTGGGTAAGTGGCTTGTGAGTCTCCCATGTGGGGCTGCACAGAAGACGGACAGTGAAAACAGAGTTGCGCTTACTGTAACTACTGTTCATTGACGTCTTCTGTGCAGACACACAACCCTCCCTTCCTACCCTGCTGTGTTCTTCCAGGTAATGTGAAGACATTCGGCGGCAAAGGAGAAACTGAGGGGAAGGGGGCGACGTCGCCCAATGTCGCTCGGGCGGGAAACTACCGCGCATGCGCATTGGATCGGACGTGTGCCCCCTAGTGGACGTTGACTAGTAAAGAAAAATCCGGTCGGCAGGCCTGCGCAGGCGCAGTCCCATGTGTGTCTGCACAGAAGACGTCAATGAACAGTAGTTACGGTAAGCGCAACTCTGTTTTCCGTATTTTTTGCGCAATGTTCCGGGTCGTTCCGAGGGAAGGTAAACAGTGTGGAAATGGCCAGAGATAGAAACATAGATGATAATGGAGAAGGGAAGAGAAGGGGGAACCGATGTGATGTAACACCGTCCCATGGCCCACCTCAAAGGCTGTCAGGAGCCTCAGCAAGATGGTCGACGGGCAAGATGTGAAGCCTGCCTCGCCCCTAGCAGGGGTACACATAGACCGAAATACAATGATGTTTATGGATTTAAAAAATATGTTTTGATGTAACAGTGTTTCTTCCTTTGTAATCAGAGATCCATGTGCTTCAGGAAAAACTCTTTTGTCATTAGGAATGAGATTTCTTATCTGATATATAATGCAACATACTGTTGTAGCCCTCATCCTCTCCCTCTGTACTACAACCTGTGTATTTTCTGTTTTAAAACTAGGTGCTTCAAAAGATTTCTTCCTTTTAGTTTGCAGTGCTTATGTGCAGTAAGTGCTGTTTTAATGCTCTCTGAACCAGTCATTCAGTGATGACTGGGGAGACTGTCACGCTACAGTTGGGCTCTTGTTATTTTTCCAAGCCTCTGGGACTTGGAGGCGGTAGTGATGCTGCTTGGATATAATGCAGAAGAGAGTGCTTATAGTCTAGAAAAGCATGGGGAACAGACAGTGCACTCACTGTGTTGCAGATCATTTCCTTGCTCTGCGCTGTTCCCCATGTGGCTTACTTAATTGAATGGAAGCACAGAGAGTTAAATCGTTTAATTTATTGCCTGTCCTAATAGTTGCTGTTCTGCTTTCTTGCAATGGAATCCCTACTTCCCAACCCTAGCAGTTTTTGTTCATTTTTAAAATGAACAACTCCTTTTTAGTTTGTACAGTAACGTTGGGATGTGCTGTAGATGTATATGGTATTAGGTTGGGAGGAGAAGCAGATGGCTTTTTCATGCAGAAGTGCTATGTTGAATGTTTGTCTAGGAACTCTTCTTGAGAACAATATGCTTTCAAGGGAAAACTTCTATGCCATGCTATATTCCATGCTATATTCCACAACTTCTGCGTTATATTTTTTGTGCCTGTTTGCAACCATTATTTTTCTGTTGTGTTGCTGGTTTATACAACTTTTAAAAAATGGCAATAAAGGAAGAAGCATCCCTATGAAGGGTTACCAAAAACCTGTAGAGTGGTGTACCTGATTAATGTGCTTTTTCATGCAGAAGTGACGGCTATGTTGAATGTTTGTCTAATATATAAAAAAAAATCTTACTCCTTTTATAGAGGCTTAATATATTGAAATGAGCAGCTGAAGCTTTTTCATGGCAAGGACGAAAAATACATCCCATTCAACCTCCATTAAAGAGAGAGTACACTTTTATCCAGGCTGTTGGCAATGTCCATGGGTTAGATCTGTGGAAGCTGTCACATCTACTTTTTCCCTAAGGTTACAGCTTTGCCCTTGTTGTGAATAGTGTAGGTGGATGTATCCCTACTGCTGAAGCAAGTGGGCTGACACTGTCTATTTTTCTACTCTGTGGCAATGATTTCACTGTCTCCCACAATTAATGGCAACTCCCATTCAATTCAAGAGAGATTTATGCAGATGTTCCTAATAGATTCCACCCATTGTTTCTCTGTCATATGTTGGATAACTTCTCTGACTTCAAATCGGAGCCAAGCATAGTTATCCTTTATAACTTTTATCCCAAGATCTTTTACTTTTTATAGCAACTGCCTGCATTGGTAGTTTGCTGCAGCCTTTTTGGAAACATTAATTTCTTCATATCCTTGCCATGTGTGTGTGCATGCACGCGTGTGCAAGTGCAGACATGTACTTGGTACAGTAAGGTTGTCTTTTTTCTTCCCAAAAAACCAACAACAAAAAATTAAACCTTGTCAGATTGCTGAAGGAAAAGTACTCTCCAAGTATTGGAGAATATTTGTTCTTACATGCATTTATGTGTGTGTACATAACACAAATGCATGCGAGAGAATAAATATTCTCCAAGACTTGGAGGATTCATGGACAATCATTATGGGTGGCTCTTTCTCTCCTTAGAAAATCTTCTTTCAGCATTCTGACAAGGTTTAATTTTTTTCCAAAGTGATCCAAAGGCATTTAATTAAAAAAAAACATTTGACATATATGTCCAAAATTGTTCTACTGACAGTTCTTTTAAAATATATCTCATGTTTAAGTGTTTGAGAATAATGTGCTCTGAGTCTGGGAGACAGGATATCAGTTGGCCACTGTGTGAAACAGAGTGCTGGACTAGATGGACCACTGGTCTTATCCAGCAGGGCTCTTTTTAAGAACTTAAATTCTGCCTTTGGTCCTTCTCTCTTTCTCTCTCTCTCATAATTTGGTCACATCATGAGAAGACAAGACTCACTGGAAAAGACAATAATGCTAAGAAAGGTGGAAGGCAGTAGAAAAAGACCCAAAATGAGATGGCTTGACTCAATATTGAAAGCCACAGCCTCCAGTTTACAAGATCTGAGCAAGGCTGTTAATAATAGAACATTTGGAGGTTGTCGATTCATAGGGTTGCAGTTTGATGGCACATAACAGACATGCACTTGGTACAGTAAGGCTGTCTTTTTTCTACCCAAAAACCCAATAACAAAATCCTCATCAAGAATCTTTGATGGAACTGTTGTTGCTAAAAGATGTTTTCAAAAGCTAGTAAACACTTTTTATCCTTGGCACTCCCCACCGCCCCCGACTTCCCTGTCCCTGGGAATTTATGGGTATGGGTGTATCTCATGTAATTACAAAAATTATAATATAAATCATGTCTTCTCCCCAGGTGTCACCCTGTTCAGTTGGTGATTGTTAATTCTAGTAGTTTTCTGGGTGTTGCTGTTTTGACTTCCAGATAGTTTGGTGCATTCCACAGGGCAGATGGTTGTGTTCTTTGGAAGACTTTTTGGCTGGGTAGGATATGTTGTAGCAGGCAATAGTTTTAATAGTAGGGAGAATCTGCAGAAAATATATATGAGATGGTGAAGGCTTTTGGAATCAGAATGATTTGGCAATAAGGATATATTACAGTGCAGAAATCTGTCAAGTTAACAAGCTTCCTCAGTGCTAGCATCCCCACTAGTCTCCCCCTTCATACTATTAATTGAGGTCAAGCAGATCTAAAACAGATGGAGTGTTATGCATCCTCAGCAGAGCAAAGCCTTAAGCTCTGCTTGATATGTACCTTCTGATAGGGTCCTGTGAATTATTTTGCAAATTGTCACAGAAAATGACTGGGGGATGGTGTAATAAGCAATAAGGGCATTTTTGTACATATTTGGGAAGGCTATCTAAGGCCAGTGTTACATCATGGTGTCTATTGCAATCCTGTACAGTGTGGAAGTACAATCATACATCTTTAAATGCTCATGTACTATCTAGTTCAGATTTCCCAAAGACGTGCACTGTGGTGTTTACATGCATGATTTATTTTCCTTTTTCATGCACATACACTGATGCTATTTATGAGTCAGGCAATGATCATAACATGTGGTGATACCCTAACTTCTAATGAAATCTGAGGAAGCAGACGCTCCCTTTCTTTATCCTTTACTTATTCTGTACTTCATCAGTTATCCTGAAAATGTACTTATTTTTTTCCCAGGACATAAAGCATCCTAGGGGAGTACAACCAGTTTTGATTGGGGAATTGGAGTATTAAGGTTAAATTATATGTTTTAGGACACTGTAGCCGACACTCTCTGTACTACAGACTAGGGTTGTTAGGTCGCTATATCCTTCTGGCAGAAGCGGGGAGAGGAATTTGGCACTTACCTGGAGCTCACACGTGCTCCTGGCACCAACACGATGACATCACTTCCTGGAAGTGATGTCATTGCTCCGGTAGCGGGCTTGCTTCCACGCTTTGTGCAGGGCTAGTTCAGCTTGTTGGGGGCTAAAATTGGCCCCTGTGAAGCACAGGAGCATGCTCACCACCAGGCATGATGATGTCACTTGAGGGAGTGACATTGTTGTGCCTGCTGGGAGCTTGCCCACTGTGCTCTTGCCTGGGAGGTTCCTTGCCTTCCAAGCTTGTTCCCTGCACCTTCTGCCCCCCGCCTGTCAGGTAAGTGGTAGCAGGGGCAGAGACTGGGAATGGGATCCCTTGCCCCCACTGGGGGAATGGGATTCCTACTGTAGAAGCATGAACTACTGCTGAGCGAAGTGTTCTGTTGTGCTATGTACTAAAAACAAAGTGAAAGTGCTGCTCATGATTGGAAGCTTTATTTATCTATGGAAGGCTAAAGAAAGAGAGGGGCCTGGGGGAGACGTGATGGTGGTGGTGGGGTAGGTAATAGGAACCTGCATAAAATGCCTTTTCTTAAAGTGCCTCAGAGGGATAGATCTTAAATCTCATTTCTTGCATTATTGTCCTGTCGTCTCCTTTGCAAAATTTGATTTATAACCTTGAGCCTACTGAAGGAGATCTGCAGGCTCCAGCTTTGTTGTAGATAAACAGACTCTTGATTTAAGTATGATATGCACATCCTAGACCATGAGGATGTGTGAGGAAAGAAGAAAATAAAGGATGCTGCCAATCATAGTGGGTTTAAATTGATCTGCATGGTACGTTGGGGAGATATTGGAATATTGCAGTTCCATCTTTTGAGACATTTTAGCAGTTGTGACAAATGTACTTATGTGACTTGTTGTGCCTGGTGTGCATGTTCTAGGGTTAATGAAGAAGTGAAGAATGTTGCAGTGAAGGCTCGTATGTCTACTTTAATCTCTTTTTGGTTCAAGGGCTGAATGCCCTCTGTATGAAATACATGAAATTGCCTTACACAGAATAGGCTATTGTTCCATTAACCTGAACTATCAGCAGCTCTTTAAAGGTCTTGTGTTGACCTGCTTGCAAATGCATGTACTTTACCACTAAATTTTGGCCCAGTGGTTCTTGGTAATGGTTTGTGATTTATTTCTTTAAACATTGACTCAATTTCAAAACAAATGCTTTGAAGGTCAGGTAAAAAATTGTGTAGTTTTGTATGGTTAGTAGGATGCATGCAGTTGGAATGAACTGTAATAAAGCTTTAAAGCGGGCTTCCACAGATTCTGGTATTGGCCTCTGTCTTTTAGAAGAGGAGTCAGTGAATTTGTGGAGGATAATTTTATCAACATTTGTTGTCCATTGGTTAGATCCATCCAGTGATACTTTTTTGCTCATGCTTTGTTCACTTTAGGCCAGAGAGTTTTGTGAGAGTGAAACTAAATCCAAAGAACCTCTTGTGAAATAATTGTTTGCAGAATCGAGTAGGTAGTGATTTCCCTTCTGTTTGCTGTTCTTTAGATATTTCCAAATGGCTAAAGAGAACCTCCATGTTTACCAGTTGTATGCTACTGAATCTCAGTTGGTGGGGCCACTAGAGCTGCAAGGTTGTGGACTTCTCAGAAACAATCTCTGGCAAGTGAAATGCTTGAGTAGATGGGCTCATTGGTCTGTGAGCTGTTAGGGCTTTTATTTGTTTATTCTTAAGTTCTTAGCAGGCACTCAAAAAAGAATCTTCCCAGATTCCATATGATTAAGAGCCTCAGACTGAATAGTAGTCAACGAAGCTAGCACAACTACATTCATGGCATACATGTCCTGAGGAAGTAAGAAACGGAGCTATCTTATTTTAGTTCTCACATGTGACAAGAGACACACCCAGTAATTCCCTGGAGCCATATTTCAGAGTCTCATCTACAGTACATCCCATTTCAGAGGGTGGTATAATCTCTAATTAATTTATAGCCCTAGCAACTTTTAAATATACACAATATGATAAATTCTGTTTTGTGGTGTTCTTTGTTAATTTTCTCTGGCATCTTGTGAAGCATGAAACATGTATCTGTTCATCGTTCATGTCTTCTGTGTAGTCCCACAAGGGATCTGTGCACGCACGGTCCAGTCATGGATGTTCTAAAGCTCCTGGAGGCATGAGATGCTTGCCTAGCGTTTTTGCATGCTTACCCCCCAGGTGCAACTATAAAAGGTGGGGCAAGCAGCTCCCTCAGTTCTTCTTTTGCTGCCAGTGAAGAAGGACATCTCTTCTTTCTGCTCCTCAGATCCATCGAGCTGTATGCAAGTCCAAGCCTTCGGTTCCATTGTGTCGAAGGCGCTTTTCAAGAAATGATTAAGGATGATAAATTGACAGTGAGATCCTTGGGTACCACACCTCTCCACCAAAATCCCCCTTGGCTGTACCCACCTTATAATAAATACAATTGGTTCCATTTCCAGCTGATGCACACATCGTCCAGAGTCTCTTGACAGCCCTCTTCCTCAGCCTCCATTCAGCCCTTCAGAATAAAAACAAAAGACAGTTCCCAATCCCCAAAGCATCAATCTGACTCGAATAAACAGAGTTTTTGGTTCCAGACCCTCTTGGGCCCTGCCAGGCAACCACTCACTTCTTCTGCAGACCTGTGAGTCGATCACCCAGTCCTTTGTCAACCAAGGCCATTATCTGAAGTGCAAGGCAACTCATCCAAACATCCCACCTCTGCCCAATACTCTACCTCCCCCTATCCTGCTTATAGAGGAAGTGCAGTCATTGTTAAAGAAAGGGGGCATAGAACCAGTTCCATCCATTTGCATGGACGGAGTGTTTTCCCGGTATTTCATTGTGAACAATAAGTCAGGGGCCTCCTGCCCCATTTTAGACCTTCATTACCTAAACAAGTTCATAATTTTTAAAATGTTTAAAATGTTGTCATTAAAGAATGTTTTACTGTGTTGAAAGTACAAATTTGGTTTGGTATTGTTAACTTAAAGGATGCATATTTTCAGATTCCAATAAATGTTCACTTCAGAAAGTTTCTTCACTTCCAATGTGGCTCCAAAAAATACCAATTCAAGGCTCTACCTTTTGGTCTCTCTGTTCATCATATCTTTACAAAAGTCATGGCAGTAGTGGTGAGCCACCTCAGATAAAAAGAGTGTACAATTTTTTCCTATCTCAACAACTGGCTTCTAGTGGGCCAAAGCAGATAATCTCTGTCCCCGCACGTATCTCTGGTTCTTATCATCCTCAACCCCCTGGGCCTTAGGGTCAGTCTAGAGAAGTCATCCCTGGTTGCCCAGCAGAAGGTGGTATTTGTGGGGGCAGTCCTAGACTCCTCTCAAGCCGTTGCCTTCCCCACTCAAGACAGGATAATGACATTTCTCCTCACCTGGAACAAGATCCTCTCAGACAGGCACCAAAGTGCAAAACAACTTCAAAGACTGTGAGGTTTTATGGCATCTCTGACTCTTATAGTTCTGTTTGCCAGGCTGAGGCTTTGTCCCTTCAAAACTAGTTTGCCAGTGTTCCATCCACACTGCCAGAACCCGCACAAGCTGTTCTGCATCCCGAGACTCATCCACAGGTCCCTAAAGTGGTGGAGCAACAAACAGAACCTCTTAGTGGGAATCCTATTTGTTTCTTCCCTCATACAAATCTTGATAAACACCGATACCTCTCTGTCGGTTGGGGTGGGGCTTGTTCTGGGACCACCCAGGTAAAGGGAGTGTGGTCCCCTTAGGAATTGTCTATGCATATCAACCTCCTTGAACTCAGGGCAATAAGATATGCTCTGAAGTGTCTGGTTTGCCTAGTAGAAGGCAAGAATGTACAGATATGCGTGGACAATACAGTTGTAATGTATTACTTAAACAGATTCTCTCCCAGGAATCCTTACTAATGGGCTATCCAGCATCAAATCAGTCTCTTTGCCATACACATAGCAGGCACGGACAATATTCTGGTAGATGCCCTGATTTGGTTCAAAACTCAGAACTACAAATGGTCTGTCCATGGGGAGTTCCTCCACCCTATTTTTGCAAAGTGAGGGCATCCGACCATAGGCCACGTATCTCAACAGAAAACGAGTACGGTATTGCTCAAGGTCAGGGAAGGGAAAGGCCTCTCTTAAAGATGCAGGGTGGATAAAAATCAATGATTTTTTTAAAAAAATAAAAAAATTGGATTTTTTTGATTTAAATCGGATTTTTTTAAATAAAATGCTTTTTGAGGAAAATATATTACCATCCAAAGGTTATTCCATCATGAAATAAAGATTAGTTTTTAATTATGCAGAATAAGGCTGTATATGTTTAATTTTTTTGGTAAATAAATTCCATTAATCCATTCACAATGTCATGCTCTTCCAGAGGTTTTTGTAAGAATATTGGGCAGTTTCTCTGCCTACAAGATATTATCACAGATGCTTGGTTTTGCAGTTCTCAAAACTGAATTTGTGTCAGCTCAGCAGAGATCACATGCCTCTTCTTCACAGCAAAAATGTTATAACATGAACAGAGTTGAGAAAAAGACCTTAATCCTATTGTTCTACAAACCTACGAAGACAGAATCAACCCCTCCAGTGCTAAGTTTCAAGAAGTTCAGTGAATAGAAACAATATTTTTCTGATTGTTTGGAGTGGAATAGATCTGCACAAGAAGAAACTAATGTGAGGAGGGAGAGGCAAGCAGTACAAGATGAAAGTGAAACTTTTTGAGCACAGTACTGCACAAGTCTTTGGATCTTTTGTGTGTATGACCTGAGGTTTATCACATTCTTTCCTTGGAGGAAAAAACCTATAATGGCAGCAGGCCGTAAAAGAGACCCAGTTTGGGAATACTTTAATGAAGTTCCTTTACCTATCGGTAAGGCAGGCATCTACTTGCATATTAAAGTTATACCAGCAAAAATTAGTCTTTATGTAGAAAACTGATTTAAATCAAGCCTTAATGACTCGTGATTTAAATCGTGATTTAAATCGTGATATAAATCAGTTTGATTTAAATCAAATCCACCCTGCAAATATGTCTTTCAGATTCCTTGGTCAGGCACCTTCCTGTATGCATTCCTCTGTCTACTGTACCATTTACGATGCTAACACTCAGCAAGATAAGGGAAGGTTCCTTGGCAGTCATAATAGCCCCTTACTGGCAAAGGCAGGCGTGGTTTGCCACTCTATTTTAAATGGTTCAGGGCAGAATCTACCATTTTCCTCCATCTTCACACCTGCTACAGGACAACGTGGTTCTCCACCATGATCTGGGCACTCTAAAACTGACAGCCTGGTTCATCTCTCCCCTGGACTAATTTTTTCTTCTCTGGTTCAAAAGATCCTATTAGAAGCTAGAAAACTATCCACTAGGAAATCATATCTAGCCAAATGGAAAACATTTTCTCTTTGAACCAACATCAACAATCTGAACCCTGCCCCATCTGAAATGGCTACTAGGTCCACCTAGCAGCCATTTCAGCTTACCATAACTACATAAGCAGAAAATCTCTCTTTGCCCAGCCACAGTGCAAGTCCTTCCTTCAAGGTCTAGCTAACCTATATCCTCCAGCATCCAGGCCAGTTCCCCAGTGGAGTCTCTCCTTGGTTCTCTCCTGAGTCATACATAAACTTTTCCTCTAGCTACCTTCTCCCTTAAGATAATGGCAGCTAATAAAGTAGCCTTTCTGGTGGTCATAATCTTGGCTAGGAGAGTGAGTGAATTGCAGGCCTTGAGATATGACCCTTCTTTCATGTAAGATCTTCACAGATAAGGTTGCTCTCAGTCTGAGTCTCCATTTTCTGCCAAAGGTCATCTCCAGGACATTGCCGTACCTGTATTCTTCCCTAAACTTAAGGATAACACACACAGATTTTTTCACAGCCTAGATGTTAAAGGTGCTTTGTGCTTCTATTTGGACAGGACAGATCCTTTCCGACAGAACCCTAATATCTTTGTCTCATTTAAAGGGTGCAGTTTCTGCACAGACTATTTCAAATTGGATAATGTGGCTCATTAATGCTTGTTATAAACAGTCTAAAAACACTGCTCATTGCACATAAGAGCACATTCTACAAGGGCTCAGTTCACCTCGTCAGCCTTAAAACTGGGCATCCCTCTAGTCCAGTTTTGTAAGGCAGCACCTAGTCTATGCTGTCCACATTTATCAAGCATTATGCCATTGATGTAGACTCCAGAATGGACACAGGTGTTGGCAAGGCTGTCTTGAAGAGTCTCTTCCATTAAAGAGCTTCACACCCACCACCTGGGTAAGTTAATGTGCTAATTTCCCATGTGGGACTGTGCAGAAGATGGCAATGAAAACAGGGTTGCACTTACCTCTGATTGTTGTTCATCAAGTGGTCTTCTGTGCAGGCACCATGAGCTCTTTTTTTCTTACCTAACTTCTGCACTGGCAGCTTAGAGAACTGAGTGAGGGAGCCTCTCTCCCTGCCTTTCATAGCTGCACCTGGGGGAAAAGTGTGTGAAAAGGCTAGGCGAACATCTCGCACCTCTAGGAGCATTAGAACATTTGCAGCTGGCTTGCACATGCATAGATTCCATGTGTGCCTGCATAGAAGACCACTTGATGAATAATAGTTACAGGTAAGTGCAGCTGTGTCTTCCGTCACTGTCCTTCACACTCTTGGTGGCAGCAGTTTCTGGCAGTTCCCTTTATCAGTAGCTAAAAAAAGGCACTTATAATTCATGTTGTTGCACTGTAGTTCTCTCCCATTCACTCTAGACTTCATTCTTTCACACATTTAATTAACAAAGTTTATTTGCTTGCATTGGGAAAAGCTATGCAGCCGTGTGTGGCAGTGATTCATACACTGTCTCAAGTGTTCTTCAGACTACAGCTAGAAGTGTGCAGCAAACTTACAATAAATGAAATGCTTGAGGTTGGGCTTGCTTGAGGTTTAACAAGAAGAATTGGTATACTTTGTGTGTGTGTGTACATCCTGTTTTGGAATAGGAAGAGTGGAATCACCACTTTTTTCATGGCAGGGTTGCTGTGACCTTAGAAGTTGTGCAATAGCAGTTATGGTTGTTGTGGATTTTCTGGGCTGTATTGCCGTGGTCTTGGCATCGTAGTTCCTGACGTTTCATCAGCAGCTGTGACTGGCATCTTCAGAGGTATAACACCGAAATACAGCGATCTCTCTCGATTTGACACTGAGAGATCGCTGTCTTTCGGTGCTACACCTCTGAAGATGCCAGTCACAGCTGCTGGTGAAACGTCAGGAACTATGATGCCAAGACCATGGCAATACAGCCCGGAAAATCCACAACAACCATCGTTCACCGGCCGTGAAAGTCTTCGACAAAATAGCAGTTATGTTTCCAGTTTACTTGTTGTGGTAGGTAGTCTCGCACCTCTGCCTCTGTTCAAATGAGTGGTAGTGGGGGGTGGGGGAGGGGGAGATGGCAGTGATGCAGCGATGTCACTTCTGGCTAAAACCTGGAAATGATGTCACTTCTAGGTTTTAACCAGAAGTGATGTTGCTGGCATCAACTTTTGTGTTGACATCAACTTTTCCCCCTCAAGGTTGCATGCTCCTGGCAGCCCTGAGAGGCTGACAAATTTGGTAGATGAAGCATGTCCAAGAACATGATTACAGTAAGAAAAGCTATACCTGTTGATCTTTACCCTGTTACACTCAGGAAACTATTCAGAGAAAAGATATCAAAGTATCTAATTTTTAAAAAAACCTGCAAGTTCAATCTGTTTTCTGTTAGGCTGCTGAGGAAAGAATTTAAGACAGTAGAGTTTGAGAAAGAGATGAGTCAAGCCAGGAAAAGGACAAGGGGGCTTTCAAGAGGGAAGTAAAATTTAGAAAAGAACTAAGGCCTCAATGGAGTTGAAAAGGTGTGTGGGGGGAGTCGCACAGAGCTGTTTGAATGAGGCAGATAATATGTCACTGTGTCTCTGACGTCTTATTCCTTGTTGTTCCATTCCTAAACTTAATTTTCATGGGGAAAATACAACTCCCCTCCACCCGCTTACCAGAACTACTTATTTCTTCTGGGGTGCTTTTGCATCAAGTTGCCCAATTCACAAGTCTTATGTTCTGTGGCTGAAGGGGTCTTACCTATCATGCTAGAAAACCTGATGTCGTTTTTCTTCCAGTTCAATCTAGTGGCTAATTTATAATAGTCCTTGGCAGAAAATGCTTCCTCCTCTCATGTGAGTTTCTGGAGCTTGTATGTGCTGCTGGTGGAATATACCCTCCCTATTATTTTATTATATATTTATTTATGTTATTTGTAGTCTACCTTTCTCACTGAGGCTCAAAGCAGATTACACAATGTAAGTCAATATGATTAATGACTGGGGCACAATTCAATAAGTTATGAATTGTAGAAAATTAATAAAAAGCATAAATCTGAACACACAGATGAAACATTGCTGAAACAAAACATAATTAATTTGACACGACATATTAAATGGTACAGAACCTACACAAGAGGAGCATGTTTACATCAACAGACTGTACCCAGTAGTATAGGCTACAGTCCCTTTACCAAAGCTTCTCTCTGAGCCATTTCTTACAGCACAGCCCTATTGCCTGAGTATAACAACCCTCTTGAATAATTCAATTTTCAATAGTTTGTGGAAAGCCAAGAAAGTGGAAGCTCTCCCGACTTCTTCAGGCCAGCCATTCCATAAGTTGGTAGGGGTCATCACAGAGAATACACGTGTTTAGGCAGCTGTAGATTTTGCCCATTTACATGGTAGTTTCTGCAGAAATCTCTGTTCAGATGAATGAATGTGCCATAGTGGAGCATAGGGGGAGAGGTGGTCCTGTAGATAAGAAAGGACAAAGCCTTGAAGAGCTTTGTATGTGATAGCCAAAACCTTGAATTGAGCCCATGTTCTACCTAGCTCCTGATAATTAAGCTGTGACACTCTGCAACAGCTGGTGTCTCTGAGTTGACTTTGAAACGAGACCCATACAGAATACATTACAGTAGTCTAGTCTCAGTGTTACCAGATGGCCCGATCGGCTGTGTCAAGTTAGGGGACCATCTTCCAGACTAGTTTGAGATGGGAAAGGCCTTTTTAGCAGCTGCATTTTTGGAGGATCCTGTAAGGAAATTGTCAGCCCAAAGCCAGGTTTTGGTAAAAATGGCTGAACTCAGGTTCAGAATTGTACGTGTTGTTAGGCTCCGACCTAGTTCAGATATGTGGTGACTGGGCTGATCAATAACACCTGCAGAGCAGTCTCTGAGTTTCCCAGTGATTCGACCTTGGGAGACTGTTTTCAGAGAGGCTCTATCTGAACTCAGATGAAATGTTGATTAACAGCTGAGCCCTGATTGGCTCTTGAGTTGCCGGGTAATGCAATGAGTCCTAAAAAGGATGGGTTCTCAGCTTACCCAGCTCCATCCCATTCCTTTCCTCTCTGAGCTAGCTTTGTTTGACCAAGCTCAGACCGTAATGCAAGTATGCCAGAGAGAATCTGGAAGTTGCATGCTGTTCATCATCTCACCATGTCCGTATGCTGAACCAGCTAGGCATGAGAATGGGCGAGGGATGTGCACTTCGGGTTTCTGATTCAGGTAAAATACCCAAATCGGACCCAATCCGTAAAGATTCAGGATATCCGAATCAAAGCTTTCCAAAGCATTTGTAATGCTTTGGGGTTGAGTTTAAAGGGCCCCGTCGCTGCTTGCAAGCAGCAGCGGGGCCCTTTAAACATCAACCCACCCTCAGCCCAGGCCCCCCGGGCCCCCCAGCCCCCCAACCCCCACTTACCTTGCAGTCGGTAGCAGCAGTGGCTCTGGCCCTCCCCGCCACCCTGTGGGGCTGTGGAGCAGCGGCGGAGCTGGCTCCAGGCCGTTGCAGCCGACTTACTGCTGCTGCTACGCTGCCGCCGCCGCCACAGCCCACCACCCAGCTGATCCCCCTGCCTGACAGCCAGGTAAGTGGGTGGGGGGTGGGGGTGGAGGGGTTGCCCCAGGGTGGGGGGGAGGTGGGGTTGGGGGAGTTGCTCCCTCTCACTTAGGTATGCTCCGAATATTTACGGAGCATACCGAAGCAAGTAAAAATACCATAATTCCGAAGTGGCTTGCCGCTTCAGAATTATGGTCGGGTTGCACACCCCTATAGGGGGCTTGAATTCTACTGGATGGGTGAGATAAGCAACAAATGGATGCCAAATAGAGATGCCTAGGTAGCTAGCTCTCAAGTGTTTAGATAGGCAGATTTTATGTAGCGACAGTAAAGTTTTCTTATTTTAATGTCTGTTGCCTGTGTAAAAGTGTTTTATGCTTTTTGCAAACACTCCTTAAGCTAATAAACTTAAAATTTATTTGAGATGAGTCTACAATTCATGACTTGGGCATGGGTACACCCCAGAATGAACCTGGAGGTTGGAAAGCCAAGGCCTTTGGGAAAGGGAGAGCTTTTGGTCTCACAAACAAAGGGAATGTGTCCCACCTGCCTGATTGCTGAAGTAGCTGTGCTCAGTGCTTAGAATCAGGAGGAAGGGAGGTGGTCCTCCCGATGGACTCGGGTGATCTTTAATAATACTTGGCCACAGCAGTGTACCTTTCATCTTTTCTTCTCCCATCTGCTATCTTTAAAAAAAAATATGTAGCTGCTTTGTGATGTAGTGGAGAGAGTAAGAGAGATGTTTATTAAAAGCTGTATTTCATGGTTGTTGGCTACTATTGGGAGTCTGCCCTGTCAGCAGAGATTGATAGTTTTATGGGTGTGCCACCTCAAGCCTTGGAAATGAAATGTTTGTATGCAAAGCTAGTAAATTTTCCTGTAAGCAGTTTGTATAAACGAATTGGATATGGCAACAGACTGCTTAGTGTAGTTTGGCAGTGACCCTGCAAAGCGGCTCTGAGCTGTTTCAACAAATGTCCTTTGAATTTGAAATGTGACTCATATTGGAAGGTTAGACCTAATAAACCTGATGGTTTTTAGTGAAGAAATGGAATTGGAATTCTTGATAGAGGCCTGTTTTCTATTATCACTTTGCTTTCTTAAAAGGCTCTCTGTCCCTGCTGCCTGCTGCAAAGGCATCTTTACTGTAACTTTATCAAAGGCAGCGGGTCAGAATTAGAACTGCTCTTAACTTTATAAAGATAATAGACTGTATAATATTGAAATATTGGCAAAAAGTTAGCATTGTCATTGTTAAGTAAAGTATAAGTAAAAGGTAATGATAAATATAGGGAAATAAGGATTTTTTCTCACTTTTTAACATAAGTAGAAATAGGTCAGAATTTTTAATAGTACTTTACCTTATTACTCTTAAAGATTATTATTGTTTATAATTGTTATTTTTTCTTTACTATTACTAGAATAATGAGTAGAAATAGGTTTGAATTTTCCATGTGTTGTATATTTGGAAAAATATTTATTTAATAGGTTTAATTATTATTTTAATCACTAGTCTAATATCTATAAAGGTTACAACTTTTGTACTTGAATAATCCTTGTAGCACACAGTTTTATACCTGCTTTGCTTGTCCTGCTTCCCCCCTTCTTTTCTGTACTCCCTTTAAATTTAAAAAAAAGAATTGGAACTGCTCTACACATTCAAAAGAATTGTGTGGTACTGTATCATTTTGGGATGCTGGTTGGAGGAAATGCATTATAATATGTTCTCCCATGTTAAATAAAAAACTTGTATGTATGCACAGTAGCACATATAGCAAAGGACTCTAGCCTGGCCTTCTCCCTAATACGTTAGTCCTCTATGTGAAGGGAATGATGCCATTTCAACCCTTCTGTACATTCAGAAGTATGTACCATCCAGGAGGGCTGTATTTTAGGTTTTATTATCAGTGCAAACATTGGCCTATAGATGGGTGATGTTTGTATAGCATGAAGAGGATTCATCAACAGAATGTTCAGTTGTTTCTGATAAAGTGATTGCTATACATGTCTTGTTCCAACACTGTCCCCAACCATCCAAAAGTGGCTGGCTTATGCAGCATGCATTTGGCTTCTGATCTGAGAACCCTGGCTACAGAGTAATACAAGAAGCATGCCATTCCTGTTAAACCTTTGACATATATGAAGCAGATGGCTCTCATCCAGTGGATGGCTGATTCAATTAAAATGTTAACAAAGCAGTTCCTTTATCTGCCAAAATGCTACAAAAGATTCACTTGTGTTGTTCCCCCATATCTCTTCTCCAAAGTGTTCTTTACTAACCACTGCAAAAGAAAAAAGTATCAGTCAGTAAATGTATCCAAAAGGCTCTTTATATGCATTTATCATTCTTTAAAATTCTTGTTCTGTAGGTGTGTTGTTGTGCTCTTCAATCCCAAGAAAAACAAGCAGCATCATATTCTGAATAATTCCAGGTGAGTGAAACCCAGGGTTGTCAAGTGGTGGCTTGCTTTTCCTTCTCTGGAAAAAGAGTGAGAGACCTTTTTAAACTTTAGCAAGTGGTGGAGACTTATAATTAAAGACACCTTATTCTTTCCTCTGTCTTGAAGCACTTGTAGCACAGACTGGGATCCCAGGTTTTAACAGACTGGTTCACTTGAAATAAATAAATAAACCCAATGTAGCATGGCTGGCTGTTGAAATGTGTGAAGGGCTGCCCATGCTTTGTGTTTTGTAGCATTTTCTTCTGTGCTTATACTTGTGTTGTGGTAAAATCAAGTTTTTACTTGAAATGTTGCCACTTTAAAGTCAAGGAATGGCAGGTTCAAACAGACTAAGAATTACTATTCACTATCCTGGTCATTCTGACTTCCCCAGAAATGTGTTTGAGTTTTGAGTTTGTGCAGAATTCTGTTTTGGCTTGAATCCCCAAATGTGTCACTGCGAGGAATAGATACCAGGAGTACTGACAGGAGAAAGAATTTATCCATCTATGAATTTTAATTCAGACTTGTCTGCAGGATTTTTATTATGGGTCAGTGGTGTATGTGTTTTTTCCCTCCACTGTGCAGTGGCTGAGTTTGTATAAAACATTTTGAATGAACTTGATTAATTTTCCTTCACATTGATAGAAAAATTCTAACCAGTGTTATACTTTTAATCTTTTCTATTTATATCATATTCTTACTAATTAATTTCAGGTGTGTAGCCCTGTAGTAGAAGAGCAAGAACTAGGTCCAGTAATACCTTAAAGACCAACTAGATTTCCAAAGTATGAGTTTTTGAAAGTCAGAGTCTGATGAAGTAAGCTATGACTCTCGAAAGCTCATACTTTGGAAATCTAGTCAGGCTTTAAGGAGCTATTGGACCCAGATCTTGCTTTTCATTAGCTAGCAAAAGAACTTCCCAAGTGGTCTGTCATGCTGAATAATCATAGATCAGGATTTCTTGGCATAATGTTGGTGTACACCACTGGTGTAATGTACTGGAATATTGGTATTCCACTGAACTAAAGGAATTTAGGACAATGAAATGCTGACTATAGAAGTTACCGTAGAAGTTGTATGCTGATCATAGAAGTTATATGACTGTGATGAGAACCATATAGAGATTGATATATTGTCGAAGGCTTTCATGGCCGGAGAACGATGGTTGTTGTGGGTTTTCCGGGCTGTATTGCTGTGGTCTTGGCATTGTAGTTCCTGACGTTTCGCCAGCAGCTGTGGCTGGCATCCTCAGAGGTGTAGCACCAAAAGACAGAGATCTCTCAGTGTCTCGAGAGATCAGTGACACTGAGAGATCTCTGTCTTTTAGTGCTACACCTCTGAAGATGCCAGCCACAGCTGCTGGCGAAACATCAGGAACTACAATGCCAAGACCACGGCTATACAGCCCAGAAAATCCACAAGAACCATATAGGGATTCTTTTTAAATTGGGTCACAGCCAGCAAGGTGTTACTTGAGTATTCTGTACTAATTATTTAAATACTCAAAAATCATATTTGCTTTCTAAATTCATTAATAACCTTAAAATATTTTTATTGGAAAAGCATCAGAGTTATCAGGTGCTTGAGACTTTGGGATACTAACTACATTTATGTTTTCAAAACTTCTCTATCAGACACAGGCTGATAATTTTTTTCTTTTTTCATAATGATGGTGGTTAAGATTTTAGCACAAGCTTATGATTTTTTTAAAATAACAAAAGCAAACAGTGGAATGTTCATTCAATGTTCCATGTCTCCCAAGTTTACTGTAAGTAATTATGTAGCTGATGATTTACTGAGAAAAAACATGGTGGTGGTATCCCTCATCAGTTGAAACTTTGCCCTGTTCTTAATGGTCAGAATACTTGGCCTTTCCAAAAAACCCATTAGGGATCTGTGACTGGATTACCCAATGTGTAGTTTACTTAAAAAGTAGCATCAGGTAGAGTTAAGGTTGCCAGATGGGCTCAATTCAAAATACTGGAGCCTATGGAGAGGGAGGCGGTGGCAGCACTCACCTTAAGAATGATCTGTGCATGCATGCTCCCAGCTTCGGTGCAATGATGTCATTTCTGGAAAGTGATGTCATTGTGCAAGGCTGTACAGCCCGCCTCCTTGAGTTTCTTAGTGGTGGGGCTGCATAGCTGAGGGCAGGCTGTGAGAAGCCAGCCTGGCTAGCTGACTGGCTGTCATGTCCTGACAGAGGCTACCTGCCTGGCCCTGCTTAGCTCCCTCCCCTTCCTCACCATTCTCTTCTCTTTCTCATCTCCCCCCCCCTCCCCTCCAGCCAGGTGTAATAAGCTGTATATCTTGAAGAGCTAGATAGGCTAGACTTCACTGTTTGGTGCTCTTTCAAATGTTTTCTGCAGGGCCATAGATATGACAGAGAAGTCTATCTGATACAAACTGGCATGATCTTAACTTATAGTCCCAAATCCACCCCCCAGTGTGTTGGGATGAAGACTCCACTACCCTCAGGTGTTTCACAAAATGCTTTTCTTTTTCTATACAGGAAGACTATTACAGCCCTTGCTTTCTCCCCTGATGGAAAATACCTGGTTACTGGAGAGGTAAGCTATGGAGCTTGAAATCCTGGCTAGCTTTTGAGCTGCCCATGTGAGTGGCAGCCTGAGTCTTCTGATTAGAACCTCAGAAGTCACGTTTAACAACGTGACTTCTGAGGTTCTGAGGCTTCATATTTCGACTCCTGCTTCTATAGCCTTCCCACCGGTGGAGGATCTGTTAGACATTGCTCACAGTGTGTGAAAAATCTATCCTCCTGCTATTTCTTTAAAGATTGAGAAGTATTACAAGCTCATGCAGCAGGCTCACCCCTTGCTCTTTAACTACTGTTGCCCATTTTCTCTGGTAGCTGAGGAGGTACAAGTGCGGTATTGTCAAGGTTCTTTATTGGCCCTGGCTGATAGAAAGGGCAGAAAATTGAGTGCACTGGATGCAGATATACTCATCTGCAGCTTTCAACTTTAAAATTACAACCTTTCAAGCCATCTTGTGCTCCTACAATTTATTTCTCTGGGAGAGGGTCCTTCAAAGGAAGGCTACTAAATTAGCCAAACAACAGACGACAGCAGGAGAAAACACTCTGTGGATTGTTTAGCCAGATCCATGGCTTCTGCCGTTGTTATTAGGAGTCATGCCTGGCCACATTCAACAACACTTCCTTGGGACAGAAAGAGCAAGATTAAGGATTTTCCCTTCGAGGGCACATTGCTGCCCCTCCCCCCCAAAAGAGGACAGACAAATCCTTGAGCCAAATGAAGAAAAATCACCAAACTTACCAATATCGTCCTGGAAGGTATCCCTACCATCAACTCTTTGGTCAAGGATCCTATCCATCAGCTCAACGCCATACCACCAAGAGGTTGTTGAGGCCAAGAGGAAAACTAACCCAACCTCATCCTCCTAAGCCTGCTCCTCAAGGACACAAACCTATGTTCTGACTAACCGACTCTGAGTCAATCACTCCTATGTTCCTTCTGAACAGATTATATCCCTAGCTCTCTATGGGATACTGTCACTAACAACTCTTGAGTCCTTTCTATAGTTAGACAAGGTTATTGTTTATATACATTTTTTCTGAATATCCACTGTTGTCTATGCTCCTCAGGTACAGGGTCCTGTTCTCCCACCCTCAAGAAAGCTATTAATGGTTTGTTGGCCAAAGGCATCATTCACAGAGTTCCCAATGACCCTTCCCCTCTGGAGTTTGAATCCAGGTATTTCCTGGTAGAAAGGAAGGATAGGGGGTGTCAGCCCCACTGTAACCCGAATAAGTTTATTAAAGTTCAAAAGTTTTGCATGCACATCTCTATACATCCCAATCACAGGAAGCATCTTCGTTTTAAATATAGGTGAAATTTCCAATATATGGTACTTCAGCTTGGCCTCTGTGCCTTGTGTATTCACCAAGTGTATGGCAGTCGTAGTTGCATCCCTTCAATTTAAGGGCTGCTTTGCATATCCCCTACCTGGATGATTGTCTTCTAGTAGCGGAATCTGCACCGCTACTTAATGACTATATCCGCCTTGTCTCTAACACTGTCTCTAACCTAGATCTTTTGGGGAATTGAGAAAAAAAATCTATTCTAACCCCAATAGAACTATACACTTGGGAGCTAGACTTCTTTCCTCTGTAGGGAGGGCCTTCCGTTCTGCTGACAGAACACAAAGGCTGTAATCTTTGGTCTGTCTGTTTACTGCCAAGTGTTCAATCTGCTTTATTAATTCAGACACTATCTCTGTTGTAATATTTGCTTGGTTGAGAATGATACAACTACAAAATTGTGTTTTTACATCACCATAATCCTATGACAACCAACATTTGAAATTGTCTATTCCCAGGTCTATACACAGATCATTGCCATGGTGGGCCCAACCCAAGAACCTAATCCAGGGGTACCCATTTGGGAGAGTCTGCGCTGGCATTTCTATAACCACCAATGCTTCAGCATTAGGATGGGGTGCTCATTGCAGCCCTTCCTCAATTCATGTTAATTGGTCACCTACGGATTCAAAACCATTAATATTTTGGGACTCAATCGGTCCATCATTCCTTTGCTTCTTTTGTAGGGCTACTCTGCAACAAGACAGTTCAGATTCATGTGGACAATACCACAGTTCTATATTATTTGACTGGGCAAGGGGGAACGGCATTGCTAACTCTCTGTGCCAATGCTTCAGCTCTGTGGGAATGGGCTATACGAAACAATCTCCACAGGCCATACATATTGTGGGTGTGAGGAACAACAGAGTGGATATACTCAGCAAGGTTTTTCACACTCACAATGTGTGGGCAGCCAGTTTGGTGTAGTGGTTAAGAGCAGCAGGACTCTTAACTGAAGAACTGGGTTTGATTCCCCACTCCTCCGCTTGAAGCCTGCTGGGTGACCTTAGGTCAGTCACAGCTCTCTGGAGCCGCACCCACCTCACAGAGTGATTGTTGTGGGGGTAATAACAACATACTTTGTAAACCGCTTTGAGTGGGTGTTAAGTTGTCCTGAAGGTCAGTATATAAATCGAATGTTATTATTATTAAGTACATTCTGTCCACTTTTCAACAGTGGGGATTCCTTACCATGGATCTTTTTACTACTCGGTCCAACACAAAGGCCAGATGTGTTTGTCTCCTAGAGGACACTAAACCCCCTCTCTAAGGGATGTCTTCCAAATTCCTTGGACCAAAGAGCTCCTTTTGCCCTCCATTACCAGGATATGTTGCAGAATTCATCATTTCTTTTTTAAGGACTTTGTCCCAGGGTGAGTGCCTCCCTCCGGTAATGCCAGACATTCTACACAGTGGTCAGGTATGGCACCACACTGTAGCAGCCTTGAAGCTGACCACGTGGCTACTGAACCCACCAGATCTTCTTTCCCAGAAGAGGTGGCTCAAACCATTTTAAATGCTGGCAAGCTACCCACATGCACCTTCCTGTGGTAACAAGTGGATCCGTCTCAGGTCATGATTAAAACCCAAAATGTTCTCACCTTTCTTCTGGCCATTGACACTTATCTTTGAATACTTGCCACTTAAATAAAAACTGGGCTTGTTTGTGTCCTTCCATTACAGTACACTTAGCTGTGATGTCAGCTTTTCATGAGAAAGTTGATGACAAGACAGTTTTCTTCTATCACATTTCTAAGGAATCTCTCAAGGGTATCTTCAGTACCTTTTTTCGAGAACCTGTCAGTTCCTCCATGGAGTATCCCTCTAGTTCCCATTTAGGTAAGATTGCCACCCTTGCATTCTTGCCTCTTTCCCTGTTATCTTGGAAAGTGATGCTTCTGGTTGCTATAACTTAGGCCAGATGGATGGAGAACTCATGGCCCTTCAGGATACCCTCCATTTGCTCTATTTAGAGAACATTGTCTTGCATAATAGTTTTGAAATTCTCTCCGAAGTGGTGTCAAGTTTCATTCACAACAAGAGATTATATTGCCTGTATTTTTTCCAACACGGCTTCTGAAGCAGAATGTACCTTACACAATTTGGATGTGAACAGGGCTTTATTGTATTCTTAGACAGAACAAAGGGTTTTCACAAATCTGGATCCTCTCTTGTATATTATTGTGCTACGGGAAGGCAAAGTTCCGTCCCATGGTGATTAGAGCGCACTCGACCAGGACTCAAGCCTCGTCCTCAGCATTCCTACAAGAGGTCCATCTTCGAGACATTTGTCAGGCTGCCACATGGTCCTCAGCTGACACCTTCATAAAACAGTACTCTATTGACACAAATTCCAGAAAGGAGTCAGCAATGGGAACAAGTTTCCTTATTTGGCTGATCCACTCACCCTCCCCCATTGGCTGAGTAGCTTGCTATACTCCCAACGTGGAACTGCACAGAAGACTGAGGACGAAAACAGGGTTATACTTACCTGTAACTGTTATTTCTCTAATGTCTTCTGTGCAGGCACACATTTCCTCCTTCCTGCCATGCTGTGTCTTTGCTTATTCTGTATTATATCTCCAGTGTCTCAGGGGAACTGAGGGAAGTAGGGATACTCTGCCTCACTACCTGTGTTTGGCGGGAAGCCCCTGTCTGTGCGCAGTAGAGGTGGATCACCTCCTTCTAGATTTTAAGAGCTAGAGAAATCTCTCCATGGCTGGCCTGTGCATGCACAGTCCCAATATGTGCCTGCACAGAAGACAGTAGATGAACAACCTGCAACCCTGTTTTCCTTCCTGGCCATCCTCAAAGGATCTTGGGCAGCAAGGATGGAAAAGGCCTCTGAGATGGTGGAGTTGCTGCTAGCTAGAGTCCTGTTGTGGCCCATGTGACCCATTAGGCTGATCTTGAATGATACAACTTCTTATCTTATTGGAACACTATGTCAGTGTGGTTGGGCGGGTGAGATTAAGAAGGAGAAAGTGTATTTTAGGTTTAAATTGCTTAACAGTTTATTAAAATAGCCACAAGGGAATTCAGATTTGTTGTTTTGTTACGACTTCTCTAAACCATTTAAGGTAGGAGCTAGTATGAATCTCAACGGCTTCTCTTTAGCAGCATTGGTTTTAGATGTATTTTCCAGGGATTAAAAATCAGGTATTCAGACAGATGAAAAACAAAGATAGGATTGGCAGGGTATGAATTAGTGGAGGGCTCTGGCATCTCTTTACTTGTATTTAAGGGAGGAAGTGGAGCAGAAGTCCCTGTTTCTGTATTGGGATACAGAAACGGCAAGACTGAACATTTTTTTTAAATGATCATTTAGAATGAAGGTCTTGAATAGTGACAAAGATCCTGGTGCCTGTGGGTTTGGCAAGGTTTAGTTCATTGCTGGCAAAAAGTTTTTCTCTTTGGAAGATGCATAAAGAAAGGACAGAAATGATTGCATTCTGTTTCTAATGCAGACCAGATACATAATATTCATACTGTAATTAAACTTGAATTTGAATTGCTGGATGCTAAAAGACCGTAAAAGATGTTGACTGTCCTCTTCTTGTCCATGTTGGATGGCTGCCATCTGTGTCCTCTGACTTGATTACTGTTGGACTCTGTAAATACACACAAGCATGCACGCATACAAAATGTCTCTTTTATTTATTAAAAATGCCGTTGGTCATAAATACTAAATTCAACGTGTGATCCCACCGTCCAAGTAAATGCTAGTTAAGCTCTAAATATTTATCAACTGTCAATTTCAATGTCAATCTTTTTTGATATCTGGTATGCTGGTCTGTAACCTAAATTGCCTTATTGGTTAATGTAAGAATTGTTGTGTTGGAAACCAAATGCTGGACTAGATCCAGCAGTGAGCAGCGTAATGCCTCTGACAATTCAGCATCTGATCCTGAGAAACATACTGCCTTTGGACATGAAGGCTCCACTTCAGTATCGTAGCTAATTGGCATTTTCTCTTGTCGCTGCTAGTGCATATAGGAAGTACTTCCTCTCACTTTTTTTGAAGCTACTTGAAAGTAAAGTTCTCTGTTAATTTTATATGTATGTCATGCCTCCCATTTGCCAACTGCACGCCTACACCTTATTAAACCTTTCCTTGTCATGAAGATTATGTAATGTGAGGAGGGACTCAATTCTGGGTTTAGTGGTATTGTACCCATTATGCACTCTTGACTATAAGCTCAAGGCCTAGCCATACACGAAGGAACAACTGGATTTAGAACTCAGAAAGCACAACAGTAAGAACAGTTAACATTAGGGGCAGGGGGAAGCTGCAGAGCAGGTTGATTTTTAAGCGTGATCTGTCTTGGAATCATTCCATTTGCGATTTCACTTTCCGAAAGGAAATTTTGATTTGTTTCTGAGAGATTGCACTCTCCATTCATTGTAGAGAGGTTTAGTCAACCCTGGCTAGAAAAGGTACCACTTTGCTGGTTGCTATGGAGATGTCATCTCGCAGTCCATCTTTTACAGCCTTTTGTGAAATCATGCAGAAGCTGTTGAGTTGGAGTTGACTGTCAAACCTGCACTTCCCTGTATTTCACTTGTTTCTAAATGTTTCATATGAGATACAGCATTGATAAAGGTGCTGCATTGACAATTAGCATGGGCTGACTTCTTTCAGTGATGCGGCCGATTTCTGTTAATCATTCAGTCTTAACCCAGAGAATCTGATCACCAGTAGGACTTATTTAACATTGTTAAATAACATTGAGCTTGTTAAATTTAGTTTTTCTAAAATCCAAACTATATGTCTGACTGCATTCAGCTTTTCGCTTGCCCAGTATCTTAAATTCCAAAGTTACATGGTCACTACTCTCCAGTAGGGGTAGTGAACAGGTTGGCAATGATTTGATGACACTTTCTACTACCAGTGGCCTTGCTCACTTCTTCCTTTCTTTCACTGTTAAGAGGGGAGGTTGTAATAGGGGTGGTACAGAATTTTTTAGTAGTGCAGTTTTGACTAGTTTATCTATGGTCTTTTAGTGCAGTCCCACATTGGAACTGTGCATGCACAGGCCTAATGTGTGCCTGCACAGAAGACAACTCGATGAACAACATTTACAGGTAAATGCAACCCTATTATCTGTAATTTTTGCACCATTTCTCTTTCCTCATGCTAATTTTTTCCATTACTTTAGGCTTTTTAGCCACTATTTTGGCATGAGTGGAACGAAGCAAATAAGTTGGGAATACTGGCAATGGAGATAGGCAAAATACTTCACAACAACCTATGAAAACCACTACCACTAGTGGACAAATTTATACATCTCTAGAAACAGGCAGGCATCTAACAGAACTGAGGGACTTTTCTATGGCGCCTCCCTCAGCAAGAAAGGAAAGCTTCTCTCACCAAGAAGATTTGATTCTGAGATATTCCTGATATGTAGAATTTACCACATCTCTTTTTCAGTTTGGGAACTGATCACAAGTATTAATTCTTGTAGGTGGCAGATGCTCTGATGAGATGCATGCAGCAATTGAATACACTCACATTCCTTTCAAGACCTTGCCATTTTTTGTTTAACATGGCGGTTTTGAAGTATCTTCAGCTGTGGCATTGCCAGGCTTCAGAAATTTGGTTCTTGTTTGCTGATTGCCTTAACAACAAACGATTGCCTTGCAGTCTTTGAAAATACTTGATCTTCTCAGTTTTACCATAGTATTTATTTATAAATTAATCTTTTGGGAAGTTAAATACTAGTAAACTGGGCACTTCCAAAAACGGCTATACTCTGAATCATTTGATTAGAGAATCACCTAGCAAAGTAGACCACTTTGGTTCTGGAAGTCATGATCTTTACCACTGATAGAATACTGGATTGGAAAGCTTTTCATATTTAGCCCCCAAGTAACAAAATATATTTGGGGAAAGGTATAGTTCAGAGAAATGCTTCAATTTGGCAACCGTTTATAGATACTAAATTCTTTTTTGTTTTTCCCCAAGCGCACACAGTGTTTCTTTTTATTTTTCCTTCCTTTCATTGGTCATACGTGAGTTACCCAGGGAGGAAGAACATGTTTTGCTTGTGAGTTGTTATATATGTTTGATGAAAAGTGTTGTATTATAAATAGTAATAATCACCTATCAAATCTCAATACAGTGTTAATTACAAAAAAACACAGAGGTGCCATGTGGTTCCATGGCATGTAGATTTTCTCAATGCCAGCTATGCAGTACCATTGATGGTAACACAGAAATTAGGACTGAATGCATATTGATCTCTTGTTGCCTTTTAAAATCTTTAGCTGACAATTTATGTACTGAAACTGACAAACCATTAACTGCCCCAGCAATAACCTATCTTGCAAAATTCAGTGGATTTGTACATAGGTTTTAAGATCATGTTCACTTGCTGTTGTTGTTCCTGTCTCTATTTTCAGAGTGGGCACATGCCAGCTGTTCGAGTATGGGATGTTGCTGAACGGATCCAGGTGGCTGAGCTTCAAGAACACAAGTATGGAGTGGCGTGTGTGGCTTTCTCCCCCAGCTCCAAGTACATTGTCTCAGTGGGTTACCAGCATGACATGATTGTCAATGTTTGGTCATGGAAGGTAAAAATATAGAACAAGATTCCTTTGAGAGAGCTCAAAGAAAGGAACGTGATTTAAGTTCTGCTTCCTATGCTTTTGCATCTGTACAGATATTGATATGAAATGGTCATAACAAATTGCAAAGTCACATTAATTAAGGGCTATCCCCTGAGGTAAGCCATATATGGGATGCCTTATGTCTGATTTCCCTCATACTAATGTGGGAAATGGTTTATATGCTAGGAACCTTGCTGTTTTAGACATATCATGAACCATTACCATTTCTTCCACCTTCTACTTGGGATGTTAGAATCAGAATCCTTGCCTTTATTCAAGAAAGGAATAGATAAACACCTCAAAATTATGTCCTTTTATTGATCAAGTGTCATTTTATTGAGTGTTTTTAGGAGATAACGTGCTTAATAATGGGGTGGTGTGTATGAGCAAGGGTCAAAAATCTGTGTCATAGTAACAAAAAGATATAAGGAAAAGCTGAACTCTAGTCTGCAGCCTACATAAATTATGCAGACTTAGCAAAGTGTTGCTGATCTGTCCTGAAGGAATTTCAACAAGAGCCACTGTGGTATAGTGGCCAGTCATACTCTCTCAGTATAACCTACCTTTCAAGGTTATTAGTATTAAAAGGGAGGGGGGGGATAATCATCCTAAGGCCTTTGGAGGAAGGAGGAGAGGTCAAGAATATAATGAAATGAAGACACAAAGACTTTTTGTTATCATCATTAATCTGTGGAATAAACTTTCTAGAGTAAGACAGCTAAGCCCCAGAGAATTGTGCCTTCAAAAAATGGCCTGTCCTTCTCTGCCATTTCCTTTTCTTGGTTATCTAAGGCACACAAAGTAGAGGATCACAGCAGGCCTTCTGGGATTAGATACTTGGTTGTTGTGCTTAAAGCACTCACTGTGAAGCAGATTCTCTTATCTCTTTCATTTAAAATAGCTGATATTCATTCTAAGCTCCCTGTTGCTGCTCTAAAAAGGAAAGGTAATTGTTTGCATACATGTCTCTTTAAGCATCAAAGGAACATGTGTCTGTTTTGTCAACGTTCCTTTTTAAAATTTATTTGCTCCCTGTGATGCTCAGAAAAAGGCCTTCAACAGTTGTTACTATTGATTGTAGAAGAAGCTCCTCCAAGGAGAGTGTCCTTTGATCAGAATGTCAAATTAAACAAGCAGATTTGTTTGGACAAGAATATATGTTATTGCCTGATGTAGCTGAAATACAACATTTTTCTTACTATTAATATGAGAATTTATGAATAAGCAAGTCTAGGGAGACTAGAATGGTAATCATTTTATCTTGTGTAGCTAATACAAGGTAAATTCCTTGGGCAGGATACTTTATTTATTTACATTATTTATAGTGTTCTTTTCTCACTGAGACTCAAGGCAGATTATACAGTGTGAGTTAGTACAGTCAGTTTCAAGGACATTTCAATAAACAATGTTATACGGTATATAAATGCAAATTTGCAAAGATTTAAAACCAACCGAAATCCAATATAGAGTTGAAGGACTGCTGAAAAAGAGTGCAATGCTAATGTATTAAATAACATAGAACTACCCAGCAGGATCATACTTAAAGCAGCATATAGTACATAGAAGCACATAGTACTAAAGTCAATGGTCCCTGTCTCTGTACTGATGGACCTCTTTGAGACCACTTCTTTACAGCCCACCTATCTAAGTAAAAATGCCCCCTTGAACAATTCAGTTTTGAATAATTTTCAGAAGGCCAGAAGAGTGGGAGCATTCCTAACCTCCTCAGATAGACCATTCCATAATGTGGGGGCCACCACAGAGAATGCATGTGTACGGGCACCTTTTGAGGGGAGACCTAGGTATATTTGCGTTACAATAGTCAAGTCTCGTTGTTATCATGGCATGGATCCAGGTGGCTAAATTGATTGTGTCTCGTTATCATGGCATAGATCCAGGTGGCTAAATTGATTGTGCTGAGGGGGGGGACCATCTTCCAGGCTAGACTGAGGTTGTAGAAAGCATTTTTGCAGCTGCCTTAACTTGCCTTTCTAGCAGTAATATGGATCCAGTAGAACCCTTAGTCTCTAATTTGCAAGGGTCAAATGAACTCCATCCAAAGTGGGAACAAAAATGTCCTTCAAGATCCCTGCTTTCCCAACAAGCATCACTTCTGTCTTGTCTGGATTGGATTTCACTTTGTTAACTTTGAGCCATTTGACCACAGTGGTTAGATAGCAACCCAAGATTTCTACTGCATTCTGCTGTGATTTGGATAGTGAGATACAGAGTTGGGTGTCATCTGGACTTGGAAATAATTGGCCATATAATTTTTGTCCAAGGATGGTTTTTAAATTAGTGGGTGAATAACTACCTGTTCGAGTGGCTGAGAGAAGAAGTCCTGAGTTAGTGGATGATTTACAATAGAACCTCAAGAGCTCATTTATGTGGTCCTTACTTGATTTTAACAGCCAAGATGGGCAAGTATCCAGTGCAGAGATGTCAGGATCCCTCACTCTAACTTCTATAGTGGTTCATATGTGAACTAGATGGTGCATTAAGCATTTCTTCCGCCTCAGCTACATTACAGCTGTCATCCAGATCAGAGTGTATTTGTGCTATTATACTGGCAAAAAACTTTGCAACGGCCTCACAGCTAATTGTCAGTTGTTGAAACGGTAAAGATTCAGATCTAGGAGGAGTTAGAAGATGTCGAGATACCTTGAGCAATGTATTGTCGGAAGCTTTCACGGCTGGAGAACGATGGTTGCTGTGGGTTTTCCGGGCTGTATTGCCGTGGTCTTGGCATTGTAGTTCCTGACGTTTCGCCAGCAGCTGTGGCTGGCATCTTCAGAGGTGTGGCACCAAAAGACAGAGATCTCTCAGTGTCACAGTGTGGAAAAGATGTAGGTCATTTGTATCTACTCAGGAGGGGTGGGGTTGAGCTGAGTCATCCTGTAAGAGTTTCCCAGGGTGTGGAATGCTAATGGCGGGAGGCTTCACTGTATCCTGAGGAGGTTCTTTTGCATATGGATTGGTACTTGATATGCTAATCTTCTCTGCAGGGCTATTGTCGGGGATAGAATGTTTTGTTAGCCTGGTGTTTTTCAGAACTGGAAACCATGCTCTGTTCATTCACAAAAACTCCAATCACCACCCCCGACAGAAAAGAGGCATAATGAAAACATTAGTGGATCGTGCAAGACGGATATGTGAGCCGCACTTTCTCAATGAGGAAATTAATCATCTAAACCACGCACTTCAGGCAAATGGCTACTCCAGAAATGAAATCCGAAGAGCAATCAAACCCAGGATGAATCAAACAACCAAGGAAAAACAGTCTCCTACAGGAAAAGTGTTTTTGCCATATATCAAAGGAATTACTGATCAGATGGGAAAGCTTATGAAAAAGCATAACCTTCAAGCAGTATTCAGACCCACCCGAAAAATACAACAGATGCTACGATCAGCAAAAGACAGTAGAGACCCCCTCACCTCTGCAGGAGTATACTGTATACCCTGCAGCTGTGGACAAGTTTACATCGGGACCACAAAGCGTAGCATCCAGACAAGAATAAAAGAACATGAAAGACACTGCAGGCTTGGACAACCTGAAAAATCAGCAGTGGCTGAACATAGCCTAACGCAAACAGGGCACAGTATCTTATTCCAGGACACCAAAATACTGCACAACACTTCCAACTACTTTGTCAGACTGCACAGGGAAGCCATTGAAATTCACAAGCATAAGCAAAACTTCAACAGGAAAGAAGAAACCTTAAGAATGAACAGAGCATGGTTTCCAGTTCTGAAAAATACCAGGCTAACAAAACATTCTATCCCTGACAATAGCCCTGCAGAGAAGATTAGCACATCAAGTACCAATCCATATGCAAAAGAACCTCCTCAGGATACAGTGAAGCCTCCCGCCATTAGCATTCCACACCCTGGGAAACTCTTACAGGATGACTCAGCTCAACCCCACTCCTCCTGAGTAGATACAAATGACCTACATCTTTTCCACACTGTGACACTGAGAGATCTCTGTCTTTTGGTGCCACACCTCTGAAGATGCCAGCCACAGCTGCTGGCGAAACGTCAGGAACTACAATGCCAAGACCACGGCAATACAGCCCGGAAAACCCACAACTACCATACCTTGAGCAATTGGGATGGTCATGAAGTATTTTATTTTAATATTTATTTATTTATATTTTCCATTTATATTCTGCCCTCCCCACACAAGCAGGTTCAGGGTGGATTAGCTGGTACAACGGTTGCAGAGAAGTAACATTTCTTTGCTGCTCTCATGGATACTTCACAGATCTTCCAGTGGGCTCTGTAGCATGCTGTATCAATTTCAATGCAAGTTTTCCACCAGTGTCTTTCTAAGCATCTTCCAGTTCTCTTTAGGGAACCATGGAGCTGGCTTCAATTCTAAGGGCTGGAGAGGTTGATGAGAAGCAATGTTGTCAATACCTTCAAGGAGCTTCACATTCCAAGCCCCTACTGCAGTCTCAATAGAGCATGTGTCTGGAACCCTAAAATCACCCAGGGCGTTTTGGAATCCAGGAGGATACATGAGCCTTTGTGGGTGAATCACATATCAAACATGCTACCAGCTTTAACTTGAACTTCAGTTCCTGGCTACAACTATTGTATATTGATGTGCTTCAGTTCCCAGATGCTCCTGGCAGCCATGTTGAGCTGATGGAGTTCTTCCTGTCCTCTAGCGTCCTCCACTTGGTATAGGTGATGTCTGCACTCTGGCTGTGCACCTCAGGCCAAGAGGCTCGCGCCTCCAGAGCATACCATTTGGATGTTCTGGGGTGACTTTCATTTACCTATCTGTTCACAGTAATTAATTACCTCCAGGATGCTTTATTCTGGTAAGTTTGCATTAGTTCATAAGTAAAACCCAACACTAGGAACCAGATAGGTAAGCCCATTTCTTGCATGGATCCACAGACCTAGTTTAGATTTTCATATGCCACCATGAGGGATTTGTATGCTGGAACAGTAGCTTTGCCACTCCCCCTCTCCTTCATAAATTCTGGTAACTTGACATGGAGACTCCGCGTGAATGCCCAGTGATGTAGAGAACTAGTATATAAGATTTTTCCCAGCCACAACAAGGAGTTTGTATAAATCTGTCACCAGTGCACCTGAACAACAAAAAAGACAGTGGTGCAGAGAGGAATAAGAATAGTTTTATTCAGCTATACTTCCCCTATGTGTTTTGCCTATACTTCTTCAGGTGGATCTATATAATTGTATCAAGCAGTTCCCACAGCAATCAGCTGGACATTCATGTAAAGTGCCAGTTTCATAATAGATACTGGGTTAGATCCTTTGTCTCCCTTCCACCAAGTTTTCCTTCATGAAGGAAAAAAGGGATTCATTCAGAAGGTTCTAGGAGAGGGAGAAAAGGTTTTCTCTATCTACTTTTCAAACTGTATGAATAATTTCATAAAACCTCTTGTCTAATTTAATGAGAGTTTGGAAGATGTCCATTTTTAGTGTGAGACATTTGCATTGTAATTCTTGCTGACTGCATGTATTTTTAAGATGGCTTTTAAAAGTAAGGACTTTGAAAATCCCTAACCTAATGAGTGATGTCCTGAGGGCAAGCCTTAAAATTCGTGCTGGTGACTCCAATCATAGGATTCTTGTTGATGAGAAAAATATGGAACATCAGAAGTTTATTCTTTTTCCATTAGCTTCCTTTCTCCCCACGTTTGCAAAATATGGATTATGACTCTGTGGTTGTCACTTGTTATGGACATTTGCATACAAAATGTATATTTAGCAAGAGTTTTGACTGCTTGAATAACTTCTTTCCAGAAAAATATAGTTGTGGCAGCAAATAAGGTCTCAAGCAAAGTGACAGCAGTTTCATTCTCTGAGGACTGCAGCTACTTTGTCACTGCTGGAAACCGGCACATCAAATTCTGGTACCTGGATGACAGCAAAACCTCCAAGGTGAGCGGCAGGATGAGAAAAGTGCATGGGGATGAGTAGGGACAATGGGGGAAAAGAATACAGTGGAGGGCTTTGCTTTTATGCCTGTGGTGATTGCTTGGCATTTCCAAGGTCATAGTTCTGATAATCCTGATCATGAAGGAAGAAAATGTTTGTTTTGGCATACAAACTGTTGTGCAAGTTTCATTGTGTGTTTGTGTGTGTGTGAGTGCAATTTCTTTTCACACAACCATTGTGACATGTTCTCTCCCTCTTTCTCCCCCCTCCCCCTTGGACCAGGTGAATGCCACAGTCCCTTTGCTTGGGCGTTCCGGTTTGCTTGGGGAGCTAAGGAACAACTTCTTTACGGATGTTGCATGCGGCAGGGGCAAAAAAGCAGACAGCACTTTCTGCATCACTTCCTCAGGACTTCTTTGTGAATTCAACGAGAAAAGACTGCTGGACAAGTGGGTGGAGCTGAGAGTAAGTTCTGACTCTATAACCCCCCCCAAACATCTGTGCATCTGGAAAAGTCTAAGGATGCACCAAGCCCCAAAGCTGCTGCCAGTGAGTCCCAAACTATCGTTGATACTGTTGCCATATAGAATGGTCAGTGTAATTTAAATGGGTGCATGGACAGGGCACTAAATTCTCCCTCTGCCTGCAGTCCATACTCAGTCACATCATTCTAATCCTGGTATAACCTAGGCTAGGAGGAAAACAGTTGTAGGGGGAAGTTGTGAAAGGAAGGGAGGTTCAGGGCATATGTACATGCATAGGCACAGCTCCATATGCATTCCTTTTTGGTCCTTAAAGACAGAATTCCTAGCCTCTGCTTTTTACACACCTACATTTATTTTATTTAGAAATGTATACTTAATGATGCCGCCTCTTTACAGGCCTTGGACCTGGTGTCATCCGTGGCAGCACTGGGGCTCTTCCAATATGTTTCAGTTTCCACGCATCAAGCGGGTCACACACTAGATTTGATCTTTGGGATGGGGATTCAGGTAGACCTTGATGCTGCTGAAGTAGTGCCATGGTCGGAACACTTTGTTCTGAAGGCTCTTGCATAGGCAGTGAGCTAATTTATGCTCGCCCATGGAAACTAATGGATCCAATTGGTTTCCAGGATGCTCTGTGGGATATGATGCCCCCTGGTGGATCAGTGGATGAGCTGATGGGGGACTTGCCTGATCGTCTCCCTGAAGCCATTAACGAAATCACTCCCTGTCACCCTCTCCTCTCCCGTGCCAGACTGGCCCCCTGGTCTACAGAGGAGCTACGTCGGATGAAGTGGGAGCTGAGATGGCTTAAGCAAGTGTAGTGGCGAAGTTGGGGTGAAGAGACAAGATCGTCTTATAGAGCGTGTATGAAAGCCTATGAGGTGGCTATGAAGGCGGCAAAGAAAGATTTTTATGCTGCCTCCATAACATCTGCAAGTTCATGCCCACCAAAATTGTTTCAAGTAGTTTGGTCCTCTCTCAGGGAGATTGTCAAATTAGAAATTCAATGATCAGCTGTGAAGCTTTGGGGAGCTTTTGTGCAGATAAAATCTTGACTCTCCGTCATGACCTGCTGGTCGCAGTTGATACAGTAAGGGAACTGGAGACCCCTTGGCCATCTTCTGGTCCTTTCTTAGATCGCTTCAGTTCAGTTTCCCAGGAGGAAGCTGACAGGCTCCTGCGGCTAGTGAGGTCCATCATGTGCTTCCTGGACCACTGCCCTTCATGGCTGGTAAAGGCCAGCACGGATGGGTTGGGAGCCCAAATGGAGCTCCAGGGTTTTTCCCAGAGCACTTAAGGAAGCCGTGGTGAAATGTCTCCTGAAAAAAACATCTTTGGACCCCACCGATCTGTCCAGTTACCGCCCAGTCTCAAACCTGCCATTTCTGGGCAAGGTGATTGAGCGAGTGGTGGCTGAACAGCTTCCATCCTGAACCCATTTCAATCTATCTTCTGTTCGGGCCATGGGATTGAAGCAGTGCTGATTGCCATCACAGATGAACATCATAGGCTCCTGGATCGAGGAGGGTCAGCGCTGCTGGTTCTGTTAGTTTCTCAGCAGCGTTTGACACGGTCAGCTATGAACTGTTGACTCACCACCTCGCTGATGTGGGGATCCAAGAAACAGCCTTGCAGTGGCTTGGCTCTTTTCTCCATGGTCAGAGGGACAGAGGGTGGCACTTGGGGAGAGTTTATCTGCATGCCAGCCATTAGTGTGCAGCGTCTCACAAGGGGCAATAATCTCCCCTTTGTTATTCAATCTGTATATGCTCCCCTTTGCTCAGTTGGTGCAAAGTTTCAGACTGGGCTGTCATCAATATGCAGATGACAAACAGTTGTATCTGTTGATGAATGGCCAGCCTGACTCTGCCCCAGATGTTCTGGTGAGAGCTTTGGAGGCTGTATCTGGATGGGTAAAGCAGAGCCAGCTGAAGCTGAATCCGGCAAAGACAGACTGCTAGATTTGAGAATCCGGCTCCTGACCTTCAATGAGGCACCGCTTGCGCCTGTTCCATCGATCAGGAGTCTCGGAGTGACATTGGGCTCCTCCTTGTCAGTGGAGGGCCAGGTCGCAGCAGTTGTCCAATCTGCATTTTTTCACCTTCAGCAGGTCATGCAGCTTGCACCCTATCTGTCAGTTCACGACTTAACTACAGTGATCCATGCAGCAGTCCCCTCCAGAGTAGTCCACTGTAACTTGGGCTTCCCTTGGGACTGACCCAGAAATTACAACAGGTCCAGAATGCTGCTTCACGTATCCTGATGGGTATATCATACAGAGCACATATTACTCCGATCTAGCAGCAGCTGCACTGGCTCCTCGTGGAGTTCCAGATCAGGTTCAAGGTTTTAGTTCTAACCTTTAAAGCCGTAAACAGACTGGGTCTAGCATACCTGAGGGACCGCCTCTCCTCGTATGTACCCTGGAGATCATTGAGATCGGCAAATAAGAATCTACTGGTGATCCCTGGCCCCAGGGAGGCCCGGCTGGCCTCAACCAGTGCCAGGGCCTTTTCAGTCCTGGCCCTAACCTGGTGGAACTATCTGTCAGAGGATATCCGGGACCGCCAAGATCTTATATCCTTTTGGTGGACCTGTAAGACAGAGAGGTACTGCCAGGCATATGGTTGAGGCCAGTATTAGGTTGCTTGGAAGCCTCCCTATTGGTCTCCTGCCCACTATAAAACCACCTACCCCCCCTTACATGCAACGTCACAGAAATGATATTAACTGTGCCCTCGTGCAGGGATTTATATGTGTTTATATTGTGGCTGTGGAGAATGGAGGAGGCTGCCATCTTGAGACTCTGACGGTATATGTACTATTATTTTGGTTTTAAACGTATTTAAATGTTTTAATCTTTGTACTAATTACATTATCCCTGGGATAGTTTGGCATACTGTATTGTTTTAATTAATTTTAGTAACCTATATAAACTGTGATCAGGGACTTAATTGTTTATAGGTCAATGTTTGGTGAATTGTGACGGCCTATGGCTTATAGACAAACTCTTTTGACTAATTACATTATTGTAACCTGCCCTGAGCCCATAGTTGTCCTATGTGGGAAAAATCTAATGTGAATGGTCTGAAATAGCAGTACTTTGTATTATGTAAGCTGAAAATAAAAATTAGTCATTTTTATTTTTAAGCACTTTAACTATCTCAAGTTTATATTCTTGCCATTCAGTCTTGATTTAGTACTATGTTATAGATGGATAAACTGAGGCTGGGAAATGGTGACTTGCTTTTGCAGCTGAACTCCAACGTGAACCACCTGAACTGGGCAAGGTGTCCTTTTGCTACCTTCCATGTAGCAGTGTGGGGTTTTTAGATCTATGCTATTTAGAAGCAAGGTTCTGGTGAACTATGTATCATTGTGAAAACATTTTATTTTGGTATATAGTCAACACAAGCCTTTCAGCTTCAAAATCTTAGTTTTCTTTCCAGATTAATCTGTTTTTTCCTTTCTTGTTCCTTCCTTCTTTTCTGCACTAAAATCGCCTTTTTTCTTTCACTTAGAACACAGACAGCTTCACAGTAAGTCAGAATGAACTCATTACCACCAGTACTCCACTTACTCATCGTGCTTCTCATTTGTCGTCATTGTTTGAGAGTGTTCAAATTTCAATACAATTATAAGATGTAGTCTAAATCAAGAAGCCTGTTGGTGCTTTTTATACAAAGTTAGCTCCCTGTCTTCTAATGCTGAACACTTTCCCATTGTGGTATCAGATGAGTTATCCTAGAATATGTAGGAGACTATTCTTCGAGAGAAAACAGCTTAGGAAAGGATGCTTTCTTGCATCAGGTGGCTTCATTTCATTTCCCTTTGCTTCTTCTTTTTCCCTTTCCTCAACTATTGATTTCCTTGTGTCTTGTCATGCTTTCTGTGGTGGCTTTGGGAAGAATTCTGCTCACGTTAGTGTCTTGTATCCTTGCGTCCTTAGACTACTGTGGCAAACTGCATCTCTGTGAGCCATGATTACATCTTCTGTGGCTGTGCTGATGGTACGGTGCGGATTTTTAACCCTTCAAACCTTCATTTTGTGACTACACTTCCTAAGCCACACTTTCTAGGAACGGATATTGCCAGTGTCACTGAAGCCAGGTAGGAAAAAGGGGCAAATATAGTACTCTTTTTATGACTAGATCAAAAAGACCAACTCTCTAACAGTATTTCCCATACAGTGACTCAAAATTATAGAAGTGTCTCTTTCTATGTTGAGCCCTCAATTGTTGTTCATTCTTCTTTAATGTCAATATGTGTAAAGACAGCCTATAGTTGATTGATAGAAAGTACAAACGATTTGTGGGGAATATCTCATTTTCCCTTCTATCATATCCTCTTTTCCTTCGCTGCCCCCCATAGCCTCTCTGCCTTTTCCTGCTTCTTTTTTTCCTTCCCATCTTCAGCTCCCCCTCCCCCACTATCAGCACCCCCCTATGTCATCTTATTTTTTTTTATTTTATATTCTTCCATTATTCTGTGTATTTCAGTAGCTGATCTAGATGTGCGGGTGAAGGGATAATTAATGGTCTTACTAAAATAGTCACACAGTGCCTGACGAGAAGAAATGTACAAGTTGATCAGCATTGAGGGCAATATAATAAATGTAATTACTTGTAAATATGAAGTATTGGATCACCAAAAGAGTGTGGATGCTGATTATACCAGTGGTGCAGTGTAAACAGACAACAGCCAAACTTGCAGGTACATTGAAGTGTACCTCCTGTTTACCCTGGGTCTGATTTTAGAGGGGGAGGGGAAAGGTTGGACTCCACGAATGCATATATGAGGGTGTACCTCCTTATAGGCCAATCCCTTTCCCCTTCCTTTAAGATGGAAATTGAGGGTTTTCTTAAAAATAAAGACCCCCCCCCCAAAAAAAAACCTCCACAGGAACCAAGAGTTGAGTATTTGTGCTACCTTAAGCTGCCAAAGAATTTTATCAAGGCAGGAGCACATAGTTCCTCCCATACTGAAAGAATTGGCTGCCACCTGGTAGCCCGTAAGACCTAGTATGTTTTATAAGACTCTTGTTGCTTAGTCAGCCAATACAATTCTTCCCTGTGATCTTTAAGCTGCGAGGGAGTGCTCTTCCTTGTAACTGTAAGGATTCAGCGCAAGAAGCTCAGGTAGATTTGTAAAGAAGCATAAATGTGAAAACAAATTGTTTCTGTAGCTGTCTTGTTAATTTTTTGAACTGTTGCTTTCTGTAGCTATCTTCTAAGCATCAGATACAGTTACCAACCTCAAGATGTCAATCTCCCAGTAGCTATCTTCTAAGCATCAGATCGCCCATAATTACAACTGATTTCTGGGCTACAGAGATCAGTTCTCCTGAAGAAAATGGCAGCTTTGGAGGGTGGACTGTATAACATCATATCCTGCTGAGGCCCCTCCCCTCCAAAACCCCACCCTCCTCAGGCTCTAACACCCAAATCTCCAGGAATTTTGCAACTGGAGTTGGCACCCCAAGGTTCAGAGGATGTGTGGATTCTCTTGCCCTTTTTGGGCCCCAGAATGAAGGAAAGCCAGCCTAGTCAGTGATGCACCTGTGCCTGTACAGTGCCGTCTACATTGACACTTTTATTTATTTATGTACTTCACTTTTCTCCCCAGTGGGGATCCTCACTGACAGCATGAGAGCAGCACAAATAGCTCTTGGTCCCTTTAGATTCTTCTGTGGGGGAGGGGCTTGGGGATTCTGTGTGTTTCATTTAAACCTCCTCCCCCCCCAATTTTCCTACGTACCTCTAAACTTCACCCTAGTATGCAGGAGGCTGATCCTTAAGCTGCCGTTTGCCAGCTCATTTAAAATGCATATAAAAATGGTGAGGATCCTCTTTGAAAACGAGGAGTGATAATATAATGCTAGAACTTCACAAAGTTGCATAAACAAAAAAGATAGATCTTTTCCTTGAAGAACTCACAACTTAAATTCTGAAAATGGGTTTGCCAACAGACTGGAGGAAGGAAAGGGAGAGACTATGGTAATAAGGGAATGAAGATGTTTTGACATGAATATTGACATAAATAGCCACTTATCTGTGGAGAGCTTGTGTGATGAGAAAGTGTGGTGATAGCTTCCAGGTAACAGGGCAGAGGTCTTTCTTAAGTGTATGTGTGTAGGAAATGTTTCTGTTTTTCTTATGATTGGTATTCCACAACTATTTTTGGAGAATTTTAGTATTTTCACTGGGATTTTAAATTGTTTAACATGTTTTTAGCTGTTCTAAGAACCAGTTTTTTAGTTTAGTAGGATAAAAATACTTATAAATGTGATTATGCTTGCCTTGGCCTGGCAAGCAAACATTTTTGTGGGTATGTAACTTTGTAGATTTTTGAGAAGGCTTTCTATATAATATATTTTTATAAACACATATATGCGTGTTCTCTTTATAGCCGGTTATTCTCCAATTTGACTGATGTCAAGTATCCAGATACCATCGCCTTGACCTTTGACCCAAACAACCAGTGGCTATCATGTGTTTACAATGATCACAGCTTGTATGTATGGGATGTCAAGGACCCCAAGAAAGTGGGCAAGGTTTATTCTGCCTTATACCACTCCTCGTGTGTTTGGAGCATTGAGGTAACTACTATTGGGAAATGAGGTAACTAATTGGGAAATTAAAATAACGAAACCTTCTTAAAATAACTAATATTGGGAATATGATGGAGGGGAGGTGGAAAGAGAGTGGCCCTGTTGTTGGGTTACAAACCTGAGGAGTTTAAAAGTTCAATTCACATTTTTTTGTTTATTTATAGTCTTTCTTTCTCAGTGAGATTCAAGGCAGATTAAACAGTGCAAGTCCATATGATCAAGAGCTAGGTCATTCAGTGAACAATAAAATAGGGTATGGGTTGCAGAAATGTGAAAAGAAGCATAAATTTGGAAACAAATTGTTGCTTTCTATAGCTATCTTCTAAGCATCAGACCACTTATTGACGTATTGTCGAAGGCTTTCACGGCCGGAGAACGATGGTTGTTGTGGATTTTCCGGGCTTACTGTACCTCCTCAGTTTGTGTATGTGGCTGGCCTGCCCCTCTGTGAGCCCAGAAGCGTTTTCTTTCTTGTTATTAATAGAAGAAGCAGAGAACTGTGTAGGCTTTTTAGAGCACCCTTTTATCAGCTGCAGTCATACCAGTGAAACAAGAAAAGATCACAGCAGAAGCTGAGTGCTGCTCCCTACTGGTGTATTGCATGTAAAAATGTTTAACACTCTGATGTGATTTCTTTCTTTCTGCTTGCAGTGGAAAGAGCCTTAAAGTGTAATGTAGATTCAGATATTGATTATGGTAATTGATGAGCAACATTAAAAATACATTAACAGGACAATTTAAAAAGTGTATGTGCAATGGAAAATATAATAAAAAATACATAAAATAGTGGCGAGGAAGACTCATTAAAGTCTGGGAGCTGCACAGAATTTCCTCAATAGCACAAGGACAAAAACATTCATGAAATGGGGCACCATGATATCTCCCTTCTAATATAATGGATGGGAGAACACTGAGACTGGCCAGAGTGACAGCTATCCTAAATTTAGCCCCTGCTCAATAGCATTCCCATTAATCATCCATCTATGCTTAGATCGTCTTCTAGAAAACACAACTACTTTGGACTTATTGTGGTTAATAGTCAAAAAATCAGTGTCACAATATGAAGCAAGAGCCTTCAGCCTTCAGTTAGAGAGAAAGAAGGAGCAATTAGCAAGTGAAAGGGGAAAAAGAAAAAAATAAAGACAAATGAATGGATTTAATCTCAGCAAACGTGAATGGACTAAATTCTCCCTCTAAAAGATCAAGAAGTTTCAATCAATTGAGGAAATTAAAAGCAGATATTGTATGTATTCAGGAAACCCATATTAAAAAAGATCAAGAACACCTACTAAAGTGTAAAAAATTGGGCAAGGTTTATACATCATTATTGCAAGTGAAAAAAAAGGTGTGGCAATATATATTGAAATATTTAGAACAAAGACATTTCAAAGCTGCAAACAAACCTGGAAGATGCTTGGCGTAATGTTTGAGAAAAGAGAAAGAAAAAAGAAGGATACTTGGAATTAGAAAGGCAGTCAGGTAATCTATAAAGAGCAAGAAATGAAGGATCAAATCAGAACGTTTTCTAACCTTTTCAAAGAAGGAGTTATAAAGGAAGAAATATTTGCAAGAGACACCAATCAAAGAATTTATTACTGAGCATAGAAATATTCTAAATCAAGCAATAACAATACAAGAGATTAACTTTGCCATAAAAAAAATAAACTATACTAACAAACAGAGGAATTACGGGTTAATGGTAACCAACAAAAATCCTAATCCCCATAATTAACACGCTACACCAATTGCTTACATACAACAATTTTTGATAACTCTACTAAAGTGCAAGTACAAACAAGTAAGTGCGAATTCACAAATATTCTTCAGCGTTTCATATTCCAATCCAATTGGATTGGATTGGACAAACCATCCTGTCGGCTATAGCTCAATAATATGCATCAATAAAGCAGTAACATAGGGTATACAAAAATTCTACAATAAATACAAAATGGTACATAAAAAGTCCCACAGTTCATGTACAATTCCGGAGAGGGGTGGTGGAGGTGAATGATCTTCTTCCTCTGTGGTATATTAGTTATCCAGTCGAATTGATGTTATTTTATACTAGTTATTTCTTCCACAGATACAGCAGGATGTAGCTCTCCAAAGTTGGTCACCTCCTGGATGCATGTATGTTCTAATCCTCAGGAGGACCCCCCTCTGCCATCTCGACATGGGTGTACCCCCCCCCAAAGAATCCCAGAATCCCAATAGGACGCTAGCTACTCTCCTGTTTTGTCACCACTTTCTCAGGGGAAAATTCTCATAATTCACAAACTTTACACCGCGTCTTTTTCTTTCAGTCAAAAGGCCATTGTTACCACAATCATATAGACGCATTTCTTTATTGAATGTGGATTATAAGATATTTACAACAGTCATGGTGGAAATATTAAGAAGATGTATCTCAGATGTAATTTATTAAGACCGAACAGGATTTGTTCTGAAGAGATACATGAAAGATTACATTACACATCTCCTCGATGCAATTGAATATTCAAGAAGAAAGGGGGGGAAACTACATTCATGTTTCTGGATGCTGAAAAAGCATTTGATAACGTGTCTTGGAAATTTCTTATGAAAGCACTGCAAAGAATGAACTGTGGGATTGAGTTTTTGAATTGGATGCAAAGTATTTATACTAACCAGCAAGCCACAATCCTAGTTAATGGTTCATTTACAGAGAAAATTGAAATAACAAAAGGAACACAACAAGGGTGCCCAATATCACCATTACTGTTTATTATTGCTTTGGAAATTCTGGCAGTGAGAATCATTCAAGACAGTAGAATCAATGGAATAAAGGAGGGGAATGAAAAGCTATTTGGATGATGTGGTCATATCATTGAGAAACCCAAACAATTCTCTGATCTATGTAATGGAACAAATATTAAAATTTGAACAGCACTCTGGATATAAATTGAATGAAAAGAAAACAAAGATAATGTTACTTTTGGCAATGACAGAAGAACAAGAAGAGATTGGCAAGAAATCCAAGCTGAAGGGAAAAACATTCCATGGTTGATGTATCATCAAATAGTATCTAAATTCAAAGAACAAACTCTCAAAGAAGGTGGCAGATTAAGGGGGGAAAAACAGAATTTGAATTACTAACAAGTGGTGACTTGAAACATTTACTAGGAAAAATTTATAAAATTCTACTGCAACATCACACAGAAATGGAACTAGTTAAAAACTGTAGGTTAAAATGGATGAAAAACTACAGAAAAACTATCTCTGTGAATCAATGGGAAGATTTATGGGCCAAAGATATTAAATTTACAGATTGCCAATTGTTATGTACAAAATGTTCTTTAGATGGTACACTACCCTCAAAGATATTGCAAGAATTAGTAAGGACTATTGTGGACAGTGCTGGAAATGCCAATGTATGGATGCAACATTTTATCACATGTGGTGAGCATGTAAGAAAGCATGAAGATGTTGGATAAAAATACATGAAGAGATGCTGAAGATTCTCAAGCTCAGGTTTGAGCTGAACCTGGAAAATATGCTGTTAAATATTTTACTGAATAATGTTACAAAAGTACAGGGAGATCTTTTCCAGCATATGGTGATAGCTGCGAGAGTATTATATGCAGCAAAATGGAAAACAGATTCATGTCCTGACATGCCTAAGTGGACAGACAAGATGTATGAATATGCATCAACGGCTAAATTAACTTCCTGTGTGCACAATAGACCAATATTGGAATTCTGGAAAAAATGGAAAGACTTCTTTGATTATTTAGGTTAAAACTAAGATAAATTAAGGTAATTATATTATAGAGATAAAATACAGAAGAGATGACTGATTAAAAACCATTGACATTAAAGTCTGAGTATAAGCAACTAAGGAGAGGGAAAGAAAACTATTACATAATTTGGCTGTGCTGTTATATACTTCCAATATATTTGTCTGTTGGTTTAAATCTAATTCAAATGAAGTATTTGTATTAGTTTCTATGCACTTTCTATTGTTATTCATATCTTTTCTTTTAAATAAAATCTTTACTTTAAAAAAGAGCCCTCAGCATGTGTGTTAAACCTATACTAATACAAGATGACTGGACTGCATCATCTGCATAAAGTAAAATTGAAAGTAGTCTGGAGGCTAATATAGGGAGATGAAAGCTGGGGTCAGATAAGCTGTTAACCACTTAATGTAAAAGTTAAATAGATTTGGTGCCAGAATACGACCCTGTTTCATGCCGTTATAACTAGGAACTGAAGCTGACAGATGTTCAGCACGGTTACAGTTAACCTGTAGCCATGTTTTTCATGTAAACAGGTAAGAATTAGTATTTTGTTTGTTTATTTTATTAAATGTGTAGCCCTCTCTCCTTGCAAACGGGCTCAGAGTGGATAACAACATCATATATTCATACATATAAAAGATAACCCACAATGTAAAATAAAATCCATCAATATTACAGATGCAGTAAAACAATTTCACAGTGCAGCACTCAGTATTGCACAATAGCCATCTATCTATATTGATCTTCTCAAATTTACTCCATAGTCTAGTATGTGGGATGACATCAAATGCTGACTTAAAATCAGTGAAGGCTGCATAAAGTGCATCTCTTAATGAAGTGTATTTATCTACCAAGTGCTGAAAAATGAGACCCTGATCTGTTGTTGAATGACCTGCTCTAAAGCCAACTTTTTCCTCTAGGATATTTTCAAGGTCTGGTCGGTCCAGTAACTTCTTCTGAAGATGACTCGCATATAATTTACTAATGATACTCAATAAGCTAATCAGGCAGTAAATGGCTGGATCAGCTGTGCAGCCTTTTTTTTTAAAAAAAGGGATAATAATAGCCACTGGACTTATAATTTGGCTAGGGTAACCAAAGATGACTGTGATAATGCATCTTTATGTAGAAGAAGTGATTTTGGCCATTGGATCTTGACAGGCTTGTCAGGGCTGCAGTGTCAGATTCTTTAACAGTAATGAACGGTACAAGGGCCTACTGCTAGTCTTTGTTTCCCTCAACTTTGACCTGATGGGAATTCTTATGCAAATGAATTGCCTTCTTTATGTACCTGAAAAGGCAGGTGGCTGTCTTTGGCTGCAGGTAATCTTTCTGTTTTTGTTTCCTTTTTTCAGGTATACCCTGAGGTGAAGGACAGCAATCAGTCTTGCTTACCCCCCAACTCTTTCATCACATGTTCCTCGGATAATACCATCCGCCTGTGGAACACAGAGAGCTCAAACATTCATGGGGTCACTCTGCATCGGAACATTCTAAGCAATGTAAGAACATTTTTTGGGATGGAATGCATCACATGTTGCTATTTAATGTGAGAGAGCATCCCAAGCTAGTGGTAAAACTTGTTGTATAAGCTAGGCAAAATAGGCTTTTAATTTATAGATATTAATGTAACAACCTAGCTATGCTTCATTTAGGAAAATGGTATCAGATTTGGTCTCCCATTTTAACCTATGTTGCTACTTTTATTTCCCCCCCCCTTCTACTATCTATTTTTAGTACAAGAAGCAGCCCCATGAAAAGTACCTGAGCTTGTAACCAAGCACTATTTCAGCCAGCCAGGATACACTTTTGGCTTGACTTTAAAAAATGATTATTTGACCCTCTCTATTTTCATGTACATGTTTGAGAGGCAAGAGAGTCTCTTCTTGTTATTATTTTCACTGCACTTAGTATCAATGAAAATATCTCCTTGTTTGATTTATTGGCTGCTTGTATGTAAGTAGCATAAAATTATATCGAAGGTAAGTAAAGCATTAGTCTCCTCTGATGCCTTCTTTCAGAGGCGGTTAAACTGGGTGTTTGTTCCAGTGTCTCCAGAACTGGCTACCTCAGTGCTGAAAATAACTTATTTGCTTCTCTCCTTTCCCCTTGCTCCAGTTCACTCTGTAATGCATCCAACTATTGGAGCTGAGTAAAAGATATTTCACTTGCACTGTAAAATAGTAGAATTAAAGGAAATCCTTTTTGGTTTGTGTTCTTAATATTTCATTTAAAAATTAATTTGAAAGGAAGAAATTTATACTATAATAGAGCCAGAAATATGGCTGTGTGTAATATTCCCCAAGGATCTATTGGTAATTCCCAAATGTCTTTGTAATCACTGATAGCTCTACAGCTTTGATCTGTAGATTCTGTGTCTTGCTCGGCAATCCAAAGCCTCTTCCAGAAACTTACCATAATTTGAAACTTCCTGCTTTGTAACAAAATTGATCAGAGCGCCCCCAACATACTTTTAGCTTTTTAAGTTTTTTCTTTAATATAATTTTTATTTTATAAACATTACATTACAAATACAAGGCTGCTGTAAAATACAATATTGTGAATCAGCATACATTAACACTATTATAGTCTACAAGATAAGAGATAGTGTAACGTGATTATAATATCTAACAGCAGATGAAACAATCTTTTTAAGCTTTATAACCTGTTGCCTCTGGGTCGAGAAATGAAAGTATGAAATGGTGGCAGTTTAGTGCAGTCTGGCTTTGGGCTTAAATAGCAGCTTTGCGGTTGGACAGGCAGCAAATCAACACATTTCTGTAGTCAAAATAACGTACACTAGCCATTCATCCTGTCTAACTCTGAACATTTTTGTTTTCATCTGGTTTCCTCATATGGGGTTCTTGTTTTTTTCCTTTCCTAAGGACCTGATGAAAATAATCTATGTAGATGGAAACACTCAGGCCCTTTTGGACACAGAATACAATACAGGTGGAGGTGCAGAGAAGGCTGACATGCAGGCCCAGGACACAAAAGTGGGGATTCGCACAGTGTGTGTGAGTCCCACTGGGGAGCATCTGGCCTCAGGAGATAGAATAGGCACTCTCAGGTAAGCTTTTGGATTCTAGGGGAGGCCCTGGCCTCTTCCAGTAGCAGTGAAAATGCCCTTTCTTACTCTCCGTCTGTATGTCCTGTTTCAGGATCTATGAGCTGAAATCCTTGAAAGAGATGCTGAAGGTGGAAGCCCATGATTCTGAAATCCTCTGTCTTGAGTATTCCAAACCAGAGACAGGTAAGATGGAGTTGGCCCACTATTCACTTGCTTACAGTAATTGTACTAGGCCTCAGTCATTACATAGCAAAAGAAGATTGCTTATGGAGCAAAAATGCATTTTTTAGAAGGATAGTAAAACACAGCAGAAGCTATTGCCTAGCTGTCTCCGGCCGGCAAGATAATGGACAAGGTCTCCTTCTTTACAGTATTGGGAATTTTGACCACAGTGTTCTATAACATCCTAATTAGAAAATGGGTTATGAAACCTTTCCTTTCTGACTTGCTAGGTTAGTTGCTTTTGGTGACAGCAGGTCCAGGGGGTGGTGAAGCTTTTGTGTTTATCTGCTTGATGCTTTGAGAGATGTGAACACCTTCGGGCCAACTTCCTCTTTCCCCTTCTACCCATTGTCTTTTTATTGGTACCTGGAAGACTCAGTTAGTTGTTTTGATTGCTGATAACTTTGTGATTTATATTCAGTGCATCTAGCTCTTGGTTTAACAGTAAGGTAATTATAGCTCCTCTTCTCACGTTTATCAAGTAACAATGGGCAAAGCCTTGCTTATTAGTCTGTCTTGAGAGGCGCCAGCTATGCCCACTTAGTCAAGCTGTAACTATTTTAGCAGAGACCATACAACGCTAAGCAGAAAAGATGCCGTGGGAATAAGGGATGTGATTCACATATCATTAATCGTTAGCCTTTTAATATAAAAAAAATCACACAAGGAAACATGGTAGAAGCATTTCCCAGGTGCTCAATCTACTGTACCAAAGCACATTGCATTTTGTTTGAAGTCCAGCTTGAAAAAAATGTTTTGAGTGTGTGTCTGGAGAAGCCATCACTTTTTCTCTGAATGGTCTTATTTGACAGGATTAAAGCTTCTAGCATCAGCTAGTCGGGACAGGCTGATTCATGTTTTGGATGCAGGGAAGAACTACAGCCTGCAACAGACCTTGGATGAGCATTCATCTTCCATCACAGCAGTAAAGTTTGCAGGTAATGGAGTACACCTGTCTTTGTCAATAGGAGTTAACAGTCCTACACAGGCTGCTTGTGGCACCTCTGAGTAGCTGGTAGAACTGGCAACTTCCTCAACTGATTTCTGTGGTTGGGTTACTTGGATGTGACTTCCTGTGAATAATGAAAGTCCTCACTCCCCACCCCATGATTCTGGATCTCACTCTCCAAGGCAATTCCTCTTTTCTTCTGGAGTATTCAAAGTAGGCAGAGAGAACAATTGGTCACTGTGAGGTTGCACATCAAACTATTTCCTTTGTTGATGCTCATCACTGAAACAAAGGTACTCCTTTGACTCTTCCTCCAGCAAACTGACTGGTCTGTGTTTGGTCTTATCCCATTACATGAGATTTGGCTTGTGTTTGGATGGTGCAAAGCTATTTACAGGGATCTCTTGTGGAACACTTGTTCAGTCTCTGGTCTAAACTGTATGGGTTTATCTGTAAGGAGCTAGTGAAAAGATGGCCCTATTGTCTAGCAGAAGCTTAAACTAAAACCTTTCAGACCCATTTGGCTTATGATTATGTGGTGCATATCAAGTTAACAGCTCATGTTTAAGATGCTTGATTTATCCTGATTGGATGCGCCATTTCCTTCAACATCTCCTTCTCCCAGCAAAAAGTTCAACAGTGGCTTTCTGTGCCCCTTCCTCATGGAACAACACCCTGTAGGTTATAGCATTAGCTGAGAGGTCCTCAACTTTACCATCCTTTTATGGAGCTGAGGGTGGTGTTCGTTATTCTATCCTCTCAATTTATCTTCACAACAACCCTTGTAAATGACTTTTTGACCAATTGACTTCTCCCAGGTCAGCTAGTGAACTTAATGGTAGAAAATAAATTTGAACACTGATCTCCACACTTGTAGTCCAGCATTCTGCTACACCATAAGTGACTCTAAAGAAGTTAACAAGTAGTTGCTGTCTGTTCATGCGCCTGTATGTTTCTCTATTTCCTCAGCCAATGATGGAAAGGTACGAATGATCAGCTGTGGAGCAGATAAGAGTATCTATTTTCGCACTGCACAGAAGGTAATTCCTTTAGAGTATCCCTTTGATGTAACTGATGGGGTAGAGCTGTTTTAAGATTGAAGGTGGAAGCAAAGGCTTTAGAGGATTCATGCCCTGTTCCATTCCATTATGGCTGTCTTTAATTATGCAACGTTGTGATAGGGTGGTTATAGGACCTGCTCTGCATTTTAGTAGAACTAAAGTTTAAGAAATTTTGTAGGGCAGTTCAACTGCAGTTTGTTTGATTTCCGCTGCCTCCTTGTAACTATTTCTGTGGAGAATTTGTCTGTCTTTTGCTAGTGGGTGACATCATTGGCCTGGTTTTTAGTGCCTTTTATATTTCTTGCACTTAGGCTACAGATGGGGTTCAATTTACTCGTACGCATCATGTTGTTAGGAAGACCACGTTGTATGACATGGATGTGGATCCTAACTGGAAATATGCTGCCATTGGATGCCAGGACCGGAACATCAGGTTGGTTCCACTATCACAAATGCTTCCCCTGTTCTCAGTCTATCAGCAAATCATGCCATAGTTAATTTCACTAATAACAAATAATTTGGTAGCTTTTATTGGCAGATGTTATGTTACCCAGAACCTGAGACTAGCACTTGTAGTGCCACTGATGCTCACCGTAACAGTCCAGGGATCGCTTAGGCCTGTGTAGACATTGGTTTGCCCTGACATAACTCTTTTGACTAATATGTGGATAGATCAAAGAAGGAAAGTAAAGACATCAGTCAATCAGTGGCAGTGCATACATGCAATAATGACGATCTCAGTCCTAGTGTGATTATATCCTTATTTTACAGTAGTATTCCACCCTCATCTGATGTCCTTTTTGAGGGAGCTCAACCAAGATGTGTGTGTGTACTGAGTCCTGGCAGGGACTGTGAGAAAGGAGCTGTTGAGAGGAAGAGATGTAGACAGCAATTATAACTGAATCCAGGAGGCTGTGCTTAAGGACGTTGCAGAGGATGGGAGTGAGGGAAAGTAGGTGGGTTGCAGAGATGCCTGGGAAAGGGGGAGAGATACGGGGCTCTGGTGGTGAGCTAGAAGGAGAGGAAGGGAGGCTGGAGCAGGATGGTGCAGTGGCATAGTATTTGCAGGGGGCTGGTTGAATGCAGTAGCAGAGTGGAAAGAGAGGTATTAAATCACTGTGCCTTATTCTGTTGTCATGGTGGTGGAGGTCAGATTGGAGGAGAAACTGAACCCATTTGTGGTTAAAATCTCAGTCAGTATATACCTAAAATCTCTTAGTTTTTGTGGAGTCCTATGATAATTTCACATTATATTAACCTCATGTTAGGGTTGTCAGCTCTGGGTTGGGAAATTCCTGGAGATTTGGGGGTGCAGCATGGGACCTCCTCAGCAAAGTATAATGCCATAGGGTCCACCCCCCCCCCTCCCCCAAAGCAGCCATTTTCTCCAGGGGAACTGATCTCTGCAGTCTGGAGATTAATTAGAATTCTGGGAGATCCCTAAGCCTTGCTTAGAGATTAGCAACCATACTTCATATTCCGATTCAGTATTCCTGTGAACACCTCCTGTCTGTCAGCCTCCCAGACGCATCTGGTTGCTGCAATTGGAAATGGAATGCTGAGCCAGCTAGATCTTGGAAGAGCTCCTTGTATGTTATTAAGGTCTGTCTCGTTTTCTTCTCAGGATCTTCAACATTAGCAGTGGGAAGCAAAAAAAGCTATACAAGGGATCCCGAAGTGAAGATGGCACTCTCATCAAAGTAAGGCCTCCATCAATTTTAGCACAGTAGGAGAGTGCAGCAAAAAATAAATTGATATTGTTCTGATCCGGGTATCAAGAATACTATAAATATTAAGTATTCTTGATATTCAGGTTCAATTTAGTATTCAGATTTAGTTTTATCTGGGAATCTCGCATATATTAGGCCCATTATTCCCTTTCAGAGAAACAACTGGGGAGGGGTGGCTGGAGGGGCCATTTTCCAAGCAAACCTCATCAAAATAGCGGGGGACCCAGTCCTTCCTGTCCACTAAAGACACCCCCCCCCCCCCAAGTTTCAAGAAGGTTGGACTAAGGGGAACAAGGCATTCCCAGCCTCTCTTCATTGTTTCCTATAAGTGAAAAATACCAAGGCTTTCCAGGGCAAAGCAACCAAACAGAAAAGGGGCGACTCTTGGCCAAAAGCCAGTCCCAATGCAAGCTGAACCAACAGAACCAGTGCCAAACCAAAGAATCCCATCAGAACCAAACTGAAGCAAGGAGCACTGTTGTAAGTCTAACAGAACCAACAGCAAACCAAATAATCCCAGCATCCAACCAAGCAAGCCTGTAATATTAAGGCAGCAGCCTGGCCGGGCAGTGGCATATGGCAAGCCATACACACAGTAATGCTGCCTCCTTCCTCCTGTTGCCTGGGAAGCCTGCAAGAGGTTGTGGGTGGGAGGGGAAACAAGCTGCTGCTACCTCTAAAATGTGATTCCCAGATACACCCAAATATTTTCAAAAAATACTGTAATGTAAATAACTGTTAGTATGAATATATTTGAATGTGTCAATAATTCCAAATATGTATGTTTCAGGTATATATGTGGTATTTCCAAGCTGATTTACACACCCCTATAGCACAGCCTATTCTCTTTATTTCATACTTTTGGTGATGTGTGTGTGTGCAGGGGGCGGGCTCATATATGAATCTAATGCCCTGACTGAGCAACAGTATCAAGGCTTTATTGTTCATCCTTGTTCACTTTGTAAAGCACCATTTATTTGCATGCATGTTGGTTGTATCATCAAGGCATCCTAGTTGGAAATTCAAAATAAAGTGATTATAGTAAAACACTCAGTCACCCCTCCCCACACACACACACTTCCCATTTGGCTCATGCCTAATTATCTAAAATTCATAAGCACTGTATTTGAACTGCTCTGCCCCACAGTGGGATGGATTGGAAAGGTTCCTTGGTGATTGGGGGTGGCATTTTGCAAGCAAAATGCACTAAAACTGTAGGGGACCCTCAGCTAACCATTCTCTCATGACCACCCATGTTTCAGAATGATTGGGCTTCTGGGGGGTCATGTTATGGCCCCCCAAAGAGTGCCCCTATCCACCGCTGATCTCCATTGTTCCCTATGGCGAAGATTGGGGGGGGGCTCTTAGGTAGCTGGGGTGCAAGCAAAATGCACCAAATTTGCAGGGGAGCTACTCCTACCTGTCCTCTCAAGACCCCCCAAGTTTCAGGGAGCTTGAACTTTGGAGGGCATGTTATGTTATGGCCCCCCTAAGAAGGTGCCCCTAAATTTTTCTTAGTGTGATTCTCTGGTGTGAAGGTTGGTCCTCCTAGGGAACAATGGAGATTGGCAGTGGATGGGGCACCTTCTTTGAGAGGCCATAACATGGCCCCCTGAAGTTCAATCTTCCTGAAACTTGGGGGGTCGTGAGAGGAGGGTTAGGAGAGGGTCCCCTGCAAATTTGGTGCATTTTGCTTGCAAAAGGCCACCCCCAGCCACCTAGGAAGCCCCACTAGTATTAGAAGCACTGTTTCCTATTGATGTTCCTTAGGAATGGCAAAGGAAAGACTGCTTCCATGCTACCTGAAGCTTAGCGAAGCATTCGGAAGCACTTTGGTAAGCTTTGCTTCGGCATTCACAAATCACTTCACCAATGCTGAGGTTGATTCAGGAATGCCAAAACATCCCGAATTGGGTCCAATCTGGGTTAAAAACCCAGATCCGGAACCTGAAGTGCACATCCCTTCTCAGTAGTGCTGCATTAGCATTTGCATGTATCCCATGGTCTGTATTTTACAAGATCCCAGAGTACTTCCTTTACCAATTTTTGAAGATTCCTGTATGCTGTGCATTCTGCCTCTGAAGCTGTTTTGATTTGTGGTTTCCCAGCTGTTGAAAGAAAGTATACACAAATATACTCACCTGGAGTTGTTTAGTTCAGGAAGAGCCTCTTCTAGCCAGATCAGTTCATTTGCTTTCCTTATTATTTCTACATTGTTTAGAAAGCTGAGAAACCAAGGGAATGTTGCTGCTCTCAGTGGAAAAAATTTGTGGATAAACAAACTGCTGATATCTAGATCAGAGCCAGCACTGGTTATCTCTTACATTTTTGAGAAGTTCCTCATGTATACTGCTTAGCTGGTATAATAGGAAGCTTATGTGGGTGTTTAGTGGTGCTGCTCCTATTAATATCTATGGTTATAAGAACAAGTGACTTAGTAAAACTACAAGAAAGGGCATGGTTTCTTAAGCAAAAAACCTGAAACATAAGTATATTATTTCTCTTTTGGATTTCAGGTACAAACTGATCCCTCAGGTCTCTACATTGCAACAAGTTGCTCTGATAAGAACCTTTCTATATTTGATTTCTACTCAGGGGAGTGTGTGGCCACAATGTATGGGCACTCAGGTAAACTGCAGAACCTTTGGTGAATGCTAGTTGAAAATTCTTAAGTTTCCATTTTTAGTAGAAATAAATGAATCTTTACCACATTCAATGGCTTCAGTGAGCTTAGAAGGGTGTAACTCTGCTTAAGATGTCACTACTAATGATAAAATTCATAGAACTATCAATATCTCAGCATCTTGAAGAATTAGCAAGGTAAAGATGAAATACATACCCTATGGATTTTAAAAAAGAGGCATTCCAAAGAATTTTTCAGCCATGGGGGGTGGGGACAGATCTTGTACCAAAATGAGGAGCCATTTATGTGTTAAAGTGTGTTATTAGTGTGGCTTTTTCATAGCTTTTTCACATCACACTACTGTAATATTTTAAAGGCATGGGCCCAATGTGGTCGGGGTGACAACTTACAAGTATTTTCCCATCCAAGTATTGCTTCTAGACTTGGTCAGGTGTAAGTTTCATGGAATGGGCCCATGTGATTGAACCACTCCAGTAAGTCCTTCTAGCAGGACAATAACTCACCACAATACGTACAATTGGGCCCTGATCTCCAGGTCAGAGAGTTCCATAGCATTAATGAGTAGACTTCAGGGACTCCAGTAGTTTCTGTGTTATTCATGGGATGTTTCAAAAACTGTTTTGCTTGTTCTGATTTTTTTCAGAGATTGTAACTGGGATGATGTTCACCAATGACTGTAAACACTTGATTTCTGTCTCAGGTGACAGGTAATCAAAATAAGTTTACTATGTAGTCCTTTTCCCCCCATGGGAACGAGTCAGTAGTTTGGGGCTATCTTAAAATTAATACTTGTTTATGGTGCACAAACTCAAAAGTCCAAAAAGAGGGGTGGATGAACTATGATGCTAAGCTCTACACAGTCTAAGGTCCCACCCCCACTAGTTGTAAGCAGGGTTGCTTTTGAATGTTTAAAATATCTGTATTTCCAATTTGCTTGAAATGGCCCAGATTTATGAGAGTGGAGGAGAAAAACCCAAATTTTGAAATTTTAAGAACAAAGACAAGAAGGAAAAAAATTCCCAGATGAATTTGATTCCAAGGAACAGTTTCTATGGGCTGTGCCCTCTTAATTCCTCCTTTGCTTCCTATCTTAACATAAAAACAAGAGGCTGCCTTAATACTGAGTGAGATAAATGGTCTTTCTAGCTCAGTATTGTCTGCTCACTGGTAGGATCTCTTCCTAGCACTTGTTCCTTGAGATTCTTTAACTGGAGGTGTTGGCAGTCAAACATGGGACCTTTTATAGGCAAGCCATGTACTCTACCAATGAGCCATAGTCTTCTCCAGATCTTGTATTTTTCCTCAGAAGAAAGTTTCTAGTCTCTTTTATTGGAGCATGAAAAGATTGTTGCCTAAAACATAGTACTTCCAAATTGAAGTGTTTGAGCACTTCAGGAATTGTATGGAACTGAACTTGTTCATTTCAATGTCAGCATGAAAGCAATAGATGCTAGAAAGGGAGAGAACATTATTGAGTGGGTCTCCAGGCTTTGATACCAAGGAAGAAAATAGAAAATGGTAGTAGAACCAATCTTCTGAAGGAAGACAGGGCAGGAAAATCTTCGGTACTTGGGTCTAAAACAATTATAATTGTCTGCTTCCTGTGTCCAGCTGTATATTCATCTGGCGGCTGAGTTCTGAGATGACCATCAACATGCGGCAGCGGCTGGCTGATATGAAACAAAGAGGGAAGCACGTGGAGAAAGCACAACCAGGCAAAGCAGCTGGGCTCATCAGGTAGGAGCAGGTGGTGCTACTTCTTGTACAGTTTTCACCCAAAGAGGCACTTTTTATCTATTAATAGCAGGTTTCTAATAAAAATTGCTCAGTATAAATTATTTATACCAGAGGTTCCCAGTGGTGTACCATGGTACCTGCTAAAACTTTTCTTGATGGCCGCCAAGTGTTCTTAGAAAGTGGGAATGGCCAGGTGGGGCTTTTGCCCAGCAGGGTTTCTGATTGGTCATTGAAGATCTGATTGGATCTTTTAAAAAGTTGCTTCAACAGCAGCTTCACCATGTGACTGAAGATAAACTGTGTGCGCAAGAAAATGATTTAAAACAATATTTTCATTTTAAAAGGCATTCTGTTATAAAGAGCTTCTATCTGAAATGTTGAAGAGTTACTATTAGTTATGTATGACCTTACTCCTTGATGTTCTGTGGCTAGTTCTGCCTCCTGTGGCAGCTATTTTATAGTTGTGCCCACCACCATGTTCCAGAATTCCGCCCGATTCAGTAAGGAAAGAGCACTCTGTGCATACCTAAAAATGCTGTGTTCTGTTTACCCTGTTCTTGGATTGAGGTTTGGCACTGATGCCTTCTGGACTAAGCTTCTGTGAGTCATTGTTTAAATTAAACCTGATATCATGTTCTGTAACACCCCACCCTTTTTTGCCTGGCTACTTAGCTATGGAGAAGGCTTTTCAGACCAAAAAATGCTGAAGTGGTGGAGCCATAGTGCTTTTTATAGCCAACTCTTCACCATTTCAGCAGCTGGAAAGCTTTGCCTTTTTTGAGATGCAGTCTGTACCAGGCAATCCCAGTTTCAGTCAATATAGCAAGCTTCATTTGTCACATGCTTCTGTTTAGAACATTGAGTCTGTAGCATACCAAGCCCAGCAGATTGTTGGCGAACACGTTTGGTGACCTCTTTGCAAAGCTGAAGGCTTTCTGTTTGGTCAGCTTTAAAAGGTTTGTTTTCAGCATTTGCCCTTGTTGTTGGATTATAAACACAGATATGAGAGCATGGCCTTTTTGTAAGGCTGCAAGACACTGTCACAGCACCACGATAAGAAGCTAAGAAACTGGGATCCTTGTGTAAGATTCTTATGATTGCTTGTTTTATGGATGTGTATTCCTGTTTAACTAGGATATAGATTGAGTTGCAGTCTGATATTTGTAAGGCTGTTGTGTGTCCTAAGCAAGAAAACATTTAAATGCTCTGAAATGCCTAGCTTTCTTGTTCCATTATTTAAAATTGGTGTAAAAATGTTGATGAATAGTATTTTCACAAGCTGGTTAATTCTACATGCTGTAAGAACATTACAGAATGAATTCACAAAATGCAGATCAATTGGAATAGAGTGAGTATAGAAAGTATCTTTTTTCATTGTCTTTCTGGTCTGGGGCGCAGGCATACAAAAAAAATTGAGAGTATTTGGCAAGTGGGACAACTGGGAAGTCTTTATTGCATGTATTGTCTTGGCACTTGATACTGGCCTGGTTTAGATGCAGTTTGCCTGTTCATATGTCCTGGCAGGAAGTAGAAGAGGAGGGTGCTGAGTTGGGGGGGGGGGGGGTGAGAGCAAGGAAGCGTGCAAGCGTACAGCATGTTGTTGTCAGGTTCCAAACATCTAAAAGTGCTGTGTTGCAGCACTCTTTTGCTGGTCATCACTAAGGAATCTCCTTATGTAATAATGAATTCCTTGATAGCTTTAAGCAAAACTTCTTTGCTCAAGGTGGAACTGTACTTGTGTTCTTTTGAAAACCCTTTTGAGTTTTTACTGAAATGATGGCTTGCTTTTCAGAAATCTGGGAGAACACGAGTTCTTTCAGGAAAGCTTGCCTTTCTCCACAGTTAGGAAGAGACACACTATTAATGTAAAATAAATAATGGGTGCCTGATTCCTTAGCTTGTTTACTTTTATGTCAATATAGTTGCTCTTTGAAATGCATCCTTTGAGGAGAGTTCATTACCAGAGACCTTTTGATTAGGCAGGGAGTAGAGTGTCTTCATTGAGGTTTCAACGAAATGCAGAGGAAGGAAGGCAGATTGCAGAAGATTGATGCAAGAGCAACGGCTGAGAACTTCTCTGTTCTTTGGTCCTATTTTTGTACTGCTGACAATTTACACATTGCAGGTTGCTCCCTAGCCAGACTAACCCGTATTTGGTAGGCCAAGTTATTTTTGTCTCCTGATTAGTGTGTTGCTATGGTCATCTACCCACAGCACTCCATAAAAGTTCCTAATGGTACACTTGTATGAGAGCATGGGACCGGTGTATAGCCGACAGATTGTGACTTTTTTTTTAATGGTCATCCTTAGCTGACTTGATTTAGTTCTTTCTTTGGCTGAAAATGTCTTGTGTGGGTGAAAGTTTATGCTTGAGGTTCAAGCCTGGAATTCCAGTTTTATCCATTTTGATTAAGTAACTATCTCAGGTATGTTAAGGACTCTTTTATTGTGTGTGGGGGGTGGGGGGGGAGGGTAGGCAGCGCATTGTGACACTGAGTTGGTACCTAAGTTGTGCAGATATGCTTACAGTGCAAACAGTTTTCACTGATAATTGATCTTTTTTCCCTTGCCAAGCAATAAGTTTCCTCTGTATATCATAGCGCAATTTGTTGAGAAACCTAAGAGAAGAAAAATTGATTTATGGAAATGTCCAAGCCCTATTTCAATGCTTTTATATTCAGTTTATTTTAGTGGGAGAGATCTAAGTGTGTGTATAACTCCCACTGAAACCAATGGGATGATCAAGTTCTGAATGTTTTCTAGATCTTGTCCCCAAATATATTTTGATTTAAAAGGTCAAATAATAAGTAAACATACTGTTGAGCCTGTTACCCGTGGTCTACGATGAAGGTGATCTGCAGGGTTTTCTGTAGGTCAGAATGACTTGGTACTCAGCTTTTACCTTTCTCCTTCTCCAATGTTTCTAAACATGGCATGGTCTAGTCAGTTATAGAGTAATTCCACTCTGTACCAGACTGGTTTGGATCGAGAATCTTGGCATTTACTATATATTTCATGCATAGATTTCTCAATGTCTTTCTCCTAGACATGAATCTGTCTCTATCCTGTCATCTGCACCAGTGTTCTCATCAGATAGTGACAAAGATGGTGAAGATGAAGGGAATGATGAAGATGAGTTGCAGGGTCTGCAGTCTTTCCAAATGCAAAACAACATTGAAAGAAACTCAGGTATAAAGGGAGAGAAGGAGTATATAAAAGAAAAGAGAGAATGAGTTGGTTGGCATTATCATTTACTTTATCAGATTTTTTATATCTATGGACCTATTCAGACTTGGAATTGTATAGAATAAATACTGTAAAGCAGAGGTCCCCAACCCCCAGGCTGCGGACCGGTCCCAGTCCGTGGCCTGTTAGCAACCAGGCCGCACAAGAGGTGAGTGGCGGGCGAGTGCAGAGCTGGCTCCAGGGAGCAGGCGAGGTAGGCGGTCGCCATCTTGGGAGGGGCGGCCACGCCTCTCCTGTGCCTTGCCTGGCCAGCCCTGCACTTTTCATTAGAAATATCACCTCACCTGGCCGACTGACTCCCATCATGCCTCTGGGTTTCTCCTCTCACTCCCAGCCGGCACACGCGCAGTTGCTGCCTCGTGCTGTGGTTGGTGTGGCTGCGCTTGCTGGAGCTGCTGCTGCCCTGCCCTGCCCTCGCACTTTGTGTGCTGGGTCACTGGCGGGCTCGCCGGGCAGCCAACCATCCTGAGCGCCGCCTGCCCCTGTCTGCCTCTGCATCCTCTGGTCACCACCAGGCCTGATGGGCAGCCAGCCGCCCTGAGCATCACCTGCCATCTTTCCAAGTCTGCCTCTGCCTGCCTCTTCCTCTCCTCCAGTGGTGTGGCCACTGCTGGAGAGTGGAGAAGCACCACTGGCCTCCTGCCCGCACAGTTGCGCTAAAAGATATAGACCTTGTGGCAGTGCAGCTGCGGGGCGGCTCTGTGTGCTGCTGCTGCCTGCTGGGTGCTGCTGGCCCTCTCTGACAACTGGTCCGTGAGTACTGGTCTTATACTGTGTCTTCTGCCACCCGCTGCCTCCTATCACCCCCAGATGGGACTGTCTAGTTGCACGAAAACAAGCTCAGGGCTCCCACTGATTCTGCATTGTGGTGAGTTGTATAGTTATTTCATTATATAATGTAATAATAGAAATAAAATGCACAGTTGTATCATTCTGAAACCATCCCCCCCATGGTTCGTGGAAAAATTATCTTCCACAAAACCGGTCCCTGGTGCCGAAAAGATTGGGGACTGCTGCTGTAAAGTAATGATATGTTGTAACATTCTGCAGACATGGAGTCACTGTGGTTTTAAAAATCACTGCAAAGCGTGTCTAGATATTGGGAATTTCCACAGAGTATTTCTCAATACAATCATACAGAAAAAATAATGGACAGCTGGCCCTGAGTGTGCAAGAAAAAAAGGAGAATACTAGGATGAGATTTCAAGATGAAAGGATGTTTTCTTCAATCAGTTGTAAAATAGAATTGGTTGTAGTTTCTCCTAAGCCATATGATAGTTGAGATACTACACTGAAATGTCTGTTTGTGTATGCTGAGTGTGCATGTGGTAAGGAGGAGTTTTTTCTTTTGTTTTTAAAAGTTTGTTGATCTACTAATCTTCCCTTCCCCCCATTCAGATCTTTCTCTTTCAAGAAGCTTATCCCAGTGGGAAATGAGGAGGGTGAGTTTATCAGTACATTTCTTTTTAAAAATTTAAAAACTGATGCAGACACTCCTTAACATGTATGATACGTCAGTGTTAGGGTTGTATTGTCGAAGGCTTTCACGGCCGGAGAACGATGGTTGTTGTGGGTTTTCCAGGCTGTATTGCCGTGGTCTTGGCATTGTAGTTCCTGACGTTTCGCCAGCAGCTGTGGCTGGCATCTTCAGAGGTGTAGCACCAAAAGACAGAGATCTCTCAGTGTCACAGTGTGGAAAAGATGTTGGCAGGTCATTTGTATCTACTCAGGAGGGGTGGGGTTGAGCTGAGTCATCCTGTAAGAGTTTCCCAGGGTGTGGAATGCTAATGGCGGGAGACTTCACTGTATCCTGAGGAGGTTCTTTTGCATATGGATTGGTGCTTGATGTGCTAATCTTCTCTGCAGGGCTATTGTTGAGTATAGAGTGTTTTGTTAGCCTGGTGTTTTTCAGAACTGGAAACCATGCTCTGTTCATTCTTAAGGTTTCTTCTTTCCTGTTGAAGTTTTGCTTATGCTTGTGAATTTCAATGGCTTCCCTGTGCAGTCTGACAAAGTAGTTGGAAGTGTTGTCCAGTCTTTTGGTGTCCTGGAATAAGATACTGTGCCCTGTTTGAGTTAGGCTATGTTCAGCCACTGCTGATTTTTCAGGTTGTCCAAGTCTGCAGTGTCTTTCATGTTCTTTTATTCTTGTCTGGATGCTACGCTTTGTGGTCCCGATGTAAACTTGTCCACAGCTGCAGGGTATACGGTATACTCCTGCAGAGGTGAGGGGGTCTCTACTGTCTTTTGCTGATCGTAGCATCTGTTGTATTTTTCGGGTGGGTCTGAATACTGCTTGAAGGTTATGCTTTTCCATAAGCTTTCCCATCTGATCAGTAATTCCTTTGATATATGGCAAAAACACTTTTCCTGTAGGAGACTGTTTTTCCTTGGTTGTTTGATTCATCCTGGGTTTGATTGCTCTTTGGACTTTATTTCTGGAGTAGCCATTTGCCTGAAGTGCGTGGTTTAGATGATTAATTTCCTCATTGAGAAAGTGCGGCTCACATATCCGTCTTGCACGATCCACTAATGTTTTCATTATGCCTCTTTTCTGTCGGGGGTGGTGATTGGAGTTTTTGTGTAAGTACCGATCAGTGTGAGTTGGTTTCCGGTAGACCTTGTGACCTAACTGAAAGTTTGCTTTGCGGATGACCAAGGTATCCAGAAATGGGAGTTTTCCCTCGATTTCTTTCTCCATTGTGAATTGTATGTTCAGGTGGATGTTGTTGAGATGATTCAAAAACCCCATCAATTCTTCCTCCCCATGGCTCCAAATGATAAATGTATCATCCACAAACCGGAACCATACACTAGGTTTGTGGGGTGCTGATTCTAGAGCTGTTTTTTCAAAATGTTCCATGTAGAAGTTTGCTATAACTGGGCTGAGAGGGCTCCCCATGGCCACCCCATCCATCTGTTCATAGAATTCGTTATCCCATTGGAAGTAACTGGTTGTCAGACAATGATGGAATAAGGCTGTTACATCCTCTGGGAAAATCTGATTAATAAGTTCAATAGTGTCTTTTACTGGAACCTTGGTAAACAGGGATACAACATCAAAACTGACAAGTATGTCTTGTGGATTGAGTTTCAGAGAACTGATTTTGTTGATGAAATCTGCTGAATCTTTGATGTAAGACGAGGTTTTCCCGATGTGGTCCTGCAGGGGATCGGCCAGATGTCTAGCTAATTCATATGTCGGTGAACCAATGGCACTCACAATGGGTCGGAGTGGGACTAAATCCTTATGTATTTTAGGGAGTCCATATAGTCACCTGAATCCACATATTCTCTAGAAACCATCCGAACTGCTATTTTCAGCAGTGGCTGAACATAGCCTAACTCAAACAGGGCACAGTATCTTATTCCAGGACACCAAAATACTGGACAACACTTCCAACTACTTTGTCAGACTGCACAGGGAAGCCATTGAAATTCACAAGCATAAGCAAAACTTCAACAGGAAAGAAGAAACCTTAAGAATGAACAGAGCATGGTTTCCAGTTCTGAAAAACACCAGGCTAACAAAACACTCTATACTCGACAATAGCCCTGCAGAGAAGATTAGCACATCAAGCACCAATCCATATGCAAAAGAACCTCCTCAGGATACAGTGAAGTCTCCCGCCATTAGCATTCCACACCCTGGGAAACTCTTACAGGATGACTCAGCTCAACCCCACCCCTCCTGAGTAGATACAAATGACCTGCCAACATCTTTTCCACACTGTGACACTGAGAGATCTCTGTCTTTTGGTGCTACACCTCTGAAGATGCCAGCCACAGCTGCTGGCGAAACGTCAGGAACTACAATGCCAAGACCACGGCAATACAGCCCGGAAAACCCACAACAACCAGTGTTAGGGTTCTTTTTCGTCATAATTTGTCAGTTTCTAAATGCTATGACTTTACATAAAATATATGACCGCTCTATCCTTTTGTTTCAACCACTCTAATACAATTGATCTGATACCTTCCGAAGGGTTATCTGTTATTTAGGTATGGGCATCCCTTTGAAGGGCTTTCTGTTATGGCCCTTAAATTGCTGTCAGAGCTGATGCCTAATGTAACTCTGATCCTCTGGAATTAATAAAATACTTGCTCACAATTGGAGCATACTAAGTCCCAGTTCTCAGAGCCAAGATAGGCAAAGCATAGAATTGCATATACTTCATTCCTGGTGGCTGTTAAAAAAAATAAAAAAGCAGTCATCATAGATTGTGAATCTCAATGGAAGACAGATGAGAGGGATGGGTTGTATAACCCGTTCCTGCCCAGGTATTTTTCTACTCAAAAAAGTGGCATTTCTCCCCCAGGGCTGAAAGCAGCTGAGGAGTTTAATCATTTAATGGCAGGAAGGCAAAAGAATAAAGTAACTCTGCACCCATTCTTTCACTTGTATGCATAGCTTATTAAGACTGCTTTTGGCCAAAGACTAAAAGACATGGAATTCCATGCCAAGCCTAGTTTAGCTTTCATTGAATGGTAAGCTTATGTCTGGGCTGTGCCACTTCATACTCTGTTAATGGAATGTTCTTCCATACTGAAAATATTCTCAGACACAGAAAACTATTTGTTAGATGTCTGGAAGACATCCCTACCATGCCACTGCAGGGCTTTTAAAAAAAAAATGGCAATAGTGCTGAAGCAATAACAGATTTTTTTTAAAGCCCTCAAAAAGCTCTCAGGTGTTATGGCAGGGAAAGTGGCAGTCACAGGAGGCTGAAGGAAAATCATACTTATGTAGATGGGACCTTAAGCACACACCTTCCTGACTGTATAGCATGATAATGCACATGGATTGTGCTCTTTGTAAAAGATTGGAGCAAAGCAAGCTTGGTAATCAGCATTATGAAGATGGGGAAAGGAAGTTTGGAGTATTATTACAGCATGATTTCATATGGTGGTTCTGGGTGGGGGGGAAACCCTCTCCTGACTGGAAGCTGAAGTGTAGAAAGCCTCAATGTCAAAGCAGCGTGTAGGAAACCCAGTTGCCCTCTGATTTAACACTGAGTATTTCCTTAGCTGGTCCTAGGTCCTTGTTTCAAAAAAACTCACCAATGAGCAAACTCCTTAAGCCAAATCAGGTAGTTGTTCTCCATTTTTAAAAAACAGGGTTTTTCAGATATAATAAGACTAGCTCAGGAGAACACAGCTATGTTCTACTGAAGATACGATTAAAATGTAGATAATGCTTAAAACGTACGGATAACATTTAATCAGTTGGTTTCTGTTATCCTACCTCATCCCCCAGTCTTTATGATCAAAATTTAATAAAGAGCTCTTGCTCCACCCCTACTCTGCAACAAATGCTACTTTATGAATTTAATTTTGCTGTGATGAAGTTGGAGTATTTTGATTCTCTGATCATACATATTTTAAATTTCTCTAGGCAAAAGACATTGCAATGAGCCAGTGTTCAGAGGCTACTATGAGCAAGGCACCTCGGCAGCGTGGGCGTTGGTCCCAACCGACCAGCAGCCTAGAGATGACAGTTAAATCCATGCTTGATTTACGCCAGCTGGAGTCCTACTCAGTCTCCCGGTCTCCTAGCCGAGACTCCATGTCCCAGGCCAGCAATGGGGATGACCAAGAAGATTATGCTGATCTCCCTCTGCAAGTCAACAATGTAAGAACTGTTCTTCTCAATGGATAATAATAACAACACTGACTTTGTTCATCGCTCTGAGTGGGACACTATTCTGTCTCGAAGAGTGGTATATAAGCATAGTTGTTATGATTATTTGTGACTGTAGCTGAGCAATTGTCCTGGCAAGTAACTTATTAGAGGCCAATAGAGATCCTCTAATGTCCCTTTCAAATAGGGCTGCAAACTCCAGGTTGGGAAATTCCTGGAAATTTGGGGGTAGAGCCTGGGAAGGTTGAGGTTTGGGGAGGGACCTCAGCGGGGTATAATATCATAGAGTACACTGTCCAAAGCAGCCATTTTCTCCAAGGGAACTGATCTCTGTTGGGAAATCCTTTGTAATTCCAGGAGATCTCGAGGCCCCACCTGGAGGCTTATAACCATACTCCCAAATAATATTGGAAGCTATAGAGTTCCCTATAATAATTGCAAAAAACCTTGCAAAATTCTCTGCTCAAGCAGTGATAACCGGGGGGGGGGGCAGTGTACAAAAAAATTCTAATGAATCCAAATCTAGGTTTCAGAGATACCCCCCCCCCAAATTGGTATCCCTGAAGTTCAGTTAGAGAATCCAAAATTTCTCCAACCATTATTTACTATGGGGGAAATTATCCTAGGGGGTTAGGGTGCTTTTTTAAAGCAAACTGCACCAAATTCGTGGGGAAACTACTCCTGACTGTTCACTAAAGACCCTCCAAATTTCAGGACGATTGGACCCTGTGGGCCCCTGCACAAGGTGTCCCCAGCCACTCCTCTATTGTTTGCTATGGGGAAAACATTTTCAGGGGATGCAAAGGCATTCCCTGGCCAAAAGCCAGTCCCAGATGCAAGTCCCACTCCCAATGCAAGCTGAACCAACAACGCCCAGCAGAATTAAACTACAGCATGGGAACCTATGTCAAACCAGAGAACTCCAGTGTCAAAGTAGAGAACCCCAGGGTCAAACCAGAGAATCTTCCCCAACTGAAGCAAGGGGGTGAGGCTTGATGGAGCTGTGACATTTAAAAGGTGGCTGGCAGCTGCTTGAAGGGCTCTTTTGGAGCTTGGGCAGGGTAGACAGACAGGATAGGAATCCACTCTGTTTGCTGCCTCATCTCTTATCCCCTGCCAGCCCTGTGCTGCTCTCCTGCCACAGTTTGAAGCTTGCCTCCACTTCGCACCACTGCCCTCTCACTCGATGCTTCTCCGCCTCTACTGGGCTGTCTGCATGCTTTTCTCTGGGAAGTGAGGGCTGAGGGCCAAATAATCCAGTCCATCAGAGTTCGACTTGCTGGGTCTGATCCTGGATTCTCTAATGTGAACCGGCATAGATGGCTTATGCCAAATCAGCATAAATCTTGCTATTTAGCCAGTTCATGAATCCCAGTTTGCATACCCCTAGTCATAAATAGTCACATTTCTGTATTTCTTTTCCAGGTTGTAGACTACACACCTCCTCAAGAAAACCAACCCTGTGTCCGACCTCAAGTTATTCGTCTTATATCCTGTGAGGATGGGATTTTCTCCCAGGAACTGGAGCCTTCTGAGAGTGAGAAGTGTGTGATCTATCCAGAAGAAGATGACATTCACCCTACAGATATTAGCAGGTAAAAATATAAATTCCTTTCTGTGCCTTACATTTGAGCCACATTTGATTGCCTTTTATCCTCAAATTGAGGGTGTTTATTGAAATAATCTGCTGCAGGCTCATGCCAAAATTAATTGATATAAGAGTTTTATAGGTTCTGGCCTAGCCAGCTTCCAAAGTGTAGAGAGCTGTGGCCATTTTAAATAATCCTTGTGACTAAAATCATGCATATGAACAGCCATCACTAGATTTCTCCGTTAATTACTATCCCGTGAGATTCTTGTCTTCTCCTGTTGTCAGTCTTGCTTGTTCATCATTATCTGGGATGAAATTTAGTAAGAGAATGATCTAGAAACAACTAAGGCAGGTGGTATTTTGAGATGCCAGTGTTCAGTTTTGGTCTTCTGTTCATTTTCAGTCTTATTTAAAAAATGCACTCGGTGCAATGTAAAGATGACAAAAACAGACGCACATTCTCTCTACCTTGTGCATTTGGGAGAGGGGTATAATGTTAGCTTGTGCAAACATTGCCAGCACTTCACCCCTAAGGCCAGATCTCTTCCGTCATCATTGGTATTCAAGGAGAAGCAATCAAGGCATAGGCAAGGCCACCATTCAATGCCTGCCGATAGGGAGGGAAAGAAGCTAAACAGTCTGGGGAAAAAACTTTGTACGTCTGCATAACTAATTATGCTGCTATTATGGGGGCTTACCAGATACTCCTTTGGGATAAGATGGAGGTGTATAATAACCATCTGTCAGAGGACCAGAAAGTTTTAGTCAGGGTGATCCAAGAGGGGGCGATTATGCTATCTAAATAGCTGATAAATGCTGGGAGACACATGGCTGACTTCCACCAGGGCTCTAGCATCAGCTGTAGATCTCCGAAGGCTTTCATGGCTCTGGTCCACAGCTCTGGCTATTGAGATGAGAAGCAGGGTGGAAGATCTACTGTTCAAGGGTGAGATGTTATTCTCCACAAAAACGGATTAATATCTATCCCTAAAGCAGAAGGAACAGCAAACCGCAAGGCCTTATGGAGTGTTGCCGTCTTCTCAGCCATCAGGTTCTTGCCCCTTCTACAGCCAGCAGCAGTAGCCACACTGTAGAGGTCGCTATTCCAGATACCAATCCTACCAACCTCAGTATCTTCATACTGCCAATATCTGCCAGTCAGGGGCGTTTTCAGAGGTGTAAGCCAACTCATAAACGGAGACAAGGGGTCTCATCAGCTGGGAGCAACAACTTGAGTCACAGAAACAGTTTTGACTAACACAAGGGGAATATGTTGTTTTTTGGTGATAGACTAACCCACTTTTGTGCAGCCTGGGCATCTATCATTACAGATATTTGGGTGTTAGAGATGATCACAAGTGTTATAAAATTGAGTTTAATAGTTCTTGGTGTCTGAATCTTCCTCGTAAATCTACTTGAGATACTTTACCTGAGCTGGCTAATAAGTTGTCAGCAGTGCTAGAAAAGGGAGGTGTACAACAGGTTCCAGTATCTGAACCTAGACTGGGATATTATTCCAGATTCTTCTTGGTCCACAAGAAGGATTGTGGTTTTAGACCAATACTATAATAATAATAATAACAACAACATTTGATTTATATACCACCCTTCAGGACGACTTAACACCCACTCAGAGTGGTTTACAAAGTACGTCATTATTATCCCCACAACAACAACACCCTGTGAGGTGGGTGGGGCTGAGAGAGCTCCTAGAAGCTGTGACTGACCCAAGGTCACCCAGCTGGCTTCAAGTGAGGAGTAGGGAATCAAACCCAGTTCTCCAGATTAGAATCCCACACTCTTAACCACTACACCAAACTGGCTTCTAGATACGATCTTCTAAATACTAAACCTGAGGGATTTGAACATGATGGTCAGAGTATGTAAATTTAGACTGGTAACACTCAATATGGTGTTATAATTGCTGCCTCATGGTTCCTGTTTTGCAGTCTTGGACCCTGAAGACATTTATTTTCATATCTCTGTCCATCCATCCCACAGGAAATTTCTAAGTTTTCAGTTTGGGGAGACCACATATCAATACCAGGTCCTACCATCTGGGATAGCTACGGCCCCAAGAGTATTCACCAAGTTCATGGCAGAAGTAGTTGCACTCCTGAGAACTAGAGGCTGTTCCGTTTACCCTTATCTGGATGACAGCGCCGGATCTAGGGTTGCCGGCGCCCTAGGCTGACCACTTCGGCACGCGCTCCCCCTGCTGCGTGATGACGTCACTTCGCTGACGTCATCACACAGGGCGGAACGGCGGAGGCAGCATGCGGGGCTGGGAAGCTGCCCGCGCCATTCACCTTCCCGCAGGCAAATGGCGCGGGCGGCCTCGCAGCCCCCCGCACTGCCTTTTGCCTGCCCTGCAGGACAGGGGGCGGCTGGCTTGCCACGCACCCCCTGCCCTGCAGGGCAGGCAAAAGGCAGCGTGGCCACCCGCGCCATTCACCTGCACTGCAGGATGGGGTGGCTGGCCGCTCCCTGTCCTGCAGGGCAGGTGAATGGCGTGGGCGGCCCCGCAGCCCCCTGCGCTGCCTTTTGCCTGCCCTGCAGGACAGGGGGTGTGCGGCAAGCCAGCCACCCCCTGTCCTGCGGGGCAGGCGAAAGGCAGCGCGGGGGGCTGCAAGGCTGCCTGCACCCTCTGGCAGCTGGCAGCTGCTCCCGGCATCCCCTCCCTGGTGGCGCCGGGGGCAGACTACCCCCCTGCCCCCCCCCCCCTCGATCCAGCCCTGCTGGATGACTGGTTGATTTCTACCCATTCTAAAGAGGTCTTACAGGAACATATAGACCTGATCTTAGAGACATGCCAGCATTTGGGATTAATGATGAACTTCAAGAAGTCCAACATCACGTTGTCTAGAAAAGTGCTATTTATTGGTGCATTACTAGATTCCTCTTTAAATAAGGCTTTTCTCCTTCTGGAGAGGGTACAGAAACTGTAGTCAGAGCTGTGATAATTTGTAGATTCCAATTGACACTGAAAATTCAAATGCTTCTTGGACTGACAGCTGCGATGACAGCCGTAACTCCCCAGGCAAGGTTGCACATGAGGGGTCTACAACTAGGTTCCTATCAGTCCATAATCCCACAGTCCATGAACAGAATAAAAAGTAGTATATTTCCAGAGCGCTTGTGAAGTCACTGGTGGTTATCCGAGCCCCATCTACTTAGAAGGGTCCAGTTCGGTTCTCCAAAAATCAAAGCCACAGTTACCAGAGATAATTCAGTGGAGGGTTGGGACCACACTGTGACCATTTCACAACCCATGGCACTTGGCTGAAGGGTGAGAGAAGTTTACAAATCAGTGCTTTTGAAGAAATGGGAGCAGTTCATTACGTGCTTATCTCCTTCGCAGATATCATGCAAAGCAAACATGTCCAAATACTTATGGACATCTGTATGGCCATGTTCTACATAAACAAGCAGAGAGGCATTACTTCAAGGACCCTCTGTGTAGAATCCCTGTTGATATGGGATATACGATCCTTTTGTGTGCCCTTTGGCCTCTGTTCTGGAATATCTATTGAATCTAGAACGTGCTGGGCTTTCTTTCTCTTCTATTAAGGTATATCCAGCTGCAATATCAGCATTCCACTTTCCCATGGACAAAAAGACAGTTTTCTCACATATCTAAACTGTTTCTGAAGGGTCTTTAGAACATGCTTCCTCCAGTGACCCGAATTGTACTTTATTGGGTCATTGAAGCTGGTACTGGCAAGACTGATGGCTAAGCCATTTGAACCCCTAGCCACTTGTCCTTAAGAATCCTTTCAATTAAAGTGGCATTCATCACAGGAGTTACTATTACTTGTATTTTTCCCTTCTCCAACATCTGAGGTGGAGAGGACACTCCATACTTTGGAGGTAAGGATGGCTATACTCTTTTATCTAAACTGTATGGCAGCATTCAGGTCAGATGTCCAACCTTTGTTTGGTATGCGGGCCCAAATAGAGGGGAAAGCCCACCTAAACCATTGCCAGATGGGTAGTTTAGGCTATTAGGATGTGCTATGAACAAACTGACTTCCGCTGGAAGTCCATACCTATTCTACCAGGCATCACAGGCATCTTCAGCTGCTCTGCTTAAAGGTGCTCCTCTACAAGATATCTGTAGAGCCACAACATGAACATCAGTTGATACTTTCATCAGGCATTACTTCCTAGACATAAATAACAGGAGGGAAGCAGCTGTGGGTCAAGCAGTCCTGCAAATACTGATTTCATAAAGAGTGTACCCCTCCTCCATCGGTAAATGGCTTGTTAATCTCCCATGTGGGACTGCACAGAAGGCCGAAAATGAAAACAGGCTTGCAGTTACCTGTAACTGTTGTTCATTGAGGTCTTCTGTGCAGGCACACGTACCCTCCCTCCTACCTTGCTGTGTCCTTTTCACTACTTACCTGGAGAGTCTGGCAGCTAAGGAGAAACTGAGGGTGGGGGACATTGCTTATCCCAGAGAGTATGCTGTTTTGGTGGGAAACAGTCTGCATCTGTGCTCTGGGAAGGGGTGGATGCCCCCTAGAGGAAACTTTAACTACAGAACTTACTGATTGGCAGGCCTGCACATATGCAGTCCCATGGGCGCCTGCATAGAAGACCTCAGTAAACAACAGTTTACCTGTAAGTCCAACCCTGTTTCATCATGACTTAGAGAAATGATGTGGTGAAAGAGGTATTGTAGAAATAAGGGAAACTAGATCCCCTTCTCCTGTCTTTGTCTATCTGGGCAGGGGGTTGGACTAGACATTCTGATGGGCAAACTGGAAGACTGTGGAGTGGACTATAGGACAGTTCGGTGGATAGGGAACTGGTTGGAGGACCGCACTCAAAGAGTGGTGGTCAACGGCATTTCATCAGATCATAGAATCATAGAATCATAAAGTTGGAAGGGGCCATACAGACCATCTAGTCCAACCCCCTGCCCAGTGCAGGATCAGCCTAAAGCATCTCTGACAAGTATTCATCCAGCCTCTTCTTGAAAACTGCCAGTGAAGGGGAGCTCACCACCTCCCTAGGCAGCTGATTCCACTTTTGAACTACTCTGACCGTGAAAAAGTTTTTCCTAATATCCAGCCGGTACCTTTGTGCATGTAGTTTTAGCCCATTGCTTCGCGTCCTACCCTCTGCTGCCAACTGGAACAGCTCTTTGCCCTCCTCCAAATGACAGCCTTTCAAATATTTAAAGAGAGCAATCATGTCCCCCCTCAACCTCCTCTTCTCCAAACGAAACATTCCCAAGGCCCTCAGCCTTTCCTCGTAGGGCTCAGTCTCCAGACCCCTGATCATTCTTGTCACTCTCCTCTGCACCCTCTCGATTTTGTCCACATCCTTTTTGAAGTGAGGCCTCCAGAACTGCACACAATACTCCAGGTGTGGCCTGACCATGGCAGTATAGAGAGGGGCTATGACCTCCTGCGATTTCGATGCTATGGCCCCTTTGATACAACCCAGGATTGAATTAGCCTTTTTTGCCACCGCATCACACTGACTGCTCATATTCAGTTTACAGTCCACTCTTACCCCAAGATCCCTTTCACATATACTACTGCCCAGAAGTGTATCCCTCATCCAGTATTTGTGCTTCCCATTTTTGTGGCCCAGATGTAATACTGTGCACTTGTCTTTGTTGAATTGCATCCTATTCACAGCTGCCCACTTCTCCAGAGTATTCAGGTCTTGTTGAATTTTAATTCTATCTTCTTGGGTGTTTGCTACCGCTCCCAATTTGGTATCATCAGCAAATTTAATGAGCAGCCCTTCCACTCCTTCATCCAAATCATTGATAAAAATATTGAAAAGTACCGGGCTCAAAACCGAGCCCTGCGGCACCCCACTGGACACCTCCCTCCAATCTGATGAAATGCTGTTGACCACCACTCTTTGAGTGCAGTCCTCCAACCAGTTCTCTATCTACCGAACTGTCCTATAGTCTACTCCACAGTCTTCCAGTTTGCCCATCAGAATGTCATGGGGAACCTTATCAAAAGCTTTACTGAAATCCAGATAAATCACGTCAACAGAGTTCCCCCGATCCATTAAGCTGGTCACTCGATCAAAGAAGGAAACCAGGTTGGTCTGGCAAGATTTATTAGGAACAAAACCATGCTGACTTCCCCGGATCACTGAGCGGTCCTTCAGATGCTTACAGATTGATCCCTTTAAAATCTGCTCTAATATCTTCCCAGCAACAGAAGTCAGACTGACCGGCCTGTAGTTTCCCGGGTCATCCTTCCTCCCTTTCTTAAAGATTGGGATAACATTCGCTCTTCTCCAATCTTGTGGCACATCCCCAGTCCTCCAGGAGGCCTTGAAGATGATGGACAGGGGTTCTGCAAGTTCTCTGGAAAGTTCTTTCAGCACTCTTGGGTGCACCCCATCCGGCCCAGGGGATTTGTATTCATCCAGTGCAGCCAGATGCCTCTCCACTACCTCTCTGTCAATGTCAATTAGGCACTCAGGTGTCCTGCCACATTTTCTACTATCTCTAGATGTGCCTGAGTTCTTCAGGGAGAAAACAGAGGCAAAAAAGTCATTAATCCTGTCTGCTTTTTCTCTGTCCTGCATCAGAGTTTCTCCATCTACTCCCAACAGCGGCCCAATTGCCTCTTTTACCTTGCGTTTGCTTCTCACATATCTGGAGAAGTTTTTCTTATTGTAGCGAGCCCTCCTGGCCAGACCCAGCTTGTACTGAGCTTTGGCCTCTCTGATGGCTGATCTGCAGTACCTAGTAACCCTCATATACTCCTCTTTAGAGGTCTGTCCTTCTCTCCATTTCTTGAACATTTCCTTTTTCTCCCTTAGCTTATTCTGGAGCTCTCTGTGCATCCACATCGGTTTCTTGGAGCCCTTACCATGTTTCCGTCTTGCTGGGATAGTGAGGGCCTGAGCTTGCAAAAGCTCGTGTTTGAGAATGGCCCACCCTTCACTCGCTCCTTTCCCTTCCAGCACACTCCCCAACGGAATGACTCTCATCAAGCCTCTGAGTTCATCGAAGTTGGCCCTACGAAAATCTAACCTACGAGTCTGGCTATGAACTTCCTTGCAACTGGAATTCAAGAAGGACATGGTCACTTCCCCCTAAGGTCCCTACCACCTTCATCTCATCTACCAATTCTTCCCTGTTAGTTAATATCAAGTCTAGTATGGCCGAACCCCTTGTAGCTTCCTCCACCTTTTGAAAAAGGAAGTTATTGGCCAGGCAGGTCAGGAAATTGCGTGATTCATGACGCTTTGCTGAGCCTGTCTCCCAGCACACATCGGGGAAGTTGAAGTCACCCATAATTACAAGGTTCTGATGTCTGGATACTCTGCCAATCTGTTCAAAGAGGGCAGCATCCATTTCTTCTCGCTGGTCAGATGGTCTGTAGCAGACTCCAACAATAATACCCTTTGTCCTTCCTCCCCTTATTTCTACCCATATACTTTCCACCGGGCTGTCCGCCCCATTCTGCATAACTTCTTGACAATCAAGCCCTCTCCTCACATACAACGCCACTCCACCTCCTCTTCTACACTTCCGGTTTTTCTTGAACAACTCATACCCATCCACTAGCACATTCCAGTCATGGGAATCATCCCACCAAGTCTCAGTAATTCCTACTATATCATAGCCCTCTGTTTGCAATAGAAGCTCAAGCTCTTCTTTCTTATTGCCCATACTTTGGGCATTGGTATATAGACACTTGTAGCCTTGTACCTTTGTTTGACCTTTCCTACCCAGGTGGGTCCCCACTGTGTTCACTTCATCATTGAAGTCGCCATGTCGATCGTCCCCTGCCCCTTGCGGCATCAGTTTAAAGCTCTCCTGATGAAGTTCTCCAGGTTCGTTCGATTGGAGGGAGGTGTCCAGTGGGGGTGCTGCAGGGCTTGGTTTTGGGCCCGGTACCTTTCATTATTTTTATCAATGATTTGGATGAAGGAGTGGAAGGGCTGCTCATTAAATTTGCTGATGATACCAAATTGGGAGCGGTAGCAAACACCCAAGAAGATAGAATTAAAATTCAACAAGACCTGAATACTCTGGAGAAGTGGGCAGCTGTGAATAGGATGCAATTCAACAAAGACAAGTGCACAGTATTACATCTGGGCCACAAAAATGGGAAGCACAAATACTGGATGAGGGATACACTTCTGGGCAGTAGTATATGTGAAAGGGATCTTGGGGTAAGAGTGGACTGTAAACTGAATATGAGCAGTCAGTGTGATGCGGTGGCAAAAAAGGCTAATTCAATCCTGGGTTGTATCAAAGGGGCCATAGCGTCGAAATCGCAGGAGGTCATAGCCCCTCTCTATACTGCCATGGTCAGGCTGCACCTGGAGTATTGTGTGCAGTTCTGGAGGCCTCACTCCAAAGAGGATGTGGACAAAATCGAGAGGGTGCAGAGGAGAGCGACAAGAATGATCAGGGGTCTGGAGACTGAGCCCTACGAGGAAAGGCTGAGGGCCTTGGGAATGTTTCGTTTGGAGAAGAGGAGGTTGAGGGGGGACATGATTGCTCTCTTTAAATATTTGAAAGGCCATCATTTGGAGGAGGGCAAAGAGCTGTTCCAGTTGGCAGCAGAGGGTAGGACGCGAAGCAATGGGCTAAAACTACATGCACAAAGGTACCGGCTGGATATTAGGAAAAACTTCTTCACGGTCAGAGTAGTTCAAAAGTGGAATCAGCTGCCTAGGGAGGTGGTGAGCTCCCCTTCACTGGCAGTTTTCAAGAAGAGGCTGGATGAATACTTGTCAGAGATGCTTTAGGCTGATCCTGCACTGGGCAGGGGGTTGGTCTAGATGGTCTGTATGGCCCCTTCCAACTCGATGATTCTATGATTCTATCTCAGCCTCACACAGTTTAATGCTCCTTTCCCTATTTTTCCTCATCTGAGCAAAACTTCACTGTGGATGTTTTATTTAATTCCCCTCTACAATGTATATACTGTTATGTCTGTGACCTCTAGATGCAACTATGTGAGTTGTTTTCATTGAAGAGATTTGCAGTCAGAACCATTAATTGTCTTCCCACTCCGCATAAACCCTGTGATAGAGAAGATAGAAAATGGGGGCAGGGAGCATTTTTGGTTGGTGTTCAGAAGCACAGTCGGCACAGAACTTTTAAGCTGTTGGAACATCAGTAAAGGTAAATATACCCACCATTACTAGCTGTAGTGCTTGAGTTCAGCTATAATGAGTAGGGTTCAAACTTCTCCCAAGTATTGGATAGAACCAAACATTTTTGTTTACAGTTGTGAGGCTGCAAGAAACCATTAGCTGCACTTGGAAAAACACACCGTTTCAGTGAGAGTGGACTCAGGTTGTTGTCATGTGATGTGCTGTGTGACCTTCCATTTTGTGCAAATTAATGTGTGTCCAGCAATTGGCTTGAGTTTTCTGTATAAAGTGCTACCAAACGGTATGTATCTAGGTAATAATTTAAACCTCAGGCTTGGTACAAATATTACTCTTGAGGTCTGATTTAGAATACCATTTATCTGTGAGAGAGCTATATAAAGACTGTATATTCATCAGCTCACTTGAATGTTCTCCTGCAATGTTGGAAAGGTTTAGATAGCATTGGCCTTTGAATACTGACTAGATAGCAATGGTCTTGCTTGGTGTTGGGCAAATTTATATCATTCAGAGCGGAAGGAATAGTCCAAATATCACTGCCGAAGCTCTATGAAGTGCAAAATAACTTTATATAAATGGTGATTTAATAAGGCTTGAAAAAACTCATCTCTTGTCATGATCATAAGATTATTATCACGTGTAAGTTCTGTAAGAGTTGAATTTTTTAAATTTTAAAAGTACAAGGCAAACACCTATTCAAATTCTGTATTCCTGCCTTTCTCTCGCAGTGACTTCCAGGTAAAGGCACTCCCCCATGGGAAGCTAGGTAGAGGCTACAACAGTAGTGGATGTCCAGATAAACACAGCCCTGACAGTGCCTGCTCTGTGGACTACAGCAGCAGCCGACTATCAAGTCCAAATGAAGGTGAATGATTCAAACAGTATTTATTTAAAACATTTTTTCCCCTGTGAGAGGCAAAGCAACTGACAACAGAATTCAAAACTTATAAACAAAACAACGCCTTGAAACAATAAAAACAGAGAGACAGAAAAAGTTCTCTTTCAGTGCCACAAACCATCCTCAGATGCTGTACTATACTTCCCAGATATACACAATCTCCTGAAACACCTTGCAGTAGATACACCTTTCTCTCAGGAGACCATTGTATATAAATGGACACCTGTAGTGTAAAGGCATAAGACCGGGCAGTGGCAGTAAAAGATGGAAGACCAGAGTTTCTACACAGGTTCTTACAAGGAAGGGCTTTAAATATGAAAACTGGAACATTGTATTGAACCTGGAAACAAATGGGCAACTAATATAGATTACTTCAAAATGGGTACATCTACCAAAACAGCTAGCTCCAGATAATTGAGCAGATCCTATCATTCCACTGAGGGACAGTTATTTATTAAAATATTTATACACTACCTTTCCTTTTGGATCAAGTTTTGAACCTTCCTCCAACCTAAATGGCCCTTCTGTTGGAGAAAGAACCACTTAAGTTAAAGGAAGGCTCCTTAGGCTGAAGGAAGGCTACTTTGAACAATGGTTGGATCCACTCCAATAGCTAGATTGCAGTGTTTGTGACGAGCCATTCATAGTATGGTACAGTACTCTAGCCTCAAAGTTACTGTAGCATGGATCAGGTCATCTGGGTTGAAAAGGAGATAATTTCTGTGTTAGATAAAATTGGGGAGGCTTACTTGCTTTTTCTAACTAGAGTTGAATGTACTTACTCCTAAGCCTTTAGCTAAGTTTTTTTTTACTGACAGACTCCCCCATCAAAAGTGGGTAGCCCAGTCCCCACATCAGCATTGCCAGCCAGCACCACCTCTTCTTATCTGGATTTGGCTTCAGTTTGTTCTCCCTAAGACACCTATCCACAGAATCTAGGTATTGGCCTTAGGGGAGAGATGGCTACTTCTATAGGCTTATTCAAACAGAGAACTGTCATCAACATCTTAACAGCACAGCTGCCAAATTCTGTATGACCTCACTGAATGATGTTTTCTGTCCTTCAGGCACCAGGCCAAGACATTTGTTTTTACCCAAGCATTTAACTGCGGAACTGTTTTAAAGCTGTTTTTATTATTTGCTTCTAGCCTGAGGACCATATCATGGATATCAAACCAAACCAAGATAGAAGCATTACTTTTGTCAGCATAAGTTTTCATGTTTTTAACGTGGCATTTTCTACCTCAGATTCTGAGAGTACAGAACCTCTCAGCGTTGACGGTACCTCAGACTTGGATGAACAGGGAGAAGGAGAAGATGAAGAGGAAGATGTGGGCATTGGACAGTTGGGAGGAGAAGTTCCTAGAACTCCAGATCAGGAGAAGTTCCTCAAGCAACATTTTGAGACTCTGGCCAGTAATGGTGAAAAGGGTACATTTGAAAACAGTAGAAGAATGCTGTCTCTGATGTTTCATAACACATTCCTATAAATCTATGTAGACCATTTGTGGCTCTCACTTGGCAACTGTGGAACTAAATACTTTCAGTGGGATTAATGAAGTTACTGAGAAGTGAGGTGGATGGCTCTACCTGCAATCCAAGGAATGGAGAGAATGGAGCCTGTGTAAAATAAGTTCTGATGGGCTTGCCAAAATGTTTTTTTTCCTTTTACTGACATGGAGAAACACATTATGGCCTTGACCCACATGTTTGTGCTGGGAATTAAATGGCAGTGTGATGGCCTCCTAGTGGAAGAATTGGGCACAGAAATCTCTGAAGAACAGGAATGTGGCTGGAGGTTATAGGCATTCTGGGCCAACAAATGGGGAAAGTGGGTGGTTCTTCTTCGGCTCTAAGGGTAGGGGGCAACAGCTGAACTGAGTTTTATTTTTTTCTTAGGCTGTCTTCATACTCTTTAAACTGACACATGCTTCAACTTGATCTGTTTGTATGCCCTCCCTCCACACCTCTTGTCTAGGAAATCCCCATTAGAAAGTAATTCTGGTTTCCTGTGATGTGCAAATATAGATAGGCCCATCAACTGGAGTTCTTACCCCTCCACACATACTGAGATTCTAAACCTTAATTTAATCCTGGAAACAAACTAGGCTTGCACACAGGTCAGCTTGAAGTAATCAAAGAACAAACCAGGGACCGCAGTCCTATGAGACCTAACAAAATAAAGCTAACGGTAATGTAATTTTTAATATATAATATTAATATCATTTTTTATTTTTTTGTTTTTTAAATTGTAACGTGTAAGGTGCAAAAGGTGCAATCTTATACTAAATCTAGTAACTATGAACTCTTTATAACCATTCAGTTGGTACCCCAAGTAACACACTTTCTTTCAACCAATGCTTCCCAAACCAGGTAAGTATCATAGTTCATATCAAAAAAGTCCTTTTGTAATTCTTTTTTCTTATTCTCTTATGCAGGCAGACAACTGTTGGTGGAGAACACAAGCTGTGTCCGATGGGAAGCAGTGATCTGGGAAAGTTGGCAACTGGTGCGTTAGCAACTAATACATCCTGTTTTGCAAAGCTTCTTCATAAGCCACATTCAAAGAGCCTACAGAGTATAAAAATATTTACAGAACTAACAATAATAACTATACAATAAATAGACAATAAATATCATATGTCCATAGTCTTATAAATATCCTATAAATATTTTTTTAAAACTTACATCTCCATATAGAATCAATTCATTCCATGCATTGGTGATCATTCCAGTATACAGGGCACGAAAACTTACATCAAGGACACTATGTCCTTTATAAAATCTATTGAGGAATTATACCTCCCTACCAAAGCTTGCCTCATGACTATGGACATGGAGGCTCTCTACAAATCCATTCTTCATGAGGAAGTGAAATGTGTCATTGAACACACGCTCTTCTCACAACCAGAACAACCCCCTCCCACCCCATTATTACTCAACCTGCTGCATATAATTTTGGAAAGAAATTATTTTAGGTTCCTCAGCCAATTTTTTTTACCAAGGTGTGGCCATGGAGTGCCCAGCGGCACCCAGCATTGCAAATCTTTATATGGTCAACCTGGAGGAAAAATTCTTTTTGAACCCTGCTGTTAACCCTTTCTTTGAACAGATTCTTACTTTCAAAAGATACATTGATGATGTGTTCATTATAATAATGGGGCTGGACTATGCAAATGATTTAGGAAAGTGGATGAACACTGTTGACAGTAATATAAAATTGACTTGGCAGGCTCACACTCACTGTGTTAATTTTCTAGATGTGGTTGTATACAAATTATCTGAACACAAACTGGGGGTAAGACCTTTCAGAAAAAGTACAGACAGATGGGCTTACCTGCATTATACGTTGCTCCACTCGGGGAATTTAAAGAACAACATCCTGTTTGGACAATTTCTGCAAATCAAACGTAATTCATCCATGGAGATAGACTTCCACAGGGATAGAATGGGGGAGGTTTTCATTTCTAGGGGCTATGCCCCTTAGAGTAATTGACAAAGCTAAGAAACTCGTTATTGTCCCCAAAAAACAAGATGCCAAGTGAAAATATTAAATGGTCCATTGATTTCACTTCCTTGGCTCTTCAAATCTCTAGGATTATTAAGCAGAATTGGCATATTATCCAGAGTACACCTGGTTGTGAAACTCTTCCTACTATAGGGTACAGAAGAACTAATAGTCTAAAAGATATATTGATTCATTCGGATTTGAAAGAAAATAGAACTCAGCAGAAACTACCACAGGGACATTTTTCCTGTAGTCATTGCAGTGTGTGTGCATTGTCTGTCAAAACTGAGACCATCAAACACCCTAAAACAGGCAGGTCTTTATTTTCTAAGGACTTCTCCACATGTGCTACATCTTGTGTTGTGTAGGTAATAGAATGTTTTTGTGGCCTTTTATGTATAGGAAGCACCTCACACCCTATAAAAATCAGGATTCAAGAACATCTCTCTAAAATCAGGAATCATGTCAGTGAAGCCCCACTTGTACAACACTTCTGTAAACATCATCAACAGGAATGTGAGCTCAGATTCTGTTTTACAAGTCTTAGATCCAAATCGACATATGCGTATGCAGAAATTATTGTTACAACGTGAAGCACAGTGGATCTTTATACTTGACAGTTTGGCCTCTAGGGGCCTTAACCAAGAGATTGATTTTGCTGCATTTTTATAATAATGGAATATGTCCCTTTAAGATTAGTTATGTGTTTTTGGGTATATCGCTTCAAGCCTCTTTTTCTTGTGAAACAATTACCATCTGTATATTAATCCCATTTGACCTGATATCAGTAAAGAATATACTGGAATGATCACCAATGCATGGAATGACATGCATATGGAGATGTAAGTTTTTTAAAAAATATTTATTGGATATTTATAAGACTATGTACATATTTATGATATTTATTGTCTATTTATATTTAATATTGCTGTTCCTGTAAATATATTTATACTCTGTAGGCTCTTTAAATGTGGCTTATGCAAAACAGGATGTATTAGTTGGTAGCACACCCGTTGCCAACTCTCCCGGATCATTGCTCCCCGTCAGATGCCGCTTGCGTTCTCCACTGATGGTTGTGCCTGCATAAGAGAATAAGAAAGAATTACAAAAGGACTTTGAAAATATGAACTGTGATACGTACCTGGTTTTGGAAGCATTGGTTAAATGAAAGTGTTACTTGGGGTACCAATTGAATGGTTATAAAGAGTTCATAGTTACTAGATTTAGTACAAGATTGCACCTTTTGCACCTTGCACTTTGCAATTTAAAAAACGCAAAAATAAAAAAATATTAATATTATATATTAAAAATTACATTACTGTTAGCTTTATTCTGTTCGGTCTCATAGAACTGCACTCCCTGGTTTGTTCTTTGGTTTTCAGAGACCTCCCTTCCATTTTGTTTGCAGCTTGAAATAATACCTTGATGCAGCCTCTGTATGTCTTTAATGGTTTTTTTATGTATTAAATGTATATAAGGGCTAGCATTTATTGATTTTATTAAGAGAGATGGCTTAGAAAATTACATAATACATCACACAAGACCATCAAACCAGTAAAAGAATAATGGGCTGGATCCAGTGATCTGTTTGCACAAAGATCACAGATCTTCCTTGCTTCCCCTTCCCCCCAGCAGCCCCTTCTGACCCCAGTAGAGCTGATTCCCAGAGTCACAGGAACTATGTGGGTCAATGGGCTGCAATCACAAAGGGAAAGGGAGCAAAATCACTCCCTCCAGTCTCATCTTGTCATAGTTCTGCTAATGGAAAAGGCAGGAAGAATAATTTTGCCCCTTTCTCCCTTGTCACTGCAGCCCCTGTCCCATGTGACTCCTGCAACCACGGGAATCAACTCTCCCAGAGTTGGAAGTTGGAATGGGGAAAGAAGGGAAGCCCTGTGATCATTGACACTTTCTGCTGATAGATTCAATAGAATGGCTTGAATTGACTTGAAATCCTATACATTCGAATTCCTACAAATATAAAAGTAATTAACAAAGGGCTGGGCTCGGCAGTAGATTTCCACTAATGAAATAGGGTGGGAGGAATCCTCCCTTCTGCTGCAGACCCCCCAACTTCATCCCCATGCTGTTCTCTAACATCCTCTGCTCCCCAGGAGTAGAATTTTGGGGAACAATTTGGGCTGCAATATGTGTTGCTGAGGGGGGAGCAACAAAGTCATGTTGCACTGACATTAACCCCCTCCATTACTAGAATTTAGTGCTGGTTCCATGCCAAATTACAGTAAGAACAACAGCATGTTCAAACCCAAAAGAGGTACAAAGGGGAGACTATAAAATTTCAGAGTAGTGCACAAAACCCCCATTAGCCTTAAAAAGTAAAACTATTTTTTGAAAGTATGTGACCATGAAGTACTTATGCTATAAACTAAAGGCCACAGGCAACCCCAGCTCACTTACTTGGAATTAAGCATGAATGAAGCAGTACAGTAAACATACACAGGATCAGCCTGCACAGAAAACAAAGTGTAGGACTTCAGGGTGTTGCTTTCCTCACTTCAACTTGTGAGGAAGGTGTACAATGCTAAAGTGAGCTTTAAAAAAATTCCCCTTCCTAGTAAGTTGTATTTTCTTGCCTAAAGCTTGCATGTTTTTTCCTTGAATTCATAGGTGGATCATGTAGGATCCAGGAGAGAACAGAAAACAGCATTTCTTCTCGCTTTCTGTCCCAGTCTCCAGCTCTCAGGTACCATTCCACTTTTTGTTGTCTCCGCTTTTTGTTGTCTCCTATCTTGATCTTCTATACTGACCTTGCTATATTTAAACAAGGAGGCTATCCAAAGGTCTTCTTTATTCTGACTGCTTGAGTTTGAACAGGGTGACATTCAGTATTCCAACCATTTTCACAGTTGTATAAGTAAAACCACTTTGAAAAGGCTGAGGAATTTCTTTTGTCATCTGATTTATTCTTTGCCATTTATGTACTTTGTTTATTTTTGCATTTCATTCAACATGGACAGTGAAAAGCATCCTATTAAGTCTTGTTTCCCTATTAGCTGTATTGTTTTCCTAACATCAAGAAAGTTCCCTATTCTATTGACTATTCTCCAAACACTGCATAAAAAATTTGATGCTGTTTTCTTTTTAAAACTTGGCTTGATGTATTGATTTGGCAGGCAGCCAGCCTAGGGGTAATTGGAAGAAGGATGATCATTTTATGTAATTTACTGAGCATTTTGGATTTATTGAACATTTGTTCTGTTTTTCATGCAAGCAGCACAGAGAAGAGTGGTGTAAATTGGCTGTTGTAAGCCTCAGTGCACCTTCCTCTGCTACAGCCTTTAAGTTATTGTTATAAATCTTGCTTTAGGTAGAAGGGGAGGTTCATGTTTTAATGGGTTTCCCTGCTTTCAACAATTGTATAGTCTTGTGTGAAGATTTCGTGGTAGGCTAAAGTGAGGGTCTGAAGCTGGTACCATAATGAGTAGAGGAACTTATTCCAATATAAATGTGTCCTCCCTTTCTGGAACCTTCCCTTTTGTCTTTTCCCTTCTTCCCATGTTTGCCAAATCCTTCTGTCAAATACAGCAGTCTTGTGTATAATTAGTCCTTGTTCCCCTGCTCCCTATTTTGTTTATCCAAGGGGAAAACATGCTTCTGTATGCTGGATCTGGAAGATACAGTATATTGGCCTTGAGCTGGTTCAGTGGGTCTTGTTCCATTATAAGGATTAGTTACATAGTATTGTTTTGCTTTTTAAAAAACACAACTAACTGCAGTATTGCAATCCTGAATATCCTGTTCTGTCTTTGTTTCTATAGACAATTGTCACTTTCTTCATCTAATCTGGCACTGGATCAAAAACCTGTTGAAGTTCCTGCTTTGTCAAAGCAAGTTCCTGCTAATTTGTTGAAAAATGGGATGGATCACCTGATGGATCACCTGTCCACAGAGAGTGGCAGTGTTCAAAATGATGTGAATGCCTTTAGGTCTCTTTATGTGCACAGAAAGAGAAAATCTGCCTTAGAGATCAACAGTGTTCCTGGAAGACCTCTTGGGCCATTCCCAGATAGTGATGCAGTGATGAGAAAATCCCAGTCAGTTCATGACCTTATTCATAATGGTAAGAAAATGATCAGTATTATGGTGTGTAGTAGGCTCCAAATAGAAACCTGCCCAGCCTCGGAGAAGAGAATGAAATTGCTAGCTTGAAAACTGGATTTGCCTGCCATATGCTCTTTTTGTATATCACAGGGTGACTACAGCTGGGAAACAGGATCTCTTTTTCTCATTGGTGATTGTAGGAAGGTGGTTTCATTTGCTTTCTCTGAAAATTAGCTGTAGCTTTAATAGAGATATTGGTCCCAATCTTCCTGGAAGTTCTGTAGAATCTCTGCCTAGCTTTTCTCCTATTCCATGAATTTCTTTCAGTTATAAACCTAGGGTGATTATTCATGTGCAGTTGTGGGCTGCTTTCTCTTTGTCATGTGCTTTGCAAAGAGGGGAACATGCAAATGAGAGGACCACACCTGTTTTTAGTAACATTTCAAAGGATACTAAGAGCCCCGTGGTGCAGAGTGGTGAGCTGCAGTACTGCAGCCCAAGCTCTGCTCACGACCTGAGTTCGATCCTGGCAGAAGCTGGGTTTAGGCAGCTGGCTCAAGGTTGACTCAGACTTCCATCCTTCTGAGACTGGTAAAATTACCCAGTTTCCTGGAGGTAAAGTGTAGATGACTGGGGAAAGCAATGGTAAACCACCCTGTAAAAAGTCTGCCAAGAAAACGTTGGGATGCGATGTCCCCCCATGAGTCAGTAATGACTCGATGCTTGCACAGGGGACTACCTTTACCTTTACCCAAGGGATACGAAGCTAGCAATAAGAGCCCTGTAGCATTTTTTCAATATAAAGATAACATATTACAGAAAATATCAGGCAGTATGCCCTTTTCTTATGCACCTGCATGTGTAGTGTACTTCGTCACACAGAACTGAACACACAACACTGCTTTTAGCCAGTTCTTCAATTAGAAATTTAGGCATCAGCACTTTGTAGTGGGAGGGAATAAGAAAAGGATGGGGGGTGGGAATCTTTAAAATTCATCGCTGTAGATGATAATGATGATTCACCTAATGTCCCTCAAAAAGAAAGAGAAAAAACTGAGGTGAAATTATTTTTAAAAGGGTTAAATTATTCTGGCTGCACAAATTGCTCCAGACCAGTGTTGTGCATTTATTTCTTCCATTTCCACAGATAAGGTTCCAGGGGTGGTGATGCTTTCTGCCAGGCAACGTCCTCAGACCCTAATGGTAGGTGAGAAGGATTCCAGATCTAATCACTGTCGGATATTGCCTGCAACTTTGTTGAAGATGGATGGCTCCAACTCACTGCAAGCCAAAGACTGTAAAACTACAAAACCAAAGTCCTACATGAACCCTACTACAAGCTTCATGGCCAAGATGTCCCGTAGTATATCTGTGGGAGAAAATCTATGCCTTGGTGATTCTGCAGAAACTATGATTGAGGGAGAGATCAGCCTGCAGGTACCAGAGAAGACACAGTTAAATCCTTCAGGAGACACAGAGAAGATCAAGCCACTCGTAAAAGAAAATGGCCTAGTGAAACCTGCTCTTCAGCAAGCCACATGCTCACCCAAGTCCTTTCACAGCAAGTTAGGCTCTAACCGAGCCCACTTAATCCTCGACATCCCCAAACCATTACCTGACAGACCAACATTGGCTTCTTTCTCACCAGCTGCGAAATCAAAAACGCTAGAGTCTCCCCAGTCACCTGCTTGCACTGGTAAAAAGAAGCAATCCTTTCCTGAAGTACGGACTTCTAAGACAGAAGACCAAGTAGCTGTCCTTTCGGAGCTTGGCAAAGATTGCTCAGCAAACCCCTGTACAGAGATCTTGAAAGAGAATCAAACGTTATTGAGGACTGAAGTCCATTCTGAGCCAGGAGTTACTAATTCCCAGACAAAAGCATTTTCAGATGAATTACCTCCAAAGCTTTCAGAGGACAGTACAGGCAACAGCACCTGCACTGGCTGTGTGGCAGAGACCCAGCATGGGTTTTACCCTCTTGAACAAAGCAGACTGAGGTCTCCCACAACAGTGGCAGCCCCAGCAGAGGACTCAGGTGTGCACAGATACTCATCTCTAATCTTCCCCCTTCTGTCTCCTGTCTTTGTGAATCGCTTCACAATTCCATCTCATTTCTTTACGTCCAGCTTCTGGCCTGTCTCGTCTTGTCTGCACCTGTCACGTTCCATAAGCCATCCTTTCAATGGTGAGACATTTCAATCTGACATTCATTTTTCTGTCTTCTGTTTCAGCTCAGTTTGTCTTCTGTTCTTTGGTGCCTGCAAAGTCTGTTGTTCACTCATTTCCTTGTTTGAAAGGAGAGGAAGGAATAACGAGTAGAAGCAAACAATTTTCCAGTGTTTATATTCTGGGGACAGAAAATGTTTGTGCCAATCATTTGTGTGGACTTCAGTGTTGATTTTTCATGCTGTCTTTTTGTTTCTGCTACTTTATGTATAAATTTCCATTTGTCAGTGGCAGCAAGCAGTGTCTCCCTGCTCGCTACTCTGAATTGTATAGTGACAACCACTGGACGATTGACATTACTGAAACATTTATTTATTCACTTATTCCCCACCTCATTGAATTCTAGCTAATGGAGCTCAATTGGACATGCTCAGGTTTAGAGAAAATAGTAGCCAGCTATTAGATCAGAGTTTATCTGGGCTATACAAGCATAAAATATTTACTTATTTATTTTTATACCCCAGCTTTCTCTCCAATGGGGACCCAAAGCAGCATACATCTTTCTTCTCTGTTCTCTATTTTATGAGGTAGGTTAGGCTGAGTGTGTGACTAGCCCAAGGTCATCCAGTGAGCTTCCAGGGAGAGAGGGGATTCAAACCTGTGCCTCCCAGGTCCTAGTCTAACACTCTAACCACTTCACCATATATATACATGTTCAGTATTTGCATATTATGGTAACCAAGATCTTATGGTAACCAAGATCCCAGTAAGAAGGAAAAATTTTGCTGATTACACTGCAAGAATAGTTGCTTGCTTTACTTTACCGTAGTATCCAGAATTAAAGGCTGTAACATAGTACTACTCACATGTATATTAAGGGTACCATGGACCAATTTTTAAAAATTTAATTCAAACCATGTAAACATTGATGTTGAGGGGAAAAATAGTGCATGCCTGGAGCATACAGGAGCAAATTCCCACTGTCCTGTGGTGTTCTAAGCTGTTGCAGAATTAAAATTGGGGGTCTATTTCTCTGATGGAAAGGTGTGTTGGTAAGATGTGAGACTGAAAGCCTGCATAGAGGCATGCACATTGACTGTATTTGGAGGAGGTATAGTAATATAGGAGATTGTATCACCAAGCTGATAATTCCTTTGGTTGCCGATTGCTTGGCCTGGGTTAATTAATGATAGATGTTAATTAAAACCCTGCTAAGATGAAACGTGTACTTCCTGCTCCTTCTCCTTTCCACAAATCGTTAACATACAAAATGAGAAAATGAAGAAGAGAAAAACTCACTAGTGTGTTTTAAATTCTTTTTTTTTAAAGAAATAATTGTTCTCCATCTCTAAACCCTGAAGGCCACTATGAATGAAATACATATTCATAAAACATCCATTAAATAATTAATACAACTTCACAACATCACTTAATGATAAATGTCAGCTCCATAAAAGATTGCTTTTGATGTGTTTTCTAATTGCCTGCAGGGCCAGATTTTGGTGGCTTGTTCAGTTTCATAACATTGGTACAATACCTAAAAGAAAAGGTGTTGCAGTCAGATTAATAGTGTGCAGGCTGAAAAACTGAGCTCTTTTATCTTTTCCTCTACTATTGGTTTACATTTAACTTTGTACCAAAGTTACCTTAACACATCTGCTTTCAGTCTTTTTCCTTTATCAAATGTGCACATACCCCTGGCCTGTCTAGTGCTTTGAGACTCATGGAGGAAAATGCTGCAGAATGTGAAATATTGTCACCGTACCAGCCCATCTGATATTCATGTCTGAAGGTGCATTTTCACTGCCTCACAAGCCTCATAGTTCATTCATCCAGGTGTTTTCAGCACTTCATCAACTGTCCTGTTTATGGATTTCTGTGCACATATCTTGGTGCCAAATCAAGGGATACCAGTACACACATACAAAGTATGAATGTAAAGGATCTAAAATATTAGTTGGGACTTCTAGCTTTGTGTTTTATTTTCCTTAATTTATCATCTGCCTCTCTCCTTGAGACTCAAGGTGGATTACAAAATTATATAATAGCGTAATTGAACATGAGTTATTCAGTTTAGACGTCATCTGGGCTCTCTTTAGCTAATTCAGAAGTATGCAGACATGCTACAATACACTATTTGATAAGTAACAGGGATTTTCAATGCCTTCTCAAATTAAGCATTATGCAAAAGCACATAATAAAAGCCTTGATTGTAGCTGTATGTCTCTGTCTATAAGTTGGTCATATCGTGTCTTCTCTTGTCTTCAGATGTTAAATTTTACTGGGTTAATGGGATGGCAGCCCATTTTCTGCTTTTCGTAGCGGTGGGGAAATAATGTATTGCTAGACTATGCCTCCAAAGCAAAAATACTAATTTCATTTGATAACTAAAGTAACTTTTCTCCTACTTCCTATTGTACCTCACCTAAGTAAAATAGTACTGCTTTGTGGCCTGCTTGGATCAATTCATTAATGGTTAGTTGAGATTTCAGGCCAATATTTCCAAAACTTCTGATAGCGCACATACCATTTTTTCTGAATTAAAGGTAGGGGCATGTGTCACTCTTGCATCCAAAAAATTACTTTTAGAGTATGAAGGTATGAGAATTATTCTCAGAGAAGACCATCCTCTGTTTCTGCATTTATTACTATTCTGATGTAACTCCTGATTGGAAGAAATAAGCCCAGAGCAGTGACTCATTGGAGAGATGTAGTAGGCACTGTTTCTCTGGTTTAGGATGATTGAATTATTCATCACACAAGGTGCAGAGATGTGGCAGAAGGTTATTGTGCCTTTCCAGTCAGCCATGAAGAAATAAACAGGCAGTCTTCTCTGTGGATGGGTGTTTTGGTCTTACAAAAGCATCAGGTTATTTCTCACAGTATTCAGCGTGTCCTGGGAATTGGTTTAGGAGTTGCTGATTTAGCTTTAAACAGGACAACTTCACTCTTGGCAGAGGTTTAATTATAGAGCCCTCCCCTGAGCTATCTGGGACAAATCAAGTTAAGTGCATTCTTTCACATGAATGCATGAAACTACCTTAACTGGACCAGAACATTGGTCTGTTCACAGGAGTATTGTCTACTCTGACTGGCAGCAGCTCTCCAGCGGCTCTACCTGATTCTTTAAAGTGAAGATGCCAGGGATTGAACCTGGGACCTTCTGTATGCAAAGCAGATTACCACTGAGCCATGGCCCTTTCCTTTTTTGCCTAGAAAAAGTTGAAAATTAGTAAAGCAAGAATGTTTGCTGTAAGGAACATTTTCCAGAATTGATAGGTTGATAGTGTGTATAATACAGTGTCTCACATAGTGACCAGAGGGAGGGATAACCTGAAAGTGGCCACAAGATGAAAATACATTCCCTTAAATTAATATGTAACTTTGAGATACTTTTTCTGTAGGGACTCAGGAGTAAATAGACAAAGGCAAGAGGATACTTACATTGATTGTCTTGTCTTCTCCTCTACCTAGGAGGTTCTTCCATCAGTGTTGAACAGTGCAAGCATGTTGTGTCGGAGCTCCAGGATAGCATGCGCAAGGCCATCCATCTGTACCATGTGGTGAGTTACCCATTCATTTCAGCTGGTTAAATCAAAATGCTTGTATATGACTATTCATATTGGACGATAGTTTTAGGTGGGTAGTCATGTTGATCTGCAGTAGAACAGTAAGATTTGAGTCCAGTAGCTCCTCAGAGACCACAAGATTTTCAGAGTATGAACTTTTGAGAGTCAGAGCTCCCTTCTTCACATAAGAGTAGGAATGGCAATCCCTGAGCCTATATATCTCAGCCATATATCCCAGATGCTTATGAACCATCTTATACTGGAAACCTACCATTGGTAAGCATACCTACATGCCTCCAGTCACCATCCTAAACACACCAAAAAAATCCATCATCTACAGCCAAGCTCTACATTAGAGCTGCATCTGTTCCATTCCCTGTGACAGAGATTCTCACCTCCAGAATCTATCACAGACATTTTTGGAATTACCAAACTCACCTGATGTAGTAAGGAAACAGATCAACAAAGCCTGAATGATACCAAGGGATAACCTGCTACAAGACAGGCCCAAACAAAACAATAACAGAATGCCACTGATGGTCACATATAGCTCTCAGCTCAAACCAGTTCAATGCATCATCAGAGACTTGCAACCTGTGCTGGACAATGATATTCTTCTCTCACAAGCATTGGGAAGAAAACCTTTTCTTGCCCACAGACAACCTCCTAACCTTAAACAACTGCTTACTCATAATAATGTACTACTCATCACTGACATGGATTCTGAGACTAGGGTCTGCAGTAAACCAAGATGCCAACTCTGTCTCTATATTTACTCAGAGAGCACATTCACTGGACCTAACAACACATGTTATACCATCTCAGGTTCATTCATTTGTTCATCTTCCAATGTTATAGATATTATCAAGTGTCAGCAATGCCCTTCCACTCTCTACATTGGACAAACAAGTCAGTCCCTATGCAGAAGAAAACATGGACATGAATATGACATTAGAAATCACAGCACTCAAAAACCAGTGGAAGAACATTCCATTGCTGACCTAAAAGTGGCTGTCCTCAAACAGAGAAACTTCAAGGGAGATGACAATGTGAGATTGCTGAAATGGAGTTCATTCACAAATTCAGAAGAATGCCCACCCTGAAGAGAGACTTAGGTTTCTTATCTGACTACAGATGCTAATGTCTGCTCTAATCAAGCTGCATTGTATCATTGTACCTTTACATCCTGATATCTTCCTTTGCTACATCCCTCCCATCTGATCAAGCTACATTGTACCTTTACAGCCTGATGTCCTTCTCCAAATACCCCACCAACCTTTTGGCTGGGATATAAAAAACCCTCCATATTGGATGAGTTACAGATGAGTTGTTGAGACAGGGTGTGAAAGTGCATATTTTTGTCTATGTTCATATTTTGTCTGTAATCAGAATGTAACTGGTAATCTCCCTAGAGAGCACCATTTAGAAGTATGGACTGTTTAGACTGGTCACTGCTTAGGCTTGGCTAGTCTGAATTTAACCATGCAACTGGCTTTCAAAAGTTTATCAGCAAATAGGGTGGAGATTAGCCTAAATTAGTCCGATTCTGTTTTAAATTGATTTGGTCAGTGTTGCCAGATATGTAAGCATTCCCTTTGCCTCCTGGGATAATCTCAGTTGCAAGCCTCCACTTACCCAGTGATGCAGACCTCTAATATAATGCTAAGTTTGTACATAAAATAAATAAAACTCTTGTTGCCTTGTCCTCTTAGGTATCTGCTGACATGGAGTCTTCAGCAGACAAAAATGAGATGGCTGGCCTCTTGACAGACACCTTCTCTCTGATGAAAAAAGAACTAGATTCCCTCAGGGATGGGAAAGAACTCCAAAACAAGAAAGTGATGTTGGTGAAGCAGCAAGAGTCCGTTGTAATGCCTCTGAGTGAGGAAAGCAGTGCCACCTTATCAATTCCTCGTCATTTTCGGGATGAGCAGACTCTTGCTTTGTTGGAACAATACTCAAAGTTGTTACTACAAGCTGTTGAACGACGTATGGATAAAAAACTCTAAAAAAAAGTCAAAATGAACTTTTTGAAGAAAACTGATAATCACACAGAAAAACTGAGGTCATGGTGAAAGCCTGGGATGAATGACATCATTACTTTTATCTTTTGTGGAAAGATTTTGTTTTCCTTCAATAACAAACAATACTCTTAAGAGTCTGTCTATGAAAAATGTGCTGGTCACAGTACTGATTCTTTGTGTGCGCTTCCTCTCTTTGAACATTGTTTAGAGAAACTTCTTGGAAATTTCTTCCAGGCAATATGTTTTATGTTTGACTTAGGACCTCCCCCCTACAGGAACAGACAAACAAACTAAATTGTAATCTGTGGTGCAATTTGAAATGCTTGGTTTTGAAAGATACAAGGATGACACCAATCTCTCCCTCCTTTAGGCTTGTCTTGGTAATGTACAGACTATTAAACTTTTTATTTATTAATTTATTTTTGTGATTACAGCTCTCAACGTTTCACTCACATTGTGTAGCTGTGGCTGTTTTTCTGTATCTTTCTTGCTATCTGTAGCAAGAGACACCTTTATTACAGTAAATGAACTCATAGAATGGCAGGCATGATAACTGAACTATTTTCTGCTGCAACCTGCCTTGCTGAATTTCACTCCCTAATGCCTTTTTTACAGTAAATGGACTCATAGAATGGCAGGCAGGATTAGTGAACTATTTTCTGCTGTAACCTGCCTTGCTGAATTCCACTCCCTAACACCTAGGTTTACTACACAGAGAGCTTTTTGTATTTATACTTCTCCCTCTTTGGTTTCTATACTAAAGAAAGGCCTGTGCTTTATGTACATCTGCATTTGCTTCCAGAGGACGATATATCTTTTGGACCAAACTCTGGAGATTTGTTACAGGGCTGTTTTTAAATGGAGCAGCATTTTACAAAAACTGTTTTTAATGTGTTCTTAGATTTTAAAAAAAGTAAAACCTGGTCTTTTGTCAGACACTAAGCTGTTTCAGAATAATTGAAGAATAGTCAAAATCTGTTAAAGTTTTTAGCCACATTGTTCAACTGGAATTGTATAATGCTTTCTTGATATTAAAATGATTCTGGTTTTGGAGATTTAGAACTTGAGGAGACCAAGGTGGGGGGATGCTTTTTAAAGAGAAACAGAAGAACAGGATGGCTTTATCTTTTATTCTGCCCTAATGTGAATTGAAAAATTGTTAGCTCTCCAGTACAGTTCAACTGATGTACCTAACCTGCTAAAATGGGAAACCTTTCATCTGTTTCCAAAGCTAATGACAGAAAACTATCAAGTGTAAGTGGGTAGCAAATATGCCATGTTGTGACTGTCTCTGTTTCCTTTTCCATTATGGACTATGGGAAGAAATACAGTTTAAAATGACATATCTGTGGAGTGGGAATGAAAGATGCATGGGATGTTATAATGTTTAGTGACCACCTTATCTTACCAGTCTTGTCCAAGCCCATAGAAATTAGTTTATTGCCACAGCTCACAAAAGGTAAGAACTGTTCATTATTATTTAAATGTAAGTGGCCTCCTAGAAAGTATGTATAAACATTTTTGGCATCTTGTAATCTCTCTCTCTCTCTCTCTCTCTCTCTCTCTCTCTCTCTCTCTCATTATCATCTTTACCATGTTCCAAAAGTACTGGTTGACACAGATGAAAGGTTTTTTTAAAAAGCTACACTTCAAAATGTTTAACGCTGTTGTTTTTTGGCTAGAGAACACCTTTTATACTAAACCTGTTTGCATACGAAGGCTATTCTAATTAGTGTTTTCACCCTTGCACTTTTGGGCTGGTCATCCAGGCTTTTTTTTTTTGCTGCACTAACTGACAACTGACAGTTGCTTCTTTTCTGAGACAGGCTGGCTCTCATTTTGTAATATCCCTCATCACTTGAGCCAAAGTTCACCACATCCTTGGCTGGCTAGCCAACCATTCGCAACTGAACTCCAGGGCTGGGGACTTGGAATTTTTAAGTGTTTTTCAGTACACCTCTCTCAGAAGTTTTGGGCATGTCTTAGATATTTTTCTTTGGCATTTCACTGAGAGTTTGATAGGTAGTTAAGATACAAGCACCCAAACTGAGGTCCTGCTGAGGTGTTGCTAGTCCTTTCCTAAATGAGCATGAAATCAGTAGAGGTATGATTTATGTGGCAGAGGTTAGGCATCTGTCTAGTGCAAATTAGGATTGTGTTTCGCATGTAAAGGAAAGACCTTAAGGCAAAATATCTAGCTTTCCCTTTTATATTTAAACTGAAAAAATGTTCAGTGTTCAGGAAACACGCACATATGTACTCAGGTCAAAGAGCCATATTTTCAACACAGGAATCCTGTGATACCAGGTTGGAGGTTCTCGATGTGGTGTTCCTTAGTTTAACTTTTTGAAGTTGCCAAATGTAGTGTTATGGGAGCAGATCCCAAATTCCTGATTGGCTTTATATACATACTATTCAATAGATTTATTTGGGACTCTCTTGGATAAGAAGCAAAATGAAACAAGTTCTGTGCTGATGTCAAAACAGGGCTTCCACTGGATAATTTAGTGTGAAACTGCTTTTAACATTTGGCACTGTCTGCTTTCATGATTCAAGATGGGAAAACAAAAAAATGGGATGAGGAATGAACAAGAGTTGTTTTTTGTGGCTTTAAGTAAGTAGATATGGAATGATATATAAGTAGCCTGTAGTTTCCATTAAGTAGAAGAGCCAAGAGCTCTAGAAAAGTAGCAGTGGGGCTAGATATGTCTTGATTTAAAAGGCAAAACATGGATGAATAGTTTTCAGATAGGAAAGAGATAGTTAACTAGAGAAAGGATTTAGTTAAGTAGAACTGGACAGGAATTTGATGATGTTTATAGACTGGGAAGAGATGGTAGTTCTTAAGACTTTTAAATTGTCTCTTATGTTTCCCACTTGAGTTCATGATTAGGAAGATTTTGGGAAAGCCTTTCCTCTGCCAATAGCTGTCCAGGCCACCAGGCTTCCATGAGTTTCTTAGCATGCCTATTATCCACCAAAAGCCCTAAATCATAGTTGATATCATATAGATTTGTTATTGCAAAGAAGCAGCTTCATCTGCAAAAAATACTTGGAAATACATTTTATTCGTTGGTGGCACCCCACTATCAGCCACCAAAAGCTGCCCCAGTATCGATTGTGGAACATTAAGAAATAACTATTATAAGTAGGGTTGCCATATACCCACTGGGGGTGAGAGATCTGCCTCCCCTATTGGTTGCTGCCCACTGTCACTCTAGCAGCTGGCAGAAGAAAAATACAAATTTAAAACACCCATAAGCTACAACATGGCACCACTTCTGGGAAAAACCCAGATGTGAAATCAGCCCTCTCTAGTAGCAGCTGAAAACTCTATGGTTTAGCCACAAAATTTCTAGAGATTCCTGGAGAGGCATATAATCACTTCTGGGTTTTCCCAGGAAATGGTGTCACACTGTGGATGACAGCCATTCCTGCCACATCCCCCCGCCCAGTCTCCTGCTGGTTTCCTGGCCTGGCAATCATAGTTACAAGTCAGTAGGATAAGTTGGATAACTGTACTTTGTTTTAAATTGCATGCAAGTTATATTACAAGTGTCCACTGTCCCCATTAGGAAATCTTCAAAAGATACCTAAGAGCTGGAGAAATATAAATGCATGTAGTGTTTGACTCCAGCCTACTTCTACTGATTTTTTAAATGTGTGCATGCAAACATGATTTATTAAGACAAGTGTGGAAAATCTGTACAAGACCATGGATCTATCATTAATGTATTATCTCCATGCTTCCTGTAATGTTTTTGAGCAGTGTAACTTGAAATTGATTTTGTTGTGTATGCGGGTTCTCTTTTTGAGGACAGCCCTTAGAAAAGCGAACAAACACCTGTACTCTTGAATGGAACAAAGTGGCCTGTTCTTTTTTCCTCAAACATAGGACACATTTGAAAGTGAAATTGTGTTTACACCAGCTATTAGTATATGCAACTGGTGCTACTGGACAAGGCCATTTTGTTAATTACCCACTTGATTTAATCCTTTACTTTTCTACTGAATATGCCTCTTATAGCTGACCCTATTATATATACCTTTCACTCAGGTGTTCCAGATAAATAGACTTCCCAGCACAAAAAAAGCTACTCCTGAGGCCAGTGTTGAAAGTATTATAAACCTAACCATTACAAACTAATACACAGATGTCCAGACACTGGAGCTGCAGCATCCAGCATTTTCAATATTTTGCAACTTAGTTGGAGGAAAGTATTGTTGTCTTGTGGCCCTTCAGGTATTGTTAACTAGATTGTTCTTTTTGTAGATAAACAACTAGAGTATCCAGAATACAGGACCCTTATGTATAATATTCTGGACCAGGTTGCATATATATTTGGCTAATCTGTGGTTAATCACAGTATCGTGCTCGGGGCAGCAACTTTAGGAATAAGCCATGTCTACTTAACATGTCCAAGTTATGTCATAGGCACCAGACAGACATCTTGTTTCCTCTATGTTCTTTCTACACTCCCTCTTCATTCTCTGCGTGTTTAAAAAGAGATAACAAACCTGAAACTTTTATTTATAAATGTGGTTTTTTCTACCTTGGCTTTAAGAGAAAAAATCTTTTTAAATGCCTTTTTTAATTATTTGAAATAACTGTTTTATGTTTGTGGGGGTTTTGCACTGTAAGCCACCTTTTGGGGGCTATTTTTAATTATGTATTCATTTATATTCTGCGTCTTAAATAGTTTCAATAAAAGTGTGATCCTTTGTTACAAAAATATATCTGTGCCGGTGTTGAAAACAACAGTCTTTTTAAGGGGCTTTGGGAGCATGGACTGTTACAGAATGTCTATTATTGGGTCTGTGGATTTTTCCACCTGGTTACTTAGGTACCGAACTGGACTTGGGGAGCCATCTGACTACTAGGAAAATACTGATAAGCTTGTATGAATGAGCCAATACTGATCGATCGCCACAACTATAATGTATATCGCTTCAAACCCAATGCTTAAAATACATTTATTCAGTTTCAAGTCAACAATGTATGTTTGTGTGAACCTGCCCAGACATAGCTCCTGATGCGTGGCATCAGATTGGGGATACCAATTAAGAATTTTTTGAAATCTTAGCTTCAAAATGCACACCTCTATCTTCCAGGAAATAAATACATAACCTTTCAATACCACTAACCTATCTGCCACATTTCCTACAAAATGTTATCAATGCACTGATTACAGTGATGGTGTGGTGGGAGGATACAGTACAATAATACTAATGAAGTGCAAACTAGCATTAGTCACCATTTTCCTTATTCCTCCCCTCTTCTGCTTTAACTATGGTCTACATCCCTTTTTGTCGCCAAATTAAGGTATGTGAAATAGTGCTATGCCATATCACGTGGTCAGGCTGAGGACCATAGTTAAGTGAAATTGAGTTGTGAATTCATGAATAGCAAGGGTCTACTGTAAATTCAATACATGCTAATAAATGACTAAATGATAAATGATATCAGATGCTATCATGTAAAAAACTCAGCAGAGAACTAAATAGGGAAGATTTGTAAACAGAAAGAGAAGATACTTTGTGGTAGATGGATAGCCTGAAATAGAAAAACAACAAACTTAACTATATGAGATGGGATGGCCCGTGCAGTTGTGCAATTTTTTACATACTAGTTATTTTTGTGGATTGGTTTTGCAAGGCTGGGTTTTTCACCTACATATAAACGTGTAATAAGTGAGAGTCAGTGTAGTGATCTAATCACAATGGTGGACTAGGACAAGACCAGAGTTCATTTCCTCAGGCAGCCATGAAGCTTTCTGAGCCACTTATCTCGAGATGAAATTGAACAAAATACAACCTAGTATTACAATAGCAAGTAGTAACAGCTAAACTAACGAGAGACTCTTGTTTCCATTATTCCATTCTGCTCTTTCCAGTGTTAGGGATGGCAAGTAGAAACAGCAATATTTAATGTCAAAACGGCCCAAAGTAAGTAGGGATAGCTCTTTGTGACGGAGAGTTCTGTCAAGTCATAGCTGACTTATGGCAACCCCTGGCGGGGTTTTCATGGCATGAGACTAACACAGGTGGTTTGCCATTGCCTGTTTCTGCAGCCCTGGTGCTGGAGGTTTCTCATCCAATTACTAACCAAGGCCAACCTTGCTTAGTAACAGATCTGACAAGATTGGTCTAGCCTGGGCTATCCAGGTGAGGGGAGCTCTTTAAGTAGTGTTAAAGTGCTGGCCTGGAAGTTGCAGCCTAGTCTCTTCATGTATCAATTATATACTTAATTGAATTGACTGCTGCCCAAAGACAGCCAAGAATTCTTGTAACAGCATTGTCAAAAATGTTTAATATCCATTCTAGATACTAAAGGGGTGGTGTGAGAAGCAACCTTGTTTATTTATTTATTGTCTACTTTTCTCATTGAGACTCAAGGCAGATTACACAGTGTAAGTCAATACGAGCAACAGCTGGGGCATTAAGTAAACAGTACAATAGGGTATGAATTGCAGAAACTGCAAACAAGCATCAATCAAAATACAAAGATGAAGCACTGCTGAAACAAAACATAGTTAATCTGACATATTAAATGATACAGAAACTGCCAGACAGAAGCATTATCTGCATTGACAGACAATATCCAGTAGTATACTCTACACTTCTTGACCCGTTATCAGAGCATCTCTGAGCCATTTCTTACAGCACAGCCCTATTATCTGAGTAAAAAAGCCGTCCTGAATAATTCACTTCTTCATAGTTTGTGGAAAGCCAGGGGAAGGGGAGCTTTCCTGACCTCTTCAGGAAGGCCTTTCCATAAGGTGGGGGCAACCCCAGAGAATGCATATAAACGGGCAGCTGTAGATTTTGCCTATTTGCATCTGCAGAAGGCCCTGTCCAAACAAAGACGGCATGGTAGAGCATAGGGAGAAAGGTGGCCCAGCAGATAGGAGGGGCCAAGGCCATGAAGAACTTTGTATATGATAGCCAAAACCTTGAACTGAGCCAGGCAACTAGTGGGTAGCCAATGGAGTAACTGCAGAATGAGAGTAATATACCTTCATTAAATGCTGCTCCCAACTATTTTTCTTATGTTCACTTCTGTGAAAAATACTGCTTCTCAGCTGTGGTTACTCGCACATCATATGCTCAAAAGCACTGTTTATTATAGCCCACCTTTCTTGCTGAAACTCAAGGCAGATTGGTGGTGGAAAGTAGTGTCAAGTTGCAGCCAACTTACAGTGGCCCTTTTCAAGGCAAGAGACAGAGGTGATTTGCCATTACCTGCAACTTGTGTAATGACTTTGGTCTTCCTTGGAGGTCTTATATCCAAGCACTAATCAGCGCCAACCCTGCTTAACTTTCCAGCTCGGTCTAGCCTGCAGCATCCATGTTGGGGCCAATGCAGATTACACAATTAAAAACAAGACAATCCATACAGCATTAAAACATCCAGTGAACAATGCAATGTGAGCAACAAACTGTCCAGGCAAGATACAGTGGAATTACAAATCTGGAAGACAACATAATAAAATCATTCTTCATAATTACTTCAGGGTTACATTCAGCCCGTTTAGAAAACTAGAAAAGGGAAAACTAGACTCCTCTAAGGAAGTCAAAGCCCCGTTAGTATCTATTTTGCTGATATTTGAATTCCCAGTTTGATTTGCCTTTACCCATCCGAGAAAGCGATCTGTGCCTCACGAAAGCTCATACTGAGTCTTTAAGAAGCCACCAGACTTTTGTTTTCCATGAACCCAGGCCAGAGTTTAACCTACAAGGGCAGCATCTTTTAAGCGGCAAGTAGGGAAGTAGCAGTTTGACGTTTAACAGCCCCCTGGAAACAGCAGCATCTAAGGAGCTAGGCAAGAACCAAGCCTCTCTCTCCTGCTATGCTCGTTTTCGATTGTAATGAGAATAATAGCACCGAACGCTCTCCTCTGGCATCGCACTCCCACCCCGCCCTCGGCCTTCGCGCCGTTCTTCTGTTTCTTTTCAAACATTGCAGTATTTAATTTTTTTTTAATATCGGCGGAATCAGAAGGACAGCGTAAAAGCGGCCCACAAGCTAACGTCCTCTCTCCCCTGCCTGGCGCAGAGACGGCGCCATAATCTACCCAAGGCAAAAGTTCTCCTCTGGCGGGCAGGGGCGGAAGGGCGGGCCGTGGATATGACGAACACAGAGGCGTCCCGCCGCTGGCGCAAACCGTCAAGCGCGGCTCTTCGGTGCTCCATGGCGGGGGCCGGCGCGGAAGGGGAGGCGCTGTGGGCCGTGAGGCAGTGCCTGGCGGGATTCCCGGCCGAGGCGAGGGGTGAGCGTTCTGCGGAGAAAAAACCAAGCTGCCCTTTCCTGGGGCTGGTGGCTTTCCTAGTTGCACGCTGAGGTAGTGCTACGCCTGGCCCAAGCGGGTGGCTGTGCATTTGGGGCTTTCCGAGCCCAGTCAGGGCGTGGTCCCTTGAGCCATGTGCTTGTCCCTCAGGGCAGTTTTCTTCCCGTTCTCAAAAAAGCAATGCTTTGCGCTTGGGGAATGCAGAACTTCCCTTTCAGTCCATGGATCGCTGCTATAACTTGCTGTGTGGAGTGTACGAGTACTGGAGGTGTATTTCTTCTCTGCTCCCGTCCTCGCGCTTATCAAACTAGCGCTATAATGTTACGTTTCATTTTTTTTAAGGTCTGGGAGCAACATGTATGCTTTTTTGACACATTACAGTAGGCAAATCGTCTTCCTGCATGGAAGCAACCCTTCCGTTAAATTGCTGAGGGACTAATATTTCATTTCATGTGACTTGTGAAAATCTGTGCCGAGGTTTAAAATGACTCCTAGATGCCATGATCCCAAATATGTAAGTCACCTTAACCAAAATTGCTACACCAGATGCTGCTAAGTTTTTTGAAAAATTTCACAGAAGTTCTCACTGCCAACACCTGTTTTTCATTTTCAAAGAGTTGCTGTGTTGTGTGAATCATTGACATATAAACAAGCAGTGGCCCATTTCACACTCAAGGTTAAAGTCGCTATTTATGAGATGTCTCCCTGATCACAAGTAACTAGATAGTTTCTTATTTAACTAGATCGCAAGTAACTGTTTGCAGGTAGCTAGACAGTTTCTTATTTAAACACTCTGCATGCAGATGTAGATACTTATGTGGATTGAAGATTCTTGCAGACTATGCAACTAGGTCTTTTAAACTGACTAATTTTCCATAGGCCTGGAGATATTGTAGCTGGGTAGTTAGAAAATTGGCTAAGCCAGCCTCCTCAGATGGTCATGTCAAAGCTTAGTATCTTATTGGGGCTTGAATCACCAAACAAATCTAAGTCCAAGTCATTCTGAATGTAACAGAACCACAAGTTCTCTCTCAGAGGAGAGAATCAGTAAGAAGATACTTGAGGTTGCTTAATAGGAATTAGGTCTCCTTTAATAACTGTCAACCCAGAGGATGATAAAGGATATTCTCTCTGTGACCCTTCCCACAGCACAGGCTTCTAATGCACAATAACAGTTGTGAGTACAGTTGTGGGTAGAGAGTGATAGCTATTGCAGGTTGATTAATCCAGGTTTTGCACATGTATTAGTCTTAGGGGAACAGAAGAGACAAGGGGAATTGAGATGTTTTGTGGTTTAGCTGATGAATGTGTTATGATTATGCAGAAATCACTGAAAAGGACTTCCCTGGGACTTCTTATCTCCATTGTAGCTGGAGACTATTGTAGAGAATTTTCTCCCCATAATTAATTGTCTCCCATCCAGTGGTAGTACTGATTTGGAAATTCTTTGCATTGTGCACCTGAATGATGTGGTCTGCTGTGGCTGCAGTGCAGATAAGTTGTCATATGTTTGCCATGATCTGCATATGATCATGGTAATGCATAGTCAGGCTCCATGCTGAACATGAGTACAGGATCTGCCATAGTAATTATTAGGAAGACTTTAGATGTATAGTCTCTCTATATATGTGTCTATATATATATATGTCTGCATATATATGTATAGCCTTTAGATGTATAGAGTAATCCTAAACAGTTACAACTGTTTAAGTCAGTTGGTTTAAATGGACATAACAGTGCTGTCATTGTAAGAGTTATGGGGAAGAATTCTATATATTGTCGAAGGCTTTTACGGCTGGAGAACGTTAGTAGTTGTAGATTTTCCAGGCTGTATGGCCGTGGTCTTGTAGTTTCTAACATTTCACCAGCAGCTGTGACTGGCATCTTCAGAGGTGTAGCACCGAAAGACAGAGATCTCTCAGTGTCAATGAGACTGCTCTCAGTGTCACATTGACACTGAGAGATCTCTGTCTTTCAGTGCTACACCCCTGAAGATGCCAGTCCCAGCTGCTGGCGAAATGTCAGGAACTACAATGCCAAGACCATGGCCATATAGCCTGGAAAATCTACAACAACTAAGGGAAGAATTCTGTTAGGCAGCTTTGTTACTCCTTGAACTTACTGCAAGCTTGTTCACAGAAGTGATTTTTCTTTTGCCTGACCAGAGTTGTGTTTTATGGAGTCTGTGCCATACCTTGATGGCCTTCTATCTCCCCTGGAATTTTATCGAGAATGGATTTGCCCGAACAAACCATGCATAATTCAGAATGCATTCAACCACTGGCCGGCTCTAAAGAAGTGGTCGTTAACTTACCTAAGGTAGGAATAAACTTGGAAGCCATATCAGCAGCTTCAGGTGTAAACTTTACAACAGAAATCAGAAACAATTTTTAAATAAGATCTACTTGTGAGTAATAAAAAATATACTGAGCTGCTCTTCCCATCTGCAGCACATTGCCAAGTTTTGTTCTGTCCTAGAAGCAGAAGAACACTAGAAATAAGTTGTCATCTCAGCAACATAGAGAAAAGTCCTAAAAAAATAAACACATGGGGGAAAAGACCTAGAGCAAATCTTTTTACAATCTTTTCTTGGGTCTTCAAGTAGATACATGCAACTCTGCAGCAGCTGACAAGCTGCTGCTAGTTCATGAGCTACCTGTTACTGAGTTGCCAGGTTCCCTTGCCCTCTGGGCGGGAGGTGGGAAACCTGGCACTCATCTTCTTAGTGCACACAGTCCCAGGGCTGCATAATGATGTCACTTACAGGAAGTGACATCATCACACAGGCCTTGTCCCTGGGAGTGTTCCTGCACTCCACAGCAGGCTGAATCGGGCCTGTTTGGGGCTGAAATTGGCCCTCTGCGGAGCACAGAAGTGCTGCAAGAGCAGTGCGATGGGCCCTGGAGTACTACTGCACTCCACAATGGGCCAATTTTGGCCTGTTTGGGACCAAATCAGGCCCATTTGGGCCAAAATCCGCCCCCTGTGGAGCGCGGGAGTGCTGCCGGGGAGGCGTGACAGGCCATGGAGTGTTCCTGTGCTTCACAGTGGGCCGATTTCAGCCCCAAACAGGCCCAATTTATGCGGATCATAGGAGTGCTGCTGGGCGGGCTCTGGCAAGCTCTTGCACTTCACAGCAGACTAATTTACGCCCCCAAGTGGGCCTGATTCAGCCCATTTGGGGCCCAAATTGGCCCACTGTGGAGCGCAGGAGCATGCCCTGGGAGGCATGTTCCCCTGCCTTTCCCCCTCCCAGCCAGGTAAGCAGGGGTGGGGTGGAGGGTGGGAGCAGGGGATCCTCCGTCCCAGCAGGGGATTGGCAACCCTAGTTGGAGACCCTTGCTCTATACATACTCTTAAGTAGTATTGTATGTGTGTATGTGCTGTCAAATTGCAAATGACTTGTGGTGAGCCCAGCAAAGAGCTTTCAAGGCAAGTGAGAAGCACAGGGGGTTTGCCATTGCCTTCCTCTGCAGTCTTCTTTCGTGGTCACCCATTCAAGTAGTGACCATGCTTAGTTTCTGCAATCTGACAAGACTGGGCTATACCATATTGCCTTCGCTTAGTAGTGGTATTAAACAGTAAAAATAATCCGTTTCATAATTGTGTTTGTAAAACAGGTGCATTACTGCGCAGATTTGAGAAATGCGTACCATTTGGTGTTTGTTTGGTGTGTGCTTATTGCACAGTTTTGAACTTTGGCTGTGTTTTGGTGCAGGGAGGTAATGAGCTCCAAGTTGGTGAGTGTGGCAGTCACTCCAAATGGCTACGCTGATGCAGTTTACCAGGACCGTTTTGTCATGCCAGAGGAACGACGCATGCCTTTTAGTGCTTTTTTGGACATTGTGGAGAAGAAAGTAACTTACCCAGGAGTATTCTATGTACAGAAACAGTGCTCAAACCTGACTGAGGAATTCCTTGAGCTCGTAGGTGATGTGGAGCCTGATATATCCTGGATGAGTGAGGCCCTTGGTAAAAAGAGAGAAAGCCTCCTTCCATTCATGTTTTGAACTGTCTATTTAAATGTTTGTGTTTACAGCTAATTCTCTGGTTTTGTACTGCATTCTTTTCTGTGGTCATGTGCCTTCCAAAAGATGAATACTGCCACACAATGTTGCTTTCTGATTTTGCTTTACTCCAAAATACTGCTTTGGTTAATAAGGTTTATAGCATGAGGAATTAGTGGTTGCGTTGTTGTGTTTTCCGTGAAAATTATAAACATTATGTCATCATAGATAGATTCACACAGATAAGGAAGGGCCTCTAAAATTTGTGGTGGATAGAGGGGGATGAGGCAGAGGAATAGGGGAGATTTTCTAGTGCAGTGTACTTTTCATTTGGCGGTCTCCTTTCCCAGAATGCCCCTCTGAGAGCAGTTGCCACATTGCAGCAATAAATCTGCTTAAGCTAGGACATCATGACTTTGACTAGTGCTGTTGCAGCTCTGTGGAGATAAACTTAAGACAAGGATGTAATACCCTAAGTGGGTGGAGAGGTGTTCAGCTGGGGATTGTTCAAAATAGTAAAGAGTCCAGTAGCACTTTAAGAATAACCAACTTTATTGTAGCATAAGCTTTCAAGAACCACAGCTCTCTTCATGCATCTGACAAAGATGCTACAATAAAGTTGGTTAGTCTTAAAGTTGCTACTGGACTCTTTACTATTTTGCAACTACACAGTTAACTCCTCTAGATCTATGGGGATTGTTCAGTAGAACACAGCTCAAATTGCCCTATCAAATTTATTGCTGTTTTCTTTTTCATGCAGGAAAAAAGCCTGATGCTGTGAATTTCTGGCTAGGAGAATCTGCTGCAGTGACATCTTGTATGAACCATAAAATAAATGTACTTTCAGTTGCAATTTGGGGGGTTGGGGGGGGGCAAGGATGGAGAGGAATGCTCCTTTAGAAATATTACTGTTGTTCAGAGAAAGTCTTTAATGTATATCATAACACTTAAATTGTTCCTCAACTTTTCCTCCCCAATCTTAGTGCATAAAGACCATTATGAAAACTTATACTGTGTGATTTCAGGAGAGAAACATTTTCTACTGCACCCACCAAGTGACCGCCCCTTCATCCCATATGGTATGTGTTCTGAGAAGTAGAGGACAGTGTTGTGAAATACATTTTATTGGGCTTATGGGAGTGATTATAGATGGAATTTTTGCAAAACGTATCTATGTTTCATGAACGGAGGTCATGTTTTCTTTATGACACTGGCACTGGAGTTTGTGCCATGAAGAGGAGAGTTGTAGACCTTCCTATGGTTTAGTGTCCATTTACACTCTGCTTGCTTTTTCAGTGCTATGCTATTGCCCGCAACCCAGCTCAGTCATTAGCAAAGTTGATGGTGCATAGGTAGTATAGTAAGTTCTAGTGCAGTGTACTTTTCATTTGACAGTCTCCTTTCCCAAAAGTTGGTCACCAATAAAGGCTCTTACATTGGAGGTATTACTGACTCAAGTGTTCTGGCTGAAGTAAATTGCATATCTTGCAATTTTAGCTTCATTATAAAAGGTAAAAACGCTCCTCTTTCTGTCCACATCTTGTAATACATTTCATACTTTACATTCCAGAACTGTATGCACCAGCAACCTTTCACATATCAGAAGATGGGTCGTTTGAGGTTGTAGATGAGAGAGCTGCAGAAAAGGTATTCAGTGGGTTTATGTTAAAACACATCCTACTAAAGCAGCTGCTCTTTCCAAAGAATGTGGGTCATGGTCTGTATTTTAAGTTTGAAATAACCATGGGTAAAATAAACATTGAAGTTTGAATGAGTAGTAGATTCACACATGAGCACAACATGCCTTAACTACAATTTCCAGTCCTGGCATACACTGGCATTTGTGTTCAATTGCTTTAGTAATGACAGCTCATTGCCAAAAGACCGGTGAAGCTAGTTTTCAGTGGCTGATTATTACAGGTGTGGTGTGGCTGATGCAAATGGAATGTACATATCAGTGTATAGCAGGCCACAATTATTATTGCATATGTATCTAGACAGCATTTGTAAAGAAAAATACTGGTTTAAGCATGTGCAATACACATGTGAAACCACTGTGGTTGATTATTCTTCCATGTTAGTTGGAGAGGAATCCATTAACAGGTGTTTCTCAATTATTTGTAAGCAAAGAAGAAATTCATTATTACTTTATGTCTTGGAGAGTTGTTAAGAGAATCTCTCTTGTTGAAAGAATCTCTCTTGTTGAAAGACATCTTCCATCCTCACAGGTGCCCTGGATTCCACTGGATCCTTTAAATCCTGATCTAGAACGTTACCCAGAATATGTTCAGGCAAAGTCTTTGAAGTGTACTGTGAAGGCAGGAGAGATGCTGTATCTCCCTTCTCTGTGGTTCCATCATGTTCAACAGTCACATGGCTGTATAGCAGGTGAGAAAAATGGTGTGCCCAAAGTTGTTTGTTGCAGCAGCCTGACGGGCCTAGTTTCATAGGTCATATTTATATTGACAAATGCTTCATTCCCACAGTCCACTTTTAAAATGTAGAAGTTACTTCCATACAAAATGCACAAAACAGATGTAGTAAGAAGCATGAGTACTACTTTGAGCTTTTATTAGAATAATAAAGAAAATGTGAGCTAACAATTTTAATTAAGTTTGTTAGAAAGGAAAGGGCATCTTTAGCATTTTTTTCATTTCCTATTCAAGTTTCATCCTACTATATGAAAGGCAAGTCATATTGGCGATGACTCACTTTTTATTCTTGGGCAGGCTCTGGCCTCCAGGCCACTGCGAAACACTCGCTTACCACTGGGAGGGGGCCCACCAAATCAGTTTTCTAGAGCCCTTTTAATTTTTTTACACAACAGGCATTGTTTCTAGTCCTTGAATAGTACCTTTATCTTGAATAAAGCAACCTTTTAAAAGTTGCTGCTCAAGCTCAGTATCAAGAATTAAAATTGGCCCTCATCAGCTAAAATGTTAGCTGTTTAGTCTACCAAATAAATCAACTGAATTTTGCACCTCTGTTTGTTTGGTGATTCAGTATTCTCTTTCTCAAGCCCTTGGCTAGAAATCTCAGTCAGATGGAACATGAAAAGCAACTATGTATACAGTAATGTGGTATTTTAATGTTCAAAATGATTTACATTTTCATTACATAACCTTATTAGGTTAGGCATTTATAACTTTCTACATTCAACATTTTTTTTTCATATTAATTGGTATGTCAAGGAATCCCCAACTGCCTGCCATGGAACCTCTGAATATTATGCAAATATACTGTAAGGGTTCATCCTTAGTTCCTATGGGGCACCAGCTAGGCCCAGCGTATCTTATGCAAATTGCTTGAATGTGGCTAGCATTCCATATTCCATATGGTGCATTGAAGGGAGAGGAATGTGATGCAATGAAGAGCAGGTTAAGAGAAACTTGTCTGCCATTTTATCATCATGTGTAAACTTTCAAGGAACTTCAAGGTTCTGAGAAGCATAGTTTAACACCATGGTGTTAAGTCATCAGTATTTCCATTTTTATTCATTGAGGCTGAAATAATTTGCCCAAGACTAGCAAGCTATATTGATCAGGAATTTGAACATAGGTCATATCTCAAACAGTGTCCACTGGATGCCCTCTGAATCTTTTATGAGGGCCAGCTCATATACCATCAGTGTGGTGGTACCTACAGAATGAAACTCTGGATGTCATTCCATGGACCAGACTGCTTATGTGAGTGGCTTCCTATGTGGAAAGTTGTTTCACTCACAGCTTTCCACATGGCTTTGCTTTCATGGCTGCTGTACTGTTAGCCAGAGTCCCCTGTCGTACAGGCAGTGGGGTTATCCTATTAAGCAAAATGGCTGTCAGTCAGTGTTGAAACTGTTGCTACCATTTGTTAACAAAACTAATCCAAACATTGAAAAATGTGCTGTAGGAATATTACCCAAAAGGAGTTTCCATAAAGATACTGTGTCTGGTTTTTTTTCTTTTCTCCTCAGTGAATTATTGGTATGATATGGACTATGACCTGAAGTACTCTTACTATCAGCTTCTGGATTCTCTCTCAAAAGTCATGTCACCGAAGAGCTAATGTTCTACCCTCTGCGGTCCAAAGAAGTGGATTTGTTGCTGGAATACCATTATATGCTATTCAAATGAACTGGATGTTAATAATTTAATCATGATCTGTTTGATTAAGACAGTGCACAACTGTGGTTAACAAAGCTCAGTATCGAGTGGTTCTGCTCCCTGGAAATCCTCATCAGGACAAGCTTTTTTAACAACAGCAACATTTTAAAACAACAATAACGATGGGCAGTTCCCCCATTATGCAGCATTATGCACTTTGTCATTAAAAGACACAGCTAGAGGGCTCTTTGGCTTTCCTCAGAGTATGAAGAAAAAAAAAGCAGCAGTGTTGGAATTTTCTCCTTATACTTTTGACTAATGCTATCTCCTGTGCACAAGTCAAAACACAGGCAGTGAACAGCTGACGTGTATTAAGGGGCAAGCCCTGACCAATTGTCTGGGGATGGGGAAGTAGAGATTGTGTTTCTAAGAAGCTGTTGCATAAGAGGCGAGATCCTGTGGAGCTGGAATTTATGGTGATCACTAGACTGAATCAGGGCTGCCTGTTGCCTTTCCCTAGGGCATAGCTCTATTTGCCTAATTGTTTTATTGTATGCTTCCTTTAGTAGTAGTTTTTAAATGCTACTAATAAATTCCTTCACCAATTCATATGTAAATTATGAGTCTTAGTATCTATGAACTGCAATGTTTTAGTTAAAGAAAAGTACAATTAATGCAATCAAAATTGCCTCCCTTATTTTATAGGGAAGTGTGTTCAGAAACGCATAGTTTCCAACAGAGAGAAAATCAGTGCTTCAGGCTTAGAGTTGCAGTTTTTTAATTGTATGTTGCATTAGTTATTACTAATTTAATCAACTTGGCAGAAGATTATAAAACCTACCATGTTAGGGTTAGTAATGGCACCATCTCCCAAGCAAACATGGCATATCCTTCCCCCACATAACCATCCTGGCTGTGACTGAAAGTGGATTACTAAATACAAAAATAAATTTGAAGATAATGTAAACAAAAAAAGTCTAGGGCCTGACATACCATAATGTCGAGAGTGGGTTACAAAGATAGCAGACAATGCAGTAAAAGCAAGGTGATATTTACAATAGTCATTGCACTGTCTGGGAATACAATCCTATTCTGTTATAAAAGTGTCCTGAGCCATTTAAAACCATTTATAATAATGCTGTCCTGAACATTTCTGTTTTGTGCTTATGCATTCCATTTATTAGAAGGTGCTTGTCCAGTGAAACAAAATTACCATCCTGTCACATGCAGAAAATTGCTTCTGTTTGATAGTATTGCACACCCCAGGAACCTACTATCCCGAAAAATTTTAAGTAACATCTCTGTAGTTTACTGAGGGGTAGCAATGTTAACTGCTGCTAAAACAAACAGAACGATCATGGCACCTAACAGGCTAACTCGTTTTAATTCCAGCATAAGCTTTTATAGTCCAGGCATCTGAGGAAGTAGGCTCTAGCGGCTGGAATAAAAACGTTAGTCTCTTAGGTGCCACGACAGTCATGTTTGTTTTAAACAAGCTTTAAAGTCGATCCGTGCTGAACTACGTTTCCCAGAAGGCTTGGCCACACGACCCGAATCTTTCACGATCCTCTGGACTTTAATCGGGAAGCTCAAGTTGCAAGGCAAAAAGGGAAAAAACCGCTGCTGCATTTTGAAAAGAGGGCCAGAGTCTTTCTGCAAAACAGCTGAGATGGCCGCGAAGATTGCGGTCCTGCCTTCTCCCACCTGCCTTTATGACGACCCCGTCCAAGTGAAAGTGGAGGGTCTCTCGGCCCTGCAGGCTGTCACCCTCCGGGCATCCTTGGAGGATGAAACCGGAGAGCTCTTCCAGTCTTTCGCTTACTACAGAGCCGAGAGCAACGGAGAGCTGGACCTCACCCGCTCTGCTTCCCTGGGCGGGAGCTACTCTGGCGTGGAGCCAATGGGACTGCTGTGGGCTCTGGAAGCCCAGACCCCCATGAAGCGGCTGGCCAAGAGGAACGTGCTCACCCCTTTCCGCGTCGCCTACGAGGTGTACGAGGGCCACGGACTCCGCGGCCGGCTGCTGGGCCGGTGCGTCAGCGAGAGGCGGTTCCTGGCCGAAGGGGTGGCCAGGATCCCCGTGCGAGAAGGCCGCCTCAAAGCGACGCTCTTTCTGCCCCCGGGTGAGTGTCAGTTCGTGCTGGCGGCCAGTGCTTGAGCGGGCTCTCATGGCCCCCCCAGGAAGTCTTCCACTACTGTTAAAAACAAGCAACTGGTTCCGCTTAGAGAGAGAGAGAGAGGCGGCCTTTGTCCCAAGAGAGGGCGACAAGGTCATGCGTTTTTGGACTCTGATTCTTGGTGTGTGTTCTGGGAAGGGACCGGCTCGCCATGGACTTGTTAAACCATCCCAGAGAGCTTAGCGATGTGACCTTATTTTGATCTGGATCGACTTTTCACATGTATCTGCAGCATAACTAATGTAACTAGATTGTTTTGTAGCGCTGCTTCTCTTACCTTATAAGAGTCCTTCATGATTCAGATGGTCTGGGAGATGCATTGTACTTTCTCCCCCCCCCCCATGCACCTTTTGTGGAACCTTAATGACTAATATGTTTATTCCAGCTTTAGCCTATCAGAATGTGATTCATCATCACAACAAAGTTTGCATTCAGTTGGTAGAGAGGGGAAAAGGAACTATTACAAAAGGCCCAGGAAACAAGTATGTGTTCATAACAGTGCACAAGCAAATGACACATCCTTCTATAGATAAACCTGAATGTAAGGGAATGTAAACCTGAATAGCCTAGATCAGGCCAAGCTTGGGAGAGCTCAGAAGCTAAACAGGGTCAACCATGGTTAGCACTTGGACGGGAGACTGCTAAGGAAGACCAGGATTGCTTGGTGGAGGAAAGACAGACCAACTCTGCTTGACTTGGAAAAAAAACCTTTGATGGGTTGCCGTAAGTTGGGTATGGTGATAATTATGTGAGGACAGTAGCTTTCTGCACTCATTAGTTGTTGTAGATTTCTGTACTAAGCTAATCATTTCTAATTCTTAACTCCAAGACTCAGAGATTCTAGTCTGCTTATGAATTCCAGCTCAGCAGCCTCTTGCAGGAGTCTTCCAACTCTTCTGATGAAGCAGGGCAGTTGAATCTATTATCGAATGTCCAGGGAAGTTGAATGCCACCCACTCCTCAACTATTCCATTTTTAATGTCCAGACTGTATCAATTTATTCTCTTATGTAGAATCATGGAATAATTCTCTGTTGCATCATCATCCACTGCAGAAAGGAGCCCAGAGACTAGCTCTACCCACAAACCTCAGCACAGCTCCATTCCCAAAGCTCCTCAAGCGGGCACTACTACAGGAGCAACAATAACCGTTCAAGTGCTCAGTCACCTGCTGCAGCATGTAGCTCCCTGGGCCCCCCAAGCCCCTCTGCCATTTACATTGAGCAGAGGGAACAGTTCCTGTGTAAGAGAATAAATGAACACTAATCAGATATTCAAAATGGGAAATGCTCTGAAAGCGGAGTGGGGATGGGGAGCGTGCTCCCTGGACATCCAACAATGGAGTTGAAAACGGCAGAACTTAGACAGAACAGTATCAAAGAGCAGCTGCTGAGCTGGAATTCAGATGCAGCCATGATTCGATCAGTCTTGGATTTTCTAGAAATGCTTAGCTCCCTACAGACAATAATTGACTCTCTATGCACATTTATATACCCTCATTTACCTGAATCGAAGACAGTATAATTAATTGAATTATTGCATGTAACTGTAATTTGTATTTGAATTTAAGACATCCTCTCTTTTTCCTGATGGCATACATGGACCCCCCCCTCCCACACACACACACACACAATACACACACAATATTCCTTTCAATTAACAGGGCATATATAATTTGGATTTATCCTACTCTGCTAACTTATCACCAGCATGTTTTAAATTTACCGAGTAAGATTCTCATGATTTCATAAAACTTAAGGCACAGTTCATCTGTGCCAGGAGATCCTGTGAATGCACACATGGCTTAAGAACTTTTAAAAGTGTCATTCCAGCTCAGACTGGTCAGTCATTCTTTGAATGAACCCCAGCAATGAGCAGAAACTAGGAGGCCTATTGAGGGACGTGCTGTAGTGTGAGTTCTGTCCCCTGCAGTTAGTCTTGAGGATCTCATTGTGATAAATTGGCTGTCCACAATGTAGGTTTTGTGTTGGCTTTTATTGTACAAGTCACTGTTGGTTTTGTTGGTCCAAACCTTTTACCAGGCAGGATGAAAAATTGCTGATTGAGTAAAAGGATCAAATTCCATTCTTGTTCTCTTGCATTCAGTTCTGTAGTGACAATACTGATTTTATGTGAACACACATGAAGCTGCCTTATAATGAATCAGACTATTGGTCCATCAAGGTCAGTATTGTCTACTTAGACTAGCAGCAGCCCTCCAGGATCTCAGGTAGAAGAGGTCTTTCAAACCTACTGCCAGATGTTTTAACTGAAGATTCCAATCTGGAACCTTCTGCATGCAAAGCAAGCACTCTACCACTGAGCCATAGCCCCTCTCTCCAAATTCAGCAAGATGATGTGCCCATGTGCAACATGAATTAAGACAGCCTCCTTTTTTCCTTAGTGCTCCAGATTGCTATTTGAAGGGACAGATGTGCAGGCAACATTGTTCTTTGTGATGTCTGCCTGAGGAATGTAACGAAGCACTAACTTGCCTGGAAACAATTCCAGAAGAGAACCCTAATCAGACTATTCTCTTTGTACCAGGTGCTTTTCTGAGAAATATCCTGGGGAAACAGCTGGTACAGGTATATGTCATTGTTATCTGGACCTAGCATGATGATCACTGCCTATGGTAAATTAGATTTAGAATGAAGTAACGTGCTTGGCAGGAGTATCAGTGTGATTTTACACTGCCTAGGCTCCACTGAATAAAAATAAGCTTTTCTCTCTAATTCTTTTTAGGCCCTGGACCATTCCCAGGACTGATTGACTTATATGGATCTGGAGGGGGTCTTGTGGAATATAGAGCAAGCCTTCTGGCAAGTAGAGGTTTTGCTACACTGGCTCTGGCATACTTAGCCTTTGAGGATTTTCCAGCTTTTCCAGAGTTAATTGAACTGGAATATTTTGGTGAGGCAGTAGCGTTCTTGCAGAAACAACAGCAGGTAAGAGGCAAACTAAAATCGCATTAGTTGTTGTTTTTGCTCATCAGTCATTTTCCAAAATGGACATGTGATGCAGTTAAGACCTTGAAATTCTGGTGTGTCTGTAAGTCTGAATGTACTACTGAGTGAACACCATTGCCCATTAGTTAAGGAGGTCTTGCTGTTTATGGCCTTTTCATACAGGCATGCCATTCAGACTGCCTGTGATGATATCTGAGGTATACCTATATCTCTGGTCAACTACATATTAAGCAACAATTGTTCTAAATAAATGGATGAATTTATGCAGTGGGCAAGCATGCCAAAAGGCTATAAAACCTCTTTGCTTCCCCACTCACCTACCCCACAACTAGCAGTCCTGTGTTGATAACATGATTGTCTTTATCAGGAGGTAAAAAAGGGGAATGATTGAACAGATGCCACTAAAATTATAGCAATCTGTTTTAAAAAATATTTTTTAGCTTTTAAGTGCTAACTAAATACACAGGAGCAAACCTCAAAACTTTACTGTATCCTCTTTGGTTCTTTCAATCAGAGATTTATGGATTCTAGTTGAGTTTACATGTTCCATTTACAGGGCAATCCTAAACATGCCTACTCAGAATCCTACGGAAGTCTAATTAATGGGGCTTACTTCCAGGAAAGTGTTCTTTGAATTGCATTGTCAGTGACTTAACCTTCTATAAAGAACAACAGTAGAGTTTTTGTTTTATCAAGTAACTAGGGTTGCCAGCCTCCAGATGGTGGCTGGAGATCTCCCGGAATTACAACTAATCTTCAGGTGACAGAGATTAGTTCTGCTGGAGAAAATGGCTGCTTTGGAGAGTGGACTCTATGGTATTATACCATTCTGAAGCCCTTCCCCTCCCCAAACCCCACCCTCTCCAGACTCCACTCCCAAAATCTCCAGGAATTTCCCAACCTGGACCTGGCAACCCTAAAAGTAACAGCAATATGTTCTAAACATTCGGGTTTTACAAAAGATCGGAAGACAAAACAATCCATTAAGTGAAAGCACAAAAGATTATCTCTCTTGTTCCATTTTTGTTTCAGGTTAAAGCTTTGGCGATTGGAGTCCTGGGGCTCTCTAAAGGGGCTGATATGGCCCTGGCCCTTGCTGCATTTTGGCCAGGCATCAGAGCAGCTGTCAGCATTTCTGGTTCTGGTTTCAATTGTTTTATCCCCCTGCGAGTGAAGGGGCGTATGATCCCTGCTCTTTCCTATGACCTACAGAAGTTGAAGACTGTTGGTGATGTGGTGGATTCCTCTGAAATCCTGGATGATCCTAGAGACCCAGCCACTTGGGAGTGCCGCATCCCAGTGGAGAAATCCTCATCCAAGTTTCTCTTCCTGAGTGGGCAGGATGACAGGAATTGGCAAAGTGAGCGCTACTGCCAGGAAGCTGTTCAGCGCCTTCAGCAAAATGGACGTCATGTGGAGTTCTATTGCTATCCTGGGGCGGGGCACCTCTTGGAACCGCCCTATCTGCCTTTGTGCTATGCATCTATTCACAAGGCATTTGGGCTTGTTATGCTCTGGGGAGGAAAATGGAGGGAACACGCAAAAGCACAGGAGGATGCCTGGCAAAGGATACAGACCTTTTTCAGACAACATTTGCAGGATTCTAGCATCAAGAGTTATTTATAGACTAGGGCTCTGTGTCTCTGTGTGTGAGAAACTGCTGGTTATTGATGTGAGAATAGAGTATATCCTACTTGGGTGTCTTCCAACACTAATTCTGTGTTCTGGTAGACAAATATTTGTCTTCCAGTTATTTTTTCTCCAAAATACTTAATGACCAAGACTAGGTCCACTAAGGTTATGAGTTTAAGACTGTAGTCTTATATAAGCATGTTGGGAGTGATCTGTTTATATAACACATTTTTATCCGACTCCTCCTCCCAGGGGCTCAGGGTGGTGGAAGTGGTTCTCTCTTACCCATTTTATCTTCATGATAACCCTGTGAGGTAGGCAAGGCTGAGAGAGACTGACTAGCAAGCTTCATGGCAACATGGGGCTTTGAACCTAATGTTGTTAGCCGCCCTGAGCCCATCTGTGGGGAGGGCGGGGTATAAATCAAAATAAATAAATAAATAAATAATAAACCTAGATCTTTTAGATCTAAGTTTAGCTCTCTAATCACTAGACTGTACTAGCTGTCTCGTGTTACCTTGAGCTCTGTTGGTGCTAACTTCCAAGTAAATGTGTAATGTTAGGGACTGCCTCTCGCTCTGGTTGGCTACCTCCAACTAGGGTTGATAAACTAGCCTGGAGAAAAATGTCCTGTCCCTTAACTTGAGGCTTAGAGTATGGAAATGGAAAGGTGAAGCTTATACTAGCTGATGTTATTTACCTCCATGCAATGAAATGCTTCATCTGCAGGATGTCTTCCAACAGTTGGCAACGTTACCTCCCACATAGTCACCCATGCTGCTGCATCTCGTCCCTATGTTTTCTAAGCAGCTAGTTGTCTTAACTCTTTGTTAAGGACACCTTATGTTTTCTAGGCAACTAGTTGCCTTAACTCTATAGTTAAGGGCAGCTTTGGTCTTGCCATTTTCTTTGTCAAACAGGAAAGTTGAGCCCATCTGTGGGGAGGGCGGGGTATAAATCGAATAAAATAAATAAATAATAAATAAATTAAGTTGTAACTATATCTTACAACTTAACTTCCAGTTTAGGTCTGCTATATTCTGTCTTTACCCAAAAGTAAAGTTGAATAGCAATAGCTGTTCATAGACATGTCCTCTCAGATTTTACATCACCACATGCTTTTGATATGGTTGCCAACAGGCCTGGAGAAAAAAAATATCCCTTTAATAGAGGCTAAATTTATGAAAACGGACAGGTGAAGTTTTTCATAGCATGGAAGTAAATAATATCACCTGGTAAATAACATCCAGTTAAGCCTCTATTAGCCCTGGCCTGGATAGCCCAGGTGAACCAGATCTCAGAAGCTAAGCAGGGTTGGCCATGGTTAATAATTGGATGGGAGACCTCCAATGAAGACCAGGGTTGTGGAGGCAGGCAATGACAAACCACCTCTGTTAGTCTCTTGCCATGAAAGCCCTACCAGGGTCGTCATAAGTCAGCTATGACTTGAGGGCATTCTCCACCACCACCAAGCCTCTATTAAAGGGGCAGGGCTTTTTATCTTGGCTATTAGCAACCCTAGCTTTTGAAAAGGAAGAATGTCTTCATTCTCACCCTCCTTGGCCTTTCTTCTTCCCTTTGTGCTGAACATTAAGATAGAAGTCTTGAACCCCATTTAGGTTTTACTGTGATTAACAATCAGTTGTCTTAAAAACTAACCTCAGTTCATGAAGGGACCTACATTCAGAATTCCTGGCTAATTTGAGTGAATTGGATACTTCTACGTTCAGTCTTGGCACACCATGGAGAAGAGGAGGGAAAGTACATAAGCCAAGCAGGTATTCACCAAGGACAAACACCAGATGCACCTTGATTCCCCTTCTCTACGGGTGCCCTTCCTTCTCTCAAAGCAAGGTCATTGACAGTTGGTCTCAGAGCCAAATAGGATGCATCACTAGGAGACCTGAATTCTGATCTTCTGGACTAGAGGTGGGTGGGTGTCTTAACTCTCCACCTTTCTGTTTTCCAAATCTAAATTTCCCCACTCTAGTTGCTATTTGCTCTACAGAGAAAACATACAAATTCCTTTCAGATACCTATATGTTTTCCTTGGTGAGGCCTATAGCAGCTTCATGGAGGCCATTTAGAGTAAGGGATAAACTAGCCCCTGACCTATCACTGCTCCTTGATCCAGGTCCCCCCCATGGTTGCTTTGAATTAAAAAAAAGAAATTTGCAGGAGATGCAATCGCTGGCCTCCCAGTGACTCATTTAGTTTTCCCCACAGTTTACCTTTGCCCCTGACATGCCTCACTTGTGTGCGAAAAGGCAATCTCTGCCAGAGTCGGTGAGTGGATGAAGTCTGTTCCCTTCAAAACTGCCATGTGTGTGCTTGTGGCCTGAGGGAGCAGAACGTGCATTGCCTTCCAGGAGGAGATGGCCTAGTCTCTTCGACTCTGATTCTAAATGGAAGCTGAATAATAGGCTTGTTTAATCTGAATAATAGGCTTGTTTAACTGGAAATCCTTCTTTGAAAAAAAAAAAGAGGAGAAAAAGTGGGATGATTAAGGAATTTTAGAAGCTGGTCAATAAAATATGTACTGTAGTGAAATTCGTATATTTTCAAAGGAATGATAATTTTGCTACAGAGTCGCTTTTTGATACCACAGCATGCTGAACCTGTAGCTTCATTGGGATGAGGGCCGATTTATTTAATACACTTTTATAATAAAGAGTTCAGTCAAGGCTGTGTTCTTGTCTGCCATGTAATGTTCCAGAGCACAATGCAATGTCTTCCCTTGCTGCTGCCCAGTGGTGGCTCCATTTCCTTCCATTTCTCTTCAAGAAACTGGCAAGAGGAAAGGTGATCTTGGACTTAGTCCTGAGTGATGCCCAAGTGAAAGATATTCTTTAAAACATGTATGGTATATTTAGGATTGCCAGGACTAGTCTGGTAACCAGTAGGAGTCCAGAGGAGGTGCGGACATGGGGGGGGGGCAGCTGTTGGCAACAGCATGGGGTCATTTCCAGGAAAAACTTCTGTAGGAATCACTGAAAACTCAAAAGGTTTTCAGATACAGAAAACTGAAAACGCATAGAGTTTTTAGATTTTCTTACTGAGGCTTGATGTCCCTTCCGATGTCACACAATGGACTTTAAAGAAAAATTGTGTCCCATTTTTTCTTTCTAGAAACAACAGGCATGGAGGGGGGCTGGCAACCCCAGGTATATCTGGTTTCTCCTCAACCAAGGAGAACTGGTCACAATTCGCATACAATATACAAAAAAGTGTATAAGCAATGCAAAAATAATAAAACTGCTGAAGTCACTTTAAATGTTCAAAAGAAAGCACTAACACAACACACTACAGGAACAACCGAAATTGCCTAACAGGAAAAAAAAAACCATTCTCCTCCAAACATCCTTTAAACAACACTACCTTCTAGGCCTTCTTGAAAGCTAGCAAGGTAAGAGACCTACTAACCTCCTCTAGGAGGCCGTTCCAAAGAGCTGGGGTCACAAGTGCAAAAGATCAAAGTCTGGCTGATGACAATGTTGCAGCCGTAAAAGATGGAACATCAGTAAAGAGCTTTTGAGAGGGAGGGAGGAAGACTGTGCACAAGTTCATATGAGGAGAAGGTAGTGCTTCAAGGGAGTCATGGGAGCTGGGAACAGTGACTGACCACTGTGTTAAAATTCAGCATCTGTGTTAAGTGGAAAGTTTCCCGGAAAGTTCAACATAGTCGCATTTCATTCATTTCACTGCTCAGAAAACAAAGGGATTGCTCAAAATTGAAAAGGGGGTGATAAAGAGGGTAAAATGGCTCTAGGAATTTAAAAATTACACAGAATTTGTTTGCAACCCCCTGACAGACTGCTCTTACAATTTGGGGGGTACTTCTATGTGCCACTTCGACTTTAGACAAACAGATATGAGGAGTTGCCCTAAAATGCCTGTTGTTAACTAAGGCTAGATCAACAGCTGCAGCCATTCCTGGAGAAAACTGATGAAGGGAAAGGAAGAGAGATGGTACCTGAGCCACAGTCGCCTATGTCTTAATTTGATTTTCTACATTTTAAACTGTATGTCAGCCACAAGGGACAACTGGGAAGCCAAAATGGCCACACTCCTTTCCCCTGCTATGGCCCCCTTGGCTGATGACCCGGCTAGAGGGAAAGGGGCACTGCTGTGCTGCTACCAACAAGCCATGCTACAGTCTCTGGGATGTGCAGCAGTGGACCAGCAGGGTTTCTGTCCTTGGTGTGAGCAAAAAACACTAAGCCATCAATCTGCCCTAAGACTCAAGAAGTCTTAAGAAACTCAACAACCTATCTTTCTATACCTCCCTTTGTCCAAGAAACACAGGGCACCGTATATAGTTTTCCCTATTTCGTCCTCACAACAACCTTGTTGGAAGGTTAGGTTGGAAGACTGTGAGTGGCCTGAGCTCATGATATCCAAATGGTCTGCCTCTATCTGCCTACAAGGAAGGTTCCTCTGAGTATGTCAAAAGTGCACACGGATGCAAACCCAAATAACTATATTGTCAGGATTGTTTTGCCTGATGTATACCAGGATCCCAGATTTGAGACACTGTTTTAAGAGTTAAAGGGGGCTTGTTCCTAGAACGAAATTGATAAAGAGTTAAACACAAAATTCAGTTTTTATTATTGTTGTTAAATATGTGAAAAGTGGACTAAAAACCAAGAAGAAAACTAAGAAAATGTAAAACTACTGTGAAATATTGAAAGAAACATGCTCCATTTCAAACAAGGAAGAAAAACATAGAATCATAGAGTTGGAAGGGGCCATACAGACCATCTAGTCCAACCCCCTGCCCAGTGCAGGTATAGTTATAGTTATAGTTATAGTTATAGTTATAGTTATAGTTATAGTTATAGTTATAGTTATAGTTATAGTTATAGTTATAACAATCTACAATTGCCTACTGTGTATTAGCTATTGATGTCCTAATGACTTAAGGGTGTAAAGTGTGTATAAAGTAAACATACAAACCTGTCCTGAGGATGGATTTTTATGATGGTAAAGGAAGAATGAAGAAGGGTTGCGTGTTTCAAGCTGGTTCTGTTAGGTGGCACTTGGGATCTCTTAGTATTCTGAGCCAACAAAACCAGGAACTCTTGGGTTTGCGAAGCAAAATTGAGCAGGTTCTGGGGGTTATATTTACACTGCAAAAGTATGGAAAGTGGTGTGAATTGGAGCGGCAAGGAGAAGTTGCCTCTATTGGGACTGGATGTAAACCAGAAAGTTTGAAAAGTATTGGAGAATTCTAGTTTGTAATGGTTTGGTGGGAAAAATAGGCTAAAAGGAGGGGGATTTGATTGGATGTTAGTAACTGTCTGAAGTGACAACCGGTTACAGAAGAATGGACAGATAGGTGCCAATTAAGAGTAAATTGATGAGGACAGTTCCCTTTGATCAGAATGCTCTAATAGATCTTTTGGTTTATTTTTATGCAGTGTGTGGGAAACTCAGAAACAGGTAAAGAGAATAAAGTTCCATTATTGAGAGGTAGATATGTTCTTTTGTTAATGTAAAAACTAAGACCTATCAATTCATACATTTGGAACTGTGGGGAGATCAAACAGTTGAACCACAGCCAACACTGTGAGAGAGTTGGGGGAAGCTAAGTAGCTGAAGCTTTTTTGATGGCGGAAGTTCTTGTTTATTTATTTATATATTTGTGTCATTTATACCTGCCTTTATCCCCAATAGGGACCTAAGCAGCTTACATTGTTCTCATCTCCTCCATTTTATCCTCGCAACAACCCTGTGAGGTAGGTTAGGCTGAGAATGTGTGACTGGCCTGAGGTCACCCAGCAAAATTTCATGGCAGATTAGGGATTCAAACCTGCTTCTCCCCAATTCCAGACTGACACTCTAATCATTACCCCACACTGGTTTCCTTGATTCTCTTTCATACATAAAAGCAATCATATGTAAAAGGCTGACTTCCCATTGCCTCTTAGGGTGATATAGACGGCAACTGCCTGCTTGATTCCTATTCTCAGTGGAGGCCAAATTAAGCAATAAAACAGTACAGTGATTTCTGGAGGGCTGTGCTAAGGTCTACAGCTTCTCTATGAATGTTTCAATACAATAACATGGCTCACTACACTCACATGCAGTGAGATTTGTGGCAGTGCTGGTCTTCCAAATGTGTAGTTTTGGAGATAAAATGGGGGGGGGGGGAAATCCCCCAAGAGTTCTGTGCCATGTTTCAAATCTTCCATGTTCCTCTAGGATTAGTTTCCTATTCCATTTGGAAAACTGGATAGGAATAAAAAACTAACTGCCTGTTTCAAGTGCATGAGTACACAGTAACACCAATGTGTTGGTAATGTGGATGGAGAAAGGTTACACCTAGCACTCCTGTACTGGGACACTTCATTTCCTTTTGCTTCACAGCACCAGCATGACCCTGGCTTGAGTAAACAGTATGATTCCTAACTATGTCAGAGCTGATTAATCTATGTTCTTGTGAGCTTTGTCACTTAGCAAGATTTTCAGAAAAACTGGTTACATTCACACACGTTACTTTCCCTAGAAGTACAGGTGTTTACTACATTAAGTTGATATCAATTTCAGTCAGCCTTCATGAACCAGTCATTAAGAAACAGCATATTTTGAGTATACAAGGAGAGATGATTGTGACGGAGGACCTAGCCAGGAAAAGGCTGAGGATATGGGCAACTAGATGATGGAATAGGAGACATTTGGTAGTCAGCAAGCATTCAGAGTCCTATGAAACACCAGTAGATGTTTATTAAATTAGAGAATTATTTTAAAGAATTATTTTGAAAAATAGAAAAAAACATTACTACTAATGCTGCTGCTATACTACTACTGCTGCTAAACTCTTTTTGTCTCATGCTGGTTAGGTCATTATCTCCATTGTGCAGATGTGTTGGGGGTGGGGTTGAAAAGGAGAGAGAGTGGAACTCCCAATTTTGGTACTCCCTCCTTACGGAGATCCGTCTGTCCCCCTCTATTGCCATCTTCAGCCAGTGAGTGAAGACTTTTTTGTTTTGTTTGGCATACCCCAATAACTGTTACTGGCCCTCTCTATCCTTTGTGTTCTGTGTTTGTTGAATTGTTCTTATACTTTTTGAAATGTTGTTTTAAGTTTTTAAAATGTTTTAATGTTCGCAGCCTTGGGGACCCTCTTTGGGTAGGAAGGCAGCATAGAATTTTTTAAAAAACAAATAAATAAAATAAAAATAAACAGTGGCTTCTCTGAAGCCACCTGTAGAGTTCAATGCTAAGGCAAGATTGGAATGGCTCTTGCTACTACTACAGAATACCATGAGTAAAAATTCCTCTTATCTAAAAAACTTAGTGCTTCTCTGATTGGTCCTAGGATATATTTGGAAGGAGCATAATACAGCAGTCTTGCTGAAGCTAAGCAGGGTTGGTTTGATCAGTGACTGGATAAGAGACCTCTCACCACATACTGACTTGGACTGCTTGGAAGAAGAAAAAAGAGGATATAAATGAAATATATGTGAATGGTTAAGAACACAGAAACAGCTCTGCAGGATCAGACCGGTAGTTCATCTGGTCTAGCATCCTGTTCACACAGCAGCCAACCTGTTGCCTGGAGGGTCAACAAACAAACCACAGAGACCAAGGCCTTAACCTAAAGTTACCTTCTAGCACTGGGTTTTAGAGGTTTACTACCTCTAAATATGGAGGCTTCCTTTACTCACTATGACTAGTAGCCATTGATGGAACTCTCCTCCACAAATTTGTCAAACCTCCTTTGAAAGCCATCTATGTTTGTAGCCATCACTAACTTCACTTGCAGTGAATTCCACAATTTAATTAGTTATTGAGTAAAGGAGTTTTTACTTTTGTCTGTTCTGTACCTATGGCCTATTAACATTGTTGGGTGCCCCTCAGATCTAATACTATGGTAGAGGTTGAAGGGATGATTCTATTTCATATTTTGATTTTTGGCAGGAGATTGCTACATGCCACATGCCAGCTCCTATCCATTCAGTGTGTTATATAACAGGAATACATTTCTGTTATTTATATGTGCGTATGTTCCTGCCCCGCACTATGCTCACACCATGGTTCTTTTTCTGCTGTGCTCCTGTTCATAGGTATCCTGTTTATGGTGGAAAGAGCTGGTTCCAGGCATGTTCACTGTGGTTAATTTTTTTTATTGCATGGAATGTTTCAAATGATTTGTGTAACCCACTACAGGGACCTTTATTTCTAACAGCTACTCCTTAGCCAAGACAATTAAAGGACTCATCTAAAACTACACCCAAAGACCATCATTTTCAGCATGCATTATTTGGTATTTACCTTTAATACCATATAAATGTTTAACTTTTTGGATTCCTTTTGAAGTGTGGATGAAATTGAAGTTTAAAAATTATCCTGCTTAAGCTACGTGTGCCAAATACAGTCCACCTCAAATATCCTGTCTCATGCTGAGAGTCTGAGAAAGCACTCCAGGGTCAATAGTTATTCTACTCTTTCCCAACACCAATAATATATGTTCAAGTATACTATTTGTAAACATATCAAGCTTCAAATGAATCAAGTTGTTTACCACTTTTAAGGCTAGTTCCAGTGTAGTATTGCGTTGCCGAACTCTGTGCTGCTGAACTTTTTCTTCTCCAAAATTCTTCTCCAACTTGCTACATATTTCTTTGTTCATATTTATGCCACTTGTATATATTTATGCCATTTCTCAACAAAATGTTTCAGCAATGGCATCTAATACAACAGCAACATACAACAAAATGATTTTAACCAGGTCTGAGCCACTAACTTCACCCAGAGCACTGTCTGTCTGTCTCTCTCTCTCTAAGCATTTATAACCTGCCTTTCCACATAGTTCATGGCAGCTTATAAAATGATTTAAAAGTTTCAAAATTAAAACCAAGATAAAATTTGGCTTAAAAGATGCCTGTCCTTCACACCTCCTCAAAAGCCCTGGCAAAAGACAGGCCTTAAAGATCAACCTGAAGATCTCTGATGAGGGGGCTCCTCTCAGCTCCTCAGGGAGCCTATTCCACAGAACAGGGGCCATAATGGAAAAGGCCTAGGTTCTAACTGGCATCAAATGGGCCACCATAAGCAGTGGGACAACCTGTGGATTGTACTTGGAACACTGGAACATATAGAAGGAGACAGTTCTTCAAATATGTGGGTCCCAGGTCGTGAACCATAAGGTTGGAAGGGACCTCCAGGGCTTGAATTGAAGCCAGAAACAAACCAGCAGCCAATGTGACTGTTTCAAAATGGGTAATATGTCCCCAATGGCTAGCCCACGACAATAGTTGGGCTGCCTCATTCTGGAACAGCTGTAGTTTCTGGGATGTGTTCAGGGGCAGTCTCACATATGGCATGTTGCAGTAATGAAGGTATTTGGAGAGGACAAAAAGAATTCCAACCTTAGGCTTGGATCCATCACAGTGTTTCCCTGGGTGGAAAGATTTCTGCTCTTGGAGTGCGACTTCCCCCCACCCCTATTTCACCCCATCCCCAAATGCCACTCCCCCCAATGCTATTCAGGAGGGTCCCCTGTCTCATCCCAAGAATAGCAATTCAGGGGGCATTTTGGGCTATAGCAGAAAGGAAGAAGTGAGAAAGCTGTGGTTCTATGGTTGCCAGCTCTGGCTTAGGAAATTCCTGGATATTTGGGGGTGGTTCCTGGGTAAGGCAGGGTTTGGGGAGGGAGCTCAGCATAGATGTGATGCATAGAGTCTGCCCTTTGAAGGTGATCATCTGTAATTTGCTGATCAGCTGTAATTCTAGAACTCCAGCCCCCAGTTGGAGGTTGGTAACACTATGTACCTCACAGATGGAAATCCTTCCAATGTCAGAAATACTTCACTAGATCCAAGCCACTTGGATGAGGGAACAATTATCTCAGTAACTTACCAACAGAGAAATGCAGACTGGTTATAGCTGGGCCATAGGGTTATATCACAATTCATGACTCATAGTCGTAAACTTGCAAAATATTATGTAAGAGGATTTCACAGAGATAGAATTTTAGGTAAAAGATTCAATATAACCCAAATGGATATAAATTGACCATGAGAAAGTTCTATCTCTGTGAAATCCTCTTGCATAGTATTTTGCAAGTTTATGACTATGGCAGTCATGATATAACCCTATGGTCCAGGTATGACCACTCCGCCTTGCTCAGTATAAACTCTTTTTATGCTTCCACTTGAAAAGGCAGGGAATGAGGATGCCAAAGGCATCCTGAAATGAGGAATGGCGATGCTAATTCAGTTGACTGATAGGCTAAAATATAAGCCTGCTGTACATATGCAGCAGTATGAAATGAATATGAGTTGACAGTGTCCAGAGATGGTAGAAAAGTACAATTGTAAATTTTACCCCTTCAGACTATAGGTCAAGTTTCAAATACACCCCTTTGTTGGAATGTTCCTTGCCTGTAATCTGAAGGCGGTATAGTCCTTCTACCACCTCAAGACTCAACCACTTCATTTTGTGATGTTATTCATTTTTAATCTGTCAGTTTTTGCTATGTTCTCAGATATGCTGAAACATTCATTCATTTATTTAGAAAATGTATTTGTTGCCTATCCAGAGGCCTACTTGAGGTGGCTAAAAACGAGTCAGGGGATCATAAAACACAACTGCCACCTAATAATAATTTTCATAAAACACGCCTCAGACAGAAGCGCTTATGGCCAGAAGATATGAGAAAACCAATGACACTTTTTAACACTGAAGAGTCACAACAAAGGCGGAGCTCAGAATCTGTATATATCTCATCAGCTCTTTTGCACCAGTCACTTAAAAAAAAAACCCAGAAACAACAAGTTTGGGTTGTACCTAGCAGTCAACAGAGCAGAACAGCTCTTTCTCTAGCTGGATATCTGCTATTTTCGCTTCCTACCTCTCATGCAATGGATGTCTCATGCAATGGACCTAAGGTAAGATAAATGAGCTATTTTGACTTTCCAGTGTCAGATGTGGGTCTTATAGTTCCAGGAATACTGTCATCTCCAATTTTTTCTAAAGAAGCACATACCTGGATAAACTCATAGGAATCCCTCAACAGGTAGAAATTTGTGGACATGTATATGTTGTACTCTGCTTTGTTGTATCCTAGTAGTCTTATTTACATATGGGCAATCATACAACCTGTTTTATGGTGTACATGCCAATTATTTTGACTATTAATCTAAAAAAATGATAAGGGCTCAGACTGCAACCAAAGGAAAAATTTTATGCAGAGATGAGGAGAGGGGTTATATCATTTATTTATAATTAGAAAAAAATATGTGCTGCTTAAGACAGCTCCATTAGTGTACCTACTGGAAAGGTATTACTGAATCTATTGCTTAAGTCATAACTCAATATGTAAGTTTGTAAATTTTCCTGTTACAATGCCATAGTCTAATATTGTTGCTTGCTCTGCTCTACTGTTATGCTAAGCAAAAAGATAAGCTCCACTTACTTGTATATGGCTATTTCACATATGATACATATAAAATGTTTAAAGTTTACACCCATAACGTTATGTGTGAAAGTGATAAATACATATTTGGAAAAACATGTATCAGGCAGGTCCTCTGTAAGAAAGAGATGTTGGGGGCAGTTCCCTGTTGAATGTGTAGCAAACCCAGGCTTACTGGCACGGAATGTGAGAAATGGCTCACAGCCTTCTAGATAATGGTGGGTACATAATAGGTGTTTTCTCAGTGGCCGCTGATATCCTGTCAGGCTTTTCTTCATTTTAAAAAATCCATTGTAGAAGCCACTGCCAATCTATTGAGTAGAAAAGATGGTATGAGACGAGAAATTTGAGTTTGGAGCTTGCTGGGAAAGCTATTCAATTATTTGTTGTCAGGCTTTTTAGGATGCTGGAGTGCAGGGACAGATTAGCCACTGAACTCACCAGGAAATCTCCCAGTGGGCCTCTGCTCTTGAGGACTGGTGGAGGGGGAAGCTTTGTCTGACCATCAAATGGCTGCTTTGGAAGTTTTGCAAATGTGTGGCTAAATAAAACTTTACTGATGTCAGTACTGATGCTCTTGTTGGTTATTGAGGCTGGATAATCGCATAACCTGTTATCACTAGAGATGGGCATGAACCGAAATATGAACCAAAATTAAGCATGAACCAGGCCGGTTCATGGTTTGCGAACCATGGTTCGTCATATCTAGGGGTGTGCAAGGCCTGCCTGTTTCGGTAAACCTGATTTGGTTTTAACTGAATCAGGAAACTGTTTCAGTATTCAGGGAATACCGAATCGGCAAGCCGAATTGGTATTCACATTTAGGTAATAGATTCGGCTTTTCGGCTTGATTCCGCCATTGTTTTCAATGAGAAAACCTTCTCCTGGCTTTCTGGGAGCCTGGGGGGGCATTTTCTGTCCAAATCAAACCAAACTTGGAGGGGACCTTCTCCTAATTCTCCCCTAACTACCCCCCAAGTTTCAGAAAGATTGGACTTTGGGGGGCCATGTTATGCCCCCCCAAATAAGGTGCCCCCATCCTCCTACACTCTCCATGGTTCTCTATGGGGAAAAAACAAGTCATCTTTCTAGGTGGCTTGGGGTGGCATTTTGCAAAATGCACCCAACTTTCAGGGGACCTGCTACCACCTGTCCTCCCACCCTCCACCAAGTTTCAGGCAGATTCCACTTTGGGGGGCCATTTTATGGCCTCCCAAAGAAGGTGCCCCTATCCACCTCCACTCCACTATTCCCTACGGGGGAAATAAGAGAGGCTTGTTTGGCTAATGTCAGGGGACCTCCTCCTACCTGTCCTCCCTCCCTCTACCAAGGCTCAAGCAGGTCCCACTTTGGGGGGCCATTTTATGGCCTCCCAAAGCTGCTGCTCTTAGTCTCCCCTTTCTCCATTATATCCTATGGGGGAAATAAGACAGGCTTGTCTGGCTAGGGGTGGCATTTTGCATGCAAAATGCCCCCAAACTTCAGGGGACCTGCTCCTACCTGTCCTCCCACCCTCCACTAAGGCCCAAGCTGATCCCACTTTGGGAACCAAAGGTGGTTCTCCTGCCACACCACTTTGTCTTTCTACTGTGGGGAAGACTTCCACACCACAGAAACACATGGGATTGGGGCTGCCAATGGACACAGCCACAGTCCACCTGCACCCAATCTGCCAAATACCACACACACCCTCCCCAAAACCTAACCTCCCCTGTCCTGTGGCCAGCCACTTTCTGTTGATTCCTGTTATGGGAAACTCTCCCACAGCAGGAACCCATGGAATGTGGCATCTATGGCCACAGGCACAGTCCCCCTTTTAAATCCACCCCCCACAGCCCCACACTGACCAAAAGACACCCTCCCCAACATTCCCACACCGGCCACTACCCCAGGAGCAGGCTGGCCAGCTGTCCCCCATTGTTCCCTGTGATGGGAAGTTTTAAACTCTCTTTCCCAGGGCAATTATGCACAGCCCAGGGGTGCCACAATGGTGGGCACACACCTGAGTGTGAGCTTGTCCCTGTGAAAGAGCACCTGAACCACAGACACCCTCCCCCAAATTCCCCCACCACCTACAGAGATGGCTGGCCAGCCAGCTCCATTGTTCCCTATGAGGGGAACCAACTGCACAACAAAGAATAAAACACAAACACACACTGAATAAAGTTTTTAAAAAAATATTTTCTCATTTCAATGTACAAGTAGGCAAAGCATTGTGACACATTACACCAGCAGTCCCCCACACAGAAAAATAACATAACTCACTTCACATTAAAGAATCACAAAAACACAATTCCTGTCAAAAACACTTTATTTCTTTAACTGCTTTAGGTTACACAGTAGGAGGGCACAACAGGGCATGAAAGCAGTCTACTACACAAAATAACACAACTCACTTCACTGTTTTTGGCAGCAATTGTGTTTTGGGTGATTCTCTGATGTGAAGTGAGTTGTATTATTTTTGTATTGTTGAAGGCACCCGAAAAATACAACAGATGCTACGATCAGCAAACAACAGTAGAGACCCCCTCACCTCTGCAGGAGTATACCGTATACCCTGCAGCTGTGGACAAGTTTACATCGGGACCACAAAGCGTAGCATCCAGACAAGAATAAAAGAACATGAAAGACACTGCAGACTTGGACAACCTGAAAAATCAGCAGTGGCTGAACATAGCCTAACTCAAACAGGGCACAGTATCTTATTCCAGGACACCAAAAGACTGGACAACACTTCCAACTACTTTGTCAGACTGCACAGGGAAGCCATTGAAATTCACAAGCATAAGCAAAACTTCAACAGGAAAGAAGAAACCTTAAGAATGAACAGAGCATGGTTTCCAGTTCTGAAAAACACCAGGCTAACAAAACACTCTATACTCGACAATAGCCCTGCAGAGAAGATTAGCACATCAAGCACCAATCTATATGCAAAAGAACCTCCTCAGGATACAGTGAAGCCTCCCGCCATTAGCATTCCACACCCTGGGAAACTCTTACAGGATGACTCAGCTCAACCCCACCCCTCCTGAGTAGATATAAATGACCTGCCAACATCTTTTCCACACTGTGACACTGAGAGATCTCTGACTTTTGGTGCTACACCTCTGAAGATGCCAGCCACAGCTGCTGGCGAAACGTCAGGAACTACAATGCCAAGACCACGGCAATACAGCCCGGAAAACCCACAACAACCAATGTATTATTTTTGTGTAGTAGACTGCTTTCATGCCCTGTTGTGCCCTCCTACTGTGTAACCTAAAGCAGTGTGGAAGTCTTCCCCACAGTAGAAAGACACAGTGATGTGGCAGGAGAACCACCTTTGGGGGGGACATAAAACGGCCCCCTAAAGTGGGATCTGGTTGAGCCTTGGTGGAGGGAGGGAGGACAGGTAGGAGATGGGCCCCTGAAGTTTGGTAACTTACCCAGTTTCGGTAATACTGAAAAAAACCGAAACGGCCCTGATTCGGTAATTTTAACCTAATCAGAATACCGAATTGCACACCTCTAGTCATATCCCATTTCTGATGAACCGCCACAAACTTTAGGCTGGTTCGTTTGGTTCATTTTTTGGTTCATGACTGCATACAGCCTGGTGCCAATCAATCAGCTTCCTAGACAACAGGGGATGGACTTCCTGCAGACCTTCTGCTGGCCGGGAAGTGACCTTCTGCTAGCCCGGAAGTGATGATTTTCTGACCTGGATGTGATTTCACAAACCAAACAAACCGGTTCATGAACCAGGGGCAGGTTCGTGAAAGTTCGTGGTTCGTGAAATTTGATGAACCATGAACCGCATGGTTTGGGTTTTTTCCGGTTCGTGCCCATCTCTAGTTATCACACAGAGAATCACAATGGAAAGATTTATGACAGGATTCACACAAAGTTTTCCTCTGCTTCCAGCTCCTCTCTTTTCTCTGGTTAATTAATTTATCCTTATTTTTGCTGAATTAAATATATGCATTTATTTATATTTATTTACATAATTTATATCCCACCTTTCTCTCAAATGGGTTCCCAAAGTGGTTTACATCATTCTCCTCCCTTTCATTTCAACCTCAAAATAACTCTATGAGGTAGGCTATGGATGAAACTGTGTAGCGGAATCTGCCTGGATCAGTTTTGCCAGTTCAGTTCCCATACTGCAGCATTTTTTCTTTCTTTCATGACTGCCTGCACCAGATTTGCTGCCATGAGCAGTCACCCCGGCCACTATGTGGCTTTCCTCCAGCTTTTCTGGGAGCACTTATAGCTTGACTTTAAAAAAAAAACGCTTTGTGGTAGGCTGTTTCTCCATGCATACTCTTTATTCCATTTTTGGTGTTCCACCTTCTTCCCCACCCCCCACCCCCCGTCCTGCCCCCTGCCAGCACACTGCACTGTGATTGCTGTTGTTATCTAGCCACCCCCTCTTTCATTTTTTAAAAAATTAAGTCCAGTGCATTATTGATGAATTCCTGCCACCACTGGGCATGTTACAGTTCTGAGCCCTTTGAACAATTGAGCTATACCATTAGACTTGTAACCCTTTAGGCTCAGCCTCCTGCCCTTGATCTGGGGCCACTGTGCCAGGGCCATTTTTGATTTCCAATCTACCCCGACTGTACTAATGCGGCCTTGGGGTTAATGCTGCTTGTTCATGTGACTGCTGCTTATTTCCTACTTGCTCAGTCTATATATTTGTAAAGGAATGAAAGTCTCCAGCAAGCTTTCCTCCCAGAAAAATTAACTGCTCGTGTACACACCTGCGCAAGAGATTCAAACATTTATAAACATTTCATAAACTAAGATTGACTAATATTTGAACCAGAGGACTTTGGAATCTCAGGTCATTATTTTAACTGCTATGCTATACCAGCTCCCAGGTTTGTACTCCGCTCTTAGTAAAATGGCATGTGGAATTAAAAAAAAAAATCTCTGCTAGATGAAAATTACAAGTATGCTTGGAATTTCAAAAATATGATAGCTAGAGGGAATGGTATGTAATGAAATATTACAAGGAGGAAAAAGGTGACATCAATCTTACGTGGAGGACACTTTTAGTGGAGTTAATTCAGTGTGTAACTAATGAATTGTGAGTTACAGTTTTAAACTGTGTTACACCCTTCTAAGCCCCTTGACTTCAATGGATTTGGAAGGGTGTAACCCTGTTTAGAATTGCACTGTTATTCTTTTCGGTAACAGGAAAATTATGGCTACAGTATCTATAAATACAGAGGAGACCAGTTGCCAGGCCAAAGAGACTTTTAGCTGTAGTTCTATTTTTCTGTAGATTTTAAGGGAACAAAGATTAATATAGTATAAATAAGAATGTCATTTTAAAAAATCTGTGGGAATGAATAATCCACTATCTTTAACAAGTCTGCAGCATTTTGCTTTGGATGTGATAGAATTTATAGCTGTCATCATTACTTCAGTTGTGTGCATTCATTTTCTCTCTAGACTGAAACTTTTTCCTGCTACATGCTTTCAGTGAAGGTCATCCAAGCTCAGCACATACCCTCAAAAGACCTATGTGAGTTGATATTTTTTTTCATTTACCATTCTCCCTGGAAGCATTCAGGCTCTCAGAGGCGTGTTCGGCCTTACCATTTTGCTTTGCATCCCCTTTACCAGCTTTCTTTTCTGAAACAACACTGCATGTAAGGTTAAGCAATACATATACCTTTCCAGAATCCCACCATACGATAAATCCCCAAAAGAAGAATAGATATAGATTGCTATCTTAAATAGAGTTACAGTCTTCTCAGTCCACTGAAGTATCTGCTTAGGATGGCAGTGTTAGGCTTAATTTATGATGCCAGCTAATGCAAAAGCACTATACTTCCTGTGTTGTTGTTTTGCATGACTATCAGTCTACTGTACTAGGTTTGCTAGCCTCCAGGTGAGACCTGGAGGTGTCCCAGAACTATAACTGTCCACTCTACAGAGATCCATTCCATTGGGGAAAGTGACTGCTTTGGAGGGTGGACTGTGTCCTTGTTGTATCTCTGCTGGGGCTCTCCCTTCCCCATACCCTCCCTTCCCCAGACTTCACCACCAAACCTCCAGGAATTTCCCAATCTGAAGCTGGCAACTCTGCCAGATGCAGTAACACAGTACAGTGCTTTGCTACAGCTGGCATCAATATTTAAATCAAACCTCAGGTCTATACAGGCAGCAAAATGAGATGATGGCTTGGACAATGCCACTTCAAAGTACAGGTGGGAAGTTGCATTGTTAAATGCTCCCTTGAACAAAAAGCTCCCTGCAATTGGAAAACTAGCACAGCAAGGAGCAGGTTGGACTAGAATGCTGTGCTAACTTTCAAAGACAAATTATAGAGAGTCTTTTATACAAGTGAATATTCAAACTAGCACGCTCCAGCTGTTGCCAGAATGGTACAGCCCATTCTATCATGTCAGGATTTGATTGTCTTATTCTGCTGCATGTTGAGACCAGGCTTGAGTTTATGTAAGGTTCGTTGCATTGCATATTGATATACTTTCTTTTTCTTCCAGGGACTGCTTCTGATTGCTATGTGAGCCTTTGGCTGCCATCTTCTTCAAATATACATGCCCTGACAAAAACCTTTCCAAATTCCAGCAACCCTGTTTGGAATGAAAGCTTCAATTTCTTAATCCAACCTGAGGTCAAAGTACGCTGCTTTTCAAAACCACTTCCCTCTTTGGGCTGATGTTGTTTCTACACAAAGCAGTATAACGAGCTTTCCTTCTTCTTCTTGGTTTTTGTGAACAAGGAATGGCTTTGGGATTTGTAATATGGGGTAGAAGGGAATAGCAGAAGAAGCACCAGCATCTAGGGTTACCTGAGGTCTCATACTCAGATTGTAAGATTAGTATTTTTTAAAAAGGGAGCATTTGGAAGATTTGATTTTAGACATAAGGAGAATCCATTATGTACATCGGGGATGGAATGTTCTGTAATCACAGGCTGTTTCTTAAAATAGAAGTCTCACCTGCCAACTCTGTTTCATTAACCTCTAGACAGTATGGTAAGTGGGACTGTGGTGAAAGGTGGGATGGGGGCTGCATGATGAAGGTGGTTTGGAGATGAGTTACCTGAGGTAGTGCTGTCACTTCTGGGAGGAGGTGGTGCAAGGCATGTATCCCTTCGCATTTATGCAGCATGTCTAAAGTGTTTGAAATGTTTCATATACATGATCTCAGTAACCTGTACCACAGGCCTATCCAATTAGCTAATAGGGTTCCCCCCCCAAAAAATATTGCATGGGGACGGGCTGAGGAGATGTCAACTTGTGTAAACTCACAATTTGAGGGTGAGTTTGAGGGCAGTAAAAATTTTAACCAGAGACATGCCTAGTCAGAATTTAGATTTCTACATATGTGAGAATAGGGATAATGTGTGATTACTCGTCTGCAGTGAGCTATTTTAAATAGTGTTGGACTTTTGATGGGAGGCTTTGGAGGAATGGAGGTAGGCCAGTAGTGGCTGTCAGACTTTGGAGAGAAGACCTTTGGGGCGTGAAGTTCATGTTCTCTCTTGCCTTTTTTCTTTGCATTCAGAACATTCTAGAACTGAAGCTCTATGATCAAGATGTGGTCACCAAAGATGACCTTCTTTTCACGGTGGTCTATGATATTGCAAAAATAAGACCAGGGGACACAGTTTATGAAAACTTTATTTTTAACTCAGAGGTGAGGATTGAAATGACATGAAAGCTGCTTTGTTATTTGTTTGTTTCATTTCTTTCCGTTCACTGGCTTAATTTTCTGGGACACTTGCTAGGGAGGATATAGGGAAGCAATCCATTATCTGCATCCTTTTCTTGACTGTCCTTGTTGGTTTTTTCCTTGTGGGTTTGAAATACAATGAAAACATGTTTATGGAATAAATTATAGGTGCTTGCTTACCCATGGAGGTGGAGAATCCAAAAACAACCAGAGGGTAATATCTTTTTATTTGGACGAACCAAAATATCACAACACAATGACCACAGTCCTTCAGGATTTTTTAACTCTTTGTCAATGTGCATGTTAAATGCAAAAAAGAGGGAGGTGGGAAGAAGAGAGCTCCCTGAAATCTGACTTTCACCCAGCATAGAATCTGGTACATCTCTTTATCTCCATTTTAAGAAAGGTACAAACTACAGACTTTGGGAATCTGCTAACACACCAGGAAACATTTTCTTCTCTTCCTCTCCCCCCTTTTGTGCTTAACATCCACCTGAATGTGGCATACAATGTATTATTAACGTGCCTATAACTAGTTTTTTTTTTTAAAATCACATATCCATCCCATCCTCCTTTCAAAGGTGCTCTAGCTAAATAACTTTCTCCAAATTCATCCTCACAATTCTTTGTAAAGCTGAGAGAGAATTGGCCAAAAGTTCACTCACTGAGTCATTGCTAAGTAGGGATTCGAAACAAAATCTCTTCACTTCCAACTTAATAATTCATATAAGTTCTCAAGCCTGCTAGAGGGCACTTTAAATTGCTTTCAGGTAATATTTACCAAATGATCATCTCTGAAGTTCTTTTTTTTTTTCCAGTGAACAATCTAATTTCTAGTTTACTGGTTCAGTCAACCCTATTAAATATTTTCAACACGGTTCCCCCCCCCCCCCGGGTAATGAATCACTAGTTTAATCATTGGACAGGAAACTCAAATGCAATAGTACCTCTTTTTTAAACTATCCATGTACTAGATTTCTGTAACTATTACTGTAATGGTAAGTTTTTAAAAAATCAATTTCATTTGTTAGTCTGGTGCAGCATAAATGTCAGGATCTTGTGGCACCTTAAAGACAAGTACATGTTAAGGGTTGATTTTTTTTGGTTAGTTTTGTATGTTCCCATAAGAGCCCCGTGGGTCAGTAATGACTCGGTGCCTGCACAAGGGGCTACCTTTACCGTTACCTTGTATGTTTCCATTGGAATGGATCTTCAGGCAAGGATTGCAAATCTTCTTTACTTCTCCCTTTCCATAGCAGTCCCTTCTGATTCCATGGAAAGTTGATTCCTACAATGATAGCCATGAGGTTTGTGGGCTGCAGTGAGGAGTGGGAAGGGTGTGAAATGGCTCTCTCCTTCCTCTTCCACCACCAGAGCTTCTTTCCCCCTCTGCATCCCACCACCCTGTGTGCCCATTACTATGCATGGGATCTGTGATCCTGAGATCAGAAATGGCTGCTGGAGGAAGGGGAAAAACAGGGGAGACCCGTGTCAATCACACTCCTTCAATAGGCAGATCACTGGAGCCAGTCCAGCCTTTGTTTTGACAGGTATATCTTATTTTGTATTTTCTAGTTCAGTACCTTTCTGCTTGTTTGTTGGAACAGAGATTATGCATTTCTATAATTCAGTGATTACTTTCCCTTTTATTCCTATGAAAGGAAGCAACACAAAGAATATATTCATTATAATCTATTATCTATTCTAATCTATATAATTGTTCATAGGAGAAACAAAAAGTTAAAGATGTGAACAATTAGGCCAGATTTTCAGCTTAAAAATGTTATTTCTTTTGACAGCGAATTACTTTTTCCCTCCTTCCAAATTTCCACACTTCTGAAAATCAATCATGTTTGAATAGGAGTGGAAGAATTGCTTTACTACCTAAATTCATCTTTCCATACAAAGTTGTTTATGAGAATAAAGTTGGAAGAAAGCTATTTACCCACAACTCCTTGAAGAAAATGATGGATAAAATGAGACATTTCCTTCCTTACTGATTATAAGTCCTGTTACTCATTGAAGTTGTGAGTTGCATAGGAACAGCACATGCTGTCTCTTTATGTTGCATAGTTATTTGTGTGTCAGTTGACCTGATGATCAGTTCCTTTGGTGTGGATGTGAGTGCTTTCTTTACTATGTCAATCTTTTGTGGTTTGGAGCAGTGACCCAGTAGTAGTCCACTATGCAAATTATGATGTGATGACTGAAAAATTGAGTGCCTGTCAACATTGGCAGGAAATCACAGAGAGGCCTATACAACAAAGGGATGACACTGCTGTCCAATAAGAACCTGAATGCCGAGTGGACAAACCACCACGATGGATGTGTGTCCACAATTACACACCACAGATATAGGCAAAATGTGTAAGTGAAAACAGACTTTTTAAAAACCACAGATGCATGGCAAACCTCACAATTTCAGCACGGGAGGTACACCTAGTTCACTGACATTTCACAGGAGTCCTGCTCATATCACTTCAGAAATGAGTACTTAGCCTAAGCTACACACACCAAGAAACAGAAGGGGGCATACAAATATTTTCACTAAACTTACTTTCAAATACAAAATAAACAAGAGAAGTCAGTAAGTAGAGAAACTGTTCACTCAGAAATTAAATAGGAGTGAAAGAGGCTGCTCAAAGAGAATTCAAAAGGCCCTTTTCTTACCCTTGAACATCGATGACAATGTTAATTTATCTTTGGTTGTTGTGGGTTTTCCGGGCTATATTGCCGTGGTCTTGGCATTGTAGTTCCTGACGTTTCGCCAGCAGCTGTGGCTGGCATCTTCAGAGGTGTAGCTTGAGAAAATTAATCATCTAAACCACACACTTCAGGCAAATGGCTACTCCAGAAATGAAATCCGAAGAGCAATCAAACCCAGGATGAATCAAACAACCAAGGAAAAACAGTCTCCTACAGGAAAAGTGTTTTTGCCATATATCAAAGGAATTACTGATCAGATGGGAAAGCTTATGAAAAAGCATAACCTTCAAGCAGTGTTCAGACCCACCCGAAAAATACAACAGATGCTACGATCAGCAAAAGACAGTAGAGACCCCCTCACCTCTGCAGGAGTATACCGTATACCCTGCAGCTGTGGACAAGTTTACATCAGGACCACAAAGCGTAGCATCCAGACAAGAATAAAAGAACATGAAAGACACTGCAGACTTGGACAACCTGAAAAATCAGCAGTGGCTGAACATAGCCTAACGCAAACAGGGCACAGTATCTTATTCCAGGACACCAAAATACTGGACAACACTTCCAACTACTTTGTCAGACTGCACAGGGAACCATTGAAATTCACAAGCATAAGCAAAACTTCAACAGGAAAGAAGAAACCTTAAGAATGAACAGAGCATGGTTTCCAGTTCTGAAAAACACCAGGCTAACAAAACATTCTATCCCCGACAATAGCCCTGCAGAGAAGATTAGCACATCAAGCACCAATCCATATGCAAAAGAACCTCCTCAGGATACAGTGAAGCCTCCCGCCATTAGCATTCCACACCCTGGGAAACTCTTACAGGATGACTCAGCTCAACCCCACCCCTCCTGAGTAGATACAAATGACCTACATCTTTTCCACACTGTGACACTGAGAGATCTCTGACTTTTGGTGCTACACCTCTGAAGATGCCAGCCACAGCTGCTGGCGAAACGTCAGGAACTACAATGCCAAGACCACGGCAATATAGCCCGGAAAACCCACAACAACCATCGTTCTCCGGCCGTGAAAGCCTTCGACAATACATTAATTTATCTTTATTTGTAAATTATAGTCAGCAAGGGATCAGTATTCCAGTATGATGAATATTCATGTGAAGAAAATGTGGGCAAAGACATGACTGTATTTGATGAGCCATTGCGCTGCCAGGAAATAACTGTGTGAATTCAGACATAAAGACTGCTACACTGGGATGATGCCCTAACTTGTTCTGTTGTGCCAGCAACACAATCGCTGTAGCACACGGCATTATGTGTCAGTGCAACTGTGTCATGCAGCCACTAGGTGTCAGACCACAACTAGTTTAGCAGAATGTTAAAAACAGGGTCGAGCTACAAGTGAGGAATGACACTTGCCTGCATACAAGTGAGCGGAAAGAAAGGGATTAAGATTGACAATGACTCATTTGCTCATGTCTCCCTGAACTTTTGGCACCCACCAGTGCCGCCCCAAGCAGAGTTAAACCCTTCGAAGACCATTGATTTCAGTGGACTTAGAATGATGTAACTCTGCTTAGGATGGCACTGCAAGACAATCAGGTTATAAAGCATTAGACAGGTCCCAGGCAGACTAGCAGAAAAGAACTGGCATCATGGCTGTTCTGCATGAATGTGTTTTTGTTTAAAATGTTTATATCCTGAACTCTCTAATAGCATGAAATAAAACAATAAAATACAATTTAAAATAAAACATTTATAATAGCCCAATATACTAAACAAATTACAATAGCTGCAATGAAACTAATCATCAGTATTTTAAAACAGCAGGCAGTAAAAATAATTGTGTAAAAGCAGCAAGTAAGGAAACTGTATACAAGAGAGAAGAGAAGAGGGGATCACATTTTCCTACAAGGAAAGTCTAAAGAGTCTGGGCCTTTTCAGTTTAGGAAAAAAGCAACCAAGGGGGGATATAATGGAGGTTTGCAAAATTATGTACAAGGTGGAGAAAGTGGATAGAGAGAGCTTTTTCTCCCTCTCCCATAATACTAGAACTCTTGGGCACTCAATAAGTTTACAACTTCCAAGTGGAGTCTGGAGATCTTCCAGAATGACAACTGATCTGCAGATAACAGAAATAAGTTTCTCTTGGAGAAAATGGCTGCATTGGAGGGTGGGCTCTGTTGTATTAGATCCCATTGTGATCTCTCTCTGAGTAGTCCCCAATCCATACTATTGCAAGGCTCTGCCCCCAAATCTCCAGGAATTTCTTAACCTGGAGTTGGCAGCTCTAGCTCCCAATAAAGATGAGGGGCAATAAGTCCACCATGGCAATTGGTGGGTGTTGGAGGCACCAGTAACTAAGCACACACATGACTGCGGAGCTGCATGATGATGCCACTTCTGGTGCATTCTGGAAGCGACCTTATTGTGCCAGGGCTGATTCTTTAAAACTTGGCCCAAAGCATAGAGTTTGGGGACAAGTTTTAGAGAATCATCCCTGGTGCTTCCGGTTCAGAACGGAAGTGATGCCATTGGCTGGGAATGTAGGCATATTTGCACCCATTTTGCCAGCCAGCCTGCCTCCCTGTCTGCCTTCTCCCATCAATCAGCTGGCAATCAGCAGACAGAGGCACAAATCGCTGAGACGTTTGCCTGTCATTGGTAGGCACCTGGCAACTCTATCTACAAGTAATTAAAATGTGGAATTTGCTGCCAATGGATGTAGTGATGGCCATGATGTCGATGGCTTTGAAAGGGAGATAGACAGATTCTTGGAGAAGAGGTCCAGCAATGGCTACTAGTCATACTGAGTAAAGGGAGCCTCCATAAACAGAGGCAGCCAACGTCTGAAATCCAGTGCTAGGAAGCAGCATCAAGGAAAGGTCTCAGCCTCTTGCCATTAGTTGACCCCGAGGGCAACAGTTTGGCTGCTGTGTGAAATAAGATGCTGGACTAGATGGACGTCTGGTTGGATCCAGCGGCCTCTTCTTAACTAAAATTCAGTGAAAAGGGTGGGATGTAGGACTAGTGGGGAAGAACACAAGGGCTGCTTCCACACACATTGGATAATCCACTTTCAATACTCTTTAGTGAACATTTTGAGTGATTCTGCACATGATGGATAATGCACTTCCAATACTCTTTATAGATAATTTGGAATGGATTTTTTTGTGTGTGGAACAAAAAAATCCACCTCAAACGACTGATAAAGTGCATTGAAAGTGCATTATTCAACGTGTGTGGAAATGGCCAGGGTTTCTAAAAACAGAGATTATGTAGGCACTAAGACAAGGAAATAAAAGATCTCACTCCCATTCAGTTGCAACATCATGCTTGATCATTAGAGATCAGGCAATTAGATAGCCTGTTCTACAATGTCTCTGTGTTCTGTTTGATGGCACAGCTATTTCATACAGCTGAAGTATGGGAAGATTATATCCTTTGCAACATCTTGAGCTGAATTTTGTGTTCTTTGACTATCCTTGAAGTTTACAGTTCTGATCTGGGACTAGAGTTGCTAGCTTCAGAATGGGAAATTCCTGCAGATTTGAAAGGGAGCTTGGGGAGGATGGGGTTTGGGGAGGGACTTCAGATGGATATAATGCAATCCTATGTCCATGCACCAAAGCAGCCATTTTCTCCAGGGGAACTGATCTCTGTCATCTGGAGATCAGGTATAATTCTGGGATCAGTCAAGGTCTTCCTTTTGCTGAACCTTGCTTTCAACACTGTGCCAACAGTGATGTTGCCTTTAATGTCTGGATTTTACTTTGTGAGAAAAATACAACTGTAAAAGCCCTTTTTGTGGAGTTTTGCCTCCAGAGCATATATCCTGTCTTTTGGCTTGCTGTACTGTTTGAGAGGAGATGTCATTCTCGGGGACGGGAGGGGTTGATATATGTTTGGCATTCCTCAAACTAGTAATTCAAACAGATGTTTCCTCTGACCATCAGTCCAGGGTCAACTATGGGTGGGGTTCAAGTGGCCTAATTTCATGGTCATTCTCCCCCCTTCAGGGTCAAGCAAGTCTAGAAGTAGAATTCAAGATGAGAAGCATGTGAGTATATTGTTATTATTACAAAGTGATGCTACTCAACAGGAAGCACTTAATAAGCAGTAAGGAAGCATTTAATCAACAGTATTGCATTTCATTCTCTCTAATCATGTTCCAACTGTTTCTGTTTTCTGGTACCCATCCACAGTGTTTTGTCCTTGTTTTTACTTTGGGGAGGGGAATGCCTTGTTAAAATTTTGTTAGTTGCTAGGGTTGTTGCCATTCTTCAGGTCCCTCCCCAGAGTCTCTAGAACTTAACTTTTAATGTGGGGAAAGGATGTGTCTTGAGTGTAGTGCAAATGTGTATAAATACGTGTGCATGGATACTTAGGCAAAATATAGTGCACAGCCTGACTTTTCATATATGACTGCTTCTGAGGTAGGATTGCCAGCTCCAGACTGAGAAATTTCTGGCGATTTGGGGGTTGAAACCTAGAGAGGATGGGATTTGGGGAGGGGAGGAACCTCAGGAGGGTATAATACCATACAGTCCACCATCCAAAGCAGCCTTTTTCTTTAGAGGGACTGATCTCGGTCGTCTGGAGATTGGTAGTAATTCAAGGAGATCTCTAGCCACTACCTGGAGAATGGCAAACCTATTCTGAGTTATATTTCAATGATTGAAAACAAAAAAGGATAGATCCTAACTAGGACTATTTTCACACTGCTTACTGGCCATGGAACATCGTGCCAAGCTCCCGGAACGACAGTGTCTTTCTGGTACAATTTCGCACGAGAACAGCAATTTCTGAATGGCAATTTCGCATGAGTTCCTGGCGAAATCATGCCAGGAAGATGCTGTCGTTCCGGGAGCTTGGCACAATGTTCTGTGGCCAGTAGGCAGTGTGAAAATGGCACTAGGTTTTAGTGGGGGAATTATTGCAGATTCCTTCCTCCTGATGTAGTTATTTCCATGCTTTTCTTGGGGCCTGCTGACCTGGGGATAGAGGAGGCTCCAGAGGAGACATTTTACTTGTGCAAGTGCTGCTATGCTTGCTTTAACTAGGATGCTCCACCTTGTAGACAATTAGGTTTTTTGAGTGTATCCTACCCTAGCCAAAAGAACAAATGGTTTTTAAATTAGTGGAATGCAGGCAAGAGGTAGAGGAGAGACTTTAGCATGAATGTACCGCCGGTGCCAGGGTTTCTGGCGCCTGCGGCTACTCACATGTGCATGCAGTGTGCGCGTGCCCGGGGACTGGTTGTTGTAAAGGTGTAAAGGTGGGGCCATTGGCTGGTGGGTGGCTGGGGCAGTGCGAGGAGGCTGCCCGCACTCCACATGCCACCCCGGCTGCCTGCTGTCCCTGGCCTCTGGCTGCTGTGGCCACCCGGGGGCATGTGGCGGTGGTGGCGTTGGGCTGGCCGCCAGTCGCGTGAGGCAGGCATGTCAGCTCCGTGGCACACACCTCTGCCCCCGGCACTCCCTCCAGCGCCCCCTCTGGCCCCGTGGTGCCCGCGGCCCCCACCTCACCACCTCAATGGTGGCGCTGGCCCTGCATGAATGGGTAGGAGAGGTTTTGGGTGGTGATGATCTGGTGTATATTTGGTCTGTCTCTGCACTACTGGTAAATATATTGTTTCTCTGTAAACAGTAGTTCTAGTCCAGTACTCCAAGTACTCTTTGAAATGCATCCTCTTTCACTTTACAGGAGTTGAGCAGGGGGGCTCAGATGCTTGCATTCAATTCTCCATGTCAGTGGACTAGTTACTTCAGCTATCATGAAAAGGGAAACCACTAGGACCAAAGGAGGAATAACCCTTACAGGGAATCCTAGATCTGAGCAAAGATGACTCCGCGTCCCTATTGGTCTAGATTTGTAAAACTTGCCATACATTAAGCCCAATTCAACCCACCTGTCAATCAGTTGCAACTCTTAATTCTCTCCTCCATATTTTTGGAGTTCCAGGCTGCCAACAAAAACAGGCGATGTACTGAGCTTCTGGGTGGGCAAGGGCCATCATGTGGCAGGTAATTAGCATTCAACTTGGGAGTACACAAGTTTTGCAAGCCTGGCCTACTACTGTGTAAAATCATAAATGCTAATTTTCCCTTTTTTAAATCCAAAAGACTCAACTTTTCAAAAAATAACACCTGTGTAAGGTATATTGAATATATAGGCTCCAAGTTGTTTTTTTTTAAAATGTGTTTTGTTTCTGAATGATTTTGTATTTTTTCCAGATCTTGTGATTTTGAGAGACTCATTACTAATAACATCTTAGTGGTAAGAAACATTATCACTCCATACTCAACATCTTTTCAATTGGAGCAAAGTAATTGCAGAACAGAAAAGATCTAGGACCTTTCTTTCAAATAAATATATAAGGGTTTTTGTGCCTCACACTAAAGGGATTTCTCTTTGAAGAAGTCAGTAAGATGTGCCCAACACATGCAGGGTCATGAATGTGCAGCTGGGTGCTCTGTCAGACGTACACTGGTGGAACTCACCTGAAAAGGTGTTTCATTGAGTTTCATTGTATACCTGTGACTAGAGATGGGCACAAACAGAAAAAAAAAAACAATGAACATGACGTGCCATCCACGAACAGGGACTCATGAACACTTACGAGCATGACCTGTTCATGAACATGTTCATGGTTGGATGGTCGTGGGGGCCAGCAGGCTGTCCTCCAGCCATCATCCAAGTTTGGTCAGGATCCCTACTGCACCACTCCCAGAAACCTGACCTGAGCAGGCACCCAGAAAGATACCAATAATAAATAATAGCTTTGCCCCAGAGCGTGGCAGCAGCCCTGGAACCTGAAGGGGTAGATCCCTAACACACCACTCCCAGAAACCTTACCTGAGCAGGCTTCAGGAAAGGTATCAATAATAAATAATAGCTTGGCCCAGAGCCTGGCAGCAGTCCTGGAACCTGAAGGGGTAGATCCCTATCCCACCCACACAAAGAAAATTCAAGCTCCAATGCATGCTCTCTATCAAAATGCCAACAGCAGCTGTTTCTTCCTCTCCAAAGCCAGAGCTGGGAGCTCCCCTCCCCCCTGGTCTTTGCTCCCTTGTAACAAATTTGGAGCTCCACACTTGAAAGGAAGACCTGCCTATCAAGCTAAATTGGGCTTAGATTGGGGTTTCCAGGGCAACAGCAGGAGTTCAGACAGAGTTCAGACAATCCCTGCCTAAGTTGCCAAGGGAATTGATTGCAGGTGCCAGACTGTCTGGCTTGACGAACAGCAATGAACAGCAGCGAACGAGGTTTGCAACGACCATCTGTTCATTTAGAATGGGGCCTCACGAACAACTTGTTCGCAAACAGCAGATTCGTGACTTTTTTGGGTTCATATTGCTGTTCGTGCCCATCTTTACCCATGACCCAGCATATGTCAAGCAGATCATATAGTTATGCCCTAAGTGTGTGATTTTGTAGCACTTGTACAGGAGCAGGCCTGGTTGTGATGTTTCTCTCTGCTTGTTCCTCAGCTTAAGAGGCTAGATAGATTGAAACTGTTTCATACTCTGAATTAGACATTGTACCCTTGCTAAAATGTTGGCCATTATTGCATTAGCTAGATAGAAGTAATATTCAGATTAGCCAATATGGTCTAGTGGTTAGAGTGTTTATTTGAATTTGGGAGACCCAGGTTCAAATCCCCATTCAGCCATGGAAACTTGTTGGGTGACTTGGACCAGTCATACACTCTCAGCCTAACCTACCTCACAGGGTTGTTGTGAGGATACAATGGAAAGGATGAGAACAATGTGAACTACTTTGGGTCCTCATTAGGGAGACAGATGGGATATAAATGAAGCAAACAAACAAATAAATAACAAGAGCCAGGTATAAGTAATATCCAGCTATATGTCCTACTTCAAAGAAAGATACTTTTGGAACAGGACTGGAAGCACATTAGGGTCAGACTGGCAAAAGAAATATTATTGTTTACACCTTGTTTCCTTAAGACAACGATCGTCATAAAATCAGTTTAAATCTTTGGGTTTTTTTCTTTCACAGGCCCGTGAGGTTTCCTGTTTGGAAGTTCAGTTGGACAAATGGAAGACTGAGGAGCGGTTGAAAAGTGAGTCTGTACTTTGACCTTCTGAAGCAGATGATCATCAAAACTGTCTACTTCATAAACAATTTTGAATCTAAATTAAAAATCTCCCTGATTTAAAGACGCATAATATTGTACAACTTTTAGATTTCCTTTATGTTAAAAGAAATCCCTGATCTCTATTCCTCCATGTATAGACAGACAAAATGACATTAGGAAATTCCTTCAGATAGTCTCAGTTTGAATTCTTTTGTTGTTTTTTTTGGTTAGTTGGTGATTTTGTGTAAGCCAAGTGAATAGTGACTGGCAAATATGCTGTTAGAAAATATTTAAGAGAAAACCACAGAATACTTGGAAAAATCTAATTTTTAAACTTTCAGAGTTTCAGAGTTATATTCATACCTGAAGTCTGTTTTTTTTTGTTTTCATGTATTTAAAAAATAGCAACACACCACTTGAGAACTATTTAACGGTGTGACAGTTCATTACACACTACTTACAATGCAAATTCAGGAATATACATGTACACAGGAATATACATGTACATGCATGTACACAGGGTATATGTAACCTCTTAGTCAGCCAGTCCTCCAAGGAGAATATTACCATATTCCTGCTTTCTCAGATTTCTCTCAATGAGTTCAGAACATTGGTCAAATTCTTTTTACAGGGCTGAAGCAGATTACATGTGACCTTCTCACAAATCATTTATTTATTTAAAACATGTTATTACTATTATTCTAGAAAATGTACTAAATCCCATTAAATTATTATCGAATATTTATATGTTCTAAAATAACTTAGAAAGCAACTTAAAATAACAATACAAACCAGATTTTAAAAATTAAAACAATAAATAGAATGAATAGAAGCATCAAGACAGTAGAACCTAAACATATGAAAATAATTATAAAAAGACAGCAGTCAGTACAAAAACCAATAGACATAATATGTGACCACTTGCAGCTGCCTTGTATTGAATCAAAATATGATCAAAATGTGAACCTTTGGTTCATTAAAGTCAGTATTGTCTACACAGACTGGTAGCAGCTCTCCAGTTACTTTGACTGAGCCCGCTCGGCGGGGAGGGTGGACTAAAAATCTAATATAATAAATAAATCTTTCACATCACCTGCTGCCTGATCATTTTAACTGGAGATGCTGAGAATTGAACCTGGGCCTTTCTCCATGCTGAGCAGATGCCCTACCACTGAGCCACAGCCCACATGTCAGCAAGTATGTGATTACCACCTGAAAAGTCCTTGAACAAATGTATTAAAAAAGAAGCTGTAAGAAAAACTGCTTTTGTCCCATGTTGTTCATGCACAGCCCCTATCTAAATCAGGGATTCATGTGACTGAAACTAACAGCTGTTTAAAAATTACTGGGGATGATCCAGTCGCAGATTTCCTGGCATCTTGTCTAATACACGGAGCTGCCCTTTGTCATCTGTAGGTAGACCCTGATCATTACAGTCCTCTATGACACATAATATGAGGAAGAAGAGACTGAAGTTACAGCAGATTTCCGCTGCACTGAAAATTCTCTGTGATTGGGACATTTATGTACATTGAATACTTTCCCTTAGAGCATAAAAATATTGTACTTTTGGTGAATGAATCATTTGAAGAAGCACAGAAGGTCATCCAGGACTCAGAAAGCTTCCGCTTCCACTGTGTAAAGAACTGGGAACCAATGCTGAAAGTCAATATGAAGGTAATTTAATGATTTCATCATTGCCAGCAGACGCTGGTTTCACTAATATAGTAATGCACCTACAGAGTAGAGTTGTGGTTAAGATTTGGCCTTTGATGAGCTTTAATTATCTGAGAATGATCTAGGATGGAATCTGTACTTTTCTTACATAGGAAGGACCAAACTAGACACAACAATGGCAGCCATGTTTGTTTTTTGTGTGTATGCCCTGCTCACCTATTAAAAAAAGAAAGAGAGAGAGTAAGAACGAGGACCTTATTTTAAAATGCAAAGAACGTGAGACAGAGGCGAGCTGATGATAACTAAAATGTGTGCAATCCATTTCAGAGTAATTCCCTTGGGGAAAAACTGTTCAGGGACACTGCAGCTGACTGTCCAGGAGTATTGCTGAAATCTCTTCCAGAGGGAAAAGAAACAAAAGTAGCCTTGCCTTTAACAAAGGTATGTGGACTGTTTACATTTGAACTTCAGGTGTGGTTGAAATAGAGCGCCAGTGTGGTACAGAGTATCAAGTGTAAGATTAGAGGCCAGTGAGAGACAGGTTCAAATCCTTGCTTGCCCTGAAACTCACCTTGAGCCAATCATTCTCTCTCAGAGCAGAACCACAAGTGACAAAAGGCACAGATTGGACACTTGTCTGCTTCCCTCAAGTTTTGATGGGAAATGTAGGCATCCTGGTCTCGCAGCTTCTCTCTCTGACTGCTGTCCAATGGACTTTTCAACTGTCACTTGTCCAACATTCCGCCAAGCTGCCTACATTTCCCATCAAAACTTGAGGGAAGCTGACAAGTGTCCAATCTGTGCCTTTTGTCACTTGTGGTTCTGCTCTCAGTCTATCCTACCTGTGCCCACCTTTGTGAGCAATATCGAGAAGGGGAGAACCAAGGACAGTATCCTGAGCCTCTTGAACAAGGGATGAGATAACAATGCACTGAAGAAAAGACTAGTTGTGATTTCAGAAAGAGAATCGGAAGAAAAAAATATTAATACCATAATGTTTAGCCCTGACCTGGGTGGTGGTAGCATGATCTCGTTAGATCTCAAAAGCCAAGCAGGGTCGGCCCTGGTCAGTATTTGGATGGGAGACCACCAAGGAAGGCCAGGGTTGCTATGCAGAGGCAGGCAATGGAAAACCACCTGCAAATGTCTTTTGCCTTGAAAACCCCATGAGGGGGCGACCTGACAGTGCACACGCAAGCGCGTGCGCGCACACACACTCAATGTTTGCATGTGATAAACAGAGTTAAAGATATAATAACTGATTGTCTTTAGAGAAGGATTTTAGGAGTCTTTAAAAGAAATAAGCTCAGGATTTGATTGGTGGCAAGCTTTCTTTTAAGCTTAATTTTCCCCCTCCATTTTAAGCTTAAAACTGTTAATCTCCAATTAAACTCCTGCTTTCAGTCAACATCTAAATGGAAAACTGTCTAGATCCTAGTGGGACAGTTACTCACTTGCTATGATTTTGGGGCAGCAGCAGTGGGAGGGGAGAAGCACAAAATGGTGGTCACTTCCATTGCACTTAGATGCCCAGCAGTGTCGTGTTTACAAATGAGATCTTGATGAAAGAATGGCCATAACAAAATGTACATGTCTCCATAGCTTAACATAGGCCATTTTCACACTACATACCTGCTTCTGGAACGTCGCGAAACATAGCGCAAAAATGCAGAAGATAGCGTCTTCTTGCGAGAGTTTTGCGCGATGTTGCGCAAAACTCTCGTGAGAAGACGCTATCTTCCGCATTTTTTGTGCTACGTTTTGCGATATTCCGGAAGCAGGTATGTAGTGTGAAAACGGCCATAGCTAATATCGGCATTTCCCTTCTCAGACTGAACATTTGAAGGTGCAGCTGAAGGTTAATAATTGGTAAGAAATCCTTGTCTATTCGTTTTCACTTCTGCAAAGTCCGCTAGCCTAATTCAACAAGGCTTGAATTATGCTTTAAGAAAACACACTATTTCAGCCAAAAATAACTCTCTCTCTCTTTACAACGGAGACTTAATCCAACTGGGATTACAAATGATGGTGACAGAAGGCCCAGATTTAACTTTACGTACTAGAAAAAATGAAAACTAACCATATCAGTGAATACTACATTTAAAACTAATGTGATATGATGTTCCCTTCTGCTTGTAGGTCAGGAATAGGATACTCACTCAGATTCCTGTTCTTAGGTTTACACAACAGAGATGAGTGTGTCCAAAACAACATCCATTTGTTAGCAAGAGAATACAGGGATGGGAGAAACTGACTTTAGGACAAGGAAGCTCATGCAGCCTACAGTTCTAACTAACAAACAGCGCTAATCAGCAGGGTCTTCACCCCGTGAGACTAAACTCACACATAAAAGTAGGGGAGGGGGAGGGAAGACTGTTCCTCTGTAATGTATGCAATAATACACCACAGACAGAAGCAACGTTTTCCAACAAACCCCCCCCCCCATCTCTTTCTTTCCATTCCAGCCTTGGAGCTTTAGATGTGCGTTTGGGATGTGATCTTTGTGAGGCTGAGCGGGATTTCCTTCATAAGCGGAAGAATGTAGTTGCTGCTGCTCTTAAGAAAGTTCTTCGGCTGGACCAGGAACTGCAAGGACATGAGGTGGAGTGGGCTTTATTTTGTAACCAAACAGGGATGGGCAAAGAGGAGTGCTGTGAAGTGTTAGTGTATCACACTAAAATATTAGTGCAAGAATACATAATTAGAACGGAAACAATTTGCTTTAGATTGAGTTTATAATTGTGTGTGTGTGTGTGTGTGTGTGTGTGTGTGAGCAAGAGAGAGAGAGAGAGAGAGAGAGAGAGAGATGCTTAAGTGAAGGAATCGCCAGTGATGCAAAGCATGGCTGAAGGGAGACATTTTCTCTGGATCAGAGAGTTCATAAAGAGCATGGCAAGGATGCTTACCAAGGACAATCAAACATGGAAGGTCAAAGGTATTTCTTTTTGTTGTCAAGATAAATAATTTCCCTGAGGAATGGAAAGTAAATGCAAATATATATAATCTGGACTTCTTAATAATAAAAATCTTGATAGTTTTTTTAGCTCTATGGTTTTTAATCCTGTTTTGTTTTCTTTGGGGGGTGGGTGGCTAAATTTCCTATATGTTTGATTCCATGTTTTTTCCACAGGTCCCAGTGCTAGCAATCATGGCAACTGGGGGAGGAGCCAGGGCCATGTCAGCATTCTATGGCCACCTCTTCGCTCTTCAGAAGCTGAACCTCTTGGACTGTGTTATGTATATCACTGGAGCCTCTGGGTCAACATGGTACGGCAAATTCGGATGACTGCTGCTCATATGGTTAACAAACATCCAACTGTGGTAGCCTTTAAATATTTAAATACTTTGTTATACAGTTTGCATTTTTAAATGAATGGCAGATGCCTTAGGACCACAGTAATTGGGACACACTCTTCATGTTGGAATCAATACTGACAATAGTGTACCTATTTTTATTTATTTATGTAATTTATAATCCGCCTTCCTCACTGAGTCTGAAGGTGGATTACATAGTGTGAGATTAGCACAGTCAGTATCAAGGACATTTCAATAAACAGTGCCACAGGGGAATTAATGCAAGTTTAAAAAGATATAACATTAGCAATAAGAAATGCTGAACCAGAGCATAAACAATTCTAGGTCTAACATAGGGTCATACTTAAAGCAACAGATAGTACATAGGAGCACATACTTCAAGCAACAGCTATAGGAGTTTCATGCAGGGTAATTTTTCTTTAAATAACATGACTTGGAAATTGTGTGCAGAAAAACAGAGTCATTTGTTTAATATGTTCACTAGAGAGTCACCTAAAATCACAGTCCTTTAAGGGATCTCTTTGGGATGCATGAAGAAACATAGGCACATAACATAAGCACAACTGCACAGGATTAGACCAGTGGTTCATCTGGACTACCATTCTATTCCACAGAGTGGTCAACCAGATGCCTGAAATGACCTGCAAACAGGGCATGGAGGCCAAAGCCTTGCCTTCTTGTTGGCTCCCAGCTCTGGGATTCAGTGGGTTACTACCTCTGAATCTGGTTTACATTTAACCATCATGATTAATTGCCATTGATGGATTGATCCTCTGTGAATTTGCCTAATCTCTCTTTATAGCTAACTAAAGTAGTCGCTATCACTACATCCCATGGCAGTGAATTCCATAACTGAATTTGGGAATAAGTATTTGAGTGAAGACGTATTTTTGGACTTTGGTGCAGAACTGGTTTGTTAAGGGTCAGAGTAGATACATTTTTTTAATTTTTGCATGCCTTTTCTTTTTACATATAAAGCAGGGGATGGGAGGGTTTGAGGGAAACTGAGTTGCCCCCCCCCCACTTCCAGCCCTTGCACTTGCATTTTCTTTCCATGTAGCTCAGCTAATGGATAATTAAATTGTGAAAAAGGAATGGAAGAAAGAGCTAAATGCAACACCCTCAACCCAACTAGTTGTCCCTGGTTCTTCAAAGCAGCTATGTGGGGTTGATAATTAGCTGGAAAAAAACCTTGAGAAATTTTAATCACATAATTCTCATGTCACATGTAGTTTGTACTTAAGACTGTTTACCTGTGTGTGGTGTTAGAAACAATTATATTGATGACTTGTTCTAAATGGCATTATTTTTTCCTAGGACCATGAGAAATTTGTATGAAGATGCTAGCTGGTCTCAGAAGGATCTAGTGAGCCCAATTCGTAAAGCAAGGAAATGTGTTACTAGAAGCAAGTCAAGTGCATTCTCCATGGATGCTCTGAAGCACTATGATGTGAAACTGCAGCAGAGGGTTCAGGAGGGACACTCGGTGTCTTTTACTGATCTGTGGTCACTCATTATTGACCGCATGTTCCATGATGAGGTATGTACTGCATGGACCCATCTAACATCATCAGGAGGTCTTATTCTTTTGCAGAACCTTCTGGCTTTTTCATATGTAAGAGGTGAAGACTGGAGCCATCAGTTGCTTCATTATTTCTTCTCTGTATGAATTTGTTCCTTATGTGTCATTGTTTTCTTTTGCTTAGCTGAGTGAGAGCAAACTAACAAATCAGCAACAGGCTGTCAATGTGGGACAAAATCCATTGCCCATCTATGTGGCCCTGAATGTCAAGGAGAGTTCCCAAAGCAGTCTTGAATTTAAAGGTAACCAGCCCAGCGATGTTACTTTATTGTTCAGTTTAAATGGAGAGTAAAATCCTGCTACAAAGGCTGAAAATGTATCCCAGGTATTAACTTAGCATGTCAAGAACATTATGCTGCTGTAAATGGTTACTGTGTGTACCTTTTATATCTTAGAGCTTTGCATAGAAATGTCACAGAAATTTCATACAGAAATGCAAGAAGTGTACTTGTTGTATTTGATCAGTTTGACAATTTTGCACATTTCCCCCTCCGTTAAATGTGTGTTTGTGTCTTCCTACACAAGAACATGCATCTGATGAGGTGAGCTATAGTACACAAAAGGGTATGCCAAAACAAACATGTTAGTCTTTAACAGGCTATAAGATTTGTTTTTGTTTTCACAAATATATAAATAATTTTAGGACTAGAGCCAGAATTTAACTAATAAGGTATCATTCCTCTTTCCCTGTCTATCTTAATCTTCCCTGTGATGCTGTGAATTCCATGGACAGGGCTCCCAGCATTTCTTTATCCCTACAAGACAGGCATGTGGATGTCTGACTTGGGCTGGGGCTACATAGAAGGAGACTTAAACATTCCCTCCTGTACCATTTTCCTGACCTGTTGAGGGCTCAGAAAGCCATTACTTGCCCTATTGGGGTAACTGTGAAGTACCAACAGGGTGAATTAAGGCTACCGGGGCCATTTCAAATTGGGAAAATAGTGCGGGAGCAATTTACCTTTCTCCCTCACATTGTGGTCTCACTCCAAACTGAGGCTACTCCCCCTTCTAATTAGAAACACCCTGGGAGCTCTGTCCATGAAATTTCCAGTATCATAACAAGTAGCCGAACCATAACAAGTAGCTGAACCCTTTATTCCACATCCATTGCTTTTCTTCCTGACTTTAGGTAATTGGACTGGACTCCTCTCAATTACTTAACTCTTCTATTTATAGAGTGGTGTGAATTTTCTCCCTATGAAGTAGGATTTCCTAAATATGGGGGATTCATTTCACCAGAGGATTTTGGAAGTGAGTTCTTCATGGGACGACTGATAAAGACAATACCAGAATCTAAGATCTGCTTTTTGGAAGGTAACTTAATTTTGATAAGAGAAATACTTAGCTTTTGGTAAGAAATCCTATCATATTGACCTAGCAGTATTGTCTTGAGAAGTATTAGCAGGGTCCTGGATCTTTCTACAGTGTCAAGAAGAGTACACATACAATTGAAGTGGAAAGATATGAAGCAAGTCAAAGAAAAGACAAACCTGACACCAATTCTTGTTCACTCTAATATATGTTACCTAAATAGGCAGTGTCCTAATAGAATTAGCTTAAGGAAACAAGCGAGAGGGGTAACTTGGATTCTCCACCTATGTTTCCCTTAGAGAACTCTTAAATAAATCAGGCAGATATTCAACTGGAAAGTTTTTTATTTAAAGAGAAATAAAAAAGGGCAAACGTACAAAAACCACACATAGCATGCATGCAAAGCTAAAAAAAATCAGGGAGGAAGGGCGGGGGAGAAAACAGTTTAGGGAGGATGATAATTACCAGTCTTGAAGCTAGAGGTTCATGAAGACAGCAGCAAAATGACCAGCATTTCACAACAAAGAGAAGAGACTCAAAGGGATTTGGGGCTGTATGCTGGGTCCAACACACACACACACTCGCTCACTTGTGGCTAGGGAGTCCAGTTATAGGGCAAATTGCTCCTTGGGGCAAGCTGACATCTTTGCCCCCAAAGCAATAACTTAATGGGCTGTCTGGAAGTTGAAGAAGTTGGGAGAGGTTTGATGGGTCCTATCTGGGTGGACTATAGGTGAAAAAGTGCTTGATGACCCTTTAAGCCCCAGATGGATGCTTAAAGCTACCAGGTTTGCTGAATAGCTTTGATTAGGGTAGGTGGGTGCAGGGAAATGAGACTGGGCATTGATGAAATAAGTTAGGAGTTTCCTGGGAGCCTCATTGTTCTAAGTTATGCATCTCTCTCAGGGGTGTGGAGGGATGTCAGTCAATCAGCTGCTCTGATTCACACTCTGGTAATTTTTCAGGCTCCGATTGGCTGGCATCTGTCCTGGGCCAGGCAGTGCCTTGGACTTATGATATATGAGGAAGGGGTGTTTATGATATTCCATCTTAGCATGAGGAAGGCTTTGATTGCTAACATATAGCCTAATCATTCTCCCTTTCCCAATCACTGCCACTTCTAGAACTGGGAGCCACTGTTGTGCTGCCCATGGACCAGATGCCTCCACATACAGAGCTCAGACTGTTCCATGCTTTTTAAATGAACTTTGATTCACTGGAATCTTGTAAAGAAGTGAGATGACAAAGATGCTAACAGTGTCATTTTCCCACATGCTTACAGGAATATGGAGTAATATATTTTCCTTGAATCTGATGGATGTCTGGAATGCTGCTCAAAGCTCATACCAGTTCTGGCAGTCACTCACCCCAGGGAAAGAAAAAGATGATAGTAAGAGCTTTTTACTATTTATGTTATTTGTAATGGCAAGAGTTCAACACAGGTTCAACACAGGAAGGAACCAGGGCAGATCATGAGCGGGAGGGCAGAATGGGTTACATTAGTGCTTAGTTCTCATGGCTCTTCTTACATGCTCAGGGTAATGCCGATCGCCACCTTGAGGTCAGGTAGCAATTTTCCACAGGCCAGTTTGGCTAGTGATCCTGGAGGTGTTTTGCCATCTTCTGGGCATGGAGTAGGGGTCACTGGGGCAGTTGGGGGAGGGGTAGTTGTGAATTTCCTGCATTGTGCTGGGAGTTGGACTAGATGAAGGAAGTTGGACTAGATGTTGGAAGGTCCCTTCCAACCCTATGATTCTATAATAAGAAATTCATCTCAAAACAGAAAATCTACAAATAGCATAAGAACACAAGAAGACTCCTGCTTGATCAGACCAGTGGTCCATCTAGTCTAGTATTCTGTCACACACAGTGGCCAACAATTACTCCGGAGTGCCAGCAACAGGGCACAGAGGCCAAGCTCTTCCTCTGACATTGTCACCTGGTGCCAGTATTCAGAGGTTTCCTGCCTATTACTGTGGAGCTTCCCTTTAGTCACCATGGCTAGTAGCCACTGATAGACTATCCTCCTCCTGTATCAGAAGCTTTGACTGTCAAAATATACCCTCCAAATCTTGTTGCTCTCTAAGGTGCCACTGGACTCAAATCCAGCTGACCTATCCTCCATGAATTGGCAAATCCTGTTTTAAAGCTGTCTGTGCCTGTGGCCATCACTTTATCCAGTGGCAGCGAGTGCACATTTTAATCACTTGATATTTAAAGAAGTATTTTCTTTTGTCCTGAATCCACCACACATCAATTTTATTGGATGCCTTTGGTTCTAGTATTTTGGGAGAGAGAGAACAAATTCTCTCTGTCCAATCTATCCCTTGCATAATTTTATAAACTTCTATATTGTCCCCCCTTAGTCTTCTTTTTTCTAAACAGAAAGTTCTAGATTCTTCAGCCTTGAAAAGGTGCTCCAAACCCTTAAATCATATTACAGTGCAATCCTAAGAAGAGTTACTCCAGTCTTAAGCTATTGAAATCAATGGCCTTAGACTGGAGTAACTCTTCTTAGGATTGCATTGTTGGTATACCTTTTGCAATTAGGTTCCCTCCACCCCAAGGCAGCAGAGATGATTTCCACACTTATTCCAGATGGTCTTTTTCCTGGTTCCCGAGGAAAACACATCTTTCTCTAAATAATATCTTTCCCCATTTATTTAAACTCTTTGGACACAATCTAAGTGTGCATGTATTTTTAATGTGCACATGGACATATGCTGAATTAAATCAGCTAGCGGAGAGAGAAGACCTGGCTCGCGCTCACAAACCTCCCCCTCCTTTTCTGTGTTTGTTTCTGGAGACCCAAAGCAACTATATTTTTAGATGTTTGGGTCCCTATTGAGGAGGATAGCAGGGTATAAATAAATAAATAGATAAATAAATAGGATATTTTTGTCTGTTTTAAACAGTAGCTCTTTGAGGATATTTTCAAAAAGGGTGTTAATTATGTGATGCTGGAGGGATGGGGTTCATTGTTGAAAAAGAAGGGGGGACACCACTGCAAGTACAAGATATTGCAATAGTAAGATTAGGAGCCTTTAATGGCTTCTAAGTGTTTTCTTAAACTTCTACATACTGTTTCCTTTTGAGTACCTGCATTTGGGTATCAAGCTATGTTTCTACTGCTCCGATAGTAAAAGTATTTTCTATGTCTGCATTTCCTTCGATTAACTGGTATTTCAAAGTTGTAAAAATAGGACCGAACAATTTGTATTAGCATCCTAAATGAAGATATAGGACATCAACTGTATGGGCTAAACTACATTTTATACTTGGCTGATATGTTAACATAATATTGCCCTAAAGTTTAGTGTGGGTTTGCTGCTAAGTAGCAGCCTAGCACAGCTACCGGCATTTTGGACAAATCCAGCTCCAAACTTAGCCAGCATACTTGCTGGTTTTGGTCATCCTTCCCTGTAGGTAAAACAGTGCCATGAGATGTTAAGTCTCATTTTCACCCACCATGTACCGCTCAGTCAGTTAAGGGCATCCCCCAGTCATTCTTTGTTTATGTGCAGTAAGGTTCATAATTTCTTCTTGTGCATTTTTTTTGCTTTCCTTCCAGATAAAGACAACAGTCCATTTGAAAATCAGTTATCTGTATTTAAGACCACTTGCTTCTCTCCACCAAATGATTTATCCAATATCCTCAACAGAGTTCTGACCCATCGCCCCATAGCAGAATCAACTCCTAACTTCTTGAGAGGTCTGCAGTTGCACAAGGATTATTATCAACATAAAACATTTTCTGCATGGCAAGGTAAACAAATCAGCTGTTGAAGTGTGGGAAAAAATAATCAAACTCTTCAAGCATTATTTAATTAAAGCTTATACCTCCCACAATGTTTTAATATAAACTTTCTGATTCTCATGAGATCATTTGCATGTCTAAAAACTCATCCATTGATCGTTCCAAGCACTAACAATGCTACCATATAGTGTCCTTCTTGTAAATTAAAATGATCATTGTAATTAGGATCATAGAAGATGCTAGAACTATCAGGGCTATGGCTAGGAGAGTTGTTCAGAAGCAAAGTTATTTTGACCTTCCTTATATATATCAGGCCAATAACAGGATGTTGTCATTCAGTAAGGGTCACAGGTGTATCCATTTCCCCTTTTCATACTATTACCTGAAAGTGACTCTGAGCTGCAATGGTACATATAAAGGGATAGTACAGATCTTGCCAGAGGGACCTAATTTAATCTTTTCTTAAGAAACTTTGATTTTATTTTTAATGTTTTGGTGATGCTGCTTGTTTCTGATTATAATTTGCACTAATGAATTTGTGACACATTTTATTGTTGAGTTTCTGTGGTACATCTAATAGCAAGCATTGTTTGCTTTCCAGAGACTAAACTGGACCAGTTCCCTAACCATCTCACACCACTGGAAAAAGAGCTTTGTCTGGTTGATGCTGGATATTTCATTAATACCAGTTGCCCTCCATTGTTAAGAAAGGAAAGGGATGTGGATGTCATCTTATCATTTGACTACAACTTAGTGGAGACCAGGTTTCATGTAATAGTATTCTAATTTTATATTTTGATAGGAAATTTTATTTAGAAACAAACCGATCTTATGTTCCATTGTTTGGGAACATACAAACCCATTCCATAGAAATCATTCCTGTGTATCATCATTGGAGGACTAGAAGAAACATTAATTTTATATTGTAAACACCTTATCTAAATTTGGGAGCCTTCCTGTAATATGAAAACAATTCTGTACTTGCTGTTTAGTGTATGCTAATGCCAGCTATGATCTTCATTGAATCTTGCTAGGCTTGTAATAACACATGTATGCACATTTTATTTATTTATTTGAAACATTTATTAACCACCTTTCTACCTTACAGGAATCCAAGTCAGATTACAAGATAAATAAAACATTAATAATAAAAATACTCTAAAAACTTTTACTGTTTTGTAGGGTATGTATGTATGTAGTAGTTGTATGTTAGATATTGAAAAATAAAATTTTTTTTAAAAAAAATACTCTAAAAACTTCTCCAGATTTTAAAAAGTTTGACTGACTAGATAAAATTAATTAAAAGCAATCCTAAATAACACCATCATCAGCTGCCTCTTGAAGATCAACAGTGAGGGGGACACTTTCCTGGGGAAGTTTTTCCACAGTTGTGGGGCAGCCATCAAAAAGCCCTTCTCTTGTGTAACCGCCAAACAAGTTTCTTTAGTTGATCAGAAAGTGGGGAGGGCCTCTCCCCATGATCTTAACTCCTGGGCATGTGTGAGAAAACGGTCCTTCAGGTACCCCAATCCAAAGCTGTGTAGGGCTTTAAACGATAAAACCAACACCTTTAATTGGGCCTGGGAGTGTATCAGTAGCCAGTGTAATTGCTGTAGTATCTGCATGCTCCAATAGCTGATCCCAACCACCAATGTAGCCACAGTATTCTGTAGTAGCTGCAGCTTCCGAGCTCTCTTCAAGGGGAGTCCCAAGAAGAGTGCATTGCCATAGTCCAATATATCATCTGCATACAAACATATGGGATTGATGCTTCCACCATGGAATTTAAGTGTACCTAATTGTAGAAGAGCAAATTATTTTGATTTTTTTCCCCTAGCTTTTATTTTGGGCAAAATCAGATAATATAGAGGTAGATATAACATTGTGCAATACTTACAGGAGGATGTGTATGATTTTTGCTGATTTCCTTTTCTACTTTTATTCTCCACACTTTTCTTGAGGGTCTCCATTGTGACTCTTGGGCAGCATTTTGGAGGTTGTGGCATCAGGATGGGATGGGTGGGAAAAATCTGTTGGTTGAACTTGTTTTCTTCCAACCCAATATAATTATACAGCCCACATTTAATGATCTCACTACTGTAAACTACAGTTAGACTTGTGCGGACAGCAATGTATTCTCTTGTTCTTGGAGTGTTATACCTTGGGTTAAGAGATTAGAGATAGTAAAAGGAGACTGTTAGGAAAAGGTGGCTTTAGTTTTGTATTTTAGGTTGCAAATCTTTTTTTTCTGCTATATTTCAGTCTATAGAAAATACAGGCAAATGCTGTGAGGAGAAAGGGATTCCTTTCCCCAAAATTGTGCTGAGTGAAGAAGACAGGAAGAATCCCAAGGAATGCTATGTTTTTATGGATAACGAGAATCCAGAAGTTCCAATTGTGCTTCACTTTCCATTGGTGGATAACTCGTTCAGGAAATATAAGAGACCTGGTTAGTATTTTCACCTTTTCAGAGACAGAAGTGTTGCTCTTTACCCTAAGTATCCCACCTAACCAACATTCAGTATAGTATAAATGGTGTGTGTGTGTGTTATGTGCCGTCAAGTAGCCTCTGGCCTATGGTGACCCTATGAAGGAAAGATCTCCAAAACGTCATATCATTAACAGACTTATTTTTATTTATTTATTTATTTAATTTGACTTACATCCTATCCTCCCCACGAACGGGCTCAGGGCAGCTCACATCATCATTAAAGCACAATAAATTAACAGTCAACTTTAAAAACAGATTTAAAAACTTATATTAAAATACTTCAGTGCCATTATACATAGGCTACTTTGGATACTAATAAAAGACCTGCATAAGCCATAGCTGTGGGTAAAACGCATAGCCAAGGGCATTCATAGAAGAGGTAGTGATCTTAGATAGGATAAGAGAGGACATCCGCTGGTCCTCAACCAGAGGCCTAGCGGAACACCTCGGTTTTACAGGCTCTGCGGAACTGTAATAGGTCCCGCAGGGCCTGGATCTCCAGTGGGAGAGTGTTCCACCAGGCTGGGGCGAGGGCAGAAAAAGCCCTGGGCCTGGTGGAAGCCAGCTGGATGTCCCTCAGGCCAGGAACCACCAGGAGTTGTTTTCTGCAGAGAGTAGCATCCTGCAAGGGACGTAATGGGAGAGGCAGTCCCACAGGTATGCCGGTCCCAGTTGGTGGGGGGCTTTAAACACCAAAGTTAACACCTTGAACCGGATCCAGAACTCCACTGGAAGCCAGTGCAGCTGGCACAGCACAGGATGGATATGTGCTCGAATAGGTGTTCCTGTAAGAATGGGGGGGGGGGAACTACAAGAATGGGGGTGGAGGGGAACTATATAACAAGAGACAGGAAAAAAGTTGAGGAGAGAAATTCCTCCTTCCCATTCTTCTTCCCCTGGCAGAGACTCGCAGCTCAGATTCTCCCCACTCCGTCTCTGAGGTGAAGCAAAACCAGCTGATTGGATTTTTGAAAGAGAATCAGTCTCTCTTTGAGAGAATCTCTTTGAAAGACAATCTCTTCAGTTGAGCAGCTGTTCTTTGCAAGAAAATCCACTTTGCTCGGAGAGGGTGGTGGTGTTAGACTACCATTCCCAGCAGAGATTGTGGGATCAATCAAGTGCTCTTCACATGAAGTTTGTCTTGTATGTTCTGACCCTGAGCTACACTGTTGTGAGCTAAAGGTTCTTTAGAGTGGTTGGTATGACAGACCCCCCTTCACTCCCCCACTCTGAGGCAGATTCACCAAAAACTAAGTTTGCCTATGAAATGGCAAAAGAAACAGCAACTTTATTGAACAGGCAGAAATGGAATATTGGCAGTCAGAAGATGAAATTGTGGAGGTAAAATTTGTTTCTTATTTTTAGATCTTGATAGTGAGAACTGTTTTGCTTATTCATTTGGTTACAGTAAAAATGTTTCTTCACAGAGTTCCCTTTTTAAACTTAGGTTTCCAGATGTTAGTTCAACACAGTTTTCCCTTTACAACAGACCTAGGGTCCTCCTTAGAGCCAACCCCCCCCCCTGTTTTTAGACACTGAGCAGGAATTCTTCTTCATAAGACATAACCCTGTTCACTTGGCTGAATGGGAGTCTCCACTTACTACCCACTTACTACTCCACTTACTACACTCTGCCAAAAACATGCCCCCAGTTCTATCTTGACTATGTAAAAGGATTTCAATTTGTGCTGGCTTTTATACTTGGACTTATCAACTGAAAGTCCTCCTTAAGATAATGTTGTCACAATGAGGATAAATGTTCTCTTTTCCCTCTCTTCAGAGGGGTACCAGTCTGACCCTCCTTGTCAGACTCCACACTCTCAACTGAACTCAAAATCCTAACTGAACTGAAAAATCCTATCAGCACCAATGGTCATTCTGACTAGCCAATCAGAGAGGAGGGGAGAAATCTATCAATCAGTCTCTCATTCCAGGCAGTTATTAACTCCTTCCCTTCCACTCTCTGAGTGCTGCACTGTGGAAACCTTTCATTAAAGTGAATTCCATCACAGTTGGCAATAGGGCGGAGGAAGTATATTTTTATGGCTATTGGATCAGGGCCTCTTCAGTCATTTCAGGTCTCCCACGGTCTCTTTGGAGGATTCCTCTCACACATTGCAAGAATGAGCAAGTGTAGAAATCAGGGGATCATAACTGTCAGCATGTAATATTTCAGAACTAAGCATGATAGTTTTTAGTTTAGTGTACAGTCAAAATGATAAGTCTGCTTCTTACAAGTTTGCAAGAACGCTGCAAGTTGCACACAGTATGCAGTCATATATATTTTCAGAATGTGCGAATTAGCGCACTAATTAGCCCAGTATTGCAAGCCAGTTTGGTGTAGTGGTTAAGAGCACAGGACTCTAATCTGGAGAACCAGGTTTGATTCCCCATTCCTCCACTTGAAGCCAGCTGGGTGACCTTGGGTCAGTCACTCCTCTCTGGAGCTCTCAGCCCCACCCACTTTACACGGTGTTTGTTGTGGGGATAATAATAGCATACTTTGTAAACCGCTCTGAGTGGGCATTAAGTTGTCCTGAAGTGTGGTATATTAATCAAAAATTATTATTTTTATTATTAAGCCTTTGTAAAGTGAAATACTGCTATATTATTATTTCTATGTAGAGTATGTCATCACATGTTGAACATTATTGCAAGCAGGGGATATTCTTTCAAGCTGCCAAGAGGTGGGAAGATTGTCTTTCTCCACCTTGTGTGTTTGCAATTTTGGGCTATCAGTACTTTTTTTCTTTCCTAAGTCCTTACTGATAGGTGACACTGGCCTTTGGGAGGGAAGAACTGTGCTTGTTGCCCTCTGCCGAAAAATATGCTTCTTGACCACAAAACCTGTTTGAAGAATAAAGTGATCTTAGGGATGCAGAAGAAGCTTGAATAGTCGACTAGCTTGAACTCATCAGAGCTTGGAAGCTAAGCAGGATCTGCCATGGTTCGTACTTGGATGGGAGACCACCAAGGAAGATGGGGCTGTTGTGCAGAGGAAAGGAATGGCAAGCCACCTCTGCTCATCACTTGCCTTGAAAACCCCCTTAGGGGTAGGCATAAGTTGGTTGTAACTTGACGGTACATAATTTATTAGTAGCGATATAGAAATTGGTCACCCCTCTTCTGGGTGAATATTGGATGTCACATTTGGTGGGATGGATCTAAAATGGCACTTGCATAAGTTGGCTGCTCTTCTCCTGATGCACAGGGGTTTACAAGTTCCATGGTTATCTCCCTTCAGCTTCCTGTACTGCCTCCCCTGCCATTCTCAATGGACCCCTGCCCTTCAGAAATAGCTTTTGGGGGACTGTAGGAGGCAGGAGAAGGCAGAAAATATCTACACTGCACATTTTGTTCCACCTGTGCTTCTCTGAATCCAGTCCATATTTTTAAAATTGCCAGATCTTAAATGCTTGTTTCTCTTTGTGCAGGAATTAAGCGTAGCTCTGCAGAAATGGCAAAAGGAGAGATGGATCTTACTAGCTTAAAATCACCATACAGAATGACAAATTTGACCTACACAGAAGATGATTTTGACAAACTGTTAAACCTGAGTGACTATAATATCCAGAATAACAGTCAGCTGATTTTACAAGCTTTGCAGGCAGCAATAGAAAGAAGAAAAGTCAGCAAGAAAGGAAGGCAACTGAAGTCTACCTCAAGCTATTGAGAAGGATTTTGGGACTATCTGAGGCATATTTGCAGTGGTCTGAAGTCTGAAATGGCCAAGATTACTTACTCCACTCACTACTCTGGTATATTTACATTGCCCAATTAGAGAGAAGCAAACATTTTTGTGGCATGTAAATGGGCCTATAATGTCCATGAAAAAGTATGGTGTCATTACAATTGTATTGTTGATACAAGTCTGTTCAAAATCTGAAGTTATATATAAATTGTTATAGTAGTAAATCAACCTTCTTACATGGCAAAACATTGATTTAGAAACCCAGTGGGGTGGCTCCAATCAGCCTGCAAGTAGCTTTCCTCCAGACTAAATAGCCTCCTTAGATCAGTGGAAGGTTTCCAACTTGAGCAAAAAGGAAAGGTGAGATACATATATTTTAATAAACAAACACATTTTGCTCAGTGAGTGATGTGACAGGACAATGGTAGGATTTACCTCAGTATAAGCACCCTTAAAAATGTTTTTGCACATCAGAAACTTGACATCTGTGCCTTTAGAACTTCCTGTTTTTCACATGTGCGCATCAACAGCAGAAGAAGTACTGAGAAGCTTTTTAAGGGTCATGCTCCAAGTCAGAGAGAACCCCAACCTTTTTGAGCCTGTGGGTACCTTTGGAATTCTGACACAGGCTGATAGGTGCAACCACAAAATGGCTGCCACAGGAGACGGAGCCAACCACAAAATGTCAGGGAGTGAAGTCATGCATAACTTTAACAGTAATTCTTCAACAATTCGGGCAGAAGCTTTGCTTAACAGAATACATTTTAATATGAACATGTTTTAAAATAATATTTCTTGCATACACACAGCTTGCCTTCAGTCATGCAATGAAGTTCCTTGTGCTGTGGAGGCAGCTGCTGCCAAAGCAATTTTTTAAAATCTGCACAGCTAATCAGATCTTCAATGGCCAAGAAGCCCAATGGGGCAAAATTCCCACCCACTTTCTAAAAAATTGGCTGGTGCCGGAGAGGTGTTGGCAAGTGTCAGGGTGCCCAAGGGTACCATATTGTGGATCTCTAAGTGGTTGTGTGCTGTTGTAAATGCTCAGACACAGGATGTTGAACACAAGATGGCAGTGCACCCTAAAGAATTTAGTCATGTTAACCTTGAAAACATTGATAACTGGAATCTAAACTAGATTTCCCTGTTGCAACCGTCAGTGATGCAACAGAGATGGAATGTCATGCCTCTCTTTTCCTGACATTACCTGTCTTGTCTGTTGGGACTCCCCCCATCACTCTTCTCACTAGTTGTTTAACAGCCAATCCCCTCTTCAGGAGAAAGAATTACATGTCACTGCTAAGGGCTGCACTACTTAACCCACCAAGCAGAACACCGTCCATCAAGAATAATTGCTGCTTCTGGCAGAGAGCAAAAATCAGTGGCTTGAGGAATCATCAGCTGCACAGCACAGCACAGCTACAACTGAAATAGCAGGTTAGCAGCACTGAGCACATGAGTGATGCTTACCTTGTACTTTTAATTTGTTGTTGGTAAACTTGAAGCCAGCATCCAATCTGGAAGGACATAGGCTTGAGGGAACTTTCCCCAGCCATTTACCTCCCTTTTAGATGCTGGGTTGGATCCAACCAACCTTTCCTGCTGGTGAAAAAGATGGGAAGGGGTTCCATTTGACCATCAAAGAGGCTGTGCAGGGGATCATTGGACCAGCATGGACAAAAGCTATGCTGGACAGAGACTGAAGTAAGCAGGAGTGGATGAGGTTGTGTGAAAAAAATGGCTGGATTTGACCTGCTGACTATTTCTCCCCTCTCCTCAACCTCACAATGACATGTACATAGTGGAAGCAAAGTGGGAGTGGTTCAGGTGCAAACCTGACCCTTGGAATTTACCCAGGGCTGATAGACATGCTGACCTTCTCTTAATTAAGTCTCTTTACATGACGCCATGCTAATTATTAGATTAGATGCATGTATGTTAGATAATGTCCCTGACAGAAGAACTAATCAAGATTGCATCTTGGCACTGTTTCTAATTAAATGTCATAGAAAAGTGTGCTATTTCAACTAGGAGATAATTCCCTCCTTCCAAAATAGTAGGCGTAGGAAATTATTGCTCTTTTTATTTATTTTAAAATTATTTATTTACTTAATTTTAAAGAAAGAATGGTGGTGGTAGTGTTGTTAACACAAAAATTCTGTAGGAAAAAACCAGGAAGAATATGAAGCATGTAAAAAAGGTTAAGGAAAACAGAAGTACAAAATTTTGAAGACAGCCAAATTCCTAAAAATAAAAATCCTTGTGATATAGCGTGTAATACAGAAACATTTAGTCAGATAAGAGGCCCATCGACTTAAAGAATCAAGGTGTAATCAACAAGTCTAAATTCCAAAATAAACAGATAGACATTCTCTAAAGTTGAGAGAAAAGGTGGAGGGGCTCTATTTTTTCCTTCTCTTATGCTGCTGCTCAATTTATCTGTGAAATATATTTGGATACCAACTTACCTGAAAAATAAAGGACTCAGTGTAGGAGAGAGTGGTTCTGCTACGGGGACTAATATGGTAGAAAAATTACAGACCGGCCAGTTGCCACCAGCACGCATACCTCAGTGTGACCCTTATGAACTGGGGCAATGCTACCCTTTGAAACCTTTAGAGCAGTTTGTACTTAACAATCACGGAAGCCCTCAAAAGCCCCCCTGCCCCCCAGACATGCAGAGCTCTTAGAACAGAGTCCCAGAGTTTCTAAATTTGAAAGGTTTTTCCCGATAACTAAGAAATAAATAAATGATGAAAACACATTTTGTTTAACAATGGACAAAAATATGGTTGCCATGGTGATGATAATTTGTGTAGCCATTTATCATGTTGACTGAATTAATCCCCCAAGTTTAGCAACACATTGTCTATCTTTTATTTTTGTTTCTTTGGATAATTTGCCATAATAATAGCTTGGAAAGATTTTTTTTAAAAAATCTGTTTCTGTTTTGAGATTATTACTTTTCTTGAAAACATGGCCTTTGGTGTTAAAATGCAATGTAAGTGATTCTGGGCATTCACAAGTAGCAGAGAATAGCTCAGAAATGTCCCATAGCACTGAAAATTATCCTTCTTTCCTGTTCCTCCCAACTTGTATAACAGAAAGGAAACTTACACATCTCAGTGCCATTGTCCATGAACAAATATAATGCTATTGATGTACATCTTAAATGCTTATAGAAGCCACTATCATTTTAGAAGAGAAGCTGCTAATGAGCTGTAATGCTCTTATCTTTCCTATGCAGCACCTAAAAACTAGGGAAATGCTACTGGACTCATTTTACAAATGGGAGCAAGTGAGTTACTGTGCAACTAAATGATTTATCTAAGGTCATATCCATCAAAGGAAGATAATCATGGTAATATGCAAGGCAATAGGATCACCATATAAATTGCAGGCACAGATACAGTCTGCTGACTAAGTCCTAATAGGGCTTATAACTGTCATGGACTCATCTGCAGCGGTGCAAATGGAATCTTGCATCACTGCAAATAACAGTTGCGCAGGTGAGACTGAACCACAGTGTTTTCATCCACTTATCGCTGACAACCATTGAAATCCCCTTATTCATGGAAGAGGGAAAACAGAGGCTCCAGGAATAATATTTCGTGGAAACAATGGAAGAATCTATTTCTGGCCCTAGTCCCACACCTTACTGGAGTGGCATATGTTCCTTGCATGGCGCAGCTGCATAGTACAGAGCCAGTGATGAGGTGACTCCAGAGCACTAATTACTAACGGCTGCAGTTGCTCTAGTTCTGTTGATGATTTTATGGGCTGACGTATGGGACTATATGATCAGGTGCTGGTGGAGGCAGGTGCTGTGTATACAGTTGCCACCTCTAGTTTAGGAAATTCTGGGAGACGTTGCGGCAATGCCTGGGGATGGCAGAGTTTGAGGAGTGGAGGCAGGTCAGCAGGGAAATAATACCATTGATTCTGCCTTCCAAAGTTGCAGTTCATTCTAGGGGAACTGATCTCTGTAGTCTGGAAATTAGTTGTAATTCTGTTGTAATTCTGGGAGGCTGCCTGGCCCTACTTTGAGGTTGGCAGCCCTACCTGAGCTGGTTTTCTAATATACCCCTAAAAGCACCCCTTTTGACAGAATCTAGCAAATATGGGAATGCAAAAGTTGGGGCTCATACATGAGTCCCTTTTCACTGAGACTAGGCAGTAGCTACACAGGCAGTAGCTACATATAGCCTGAAGAGACTTTGGATTAGATACATGGAAAGGATGACTGTGATGAAAGCAGCTTTCACCTTCTACTGCCAGCTAATCATATGCAAGAGATTCCATACTGCCAGCATCAGACCTGCAAGAGGGGTCGACATGATAGACAGCCATGTCCATTGGCTGTCTGGGGCAAAATGCTAAGGCAGTTAGAACAGAGAGGCAGTTTGGCCTGGAGACCTATTTGGAGAGGAGAGAACCCTAAGAGCCCAGATAGGTAGTGGACCAATTTGGACCAGCCAAAAAACAAAAGCCAAAATACAAAAACAAAAAAATGAGGTCAATGACCCTCTCTGCAAGCAGACCTAGCAAAAGATAGGTTGGAAGGAATCCATAGCTTGAAGTACTGTGTGTGTATGAATATATTAAAATGGAGTACCTTCCATAAGCAACAGTCCAAATAGTGATCTGTGGGTGAAAGTGACATGCCCAAATGGCTGTCTCTCAGTTTGATCATGCTTGACCTCCTTCCCACACAGGACTCTCTTAGAACTTTCATCAGTAATTTCAAATAATTGCAGCCGATTTTTTTTTAAAGTTGCAGTTTTCATGGAAATGGCAATATTTATCCATATTTACCAAAGGAAAAAAATGACCCTGGATGTAAGACACTCCCCCCCCCCAACGATATACACACAAAGTTTTCTTTTAAAAAATGATTGTATACACCTATAAATTGTATGCAAATTTAAAATGACCTCCCTGTTTTTTTCTTGACAGCACTTTTGGAGAAAAACTTAGTCCTCCTTTCAGATAAAGGTAAGTAATTTACTGTAGCCTGGTTTCTCTAGAATCAATGAGACTATTGTTGAGATGGTTTTAGGACTGCAGTTGAATTGCCTTTTGAATAGTGGTGCTAGTAAACCATACTTGCTAAACTGAAATTTCTCCCAATTTTTATTTATCTATTTACATTATTTATAGCCCACCTTTCTCACTGGGACTCAAGGCAGATTACACGGTGTAAGACAATACAATCAATAGCTGGGACATTCAATAAACACTGCACTAGAGCATGCAAATTTACAGAAATTAGAAACAAGCAGAAATCTGATACAGCGCTAAATTAATGCTGAAACATGCATAAGCCATTAAACATGACATATTAATGCAGAAACTCCCCACTAGGAACATTATTACAGCAACAGACAAGAGGATAGTCTACAGTCCCTGTCACTTTACCAAATGCATCTCTTTGAACAGTACAGCCCTCCTACCTGTGTAAAAATGATGTGGCCATCCACAGGCCAGTCTATAACTGAAAGTTTAATATTTGCTGGTTATTCTGTTGCATAGCTTCTCCCCTGTGCTTAGAAGCCTCCAGTAGCATTGTTCATTTTTTAAAAATTTTAATGCTGGATATGGGGCAGCAATTAAGGATGTAATTTACTGTCATTAGTATGTACAGTTCTGAAAATGAGGAGAACATAGATTGCCAGTAGAAACAAAGGAAATAGATGTAGCTTCCAGAACCTGTTTCAAGGTATGAGTCAATCAAAATTAGTGCTTCAAGTTGAATTTGTTTATGAGCATCATAGTTCCCTATAAAGACATAACCAGCTAGCTTGGTTTGGTGAGGTAACACAGAGTCATAAACAACTGCAAAAGAGCTTAGGGATAGAAGACAATAGCCTGATCCTTCGGGTTTAATTAGTGTAGGCTGTGCCAACTTGGTCTCTCCTCTCCTCAGTGGCATTTTGGCAGCATGGATACTCCCTGAACTGTGGGCGTTGGTAGAATGGTGATACAGGGGCATGAGTGCCATCAAAACTGACACAAAGAATCTGTATGCTGATGCTATCTTAATTAAGGATACTATTGCCTAACACTCAAGGACATCATGTTATGGCATGCTATTTTAGATTGTGAGAAAAAAGGTTATATTTATTTTTATATCAGATTATAACCTATGTTTTTATATGCTTATCAAAAGGCTTGGCTAGGTATGCTTCACTTGTATAATCTTCATTTCATGGAATTTGTCCTTTAAAAAAAAGACAAAGAAATTGTCGAACGTCATGTGTGAATCCACCCTAGCAACCTACCGTTAGGCAATATGTCCTGAATTTTTTTAGTTCTTACAGTTTTACTGACATTCCCTGGGCATTTTACATGTTTTTACTGCAAGTTTACAGATTAGGTTACTAATGGGTTTGCGTTCAATTTGCCTCTCAAAAATATATAGGCATAGTACCACAAAATAATAATTCCAAAAAGATTCTTGTGTTATTACAGAAAGTGGAAAAAAAGTTATGTAGTTGCTTTTTCTGGTGTGGATTTAAGAGCAGAATAAGTGTACCTGATATTATTTATGACTATTCCAGTCCTTGAGAAATGGAAAGCAATAGGCTGGCCGGCCCTATTCCTATTTCTCCTCCCTTACAGAATGTTTTCAAAAGTGGTAGAGATTATGTCCAGACTCCAAACCACTGTTTACACAATGCTAAAGGGGATTTTTTGGGGGAGGAAGAGGTTGGAGAGATTAAGATATAACCAGTGATTAAATGGATGGGAGAATGCAGATCAGTAGTACTCACAGAATCATAGAGCTGCAAGGGACCCAACAGGTGATCTAGTCCAAACCCATGCACAATGCAGGAAATTCACAGCTACCCCCCTCCACACTCCCAGTGACCCCTGCTCAATGCCTAGAGGAAGGCAGAAAAGCCTCCAGGTTCCCTGGCTAATCTGTCCTGGAAGAAAATTACTTCCTGACCCCAAATTGGCAATCAGTATTATCCTGGGCCCATAAAAAAGGGCCATGAGAGCTGAGCACTGGCTAATCCCTTCCTCCCCTCCCTCATGGTCTGCCTAAATTCATACTTAGTCATAGAATCATCATAGTTGTCAGATGGACATCTAGCCACTGCATAAAACTTCCAAAGAAGGAGAGCCCACTGCCTTCTGAGAAAGCCTGTTCCACTGAGGAACTGCTCTTGTCCTCAGGAAGTTCTTAAAGTTTAGCTGAAATCTCTAATTTTAACTCACTGGTTCTGGTCTGACCCTCTAGAGCAACAGAAAACAACTCCACTCCATCCTCTGTGTGACAGCCCTTCAAATATCTGAAGGTGGCTATCATATCACCTCTCAGTCATACCCTCTCCAGGCTAAACATACCCAACTCCTTCAACCTTTTCTCATAAGACTTGGTTTTCAGATCCCTCACTGTCTTTGTAGCCCTTCTTTGGACACATTCTAGCTTGTCAACTTCCTTTTTAAACAGTGCTCCAAAATGAACACAGTCTAATCAGAGCAGAGCAAAGAAATAGCATTACTTCATGTGATCTGGACACTACTGTTGATGCAGCACAAAATTTGTCTTTTTAATTGCTGCACGACACTGCTGACTCATGTTCAGTGCATGGTCCACTAGGACCTCAAGGTCCTTTTCACGTGTACTTCTGCCATGGCATTTCTCACACATTTGATTTTTTTCTGCTTAAATGCAGAACTTTGCATGTATCTCCTTTGTGCCAGAACCTCTCTCTATCTGAGGATCAAACTAGATGTGCAGGTTTTTAAACAGTTGGGTCCAGGTTCCCCAGACACAACTCGGGTTCCCTGCAGTCAAACAGCAGCTGTGGGGAATGGCTGTTAAAAATAAAAGAGAGCCCAACAGCCTCAGAATGCCACTGTGGGGGAAGGAAGAGCTCCTGTCTTCTCCCCCAAGGCTGATTGATTAAATTTATAATCCTCTCTCCCCGTGAACAGGCTCAGAGTGGATAACATCATATTAAAATTTAAAATAAAATTAGCTTTAAAAACCATAAATAGACATACAATTCAGAAAATAAAACAGCTCTAGATGGTGGCTCATATTTACATCCCAACCAGACATTCTATGGGGTGGGAGAAGGAGGGGCGGCAATGGTCCAGCTGGTGAGAAAAAAAATCAGGGTTGGGATTGCACTACCTCCCCCACAGCAGGAGACAGGTAGGAAGGCTTGCCCATAACCCAGCCTCAACCGTATGCCTGGTGGAACATCTCTGTCTTTCAAGCCTGGCAAAAAGATAATAGATCTTGTTGGGCCTGGGTTTGAGCAGACAGAGAGTTCCACCAGGCTGGTGTCAGGACCAAGAAGGCCCTGACTCTGATTGAGGTCAGGCAAGCCTTCCAGGGGCCAGGGATCACCAGCAGTTTTTTATTGGCTGATCGGAATGCCCTCCAGTGCACATATAGTGAGAGGTGGTCCTGCAGATATGCTGATCCCAGTCCACTAAGTGCTTTACAGATTAAAACCAAAACTTTAAATCTGATCCAGAACGCCACAGGGAGCCAGTGCAGCTGCTGTAAAACAGGAGGTATATGCACCCTATTTGGGGTATCCCAAGCCTTTCCCCTGTGTCAAAAGAGCATGAGCGGTGGTGGTGGTGGTGGTATTTCCCTGTGTTTAGTGCTCCACGTGCATAGAATACTCTACGTGGAGCAGCAAAAACAGAACCCTGCCATGCTTGCTATTGTGGAAAATGGCTTGGTGTGTGTGTGTGGGGGGGGGGGGAGCCCTTCCTCCACCTGCAGTTGTGTTTTGAGGCCATTTGGGCTCTCCTTTATTTTTAAACAGCCATTCCCTATACCTGCTGTTTGATTGCAGGGAACCCAACCTGGGTCTGGGCAACTTGGATCCAACTCTTTAAAAACCTGCATGTCTAGATTGACCTTGAGAATCTTCCTCCCTTAGCAGTATCTTGCTCTGTATTTTTAATCTCCATGAGCTGGTTTGGGAGGTAAAGGTTTTGGCTGAAAAGCAGGATAAAATATAAATAGTAAGCAGTTCTTGATGGGAATGCCCTATGATTATTTATACTTTGAGTTATGAAAGAAGTATAATACAACATGTTTTGTTTAATTCAGCAATTATCCTATTAGCCTGCCTACGCAGTGGTACCTTCAATTATCTCATGGAAAAAGAAAAGAGTAAGCTGTGTACTGATGGGCAACCCAATTCAAAACACAGAACAAAGAATGGAGAAAAATATAACTAAAAAAGTGATTTAATGCTATCGTTTGATTTTCTGAGGTTCAAGGAATAGGATTGTATCTCACAGAGTATTTCTGCTGCTCGAAGGCTTGTCTCACATCTGGCAGTTTGGGCTGCGGTGGGAGGGGAAAGTGAGAAAGTTGTGCTCCTCTGATAAAAATACCTTCATGAGTGAAAGTGCTTTGTGGGATTCAACGCACAAGTGTCTGGAAGATTCAGTTCTCCCCCTAATGAAATCACTTATGTAGCAAAACTATAATACCTGTTTCTAGGGAAATGCAAAGTGGCAAAGACCTTGAACATTCAAATTATGAATCTCAGAAGCCAAAGAGAGTATGGACTCCCAATCTCAAGTAGATTTAGAGTAATTTGTACTAGGAGATGGGAGGGGTACCAAAAGAATGAGAAAGCATTCGTTTCCTTCTTAGGAAGGAGAAGCGCCAGAGACTGGAAGAGCTGGGAGTGAAGGAGCTGGCCAACCAGAAACAAGCAAGCTGGAAGAAAGATTAACTGCAGGGGGAGATACCAGGATAAGGGCTGAAAAGTACAGAGCTAACCTAGTTACTCAGACAAGACAGCTGGGAGGTGACTTGGAAATAGTTAAAAAACTACCAGGGTCAGAAGAAGTAGAAGGAGGATGGCAAGGGAGGTGATAATTATTGAATCTCCTGAAGGTATAACAGCACTAAGGGCACCAAGCTCGAAACTGCTGGTTCAAGTCTGGTATCCTCATCCTAATTCATCATGATTAGCCTTTAGCAGAGCTTTTGGAAAGTTTCTCTCCACCCAAGCTCCTTATTTGTAGGACTGCTTCACGTCAGAGGTTTTTTGGGACATTATTATGACAATAGGTGAGGCTTCAATTAGAAGAAGAAACACAGGGAATTGGAGCTGGTAGCCAGTGTGGGGCTAATGGTTGCACTGTGGTAGTATTTAAAGCAGTGATTTGTCCTTTCTAAGAATGTTACAGAAACACACTCTTAAATGTGTGTCATGTAAACATTTGTTTGAAGCAAGAGATCTCATTTTTAGAATAAAAGATTTTCTATGCTAAGGATACTTTCCTGGGAGTAAGACCCATTGAATAGCATGGGACTTCGTTCTGAGCACATGTATGACTTATCTAGTGTGCCATTACTAACATTGGGCAGTTAGCAGAAGTTAAAAGAAATGTGATAGTTTTTAGAAGAATGGCATAAGGAACTGATTTAAAAACAAACCCTACTCCTCTAAAATAGGTGGCTTTAAAAATTAATATTGGAACTAGCAATGTACAACTACAGGCAGATCCATGTGTACCCTGTGCTAAACAAAATTCAGATTCTATATAGCTAGCCAAATCTGTCTGGAGAAAAGTCCAATACAGTGATGTATTCTAAATAAAGGTTTGGATCCCACATACAGTTTCTGTAGGCGGAAGGCCCCCATCCACAGAAGTGCGGCTTTCCTGCCTCTCCTCTCCTCTCCTCTCCTCTCCTCTCCTCAGCACTCCAAAATGCCCCTCCCTCAATGCTGTTCCTAGGGGATGGCTTGGGTGGCCTACCTTACGATGGGAGAATAAGTGAAAATCCCCCCCCTCAAAGAAATTTTAGGCAGGATACAACCCATCAACCCATTAAGGGGAGGGATATAGCTCAGTGGAAGAGACTCTACTTTGCACCCAGAAGGTCACGGGTTCAATAGTCAGCATCTCCAGCTCAATGGATCACATAGGAGGTGACGTGAAAGACCTCCACCTCAGACCTTGGAGAACTGCTGCCAATCTGAGTAGACAGTACTGACCTTGATGGACCAATTGTCTGATTTAGTATAAGGCAGCTTCAAGTACAACATATTAATCAGCTGCAGTAACAGAGCAAAGATTCCCCATTTCCCTGTCATCTCCACTGCAAATGCTTATGAGAGTTTTGCAAACACTTTTCTTAACCAGCCACCCTTGTCCTTGCAAAAATGACAAGTTACCATGACAAAGGGTTACTAAGAAAAGAGGCGGAGTAGTTTCTCAGATTAAGATCGGTACCCCCCCTAGGGTTAAATGAGAATCTGCATTTTTTTACATAGGATATGACTATAAATTATGCTGCACTCTGTTGATCTCATTTGACTAAGGTGGGAGGTTGGAAAGTTTGCTGCTTTACAAGTATGCTATATTCTTGTTCACCTCATTTTTTGGTAAGTTCACATATTTTACAATGTAAATCTATGTGGTTTTTAAAAAATATTGTATGTCTATGTCCTGTCTTGAAAATGATTTTTATCTTAGGTTCAGAATATCTAAATCATGACAGTATAGCAAGCTAACTGGCTCTTTTTAACATGCCTAGAAAATCCTTTAACAGGATTTTCGGTCTTTTGTATACCATTTTTAACTTAACTTTTGTACTGTAATGATATGATTATTTTATACATTAATTAAAAACTTCTTAACTTATTTTACTAGATCCCCCGATGAAGCTTTAAATGAAACGTGTTGGGATCTATAATTGTCAATAAAACTGCTTTCCTACAGCACCTTGTTTTTCTTTTTTTCCCCTTTTGTATCCTGCATTGATCCAGTCCCTCTTTTCTTGACTTGCATTTTTCCTGACCATACTGCTGGAGAGCTTTAAAAAATAAAAGGTAACTGCTGTTGTGTTATAGTGCAAGAATGTTATAACACACTATTGCCACACTCTACTTGTTCCTCTGAATCCCCAGCTTTCATTTTTTAAAAAAGATGTCTCTGGCCTTTTTTGTTGGAGAGAAATATCTTGTCGGCAGAAATACCTTTCCTTTTATATCTCTGCCACAAGAAGAGCTAGAAACTCACTTTTTAAAATGAAAGCTGGGAATTCAGAGGAACAAGCAGAATGAGGCCATAGACGGTTTTAATGATATTGTTGCATAAAGGAAGCGTGCAGACTCACCGCGAGCTGTGTTGCAACCAAGGACAGGGCTGGAGGGGAGGCGAAAGTCAGCTGTGGAAGAGGAGGAGCCAACAGGAGATCCACTTCTGTATGCCGAAGTGTGGTCGGCACCATTCCCAAACAGTGATGGCCGGAGTAGGATGCTTTCCCGCCCACTCACCTCTTGTTGCAGGGGGCAGCCAGTGGGCCAGTCACAACTTTAGGTGGTCAGGCAGTTTTGAGGCATTGGACTGGATCCTAAGGGGGTGAGCAATGTGTAACAGGTGGTCTAAAGGGGTGGCAAGGGCCGTCCAGCAGCTGTTGGCGGTGGAATATCACTTGCCACCCCGCAGTTGCCAGCATCATGGCTGGGGAATAATGCATCAAACAGCAATGGGCCTTTTGATGCCAAAAATCCACTGCCCTATGCCTTGCCAATGCTCCAAAGGACTATAATCAATACAGTTGTGGCCATTTCTAAGTGTCTGGGTATCATTCGACATCACCCCAGCTGGCACATAGCACATAGGTTGCAACACAACAGCAATTACTAAGCTTAAAAACAAGAACCTTTAAAAATCCCTGATGGCATAGCATAGAAAATCTACAAGGGGCTGATTGAAGGGAAATGGTGCTGATGTGTGTGGGGCCTTCAAAAACGTGCACTTTCTAGTCCAGATAGCTTGCTACTGCACTTGGATCATGTTCTGTTTTAGAAAGATCATGTCAAATAAGGTCTAAAGCAGAACTACTGAGGATGGGGCAAGTCTGGAAAGTGACCCAAGGTCACCCGGCTAGCTTCAAGTGGAGAAGTGGGGAATCAAACCTGATTCTCCAGATTGGAGTCCCATAGCTAGGGTTGCCAGCCTTCAGGTAGTGGCTGGAGATCTCCTGGAATTACAACCGGTCTCCAGGCCACAGAGATCAGTTCACCTGGAGAAAATGGCTACTTTTGGGGGTGGACTCTATGGAAATATGACATGCCAAGGTCCTTTCCCTCCCCAAACCCACTTTCTCCAGGTTTCTCCAGCTTTCACCCCCCCCCCCCCAGATCTCCAGGAATTTCCCAACTTGGAGCTGGCAACCCTACCCATAGCTCTTAACCACTACACCAAGCTGGCCTACACGATAACGTCACTTCTGGGAAACATCATCATGATGAATATGTGGGACCACGCATGTACTTTTCAGCAGGCTGATTTAGGCCCCAAATGCTCCCTGCATATGTGATGAAATCACTCCTTGGAGGCCTGTTCCCGTACCTTTCCCCTCTGCTGGCCAGGTGTGTGGTGACAGGGGGTGGAGGGTGGGAGCGAGGCCTCTCCTACCCCCACCAGGGGAATGCGATCCCTAGTTCAAGTCCCATTTAGCTATGAAGTTCACTGTATGATATTGGACCAGTCATTCTTTCTCAGCTTAACTTACTTCACAGGTTTCTTGTAGAGGAGGAAGAAAGAACCATGTGTGCTGGTCTGACGGATTCAAGGAAAGGTGTGATAAAAATATGACATATATGTCAGATACTTTGCCTTAGCACTTATTTGGAATACATTTTGGTACGTCTGTTTTTATTTAAAGAACAATGGATGGATTGAATCATATTTACACTCAGTAAAATCTTCCCCCTGCTGCTACTTGAAGTGGTGGCAGACAATGGGAGCTCAAGGCAGTGTGTTTGTGTGGGGGAGATTCCTCCACCCAGACCTGGTGGTTGACAGGCCTAGCACTCAGCTTCTCAACTTGTACAGAAACCTTGTCCATTGTATAGAAGATCCTCTAGTAAGTAGGCATAAAGACTACCAGATCTATAAGGCAAATATTTAGCCATGCATTCCAAGCAATTACCAGTATAATTAAGGCCAAAACAGCTGTATGTTTTCTCAAAACTCTCAGCCACAGATGCATCAGATATGTCTACAGTGTTCTACCTCACTGAGTGCAAGACATAATACAAGGAAGGATTATTAAAGATCATAACCAAGATTATTACTAAAGCTAACTATCTTGGCAAAGAGGAAGCATAATGCAAGATTTCAGGAACAAGACTGGCAATTGGTATGCAGGTTGTTTCTGTGTCCCATGCTGGCACTGGATCAGCAAAGATGAGTACGAGATACGCAACCAAGATGTTAGTTTATTAAAGAAACTTGGTAAGGTAAAAAATAGAAAAGAAAAGCTTAGTGTTGTTTCTGGATCACAGAGACCGGGTTAGACAGGATAGCTGAGGTTAATCTGTCACAATTAAGCTTTTTGAGGTCTTTGTAAAATATTAATATAGGCTCAGTTGTCAGGGTGGACATGGTCTTTCTGAGTCCCATTTTCTTTTCATTTCCTGGTTCAACAGAACCCAGTTTTTGGCTGTTAGTTTTGGATGCTGACACTCAGAACAGAGTGAAGATCCTATTGCTGTACTCCTCACCCTACTATTAAACAGCGGTGGATCTTCCATACTTTCCCCTCCCCAACAGTCCTTTCCAACCCTGGGAAAGTTGATTCCTTGGGTTGTGAGCCCTGCATGGAGTACTAGGAGTGTAAGTCAGTGGGCTATAGGGAGGAGGGGGAAGAGGATGAAATTGGTACTTCCTCCTTCTCCAGTCACTGAGCTGCCAAGCTCTGCTGACAGGTACAAGTTTGCTTCCTTCTTCTGCCTCACTGCAGCTCCCCAACTAGCATAACTATTACTCTGCTGGGATCAGACATGGAGCAGATGGCAATGCCAGCCCCCCCTTCACCCAGCTGGATCAGGAGTGGAGCAGGTGACAATGCCCTCCTGCCTCCTTCACCCAGTTGGTATTAAATGTGGAGCAGGCCCACCCCGCCACCTTCAAACAGTTGGGATCAGGCGTAGAGCAGGGGGCGATGTCCACCACCCCACCTTCACCCAGCTGGGATCAGGAGAGGAGAAGGCAGCAATGCCCTCCCTCCCTCCCTTTACTGCCCAGGATCAGGAGCAGAGCAGGTGGCAATGCCCCCCCTTCACCCTGCCAGAATCAGGCATGGAGCAGGTTGCAATGCCTGCCCTTCCTTCACCTGGCCAAAATCAGGTGCGGAGCAGGATGCAATGCCTGTCTGCCCGCCCTCCCCTTTCTAGAGCCCACTGTATTTTTTCTCACAATGGGCTTTGTTACTAGTAAGTAATAAAATGGGTGTAGGCATTAGGTTTGTATCCCAAAGGCAGAAGGCCCTTTGCCTGCAAGAAAAAAAAGGTGATTGTTTGACGTTCAGAACATGGCTATAATTATTTTTGAGGTATAAAAAAGAAATCACAACAAATTTATTGAAATATATGGAGCTTTTTTGGGGGGGTAGTTTAATCTTGAATATATTAAAAATGGTCTTTAAGCTTGAACAGAAACTTGCTCCCCTATGACATCTCTTTGCTTCCCTGTTCTGAAATCTGTAATGTTTCCATTGGGTATTTTCAAAGTCTCCCTCAAAGTTAAGTTGGTAAAATGATTTACCAGAGGCAGTACCAGAAGACATGGAAGGTTCTTGGCAAATACAGCCCATTGGAGTGCATGCAACATCAGACAGAACAAAAAGAAGCCACCTTAAGGAGATACCCTTGGGCATGGCTGTTAAGAGAAATTCTCTTAATTCATCTACCCAGTTTCTCCCTGAAACCCAACAATCCTTTTCTTTTCCTCTTTTTAGGAATTTGGAGTCAGTTTCTAATAAATTCCTTTTGATCAAATTGAAATTTGAAGAGAGGGGTCAGGAAGGGAGGTTCTGCAAAATTTCAGAATTTCACTCTGTAGATGATCAGAGGCAAGCAATATCTTTCTATCATTCTGCTAGAGCACCCCCCTGGGGTGTGTATCAGAATACAAATGCAAAGGCTGAAGTTATAAAAGGGTGCCTTGATTCTTCATCAAAGAGAAATGAAAGAGAAACCCTGCTTTTAAAAGAGAAAAAAGAGAATACAAGGAATCAATGCTTATGTCTAAAAAAGTGAATTTCTGAAAAAGAAATTCCCCATCACATAACAACTCTACACTCCGGCCACTCTTGGAATGAAATAGAGACCCTTTCTACATTGCACTGTAATGCAGTTGGCTATTTTTGCTGCATACCTTGATCTGGCATAATCAGCAGTATGTTGCTAGTTCACAAGCCATGCAGTAAATCCTTATGGGAGGTAGAGGCATGGCGGAAGCCTCTTCAGCCAGCTGTCCTTGTTCATCAAATGCACCTCTATGGGATGCTGCATTCATTTACGCCATTCCTGTATGAACTGAGGTTAAAGGGAACATATATGGATTCCTTTCTGATCCACAAATGCTTTGCTAAGAATATCTTAATGACACTCAAGCATTAGGCTCATTAATTCCCAAAATAACTTAAGGCTTGAACTTATTTCACTTAAATTTATTATGAAGGGAGTATTGCCATTAATTTTGAAAGGCAGCTCGACCATGCTGTTCGTATTTCCCTTATTAATGGTTGCTAGGTTTAGCCAAAGAGGTTCGGTATCAAGTAAGAATAGATCTGAGTTTCTTCTTCTTCTTCTTCTTCTTCTTCTTCTTCTTCTTCTTCTTCTTCTTCTTCATTTTTTAAAAAAATTTATTTTATTTTATTAAAGCAAAAATGGGGTACAGAAAAGAAGGGAAGAAAAAGGGGACAAGCAAAGCAGATATAAAAATGTGTACTACAAGGATTATTAAAATACTAATTACCAAAGTCATGACCTTTATAGATATTAAAATAGTGATTAAATATTTTTCCAAAATAAACACGTGCAAAATTCAAACCTATTTCTATTCATTATTTTAGTAATAATAAAGAAAAAAATTATTAACCCTAACACTGCTTATTACTTAATATAACTGATTATCATAACACTTAAGGGCCTTAAAATAATGTACTATTAGGAATTCTAACCTATTTCTATTTTTTATCTTCATTACCTATTGCTTATACTTTATTTAACAGTAACAATGCTGACTTTCTGCCAATACTTCAATATCATACATCTATTATCTTTATATTACTAATTATCTTACAATCAGATTGTCAAATATATCAATATGCAATCATTTTCAAATCTGCGGGATTTACAGTGCTATCCTAGGCAGGAGGGTGGAAACTGCATAGGGAGGGAACTAAGCCTTGCACGAGCGTAAATGGCACTTACGCCGATGTAAACCCCTCTCCGCCGGCACGCAACCGAGGCACAGTACTGCAGATGGGTCACTGGCAGCGGGCACATTGGCAGCTGGGCAGAGGTGCAAGTCTGGCAGAAGTCCCCACGCTGGTGCGGGAGGAGGTGGGGCGGGGGGGCAGGGGGTGAGTTAGTCCACTTCCAAATCCACTCCAGCCCTGGAAACACCCCCTCCAGTGGCGGAAAGTTACGCCAGGAAAAAAGGAAGCACAGCCCATAGGCGCCCATTGAACAGGAAAAAACGAGCCCCTCTCTCGCTGCTCAGCCCCGCCCCCGCAGCCCGAAGGAGCATAGAATGGGAACTACCACGGGGGCCAATCCACATCCACTTCTGGGGTGGGCGAGCCCCCCTCCCCGCACCCAATCACCTGCTCATGCACCCTACAAAACGTCCAGCTGCGCTGCTCTTGACCTCAGGTAAGTGAGCACACAGCTGAAAGCTCTGCCTGTTAGCCTTCTGCCGTGGGTACTTTGAGCACGAGGCAGGAGAGAGGGTACTCATGATGGCAGGCACTGAGTGCACTGGGGGGACTTAGCGAGAAAACTGGGAGAACTTTGCACTCGCTCAAGGGAAGAAGGGCAAAGTCAAGAATGTCTGACTAACTAACAATAACTACTCAAGTTTCCTTGCAGGTTATCTGACTCTGAAGTTCCACCTCAGTAAGGAGCAAGGTAGCTCTTACAGGTAAGAAGGAGATGGGGTGGTGGCTAATCCGGCTTGCTGATTTGTGCTGGCTGCCCCATCACCTGAACTCACCTGACTGCTAGCCTTGGCAGGGGAGAGGACGGTGGTGGCAGCCCCTGCCTGCCTCAGAGGCAGTTGCCCAGAAACCTACTCTTGACCAGGCGTTTTAACTACCTGTTAACTTTCTCCCTTAAAGGTAAAATTACCCCAAGGCAAGGCGCTTCCTTGCCAGAGGGTCTTGCATCAGCTGGTCTCTAGCTGCACCTGTGGATCTGCTGCTACTGCTCTCTACTATGTGCATCTTCTTAGATGTTGGAGTGTGGGCTTTTGCTCGGCCATGGACTGGGCTGGGTTACTTGCAACACATGTTTGTCTTTCCCTTGCAGGCACATCGTGACCCGTCCGGGAGACAACCAAGCATGTCTGCTTCAGCCCCCCCCCAATAATCCTCTGCAAGTGCCATTCAGATCCAGACCAGGAAGCAATATCTCAAGGCAGTCAGCATCTCAGCCTCGCCCCTGGGAGCGGAGAATGAGGGCTGCACAGAATGCCTCGGCTCCCTCACTTTTTCCAGTTTAATAAAATGTGTTGAAAAACAACAAACCTCTGTGTTTGTATGCCTGACTGACATTGCCATTAGCCCCTCTCTCAACTCCCTGTCACACATGTCCACTCACACATCCCCAAAAATGTATCAAGTGGTGCCCCATCCAGCCTCCCTGTCCCCTTCCTCCCCTCAATGTAACTTCAGGCAGCGGGGTGGGAATTGGAGTGTGGGCCATGAATGTTTTTTTTGGGGGGGGGAAGGCACTGAGGACTTTAATTCTCTGATAGTCTGAGCTGCTGGCATCTGATAAGCCAGGAAGACGGTCACTGTATGTGGAAAGCTGCTGCCAGGGGTGGGGGATGTGTTTGCGGAAGCAGGGATAGACTTGGCCAATCTGGCGTGGGGAGGGCCTGTTGGTCCATGCTGGGGGGTGCATTTCCCCTGTACTGGGACATGGCTGTCAAGGTCCAGCCCTCGTTCCCACATTGTAGAGATGCAATGATATGTTCAAGTGGTGCCGCAGTAAGTTTGTGTGTGCTTTTCATTTTCCTCACTTCCAAATGGCCTCCCGGCCTCCCACGTGGTTCCCAGTGGGTGTTCCTGTCACTCATTGAAGACCCTGGCTCCCCCCCACCTGCTTCTCTGGAACCTGGGGACTACTTAGGGTTGCCAGTCTCCAGGAGATAGCTGGAGATCTCCCAGAATTACAACTGATCTCCAGGCAACAGAGATCAGCTCCATACTATCTGGCGTTACTTTTCAGGGAGGGGGAACCTATTTCTTGTGGTGGTGGCGGTGGCAGTGGGTATTTTTTTTAATATATATTTTTATTCTTTTTAACATCTAAAAACAATAGACTACAAAGAACTACAATAATACAAGGAAAGGGGAAGAAGGGAGAATAAGAAAGGGGGGAAGGAGGGGGTGGAAAAAAGGGGAAGGCAACTTACAAACACTAAACACTACACTTCAATGCTTTCCCTTCATACTGCCATAATTAAAAAAATAGCTTAATAAAGTAATGATGGAATGGTTGATCTTACAAAATACAAATTACAATTCAAATTAAATCTTTCTCCCCCCTCTGGGCCTCGGATGCAATTCTCTCTTAGCAGCTACAGCCGCAGCGCTCGTTTCCTCCCCCTTCCCTTCAGGCTTCGAATCTTCTTCTTTTTGCTTGATGTCTGGCCCAAATTCTGGATTTTTATCCACAAAATCCCTTAGCTGATCTTCCGAATTAATCTTGTAAGCTTGATCTTTATAACTAAACCCGATTCCTTCCGGAAGTAGCCATTTGTACTTTATGTCACGTTCCCTCAAAAGAGCAGCCAGTTTTTTATATTTAAATCTTCTCTTCCGAACTAAAAATGGAACGTCCTTCAGTATTTTAACTTTATTTCCCAGAAAGTCCAGCTCCGCATTATATGAGTTATATAGGATATTGTCCCGGACCCTCCTGGATGAGAACTCAATAACGATTTCGCGAGGCAGCTGCCGCTTCATTGCATATTTTGAAGATGCCCGACGGACTCCCAAAATGGCGCTTCTTACTTCTTCTTTAGTTGCCCTCGCGGGTGACGCTAAAAGTTCCGAGGCAAGATCCCACAAATCCTCGTTTTCCTCCTCTTTAACATTCTGGAGACGCAAAATGGTCTGTGTTCGTTCCACTTGCAGCCCAATCAGCTGATTTTCCACCAACTTTAGCTCCTTGTTCGTTGCTCTCGTAAGTGACGCATTTTCCCGAGCAGACTTCTCTGCCCCCCCCCACTACTTCCTTAATGGCTTTCACATCGCTTTCAATTAAGCCCACCCTTTGATCTGTTTCATTCAGCTTGTCAACAAAGGGTTTTATGGCCTCAGTAACCGATCTTTTCACCAGTTCCTCCAGCGACTCCGCTTTCCCCTGCAGGGCAGCCGAAACTGACTTGCCCAAAGCAGGACTCTGTTTTTTTGCTGCCATTTTAGGCGGGGGGGACCGCAAATCTTCCGAGACTCTGCGAGGGGGGAAAAAATCCGAATCTTCTAAGCTTCAGATCCCACCACTCCTTCACATGCGCTTGTAGTAACAGAAGGGATTCGCTTACTTACAGGCTTCCGCCTAATCCTGTTCTTTGCCGTTTTCCATAGCCCGGCAGCACACAAGGTGCTGCGCACGTCTGCCGGCCTCCATAGGGACAAACGGGCAATTTACCCTCTGCCTCGATCTGCCAGAGGGCTCTTCCCGTCGCGTCCCGGACCCAAGCTCCCTCCCTGGGAGCCCTGGGGGCTAACCTTTGCAGATCAGCCGCCCGGTCAGGGTGCTCGGCCGCTTCTTCTCGGACCTGCCGAGAGGAGCGTCCGACATGGCTGCGAAAACGAAACCGAATCCGGTGGCAGTGGGTATTTGCAGGCACACCAAGCTGCAGCCACCGGCCTGGCCCTCATCGGAAATGGGGGCTGGACGGGCAAGAGGGTGGGTGTTCGATCTGACAGGGGTGCCTATTGGCTGTGCCTCCCCATTGGCTGTGCCGCTGCTTGCTTCTTGCCTGGATGTAAGGGGAGGAATGTGGCCATTGGCTGGTGTGAGCGGGGTTGTCAGGGGAATGGTGGGCGGGCACTCCTTGCAGTGGCTGCACCTTGCTTTCTCATGCTCGGGTGCTGGTGGGACTCTCCTGTAAAAGTCCATAGGGAGCCTTGTAGCAGTGCCCCATTTACACCGACGCATGAGCGACAACCCTGCCTTGGCAGTTAGGATTGGGCTGCCCAACATCTTATAAATTTTATCCATTATAGGCAAAATATTTTCCCCATTTCTCTTCAGATTATTTAATTGGCCTTCTATTTATGTAATTTGTCAGTTTTGCCATCACTGCATATTCTGACATTTTGCCCTTCCAAATTTCCCTGTTTGGGCATTCTCCTTCTTTTCATTTACTTACCGTTACCACTCTTGCCGCTGTCAGCAAAAATCAAAATAGTTCATGTAATGTTCTGTCTACATTGCCTGGTATAATTCCCAACAGCATGGTCTGGGGTTTCATAGCGAAATTTATTTTTAGATTCTTCTGAATATTAGCATGGATATCTTTCCAAATTTTTAAACTTTTTTTTACATGTCCACCACATATGAAAGAAAGAACCATCTGCTTCCTTACACTTCCAGCATGACCCTACATTATCCATTTTTTCAATATTTTTTGTTGTAATGTGCCATCTAAAAACACCTTATACCGATTTTCTCTGAGTGTTTGGCTTGCTGTAAATTTTATGCCCTTAGTCCATAAATTTTCCCACTGTTGAAATGTTATTTCTCCAAAATTTTGCATCCATTTTATCAGACAAGTTTTAACTTGTTCTGTTTCTGTATCATATTGAAATAAAAGTTTGTCCCATGTGGCCCAAAATATGATTCTTGAGTGATTATCTTCTCAAAATCAGCAAGATCCCTCAATTGACCTCTATAATCCTTAAGAGCGTCCTTCTATCTGGAGACCGCTTGAAGATATCAGCCATTGTATTTTCTTTCCTTCATTGCAAATTTCTTGTCATGATTTTATCTTTCTTGGAGAATTTATTGTATCTTGGTAAGTTATAAACACTCTGGGTAGGTGTCTCTGTAGTGTTTAGGGGTTCTTCCCCCAAGGCCAGTCTCAGGGGCATTGCCTGGCTCTGGAGATCAGCCTGATGTGAGTTCTTCCCCTGAGGTCTCACACTTTGTTTTATTTTCTTTTAATTTGACCACCTGTGACATCTGGCCAGCTGTCTATGAGGCAGATTAGGGCTCCCCCCCCCGTCTGAGGGCCACTGCCTGGTTCTGGGGCCCACCTTGGTGTGGTTTCCTCGCTTGAGGTCTCACACTCTCTTTTATTTTCTTTTAATTTGAGCACCTGTGCCACTTGGCCAGGTGTCTCTGAGGTGGATTAGGGTTCTCCCTTACTCAACAAGAGTAAGCTGCACCAGAGTCAAGTGCACAACAAGAGAGAAAGGAAACAGAAGAGAGTGAGGCCCTCTGGAACCCACACAACTCTGGGCCCCAGAGCCAGGCAGTGGCCCTGAGACTGGGCTTGGAGGGTGAGGCCCTAAATCAAAACCAAAGAAAACAGCAAGAGTGTGAGCCCTCAAAAGAGCAGAGAACGCTCTGAGAAAAAACAAAGACAAGCAAATAAAAAAGGGGGAGGATTAGGCCCCAGAGCCAGGCTAAGGCCTGAGAATGGGTGGGGTGTGTGTGGAGGAAAAAAGGCATCCTCACCCAAAGACCTTCCCACAACAAGGCCAAGAGCTGGAAATAAGAGGCTTCTTTCAGTCCCTTTAAAGCAGCAGCAGCTAAAAACACAATCCCAAATCCTTCCACACACTCTCCCAGTCTAGTCCCAGCAACAGGTCCTCCTCCCTCTCCTTCTGTCTACTGGGACTGAAACACGAGGCAGAGAGAGGTGTCTTTTATAAAAAAAAAACGCTGACATAAAGCAGAACAGGAGGTCTGTGGTTGGCTGACAGACCTGCCTAACAGGGTTTGGAGGGGTGAGATTGGTGTGCCCATGGCTACAGAAGGCCCACCTCCTTGGTTGCCTAGAGGATTGACCCCCAGCTCCTGGCTGTATAGGGCAGAATGGAAGCTCTTCAGATGGCTAGGAGAGCTGCCAATCAAAGGTAAGTGGGCTATGATTGGGGTTTCCAATGGCAACAAAAGGTCTGGGCCCATTGTTGCCTAGGTAATCACTGAATCAGAGCCAGCCTGTCTGCAATTATGAATCATTCACGAAGCTAACAAAACAGGCCAAAAAGTCGTGAATTTCATGATAATTTCATGATAATCGCAGCCCCACAAAATGCGGTTTTGCGACACACAAAATGGCCTGTTTTGTGATGAAATTTGCTTCGTATTCTGATTTGTGCCAAGTTTAGTTATGAAGTCATTGACTTTTCTCTGATTCTTATCTAGAGATGGGCACGAACCGAAATATGACCCAAAAAATCCCATGAAACAGGCTGGTTCGGGGTTCCCAAACCAGGGTTCATGGAAGCTCCTTTTCCGGAACTTCCATGAACTTTATACTGGTTTGTTGGGTCATATTTACAGGGGCAGTTTAAACTGCCCCTTTAAGGGACTTGCAAGGGCAGGTCCCTTTAAACTGCCCAAACCCCAGTCCCCCTACCCCCTCACCCCCCAGCCCCAGCCCCACACTTACCTTGAGGACTCCTGGGGGGGACTGCGCATGCGTCGATCCGGCTAAGACGCTCCCAAAACTGCCTCCCGGAGAAATTTGTTATTAAGCTGCCAAGAAGAGAGATAAACTTTGGAAAACAGTCTGAAACATCTGTGGAAAAGTGCCAGAGAACCAGAGAGGTTGTATTCTCTGTGAGCCTTTGGAGGTGAGAGATATCTTTTGCTTCTATACTCCCTAGACGTGGGCTGGGGGAGAAGGAAAGAAGTGTAAAATGGCGACTAAAAAAGAGCTGAAAGATTTAACGCAGCTTATCACCACCTCAGAACAGAATGTTAGGGGTGATATTAAGGCACTCAAGAAAGACTTGAAACAGATGGCCTTAGAAATTAAGAGCATAAAAAATACTGCTGACAAGGCAGCCAAGAAAGCTGAAGCTAATGAGGCCAAAATTAAGGAATTGACCAGCAGATTAGCTTCTGTAAATGACCGTCAAAGGAGGAGAAACATTCGTTTGTCTGGCATTCCTGAAGATATCTTAAAGACTGATTTGGAAGCAAAGCTAACTGAATGGTTTGAACAACATGGAATAAAAATTGGCCCGGAGGAAATAGAAAGAGCACACAGATCTCTCCGTCCCAAACCTGGTCTGGGAGCAAAGCCAAGAGACATTGTTATGGCATTTGCAAGAGAGAAAACAAGAGACATTGTTTATAAAATGCTAAAAAGCCAGAAGGACCTACAGTTTAATGGCTCTAAAGTGATAATAAGACAGGACCTTTCTCCAGAGACACTGCAGCAAAGAGCATTGCAAAAACCTTATACTCAAAGACTCTTTGACAGTGGAATATTGTTTACATGGGGATACCCAGCGGTAATTTTGGTATTTAGAGAAGGTAAACTCTTACGTGCAAAAAACCCAGAAGAGGCAAGGAGAATGATGGAGAGACTGGGAATTAGTACGGCGTCATTAGAACCAGAAAACACGGAGGATCAAGAAGCTGAGCAACAGGAAGCTTTTGATATTACTACAACTAGCACCGAAGAAGAAGAAGGGGGGTCAAGCCAGTCATTACAAAGCAAGCCAAAGCGCTTGAGAAAAGACACTAGTCGCTCTTAGGTTACATCTGGTACTTCATAATAAGGTTTTGTTTGAAGATATAGCACTGATGTTAATTTATTTTTGATTTTTCTCATTGTGAATGGATAAAATATGAAATAAGTAAGGTGGCTTCTATTGAAACATGCTTAAACTAAATAATAAGGGAGGAGGGGATGGGAACGCGACCCTCAATTAAGCAACGAAGAGGTCAGGAGGCATATGTCACTTGTATACCCCTTAGGGGATGCTCTTCGGGAAGGGGGAAGGGGAATGAGGGTGACCATCAAAGTCAGAAAGGACAGAAATGAGCACACATATATTAAATTTACAAAAGAGAATGGTTGAGATAATTAAATTACTTTCTTTGAATATAAATGGATTGGCTTCAGATCTAAAGAGGTACAGATTAAAAAAATTGATCAAAAAACAGGGAATAAATATAGTATGCCTACAGGAAACCCATAAAGGCAAAAAAGATAAGAAACCTTTACTGAATTCCCCATTATGGGAAACAAAGGTGGAGGCAAGAGGAACTAAAAAGGCAAGAGGGGTAGCTATCCTCGTACACTCAGGTTTAAAGATACAAGTATTAGATCAAATATTTGATTCAGAAGGGAGATATGTTTTTTTGAAATTCAAGCTGAACAACAGGAAGTTCACAATAGCTTCTATATACGCACCAAATACAGGTCAAGTAAGGTTTTTAAACAAGGTATTTCAGAAATTACAGAATTTCTACGAAGGGGAATTGGTTGTAGCAGGAGATGTTAATTATGACTTTAAGAAAAGTAAAACTTTGAAACTTAAGAAATGGAAATTGAAGGACGCATTTACTTATGGAGGGAAAACACCACAACCTACATATTTTTCTAATAAATCTAAGACCTTTTCATATATAGACTATATTTTGATAAAGGAAACAAATGAGACGGAGGTGCTAAAAACAATAACTGAACCTATATGGATTTCGGATCATGCCCCTTTGATAGCACAATTCAAATTAAGCGAAGACCAGAAAGAAAATATGTGGAAATATAAGGCTAATATGCCGTTAACAGAGAAGGATCGGATGGATTTAAGAAGAGATATAGAGCTCTATTTTAGAGAAAATAGGAACTCAGTTACAGAGGAAGTGCTCTGGGATGCTGCTAAAGCAATCATAAGAGGAGTTTATATTGCTAAAGAAATTAGAATTAGAAGGGAAAACAATAAGGAAAGAAGCAGGAAAGTAAGTGAAATTATACAAAAACAAAAAGAATTGCAGGAAAATTACAGTAGACAGACTCAAGAACTCCTAAAAAAAACTTTAAAAAGAACTAGAGAATTTAGACTCTTTATCTATGTGGAAGAAAGAAATATTAGTGAAAAATGAATATCACAGAATCAATATAAATACAATGAAAAGAATGGCCAATTACTTAAAGACAAGGAAGGAAAAGCAAAAAATTGGATGCATCAAGGGGGATGGGGATAAACAGCTTTTTAAGAATACTCAGATAAGAGAGGAATTTGCTAGATTGTATCAACAGTTATTTAAATCTGGAGAAAATCAAAAATTTGATGTACGTTTAGAAAACAATTTAACGACAGAACAGAGGGAGAGCCTGAATAAAGATATCACACGACAGGAAATAGCAGAAGTATTAAAGGGTCTAAAAAATAGAAAATCCCCTGGTTTAGATGGATTTACTGCAGAATATTATAAAGAAATGGCGGAGTTACTGATACCAGAAATGCAAAGATTATTTAACTATATATTAAAAGAAGGTAAAATGCCAGATTCATGGAAGAAAGCTGAGATCCTTCCAATTCTAAAACCCCAGAGAGACCCTTTAGATACAAATTCTTATAGGCCAATTAGTTTATTGAATCAAGATTACAAAATATTCGCAAAAGTTCTAGCTAATAGACTGGAAAAACATTTACCAAAACTAGTTAAGGAAGATCAATATGGTTTTGTCAAGAATAGATCTATAGCCCATCCATTGAGAAATATATTAAATGTTTTGTTTGGTAAAGAAAAGAAAACCCTAGCTCTGCTAAAATTAGATGTTTATAAGGCGTTTGACACCTTAAATCATAATTATTTAATGCAGGTATTGGAGAAATTTGGTTTTACTGGACCGTTCCTAAATACTATAAGGGAAATTTATAGGGGTGGTAAAGCAGTTATTAAAATAAACGATAGACATACTAGAGAAATTTCAATCCAGAGAGGAGTAAAGCAAGGTTGCCCATTATCCCCGATGCTATTTGCATTAGCAATGGAACCCCTAGCAGACAGGATTCGAAATAGTGGTAGAATTCAGGGATTTCAAATAGGTAAGGAAGAACTTAAGTTAAATCTTTTTGCAGATGATATTCTGCTGACAATAAGTAATCCACTACAGGCAATAAGAGAACTGCTAGTTATTTTAGAAGATTTCAAGTCAAGCTCGGGGCTTGGTGTCAATATTAAGAAATCTGAAATAATGTTTCTTAACGTAGATAGGGAAACTAAAAGAGAGATATTAGTTCTAACGGGGATGAATTCAGGAGTAAGTAAAATTAAATATTTAGGGGTATATCTTACTAGAAACATAGAGAAGCTACAAAAAATCAATTATAATAAGGTTTGGACAAAGATAACAAAGAAACTGAAGGATTGGAAGAATAAACATTTGAGTATTTTAGGGAAAATTAGAGCAGTTAAAATGTTTATATTACCCAAGATGTTATATCTACTTCAGGTACTCCCAATAGAACTGGACCAGAAAGATATAGGGAAATGGGATGAAAATATTAAAAATTGGGTGTTCGGCCGGAAAAAAGCAAGAATCTCAAAAAAATTGGTATATATGCCCCAAGATGATTTAGGATGGGGACTCCCACATTTGCAAGCTTATTATGATGCATTTCAGTTGAAAGCATTGATGGAGCTAGAATGGAGGAAAGGGGATAAGTGGGTAAGATTTGAATCTGCAATCAATAAGGGAGCAGGTAGTTATGGAATTTATACTAGAGATCTGCAAAAGGAGATAAGACAAGCAAAAGGCCCAAGAAAAATAGCCTTGATTGCTTGGAAGAGGTGGAAAACGGCTATGATGCCACAGAACTCAAAATGGACTCCACTTAAGTATATCTGGGAGAAGGAGATGAACCCGAAATTTTGGGAAGATCTTAAGGCGGAAGGTATAACTAGAGTGAAGGACATGTACAATGGTCAAGGGGATTTGTTACCACTTCAGGAATTGAATCAAAAATTGGGGGAAAGATATTGGTTAAATCTAATGGGGTTACACCAGTTAATTAAACAAGACAAATATAAAGAAGCTATTAAAAGGGAAGACAATAATATAGAACACGCATTATATGTGGATGAAATAAAGAAAGGGCTGGCAGGGAAAATTTACCTTGAATTGGTGAGGGATAAGGAGTTTATGTTTAGAACTCTAAAAAATAAATGGAATAAAGAAAAACAAATAACTTCTGAGGAGGTTAATAAGTTAATGGTGAATTTGAAGGCAATTAAGCTAGAAAAGTATAGAGAACTTGAAAGGAAGATTATTATGAAGTGGTATAGAACTCCTGCCCAATTGGCATACATGCTTAAAGGGATGAAACCTAACTGCTGGCATTGCAATGCAAAAGAAGGGTGGTACTCCCACCTATGGTGGGAGTGTCCAAAGGTCATAGATTTCTGGGACAAGGTACGGGGAAAAATAGCATTGGTATGTAAGGTCAACCTCAATATAGATGTAGATCTAATATTCATGGGTGTATTGGGAAACACTAGAATTGAGAAACAAAACCAGGATATTTTCAAAGCGATGATACTAGCTGCACATGCAGTGATTGCATACGGTTGGAAGGAGAAGTTAAAATGGACCTTAGAAAGATGGAATGATTACTTGTATGAATATATTCAATCGGATATGTTGGAATGTTTAAAAAAAGATAAGGCATGGGATGGAAAAATGGAGGAGATAAAAGAGAAATGGTCTGTATATTTTCAATGGGTATATAATGGAGAAGCCAATACAACTATATTTGGAAAATTGGAAAAAATGTGCTCGTGGCTAAAAATTTAATTTGTAGTTATAGGATGGTCACCTTGCGGGGGGGAGGGTTACAAAAGGGGTAAAAGATGTATCATAGGAGAACTATGACTGTATTGAAATGTAATAATAAGTGATGCATCAATTAAAAAAAAAAAAAAACCTTGAGGACTCCTGCAGCCCACGGTGTCCTCCCCCTCCTCCTGTGAGGGGCGGCAAGGCCGTTTTCAGCCTCCTCCACCCCTGCACAGGCCCACACAGGGGCGGAGGAGGCTGAAAACGGCCTTGCTGCCCCTCACGGGAGGAGAGGGAGGACCCCACGCCACAGAGGAAAGTAAGTGTGGGGCAGGGGTTGGGGATAGGGGGAATGGGGGTGGGTGGGGGCTGGGGTTAGGGCAGTTTAAAGGGCCCTGCCACCGGCAGGTCCCTTTAAACTATCAGCTGGCAGTTGGTAGGGGGTATCCCCCCTGCCGCCTGCCAGCTGATAGTTTAAAGGAACCTGTTGCTTGCAAAGCAGGAAAGGGCCCTGTAAACTGTTAAATGCCCTTTCCCTGCCACTGTTAAGCGGCCGGAAAGGGGCATTTAAACCCCACGAACCACGAACTGGGTTGTAAGTGGCCCCAGTTCCGTGCCAATTTGTGGTTTTTGGTCCGTGAAAATCCACGAACCTCATGGTTCGTTTTTTTTGGTCCGTGCCCATGTCTATTCTTATCACAAAAGGCATCAATTGGTGATAGTATTGGTGATATAGGAGGGCTTATCCTCATTCTTACAGAATCCCAAATTTGAATCAAGCTTTCTCTTATCATGAGACTTTTACTCGAAGGTAGTTATGCAGTCCTTCGGATAAATCAGTGGCTTCTAATCGTATTAATCTGTTTTTTTTGAGTTTTTAATCCAGTCTATATTCCAAGCCAAGACGTCTGCCTTATAGTATAACTTGATGTTTGGCACCATCAATCCTCCTCTTTTTTCATCTTGTAGTACTTTAAATTTTACTCTTTTTTTTGCCATCCCAGATAAATTGGTTTATCTTAGGAAGTGTCTTATCTTGTATACTGATTGGGGAGCTGAGCTTCTAATACAGTGACAATCAAAGCTTCTGGATGACAGTGACTTGCATTGGAGTCAACTCTCAACTGAAGTTCAGTGAAAACTGCAGCAATGTTGGGTAGCCTAGTCTGTTAGCTTTAATCACATGGTCCTTGTGCTTTAAAAAGCACTTTATACAATTTATCCTGTTAGCAAAGCACTTTGAAGTACAATATTATTTTTGCTTCTTCCGTCCCTCCTGTCTCTATCACACTTTAGGTTAAATTACAGTAAAAGCTTTTGTAAAGTGCAAGAGTCCAATAGGCCTATGAGACTAACAAAATTTGTGAATGGATATGAACTTTTGTGAGTCACAGCTCACTTCTTCAGATACAGTTAGAATGTGAGTCCATCTGTCCTTATATCTTGAAGAGTGGAGTGATTTCAGATGCTGAATGACAATAGCCTGTGAACAACAATAGCAGGCGTTATTGGATTAGGTGGGATATGCAGAGAGGTGGTGGGTGTGGAGAAATCAGTACTGGTGATGAAACAGGAAGTCTAGGTCTCGATTCAATCCAGGCGGATGCACTGTCCTGAGCTTCATTATCAGTTGCAATTCAGCAGTCTCTCTTTCTAATCTGCCTTTGTAAAAGCTTTGTTAGTCAGCACTCATGGGGAATAGAGTTGCTGGTTAATCAAATGTGTTGGATACTCAGGCTTATTGCTTTGCCTTGGCTCCTAGCAAGAGGAATTGGCAGTGACCAAACAATTGGGAATGCCATCCCCATGTCTGGTGGCACACTGCTTTTTCTTCAAGGATTGGAATCATCCCAGACAGCAAGCAGGCAAGTGAGAGAGCTGCCTGGGATGCTTCTGGCAGAGCTGGTTCCCAACAGTGTGAGGCAGGCTGAGAAGGTAGAGGCAGCAGAGGATGACATCAGGTGTTAGTGCTGGCTGACAGGAGCCTTGCAAGAGCTGGAGGCATCAGTGTAACCAGTTGGAGAGGCAGGGATGGGTGTGTATGCACCCAAAGATGCAGGGGTATGGTGGCTAAGGGGGAGGAGCCTGCCTTGTGGGCAATGCTCATTAACTGAGCTTTCTGGATAATCAAGTGCTGGATAATAAGGCTTTTACTATAGTTCCTTACTCATGAGGAAATAATTAGTTCTTTAGCACAGAAAGGTGCCCACCCTTTTTGCATATATTTTGCAAACGTTATGGCATTGATGCTGTAGAAAAACCTCTTTCTCACCTTTATCATTCTAATCAAGGGAAGGCAATGCCTTCCCTTGGCTTGGGAATTTCCTGGAGATTTGGGGGTGGGGCCTGGGAAGGCAGTCAACAGGATGTGCCCTCTGAAGCTGCCACTTCCTTCAGAGGTACTGATCTCTGCAGGCTGGAGATCAGTTCTAAATTATGAACTCCAGGCCACAACTTGAGGTTGGTAACTAGGCTTACTATGTGACTGCCCATGGTGGGAGAACTTCCATCCACATTCTCAGGGGAATAGTGGGATAAAATGGGAAGGACTATGTCATGTAACAACACATCTGGAAGAGATGTCACAGCTTCTGTGATGCTCTAGGAATTTCCCATTTTTCTATGGTCTTTACCATAGAGATCAGGGAATTCCTAGAGTGTCATCTGTAAAGTGACATAGTGTCTGTAACGCTTCCCCCCACAAGCTCCCAGGTTTTGCAGGCATGGGCTGGCAACCCTATTGGTAACCTTATCCTCATCTTCCTTTTCTTCTAGGAAGGAAGGCCGGCCCAATCATTAGTATGAACCAGTCTAGAATGAACCAGTCTACTTCAAATTGCAGATTTGGGGGTACCATTGAAGAGTAACAAATACTCCATTATTTCCACCACTGTGGATGTTTAGTAAAGTGTCCGGTGAGGTGAAAAGGCATTGGGAAAAGGGGGAGCTGGGCCGGGAGGCATGTGGACAAAATGGGCATGCACTCATATCCCCAGCAATTACATCATTTCTGGCACAACCCAGAAGTGACAGGTCACATCAGGGCCAATTTTTAAAAAATCACCCCACAACTTTGTGAAAATGCTATGTTTTGGGTCGGCCCTGGTTGGATGTGTCACTTTCATGTAACATCAGAAGTGATACAACTGCCAGGAGACATGTGCATGCTTCATGCATGTGCACAGGTAATCTGTCACCCCAACGGCCCCCTGGATTGATCTGAGGGGACCTGGCAACCCTGATTTAGACATACCTTACAGGGTTATTGTGAGGGATAGAATGGATTAGGGGAAAATAGCCATTCAGTCCCCATTAGGGAGAAAACTGGGATATGAATGAAGTAAATAAATATTTATACCATTAAGACAAATAAACCAAAGTGACCCCTGCCTCCATTCCATCCTCGTTGCCTCAGTAATGAGTCACGAGCTTTAAGGGAAAAGCTGCTGCCACTGGTTGCCAAGAGAGGGATCAGAAGGGGAAAAACAAAACTCAGGGGCAAAAATACCCTCTGAAGTGTTTTGGAAACTTCTGCAATGATTTTAGATTGGTGACTTCCCTCCGAATCTAATCAGCCAGGAATGTCACCATGGTTGGCCTGATTGTGATTGGACACAATAGGGATTTAAGTTCTTTATCATGTCTGCCCCCAGCATTTGCTTGGACTCCATTTTTTTTTGCAGCTGCCTCCCACTGACAGAGGCCCTTTCTGCACAGTCATTCTGCAGCAGTTTGGTTTCCGTTCTGCTTCCCATGATCTCCAGAATTCCGCACATGCCATTGGACACAGAATTGAATATTGTCTGTCTTTCCCCCCAATTTCCCCCTTTTGACCTACTGCGACTTTTTCTTGAAGCTGCTTCTGAGTTGCCACTGATGTGTCCTATGTGCGCGTGAAAGTCTTAGACCCTAACTATGTCCCTTCTCCCTTTCCTTTTCCCGGGTACTGATCAGTTGGCTGCCCACCGGTAACCACTCCCACCTTCCTCATCAATCTGAACTCTTTTTCTGCCATTTTTATCAGTAAAGCGAGGTAAGATTCGTAATGTCACTGTACACTCTCATTAGCTGTACACTCTCATTTTTAAGCCAGGAAAGAGTTGTAATGTTGCTGCTTCATTCATTTCTTCCCTCCCGGCTTTAAAAGCCAGGAAAAGGATAAAAGGCTGATACTCTGTCCACTTTCTCCCTCCCGGCTATAGCTGTACACTCTCATTTTTAAGCCAGGAAAGAGTTGTAACGTTGCTGCTTCATTCACTCCTAATGCCAGAGTCTCCTAATGCCAAAGAGGGAAAAACCCCAAATATGTGAGTGAATAGCCAGGGAGGGAGGGAGGGAGTGTTTTGTACAGCCCTTTGAGAAACAAAGCAGCAGGGAAATACTCCTTCCTGGCTTAAAAAAAAAATGAGAACATGTGTTTATAGCCAGGAGGGAGGAAGCCAAGCAACCTTTTAACCCTTTTAACCCTGGATTTTAAAGCCAGAAGGGAGGAAGTGAATGAAGCAGCAACATTACGACTCTTTCCTAGCTTTAAAAAAAAATGAGAGTGGAACAAGCACGAAAAGTACATGTTATCCCCACCACCAATTGCCTCTCCAGTGGGCAATGGACAGTCCAATCAGCAAATACAGGAAGGGGGGAATGGGTTCCAACATTGCAAAGTTATGATGCATGTGCAAAATTTTTTTTTAAAAAAGTGATGTTGGCTCCAGCCCCCACAAACGGTGGTTTCAAACATACACATCTCAACTCATCAGCAGATACCAAATCACCTCAAGGTTGTGCAGTGCAGAATGCTGGGAGCCCAAGCTGATTCAGTGCTGATCGGCATGAATATGCCGAAGTGATGGCTTAAAATGTGCTGTGTGGAAAGGGCCAGAGAGAGAGAGAGGGAAGCTGCCTGTTTCCCCCCCAGATAGGAGCCAGAGGGGGTGGGTGAGGCAGGGCAGGCAAAGAAGCTTCCCAAGTGAGAATGGAACATAAGCAAAAGTTACCTGACCACCTTGCAGAACAGCAGAGAACCACATGCCCTGCAGCACAGGGGTAGGGTTGCCAGGTGCTCTTACTTTCCTGGTTGGAGTGGGGGATCTAGCACTTACTGTGGGTGATCTTCTCCTAATCTGGGCCCTTGTGAAGTGTGGAGCATGCCCACCAGTGAGCATGATGATGTCACTTGAGCAAGTAATGTTGTCATGCCTGGTGGGAGCGCACCCAGTACTCACTGGATGAGGAGATTTTTTGCCTCCCAGGCCCACGCCCTGGGCCTTTCCTCACCTCCAGCCAGGTGAATGGCAGTGGGGGGCAGAGGCTGGAGGTGACTGGCAGCCCTACACAGGGGAGAGGCTGGACACAGGGAAAATAAAACTGTACCTGCCTTTTTCAGGGTGCAGGGAAAACCATACTGTTGTTGCTTTAAGAGGGGGAGCTTCATCTTCTCCTCCCAAATGGTGAACAATGAAAATGCTAGAACTGACTATAGTTTGCTTTCCACCAGCCCACCCTGGTCAGTCAAACCTTAAGGTTTCTTTTCTTTTTTTGCTCATTTGTTTCCCCACTCCCTTTCTATTTTAACCCTTGAGCTCCTCCTCCTCTCCCAACTCCATCCTTTTAGAACTGCTTATTTCTTGGAACTCTTGGTTAGAAAATATGAACATTTGTATGCTATTTTCTTCTCATTTTATTTCACAGACAGCAAGTACAACTACCAGATTGCCTGGGTCAACACTGGACATCTGGCAACTTTGCCCATCTACACTGGTTCCAATTTGTTTCTGGGTACAATTCAAGATTTGGAACCAACATGCCTGAAGAACTGTCCTTCCAGCCTCTACAGTCACCTTTGGAGGCCCTGCTTTGGGTGCCTCCACTTTCTGAGACTGGCAACATGGGAGAGGGCTTTCTCATGACATCATAACTCTGGAACTCTTTTCCCAGGGAGACTCGTATGTGCCTTCTATTGCCAACTTTCACCAGTGGGTGAAGACTTTTTTGTATCATGTGACATTCCCTCACTGATACCTCCTTCTATCCAAGTGTTTTAATTGTTGCTTGATGTCTTTGAATGTATTTTATTTCTGGTTTTAATTGTTTTAATGATTTGGTATTCTTTTTGATTAATTTTAATGGGTTTAAAATGTATATATGTTTTAATTAGTTAACTGGTATGGAGGCCCTTGTGAGGGCAGAAAAGTGGGATATAAATTTTGTTTAAAAAATGATAGTGGAGCCCACTCTGCCATCTTTCATTTCCTCTTTCCTATTCTTCATCTTTCCTCACTTATTTCTTCCTTCTTTCATTAGGTGCTTGCATTTTCCCTCTTATCAGTCCCTGGATTGGTCTCACCCTTGTCTGCTCTCACTTTGTCATCCTGTGTCTATCACCACCATCAGCTGAACCAGCTGTTATCTAGAAATGAGGACAAGAGATGAGATGGTGCCTGTTGACAATAAGACATTACCCTGTCACTGGCCCCACCCCTATCTAGCTGGCCCCAGTTGTCATTCATAAAGCCAAACATACCTCAGTTTCTCTCTCATACATATCTTTCATCCAACACACCTATCCACCAGGTAGCAGGCAGCTACCTCACCTTTGAGTGGTTGGGAAACTGTCATTCTCATTCTTACAAGTACAACTGAGAGCCAAAACAGACATGATGCTAGTGAGATCAATGAATGAGTCTTTCCAATTGAAAAACAAAAACAGTAGCCAGCTGACTCTGATCTAGCCCATGGTAGAGAGGAAGATTGGGTTTAACCCTTTCCTTCCTGTGTAGTTTTCAGGTTAAAACTGACCCTCCTGTGCTGATATTAACTTGGTTAGAAAAAAAAGACAAATTTATTGATTTTTTTTTCCATTTTAGAGTTAATAGCAGGGGATTATGGTGATTTCAATTACAAAACTTTGTAAGGAGGTAAGGGTTAATTTAATGTCATGATGCCAGTCCGTATTGGTGTTTCACCAATACGGACTCTTTAAAAATTGAGGGCTACTGAATATCTTAATCCCGTATATGTGCTATCATGTCCTCCCACGTGTTGCAGGTTTGCTCATGTGCTGGCAAACACCTGAGGAAACGTAATTGTGTAAACTACTGATGATATGCTCAATGATTTTGTAACATTTTTAGTTGTATAATTCCATAGGAGGGACACAAAATTTAGTTACAAGAAAAGCAATATATATTTATGCAGGCGTAACCACATGATAAAAATTTCCTGGATATGTTCCTGGCTTGGGTTGGCAAGTGTGACTTTGGAGTCTGGGCCTTCAAGGAATTTGTAGCGGGACCATGGTGCACAGGGAGATGGTGTTTAAACCTTTCCCTCTGGATTGTTTTCCTGATCTGAAATGGCTCTAGGGAGTGCTATTTGCCCCACTTGAGGGTTCTTCATAAATGAATGGGGTACACATAGGTTTTCCCAGAAGGGCAAATAGCACGTCTTGGGGACACTTCAGGTAAGGAAAACAGACAAGAACAAGGTTTCAGCACTATCCTTCTGTGTGTCATGGCCATGATTCAAATTAGGCCCCCACATACCTGGGAGGTACAGACTCTCAGAAAGTGTCTGCCAACCCAACCTGTGGATGTACTTGAGGGGAAAACAACTTAATCTTCCATTCCTGTAACTCTGGAAAATGTGTGCGTGCACAGAGGGGAGTTTGCTGCTGCATGTAACTTTGTTGTAGAGATTGGTAAGCAAGTCATGTGTGAGAGCATGGTTAACCACTGTTCATCAGTTCCTTCATTGGTAAAATTGGTCTGTGTGATCCAAATAGTTGAAATGCTCCCAGTTCCCATAAGTTCTGTCTGAGGGCCAAGCTACAAGTGACGAATGACCCTTGAACAGCAAGTGGATCGAGTGGAGCACAAGTGGAGGGCAAGTGAACGGGGAGAAATACACTTGCTGTTCAAGTGTCATTCGTCATGTGTAGCTTGGCCCCAAGTCTGGGAATGAGCTTTTTATCCAACGGCTGGGGATGAGCCTGCTTCTTGCCCCCTGATCTCGATCAAATGAGATTTCTTCACCCAATGCTTCCTCCACCATTGTTATTACCATCAACTCCCATCACCAGTGAATAGAAGAATTTGGATATATGCCAAAAGAGATCACACCCACCCTGGTTCCTACAAGCCCCCAAAAGGAAGTAAATTTGCAAGATGAAAGGGGGCAACTGATAGCAAAGATTCACAATAAAAAAGTTCTACCATTAACAGCGTTGTTTTTGTTGTTGTTTCTATTCCTCTGTTTGAGGAATAGGAGAAGAAGAAAGAACCAGAGAAAATAAAAGAGAAGTTTTTGATACTACCTGTTATGAATTACACTACCAATAAGGAAATAGTTCTGAACTTGACTGAAGGTGAGGTTGGGGGTTGGCAAGGAAGGATAAGAAAGCATTTAAGGGCCACATTCATAAGTAAATTCTTGGTGAAGGTTCCAATGTCATAAAAGAAAGGAATTTAATTATTTCACATTGAGACTATTATGTCTACTGAGAACAAAGGCCTATGCCAAGATTAAAGAAGGGAGGGCTGGGGGAAGGGAAAGCCTCTGTGATCCTGTCTATTATGCTCGCAGAAGCCCAAGTATTTGGGTTTGTTTTGTATTGCCTGGCTGGCAAAACATGTGAGCATTGCTCATAGAGAAATTTGGGGGGGGGGGCTTCAGCCTCACTGCCCCCTCTAAATCTTATGCCCCTAGCAGTATACACAGCTTCTGAAGAAGAAAGAGAAAAAATAGAACCATAGTCTATACTGACAGTCCATTAAAATGGCAACGATAGGAAGCAAAGGAACTTGGAACACTCCTCACAGTGACATCGTAGGAATCATCCACCCTTATAGCCAGCCAGGATTCTAGCGCAACTACTATCCCTGCAGGCAATTGTGCATTCTGAGCAAAAAAATCCCAACCATGAAGGAATTCTGCAGAGAACTTTTAGTGCAAGGCCAGCTGGCCTGTTGATGGCCTGCCTGTTTCCACTGTGGGAAAAATTAGTTTTCAAATGGTAGCTAAAATAGCAACACAATAATGGATCTCACCAGTGTCTTATTTTATCTCCCTGGGAATAGGATGGAAAGGTATGGAAAGTTCACATTACCTTTGAAGGGGAAGGTATAGTGCTTAGGCTCTGTAGAAGGTCTCAAGCCTGGCAGCTTTGTGTGGTTGTAGTCAGTTCTTCATTTTAGATTCCAGTTAGTTTTAATGGGAAATGCATTTTGGGATGTGACTTCTCCCCACCCCCCATTCAATCTGGATGGGATTTTCCAGGATTGCACTCCTAATCTATGGCACGCTTCCTGCTAGTTTTGTGTCCAGGTTTAAAAGGCAATTAAAAGTGGACAAACTACTTAGCATAGTGCAGCTCACATCTAGATTCAACTCGTGCCCTGCAGGGTTGTGGGTAGACATGGGCACGAACGGAAAAAAAAACCCCAACAAGCTGTTCGTTGTTCATTGCCATCCACGAACAATGAACAATGAACAGTAACGAACACGACCCTGTTCATAAACATGTTCGTTGTTCGTGGCCCCTTAAAGTTCCCTTTAAACTATCAGCTGGCAGGTGGCAGGGGGAATTCCCCCCTGCTGCCTGCCAGCTGATAGTTTAAAGGGCCCTTTCCTGCCACGTGCAAGGGGCAGGGCCCTTTAAATACCCCACAAACTGACCTTCTCAATGTCCAATACCCACCAAATTTGCAGGGAACATAGTCCTCACTGTCCTCCGAAGACACCCAAGTTTCAGAGAGATTGCACCCTGGGAAAGGCATGATCCATGTTTCCCCCCTTTTGCTGTCATTTTCTCTTCACAGTGGCAAAAACGGACCTGCCTGTTGGAAGGCAGCTACTTCAAGGGGTTACAAATTGACCTTCCCAATGTCCAATACCCACCAAATTTTCAGGGGACATAGTCCTCACTGTCCTCCAAAGACCCCCCAAGTTTCAGAGAGATTGCACCCCGGGAAAGGCATGATCCATGGGTCCTTCCCTTTGTTGTAATTTTCTTTTCACAGTGGCAAAAATGGGACTCTCTGGTGGAAGCTACTTTGAGGGGTTACAAACTGACCTTTACAATGTCCAATACCCACCAAATTTGCAGGGGACATAGTCCTCACTGTCCTCTGAAGACCCCCCAAGTTTCAGAGAGATTGGACCCCGGGAAAGGCATGATCCACGGGTCCGCCCGGTTGTCATTTTCTGTTCACAGTGGCAAAAATGGGACTCTCTGCTGGAAGTACTTTGAAGGGTTAAAGCCAGAAGGAAAGCTAGAAGGAGTTCAGACAGAGTTTAGTCCCTGCGGTTGCCAGGGGAATTGATTGAAAGGCCCCAGACTGTCTGGCTTGACCAACGGCCTATGAAGGCAACGACCAAGACTTGCAACGACCACTTGTTCATTTAGAACGGAGCCTCATGAACAGCTTGTTCGCGAACAGATGAACGGGCTGTTCATGGATTTTTTCTGTTCGTAATGCTGTTCGTGCCCATGTCTAGTTGTGGGTATCACGCTGTACTGGTTTAGTCTAGTAAAGTCCAGGAGGTAATAAATGTTTCTTTGTGAGGTATAGTTCCAGTTGCTTTGAAAGAGACAGTTCTGAGAACCCTCTTGAAGAATGTGTCCCTGAAACCAAATGACCTAAGTAACTATCATCTAGTAGCCAACCTTCCATTTTTGGACAAGGTGTTCAAGCAAGTGATGGCTACATAGCTTCAGTCAGTCCTTGAGGAGATGGATTAACTGGACCTGTTTCAATCCAGATTCAGGCCTAGGTTTGGAATGGAAATGACTTTGTTTGCCCTGACTGATGATACTTTCAGGTAGGTATCCATGTTGGTTTGCAGTTGGATTTGAGTCCAGCGGCACCTTAGAGACCAACAAGACTTTCAGGGCATAAACTTTTGAGAGTCAAAGCTTCCTTCTTCAGATACAAGCTTGTATCTGAAGAAGGGAGCATTGACTCTTGAAAAATTATGTTGGTTTCTAAGATGCCACTGGACTCAAATACTGCTGACTGATTATGTCTGCTGGGAGAGTCATGGGGGGAGTGCATCTCTGATTGTTCTCTTGGCCCTCTTGGTGACTTCTGATACTATCAACAATGGTATCATTATGGATAGGGTGGTTGGGTAGGGAGGGGGTGCTGTGCTTCAGTGGTTCTGTTCTTAGTTGACTGACCATTTCCAGAAGTTGGTGTTTTGGGACTGTACAGTTATGCTGTGTGGTCCTGCAGAGATCTATCTTGCCCCCAGTGCTATTTAACATCTATCTCAGGGGTCCCCTACCGTTTGGTACATGGGGGCTGTATTAGAGTGCCCAATGCCTAAGAAGGGCCACATCTTAAATCAAAATGTAACAAAATTGTTAACCTACCTATTTAGATCAACAATAAACATTCAGAGGTCATTGAAGAAACGTTAACTTTAATGCAATCCATTTGGGAACAATATTTTACTGCCAAATCCTTTTATCTTGCTACACATGCTTACCTAGTCAGTGTGATTTTTGTGGCTGTTTTCTGTTAGCCAAGGCATTAATGTCCAGGTCAAGGACATTAATACCTTAGATTTCACAATTTTCATTTTGGAAAAAGTTTGTTCACAGATGTATGTGGTGCCAAAGACTGTGAACATGCCTGAAGCAAATTTCTTTAGGTTGATACATATATCAGGTAGACCACAATAAAAAAAAATCTAACAGACTCTTTTCTTTGTAAATGTTTCTGAGATGATCACTGGCTTGCAAATCAATTAGTTCCATCTGAAAAAACCTACTTGCATCTTCTGGATCTACTTGTGAAACATTCTTATTTCCTTTCCGTGCTTATAGCAATCAGTGAATCTGTTCTGGAATTCCACTTGCAATAGGTTCAGTGCTTTGACATGTCTTTCAATATTGAATTGTAAATTCCTGTCCTTCTCAAATTTTAGTTCATTGCAGTATGAGAAGTTTGAAAAGTTAATTTCACTAACATGCTTCATAAAAATGTTTAGTTTTGTTTCAAAAGCTTTCAGTACAGAGTACATGTCACATACAAGCTTTCTTTCCCCCTGCAGTATCAATGTGTTCAGATGCTCTGTGATATCAGTTAAGAAAGCCAAATCAAAAATCCATCCAGGGTCAGAATGTACTTCTTGACCTTTTCCTTTCTCCTTGAGAAATATATCAACTTCATGATGAAGACTGAAAAAACATTTGAGGACTTTGCCGCTGCTAAGCCACCTTACTTCTGCATGGTACAATACATCTCCATATTTTGCATCTATCTCTAAGAGAAAAGTTTGAAACTGATGATGAGTAAGGCCATGATGCCTGATGTAATTAATGCTGGACACAACAATATGCATCACACTTTTCCACTGAAGAATCTTACTACACAAGGCTTGCTGTTGGATGATGCAGTGGAATTGCATGGGATATGTACCATTTAATTTCAATATCTTTTCATTGATTCTTGCAACTACACAAGTTTTACTTCGCACCATATTTTTTTACCATCAGTTGTGATGCTTTTCAATTTATGCCAACTCAGACCAAGATTTTCTACTGATTCACACACCTTCAAGAATATGTTTTCTGCAGTTGCAGTGCCTTTCCAACTCTGCAGTACACACAACTCTTCTGTAATTCTGAAGTTAGAATCTATTCCCCTGACAAATATTAGTAGCTGAGCAGTGTCTATAATATCATTGCTCTCATCTAACACCAAAGACAATAAATCAAAACTTTTTTGCCTTTACAATCAGTGACATACGCAGCTCTTTTCCTAGTTCTATACGTCTGGTGATTGTAGATGCAGATAAACTGATACAACTAACACAAGATACCTTATCAGGGCACATTTGTTCCATTACTCTAACCGTGTACTTTTTAACAAATTAACCATCAGTGAATAGCCTACCACTTTCAGCAATACATTTAGCAACTTGATAGCTGGCCCTCACAGTAGACAGGTTCTCCTTGACATGCTTTCCATAACTATTTTGCCCCCAAAACATTGATTTTTAAAGATAATTTAACTTGTTCACTTGCACCTCTCCTTGATATATAGAGTAGCTCTTGTGATAAGATTAAAAGAGACTTTTAACCTTTAATAGTGAGGTGGTTTTAAGACATATCAGGCAAACTGCTTTATCCTTGTCCAAAACAAAGAAATACTCACTAGTCCACTTGTTACTAAAGACATGGTGTTCATCTACATTTTTTCCCATTTCTTTGAAACAGCACTTTCTTTTGCAGACATCTTCTTACAGAAATTTTAGCAGAGCAGCAAGTTGAGAGTTTTAATATTATCCTTGAATAAATAAAAATATGAGAAGTATAGTTTTAGGGGGTCTAACTCTTCACTGTCACATCAAATCCACCCCACTCTAGCTGCTATTAGCTGGGGATTTTCATTTCGATCATGGCAAAGAAGAGAAGAGACCTCTGCCTCAACAGTTCTCAGAAGTATTGGGCCGAATGCAGAGGCTAGGAAGAATTTTTTGAAACAGGACTATGAATCTGACCTACCGGCTGGCAGAATTGCAAGCCTAGTACATTAAATACTATGAGATTCTATTTCTTAATAAACGCACAAGTGGTTTAAAATAGATACATGTTCCTGGAAGAGAATGACATTTTAAAAAGAGCCTTTCCACCCTATTCCTTATTTTTACAAGTCTGCCTCATGAATGGACACTTTTTTTTATCATCGCAGCTGACTGGAGACAGAGACCCATTGCAATTATGTCCCACACTATCTAGATATGGCTTAAAATGAATATATTTTATTTATTTATTTACAATATTAATACCCCACCTTTCTACCTAAAAAGGATGGGAAAGTATTGTATTTCTACTTTTAAGACAGGACACCTGGGTGGCTAGTTGACATTGACAGAGAGGTTGTGGAGAGGGACCTGGCTGCACTGGACGAATACAAATCCCCTGAGCCGGATGGTGCGCACCCAAGAGTGCTCAAAGAATTTTCTAGAGAACTTGCAGAGCCTCTGTCCATCATCTTTAGGGTCTCCTGGAGGCCTGGGGATGTGCCACAAGATATGAGAAGAGCAAATGTTATCCCAATCTTTAAGAAAGTGAAGAAGGATGACCCGGGAAACTACAGGCCGGTTAGTCTGACTTCTGTTGCTGGGAAGATATTAGAGCAGATTTTAAAGGGATCGATCTGTAAGCATCTGAAGGACCGCTTAGTGATCCGGGGAAGTCAACATGGTTTTGTCCCCAACAGATCTTGTCAGACCAACCTAGTTTCCTTCTTTGATTGAGTGACAAGCTTACTGGATCGTGGGAACTCTGTTGACGTGATTTACCTGGATTTCAGTAAAGCTTTTGATAAGGTCCCCCATGACATTCTAATGGGTAAACTAGAAGACTGCAGTCTGGACTATAGGACAGTTCAGTGGATAGGGAACTGGTTAGAGGACTGCACTCAAAGAGTGGTGGTCAATAGCATTTCATCAGATTGGAGGGAGGTGTCCAGTGGGGTGCCACAGGGCTCGGTTTGGGGCTGGTACTTTTCAATATTTTTATCAATGATCTGGATGAAGGGGTAAATGGGCTACTCATTAAATTTGCTGATGATATCAAATTGGGAGGAGTGGCAAACACCCAAAAAGATAGAGTTAAAATTTAACAAGACCTGAATACTCTGGAGAAGTGGGCGGTTGTGAACAGGATGCAATTCAACATAGGTAAGTGCACAGTATTACATCTGGGCCACAAAAATGTGAAGGATGGGGATGCACTTCTGGGTAGTAGTGTATGTGAAAGAGATCATGGAGTAAGAGTGGTCTGTAAACTAAATATGAGCAGTCAGTGTGATGTGGTGGCAAACAAGACAAACTCAGACTTGGGTTGTATCAAAAGGGCCATTGCATTGAAATCGCAGGAGGTCATAGTCCCTCTCTATACTGCTTTGGTTAGGCTTCACCTGGAGTACTGTGTGCAGCTCTGGAGGCCTCACTTCAAAAAGGATGTGGTCAAAATTGAGAGGGTGCAGAAGAGAACGATGAGAATGATCAGGGGTAGAGATGGGCATGATCCAAAAAAATTTAACGATCCAGCTGATCGTGGATTGGCACCGGCGACGATCCCAAATTAACGATCCACACCGATCATCTCCCGTTCTCGAGTCGTGGATTGTGGATCATGGATCGTGGATCGTGGAGGCCAAAGTGGGCCGCGCTGCTATTCTCAGCTATGTGGGAAGTTGGGTGGTGGCGGCGGCTGCCAGGCCTGGCGGGTACGGGGAGGTGGCAACGAGCCGCCTCTCCTCAGGTCCCATTCAGCAACACAGGTCTGTGTTTGGCCGTCAGAGCTGCCTATCAGGGTTTGCAGGGATGAGATTAGAGTGCCCATGGCTACAGAACATCCTCTTCCCCCTCCCTCGCCTGGGTGTCTTCTCCCAACTGGTGACTGCTTTGCTGCTCCGTGGTTGGAAGGAAGCCCTGCTGATCAAGGAAAGTTGGGCTTCCATTCAGGTTTCCAGGGCGACAGAAGGAGGGCAAACAGAGCTCAGGCATCCCCCTGGCTCCGTTGCCAGGGGAATAGATTGCTGGCGCCTGAGTGTCTGGATCCCTGAACCAAGCCCAAATGCAATGATCCAGGCCTCTCCCAATTGCTGGATCGTTGGCCGTGGACGATCACAATCCGCCGGGTCACGATTGCGTGATTGCCATTATCGTGGGGTTTTTTCGATCGTAATGCGGATCGTGCCCATCTCTAATCAGGGGTCTGAATACTGAGCCCTACGAGGAAAGGCTGAAGGCCTTGGGAATGTTTAGTTTGGAGAAGAGGAGATTGAGGGGGGACACGATTGCTCTCTTTAAATATTTGAAAAGCTGTCATTTGGAGGAGGGCAAGGAGCTATTCCATTTGGCAGCAGATGATAGGACTTGAAGCAATGGGCTTAAATTACATGCAGAAAGGTATCGGATGGATATTAGGAAAAACTTTTTCACGGTTAGAGTAGTTCAAATGTGGAATCAGCTGCCTAGAGAGGTGGTGGTGAGCTCCCCTTCACTGGTAGTTTTCAAGAAAAGGCTGGATGAATATTTGTCAGGGATGCTTTAGGCTCATCCTGCATTGGGCAGGGCGTTGGACTAGAAGGTCTGTATGGCCCCTTCCAACTCTGTGATTCTGTGATTCTGTGAAGACAAGGAAGTAATTGATTTTCACGGATGTGGAAGCCTTAGATGTGTATGATCAGCTCACTGTTACCAGCTTTGCTGGATGCAGGTTAGTTTCTGAGAAAAGCATGTATTTTAAAAAAAATTCTCATGCACCCCTTCAGAATGTGTGGCGTTAGCATGGATCCTCTCTTAATCCACATTCCAACTTGGTTATGTAAACTTGCTGTTCCTTAATTTCCCAACACAAATGGTGAAAGCTCTATTGCTGAAGGAAGTTATCAGCATAGAACCTGCAGGGTGGGAGCTTGAGGGAAGAGAAGTACAATAGTTTCAGTTTAGTCAGCTCTAATACCACTGGTTTTCCTAATGCAAATTTCTTTCACCTATTATTCGTTCATTTTATATTATGGCAAGAAGAACCTTTACTGTAAGATTTCTTTTTTGCTATCACATATTCAACTCTATTTCAGCAACCATGAATTCCAGAAAATGTCATTTTTTAAAAATGAAAGTTTGTATTATCTTTGTGAAGAGTTATATCAATCTGCCTGAGTTGCCAGTGGTTGCTACAGAGAGGACATAGGTCCAATCTACAAGATTTATAGGTAGAGCTGCCTGTAAATTTTCTATGATTGTTCATCTGAACAGAACTGTGTTGCAACTAATGAAGAGATGGGGTGAATATTTATGCCACTCTCATAATGCTACATAGAAACTTGGATAGTGCAGTGACAGCTTCCGATGTCACATCTCTTAGTGGTGATTAAAGGTCCCTAATCTTTGTCTCATACTTCCTGGGAAACCTTGGCCGTTTTCACACTGTCTATAGATCGCCCAAGACTGACGAAGGCTGCCGGCTTTCTCGCGTGATTTTTGATGCCATCTGTTTACAAAATGCCACAAACAATGATTTACGGCATTTTGTAATTGGATGGTGTTAAAAATCGTGCGAGGAAGCCGGCAGCCTTCCGTGAGTCTCGCGCGATTTATAGACAGTGTGAAAACGGCCCTTGTTCATCATGAAAAATAGTATTGGTAAATCCTAGGAAAAGTTTTGTGAGTCAAAATGAACATGTTCTAAACACTTAAAATAAATTATTTCGAAATTATTCAGTAAGCGCCTCAACATTTTAAAATTTAAGAGATTTCAAACAATCATGGTTTTTGTTTGTCACTTTTTGTTTATACTTTAGCACACATCACTCTTTCACCATTTTCAGGGTTTACTACATGGGTGGAAATAGGTGAACGATTTAGGGCTAAGCATTATACCAAGTAAACTGCATGCTGCTACTTTTTTCCATGATTAAACTTAAGGTGAATTCACTGATATACCAGAGATGCTGAGGGAAAGGAAGAGGGATGAGGAGCTTGTTATGTTGCTTTAGAAGGAATATGCTAGAGGAGGTGCCATTTTCCCGCCTTCAACTTTTTGTGTGTGTCAGACTATGGAATCCCAGTTATCTAGAGTTCGTCTCCCCCTTCTGCAAGAAGCACAAGGTTTCTTGGTTTCAAAAGGTTTATTGGAAGATTATGCACAAGATACAGGTGTCCACAATCCAAAGGCTTGAGGCCCTTGGCTGAATGAAAGCTTTGTTGAGAATGACACATGAAATGAAAGTAACAACACTTCAAACACCCATTCCCAGCTTCCCCCCCCCTTAGTCCTGTCTGCGAAGGCATGGGAAGATGAGGATGTCAAGGTCTTTGGCTGGAACAGGCTGATAAGAACTCTTCGCTTCCATGGATATATGCGGCCTGGGCACCACCTGGGCCTAGAGGGAGGAAAACTAAACAACTACAGATTATAGCAAAGTAAAATGGCGTAACTCTGGGTAGAGAATGGACAAGCAAACTGACACTCTGACATTCTGCCTCCCTTAAGATCCCTCCCCTCACCCTTCAGCCCCTGCTTTCTCAGGGTATTTCTTATGGAATTTAGCGAGTAGCTTAGGGGCATTTACATGAGAAGCCTCCACTCACTCACGAAACCCCTCCTCAACGTCCTTCCACCTGACCAGGTAAATAGTCTTGTTTTGTCTGCATTTGGAATCCAAGATTTCTTCTATCTCGTAGTGGATTTGGTCGTCTATCACCGTTGGGTGGGGCAGTCGCTTTTCTGGATGCCGTTCATCTGTGGGAGGTGCCTTTTTGAGCAGGCTAATGTGAAAGGTAGGGTGGACATGGCACAGATTCTTTGGCAATTCCAATTCTGCTGTCACATTGTTGATTACTCGTTTAATTGGGAAGGGCCCTAAATACTTTAACCCCAGTTTTTTACTGAATTGCTCTGATCTGAAATTCTTAGTAGAAACATAAACTTTATCTCTGGGGTATAATTCCCATTGTGCCGCACGATGGCGATCGGCATACTTTTTGTAATCTGCTTTTGCTTTGGTCAAAGTCTTTTGAATTACAGTCCATTGCTCTGTGAGGGAGGTCCACCATTCCCCAAAGTCCCCCAAGCGCTTGGATTCTGGCTGCACTTTGAAGGGGAACGCCAACCCCTCATATCCATGTACAATTTCAAATGGGGTTTCACCTGTGGAGCTGTGAACCGAGTTGTTATAGGAGTACTTGGCCAGATGAAGAATTTGAGTCCAATTATCTTGCTGAAAATTAATATAACTTCTGAGGAATTGCTCTAACACCTGATTAGTTCTTTCCGATTGTCCGTCACTCTCGGGATGGTAGGCGGAGCTTAATCCTTGTTCAATGCCCGCCACTTGCAAAAGCTCCCACCAGAAGTTGGCAACATATTGTACTCCTCGATCCGATATCACCTTGGAAGGAAAAGAATGCAGCCTTACAATGTGTTTCATGAACAAGCTGGCGAGTTTCTTTGCTGTCGGTACAGTGGTGCAAGGAATAAAGTGTGCTTGTTTTGAGAACAAATCCACCACTACTAGAATGCATGTGCAACCTTTAGAGGGGGGTAGCTCAGTGATAAAATCCATGGCAATGACTTCCCACGGCCTGGAGGGGGTTTCCAGTGGTTGCAAAAGTCCCGGGGGCTTCCCCCTCCTAGGCTTCGCCATTATACAAGTAGGGCAGGAAGTTACGTACTGGGACACGTCCTTCCTGATGCTGGGCCACCAGAACTGTCTTTGTACTAAATGCAATGTTTTTAGGTATCTGAAATGGCCGGTGGTCCGGGCATCGTGGCACTGTTGCAGCACCTCTTTCCTTAAGCTAGCTGGGATGTATAGCTTGTCTCCCTTAACCCACTTTCCAGCAGCTGTTTGTGTCATTTTCTCTGTGGTCGCTCACTCCCCCTCCTTTTCCACTTCGCTTTTCACTTTAGCTCTCCACCCCTCGAGATTATTTTGCTTTTTGGTTGCTTGGCTACGTGTGGTAACCACACCTCCCAGTTGGCTGGGGAAAAACACTGTGTCAATAGTCTCCTCCCTTCTGCTCTGGGCATGCGCGAGAGGGCATCCACCAGGAAGTTGGATTTGCCTGGCAAGAAGTTTAAAGTGAAATCAAACTTTGAAAAGAACTCAGCCCAGCAAAGTTGCTTAGCATTGAGACGCCGGGGTGTGCGGAGTGCTTCTAAATTTTTGTGATCTGTCCACACCTGGAATGGGTGATGTGCTCCCTCCAGCCAGTGACGCCAGGTTGTGAGAGCCATTTTCACAGCAAACGCTTCTTTCTCCCACACACTCCAATTGCGTTCTGCCTCCGTAAATTTCCTAGATAAGTATGTGCATCGCCGCACCTTGTTACCGTCCCCTTTCTGCATAAGGACCCCCCCCAATGGCAGAGTCACTGGCATCCACTTGCACTATGAAAGCCCTGTTTTCATCGGGATGCTGTAGGATTGGCTCTGTGGTAAAACGGTCCTTCAGTGTTTCGAATGCTAACTGACAGTTTGGCCCCCATCTGAGCTTAGCCATTGGCTTAGTGGCTTGCTCCCCCTTCCCTTTTGTTTTGAGCAAGTCCGTTAAAGGGAGGGCAATTTGGGTGAAACGTTCAATGAACTGTCTGTAAAAATTAGCAAAGCCCAGGAACGATTGTAATTGTTTTCGGGTGGTGGGCGCTTGCCAGTCTTCCACAGCTTTAACTTTAGCAGGATCCATTTTTAATCCTTGCTCCGAGATACGATAGCCCAGATAATCCAATTCCTTCTTATGGAATTCACACTTGGATAGTTTGATTGGGAGCTTGTGGCGCATTAGGGCAGCCAACACCTTCTGGACCAATTTTGCATGCGCTTCTTTATTTTCTGAATAAATTAACACATCATCTAGGTAAACAACAACCCCCCTGTATAGAAATTCATGCAGAACTTCATTGATCATCGTCATGTAAACCGAAGGGACCCCTTTTAAGCCAAACAGCATTACAAGATATTCATATTGGCCCAAGGGGGTATTGAACGCGGTTTTCCATTCACCCCCTTCCCTTATTCTGACATGAAAATAAGCATCCTTGAGGTCCAATTTTGAAAAGATCTTATCCTGCGCCACCACACTAAGCAGGCCTTGTATCAAAGGAATTGGATAGGCGTTGGTCATAGACACAGCATTGATGCCCCGAAAGTCTGTACAAAGCCTGAGCCCCCCGTCCTTTTTCTTCACAAACAGAACAGGGGTCACATGCGGGGAGCTGGCAGGTCAGATGAAGCCTCTCTCCAGATTCTTATCTATGAACTTTCTGAGCTCTTGTCTCTCTGCCGGGCTCATGGTATATAATTTCCCTTTGGGGAGCCTTCCACCTGGGATCAATTCAATGGCACAGTCTGTATTCCGATGAGGCGGCAGGCTATCCGCTTCCTCTTCACTAAAGGCTTGAGCCATGTCTCGGTATGCTAGAGGAATAAGATTTAGCTCCTCTGTAGATAAAAGGGCAACCTCCAAATTCGCTGGGGCCTCCCTGCCCCATTCCGATCTCCAATGGTGTTTCTGGCAATATTCTCGATTGAAGACAATTATTCCTTTAGCTCAATTGATATAGGGGTTGTGGTCCCAGAGCCATCTACTTTCCAGGATGAGTGGATACTTGGCTGCTTGGCTTACAACATATGAGCGACTTTCCCAATGCTTGCCCATCCCCGTGGGCACCCACTCTGTCTCTAAAATGGCTGGATTCATGTTAGATCCATCCATTTGCTCGAAAATAATTGGGACTTTCAGCTCATGGGTTTCCAACCCCTGACCATTCACTAACGCTGGTGCAATAATGTCCCGGGAGCACCCTGAGTCAATTAAAGCTTGTACTCGGACATGGGTCCCTCTTTTCAGGTTCACTAGCATAACTGGAATAAATAATATGGCCCCTTTGATGCTGGTCCGGCCGGTGTGGCCACCCCAGGCGCAGCAGGTCCGGCGGGTCCCGGCAGCTGCGGTAAAGGAATTGGCAGCCCCTGGGCCGGCAGGGCAGGCGGTTGCACATGAACTCTAGGAGCCGGTAATGCAAGGAGTGGCCGGGGTCCTGGTTGGGCCGGGCCTCCAGGCTGAACTGACCCAACTGCGGGGCCAGGCCTTGGCTGGGTCGGCAGTCCCGTACCACCTCCAAGCATTGCGCCCGACTCCCCTTGAACCATCAGTCCTATGAGATAGGTGGCCTGTGCTAAGTCCTCTCTCATCGCCTCCATCTGCTCCTCCAGAGCTTGGTAGCGATACTCTGCCTGGTCGCTGGGATCTGGTTTGGACTCTTCCTCTTGGGTTTGTTGGAGCAGGCTCTCCTCCCAGGCTCGCTGGCGGCAATCAGCCCTCTCCACTGCCTCCTCTGAGAATCCGTCCCCACACGTTTGGGGCCCTGAGGCAGTGGCTGTCCCTGAGGTGGGTGGGCCCGACATCTCTGAGGCACTGGCGACCCAGCCCTTGACCATTCCCGTCACAGCCAGTATTCCATACTGCAACACTTGGGCTTGATCCTGCAGATTAGTCCAACGCCCCTCTCCCACCGGAATTCCAGTCTCGCTCTCCCAGGTTCTGGCTGAACCTACATTGGCATAGTCCCAGCTCATTAACTCTGTGTGCGACGTATTCCAATCTGGGAGACTGCCAGTCTCCTCCGGCGGATTCCATTCCACAAGACAACCTGCTTCCTCATCCCAGCGGTACTAGGGCTGAGTGCTGGCTCTGGTTGGCCCCGCTGAGAGTGTGGAAAGTCGGCCAGTTTCCCAAGCTTAGCCTCTAGTTGGCCCCAGGTCCTCTGAAACTGGGGCTAAGTTCGGGTCGATCATGGAGCGTGAAAACATGGTGCCGGCACGCATCTCCCTGGTGTCCTGGGGTCTCGAAACCCACTGCTGGGGCGTTGGCAATGACATCAATGTGCTGAAGCCTCATTCCACGCTGACTCTCGGCTGGGCACCTCCACTGCTCACTCTCGCCTGTCCGGTCCCACCGTCAGGCAAGGTAGCTGGTCCCGCACCCTCCGTGCCAGTATCAGACGGGTCTGTCGGAATAGATCCGGTATCCATCCTTCCCGGGTGAGGGGTCGGGGGAGTAAAGGGATTCTCAACAAAATGTCAGACTATGGAATCCAAGTTATCTAGAGTTCGTCTCCCCCTTCTGCAAGAAGCACAAGGTCTCTTGGTTTCAAAAGGTTTATTGGAAGATTATGCTCAGGATGCAGGTGTCCACAATCCAAAGGCTTGAGGCCCTTGGCTGAATGAAAGCTTTGTTGAGAATGACACATGAAATGAAAGTAACAACATTTCAAACACCCATTCCCAGCCTCCCCCCCTTAGTTCTGTCTGCAAAGTCATGGGAAGACAAAGATGTCAAGGTCTTTGGCCGGAACGGGCTGATAAGAACTCTTCGCTCCCATGGATATATGCGGCCTGGGCACCACCTGGGCCTAGAGGGAGGAAAACTAAACAACTACAGATTATAGCAAAGTAAAATGACGTAACTCTGGCTAGAGAACTGACAAGCAAACTGTCACTCTGACAGTGTGATGACTGTTTTGCTTCTGGTATAAAAATGTTTAAGGCTAGAACTGGAATAATGTTAGGTTACTTCATCAATTTATCAAACTCCAAGAATACTTCATTATATCCACATTACTTCTGAGTATGTAGGCAAAATGTATTTTATCATACGGTCCATGAGACATTCCTCTTATTCCATGGTGTTGATTCAGTTAAGATTAGCTATTCATGATCCTGGGAGTATTTCACAGATTCTGGTATAAAGAAGCATATCTAAGGATGGAATCTAGAAGTATTTGTGGCAGGAGGGTGGGGAGGGAGGGTAGAGCCTGGAGAGGGCAGGGTTTGGGAGGGAGAGGGATGTCAGGTGGCATGGTAACTCAAAGTGAAATGCAATGAGTTGTCCTGATTGACTCATAGAGTCGCCAACCTCCAGGTGGGATCTGGAGATCTCCCGAATTATAACACATTTCCAGACTACATAAATCACTTGCCCAGGAGAAAATGGCCGCTTCAGAGGGTGGATTACATGGAATTATTCCCAGTTAAAGTCCTTCTTCTCCACAATCTCTACCATCCCCAGATTCCACTCCCAAATCTCTATGAATTTCCCAACCCAGAGTTGACAACCCTACCTCATATCTTTTTCCTGACTTCATAAACTCATCTTTCATCATTCTTCACACCCATTTACTCAAATAGTAAATTTTCTTAATAGCTAGTGAGGGACTGGTTGGCATAAATCTTGTTTTCAATTTAAAATAAATAGTTTATGCATTCTTGAGGGTTGCATTGCTATGTCTGGGATCAAATAGTGAAAAAATACTTAAGTGGCCAAGGATCATGCATTGATCAAGTGTTAATATGTACTGTGACAATATCATGAGTTTCCAGGTTGGGTACATGTGATTGGAAACCTACATTTGTTGAGATTACATGTCTATACAAGCCAAAGTTGGAAAATACATGTTACTCTGTTCACACAAAATGGTGACTACACATATGTGCTGTTTGAGTTCCTCTCTGACAGATTTTCCACTATGCTAATTATCTACTTGGATGTTCTCAGTCCAGTCTTGTTTCTTCTACCATATTCATAACTCTGGTCTGGCTCCCTTCTCCACTGCTTGAACTGAACCCAGCATCTCCACCCAGCATCTCCCATGATTCTTCCCTCTAATGCCAGTAGCCTAAACTTTTCTTCATTTATATATCCATTCAGACTATCCCGGACCTTTACTAATTCCTACCCACACCAACCCTGTGATATTTTGGATAGAAAACTGGTTAAATGTGAGCTAGCTTAGAGTACTGTCAGGTAGATTTCCAGCAGCTTGGAGAACCATACCCCCAAAATGCATATCACTGGTATGGCATGAATCTGGAGGGAAGTCCTGAGTGGAGTGTCCCAGGACTCTGTCCGGGGCTTAGTATTCTTCATAATTTCTGTCAATGACTTAGATGCTGAATTAGAGGGAATCTCTATCAGTTTGCAGGTGACACAAAACTGAATAGGGTAAAAGTCAGAAGTAAAATTCAAAATGACCTTTATGGGTAGGGTAGGAAAGCTGGGCAAACCTAGTAAAGCAAAATGTAATAGAGACAAATGGAAATTTAGGCATTTGGGCAAAAAAAGTCCTCACAATTATGCAGGTATAGGCTGGGACTGACTTGGCAATAGTATGTGTGAAATGGATCTCAGGACTGTGATCAATCACAAGCTGAATGTGAGTAAGGATTATAATGTGGTTACAAAAAAGGCTAGTACAATTTTAGGTTGCATTAATAGCAGCGTAGCATCCAAGACGTGTAAAGTAATGGTTCTACTCTACACAAGTCAGACCTCATCTGGAGGACTGTATCCAGTTCTGGGTAATGGACTAAGTAAAATGTATGTAGACAAATTGGAATGGTTTCAGATAAGGTCAACTATGATGGTTGGGAGCCTGGAAAATGAGATCCACAATGAAAGTTTTTTAAAAAGTTGTTTAAAAAAATATTTTTAAAGTCCAGTTTGAAAAGACTTGATATGTTTAATCTTGAGCAGACTTAGGGGGAGACATGATTGTGTTCTTCACAATCTGTATGAGGGGAAGAGCAGAAACTTGTTCTCTGTCCCTCCAAAACACATTTAAATCTAATAAACTAACCCACTTACAGGAGAGTAGACTTTGATTGAATGTTATGAGGAAGTTGCTAACAGAGTGGTTTTGACAATGGAACTATTTACCTGAGGGCTAGGAGAGATCTCCCTTGCTGGGAGTCTATGGGCAACTATCTGGCGAGAATGCTCTAGCTTTGAATTTCCTCCTGCACTGAGGCATGGGATTGGATTAGATAGTCTTTTCTGTCTCTAGGATTCTTTGACTCTACAACCCAAAGGCTGGAGGGGAAAAAACATTCTTTCACCCAACTGCCACAGCCGAACCTCCAGGATAATTGCAGGACATGTGAAATTAATTACTTCTCAGGATCTTGCTCTGTGGCAGAAGATACAAGCTTGACAGCTCTACAGGGCTCAGATTTGATTGTGGCATCTCCAGATAGGAAAGGGCTGTGTTTAATAGCACTGTGTTTAATAGTGATTTCTGAAGCAGCTGCTAGAATACAAATGCCAATAGCTCAAAAGCAAGCACACTTCTCAGTGCAACTGATATATTGGCATGGCTAGTTAAAACACCTGTCAGTCTATTGGTATATCATTGTCATTATGATGTTTTTTCTTTTTCTTACTGTTTGGATGCTTTTGGGAAGTTGGTTTTTTCCCACTTCCCACAGCATCATGGTACTTTTGTGCACTCTCTTCTCTTTCCTGCGGTCTCTCTCAAACCTACCTTGCTGGGATGTTTTGAAGAAGACTGAAGCAGAGCTATGGTGACACCCACGTGGAAGGGAAAGTCCAGAACTTCCTAGTCCCACCTACACTGGTGAAAATTTCCTTGCCCCACTCCCACACAGTGGAGGACTTTAAAAAAAATGGCAGTTGAATATCATTAATGCATTAAAATATTATAACAATCTAGCAGGCTTTCTGAATCCCCAGCTTTCATTTTTTAAAAAGTAAGTCTCTAGCCTCTTTTATTTCCTTTCCCCTAATATCTTGATAATACAAGACTTTCTTTTAAAAAAAAAGAATGCTGGGAATTTAGAGATCCTGGTAGAGAAATTGTTATAAGGCTGTAATAATATTCAATATGGGGAAATGGCCTATTAAAAACAACAACAATCGGAAAAGCCCCTAGTGGTACAGGAAGGTGAATGGCTGCTGCTGGCAGAATCAGGTGGAGAAACTGGCTCTGTGGAAGCCCTGATGCTGCTGTGCTCTATCTGCAACTGCAACAGCAACAACAGACAAACCACATAAAAATTTGTTCATGTGAAAAAACACCTGTGTTTTCTGTTGTGGCAATTTTGGGCTTGCAATAATAGGACTGAACTAGTATCCAAGCAAATACATCACTGCTCTTTAAAGGAAGCACAATAAGAAGCAATTTTAATTTTTAAAGTGTGTTTTGGGAGGATTCACTCCCCAACTCTAAAGAATCTCCCTCAGAGCCAAGCTACAAGTGACACCTGACACAGGTTGGACACTTGTCAGCCTCCCTCAAGTTTTGATGGGAAATGTAGGCATCCTGGTTTTACAGCTTGGCTCTCCATTACAGCTGCAAGACCAGGATGCCTACATTTCCCATCAAAACTTGAGGGAAGCTGACAAGTGTCCAACCTGTGTCAGGCGTCACTTGTAGCTTGGCTCTCAGTTAACGTCTAAGAAAACAATCCTTTTAGTCTGCCTTTCAGCCTGTGGACCTGGGTCCTTTTGTTCCTCTGCCAATATCACCCTTCCCAGGGCTTTTTTTCTGAGAAAAGAGGTGGTGGAACTCAGTGGTACCATATGCACGCTCCCGGGACTGCACAATGATATCACTTCTGGGAAGTGATGTCATTGTGCAGGGCGGAGCCACCCCCAGAGAATAAAAAACAAAAGATAAGGAGGCCAGGCTTAGCATTAAAGAATTAGAAGCAAGCCGGCTGAGTTTAAATGCCCCTTTCCGTGCTGCTGCACAGCAGCACAGAAAGGGGCATTTAAACCCTGGCTTCCACTGCCTGGCCAGGCAGCAGAAGCAAGCCGGCTGGGTTTAAATGCCCCTTTCCAGCTCAGAGGGCGATCTAAACTCCCAGGAATTAGAGTGTGGGATTTAAAGTTTAAATTGCCCTCTGTGCCAACATGGAGGGTGAGCTAAACTCCCTCCCTTGCTCTAGCTGACTGTCGGCAGTCAACTGGAGCAAGGGTTTTTAAAGAAGTTTAATGGTCATGTGACCATTTTCTAGAGGTGCTGGAATGCAGTTCCACCACATTCCAGCTGGAAAAAAAGCCCTGACTCTTCCTAATCTCCTCTTCAGTCAATTCAATTCCATTTCACCCTATGTCCTTTTCATTATGTTTGGCTCCACTAAACATTGTTCAGTGAATACCACAGACATGGCTGAGATTACCGGTAGGCAAAGCTAGAGATAAAGCTGCTATTCCCATCCCTTTCTTCATCCTGAAGCTTTAAGATACAGCAAGCTTGTGCCGGCTGGTCCTGATTGGGAGGGACTGACAGCTTGGAAAGGTGAGGAGATGGCACTTGGGGGGGGGGACGCAATGTAGAAAGGGTTTGAGGAAAAAAGAAAAAGTCAGCTTACTTTACTATTACTTATCAGTTATTAAACAAAATAAAGATTTTTTTACTACACGTTTGCTAATTATCCTATTTGATTAAAAAGGTCACAAGAAGATGAGTCATTTTGCTCCTCTGTGCATCTGAAATGTGATTAAAACTGAATGAAGTACTAGCTACCTACTTAGGTTTTGAAAAACCTTCCATTTTAGATATAGCTAGCATGGAGCCTTCAGATGAAGGTAGCAGTTATACTTCACTATGTGTCAAGTGTCTGTTCTATCTTCTGGTCCTAGAAGAGAGTTTAGTGAAGCTGGTGAGCTCTTTGTTTAGGGTTACTACTAGAAATGGGCACGATCTGCATTATGATCGAAAAAACCCCACGATAATGGTGATTGCGCGATTGGGACCTGGCGGATCGTGCTCGGCCACGGCCAATGATGCAGCAATTGGGGTGGGGTGGGGCTGGATCGGGGCTTGATTGGGGCAATCGTGCTCGGATCGGGAAGCCAGACATTCAGGCGCCAGCAATCTATTCCCCTGGCAACAGAGCCAGGGGAATGCCTGAGCTGTGTTTGCCCTCCTTCTGTTGCCCTGGAAACCCGAATGGAAGCCCAGCTTTCCTTGATCAGCAGGGCTTCCTTCCAACCACGGAGCAGCAAAGCAGTCACCATTTGGAAGAAGACAGCCAGGGGAGGGAGGGGGAAGGGGGTGTTCTGTAGCCATGGGCACTCCAATCTCACCCCTGCAAACCCTGATAGACAGCTCTGATGGCCAAACACAGGCCAGATCCCCCGCCCCCTGAGGGGAGGCGGCTCGTTGCCGTCTCCCAGTGCCCACTGGGCCTGGCCGCCACCACCAGCACCCACCTTCCCACATAGCTGGGAATAGCAGCGCACCGCACTTTTGCCTCCACGATCCATGATCCACGGATCAGGAACGGGAGATGATCGGTGTGGATCGTTTATTGGGGATCATCGCCGGTGCCGATCCACGATCGGCTGGATCATTAATTTATTTTGGATCGTGCCCATCTCTAGTTACTACCCTCAAAGAGGGGCTTGGAGTTATTGTAGAATTACAAGAGATCTTCAGATTAGAGACCAGTTTCTCTGGAGGAAATGAAAACTTTGGAAGTATGCCTGCTGCTGGCAATTCTCAGGAGTGTTCTGGGGTGGGGGGCAGAGCCTGAGTGGGGGAAGAGTCATAAACATTGTGTTGTCAATTTGGTTGAGCAGCTGGAAGTGATATTATAATGTCCATGATGCTATATGAACCTCCCAAAATCTCTATGATAACCATAGAGATTGAGGAAATTCCTAGAACATTGTGGATGCTGCGGTCACTTCTGGGAGTTCATCAAGACATTCACATCGATGTTTTCCCCTACCATTTTTTCCTCCTGTTGCTCTTATTGCTTATGCTTCCCATAAGCAAGAGTTTAATGGGGTAAGGAATACTCAGCATTTTGCTATTTAATCAGACACACATCCCCTTCAAGAATTTTGCATCATACAATCTTAAAGGAATACACAGACTTCAAAATGCAATCTTCATATGACAAATAACAAGAATAGTCTTTGGGGGTAACCCCTGTCCAAGAGGTCTCTACCTAATTTGTGACTCTCCATTAAATAATCCTTTCTCAAAGATGAATTGTGATGTAAGCGCAAATACTGTCCAAAAGGTAAGTTTTTATGCAAATGTTCCAGATGATGGGAAGTGAAATGGAGATACAAATTTTTATCAGTACATTTCTTGAATGGTCTAATTCCCAACCCATTCTGTCTCTTTCCTCCTTTAACATCCCTTCTCTCTTTCCTCCACTCCACCACTCTTTCCCCCTCACTTCCTGTCACTCTTCCCCTCTTAACCCACCCACTCACTCTCCATCTCTGTACCTCCCTGCCCCAAACGCATTCTGTCTCTTAATTCCTTTAAAACCCTTTATATCTTCACTCCTTTACTCTTTCTTCCTGTCCATGACCTCCTGTCACTCTTACCTTCTTAACCCGAACATCCATTGACCATATCTTTACCTCTCTATTCTCAGCCCATTCAGTCTCTTTCCCCCATTAACCCTCCCTTGTCCCCTTCCCTTTTTCTCTTTGCCCCTTCACTCTTCCCCTCTCTGCCACCTCCTCTCACTCTTTCTTATTCCACCCACCCATTCACCATCTCTTTACCTCCCTGCCCCCAGCCCATTCTGTCTCTTTCCCCATTAACCCTTCCTTGCTCCCTTCATTTCATCTATCCACCCCTTCACTCTTCCCCCTCTCTGCCACCTCCTCTCACTCTTTCCCTCTTAATCCACCCACCCATTCTCCATCTCTTCCCCCTTCTCCTTAATCCATTCTGTCTCCTTCCCCCTTGTCTTTTCCTTTCACCCCTTCACTCTTTCTCCCTTTCCTCCACCTCCTGTCACACTTCCCCTCTTAACCCACCCACCCTTTTCCATTTTTACCTCCCTGCTCCCAGCCCATTCAGTCTTTCCCCCATTACGCCCCCTCCCATTGTCTCTTCCCTCCACCCCTTCACTCATTCCCCCCTCTGCCACCTCCTCTCACTCTTTCTCTCTTAACCCCCCCCCCACCTATTCTCCATCTCTTTTCCTTCCTGTTCCCACTCCATTCTGTCTCCTTCCCCCATTAACCCTTCCTTGTTCCCTTCCCCTCTTCTCTCTGTCTCTTCACTCATTCCCCCTCTCCGCCACCTCCTCTCACTCTTTCCCTCTTAACTGCCCCACCCATTCTCCATCTCTTTACCTCCCTCCTCCCAGCCCATTCAGTCTCTTTCCCCCATTATGTCCCCTCCCCTTGTCTCTTCCCTCCACCTCTTCAATCTTTCTCCATCTCTGCTACCATTTAAACCCAGCCAGCTCGCTTCGGGTGCCTGGCAAGGAAGTCCCCGCCAGACAGCTGAAGCTAAGGTTTAAACGCCCCTTGCAGTGCTGCGCTGCACAGAAAGGGGCATTTAAACCAAGCCAGCTTGCTTCTAATTCTTTAGAGCTAAGCCTGGCCTCCTTATCTTTTGTTTTTATATTGTCTAGGGGATGGCTCCACCCTGCGCAATGATGTCACTTCCCAGAAGTGACATCATCATGCAGTCCTGGGAGTGCGCACCATGCTTTGCGCACGCGCATATGGTACCAGTAACTTCCAGCACTTCTTTTCCCAGAGAAAAAGCCCTGCTTTAATGTATGCCTGTACCATGTCAAGAGATTTGGGAGGATATCGCTTGTGGTAGTGTGTGATGCATTCAAAACTGTATCGGGAAATACAGGGTGTGGGCAACTGCCTATTAATCTGTACATGTAAGAATGAGCTCAGTTAATAAGGGGTCAATTAAGCTGGGCCTGGAGCTCTAGGCCTGTCTGTCTGCTTCCTCTCTTCTATCACTTGTGAGGCAACTAGATAGACTAAACTGCTTGTATTTTGTACCTTACGTCTCTGTAAGTAAGGGCTAGAAACTTGCTTGAAACACAATCAAGTGCACATGAGCACATACACACAAAGCTACAAATTCAGACAAGGGGACCTGATAATGTACCTTTAATGGGGCCAGCCTCCTACAGGCTTCCTGAAGGCAAGGGCCTGACTCCGTGACTGCTAAGCATAAAAGGATTGTGAGAAGAGCCTGAGGATTAAACTGCAAGTTTTGCATTGTTATGTCTGACTCAGGAAATAAACTGACCAAAATACCCTCCATTTTATGTGTTATAATCAGGGTATTTAATTTCCAACATGGCCCCATTTGTAGATACTTAAGTCTATGGATGGAAGCCATGTAGGCACAAAAGAGATATTTCGACAGATGCAGGGTGGAATGGAGACCCAGGTTTGTAGACAAATCCTAAATTAAATGAAGTAAAAAAGGGCAGATTTTGCATGTAAATAGGTTTGTGTGTTTTAGTTCTGTGTATTAATGTGGGGCTTTGAATATATCTTTGCTGTGGGTTTAAATGCAGACCTATGATGTAAGAAGGAGGGGGCTGGATGGGTGAGTGAAGGATGCTGTGATTAGATGGTGGCTGTATCCTAGCGAGTGGTGTGGACTGCAGTTTGTTAGAGTATTGAGAAAAAGCTTTCATTCTGTCAAGTTCAGTGAATCTCTGTGGAGTGCCAAGAAATTATGTATAAGACTGGCCAAACTTTGTGAACCTGGATCAGTCTGTGATTCTCAGAGAAAGGTTATTCTACCTAGGTCAGCAAAGTGTGGAAAAGCTTGAGTGAATCTATGTCTGTGTGGATAAGAGGAGTGTTTATTCTGTTAGTGAAGATCTGTGTGGAAAATAAGCCTTTGTGACTAGGTCAGTGAATATATTTTTAAGAATGTAAAACTATTTTTGAAACCACCAAGCTCATGAACCTATTCTGAAAAAATACATTTATCAAGCCTCAGCAGTTACCACACTTAGGCTTTTATAAATAAATTCTACTTCTGATTAAGCAAGAAAGGACCCCCTTTTCACCTTACAGCCACCCCCACAACCACCCCCACGAACTGACTATTCTGTCATACCACCATCTACAACTAAGCCTTACTATAATACCAGTTAAACAGAAGCGATCTAAGGTCTTTTGTGGCAGCAAAATCCTGTTTTGGGAAGCAGCAAGTAAAAGCCTGGGTAAAGAAGAGAACGTGTGAAGCTCAATGTGCGTAGGGGGAAAAAAGGAGCATTGATTTACTCTCCTAAGGCAAAAGTTTAACACAAGAAGGAGCTATAATAAAAGTCCAAGTTGGTTTAAGACAAAAAAAAGTTACAAACCCAGAGAATAGTGGTCTGCCCAAGTGTACACAACCCTTCTCTGGATATAGAGAGGGTACAATAGGACTGCCAGTCCCCTGCTACCAGCCTCTGCCCCTGCTGCTATTTAACTGGCCAATGGTGGGGGGAAAGCTATGGGGAATAGGCCTGGGAGGCAAAATATCTTCTGGGCAAGCCTGCAGTGGGAGAGCTTCCAGCGGGGCACAATGATGTCTCTTCCTGAAGTGACATCATTGAGCTGGCCACGGGAATACTCCTGTGCTTCACTTGGGGGCTGATTGGGCCCAGCTCAAAGTGAGGGAGCATTCCTGTGGCCAGCACAATGACATCACTCCCAGAAGTCATGTAATTGCATTGGCACTGGGGATGCATGCACACATAGCATGTGCACAAAGATTTCCCAAATGGTGAGTACTGGGTTCCCTTTTCCACTGGGAAGATAAGGGAACCTGGCAACCCTAGTGTACAAAGGGAAGAGAAGGAACTGCAGCTGCTACCCTCTGCGCCCTTCAGCTGCTGAGGCGTCAAAACTGGTGGCAGACAGGGGAAGAAGCCAGCCCTCTTGTTGCTGAGGTGGTGATGCTCCCTCCCCACCAAGGTGGTGACACTTTGGGCAGGTGAGGGAAGAGGTGCGCCCCCCAGCTGTCTTCACTACTGAGGAGGTCAATCTTCTCCCCTCAAATCCCGCTGAGATGGCAATGTTGGGGGTGGGCAGGAAAGAGGGTGCTGAAGTTGTCACAGCCTTCCCAGATGTTTAGGCGGCAACTCTGGAAGCTGGTGGGAAAAGGAGGAGCAGACGCCTGAGATGCTGTGGGAGCAGCCTGGTGAGCGGTGGGGGAAGAGGATGGGACTCCTCCCTGCTAGCCTTGTGGGTCCTCACTTGCAGTTTCTAATAGCAATTGATCCAATACCTGGTAAATAGCATCACACGGTGAGAACCTATAATCATGAAAGATGAAGGAATGCCTATAGAGTGGTCCAAATAGTGGATTATCCCAGACAATGACTGACCCTTGAAAAGTGTCTTTTCATGTTTACACAGAAATGCTAAATCACCTTTTTTTGGAATGTAGTGTGCACATGTGTGTTGGTATGTTCAGGGGGTTTGCTGCTTCCTCCTTGCAAGGATGGACTGGTCATCTGCCCTTGAAAACTAATGAGTTGTCTAGGTTTCCAGGAGATTTCAAGAGCTCCCATGACTCTTTGTAGGCCCTTGTAGCCACCTAGAATGATGCCTTAGTAAGACCATAACCAGGCTCACTCTGTGGTGCAATATTCCACTTTCTAACAGGTGCTTGACTCCTTTGCTTATTAGGGTACTGGAGGATATAATGTGGACTGGGGATGACTAGAATACTGTTGGAGGAAAACTTGGTACAAATCAGACAGAGTCATAGAATCCATTTGCCAGCCTGAGAGGCAGCAGTGAGAGAAGCAAAGAAAGTTTCTTCTCAGTCACCATTGTGCCAGTTGAATCCCATCCAGCTCAATTGTTTGAAGTGGTTCATGACTTGGTAATGCCTAAGGCTGACCTGTCTAATGATGTAAATATGGCCCCAAACTGGAATGTTTTTACAAGGCTCTTTGCTGATAAAATCTTGCTTGTCTGTTCTGGAAGCCTAGTTGAAAAGTCAGCTGCCATCCCATCACAAGCAGCTGCTTGTCCTTTTTCTATAGGTAGATTCATTTTGATCTTGCCTTTGGATGCCAACAGGTTCCATATATCAGGTTCAGAATGCTTCCTTATATGTTGTAACCAAAGAGACTCCATTTTAATTCTTTTAGTGTTCTGAGTGCTTTCTTCACAGGTGCCAAGATGTTCCCTAGTAGCTATCTCTCAGAAGAAGAATGTTTTGACTACAGCTTTTCCAGCCCTGGGAAACTTTCCCTTTCTCAGCTTCAAAGGGATTGTTTTGAGAACTATGGGGGGGAGGCTGGGCCTACTGGGTCTTGATACTTTGTACTGTATTCTTTGCCTCTCATTCGTAACAATACACGTGTACCAGCCCAGATATTGCATCTGGGCCAGTGGACTATAATGGATGCTTTTTTCAGTAATTCTTTTGAAAACAACGGACTCTTGTCTGATTGCAGAAGGTAGTCTGGATACAACTATTATTTAGCCACAGATCTGACACCATAGGGGTGTGAGAATCACCACTTGCACTCTTGGTCCATAACTGTCCTAACCTGTAAAGTCATGCAGTGGAAAGGCTCTGGTTAAAATCTTCAAAGCCTTGTTGACTGAGGGAGTATTCCATAGTTATTTGAAGGAAGCAGTTATTAGACATTTGCTTAAAAAACCCTGGATTGGCTAGGGATGATGTCCAACTTGCTTTTGTTAGGGAAGGAAATAGTGTGCGGTAACAGAGCAGTTCTAGGGTTTTCACATCTAGGACACGTAACTCATTTCAGTGGGGCTTCAAGCCTAATTTTGGAACTGAGAAACCTTCTGTTGCACTGATGGATGATCTCTATATACATTTGCCAAGGGTCAGTTGTTTTTGCTCATATTGGTAGATCTTTCAGTGGCCTTGAATTGAAACAGTTGCCCATTCCATCTGTGTTCATTAGCTTGAATGTGGAACTGGTGTTAGAGGAGCTTTAGTGGTTTCATTCTTTTTTGTCTGATTGGACACAGAGTTTTCACCAGGGAAGCAGAATCAATGGTTTGAATTATGTTTTGAGGGATGCTTTAGGCTTCTATTTTGCCTACTATGCTGTTTAGTATTCATATGAGGCAGCTGAATGAGATTGTCAAAAATTTGGGGGCTGGATGTCATCAATATGCAGAAGACGTGTAGCTCTATATTTTATTATTTGAGCCTGGAGATGCTTCCATCCTGGTTCTGAGCTAGGGTTGTTACTGTGATGGGAGTGGAAAGTTGCTTTGCCTGCTAGTGCTCCAAGTGGTGGCAGAAGAAAAAAACCTGTCCACTGGAAACTCCATGGTAAAACCATAAGAGATTCCAGAGATCCCTAGAGCTACTCACCATAACTTCCAGATGTTCCCCAAGTGACATAGAGACACAGTCAACATTGCCTTCCATGTCCCCACCCCAAACTCTGTCCTGTTGTTTGCCAGATTCAGCCTGGCTGAATGGCTTATGTTTTGAAGCCATGGTTAAGCGGCTAAGGCAGAACAAATAGAAGCTGAATTTAGACAAGACAGAGATCATGCTGGCTGCTTCTTGAGAATATTTGGATCTACTGGTGGTGAATGGAGTGGAGCTGGCATTTACAAAGTAGGCTAAGTTCAATAAATCCAGTATTGCTATTTGGTGGGGTGGCCAAGAGTCCTTTCTACCAACTGCATGTGGTTTGCCAGGTCTCTCCCTTCTTAGCCAACCTGGCCATACTAATCCATGTTTTTTGTTACCTCATAGTTGGACTACTTTATCATGTTCTGCATTGGGCTACTCTTGTAGACAAACACTTCATAGCCCATGACACGTATATGAAGGACCATTATACGTCCCCATATGCCAGCTATGGGCTTAAGCATGCTACCTTCTGAGTGTTCCCTCATTAATAATGGTCCATCAGCTCGACTTCTGTGGGGACCCATGGTATCTCGATGGTTGCTCCCACTTTATGGAACAGTTTTTCTGAGGAAGTGAGAGGGTGACATCCTTAGAAATCTTTAGGTCTGTAAGCTACTTTATTCATCAGAGATTTTAATAAAATGTAAGTGGCTGGCATGTTATTAGGTGGAGAGAAATTATGGTTTTATTATTATTTGACATTTTAAATTATGGATTGTCAGCCATTTTGAGCTGTGGGGGAAGGTGGGATATAAATACTTAAATAAAAAGTAAATAAATACTTTACATTTAAAGTATTTAAATATACTTTAATATTATTTATTTATTTATTACATTACATTTCTAGACTATCCTCCCCGTCAGACGGGCTCAGGGCTAGATGTGTGTGTTTTAGAACTAGATGTGTGTGTTTTAGAACAAGAAATGGCAAACAATGAAATGATTCAATATACTGTCAAGTGTATCTACTTCAAATCACTGCTTCCCAAAGTGGCTTTAACCAAAAAAATTAAGAAAAATGGCTTTCAAGATCCAGTCACAAACATATACACCTGATCTTAGTTACGACCTTAGTATGATGGTAGAAGTAATACTACATTTATTTCTCTCACAAAACGATATCTTTTACCTAGCATCAAAAATATGAAGGAAATTGGTATGTCAGAAGAATGGTCTCAGAAAAGATTTTTAAAATGTTTACAATATAATAAAAAACTAATATATTCTAAGTACTTGGCTAACAAAATGGCAATCAGTGAACTTCTATTGCTTTTATTTTAATATATCTAATCATATATGGATAACTTCAAGACTGTTGCAGGGAGAAGTGTTTTCCTAGCTGTAATATATGTTGTAAAGGCCTGTGCTGTCCTGAAGGGAACAAATCAGCTGCTAATAGTTTGTATCGGTACAACACTCCCCCACATTTACCTTGAGAAACTTCCTCAATGAGTCACAACTGTATATTTACAATATAGTACGTGTGCAATACATATGGCCCTTGTGTAATTCATTTGTGCATTTTGCCCTTGGTGGTTTTGAGCTAACCAGCTTAAATGGTGAATGATACTCTGTAGGCAGAAATACTACTTTAGTTCATATTTGGAAGCATCATTAGCAAATGAAACATTCCGTACAGAGTACCCTAACTTGTTTAGGTGGTTCATTTGTATTGTGCTACTGTGTCTGTAATACATGCATTCTGTATGAGCTGTAAACTTAAAAAAATCCTCAGGCATTTGAGGGAAAATGTAGGTGTACCCCAACAGTGTGCATGGAGCTCCCAACAGAACTCGTAGTGCCTCCCTGGACCATTTCAGTTTGAAAAAATAGCATGGGAGGAAGCTGAACCCGCACCCCCTCTAGGCTTATCATGTTATGCTTACAGTGAGCAATCTCCTTGAGATTTGATCCATTGCCCATTGCCAGTCCAAGCGGTGGGGGGAGAATGGACTCTGGCCTAGCTGTTTTACCACAGAGTTATGGTGATTCCTAGAGCTACCCATTGTCACTTCCAGGTTGTACATGGAAGTGACCTGATGCCATTGGTGGTGTCACCAATGTCACACTGCCCTCCATGTGCCTGCCCCAAACCCTCCCACTGGCTGTCAGCATGCTACCATACTAATCCAAATTGGACCTGTATGTATCTGGGATTAAGTTTGCAGCACAGAATTCACAATATTTGTTTGACTGGGTGTACCTGATGAAAAATGCAATATGTAGATCTGCTGCTGCCCCTTTACCTTCACCTATGCTCTATTTGTACATAAGGGTGCAAATGGTACAAAAGTACCATAAATCTCCAGTGTGCTTCACCTTTAAAGGGAACCAACGTAAGCAGTACTATCCCTGAAGCTTTTCTCTGCTTAGAGAAATAGTGAGCAGATAACAGTATCATAACACAAAGCTAAATTCTGAAGAACATATCCCCAGCTATGGGCAATTGTAGATTGTAGTTGCATCTGAAGCAACTACTTTAAAGGATGCAGTGAGGAGAAAATTCAAACCTAAATTAAGAATTGCTATAGAGTTTGACTGTTTTAAACTAAGAAACAAACCCATATGCAGAAATGTATTTATGGGAAACATACCTAGAGCATGTAACTGCAGCAGAAGATGGAAAATGGCTCCAAAAATACTCCAATATGGTGTTGTTATAAATCTAAGGGAAGTTGGAAGTATTACAATTGTCTACAAGTTGGAAAAATATAAGCAGTTTCTGAATGGGTGTATATAGAATATAACTTTTAAAAGGTAGCAAAATAAACCAGCTTTTTTTAAAAAGTATTTTTTACACCTGCACTTGTATACTCCAAATCTTTTTACTTCATCTGGGGATGTGTCCTTCTCTTGGTAAAACAATACTTTTTAAGTATACAGTGCTTTTGGTAGGTACTCAAATTGACTTTTATAGGGAACTCCAATGGGCTTGCAGAGGTCACTTCATTTTCACCTATATTCCCCCTTCTGCAGACCATTTCTCTTTCTGGCAGCCCCCATATCATCTTCTCTTCACCCTTTCTTCTGCAGTCTGGAGATCAGTTGTAATTCCAGAAGAACTCCAGGTCCTACCTGGAGGTTAGTAATTCTGACTGCCAGGCCTGACTAAGTTGTGCAAGATTTGTGGTGGTTGCCACTGGGCCAAGGAGATTTGTGTGGCATCAAGTCACAGTCCCTGCCACACCTAGGTGAGCTATGCAAATTGCATAGCTGCAAGTGGCCAGGTGATTGCTGTTGGGCCTAGCCCAGGTCATGAGAGATTTGAGCAGGGGTGAGGAGGGAGGGCAAAATGGCCTTGCCCTCTCCCTTCCCCCTGCTTTTTACTAACAGACACCTACTTAGGATGGCACTATTAATTTGTTGTTATTAGTAGTAGAAAGGCTGACCAACAATGTGAGATCTCCTTTGCCTTGAATGGGGTTATGCTCCTCCTGAAAAGCCAGGTTCGCAGCTTACAAAGATTGCTTGACACAGCGGTCAACTTAGAATGCCTTTAAAGCCCTATGTGGCTTGTAACCAAGGGATAGTCTTCTCCCATATGTTTCTGCCTGGACGTTAAGATTACAGCGAGAAGCCCTCCTGACTATTCCATCAACCAAAGAAGCTCTGTTGGTGGATACTTGGGAGAGGACCTTTTTGGATGCAGTCCCACAGCTGTGGAACAATCTCCCCAAGCAAATAAATCTAGGGCCAAGCTGGAAGTGCAGGTTTTTAAAGAGTTGGGTCAGGTTTCTGCAGCCAGACAGCAGTTAAAAAGTAAATGGCTGTTAAAAAAAAAAGAGAGAGAACCCAAACGGCCTCAGAATGTCTCTGCAGGGAAGGAGGGGCTCCTCCCTCCCCCCTCAAGCCATTTCCCTATTTCAAAATAGTATGGGAGGTGTTCCCCACCCCCCTTTTTTACTGCTTCATGTGCACAGAACACTGCACGTGGAGCAGAAAAATCAGGGGGGAAAACTCCTTCCCCTGCAATTTTGGTAGGAGGAAATGGCTTGAAGGGGGAAGGAGGAGCCTCTCCTCCCCCGTAGAGGCATTCTGAGGCCATTTAGGGTCTTCTTTATTTTTAACAGCTACTCCCCAAAGCTGCTGTGTAGCTGCAGGGGAACCCAGAACCAACTCCTTAAAAACTCCTGACTCTCTACCTTCAGAAGGCAGCTGAAGAATGTATTATTTAGGACATGTTTTAAAATGTATTTTAACTGTGTTTTTAACTTTGTTTTAAATGCATTTTTTGATGTTACATTTTAAGCCACCTTGAGCACTTTTGCAGAATAGGAAAGAAAGAAGGGAAAAAAGAAAGAATCTACCATAGCAATCATCAGTGTGCTTCTTGGTGACTGCTTGCTTCTGTGCAAAAACAACTGTTCCACAATAGACATGGGCATGAACAGAAAAAAAACCCTGAACATGGTGTTCGTTGTTCGTTGCCATCCATGGACAACGAACAATGAACATTGACGAACATGACCTGTTCATGAACATGTTCGTTGTTTGTTCGTGGGCACCAGCAGGCTCTCCTCTAGCCATCAAGATCCCTACCACACCACTCCCAGAAACCCTACCTGAGCAGGCAGCAGGAAATGTACTAATAATAAATAATAGCTTGGCCCCAGAGCCTGGCATCAGTCCTGGAACCTGAAGGGGTAGATCCCTACCACACCACTCCCAGAAACCTTACCTGAGCAGGCAGCAGGAAATGTACCAGTAATAAATAATAGCTTGGCCCAGAGCCTGGCAGCAGCCTTGGAACTTGAAGAGGTAGATCCCTATCCCACTATACACAAAGAAAATTCAGGCTCCAATGCACTCTCCCTGTCTCTCTTTCAAAATGCCAACAGCAACTCTCTCCCTCTCCACTGTCTGCAAACTAAGCCAGAGCTGGGCGCCCCTCTCCCCCCTGCTCTTTGCTTCATTGTAACAAATTTGGAGCTCCACACTTGAAAGGAAGACCTGCCTATCAAGCTAAATTGGGCTTATTAGGTGGTATTTGACGCCTAAGAAGATTGCGCTTGGAAATGCAAATATGTCAGATAAATGCTGGAAATGTAAAAAGCATGAAGGATCATTGTATCATATGTGGTGGACTTGTGAGGTAGCTAAGCAATACTGGGGAGATATAATAGAAATAATTAATGAGGTTTTGCAAACCCAAATAAATAAGAACCCAGAATTGCTGCTACTGAACTTGGGAATGGAAGAGGTTCCAAAGCAGTATAGAACATTGTTATTTTACATGATTACAGCAGCAAGACTTTTGTACGCACAGAAATGGAAAGTGCAAGAAATACCAACTATAGAAGATTGGATTTACAAATTGTTGTACATGGCAGAAATGGACAAAATGACAAGAAAACTTAAAGATCTTGACCCAGGAGAATATATTGCAGACTGGGGGAAATTGAAACAATATCTAGAAAAAAAATGGGATGTGAAAGGTGGACTGTGGCAGTTTGAGAATTATTAATGCGTGATTTTACAAAGGGGAGAGAGAAGTAACTTTACCATTAATGGGGAAATTTAGTTATTAATCAATCTAAGCTAATATTAGTATTAAGAAGAATGTATTAATAATAGATAGGTTAAACAGGGAGACGTAGATTGGATACATTAGTAAATTGGAGATATAGAAGAATTTGAATATGCTTAGAATAAGTGATACAATATATGTAAGATTTAGAAAAATTATAGTTAAGAGTAATTTAAATAATAAGATGGGCTAAGGGTTGGAAAGCTGTTGGAAGTCTATAAGGAGGGGGGGAAGGGTGGGGGTTGATATAATTTAGGTAAGAGAGGGAATTTGTGTAATATTTTATGTACTCACCAATAAAATTTTTTTAAAAAAGCTAAATTGGGCTTAGATTGGGGTTTCCAGGGCAACAGCAGGAGTTCAGACAGAGTTCAGGCAGTCTCTGCCTCCGGTTGCCAAGGGAATTGATTGCAGGTGCTGGACTGTCTGGCTAGATGAACAGCAACGAACGGAGGCTTGCAATGACCACCTGTTCGTTTAGAATGGGGCCTCACAAACAGCTTGTTCGCGAACACCAGATTGGGCTGTTCGTGGGTTTTTAAAGTTCGGATTGCTGTTCACGCCCATCTATATTCCACAAAGCAAAGAGCTAATACTGGCTTTCCTGCACATCATTAGAGCAGAATATGCTTAAAAGGACACCTTTGGATATGCAAGGAGCACCCATCACTGGAGGGTGCTTAACTTGAAACTCTCCCCCCTTCCTTCTCATGGCAGGCATTTTGTGGAGGCATCCACAATCCTTTCTCAAAACTCCAGAATTGTTCAAAGGCTCGACAAGGTCAGAGATCCTTGGTCTGATGCAATACCAACACAGTATAATAGGTTTGTGCTGGGATGATGCTTGTTTTTCCTTAAGCAGTAGGAGTTGCTTATTGAGGTTATTAATGATTTCAGCCAATCATTTCCTTCACACTCTGTCACTTCTGCCCAATAGTTCTGCATTGACTACTGCAACCTCCCACTCCCACCTCCAACCTCTGCCACCTCTGCCACATCTGATTAAGTGGCTCTACCTGTCCAATGAAAGGAAAAGCCTGCGGCCTTGATCAGCTTCCCCCTCCCCAGGCTGCTATTAATTAAATTTAAAGAGACCAGAGATCAGATTACAGATATCTGTCTCTTTGAGTTTAATTGTAAGCTGTCTTTGACTAGCTTGGAATTCCCACTCCTCCAACTTTGTTTCTGCTGCCCCAGGCAATGTGAATGAAGGGATAATTAAAGGCATGTTTACTTGAGCTAGGCTTGCCAGGTGCCTGCTTACGGTGGGCAATCTTCAGGCAATCCCTGCCTCTGCCCACTGATCCCCAGATGTTCAGTGGGAGGAAGCAGGCCAGCAAAATGGGTGTTCTGCACTCTTCAGGCTAGCCTGGTCTGGAGTCCTCTGGACTAGGGCCACCAGCTTTACCAGCTAGGCTCAGGAGCGCAGAGCAGCAGTTACCCTACCTTGGACACTTAAAGGCTGGAGCTTTCCAGGTCAGAGTTATTAGTCTGGTCAGAGATCTGCTCAAAGAGGATCATGATGACACTACCCTGCCCCTATAGTGGCACCCCCTGCACCCCCCCCACATCCACCATGTCTGGTCTTCGTGGAGTATTGATGGTAGAAGTGCCCGAGGGGGATAGGTACAAAGAGGCTTTTTCTTAGGAATGTTCCTCAGGCCCATACCCCTTCTCACTGGTGCTGGGCCACTGAGAGTCCAGCACCACTGAGAGTCCAGGATTTATGCTACCTCAGAACTCTTCTTCCCCATCTACATGGGTGGCTAGTGGGTGATCGAGAACATAGGATCTCAAGGGCCTGGGGGATCCAGAATAAGCAGTGGAAAACTGGGGTAACCTGTAGCTGCAGCCGGTATGCTTCTGGGTTGATGACCTGGACTATGGGAAAGGGTCCCTCCCAGGTACTGATAGTCCAGCGTCTTGGAGAGGTGGTTGTTCCTGAGGTACCTTGTAGACAGCCAAATGCTGTCACACTGGGAATGATGTCATTCCTGGAGCGATCTGGAAGTGGGGATGATAATAACATAAAGCCTTTGACAATATAATAATAACATACTTTGTAAACTGCCCTGAGTGGGCATTAAGTTGTCCTGAAGGGCAGTATATAAATCAAATGTTGTTATTATTATTATTATGAACAGAGACTTAGGATTCGACACAACTGAATCAGATCTTGCAGTGTCATGGGCTAATTTACCTGGGCCAATTCATCCAGGATCTCCTCAGTAAGCCCCTCCTGAAACTGGTCTGCCAATGCTGTACAATTCCAGGGGAGGTTCTGGGCCAGGATCAGAAATTACACTGCGTATTCAATGACTGTTTCCTTCCCTACCAGAGCCAACAGATTTTCCTGTTAGTGATTTTGGCCTTTGGAGGATCAGCAAACACAGTCTGTAGGTGGGTCTCAAACCCCTGGAAATTCTCCAACAGCAGGCTGTTCTCAAGCAACAAGAGTGTGGCCCATTTGGCTACAGCCCCTTTAAGGAGGCTGATTACAAAGCAGACCTTGGTGCAATTATCAGGAAAATCATTCTATCTTAGTTCCATATATAGCTTGCACTGCTCCAAGAAGGATGGAAACAAACTGACACCCCCTTCAAACTTTTCAGGTAAACTCACCGGGCATTTACTTCATGGGGCCACCTACTGTTGGAGCTGTCCTTGTAGGGCGGCCACTTGGTGGCTCAAAAGTAGGTTTGCCAGCTCCAAGTTGGGAAATTCCTGGGGATTTGGGTGTGTGTGTGTGTGGGGGGGTGAAACCTGGAGAAGACAGGGTTTGGGGAGGGAAAGGACCTCAGCATGGTACAATTCCATAGTGTTCATCCTCCAAAACAGTCATTTTCTCCAGGTGAACTGATCTCTGTGGCCTGGAGATCAGTTGGAATTCCAGGAGATCCCCAGTCACTACCTGAAGGCTGGTAACCCTACTCAAAAGGCCCACTTGGGCTCATAATGCCTCATTAGCATAGGGTTACTAGCATAGGTTGACATGGGGTGTGTGTGGATCCTCTGGTTCCAGCATCCATCCTCCACCACTTTTCATCTGACTGGTGGGGTGTGTGTGCAGGAATGTGGGTAAGAACCACTTCTACATCGCTCCAGGAATGACATCATTCCCAGTGTGACGCAGAAGTGAGAGGCTGTGCTCAAGGAAGATTTGGTCAAAACTGGCCTCAGTCTAGTGTTTGGGGCCATTTTTTTATCAAATCAGCCCCATGTGATCTGTCTCAGCCTCATTATGTTGGGAATGATGTCATTCCCAGTGAGACGCGGAAGTGCTCAAGAGAGCATGCGCACGAGCGCACACACACTGCATGTACAAGGTAAGTCATCCCTAGGGTTGCCAGCTCCAGGTTGGGAAATTCCTGGAGAACTAGGGGGTGAAACCTGGAGAAAGAGGGGTTTGGGGAGGGAAAGGACCTTAGCATGGCATAATTCCATAGAGTCCACCCCCCAAAGTAGCCATTTTCTCCAGGTGAACTGATCTCTGTGGCCTGGAGGCCAGTTGTAATTCCAGGGGATCTCCAGCTACTACCTGGAGGCTGGTAACCCTAGTCATCCCATTGTGCTCCCCTACAAACTCCTATCCTTGCTTTCACATCCCAGGGACCTGGCAGCTCTACATTAGCAACTACCAGGTTCTTCATCTGTGGGGCTGGATCAACTGTCCTGCATTCTGCAGGCTAGCCTGGACTGCTCTGGAGTTGGTAGAGTTGCCGTTACCCCAGTGGGAGTGGGAGATGCCCTGCTCCCAGCCTTCTCTCCCTCCACTGCTACTCACCTGGCCAGCAAGGGAAATGGTGCATGAATGGATCTCCCGGGGCATGCTCTGGGTGCAGCACAGACATCACTCATGGGAATGATGCCATTGCATGGGCCCCAGGAGTGCTCTCTGGCTTCACCCCAGGCTGGAAGTGACATCATTGTGGAAGCCCCAAGATTGTGTGTGAGCATGAGGTAAGTGCTGGGTCTCCCCTTCTGCTGGGAGGGTATAGGGACCCAGCAACCCTAGGAGTAGGCCCACTGGCTTAGCCAGCTAGATTCAAGAGCACAGAGCGGCATCAGGCCTATACTGGGAATTTGATACTCAGAGTCTAGAGTCAGATACTGGGACCTCAAGACTTGCATTTAGTGGACCAGTTAATCCAGCAATGCAGCCTTCTCAAGCCTCAGCCTAAATAGGCCACGCAGAGCCACCTGGCTCAGCTGCATCTGCTGGCAGGTGTTAAGACTGTGCTGGGCTTTGGCCAGAGTCCTGCAAGGAATAACCACTCTCAGTTTTCTACTCTGGCTCTACAGGGAGGTGGTGCACAGCCAGTCTGGCACTTTGCCTTCTCTGTGCCATAGGGTTGCCAGGTCCCCTTACCCTCCTGGTGGGGCAGGAACCTGGCTCCTACCTCCTTCATCCTCTCCTCATGCTGTACTTGGTCCCGTAGCTGCGTGATGATGACAATGACGAGGACATCATCACACAGGTGCAGGCGCTACAAAGTATTCTTAGGACAGTGCAATAATGTCACTCCCAGGACTGATGCTGTGCATCCAGGAGGCCTGTTCCTGCACCTTTTCCCCCACTAGCTAGGTGAGTGGTACTGGAGGGGGAGCATTCCGCCCACCGGGGGAATGGGATCCTTACTGTTCCACCTCAGCCTGGGTCCTATACTGCTGCTGTTCCTGTGGAGTGGAAGAGAGTCTTGGTGGACTGTGGGCCTGGGTTCATGTCCTGCCTGGAAGAGGCCTAGTTAAGGCCAGTGGCAAGGACTTGTCAGGCTATGGATGACAGGATATGGTAGACAGGTCTCTGTACCATTGCAACAAGAAGTCCAAGCTCTCATTTCCATATATATGTCCATAGAATGACTCAGAAGCAAGAAAGAATCTAACTAGTACACATGTCCTTGATAGAAATAGAAACTTGAAGAAAGTTCAGCTCTAAATACCTAATCACCCCCCCCCCCTCCACCTAGACCACAGGTTTGCGCAGGAAAGGGTTTGGGAATCTCTTCTAGAGTTTATACATCAGCCTAGACAGGACAAAAGGTATAAGAGTAAACTGTACCATTTCAGACAGTACAAGCTGACTTCTGTGAGCTTCAAAGAAAAGAGATAAGAGCTGTTTTCTCAGGCTGCTTGAGAAATGAAAGTGATGGTTAGGGCATTTGCAAAATGGAATCAAGGTACAGCATTAGCAATGGTTCACCACATAGAACAATGACATGGATGTAGGGGTACAGACGCGACAGGACTCACCTGCAGGCTCTGGCAGGGTGGCCTGTGTTGCTGGAGTATGGTCAGCAGGTGCTGCTGCAGCATCAGAACCCCCCACTGATCGACCTGGTTCCTCTACCTGGCTCCTCAAGGGCTTCCTTTGAGCCCTCCAGGTGAGAATAATTGGTTTGGTGAGACAGCTGGTCAGAGGGGGTCAAAACAACGGGGAGGGTGTAATTGTCATCCCTGGCCAACGATGTTACTTCTGGCACTTCCTGGAAGTGACAGCATCACGCAGGGGCTGATTTTTTAACATTCAGCCCAAAATGTGCTATGGTTTTAGTCAAGTGTTAACAAATTGGCCTGACCACAACACCATTGCCAGAAATGACATCATCGGCCAAGGATGACGATCATGTACGTGCCCCAAGTAAGTTCCTGCTACTCCCACCAGTTGCCTGGGGGACTTGGCAACCCTAGCTGAGCTGAACTGATTTTTCAATTCTATTGCCCATTGCACAAAAATGCATAATCATAAGAATATAAGAATCAGACCAGTGGTCCATCTAGTTCAGCATTGGTCTCAGACAGTGGCTAAGACATTATTTGGGAAGTCCAACAACAGGGCATAGAGTCCAAGGTCCTCCGCTGATGTTGCCTCCTGGCAATAGTATTCAGTAGTGATGTGCATTAAGAAATCATTTTCCTTTTTCTTTCGCTTTAAATGTATGATGTGACCATGAATGTTGAAGTTCCAGAAAGCAAAAGTTAAGCCAGTTACTAAAATTCTAGAAGCTGCAGCAGCTAAAGGACTTACCTGCTTACTAGCTTCCAGAAGCAAGAGATAGTGCTGCCTATGGCAAAGTGACTGATTTCCCAAGCATACACCACTTCCTGCTTCAGCACGGGCATTGCAGTAATCCGTTACTGGCTGGGATCCCACTGTGGTAAATCTCCACTGACAGAAAGAAAATTGGCCTTGGGAACTAGACCAGTGTTACTATCATCGTCTGTATGCGTTAGCTTGTGGAAATGGGCTAAAAAGGGGTGATCTCCAAGTCTTGTAATAGAACCAGGTGTCTGACCTGGGGCAAATCCACATGCCCTTGGTGCATCCTGGTGTTGTGCGAAATGTTCGCTAAACACCCGGAAGTATAGCATCTTTCTAGTGCGATTTCAGAAATCGCACTAGAAAGACACCATACTTCTGGGTGTTTAGCAAACATTTCGCGCAATGCTGGGACGCCCTGAGGACATGTGGATTTGCCCCTGCAATCCTGCCCGCCATGCCAAGCACAAAATCAGCAAAACCAAAGCAAGACAAGGCAGGGATCTCTACTTATTTGGGGAACTCCCCAGGATGTAAACAATATGAGATGTATATTAACCAAAAGGAAAAGACTACCCCCACCACAAAAACTAGCCCATGAGAACTGTGTTGCAGGAGCCCAGAATGTCCACAACAATTACAGTTAGAGAATCTTGGATGGGGGAGATTTTGGCAAGCAGAGTGGGGTTTCCAGATTCTACACCCCCTTCCCTTGATTCCTTGTGACCCCTATCTTATAAGAACTAACCATACTACGCTCCTGGTTTGTGGTCCAAACATGCCATAAGAAAGAAACATGCACAACACTTGTTCTGTGTTTCATGAAGTTTTCCATGGTATAGCAGTATCCAAGCCAAATATTTGAACCATGGAATATTAACCTCAAGATACGTATTTCCCCTGCCACTTGCCTTCACATATAAATTGTGTATGTACATTATCAGAGAAGTTGTTATTGCTCCCAATATATTAGTAAATTTGTGTAAAGCAGCACCATGTAAGATAGATAGGATCATGCCAGCAATGATGGTACAAGTTTCAGTCTAGAATGTCAGATACGAGCAACTCATATGCACTATGAAAAAGAAACCACTACTGTGTTTTTAAAGTATAGCATAGTTGTGAAGAAATGCCATGTCTCTATTTTACAAGCGAGGTAAATTACAAGCAGCCTTCTAGTCTTATGATTCTAAAATATGTGTATTTCAAATATTTCTCATCCTAGCAGTATGCATCCTGTCCACTTCTAGGAGTCATGGAGGGTGGAGCTCAGAATCTACATATATAAACCTGTCTTTTGGGATGTACCAATGAAGTGACAACTTTGATTGCAGCCTTCTGTCAACCTGTTGCTCAGGTACTGCTTGTGACTGCCAACATTTCTTGCTTAGAATGGAGAGTACAGCACAGACGGTAAGAAAATAATCTCAGCATTTTCTGTACTTTTGGGTGCTGCTGAAAGAGGCTTTGCAGAGAAAGTATATTTATTGACTTCCAAGTCTTCAAACTGGAACCCCCAAAATACCAGTGAACATTATTGGATGTATATCAGGCTTTACAGTGAACATGGTTTTGTTTCACAGAGAGTTTCAGTGAAGTAGTCACTTCTTTGTAGGAGGAAAGCATTGCTTACACAAGACAATTGGATGTTAAGGTTTGATTATTCTATTCAGTACAAAGAACAGTTTAAAACGGATTAAAATTTTATAAATAGAAATGGATTTGGTAAAAACCTGTATTATTAAAAAACAGGATATGAAAAAGAAGACAATTCAGCAGGCTTTAGGAGATACAGAATATGCCCATTTATTTTTTATGTAGAGCATTTTTAACTCACCCTCATTCTGAAAATAGACTAAAAGGCAGATAACAATGTTAATAAAACAATATATAATTAGAAGACCATGTTAGCTAGATCTGTCCTTATAAAAAACAACTAGGTGGCAATATAAAAAACCCTTCTGAAGAACTTTGCCCCCCACATTTTATGGAATCTCAGCAATAGAGAAAATCTCAACACTGAAAAAAATTTCCATTTCCATTTTGGATCTGGGGGTTCAAAATCGACTGTGCACTGTCTGTTTTTTTCTGGCTGGGGCATTGTCAGCTTGGATCTCATCCATTTTTTTTTCATTAGCATGAGTTTCAGCCTTGTTCTTTGCAATGTGGGCTTCCAGGCTCTTTGGGGCAGCTGTTTTTGCACTTAATGGCACCAAAATCGCAAAGAGCACTGTCCTTCCTCTAAACCATCAACCAGCTGAGTTTTTCCTCAGTTACTCTATGAACACACACAAGAATAAACCCTGAAGAAGACAAATGTCAGCGGGTGCACACTATGGTAAAGTGAGGTGGAAGTAGCAGCATTAAAAACAATCCTGCTTTATATTCACTTTATATTTATATTTTTTCTTTCTCTGTACTTTTCTCAGTGCTTAGTTCTTGTGGCCCCTTCTTACATGCTCAGGGTAATGCCAATTGCCACTTTGGGGTCAGGAAGCAATTCTCCCCAGGCCAGTTTGGCTAGAGATCCTGATAGTGTTTTGCCATCTTCTGGGCATAGAGCAAGGGGCGGGGGAGGGGAGGTAGTTGTGAATTTCCTGCATTGTGAAGGAGATTGGACTAGATGGCCCTGGAGGTACCTCCTAACCCTATGATTCTATAATTCTGTAGTGCCAATGAATTATTACCTTTGGTGCCATGTTTTCTTGTGCTTACTCCCATAGAACTGTCTTTAGAATTTCAGTCTATGATTGAAGTCTTCCAGGGCTTTTTTCAAGTTTTATTGATTGAACAGGCCATCTCCCCACCTAGCACTTTTCCTCAAAGTGATCATCCAAGTGCCCTGATGGGCGGGGGAGACAGATCAGTGCTTAGGTAGTGCTACAAATAAAACCAAGATGCACCCCAGAAGGTCTACTCAGATGTAAGTCCTATGTTTTCAATAGTGCTTACCTCCAGGGAAATATTTTCCGAATTGCAGGCTGTGTTTGAAGTCTCCCTTCCAAACATTTCCAAAGCTGATAGGTGGGGAGGGAGTTTCCCCTTGCAAGGACCTGATTGGCAGGGAGACAATGCCATTTCCTGAACAGCAATTTGGGGGGATGCACTCATGTGGATTGCGCTCATCCCCCTTCCCCCAACAGAGTTAATTAATAATGTAAGGACTCTCTCCCCTTGGGATCCGATTGGTGAATGCAGTTCAGAAAAACACGATGCTGCCCTGTGAGGCAAGCCCATGTCTGTCTACTGCTGTTGCAATGTACAAACTGAAATGAAACACCCATTATTTTTGGTGGGAGGGACTCATTACAATTTAGTTTTCTGGATTTGGTTCAGCGTTCTGGAAATTGCTTTTACAAAACAGCAGTTTCCATGTTATTTTCTGCTTTCTCCCCCATTTGCACAGCCCTATTCTGCAATGTAAAAGCTATTCCAAACGGCTTCAGGGACGCTGTTGCACAGGCGTTCATTGCATACCAATTAATTTGTCATAACTGGTTCTTTGTTTTAAGTAAATGTCCTGAATGTTTTGACTAATTTCTGTTTTTCTTGGAATCTTATCATTTAAACATCTAAACATTAATAAGTTCAAAATCTGTCTAGCCTACATATGCATCAATATATCTAATTATCAGCATGGTCCTTTCTGTGGATACCTGAATCCAGACAAGGGAGCCATCGACAGACAAAACAAGCATTCTACAAACCTGAGAAAAGCCTCAGGTTTGCAGGATAATCTGAAATCCTTTTTTAAAAACCCACTGCGGGAGTGAACCCTCCCAATAATATAAAGAGCACCTGTAGCTTTAAGAGACAAATGCCCTTGGTGGCTATTGCTAGGCAGCCACAGAGTATTGCCAGACTTCCAGCTCTGGTTTGGGTCATTGTTGAACCCTCTTTCTGCCATGGAAGCTCCCAGGAGTGACATCATCATGCCACCTTGGGAGGGTTCCCTGGAGGCCTGTTCCCCTGCTGGCCATGTGAGTGGTGGTGGTGGTGGTGGGTGGAGGGTGGGAGTGAGGGATTCCCCAGCCCTAGTGGGGGGGGGAATGGCAACCCTAACTTTAGGCCAGTTACATGTTTGCAGCCTAACCTACTCCACAGGATAAAATGGAGGAGAGGAGAATGCTGCAAGTTGTATGTTGCTTTGGGTCCCCATTGTGGAGAAATGTGGGTTATAAATGAAATAAATAATAAATATAGCTCAAGATGCAAAGGGCAGATAAAAAGTTGGTGGATGGGGAGACGGGAAGGAGAAAAGCAAGCACGAAAAGGGGAGGATATGGTGGTTGCCAGGAGGAGGAACAGAAGATGTAATGTGTGTGTGGGGGGGGGGGGAATACAAGAGAAAGTGAGTTGTTCCATACAAGTCCTTGTGGTTTGCACTGCACAACTGGGCCAGCAGCCAGCTCTAGGCAACTGGGCTGGCAGCTGGCCTGGCAACAGGTACCATGGAGAGTTTTCCCAGGACATGTCTGCCAAGAAGTGGTTAAAGAAGGAAAGCTGAAGATGCGGGGGGGGGGGGGGGGGGGAGCAGATAAAGGTAGATTGGCTGGTTGGTGGGAAAGAAAGAAGGAAGCAAGAAAAGGGGAGAGGCTATCAGGGAAGGGAAAGAGGAAATAGCTGGGAAGGGAGAAATGAGATGCTCCCGCAGTTCTTGTGGGTTCCCTGCTTGCTCTCATATATTATCTACTTTGTTACTGATTACTGTTAAGAAAAATTAACATTTTAATATGATTCTATGTCAGTCTTGTGTACAGACAATTAATAGTATGGCCAGTGTTAGAAAACAGGTACTGATGATCATGGAATCGCAGCTAATCATGTGCCAGTTTCCCAAGCCTTGGAAAATGCCGTGCGCTAATTTCCCATCAATCCAACAGTCTGTGTTCTAATTAAGGGCAAGGCTCCCTGAAGCTCTTTTTCCTATTGCTTTTTCAATGTGCTTCATTTTGATGTAGTCTTCACCTAAAAGCATTGCTATATGCAGTTTTTCCAGCAGTGGCTCTATTGTCTTGAGCAGTTCAGCACAGAGAAATTCTGCTCTTTCTGGCTGTGTGGCAATTTGCAGAAGTCTTGATTTAGCAGCAAGCTGAAAAGACACAACATGTGTTTATGGCTTGGTCTATCAAGAAGGCAATATGTCTGGCAGCTGTGGCAGATTAATTACATTTCATGTGGTACTCTAGAAAACAAGCAACAACAGTTGCAACTTTTTCTATTTTCTCAGGACTCTGAGGTGAGTTTGGAGAACATTATTGCAAATACAGCTGCCTGTTCAACAGACCAGGCAACTGTAGTACATTTTAAAGCAGAGAGTAGTGGCAAGATGTCATCTGTTAATTGTTGGTGTGCATCTTGCAGCCTAAATTGTTGGGGCATCAGATTGTAGTGTGTTTTATAGGTCTGGATCTGATGGCTGTTGCTTAACTTGAAGCGATGTTGGTTTGTTTTCCAAGTGCTTTTGTGTAGCCACAAAATCCACAGTACTTGCAAAAAACCCTCTTGCTCTTCCTGCTTTTAGTGCATTTTGGGGCAGCTGTGACCTTCTCTACTCCCTAGGGACAGCAACCTCCTCTCAGGAGCTCAGTGGGAGCATCAGCTGCCAGTGATTCCCACTTTGTATTGGTCTGCTTTGGGAATCCATTTACCAAGCATTGTGATAACCTCTGTTAGCAGAGAGCAACAACAGGTATTCCTTAGTGCCCTATTTGCTGGTACTGCAGCAGCCTGATCAAAACTACTCCTGCGATGCTGCTAGCCTTCCATACTGAGAGCGGGACCACAAGTGACAAAAGGCACAGATTGGACACTTGTCTGCTTCCCTCAGGTTTTGATGGGAAATGTAGGCAGCTTGGCGGAATGTTGGACAAGTGACAGTTGAAAAGTCCATTGGGCAGCAGTCGGAGAGCCAAGCTGCGAGACCAGGATGAGACTAGCCTTCCATACTGAGACTGGCCTAATACTGTGATTTTGATTTGACTGATTTGCTTACTAAACATTTTCAGACTAGTTCTGAAGTGAGTATGGATATTAAATACCACAAAATAGGGGGCTGGTACTGAAAAATTGCTACTATGACACCCTCACCCCCATAACAATTATTTCACCTCAGAATGGAGGAAACTTTCTCTGCGCTCACTCTTAGACAACAGAAGGAGTAATATGAAAAGACGTATTTGCTCAAGAATGCTGAGTTCAGACTAGTCAAGAGTAGCACTCCTCCAGGTCTGGAACCCATGCTTAAGAGGAAGGCTTAACCTTAATAGATCGCCTACAACAGTGCATCTGAAAACAACAGACTGTTCCTTGCCTTGTACAAGCAATAGTTGTGCTATTTTTCCTTTTGGGAATACAACTTAAAGAAGCACATCTCATCCTTGTAGTGAATGAGACTGTTCCTCCTTACTAATGACCATTAGAAGGACTTGGCACTTAATCAGCACCAGCAGTGTGCTAAATAGCTGTAGTAGCACAGAACAGAGTTTAGAAGAGACGTCATCCCCTCCCAGAGTGTCAGGTAATGTACTGACAAGGAGAACAATGAGAATGCATATTGACAAGCTGGAATCTGTCCAAAGGAAGGTAACAGGGATAGTGAGGAATCTGGAGACAAAGTCCTATGAAGAAAGGTTGAAGGAGCTCGGTATGTTTAGCCTGGAGAGGAGATGACTGAGCGGTGATATGATAGCTATCTTCAAGTATTTGAAGGGCTGTTACATAGAGGATGGTTTGGAGATGTTTTCTGTTTCTCCAGCTGGTTGGACCAGAACCAATGGGTTAAAATGAAAGCAAAAGAGTTTTCTGCTAAACTTTAGGAAGAAATTCCTGAAGGCATCAGTGGTTTCTTCAGTGGAAAAGGCTTCCCCAGGTGGTGGTGGGCTCTCCTTCTTTTGAGCTTTTAAAGCAGAGGCTAGATGGCCATCTGTCAGCAATGCAGATTCTATGACTGTGTATGAACTTAGGCATATTGGGAGAGGGAGGGCAGAAAGGGAAGAGCCAGTGTTCACATCCTATGACCCTTCATATGTGTTCAGGGTAATGTTGATTGCTACTTTGAGGTAAGGAAGGAATTTTCCTCCAGGCCAAATTGGCTGGGGATCCTGGGGGTTTTCTGCCTTCTTCTGGGCACGGCACAGGGATCACTGCAGTTGTGGGCTGGGGCATGAATTACCTGCATTGTTCATGGGTTGGACTAGATGACTTTGGGGCACATTCTAGCTTTATGATTCTATGAATGGGGATAGTGAGAATTCTTCAGGTCTTTGAACCTCAAATTAAAAAGTTATCTCTTGTAATCCATAGACCTTCTTCTGTAGTGATGGACTGCTTGCCCACCTTTGCACACAAAGCTTTCCATGGATGCATCTTCTGAATAGATAATGCAGCAGATGTAATTTTGGGGTGGGCAGTATGTGCATGCCTGATCTCAGATTCCCCTCTCTTTTTCCTAACATGTCACTGGAATGTCAGGTCTGACAGTGTTAGCTGTCTTTTAGGGAACAGACACAATTTAGCAAAGATTACCTTTCACATTGCCCCAATTGCAAGTGGCTGGTTGCTTTTTCAGGTCTTTGCAGCACATTTTTGCATGTATAGCTTGAATGCTGCAGGGTGACTTTCTAGAAAAGGCTTTGATTCCAGCTGCTGGCTTGATCTTGCTACATCAGACCATGGTTAATTAAAAGTACTTACTTGTTAGCTTCTCTTTCACACCTGAAACTCCTCCTGACATCCAAGTGGAACATTCCACTCCCTTTATAATTTAATCACAGTTTCCTTGCTTAAGCAACAATGTCTGGATTCATAGCACCTGCAGCAAGACAGTAAATATTATGCAAATACTGATAAAAGACTTTCAGTGAACTCTTAAGGTGTTTATTTAAAGCTATCCACAAATAGGCCTTGCCATCTTGTTTTGTTCCTTGCGCTGGGTGTTACTTCCCTCTGTCTTCAGACTGCATTGAACAGATGAACTCTTTGCTTTTAAATGCTGCTTGAGTTGTCTTGCCCTTTACTCACGCTTCAGGGAAGCTGTCAGCCTTTAATATTTTTTAAAGTGATGCATGGATGCTTTAAATTGTTTGCGTGGTACTTTATTATTATTTTTTTATGAAGTAGAAAATTGTCTTGTAAAACCTCTCTGGAATTTGAGGAGGTGGCTTCTGCTGTTTTCTTCACTAGAAGGCACAGGAGGCCACTGAGCAAGCCTATATGTACATCATCAGAAAATGTGAACCCCCAATGAGGTAAATGGCAACCCTCAGGGCAGTTGCAGGGTAGGCTTGCCAAATCTGTCTTGGAAAATTCTTGGGGATTTGGGGGTGGTGCCTGAGGAGGGTGGAGTTTCGATAGGGGAAGGAGCTCAATGAAGGTGGGATACCACACAGCCTACCCTCCATAGCTGCCATTTCCTCCACGGGAACTGATCTTTGTAGCCTGGAAAGCAGATGTAATTCCAGAAGAGTTCCAGGTCCCAGATTGCATTTAGTAATCCTATTGTTCTGGATGACTCTGGAAGAGTATCCATATTTGAAACATCTTCTTGATACATAGAACAATAGCTGGTTCATTCTTGCTATTTTTTGTATTAACAAAGTCTATGTAGAATTAGTGATTACAAGTTTCTCATACATCTGGATATCTTTGGCTCTCCTCCAATGTTACTATCTTCGAATAATGTTGCCAGCTTCTATGAAGTTATACATTCCTAACATTCTCAGTTACTCCCTGCATCCAATGCTTAGTACATTGTATGCATTTAGGGTTGCTGTTCCCCCAGTGGGTGCAGGGGATCCCCTGCTCCCACACTCCACCCCCTGTCACCACTCATCTGGAAGAGGGAAAGGTGGGGAACATGCCGTCAGGTCATGCTCTTAGAGACATCATCACGCTATACCAGGAGCTCTCTCATGCTTCGGACAGGGACAATTTTGGCCCCAATAGACCAAACCAGGCCTGTTTGGGGTCCAAATTAGCCCCATGCAAAGCATGTGCGTGCTTCTGGGCCTGCATGATGATGTCACTTCCCGGAAGCAACATCATTGCACAGGTCCAGGAGCTTGTGCACACGAAGAAGAGAAGAAAGGTGAGTGCCAGGTCCCCCCCCCCTCTTACTGGGAGGATAAGGGGATTGGATAACTCTATGTGCATTAGTATGAGTTAGATGGCTCTTCTAATGTACACATGGCAATACAACTGTGTAACTCTATTGTTTTATGCCCCTCTCCAATGTTGTTTTATTTTAGGTCTCTAGACCTCCTTTGTGGCCTATCTAGTTTTGGGGCTGGGCCAGCCATGTTTCTGCGCATATAGGTGTCCTGAATAACTTTCTTGGTCCTATCTAGCAATTTTTCTTTTATAGTTCTAGCTATATCTATGACTAGACATGGGCACAATCCCCCCCAAAATTCCGATTAAGCCGTTCGTGGATCTGGTCTGCCGCCGAACACAGGTCACCGATTCTAACCGATCAAGTCTCTTTTCCGGTCCGGAATCGGGAATCAGGGAGGCCAGCGCCCAGGGCAACTGTAGTCAGGCTCTTGCGCGTGCATGCTCTCCTGAGTTGCCCCTGCCCACGCAGCAAGCCAGCTGTCCCGGTGCACTGCGGAGCTGGCGGCAGCATGAGTGGCTTGGAGGCTGTCCGCGCTGTTCACCTGCCCCGCAAGACAAGGGGCAGCTGGGGAAAGGTGAACGGTGCAGGCGGCCTCCCAGCCTCCCGCGCTGCCTTTTGCCTTTCCCCAGGACAAGGGGTGGCTGGCTTGCCCACGCGCCCCTTGTCCTGGAGAAAGATGAACAGTGTGGGTGGCCTCCCAGCCTCCTGCGCTGCCTTTTGCTTTTCCTTTGTGCCCATGGCTTCAGAACACCCCTTCCCCCTCCCTCCCCTGGGTTGCTGCTCCATGGTTGGGAGGAAGTCTGCTAATCAAGGAAAGCTGGGCTTCCATTCTGTTTCGAGGGCGACAGAAGGAGGGCAAACACAGCTCATTCCCCTGACACCGTTGCCCCGGGAATAAATTACTGGTGCCAGAGTGTCTGCAATTCCGAAGAGAAACTGACCCATCCGATCAAGTCCCGAACAAGCAAACTCCTGACTGCTGGATTGGTTGCCGTGGACAGAACCAATTAGCTGAGTCACGATGGTGTAAACGCCAAAATCGGAGTTTTTTTGAAATCGTAATTCAGATCGGGCCCATCTCTATCTATGACACTATCTTCAAGTTCCCACCCTTCACAGCTTCCAGTGGTCTGCTATGCTTCCCAGCTTTCACTCACAGAGAATCAGACCAGCCCGCTGTTTGTATTTTGAGTGAGCAACATGATTCATATAAATACATTAATGTAATCTAGAATCTGAAGACCTTGTACACATAAGGGGGCATTCTGTGCTTGAAATGGATTTTTTAGAACAAAACCTGCCTCTTCAGAAGAGAAAGGCCACCATATACCTAGTCAGAAAAGCTTGGCTCTGATTTTTAAAATTTTCAGAACAGAAAGTAGCAACCCTAGTAAGCATAAACAGCACAAGTGGTAAGCAATCTCTCTGTGTTTACCACTTGTGCTGTTTACACTTACTAGGTAGTTTGGTGTAGTGGTTCAGAGCAGTGAGACTCTTATCTGGAGAACTGAGTTTGGTTTCCCACTCCTCCACTTGTAGCCAGCTGGGTGACTTTGGGCCAGTCACATCTTTCTGGAGCTCTCTCAGCCCGAGCTGTAATAAATATAGCTGGAGGAAAATGGGTGGTCAGGGCAGTTAAAAAATTGGTAGCTTGCTTGGTAGGTGTGAGTAGAAGGAAGCAGGGAAAGGTGAGGATAGAGGGAATACCAGGAATAGGGAAAGATGAAGTCGTGTGGGGAATAGGATACAGGGTACCCCCTGCAAGTCCTTATGGGTTCCTCACCATGCAACTGGGCCTGGGCCAGCCAGCACAATGCAATCGGGACAGACTTTTCTGCAGAACAGGCTGCTGCGGCGAGGGAAGGAAGAAATGCTGAAGGGGGCAGATAAATGTAGGTTGGCTGGTGGGAGGGAAGGAGAGAAGGAAGCAGGAAAAATCAGGGAAGTTATGGAGGCTGCCAGGGAAGAGAACAGAGGAAATAGTGGGGAGGGGAAAATGAGAAGCCCCCACAAATCCTTGTGGGTCCTGCACTTGTAAAATTATAAAAACAATGACCATACCATTATGCTGACAGTTGTAAAATATTTCAAGGAACACTAATAGTAATTCTAGCTTAATGAACAAGTTTTCAGTATCTGATGAAGAGAGCTGTGGTTCTCGAAAGCTTATGCCTCAATAAAGTTGGTTAGTCTTAAAGGTGCTACTGGACTTTTTACAAGTTTTCAGAACTGAGATTGCTATGAAAGTACAGTCATTACTTAGTATTTGTGACACATTTATGAACTCCACAGGATGAAGTTTGGGTGGGAGGAGGAACCTGTTTTTCTCCCTTGAGAAGTCACCCTTTCATGGTTCTGACTGGCCAGCTATTATGTCAGAAAGATGCCTCTCCCTTTCCCAAAGAAATTATTTTTAATTGGTTACTTTTGCAAATGCTTTAAAAATAAATTGGAAACTAGACAGCCAGCCCATACAGGACAAAATAGGCAGCTTACACCAAAGTCCTGGGCACTGATGCACTGCCCAAAACAACCCCATTAGTATCCTATGCCTATGGCCATAAGTAGGATTAGGAAAATGCACTGGTGATTTCAAGACAGTCTATCTTCAGGGAATGCTTTCCACATTAACTTATCTGATGAGAAATTATGTTTCAAAGATTTCTGTGGAATGATTTTATTGGGGGTATTTTTAGTTGGTATAGTTGTAACAAAATTGCACAGTCAGGAAAGTGTGAGAATCGTGTGGTAAAGCACTCTTCAATCCCTTATGAGTGTGCCTCTTGCAAGCTTGTGCAGGAGAGCTCTGCAGGACAGTCTTACCTCTTGCAAAACCAACAGGAGAGAGAACAAAAGCGCAGAAAGAGGGGGAGTCAGATATAGGGTTGCTAGCCTCCAGGTAGTGGCTGGAGATCTCCTGGAATTACAACTGGTCTCCAGGCCACAGAGATCAGTTCACATGGAGAAAATGGCTACTTTGGGGCATGGACTTTGTGGAATTATGCCATGCCAAGGTCCTTTCCCTCCCCAAACCCCTCTTTCTCCAGGTTTCACCCCCTATATCTCCAGGAATTTCCTAACTTGAAGCTGGCAACCCTAGTCAGATAGAAGCTTCCAGTTCAGACAAAGAGAGGCACCACAACCTGCTTCTAATGTAAAGGGAAAAATAGCACCAAGTCCTTATCCTACTGTCCAGGAATGGTGTCATGTCTATTCTAACAGTTTTAGGGAGCATACAATTCGAGCAGTTGAACTATTTTCCTGCTCCTCCATGAACCAAAAAAAAAGTCATAGGATTCAAACAATGAGCCTCTTTGGATCAGTACTAGTTCACTGCTTGTCTAGGTCTGCAAGTAAGCAGAGGGAACTCTAAGCAGTCCCACCTGGACCTCTTGAACAGTAGCCTAGAATCCTCTTGGTACAGCAATATCAGAGGGTCAGTCCAGAGCCACTGTCTAGTTAAAGGTTGCCTTTCTTCAGTTTGAGCAACTTGTAGCTTAAAGAAACCACGTTCTGCACCATCAAACTGCATACTTAGTTTGGGCCTAAGTGTCTGCCCACAGCCTGCATGGGACCTTCAACAGACCTTCAACAGGTGAGTGCCGGGTTCCCTATCCCTCTTGCCAGGAAGGTAAGGTGACCTGGCAACCCTGGAAATGAACCTCTCAAAATACCCAACTTTGTGTTTGCATATGATAAGGGAACATTGTAGACAATGTCCTACATATCTCTCTGAAGAGCTCATTTGCTGTACTGATCCTTTAACCTCTACTAGCCTTTTAAGGAACCCTAGAGTCCCACACTGTGTTAAGGACAAGGGGATGTGATGGAAGAGTAAGAATCAGTGGCTCAGTAGGCAAGATAAAGAGGATGCATGTGATCCACAGGCCTCACTTTGAGGCCTATGATGTGATGTGCATCCAGTGAAACGGAGTAGCGAAAATCCACAAATGTCCTAGGCTGGCTCACATGTAATTCACTGGCTTTGCTTCATTGCAGATCCAAGAGTATCCAGTTTTCCTGCTGTCTGTCCGAATAATAAAAGCCATTAATATCGCCTCTAGAGATCCATGTAAGTTATGAACACCCTTTATTGCACCACTGATGTTTGAGGGGCGAGACTGCTCTAAATAAAAGCTTGTTGTTCACGATTTTGTGTTATTTTGGTCAGTTCTAAACAACAGCTATTTAATTTCAGTTATGTTTGAATGTTTTTAATGGATCAATATAGCCACTTATACTTTTTATCTAAATGGTAGGTAGGTAAAGGTAGTCCCCTGTGCAAGCACTGAGTCATTACTGACTCATGGGGGGGGGGACGTCACATCATGACGTTTTCTTGGCAGACTTTTTACGGGGTGGTTTGCCATTGCCTTCCCCAGTCATCGACTCTTCACCCCCCGGAAACTGGGTAATAACACAGAAACTATTGTTAGAAATCTTGGATTTACTTAAGCACTAGCAAATGTGAAAAATTTTGTTGGCATCCGAGAGTTGGTGTTTTGTTATAATCTTTTTGTTTGAGGAACACCTACTGTTTTAAGATGCTTTGAATTTATTCTCATTCTCAGGAATAAATACAGAGATATAGGCATTATCCAAAAATTTGCCCCAATGATTTTAACGGAGCAGAGTCCTCCTTCATATGCTCAGCCAGGTTTTTGGAAGCCATTTCTCCATGCTGTAATTCTGTTGCTCTGGAGAGCATGGATTTCCCATGTAATCAAGAAGGCACTAAGAAGAATAAAACTTCATGGCCACTCTCATCTACTTATATAGATACCACTTTGCATAGGACAGTTTTGAGGGTCTTTCCCACCTGATTATTATCTATCCCCAGTTGTAAGAGTGGGAAAGATAATTGGTGTGGTTCTGCTCCATAGAGATGTGGTTCCAACAATGCATTGGCCTCATTTCCTCCAACCTTATCAACCTCGGGTCTCAATCTATTGGTCAGATGATCAAATAAACTGCCTTTAGTTGCAATAGTTCAAAGAGTATGGATGCCACCAAGGGAAGACCTACATGTTACAAGAAACACTGAAGTGGTGCCACTCTTTGTGTTTCTCTCCTCTTCCTCCCAGTGTTTATTCTCACACCAAGTAAGAAGTTATGTCATTGTGCTGTGCATTTCTCTGTCACCATCTCACATCACTGACTTTTATTGGAGGGGGCAGGACAATGCCAAGCATTTTGTTTTACTGGGTAGTACAAAAATAGTGATAAATAGTCATGGTACCCTCCCTGACAGCAAGAGGTAACAATAGGGAGGATAGGAAGAACACTCGGGGGAATGGACTGCTCGTGTTGTAACAATGTGGGATTGCACCTTGAGGACATGGTTCCAAACCACTGTGTGTGTAAAGGGGTCTTTATTTCCTCCAATTCGGTGCACTTTGGATCTCAAAGTTGCAGTCCTCTTGTAACATCTAGTTCCATCCTTAGGTTAAACCAAATCACTAGTAATGGTTTTATGTCACCTGCCAAACAATCCCTCAGCAAAAGGAGTAGCATCTGGGGCATTTAAGATTTCACAGACAGTGCAACAATATATTGCTCCACCAGTGCATGGAAGGTCACAGGTTCAGGTCATTAATCACAGAGAGGAATGCCTGTCAGGTATCCAAGTACTTTTGATTATGCAAACCTCTTGCATGCTTTGACAATTATGAGCTACTATTATCAGCATGATTGTCTTTTAGAATAGGTCAAAGTGTTCATAGTGCATAGAGTCACAATGTTGCAAGGAACAGAAAGACTATTCTGTGCAATATAGGTGAGTCGATCCCACAAATATGTTGCATGAAATGGCAAAGAGAAATGTAAAAGAGGTGAAATAACATGTTCTGCAGAACCCATTTGGTTGTGCTATGATCCTACTGGGTAGTTACATGTTGTCTAATGCCAGTCCTAGAATTGCTTATGCTCTGTTTCAGCATTTCTTCAACTCTGTATTGGATTCTTGCAATTGCTATGTCTTTGTAAACTTGTATTTATTTACCCTATGGCATTGTTTATGGAAGTGTCCTTGATAGTGACTACTAATCTCACACTGTGTAATCTGCCTTGAGTCTCAGTGAGAAAGGCGGACTATAAATGACATAATTTTTTTAAAAAATGAAGTGTTGCAAACGTTTCAGTTTAAGAGGTTGTTCTTCACATAAAGTTGGCCATAACAAAATAAGATATAATAAGATAAAGATTAGCCTTTGAATTACTTTACTGGATGAAGATGATGGCTCTTTCATCCAAAAGTACACCGCTTCTACTGCCCTTAGGCACTCTGAGGCTTTTCACAACTAGTTCCACCTTCTAGTCCAATTCAAGGTGCTGTTTTTGATTTTTAAATCTCTATATAGTGTTGGGTCAGCCTGTTTGTATTTCCTTTTTTCCAGAATAAATTTTATTATTAAATGATGTAAAATACAACAGAAAAGTATATATTGCAACTTACAAAAAAACCTTTACATCTTTCCTGTTATGATCCTGTGACCACCTCAGAGCCCTTTCCTGGTTAAGCCTTCTCTCTGTCGTGTGGTTGACCAGTGGCTCAATGATGGAGCATCTGCTTGGCACTCAAAAGGTCCCAGTATCCGTTCCTGGCATCTCCAGTTTTTTTTTAAAAGGATCAGGTAGTAGTGACATGCAAGACCTCCACCTGAGATCCTGGAGAGCTGCTACCAATCTGAGTAGACAAAACTGACCAATGTTCTGATTCAGTGTAAGGTGGCTACTTGTGTTCAGTGTTTTGGTCCACTCTTTGTGATAGCCCCAACTCTGTGGAGTGGTCTCCCTGAAGAGGTGTGGAGGTTCCTTTGTTAGCATCCTTCTGGAAGAGATGCAAGGCTGTCCTTTAAGGGTGGTTGTTTAGTAAATAATTAATCAAAATTGTATTATAGTGAGGATGAGAGTGATGGTGTTCTTAATTGATTGATTGGTTTTAATTGCTTGCCTGCTGGTCAGGCCTTTGGAAGCAACCTTAAGCCACCATGGTTGATGGGATGGGCAGCAAAGCCATATTTTAATGAATAAAATAAACAAGCTCTTCCATTTCCTGCACAGTGTCTGCATCTGATTGCTATGTGACCTTGAGTCTGCCAACAGCATCCCATGAACAATTTAGAACCCAAACCATCAAAAATTCTGACAATCCAGTCTGGAATGAGACTTTCTACTTTAGGATTCAACCTAAGATCAAGGTAATGTTAGATAACTGTGGTGTCATTCACTGTTTGGTCATAAATTTTTTAAAGCATTCTTTGGAAAAAACAATAATTTTAGAAAATCCCCTATTAAAGTTGGAATTAAAGAGGAAATGGAAATGGTAGAAGCCTACACCACCTCACTAGCACTGTTACCAGAAATGGTCTCCTTGCATAAATATGATTTATGGGGGGAATTAGCTAGCAAGGAAGACAGCTATACGAGAGGCAGTAACTGGAATCTATCACCTTTGTATACCATGTCCCTTCCTACAATAAAACAAGTGAGTCTAGTGCTTAAGATAAAGCAATACCTTTTATTGAACACAAGAGCTTCATGTGCATACAGACCAATTACTGGGGGAAGATAATCACATGCACACACAGAGTCCTAGGAAATATAGCTAGAGGTTTGGGAATAGAGCAAGAGAGAGTAATTATATCTACCTGTCCTGGAGCAGGGGGTCCAGTCCGCATTGAGGAGGGAGAGAGAAGAGCTTCAAATGGCCAGCGTCCTCGGCAAGACAAGAGGCTTAGGGCAAACTTCAAGGGAACAGTGCTTGTGGATCCGGAAATGTGTTCAAACGTGTTCAGAGGGAGAGAGACTCAGGGAAGTGACCCTAAGGGAGAAGCCAGGAAGCTTGCACAATTTGAATGGGGCCAGGACCCTACCTTTATAGGTAAAATGTGCCCTGAGGTGGAGGAGAGTCCTCCTAGCAGTTAGGACAAAGACTCCAATGTCTGGTTCCTGGGTCAGACAAAAGGCTTAAGTACTTTGATTGATAGCTGCCAGGGCGTATGAATACAAATGTAAAACTAGTTCTAGCGCTGCACAAAAGGACAATTTTTCTGATGAAGTACACTGGAGCTAAGTTAATGAATTTAGGTGGGGAATGCACTGTTCCAGGAACGACTATATATTCTTATGAATGTCATTTGATCAGCTCCCCAGTCATGGACAGGAGATCTCATCACGGAAGGAGGGAGAGGAATGTGCTAAGTGGGGTTGATGCTGCGAGTCCTTTGTTGCGCTGGTCACGGGTGAGGCCAGGAAGATAGCAAGTCCAATTGCCGCTTAATCACCCCTCATTCCTTTGCGGCATTCCATTCATGCCATGTCTCCCGGGTGGGATTCAGCAACTGCTAGAGGTCCTCTGATGGCCAAACCACAGCCATTTTATTCCAGAGGCCTGAACATTTTTAATATTACCAGCAGTCATAAATATGAAGCTGCTATTAAAATGGCGGAGGCCAGGCCAACTGCTTACAGCACCACCGTGACACCCCTCAGATCTGAAAGAAGACCAAAGAGAACTATTTGGTCATCTCTTCCTCCAGTTCTTCTTGGTGTGACCAAACAACTATCATTTTCAGTGGGACTGTGAGACCTGCATGGATTGGAGGTGGTAGAGATGATAAGGATTGGGAGGCAGCACTGGGGAGGAGGGAATGGGGCCATGTTCATGGAAGAGGTGCAAGGAAGCAATTTCACCCCCTTTCCCCTTCTTATTGCAGCCTCCTGACCTGTATGGCTATTATTTCACATGAGTCCTATTTCCCCAGGAATAAACTTTACTGGGGTTGGAAGGGCCTGTTGCGGGAAAGAGAAAAGTGGGAAGTTCCAAAACCATCAATGCCTTCCACTGACAGATTGCTGGATCCAATCCATAGATAATAAAAAGACTAGCTTATAACAAAAAAAATCTTTGGATTCCTATCTCAGTTGAAAGTAGAATAAAATTCTTATATTTTTTTCCCTTTGTTCCAGAACATCTTAAGGTTGGAGGTCTGCGATGATGATCCAGTCACTGAAGATGATTCAATATTTATTATTTTTTTTGACTTGACAAGAGTCCAGCCTGGAAGAACAGTCCTCGAATTGTTTTGCTTAAGACCACAGGTGAGGGCTAAAACATTAACAGAAAATTGAGGATATTATCTTTCTGCTTCAACTGGTTCAAAATGTGGCAGCTAGGCTGCTAAGAGAGATAAGTTTCAGTGATAACATCTTGTTAGTTTTTAAAGCTCTCCCCTTGCTACTCATCTGTTTCTGGATATCATTCCAATGCTAGTTACAAGTAGTACACAGTAGGATGATTTTGTATATCTGATCTAAAAATATATCTGAAAAATACCTAATTTGGGGCTATATTCAGGAATCCCAGTCATATCTGGGATCCTCAGATATACTGATATTCTTACCCTGAGAAATATTTGGGAATAATTGGGATAATAATTTTAAAAGTAGCTGCAGCCCATTTTTCTCCTTTTTCCAGTTTCCTGAACAAAAGAAGGGAGGGTGAGAGGGAAGGGTCTCACAGGCAAATGACATCACATGTTAGGGGGAGCTCAACTGTTTGTCCAATCACAGTGATTCTCTCATAGTCCACAAGTCTGGCTGCAGCTTCAGGGTGATATTTTAGGAGTTTGTGCTTTTGAGTACTCTAGTCTGGTCTGTCTGTGCCTTACTTTTGTTCTGCTTCCTTCTGCTAGGTTGGCTCTGCTGGGATTCTCTGGCTTGATTTTGGTCCTCTTGGGCTTTGTTGTTTCTTTTTGCATTGGAAGGCTTTTGGTCAGTGTTTGGAATCCTGAAAGAAAAAAAAAACTCAGATCCAAATAGAACACATGTATCGGAGTACCCAAATATCAGGAATACAGAAATTTATGGCCTTCCTAATACCCAAATCTGAATAATACTATTTTTTTAGAGTACGTCCCTGGTATACAGTCTGAGACCAAGGTATATTTTGATGTCAGCACTGTTTTTAGGCTATCAATATTTTAGAAGAGTTTATGCATTGTCATTTTTAATGTTTTTAAATATCCTTCTCTTCATTATGCTTTGTTTTGCAGTTATCTTTTTTCCTCTTTGGCATTAGGTGAAGACGCTAGGAGGGAGGGGGAAAGCCATTTAATGCTTTCCTGGCTTTTAAAGCCAGGAGGAATGAGCAGTAATGTTACAACTCATTTCTAGCTTTGAAAAAAAATGAGTGTGTGCTCCCAAGGGAGGGAGGGAAAAGCAGCCATTTAACCTTTTCCTGTCTTTTAAAGCCAGCAGGGAATAACCAGCAACATTAGAACTAGTTCCTGGCTTTGAATAAAAGTAAGAGAGTTCATGCATATCCAGTAGGAAGGAAGTGAAGGGAGAAGCAGCCTTATGACTTGGGTTGTGCAACAAAAAATATTTGGAAAGGGGTGCTTTAACTTTCAAACCCCACGCTGCTTGCTTCAGCTGACAGGCAGGGAGGAAGCTGCCCTGCCTGTCAGCTGAAGCAAGCGGCGCCAGGTTTGAAAGCACCCCTTTCCAAAGGGGCACAGAAATGACATCATGTTGTCAGCAACCCTTCAACACTAGCTTCTTCTTTGCTATGGTATACCTCCTGTTGCTGGCTTATATATCTTGTCCCTGGCTCACTGGATCTGCTATGCTCTTTCTGGGCATAGACACTAGTGAGATTGCAACACTGGTGTCTCCTCTACTTGTCACATGACCCTGTCATGTAGATGTGATTTACTGACTCATGCTTGCAAATCAGTGTTGCCCATGCTGCTACTTGGGTGTTAAATGTGGATCTTTGCTTTGGAAGTGTTGAAGGCCACTGCCCTAGACTACAGGGTTGCTTAGGTTGTACCAGACAGAAGAGATGGTAACTCAGTGGAACAGATATGTGAATTATGCTCTGATTTGTTGTGATTTCTGTACTGAGTAGCCAGATCGTTTAGTAACTGACCCTTTATTTTGTTAGAAAGAAGACAGTGTTTATAAGCATGAATGTCTGGAAGTGGAATTCAAGTTAGCAGCAATGTAAGTGATTTGCTAGATGCAAGGCTGATAAGGAAAAAATACATTATTGTTCTTGAAAAAATTTGGCATCTGTGCTCTATAAATCTCTTTGTTTTATTATTTTCCCTTCACATTTATTTGCTTTGCTCATTGATGGATTTTTGTTCACTTTCCAGACTTTCCCTGATTTGTTTCAGCCTTTCCCAAATCTGGTCTGATATGATTGATCTTTCTGTAAAGATTGCACCCCAAGCACATTTGCATGCCACAAGGATGGGAAGGTGTGCAGTTTTGAACATTCTGCCCACATCAGCACCAATGACTAATTCAAATAAAAAGTCCTCTGATGGTACAGGGGAAAATGGTGGCTGTTGGAAGTTGACGCAAGGAAAGCACTCAGCAAACTGATGTCATATTATTGTTTTCTGATTCAGTGATGGATATAATCATTTCTGAAGCTAGAAAGAGCACTCTTATCATTGCATTTTGCATATATGGTCTGTGTGGCTTAATATTTTTTGCTAACCTCAGGGCACCTGTTCAGATGGACTAGAGATCTCTGATATATCCAACAGCACCTTTAGCCAATACATTGTGCTACTTTGTCCCTGGTTGTGATATGCCTGCCTATTTCCTATCTATCCCACCTCTTTTAGGAATATTAATATCTCTGGTTTGTGGGTAGGTTTGTCAGTAGACATATGTTTTGGCTTCTGTATTGTCAAGAACCTATAACTTCCACTTCTGTTATGAAATACAAATAACTTTAAACAGATTCAGACTTATTTGGGGTTTTCTTTTCTTTCTCCATTTTAGTCCTGGGCCTCCTGAGCACCTGATTACCAATGGGGTCCTTGTGGTAAGATTGCTTTGTATTTAATTTTTTTCCCATATTCATACTTTGTATTCTGTGATGATATTTTAGGGATTTTTTAGAAAAAGCTGATGCAATAAAATTAACACTTTCACTGTATGAATACTTACTGTTTTCTTAGTTTATCTCAATTTCAGTAAGGCTTTTGATAAGGTTCCACATCATATCTTTGTCGACAAGTTGGTAAAATGTGGTTTGGATCCTATTACTATTAGGTGGATCTGTAACTAGCTGACAGATTGCACCCAAAGAGTGCTAGTTAATGGTTCCTCATCCTCTTGAGTGACAAGTGGAGTTCCTCAGGAATCAGTCCTGGGACCAGCTCTGTTCAACATTATTATAAATGATTTGGATGAAGGAATAGAGGGAATGCTTATTAAATTTGCAAATGATACTAAATTGAGAGGGGTAGTAAATACAATCAAAGACAGAGTAAGGATACAGGATGACCTTGACAGGCTGGAAAACTGGGCTAAAACAAATAAAATGAATTTCAACAGAGATAAATGCAAAGTTCTGCATTTAGGAAGGAAAAATCAAATGCATAATTATAAGATGGGGGAGACTTGTCTTGGCAGTAGTATGTATGAAAAGGATCTAGGGGTCTTAGTAGACCATACAGTGAACATGAGTCAGCAGTGTTATAGGGCAGCTAAAAAGGCAAATGTGGTTTTGGGCTATATAAACAGAAGCATAGTGTCCAGAACACGAGAAGTGATGGTATCACTGGACTCTGCTCTGGTTAGACCTCACCTAGAGTATTGTCTTCAGTTTTGGGCACCACAATTTAAGAAAGATATAGACAAGCTGTAACATGTCCAGAGGAGGGCAGTGAAGATGGTGATGAGTCTGGAGACCAAGTCTTTTGAGGAAAGGTTGAAGAAATTTGGAATGTTTAGTCTGGAGAGGAGACAACTGAGAAGTGATATGATAACCATCTTGTACTTGAAGTACTTGAAGGGCTGTCATATAGAGGATGGCACAGAATTGTTTTCCGCTGCCCCAGAAGGTTGGACCAGATCTAACAGGTTGAAATTAAATCAAAAGAGCTTTCAGATAAACTTTAGGAAGAACGTCCTGACAGTTAGAGCAGTCCCTCAATGAAATAGGCTTCCTTGGACTGTGGTGGGCTGTCCTTTGGAGGTTTTTAAGCAGAGGCTAGATGGCCACCTGACAGCAATGCTGATTCTGTGAACCTGGGCAGATCATGAGGGGGAAGGGTTACATCAGTGCTTAGTTCTTGTGGCCTTCTTACATGCCCAGGGTAATGCCAATCGCCACCTTGGGTTCAGGTAGCAATTTTCCACAGGCAATTTAGTTAGGGATCCTAGAGGTGTTTTGTCATCTTCTGGGCATGTTTCCAAATACTCTTCAGTACAATTGTTAATACAAAAATATTGTATATGTTTTTCTAGTAATAATCCACAAAACTCCATAAATATAAATGTGTGAGCAACTCAATTTCCAATCGCCCGTAATGATTTACATACTTTCCCCCAGTAAATCTCACGTGCATATGTTTCAGCGCACACCAATCTTGACTGTATTGGTGTGCGCTGAAACATATGCACGTGAGATTTACTTGGTTGATTCTTGGAAAATCATTTGTTTGGTGTACTTAAAACTGGGCCCTGGACTTCCAGCTTGGAGTTCATGGAGGGCTGAAGCAGCTCAGGGAGCTGGGCTGTCCGTGCTGCTGTTTGTGAGGGCTAGTGGGGTGCCAACTGCCCATAGCCCCCTGTTCTCAGGCAGAGAACAGGCAAGTACGCTCAAGACCCCGAGAGTGTGAGGGTCTCGGCTGTGGGGGGGGGGGAAATCTACGCAATGATAACCCACCCAGTCTTGAGACCCCGCTCGTAGACGGGTGGCAAAGATCTCTGCAGTAGCTCTGGAGTCAAGTTTTTGGCTTAAGACCTCCGTACCCAAGCTTCAGCATTAAACTGGGAATACTGGACTATCGTAACTACTGAAACAGCGATTACAACCCATAAAGAAGATTTAATAAGGTAAAGATTGCTATCTCTTTATGTGAGAAGAAAAATGGTAAAAGAAACTGAATCAAATTAGAAGACAAAAATTGCAAAAGACTTAATAACTTACTGTGAATATTCCGGCAAAGTAACTGAGAAAAAAGAATTTTTTAGAGAGGAGCTAACGCGGAAAATAGATTATTGTTTACATACCTGTGGCTTATAAGAGATAGCAAAGTGTGAGAAAGTTGAAACATCGCGAGAAACGCTGTGTCGAGAAGAGAAACTGGAAGTGTGTCAGTGCAATAGAAAGACTGGCTGGAAGCGGCCTCTGAGGAACCAGAAGAGGACATGCGCCATTTTGAAGAAGGGAAAGAGCTTGACCTCAAATTGGGCAGAAGTAGGACATTTTGGATAAGGGAAAGGGCAGAAACTTCAAGTAAAAACCATAGAGAAAAGACGCCCGACATTTTGGATGCTAGGATTGCAAATTTTTAAAAGACTTTGTTAAAATTTGACGCTTAAGATGAGGAAAGTAAATCAGCCATGCCACGGAGTTAAAGAAAAGAGCGGACTCATGGGAGCGAGGTAAGGCAAGCCCCACGATGTCGAAGAAAGAATGGCAAATGGCGCTGGACAGTCTTGATAAAAAAGTCGCAGAGGGGAATAAGGAGATCAAAGATATGATGCAAGAGATTGTGAAAGACATTAAGGAGCTCAAAGAGACTTTTAAATCAGAGATGGTGGAGCTGGTTAAAAATATTGATGAGGTCAAGAAAGAATTACAATTGACACAGCAGAAAGTTAAAACAGTGGAAGATGAAACTGACAAATTGGCTGTATCACACAGGATAGAAACCAAGGGTTTGAAAGAGAGAATGGCCGTGGCGGAATGTAAGCATATGGAAAAACAACTTAGATTTCGCGGAGTCCCGGAAGTGGAAGGGAAATCAACCCAAGAGCAGATTTCAGAAGTACTAGCAGAATTTTTGAATAAGGAACCGGAGGAAGTGGCAGCCTTTCTGGATGTGACATACAGAATCAACTCAAAATATGCAGCAGAAAAAAACCTACCAAGGGATATAATAGTCCAATTTACAACGAAAAGAACAAGAGAGGAGATTGTGAGTAAGCAATTTCAAAACCCTCTGGAAATTGGTGGAAAAAGAGTGAGAATAATGAAGGAACTTCCTAGGGGGGTTTTGTTGGAGAGGAAGAAATACAGAGAACTAGTACAAATGTTGAAAGAATTGAACATCAGATATAGATGGGAAATACCAGAAGGATTGAGTTTTGAGTTTCGTGAGACCAGAAGAACACTCAGATCTGGACAGGAGATGGAAATGTTCATAAAGGACTATGAAAAAGACTTACCCAAAAGATCTAAAATTTGATAGTGGAGTACAAAATTATATCTTGGAACGTAAACGGACTAAATTCACCTTTGAAACGTAAAGCTACTTTCCACTGGCTATCTAAACAACATTGTAATATAATTTGTTTGCAGGAGACACATATTAGGAAACATGATGTGAAATATTTAAAGTTTGCTAAATTGGGGAAAGAATTTGCAGTGGCGTCAAAGCAGAAAAAAAGAGGAGTTGTTTTATATATTAAAGATGAGCTGCAACCGAAAGTGATTTTAAATGACCCGGAAGCTAGATATATAGCAGTGGAAATAATTTGGAACGCAAAGAAAATACTTTTGATTGGGATTTATGCACCGAATGGCACTAAAGAGAACTTTTTAAAAGACTTACAGAACCAATTGGATGGACTGACATATGCTCAAATAATTCTGGCAGGTGATTTTAATGGAGTAACAAATTTGGATGATGATAAAAAAATGAAAGGCGCTCATAAAAAAAGAGGACTTTTGCCAAAATCCTTTTTTGGAATTAAAGATCAAGAAAATTTGGAAGATGTTTGGAGAAGAAGTAACCCTAAAATAAAACAATATACGTTTTACTCGGCAAGGCACTCGACACTATCAAGAATTGATATGATCTGGGCCTCTAAAGATCTGGCGGTATGGACTAAAGAGGCGGAAGTAATGCCTAAGGTAGGCTCAGATCACAATCCAGTAATGTGGAAATTTGGGAAAGGCACCAAAAGACAAGGATGGAGGATAAATGAAGACCTGCTGCAATCAGAAGACAATATAATGCTACTACAAAGAGAGACCAAATTCTTTATACAATATAATCTAAATAAAGGTGTTTCCACTGACAAAGTATGGGATACCTACAAAGCAGTAATCAGAGGAACTTTAATGGATTTAAACACAGGAGACAAAAGGAGAAAAGAAGAAAAAAGGCAAGAAATTATGGAAAAGATAAAGGCCAAGGAGTTACAATTAAAGAAAAGACCTGGGAAGAAGAAGTTGTATCAAGAAATAAAAATTCTGCAAGAACAGTTGAGAGTAATGAATAATAAAGAATTAGAGTGGGAATTGAAAAAATTGAACCAAAAATCATTTGAAGGTGCGAATAAACCTGGGAAATATTTAGCGTGGCCATTGAAAAAGAAAAGGGAGAAAAAAGTAATAACTAGGGGTGTGCAGTTTGGGTTTTGGAAACCCGAAAAAAACCTGAATCACCCCGATTCGGGTTGAATCGATTCAGGTTTTCCGAATCACCATAACCCAAATCGATTCGGGTTGATTCGGGTTGATTTGGGTTTTTCAATGGGAAAATGCCTCCGTCTTCCCGGACGCCTGGGGGAGGCATTTTCCCACCGAATCAAGCCAGAATTGGTGGGGACCTTCCTCTAACTCCTCTCTAACAACATCCCAAGTTTCAGACCGATTGGACTTTGGGGGGGGCATGTTATTGCCCCCCAAACCAGGTCCCCCCATCCTCGCCTAAGAAAGGGAAAAGTGAGCGTCTTTTTCGCTTGCTGCTGCTAATCTTCTTCATTATTTCCTATGGGGAAAAAATGAAGAGGCAGGCTTCCTTTGCCAGGGGTGGCATTTTGCATGCAAAATGCCCCCAACCCTCAGGCACCCTTCTCCCACCTCTACTCCCACCCCCCACCAAGGCTCAGCCAGCTCCCACTGGGGGGGGCATTTCATGGCCTCTCCAAGTAGGTGCTCTCAGCCCCCAAAGTCCACCCCCTACAGCCCCACACAAACCCAATTCCCCCCCAGCTGCCACACACAGACCGAAATCCCCACATTAGCCCCTCACAGACCCAAATCCACCCCCAGCAGCCCCACACCCATAACCCCAGGAACAGGCTGGCAAAGGCCAGCCCTCTCCCTTTGTTCCCTATGCTGGGAACTTCTAAACTCTCTTTCCCTGGGCAATTCTGCACAGCCCAGGGGTGCTACAATGGTGGGCACACTTCTGAGTGCCAGCTGGTCCCTGTGAAAGAGCACCTGAACCACAGACACCCTTCCTCAAATTCCCCCACCACCTACAGAGATGGCTGGCCAGCCAGCCCCATTGTTCCCTATGATGGGAACCAACTGCACAACAAAGAATAAAACACGAACAACACAAAATAAAGTTTTTAAAAAATTATTTTCTCCCTTTCAAAGTACAAGCAGGCAAAGCATTATGACACATTACACCAGCAGTCCCCCACACAAAAAAATAACACAACTCACTTAACATCAGGGAATCACCCAAACACAATTGCTGTCAAAAACGGTGAAGTGGGTTGTATTATTTTGTGTAGTACACTGCTTTCATGCCCTGTTGTGCCTTCCTACTGTGTAACCTAAAGCAGTTAAAGAAATAAAGTGCTTTTGACAGCAATTTTTGGGGGGTGATTCTTTAATGTGAAGTGAGTTGTGTTATTTTTGTGTAAGATACTGCTGCCATGCCCTTTGGTGTGCCCCCCTGCTGTGTAACCTAAAGCTGTTCAAGAAATAAAGTGTTTTTGACAGGAATTGTGTTTTTGTGATTCTCTGATGTTAAGTGAGTTGTGTTATTTTTGTGAGGTGGGATGCTGGAATGCCCTTTGGTGTGCCCCCCCCTGCTGTGTATCCTAAAGCTGTTCAAGAAATAAAGTGTTTTTGACAGGAATTGTGTTTTTGTGATTCTCTGATGTTAAGTGAGTTGTGTTATTTTTCTGTGTGGGGGACTGCTAGTGTAATGTGTCATAATGCTTTGCCTACTTGTACTTTGAAAGGGAGAAAATAATTTTTTAAAAACTTTATTTTGTGTTGTTCGTGTTTTATTCTTTGTTGTGCATTTGGTTCCCATCATAGGGAACAATGAGGAGGCTGGCCAGCCATCTCTGTAGGTGGTGGGGGTGTCAGGGGGTGGTTGTCTGTGTGTCAGGTCAGGTACTCTTTCCCAGGGACAATTTGGCACTCAGAAGTTTGCCCACCATTGTGGCACCCCTGGGCTGCGCGGAATTGCCCTGGGAAAGAGAGTTTAGAAGCTCCCAGCATAGGGAACAAAGGGGGAGGGCTGGCCAGCCTGTTCCTGGGGTTATGGGTGTAGGGCTGCTGGGGGTGGATTTGGGTCTGTGAGGGGCTAATGTGGGGATTTGGGTCTGTATGTGGCAGCTGGGGGGGACTGGGTTTGTGTGGGACTGTACGGGGTGGACTTTGGGGGCTGAGAGCACCTACTTGGGGAGGCCATGAAATGCCCCCCCAAGTGGGAGCTGGCTGAGCCTTTGTGGGGGTGAGAGGAAAGGTGGGAGAAAGGCCCCTGAGGGTTGGGGGGCATTTTGCATGCAAAATGCCACCCCTGGCAAGACAAGCCTCCCCCAGCTGTAAGTAGTAGAGAAAAGAGCACCTACTTGGGGAGGCCATGAAATGCCCCCCAAGTGGGAGCAGGATGAGCCTTGGTGGGGGATGGGAGGAAAGGTGGGAGAAGGGCCCCTGAGGGTTGGGGGGCATTTTCCATGCGAAATGCCACCCCTGGCAAAGGAAGCCTGCCTCTTCATTTTTTCCCCATAGGAAAAAATGAATGAAGATCAGCAGCAGCAACCTAAAGCTATGCCCTTTTCTTAGGTGAGGATGGGGGGACCTGGTTTGGGGGGCCATAACATGGCTCCCCAAAGTCCAATCGGTCTGAAACTGGGGGGGTTGTTAGAGGGGAGTTAGAGGAAGGTCCCCACCAATATTGGGTTGATTCAGTGGGAAAATGCCTCCCCCAGGCTTCAGAGAAGCCTGGGGAGACTTTTTCCCATTGAAAAAGCTAACCCGAATCAACCCGAATTGGCATACCCGAATCGGCTGGGCGATTCGGTTTTCTGCTATACCCAAATCGGCTTCTCGATTTGGGTTTGCCAGATTCAGGAAACACGAACCAGGGTGCCTTTGCACACCCCTAGTAATAACTAAGATTCAAGAAGATGGTAAGACGTTAATAGACCAACTGGCCATAAGTAGAGCCTTCTTTAAGTATTATGCAAAGTTGTATCAAAGGAAAGAAGTGGATTTTGGATACTATTGACCAATATCTGAATAAGATCAACTTACCAATACTATCAGAAAAATGGAAGGAAAAATTAAATGCAGAAATAACGGAAATGGAAATAAAAGAGGCTATCCGGTTGACTAAGTTAGGGAAGGCATCAGGTCCGGATGGAATTACGGCTAGATTCTACAAATTATTGGAAAACGAACTGGTACCTTTTCTGAAAGAGGTAATGAATGGAATTTTAAAAGGACAAAAGATACCAGAGTCTTGGAATGAGGCCAACATATCATTGATTCCAAAAGAAAATCAAGATTTGAGTAACGTCAAGAATTATCAACCTATTTCGTTGTTAAATAATGATTACAAAATTTTTGCAAAAATTTTGGCGGAGAGATTAAAGGACTGGTTAGTCGAGATTATTGCAGAAGAGCAAGCAGGGTTCCTTCCAAACAGGCAAATCAGAGACAATTTGAGAACTGTAGTAAATGCTATAGAATACTATGACAAACATTGTGAAAGGGAAGTTGGTTTCTTCTTTGTGGATGCAGAAAAAGCGTTTGACAATTTGAACTGGAATTTTATGTTTGCCACGATGGAAGGGTTGCAAATGGGAAAAGATTTTATTCAAGCAGTAAAAGCAATATATAGAGACCAATGTGCGGCAATTGTAGTAAATGATGAGCTAACAAAAAAATTGGAAAAAAGAAAAGGTACAAGACAGGGGTGCCCATTATCTCCATTGTTGTTCATCTTGATTTTGGAATTGTTATTGATTCAAATAAGAGAAGATGAGGCTATAAGAAGCATAAGGATTAAAGAATTTACCTACAAGGTTAGAGCTTTTGCAGATGATGTGATGGTCATAGTGGAAGATCCAATACAAAATATGCCAAAGTTGCTTGATAAGATAAGAGTTCAGAGATCTGGCTGGATTTTATGTTAATAAGAAGAAATCAAAGATACTATGTAAGAATATGACTAAACAAAAGCAGCAAGAATTAATGGAAATTACCAGTTGTGAAGTAACACATAAAGTTAAATATCTTGGAATTGAGTTAACTGCGAAGAATATTGATTTATTTAAGAATAATTATGAAAAGCTATGGCAACAGATTGATAGAGATATGATTAAATGGAATAAACTAAATCTATCATGGCTGGGAAGAATAGCGGCAGTTAAAATGAATGTGTTACCACGGATCATGTTTCTATTACAAACAATTCCAATTATTAGAGACACTAAACAATTTGAAAAATGGCAGAGGAAGGACTTCCGGCTTGGGATCCATGGAGGTCTAACGCAGCTCAGGGAGCTGGGCTGTCCGAGTCGCTGTTTGTAGGGCTGGAGGGGTGCAAACTGCCCGCAGCCCCCTGTTCTCATGCGGAGAACAGGCAAGTATGCTCAAGACCTTGAGGGCGCATTGATCTCGGGTGTGAGGGGGGTTCTACGTAACGAGCCCCCATCCACCCTTGAGGTCCCACCCGAAGAGAGGTTGCTGAGATCTCTGCAGCGACTTTGGAGTCAAATTTTGGCATAAGACCTACATGCCCAAGCTTCAGCAAACTAAGAAGGGAACCTGAATCGATTGGATAATCGAAGCAGCGATTACAACCCAAGAGAAACATCTAAGAAGGTAAAGATTGCTATCTCTCATTACGGGACTGATTACAATAAGAAATAAAGTGACAAAGAGATCTAGAAAACTGCAAAAGACTTGATATATAACTGAGAAAACTTTGGCAAATAAATTATTAAAAAGTGACATTGTAAAGAAAAGTTAGAGCAGAAAAACAATTATTGCTTACATACCTACGGCTAGAGAGAGATAGTGGACTGTGAGAAACTTTCAACATTGCGAGAACTGCTGTGAAACAGAGAAGAACAGGAAGTGCGTCAGAACCATAAAGAGCTTGGCGAGAAGCGGCTTGTAAGCAGCGGAAGTGGAATATCGCCATTTTTGAAGAGGGCAAAGCTGCGGCTTCAAGAAAAACGGAAGTAGGCCATCTTAGACAAGGGTAAGGGCGGTTGCCTCAGAATAAAACCATAGAGAAAAGACGCCCGACATTTTGGACCGCGTAAATATCAGTTTTTACAAAAATAACCTAAACTTTGACTTTTAAAAATAAAGGAAAATAATAAAATCGCGCCACGGAGCTAAGGAAAAGAGCAGACTCATGGGAGCGAAGTAGAGCTAGCCCCACGATGTCGAAGAAGGAATGGCAAATGGCGCTGGAAAACCTAGACAAAAAAGTTTCGGAAGGGAATAAAGAGCTTAAAGATATGATGCAAGAGATGGCGAAAAATTTGAAAGACTTTAAAGAGACACTTAAATCGGAGATGGCAGAATTAGCGAAGAATATGGATCAGGTTCAAAAAGAAATGCAAGTTACACAGCAGAGAGTTAACGCAGTAGAAAAGGCGGCTGATACCTTGGCAGATGTGCAGAGAATGGAGCTGAGAGGTGTGAAGGGAAGAATGGCCGTAGCTGAATGTAAACAAATGGAAAGACAAGTGAGATTTCGTGGAATCCCGGAAGTTTTGGAGAAAACAGCCCAAGAGCAGATTACAGAAATTTTGGCGGCATACCTGGGAAAAGAAGAAGAGGAGATTGCAGCGCTTCTGGACGTGGCATACAGAATTAACTCAAAATTTGCAGCTCAAAGGAAGTTACCAAGAGATATGATTGTGCAATTTACAACTAGAAAGACGAGAGAGTCAATTGTGAGTAAACAATTTCAGACCCATTAGAGGTTGATGGGAAAGTGGTGAGAATCATGAAAGAACTGCCCAGATCAGTGTTGTTGGAGAGGAAGAAGTATAGAGAGCTGGTCCAGATGTTAAAAGACATGAAAATCAGATACAGATGGGAAATACCTGAAGGACTGGCTTTCGAATTTGGTGGTGTAAGGGAAATCGTCAGATCTGGCCAGGAGATGGAAAGGTTTATCAGGGACAATGAAAAAGACTTACCAAAAGGAGCTAAAATTTGATCATGGAATGTAAAATCATATCTTGGAATGTAAATGGACTAAATTCACCTTTTAAACGTAAGACTATTTTCCACTGGCTTTTAAAACAAAAATGTAATATAGTGTGTTTGCAAGAGACACATTAAAAAACAGGATGTGAAATATTTGAAACTTGCAAAACTTGGAAATGAATTTGTAGCAGCTTCCAAAAAGAAAAAGAGAGGAGTTGTATTATATATAAAGGAGGAGCTACAGCCAAAACTGGTTCTAAGTGATACAGAAGCTAGATATATTGCAGTGGAAATAATTTGGAACTCTAAGAAGATTTTGGTGATTGGAATTTATGTGCCCAATGGGGCAAAAGAAAATTTTTTCAAGGACTTACAGGAACAATTAGATGAATTGACTTATGGTCAAATAATTTTGGCAGGTGACTTCAATGGAGTTACAAATTTGGAAGAAGACAAGAAATCTAAAAGTGCACAGAAAAAGAGAGGACTTTTGCCAAAATCGTGTTTTGCGATTAAGGAACAAGAAAGTCTGGAAGATGTGTGGAGGAGACAAAATCCGAAAAATAGACAATATACATTTTACTCTGCAAGACATTTTACACTATCAAGAATTGACATGATCTGGGCCTCCAAAGAACTGGTGGTATGGAATAGAGATGTGGAGATAATGCCCAAGGTAGGCTCAGATCACAATCCAGTTATGTGGAGATTTGGGAAAAATAAAAAGAAAAGAGGATGGAGGATAAATGAAGACTTGCTGCAAACGGAAGAAAATATGGCGTTGTTACGGAGACCAAATTTTTTATACAGTGCAATTTGAATAAGGATGTACCAACTAACAAGGTATGGGACACATATAAAGCTGTTATTAGAGGAACGCTAATGGATGTTAATGCAAGAGCTAGGAGGAGTAGGGAAGAAAAGAGACTTGAAATTATGGAAAAAATTAAAGCCAAAGAGATACAACTTTAAAAAAGACCAGGAAAAAAGAAAATATTTCAGGATATGAAAATCCTGCAGGAACAATTGACGGCAATGAACAATAGAGAATTGGAGTGGAATTTTAAAAAAATGAAACAGAAGTCGTTTGAAGGTTCAAATAAGCCTGGGAAATATTTAGCGTGGCAATTAAAAAAAAAGGGAGAAGAAAATCATAACTAAGATTCGAGAGGAAGATAAAACATTGACAGATCAATCAGCCATTAGTAGAGCCTTTTTTAAATTTTATGCAAAGCTGTACCAAAAGAAAGAGGTGAACAGAGATTCAATAGCGGAATATTTGGAGAAAGTGAAGCTTCCAGTAATTTCAGAGGAATGGAAAGAGAAGTTAAATAGGGAAGTGACAGAGGAAGAAATAAAAGAAGCTATACAATCAACAAAATTAGGGAAAGGACCGGGACCAGATGGAATAACAGCAAAGTTCTATAGAATGATGGCCAATGAGCTGACACCGTTTCTAAGTGAGGTAATTAACGGAATATTACAAGGCCAAAAGATTCCTGATTCATGGAATGAAGCTAATATATCATTGATCCCGAAAGATGGACAGGATTTGACCAACGTTAAGAATTATCGGCCAATTTCGTTGCTGAATAATGACTATAAAATATTTGCGAAAATTATGGCAGAAAGATTAAAGGGATGGATGTCGGAATCTATTGCAGAAGAACAAGCTGGATTCCTACCCAATAGACAAATTAAGGACAATTTAAGGACAGTAATAAACGCTATTGAATATTACGATAAGCACTGTGATAGGGAAGTTGGTTTCTTTTTTGTAGACGCGGAAAAAGCATTTGACAATTTGAACTGGGATTTTATGTTTGCCACTATGGAAAAGCTGCAAATGGGAGAAAAGTTCACACAAGCAGTTAAAGGAATTTACAAAAACCAGTATGCAGCGATTGTAGTTAATGATGATTTGACTAAAAAATTGAAAATAGGTAAAGGTTCAAGACAAGGTTGCCCATTATCTCCATTGTTGTTCATTTTGATTTTGGAAATTTTGCTGATTCAAATTCGAGAGGACGATACAATCCGTGGCATAAAAATAAAGGAATTTTCCTACAAAGTCAGGGCATTTGCGGATGATGTAATGTTGATAGTGGAAGATCCAATAGACAATATGCCAAAAATAATGGATAAAATAAAGGAATTTGGTGATTTGGCGGGATTTCATGTGAACAAAAAGAAGTCAAAGATATTGTGTAAGAACATGACAAAGCAAAAACAGCAAGAACTAATGGATATAACGGACTGTGAGGTAGCTAATAAAGTGAAATATTTAGGAATTGAGTTGACTGCAAAAAATATAGATTTATTTAAAAATAATTATGAGAAACTGTGGCAACAAATAGAAAGAGATTTGATAAAATGGAATAAATCAAATTGGTCATGGTTGGGAAGAATAGCAGCAGTGAAGATGAATGTGCTACCACGTGTGATGTTTTTGCTGCAAACTATTCCAGTTATCCGAGACTTCAAACAATTTGACAAATGGCAAAGAAAAATTTCAGACTTTGTGTGGGCAGGCAGGAAACCCCGAGTGAAAATGAAGGTATTACAAGGCTCGAAAGAAAGAGGGGGGCTGCAACTGCCAAACATAAGATTATATTACGAAGCAATTTGTCTGACATGGTTAAAAGATTGGATAACGTTAAAAGACCGTAAACTGCTGACTTTGGAGGGACACAAAAAGTTGTTTGGATGGCATGCCTATTTGTGGTATGATAAAGTTAAAGCGGACTCTATGTTTTTGCATCACTATTTCAGAAGAAGCCTTTTCACAATCTGGAAGAAATATAAGAATTACATGGAAAGTGGTATCCCTTCATGGGTGGTACCATATGAAGTAATAGATCCGAGAACTGTTTATAATGAACAACAATGTTTAACTTATAAAGAGATAATGTCGATAGAACATAGAACACCAAAAATAAAGACACAAGAAGAGTTATCTCCTCACTATGGATGGTTACAATATAGGCAAATTAGGGATCTTTACAACTCGGACTATCTAAAGGGAGGAATAAGACTAAAAAACTCGGAGTTAGAAGAAGTGATTCTACAAGAAGGCAAAAAAGATATTTTGAAAATATACAAAATACTTTTAAAATGGTATACGGAAGACGAGACAGTCAAAGTCCAGATGGTGAAATGGGCAATAAACCTTCATAAAGAAATAACAATGGAATTATGGGAATACTTGTGGAAAAATACTTTGAAGATTTCAACTTGTACCAATATTAAAGAGAATGTATACAAAATGATGTATAGGTGGTATTTAACGCCTAAGAAGATTGCGCATGGAAATGCAAATATGTCAGATAAATGCTGGAAATGTAAAAAGCATGAAGGATCATTTTATCATATGTGGTGGACTTGTGAGGTAGCTAAGCAATACTGGGGAGATATAATAGAAATAATTAATGAGGTTTTGCAAACCCCAATAAATAAGAACCCAGAGTTGTTGCTACTGAACTTGGGAATGGAAGAAATTCCAAGGCAGTACAGAACATTGCTATTTTACATGACTACAGCAGCAAGACTTTTGTATGCGCAGAAATGGAAAGTGCAAGAAATACCAACTATAGAAGATTGGATTTACAAATTGCTGTACATGGCTGAGATGGACAAAATGACAAGAAAACTTAAAGATCTTGATCCAAGAGAATATATTGCAGACTGGGAGAAATTGAAACAATATCTAGAAAAAAAATGGGATGTGAAAGGAGGATTGTGGCAGTTTGAGAATTATTAATATGTGACTTTATAAAGGGGAGAGAGAAGTAACTTTACCATTAATGGGGAAACTTAGCTATTAATTAATCTAAGCTAATATTAGTAATAAGGAGATTGTATTAAAAAATAGATAGTTTAAACAGTGAAATGTAGATTGATATATTAGAAAATTGGAGATATAGAAGAATTTGAACATGCTTAGAATAAGTGATATAACATATATAGGATTTAGAAAAATTATGGTTAAGAGTAATATGAGTAATAAGAGGGGTTTGGGGTTGGAAAGCTGTTGGAAGTCAGTAAGGAGGGGGGGAAAGGGTGGGGGCTGATATAATTTAGATAAGACGGGGAATTTGAGTATTGAATAACATTGTATGTACTCACCAATAATTTTTTTTTTTAAAGAAAAATGGCAGAGGAAGATCTCTGACTTTGTGTGGGCAGGCAAGAAACCACGAGTAAAAATGAAAGTTTTGTGTGACGCTAAAGAAAGAGGTGGACTGCAGTTGCCAAATATTAGACTATACCACGAAGCAATATGTTTAGTTTGGTTAAAAGACTGGATGTCACTGAAAGATTGTAAGCTCTTAACATTGGAAGGTTATAAGAAGCTGTTCGGATGGCATGCCTACTTGTGGCAGGATAAAATAAAAGCTGATTCTATGTTTTTGCATCATTATATCAGAAGGAGCCTCTTCACGATCTGGAAAAAATATAAAAAATATCTGGGTGAAGGCATCCCCTCTTGGGTGGTACCGTTTGAAGTGATTGATCCGAGAGCTATCTACAATGAAGAACAATGTTTACCATATAAAGAGATATTGATTATGGAACAGAAAATGATAAGAATTAAATCGGAGGAAGAGTTATCTTCTTGTTACGGATGGTTCCAATATAGACAGATCAGAGACCTTTATAATTTGGATTGTTCAAAAGAAGGAATTAAATGGGAAAACTCAGAGTTGGAAGAGACTATACTACAAGAAAGCAAAAAGAAGATATCTAAGATTTATAAAATACTTTTGAAGTGGTATACAGAGGATGAGACGGTCAAAGTACAGATGGTGAAGTGGGCAATTAATTGTCATAAAGAAATAACAATGGAATCATGGGAATATTTATGAAAAACTACACTGAAGATTTCAACTTGTACCAGTATTAAAGAGAATGTTTATAAAATGATCTATAGATGGTATTTAACGCCAAAGAAGATTGCGCTTGGAAATGCTAACATGTCAGATAAATGCTGGAAATGTAAAAAGCATGAAGGATCATTGTATCATATGTGGTGGACATGTGAAATAGCCAGACAGTTCTGGGGAGATATTATAGAAGTAATAAATGAGATATTGCAGATTCAAATAAAGAAGAACCCAGAACTATTGCTATTGAACTTAAGCATGGAAGATGTTCCTACTCAATACCGAACATTACTATTTTATATGACGACGGCAGCAAGACTTTTATATGCGCAAAAATGGAAGGTGCAAGAAATACCAACTATTGAAGATTGGATGCATAAATTGCTGTACATGGCGGAAATGGATAAAATGACAAGGAAGCTGAGAGATCAGAATCCATCGGAATTTTTTACGGACTGGGGAAGATTGAAAACATATTTAGAAAAGAAGTGGGACGTAAAGGGGGAATTATGGCAATTTGAAAATTATTAGAATGGATTTGTTATTAGAAGAGATAGAGTCTTTACCATATGAAGTATTAGCTAATTGTTAGCCCAAATGTAAGTGGACTTAGAGTTAATAGATATTGTTAGAATTATTAAAGTAGATGTTTTATCCGACTGTTAGTTAGTTTAAATTTAAATATATGTGGAGCTAATATAAAGTAATAGATAATAGATTTTAAGTTTAGAACAATATTTTTGAAGTTAATAGATAGGGCTTAGTTGAATAAAAGAGTAAGTAAACATGAGATAAGGGCCGATTCCAGATGGCCAGAAATTGCGGTTTTTCTGCGGAAATAATCGCTTACCGGCCACACGTTCACTTTCGTCTCCATCCGCTTTGTCTCGCAGCGTGCCGTGCCATCCCGCTTCCGGATGTTCGCACGGCCAACTGAGGTACCCGGGATTGGTTGTTTCCTCCTCGTCACAGTTGACGTCGGGGGCCTTCATTGGTTCGCATTTCAGTTTTTTTTAAAAAATTTTTTTTATGTGTTTTGCGCAAATGCGCAAATGCGCAAATATGCAGGTATGCAAATACGCAGCGTCAACTTTTGTGCATTTGTGCATTTGTGCGCATTTGCGCAGTTCAATGTGCGCAAACGTGCAACTGTGCAAATGGCACCCGGTTTAAAAAAAAAATTAAGGGAATATTGTTGCCGGCCGGCAAAGGAAGGAGGGAAAGGGGAGGGCCTCTCCACGGCGACGAAGCGTCCAGAAGTGTGCAAACCCGCAATACGGCGTTCACACCGTCTGCTTCTGGAGCGCAACACAGCGCCATGAACCGGAGGTAAGCAGGGACGGGACATTATAGGTTTTTACGAGTGAGGTCGCTGGAAAAGCGAAAGCACTCGCTTTATTTGTGCCCGTCTGGAATCGGCCAAGGAGTTACAGAAAAAGGGGACAGATTGGGAATAGATTAGGCTATAGGGTTGGAAAGCTGTTGGAAGTCTTGGAAAAGGGGGGGGAGGGAAAGGGTGGGGGAAAGGATAATGAGATGCTATTTGAAAGTTGTATATTAATATTCTCACCTAATAAAAATTTTCTAAATAAAAAACCGGCCCCCGAGGAAGTGGATGTAACACAAAACAAGCTGATTTTGCCGGCCGCTTGTAGGGCGGGGGGACCCCTTCAGGGGACTCACATCATCTTTGCTGTTCCACCTACCTATAGAAAAAACAACAAAAAAGAGCATCACTAGAACAACAACTGGATACACGTACCTTCACCTACTTCTTCTTCGTATCCACAAGGTCAGTTGAGGAAGGTCGACGTATTCCTACAGATTGGTTTCCTCTTTGAATATAGAGAATCATTTTCAGAAGAGGACTTTTGTCAATTTCTCCAGCATCTTATTCAATCCTTTCTGGACTTAGAGATTCTGTCTACAAGACGCTGTGGGACTGTATGTAAATCATTACGTTCGATTGGAAATTGAGTTGCTCACACATTTATATTTATGGAGTTTTGTGGATTATTACAAAAAAATATATAAAATATTTTTGTATTAACAATTGTACTGAAGAGTATTTGGAAATATTTTCATTGTTCTCTTTATTTTTCTTTATTGTATATATTGACTTTCTTTCCCTTGGCAATTATTTGGGTGGTCTGTAAATTCAGTCTTGAGAAAGCCTCTGTTTTGCTGCTATCTTCTGGGCATGGTCACTGGGGCAGTCGGAGGGGGAGTAGTTGTGAATTTCCTGCATTGTGCAGGGGGGTGGACTAGATGACCCTAGAGGTACCTTCCAACCTATGATTTTATGATTCTATGATTCCATATATGCAGGACATGCTTTATCAGTTTTTATTTTTTGTTTCCACAGGCCCGTGAACTTTCCATTTTGGAAGTCAAGGTGGATAAGGTGGAGAATGAGAAGCTTTTAAAAGGTTAGTCTCTCACCTAGGTATGTAGCCAGCTTGTATGCTCCTAGCCTGTCTGTGGCTCATGAGCAGTGCAAACAAAGTTGGACAGAGGAGAAATGAAGGGCAGGAACAGGAATGATTGGTCCTGTTATCACAGCTTTGTTCCTACAAATGTCTTTTTAGTACTGTCCCTTTCTGGTTGAGCTTGTATCCAGTTTCTGAGACTGGCTGGAACAAAATAGCTGAAAACGGATGAAGTATTGGCAGGGCAAATTTAATTGGTAGCTGTGGAGCGAAGCACATTTTCCTGCACCTCAATTCTCTGCAAATACCTTCTTCCTTCCTCCTCAGCCAGTCTTGGGCCCCTGGGCAGTTTGCTCACTTGTCATGGCACAGGATGGCTCTATGACTTGGCAGGGGGAACGGTCTCACCAGGCATGGAGACTGTCACCATGGCATTCCGAGTGGGGTGAGAATTTCTCTAGGCAAGGGTTGAGTACCCACCAGATTTGATTAACTAGGAATCCTCATTCCCCATGAGTGCCAGATAACAAAGCTTTACTGTATTTAATAATAGACTGTATTTGGTAGCAAAAAACTCTCCTAAAATGTATAACTGTTTTAACAGAAGTTCTAATATTTAAGATGAAGGAAAACATTTCAGTGTTTTACATTTTGATTTTAAAGGAACAGTGAAATTTTAATTTTTTGAAGGTTTTGGATTTCCACCCCCATTTATTGACTATATCAACATAACTTCCTTAATGAGTAATAATAATGGTAATAAATAACACTTGGTATAATAAATTGAATATATTTTGTAATTTGATATTATTTTTGCTATATATAGCTTATGATTAGTATATTTGGACTTAATCAAGTTTTTTTTATGTAGTCCAATTACATGTAGAGGAAAATACCATATAATATCCAGTTAGCTGAACATCTGTATGCAAAAAGGTAGTATGAAATAGATGCAAGTTAAATTGACATCCACTAGGGTGCTGCAGAATTGTGTCAAATAGAGGTGAGAAAGTTTTGGAACTAATTTAAAATAAAAAATAACAAGTGTGCAGTTTGGTATATCTGGTCTAAAAATATACCTGAAAAATACCTTACTGGGAATCTCAGTCAAATCTGGGATTCTCAAGAGACTGGTCATGGCTTCCTGGTTAATTCCACCCCCCCATCGAATCCATCCGATTATGACAATTTTCTCATAGACCCCATGAGAGAATCGTTGCACAATTGAACAGACAGTTCAGCTCTCCTTTATGTGCAATGCCATTCCCTTTGAGAGTAACATCCCTAACCCCCTCTCTTCCTCTCCCCTCTCTTTTTGGCCCAGGAAACCTTTGAAAAGGAAGGGGGGGAACCCTAAGCTGCAATTTCAGGGCAAGAACTACTTGCCTTCCGGCAAGTTCATTAGGCTGGGATTCTTCAGTTCTGTTGGATTTTATTAGTTGTTTTGGGGAAGCTTTAAGTCAGTAGTTGCTCTTGTGTGTTTCTCTATGGTCTCTTTGTCCAGGAGAAAGCACGGGATCCCCCCTCCCCAGGGATACAATGGAGAGTACTTGGGGGCCTATAGAATCAAACCCTTTCACCCAATCTTCTTGAAACGTGAGAGGTTTCTGAAGGGCAGGCAGACTCTACTCTGCTGCAGTTTTGGTGTAGTTTGCATGAAAAACAGACCCTCCAGCCCCTGGAAAGATTCCTCCATAGGGAATAATGAACCCAGTTATTTTCAGAATCTCCAACTAAAACCTGGATCTGAACACAAAACTGGCATTTTTGGACCCAAATATCAGAAAGACCAATATTTATTGGATTCCTGATACCTAAATCTGAAAAATACCCCTAGTAACAATTCTCTTAGAATGAATAGTATTCAGCTACCAGTTGTTTAAGAGCAGAGATGGGCACGAACCTAAACACCAAAAAAACCCATGAACCAGCCCAGTTTGGGGTTTGCGAACCAGGGTTCGTGGAAGCTCATTTCCATGAACTTCCATGAACTGGACTACTGGTTCGTTTGGTTCATATTAAAGGGCCAGTTTAAATGGCCTTTTCCCCAGGGGAAATGGCCATTTAAACTTTTCCTGCCACTTGCAAGAGGCAGGTCCCTTTAAACTATCTGCTGGCAGGGGGCAGGGGGGGCAGCTGATAGTTTAAAGAGACCTGCTGCTTGCAAGGGGCAGGGCCCTTTAAATAGCCCAACCCCCACCCCCGCCTCCCAGCCCCAGCCCCAGCCCCAGCCCCTCACCCCCCAAGCCCCAGCCCCCCACTTACCTTCCCTCTGATGCTGGGGTGGTGGAGGCCTCCTTCACTGGGCAGCAGAGGAGAAGGCAAAAAATGCCCTTTCCGCCCCTCAAATGGCAGCCGTGGCTGCCATTTGAGGGGCGCAGGGCAGCAGAGAAGGTTGAAAAAGCCGTTTTTGGCCTTCTCCTCTGCTGTGTGGGCCTGCAGGCCAGCGAAGGAGGCCTCCACCACCCCAGCATCAGAGGGAAGGTAAGTGGGGGCTAGGTGTTGGGGCTGGGGGGGCGCTGGGGTTTGGGGAGTTTAAAGGGCCCTGCTGCTTGCAAGTGGCAGGTCCCTTTAAACTATCAGCTGGCAGGTGGCGGGGGGGATTCCCCTGCCTGCCAGCTGATCATTTAAAAGGTCCTGCCCCTTGCAAGTGGCAGGAAAGGGCCCTTTAAATGATTAAATGCCCCTTTCCCTGCCGGAAAGGGGCATTTAAACCCCATGAACCATGAACCAGTTTGTAACTGGGCCAGTTCCGTGCCAGTTCATGGTTTGTGGTTCATGGAAACTCCATGAACCACAAACCCAGTGGTTTGTTTTTTTTCTGGTTCGTGCCCATGTGTATTTAAGAGCACAAATATTTAACATAACTTTTTTTTTCAGCCGGAAAAAATCTGGTGCTTACAGTGCCAGAGTCTTATGAAAGAACACAGAAGACAACAAAAGATTTACATTTTTTCCAATTTCACTGTATAAGGAGCTGGGAACCTGTATTAAAAGCCAAGCTTCAGGTAAAGGTCCCTTTTTGTTATCATGTCTGTAGCATTAGGAATATGAAACGATTAGCACTGAATCTACCTCTCCCATGCCTCCCATCAGGTTCCAATGCTGCAACTGTTGGTGATTCAAGTTTTACTATTCTTTGTCTTGGATTTTGATCCAATCCACAATCCAGACCAGACCTGCAGCTTGATAATATAATTATCTATTTGGAACTGCTAATCCTCTTCTCTTTCTCATCTTGGAGTATTTCAAAGCTTATTCTTGGTTTCTTTAGAAAACAGTAAGACTCTAGCAGCACCTGTAAGACTAACTAACATTTGTGGTAGGGTATGAACTTTTGTGAATCACAGCTCACTTCTTCAGAATAGTTTCTTGCAATTCCAAATGAATGTCTTCGCCAAACTGTTCATATTCTTTCTTCTCTCTATATAGGTAACATTTGAAATAATAAATTTAATTTTGGCAATATATTCATTTTGATTGCTGAAATTCTCCCCAGCCATTTATTTATTTATTATTTATTATTTATTTTATTTTTAACCCACCTTCCCCGCAAGCGAGCTCAGGGTGAGGTACAACATTGGTTAAAATACAACTTAAAATCAATTAAAAAACAGATAAAATACTGTGCCCCTTTTGGAGATTTTTAATAATAATAACAATAATAACATTTGATTTATATACCACCCTTTGCATGACTTAACACCCACACTGAGCAGTTTACAAAATGTTATTATTATCCCTACAACAACAAACACCCTATGAGTTGGGTGGAGCTGAGAATGCTCCTAGAAGCTGTGACTGACCCAAGGTTACTCAGCTGGCTTCAAGCGGAGGAGTGGGGAATCAAACCTGGTTCGCCAGATTAGAGTCCTGCACTCTTAACCACTACACCACTTTCTCTCTTTTTCTCAGCTGGGCAACTGATGTATGTATAACTTGCAAACATTCTCTGACCCCATCATCAGGTCTAGTCATGTCAGGTCTAGTCAGGTCTAGTCACTTGTATTTGCCCATCATCTGTATCTCGTGCCACCACCATCTCACTGGACATTGGAGGGCTCTCTTTAACAGGCCTAAAACAGCTTTTATTGTTGCAGTAGAAGTTTCCCCTTCACTTGCACTCATATAGTCAACGTCTAAAAACCACCAAGTCTTGCGTCTTAATTCCAAATTCACTGCTTCTTCTACTTGTCTAACCAGCTAAGTTGTCCTTTTTATTTACTTATTGGCAAAGAAGCTAAGATGCAGCCAAGAAATCTGTTTTGATCTGGCAATTCAGATGCTGTAGAGGAAAGCTTATACAAATCCAAGAGGCAGTCAAAGCAAATTAAGTTTGTGTTATATTGCAAAGTTCTTTGGTACAATCTGGCAAGAGCAACTATTTGACAGGGTAAAGGATAATGGACCAGAAGAAAGGCAAATCCAGGAGACCCGACTGAAAAGCAGTGAAAAAAGCAATAAAATCAGAGCTCAAATTATATATCTCTAGATCAGGGCTGAATCGAGGGGGGGCAGGGAGGTAGTCTGCCCCTGGCTCCACCAAAGAGGGGGTGCTGGGCGCAGCTGCCAGCTGCTGGGAGCATGTGGGCGGTAGCGCGGGTGGCCTCCCAGCCTCCCGCTCTGCCTTTTGCCTGCCCCGCAGGAAAGGGGGCGGCCGGCTTGCTGTGCGCCCTCTGTTCTGCGAGGCAGGCAAAAGGCAGCGCGGGAGGCCGGGAGGCCGCCTGTGCCATTCGCCTGCCCTGCAGGGCAGGAGATGGCTGGCTTGCCATGTGTCCTCTATCCTACAGGGAAGGCAAAAGGCAGTGCGGGATGCTGGGAGGCTGCCCGAGCCATTTGCCTGCCCCGCAGGACAGGGGGTGTGTGGCAAGCCAGCCACCCCCTGTCCTATGGGGCAGGCGAATGGTGCAGGCGGCTTCCCAGCCCTCTGCGCTGCATCTGCCAACTCCACAGCACGTTCTGCCCTATGTGATGATGTCATGGAAATGACGGACTTGGGTTGCTCTGGGCTCAAGAAACCCTAGATCTGGCTCTGCTCTAGATCAGAGCTAGCCCGGACCTGCATGGCCCAGGCTATACCAATCTGGTCAGCTCTTTGAAGGTAAATAGATTTGGTGCTTGGATGGGAGACCACCAAGGAAGACCAGGTTGCTATGCAGAGGCAGGCAATGGCAAACCACCTCTGTTAGTCTCTTGCCTTGAAAACCCAAGCAGGGGTCACCATAAGACAGCTGCAATTTAACAACACTTCACACACACAGTACCGACAAGTCAACTTTCTCTGGGCTGAGGTGCAAAGCTTAAGCATATGCCTTGGGGATTCATTTTTTTTTTCTATAAGAAGGTTAAAATGAAACTATTGATCTATACTCAGAAATGCTTATTTTTCAATATATTTAATACCTTTTTAGTGATCAGTTGAAAATCTTGTGATTTTTGTTTCCCCTAGAGTGTTACATATACAGGGGACAGTGATTCCAATTACCCTTTAATTCTACCCTTGAAATGCCTTCATGTGGGACAACAACATGAAGTAGTCCTACCAACAAAGAACGTAAGTGTTGAATCTTTTGTTTCATCTTTATCTTTGCTGAACACTGGTGATATTCTCAAAAGCATCCTGAAAGTTTCCTTCCTAATGAAATCCATGTTGTTTACTCTGTTGAATTGCATAAAAGATGGATGGGGAGATATAAGACAGTGTTCTTCACTGTGGGGAGATATAAGACAGCGCTATTCAAACTTGTATGTTTTTATAATAGTCAAAACTGTAAGACATTGATGTCATACACTTTGTATTCAGATCAGATCAGATTATTTATTTACAGTTAATAACCAGTACAGACTTATAAAAACATAAGTGAGTATCATACACAAAATACACCACTTTGTAAAAATAATTATATAAAAACTTGGCAATATAAATACAAAAGTGTGGACTTTCAGGATTAAAAATAAAAGCAGATGTTACTCCTTTGCACATTCCCTGCGGATTCTACAAGCTGCGGCTAAAAATCTGGCACTAGCCAACGTGATCTGGGGATCGGCACCTAACAGGAGCTTATTAGTTAGCTCTGTGTCAGGGAGGCTCGAAAGCTTCTTCAATACAGGTTGGATATGCTTTATACGTATTTCGTGGTAGAACCTACAGGCAAGCATAATATGCTCAATTGTTTCTACTTTCCCTGCCTTGCATGGACAAACTCTCTCAGCCATTGGGACCTTCTTATAACAGCCTTCAAGTACTGCAGATGGAAATGTATTACATCGGGCCAATGAGAAAGCCCTATGATGGGACGGGATCTCCAGATTTGATAGATAGGAGGCTGGAGAAACCACATATCTTGTTTGCAAGGGGGCTAGGAAATTGGAGACCTTAGCAAGATCCCTCTGTCTTTCGACATCCAATATACGCTGTTTGACCATGGTCCTTGCCTGGCAGGGGAGACACCACGATCACTTTGTATTCCCTGATGACTCACTGCCTAATCTCATAATCCCCTAAAAGTTACCTGATCCAAATTTTAGTAACAAAGAACAGTGGTAGTTTATTGCCATAAAACATTAGCTGGTTGGAAATTATTATTAACAAACTAAAGCATTGAGTGTACATTAAAAAGTAATAGTCTTTCACTGACCTTTTAACACAGATTTAAAATATACTGCTCTGCCAGCTATTGAGGAAGTCTGGCTGCCTTCAACTGTCTTCTTCCTTCCAAAAATATTTTTGTGAGGTCTTGCAGCTGCCAAACCAGTATTTCCATTCTGCTAATGAAAGACGTGCTGCTGCCGTAACCTGGCCCAGAACAGGGTTGCAGAAAAGTTGCATTTCATTTAGGAATGAACCGCAGTACTTTCTGATAACAATATGCCCAGAAAAAGGTGGTTTCAGATGTTTGAGAAGTACATCTTGTTTACCTGTTTAATGGAGTATCTGAAGCAGATGTTCATGCACCTCCATGTGGGAAAATGCAAAGGTTCTCCACACACCTGAGAGTCGCCATAAAGGAAAATGCACAATACTCTCCATTATGGCTGCCAGCCCTGCACTGGTAAATGCTGGGAAATGTTCGAGCTGGTGCCTGGGGAGGGTGGAGTTTCAGAGGAAATTATATCACTTCAGGGTGACTTTACCATAGAGAATGGTATAGTATATTTTAACAGTATATTTTAAATCTGTGTTAAAAGGTGGCTAACAAAATAGCAAAAGCTTCAAGGAAACAAACAAAAGCTACAAGAAAAGCACTAACATGTAGGTCAACCAAGTCTCTGGAGAGGTTACTTATACATTTTTAAAATAAGCATTAATGTAGAAGAAAATGCAAAATCCAGGTATAGTTCATGATATATCTTTCATATATTGTGTGTCTTTTGTGGCATACATAAACAGTGGTTATTCATATTGGCTAAAAGGAGCCAGTCACGGCTTTCCAACAGATGTTGATGCCATGTAACATGTGTATGCAATCATCACGCTTGATGAATTACATCTGAGTTTCTTACTCATATCTAAATAGGAAAGCTTATCACTGCACATACCTGTTTCATTTGCCCTTTTATGTTGTCTTCATATGGATATCATTTGCTTTCAGGGTGGGACTCTGGAATTGCACCTCCGGGTAACTGGCTGGTAAGGATTTTCTCTTTTTCTTTAATACTAGCTCCAAGGCATGTAGAAGGGAAGGGAGCCTACTGGCTGCTTAAATGGAGACCCGGGCCCAGCGGGAGATACTGTCGTTCTGCTGGTCCTGTAAGACAGAAAAGGGGAGGGATGGCAAACCCCGTAACAATCTGGTATGAAGGAAAGGGCAAGCCCACGGGGAATACAATGAAACAATGCTTCACAAAGTGTTCAATTTTTAAAGTGCCAGTGCTGTATAATTTAAACATTCATACATATTTGTGCAGTTCTTTCAGGAACAAGAATGAATCCAATATACAGAAAGTGCATTCAAGATTATTGCAACATGTCCGGGTGTAATAGAGTTTATATAAATTTAAATCCTTGCATTAGTCTCTTTCCTTCTTTCTGGTGTCCTTTCCATGCACAGAGCAAATGCAGAGGTGGGAGAGATGTAGAAATCCTCCTCAGGCCCAATCTGGGGCCGGGTTAGAAACCACAGATTTCCTGTCCTCTTCTACGGGAGCACTGCCTCTGATTCCATATGGTCGGAGATTCTCATATTACATCAACCGGATAGGGCGGCCGTCTATTCCAGGGTGCGCCTTTGGGGTGGGGTGGGGGGTTCTCCCCACCATTGCACTTGGTTAATTTATTTCATTATTGTTTTGTATGTTGATTTTAGTATTGTTGTTTTCTTGTTTTTATTGATTTTAACTTGTTCACCGCCCAGAGCCCCTGAGGATGGGTGGTATATAAATTGAAATATAAATAATAAAAAAGGTTATTGGAAGAAGTTGTAAAATTCTTGTCAGTCTTTAAAGTAAGAACACAGCTGTGTTGTAGGTTAACTTGTGCCTGTTTTTAACATTGCCAACTCTGGGTAGAGAAATTCCTGGAGATTTGGGGCTGGTGCCTGTGGAGGATGGAGTTTGGGGAAGAGAGGGAGCTCAGCGAGGATATGATACCATAGAGTCTGCTCTCTGAAGCTTCCATTTCCTTCAGGGAAGCTGATCCTTGTAGTCTAGAAGGCAAAAATATACATATAAAATTTTCTCACTGTGCTCTGGAGCAACTAGCAATGTAAAGGGAGAGACTGATGGGTAGTCTGAGTTCCTTGGCAAAAAGGGACACATGGGAAGCATTTCTAGGGATTAAATGCCTTCTGGGGCTCTGCTCCCCTTGGTTGACTGCCATACTGGGCAGGATAGAATCATTCATCCTTCCCACAGGGAAGGCAAGCATCCTTCTCCTGTCTGATGAGCAAAGAGGGCGATTCCCATGTGAATATTGCTTGCATTTTAAATCCGAAAGAAAACATTATTAAAGTAATGCTGCTACTTGGAAGACTTAATGCCAAAGATAAAAGATGGCTTGAATTAGGTAGGTGTCTTTTCTTGAGTCTTTGATCACTTGTTTGCCCTGGCTTGGCTTCTGTTGGGAAGTTGGTCTTGTCCCCACTTTGCCACAGCATTGTGGTGCTTTTGTGCACCTCCTAGGTATCCATCATCTTCCTTGCATTCTTTCCTCAGCCTACTTTGTTGCAATGTTTTTGGACTGGAAAGTCCAGATCATCTTGGTTCTGCCCACATCAGTGCTATTTTCCTTGTCCTGATTCTTCATGAAGGCAGGGTAGCCATCCTCTCCCCACCACTGGAGGGCTTTTTTTAAAAACTCAGCAATTGTCATATAATTATAGCATATTGAAATAACAGTCAGTCTATGAGGGTCTCAGAATCCCCAGCTTTCATTTTTTTAAAGAAGTAAGCCTCTACCCACTTTCTTTGGGTCAATATTCCTTTCCCTTTATATCTCTGTAACAAAAAAGGCAGAGACTGACTTTTTTAAAAAAGGAAAGCTTGGAATTCAGAAAAACTGTTAGACTGTTATAATGTTATAACAATAAGTCAGTCTCTGATTTTTTAAAAATTGAAAAATACCCTGGTTGTGGAGGGGGAGAGGAAGACTTTGGTACGGAAACATGCCATATGGAAGCCTCTATGGCTCTGCACTGTCAGCAACTGCAGGAGCAGCAGGGAAACGACACAAGCCCATCCCCATGTGGGGATGTTGTTGTTAAATGTCAGTACAATGATTCTCCATCTGTCACCTAGGCCACATCTAGGTGATGATGGCTCTATCTCTGTTTCAGGACTCCGAATCTTGATGTGCGTTTGGGATATGAGCTGTGTGCTGAGGAACAGGATTTCCTACACAAAAGGAAGAAGGTGGTTGCAGATGCCTTGAATAAGCTTTTTAACCTAAGAAGAAATCTACTCGAGCATGAGGTGTGTGCTACCATCCTATGATGATCCGAAGGATGTCCTAAAAATGTGGTGACTCAGATGTCTGGATAGTTTGAATTTTTTTACACAGATCTGCACTGGCTATCTGTGAACTTGCTGAAGTTTCATACACGTGAGGTTCTGGAATGGCAATTTTATTGTCATTCACATTTATCATGTTCAAGCCTGCACAGAGTCCTGTGAACTTTATTGTGCCTAATTAAGTTGACATAACAGTGGTGCTCTATTCTAGAACAGAGAACCTCTGCGCTTTTCATTGGTAAAGCAGCTTTGTACATGTGAGATGAGAATCAGTATAGCATAGTAACTGGAGTGCTGGTTTGTGATCAGAGAGATTTGGGTCTGAATACCACTTTAGTCCTTGGTTGGGCTGATCTAATTTCCCCATCAGTAATGCTTGGATAATGCTGATCTTCCATTCAGAAAGAGTGTGATAAAGATTGTTCTGCATTCTAGAATGTAAATAAAGTGGACATAAAGTAAAATGGCTTTAATTCACAGATTGCAAATACATGATTATGGGTTCAAACTGCAGACATACATGGTGGATTTGATGGTTTTAATATACTCACTCCAAGTCCACAAACTATCTGTGAATTAATAGCAATTCATTTTCAGATCAGTAGGTGTTTTTGTATATGTGTGTGAGAGAGCAACCTGGAAAATCAGCATGTTGTCTAAGCAGCTGCTGCATTAAACAACCATGCTAATTTACAAGTTTTAATCTACCATGATCATGTAAAGCAAACAAGGGTGTGGCCCTGAGCACATATAGACCACCTCTCCCTCGCCACTGAATAACCAGACAGATCACCCCAAACTCAAAATTAGGAGCAGATTTGGTGGTGCCATGAGACAGTAGATTCCAGAAGGAGTGCTGTTTTTCTGTCTACAGTCTTCATTTCTGTGTGCCATTAGAAATGAGTTCCAGTCCAGAATTGGGAGATACTGTTATTTTATTTTCTGCCTTCAAGTGCAAATAGATTTAGAGGTAAAGGCTGTCCAAAGCAGGAGAGAAAATTTCTGGGTGGATTTAAATCCAGATGCCTCTCATTTTAAGCATCAAGTACTGACCTTTCACTGGTGACATAAAAGAATGTAACTTGAATGGCACGAGTCTAGAAATAGGATCCAAACAGCTGTGATCATGAATTTTCCATTTGGCTTCTGTGCATTATGTGGGTTGCTCTGCTATAGCAGATCATGATTCATAATCCCCTCCCCAGCTCTCCTGATGCACTGAGTTCTTTGGGGTTTATTTCTAGGTAAATTTGTATAATGTAGCCTTGGATAATTTTTGCCTTTTTATCTCCTGAGACTCTCTCTGCCATGCATGTGATGTTATACCAATTAAGGAATTGGTTCTGGGTATTGATGTTGGATGTTTTGCCCAGTTGATTTAGCAATTCATTTATTTGCTCACTGCAGGAAGCTGGTTCTAAATTGGCATAAAATTTCCTACCAACTAAATCCAATGACTTCAGTAAGCAATATTTTTTCAACCAGTTGAAAGCAGCAGCATTTACTCTTGTTTGGTTTTGTTAAGGAGATGCTGGAATGAGAAGTTATATCAGCAAGTACATCAACAAGGAAGGGATGTGTGAGCGTGTCTAGAACTGAGGCTTATAGGGAAAAATGCAGAATTTTAAAAATCAGTTCTGGGCTCCAAGATATGCATGGAGTGACCCTGACTACTCTGAGTCTTAGTTCCTTTCTCAGTTTTAGATTCCTGCAAATTTGTCCCAAATTGGCTTTAATCCAGGCTTGTGGATCATGGACGTAATAACCATGGCAACTGAACAGCAAATAGGTGATTAAAGTCTTTGCAGATAATTCTTGATTGAATTTATTTACCCATTAGGCATTGAATCACCATAATACACTCAGTTTTATGTATCATAAGATCAGCCTTGGGACTGGCAACCAGGACTTATCAAAGGGTGAATCTGTGGTATTTTCAAGTTCTTTTTTAGAATTCACAAATATTTAGTTGATTTGTTACATTTTTAACAGGTCCCTGTGGTAGCTCTTATGGCAACAGGAGGTGGAGTCAGAGCGATGGTAGCATTTTATGGTCATCTGTTAGCACTCCAGAAATTAAAGATTTTGGATTGTGTTACCTATATCACCTCTGCTTCTGGATCAACATGGTAAGTTCATAAAGTTTGTTATATTTGATTAGAATCTCTGTTACACTGGTTGTAAGCCGGAGGAAGTCATACATTATGAAGACTAGTTCAATGTAATGGAACTTAAGCTAACATATTAACACTTGACTTCAGTATAACGTATCACATCTAGGAGACTCTCTAGCCCACACTTGCTGATATCTTAGTATGTGAGCCAATCCAGACTAAATTTTCCATCACTGGAATGGAACTTTTGTGCCCACCCACCCCCAACAGCAGCCCACTGATCTGCAGGGATAGGGGACCCTGACGGGGTCTGCAGCAGGAAGGGGAAGTCACTAGAAATTGCCAAGTTAGTCCAGTTCTGCATAGGAAGTTGAGAAAACTGTGTCTAATTCTGCCTCAGCTGCTGAGGTACTTTTCGCACTCAGGTTTTAAGGCGTGTCTGTACCTGTTCTGTTCCATGTTTGCAGGGGATTCACACTTGCAAGCTGTTCTGTTCCATGTTTGCAGGGGTTTCACACTTGCAAGCTAGTCATGGGATGTGGTGCCGCTCTTTTTCCCCATTACCCCGATTTTTCTCCCTGTGAACATATGGCGATGTTAATTTTTAATCAGCTGCCCAGTTGGGGCTGACCCGATTAATGCCAGTGTGAACACTTTGCAGCGCTTCCCCCCTCCTTTTCCCTGGGAGCTGATTGGTTTGTGTGGAATTAACCACACCCACCAAAGTCAGCTATCTGAACTCCTTTTCCACCATTTTTTTGGCCTCTCTGCAGCCCTCCCATGCAAGCAGAGCAGGCCCACAGCAGCTCAGCTGGAGTGGCTGCTCTCCTCTGCAGCCCTCCTGTCAACCACCCACCTACCCCACTTTTCCCAGTGGTAAGACAGGACTTCAATTTGTACCGCACCTTTTAAAAAACTTTGATCATGTGTAGTAATGTTTCTATATTACTACATCTTCTGACCAACAAGGTTCCCCCATGACCCCCTTCAACCACCCACCCCACTCTTCCCAGGGGTAAGGCAAGACTTCCCTTTCCAGGAGTAATGCATGGTGTGTGGAGGGGGAGCAGACTCATATCCACCCCTAGCTCAGATGAGATGCATTGAGCCGCAGCTTGACTGTGGTGCCCTCTCTTACTGCAGCCTCGCTGTGGAGCAGGAGAGCGGGCGTCCCCGCCAAGCTGTGGCTCGGCAAGTCTCATCTGAGCTAGGGGGTAGGTATGAATCTGCTCCCCCCCCCCCCGTGCCTTACCCCTGGGGAAGGAAATCCTGCCTTACCCCTGGGAAGAGTGGGGTGGGGTGGGTGGTTGAAGGGGGGGCATGGGGGGTGCCTTGTCAGTCAGAAGATGTAGTAACGTAGAAATGTTACTACACATGCTCAAAGTAAAAAACAACAGCAACAATGGTGACATGCACTGCAATGCCCGGAAAGCCCGAAACTGAACAGAGGCACCAAGGAAGGTCTGAAAGGAATCACAAGAGGCCAAATCGAAACTGCTGGGAACAGTGTGAAAGGAGTGGGTGCCAAGCCGAAGCCACTGTGATCGTCCTGACTGCTCAGAAATGGCTCTTTAAGTGTAAAAGGGGCTCGAGTCATGTGGCTCCTGTTCTTCAGCCTCAGTTCTGCTATTAGTAAAGCAAGATTTAGAGTTATCAAATAAGATAATTTCCTTGAGCCATACTGTATATTATGTGTCTATTACTAGAATTAGTTAGAATAATAAAGTTTTCAGATCATATGTCAATATGTTTAAAAGAATGGATGTTCAGGTTCTTTTAAATATTTTCCGATGAGATCATTCATGAAGAAAAGTAAGAGTTGGGGGCTAATGAGAAGGCCGGCCGGCCTAGAAAAGAACCTATTTGGCTTTATTTGCTTCCAGAAGCTTGTTTCACTTAATGTTCTGATGGTGAGGCTGCAGCCTGGAATGAATGCCTTCTTGGCTCTCCTTTGTGGGATTAGCTGTTTGCACAGCACTGTAGTCATCTGGTTCAAGTTTGCCAGAGTGGCAACCCAGAGGGCAGTTTTGCCTTTAATCCTAAAATAAGGCATAGGCCAAGAGGCATTATTCAGCCCCTGAGATTGCTAAGAGGAGGGGAAGAGAGCCTTATGGTGTTACCAGAGGAAGACATGAACCAGCAGAAGAGGCAGCTGAATACTAGTCCCCTCCCATCTCATGCCTTGCTGATATGTGAGCCCCATGTGTGACTGGGTATATCAGTGTTTGTTTTAATCACTCAGCTCATCCCCTCTTTTGAAGGGAGAGGGTTAGCCAGAGTGGTTAACATTTTTGCAGGATTGTCACAAGTACATGGGCAGCACTTAGAAGAACAATATTCATGCAGAACAGCATCCATGCAGTTTACAGTGTTGAGCAGCATCGCCAGGGTAATACATATCATGGATCTCAAGCACATTGCTCCTTGCCTAGTAGTGGCTTCATTTGTTTTCCTCCACTGGGGACCTCCAAACAGAATTAAGGATGGCCATGTCAGTTATGTTTGCATCTAGTTGTGAGGCTTGTGTGTGCAGAGGAGGGCAGAATTTTCAGCATGCTCTTGGCTCCAAGATATGCTTCAAATGACCTCGACTTTTCACTTGCAAGATAGAATCAATGTTAGCATTGATTCTGTACCTTTCCCACAAATATCTCTAATCTTTATGTACATTGATGCTTTTTGCACTAGGGCTTCTTTTGTAACTAGTGGTTCCTATTCCCCCCTCTCCCCCTTCAGGACCTTAACGGACTTGTATAAACATTCTGACTGGTCACGTAGATCTTTAGAACTGTCCATCAAAGAAGCTAAAAACAAGGTCTTGAGGAGCAAATGGGATGTTATTTCCATCAACCAGCTGAAATATTATCACAAGATGCTGACTGAGCATTGTAAGAATGGACACCTCGTATCTTTTACAGCTCTCTGGGGCCTTGTTCAAGCAGCTTGCTTAAATGATAAAGTAAGTTTAAGACATGTAATATGAAAACATTATTCTTATTATTTACAGTAGCCTACAATAGTGGGTGGTGCAGGGACATGATGGGCTTTCTTATAAGGAAGGGAATCTGTCTTAATGTGTGAGCCTTGGCAGGTACTTAATTATGCTGTCTATATATAACAGCTATCTTCCTTATTCTGGCAATTTGTGCTTTCTGAATGCTGTTGATGTCACATACCACAGAGTAACTCTTTAGATGACAATTACTTCTGTGTAAGTGGTTTGAGCAATTTAATCATAACAGAGAAATAAGAGCGTTCATATTGTAGCCATAAAATATTGGTGCCAAAATGGCTGTCTTCTAATTTGGATTTCTGCTCCATCCTCTCTTGGCTGTGAGCAGGGTAGAATAATTTTATCTATTTATTGTGACAGCTTGACATATAATTTGAAAACATAAAAATATATTTTGTAAACAATTCATGTTATATAAGGGAGAAACTACTTTGCTCAGAAGCAGTAGCATATAATATCACTCCACCATCACATAAAACTAAAAGCATTTTTAAAAATTTTCTAGAAGAAAAGAACATGACAAAACTTTCAAAAACACTATCAAGAAAAGAGGGGTGGGGTTAGTATAATAGAAAATATATTATGATTAATTGTTTTTGTTTTGCTCTAAAATTAAAAAGTATTTATTTATTTATTTATTTATTTCTAATCTCTCACTGAGACTCAAGGTGGATTACACAATGTAGGTCAACACAAACAACAGCAGGGACAATCAATAAGTTTTTTTTATTATACAAACATTTTATTATACAAATATACAAAGTATAAACTATAATTTTTTTTTCAAAAACCATAATCATATATTTATATAGAACTTACTTAAATTTTACTTTTAATATTTCCCACCTATCTTCATATCTAATAACATTTTTGTTGTAATCATATATTGCCTAACTCTTTCCTTCTATCAATTTTGCATCCATATTATTATACAGCTTTTTAACTTTACTTTTATTGCAGTAACATTTTATAATTTTTTCCTAATAGATGTCTTAAATGTCCAGTGATTAATTGTTCAAAAGTCATTTTCTTTCTGCTTGCCAGGATTTTATTTTCCCATATTTATCCATCATATACTCATAAGTCATATAATCAATTTTCTTTCTTGTACTATTGTCACAATAGACATCATCTGGGTGAGGTTGGTGGACTTACTCTAAATAAACATTTGATAAAGAATACTACACTGTAAGGGTAGCAGAACTTTGAAAACAAGCAAAAATCTGATACAAGGATGAAAACAAAAACAAAAGCTAGTTGACATGACATATTACATGATGTAGAACTATCCAGTAGGAGCATACTTACAGCAACAGACAGTACACCGTACTTAGTATAGTATAGTATAGTATAGTATAGTATAGTATAGTATAGTATAGTATAGTATAGTATAGTATAGTATAGTATAGTATAGTATAAGTGAGGGACCAGCAAGGATTTGTGGGAGGCATCACCCCCACCATGCCTTCTTTCCCTTCTCTGCCCTCCATAGCCTCTCCCTTTTCCCTGCTTCCTTTCACTTTTGTCTCCCCCCATCTTCACCCCCTCCCCTAGCAGCCTCTCCCCTATGACCCAGTTGCATGGTGGAGAATCTGCAAGGACTTGTGGGGGGTTCTTCACTTCTCTCTGTTATCTCTGTCCCCATACTTTCCCCTATATCCCCCTTTCCCTTCTCCTGGCAGCCTCCAGATGTTCATCATTTCCTACACCCTTCTTTTCACACCAAACAACTTATCTTTTACCTGTCCCCCATCTCCATCTGTATTTATTAGTTACTTCATTCACATACGGCCTTTCTCTATAATGGGGACCTCAAACATCATTCTTCTTGCCTCCGTATTAACCTCACAACAACCCTGAGAGGTAGGTTAGGCTGGGAGTATGTGATTGGACCAGTCACCCAGTGAACTTCCACAGCAGAGTGGCGAGTCTCTTACATCCTGCTCTGAAACTCTAACCAGTACACTATACTGGCTTTTGGGAGGGGGTTGCTGTTGAACTGTAGCAAGCAGCTGGGCCTGGGTGAATCATGCAAGTCATGTGGTATCAAGTTGTCTGGAAAGAGCCCTGCCTCTCGGTTTGCCTTTTCCTGACAGAAGCCAAGCCTGAATAACAGTTATAGTTTACCTTGCAGCAGCCACTGAGAACATCTGATTCTTACAGCTACAGGACCTCCTTTTATCATTTTGGGTTTTTTTTAACACTCCCCCTAGATATTTTTTTTAGATTCCAGATTTTTCTGCAACCCTAGAGCATTTTTTAAATATGTAGGAAGATCTGTCTTGTCTGTTCATGGCTCTAATCTCTGGATTTAAATATCCTCATATCAGGGCCACTTGGCTATATAGCATAGCATAGCATAGATATAGCAATTAAATTGCTTCTCATAGCACTTTTCTTTAGCCTAGTGATCCCCAACATAGTGCCTGTGGGTGCCATGGTGCCCATTGGTGGGTTTCCTGATGCCTGTTTGTTTCTTTTGTTTGATGTATTGTCGAAGGCTTTCACGGCCGGAGAACGATGGTTGTTGTGGGTTTTCCGGGCTGTATTGCCGTGGTTTTGGCATTGTAGTTCCTGACGTTTCGCCAGCAGCTGTGGCTGGCATCTTCAGAGGTGTAGCACCAAAAGACAGAGATCTCTCAGTGTCACAGTGTGGAAAAGATGTAGGTCATTTGTATCTACTCAGGAGGGGTGGGGTTGAGCTGAGTCATCCTGTAAGAGTTTCCCAGGGTGTGGAATGCTAATGGTGGGACAACCAAGGAAAAACAGTCTCCTACAGGAAAAGTGTTTTTGCCATATATCAAAGGAATTACTGATCAGATGGGAAAGCTTATGAAAAAGCATAACCTTCAAGCAGTATTCAGACCCACCCGAAAAATACAACAGATGCTACGATCAGCAAAAGACAGTAGAGACCCCCTCACCTCTGCAGGAGTATACCGTATACCCTGCAGCTGTGGACAAGTTTACATCGGGACCACAAAGCGTAGCATCCAGACAAGAATAAAAGAACATGAAAGACACTGCAGGCTTGGACAACCTGAAAAATCAGCAGTGGCTGAACATAGCCTAACGCAAACAGGGCACAGTATCTTATTCCAGGACACCAAAATACTGGACAACACTTCCAACTACTTTGTCAGACTGCACAGGGAAGCCATTGAAATTCACAAGCATAAGCAAAACTTCAACAGGAAAGAAGAAACCTTAAGAATGAACAGAGCATGGTTTCCAGTTCTGAAAAACACCAGGCTAACAAAACATTCTATCCCCGACAATAGCCCTGCAGAGAAGATTAGCACATCAAGTACCAATCCATATGCAAAAGAACCTCCTCAGGATACAGTGAAGCCTCCCTCCATTAGCATTCCACACCCTGGGAAACTCTTACAGGATGACTCAGCTCAACCCCACCCCTCCTGAGTAGATACAAATGACCTACATCTTTTCCACACTGTGACACTGAGAGATCTCTGTCTTTTGGTGCTACACCTCTGAAGATGCCAGCCACAGCTGCTGGCGAAACGTCAGGAACTACAATGCCAAGACCACGGCAATACAGCCCGGAAAACCCACAACAACCATTTCTTTTGTTTGTTTGTTTATATATTGGATTTATATCCCTCCCTCCCCCCAGGCAGGCTCAGGGTGGGTCACAACATCATATTATAACAATTACAACAATATATACAATATACAATATACACACACACACACCATAAAATACACCATATATATAAAATATAACTTAAAACAATATTAAACAATAAAACATAGTCCAACAAGGGCCCCTAAGATGTGGCAGGGTGGTAACTTCAGTACATATCACCATGGGTAGGCACAACAGATCTCAGTTAGGCTTTGGAAGTGGAGCAGACCAGGCAGCTCCTCAACCATTTTCAGAGGCCTGGTGGAACATCTTTGACAAAGCATTTCTTCTCCAAACTCCAGAGGAGCAGGAGGTACTTTAGATCAACAGAGGAGGCATCACCTTTGTATCTGCAGGGAACACCTGTTCAGAAACAGTGGCCTCCTTCATATGAAGAAATTTGAATTGCAATCTCCCAATATTTTGTGATTGGCCCCAATGCTATGTTACAGCTATTTAGTGATTGCCTGCCATGACACCCATTTTATGGTCATGCCTGTCAGGTGTTCAGGATCACCTGTCATATTCAATATCCCCTGCAGCTGAAGCTGATGTTGTTGGAGTGTTTCTGGGGTGTTTCTGTTATTTGAACCTGGAGTGAGAAACTGGGAACGGAAGGTGTTTGTTCCTGTTGTAATCTCTCCCGAGCCTGTAATCTCTCCTGAGCTTGGGAGCCTGCTTGACCTTGAGCAGTCCATGAATCACACATCCTGTTTTCCTGAATGCAGAGTTAGAGAACTGTTAGGAGAAAGGGGGGTGTAGAATTAGGAGTAGCCTTGGGGAACTTATATCTGTGTGATACTTGTCTGCAGTCATCAGTCCTAGCAAAGATGGCTTAAATGTATGATACAGTCATCAACAAAAAACTTTTACTCATGAAGTGAAGTCTCTTGAGAATTGCCTGGCATCCTTACAGATTGCTAGGACTGCCATTCTTTAACCTTCAGATCGAACTCACTGTAGACTCCTAACTCCGAGCCATGGCAGCTGAGGGAAGCAAGGGGACCAGTGCAGCAGAGCTCACCATGGGAATTCTTAAAGACCCCACCAAGGAGCGTGGGCCCAGCACAGTAACATTGGCTGAGCCAGAGCTAGTGCAAGACTCTGCACAGGTGTTTCCTGGAAGTTTATTGATTACAGAGCTTGGATGAAGGGGACCCCGCAAGTGGTGTTGGCCAGGAGGGAGCTGGGCCCGAGAGATTGTCAGAGAGCCCAGCTCCACAGACTATCCCTGATCCAATGGGATGATTTCCCTGAGGAAAGGGGGGGGAGGTGATGAGGAATTAGGAGGGAGGGGAATGCTGGAAGCACCCTCTGCTGAAGAAGTGCAAGAAATCTGAGCCTAGTTGGGGAGATGAGGTGTGAATTCAGTGCTTTCATGGAGAATATTCAAGAGATGATGCTGACAGACTTCCAACCCAGTCCGCCCGGAGGCCAAGGTGACTAGCTGGGTCAAGCTGCCCAAGGGCCACAAGACCAGCTGTTCGCCCCTCCCCCAGATGGGCAAGAAGCACTGGCACCACAAGGAGCCCCGGTGCCAGCTGGCCCACTGGCCCAACCAGTACACCCAGTGGGAGCCCCCACTGGGCCGATCCCTGGACCTCCACCGCAGCTGCTGTGGGGGCTACAGAAACTAGAAGCCCACTTTGAGGGGGACCCAGAGGAGTTGGGGTACTTCTTAGTGCAAGCAGCAGAATTCTTGAGAGAATGAGGCCACACCTTCCCTGTTGAAGCCAGCCAGGTACGCTTCTTGGGCTCCTGTTTGGGGGGGAGAAGTAGCTAAATGGTATGTAACTCTCTACACAGCTTGGGCCCTAGGGCTTCAGAGTGTGAGAGCCTTTATGCATGTAATGTGGGCGCAGAACAAAGATCCCCTCGATGACGAGAGAGCAAGAACCAAACTGAAGTGCATGCGGCAGGGGAACTGCCTGGTGCGCGAGTTTATAGCCTAGTTTAGAGTGTGTACTGCTAAAGTTCAAGATTGGACTGAATTGGTGAAGGTGGAGTTTTTCCATGCCAGCTTGAATCCAGACTTAGTGACCAAAGCCATGGTGCAAGATGACCCACATACCCTGCTGGGGTGGATACAACTGGCATGTGAGATTGAAAACAGAGAGGAGGTCGTAGAGCTACTTCGCTTGCAACACCAAGCTGGCCAACATCAGAGAGCCACCAAGAGAGAAAGAGGAGAAAGCCTTGCATGAGAGGACCAATCCCGTCAGGCAAGATGGAGAAGAGGAGGAATCAAGGGCAGGCCACTTTGCCACAAAATGCCAGGGGTTGAGGAAAAGTCTCCGCAAGAGAAAGAAGGGGCCCCAGAGCAGCCTGGCTGGGAGGCTGAGAAAGGGAGGAGCAGCAGCCCCAACTCGCCTGAGATGAGCAGCAGCATCCCAAGAGTGCGAGAAGGCAGCAGCAGGAACCAGGATGGGAGAAGCACCTGAGAGACTGGGAGAGGGATCTCCTTCCAGCATTGAGGAGGAAGAGCTAGTGGGAAACTACCCAGACCTGCTGTGACAGGCACCCATCAGCAGGTCAAAGAAGAGCAGGTGCCAAGCATGGTGAGAGAAAAGGGAACCGTATTTTCCCTCCCCATTACAATAGTACACCCTAGAAGGGGGACGAGTGGGAAACGGCCTTTAACACCCGCTTGGGACAGTTTGAGTACCTTGTCATGCTGTTTGGACTTCAAGGGACATCTGGAGTCCCTTTAACACCCCCTTGGGACTGTTTGAGTACCTAGTAATGCTGTCTGGACTTCAAGGTGCAGAGGAGTTAGCCGTGTTAGTCTGTAGTAGCAAAATCAAAAAGGTGCTACTGGACTCTTTTTGATTGGACTTCAAGGGACATCTGTGGTTCTTGAAAGCTAATGTTACCATAAAGTTGGTTAGTCTTAAAGATGCTACTGGACTCTTTCTATTTTGCGACTACAGACTAACACGGCTAACTCCTCTGGATCCATAAAAATAATGGCATACTCCACAGGCACCTGTGCAACAGGAAAAGCCAAATGCTCCTCCTCAAGAGCAGCCCTCTGGATCTGGATTCTTCATGAATCTGATTTAATGAAGTATTGCATAAATACCTGTACAAAGGAGCGGTTGTTTATCTTGATGATGTTCTGATCTATTCGGATGATTATGACCCACAAGTGAAGTTGGTAAGGGAGGTTTTAAGTACCCTTTGTAAGAACAAAATGTATGCAAACTTGTCAAGGTATGAGTTTCATAGAACTGAGGTGGTCTTCCTGGGCTACAGAGTGTCCAAGGAAGGACTTGGGATGGACCCTGCTAGAGATGTGTTGGTATGGGAGGCTCCTAAAACAAGACGGCAATTACACTCCTTCCTGGGCTTTGCAAATTTCTACAGACCATTCATTAAAAACTTTGCCCAAACTGTACTACCTTTAATAGATTTGTTAAAAGTGAAAGGAAAAGGATCAGAAGGGCTGAAATCATGTGCTTAGCCGGAGTGGACAAATGAATGCCAGGAGGCATTTGAGAGGTTAAAAACCCTGTTCACCTCTGAACCTGTGTTATGCCACCCAGATGAAAACAAGTAATTCATTGTGCAAGTAGACGCAAGTGATGTGGCGATGGGAGGGGCATGATTTTACAAGAGGGCTCTAATGGAGATCTACACCCCTGCACTTATGTGTCCCAAAAGTTTTCAGAGACAGAAAGACACTGGTCGGTTTGGGACAAGGAAGCTGCAGCTATCAAGTGAGCCCTATCTACTTGGCGACATACCCTTCGAGATTTGGACTTATCATAAAAATCTAGAAGCACTTAGATCACCCTGCAGATTGGGGGCAAAGCAGCTCTGGTGGGCAGAGTTCTTCTCCAAGTTTCAATTCACACTCAAGCATCTCCCAGGGAAATCCAATTTCTTAGCAGATGCTCTGTCTTGCCTCCCTCAACACGAAAGTTAGAGACGAAATTGTTGATAGTATTTTCACACCCACACAGTTGGGAGGGGCAGTGCTAATGTGCAGGCAAGCACAAAATCTCCTTGGTCCCCCATTGAACTCCTGGCTGGAGACAGTCAAAACAGAGCAGGAAAAGGAGGGGGGAGGGTTTGCAAGATCCTCTGGAGAAGGGGGAGGATGAATGCTGGTACTGACAGGGCAAATTGTATATACCAGCAGCCCTGAGGGGGAGGTGCTGAAAAAATTCCATGATGACAAAACAGCAGGGCACTTGGGGTGGTAAAAATGTTGCATTTAACACAGAGACAATTCTAGTGGCCAGGAATGAGGAAGGACATTTTTCAATATCTGTCCAGTTGCCCCATTTGTTTGATGGGGAAAAGACGGGGAGGACTCTTACAACTGCTAGAGACCACCCCTGGCGACCTCGGTCTACTATCTCCATGGACTTCATCACTGACCTTCCCCGCCTCTAAGGGAAAAACTGTAATCCTGGTAGTGGTTGATCTGTTTTTCAAACAAGCACATTTCATTCCCTGCTCCAAACTTCCCACAACAAAGAAACTAGCCACCTCATTCATGCAAAACGTGGTCCGTTTACACTCTATCCCAAACAAGATAATTTCTGATGGGGGGGTCAATTTGTTGCCAACTTTTGACAGGAGCTTATGAAGGTAACAGGAATCGAGCCAGGGTTAAGCTCCAGTTATCATCCAGAGACGGATGGACAATCAGAACGTACTAATCAGATACTGGAACAGTTCCTGAGATGTTATGTCAACTATGAACAAGATGACTGGGTGGAATTCTTGCCTTATGCAGAATACTGCTACAATAATAGCCTGCTTCACAGGAAAAACACTCTTCCAAGTGACTCAAGATTTTGAAGGAAAGCCTCTACCAATGCTAGGCTCAGACCCAGACGTAAAGGGGTGGTAGTGGTTTGAGTGCCTGGTGGACTAAAATTGTATCGCAGTGGGATGTAGTGAAACAGACATTAAGGAGGGCTAAACATGCCTATAAATTCCAGGCTGATAAGAAGCGTTCACTCCCTTGGGACTTGAAGGTGAGAGACTGTGTTTATATATCCACAACGAATCTAAAAGGAGCACAACGCAGCAAGAAATTAGAATAGAAGTATTTGGGTCCTTTCAAAGTAATCTAGGTCCTTTCAAAGTAATCTGGGTCCTTTCAAAGTAATCCGATGTTACTGTGGAACTAGAATTACCAAAAACTTGAGAAATGTGCACCCCATTTTCCATTTCAGCCTCCTCAAAAAGGGCCCTGGACCGGACAAGTGGCACTCTGATCCCATGGCCCAACTTCCAATCCTTATAGGTGGACAGCCCCATCAGGAGGTTGAGCTCATTCTGGACTCCAAGTGGAAGAGGGGGGCGCTATACTATCTAATTCAATGGAAACATTTTCCAAAAAGCCAGGCTGAATGGGTTGTCTACTAATGTGAGAGCCAAGAAACTGATTTGAGCTTTCCATAATAAATACCTGGGGAAGCTGGGGGGCGGGGAATTGATCTTCGGGGGGGGGGGCAGAATGTCAGGTGCTCAGGATCACCTGTCATATTCAATACCCCCTGCAGCTGAAGCTGATGCTGTTGGAGTGTTTCTGGGGTGTTTCTGTTATTTGAACCTGGGGTGGGAAACTGGGAATGGAAGGTGTTTGTTCCTGTTGTAATCTCTCTCGAGCCTGTAATCTCTCTTGAGTTTGGGAGCCCAGGAGCCTGCTTGACCTTGAGCAGTCCATGAATCACACATCCTGTTTTCCTGAATGCAGAGTTAGAGAACTGTTAGGAGAAAGGGGGGTGTAGATTTAGGAGTAGCCTTGGGGAACCTATATCTGTGTGATACTTGTCTGTAGTCAGTCACCAGTCCTAGCAAAGATGGCATAAGTGTATGATACTGGCATCTTATCAAGAAAGAACTTTTACTCATGAAGTGAAGTCTCTTGAGAGTTGCCTGGCATCCTTACAATGCCCGCTTTCTGTTCTCAAAATTCCAAAAGTTCCAACACTCAACAACAACACTCAAAGTGCCAACAACTCAATAAGATGTTGCAAAACTAACTCAGTGCTGCACAATACCAAGTTAAACAAGGTGTTATTATTTTAGGAGATTCTCCCAGCCAATCTTTGGCAACTTTCCTATTGACTAAGGCAATGGACTAACCAACTACATTCACTGCTATGTGCAGTGAAGGAAAAGGGGAAAGGTCATATTCCTTGACAGAATTGGAGGTTTCCCTATCAACTCAGTGAGAACTGGAAGTGTGGTTGTAAAAGAATTAACACAATTGGCCAGTCCTACCACTGCTAAATTTGAGGCTGCATTCTAGGGCAGTGGTATGTAAGGGACAGCTTCTAGTACCAGCTTGCAACTCAGTAGTTGGGAGCAAAGAATGTCCAAGCAGCTAAGAAGATATCCAGCAGTGCTGAAAAGCTAGTAAGGAGTGTGTTAACGAACCAGTGGTTCACGGTTCGGTGCCAATGACGATCCCAAGATCGCGAACCGCAACGAACATTTTCCGTTGCCGAACTGGTTTGCGGTTCATGGTTCATGGGGCACGGAATGGCCCCCGTGGCACTTAGAGAGCCCATATTCCCGGGTAGTGTTTTGCAAGCTCTCCTACAGCCATCAACCAAGTTTGGACAAGATTGCAAAAGGGATCTTGGAGTTATACCCTCTCCAATCCAAGGCCCCCAGGAAACTCTCACAAAAATTCAAGCTGAATTATACTCTGTCTCTCTCCCCAAAGGCTAGCAAGTGGCAAGCAAGAGCTCTGTCCCACTCCACTGCTCGCTGAAAGTGAAACCTAGCCTGGGAGCCCACGGCTATTTATAAGCACAGGTCCCATTGAGCAACGCAGGAGGTCTGTGTTTGGCCATCAGAGCTGCCTATCAGGGTTTGCAGGGATGAAGTTGGAGGGCCCAGGGCTACAGAACACCCCCTTTCCCCTCCCTCCCCTGGGTGTCTTCTCCAAACTTGTAACCGCTTTGCAGCTCCGTGGTTGGAAGGAAGACCTGCCGATCAAGGTAAGCTGGGCTTCCATTTGGGTTTCCAGGACGACAGAAGGAGTGCAGACAGAGTTCAGGCATTCCCCCGGCTCCATTGCCAGGGGAATTGATTGCTGGTGCCTGAGTGTCTGGCTTCCCGAACCGCGTCTGAATGCACCAAACCAGGCCTCTCCCGAACGCTGGTTCGTTGGCCATGGACAATCACCTATCACAGGTTCACGATTGTGCGATCGCCAATTTCGTGGGTTTTTGAAGTTCGTAATGCGGTTCGTGCCCATCTCTATTCAGGACTCAGGAGATACTTGTTTCTCTGATATTAAAGCCAAGATTTGTTTTTCTTACTGCATTTTAATGTGTATTTACATTTCTCCATATTTATTTTGCTATTAGCCAAAGAACAGCAAACTTACAGAACAACGCATAGCTTTGAATGAAGGGCAGAACCCTTTGCCTATCTACACAGCCATAAACGTCAAAGACAAAAATATCAGCACCTTTGACTTCAGAGGTAGGTGCCAATCTCTGGTTGAGTGAGCTTCTTTAACTACTGAATTCTTGGATCATTTAAAGACTGAAGTAAAGGTGGGCGTACAGACAGATCATTGACATTGGACTGAAAAGATCTGGGTTCCATTCTGTTTTGTAGCACAAATCATTTCCTGGAATGGGTGTGTCTATGGGAATTGGTTGTGCAAGATTTGCCAAACCTCTTTACAGCACTAATACAAATACTTATTACTAACACAAATGGTTTTCAAGATGGCATACTACAGCCTGTTTGTTCTTATGACTTATTCTGTGCTGAATGTTTAGTACTCCAGGCCAATAGAGACTGTGTGGACATATCACAGAATTTAATTTAATTTAATTTATTATATTTATATTCCGCCCTCCCTGCTTTTGCAGGCTCAGGGCAGATAGAAGAAGTGCATATGCATGGACAGAAGACTTCTGATAGGCACACTATATGGAACTCTGGTGGCATTAAATGTTTGTTAGATCATAGAGGGTAGCAGTTTGCTTTTTGATATTGAGTGAACGCTACCGCTTTTTAAAATAGAGAGTAGTCCTCTTCTCTGTTTTCATTCTGTTTTATACTTGAATTCAATAACCTCAAAATAAACTAGCGTTCCTTGTTTACCTACCAGTAAAAATGGTTACCATTAAAAAAAATTGCCCCTTCCCAACTGATTAATATCCTGATTAATATCCTTCCCCCAAACCCCACCATCTTCAGGCTCCACCCCCAAATCTTCACAAATTTCCCAACTCTAAGTTGGCAACCCTAGGTTCCTCAAGGTTCCATCTTGTCCCCCGGCTCTATGTTGGTGAGGTCTTATTCATACTTTGCCATCATGACCTGAAAAAGTTGATTCCCTGTCCCAAATAATATTGGAATGTCCTTATTATAACTTTTATCACAACTTGTTGATTGACCCTATTTTTACTCAACTACTTCCCACTGTATTGAAGGATAATATAGTCCCTTATCTTCTGGTGGATAGAGATCCAAGGACTATGCTGGCTTTGGCCAAGTATCTCTCCACCATATTTTCCTTAAAGAAATAAAGACTACATATCCGCTGCTCAAGATCATTGGATCAAAGGAGGTTCAAAGAAAAGGAAAGGTAGGTGAGGTCATCCAGAGATATGCAGGTGATAGTCAGTGTTATCTTGTGCTTCCAGCAGATTGCAGGGAGGCTGTGGAAACCCTGAACCAATGGCTTAAAGCAGTTATGGGATGTATAATAATAATAAATAATAAACTTAATTCTGACAAGACAGAAGTGCTATTGATGATTGAAAGGACTGACTTGCTAGGTCCACACCTGTGAAGGAGCAGGCTTGCAGCTTGGAGGTGCTGCTGGATCCAGGGCTACTACTGGATAAGCAGGTGGGAGCAGGACTTGGGGTGCCGTCCAATAGCTTCAGCTGGTGAGCTGGCTGTGGCATTTCCTGGATTAAAAAAATCTTGTAATTACGGTACATGCCCTGGTAACATCTAGATTAGATTACAGCAATGTGCTGTATTTGAGGCTGCTCTTGAATAGGGTCTGGAAACTAAAATTAGTGCAGAATGCTGTAGCAAGAATGCCAACTGAAGTGGGTCATCATAGGGACCATATCACTCCAGTCTTGGTTGTTCTAAATTGGCTTCCAGTTTTCTTCTGGGCCCAGTTAAAGGTGCTAGTGTCTTTAAAGCTCTATACTATTTGAGGCCAGTATATCATAGGATCATCTTTGTGGGCTCTGATTTGGGTGCCTGTGGTATATGAGCTGAGATAGGAGGCAAGTGGCAACCCTAGAAAGGGCTTTCTTGGTCATGGCATCAAAATTGTAGAATTCCCTTCCCAGGGAGATTTATTTCTCCCCCTCTATCATCCTCTTTGGTCAGCAGGTAAAGACTTTTGTTTGTTTGTTTGTTTGTTTCATTTGACATTCTGTTACTGACCCTTCTTCCGCTGTATGTTTTAAATGCTGTTATGTGTCATAAAAATTTATTTTTAATGTTTTTAACTGTTTGCTGCCTTGAGGTCCTAATTAGCTTGAAAGGCAAGTTAAAAATGGTTTAAATAAAAAAATTACGTACAAATGTATTAAGGGAAAATAATATTATTCAGTTGTTTTTGTAGATGCTGTTCTTTATACCCAGAGCTATTCAATTTTAATGTAGTCAGAAATTTTCTTATTTTTATTTATTTATTTATGTTAATTATAGTCCGCCTTTCTCACTGATACTCAAGGCGGATTACACAGTGAAAGTCCATGCGATCAACAGCTGGGACATTCAATAATCAATACAATAGGGTAAGCATGGCAGAAATTTGAAACGAAGCATAAAATTTTAATACAGGAATACAGAGGCATATATATGAGAGACAAAGGCCATGAAGGGCTTTGTATGTGATGACCAAAACCTTGAGCTGAGCTTGATGGGTAGTCAATGGAGTGACTGCAGAATGGGAGTAATATGCATACTTTGCTTAGATCCCGATAATTAATGAGCAATGGCATTCTGCACCAGCTGGAGTCTTCAAGTTGACTTTGAGGGGAGACCTATGTAAATTGCATTACAGTAGAGTTACTGTGATGTGAATCTGGGTGGCCAGATTAGCTGTATCAATCTAGAGGGCCCTCTTCTAGGCTAGCCTTAATTTTGCACAGATAAAAAAATGTTATTTAATTGGGCCCTATAATTTTTCATATTCTGATTGTTACGTCTTTCATCAGGAACATCCACCAGGAATGGCCTTTTTGTTTTAAGGTTTGTGTCATTGACTTAGAAGAGGGCCATTAAATCTTCTGTATTTGCAGAATGGATAGAGTTCAATCCTTATGAAGTGGGGTTTCAGAAATATGGTACCTACGTTCGTACTGAAGATTTTGATAGTGAGTTCTTCATGGGAAAGCTGGTAAAGAAGTTTCCAGAGTCCCGGATTTGTTATCTGGAAGGTAACCTATTACGCATTATAAACTGAAAAATGCAGCAGGCAACATCAGTGGTATCGGGAAGCTCATTCCTGTTTCTGGCAAACCTGTGCTGTCAAATCTGTTAGCTTTGAAGAAAACAAGCACCGTCCACCTCAGTGAAATCATACTGGGGAACAAATGGATTCATTAAGTTAACAACAATTTATAATGTTGTATTCATCAGTGCAATTCTATGCAAAGTAACTCTAATCTAAGGCCATTGACTTTCAAGTCTGTATAGGACTACACTGTGTATGAATGTGTGTATCAAACTCAATATACACAGCCTCTGCAATCCTTTCACCTTCAGTTTTTAGTTATGGCTCTTTCAAAATATTTTTATTCTAGTTCACCCAGTATAAAATTCCTTCTGCTTTTTTTCTTGGTTACAAGTTTCTGTCTGAAAGATAAAAGTTTTGAATGGGAAAAAAGTATCACAAATGTAGCATCTGGAAAAGATGAATACCGGATACAATCTTAAGCAGATATACTCAAAAGTAAACCACATTTAATTCAATTGGTCTTACTCCCAGGCAATTATTCATAGAATTGCAGCTAGAGAATAGGAAAAAAGAGATATGATCCTTGGCAAAACCACTTCAAAACTGAAATTTTCAAATGCCAGAGGGGAATGTGTAGTAGTCCTCAACCCTGGAAGGGTTAAAAAGGGTGTGCATGGGAGGAACCAGACAACCATGTTGCTAGTAATTTCATGTGCTAATAGAAGGAAGACATTCTCATAAATGTCATACCTATTTGTTATCATATGAAGGTGGCATCCATATGCAACTTGCTTGCATGAAAGGGCAGTGTGCACAATGACTTCAACTGCCCTTTTTCATCCATTAATATTTTTCATTTTGTCAAATAATATTTGAAATTTAGATTATCTGTGACGTTCCCTTGTCCCCTCTTGCTGAGCCTGAACTCTCCAGAGGGGCAAGATGGTCATCTTTTATTTGGATCCAAAGTCTGGAACCCAGAGGAGCCTTTAAACCTGGCAAAGCTACCAGAAAAAACCTTTGCTGTGGTCTTACTCATAAATAAAAACTATTGCTTAGTAAATAGAACATTTTTATTAATTAACAATTAAGCAAAAGCAATTTTAAAAAGCACAGTTCCAGCAGATCATTAAGCAACGACAACAACAATAACAAATTAAGCTAGCTGTCCTAAATAATACAGTTGTTACCTGAAGCTCAGTTGGTAATTTACTCCACAGTAGGGTTATCATTCCCCTGCTCCCTGCCACCACTCACCTGGCTGGGGGGAGGGGAGTGCCAGGAATGGGCCCAGGAGCTTTGGACCGTGTGAGAGCAACAAGGAAGAGAAGGCCTCCCATATGCCCCTCACGCCCTCCATGACCCCCCCATCCTGTTCCCTTGGTTGAGCTCCAGGGGACCTGGCAACTCTACTTCACAGTAGGGGTGGGCATAAACCGTGAAAAAACGAACCGTGTGGTTCGTGGTTCATGCATTTTCACAAACCAGGAACCAGGAACTTCCCCGAACTGGGGCAAGTTTGCGAACCGGTTAGTAGTTCCTGGGGTTTAAAAGCCCCTTTCCGTGCTGCTTAGCAGCAGCATTTAAACCTGCAGATCAAGTGCTTGTCGGGGAAATGGCCATTTAAACTGCAGGTGGGGCTTGGCTAGCCAGCCAGGCAGCCAAGTCCCACTGTTTAAATGATCAGCTGCTTGTTGGGGCTCTCCCTGACAAGCAGCTGATCCGTGGGTTTAAATGCCCCTTTCCCCGCTGCTTTGCAGTGGCAAAGAAAGGAGCATTGCTTTTTTAAACAAACCAACCAAATCAACTGGCATACCAGTTTGGAAGTTCGTGGAAAGGAGCTTCCATGAACTGCTGGTTCGTGAACCATGAAACAGGCCGGTTCGTGGTTCTTTTTGGTTCATGTTCTGTTTTGTGCCCATCTCTGCTCCACAGTGTACAGCAATTGGTTGAGCAGTAGCAAAGCATTCTGGCCAATAATACATAACCCTTGGTAGAGATGCAGGGTGCCTCATAAAAAAAGATCCGTAGGCCGAAAAAGTACAAACTGACTCCTGCCAAGTTGTAGACTTGTAGCTGCTCTGTCATATGACTGGTGTTAACCAATGGAATACCTTGCTTTAGGGAATCTTCCAGAATTGTCATCACTTCTCCTGCCTTCCCACACCCAGCTCTAAAATTAATTAGTGCCTTTTCCCTAGCTGGATGCCCTTGAGGAGATAACAGGGAACAAGAACATCTCAGACCAGGTGCATTTCATTAGGAGAACTGAACACCTAGTTTCCAAATTAACCTTTAGATCAAACAGGGCTGTATTGCATTACACCATCATATATTAAACTTTCTTCGGACAGGCTGCTTCCATGTGAATTCTGCCACATGGTGCCTGCAAAAGTTGTAATGTGAAGGAGATATAACAGTCCTCTAAATCCAGTCCATGTCATCTCATCTCTTTTTGGCAAATCATAATATCTTGACCAATGGTTTGGAATATTGCTCTCTAAACCATGCTTCTTAAGTGAAATCATGCTATCAGCCATGATCAAAAGTAGTTTGCTGTTTCAGTGAGCTCATGTTTATTGATTCTGGTGAGATGTTAATTGGTTAATATGACCTAATACAGTTGTCTTCCTATGCTATTGACTTTATAGGTATCTGGACTAATATTTTCTCACGGAACTTGCTGGATGGTTTGTACTGGTCCTCGTCGCCAGAAGAATTTTGGGAACGATGGGTCAGAGACATGGCAGAAAAGTGTAAGAACTTCGATAGCAACCACTTTATTCTTTATTGGTTATACAACTGTTCTGTGTTTTAAAAAGGCAAATTAAAAAAGTAAAATGGTGGTCTTCCAAATAAATTATTGTGCTATTGTATTTACATGTGGAATCCTACTCTATCTTCCTTAGCTTGCACTGGAATAACAAAGTAGACCATTGGAAGGGGATTGGGGGTGCAGACAGTTAATATGGGATCAGGACCATGGCACAAGGAGATAATGAGTTTCTGTCTTCCTCCGTGTACTTTCCTGACCTGAAATGACTCCCAAGGGGTGCTGTTTGCTCCACTGGGGAACCTGTCTTTATTCCATCAGTACACACAGTGCCCCATTAGGGAATATAGCTCCCATGGGGCCATTTCAAGTCAGGAAAATGGTGCAGGAAAGGGCATAAACACCCTCCCCCAGTGTGCCAGTCCCAATCTGAACTGTATCCCCATGCTTCTGAGAACTGAGAGTCTCTCTACACAAGACATCTTACACAGGGAAGCTCAAGTGAAAGATCTTACACTTGTTCTCCCATTGTGCATTGTTAGGAAGACAGAGTACACTTGACCACACAGAAAGTAAGTCACTTAAGTGTAGAGACACTCTGAGTTCCAGGAGAGAACATACAACTCATGTATGACTGAAAGTCTTAATGAGAGCCCCAGAAATAATCCAAGGACTGTCTAACATGTAGTCAAACAAGGGTTGCCAACCTCCAGGTGTAGCCTGGAGATTGCCCAGATATTACAACTAATCTTGACTACAGAGCTCAATTTATTGTCAAAACTAACATAATAAGAAACTTATAAAATGCTGAATATCTACTTGGAATGTTCCATGTTTGTGGCCCCATGTTTTATGTAGAGCTCATTAGAATTTTCCATTGAAGGGCTGCATTAGAAAATCACTCTTGTTCCCCAGGCCCCTTAGTTCCTAATCTGGTTCAAGAAGGATGGAATAATTCTAGACATTTTGTATCAAAGCTGATTTTTGCTGATTCCTTCTCCCCCTGCAGTGCTGTGACCCCCCTGCTGTTGGGGGGTGGGGGCTGCTACAGTAGTGGCCTATGTGTGTAAGTCATGCTCAGCTGACATAAATTCATTCTGTCAGTGGGAAAGTTTTGATGGATCCAAGACATTTCTTTGCGTTTTTTTTAGTCCGTAAGCTTAATTTGATTATACTAATCCACAGGAGACAGGTTTGGCTCTGATAGCTAAAAGGCATCTCCATCTTCAGAACTGTATACCAGGTGCTGGAGAAAACCGCAGGAGACAACTGTCACCTTCATGCCTAGAGGAATCAAGCCAGCCATTTTTGGAAATGGAATGGTGGACTAGATGGGTCTTGATTTGATGTAGTAGGGCTGCTCTTAAATTCTTGTGTCTTTTTGCCATCTCAGATCATCTGAAGCTGCGTGCTCTGCAAATAACTTCCTGCAGTATGCTTGAAGAACAATGCAGTCTGGATTGCAAATGTTGAGCCTTCAGAGTCCAATATGCACATGGTCTTGATTTGCAGTAGAGGGGATGTGGGTTGAATGTAGTGGTTTTTTGGCCTTTCAACTCCATAATTCAAGGACGTTTAAAAACAAAAACAAAAAACTTTTGCTTATATTTTTGTATTTCCAGGGAGCGTCTCAGTTTTGCAGTGGAAAAACGGGACAGTGGAAGAATACCTAAACAATCTTAAAAATGTTATAAAAGTAAAGGGAAAAATTTCAGATTTATTTTCTTTATTTTTCAGATGAAGAAAATACCTTCAGAGATGGATACACAACTGTCTATAAGCCTCCATGCTCTAGTTCTGGGAAACTTTGTGAAATTTTTAATGATATTTTGACTGATCGCCCTTTAAAAGGGGCAGCTTATAATTTCCTGAAAGGCTTTGAATTTGATGCTGACTATTTGCAACAGAAAAACTTTGTGGAATGGAAAGGTAACTTAGTAACTACTGCTTCCTGAAGATTTTAGACTTTCAAAATTGAATCAGTTGAAAGGCTGTACTCCCATTTTCGGACTGTGGACGTCTGAGGAGTCCAGCATAGCAGCATAGATTTTTCTGTGAAAGATTTGTAGTTTTGTATAGATTCAGAAGTGGTAGCCCAGGAGATAGAGGGACACAAATAAGAAAAGTGATCATCGAGCTTATTCTCAATAAAATGATTTAACCTTGGAAAGGGGGAAAAAGCTTTGTCTTCTGGATGAAGAACCACAAGAAAGAACACTCTGGGTAGGGAAAGGAGATTGGACTTCATTGCCTCTGAAAAAGGTGTTTATTGGAAGACATTGGGCTTTTTACACCTCTTTGTTCTGAAGAAATGTGGAACCAGCAGTAAGACAAGCAGTCCTCCTGCCCATGCCCTTTTCTGCTAGTGAGAGCCTGTGAGGTGGAAGGAAAGGACTGCTGATGGTACTCCTGCCTTTAGGGCTGTGAGGTCCCCTTGGCAACTGGTGGAGAGTGGGGGAGACTTACTAGGTTGTGGAATGGTTCAGCTGGCTGGCAGAGAGAAAAAAATGTAAGAAGGGGAGGATGTTAGCATCCTGACACACTGATGTTACTCCTGGAAATGACATCAGCATGTTGCCAGGGGATGCTAGCATTTAGGAAAAACTCTATGATGATGTTCCCCCCATTCCCGCTACTCACCCACCACCAACTGAGGGAATGATAAGTCTTCCTGTTTCCATGCACACTGGGAAGCTGTTTTGTCTCCCCCCTCAATTATTTTAAAGGTAAGCACCAGGTCACAAGTTAAACAAATATTTAACAAATATTGGGTGGGGTTTCCCAGGTTCAAATTCCCACTCAGCCAAGAAGTTCAATGGGTGACTGTGTGCTTCCTCTCTCAGCTTGATCTACCTTACAGGCTGTTGGGAGGATCAAATGCAGCAGGGGAGAACATGTATGCTGCCCTGTGTTTCTATGGGGAAGAGCAAGTCACAAATCATCAGTCAGATGGAAAACAGCTAAAAGATTCCAGTAGCACCTTTAAGACTAACCAATTTTATTGTAGCATAAGCTTTCGAGAATCACAGTTCTCTTCGTCAGATGCATGGAGGGCCAAAAGAAACTGGTCAGATATAGAGGAGGAGAGGGAAGGGCGGGTTAGATGCAAACAGCTCCTATTGATATGTAGATGCAAACAGCTCCTTCTGATATGATCAGTTTGCTTCTGTAAAGGTTCAGAGGAGTTAGAAGTGTTAGTCTGTAGTAGCAAAATCAAAAAGAGTCCAGTAGCACCTCCAAGACCAACCAATTCCACTGCAGCACAAGCCTTTGAGAATCACAGCTCTCCCCGCCAGATGCATCTGACAAAGAGAATCCTCGAAAGCCCACGCCAGGTGCCACTGGCCTCCCCCTGACCCCGCTTCTGTAAAGGAAATCAGTTACCTGTGATAATGAGATAACCATTCATAGTCCCTATTCAGTCCCAGCTTGACAGAGTCAAATTTACATATGAATTCCAATTCAGCAGCTTCCCGTTGGAAGCCTTACGTTACAACCGTATCTGCTCCAATGCTCTTGATCATGACTCCCACTTAAGAGATTTACAACAAGCGTTTTTGGGGCTACAGTACCCATCAAATGAAGTGAGGAAACAAATCAACAGGGCCAGACTAGTACCCAGAAACAGCCTGCTCCAGGACAAACCTAAAGGAACTAACAACAGAACACCACTGGTTGTCACCTATAGTTCCCAGCTCAAACCCATCCAACATATCATCAGTGAGCTACAACCCATCCTGGAAAATAATACCTCTCTCTCAGAAGCCCTGGGTGGAAGACCTTTCCTTGCCTACAGACAGCCCCCCAACCTTAAACAACTTCTCACTTACAATCATGAATCGGCTAGCAGAGTCACCAGCACAGGTACCAGGCCCTGCAACAGACCCAGATGCCAGCTCTGCCCTTATATCTACCCAGGGAATACAATTACAGGACCCAATGGCATCAACTACACTGTCTCTGGCTCTTACAGCTGCTCATCCTCCAATCTGATATATGCCCTCATGTGCCAACAATGTCCTTCTGCTCTGTACATTGGACAAACCAGCCAACCTCTACGCAAAAGAATAAATGAACACAAATCTCACATTAGAAATGGCAGCGTCCAGAAACCAGTGGGAGAACACTTCAATCTACCAGGACATTCCATCAAGGACTTAAAGGTCTCTGTAGTTCAACAGAAACCTTTCAAAAACAAAATCCAACGGGAAGCTGCTGAATTGGAATTCATATGTAAATTTGACTCTGTCAAGCTGGGACTGAATAGGGACTATGAATGATTCTCATTATCACAGGAAACTGATTTCCTTTACAGAAGCAGGGTCAGGGGGAGGCCAGTGGCACCTGGCGTGGGCTTTCGAGGATTGCAGTTCTCTTTGTCAGATGCATCTGGCGGGGAGAGCTGTGATTCTCAAAGGCTTGTGCTGCAGTGGAATTGGTTGGTCTTGGAGGTGCTACTGGACTCTTTTTGATTTTGCTACTACAGACTAGCACTTCTAACTCCTCTGAACCTTTACAGAAGCAAACTGATCTCCATATCAGAAGGAGCTGTTTGAGAGCTGTTTGCATCTACTCCTCCCTCCCCTCCTCTATATATGACCAGTTTCTTCTTTCCCTCCGTGCATCTGATGAAGAGAACTGTGATTCTCGAAAGCTTATGCTACAATAAAATTGGTTAGTCTTAAAGGTGCTACTGGACTCTTTTTGATTTTGCCACTACAGACTAACACGGCTAACTCCTCTGGAGCTAAAAGATTGTATTCTCTCGGCCTTATCTCTAATAGTAAATACATGTAAGATTTTAAGCATCTTAGAAGTTGTTGTTGTTTTTATTTTTATTAAGTGTGGTTTTTTTCAAAAACTGTTCCCATACAACTGATATAATTTAAAGCATATTTAACATTTTTGTCTAGTACAAGTCCCACTTATTCTACTGGGGCTTGTGCAGGAAAAATTTTTGTGGATTGTAGCCAATACAAATTAATCGGGTGATTTTCCAGAGGTGCTGTATGTAGCATGAAGAAACATATGGGTGGCAAAAATTAATTGCCTAGAGTCTTGTTATGTATTTTTAGAAGTAAATGATCACCAGTCCTCTGTTCCAACAATGTGCTAATAAGATTGAAAATGCTTTTTCAGATACCATTTTAGATGGTGCTCCAGGCAAGCTGACGCCAAGTGAAAAATCCCTCTGTTTAATAGACGTAGGCTATTTTCTTAACAACAGCGGCTTACCACTTCTCAGACCTGAAAGGAATGTAGATGTCATTGTCGCACTGGATTATGATTTTTTCAATATCTTTAAGGTGAGGAAAAATATTTTTTCTATGCATGGATATGATGGAATACCCCTAAGGGTAGTGCCGTCCTGGCTGTGGCCCTCAGATCATCCTACGCAAGTCTAATGTGCAGTGGACCCCTGAAGATCTTAGCAAGTAGGGTTGCAGCATGGGGATGGCAACCAGTGGGAGACTCACCTCTGTCTGTGGTTAAACCATAGGGTTTTAACTAATTGCTAGAGTGTCAGTGTGCTGACTTCACTTCTGGTTGTGATGGAGGTGATGTCAGCAGGTCGAGTTGCTAGTGTCCCCCCATTTCCCCCTATTTTCTCTTGCTGCTCAGTTTAGCGGGGGGCATGAAGTTCTCCCATTGCCAGGAGGCATATGGCAACCTTACTAGCAAGAGACTGGCTGAAATTACTGGCAACGGAGTAGAGCTCAGATGACCTGTGTGTCATCTGTGTCAGTTTCAACTTTGTATATTGGATATCTAATACAGCAAACGGAGATGATGGCAAAATATTGCGAAGTGCAAGGAATCCCTTTCCCCAAAATAAACCTGACTGAGGAAGACCGAAAGAACCCCAAGGAGTGCTACGTGTTCTCAGATGAAGATAATCCCAAAGCTCCAGTTGTGATTTATTTCCCACTGATAAACTGCAGCTTCAAAGAATACAAGGCACCTGGTAAGTTCAGTGTTCCTCATCCTGTATGCTTTTTACAGCATTCTCTATGTTGAATGTTCCCAGAGTTGTTTTCTCTGTTTTTATTTAATCCAAACTTATTTGCTGTTCCAACTAAGATCATTTCATAAATGCTTTATGAGTGAGTAAAAGAAAAAACTTGTAGGCCATATCTATATGTTGACAGTTCAGTATTATTAGCCGGCAGAGATGGAGACTGCTAGGCCTGGAGTACACTTAAGAGGGTGTTTTTTTTTTGCCTCGAGGCCCAAATATCAGCCTGCTCTTCCACTGGTGACAGCAACTGGTGGTGGATGAGGGCAACCAGTGATTGTATGTATGTGTGTGATACTGCCCTTACTCAGTCATCTCACAGGCTAGAAAATGGAATGCCAGTGAACTAATTTTCAGCTTTAAGGTCCTGACCATAATAACTAGGAGAGAAGGAGCTGATCTACTAACGTTCTTCTAATCTCAGTACTCTGCACCACCTGCACTTGTGTATAAAGTTGACAGAACTCAAGAGTTTGATGGTTGTTGGGGGTTTTCCGGGCTGTATTGCCGTGGTCTTGGCATTGTAGTTCCTGACGTTTCGCCAGCAGCTGTGGCTGGCATCTTCAGAGGTGTAGCACCAAAAGACAGAGATCTCTCAGTATCGACACTGAGAGATCTCTGTCTTTTGGTGCTACACCTCTGAAGATGCTAGCCACAGCTGCTGGCGAAACGTCAGGAACTACAATGCCAAGACCACGGCAATACAGCCCGGAAAACCCCCAACAACCATCGTTCTCCGGCCGTGAAAGCCTTCGACAATACATCAAGAGTTTGACTTGCTGTGTCTAGGGGCAGAAGTTCAGTGTTAAGCTGAGGAGTCAGAAGATGAGGGCAAGCTATTTTCTAAGATGCCTAACCCTAGCCTTAGAATCATAGGGTTGGAAGATAACTCCAGGGTCATTTGGTCCAACCCCCTACAGGAAATTCATAACTACCTCCCCCACCCCATGACATCTGCTCCATGCCCAGAAGATGGCAACACACCTCCAGGATCCCCAGCCAAACTGGCCTGGGTAAAACTGCTTCTTGACTCCAAAGTGGTGATTGGCATTACCCTAGGTGAGTAAGAAGGGTCCACGAGAACTAAGCACTGATGTAACCCTTCCTACCCTCCCTCTCATGATCTGCCTAGGTTCACAGAATAAGCATTGCTTCTCTATTTTAAAATCTGAACTACTGCTCCCATTTTCCTGTATCACGTTCCACTGTCCATGTCTCTCTTTCTAGGGGTGAGTGACGGAGAGACAGTTAACAGTATAATATGTCTATGCAAGCAAAGACTTGTTTTGTGCTTCTCCAGAGGTCAAGACTCGATATTATGAACTTAAGCAACAGGATAGGTTTAAATTGAACATTAGAAGAAACGGAAACAGTAGTTTGACAATGGAAACAATGACCGGGGGTGGGTGGGTGGAGGTCTTCAAGCCATGGTTGGAGAGCCATCTACCATGGATGCTCTAGCTTTGGGTTTGAGCAGGAGGCTGGATTGGATAGTTTATAAGGACTCTTCCAGGTTGGTGGTAATAGTTTAAAGACAAATAGGAAGTATTTTAAAAGTCAGGACTAGATCTCAGGTGGAAAGAGAGTCACATGTTTTCTTTTTTTAAAATGGAGCAGCAGATAACGATGTTGTAAGCTGCTTTGTATCCCAGTGGGAATGTAAATTAATCAAGTTACCAAGTGTCTGCAGTCTCTGCCCATGCCTACACAAGGACAAGGCAGCATCTCTGAGCTACCAGGCTCCATCCCCTGAGTCTCTAGGTGTGAGTTGCAGGAGGCTTGATGGCCTTATTAGTAGTTAAGGACTGGCCTGAGCAAAGGACTACCTGCTGGGATATCCGGAAAGCAGGTTATTCATTGTCATGACAGATAGATGTCTAGCAAAGTTAGGTGGTGGTGAGAAACCTGCTGTGTGTGCTATCTTTAGAGCAGGATGTGAAGGCTGGCTGCACTGAACTCCCAACCCTGTGGCTCTTTTTGCTTGTATGGAGTCTATTCACCCCACCCTACATGTAACCTCAAAGAAATAATGAAAACCTTCATTTCATAAATGATGTAAGTGAAATCATTTTGGTTGTAAATATGTTTCTTTGAGAAATGTATGCATACCAGGTCTCTTGCTTTGGCGGGAGACCTCCCACACCCTGCCAGCTTTTCCTGCCACCACTCAACTGGGACCAGGGGGAAAATGCTGGGGGAAATGAGCCTATGTGATCAGTGCTGCACCAATGGCATGATGACCTGGAGGTGATGGTCATTACATTAGGCAACACTCTAGCATTTGCCCAAAACTCTATGGTTACAACTATACCTATACACACTATGGTTAAATCTTTACATGCACATTTGAGGTATTTAAATAACATGTCTCCATAAGAAAACGGAGGGGATTTTATATCTGCAATATGTGCTAGTTTGGAGTAGTGTGAACAAACACTGTGATGCATCTACTAAGGGAGGAGCACGGGTGTGGGCAGGGAAATTGAAATATTTCAAATGAATACAAGTATACAAAGAGTTCCACAGGTGTAGGTAGCTAGAGGGGTAGGTGTTGGAGCAAAAATAGGAGCTTTGTGACACTTCAAGGGATGATGCATTTTTATTTTAGCATAAACTGTCACAATGAAGTGGACTGTAGTCTGTGCAAAATTATGCTAAAACAACCCATGTTATGTCTTCTGTGCAGTCTCATATGGGATCTGTGCATGCGCAAGCCAGCTGTGGATGTTCCAAAGCTCCTAGAGGTGTGAGACACTCAGCTAGCCGTTTTGTGCACTTTCCCCCCAAGTATGGCTATAAAAGGTAGGGCGAGTGGCTCCCTTCCTCAGTTCTTTTGCTGTAGCCGAAGAAGGACTTCTCCTTTCTCCCCTCCTCAGATATATCGAGTTGTATGGCATCAAGATCCATGTCATGAGATCCATGGCATCAAATGTCCTCTTGAAGAAGTGTTCCTGTTGTGGATGAAGATGACCCAATTGGATGGGCACAAAAATGCCTCTTCTGTCTGGGTGAAGGCCATGACATCTTGAGGTGTGCAGTATGCAATCAATCCATGCCCAAAGCACGCTATGAAAGGATGTTGTGGCTTAAACTTCCAGAGAAGTTAGCCATGTTAGTCTGTAGTAGCAAAATAGTAAAGAGTCCAGTTGCGCCTTTAAGACTAACCAACTTAACTATAGCATAAGCTTTTGAGAACCACAGTTCTCAAAACTGCATCTGACGAAGAGAACTGTGGTTCTCAAAAGCTTATGCCACAGTTAAGTTGGTTAGTCTTAAAGGTGCTACTGGACTCTTTACTATTTTGTGGCTTAAAGTGGTTCTTTGGGAGTTAGCCCTGAAGGGCTCCACCAACTCCGGTCACAATGCCACAGATAAAGAACGGCAGCACCCAGAGTGGGCCTCCTCATTTCCACCAGGATGTTTGGCACCTGACACAGCTCAGAAGGACCAGTCCATTCCAGTCGTATCCTTATCGGTTCCACCTGCTAAAAAGGCTAAACTCAAGTCAAAGCATATTGATAAACCCTCAACACAGAAGGTACATAAAAGAAAGAAATCCTCTTCTTCAGGTCTGAATGCCTCGATTCCATCAAGTCCATCCAGCATTCCAAGAACTCTGTCACCAACTCCCAGATGTTGCTGTGCTTTGGGTCTATCTCAGAGGATGAGATTCCTGACGTCATTGAACCATCTACAGCTCTCTCCCTGCTGCCACTGTCTCTGGTACGGCCTGCTGAAAGGCATAGAGATTCCTTGGTTCTGTCTGACAATAACAATCAATTGGAACTGGCTCATCATCAAACAGTGAAGGAAGCAACAAAGGACTCAGCCATACTGGACTTGATATTAACCAACGAGAAAGAGTTGGTTGATGGGGTAAAGGTGGTGGGAACCTTAGGGAGGAGTGATCACATCCTCCTAGAATTCCTTTTGCTGTGGGGCACAAACAGAGTTTGTAGCCAAATGCTCAGGTTAGATTTTAATAGGGCAAACTTTAATAAAGTTAAAGATATGATGAGAACTATTCCATAGACAAAAATACTGGAAGGGAAAGGAATGAGTGAAGGGTGGGCTCTCCTAAAAGAAGTGTGGATGAACAGAGAGCTAAATGGAAAAGATTCTCTCTTTGGGCCAAAGACAACAATTTGAATCCTGTCTCTGCCTCATAACCTTCTGTTATGCACTGTTTGGTCCAGTTAAAGGACTGAGGATTAGCTAATTCCTCCATTTGGTGGCCATTTCTACCTGCCATAAGAACATAATCCCTCTTTGCCAGCCAGAGTGCAAGTCCTTCCTTAGAGAACTAGCAAACCTATATCCTCCAGTGTCCAGACTGTTCCCCAGTGGAGTCTTTCCTTAGTTCTCACCTCGATCATGCATAAACCATTCAAGCCTCTGGCTTCCTGCCCCCTCAAGATGCTGGCAGCTAAAAGAACCTTTTTGGTTGCTATAACCTTGGCTAGAAGGGTGAGTGAATTGCAAACCCTGAGATCTGACCCAACTTTCTTTAAGATGATCTCAGATAAGGACGTTCTCTGTCCCAGCCTCCCCTTTCTTCCAAAGGTCATCTCAGCTTTTCACATGAACCAAGACATTGACCTATCTGTCTTCTTTCCAACACTTCAGGATGCAGAGAGACTTTTGCACACTCTGGATGTTAAACATGCCTTGTGCTTCTATCTGGACAGGACAAACTTCTTTTCAGAAGGCTCCTAATCTCTTTATGTTGTTTAAATGGAGCACAAAGCACCAGAAAATCTCTGCACAGGCAATTTCAAAATGGATAGTGTGGCTCATTAAGACTTATTATAAGCAGTCCAAAGAACTATATCCATTACATATAAGAGCTCATTCCACAAGGACTCAGGCCACCATCAGCCTTCAAATTAGACATCCTTCTCGTCGACTTGTGCAAGGCAGCCACCTAGAAAATGCTATCAGCGTTCACCAAGCATTATGCCATTGACATGGATTCTACATGGGATGCAGCTGGTGGCAAAACAGTCCAGAAGAGTCTTTCTAATAATGAGCTTCACGGCCACCTTCTGGGTAAGTTAGCTTACTAATGTGGGACTGCACAGAAGACACCATGATGAAAACAGGGTTGCACTTACCTGTAACTGTTCATTAAATGGTCTTCTGTGCAGGCACACATCCCTCCCTCCTTCTCTGCTGCGAACTCTTTTTTCTTACCTTCTTTCTGCACTGGTGACTTAGAGAACTGAGAGAGGGAGCTGCTCACCCTGCCTTTTATAGCCACACCTGGGGGGAAAGCCCACAAAAAGGCTAGGTGAGTGTCTGTGCTTCTAGGAGTTTGGGGACATCCATGGCCGGCCTGTGCATATGCAAATCCCATATGCTCCTGCACAAAAGACAAGTTGATGAACAACAATTACAGGTTAGTGCAGCTCTGTTATCTTTAAGGTACTAAAAGGCTTCTGTTTAGATACTAACAGACTGTTTTAAAGATGTCATTTTATGGTGATACAGGTTTTCATAGTAATGAACTGTAAGGTATGTGTCAAGCCAAAACATTTTGTCTTAATACTTAAATGGCTGGGAAGCAGTGGGGTAGAAGTAATCCCCAATTTTAGACTATGTACGATCTTCAGGAATGCTTGTATCCCTAACTTCTGTGATGGTTCTGCATGTCCAAGCAACTGTCACACACTTCCTGAGCCCATGAACAGTGTGTGTGTGTGTGTGTGTGTGTGTGTGTGTGTGTGTGAATGCTACAGCCCTGTGGGTACAGCTTACCAGGTGGATTATGGTTGATTCCAGTTAGGCAGGTAAGACACATAATGGTTATATCTGAACCACCTGATCAATTTATGGTCGCCTATGAAGCAGGAAGTGTCCTAGAGGTTTTAAAGCAGTTTTGCAAAGTTACTATAATGCTACACCAGCTAAAGCCTCCATGTAGTCAACATTGCCTATGTCTTTTCACTAGTTAAATAATATTATCTGCTGCAAAAAATGTAGTTTGTTTGAAAACATGCATAACTCTGACTTATATGTAATGACTGGAATTAATCCAGGCCCCTATAATATAAATGTGTGCAAAAAATGAGAGCCATCTGCACACAACGACGCACCATAAGATTGTACTTTGCTCCCTATGAGAGTATGTGGAAAGAATTTAGGGGCCAAGATTCTCATTTCCCCTATAGGCCTCAAACTGTTAATTGGAGAGAAGCAAATACGAGTCTCAGACAGAAACACATTTAGGTTTCTGAGCTACAGACTCACACGGCAGCTGTAAAAGTCTACAAGCAGGAGGTTAGCCAACCCGAAACTCTAACAAGCTTTCATACCACACCAAATTTTAGACTATATTTGAAAATACTTTGCATTACCTTAAAACCTTCCTTCAGAAGTAAGCAACAATTGTTCTTGGCTTAGTGAGATTCCAGAAGTATAATTCCTGAGGTAAATTCCTTGGAGAATCCTTTGAAAAAACACACAATTTTTTTTAATATAAATGTTTTCACATAGTTGCAGAGTGTGTGTGTGGCGGGGGGGAGTCCTTCCCCCTCCAAAAGGTGATGGGCACTAGAAGGTATGTTTGTGCTGAATTATTTACTCTTATATCAGGGAAAGGTGAGGAAATTTCATGGGCACAGCAACAGCCACCTACTCTGTTGCTTCACAAATGGGTTTCTGGACTGGGTCCAGAACCAGATGTGCAAATGGGGCCACTGGATGCCGAAGGTCATAGGATGAGGTACCTCTAGATCTCACAAGATATTTGAGATCCATTCAGATATAGAACACAAAAGAAACAACTGATGCACAATGTTTCCAAAGACATGCTCTAAACTAGAGGTCTGAAGAATATTGCCTTTAGATGTTGTTTTAAAAATTACTCCCTCAAACAAAGTTATGGGTAGCTCTGAATCTTTCTAAATTCATTCCTTGTTACTATAAAGTGTTTTGTAAAATGAGGGAAATTTATGTAGTTTTTAAGGTTTATTCTAGAGCATATTGCAATGGCTGTAAAGTGACCAACTTTTGCATAGTTGCTTGCATGCTTACAGTTAGTGAAGAATGATCAGCTGATGCTTCAGCAGTGTTCCTCAGTGACTGGAAGACGGCTTTCTTCAATGGCTAAGTTGTACACTAAGTATGTGTGGCAAAGTAAACTGTTTGCAGAGATACAAACACATCTGAGTTTTGCAGCTGTCTAGAAGCAGCAGCCTTGGGGGAGATTGCATAGAAGCTGCTTCGTTTTGCTTTAGGGATTAGCTCTAAGGATGAGCACTTTCTGTTTGGGTGCCAATCTGCCCATCTGTGCTAAGCAAATGAATGAATATCCCTCCTAAACAGAAAAAAATTCACCATTGTGCCCCATACAAAACAAATCTTAACTCTGTAATATGGCCCATGACACTTGTCGTTCATGAAAGCAGAGTTTTTCCATTACTGAAAAAGGGATGAGAGGGATCCCTTTGACTACCAAAAAAGCTATGTTGGAGATCATGAGACCTGCATAGACAAAGGCCACGTGGGATGGAAATTATAGCAAGAGGGGAAAGAGGCAAGATTGATTGAAAAAACTTGCTGGATCCAGCCCACCGAGTATATTAACAATGCATTTGTTGGTCCCAGGGAAAGAGGGCACAGAATAAGAAGGAGGAAATCTTCTGTGGACCCAGGGCTCATTTCGAGGGGGAACGTGCAGGTACACAGTTCCAGCAGTTCCCCAAAGAGGTCACATGTCAGGTGGCCCCACCCACCTGATTCTCGGCCACTGTGGGCCCATTTTGTCCTGGATTGGGGCTGAAATGGCCTGGATTGGGCCTCTGACGGGTGGTGGATCACGCTCCTGTTCAGCAGCGGCTCAGTCCTGACCATTTTCAGCCCCTTTTCGGCCATTTTCACCCCCCTTTTGCCATTTTGGGCCCAATTTTGGCCCTGAATGGCCAGGATTGGGTCCAAAACAGCCAGGATAGGTGATGTCAGGGGGTGTGGCACATGCAAATCAGTTATGCTAATGACACATTTCCGGTGATGTCAAGAGGTGTGGCATGTGCTAATGAGTTATGCTAATTTGTGATGCTAATGAGTTCCTCCCGCTCTTTTTCTACGAAATGACCCCTGTGTGGAACCAATTTCTGTTGGACCGCACAATTTGAATCCAGTGACACTTTAGATACCAACAAGGTTTTCAGAGTGTACGCTTTTGAGAGTCAGAGTTGTCTTCTTCAGACACAAGGAGAGCTCTGACTCTCTGAAAATCTTGTTAGTAACTAAAGCGTCACTGGACTCAAATCCTGCAATTCTACTGCAGGCCAACATGGCCACCCATCTAAACCAAGTATCTGTTGGCTCTCTAGAAGCTCAAGTTAAGCCCTGCTCCTCAGTTGTTTCTTTTCTTCCTTTTCAGGAGAGAAACGCACTCCTGCAGAAATGAATGAAGGTGAATTAAAGATGAGCAAGGACGGTTCACCTTATGCAACAACGCACATAACTTACTGTGCAGAAGATTTTGACAAGCTGATAAACTTAGCTACTTATAACGCCCTCTGTAGCAAAGACCTGATCCTGCAGGGCATCGAGAAGGCAATTCTGAAGAGACGAAGTGTTTGGCTTGATAGGTCAGTCTAGAGCCTGATTGACTCCTGGGATGAGATGATATGAAGAAGTCATTGTTGTGTCATACTATTTTTATGACCATCCTGCCAACGTGAGATAATGGCTTTCATAATGCTTATTTATGGATATTTTTTGTAATCCTCTCACTTCGGGTATGCATCCAGCGGAGAAGTCAAGGAACTCAAATTTTTCAGGAGGTGGTATGTTAAGGGATTATTGATGACACTCAGTCTTCTGAGATCATCAAGCCAGTATTACAATATGGTGCTGAAATGCTATTAAAGAAGAGTGTACTTGATAGACTGATAACTGAGGGAATCTTGGCTCAACCACCCTCCATAGCTCTGATAGAAATGAACAGAATGCACTCCCGGTCTCCTATACTACTGAAATGAAACCAGGAAGAGTAGAGCTCTCTTGCTTCAGTTCTGGTGTAATTATGTCATGTGTGCATTTCCCATTCTCCTTTGCTGAAAACAATTGGGTTCGATCTTACCAGCTTTCTCACTGGTGCAAGAGGGAAGATGGGGAATGGGGAGTCTCTCTGGGTTCCACTCCTTGCTGCAGCTCTGTCCTGCCTCCCTGATAACCAGCAAACCCTTTTCAGGGGTGAAAGGGTCCCCTCATTCCATCTGCATCACTATTTCTGTGACCTCCTCAGATATATTCTGCCCTTAAGGGTTGACACATTTCAGCAGTAAATGATGTTAGATCTATTAAAATAATTTAGTATGGCTTTGTTCAATGTTACACTTTTAATGCATTGTTTATAATATTGCCTCACTTGCTTGCCCTGTGTCTTGTGTGCATAATGTTAGCTTATAGTGAATAGATCAAATTCAGTCCAGGACACAATTCATCCTCTTTGAAAAGACTTGTAGCCTTATCTCAAATTCAGCTATGACTTAACATATAGCTGGCTGAGGGTCACTCTACACATTACTTCTTTTACAAGTTCTCTACAGAGCCAACTCGTTCTCTATGCAGTCACATGGCAGTTCCAGGGAATGGCTTCTATAAAAAAAGGAGAGTGCAAATGGGCTTGGAAAACTGTTGCTGGGGGAGGGAGAGTTCCTGCTCTTCTCCTAAGCTGTAAAAACAGTGCAGAGAGGAGACATTTTCTGCTGCTCCACATGGAAGTATTGTGTGCATGTATGGCAGCAGTGTTGGAAGAGGAGGATCCAGCGCTCGCTCGCTCTCCTCAGGTTTCAGAGGGGGACAAACCAAAGAGTTAGAAAGATAGAGAGGTCAGGGCACTCTGTTTACTGTTTACTATTGTTTATTCTTCTGACTGTCCTTTAATATGCAGGTTGCTATTCTCAGGATTTCCTCCTCCTGACTTCCTTCCTCTCCCTTTTTCTCTTCCTGGCTTTGTTCCAGGCAACGCCTTTCTCCTTCTCCTCCCTCCATCTTGTCAGCATGGATGCAGGCCTTGCCCTGCCATCCATGTCCATCCTTAGACTAGATGGGTAGTTAGGATCTATCTCTCCTTTCCTATCAGAGTATTGAGTTCCTGCAATAACGAATTCTTATTTCTTTTCTAAATATAAACCAAGTGTATGCTTTTTGTTATTTTCACTCCTGCACACACACCAGCCAGCAGAACAAGCTCACAACCACCTATAATCACACTTCCTATGCCACATGATAGACTCTGCTAACGGCCCAAACATGGAATCCTTTAATTAGGTTTCTGGGGCCTACATAATTATTTATCAAGCAAAAAAGGAAAACTCTCCCTCCCACACTGTTTTTGCATGGGGAAAAAAGTTTGGAAGAAAGGCAGGAGCTCTCCCTCCCTCAGTGGCAGCTTTCTGAGCCCATCTGCACTCTCTTTTTTTATAGAAGGCAATCCCCAGAGCTGCTGTGTGACTGTGCGGAGCATAGGTTGGCTCTGTGTTGAACTCGTAAATGTAGTAACGTGTATAGTGACCCTCAGATGCAAGTTAACATGTTTTTCCCCCCTCTTGAAACAAAATGGAACATTGAAAAATGTAGTCTATACCCCTTAGAAAATGAAGTTTTAATGAAGCCCTAATTTGGTGGCAGAACAATTAATGTACTTATCATGGTTCCAGGAAGGACTTTAATCAAGTAATAAGTGCACATTTTGTAGATATGAAGCTCATATTCAATTGCCTCAACTGGCAAAGATCTCTCTCTGCCCAAAAACATTAGGAACTGGGTGTGAGAGCTGATGCCAGTTAGCATTAATTAAATACTATGCTACATCAAAAAGAGTCCAGTAGCACCTTTAAGACTAACCAATTTTATTTTAGCATAAGCTTTCGAGAATCAAGTTCTCTTCGTCAGATGCCTGATTCAGGCATCTGACGAAGAGAACTTGATTCTCGAAAGCTTATGCTAAAATAAAATTGGTTAGTCTTAAAGGTGCTACTGGACTCTTTTTGATTTTGCTACCACAGACTAACACGGCTAACTTCTCTGCATACTATGCTAAATAAACAATTCATCTGACTACATATCTAAAGGCAGTTCTCAAGGTGGTTTTAATCAGCTGATTCTCTAAGTAATGGTAGTTCCAAACAGGAAGGGAGGGAAAAGCAACTTCATGGAACAATCAACTAATGTGCAGATGATGCTATTAGTACTCTTTCCCTCTTCCTGACTGCTTTATCAACTAAACTAATCCTGTTAGAGATTAGCTGAGGTCCACACCATTCCCATATGAATAGCTAGCATTCTGATGTAGAATGGTTGTCATTTGCCAAAACCTGTGTTGCTTGCTATCACCCTGATTCCTACTCTCATCTGTTACCAGTTGTTGTGCACATTTGGCAATTTTAACTTCATATGCAAAATATGTTAGGAAATGTAATCTGATTTCTATTTACTTATGTAAATTCTGCAACATGTTACCACAGACCTGAAGGTGTACTTTGCAAGTCTCTATGTTCAGTCAAAAGATATTTCTTTACAACACACAAACTATTAAAAGCTAAATCTTCATCTGAGGCAAATTATTTTAGCTCCTCAGGAATTATTGCAGTTAATTTGATTTGCATCATTTCAGAATCTAAACCAGAGGCATTTGCACACTTTTCTTTAAATCCACTTTTCTTTAAATCTTTAAATTTCATTCTCTTATTGTATTGGAAACTAAACATATAAATCGGAAGCATGATCAATTGAATTGTTAGGCACCCAGTGAAAAACAAGTACATATGATAATTTGGTTACAATTTTGAAATCACAGCTTGGTGAATCCAATAGACCCATCTATGATGAAATGCTTGCAAAGCAGGGGGCACATATTTTGAAAGACTGAGTTTAAATGTCAGTATTCAGTCTTGAAGCATTTCAAAACTTGGAATAGCTATGATGAGAACATAAAAAGGGCCCTGCATGTTGGATCAGTACTAGAGATGGGCACGAACTGTAATACGGACCAAAATTAAGCATGAACCAGGCCGGTTCATAGTTCGTGAACAGCGGTTCGTCAGATCCCATTTCTGATGAACCGCCACGAACTTTAGGCTGGTTCATTTGGTTCGTTTTTTGGTTTGTGACTGCAGACAGCCTGGTGCCAGTCAATCAGTTTCCTAGGCAATAGGTGATGGACTTCCTTCAGCTGACCCAGAAGTGACGATTTTCTGACCCAGATGTGACATTTTCACGAACCAAACGAACCTGTTTGTGAACGTTTGTGGTTCGGGGTTTGTGAAATTTGACAAACCACAAACCGCATGGTTCGGTTTTTTTCCGGTTCATGCCCATCTCTAATCAGTACTGGCCAGCAAGAGACTTCTGGGAAGGTCATAATCAGGAAATACAAGCTGCAGCATTACTAGAATCTGCTATTCAGAATTATACTGCTGTTGAATATGTAGACCCCATTTAGCTATCTTGATTGTTGGCTAGTGATATTTATCCTACATGCATTTGTCTAATCCTTCTCTCCCCAGTAGGTTAATTAGTTGCTATGAATGTAATCATTAACCCCTGTATAACAAAACATGTAAGAGTAGAAATGATGTGTGGCTGCAAGACTGAGGAATATTGTCACTGATAAGAAAACCAACTGGATGAGGCAAGTTAGAGCCTTTTACTGTGAAAAGACTTTATTTTACAATAAAGTTGAGAGAAACAGTAATGGTCTTATGTGTAATTCATTTTATTTGAAGAGAAACACTGAAAGTTTATATTAGTGAAGGGTCAGGGGGAAAAATCAGGATTCCATTCCATTACCTAAAGGCTAGTTTTCTTTAGGAAAAAACTGTTTAAAAATTAAAACATAGGAACAGACATTTTCTTTTCTTCAGCTCTAGTGCCATTTACCTCCATTTTAAAGTTGATATTTTTTGTTAGCATACAGCATTGAGAACAGTTGATCATTTGGAGATGCTCGTGCCTTTTAATACCAGGAATGCAATGTACGTATTTTTTCCAAACAATTTTTGGATGTTTCTTTGCCAAAGTCTGCCTTCCTGAGGAATTCATAGCCTTTAGTGACAGTTCAGTGAACAGAACAGCCATACTCATTCAAAGAACTGCAGCACATTCTCTTTTTTTGCTATTCTTATTTCTTAGCAAAAATCTTCTGAAAGACAGTCTTCTCTTTCTTTTGTTTCTGTTTCTTGACTTCTTTCTCTGGCTCTATTCTCCCTGGAGCCTGTAGATCCTCTAAACTCTTTGCTTTTTCATCCACACATTCAGCTTTGTTTCCTGAAAAAGAATTAGTATTTCCCCCCTCTCTTTTATTGAAATAGGGAATGCTATAAAGCTTCTCTTCATGGAAATGTGTAGCAAAATGATTCTTGATAAAAACAGAGCATGGCAAGCAATGCAATTTCCAACTATTATGTTTTATGCTAACATATCCTATTCTTCTGAATTCTTTCTTCTGCTGAATTACAAAATCAAAGTTCAGTGGTACTTTGCATGAATTGATTTAAAGATTCAACTCCCAGCATTTGCAGTTAAAGGTTCCTAAATAGCCAGGATGAAATCTTAGATATCTGCAACTGGTTGAGATATATCTAGACTAACTGGATTCAGGCTGATGACATCCTTTTCAATTAGCAGCTTTATTACAATAAGCCTATAAAAACATAGCTTCATACTAAAAAGCTGTGCCAATACTGTACTCCCACTGGGGGGGGGGGGAAATCTTCCTAACACAGATTAAATTTCCTGTGACAAACTCTATCAGTTGGTGGCACTAGTACTGTCATTAAAAGATTACGCCCCCCTAGTACTATAACACAGCTAGCATAGCCTAGTGGTTAAAATGTTGGACCATAATCTGAGAAACTCCAGTTCAAATCCCTATTCTAAATCCCTATCCCAAATCCCTATTGGTCAGTCATTCTCAGCCTAGCATACTTCTCAGAGCCGTTGTGAGGATATAGTGGTGGAGGGGAGAACAATATAATCCACCCTGAACTCTTTGGAGGTAGGATAGGATAAAAATGCACTACATAAATAAATAGCATCTGCTAAGTGAACCTGGCTCCCAAACAAGTGGTTGACTGGGAATTTTTATGGAGCTGACATAGTATTACATGCAGCTGCTTCACTGAATGCATTGCAGATCTCATGACAGATCAGCTGGTTGTTTGTCTGTTTGACACACTGCCCCAATGTAGACATTTCAGTTGTTGGAGAGAGGCCAAGTGTGTAATGAGAACAAGAAAGAACTTCTCACAGAGCATGTCTGATCGGAGGCAGCTTTCCCAGCTCATTATCCTCTTCCATCTCCCCAAAGATTCAGTATATTTCTCAGTCAACGTACTTTCTCACTTGATTTGCCTTACTTTGAAATGAAATCCTGCTCTCAAGTCATAGCTGACTTATGGCGACCTCATGGCAGGGTTTTCATGGCAAGAGACTAACAGAGGTGGTTTGCCATTGCCTGCCTCTGCTTTAGAATCTCATATTTTTACAAACATTTGCCATGATAGATGTGACTTCTCCAATAAATTCTACTCATCCCCTACGCTATGGAGTTTGAGGCGCCACTTATAAAAGACTGGGGAAGGGAGAGGAGTTTCCCCCATTTTTTACTGCAGCACCTGACCCACATAGCTTTTTCTCCATGTAGGTTCTATGGTGCCGAGCATCAACTTTGTGGGGAGGTGCTGGGAGGAAGGCATATTTGCCAGTGATTGGCAGACAGATGCAGTCTAGTGTTTGCACTTTCCCCCTTATTTACCTTGAGTGTCCTTCTTCAGAGTTCCTCTTTCTCTGCCATTAGAACAAGGATTGGTTTTGTGACAGCTTTGAAGGAGATCCGATGGACTGGGCATCAGCAGAGTTCCCAGATCTGACTCCATGGAAGTCACAGAAGAATCTAATACAAGCAAACACATCTTTAATGGTCAAGTTACAGAATAAGGCTTGCATCAACAAACCAGAAGTATCTTAATAGACCCACTTTTAATTAGTATTTGCTGTTGTAAAAGCAGTAGACTGTACTATTTTTTCTTTACCCATTTGTGTTCCAACAAGCTGAATACAGCCTGTAAGGTGGCCCACTATGGGATCAGTAAACCTGTTGCTGTCAAGCAGCTGGTGTATAACAGTGCTTGGAGGAGGGGGGGGGGGTAACACTGTGCAGCTACACAGCATACCATTTTGCATCTGGCAATAACGTCTGTTAAGTGAGAGAGAGTGAAAAAACACAGCCGACCCTTCAGTTTTCTCCACAGACAAGCTTCCCGTCAATTTTACAACAGGAAAAGAGCTCAGAACTAATAAAGAGCCAAGTGTTTTTTTACTCCACCCCTGAAGGATCTGGGCTCAGAGAATTCAAAGGATAGCCTGCTCCTGTTTGACTGTGTGTGAAGCCCCTCCAGGGCCAGGGGCTTCATCCCCTTCGGGAGGTGCCATCTTCTTTCTACAGTTCCAAAGAACTGTTGACATAACAGAAATTGCTTAGCTCTTTTACAGGGCCAGTTCCAAACTTTAACCATCACCTCGTAGCCTGATCAGTTCACTTCTCATTACTTCCACCTGCCCCCCTCCCCATGCTGGATCATGTTCCAAGCCTGCATCCTTCTTCTGCTCCTGGCTTGGCTGCTGCACCCTTTTTTTTACAGGTCCAAGCTGAGGTTGAGCCTGAGTCAGGTAGAAAAAGTTTCTTCTGCCTTCCTTCTTGGTCAGAAATGTACCTTTCAAGCCTCTAGAAAGCTCAGTACTCTCCAGCCAGTAAAGGCTCCAAAACCTGGCTGCCTATTGCACCTTACATGCTAACAGCCAGCTGTCCCCCCACCTCTTTCAGCTGGGCCCTTTTATCCTTCTTCCCCTGGCCATTCCTTTGCTCTTCTGTTTCTCTGCTCCCACTCCTGAACAAGCCCTTTCTCTCAAGGAGGCCTTTACCACAGAGGAGTCTATTGCTCCATAGGAAATAGTACCTTCCTCCAGGGTGCTCTTCTCCTTCTGTTATTGTCCCAGTAGGCTCAGCTCGGCAACTGGGCTGCTGCCCTCCTTAGGGCTGTGCCTCCACTCCACCCCTTCTCCCCCAAGGTAAGGTTCCAAGCCTGTGACACTGTGCCTGCCTCCACCTGGATCCCCTCACCTTCTGAAGTAAGGCAGCTGGAAAGAGGGTATGGCCTTTCTGCTTATGGTGGCATATCTTTGGACCACCCACTTCTGTGAGGTTTGTCTGGTGTATTCTACACTGATGGCATTTAGGGGTGGATAAAGACTTTTCTGTTTTGTCAGCTCCCTCATTGGTTACATTAGTTTTCTTCAGATGTTCTCCTGGTTATTACTCAAGTGAGATTTGCGCTTGTGTTTTTCCTTTATTTTGTATTAGGTATTTTTGATTGTTGGTTGCTTTCTTGATATGTTTTGAATTTATATAGTGGCTTCAAGAAAATGTCTTTACTTTGAAGAGTGGGGTGAAAATGAATATAATCCATGAATAAAATAAGTACTTTCCATTTATTGAATCCAAATGTAACTTATCTACACAAGCACAGTATGGATAATTACTAGGCCATACACTTGGCTGGTAAGAATTTGTCTCTGAAGAATTAGGAAAAGGGAAAAACCAAACACTGGATGATGATGTTTAAAAGAGACTGCTCCACGAGACAGCATGTTTCTATTTACATAATATAAACTAACATCTTTTGCTAGTTTAATTAATGAAAACCATGCGTCAATATTACCAGATTCTCCATGGTCCTGATCAAAGATAAGGAGTTTGCAAAAATCAGTGGCCACTTCTAATTCCTGCGGACCTCCTGTAAGACTTTTTTCTTGTTTAAATTTGAAGGAAGGAGTTCTCCTGTTAAACAGCAGTATTGAAAAAAATTAGCTTTCTGCTACTGGAAACTCAGAAATGAGTTCCATTAAGAGGCAGTCAAATAAACAGCCGCTAGGAGGATGGGTGTGTATAGTGTATCTAGGAAACTAAAAATCAATCCGAGGGGGGGAGGGGGGAAAGGCGGGGAGAGGGAGAGAGAGAAAGAGAAAGAGAGAGGTAATAAAAGTTCCTCCTATTTGTAACTAGAAGCAAAAGTTCTGTCCCCTATGAGGTGATGCTCTAGACTGTCAGCTGCAGGCATTCAGTGCTTTTATCTGGAAGCTGAAGTGTATATCTCTATAGCATACATGCACAAGAGAGAGAGCTTATACTTCATTTCTAATTAAGCACCAGGGAAAAAATTTGAATATCCAAGGAAGCTGGGTATGAGTATTCATTATCAAAAATGACCCAAATAAAGAGACTGGTCCATGATCAGTTTCTCTCACTGGTGCACTCTTATACAGAAACATCAGCCTCCCTGATCTTAATAGTTGCAACCAGCATGCAACTCCTGCATGTTTTCACCACTTCTGAAGCCATGATTGTGCACCATCTGAAGCAAGCAAGTTCAGGTGCCTTCTTGAGCATTCTATGGATTAAACATGAATGAGGCTTGATCAGTTCTACAAAAAACATGCTTACCTGGGAAGTAAACCTTTGACAACTTGCCTGTCAGAAGAAGAAGAAGATGCAGCTACAAAGCTCCAAGATTTTGCCTGAGGCCTCACTGCATTTGTGGGTGCTGGAGATTCCTTCTGCAGCAAATGCAGGTTGCTAGGGTGGCCTTGTTGAATAATTTTTTATTTTAAAAAAGTAATAAGGATAAGATAAATTATTATAGATCCAGAGGAGTTAGCCGTGTTAGTCTGTAGTAGCAAAATTGAAAAGAGTCCAGTAACACCTTTAAAACTAACCAACTTTTCTGTAGCATGAGCTTTCGAGAATCACAGTTCTCGACGTATCTGATAAATTATTATGAATTAGTTGTTTAAACCAATAATTACTATACTGATGACATACATTCTGGAACATAGAATCATATTCTGAAGGATTATTGTTTCTTAATTTTCTGCATTTTGGCATTCATAATTCTTTAAGCCACAAGCTGTCTTGTTGACCTATTGAGTATAAAAGGTGGGTAGATATAGGAAAAGTTCTTCATATAATTGAATCAAACAGCCCTACCCATGTTAATCTGTAATTTTTGAATCCAGTCCTCCATCAGTTCCTGGGAAGGTGCTGCCACATAGTATTCAGCTCCATCGTTTAACCTGTAAGCCATGAGCATAAGGAATGGATTCTATTAACTTTCATAAGAATATGTACTTCTACGTAAAGCCCCTCTTTGGAAATTTTACTAGAACAGAAAGAATGAACAAGAGGGCTGACAATGGCTTCATCTTTCTGTACTAAGAGAACAGTTGTGTTGAGAAAGTGTAATGCTGGAAAACAGTCACCGAAGTTTTGCTTATATTATTTTACTAGATTTATATGCTGGTTTATAATTTTACATACAGTTTCCAAAGTGGTTCATAGTCACCCCCCAAAAAACATAAAAACCATCTTGCTAAAAACATTAACATCCCCCCAAAACTATAAAAGGGGAGGAAAAGGATATCAGTATATCCTTTATATACTGATATATAAAGGATATATGGGCCGATTCCAGACGGCCCTCTGCAATCCAAAACGTTGCGCGTCGTCGCGCGTCATCGCGCGGAAAACGCGAAATATCGCGTTTTCTCGCGCGAGTTTTGCGCGAGGTCGCGCAAAACTCGCGTGAGAAAACGCGATATTTCGCGTTTTCCGCGCGACGACGCGCAACGTTACGGATTGCAGAGGGCCGTCTGGAATCGGCCATGGTCAGATCTCAGAAACTAAGCAGGGTTGATACTTGGATGGGCAATCACCAAGGAAGATGCTACAGAGGCACTGGTAAACCACCTGCTTCTTACTTGCCTTGAAAACCCTTTGCTGGTGTTCCAGGGCTGCTGCCAGGCTCTGGGCCAAGCTATTATTTATTATTGGTACCTTTCCTGGTGCCTGCTCAGGTAAGGTTTCTGGGAATAGTGCAGTAGGGATCTTGACTTGGATGATGGCTGGAGGAGAGCCTGCTGGCCCCCACGAACAGCCAACCATGAACATGTTCATGAACAGGGCCATATTCGTGGTTGTTCATGAGTCCCTGTTTGTGGATGGCAACGAACAATGAACATCATGTTCTTTTTTTTCCTGTTCATGCCCATCTCTACTCACAATACACTTCTGGAGGCAACGAAGATGGTGGTTAACACTTTTTGAAATGAGTGCCACCACTATCACCACCATCTCTGGACTTATGCAACAGACTGAGCAAACCAAACAAAACACATCTCCTATTTTTCTTGCTTTGCCATTAATGTGATTTACCTTAAGCTGAAGGCATTTTCTTTCCTGGAATAGTTAGGCAATTTCTCACACTTGGCTTCAGCAGTGCTGATTGACAAAACGGGAGTTGTATTCTGGGGGGGGGGGAGAAAGATTATAATTAAAACAGTTATTTGGATTTAAGCAGCAGTTTTCCATCTTTGTTCCAGAAAATTGGGGGACGGTCTCATGGTAGTTATTGGAGGGGTGTGTGTGTTTCCCAACGATAATACAGGCAATTTTCCCTGAAAGCAAACTTTTCTATCATTATCAGATGTCCACTCCAACATGCAACTGCAGGAGAGTGCTTCAAGTTATCCAGAATGCACTCTTGGTTCATATGCCATTGCAGTAAGTCCTAAGTGATTATATATTTTATAGTAGCTGCCAGATCTTTGGTAGCACACAGAATACACACAAGCAAGTTGATGCAGAAAGAGCTTTTTCAAGGTTGAAAGGTTGAAAAAATTCCTCTAGATTAAATGGCAGTACTATTGTTTCCTTGAAGTACTGCAACACAACAAGCAGTTTCCATGATATCTAGAGCCCTGCTGTAGTAATCCCTTGTGGCACTTGCTAGTCGATTTCCTGTTACCCACTTTCTTCATCCCCAAAGCATTTCTTCCCCAAGCAAAGAGCCAATTCTGGCTAACCTCCACCTTACTGAATCAGGAGGTGCTTCAGAAGAACCCAGGGAGCATTTACCTTTGGGTCTGCAGGGATCACTGCAGGGAGCTTTTGCTTGCAACCTCCCAACAATGGTTATTGGTCCCCATGGCAGCCATTTTGTAGTAGCATTCACTACAATTCCAAGAGCCCCCATGTGCTGTTGTATAAGATTGAGAGCCTATGTCCTAACTAGATCTACTCATCTTAAAGAATGTATTTAATTTATAGCACTTCACTGGTTTCAAGGGCTGAACCAGATTATTTATTTTAAAAATTGATGAATTTATGAACCTTGGTGTCATAGGACATGTTTATCTACCTCATCGCAAAATATAAAAGAAAAAGGTCAATTCACCTTCAAACAGAGCACTATAGTTCAATATTTCTTTCCAAATAAATGGATTTTTCAGTGATAAAAATCATATTTAAGAAAAATTAAAGGATTTGAACACAAGTTACCTGAGATGCATCCTTTTCATCACTGTAGAAGTCAAGTTTTTGTCTTTCAAGTTTAACATAAAAAGTGTTCCAAGTCCTTGTCTTTGGCTACAAGATTAAATAAAACAAGTCAACATCCTATAAAGCTTTCGGGTGGACAGCCTAACAACTATCAATACATCTCCCTAGTATTTGGATTTATTTGCCATTGCTAGCTAGTTTTTGTTTTGAGTAGTTTCAGCTAATGTATCATACGGTCATTTGTTCTTCACTTGGTTTTCCTGAGCAAGGCTGTTGGCTAATAGGAGGAACAGAAGAAGCTTGGCAAGAGCTGAGCCATACAATTCAAGCAGAGCTACTTGAAAGAGCTCAGCATCTCTGCAAATTCATTAATGGAAATATACAGCAATTAATGTGAGTGAAGACACAGTATGCAAATATATTAAAGCTTAAGAAGAGAACAATAATTTGTCAGTCTTAGCTTTAAAATATCCGATGTGAAAAATAAAAGTAAAATGAACAAAACAAAATTGTGTTTGTTTTTCAAATAGCCTTATGGATTTACTTCAAATGCATCATTAAAAACAAATGAGCAGGGAGGCAGATAGGTGAAGAAAATGGGGATGGAAATTCTTGCACTGGAGGAAATTTACCTTTTTCAGTTTTCCTACCATCAACTCAAAAAGGGCAAGTAGGTCCGTCTAACATGATCCATTTTTGGTGACCCCTTACTGCACATATCCTACTGCCCTTTCCTTCTGTATCATGAAGACTATTTAAATAACTGTTACCTGTTTCCTTCCTGGAAGAATCTGGTCCCTCTTTTCTAAGACGCCTTCCATGCTTGGGTGTACCATAGAAACCTGTAATGCACAAAGTCCAATAGCAGTTGTAATGTTCCTCCCACCATGGATACAATATGACTATAAAAAAGGTCTTCTCTACCTTTTCAAGCATTACAGAGAAAGGACCTCTGCATTCAAATACAAAGTAAATATATTCTCTCAAGACTAGTGGATGATAATATTTCTAGAATGTTACTATACGAAAAAGCTAGTACAAGTGATATTGACCAGTATGCTTTACTCACTGACACCACCGTGTGATACTCCATAGGATGTGTCTTTTGGTGAGCATATGTTTCTTTTCTGTATCCCAAAGATAATTCCTATTTTATCTCTTTTTATCACAAAAGATACAAAATTCACGTTAATTCTGAATTTATACACAGAAGAAGATGTTATGGATTTCTGTGGTTTTCATAAAAACAAAGACAACAATTTACCCGTGAAGCAGTTTCTGAATCAGGAGACAAATCTGAGTTCAACAGAGTTGGAGAAGTATCTAATGATTCTCTGCTAAGTGCAGACACAGCATACGTGCCTTTGGTTTCCACATCACAGAGGAAGCTATCACTAGTACTGTCTTGCACGCTTGGAGGCACAAAATCGTAATCATGTAGAGGTATCATATCACTGACAGCTTGCTTGGTTTTCAGCTTAGGGGGTAATGAAGAAGGCAAAGAGATTTGGCTGTCCAGGGCCAAATCCTGTAGGTGCACCTTTGGTGCACTTGGCTGGTGTAAATTCTGTTTGGACTTTTTTGATGAAACAGATGGCAAGTGCTGGTTGTTCAGCATCCTTGTCCTCCTGTCTGAATGTTTCCTTCGTAGAGAGGGGACCTTGATCAAGTTCTCTCTCTCCTCAATGCCAGTTTGTTTCAGTAACTTCAATTCTCTCTGCAAGAAATGCACACACACAAACATGAGTGAAAACGGTACACAAATGAAAAAAATTCAGTTGTGAGATTCAGTGAGAGGCAAACTCTCTTCAGCTTCAAGCCTGGGGGAACTCACCCCCCAAGTCTTCCCTACAATACCAAACACCGAATTAGGTTGTAGGATACTCATTCAAATCAGTTCCATGAGCACTAGGAAGGTGCAATTAAAGAAGAATCAAGTAATGTTGGAATCTTCAGCTTTCTCAAGGCAACAACTTTATTTAATTGAAATATTTACAACCCATCTTTCCCTTGGAGAGTCAAAAGTAATGCACAAAATATATGCCAACAAGAATCAGTTGCAACAACAATTAAGAAATGAATAAGAATTCACAATAAAAACTTTACTAAACAGCAGATAGCACAAATATATATTTTCCACATTAACAGTTTTCAGATGTTAATAGAACACCCTTTGAAACAAAACTATTTTGCATCTTTTTCTGAAAGTCAATAAGGATAGTGCCTCAGGCAAATAATTCCATTAGGTTGGGGCACAACTGAGAAGACTTGCACCTGGCCAAGGACGGCCAAAAACTCCTAGAGAATAGACCATTAAGCACAAGTTGATGACAGGGGTGCACCTGGCACGCAAGTTCACATATAAAAAGACTGTCTATTAGATACTGGGTCCCACTCCACATTGGGTTTTAAAGGCAAGAACCAGCATCTTAAACCATGTCCAGAAACAACTAGGTGGAATATGTTAATATTGACTTAACCCAGTCAACAGTTAGGCAGGTGCATTCTACACAATTTGATGTTTCAAATTCGTCTTTAAGGGCAGTCCCCATGTAGAATACAGTACAGTAGTCTAACCTTGAGATTACAGCAGCATCAATCAGCATAGTCAGACTGGCAACGTTCAGTGAGAGAGATAACTGATGAGCAAGATGCAATTTGTAAACAGCACTATGAGCAACAACACTAATCTCTTTTTTGAACTACAAAACTTGACCAAAGGATACCACTAAGTTCTTTATGAGATCTGAAAGGAACAGCCTTATTCCACTCGTGATTGCTCTGTTCTGAGTACTCAGTCTTACCTTGCACTTACATAAACTAAACTTTCAGAGGGGACGAATATAATTTTCAGTTAAAAAACAAAGGACTAGAAATGGAAAAAGAGGGGATGCTTAACCCTTTCTGTGCCGGCCTGTCCCCCTCTATATGAATTCCAAACAGCCTTGCCTGCACAAGGTTCTAGGAGCATATTACTCTTCTGAACATGCAGCGTGAGCCCTACAAAGGGAGAATCAATTGGGAAGGAGATTTTGAGTAGAAGATTTAGACATTCTCTTCTTCCCCCACTGCTTTTTTGTTCCAAATCCTCCTCCCAAAAACTCTTGCTTTTTTTTTTTTTTAAATGTCCCTGGGACAGTTACATGCTAAGAGAGCAAACTGTAAAAAACAGCTTGGAATTGAAATATTTTCCAGTCTAACAAAAAGCCTAACTGTGAAATCACATTTCTGTGCAACGATAACTCTGCCTCCAACAAATCTCCACCAGCTTTTGCCACATCACCTTTGTCTTTCTATTCAGCTGTGCAAATTTCTCCTCTTGGGCCTCCAGCATCTTTTCAAAATCTTGATGTTTCTTCAGTAGTTGCTCAACATCAGAGATAGAATGCTGGGTAAGCAAAGGAATAGAGACAATTTCTTAAAACATAAATGGCTGAGAAGAAAAATAACAATCGGAAAGTCTTCAAAGTCAATGTAAAGAATTCAGCTAACCAGCCTCTTTTGACATTGATGAATCACGCCTGTTATTTCAATCCACACCATTTCATTAAAGTGGAGGCTTTGTGATTTTGTGATTAGGAGGCAACAAGCAGAAGACCCACAAGAACTGGCAGGGGGCATCTCATTTTCTGTTCCTCCACTATTTCCTCTTTCCCTTTCCTGAAAGCTCCCACAGCTTCTCCACTTCTGCTTCCTTCGCTTATTCCCACTCACCAGCCAACCTACCTTTATCTGCCCCTCTGTCTTTAGTTTTCCTTCCTTCCCTCCCCCCGGCAGCTAGGAGGACTCTGGCCCTGTTGGGCCAGCTACTATGCCCAGGTCAGGTTGGATTGTGGGGTTTCCACAAGGACCTGTGGAGGGGCACTTTCCCCTCCTCCTGTCAGACCCTCGAATCCTCTCACCTTTCCTTGCTCTTCTCCACTCTCACCAAATAATCTACCTTTTATCTGCCACCTCCATCTTCAGCTATCTTTATTTACTTCATTTATATCTCCCCCTTTCTCTACAATGGAGAGCCAATAGGGTTGTCAGTTCCCGCTGGGGGTGGGGGATCCCCTGCTTCCACCCTCCACCCCCACCCCCTGCTTACTTGGCTGGCAGAGGAGGCATGGGTCTCCTGGGCACGCTCCTGGGTACAAAGTGTGGTCCCGGGTGGCAGGCCATGCTCCTGTGGGCCCAATTCAGACCGCTGCAGAGCAGGGGAGTATTCCCCCGCTCAGCAGCGGCCTGTTCCAGGCTGTTTTAGGATCAATCTGGGCCATTTTGTCCCCAATCTGGGCCGTTTCGGGCCTGAATCAGTCTGGATTGGGCCACTGTGGAGCGGGGGAGTGATCCCTTGCTTGGCAGTGGCCTGTTCCAGGCTGTTTCAGGCCTTACCCAGACCATTTTGACACCAATCCAGGCTGTTTTGGGCCCAATTCAGCCTGGATTGGGCCACTGTGGAGCAGGCAGCAGCCTGTTCCAGGCTGTTTCGCCCCCAATCTGGGCTTTCATGGGATGGCTGCTGTTGAACTGTAGTGAGCAGCGGAAGTCACATGGTAGCAAGTTGTCTAGTGGTTGTTGGTGGGCCTGGTCCTGCTGAGTCCTCCGTCAAAGGTCAAAATCACTATGGAAAAGGCCCTGCCCCTTCCCCTGCTTTTTATTGATGGAATAATAATCACACTTAACAACAACAATACCACACTTATATACTGCTGTTCTAGACAGATGACTGCCTCACTCAGGTGCACAAAGTCAGTATTATTATCGTCCTCACTTACCACCGAGGCTGAGAGAAGGGCTTACCCAAGGCCACCTGCAGAGCTCATAGCAGTAATAAGATTTGAACCAATAATGTTGTGGTTGCCTAGCAATAGCCACAGAGAGCATTTGTTACAGGTTCTGCTTTTGTTCTTTTGGGATTTTAAAATCCCAACCCATTTTTTTTTAAGATTTCAGAAGAGAGATCTGTCTTATCTCCAGATTTAAGTATACAAATATAGGTCCACATTGAGAGATATGCTGATGATGTTAGGGCTCTTGGACACTCAAACTAACAGGAAGGCTCAGCTCTGAAAGGAAGTTTTGTCGACAGTCACATCCAGGACCTGTGACATTTATGCCACTGTATTAAGCATTATGCTATTATTATTATTGGAAGCCAGTACGATGTAGCAGTTGGGGAATTAGACCAATATTCGGGAAACCTGGGATGAAACCCCCACTCAGCCATAAAAATCACAGGGCCTTTGGCCAGACACTTTCTCTCAGCCTAACCTCCCTCACAAACTTATTGTGAGGATTAAATGGAGGAGGAGAGAATCCTGTATGCTGGACTGTGGTGGCTGGAAAAACAGAGAGATAGCAATATATAAATGAGGCACAGCCCACCATTCATACTACATTTCCATAGGATGTGTGGGTGATTGCTAGGCCAAACAGTCTGCTCACAAAGCAAAATGTTTCAGAATTATGTTGTCCTTGCTCACCCCATAGCTAGGATCTGAGACAAAACCTTCCTTGGCAGTCAGCCAAGCTTCAGCTTGGTCCAGTTCCCTTCGCAGTAACTGGATCTCCCAGTTTTCCTTGTACAAATCCTTCCTCATGTCCCAGGATTCCCTCACTTTGCTCATCAGCTCCAATAGTTCAGAGAGTTTCTCTTCAATCTATAGAAATAAATCCAAAGATTTCTATTAAAGAAGGAGAAAACATAAAGGCATTTGTGAACCAGAGACTGACTTTGTGACTTCTCTCTAGAAAAACTGTTGAAGCAATTCAGTTTTTTGATTGTGTAATCAACAGTAAAGTTATTTACTTATACAACTTATCAGCAATCTTTATTTCAATAGACACCCACAGTAATATATTATAAAAATTAAAAATGTCCTCACCAAGGAACAAAATAATAACTGAGTAAACTGAATAAAAATAACTTACCAGTGACCTTAAAATAAAGTTATTCCACAACTATGTGTTACCACTAAGAAAGCTGTGCATTCTATGTACCTGTCTTCCATGCCAGCAAATGCCAGGAGATTTGGGGGACGGTGCCTGGGGAGGTTGCTGTTTTAGTTGATGTGAAATCACATCCTCTGTGATGCTCTAGGAATTTCTCCAGTTTCTATAGTAAAGACCACAGAGACTGGTGAAATTCCTAGTGTGCCATGGAAGATGTAACGTCATTTCTGAATTGAGGTGTGGAGGATATGATGTTTCTCTCTGGCGATGCTCTGGAAGTTCTTCCAATCGCTTTGGTCTTTATCATAAATATTAGGGAAATTCTTAGAGCATCACCATTAATGCTATCCTCCCTTTTTTCTTTTGCCCCTCAAATAATTGAGGGCAGAGGATTGGGAGTGGGGTGGTGGCACACTGTTAACAAACAAATGACAAGCCTATTTACATGTTGGGATCTTTGTAGCAGTTCTATCAGTAGAAAGTCTTGATCAAAAGGGGGATGGATTTCAGATATGGATTCTTTTGACATTCTTCTCATCCAAATTTTCCAGATTACCTACTTTATTTCCAAACTAGAAATTCATATAATAAAAGATTATCATTTTCAAATTTTGTGCATGCATAGTTTGTTGCATGTTTAAGTTTCTTTAGCATTTTTCCATCCCACATTACTGATGTGCATGTGGATATTGACAAAGCATTGTAGTCTTGGTGTGATTGTATGCATAGCAATATCAAGATTTTGTTGGAGTGTTATAAAAATTTACAAGAGCTCTTGTGCAGATTCTTAGAATATCACACAAGAAGAATCTTGATTTCTCTTTTAAAAGCTCTAAAAAAACCCCTTCACAATGCTATTCATTCATAGTATGTTCCCAAGAACATATACAGGGGAAGACAGATCCAAAGGAACTGAAGAAACAGCTGAGTCAAACTGTGTGTGTGCTCAAATTCTAGAATTAATGTTAAAAGATCCTCCTAGTTAAACCAACATTAAGAACTAGTGAACAAAGCCCAGAATCCACAGCCAAGCTGTACATTACGATCACATCTTTTCCAATCCCTCTGACAGAAATTCTCACCTGCAGGATCTACCTCAGACATTTTTGGATCTATAGTACCCACCTCATGTAGAAAGGAAACAGATCAACAAAGCCAAAATGATACCAAGGGATAACCTGGTACAAGATAGGCCCAAATGTATCAACAATAGAACACCACTGATGGTCACGTACAGCTCTCAGCTCAAACCAGTTCAATGTATCATCATTGACCTGTAACCTATGCTGGACAATGATAGTCTTCTCTCACAGGTATTGGGAGGCAAACCTTTTCTTGCCCACAGAAAGCCCCCTAACCTTAGACAACTTCTCACTCATAATAATGTACTTGCCAACACTGACACAGACTCTGGGACCATAGCCTGCAATAAACCAAGGTGCCAACTCTCTCCCCATATTTACTCTAACAGCATGATCACTGGACCTAACAACACCAGTTATATCATCTCAGGTTCATTAACGTGTTCATCTTCCAATGTTACATATGCTATCAAGTGTCAGCAATGCCCTGCTACTCTTGGACAAACTGGTCAGTCCCTATGCAAAAGAATAAATAGACATAAATATGACATTAGAAATCACAGCTCTCAAAAATGAGTGGGAGAACATTTTAATCTTCCAGGACATTCCACTGATGACTTAAAAGTTTGAGAAACTTTAAGGGGAGATTACAATGTGATATTGTTGAAACTGAGTTTATTCACAAATTCAGAACAATGGACCTCCTGGGGCTGAACAGAGATTTGGGATTTTTATCTCACTGCAGATTCTAATTTCTGCTCTAATCAAGCTGCATTGTACCTTTACATCTTGATGCCCTCCCTTTAACATCCCACCCACCTTTGGCTGGGATATAAAGGCTCAAGGATCTCAATTTCTACTTGTGTCTGAAGAATGGAGCTCTGACTCTTGAAAGCTTACACCCTGAAAATCTTGTTGGTCTCTAAGGTGTCACTGGACTCAAATCCTACAGCCCAGAACAAAATTCTGGGACAATAAAGAAATGGAATGCAGGAAATATACTCCCCTCTAATTCTAGAAGAAACATAAAGCCTTTCACAGCAAAACCAGAGTCACAGCATATTTAAAGACACGAATTGATTGTAATACTAGGATAACACTCATGTTCAACACTGATGACTCTTGCATGGAAAAGATTATCTGTTAATCTTTACTGTACTGCATTAAGGACTCTTGCTTACACTAGAAACAAATGAAATTGCAACTCTCTTCACAATGACTTTGTCTGGGGATGAGCTGTCTGCACCCCCCAGACTTGCCACCGCCACAGCAGGCAGAGAGCAGGGGTGGCGGTGACACCGGGGCCTGGGGGTGCTACAGACGGGCAAGAAGGCAGCCCACAGACACCAGGAGACCCAGGAGCAGCCGCAGACAAGCCCCAGACCTCTCCCTAGGCACAAGGCACTGAAGGGCAAAACACAGGCCCAAAAAACAAAGCAGACAGGCAGGAAATCCCCCTGCCCAGGCACACATTGGGTGGGGCCAGCAAACAGGGCATCAGGCACACAGAAATGCCACCAGCCCAGGGGACCTGTCAAGCTGCACAGGAGAGCCACCCTGGAGAGGCAGCTACCAGGCTGCCTTGCCTGGAAAGGCCCTGCAAGCCCCATCTTTCAAGTAGGGAGTAAGGGAAAAGGGAGAGACTAGAGCTGGGGTAGAGACACCTGGGAGCCTCCCCAGCTGGCCCAGATCAAAAGTACTCAGCCTAGGAGAAGGAGGGTGGAGATCAGAGCAGGGAGAAACACCTGGAGGCCTCCCCAGCTGGCCAAGATCAGTAACAATCAGCCCAGGAGAGGACGGGAGGAGAGCACAGCAGGAAGCCCTATATAAACAGGCTCAGTAGGGAACTGGGGGGTGGAGAGTTGAGGAGTGGATAGAGAAGTGAGCATGTGGTGGTGAGAACAAGCAGGAGCAGGAGCAGGAGCAGGAGCAGGAGCAGGAGCAGGAGCAGGAGCAGGAGCAGGAGCAGGAGCAGGAGCAGGAGCAGGAGCAGGAGCAGGAGCAGGAGCAGGAGCAGGAGCAGGAGCAGGAGCAGGATGGGGCTGTGTATGGAAGGGAGTGGGAAAGGAGGCAGCAGGCAGTCAAGGTGATGGAGTGGATGAGAGGGTGTGTGGGTGATGTATACCCCCCCTACAGCCATGAACCCAATGCCGGCAACAAGCCTCAAGGCAGCCTCCCTGAAGCACCCGTCAGGCATGAAAGTGACCCGTGTGGCTTCGCCCCAGCTGAGGCGGGGCAAGTCTGCTTACCTGAAGCTCCTGACAGGCAGCAGGACATCAGGCATAGTTGCACCTGGATGGGGGCCTGACAGATTTTCAACAGCTAGGGTGGTGTAAAATAGCATTTGGGTAACTTTATACACAATGAATTCCCATGACAAGAAGTTTTATACCCCAAGATACATCCCTGCCAGGAATAACATTTTGGAGTACCCCTAGATCCTCAGACCTCGCACAGGCAAATGCGCTGAGACAATCTATTCTTAATATCAAACAGAAGATGTGTGATCAGGTTATGTACAATAAAGTGGGATCACAGAAGAAACTGGCCTATGAGAATTCTGGCACTCCATAATAAAAGCTCTTTTCTGGGACTCTCAGAGGCCTTACCCAGGACAAGATTAACCAAACCTCCTCCTACCAGGTGTCCAGTGGGGTGCTGCAGGGCTCGGTTTTGGGCCCGGTACTTTTCAATATTTTTATCAATGATCTGGATGAAGGAGTGGAAGGGCTGCTCATTAAATTTGCTGATGATACCAAATTGGGAGCGGTAGCAAACACCCAAGAAGATAGAATTAAAATTCAACAAGACCTGAATACTCTGGAGAAGTGGGCAGCTGTGAATAGGATGCAATTCAACAAGGACAAGTGCACAGTATTACATCTCGGCCACAAAAATGAGAAGTACAAATACTGGATGGGGGATACACTTCTGGGCAGTAGTATATGTGAAAGGGATCTTGGGGTAAGAGTGGACTGTAAACTGAATATGAGCAGTCAGTGTGATGCGGTGGCAAAAAAGGCTAATTCAATCCTGGGTTGTATCAAAGGGGCCATAGCATCGAAATCACAGGAGGTCATAGTCCCTCTCTATACTGCCTTGGTCAGGCCACACCTGGAGTATTGTGTGCAGTTCTGGAGGCCTCACTTCAAAAAGGATGTGGACAAAATCGAGAGGGTGCAGAGGAGAGTGACAAGAATGATCAGGGGTCTGGAGACTGAGCCCTACGAGGAAAGGCTGAGGGCCTTGGGAATGTTTACTTTGGAGAAGAGGAGGTTGAGGGGGGACATGATTGCTCTCTTTAAATATTTGAAAGGCTGTCATTTGGAGGAGGGCAAAGAGCTGTTCCAGTTGGCAGCAGAGGGTAGGACGCGAAGCAATGGGCTAAAACTACATCCACAAAGGTACCGGCTGGATATTAGGAAAAACTTTTTCACGGTCAGAGTAGTTCAAAAGTGGAATCAGCTGCCTGGGGAGGTGGTGAGCTCCCCTTCACTGGCAGTTTTCAAGAAGAGGCTGGATGAATACTTGTCAGAGATGCTTTAGGCTGATCCTGCACTGGGCAGGGGGTTGGACTAGATGGTCTGTACCAACTCTATGATTCTATGATTCTATGATGTAATTTCTCCCTTTCTTCCTCTAACCCTACTTCTATGTCCTACTGTCACTTCCTGCAGCTTAGCTCCTATCTCCTGCCCTTCCTTATGGTCCTCCAGCTTCCCATAGCCTCTCTGTTCTTCGCCCACTATGCTAAGGACTTCTTCCTCTTTCTTTCTACCTTTGTCTGTCACCTGCCCTCTGCATTTTCATGTCCCTTCAGGGACAACTCAACAACTTCCTCTGCTACTGGATGGCGTTTCTTTGGACTAGCCCCATGAAGGGAACATATTAATAAGATTAATTCGAATTAAACACTAGGATTTGCAACATAAATATCTTCACTGGGTTGCCATAAGCAAACTGCTACTGTATTGATTAATGACTGCTGAAGACAGAACTTTTCTTGAAAGCTGTACTTTCCCTTCTCTTTTTTCACTTTGCAACTTGGTTAAGAAAATACAGTTTCCATCTAGTTAAGTGTCTGCCCTATTCCTTTCTCTGTAGATACATCAAGACTTGTTGTTTTTGAGTACACGAAAACCTAAATGCCCCCCCTCCAAAGAACAATTATCTAAAAAGTACACATGCAGGGACACTTACATTTGGGACTAGAGAAGGGTTTTTGTGATCCTGTGGCCTGTTCCAATGCAGTAAAGAGACTGGCCACATTGGGCATGCACTGATCCCTAAAACATTATAAAACTTTTTGCTAATTTTAGTCCAATCTAACTCAGTTTTAGCTTACCTCTATGGACATACTTTTAGCAAAGCACTTGGCATGTACACCATCATGTGTTGCCAAAACCCTCTGACAATCATGCCATCAGTATATGCAAATGTATATTTGTCGTATGTGATAGATTACCAGAGGAGATACACTTTTGTGCTTTTATTTATTTTACAAGATTACTACTCTCATCTAAGCACTCACCTAAGTCTGCCCAAGATGGCTAACACCATTAAGTGAAATGATAAATAATACACTTTAAAATTTATAACAATTAATGTAAATTAAAACTCAGAAGACTCTTTTCTCATGCTGCTGTTTTTATTCATTGCAGACGAACACTCATATTTTCTTCATCTGCAATGAATAAAAACAGCAGCATGAAAAAAGAGAAAGACCAGGGCAAGGGGATAAAAAAAATCAATTAAAAGGTTGGGCAAAAAAAATATTTTGACCTGGCATCTAAATATTAACAGCGAAGATGCCAAGGATTCCGCAGGCAGAGCCCCACCACCAAGGAGGCCTCTTTTTCAGCCATCACCCACTTCACCTCCATCGGCAGGAGCACAAGGAATAGCACTAGAAACGAGGACTTTTAACTGGTAGTCTATACAGTACTGCAGGAGGTAGTAGAAGTGATTGACATCAGTGTAAAATTATGTTGTGATAATTGGTCATTAGTATAAATCCAAATAACATTACCCTATTTAGACAGAACTGTGCTCCTAGGCTGCATAGTGATTCCAAGATTTCATATTATCAAACAAAACCCATCCATTCCAATATCCTCCAATAGCTTGCAGGCGCTATTTATTTTTCATCTTTTCATTTTAAAAAAAGAAATGGAAAAACAGTGTAGTTTTCAATGAACAGAAAATCAAATTAAAAGCAGCAACAGGATCCCAAATGAGTTCAGAAGATGTTTGTCTCCCCCTCACCCGTGATCCACAGATCTCCTTACAAATCATACATAAGTCAAATGGAGTATCATTGTAAAGGTCAATGTATGAAGTTACCAAGTTGAAGTTACCAATGTATGAAGTTACCAAGATCATCAGGATAAAATGGTTCTCTCTACTCTTCCCCCTTTCATAACAAGTGTGTGGAGAACCACATGATGGGTGAAGCACTCAGGGACTCTAGTCTGACATGTTGATTCTGTATCATGTTGCATTTCTGTTTCACCTACACAACTTAAGACTTTTAGATGACAAGACCTTTGATATATTTATTTTTGATTTCTTTGGAAGCCCTATAGAGGTAAGGAGGGGTGCCTTGCACTACATCCTTGCTTGTTAATAACATCAGCCTAACAGAGTAATATATTCCCAAGGACACTCAGTGAGATCCTTCAGGTGAAAAAGAAAATTGAACTAGACTCTCTCATCTTGTGTAGCTGAAACCAGTAAGTGTACTCCAACATCATAAATAAGGCAGGAGAAAATCAACTGTGGTTAAAATTTGGGGCTGGAAAAGGAGTTTTGTAATCCTGTGGCCTACTTCCAGTCAGTAAAAAGACTGGCTATATTTGGTGTGCACTGATCCCTAGACCATTATAAAACTTCTTGCTAATTTTATTCCCATCTAACTCATCTTCAGCTTACCTCTATGGACATAAAGTGCCCATCCTTCATCAGGCTTCTTCCAGATTCTTGCAACTCTTCATATTTCAGCGACTGCTTCTCTATATCATGCTTGTACTCTTCATGCCGTTTAATAAGCAGCTCAGCACCAAGAAGATCATTTGACAATCTCTCAGATATAATCAGGGCATGTATTTCGCTGGCCCAGGCCCTGAAGGGATCAGTCAAAACGAAGGGATTGAACACTAATGTAGCTCAAGAATTTAAACAAAGGAGACTCTATAATACAGACATGAAGGGCACATAGCAAATAATCTGTGTCAGACATTCATATCTGTATCAAAACATTATTATTATTAAAAAAGGAAGACAAGAAGATCCCACATCTAGCAGATTAATTTATACATACATCCAATCTCTGCAATCAGCAAAGTAAATCTGCACTTGTTCTGCCTGCTGTAGCTTCTGCTTTCTCTCTGAAGACCTCCTGTTTAGTTTCTCCCAGCACTCATCCACTTCTGAAAGTCTACTCATCATGTTGTCTCTGGGATGAAGGTACAATCGGCCAAGACGCCAAGCCTCTCCTCTGATCCTTTCCAGTTCTTTTGCAATGGCTATTAGTTCCCTCTGGAACACAGAAAGGTTTGGGGAAAAACCTATCCTGATCACAAATACCAGCCAATATGAAATTTTCAGGAGGCTTAATTATTTATTAGTATAAGAACATTTGCAATTTTATATGAATCTTTTAGCCTGTTGAGTGTCTAATGAGAAGGGAAAAAATTGAATAATTATCAGAGCTATAGTAAATTTCTCCATATCCAGCCTACAGGAGGTACAGACAAGATGTGCAAGGAGCAGCCATCTCTTTCAGAGAAACTCACAAGGCCAGTTCTGGAGAGGTTTCAGTTTTGAGCGTACAGGTCTGAAGCCTAGGGCAGAACTTAAGATAGGCTTGCCAAATGCCTGTCACAGCAATCTGTGCCTCTGCCTACCAATCACCATTTCATAGGTGGGAGGATGCAGGCTGGTGACATGGGGGTGATGCCAGTCATCCCTAGCTGATGAAGTTTTTGGTGAATCCTAAAGCATCCAGAGATGCAAAGCTGTTACTTCCAATTATGTGGAAATGATGTAATGACATTGCAGGATGCTGTTCCAGTGAGTCTCCTCAAGTCTGCTGGGGATTGCCAGCCCTAAGGATTTGCTATTATGTGGCTTCATGCGGATTTCACAACAGAGGCTCCATTCGGTGGTCTAAGGATATGAAATGTGTGTGTGTGTTTCAGTTGCAAACAGAAAAGAGCACAAAATCCGATCACATATTCCCCAAGATCAAAAAGAGTCCAGTAGCACCTTTAAGACTAACCAATTTTATTTTATTGTAGCATAAGCTTTCGAGAATCAAGTTCTCTTCATCAGATGCCTGATCCGAAGTTCGGATCAGGCATCTGATGAAGAGAACTTGATTCTCGAAAGCTTATGCTACAATAAAATAAAATTGGTTAGTCTTAAAGGTGCTACTGGACTCTTTTTGATTTTGCTACTACAGACTAACACGGCTAACTCCTCTGGATCATATTCCCCAAGGACTTTGTAATGTAGAGAGAGAGGCAGATCCTAACAACGCAATCTTAAGCATGCTTACTCAGAAGTAAATTCCATTAGACTAAATGGATCTTGCTAGGGTTACATCCTAAATGTTCTTTAAAGGGAGGAAACCGTAAATGTTTCTGTAAGAGAGTCAACAGCAACACTGCTAGACCTTCCACAAAGCAAAATGTAAGAAGGTTTTTATTCATGTGGGTGTTTCAAAGCACTTGGCTCTACTCACCTCCAGTCGCTCATGCTGGTTAAGGAGGGTCTGCACACCTGACAGGTCATAGCCATACTCTTCCCTGTTCACAACAGCCTCTTTCTCCTGAATCCACCCCGTCAGGTTATCGACATCGTGATCGTACTGGTGCACCTCCCGAGCTGCTCTCAGATTCTGAAGCAGAGAAGATAGGACACTGAAGCCATCTCTTACAGTTATGCAGCTTGTTTGAAGCACAGCAGAAACAAATAGGAGTTCTGAGTCACACAACACAACAAGTACACCACACTTTGTGTAACTCCTAAATAGTACTCTGACAACAATACATCTACAGGTATTTAAGACATGGGGAGCCCTGAGGCATAAGTCTCTGAAACCTATACTGGGGAAGAAGGTTGGCCAGCAGAAGGTCAGAAAGAGAGAGGGGAAGTCTCCTCTCTCCTTCTCTTGTTTGTTGGTCTGTTTTTTCTTGTATTGTAAGCTGCTTTGGGTCCCTCCCTATAGGTAGAAGCACAAGATGCGAATGAATGAATGAATGAACGAATCCATTGCACTGTGAATCATACCCACAACAGCATTAATTGAAGCTAATATGATGCCAATGGAAGCCTTGACACATGATTACAAGAATTGCCAGAGAACATATATGTTGATTATATATGATACAATGTTCCATGTGATCGTCTACACAGGGATGGGATTGTGTGGCTAAAGAACATCTCAATCAGCCCAACATCTTCTGATGAAACAGCTCACAGTGTACAGCAAATTTCTTTTAGCAATAGTGATGACATTATTAAGTCAAACAGAACACCAGGAAAGCTTAGGTTCTTACCTCTGCCCTTGCTTGAGTGGCTTGATACAACCTCTCCCATGTGTTATTGACCAGCTGAGCCCTCTTCTCGACATCACTTATTTGGCTGTAGCACTGACTCTTGAGGTGTGATGCCAACTTGTTTATTAGAAGAACCTTGGCATACCCCAGTGATCTCACCTCCTTTATAAAATCTTCAAATTTTTTCTCCAGAATCTGATGGATGGGAAAGAAATTATTTTCTAAAATCCTGGTACCATTGCCGTTCGTTGAAGATACAGGACATAGTAGATCAATGTTTATATTTTAAAGCAATAAGGTAGCCATTCTGAGTGTAAATGTGGCAATTTTCTCCTGTCAGTTCTGTATGATATCCATATTAGACTGTCCTGCATATACTGAAACAGGTGCAGTCTCCCTATCATATTCTATTGTCATATTTACTGCTGGACTCACCATTGCCCTGTACACAAGTAGAATAATTGAAGAACCATTCTTAAAATCCTTTGGTTTAAGAGAAAAGACAAGACATTAACAAATTTATCCAAGCTCCAGAAATGTGGAAATGGTAAATAAAACCTGCCACCTTAACTGAATGTGAATGTTGTACAGAATGAAATTGGCTGCATTCCAGCATCATGAACAAACAATTTATAATAGGCATGAACCTGGCATGTTACTAGACTCCTTCTCTCCTCTCCATTCTCCAATAAACTTCCTAGTTTTGAAAGTATCAATTCACCTTGTTTGTTGTGATGTCCAAATGTGGAATACCTGGCCAAATTAAAATTTCTTTCTTTCCCAAAATGGGGCTTCTTTCTAAACAATAGGATTAGAAAGAAACCTGGTGTGTTGATCAGGCACTTATATTTGGATGTTAGAACAAAGTAGAATTACAGTGAAGACTGAAAACAGGGAGACTTCAAGCCCCATAAGAACAAGAAGCCAGGTTTGTATTCATGACAAATGAATACAGCTGTTTTGTATTCACTTACTAATTAAACTGAATGCAGCTACACCTTCCTATGCTCTTTAGTGCATTACTGTTCATTCATTATAAAAGAAAAATAAACAGTAATATGGAATATCACCTTAATTTTTTAAAAAGTGTTCATTGAATGGTGTGTTTTATTTCCAATTGTCTGAGTCTCCAGGAACTCTTACCCAATTGGGTAGAAGAAAGGGAGGAGGTGGTTGAAGCTGCTCAGAGTTTAGTGCCATAGTAAAATCTGGTTATCCTATTATTATTAATTTCTTCTAAAAGAAATCACAAAGAATTTGTGAAAGTGGACAGCATATAAAGCTATCTGTAGATCTGTGCCTGATGTGTTCAATGATCCATTGTTGGTTCACTACCCAAGTGATCCAAATGGCCACTTGGGCCACCAAAATAGTGGGGGACAGTAATGTGGGAGGAGGTGCCCAGGTGTGGCTTACACTTGTGGTTACCTCCTGTTCTGGTGCCATCAGCACCAAGGTCCAAAGTAGGATGCAAAGGCACTTCCTCTGCAGCTTGTCTAGGAACTTTCTGGGGTGGCACATGAGCAAGCATGTATCCTTTTATGTTGCTCCCACCTCATATACATGCTAGGCATGCTACAGAGGAAGGTGCTTAGAGCCTGTGGTGGGGGGAACACAGCATCGCAGAAGGGCATTAGCCCCACAGTGGCTCAATAAAGTCAGAATCTAGAAAACACGAAATGCAAACTCTGTTTTACCTCAACATCCTCCAAATCTTGACCATAATTATCTGATTCAGCAATGCTCTGTTTGCTCAAAAGCCAGGCTTCCACCAACTGGACTTCCCTCTCAAATTGATGCAGTTGAGATTGCTCCTGTAGAACTTTAGTTTGGGTCTCAACTTTTGTTAGGACAGAGTTAAATTCATTTAGCAAAGCCTGGAGCTTAGGAAGGATAATTGAGCTGTTATTTAAAAAAAGAGAAGAATTAGCAATCTAAGGGGGAAAACCATTTATATTATTATCAGCATACTTTCCCAATGATCTGTGAATTTCATAACCCAGGAAGGTGCATGCCAGATCCATGCAGCTTTTGCAGAGCATGGCGGCGAGATCCGAACATATTTATTCACATCTACTCATTCACAGCTGAAACGTAGGGAATAAGCTACTTTTTTCTTAATTAAAACTGGAGTGAGCTAAACCCTGCCAGAATGGGTTTGACTCCACTAGTTTTGCTCTTCTTCTGCAGTTTCTATTTGAAAAAGCATCCACAGTCAGTTTTCCACTTGCTTACCTATCTGGGTTGTCACAAGTCAAGAGGTGGTTTCCTGTTTCTTTCAACTTCTCAATACGGGAATTGAATCCCTCTAAGTCAAGCTTGATAGCTTCTACTTTACGAAGCAGTGCTCGAGTACATTCTTCATTCTGTCCATAATCTGGGATGTCCAAGACATATACCTTCTCTGCCATCCAGGATTCCACTTCCAAAAGCTGGAAGAAATCCAGTGAAGAGAAACGGAGAAACTATAGAGATGGATCTGCATGTAGTAACTCACAATTGAATCAGGCTTATCAAACAGGGGAACATGCCCATAAGGCCTGGTAAGACAAGAGGTGCATCCATACTACAAACTTATATTCATGGCTGTAGTTTGGTTACAATAATGAAAACGTATAGGAAGAGATTTCTAGATGATCGCTACATAGGAACTATAGTTCCTACATTTTTTACAGGAGAATGGATAATTGTTAAACCAGTTTAAGTGTTTAGTAGGGGTGTGCATAAAAAATCAGTTTTTTTTGGATTTGGGTATCAAGGGTATATATTAGTATTTCCAATATTTGGGTTAAAAATAATAGTTTTTTATTCAGCTCTGTTTTTCTTCAGGATTCTGAAATTAACCTGGTCCATTATTTCCTATGGGGGAACGTTTCCAGGGGACTAGAGGGGCTTTCTTTGGAGAAAATGGCATCAAAATTGCACTGAAGTGAGGGCTGCCTGTCCTCTAAAGACCCCCCTCCCCAATTTTCAAGATTGGGTCAAGGGGGCCAATTCTATCAGCTCCTGAACAAGGAGCCCCCAGCCCCCCTCCATGTTTCATATGGGGAAAAAATTCAATGCTTTGCCAAACACACAAATGCACAAAGAAAACAGAACCAACAATGGTCAACAGAATTAATGCCAATCCAGAGAATCCCAGCACAATCAACATTGCAGCAGCAAGCATCCAAAAGATGCTCTGAGTTGGCAGCCAATCACAACAGCTTTTATTTTATTTTATTTTATTTATGTCATTTATATTCCGCCTTTCTCATCGAGACTCAAGGCAAATTACATAGTATGAGATTAGTACCATCAGTGGCAAGAACAAGGGCAGGCATTTCTATACAGTGTCAAGAACATTTCCATAAACAATGTCAGAGGGTAAATAAATACAAGTTTACAAAGACATAGTATTAGCAAGGATCCAATATGGGGTTGAAGAATTGCTGAAACAGAACATAATCAATTCTAGGACTTACATTAAACAACATAAAGCACAGGTAGTACATAGGAGTACATATTTAAAGCAACAGATAATATGCAAGGCAACATAATGGTGAAATCTATGGTTCCCAACTCCTTAGTGAAACATCTGGGACCCCTTTCCTACAATACCACCCTCTTAGCTGAGAAAAAGGCCTTTTTGAATAATTCCGTTTTGCCTTGTTTGCCAAGGAGCATGGGGGCTCTCCTGACCTCCTCAGGCAGGCCATTCCATAGGATAGGGGCCAGCTCAGAGAAAGCCCGTGTACGAGTTGCCATTGATTTCTCCCATAAGCAGGCCGGCACCTGCAAGAGACCTTGTTCAGATGAGTGAAGCTGCTGTGGAGGGACACAAGGAGGGAGGCGGTCCCTTAGGTATGCTGGACCAAGGCCATGAAGAGCTTTGTATGTAATAACCAATACCTTAAACTGAGCACAGTAATTGATAGGTAGCCAATGGAGTGACTGTAGGATGGGAGTGATGTTCAAGCTCCTGCTTGCACCTGATAAAAGTCGAGCCACAACATTTTGCACCAATTGGAGCCTCCTAGTTAACTTAGATGGGAGACCAATGTATAATGTATTACAATAGTCAACTTTTGATGTTACCATAGCATGGATCCAGGTGGTCAGGTCAGCTGTGTCAAGATAAGAAGCCATTTTACAGGCTAGAGTGAGATTATTGTAAGCATTTTTTGCAGCTACCTTAACTTGTTTTTCCAGTAGTAGCACTGGATCCAGTATAACCCCTAGATTCTTAACTGAGTCTGCAAGGGTCAAACGAACTCCATCGAAAGTGAGGAGTACAACGTTTTTCAAGATCTCTGACTTCCCAACAAGCATTAATTCAGTCTTGACTGGGTTCAGTTTTAATTTGTTATTTTTCAGTCATTTCACTATGGCTGTCAAGCAGCAATCTAAGATTTCTACTGCATCCTGTAGGGACCTGGATATCGAGATATAGAGTTGAGTATCATTTGCATATTGATGACATCCAACACCATAGCTGCAAATGAATTCTCCTAAAGGTTTTATGTAGAGATCGAAGAACATGGGAGATAAGATTGCGCCCTGCGGAAACCTGCATGATAGTTCCCATTCTGGAGATAGCTGATCTCCGACGGCAACCCTTTGAGTCCATTCCATGAGAAATGATTTAAACCAGTCCAAGGCACATCCTTTGATGCCCACTTCTGTTTCCAAATGCCTCAACAGGATGGCATGGTCTACTGTGTCAAAGACTGCAGACAGATCCAGGAGGAGCAATAAGGAAGCATGGCCTTTGTCTATATTCAGATGGAGATCATCCACTAACACTACTAGTGCTGTCTCTGTCCCATGCCCTGGTCTGAATCCAGACTGGAAAGGGTCTAGAGTGCTAGAGTTTTCCAAGAAGTTCTGGAGTTGGTCAGCTATTGCTCTCTCAATCACTTTGCCCAGGAGGGCAGATTAGAGACTGGATGGTAATTGGCCACACCAGTTTTGTCTAGAGATGTTTTTTTAATTAGTGGACGGATAACTGCCTGTTTGAGTGGCTGGAGGAAGGTGCCCTGAGTTAGCAATTGATTTACAATAGATCTCAGTGGTCCACTTATGTGATCTTTACTTGATTTAAAAGCCAAAATGGGCAAGGATAAAGCGCACAAGTAGCGGCTTTCATAGATGCCTGGATCCTGTTTAGGTCTACCAATGTAATTGGTTCAAAGCAGTCCAAATATAGGCCAGATGGTGTATTAAGCATTTCTTCTATCTCATTTGTATTGCAGCTAGCATCCAGATCTGAGCGTATTCGTGCTATTTCATCAGCGAAAAACTTAGCGAAGGCCTCGCAGCTAATTGTCTGTTCTTGGGCGTAAAGGTTCAGATTTAGGGGTTAGAAGGTGTCTGGATAACCTGAACAACTGGGACAGTCATGAACTAGCCAACGCAATGGTTGCCAACAAGTAACATTTCTTTGCCACTTTCATTTCGGCTTCATAAATCCTCCAGTGTGTTCTGTAGCAAGTTCTATCAGTTTCTGTGCGTGTTTTACACCAGTGTCTTTCTAGATGTCTTCCAGCCCTCTTCAGGTCAGCCAGCTCCGTGGTAAACCATGGTGCTGGCTTCCATCCCAAGGGCCAGAGAGGTTGACAAGGAGCAATGGTGTTGTTAGCTTCAAGGAGCTTTACATTCCACCTCCTACAGCAACTTCTGTGGAGCATGCGTCTGGAATTCTAAAATCCCCCAAATGCCCCCAAGGCATTTTGGAATGTGGGTTTATGAGCCTTTGTGGGTGAATCATTTTAACTGGACCCCCATTCCTAGGGAAAGTAGAGAGTGGGCGATTTTCACAGGCAAATGGAATTGCACATTAGAGAGAGCTTATCGGTCCAATCATCACAGACCATATGAAAGAATCATCATGATTGGAAAGATAATTGAACTCTCCCTAACATGTGATTCCATTCACCTGTGAAAACCGTCTTCCTTCTCCCTCCCTTTTCTGCCCAGCAACTTATAAAATGCCGTCCTGATTGTTTCTGAATATTTTGGGGGTTAATCAGGACTAGCAATACTGGTTTATCACAAAATCTTCATATTAATTAGCACTCCAGAATATATTTTTGGATCAGATAAACCAAATTGCACACCCCTAATCTTTAGTACATATACAGACTGAAAGTATGTAGCAAAACTGAAAGACAATTGCACAAAGCTGCCATGGTGGAACATAGGGAGAGAGGTGGTCCTGTAGATATGAGGGACCAAGGCCATGAAGGGCTTTGTCTATGATAGACAAAACCTGGAATTGAGCCTGGTAATTCATGGGTAGCCAATGAAGCGACAGCTGAATGGGAGTAATATGCATGTTCCACCTAGGTCCTGATAATAACTGAATTGCGGCATTCTGCACCAACTGGACCAAGTGGAGTGTCTCAAGGATCTATTCTGGGCCCTGTGTTATTCAACATCTTTATAAATGACTTGGATGAAGGAATAGAGGGGATACTCATAAAATTGCAGATGCTATTAAATTGGAAGGTGTAGCAAGTAGAACAGAATCTTGACAGGCTGGAAAACTGGGCTAAAACTAACAGAATGAATTTCAGCAGAGATAAATATGAATTTCTCCATTTAGGTACTTCAGGGTCAGAAAGAAATTTTCCTCTATGCTAGATTGCCCAGACATCCTGAAATTTTTTTGCCTTCCTTTGAGCATAGAGCAGAAGTCATTGGGGCAGTGTGGAGAGTAGCTGTGAATGTCCTGCACTGTGCAAGGGATTGGATTAGATGGCCCTTGGTGTCCTTTCCCTCTAGGTTTCTATGTATCTGAGTTGACTTTGAAGGGAGATCTAAGTAGAGTGAATTACAGTAGTCTAGTCTCAATGTTACCATGGCGTAGATCCAGGTGACCAGATCAGCCATGTCAAGGTAGAGGAGCCAGTCTGCTGTAGTGGTGAAGAGCGGCAGGACTGTAATCTGGAGGACCGGGTTTGATTCCCCACTCCTTTGCTTGAAGCCAGCTGGGTGACCTTGGGTCAGTTACAGCTCTCTCAGAGCTCTCTCAGCCCCACCCACCTCACAGGATGATTGTTGTGAGGATAATAACACACTTTGTAAACTGAGGGGGTGTTAAGTTGTCCTGAAGGTTGGTATATAAATTGAATGTTAATATTATTATAATATTCTGAGCTACACTGAGTTTGAAGAAGGTATTTTTGCCACTGCGTTAATTTGCTTCTCTAGCAGCAATGCTCAGTCCAGTATAACCCCATCTTGCAAAGGTCAACTGAACCTCATTGAAAGTGGGGAGCACAATGTCCTTCAATATATCTGCCTTCCCAATCAGCATCACTTCTGGGGTCTTCTGCAGGTGGCACCCTGCACACAGGCAAAATTAATAGTTGCCTGTACACATGCATTCTCTGTAGTGGTCCCCACTAGAGATGGGCATGAACTGGGAAAAATCTGAACTGTGAGGTTCATGGTTTGTCACGTTTCACAAACCACAAACCTTCAAAACTTGCCCCAGTTTGCGAATCGATTCGTTTGGTTTGTGAAAATGTCACTTCCGGGTCAGCAGAAAGTATGCAGACAGCCCATCCCCCCTATTGCCTAGGAAACTGAGTGCTTGGTGCCAGGCTGTCTACAGAGACGAACCGAAATACGAACCAAACAAATTGGGCTAAAATTTGTCACGGTTTGTGAGAACCACGAACTGGCAGAGTTCATGATGCACTTTGGTTTGTATTTCAGTTTATGCCCACCTCTAGTCCCACCTTATGGAATGGCCTACCTCAAAAGGTCAGGAAAACTCCCTCTCTCTCTGTAAAGTTGCATTTGTATACCTCTATTGCATTATTTATTAAATGCCCCTGCTGTTGATTGTTTTGACTTATACTATGTAAACTACCTTGAGTCTCAGTGAGAAACGTGGATTATGAATCATGTGAATAAATAAAAACACTGTTGAGTAAACTTTCCCCCAACTTTCCTCAATTTACTCCGGATATTTGAATGCTTAGAAGGTGAATAGAGTGCACTCAAGACAGTCTCCTACCTCCTTTCAAATAGGAAAACCTTTCCTTTGAGAAGGGGGCAATTGTTGTCAGAATTGTCTTGATGGAGATAGGAAGGCCTTCTGAGACTTTTCGTAATAGGAAATGAGCATGATCCAGAACATTATGAAAGGGGATTGGGTCCTATCAAGGGAAAACTGGCTGACAAACAGCGAGGCAAGAGTGTTGTAATTAGGATCTGAAGTCCAAAAGATCTGAACCCAACTAAGCAGTGGAATCAGACTTTTGAAACATGCTGATTTCATATTTTGTGTGTGTGTATGTGATGTGCAACCATGTGAATGAGAGACCTCCAAAACATCCTATTGTTAACAGACTTGCTCAGATCCAGCAAACTGGAGGACATGGCTTTTATTGTCAAGCTATCTCATTTTGGGTCTTCCTCTTTCCCTACTGCCTTCGGCTTTTCCTAGCATTATTGACTTTTTCAGAGAGTCGTCTTCTCATTATGTGACCAAAGTATGATAGCCTCAGTTTTGTCATTTTAGCTTCTAGGGAGAATTCAGGCTTCATGTGATCTAGAACCCACTTATTTGTCTTTTTGGCCATCCATGTTATCCGTAAAACTCTTCTCAAGCACCACTTTTCAAATACTTTCTGTGGAAACTAGAGAGGGAGGATGCTTTAAATTTCATTTCAGCTTCTATCAGTATTTACTATCTATCAGAAACAGTTGGTTTTTCAAACATATGGAAACTAAACACGGCCTTACATTTCAGCCATATCTTACCTCAGTGAGGAAATGTTGGTTTTCATATGATTGCATGAGCCTCTTTCTTCTCTCCTGAACCTCACCCTTCAGGCTTTCTAAGGCAACCTCCAACTCTTTAACCTTTTCCATGATGTCTTGTGAGGCACAGTGCCCTCCTTTCACCAGCTTTTGGCCAGTGCTAATAACTGCTTTAGTTAAAGCATCGTGACTATTAATTTCATTTTCCAAATTCTGAAACACAGAAAAAATCGAGAACGTTTTTTTAATCTTTATTTTTAAATGCTGCTACCTCATTCAATTACAATACACATAGTTTTTAACAACGCTGAAGCCCCAACATTGAATAATTTGGCTCCAAAGTCATATTTCACTAGAACTGAAAGTATTAAGTTGTGATAAGGAGACAGACTACATAGAGAATTCTCAAGGTGCCATGTGATCTTGGCTTCTTGTCATCTTTATTAACTGGAATGACAGACATGCAGACCAGGAAATAAAACACCTGTTAACTTGCCAGACCTTCGCTCCAAAAAATAGATCATATAGAGACATTACCTCTTTTATTAGCAGGTAATAGGAGACTTATCATTCTTTCAGTTGCAAAAGTTTACATGCTTGTGATTGATTTTCGCAGCCAGTTAAATGTGGTCTAACCTTTTAATATTTTAGTAGTCTGCTTAAAAACTAATATGAAGTAGTATGAGGCAGAGAGAGAGAGAGAGAGAGAGAGAGAGAGAGAGAGAGAGAGAGAGAGAGAGAGAGAGAGTTAACCTGCCAGTCTTGCCCCTTCCCATCATGCTTCCCTCCATGTTTTTAAAAAGGCTATTTGCCTTTTAAAATAAAAAAAAAATTCTCTGTACAATATTTCTTGGTAACAACACAGAAGCAAGCTAACCAACTTTGTGCACTGCTGGCTTGATTAGAATACTTTCAGAAAAACCCCTGGGATGGAATAGGGTCCTTAGGGATGAACACAGTGAGAGAGGGTGCTTCTACAGCAGCCTCACTGTTCCAAAAACATTTTACAGGCCACCATCTTTTAAATCCAAGGGATAATTTAGCTGACCAATAGAGGAATTATCATAGTGTTTGAATTCTTCTCTGTCTTTTAATTTATTGCTCACCTTTCTTGTCAAGACTCAAAGCAGATTGGCAATGGAAAGTGCTATCAAGTCATAGCCAACTTATGATGACCCCTGCTGAATGTTTTAAGGCAAGAAGCTAACAGAGATTGTTTTCCATTGCCTGCCTCTGCATAGCAACCCTGGTCTTCCTTGGTGGTCTCCCATCCAACTACTAACCAAGGCTGACTCTGCTTAGCTTCTGAGATCTGATGGGATTGGGCTCGCCTGGGATATCCAGGTCAGGCCCAAAACAAATTATAGAATTATAAAAGCAATACAATCAAGACCAGTGGAGGATAGACAGTAAATAGTAGTAGAGAATGCCATCAAGTCATAGCTGACTTGTGGTGACTCTGGGTGGGGTTTTCACGGTAAGAGGTGGTTTGCCATTGCCTGCCTCTGCAACCCGGGTCTTCATTAGAGGTCTCCCATCCAATTACTAACCAAGGCCAACTCTGCTTAGCAATAATGCAATAAAATTGGATTATACAATAATTCACTTTACAAATTGCTGGTGCAGTAATAGCTATAATGATACAGCGAACTATAATACGAAATGTGGCTGTGAATATAGAGGTAAAAACACAAATTTGGAACTCAGGTAGAAAAAAGTGCTTTCATCTCTTATTCCGACCCAGAGCAGGCCCAACCTGTAGCTGAATATACAAACCCAAACACAGTATACACAGTCCATGGCTCTTGGAGAGCCACATTTGCAATGATCATCCATCCAAAGAGCCACTGTATGCTCTACGTACCATACAGTGGTATGGACAATATAGCTATTAACAGCTTGTGGGGAGAGTGGACTATAAATTTAATAACATAAATAAATAATAAATAAATCATAACTGTAAACTCATCATGTGCAAAATTAGCATAGTGCTTGTGTGCAAGGAGGGTTGCCTCTTTCCTGAATCTGGAGTGAGGGAGGGGCTGCCCTTTTGACCTTCTTGCTTTCTGCTCAGCCTGAGGCACAGCATCTCAGGTGAAAAAATGAAAATGCCAAGGGCTCCTGGAGGAAACCAAGTTAGCTGTAGAGAAAAGGGTGTAAAACGACGACGACAACCACCCTCCCCTCCTATTGTGGCTAGCTTGATCTTTTTCAGAGCGGCTGCTGTAGTGGTGCTGTTCATGCCCTGACAGTTGTCTGGGCGCTGAGATGAGAATACAAAGGCTGTGGGGAGAAGGGCGAGTGTTGGCTGGAGAGGAAGGACCCTTCCTTCCCTGGCACGAGGTCTGCAACTTGCAGCTTACCTGTTCTCCAGTCCCTGAGGTATCATCTGTTTCAAGGTCAGGAACCACTTGCCAACCACAAATCTCAAGAGGCAAGTGCTTTGCCTACTTTCCTGGGAAGTTGGGGAGCAATGCCCAGAAAAGCCACAAGTGACATGCCAAAGAGCCACAGGTGGTTCCTTAGCCCCAGAGTACCCCTGCCCTAACAGGAATAAAAGAGCTTATGCAATGTTCCCAGGCAGAGGTGAGCCCAGGGCTGCTTTGCACATGATGAGGAAGTAATGACATAGAGTGTAAGAGTGACTCACACATCTTACTTCCAAGCAAAATAAGAACAAGGTACTTGTGCATCTCTCCAAGGAGGACTCCTGGAAGATATGATCAGCACTGATCACCTATTAGATGGGCAGAGAACTTTAGAGCAAAGTTCACTCCCTCCAGCACTTTGAGCTGACAGCGTTGCTCACATCTTATTACTCAGGGCTATATGAACTGCAGGAAAACCACTTACATAGCTCCAGGTGCTAGATGCTTTTGTAGAGGCTGCTGGGCCAATCTGCATGCAGAAGCCTGTTTCTGAATTGTAAATTGTTTCAGAAGATCAAGGAGATTGCCTTTTACTTTTTCTTGTCTTACTGTTTTGAACTTCCAAAATATTAGTTTGATACCTTTGATATATAGACTTTTTATCGTTAGTGCATTCAGATGACAAAATTCTATGTTTCCTGATAGCTACACAATTGACACAAAATGAACGTTAGATAACAGCATTTGGTTTTGTAGACATGCTCCCTTTACAGCAAGAAACTGTTCATTTAATCCAACTGGCAGCAATTTATGGTAACAATGAATGGATTGAGAAAATGCGTTCCTGGAACTCTCGTCACTCCTCCCCACTCACATTTCTTGCTTTACCTGCAAAACTTAAATTATCTTACCTGGTGTTTTTCCTGCAAACTCTGAACATTTGCAAGAGACTGGCCATAGTCTCTGGAGGATGCCAGAGGGAGTTTCTCATGGATCCAAGTTAACTCCTCAGTGACATCTTGGAGGAACTGATACTGCAGCCTGCTGGCCTCCAAGCATCCACTTCTCTCTTGCAACGGCCCCCTAAGGCTCTTGTACCTGGGGATTTAAGATGAACCCTCATTTCAGAACACTCAAATATAGCTAGGGACACATGACTGGTTTTTAAAAAGGAGGGGTGACTGGGAAGGAATAGACTCACAAACCCCTCCTGTTCCTTCTGGTTGGCTTTTGGGAGGTCAGAAAAACCTCCCAAAAGGGAGAGGACAGGAGGGGATGAGCCAGTGTGTGGCTCTTGTGGCCTTTCCATATAGGCCCAGGGTAATGTTGATTGCCACTTTGGGGTCAGGAAGGAATTTTCCTTCAGGCCTCATGGGCCAGGTATCCTGGAGTTTTTCCCCCTCCCACTGAGCATTGAGCAGGGGTCACTGGAGAAGGAGGGGGGTAGCTGTGAATTTCCTGCACTGTGCAGGGGCAGGGGGCAGAAGACCCTTACGGTGCCTTCTGGACCTCTATTTCTATGCAAGCACTTGAGTGCTCTGTGCTAGGAGGTTGATGGCTCCTCTTTTCAACCCCTCTCTCCTAACTGCCAGCTACTGGCCTACTGCTGGATTCCTGTACATGGACAGATAGCAGTCACAATAATTAAAATATTGGGGTAAATTCTTGGGTGGATGGAATTTTCCCCCAGTGACAAAGGGGAAAGTGAGAATATGCTTAGAAGGGAGAAAAGGAGTGGAAGATTTGTTTTCCCTTATTGTGAAGCTTCCTTTCTTGGTGTTCCAGGAGTGGGACAGTAGCCCTTACTCTTGGGATATAGATCCTCCTCTCCAAAGGCAGGGTCAGTCAGCTGATTTTGATCCCAGATGGGAGGGGCTTGTCCCTGGAATCACCAGTCCGTTCCCGATCCCTGACGATACCAAGAAGAAAAAATAACCCCCCTCAATTTTTTATATATAAATAGAAGGGTTCCTTCCCTGACACCAGTGGGAGGAAGACTATCATCTTAACTCTTCATCCAATCCTAGAAACCACCCCCCAAGAAAACTTGGGTGGGTACGACTGCCCCACTCCTGGACCACCAAGAAAGGAAGCTTCACGGTAAGTGAAAACAAATCTTCCATTCTCCGGTGGTCCTAGGGCAGTCCTTACTCTTGGGACATACAAAAGCAATGTGCCTCAGGGTCCAGCTTCCTGGCCTAGAGGACGTGTTATAGTACTCTTCTGCCCAAAGTTGTTTCTGTGGGGGACAACTTATCTATTCTATAGTTCCTGATGAGTGATTATACTGATTTCCATGTGGCTGCCTTATTGATTGTCTCTAACAACTAAAGAATTTATAGGCTGCCGATGTAGCTGCTTCCCTTAGTGAGTGCGCTCTAATGTCCTGAGGCATCTCCAGACCTCTGGCTTGATGTGCCAGAATTATGTACTCTCTGCTTTATCTACTTAGCAAGGAAATGTACACTGTCTGTCCCAAGGAGGACTTTCTGGAAACACTTAACTAGTGTCTCAGACTTGTGAAAACTGTTTAGTCCTGCACAAGTAGAATCTCATATCTCTGTATATATCAAGGCAGTGAGATTCCCTTTCCTTCCCATGCTTTGGATTAGGTTAGAAGGAGGGATGTACTATCTCTTCTGTCCTATGAAAGGTGGAGTTCACCTTCATAAAGAAAGTTAGTTATGTTTGTAACTTTATCATCATGAAGGAAGAGGCATAGATCTTTATCTACTGCTAGTGCCTGCACTTGCCTAGCTAATCTTATTCCCATCAGAAGATGGTTTTAAAGGTCAATTCCTTTAGAGGACATGAGGTCATAGCCTCAAAGCAGTCTTTTGGATAATGCTCTCAGTAAGATTCCGTGTGGAAAAACCAGTGGATCCTTGGAGGATTCGACAATGAGGTACCCTGTTAGAATTTGTTGTATAGGGGAATGTCCCTTCCTAGAACCCCTAATTGCCAAGATGGTCACTACCTGTTGTCTAAGGGTGCTGGTGTTAAGACTTTTCTTCAACCCTTCTTGAAGGGAGGATAGTATTTCCCTAATTGGCCCCTAGAGGGTTATGTGCCTTTATCCATGCACCACTTTGGGGAACTTAGCAGGTATCTTTATAGACTCTGTGGAACTCTTCCTTGAGGCTAACATAGTACCAATTATGCCTTCTGCATAATCCATCCCTATTAGTTGTTTGTATTCAACCTCCATGCTGTGAGACTTGTCAGAGCTAGTCAAGGGTGTGGCATTGTCCCCTGCATCATGGGCCCTCATTCAGTGGGAGGTGCCAGGGATCCATGCTTGAAAGACTCTTCAGGTTTTGAGACCATGTCTTTCTGGGGTGCTATAAGAATCACTTCTGCACTTTACTGTGTGATTTTTTTTGAACAACTCTGTACAACAACCGTACTAGGGAAAACGTACAGAGTTGTAGAGGCAGCTTGTAACTCAGGATGACTATCCCTGTGGTTTGAGGGTTTCTTTTTCTTGTGCCTTGTTGAAACTCTGGCAGACCAGTTGGGGAATCACTCTGGATATCATCCATTCTGCCATTCTGCTTGGTCCATTACTCTCTGCCTTAGCTAGTCTACTGGGAAGTTGTCCTGGTCTGTTATGTGTACTTCTTTTAGATTCGAGGTGATCTTTTGTTTGTATAAACATATGGTGACCTGTGGAAAGATCCTAGGATTCTACCAGACCCAGAATGATGGCTCTGAGTTCCAAAGGGTTTATACTGTTGACCATTTCTTCTTCAGACAGATGCTCTATAACATTCTTCCCTGGGGGTGGGATCCCCATCCCCATAGACTCGTGTTCATGGTCATCACCATTCTCATGGGTTCCCTGAGTGGGATGCCATCATGGGACCAGATGAGGTCCGGCCACCGGCTGGTCTCCTGTTTGAGGATCTCTGGCAACTAAACTATCTTGGACATCTTGTGCTCTAACACCTTGTAGTATGGTAACAGGAATCTCTGTAGTGCACAGGTCTGGAATCTTGCCTCCTGGAGAACATCCTGATAGGATATCCTCATCCCCAGCTGCTGAACTAGAAGCATCACTTCTGCTTTCTGTCTCCTTAAGACCTCTGTTGCCATTACTGACTCTTTGTTACCTTTCCTGTGACTCTTTGTTACCTTTCCTGTGATATTGCTATGCCCAGGTGCAATATTTACTGGGTTGGGAATAAAATCCAGTCTTTTCTTTGTTGGCCATGTATCCATGGTCCTGCAGACAGGCTACCGTCAATTTTATTGCTTCCACCTCTTGTAGTAGAGCTGGAACCATGACCAAGATGTCATCTGGATATGGGAAAGCAGCCACTCTCTGCAATCTAGCCGAGCTATCACTGCTACAAGGATTCTAGTGAACCCCCTGGGTGTCATTTTCAGGTCAAAAAGAAGAGCCTGATATTGAAAGTGCCTCTGAGAGATCGATAGAAGCCAGACAAACTCCCTTCTGAATGACAGTCATGACAAATTTGAGGCTTTCCATTCCAACCTTCCTTGTTCCTATGTGTCTGTTTTATTGGATCAATTCTTTTGGATCTGGAGGAAAAGGGCCCAGCTGGCTCAGAGTTGAATTCCACCGATCACTGTATCCAGGATCATCTCTTACTGTTTGCTGCCAGATTTTCCAAGCATTGTAAATGCTACCCTATCACAATTATGCCTGCTGCCTTGGCATAGACACACTGAGTTCTCTTCTTTGGCCCATTGGTATGCTGACTGGGTTTGGTGAGGGGGGAGGGACTACCCTCCTCTAAATGTTTGATCTGCTTTTCTTTATCCAGAGGTACTCCAGACAGGAGGGAACCATGGTTACTTTGAAGGGAACCGTGGTTACTTTGGCTTTGGGGCAAAAAGTCCACGTTCCAATTTCTGGCTTGCCTGGACTAACCAGGTCTGGGGCTGTGATAAGGTCAGAATTACCATTATTCCCCCAAAATTGCTGGGTAGTTGAGACTGAAAAGGGTGATTTACCCAAGGTCAGCTACTGAGCTCGTGCAGTTATGGGGTTTCAATGAGCAGAGTGCTGATTCGTGGCCCAGTCACTTAATCACAATGTTACAGCAACTCACTTCAGGTGGCATCTTAGCCTGATGAGTCCAGATCCTAGACCTTCTCCCTTTCACTAGTCTGTTGAGAGGCCTAAGAGTAGGCCAAGGCCTGGGAGTTTGGAAGGTCTAGACCACAGGCTTGCACTCTCTGAGGCCTGGGAGGTGGCTAGGCCTACCTTTGCTGACATTCCGCCAGCAGAAATTTTCTAGGCATTCTTGCCTGATGGGTACAGGCCCTTGGGCCTTTTCTCTTTCCCTGGCCTGTTGAGAGGCCTGGGAATAGGCCAAGGCCTAGGAGTTTGGTGAGTCTAGGCCGCAGGCTTGTGCTCTCTGAGGCCTGGGAGGTGGCTAGGTCTGCCTTTGCTGACATTCCGCCAGCAGAAATTTTCCTGGTGTTCTTGCCTGATGGGTACAGGCCCTTGGGCCTTTTCTCTTTGCCTGGCCTGTTGAGAGGCCTGGGAATAGGCCAAGGCCTAGGAGTTTGGTGAGTCTAGGCCGCAGGCTTGTGCTCTCTGAGGCCTGGGAGGTGGCTAGGTCTGCCTTTGCTGACATTCCGCCAGCAGAAATTTTCCTGGTGTTCTTGCCTGACGGGTACAGGCCCTTGGGCCTTTTCTCTTTGCCTGGCCTGTTGAGAGGTGGCTAGGCAGCCCCAGTTCCCCGCTGGATCAGTCTTACTGCGGTTCAGTCAGGGCTGCTGGGATTGGAGCAGTTCCTCTGCTGCTGCTGGAGTCTGCTCCTTTGAAGCCTGAGGGAGTTCCCAATAATATTGGTCTTCATGACAGTCTACCGCGGACTCAAACACCACATCTTCTGGCCATCTGAGAGGGGGTTCCTCCCTGCCCAAAGATGGGGAACCTCAGTGGAGTTTTGCGGTTGCAGCTGTGGAACCTGGGAGAACCTAGGGACCTCTGGCTCTAACGCTCGCCATCACTCTGCGCAAAACAGGGGTGGGGTAGGATGGTAGGGCCTTTCCCTTCCCATGCAAGCTCCACATTGCCTGTTAGCCTCTGCCTTCCTGAGAACTGGGATTACGGATGCACCCCACCGCCACCTGGCTCTTCTCTGGCAGTTTCTTCTTTACTGGGATCGTTGTGCTCTGCAGAGTGCTGCTGAAAACGTCCTGCTTGGATGACTGGGACAGAAAGACTGGTGATTCCAGGGATATGCCCCTCCCCTCTGGGATCAAAATTAGCTGACTGATCCTGCTTTCAGAGAGGAGGAACTATATCCTAAGAGTAAGGACTGCCCCACTCCTAGGACCACCGGAGAAGGAGGAACAAACAGAAAATGGACAACCACTGAAGTACCTATGCACTACATGGTCCACTCTCTCTTCTATTTCATCTGCCATAAAATGCTTCTCCTGCTGAAATTCTTGCACTTTATTTATAAACTCTTGTAGTTGCTCTTTACGGCCAGCAAAATCTTCTTCTAATGCCTCCTGTTTCTTTAGAAGATCGTTCAGAACCAGGAGGTTAGGGCTGCTTTCTGGTACATTCAGCTCACTTCCTAGATCTTCCAGATATTTTTCCACATCATCCACATTACGGAGAAAATGTAGAGCCTATGAGCAGAGAAAACAAAAAAAATAAATTCATAGACCAAAAGAGAGTATTGGGACCTTATTGTAACAGCTGTCTACTTGTACTAAAAAAGAATATTTAAACATTGAAGTGTCCTTTGAAGATAAATAATTAAAAGTTTGATCCAATGAATAGAATGCATTCACAGAATGGAGTCTTCCCCCTTTCTTCCTTATCCTTTGAAAAGCCACTTCTGTGGATCAGGGATACAGATTAGGATACCAACTAGAGGGTGGCAAATTGAGAGCAAATCAGCAGAAGTTATCTTGGAAGCTCCTCTGTAAACAGAGCCAAGAACTCAAACAAGAATGTGGAGGAGGCATTTTCTACTGTCCATCCTTTTTGCTCAGCCCCCTGCACTGCATCCTGCTCTCTTTCTGAGAGCAGAACCACAAGTGACAAAAGGCACAGATTGGACACTTGTCTGCTTCCCTCAAGTTTTGATGGGAAATGTAGGCATCCTGGTCTCGCAGCTTCGCTCTCTGACTGCTGTCCAATGGACTTTTCAACTGTCACTTGTCCAACATTCCGCCAAGCTGCCTACATTTCCCATCAAAACTTGAGGGAAGCAGACAAGTGTCCAATCTGTGCCTTTTGTCACTTGTGGTTCTGCTCTGAGTGTCACCTGGTCCCAAGGAGCGGATGATGAGGTGGGAGGAGAATGCTGCAGAGGCAAGAGGGAGAGATCCTCTCCATGAACTCTTTCCATTCATTGATCCTCCTAATGCATTTAATTAAATTGTTTATTTGCCTTTTACTTAATTGGGATGCAGCAGAATATATGAGACATAATTTTTTGGCAGAAACACTGAGCAATGCTGGTAGTATAGGGATGAAGAAATCCTTTGGAAAGCAAAAATCATGACTCCACACTGAATCAAATTAGAATCTGAATAGTCATATGCTTGAATAAATCTGCAGATGTTTTCAGTGATCACAAGGAACATTTCTTTTGAACTGCCAAGTAACTAAAATTAGTGGGCAACGCAATACCTAATGTACATTTTCATTTCAGTTGAGTTTTTTCTATTGTACATAATGTGAGAACTTAAACTGCATAGAGAAAATAAATACTTCTTTTTGGACAATCTGGATTTTGCACATGTTTGATTGGTTTGTGATGGCCTTTGTTTCTTCTCTATTTCAGATAAAACACTTTCAAGATTTGGGTTCATATTTATATCTGTATCTATCTATCTATATAATAGCTAGCTTTGATCTTGAATTCAGCTCATGGAAAAATGAAACTTATATGGAAGACCTATATTCAAATCCTTGCTTGTATATGAATTTACCAGGGGGCACTAGGCTAGTCACTTCTTAGCCTCTGTTGCTCATCTTTGCAACAAAACCACAGCAAGATCTCTCACTGTTAAAAGTGCAGTGGTCCCTTAACACTGACACTTAGAATGAAATAGATAGGTAGGATTCTAGAGTCATTTTCACTAGAAATTATGCCAAGGGAGATTCCGCCCCACCCCCCTGCATTTTTGCTGTACCTTGCAGGCATCCTGCATCTTTCTTTTCTTTTCATGGCAGTTTTCCAACAATTCATCCCAAAGGTCCTCTATTTCCTGTAGTCTGGACTGGATGGTATCTGAGGCACAATGTCCATTCTGGAGCATCTTTTCTCCTTCCTGCAGCAAAGAAGAGTCAAACATCTCCCTTTATGTTTATTTCCCAAAATAAACTGTGTGTAAATGGTTTCCAGAAGAGTAGCCATGTTAGTCTTTTGCAACCAGTACAACAGAGTCTTGTGGCAACTTAAAGGCTAACAAATGTATTGTGGTCTAAACATATGCCAAAGCTCTCACACCTTTAACACATACTGAATCGGCAGGGGATTTTGGTCCTCACTTTGTAATAAATCCTCTCTCCATCCTTCTTCTGTTTCTGCTCACATTCACGATATCTGTCTGCCAACCTTTTAAGTATCAAAAGCTGCTTTGCCTGAATTAAGTCCTTATACTGTAACACCTTCAAACAATATTATTTTGCTTTTAGTCCACAATTAAATTCAAGTCCCTAATTATGGGACCCTGGCTAGATGTCAGGCTGCAAATTCCCTTCTTTTGGCTCTGATTTTCAGGAAGGGTCTCTTTAGACAGATGCTGATCTCAATATGATGCTGAAATCACTTACAGCTTGAATGCGATCCAAGTCATTTCTGCTGGCTATGATCTCTGCCTGGAAAGTCTGGTGCTTTTGCAATTTAGCTGGAAGATTGCTTGGGTCTCTCCAGCTCTCATCCAAGGCAACAATGTTTTTTTCACTCATCCATGCTGCCACCTTTGTGGAGAAGAGAAAAACAATGATGAAGCAGATGCAAAAGCTCATTTTTCAGGCTTCCCTTTCAGAAAAGTTAATTGAGGGAGAAAAACATGGGGCATTGGAGTTTTAGGACTGGAATGCCAGACATGTAATTTGGCCCCAGAAACTTATATTTTCTGTTTTAATAATATAATTTTAAAAACTTGGCTCAGGCAATTTACCCTCACAAGGGGGAGGGGGGACTCCAGCTGTAGCTGTCTGTTTTTAAAATAAATGTACAAGTCTTACTGTCCCAAGATTATCTTGTTGGGAGTTTTCCTTAACTGTGCCTTTCTTAACCCTGGTGCTTAAAGCTAATCAGTCATTTTAGTGGACTGGCACCTCTAGCTCCCCTGCAATTTTGGTGCCATTTTGTTGAAAAACAGCCATTCCACCCCCGAAAAGGAATAATGAGACTCGAATAATTGTGGAATCCCAGAAAAAACCTGAACATGAATCCCAAAATGGTACCAGGGAACCTGAAAACCATTGAAAAACCTTTTCCCCCAGGTGCATATCCTTAGCCCAGTGTTTTAATTGCTTTTAATGGGTTTGTATGCATTTTAGCACTGATTTTAATTGTTTTAATAATGATGCACTGAGGTTTATTTTGGTTGGTTTTAATGGTTTCAAAATATGATTTTATTATGCATGTTTTAATTTGTTAGCCACCTTGGTGGCCCTTGTGAGGGTATAAATTTTGTAAAATAAATTTTTACAAAACAAATCTTTGAGGTGATTGAAAGATAGACACAACTCAGTATAAACCAGGTACTTTGGCCACATTTTTTGCAAAGTTCACAGCATCCTTACTGATTTTATTTTTTATTTATGTATTTTATTCATGTTATTTATAGTCCACCTTTCTAATGACATATATATTTTAAGAACTCTCAGCAAATAAAGCAAAATATGTTGATACCTCAAAGGAATTGTGCAGAAAGTTTTGGAGCAGCCTTGATTCTTCCAGAAGATGCCTGTGAGCCAAAGAAGTTTCTAGAAGCCTCTCCTTTCTATAATAAGAAACATTAATAACAGAATGGTTCAGGAAGTTGCTTTAAGAAAAGAAAAAGGTCTGTGAATTGCACTACTATATACAGTACATACTATCTTTAGAGGTATGCTCTACTATATAATTTCTGCATGTTTAATCATATCATGTTAATACTTATGCTATGGCTGTTTCCACACAGCTTACCTTTTGCTGGGCTGCAGCGTGTTCTTGTGCGAAATCGCGTGATAACAGCGTGATCTCGCATGAAATGGTGCGATAACAGCATCTTCCTGGCGCGATTTCGCGTGCAAAGACGCTGCATCTCGACAAAAGGTAAGCTGTGTGGAAACGGCGTCTGTTTCAGCTTTGTTTCAGATTTCTTAATCCTATTACATTCTAATCCTATTACATTGCTTATTGGATGCACCATCCTGTTGACTGTATTGACTTACACTGAGTAATCTTCCTTGAGAGAAAAGTGGACTGAAAATAACATAATTTTTTAAAAAAAATAATGACCCAAGATAATAAGGTTAACATTCTCACTCTCTCTTTTATGCCTAGGTTAAAATATATGTTAACTTTTGTGAATAAAGCCCTGCAATTCAAGAACCAGAAAATTGAGCATGGTTGGCAAGGAAATGCTTGAAGAATAAGAAAGGATAAAATGCTACTAAAAAGGAGTATTTCCCCCTTCCCCCAAATGAGTAAATATTGCCAGTCTGATGCTTCCTCAGCCCTATGTATCTGTATAAATGTTACCCAGATTACCTCAAACAGGACTCTAGTAGCTGGGGAGCTGAGATTAGTGCTGAAGAGCTTCGTTGAAGCAGACAAATGGTCCAACAGTTTCCTGTTTCACATAGTGGCCAATGTTGCCCTGGAGGGCTGAGAGACAGGGCATAAAGGCCAAGGCATTTCCTTGACGCTGCTTCCTATCTCTGTTATTGTGGTATGCGCTTCTGACTGTGATGGTTCCCTTTGGTCACTGTGTCTAGTAACCCCTGATGGGCCTATCCTCCTTGAATCTGTTGAATGCCCTTTTAAAGGCATCTGTGCTCATGCCCACTGGTGGTTAATTCTACAATTTAATCACATTGAATAGAGTAGTATTCCCTTTTGTCCATTCTGAGTCTATTGCCCACCAACTTCATTGGGTGCTCCAGAGTTCTAATATTATGAGGGAGGGAGCAACAGTTATGATGAACAAATGAGCGAATCATGGTAAAAAGGCCATTTTAAAGATACACTTAAGGTGTGAGAAAAGGGTTAGGTGCTACCTCCTGAGAATTGTCTGAACCTTTTTCATTATGTTCTCAGAGTCATAATGCTGGCTGTCCATCAGCTGCTGGCCAAATGATGTCATGATGTCAATCTCCTTCATCTGAGCTTCCAGGGCCTTTTCAAATTGCATGTGTTTTTGCTGCAAACTCTCCACACTGGACAAAGAATCCTGCTTAAGATTTTTAAAAACAGGGAATGTTTTCAGTTGGCTATCCCACATTTTCAAGATTCTAATACCTACCTTTGTTTTTCATAGTTTTCCAAAGCATTTTCAAAAGCTTTTTGAATGCGAAAGCACTAGGCCCAAAAGACTGTGTGACTGGTATTATGAGCAGGTGGCTATGTAGAACAATAGCTACATGGAAAGTTACCTTTGGGATTTCCTCTGTAAACTCAGTAGGTGTTGGGATGGAAGCCCACAGTGGGTTCTAAAAGACCCCTCAGACAGCCATTGGAGGAGCTTCAGGGAAATCATTCAATGCAGCTAATGAACCCCATCCTGACATATACAAAAGCTTCTTTCAGGCTTGGTTGTAAACTTGAGACAGTAAGAGACCTGCAATGACCTTTGAGAAGGAATGTTTGGCCTATCCTTACCATGGAGGAGATCTGTTTGACAGCAGGTCTCTTGCCTCAGCCTCTTATATGCAATATGGGAAACACTAATGCTGATCTTCCATACTGGGTTATTTGTAAAGTTTAGTTCCCTAAACTTATCAACAAATCCTGTAAGTAACAAAACAGCAGACTCCAGCCTAGCTTGCTCCCTATTGTGTAAGTGCAAGTTTTTAAAAAAATCTCAAGGAGGTTTTTTCCCCATAAGAAAGCATTTTAAAATGTGATTCCCCACTCCAATCAGCAGCCTAAAGTGAATTACGTGAATTCACCTTTAATTACTGTTTGTTTCACTGTATATGTAAACCAAGGCTGGCATCTGAAGTGCTTTGAACACTCTGAAGATTATATCAATGTGTATAATATTAATATTACAAGTAAAAATAAGAGCAATAATTAATATATGTGTGTGTGGGGGGTGTGTGTGTGTGAAAATCATGTCTACCACACAGAAACTGGTAATTAGTAGACAAGAAGTTGGGCCTTTGGAAGAAGAAACCAAGTGATTACGTTGCATTTTCTCCTCTGCCAACATCTTCTCCCTTTAGCGGAATAAACAGCAGCCTATTTTACTTACCCCCAAATCCTTGTTTGCTAGAAAGGCCTCTTTGCTGCTCAGCCAGCTTTCATTCTCTTCCACATAGCCAAGGAATTTCTGTGAAGGAGACAGAAATCAGATGTGAACTCAGTCTTTTGCCTGTGAAGTCAGGATAGTGCAAAGTTCACTGGTTACTTGCAAATAGATATGTTTTATGCCGTACATTTGACCAATATTAAATTGGCCAGGAAATGCAGAAAGTAATTATTCTGAATTCTGAAATTATCTTTATCCTGTGCTTTTCTCAGACAAAGACGGCTGTTTAAGGGGCTTCTGCCTCGAGCTCTCTCTGTTCCTAATTGACTGCCATGGACCACTTCTTCACTTACCTGCAAGTCCTTGGCTTGAATCAGTTTTAGATGTTGTTCTTGCCAAACCTGGATCATTTCAGTCAAGGACTGTTGTAGCTGGATGAGGGAATGGTGGATCTCAGGAGCTGCATAATGTCCAGAGTTGGTGAGCTCCTGACCATAGGTGATTAATGAACTCAACCTTTCTCCTCGTGCTTCAATCTCTGCCTAAAACATGTCGGGAGAGATTGATGTCAAAATGTTTGTGCAGAACCAGCTGTCCAGGAAGGATACATGTCTTTAGGAACTCTACACAGCAACCTTCCAATACTAATATCTACATGGAAAGTCATATCAGTCCTTGGGCTGTGTCACTGGAACAGCACAGGAAACTCAAGGAAATAACAAATATAGAGAACAAATAATTATTTGCTCTGTTAGTCTAGGAAAGGCTGTTCCCAAACTGGGATTTTCTTGGGAAATGTTAGCAATAAATCAGAGGTCTCAAATACCAATTACTTCTTAACAATAACACAGAGGGTGGTAGCTGCACAGCAAATAGTGTCCCTCAGGGCTAATCCAGATGTGTGCAGGGAGTTCTGTGTTTGGAGCTCCCAGCAATTTTTTAAATTTAACATTCAGGAGCATGAGGCTCAATTTGAATCAGGGCCATTGTGTGCAGGAAGGAGAGCTTTCTCTCCTGAACTGTTTACGTGACTCTATTTGTTCTGTTAAGGACTCCCAGCACACACCTGGCTTGGCTCTAAGATTTCAACTTTCTATGTTTTTCATAAAGACAGTCCAGACAGTTGTGTTATAATCAGTACAATTTTATCCCATCCTTCCTCCAAGAAGCAAAGGGCAGCCCTCTTCTATTTTATTCTTCCAACAATCCTGTGAGGTTAGGGCAGGACTGGGTGAGCTTCATGTCAAGCAAGATTTTGAACCTGGATCACCCTTTACTATCCACTATATCACACTAATTACACGATACTCTATTAGTTTCTCCCATGCAGGCCATTTAAATTAAGAACTCATCTAAAAATTTCTCTACAAGTTTTGTTCCGAACTATTTCTTCTCATTTCCTAAGTAAAACCAATTCATTAGGAATCCTCAGTCCCTTGTTTTACTTTATTATTTCTGAATTTTTGGTAGGATGCTGTACTGTTCAACACAGCTTTGAGTTCTTTCAGCTCACTTGTGCCTTTTCTTTCACCTTAGTAATAGGCAGGTAGGCATTTTGGGTCTAGGAATAAGAAAATTCAGTGGTGGGGTATTGAAGGTTCAGAAAACTGGGAACAAATGCAAGTGGTAGATTATTCTTATCCAATGTTGCCTAAGAGGAAAATATTTGCATCTCAGAAAGATATTCCAAATAAGGGCAAATCTACATGTGATGTTGGGAGTTCCGTGAAAGTAGCTTCCAGAGTTCTTATTTCTTTAAAAATCAAACATATATGTGGGGTGGCAGTTCCAGTAGAGTCCTTTTTCCCAATCTGAAACAGCCACAAGGAGTCGGCACTTGCCTTGTTGGATGAAACATACAAATGGTGCAGGGAAGAAGGCTTACAGTGAAATCAATGGGCTTAGACTGCAGCAACTCTGCTTAGGATTTCACTGTTAATCCCCCTTACCTCCTGTCACGGTCCTCATTGGAAGTGAGTCTGTGGACATATAATTAAAAAAAGACAATCTCTTCAGGGAACTCACTGTGCCACACATAGTATGTGTAACCAAAAAGGAGGACCAAGGTATGGAGAAGGAGTAGTTGGCCCCATAGTGTCACCGTTCCCATAGTCACTGCAGTCGCTTTCTGTACTATGGTCCAAAGTACAAACAGTTTGGTGTGATTGTTTGATGAAGCCTGGATTGTTATGCTTATACATATCAGTTGTCAATTGCCAAAGATATTGAAGCCCTGCATCTTGCAAGATATTCTTAGGAAAGTAACAGTGCAACCCTATGCAGAATTACTCCAGTCTAAACCTATTAAGTTTCAATAACTCTGCATATGACTGTACCCTAGGTGTGAGTCATGGGACTGATATATTCCAAGATCAGGATGACTTTGATTGGTCCACTTAATTCATACTTGCCTTTCGTTGATCATGCTCTTCGATCATACTTTCAGCTTCAGCTAAACTTTTAGGTAGACTCTCAGCCTCCATTGGCCCTCTTATTTCTTGAATCCAGTCTAGAAAGTCTTTCATATCAGAGTTAAACTTCTGCAACTGGTAAGAGGCTGCCAGCTTCTCCCTTCTGTCATACAATAGATGACATACAATAGATATTATTTGCTGGGACTAGCCCGAGGTCACCCAGTGATACAATATTTGTCATACAATAGATATTATTTGCTGGAATAAAACTACTTTGCAGGGGAGAAAAGAGTAAGAAAGGAAGAGGGAGGCTTTCTCAACTGGGGGGTAATCCTTTTTTCTTACCCACAGAACCGTGCTTCTTTCTTCTACACATATAATCAGGCCAACATAAAAGTGGACACACATACTCACAGACTATTCCCCCTTTCCTACACATTCCAGCTCTATATTTTGGATGGTGACAATGTCTATTTGTATTTTACTTTCCCCTACATCTAGAACACAGTGTTTCTCTTAAGGAAGCTAGCACATAAGCTAACTAGCACAGTTTCCCAAGGTACAGAAAGCTTTAAAAGATGGACAATGGGGAAGAGACATGCTTTTCAGTCTGAGATTCATTCAGGTAAAGGCTTCAGAGTTGGCCTCCAGTTTAGTTGGGACCCTATAGCTTATTCTGAATGTCAACTTAACTTAACGCTGGCACAGCAGATCGCCACTGTTCCACTGTAGCGGCTGGATGCTGACATAAGTCTCTGCACTGGCACCTGGGGTGTGTGCTGGGGAGCTGGGAATGAATTAGTCGGCTTCCTAAGCCCTTTTGGGCCCAGGCACGCCCCCAACAACCACAGAAAGGTACACTGCGAAAAACGGTGGCATAGCCCATAGGCACCAATTGTGTGGGAAAAGTCAATCGCTCCCCATGCCCAGCCTTGCCCAAATGGCCTAGTGAAGCATAGGATGCTAATTACCATAGGAACCAATCTGCTTGTGTTGCCATGGCAGATCAAAAAGATGGCTGCTCCCTTAAGAACTGGCAGAGATGTTGGGACTAGCCCATGGGAAGCATACAACAATATTAAACAATTACTTAAATAAATTTTTATAAATTTTCGATATTTAAAGTGCAAGTGCTATCAACAAAGCTAGTGCAATACAACAAGTATAAATAATTCCTCAGAAGTACAATCAATTAATCACGATGTAGCAGCAATAATTCATATACAGTATAAATACACTCTACTAGAACAACCGGGTATAATAAAGTTAATGTCCATATCCTGTCTCCGTTGTCATTTCCTCCTTCAACTGTGTGTTTCCTCTTGATGGTAAAAAAAAGCCGCGGGGTTGAAGTTGGCAAAGCAATCTTCAGCAACCAATCTGGGGCCGGCTGAAGCACAGATTTCACAAAGGCTTCCTCAGGAGTAACCGCTACGGCAAAACCACGGAGAATTCATTGATTCGAAGACCCGGTCTGGGCGGCAGTATATTCTAAATCAAAAAGAGTCCAGTAGCATCTGACGAAGAGAACTTGATTCTCGAAAGCTTATGCTACAATAAAATTGGTTAGTCTTAAAGGTGCTACTGGACTCTTTTTGATTTTGCTACCACAGACTAACATGGCTAACTCCTCTGCAGTATATTCTAAGGCAGTCTGAGTCAATTGGGGAACATATTTAAGATGGCAGCCTTGCAAATATTTTTACCTTTGCATGACCTGGCCTTGGAGTCGTAGCCAATGATTTTTCATCTCCTTTTGCTTCATAGTCAGTTTGTCACTTATAGGGGATGGATTCCTTTTACAAAGTTGGAATGATTCCAGCTCCAGGGACTGAAAAGAATACAGGAAGTCCACATAGTTATAAGCTTGGAAAGAGGCATTATGGTTTAGGTACATTTCAAAGTTTAGTAACAGCAGCTCATGTAAATGAGCAGCATGAGCAGCATGAGCAGCAGCTCATGTAAATAAAGCTCCATGTCTATGTACAGACTCTTGCAAAGTGACAACCTGTGCCATCCTTTGCATATATTACATTCAATTAAATGCTAAAATTTCTGGAAATGGCTGAGCAATTTTTCAGCAGTTGAAAATTTTGTCTTTCAATGTCATAAACAAATTTACCCATATTTTACAAATATGTTTTCAGAACTCACCAAGACATACATATGAAAGAGGTGATGACTACAAGGGCTAATCTTGATAGTACAAGCTGTCACTTGGAAGAGATATGAGTGAGCTTAAAGAATAGGGCAGCACACAACAGAGAGTGAGGTCAAAATACATAAATGTGGACTAATAGCCTGGTTTCTGGAGGAGCAAATGCCTCTTCAAAGACAGTGCTTGAAATGCATGCATCCTCTAAAGCCAGAATGCATTTTTACTTTGGAAATACTGTTTTATGCATTTACAAGTTGATTCAGTTTTAATCAATCATACTCATAAGATAATTTGGACAAGAACTGTTTTGCAGAGCAACAATTCTGTTTTAGACAATTTACTGGTATTTTTTCCTCCAATTGGATAAAAGTAATTTGGAAGTAGAGTCTTCAGGAAAGGAAATAACATGGGGGAAAAGGATAATTAGCCCCTTCCCCACCCATCTGCCCTTAGGAATTGCAGCTGCAATCTATGAAAGAAAAAAATAATTTTAAAGGTCTTGGATCAACATGTAACATGTAGTTCTGCCCTTATACATTATATTCAGCTCACAGGGTGCAACATCGTGAAACAGAACAGGCAACTTATCATTGTATAATATCGAATTTTTGTTTTGTTTTGTTTCCTGAGAACTCTTATGGGGTCCTCTTATCTTTACTACACACCCACACCCTCCAGTGAGAAAAACCTATCAGCTACATCAGTAGCCAATAATATGGTTTGGGTACTGATTCAAGTGTTATACCCTGAGCAAAGAATTAAGGACAGCCAGTGTGGGGTAAAAGCTAAAGTGTTGCATTCTGACTGGCAGGATACAAGTCCACATCCTCATTCAGCTAAGAAGCTCACAGAGAAACCTTGGACCACTTCTATTCTATGAACCTCAAGTGGCTGATACGCAGAAAAAGAAGAGGAAGGGAATTGTACGTGTTATCCTGAGCTCCTTGGAAGAAGGAAGGCATTAAAATATAATTAATAAACAGGAAATTAACTGTGACTTGAGAGGGGCAATGTTATTACTAGTACTGATCTGGATATTAGCACAAGAACAAAATTTCCTTTGTTACAGTGCAATCCTAAAATGAGTTACTCCAGTCTAAGTCCAATTTTTTTTCTTAAAGCATGTGATACTTCAAAGAAAAATATAATGTTTTATCAGTTTTATTACCCTCCTTTCCATTGTGCATCGCTACAGAGTCATAAACTGTAGCAGAAGTCTGACTTCAGGCAGTAATGATCCACTGGAAAATGATAAGGTATCAATGTAATTAGTGCATTGGTTTAAAATTAGTGCTTATCCATACGAAACCTCAGGTGGATGGCAGCCATAATAATCACCATTCCTGTTTCAAATTCTAAGGCCTTCCCATCTTTTACCTCCATATTGGACTGTATGAAGCCAATTTCTCTTTCCGTTTCTTCATGTTTTCGGATTAGGTTTTCTATACTTTCCACATCTTTCCCATAGTCCAGTGCTTGTACCAGTGCACTCTTAAGGGAGCAGGACAAAAATACAAAGATCACAAACTAGTGTGTTTAAACAACAGTTGTACTCTTGCTCTTTTATCCTTTTGATGCAGTCACCTTAATTTGATTTTGAATCACTTTACATATACTTGTGAGTGTAATGCAATAAGTATAGCTTAAAGTATTAAAGAAGCTTTTTGCATACTAACCAAATTCAGGATTTTCGAAGCATGGCAATGCATGTACCAAAATCCAAGGCACCTCCTCCAATCAACAAGGGATGTGCATTCAGATATTTCTTAACCAAAACACTGCCTGAAATCCCCTCCTTAGTTCCTGATCTGAATCTAAACAGGGACGTTTGGTAGCATTGTTAAGGGAAGTTCTTTTCATTCCTCTTGCCTAAGTTCTTCCTGAATTCCCACAATCCATTTCTTTTCTTTCTAAAGTCACAGGTCCCTTTGTCAGATACAAGAAGTGGAAAAAGGAAGAAGTCCTTATAATCGAGGCAGAGGGTGGGAGGGGTATTGTCAGTCAGAGCGTCAGGAAGTTAGCACATGTAGTTAGCTTGATAGAGCAAAGAGTAGAAAATTAGCATCTGTAATGCGAGAAAAATTCTATGTCCTGATTCAATCCTGGGGTATTCATTGCTCCAAATTTGCAAATAAACTCAGTTTCAGCAATCTCGCATTGTAATTTTTCTTTGAATCCTGAGCCTTTATATCCCAGACAAAAGGTGTATGTGTGTGTGTGTGTTATGGATCTGGGGGGGAGTGTTCTGTGTTCTCCCTGCCTCTGATCCCCCAGTTTCTCCTACATAGACCACCACCACTCCAACTTAAACAGGATTTTCATCCACCAGCTGTTGGGGAAAGCTGGTTAGCCTCTGAGGGTGTAGAGAGTTCTGGTATGTGACCAAGCAGCAGGCATATGGGTAAGAATTGACACACCTTAGCCAAGAGAGGTCTTACTACAGAATATACAGAGTACACAAGTTAGAGAAAACAGATCTTGCACAAAAGGTTTGTGGCTGCAAAAGAAAATAAGCAGTTCCTCCTATCAGTTCAAGTATTACAACAGAGTACCTTATTCATCTTCTGCTGGTGATGGGTGCCCAATGTCTAGAAGGGGAGGGGAAACAAGCCTGGCATACCTGATCCTCTGCCCCACCATTCTAGGAACTCACTGGAGCCATGCAGCCAAACAGCTGCAGACTTCTTTTGTGCCCTCTCTTTCCCGAGAGAGGGGAAGAGTTCCCACCCCTAAAACCCAACGTCCCTCCTAGCCAGCCATGGCTAGCTAGTTCTCCTTGCATGTATCTCTCATCTCACGAGTTTACTTTTATAATGGAACCAAACGGACAGAACATACAATTATTTATCACAACTTGTCAGTTTCCCCAAACATCCGAAAGAGAGGAGTTAAGGGGAAGCAAATGACGATTCAATTGGCCTGCACTTCCTGACACTCTAGACTAACTTAGGGTGGAACCACACAAGGCACATGGGTGCATGTCAGATCTTGCAAGGATCCGTGGGAAATGTAGTCATAAAATAAAAAACAACAACTGCTAACTGTGATTCTCAGCTGGGGAGACTTTCTCTCAACTGGAGGGACTCTCTCTAGTTGAGAGACTTTCTCACACATACTCTTTCTCTCTTTCAAAAATCCTCTGGGAGGTCAGGATTGGAGGGGAGGGGAATGATGTAAGAAGAAGCAGGAAAAAAGCCAAGGTGTTTTATGAGTGAGAGAGAAATCCAGTCCCTACCATTTTTCTTCTCCCGGCAGGGAATCGCAGTGCAGATTCCACTCTCCCGGCGTCTCTGAGCTCCTAAAGGAAAACTGAAGTGACTCGATTTTTGAAAGAATCTCTCCAGTCGAGCAGCTGTTCTTTGAAAGAAAATCCACTTGGCTTAGTTTTCTTACAGGAGCTCGGAGAGGGGGAAAGGTAAGACTACCGCTCCCAGGGAAGTTTGCACAACCTAACCTGTGCTCTTCACGTGTAATTCGTCTCATGTGTTTCCACTCTCAGAGCTTGATTTTGAAAAGGTGAATCAGAGGCCAGTTTAATATTAAAAGGCCTATGACAGAAAATAAAAGGGTGTTACAAGAAGGGGCATCAGGATGCAAAGGTACAATGTAGCTTGATTAGACTGACTCTCAAAAGCTCATAGCCTGCAAATCTTGTTGGTCTCTAAGGTGCCACTGGACTCAAATCCTGCTGTTCTACCGCAGACCAACATGGCCACCCATCTAAAACTATCCTTAGGCTGAAGATAAACTTCAAACAGTGCTGAATGGAGTAGCAAGATACAAACCACTATCTCTAGACTAGTTACTACTTTGTAGATACTTTCAAACATAGAGTTAGCAGAATGGCTGATGTCATCACAAAGGGTTCTTCTCTCTATTCCCTTTTGCACATATTCTATACAGTCTATAAATATCCTTGCATTCTCCATTTATTTCTCCACTTTGGGGAAACTTATCAAGAACTTCAAAATGGGAACTGTATAGTAAGAGAAAATCACCTTCTCGCTGATTCTCTCTGTTATGTCATCAGTTTCTCTGATCAAGGTATGAATCTCCAGAGCTCCTTCCAACTTCCTTCTATATGCCTTCAAGTCACCATGGAAATTCTTCCACCTATTCTTCAAGTGACAATTTTTTAATTGATCAGAGTATTTAACATGCAGTCACAGTTGTTGATTTTATGGTCTAAGAGTCATTTCTTTGGGCCTGGTAGAAATTTTCAGCACGGATTCTCCCACACACAATCCCTCCCTTACTTATAATCTCTTGAATAATGAAACAGCACATTCTTATTTTGGAAATGTCATAAACAGATCATATCATAAGCAGCTCAGACTGCCTTTCCCCCTAAAACTCCTCATAAAATGTTCCCCACTCCACGTTTGGACCCTGGTTTATTTCAAATATCAACTTTTAGGTTTGTGATTTTCTTCATTAACCTGTCCCTCTGTAAACATTTGAGGTAAACAAGAAAATAAGGCAAAATTACATATTTTGTATGGTGTCACTAGCTCCACAAATACTTGACTTCTTGGTGTTGTTGTTCTGATAATCCACCAATGTCTTCCCAGGTCAGAAGACACCAGCCACAGCAAAGCACAATTCAGTCATTTTATCTTGCAAACAGCATTCTAAATTCTCTTAAGGGAAAAGATTTCTTCCAAGTTATATGGTAAGCAAAACTGCGCTCATGGATCCCCATGAATCTCCATTCAGGTTCTTCAGGACTGTGAATAGCAGGTGCCTGTTCCATAAGCACTCTGAGAAGGTACATAGCTTGGGTGGCACGGAATCTGCTGATCTCCAGTCCTGCTGCACACCATTGTATCACCTCTTGCGATAAGCTATACATCAAATCGTGTATCAAGCCTGAAAATACTGGGCAGAATGGGTGTCACGTGTGCTGATTACAGATGTCACAGCCACCAGCATGCTGACAGGCTGCTGAGGTAAAGGGTAATAACTGAGGAATTGTGGTCAGAAATGGTGAAGTCTTTCCTCATTATAGCCAGAGGTGTCCAGGGAAAATAGAGGGCAGACTGAGAAATACTAACTGGCACATCTTGAGTTCTGCTGGTGATACAGCAGGGTGCTGTGAATTACATCTTTGGAAAAGGGGAGTGTTTCAACAGTGCTTAGTTCACATGGACCCTCCTTGCCACCTAGGGTAATGCCGATCACCACTTTGAAGTCAGGAAGCAATTTTCTCCAGGCCAGTTTGGCTAGGAATCCTGGAGGTGTTTTTCCATCTTCTGGGCAAGGGTCACTGGGGGTGTGGGTGAGAGTATAGTTGTGAACTTCCTGCATTGTGCAGGCAGTTGGACTAGATGACCTTGGAGGTCTCTTCCAACTCTATGATTCTATGAAACACTGTAACAATGGAAATCCCATGGCTCAGTACTTAATAGGCAAGATACTGGACAATGACCACAAACAGAGGTGTTGTACCAGAGGAAATAAAAGTGTATCTAGGAGTTAAGAACAATTGTACTTGAAGAGGCTCTGTAATTTGACATTTTTGTTGTTGGGGGTGGGGTTCAGATTGTATTCTGTATAACTCAGCAATAATGATCCATTTCCCCCACGGTACCATATTTCTATATTAACAGTGCCATCCAGCAGAGTTCCAGCCTTCTAACCTCATTTACTTTAACTGACTTAGAAGGATTTAACTCTGCTTAAAATGGTAATGCAACTATCGCAAGTGTTCATGATTGAACTGTGTTTTTATTGTCTCTCCCCCCTTCATTTTGGATTTTTAATGATTGAATTACATTAAAACTGAATATTTGATATGAATTTTCAAGACCAAAAAGACATGTTTTTGGACAGAGTCTACTGACTCAGAACAGTGTTGTTGAGAAGATGCTGAACGTCAGGTCCATGCCAGCTTTACAGGCCTATGATGCTATGACAGACAGTTTAAGGAAGAGAGCAATTATTGACAGTATATGAATGAAGCAACTGTCTCCTTGGAGGATTAGTAATGATAGCATTACTATCCTCATCTGGTCAAGAAATCCAGCAACTCTGAATTTTTCTTCCTTCATTTGGACCCCAATATGGATTTTTTTCCACACACCTCTCATTGAGCTGTTTCCGGCGTTGATATACAGTTTTTATTTCTTCCTTGTTCTGTACCTCTAATTTCAAAGCAAGGGCATTGATGGTTTTGATGTGAACATCATCCACAGTCATTTCCTAGAACACAAGAGAGCGAAAGAAACAGATTACTTGTACAGAAAGATAGATTACCTAATGGCTGCTACATCATCACAGAAATACAGGCTCCCCCTCAATGCAAATGTTGCCTTGACAAAATTATAGTGGAGAAAAAAGAGGAGAAATCAACTAAATTTAAATTGCACTGCAGGCTATCAACATAATACAGAATAAATTAATTTTTGGCCTGACATGTATTGCATTTTGGGAGTTTATAAAGTCACCCTTAAAGGTTTGTATGGATATTTGACACATATTCCTATCTTTAAAACTATTACCATTTCATTAACACAAGCTGAAATGGCAAAAACAAATGTTGACAAAATTAAATTGGCATAACATTACATCAGTAAGTGATAACAGGCTGATAGCTTTGTTATTTTTCCTTCACCACTTTCTTGAATGTGCTAATGAATATGAAAGCACACAATATATAAATGCAAAGTAATAAGCATTTGGCAACATGGCAACAATCCAGGTATCACATGGCAATTTAGAGTTATCATGGGCTGGAATCACAGCAGGTTTATGTCTAACTAGCAGGAAATGAATCTAGTCTGACTTGCCCACAACATTCCATTCATAACTTCCACCTTCCATTTGTTTCAACAGATGGCAACACATGCAGGAAAAGTAAACATTTCCTTGTATTTCATAAAATACAGATTACATTGTGATGAACATATTTTCTGGACAATTCTGAACAGTACAAAATTTGGAATATGAAACCATTCCTTTTCATTATACACATATTTTACTTTGCACTAAGTCCAATAACTCAGACAACAAGCAGGAAACTGTTAATTATGGGTCAAAAAGAGGTATTACCATGGGAAGTTAGAGATTTGTTATGAAACTGCTGTCTTAATTATACAGACATATAACTGCTCATTTTTCAATCCAAATTTAAAAAGTAAATAGATTCAAAGCATTTTGTACAATGTAGTCTCACGATTCAGGAAACACTAATCTAAAGTTTCTGAATATTCAATTATATATATTAAAAAAACATGCTGTCTATGACTTTCCTGATACCCCTGTTTGTCTTTTGAAATTCTAGCCTGAGATGGGGTAAGGAGCTGTAAGTGTTAGGCTAGGCTCACATTTCATACTGGGCAACTAATCAAGTATCAAATGAGCAAAATAATATCAATAGCAAACACTGGGCTAAGAAGCAGCCAACAGGGATTGAAATGGATGATGACTGCAGAATAAAGTTCAGCAGGGGCATGAAAAGCAGGGCATAGGGTACAAGAGGGGTCCCAGAACTGACCTGGAGCATCATTTATATTTTGTCTTAGGCAGTTGTCTAGACCATTAATCTGTGGAATATCCATTGTATTGTACTTGTGCTCCTTAAATACATGTTACATGATCGCACAAATCAGGCTCCAAATGCATGGCTGCCGGGCTCCTAGAACTCCAGTGTATCATCTGTAGAAGGGTATGCATTAGAGATGGGCATGAACTGAAATACGAACCAAAATTCAGCACGAACCATGCTGGTTCGTGGTTCACAAACTGGCGATTTGTCAGAGCCCATTTCTGATGAACTGCCATGAACTGCCATGAACTGCCATGAACTGGACTCTTGCTCTTTTCTAATGCATGAACCTGTTTATGGCATTCATATGTACCTGGAAGCTGCAGTGACAAGACAGATAAATGCATGATGTTCACACATGGGTGAGTGTGTGAATATTTTCTATTTATCTTATACCAATCTGGACAATTTTCCATTTGCAAAGTAGTCCTCAGCTACAGAAACAAATTAGATCCAGAGGAGTTAGTTGTGTTAGTTTGTAATTGCAAAATAGTAAAGAGTCCAGTAGCACCTTAAAGACTAACCAGCTATATTGTAGCTTAAGCTTTCAAGAACCACAGCTCTATGATGAAGAGAGCTGTGGTTCTTGAGAGTTTATGCTGCAATAAAGTTGGTTAGTCTTTAAGGTGCTACTGGACTCTTAGAAACCAATTAAAATTTCTTACTATGGATTGAAAGTTCAGCAGCAACGTTAACAATGTTATTAAAGATTTAGTCTTCACCCTATTTTTTGATCCTCTGCCATGGCCTTTATCAGTCTGCAATAAGTATTAAGCCTACTGTTGAGTGCATAAAGAGGGAGTCAGGGAATTCTTTTGACCATGCCTGGTCTAACTCCATGATTGCCTCTTGGTAAAATGAAACAAAGCTGGCATTCTGTCTAGAACTGACATGCATTTTTCATGCATATATTCTGGGGAAGAGTAAACTGACATGAAAGAAAATCCAAATTTCTCTTCTAGTTGCAGGTTTGTTCTGTTCTGTTTTGGTGTCATTGCGTACACAGCACAGATTATCCTGCAACTATGGACAAGAAATCTAGACAAAGGACCCAGGAAAATATGATAGAACCTATAAATAAGGTGATATCCCAACGGGCATGTTCAATTTCAATCTGAACATACATTTCCCTTTTCTAAATTGATTTGCTTCTGCCAAAACAAGTGCATCCCATGGGAATGTGACATTTACTCTAGTATTTGACATCTCAAAAACTTCAGCACAAACAAAACTCAATGAGGCAGCTAATGTGTCGCTATCAGAAAACACTGTCTAGTCACACAAGCTTCTTTTTTTTTTAAACAACCTCCTCAGTGCCCAGATTATCAGGGACAACTGAACTGTAAGAAGAGTCAGCTCTGATGACTCACCATAACAGAGGAAGAACTGGAGATGTCCTAGCAAGGAAAGACGAAACAAGCAGCTGTCAGGTCATGCTGTCTTTGCTAGAAGTGTTACTTTGTTACTAAATGCTGCTTATGTTGCTTTGAAAAGTAATATCACCAGGGCTAGGCCATTTTATTATATTATACTGTTGCATTATAGGACATGATTGAATGTCAGAAGGTGAAAGGGTATTGCTATTACAACCTCAGTGTGCAATTATTAACTGGGATATTTGAATCCAAACTTGGTATGAAAGCCTGAATTAGATATTTGCCCAGCTATATGAGTTGATCAAATTAAGCTCAGAAAAAATACTCTTACCCTTGATGTGCCTCGAAACTCATTCAGTTTTTTCAGGAGTTGCAGGCAGTGCTCATAATCATTTCCGACATCACCGATATTAATCATCACTTCCTGTAGAAAGGGAAATTAGTAAAACTGGCATTCTGGTAAGCACAGTGCAGGTTGAGTCAACCAGCTCCATACCCACCACTTTGCTGGATATTTTTCCTGATGAAGAAGACACGATTTTCCATTTTGTACCCTGGAATTATCCGATTCATAAAATGTCTCATCATATTTAATTACACAGTGATATTGTTATGAATATCCTTATTTGCAAAAGCTGTCATTTTCAAAAAAGAATGCAAAGAATAATAATTTTATTCTGCTATCTAAAGACAGCATTCTTAATAAAGCCAAAATTCTTACTCAGATTATTTTGCACTCTTGTTCTAAATTCCATAAATACTACATTTTGCACATGATCAACAGCTAGGACTTTCAAAGAATAAATAGAGTACAGAAATTTGAAAACAAGCATAAATAGGAACACAGAAATGAAACATTTCTACAACAAAGTGTAAATAATTAAACATGACATAATTTGCAATTGCATTTAGTAAGTGGTCTGTATATAATATTAGTATTTTCAAACAACCATAGTGAAAACAAATATTATTTGAGGATCAACTCTGATATGGTCTGTTGGATGCAACTAACCAATGATATTCACTGACCTTGTCTCTAATCCAGGCTTCTACGTGGTCCACTTTTTGCAAAAATTCCAGGAATTCCCTGCTTTCTTCAAGCATCTTTCCATGAGCAGTAACAACCTGCTGCAGCTTCCCCCATTGTTCTTGAACTAAGCGGGTCTTGAGACTTATCTCCTCTGATTTAGGATGATTCTGGCACACTAAGGTCTCTCCTCTCTTCATGTAATTAGGATGAAATTAATTAAAGTTAATTACAATTAATTAATACAGTACTTCTGGGCTGTTTCTAAGCCCCAACTCCAGGGAACTCAGACTAGCAGTGGGTACAAGGGTAATTCTTCTTTTCAATGACAATGTGCAAAGTCTGAAAAGGAAATTTGTAGCCTTTCTAAGAGAAGATGAATTTAAATTTCATGCATGCTTAAAACACACATTTTACTGCTCTTCATTGTATGCGACAACTTCTATTAATTTTGAATCCTTTGTGTTTCAACTCAAAAAAATCGCTGCTTCATTTTAATTTTTTTCTTGCACCAGTCAAGCCATTTCTAATATCATTTTTGCATCAATGACAAGTTGTATAAAATGGCATTTAACAAGAACAACAAACACTAACAAGAAAAATGGACAAAATTTAAAAACTCGGACACCATACGAAAATTAAAAATAAAAAAAATGAAAAAGATATATTTGCGTACCCCTATCAAGCACTCATTCTTTTATTTCCATTCTCTCCCTTTCTTGCAGAGAAAAAAATGAAACATAAGAAGAATACACTGAGGGGTTAAAAAAAATCCTAAAATAATAGAAGCAATGGCTAATTCTTTACAAAAGGAATACCACTGGGAGCTCTTGAGACTATTTGTGACACCTCAGCAGCCACTTTGGGAGCTGCTAGTCACTTTCTAACTGACATTGCTGAGGATTCCAAGCCTTTTTAGTGTCAGCATGGGAGATGAAGGGGACAGAGACAGACCTAATAAGGCAAAATATAAGAGGAAGAGAAGGTAAAGCTGGGGAGGGGCAAAACAGATAAGGCTGGAGATGGGGGAGGGGAACAGAAAAAGGTGCGCAGGTGAGTGAGCAAGGGTGGGAAAAAGCTGATATGTGGAGAAACAGAAGAAGGGTAGAGGTAGGTGGATGTTTTGAAGAGAAGAAAAGGAAGGAGGCTGCAAGCACTGCCAGGGGGAGGCAAAAGGAAATGCAAGAGGGAGTGGAGCAAATGAGATCCCCTCAAGAGTTTTCACTAGAGATGTGCATGAACCAAAATATGAATCAAAGTTCATCATGAACCAGGCCGGTTCATGGTTCACGAACCAGCAATTTGTCAGAGCCCATTTCTGATGAACCGCCATGAACTTCAGGGTGGTTTGTTTGGTTTGTTTTTTGGTTCGTCACTGCAGACAGCCTGGTGCCAATCAATCAGTTTCCTAGGCAACAGGGGTTGGGCTTTCTACAGTCCTTTTTCTGACCTGGAAGTGAACTTTTGCTGACCCAGAAGTGGTGATTTGCTAGCCCAGAAGTGACATTTTCACAAACCAAATGAACCAGTTCGCAAACTGGGGCATGTTCGTGGAAGTTCGTGGTTCGTGAAACATGATGAACCATGAACCGCATGGTTCAGTTTTATTCTGGTTCGTGCCCATTTCCAGATTTCACAGGTCCTCCACTTGTGTTTTTTTAATGCATAGACCCAAATAATTGCTTTCACAAAGACACCTATAGAATCTAGATACTGGGCAGAAAGACAGAAAGGGATTAAATTTAAAGCTATATTTTAACAAAATGCCTGCAGAGAGACCTTTTAGAACTTAACATTACACACACTCAAGGTTACCATTTTAATAGCTGAGATTTGGTCCATGTGGGCTAGAATCTCAGTCTCAAAGACTTGATGCTTCTGCAGAAGCTTCATTTTGTCACTCAGACTGCAGAGACTTTGAAAAGGAGACTCTTTCAGCTTTTGTCTACACTCCTCAATCCAGTTTTCTGCCTGTAACCAAAGAATCAACACAAGTAGAATTATCTACATTCTCCTGGTCTCAGACAAACCCTCCCCAAATAGTGTTTTCTTATAAATCAGAACTCATGTAAAGGATAGAGTTACGAACAAAACTGAAGGTTTTTTTGCATATAGCAACAGCTGGTATTTCCTGTGCCAGAGTACATTGGAGAATAGTAGGATTCACCATGGAATTGCAATAAATAAATACATACATACATATCTGAGGGTTCATTCAGTTGAATTGTTCACTACCTGAAAGTGATGTGGTAAGATCACCTTGTGGTGATTTCACGAAAAAGTGATGAGAGATTTTGGCTGTAGATATACTAATTGAAAAAAAAGGTCAGACAATAAGCATGTCAAGCTTTTATTTCCTCATCTCTATAATTTTCTTGAAGGACTGAAAATAATCCTTTGTAGTGAGTGTCAGGGTCTTAAATGATATTGAAACAGAGGTTGTTTGATATGAAGCTCAACTAGTGTGGTCTCTACCCCAACCCTCTACCTGAAGACTTAACCCAGTGGCTTTGGAATGTAATAAGTTTAGCATCTGTGAGGGAAACAGAAAAAGAACAGTAACTTTTTTTACTCTCCAGGGTAGGGGAATATAAGGGTTCTGAAAAGAACAGAAGCTATTTACAGCTGTAACACAGTCTTGCTGGGCCCAGACTCATTTATAAGGGTCATTTAAAAGGTAACAGGTAATAATTTAGGAGTGTAGAGAGCAGTTAGCAGGCAAGTTCTCCTCAGAGACTAGATGCCAAGACACCCTAATCTCCTAGTAAAGGATGCTGCACTGGGAAAAGTTTTGATCAATGCAACTTCTAGGGTTATCAATGCCCAGGTGGGGCCTGGATTATTGAAAACTGTGTTCTTGGGGAAAGCTTGAATAATGCAAATGATAATGCTGCTATGTTTATGAATGGGATACAGTTCACTAAATAAATTATTCAGCTTAAAATTGATGCATTAATTACTAAATTAACTCTACAGGGTTTCACTAAACCATAGGGACAATCAGAAATTACAAAATGGTTTTAAATGGAACGTTGTCTGAGGCTAGCCTCAGCAGAGCCATAAAGTGGTGTCTGCTCTTCACATTACAAATGCTGCAGAGCGTCATAAGTAATGTCTTATCCGCTGTGATACAGACGCATGTCAATATTCAACTCTCTCTTCATTTAGTCCCGAGTGTCATGTGACTGGTAGGCTGAACTCTATGAATCTGGTGGTGTGACTCCCCGGGGCATCTGGTCTACACGTTCAGTGACTGAAATTAGGGTTATGTTGACATGAATAATGCCCTGGATGATTCATAAACTAAGCCACCTTTCCTGTTTATTCTAAACGACTTTTTCATCTATGTCCAAAAAGGGCAAAGCAAGAAAGAATCACACACACAGTTTCAAAACTGCAATGGCTTATTATATAGGGCCAAGCAATTCTGCCCTGCTCAACAGGCATATGATTTCCCTTTTAACTCATACAATTTAGATGTTCACAGGAGCATTGTGAGAACCACTTTTAACTGGTTCATTCTGTGATGTGTTTCAAAAGGTTGCAAGTGTCTGGGTGGAGCCCATCATATGAGTGCTGACCATGGAATTGTTACCGCCCATTCTAGTCTAGTCAGTTGACAATGCTGTGGCTTGTAACTGCACGACTAGTTCCACCTGCATAGTTGTAGTCGTTTAAATGTTACAGGGCGGCCTTGTGACAAACCCACAAAAAAGTTTTCACAATATTTCTGTAATACCTAAAAGGAAGTTCATTTTTTGCATTGCAATGGTTGAAGCATATTAAATAGTTGGCTTGATATCACCCAGGAACAACATACAGTACTACGGCAATGGTGTTTGACTGCATGTTTGGCATAGTATTTAGTTTGAGCTTGAATATGTTGCCAGCTTCCTCCCCCTTTTATCTGTACATCCCCACTCCCAGCCTGAATGTACATACTGCATACTGTAATAATCTTGCAGCAGTAACAATTTGTGAAGAAAAAGCCTTTTTCCCCCCAGGAGAAACTGGGAAGGATTTGGAAAGCAGAACAGGACTAATGAAATCAAGCTCCATCATGCTGGAAGACAAAGTCACCTCTTTCTTTTAATATCTGATAGTATTTACTAAAGATAAGTTCCTCCTCCTTTCCTAATATTGAATCCAATCCCTCAATAAACTCCATATTTCTCTTTAAACCCTGTTTTTGTTGTCTTTTTCCTACTGAATCATGCTCCTCACATATACTCACAGCCACCTTACAGCAAGCTAATTCCCAGTCAGTCTGAACACAATTGTTCACATGTGGGCAAGAATGTGGTGATAAATGTTAGCACTAAGGTTGTGCACTTCAAAAATTATCATGTTAATTCCATATTAGAAAGTCAGGAAGAGCATGATTATCATTTTCATTAAATATTGGGAGTATTGTTATCATTCCAGAAAGTTGTATCAGGAAAATTTTCCATACTAATAAATATTGTAACAATACACTCATTCACAGCCTTTCTGAAGGACCTTAAAATGGTAGTTTTTCAAGTGCCTCTTCTCTCAGAGGCAGCCGAAGCCAGGAGGGAGGGCGAGGTAGTGTGGTGCTGGTCTATGGAGCACCTAAACTTTAAATGGCCATTGTTTTCTATGGTTGAGGTGCTACAGATCCACTGGAGGCTCTGAAAATAATGGGTGGTAGACCTGGCCTCTTCCCATTATTTTCAGCTTCCCCTGGATGGTCTATGGTATATCAGCTCTTTAATTATGAAAGGGACATTATTTTCTACAGGCAGCAGACCTGACCTCCAGACTCTAGACTCCATCCATAGAAAATAGTACCCCTTTAAAGTTTAAAGGCAAGTTACGCTGTGGACCAGGAGGAGTTCCCTTCCTGCTCCTGCTGCCTCCCTGACATGGGTCGAATCCACATTACTCATTCTAAGTCGCATGTTCCCTGCATTCCCCACGCAATCCCGAGTGCCGGTCACATTACCTCATTAAACAGACGCATTTCATTCACATTTCTCCCGAATATGTGGTCACAAGTTTTCAACGGGAGTTTCACGGTGGCCGTGAACGGGCCAATGTGCAATTTACGTGGTTTTTTTTAAAAACCACCCCCCTTCCTGTCTCTCCGGCCGTTCCGAGAGTTCCTATTGGCTAATTCAACTTGCAAGTGCTCCGTAGTCTGCAGAAGACTGTTTTTGACTTCATAGCATTGGATTTATTGATTATGCTGTTTCTGAATCAAATCTGGTAGTTTGAAAAATCATTTTGGGGTGAATCCATCCTCAGAACGGACTCACGAAACTTCCTTTTTAAATGTTTTTTATTTTTTTTATTTTATATTACTGTAATATCGAAATTATGAAATATCGAAATAATGACACTCCAAGGAAGTGAAACTTCAGTAAAATTCAGGCACTGAACTGTCCTGCATAGGAAATGCCCACGAAAGCTTCCCACATGCTTCCAAATTTCCAAAAAAGAAACGGGAGAGAGCCATCAGTGCTGTCAGTGGGGGAAAGAGAGGCATCATTATCTTCAATGATGTTTCTTTATAAGGCAAGATCGAAATAACGGAAAAGTACGCTAAAAAAAAATTTAAAAAATGGGCGGGAAAAAAAGGTCCCGCCCAAAAAAGCAGTTTTCGAGCGGCCGTGTGACCAGAGGGACGCGCGAGAAAGACGGATTGGAAGCAGGAATGTGAACGAAGAGGAAAAAATCGCGGATTGGAGGCAAACGGAAGATATCCGATAAACATGCGGGTAATGGGTGAATGTGGATTCGACCATGATATCCTGTTCCAATATTATTAGGAGTAGAAATATCAGAATAGTAATCTGGGGGAGAGGGTGCTTTCACAAAATTGTTGCAAAACAGAATTAATTTCACGCTGCCTCCAAACAAACTGAAAGTCTTCATTTCCCAAACTCTAGACCAGTTTGGTAGAACTTGACCTCACCTCGGCTAGATTCTGGTAGAAGATGGCCACAAGAAGGGCTGTCTGCAATGTTTCTTGCCTGCTTTTGGAGAGCTCTTTGATGTGTCTTCTCCTCTCTATCACGCTGTTGAGCTTGTGCTGGATCGGTGCTCCTTCCAGATCATTGTTCTGTTGTAGTCTACTTGCCTGCTCCTGAAGAGACAATTCCTGAGAACCAAACAAATCTGAAATCATGGCTGTATCCGTTTGACATGTGTAGATAATCAATGCAGTGTTCCTGTTCTGCATCTAAAATATTCTCTTTTGGAAGAAAAGGTTTGGGTTCAAAAAGCTGATGGATTTGAAGGGCTCAGAAACTCGGCGAATTTGAGGCTGCCTATTATTCTCAGATAGATTATTGTGGGATGGTACTACTAGTGCATTGATGGTACACTGGTGTTTTGTGATATGTGCAAAACCCTTCTCAAAACCTCCCCACCCCCCATTTTATCAATACTCTTTTGACTTCACTAAAAATTTCTCACTCGCTTTGTCTAAGGAAGAACTTCCAAATTTGGTTCAAATATTGCTTTAAGCAAAATCTGGTGTCAGGGATTTGAGGCCTCCTCCCTTCAAGGAATTATCAGAACTCTTGTTTTCTTTGGGAATTTCACCCGAGGAGGGACTCCCCCCACACATTCAGGATAGTGCTGCCAAGACACATCTGCACACTGTATTTTCCAAAAACCATTCTAGGCTTTCTGTTTTATTTGTTTCTCTCAGAACTTTCCCAATGATTTTAGTCTGGCCAAACAACAGTGCAGGCAGAAAACTCAGAGGGCCCTTGAAACACTCCATTGAAATCTGAAGGGGGAGTTAAGCATCTGGATTTTGGAAGAAAACCTGAAGAAGTATGGGGCTAAAAGCAGCAAAAATCACCTACGCAAATACAGGCCCGAGTATTTGCTCCTAAGATAAAAATATTTGATACAGGATTATTTGTGTTTTACCTTTTCATCCTGGGAGGCCAGAAGTTTCTCAAAAGCCTCATGTTTCTTGATCTGCTGCTCCACCCCATCCACTGTACTCCTGAAGTCGCTGCTTTTCAAATACATCTATGATAAATCAGAATCACTTTGGATCAGGATTGGTATTATGGATGATTTTGGAGTTACTGAGTCATGTTTGTTATTGTTTTGAGATAGTGAAGATCAGATCTTCTAGTACCCTATGGAGACATACTGTCTCAGAGAGCCAGTTTAGTGTAGTAGTTAAAAGCGGCGGGACTCTAATCTGGAGAAGCGGGTTTGATTCCTTACTTCTCCACTTGAAGCCATCTGGGTAACCTTGGGTCAGTCACAGTTCTTCCAGAGCTCTCTCAGCCCCACCCACCTCACAGGGTGTTTTGTTGTGGACAGGGCTTTTTTTCTGGGAAAAGAGGTGGTGGAACTCAGTGGGTTGCCAGCACAGGGGGCAACTCTTGGCAGGAGGTGGTGCCCCTGGTGCCACATGTGCATGTGCAAAGTGCACGCATGCTCTCAGGGTCAATGACGTCACTTGGGGTCAGCTGGAACAAGGGGGGAGTTTTTAAAAGTTTCAATTGCCCTCAACAAAAATGGTCACATGGCTGGTGGCCCCGCCCCCTGATCTTCAGACAGAGGGGAGTGTAGATTGCCCTCTGCACCACTCCAGTGCATCACTCCTCTGTCTGGAGATCAGGGGGCGGGGCCACCAGCCATGTGACCATTTTCAAGAGGTTCTGGAACTCCGTTCCACCGTGTTCCAGCTGAAAAAAAGCCCTGGTTGTGGGGATAATAACAACATACTTTGTAAACTGCTCTGAGTGGGTGTTAAGTTGTCCTGAAGGGCGGTATATAAATCAAATATTATTATTATTAATGTGTTGGGTAGATTATATAATCTGTTGTACAAAACTGAACATCTAGTCTGATCTTTGGAGACAGTATTGAAATACATGAATACTTCCTTTTAAAAATCAGTATTTTCAATGTATTACTCTATGTTAGAACTTTATTTTATATAAACTTGTGCAAATTAGTGGATGCTTCTTAGTTTATAAAATGTATTTACTTAACTGCAGCCAGTTGTGATGCCCAAAAACAGATGATACAACAATGGACTGGGTTTGTTGGTTGGCAGCAAAGGGACTGAAAGTAGGGTTTGTAGCTGGGCTGTTCAACACAATTTGTACTAGAACAGATTTATTGTGATGTAGGAATTCACAAATCAGAGTTTGTTAAGTAGCTCCATCTATTGTGACTGCCTGACCACAGAGATAGCAGTACAGAGGAGATGTCCTCTCTGCTGGGAGGTGAGACTTGGAAAAGAAGGAGGAAACAAACAAATGAAGGTTTGCATATAACCAAACCAAAGTCTGTTGTACATAGTACAAATGTACTGATTTCTCAATGGAACACTAGTATAGAGATATGAGTATACAAGTATAAAGTTTCACCTAGAACACGGCAGGGATCCCCCACCTTTTCAAGCCTGCAGAAACATTTGGATTTTTGAGGCTAAGGGGCAGGTACTACAAATTGGCTGCCACAGGAAGCAGAGCCAAGTGAGCATGTATGCACACAGAGAGAGGGGAAGAGGAATATAAACACACACACACAGAATGAGGAAATAACATGCACGTAGAAGAAGGAATGACCAATGAAGGAAAGACCACAGAAGGCCACAGAAGGATAATACACATCCACATGCATCGACACGTGCACACACACAGAGAGAATACCACCAAGGGGTGAAAAAGAAGAGAAAAGACACTTGAGGAAGGGCTGAGGTGGTATATGATGTGAAAGACCTCCACCAGAGACACCAGAGACACCAGAGATTCTTTAAACTTTTAATTAGAAATAAATACTTAAGGGCCAGAGAATGTTTAGGACAGCTAAAATGAGAAACTATTAGACTAGAACTAGTTAACAAATTAGACATTATTTCTCAAGGTTGAATGTAACATTATGGATGGTTAGGTTACCACTACACTGTGACAAGTACTATTTCTCTTTCACTTGTGTAGCAACTTCTTGCTTTGGTATTCTTGCTTTGATCTTCCCCAGGGAGATTCATCTATCCCTTTTTACTGCCATCCTCCACCAGTGGATGAAGACTTTGTTTTGTTTGGCATTCCTTCAGTGATTGAATATATATATATATATATATTCAATATATATATTGTTGGTTTAATGGTTTTAAATGTTGTTTTATTACATATGTTTTAATTTGTTAGCTGCCTTGATGGCCTTTGTGGGGGCAGAAAGGTGGGATTTAATTTTTATAAAAATTAAAAATTAAAATGTTCCAGCAAATGTCAGCTACAAAAAGATTACTTTTTTTTATATCTCACACCCCAGAATTTGTAGTCTTGATTTCTCATTTGGTTAGTGTGGTTTACTCTCCAATGTGTTTTGACCCATGAAGCATCTCATCACCTTGTCAGTCCTCCTCATGCTTCAAAGGGAACCTCCACATGTAGAGGTAATAAACCTCTGAATACCAGTGCCAGGAGGCAACATCAGGGGAAGGCCTCTGTGTCCTGCTATTGGTCCTCTAGAGTAACTGGTTGGCTGTCGTGTGAGACAAGATGCTAGACTAGATGGACCACTGGTCTTTCCAGCAGGCTTTTTTTATACTCTTAGATGAAATGCTCATATCTTAATAAACCAGTTAGCATCTCGAGCACCTCAGCACTTTTTGGATCACTTATTTTTTTTACTTAGTTAATTCACCTGGCGCCAAGATAAGTTTGAGGAATTGTTTTTAGAAATTGTTGTATTTTACCTCTTTTCTTGTACTCCAGCTAATAATTCACAGGAGGAGATTCTTCCCTATCTGATACTAGATAGTGATCCAAATATAACCTTGGTTGCTACGTTTCTGTCTAGCGTATTTTCCTTTAGAAATCAATTCATTATTCTATTAGTCATAATAACAACAATATTCAATTTATATGCCACTCTTCAGGACAACTTAATGCCACACTCAGAGTGGTTTATAAAGGGTGTTATTATTATCCCAAAAACAATCACCCTGTGAGGTGAGTGGGGCTGAGAGAGCTCTGGAGCTGTGACTGACCCGAGGTCACCCAGCTGGCTTCAGGCGAAGGAGTGGGGAATCAAACCTGGTCCTCCAGATTAGAGTCCCACTGGCTCATTGCTCGAGATCATTTGATCACAGGAGCTCTGAAAAGGAAAGAAGATAACTTAATTCATTTATAAGCCATCTTTCTTACAGAGACTCAAGGAGGTTTACAAAAATTAAAATCTAAGAAAAATTACAAAATTTCAACAAATATTTAAAATGACAACAATATTTCCTTCATAGAAATATATTCCTGAAAAGTTCTGTGTTGTACATTCTACAGAATGATAGTACTGGGGGGGGGGGGCACTTCCTGATCTCCTCAGGTAGTCTATTTCTCCAGATGGGAGACACAACAGAAAATGCTCAGTTACAGGCTCATCTTACCCATTTGCAAAGCAGCAGCTTTATTTGAGATATTTTTGTACTTGGGCATAATGCCAAAGTATACAATCTATGCATACATCTGTAGTGTATTAGATGTTGTGTGCTCAAGAGTATTTTTAAAATTTGGTTGTTCAGTTTACATACTCTGAAATCATGGTTGGGAAGGACTGGACCACCACTTTACATGTATTTTAAATGGACAAACTGTGCTAAATAGATTTGATGTGAGTGCCTTTTTTGGTAAACATTTAACTTAAAATCTAAGTAAAATTTCAGCTCTAGGCTCAAACCTCAGATTTTCTTCCTTTAAAATTAATCCAGTTCCAAGTATTCTGCCTCTATACTTTGAAGCCTGTTCTTTAATTAGTGTGTGTATTTTAAACTCCAGTTTTACAAGAGTTCAAAGAGGAAACCATTGGCATACAGAACAAAAAACAATTCAAGCCTATCTCAACAACCTAAACCACTGTCAAGTATAAACTTTGACAGAATTTTAAATGTTGCTGAGAAAGCTATAAAGCCTCTGTTATTAAACAGTTCATGGTTCAGACTGACCATAATTGCATGCAGTTATAACAGAGCAAAAAGGATTAGATCATTGGCTTGGACAGCTCGTGACTCTCCAAACTACTCATCAAGGATGTATTGTGGCTTGGCGGGTTTGGACAGTCTCCCTGTTTTTGCAGTCACAACATAAGGCAGCATAAACTTCCTGACTTCCTGTGGTTCATTAGTTTCAATGGTTTTGCCCGCTGAAATGAATGTCTTTATTTTCCGTGCTGTTGTTCCATTCACCCTCTCTCCTTGCCTGTCTTTTTATCTTCCAGGGTTAACAATTATGTGTATGTGTTTGTATGTGTGTGTGTTAATTGGTGAAACTGCAAAGTGAGAAGGCAAAGCAGAGAAGTTCACCATATTGTGATGAAGATACACAATAACTTCATATACCATTCCCCAAATCGTAACAATATGATACTTGATGTTTCCCACTGGCTTTCATTTTATGCACATAAATTATGAATGTATTCACATACACACCCAATCTGGTACACTGTTTTACACACTGCAATTTCCCTAAACAGAGATATTCTTTGCATCATGACTAGAGACGGGCACAAACTGAAATACGAACCAAAGTTTGTGATGAACCAGGGTGGTTCGTGGTTCGCAAACTGGTGGTTTGTCAGAGCCCATTTCTGACAAACTGCCACGAACTTTAGGCTGGTTCGCTTGGTTCATTTTTTGGTTCATCACTGCAGACAGCCTGGCACCGATAAATCAGTTTCCTAGGCAACAGGGGATGGACTTCCTGCAGACCTTCTGCTGGCCCGGAAGTGGCCTTCTGCTGGCCCAGAAGTGACCTTCTGCTGACCTGGAAGTGACAATTTGCTGACCTGGATGTGACGTTTTCACAAACCAGTTCACGAATCGGGGTAGGTTTGTGAAAGTTCGTGCCTGGAATATTTTTTCTGGTTTGTGCCCATTTCTAATCATGACTATACAAGTTGGACAGCTTATATGAGTGGTGGTGGTGTAATGCATACTCATTCAGAACTTTAGTTGTTTAGTAAATGTTTTAACAGAGAGGATCACCACATCTGACTATCAAGTAGACAAACTAATACAAGAGTACGGCAAATGGCTTTCATTGGTACATTTCAGACATCAACAAAGGAACTCATTGTTTTAAAATATATATTTGCTTGGATCCTACCTATAATTTTCATAGCCAGTTTGGTGTAGTAGAGCATGGGACTCTAATATGGAGACCCGGTTTGATTCCCCACTCCTCCACTTGAAGCCAGCTGGGTGACCTTGGGCTAGTCACAGCTCTCTGGAGCTCTCTCAGCCCCACCCACCTCACAGGGTGTTTTGTTGTGGGGATAATAATGACATACTTTGTAAACCACTCTGAGTGGGCATTAAGTTGTCCTGAAGGGCAGTATATAAATCGAATGTTGCCGCTGCTGCTGCTGTTGTCATTATTATAGGTTCAATGAAGTGGGTAGATTTTCACTGATTTCCTCCTCATGTGTGAGACCTCAGATTTACCTTCTAAGCTATTCCTAAGGGGTTTCCTCATCCCCCAGGAACAGCATTTATGGGGTGTTTTAGGATGCCATGGGAAGGGGGAACTTGGTGAAAATCTTTCCCCTGCCTTGCATCCACAGAATCTCTAGGTCAGATACAGGCCACTGAGTCATACTTTTGTCATGAACAAAGATTTATTTCTGAAGCATTTTCATTGAAAACTATTACATAAAGGGCGGGAGTGGGAAAGCAGAGGAGGCGACTACGTGGGCCGTTTTCACACATCTCAGCATAGCACTAAACTCACGGAATGAGGGTGTCTTCATGGCACGATTTCTGATGTCATCGCATCACAATTCCGTTTTTGTGGCACGATGATGTCAGAAATCTGCCATGAAGATATCCTTGTTCCAAGAGTTTAGCACTATGCTAAGATGTGTGAAAATAACCAGGGTCTTCCTCTACACTGCCCTGATACTGTGTGTAAGGCACACAGGGTCAAGCTCAACTGGCTCTCCCTTCCCACTAGCCGTGGCCAACCCTACCCCTTCCGTCCACCTTGTCTGAGGGATGGTCATGCTGGAAAGGCCTTTTTGCAATGCTAGGCCGTTCACACTGGATTCTATGTATCTAGCACTGGGAAACAGATCCAAAAGATAATTACAGAAGACACAATTTTACTGTTTACTCAGCCCTTTGAAAAGTAAAAAAAATAATGTAGTATCAACTGACTCCCCCTCCAAAAGCAATTTTCCTTGAGTAAGCACACAAAATATTACTATTTATTTGTTTTGCACTACCTATGTATGCAATGTTTACAAAGTACAAGAAAACAGGTCCCTGCCCCATGCAGCTTACAATCTAAAATTTGATATAAGGCACACAGCAGAAGGAGAGAAAGAAGGTGCGGAAAACAAACAAAAGCATTGATTTCAGTTACATATGATCAGGGTTAGTTTTGATATGGGAAAGGAACTAAAGCCGGGGTAGGCAATATTTTGGACCAAGTGTCACAAAAAAAATTCAGCGCATACTGTGAGGATGTTGGTGAGATGGCAAAAAGGGGGTGGAGAGAGACAAGGGTTGTACTGAGCCGGGCACACTGGAAGCAAGCTAGGTCCTAATGGCATTGCAAATGCCTTAGGGGCTCAGTACAGTCCCTTTGGCTGTGAACTACCTCAGTAGGCATTTTTGGACAAGCCTCCTCTTGGACTAAGGGATTGTACTAAATACTTCACACAAAAGGTGGGTTTTTGAGGACTTAGACATGAAGAATGAAGAATGAAGAGGAAATACAACTGTTATCAGAATTTTGTTTTTTCTCATGGTTTTTGAAAATTTCAACCGATTTATCAAATTTTTCAGGAGGGCTTCCCTCACCTCCCCAAGTATATGAATGTGTTTCTCATATAAATGTAAAAGTTAGCATAGGATGTGTGGGAATTTAATATTCTTCCTCTTACTAAAATGTCTGCTTACCTTGAACAGTTAATATTTTAAATATGCATTACACACACAGAATGATTCTGCAATCAGCATAACTTTGAGACTACCAACATTCTTTTTCATATTATATCACATCACTTGGCTGGGCTGGAAAGAGAGAGAGGCACCTTTCCATTCCCCTTCTGCATTAGATTCATCAGCAGAGACAGATTCTCAAATGAACTAGTGACGCCCAGAAAGGCTCAGCACGGGTGAATGTTTAAGATACAGACAAGGAAGCTGACAGAGTAGGAAAGATGCAAATCATGTTCCACAGGAAATGATAACCTTCTCCTTACTTTCAGATGAGCCCATTTCTCCCCTTGCCAGCCTAGCAATGTGATTTTTGCAGAAGAAAAATACCTCCCTTTCAAAACTTTTGCTCTGAAATCTCTCAGAGATTTGTTTTAAAAATAGCAATAAATGGTAAAAGTATGATTCTAGCAGTGCTGACTTTAGAGCAACAATAGTTCTTAAATTTATGGGAAAGGTAGTAATACATGTAATATTTTGACCCCCCCCCCCCGCCCCGCTCTCATTCTTGTGAGCCATATTCATTCCACGTGAAATGGGGGTGGTAGTGGTGGGAATTTTCAAGAAACAATTGTTGAATTAGCGTCTATTGCCAGGAACAGATATAAATACATCCAGATAAACAGGTTCAACTACTACCACACTCCCATAATTACTAGAAAGGAACAAAACTCCACCTCAAGAAAACAAAGCAAAGGAGCTTTAGTTGTTTTCACAGCCAGAATTTTTTTTAAAAAAACAGCCATATTAGCACAGCAAAACATTAGACAGAATATTAATGAATTTTGTGTTTGCTGGAAATGGGGTGGTTATGTTTGTAAATATACAGGAGGGAAGGTGTAACCAAAATATTGCTACTATTAATTATTTTCATTATATACTGATGTTCTGTTTTATAAATCAAAACTCAATAATAGAAAAAAATCCAGTCAAAATACAAGTATTAAAATGAACATCTCTTTTCATATTACAGTTCATTTTGCATAGATTTCTAAAATGGAATGGATATCTTCACCACTTTCCTCCCAGTTCCAAAGGAAGCAATTTTTACAGAGATAGATGGACACCATGCATTCTCACCAGCTCGGTGTGATGCTGCATTTGTAGCACAAGTCTGCACAGTTGTTACCAGTGTATCTTGATCTGCATTCCCCAAGATGCTGCCTGGTTCCTGAAAAGTTTTTGACTCTGAATTTGTACTATGTTGTTGTGAAGGCAGCAATTCAGGATAGCAAACTGAGTTTATTGACAGTGAGAAGCCGGAGCCAATGTCACCAGAGTGGAAAGGTGGAACAACTGTACCTGGTGCTCTGATAAGGATGGAAGGTGCTGGACTTTTCTTGTATTCTCGTATCACTTGAATTGGGAAGGAAGTCCATGGTGTGGCAAGTATCAGGGTTATCTTGGAAACATTCTGGTGAGCTGGAATTATCCCAGGGCTTGAAGTCCTTTCAAACTCTTTGCCAGATGAATGCGGGTTCTGAAAGACAACCAGATCTGGATCTAAATGTCCACTTGTGGCTGGCCTTTCACCAACAGGATGATCTCCTTTAGATGTTGAAATAGGTGATAACTGTATCTCTTTGGAGACTGTTTGCTGAGGAAGACCAGGACCAGCAGTGGAGGTAACATGGAACTCAGTTACATGAAGATCTTCAGATGCTATTGAAGGGATGGTGTGATAGGTCATCTGGGATTCTGTTGGGCAACCAGAATATGCAGAAGAAAACTTTTTCAACTGAGGTAATAAAAGGCTGGAGTAAGTATGGCTGCTTGCTTGAGAAGCAGTTCTTAAAGGCTTTATTGCTATACTGCAAGTTGAAATATAAAGCTTTACTGAAGCATGGAGATCTGAAAGCTGAGCATTGCACTGACTGTAGCCATGCTGTGTTGTCTCTGCACTACAAGGGCCCAGAGCTGTGTGCAGGTTTTTGCTATGAGACCGTGAAACAGGTGGAATGGCACACAGAGCAACATCCAGTCGTGACGTCCAGCACGGCAGAGCTCTTGAAGCAGTTGTAGAAGGCAAAGATGCTGCAAATTGCTTGGGACCTATGTGATCAGTAGAGGTGTGGCTCCAGTCACTTACTGAACATGACTTGCAAAAGGTGAGTGGTGACGAAGCACCCACACTGCTGGAACCGTTGCATGGAGGAGTGGGACATGCTGATCCGATGCCAGAAGGATTAACACAACTGTTGCCTTTCCCCAAGCCTTTTCCCTTACTTGCTTGTGCCAAGACTATATCGAGCCTTGAACTATAAACTGTAGAAGATATACAGCCAGATGGTGAGATGTCGTTTCTTGGCGTGGTCTCTGCAGATGATAAATGGGCTGGAAAATACCAGGCTGAGTCTGATAGAATTTCTGCTGATGGCATCTTCTGGAAACTGCTACGCCAGACAGCTGATTTGGAGGCTTGTGACTGGGTCATTCTACTTGAAGACAACATGACTTCCACAGTGGAAATGTAGATGGGTATATCTGGAGTGTTGCAGTGATGGTCCTTGCATGACATCCTTCAATTTCAGTCCTAAATTCTGAAAAACCAAAGTTGTAGAAGTTCCTGGATTCCAGTTTTAAAACAAACTTTTCAACTTTTTTCTCTTTGCAATGGAAATTTCCATTTTCTCTTTTATGGTGCAGGAAAGGTGAAAAGTAATTAAAAATATATATAAAATCCGTATCTGATTAAGAAGTAGTATTTCTTCAATGCAACCAGCACTCCTTCTCCTGTCTGCAAAATGATACGAGCATACTGGAGGCAAACTGAAAAATGATCAAGTATGAGTCTCTGCACTAGAAATGATGAGGCGGAAGTCAGAAGTAAGCCAGAAATGCTAGGCAAAGACCGATGATGCTGACCTTTTTACAATTTCTTCAGCTGAAAGGCTTAAGCTTCTAACCTCAACTGAGCATCTACTGCCTTGAAAGCAACAGAACAGAACATGCTTTGCTGTTTTGAAAAGCAACGTAGCCGTACTTGCGGTCTCCTCTCCCTCTCTCAGCCACTGCCTATCCACACTCGGAATAGCAAGATCTCTGTTTAACAGGTCTTAGAAGAATTTCCTACAACTGTTCCAAGTAATGGCACACCAGAACTCAGCAATAAAAAAGATAGATGTTTGCTTAATTTCCTCCATATGTGCTCTTATTTACTTTAGAACACAGCAATCCTAGACTAAACCTTGCTGAAATCCTTCAAAGGCTTAAGTAACTTGGATGTAACCTTAGCTGTTGGCACAAAGTCAACCCTGTCACACTGGCACCAGGAACGAATGGAAAGAGTTCTAGTTCAGAATATTGCTGGATTCCTTTCACTGTTCACCACTGGTGGGGTAGGCTTTGCATAAAGCTATGTGCAGCGTGGCTTATTATATACAAAACAATTAAGAGCTGGGTTATGGTTGGACTCACTGTAAAAAAGAAAGCTATTCATACATGTCTGGGTTGGTTGGCAGAGGAGTAATATCACCATTCACTAACAAATCACAGTAAGAGCAGATTAATGAATTATACAAGGTCCAGTCAGGTTTTTTTTTTTTAAAAAAAGACCCCACTTTCTGTCAGCACTGAGCTACCCAAAGTTACTAGCTTTCCAACTGAATGTAACTTGGAAACCCCAACTTAATCTTCAGGGAGAGTTTGCATGAATTTCTTTTCATGACTGAAAACAACAGAATACGAATAGTTACAGTTTTTGGTCTTTCACACTTCTGTAATCATATTGTGTACTGCACACTGGGGAGGCACAGCACCCTGAGAAATCAGGGATTTGTGTGAAAGTTGGTTAAAATGTCTGATAAAATCTCAGAAAGTGAGTCAATGACTGGAAAGGGATGCTGGAAATGTTTCTGAGTGTTAAGGGGTAGGTAAGCCTGCAGGCTTGTCATCAATGGCCCCCATTAACATCAAAAATTCTTTGAGCATTTTCATGTATGAAGCTTAAATTGTGCTATTTATATATCTGAATCTAATTGTTGCTTATTGTGGAAGTGGAGAGGAGGCTTTTGTAATAATGAATATGCATTCTGACCAATATACTTTTTTAACCTTCTCATTACAAACCAATCGAAACAAAAGCTGCTTTAAGCCTCATGTGTGCAACAGTAAACCCCACTCCTTTTTAGGTTCTCTATTACCAAATGCTGAGTGATTTGTTTTGACCTAGAGTTATGGTTGCCAAGTCCCCTTACCCTCCTGGCAAGAGGGGGGACCTGGATGTCCTTGCGCACGCACGCTGGATGTCCTTGCACATGCTCGCTCCAGGTGTGGTGTGATGACATCACTTCTGGGAGTGACTGCATCGTGCAGGCCCTGGGAGTGCTCCTGGGCTTCATGAGGGGCTGATTTTGCCCCCCCCCCCAAAAAAAAACAGGCCAAATCAGCATGGAGTGAAGCCTGGAAGCACTGGGGTCTGTGCAATTAAGTCACCCTTGGGAGCGACATAGGTGTGCTGCACTGGGAATGCACCCTGGGGGGCCTATTCCTTTGCCTTTTCCTCCACCAGCCAGGTGAGTGGTGGGGGAGGGAGGAGGCTAGGGGTGTAGGGATTCCATTCCCCTGCTCCCACCTTTCATCCCCAGCCATTGCTTACCTGGCTGGTGGAGGGAAAGGTGGTGAATGGGCCTCTTGGATGTGCTCATTGGGCTGGTGCGACAACATCACTGATGTTATTGCTCCACCCTGACAGTGCTCCAGTGCTTCCCAGTGGGCCAATTTGGGCCACAAATGGGCTAAATTGGGCCCATTTGGGGCCCAAATCAGCCCGCTGGGAAGCACGGCATGCCCTCCCCCGCCTTACACTATGATGTCACTTCATGGAAGTGATGTCATTGTGGTGGCATGGGAGGCTGTGCACACAGGAAGAGGCTCCCAGGAAGAAGAGAAAGATAAGCACCAGGTCCCCCCTCTTTCCTGGAGGGCGAGGTGACCTGGCAACCCTATGGGAGTGGGAGATCCCCTGCTCCTGTTAGGGGGCCAGAAATCCTACCTAGAGTCCAAACGTTGAACTTAAGACAGGATTTGGTCTGAGTGTGGCTGGCCTGTTACTGGGTAGATGATTTCTTATGAAGCAACTGAAGTAGTCTAGATTAAAAAAGAAAATGAAAGCACTGTGTCACAGGCTGGGCCAGCCCAAGCAGGGTGGTTCAAGTCCAAACCTTAATGCCAGAGTCTGAGGGGAGTTCCAAGAGCAAAAGCCAGGTCAAACCGGTGGTCAGAGCATGAGTTAATGCCAGGAGTGAGTCCAGAGTCCAAGAGCAAGGTCAGGTACAATCCAAGGTCATTTACCGGTAGTGTCAGGTCCAAAAGCAGGCACGGGCCAGGAACATGGAGTGGTTGCAGGCAGTAGACATGTTGCTTCCACGCCTGGCTGTCACTCCTGGCTGGTTTTTATAGCCAGGCATGGTTTTCAGCCAGCTGCTGGGGCTCCATCCTGATGCTACTCATCATCGCTCTCCAGCAGCTGGCGTCGTCTCAGGAGACAAGCACTGTGCCGTCTCTCCTGCAGTTCCAGTCTCTGGCGCTGTCTGTGGCGCTCTCTAGGCATGGGTGAACCTGGTGGGGTGGAAGCCTCTGGCTGGGCTTCCCCTGTGGTGCTGGCAGTCCCTGACTGAGCCTCCCCTGTGGAAGTTCCTGGCTGAGCTTCCCCTGTGGTATTGGGGCTAGAAGGTGAGGGTGTCTCAGCTGCTGGCCATAGGCTTTGATCAGCCAGCAGCTGCTGCTCCTGATTGCCTGCTTCTGCTGAGTCAGGGCTAGGGCTGGCTACACAGAACTCTTCTTCTCCTGAGGAGTCCTGGCTGGCTACATGAGGCTCCTCTCCTCTGAAGGAGACCTCACTCTCAGACTGGGCCATGACACACTGAGAGCAAACAACAGAGCTGAAATTCAGGTCCAGATGCTGTATGAAAAATAAACTGACCAACTAGTGAGGACATAGGGGTAGATCCACTGAAGCACATCTGCATATGGATTTCTATGCATGTCTGACAGATACAATGCAATCCTCAATGCAGCGGTGAATGTGTATTTACAGCATCTCAGCAAACTGGAATACAAACCACTGCCCACTCCCACACCTCTGCCTTAGCTTGCAGTGCACGCAGCAAGTATCATCATCAGGGCATGGCTGGACTGCACTCTTACTGCTAAGCAAGAGGCAGCTTTTGTAACCTTACCACAGGAATCCCTCCCTCTCACCTTCTTCAGGAGCCCAGGAAAGGCCTATCAGCACCACTAGGCCACTTCCATTATGCAGTTAAGTGAGGGGGAGGCAAGAGGATCTGCAGAGTGGCCTCAGCTGTGGCTTAATCCTCTGAACAGCTCTCACTCCCCAGTTGAATACACATCCCCTGCAGGGTCCCCATGGGGAAGGAGGGGTACACTTTACTGCAATCCAAGGCTGCAATCCTTGTTACCATGAGAAAAAAAATGAGAATAAACATAGATCATGTCTGAGGATATTTATAAAAACTTATTTCCTTTATCTATGTATCTGTTGTCCAGATCTAGTGAGATTTACTAGAGCCAGTCTGAAGCAGTGGTAGAATAGCAATCCAAAGCACAATTCTGAACTGCTGGGCCTCCTAGGTCTCTCATATGAAGAACTACTGGTCCCAGAGTTCCTTTTGCATAAGCAGAAGGGAGGAACACTTGGGCCATTTCCCCATGTCTAAAAAAATCATGTGACACTCATGGAATGCTGGCGGCTTCATGGCGTGGTTTCTGATGTCATGGCACCACAAAAACCAGAATCATCACTGCCTGATGTCAGAAATTGCGCCATGAAGCCGACAACATTTCATGACTGTTGTGAGATTTTTAAGAGGTGGGGAGATGGCCCTAGTGGGAAGGGCAAAGCACCATAAGACTTTGGGAGCAAGTGCTGTTGCTGATTCTGGTAGAATTTGCAGGTCTAAAATATATGTAAGTGTCTAATTCACTCACAGTCATACACACACTCACACCATGCTGCTGTGTTAAGTGGTGGCTATAAATACAAATCAGGCAGCCAGAAACATGAGCAGGTTAAAGAAAAGAATGAGAAGAAGCTATAGGGCACCAATCTATCCTCTAGTTTTCGAATCAGAAACGGCCTCTGCAGTCAGGCAACAATACAATAACTACGGAAGGAGATTAACAACATTAAGATGAAAATGATTTCAATATAGAGCGGAACCACAAGTGACAAAAGGCACAGGTTGGACACTTGTCAGCTTCCCTCAAGTTTTGATGGGAAATGTAGGCAGCTTGGCAGAATGCTGAACAAGTGACAGTTGAAAAGTCCATTGGACAGCAGTCAGAGAGCCAAGCTGCAAGACTAGGATGCCTACATTTCCTATCAAAACTTGAGGGAAGCTGACAAGTGTCCAATCTGTGCCTTTTGTCACTTGTAGTTCCACTCATAGCCACTGAAAATCACTTGTCACAGGCCCAGTCAAGTATGCATAGCCCTACAGATTCTTTGTGAACTACCAGTGACAGTGGAAGAAGCTGCATTGTTTTTGCAAACTAGCACTTGTCGAAAACTGCAGGTGTTCTACAATGGGGTAGGAATGGTTAAGCCACCTAGCCACCTTTGCTCTTAAGTGTGAACTTGAAAGTAGGGGTGTGCAAACACACACCGTTTCGGGTTTCTCGTTTCGGGAAACGAGAATCGGTTTCGGATACAGCAAAACCCGAAACGGCTAGCCGTTTCGGGTTTGGCAGTTGGGAATTGTTTCGGGTTGTTTCGGGTTTTTCAATGGGAAAATGCCTCCGTCTTCCCGGACGCCTGGGGGAGGCATTTTCCCATCTAATAAAGCCAAAATTGGTGGGAACATTCCTCTAACTCCTCTCTAACGACCCCCCAAGTTTCAGACCGATTGGACTTTGGGGGGCCATGTTATGGCCCCCCAAACCAGGTCCCCCTATCCTCGCCTAAGAAAGGGAAAAGTGAGCGTCTTTTTAGCTTGCTGCTGCTAATCTTCTTCATTATTTCCTATGGGGAAAATTGAAGAGGCAGGCTTGTCCTGCCAGGGGTGGCATTTTGCATGCAAAATGCCCCCCAACCCTCAGGGGCCCTTCTCCCACCTTTCCTCCCACCCCCCCACCAAGGCACAGCCTGCTCCCACTTGGGGGGGGGCATTTCATGGCCTCCCCAAGTAGGTGCTCTTTTCTCTACTACTTACAGCTGGGGGAGGCTTGTCTTGCCAGGAGCCCCAACCCTCAGGGGCCCTTCTCCCACCTCTACTCCCACCCCCACCAAGGCTCAGACTGCTCCCACTTGGGGGGGCATTTCATGGCCTCCCCAAGTAGGTGCTCTCAGCACCCAAAGTCCACCCCCTACAGCCCCACACAAACCCAATTCCCCCCCAGCTGCCACACACAGACCCAAATCCCCACATTAGCCCCTCACAGACCCAAATCCACCCCCAGCAGCCCCACACCCATAACCCCAGGAACAGGCTGGCAAAGGCCAGCCCTCTCCCTTTGTTCCGTATGCTGGGAACTTCTAAACTCTCTTTCCCTGGGCAATTCTGCACAGCCTAGGGGTGCCACAATGGTGGGCACACTTCTGAGTGCCAGCTGGTCCCCGTGAAAGAGCACCTGAACCACAGACACCCTCCCTCAAATTCCCCCACCACCTACAGAGATGGCTGGCCAGCCAGCCCCATTGTTCCCTATGATGGGAACCAACTGCACAACAAAGAATAAAACACAAACAACACAAAATAAAGTTTTTTAAAAAATATTTTCTCCCTTTCAAAGTACAAGTAGGCAAAGCATTATGACACATTACACCAGCAGTCCCCCACACAGAAAAATTAACACAACCCACTTAACATCAGAGAATCACAAAAACACAATTCCTGTCAAAAACACTTTATTTCTTGAACAGCTTTAGGTTACACAGCGGGGGGCGGGGGGGACACCAAAGGACATTCCAGCATTCCACCTCACAAAAATAACACAACTCACTTAACATCAGAGAATCACAAAAACACAATTCCTGTCAAAAACACTTTATTTCTTGAACAGCTTTAGGTTACACAGCAGGGGGGGCACACCAAAGGGCATGGCGGCAGTATCTTACACAAAAATAACACAACTCACTTAACATCAGAGAATCACAAAAACACAATTCCTGTCAAAAGCACTTTATTTCTTGAACAGCTTTAGGTTACACAGCAGGGGGGCACACCAAACGGCATGGCAGCAGTATCTTACACAAAAATAACACAACTCACTTCACATTAAAGAATCACCCAAAAAATTGCTGTCAAAAGCACTTTATTTCTTTAACTGCTTTAGGTTACACAGTAGGAGGGCACAACAGGGCATGATAGCAGTGTACTACACAAAATAATACAACCCACTTCACCGTTTTTGACAGCAATTGTGTTTGGGTGATTCTCTGATGTGAAGTGAGTTGTGTTATTTTTGTGTAGTACACTGCTTTCATGCCCTGTTGTGCCTTCCTACTGTGTAACCTAAAGCAGTTAAAGAAATAAAGTGCTTTTGACCGCAATTTTTTGAGGTGATTCTCTTTTGTTAAGTGAGTTGTGTTATTTTTGTGTAAGATACTGCTGCCATGCCCATTGGTGTGCCCCCCCTGCTGTGTAACCTAAAGCTGTTCAAGAAATAAAGTGTTTTTGACAGGAATTGTGTTTTTGTGATTCTCTGATGTTAAGTGAGTTGTGTTAATTTTTCTGTGTGGGGGACTGCTGGTGTAATGTGTCATAATGCTTTGCCTACTTGTACTTTGAAAGGGAGAAAATATTTTTTTAAAAACTTTATTTTGTGTTGTTTGTGTTTTATTCTTTGTTGTGCAGTTGGTTCCCATCATAGGGAACAATGGGGCTGGCTGGCCAGCCATCTCTGTAGGTGGTGGGGGAATTTGAGGGAGGGTGTCTGTGGTTCAGGTGCTCTTTCACAGGGACCAGCTGGCACTCAGAAGTGTGCCCACCATTGTGGCACCCCTGGGCTGTGCAGAATTGCCCAGGGAAAGAGAGTTTAGAAGTTCCCAGCATAGGGAACAAAGGGAGAGGGCTGGCCTTTGCCAGCCTGTTCCTGGGGTTATGGGTGTGGGGCTGCTGGGGGTGGATTTGGGTCTGTGAGGGGCTAATGTGGGGATTTGGGTCTGTGTGTGGCAGCTGGGGGGGAATTGGGTTTCTGTGGGGCTGTAGGGGGTAGACTTTGGGGGCTGAGAGCACCTACTTGGGGAGGCCATGAAATGCCCCCCCCCAAGTGGGAGCAGTCTGAGCCTTGGTGGGGGGTGGGAGTAGAGGTGGGAGAAGGGCCCCTGAGGGTTGGGGGGCATTTTGCATGCAAAATGCCACCCCTGGCAAGACAAGCCTCCCCCAGCTGTAAGTAGTAGAGAAAAGAGCACCTACTTGGGGAGGCCATGAAATGCCCCCCCCACAAGTGGGAGCAGGCTGTACCTTGGTGGGGGGTGGGAGGAAATGTGGGAGAAGAGCCCCTGAGGGTTGGGGGGCATTTTGCATGCAAAATGCCACCCCTGGCAAGACAAGCCTGCCTCTTCATTTTTTCCCCATAGGAAATAATGAAGAAGATTAGCAGCAGCAAGCTAAAAAGACGCTCACTTTTCCCTTTCTTAGGCGAGGATAGGGAGACCTGGTTTGGGGGGCCATAACATGGCCCCCCAAAGTCCAATCGGTCTGAAACTTGGGGGGTCGTTAGAGAGGAGTTAGAGGAAGGCCCTCACCAATTTTGGCTTGATTCGGTGGGAAAATGCCTCCCCCAGGTGTCCGGGAAGACGGAGGCATTTTCCCATTGAAAAACCCGAAACAACCCAAAACGTTTCGGAAATCGCTGTTTCGAATTACCCAAAACGTTTCGGGTTTTCTGAAACGTTTCGGGAAAACCCAAAACAAATTTTTTCAGATATCATATACCCGAATTGCACACCCCTACTTGAAAGGGAAATTGACTTTGGGGGCTAGTTCATGATTTCACAATGTAAAAGGCCAGAAAAATAAAGGTTTGTTAATTGTCCTAAACTTGCAGCCACATTGATCCATTAGAATTTTTTTTTAAAGATGTTGACAGGATGTCCAGCGGGGCAGCTCTGGCAGCCCCCGCCGACCTTGCTGGTGCCTTGACCCCGCCCACTCCCCCCCAGCAACCTCCTTACTGAGGCCTGTAGAGGGGGCAACTGGCTCACTGCCGAAGACGCTGCTGAGGACACAGCACCACTGAGCAGCTGGGGAGGCACAGGAAGAGGCCGCGCCACCGCCGGAGCAAGCCTGGGAGCCTGGGTCGACGAAGTTGGGGTAGGCCAGCCCCGGAACCAAAGCAACCCCAGTGGGCCTGCTTGAGGTGCGAGGTCTTGGCCCGGGGAACCTGGTGAGCTGGTCAAGGAGGGGCAGCCACCCCAGGTGGCCAGGATGGGCCTGTCCATGGTAACAGGAGTCACTTGTCTCAGGGACCAGGGTCATGGCTGAGCTGACGCCAAGACTGGGAGCGGGGGTGGTGACAAGGGAGGGACCAGACAGGGCTGAGAGGCAGGCCGCAGAGCCTATCAGGATAGGGAGGGGGAATAGGAAGCAGGCAAAGCACAAGGGGGATTGGTGGGGGGAAGAGATAGGCAAACAGAGGGATGGCAGAGGGTGGAATGGCGGGGAAGGAGAAGATTGGGAGGGGTATAAAGGGAAGTCTCCTCATGACACCATGGACGATGAGTGGAGTTGGAGTGGCCTGGTAGCAGGAGAGGCACATCCAGCCAGGCAGGAGGAGGACTGAGGTGTTGTAACCTCCTTCCCTGCCCAACTCTGAGGCGGAGAGAGTCCACCCTACCCCAGGTGGGGCGACCAATGACACAGCAGAACGCTAACTCGGCAAGGTGGGCGCAGGGGTGACGGACACAGGATAATCCCGTTTTAGTGACCAAACTTTTACAGAATACTTAGCAGACTTGTAGAACTCTCTGGCTGGGTGGTGTTTCTAAACAAAAGTAGCAAAAGCAGGCATTTGTCAAAAATATAGAATATGTAACAGTAATTTCATAACTGAACAAACTTTTTTAATGGTTCATGAGATTTTAGGTATGCGTCTGAACCCATGTCATGTTGATGAGTGAGGAGGGCATTTTAAAAATTTGAAAGCCCCCCCCGCCCCAGTAAAGCTTGGTCCTCCTGACCACAGGTATGTGAGAATAAGAGACTGAAGTGACAGAGGCTGTCTGCTGAGAGTTCTGACAAACTCCAATACTGTTGGGGCATTTGCGTGTGCGCGCACAATGGGCGTGGGGGGTGGCGGTGCCAGCGGCTGCTCTTTCTCTCAGATTTATTCCAACGATTTACTTACCTCTTGAGAATTCAATATGTTTTCTAAGTGTTCACAATCCCTGTAAAACATTTGTTGAAGATGGACCTTCTCCAGCCACTCCTTCTTCTGTGTCCACATGCAGCATACTTTATTCTTTTCTTCTAACAAGGCCTGCAAAATGTCCTGGATCTGGCAAAGGAAAAAAAACCCTAAGTTTTAACAATAATCCATAGCAGTGGGTAAGCAATTGTTTATACTTTTAAAAAATATTAATTTAGACAACTAAAAACGAGTCATCAGCAATAAAGCAAAAACAAAACTTTTAATAAATGAATGGGACAGAAGAGTGTTAGTTAACAATTAATCAGAGGATGGATGAAATTTAGTATGTCAAGGACTTGGCTACTAAAAGATCTCTTAAATGCCATTTTGACTAAAGGTATAAGCAGGGCTTTTTTTCTGGGAAAAGAGGTGGTGGAACTCAGTGGGTTGCCCTCGGAGAAAATGGTCACATGGCTGCTGGCCCCGCCCCCTGATCTCCAGACAGGGGGGAGTTTAAATAAGCAATCTAAACTCCCCTCTGTCTGGAGATCAGGGGGCGGGGCCACCAGACATGTAACCATTTTCAAGAGGTTCCGAAACTCCATTCCACCGCGTTCCCACTGAAAAAAAGCCCTGGGTATAAGAATACACAGAGCTAGGTAAAGGAAAGCCACCTCTGTTTGTCTTTTGTCTTGAAGACTACAGGGTTCTGTAAGTCAGCTGTGACTTAATGGCACCATACACACAAATAAAGGAATACAATCTGTGGGAATTTTTTTCACCCATGCAATCCTATGCAGTTATTTCAGCCCAGGCTCACTGATTTCAGTAGAGTTACTCAAGTTAACTCTGCAAATGATTGCACTTTGAGTGGCTTGTTTTTTTTTTTCTTTGAAGGGCCTGTCACATTAAACATTAGTCTATCCTGCTCTCTAATGGTGGCACACACATATATGAGCTAATCTGGTAGGGAGGCTGGTTATGCAAATACTGGTGAACCCTGTTATTTAATTGTTGTCTGGTTATTACATGATTGCTATTACATACATCTTTTGTTGCAGTTTTCACTTCTGGGAGCAGCTCTTGTCCCAGCTGCAGCACCTGATGATAAACCTCATCATGGGCCTCAATCTCTGCCAACAGCTTTTGATGCTGACTTAGCTTCAATCCACTTGTGGACGCATCTCGAGCAGTCTCCTTAGTCATCATTTCTCTCATCACCTCAGATGTCCAGGAATAATAGGAACGGGCCTGAACATGAAACCATTCAATAAAAGATGAATGACAAGGATTATGCCTTGGGTTTGCTAAATTAAGGCACAACCATGTTTCTTGAGCTAGAAACAAAGCCGCAATAAAATGCAGCAATCCCTAAGGAGTGTGGAGTTCTTATGACTCATAATAGGATAGTATAGCAGGCAAAAGCTAACAATTAAAATTGTTTTGCAAGAAAACAATGGGGTAATGTCTCATTAACCTTACAACAGGTCAACCTTTACTGTGCTGTAAGGCTGCAGTCAGACATCATGTTAATTTGCCATGATGAAAATGAATGTAATTCATTTGGGAGGTAATTCAAACCTCACAAATCTGGGAAGAAATTCCAAGGGTAAGAATTTCAGAAGCAACCCAATAGAGCAAGCACATGTTAGGGAAAGAAATAAAAAGGAGAAGCAGAGTTGCTAAAAGGCAGGCATAAGGAGAAAAAGGAATAGTGGATAAACTGCAAACATGAGTCTCAGTGAGAAAGGTGGGCTATAGAAGTACCAGATTTTTTTAAAAAAAAGATGAAGAGTTGCCTGGATTGCAACTCCTGGGAATTCTATGCCAAAAGACCCTAAAGAAATCATACTGAGAAAAGAGGTTGACATAGTCAGCTGGCTTGGCTCTTGCTCTGATTTTTCAACGTTAACTATGTCATCAGCATAGTTTATTATAATATGTGACTGATTAATTCATTATGTTGAATGGCTACCAGCCTTCTGCAATTTAGCAGATTCTAATCTCAAATTTTCAAGCAGGAAACAACAAATCCAAATCTTCCTATACAAGTTCCAAACTGGACCATGAACCTTTATGCCAACATTAATGTAAACATCATGTTCTGAGTCACTTATGTCTTTTCTAATGAACCCACATCAAGCTCTTTGAAATGTGTCTAATATGGCTAATTCTTAAAGTAGGAACACTGACGCTCACTTCTGTTTGAAAGTGGAAAAGTTTGCAGGTTTGTTCCAGCTGATCCCTTCGCTGCTCCACTTTACATCTCAAGGACTCCCATTTCTCCACAACTGCCTGCTGTTTTGCTTGTATCTCCCCTGCTTGCTTTTCAGAGCAGCAGATGAGCACACCATCAGCGGCATCAATTAGCTCTTGCAGCTTCAAAAAGTAAGGAGAATGTCGTTTAACATGTAACATAACCTTTTAAAAATTACTTAACACCACATCTGTCAAATCACACACAAGAATCAGGCAAAACAATGTTAACAAAACTGCGCAGCAGTGACATCTGGTGTCTTCTAAATTTAATAGCAAGTATGCTTATCAGAATTTGGTTCAAGGTGTTTTAGGTCAGCATTATCAGCTATTTGGTTGGGACTCATGTATTGGCGGGGTGTGTGTGTGGCTACCATTGACTAGAGCCTTCAAACTCATGCAGTGACACTAGGCTATCCACTAGGCAGTGGACAGATGACAGAGTATACAAACATATTATATAGTTAACAAAGAGCTAAACATTTGGAGGAGAGGCCATCTGCCTCCTGCTGGAATTTAGGAGGAAAAACCAAGAATATTGTAAGAGCACTGCTGAAGAGGGTACAGTTAGGGACTATAGACTATAATATGTAAATAAATGTATTAAGTTCTTTTGGGGAGAATCTGGTAGATCTTTTTAAGCCCCCATTATGATGGCACCTATGATCCCTTTCTTCACATTTAAGAGGTCCCCTGAAAATGTCTTAACTCTCAAAAACTTGGGGTCAGCATTGCTTTGGTCCTGTGGAGACATCCCTACTTATTTCAGCTTTAATACTAGTAGATAGGTATAAACATAAAAGAAGTAAAGGATTGCCGATGCATAGAATTAAAAAAGAACACATCTAAGAAGGACTATTAAACTTTTTCCAGACTATGATCTGTGCATGATGTGCTTACAAACAGTTGTCTTTAAATGGGAAAGAAAAGTAAGCAATAGATCCTACCTGTTGCTCGTTCCCTGATAATTCATGCTCAAGGGTTGAATGTCTGCGCAACTGGGACTGGATGCCACTTAGATCTCTAGCAATATCATCAGAGATGGTCTTAGATTTCTCCTAGAGAAAGAATGGAGAATCCCACTGTTAATGGATCTTGCATGATTCTATTTGGATGGGAAAAAAGCAACTGCAGCATATAGAAACTCAAAGATAGGCAGAAATCCAACCCATGTATTCCTCAAAGCGATTTTAACCTCAATGTGGATAAGGGCATCTGTCAGGTCTTGCAGACACTTGTGTATTGCCTCAGCATCTTGCAGTTGATCTCCTCGCAATTTTGTCACCTGCAGCAATTCCTCCCACAAGTTCCTGATGAGAAAAATAGTTTAAAGGTGTGAAACTGAAACAGTGCTGGCTTCTGGTTTGAGGGGGTAGGTCTCAGGAAAGATATTCCCAGTAAATCCTGTTATAAGGGGAGGAAGCATAGCCTGATTTCTAGCTGGAAGTACTAGTACCTGCTGTTCTTCATTGTCTTTACCACACAGTACAAATGGGCTAGGCGGCTAGGTGAAGGAATAGCAATAGAAGCTGGAGTGTGTGGCTGACAAAATTACTGATTGACAGGCAACAGGGGTGGCAGCAGCAAAAAGGTTGTGTTGGTGGTGGCAGTAGCTGATACTCTTTTCTTCTTGCCATGGCCCCCACTTGCCCACTGACCCGCAGCTCATTTTGGTGTTCCAGCTGGCAGTGGACCGGCCTCTACCACTATGAGGGAGCGGGTATGTTAAATTGTTGACCATGCCAACTACTGAACTGAACAATAGCAGAGGACAGTAAGAAAAAAAAACATACTGCATCAAACTGAAGCCCAGAGTGTGTCTTTTCATGGGGATTCTAGGCTCTCTTAAAAAAATAAATAAAGATTTTTAGCTCGAAAAAGAAGATTCAAATATAAAAGGTTTGCAGCTCTTCTGAGGAAGCGTGAAATAAAATAGAAATGGTTATTTCCGGAAGGTATCTGGTTCAGATATAAAGACCAAGCCTACAAGATAATATCGGAAGCACAACTGAGGGACTTTGTGTTTAATCATCAAGAGTTCCAGCAAGAAGAAGATTCAGAATCTGAAGGGAGGAGTGGGGAGGAGGGAGTGAGCGCAGCTATTGTAGCTGTTCAGAGAGAATTGAGACCGAGACGCAGGGTGGGGGGGGGGAGGGAAAGACCTGACTCTGATTGACTGTAGTTTGTATCTTACAAGATCTACCAATCTAATAGCATATTAGAAAGTTTAACTTTAATGATGGTAGTATGAAGGGAATGCAATACTTGTAGATGTAGTGTGTGTTTTTTATACGTTGCCTTTCCCCCCCTCCCCCTGTTCCTTTCCCCCCTTTTTTGTAGTTTTTTGTAGTTCTTTGTAGTTTTTGATGTTAGTTTTTAAAAATAAAAATTTATTTAAAAAAAATAAAAAAATAAAGATGTCCTAGCACTCTCAGTAAATTGGACACTCCATTTACCCATTCCTGTGAACCATGGGTTCTTCCCATTTTCTACCATTATTGCTTCCCTAGCATTGGGTCATGATAAGTCAAATTTGGATGTTTACGGAACCGCTGCCCTACAATTTCTGAATGGCTGACTGGTAATGCCTTCCTCCTTCCTCCTTAAAATATAGAGCTAATGTTTTGTTGTAACTTATTTTACTAGCAGTTACTTAACTGTGACTTTACCTTAATTTTTTACTTGGAGGGAGGGGAAGAAATGAATGAACACCATCCCATCTTCTGTTGTCTTACCGTAAGCATTTCTGCTTCTTCCGAATATCCCTGAATTCAAAATGGTTGCAGTGCACCATATCCTCTGCTTGCTGGTGGCACATAGCAACTCTCTTGGCAGCAGCTTCCAACAGGTGCTGGAATGTTTCATATTTGGCACAAAGAATCTTTTAAAGAAAAAAGCAAGCAAAAGGCAGAAACACAATTAAGCTGCAGATACATCTGAGAAATTATTTATTTTTATTTATTTATTTAAACAAAACATGTCTTTGTAGTCTTTCTACCAAAATGGGATTTCTAAGCAGTGAGCATCAAGGCATTAAAACATTAAAACAATAATTTAAAAGTATATATAAAATATTTAACAATGCAATAAAACATCTTATATTCTAATCTTGTATACTTATGTACTAATGATCTGTGGATACTTAAACCCAGAGATTGGAGCCATGAACAGATGTCAGATTTTCCTATACACCTGAAAAATGCCCCAGATTTGCAGAAAAATCTGAAATATAAAAATAATATATTGTGTTTTTTTTAAAAACCCAAATGATAAAAGAAGTGCCTGTAGCTTTAACCAGATGCCCTCAGTGGCCTTTGTTAGGCAACCATAGCAGTTTAGCCAGTATTCCAGGCTTGGTTATGTTAATAAAAGGCAGGGGGAGGGGCAGGACACTTTCCAGGGCTGTTTTGGCCTTTGAGGGAGGACTCATTAGGGCCAGGCCCAGAAATATCCACCAGACGACTTGACACCACATGACTTGCATGACTCATTCAGGCCTGTCTCCTTGTCCAAGCCTGTCTGCTTGCTACTGTTTGCCTGCAGTTCCACCACAAAAGCTAGATAATATAGTGGTTAGTGTTTCAGAGTAGGATGTGGGAGACCCAGGTCTGAATTCCACTCTGCTGTGGAAACTCACTGGATGACTTTGATCCACACACACTCCCAGGCTAACCTACCTCTCAGAGTTGTTGTGAGGATAATATGGAGGTATGGAAAATGCTTTAGGTCCTCATTGTGAAGAAAGGCAGCATATAAATGAAGCAAATTAAGAAATATGGATGGATGATGGACAGATAAAAGGTAAGTAGTAGGTTTGAAGAAGAGAAGGACGTAGGGAAAAATGAGTATATGGAGGCTGCCGGTGTAGTGTATTGGCCTTTTTGGCCTGCCGTATGTGTGGCGTTGGTGCTCAGCCTTAATTAAGCTGATTTATGATCCACGGCCTTGTCTTTGTCTTGCCATTTTTTCTTGCTCACAGCTGCAGCTGTTTAAATGACTTTTGTATCTATGGAACTGCAATAAACTTCTTATCTTTTGGAAGTGGTCTTCCAAAAAGAGGACATATCAGCTGGGAGGAGGAAAAGGGGAAATAGTGCGGGGAAGGGGATACAGGGAAAAGTTAAGTACCTCCTGCAAGTTCTTGCAGGTTCCCCACCATACAACTGGGCCTGGCTCAGCTGGCACTATGCAACTGGGCCATAGGGGAGAAGGGAAAGTTGAAGACATGGGGGCAGACAAAGGTGAGTGGGAAGGAAAGAAGAAAGCAGGAAAAGGGAAGAGCCTATGGGGCCAGGAAATGGAAAGACATGGTGGGAAAGGGGAAAATAAGATGCAACATAATGCAACAACATTCTCTGCTAAAAATGAAAGGTCAAATAAATTCCTGACTTGTCTTGCTGACAGCTTCATTTTCCAGAAAGTGGAGAGGGAAACAAGGGGTTCTGCTATCTTGGACCTGATTCTCACCAACAGAGAATAGCTAGTTGATGGGAGGAAAGTTGTGGGCAGCCTGGGTAGCAGTGACCATGTAATTTTGGAATTTACAGTCTTGGGGAAGGGAAAAGCTGTACATAGTCAGACATATAGACTGAACTTCAGGAAAGCAAATTTCAACAAACTTAAAGTTATGCTTGGCAGAATCCCATGGTCAGAAATACTTAAGGAGAAGGGAGTTCAAGAGGGGTGGGAGCTTCTTAAAGGCAAAATATTGAAGGAACAATCACGAACAATTCCTATAGGAAGGAAAAACAGGAGGAGCCTAAAGAAGTCAAGTTGGCTCCATAAACAGCTTTCTAATGAATTGAGATATAAAAAAAAAGACTCATTTAGGAAATGGAAGGAGGGACTTAACCAAGGATGAATATAAACAAATAACCAATGCTTGTAGAGAGAGTGTTGGAAAAGCTAAAACTTTTCTAGGCTAGCAAGAGATGCTAAAAGCAACTAAAAAGGGTTCTTTGCTTATGTTCAAAGTAAGAAAAAGAGCAAGAAAATGGTAGGCCCATTGCAGGGACAGGAAAGTGAAATTGTAACAGGCGATGAAGAAATGGCAGAACTGCTCAGTTCCTATTTTTCCTCAGTCTTCTCTTGCGAGGGAAATGGTGCTCAACGTGGCAAAAACAGAACATATGAAGGGGGAAAGGAGTTACAGCCTAGGATTGACATAGGGGTAGTACATAAACACCTTGTGTCTTTAAATGAAATCAAGTCCTCAGGGCCAGATGAATTGCATTCAAGGATACTAAGAGAGCTCGCAGATGTAGTTTCTGAGCCTCTGTCCATTATTTTTGAGAATTCGTGGAGAACAGGTGAGGTGCCAGAAGATTGGAGGTGGGCAAATGTTGTCCCTATCTTCAAGAAGGGGAAAAAGGAGAATCTGGGTAACTATCAACCTGCCAGCTTGACACCTATCCCTGGAAAGGATTTAGAACAAATCATCAAACAATCAGTCCTTGAGCATTTAGAAAGGATGGCTGTGATTACTAAGAGCCAGCATGGGTTTCTCAAAAACAAGTCATGTCAGACTAACCTTATCTCTTTCTTTGAGAAAGTTACTACCTTGCTGGACCAGGGGAATGCTGTAGATGTAGTTTATCTTGATTTCAGTAAGGCTTTGATAAGGTTCCACATAATATCCTTGTTGACAAGTTGGTAAAATGTGGTTTGGATCCTAGTACTGTTGGGTGGATCTGTAACTGCTTGGCAGATCGCACCCAAAAAGTGCTTGTTAATGGTTCCTCATCCTCTTGGAGAAGAGTGACAAGTTGAGTACATCGGGGATCGGTACTGGGACCTGTTCAACATTTTTATAAATGATTTGGCTGAATGCTTATTAAATTTGCAGATGATACTAAATTGGGAGGGGTAGCAAATATCGAAGAAGACAAAGTCAGGATACAGGATGATCCTGACAGGCAGCAAAACTGGGCTAAAACAAACAAAATGAATTTCAACAGAGATAAATGCAAAGTTCTGCATTTAGGCAAGAAAAATCAAATGAATAATTATAGTATGGGGGAGACTTGTCTTGGCAGCAGTATGTGCAAAAAGGATCTAGGGGTTTTAGTAGACCGAACACTGAGTGGGCCAGCACTGCAGTGTGATGTGGCAGCTAAAAAGGCAAATGCTATTTTTGGCTGTATCAACAGAAGCATAGTGTCCAGATCACACAAAGTGATAGTATTGGTCTACTCTGCTCTGGTTAGACCTCACCTAGAGCATTGTGTTCAGTTTTGGGCACCACATTTTCAGGATATAGACAAGCTGTAATGTGTCCAGAGGAGGGCAACGAAGATGGTGAAGGGTCTGGAGACTAAGAGCGGAACTACAAGTGACAAAAGGCACAGGTTGGACACTTGTCAGCTTCTCTCAAGTTTTGATGGGAAATGTAGGCATCCTAGTCTTGCAGCTTGGCTCTCTGACTGCTGTCCAATGGACTTTTCAACTGTCACGTGTCCAACATTCCGCCAAGCTGCCTACATTTCCCATCAAAACTTGAGGGAAGCTGACAAGTGTCCAATCTGTGCCTTTTGTCACTTGTAGTTCTGCTCTGAGTCCTATGAGGAAAAGTTGAAGGAGCTTGGTATGTTTAGCTTGGAGAGATGACTGAGAGGTGATATGGTAACTGTCTTCAAGTACTTGAATGGCTGTCATATAGAGGATGGTGCAGAGTTGTTCTGTGCTGCTACAGAAGGTTGGACCACAGCCAATGAAATTAAATCAAAAGAGTTTTTGGCTAAACATTAGGAAGAACTTCCTGACAGTCAGAGCAGTCCGTCAGTGGAACAGGCTTCCTTGGGAGGTGGTGGTGGGCTCTCCTTCTTTTGAGATTTTAAAGCAGAGGCTAGATGGCAATCTGACAGCAATGCTGATTCTGTGAACCTAGGAAGATCATGAGAGGGAGGGCAGGAAAGGTTACATCACTGCTTAGTTCTGGTGGCCCCTTCTTACATGCCCAGGGTAAGGCCTATCACAACCTTGGGGTCAGGTAGCAATTTTCCCCAGACCGGTTTGACTAGGGATCCTGATGGAGCTTTGCCATCTTCTGGGCATGGAGTAAGGGTCACTGTGTGTGTGGGGGGGAGGAATATGGGAAATTCTTGCATTTTGCAGGGGGTTGGACTAGATGACCCCAGAGGTTCCTCCCAACCCTATGATACTATGATTCTAAAATTCACTTCTGAAGGATATTACATTTTCCTCCTTTCAAAGGCACTTTACAACATCTTTGTAGTTATCTCTCTCCCAAGTAATGAAGAATACAGCTTGACACTTGAAAGCTTATACCCTAAAAATCTTGTTGGGCTTTAAGATGTCATGGGACTCAAATCCTGGGTATTGTAAATCTGCCCTCAAGATCTTGTTAATAAGGTGTACTTGTTTTAGTAAGTTAATTACTTTTTTGGCATCATCACTGTATGAATTTTGACATAACATATCTCTTTCCTTCAACTTACCAGGACATGTTCGTAATCCATACCATAATCATTAGAGTTGGCAACCTGCATTTGCTGATGGATCCATTCCTTCAGATCTTCATATTCCCTTAAGAAGTCATGCAGTGCGAGAGTTTCCTCCAGCCTTTTCCCTCTTTTTGGAAAGAGAAAAAAATATATATGTGGATTGCAGTGTTAAGATTTACACTATCACCACGACAGTAAAAAATTTAAAGAATTCAAAGGTCAGGATGGAGCTAGGGGGCAATGATTTGCCAAACTGATAGATCAAGAATAACAGAAAGAACTGAGTAGATGACTCACAAAGCTGCAGACAGTGGGTAACCAAGTTGTTGTTAGAGGACCAGAGGAGAGCGTTTCAGGTCCAAAACATTATTAATAGGTATAGAATTCTGCCCTAGTGCAGGATCTCTCCCTGTATTTAGACTTATAATTCTAGAAATCTGCTTATTTTTTACCAACTTAGAGAATCTTAATGTAGAGTAAAAATGTGTACCATATCATGTACAAAATACGACATGTGACGACATAGTATGGGAAACTGATGCATACTGCACTTTCTCTTCTCCTTTTTTCATGGCAACATACTTATGACATACTTCACAGCACAACTGACAGTGTACATGTTATCCCTTACTTGATGTCTTAAAGAATTTGATTAACTTTTGTCCCCCACTACCCATTAGATATGGTAGCATACAAATCTATCTCTGCATACATTAGTGTGTTCCAAAGCTGGATGAAGAGAATAGAAAAATTAATTTATAAAACACAACCAATGAGTAGAAAGCATTGGTTTTTGCTTTTTATACCTGGATGAGGCCAGTTCTTGCAGTTCCTGAAGCTGTGACTGAACTCGCTCCTGTGGTGCATCAACTTCATCAAAGTGAATGAATCCTGGGAGAGGCAGGGTTTTGGCCTTTTCCTCTAGTTCCCCTGCTAAACTCTGGTAAATGTCAATTTCGTGCTCAAGCGCCTGACAGAAAACAAAACACCAGCTGAACTTTGGAGAAGCAAAAGATACAAAGTCTACAAACAGCAGGCCAGCGGCAGAGGTACAAAAAGAGGAGGCCAGACAACTTCAAAACCTAGCTGGGCTTATTCCTGGCAGAACAAACAGTTTCTTAAAATGTTCACCAGTCAATCAAAACACAGAAGCCAATTAATATACCAAATACATGGCTACCATTTCATTTCTTGAAAGGTAAAGTTACTGCCAAAAAAATATATTCTTTCAGAGGTAAATCATGACTTTCTCCCTTTGCGATTAAATCTGAGCCCAGGCACAACAATAAGGAAAGTGCTTGGCAATCTGATGCCCTCTTCAATTCAGAATACAAACGATGCCAAGCCAGCAACCTCCTGCTCCTGCTTAGCTGCATTGAAATGAAAGAATCAAGACTATATTCCCATGAGCATGATTTTTTTTTAGTTCCAGTTGTCAAATATAATCCTAAAGCAACAGCTTGCCAATTAAAAAAATAATTTACTTAGATATTTACGGTCTATTTTTCTCTCCAATGATAACTAGGGTTACAAGCCTCAAAGTGGGGCTCTATCTGTAGGCCAAAACTCTATGGTTTAACCATGGAGCTTTGACTGAATATTAGCATGTTGCCATCAACTTGATGATGTCACCCTGGAAGTCAAGACACATCACATCAAGAGACAGGTGATTGTTCCTCATCCCCTCCTCCAATTTTTCTCCTGCTGCCCAGGTGGGTTGGGGAGGTGGGAAGGGCCTGTTAGGTGCAAAAGGTCTCCCACCACCAGCAGAAACCTGGCAACCCTATTCTGGGGTGGAATCTATCCTCCTAAAATCCTCTTAATGCCAGAAGAGAGTTTTCATACTTTCATTTTCTGTTCTGGATCTTCACAAAACAAAGAGATTAGCTAGGCTTAAACATTTCTATTATGGCAATAGGTCTGCCCATTTCTAGCAGGGTCTCCAGCTCAAACAGAAAGAATTCACTCCTCTTCTGTGTAGTTTCTGATAGTCATTTGAGTTGTGATTAGAGATGGGCACAAACAGCAATAGAAACAAAAAAAAAAAGCCACAGACAGCCCAATCTGCTGTTCACGAACAAGCTGTTCATGAGGCCCCATTCTAAATGAACAGGTGGTTGTTGCAAGCCTCGTTCATTGCTGTTTGTCAAGCCAGACAGTCTGGCACCTGCAATGAATTCCCTTGGCAACTTAGGCATGGATTGTCTGAACTCTGGCTGAACTCTTGCTGTTTCCCTGGAAACCCCAAACTAAGCCCAATTTAGCTTGATAGGCAGGTCTTCCTTTCAAGTGTGGAGTTCCAAATTTGTTACAAGGAAGCAAAGACCAGGGGGGAAGGGGGTTCCCAGCTCTGACTTTGCAGACAGTGGAGAGGGAGAGAGACAGTTCCTGTTGGCATTTTGATAGAGTGCATTGGAGCTTGAATTTTCTGTGTGTGTGGTGGGATAGGGATCTACCCCTTCAAGTTCCAGAGCTGCTGCCAGGCTCTGGGCCAAGCTATTATTTATTATTGGTACCTTTCCTGGTGCCTGCTCAGGTAAGGTTTCTGGGAGTGGTGCGGTAGGGATCTTGACTTGGATGATGGCTGGAGGAGAGCCTGCTGGCCCCCACGAACATCCAACCACGAACATGTTCATGAACAGGGCCATGTTCGTGGTTGTTCATGAGTCCCTGTTGATGGATGGCAACGAACAACAAACATCACATTCATTTTTTTTCTGTTCGTGCCCATCTCTAGTTGTGATTACCCACCCATCTCACTGCTGGATATGGTTGTCAGATCTCCTGCTATAGCAAGAGACACACTGATGTCACTGCCATGAAAACTTGAAGTGATGTCATGGGATGCTGATGTTATTTCTGATATTCTTTGGAAGTGATGCCAGCATGCCAGTTCACATCCTCTAAATGTTCCCAGGTGTTGCTAGTAGCCCCCTGGCAACCCTACTGCTGGAGTTCAAGAACATGCACTGTTCACCTTCAGGTCAGTTCAGGTGCTTTCCACCTGGCTGAAAAGTACCCTCAATCAGTAAGTAGGATTGCTGGATGGTTTCCTCCTAAAAACCAGAAGGAGATAATGGTTGACAGGAGGGAGTATTTGACCATGCCAGTGTATAGATGTGGGGGAGAGAGATCCTACATAGGATCATATCATGGATAACCTATATAGAATAAATAAATTCACCCCAGCCCCTGGCTTGCCCAATGGGGAGGTGAGGGCAGGGCAGGCAAAGGGGTGGAGTGATTTACAGGTTGTATTGGCCTGTTCAAGGTATGCAGGAAATATTTTCCTCAACAGATCAAGGATGAACCATTTTAAGTTTGGTGTGTATGGGGTTTTGGACAGGCATCTCCCAATGTTGTTTGCTATTTACTGGGGGGGGAGGGTTCCTACACTTGAAGTTACCTTATGTTTCTTTATGAATTTATGAGTTGCAACTTCATCTTTGCCACAGTCTTTGTTCATTACCAGTGGGAGCTTCTCCAGTATCCAACTCTCCAGGTCTGATATATCAATTAAAAGCTATAAACAAAAAAAATGAAAGGTTATTTTTATTTCTATTGACATTAAGATTACCTGCTGAATTTCTTAAATTCTATTTGCAAATTATTGTGATAAGATAAACTTGTGGATTTCATACTAGATCTGGTTGTAATGTAAAATATCTAATTGTAATTATACAAAGGTAGATAAGACTTTCAGAACTGTTGGGCTTCTCTACTTTTAGTTAAAAGGCTCCCAAGCAGCAAGCTAAACTAACATTATTCTCACCAGTGATGAACAAGAAATGGATAAGAGCAAACAGCCATGAAATGAATTATATGACTTACCACATCCCAGTGACCTTTTCCTGAAGTATCTTGTACTTTAAAGGTTTTCCAAAGAAGGTCATGCAGGATCCTATCAGGTAAATGCCCTTGTAGAACAAGGGTTTAGACTAGATAATCCCCTGAATTTCTAGGTTTCCAAATGCCAAGGACAAATCCTCTTTCCTATTGTAGTAGTAGTAGTAGTTGTTATTTTGCATTTACTTGATATCTGGACTAATAGCATGGACCATTGTAAGAAATTTTAGAAAAGTAGCTTTATTAGACTCAATTAAATAATGTGAGTATATGGTGCAGCAGTCCTGGGACTGTACCACTTCTGAATAAAAGTGGGTGAGCCAATCACATATACAAGTGCATACCCATAATAATCATAATAAAAAATCTTTGCCTGAAATGCTAGACAGAGAAGGGTTCTTGTATAGCTTTACCCCTGATGATTTTGATAAGCAGGGAATTTTTAACAATAGTGTACATAGGGTTGAGATAGGTGTTTCTCCACTTACACATTGGTATAATCCAAGAAGGACCTTACCATCATGGACTTTAAAAATATTTAAACTAGCTGTCTAGTACTTGCAGAATGTGTTACCCTCCATATTTAATACCCTTTACCTATGCCTGGATTCTGAGTGATATGAAAATACATTGAAAGATACCTGATGGAAGGCAATAGAATGCTGTAGCTGCTTGAGCCTTCCCTCACATGCTTTCTCCAGCTCTTCCCAGCCTTCACTCAGCTCCTGGCATTTTTCCTTGATTCTCTGGGATGGCATGTGCTTGCCTTCTGACACTGCTCTTCCTTTCTCTAGAACCCTCAAGACCTGGTGATTATGGGCATTCACCTCTGCTTGTAATTCCTAGTACAAAGTCATTCATTAATGGTAAGAAAAGGTGAGAGGCAAGGCTAAAACACTTTTGAACAAGGACAACAGGATATGAACATAGAGGATGTTACTTCTCAAAGCCTGAGGGTTATATAAGTATGCACTGAGTTACTTTTACAATAACGTCTCAGGGATCTAAAATGGATATATATAAATTCTATGCTGTCTTTCTGTCATGGTACATCATTCAAGATTACTTAACAAGTTCAGAAAAACAAAACAATAAAAATCTATATTGAAACAAGAGAAATATAAAATAAAAACAAAACCTACACACAATTTCAGCAGCCAGCACTGAAATTCTAGTCACAATACCAGACAACCTAACAAATAATATCTAGGACAGTGTGGGGGAAACCAACTCTTCACCACCAAAAGTACAAATAAACAGGATAGGTTTTACTTGCCACATTATAGATAACAAAGACAGCTCTGGGTGAACACATCCCTTTGAAGAGAATTCTGTATGTAGTTTTGATTTAAAAAGTAACTCCAGAGTAACTACAAGCAGGAAAAAATTCCAGTGTGGCCGACTCATATATCTTATGTCCTGCATGGGGAACATTTATCTTGCACGCAGTTTGATCATCCGAATTAGTGCCTGGCTAACTGGGGTCCCTCTAGTCTTGTAGACCATAATGACATTTTTGCATTGTTGCAACAAGACAGCAACTTTTTCTTTCCTCTTTACTTCTAATAGATTCACACGCTAAACTCAGGAAAGGCATCTGTATAAAAGTTTATTTAGGGTCAATTCATGTTGTTGTTTCTGCTGATTTTAATCTCTCTTTCCCTCAAATATGTGGTCTACCTCAACTAAGGAGTAAGAGAATGGGCTTGGAAGCACAGCAAGTTGGAAGTAAATACAATAGCCAATGGCTGAGCAGAATAGTAAAAAGGATGTATCCAGATGGGTCTTCCTACATTCTTAGGTCTACCACAAAATCCCAGTTAAGTCCAACTAAAGTTCATTATTAGTTTGTTTTCAATACTGCACAGAAAGATATCAATGGAAGCACATAAGCGAATATGAAGGTGACGGCCTTCCTTTTGGCTTGTTTCTAGCATCCATTAACTATCACTGCTGCTGACAGACCCAGTGGGAATAGGGTCCAGTAGCACCTTTAAGACTAACCAATTTTATTGTAGCATAAGCTTTAGAGAATCAAGTTCTCTTCATCAGATGCATGGGACAGAAACTGGTCACATGCATCTGACGAAGAGAACTTGATTCTCGAAAGCTTATGCTACAATAAAATTGGTTAGTCTTAAAGGTGCTACTGGACTCTTTTTGATTTTGCTACCACAGACTAACACGGCTAACTCCTCTGCATCTATGACAGTGGGAATAGGGGCAACCATTCATTCTGCATTCTAACTCTGAGTTTAGTTTAACAGCACAGGAACATATTTATGCCACATGCTTTCAAATGACACCTTAAGATTCATTTGAACAGTCTTACAGCCTTTACTAGAAAGTGACAGGTGCTATTTTGTAGGATAAGCTACTCCCAAGAGTTGAATGTTTGATGACTCAGAGCTGTTACTACCCTCTCTCTTGAGTTAAATCATAACAAAAATTAAGTTTTTCCAGTTGCTACAACAGTGAAGGCAATGGATTTAGCACAGAGTGCTATAAATGGCTTTTATCCATCACAAAACTCAGGAAACATTTAATTGGCATCTGGCTTGTAGTTTCTGAATGCCTGGGTGTTGCGAGCCTGCATGGAGAGGAAACTGTTAAACATGCAGTATTTAACTAACCTTTCTCACATAAAAAACACAAACTTTTAAAACTTTTTATCACTCATAACTCCAAAACTAAGTTTAAACATCTGTCTTATCTTCAGAATACTGCAAAGTTTCATTGTTTCTTTCCTATATCAATTTCCCAAAGAAATAAGTAAAATCAGATTGTCCAAGCAATTTCTAAAATATACTCTGTGCAAGACCATCCAGTTGATTAGAAAGGAGAAATTATTCATTTTTTTAAATTATTTATGATATTAATATAGCCATATGGTTTTAAAACAGAGATGTCCTCAGTTTGGTTCTCCAGTTCTGGTGAATGAAATGCCCACAGTTACAAATCTCTGTCTGCAAGTTCTGTATAAACTATCCAACTTCATACTAAGCAAATAGGCTCACAGGTCCATTTTCTGGAGCCAGTTACAATGGATGACTATCCCAATCAAAGTTCAAGTATCATTCTTCTAATTGTCTAATACAACCTTGTAACACCCTCCCCCGCTCTTTGATTCCATACACACACAGTTATGTGTTATGAAGGGGGGAAATCTGTTTTATCTATGAAAAACAGACTGTATCATAGCAATGGCTTGCTGCGTAGGTCATTTCCCTCCCCCCCAAAAACCCCCAGATAAAGCATATCTGTTCTCTTCCACACATACCATGTTTGGCCCCCAATGCCAACCCTTCCCTTTAAGTGGTTTAGCTAATATGTTAAAATGATCCTGAAGTGGTGTGGGATAGTAGGACAGAAGGAAACTTCTTTACTAACTGTGTAATTAAATTGTGGAAGTCACTGCCAGTGGACAAAGTGATGGTCATAAGCATAGATGCCAGATTCTTGAAGGAGAGGTCCAGTAATGGTTATTAGCAATGGTGATTAAAGGAAGCCTCCTTCAGAGGCAGCAAACCTCTGAAACCCAGTGCTAGGAGGCAGCACCAGATGAGGGCCTTGGCCTCTATGCCATATTTGTTGGTCCTCTGGGGCAACTGATTGGCCACTGGTCTGGTCCAGCAGGCCTCTTCTTATATTCTTAGAAGTTAAATGCCTTAGATTTGTCAGTGAGAACAGCCCAGTATATAATGTTCATCTGCATATCAAACCATTGTCATAAACACAAAGCCCTGAACCCATATAGAAGCTGCTGTGATCATTCATTTTTCCCTGTTTGGCTCAATCTCAAGGCTGGAAGATACATGATACAGCAACCTTAAGGAGGTTTGGGTCTGGTCAGTGCCTGGAAGGGAGCCTTTTTAGAAACTGTGTACTCTGCCTTGAGCCTCAAGGTGGAATTTAAATGTAATATGCACAACAGCATCTGAATTAATGTAACTAAATAGAAACAAATTATGTGGAAATCCAAGAGACAAAAACACCAGTTAATGTTGTACTAAGCTTTTAGCTGTCTGAAAGCCCAGATATAAAAAGAGAGGGAATACTTTTGATAGATCTTCACCTTTGAGCTTCCAAGTGAAAGAAATTCCATAGATGTAGGGACACTGCACTCTATATGACCATATAGTATGATCCTGGCATACATTAATGGTATAGATGCAGAGGAGTTAGCCGTGTTAGTCTGTGGTAGCAAAATCAAAAAGAGTCCAGTAGCACCTTTAAGACTAACCAATTTTATTGTAGCATAAGCTTTCGAGAATCAAGCTCTCTTCGTCAGATGCATGGTACAGAAACTGGTCAAATATAGAAGAGGAGGGGGGAGGAGGGGAGGAGAGAGAAGATGCAATTCGGGGGTGAGAGAGAGGGATGCAACCAAAACATTCCTTTGCTAGTAAATGTAAACATCTCCTTTTGTGTGGAGATTAATTGGCTTGTGTGAGGCTTCAAAGGAGTTTGCCGTGTTGGTTCGTAGCAGCAAAACAACCAGACCATCCAATTCCAATGTAGTATAAGCCTTCGATAACCACAGCTCTCCCTGTCAGATGCATCTGACAAAGAGAACTGTGGTCCCCGGAAGCCCACGCCAGGTGCCACTGGGCTCCCCCAGACCACGCTTGACCAGTTTCTGTACCATGCATCTGATGAAGAGAACTTGATTCTTGAAAGCTTATGCTACAATAAAATTGGTTAGTCTTAAAGGTGCTACTGGACTCTTTTTGATTAATGGTATAGTCAGTCTCCCCCCCCCCCCATTAATACTTTTTGCTGTGTAATGGAAAGGACGAGAACAAAAACATACAGGCTTCTTGGCATATATTATTTATAAGAAGAAATAATCAAGAAAAGGTTTCTACATGCTACTAAATGGGTTAAAGATATCCTTACTGGCAGACATATTTCTAGGTGTGAATTGCCTTGGACCTCTAAACTCTCAAGAACAGTATAATAATTCCATAGTACATGATATAACAAATAGGTTTTCGTGTATAACACTGACCAGTGGATCTTATAATTCTTTTGACATTTGGAGAGCCTGTTCTGGAAGGTACCGCAGACTAGCAGATAGGTTGCCATAATACCAAGAAGACATAGGGAAGAAAACAATACCTAGACAAGTAGGATCTAGGATTCTAGAATGGTGCTTAATGTGAGATGGTATTTGGGTGGATCAATCCTTGTTCCTAAAAAAAATCTTCCAGCATGCTAAAGAGATACATGCTAACCTCAAAATGAAATGAAAAGAAAATCTGAACACATGATGCCACCTTCAGAGGGGGCATCAGAACTAAGGAGTTACCTTGTGCTTCTGTAGCAAGCTTACAGCCACATCCAAGGACTTGCCTCGGTTCGTTGAGTTGGCAATTGACATTTGTTCATTAATCCATTTCATTTCCATATCGTGGTAATGGTAGAACTGGTAAAGTTCCACTCTTGCCTGCAGCAACTGGCCTCTCTCAGCAATAGGCTCCTGGAGAGAGTAATACCTGTAAACCAGATATTAAAACAATGCTGTTCATTGATCCAGCTTAAGCATAACCAAACATTCTGAATAGATTAGTTCTTATCACCAGATTAATGGTGAGATGCATTGAAAAGATCTATGATGCAGTCTTCAGTGAAGTAGCATTCTTTTCATTTATGATCTAATACTCATGTTTTCCATATCTAGGTTGCTGAAACACTGAAAAACTATTGTGAATATAGAACTCAATCACCACTCCAGTTTTTCTGCCCTTGTTCCCAAGAGAAGTGAAGGTTTTGTTAGAAAGTAACACAAATAAAAGAAACTGACTCACAAGTAAAGCTAGAGAATGTGATCCCTGAGAGGCAGCTTTATTTGAAGGCCACAAGGCTCAAAAGATTCTAGTTTAATGTATATCAGAACTGTTTTCCTCCACTATTCTTAGACCATGAATGGCCATGAGTGCTATAAGTGACAAAAGAAGAAGATGTTTGTGGCACATCTGGACAGAAGGAGGATCTCTTTTGTCCTAGCTACGTCATGCTGTCATGGTTGGACAACAGCTGGCCAGCATTCTCCACTGGTACATGTGCAGACCATACTGCATTGGTGATTTGATGGGAAAAGCAACTTTCTGAAGAAGGGAAATGAAAATGAATGTAGAAGGCATATCACAAGGATCTATTTTTGAGATAAGTTATATGAATAAATTGGTCCAATGGCTAATGCTGCTTTTGTTGTAAATAGGCTTTTTCATGATGGTTGTTGTGGGTTTTCCGGGCTGTATTGCCGTGGTCTTGGCATTGTAGTTCCTGACGTTTCGCCAGCAAAGGTGCTACACCTCTGAAGATGCCAGCCACAGCTGCTGGCGAAACGTCAGGAACTACAATGCCAAGACCACAGCAATACAGCCTGGAAAACCCACAACAACCATCGTTCTCCGGCCGTGAAAGCCTTCGACAATACAGGCTTTTTCATGTTTATTTGTTATATTTATATCCTGACTTCCTTCTTAGAAGCTCAGAGCAGTATTTTAGCCTCACATCAATCTTATGATGGAAGTTAGATTGAAAGAATGTGATTTGCCCAAAGCTATCTTCATAATTTGAATCTAGGCTTTCCACATCTAACCAAGCACTCTAGATACTGGACCACACTGTCTTTCATGTCTTACTTTCCCATGTTCTGCTTTCTTCCTCTTCAGTGTAGCCTTCAGAGTTCTGGTAATAGGTTGTGCTTAGCTGAGATAGAAACAGCCCTTAGTGGTAAGAGAACAAGAGCCTGTACAATACATGGTTCTATTCCCAATAGTGACAGCAACTCACCTTTCCAAATACTTCTGTGTTTCACCCAGAATTCTCTCACTGTCAAAATTATCTATAGCCATTTTTTTGGCATGAAGGACAATGGAACTCATTTTCTCAGCCAGTCGCTGCATCTCATTTTCCAGCTGACTGTGTTCTGTAAGCAGACTGCGACTGGAACGTAAGTCATGACCCACATCTGCATTGTGAAGGACTTTCTCTATCTTCGCTATCTTCTCTTCAGCATCCTATAGAGGCCAGATAAAAAGTGGATTATTCTCCTGCCTGTTTTTCCATTGGCATAAAGACTGAGCAGTGTTTTGTGATGCATGCCATTTTATGAAATTTTGGTTGGTTTTAATAAATGTATTCCAGAATTTTTCTTTTTTGGAATTTTACTACAGACCTGTAATATTTGACAGGTGCAATAAAAACTTCTGTTTAGTCAGCATGTCCAGCCTTTAGTATTTATATCCTAGCACATCTCAAGAGCTGGTTCTAAGGCCCTATGCCATCATAATTTCGTCTATCACATGTTACAATGACAAAGCTTAGTAAAGAGTCTCTTTTTGAAACAGTATCTTGTATAGGGCCATATATTCCTCCCTAAGAATATCAGAATGTGTTTTGCTTAGTGTTCTTTGCATATGGAATGTTTACAAAAAACAGTATTTTGCACTTAGTCTTTAACAAAACTGCTTTGGAATTCACTTTCAAAGGATGTGTTTCTACTTACTAAGCCATACTATTTGGTAAAATGTTTGAAGAGAACCTTGTTGATTCTGTCATACAGGTAAAGGGCTAGTTTTTGTGTACACTAAAGATTGTTTATCATTTTTAATTTTATTATTCATGCTTATTAGTTGGTTTGAGATCCCTGTATAAAAAAGTAGGGTACTCATTGAAATAATATAACAATAACAGTGATAATATTGGATGTTATTTCTCAAAACTGCTCCTTTTTTGTTGAACTTGCAAAACTGCCCAAGCCCCTCTCTTTTAAAAATGCCAGATTGCATTATTTTTCTTTAAAAATAAAATATCCATTTCCATAAGTTTGGATTGATGAATGACATGAAAGTTAGTTTGCATCCCTTCAGGAAAGTGATATCACCATGACCGGTCCTTTACTTTAGTTTTATACTAATTTATTGGAAGATGCCCTTTAGAAAATGGGGGTGAGATGAAAACTTTTTCAATTCTTGCTTTCCCACTAGAAACATTCTGACCTCAAGAAGTTCCATAAGTTGTTCTTTCTGTCCAGCCTGCCTCAGTTTGTCTCCTTGCTCCATCATCTTCCTGTATAGCTTCTCCCATTTCTTCTTCAGCTCAGACATCTTGTCCTGAATGGAATCTGCAGCATAATGGTCATTCTGAACCAGTTGGTTTCCAGCCTGGAGATACACAGTGCATTTGGTCAAAGAAAAATCTCCTGAGAGTTTTGATACATTTTTCTATGTTTATTTCAAGTAAAGCTGTCCAAAACAAAAAAAATTCCCCGTATGATCAAATAAATAAATGATCACCAACCAATCAATCAGCCAACCTGGCTACTGCAAGGCACTCCAACTGCTACAATCAAGCTATTTTAAAGGTCAAAGTATTATTTCTTTTTCTTTTCTTATAGCTTCATTCCGTATCCCATTAGGTCATCTGCAGACAAACAACCTCTGAGTGAGAGGTGGATGCAGAAAATATTTTGGCAGATCAACTACCAGTTCTGGTCTGAATTGTATATATGACAGAAGGCACTTGATATACATATTCCAAAGGAGAAGCTGAATTAGTCTACTGTAGCAAAACAAGTCCAGTGGTACCTTAAAGACTAACAGTGTTTATTCCAGCATGAGCTTACCCTAGGTCCAATGTGAAATGTACTGAATAAACTGCTGTGGTACTAGTTTGGTCCATTATCTGTAAAATTCCTTCTTATATTTCTATTGCTATACATATACATTCTAACTGATATTGCCAAGATCCAAGCATAATTAATTATCTGAAGCTCCTTTCTTCATTTCTAAAAGCATAGCCTGAAGATTCAACAGAAATAGCTCATGCACCCTCAATTTTAGCTTTAGAAGCTTCCCTTAAAAAAATACTACCACTACATGCAAGCCAGGAAGAAAAATTCTGTACAAATTTCCATATTCAACACTAACAGTGCAATTCTATGGTGAGTTACTCCAGTCTAAACCAACTGAAGCCATTAGAGAGCCAGTTTGGTGTAGTGGTTAAGAGTCTAGGACTCTAATCTGGAGAGCCAGGTTTGATGCCCCACTCCTCCACTTGAAGCCAGCTTGGTGACCTTGGGTTAGTCACAGCTTCTAGGAGTAGACATGGGCCCCAATCGAAATATGAAGCAAATTTTGTCATGAAACGGGCATCGCGAAACAGCATTTTTGTGTATCGCGAAACAGCATTTTGTGGGGCTATGATTATCAAGAAATTATCACGAAATTCACAACTTTTTGGCCTGTTTTGTTAGCTTCGTGAACAATTCATAATTGCAGATGGGTTGGCGCCGATCCATTGATTCCCTAGGCAACAATGGGCCCAGACCTTTCGTTGCCACTGGAAACCCCAATCATAGCCCACGTACCCTTGATTGGCAGCTCTCCTAGCCATAACAACAACAACAACCGATTTAGATCCTGCCCTTCAGGACAACTTAATGCCCACTCAGAACGGTTTACAAAGCTCCATCTGGAGAGCTTCCATTATGGAGAGCTCCATCTGGAGAGCTTCCATTCTGCCCTATACAGCCAGGAGCTGAGGGTCAATCCCCTAGGCAACCAAAGAGGTGGGCCTTCTGTAGCCATGGGCACAGCAATCTCACCCCTCCAAACCCTGTTAGGCAGCTCTGTCAGCCAACCACAGACCTCCTGTTCTCGGGATGAATGACGGGGTTTTGGAGAAACATCCAGCTCATCCTCCACATCCCAAACTCTTGGGACTGTCCCTGCCTGCCGTCCACCCCTCACTCCATCTTCCTGGCCCAGCTCCACACCATGGCCGGTCCTTCATCCTCCTCTTGATCTTCGGAGTGGGGTTGGATATGGTTCTGGATAGGGTAGAGTTGGTGCCATGGTCAGACCATGTGGTCTTGAAGGCTCGGCTGGGGATGTCACGCCCCCTGCAAAGGCAGGGAGCTAATTTATGCTCACCCATGAAGACTCATGGATCCAATTGGTTTCCAGAATGCTCTGCGGGAACCAATGCTCCATGGCGGTTCATTGGATGGGCTGGTGAAGGACTGGCAAAGCCGGCTTTCCGAAGCAATCAACAAAATCACTCCCCATTGTCCTCTTTCCCCTTGCTGTTACTGAGCTCCCTGATATATGGAGGAGCTTGGGCAGAGGCAGCGGGAGCTAAGATGACTTGAGCGCGTGTGGCAGCAATCTCTGGACGAAGAGGCTAGAACATCTTATAGGTTGCTTATGAAATCCTATGAGGTGGCAGTGAAAGCTGTGAAGAAGGAATTCTATGCAGCTTCCATTGCATCAGCTAGCTCACACCCAGCTAAATTGTTTAATGTGGTACGTTCATTGGTCTCCTTATTGGGTGGAGACCATTAAAATTTGAATTCAGCCATTAGCTGTGAGGCTTTTGCAAGCTTTTTTGCTGATAAAGTCCTGTCTCTCCGTCATGATCTGCTGGCCACAGTTGACATGGTATGTGAACTAGAGGCCCCTTGGCTGTCTTCGGAGTTGGTATTCGATCATTTCAGCCTTCTCTCTGGAGAGAATGTGGACAGGATCCTGCAGGTTGTGAGGCCTACCACTTGCCTCCTGGACCCGTGTCCATCGTAGCTGGTGAAAGCCAGTGTTGGTGGACTACGGGATTCCTTGGAGGCTATTATCAAGACATCCTTGGGCTCTGGGGGGTTTCCCGGGGCACTAAAGGAGGCTGTGGTGAGGCCCCTGTTAAAGAAACCATCACTGGATCCTGCCAACCTGCTCAGTTACTGCCCAGTCTCGAACCTCCCATTTCTGGGTAAGTGATTGAGTGGGCAGTGGAGAAACAGCTGCAGAGTTTCCTGAAAGAGACCTCGGCCCTGGATCCCTTCCAGTCTGGCTTCCACCCGGGCCATGGGACCGAGACCCTGCTGGTCGCCCTCATGGATGATCTTCACAGACACCTGGATCGAGGTGGAACGGCACTGCTGATTTTACTAGATCTTTCGGCAGCAAACGATATGGTTGATTATGATCTTCTGACCCACCACCTTGCCGACGTGGAAATTCAAGGGACAGCATTACAGTGGCTTGTCTCCTTTCTCCACAGAGAGGTTGTCATCTCGCTATCCCGTGGTGTGCCTCAGGGGGCAATTCTCTCCTTGTTATTGTTCAACATTTATATGTGCTCCCTCACCCAGCTGGTGCAAAGTTTCGGGCTTGGGTGTCGTCAGTACGCTGATGACACCCAGCGATATCTGTTGATGGACGGCTGTCCTGGATCCGCCCTTGATATCCTGGAGCATGCTTTTGAAGCCCGTGGCTGGATAGTTGAGGCAGAGTCGGCTGAAGTTAAACCCCTTGAAGACGAAGATCCTGTACTTGAGTTGCGGGAGTGTGGATTTGGGGCCCAGGCTTCCTATACTCAATGGGACGGTGCTTACACTGGCTCCGAGAGTTAGGAGGCAGGGGGTGATTCTGGATGCCTCCTTGAAAATGGAGGCCCAGGTCATGGCGGTTTCCAGGTCATCATTCTTCCATCTCCGACAGACCAGCTCGCCCCTTATCTTTCGACCCATGACTTAACTACAGTGGTCCAGGCAATGGTCACCTCTAGGTTAGACTACTGTAATGCACTCTACACAGGGCTTCCCTTGAACTTGATCCAGTGGTTATAACTGATCCAAAATGCGGCAGTTCGTGTCATCAACCGAGTGCCTTCTAATGCACACATTACACTGGTATTGCACCAGCTGCATTGGTTACCGGTGGAGTACCAGATCAGATTCCAGGTTTTGGTATTAACCTATAAAGCCCTATGCAGACTGAGACTGGTGTATCTGCGGGACCACCTCTCCCTATATGAGCCCCAGAGGATGCTTTGATCCAGCGACAAAAAGCTGTTAATGGTCCCTGGCCCCAGGGAGGCCTGCTTAGCATTGGCCAGGGCCAGGGCCTTTTCAGTCCTGGCTCCAACCTGGTGGAATGCTCTGTCTAAAGAGACTAGGGCCCGGCTGGATTTGTTATCCTTCCACCGGGCCTGCAAGATGGAGCTGTTCCGCCAGGTGTATGGTTGACGCTGGTTGGGCCTCCCCACCGGCCAACTAAAGGAAAACATGCCCCCTACCCACCCAGCCTGTTAAATACTTTGGAGATGGCTGGGTGGTGGTTTTTGGAGAAGTCTGCTGCTGTGTGTTTTAAATATTTATGTGGTTTTATTGGTTTTAAAGTTATATGTATTTTAAATTACTATAAAGATTGTAATCTGCCCTGAGCCTGCTGATGCAGGGAGAGCGGAATATAAATTGAAATAAATAAATAAATAAATAATCCAGCAATTCCCGGTCCCTGTTTCAGTCATGCACTCTGGCAGCACTTCCCTTCCCATAGACTTTCCCCATCAACGTATTGCAAGCTGGGTGGGTGGGTGGAGGAGAGCCTGATGAAGTCTCCCTGCAAGTTTGGCATCTCTGAGTATGAAGGGGGCCGTTGAAATGCCTGGGGTTCTGACAAATCATGAAACTAACAAATTGTTTCTGCAAACGTCAATTTTGTGAAATTTCGTAATTCACGATTCGTGGATCATGACGAAACATGAAACTCTTGTTTTGGTTTTTCCCCATTTCATGCCCATGTCTATCTAGGAGCTTTCTCAGCCTCACCCACCTCATGGAGTGTTTGTTGTGGGGATGATAATAACATACTTTGTAAACTGCTCTGAGTGGGCAGTAAGTTGTCCTGAAGGGTGGTATATAAATTGAATGTTATTATTATTATTAGTATTTGGCACTTTGCATGAGATTTTACAAACAATCTTCAAAGAATTGTTGAAATAGGCTCAGTAAAGGATTTACCACGATCAGCTCCACAAAGTGCTTTTTGTTGGCCATCATTTCTTGTTCCACAGCCTCGTGCTTTTTCAGCTTGTGTAGGATATTTGTTGGGTCTCGGCAGGACTCATCTGATGCTATCTTGTACTTCTCCTCCATCCATATCAACAGCTCTGCAGTATCGTAATTAAACTCCTAGGATTGAGAAAATGGACACTTGGTGCTGTGAGCAAGAACAACATTCTTGTGACACAAGGATCTTGGGCTAATCCCACAAGAACTTGGAATGATATAAAGCACATTTTTGTTGTATATTAAATTCTCCTATGATCACCACCATTTAACTTTTATTTACTGCCAGTACAGAATTCAGAAATGGCACAATCCCAGTCCAGAAGGTTTAAGAACAATATACACTTTCCTTAAAAACAACACAATTAGCTTCTCAGGTGAATCATCCAGATGCATTTTATAATACATGAGAAATAACACAGCTCGGTGTTTTTTTCCGCATCAAAAACTCTCTGCCACAGAATGCAAGCAAGGGGACACTAGGAGGACTACAACTACTACCACTGACAGGAGAAGGAGATCTAGTGACTTTGCTGGATGTTGTCAGGAAGTGGTGACCATGAAGGCACATAGCTACTGAATAGACAGCAGGACCTGGTGTGGGTACAGGTAATGACATCATTTGACAGCATCAGGTTCTGCCGTCCACTCAGTAGCTGAGGGCCTGCAACATACTGCATGTGTGGCTCCAGGGTATCAGTTGCTGCCTCCTGATGCTCTCCATTCAAGGCACCTGATCCCCCTTCAGTGATGCTCAGCGGCAGTAGCTGTACACCTCCTTGTGAACCACAACACAAATGCTGCTGTCAAGGGGCAGATTTCAAGCTAGTTTTTAAAGCAGAGAGCTTTTGATGCGAGAGGGCATTCAGATATGTGTTCCTCCATCTGCATTCTGAAGCAGCATGACTTTTGGAATGCTGCATCAAGTGCTTAGTCTGAATGCACTGGTTGGCTGTTAACATACAAACATGCAGTGGCCATTCTGACCCTTACGGCAGAAGTAAAAAGAAAATCTGAAAGGAAGAAAGGAGTATTATGCTACAGGGAGGATCAGCTGGCAGTAGACTTGTACTGCTTCTGCAAAAAGCTCTGTAGAAATAGTAATTGCTCTTTATCTGCATGTTATGGTGAACTGGAGCACTTGCCAGTGGTGAACTGGTGAGAGTGTTTGCAGAATCCTGGGTAGGAGGATTCTGTGTGCTCCATCCTGCCTTGAGCTTTTACTTTTAAAGCACAGTATATATTATATGGACAAAATAGAGTTGAGATGCTTTTCATTGAATTGGACTTTACTTGAAGTAGGAGGAAAAACTTAACTGGGGAATAGAAAAGAGTCCAGTAGCACCTTTAAGACTAACCAACTTTACTGTAGCATAAGCTTTCAAGAATCACAGTTCTCTTCTTCAGATGCATCTGAAGAAGAGAACTGTGATTCTCAAAAGCTTATGCTACAGTATAGTTGGTTAGTCTTAAAGGTGCTACTGGACTCTTTTCTATTTTTGCTACTAATACAGACTAACATGGCTAACTCCTCTGGATCTATATTAACTGGAGAATGTGTGCAACTCAGGGCCAAGCTACACATGACGAATGACACTTGAACGGCAAGTGGATTGAGTGGAGGGCAAGTGAACAGGGAGAAATACACTTGCTGTTCAAGTGTCATTCGTCATGTGTAGCTTGGCCCTCAGAAGGACAAGCCCAACCTTTCTATGGAGACTGTGGGGGGAGGGGTGATAGCTTCAGACCTGTAGCAGAAGTGAATCCAGTAGCATCTTCTTTCTTTGTTCATTGATATTAGTCAGCCATTTCCACCTATCCCGTAAAGCATACATTTTCTCTTCAAGGCTGCAAAAGAAATAAGAGATGGTTCAGTTTCTCCAAAATGCATTGTCTGGAATGTAGAGGGGGCAGCAGGTAGAAAATTTTGCATAAATACTTTGTTTCTAAAACATGTTTAATCTGATCTAGACACAACTGAATATGAACACCGTGCAGAAAATTACTGTAGTCAATACCAACTGAATACATGGCTCAATTTAATCTGCTGCTCAGCACATAGGGGGGGAGGAGAAGTGTCAGCTTTCTTTTCACAAATTGGTTTGGCAAACTGGAAGCCAGTTTGGTGTAGTGGTTAAGAAGAATGGGACTCAAATCTGGGGAATTGGGTTTAATTCCCCACTCCTCCACTTGTAGTCAGCTGGGTGACCTTGGGTCAGTCACTCCACCTCATAAGGTTAGTTGTGGAGAAATAACATATTTTGTAAACTGCTCTGAGTGGGTGTTAAGTTGTCCTGAAAAGCAGTATATAAATCAAATGTGATGATGATTATTAATATTAATAATAATACTCAAGAACCTGCTAGAGATCACTGCTCTTAATTTAACATTATTTTCCTACATATGTTTCTTGATCATATAGTGGTTATAGGGTTATTTTTATGTAGATGAAGGATTAATATACACTGAATAGACATAATAGAAACACATGGGACAGGCTAAATTCTGGCAAACCAAGATGAAATCAAATTTTGGAAACCTAGTTTGTAAGCAAGAAAACAATTGCTATTTCATCCATTTTAGGTGTCATGACAAGTTGTGATTGGTTGTGAAGTCTTCATTATCTTAGCTGCATACAAGGGGATTAGACAGTGGAGAACATGCAGGATTGAGGACTTTCCACAACTGAACAGAGCCAAAGACATTCCTAGTTAAACTTGATGTCGGTAAGAGGAACTTGAGAAAGGCCACACCTTTGTGGTTGGCTTTGAGCAGTTATCTGGCCACTCCATTCAGATGACATGTCAAAACATGGATCATACTAGCAGTTTAGAAACCAAACTTGGATTAAGCTTTCAGATATACAGCAAGAAAATATAAAACTATTTGACTGCTCTTCTCTCTTCCCAGTGTTCAGCTTGAAAAGATCATAAATTCACTCTTAGACTCTGGAGGCAAATGATGATTTATCAATCCAAACATCATGCCAAAACATAGGCTGAATCCACATTACCTCCACGCGTCCCAGTGTTGCACTAAATGTTCACTAAACACCCGGAAGTATAGTGTCTTTCTAGCGCGATTCAGAAATCGCGCTTGAAAGACGCTATACTTCCAGGTGTTTAACGAACATTTAGTGCAACACCGTGACGTGCGGAGGTAATGTGGATTCAGCCATAGTTAGCATAAACCATAGTAACACAAATCCAGTCATAAACCATAGTTGTTTTAATTGAACCATGGTTTGGCAGGATGTTTGATATTAGCCAAATACACATTGCATGACCACTTTTAAAAATCAAGTAGATGTGCATAAATGGGCTTCTGAATCATGGCCAGTCACTTTGACAAGTATCAGTGGAAGAGGTAGTAAAAATATTCAGGCCTCACATAGCCTCTGGAATTGGTGCATTTGGGGTAACATTTTTTTAAAAAAAATCAGTCTAATCATAACAGAACAACTTCTTAAAACTAATGTACCCAGTCTATGAAATGTTGACATGCAAGGCTTAAATCAGCCTTGTTTTAAATTGGCTTAGATTGAATACTAAACATGCATTGGTTGTGTTTTGGACTTTTCTTCCAAATTTTATCCCGTATTCATATATTACACAAAAAAGGTATGAAAAGAGGCTTGAATGCACTTCATATTGTTATGTATGACAATATCCTTAATCTCCCTCTTCTCCTTCTAGATCTAAATGCTGAAGATGTACATGTCAGAAGCAAAATGATGCCTCTCCACCAGCTGTTCTCCATGCTCATTAACCGCATCTGCCCGGTGTTTTAACATCAGCAATACTTGTTCAAAATCCCCATGTTGCTTCAGCAGACTCCGAACAGAATTCACATGGTCCTGCAGAGATGGAACAAAAGCATTATGGAATCCAACATCACAAATATATTGTCTCTGTACCCATTTGTGAGGTGGGTTTCTTCTTTGTGGTACATGTACATTAAGCTTATATGTGAGGATACTTAAGACTTTTGGATATGTGAGTAGCTGAAGTTGTGTTTTTCACTAACCAGTAGGACAAAGTATCAGTAAAGCAGAGTAAGCCAAACCTCAGTGGCCTGAGGAAAATCTTAGTCAGATGCTAAAAGCAAAGCAAAACCAAACCATCATCGCTCACAAATGAAGTATCTTAAGAGTACAAATCTTTACACTCAATATTTTGAATTAATTCATTTTTTATAAAAATGAGAACTGGATGTTAGATTCTTATGAGTCCTAAAATGGAGGTCATAGAAAAAAAAATCCCTCTCTGACCCAGTAGTGGTTCTACAGGTAAAACAACAGAATAATATTTTTTTAAAGACTGGATCCAAAGAGTTGTAGGTAGAGTTCTGTTCACAAAATGGGTCCTTCCTTCCTTCTCCAGTCTTTTTCTAGCTTCGCACAACACCTATAAAGTTGCCCCTGTAAGTGCAGGAATAGAGTGGGATGCAGCACAGGGGAGTACCGCTTGACTGAAAAATCCACACTAAGGTTTTTTCTATATTGTTATTTAGTAGTAAAGTTATATCTTGTTTTAAATGTTAAGATTTACATGTTTGTCAAGTTACAGTGAACAAGCTGAAACTGAATCCTCATAAGACAAGGTAACAATGGATGGAAAGGCTGAGATATTGAAGTACATTGGGCTTCTCACTTTTGATGGAGTTTAGCTGACCCTCGCTGACTCAGTTAAGAACCTATGGATATTCTGGATTCAGCATTATTACTGGAGAAGCAAGGTAGTGCAGCTGCAAAACATGCATTCTTCTAGCTTTGTTTAGCCTGAAAGAATACCTCCGGACTGACTTGGTGATCCAACTATGCTATAGTTACCTTGAGGCTAGACTATTGTAATGTGCTGTACATGGATTTGCCTGTAAAGTCAACTCAGAGCCAAGCTACAAGTGATGAATTACACTTGCCTGGCAAGTAAACAGACTCACGTGTATTCCTTTCTGTTCACTTGCCATTCACTTGGGCCGATTCCAGACGACTAACCTGAAGGCGCTGCATGCCGCCATGTTCCAGATCGCGATGGGGAAAATGCGAAATATCGCGTTTTCTCATGCAAGTTTGGTGCGATGTCGCGCCAAACTCGCGTGAGAAAACGCGATATTTCGCGTTTTCCCTGTCGCGATCCGGAACATGGCGGCATGCAGCGCCTTCAGGTTAGTCGTCTGGAATCGGCCTTGGTCTCCACTTGATCAAGTGGAGCGCAAGTGAATGGCAAGTGAACAGGGAGGAATACATGTGAGTCTGTTCACTTGGCAGGCAAGTGTAATTCATCACTTGTAGCTTGGCTCTCAGAAACTCCAGTTGATACAGAAAATGCAGTCTGGTTAGGAATGGGCACTAGGAAGTCACTCCATTAGTTACTAATTAGTCACTTTGCTCAATTCAAGTTTCTGGTTTTCACCCTCAAAGCCCTTCATTGCCTGGGACCCACATACCCGCAGGACAATCTCTTCTACCATGTTCAGCCACAGTAGTTTTGTTCATCTGAACAAAGCCTTCTGAAGGTGGCACCCTGTAAATGGGGTAAGCTCAGCAATTGCTTGTTCATTCACATTCTGTATGTTGACTCTGGGAGTGGCCATTTAGCTTGCAGGGAAATTTCCCTGTGGCCCATTGACCTAGAGGACCACTGGTGGCCAAATGTAAGCACAGCCAAGCCCCAGCAACTCCTCCAGTGAATCAGAGGCTCAGATTACTGGCAAGAGGAATCAGTGTCAGCTCATGCTTGGTCTCCTGCACTACTGTAAGTTTGAAGGAGGATGAGCTCATGCCCATTGCTGGTGCTGCTGCACTAAACAGACCCTACAGTGCTGGCTTGAAGTGCCACAAGGGCTGCTCAGGTTGGCTTGTTCCAGGACCATTTTCTGTTCCCAATCTGCTCCTGGGTGGCTACCACATGGTGTAACAGCTTGCCTGAAGAGGTCTGGTAGGCCCCTGCACATCTGTCATTTTGCTGAATGTACAAAACGAAAATGTTCAGGAAGCCATTTTTATAAAGGGATTAGAGCTCTAGTAAAACAGCCCAGGAGGTCACTTTTATAAGGGAATAGGATGGCAATCTATTATAATGTTAGTTGTATGTATCACCTGCATTGTCTTCTGCCCTGGTAATTCACTTTCCGTGTTATGGCACGATATGTCTTAGGCAGTATTGAGTTTGTATTGTTTATTGGATATCTGTGCTGTCCGGTTGAATTGTTTTCTATATTTTGTAATCTGCCTTGAGTCTCAGCAGGGAAAGCAAGCTATAACTTATGTAAAAGAAATAACTTTTAAAATTGATCAAGATTCAGCTGGCGCCTACAGTCATTTACTCACTGTAATCACTGAAATCATTCCATGAATAACTCTCTATTAGAAACTGTTTAAGAAAAGTTTTTAAACAAGAGAAAGTTTCTAAACAAGTACATAATCTGGAACCTTGTCAAAAGAGATTAATGAAAGAGAGAGAATCAGTACAGTTCTGTAACGCTGATAAGTTTGCCACATGAGGCCGGGCAACCAGTGGAGGGACTTACTAGCAGCAACTTCACTCCCTGTACACTCAGAAGTAACATTAGCTTGTAATGAGAGATGCTCTGGTATTTGGGCAAAACTTGACCATCTGTCGCATTGTGCTGACATCACTTCTGGGCACACAGGGAGTGATGTCAGCATGTTGCCACACTGCCTGTCCTCCCCACAGTTTCCTGTGCTTTCCCTTGCTGGCAGCCAGCTGAGCAGCAGCAAAAAATGCCCACTGGCAGTGGGGTATCCCCTGCTACCAGTGGGGGCTTGGCAGCCCTAATGTTGGAGCACCACCTCCAAGCAGGTAATACCAATATGTGTGTATGCTTTGTCCATTCCTGTCTTGACTCCATCTGACCTCTAATATAGGCCAATGCTGGGGGTCAGGTCCCCTTCAGACCTGAGGGAAGCCTTCTTTCCTCAAGTATACAGGAGAGTCAGCCTGACATTCTCCCCTCTGCCATGTGCAGCCATGGCTTAGGTAGGGAGGCAGGGCAATGGTTGTCACCCTAAGCTCTTCTCTCACTCCCCCACAATGCCAGTCACAACACATGCATTTTAATGCACAGGTGGGAAGCAGTATTCACCTTCCCTAATCCAGATTTTCAGATAATTATGAATCTTCTAACATCAAATGTTTAATTTGAAAATGAAAGCTTGTACTTACCCCCATGTTATCAGTTTGGAGAAAGGCCTCGTGGGTGGTGAGCGCTGCATTGATACGGTCAACTTCCCTATTGAATTTGTGCAGTTCCACACCCTCCTGGAGCATCTTTTGTCTCTTGGCCCACAACTCATCCAGTTCAGTCTTCTTCTTATCAAGGTTACGCATGGACTCACCAACATCCAGAGCCCTGATATTGGATGAGGCATCTGTTATCTTTTGACCCACCTCTTTCAACTCCTTAAACCTGTCAGAAGTCCCATGAAAACAAGACATTGATTATCATCAGAAAAGAATACAGGCATTTCTCCATCACAGACAGGCATGTTTGCCAAATGATTTTACTGACTAATTCTAGTTCTGGTTTCTTTGTATTTCTCTATTTTCTTTATAATTTCTTCATTTTGGGAACTTGTATAAATACACAAAAATCTCCAGTTACAGTAAGGTTACAGAGATCTATGGGCTGGATCCAGCTATAAACTTCTGCTAAAAGAAAAGGGAGTAATTTTTGCTGATTTCCCTCCCTCAGAGCAAACCCTCAGTTTCTACTAACAGGAATTGCTTCTATCAATAGAAATTACTACTGGATTCAACCCTGCATACATATTTTATTTCTAAGAATTAATACATTTACAAAACCTCTAGAATTTTAACAATGATTATGTGAGCTATTGTGCTGAGGAGTCTCACTTAAGTTATTTAGTGAACTCAAGATGTAATTTAATTTAAAAGGGAAATATCATCCCTTCAGTTTATCAAGAACAAGCATAATAATTTATGAGCTGGGCCCCTCCTAATACGGAAGTGCTTGTACCGTGTGCAGGCCTGCTTATAGAAAGAATACACAGCTAGAGAGACTTGAATAATAAATATGGACCATCCTTTCGTCATTCCCCTTTAAAGGCCCCAGCCCCGAAGAACAGACAGTATCTACCCCTACCCCATCACCCAGAACTAGATGACTTATTGATGCTGCCTATCCCTCACACTTTACCTTTTGTTCTGGCTGTGCAGTTCCTTCAGCAAATCTTGGTGCCCTTGTAGTAGTTGCTCTGCAGAAGCTACATCTACACCTGTCTCCTCAGTGGTTAGTTTCTCCTTCAGGCCATCAGTCCATAAAAGTAGTCTACGGCTGTCTTGCAGAAAGATCTGTTGGCTCTGTGCTGCTTGCAAAGCTGCCCCCTTTTCATCTGCCTTTGACTTTAATTTTGACAGTAGCACCTCCATGTCTTCTACCTGTTCTTTTATGGTCTTGCTCTCTGCAGGATTGGTATCCTTGATCCTGAGTAATAAAGCCATTTTTGTTGAATTAATTCCTCAGCTGTGTGTTCCACATTTCTATACAAGTCTTGAAGTTTTGGAATTCAGTTTTTCAGTATAAGGACATGTCCACATGGGGGTTTATTTGGATCTTGGATGCACCCAGGCAAAGTGTTTGTGTATGCTAATAGTTAAAAGGATGAGTTTTTGGCCAGGAATTCCCCAGTTCAAACTGGGTGGCCTTGGCCAAGTCCTTCTTTCAGCCTATGAGGATAATAATGTTTGTCTACTACAAATGATTGCTGTAAAAAATGTTGAAGTAATGTATGTGAAGCACTTTGAGCATTTACAGAAAAGTAACACAACAGCCTATAGGGCTGATCGCTGGTACCATTCCTGTTCATTTATGCTGGCACCATTCCCACAGCCATGATTCCATGTAACTCCTGAATGATGGAGGCGATGCCTCCATATTAAGTATGTGTGACTTGAAAGGATATAATTTGTCTGTATAAATATACCCTAAGTATGGTCAATTAAAATGGGCATTGCAGATTCATCTCCACGCTAGACTTAAACCTCTAACAATTTAGTCTAAAGAAGAATTTCTGGAAAAGGGATATGGCACCATTATTGCTGCTAGCCCCATGAATCCATGTAACATTACATCAGAACCAGAACACACTATAATGCAGCAAAGGGCTGATTCTTACGATTTGGCCACACTCTTCAGGTATTCAACTTTTCTCTCCTCAACCAAGATCTCTCTCTCAAAGGTACTGAGTCTCTGTTGCTCTGCCTCCAGAACAGCAGGCATGTTCCCATGTCCTAAATCCTCAAGACGAGTCAGTCCATCTTGTAGTAACTTTTGAGTGTCCTGGCAGTCCTGAAGGAAAGTTTTCACATCAGCTATACCAATCAGCCCTGAGCCCTTCTCTTCCTTTAATGTTTCCAGGCATTCCCACCTGAAAGTATAAAAACAGGACTAGTTATGGTCAGTCAGTGATGAAGGAGAGGAACTCCTCCCACCCAAGCACTCAATGTTCATGTTAATTTTCAATGTAGAAAATCTCAACAATAAATTATTGTACTACTACTACTACTACTACTACTACTACTACTACTACTACTTTTTGAATATTACTTTCCCATGCATATGCATAACTTTTATGTTTAAAAATTATACATTTTTATATATTCTGTCAAATGTAAAGAGTGAACTGCATGAAAAATTAAGCATCTGTGTCATTTCAAGCACTTGGAAGCAGGAGTCTACTTCTCTCATGTTTTTAGAAGGAAACTGTACTCAGTTTCTTTGGGCTTGATGAAAGATTGATATATATTATAAATGAGTATCCATACAGAATGTAAGTTGGCTTTTAGACATCTTGGTGTCAATAACGTATTTAGACTAAACCACCTTTTACCTCAAGTTTATCTCTTTCTGGAGGGCTTGAATTGCCTCCTGTTTTCCTGGACTGTTCTTAGAAAACATCTCTGCTAAGCAATTGATCTCATTCAATTGGTTCTTCCCAGCAGCCAATTCCATTAGGAAACTCTGAAAAAGGACAATGAGATAGGTAACTTAAAGAAATAGACTGTCCCTCAAAAATTACCACACCTGAAATAATAGTTTATAATCCTTATGCATATTTCCTTTTTATCACAACTAATATTCTTCCATATCAATTTTGGTTTCTTTTCTATTTTTCATTTAGCAGATTGTAGCTGTTAAATGTAACAATCAAAAAGGACCTGTGGCATAACTTGATTTATTCTAAAGTCTTCTTTACATTATCACTATTCAAACTTCTAGATTATTCTCATTCAGTTACTTTTCAAAGCACCAGCCCTTTACTCCCACAGCTATCTAGAACACTTTAATCTCACCCTTACTCCACAGAGCTCAGGGCTGCATACAAAGCCATCCTTGTAACAAGCTTGGTGAAGTAGATTAGGGTGAGAGTGACTGACTGACTGGTTCAAGGTCACCTAGTAGGGATTTGAACCTGTCTCCCCAGTCATCATCCAGCACTCTAATCACTGCACCACACTGGCTCTCACATAACATTCACTTAATTGGTACAGTACCTCATGCCTCTATTACCTGCATAGCTTCTGTTCTTCCTTATTTTCTTCCTGAGGAGGGAAGTAAGGGATAGCCCATATTCTCTTACACTGAGGGCCAAGCTACACATGACGAACGACACTTGAACAGCAAGTGTATTTCTCCCTGTTCACTTGCCCTCCACTCAATCCACTTGCCGTTCAAGTGTCATTCGTCATGTGTAGCTTGGCCCTTAGTAAGGGAATGTGGAAGATATTACCTTTGCCAAAGTATTCCAAGTCACACACACACCACTTTTCACTCCAAGGAATGATTGTACTACACTATTTTTGTCTGTCTGGTTGAAATGCCTTTTTAGCAAATTTTTAAACCACATTTCAAGAATAACAACTCTGTTCACACAGTTAGCTAGACTGGTTTGAAGATAAAGAGATTCAAGAGTGTTGGATCTTTTCAGGGATTTTCTTTGGACTCACTTCAATTATTAATCCAGAGGAGTTAGCTGTGTTAGTCTGTAGTAGCAAAATAAAAAAAGAGTCCAGTAGCACCTTTAAGACTAATCAACTTTATTGTAGCATAAGCTTTCGAGAATCACAGTTCTCTTCTTCAGATGCATGTTTCTTCTTGCCCTCCATGCATCTAACGAAGAGAACTGTAATTCTCGAAAGCTTATGCTACAATAAAGTTGGTTAGTCTTAAAGGTGCTACTGGACTCTTTTTGATTCAATTATTAATTCATCCATTTAGGGAGCAAGAAATTATTAATTCATCCACTTAGGGAACAAGAAATCATCATTCTATTCACTGCTCCTCCCCACCAAAAAAGGTTCAGACCACATGTGATTATTTCCCAAAAGCTCCTATAAATTTAAGGCAAACCACTGATTTTATACATTACCATTATAAGCAATTACATGTTCTTGTTTATTATGGTCATAGGTATGCCAATGACACAAAGCACCTTTTTTCATAAACAAGTCTGTTTGAACTATGTTCATAGCATTGCTATATTTTAATATATAAAGTAATCATAGCAAACGATTTTAAAAGGCATTGCTTTTTGCACTCTAATCTTGAATATATCTCTAAGGATCTTGCTAGTGTAATCGCTTTGTTCCCACTTTTACAGACATTGGAAACAATACCTCCAAATTTACCTCAGGCAAATGTAAAAAAAAACCAGACATTAAGATAATTTTGGAGGTTGATTGTTAGATCATGCAAAATGTCATGTCAGAGTGGTGTAATGGTGCATGTGGCACCACAGTGTGGTGTGTTGGATTAGAAGAGGGAGATGTATACATTCAGACATGGAGCTTTCTAGATGCCCTTGGGTCAGTCACTCTCTCTGAGCCTTCCATAAGATAACAGAGTTGTTTTGTGGATAAAATAAAAAATCATATATACTTCCCTGAACTCCGTGAAAGTAGTGCTGCTGAGTAAAAATATAGTAGATGAATAAGAGATAGACAAACAGACTCTCAATAAGAATTCTGGACTAAAGGAGTACCTGATATTTCTGCTGCATAGCTTCCACATTATGTTCTTTTGGCTGTTCAGTTTGGAAAAAAAATTCTTTGTCACCTATCCAAGACTGAAATTCTTCACAGGAAGCATAGAACTGGTTCAGTCGGATTGTCTCCTCTAATGCTTTCCTTCTGTACTGTTTGGAAGAAAATTGGACTTTGAACAAATCACCTGAGTTTTTGTGGGAAAACTTTACTGTTGCCCTGGGTCTAAGCATTTCGGAAAAGTCAGCCTTTCCTCATTTGGACTAGCTTTTCATGACAGGAGCAAACTTGTAGGAATGGAGTTACCATTTCTCATATGCTTTTTTGCATATATACTTAAAACATTGTTTCCAAGTATGAGCTTTCAGAACATAGTAGTCAACACTGTAATACATTTATCCTGCAATATAAACAGTCTGAAGAACATCTGTTAAGTGTAAGAGTGGATAAAAACAACAACAACAAGTTTAGATACTATCACAAGCTCTGTAGAATTTCCTATTTGTATCTAACATTCAAAATGACATCTGAATTATAAAATAAATTAAAATAGCCTTTTAGAATATGCCTCACTCTTGGTCTCTTCTCAGCAGAACAAACTCAATACTATAGGAAATTGTCACCTTATCATACTTGTCCTTGAGCCAATCTAACAAAAAGGCTAGAGTATTGTTTTATAAACCATTTCTATACATTGGTTAAAAAACAAAAACCTCCCTCACAAGTTATTATAAGAAAAAACATGATACCTCAGTCACGGTCTGCAGTTTTTCATACAAAATGTCAATCTTATTCTTGCTTCTCCAGATGTTTTCTGTGACAAAACGAGGGTCAAAGCCAAATGGAATAATAAATGGAGTTTTGGCTGAAGTCCCTGACATAGATTGATTTCCAGATGCTTTGCTTGTCTTCTGGATTGTGATGTCATGGACTTCTGCATTTACTGGTGGCACTGATACTATCTACCAACAGAATATGCCACAAATATTATTTCTTGTTGAGAGACCTTGGTCATGCACAAGATCAACATATATTTGCTTTAAGCAGACATTTACATGTAGCATAGACTATTGTGTAACTAGGAAAGCAAGATCTATGAAGCTAAGGCACAGAAGGGCAGTGAAGAATTTTCAGAAGTATAAGCATGTTGTCCATTGCACTGTTTACACACATCATTCCTAAAATCCACCTGAATGTTGCCATGAAAAAGTCTGAAGAAAATCATACTTTGTTGTGAGATCCACATTTGGTTGCTTTAACAAACTGTAGTTTGTTTCTTGCCTCCTGGTTTAGAATCCCAGTTTGTAAGGAAGAAACAACCCGTAATTTGTTAAAACATCCAAATTAGTATTTCACATCAAACTGTGGCTTTTTTCAATTCATGAAATCTTCATTGTTAGCTTCACTTTAGTTCAAGGAGGGAGCATTCAAGCCTAAGCATAAACCAGATTCAGACTTGTTACAAACAAACAGAAATTTCTTCATGATGTCTGAATACATACATAGAGACATAAACAAGTAAACATGAAAGTGTACTGCAATGTAAGATGTTATTCAGCTTGAAATATGACTTTGAGAGAAACTATCAACAAGCATTAAAGAAACTAAAAGTAAAAAAGAGAATATTATTTGGCTCAGATAATGCATGATGTGGACTAAGGGATCTGAATCGTATTTTATTTGCCCATATGATATTGAGCATATTTGGGACAGCTGGATGTTCAATTAAAAGTAAAAAGAGATGGAACAGATCATGCAGGAAACTACATACCACCAATGCAGCCTGCTGTGCCACAGAATATGCCTGCTCTTCCAAGCGTCTTATTTCTGAAGAATAAGCAGCAATCTCTTCCTCCAAATGAAAATGGCGACGCAACAGAGCTTCTGCACTGGATTCATCCTTCCCATAATCCTTGCTGGCTAAGAGGGTTTGATGTTCCTGCAGCCACGTGTCTGCCTCATCAATACTAGCAAAGTACTGGTGAGAAAATAACATGTTAAATGTTAACGCTCTCTCCCTGGAATTTACTGGATATTGCTGATCTAGAATAACAAGACCACAAAAATATAAGGGGCTGGTAAAAATATATTCTTTCTTGGACTTGTTTTGTCAGTACCTCTAGATTTCTGCCAATGGAGATTTGCCCTGTTCTTACTGTGCCCAAAAGGTCATGAATTCATATCTGTTAGTCCTAGTTGCCTATTTACTGGCCACTAGCTGTGGCTTGGTAAGCCTAATTGCAGATGACATGATCATCTCAGTAGTGAACACGAAGGAACATGATAACATCTTGAAATGTGTTTTTGACAGAGCAAAAAAGGTATGTAAAGTTTAATGAGGACAAGATCCAGTTCTTAGTGGAAAGTGTCAAGTACATGGGCCATTTTTTTACAAAACAAGGTGTCAGGCTTGATGAAGACAAAGTGCAGGGCTACTGATCAAACACACCCACCAAAGGACAAGAAAGACCATCAGAGACGACTAGGGATTATACACTACCTAGCACAATATGTTCTAAATTAATCAAGTTCAACTGCACTCCTGTGAGCTCTGTTAAGAAATGACAATGACTGGCAATGCAGACATGAACAGCAGAATGCTTTGGACAACCTCAAACAGGTCGCCACAACTGCTCTTGTACTCTTATATTTTGATACAAGAGAACAGTATAAAAACTATTGCCTACGTTCTCAAAGCATTAACACAGGCTGAGCAAAACTGCACAAAGATCAAAAAGGAACTTCTGGCAATTGTGCTTGTCATGACTAAATTCCACCAGTATGTGCTTGGCATCCAAGTGCTAGTCCAGTCAGACCATAAACCCTTGGAGGCAATATTTTCCAAGCCAATGAGAAAAGTTCCTGCACAGCTACAAAGGATGTTCCTACAACTCCAAAAATATGACATCCAGATTGTTTATATTACAGACAAGAATATGCTAATGGCAGACACATTTCCAGAGCTACTAAAACCCTCTGCTCTCTGTACCAAATTCTGTCCATGAAGATAAAGGCATTTACAGCCAGGTGGACATTCAGCCTCTCGGGGAATTTTGTTAACCCAGCTGCAGGACAATAGAAGGGCACACAATGAATAGCAGCCCTCAGAGCCCTTCATATCCAAGGATAGTCACACAGTAGGAAGCAAATTAAACCAGATCCTAGACCCTCCCTTAGAGACCAAATCAGGATTGAATGTGATTTGCTTATGAAAGCTTGTAAAATAATTATTCCTAAAAGGGCATGGTCTCACAGGCTGACCCTATTTCATTTTTCCCATAAAGGCATGCAAAGGTCAAAAGAATGGGCACATCAAGTCATGTATTGGCCCAACTTAGAACAGTGAGTTGAACACTGCATACCATGCCAGTAACTTCAACCAAAAGAAAGAACCGGAGGAAAGCTAATTAAAGAGGCAGTCAATAAATATGCCAAATTAATAAGGACAATAGAGAAGTTATCAAACACAATTGTAATAGTAAATCAATAGATGAATCACCCAAAACCAGTGAAACACAACAAGCAATAGTGTCCAAAATAGTCCAAAAATCAAAGTGCACGCAGGCACACAGTGAAGCAACAATATAAGGGTGCACGCAGGCACTCCCCTGTACAAAAAGTACAGATAACAAACAGATAACAGTGAAAAGTCCAAAGCGGCAACAGTGTCCAAAAAATCCACAGCATTTGGATCGTTATGACTGTTAGGACTGCGGCAGAAAAATACTCTGTGCAATATCATCTGGAAATTGGCAATATGAGAGTAACGTGCCTTTGAAGAAGTGAATTATTCACGAAACAGGTGTTACTTACGTATGCTGGCAAACCCCGTAGGCGTGGCTGACTGGACGTCGGACATCTTCCCACAGCACAGCCTCATATCTTCAGAAAGTGTTTATTTATATTTGACTCCTTTTTTGGACACTGTTGCCGCTTTGGACTTTTCACTGTTATCTATTTGTTATCTGTACTTTTTGTACAAGGGAGTGCCTGCGTGCACCCTTATATTGTTGCTTTACTGTGTGCCTGCGTGCACTTTGATTTTTGGACCATTTTGGACACTATTGCTTGTTGTGTTTCACTGGTTTTGGATGATTCATCTATTGATTTACCATTACAATTGTGTTTGATAACTTCTCTATTGTCCTTATTAATTTGGCATATTTATTGACTGCCTCTTTAATTAGCTTTCCTCCGGTTCTTTCTTTTGGTTGCGTCAGCTTTTTCCGGAGTGGCCCTCCCTCTCCTACAGTAACTTCAACCAGGCAGCTGCAGACAGCCAGTGATCTCAGATGAAATCCTAGACTTGCCTTGGTTCAGAGACTGGCAGCTGATATATTTAAACTCAATGGCCAATTCTATTTTATATTATTATTCAAAGTTTCCTAAAGTTATGTACTTGCCAGATAAGACAGCAGACATGGCTGTAGCCAAGATGAAAGCACAGTTTGCATGTTACAGTATTCCTAAAGAACTAGTTCATCCTTATGCTAGTTTAATGATGAACCAATTTACTGGGGCATCTTCATTATACATTCCCGTACTGGCTACCTCCAGTCCAATGGCCAGGCTGAATGCGTGGTCCAAATCATGAAACATATGTTCAAACAAACTTTAACAGATGGTTCAGATCTTAATTCAGCTTTATTCAATTTGCAAAACATTCCTATTGCAGGTCTTGAATATGCCCCTGAGCAGCTCCTGATGGGGAGAGTTTTATGTAGCACACTGCCTGCTACATCAGCAACAGTAACACTGACTCACAGACTACTGACTGATGTTCGTCAGAACATAAAGAATCTCAGCTGAGAGGGGGAATGTGTGAATACAGAGACATGCAGGATGGGTACCTGCATCAGTCAGAGGAACGACTGAAGCAACATACAGTGAAACACTAAGTGGTCCCAAGAGCTTGTTGCAACACCTCATGAAGCAATTCCAGGACAGATCTCTCATGAAGTTCCAGACCAGCAATAACATGAAGGTGGCTACACTCCAGGTGTCCTTCCAAAACCTGATGACACTCCAGAAGAAGGTGTACAGGCTAAATGTACACAGGTGTTCAAGTTGCCTGCTAAGTTTAGACTATGTGAAGGATTAGTGGTAAAGGTGAACCCTAGTGGTGAGTCAAGTGCTAGTAACGTACGGCTTCATATCTTTGTAGTGTTTGAATTGTGCTGATTAAGCAGCACCCCAGAGTTAAGGGATGTGGTGTATTTATTGTATATGTTACAATGGAACAGTCTGTTTCCCCCTTCTGATAATTGTGTGAGTTGGTTTATTCTCATGGGGTAGAGTCTCTAAAGGGATCTCTTTGTTAGTCAGAATTATGGACGCATGAGCTCCGTCATCTTGAAACCAGTTGCTCCCATTCTTGTATCTTGTTTTGAACACACCTGTCTCTGCTGTGTGAACCTAAGAGCAGGAAGTAGTGAGTATTCTCACAATGATCAAGAGCCTTTTGATCTCTATTGCGGTGTCCCTTTCCTTGGGACACAGAAAAACTTACAGGAGGAAGAAAAGAAGTGGTAGACAAATGAAGATGAGAAAACATTTTGACTCACTGAGGGCAGCAAAAAACCTTAGACCACCTCTAAGATGGTGATAGAATAAATCTCTCCAATTATCATATAGAAGAATTGCAGACCAGTATACCTGTTTGATGAGCAAAGCTGCCTCCAAACAGATTTTGTGACTGGCCACCTTATCTTGTAGCTGTTGCCATAAATATCGGATATTTTCACACTGCTTGTCAATGTCCTTCTGGTGTGAAAAGCTTTTCTGCCTTAGCTCCCAACTCTTGCAGACTATCTTGGAACAAATTACTTGGTGGGAATCACATTCAGCCTGTAGAACCTGCTGGATGAAATGAATGCCAGGTGAACCTTAACTGGATGCTGCCATTAAGTCCAGCTAGCACTTTGCTAATCTTTTTATTTCATTACTGATAGCCCTGATAGACCTTCTCATCTTCCCATCAGCATTAGTCATGGAGGGCTTCTATAATTAAATCCATTACTGTGTGATGGCATTTGATGATTCAGCATGCAATGTGCAACCAAATATAACTCAATATTGGTGTTATTCATCCATATAGATTCTCAAATTACAATGATTTCGAATGACAAACAACCATATATATTTAACAGACGTTACTGATATTGATGGTACAACTAATAACATTTTGATATAGCTAGAAATCTATGTTAATGAAATTGTATCGCTTTGTAGTTTGGTCTTTCGGACAAGCTTTGGTTGAAGTGCTTACAAAAATATCCTAAGAATCTGAAGGCTTCTAAAACATTTTCCAAGGCGGGAACTTTTGGGTAAGCTAAAAGCTGCACAAATGGATAAGAATGGGTTACGTTCATAACTATGAATGATATAAACATACCTTATGGCTCTGAAGGGAGGCAGCAATGCGATTGAGATCTAAGGTTACTGTTTTCACCAGCTTCAATTTATCAGACAACCACAGCTCCTCTTCTTTGCACTCATGGAAAAACTCAAAAAACTTCAAAGCCTCTCCCAGCTGGTTTTGTCTACAACAACAACAACAATGCCTTTATTGACGTATCTCAGGTTATCGATACAGGCAGTAAACAATATAACGGGAACAAGGGTATTTTGAGTGAAAGCAGTTAGACATTTTCAATCGATCCTTGATTACCAGACTTAAAAATACGGCTACCTTTTCAGTTATTTCGGATGACGAATCATTCAGAAGACGGTACACCATTAAGGGCTCCGAATGGCCCAGCATATTAAGTAAAATTGGGTCTAAAAGATTAGAACGTATATCAGCATACTGGGAACAATGGAGTAGGATATGAGGAACCGACTCAACTGAATTTGAATCATAAGCACAAAGTCTTGCAGAATATGTGATCTTATTATATCTGCCATAGGTGACTGCAGAAGGGATAGCATTGCACCTAGCGAGTGCAAATGCTCTGCACATTTGTGGGGTATAAGAGGCAGATAAGTAAGGAGCCAGTTGGCCAGTAATTAAAGGGATTTCAAAATTCAGAGGAGAGCAGGATTTTGGAGCAGCACTGGCAAGCTTTTGCAATTCAATGTCCAAAATTCTACATTTAATTGATTGATATGCATTTGGAAAAGGGAACATAAATAATGAATCTGGCTTTGTCTAATTAAAGGAATAAATGGTGCCTATCAGTTCATTTAGGTTTAGAAATTCAGCAAAATCTCTTTAAAAAGAACTTCAGTACTGCATTAAAATAAACATTTTCCCCTAGTGTGTCTAGGAAACAAATGGTACCGACTGACTGCCAGTCGCGGGGTGGAGACCAGGCAGCTGCTGGTCCCCCAGGCATTCCACCCCACTGTCCTAACCTTTGCCCATGACCACGCCTGGGCCGGGCACCAGGGGGCCAACAACACGTTGGCCCGTGTTCTGTCGCATTTCTTCTGGCCTTCCGTGGCAGCGGAAGTCAAGGCCTTCTGCCGCACCTGCCCGGTTTGCCAGCAGGCCACCACCCAGCCGGCGCCAAAGGCCCCACTGATGCCCCTGCCGCTCATCCGTACCCCCTTTGAACGGCTGGCCATGGACTTCGTGGGACCCCTGCCCCGCACAGCCCGGGGGTGCCGCTTCTTGCTGGTGCTGGTCGACTTTGCCACCCGGTACCCTGAGGCAATCCCCCTGCGGTCCATGCAAGCCGCCAGCGTGGCCAGGGCGCTGCTACAGTTCTTCGTCCATGTGGGGCTGCCCCGAGAGATCATCACTGATTGCGGGATGCCTTTCACCACCTCTCTGACCCGTCAGCTCTGCGCGACCCTAGGCAACAGGCAAGTCTTTACGTCCATCTACCATCCCCAGACGGACGGCCTAGTGGAATGCCTTAACCAGACCATCAAGGCCATGTTGAAGAAGCTGGCCAGGGACAAGCCAAACCAGTGGGACCTCCTAGTCAACCCCCTCCTCTTCGACCTCCTGGAGACGCCCCAGGCATCCATGGGCTACGCCCCGTTCGAGCTTCTGTATGGCTGCCGGCTGCGAGGGATCCTAGGGGTGGTCGAGGGGCAGTGGGCGAACCCCCAGGACAACCCCGCGGCGGCCGCCCCAGACTACGTGAGAGAACTCCGGGAGCGCCTCCAGCTCGCCTAGGAGACAGCTCAACAAAACCTCGCCGGGGCCCAGTAGGCCCAGAAGGAACGTTACGACCGAGGAACACGGCTCCGAACCTTCCAGGAGGGGGACAAAGTCCTGGTCAACTGCCAAGTCTTCAGGGCCCAACAGACCGGGGACCCCTGGAGGGGGCCGTTCATGGTCATCCGAGTCATAGGGCCCCTGTCGTACCTGGTCCAGGGGGACCCACGTGCCGGCAGACCAAAAGACTGCACGTCAATGACATCAAGGCATGGCGGGAGCATGAGGTGCAGGATTGTCAGCTGGCAGCAGACCCCTTGGAGCCGGCGAATGGCCACCTACCCTGAACCCCCCCGAGGGGGTGCGCCCAAGACGCCCATGTTAGACCCCGCACTGCACCCGGACCAGCAGGAGCAAGTAAAGCAGCTGCTAAGAGACTTCCCCCGCAGCTTCTCCCGGGTCCTGGGGTGCACCTCATCCGTGACGCACACCATCCCAACCCCGGCCGGTCAGGTCGTAAGGGCCCCTTCGCGCCCACTGCCCCGGAAGCAGTGGGACTCGGTGGCCAAGGAGGTTGCTGACATGCTCCAGCTGGGGGTTATCAAGCCCTCCCATAGCCCCTGGAAGAGCCTGGTGGTGTTAATCCCAAAGCCCGATGGGTCCGTTCGCTTCTGCACTGATTTCCGCAAGGTCAACCGCATCACGCAGTTCGACGCGTACCCTATGCCGCGGGCCGAGACCCTCATCGACCAGCTGGGGACTGCCTGGTACCTAACGGCCCTCGACCTTACAAAGGGCTATTGCCAGGTACCTATGGCGGAGGGGGAGAAGGAGAAGATGGCCTTCGCTACGCCCCAAGGGCTGTTCCAGTTCCGCACGATGCCCTTCGGCCTGCATGGGGCGGCCGCCTCCTTCCAGTGGCTGGTCGATACAGCGTTGGCCCAGTGCCAGGGCTTTACGGCCACCTACATCGATGACATTCTCGTCTTCAGCTCCGACTGGACTTCCCACCTGCGGCATCTCTGCCAGGTCTTGAAGGCCCTGGATGACGCCGGCCTCCGGGCGAATCCGCAGAAGAGCCGGGTGGGCTTTCAGGAAGTGAAATACCTATGCTTCCTAGTAGGCTGCGGGGTGCTGAGACCGGTTCCGGAAAAGCTAGCCACCCTGGAGGACTGCCCCCACCCAAACACCAAGAAACAGCTGTGCCAGTTTCTCGGGCTGGTCGGATATTATAGCAAGTTCATCCAGAACTTTGCCACCCTAGACAGCCCCCTAACAGATCTCCTACAGAAGAGGCTGCCCTCCAAACTCCCCTGGTCTGCGGCAGCTGAGGAGGCCTTCTGGACACTCCGCACCGCCCTGTCCGGCGCCCCGGTGTTGCACAACCCCGACTTCGACAGGCCCTTCATCGTCCACACGGACGCCTCGGATACTGGAGTCAGGAACATGCTCTCGCAGGAGGTCGACGGGGTGGAGCGGCCCATCCTCTTCCTCAGCCGCAAGTTACAAAAGGCCGAGCAGCAATATGCCACGGTGGAGAAGGAGGCCTTGGCTGTCAAGTGGGCGGTGGGGGCCCTCCAGTACTACCTCACCAACAACCCCTTCACCCTTGTGACGGACCATGCTCCCCTCCTATGGATGAAAGACCATAACGCCCGAATACTCAGATGGTACATGTCACTCTTGCCTTTCAGTTTTGTGACACAGCACCGACTGGGCCGTCTCCACCAGGATGCACGAAGACGACCACCCGACATCCGAGGGCCAAAGGGGGGGCGTGTCTGGGGACGGGTCTCCCCTCCTTCGTCGGCCTCCCCCACGGGCCCGGGACCCTTGCAGCTTACCCGGAGGCGGGAGAGGACCGGCGAGGCAGAAGCAGCAGCGGTGGCCGCGGCAGCAAGCAGGGATGAGCAGCAGCTGCTGGCGACACAGAGGCCGCAGTGCCGCAGGCCAGGCCTGGCAGCCGCGGCCGGGAGGTGGAAGTGCGGCAAGCTGGGTGGCTGGCGGCGTGGAGGCGGCCGCAGCAGGTGGCTATGGCCCGGCTACAGCGGCTGCGGAGGAGGCAGCGAAGCGCAGCCATGGTGCTGCCACCTGCAGAGCTCAGCTCCGACCAACGCCCGCGGCGGGGGGAGGAACAGGAGCTCACCCGGATGCTGGCTGGTGATAGGCCCGCCGGCCCGCCAACCAGGCGGGCCAGAGGCATGGACCCAATGGCGGGACAAGGGAGGGCAGGCGAGACAGCCTCCAGGTGCCCGAAGGCCCGAGGCCCTCAGCCTAGGAGGGGGTGGGGCCAGGTGTTGCTGCCTGCATTAGCCCAGGTAATTGGGCTCATCTTGGGGGCTGGCGACTGGGGAGCGGGGCGGGGCCACCCATAGAGGGGGAGGGAATAAAAGGGGTCTTCAGCTTCCTGGCCGGGGAGGAGAAGCAGGGAGGCAGGTCCTGAGGGAAGGACCATCCCTGGGCCCAAGTGCTGTGCTGCCAGGCCGCTCATACTGTCTAACAGCCTTGGGCCATCTGAGGCCAGTCAAGGGAAGCCCAGACCCCCCTCTTTGCCAGCATGCGGGCTGCTGGCACAACCTTGGATGGATCCTGAGCCCCGGGACCCGCCGCCTGTGGAGGCGCCAGCCTCGCCGCAACAGACCCGCCAGGCGCCGCGTCTACATCCGACGGAGAACGTCACTATGGGATATACCTTCCTCCATTACATAGGTTCACAATTGTGTTGAGGGCACATGTGACAGTGCAAATCTAAGTCAACAGGCTTGGAAAGGTGTAACTCTGCTTAGGATAGCATTGTCAGTATCCAAATACAAACTGTAGCAACTGGGCAGCAGTTTTCACATTATCTAAACCATCCCTCTTACAGGAATTGCTACTAGATAACAGCTGTTGTACCTATGGATGAGTCAGGTTGCACATTAAAATCTCTATGTGACTACGTTTCTCAAAATATATAATATGTAGCCAATTTAATATGTGAGAGAACAAGCCTACTTATACACGTTAATTTGCATTAATTCCTCTTCAACCCCCAGACACGACTATCTCTCTCTTTATTATTTTCTCTGCACAAATGGTGGGAAGGAATGAGGAACAACTCAAAATAATCAATTTATAGCTTCAAAAAATCAAGTGATCTAAAACAAGAGTAACTGCATTACATAGAACAATTCTAAATACCAAGAGTTTATGACAGCCCAGCTTGCTTTCTACTGACCAGTACTTTGTTCATGTTGTAGCTTGGACAATTACTCTGATAGTTAATCCGATTAACTTGTTTTATACAGCCATTCCCCCCATTAACTATACTGAAATTAGGATATTAGTATATATTATATTAATTGACACCTTGGAAATCCATAATAAGGTTTTCTAGTTGGTGTTCTTTGAAACAAAAGATTTTATTAGTCTCCTCAGGAAGTAGTAAATGAGAAGAAATTTACCGTGTTTTACAGAGATCCAGAAGGTTCTGATGAAGTTGGTGGAGCATCCAAAGTTTAGTTTGAAGCACATCTGATTTGATTGATTTACTTTTCAGGTTCTCATTGGCTATTTTAGAGATATGTGTGATCCTCTCCTCAAGGGAAGAAGCCTGGGAGGCAACTAACTGGTGCTTCTCCAATAAATCTACTGCCTCTGAAAGCTCTTTACCACAATCCTGAGAATTCACCAGGACCTGGGAATAGAACGAGATACCAAGAACGTCCACCTTTATTCAACCACTTCCTTGCAGACAGGTTACTGCATTAACCAAATGGTAGCTTACCACAGCTTACATGTAACCACATGTTATATCCTTCCAAGAGACGAGGAGAATTTTACCATAAAGCAAGACCTACTCAGAAATCTGAGGAAGCAGGGCAAAAATAAAAACCTCCTCAATACACAGCACAGTTTTATAAATGTCTAGCATACCAAATAGTTATGTGCACATACATCTTGGAGGAATCTTGACTGCTCTTGTCCAAAGAGCTGCTTACCATAAAAGTTAGAGGAACTTCTGCTGGAGGGTGTACATGTGTGTGCAAAATAAAATAAATTTAATTGGCTACAAGAAAAGCCACAACAGACCACATTTGTATGACTGAATTTTACAGAGCACAGTGGCTATCTTCCTTGGCCATGCAAAGGTGACGCCTTAGCATAAAAGGGATGACTCAATCAGGCATGCTCAGGTTCACAATTATTGTTATTCCAGGAATTCTGAATCAACCAAAGCACTATGTCCTGATTGATTGGCACTAATGTAGCCTAACAGAAGATCCTCTGGAGATCCTGAAAAAAAAGGCTAGTGTGCTGTTGCCCTGCCTCTCTGGTTCTGTCTCTTATTTCGAAAGCCTTTTGCCTTGAACTCCTCCTCAACATACCACCTCAAGCCCTCTACTCTCCTCCCCTCCCTGCTCAGTCAATCCTGAGGCTTACTTCAGATACCTCCACTTCCCTCCAGTCGCATGAAAACCAAATGTTTGTTTCTTTTATTCTCAACAAGAGTTTCAACTTGGTCTTAGATTTGGAATGATTCATTTATTTATAAAATCTATTAGCTGCCTTTCTACCTTAAGGCACTCAAGGCAGTTTACAACAAGCATAAAATACATAAGTAGACTTCAATTTAAAATCACAATTTGAAATTACCATTAAGTAGAAAAATTAATCAAATACCATACTGAATACAACTGTCTTCAGTTGCCTCTTAATGATTAAGAGTGAGGGAGTCAGGTGCACCTCCTTGGGGAAGTTGTTCCAAAATCATGTAGCTGCTATTGAAAAGGCCCCCTGTTGTGTACCCACCAGACAAGCTTCTTTGATTGATGGGACAGTTGGGAGGGGCCCTCCCTATGATCTTAATTCCCAGACAGGAATGTAAAGGAGAAGACATTCTTCAGATATCCTGGTGGCAAATCACATAGGGTTTTAAAGGGCAAAACTAGATTTTAATTGGGCTCAGGACAGGAGTGGATATTAGTCAGTGTAAGTGCTGTAGTATCAAGGTTACTCATTACCGGTAGCTGGCTCCTATCAGCAGCCTAGCTGCAGCTTCTGAATGCTCTTAAAAGGTAGCCCCAAGTAGACTGCGTTTCGACAGTCCAGTCTAGATGTAACTAAGGCATGAATCATCGTGGCTAGATCTGATTGAACCAGGCATGGGTGTGGCTGATGAAACAGCAGAAGCTGGGCAAAAGCACTCTGAAGCACTGCAGCTGCATGGCTTTCTAAGGCAACTGCTGTGGGCTATTCTACACGTTACTTCTTTTACGATTTTTACATAGAGCCAACCTGTGCTCCGTGCAGACATACACTAGCTCTGGGGACTGGCTCCTATAAAAAAAAAGAATGCAGATGGGCTCGGAAATCTGCCACTGGGGATGGGAGAGCTCCTGCCTTTCTCCCATGCTTTTTTCCTTGTGTAAAAATGGCGTGGAAGTGGAGAGTTTTCCCCTTTTTGCTGTCACTCATGCACACAATACCTTCATGTGGAGCAGCTGAAATGTTTAACAGTGAGCCTTAGCTGTTACTAAAACAGTATGTCAAAATGTAGCACACATTACACAAGATACCTGCAGCTGTTTAACTTCTTCCATAATAGTATCAATATCTCTCAGAAGGACCAAAACATCCTGTGTAACTTTCAGGGATTGTTTTTGTCTTTGGAGCTGACTTAAAAGATCTTGCCATTGTTGTGCAATGTCCCTTTGCCTGTAAATGAGGAAAAGAAAAATGTGAATCAGCATGGGACTCTAGATAAATTACCATGACAGAAAGAGCTGCCTGCAAAAATATTAGTTCTTTACTGAGTTTTTTACCATCTCTCTCCATAAGGGCAGTTCTACTGTCATCAGCATATATGTTTCCACATCCTTTCTCTGCATCATTGCCTGAATCTAAAAGCTCAAACTATTTCTCAGAAAGAGGAATAGGATAAACTACACATTACGGAAGGAGACAGAGTAATTTAGCACTTGGTGGCTATGATCAGTCATAGCCTTATGCTATTTGTAAAATGCTTCCATTTATTGTGAAATATTTTGAATACCCTCTGATTAGGCTTTCCAGGCTTCCTGCTATGATGGGAGGACTCCCAACAGCAAGCGCTGTTGCCCACCACCACTTGGAGAAAAATAAAATTAAAAGACAAGCAGTGCCATTTGTGCCGCTACATCAATTCCAAGGAAAACTCAAAAGTGGCATAGGTTTTATCATAGAGTTCTGGTGATTCCCCTGGAAGCGATGTAGCAGCACAGACACTCCTGCTGTTTTTCAAATTTTTCTCCAGCTGCCTGATAACCCTAAAGTAGAGGAGCAGAGGCTGCCAACCTCCAGGTACAGCTCTTCCTTCCCAGAATTACAACTGATCTCCAGACTACACAGATCAGCTCCCCCGACAAAACAGCAGCTTCAGAGGATGGACTCTGTGACGTTACATCTCTGCTGAGCTCCCATCCTTCCCAAAACTCTGCCCCCAAATCTCCAGTAATTTCCTAACCCAGAGTTGACAACTCTACAGTAATATCATGTAGTAAGCAGCATCCTATTAAGCCTCTATTAAAGGAACAGTACTTTTTTCTCCAGGCCTGTTGGAAACCCTAAATATGAATAATGTATTGGGATAATCAAAACTGTAAATGGATAATGTATAATCAATACTGATAAAATGCAAAGACTTCTCTCCAAGCACTCTCATATGATATTTTAAATCTGAGAAAATATGAAAACATCTCCCACGTTTCTGGTAGGATAAAAAAATCTGCATACAGACTCTTCAACAACTGTCCACACATGAGCATTCTCTGTGGTGGCCTCCACTTTGTGGAATGACATGCCTAAAGAGGAAAACTCCCATTCCCCTGGCTTTCTGCAAATTATGCAAAACTGAATTATTCAGGAGGGCTTTTTAAAATAGGTTATGCTGTAAGGAAATGGCCCGGAGAAATAATATGGAAAAAATAGGGACTGTAGGCTCTTCTATTGTATATTTTCTGTTGCTGCAAGTATGCCCATTACTGAATAGTTATCATTTCATTTAATATGTCATGTCAAATTGCTTATTTTTTTCAGCATTATTTTCAGCTCTGTATTTGGATTTTTGCTTCTTCTTTTTTCTTCAAATTTCTGCAATCTATACCCTATTGTATTGTTTACTGAATGTTCCAGCTGTTGATTATATTGACTTGCAATATGCAATCACCTTGAGTCTCGGTGAGAAAAGTGGACTATAAATAACATTTAAAAATAAAATTTCAAAGTCATATATGTGTAGCTTTTTGGCTGAACTGTGAAATCTAGCTGATATTTTAATCTCAGTCACTGATATTCAAAGATACAGATTCAATTATTTAAGTGTCTTTCAGCCTGTTCTGCTATTGGTGTGCATGTAGTTTCTAAATTAATTAATTTATTTATGCCATTTATAGTCCACTTTTCTCACTGAGCCTCAAGGCGGACTACACAGTGTGAGATTAGTACAGTCAGTATCAAGCACTATTTCATAAACAATGCCACAGGGTAAATAAACACAAGTTTAGCAAAAATCCAATACACAGTTGAAGAAATGCTGAAACCAAACGTAAGCACTTCTAGACACATAGAGTTGAAGAAATGCTGAAACAGGAGATAAGCAATTCTAGCGCTGACATAGCAGCACATATTTAAAGCAACAGATAGTGCATAAGTCAACATAGCAGTACATAAGGCAATACAGTGGTGAAATCTATGGGTGAAGTCTATTTTCTCTTACTCATTAGCAGAGCAACTGAGACCTCTCCCTACAATATAAAAGGCTTTTTGAATAATGTGGTTTTGCATTATTTGTGGAAAGCTGGGAGAGTGAGGGCTCTCCTGACTTCCTCAGGCAGGCTATTCCACAGGGAAGGGGCACCACAGAGAAAGTCAGTGTATGGGCTACTGTTGATTTCACCCATGTGCAGGGGGGCACCTGTAGGAGATCCTGTTGAGATGAGCGAAGTTGCTGTGGAAGAACCTAGGGAGGGAGGCAGTCCTGTAGGTATGCTGGACTAAGGCCATGAAGAGCTTTGTATGTGATAACCAATTCCTTGAACTGAGTACGGTAACTGATAGGTAGCTAATGGAGTGACTGCAGAATGGGGGTGATGTTCATGCTATTGTTCACTCCTGATAAAAGTCGGGCCACAGAGTTTTGCACCAGTTGGAGTCTTCTAGTTAACTTAGATGGGAGACATATGTATAGTGTATTACAGTAGTCAAGTCTTGATGATTTCTGAATGAATTTATGAGGGCCATACTGGAAAGTACTGGTATTTCAACCTTTCTGCACTTTACAAGTCATGAGTGATTTTGGTTCTACTATTTCTATGAATGCCCTGACCTGGATACCCCTGGCAATCCTGATCTCTTCAGATCTCGGGGGCTAAGTATGGTCAGCCTTTGTTTGTAATTGGATGGGAGACCTCCAAGGAAGGCCAGGGACACTATGCAGAGGCAGGCATTGGCAAACCACTTGTTAGTCTCTTGCCTTGAGAGCCCCAGCAGGGGTTGTTACAAGTCAGCTATGACTTCACGGCTAGAGGTGGGCACGAACAGAAAAAAATGAACATGATGTTCATTGTTCGTTGCCATCCACGAACAGGGACTCACAAACACTTACGAGCATGATCTGTTCACAAACATGTTTGTGGTTGGATATTTGTGGGGGCCAGCAGGCTCTCCTCCAGTCATCATCCAAGTTTGGTCAAGATCCCTACTGCATCATTCCCAGAAACCTGACCTGAGCAGGCACCAGAAATAATAAATAATAGCTTGGCCCCAGAGCCTGGCAGCAGCCCTGGAACTTGAAGGGAAAGATCCCTATTGCACCACTCCCAGAAACCGTACCTGAGCAGGCAGCAGGAAAGGTACCAATAATAAATAATAGCTTGGCCCAGAGCCTGGCAGCAGCCCTGGAACCCAAAGGGGTAGTTCCCTATCCCACCACACACAAAGAAAATTCAAACTCCAATGCACTCTCTCTGTCAAAATGCCAACAGCAGCTGTCTCTCCCTCTCCTGTATTTATTCATCACACCTTTTCAACTTACATCTTTGTAATCTGAATGTGATCATAATAGTTTTCCTGCTTGATTTCTGCTGCCATTTCAGCCAGGGCTTGGAAGCGCGTGTCTCTGGGAAGCATGTCCGTCTCAATGGCCTCCAGCTTCCTTGCAGCTGCTTCAAGTTGCTCCATGTTCTCAGGTCTCCCAGAATCCTGCTTGCTCATGGTCTCCCTCATAGCTTCCAAGTAGGCCACACGAAGACCTGCTTTTTTCAGGAATCTCTGGACCAGCTGTTCAACTCTTTCTAGTCTCAACAGTTCCTGTTGCAGTGCTTTTCCACGGTTGTGCTCAGCCTTCTCCAAATTCACCCATTCTCTTTCTAAATCTTGCAATGTCTTTCCTTCTGGGGCCAAATAAGGGCGCTGGTGGTTGGCTTGTTGTTTGGTTCTGATGTGGAAAAAACTGGCTTCTATTATCCCCTTCTCCCTGTACTTGGGAGGTTTCTCCACAGTGCGGAAGGTCTTAAAGTTGCCCATGAGAACACGCATCTCTTGTAGGGAGTTGGGGAAGAGGTGATCATCCAGTTCCAATACTTTGAGCTTAATCCATTGCATGAGCTCAAAGACCATTTGCTCATACTGTGACTTCAAATCATCAGTCTCCTTTAGAAAGAAAACAATCTGCAAAAAAGACCACCCCACCCCAACAAACAACACTTAAAATGCTTTTCACATAAAAACCAGGCAGTGTAGAATCAATGAAGCAATGCCGTTCTCCCGCGAAATCGTGCCAGGAAGACACTGTCATTCTGGGAGTTCGGCACTATGTTCCGTGGCCGGTAAGCACTGTGAAAATGGCTGATATTGCCTCAGACAGACATCAACCACATTTTTATAACTGTAGCAAGCATATTCAGTATTGACCACTTTACCAACCATTATATTCAGTATAAATGATTATTTTATACTGAGAGAGAGTTTGGTGTAATGGTTAAGAAGAGTGCGGGACTCTAATCTGGAAAACCATGTTTGATTCCTCACTCCTCCACTTGAAGCCAGTTGGGTGACCTTGAGTCAGTCACAGCTTCTAGCTCTCTCAGCCCCACCCACCTCACAGGGTGTTTTGTTGTGAGGATAAATAAACATTCTCAACTTTGGTTGTTGGGGGTTTTCCGGGCTGTATTGCTGTGGTCTTGGCATTGTAGTTCCTGACGTTTCGCCAGCAGCTGTGGCTGGCATCTTCAGAGGTGTAGCACCAAAAGACAGAGATCTCTCAGTGTCACAGTGTGGAAAAGATGTAGGTCATTTGTATCTACTCAGGAGGGGTGGGGTTGAGCTGAGTCATTCTGTAAGAGTTTCCCAGGGTGTGGAATGCTAATGGCGGGAGGCTTCACTGTATCCTGAGGAGGTTCTTTTGCATATGGATTGGTGCTTGATGTGCTAATCTTCTCTGCAGGGCTATTGTCGGGTGTGGAGTGTTTTGTTGGCCTGGTGTTTTTCAGAACTGGAGCCCATGCTCTGTTCATTCTTAAGGTTTCTTCTTTCCTGTTGAAGTTTTGCTTATGCTTGTGAATTTCAATGGCTTCCCTGTGCAGTCTGACAAAGTAGTTGGAAGTGTTGTCCAGTATTTTGGTGTCCTGGAATAAGATACTGTGCCCTGTTTGAGTTAGGCTATGTTCAGCCACTGCTGATTTTTCAGGCTGTCCAAGTCTGCAGTGTCTTTCATGTTCTTTTATTCTTGTCTGGATGCTACGCTTTGTGGTCCCGATGTAAACTTGTCCACAGCTGCAGGGTATACGGTATACTCCTGCAGAGGTGAGGGGGTCTCTGCTGTCTTTTGCTGATCGTAGCATCTGTTGTATTTTTCGGGTGGGTCTGAATACTGCTTGAAGGTTATGCTTTTTCATAAACTCCAATCACCACCCCCGACAGAAAAGAGGCATAATGAAAACATTAGTGGATCGTGCAAGACGGATATGTGAGCCGCGCTTTCTCAATGAGGAAATTAATCATCTAAACCACGCACTTCAGGCAAATGGCTACTCCAGAAATGAAATCCGAAGAGCAATCAAACCCCGGATGAATCAAACAACCAAAGAAAAACAGTCTCCCACAGGAAAAGTGTTTTTGCCATATATCAAAGGAATTACTGATCAGATGGGAAAGCTTATGAAAAAGCATAACCTTCAAGCAGTATTCAGACCCACCCGAAAAATACAACAGATGCTACGATCAGCAAAAGACAGCAGAGACCCCCTCACCTCTGCAGGAGTATACCGTATACCCTGCAGCTGTGGACAAGTTTACATCGGGACCACAAAGCGTAGCATCCAGACAAGAATAAAAGAACATGAAAGACACTGCAGACTTGGACAGCCTGAAAAATCAGCAGTGGCTGAACATAGCCTAACTCAAACAGGGCACAGTATCTTATTCCAGGACACCAAAATACTGGACAACACTTCCAACTACTTTGTCAGACTGCACAGGGAAGCCATTGAAATTCACAAGCATAAGCAAAACTTCAACAGGAAAGAAGAAACCTTAAGAATGAACAGAGCATGGGCTCCAGTTCTGAAAAACACCAGGCCAACAAAACACTCCACACCCGACAATAGCCCTGCAGAGAAGATTAGCACATCAAGCACCAATCCATATGCAAAAGAACCTCCTCAGGATACAGTGAAGCCTCCCGCCATTAGCATTCCACACCCTGGGAAACTCTTACAGAATGACTCAGCTCAACCCCACCCCTCCTGAGTAGATACAAATGACCTACATCTTTTCCACACTGTGACACTGAGAGATCTCTGTCTTTTGGTGCTACACCTCTGAAGATGCCAGCCACAGCTGCTGGCGAAACGTCAGGAACTACAATGCCAAGACCACGGCAATACAGCCCGGAAAACCCCCAACAACCATCGTTCTCCGGCCGTGAAAGCCTTCGACAATACATTCTCAACTTTAAAAGTATATGGGTTTTCACTGATAACCAAGTCCAATAACCCAAAACTTTATTGAAGGTTCCAAGATTCCCTCATTCCAATTTAAATGTAGTGCCACATTTCTAAATTTTAATTCTTTCCACAAACCTTAGTGTGCTTTCAAGAATATTGGTAGCAAGACACATACAGTAGCAGGTGGCAGGGGGGTGAAGTACCATTTGGAACTGGATTAAAGTTGTTTAGGTAGAGATGTTGCTGTGGAAACAACTGCTGGACCCTGTTAGTCCATTTGAACTATCCACAATTTGCACAGGGATCTGCACACTTTCTTTGTAGATTGCTGTTTGGTTCAACACCCAGCACAACATTCTACAATGAAGCCTCCTTGCAGTTAAAAGGAAGCGATCCCCTAATAATAACCCTTTCCTTGTTTTCCCATTTATTTGCTACTTTTACTTAAGCCTACCTTCAAAAGAGCAAAATTGAAATGACCCCTGGACACCAAGATCAAGACTGCAGGATACCTACTGCCTAGAGCAAAATTTGAGTTCAGTAAAGAAAGACAAGCAAGCTTTCAAGAGTCAAAGCTCCCTTTCTACTGCCTGGAACAATAGACAACGTGGTGTCTTTTCAGTTGCTCTCAACATGCTCTACCCTCCAACTGTTTTCCTAATGAGCAGGGAGACTGGTGGATTAAGAAGGGAGAAGTTCAAATTGAAGAAAAACCCAGGTGCTGCATGTAATAATCTGCCTTGTGTCTCTTTTAGAAGGTGCAGAAGATAAAGAAATCATGCCGCAGTGCAGGAGGAGTCAAACAGTATCACCAACCTTTAGGGCAGGAAAAGCAGCCTGAGGCATCAGGGTTCCCTTCTGAATGTTCTGCCATCGTACCCAGTTCTCGCTGAAGGATCCTAGTAAGTGCATGGTGACTGGCGTGGGTGGGGGAAGGGAGATTTACCGCTTGGAATGGACTCTTTCCCCATTCCTGCTCACCCCTGTAGTGTTCGTACTCTTCTGACACAAGGGAGGCTTCCCTAACACAATCCAATTAGGGACAGCTGCCTATTTAAGGTGACTTTAGTCATGAAGAGATTAACTTGTCATCTCCCTGGACTTGTTTGTGTCTTTCAAGTAGGGAGGAAGAAGACGAGAGAAAGGATCCAGGGTCGGGGGAAAAGAAAGAAGAGGGTAATTGCAGAGGGAAGGTATTCCCTTAAAAAGGGGAAGTTCAAAGGATGGAAAACTAGAAACATAGACAGAGAAAGATGAGACAACAGAATATTTTAGATGTCATATCCCCTACCAGTTATATTTAGCATTGTAACATTTATACTAAATAGATGCTTGTATGAATATATTTCTAATCTTTATCAGCTGCGTGCATCCTACCCATCAGAGCTCAAGCACTGGACTTGTGCCAGGAGAAGGGAAGAGTCCTCTAACGAACTTTCCTTGCAAAGAAATGTGGGCTGCCTATCATTGCTTAGCCTGCAGATCTACTGAGCCCACTGGTGACACAAATAATCCTGGGCTTGGCAATGGCATTACTGCAACAAAACCACAAGGTCCAAGAACACAAAATGCTACTAGACCTGTGAATGCCTCCTGAAGAGGGAGCTGTAAAGTTCCTGCACTAACCATGGTTCCTTCAAAAGCCAGGAAGAGAAGGCACCGTTCTTTCAGCCATGGCTGCAGAACTTCTTGTGCTTCTTTCTTAGGTTTACCAACCTTCAGGTGGGGCCTAGAGTTCTCCCAAATTACAATGTGTTTCCAGGCTACAGAGATTGGTCACTCTAGAGGAAATGCCAGCTACAGAGGGTGGATTCTATGGCTTCAGATCCCTGCTGAACTCCCCAGGCATCACCACCTCCAAATCCCCAGGAATCTCTCAAGCTGGAGTGGTAACCCTATCTTTAAGCCTGCTTGGTACCTCCACGAGCCCTTCAAATTTACACAGCTTTCTGATGTGATTGCCAAAATGGTGGAAAATAGTGCTTACCCTATAAAAATGAAACTGAGTAGCATTTTCAACATGCCTGGAGAAAAATATTCTGTCACTTTAAGAGATTTGTGCGTAGAAATGGACAGTTGAAGCTTTTCATAGCATGGGGGTAAATAACATCACTTGGTAAATAACATCTCATTAAGCTTCTGTTAAAGGCACAGGATTTTTCTCCAGGCCTGCTGGAAACCCTGGTTGAAAGAAGAGCTGCTTGAGCCTTGCCTTGCCTTGCCTTAACTTTCAAAGTTCTTACATTAATAAACCATAATATTTGCCCATTAGAGGCTTCTGCTTTAGGCAAACCATAAAAAAGAATATTGTCTTCCATTTCTTCTTTTTAGGTAGAGAGCCTCACGGCACAAAACCATCACAAATAACAGATAGCATATGTGGATATGCATTTGCTTTGAACGTTTTTGTTTTTATTGCCAGCTTTTTAAAAAAGCCATTCAACTCAGCTTATTCTTGACAGCTACAGAGGATATAAATGCTAAGAATAAATGGAAACAGCAATGTAAAAGAAACTGAAGCAGCAACATGAACAATGCAGATTGTAAAGCAGAACGAGAAGAAACAGAATTTGAAGAAATAGCAGCAGCTGAAGAACGGATGCTACATCTTATTTAATTAGAGTAAATATGCCACCTCAAGAGCCATATGGCCAAGAGTATGGTTAAGAGTAATTTAAATGAACTAAATATTTAACCTGTCAAGAACATAGCTAACACACACCGTATATTTATATTTAGCAGCGGGTGCACTTACTTTAGCTAGCCTTTTTTGGACAGTCTGGCCCAGCTTCAACCTAGAAAAATAATGGTAGTAGAATGACACATAGGTCATAACAGACTTCTCATCTGGAAAGGGCACAGCCACGTCTTCAGCATCCAATAGTTTTGTGATTCCTAAATGCTTCTCAGCCACAGTGAAAGCATTATTGAGGTTACTGATGGGTTGGTCCTGCCTCAAGGAGCTGTACCGAATGAGATCAGGCCTGGAGTGATGAAGGTGGGGGATGGAACATGACAAGAAACATTCTATTTAGAAAATGCAACACAATGAATACTATTTTTTGCACATAACAAGGAGTCCAGTGAATTGTATTTCTAGAAGTAATAAAAAGTGGATTTCAAACAAGTTTAATTAATAGTACCAAGTCCCAACAGTTTAAAGTCAGTCTATTCTTCATTAGGAGATATTCAGAGCAATGTTATATTTTTTAAAAAATTATTTAACAAAATTTATATCCCTCCTTTCTGCCCTCACATGAGCCTCCAAGGTGGATAACAAATTAAAACATACATACTAAAACCATATTATAGGGTGATGGGAAGTGCTGTCAAATCATAGTTGACTTATGGCAACCCCTACTGAGATTTTCAAGACAAGAGACTAACTGAGGTGGTTTGCCATTGCTTCCCTCTGCAGCCCTGGACTATGTTGGAAGTCTCCCATTCAACTATGACCAAGGAAGATCACATTATAAAACTTTTAAAATCAACCAAAACACAATATTAAAAAAAGTTAAAACCAGAGTAGTTTTCCTTTCATTCCAGAAAGAAGAGGGGAACCCAGCTCCCCAAATTGGATAGATTGAGCACTGTGCATGCATTCCCACTGTCTGTTGACAGGATAAATGGAAGAGGCTTGATGCACCAGAATGCAGGTGCCATATAAGTTGAAGAATTAATTAAACACCATCTGCAGCATTTTTGTTGCAGGACCCAACTGGTTTGTTTGGATACCAAATTGATTTCCTATTCAGAAAAACTGAATGCAACTGGCTCCCTCTAGCAATCTGAAAGAAATCATTCAAGCAACATTTTCTTTTTCAAGTGGATCCACCTTGAAAGTAACACTCAGTCTGATATAGGACAGGCTCCATTTTAGTAGGAAAAGTATGAATGTATATAAGTACTGACTCTTTTCTTTTAAGGAAACAAAACCCCATCATTCTTTTTATATTACCACCAGGTTCTTGAAATGACAAAAGATTCCCCTGCAACAGAAGGAATATGTTTAAGCAGAATGCTTTTTGCAGGTAAATAATAAAAAATAACAGTGTATATACTGCTCTACTAGATACATTAGTGCCCCACTCAGAGCAGAGAACCAAGTCAGTGTTATTATTACCCCCACAAGCCGAGAGGAGTGGCTTACCCAAGGCCACCTGCTAAGCTCATGGCAGTTGTGGGAGCTGAACCAGTAGAGTGCTGATTCAAAGCCCAGCCACTTAAACACTATGCTATATCAGCTCTCAGGTTAAGGGTTTTAGCTGGTTTTTCAGGGAAAGCTTAGAGAATCTTTTTTCTCTCAAATATTTTTTCTATTCTTGTTAACAAATAATTTTTGCTTGTTTAAAAGAACACCCTGAAAGAGTGCATATAATAATGTGTAACGTCAAATGCTGTCCCCTTTTCTGTAAAAGAATTCTTTAGAGGTCTGAGTTACTGAAGGGTCTTCCACTGTTCTTTTACCTGTGGGCATGGATGAGGGCATTGAAGGCTAGCCCATTGGACCAGCTTTTGGAGAAGTCCTTTACACTCACGTTGGAGTAGCCGGCAGTCTTACACTGACACCAGACCAGCAAGGCATCATTTGCAGACAGGTCATCACCCCTGGATCCAAACTCTTCCTAGAAATAAAACAAGGAAAGATGTACAGATTTTTAAAGAGTTGGTTCTGGAATGGCTACCCAGACCCAGCTCTGGTTCCCTGTAGCCACACAGCAGCTTTGAGGAATGGCTGTTAAAAAATAAAAGAGAGCACAAATTGCCTTGGAATGCTTCTGCAGGGGAAGGAGGGGCTCCTCCCTCCCCCTCAAGCCATTTCCTCATGTCACAAGAGCATGGAGGCAGTCCCCCCCCCCCATTTTTACTGAGCACAGAAATAGAAAAATTGGGGAAAACTTCCCTTCTGTGCTATTTTGACAGGGGGGGAGCTCCTCCTCTCCCCACAGAGGCATTCTGAGGCTGTTTGGGCTCTCTTTTATTTTTTAACAGCCATTCCTGAAAGCTGCTGTGTGGGCTGCAGTTGACTTGAGTTGTGTCTGAGCAATCCAGACCCAGCTCTTTAAAAACCTGCACATCTAGCTTGACCTTGCACTCACTTGCAAAATGGGGTGTGTGGGGGAGAGGAAAAATTGGCTTGCGAGCTCAGAGCTGGAGAGCCTTTGTTAGTCTCTGTTTTCCATCCAGCATGGACCATAGGACTGACATAGACACGTATCTCCTGGGAAAACATGTGGAACTGAGAGTAAAAGAAACAGTCCCCCATCAGACCTGCAGATTTCCCACTATGCTGTTCTTGAGAATCCACTGACTCCCTGCCCAGAACAAAGTGTTGAGGGGCTCAGTGGGAGTGAGAAAATCTCTGTGCCCCACTTAAGTGAACTTTAATTTTTCTTAACTGTGTGGTTGGATACAGGCTTCTGTAAAAAGGCAAATAGCAACAAAAAAGTTTTTCAAAGTTCTTAAGTGGTGATTCTATAGTTAATTTCAATTCTACAAATTATACAGCTACTCTTTTGCTGGATGTTTTCCAAATCAGTTTGTTATCTTCAACCCTTCTGTAGCCTCTGGTCATAGGCAGCCTTCCTTACCCTCTTGGATTATTCCTTTGGCCTTTTCCTGTCCCATTTTGTGCTCCATTTTCTTTTCTTTTTTTAAAAAGTTTTTTTATTATTTTTTAATATCTAACATAAAAAACTACAGAAGACTACAAAAGTATAAAGGGGAGGGGGGAAAAAAGGGAAGGGAGAACTGGGAAAAGGGAAAATCAACATACAAACAACAAACAAACACTACACTACATGTCTTGTATTCCCTTCATGCTGCAATTTTTCTTAAAAGTTAACTTTCTAATATGCTATCAGATTGGTAGGTTTTATACAATACAGATTATATTCAGGATCAGGACTTCTTCCCCCCTCCTTGCGTCTTGGTCTCAATTCTCTCTGCGCAGCTGGAGCAGCTGCGCCCGCTCTTTCCTCCCCCCCACTTTCCCCTTCAGACTTCGAACTTTCTTCCTGCTGAAACTCCTGATGGTTGAACAAAAAGTCTGTCAGCTGCGCGTCCGATGTGATCTTGTAAGTTTGATCTTTATATCTGAACCAGACGCCTTCTGGAAACAGCCATTTATATTTTATATCACATTTCCTCAAGAAAGCCGCAAGTCCTTTATACTTGAATCTTCTTTTACGAGCCAAAAATGGAACATCCTTCAATATTTTAACCTTATTGCCCAAATAATCCAAGTCCACATTATACGAATTGTCTAAAATGGTGTCCCGAGTCTTCTTAGATGAAAAGTCAATAATAATCTCGCGAGGCAGCTGCCGCTTCGTTGCATACTTTGAAGATGGCCGCCGGACTTCCAAAATATCATTTTTTATCTCTTCTTTAGTTGCCTTTGAGAATGGCGCCAAAAGTCCAGACACCAAATCTTTTAAATTTTCACTTTGCTCTTCTTTTACATTTTGAAGACGCAATACCGTTTGGGCACGGTCCACTTGTAATCCTATTATTTGATTCTCCAAAAGCTTCACTTCCTTACTTGTTGCTTTCATGAGTACTGCGTTCTCGTGTGCAGACTGCTCTGCTCCGGTTGCTATTTCTTTAATGGCTTTCACCTCGCTCTCCACTGAATCAACCTTTTGCCCCATTTCATTCAGTTTCGCTACAAAGGGCTGCACAGCATCAAAAACTGCTCGTCTCACCAACTCTTCCAAAGTTTCCCCCTTCCCCTGTAACGTCGCCATCACCGATTTACTCATTGTTGGGCTCTGCTTTCTCGTCGCCATCTTAGGTGGGGGGGACACCAACTAAGTTCCGAAACTCGGTGCAGGGGAAGAAGTCTGCGCCTTTTTAGCTTCAATTCCCACCGATCCTTCGCATACGCTTAAAAATCAGAAGGGATTCGCTTACTTACAGGTCTTCACCTTAAATCTGCTTATTGCCGTTCTCCATGGCCCAGCAGCACACGCGGTGCTGAGCAAGTCTGCCAGCCTCCGTTGGAGCAAGCGGGCAATTTACCCCCTACATTACTTCCAGGGGGTTCTTCCCGCGGCGCCCCGGATCCAGGCTCCCTCACTGGGAGTCCTGGGGGTTAACCCTCGCGGGTCAACCGCCCGGTCAGGCTGCTCAGACAGTTCCCCCCGGACCTGCAGAGAGGAACGTCCAACATGGCCGGGAAAACGAAACCAAATCCCATTTTGTGCTCCATTTTCAAGCACCTTCCATTGATGACATTCGGTAATCTTTAGGTCTGCCCACATGTTTGTGCCATCATGACATTCTAGTAAATACTGCTGCTCTACCACTACCATGACAAAATCCCATAGAGTGTTACGCCAGATAAATCAGGTAAAACTGACCAGCCTCAGGGCTCATTTCAAGGGGGAACGCACAGGAACGCAGCTCCGGCAGTTCCCCAAAGAGGTCACATGATAGGTGGCCCCGCCCATCTGACTCTCGGCCATTTTGGGCCTGTTTTGGCCTGGATTGGGGCTGAAACGGCCTGGATCAGGCCCCTGATAGGTGGTGGATCACTCTCTCGCTCAGCAGCAGCCCAATCCTGAATATTTTGGATCCCTTTTGGCCATTTTCAGCCCCTTTTTGCCATTTTGGGCCCAATTTCAGCCCCGAATGGCCAGGACTGGGTCCAAAACAGCCAGGATAGGTGATGTCAGGGGGTGTGGCATATGCAAATCAGTTATGCCAATGACACACTTCTGGTGATAGCAAGGGGTGTGGCATATGCTAATGAGTTATGCTTATGAGTTCCTCCAGCTCTTTTTCTACGAAATGACCCCTGACCAGCCTGATATAAAATGAATCTGCTTACACACAACTGCTCGTCCAGATCTTTTCACAAGACTGCTGAGAGACAAAACCATTTTTAACACTGGAGCTACAGTTCAATTATAAATTTAGTGAGGCTTTTAAAAATTCCCAGTTAACCTACTTTTGAGGCAAATATTATTAAGAGCAAATGCAAAATTAACTATGTAAATTAAAATTAGGCTCTGAAACCTAAAGGTAATCTTTGTCTTCTTCCTTTTAAAACAGTGTATTTTAAGCCCTGTGAACAAAGGTTTAATTAATTTAAAAAAACTAAATTGCTAGTGAATGGTTAGACTGGGAATAGAGACGTTTTGGAACAATCAATGAAATCATGTTCAGGAAGTAAAATGAAAAAAAGCTTTCAAAGTAGAATTTTACCGTATCAAGGCTGATGGAAGCAATTTGGAATCTAAGGATAATTATCCAGATTAGCCCCAGGATGAGAGTTCGGTCTCCATCTACAATGTTTTCAGGCCCAATTACCTTCACATGTACCTGCTGAATGCACAAAGGAATGTTCTTCAGAGATTATTACTATTATTATTAACTTAATAATTGAAATGCTTGGAGCCCTGAAGAATGAATGAAGCCGTGTAATTCAGGACAAGATAAAACAAAGTGTATGAGCAGAAGCACAGAGGTCATTCAAGGCTGACGAGTCGACTTCTACTTTAAAAGTTTTAGACAGTTTTTAGCTGTTAGCAACTCTGTGCTTTTGCAAGATTTGATTTTAAAAACTCTGTACTTGCTTTCATCCATTCTTCACTTCTTCAGTGATCACAGCAAAAACATCATTTGGAAAGGTTAATTCCCACTACATTCCTGATCCTGACCACATGTGAGCATCCTTCAGCAGATCACAGTTCTTGCCTCCACATGATTTCTACACCTCAAGGATCACTTTATACATTAGAGATTCCCTTGCAACCTATGAGCTATGTGTCGGCTGGGGTCCCATCGAATGATGCACAGACATTTCTGGTTTGGTTGAAATGGCCACAACTTTATTGATTACAGCACTTTGGAGCATTGGCAAGGGATAGGACAGAGGATCCTTGGCATCAAAAGGCCTTTCACTGTGTTGTTCACCCAGCCATGATGATGGCAAAGGATGGCAAGTGATGTTCCGCCACCAACAGCTGCTGGACAGCCCTTGCCACCCCTTTAGACCGCAGGGGTGAGCTGCCTGTTATGCACTGCTAACCTCCTAGGATCCGGCCCAGTGCCTCAAAACTGCCTAACCACCTAAAGTTATCACTGGCCCATCAGCTGCCCCCTAGGCAAGGGATGGGCAGGCAGGAAAGTGTCCTGCTCCTGCCATCGCTGCTGGATAATGGCACTGATCACGCTTCAGCCTGCAGAAGAGGATCTCCTGCTGGGCTCCTCCTCTTCTAAAGCTGCCTTTGCCCCCCCACCCGCCCCCAGCCTTGCCTTGGTTGCAATGCAGGCTGGAGTGAGTCTGCAAGCTTCCTTGTTGTTGTCCAAGGAATTAAAGCAAGCTAAAGGCATTTGAGCACTGTATGTCTGTACTATACGTTCACCAAGTTGATTCAGATTTTGACTAACTGAACAATTCAGCCCAGTTCCTCAACTATAAATTATAAATAACTTATTTATGGATTACATAGCATGTGGTTAGCTGTCCTGCCAATGTTTACATGTTTCCTTCATCACATACTTTGCACTGTGCTATAATTTGACAAGTTTATATCATGCCTCCTGCTTCATACCTTGGATTTCAGGAACTGGAGGGCTTTGCTGTTGTTCTCCAGAAAATGTACCCTCATCTTGCCCTTGGCTGGCTTGGGCAGCTGTTCTTTAAACAGCAGCTCAAGCAGCTGTAGGAGATAAATACCATCTTTCAATTCAGTGTAGAGATCTTGAATCCTGATGTTTGCCTGTAAAATGAAAAATCCAAAATCAAAGATAAAAGTTTATAGCCATTGATATTGACCATTGCCTCTCAAAAGATTTTTTTTTGTGAGACATAAGAGCAAACATGGTGTTGTAGTTTTATGTGAGACATAAGAGACAGCATGAATAGTGGTTAGAGTGTTGGACTATGATCTGGGAGACCCAGGTTCAAATCCTCACCCTGCCACAGAGGCTTACTAGGTGACCTTGGACTGGTCACATCCTCTCTCAGCCTAACCTACCTCACAGGCAGGTTTACTATTTCCCCACATTGAGTGAGAAGCCTTGCTGTAGTTTGGCCCTCCCACCCACCTTTGCATCCAGGCTAATAGTAAAAATGTCAGGGGAAGGATTGGTAGAAATTGTTGGCAGAGTGCCTGTGTTGTGGTCAAACCAACAAACTGGATAAAAAGAGAAGAAAATAAAGTTAGCTTTTGCGAGCTGAGAGAGTTCTAGAGAGTTGTAGAAAAAAAGACTAAGAAACGCATTCTGCAGACAAGGAAACGCTCCTTTAGAAAGAAGGTACTCCCCCTAAAGTCTTGTCTGACTACGGCTAGCTATACCCTTCAGGATCTTTTCTTCTTTGTACATCAGACATTGCTTACTCTAACAGAAATGATGTGTTGATATCACTTCCTGGTGACAACCTAGACATGATGACAGTTTTTCAGGTGGTTCTGGAATTTCCATGAAACTTGAACCTTTGCCTAATGTCATATTCATCCAGAAGCAGGGTTACCAGCCTGGTGGGGGCATGGGATCACCCACTCCCAGCCTCCACCCCCTGCCACCTCTCACCTGGCTGATAGGGGAAAGGTGTGAGAACAGGCCAAGAAACCCACAGAACATACTCCTGCGCACTACGGTACACTTCCGTGTCATGCTGGGAATTATGTCATTCTCGATGAGATGGGCAAGCAATGGGTTGCACCAAGGGCTGATTTTGTAAAAAAAAACTGGCCCCCAATCTAGCATTCAGGACTGATTTTTATCAGATTGACTCCTGGTGTGATTTATGTGGATATTTTATCTGTCCTATAATGATGTTTAATTTGGTGTTAGTACAAAATGCGCATATCCCCCTGTTGTGCAAAGAACACAGGAAAAGGAATGTGGACTATACCACTGTGTACTTACTGGATACCTTCTGTGACATTTAATACATCATGTTTAATTGCTTATACTTTGTTTCAACAGTGTTTCACCTCTGTATCAGCTTTCTGCTGTATCCAGACTTCTGCAATCCCTACCCTATTGCATTGTTTATTGAATGTCCCAGCTGCTGATCGTATTGATTTACACTGTGTAATCTGCCTTGAATCTCAGAGAGAAACAAGGACTATAACTAAGGAAAATAATAAATAAATAAATAAAACATCACTACTGCTTTGTCCAAATCGGAGCTTACACCACTCTATGCTTGAATGCGCCAAAGCATTAACAGAGATGGATAGATTTTCCAGTTGTGGAGTGAGACTTTCTCATCTCTTCCCTGCTACTGCATCCTCAAATTCTCCCTGAAATGTTATTCCAAGGGGATCCTCATTGCAGGGCAAAATTTTGAGAGGTATTTTGAGCTGCTGTGGGAAGCAAGAAAATGGTACTCTGTGGGCAGGAAAAAAAATCTCCACCAAAGTACTTCAGTGGGATCCAAACCTAGGAGCTGAATCTAAAGGCAACTTTCCACTGACAGCAGGCACCTTCCACCAGCAAATGAAACTTTCCTACCTTCCCTCTCCCTGGGCAGTCAACTGAGGGCCAAGCTACACATGACGAATGACACTTGAACAGCAAGTGTATTTCTCCCTGTTCACTTGCCCTCCACTCAATCCACCTGCCGTTCAAGTGTCATTCGTCATGTGTAGCTTGGCCCTGGGCTCCCCGAAGTGCTGCTGCTAGGGGAGAGGTGGCCCTCAAAAAAAGCAAGGGGACTGGAAGAGAGGAATCAGTGATTACTCCCCTCCCCTTCCACTGGCAGAAACTGTCTTTGAATTCAATCCTAGATGTATTATGATAATGCAATATTATTATTTAAACTGTTGTTCAAAATTAACAAGATTGTTTAGTTCTGTCCAATTTAGATGAGGCACACCATTAGGGATTTGTTTTATTCCACCAAGGTATTCTCTACACTGAAAGAGAGAACTACCTACATCGTGCTTGTAGAAAACATTATTGGTCCATTTGGTGAAGGTTTTCTTTTGCATAGACATTCGTTGTTCTTGCAGCTTTTTGATTTGCCCTTGTAAAAATTCTTCATCCATGGCAACCTAGAAACAGAAGTTTCAACATGATTCGTCCCAAATGAATTATACATCATTAATTCCAACTTGCTGTCAGTTCTCATATATTCTTGAGCTGGTCATTTCTTCTAGCAGAAATCTGACAGCCCACATTCTTTCACTTCCTTTTAGTTAGGGCAAGCTCTGCATATTGTGTAATATGTTTTTAACCAGTAAGAAGGGCTATTACTGTCCCCAAAGTATTAAATATGATAAACTTAAGATCAGAAATAGATATGACACTGATTAGGATCTTTGGTGAGAGCATGTTTTTAAAAAGCTAATTAGCAGACCCAGGGAGCTGTTTTGAAGAGCTGTTCTGAAGACCCCTGCCCACAATCTAAAATGCCCTTCCAAATTTGCAGTTAGTTCTGTGCAGAAAAAAAAGAAGACATTTTCTCATCACAGTTGTAAAAACTACCAACAAAGATGGAACACATTGTTTCAGGAATGATAGGCATGTGATAATGTGCAGTTTTCAGACTGCACAAAAAACTCAAACTTAACCTCTATTAAATATTCTTAAATCCAGCTCTCACACCAGAGAAGATGCCAAAGAAGGAAGTTTTATATCCAACTTTCTGAAGCAATTTGTTCTTTAAAAATTCTCTGAATTGTTAAGGATGGATTTCCTAATGTTCACTCCAAAACTATTTGATCCCCAAAATCCTTGGGTCTCCCAAAGGAGAATGTACTAGGATCCACAATATAGGGAAGCAGATTAGGTAGAGGCCCCTTGCCTTTACAGAAAAAAATGTTAGTGGTCAAAATGATCCCACAACTCCTCTGGCAAAGGGCTGCCCATAGGGGTGGTGCAAATGTGTTTTCCTTTACCACTGAGGAATATCCCTGGAAGAAAAGACCTGTATGCAAGCACTTATATAGGATTGCCAATACCCTTGAGAAAAAGTGTCCTATTCCTTTAATAGAAGCTTAATGGGATGTTACTTACCTACATGCCATGAAAAGCAGTACCTGCTCATTCCCATACACTAAGCTTCTATTAAAGGATTTTTTTCCTCCATGTTTCTGGCAGCCTAATCGTAAACCCCTACATTTGTATTTTTTAAGATGATCCTATTTCTAACTCTCACCATGCCTGATTAACCCCAACAAAATGGGCAGCTGAAACAATAATGTTTTTCAGTTGTGCTTTTCATGGCATGAAGGTAAGTAACATCACCTGGCAAATAACATCCCATTGAACTTCTGTTAAAGGAATAGGACTCCTTTCCTCCAGGCTGTTGGCAGCTCCACACAGGTGTTGTTCAATAATCTCTGACTACTTAAATAGTCTATTTTTAAAAACATTTTGTACTACGCAATATTGGTTCTTTTGTGGAAAAAAACATTTCTTACTTGTAAGAACATTCTTTAAAAAGAAATGATAATTTGATATAAAAAGGATTTCTGCCTCAGCAATACTGTGGGTGCAGCAACTGACTATCACATTAATTTCCCATGCAAGCAAAGTGATGCTCAAAATTCTACAGCAAAGACTTTTACCATATATGGGACAAGAAATGCCAGATGTTCAAGCTGGATTCCAGAAAGGAAGAGGTACTAGAGATCACATTGCAAATTTACGATGGTTAATGGAATGCACCAGGGTTCAGGCCATGTTTTATAGATTACAGCAAAGCTTTTGATTGTGTGGGTCATAAAAGCTATGAATAGTGTTAAAAGAAATGGGGGTGCCAAAACATCTGATTGTTATGATGTGCAACCTGTCCTCTGGAAAATAGGCTACTGTTAGGACAGAATATGGGGAAACCGAATGATTTCCAATTGGCAAGGGTGTCATACAAGGATGCATATTATCTCCCTCCTCGTTCAACCTCTATGCAGAGGATATCATAAAGAAATCTGGATTAGATCTAGAAGCTGGAGTAAAAATTGGTGGAAGGAACATTAACATTTTGAGATATGCAGATGACACCATGTTACTGGCAGAAAATAGTGAAGACTTAAAACAACTACTGATGAAGATGAAAGGAGAAAGCGCCAAAGCAGGATTACATCTGAACATCAAGAAAACAAAAGTAATAACAAGAACAACAACAACATTCGATTTATATACCTCCCTTCAGGACAACTTAATGCCCACTCAGAGTGGTTTACAAAATACGTTATTATTATCCCCACAACATACACCCTGTGAGGTGGGAGGGGCTGAGAGAGCTCCAGAGAACTGTGACTAGCCCAAGGTCACCCAGCTGGCTTCAAAAGGAGGAGTGGGGAATCAAACCTGGCTCTCCAGATTAGAGTCCCACACTCTTAACCACTACACCAAACTGGCTACTGAGGAGGTACACAATTTTAAAGTTGGCAATGAGGAAATTAATAATAACATTCGATTGAAATTGTCCAAGATTTTCTATTCCTTGGCTCAATCATCAGCCAACAAGGAGACTGCAATGAGGAAATCAGAAGGAGACTGAGACTTGCAAGAGCAGCTGTGGGGGAGTTAGATAAGATCCTTAAAGATAAAGATGTCTCTATGGTGAACAAGATGAAGATAATCCGAACAATGGTATTCCCTATATAGTTGAAGGCTTTCACGGCTGGAGAACGATGGTTGTTGTGGATTTTCCGGGCTGTATCGCCGTGGTCTTTATGCCAAGACCACGGCGATACAGCCCGGAAAATCCACAACAACCAATGGTATTCCCCATTACGATGTATGGATGTGAAAGATGGACAGTGAAGAAAGCTGACAGGAAGAAAATTGATTCATTTGAAATATGGTACTGGAGGAGTTTTGCGGATACCATGAATGGCCAGAAAGACAAATAAGTGGACACTAGATCAAGTCAAGCCCAAATTCTCCCTAGAAGCTAAAATGACAAAACTAAAGCTATTGTACTTTGGTCATATTATGAGAAGACAAGATTCTCTGGAAAAGTCAATAATGCTAGGAGAAGTAGAAGGCAGTAGGAAAAGAGGAAGACCTAAAATGAGAAGTCTTGATTCAATAAAAGAAGTGACGACCTCCAGTTTGCAAGATCTGAGCAAGTCTGTTAATGATAGGATGTTTTGGAGGTCTTTCATTCATGGGATCACCATACGTCAGAGGCGACTTGACAGCACATAACACACACAATACTGTGAACAGTCACAACACACCATCCCATATACAGAAAGTAAGGAATTTCTGTAAAATTTAAACTTACCTAAGCTTCTAAAAATGTCCCTTTTATGTTCAGAAACTAACTATTCAGCAGAACTTCTGTCTTATTCTTGCACTCTGTTCTTCCTGTACACAGAAAGAAGTGACCTTTGGATGCTGTTATAGCTAGGAAGTATTTACAATCTATAATATGAAAAACCTATATCTTAACTTAGAGGAAAGAAGTTATTAGAATATTGGGGGTAAAGGTTCTTGGAAGCATCATTATGCTTAATGACAGATATGAAGTAGTTAAGGTTGCCAGCTCTGATGCTGGACATTTCTGGAGATGGGGGTGGGAGGAGGTGGCTACGGAGGATGGCATTTGGGGAGGGAGGTCAGCAGGGATGAGATGCCATAGAATCAGTGCTTCGAAGTTAACTTACTCTGCTTGCAGTGCCTATTTTCTTACAAGTCAACCTCCCAACTAGAGATGGGCACAAACAGGGGGAAAAAACCTGAACACGATGTTTGTTGCCATCCACGAACAGGGATTCATGAACATTGACAGACATGACATGTTCACAAACATGTTCGTAGCTGGAGGTTGAGACGGGGAAAGGAGAGTCCTTTTATGTCATTTTCTCTTCACAGTGGCAAAAACTAGACTGTCTGCTGGAAGCTACTTTCAGGATTTACAAAATGACCTTCCCAATGTCCAATACCCACCAAATTTGCAGGGGACATAGTCCTCACTGTACTCTGAAGACCCCCCAAGTTTCAGAGAGATTGCACCCTGGGAAAGCCATGATCCATGGGTCCCTCCCTTTCCTGCCATTTTCTTTTCACAGTGGAAAAACCTGGACTGTCTGCTGGAAGCTACTTTGAGGGGTTACAAGCCAGAAGGAAAGCCAGAAGGAGTTCAGACAGAGTTCAGACAGTCCATGCCTATGTTGCCAGGGGAATTGATTGAAAGACACCAGACTGTCTGGCTTTATGAATGGCTGACAAACACCACGAAGAGGACTTGGAATGAACACATGTTCACCGGGAATGGGGCCTCACAAACAGCGGATTGGGCTGTTCGTGGCTTTTTTTTGGTTCGTATTGCTGTTTGTGCCCATCTCTACTCCCAACTAGCACAAACTGATGTTATGCTTGCAATTTAAAACACAGATTTAGACTATATTTCCTTCTGCATCAAACCAGCAGCTGATACTGAAGTATGATCAGAACTTTCTGATTCATTTCAGGAGCATGAAAACTAAACATACCTGGAAGTCATGCTGAGGAAGATTGGGAGGAGTCATTTACAGGGAAGATAGGCTTACTTGTACTTTCAAGACCCATCCCTAGTGGCAGGTTACAGTATCCTGTCCTCCACTGATATTGATTTGATATTGATATTGATTTCATTTATCAATCAGTCATTATCAATAAATAAATGTACCCACTGCCGCCACTTGGCGTTTGTACCAATTGCGTTTGTACCAGACAGGGAGGGCCAAGACTCCCCTCTTCCCTGTACAGGCTTTCCTCTCTGAGGGCCTGCCTTGTGGCCATTTTCCTGTGACCCAGTGTCCTGCTAGTGCATGGACTGCTTGCTGCACTTGTGCACCACTGGGAGTTCACCAAATTGCAAACAGTCCACCCTTTTTCCATGGTCCCCATTAAGGAAATTTTTTAATAGTTTGGTGTAGTGATTAAGAGTGTGGGACTCTAATCTGGAGAACTGGGTTTGATTCCCCACTCCTCCACTTGAAGCCAGCTGGGTGACCTTGGGCCAGTCACAGCTTCTAGGAGCTCCCTCAGCTCCACCCACCTCACGGGGTGTTTTGTTGTGGGGATAATAATGACATATGTTGTAAACTGCTCTGAGTGGGTATTAAGTTGTCCTGAAAGGTGGTATATACATCAAATATTATTATTATTATTAACAATGCCTCAAAACCACTTTAGTAAAATTGGAATTCTGAGGAGGTCATATAGGAGAAGCAGGCAAAATGTGGCTACTTCCCTTCTGGTAGCTGACCCAGTACTGACATGGAAAAAAGCCATTGGTCTTAGTTTTTCCCCCAGATTGAGTGACATTTGTATTAGTTATTGGTGAAATCACCATATAGACAAATATATTTCTTGAATAATCTGTCTGTCTGCCTGCCTGCCTGCCTGTCCAGTACTGCTCATACAGCTACTGCCTTAAGCAGAAATTAAAATGGGAAAAACCTTACTTAGTGTTGATTCTTTGATATTTAGATAGTTAATAAATTATTAATTTCATTTATTTATTTATAAAATTTATATCCCACCTTTCTGCTCTTATCAGGGCCACCAAGATGGCTTATAGATTTAAAACATACATACTAAGTGTATGTTTTAAATCTCTGGCTCTGCCCCAGATGTCCTGGAACGTGCCTTCGGAGCTGTGACTGGATGGTTGAAGCAGAGTCAGCTGAGAGGGTCTAGGGTCCATGGGTGCGGGACTCCGGCTCCCTGCTCTCGACAGAGTGCCACTTACGCTGGTGTCGAGAGTGAGGAGCCTGGGGGTGGTCCTGGATGCTTCCTTGTCTATGGAGGCACAGGTCACAGCGGTTGTTAGATCCTCTTTCTTCTATCTAAGACAAGCTCGACAACTTGTCCCCTACCTATTGACCCATGACCTTACAACAGTGATCCAGGCAATGATCACCTCCAGATTAGACTACTGCAACTCACTCTACGCAGGGCTTCCCTTGGGCTTGATCCGGAAACTGCAGCTGGTTCAGAATGCAGCTGCATGGGTGGTTGCCAGAGCACCAATCATGGCTCATATAACACCTATCCTCCGTCAGCTGCACTGGTTACCGGTTGAGTACTGGGTCCGGTTCAAGGTTTTGGTGTTGACCTATAAAGCCCTATGCGAACTGGGCCCAGCATACCTTCGGGACCGCCTCTCCCCATATTTTCCCCGGAGGTTGCTTCGATCAGCTACTAAGAACTTGCTGATGGTCCCTGGCCCCAGGGAGGTCCGCCTGGCCTCTACCAGAGCCAGGGCCTTCTCAGTTCTGGCTTTGACCTGGTGGAACTCTCTGTCTGAGGAAACTAGGGCCCGGCAGGATTTGTTATCTTTCCGCCGGGCCTGCAAGACAGAGATGTTCCACCAGGCATTTGGTGGGGGCTAGGCTGTCCTCTCACCGGCCATACCACTGAAGACCTCCCACCACCCATGCAGGACAATGCTGTATTTTAATATTTTATACCCGCCAATTTTAATTGTTTGATATGATGTTTTAATGTTTTTATAATGTTTTATTGTTTTAAGTTGTTGTTAAACCGCCCTGAGCCCGTCTGATGGGGAGGGTGGTCTAGAAATGCGATTAAATAAATAAAATAAATAAATAAATAAATACACATCTTAAAAACCATTAAAACCAAACAAAACACATTATTAAACCAATTATAAACCAAGCTAAAATACCCATGCAATACATTGTAATACACACACAGAGTACATACATAAACACAACCATTAAAATATAGGGCAGGAAGGAGAGATCAGTGAGGGAATGCCAAATAAAACAAAAAGTTATAACCTGCTGGTGGAAGATGACAACAGAAGTAGACAGGCAAGTCTCTCTGGGGAGAGAGTTCCAGAGTTTCGTTACTATGAGAAGTCCCTCTCCTGGGGTGCCACACACCTAATATCAGAAGGTGGGAGCATCTGAAGCAGGACCTCCAAAGGTGACCACAGTGATTGGGTAGGTTCATAAGGGAGAACGCAGTTCTTCAGGTATGTTGGTCCCAAACTATGTAGGGCTTTGAAGGTCAACACCAGCACCTTGAATTATGACTGGGAACAAATTGGAGGTCAGTGTAGATGGGCCAAAACTGGAGTGATGCTGAAGTTCCCTATGGCCCACTTCAGTCAACATCCTAGTTCTAGCATTCTGCACCAATTGATGTTTCTGAACGCTTTTCAAGGGCAACCCCATGTAGAATGCATTGCAGTAATCTAATCTAGATGCAACCAGGACATGCATCACAGGGGCCAGATTTTTTCTGTTCCGGAAAGGCCACAACTGGCTAACCAATCAAAGCAACTACCTGGCAGTTATACCAGTACATTGCCAATGTGACGTTAATGCAATGATTAGTTTTGCCCAAATCACATTGATGTCACACCAGTGGGGTGATGTGACCTCTAGGTATTTGCCAGAAGTGATATGCTGTCAGTGTGCCGTTATTTCCCCTGTCCCTTTTCTCTCCCTTGCTAGCCAAAGAAAGGGTGACAGGCCTTGAGCAGCAGTCCCCCATATCACCTTCTGAAACATACCATCCAGGTAGGATGGTAACCACAAAATGGCACCTCCTAGTTCCAGCTGAAAAGGTGGTCCAGAATAGTATTTAAAGCTACTGACAAGTCCAACAGAATCAAGAGTTGCACTCCCACTGTCCATCTGCTGGGCTACCAAGGCTGTTTCAGTCCTATAACCAGGCCTAAAACCAGATTGGAAAGGATTAGGGTTGCCATGTCCTCTTGCCCTCCTGGCAGGAGCGGGCAATCTGGAATTTACTTTTTTGAAGTCTTCGTGCAGGGGACCTGGCAGCTCTAGAAAGGATACACATAATCTGCTCCATCAGGGATGCTTCTGTACAAAACAGTGATACCAGAGGAATCATGCAGTGTACAACAAGATACCAAAAAGAAGAACCACTGTGATATACAGCACTTCCCATTTCTAATGCACCATATGTTTAGTGAGTGTCTTTTGGGTTGATATTTGTCACTTTTATGGTGCATTAGAAATTATTTGTGACACTAGGAAGTTTGGATTTCTTTGTAGATGCTCTGCCAGTTTCCTTTACTGAGGAAAGGACTGAAACGCTGAAACGCAGTAGTCAACTGGATGCCCTGTCTTGTTTGTGACATTACATCAACGGATTAATTCTATTCATAAGTCTTCATTAGCCCTTGATCCTGGACTGGGACTGTTTGCCTGTTATACTGTGCAGACTGTGATTAATTTACTCAAGTTATCTTTTGATACTGGACTGAAATTGTTGTATTTTTGTATTGATACAAATAAGTAACACACCTCCGAAATATTTTTAAAATACTGCTTTGTATTTGATCTTTGTTTGGGAAGTGCTGTGTATCATAGTGGTTCTTTTTGCTATCCATCAGGAATGCTTGACATTGTTTGGCTACCTCCCACTTTGCTCAAGAATGGAACACTGGAGTGGAGACTGATCAATAGAACACTGGAGACTGATCAATAGCTCCTGGATCTAGGGCGGGCTTTTGTTTCAAGGCAATGGCAACTGTCCACTCTCTCAAGGAGGCATTATCCACATCTCGGACTCAGTCAGTTTGTTGATCCTTATCTGCAAAGAACTGTGTGCATGTTCTGTAATGTAGTATAATTATGTATCCCTGAGTACGCAATTATGTCTCCCTAATGAAACCACTGCTCTGTTATTCCCTAATTGATTCTGACATAATGGAAAGCAAAACACTTCAGTGGCTCTGAGGGCCAAACACATGGCCGTTAGTCCTTCAGAATGTCATAGAAAATCATGGAACTGTGCGCAGCAGAACCTGCATGCAAAGAAAACAAGGTAGCCAAGCAAACCAAGTTGCTTCCAATGTTCACACTTGCTCAAGGTTCGCTTGTTGGAAAGAAACCTGAACATTTTAAAAAGTTACTGCCATTACAGTTTCCAGTAAATGTAATAAAATTGTCATCAAAGTACCCTGAACTATAAGTTCAGTTGAAAAAAAAGTCCCTAGTAATATTCTGTGACTCATTGCTTTTAGCAAAAGCTTCGACAACTAGCACATTTACTATACTCTATGAAATTCCACTTTGTTGACTGACATTGTAAATCAAAGTCATTTTATATGATTTTCACAATACTGGGGAGCTAATCATTTGCTAATTAATGAATTTGTGAAACAAAGGTCTTTGTGGCTCTCATTTCCTGTTAAAAGAACTATATTTCCTATTACACCAATAACTACATTACCTTTCTTCCATTTCCACAAAGACCTCATTATGTTCTTCTACAACTTCAAAAATGCCATTATTGTATCCAGGGCTCATTTCCAGGGGGAACGCACCAGCAGTTCCCTCAACAGTCAGGTGGCCCTGCCTGGCCAAGCGGTTGGCATCATGCGACTTGGCCAGAGTTTTCCCAGGGTGTGGCTGCCAGCGGGAGAGGAGAAGGAACAGCTTAAGACAAGGGAAGGTAAAGGTAGGTTGGGTTGTGCATGAGAATTAGACAAGGAAGCAGGAAAAGGGAGAAGCTATGGGGGCTTTCAGGGAAGGGAAAGAGGAAATAATGGGGGAGAGGGAAATGAGATGTCCCCCGTAAGTCCTTCCTGGTTCCCCACTTGTCTCCTCTAAATCCCTGTGTACAAGTCATACTAAAACGATTAGTGCTTTGTCTGTAGAAATGATTCACTTAGAATCGTGAGTATATATAAAACTATATCTGTGATCATTTATATCATTTTAACATTCTATTTCCCATAACTATGCATTATTGGAGGGTAGTAATGTATATTGTGATCATTTCAATAGCAATCAATTATGGTAGGAGTAGAACATAAATATAGCAAAGATTGAGCAGTGGGGATAGAGATAATTTTAGAAATCAAGAACTTGCATCAACGTTGACTTCTCTAGTTTATTTAAGTAGAAAGCAGTAAATTAGTGCTTATTTGGAATTATTGAGGCTATCACCTGGTTTAAATCAAGCACAACCATGGCCACAAAGACTTTACACTTTGGGCAATTTTTACATCTGAATGCCATAGTGACAAGTGTTATTGAAAAAAGAGGCAGAGTAGATTTTGAGATTGATGGCTCTGGTCCCTGACTCCCTTGTGGGTTAAATGAAAACCTTGAATTGTTATCTCTTATATGAGAGAAAAACTAAGTCAGATCATCACACTCCTCTCTCTGAAGTTCTGTTGCTGTGGGGACCGCTTTGGCTCTACAATTTACAGGTTAGTTGTATTTTTTCTAATGTGAAAGTTGTGGAGTGTTATATATAACTTTCATTCTAAGATCTATGTTTCCATCTATCTATTGCATTTGTATAATATATGAAACGTTCATGAAGTTCATGAACATATTCATGAACTTTTCACATGCTCAGGGTTTCCTGTTTTTTTACCAACTGTTTTTAACTTTATACTTGTTTGCTATTTTATTTTGAAATTTCTTTCAGCGCTATAGTTTATAAACATATATGGAAATGTGCTACTTCTCGGCCTCCAGGTGGCAGTGTTCTTTAAGCATGGAAAATCAGGACAAAAAATGCCATAGATGAATATGCATTGATATTTATTGAACAGAATGTTGACATAATTTATTTCTGAAGATTTTAAAGCATGTATGCAAAACTATATTACAATATTTATAACAAGTGCAACACTAATAAATTTAACCTTTTGAAAGATTAAAATAGGCATCAATAGTTTATCTGAGCTATCACAAAAATATATGAAGTATTATCTTCAAAGTATTCCTGAAATATTTATCAATGATAACATCTATTGGCAAACTACAGTAAAAGTTTTGTTATCCAGCACTCGTGAGGACTGGGGTTTGCCAGTTAATCAAATATGAAGAAGGGGGGCCACACCAAGGCAAAATGAAGAGACAATTGGTGCAAAGGAAAGGAATCTTAAATAATTATACAACCCCTACGTGAATTACGTGCAGCTTTGTTAGGGGGAATCTTCCAGATCCTTTTTAGTTCCGTTCCCATATATATACTTTAGTTGACTGTATGCCTAGTTAGACCTTTCTCCCTGAGCCATGGAGCTGTCCGACACAGCACACAGACAAGCAAGCAAACTGCCCCAGGAGCCCTCTGGCAGAGCTGGTTGCCGACAGATCAAGGCAGGTTGAAGGTAAAAGAAGCATCTGAGGATGATGTAAGTTCACAGTGCTGTCAGAAGCCTAGCAAGGGCTCGAGGCATCAAGCTGCCTGGCTTGAGAAGTGGGGGTGGGCCTGAAGATGCCGGGGGTATGGTGCAGAGGGGGGAAGAGCTTTGGCAATGCCAGTTAACTGAGCATTCTGGATTAGTCAAGTGCTAGATAAAGCTTCGACTGTATTTAGAAAAACAAAGTGCAAAAAGAGGTTATGCTAATGATAGAAGCTGTGATTAAACAGTTGATTAAGAGATTCACATTCTTTAGGCTATATAGAAGCATTACACTAGAAGACACAGAGGAATTAAAAATATATTCAAAATGTCATTAGTCAAATTTTTTTATTATAATGGCAAATATTAGTTTTGAAATAAGCGTATGATTTTCTGATGTAACACATTTAAAGATGACTCCTTTTGAAAATTCAGATTTAGTAATAACCAAGATTCTAGGTCACATTATCTCCTAAAGTCTGGAACATGTAATTTAAGTTGTAGTAGGTGAACTGGATGTTCCCTTTGCAGCATTCCTGCATTGTGGAAACACCACAATTGTCTGTCTGCAGAACCAAATACACGTACAGGAAGTTTACTTTCAACTTCTTACAGGCTCTGCTGGTTAGAAAGACGGGAATCCCATTAATTAAACAGGTCATTATTGCTCTCTTCTTTCTACAGCCTCCTGAATCTGCCAAAAAACCTGCTTTGGAGGATCTAGGGAGCCTCCAGAATGATGTTTAATGTGGTGTAGGAGCAGAAATCAGAGAAACAATCTTCTCTTGTATGATGGAAGTGCCTTTCCTTGTCCCCTTAGATCTAAAAAATGTATTTTTAAATTCTGTCAGTTTGGTATTCCAAAAAAATTGAGGGTCCAAAGGAAGTCACTTTGTCCAATATAAGGAAATCCAGCATTTTGCAGAATTACATAACTGTAATTTTATTGCCAATATGAGAAGCACACTACCTCTTTGGGGAAAATGTGTGTACGCACATTCCCTCACTTCAATACAGCTTGCACATCTGATGTGCAAATAACCCCATGAGACACAGGAAACATGGAAGTCACTCATGTAGGCTTTTCCCTCTACTTCCATCCTGAAATCTTAGAATATTTGCTGTCTTAGTTCCTCACCTGTGAAATCATAACAATGACATCAGCTGAAAATGCTATAGGTGCAGCCTGCATGGCAGCAGAGTACAGCTGAATCATGAGTCAAAACTGCAAACACTTGTAACTGACAACTCAGTTTCCTCCTAATTGTCTCCAGGAAGGTCTATGAGAAGTTGAAAGAAAAAGTAAATTTCAGTTCAAACAAAATTCTGAAATCTACAGAATAAAAAAAAATCAGGACAGTAGATTTGTTGTGGAGACATAGAAATAACAGGAGATTGCAAGAGAAAAACTTAGAACTTCTTTTAGTAAAATTTAACAATGGAAAATGACTCCATGTGTAACAAGTATGCAGTTCTTTAAAGAATGAGGATCAACTAAAATGAATGATTTATGTATTTGTATGTGATTTCTCAGACAGAATTTAGTACTTTGTGATGTAATTTCGCATGAATTTAATTCATTCTGGGAAAAGGTAAGTTTCATGTCCTCATGAACTGTCTTGAAGTATAAATGGACACTGCCTGCTTGAATCTTAAGATGGGTGAGAGGGACTGGAAAACTTCTTCTCATAGTCAAGCATTTTCTGACTCTCACATACTTTACCAACAGTTAATCATTCTCTCATCTGCAGTCTTTTCCTTGTCCTGTCACCATCTGTGTGTTCCCTCCCTGTCAAGTTATTTAAGATCTTAAACAGTGAATAATATTTATTTATTTATTTATTTTATTTATTCAATTTATATACCGTCCATCCCCAGGGGCTCTGGGCGGTGAACAATTAAAATCGATAAAAACAAAAACTAAAATCAATATACAAATAATAAAACAAATTATCAAGGTGCAGTGGTGGGGAGAACCTTCCCCATCCCAAAGGTGGGAGGCCGACATGGCACCGCCCCCTTCAATCACCAAACCTAATTTGACCTAATTTGCACTGTTTGGGTTAGATCCAAAGTAACATTTCTGCACAAAGATTTCTGCCCAAGGTGAGTGATTTTCCCACTTCTGCCCTCCTGCAGCAGCCCCAAATGCCCCCTGAAATCCTGTTAGTGGGAATCCTCTCTCCCCCAGGTCCATGATTTCAGGGGCATTTCAGGCTGCCACTGGAGGCAGGAAAATCACCCACTGCAGGTGGAAATCTTTGTGCTCATGGAAAGTCTACTCTAGATCCAAGCTTTTACCCAGACTGAAGAATTTGTGTATAAGTGGTAAGCAAGCATATACAGCTTGGTAACAAGATTAGGGTTAAGGCTAAATAATCTTTTGATTTCTCAGTGAACCAAATTACGAAATGATGCTTCAGTCCCTGTTTCTTAGTTGCCATGCAGCTATGCCTGTGAGCTGATTTGGGAATAAAATTCACCATTGTACTTAATAAAAACCCTAGATTGGCACAAACTGGGAAGAGTGGAGATTCTTGAGTAAGTCTTCCTTGAATACTATAAGTCTCAGGGATCAGACTGAGATAGTAGTTGAAAATGAAACGCATCCAAGAATAGATGCTTGGTGATGCAGAAGGGCTGACATTTTGTGCTCTCTATGTAAGAATGGTCCCTACATTCCACAGGTTAACTGATCTGCTCAATCTTAACTTTTTGCACTATACTTAGGCCATAAGGCCTCAGCATTTTTTGCAACATTTTATGTGTGTGTAAAGTGCTGTCAAGTTGCAGCCAATTTATGGCAATCCCATAGATTTTTTTAAGGCAAGAGCAAACAGAGATTGTTTGCCATTGTCTGCTTCTGTGTAGCAACATTGGACTTCTTTGGTGGTCTCCCATCAAGTACCAATTAGAGCTGAACCTGCTTAGTTTCCAAGCTCTGATGAGATTAGCCTAGCAAGGTCAGGGCAATACTTAAGTGCTATCAAGTTGCAAGTGACTTACAGTGACCCCTCGTGAGGTTTTTAAGGCAAGAGATGAGGAAAGGTGGGTTGCCATTACCTTCCTCTGCACATCAGCCCTGGATTTTCTTGGTGGTCTCCCTTCCAATCATGGGTGACCCTGCTTAGCTTTTGAGCTCTAACAAACTACGGGTAGTTTGGGCTGCAGTTACTCATAAATGAAAGAACCAAAAGGAATGTACTAATGGCTTGAAGCTGAAACAAAAACCTGCTGTGCATCTTAAGAATAAACTGCAAACCAGTTTTACCAGTACAAAAAGCTATCCACTAGTTTCAGTTAACACTCCCTTTATTGACAAAATACATATCCACATGATAGCTCCATCAAATATGTAGTTACCTTGTTAGCAAAGCAATACTTCTTTGGAATTAAAGTCACCAACTGGATGCTTTTGCATACAGACTCTTCAGTATCTGCATGGTCAGCACATCTGAAAAAGCTATTACTTTTTTGCAGCTGCTACCACTGCTTCACAGTATTTTTTTAAAAAGTACTTTATTACACAACATAAAATTAACCTATGCAATTCACCAACATAAAATATGGTGGCTACAGCCTTAGATGACTTTAAAAGGGAACCAGACAAATTCACGCAAGAGAGATCCATTATCAGGTAAATGAATCCTTTGAGTCCAGAGACAGTATCTCTTTATCAGAAGCATTGGTAGGGCTGCTGCCCTTATGACCTAGAACCATCTAGCTAACTGCTGCTGGAAACAGGTTAGATGGATCTAGTGGTGTTCCCTCTGGAAGGCAAAAGAGATAATCTCTGCGGTAGCTAGAGAAGATACATTTTAAATTTTAATATAAATATATTAATTAAAATCATACACCGATTTCCTGATTTGTACAAATTACCTTTCCCATTAAACTTTCCCTTTCCTTTCTTCCCAAAACAAGTATCAAAAATGAGTAATTTTAAAAGAACTTTTAGTCCCCAACGTGCTTTTAACTTCTGCCCAAAATAGTAAAGCCACACTTAAAATACATCTTTGTTAGTTCTGATGCACTTTCACAAATATTAGTAGATTCTGTTATTTCATGAAGGCATATGTTATAATTTGTGAAAAAGCTATTATCTTCCCAAAGCGGGTTTTTAATTTTTCTTTGTTTAAAGAATGGAGTCCTTGCAATGCATTATTGAAGGTGGGTATGGTTTGGGTTTTTTTGGCATAACTAAAAATATGTCACTTCTATTGAAACTGATCTCAGCATTTTGATTGTAAACACAATGGAAGATGGTATACACAACATTTCTTGCCCTATATATAGGTCATTTAAAAGGCACTTGTGACAAAACTTTGTAGAGAAGGGATTTCTGAACTGCAGACACACAGGTTTACCCTATGCTACGCTTGCTGGCTGTAATTTGTTTAGAAAGTTCCATCTAATTTGGAGTTACTTCAAGTGTAAGAAAGGTCTTCCATATCATAAAATGTAAAACTATTATGACTACTATACATGAATTTAAGTGTTTATTTTGCCTAATGTATACTTGTTGAACAAACAATGGAAAGGTACAGCTGAAACTGTTGCTTCCCAATATGCACTATACAGTATGATTTTCATGTTTTTTTTTCTGACAAATAGTGATTTTTGCATTAGTTTGAGGTGGACCTAAAAAGGCTTGCCAATAATTGTAATCTCAAATGTGTTAATCATTTACATGGCTTTCATCTCTCTTTAACATTTTCATGTTTTTTTGCTACACCTACAAAGATTTTCTATGCGATGGAGGCACCAGATGTGTGGGTAAGATACTGGGGAGTTCATATCCCTCCAATTTGATCTTGATGAGATGTTTTGCTAATGCAAATTCTTCCTCATCCAACATGCCATCGCAATCACAGTCTGCAAGCTTCCAGATTTTCCCCAGGACACTGTTTGGCAGTTTGGAGGTCAACATTTCCTTCTTCGCATTCACCCCAGAGATTCTGCCATTGATTGGAGAGAGAGTGTAAAAAATCTCATCATATGCAGGTTTATCTCTGGCAACAATCCATTCCTCCTCATCAGCTCCTTCCTTGGCACCTTCGCCATAGCCATGGTCAAACGGTCCTGCTGTGGTGCCATCAAATGCCCCACCATGAACCATCTCTGTAGGCATGCTACGTTCTTCCTGAGTAATCAGATTCATTAGGGAAGCAACTTTACTGGCCAACATGTTATCTACACCTTCGATCAGCTTTGGTTTCAGAGAGTGGAATTTGGTGAAGTCATATGCCTCCAATTGTTCCTGTGAAATGACAAAACAGAATGACGATAAGCAAGAACACTGGTAAAACAAATCCTCTATGAAATAGTTCTCTGCCAAGGCTGAAAAAGATGTCATTAGAATGAATGTTAAATAAAGGACTTATTTATTATTATTATATTATTTATGAACAAGATTTTTACCTCACCTTTCTGCCTCAATAGGGCCATCAAGGCAGCTAACATATTAAAACATACAGATTAAAATCATCTTGAAACCAGAACATAAATACATCACTGAAACAATTTAAAACCAGAGCTTAAAATAAACATATAAGATAAAAACAATTAAAACATTGGGAAGGGAGAAGGGATCACTGAGGGAATGCCAAACAAAACAAAAGAGGTTTTGGCTAAACATTAGGAAGAACTTTCTGACCATTAGAGCGGTCTCTCAGTGGAACAGCTTTCCTTGGGAGGTGGTGGGCTCTCCTCCTTTGGAGCTTTTTAAGGGGAGGCTAGATGGCCATCTGACAGCAAGGTCGATTCTGTGATTGACAGACCTAGGCAGATCATGAGAGGAAGGGCAGGAAGGGTTACATCAATGCTTAGTTCTCATGGCCCCTTCTTACATGCCCAGGGTAATGCCGATCACCACTTTGGGGTCAGGAAGCAATTTTCCCGAGGTCAGTTTGACTAAGGATCCTGGAGGTGTTTTGGCATCTTCTAGGCATGGAGCAGGGGTCGTTGGGTGTGTGTGTGGGAGGGCGGGGGGGAGATAGTTGTGAATTTCTTGCATTGTGCAGGGGAATGGACTAGATGACCCTGGAGGCACCTTCCAACTCTGATTCCATAAGCTGCCTTAAGTTCCTGCAAGGTATAAAGGCACCTTGTAAGCCACCTTGAGTTCCTGAAAGGTAGAAAGGAGGCTAATAAATGTTTTAAACAAACAAACAAATAATAAAAAGCCTTAACCTGGTGGCAGAAATTGGCAACAGAAGGGGACAGGCAAAATCTCTCTGAGGAGAGAATTCCAGTTTTGGTGGCAGGTGGCAACCCAGAGTTTCTCCTGGGTTACCACTTGCCTAATCTCAGAAGGCAGGAGAGCCCAAAGCAGAGCCTCCAAAGATGATCATACCTGTTGGATGGGTTCATAAGGGAGTAGGTGATCCTTCAGGTATGTTGGTCCTAAACCATATACGACATTAAATGTCAGTATTGGTATCTTGAATTGTGCCAAGCCAGTGTAGATGAGCCAGGACTATGGCCCATCAGAGTCTGCATCCTGGCTGCAGCATTCTGCATTAACTGAATTCCAAACACTTTTCAAGGGCAGCCCTGCATACAGCATATTGCAGAAATCTAATCTAGTTGTAACCAGAGTATTTATCACAGTGCCCAGATCTTTCCTGTCCAGAAAAGGCCACAGCAGTCTAGCCAGTCAAAGATAGTAAAAGGCACCTCTGGCCACAGCTGCCATCTGCTTTTCCAGCAGTATCCCTGGGTCCAAGAGCATTCCTAATCTATGGACCTGTTCCTTCAAGGAGAGTCAAACTCATCCAGAACAGCTGACACTTTAAAGCCTGGGTCAGACTTTCCAATTACCAGTAGCCCTTCTGTCTTGTCAGGATTAAGCTTCAGTTTATTATCCTGCATTCACTCTAAAACTGCTTCCATGTTCCAGTTCAGGTTATCAACAGGCCAAGGTTGTTTCAGTCACATAAACAGACCTAAAACCAGACTGGAAACAATCTAATTTGCCTCATCAAGGAAAGCTTGAAGGAGTCCAGCCACCACCCTTTCAATCACCTTGTTCAATAATGGAATGTTTGGTCAATAGTTATTGAGATCTCCTTGGTCCAGCGTAAGCTTCTTTAGAAGTGGGCACACCACAGCCTGTTTCCAGGCTGAAGCAACCACCCCCTCCCTGAAAGAGGCATAGGCTACCCCTTGGACCTACTCAACCAGCCCCCCTCAGCAGATATAATTAGCCAGGAAGGGCAAGGGTCATACAAGTAGGTGATAGGCTTCAATCTTCCAAGGATCATGTCCATATTCTCAGACTGAACAAACAGAAAAGTATCCTAAACAACAAGGCAAGATGACATCCTGGCACCATCTGATGCTGACACTGATAATGTAGATTTCAAGTTGGAATGGGTGAGAGAGATTTTATCTGAAAAAAGGCTGAGCAAAACGGTCACCACGGGCTACTAAGCAGTCCACTTCCTCCTGCGGGCCAGATCTCAACAGGCCTCTGACAACATGGAACAGCTTCTCTAGCTTACACCGTGCAGATGCAATGATGGCAGAAAAATATTCGTTTTTGCCATCACTGTCACAGAGTGTGCTTTAAAATGAGCTTTTGCCTGTGTCTTATCAAAGTTGTCCTGAGCCTTCCCCCACATTCGCTCTAACCATCTCCTTTGTCTTTTCATTATCTGCAGCCGCTCTATAAACCAAGGGACTGCTTGGGCTGGAACACCCGAGAGAGGTCACTTGGGACTGGGAGCAATTGTGTCAACCACCAAGCTCATTTTCTCTGTCAGGAGCACCAACCATATTCACAGTGAAGCCCCCTCCAGTCATCAGAAAGCTATTTGGATCCATATGACTCCAGGGCTGGGTTATTTTAATAGATCTCCACCTCTGCAGAGTCTTGGTATTCCTATAAGTTTAAACTTGAGCAAACAGTGATTTGTCCATGATAAAGGAACTGTCATCAATTCCTCCATCTCTCAGACTGCTTTCCTCCCATCCCAGCCAGTTCTCAGTGATACATACCTTTGACACAGTGGTTAAGATGTAATGGACATGTTTACATCTCTCTACAATGGCATAATCAGTGGCATTACACAGCCATCACAAGTAGCAAATAACTATCCACAAATACGGTTAAGGTATTTTAAATTTTATTTTTAGTTATTTACTTTATTTATAGTCCACCTTTTTCGCTGAGAGGCCTGGACTGTTCCATTCTACTGAAGTTCTCATCTCATTTTTAAAATGTTCTCCTGAAAACTGTGTTTTGTGCAGAATGATAGAAGTATGAGGGCTTTCTTGACCTCTTCAGGTAGGTCATTCCACAAGATGGGAGCTACCACTGAGAATGCACGTGAACAGGCAGCTGCCAACCTTACTTATTTACTGGGGGGCACTTTTCGAAGTGAGTGAAGCTTCCGCAGATGAACTATTGGATAGCTTCCATGTCATTAAAGATGTCATGTTTAATTACTTATGCTTTGTTCCAGCAATGTTTCATCTCTGTTTGGATTTATGTTTGTTTTCAAGTTCTACAACCTATATCCTATTGTATTTGTTCACTGAATGCCCTCGCTCTTGTTCATATTAACTTGCACAGTGTAATCGGCCTTGGGTCTCAGTGAGTAAGGTGGATTATAAGCAAACAAAGAAATAAATAGCAGGAGAGGCAGACTTGGAGGTATGTAGATCCAAGGTCATGAAAGGCTTTGTAAGTGACAACCAGAACCTTGAACTGAAATCAGTAGTTGATTGATAACCAAAGGAGGAGTTTCAGGAGCCAGCTGACTGATCAAACTTTTTGCCTGGTATGGCAAAATTACCATGCATGGGTATTTGCAAGCAGGTCTGGGATAAGCATATGAAACTCACAACTTGGCTCAAAAGGTTTCAAGTTGTGACCTCAAGAGGTAGTTGGAGAATTTGTAGGCCTGGAAAAATTCAACTTAGGTTAAGGTTTCCCCAAGTTAAAATGGTTGTATAATCAACTCTAACTGCTAAGAGTTAATCTTAAAATCATTTTAAGGCCTATTTTTGTTTATTTCCATCACTGTCCTTGTTTTCTGTTTCACAAGAGTTCTGGGAAACTAGAATTTTTTATGTTCAGTTGATATTGTTACTATCTGTACAGAACTTTCACTGAACCCTGAATCAAGTCTTATCCTTGAGCAAAACAGAATTAGTAGTAAGTTATTATGGTACAGTTTCTATGCTCTCCTACATAGTAAAGAGGCACAGGTTCAACAAAGCAGCCATATGTTTCAACAAAACAGACAATCAAATTTTATTTTAAATCTCATCCTGTACATTTAAGCCTGATGAAGGATGTGTAGTTCAAAAGCCTGAATATTTTTAATGAGCTATGGGTTTATTTATACATAAAGAGCTTTACTCTCTTCTTTAAATCAGAATAAGCAAGTTACAATTTTGAACAGGCTCCATGCACTCAGACCATAGCCGTGATAGTGGAAACACTGAACTGATGTGGACATTAGAAAAGAGCAAGAGCAAGAGCAAGAGTCCAGTAGCACCTACAAGACTAACAAACTTTGTTGTAAAGTATGAGTTTTCCTGAGCCACAGCTCACTTTTCAGAAGAAAAAGTTCTTAAGAAGTGAGCTGTCTCATACCTTACCACAAATTTTGTTAGTCCTATAGGTGCTAGACTCTTGCTCTTTTCTACTGCTATAGCCAGACTAACACAGCTACTCATCTTGATGTGGACATTATGCACAAAGCCTCCTCCATGGCTGTCTGATCAAACCTATCAGAATTGGTCTCCTTGTGGGTATGAGGAATTACCAGCAAGGAGAACGTTATGCATGAGGGGTAACAAGCAGGATACTCCACTAATTTTTACAGGGTCCCCTCCTCAAGGGAACTGACAAGATGGGTTCTTTGAAAACAAAAGTAATTTTTATTTAAAGGGGAAAACTCACACATCCAAGAAACAACTCACAAGCACACAACATTTCTAGGAAAGCTACCGGGGTGTGACAAAGATCAGATTGGTTACTCCTGGTGTTTCACAAAGAAACTGCAGTTAATTAAATATTCCTGGAGCTTGGCTAATGAATTTAGAGTCTTGATTAGATGTTCCCAGGAAGGAATTACAAACTTATCAGAGCTGACTGATGGCCCTCAATTGTAGGATAGGATTTAATCAGGAAGAGGGGTGATTGGAATGTTCAGGGTGGTGACTCACGAGCACCTCTAATTGTTGAGATAGCATATTCTGCAACGTGGGGAAGCAGGAGCCAATCACGCCCAGTCACTTGGCTATGCATTCCTTCCATGCATGATTCATTCTCCCAGGCGGGATCTGGTGTTGCTTTGCTCAGCCGGCTGGCTTGCTAATGTGAATTAAGGCACATCAGATTCACGGGGCTTATGGTTTTTATATCATAAGCTGCTCTTAAAATGGTGGAAACCAGGCTGACTGCTCATAAAACTGCAGAAGGGTGCACCCCATTAGAATTAATATTTTTGTTTATACATCCAAATTGTAGGTCAACAATTTTTTTCAGGTACTGTACCTGCATTTTCTTGACTTCTGGGAAGTCCCCTGGGGAGATCTGATATTCCTGTTGCAACTGTCGGTAAATCTCAGGAAGTTTGTTGATCAGTTCTCTCTTCTTATTTTCTTTCCCAAATACAGCAGGCATTTCCTTCTTTAGGTGGCTAATGATATAAGCATGTACCTAAGACAAAAAGTAGTTTGATAAACAGAAAGAGAGAGAGAGAGAGAGAGAGAGAGAATATGTGAAACTATGTTACTCAAGGCAAGAGAAATAAAGTTCTATTTTTACAAGAAGATGAATAAAAATATTTTGTAACAAAATCTTAATATTTCAGCAAACAAAACTGATATATCTTTTTACATTATGTATTTATGGAGAGTGCATACCAACCTCTTCTAGGAGGGCATACTTTTATGGAAAACATGTATTAAATGCCTAACGTTTGCACAGATAAGAATGTTTGGTCTTCAAAGTATTAAAATATCCTCATCACATGTTGTAATGCTGAAGCAACACCATAAGACTCTGATAAGGCCTAGAAGTTGACAGGAAGTTGGCATTTTACTTGCTTTATTATTCTAACCAGACAGTGGCTTCAAAAACAACTTGGAATGATTGTCTGAGAGCAGTAAATTTCTTGCAGTTATTTTGGTCATCCATTCAAAGGGGATATCATAGACTGGCAAACGTGCAAAGAAAGGCAACCAAAATAAGAATATTTTCTGTTTGAGAAAAAGCTAAAGAATTTGGGATTTTCAGTTTAGGGGGGGAAAACCTTCAGTCAGCAGCCTTCTGAACACTATTTATTTATTTATTTATTTAATTTGACTTATATCCTGCCCTTCCCCCGAACAGGCTCAGGGCGGCTTCCAAAAAAATACAGTTACAGCAGGGAAGGAGCAACAGCCTTCCCCAAACAAGATGAAATTTTAGTCTGATACAATAGGTCTATTCTTATATAGATAAGTTGTTTCCTGCTCTTACCACAGTTTTATCTCCAATGTCCCTTATGAATACTAGTTGTGTGTGTGTGTGTTTTTAAAGAAAAATCACATGAACTCTGTTTAGCCACATCATTGTCTATATTTTTCCAACTGCTTAGAGATGGGGGAAGAATCTATTTCACATCTCTATTCTCACTTCTTGTAATTATCTTAGAAATGACTTAAGACTGTATAGTATTTACTTCCTTTTTTAAAACAGTCTCAGGGGGTTTAACAATCTTACACTGAAAAGCAATTTCGCATTATTTGCAAGATTATTAGCAATTCTCTTGTGTTCTTACTACATTTTTATACTATAGTCAGCATTTCTCTGTTAATTGTTTTATGTCCTTATTGCCATCATCTTTTGGAGTCTATACAATGTTCTTTGGTGCAGGCAATTCCTTAAAAAGGAAAACAAAATCTGAATATGCACAGAGGCTGCTGTGTAACAACTATTCTAAAATGCATTAGATGAAGAAAGGAACCGTGTGGCACTGCATTGCGTAGCTGTGACTGTGGCATGTCAGTTGAGAATGGATGGTGCTTTGGGTAATTCTACAACGAGTGAAATATTAGTCTGCACAAACAAAAGCATTGTAAAAATGTTAGCACTTCCTTAATGCTTGCTAGAGAAACTGAAACATTGGTACCCGTCTTTCGCCCCATCCTCCAACATCTGACCCCCTTTTAATTTTTAATTACAAATTCTCCTGTTTCTTCCCCCTTTACTATCCTGCCTTTCTCCTCACTCGCTGTCTTCCTTTCCCCTCCCCCTATCATTTTTTATTCTTCTCACTCATCTTAAATCAACTTAAAGAAACGTTGATAGGGCACTGGTGTCACCCATCTTATAGCACTGTATAATGAAGTTGTCGTCCAGCTCAACAACAAATGCATTACAAAACCTATAATCAGCACAGAATGCAAAAGTGGTGCAGAATACATAAGCTGATTTGTAGGAGCACAGGTACCATATAACAATGACAAATGCAATTGGTGTAAACATACCCCACAATATGTTAAAATTTAAAATAGCTATTGAAGGCTGAAGCAAGCTGGTAGAACTGTGTTTTATACATTTAAAAACTGGATTGTACTGATACATTAATTTAAAAAAATAGTTACCAGTGTTTTGTGATACGGCAAGCCAGAAATGTAGATAATTTAAAGAGCCGTGTGTGTGTGTAAATTCATTTTATAAACTGCCCATTGTTGGATAGCAGGTGGAGAAAGTAAAAACAGAAAGTTGGTTATTTCATCCAGAAGCTGCGTTTTAATTCCATTTTTTACCTTTGCAAGTCGTGACCTCTTGATAAGATCATTGAGTTTCCTCACAGTTGCCTTTTGAGGTAGGCTCTGAATGTCCCGGAACAGATCTTGTGCCTCTACTTCAAACAGCTTTCTGTTTTCAGTATTTTGCAGGGGCTGAGCCCAGAAAGAGCCAATATAGACCCGCAATACCTCTGGAGTGTTAATCACTTTTCCTAAGGACCACATGAGGGCGCCATAAACTCTCATTAACTGCTGGGTGTCCACTTGGTCAGCCTTGTTCAATACCACCCGGATCTTGTCATCCTGGCCCCGGAATGATTTGATCGCTTCTGAGAACTCATCAGAAATATCAAGTTTATGAGCATCAAATAATAAGATAATACGATCCACCCTTTCCGCAAACCACTGCAGAACCTGACAGAAGTCATAACCTGAAAGATAATAAACAAGAAGAGATTATGAGGTATGATCTTGTTTAAAACTCTTCAGGAATTATTTTAATCCTACAACTGAAGTCCTGTGGAAAGAAATCTGATAGAACGCTTGAAAGAACAAGCTGTTCAGACACTCCTCATGTTATCAGTGGGAGAGATAAGGGTAATAAAATAACCCACACAAGCTGACTGACAATGCCTGGTTAATATCACTGGCGTCTTGTTCATGTTGTGTTGGTTTTCATGAATAGAAGAATAATTATTCTGTATATAAATCATAACAGTTTAGACTGCTGAAAATACAGTCTCAACATACAGTGAGAGTCATATGAACATATGAAGCTATCCTATACACTGATCTATCTAGCTAAGAGCCAAAACACACGTTAAGAAATACCTAGGTTCAGCACGTGTTCTCTTACCTCAAGGTTTGCAGGGATCTGTAGGCGTCCTGGAAGCTTAAAGTAGGCGTCCTGGAAGCTTAAAGATCTGTAGGGGTCCTGGAAGCTTAAAGTCCTGGAAGCTTAAAGGATCTGTAAGCGTCCTGGAAGCTTAAAGGCGTCCTGGAAGCTTAAAGCTTAAAATACAGGCGCCTGTATTTCCCTTCCCCTTTTTGCTGCTCTGTAAATGCTAAACTTTAAGCTTCCAGGACGCCTACAGATCCCGGCAAACCTTGAGGTAAGAGAACACGTGCTGAACCTAGGTATTTCTTAACGTGTGTTTTGGCTTTTAGTATTCTGATTTTGTGAAGAGTGCTCTCAAGTCACAGTTGATTTATGGCGACTCCCGGTGGGGTTTTCATGGCATGAGACTAACAGAGGTGGTTTGTCATTGCCTGCCTCTGCAACCCTGGTCTTCACTGAATGTCTCCCATCACATTACTAACCAAGGCCAACCCTGCTTAGCTTCTGAGATCTAATGAGATCATGTGGGCTACAGCAGCTCTTTAGTTTCAGACTAACAACTTCCCCATTTCTGCTGATATTCTTTTAACTGGACTAACCCAGATTTTTTTCTATCCAAAGCAAGTTCTCCCTCTAAAATAAACATTAAGCAAAGCAAAAAGCAAGACTGCACAGAAGCAGATGACTGAGGATAACTTTCGGATTGCCATGTCAAAGCCAAAAAAAATAGAACTAGATTATGACTAGTTTTTAACTGATAACTGTGAGCTAATTTTGTATTCTGTTCCTTTCACCATGAGGAACCAAGGCTAACAAGCAAAGAACAGGAAATTTTCTCGTTCATATTTTCAAATAAATTAAATAGTGCAATGGTGTTGAAAAGTTAAACTGAAACGCAAAGAAGTCTTCGTCCAGTGACACTGTGCAGCTCCATAGATATGTGAGAAAAAAAGAAACTAGAAACATTTGATTTTAAAAACCAGCCCCCCCCCCCCGGATTACCCTCCCCCCCAGTTTTGCCAACAAAGCACTGAAAAACTCTTATGATTTTTTTCTCTTTTTAAATGAGTAAAATGTTTTTTAAACTAAGGTTTTACTCACCCAGAATGTGTAGTATGAAGATTTTTTTGTTGGTGAATCTTACATATTGTAGGCATAGATAACGTACTTTCAAGCAAATATTTATTGTTTGAATGGGATGAATTTTGTCCACAATTAGTATGCTATGATATATTTGATGATGATAATATAAATACCAAATAGTTCAATGTTATGAGTTCACTTGATGTCCTAGTATGCTGTTAGTCCCGTTAGGACTGTACATGGCCTTTTCTGTCTAAACAACACCTTTTTAAACTACAAAATTTGTGTTTTCTATTTTCAACTTTTATTTTTTCCTGCCTCTCAGATGGAGACATTAAATTAAAATACATGTGCTAAGGCGGCAGAGGGCGTAACAGTTTGCAGTTCTCAATCTCTTACTGACTGCACTGAGAAATTTTGCTTTAAGATGACCAAGGCATTTAGACTTAAATTTCATAAATATGCCAAACAGTATAATTTTATATGCTACATGAATTATAATTGTTCAATGTCATTAAAACAGTACAAGAGTTTAGCAAGTAAGCAAGTAAGTACTGCATAATATTTCCATTTCATAGTTTCATACTGTCCACACCAGAAATTTTAGACGTGTAAACAACTATTACCAGACAGCACAGTGAATTAACTGAATGACAAATGAGCAGTCGTGAAATTGCACATTCTCTTTACGTTTTAAAACTCACAACAATGTATTATTTACTCTGAGCTTGCAGCTACTGTATAGCTCATGCTTACACTGTACACAAGGTGGGAACAAAGCACCTTTTTGAAAACTGATGTGCATGCTAAACCAAGTTCAACCAAGCAAAGGAATTCTTGTACTTCTCTGCAATAGAACTTTTACATCTCTGTATGTTCAGCCTACACATTCTATTGAAATTTTATTTCAGAACAAGACAGAGAAGTACAAATATTGAAATACTAGCTTGATGCCTGTGCTTCGCTACGGTATTTAACTATTTTAAATCCAGTTATAATACTTATGGGTATGTAACATTTTTTGGTTTGTGGTGGTGGGGGGGGGTGGAGTTGGTTTTGTAGTATAATAGCATAGTACCTGAGCTTCACAAAGGTGTTTGAATAAAGCGAAGCGTGTTGACGCCAAAAACTGATGATTTCAAAATGTAACATTTATCAAAGAGATTTTTAAAAGAAAAGATTGTAGCGCAATAACTAAAGTGAAAAATATGTACAACCTTTTTTTTCCTACTGAAGAACCTCTTTGTAGACCACATTGGTGGTTTTCCCTTCAGGTGCTAGGATCACCAGGTTGTTGGGTGAGCTCACTTTGGAGCAGGCCACGTAGAACTGTCCATGTAAGAAGTAGTCTTCCCTCAATTCTTGCCACCTTCAGCGTCTGCCCTGGGACTTGTTCATCATCATAGCAAAGCAGGCCTTGAGGGGCAACTGCAGTCTCTTAAATTCAAGGGGGTTCTCTGATGGTGTGAGTGATATGCGTGGTATGAACACCAACTCCACCCCCCCCCCGAGCACTGCCAGTGAAAAATGTTGCCTTGATGATGTTCCTGTGGAGGCTTTCACTCATAGTCTGGTGCCATTGCAGAGTTTGGGTGGGCTGAGGTTCTGGAGCAGCATCACTGGAGCACCCACTTTGAGGAGAAGCTTGTGGGCTGGGAAGCCAGGAGGGTTGAGCATACTGAGGAACTCCAAAGGATAGTGGACCACATCATCCATTTGCACCACTGAGTCCACAGATCTGTACTCCATTTTGAGTTAAGTTGCGTTTCATTAATGATGGCAGCCTTGTCGATCTGGGGGGTCAGAATGGCATGCTTGCACAGCCAGTCCATGGACTTCTCCGTGATAGTGACGATATCAGGGTATATCGTGGTCGTTAGGTCTGCTAGGGTCGTCACTACTGTGCCAAGGCCTGCAGGGATGGTCACCTTTCCCTTGGGCTTGGGATACTCTCTGTCCCCTATTTTTAGTAGGAGTTCAGAGAATTCCCCAATGGTCACCTCGCCTCTCAATTGGACCCTCATGTTCTTTTTTAGTGAGAGTTTCCTGATGAGGGGCCACAGATACGACACCTTTACACACACAAAGTCTGCCAGAAGTCTTCAGCCAGCAGCCTGGTGACTCTCCCCATTGCTCTCTCGTTGCCCCTGACATCTTTGTGGGTTATGCTCAGTGCCTCAAAACACCCCTTAAGCGCCATGGTGCTCTCATCCCAAACAATGAGATTACAGTTCCACAGCACTTGGGCCATCTTGCTTTGTTTTGAGATGCCAAACAGGGGTGTTTCTGCATGGATGAGTTTAAGAGGTAGCTTGAAGGTAGTGAAGGATCATAAGCCACCCCAGAGTGAGCCTTGACCTTCCACGGAAGACGTGAGCGCCTCTCTACTCGTCTTCCAGGATTACTTTACTCATAGAGAGACACTGCCACTCTGTGCACCTTGGGGTGATCTTGCTGGTACTTGGCCACTGCTGCTTGGTGGACCGCAGGAGCAGGACGTTCATATTTCCTTGCCGCATCTCTAAGTTGTTTACTCTTTTTAGCGTCGGTGTATCTTGCACGACATCTGCCAGAAGGCTTTTTTGTGGCAGTAAGAGGTGATGGCTGCAAGAGGTGTGAGGTGGAGTTGGCCTGAGGAAGGGGTGGTGTGGTGTGCACTTCAGCACGTTTATGTGAGAGGTTTGCATTGAAATGGCCCCTAGAAAGGTTGTGTACCGTCTCACTATGAACATTTAAAAACTCAGTTGCCATACTGACTTTTATATAAAATCCCTATTAAGGAGTCTTGTACTGTCTTTCTTCAACCGTCTGCAGTTTCCTTTGCCTGATTTTTACCTCAGAACACAGAGTCCCACAGCTGACACATCAGCTTGCCAGCCACACAGGAAAGCCAGGCCCCAAAGGGAGATTGGCAATGCTAGAGGGGCAGCCTGGGAGCTTTATTTTTACCTCAAGACACATTCAATGATTGGGAGTCACTGAATGTGTCCTGAGGTACTGCATGTGTCCTGCATACTGTTTAGAATGTTGGGCTGATGAACAATCAAGGCCACATATGCAAATAACCTCAGGGCACTGTGGCCGAGTTGGCAGTTGGTGGGGCGGAGGGGGATGAGCAGCCTCCCAGCCACACAGGGAAGCTGTATCCCTATGGGAAAACACATTTTACCCCTTTTTAATCCCCTTAGGGGGCGAATTTCTTAAAATCCCTTCTTAGTGAGCCTCTACATCACAAAAGGAAAGTTCCTCCCCAAATTTCATGCTTCTAGGTCCAGGGGTTTGGACTGGGCATTGATGAGTCAGTCAGGACACTTGTCTTTTTATATATAGACTATCTTGATGCCCATGCTTCGCTACAATATTTAACTACTTTAAGTCCAATTATAATACTTATGGGTATATAACATTTTTTGTTGGGGGGGGGTTGAGTTGGTTTTGTAGTATAATAGCATAGTACCCAAGCTTCACAAAAGTATTTGAATAAAGTGAAGTGTGTTGATACTGAAAACTGATGAAGTGAAATTCGAAATGTAACAGTTATTTACGAGATTTTTAAAAGGAAAAGATTGTAGTGCAATAAATAAAGTGAAAAAAATGTACAACCATTTTTTTTTTCTACTGAAGGACCTCTTTGTAGACCACATTTGTGGTTCCCCCTCAAGTGCTAGGATCACCGGGTTGCTGGGTGAGCTCACTCTGGAGCAGGCCACGTAGAACTGCCCATGTGAGAAGCAATCCTCCCTCAAGTCAATTCCTGCCACCTTCAGTGTCTGCCCCTGGGACTTATTGTCATAGCAAAGCAGGCCTTGAGGGGGAACTGCAGTCTCTTAAATTCAAAGGGGTTCTCTGATGGTATGAGTGGTATGCATGGTATGAACCTCAATTTCCCCCTCCCGAGCACTGCCGGTGAACAATGTGGCCTCGATGACTTTCCTGTGGAGGGCTTTCACTCACAGTCTGGTGCCATTGCAGGGTTTGGGTGGGCTGAGGTTCCAGAGAAGCATCATTGGAGCCCCCACTGAGGAGAAGCTTCTGGGCTGGGAAGCCAGGAGGGTTGAGTGTGTTGAGGAACTTCATGGAGTAGTGGACCACGTCATTCATTTGCCCCACTGAGTCCCCAGATCTGTACTCGATTTCTGCTCCTTTGAGGGAGTTGTGTTTCATTAATGATGGCAGCCTTGTCATTCCTGGGGGTCAGAATGGCACGCTTGCATAGCCAGTCCGTGGACTTCTCCGTTATAGTGACGATATCCGGGTATATTGTGGCTGTTAGGTCTGCTAGGGTTGTCACTACTGTGCCCAGATCTGCAGGTATGGTCACCTTTCCCTTGAACTCAGGATATTCTCTGTTCCCTATTTTTAGGAGGAGTTCAGAGAATTCCCTAGCAGACGCCTCGTCTCTGAAGTGGACCCTCATGTTCTTTCTTAGTGAGATTTTCCTGATGAGGGGCCACAGTTACGATGCCTTGACACACACAATAACCTCGTCAGCTTGAGTTCCCCTTGGGACTACTGGCAGAGTCTGCCAAAAGTCTCCAGCCAGCAGCCTGGTGACTCTCCCCATCACTCTCCTGTAGCCTCTGACATCTTTGAGGGTTATGCTCAGTGCCTCAAAACACCCCTTCCTCCTTTTAGCATGGTGTATCCTGCACGATGTCTGCCATGAGGCTTTTTGGGGGCAGTAAGGTGATAGCTGCAAGAGGTGTGAGGTGGAGTTGGACTGAGGGAGGGGTGGTGTGGTGGGCACTTCGATAGGTTCGTGTGAGAGGTTCGCATTGAAATGGCCCCTAGAAAGGTCATGCACCATTTCCCCATGAACATTTAAAAACTCAGTTGCCATACAGACTTTTATATAAAATCTCTATTCAGGAGTCTTGTACTGTCTTTCTTCAACTGTCTGCAGTTTCTTGACCCAATTTTTACCTCAGAACACAGAGTTCCACAACTGAACCATCAGAGAGAGGGGGGTGCAAGCAGGCAGGCATCACAGTAGGGTTGCCAGGTCCTAGTTGGGAAATTTCTAGAGATTTTGGGAGTGGAGCCTGGATAGAGTGGGGTTTGGGGAGGGGAGGGGCCTCATAATGGTATAATACCATAGAGCCCACTCTGCAAAGCAGCCATTTTCTCCAGGGGAACTGATCTCTGTCACCTGGAGATCATTTTTAATTCTGAGAGATCTCCAGCCACCACCTGGAGGTTGGCAACCCTAGTGAACTTTTAGGGGAAGACTTTGAGGTGCTTTTTACATCAGGACACATTAAATGACTCCCTTAGCAACTGTTTAGAATGTTGGCCCCATATACAAATGATCCTGAAAGCTAGCCCAATCAGGGAAGAGTGGCTGAGTTGGCAGGGGAGAAGAAGCCTGCCAGCCACACAGGGAAGCTGTATCCCTATGGGAAAACACATTTTACCCCTTTTAACCCCCCTTAGGGGGCAAATTTCTTAAAATCCCTACTTAGTGAGCCTCTACATCACAAAAGGAACGTTCTCCCCAAATTTCAGGTTTCTAGGTCCAGGGGTTTGGGCTGGGCATTGATGAGTCAGCCAGGGCACTTGTCTTTATATAGATAGATAAGACCCTCCGGGTCCCTTCTACACCATTCCCCTAGCTTATAGGCCTATGACAGTTTTGTCTCATTACTCTCTAAAACATACATTCAAAACAGACAGTACAATGATTTTTAACTTTCTATAAAGTTTTTAAAATACAAGCACTTCATTAATTTAGCCGCCTCCCACCCCCCCCCCCACCTGGCCAAACCATTATATATAGTAAAAGCCGTTTTGAGAGCCAGTTTGGTGTAGTGGTTAAGAGCGCGGGACTCTAATCTGGAGAACTGGGTTTGATTCCCCACTCCTCTAGTTGAAGCCAGCTGGGTGACCTTGGGTCAGTCCCAGCTTCTAGGAGTTCTCTCAGCCCCACCCACCTCACACGATGATTTTTGTTGTGGGGATAATAATGGCATACTTTGTAAACCACTCTGAGTAGGTGTTAAATCTTCCTGAAGGACGGTATATAAATAGAATGTTGTTGTTGTTGCTGCTGTTCTTATAAAAGCAGCAGAAAACATCCCCATCAACTTAATGATAAAGATTATAACTGTGATCCAAAGAACTTCCTAAGTGTAGATCATGTATGATTTTCCCACATCAGTATAGCTATTTGTGCATCAAAAACTGTTCTCAGAATGTGAGATGTTATAGAATCTCTGTCACAAATGCTTTCAATTCCAGTTTAAATATGTTTTTAATACTAGTAGCCTACCATTTCCTTTTACCCCACTTATTTTGGGGATGAGTACAACAGCATTTGAGAGTTTTATTTTTCTAAGTTACACATACTTCCAGCCACTTTTGTGAAGTACATGTCAGCTGGGAGAAGGATGCCTGCTATACATGAAAAGGCACCTTTGAGGTTCCAAAAACAAGACAGGTAACTTCAGGTATTACCTTGAGCCATATATGCACCTTCAATCATGTCTTAAATGAAGTGTCTATGACCTGCTGTTAGAGATGACTGTAAAAAAGTTGGTTGTAAAAAATAATACATCTGCATTTTAGACACACACTAATAAGAATATGTCCCAGCAGTGGATTAAGTAAATCTTGATTAGTGGACTCGGTGAGCCAAAATTTACATTGCAATTAACACTGCTGAGATGGTGCAAGGAACCGAAAATATTACTTTTCCAATACTAGATCTTACTCAACAAACAGTGCAATCATAAACAGAATTATACCCCTTTAAGCCTATTGACTTCAATGGACCAAGAAGGGTATAACTGTTTAAGATTGCATGGTAAATGATTATAGGCAAAACTATGTATTACTACTGGAAAAACAAACATGTTTCTGTGACGGGCGATCCCCTCTGTAATCTGAAGTTAAACTAAGGAATTTTTATACCATTGACACTGTGCTAAAGATATCACTTATCTTCCAACTAGCAGTTTAACTAGCCCTTGCAACATATACAACCACAGAGCAGAAAGATTGGGTATACCTTTTGTAAAATAAATAAATAAAATAAAAACAAGTCCTCCAATGCTCCGAAGTTCATATGAATGGGTGCATTACATTCAGAACATATATACCCAAACATGCAACAGGTTCTCCAAATGGATACACAAATACCTGTGTGCACAAAACTAGACATATTACACACATCAACATTATTGCCACTACTATTTAGTGCCAGAGTGGTGTGTTAAACATGAATGGTAAAATCCATGGCCCACTGAACTCAGTGTCAAACCTATGGATTTTAATGCTTATGGACAGAATACTCAATGCCACTATTTACTTCCCACGTAATGGTAGGATTACCATCCAGAATCAGATTTGGCTATGTGCAAAGCCAATTTAAAATGATGGCAACATTTCTTAAACAGGTATAAAAAACATTTACTGCATGTTTGGGCAATTATTAAGACACTGTGAAAAAGGGGTGAGTAGGCTGTTTCAGTGTGGAAAATATTTATCAACAGTTCCCTAGTCGCAACACAAGTAACAAAACGTGTCACTGATGAAAACATGAGCTGTCATTTAAATATATAATTATGACAACAACTGTGCTCAGAATAATATAGAAACGTGACATTATGATTGAAAACTGAACATAAAAGACAGGAATTGATGCATTACATTCTGCACTGACTTCAATTCAGGATTTTATCTGGCATCCTTCTTAAGGCTTCTTCTGTTAAAAGATCTTGTGATTAAAAGATGAGCCATTAGCAGCCCAAACTAACCGCAAGGCAGATCTTGTTACTAGAGCCAGTTTGATGTAGTGGTTAAGACTCTAATCTGGAGAACCAGGTTTGATTCCCCACTCCTCTGCTTGAAGCCAGCAGGGTGACCTTGGGTCAGTCACGAGCTCTCTCAGCCCCACTCATCTCAAAGGGTGATTGTCCTGAGGATAATAATAATTACACACTTCGTAAACTGCTCTGAGAGGGTGTTAAGATGTCCTGAAGGGTGTTATATAAATTGAATGTTATTGTTATTATTATTGTTACTTTGTTGGGGCGGGCCACGTGTACCATAAAATTTAATGCCAGGTACCAGAGACACAAACTTTTTTCACAGGCAAACTCAGTATAACAAACCCAGTAAAATAATGGTCAGGTTCTGCCTTGGGCGTTGCCCAGTGAGGCGCCAGCATGCCTGACTTTGGACCAGGGGTACCATCAGGGATTATGTGGGTTCCTGCTCTGTGGAAGGAGGGGGGGTATACCTCACCCTTGCACCCTCTCAATCCTCTCGCAGGCCCGCTCAACCTGACAGAGTCCTGGCTGCCTTCCATAACAGCTGGCCCCTTCCCTCCTCTGGATTTACTCTTACTCTTCTTTCTTCCACCTCCTCTCCGCTGCTCTCTCATTCTCTCCCTCTCTCTCCTAAACTCCTTCACAATCCACCCCGCTCTGTGGGTGGACTTCCCTTTTATCCCTTCACCAATTCCCTGCTTCACCTGTCAGCCACGGCCTTGGCTGACTCAGGCAGCTGCACCTGGGTTTGCTCTGCAGGCTGCCCTGGGCAGTCACACCTGTTCCTCCTTGGCTGGCTGCCAAGCTTTCTCTACTGAGCTGGCTGCTTAGGGAAGGCACACCTCTGCCTTCTTGGCTGGCTGCCAAGCTTTTCCTGTAGAGTGCTTCAGGCAGCTCCACCTGGGGTTGTTTTGCTCCCAGCTTTGCCTGGACCAGACTACTGCCTTCTAGCTGGCCTGCAGGCTGGGGCGTGGATCTGTGCTGCTTTGGCTGCCTCTCCTCCCTGACTGATAAGGCTGCTGACTGACTGCCCTTGCTTCCTGCGCCTCCTCCCTCAGGTCTACTCCCCCCACAGTGGTCCTCACTCTTCCTGCCTGGCCCCCCACTAGAGGATGGGGATAGCTGGCTTCCACCTGCCTCGACTGACTCTCTGAGGTGTGGGTGCTTCTCTGCCCTCCTGTGGCTGGGATGCCTCCTTCCCCCCTTCAGCTGTTCGTCTGTTCTGGTCCTGGGTGCCCATTGGGGTGGCTGGGTGGCTGTCCCCCAACTGCCTCCTGTCCCCTCCTGGTAAGTCTGGGGGCTGAGCCTCAGATCCCGGACAATAATAATATTATTTCTTACTCAAGTCAAGATACAAACATGATTAAAATATTAACATTCTAACAGCATTTCCTTTATCTAACAGTTTGATAAATGACAACTCTTGCCCTGAACCAAAATCTGGAGTTAAAGTCTTTGCTGTAGCAATTTTGAGTATGCTGTTTAGGTTTGTCCCTGTAAGCTGAGAATGTACTTTTGAATTATTGACTTTAATTATGAAAAAGACCTGTTCACAGACATACACTGTCCTAAACATAGGCAGAATTTTAGAAGCAAAAACCTTGTTGGGGTAATTTGGACCTCAAAATTGGTAAAATTTGCTAATGGCAACTTCAGAAAGTTTATCCTTGAGTACAGCATCACACTGCAAATCAATTATTTCCATCTGGAGCCCCTCTGGAACCTTATGGACATCCACAGAAAACAGATTACAGGAAAATCCAGAATCTCTGTGTAGGTTTCTGAAGGCAGAAAATCTTTCTTGGAGTAGTTACAAGCCTCACAGCAAACTGCTGAATACTGGTCGCTCTCTCTCTCTCTCTCTCTCTCTCTCCCTCCCTCTCTCTCTCTGTGTGCGTGTGCGTGTGTGTGTGTGAGAGAGAGAGAGAGAGAGAGAGAGAGAGAGAGAGATTTAACTGCAAAGTGCTTTTTATGGAAACGTCCAGTAATACATTGGGAAGTCAACAAACTGCTATTGGGGGGCATCCCTCTTAAGCTCTGGAGTAAGGAACATGTGCTTTAAGAAGGCTCCCAACAGAGACTCCAGTCCTAAGGACCTCTCCTCATTATCAAGTATTCCTGCCACTTTTCTACCACACAATGCTTTGTGTTATATGAACAATGACTGCATAAGGTTCTGAATCAAGAGGTGGGGAATTCACAGTCTGCAGTAAAGCCAAAATGTACTGGACTTTCAAAAACTGCTCTCTCTGACAGCTGACTGCATTTGTACTAATTTTTTGCCATCTTTCAAAAGCTCTGGGACAAAGCTGCTCATGTAGATGAATATTCAGCAAGATGGGTGCTCATGACAGCTGCTCATGTAGATGGATATTCAGAAAGGTGGGTGCCCAACAGAAGGGAACATCTATTCAGACTATACCCCTCCCATCTTGCCCCAACGTATTCTTCTTTTTCCCTGAAGACATGCATTTGGCCTTTGGCCTTGATGGCTCCCTGATGATAGCAAGTGCTTTGTGAAAGCACCTACATTTGCTCTCCGTTCCCCCCACTCCCTGGGCCTCCAGTGCTGGGCATTCAGCCCCCTGCAAGGGGGCAACCATGGGGCAACCTCAGGGCACAAGACCACCAAGAAGGAGAAATGGATGGACAAATGATCAGAAATGGATGGTTTTAAGGAGGCTGGACTATCCGCTGATATGTGAATTTGAGGAAGGGGTGCTTTGGGATTCCACATTTAGAGAAGAGGATGACACCCACCCTGAAAACTGGATGCAATGTTGGACGATGAAGTACCCCAGCTAAGATGCCACAGGACCAACCTACCCCAGGGCTGAAGGCCGCCATGGAACAGGAAACTAGTTTGAGCAGGCAAGACCCAAATTGCATCTTGAGGAAGGTGGCTCATTTGCCTTGGATCAGGGCCATGGTTGTCACTCCACATCTAGAGAGGGGTAGTTATTCCCACTGAATTTGGAAATTTGGATTTGGAAATATTCATCCCTGCTCTGGGCTGTGAGCCTCTCTCTCTGCAAATGGCAAAGCCCTGTGCCCCTGCCCCCTTCTGAAGTCTGCAACAGATGGGATGCTAACCATCATGTGGAGTAGGAAGGGGAATGCAGCTGGGTTCAGGAGCCAGGCAGTACTCAGAGGAGGGGGGGATTCTCTGGGTGCCTGGGGAGGGGATTCTAAGACAAAAAGAGGGAAGGAAGCAAGGACAGCCTTTTCCTGCCATTTGCCATTCCCTCATCCTATGGCCTGCCTCCTCTCCTCAGCTGTTCATGCAGAAATAATGTCCCCCTTTTTTCTTGACCATTCAGTGTTTGGGGGAAATGCAGCAGAGCAGAGAGGAAGAAATTGCATCATCTTGGGGAGACCTATGCAGACATCCACCAAATCAAGGATCTCAGGGCTTCAGCCTTGCAGCTCTCTTGCAGCTGTCTGGCCTGAAACCCCAAACCTCTGGCAGCGTCAAAATGCTTTGGCTGCACATGAGGCAGTTCCATTTGAAAGAGATGCCAAGCATGTGCAGAATATCTTTAATACAAGCCCTGCTCTGTGAATGTGGCAGATCAAGCTGGTGAGATTGTAAGGGAATGCAATAGCTATTACACTTTGAGCTGCAGATGGGAAGAGTTACATTTTTTTAATGCTACCCATCCATCACTCTGTATTGGCCAGTCGGGTTGGGAGCCAAGAGTCTCAGCTAGCAAACTCCAAAGTGGTGCACCTCACTGAGTGAGCCCTGCTTGCACCCAGGAACAGCCTCCTGCCTCCCCCCCCCCCGTTGCTTGCGGGCCAGAGAAGAGCCCCAGAGGGGCTGGCTCCAGCATGCGTGTCGTATGTTTGACACCCTTGGTATAAGTTCACATGATCACTGACTGGGACATTCAATAGACAATACAATAGGGTAAGGATAACAGAAATTTGGAAACAAGCAGAAATCTGATACAGAGATGAAAAAATACTGAAACAAAGCATAAGCAGATTGATATGGCATAGATTAAACAACACAGGACTGTCCAGCAGAGGCATACCTGCAGCAACAGGCAATACACTGTAGTATACTACATCTCTCTGAACCATCTCCTTAGACCTCAGCCCTATTACTTATGTAAGAAGGTAACTCCTGAATAACTCTATTTTGCACAATCTGCAGAAAGCCAGGAGAGTGGAGGCTTTCATGACCTTTTCTGATCCCCACTACAGAGAATGTAAAATACCAGAATAACCAGTGACCAGTGGAGTGAAGGGAGTGCCAAGCAAAGATTCTTCTGGGACTGAAGGCTTCTTAGAGATGTTTTACAGAAAAAGATATGACAGAGGTGAACAGTTGCCAGTAATCCAAGTACAAGCCATGCAGAGATTTATGCCATGCACTAAAACCACTGTAGTGGGTGCTGCTGTGCATATTTATTAACTAATGTGAGAACTTGTATGTGCTACTTCCTAATAAAGGAGATGCAAAAAAACAGTGCTTGGACTTCAGAAGCATTGCAGATTATTAAACAACATGTCAATTATCTGTAATATTAAGTTGTATATTTTCAGTCAAGCCAAAAGGCATTTTATACATGCTCTCCATTGATCTTGTGGTCTGAATTTCAACATAGTTTAGTTGTTTAAACTGCTAATTATAAAAAGCTGCTGACCCTGACTCCAAGACACATGCTTAAAATACAGCAAACAAAGACATCTAGGAGTGTGGCTGGATCATGCTGTTGCCAAGTCATAAGAGCAAGCCCTCTAGAGATTAGTTGGATTAGTCTGCATAACAAAAACAGGTCACTAGTCTTGCAGTTGTTTTTGAGCACTGCAACTCACCTCTACTGATACGTTGTTTTTCTCCTGAAAGGATGCCAGGGCTGTCTATGATGCTGATACTCTTCAGAACCTGATTAGGTAATTGAGCACACATGAACCTATAAGAGAAGATAAAGAAACTGGATATTTGAACTCTTTTTTCTAGTTTTGTGCTCTGTCATTACTGGATTTGAAACAGTATTCTTAATGTCTGTTTCACAAGAAAAACTAACTAATTTGTTATTCTGTAAGTAGCATCAGTATCAAATACACAATTAAAGTAAATTTTTATTATTCTAAATAAAATTATTGGGTTGGATCCCACAACCCATGGGCACAAAGATCACAGGAAGATGTAAATTTGAAGATGTAATAACGGTGGGAAACGGCCTGAAGCTGGAACTCTTTAATTCGAGAACCACCAAGAGTCAGTCAGATGGAAATGACCTTGAGCTGAATCTCACTCCAAGAACAGCCCTATGGGTCTAAGCCAGCAATTTTCCAATCCCCAATGGGTCTAAGCCAGCAATTTTCCAATTAATACAAGCATTGCTTGTATTAATCTTTTCCAACCGCTCATAGTCACATCATACAGTTGGTAGAAGCCAACGGAACAATGCTGCATTGTTCAGGCCGTTTTCCACTGTTATTACATCTTCAAATTTGAATTATGGATTCTTCACCGGTTGGATCATTGTCTAAATAGACATTGTATGAACTACATAGACGGTTATATTGCTGCTAGTTCTGTACACCTTAACTATTTATGAATGTGGTATATGAAATGTTGTGTATGAAGTATTTATGATATTGATATTTATGACATTGATTGACACGTATTGCTTTTGCACTTAGCACTTTATTGAATCTGACATATTTCATACTGTATTAATATTAACACCTCTGAGTTGTCTTGGGTTCTAACAGTGTGTATATCGGAGGTACCCTCGTTGCTTAGACTATGCTTATTTGGCTGGTGGTCCAAACGTTAAGGGATCCCTCACCCCCCCCCCCCAATAAATACTCTTTACTGATTAACAAGCAGACTTAGTGGGATTTTAATGAAGTTTGATTTCATACACTTTTAATATTGTTTCCCTATTTTTTATTATTCTTGCTTTTTGACTCCAGACTTTTTGTAATTTATAATCTAGTGAAACCTCAAATATGATTTCAATGAAGAATACCTTTTAAAATATTTTAGGTGCCTAGCATTTCCTTATTCACGTACTCTCATGTCATCTTATAAGTTTTGTAAAACATTTGACTTCCACTTAATACTATTAGAGAATCTATGTCAGGAGAAGACTGGAGCTTTTGTTCCAGCTAGACAAGGACACAATGTTTAACATTTTCCAGAAGTCAAGTGACATAGCACAGCAGCAAAGGCTGGTTTTACAGGAAAAACAACAATTGCAGGTAGCAGTTGGGAACAGCACTGTGCCTTACACAAGGTAATTGAAGATAAGGGCTAAGAATAATCAGGAAAAAGAGGGGGGGGGGATTCTGCAAGCAGTTTAAATATGTAACACAGAATTGTTCATAAGAGGTTTTTCTTTTTTTAGGTTGCAGTTTAAAAAGAATGGTGGAGACACAGTGGTTAGTATTATCTTCAAGACTGTTTAGGAAACGAACATAACTGTATCAGAATTAGCATTTTACAAACACTTGCCTGGCTAATAAATAGCCATCTGGAACAAACATTGTTCCCAAAAGATGTAATAAAAATAGTTATGTAATTTAGGCTCTGAAATTTGTTCCTAAAAAAAAAAAGAGAGAAGAATTACTGAAAACAATGAAACGTAATATAGATACTAAAGTCCAGAGAAAGAGAAGGTGCATCCAAAGAACACATCCCTTTCCAGTTGACCTTGAAAGAAGCCCTTACAACTCAGATATTGTTCCAAGGTGAAAGACTGCGGGAGATTTGATGACCTAGATTAGGTGGGAGGCCAGGGGGGCAGCAATGGTGTGATGACACTTCCAGAGGAAACCCAGAAGTGACACATCTCTCTAAGAATCACTGAAAACTCTATGGTAAAACCACACAGATTTTTGCAATTCCTAGAGTGGACTGATGTTGGTTCCAGGTTTTCTTCACACCATTGGCCCAATGGTAATTTACTATTTTTTTTCTCCCGCTGCTTGGGAGCTGGGGCAACAGATTCCTCACCCATGGTGGGGGATTGGCAACCCTAGCCTGGACAGAGATGAAAATGAGTCTTCAGGAGCTGAGTCCTTTTGTTCTTGCTATGGCAACCAAATTGGGACACACAGCTGATCTCCAATTTTATGGCAAAAGCAAGAGAGGTGTTGAAAGCCAATCCTGGATAACCTGTGGTTTACATAATGTGCACCATCATTTATATTCTTCTGTCAACCTTTATGTCATGCTGATGCAAAGCCAAGGTATTTTAGGCAATGACAAAAAGAGGCTGGACCAGTTCACTTTACAGACTCTTGGTGAATACACAAACAGCCTACAGACACCTGAAATGAATTGAGAGCTGTAATATTGCTATTTTTCCCAAAAACATAACTTTATAAGGGAGCTTTTGACTGAACTATTGTGTTGCTTTATTCTATTATGATGATCTGAAGTTTTAATCTTGCTGATTTTTTGTGGTGATAACAGTTTAGCTGGGACTATATTTTATTCTTGTTCATGATGTTTTAGTTCTGGAGTATGTTTTAAACTATTGTTTTTCTTGGAAACTCCTTCAAGTGATACAGAAAAGTGTATAAACAAACACCTCTCATGCTCTCTTTGATCATCAAATGGTGGGAGAAGTATGCAGCACACTATGAACTCATCAAGTAGCCAAGTCCTTTAGGTGACCCAATAATATACACATAACAAAGGATAAGCCCAAGTCCCAGACTCACTAGAGGTGCTATTTGTGGGCTGTGGGGTGCAGGGCTTGGGGACAAGGCAGCTGCCATGCTTGCCCAGCCAGGCCAGCTCCCATCAGCCTCCTTGTGAGGCACGGGAACCAATGAGTTCAAACTGTCTGACTGGCCAATTTGCGGCAGCCTGGCCAGGCAGTGGGAGAGCCTCTTGCCGATGGGCAGGCTCCAGTCAGGTCCATGGGCTAGGAGCTGGCTGGGCCTAGTGCACAATTGTTTGTGATTGGCTTCCCTCCCACCCTCCCCTGGTTTCTTGGGGTCTTGGCACAGATGAAGAATGGCTTCATCCCTTCTCTGCTTCAGGGATTTCTGTTGGTTTGGGAAGTTGGCAGCTGGTTACACTTCTGTCACAACTTTGGTGCAGGCGGTTTGGTATGGGGCATGGATCCTTTTGGGGGGAAACACAGCTGGCTGGCATTTTCCCCCATAGAAACAATGGGGAATGCTATCTCTTAAGGGATCTTGGGAGCGAGACATGGAAGAGGCAAGCCCTGCTCGGGATCTGCCAGGGTGTTCTTGCTCCCAGATGGCAGAGGAACCACTCACAGGCTTACGCCCATGTAGATCCCCATTGACTGCTGTCTTGCAGTTTCCCCCTCAGCAGGTGGGCTTATGGGATTGTGGGGCTCATCAGCTGGCAGGTAGGTCAGCCAGTGCTTGGATCTGAGTCCTATGAGGCACCAATGCTCTGTAAAAACTATAATTAATAAAGTGGTGGCCTTTTGAACTCCATCTGATGACTCTGTGTCTTCTCTCACCTTGCCCTTGCCCTCCACCTCTTGAGCTGGATCTGCAGTAAGCATGCTAAGTAACAAACTATAGCTTACAGGAAGGTAGGATTGTCTTGTGAGCAGCTGATGATTAAGATTGGGGTTGAGTGTGTTTTTATTCTTTAGGCAGGTATATAAACTTGCGTGTGAGCCTTTTGGCAAAAAAGAGCTTTTGGCCCACCACAACCTATGGCCCTGAGTGAGCCATCCTGAAGAACCTATGACCAGCCCAGAATGTTGTTTGTTTACTTTTTGGTGGGTTTTTTTTTTGGTTTTTTATTAAAATCCTCTCTCTTTAAACTGTCTAATTAAACTGCATTTTGGTATTTTGTAAGCTGCTTTGGTCTCCATTGGGGAAAAATATCATGATAAAAATCCCTAAATAAATCTCAGTAGAACCAGAAACACTATTTGCATTTAACTTAAATATGTTTTGAATCCAGAATTCTTATAGCAGCAGCTCCCCTGGACATAAGTTGATGAGAGCAGTTGGAAGTGGTGTATAATACAGAACTTACTTAATGATTCATTATTTAGAATGCAATCCATTGCCAAGTTACATCAGTCTAACTCTGCATAGGACTGCACTGTTAGTTATTTAAATTCTAGCATCTATAGCAGTTAGGGAATTGTCAACTTTATAAACATCAAAAGATCATATACTATATAAATTCTTAGAGTGTCACTATGGGAGCTGTACCAGCACCAAACTATCACACAGGGGGAGGTATATCTTCTAGTTTGATTGTGAGCCTAGAATGAGACAAAAAATATTAGAGCCAGTTTGGTGTTACAGTACCAGACTAGGATCTGAGCGAACCAGGTTTGAATCTCTGCTCTGCTATGGGCCAGTCACACAGTCTCAGCCTAACTTATCTCACAGAGTTGTTGTGAGGATAAAATGGAGAAGCAGAGAATTATGTAACCCACCCAGGCTCTCCATAGGGGAGAAAGGTGGGATATAAATGAATTTTTTTAAAATTCCTCATTCCATTCTGTGCTCTAAGGTCCACAATCTGTCAAGAATTAAGTAGAGACACCTCCCCACTCACCTACAAGAACAATATTTTTCTGGCCTTCTTATACCACTGTTCAAACATTCTCACTTCCTATTTGGGAAAGTCATTCTCCTTGAAGGACTTTCAGATTCTTCCAGTTATCACTACATATATCCATTAAAAAAAGAGAGACTAGCAAATTCTATACTTAAACTGGATTTATAAAAGCAACAATATTTTGTTAATGTAAGGAAGCAATATAGTACAAGCATAACAGAGCAAGTCTCATAAAGTGAGCTTACAAAGATTGCATAACATTCAGCTCCCAATATCAGAGAAGAAGGTTGCAAGCATGTAGTTTTTTTCTTACCTATTCAAGAATGCATTGCCAAAACGACTGAGTTTGCGGAATGGCTTCTTTGGGTCCACTACAAGGGCATTTCCAGGAGTGCTCCCTTCAGTTTCTCCATACATCACCGCAATGAAAGAATCTGTAGTTGGCTCTGGACCAATCCTCATTCCTGGAAAATCCTGCTCTAACAGATACCTGTAATAATATAGGAGAACAAGATTACAAAGATGAAACAATAAGTGAAAACACAGAACACAAAAGGAAAACCTTTCTATTTCGCTCTTATTTACATATAACATTTTTATCCCACCTTTTCTTCAAGAACAAAGTTTGTCTCCATCTGATCCATGAGACAAACTTAAGAGGCAGGTTTGGCTGAGACACAGGGTCAAGCTAAACGAGATGCGAGGCAAATGTTCGTTCAAGTATCAAGTGACGCTATTTTACCTGGGAACTGTAGTTTTCAAAGACAAAGCCACAGGGGTTTGCTGGGGGAGAGAAATGATCAGTTCCCTCCCTTCCACGCTCTGGGTGGAATCTGCTGTTTAAATGTCTTATGAAAGTACTCAAGCCACATGCCAGGAGTTTAAAAAAAAGGTTTCATCTCCAGCACAATAAAGAGCCAAATGAGATTTGGAACCCTACAATCACAATTTACTTCAGCTGTTAGCCTGTTACTTAAAAAAAAACCAGCAGGCTCCTGTGCTGGTATGTGCATGCATACCTGTCTAACTTTCTCTTATATAACTACTGCCAGGACCAGGTGAGGGAAATTTTATTTTGGGGAAATAGTACAGAAGGAAAAGTTGAAAGCTTCTCTAGAACTAGTTCTGCAATCAAATTAACAGTCCCACATAGTTGCTTTAAAGTGTTTTTTTTTAAATGAAGGAGACCTCACAGATCCCCTGAATGACTGTCTAGTTTGAGCCCCAAGCAAAATATTTCATCATTTTTCTTAGCAGCCAGATTGTGCTGCTAAGGGAGCACAATCCCTTGTGCTGCTAAAGGCGGAAGGGAGAGACGGCTGAGCAGCCAACAGAGGCAGCAGACAGCAGTGAGGGAATCCTTCTCCCCCAGCAATCCTGCATGGCTTGGTCTTTAAAACTACAGTTCCCAGGTAAAACAGTGTATCACTGTTATTATTTCTTATTATGACATCATAAAATTAACTGTTAAAACATTATTGCTAGTGACTTCTTGTACTTTGGAGATGCTGAGAAGCTTTGCTGTGCTTCTAGGTTGATCCTGCTACAGGGCAAGCCGCTTTCATTCCTTTTAACAAATGAAACTTGAAATAAAAAAGACCCACTGCTACCTACACAATGGTATGCTTGGCTTCATGGAATATTTGAATGTAGTCAAATAAGCAGTCCACTATGAATATTTGAGTGGAATGCCCACTCTATTATCTGTACAATATTTATTGGAATACAAGGCAATTTTAGTAGCTTTTTAAAAGCGGGGGAATTGTCTTAAATTCAGATACATATTTATACAAACACAAATTAGACATGGGCATGAACCACAAAACGAACCAGATTTCATCACAAAATCGGCTGTTTTGTGGTTCACAAACTACAGTTCGTGGAAGTTCGTTCAGTTTTGTGAATTTCCATGAACTGTCTGCCGGTTCATTTGGTTCATGGATCAGCTGCTTGGTGGGGATTGCTATGACAAGCAGCCAATCCAAGCTGGTGAGGTTTGAATGCCCCTTTCTCTGGTGCTTCTCAGGAGGGAAAAGGGCATTTAAACCCCCAGATCAGCTGCTTGTTGGGGATCTCCCTGATAAGCAGCAGAATCAAGCAGGTGGGGGTGAAATGCTTTGCAGCAGCAGGGAAAAGGGCATTTAAACCAGAGCTGTGGAGGAGCTAGAGGCAACCTGTGCTGCTTTGTGCTGAATTGTGTGTGTGTGGGGAGGATGCACTTCCTGGATCGGGATTGACTGGGCTAGTAGAAGTGCAGGGGCAATCCCAGAGGCCATGGCTGCTGCGACAGCAGAGCCCTGCAAACCTTGCAGCTTGTATGGGGGGGAGGGGGGAAGATAGAGGCTGGCTGGCTCTCCTCTTTTGTGAGGAGAGTCTTAAATTCAAGGTGATCTATTTTTATGTATCTCTCTTCCTTTTTTTTTTAGGGAAGTCATCTTAAATTCAGGGTCAGCTTCATTTCCAGTAAATATGGTCTCAATATGCCACGTAAGAAAAGGCATTATAGAAATCTGCCACCTCTGGAATATGTAGGCATCAGAGGTTTCCAACTTTTGGGATATGACAACCCACAAGTCCAAATATACCTGAAACAGTGACCCAGCTAGGGGTAACTCAAGGTTTTCTGGCACCCTAAGCGAAATATGACCTTGGGGCCCATCTAGTCGAGCATTCCATTTTCTACAGTGACCAACATCACATCCTGCTATGAATCCTGACAAGTGGCATTCCAAAGTACACAGCCTTTGTATATGAGGGCTACAGTCCAGATTATTCCCTTTAAGATTCTAAGAACCCCACTCTAGTAACCATTAGGACACATTTTACTTGATTCTTTATCAATTAACATGCATATGCAGTTAAGAAAATAATACCAACTTGCGTATGACACAGAAGATACTGTTTATGGGGTCAGGTCTTAGTTCCCAAAGTACAGGTCAAAGCCTTGCCTCAAATTAAACACTGAAGTTGTTTCTTATGGAGATTAACTCATGATGATTTTCCTACAGAAATATTATTCTACATATTTGTATACAAGGTGCAGTTATGTGAAGTAATTAAAAACCTTTGCTGTATAACCTTTTTTTCCATTCAGGGTCAACTTCTTTTTGGGTCAATTCACTAATGGAAGATAAAATCTATTAAATTATATTACCTATAGAAAGACAAAGGAATTACAAGCACTATATCTTTGTCCATAGAGGACAAAGAGGGCATACCTATTACAGGATGGCTAGCCACTACTGAAGAAAAATACTGGTTTAGATTGACCCCCATTCTAGTCAGCGAGGCAATTTCTTACATTCTTAAGTTTGCTTTCCTCTGTGGCCTTTATTGGAATTCAAGTACTTGTGTCTGGTGTGTGAGTGCAAACCTGAACATAGTTACTTTTCAAAAAATCTTTTCTCCCTCTTGACATTTGTATTCATTGTTTGTTCCAGAATGACTCAGATTCTGTAATTTATTATATTGCAAACCAGCGTTTCATGTAGTGCTACCTTACACTGGGAGATGCAGTCATGTGGTCCGGGATGACAAATTTGGGTTACTGGGCAGAAGGCTAAAGGCCAGGCTCTCCAAGCAATTCTCAGAACTGCTACCTATTCCATGTGCAGGGCCAGTTAGACAGGCAGAGATTAAGGGTCCTAATGTGGATGAGAAAGTGATGCCAAGAGGAACATTTTAGTTTTGTTAGGCACTGGGGAACTTTCTGGGACAAGCCAAAACTATACAAAAGAAATGGGCTTTATCTGAACCAAAATGGAACCAGTCTAATAGCACTTATCAAAGACGGGGTCAAGCAACTTTTAAACTAACTTCTGGGGGAACGGCAATAGGAGTTGGGCAGCCTCTGGTTTGGAATTAATCATCTCAAAGGAATGGTATGGTAAATTCTTGGGGAAATGAAAGGTCTAGAGGATGTGATCAGGGGAGTGAGGAAATTGGAGGCTCGAGGAAAGCGAGGATCCTTAGAAAGGGAAATGAGGTACAGGTACCTGTATGCCAGTGTCTCCAAGCCAAGAGTGCTAGACTGCTTGGTGCTAAATGACAACGTAGATATAGTGGCCATTTTTCAGACAACTGCTGAAATGGGTAAAAATCAATGGTGCACTGTTATCCCTGGATATAAACGCAATAGATAGGACAGGGAGGTATGTGTTGTAGGAGATGTTGGTCTAAGAGCACACATAGGGTTAACCTGGCACTCACATTGATTGTTGCCCAGGAGTGCTCGCATGCTTTGCAGTGGGCTGATTTGGGCTCCAAATGCAGGAACGCTCCTGGGGCTGTGCAATGACATCACTGATGTCATCACACAGGGCCTGGGAACACTCCCACACTTTGCAGCAGGCCGATTTGAGGCCCAAATTAGTCCGCTGAGAAGCGGAGGAGCACTCCCAGGCCCTGTGCAATAACATCACTCCTTGGAGTGAGCCCAGGAGGCCTGTTCCCTCGCCTTCCCCGCCCCAGTCAGGTGAGTGGTGGCAGAGGGTTGGAGCACCTCCACCAGGGGATCCGGGATCCCTAAGCAGACAGCATAGACTCTAGTAAGCTGCAAAACATTAGGAGAAGAAACTCTTCCATGCATACCTATAAATATAATGCATGCTTCAAATCAGGAAAGGTACCAACAAGTTTAAAAGGAAACTCCAGTCAAGGAAGCCCTAAAAAGCACAAAGGCTTCTCTTAAAACTAGGAAGATTTCCCCAATTGAGGTGAACTCACAAAGATGAGCAGGGAGGATTTCATTTTCTCCTTCCCCACTATTTCCTCTTTCCCCCCTCCTGGCAACTTCCCTATCCGTCTCTCCTTCCAACCCACCAAACAATCTATATTTTATCTTTCCACTGTCTTCAAATATATTTATTATTTATTTACTGCTTTTATGCTCTGCCTTTAGGAACCCGCCTGAAACTTGAACCACTACAACACACTGGCTTCCATGGGATGGCTCCTGTTGAACAGTAGCAAGCAACTGGGCCTTTGTGAGTTATGCAAGTCACATCGTAGCAAGACACCTGGTGGTAGTTGCCGCCACATCTGTCCCCATGAGTCCTCCTTCAAAGGCCAAAATAGTCCTGCCCCTTACCGACAAAAAACCAAGGCTTCAACTAGTGATACTATTGTGGTTGCCTAGCAAAATGCAGAGAGGGGTTTGTTACTTAAAGCTATAGTCACTGCTTCTATTTTTTTTAACTTCACAGTGGGTTTCTTTTTTTAGTTCTCCATTTTTTCTGCAAACCTAGGACTTTTCTCAAGTTTGCAGAAAGAATGCCCTTGTCTGTTCATGAATCCAGTCTCTAGATTTGTATCCACAGATTTGACAATGCCAAGAATTAGATGTACTGATGTTACCATCTTTCATCTACTTTATAAATGCCTCATCCAAATAAACACAGGCAGATTACAATATCAATTAAAGTAATGAAGAAAGTATTTTATCCACTCTGCTGTTAGCATGGGAAGATTATGGATTTATGAGGCCAGCAGCCACTGAAGAAGCAAGAGTTCAAAGGAAAACTGTGCTATACAGGAAGACTATTTTAAGATAGCCTGCATCTTTCAGACAGACAAGTTCACACAACACACATCCTGTGGATGTTAAGAGGCTTTTTTTTTACTTCTTCCCACTGAATGGAACAAGGTTTTCACAACATTTTTTATAACAATGCCTGAAACCAAATCCCATTAATTCAGTTCTGTTTCCAGTTAAAACAAAGAAGTGAATTTCAACCTATATTGGAAACACTGTGCTTTGAGGATCCCTGGGGTTCCTCAAAAGATTTTATCATGGGGTTCTCCACAGAAGAAAATCAGCAATAGTGGAAAAGCTTTCCTAAACATGGCCACCAGTACTGACCCTTCTGCAGTGCAGGTGTGTGAACTCTCCAGGGTAAACTCTCCTCCAAAAGGGAGCAGTAGAATAACTAGGAAGCCCAATATGCCAGGCCAGGGCATCACCAGAAGGACCAAGGTAGTACACGGCCTGCTTCCACTTACATTACTTATTTATGTCATTTATAGTCCGCTTTTCTCACTGAAACTCAAGGTGGATTACATAGTGTGAGATTAATACAATTAGTATCAAGGCCATTTCCATACATTATCAAGGACATTTCCATAAACAATGCCATAGGATAAATAAATACAAGGTTACAAAGACCTAGTATTAGCAAGGATCCAATACAGAATCGGAGAATTGCTGAAACCGAACATAATCAGTTCTAGGACTGACATTAGACAACATGAAGCACAGGTAGTATACAGGAGTATATATTTAAATCGGCAGATAATATATAAAGCAACATATTGGTGAAGTCTAGGGACCATAGCAAATGTCTATGGTCTAATGATCATAACTCATTAGTGAAGCATCTGAGACCCCTCCCTACAATACCACCCTCCTATCTGAGTAAAAAGCCTTTTTGAATAATTTGGTTTTGCATTGTTTGTGGAAAGCCAGGAGAGTGGGGGCTCTCCTGACTTCCTCAGGCAGACTGTTCCACAGGGTAGGGGCCACCACAGAGAAAGACGATGTATGAGCTGCTGTTGATTTCGCCCATGTGCAGGTTGGCACCTTCAAGAGAACCTGTTCAGATGAATGAAGCTGCCATGGAGGGACATAGGGAGGCGGCCATGAAGAGCTTTGTATGTAATAACCAATACCTTGAACTGAGCATGGTAACTGATAGGTAGCCAATGGAGTGACTGGTGGATGGGAGTGATGTTCAAGCTCCTGCTTGCTCCTGATAAAAGTTGAGCTGTAGCATTTTGCACCAATTGGAACCTTCTAAACTTAGATGGGAGACCAATGTATAGTGCATTACAATAGTCAAGTTTTGATGTTACCATAGCATGGATCCAGGTGGCCAGGTCGGCCGTGTCAAGATAAGAAGCCATCTTCCAGATTAAAGTGAGATTGTAGAAAGCATTTTTTGCAGCCGCCTGACTTGTTTTTCTAGTAGTAGCGGTGGATCCAGTATAACCCCCTAGGCTCTTAACCGAGTCTACAAGGGTCAGACGAACTCCATCGAAAGTGGGGAGTACAGTGTCTTTCAAGATCTCTGACTTCCCAACAAGCATCAATTCCGTCTTGACTGGGTTCAATTTTAATTTATTTTTCAGCCATTTCACTACAGCTGTCAGGCTGTAGAAATCTAAGATTTCTACGGCATCCTGTGGATACCTGGATAGTGAGATATAGAGTTGGGTGTCATCTGCATATTGATGACATCCAGCCTCCTATAGGTTTTACACAGAGGTTGAATAACATGGGAGATAAGATTGCGCCCTGTGAAACCCCCACAAGATAGTTCCCATTCTGGAGACAGCTGATCTCCGACTGCAATCCTTTGAGTCCATTCCATGAGAAATGATTTAAACCAGTCCAGGGCACATCCTTTGATGCCCACTTCTGTTTCTAAATGCCTCAACATGATGACATGGTCTACTGTGTCAAAGCCTGCATGAGCTTCCCTGTGATGTTAGATAAATTCCTGGTGCCTTGCATGCCTGGTATTACAGAGGCTGTTAACTGGTACACAGGGCTTTTCCAGCCACGACCCACAAATTGTGGAATCTTTTGCACTGGAAGGTTAATCATATCCTTTCATTTTGTCTTTTTTCCCCCGACATGAGAAACATCTTAAGCAGCTGCCCATTGGGATGAAACACATGAAGCTGCCTTATACAGAATCAGACTACTGGTCCATTGAGGTCAGTGTTGTCAACTCTTGACTAGCAGCAGTTCTTAGGTAAATTTTTCACAGCACCTACTACCTGATTCTTTTAATTTGAGATGCTGGAGACTGAACCTTAAACCTTACCTTCTGCTTGCCAAGCAGATGCTTAATTACTGAGCCATGGACCCATGGCTTTTTAGAAACTTGTCAAAAACATCTTATTCCAGAGGGCATTTTTTTGCATTTAATAATGACATTCTATTTTTAACTGTAAACTATCCCAAGGGCATTTTTTTATAAGCAGAAAAGCAGGATATATGTCTTCTCAACTAAAAAAAGGGGGGCCACCACAGAATCTTTTCTAGCACTCAGAGGTTCCTGTAGCAGATATGTAGACATAAAGTCAATGAGGAAAGGTTTCCTTGAAGGCAGAAAGATGGCAAACCACTAATCTAAGAACACTTGCTACTGAAATATTTTGTTAGCATAAACAAACTGGATCTTGGGAGAAAAAGATCCTCAGGTCAGTCCAACAAATGTTATACTGGCAAAGTCATGATAAAGAGGGCAGGCCTTTTCCTGTTGCATGAACACTCCACTTGGGAGTTACCAGGCTGAGAACTATCTTTGCCTTATAAGTATACATAGGTAGGATTTGAAATAAAATTCACAGCATCTGGAACCAATAAGGAAGTCCTGCATTTAGAAAGCCAGGAGGCTGAATTGGTTAAGAAATCACAGCAGAAGTACAGCAAATGTGGCATTTCCAGAGGGGCATTTTATGTTCTGTCTCATAATTAGACTGAATGGTTAAAAAGAGATAGCTGGTTACAGTACTAAATTTCTCTACATGTTCACATTCTCAGAGTACATAGAGAAGACTAATGGGAAATGGAGGAGTATCTTCAGTCTATCTATAAAATATGTACTTCAGTCTATCTTTAAAATATGTACTTTAGTGATATAAGGATTTGTAAAAACAAAACATCCCCCCAATGTTTTATTTAAAAAACAACAACATTCTTCACACATTTTCTACAGCCTGGCCAAATAAATAAATAAATAAATAAATAAATAAATAAATAAATAAATAAATAAATAGGAGTTGCACTAAAACTATTGAGAGGTCCTGCTAAATTCTTCAGTTATCTTTTCAGTATTTAACATGAACATTTGGTAAATTAGACATCATGATTTGATAAACAAGACTGTAACACTTAAATCATTTAAATTTAAATGAAATTTTCTGTAAAAGCTTGAATGCTATACAAGAATATTGTCTTAAAGAATCTTGGGCATTAGAGCTTGGCTGTAAACGCTAAAAAAAATAGTATTCATTTTGAAAAGTTTTTAAGCAAACAGAACAGTGCACTGGCAAAAGGTATTTATTTACTTATTTTCTGCCCTCATTAAGAGCCACCAAAGAATTGTGGGTGGATTTTTTAAAAAAAACTTGCTACTACAGTTGTGGTACATATGTAGAGTTAAAAATGCTCTTATCCTGTGCAAACTAAAATATTGTTTTGGGCAACTTTTTAAAGGGCACAATTTTGAAAAAAATTCTGCATTGCAATCACTTCAACAAAACATATTGCGCACCCTCCAGTATTGTTCCAGGCAATCTCTGTTGTGCCTATCCCAACAGAAACTACAGGTTCTCAAAGTCACTGTCCTTACAGTTGAATCCCTCCACTTTCTCGACTCTCAAGGGAAGCGTATTACTCTTGTCTGTTTGCAAATGACTGTATGTGAAACAAGTTGGGATATTTACCTAGGGGGTGTAATATTGACATTATGACGGTAAATATTACACACATCAGTAATATGACAATAATATGGCACAAAGGAAAAGGGAACCCTAATGTACTGACCAACAAGTTATTTACATGTATTTAGAAGGGGCTGCAAAAGAGACTGTCCTACTGACACTATATTTATATTTCTCTATACAATTCCCATGAAGGTATAAAACCCGGAACCAGTAATATTTTTAAAAAGGTATCCATTGTATGAGAAGACGTATGTTAGATTCAAAGCACACAATCTGCAGTGCCAATGTAAAAAGAGCTTATGTAGCCCATCTAATAAGCCAAGTTCTCTCAGACTGCAAAATGAAACAGCAACTCTAGGCACAGTTACTCCATCCTAAACCCTGTGAAATCAAAACTATTATCTATATACCAAATTCGGGTTGCCAATAACAGAAAGGCCTCTGCTCTTTGCTGTCCTTCCCTTGAAGACTCATGAAAACCACAAAGCTATTCACACCCTGACCCTCCCAATACTAACCCAGATGCAGTGGGATACTGTAGTAGACTTCAGGATCAAATGAATACACTTGCTAACACTTATGCCAAATTATGTGTGGCCTTAACGGAAACAAGTGTGAGTGCACATTTATTTAAGTGTACTTTCTTCACACTTTTATGAGAGACAATAACTGAAATCAGGTAACCCCCATGTCATCTCAAAACAATTCATCTGGCTTTTTCTGTGCAAGGATAGCTGAGTCTAACCTGTACTTTAGCCTTTCTTCAATGACACACTTTTTAAAGGGCAGGCAGTGGGGCAGGTTACAAAAGGAACAAATTTGGAAAGTCACTCTTATCACCAAGAGAACTAGTCCTGAGGGGAAATGACCCCTTTCCTTTAACAGAAACTGGAAACCGGCAGTTGACCTTTTTATGACAGGGAGGTAAATAACATCCCATTAAAGGTCTATTAAAATGACAGGATAGTTTTCGCCAGGCCTGTTGGCAACCCCAAGGTCAGTTGTCTGTAAGAGAAAATCAGTTTTAATGACCTGGTTGGTTAAGATTCTTGTCATTTTTTTTCCCCAGCCAAGGTCCCTGCTATGTTATGCCCGCTGTTCAACTATAGGCGCATCGCACACAGCGGGAGAGCTGGGCAATCCGGGGCGGGGCGGGGGGTATGCTTGCCTAAAGCAGGGAGGGAATCAAAGAGACACGTCCGGGCAAGGCGCGCCATTTGCTGCCGAGGCGGGGGCGGTGCTTTACCTGATGAAAGTGGTCTTGCCCGTGCTGTATTGGCCCACGAGGAGCACCATGGGCTTGTTCTCAAAGTCGGCGCTCTCCAGGGCGGGCGAGTGGAACTCATGGAAGCGGTAATGCTCCTCCAGCGGCAGCAGCTTCTTAGCATAAAGCTCCTTCAGGCCGCCCGTCACCGTCTGCACCACGTCCTCGGTCTCCCCGTTCCGCTGCCGCCCGCCCTGCTTCCCCAACCAGCTGAACATCCCGAAGGCCGGCGGTAGTGGTGGTGGTCGCGGCCTCTCGCTCCCCGCTCAGCTCGGAAGGCCAAGCCGGCAGATGACGGGACTCGCCCTTCCTTCCTTCCTGCCTGCATCACTCGGGTAGCGACAACGCCCCTGGGGCGGAGGCTGAATGAGCCGCTGAGCTGCCCTTTTTTCCCCTCCCCGAGCCGAGTTGCTGAGCGTTTCACGTCTCCAGGGCCAGGAACCTGTTTTAGGCGGCAGTTTCAGAAAACTAGAAGACGAAAAGGGATAGTGACTTTTTAAAGCGTGTCGTGTCGCTAAGTTAATTTGAGGCTGAATCGGTGGAAACGTGTCAGTTCGAGTGTGTGTGAAGTAATAATGAAAGAGTGCCTGCCTTTGAGCGTGTGCACACGAACACATCGGGGGTGGGAGCCGAAGTGAGACTTTCGAGCAAATTTGAACAGTTTATATTTAGGAATGAACAATTTCCCTCTCTGTTCGGTAATCACTGCCAATGGGAAAAGGAAAGAAGTGAAAAGGCTTCCCAGCGCCAGCATTCAAAATTTCTAGCGCCCCCCCCCCCCGCCCCGGCTCTCATACCACTCATAGAAATGGTGTGCTGTTAACGGACCAGTGCCTATGGAATTGTTCAGGACGCTTTTGACTGTAGTTTATGGTATTGTCTGTTATATGTATTGTCTTGTTCTTACTGCATTGTTTTCTAATTTCTGTAATCCAGTTTTTGCATGCCTTGTGATAGGTCCTGTGTTTTTTATTGCATTGTTTTCTAATCTTATAATCCAGTTTGATTATATTGTTTATTGTATGTTTTATACTGTTCCTAAATATTGTAATCTGCCTTGATTCGCAACAAAAAAGACAGATTTTAAATAAAGTAAATGAAAACAAGAATGCATATTTAAATTTATTAAATCTGGTTAAATATCACACCTGTCAGTTTAAGAAAAACACAAACAAACTCAGAGTGGTTTACATCTATACAGTTTACAATATAATACAGTTGAGTGATCATAACTCAAATTTAATCCAGACAGGACTGAGGTATTGTTGATTAGTGATGGAGCCAATCGAGGATTAGGTGGTCAACATTTTTGGAACATGTTGTACTTGCCCTGTAGGATCAGGTTCATAGGCTGGAGATGGTCCTTTTTGTGGCCATACTTCTAGACAAGTAAATTGTGGAGATGACCAGGAGTGCTTTCTGCCTCCTTAGACTTGTTTGTTAGTTGTAGCTGTTCTTGGAGAAATCAGATCTGACCACAGTTACACATTCCTTGGTAGCCTTTGAACGATGTACAGCTGGTGCAGAATGTAGAAGTAGGGAGTCCTTATGAAGACCCAATGCAGAGAGCCCATCATTTCAATATATCTGCTGCTTTTTGTTTGCTGATTCCAGGCAAACTTCAGAGTGCTGGTGGTGACCTTTTAAGCTCTAAGTGACCTAAGACTGGGGCATCTGAAGATTACTTCCACTTGTAAGTATCTCTTCTGACTCTAAGCCCTAGGGGCCTACTCTGAATACCCCCCGTTGACTGAGGTGAGATTGATACGCTCAACAGATGGATCCTTTTCAGTTTTTGCACACACACCCCACAACAGTGATCACTGCTCCAAGGAAAGTCTACTGGGTTGTTACCAATATGTGGCTGACACCAACCTCTATCTTGTGCTTCCAGCAGATCCAGGGGAGGCTGTAGAAACTCTGAACCAGTGTCTGGAGGCGGTTTTGGAGTGGATGTGAGCTAATAAACTGAAATTTAATCCCAACAAAATGGAAGTGCTACTGGTGACACAGAATTTGTTTCATTTGTTCTGGAGGAGGTTACACTCTTCTTGAAAAAATAGGTTAATTGTTGGGGGGTACTCTTGTACACAGAACTGCTGCTGGATAAGTAGATGGCAGCTGTGGCCAGGACTGCCTTTTACCAGCTTCAGCTGGTTAGCGAGCTGCAGCTTTTCCTGAGCAGAAAAGATCTGTCCACTATGATGCACGCCTTGGTTACCTCTAGATTAAGTGGGGCTGCCCTTGAAAAGTGTTTGGAAACATCAACTGGTACAGAATTCTGTAGCCAGGATATTGAATGGGTTGAAGGGACCATATCACTGCAGTCTTGGTGCATCTACACTGGCACCCATCCTCTTTCTGGACACAATTCAAGGTGCTGGTGTTGACCTTTAAAGACCTATCTCTATATTGGGACCAACATACCTGAAAGTCCACATAACCAAACCTACTCAACCACTGTGGTAGTCTTCCAAGGCCCTGTTTTGTGTGCCTTACCTTCTGAGATAAGGTGTGTGGCAACCCAAGAGTGGGCCTTCTCAGCTGTGGCACCAAAACTCGAACTCTTTTCCCAGGGAATTTCATCTGCCCTCTTGTTGCCATCTTACTCCAGTGGATGAAGACTTTTTTTGTTTGGTTTGGTATCCTCTCAATGATTTTGCATTCCTTTCCTATGTTTTAATTGTTTTTATGTGTTTGTATATGTATTTTTAGCTTTGGTTTTACTTTAATGTATATGTGTTTTTGTTGGTTTTAACAGTTTTTAAGATGTGATTTTATTATGTACGTTTTTAATCTGCTAGCTGCCTTGGTGACCCTGATGGTGGCAGAAAGGCAGCGTATAAATCTTGTAAATAAACTATTTTTATGTTTACTTAAAACATTTATATTTTAGATAGCATTGAGGGCCAGGTAAGTTTCTTTAACAAGTGAAGATGTTAATTGTTTTTACTGCTGATACTTTTACCCTACTTTGCTGTTCAGACTATTCAGACTTAGCAGCCTGAATAGTGCAGCTTAGCCTGGGCTTGTCAGAGCTTGGAAGCTAATCTGGGGTCAATGACAAACCACGAATGCTAGTCTCTTGCCTGGAATACCCTGAGGATGGGGCTTGCCATTTTCTTGTTATTACTTGTTTAAATGTACTACTATCTCAATTTTTTTTTAAATGTGATATGTTTTAGTTTTTTATCTGGTTAATAGTTTTAGAGGCTAGTCATATAATGGATATAAATACTTTATATTCATTGAGGGATGTACTATGGTGCCATAAATCATGCTCTTTGTATATACACACTGTAAACCGGGGAACACTAGCAAAACCAGGGTGGATTTGATTTAAATTGAATTGATTTAAATCATGATTTAAAGACTCCTCACACTTAGCTTCTTGTGCAGATCTATTCTACTCCCAACAATCTTCTATTCATTGAATTTTTTGAAATTTTAGCATTTAAGAGGTAAGGGGTTGGTTCTGTGTACAAAGATTTGCAAAGGAACAATGGGATTAAGGTCTTTTTCTAAACCATATATGTTTATTTCATAACCTTTTTGCTGTGAAGAAGAGACATGTGATCTCCGCAGACACAAATTCACAGGTTTGAGAACTGTAAAACCAAGTATCTATGACAATATCTTCAAGAAAGAAAAATTGCCCAATAATCTTACAGAAACCTCTGGAAGAGCATGACATTGTGAATGGATTAATGGAATTTGTTTACTAAAATTTAAACATTGCATGAACATACAACCTCACAATACAAATTAAAAACAAATCCTTATTTCATGATGATATCCTTTGGACTATAATGTATCTTAAATAGAAAACTATCTTTAGGTAGATTTTTCCTCAAAAAATTTTTATTTAAAAAATCCAATTTTAAAAAATCCGATTTAAATCAATAACATCTGATTTGTTTTTTTAAAAAAATCATTGATTTTTATACACCCTGAGCAAAACTATCTTCTGTGGTTGTTGTGGGTTTTCCGGGCTGTATTGCCGTGGTCTTGGCATTGTAGTTCCTGACGTTTCGCCAGCAGCTGTGGCTGGCATCTTCAGAGGTGTAGCACCAAAAGACAGAGATCTCTCAGTGTCACCTCTGAAGATGCCAGCCACAGCTGCTGGCGAAACGTCAGGAACTACAATGCCAAGACCACGGCAATACAGCCCGGAAAACCCACAACAACCATTGTTCTCCGGCCGTGAAAGCCTTCGACAATACATAAAACTATCTTCTCTCATTTAGGAAACTGATTACTATTTCAGTTTCTCTTCCCCACTTTTAGTAGCACAATGAAACTGAAGAAACTATCTTCAAACAATAGAGAAAGAGGAAAGGTCTGGGTCAGAAAAATCTGCTAAGGAGAACAAAGTGTCAATGTAGAAAGTTCCAGTAATTAGAGATACTGAATGATTGTAGAATGAAATGTAATTGTTCTTATCCTTATTTTTTTTTAATTACTTCTCATTAATATACAGAAGTCGATAAAGTATTTTACTGTGACAACATTGGTTAAATTCTTTGAAAGGGCAAAATACCACCGTTTTAAAATCCATAAATGCCTAATAATAATTTGGTTTTTCACCAGGGCTCGTTTCAAGGGGGAATGCACAAGAACGCAGTTCCAGCAGTTCCCCGAAGAGGTCACATGCCAGGTTGCCCCGCCCACCTGACTCTTGGCCATTTTGGGCCTGTTTTGGCCTAGATTGGGGCTGAAACGGCCTGGATTGGGCCTCTGACAGGTGGTGGATCACTCTCCCACTCAGCAGCGGCCCGATCCTGACCATTTTGTGCCCTTTTTCAGCCATTTTTTGCCCCCTTTTGCCTTTTTGGACCTAATTTCGGTCCTGAATGGCCAGCATTGGGTCCAAAATAGCCAGAATACATGATGTCAGGGGGTGTGGCATATGCAAATCAGTTATGCCAATGACACTTCCAACAATGGCAAGAGGCGTGGCATATGCTAATGAGTTATGCTAATGAGTTCCTCCAACTCTTTTTCTACGAAATGACTGTTGAATAGTGTGTATTGAGTGTGACTGCACCAGCTTAAGGAGGATCCACAAAGAGTCCACACCTTGTTTGTTTAGTAAAGGTGTATAATACAATTTATTTATAGGTGGATTAAGAGCAATATATACAAGTTTATAGTCCAGAGAGACAAAGTGCTTCGCCTACACCTGGACTTGCAAGAAGCCCCAACCATACTGTACGTGGTAGCTATATATACATGTAGACACCCAATCAGATACATGCATGAGTTTAGCTGAGTCATTCACTCCATGGTCTCCTGACTCTTAAGTTAACCATCTGACTCTATGTCACCTGATGTGTCTACCTGTCATACTGATCGTTCTGATCTAAAGCCTCTGCACACTGGCTTTTGACACTTAGATATCAACAATGACCACTGCTTTTCACTCCGCTGTTGAAAACTGAAGAAGGGATTTTGTTATAAGTATTCTACTTAAAGAAGTTATACTTTTTGTAAACTGCTGTGTGCCATTTGCAAAGTTGTATTTACAGTAATGGAATGTGCAACTAGCTTTTCCTCATTCAGGAAATAACTGGATGACGATAGGAAACAGAACATTTTGACACTGGTATATTGCAGTTGAAAGTCTCTACATAAAACAGTAGTAGTTATTTTAAACAGGATCCAGCCATTTGTTCTTACATTTCCCAGTGCAGCCAATGTGATCTGTGTCCACATAGATTTTAGTGTGTGGATTGATTATCTTGGGAGCTGCATAAAAATAACTAATTTTGTCCCAAGTCTGAACAATCCTCACACATACAAGCAAGCCGTCTACACGCTTAAGATGTATTTGGCGATGTGATCTCTGATGACCTCTGCATATGGAAAATCCTATTCATTACCCCCACAAAAAAACAAACAGGTGATTGGTGCTGTTAGATAAAACTAATTGGGGGTCTTTGTGTGAAGATTCTTATGCACAGTGTGAAAACCACCCCTGCATAGGAAGACTCTCTTGATGATGATGATGATGATGATGATGATAATTGCACTTATATACCACTCTTCTAGACAGATTAGTGCCCTGCTCAGAGAGGTGAACAAAGCCAGCGTTATTATCCCCACAATACAGCTGGGGAGCTGGGGCTGCCTTACCTAAGGCCACCTGCTGAGCTGATGTGCAGAAGTGGGATTTGAAGAAGCAGAGTGCTGACTCGTAGTCCAACCACTTAACCAACAGTATTTTTGTTGCATTTCTATCATAACTTGTTCACAGCACTTCCTAGAAGCTTTTAAAAAGTTTATTTATAAAGCACTATTAGCACTATTATCTATTAGCAGAGCTTAATTAACACAAGCGGCTTTTGTTTTAAAAATAGCACCAGTTTTACTGCAATGTTGTGCATACATAAACTGCACAGAACCCATTAAATAATACTTTAAAAAAGAAAGCAAACCAACCAATCCAAATCCATCAGAAACAGATTTTTAGGAGAGAGGTCTTATTTCTTAATGCATAAAATATTTTGAGTGTGGAAAGTGACAACAGTATTTTTGTTGTGTTTCTATCATAACTTGTTCACAGCACTTCCTAGAAGCTTTAAAAAAGTTTATTTATAAAGCACCTAAAATCACTGAGTACTATATAAATTAAAACAGGATCACAAACAAATTTAATGATAACCTATACTAGGAAAGGTGGTGGTGGAGAGTGCCATCAAGTCATAGCTGACTTATGGCAACCTCTGGTGAGGTTTTCATGGCGAAAGACTAACAGAGGTGGTTTGCCATTGCCTGCCTCTGCAACCATGGTCTTCGTTGGAGGTCTCCTATCCAATTACTAACCAAGGCCAACCCTGCTTAGCTTCTGAGATCTGACAAGATCAGGCTCACCTGGGCTATCCAGGTCAGGGTACTAGGAAAGGTAGGTCAACAGGAAAGAGCCAGGCTGAACAGATGGTTCTATGTCCATCTTTTATTTGGTGACTGCTTCACTCAACAACGAAACTGTATTGTTTAATTGTCAATCAAACTCTTGCCTTTATGACCAGCTGATTTTCTAAAATCTGTTGTAGGTGTTTCATTTCATAGAAGAAGTTGAACACTGTCTTTAATATTTATTTAATGGGCTACGTTGCACGTTAGATTTTGTTCCCTTTCCTTCCAGATTGAAATGTGTCTTCTGTTCTACAGTGAAGACTGTTTTTATGTTGCTTTTTACGTTCCACTGCTAGGCGCAAAGCCTTGATAATCTTGTCTTTGTTATTCATGATGTTGTACTGACTCAGTTTTACCAGCTTGTCAAAGTCTTCCTCTGAATATCGTAAAATATTTATATTGTAAGGACCAACAGTACTAAGATTAATTATACCATCTTCCATCTCATCAGGACTACGCTTCACACCTGTTGTTAAAGAAAAAGATGGTCTTACTATTATTGAGAGAAAAGTATCACCTTAAGATTGTCTATGTCAAAAATACATAACAGGTCACAGATTGACAGTGCAATCCTACTGATTTCAGTTTATATATTTATACCCCTCTTTTGACCCCAATGAGGATGCAAAGTGGCTCACAACATCATTCTTCCATCCTCCAGTTTATCCTCACAACAACAACCCTATAAGGTAGGTTAGGCTGAGACAGAGTGACTGGCCCAAGATCATTCAGTGAGTTTCCATGGCATAGTAGGGATACCAGATCCCTGGTAGGGTGGCAAAACTCCCAGCCCCATCTTTTTCCCCTTGACCCTACTCACCTGGCTGGGAGGGGAGGAGGGGGAGGCAGGCTGGAGGGTGGGGAGGCAGGCTGGTACAGTGAAATGGCTCGCATGTGCACCCCGATCACTTCTGGTGCAAAACCAAAAGCTACAAGGTCTCGGTGGGGCCAAACTGGCCCCAAACATACCACAAGTTAACATCACTGAAGGGCTTTTGGAGCATGTGCGTAGAGCACGGCTCAGGGCTTGCCACCTGCCAGCTGTCCTCATCCCCTGCTTTCAAGGTAAGGGAGCTGGCAACCCTATGGTAGAGTGAGGATTTGATGGACTTACAAATGTATAACTCTGCATAGGATTGCCTGTTAACTCTGTTTTCTGTCTGTGGCTCCTCCCACATGGGGACAATTTCCCACTGTGCTCACATTGGTGCTCACAATGTATACCAATGCAGGTATACATACACTATAAGGCAAGCGGAAACCCAGAAAATGAACAACTGCATGACAATAGCATATGGAAACTAAAACACTGCCATTTGTGAGGGATCCTAGAGCAAAATCTCCATGTGGAAGCAACCAGTACACATTTTTATTTCTTGTGATATTCAAGTTTTCTGGTCTCATAATAACTGTAAAAGTTGGCTTTTTGATTTGCTCAAATGAGGGATTTGTATATGCTTATTTGAATATATTTGAGGCACCAGTCAATAAAGAAAAATCACACAGTAAATGGCAAATTAAAAAAGAAGGGACCTCAACACCAGCACATTTCGTTTCATGATGCACAGCAGTTTTCCGTTGCCAATTCAACGAATTCATGCTTGCATTCTACAACTATTGCCTGTTGCTTAACAGGAACAAACATCTCTTGTGCTGAACATGCACTAGATGATAAAGACATATAATGGGAATCATACAAGGAACTTTGTGGTTGTAAAATTACATCTTGGTATATATCTAAACTGTCTGGAAATATGTTCCTTGGTAAGGAGTTTACAGACTAATTTTAGCCAAGATATATCACTGTTAATTGTTTGTACTGAAAATGCAGTGTATTGAAAACCATGCCTCTGAGATTCATTTCTTTCTACAGATGAGATAACTGAAATATAGGTAGAACAACAAATTCTGAAGAGGTAACTATGTCAGACTGTTGCAGCCAAGCTATTTGTGGTTTCTTAAATGGAAATACATTTATTGTGGTATTTGTGAGCCTGAGCTGTTTATCACAAGCAATGTATGTGATCTCTCTTAATTTGTATTGCTGAGCTAGACTTTAAAACTGGTTCTTATTGATCCAAGCTCATTACTTTATTCAACATGTTTGATTTTTAATCTTAAAAAAATGTGGCAATACAAACACGAATCTTTCATGTCTTCCTTTGTCCTAAGTCAGTGATAATAAAATAAAGACAACAAAACCTTACCTGGTGCTTTGTACTCTCTGAAAGTATCATTAACTAAGGTGAAAAGAACCACTATAGGAGTCTGAGGGCTTTCTTTATCTCCAACTAGATAGCACTCCTTCACATCCTTTTCTTCTTCTTCATTTGGGATATTTTGGGGAAATGGGATTCCTTGTTTTGAGAAATACTTTGAGGCTTCTTTCAAGGGCTGTGTAATTACAGGGAGAGAAATCCAGACAAGATGTTAGAATCTCCACTTGACAAACTTGGAATGCATTCATATATACATCTAGATATTGGCAGTCTGTACATTTTTTCAGAGTGTGATGTGTTACCTATATATTTATGATATCCATGTAATATGCCCAGTAACATGCATTCCTTAAAAACAATCCTAAAAGCAATCCTGTTAATTACTTCTAGAATATGATTAATGCATGATGCAGACACCATATGTGTTATGTGCCGTCAAGTTGCATCCAACCAATGGCGACTCTATGAAGGAAAGACTTCCAAAATGTCCTATCATTAACAGACTTGCTCAGATCCTGCAAACTGGCTTTAATTGAGTCAAGCCATCTCATTTTAGGTCTTCATCTTTTCCTGTTCATGGTCATAGACCCAGAAGAGTTAGCCGTGTTAGTCTGCAGTAGCAAAATAGCAGAGTCCAGTAGCACCTTTAAGACTAACCAACTTTATCATAGCATAAGCTTTCGAGAGCCACAGCTCTCTTCGTTGATGCATCTGGTTAGTCTTAAAGGTGCTACTGAACTCTTTGCTCTTTTCCTATTGGCTTCCACTTTCTCCTGTGGTCCTGGAGTGGGGCAGTCAAGATGCTGGGTAGCTCCTCCTCCTTCTTACGCAGGGTCGGACGAACAAAGTTGCGATCCTAGGGGGAGGGGCTCCCAGGCTCTTCAGTTTTTTCCGGCCCTGCTCAGCAGGGGATGTATTTTTCTTTGCTCTTCGAGAGCAGCGATCCTTTGGAACATTCAGAGAGAAAGGCGTGGGCTCGTGGGGATATAGGAAGGACTTGTTCCTCCTTCCCCTCCACCCCTCCCCTCCCAACATTGGAATTGCAGCAGGAGCCACGGGGAACGAGCCGCAGAGCCGACGATCCTAGCCAGCTAGGACCCGGCGTCTGCTGAGGCACAGGAGAGCGGAAGAAGAACGCCACCGCTGCCACAACCGGGGAGGAAAGCAAACGTCTCCCAAGCGGCAGAAGCCTCGATTGCCGCGCCAAACTGTGAGTGAAGGCTTTCGCCTGCTTAAAGCCTCCGACGGGGCGAAAGGATCAGGAGGGTTGAAAAGTGCTGGTAAAGCCAGAGATAGTCCTGAACGTTGCGGCTGGGTTCTGATTGGTCTAGAACTGAACTACCCTCTTGGCAAAGTGGAGTCCATAGTCTCTCTGATGGGACGGGCTTCCCTGTTACTGGGTCCTTAGTTGTGCTGTTTGTGGGAGAAGTCTGATAAAAAAAAGGGGGGGAAACCTTTTATTTTAAAACGGTTCCTGCTTACTTTCACTTTTAGGCAGGAAGATTTTGGCGGGAATGACTTCAGAAGCCAGCATATCAGAGGCAAGGGAGGCTATTACAATGTCTAGCAATTTAGAGTCTTCTATTGCCTTAAGGCCTACATACTCCAATCAAGGGGAGAACCTGGGAAGTAGTGATCTGGATTTGGCAGGGCCAGATGTGAAAGCCAATATTCTAGCATGGCTAAGCACAGAAATCAAGAAAGGACTGGACTCAGCAGTCAAAGATCTTAAGGCACAATTAGTCGCTCAGAGACAAAGCCAGCAATGGCCTGGCACCTCGAAAGGGAAAAGGCCTGCAAATCCTGCTACACAGATCAAACCAAAAAAGAGGAGATCAGACCCTCTGGTGGATGACATTTCCAGTGTCTCCGATGAGTCCCCCTGGGGCTCTGAAGTGTCTCAGCAATCCTCTGATGCTGAAGAAGGAGAATTGTCTGAGGAGGAAGTCATGGAGATAAACCAGTCCCAAACCAGGCTTTTTCCTCCAGAAATGTTTTCTACACTGTTTGCAAAGGTGCTGAGAACCTTAGAAATTTCTCCTTCTGCTACAGGAGGTACACAAGTGGAACCCACATACCCCCAAGGCTTGGAAAGAGCACTGCCTAAAGGGGGTCCGAAGCAGGTAGGGGTGCCGCTACCAGCTATTTTCCATGATGTTCTGAAAACAGAGTGGGATAACTCGGCAAAACCTAAGCTCTATCAATCAGTTTTTCACAAGTACTACTCTTTGTCAGCTAACGACTCCAAGAAGATCAAACTCCCCACAGTAGATGACCCCATCTCCAGCTTGGCAACGTCTTCGGTACTACCTATGGATGCTGAGGGTATGCCTAAGGACCCTTCAGATAAAAAGACTGAACAAGCGCTGTGCAGGAATTTTGATGCATCTGCAGCATCTCTTAAATCCTCAGCAATGGGGTCCTTATTTGCAAGAGCGGCCTTTACGTGGGCATCAGACCTGGCATCTGCGGATAAAGAGGTACTGAAGGAAATCAGAAATGAAGCAAAGAAAATAGCGTTGGCAGCGGCCTTCTCTGCAGATGCCATACTGGACTCCTTTCAGATGTCCTCTAGGGCCATGGGTTTTAACGGAACACGTGTCTCAGGAATTGGGATGTGGATCCACCAGCCCATAGTAAGGTGGCAGCGATTCCCTTTTCAGGCACCAAACTCTTTGGGGAAGACCTGGATAGATTCTTGGTGGAGGATGCTGAGAAAAAGAAGGTCCTGCCATCTAAGAAAAGGGACTCCAAGTTCAAAGGGAAACATTTCTTTCGTGACTATAAAAGACCCGCCAGGCAAACTAATGACAGACCATTCAAGGGCAGGTGGCAACCTAAACCCAGGTCAGATGGCAGATCCTTCAGCTTCAGAAAGTCGTCCACCCAAAGCAAAGGACAGAAAAAAGGTGGCCAAGCATGACTACCCGGCGAAGCGGAAGCTTGGACAGGTCGGAGGCCATCTCTAGGACTTTACACCTCAGTGGAGGAAAACAATTTCAGACAACTGGGTACTGGAAGTAGTATCCAAGGGTTATTCCTTGGAGTTCGACAGGGTGCCACGAAGGCGTTTTCTCCAAGTTCTCAGGAATCCATCTCAGACGAACCACCTGAAAATGGTGGAAGCTATCAGGCACCTCCTTCGGATCAAGACGATAGAACCGGTGCCTGCATGGCGCAGCTGCTCCAGCTGTGCAGAGATAATTGAGACCGAGACGCAAGGGGGGGGGGGAAGAAGTCCTGATCCTGAATATAATCTGTATTGTATAAGACCTACCAATCTGATAGCATATTAGAAAGTTAACTTTTAAGAAAAATTGCAGCATGAAGGGAATACAAGACATGTAGTGTAGTGTTTGTTGTTTGTATGTTGATTTTCCCTTTTCCCAGTTCTCCCTTCCCTTTTTTTTCCCCTCCCCTTTATACTTTTGTAGTCTTCTGTAGTTTTTTTTATGTTAGATATTAAAAAATAATAAAAAAACTTAAAAAAAAAAGAACCGGTGCCTGCACATCTTCAAAAGCAGGGAGTGTACTCGGTCCTTTTTATGATTCCAAACAAAAACGGAGACATACGGGCCATTCTGGACTTGAAATGGTTGAACCTTCACATAAGATGGTGACCCTGAAGTCCACTGCAGGGGCCTTACAGCAAGGAGACTTCTTGGCCTCCATAGATCTGTCCAAGGCCTATCTGCATATCCCTGTCAGGGCTTCACACAGGAAATTTCTACGTTTTGCCTACAACGGGGAGCATTACCAAAACAGGGCTCTCCCGTTTGGTCTGAAATCCTCCCCAAGGGTATTTACAAAAGTTCTGGTGACCTTAGTGGCCTTCCTCAGGGTGCAGGGGATCGCCTTGTCGCCCTACCTCGACGACATCTTGATAAAGGCGCCGTCCCGGGCGTCGGCCCAGAGGGTGGTGGAGACCACCACGAACTGTCTGGAGAGTCACGGCTTCATCATCAATCGCCAGAAGAGCATACTTACCGTGACGCAGAGAATCTCTCACCTGGGGGTAATAATAGACACAATGGTGGGCAAGATGTTCATATCTCCAGAGAGACAACAGAAGATCCTGACTATGTTAGAGACAGTTCAGACAAGGAAAGTGATGGAGGTTATGCAACTTTCCAAATTACAAGGAATGATGTTGTCGTGCCAGGATGTCCTGCAGTTGGCCAGATTCCATACTCGGCCTCTACAGAGATTCTTGCGACCCTTTCAAAGAGTCATCACGCACAGGTGGTACAAGAAGGTGGAAGTTCCTCTCACACTGTTACAGGATCTGTCCTGGTGGATGGAACTGGGCAGGTTCGCAGAGGGTTCTCTCCTCAGGGAACCCAAGAGAGTGACTCTCACAACAGACACGAGTCTGAAGGGTTGGGGTGCCCACATGGAGGGGCAGATAGCTCAAGGGGAGTGGCTTCCCGAAGAGGCAGAGGCCAGCATAAACCTCCTGGAGCTCAGAGCAATATGGAACGGGCTCCTGGAGTTTATGGACAGTCTGAAAAGGAAGCATGTGATGGTCCTCACCGACAATATGACGGCGAAGGCCTATATAAACAGGCAAGGAGGCAGCAGGTCCAGGACCCTGAGCAAAGAGGCAGACAAGATCTTACGGTGGGCGGAAGAAAATCTAAGGTACATAAAAGCAAGCCACGTAGCGGGGCAACTCAATGTCCTAGTGGATTGGTTGAGCAGGAACAGAATAGACCAGTCGGAATGGAAGCTGAACGAGAGGGTCTTCACACAGATATGCAAGAGGTTTGGGGTGCCAGGAGTGGACCTCTTCGCTTTGGCCCAAAACAACCAAGTGGCACGATTCATGTCAAGATACAGAGACCCGGGGGCCATGGCAGTGGATGTGCTGTCCCAGGATTGGCCTCAGGGCCTTCTATATGCCTTTTCTCCAACAAAGATCCTTCACAGGGTAATCCAGAAGATAGTGGATCAGGGGGCGGAGGTCATACTAGTCGCCCCTTACTGGCCACGGATGCCTTGGTTTCAGGAACTGAAGAGACTGGCATGCGCAGAACCGTGGACTCTTCCTTGCAGGGAGGATCTCATAACTCAGGGGGAGATCCTACACCCGGACCCCAAGGCGCTAAAGCTAACAGCCTGGAAGTTGAGCGTGGCCAGCTTGAGGCCTTAGGTTACTCTGAAAAGGTGATTTGCACCATGCTAGCTTCAAGGAAAGGTTCCACTAATCACAGCTACAACAGGACGTTGCTGGTGTTTCATGAATGGTGCAAGAGAAAGGGACTGAATCCTATGTTGGCATCCATAAAACAGATTCTTCTATTCCTACAGGATGGACTGGACAAGGGACTCAGTACAAGCATGCTGAGGAGACAAGTGGCGGCAATCTCAGCCATCAGGGGATCCAAGAGAGGGACCTCTCTTACTAAGCATCCTCATGTGAAACGCTTTTTGAGGGGGACTGCCTTGCTTAACCCGCCCCAAGTGCATCGTTTCCTGACTTGGAACCTAAACTTAGTACTAAACGTGCTCACAAAAGAACCGTTTGAGCCCATGGCTACTTGTTCCCTTAAGGAACTGACTCTTAAACCGGTGTTTCTGGTGGGCCTGACTTTGGCGAGAAGGGTGTCAGAGTTAGGAGCCCTATCAGTGAATAGGGAACTGTGTACTTTCCATCAGGATAAAGTGGTTCTTAGAACGGATCCCTCCTTTATTCCCAAAGTAAACTCGGCCTTTCATAGAAGGGAGGATATAGTCTTGCCATCCTTCTGTACCAACCCTAAGCATGAGAAGGAGAAAGAATGGCATAAATTGGACATAAGGCGGGCTCTGAGTTTCTATATTGATAGAACCAAGCAGTTTCATAAGGTAGAAAATCTGTTCGTTTCTTTCAAGCAGAGTGCAACGGGGAGCAAGGTGACCTCTTCGACCATCAGCAGGTGGATCAGGGAGTGTATAGGTTTAGCATACAAGGCTAGGAAAGTAACTAGGGATGTGCGTTTCGGCATTCAGAATGCCGAAAGAATGCCGAAACTAAAGTGTTTCGGCTTCTTTCGGGGAATGCCGAAACGTTTCGGGGAATGCCGAAACGTTTCGGGTAGCCGAAAGAAAAAAGCCGAAACGTTTCGGGATTCTTTCGGCTTTCTTTCGGCTTTTCAATGGGAAAATGCCTCCGTCTTCCCGGACGTCTGGGGGAGGCATTTTCCCACCGAATAAGCCCAAAATTGGTGGGGACCTTCCTCTAACCCTTCTCTAACAACCACCCAAGTTTCAGACAGATTGGACTTTGGGGGGCCATGTTATGGCCCCCCAAAGCAGGTCCCCCCATCCTCCCATAAGAAAGCGAAGGAGCAGCATATTGTTAGCATGCTGCTGCTCATCTTTCTTCATTATTTCCTATGGGGAAAAAATGAAGAGGCAGGCTTCCTTTGCCAGGGGTGGCATTTTGCATGCAAAATGCCCCCTCACCCTCAGGGGCCCTTCTCCCACCCCTCCTCCCACCCCCCACCAAGGCTCAGCCTGCTCCCACTTGGGGGGGCCATTTCATGGCCTCCCCAAGTAGGTGCTCTAATCTCTACCACTGACAGCTGGGGAAGGCTTGTCTTGCCAGGGGTGGCATTTTGCATGCAAAATGCCCCCCAGCCCTCTGGGGCCCTTCTCCCACCCTTCCTCCCACCCCCCACCAAGGCTCAGACTGCTCCCACTTGGGGGGGGGCATTTCATGGCCTCCCCAAGTAGGTCCTCTCAGCCCCTAAAGTCCACCCCTTACAGCCCCACACAAACCCAATTCCCCCCCAGCTGCCACACACAGACCCAAATCCCCACATTAGCCCCTCACAGACCCAAATCCACCCCCACCTGCCCCACACCCATAACCCCAGGAACAGGCTGGCAAAGGCCAGCCCTCTCCCTTTGTTCCCTATGCTGGGAACTTCTAAACTCTCTTTCCCTGGGCAATTCTGCACAGCCCAGGGGTGCCACAATGGTGGGCACACTTCTGAGTGCCAGCTGGTCCCTGTGAAAGAGCACCTGAACCACAGACACCCTCCCTCAAATTCCCCCACCACCTACAGAGATGGCTGGCCAGCCAGCCCCATTGTTCCCTATGATGGGAACCAACTGCACAACAAAGAATAAAACAAGAACAACACAAAATAAAGTTTTAAATTTTTTTTCTCCCTTCCAAAGTACAAGTAGGCAAAGCATTATGACATTACACCAGCAGTCCCCCACACAGAAAAATAACACAACTCACTTAACATCAGAGAATCACAAAGCATGATTCCTGTCAAAAACACTTTATTTCTTGAACAGCTTTAGGTTACACAGCAGGGGGGAACACCAAAGGGCATGGCAGCACTATCTTACACAAAAATAACACAACTCACTTAACATCAGAGAATCACAAAGCACAATTCCTGTCAAAAACACTTTATTTCTTGAACAGCTTTAGGTTACACAGCAGGGGGGAACACCAAAGGGCATGGCAGCACTATCTTACACAAAAATAACACAACTCACTTAACATCAGAGAATCACAAAAACACAATTCCTGGCAAAAACACTTTATTTCTTGAACAGCTTTAGGTTACACAGTAGGAGGGCACAACAGGACATGATAGCAATGTACTACAAAAAATAATACAACCCACTTCACCGTTTTTGACAGCAATTGTGTTTGTGTGATTCTCTGATGTGAAGTGAGTTGTGTTATTTTTGTGTAGTACACTGCTTTCCTGCTCTGTGGTGCCTTCCTACTGTGTAACCTAAAGCAGTTACAGAAATAAAGTGCTTTTGACAGCAATTTTTTGGGGTGATTCTTTAATGTGAAGTGAGTTGTGTTATTTTTGTTTAAGATACTGCTTCCATGCCCTTTGGTGTCCCCCCCCCCTGCTGTGTAGCCTAAAGCTGTTCAAGAAATAAAGTGTTTTTGACAGGAATTGTGCTTTTGTGATTCTCTGATGTTAAGTGAGTTGTGTTATTTTTGTGTAAGATAGTGCTGCCATGCCCTTTGGTGTTCCCCCCTGCTGTGTAACCTAAAGCTGTTCAAGAAATAAAGTGTTTTTGACAGGAATCGTGTTTTGTGATTCTCTGATGTTAAGTGAGTTTTGTTTTAATTTTTCTGTGTGGGGGACTGCTGGTGTAATGTGTCATAATGCTTTGCCTACTTGTACTTTGGAAGGGAGAAAAAAAAATTTAAAACTTTATTTTGTGTTGTTCTTGTTTTATTCTTTGTTGTGCAGTTGGTTCCCATCATAGGGAACAATGGGGCTGGCTGGCCAGCCATCTCTGTAGGTGGTGGGGGAATTTGAGGGAGGGTGTCTGTGGTTCAGGTGCTCTTTCACAGGGATCAGCTGGCACTCAGAAGTGTGCCCACCATTGTGGCACCCCTGGGCTGTGCAGAATTGCCCAGGGAAAGAGAGTTTAGAAGTTCCCAGCATAGGGAACAAAGGGAGAGGGCTGGCCTTTGCCAGCCTGTTCCTGGGGTTATGGGTGTGGGGCAGGTGGGGGTGGATTTGGGTCTGTGAGGGGCTAATGTGGGGATTTGGGTCTGTGTGTGGCAGCTGGGGGGGAATTGGGTTTGTGTGGGGCTGTAAGGGGTGGACTTTAGGGGCTGAGAGGACCTACTTGGGGAGGCCATGAAATGCCCCCCCCCAAGTGGGAGCAGTCTGAGCCTTGGTGGGGGGTGGGAGGAAGGGTGGGAGAAGGGCCCCAGAGGGCTGGGGGGCATTTTGCATGCAAAATGCCACCCCTGGCAAGACAAGCCTCCCCCAGCTGTCAGTGGTAGAGATGAGAGCAGAGCACCTACTTGGGGAGGCCATGAAATGCCCCCCCCCAAGTGGGAGCAGGCTGAGCCTTGGTGGGGGGTGGGAGGAGGGGTGGGAGAAGGGCCCCAGAGGGTTGGGGGGCATTTTGCATGCAAAATGCCACCCCTGGCAACACAAGCCTCCCCCAGCTGTCAGTGGTAGAGATTAGAGCACCTACTTGGGGAGGCCATGAAATGGCCCCCCCAAGTGGGAGCAGGCTGAGCCTTGGTGGGGGGTGGGAGGAGGGGTGGGAGAAGGGCCCCTGAGGGTGAGGGGGCATTTTGCATGCAAAATGCCACCCCTGGCAAAGGAAGCCTGCCTCTTCATTTTTCCCCCATAGGAAATAATGAAGAAAGATGAGCAGCAGCATGCTAACAATATGCTGCTCCTTCGCTTTCTTATGGGAGGATGGGGGGACCTGCTTTGGGGGGCCATAACATGGCCCCCCCAAAGTCCAATCTGTCTGAAACTTGGGTGGTTGTTAGAGAAGGGTTAGAGGAAGGTCCCCACCAATTTTGGGCTTATTCGGTGGGAAAATGCCTCCTCCAGGTGTCCTGGAAGACGGAGGCATTTTCCCATAGAAAAAAGCCGAAAGAATGCCGAAATAATGCCGAAAGAATCCCGAAAGTCGAAAGCCGAAAGAGATTCTTGTTTCGGCTTTCGGCTTTAACGATAGAGAATCTTCTTTCGGCTTTCTACTTTCGGCTATAGCCGAAAATTTTTGGCTTGCACACCCCTAAAAGTAACCCCTCCAAAGGGGATTACTGCTCACTCTCTGAGAGGAACGGCCACCTCGGCCGCTTATAGGTCCTTCCCATCCTTGGAGAGGATTTGTAGGGCAGCAGCTTGGAGGTCAGTACACACCTTTACCAAACATTATAGAATAGATCAAATTGCTTCTGCGGATGCCGCCTTCGGCAGAAGGGTGCTTCAGCACGTCCTGGAAGCTTAGTCACCTGCCCTATGGTTCACTGCTAGGAATATATCCCAGCGTCTTGACTGCCCCACTCCAGGACCACAGGAGAATGGAAGATTTAAATTACTTACCGAGAAGCTTCCTTTCTCGGTGGTCCAAGAGTGGGGCAGTCCTAACCCACCCAGTTATGAAAGGGGAAGGGATGAGCAGTTGAGAGAACAGACCTAAGTGGGCCAGTTATGTTACTTTGATCGTTGAGGTGTTCATGTGTTACATAACGATGAATAAAGTTTATTTTGTTAGTATTATAGTTGTATTATTCAGGTGATGAGAGCCTGGTCTGATTTGTTGGGGAACTGTGAGGGCTTGGAAAGGAACTGAAGAGCCTGGGAGCCCCTCCCCCTAGGATCGCAACTTTGTTCGTCCGACCCTGCGTAAGAAGGAGGAGGAGCTACCCAGCGTCTTGACTGCCCCACTCCTGGACCACCGAGAAAGGAAGCTTTTCGGTAAGTAATTTAAATCTTCCATTTCCTAGCATTATTGACTTTTCCAGAGAGTCTTGTCTTCTAATGATGTGATGAAAGTATGGTAGCTTTAGTTATGTCATTTTAGCTTCTAGGGAGAATTCAGGCTTGATTTGATATAGTACCTACTTATTTGTCTTTTTGGCTGTCCATGGTATCTGCAAAACTCTTCTCCAGCACCACATTTCAAATGAATCAATTTTCTTCCTGTCAGCTTTCTTCACTGTCCAGTTTTCACATCCATCCATAATAATGGTGAATACCATTGTTTTGATTATCTTGATCTTGGTTCCCAGAGAGACATCTTTATCTTTAAGGATCTTATCTAGCTCCCTCACTGCTGCTCTTCCAAGCTGCTCTTCCAAATCTTTTTCTGATTTCTTCATTGCAGTCTCTCTTTTGGTTGATGATTGAGCCAAGGAATAGAAAATCTTGAACAATTTCAATTTCCTCATTGTCAGCTTTAAAATTGTGTGATTCCTCAGTAGTCATTACTTTTGTCTTCTTGATATTCAGCTGTAATCTTGCTTTGGCACTTTCTCCTTTAATCTTCAATAGTCATTTCAAGTATTTACTATTTTCTGCTGGTAATGTGGTGTCATCTGCATATCTCAAATTGTTAATGTTCCTTCCACCAATTTTTACTCTAGCTTCTTCTAGATCTAATCCAGCTTTCTTTGTGATATCCTCTGCATAGAGGTTGAACATGTAGGGAGATAATATGCATCCTTGTCTGACACCCTTACCAACTGGAAACCATTCTGTTTCCCCATATTCTGTCCTGACAGAAGCCTCTTGTCCAGAGTACAAGTCGCACATCAAAACAATCAGATGTCATGGCACCCCCATTTCTTTTAAGACTCTCCAAGCTTTTCATGATCCACAAAGTCAAAAGCTTTGCTGTAATCTATAAAACACAGGCTGATTTTCTTTTAAAATTCCCTGGTATGTTCCATTAGCCATCGTACATTTGCAATGTGATCTCTGGTGCCTCTTCCTTTTCTGAATCCAGCTTGAACATCTGGCATTTCTGTGGCAGACACCATATGCATGAAGTGAAATTGTTTGGTAAATGAATAAAAGTTAACAAGACTTACCAAGGTTTAACTGAGGCTGATTCGGTGGAGCTATTTGCGACCAAATGCACATAGTACAAATTAAATAAAGAGTGAAGAACTCTTCTCTCATCTCACTTTTATCACTTTAAACATCTCACTTTTGAAAATGAACGCAGAAAATGTATTAGGAAGATCAGAGCAAAACATTGTCTTTTTAGACACGCTAACTTATCTTTCTACTTGTCAGAGCTGATTTCATTAAAATGCTCTTTTAAATTTTTGATTAAGCATAAAAATGGATTGCTCTATGTAAGTGGTGGAGTAGTCTTATTTCAGCTATTAATAACAATGAGACATGTACATTTTGGAATGTCGTTAATTAATAGTTAATTTAATTTTAATTTAATTTATTACATTTATATTCCGCCCTCCCCATGGAGTATTCCTCCTGAGCTTTGGGAACAGCACTTTTCTTCTATGTTTGGCAGTTCTCCTGAAAGGGATTGTCAGGTGCCTATGACAGGGTTTTTGAGAGAATTCCTTTAGAGCCCCCTTCTGCTGATTCTTGGCTGCCAGTTTCATTAGAAATAGTGCTTCCTTTAATTAAGCAAATTTTATCAGGTAAGGCATCAGGGCCAGATTTTATACCAAGCAATCTTTTGAAAGCTAATCCACAGTGGTGTTGGCACCTGTTTTTACTCAAATAAACAACTCTGGAATCATACCTCCATGACTGACATGCAATAATTGTTCCTATATATAAAAAGGGCCTAAATCTCACCCTGTGAACGACCGTCCAATAAATTTGTTGTCAGCTGTTGGAAAGGCATATGCAGCCTCTATTCAAACATTTTGCGTTGGGTTGAATCAGAAGCACTTTTGTATCTGAACAAGCAGATTTCAGAAGAGGCGGGGTCTGCTCTTGATCATTGTCTTATATTATATCATCTAGCTGAGAAATAACTCTTCACATCCAGGATGCAATCTCTTTGTAGCTTTGTAGCATTTATGGATCTCCAAGCAGCTTTTGACCAAAGCATTGAGCTAAGTTGGCCAATACTACCATAAACAAAAGAATTCTTTGGCTAATTTCTAAATTATATGAGAGCCCAAGTTCGATATGGTTTAGATGGTCAATTGTCTGGTATTATCTCTCTCTAAGGGTGTTAAACAATGTTGTCTTTTAGCCTCCTTACTTTTCAGTCTTTTTGTGAATGATATGATGTCCTATCTGCAGAATTCGAGATGACATGCACCAGTTTTAGCTTACTATGATGTTCCGGTTTTGCTGTACGCAGATGACACTTGGTTGTTATCAAGAACAGAGGTAGGATTTCGAAAAACAATGAAAATTTTTGTCAGTGACTGTAGCTCCAAGGGATTGTCAGTTAATTATGAAAAATCTAAAGTTATGACATTCTCAAAAAAGAAAAAAGTGTAGAACTTGGACAATAAATGAAAGGGTATTAGATCAAGTGTCCCATTTTAAATATTTACATGTCATGTTTAGTTACAATTAGGCATAGAAGACCCATATTTCTTTAGCTCAGAAAATTGCCAAAGCAGATATAAATGCCCTTGTATGTTTTTCCTATTCTAAAGGAGGGCAATATGTACCTGCAGCCGTTGAGGCATCTAATGCAAAGGTACTCCCACAAATTCTATATGGTGTGGGTATTTGGATAAGTGGTATCTCGGAAGCTACTGATTACCTACTTTTATTGGATAAATTGTCAGAGTATCATCTTGTGTTTCAGGAACTGCATTAACAATGGAGTGTGCACAATATTAACTGGAATCTAGAGCTTGGCTTTGTGTCTTTAATCTGAGATTAAAATCTTTTTTCTCAGTCTTTTACATCTTTTGAGGGAAGATATCTATAAAAGCCTCTGGGTGAAGCTGATGGATAGCAAACTTGAATGCCTTAGTTTCTCCCTCACTATGGTCCAAACTATGGACTATAGTGAAGCACTGAGAGAGAAAAGATGGTAATACAACTTGATAGAACTAGTATTCAGTCTCAAGCTTGTTGCATATGCTCCACCTTAGCACTTGAAATTTCCTTCCCTGTTAGTCTTCCCCCACACTTAAAATATCTTACTATTCCTAGCAACTGCTGTGCATTCATGCTTGCCCGATTGAATGTTCTGCCCGCTGCTGAACTGAAGGGACTATTTGCTTGCATTCCATTTTCGAGCTGCCTTTGCTCCTGTGCTTCTGGCCTGATTGAGACCATTGATCACAATTTGGTATTTGGTGAGCATTAGTCTTCATTTTGGGATCTCTGGATACTTCCTATTTTGAGTAAATACCAACTTGTTATTCAACGTCAAGTAGTAGCCTTTTTGCTGGCTGATGTTAATCCTGCAGTTTTTATCCATCATAGTATCTTTGTTACATATTAGTGGGATAACTATGTACAATTGTCTTTATTTGTTATTCCCTGCTTGTTATTGATATAAATTTGCAATTTTATAAATATTGTACTGTTTGGTTTAAGACCTCAGGTCAAAGGAATGAAGGAAAAAGAACATCTCACTTTAATCAAAACTGGGATGGTTACATACATTTACTAAACAGCATTTACTAAACTTCCCCTCTTATAGCTCTGGAGTTGCTGATAACAGAGGAGGAAACAGCTGAAGGAAGAACAGGAAGTATGTTTTAACAACCAACATCCTCTTTATATCATATAAATTAGTAATTGACTCTCAAAACATATGATTATGGTTATCACTGCAGTCAAGTTATAGTTTGCATTTTCTCACCATTATTTGTGATCCAGAGCTGTAATTTAAATGTATGATGACATCCACTTTCCTCTCGGGCCTCATGAGTGGTGGGTAGCTGCTAGCGAAGGCAAACGCATTATCAACCAAATATAGGTGATCTTCAGCTCCTGTCAGCTGGTTAGGAAAACTGTCAAGATCACAGTCTAAAATAAATGAGTTTGTTGTTAAACTGATTGTGAGGAAAGTAAAGAAACAGAAAGCACATTCCGGAGAATTACATCCTTCTAAGCCCATTGACTTCTGCTTAGGAATAGCACTGTTAGTTTTTTAAAACTCTTCTACTCTGCCCTTCTTCCTGTACAGAATCTTTAAAGCAATTGTCCTTCTCAATCTTGCTGGTCATACTGCATTTTACCAGGGCTTCAAAGTCCACCCCCAAGAAGATAGCAATTTCTCTGGGAATACAAGACAATCTCTTCTGATTGCCCAAACCCTTCCCTCTAGAAGAATGGCAAATATTCAGTTCCTTTAAAGGGTTCCTGCCATACCACAGCTTCATACATTGCTCATACAAGCTGTTCAATTTGCACAATCTTTCATAAAAAGAGGAGCTGTCACTGTACCTTTCCATTTTGCAAGTTCACTCTCCAGGTACCTGTTGTGCATTGGGCAACCTTTTAAAAAATTTGAGACCTGTGTAACTGCTGGTCGCCACATGATAATATCTTGAAAAATACTGGCAAGACTATCTGGAGGACTCTGCATACGGGTGGGTAGTTTATTCATGTGTGTATGCAAAACACAGTCATCTGCAGAAGAAATAACACTTAGTGCATCATTGTTTTAACATTAGTCCTAGTAACAACGAATCATTATGTGATATGTGGAATTCCCATGAACTTCCTTTCCTTATTACATGTTAGCTTCCTACAAGTGTCACTTGATTAAAATTTAAAAGTTAAGAAAGAAAGAAAGAAAGAAAGAAAGAAAGAAAGAAAGAAAGAAAGAAAGAAAGAAAGAAAGAAAGAAAGAAAGAAAGAAAGAATACTGTTTCATTGCTGGTCTACATTGCCTTGATCATGTGGAGAAAGCTGGAAACAGACTTTACATAATGCTCCATGCTCCTGGTGCTATGATGTGCAAAATGGTACATTATGTCATTTTTCCATATCACATCGAGTATTTCCACATTCCTAACACTGCACTTCACAGAAGTAGTACCAACTGTTATAAGGGAATTAACTCTATCATTGCTGTTCATGTAGAAACAGGCTCTGTACTGCTCAAGCTAATTTGGCCCAGCAACAATCAACAGGACCAACACAAGCTCTGTCTGGGTTACAAGTATTGAGTACATGGATTCAACATGACAGCCACTCATAAGAGTACTTTTATTATTGCAGAAAGCAACCATGTAGAAATACCTTTGTTCCATATTAACCCACCCTATACTCTTCTACTCAATTCAGCTACTGTAGACTTTGTGCCCTCATACTTCATTGGGATAAACCATCTGTTTTTCCCTAAGAGCTGGGGTCTTTTAGCCCCTTCCCTCAGAAAACAAAAAGCATACTTTGCACCAATATGGTCTTATTCCCAAGAACGTACTTTCACATTTTGAAGAAGAGGCAATGATTAGCTAGCAAAGCTTCAGAAACTAGCTGGTAGAATTATTCAGTGTTAATTTAAAAAAAAAACAGTTTGCAGTCCACTTCACACCATTTGGGAATATATACCTATGATTTTTAAATAAATAGTATATTTAAAAATGTAAAGTTTAAGAGGCAAACATCTTTCAAAATGTGTCTCTGACAGGTATACTCAGAGTTATGACTGGCTGCATAGAAGTATGTTGAACACATAACTAATTAAGTAGGAAATGTTTCTTTGTAAGAATGCTTTACAGAAACTGCAAAATGCCACATTAGTGAAACGTACATAAGAAACCACACAGACACTCTGTCTACACTAGTAAACCAAGCAGAAACAAAACATGACAGTAACTTGCCAATATCAGTTATTCGGTCTCGTGTCCATTTTTGCCAAAAATCCTCTGAATTAACAGACAGTAACCAGCCATCCATGATATTCATGGAAAACACACTACTCCAGATTCCTGTGATAGCGAGAAAGGAGATATATGGAAAATCTTTAAAATATTTTTACTAAAGCAGATCTTTTCCCATTCCTGTGAACTTGGCTTCTCTGTCACCATCAGAAAAATGTATTTGAGGAGCATTGACTGGTTGGGAGCCAGCTGGGATAGCACAGTAGAATGGAGTAGACTGAGCTATGAGGTGGGAAGTCTTCAGTTTGAATATAATGAACTTCATTAACAGTCTTAGAAAAACTACTCTCTCAGCTTTCCCCCTGCCCCAACAATATGGGGATAATAATAGCAACCTGTTTTAGAGAGTTTACAAAATGATAATTAGGTAAAGTGTTCTGAATACTGGAAAGCACTATACCAATGCTAAGGCCAGTTTAGTGTTTTGACTAAAGAATGTATGAAGTGGAAACTGCTGATTAGATCTCACCCCAAGCATTAATTCCTTAGGTGATTTCAAGGAAGCTGCTCTTGTCTTGATCATCATCATCACCAACACCACCATCACCACATTCTTCTTCTTCTTCTATTATTATTATTATTATTATTATTATTAGAATTATCCAAAACACAATCAACAATAAACAGAGGTCACATGTTATTATTGATTGGCCTTGCTAAGCTGATACAAGTTTCCACTGGAGACCTAAGTATCAACCAGATATCGGCGTAATATGTATGCTGTTCCAAGTAGCGCTGTCTTTTGCAGTTCTGTAGGTGTTATGTCAGAAAGCTGCAGTTTTCCCATATGAATTGCAAAGTTTTTTGAGATGGTTCCAAGTGCCCCAATGATAATGGGGACTACTGTTGCATTCTTCTTCCATAGTCGGGTGATTTCTATTGTCAGTCATTTTTTCTTGTACTTTTTCTTCGACTTTGGCATCCCCAGGAATTGCAATGTCAATTATCCAGATGTATTATTATTATTATTATTATTATTATTATTATTATTATTATTATTATTATTATTATTATTATTATTATATACAAAGCTATTAGAGATTACAGATGAAGCACACATGAATACATGAAATGTGTAGTATTAGTCCATTAAATTTGTAGTTACTTATGAACAAACACTACCATCTACTGGTAAATAAGAAAATGGCATATAATGTGATTAAAAATATCATCTAACCAACGGGGTATTATCTAATTTCAATAAAGTTTCAAAGCTTATTGAAATTAAAACTGCTAACATTTGTTTTACATTGCTTATAGATATCAAATGCATTTTATATTTTCTGCTCCACTCCATGCAAATTGCAAAAGAATGAAAGTCTATATGCTGATATCAACAAAAACAGAAAACATCTCTTATGTAGTTCTTAGCCCAAACTTTGATAAGTTGAGGGCACAAGCAAGCCATATTTAAAAGCTTTTAAGTGCCAAGCTTTAAAGGCTATTTGAACATGCTTAGTATGGGTGAATTATGCTTTTAACATGCTTTAGGTTTAACATGTCTCAGTTGCAGAAAAATGCATATACATTCCCAATATTTTGGGAATGTTAGAGTCACATAGTTATGATCAATGTGTTGGGATGTATATCCTGTGGAGCTCTGTGTTGAGTGCATGGAGCTGATGGTCTGACCAGATGCTGATATGGCCATGTCAGAAGTTCCCCCGTGTCAATAAGAAAGTTATTAAAAGCCCTCCTTCCTGGAGTGAGAAAGTGGAGTGGAGGAAAGGAATGACAAAACAGAGGAGTCATCAGCTTGGATAAGGGAAGATATTCAAGGCAGTGGACAAGCCTACAAACAGGGCCTCAGAAGGGATACCAGTCTGTCCCAGGAGCAGTGAAGTAGGGATACTTGCAGTGAGCAAAGACGAGCATTGGCTGGGAGGGCCAATCCTGGGGCCCTGGAAACTGAACCTTCCAGGAGTAGAAGGAAGTGAACTCCATATTCTGGGCCATGCTTGGAAGCTGGAAAATTGGGCATACAACTAGCACATGACAAGGGCCAGGAGCTGTGGCCTTTGCGGATGATGATGATGATGATACAATTTATATATCACCCTTTAGGACAACTTAACACTCACTCAGAGCAGTTTACAAAGTATGTTATTATTATCCCCACAACAATCACCCTGTGAGGTGGGTGGGGATGAGAGAGCTCTTGAAAAGCTATGAATAACCGAAGATCACCCAACTGGCTTTAAGTAGAGGAGTGAGAAATCAAATTCCACTCTCCAGATTAGAGTCCTGCCACTCTTAACCACTATACCAAACTGGCTCAATACACAGAGATCTTCTCAGAAATATATTATTTATAATATGCTAGTGTTGTGTTTCAAATGACCCAAATATTTATTTTATGTATTTATTTAAATATTTATCTGCAGACTTTCCATCCAAACAGGGTCCCCAAGGTGGCAAAGATGGCAACATTTCAACAAAACATCAAGGCATTAAAACAGCATTTAAAATATAAATCTATTATGCTCTTAACAAGCTTTAGACTTGACGTACCACATTCCCAATATTTTGTTACATAGTTACATAGTTATGTTGATGTGTTGGGATGTGTACCCTGTGGAGATCTGTGATGAGTGCATGGAGCTGGTGGTGTTTAAACAAATCAATAAAACATCATGTGAGGGGAGGGCATGGCTGCCTGAAGTTTTTCATGCTGGGAGAGACAATGTAGCTTTGATTAATGGCTGGAGATGCAACTCCAGCTGACAAATCGCTCCGGATAAGGAGGGATCATGAGTTTACCCGCTTGGGCCTTGTTTGACAGCTCTACTGAAGGTCTTATTGCCCAGGTTTGTCGTGAACGGTGGCTGGAAATTTGGGAGTCTGGATATGGGGAGAAAACATCTACTTGCAGCTATGATTGGAGTTCAAAGGCAAGCCCACCCTCAAGTCTTAAATCTAAGGACTTCAAAGAATTAACCAACTCTATGATACAATTATTTACCGTGTGCTGAAATAATACTCTGCTTTCCTGGACTTTCTCTTTTTTTTCTTTTTCCTTTTAACTGAGATAATAAAATTAATGATACATCATTAGCAAAAAACTTTTAAACTACATATGAGAAGGAAAGATTTAATGGACTAAGGGGAACCAAAAGCTTATTGTTTGTTTTTCTCTGTAATTTGTGAATGTGTCTTGGGAGAAAGTGTTTTGGCCAGACTGGTTAAAATAAACTGCATAGAAGAAGCTAAGGTTGAAGCAATGACCTTGAAACTTAGGCCTGGAATGTAAACAAAGTTGATAGTAAACAATACTATCTGTAAAAAGGCTTCACAGGTTATTCATAAAGAAACAGAGCCACCGTCTGGAAAATGTCTCAAGGTATAAGAAAATGAGCTAACTCTGTAGATACTCCTACATCCACAGATTTGATGCAAAAGCTCTTTGATCAACTAGGTGATAAATTAGATTCACTTGAAAGGAGAATGGAAGACAATTTTATGCTATTTAAAACAGATTTAACTGAACAAATTAAAAATATTGAAGGTGCTGTTAAAAAAACCTCTGAGGAGGTAAAGAAGCTGAACAATCAAATGGAGATCCTGGACGGCAGAACAGCAGTGTTTGATAGAGAGTTGGAGAAACATCAAGATAATTTAGCCTTATTGGAATTAAGGGAGAAAGAATATGCTCTGAGACTACGAGGAGTTAGGGAGATACAAGATGAAGATATTCGACATAGGGTGGTAGAGGCCTTGGCAGAATTTCTGCAGTGGGACATCCCAAGAGTTGACATAGAATTAGATAAAGTATACAGTCTCTCCACCAGATATGCGACACAGAACAAGCTACTGAAAGATATCATAGTGCATTCTGTCAAAAACCTGATAAGAGATCAAGTTCTTCAACAACATTATAAGAAGAAATTGAGAATGCAGGAAGTTGGAGTTATTATTTTAAAGGAGAATCAGAATCTTGAGGAAATGAAGAGACTACGTATTTTTACCTGTAAAATTGAAACAGAAGAAAATCCCACTTGGAAGGAGAGATTTTTACTTTAAAAAAATAGAGATTCAGGACAAACAGCTGGAAAATAAACATGGTATCTTATTTCTATATATGACCATGGTGGCTAGGCTTTTATATGCGCAAAAATGGAAAAGTACAGTATTGCCTTCAATCTAGGACTGGATTGTGAAAATGATTGAATTAGCAGAGATGGCTAAACTTACAGCTCTGATCAGAGATAAACCATGGTCTACCTTTATGGTTAACTGGAAACCCCTTATTGACTGTGAGACAAGAAAAAATGAACTGATGATTTGTGGTTTTGATTTCTAAGAAGATAAATTTGGGGGAAAGAAGTGGGCAGTATTGAAAAGGTAAATTTTGTACATATTAAAATTAAAAGTATAATGTTTGTTAAAATATGTTAGGTGTAGAGAAAAATGGAAAATGAAACGTATTATTTTTCTTCGTTATTTTCAATTTTTGTTCTTTTTCTCTCTTTGTATTCTTTTTTCTTCACTTTCTTTTTCTATTTCTCTGCCCTTTTTATCAGGTTTTTAATTTTATTAATAAAATAAAAAGTATTTCTCAGAAATTTACAAATTAATAAAACATATTAATACACAAACACACATAACAATACAACCAGAGAGGAGGGCCAATAACAGTGGGGGCATGCCAAATGAAACAAAAAGTCTTCACTTGCTGGTGGAAGACAACAACCAAGGGATACATACAAGTTTTGAAGAAAGAGTTCCAAAGTTTTGGTGTCACAACCAAGATGGCCCTTTCTGTGGTACCACTGATCTAGCACCTGAAGCAGCAAATATCACTAAAAAGAACAGCATTCAGATTCTGAAGCAGAAATCTAAACCATCTCCCATGTGATTCTGTGCCTTTGGACCTCTGAACCAAGTTTCAATAACAATGCCAGTGTTACATGGCATTCAGTGTACCTAATTACCAATGTTTTCATTAGTAATTTACCTTCCAAGAAACAGATTCGAGATTCAGGGATTTTTTTAAGCAAATGACCCATGAAAAAATCACTTCCAAAATGCTCAGCACGAATGTAGGCTCCATATTTTTGGAATCCAACTTCATATGGCGTGAATTCCAACCATTCTAAAAAAGAAGCATAAGAGAGTTATGCTTCAGCAATCACTCACCCATAAAGATAAATTAAATTAAGGTACATCAAAATTAATCAGTATATTTTTTTCATAGATACTAGATTTAGCAAACTTATATAAAAAGTCATATCATACAACTAGGAACATGAAATAATAGCAAGAACAAAAACGTGAAATAAATGTAACTTGTGGTATTATTTTTGTAAATCTGCTTCTAAGGTTTTAGTTCTTTTGAAAATGAGGAGTGTTAAATTAAAAAACAAATGTTATTGATCACTGAGTATTTATGAGTCAGACTTTATAGCTCTTGCTGATAACTCTTGAGGCATAAAAGGTAGACAAAGACACAGAGCATGATTTTTACCTCTGAACCCTTTATTACTTAATTTCTCCTTCACATTAAGACAAAGGTATACAGGCAAGGGGTTTTGGCCATGAGTTAATGCCTGCCGCTGATCCGTGAGTGTACGTGGATTTTCCTGTTTATGAAAATCGGTGGAAACAGTTAATGCAGCTACAAAAATACATAGTTAACTACACCATCTAGAATTCTAGCTATCTGAACCCTGGAATATAGTATGAAGTCAATCTGGCTGCATTTGATCATTCCAAATAAAGGTTTGTAATGAAATTATGTTATTCCCTCATCGTTAAACAGCAGAAATGGCACTACAGGCATTTTTAAAATTCAAAAATAACTAACTAGTTTATTTATTTTAGAAGGGAAAGGTCAGGTGAAATTAGGGGTTAAAAATGTCTGAGGTAAGTCAACATATATATCTCTGAGGTAAAATCAGAACATGCACAGACTTTAGTTGTTATGCTCTTAAAGGCATTTGTTCCTTTGTTTTTTCCCAAGCACTCTAGTATACTTTTTTTTTAGCATTTCTCTTTTGGAGTTAGGAATGCTGGTACCCACTTTCTAGTACCCCAATCCCCTTCTCTTCTCACATCAGTGCCTTCCATCAGTTTCCAACCACACCTGATCAGGGATCTTTTTACTCTTCAGAGTACCTCCCTGTTAACTCAGTAGGGAAAGTCTCCTTTCCTTAGATGATCTATCCCTTTTCTGTGGCCCGAATGGGGAGTCTGCACCTACTCCCCAAACTTCCTTGCCAACTTTTCCCCAGTTCTCCAGCCGGTGTTAAAATGCTTTCAGTAAGGACTCCGTCTTCCAACTGTTCACACACTATTCCTCTCAGCTAGGACTGAAAAACAGACCCTCCTCTTTCCAGCTCATGGCACCCAATCAGATGCCTTGGAGTAACCTGTCACTCAAAGCTTTCTGTGTCTGTGAGGGGTCAACCTTTAACAGTTCTGCAGCTGAGTGTTCAGCACTGCCAAGCTTTTTAAAAAATGTATAGTCCATCACAAACATTCATTAATATTTTCGTATTTCCAAAAGAGTAGCTTAAGGTTCTTTGCACAAGAAAAGGTATTGGTGAATAGTATACATTTTGAAATGTATACATCTTCTAAACAATGGATGCAACTCTGAACATTAGACAGTTAAAATTTCCCATACTAACCCAACTCTTAATTGAGAAGCTGGAGAATTGGATAGGAGTATCAGAACAGGCTCAAAACATGTATTACATATATAGTAAGCACCAAAGTACTTGCTGTGTACATTAGAGATGGGCACGAACTGAAATATGAACCAAAGTTCATCATGAACTGGGCTGGTTCATGGTTTGTAAACTGGTGGGTCATCAGAGCCCATTTCTGATGAACCATGACAAACTTTAGGCCAGTTCATTTTTCATTTCCTCCCTGCAGACAGCCTGGCAACATCAATCAATTTCCTAGGCAACCAGAGATGGGCTTTCTGCAGTACAGGTGTTCACCCACCGGCTTTTCAGCTGACAGGAGGCGTTTGAAAGTAGCAACACTTTTCTTACCTGCAAGAAAAGTGGTGCTGCTTTCAAAGGGCCTGCCACTTTTTTCTGCTGAGAGGAGGGTCATCCCCCTCCCATCACCTGAGGTCCTTTTTGCACTGGAACTTATTTGTTCTGCTTCCCATGTTTGCAACAGTTTTCTTATTCTCTGCTGGCTTTAAAAGCCAGGAAAGGGTTAAATGGCTGGTCTTTCCCTTCCTCCTTTGGGGTATGCACACACTCTTTTTTTTCCAAAAGCAAAAAAGAGTTGTAATGTTGTAACACTGAAACATTGCAAAATAGCAGGGAAGCTTCTGTTTCATCCCCTCCCAGCTTCCCTGCTACTTTGTTTCCAAAGGACTGTGCAAAACACTTGGTTTCCCCCCCTCTTTTTCAAAGCCTGAAACATGCCTGGGAGGGAGAGAAAAGGAGCCATTTAATCCTTTCCTGGCTTTTAAAACCAGGAGGAATGTGCAGTAACATTACAATGTTACAACCCTTTCTTGCTTTGGGGGGGAAAAAGAGAGTGTGCATACCTCAAAGGAGGAAGGGAAAGACCAGCAATTTAACTCTTTCCTGGCTATTAAAGCCAGCAGGAAATAAGTGAACTCCTGCAAACATGGGAAGCAGAACTGATACTGAAACGCTTTAAAGTCTCAGTGTGAAAACTACCTCAGTGGATAGGAGGATGCCCCTCCCCTCAGCTGAAAAAAGCAGTGGGAGTTTGAAAGCAGCAACACTTTTCTTGCCACACTTTCAAGCTGGCACCTTTTTTCAGCTGATGGGGGATCCCCCTCCCATTAGTTGAAAAGTGGCAGGCATTTAAAAGGGGGAAACCAGAAGGCAAACCCCTATTCTGCAGACCTCCTGCTGTCCTGAAATGATGTTTTCACAAACCAAACAAACCAGTTCATGAACCAGGCAAGCGTGAAAGTTCGTGGTTCGTGAAATGTGATGAACCATGAACCACATGGTTCGGATTTTTCCCAGTTCATGCCCATCTCTAGTGCACATCTCTTTTTTACAGATAATCATGCCTCGGCTATAAAAGTTTATATCACCACCACATAGTGTCTACCACACTGTAACCTGAGAGCTACTTGGTACCATTCTGGGAATTCTCTTTATTAGATTTGCCACTACCTCTGCTATTTTGCCACTACCTCTGCTTGCACATATATGGAACGAAAACTGTTTTTAAAAGGAGAATTCATTCATGACTTCTGTCTTTGGGTACTTGAGCTTCTGTCAACAGGAGGCTTGTGACACCTTAATGATTAACATTTATTGCAGCATAAGCTTTTGCAGACAATAGCCCACTTCTTCAGATGCAATGACTGAATGCCCACTAGGTAGACATTTTATGCAGGGGGATGAGGAGAGAACTGCAGGATCAGGAGACCATGAAAAGAAGTATAGGGCAAAATGCAAATATGTAAAATTCAAATCTAATAAAGAGAATGGTTCAGAGACCATTCACTAATTACACTGAGCTAGCAAACAACTGCCCTGTCCTGAATGGCCCAGGTGAGCCCAATCTCTTCAGATTGTGGAAGCTGAGCAGGATCAGCTGTGGTTAGTACTTGGATAGGAGACCACCAAGGAAGATCAGGTTTGCTATGCAGAGGCAGGCAATGGCAAACCACCTTTGTTAGTCTCTTGCCTTGAAAACCCAAGGGGTTAACCATCAATTAGCTATGATTTGTTTGCACTTTACACACACAGAGCTAACAACTATAATGTGTGTGTGTGGGGAGAGGTTGTCAATGGCAGCATATGCTACTGTTTTCTGCTAAGAATTCTGTATATGGTCAGTGAGGGAATAGATGACTTGAAAGTGCTTTGAGTTTCGATGATCATAACTTTAGTCAGAGTTATTGACTAATTGAAAGAGCTTAGAAAGAGAGTTTGATAAGAGTACCCCATCACGTAGCATGGCTTCAATGATGAGCCCCCACAGATCAGTAAATGATATACTATAGCCATCTTGATGCCGCTGTTTTAGTTCTTTTAGATAATATTTCAGACGTTCTGGGGCAAAAGAGGCAAGGAACTTGTTTTTTTTCACATGCTTTCGGGCATCAGTGATTAGCTCCTCTAGATTCTTATTTGACCAGTTAGCATCATCATACAACTTTGACATTGTCCTGGAAAGAAACACAATAAGGACAAACTTGGATTCCAAACTGATGTAATATGAAGCACAGATGTTTTGAGATTTGCTATCATTGTTTTACTTTATTGTGACCATGTTCTGAGTTCTATACTTTGAAGTTTGTATAAATCTCACCGAGAGCACTGGTTCCCTCAGGACACCCACTGAAATAATTTTCCAAAGATTGAAAGTCATCCATATTTGCCAAAGGAAAGTTTTAATTAAGGACCACTGAATTGGGGGGTTCTAAAACTAGTCGAACTGTCACAATTTGAGGTATCTCAGGTTGAGGATGTGCAGCAGGGGAACTCAGGAACAACCCAAAAGAGGGTTCACTTTAGTTAGCAGGAGTGTCAGGACCCCCCCCCCCCCCGCAAGCCAGACCCAGGAACAGACATTTCATTGGATGATCAGGACAAATGAGAGACTGCCAGGGTAGAGATTTGATCAGGAAGCTTAGGGGTATTTGACATCACTGAACTCCCTCCAGACTCAGAGCTTCTGGAGTCTGAGGTTTCCACTCAAAGACCTGCACCTGAAGTCTCAGATCTTGATGGAGCTGCCAGTACTCCAGACTCCAGGGCAGCCAACCCCCAACCTCATAAGATCAGATTCCGAACCAGCAATCCTTCATGTTCTCCCCCCTCCTAGTAGAAGTAGTAGAGATAGCAAGTCTGTGAGGAGGCAGCTCAACAGCAATGAAGCTCCAGGCTAGCAGACCGTGTTCCAGCTACTGAGCCAGATCACTGCCTCATATAGCTCATATAGTGCATCCCAGCAGTGAGTCTTGGTTAAACCTTGGCTGGAGGAAGTCCAGGAAGAGGTGGGGCTTCTCTGTCTTTAGATTATTTAAGTCCCGGGCTAAGCAGAGAACCTTGCTGATTCAACCATTTCACATGCAACTTCACATAGCACTTCAGTGCTAACTATGATCCTGGACTTTAGCTGTGCCCTGACCTCAGAATTCTTTGAATGACAAGACACAGCTTCCTGTTACCTTTGTTCATGAAGCCTGAAGATTGATTCAAGTCAAAGACAGAACAAGGAGGAGGGAAAGGAACAGGGATGCGAGGTACTCTTACCCTCCCAGTGGGAGGGCGGGTACCCAGTTCTCACCTTCTCTGTGCCCCACATGTGCATGCAAAGCTTGCACATGCTCCTGTGCCTGTGTGATGACTTCAGTTTTGGTGATAGCTCTTTTGGGCAACGTTATACTTTGTAAACTGCTCTGGGTGGGTGTTAAATTGTCCTGAAGGGCGGTATGTAAATCAAATGTTATTATTATTACATGTGCACAGTGGGCCGATTTGAGCCTCAAACGGGCCCAATGGCCCATTTGGGGCCCATATCAGCCCTCTACAAAGTGCAGGAGTGTCCTTGGGGCGGTGTGATGACATCACTCCTGGGAAGTGATGTCATCATGCCGCCTCTGGAGCATGTCTGGGAGGCCTGTTCCCATGCATCCACCCACCAGCCAGGTGAGTGGTCATGGGTGGCAGAGGGTGGGAGTGGAGGATCCCCTGCTATCTCCGGGTGACTGGTAACCCTAGAAAAGAAAGACTGGGCACTAAGGGCACCTAAAAGGCAGGCAAGGCCAAAAACTGCCACTATCGGCCTCCTCAGGGGTAAAGGCTGTTTCAGGACTAGAGACCTCTTTGGGACTAAAGACGTTCTGATGTGTAAGCTGTGAGAACCTGGGAAGGGTGCGGTAGGAGGAACAAAAGTCCAAAGCAGGAGAAAAGTAGGGATGCTAACTCCAGTTTAGGGAATGTCTTCGAGTGCAGTGCCTGGAAAAGGCAGAGCTCCACGGGGATATGTTGCCACAGATTATGCCTTCTGAAGCTGCTATTTCCTCTGGGGCAACTGATCTCTATAGCCTGGAGACTAGTTGCAATTCCAGGAAAACTCAAACACCCCTCCCCCAAAGGTTAGTATCCCTAGAAGACAGAAGAATAGGAGAGGCAGCCATTAGACAAGGGAAGTAAGCTGGACAGCTGGCAAGGCCTTGGTTTTTGGAGGTCAGAAGGGACTGGGCCCTCCTATGGCCTAGGAAGGAAACATGGAGCAGAGCCTGGCACGCCAGCATCAAGCTGATGTGCTTACATCACTTCTGGTAAAAAAATGGAACAAGGTGGATGCTCTAGCATTTTCCACTTTTTACCAGAAGTGATGTAAGCATGCTGGTGTGACAGGCCTGTCATTTCCTCCTGCTGGAGCCTGAGGTGTTAGTTGGCACAAGACAGGAGTCCTGGCATCCCCATCTGGAGTGGTGGCATTCCTGGACAGGAAAACAGCAAGTTACTCTCAGGGGGCTTTCTTATCATAAGCTCCATAGCAAATGTGCCATGGCTGCAGGCAGCATTTAGGGAATCCTGGGAACAGGCTCCAGGCCTTTATGGAGACAAGGGGAGGGAATAAGGAGCTGAGGACCTATAGGTTGTAAGTGAACATTTGAACCTGGGGTTCTGTTCTGAACCAGAATAAAATTTGGGAGGGAGGATTTTGAGGGCTTTCCTTCTATGTAAAGCATATAGCATAGGTTGATTCAAACAAAGCCGATCTGAAGGGGAAAGTAAAACATCTGCAAATAGGGTTGCCAGCCTCCAGGTAGTGGCTGGAGATCTCCTGGAATTACAGCTGGTCTCCAGGCCACAGAGATCAATTCACCTGGAGAAAATGGCTACTTTGGGGGGTAGACTCTATGGAATTATGTCATGCCAAGGTCCTTTCCCTTCCCAAAACCCACTTTCTCCAAGTTTCTCCAGGTTTCACCCCCCCCCCCCCCAGATCTCCAGGAATTTCTCAACTTGGAGCTGGCAACCCTATCTGCAAAGGATCACCAGAAAGTCTGATTTCAGCAAAATTCTTTTCTGATTCTAAATATCAGTTGGACTAAAAGAACAAAAGCCATTGACTGCATCTTAACTACGGATATAAAAACCAAGCAACAGCCTCTATCATGAAAAATCAAGAGGATTGCATGAGACTTTTTCTTCTCATTTCCTTACCATGTTGTACCAGATAAGCCAGTGAGGTATGAAACACAGTCCAAAATATCCAACTGCTGGATAGTCAGCATATGGGCATACATTGATGTTAAGGCTCTTATCCCTCCACCAGTAGTCATAATTGCCACTATGGGAACCTGTTTTAACAAACACACAAAAAAAGCATAACATCTGTTTGGATGAACAGATCAGAACAAGATCTGTGCAACAAGACAAGAAAAGTTGGAAATCAACTACTCCTGGCTGTCATGCACAAATGCAGGCACATTGGTTAAATCCTTCCTGTTGATTCATATTGTGGTCATATAGGGCTCAGCTCACAGAAAACAAAGCCCTGGCTCTGCAGAGTACCAACAAATAATGCACTCGCTAAGGAGAAGAGTTTTGAACAGTAAAGAAGGCTGTGCCATGAAGCATGGCAACGTCCTAGGCAGCAGAAACTCAGGTTCAAATCTTCACTCAGCCTTGGAGAGTCACTCTCATCATATCCTAATTCATAAGTTTATTTTAAGGATAAAAAATGAGGAGGGCAGAAGAGAACCATATATATTAACATGATTGCCTTGGAGGAAAACTGGGACTATAATGTGCAAGGCAGATGTCTCTCTCACCTCATCATCCTGCAAATCTTCTTCAAGGTGAAGAACTCTTTTCAAAGCATTAGCAGCAACTTTTTTCCGTTTTTGCAGAAATTCCTGCTCTTCAGGACAGAGATCAAAACTCAAGCGAACATCTAGGCCTGCTGTGCTGTAACAGACAAATATAGCATGCATCACAGTTTGTGGATGTATATTGAGTAAGGGGATCAACAACACTAGAGATGGGAACGAACCGAAATACGAATCAAAGTTTGTGACAAACCAGGCCAGTTCGTGGTTCACAAACAGACGGTTCATCAGAGCCCATTTTTGATGAACTGCCATGAACTTTAGGCTGGTTCATTTGGTTCGTTTTTTGGTTCGTCACTGCAGACAGCCTGGTGCCAATCAATCAGTTTCCTAAGCAACAGGGGATGGACTTCCTGCAGACTTTCTGCTGACCTGGAAGTGGCCATCTGCTGGCCCAGAAGTGATCTTCTGCTGGCCCGGAAGTGACAATTTGCTGACCTAGATGTGACATTTTCACGAATCAAATGAACCAGTTCGTGAACCAGGGCAGCTTCATGAAAGTTCATGGTTCGTGGTTTGTGAAATGCGATGAACCACGAATTGCACAGGTTCGTGCCCATCTCTAATTTTTTTTCTAGGCTGATCTGTTCATCCGTTTTTTCTGGTTCGTGCCCATCTCTAATCAACACCTCAAAAAATTTTTTTTAAAGGCAGCATTTCTCACCACCTGTGAGTGAGGCATGCAGTATGCAGACTGGTTCATTGTTTTGTGTAGAGCCTTGAATTAAGCAATATGGGTAGAGCTTCCTTTTGAAAACAGGCTGATCCTTATCGGTGTGTGTGTGTGTGTGGGGGGGTGGCTCCTCAGACACAGAAACAGATCTTGCATAATGCAGCTATGGGCCAGACATGACATGCAGATACTCATGTCTACCAATTCACATCTAAATTCTTGGTGAAGGGGGATAAATCCTGCCTCTTCATCTTATTGTACTGTGGTAGCATTTAGCACTTTTCTTCCAGCCTGGGTTATTTGTAATATTGGAGTTGGGTTGGAAATAAGGTCCTGAATGAAATGTAGAGTTGCAATGTAAGATGGGATGGAGGGAAGGGTTGCTTCCCTTGTTAAAAATAGCCACATCCACTTTAGATGTGGATGGAAGGATATGTGCATAAATATGTAAATCCCTCATGATATCCAGTTTGGCCATATATAACAATGCTGTCCTCTGGAACAAATAACAGGTGATTCTAAAACATTATAGTTTCATTCTTATGAGATTATACAGAGCAGTATGAAAAACTGTGACAAATCCTACTCACAAGCATGTGAGAACTTATTAAGTGCCTCTACAAGGCAAGCAGCCTGAAAAAAAAGCACAGTACTGCCAGTGTACTACAATCCAAAATTCAAGTGATCACAGCATAGACAGCACAGCAGAACTAAGCAGACTTAGGCCCTTTCCACATATCCTTAAAGGGATGGCCCACTCACTGAATGCTGGTGGCTTTCCCCCTTGATTCCAGACATCTCTGTTTTAAAAACAATTGCAGGCTATTTGGCTTCTGTTTTTTGGCATCTTTCTGGGACCGTGGGAAAGTGTGCTCCCAGAAAAGGTGCTGAAAGAAAGGAAGCCAAACAGCCTGCAATTGTTTTGAAAAACAGAGATGTCTGGAGCAAGGGGGAAAGCCGCCAGCATTTGGTGAGTGGCCATCCCTTTAAGGACATTTGAAAAGGGCCTTACAGTGAAATCCTAAGCAGAGTTACTCCAGTCTAAGCCCAATGAAATCAATGTGCTTAGACTGGAGTAACTGCTTAGGATTTCACTGTTAAAGACTACAGTTTAAGAAGCACAGAGAATAAAAATGCTAATCTATGCTATGATTCTGCCTATATTTTCTCTTGAAATATATTAACCTGAAGGTTTCCAAGTTGTTCAGCCAAAATCATATGCAAAAGTTGAAGATAAATTTTCTCAGACTCTTATGCCCCAAAATTAGGTTCCTAAAATCTAACCTGCAAAAAGCCAAGTTGTTTAATGTAGTAAAGATGCAGAAAAAGGCACATCTTTTGCCCTGAAAAAAGTGAAAGTACTATGAGCCGATCTGTTCACAAGTTACAGTGAATGCACCTACAATCTGTGTACAGTGCACACTAGCTTTTTCTTTATATGTGCACTGAGTAATGCTGTAACAATCAGTGCAAGTAGAGCTGAACATAAATTTTAAACCCCACATTTATCCAGGTACCAGACCCTGACTTCATTTGCCAAAATGAACACGTCGGCAATTTACAAACAGATGTATGCTCATATATGCTAGATGTATATTCACTATAACATGTGAACAAGACTTATAACTATATAAATATTCAATCTTACCATTGCTTTGTTTTGAAGTGTAAATCAAAGTCTGTGTCCTGCAGATAAAGAATGTACACATCACAAATTCTGACATAATTTCAAGTGGGTAGGAGTGTCCTACTTGTATCTAATGAAGAGAGTTTAGATTCTCGAAAGCTTATACCCTGAAAACCTTCCTAATCTTCCTCCATGTGCCAGCAGTTCTCCAATAGATTTTCTATATTTCACAAGGACTATAGCTATCCTTGCTCCTTGTTCCCTTTGCCTGAAGTGCCTCCTAGAACACCTATACAATGCCATCTCTGTCACTTTCTTTAAAGCTCTCTTCCAAAGCAATATTTTCTGTAAAATCTAAATATTTTCCCTTAGTCTGCTTGATCTATTCAAGCGAAGTCTCAAGCTAAGCTGGAATGAAAGTATATTCTTGCCTTATCCTCCCTTTTGTCCCCCCCCGCCCCGCATGTTTGTTAGCATTCTTATACCAGATTTAAAATTGTAAGTTTCATGCGGCAGGAACTTGTCTCCTTATACTCTGGGGCATAAGATGAAAACATATTTTAACTATGGTTAGTTTGTGAAACCAGAATTCAGTTCATTGGCAATCAATCAAATCCTAGTTTGCCTCAACAATTACTATTTAATCACTTTCTCTCTGTTGCTTGAGAGGGCATTCCCAGAGAACAAGACAAGATTAAGGCAGGATTCACCTAGCATGTTTGCATTCAGACATCATGCAAAACCATAATTAAGATTTAGTGTGGTTAATAAACCAACATATCCTGGTTTCAGATCGTGGTGTGTATAACCCTAACTACAATGGAATGCAGTATCTGCACATTCAGACAATCATTAAATGGTTTAATTCATTATTTATTTATTAAGCCATGGTTTAATGGTTGACTCAACTAATAAATCAGAAAGTTTAGACCGAATATTGATAATCTTCAGTTTCTGGCATTCATAAAAACCTACATAATTCTAGCTTCAAGTCTGCAGTCTGGGACCCTAGTAATCATACTGATTTTTGGCAACCCTATGTGGGGACCCTATATAGATGGAAAGGTGACATTGAAATGTTTTAAACAAATAAAATAAATAAATATACAACAGTTGTAGTTTGGGTGTTACTACTGACAGTAGAAGAGGTATATGTAACGAAACAGATGCTCTATTACTAGGTAATGCCCTAACCCGCCAAGTCAGTGACTGGAGAAAGGTGGGCTAAAGGTGTCCAAAATAAATATAGTCTGCATGGGAGATAGTTTATGGTGCTTGACTTTTCCCCCTGCCTGAAAATGTGACATTAATACTTACGTCATTTATTACATCCTGATCAAACGGAAATGAATTTAAAGGCAAGGTGAGGCTTCTGTTCTTTTGCACATGTCCCTGGCATGACAGGCAAGCACCCTGAAATAAACAAGATTTTAAAAAAAATAAAAATGGATTACTTTTTAAATGACTCTGGTAATTAGAGACATGATGATTTTAATTCCTCTAGAATGTTACCATGCTCATTTACAACATACAAAGGCAGGAAGTGATCTCTTCTTAGGGAACAGAAACTCCAGTTCTGCTTGCTTGTGCTTAGCGTAGTGGAAGATGGTGGAATCTGTGAAGTGCAAGCAGGATCTACAGCACAATGAAAGGTTCTGGGTTTCTTCAAAGGATCCTTTCAGTGTGCATTTAACATCTTGTTCTAAAGAAAGAAAGCAGAATTTTAAAAAAAAAATTACACTAGCACTTATACTGGCACGACCCCAAACCAAAACCAAATCCAAACTCATTATTAATAAAATAAACATTCATTCCATCGGCATCAGTACATGTAGATTCAGTTGCACATTGTTTTTAAATTCACTGCTTTGAGTCTTGATGGAGAAACTTATGTAGAGATTTATGGATAAACCAATTCCAGTCCCAAACAAGGAAATGAACCACCACCCAAATAATTGTGATTATATTTTCTAGCCCAGTCTTTTTCAGAGGAGGCCACAGTGACATGAACAAGGTTCAAGTCCAGTAGCACCCTAAAGACCAGAAAGATTTTCCAGGGTAAGCGTTCAAGAATCAAGCTCTCTTTAGCACATATGAGTAAGAATTGAGATCTCTGATTCATCTTTAGCCCAGTCAGAAGATGGGAGGGGTTTTGCAAAGAAGTAAGATTGGATGTGAAAGTACAATGTGCGATGTAATTAGCTTGATTAGAGCAGGACTGGAAATGCAGAAAATTAGCATCTATAGCAAGAGAAGAACCCTATGCCCTGGAGGGTATATTTTTTTGAATTTGTGAATGAACTCAGTTCCAGCAATATTGTGTAATCTTACTTTGAAGTTTTTCTGTTGGAGGACTGCAACTCTTAGGTTAGCAATGGGATGTCCTGAAGATTAAAATGTTCTCTCATTGGTTTGGGGGTGTTGTGATTTTTAATGTCAGATTTATTCCCATTTATTGTTTTGCATAGGGGCTGACTTGCTTGCCCAGTCTAGAGTGGAAGGTCATGGTTGGCACTTGATGGCATATGGTTGGAAGCTGAACATGTGAATGCACTGGAGACAGTTGGGCTGGTGTTGTTAGGCCCAGTGATTGTGTTAGGGTGAATATGGGGACAAATTTGATATCTTGGTTTATTCTGGCCCTGGCCCTTGCAATAAATAACATTGATAAAATAACTTGCATTTAAAAAAAAATCCTAATATGTGTTATTGTGAGTGATAGTTTCAGGTAAGAAGCCATGTTGGTCTGCAGTAGAACAGCAGAATTTGAGTTCAGTGGCACCTTAGAAACCAACAAGTTTTTCAGGGTATAAGCTTTCAAAAGTCAAATCTCCCTTCTTCAGATACAGGATACTTCAGATATAGTGCATGAGAAGTTGCTTAAGCTTAGAGGGTTGTCTATAGGCAAGAAAAGGTTTGCCTCCCAATGCCTGTGAGAGAAGACTATCATTGTCCAGCATAGGTTGCAGGTCAATGATGATACTTTGAACTGGTTTGAGCTGAGAGCTGTACGTGACCATCAGTGGTACTCTGTTATTTCATTTGGGGCTATCTTGTAGAAGGTTGTCCCTTGATATTATTCTGGCTTTCTCAGTTTGATTTCTTACTACATCAGGGGGATATTGTAATTAAAATATCTGTTGTAGATCCCACATGTGAGAATATCTGTCTTAGGGCTTGGAACAGATGCAGCTGTAGTGTAGAACTTAGCTGTAAACGATGGATTATTTGGTAATTAGAGGTGTTTGGCAATCATTACATTTTTGGTATAAGGTGAATTTTATGCTTCCATCATGTATTTGTACAGTGGTGTCTAGAAAATGTATTTCTTGTGTGGATTGATTCATAGTTAGGTTGATAGTTGGGTGGAAGTTGTTAAAAGCCTGGTGAAATTTCTCCAGTGCTTCTATTCCATGAGTCCAGATGATAAAATGTCATCAATAAATCTCAAGTGTAACAGCAGTCTTCATGAGTGGGAGATGAGGATGCACTGCTCCAAGACAGCCATGAAAATGTTGGCATATTGTAGCTCCATATGAGTATTCTTAATGGCTTGTAGCCCATCTTTGTGGGAGATGTTGATGCATAGAGACGCAACATCAATTGTGGACAAAACAGTGTTACCTGGAAGATTACTTCATGCTTACACAAGGTGAGTTCTCCACACTCTGACTTTTTGGTCTCCCACCCCCCAGCAACTTAGTCTGACACAGGGTGTGGCCCCAAACCCAACTGGTGTACACTTGAATTTAGAAGGGGCTGGGATAACAGTATCCATGGCCCTAAAGGCTATTAATGAGTTTTAGAAAGGATTTTAAAGTTGAGCATACACAGAGCCAGTTAATAGTTAATACTGTTATCTCAGCCCAGTTCCAGTCTCAGCCTTCTAAATTCAAATGAGGCAAAGGTTGCGCAGCTAATTGCCTAGTCTACGGGAAGGGTCAAATGATAAACCATGTAAAGGGACGTGATGGTTAGTGCCTGGTTGTCATTTCTTTTGTTGTATGTTGTGACTGAACAACTTGGGCAGCCATTGATTCTATTTGTAGCGTAGGCTTGATATTATGAGGGGAAGAAGAAAGAAGAAGGCAGAGGGGGAGACCTCTGAGGGAAAAGGATCTCTGGACTGAATATTGTCCTATTACCCCTACACTCTGGCCTCTGCTTTCCTTTTTGTTAAACTCCAGCTGCCACAATAACAATAAAAAGGAAGGCACAAGATTTATTAACTGGGGAGTAGCAAGTAGCTTTGTGTAACCTATAATGGCCTTTTTGTGACCCTAATAGAATCATAGAATCATAGTGCTGGAAGGGACTTCCAGGCAGCAGCATAGCATGGGTTGCGAGTGCCTGGGGCAACTCCTGGCAGGGGTGGTGCCTGTGGCGTGCACGTGCACACAAAGCACACATGTGCTCCTGGGTCCCCACATGATAACATCACTTCCAGGAAGTGACAGCACTGTGCAGGGCGCAGCAGCCCCCTGCGAGCACTCCCCTGATTTGGGGCCACTTGCTTCCCCACCCCGTACCCCTCCACCGTAGCTGCTCACCTCCCCGGGAGTGCTCCCGCAATTCAGGGCAACTCACCTCCTCGCCCCTTACCGCTCTGCTGCAGCTGCTCACCGCAGTCACCTGCACCATTGCCACCCACTTGGTGCACTCCTTGGCTAGCAGCCACCAAAGGCCAGCTCGGCGCCCAGCAAGCCTGCCTCCCTGTTGGCACGGCAGGCAGCCAGGGTGGTGTGGGTGGCCTCCCAGCTCTCATGGACATGGCACAGGCTCTCCTCAGTGGCCGGTGCCCCCTAATAATTTTGCGCCTGGGGTGGCTGCCCCTCTAGCCCCTCCATGCTACACCACTACCTTCAGGGTCATCTAGTCTAACCCCCTGCACAGCGCAGGAAATTCACAACTACCCCCCCCCCCACACACACACAGTGACACTTGCTCCATGCTCAGAAGATGGCAAAACACCACCCTAGCCAAACTGGCCTGGAGAAAATTGCTTCTTGACCCCAAAGTGGAGATCGGCATTAACCTGGGCATGTAAGAAGGGTCCACGAGAACCAAGCACTGATGTAACCCTTCCTAAGCACTGAGGGATCACTCTAACTGTCAGGAAGTTCTTCCTAAGGTTTAGCCGAAAACTCTTTTGATTTAATTTCAACCTGTTGGATCTGGTCCAACCTTCTGGGGCAACGGAAAACAACTGCACCATCCTCTATATGACAGCTCTTCAAATGCTTGAAAATAGTTATCGTATCACCACTCAGTCATCTCCTCTGCAGGTGAAACATACTGAGCTCCTTCAACCTTTCCTCATAGGACTTGGTCTCCAGACCCCTCACCATCTTTGTGGCCCTCCTCTGGACATGTTCTAGCTTGTCTATATCCTTCTTGAATTGTGGTGCCCCAAACTGAACATAATACTCTAGGTGAGGTCTAACCTGAGCACAGTAGAGTGATACCATCATTTCTCATGATCTGGACACTATAATTCTATTGAAACAGCCCAAAATCACATTTGCCTTTTTAGATACCACATCACATTGCAGTGCTGACCCATGTTCAGTGTATGATCTACTAAGACCTCTCAATCCTTTTTGCACATACTACTGCCAATACAAGTCTCCCTCATCCTATAATTATGCATTTGCTTTTTCCTACCTACATGCAGAACTTTGTATTTATCTCTGCTGAAATTCATTTTGTTTGTTTTAGCCCAGTTTTCCACCCTGTTAATATCATCTTGTATCCTGACTCTGTCTTCTACTGTATTTTGCTACCTCTCCCAATTTAGTATCATCTACAAATTTAATAAGCATTCCCTCTATTCCTTCAACTAAATAATTTATAAAAATGTTGAACAGCCCAGGTCCCAGGACCGATACCTGAAGCACTCCACTTGTAATTCTTCTCCAAGAGGATAGGGAACCATTAACAAGCACTCTTTGGGTGCAATCTGTCCACCAATTACAGATCCATCTAACAGTAATAGGACCCAAACCTCATTTTACCAATTAGTTGACAAGGATATTATGTGGAACCTTAGTAATCACTGCCATCCTTTCTAAATGCTCAAGGACTGACAATTTGATGATTTGTCCCATAATTTTTCCTGGTATAGATGTCAAACGGATGGGTTGGTAGTTACCTGGATCCTCCTTTTCCCCCTTCTTGAAGACGGGGACAACATTTGCCCACCTCCAGTGTTCTGACACATTGCCTGTTCTCCAAGAATTCTCAAAAATAATGGACAGAGGCTCAAAAATTACATTGGTGAGTTCTTTTAGTACCCTTGGATGTAATTCATCTGGCCCTGAGGACTTAGTTTCATTTAAAGGAACTAGGTGTTTATGTACTACCCCTATGCCAATCCCAGGCTGTAACTCAGTTCCCTCATCATGTGTTCTGTTATTGCCATGTTGCGGACCATTTCCCTCACAGGAGAAGACTGAGGAAAATTAGAATTGAACAGTTCTGCCCTCTCTTCATTGCCTGTTACAATTTCACTTTCCTGTTCCTGCAATGGGCCTACCATTTTCTTGCTCTTTTTCTTACTTTGAATATAAGCAAAGAACCCTTTTTGTTGTTTTTAGCATCTCTTGCTTTACTGAACTTTAGCCTTTCTAACACTCTCCCTACAAGCACCGGTTATTTGTTTACATTTATCTTTAATAATAAGGCCCTCAAGGCTGGCGCCACCATTGAGGCGGTGAGGCGGCCGCCGTGGGCGCCGGGGCGCTGGAGGGGCTGCCGGGGGCGGAGGCGTGCACCACGGAGCTGGCGTGCCTGCCCCGCAGCTGCTTCAAGCCGGCCAGCTCCGCACTGCAGCCGCTGCTGCAAGCCCCCAGCTGGGCACAGCAGCCACGGGCCAGGCACGGCAGACGGCCGGGGCAGCATGCGGAGTGTGGGCAGCCTCCGCGCCCCACCCCAGCCACCCACCAACTAATGGGCCTGGCTTTGCTGCATGATGATGTCATAACGTGATGATGTCATCACGCAGTCCGGGGCGCGCACACGTGGAACTGGCCACAGGCACCAGAAACCCTGGTGCCGGCAGTAAAGGCCCTCCTTCTATTTCCTAAATGAGTCCTTTTATTTCTCAAATCCTTAGAAAGCTGTTTATGGAATCACCTTGGTGGCTTTAGACTCCTCCCATTTTTTCTTCTCATAGGAATTGGTTGTGATTGTGTCTTCAATATTTCTCCTTTAAGAAACTCTCACCCCTCTTCAACTCCCTTCTCCTTAAATATTTCTGACCATGGGATTCTACCCAGCATAACTTTCAGTTGATTAAAATTTGCTTTCCTGAAGTCCAACCTATATATATGACTACATACAGCTTTTCCCTTCCCCAAGACTGTAAATTCCAAAATGCATTCTGCATTTCCAAAATGCTATCTGGGGTGCCCACTACTTTAACCTTCTCAACTAGTTCTTCTCTGTTGGTGAGAATCAAGGCCAGGATAGCAGATCCTCTTGTTTCGCTCTCCACTTTCTGAAAAATGAAGTTGTCAGCAAGACAAGTCAGGAATGTATGTGATCTTTAATTTTTAGCAGAGCTAGACTTCCAACAGATATCTGGGTAATTGAAATCTCCCATGACCACTGTGCCTCTTTGAGAACTTTCTAATTGGTTCTAGGAGTATCTCATTCAAGTCCTCTGCCTGACTTGGTGGTCTATAGCAGACCCCCACCATAATATCACTTTTATTTCTTACTCCTTTTATTTTTACCCAGAGACTGAACTTCCATGCTCAGTTACATGCATTTCCTCACAAGTATATACCTCCTTTACATATAATACTACTCCTCCCCCTTCCTTATTTGTCTATCCCTTTTAAACAAGTTATATCCCTCAATCCTAGTATTCCAATTGTGAGTGTCATTCCACCAAGTTTCAGTAATGCCTATTATGTCATAGATCCAGAGGAGTTAGCTGCATTAGTTTGTAGTTGCAAAATAGTAAAAAGTCCAGTAGCACCTTTAAGACTAACCAACTTTATTGAGGAACAAGCTTTAAAGAACCACATACATCTGATGAAGAGAGCTGTTGGATGCATCTGATGAAGAGAGCTGTGGTTCTCGAAAGCTTATGCCTCAATAAAGTTGGTTAGTCTTAAAGGTGCTACTGGATTTTTACTGTTATAGTCCCCTTCCTGTGTTAGGACTTCGAGTTTCTCCTACTTGTTTCCCTTACATCGGAATCCATGGGTTATGTGCCTGAGATTTTCATTTCTGTACTTACTTGCGAGTTAATGTTTCCTAGCATAAGCGTCACTCCCCACAAATCTTTAGTGATTTCATCTTCAGTTTGAGACTTGAATTTTTGCCTCTCTCACCGATAGGATTTAGTTTAAAGCCCTCTCCTTATAAAGTTTGCAAGGCTCTTACCAAACACATTTTTCCTATGCTCATGAGGTGCAAACCATCTCTCAATTGAGCTTCATCTCAAAAACGTAAGCCATGGTCTAAAAATCCAACCGTTTTCTGATTACACCATCTATGTAGCCAGTCATTTATTTGCAGTATTCTTCTTTTGTTTTCTAAACCACAGCCTTCAAAAGGAAGAACTGATGAATATACAACCTGTATTACCAGGTCCTTCACCTTTTTGCCCAGAGCCACATAGTCTCTTTTAATGCATTCTGGGCTGTGCCAGGCAATATCATTTGTTCCTATATGGATCAGCAAGAAATGGTAATAACTTGTGGGGTTGATGAATCTGACTATCCTTTTTGTCACATCCTGGATGCGTGCACCTGGTAGACAGCATACCTCTCAAGACAACAAGTCCAGTCAGCACACTTTACCCTCTAGCCCTCTCAGTAGGAAATCCCCAATTCCCAGCACAGAAGCTCGAGTCCTCTAACCCACGGGGGGCTGAGAAATTTCCTTTAAGGTTCAAAGAGGCTGGGGGAATATCCCTTGATCCAGTGGTCCAGAATCAATATCTATGGGAAGATCCTGGAACTGATTGCTTAGCATCAGAGGCTCAGAATGTCTCCTGATTTTCCTGCTCCTGTAGGTTATATTCTTCCATGTGCCCACCACCTGTGTTGTTGTGCTCCTCCAAATCCTGAAATACCTTTTCCTCCTCCTCCTGTTGCTCTCTCAAGAGTGCTTCATGCGTTCTGTCCATGAACTCTTCACTTTCACTTATAAAATGGAGTGTGGACAAGCATGCCTCAAGTCCCCATATCTTCTCCTCCAACTTACACTCTTCACCACAGCTGAGAGGCTGACAGGCTTTGACTCAAGTACTAGGCCCCTCTTTTAAATTTTCAGAAAACCTGGCCCAGAATAGGGTTCCTAAGTCCTTATACCCTCTCGGCGGAAGGGGGGAGAGTTGGTACTTACTGGGAAACTCCCTTTTGTCCTTACGCAAAGCGCACACACTCCTGGTGCTGATGCGATGATGGCACTTCTGGAAGTGATGCTGTCGCTTCCAGAAATGATGTCATTGCATCTACCAGAAGTGTGCATGCCATGTGTGTTCCTGGGGTGCCTTCTGGTGGCAGGTGATCACCAGTGGCCTGAAACCTCCTTGCAGTTATCCAGTAACTGGTGGGCAAGTAGGTAAACTGCTAGGTGATTGCTTGTCACTGATGAGCACCTGGGATACCCACCACAGAACCAATACCAGAAAAGTTAGATTGTGGGTAGACCTTTTACAGGGTGCTTGTTTAAAAAGTTTCCTACCCTTCCCTGACCCCAAATTCCTAACTAGAAAGCCCCAAATAAAAAAGCCTATCTAAGCTTGCACTATCCACAGCCACTAAAATCCCTGTCCACAGGGAAATATATCAAACCTCCCTTTTAAAACTGAGGTGTTTCACCCCCTCTCATCCAGTGGAGCTTCAGGGGCTCTGATTGGCTAGCCAGTCTCGGGGGCTTGCTAGTGGGCAGAATCCCCAGGATTGATTCAGAGCCCTAGAGATAGGGGATGATTGCCAGAGGGAGTTCCTGTCATTCCCATGCAGGAATTTGCCAGTCTTAACCTAAATCTTTTAGTCTGGGCATTTAAATGACATTTTAGTATATGAAAAAAAAATTATCATCTAAATGGTAAGTCATAAAAATAAACATTCAAGTATGGATTCTGGCACTTGTGACCAATCCAGCCTGGATTTGGTCTTGAAGTCCTTTCTTAAAGAACCGATAATCCAGACTAAAAAGAAACATTTAATGAATGGTCTCACGTTTAGAATGCTTTTTCTTCTTTTTCCTTTTCCTTTGCTCCACCTGAATCTCCAAGCGGCAAAGTTCACGGCACTATAACAGAAAATAATGTACAAAATAGTGAATAACAAAGATCCAAAAAACACTGATTTGGTTTGGAGGCTTGCTATTTATACCAAGAAGAATGTGCAAGCAGCAAACACATACTGTAATTTTGTAGTTCACTTTTATTTCATTATTTACTGTATGTATTACACTGTTTTATTACATTGTTGTATAATGCTGTAATCCACCTGAAAGTCTCAATGAGAAAGGCAGACTAAAAATTAAGTCAGTACATTAAGTAAATATTCTCATGATTGCTATATCTATTTCATGATTTTCTGAGTTAAATATTTATTTCTCCCAATTTCCCCTAGATCAGATTCTTCTGTTGCAGCACACACATATCTGTGCACATGAGCCAATTCAAACATTCTTTCAGCAGCATAAATCAAGGATAAATCAGTTCTGAAAAACACCAGGCTAACAAAACACTCTATACTCGACAATAGCCCTGCAGAGAAGATTAGCACATCAAGCACCAATCCATATGCAAAAGAACCTCCTCAGGATACAGTGAAGCCTCCCACCATTAGCATTCCACACCCTGGGAAACTCTTACAGGATGACTCAGCTCAACCCCACCCCTCCTGAGTAGATACAAATGACCTGCCAACATCTTTTCCACACTGTGACACTGAGAGATCTCTGTCTTTTGGTGCTACACCTCTGAAGATGCCAGCCACAGCTGCTGGCGAAACGTCAGGAACTACAATGCCAAGACCACGGCAATACAGCCCGGAAAACCCACAACAACCATCGTTCTCCGGCCGTGAAAGCCTTCGACATGTTGTGCTTTCCTTCTCCCTCAGTCTCTTATACAATCAATGTATCAGGAAGCTTACATATGCTCAGGACTCAGCAGGGTCATATGTATGTATAATTGGACCATACAAGAAAAATAAATTTGAAAATGAAGGTTACCACTATTGCTCCATTTGTTGTGATCATTTCAGGAGGACCCGTTCTAGGAAAATAAACAGAAACATATGTTACAGTTTAAATAATCTAAAAAAAAAACTTTAAAAAATCTTCTAAAAGCTAATTTTTAAAAAAACATTTAAGTAGGAGTCATCATAGCTAAGTCTATTGACATTTTATTTTATGCTGTTGCTGAATATTGCCTTTGGAGATTGAGAGCTCAAGTTCTTCTGCTCAATAAAGTCAAACATAAAGGAAGTGAAACACTGGTATCATCTCCTACAAATTGTATGTCTCCCTGGTCAACACAATTGTGCTGTCCTTTCTTGTAGCTGCCACCACCGTGCTTCTCTAATTGACTGGCATGATTCATCCCTTTGTCTCTTGAAAAATTCCCAGGAGAAGGAAGTTCAGTTTAGATCCTTGAACATGTGGCCCATCCCTAACTGGCTGGGATTGACAACTGCATAATTCATTTTGCTAATACCAGGAAATTATTTCAGATTTGCATTGCTAAATGATTAGTTAATAGTTCTTTTATATTTACAGTAAATAACCCGAGGGAATATTCAGTTCATTAGGCAAAGATCACACCATTTTATTTGGTAAGTGTTAACTTTCTCCAGTGATCACTGACCAATGAGAACTGTTTGGAATTCATGTGGAATGCTGCATCCAGGATGTTGACTGGAGTGGGTCATAGACCCATCTCTCTTCAATCTTAGCCCATCAACACTGGCTCCCAATTTGTTTCCATGTACAATTCAAGGTGCTGATGCTGATCTTTATATATAGTTTGGGACCAACATACTTGAACGCCTGCTTACTTCCTTATGAACCTACCTGAGCACTACAGTCACCATCCAAGGCCCTGCTTTGGGTGCTCCTACCTTCTGACATCAAGTGGGTAGGAACCTGGGAGAGAGCACCAGATCTCTGGAACTCTGCTCCCAGAAGACTCATCTGTCCCCTTCAGTTTCCATCTTCTGCTAATTGATGAAGACTTCTTTGTTTCATTAAGCTTTCCCTCAGTGATCCCATTCCCTACTTTCTGCCCAACTGTTGTTTTTATGTATTTTAGCTCTGGTTGTAATTGTTTTAATGATGCATTTTTGTTAGTTTTAATGGTTTTAAAGATGTGATTTTATTATGCATGTTTTAATTTTCTTAGCTGCCTTGGTGGCCTTTGTGAGGACAGAAAGGTGGGGTATAAATTTTGTTAAATAAATTAAAAAAATAAGTAACACATTCATGGAAAGCTTTCACACTGTCCTAGCATGTAAAACTCCTCCAAGCCAGATACCAATAGTGCCTATACCTCTGTTGAGGTATAGTTCAAATGGATCCACTCATGCCAAGCAGATACTATCATGCAAAACCAGCAACCATAGCTGACAACCTTATGATGACAGGTACTCATAGGGGTTCCTGTTTTGCTTCCAGGTTTATGGCAAATATCACTGAGAAATCTGATCTCTCGAAGTACCCTAAACTGGTTCTGAATAACTATTTGCCCAAGTGTTAAAATAAACTACTAATCCTACTAATCACTTTCTAGTTAGCTCACTAAAACCATAGGGCATGGCTATAGATTGCTAATCTTGATCTTGAATTTTATTTTGGGAGCCAGCAAGTGAATAAAACAGAGCTCAGTGTGGATTTGTTAGTCTATAACTGTTATTTTTATTCATTACAAACTTTCTATGTATTTATTTACTTCATTTATACCCCATCTTTCTCTCCAATGGAGACCCAAAATGGCTTATCTTGTTCTCTTATCCATTTTTTCCTCACAGCATCCCTGTGAGGTAGGTAGGGCTGAGAGTGCATGACTGGCCCAAGGTCACTCAGAAAGCTTCCATAGCAAAATCAGGATTCGAACTTGGTTCTTTCAGATCCTAGTCCAACACCACAATGGTTCTCAAAATAATAATAAGAAGAATTAATTTCTACAGGAATTGAATTTCTACAGGAATTGGTCGTTTTCTGTGTTGTTAAATATTACTTACTTATGCTTTGTTTCGGTAATGTTTCAACTCTATATTTGGATTTATGCTTGTTTTCAAATTTATGCTTGCTTTGCATTTCTTTTTTTTTTTTGAAATTTTTTTTATTGGGTTAGGATCAAATGTTTACACATTACATAATGTAATGCTTGCTTTGCATTTCTGCAACACATAGCCTACTTTATTGTTCATTAAATGTCCAAGCTGTTAACTGAATTGAATTGAGCCCACCTGTGGGGAGGGTGGGATATAAATCCAATAATAAATGAAACACAGACTATAAACAACAAACAAAATACTCACATATTCTCCAGTGAAAATTCAACCTCCAGTTCCTCATGTTTCTGAAAATTAAGATTTAACATAATGAAACAATGGTTCTACAGTGATTCATACCAGTGATTCACACACTGGTTTTTTTCTTGACTTGTAGAGACTAAATGAAAATAGAATATCAAAGACGCATCTTTTCAGTTTTTTGTAGGAATTTAAATTGAAAGCTAAAACCTGAAGTTGAATTTTTAAAATCTAAACATAGATTTCCTTCATATTGTAGCAATGCATTAAAACATCTGTCACAATCTAGCCAAACTTATATATCTTTAATTTGCATTTACATCAATGGAAAAGTGCTACCCAAAGAAGAATTACACCCTTGTAAATCAATTGACTTCAATGGATTTGGAAGCCTCTAACTCTTCATAGGATTGCACTAGATTGAACTAAATGGAATTTAAAAGCTGTTAATCTGTTAATAATAGGAGATTTTGGAGGTCTTTCATTCATAGGGTTGCCATAAGTCAGAAGTGACTTGATAGCACATAACACACTGAAACCATATATGATATAACTCTAGTTAGATCATACCCACCTTTTGAAAAGTTTTGTCTGAGGTTCATATCAATCCCAGAGAACAAAGATGAAGATATTAGGGGGAGAGTGATTTCTGCTTTGGCCACCTTTTTGGACAGTGACAAGGAGGATTTATACCCAGAAATTGACAAAGTATATAGAATTAACTCTGGGATTGCAAAGATTATAAACCTCCTAAGGGGCACATCGGTATACTTCGTGAGAAGAAATATGAGGGAGAAAGTTCCCCAAAAACACTTTAATAATAAATTAAAAATTGAAAACGTAGATACTTTAATTTTGAAAGAAATTCCTACTAGAATTTTGTGTAAAAGGAAAGATTATGCTTTTCTGGTAGAAAATCTGAGATAGAAAAAGATTCCCTCCAGGTAGGATGCCGTGGAAGGTGTGATTTTTCACATTAAGAAAACAAAGATTCAAGTTGAATTCAGTCCAAAAGGCCAGAGATTTTATAGAAAGACATAGGGATTGGAATGAGGTACTACCAGAAAGTTCAGCAGACCAGATGCCAACAACAAGATTTGGAGAGAGCAACTTGAATCAGGAGCTTCAGGCTTCATTTTTTTAATGTAATAAAAAGAAGTTTTCTTTTTCTTATTTTTGTATTTTTCTTAAATTGTTACTTTTTTAATTTTTATAATTTGATCTCAATATAGATTACAAATGTATAATGTGGAATATAAATGGAGCAAATTCTTCCCAAAAAAGGAAAAAAATATTTCATTTTTGAAAAACTTAAAACAAAACATTGTTTGCAAGAAATCCATATTAGAAAAAAAAGATTCAAAATATTTGGTCTATAAAACATTGGGACTGGAATTTGTTCCAGTGGATAATAAAAAGAAGAATGGAGTAGTTTTGTATATTAAACTACATTTAATGCCTAATTTTGTATTGACTGATGAACATGACAGATATGTTGGAGTGGAGGTTGTTTTCTATGGAACTAAAATGCTGGTTTTGGGAATCTATGAGGATAAATCTGAATTTTATAAAAAGCTTTTGGATGCTCTGACAGATCTGTTTTACGAAAGTTGGTGTTTGATGGGGAAGTGGAATGGAGTGATAGCCCCCCAAATTGACAGGAGTTTGGATGGCTTGCTTATTTGTGGTATGATAAAGCCAAGGTTAATGCAGATTTTAATAACCATTATGTTAAGTGTTCTTTGTTGAGAATTTGGAACAAATATAAACCTAAATTCTGTCCAAAAATACCTATATAACTATCACCACAAAAAATGTATCTTAAAAGGGAACTGGTAAGCCCTTCGAGTTGGTTAACTTATTGAGACATGCTAGTATTTTCACAGAGTGATGTTAAAATAAACTCAAGAGAGGACTTTTTATCAGAGGGATATACTTTATTTATAAGCAAATGGTGGAGATATTTAAAGCAGATAAAAGACAATATGACTTTGATCAATTTAATACTGAATTTGAGAATTATGTACAAATGATGAATGTGTTGGTTGTTGTGGGTTTTCCGGGCTGTATTGCCGTGGTCTTGGCATTGTAGTTCCTGACGTTTCGCCAGCAGCTGTGGCTGGCATCTTCAGAGGTGTAGCACCAAAAGACAGAGATCTCTCAGTGGACACTGAGATCTCTCTTAGGACACTGAGAGATCTCTGTCTTTTGGTGCTACACCTCTGAGGATGCCAGCCACAGCTGCTGGCGAAATGTCAGGAACTACAATGCCAAGACCACGGCAATACAGCCCGGAAAACCCACAACAACCATCGTTCTCCGGCCGTGAAAGCCTTCGACAATACGATGAATGTGTTATTGCAAAAATGTATAAACCTTTGTTGAAACTTGAGACAGAAGAAGAGCAAGTCAAAGAATGTATGATTAAATGGGCTAAAAAGTTTGAGTATGGTATACTAATGGAACAATGGGAAAATATGTGGTTAAAAGGGTTGAAATTTACGTTAAGTTCTAGTCTTAAGGAGAATTTTTACAAGATGATGTATCAGTGTGTTACGACCTTTACTTTCTTTGAGTAGATTTTTCTTTTAATCTATCCCTTAACCCTCTGGGTAGTCTGCTGCCACCAGGAATATTTTATTCTAAGATATTTTATTTAAATTTTCCCTTTGGTAATATTCCCAAAGCGTCAGGCTCCTTCGTGGTTCTATGTGGCCCTGAGGATAGGAATGGAATATAGCAATGACAGCTACACTGGGATATAACAAAACAAAATAAACTTTTATTTCGTTAAGAAGCGTATTGGTTTCATAAAAGTGGTTCTCGATTCTTAAAGTTACTTCATTTACTCTCATTCACACAGATCTCTTCCAAGGCTTCACACACAGTTAGCCTCTTTCTCTAACTCAATATTTGTCTCATAGAAATGGTTAAAACTCCTCAGGCAGCACACAGCTAGCCTTTCTTTCCCTGACTCTCATTCACAGAAATATTAAACCTGCTCAGGCAGCACACAGCTGGCCTCTCTTTCCCTGACTGAGTGTCCTTTCACAAACATGCTCAGTTCAGGTTCCACACAGGTTATATTTCTCTCATAAACACTTCAACATATTCAGGCAGCACACAGCTAGCCTGCTTTCTTCTGACTGCAAATTTTGCTCTCTGCCCTCTCAGTCTCAAAACTGCATTCACTCCGCCCACACTCTCAGTCATCAACCAATCATATCACTCACTCATCCCTCTCTCACCCCCACTCTTCACCTAGCTCAAACCAAGCATTTAAAGATACATGCACCCATTTCTTGAAATCATTACACAGTGGGATATGACTCCTGAGAAATTGGCTAGAATGTATAAGGGTAAGTTGAATGTATGTTGGAAATGTATTCAACATGAAGGATTGTTCTTTCATATGTGGTGGTCTTGTAACTTGGCAAAACTTTTTTGGAAATGAATACAATTATTAATACAGAAGATTTTTAAGATTAAAGTGCAACAACAACAACAACATTTGATTTATATACCGCCCTTCAGGATGACTTAACACCCACTCAGAGCAGTTTACAAAGTATGTCATTATTATCCCCACAACAAAACACCTGTGAGGTGGGTGGGGCTGAGAGAGCTCATAGAAGCTGTGACTGATCCAAGGTCACCCAGCTGGCTTCAAGTGGAGGAGTGGGGAATTAAACACGGTTTTCCAGATTACAGTCCAGCGCTCTTAACCACTACACCAAACTGGCTCTCTGAGATACTTTTATTGGGAATGATGGACTTTCTGTTGGAAAAATGTGCTGCCACTCTCTTCTTATATATAAGTACAGCAGTGAGACTACTATATGCTCAAAACTGGAAGAATTCAACTCTGCCCACAATGGAGGAATGGCTGACAAAGATGTTGGAACTGGCTAAGATGGCAAAACTTACTTCACTGATTAGAAAAAAGTCAGTAAATTCATTTGTTGATGAATGGAAACCTTTCACAGGCTATTTATATGAAATAGATAACAATGAATTGATGGTTTGTGGATTTATGGATTAAGGGATTTTGACATTAGAAAAAGAGCTTTTAATCATTACCCAAAGAAAATGGCCTGATCGGCTGCCAGCACAAGCCATGCATGCTGCAGGCCACTCTTTGCCTCCTCGGATGGAGAAGGAGACAGCCCAGGTTCCTGGGCATTTGGGGCTTTGCCGGGGGGGGGGGGGACGGAGCCAGCAGCCTCTTCAGGAGGCTTCACCTGTCCATTGGCTGCAGTCTTCGCAAGTGCTTGGAGTAGCAGGACATGTGCCTGCTGTGGCGAGCGTGGGCCTTGTGACGGCAGTGACTTCGCGGTGGCGATTTCAGCACTGGCCTCGGCACCAGCCTTGGCACCGGCCTCAGCAGCAGCAGTGGGCACGAGGCAGCAGCATTGGCACAGCCTGCCGCATAGCTCGTCGTGGCTGTGGAGTGGCATTTGGGGACCTGCAGCAGTGATGACTGGTGAGAGAGGCCACGTTTATCTCAGCCTTTGGGTGTCTGCTTCTTGCATCTGCCCGACAGCCCAGCAGCGCGTGGCTTTGCCCGCTTTCCTGGGGCCCTGCTGGGCAGTTGGGAGGGGCGCATTGGTGGTGTGCCTGTGCCTCATTTGGTGGGCCTTCACCATGCTAGGTGGCAGGGAGGGGTTGCAGGCCCAGTATTTGGGCAACCTCCAGGGCAGTTTCGGGCATTTGATGGCTGTGTGCTCCTTGGGGCTGCTGAGATTACTCTTAAAGAAGACGGTTGTTTTACAGCCCTTACCTTGGCCGATTAGTCCCTCTGGCTATTGGCAGTGAGTTGGGGGGGGGGGGGCTAGGCCCGTTAGGGTTGGACCTGTGGGGAATTGTTTAATCCCCATTTTTCTACCCCCACTCCTGCTTTGGCCTTGCCCATACCTCTTTTCTTAGAGACCTTTTGGGGGTGGGCCGGGTTGGCTAGCTTCATTTACTGGAGCAGCCATCTTGGCTGACTAGGTACCCTTTGTTGGAGTGGCCATTTTGTGCACAGTGGCCATTTTGTGCAGCCATTTTGGGGGATGGTGTCATTTTCCTCTTGCCTTGCAGCTACCGCTGCCTGGTGTATTGTCCGCTTTGTGGCGGTTACTGCCCTATCTCTTTTGCTGAGGGGTAATTATGCCACCCAAGAAAGGTGGGGGGGCCATCCAAGGGCAAGCAGCCTTGCAAGAAACCCTCAGCTAGGGCCCCCCTCCTGCTTTGTCATCATCTGATGACGAGGAGGGATGTGTGAGTCAAGAGGAGATTATGTGGTGCTTGGCTGCCCTGGAACAAGCGAGAGGGGTGCCAGGGTCTGCTTTACAGGGCGCCAGTAGGAAAAAGCCCATCAGGAGGGCATCCAGGGATGCAATTAATAGGTAAATCTTAATGAGGCTTTCTGCTTTGGAAGGTGTGGTTGATTCTGTGCCTGACAAGAGCAGCAGTGCTCGTGCGGATTCCTGACAAAGACCAGAGGTACCCGTGGTGGATTTGGGGCAGGAATGTGCAGAGGAGGCGCCCCCAGTGGCAGTGGTGGTTGACCCTGTGGACTCAGGGGGTAAGGATGGCACACCTTTCACTGGTCAAGCATGGCCTTGGAGACCTGTGGGCCAAGAGGTAGCATTTGGGATGCAGGGACACACTGGTCATGGGGCTGCATATGGGGTTCAGGCATCAATACAAGCCCCTGGCCTGCAAGTTTCAGTGTTCTGGCCGCCAGTTGGTCAGGCCCCTTGGGCTACTCATGGGATGGGGACACCCCCTTTGGGGGTACATCCCCTTTTCGGCATATTCCCCATGGGGCAAAGGTGTTGCTGCATATCCGGGCTACTTTGCTGGATGGGCTGGGTACCCAGCTGGCTCTTGGGCCTGTTACCTAAATCAGTTCTTGCGCTATGGCAATGTGCCATTTAATGCTCTCCCTTTTGAGGATACTGCTCTTCCGCTTGGCGACCATCTAACACCAGCTACGAGGGACAAGATACTTAAGGGGGAGTATGTAGATGTCTTCTCTGTACTCTTCCGGGAATTAGAGAAGAAAGACAAGGATGAATCGGACAATAGGGGGATAAGGAGAGACTGAAACATAGGCATGTTGATTGGATCTGGGCCAACTGGCTGCTGGGTTTCCTTATATATGCAGGTGTCCTGGCATGAGATCAGCCCCCGTGGGTGGCACCTTTGTTTCAGTATTTAGATATTATTTACAAGGGCTGTACTGGCTTCTCGGGTGCTGCTTGGTTGCAGTACGATGAGGAGTTCAGGATGAGAGCAGCCTTGAATCTGGGCATTCCGTGGGACCGTATTCACCAGCAACTTTGGCTGCAGGTAATGTCCCCAGCGAAACCAAGTGTAGGGGACTGGTAAGATAGTGGCCACATTGTACAGCAGTCTTCCTCAGCCACAGTTTCCACTATACGGCATGGCAGCAGGTTCAACCCCAGCTGCTCTGCTGGGACTTCGCCTTCAAGGGCGTGTGTTTTAAGAAGCCCTGTAAGTTTAAACATGAATGCCCATCCTGTACTGGGCCCCACCGGCATAGTGCCTGACACAAAGTCAAGCAGGGAAGGGGAGGTAAGAAACCCGGGGGCGGAGGCTCAGGTGGCCAACAGTCAGCTAGAAAAGGGTCCCAGCCCAGTAAACCTGAGGTAACTTGAATGCCTGTTGCATTTGTACCCTAGGAAGCAAGATGCCCTTTTTCTGTTAAACAGGTTTACGTTTGGTTTAGGATCCCAGTTCACGGACTGCGTTCACCCTTTATGTCAGATAATTTACGTTCTATTGTTGGTAAAGAGGACATAGTGCATTTGAAAATTGCTAAGGAGTGTGCTGAAGGCAGGGTTTTGGGCCCCTCCAGTTCACCTCCAGTTCCTAATTTGAGAGTTTCCCCTTTGGGGGTGGTTCCCAAGAAGGCAGCCAGGGAGTTCTGCCTCATTCATCACTTGTCATTCCCTAAAGGGAATTCAGTCAATGATGCTATTCTGGAGCAGCTGTGCTCTGTTAGGTATACATCATTTGATCAGATGGTATCAGTGGTACATAGGTGTGGCCCTGGTGCTGAGATGGTGAAATGTGACTTTAAGTCTGCACTTTGTCTACTCCCAGTCCACCCCGAGGACTTTGAGCTCCTTGGGTTTTCATTTGTGGGGAACTTTTACATGGACTGGGCCTTCGCAAATGGGTTATTCCGTTTCTTGCACTGCCTTTGAGCGCTTCAACTCCTTTCTGGAATGGGAATTAAGGCGCCGGGTGCATTGCTTTGACACGGGGGCAGAGGGATCTGGGCAATGCACCCGGCTGCTGGCCACCTTCATTGAGCTTTCAGAGGAGCTGGGGGTCCCTTTGGCACATGAGAAAATGGAAGGCCCATCCCAGGTGTTGACGTTTTTGGGCATAGAATTGGACACAGTTCACCAATTCTTCAGGCTCCCAGGCTCCAGGAGTTTCAGGGTAAGCATAAGGTCTCCCTCTTGGAGTTATAGCAGCTTGTGGGCCACCTGAATTTTGCCTGCAAGGTGATTGCTCCAGGTAGGGCCTTCTTGAGGTGGCTTTGTGATGCTATGTCATCATTGTGGGCACCTCATCATCACCACCTCCAGGTTGGTAAGGGCATGCAAGAGGATTTGGCGGTTTGGTCTGATTTCCTCAGGCATTATAATGGGGTAACTTTCTGTAGGGAGGACCTGCTGCTTGAAGCTGAATTGCAGGTCACTTCTGATGCTTCTGGCTCTACAGGCTTCAGAATTTATTTCCAGCAGCATTGGTGTGCAGAGCAGTGGCCGCCTGATTGGTGGGCCATGCATCTGGACTGGGACTTAACCTTTTTGGATTCCCCCCCCCCCATATTGGTGGCAGTTCACCTGTGGGGTGAGGAGCTAGCTAACCACTCTGTACACTTTTGGTGCGACAGTTAGGCGGTGGTCCATGTGGTCAACTCCTTGACTTCCCGGTCCTCTAGGGTCATGAGGCTGGTGCAGGCCTGCACATTGCTTTGCCTCTGGCGGAACATTTTATTTAAGGCCAGACATGTTCCCGGAATCAGTAATGGAGTGGTGGATGCTTTGTCATGCCAAAAGATGGAGTGGTTCTGGCAACTTGCCCTGGAGGCCAACCTGGAACCTGCGCAGATGCCGCAGGAGCTATGGCTGCTTGGGAGGCTGAAGCACTCAGGGCTATCCAGCTTGCTGTGGCCCCCAGCTGTCAAGACAATAAGGGGGCAGCTGGCAGCCTTGGCTTTCATTAGCAAGGCCCGAGTGTTTTCTGAGGCCATGGGTGACTTCCAGGTGAGAAAGATGATAAAAGGGTGGTCTTGGGAAGCTGGGGCCAGCTCGGACCCCAAGGAACCCATTTCCCCTGAGGTGCTGCAGGATCTGGGTGCTGCTTGGGTGGATATCTGTAATTCTGATCTCGAGGCACAGTTGTTTCGAGCAGCTGCATTAACGGCCTTCTTTGGGGCTCTGCGGGTTAGTGAACTGGTAGTTCACTCTCGTATGGACACATCGGGTAGAGCCTTTATGGCGAGTGATGTTAAGTTTGAGGGGGACGGGGTGTCCCACATGATCTGCAAGTCTAAGATGGATCAGGGGCAGGGGTGACCATTACATTGGGGCCCTGTTCCAATTTAGAGCTGTGTCTGGTTCGGGCCTTACATAAGTACTTAAGGGTCAAGAGGGAGGAGCAGGGGGTATTATTTAGACATGAGGACGGGTGACCTTTGACTCGTTATTAGTTTTGGGCAGTAACTTCAATAGCCCTGGCCAAATTGGGCTTAGTAGGCATCAAATTCGGCACCCATTCCTTTCAGATTGGGGCGGCGTTGACGGCCGCTGCCATGGGGTACCCCATACAAACGATTCAACATGTGGGCAGGTGGAAGTCCTCCACTTAGCGATCATATGTGAGACCTTTGTTGCAGTTTTGAGCGTGTTACTAATTGGTTTTTCCTTAGGTGCTATGTCTAGCTGGGAGAAGCAAAGGATTTTGATCTGCGGGCACAGTATGGTGTTTTGGGCGGCCCATCAAGTGAGGAGGACACAGATCGGGTCCCAGCTCGGTTTGCATAAGTGGGCATCCATTGAGTGGCTGGGCCACCATGGCCTTCGTTAGCAGGGCTTGTTGCCTTTGTTATTTAGGGATCGGAATGGTCCTCATCCTGATATAGTGGTCATTCACCTGGGGGGGAGGGGAATGACCTAGGGCTTGTTCAGGGCAGCCTTTTCTATACAGGTGAGACTCAACCTGTGGGAGATAGGGTGGCTCTGGCTGGGGGTGTTGATAATTTGATCAGTGATTTTACCTAGACAGGTATGGCAGGAGGCCGAAAATCAGCAGGCTGGTGACAGGGCACAAATGAGGGCCAATTGGGCCATTCAGAAGGCCATTGGGGAGGGGTTGGGTATTTATTTATCCCACCTCAGGATCAGGGCTGAATATGCCAACCTCTACAGAGGTGACGGGGTACACCTGTCAGTAAAAGGCAACAAAATTTTCCTGGATGATTTGCGGCAAGAGCTCTGTTTGGCTTTAAGCCACCTGTGGGGCGCTAGGGCCTAAGCAGAGGCTTGGTGTTGGCAGGATAGGGTTGGGAATAGGGAGCAGGTCGGTGAGCATCCTAGGCGCTTCTCCATTGATGGGGAAGAGGGGTCTGCCAAGAGCTGATGGTACTGCTTGAGACGGCTGCCATGCTGCTTGGGCAGACTGCCTTGGGGAACCCCATGTGCAAGTTCTTCCCTCACTGCTGTATGGCTGAGGTTTAAGAGCTTGAAAGGGGGGATCCAATTTGCCAGCTGTCTGGGTTGCGGCCATCCACCAGGATGGCTCACACCTGGGGCTTTGGGGCTCACCCAGGCAGGTCAAGGCAGAGGTCCAGTGGGAGACCACGTGGCTTGACCTGTACCACTAGTTGCCCTTGCCACAGTTATTAGTTGCTGTTCCAGGTTAATGTTTATTAATAAAGTCGCCCTTAGATTCAAGCTTGGTGTCTGTCTCTTCATTCCAACTGGGGTGGCAAAGTGTAGATTTGACATGATTTGAATATTTGTTTTGGAGAAAATCGGAAACCCTTTAGATTTTTTTTCTTGGATTTTTTTGTAATATGTATGTTTTTGTACGTTGATTAGTTGTTTTTGTTTTAATAATATGTGTGCAATTGTAGTATTTTAAAGTTTGTTTTTAATTATATACAATTCTTAATTAAAAAAATAAAATCAATGGTATTATAAGGGTGTAACTCTGCTTAGGACTGCACTGTAGATGATCAGCTGTTACAATGGAGAACATCTGCCAATACAGAAACAATCAGCCCAAGCCCCTCAATATCGTACTAAGCTTTTCTTTTTAGTGGACAAAATGCATAGAACCCCCCCCCCCCCTCAAAAAAGCAGGACAGCTTACAGTCTTACCTGGGGATTCAACTGAAATGTCTTAAACATTGACTCTCCAAGACGCACTTCAGCAATGTCAAAAAAAATGTCACGATATGTATCATCATAAATAATGTCTTCATCACAAACTACCAGTTCCAAGACATTCTGAAACAGAAAATACTTTATAGTAGCACAGCATTATCGAGCTGTATGTGAACCAAAACCATTTATCCTACTTTGTATCTCTGAAGAAGACGTGACTAGAGTATGCCACAACATGCCAAAGGGAATAGCTAAGAGGTCAGGAGTAAAGAAATTAGTTTGCCTGCCAAAGATCTTGTGTTCCCTTTCTGAAAATCAGCTAAAAGGGTCTCAGGTAGCAGAGATGTGAAAGATCTCTCTGGGAACCCCCTGGAGACAGTTGCTGCCCTTCAGAAAAGGCAGCACTGAGTTACGCACATTGCAGAACAGAGGAAGCTGTTACAGGAAAAGGCAAAATGATAACCTAAGAAGAGGAAATCATCAGTAAAGGCCTGAAGCTTGTCCCTCTGCATCATCTAGCAGAACCCAAATAAGAACCGTTTCTTATCTTACCTTAACCTGGCTCTGGATCCTGAAGTAGAATGTTTCATTCCACACTGGATCTTTGCAGTTGGCAACTGTTTTCGTCCGAACCTTTTCAGATGAGGCAGTAGGCAACCACAAGGTCACGTAACAATCAGTTTCGCTTACTGTAGGAAAAAATATAGAATAATTTGTAAATTTATGGACAGAAGAAACATGTATGGTGGACTAGGAGAAGCATTTAATCTGATGGAGGCAGCAGCCATCTCCATTTGTCCTTTGTTGGGCATTGCTAGATGATACCTTGACCTTGGTCTCTATTTGACAAAATGCCTGCTGAGAAGAAGGTGAAAGTTCAAGGTGTTGGTTTTAGCCTATACATCTTTAAACGGACTGTGACCAGCATACCTGAGGGACTGCTTCTCCCTGTATATGCCCCGGAGAATGCTGAGATCAGCTGGTGAACACCTACTCGTGGTCCCTGGCCCCAGGGAGACTCGACTGGCCTCAACCAGGGCCAGGGCATTTTTGTCCCCAGCCCTGACCTGGTGGAACTCTCTGTCAGAAGATACTCGGGCCCGCCAAGATCTTTCATCTTTTCAACAGGCCTGCAAGACAGAGATGTTCTGCCAGGCATATGGTTGAGGCCAACATTAAATCCATCAAATGAATCTCCCTGCCAGTCTCCTACCTGGGGCAGAGGGGAACTATATGGCCACCTGCCCCCCCCCATGTATGAGCAGCCACAAGATATTCATACAGACCTTCACTCTTTCTATATAGACCGCCCTGAGCCTGTCTTATGGGGAAGGCGGTCTAGAAGTGTAATAAAATAAATAAATAAAATAAATAAATATATGGTAAGCAGGTGAATTTTTTTTTAAATGTTGTATTTTGTTGTGGATTCTGTGATTTTACTGTACTCCTGTATTTTATCTTTTTTATTGTAACCTGCCCTGAGCCTGCTCATGGGGAAGACGGGGCTATAAATCAAACAAACAAACAAACAAACAAATAAATAGATGATGATGATGATGATGATGATGATGATAGGGTTGTTTTAGAGTTGTTCACAAGCAACTGAATTTGAAGAATTCCTTCAACCCTCAACCTTTCATATCTGTATGTCAATGAAAGTTAAGGAAATCATATCTGCATGCCAGAGAAAGTCAAGCAAATATACAGGGCAATCCTAAAAAGTTATACCATTCTAAATCCACTGAAGTCTAAATCCATTGAACTCTGCTTAGGACTGACTGCTAGTTTTCGTCAGTGAAAGGTAAAATCATCGTAATAAATTCACATCTATAGGAGACATCTTTGGCTTAGAGCAGAGTTTATCAACATTTATGCTGCCTCTCCAGAGGTCTGCTCAAGGCAGCTTCCAATGAAAAGTTGTTCTTTTTGGTCTCTATTTGGCGAAATGCCTGCTGAGGAGAAGGTGAAGGTAAGCAAATAGCTTCCTGTTGCCTTCCCCTAATTGGCTGGGACCCTTTAGCTCCCACCAGTAATGTCTCGTATCCCATTTGCTTTGATGGGGGCTGGGCAAACTAAATCAACAGCAATAATGCCATGAATGTTCCTTCTAAGGGACTCAAGCTAGATGAGTAAATAGGATCCCAGATTTGGACAGGTGCAGTGGCATTCTGGGGACTAAGCCTCCTGACCCCAAGCCATTCTTATAATTTCAGTTCCCATATTTATTTATTTGATTTTTATACTGCTTCTCTTCAGTTAAAAGCTCAAAGGAGTTCACAACAATTACATCAGTTAAAAACCAATTCAAAACTTAATATATTAATTAAAATCACAATAAAACAACATAGTACAAATACTTGAAAGTTCCAACCCCAGACCATAAAACCTTGCAGGTAATATAAAATTACAGGCAGATATAATACATAGCAATCAGCTCTGCCATGCCTGATTTTTGCTCTGCTGGAGAAAACTTGAAGACAATCATAGAATTTTAGAGCAACAGCTTCCCGCCTCCCAACCATTTCATGTGGACAGGATGTTGCATGAATATCATTGAATTGTGACAATATATGCGTATAGTGCTATCTCACAGCACTGTAGAGCAGACCAGTGGGAAGCAGAAACAGTTACCAGTGGATCAGAAACCCAATTCACCAACAGCCCCTTCTGCTTTCCATAGATTAGCATCACTGTGCTATGGATTAATGATATAATTGGCAAGTAGGCATGGGAAAACTAAGGGGCATATGTTTACTGTTTGTCTTAGAAAAACCTTAATCTAGAAGGACTGACAGGTATTATGTAAGTAGCATGCATACTGAAGTCCAGGTAAAGAGCAGTCATTCAAGTAATTGGGTGTGTGCAACGGGAGCAAACTATCAGGGAATGCTGAAATGCATCTCTCCTCCACCAACAGAATTACTTCTAGTAATTTTTCAACTTCATGTCTTCCTAAGCAAAAGTGAGTATATTCATTGCCATAGCAAAATATTGTTATGGAATGACTCAGATTCATTCATCTGAACTGGAGCTTCCTTATGAAAGTAACCCTGTCTGGAAACACATCAAATGTATCATGAGATGGAAATAACAACAAAACAGATATATTTGTGGCCCTGAGCAAATGAATTTAAAGAACTTCAGGGACAAGCAGCTGCCTCCTGCCATGAATGATCACTCACATTATGATATTTTTCTTCAGTCCTCAGCACCGCTTATAAGGAAAATGGAAACATAAGTGATGTCTTTTTAACTTCTGCATTGACTGGAGGCTGGCAACCACAGTGCCATGGCGAAGAAAGGTAGAGATACAAATTCAGCAACACTAAACATGACAGTGTCATCGTATTCACCATGGGGCACTGCTGCCACTTTAAAGCAGAAAATGGGTAATTTTGGCACTTGAAAAGGCCAAGCGTGGGGGGGCACCTCATCCTACTGCCGTGCAGACCCATTCAGGATTGGGCTCTCATGACTTTTTTAAACTATCCATTTAAGGCTTTGAAATGATGGTGGCATCCCCATGGTGGATATGAGGATGCTGTCATAACTAGTTTGGCTCTGAATACTCTTAAGGATGACAAAAATACACGATGCAATTCCTAATCTGTGCAACAAAAGCTGTTCTTTGGCTAGAAAACTTTAATAAAAGCAGCAGATGAGACATCAGACAGAGTTTGCAATCCTAAGCATATTCATTTGGAGGACAGTCTCTTTGGCCCTGACCTGGATGGCCCAGGCTAGCCTGATCTCATCAGATGTTGAAAACTAAGTAGGGTTGGTGCTGGTTAGTACTTGGATGGGAGACTGCCAAGGAAGACCAAGGTCACTATGCAAAGGCAGGCAATGGCAAACCACCTTTGTTAGTCTCCTGCCTTGAAAACCTCAGCAGAGGTCACCATAAGTTGGCTGTGACTTGACAGTACTTTACACACACAAATCCCAGAGGAAACAGTGGAGTACCGGATCAGATTCAAGGTTCTGGTATTGACCTATAAGGCCCTGTGCAGACTGGGACCAGTGTATCTACGGGACCATCTCTCCCCATATATTCCCCAGAGGACACTCCGATCAGGGGACGAACAGCTGTTGGTGGTCCCTGGCCCCAAGGAAGCCCGCCTAGCCTCGACTAGAGCCAGGGCCTTTTCTGTCCTGGCTCCCACCTGGTGGAACGCTCTGTCTGCTGAAATCAGGGCCGAGCAGGACCTACTATCTTTTTGCCGTGCCAGCAAGACAGAGTTGTTCTGCCAGGCATATGGCTGAGGCTGGAACTCCGCTGGCCTGGAAAAAAAGGGTGTATAAATCTTAACCCTCCCTGTAAAGGCTGTCCACCAATCTGTTTTAAATGTGTTGTTTTTAATGAACATGAATTTTTAATTGTATTTTTAATATGTTGTTATCTGTCCTGAGCCCACTCGCGGGGAGGGCAGAATACAAATTTTAAATAAATAGATAAATAGATAAATAAATAATTTTTTGGATTAAAAAACAGCTTCCCGTAGTGCTTGTCCTTTATTATGGTATCAATTAATTAGCAGGCTCGTGCTAATACACCCATCATGAAAACAATTAACTAGGAAGGATGCATGCCCATATCTATTCATGAGTCAGAGTATGTATATTCTTTTTGTCTCAGTTTCTCTGGTATAATGAGGGAGTGGCTTGGCCAATCCACATCTAACTCAGAAGTACACATCAGTATAAATCCTCCCCAACGCAGAGCCTTCACATTGGCTAGACTTAACTCCTTCCCCTCTAAAGTGCTTTCTGGTCGTTTCTCTGGACTCCCTTATTCTGAACGAGTTTGTGACTGTGGACAAGGAAAGTTAGAGACCTTGGATCATATAATAGTTTTTTGCCCTAAGTGGAGTAAGGAAAGAGAGAGATTTATTATTCCTATTATGTTAAAAGAAAAGCTTCCCTTCCTTCCTTGGGCAATCTCAGTGTTATTGTCTGATAACTTTCCTGACAATCAAACCTCTGCTATAGTGGCTTCCTTTTTAGCCACGGTGATAAAGAAACAAAATCTTCATGAGCTTAGATAGTTTAAAGTGATAATGACGAGTTATGTCTGTGTGAATTGGGTATGTTCAAGTGTACAGTTCATATTTTGTTGGTGTTTGTATGGCTTATGGCTTCGGCCGGAAAAGCAATAAACATATTAAATTAAATTAAATAAATCCTCCCAATTTTACTATTTCTGCCACAAGAGTAGCATGGAGGAATATTCTAGCAGGTACAAAGTATATGAGGAATGATCTTCTTGATGCTATATATTTGTGAAACTGGAGACTGAGACCAAATCCGCTAAAGAAAGCAAAACATATTTCCCTGACCCTTGCTTTTTCCAAGAGCAAAGTCCTTCTAGCAATCTTCTTTTAATGAAGTGAAGCGTTGTTTAGCATAGACATATTAATGGCCTGTTCTTCTAATTTTAATGGGTTGGAAGTTCAATTTTTAAAAGCATCTATTTGTGTAACAATAAGTGGTTAGAAAAGAATGCAAGATTCACTTCAAGATATGCTATCATTGCTCAGAGATGCAGTGCTGTAGTCCTTCATTGCCATCCTAAATCCTTTCGAGATGATGTTTAGGATAAAGTTGTGAATCTTGTTTCCTTTGTTGATCTGGAAGAAAAGCTAGTGTGTTCTTTCTCCCTCTCTCTCCCTTAGCACATAACCGTGCAAGCACAGCAAGATGGCAGTTCACACATACATATGGGAAGAAATTGATCCAGAGACTGAGTCGATCATCCCTTTCATTTTTTGAGCAGCCCCATTCTAAGACATCAACACTAATGCCACTAGTCAGCATTCTATAGCCATTCTGCAAAGAAGTAAGCAAAAGAAACACTCCTTAGCAAGGTTCTAGCCATATAGCACTCGAGATGGAGTCCATTACCAACCCCAGTCATGGAACAGCATGCCACCAGTCCTCCTGTAATTAGCAGCCCCAGACACAGCTGAGCATAGCCACACTCCTGAGTCACGCCACCTCCATGCAGAGTACCAGAAGAGAGCAGCCAGCTCCTATACTCCCAGAGAGACCAGTGGCATGAGCAGCAAAAGCTCTGAACTTAATATATTACAGGGATCTCTGCAGATGTGAGTTGAAGTCCCTGTTGGCAGCTGAGTTGCTTTTTTGCAAGGGGCAGCCATGGGAGAGGAACATGGCCAATCCAGCCATAGCATTTTCACTCTCCTGCAATGCACTCAGCACAGGCAAGAATGATGAGTCATCCAAGACCAAGTTGATAGCCGTGTGGAACTCAGATGTTCAACCTTTTGTCAGGAAAGTGAAAAGCAGTCACTGTAGCAGCAACGGCCGCAGACAGAGCTTTTACAAACTTAAATTGTTTACATTTTATGAAGTCCAATCATCTGAAGCTTACTGTCAAGTAAATGTGTACAAGATCAAATCCCTGTACATTTAGTTTAAATGTCCTCCCTCCAATACTGATATGAGATATTAACTATGACTAACCTGGGAAATGGAGAGTGCTCCGCCAGTCAAGGAACAAAATACTTGCCAAGCGTGATCTGCTTTCTTCACTCACCTAAATCCCATTGAGAATTTGTTGTGACATTGGGTGTGTCTACTGCTCTGGCTTCATCAGTCCTTGCCAACCAAGGGATGAAGGTCTTTCCAGCTAGGTGTGTCATATGCATCCCACTAAAAGCTAGTTGTTGCTTTGAACCAAAGGGTGTGGCCACTGCTTTGCGAGCCAAAACGTTCTCTGTTTCAGAGATACTCTGCTTTCTGCACCCACTTGGATCCCACTGAGACCTGGCTACTTCTTAGAACTAACAGGTGTGGCTGATATTTTGACTTTGTCAGCCTCTGGCCAGCAAGAACTGTTCAATTATTTATGCTGTGCTTCCTGCCTTCCACTGATATATGCTTTGGATCAAGAAGTGTAACTTTACTGCTTTAAGTTCATCAGTCTGTTGCCTAGCCAGCCAGAAGGACTGCCTTGAGTGTCTTTGAGGGGCATTTCCTGTTTGGTTTCCATGTGTAACCAGCTTCTCTACCTGGTGAACTGAACCTTATGCTATCCCCTTTCCTGACCCATTCCTCTTCCTGTTTCCAATTTATCCACCCTCCTTCCCCTTTCCTCAATGTTCATATGCTTGTTTCAAGCATTATAACAGCCTCCCATGTATCCCATTGTCAGTAGCTGCCACTAGAGGTGGGCACGATCCAAAAAAAAATACCGATCAAGCTGTTCGTGGATCTGTGCTGGTGACGATCCCAGATCACCCATGCACACCGAACAAGTCCCGTTTCCGATCGGGGATCGGGGAGGCCAAAGCGGAGGGGTGCCCCCCCCACACACTTAGAGCAGAGGGGGGGGGAGTTTTTAACCTGGTGACGAGCTGCCTCCCCTCAGGGAGGGGACATTTTCACACACACACACACGCACACTTAGAGCAGAGGGGGGGAAGTTTTTAACCTGGTGACAAGCTGCCTCCCCTCAGGGAGGGGACATTTTCACACACACACACATGCACTTAGAGCAGGGGGGGGAGTTTTTAACCCGTCCCTGCCTCTCCAAATAGAGAGAGACACCCCATCAACATGTTTCAGCCAGCTTCTTAAAAAAAGCAGGGATAGAATCCTCCATTCCTCCCCACCCGATTTTAAAAGCAAGCAGCCAGTCTTCCAGAAGCATATTTTAAACAGGAAGTAAGTAAAACCAGGATCCACATGGATCCTCGCAGATCCTATGGTTTTTTAAATAGGAAAAACACAAATGAAACATCATGATTTTTTTGGTCCCATTTGTGGATATGGACATGATCTGGTTTTGTATGGTGGATTTTGGGTGGCCCCATGTAAAAATCAAGAGGATCCATGAGGATCCGTGCTTTTGAACCATGTTTTTGTGCCATGACGCTGCCACAAAGCAGTGGATGAATGATTTTTTTGGTCCCATTTGTGGATATGGACATGTTCTGGTTTTGTATGGTGGATTTTGGGTGGCCCCACTTAAAAATCAAGAGGATCCATGAGGATCCGTGCTTTTGAACCATGTTTTTGCGCTGTGGCGCTGCCACAAAGCTGTGGATGAATGATTTTTTTGGTCCCATTTGTGGATATGGACATGATCTGGTTTTGTATGGTGGATTTTGGGTGGCTTCATGTAAAAATCAAGAGGATCCATGAGGATCCATGCTTTTGAACCATGTTTTTGTGCCGTGGCACTGCCATAAAGCAGTGGATGAATGATTTTTTTGGTCCCATTTGTGGATATGGACATGATCTGGTTTTGTATGGTGGATTTTGGGTGGCCCCACTTAAAAATCAAGAGGATCCATGCGGATCTGTGCTTTTTTAGCATGTTTTTGTGCCGTGGCAGTGCCACGGATTATTGGATGCATGATTGCTTTGTTGCTGTCTGTAGACTAGGACATGATCTATAATATGACAGCCTTTTGTTTTGTTTCAATATAAAAATCATATGAATTCATGAGGATCCGTTTAAAAGCATCTGGATCCAGCTTTTACCCACTCCCTTTTAAACACACACACAGAGCCGTGAATGAGGTTTTCCCACAAAATACAGTGTTTTAAAAGCAGGTTAAAAACAGAGAGTGACAGACAGAAAAACAGCCATTCCTGCTACAAAGCCCCGTTTTTTTTAAAAGCAAAAAACATTTGGAGTGCCCGTGGTGGCTACAGAACACCCCCTTCCCCCTCCCTCCCCTCTCTTCTCCCAAATGGTGATACGTTGCTGGCTGCTCCGTGGTTGGAAGGAAGCCCTGCTGATCAAGGAAAACTGGACTTCCATTCGCGTTTCCAGGGCGACAGAAGGAGGGCAAACACAGCTCAGGCATTCCCCTGGCTCCGTTGCCCCGGGAATAGATTACTGGCACCTGAGTGTCTGCAATCCCGAACAGAAACCAATCGATCCGATCAAGCCCTGAACAAGCAAACCTCTGACCGCTGGATTGGTTGTCGTGGACAGCACCGATTAGCTGAGTCCCGATGGCGCAAACGCCATTATCGGGGTTTTTTTCAAATCGTAATGCTGATCATGCCCATCTCTAGCTGCCACCCTTCGGCTGCAATTGCTGCTTCCTAATGCAGAAAATAGTCATGCTGCACACCTCTTCCTGTTTTGCTATAGTTCCTGTCTTTTCATTCAGTGGTCTCTCTCCCACACCATGCACACTGGACAAGGTGACGGAACTGGCCTTCTTCTTGCCAAATCTCACTACAGTACCAGTTCAATTTCAATTGCTTTTCTCTCATTGCCTTCCAAGAATCAAAACAAGAATCATACCATTTCATCAGGTATATCAACCTCCTTGTCCCCTTTTAGCCTTTTTATATGATGTCAGTTTGCCTTCTTTCTCTCTGACAATATTCCCATATTGCAACATGGTGTATTGAACTAGCATATTGAGAATTTCGTTGATACAGCTGCCTTTCATCTTCTGTGGCTTCTACTTTAATCATATGTCTTCTCCACTGAAGTATAGTGTATACTCCAGGTGGTGGTGGGGGGGAATATAAATTTTAGCATGCAGTGAAATATCTCTCCACACTGAAGCCCAAATCCAAGCTCCTTTCTTCCTCTTGATCCTCTTCCAGTATCAAAAGTGATCCAAATTGGGAGAAAAGTCCCTGGGGTAAGGTCTATAGGAATGTGGGAACAGGAGAGTTCAGCTTCCTTCTCTTGTGCCTTTTTTTTGAACATTAAAAATTAGACCTCCAGTACTCACCCACATTTGATGGGCGAATGGTATAAATATGAGATAAACAAATGAGATGGTGGTCTTCATATGTCTTGCTGATTGTTCTGAAGACCTGGTCTTGCTCACTAGGATTAACAGTGTGACAAGTTAATAATGGCAGACTTTGGGTGACATGGCATATTGTTGTTGCTGTTGTTAACGTATTAAATCAGTTCATATATAACTCGGAAGAGTGCTCAGGTTTTTTTTTTTGTAAGGAAGGAATTGCTACAGCTTTGACATAGCATGATATGGCATGGCTAGCCAGATAGCAATGTTTCTCTTTGTCATTTAAATCCTGAAAAATAGTTCAGAGTTAGATTATGCATGGTCTTCTGGGTTTAGTAATTTATCTAGGTTTATCCTTTAATGCCCATGAAGCTGTGTTCACTAAGTATGCAGTAACTGAATCCTGATTAGCATAACATGTTGCTATTAACCTCCACGGGAACAATCTGTCATAGGAGGGTTCTTCTAATAGTATTTTTGTATGTTCAAATTAATTTCTATTTATAAGGCTGTGGTTTTGCTTTAGCAAGACGGTTACCCATCCTAAACCTAAAAAGAAAAAAAAACTGTTGCAACGTAATACTGCATGATAATACTTGCAACTTCTTATTGTGGTATCGTATGAAAACCCACTATTGCAATTTCATTCAGTAAGTGACCAACAATTCCAGAGCTGCCTTAACAATTCCTGACTTAATGGAACATAGTGAGAAATGATACTATAATCTTCATACAATTTTGCAGAGGCAGCAGTTAGCATAATTATATCCTGCACTTATTAATTCAGATCTATTTCCAGCTGTGAAGTAAAAGCCAGATCCCAGCACTTTCCAAATATGACAGCATCACGTCAGGCAGAAATCCTGAATGCAGCATTTCTGTATACAACAAACACAATCAACCTTTCACAACTTAAAATGCCATTGCAAAACAAGTTATATACCTACTATGTACCTAAAAAAAAAACAAAGCATTATAAGCAACACAAGTTTTAACAGGACTTCCTCCTACAATGACCTTTCCCAAGAGGCCTTCTGAATTTTCAGATTCTGATATTAGAGAAATTTTTAATCCCAGTATTTAATTTCTTCCTCTTTCCAAACTACCAGCTATGTACAGCCTGTGCTTCTGTCACTTAGTTGCAGAATTCCATTGATATCTGAATGACTTCTCCATGCCCATACACCTAGAAGGAATTCTGGAGCACGGGGGTGTTGCAGCAATCCTTCCATTTCGACTAGGAACACACCCTTCTTTGGAAAGAATTTGTGATTTGGCATTGTTACAGATTGCTTCCTTAATGAATTCTCTAAACCACAGATTTTATTCTCTTCAAAAAGGATTTTGATCTATCATGGAGCGAGGCAGACTTCACTGTTAATACAGAATAAAACTGGAAGTGGTAGCATGGATCCACAATTCCAAGAACCACCAACTCTAGAAATTCTTCTGAAAACATCCTTGTCTAAACCCAAATAAATCCTAAACTTGATAAACATCCTGGAATTGGGGCAGGAATTGCTTTTGAAAATCAACCTCATTAGGAATGCCAATTTTTAAACTGGTTCCTGTAGTTGGTATTAGTTTGATCTACAAACAATTATCAGATGCTGTTATTTAACCTCATGCCATAAAAGGTTTCAACTATCCATTTCCACTTATTAAATCTCTATTAAAGGGACAGGACACTGTGCAAAGTAATTTAGGATGCTTATATTCCCAGATACCACATGCATCCACCTTATACGTAAGCACCAGGAAAGCCATTTGCACACACATCCTCTGTGTGCATTACTTCATTCATTACAGGGTGCTCTCCAGTACTCCTCAATCAACTTCAGGCTTCTGAGTTTCACTTCTTTGCTTTCCACTCTAACTATAAGTTTGTGGGAGTGTGTGCCATGCTACTAGGCTGCTATATGGCTGGCAAGAAGGACTTATGTTGGGCTTGTAGAGAGGCCTCTACCAGCCTGTGCTGGTGGGTGATGTCATTGGTCCATTCTGTTCCTCACCACTAAAAGCAACTACAGAGGTTCCACAATAGCTATACATGTATGCCACAGACTGTACCTGCCCTGCCTCTTGGTCACTCTGTGATACTCTAAAGGCACACTGTATATTTCTTCATAGGCTGTAATTACAGATGTATCTCCTATCTCACATCTCCTTGTAGTCCTTCTTTATAGAAAACTTCATTTGTGTCACCCTCTTTTTCTCCTTTCATGCTACTCCCCATACCTGGAATAGCATGTCATGTAACTTTTAGCAGAAGGTAGGGCTGCCAACCTCCAGGTGGGAGCTGTAGTTCTCCCAGAATTGCAAGTGATCTCCAGACTACAGAGATCAGTTCTGCTGGAGAAAATTGTGGCTTTGATGGTGGACTCTTTGGCATCATATTACTGCTGAGTTCCCTCCCCTCCCCAAACTCCACCTTCCCCAGGCTCTGCCCCCAATCTCCAGGTATTTCCCAACCCAGAGTTGGCAACCCTAGCAGGAGAGGGAATTATGGGAAGATGGTTGCTAGCCTGTAAGTTCTGAGCTGAGTGTTTCTCTGTCTCTTAAAGCAGGTACTTAAAGCCTGGGTTTGATCAGTAATGGAAGCTTTTGGATGCAAGCTGAAGGGCAGCAGCCTAAGGGATCTTGGTCCCTCCCCCTTGCACTCATTCATCCCTCTTCACCCCTCCCAACCTGTAAATTTGGAGGGAATCACTGCAGACTTTGCTGGCTGCTTGCATTGCAATGCAACCAGCAAGCAAAGTTCTGAAGCCTATTCAAACTTCCCACTCTTTCTTTGGAGAGGGGAGGGGGAGAAGGAGTGAGTGACTCCCTCTAACCTCCTCCTTCCCCCTCCCATCTCTGAAATATTGGTGGGAAGCTTGAATAGGCTTCAGAACTTTGCTTGCTGTTTGCATTGCAATGCAAGCAGCTAGCAAAGTCTGCAGTGATTCCCTCCAAATTTACAGGTTGGGAGGGGTGAGGAGGGGTGAATGAGTGCAAGGGGGAGGAGGGAGGGGGATCAGGGAAGGGATGGGGGAGTTAGGAGTGGCCAGTCCTGCAGCCGGATTCTCCTTCCAGCCAATGGGGATTCTCTGGAAGGAGAGTGCCTTTTTAAAAATTCTGTAGGGCTTTAAATTGGAGGCTTGCCTTTAGCTAGCTTCCATTTTGCCCTGGCCTACAGAGTTTGAGAGACTGGTACCTGCTGGCTTGTCTCTTTCTGTCTGGCCTGCGGCTGTGAGAGAGTGACTTGGACTTCTGAAGTGTATTCTTTGCCCTGCTGCTGGACTTTTGCTGGACGCCTGCTGTGCTGCTTACTGGACCTGCATCTGACTAGTAGGACAGTACAGGGTTCTTTTTCTCTTTGTGGGAGAGGGTGGTTGTGGGGGATAGGGGGGATAGGGAAGGGATTTTTTTAAAGTTTGCATTTTAAATTTTTTTTTTTAAAAAAAAATCCTGCTTGCTTGTGGCCTTGTGTGATAGTGTGTGTTTGACCTGTCTGCTCTGGGGGCTGTTTTTTGGAGGGTGGGGCTTGGCCTGAGATTCATACTTTTGCTTTACTGTTTTTGTCCTGTTAGTTTGGATTGAATGGGGTTTTCTGCTTGGTTGTGGCCTTCCTTGGTTTGATTGTGTTTGGCTTGAGTGTCTGTCCTAGGCCTTGATTTTGGTGGGTGGGCGGGGGGGGGAAGGAATTTTTCTACGCTTAGCCTTACTGTCTTCTTATACTGTCTGAAGTTTCTGTGTGTGTGGCTTGTTTTGGAGTGAGTGAGTGGGACTGTGTGTATGGGGGGGGGCTTATCCATTTAAATTTGTTAACTGTTGTGTGCTGTGGTAGTTGTGTGAACCTGTGTGAGTGCATTAAGGTTTTTGTCAGTGCTTTTAAAGTTTTCTCTGTGAGTGGCTTGTTTTGGAGTGAGTGAATGGCTTGGCCATTTAATTGTATTAACTGTTGTGTGCCTGCTATTGTGTTGCTGAGTTGTGAGTGTTTCATCTCTGCTGTTTAAGTTTTCTGTGTGTGTGGCTGAGTGATTGGGTCTGTGTGTGTGGCGGGGGGGCGGAGCTTAGCCATTTAATTTTGTTAACTGTTGTGCAATTGCTGTTCTGTTGCTGAGTTGTGTTTAGGGGGGATTGAGTGTACTATTATTAAGTGTTTTATCTGTGCTTGAGTTTTCTGTGTGTGTGGCTTGTTTTGGAGTGAGTGAGTGGGACTGTGCATGTGGTGGTGGGGCTTAGCCATTTAAATTTGTTAACTGTTGTGTGCTGTGGTAGTTGTGTGAACTTGTGTGAGTTGTGAGGGTTGGGGGCTTGGTGGGGAAGGTAGTGTTTCTGTGTGTGTGTGTTACAGTTTTAAAGGGTTAGAGGCTTGAAGGGGGGAAGGGATTGTGTCTCTGTGTGTGTGAGTTACAGCTTTAAAACGTTTTAGAGTCTGCCCTTCTCATCTTTTTTGGACTGGAATAGTAAATGCATCTGAGATATATGGTTTAATATTATTCCCTGCAAGATAGAGCAAACACTGGAAATGGCACAACTGAAAATCCCCCGAAAAAATTTAAACACAACTGAGAATGTATAAGAATTTGACTTATTCCAGTTCTTCATCATTAGCAAACTCATCAAATTCTCATTGCACTAAATTATATAAGTTGCCCATTTTTAACACTTCAAATTATAAAACATATTAACGTAATGAGAATTTCTATTGGTTTTCTATAATGAATAATCCCAAAATGAATAGAAAAGGACTGGATTTCCTTCTTTAACTAAGAGCTAGCCTAGTTTAGATGTCATCCTGAGATGTGTTGTTCCCAGTTGTTCTCAGCTATACAGATCAGGTTGGGAAGTATTTGACCTACATATCTGATGCTACACGGACAACTGAAGAAAGTTAAAGGCAAATGTTTGAAGCCTCTGTGGGACATCTCCCCATTATTATCTTCCTTGCGCAGTAAGCGGTTTGGAGAAAGGGATGATAATGGACTCACTGAACTCCAAAGTCAGTATGTCTTTAGGTTTCCTTGGTGTTCCTGATGAAGATATATGAACATGTTGGAATGGATCAGACTTCAGCGAGTTAATTTGACCCCAATCGAAACTGAGTCTGAATTAGTTTCATTAAGATGACCTATAACTTCTGTTATGTTGTAGCTGAAGGAAATACCAATTGTTTAATTACTAATAGATTGCAAATGCTGAGTGCCATTAATACTGAATGATTATAATGAAAAATAAACTTTGTTCTCACATTTTACAGTAGCCTGCACTCAAAGTGAAAGAGGAAGCTATGTAGACATGCTTATCTAAAATAGCCTGCATTCAAAGTGAAAGCAGAAGCAATGTAGACATGTTTATCTAAAATGTCAGTTGAAGTGCCTCGCTGTTAGATGGGAAAACAGATACATTCTAGCTAAAATGAGCTTAGCTTACCTGACACCAACACCATGTGATGTGTCTATATGCTGTATGTATAAAATGAGGAACTGTGAATGAATCGGGAGCTCAGTTCTTTGTGGCACTAGTCACGCTGAGCTCTGCCGGCAATAAACATCATTCCTTCCTGAAGATTCTGTCTAGTCTCAATTCTTGGGAACACCGAACCCTGCTACATTTTTGGGGGCTCGTTCTTCCGGGATTGAGGGGACCCTTGGGGGTACCCCCTTGACCCCCAGTCCGTGGCCGCTGGTTCTAGACTGGTAGTGGACCTGTGGGCGCCCCCTGAGTTTTGTAGGAGCAGGCCCTGCCTTCCTCGGGTGTCAGCGGTGCGCCACTGGGGTGTCAACGACCCGGTGACGGAATCAGGAATGAGTGATCCAGGAAAGTCCCGGGACATGTGAGTATGGAGTAATTGGGGTTACCGTTCCACTTTGGAGCGAAGAGGGGCTTGATCACCCCCTAGCACAGCCCAAGTGAGTGAGTCAGAGGGACTCAACTGAACCCGCTGGTGCTTGTAGGAACTGGGATGGAAACTTGTCATGTGAATGACATGAATGGAACGGCTAGGGCGATTGGTGTGTGAATCTCCGAGACGCATTTCCTGGCTGGGCGACTTCGTCAGGTCATCAAAGACGAGAAGCGAGTGCGTAGGGCCTCCTGAGAAGCAGACCCCTTACTGCTTTCTCACTGTTATTAATCCCTAGACTGTCTTGTCTTGTCTGGGCTCTGTGTTGATAATGGGTGGTTCATGCTCATCCCCAGAAAATACCCCCCTGGCATTGATGTTGAAACATTTCCAGGAGGTGTATGGAGGATGGGTCCAGTCAGGGGAGAATCCAACCCCTGAGCTGTTGGAAATTTTCTGGCCTACATTTGATTTAGGCTGGCCAAAGGAAGGGACTTTTGACAAAACAACTGCCCTAAATGTTTATCACTTTACTCTTAAGTATCATGATGATCAGATTATATATGCACAGTCATGGTTTGACACTTGTTTGAATCCCCCTCCCTGGGTTAAGAACTGGCCGGGGTACCGGGCTAGGAAGAAGGAGGTGCAGCTTATGGCCCTAGGGAAAGGAAGGAGGATGAATCCATAGTCAAGAAGGCGAAGGGAGGCATCTACCCGGTGGTGCCAGTAAAGCGAGATACTGCCTGCCCCACTGCCCCTCTAGAAGCTAGGCTCCAGCCGAAGTCTAAGCCTGTTCAACAAACCCAAGAAGAAGAGGTGCCCCCACCACCATATGCTCCCTCACTGCCTAGAGGAGGAGAGAGAGCGGAAGGGCCTGTAGAAGAGCAAGTAGGGGGAGCTGGGGGTGGACCAAGAAACCCCTCCAATGCTACCCCTGCCAAAACCAGATCTTAGACACGGAAAGAAGATGCAGAGGCAGAAGATGAGTATAAAGATATCCCAGAGCTAGAAAAAGAAGGGGAAGAGAGCAATGTCTATCCCTTGAAGGAAACTAAAGCCTGTCCCTTAAGAGAGACAGTGGACCCTCGCTCAGGGACCTCGTATATAATATATATACCCTTTCCAACTACTGATCTGTACAATTGGAAGACTCACACACCTCCATTCTCAGATCAGCCAGAACCGGTGACTACTTTGTTTCAATCCATAATTAATAGCCATAAACCAACTTAGCAGGACTGTAACCAGCTCCTGATCACGTTCTTCAATACAGAGGAACGCAAATGTATTATACAAGGAGCTAGGAAATACCTAGCAAAGCTAGTGAAAGAAGGGGAGGATACAGAAACAAAAGGTGAAAGAGGCATTTCCTATGGCAGATCCAAACTGGGATGCCAATGAAGAGGGAGGCATGGCTAAACTAACCAGGTACCAGCAGGCCCTGATGCAAGGGATAAAGGCTGCAGGAAAAAAGGCAACTGATATGAGAAAAATACAAGAGTGTCAACAAGGACCAAATGAGCCTCCTGGTGCTTTCCTAGAAAGGGTCTACCAGACCTACCGTCAATACACTCCCTATGTCCCAGAAGCAGAAGAAAATAGGAGAATGGTTTTGAACACTTTTGTCACCCAAGCAGCAGGGGACATTAGAAGGAAAATCCAGAAGCAAGAAGGGTTCCTGGGAATGAATATAGATCAGCTGCTTGAAATTGCCCATAAAATTTTTTCTAATCGTGAACAGGAAGCACAAAGAGAGACCGATAATAAAATGAAAAAGAAGGCAGAATTGCTGGCTGTAGCACTGGCCCAGCAGCCCCAACAGGGACAGTACCCCCCCCTGGAAGGGGACGTATGGGGGGCACCCTGAGAGAGAGAAGAGGAGGCAGGCAGCCCCTAGATTTTGAAACATGTGTGTGGTGTTTTAAAAGAGGGTTTTGGAAAGATGAGTGCAAAGAGAGGCTACAGAGTATCAGGGGATGTGGAAGAGGACGAGATGATAGAAGAAGGAAAAGATGGGACCCCCAGAGCCAAGGGGAAGTCCGAGATGGAATGTATAAAAGATGAGGACCAGCCATGGAAGCAGCATTGAGAGAGGACAAATATGGATGGCAAATAGACTCTGAATGGGACGAAGAATGGGAGGCATAGGCCAGACTGAGCACCTTCAATCTTGGCCCACAGGAGCCCATGGTTGAAATTTGCATGAGGAGCCAAAATATTTCTTTCTTAGTGGACACTAGAGCTGAACGTTCAGTAGTAACTCAGCCAGTAGTCCCAGTGACAGATAAAACAATCATTGTAAGGGGATTTGTTATGAGGCTACCCAGAAGTTGCTAAAGGTGCTATACAAAGCTGGCTACAAAGTGTCAGAAAGCACAGCTCTGTCAGCCCCAAGTAAAATATTTGGGATTTGATATATCAGAAGGAATCAGGTCCCTGGGCCATGAATGTAAGGAAGCAGTCTGCTCCATTCCAGAGCCCTCCTCCAGGAGGCGAGTGCGAGAATTTCTGGGGTCTGCAGGGTATTGCCAAATTTGGATTCCCAACTTTGCAGAAACAGCAAAGCCCCTTTATGAAGCTACAAAGGGGGGAGAACGGGATCCTTTTTCTGTGGGGAAAAGAGCAGAAGCAAGCATTCCAGACTCTTAAAGGACAGTTGCTGGAAGCCCCTGCCCTGGGTCTGCCAGACCTTATGAAGCCTTTTTGCTCTTCTGTGCATAAGAGGAATGGCACAGCAGCTGGAGTATTAACCCAGCATCTGGGAAATTAGGAAAGGCCAGTAGCATACCTGTCTAAGCAGTTGGATGCTGTAGCAAAAGGCTGGCCAGCCTGTCTCCGTGCTGTAGCAGCCACAGCAGAGCTAGTCAAAGATTCGCAGAAGCTGACTTTGGGACAGAAGGTCTATGTTAAAGTCCCACATTCTGTGCTCGCCCTGATGGACTACAGGGAAGAGATTCGTTCACAAATGTATGCATGACCACGTATCAGGGATTGCTGAAAACCCACAAGTGAAGCTAACTGTAATTAGTGCTCTCAACTCAGCATCCTTACTGCCAGTAGATGAGGAGAGCCCAACCCTTGATTGTCTCCGAACCATCGATGAAGTTTACTCTAGCCGAAAGGACCTGACTGATGTCCCCATGCCAAACCCAGACATTATTTTACTGACGGCAGCAGCTTTGTCAAAAATGGGGTTAGAAACGCAAGGTATGCAGTAGTAACTTGGACAAAGAATATAGAAGCTAAACCCTTGCCACCCAATACCTCTGCTCAGAAAGCTGAACTTACTGCTTTAGCCAGAGCTCTTCAGTTAGCAGAAGGATTAAAAGGTTAACATTTGGACAGATTCTAAATATGCATTTCTTACTCTGCATGCTCATGGAGTTTTATACAAAGAGAAAGGTCTCATCACTGCTTCATGAAAACGAATTAAAAATGGACCTGAGATTTTGCAATTGCTCCAAGGCTTTAAAAAGTAACTGTCATGCATTGCGGTGGCCAGAGAAGAATTTTTGCAGCCATCCCATTTTCAATGTCCTTTTCCAAGTCCAGATGTCTGATTGGACTCCAAAGTATTCCCATGAGGAGGAGGACTAGGCTAGTCCTCAGAATACCCAGAGATGTGATGGCTGGCTTCAGTTTCCAGATAGAAGACTCTTTGGGCCAGAATCAATTGCTCATGCAGTAGTAAAAGCTGCCCATGAAGCCACTCATTATGGAAAGTCAGCACTAGCAGAGTTACTAAACAAGGACTTGTACATTGCTAAACTACATGGACTGTGTGCAGCTGTTTCCAGAAGCTGTGTCGTGTGTGCCAGAAACAACCCCCGACAAGGACCAGGTCCACCTCCTGGGTTCCAACCCCCGGGGTCTCTGCCATTTCAGTCACTAGTTATAGATTTTACTGAATTGCCACGGTACCAAGTATTCCGATACTTGTTAGTGTTTGTTGTTAGTGTTTGTTTGTCATATTCTGGGTGAGTAGAAGCGTTTCCTTGTAAAACTGAAAAGGCCAGAGAGGTAGTTCGGTGTCTTTTAAAGGAAATTGTAGGACGGTGGGGTCTGCCAGCAGTTATTTTAAGTGAAAATGTCCCCATTTGAGTTAATGTTTGGTAGGCCACCTCCTATTTTACAAGGTGTTACAGGAAACCCTTGTCAGTTGGGAGATCTGAGACTCAGGGAACAAGTTGTGGCCCTGGGCAAGACTTTGCAGAAAATTCAAAAGTATGTAGGAGAACAATAGCCTTTGCCAGTGTTTAATCTAGTCCATAAGTTTCAGCCAGGAGCTGAGATTTGGGTAAAGGACTGGCAAGTAATTCTGCTAGGACCTAAATAGAAGGGCCCATACACTGTCCTGTTAGCAACTCCTACTGCTGTGAAGGTAAAAGGCATTGCATTTTGGGTTCATTGGACTAATATTAAACCTGCTGCCATGCCTTGAGTTTCAGAGATCTGTCCAGACGATCCCCTCCGTTTCTGACTGAAGAAGCTACCCTCTGGATCTCAGCCTACCGGAAAAGGCTAAGATTCACAGGCAACAGTTCCAGGGCCTGGTACCTGAGCACTCCAGGAGGCTGTTCAGGTTCAAGGCTGAAGACGCTCTGGTCTAGCCACTCCTGGGCTGGCTAGTCTACCCACAGCTGAAGCTTCGATCATCGGTGGACTACAGTAACAGTTGATGTTTTTTCGTGTTTTCTCCTATACCTTTACTGGCTGTGCATTTTTCCTGTGTTTTGTTCTCCTTATCTGTTGTTTTTATAAGATCGGGACAGGCATCCAAGAGGTAGTTTGTCCTGACTGTGGTCAACAACATTGTAGTAACGTACCCTGCCCCCAGTGTTTCTTATATACTCCTCCTTGTATCAGGAGGTTGCCTCAGATGTTCCAATCCCCGCCCCTGGTAGAAATCTCTTTTTGACTCTTGCTGAACAAATAGCCGCCTCTTTAAATGTCTCAGATTGTTGGGTGTGTGGGGGACCCCTTATGAGTGAGCAATGGCCCTGGGTGGCAATGGAAGTGACCCCTGAAATATTAACCCAGTGGAACCATACAGTTCAGGCCCCCCCTCAGGCACGGCCCCGTGGCTGGGCTCTGGCTGCCCCGATAGAAGGAACCCTTTGCCTGGTACGGTTCCCAAGTGCCAGTTATACTTCCCAGGTCGGTGAAACCCCCTGCCGATGGGCCCTGACAGTTTCCCCATCCACACTATCACCTTCCTGGGTGAATGCCACAGATGAGCAAGTTGCCCCAGCACAAAATCCCTGGATAAACCATACTGCTCTAAAGCCATTTTGGGAAAACCCACAGAGCCTCTCCCTTACTTGGGAAGCCCCAGAAGGTCTGTACTGGGTATGTGGGTCAACTGCTTATTCCCGTCTCCCCAGGAAATGGTCCGGATCCTGCACTATAGGGACCATCCGCCCAGGGTTCTTTCTGCTGCCAAAAGACAAGGGTGATACACTGGGCATACCGGTATTTGATGATCTTTCTCGCTCCAAACGCTCCCTGGAAATTGGTGGTACCCAGCATTGGGGTGATGAATGCCCCCCCCCCGTGTAATAGAGTATTGAGGCCCAGCCACCTGGGCACAGGATGGGTCTTGGGGCTACCGCACCCCTATTTACATACTGAACCGCCTAATCCGTCTTCAGGCTGTCCTTGAGATTATTACTAATCAAACAGCTGTGGCTCTTGAACTCTTGGCCCGGCAGCAGACCCAAATGAGAGCAGCTATCTACCAAAATAGATTGGCTCTAGACTACCTGCTAGCCGAGGAAGGAGGAGTATGTGGAAAGTTTAATCTCTCGGATTGTTGTTTATCAATTGATGACAGTGGGCAAGCAGTTACAAACATAGCTTCCAATATACGCAAGCTAGCCCATGTTCCTGTGCAGACGTGGAAATCTGCTTGGGACACTACCTGGTGGGACTCCTTCTTAGGAGGAGGTTGGTGGAAGAAAGCTTTGCTTCTGATGGGGTGTGCTCTAGCCGGTATTATATTCCTCCCTTGTTGTATTCCCTGTGTTATTCGCCTCATACAATCTACAGTTTCAGGCATGACAATGATGGCCACACCGGTGGCGCCTCCACCCAGGGGAGCCCCACCCCTGACTCAGCTATATACTGTTACCTCTGTATCTCCTGAACGGGTTCATTCAATTAAGATGCGGGCTCTGAGGTTCCCGTCAGAGGATGAAGAGGAGGAGGGGGAGTATGTGGGGCTAAAGGCATAAATTGTGCAGACAAAGTTTTGGGTCAGCCTCTTTGCTGCGCTAATCAGAGGCTGAAAGGGGGGAAATGTAGCTGAAGGAAATACCAATTGTTTAATTACTAATAGATTGCAAATGCTGAGTGCCATTAATACTGAATGATTATAATGAAAAATAAACTTTGTTCTCACATTTTACAGTAGCCTGCATTCAAAGTGAAAGAGGAAGCTATGTAGACATGCTTATCTAAAATAGCCTGCATTCAAAGTGAAAGCGGAAGCAATGTAGACATGTTTATCTAAAATGTCAGTTGAAGTGCCTCGCTGTTAGATGGGAAAACAGATACATTCTAGCTAAAATGAGCTTAGCTTACCTGACACCAACACTATGTGATGTGTCTATATGCTGTATGTATAAAATGAAGAACTGTGAATGAATCGGGAGCTCAGTTCTTTGTGGCACTAGTCACGCTGAGCTCTGCCGGCAATAAACATCATTCCTTCCTGAAGATTCTGTCTAGTCTCAATTCTTGGGAACACCGAACCCTGCTACAATGTCAGGTGGCTGGAATTACACACCACTGTCACCAAGCATATATTATAAACTTGCAAAATCTGGATAGAAAGGCAATGCTTTAACCAATGCTGGCTGAATTCAAACATGATGCCAAACCATGCTTTGTGAAGCTATTTTTGGTTTGGCGCAATGCCTGAATTGGCTGGTTATAGTTTGCAAGTAGCCAGTAAAGCAGAATCAGAAACGGATTTGCAGACTTTAGTTTGTGTTAATTATAGCTCGTTGTGATTTCTGAATTAACGAACCATGATTAAAGAGATTGCTCTGCCTCTGCACTTAGAGAAGAGAATGCTGTTCAAACAGAAAATGAAACCATACAGGCAGTTTTAAGCATGGTTTTTCTGTTTTGTTTGTTTTAGTCCAAGTCATGGTTTGGCATAGGATTGCCAGATCCCCTTACCCTCCCAGCGGGCGTAGGGGACCCGGTATTCACCTTGTTTTTTGGCCTTGTGAGTGCACTTTGCACACGTGTGCTCCCTAGCATGCCCAGGAGGCCTGTTCCCCCACCTTCTCCTCCCTGGGTGGGTGAGTGGAGGCAGGGAGAAGAGGGTGGGAGTGGGGAATCCTCTACCCCACTGAGGATCTGAGATCCCTAGTTTGACACGACATTTAAACCAACACATTAAGATATAACTAGCAGTATATTTATAAAACTGACAATGGTACTTATTTTACCAGCATTCAGCACATCAGAATTTTAAATGAATTGCCAAATCCTTAGCATGCTAGGCTCCTAATTCTGCCTTATATGGTGAATGTAATTTGCTTAGATGGGAAACATTCCCTTTTCCTGAATATTAGGAAGAGTTGATGCTTAATATGCAATTAGGAAACAATCTATTTGCTACAATCTGTAATTTATTAGAGGCAGCATTCACATGCTACCTAGATAATGTTAACATAGTTAGTCCCTAATTAGCACACCTGCAGAATCAAAAACAAGACCAAAGTCAAAGAAATTGCTATCAGTCCCTGGTTCCAAGGAGGCCCACCTGGCTTTGACTAGAGCAAGAGCTTTCTCAGTCCTAGCTCCTCCTACCTGGTGGAACACTCTGTCTACCGAGACCAGGGCCCGGCAGGATCTACTATCTTTCCGCCGGTCCTGTAAGACAGAGTTGTTCCGCCAGGCTTATGGCTGAGGCTGGGCCTCCACTGGCTGGAGGATATAACATCTACTCCCCTCCCTATGAGAGCTGGCCACCACTGTTCTGAAGTTGCTGCTATGTTCAATTGCACTGTTGCACTTTCTGTAATCAATATTGCTGCCACCAGGAAAAGAGTGCTGCTATTTTTAATATCTTTATACTATGTTTTTAATGTTTTATGTTTAATGTTTAATGAAATGTTTTAAATGTTTTAATGTTGTTATCCGCCCTGAGCCTGCTTGCAGGGAGGGCGGAATATAAATACGATAAAATAAATAAATAAATTTTTCCTCTTGGTTCCTCAAAGGTGAATTGCAACTCTACTTTTACTTTTGATTTCATTTTGTCATGTGAACAAAGGAGTTAATCTTCCAGAGTAAGACATTATAATATGAATTCTTAGTATTGATATATATTGTGTTATATCCTCATACTTCCATGGAAGCTGAGAGATAATGGTTTATGAGGCTACTTAGAGAGTTCAGAGAAGAGGTGAGATGTGAACCAGCCACCTCTTAGTTCAGCACTAAATTTTTAAGAGCAAGTTTATAAGTGTAAAAGGATGAGCAACAAACAAGGACTTTGAATCAGACAGTCAATTGAAACGTGTGCCCTTTTCTCCTCATAATCAGAGCATATGGACAGAAGTGACTGCAGCATTCTCCTCCACACTATTTCCTGCTGCTTAAACTGCCCTGAAATGCTGTTATTGGGTCTGTTTGCAAACTCATGGCTGCACAGAAGTTTTGCAATAGAACAAATAATAGCGCTGAGTGTGGTTGCCATTCACCCATCGGGGAAAGAGACCTCCTGCCCCCAGCAGGCAATGCCAGTTGGCATTTCAGGTGCCAGTGGGAAGAAAAAAATTAAAAATGCGCTCAGCAACAGTGTGACATCACTTCTGGGAAAAACCTAGAAGTGATGTTATACTTCTCTAGGAATCATTGGAAATACTATAGTTTTACCTATTCAATTCCTAGACAGGGCGGATGTCACTTCTGAGGAAAAACTGGAAGTAATATCAGCCAGAGGGATTGCCATTCCTAGAAAGGTATGGTGTCACCTCTAGGGTTTCCTGGAAGTGACATCACATTATGGCCACTCTCCATGCCTCTGCCTCCCCAGTCTCCTACTGATTGCCAGGAAAGGAAGGATGCAGCTGCTTCTGCCCACGAGCCCTTGTCACAAGAGAAAAGAGCATGCATCAGTCTGGGAGTGTCAGGTCTTGCCAGGTATTTCCCCCTAACACTTCACTGCATTACTTAGGTGTATGAATTAAAGTTGTTTTTATTAAAGAAAAATACCAGTATCAAGATGCAAGGACGGGAGTATTGGCTGGAATGGCCCAAGGCAGCAAAGCAAGGTTAACTATAGGTCACAGTCCCCACACCATGCAGTGGGAAAGTCCTTTAGAATTGTGGCGCGCAGAGCCTGGGAAGAGAGGAGGAGGGAAGGGATGAGCTCTACTTAGTCTCTTAGAAGCTTGGTGCAGTGTCTGCTGTAACTTCAAGGCCGAATTCCCAAGCCTGCCCGGAAGTCATAACCAAAACACCTGCAAGATAAACAGCTAGCAACCAGTCAGCAAAACAGGTTTTATTTTGCATGTTCTCAGAGGCATATTAATTACTCTAGCAAGAAACTCATAACAAATGACAGATATGCTGGAACATTTAACTGGAGGCTTATCTGACATTCTGCCCCCCCCAAAGGATCCATCTAACCCCCTGGCTTCTCCAGGTATTTCTTGTGAAATTGATGTACGAGCTTAGGAGCATTCACATCAGAAGCTTTGACCCACTCAATATTACTCTTATTGAAATGAATCCATTGAATCAAGTAGTACAATTCTCCACATTTCAATTTAGAGTCCAAAATATCCTCAACTCTGTAGTGAGATTGACCATTCACGATGGGGGGGGGAGGGTAGGACCCCTTGATCTGGATGCCACACATCAGGGTGCAGAGTTCTCTTCAGGAGGCTAAAATGAAATACTGGTTGAACATGTTTTAAGTTCTTCAGCAGTTTTAATTCCACAGTCACATCATTGATCATCCGAAGGACCTCGAACAGTCCCAAATATTTCCACCCAAGTTTTTTACTCAGTTGCTCCCCCTGAGGATTTTTGGTGGAGATGTAGACTTTATTTCCCACTTTCAGGTTCCAGGGGGCAGAGCGCTTTCAATCTGCTTGTTTCTTGTAGTCCTCTTTGGCTTTATCCAGAGTTGTTTTAATCTCGTCCCACTGGTTAGTTAATTTAGTCCACCGATGGTTGTTGTGGGTTTTCCGGGCTGTATTGCCGTGGTCTTGGCATTGTAGTTCCTAACGTTTCGCCAGCAGCTGTGGCTGGCATCTTCAGAGGTGTAGCACCAAAAGACAGAGATCTCTCAGTGTCACTCTTATTGACACTGAGAGATCTCTGTCTTTTGGTGCTACACCTCTGAAGATGTCAGCCACAGCTGCTGGCGAAACGTCAGGACCTACAATGCTAAGACCACGGCAATACAGCCCGGAAAACCCACAACAGCCATCGTTCTCCGGCCGTGAAAGCCTTCGACAATACAATTTAGTCCACCATTCAGTCAACCTCCCCTCTTTGCTCTCATCCGGGGTGTGTACAAAAGGCATGGCCTTGCCCTCAAACCCTTGACCAATTTTGAAGGGGGAGGCTCCTGTGGAGCTGTGTATACTGTTATTGTAACAATATTCGGCAAAACCCAGTAAGTCTGCTCTGTCACTCTGCTGATAATTGATACAGCACCTTAGGAATGGTTCCAACACCTAATTAACACTTTCGGTTTGACCATTGGTTTCAGGATGATGGGCGGAGCTTAACACTTGCTCTATCCCTGCCACCTGCAACAATTCCCTCCAGAACTTGCCCACGAACTGTGTCCCTCGATCAGAGATCACCTTATCAGGAAACGAATGCAAACGTACCACATGTTGCATGAATAAAGTGGCCAACTTCTTGGCTGAAGGTAGTTTGGCACGTGGTATGAAGTGGGCTTGTTTCAAGAATAAATCCAACACCACAAAAATCACAGTCTTTCCCTTAGAGGGGGGAAGGTCCATTATGAAATCCATGGACATGGTAGCCTACGGCCGAGCCAGAGTCTCAAGAGGTTGCAACAAACCTGGAGGCTTCTCTCCCCTTTCCCCACATTAAACACTTGGCAGGTGGACACATATTGTGACACACCTTACCTCATTTTGGGCTACCAAAATTGTCTTTGTACTAGGTGTAAGGTTTTCAGGTATCCAAAATGCCCAGCCAATTTAGTATCATGACAACTTTTCAGCACCTCTCCTCTTAGGCTGGCAGGAATGTATAGTTTCCCTTGCCTGTACCAGCCCCCGTGCTCGCACTGTTCCAGTTTATCCTTGGGCATTTCCTCCTCCTCCTTTTCCACTTCATCTTTCACTTTTTCCTCCCACTCCATGAGAGCAGGCTGCGTTGCCTTTCACCTGTTGCCTAGTGATGACCACCCCTCCCAGCTGGGTGGGCAAGAACATAGTGTTTACCACCTCCTCCTTTTGACTGTCATGTTGAGGGAGGCACGAAAAGAAATCTGTGAGGAAGTTCAATTTGCCTGGGAAGTGCTTAAGTACAAAATAGAATAAAGAGAAAAACTCCGCCAAGGGGATTCGGTTTCGTTTTCCCGGCCATGTTGGATACTCCTCTCCGCAGGTCCGGGAGGAAATGTCCGAGCAGCCTGACCGGGCGGTTGACCCGTGAGGGTTAACCCCCAGGACTCCCAGTGAGGGAGTCAGGGTCCGGGGCGCCGCGGGAAGAACCCCCTGAAAGCAATGCAGGGGGTAAATTGCCCGTTTGCTCCAACGGAGGCCGGCAGACTTGCGCAGCACATCGTGTGCAGCCGGGCCACGGAGAACGGCAAAGAGCAGAACTAGGCGAAAGCCTGTAAGTAAGCTAATCCCTTCTGTTACTACAAGCGTACGTGAAGGATTGGTGGGATCTGAAGCTAAGAAGGCTCGGGTTTCTCCCCCGTCACTGAGTTTCAGAACTTGGTCGGCGGTCTCCCCCCCCCCTAAAATGGCGATGAAAAAGCAGAGTCCCGCTTTGGGCAAGTCAATCTCGGCTGCCCTGCAGGGAAAAGGAGAGTCTCTTGAGGATCTGGTGAAGCGGTCGGTGATTGAAGCCATAAAGCCCTTTGTTGACAAGCTAAATAAAACAGATCAAAGGGTTGGCTTAATTGAAAGCGAAGTGAAAACCATTAAGGAAACAGCGGGGGGGGGCAGAGAAGTCTGCTCGGGAAAATGCGTCACTCGTGAGGGCAACAAACAAAGAACTAAAGCTGGTGGAGAACCAGCTGATCGGGCTACAAGTGGAACGAGCACAAACAATTTTGCGTCTCCAGAACATGAAAGAGGAGGAAAATGAGAATTTAAAGGATCTGGTCTCGAAACTTTTGGCGACACCCGCGAGGGCAACTAAAGAAGAGTTAAAAAGTGCCATCTTGGAAGTCCGTCGGGCTTCTTCAAAATATGCAACGAAGAGTCAGCTGCCTCGCGAGATCATCATTGACTTCTCATCTAAGAGGATTCGGGACACTATCCTATATAATTCATATAATGCGGATCTGGACTTTCTGGGTAATAAGGTTAAGATATTGAAGGGCGTTCCATTCTTAGCTCGGAAAAGAAGATTTAAATACAAAGGGTTTGCAGCTCTTCTGAGGAAACGTGGAATAAAGTTCAAATGGTTATTTCCGGAAGGTATCTGGTTTAGTTACAAAGACCAAGTTTACAAGATAACATCAGAAGATCAGCTAAGGGACTTTGAGGGTCAGCATCAAGAGTTCCAGCAAGATGCTAAACAAGAGGAAAAGGATTCCAAGTTTGAAGGGGGAGGGGAGGAGGGAACGAGCACGGCGACTGCAGCTGTTCAGAGAGAACTGCGTCCGAGGCCCAGGGGGGGGAGGAAGACCTAATCTTGATTATAATCTGTATTTTGCAAGGTCTACCAATCTAACAGTATTTTACAAAGTTTTGATTTTAAACAATGGCAGTATGAAGGGAAAGCATTATTTGTAGATGTAGTGTCTGTGTTGTTATGTGCTGGTTTTTTTTCTCTCCTTCCCTCTGCCCCCTTCTTTATTTTTGTATTGTTAGTAATTAAAATAAAAAAAGAGAGAAAAACTCCGCCAACCATAACTGCTTGTGTAACGCTTCCAAATTCTTATGATCAGTCCTCACCTCAAATGGCATTTTAGCACCTTCTAACCAATGTCTCCAAGTGCACAAAGCCAATTTAATTGCAGCCACCTCTTTGTCCCAGTGCTGCTCAGTTTCCGAAAAAATTTTTGACACATAGGCACAGGGGTGTAAATTTCCCTCCTCCTGTAGAATCACGCCCCCCCCCCCCATTGCAACATCACTGGCATCCACCTGTGCCACAAACTTGTGATTTTCATCGGGGTGTCACAGGACCGGCTCCGAGGTGAACAACCACTTTAAGCACTTGAAAGCCTCCTGTCATGCCTGCAAGCATACCTGCCGTTAATGTGTTTTGCATTGTGTGCTGATCATAACTGTTTGTATTCTGTATAACTCATCTGAGAGTGTGCAAACCGTTAACATGAATTGTACAAGGAGAGCCAGTGGGGCCTCAACATTATCTGTTGAAGATATGTGCTTTCACTTTTCAAGCTTGTCCTTGAAGGCAAGCTGCTAGCAGCGAATGTTGTATCTTTGCCCAGAGCCTGGGATATTTTTACTTTGTACTTCACTTAGTCTAAACTAATCAGTTCCCATGTAACTTCTTTGGGGTTTCGCACCAGAATGTCAATGGACCCAAAGGGTGGGAAATTTCCCTATAATTAGTAATACCTTTGTTTGAATTGTCACTTCTGCCAATTGCCACCTTTGTGTGAACATCCTGAACTGTATGGATCTTAATAAAGTTGCTTCAACTGGAACACCTCTGTGTTAACTCTGGAGAGCTGGAGGGACCTAACTGCTAGGGACTGACACCTCCTGACACTCTGCAGTCCATGCTAGTTTAGCGCTAGGCTTCATTCCCTGAGGTCCCTTCCCCTTGGTTTTTAACTAGTCAGTTAATGGCAGTGAGATTTGGGCAAAGTTCTTTATGTAGGGTTGGTAAAAATTAGCAAACTCCAGGAGCTTGCAGCTGCCGTCGAGTTTTGGGGGCTTCCACACCACCATGGCTTGAACTTTTGCTGGGTCCTTTCCCAACCCTTGACCCAAAACTTGGTAGCCGAAACAGTCCAGCTTTCTCTTATGGAACTCACATTTGGACAATTTAACTGGCAACTGGTGAGCATGCAGGGTCTTTAGTACCTCCCACACTAGTTTCACATGAGATTCATCATCTTGCAAATATAATCAAATCATTTAAGTAAACGACTGCCCCTTTGTACGGATATTTGTGCAGGACCTCATTGATCAAATTCATAAAGACCCCCGGAGCCTTGATCCGTACTCTAAAGTAAGTGTCTCACAAGTCCAGTTTAGAGTATAGCTTCCCCTTTGATAGCTTCTGTCCGGGGATCAGTTCAATGGTACAGTCGGTGGCTCTATGGGGAGGGAGCTCATCTGCTTCCTTTTCATCAAACACTTGGCTCAAGTCCCAGTACTCAGGAGGGATCTGATCTCTCTCCTTTTTGTCAATAGAACAGCTTCTGGGATAGGAGGGGCAGCTTTTCTTCACTTCTCATTCCATACATGGTTGTGACACTCTTCCCTGGGGAAACACAGCTCTCCAGCCCTCCAGCGTACATAAGGGTCATGATCACACAGCCAGCTCACTCCCAATACCAGGGGAAATTTAGTAGCTGAGCAAATTATAAATGCCCAGGTTTCCCAATGGCTCCCCATCCCCAGGGGGATAAGTTCAGTCTCGTAACTGGGAGGATTCCTTTTCATCCTAGACCCATCCATTTGCTCAAACATAATGGGATGGGCAAGTTTTCTCACCTCCAGCCCCAGTCCTGTCACCAACGCAGGGGTGATTAAGTCTCTAGTACATCCTGAGTCAATTAGAGCTCTTACTCGGATATGTGTCCTTCTTCGAGGGTTCACTAGGATAACTGGCAAATAGAACAGGAGCCCTTTGAGTCTCACCTCTTCAGATGCTGGTTCTTTGCATCCTGCTGGCGGGGCCTCCTCACAGCAGGTTGTCTTTGTTTCCCGCCGGCAGGCTCTTGTCCTCTTCAGCCCCAAACAGGTCACCACTGGATGACTCCGACTTGTCCTTCAACTTCAAGCTGCTAGCTGCTTCGTCCCAAGGGCACGTTAGTTTCTTAGCGGTCTTTGGTGGTTTTGTCGGGGCCCTCTGGGCCTTGTGTCCTCTCTCTGAGGCTTCCACTCTCTGCCCCGGACATTCAGCTGCAAAATGGCCTGCTCCCCCGCACTGTCAGCAGAGGCCTCGTTTAAAGTGGAGGACTCGATCTGCCACTGGGAGGAGACTCCTGGAGTGCTTCCTCTCTCAAGCTCTGACATCCAAGGGGGGGAGTCTGTGCTGACCCACTTGGTGCTGCATCTGCAGTAGCTTGACAACTTGATCCCGGTTCTTGATTTCACAGGTGAGTTGAATCCATCCCAGCAATATCTGAGAGTTGTCTTGCACCAATGCCTTTGCCACCAAGTCTGGGTTCAGGCCCACCCTGAAGAACTCAGTCTTTACTCCTTCAGTCCAGTCTCTCACTTTGGCTGCATACTGCCGGAATTCCACAGCATACTCTCGCAGGGGACGGTTGCCCTGCTGCATCTGTTTCAGCTTGGTCCTCACCCTTTTCTCTTTGAGAGGGTCCTCAAACTGTTCCTTCATAGCTCAGACAAAAGCCTCCATGCTTCTCAGCTCCGGAACTCGGGTGATGTACAGGGTTACATACCACTTCGCTTTGGGGCCCTCCAGCTGGGATCCCAAATAGCTTACTTGGCTGGCTTCATCCAGGAAGGTGTGACACCACTCCCTGAGAACCTCTGGGTCAGTCTGGGCAGGGCTCTCTGATTTGGACAGTGGGGGCTTAGGTATAGTTGGTGGAGCTGCTCTCCCTTCAGTCATTCTCATGTATTCATTCTCAATCTTTTTTAAAAATTCAGCCCTTATATTGATCTATCGATATAAACATGCACAAAAAATAAAAAGGGATGTATGTGCTGTGATGTCACTGATGATCACTGATGACTACAGCACTCTTACTTGAAAACCCTGATTATTTAAGGCACATGCAGAACAAAATAAACCCACTCCACAACTGTAAAAATACAAAGGGAGGGCAAACATGTGGAATAACCATACCCAAACTGATTCTAGTGCTTGGGGATTGACTGCTAAGAAAATCAGGAACAAATAGAGTGTGCAGAAAAGTCCGTTAGTCAGCATAAGATCACAGAATCACAGAGTTGGAAGGGGCCATACAGACCTTCTAGTCCAACCCCCTGCCCAATGCAGGATGAGCCTAAAGCATCCCTGACAAATATTCATCCAGCCTCTTCTTGAAAACTGCCAGTGAAGAGGAGCTCACCACCTCCCTAGGCAGCTGATTCCACCTTTGAACTACTCTGACCATGAAAAAGTTTTTTCTAATATCCAGCCGGTAGCTTGCTGCATGTAATTTAAGCCCATTGCTTTGAGTCCTATCCTCTGCTGCCAACCTGAACAGCTCCTTGCCCTCCTCCAAACAACAGCCTTTCAAATATTTAAAGAGAGTCCCCCCTCAATCTCCTTTTCTCCAAACTAAACATTCCCAAGGATCTTAGCCTTTCCATGTAGGGCTCAGTCTCCAGACCCATGATCATTTTAGTCACTCTCTTTTGCACCCTCTCAATTTTATCCACAACCTTTTTGAAGTGAGGCCTCCAGAACTGTATACAGTACTCCAGGTGCAGCCTGACCAAGGCAGCATAGAGAGGAACTATGACCTCCTGCGATTTCGATGCAACGGCCCTTTTGATACAACCCAAGACTGAGTTTGCCTTTTTTGCCACCACATCACACTGACTGCTCATATTTAGTTTACAGTCCACTCTTTAGTATCTCTTTCGCATACACTACTACCCAGAAGTGTATCCCCCATACTGTATTTGTGCTTCAAATTTTTGTGGCCCAGGTGTAATACGGTGCACTTGTCTATGTTGAATTGCATCCTGTTCACAACCGCCCACTTCTCCAGAGTATTCTTGTTGAATTTTAACTCTATCTTCTTGGGTGTTTGCCACTCTTCCCAATTTAGTATCATCAGCAAATTAATGAGTACCCATTTACCTTTTCATCCAGATCATTGATAAAAATATTGAAAAGTACCAGGCCCAAAACTGAGCCCTGTGGCACCCCACAGGACACCTCCCTCCGATCTGATGAAATGCCATTGACCACCACTCTTTGGGTGCGGTCCTCTAACCAGTTCCCTATCCACCAAAATGTCCTATAGTCCAATCTGCAGTCTTCCACTTTACCCATTAGAATGCCACAGGGAACCTTATCAGAAGCTTTATCAAAAGCTAAATTGAATTGCTAAAACATAAATCACACTCTAATTATTCTTTTAAATCTGTTTATAGACTTAGAATGGTAAAGAATCATATTATCCTGCAAGCTTTGTCTCTCAGCTAAGCTTAGTTCAATAAATGAGAGAGAGTGACTGGCCCAAGTCCTCTCAGTTCGTTTCATGGTGAGTGGGAACCTGAACCGGGCTTTCCCCACTCCTCAGTCCTAGTTCAACAATCTAACCACTATGAAACACTGACTGTCTTCAGAAAGCAATAAGATTGCTAACAACCTGGAGAAAAAAATGTCCCATTCCCTTAACAGAAGCTTAAAGGGATGTTATTTACACCCATGTCAATAAAAGCATCAACTGTCTATTTTCACACTTTAAGGCTCTATTAAAGGACAGGACATTTTGTCTCCAGGCTGTTGGTAACCCTAGAAATCAACATGTAACAACATCTGCTCCCCACTGAAATGGTACTCTAGGATGAGTTTAATATTATTATGCAATATATATGTAATAACACACACACATATATTATATGTGTATGTGTGTGCGTGTGCGTGCGTGTGTGTGTGTAATGAACTTAGCTTTAGACCAGACACATAACACCTTAAGGTTATTGAGATGGTGTGAAGCTATGGAAGAGAAAGTTAAAGCACAAATGGATTTGATAAAATCTATAGGTTCCCAAGAAACCAAGAATATGGGAAATATGGAATTTCTTCCTGAACGAATTGACCTTTTAAAGCCTTTCTTGGTAACAACAAAGCCTATGGGGCATGGCATACCCAAGAGAAACAACTGATATGATACTGACTGTAAGGCATTAAAAAGATCACTTAGGACTGGAGCCTTTACAGACAGTTTAAAAATTTGAACAGAACAGAGGTATTTTGAAACTGAAAAAGGAATATAAAAAATATTGAAATTTAAGAAGTTTGAGGCCCAGAAAAGTGAATGGGAGTATTTATTCTGGGCTGTAAAATCAAAAACTGGGGGGGAAATCTGGATTCTGATAGGATTAAACACAAGGTTCCCAGTACCTTGCCACATTTCTGCTGTCGTTTGGGAAGCTTTTTTTTAAACTTCTATCTTTGCAAACAAAAATAGAGATTTGCCAGATGGCATACCAAAGCTGCCACCTGGTATGAAGGAATGACCCCAGTAATGGCCAGTAAGGTCAGGATTAGAGATGGACACGAACAGCAATACGAACAAAAAAAGCCACAAACAGCCCAATCTGCTGTTTGCGAACAAGCTGTTCGTGAGGCCCCATTCTAAACGAACAGGTGGTCGTTGCAAGCCTTGTTTGTTGCTGTTCGTCTTGCTGTTCATCGAGCCAGACAGTCTGGCACCTGCAATCAATTCCCTTGGCAACTTAGGCAGGGATTGTCTGAACTCCTGCTGTTCACCTGGAAACCCCAATCTAAGCACAATTTAGCTTGATAGGCTGGTCTTCCTTTCAAGTGTGGAGCTCCAAATTTGTTACAACAAGGGAGCAAAGAGCAGGGGGAGAGGGGCTCCCAGCTCTGACTTAGCAGACAGTGGAGAGGGAGAGAGACAGTTGCTGTTGGCATTTTGACAGAGAGTGCATTGGAGCTTGAATTTTCTTTGTGTGTGGTGGGATAGGAATCTACCCCTTCAAGTTCCAGGGCTGCTGCCAGGCTCTGGGCAAAGCTATTATTTATTATTGGTACCTTTCCTGCTTCCTGCTCAGGACAGGTTTCTGGGAGTGGTGCGGTAGGGATCTTGACTTGGATGATGGCTCGAGGAGAGCCTGCTGGCCCCCCCGAATAGCCAACCACAAACATGTTCATGAACAGGGCCATGTTTGTGGTTGTTCGTGAGTCCCTGTTCATGGATGGCAATGAACAACGAACATCATGTTCATTTTTTTTCTGTTTGTGCCCAGCTCTAGTCAGGATCTTAATCAAGCAACAAAAAAAAAGAAAAGAAAAGCAATTGACCGTGACCTAATACCAGTGGAATTATTTAAAATGGACCCCGATTGATGGGTGCAGATTTTGGCTTCAGTTTTTCCTGACATAAATAAGGCAAGAAATATACCCGAAGTCTGGTGCAGTGCGATAATCATCCCAATCTATAAAAAGGGTGATCCAGTGGACCCGGCAAATTCTCCAGTAAGTCTGTTATCCACCATAGGAAAACTTTATGCTGCAATGCTTTTTGAAAAGCTTAGATCCTGGGTTGAATGAAATAATATTCTGGGGAATGAACAGGCTGGTTTTAGGAAAGGAGCAAGTACCATCGATCATTGCCACACATTCCAGTACATGGTAGACAAATATACAAGTTCTGAAGAAGGCATTTTGGCAACTGCCTTCATGGATCTTAAATCAGCATTTAACACAATCTCTAGGCCCTGCTTACGGGAAAGCTGAGGAAGTATGGCATTGAACTACATCTCCTTTACTTAATACAACAACTATACAGCTATCCTACTGCCCAAGTTAGATATGGAGATTCAGGACAGCTATTTGAGCCATTTACCTTAGATAAAGGTGTTAAGTAGGGGTGTATTCTTGATAAAGGTGTTAAGCAGGGGTATATGTTCAACTCTTTACTTAGGTATTGCCCTCTAGATGCAACTGCTGAAGTATTTTTATCATTTGACAGTACCAAAGCTCAGAAGAGCTTTTACTCAGGCAAGAATGAATGCTCTTCCCTTGGCAGTTTTGGAAGGTAGATACAGGAAAGTACCATATGTAAACAGACCATGCAAATGCCCATATGATAAAATTGAAACCATTGAACATTATAGAGTGTCCCATATTTAATTAGTTGAGGGCTAGCTTAATCATTCCTCTACTTAAAAATATGGAACTATCTAATATGAGAGTGCAGGTGACATGGTTATTATCAAATACAAATGATTCCATTACTCTTTCTGTGGCAAAATATATAGGGGCAATAATTAAACACCAGAGAAATTACATTAAGTAAGATTCTTTCCATTTTAATTTCTGTTTAAGGCAATAGCTGTATGAGCAGTGATAGATAGATAGATAGATAGATAGATAGATAGATAGATAGATAGATAGATAGATAGATAGATAGATAGATAGATAATTATTCTAACATACTCAATTTTAGAATGAACATAATGAAGAATGACCATTATGGGATCATAATAAAGAGAAGAATAAAATACTCACAAAAGTCTTGTTGGTGGACATTTCGCATTCGTATGATTCTTACAGTGAGTATATAGCAAGGTGATGCTGCCCTCTGGAAAACAAGGCATTTATAAATAGATGAATCTTTGAAGTACTGAATGTACTTCTTGAAATTTATACTTGAAAACCAATGTACTATATAACAAATATAAAATGTCTGAACATAAAATAAATAATATTACAAAACTATTAGGTAGCCAGGCAAGACTGATCTTGTCAGATCTTGGAAGCTAAGCAGGGTCAGCCTTTGTTAATAATTGAATGGGAGACCTCCAATGAAGACCAGGGTTGCAGAGGCAGGCAATGGCAAACCCGCTCTGTTAGTCTCTTGCCTTGAAAACCCCAGCACTGGCTGCCATAAGTCAACTAAAACTTAAGGGTACTTTCACCACTACTGATATATCCCACAATGTGACCCCTTCCCTACAATATCTCTAAGCAAACATGATCACTCTTCCAGATACACTTACTCTCCAATAAATGAATAATATTCTTAAATTATACCGGACTGCAGTTCTCCCCTGCTTCTAAAATGTTACAATATGACACCAACCAGAGTCATGCCTGGTTGTTTCCCCCCATGAATTCTGGGCCACATGGGAGGGGAACAGCTGGTCTGGCAGCAGCAGTAGCAACATTGGCCATTGAATTACTCCTGTCTGGGGAGCAGCATTTTCACACCCACAGGACACCACCATTTTGCTCTTAGAGTGCATATTTTGTCAACATTTTCTATAATTATCAAGTCAGCATTTGGAATAACATCGGAACTCCCAGAACTGCAGTTATTCTTTTGGTGTAATTTTATCAAAACAGAGCCATTATTTAAATCCCTCATTTAAAATTATGTTAATAGAGTGGGGAGGGTATCCCGACTGGAACCGCTATTTGCTCTGTATGACAAATCACTCAACTACCCATATGGGCTTGTTTGTTTTTGAAAACACATAAAAGCTGCATTCACATGTTCAAGATCCACTGTGAGCCAATGTAATGGTTAGAGACTTTCAGCCTAATCTCACAGGTTTGTTGCGAGTTTAAAATGGAAGAGGGGATAATTTTGTAAGATGCTTTGGGTGCACATTGGGGATAAAGGCAGAGTATAAATGAAGGAAATATATAAAGAAATGTTTCAGAGAATACAGTACATACATCAGCTTCTAGGAATTAGCCAACGCACATATACTTTTCAATAGAAACCAGGGATAAATGAGGGGCTTGTATCACATGTTCGGCTGTATATGCATTGAAAGTAACATAAGAATTAATCAATACCCAAATTTTTAAAAAATCAAATATACGCTGTACATGGATTGTACATGTGTTCTCTGTAACTTGTGAACAGGGCTATTGTCTCTAGGATCAGGCAATTTACATTGGCCAAGTGGCATAAAAGAAAATCAGGCTGTGCATGAATCTCCATGCTTCAGCCTCGAGGACTGAATTAATTGTTACAGCTCCCATGAGGAGGATGCAAAAAATTACTTCGTTGTGGGGGTGTGAGAGTCATAACATTTGCAAGCCTCTTACTTGCATGATCAGATGAATAGTTACAAGCTCTGCCACATGAAACTCACCTACAGCAATTTCCATGTGGGGGCTTTATTGTATGAAGCAGCCCTGATTGAGATCTATGGAAGCAAATAACTTAATGTACATGTTAGTCTAATTGCAGTAAGATAGCAGGAGCCATTTATATCCCATTGTGAGATGCATCTTTTGATTTATAGCCAACTGCCCTTAATCATCTCATATTTTTCTGTATAAACTGGAAATTTTCGGAGAATTTTGAATTATTCAGAAATAATTAGTCCCTAAATGTATATAGGCTTGCCTCGTCAGTATCATGACATTCAGCGAGACCAATTTTCAAGACCATGTGCTTAGGATCAAGCTGTGAAGCTGTAATTCTGAACATCCTTACATAGAAATAAATTTCAGTGGAAACAATGAATTTGGGAGTGCACTGGATTGAGAGGGCAGCAGTCACATACAAAACTTGTGTACAACAAGAACAAAAAATAACATTAATCAAGAAGATAAAGATATGAGAACTAAGGCAATTTCTCCAGTGAAATTGTTCCAGCAGCTAAAGAGGTATTTGCAATTTCTGTTAGACACCTACTGTGCCTCAGTCTCAAAATGAAGGCACGTTCTCCATTAGGTAATTTGGTTTCATACTCTTCACTATGCACAGTACCTTATAGTCAGCAACATCCTTCTGAACAATTTGCTGGTGCATCAATTGCACTTCCAACATTCCCGAAGTTTTTGTTTTGTTGTTTAGAACCTTTAAAAGTAAAACAGAAAAAGCATCTGTGACATTGATACACTGCCAAAGGACCATCCCTTCCCATTTGAGTTTGTCCAGAGGTTAAGATCTGTCTCAGAGGTTCTGTTGCTTGTACATTGCAGGGCCTTTTCAGTATTAGCATCAAGGTCATGGGACTCTATTCACAGGGAAGAACATTCCACCATGTTGTTTTGGGTGGCTTTGAGTGTTCAGTTCCCAGTCTGGCTCTCCTGACACTGACTTTTTATTGTTTTTATAGATAAGCTTCAGAAACGAACTTTAACCAGGATTGAACAAAAGAGACAGTGAGTACAACTCAAGAAGACTTAGAGAAGTAAAGATCACTATCTCCCTTAATGGGCTTGATTTTTGCTCAAAGACTGAAACGTTTTAAAGTAAAGAGACAAATCCTCAAAGCAAAGGACATTAAAAGTAGCGGGGAGTGAAGATCTGTGAAATTAACGATTTAAAGAGTTTAAAAAGAGCAAAAGGAACTTTTTGTTTTGCATACCTGTGGTTTTGGAGAGGGGGAAGAGTGTGGGAAGTGGCTGAAATATCATGAGAAGTGGATTGCCTGTAATACAACTGAGTGGTGGCTAGAAGGGCAGGAAGTCGGCTGGAGCAGAGGAAGAGAGACAGCGAGGGACAGAAGACCCGAAGAGGAAGCGGAAGTTGGCCATCTTGAGTGTGGGAAGGGCAGATGACTACATGTGAACTGTGTAACTGTGTATCAGAGAAAAGCGTCCGACATTGATAAAACGAAGCGGAATACACCATTTTGGATAGGGGAAAAGTGGAAGGCAAACATAGAGAATACCATTGAGAAAAAACGCCCGACATCTTGACTACTGGAAAAAGATAAAAAATTTCCCTTTACATTCTTTTTATATTATTGGACAAGACTGATTTAATTAAAGTAAGAAATATAAAAAAGGAAAGACGGAGTTGAGGAAGAGAGCCGATTCGTGAGGTCCTAAGGCAAGTCCAATGGTGGGGAAAAAAAGATAAAGACTGGCAGGCAGCAATTGAAAATTTGGACAAAAAAATAACAGAAGGTAATAAGGAAACAAATGAAACTATACAAAAGATGCAGGAAATGGTTCAAGAATTGCAAAAGCAAGTGAAAGTCTCTCAGTTGGATTTAGTGAAAGAGATTAAAGAGGCAATAAAATCAGAGGTTGCAGAATTGGCAAAAAGTATTGATGAAATAAGAATGGAACTCCAAGCTACACAGCAGAAGGTACAGGAGGTGGATGTGAAAACGGAAGGTTTAAGAGCAGAGGCAGCTGGAGTGAGTGATAGGGTTGTGGTAATGGAATGCAAAGCTATGGAAAAGCAGCTTCATTTAAGAGGCATTCCAGAAGTAATGGCTGGAACTGCCATGAAACAAGTTACTGAAATAATTGCAGAATTTTTAAAGAGCAGGAAGAAGTGGCAGCCAATTTAGATATTGCCTATAGAATTAATTCCAAGTATGCAGAGCAAAAAAATTTGCCAAGGGATGTTATTGTCCAGTTAACTACCAAAAGAATGAAAGAGGAAATTCTCAGAAAGCATTTTGAATCCCCATTGGTACTTGAAGGGAAGCGTGTTCGAATTATGAAGCAGCTACTGAGATCAGTGCTGCAAGATCGAAAAAAAAATATAGGGATCTGACTCAAAAGTTGAAAACCATGAATATAAAATATAGATGGGAAATACCAGAAGGGTTGAGTTTTGAGTTCCAATCTGTGAGGCAAGTTATTAAATCAAGACATGCAATGGAAGTGTTTCTGGTAGAGTATGAAAAGGACTTATCAAAATCAACCCGATTGTAATTATGGAATACAAATTATTATCATGGAATGTAAATGGACTTAATTCACTCTCAAAGAGAAAAGCAATATTTCATTGGCTGGCTAAACAGAGATGTAATGTGATTTGTTTACAAGAAACCCATATACAAGAATAAGATGTAAAATATTTACAAAATAAAAAATTAGGGAAACAATTTGTGGCAACAACTAAGCAAAAGAAGAGAGGAATTGTACTTTATATTAAAGAAGAATTATAACCGAAATTGATTTTCAATGATAAAGACGGAAGATATGTGGCAGTGGAATTTGATTGCAATTCTAAAAAAGCCCTGATTGTGGGAATATATGCACCAAATGGTGCGAAAGAGCCATTTTTTAATGAAATTAAAGATAGACTTGGACAGATGACATATGATCAAGTGATTGTGACAGGGGATTTCAATGAGGTAGTAGATGTGCAAGTAGATAAAAGAATTTGATAAAAAATAAAGGAGGGAAATTGCCAAAATCATTTTTTGAACTTCAAGGACAAGAGGGTTTGGAAGATATATGGAGGAAATATAATCCGAATGCCAAACAATATACCTTTTTTCAGCAAGACATCAGTCTTTTTCAAGAATTGATATGATTTGGGTATCTAAAGAGCTTGCTGTGTGCACAAAAGAAACGGGTATTTTGCCAAAAGTTAGCTCAGACCATAATCCTGTGTTTTGGAGATTTGGAATGAGAGGTAAAAAAAGGAGATGGAGAATAAATGAGGATCTTTTGAGCAGTCATGCTAATGTGGAGGTTCTCAAGAAAGAGACTAAAGACTTTATACAATATAATGTGGATCAAGGAGTGGCAATTCATAAAGTATGGGATGCATATAAAGCAGTGATTCGAGGAGTGCTGATGGATTTAAATGCCAGTGATAAGAAAAACAAAGAGTTGAAGTTGAAAGAAATTCAAGGAAAAATTAAGTTAAAAGAACAACAGTTAAAGAAAAGACTGGGCAAAAAGAAGTTACAACAAGAAATTAAAATATTACAGGAACAAATTAGAACAATGGAGAATAAAGAAGTGGAATAGGAGTTAAAAAGGATGAAACAAAAAGCATTTGAAGGAGCCAACAAACCAGGGAAATATTTGGCTTGGCAATTGAAGAAGAAAAGGGAGAAGCAAACAATCAGTAAGATTGTGGAGGATGGGAAGGAGCTGTTTGATCAAAATTCAATTGAGAGGGCTTTTAAAAAATATTATGCAAAGTTATATCAGAAGAGATCATTTGATAAAAGGTTATTAGAAGAATATTTTTGAAAGTTGAGTTTACTAATGGTGTCCAAGAAACTGAAAGAGAAATTAAATGCTGAAATAACAACATTGGAAATTGTGGAAGCGATACAAGATACAAAAGTGGGAAAGGCGCCAGGACCGGATGGACTTACAGCTAAATTTTATAAAGTAATGGCAGAGGACTTGAAGCAGCTGATGCAGAAAGTGATGAATGCGATTTTGGAAGGTCATGATTTGCCGGAGACATGGAATGAAGCTAATATTACATTAATACCAAAAGAAACACAAGATTTGACTAATGTGAAAAATTATAGACCGATATCCTTAACAAATAATGACTATAAGATTTTTGCAAAAATATTGGCTGAGAGGTTAAAGATCTGGTTGGTAGAGTTTGTGCGGGAGGAGCAGGAAGGTTTTTTACCAGATAGACAGATAAAGGACAATTTGAGGACGGTTTTGAATGCTATAGAATACTATGATAAAAACCCAGGAAAACAAGTTGGATTTTTTTTTTTGTGGATGCCGAAAAAGCGTTTGACAATTTAAATTGGGATTTTATGTTTGCAATGATGGAAAAAGTGCAGATGGGCGAGATGTTTATCAAGCAGTAAAGATGATATACAAAAACCAATCTGCAGCTATAGTTGTTAACTGGGACATAACAAAAAAATTGGAGATAAGAAAGGGAACGAGACAAGGATGCCCACTCTCTCCATTGTTATTTGTAATGGTATTGGAAATTTTACTTAGACAAATACGTGAAGATGAAGAAATTTAAGGTATGAAGATTAAAGGGTATACATATAAGTTGAGGGCCTTTGCAGATGATGTGATGGTGATAGTGGAAGATCCGCTCCAAAATATGCCAAGACTGTTGGGGAAGATAAAAGAATTTGGAGAGCTGGCAGGATTTTATATAAATAAAAAGAAATCTAAACTGCTTTGTAAAAATATGTCTAAACAACAACAGCAAGAGTTAATGAAGATAACGGATTGTGAAGTGATTCATAAAACAAGGTACTTAGGTACTGAGTTGACAGCAAAAAATATTGACTTATTCAAGAACAATTATGAAAAGTTATGGCAGCAAATAGATAAAAACATGATGATCTGTCATGGTTGGGTCGTATTGCCCCAATTAAGATGAATGTCCTACCAAGGATAATGTTTTTAATGCAGACAATTCCAATAGTGAAAGACAATAAGCAATTTGAAAAATGGCAAAGGAAAATCTTAACATTTGTGTGGGCAGGGAAAAAGAGTCAAGAGTCAAGATGAAGGTGTTATATGATGCAAAGGAGAGAGGTGGACTACAGCTACCAAATCAGAAATTATATTATGAAGCTATATGTTTGGTTTGGGTGAGGGATTGGATGCTGTTGGAAAACCATAAACTATTGACATTGGAAGGGTACAATAAAACCTTTGGATGGCATACATATCTATGGTATGAAAAGACTAATGCTGATATGATGTTTTTGCATCATTTTGTGAGGCGAACTCTATTTGCTGTATGGGCTAAATATAAGAGATATTTGAATGAAAAAACACCAATGTGGATTGTACCAGCGGAGGTTGTCAATCCAAGGATTGAATATGAAGGAGAGGAGTGGACGACATATCAAAATATTCTTAGAGTGGACCAGAATTTATATAGTATTAAAAACAATGAAGAATTGCCATTTCAATATGGTTGGTTTCAATATATGCAGATAAAAGATTTGTATGATTCTGATCGGAGGAAAGCAGGTTTTAGGACAGAAAATTCAGAGCTGGAACAGTGTTTACTTCAAGGGGGGAAAAGTTGGTATCTAAAATGTATAAAATTTTGTTGAAAGACGAGATAGTAAAGGTTCAAATGGTAAAATGGGCAATAAATTATAATAAGGATATATTGATGGAAGCTTGGGAGAAATTGTGGAAGAATACTATAAAGATATCAACATGTACCACGATAAGAGAAAATGTTTATAAAATGATTTATAGATGGTATCTTACGCCAAAAAAGTTAGCTAAGGGAAACAGTCAGATGTCAGATAAATGTTGGAAATGTGGGAAACATGAAGATTCTTTTTACCATATGTGGTGGACGTGTGAAAAAGCTAAACAGTTCTGGGGGGAAATAGTAGATGCTATGTCAGATATATTACAGAAAAATGTTGTTAAGAACCCAGAATTGTTATTGTTATGTATGAACCTTGAAGAATTTGATAAAATGGACAGGATAATGGTGTTTTATATGATTAAGGCGGCTAGGATACTATACGCTCAGTTGTGGAAGACAAAAGAGATACCATTAGTGGAAGATTGGATCTTGAAAACATTGAATCTGGCAGAAATGGACAAATTTACGAGGAAACTACGAGAAAAAGTTGCGGAAAACTATATAAGAAGCTGGGAGAAATTTAAGAATTATATGGAAAAAAACTGGGACATTAAAGGGAAAGTGTGGTCTTTGGATACTTTTTAAGGGGAGGATAGTGCTCTGCTACTTTAACTGAATATAGAGATAGAAATTTTAACATTATATTGGAAAAGGATAATATAGTTTGTGATAATATACCAGGCTATAGCGATGTATTTTGCTATAATACACTAGGTCATAATAAGACGAGATTTATAGGGTATTCACCAGATTATGGTATATTGTAGGACACTATATATTAAACGCCTAATTTAAGTTATAAGAGGAAAAAATGAGACAATATATCTTAAAGTAATACTGAAAATAACAATAATTTTGAATGTTATAGATATGGTATAGTAGATATATATTATTTTGGATATGGAATATTATAGGTTATACTATTATAGAGTACGTTATTATAGAGAGTGTATATGTTGAGTAATAGAATATATGATTCATTTCTGGAATATACTGGATATTATATAGTATTAAATATATGATACATATTGTTAGATTATATTATGTTATTGAATAGCTATGTTATATAGGGTTTAGGATGATTAAGGATTATATATTAAGAGGTAGTAAAGTTAATTAGATGAAGGGAATGGAAAACTGTCGGAAGTCAGCGGAAAAGGGGGGGAAGGGGGGATATTACTATATGGGGGAGATAAAATAATGTGTTGTATGTGTGAATTGATATAATGACCCATCCAATAAAAATTCTTATAAAAAAAGAATTTAAAACTTAAAATAATATCTCTATAGTCTCTAATAATCAAATTCAGAACCAAATTTACAAAGTTAATTTGTTTCATTTATTACCAGTCTTTACTGCTAATTTGATTCTTATTGCTCATGGTTTTCATATACTTGGTTATTTATTGTTTCAATGTTTTTGTTTTTATTTTGCTTTGAGCTCTTTTTAAAATGACCGTAAGCTTTCTTGAAAGTATTGCAAAAGATAGGATACAAATACACACATACACACACACATTATTTTCTAAACAAGTAAGAAACGAAAATAAGAAAGAAAAAAGGGAAAGGGGATAAAACTTATAAGTTTTATAAGTTTGAAGAAAAGTTAAGATATACCTTACAAGGACTGTTTAAAAATAGAATTCAATAAAGCTATAACATTTATACATCACATTCAGATTATAACACAACCGTTCTCCAAAATATTTAATCTCTCCCTCCTAATAAATCTCATTATTAAAAAAACCCTACAAGATGTTTTGTATTATATTTAAAATATTTTATACCAATGTTAGTTTTTACACTTATCTTAATTCCAGACTAATTTTATATAAGATATTATAACCTAAAAAGTTTTTAATACTGGCTATAATAAATGATATTCTATCAGATACATTATATTTATCAAGTTAATACATTATCTCAAGAATTTAAAACTTAAAATAATATCTCTATAGTCTCTAATAATCAAATTCAGAACCAAATTTACAAAGTTAATTTGTTTCATTTATTACCAGTCTTTATCTGTAATAGTCAAAATAAGTTTCCTATTTTTTTCAAAAATTTTAATCAGTCTTCTATTTATATAGTTTGTTAATTTTGCCATTGCCGTATATTCTGCCTTATTGGCTTTCCAATTTTCTCTAGTTGGGCATTCCTCCTCTTTCCATTTGCTTGCTTGCCATTACTACTCTAGCCACTGTAAACATATCTAAATAATTCATATTGTATTCTTTCAACATTGTCTGGCAATATTCCCAACAACATAACAAAATTAATTTTTAAAATCTTCTGAATCTCAGAGTGTATATCTTTCCATTTTTTTCCGTTTTTTGCATGTCCACCACCACATATGGTAAAAGGGGGCTTCCTTACATTTCCAGCACATCCCTATATACTTATTGTCCATGTTTTCAATGTCTTTTGGAGTAATGTACCATCGGTAAAATATTTTGTACTAATTCTCTCTTAATGTTTGACTTGCTGTAAATTTTATACCCTTCATCCATAAATTTTCCCACTCTTGAATTGTTATCTCTTCTCCAAAGTTTTGGATCCATTTCTGCATACACATTTTGACTTGTTCTGTTTCTGTATCATATTGAAGTAAAAGTTTAATATGGTTGTTGTGGGTTTTCCGGGCTGTATTGCCATGGTCTTGGCATTGTAGTTCCTGACGTTTCGTCAGCAGCTGTGGCTGGCATCTTCAGAGATCTCTCTTCTGAGAGATCTCTGTCTTTTGGTGCTACACCTCTGAAGATGCCAGCCACAGCTGCTGGCGAAATGTCAGGAACTACAATGCCAAGATCACGACAATACAGCTCGGAAAACCCACAACAACCATCGTTCTCCGGCCATGAAAGCCTTCGACAATACATCAAAAGTTTAATAATTTGCCCCAACATATGATCCTTCTGTTGGATAATTATCTCTTCAAATTCAGTTAAGACCTTCATTCAACCTTTGCAATCATGAACAGGTTCTTTTAGTCTGGAGATTGTCTGAAGATATACCAGCCATTGTATACGCCTGCCTTCTTCACTGATTTCTTGCTATGATTTTATTTTTCCTTGAGAGTTTGTCATATCTTGATAAATTATAAAATCATTAGTTTTCCTCTCATGCTTATCATAGAAGGCATCAGTCGGTGACATTGCTGGTGTGTTTGAGGGCTGATCCTCATTCTCAGGGAGTCCCAAATTTTAAACAGACTGTTTCTAATTACATGGCATTTATGCAGTATTCTTGTTCTTTTCTTTGGCCAAAGATGATTATGTAGCCGTTCAGTCAGATCTGCTGCTTCTAATCTTATTATCTATCATTTAGATTTTTAATCCAATCTATAATCCAGGCCAGCTGCTTGATAATATAATTTAATATTTGGTACCACCAGACCTCCTCTTCTTTTTGATCTTGTAGTACCTTAAATCTTATTCTTGGTTTTTTACCATTCTAAATAAATTTGCTTTTGCCAGTTTTTCAATGTCTTCTCTTGTAAAGATACAAGCTATCTGAATTATTCTGAGAAATGGATGTGAATTTTAAAATGTCACAAAGATTATTTTTTATAAAATATTTTTAAAGGGTACATATTTTTATTTTTTTTAAAAAAAATAATCTTTGTGACATTTTAAAATTCACATCCATTTTTCAGAATAATGCAGATATTTTCTGAATCATTATTTGGTTTGTCATGGAGTGTACAAATGGGACTGGTCTACTAGCACATTATAAACTGAGCTGATGAACACTGATGCCATTGGAAAATAAGTAGCCAGACATATGCCCCAGGGTCTCTTCCACCAAACAGATTGCACCCAAAAGGACCATGCAGCCTTCCTCCCTTCCCAATATTACCATCAGGATCTACTTCTGCAAATCTGTTATATATAATGTATTGTCGAAGGCTTTCAAGGCCGGAGAACGATGGTTGTTGTGGGTTTTCCGGGCTGTATTGCCGTGGTCTTGGCATTGTAGTTCCTGACGTTTCGCCAGCAGCTGTGGCTGGCATCTTCAGAGGTGTAGCACCAAACGACAGAGATCTCTGTCTTTTGGTGCTACACCTCTGAAGATGCCAGCCACAGCTGCTGGCGAAACGTCAGGAACTACAATGCCAAGACCACGGCAATACAGCCCGGAAAACCCACAATAACCAATGTTATATATAATGTTTGATAGCTTTGCTTGCCATTACCAAACTCTCTTATTTCCTGGTTCCCAAGGCTGAGGCAGCAAGAACAGAGATTTCTACTGACACACAACTAGACAGCCTCATCTTATTACTACTTTTGCAGTTAAGAATCATTTTAAATTTCTTGAGGAGTCTTCTTCAACAGTCCTTTCTGATTTTGCATTTATGTTTCATTCTTGTCTTCTCAGACTTGCTTTTTACCAGTTGTGTCTGTTCTACTCCTCACGCTACCCTGTTTGGGTCTCTTATAACTGAAAATAGCCAGCCCAGAACTATTACAGAAAAGGTGTCTTGAGTGACAGACGAGCACTGAGAAGCATTAGTTTCACAACAAAAAACCTGTCAGTATCAGTGAATTGCAGGCCCCGATTTTAAAAAAAGAATACACGCATTACTTCGCATCTGACAAAATGGGCTTCAATCCACATTAATTTATGCTGGAATAAAGTCTTGTTAGTCCTTCCTTAATAGGGTTACCAGCCTCCAGATGGTGGCTGGGGATCTCCTGGAATTACAACTGATCTCCTGGACACAGAGATCAGTTCACCTGGAGAAAATGGCTGTTTTGGAGGATGAACACTATGAGATTATACCATGCTGAGGTCCTTTCCCTCCCCAAACCCTGTCTTCTCCAGGCTTCACCCCCCCCCCCCAAATCCCCAGGAATTTCCCAACTTAGAGCTGGCAACCATAGTCCTTAAGGTGCCCCTAGATTTGTGTTTATTTTAGAAATATATTTAGGATATCTAAATCCATTGTTCAGTTTTAATCTGCTTACCTGTGGGAAAGTAGCAGGTGATCCCATTGTGGACTTCACTGCATTCCAGTCAGATGCTAGTAAGAGTACATCTAAACACAGTTGTGGCTCCTAAAATGTATATCAGACTTTGAAATTGACAAAGCTGTTCCACAGGTGTTATAAACACTGAGTCAGAGCCCCACCTCTTTGGATTTCAGAAACAGAAAGAATTCCCACCCACTTTAACTTGCACCATACAAAAGCCTGTTGCAAGAAAAGGTTTTTTCACTGGGTGACTGTAGAACTAGAGAAAATCTATACTCTGTACATTCCACAGTAGAGGACCAGTAAAGTAAAAAGCATTCATAGATAAGTGTGGACAGAACTGCAATTGCATCTCCTAGGCTAAAAGTAATATTTTATGATTTTTCATTTCTGGTGTTATCACAAATGCTAAAGATAAATGTTAAACGTCAACAATAAAGTTTACATTAATCTCTCTCGATTTATTATTCCTATTATGTTAAAAGAAAAGCTTCCCTTCCTTCCTTGGGCAATCTCAGTGTTATTGTCTGATAACTTTCCTGACAATCAAACCTCAGCTATAGTGGCTTCCTTTCTAGCCACGGTGATAAAGAAACAAGATTTCCATGAGTTTAGATAGTTTAAAGTGATAATGACGAGTTATGTCTATGTGAATTGGGTATGTTCAAGTGTACAGTTCATATTTTGTTGGTGTTTGTATGGCTTATGGCTTCGGCTGGAAAAGCAATAAACATTATTATTATTAATCTCTATTTCAAAATGATGGCTACTTAAGAGTCAGGTACATATATTACTCATAAAGGTTTGTAACAATAGTTGCATGCTTTCCCCCTCCTTTTGGAATGTGCAGGTATTAACACAGAAGGAATATGAAAAGACGGCAATTAACACTTTCTTTCTCTAACATTTTACTTCTCTACATCTTCTCTCCAATGGGATTCTAGTCATATGTTTGCACTTACCCCTCTTGAGGTGATTTTTTTGTAAAAAAAAAAAATCCAATCCTGTAGGGCAATACTTCACACATGTATATACATAATATATATACTGACCTAAGACCTGGATGACACAAGTTCAAATTTCCCTTCAACCAGGAATCTCTCTGAATAAATCTGGGCCAGGTTCTCTCTCTCTCTCTCTCTCTCTCTCTCTCTCTCTGTCAGCCTAATCTACTTCACAGGACTGTAGTAGGGATCAAATGAGCAAGGAAGTACCTTGTGTGCTATCCTCCTAAGCTCTTTGGCAGAAGGATGGGAGAAAGAAATGTGATAAACAGTATAACATGTATTTTATCCCACAGGTGTTTTTAATAACATAACCATTTGTTTTATTTATTTGAAAATTTCTGTGCTACCTCTTCAGAGAACCTGCTTGAGGCAGCTATGATGGATGCAGAATGTTTTGATGGATGCATTAATTTATCAGGTTCTGTGGTCTCTTTGACCTTCAGAAGACTGTATACATTTGTCTAGTTACAGAATGTTGCTTAATCAGAGTGTAAGGCTACCGTGAAAAGAGTGTCTGCTCATGGATCTTTTTGACCAAACTTGATTGATAGATCATGATTCCTATCCTGCCTTTCCTCTAAGGTTCAGAAAAGCCTCTATGGTTTTAGAAAAACCTTCACTGCATGATCGCTGCCATAGAGGCTATCAACACTGATAGTACTGCTCACCTTTTGAGGATAAGGATGCCATACAGTTAGACTCCTGCTGTTGACCACCTAGCAGATGAGCGCTGCCAGCCAAACAAAGTGGTACAGGAGAGAACTAGATTCAAAGGAGTCTTGGATATGGTCTTCATTGGGTCACCCTTGGGCAGCTAATATACTGCACAGAATTGCAGAAAAAATAAAAGGGGGGAACCTAATGTATGTTATCCTGAGATTCTTGTAGGAGGAATAGCATGCATCAAAAATAAATAATGCTGCTATCAAAAATCTATTAGGCAGAGAGGGAGGAGCACATTGCATGGCTTTGTGTTTGTGCTGTTGGTCTCCTGGACTGTAGCATTTAACATGAGTAATGTTAATTTTCATTTTAAAATTAGCTATCTTTTCATGAAGTTTAATTATAGCAAGTAAAACAAGAATGCAGCTACCTGCCAAAAGAAATTTCTAGAAAAAACACCTATGATTATTTATTTTTAAAGGGTTTTTTCATTTCAACTTTTCCAAATTGTATTTGAAGTTGAATTAGCTGAAGTCGGACTCTTTCCTCACATTGTGCATCATGTTCTGTTCTGACCACTGACGCATCATTCATTATATGCCAGGTGCAAAACCTAAGCCTGCGATTCCTTTTGGAATAGGAGTAAGGGACAGCGGAATGACTTCTTACACTTGGTTTCCCCAAAGTGAGTTTCAGCTAGATTGGAAAATGAATGACTTCATTCACACAGACACATGACTTCTGAGCCAGTGTATTGTCAAGGTGCATATTTACATCTGCAAGACGGGTTATGTGTGTGTAGTGGAGGGAAAGCAAGTGAAAGGAAGGAACTGATAGCCAAAGCAAATTGTGCATGCACAGTACTGTGTAAAAAATCGAAAACAAAAATAGAACATTTATTTATTTGTTTGTTTATTAATGGAAAGTTCCTTAATAGATGTGTTTCATTTTAAACCAGGGAGCTCAGGATAGCATATGTGATGCTGTCGTCCTCCATTTTAGCCTCAAAAGAACTCTGTAAACTAAGGAAGGTTGACCGAGAATAAATAATCCAAGGTCACCCAGTGAGTTTCATGTCTGGATCACTTAGTCCTACTCCAACATTGTAACCATTAAACAACAATTATAAACCCAGCTAAAGTAGACTAATAATCCATCTAGCTCACTATCCGGTCTCCCACATTGGCCAAACAGATGCCCTGGAAGCCCCCAGCAGGGGCACAGAGGCCAAAGCCTCTCCCTGATGCTGCTCGTCACCCACTAGCATTCAAAAAGAACCTCCTCCAGACATAGAGGTCCCATTTATGTATCAGAGCTAAATAGCCATTGGCAGATCTACCCTCCATGAGTGTATCAAATCCAGTTCTGAAGCTGGCAAAGTTAGTGGTTATAGCATGAGCCCATGATAGTGAGTTCCATAGGTTAATGCAGTGTGTGAATTTTATTTATTAATTGAGATATTTATCCACCTTTCCCCTCATTTGGTGCCCAGCAGCCTATAATAATGTGATTATGCACATCTATAATTAGAACCGTAAAACAGCACAACATTTCTATCAGAAAGAGAGCAGACAACAACCAACCCATAGTCCATAGACAGGGGAGACCCAGCTGTAAGACTAACTGAGATGGTGTTGCCAGCATCAAATTTGGGGAATGGTTGGCAACTTCTGCCACTGATGCTTTCTCCATGAGTTGCAGGTCACTCTTGTCTCCAGTGCCATTTGCACTGCAGTGGTCCTTGCTTCTGCTATGGAGTTAGAACACCTAATCCGCCTTTTAAAAGATAATACATTAATAGGAAACATTTTATTTCTTTATTTTTTTCCCTTAATTTGATTTGATTTGTATTTGCATTTGCCTTTTTGATATTTTCCCACAGTCATTTGTTTTGCTAATGATGTTTTGTTCTGTAATTGAGTAATAAATAATTTTTTTTAAAAAATAAACATGATTTGTCCCCTTTCAGGCTTCCTGAACTCTCAATGCATTCCTTCCTGAATGCTCAGTGCATTTGGTTGCCTAGGCAACCATGGTAATTTAAAATTGCCAATGTTGAACCAAAAGTTGGCCCAACCCTCTTGAAGTTTCCAAGGTGACCAGACCGTTAGAGTAATGTGGCCTCAATTTCAATAGCATGGACCAGCCTGGCCAGATCAACTGATTCTAGGAGGGGAGCTGATCTCTCAACCACATGTAATTAAAAATGGCACTTTTAGCAATAATGCTGAAAAGCCTATCTATCAACAGTGTCAGGTCCAAAAGCAGCTCCCAGCTCTTCAAACAATCCACCAAGGATAGGGCTATTCCATTCAAAGTTGATAATGCAGCTCCCTCCAAGTCATCACCTTTTCTGACTAGCAGCACTTCCATCTTTCTAGATCCAGCTTCAGTTTGTTCCTTTTTAGCCTTATGATTGTGGTATCTAGGCAACATGCGAGGATGGAGACAGCTGTTTTTGAGGACTTACAGTGCCATTCTAAACAGAATTACATCCTTCTAAGCCCATTTATTTCAGTGGCATTAGAAGGATGTGACTCTGCTTAGGAAGGCACTGTTAGTTAACAAAATGTAGAACTGGGAGTTGGATGACACCCAGCTGATGACATTCAGCTTCATAGCTACAGATAATCTTACTAAGTTGTCTGTCATAATTGTTAAACAGGGCAAAGGACAGAACTCTGAGGCATATTACATGACAACTTCCAGGAAAATTATTCAGACTATACACTCTTTGTCCATCCAGGCAAGAAAGAGTCAAACCACTAGAGAACTGCCAGGAAAACTTCCAGTTCTACAAAAGGGATACTTATAATTTGAGTAAGAGGGTGCCTTATTTTCTCATGGAAAACAATTAACCAACTAAGAAGTATAGGTTGTGGCTGGGTCTGACAACTCTGGCTTGGGAAATTCCTGGTGATTTTGGGGGTGGAGCCTCAGGTGTTCAGCAAGGTCATACCAAGGAGCTGAGGGAGCTTAAGAATGATAGTGGGGAGCTAGAGCACTGCTAGAGACAAATGTGTGCCAAATCAAACATGCCATAGAGTTCATTTGAAAACCTATGAGGGGAAGTGATGGTGGCAAGAAAGGCTTTTTTTCCATTGTTGATATTGCATCTGCTGAATCTTATCCAGCCAATATGTTGACTCTTAAGAGTTTATAGAAGAGAGTTATCTGGCTATTAGATATAACATTTTTGCCATTTTTTGCAGATAAAATCTCTGTAATCCAATCCAGTTTGGACTCCAGTTTGAATGCAGACCAAGCATTAGAGGGGTCAGAAGCACCAGTTAATCAAGCTGTTATGGTTAGTTTCAGAATCATCCTTTTGATGGATGTTGACAGGATTCTTGGAGAGAGGAAGGCGACAATTAGGGTTGCCAACCTCCAAGCGAAGCCTGGTAATTTCCCAGAATTACAACTGATCTCCAGACTACAGAGGCCAGTTTCTCTAGAGAAAATGGCTGCTTTGGAGAGTTGAGTCTATGACCTTGCTGAACACCTGATGCTCCACCCCCAAAATCACCAGGAATCTCCCAAGCCAGAGTTGTACGTGTATTTTTTGTAGGAATCTATTGTGGATCCAAGACTAGGTGAAAACTGAAGTCAATTGGCTTGCAAGTTTAGCATTGGGCAGTTGACTTTATTAAAATAAAGTAAGATAGAACTTTTCTGTCACAGTATCTTATTCCCTTTTAATAAATGTTATTATTATTATTTATTAAATTTATATTTATTAAATTTATAGTCCGCTCTCCTCATGGATGGGCTCAGGGTGGATTACAACATACAGATAAAAACACATTGATAAAATGGTACATTAAATAATGATAAAAGCCAGATTTAACAGCATAAAAACAAACTCTGCACTATGTTCTGACTATGCACTATGTCCCAGGTTCATTTCACCCTTCCCTGCCAACCACAAGGGAAGAGAGAGGTGGAGACGTGAGTTGGTGCAAGATTATCTCTATCTTTCTAACTCTTTGGTTTGTCCCCCTCTGAAGCCTGAGGAAAGGGACAGAGATTAATCCTCCTCTTCCAACAATAAAAATGATCAATTATAAAAAATCATAAATACAAGGCACGAGAAACAAGCCAAGGCTGCTTTTATGATGATGTTTCTTTCTACAAAGAGTCAGTGTGATGCACCTTCCTGCTGCACCCAGCATCTTGCTCTCGCAACAGTTTTATAAATTACTTCACATTAGGAATATGCTGGAAATCTGCAGAATCATTATCATTACATCACCGGTACTCTGAGTTATGGCAAATAACCATGGCAGAAAAATTGACACATCAACTTAGAGTTGTTAAAGGTAATGCCAGAATGTCAGATTTTAATGAAACATGGCAAGACTTCATTTCATATCAGAACAGTACCCAACACCAACATTTATCCGAACCCTTCCTCAAGTTATGGAAAAGAGATAACCCTTGAAAAATGTATAAAAATAATGTTATTCTATAAAAATTCCAAACTGGAGAAGCAGCATCAGATCCTGTGTAGACTTCACAACTGAATCAAAAAAATGGCAACTAAGATCTTATGAGTTCATGGATGGTATTACCAGGTATTTTAAAATCTATATCAGCTGTGGGGATGGAACAAAATACTGGCACAAAGAGGCCATGCTGAGAGAAGAAGTGGCAGCAGCAATAGGGTGGAGGGAAGAAAGAGGAGGTGACAGGAGTGAGATAAGAAAGAAAAAGAGTAGGAGATGACAAAATCATTTATTTATATAGTTATGTTATTTATAGTCCACCTTTCTCACTGAGACTCATGGATTACAGAGGGAGTTAGTACAGTCAATTTCAAGGACATTTCAATTAACAATGCCTTTCAATGCAAATTTGCAAAGAAATCCAGTACAGCAGAAATTCAATACATAGTTGAGGAAATGCTGAGACAGAACATAAGCAATTCTAAGATGAATCACTGAACAACATTAAACAGCATAGAACTACCCATTAGGCTCATACCCAAAGCAGCAGCTATCATACAGTAGCACATAGTATTAGACTCTGTGGTCCCTATCCCTTTCCTGATGCATCTCTCTGAGACCACTTCCTTACAGTACAGCGGTGGTAGAATGGGGGATGTGGTATTTTCCCTCTTCCATGACTAAAGGTCTACCCGTTACAGCTACCTTCTGGGGTTAGAGGGTGTCATCTGTTGGGGCTTAAACCTTGAGGGTGGCTCCAAAGGTGGAAACAGACCTAACTTTGCAGCAATACTTGGGCAAACTGAAACATTCTGCCACATTTTGTTGCAAGTCCCCACTTGGATAACACACTCTCTTTCAGCTTATCTCAGAAGCTGACATCCTTGGAGTATGTGAACCTCCATTGCACTCATTGTTCCCACTTGAAGTCGTACACTATTCATTTCTGATACCAGGAACTAAATTTCCAGTTACAGGGAATTATTAATGTGAAAGAAGTATAAAAAAATGTAATTGTTTCTGAATTAAAACTGGAGGAACGATTACCTACGGTGGGGACCCCAGGACTAACTTGAAACAGTCATGGAGGGTACCATTTGAGCAGGATTTTAGTCCAGTGACACGATAGAAACCATCATTTTCAGACTGCAAGCTTTCGAGAAGAATGTAGATCCCTGAGCCTTTATATCCCAGCCAAAGTTGGGTGAGGTGTTACAAAGGAGGGCTTCAGGATGTAAAGGTACAATGCAGCTTGATTACAGCTGAAATTAGAATCTGTAGTCAGATAAAAATCCTAAATTTCTGTTCAGCCCAGTGAGGGTGTGTGTGTATGTATTCCATTGTTCTGAATTTGGAATAAACTCCATTTCAGCAATCTCACATTACAATCTCTCCTTGAAATTTCCATTGCCCAGCATAGGTTGCAACTTGCAAGTCATTAATGATGCATTGAACTGATTTGAGCTGAGAGCTCTATGTGACCACCAGTGGTGTTCTGTTCCTGTTACGTTTGGGCCTATCTTGTATCAGGTTATCCCTTGGTATCATTCTGGCTTTGTCAATTGTAATTCCAAAAATGTCTGTTGTAGATCCTGACAGGAAATAATGTCTGTAGGAAGGACTGGAACAAATATGGTTGTAATGTAGAGCTTGGTTATAGATGATGGAGTGTTTGATGTGTTTGAGATGGTGATTGGAGCCATGTAGATATGTTTGCCAATCAGTAGGTTTCTGGTATAAAGTGGTTCTTAAGGATGCATCATGTATTTGTACAGTAGTATGTAGAAAATGTACTTCAGGTGTTGGTTGATTCATGGTCAGGTTGATGGTGCGGTGGGAATTGCTGAAGGCCTGATAGAATTCCTTCAGTGCTTCTTTCCCATGTGTCCAGATGAGGGAAATGTCATCAATAAATCTCAGATACAGGAGGTGTGTTATCAGGTAGGATCAGAGAGAGCACTGTTCCAAGTCATCTATGAAAATGTTAATGTATTGCAGTGCTTTGTGAGTGCTCATGGCTGCACCATTGATTTGAGGGAATAAATCTTCACCAAATCTAAACTATTTTCAGGTGAGAACAAACTGACATCACTTAGTAGCATGGTCAGATGCAGAGTTGTCAGTGATACTGTTCCTAAAGGCATCTAGTCCATCTAAGTGGGGGATGTTAGTATATAGAGACTCAACTTCCATGGTTGCCAAAATAGCATTACCTGGTAGATTGTCAACAGATTGTACTTTTCTCAAGAAGTCTGTGATGTTTCACACATAACTGGGGGCATTGACTGCGTAGGGCCCGTAGCAAGGAAGCCCATGAGAGATTTCACCAGATTTTCTACAACTTCCACCTCACCATCAATCTAATTATGAATCACTCTGCACAAGAAATAAACTTCCTGGACACCAGAGTATGGATATACATACACACATTGTTTGTCCACTAATCTCAACTAGATAATCTCTTTAGGATAGTTTCAGACTTGATAGATATATTCAGTGGGAGGCAACTGCAATGTTTTTGCAAGATTTTTTTCAGACAAAATCTCTCAGATCCACTCTGAATTGGATGGTATTTCAAAAACCATCAGGCAGTAAAGCTGTCAATTGCACCATCTAGTCAAGTAGTTATACATAGATTCAGATTGATCCTTCTAATGGATGTGGACAAGGTTCTTGGTATTGTAAACACTACCATCAATAGATTAAATACTTGTCCCTCCAGGCTTCTAAACTCTGCTGAAAGAACATTGGGGCAACCTTCATATTCTCACTCTTCTCTATTTCCTTGACTTCTTTCTATCTACCAACCAGCCTAAATCTTATCTGCTCTGCCCTCATTTTCAGCTGCACATTATTTATTTAGTTCATTTATACCACACCTTTCTTCATGATGGGATTTGAGTTCAGTGGCCCCTTAGACATCAAAAAAATCTTATTGATCTCAAAGGTGTCACTGGACTCAAATTCTGCTGTTCTGCTGTAGACCAACATGGCTACCTACCTGAAACTTTCTCCACAATGGAGGCTCAAAGGAGTTTATATCACCTTCCTCTCCTCCTTTTTTATCCTCAGAACAACCCTTCTGAGGATACAAAAGGGGGGGGAGGAAGGTGATTGGATTAGGAGTGGATTAGGGGTGAGAAATCCTTGAAAAGGGCTCCTCCCCAGAGGATGGAGGGAGAGAGGGGGAAAGGGGAGGGAGGAAGGAGAGAGGAAGGAAAGAAGAGGCAGCCTGCCTTACTCATTGGTTGGGTGCTGCTTTCCTTGCCTCTCACTGCTGGCCCAGCCTAGGTTGGCAGTAGGGTTGCCAGTCCCCCACTGAGGGTGGGGATCCCTTGCTCCCACCCTCCACCCCCTGCCCCCGCTTACCTGGCCAGCAGGGGGAAAGGCAGGGGAATGTGCCTCTTGGGGCATGCTCCCAGGTGGGCCAATTTCAGCCTGAAACAGGCTAATTCAGCCCCAAATGAGCCAAAATCAGCCCACCGCGGAACACAGGAGCACTCCAGGGCCCATTGTGCTGCCCTGGCAATGCTCCCATGCTCCACAATGGGCCAATTTCAACCCCAAATGGTTTGAAATTAGCCCACTGCAGAGCGTGGGAGCTCTCCTAGGGGTGGCACATGGCCTGCATGATGATGTCACTTTCTCATGAAAGCATGAGAGCAAATAAAATGGCAGCTATGATGTCACACTGACAGTCACCAGAAAAAGACAGCTCCACTGGAAGCTGAACAATATAGTCCTGCATATCACTCAAACCAATCACGGACTTTCCATAAGGCAAGAAGACTGTTTCTTGTGTCATCATGACATACTTAGAGCAAAGCAGCCGATGAGATTGTACAGAGAAGGCAAAAAGCAATTTATTTCATAAGCACACAAAAGGCCCTGTTCTTGATAGGTTAAGAAAGGTGTGTATAGATTGCCACAAAGTGAAGAATTTTATGAAAGATTAACTTTTTCTCTCTAACGTGAGCTGAAGACCACTAAACTAAACATCAGTGAGTCTGATGGAAGAACAGTCTGATATAGTCTAACACAGCTTCATAGGTTATGGATTTGCTTATGTCTTTAGTATACTATTCCACCTAAGCAGGACTGTGAATTTTGAACCAATTTTCACTTTTTGCAATATTTGTCCACAATCTTAATTGAGTTTGATCGAGTACGAGAGCTCTAGCTCTAGTAGAAATGCAAGAAAAAAAATGGCAATAGCTTTTTGTCCTAAATCGTATCCCTGATTGTGTTTTTGATTTTGTGCATCCAATTTCTAGGTATTATAATATATAATAGATATATATAGGGAAGAAAGTGCCACATGTTGCACGTGAGCTTGAGTAAATGGAACTGCTTTGTCCATTTATGTTTCTGCTTCTGTACATTACTGGCTCCAAGCCATTCTTTGGATTAAAATCCATCCTATTATTGCAAAATCTGGGATTGTTTTATGTTAATATAATACAACAGGCCAGTTCCCTAGAACTGTGTTGACATACATGGTATGTCAGTTTTTTTTGAAGATGTTTAGGTTTGTCTCCTGCCAATCTGTCAGTCTATAGGACTGAGACAAAACACATTGGATGCAATCCTGAAACAGCTTCTTCGGGATTAAGCCCATTGAGTAATTGGTTTTAAAATTGTACCTACATTAATTACTCAGTTCCCTTTAATTAAAAAAGAGGTACTTGTTTTGTGTTGCTAAATGAGTGATTAATTGTGTCTGGCAACTGGTGGGAGAGTAGGGGTGGGGACATGGTAGGGGGTGATGTTCCGGGTGTGATGATGTCACTTCTGGGGAAACCCCAAAGTGCTGATGAGTAGTTTTAGGAACCTTTGGGAACTCTGTAGTTTTACCATAAAATTACAGAGTTTCCAGTAATTTACAGGTCTACCCACCATCACTTCCAGTTCTTTCCTGGAAGTTATGAAAGAATACACATATTGCTGGGGTGGGGGATCCCCTGACCAGGGGGATATCATCCCTAATTAATTTTTGTCCATGTAGAAGCTGCATCTTCAGGAAGTCTCCAGATCAGTTCAAATCCAATGTGCAACCTTACTCCTATTTGTTCAAAACTCCTATTGATGTCAGTTTGTTAAATTATAATATCACTCCCCCAAAGTCATAAACAGATTTATATCACATTGTCCTGAAATTTTGCAAGAAATAAAATTAGCCCAACAACCACATAAGTACTTAGTTGTGAAGCCACTTGCATTGCCACTTTAATGCTGAACCATAGAGATGACTGGAACAGCTATTGTATATTTCAGTTTTAAATGATGTACTAACCCATGATGGTTAGGCAATTCTTTATTACACGGGTCAGCAGATTTCCTGAAGCCAAGAAACATAATATAGTCTTTTATCTGTACATCACACCCAGATTACAATAATTGGACTTAATTTATTTTTATATAGTACTAGAAACAAAGCCCATTGTGGGAAAAAATACAATGGACTCTAGAAAGGGCAGAGCAGGCAGCCAGGCACTCCCTCCTCCTCGGTCACTGATTCAGGCCGGTGAAGGAGTGGGGTGGGCATTGCCACATGCTCCACACCTGATCTCAGCAACATGAAGGGATGGCGGGCTTTGCTACTTGCTGCACGTCTGATACAGGCTGGGTAAAGGGGGGCAGGCATTGCCACTTGCTCCACTCCTGATCCCAGCCAGGTGAAGGGAAAATGGACATTGCCTTCTGCTCTGTGCCTGATTATGGCTAGGTGAAGGGGGGTGGGCATTGCCACCTGCTCCACTCCTAATACCAGCTGGGTTAATGCAGAGAGTGGGCAGAGCCACCTGCTCCACTCCTGATCCTAGCTGGGTGAAGGGGGAGTATGCCCCCCTGCTCCACTCCTGATCCCAGCTGGGTTAAGTTGGGAGTTGGACATTGCCACCTGCTCCGCTCCTAATACCCGCTACTTAGACAGAGGCATTTGAAATATTCTTGAAACTGTACATGAGTGGGGTATGAATTGATATGACAATTTGAAGCATATGAGCACTTTGAATTATATTTATTGGGTATTTGTGTAAATTGTGCATTGATTTCTCCTGTGAGTGTTTACTCTGTCTAAGTAGCAGCTTGTGGCGGGAGAAGCCATTGTTGTGTTGATATACTTGGTTTACCGCTCCTAATACTGGCTGGGTTAAGGTGGAGAGTGGGCATAATTACCTGCTCTGCTCCTGATCCCAGCTGTGTAAAAGGGGGCATTGCCACCTTCTCCGTTCCTAATATCAGCTGTTGGGGGGCAGCACTGCCACCTGCTCTGCTCCTAATAACAGCTGGGTTAAGGCAGGGAGTGGGCATTGCCACCTGCTCCGCTCCTAATACCAGCTGGGTTAATGTATGGGATGGGCATTGCTCCCTGCTCCGCTCCTAATACCAGCTGATATTAGGCGGGCATTGCCACCTGCTCCGCTCCTAATACCAGCTGGATTAAGGTGGGGTGGGCATTGCCACCTGCTCCACTCCTAGTAACAGCTGCCTGAATGGGGTGGGCATTGCCACCTGCTATAGTACTAATACCAAACAACAAGAAACCCACACCAGGGAAAGATTAAGTGAATAATATTTCTTAAATGCACTTAATGCAAATATTTCTCAATTGCTATACTTGATACAAAAATAATGATCAACTCTCATACAATATTTTCAAAAGACTTATCATAATACACCCTTCAAGGTGATATTCAATGTCCCATTGTCCAGAGGGGTGCACTTTGTAAGCCCCCCAGAGTCTTTAACGATGATTCTCCGTGTTGCAGACAGAAATCCGTCTGGTGTAGCAGACAGAAATCTGTCTGTGTCTCCAATGCAATTAGATTGATATCTTTTTTGTAGTTGTAGTTTCTTCTTTTTCAGGTTGGTGGAGCAGTGAAGCTGGAAGGGGCCCCAAAGGGGTCCCCCCACCCTACAAGCTGCCAGCAAAGTTAGCTTGTTTCGTGTGATGTTCACTTCCTCAGGGGCCAATCAAAAGACCACCACACAAGCAATATTCAAAGAATCACCGGAGAAACTCTCACGTGCATACAATTCAGCGCACTGACGAGTGCGCTGAATTGTTTGTTTGTTTTCTGTTCATGCCCATCTCTACTCAGAACAGACAGCAAAGGCTCTGTGTTGCTGTCTTAAAGAGTAACTATTAGACATGTGTACCAAAAAAAAATCAATATTATTCAGATCTAAGTATGCGGAGTACCATATATATTTGGTATTCCTGATATCTGGGTCCAAAAATACCAGTATAGTATTTGGATCTAGGTTTTATTTGGGAATCCAAATATATTCAGCTCCATTATTCCTATGGAAGAAATTATCTGGGGGCTTGGAGAGAGGTTCTGCAAATATCTCCAAAATTACAGGGAACCTAGTCCTTCTTGTTCACTACAGACACCACCACCCTCAATTTCAAGAAGATTAGGCTAATTCTATGGGCCCTGAACAAGGTGCCCCAAGCCACTCTCCATTGTTTCCTAAGGGGGGAAATTCCAAGGCTTTCCAGGGCAAAGCAGTCTTAACGAAACATACAGGGGCAATCCCTGCAAAAAGCCATTTGCCAATGCAAGCTGAATCAAACAAAGCCCAACATGTGTGGTCTGGGTTCGGTAAAAAGTTGGGTGAGTGTAGTAAAGAAATTGCCAGGAATGTAGCAAATGAGATGTTATTCAAGTCTAATTTGAGAAATCTATATTGACTAGCTGCAGAGTGCCTGTACTTTTGTTGTGCTGAAAATGGTGTACTTTTCCTCATATCTGTAGTTGCAGATGCCCCAATTTCTTTCTCTACACACAACTTCTATAAGTACAGGAAAGCTCACCTGTTGCCTCCTTTGCATTGTCATCTTTAATGCTGGGATTTTCAGAGCAAGTCAGAATAGATATGTGTAGCAAGCAGTTTAGGAACAAGATTTTGATATAATCTTTATTGCTGTCTTGTGATGCTGTAAAGACTAACAAAATTTTATTCCAGCATAAGATTGCATCTGAAGAAGTAGGCTCTAAGTCACAAAAATTTATACTGGAATAAATTTTTCAATGTCTTTAAGGTACTGCAAATTTACTATTCATATATTATTATTAAATACTTTTATTTGACTATTTTTTCCAAACGTATTAAGCTTTCAAAACAGAATTTCTTCAGTAAAGATAAGTTACTATAACATGACAATTTTGTTTTAAACAAATGTTAATTGATCACAACATAACAATACATTATTAATTAGTATTTGTAATGGAAACTGTGTGGAAGAATGTCCTGTTAAAATGAATGGAAGTTGTTTAGGACTAGGATATTAATTACCAAAATATGCTCTGAACCTAAGTATTTATTTAGCATTAGTATATACAACCAGCATACTAGTTTTGTAAATAAACAATAAATAAAACTAGGGATGGACTACCATGTGAGCAATGTTTCTCATGGCTAGAGATGGGCACGAACAGCAATACGAACAAAAAAAAGCCACGAACAGCCCAATCTGCTGTTCGCGAGCAAGCTGTTCGTGAGGCCCCATTCCGAATGAACATGTGTTCGTTCCAAGCCCTGTTTGTTGCATTTGTCAGCCCTTTGTTAAGCCAGACAGTCTGGCACCTTCAATCAATTCCCTTGGCAACATAGGCCTGCTGTTGCCCTGGAAACTCCAATCTAAGCCCAATTTAGCTTGATAGGCTGGTCTTCCTTCCAAGTGTGGAGCTCCAAATTTGTTACATAGGAACAAAGAGCAGGGGGAGGGGGTCTTCTGTAGCCATGGGAACACCAATCTCATCCCTCCAAACCCTGTTAGGCAGTTCTGACTACCAATCACAGACCTCCTCTTTTACTCTGTGGGAACTCTGGTTATAAAAGGTACCATACTCCCAGCTCTGGCTTTCATTTTCAGCAGACAGCGGAGTGGGAGAGAGCTGTTCCTAGCATTTTGAGAGAGAGAGACAGGGAGAGTGCATTGGAGCTTGAATTTTGTGTGTGTGTGTGTGTGTGGTGGGATAGGGATCTACCCCTCTCAGGTTCCAGGGTTGCTGCCAGGCTCTGGGGCCAAGCTCAGTGGGCACCTTGGCTGAGGGCTCACAGTGATTGTTAGTGCCTGTCCTGCCTGATCTGGTCAGGTTTCTAGGAGTGTTGGGCTGGGGCTCCACCCCCTCCCTCTGGTTCCAGGGCTGCTGTAGGCTTTGGGGCCAAGATATTATTTATTATTGGTACTGTGCATCCAAACCCCCTGCCCCCTAGAAAGGAAGGCAGCCCGCCACTGCCTCTCCGAGCCCACCAGGGGTCTGTGGTCCACCTCTTGAAACGGGGCCAAAGTCAACTGATGGCTCCTATTGTATCGCGCTCCGTACTGCAATCTTGACCAAACTTGGATGAGGGCTGGAGGAGAGCCTTCTGAATACTCCCTGCGAATATGGGCTCTCTATGTCCCAAGGGGGCTGTTCTGGCCCTAACGAACCTCCAACCACAAACATGTTCATGAACAGGGCCATTTTCACACTACCTCAATTTCCCGCTTTGTTCCCGCCTTTACCAATTCCGCATCTTCAAAATAATTCCACACTCCCATGGAAAACACGTTCGTATCCCGCCATCGATTGTCCCAATCAACCTCGATAAGAGCGGATTTTTTCCCAACGTCATGTCATGTGACTGTTCATGTGATCTTTCAAACGCGCAATAATTTTTTTTGCGCATTTATGGATAACAGCGTTATACCGTTTTATCTAGATTCAAAATCCACACTCCTCCCATCTTCGAAATGATTGGTTCCTGGCTTAGCCACAAAGTTTGGGTTTATTTAATTGGTGTTTTAAATAGGCGGGCAATTTCAAAACGGAGTGTGGTGTGGTTTGGCACTTGGAGTGTATGCGGCTGTGTAGGTTCGTTCTGTGTACGGAGTACCAGCAATGGCACCAAATACAGCTTTTTTTTCTTCAGTTGGCGAGATTTGTTTTGATCCTAATTCAGTCAACCATGCATCTGCATGCAGCATATCTAAGACGTGTACTGCGGAGGCGAAAGCACTATGTCATGTTCAGAGAGGAAATGTCTCACCGGCAGAAGCGGCGGCAAGCGCTCGCCAGTCGAAGACACAGATTTCAGAGAGAGCAGTGGCTAGCTTTGGCTGAGGAGCATGTGGCCAGGAAGTGTTGGGTCACCGCGAAAAGTCAGGACTGGTGGGATCACATTGTCCTCTGCACCTGGGACGATGAGGAATGGGTTGAGTGTTTCAGAATGACCAGAGCGACCTTTGAGTACCTCGTACGGATTCTCAGACCACGTCTTGAACGGCAGAGGACAAAATTCCGTGATCCTATCACTGTCAAGTAACGGGTTGCAGTGGCAATCTGGTGCCTGGCCACCGGCAGCTGCTACAGACAAGCCAAAGATCAATTTGGCATTGGTGTTTCCACTGCGGGGACTGCTTTTCTGGAGGTGTGCTATGCACTGGAGGCAGAGCTTCTCTGCAAGACCGTGTGCTTGGGAACAGTGGTTGGAAAAGTGAGTTTTTTAAAAAAAAAATATTTGCATCAGCGATATAACGTTATCTGACAGTGTACCAGTGTTCAGATGCTGAGTTCATGAGTCCCTTTCCTCGCTTGACAACAACTTCTTTTATTTTCTTGTGGTAGGTGATGGATGGATTTTCCGCCCTCGGATTCCCCCACTGCGTTGGAGCTATAGATGGTTCCCATATTCCCATTTGCGCTCCAGGTGGAAGTCCCGAACAATATGGAAACCGGAAAAATTTTTCATCTATACTTCTTCAGGGTACAGTAGACCACAGAGGGAGATTCATTGACACCGAAATTGGTTGGAGCGGCAAAAACCACGACGCGTTCGTGTTCAGGAATTCCGCTATATGTGCTGTGATGGATGCCGGGACATTTGTTCCTTGCCTGCATCTGGACGGTGTGACGGTGCCATTTCTGACGGTGCTTATCCAATTAGGAGGTGGCTTATGAAGCCTTATGGCACTCATGCTGAAACTGAGGCACATAGGAACTTTGATCGTGCGCTGTCTCGCGCTTGCAGTGTGGTGGAACGCAGTTTGGGGCATTTGAAATCAAGATTTCATTGTTTAGCTACACGGCTAAACTGTAGAGAGGAGAATGTGGTGACGGTGGTTTCTGCCTGTGTCATACTCCACAATATCTGTGAGGAATGTGGTCACCAATTGCTTGGTGATCGCGGAGATCCAAGGCCAGTTATGGTGCCTCCAGAGGAGGATGCTGTCCTGGAACAGGACTGGTCTCACCTTGAGGAGGGGAAAATTGTCCGAGATGCTTTGTCAAAATTCATGTATAATAATAATTCAAGTAACTAAATCTCTGTTTATATCAGTATGAGCTTATGTCCACGTTGCAAAAACTTACTGTTGACAATTCAAAGTGTTTCTAACTGGTTTTGCTGTTCTGCTGCTGTTGAATAAATTTTGTATTATTATGAAATGAGCCCACCCCCCTTTTCTCATAATGGTTTTTCCAATGGCGAGCATGGTTTGGTTACTCAGAGATTTGGGGCTGTCAAGGCTAGTTAACGGATCTTTAGGGGCCAACATGAAAACGTGCTATGATGAATTGTCACTGTTGGACTGATGGGACTGATAGACTAAAGGTGTGATCAGAGATGGGTTTGTTGCATGTGTGTTCAAATTAAAGAACTCTTCACATGATGCAAATTAGTCCTCTGAAAAGTGGAGGCAACCGTATTGTGCAGCCCCTCTTAACAGCCCCTTGGAATACATCCCTTAAATCAAAAAAAAAAAATTGCACCGCACACCACTTTTCCCTGTGGGAGACTGAAAACCACTGTCACATTATGGTTGTGGAACATCAGACACAATGACACAGTCCAAACATCAACACACCACAATGACCACACACGGCAAATCACAGAACATAGGGAAATAGGCTTCGACAATCCAGGATAGGATGGGCCAAGAAAGAGGGATCATAGCAGCCACATGAACATTGAATGGCGCATGCTCACTAACATTTTATCTGTTGATCGGTATACCATTATTTGGGCAGACAAAATGGCGGGCCATAGACGAGGTGCATTTTGGAAGGACGAGGAGGTAGAGACTCTCCTCTCCCTTCTTCTGCAGTCTGGAAGAGCAGAAAGACTGGTGAGCAGCACCTATCTGCCTACAAGGGCCACCTTTGCCGCTGTTGCTCGAAAATTGACCGAGCGCGGTTTTCAGCGAACAGGGGAGCAATGCCACTCCAAGTTCAAGAGGGTGAAGTCATCCTTTTTTGACGCCCTAGAAGCCTGGCAAGGCATTCCCAGGCAAAGCAGCAAGCCCCCTTATTTTGCATCGATGATGCGGCTGTGGGAGCGTTCGGGGCGCCCGAGTTGGCGGGACCGCAGACATGCTTGTAAGTTTGAATGACATTGATAACAAGGTTTAAATTTTACTCCTCTCAAAACAATGTTTATTGAAGACCTGGGGGGGGGGAAATTGGCAATGCTAATCTTTGTCTTCAATTCAACCACACAGAAAATAGATTCAGTTGACTGATAAATTTAACACTGGGCAAAATTTATGATCACCAAATTGGATGCATTGGGTTCAGACAGACCTTGCAAGTCTATGTCTTATGAGTGTTCCCACGTTAAGGCATTGTGCATGAACAATGCTTGAGTATTTGATAAAATTACACTATACCATGAGATAATAGATCATAAAAAATTATTTGTGCTTTTGCTATTTTGCAAAGACTTTCCTCTCAGTCTGACATGAACGATTTTTCCTTGCAGCTCTCCTGCGAGGAAGGAAGAGGAGCGGTGAGGCAAGGGAGGATGAACAGCTTCCCATGGTTGAGCAACAGCAGCAGGCGCAGGTCCGAGAGCATGTTACAGGGCAGGAGGAGCAGGATCCCTCAGCATCCGTCTCTGAAACTGGTAAGGGTTAATTGCACTCTGCCACTGAGTGTAGCATTAGTGTTTAGCTTGAATCACCAATACATTTAAAAAGATCAGCTGAGACTGAGAGAATCACAAATAAGGGTTGAGTAAAACTAGAAGACCTTATTGTCATCAGTTCTTGATGCATGTGCACAGCTGGTATCGCCAGCTGCTCTGTGATGATTTGTTCATCTGGAAAACAACAGTTATGTCATCAAGAATAAACACAGCTCTCACTATGACCCACACTCCAACACCTGTGTTATTAATGACTTTCCAGTGCCGGAAGAAAACATCTCCGGGGTAGGTGTATCCCAAGAATCAGCCCCTTCCACCTCAAGCGGAGAAAAGACAACTTTAAAGAAGCCCACCACCCTTGAGGACATTGGAGCAACCATTGCATCCTTGGAGACAAGGGTGATTCAAAGTAGTGAGTATTGAGACCTCAGTAACCAATGCATGATGCCTGTCTGGTCTTTTCCGAAGGATGCAATCATACTATTTAGGGATTAGTGATGTGTTTACCTCTGGTATCTGCTATACCAACGAGAACACAGTAACTGTGATGACCAAGCATCAATGCATGTTATTTTTTACAGATTTAAAAGCATGGTTGACAGCTGTGGATTTTTGGTGGCAGCATTAAATCAGCAAGTAACAATCATGTTCAAAGACGAGTAACTCACAGCTTAATTCTTTTATTAACAGTGGCAAAGTTTGAGAAACGGATGGGTCGAGTCGAGAAACGGTTGGCCGTACAAGGACATTATATCTGAAAATTACAGGCAGTAGATCGGGAGAGACACAGTCAGAGTGCAACTACAGCAATCAGTGCAGCCGAACAGTGATTTTTTTCCCCACATGCCAATCTAATTCTTCTTAGGTTTGAGGTTTGAGTTGAGGATACATGTTTGCATCTCTGATGTTCATTAACAAAAAATTATTCAGTTTTAAGGTGAATGTTACATGGTGTGTATTTGTTTGTTTGGTTAATAAAACTTTTTTCGCCCTCAAATCATCTTCTCATTGGAATAACAAAGGTTTTTTAAAAAGGGGACAATGATGGTGGAACAACAGGTAACAGATGTTGTCTGGTGAAAATGTTGAAAATGATTAAAGTGTGAGCCGTTCCCTCGCTCTCCCCACACAAGAACGTCTGGGATGGGCTGCCCTCTCAGGTTGACTGTTGCATGGAGACCGAGTGGCTGTCGGATCACCACTGGTGCATCCTTTTTCCTGCCCCAGAAGAGCGGTACCTATGTTGCTTAGTGCATTAACAGTATCTTTCAAAATGTCAAAGTTCTTGGTGAATGCATCCTGGAATAGAAGCCTCTCCTGTCTGTTCTCAGTCATGAAATCCTGGTGCCATTCTCTGGCCTCCCGATGTTCCCTACGCCTCTCCTCCATTTCGCTTTTGTGCTGCTCTTTGCTGTGGAACATCAATTTGTCCGCCACAGAGTAGAGTGCAGATTTTTTTTGTTTCTTTGTTCTCAAGTTTGACAAACGAGTGTCAGGTGAGAGCTCGGCGACAGGTCTAGATGTGGTTCCTGAAAGCCAACGTTAAAGAAAAAATTTTGTTTTTGGGTGTTGATACAGCAGGCATGACACACACTACACACACTTCAGCTCATGCTTCTGGACAGTTGCTGTTGATGGTTGCAAAAACTCAGAAGCAGGAGCGGAGAACGCACAGAACTGCAGTTTTCGCCACTGCCCCATTCTGGTTTAGAAAAATTTGCCACACACCTTTTGCACTGCCTGGGAATGGCAATGAGGTCCTGACAAAGAACCCCCAAATTGTTGCTGCAATGTCCAAAATTAGAGAGATTACCCTCTTGCTGAGAACGATATGGTGAATGCACGGGCGATTCATTCTCCTGGTCCAATCGTGGGATCTCCTGTTCTGCTATGTCATTGATGTTCAATGTATCTGAAAAGAAGTAGATGCTGCCAATGAAGTCATCTCACACAGTGAAAAAAAATCTCCTTTTTGTCTTCAAAGGAAGCCAATGTAAACCAATTCATTCACACAATGCACCAACAATATAACATGGACGGGACATCTCTGTCTCGTGTTTCAACATTCTTGCCTTGGAAATATCAATTTATGAATTGTCAAAGAATCATTCAATGGTGGATATCCCCCTTGTAACCAAATAATCGCATAATATTGATTTGAACTGTCCCAGAGAAAAATTTATTTCATTGTTCGACGAAAAGGTACAAAGAGTCTAGGTCTCTCTAACAGATGAACATTAAAAGGCACATTTGTTTTAATGGCAGAGATTACAGTCAGGGCCAGATGTGGTCGACAGGGATGCATGCATAAAGCCCCAAGCACCTGAATGACAAGGCACAGCCATAGTGACTTCTGCACATGATAGGGGAAGCTCATATCAAAATGTAGACACGTTTTGAGAACACCATGCAGAATAGAGAATACCCAATCATGGTGTTGATGCACGTTGGCAACACAAATGATCACAATCTAAAAAGAGGGTTGTTAAGTTCTCATCTCTGTAATCCTAACCCCACCCCCCTCTTTAAGGTTTTTCTATAACGATGAGCTGACTTACCAATATGGATTGAACGATCCTCCAAGCCATCAATTGTTGCATCCAGTTCCTGAGAGTCTTGGCTACTCTCTCTCTCTCATTCTCAATTTCTGCAAAAAGAAAAAACAATAATTGGTTATTCCCCCCCACACACACACACACACGCCACCAGAGATGGCATGGGTGGATTGTAGCCGGAAAGGCTTCATCCACAAAAGATCCCAACGCAAAAAAACCTACCATAAATGACAGGAGTTGATGTGGCGAATGCCTCAGGGAGCATTAATTCGAAGTCGTGGGAGAAGAGCTCCTCCGAACCTGGCTGTATCTCAGCAACATTCCTCCTTGGCTCCTCTATGACCTGCAAAACAGTACTGCGGGACAACCTCTTTGGCCTGACGCTTGCATCGCCTCGGAAAATGTTATCCAGCTCTCTATAATAAGGGCAAGTTGCGGGAGCGTTTCCAGAACGATTGTTGTGAGCGACTACCTACTTATATTCCAAACGCATAGTATTTGTCTTGGTATGGCACTCTAAGGCTGACCGTTTATGCCCCCTGAGTGCCATCTGTTCCGCCACCTTCACAAAGCAGTCGAGGTTCCTGTGAGAAGTTCTTAGTGCTGCCTGGATCTTCTCCTCTCCCCAGCAGCTTAGGAGGTCCAGTATTTCCTTTTCTTTCCATGTGGCACTCCTGACTCCCACTGCCTTACCGTGCTCTGTCATCTTGTAATTAATCTCCCACTCCTTTCGTCCGCAATGCACAACTTCCCTTTTTTATCACCCCCAAAATTAATTCTTTCAGATTTTCACGCCAAACGATTAGGAGCAGATGCACACCTTCCGCCGTTGGATTCCCACGCGCATGCTCAATCTGCATAATGGGCCATTAGTTTCCCGCTCCAACACCCCCCCCCCAAATTTTCATTCGTATAATGAAAGAAAAATTCCTGTCTCTTGTCCTTGATGTCAGGACGAGAAACAGGACAATCAACAGACATTATATTAGACCGAAGCAAGAAAATCACCCATTAAACAAATAAATCGAAATGATGCAATAATCGGTAAACTGTTCCATTGGTCAGTAAACATTTTTCTATTACTCAATCACGCTAAACCGAAATAACGCTATAAAGTATAAATTTTTATTTTTAAAAATGGGAATGTTGGACATGGCAATCGGGCCGCGCCACCAACGGCGTGGGAATGAAAGTGAAATCAAAATTGGATGACAGTTGAAATAAAACCTATTTTGTGGCGACACATGAAAAAAACGCTACAATTGTGTTCACATTTTCGGGGAAAAGAGCGGAAGAAAGCCGTCCTACACCGGAAGAAGCGATATAGTTTTAAAGCGGAATAAGAGGTGGGATTTTGCGGGGCGTTCACGAGATGATCGCGAAGAGGTGGGAAAAACCAGCAACTGATGAGACACAAACGGAAGCATAACGCGACAATGAGGTAGTGTGAAAATGGCCCAGGTCATGTTTGTCAATGTTCGTGAATCACTGTTCGTGGATGACAACGAACAATGAACATTGTGTTCAGTTTTTTTCCCTATTCGTGCCCATCTCTAATCATGGCTGATGGTTAGTATCACTAAACAGGAATTTCATATCCTCAACTTTGCCTGCCAATATTCTTTTAGTCTTTATTTGTTTACTCATATATATTCAGAAAACAGCTATGAAACTGACTGCAACAGAGACAGAGACACCAAAACCACTCATTTAGTGGCATGGTTACAATTTTCCTGAACAGTGCTAGTGGAACCATCATACTGGGTCACCACTAGGAGAAGAGATGGGAATGTTGTGGGACCTAGAAACCTCAATATGTTAGCCTCTATGGAAGCCAGGGAGGTAGTGATGACACTTGACACTGTTCAAGCAATGGTACAGAGCTAGACTGAATATTATTTGGTGAAGGTGGATGGGAACCCCGAATTAATTAATAGAGAACAGGAAAAAATGGGCTTAGAGGAAATGCATTTCCATAGTCCAATTCTTCTCTTCAGCCAGCCATAGTCTCAGCTTTGACTATTTGGGGGAGGACAGATTTCTCACCAGTTTGTTTAAAAATAGACACTCCTACTTTATATGAGAACAACTGGGGGACCTGTAAGGACTTGCAAGGGGCATTTTATTTCCCCTTCCCCCACTATTTGCTCTCTCCCTTCCTGAAAGTCCCCATAGCCTCTCCCATTTTCCTACTTCCTTCTCTCCTTCCCACCCACATTCCAACCTACATTTATCTGTCCTTTTCTTCAGCTTTCCCTCCTTTCCTCCCCCTGTATCATCTCCTCAGGAAAACACTGGCTCAGTTATGCAGTGCCAGCTGATCCAGGCTTAGTTGCTTGGCAGGGACCCTGCAAAGACTGGCAGGAGATTCCTCAATTTCCCCTCCTCACACTATTTCCTCTTTCCATCCTCCTGGCAACCTCCAAATCCTCACCTTTCCATGCTTCCTTGTGTCTTTTCCACACACAAGCTAATCTGTCATTTGTTCCCACCTTCACCTATATTTATTTACTTCATTTATATCCCACCTTTCTCTACAATTGGGATCTAAAGCAGCTTACAGCAATCTCCTCTCCTCCATCTTGTTTTCACAACAACCCTGTGAGGTAGGTTAAATAGAGAGTCTGTTACTGGCTTAAAGTCACACAGGAAGCTTCAAAAGCAGAGTGGAAATTCAAACCTGGGTCTCCCAGATCCTAATGTGATACTCTGAACACCACCTCACACTGGCATTTCTAAAGTGGTTGCTGTTGAACAGTAGCAAATAGCCAGGCCTGGGTGAGTCATGCTGCTCAGGTGGTAAGTCATCTGGCACCAATGAGACCTCCTCAATGCCCAATCAGCCTTGGAAAGGGCTATGGCCCTCCCCCTACCTTTTACTGACAGAAACCAAGATTTGACAATACTGTTGTAGTTGCCTAACAATGGCCACTGAGGTCCTCCATTTCTTAAAGCTACCAGACTCTCCTTTTATCATTGTGGCATGTGTGTGTGTGTGTGTGTGTGTGTGTGTTACCCCATGCATTTTTTAAGATACCAGATTTTTCTGCAAATCTGGGGCTTTTCTCAGGTTTGTAGAAAGATCTGCCTTGTTTGTTCATGGGTCCAATATCTGGATTTAAGTATACTCAGATTTGGCTGACATGAGAACTAGATATATTGATACATTGATGATAACTGGAATACCTTGAAGTATTCAATATTTGGTCCCCTGATTGCTGCAGTGCTTTTAAATAACAAAAAGATGCTTTAGACACCTCAAAGAGACACCTCGAAGAGACAATTTTATCCTTTGTCATTATTGATCTGGCTCAGTTTTCCAAAATGTATCATATGTTTTCTTTGTATTATTATGGAAGTCTCTATTTTAAATATATATTTATGCTCTGCTTTTATTCTCAATGGGGACTCAAAAAAGCTTACAATAGCATTCATTCCTAGCTCATTTTATCCTCACAGCAACAATCCTTTCAGCTAGGTTAGGCTGAGAGAGTGTGAACAGACCAGGGTCTCCCAGCAAGCATCCATGACAAAGTGAATTTTGAACATGAGTCTCTCAGATCCTATTCCTACCACTATACAAGTTCAACCCTAGGTCTATTGTTCATTAACCCTCATGAGCTGGAATTGGAAACTAATTGTTTAGATAATGGCCAGGACAAGCCAGGACCACAATGAGGGAAGACCAGAAAGCTTAAGGGACATCTAACACCATTCAACCTTCTCCAGACCCAAAGCATCGTCCAGACCTAGAGCTGTTGGATCCCAAGGCCTCTTTCAAAGGACCTGCCCTGAAAGCTTAGCTCCAAGAGATGCTGCCAACATTCCAGTCCCCTGCCTTGTCCTCCAAGTTCTCCCTCCACTCTGTGGGAGCAACAAAGATGGTGTGCCAATGAAGAGGTACCAGAACCACCAGACTGGCAGCTCACTTCCAGTTACTGAGCCAGATAACTGTCTAACTGCATATAGTTCTTTGCAGGATTGGGGCATAATTAAGCTCTGGCCAGATGAAGCCCAAGAACATTAGTAGCTTCTCCTGCTCTCCTGGATTTTTAAGTAGGGTTGCCAGGTGTCCAGGTTTGGCCTGAACAATATGGTATTTTGAGGGACTGTCTGGGTAAACAAATACCACATACCTGGCCTGGGCCCAGTCCCTCCCCCTCCTCCATCAGTTGCCTGGCCCAGCTGCCCAGCCTTCTGTGGTTGTGCAGCGTTGCTTCCAGGCCAGAAAAGTGGCCTGCCACCTTGGGCACTTGGGCAGCCTCCTGCAGTGGCATAGCACTGCAATAATCTTCCTGGTACAAACAGTTTTATGGCTAGCTTGCTTGTATGCTACCTGTGAGATTGGACCTAGCACCTAGCTACTGAGTCTCCTTCAAGCCCTTGCTATTGGAGCTAGATCACAGTCCCTAGGCAGAAGCCCAAGGCACTTTGGGGCACCCAACTTCCATGACCACCCAACTTCATCAACCAACCCAGGCCTGGCTGCTTGCTACCCCCATGAAAGCCAATGTGATGGTTGGAGATGCAGGTTAGGTTCGGAAAGACCCAGGTTTGAATCCCCACTCTGCCACAGGAATGTCCTGGGTGACCTTGGGCCAGTCACACACTCTCAGCCTAATATACCTCACAAGGTTGTTGTGAGGATAAAATGAAGGAGAGGGAAAGTTTCTGCTTTTATTCCTCCAATTTCTGCAACTCAGTTTGCTTACTAGTATGTGCAAGCAATGGCTTTGCCTCTGTAGGGCAGGCAAGCTGGCTAGTTGCATTGTTTGTGTGGGAGAGAGAGACAGAGAGACCTTAAGATACCATACCTCTGCCTTTCTTTCTGCATCTGACTGTGGGTACAAGCAAAGTTTTGTAATGTAGGCATTCATGGAGAGAGCAGCTAACCAATATTTAAAGTAAATAAATAAAATTGAATGTCTCTAGTAAGCACACCTCAGAGACTAAAGTGAAAACAATGTGCAAAGAAATGCCATTTAAGATGGTCCTGTTTGTTGGGAACATTGGCTAACTATTTTGGATGGACAACAGTCAACACGTACCTGCTCAACTACCCTCCCCTACCACTGTGCTGCCTTCTGTCCAAGAAAACAAAACCAGACATTGAGGCACCAGAGTAGCTATCAGATCAGACTACTCCCAGATGTTGGACACCAACATCCTTATTTACACATTTCCCTTGTAAAAGTGAATGAAATAGATTCACATGATAATATGTCCTCTATAGTGTAGATGAGGAGGGAACGTAGCATGGTAAAGCTTGATCTCGTCAGATCTCAGACGCTAAGCAAGGTAAATCCTTGGATGGGAGACCACCAAAGTAGACTCTGCAGAGGAAGGCAATGGCAAACCACTTCTGCTTCTCACTTGCTTTGAAAGCCCCAGCAGGGGTCACCATAAGTCAGTTGTAACTTGACGGCATTTTACATACATAAATGGCTGAAAGTGAACCAACTGAAACCAAACCCAGACAAGATGGAAGTGATGCTGGTTGGGAAAAGTGGAGATCTTGGAGGACATTGTTCTTTCCACTTTTGATGGGGTTCAATTGACTCTGGCAGACTCCGTTAAGAGCATTGGGGTTATAAGGGATCCAGCACAGCTGCTAGAGAAGCAAGTAAATGCAGGTGCAAAAAGGCTTTCTCTCAAATTAGAGTAGCCTGAATGAGTAGCCATGTGTAGCCATAGTAACATCAAGGCTAGACTACTGTAATGAACTCTATGTTGGTCTCCCTTTAAAGTCAACTCATAGTCTTCAGTTGATGCAGAATGCCCTTGTTCCATTATTGTGAGGAACTAGATGGAACATGCATAGTGTTCCTATTCTGCAATCACGCCATTGATTACACATCATTAACCAGGCTCAGTTCAAAGTTTTGGCCACCACATACAAAGCCCTTCATTGCCTTGGCCCCTTATATCTGCAGGTCCATCTCTCCCCTTACGCTCTGCCACAGCAGCTTCACTCAGTCATGAGTGGAAGAGGGAGAAGGAAGGAGCAGAAGTAACAAATATCCTCCGTGTGCAAGACCCAATTAGAAGGGAGAAATGTGGCTAGTTGCCCAGGAAATCAGAACAGAAAAACAAAGTGCCTGCCTGACCTCCATGTTACCAGCCTAGAGCTGTCATGATTGGCTTAGCACAACTCTATGCTCATTGATCTGATTTGAAGGGTCAAATGCAGTTGGATGCCTGTGAAATCAGAACAGGAAAACAAGGTGTGCCTTGCCTTCCATACCCACCCAAGGCTATGGTGATTGGCTGGCATAGTTCTGTGCTGATTTCTGTGACTGGAAAAAATGAATGTAGCCAGTTGCCTGGAAAAAATCATAGAAAAACAAGTTGCTTTCCATTTGCTCTCTAGAAGGTATTGGTATTTGGCTGGGACAGCTCTGTGCTCTGTTATCACATTGGAAGAAATAAATGTGGTTGGTTGCCTGGGGGAAAAGTTAGAACCCTCCCTTGCAATAACCAAAAAAATCTACCACACTGCTGTAATGAAACAGCAGTCGAAAGCACTCAAAAAAAACCATAATGTGTTTGGGGAGGAGTTTCCATAACTACCAAACAGTCAGGACCAGCATTTCTGTTCCAGAGAGTCTAGGTAGAGATGGGCACGAACAGCAATATGAACAAAAAAAAAAGCCATGAACAACCCAATCTGCTGTTTGCGAACAAGCTGTTCATGAGGCCCCATTCTAAATGAACAAGTGGTCGTTGCAAGCTTCGTTCATTGCATTTGTCAGCCGTTTGTCAAGCCAAACAGTCTGGTGCCTTTCAATCAATTTCCCTGGCAACATAGGCAAGGACACTCTGAACTCTGAACTCCTTCTGGCTTTCCTTCTGGCTTGTAAGTTAACCCCTCAAAGTCGCTTCCAGCGGACAGTCCAATTTTTTCCACTGTGAAAAGAAAATGACAGGAAAGGGAGATTCTCCCCATCGCTCTCGCACCTGGCTGCAGCAGCCCGGCTCTCCCAGTGCAAGAGGGATATAGAGAATCTCCCCACCCCTCTCACACTGGGCAGCAGCACTGTCTGTGGATGTAGATATGATCTTACTGGTTAGTTTCTGTGTTGTTTAATAGAGCATGTCAAATTATTTTTTTCAGCAATGTTTCATTGGTGTATTCCTGTATTTGAATTATATGCTTCTTAAATATCCAACGTGCATACCCTATTATATTGTTTATTGGTTGTACCAGGTGTTGATCTCACGGACTTACTCTCTGTAATCCTCCTTGGGTCTCAGTGAGAAAAGCAAACTATAAATATTAAACAAACAAATAAATAACTCCAAAATTGCTCCAAATGGGTGGGGCCATAACCAAAAAGGCTGTGACTGTACAGTGACATATTTAATTAGCTTTGAAGAGGGATCAATAGAATGAATGTTGAGGTGAATGCATAGGTTTGTACAGGAGAGAAAGAGAGATGGTAATTTACTGTATTATATGACCTACTATGCAATATGCAGAATTCTATGATAAGTGCGAGAATTTGCAGTGGCATGTGTAGGATGTTATTACTGCTGCCTTCATAGAATGGTAGATGTTGACAATTTCAAGATCACACAATGGTTGCTCAGCGTATTTATGTTCTGTCAGGAATCAAATAATACAGAATTACGGGGAAGCTTTTCTGCTTAACCAATGCTACAAACAAGGAAAAGGCAGCAGTGCAATAAATAAACAAGATATCCAATATATTTACAATTTCACAAAATATGTCAAACACTGTCATAAGAATCAGGAATCAAATAATGGCAGCAGTAGATTGTTCAGAATTAATCTGCATCAGCAAAAACAAACATCGTGCACACAACGTACTCCTATTGAAGCACACTATTAAAAAGAAATGAATCAGTAAACATCTGGTCTTCTCTACATGCCAGACTTTCACACATCTTGTATTAATGCCAGTTTGAGTGAATTGAAAACCTGTAGGAAGAGTAAGGATATTGAAAGTTAACAAGAGTAGCTTTCTTCCTTGGTAAGAACCTGAAGTTCTACATGAAGGGTGAAGTGTAGGAAATTGCATTAGGCCTTCAAATGGAATCCTACCTTCCTTCAGGTTCATGAAAGCTCCATGGAAAGTTGCAGAGGATGAAACATTTTCTCAAAACTGGGATAGGAAATACTCTGTTCCTGGAATGGGGGGTGGGGGTGGGACTCTTAAACCTTGTGTTTTTCTTAGAAATATTTAAGGCATTTGGAAATTATAGGACAAACTTAGGTTGGTACAATCAAATAATAGAACATTTATTCCTTTTTGTCTTTGGGGACCAAGTTCTTACTATGTCCTTCAGACGAAAAGAGTAACAGCTACCACTTGCAAGCAATGTTTGTATTGTAGAATGACCATGTCGTACAAGTGTTCTAAAGCTGCTTAGAGTCAGTAGTGCTAGTATAAAGGAGACTTCCATAAAGCACACTGTACAGAAGATACAATATCCTAACTGGAAAGTTTACATGGACCTGTTTACATGCTGTTTATTGCTAATCATTTTTATTGCTGATCATTTTTCAAAATAAAAAAACATGTACCAACCCTTATTTATCACATTTTTATTCCACCTTTCCTCTAAGGAGCTCAGGGAAGTGCACATAGTTATCCTTTCCGGTTTGATTCTACAGTAAACATGTGAGGTAGGTTACGCTGCAGGAAGGCGACCAGCCAAAGGATTCACAACAATACTCTTGATGGCTGAATAGGGATTTGAATATGGATTGCACAATTTCTAATCCAGCACTCAGACCAGTGCAACAAACTGACTCCATCAAACCCAAATTTAGAAGGCTAGATATTAGGGCAAATAAGAAAGACCTAGGAACTGTCTGCAATATGATGCTCTTGCATAATAGGTGGTATTATTCAAAGAAGCATTATAGCATTATCTAGTGCTTTTTTTCCTGAGAGAACGCAGGGGTACGCATACCCCTAAACATTTGTGAATCTAACAGGAGAAAGTAAAATTTTTAAAATGTTGGAATTCCCGCTAAACCAACTCCAAACGTATTATGGATATTTATGTGATTTGTTAAGTTTTATGTAGCATATGTTGGCAACAAAGATGTTTAGTTATATTTAAACTCTCTAGGAGCGCTGTTCGTCTTACAAAAAATGGAACGTCTTTGAGCATTGAACACGCCACCAAGATCGCTGGCTTAATCGGTGATCGTTAGGGTGCAGACAAATACAAACAAATCTTCTCTAAGCCACTTGGAGCTCTGGTAGTTGGAATCTAGCACGGTGATTGGTCAGTCTTGTTGCTACCCCCAATGGCGGTAACCAATTTGTGTATTTGTGTACGTTTTGCACAAAGAGTGCCAAAACTTGTCTATACTGAAACTCTTTGGTTGTGTGCAAGTGTCACTATAGAGGGGCTTGGTTGGCAATACCCATAATTCTCATCACCGACAGTCTTCTGACATCATTTCCTTTCAAGGTGTTTCCTGAGTCTCAGATGGAAGCGAGTGTTTAATCTGTGAAGTAGTGTAGTGTTTTACTGATGAAAGTTTGGCCTATAACCTCATTGAGTGACAGTATTTCAATATGAGTAGGAAAATTACTATTTTACATCATCACAGCCAGCAAAGAAGTGTAAAATGAATGATGACTCTGTAAAAACAAAAGATGCGACAATGGTGTTGTGTGATACAGTGTCTGCTGTAGACCACGTGGAGAGTGGGAACACAGCCCCATCTTCTGTTGACCACGTGAAGAGTGAGCATGTTCTTAGTAATTTTGTCCATTGACTGCATTTATTTTTTCCGATTTGAACTATAAAATGGTGATTTTCTTGAGTCAAATTGAGAGTACCCCTAAACATATTTTTTTTAGAAAAAAAGCACTGGCATTATCTATGCCATTTCATTTTGCTTGGCAATGATTAGACAATGCCCACAATAACTTTATTATTGCAAGTGATTCAGGAAGAAAACTAAAGTTGATGATTTAATTAAAAAGTGCTAGAGGACAGAAGGAACACTTTTTACACGTGGAAAGGATATAAAGAAAGGAATTTTCTGAGGGAACAAAAACATTGTTTGTGCTCCTGAAAGATACCTACACTAGTGCAGGTAATTGGAACAATGTCCTCCTGATTCCTAACTGTAAAAACTGTTAAGACATGAAAACCAAGTTTCAAAGTAATTTGTAGGCTAACTCTGTAGAGATGGGCAAACTGGATAGAAATGTGAGTATGTGTGGGGAATAAGGATTATGCCACTAGCCCTGTCTTCAGCCGCAATGCGGCTATCCCAGCAGCAGTGTAGCTGCTTGACCTGGGAGCTGTTCATTGCAGCCCCGCCCGAAGGAAAGGAGACAGGCTCCCTTCCCGGGCATCCAGGGCTTTGGCCCGGGGCGGAGCCACAAGCCTTTTGCGGGCGGCTCCATTCCCCCCCCCCCGGCCACAGTTGGTAAACGCACTCGGCCCACCGACCTCTCCCTGTTTTTAGTGCAGGATTAGCTGGCTGCTGGGGCAGAGCCAGGTAGGAATTTTTTACCTTTTTTCCCTGATTGGCTATGGGGAAATGTTTTTTTTTTGCCTACCTTGCACTAACGGCAGTGTTGAGGCGTTTGAGTGGTGGTGCTGTTTGGTTACGTCACTGGCAGGAGAGTTTTGGGAATAGGGTACAGGCCAGTGAGCACCCAGTGGCGCTTCCCCAGGGGTGGGGAACAGGATCTGCCATTAGTGCGGTATGCTGGTGGCGGCTACCATAGCACAGGCAGGTGCCTGCGGGGATCCCCAGGCACAAGGCCTTCCCTCATGCTGTACGGCTGGGGCGTTAGGTGCTTGATGGGGGAATCCCTTGCCTGGCTGGCTGGGTTGCAGCCATTCAAGGGATGGCCTACACCCGGGGCTTTGGGGCTCGCCCGGGCAGGTCAAGGCGGAGGTCCGGAGTTGACCCCGTGGCTTGACCTGTACTGCTTAGTTGGCCCTTGCCTTGTTTATGTTAATGGTCATTTTAAAAAAACGGCCCTTTAATTCCAAGCCTGTGTCTGTCTCTTCATTCCGGCTGGGGCTGCAATGTTTTTTGCACAGCATTCTATGCAATGGCATGGATCATGTGTCCAGTGCCTATATACAAAATTATGTATGAAGTTATGTAGAAGTTATAATTAGGCACGCTTGAGCAACTGAACAACTGAGCCCGCTGAAGCGGGGAGGGTGGAATATAAATGTAATAAATTAAATTAAATTAAATTAACTCCTAGTTTGATTGTATTATGATCACATGTGGTGAATAATGGAGGTCATTTATTGATGGGTAGTTCAGAATCCTTGCCAAGTGACTGAGCATGTTTGCCAGGTTACATATGCATGTGGCGTCCGTGGGATGTATTTGTGAAGTGAATCCCAACTGCCTCTGCTGCATACCATTACCAGTTGTTAAAAGGAATGATACAATCACATAGATAAAGAAAAAAAATAAGTTAAGGAAACAAATTGGAAATGCAAAGAGTTTAAAGTGATTGGTTCATTTCCTTTTGAATTGATTGGTTTGTTGTTATTCAGACTTCATAATTTATAACTTTGTAAGTTGTAAATTCATAAGTTCATAACTGTGTAGTTGCCAATAGCAGGCAGTAAGCACACCATTTAAATTATGCTTCTTACTGTGCAGGTGCAACAGGCTGCAAACTGAATGATCTATGCACTTTAATGACTTTTATAGCAAATATGATATGCAGGGCATTTGTCCTTTTGTACATTGTCCAGATTAAGTTTGTTTGGTAGGCAACATATTCTTGACTTGACATTAAAGTAGTCTATGCTTGATGGTTTTTTTTTGTTAAATGAGACATGTGGCAATACACTGCACTGATTAACATCAGCATTTTCAGATTTATAAACAGATAAAATTGGTTTATCTCATTAGTACTGTACTAGGTTAGACTTAACATCTCACTAATGTTGTTGTTATAGTTCTATAGGGGTCAGGAAGGATTTTTTTTCCAGGCCACATTGACCAGGGATCCTGGAGGCTTTATGCCTTCCTCTGAGCATAAAGCAGGGATTACTGAAGAGTGGGGTAGCTGTGAATTTCCTGCATTGTGCATGGGGTTGGACTACTTGACCCTTTAGGTCACCTCCAGCTCTATGTTTCTATGTACTTCAGAAATATTTGCATTCATAAAACACGTCTTTCTATTGCTTTCTCTGGGTATGTGAAATACAAAATTGGCTTGATTGTCAATCCAGGAACAGGGATGGGGAGGAAGAGAATGGAGAGAGTTGGGTTGCTAGATGAAAGAACACAAAAGGAGATAGAATGTCGATGAATGTCATTACTGTGGGGACAACTTACCGTCTTGGAGAGAAGTGCAAAAAGCAGTAAAATGTGGGAAACAAAGGGTCCAGCAAATATGGAATGGAAGAGTAGCAGAGAGCCATGGGAATAATGGGATTGAGATGCAAGGAAGATTGGGGTGGGTGAGAGATGACGGGCTGAAGAGGTAAGGTGTGCTGGTAACTGAAACTATTAACAGACCATGAGCCTAACAGTACAATCTCTCAGTGCTCAGGAAACTAACCATCCACTACACTACAGAGATATACCCATGTAGTGCTGTGCTGCCACCAGGAGTTGGTGAGGCAATGCCGTGGATCCTGCCAGAACACTACCAGTGCAATCCTTAGTGCCAGTAGGGAGAAAGGCAGGTCCAGGGGCATGGTAGGATTTAGCAGCTTCCCTAAGCCACCCTAGCCTGGGAATGCCCCTCCCCCTCCCTGAACTGGTGTAAAGTTACACCAGCAAAAACTAGAATGTAGCCCATAGGTGCCATGCAACTGAAAGTAAAAATGTCCAGCCCCAGGTGTGGGTCCCATCCACAAGGCCCAGCATAGCACAGAATGCTGACCATGGCTGCAGCCAATCGCACCCCTCCCTGGTGATAGCCAAACCTTCTCCCTTACAACCAATCACAACAGCCCCAACACAACGTTTGCTCAGATGATAGGGTGATTAGCACAGGACTCTGTCCTTGAGGCTTCTGCTGTGCACACTTGGAATGCACAGTGGTTCACTCTGGGGGTAGAAAATACATAGAGAAGGAACTTAGCATCAAGAGGCACTTAGCACTTACACCCTGATGGCAAGACTCTTGCATCTGTCTACTTGGCCCAGTGGTTAGATTGTTAGTCTTGGGTATATGGACTATAGGCTTGAACCTGGCTTCTGTCTTTTCTTTCTTTCAGGGAAGTGGCTTGAAGCAGGGATATTTGTGTGTGGGCATCACTTTGGCTGCCAGTCAGACCCTTATAAGTGGGATAAGTGGGCTTCCTGTCCAACGTGTGGGTCCCCTTCTTGGTGCATTATGAAGGGACACTCAGGCCACGTGCCTATTGTTGCTGACTCCTCCCTGTCCTCTGGCAATTTCATGGTGGGTGGCATCAACAGGCAATGGCCACATCCACAGGTGGTGCTTGGCTGTGCCTGTATATGCCATTTAGAGGAATGTCATTGGGCACTGTTGCCTGATTAGTGGGGTTGCTGGGGTTGCTGTGAACTCTGGTGTGCTCAGTATGTGGTCTGAGCTTTGCAGAGGGGCTTGGGTTGTCCCACCCCTGCAGAATGTCCATAGGGATCTGACAATTGGCACTGCTATTACATCAGTAGCTCATTGATGTCACCTTTATACGGATGAAAGCCAGCTCTACCTTTCTTTCAGAATACTGTAGCTAGAGTGCTGGTTGGGGCCAGCTATCGGGAGAATGTGACTCTGATATTGAAATTGACTGTACTAAAAGGAAGCTTGACAACTCACCGGCAGGCTGGGTTGGCACCGGGTGCAAGACGTAGTGGAGGCGGGACTAACCTGGAAGAGGTGGAGCATACATCCCTGCTCTGGGCCAGCCTCGTGGTCAGAGCCATTCCACCCGAGCATCTGCAGGAGCAAGTCACCCTCCCACCCTCTGCTATTCTGCACTGATTGGGGGGGGGCACTGTCACAACTTTATGGGTTTGGCGTGTTTTGTGGCATTGGGCTGGATCCCAAAAGGTTGAGTGGACCTTCGGGATGGTCACCCCAACGGATCTGGAAGCAAGGGTCACCAGGCAGGGCCGGCGATGGAACAATGTGTGCCAAGGTGTGCCAGCGGGAGGCTGGAGGAAGATGCATTGGTTGGCAGCCAGGCCCCCGATGGCAACGGGGATCTGTGCCCAGATGCCAGGCCAATGCTCCATCCAGCTGTAATCAATAAAAGTTGTGGCCATTTCTAACCCAAACAAGTGTCTGGTGTGATTCTTCAGCCGGAATGCAGTCTGACATAGCACATAAGTGACAACTTACACTGTATAATTCACTGTGAATCTCAATGAGAAAGGCTGACTATAAATGATGTAAATATATAAACAAATAAAACATATTACAGCAATTACATTGGCTACCAATCTGCTCCCCAGTAGAAGTCAGGATGTTGCTTTTGGCCTTTAAAGCCCTACATGGATTGGGACTAGGGGTATCTGAAGGATTGTCTTCTCCCATATGTTCCTACCCAGGAATCAAGATCACAGGGAGAGGCCATACTGACTGTCCCATAAGCTAAAGTAGCTTATCCGGTGGGTACACAAAAGATGGCCTTTTTGGTGAAAGACCCATGAACAACATTCCCAGCAGGGAGGAACCCCTCACTACTGATCTTAAGGCTGCCAGGTCCTTGGTGGGGGCATGGGATCCCCTGCTCCCACCCTGCCACCCCTGCCACCACTCACCTAGCCAGTGGGGGTGGGGGGAAGGTGCAGAACAGGCCTCCCGGGCACGCTCCTGGTTGGGCGTGACAACATCACTCCCAGAAGTGATGTCATTGCACTGCACCAGGAGCACATGCATACTTTGCACACGTGCACGGGGAAAAAAGTAAGTGCCAGGTCCCTTATCCCCCACCCCCCGCCCCCTGCTGGGAGGGTAAGGGGACCTGGCAACCTTAGCTGATCTTCAGGAGGCAGCTAAAGGCATTTTTATTTAGGACTGTTTTTAATTAACTTTGTTTTTGTGTTTTTTGGCAGTCCTAAACTGTGTTGTTTTAAAACTTTGTTTTATTCATTTTATGATTATGTTATTTATATTATATGCCACTTTGAGTTCCTGCAAGGTAGAAAAGCTGCTAATAATTTATTTTAATAACAATAACCACAACAATTGCTACCACTGCAGCAACCCTTAGGTTTGGGCTGCCCTAATTCTTATGGTGTCAGAGAATGCGTTGAAGTAAAAGCTTTAAACAGGTTCAAGGGATAGAAGGTAGGGCTCTGAGAAGAAAGGCTGCAAAAAGCTGAGGAGGGCTGACTTTCTGGTGTGCTTTATAAGATTGCTTTCATTGCCTCTGGGCAGGGCCGGCATGCCCATTGAGGCCAGGTAGGCGGTTGCCTCAGGGTGTGGGGTGCCGGAGGGGGTGCTGGAGGAGGCGCTGGGGGCAGGAGCGCGTGCCACGGAGCTGCAGCCTCCCAGCCCTCCTGCCCTGCGCTGCCACCACCACCAGCACATGCCCGCAGCCAGGTGCAGCAGCCACGGGCAGGCAACCGAGCGGGAGAGCTGGGAGGCCACCCACGCACCGTCCCAGCCACCCACCGCAGCAATTGGGCTGGCGGCGCATGCGCGCCCGTGTTGTAGTGGTTAGTGTTGCACTAGGATCTGAGAGAACTGGGTTTGAATCCCCATTCTGCCGTGAAAACTTGCTGGGTGACTTTGGGCCAGTCATACACACTCAGCTTAACCTACCTTACAGGGTTATTATGAGGATAAAATGGAGCAGAGGAGAATGATGTAAGCCACCTTGGGTCCCCATTGGGGAGTAAGGGGGTAGATAAATAAATAAACAAGGAAAAGTATTAGGATAAAAAGTTTAAAAAATCTTTTCACAAACATGAGCAGAACTATATGTTATGTCAGCCATTTGGCTGCTACCAAAATTTTTTCACCAGTAACAGCTAAAGCAATACTGGGAGAGCTTGACGCAGAGAGACCATTTTGGCTGACAGTTGAGACTCTTCTTTAACTAGGGCCACCATGCTGCAGCCAGAAAGCCCCAGGAGTCTTTTGGGGGCAGAAATTGTTTTGCTTTTGTTGCACTGGCATAATTCTGTCAAAAATGGAAGTGAAGTCATAACATTGGGGGGTGCTCTAGGATTTGTAACATGGCTTCACACACCCACATTTTTAATCAGTTTCCTCCAATGGATTGAGGTGGTGGAAGATCTCCCGCTATGAGCAAGAAGCTGGTGAGCCTATCCTTAACCTGTAGTTCTGCCCTAACTGTGCTCTTAATACACTGTAAAAGAGCATCCAACTATATTTTTCTCAACGTATTCCTTAATTCATGAATAAGACATTAATTTCAGAAAAAGAGACAGGGACTTAAAGAATGTTATTAAATTAAGAAAACACTTTTTATTTTACTTATACGAATAACATGAGCAGGCACTCATATTTACTTTTTACTGTAATAAAAATAATGTATAATCAGCAAATCTATACAGCAGCAGTCAAAGCAACACTAGCGCACAGGCTGCTGTTAATAATTTAGTATTTTTAAAAAATCTACTCATAGTGGTTTTGCACACACAGTTTTACTGCTTTAGAAGTCACAAGAAGAACCATTTCAGCAGTGTGAGTTTTAGAATGTTACCAGAATTCATTCACTGGGCTTTCTATGTACATTTGTATGTGTGGACCAACTCCCATGCTTCTCTTCAAATCCACTTCTTGTGGGGTGAATACAAACTATAAACTCCCTTTCATTAGCCTCTTATGAAGTGACTACAGTAAACAGTCATAGACTGCAAAGTTTTTTTCAGTTTGGCATCTGAATTAATTGTGTTGTACCGCTGTCTAGATTTTGTGGGGAAGGCCAGGGGTGTCATCTTTGACCTTCAAGGGGTGGTAGTGCTGAAGCAGCTAAGCAACCAAACCAATAATGTGACTGAGGAAGAAATAAAGTCACACTCGGAGGAGGTGGCAAGGTGAACTAGCATCCAACCTGTGTTTGTTTATGTCATTTATAGTCTACCTTTCTCACTGAGACTCAAGGCAGATTACACAGTGTGAGATTAGTACAGTCAATGTCAAGGATATTTCCATAAACAATGCCATAGGGCAAAGAAACCATAAAGTTTACAAAGACATAGTTTTAGCAAGAATCCAATACAGAGTTGATGAAATGCTGAAACAAAACATAAGCAATTCTAGGGCTGACATTAGACAACATGAAGCACAGGTAGCTCATAAAAGCACATAGGAGCACTTATGTAGTTTTCCTGCTATGGCAAATAACCATGGCGGCAAGGCAGGTCATCAGACTAATCATTTCAGCAACAGCATTTGAGCTGTAATGGTGTATATTTGTCCTTGTGTAGCAATGCAAACCTGGGTGGGGGTTAAAGTGCCCTGGAAGCCAACTAGGAATTATGCCAGTGTATCCTGAACTTATCCTGGTGCAACCCCCCACACCGACATCTGTAGCTGGATTCTTTGCATGATAGAAATTATTTTTGGACCTGTGCCTCTATGGTCTTGAGAAAGTTCATGATGAAATGCGTGGTTTAAATTGCTGATCCACCACTGAGCAGGGACCTGGGGTTCAGTGGTTGCGCCCCCCATTGAGAAGGTCCTCCTCAAGAGAACATATCCATATTTGACTGAGTTCTTCTTCATCGGAGACCTTGTGGAAATGCTTCCTTTGTACCTGAAATAGGATTCTGAAGGTTTTTATTTAAAGATAAGAAGATTAATACTTGTGATGTGAAGTAAGGACTTAATAACATGTATGATAAGACTTTACAGAATGGCTTTTGTATATTTATGGGAAAGTTTGTCATTTGTATAATTATTGTATATTTATTACTTTTGTATTGGCTTGGGTGATAAGTCTTGATTCATTGATATTATATACATACACTATGTCACTTTAAATGAGAAATATTGAATGAGACTTGCTTTGTATTTATGAGGAGTGAGATATTGATTTTTTCCTTAGCCCAGGCTGTGGTTTCCCTTTCAGGATGTGGCAGACCTGGCTGTGGCCTGTGCAAGGCCTGGCTCCTCACCATAAGTGTCTGTTTTCCTTTCAGGCAGGTCACAACCTGGCAGGGAGGCCAAGGAGCATGGCTGCTCCAGCCCCTGGTGATCCTTCCTTGCTGCCATCCAAGCACTGCCCACAGAGACATTCCCCGGACAGCTGCGACTCGACCCCGCTTCTAAGAAGGCAGCATGAATAATGGCTCTTGTAGCTTTGACTGCTGCCCGAACAGGTGCAACTCCTGTCTTTTCTGAGGGAAGATGGCAACATGTGGCCAGATAGCCTCTTGACTGTTAGGAGTTTAATAAAGTCTGTGTCAAACAACCAGTTCCTCCCTACCTCTTTGTTCACTGGCAGCTGATAGCAGCTCTCCCATTCCCCACTCCCTCCTGGGCAGCCCCACGCACATTGAGGATGGTCCCCGGCCCTGGGATTCCAAGGAAGTGGTGGCCCTGAGGATTCACCAGCTGCCTCTTCCCCTGTTGGGTGGCTTGGTCTCTGAATGGAGTGGAGGGCCATTGATCCCATGAGGGCTACTGGCAATCTGCCCCCATCCTGCCTGCTCCCCCCTCACATGGCTGTGAGGCAAATGGAATGCGGGGTCTTGCCCATGTACTGGGGGAGACCCATCAGCCCCCTTAGCACCACTGGAGTCTGAGATGCCAGAAATATGGCCATGGCAGCCTGGAGGGTGAGGATGATCCACAGGAGGGGGGAGGTGGGCCAGTCCTCACACCACATGCACACACCCTCAAGGAGGGAGCCTCTGCCCCTATGGGGGGGTCTTCTCTTCACCAGTAAAAGTGGGGGTCTGGACAGGTGGCTGCCCATCATTCCCCCGTTCTGACATAGACCATTAACCCAGGGAGTACCTAAGAAGAAAAAATGTCAGGAGGGCTGTGGCCTCCTCTGGGACAGTGCTTCCACATGGAATACCGGTCCGGGGAGGTGGGAGCATGCAAGTGGGGGTGCAGGCGTGTGCCAACTCTCTAGTGATTCTCACAGGGTTAACTGTCCCAAATTGATGGACACACATACCCTGAGGGCTGCTCAAATGGATGAGCCTCCCATCCCCCGTCTCCCTGTCTGCCTTCTCTGGAGGGTCATTTTGGATGTGGAGAGTGGCCCACATACCCCAGTGTAGTGAAGCCGGCAAGCAGTTGTGGGGGAACATGGGATAGCTGCAGCAACCACTGTAGCAGGACCCCAGTGGCACCTCCCTGGCAGCAACCGCTACCAAGAGTGGTTATTGCCAGGATGCCTCCCTCACCCACATATGGAGATCCTTTGTAGCAGCTGGGGCACAGTCCCTCCCTGTGGCACAGGTCCAGGTTACATGGGGGGGCCAGGCACCCTGGCAGCGCCAGGAGGCTGTGGATCTGTGATTGACCCCCCCCCCAGATGACTTTCCCCCAGCAAGGCACCCCAATGCAGGTGCTGTGACCATGTGGTCCCTGGCTGCCTGTTCTCTGGGGTGAGGGATGGAGGTGCCAACAGGCAGCAGAGATTGCAGCCCATGAATTGACTGTGCCTTTGCTTGCTGCTTATGCACCTGTCATAGGGGCGGAAGGGCCATTGGGGGCTGCTGGTGGGGTTGTCAGGGGAACGGCAGGGCATGAGCTCTTGGAATCGGCCTCACCACGCCTTGCAGGTTTGGCTGCCAGCATAACTCTCCTCTGAAAATACTTATGGAGCAGATGAGTGGCGCCATAGGTACATGGACATGCAGGTGCTGATGTCACGATTGGCCTCTGGATTGTACTGTAGGTTTGTCAGATTTTCTGATGTCTTCTAATAGTATGGCCTGCTTTTTTCCATGTTTGGTGTGTCTTGTATATTTGGTCATTCGTTCTCCCTTTACTGCTCTGTCCATAACTTATGATGTTATTATAATGATTAATGAAGTCTTGTGTTTGGATTATTTAAGAAAAATACTACACAAATACAAACAATATTTTTTATATTTATCTGAACAGACCAGGACTTTAAACATAACTGATCATTTTGTAAAATTTCATGAGGTAGCATTATGATGAAATCTACTGTCTCCCCACTCTGCAATTTTGAAATGCAAATCAAAGCAGAACATAAAATTATTTAGTGGTGAACAGTCTGGAACATCATAAAAAGCTTCAATGTAATTTTTCTCTCACTATAGTCCATCAACAGTCTTCATTCACCCATTGTATATATAACTATGTACTCTAATAACCTTGATCACTATTTGATATTTCCAAAATTATTTGCTCCAATTATAGAGTTAATTCATAGAGAGCACACAACAGAGTGCATGGTTTCTTTCCCTATAATAACAGCTGCAAACCTACAATAGATATAATAACAACAACAATATTTGATTTATATACCACCCTTCAGGACAACTTAACACACACACAGAGTGATTTACAATGTTATTATTATCCCCACAACAATCACTCTGTGAAGTGTGTGGAGCTGAGAGAGTTCTGGAAGAGCTGTGACTGACCCAAGGTCAGCCAGCTAGCTTCAAGTGGAGGAGTGGGGAAATCAAACTTGGTTCTCCAGATTAGAGTCCTGCCACTCTTAACCACCACATCAAACTGAATCTCTGTTATTCCAGGGGTATGAAGTTACATTCAGAGGCAGAGAGACACTGGGAATTTTCATGGCAGGCTGCTGCCCTGTAGGACTAGTTGTAGCCAGGAGCAAATGATGCCAAGCCTCAGCAACATTAGCAGTACTGCAGGGGACACTCAGCTAATCTCGGAGATGATAAAAGTATGCCTCTCCTCCTGTACACCAGTCAAATGTTCCTTAACCACTGCAGAGACTGCTTGGTTAAGCTTACTCCTGGATTCTTTTAACATTCGAATCTGCCTCACCTACATACTGGTTTTGAATTAGGATTACTGTTTTCCATGAATTAATTCTGCTAGTACAGGGAACAGCAATGAACAAAATGGGGAAATCATTACAGCTGATGCTTAGGTCTCAAGTGTCTGACATACTGACAGAAACCATTTGTTCACAAAAACACTACAAGTTTGGGAAGAAGCTGATCTGACAGTGTCTTAATATGGACTGCTTGGCTTAATCAGTTATACTTTGTTGTTTGGACTGAAGTGGAATTCAGTTAGCCTTATGAACAATCATAAGAGAAATCTGACCCAAATTCCAGCCTCTCATTCTATGCATCAAGATCTCAGCAAATGGCATTATTTCTTGTACATTTTTTCCGTCTTACTGCTGAGCGCAAGGCTTGAAGGATTAGATGTTGGTTATTCAAAATATTGTATTCGCTCAGTTGCACCAGTTGATCATACTCTTCATCACTAAATGTCAGTGAATATGTAGAATAGGGAGTTGAGTTACTAGAGACGTCAACTATGCCATCTTTCAGTTCTGAATCTGAGCGTTTTACACCTAGGAAAACATTATAAGATGTAAGAATGGGATTTGAAGAACTCAAGGTCATTTTTAAAGATTCTACAGCCCACCAAATACATACATACAAAATATTTGGGGAGGGGATCTTTTGTGAAAATATCTTGCTTAACTGAGGACATGCTTAATGCTGAAATTCTAAATGCTCTTAGGTCTAGTGACCATTGATAGTGGTACTGCTATGTTCAGTGACAGCCCATCCACCACGCAGCCCTAAGCAATTGCCTTAGGTGTACCAACCACTCCGATCACCCCCTGCACCTCCCTACAGTGTCTGAGGCACCCCCCAGCCTCAGTGGACGGCCATTGGGAGCCTGCTGTTTTCCTCCCTCCCTCTCTCCACATGGCCTGGTCCTCTTCCTCTTTCCCTGGCAGCTACACTTGAGGGTGAGGAGGGCAGGCAGTGGCTTCCTGGCCTTCCTTGGTGCAGGGAGAGTGGGCACTGCCTCGCCTCAATGCAGCTGTACATGGTGGCATGAGGAGTATGAGCACTGCTGTACCTCACCACCTTGCCTTGGTGTAGTCGGGGGGAGGAGAAGGGATGAGAGCAAGTGGGGGGAGAGGACAGCAAGCAGGTAGGCGACTGCTGCCTAGGGCCTCCAAAGTCCATGGGCCACCCCTGGCTATATTGCTTCTATGCATAAATGTTAGAAAATTAAGGTCCTTAAAATATTGTATTAGAGACATGTGGCTACTACTCCACTGTGGGTAGGGGAGAGGCTATCTTAGGTTCCCAGCATCAGAGTAAGGAAATGAGTTTTTCCTTTGAACCACTGCTACTCTGCAGAAAGTGGAGCTGCAGGAGTCCTGTTCTGCCCCTTGGCCTGTGGCATTCTACAAGGTTCAGTCTTCTCCTCCATGCTATTGAATATAAAGCCACTGAGAAAGATCATTAGGAGGTTTGGGCTGCAGTATCACCAATTTTCAGCTGATACCTAGCTCTACCTTTCCTGTCCACCTAATTTCAGGAATGCTTTTTATATTTTGAACCAGTGCTTGGAGTCAGTAATGGGCGAGATGAGGACAAACCAGCTGAAACTGAATCCCGACAAGACAGAGGTTCTCTGGGTTAGTAGAAAGGCAGACCAGGAACTTGAGATCTCTTCTGTCTTGGATGAGGTTATACGTCCCATGAAAAGTAAGGTTCAGCTTGGTGCTGCTTGATGCAGCAATCAGCTTAGAAAACCAGGTGGCTGCTGTGGTTCAGAGTGCTTTTGCCTACTTTTGGCTGGTGCACCAGCTGCACCTGTTCCTGGCTCAGATTTAGCCACAATGATTCATGCTTTAGTAGTAGTTGTGGCTATTCCAAAAAGATCAAATTTTATCATCTACCAATCACCTGACTGTGGAAGGGCTGTGCCAGCACCACACAAGGGCTTGTCAGATTCCACCTCCCCTTCACCATGCAAGTACTGAGCAAGCCATGCAAGGGATGGGTGGGTGATGCCTCTCCCTCACTGTACAAGGTGCAGGTGCAGCCCTTCTTCCACTGGGCTTGCCCAGACCAGGAGTGGGGGCATCAACCCACCAGGTGTCCTGGTAGGAATAATGGCCAGTCCAGCCTATGACAGCAGTGGCACTGACTCACTGTTCTTAAAATCCCAAAAGTACTCATAGGGTCAGCAAGATTGGGGACTCCTGGTTTAAAATGGAAGCTTCTCAAGCAGATACCTGTCTTTTTGTTAAGTCATTTTGTAAATTGCACCACTGCACCATCTACTGTGATGGTGCAATGACAATGTAGTAGTAGTAGTAGTAGTAGTAGTAGTAGTAGTAGTAGTAGTTGACCGCATACCAGGTGCTTTATAATGGCGAAAGGTATCATTCACTTGTGGAAAAAACAGTAATATGGGTGCTTCTGGATTGTCTGCATCTTCAAATAGATAGCATTCTTTAAGATTTTTTTTGTCATCTTCACTTAGAACAGCTTTGGGAAATGGGATTCCTTGCTCTGCATAATACTTGCATGATTGCTCCAGGGGCTAGATGAACAAATACAATGCAGATTAGAATATGAGGATGAGATTGCCAGATCCAATAGCAAAGGACTTCAGGTAGGACAGCATGACGTGAAAAGAAAATTGAACACTCACACTGATTAAAATTTAGGTTGCAAGTGAGAGAGTTGTAAGGGAATGCTAACTTAGAATGAAGCATTTTCAAACTAGTCTTTAAAACAAGAACAAATGGAAGTCTGCAAAACTTTGAAGAGAAGTTTATTTTAAATTAATTTTTCCTTCCTTCTCTGTACACTCTCCCACCAAGACAGCATGTGTTCATGTTTACACAGTGGCTCAGGTGGACATCACATGAAACCATGGCTTATTTAGTTTTTTAAATCAGAATTCTGCTCAAGGATAATCACTCATAGCCTAGTTCTGCCCCTTGGTGACAAATGCTGGTTTCATTGCCTTCTCTCTGTAGCTTGGGAGGTTATCACAGGAGGAAAAGGCAGGATCAGACCCGGATTAAGCTAGGCTGTCTGTACATCATGGAAAAACATAGTTAAGATTAACTGTGGTTAATAAATCATATCTTCAGATCCTAGCTTCAGATCCTGCTTTGATGTAACCAAAATAACCACAATTAGCGGAATGTATGGAGTCAGGCAATCATGCTAACCATAGTTAGTATAATAAAATCATGGTTTCATGTGACCTTTGAACTGTGTTTGGTTTTCCTCTATCAAAACTAACTATTCAGTGATGCAGAAGTCTTCTAGGACATTCCCTTTATCTTTGTGCAGTCCTTTGGTCTAAGCTCTTTGTAAGTTTTTCCCCACCAGAAGATTCTGTGACATCATGGCAATTCAGTCAATGTCAAAAGAAGATTCATAGCCAGAATATTTGTCTCCAATTCAGATTCTTTCTTCTCAGACCTGATTGTTCTCACACCATTTCCTCCATCCATTTAATCCTTGTCTATCAGTTTCCTCCTTAGACTCACAGTATTCTATTCCTTTTCTTTTCTTCCCTCAGGTTTAATACTTGCTATTGTTTCATATATGGGAATGGAAGGAAATGGATATAGAGACACATTCAAGGGGATAGAAGTATACATAATGGCTGCCATGTAAGTGTTAAATGACCATACAGAGGATGAACAGTGAAGAAAAAAGCAAATTTCTCACCAGTGTTTGTGATCCTGAACTGTAATTTAAATGTAGGATAATGTCCACCTTCCTTTCTGGTCTCAGCAGAGGTGCGGAACTACTATTGATGAAGAATCCTGTATCTTCTAGAGACAAGTAGTCTTCTGTTTGGGTCAGCTGGTTAGGTGAAGAAGAATCTAGTATAGTATCTAAAATGCAGACCAAAGTAAGTGGAACAAAGTATGTAAGAGTTGCTTGAAATAGCTGTGCTTTGGTTATGTGCATCTAACTTCATCCACTTGGTAAGTTTTTTGCTCTGCCACTTGAGAAAATCTATCTATCTATCTATCTATCTATCTATCTATCTATCTATCTATCTATCTATCTATCTATCTATCTATCTATCTATCTATCTAGACAAATATATATATATATATAAAGACAAGTGTCCTGGCTGACTCATTAACACCTAGGCAAAACCCCTGGACCTAGAAACATGAAATTTGGGGAGAATGTTCCTTTCAGGATGTAGAGGCTCACTAAGAAGGGATTTTAAGAAATTTGTCCCCTAAATGGGTAAAAAGGGGTAAAATGTGTTTTCCCATAGGGATACAGCTTCCCTGTGTGGCTGGCAGGCTGCAGCCTGCTCCCCTCCCCCATTCCCAACTGCCAGCTCGGCCACTCTTCCCTGATTGGGCTGGCCTTTCAAGGTCATTTGCATATGTGGCCTGATTGGGGCTCAGCTCAACTTTCTAAACAGTTGCTAAGGGAGTCATTGAATGTGTCCTGAGGTAAAATGCACCTCCCAGTCTTCCCCTAAAAGTTCACTAGGGTTGCCAATCTCCCTGCGGTGTAAGGTTGCCAGCCTCCAGGGGGGTAGCTGGAGGTCTCTCAGAATTACAACTGATCTCCAGGTGACCAAGATCAGTTCCCCTGGAGAAAATGGCTGCTTTGGAGAGTGGACTCTATGGTACCATTCTGAGTCCCCTCCCCAAACCTCACTCTATCCAGGCTCCAACCCCAAGATCTACAGTTATTTCCCAACCTGGACCTGGCAACCCTACTGTGTGGCCTGCCTGCTTGCACCCCCGTCTCTCTGACTGGTCAGCTGTGGAACTCTGTGTTCTGAGGTAAAAATCCAGTCAAGGAAACTGCAGACAGTTGAAGAAAGACAGTACAAGACTCCTGAATAGGGACTTTACATAAAAATTGGTATGGCAACTGAGTTTTTAAATGTTCATGGGGAAATGGTGCACAACCTTTCTAGGGGCCATTTCAATGCGAGTCTCTCACATGAACCTTCCAAAGTGCCCACCACATAGGGTTGCCAGCCTCCAGGTGGTAGTTTAAGATCTCCCAGAATTGCAACTGATCTCCAGGCAACCAAGACCAGTTCCCCTGCAGAAAATGGCTGCTCTGAAGTTTGAACTCTATGGCATCATACCCCACTGAGGCCCCTCCCCTTCCTCAAACCACACCCTTTCCAGGCTCCACCCACCAAATCTTCAGGAATTTCCCAATTTGGATCTGGCAACCCTACTACCACACCACCCATCCCTCAGTCTAACTCCACCTCACACCTCTCACAGCCATCATCTCTTACCACCCCCAAGAAGCCTCCTGGCAGATGTTGTACAAAATATACTGATACTAAAAGGAGGAAGAAACTTAGAGATGTGGCAAAGAGTAGTTCTGGAATTGCAGCAGTGTGCTTCAGCTGAGTCTGGGGAGAGCTGACCTGCCCTGTCTGGGGGGCTCCAGTTGTTACTGGGCTCTAAGGGGGCTCTTGGAGGGCGCCCCTGATGCTTGGGATTGCCTTTTGGAGGGGCTCCCCTTGGTATCAGCCAAAGGGAAACCCTTAAAAGAAGACCCTTTGCATGGACAGAGAGACAGGAGCCAGCAATGGCAAATAGCTGCCAGCCTCTGGGATTTCAGCATTTCTAACTAGAAGGACTTTCTGCTTATAACCTCTTCTGCTTTGAACCATGAGTGTAAATTAGCCATGAGTTGTTTGAAGGACAGACTTTATGGCTTAATTAGTAGATAACTTTATTACTCAGAGAGAGATAAAAGGGAGGGGGAAGATGTGGAGATCACTCCCCCCCCCAAGAGTGGAGCGGCTGTTAATTGAAGGCTAAGAGCTGAAACTTCTTCATTAAAGTGGAACTTATTGATTGGACTAACCGGCTTTTGGGGGAAATAGAATAGAACAGTGGATTGAAGACTCTTTCCCCCTGCTTTGCTATTTTTCTCTTTCCCTTTTTTTTTTATATGGAATATGAACGTTTTTGTTGCTAGAGGTTTATTGGTAGCAGTAGATTAAGTTTATTTGAGACATTTGTGCAATGATAGCAAATTTTAAAGATTATTTTTGGAAGGGAATACTGTGAAAAGAAAAGAAATCTTTCTGACGGCGTTCTGGGTTTTTCTACCACATTTTGATGTTGGATTACAACTTCTACTGGCAATTTTTGTTTTGTCTGTGACAGAATGGAGAATAGATAAAGAAGCTTTTTAACAGCTGGAAGTTTGCCCTGTAATAACCTTTGTATTCTTTTTATTTGTGAACATCTACTGCTATCTATTGGAGGTTGATATATAGACATTTAACACTGGTTTTCCTACACTGTATATATATATATATGAATTACTTAGAGGAAAAGAAGATAGGAGGGGGGAAGTGATTTATAAGATTATGATTTGAATGTGATAATTTGTCATTTTTAAATTTTTTATATAGTTTTTCTCATCTGGTGATTTACTTGTAAAGTTTGAGTGAATAGAATAACAGTATCTGGTGGTTTGTTTTGAATAATTATTGGTTTATGTAAATGGATAGAAATTGATAAAAATAAGAGAAGATGAGTAAATTAGACAAAAAGCCGATGCCCCCTTCATCTTCAAATGCATCCCCAGTACATAAATCAGAGGCAATGATTATGCCACAGGATATGATGGTAGAAATTCAGAATAATTTGCAATCTATGCTACAAAAAAACATGAGTCCAATGCAAAATATTTTAGGTCAAGTGGTGGACCAAATTAAGAACTTGAATACAGAAGTTGTGGAGCTGAAGGGTAAAATGAATGACTTTCAATCCCAGCTTGTTGAAAATAAACAGGCAACACAGGACATGATTGAACAAATTGAAGTAGTAGATTTGAAAGCAGAAGCTGCCACACAAAGATTAGATGCAACAGACACATAGCAAAGGGTTACTTGGAGCTCTGTTAGTATACTTGAGATGGAAAGATCAGTATATATATTAAGATTAAAAAATAAATTGGAAAAATGAGGAGAGGACTTGAAGAGGGTGATGGCAGAGCTTATGATGCAAGTGATGGAAGATGAATCTGAAGAAATTATGAAAGAAATTGACCTGATATATAGAGTCAATTCAGAATATGCAAAGAAGAATAATTTGACAAGGGAAGTCCATATTAAATTCACAAGACACTCAATGAGGGACCACATTTTAAAAATAACACACGAAAAGCCAATTAAGATGCAGGGAAGAGAGATTAGAATATTGAAAGACATCCTGTGGAAGATAAGACAAAGAAGGAGAGAGTATGCATCCTTATCTCAAAGCCTCAATTCTCTTTAGATGGTTAATTCCAGAAGGTGCCTTTTTTACCTTTGAAGGCCAGAGATACAAGATGGATCCAGTATTCAAAGCAGAAGACTTCATGGAAAGATATGGATAAAAACTGAATGAGATGGCCTACAAGAAAAAGAAATCCAAAATAGATTCTAAATTGGAAAAAGAACCAGAAACCTCTACTCAGGATTATTCCACAGCATTGGAAGAAGAACAGGAAAGTGAATTGATGAAAGCATCAACTAGTGGACTGAAAACACAGAGAATGCCGAGAAAGAATAAAGAAGGTAGTAAGAAGGGACATGTATAATGGAGGGAAAGACTATAAAAAAATTTCTAACCAATATCAATGGTTTAAATTCGACCGAGAAGAGGAGGAAAACTTTTAAACAATTAAAAACTTTAAATGCAGCTACTATTTGTCTATAAGAAACACACATAAGAAGGAAGGATCAGCAATACTTGATATGTAAAAAATTAGGTCAGATGTTTGCATCAATGGATTTGGTCAAGAAAAGGGGTATAGTAGCTTATATAAAAACAGAATTGAAACCAAACTTAGTTTATTCAGCTGATGGTGGCATACTTATTGGTAGAGATTTCTACAGGAAGAAAGAAAATTTTATTAGTAATGATTTATGTACCAAATGACCAACAAGAAAAAAATTATAATTCATTAAATGGCGTTTTGGCATCCTTTGATTACACAGATATTTGTTTGATTGGAGATTTTAATGCTGTTTTTGATCAAGACTTAGACAGAAAGTCCAGCAAAAAAGAGAAAAATTCAAGAGGCCTTCTAACAAGATCCTTTCTTAAACTGGCAGAAGAATTTAAACTCATTGATGTTTGGAGACTGAGGAATCCCACGGGAAGGGACTATACATTTTACTCTGATAGCCATAAGTCTTGGTCCAAAACATTCTAAATAGTATGCTGTTGCTATTGGGAGTCATTGAATGTGTCCTGAAGTAAAAGGCACCTCCCAGTCTTCCCTTCAAAGTTCACTAGGTTTGCCAACTCAACCACCCCCCCTAAAATTGTTACATACCCATAAGTATTATAACTGGTTTTAAAGTAGTTAAATCCTTTTGGCGGGCCTGTAAGACAGATGCTCCACCAGACGTATGGTTGAGGCCAGTCTTTGATCGTTTAGGAGCCTCCCTACTGGTCTCCCACCAGGGGGGCAAGATTATCATCTGCCTCCCTAAAACTGCAGTCACTGGATTATTATAAACTGCCACCTAGTGTATTGAAACAGATGTTGATATGGAAAATCCCATAGCAGTATCTAGCTCACAAACGGTGTTAGTCTGCATGGAACCACACTCCCCCTGCCCATGTGGAGATAAACCTGATAAATTCTGGGCTGTAAATAAGGGTTTCCAGGAGGTGTAAGTGCACCCTCAGGATGAGCAACAGGAGCATAAAATTCATCATAAAAATTCAACTTTCAACTTCATTTATATATTTTAAAAAATTCCCAAATGTAAAGATTATGAACTACTACTGACTCTGGGCAGGTGGAGCTGGGTAGAGCTGAGGTGAATAATGGAGAGTGAGTTGAAAAGCTGAGCTCAATTTCAATTTCACTTTTAGCAAGTCCTAGAAGACAAGATGTAGCTAAGATCAGATGGCCTACTGCTAAATCAGGTGGATCCATTATTTGTTGGGTGTCCATCTGTTCCTCCCATTACTTCATTGCCAGTATGATGTAGTCTCACACTGGCATGGGGACACCCAATTTAAATACTGAACCATGATGGGTGATCTTGAGCCAGCCACTAGCTCTCAGCCCAATGTTCTTCATAGGGCTGTTGGTGTAATAAAGTAAACGGAATGCCATGTATACCTGCTTGAAATCCTTGGAGGCAAAGGGTGTAGTCAAAAGCACAATTTTGCCATCTTATATACTAATAGTCAAGTGGCCCTGATCTGTGGATCCTTAAATCTGGAAAGTGGAACCATGAACAGACAAGACAGATCTTCCTATACACATGGAAAATGCCCCAAATTTGCAGAAAAACCTGAAATCTAAAAAACCCTAAAAACATGGTGTGTGTGTGTATGTGTGTGAAAAAAGCCCCAAATGATAAAAGGAGTACCTGTAGCTTTAGCTGGATGCCCTCAGTAGCTGTTGCTAGGCAACCATAACAGTTGGTATTCCAGGTTTGGTTTTTGTCAATAAAAGGCAGGGAGGGGGGCAGGGCTCTTTCCTGGGCTGTTTTGGCCTTTGAGAGAGGACTCGTTGGGGCCAGGCCTGGAAACAACTACCAGACAACTAAATGTTAGGGAATTTGAGGACGCTGCCTGTATACCAGTTAAAATCCACTGATCTAGATTACTTAATGCTTGTGAATGAACCCTTTTTGCACCCTTTCTGTTTAACATTCTTCCTACAATGTAAAGGCCTCGAAAAGCACAGCAAGCACTCCATGTTAATTTTCATTACACACCAAAGGTTATAATTGTTTATGTGCATAACTTTTAGTCTCGGCCTTGGGCATGTTCTTTCCTTTATTATGTTATGAAACTGTTGGTGCCATGCAGAATGTTTTTATTACAGTGACCTTTCTAAATGCTAGTAATCATGTCAATCCATCATATTAAGTCATGTAACTTGATTTAATTATTTGAAGAGCTGTTTGTTCATAGAACTGTATGAGATCTTCTGTACTATAGACAATATTGTCTTATATTGCTGGGAACGTATAAATGCTGATGCTGACAACTTGTTGTTATGCACCCTGCAGTAATAGTGTGTACATCAGACTTATTTGAGAACTTTTCATAATAACCCTTTTTTGCTTATAAGATCACCAAGTTTGAAGCCTTGATTTATTATTCAGACAAGAAGAGAAGGGGGACCTCGTAATTGGCAACAGAGGTAATACAAGATTCCCCCGACACTTACTACATGACTTGCATGACTCATCCAGGCCTGGCTGGATGTAGGGAAAGGTGAGTGTATGGAGGCTGGCAGGAGGAGGGGAAAAGGAAATCAAGTAGGGAATGTGATACAGGGAAAAGTAAAGTACCCCCCCCCCCGAATGTGCTTGAAGGTTCCTCCCACGTAGGGTTGCCAGGTCTACGCAGGGAAATTCCTGGAGATTTGGGGGGTGGAGCCTGCAGAGGGTGGGGTTTGGGGAGGGAAGGGGCCTCAGTGAGGTATAATGCCATAGAGTTCACCCTTCAGAGCAGCCATTTTCTCCAGGGGAACTGGTCTCTGTTGCAACAGGAGCAACAGGACCAGTTGTAATTCCAGGAGATCTCCAGCTGCCATCTGGAGGCTGGCAACCCTAGGCCCCCATGCAACTGGGCCCACTCAATCGGCATCACACAACTGGGTCATAAGGAAGAAATTACCATGGAGGGAGGGAGGAGGAAAAGCAAAGGGGACAGAAAAAGAAGGGTGGGAAGGAGAGAAGGAGGACAAAGGGGAGAGGCTATGGGGGGCAGAGAAGGGAAATAGGACATGATAGAAGGGAAAATAAGATGCCCCCCACAAATCTTTGCAAGTCTGCCACCTGTACAATTCTAATTCTCTTTTACTTTAATATATAAAGAAAATAAAAAGTAAAATGCTCCTTTCAGAAGCCTAACTTTACAAGAGATCTGTCTCCTTTAATTGGGGAGGTGCACTACAAACACAGACATGTTTTGCTGCTCCCCACCATTTCTCTAAAGATTTATGATTTTTGTAAAGGATAGATGGATAGATGGATCTCAAACTGGGAAAAATTGTTCTTTTTACTGAACAGTGGGCTGGTGGAATTTGCTGTTGTTATCCTTGTTCTTGTCCTAGCTAAAGCTGATGGGTTGATGTTATAAAACTTAAACTTTCTGGTCTTTGTCAGTGGGACAAAAAACAGCTTTTGCACCCAGCTTTTGCACCCAGTAATTCAAATACGCCTCTGGGAACACCTCTGTATTTTTTACCATGCCCAGAAGATGGCAAAACACCTCCAGGATCCCTAACCAAATTGGCCTGGGGAGAATTGCTTCCTGACCCCAAGGTGGCAACTGGCCTTACCCTGGGCATGTGAGAAGGGGCCACGAGAACTAAGCACTGATTTAACCCTTCCTGCCCTCCCTCTCATGATCTACCTAGATTCACAGAATCTGCATTGCTGTCAAATGGCTATCTAGCCTCTGCTTATAAACCTCCAAAGAAGGAGAGCTCACCACCTTCCGAGGAAGCCTGTTCCACTGAGGGACTGCTCTAACTGTCAGAAAGTTCTTCCTAATCTTCAGCCAAAAAGTGTTTTGATTAATTTAGCCCCTTGGTTCTGGTCTGACCTTCTGGGGCAACTGAAAACAATTCTGCGCCATCCTCTATATGACAGCCCTTCAAGTACTTGAAGATGGTTATCATAGGTTATCTCAGCCTATCTCATAAAAATTACAAAAGCAGAACATACATAGAATCATACTATTAGCAGATGTGTTCATTCATCGATTTGAACTAGACATAAAAGCTATCTATTTTAATGCTGGATCAGCCTACAAGATTGTCATGACCATACCAGTGACATAGATCCAGAGGAGTTAGCCGTGTTAGTCTGTAGTAGCAAAATCAAAAAGAGTCCAGTAGCACCTTTAAGACTAACCAATTTTATTATAGCATAAGCTTTCGAGAATCAAGTTCTCTTCATCAGATGCCTGATCAAAAAAAAAAGTTTTGATCAGGCATCTGATGAAGAGAACTTGATTCTCGAAAGCTTATGCTATAATAAAATTGGTTAGTCTTAAAGGTGCTACTGGACTCTTTTTGATTATACCAGTGACATCTGTATCATGTACAAGAAGCTTCAGTAAACTGAAAGACTTTCAGTCATATTTGCATTCAACAACATCTCAGGCCTAACAGTCATCACAGGCTTTTACTAGGAACTGAAAGAAACCTCCTAGAATCCCCAAACATCAGTTAGGTAATCTATGTATTTGCAATCATGAAAGCTCAGAGAAGCTGGGAAAGGCATTCTAGCTTACAATTTAATATGGAAATGGCTAGACTACATTTTTGCCAAAATACCAATATTTCTATCTTTAAAATTTACTTTGTAAAAACTTGACTCTTGCCTGTTATTTTTTGTTTGAAAAAATAATAAAAGATCTACAGTGAGGTGGGGGTGTAGAGTGAAGGGGGAGATAATTTTAGTGCTCTGCATCCAGCAGGAAAAAAATGTTATTTATGGCCCTGGTTGACTGGCTATTCTGTTGGAAAGGATCAGTGAGGAGTCTTGGAAGGTGTTATGCAACCTGATTCTACACTACCTATCCCTACAAAACATTCACTTAAAAAACAACTGAAAATACCTTTCCATCTCTGAAAATTGCTTTGCTCGAGATAGCTGTTATCCAGTTGTAGACCTCTGAGAAAATTGTGGTACTGGGCAACTGATAGGCGATCAGTGAGCACGTCTCTGAAAGCACTGGAGAGGGGTCCAGCAGGAGTGTACAAATATATCTTTTGCTCATGTGTCCTTGTAGTTAGATGAGGCTCTTCCTCTACAAATGCAAAAGTAGCAACAATGAAACACTTGGTTAAGTCTAGTCTATTTTTTTTTTGTCAGCAGTCAAAGACTGTAATACATCTTTTAAAAAATGGACAACTATTTTCACAAAAACCATAATGTTCTCAAGTAGTCATATATCAGTTTAGAATATGAATAATGAGAAAACAGCCAAGAATGAGAACAACTAACCAATGTCAACTATTTGATCTTGAGTCCACTTGTGCCAGAAATCCTCTGAACTATGAGACTTATTCCATATATACAGGAGATTCAGGGAAAATACACTACTCCACATGCCTATAAAGTAAAAGAGAATTAAATAGTTAATAGGGATGTGCGTTTCGGGTTTCTGAAACCCGAAAGAAACCCGAAACAAACTGTTTCGGGTTTCTTTCGGGTTATCCGAAATGTTTCAGGAAACCCGAAACGTTTCGGGTTATCCGAAAGAAAACAACCCGAAACGTTTCGGGTTGTTTCGGGTTTCTTTCGGGTTTCAAGAATCGCCATTTTGTTTTTGCTAGGCGCTTGCCTTTGCAAGCGTCTAGCAAAATCCTGCTGGAAGCTAAGGCTTCCTGCAGGCTCTAAGAAGAGGGGAGGGGGGGAGAAGGAGTGAATCACTCACTCCTTCTGTCACCCCCCACCCCTCTTGCAAAGGAGGGAAGGGAATCCTGTGCTTTGCCTTGCAAATGCAAGGTGCATTGCTAGCATTGCACTTTGCATTTGCAAAGCAGTGGAAGCAGAGATTCCCGCCAAAATTAACAGGTAGGGGAGGGGGAGCAGGAGGAGGGTGACTGTTGGAGTGTGGGTGGGGAAAGGCAGGGGAGGGGGGACTTTAGGAGTCACCAGTCCTACTGCTGCATTCTTATGCCAGCCAATAGATTTAAATCTTTGGCTGAGGCTGCAGCAGGGGATTTAAATTTGGAGCAAGACTGGTCTGGAACACTTCTTTTGCTGCTGCTGACCAAGAGAGGAGAAGAGAGACTGCACCTGGAGGACATCTGCCTGGAGGATCAACTGTGCTGGACATCCTGAGAGGACACCTGGTAGGCCTTTTTAAAATTTTTGTAAGTTTTTTGATGCTGGGCAATGTGCTGCTGTGGCCTGCCTCTGCAAAAAGGTGTTTCAGTTCAGTCTTGGCATGGCCTGGGGGAACAGGTTGAGCAGACAATGTTTGGGGGTGGGGGGGTTCAGCATTGGTTGTTGTGCTTGCCTTCTTTAATGTTTACTTTCTCATGCTTGAGTGTGGGGTGGGCTTGATCTACTGTTTCACAGGAATTTAAAATGAGTGTGCCAGCTTTGGGCCTACAGAAGCCAGAAGCTCTGCAGGGTGGCTTTGGTGCCTTTCTTCTGGCTGGCTCTCACAATTATGCTTCACAAACTGGATTGGTGAGGGTTTGCTTTGCTGTGTCTGGCCCCTCTTGAACAAGTGTGCCAGCCACTGGCCCACACACAGGCCTGCTGCTCTGGCTTTGGTCACCCTCTCTGCTAGCTGGCCTGGCACTCACAGTTATGCTCCACAAATTGGATTGGATGTGGGGTTGCTTTGCTGTGTCTGGCACCCTTCTCCCAAAGGTTTCCCACCAGGCTCTTGAACAAGTGTGCCAGCCTCTGGCCCACGCACAGGCCTGCTGCTCTGGCTTTGGTGCCTCTCTCTGCTAGCTGGCCTGGCACTCACAGTTATGCTCCACAAATTGGATTGGTGTGGGGTTGCTTAGCTGTGTCTGGTCCCCTTCTTACAAGGCTTCCCACCAGGCTCTCAAACAAGTGTGCCAGCCTCTGACCTACACACAGGCCTGCTGCTCTGGCTTTGGTGCCTCTCTCTGCTAGCTGGCATGGCACTCACAGTTATGTTCCACAAATTGGATTGGATGTGGGGTTGCTTAGCTGTGTCTGGTCCCCTTCTTACAAGGCTTCCCACCAGGCTCTCAAACAAGTGTGCCAGCCTCTGGCCCACACACAGGCCTGCTGCTCTGGCTTTGGTGCCTCTCTCTGCTAGCTGGCCTGGCACTCACAGTTATGCTCCACAAATTGGATTGGATGTGGGGTTGCTTAGCTGTGTCTGGTCCCCTTCTTACAAGGCTTCCCACCAGGCTCTCAAACAAGTGTGCCAGCCTCTGGCCCACACACAGGCCTGCTGCTCTGGCTTTGGTGCCTCTCTCTGCTAGCTGGCCTTGGCATTCACAGTTATGCTTCACAAACAGGTTGCTGACCGTTCGTGGACCTCTTCTGGACTGGACTGCACTTGGAGGACATCTGCCTGGAGACCTCTGCGTGTGGAGGATCAACTTTGCTACTGGGCATCTGGAGAGGAGGACTGGTAGGGTTGTTAAAAAAATTGTTTTTTGAACTTATTGCTGCTGCTGTGGCAATCTGCTAGCATATGCTTTAGTTTGGTCTTTATAGCTTGGGCTAGGGGGGACATTTTATAGTTGGGCAAGAGGACATTGTTTGGGGGTTGGGGGGTTCAATATTGATTGCCGTGCTTGCTTGCTTTGATGTTTCCTTTGTTATGCTTGAGTGTGGGGTGGGCTTGATCTACTGTTTCCCAGGCCTAAAAAATGAGTGTGCCAGCTTCGGGCCTGCACACAGGCCCACTCTGCAGGGTGGATGTGTTGTGTTTTACCACTGGTTGGCCCTAGCCTTTGGGGGGGGTGCCTTGACTTGACTTGTAGATCGGGGGTGTTGGGGGGTTGCATGTGCGGCATGTGTTATTGACTCTGTTAACATTCCAACTTTCTTGACAGCATCGCGGAAGAGAGGAGGACCAGCTGCAAGACCACCTGAACATCACTGGACTGCAGGAGTGGTGGTGGTGAGCGAGTCCGGGTTCATATTTGGGTGGGTTTAGGGGTGGGTTCTTGCTAGCTTGGGAGGGGGGAGGCTCATCTTCAGACCACCACATCCACACCCCACACCGACACACCACAGATACATTGTTCCTGCTAAATAGTGTCTTAGGTAGGTAGGCCAGTTGCTAGGTATTCAGTGGCTAATTGCCCTCAACATAATCATTAGGGAAACCAAGCCTAGTTTTTTTAAAAAAACTAAATAGGGACTCAGCAGGAAAAGCATTAGTGAGTGAGCGTTAGGTTTGAATTCTATATATATATATAAATTTGGAATAGCTGTCAATAGGCTTCCCATTAGTGCCCCCAGAACTAGGGTTCCACTGTCCATCTCTGGCACCCGTGGTGGTGCCAGGCTGGCCCGGGCATACTAGTATGTGAGTGTCTAAGGCTGTCTGTCACCTACTGGGGTTTAGGGCCAGCTCAATTCCGGAGGAATTCAGCTGTTTGGCAGGTTCAGGTTCCCCGACATAAATAGGGTCGCTTAAAAGGGCACTTGATTGTTCATCTCCAAGTCACAGAGCCACTAGAAGCACAGATTTAGAGCAGATAAGTTAGGTCTCGAAAACAAAGTTGACCTTTGTTTTCCCAAGGTTTTCTGATTAGTTAGTGCATGAGGCAGGGGCTGGCACTGGGCAGGGGCCTGCTGCTGAGGCTCCTCCTCCTCCAGTGGTTGCGAGCCAGCTGCTGGAGGAGGGCCAGCATGTGGTGTCTCCTGGGATGGACGTGGGGCATGTGACTTTTCCATCCCTCACGATCACCCCAGGCACCCAGAGGATGTTGGAGGAACTGCCCGTGAGACCCCCCTGGGGTGGTCCACCCCAGTTTCCTCTGAGGCCAGCAGCAGGCCTCTCACGGCTGTGCAGGAGGGGAGGATGCAGGAGGAAGAGGCAGAGACTGTGGTGGAAGAGCCCACATCTCTGCCCCTTCAGCCTTGTCCATCCCCACCTGCCCGGCTGAGAGTGGGACACGGTGTGTCCGGCCAGAGAACCTCACAGGAGGTGCCTCAGGGTGGGCCCGAAAGCGCTTCTTCTTTGAAGTGTGGACCGTCCTGCACTCCGAAATCTGGAAGCACTTCCAGACAACGGAGGATCCCCGAGCAGCCCAGTGCCTGCATTGTAGGCAGCGCGTCAGCCGTGGCAGAGATGTGCTGCATCTCTTCTCGTCCGGGATGAGGTACCATATGAAGAGCCTCCACCAGGCAGTGCTTCTTCGGGAGGAGAGTCCAAGTGGTGCCGCACGGCCGCCAGCTAGCCAGAAGGTGGCAGGCTCCTCTGGTGCTCTCCCCCCAAGGGTACCTGCAGGGAAGGGACGCCAAGCCTCTCTCCCGGAGATGCTTGGTATGCAGGGCCCTAGTGTGCCCAGAGAGGGGATCCGGAGGGCGAGCCGGCGCCTCACGCGCCACATCGTCAACATGGTAGCGGTGGATGGGAGACCGTTTTCCATAGTAGAAGACTTCGGCTTCTCAGGGCTGCTCCACGATTGCTTTCCCTGGTACGCCGTCCCTGCTCGCACAACGTTGAGCAGATCGGTGGTGCCCTCGGTTTACAGGGCTGCCAGGGATCATGTGAAGGCACAGCTGTCCCGGGTTGCCGGGAGAACTGTGCACTTCACATCCGACATCTGGACCTGCCCAAGTGTGCAGCAAGCGTACCTGTCGCTTACTGCTCACTGGTGGGAACCTGAGGCGGTTCTGGGTGGGGGCCGGGGGGGAGGTGCCTAGTACAGCTAGCCAGGGAAGGATGGGAGACTGCCAGGCCGGCTACTGCAAGGCCTTGCTTCACGCCGAGGTGCTTGCTGTGTCCCACACGGCGGAGAACATCGCTGCCAACTTAAGGAGACAGTTGGAAGAGTGGGTAGGCCGGGGACCCGCCACCGTGGGATGCATGGTGACGGACGGTGGCAAGAACATGAGGGCAGCGGCGCATCTAGTGAGCCGAGAGTGCATCTACTGTGCGGCTCACAAGCTTCACCTAGTGGTGAGAGATGCGATGGGGTTGGGCTCCTCGAAGGAACCCTTTGATTCCCGGACTTGTGAACTACAGTTACTGATCCAGAAATGTCGGAGGCTCATGGGTCACTTCTCGCGCAGCGTGAAGGCCACGCACGAACTGCGCCAGACACAGGTCAGGACAGGTGTGCCAGAGCACGCTCTGATCACTGACGTTAGCACTCGCTGGAACTCCACCTGCGCCATGCTTGAGCGCTTGGTGGAGCAGCAGGCCGCACTCCACGCGTGGCTCTCCGAGAACTGTGGTGCGAGTCAGGTGGGTGAGTTCAGCCAGGAGGATTGGCTCACCGTCACCCAGACAGTGGAGGTCCTGAAGCCCTTCAAGGACTTCACTGTGGCGGTCTCGTCAGACACGGCGACCCTCGGTCTGGTCATTCCCCTGGTGCACACGCTCCAGAGGAATCTGGCCACCCTTGCAGACTGGGTCGTGCGCCGTGCTGACCTTGTTCCAGTGGTGCGCGCACGAGTGAGAAGGCTGCAGCAGGGCATAGCTGCCAGGCTAACTCCTCTCACTAAGGACAAGTCATACATGTTGGCGACCATGTGTGACCCGCGCATAAAGGGCACTTTCGCCGAGCGGGACGGGAACTTCACCCAAGCCAGAGACGGGCTCTGCTCTTGGGTGAGGCGCAGGCACACCGAGAGGGGACGCCTGTCGACAGGGGGGACGCAAGAGGGGCCCTGCCGTGCGGGTCCCTCTGACGCCCCCTCTGCGCAGGCCGCCCCCCGCAGCCACCACCGGAGTACCGATGGAGATGGAGCTGCTCCAGTGGGCCCTCGTCCCCTCTGGGGTCGTGAGGACCGTGAGAGAGGATCCGGCGGAGGCAATGGTCAGGGACTACCTCGCGGAGCCCTGCGAGTCGCTCTCCACCGATCCGCTCAGCTACTGGGCCAAGAAGGAGTCGGTCTGGCCGGACCTCTCCCTCGAGGCGCAGCGGCTGCTCTCATGCCCTCCGACGAGCGTGGAGAGCGAGCGCGTCTTTTCACATGCGGGCGACATTGTCGGCCCACATCGCACTCGCCTTCTCCCATGGAGAGTCGAGCAGTTGACCTTCCTGAAGGTCAACTCTCGCCTCTTCGATTTCTCAGGACTGGACTTCCAGAGTGACTGAGGTGAGCCCAACTTGTGGCCTGCATCCTCTGCGAGTCCAATCCTTTGGAATCGCGCTCTCCCCTGCATAAAACCCTGTATATGCAGTTAAAACCGGCCAGTAGAGGGAGGGTGGTTAGGAACCAGTGGCAAAGGGAATCCACCCAGCAATTTGAAAGCCCCCCCCCAAGGGAATTCAAAACCTCTCCCAGCACTGAGACAGACCCTGTGGGACCAAATTTATTCAGAAAAATAATGCCCCAGAAACATGGATTGCCACTGGAGGGAGAAATAGGTTAGATAGGGATTGCTTAGGTGGGGATTAGGGAATTGTAAAATATCAGATCCTGCTGTGAATGTTTAAAATATTTTTCACCATTGAAATCTTTGTAAAAAAAAAAAAACCAAAAAAAGTTGTGATTTTTTTTCAAAGTTGATGAAATGTTCGTTTAAAAAAAAAAAACCAAAAAAAAAGTTGTGATTATGTTTTTTCAAAGTTGATGTAATGTTCGTTTAAAAAAAACAAACCAAAAAAAAGAGTTGTGATTATGTTTTTTCAAAGTTGATGTAATGTTCATGTTAAAAAAAAAAAACCAAAAAAAAGTTGTGATTATGTTTTTCAAAATTGATGTAATGTTCATGTTAAAAAAACAAACAAACAAAAAATTGTTGTAATGTTAATGTTTGGTTTGCTGGGGCGGGGGATGCGGGAAGAGTTGTGGATGGGCACCAGCCAATGATGATCTCTCGCAGATGTTTCCAGGTAAATGCTGAGGCTGGTGTGGGGGTGGGGGGAAACCTCTGCAACACTGCTCCAGAAATACCAGTGTCCAGTGCCTTGGCAGTGCCCAGTCCAGCTTTTTGTGCCTGAACTGAAAGGCGCCAGAGAATGCACGGCCGCCTTTCTTCGGGTCAACTGTTTGCCAATTTGTATTATGAAAATGTACCTCTGATGTGATGTGAAACACGCTCCTGATGAAGTGGGCACGAAATCTGATGTTTGTAGCCGGCCCCAGATTTGAGCGTGAGGAAGGGCTTGTTCCTTACCTGCACATCTATTTTCATCTGAAGGAAGAGGATGATACACTGAAGATATGCTATCTGAGAAATTGGAGAAATATACTTTCTGAGAAATTGGAGAAATATATTTAAAAGAACTGTCGCGTCTTCATGATTTTCGGTTGTACCTGACATAGTCTGTCGTTGTAGTACCTATTGTGATTGTAGAGTTTAATGTATTGTATTGTATATTAAGTGTTGGTTTGTAGTTGGATGAGAATGAATTGTAAAGTATTTATTGAATGGTTATAGTAGCACTTGCACTTGCACTTTAAAGAATTTCTCACTTGATTAAATAATTGGTGTGAACCGTAAGTTTTGTTAGTTACCCGTGGGGTTTTCCCTCCCAGTGCATTTTGAACTGAAAGCATAGCCGCAGGAAATGACATAGGTTCTGCTGGACCCTGTTGCAGTGGTTTCTCCCCATCAAGTTGGGTTATGGAGGGAGAGTGGTTTTGAGCTGGTAGTTATGATAATCTTGTCTAGTGTGGGCTTCTTTTTCCATGCTCTGTTGTGTCCTCCTACTATGTAACCTGAATATGTTCTAAAATTTAGAGTTTGTCCTTTTCAAAAAAGAAATATATTTTTTAAAGATTCTCTGATGTGTAGTTAATTGTGTAGTGCTTTTGAGTGGGGGACAATTAGTGTGATATGTTGTGATTTGTTGACCTATTGTAACTTGAAAGTGATAAAATAAAGTTTTTTTAAGCTTGAATCATTGTGTGTGTGTTCCCTTCTTTGATGTGAGGTTGGTTCCCATCATTGGGAACAATGGGGCAGGCTGGCCAGCCTTCTCTGTAGGTGGTGGTGGGGGGTCAGGGGGTGGTTGTCTGTGTGCCAGGTCAGGTGCTCTTTCCCAGGGATGAGTTGGCACTCAGGACAGGAGTGTTCCCATTGTGGCACCCCTGGGCTATGCGGATTTGCCCTGGGAACGAGAGTTAGGAACTTCCCAAAGGGGGAGGGCTGTCCAGCCTGTTCCTGGGGTTATGGTGGGTGCTGGGGGTGCTGGGGCTGCTGGGGGTGGATTTGGGTCTGTGAGGGGCTAATGTTGGGATTTGGGCCTGTGTGTGGCAGCTGGGGGGGAATTGGGTTTGTATGGGGCAGTAGGGGGTGGACTTTGGGGGCTGAGAGCACCTACTTGGGGAGGCCATGAAATGCCCCCCCAAGTGGGAGCAGGCTGAGCCTTGGTGGGGGGTGGGAGGAAGGGTGGGAGAAGGGCCCCAGAGGGTTGGGGGGCATTTTGCATGCAAAATGCCACCCCTGGCAAACGAAGCCTGCCTCTTCATTTTTTCCCCATAGGAAATAATGAAGAAGAAGATGAGCAGCAGCAGGCTAACAATATGCTCACCCTTCACTTTCTTATGAGAGGATAGGGGGACCTGGTTTGGGGGGCCATAACATGGCCCCCCAAAGTCCAATCGGTCTGAAAATTGGAGGGTAGTTAGAGAGGAGTTAGAGGAAGGTCCCCACCAATTTTGGGTTGATTCGGTGGAAAAATGCCTCCCCCAGGCGTCCTAGAAGACGGAAGCATTTTCCCATTGAAGAAACCCGAAAGAAACCTGAAACAACCCGAAACAAACCCGAAACGCAAAACCCGAAATGGCTAGCCGTTTCGGGTTTTGCCTGTATACGAAAGAGATTCTTGTTTTGGGTAAACCCGAAACAAGAAACACGAAACAGTGTGCCTTTGCACACCCCTAATAGTTAACAATACAACCAAGACAGTTAAATTATTTTCTTTTATACATTGGTTGGGAATCAAAGAACTACACCCCTAGTCTCATGTGCCCAAGGAGGGTTTAGGCTCATGTATCTCAGATAGTTTCCCTCCATCTTGGGTATCTCAGATAGTTTCCCTCCAACTCGTGTATCTCAGATAGTTTCCCTCCATCTTTTATCCCTTTTAAAACTAAGGACAGTTGCAAAAGCAGTTTTTGATGCAACATGAGGGTCTGCTGTAAAAAGTAAAATCACACTAGAAATGTTCAAGTGTTTGGGCTTACCTAAAATTTCGACTGGAAGGAAAGGCAGCATGATATAGATCAGTCTTGTCAGATCTTGGAAGCTAAGCAGGGTTGGAAAGTGGATGGGGGACTGCAAAGGAAACCTCTGCAGAGGAAGGCAATGGCAAACCACCTCTGCTTTGCACTTGCTTTGAATGCCTCTTGCTGGGGTTACCATAAGTCAGTTCCAACTTGAAGGCACATGTGTGTGTTAAGTGCCATCAAGCATATGGTCCCTGGCTGTCTGCTCTGGGGGGCAGAGGGGAATGGAGAATGAAAAACCTCTAAAACATCCTATCCTTAACAGCCTTGCTCAGGTCTTGCATACTGGAGGCTCTGGCTTCCTTTACTGAGTCAAGCCATCTCATTTTGATGGCACACGTGTACATATGAAATTAAGGCTGCCAACTGCCTGGAGCAAAAGAGGCTTTAATAGAGGCTTACTGGGAGGTTATTTGCCAGGCAATGCTGTCATGTCATGAAAAGTTTCAACTGATCATTTCCACACATTTAGCCACTATTAAAAGGATAGGACATTTTCCTACCTAAAATAGCTCTTTGGATTCCAGCTAGGGTTGCCAGCTCCAGGTTGGGAAATTCCTGGACATTTGGGGGCAGAACCTGGGGAAGGCAAAGTTTGGGGAGTGGAGAAAACTCAGTGAGCATGTGATGCCATAGGATCCATGCTTGAAGCACCCATTTTCTCCAGGGGAACTAATCTCTGCAGTCTGGAGATCAGTTGCAATACTGGGAGATCTCCATATCTCACCTGGAGGTTAGCAACCCTAATCCCAGCCATTGTAGACCATGTGCCCTAGTCCAGCAAGTGTTCACTGTGCCTGTAAAGAAGAGCATGCTCAGAAGGATGCTCTGCAACTGGCTCCTTCCCTTTCTATGACAATGCCAGCACATGGTGCTGACCAGAATTCTTACAGCACATGGCTCTGACCAAATACAATTCTTACATCTGGTGAAGTGGGCTCTATTCGCAAATACTTGGTAAGTAAATTAATAAGAAATCTATTTCAGTTTACCCCTGTTCCTTTACCTACAACAAAAGCAGGGGCAAAATGGGTTTTACAGTGGTGCTGGATTGGAAGTACTGGGATCACTGGTGCAGATTTTGATGACTTAAAAAAATTGTCATTTTTTCATATAACATAAAGCTTAATACCTACTGTAGCAAAGTAGTATTTATGAAGGAGCATTAGATATCCCACCAATCTTACTATATAAAAAGTAAGCCGTATTGGCAATGACTTGCAGGCACATTGCTGATGACTCTAGCCTCAAGGCTGTTGTGAAGCACCTGCTTGCCCTCGAGGGGGCCTGCCAAATCAATGGCCTAAGTACTCCTCCCCACGCCTCCCCTTAGCGCCCTCCTGCTCTGGCCTCCAGGCCACCTGGAAGCACCTGCTTGCCACCAGGATGAGGCCCACCAAATCAGTTTTCTAGAGCCTGTTGTATTTTTTCACACAACAGGCATTGCTTCTAGTACAACAACAACAACAACAACAACAACAATAACCTACTACTTCAATGTTTCCCAACTTTTTTCTATGGAGGAATCCCTTAATTAATTTTTAAATCCCAAGGAATCTCCACCTATGAAAATGTTTACAGGTCAGAAAAAGGTGATGGCAGGGAGTGCAATTCAATTACTGCTAAATTATTGCCAAGAAATGTATTAGTTAAAAGTTTATATATAAAAACATTACATTATCATGCATGTGAGGAATATCCATTTCTCTTCCTCTTTTCCAAACTTCTCCCCTCCTCAATCTGCAGTTTTAAACCTGCCATCGTTGTCCGCTTCATTAAATATTGTTGTTAAATTCAGTTATAGCTTGACTTGGTCACTGCAAGAACTGAGGCAGTCGGGGAGACAGGGAAGATAGTTTCATGAAGGGGGCATATAAGAAAAGCATCATGTCCCATTTGTTTCCCTGCACTTGTAATCCAACATATGCTATGAGTCCATGAGTAAATACAGCACATTGGTTAACATCATAAGTTACATGATGGAAAGACACAGGTTTACATTTGAGCTCAGCCTTGCACTCATAAGCCACTGTCTATTTGACAGTAATCAATGGTAACTATCCCACTTGGGTTTGATTGATGAAATCATTTACACTGTTGCCAGTCTAATATCAAAAGACCAAAAGAACATAACCTTGCAAGTAACAGATCTGAGTTTCTGGAAGCTTCTTCATCAGGCGACCCATAAAGAATTCACTTCCAAAATCTTCAGCACGAACGTAAACTCCATATTTTGGTATACCAACTTCATAGGGTGTGAACTCAACCCATTCTGTAGTTAGGAAGAATCACATTACATGTACAGTGCAACATTTACACCACGGAGCTTCAAATCAAGATACATTTACTCCCTTTCAATTGATAGGTAATCTACTTATTTCAGAAATTCATAGAACACTCTATTATAAAAGTTATACATATCAAGCAATTGTAATTACTAGGTAGGTCCTTGGTATATTGCCTAAACTAGCACTGTAGTTAAAGCCTGCTAGAGTTGTTCAACGCAAGATGAGTGGCTCTGATTAAAAGAATGATCGATTTCTCCTAAATTTTGAAATTGGTTGAAACATATTATCTTGCCACTTTACAGGTGGAATCTTTCATGCTATTCACCCTCTTGGATGTACACTGCTGCACAACTCTGAAACAGAGCATAGCTGAGGGATTTAAATTGGGGCTAGAGTAATTCTTTGCCTAATTGTGGCCCCTGGGTCTGCACATCTGTAGGGGCAGCATCATCTATATATGTGCATGTGATAAAGCTTATCATTGCACCTGATTGTGCCTGCAGCATAGTACGCTGAGGCACTTTTGTCCACCCCCCCCATGCCTTTTCAAGTGTTGCAAGGGGCTGTGCAAGGGGAAGCAGCTGTTTCAGCACTTTAAAAAGTGTATGAATGAGAACAAGATGCCTCAACCCACTGTACAGCAGCATGATCAGGACTGGACTGTAGCAGCATTTTTAAAATCCCTTTAAAATGGTTGGACCTGTTGCTGCATCTAGTTTGGTCCAGATATGGAGGTGGCTTTTAAAGTAAATGCAATCACATGCCAGATATCTGTACCCTCTTCCTGCCAAATAAAAGCACCAAGATGTGAGGATGCCCACATGTAGATGCATCTGACGAAGAGAGCTGTGGTTCTCGAAAGCTTATGCCTCAATAAAGTTGGTTAGTTTTAAAGGTGCTACTGGACTTTTTACTGTTTTACCACTACAGACTAGCATGGCTAACACCTCTGGATCTATGTAGATGTAGAAATTTATTCATATACTGCTACCGTTGAAATCCATAGTACTGTACTTTTCTTTCACATTGATTGCAGTGTAGATTGGTAAAGGATTCTGACCCTCATTCACTGCTTGCTGTTGATCAGATAGCTTATGTTTGTCTTTCTGTTTTTTTTAAAAAAATAAGAGATTCATCAAATACAAATCAAATATATGAAAGATAATTCTAAGAATACTTGAGCACAGGATATTTTATGCTAGAAAACAAGCATAACCTATTCTGGAATTGTAAAAAATGCTTATCTCCAAATGCTTAATGAGCTTTCATTATTTCAATACAGCTTATACAGCATAGGAAAAATACACAGGATGTGTGCTCTAGCCCCCATTTCTTAGCCTGGATTTGTAAGAGACATTATTCGATCCAAAGGAAACCAGAGATTTGTAGTAACCTATTTCTGTGTAAGACATCTAATCAAATAATCTTAGGATTCAAACACTATATCCAAAAGGAGTTTCCCAAAAACCAATCATTAATTTTGTGCATATGGTCACATAATCAGTACAACAGGAGTGTAAAATGCTAGAGATTTCAAACCATGGGCAGTAAAGACTCAGACGTCTCTGTACTACCATGCAACATTGCCAGATTGCCTGATTTCTGCTTCTGCTGTGCTTCACAGTGAACACTTTATATGAGGAAGGCCCATTGCATAGACTTGAGTAGAATTCTAAGTAGACTTGCTCAAGATTTCCCCTTCAATTACAGAAGCACAGACTGCAGTTCCTGGCAGCTATTAACTTAGAATGCATAAGAAGATGAAAAATCAGGAGTAAAAATTTCTCTGGTGTCAGAGAATCCTCAAGACCTGTGGGGGAAAGACTTTGGAGGAAGAAGTCCTGTTAAAACATTTGCTATTTCAATAACAATGTGTGGTTCATAATGCTTCATGGGCCAATCTTAAGAACACTATCCTGAGAGTAAGCCCCATTGAACATCTCTGAGTAAGATTCTGAACAGACTGTCTTAGGATTCCTTTGTCACAATCACTGATGAACAGAAAGAAATAATTATTTAAAATATTTATATACCACACTCTCAAAGGAAGCTTGCACACTCAGCATGGGCTGTGTAACTATGAGGGCGAGGCTGAGGTGGAGGCAAGGTTCAGTGACAGAAGAGGAGGAGTGGCAGGAAGCCTCTTCCGAGAGTGACAATGTGGTTGGCGCCATTGCAGAAGCACACCGGCAGAAACAGGACACTTTCCCACCCACCCACTGTTCTTCCTGGGCGGCCTGTGGTCCTGTCACAACTTTATGGGTTTGGCGGTTTTGAGGCATGCGGGCGGCTCATCCCTGCAGAAAAAGGGCTTGCCAGCAATGCTGATGACAGAACACCACTTGCTGTCCTGTGGGCCAGCATTGGGCTGGGGTGTTATGCATCAAACAGCAAGGGGCCTTCCGACACCAAAGGTTCCACTGCCCATATGCCTGGCCAATACTCCAATCTGGCTGTAATCAATACAATTGTGGCCATTCCAACCAAACAGAGATGTTTGTCTATCATTTGCCAGAACCTAGCCAGAAAATAGCACATAGGTAGCAAAATAATTCTTGAGGCAGCTTCCAACATCAATACAGTCCAGTGCAATTGCAAAAAATTAATACAATCAAGTAATAAAACTGGGTTTGTAAGGAAATGGTTCAGAGAGATGCACTGGAATGTATGTACAGTACTATGCGCTATCTGTTGTTGTAAGTATGCATATGTGTAATATGTCATTATTCTATCAGATTTCTGCTTGTTTTCAAATTTCTGCAATCCTCACCCTATTGTATTCTTTATGTCAGGGCTTGCCACAGCTGCCACTGGGCGTGGCACTGGGCAGTCTGCCCCTGACGTCACAGGGGGGCCAGGGATTCTGCAGGACCCTGCTCTGTGGAAGGAGGGGCGGTATACCTCACCCTGACTCCCTCTCAATCCACTCGCTGGCCTGCTCAACCTGGCCTGCTTACCCCCTGCATCTTCCACCATCTCTTCCTCCCAAGACTCTCCTTCAAGCCTCCACTCTCCTTCTTGCCTTTTCCTTGGCTTCTCTCCACTCCAACTCTGCTCCATCACTCCTACTCAAAACCCACCACCCCAGAACTCTTCCCAGCCACCCTTTATAGGGTTTCCTTTCTCCACCCCACCCTCCTTCCAGGCTTGTTCCCTCTCCTGACTGGGCCCAGCTGTGCATTCCTCCAGGTGTTTTCCTCCAACCACTAATCCTTCCTGGGCTCTTTTGCCTTGCTGGCAGGGTGGGGTTGAGTGTGAGCCATCCCCAGCTGAGGGCTCCTTGGCCTTGCTCACGAGGAGCTGCCCCAGCCAGCCTCTGTGCTATTGGGCTTGCCTGGCCTTGCTCACGAGGAGCTGCCCCAGCCAGCCTCTGAGCTACTGAGCTCGCCTGGCCCTGCTCACGAGGAGCTGCCTTAGCCAGCCTCTGAGCTACTGAGCTTGCCTGGCCCTGCTCACGAGGAGCTGCCTTAGCCAGCTTCTGCGCTGCCTGCTCAGCAATGCTGGGCGGGGCTACCCATCCCCTCCCCCAGAATGCCTGTGGCAGCCCCCCCTGGAGAGGCTTGGCTTCTAGCAACTCCTGAGCCAGGCTGCTGTCTTCTAGCCATGGTGTGGCTCTGGGCTGCAGCGGCGTCCTCTCCCTGCCAGGTAAGGGCTCTGCTTGGGCTGCTGCTGCTGGACCCACCTTCCCCCTGCTATGGCCCTTTTCCTCCAGCCTGCTTAGCCCCCTCTCTTTCCCCTGGAAGGTGGGGCTGGCTGGTCTCTCCTTGCCCCCTCCACCCCTCTGAGGTCCTGGCCTTTTGCCCCTTCCCCCTGGAGTAGGTAGGTTCTGGCCCTGGTTGCCGGCTTGGGGGGTGGAGTTGCTGCCACCCTTTTGTCCCCTGCTGTTCCCTCTTGTCAAGTCTGGGGGCTGGGGCTCAGACCCCGGACACTTTATTGAATGTCTATTGAATTTCCCAGCTGCTCATTGTACTGCCCTGCCCTGTGTAATCTGCCTTCAGTCTCTGTGAGAAAGGTGGATGATAGATAGATAATTAACATTAGACTAAAAATTACTACAGCTAAATATGTAGTCTAACTACCCAGCACCCAGAAACTTAAAATATTTGTTAAAAAAAAATTGACAGCATTTATAAGACTGCAATCAGAAAATCTGAAGATATAGAGACTCCCATCATGACAAAACATGTTAAATAAAAGTATAATCAAGAATTCATAAATGCTTGAGCAAATAAAAAAAGCTGTGGCCTGGTGATGGGGAGGGCATTCTACAAGATAAGCGCCACTTATCTTTACAGCCAATCACCTGGAGACAGCAATATGTGAACCAGGGCCTGAAGAAATTCAACTGCTGAGAAGGCTAATGTGTGAGTAGGATTGTTTAGGTCTTTAAAGTAGAGCTAGTTCAACATCCCAAGCAACCTAAGTAGCCACTTGTAGTACCAAACTGGCAGAGGCTGATGTGCAGGAGGAATCGACTGATGTAGCTTTGGCTAGTCATCATCATCTGAACTCATACCACTGCCATCTCTGTCCCAGACCAGCTGTAGAGATGCTGCAACCTTCCTTAGCAGTGGTAAGGGCATCCTCCATGTGTCACTACAAGATTCCAAGACAGGCTGCAGAACCCACTGGAGCATCACTGGAGGAGGTGCATGCTCCCTCCACCCATCATTGGTGTTTGGCTTCAAGATGGCTTGCAAAGCATCTCTGCTGGAGCCAGTGGAGGGAGCATGGAATGAGGATTCTCTGTTTTAAGCCAGCCCTGAAAGTAAGGATTCATTCAGGATTGAGTCTTGAAATAAATTGGCAATTGGGGGAATATTATTGTGGTAAACCAATGAAGCAGTATTGCAGCTACCAGTTCAGCAGGTTACATTATGGGTTTGACTTTGCCTTATCAAGCTGTTGTACTGGCTTGGCACCTCAGTTTAGGTAAACTCAGGTATAGACGAACCTGTTCAAGTTCCCTTCCTGCTTCCTGCCAACACTGATTTCCCTGGGTCTGCTAGGAAATTTTTCAGCCTTATCAGAAACCTGGACCAGTTCTCAGCCTCATCCTATTAAAAACATCTTTGCCACAGTAAACAGAAGAGTAGGTTAGCTTGTAAAAAGCAAAATGTTAAATCCAGTCAGAAACTGTCATACATTTAAAAGAATCATTTACTATTTGATGATTTAAAAGAACGTGATTCTACAATGCTGAAATAATAATTAAAAACTACCCAAACGTTCCTAACTTCTATGTATGTGGTCTCTATATTTATCAGGCTAAAGTAGATGAGCTTATTTAAATTCCAGATTTCAGAAATCCCTATTGGATTCTGTTCCAACTTGCCTCCCGCTGACATGTCAGTTTGCATGATTCAAACTTATCCCAACAAAATATAGAAACAATGGGGAGAGACAATTCTGTCTTCAGAGGAAAAGTTAAAACAATACATACTTTTGAAATATAGATACTTCAAAATCAAGATTTTTTTAAAAGGAAAAAAATAAAAAATGCAAAAAATTGGTTCAGAAGGGCAACTTCCAAAGAGAACCAAATATTTAACTTGAGTTTTACTCCAAACATCCTCCACTTTTGCTCCCTTTTGCTCTCCAAAATCAGCACATATACAAGGTGCTATAACACTTCAAAATGTACTTCTTTTGTAGTTCAGCATGTGTTCAGCAACTGCAAGAAAAATTGTCTGGATATTGCAATCCATTATATTTTCATAGCATTTTTAGGTGAACCACACCTATAACTGGATCTACTTTTCCACAGGAGATAATGCGCATGGAAATGCTTGAAAATTTAGAAATTTCCTATAAATGGTTGGCTATCAGTGTTGGCACACTGCACTCCATATTTTAGAAAGAGATTTTGAGCATTGAAATGAGGCCTTCATGACTGTTTTAAGTAGAATATATCTCATTCTATGACAACAAGAATTAGCACACATTTTTTAGGAAACATGATTGTGATGGACTGGTTTTTTTAAAAAGCCTGAAAGTGCTATACACACAGCTGAAGGACTGTTAAGGGTTAATCCCTCACAGAAACAGTGAATGACAGGCTACTCCAAGGCATCTGATTGGGTAGCATGAGCTGGAAAGAGGAGGGTTTGTTTTCAGCCCTAGCTGAGAGGAATTCAGTGTGGAGAGTTGGGAGACAGAGAGCTAAGTTACAAGAGACAAATTATATGAGGAGGAGCACATGAAGGGAGTCACAATGTTAGCCGGGAGGCTGAGTTTTAAAAGAGATTGGAAAGCTCTGTCAAATTCCCCCCTCTACAGAGCCAGGGATATTGCTGCTCAGAGGGTTTGTTAATTTCCTCTTTGCCTCCCAAAGGCTCTATCAGTTTCACCTCCCCTTCTAACAGGGGAAGAGGATATAAACAAATCCTCTGAGCAGCATCTCTCTGGCTCTGTAGAGAGGGGAAATTGACAGAGCTTTCAGATCTCTTTTAAAACTCAGCTTCCCAGATAACACTGAGACTCTTTTCACATGCTCCTCCTCGTGTAATTTGTTTCTTGTAGCTTGGCATAGAGTTCTAACAGATAGCAGCTTAACACTGACAGGAGATCTGGGGGGAAGTTGGCAAGGAAGTTTGGAAAGCAGGTGCAGACTCAAAGTTTGGACCAAAAAAGGGCACTAGATCTTCTAAGGAGAGGAGAGTTTTCCTACCCAGTCAAACAGAGGATAACTTTCAAGAGTGAAGAGATCCCTGGTTGGGTATGGTTGGAAACTGCCTGTAGAGACCTTCAGATTCAGTTAACAACTGAAGGAAAGCACTGGTGTGTGAAGAGAAGGGGTTGGGGTACTAGGAAGTGGGTACCAGCCTTCTTACACCCCAAAGAGACAGAGAATACACAGGATAAAAGCCTTTGAACATGAGAATTTAAGTATCTATGAAGATCATAAGAACTAAAGTCTGTGCATGTACTGATTTTACCTCAGCGATATCTATGTTGAATTACCGCCAAAATTTTCAACCCCTGATTTCACCTGACCTTTCCCCTCTAAAATAAATAAAATAGTTATTTTTGAATTTTAAAAATGCCTATGGTGCCATTTCCACTGTTTAAGAGTAAAGAAGAGGGAAAGGGGAGGAGGTAACGTCATAATGACCTTGAACAAATTTTGGAGGGCTGTGGGCCTTCCTTCAGCCATAGATATTTATTTTTAAAATGCTATAAATAAGTTTCAAAAAGTATAACTCTGCAAAAAGTGAACAAAATCCATGAAATTCATTTGCTAAATATTTTCTTTTGGTATGGAATGAGTCCATTGCTTCCCCAGCTCGCAGCCATCAAAAGTAGTATTGTGCCATCCATTACTTATTAACTTTTCTAGAGGAAACTGATTTGTTTCAAATTTGTGTCTATCCATCCCCAAAAAGGCTTATGAACTTTGAAGGAAAAAGCTAAATATTTAAAAAAGACAAAACTCTTCCTAAACTATAAAACATTATATTTTTATCCCATCCTTCCTCCAAAGTTCTCTTACTGGTACATATATTTCTCATCTGCTCTGCTTTGTCTTCATGACAACCCTATGGATTAGACTAGGCTGAGATGGAATGACTAGCCCAAGATCATCTAGCAAGCATCATGCTTGAGTAGGATTTGACCCAAAGTTTCCTTCCTCCTAGTCAGATACTCTGACCACTATTAGCACACTGACTTTTCAGTGTGATATAATGTAAATCTGGCTAATTATTATCTGGAGGCTGGCAGCCCTCTAGCTACCTGAAGCCTCCATGTTCAAAATGAGGTTTTTCTATTAGCCAGTATAATTGTTAGCCATTGGAATACAGAAGAATTTGTTCATTCTCTTTTGACACTGCCACAGGAGACAGATGACATTTTTTTCAGAAACCCATGGGCAGTCTGAAATAGCGATTGCTGCTTGTGGTGTATACTCCTATCCCACATTCATATCTGGTAAACAGACATATTTTGGAAACCTCAAAAACTGTTTCACCTGCAGTAACTGTTTTCCTTATATACCCCAAGAAATTATGTCTCTCAAAATTCTTTAAAGTTCAATGTTCTTATACAAGTATCCAGCTTATGCAGACCAGTAATAACTCCTTTCCCTGCCTGGGCCTGAGTTTTTAAATGCATAAATGCCCCTCTTGTATGGATGACCATTCTTACGCATAATTATAGAACTCACAAATGTGTGTCATTTAACCAAATGCTAAGTGAACACAGGAAATAGTGAAGATAACATACCCCATCATTTAAGAAATATTCAATAAGAAGCCCCCATAGATCTATACAGGATGTTTTTTGTCCTTCTTGTTTCCGTTGAAGCAGCTGCCTGTTGTAATATTTCAGACGCTCCATGGAAAAGCAATCTGTCTTGCTTTTGGTCACGTGTCTTTTCGTTTCACTGATTTGCTCATCCAGATCCTTCTGTGACCAATAAGCATCTTTGTATAAATTTGCCATGGTCCTGAAAATATAAAAATGAAATGAAAATGAAAAAGAGAAGCATAAGAACACAAGAAGAGCCAAGCAGCCATGCTGCATCAGACCAAGGGTCTAGTCTAGTACTGTTTTCAGGATAATAAGGAGCCTTCATGAAGTCTGCAAGCAGGGCATAAAGGCAATCCCCTTATATTTGCCTCAGCATTTGGTATTGGAAAAAAAATCATTTGGCTATCATGCTAGTAGTTGTTAATAATGCATGAAAATTCCCCATCCGAGCCAGGGGCCATCACCACACCTTGTGGAAGTGAATTAATTCTTCCTTTAGTATACCTATACATTTCACTGGAAAAATCCAACATTATACAACTAAATATGTTCAGTCCAAACTATGTGTGACAATGTTAATAAACCTCTGTCATGTCCTTCTTGAGTAATCTTTTTTTCTCATTTAAACAGTCTCAAAAACTTTAACCTTTGCCATAGGAAATGTTTTCAAATACCTTCATAATTTCCAGAGTTTTTTTCTGTACCTTTCCAGCTATCATGTATCCTTTTTGCGATCGGTGATCACAACTCTACCTAATCATCCAAATGCAACCATATAATGATATATATGTGTTAAAATGTGTATATTTTCTGCCGATGCTGTGCTCAAGGTAATTTACAAATGCAATTAACATAATAACTATATCTGTAGCAACTTGGAAATGAAAGGAACTGTTGCCAATGAACTGGTACAAATGTATCTGGAATGTGTCAATTTAAAATGATTGATTATAAAAAGTAAAAGGAAAGATCTTTATCAAATGTGTGTTATGTGTCATCAAGTTGCTTCTAACTTACGGCAATCCTATGAATTAATGACATTCAAAATGTCCTATCATAGGCTGAATCCACACTTACCCGGCACAGCGATAAGAAGGCAGAGTGAGAGCGTCTTTCTGCCGCGACTTATGATGTCATCGCACCATGATGCCGCTCTCGTGGCGTGATGACATCATAACATGCGCCAGAAAGACGCTTTCACTCCGCCTGCTTATCGCTGTGCCGGGTAAGTGTGAATTCAGCCATTGAGAACCTTGCTCCGGTCTTGAATTCTGAAGGCTTGGCTTCCATTATCAAGTCAATCCATTTCATGTTAGGTCTTTTCCTACTGCCTTTAATTTTTCTTTTGTCAAAAAGGTTTGTTAAAACTGGGCTTTATTTATAGAACATTGGGATACAACATTCTATTGCTGTATAAGTCCACTTGCTCTTTGATATAAAATTTAATTAAAATATTAAAATAATAAATATTTGATATTGAAAAACCTTTCCTAATAATTTCTAATTGGATACGCCTAAACAAACATTAGAAGGTGGACTGTCTCTTTATCAAACTTTTAAAAATCCATCATTTCCATCCACATTCTATTTGTTTTATTCCTCAAATCCTTAAAATAAAATTCCTCAGACTGAGAAGCTTTAATCACATTGCAGCAGAAATGACTTCGGATCAATCTCAAACATGGGTTCCTAGTGTGGTGCCCACCAACACCTTTCTTGGTGCCCAACAAGTGATTTTAGAAAGTGTGTACAGTTCTTGCCCAGCAAGATTTCTGATTGGTCACTTGAGATCTGATTAAAATAATGGTGTCTCAGCAGCAGCTGCCACCACAGTATTGGTTTTATTCTTCCTCATTCCTTTTTCTCAATTTATTTTTTTAAATCACCCATCCTCTCTCCTCTGTGTGGTTGGCTCCACCCTGTGGCAGCAATTTGTGGTTAACTTCACCTCCTGGTTGGCGCCACCTCCTGGCAGCCATTTTGTGGTAGTGCCCATCACTCTGTGCCAGAATTCCAAAAGTGCTACACCTCTGAAGACGCCAGTCACAGCTGCTGTTGAAATGTCAGGAACTACAATGCCAAGACCACGGCAATACAGCCTGGAAAATCCACAACAACCATCATTCTCTGGCCATGAAAGCCTTCGACAATATATCGAATTCCAAAAGTGTCAACAAGATAAAAAATTTGGAGACTCTTGATCTAAAAGTTCCAGTAGCTGATCTATATGCTTTTAACTAATCTTGAGAGGTCTTCTCTTCTTACAAACTGCATGATTTACATGTGAGGTCCTCTTTTAACACAGAGAAATGCCTTTTTGCCTGTCATGAGACATATAAAATGACACAGACATTTCTTATTTGAATATGGTTTTAAAATTAAAAGATGTAGTGGGTGAGTAGATGTAGTACTTGATAAATAGTTGCCATTCGTAACCTTTTCTACATATACTGTAACAACTAGGCTCTTTCTCTGAGCCTTCTCCCATACCAGGAAGTTTTTCATGTCCCAGTCTCCATATTTTCAGAGCGAAGAGTCAGGAAACTGGAACATGTCTATGAAGAGTGCCATGTATCATAATGAGAATTTAGAAAGATCCTTCCAAGTTCCACAGAGAACTGTTCCCAGCCACTAGTCAAGGAAGTGAACAGGTTTTATTTACTTATATGCAACTTGGAGCTAGAGGCCCCCTGACTGCAAAAACTACCGCAACCTGTTTAAAAACTACAACCCAGCTTCCACTTTCCACTTGGATTGCTAACTCAAGGTTAGGAAATTCCTGGAGAGGACAGGGTTTGGAGAGGGACTTCAGTGGGATATAATGCATAGAGTCCATCCTCCAAAGTAACTTTCTCCTAGACAATTGATGTCTGTCATCTGGAGATTAATTGTAATTTAGGGAGCTCTGAAGACTGCACCTGGAGGTTGGCAAGCCTACTTCTCATGCTACCAGGAGGCAAATGGCCTCTTCGCTGGTGGCCAATCTCCAGGTGGGACTTTGACTTCTCCCAGAATAACATGATCTACAGACTACAAAGATCAGTTTCCTCAAAGAAAATGGCAGCTTCAGAGGGCAGACCCTACGGCATGCTATAGATTCTAGGTTAAAATCTTCCCCAAATTTTCCCCGCCACCACTCCATCCCTGGATCTCTAGGAATTTTCCAGGCCAAAGTTGGCAACCCTTCCCGTCACGCACACATTAACTCTTCCAAAATTGTATAATTCTTTGTAACTGTTTACACAAAGACGGTAAGAGACAATTTATCAATTTATTTTGAATGTGAGGTCATATTTATACTAGCAGTCCTTCAATGTAAACAACGATAATAAAATGTTTTACACATTTATGTTTTGATTGCAAGTTGATTTTTACAACTTTCATATTTTTAAAAGTTATATATAAAAACTGATGGATTACATCACTTTTTAACTCCTTTTACTTTTTTCATTGCAGCTTTCTGAGATTGCACATGTGGGTGGACTATATTTATCTTGGAAAATTGTGCTATTATAAATTATGCTGACTTTTTTTGTCCATTTGGCTCAAAATACACATTGGATATGTGAATAGGTTAGTTGCACACCCAGACAGCTAGACACTTGTAAGTTGCTGTGTGGAAAAAAAACTTCAAGGTTGTTTTGTTGCTATGATACACATTTATATAACCAGTTATTAAATGGTGATGTGAGTCTGGTTGATGTGGACTGTGTGTTTGAGAGAAGTGATCTGAGGACCAAATATTAGCCCAGAACTTCTGTTGTGCCTTTTGGTGTTGTTATGAATCCTGAGGGAGACTTCCACCAGATAGGGTTCCTTGAGCCATAACTACATCTGCAGTCTTGCAGCTATTTAATCATACATACCCTACTCTTGCAACTATGATAACAACTAAGCCTTTTCAATTTGAAGACTGGAAAATCAGGTCAAGCGCCTATCTAGTCTAAGACTCTCCTGGATAGATTCCTTTCTGGACAAAATTCAGTCATCCTGGGCACTGGCAACAGCCACTCAAGCCAGTGGCCACTCTTTGCCTCCTCGGAAGGAGGAAGGCAGAAGGCGTACCCTGGCATCTGGGGCTTTAGCATGGGGGCAGAGTCTGTAGCCTTATCCGGCTTCTCCGCCCCCGTTGCTCTCAGTTGCACCTCATGCTTGGCCTGAGCAGAGCCATCTCAAGCTCTCTCAGCTGAGCTCCTCTGAGGCTGGTTTTACTGAAGGCCCTCAGGGCTATGCGGCGACAGGTGTATGCAGCTGGAAGAACTGCAGGTTTGGCCATGAATGGCCAATCTGCAGGGGACCGTACTCATTCACTGCCTGCAAATGACAGAAGTCATTTGCCAAGAGAGGTGGTGGACCTGTGGAGCAGCAGGGTCCTGGAAAAGGGCCCCAGCCCAATATAAGTGAGGGTACTTGAAGCTATGTTGGCTGACTACCCTAGGTGGGCTGACGCCCAGTTTTTGTTGCAACGTTTCCAGTTTGGTTTTTGGATCCCATTTCAGGGACCTAGAAATGCCTTCATGTCACCCAACCTATGTTCATTGGTTGGCATGGAGGAAATTGCTAGGGCCAAGATAGCGAAGGAATGTGTCAAGGGTAGGGTTTGGGGCCCTTTCCCCTCCTCTCCTGTTGCCGGTGAGTACCAGCTGATTCACCATTTGCCTTATCCCAGGGGTGGTTCTGTAAATGACGCTATACCTGAGCACTTGTGCTCGGTGCGTTATACCTTCTTTGACCAGGCGGTCAAAGTGGTTAGGAGGTGCGGCCTGGAAGTGGAGATAGTGAAATGCAACATTAAGTTGGCGTTTCGCCTCCTCCCAGTCCACCCTGAAGACTTTGAACTTCTTGGGCTTGCCTTTGAGAGTCAATTTCAACAGGGACCTCCCAATGGGGTGTTCCATCTCATGTGCAGTTTTTGAGCATTTTAGTATGTTCCTGGAATGGGCCTTGCATTGTAGGCAGTGATGCCTATGCGACACAGCTCATTATTTAGATTATTACTTTCTGGTGGGGCCCTTGCAGTCTGGGCAATGTGCTCATCTTTTGGATGACTTTATCCATCTTGCAGATGAACTGGGGGTCCCCCTTGCACATGAAAAGGAGGGCCCAGCGACTGTCCTGACCTTCCTAGGTATAGAATTGGACATAGAACTACAAACCTCTAGACTGCCAGCTGAAAAGCTTCAAGAATTGAGGGCCCACCTGCAGACCCTTATAGGGAGTGGTAAGTTGTCTTTATTGGAGGTGCAACAGGTTGTAGGTCACCTTAATTTTGCATGCAGGGTGGAAGTGCCAGGTAGAGCTTTTTTAAGGTGCCTCTGTGACACAATGGGGACTCTTAGGCTCCCCCAGCATAGGATGCGTATCTCTGCTGATATGAGGGAGGATCTTGAGGTTTGGCACCAGTTTTTGGGTGGCTTTAATGGGGTTTCCTTTTGGAGATGGGACATGTTGTTAGAGGGGGACCTACCAGTTTCCTCTGATGCATCTGGTTCCACCAGATTTGGAGTTTATTTCAGGGGGCATTGGGGTGCTGCTCGCTGGTCTGCCGATTGGGTGGACGCAGGTCAGAGTAGAGACCTAATTTTCCTTGAATTTTTCCCAATCTTAGTGGCAGTTTACTTCTGGGGGTAGGAGCTAGCTAACCACTCAGTGCACTTTTGGTGCAATAATATGGCAGTGGTTCAGGTAGTGAACTCCCCCTCTTCAAAATCGACCCACTATTTCAGGATAGGCGCTGCATCTATGGCCACAGCAATGGGCTTCTCAGGGCCAGAAATTCAGAGGGTGGGCCGATGGCATTCTGCTTATAAAACATACGTGCGGCCTTTGAACAGTGGTCAATTGTTTTGACATTGTTTCTTTTTTAGGTGCTGTGGTTTGACAGGAGAGGCTGTGAATCCTCATCTGTGGCCACAGCATGGTCTTTTGGGCAGCGCACCAAGCAAAGAGAACAGGTCCCAGATTGGACTCAGCCAATGGGCCACTGTTGAATGGCAGGGCAGAAGAGGCCTGCGCTGGTCTGGGTTGCTGCTACTCTTGTTCGAGGGCAGGAGTACCCCTCCGCCTCATATCCTGGTCATTCACCTGAGAAGTAATGACCTTGGTCATGACCCTGTCATGGCAGGCATGGGACGACTTGCTGGAGATTAGCAAGCATTGGCCCGGCATCCTGATTTTTTGGTCTGCAATGTTTCTGCACCAGCTGTGGCAGGATGCATTGGACCACAAGGCTGTAGGATGGGCTAGGTGGAAGGCCAACAGAGCCCTATTCAAGGCAATGACAGGGGAGTTGGGGATTTATTTGCCCCATCCACAAATTTGGGCTGAGTTTGCAGACCTCTACTGAGGGGATGGTGTGCACCTCTCTATGAGAGGCAATAGTATATTTTTGAATGACCTGTGGCAAGGGCTTAGGTCGGCCTTAAGCCGTGGGGCATGGAGGCTTGGCCTCTGCAGTGGCAGGATTTAAGTTAGGGGAAAATTTGAGTGGGCTGGTGAGAACCCTTGGCACCTCCCCATTGGTGGGGAATAGGGGTCTGTCAGGAGTGGCTGGCTGCTCAATGGTCGAATTGCAAGGACAGACACCCTGGTGGGGAATCCCTGGACAAGCCAATCTCCCCCCACTGCTTTACGGCCAGGTGGGGGCACTTTCATGGGGTGAACTACTTCGCCTGGCCAGGCCAGGTCCCAGCCATACAATGGATGGCTCACACCCGGGGCAGCGGGTGTCTCGCCCAGACAGGTCAGGGCAGAGGTCCAGGAGTGACCCCAGGGCCTGACCTGTACCTCTAGTTAGGCCTTTGCTGTAGTTGATGTTTGCATATTGAAACTTTAATAAAGTGGCCCATTTTAGAATCCAAATGTTGTGTCTGCCTTTCATTCCGACTGAGGTGGTAATGGACCAGTTTACTATGTCAGCCTTCTGTTCCCACAGTGAAACTCCCAAGACTGTATATGTTTTTGTACCTCAACTGAGGTTATCCTGAGACGCTCTGTGAGCCCTGGGATCACAAGCTCTCTCATATTCTATGTATTGTCAAAGGCTTTCACGGCTGGAGAACGATGGTTGTTGTGGGTTTTCCGGGCTGTATTGCCGTGGTCTTGGCATTGTAGTTCCTGACGTTTCACCAGCAGCTGTGGCTGGCATCTTCAGAGGTGTAGCACCAAAAGACAGAGATCTCTCAGTGTCACAGTGTGGAAAAGATGTGGGCAGGTCATTTGTATCTACTCTTACAGGATGACTCAGCTCAACCCCACCCCTCCTGAGTAGATACAAATGACCTGCCCACATCTTTTCCACACTGTGACACTGGGAGATCTCTGTCTTTTGGTGCTACACCTCTGAAGATGCCAGCCACAGCTGCTGGCGAAACGTCAGGAACTACAATGCCAAGACCACGGCAATACAGCCCGGAAAACCCACAACAACCATCTCTCATATTCTGCCTGAGTGACTCTTACACAAAGCTGCCTTTTTAAATATCTGTTTAAGATCTGCATCTAACTGTTCTTTTAATCTTGCAGTTCTTTTACATTTTGATGTTTTTAAGATACTGAGGTTTGAGGTCTTCTACTGCTGTTTTAACTTCTTTGGTGTTCTCTTATTCTATTGTTGTTGCTGTTTTCCTTTGTATTGTGTTTTTAAAGCTTGATTAATGTATGGATTTTATTTTTGTAAGCTACCTTGTAAATGCCCTGACCTGGATAGCCCAGGTGAGCCTGATCTTGTCAGATCTCAGAAGCTAAGCAGGGTCGGCCTTGGTTAGGGTTGCAGAGGTAGGCAATGGCAAACCACCTCTGTTAGTCACTTGCCATGAAAACCCCTCCAGGGGTCGCCATAAGTCAGTTATGGCTTGAGGGCACTCTCCTCCTCCACCACCACCATCTTGTAAATACTTGTATGGAGAGGCAGAATTGAAATATTTTTAATAAATACGTTTCCAAAAAAAATGGGAAGTCTTCAGCCCATTAAATAATGCTGGGGAATATGTGCAAGAATCATACATCAGTGTAGCTTTGTCACTTTAAGCACAGCCAAGTTTACTTCCAAGTTGCTACTTTTATAAAATAGTTTCAATAAAAAGCCACATCTGATGGGAAGATTTTACATTTGTTTTTCCATATGTACATTAAGATCTGAAGTTGGTTAATTGGAATATCAGAAAGGCTATTCCAGTTCATAGAAAAATGCATCTGGGCAATTTTTTCTAGTCACAGAAGTAGCTGGTACAGTCTTTGATGTGTCCTCCCTTCAGATGTTACACTACTCATGCAAGAATACTGCTTATGAGCAGAAGGGCCAGTGGGCTTCAATAATGTCTTCATACTCTAAATTCCACTGAACATTGTATGAATGGAGATTTCATCTCCACTTACACATGGAAGAAATGAATTCAAAGGAGAAAAAGTGATGGCTAAGGGCCAAGCTACAAGTGACAAATGACACTTGAATGGCAAGTGAACAGACTCACATGTATTCCTCCCTGTTCACTTGTGCTCCATTTGTGCTTCACTCGATCACGTAGGGCAAGTAAACAGGGAGGAATACACGTGACTCTGTTCACTTGCCATTCAAGTGTCATTCATCACTTGTAGCTTGGCCCTAAGAGAGATAATTTAAACCCAGATCTCCTGGGCACACCTGTACACTGAACTACACCAGTTCTTGTTTGTTAATTCAAATTAAGTTAGAAGGACTTCAAAACTAGACCTTATATAGGATTTTTTTTTTCATTTTAAGCTGCTCAGCAGCATTCAGAATGGCCAAATATAACCTCTACAACTCTAACTTACTATCCATGAGCTTACCATGTTGTGCCTGAAAAACCAGTCAAATATGTAGTACAATCTATTAAATTTAACTTCTTAAGAGCTTGTAGGCTTCCATACAATGCCGTCAATGATCTTGTACTGTTTCCTGTTGTCATGATTGCCACAACTGGAATCTAAAATACAGAAACAAGGCAAGAGCACAGAGAGATAACACAAGTTTGGGAGGAAGGTAAACATTTAAGTGAAGCCTTGTCCATTCTTCATGTTACTAATATTGGCACAAAAAAGGTCAAGGAGAACAAAATATTTCGTAATTTAAAAACATGTGATGATGGGTATGCCACAAGGACGCCATTATACTCCCTGTTCATATGGCACGTACGATGAAGGCTCTAGCTGACTGCTGTGGTATGATGAGATCTAGAAAAGTCATTGTGAAGCCAATCCATTTTTGGGACAAAAATACCATCAGTATTTTTGGTACCTCCTACCTGGTGGAACGCTCTGTCTACCAAGACCAGGGCCCAGCAGGATCTACTATCTTTCCGCCGGGCTTGTAAGACAGTGTTGTTCTGCCAGGCTTATGACTGGCAGGAGGATACAACATCTACCCCCCTCCCATGTGAGAGCTGCCCACCACTGTTCTTAAGCTGCTGCTATATTCAATTGTACTGTTGTATTATTTGTTATTGATTGTATTGCCACCATGAGGAAAAAGAGTGCTATTTTTTTAATGATATTTTTGTATGATGCTTTTAAATGTTTTAATATGGAATGTTTTAAATGTTCTTAATGTTGTTATCTACCCTGAGCCTGCTTGCAGGGAGGGCAGAATACAAATATGATATGAATAAATAAATAATAAATAAATAAATAGTATGGAAACATGCTTACAAGTTGTTAGCAAGAAAGGAACAAGTAACTGATAAAGGAGTGGCAAAGTATGGGAACATCATGTTGATTTGTTGTTATAAGAGTTCAAGAAGATGAAGAATTATCATGGGCTACATTCTGCATGATAATTTACAGTGGAGTCAGATATTACTTAATTACTTTATGTACAGTCCACCTTTCTCATTAAGTCTCAAAGTGGACTACAGGATCTAGACAACACAATCAGACTGCACAAGACAACCAGTGAACAATGCAATAGGACTAAGATTACAGAATAAGAGAACAATGTGAACAACAAACCATCTAAGGCAAGTATAAACAATACTGGTGGTGGAATTATAAGGTAAAAACAATGCCGTGAAAGCAGGTAATACCTGCAATGAACATTGCAGTAGTCTACCAACCAACTCCATCATAAATGTACCCTCTGGGGCTGTTCATCCTACTACAGGTCTACTATCTTTTTAAAAATGACCTTTTGAACATTACCATTTTGCACATTCTATGGAAGGACAAAAGTTTGGGAACCTTCCTGGCCTCCTCAGGCATGTACTCTCTTCTTTAGCTGGACAGTACTCTCTTCTTCCATGGTGCAATATCTATAAATGGTTTCCTTTCCTTGCCTACAGACAGCCCCCCAACCTTAAACGACTTCTCACCCACAATCATGAATCGGCCAGCAGAGTCACCAGCACAGGTACCAGGCCCTGCAACAAACCCAGATGCCAGCTCTGCCCCTATATCTACCCAGGGAATACAATTACAGGACCCAATGGCATCAACCACACTGTCTCTGGCTCTTACAGCTGCTCATCCTCCAATCTGATATATGCCCTCATGTGCCAACAATGTCCTTCTGCTCTGTACATTGGACAAACCAGCCAACCTCTACGCAAAAGAATAAATGGACACAAATCTGACATTAGAAATGGCAACATCTAGAAACCAGTGGGAGAACACTTCAATCTACCAGGACATTCCATCAAAGACTTAAAGGTCGCTGTAGTTCAACAGAAACCTTTCAAAAACAAAATCCAACGGGAGGCTGCTGAACTGGAATTCATATGCAAATTTGACTCTGTCAAGCTGGGGCTGAATAGGGACTATGAATGGTTATCACATTATCACAGGTAACAGATTTCCTTTACAGAGGCGGGGTCTGGGGGAGCCCAGTGGCACCTGGTGTGGGCTTCCAGGGACCACAGTTCTCTTTGTCAGATGCATCTGACGGGGATAGCTGTGGTTATCGAAGGCTTATACTACATTGGAATTGGATGGTCTGGTTGTTTTGTTGCTACAAACCAACACAAACTCCTTTGAAGCCTCACACAAGCCAATTAATCTCCACTCCAAAAGGAGATGTTTACATTTACTGGCAAAGGAATGTTTTGGTTGAACCCTCCCTCTCCCCCCCTAACTGCATCTTCTCTCTCCTCCTCTCCTCCCCCCTCCTCTTCTATATTTGACCAGTTTCTGTTCCATGCATCTGACGAAGAGAACTTGATTCTCGAAAGCTTATGCTACAATAAAATTGGTTAGTCTTAAAGGTGCTACTGTACTCTTTTTGATTTTGCTACTACAGACTAACACGGCTAACTCCTCTGGATCTATAAATGGTTGCCTCAGTCCTAATTGCACAGCTGCCTTAATTTTTGAGGCATCATCACACATTGCTACAGGGCATCCATTAGGAGGTCACTTATGTACTAACAAGTTCTCTCTGTCTTGGCCCTACAGTCACTACAGCCCATCTCCTTTTGTGACACTTATATCTTTTGTATCTCTCACGCATTCTCGCCCAACACTAACGAACTTTTAATGTATTATAACTGCCCTTGCATCCCAAACTGAAAACATGATACTCAGAAAATTTGTTAAACTAAGTTTTATTAATAGACGATATCACTATTATCTTAGCCCTTTTATGATAGGGTTTTCCTAACCTGGGCTAAAAGCAAGCAGGCAAACCCAGCCTGTCTCAGACTTCACTTCTGTAATACTGTTGTGCCTCATTTCTGATCTTTGGCACCTTGTTCTTATTTTTTATAATTATTATTGGTATATTATATTCCTGGATCTGTGTCTTTGCATAATATTACATTGACCACGGAGGAAGGCCTTTAAGGGCCAAAATGTGTTCGGTCCATCTGTTATTTGATAGTCCATCCATTGTCTATGAGATAGTATAAATTTGAATGTATTTGTTATTGGTCATTGGGTATTCCATCATTGTGTATGAAATATTATAATATTGTATGTATCTGTTATGCAGTCTGATATTCAGACTTTCTGCTTTTTAAATATTTAGTTGTTATTTATGTGTACATTCTATAATAAATATATGTAATTTTGTAACACTTTTGTAAAGTTAGCTTGACCTTCCTATTCCGCACACAAAAACATATATGCCAAAAGAGGGGCCTGGCAGTTGGCAATAGGGTTCAGGTAAAGCCCACGGGAACTTTAACCAGTTCTGTAACTGGTTAGTTATGAGAAGTTGGCTTGGGCAACTATCCTTAAAGTGCTTGCTATTTTTCAAATGCTTTTGTGCCAACAACTTGCATTGCTTCTGTACCCTCTACTTAGGACCCAACCAGTCATGGATTCAATATCTCCCCTCCCAGCAACGTAAAACAGGAATGCATGAACACATGAAGTTGTCTCATACCAAGCTAAATCCATGGGGTAGCACTATCACTATTGTCTGCTGTGACTGGCAGCCTCTAACCAGAGTCTCAGACAGAGGTTTTTCACATTAATTTCTACTTCATCCATCCTGCTGGAGTTTCTGGGGACTGAACCTCAGATTTTCTGTGCGCAAAGTACATTCTGTAGCTGAGCCATAAGGAGTCATCCCTTTAAACCAATCTGAGATGTCACCAAATCTCTATAAACAATCTGACAAAACAACAACAACAAAACCCTGCTTGCCCCCCCCCCAGCAACTGGCAACTCCCACATTGCCATGCAAAGAGGAGGATGGGTGGGTTGATGCAGTTAACAATGACGACTAAACATGCCTCCAACCACTTCTCCCATTAAGCTAAGGAACATGAGGTACCCAACCAGGTTACGATCCTCCAAGGAGTTTCATCCTCCATTTCAAAGTTGGGTGGGGGCAAAAACACCCTTCATGCTTTTCCAATTGTATGCTTAGTCAATTACTTGGCTCTAAAGCCTCTGAAGCACCATCTCTGTGTTATAAAAGTAATTGCTGCTGCTGGCATTGTGATGGAAATGCACAGGGATATTCAGAATTCTGTACCACATACCTCATGGTCCTGCAGGTCCCTTTCTAGTCCGAGAACTTTTTTCAGTGCCCCAGCAACAATGTTCTTTCTTTTGCCAAGGAAATCTTGCTCTTGTGGACACAGGTCATACCCCAAGCGCACATCTAGGACATTCTGACTGGAATACCAACAAAGACAAACAGGCTTGTGCATTGTATCTGGTCATTTAGAAGACATTTTACAACTTGAAAGTGTAACTGATCCAGGTATTTCTCTAAGACTGGAATTTGGAGACATGTTCCCAACAATACTGCAATAAACAATTACTGTAAAGTATGACAGAATAAGAATTACAGGGTTCTAGATCAAGACAAGATTCTCTAGAAAAGTCAATAATACTAGGGAAAGCGGAAGCCAGCAGGAAAAGAGGAAAACCTAAAACAATATGGCTTTACTTAATAAAAGAAGCCAAGTCCTCCAGTTTGCAAGATATAAGCAAGTCTGTTAAGATGTTCTAAAGGTCTTTCATTCATAGGGTCTCCATAGGCTGGAGGCAACTTGACGGCCCATACAGACACAATTCTTAGTGAGAGAGTTGGTGCACCTAACAGCTTGAGAACTGTTTGTAATCACACTTCTGTGGTGTTGTTCTGTTTAATGCCGGCTATATTCAGGAGTACTATGGAAAAGGTTGCACAATGTTTGTCCACTGCCTTGTTAAAAGCAATTACAATTTGCTACCCTGTAATTTTTATTCTGTCATATTTGTCTTTTTGGCTGTCCATGGTATCCGCAAAACTTTCTTCCAGCATCACATTTCAAATGAATCAATTTTCTTTCTGTCAGCTTTATCCTTAAGGATCTTTTCTAGTTATTTTTATTTATTTATTTATATTTATTTCAAATTTCTATTCCATGCTCCCCATGAGCAGACTGAGGGCAGATAACATATTAAAATACAAAATACAATAAAAACAACATATTAAAATACCATAAAAATCCATACACATTTAAAACAGGATGGTGGACAGCCTTCACAGGGAGGGTTAAGATTTTATACACCCCCCTTTTTTTTCAGACTGGTGGAGGCCCAGCCTCAGCCATATGCCTGGTGGAACAACTCTGTCTTCAACCAACTCTGCTTCAACCAACCAGTCACAGCTGCAAAAGCATGTTCCAGGACATCTGGGGCTGAGCCGGGCCGTCTGTCCATCATCAGATACAATTAAGTGTCATCTGCATATTGATGACACCGAAGTCCGAAACCGCACCAACTGGGCAAGGGGGCGCATGTAGATGTTAAACAATAATGAGGAGAGTATTGCTCCCTGTGGGACCCTGCACACCAAAGGGTGGAGGGATGACAATTTCTTCCCAAGCGCCACTCTCTGTCCCCAACCATGGAGAAAAGAGACAAGCCACTGTAAGACAGTCCCTCGTATCCCCACATCGGCGAGGCAGTGAGTCAGAAGATCGTAATTGACTGTATCAAACACTGCCGAAAGATCCAATAATATCAGCAGCGCTGAACTGCCTTGATCCAGATGTCTACGAAGATTGTCTGTGAGGGCGACCAGTGATGTCTTCGTCCCATGTCCCAGATGGAACCTGGACTGGAAGGGGTCTAGGGCCAAGACATCCTTCAGGAAGCCCTGAAGCTGTTCCACCACCGCCTGCTCAATCACCTTTCCCAGAAACGGGAGGTTCAAAACCGGGCGGTAATTCACTAGGTTGGTGGGGTCCAGCAATGGTTTCTTTAAAAGAGGCCTCACCACATTGTTCCCTCACAGCTGCTCTTCCAAGTCTCAATCATTTTCTGAATTCTTGGTTGCAGTCTCCCTTTTGGTTGATGATTGAGCCAAGGAATAAAAAATCTTGAACAATTTCAATTTCCTCATTTTCAGTTTTAAAATTGTATAATTCCTCAGTAGTCATGACTAAATTCTTGTTAAATTGATAGAAACATTTAAAATATTTAGTGACCATCACTGATTATAGGTATAGTATCCATAGCGCATTCAACAGATTATTAGCTTCCATTTTCAATAGAATAAATATCCTGCTTTTAATGGATGAACACACTGCTAACTACTAGGAATAATTTCCCAATAGATAAGGAGAGAAAATAGTTCATATTATAGTGATAATCATCTAAAAATGGTGGATCTCTTACCAGTCTTCTGTCTTTACATGCAAAGCAAATTCATTGTTCTGAGAATATAGAAAACAGATAAAACTTACATAATGCTATTGGAGTTTTTTATTCCCAGTAATCCCTTTTAACAGGGATTCTCTACCTTGTTGAGCCTGTGGACTCTTGGATTTTTGAGAAAACGCAATGGGTGCCACCACAAAATGGTTACCATGATAGGTAGAATTAGTCACAAAATGTCTGCCATTAGTAGGGCATTTACCAAATTTTCAGTTTTCAAGGCAAGCATCCTCCAACAATGCATCAATACAGATTATATTGCTTTGAATGGGCTAAGTTTGAGTTAGTACAGAATGCTGCAGCCAGAATGTTGACTTGAGTGGTCACAGGGACCATATCACTACAGTCTTGTTTAGAGACATAAAGGCCCAGGGGAAAGGGAAAATTCAGAAAAAACAATTTTTTTATTTTTTCCCCCAAGCACCCTCCTCCTCATTTTCTTTCTTTTTTTTAAACCTTATTTAAAAGAGCGGGAAAAGGCATTTGAAAGTGCATAAAGAATCTTGAACAGAATAATAGATTTAAGCTATAAGAAAAAATATAAGCAATATATATATATATATGACACAACAGGATTTCATATTACTCCTCTCCCTCTCCTTAATTACTTATACCCAAAATTGTATACTCAACATTCTGTATTCAGTTATATATATCACATTTTATATTCAACATTTTATTATCTTATTTTTATAATTGATCTATATTCATGTTAACTATTCCTGATTTTTCTTAATTTCCAGCTACATATTTAAAGAAATCTCTCCATTTTTCCTGGAATTCCTGTGTTGGTCTGTTGTGCATATAAGAAGTTAATTTATCCATAGAGGCAAATTCATACAATTTATTCATCCAGTCAATCACATCTGGAAAAATTCTGTCTTCCATTTTGCTGCATATACAACTCTTGCAGCTGTTACCAGATACTTAAAAAGTTCACCATGTGTTTTGGTAATATTACTCGATAAGATATTTAATAGCATATTTTTCGGATTCAACTCAAAGTGAAACTTTAATCTTTTACATCTCTTCACGTACTTTTATCCAATATCTTCTCATCCTCTTACATGCCTACCACATATGATAAAATGTTGCATCTCTGCATTGACATTTCCAACACTGCCCACTACAGTCTTTATTGGTTCTTGCAATGTATTTAGGGGTGGTATACCATCTGAAGAATATTCTCTCTCAGCAGTTAACAGTCTGTAAATTTGAGTTCTTTGGTCCATAAATCCTCCCATTGGCTCATATAGATGTTTGCCCCAAAATTTTGCATCCATTTTATCATACAATTTTTAACTTGCTCCATTTCTGTGGTGTATTGCAATAGAATTTTGTATATTTTTTCCTAGTAAATGCTTTGAATCTCCACTGATTAGTTGTTCAAACTCTGTTTTCTCTCTTAATCTGCCATCTTCTTTGGATGTTTTTTAAGTTGTTTTTTAAGTTTGGACACTATCTGATAATAAATCAACCATGGAATATTTTCCCCTTGTGCTTGAATTTCCTGCCATGTTTTTATATTTCATTGTTTGTCCATCATAAATTCATAGTTTACATAATCAGTTCTGTTTCTTGTGATTACATCATAATAGGCATCTAATGGTGATGCCAGTGGCAAAGTTGGCAGGCTTAATCTACTTCTACATTGAAACCATATTTTAAGTAGCCCATCTCTCAAAATATGAGTACTATCTCCCCATCATTTTCTGATGGAAAAATTGGAAATACTGAAAAAAACTCCTATGAAATACTTTATCTTTTAGAACAAATGAACTGAATTTAAATACAAGATTTGCAAGATGTAGACATGTACAGCTCTTAAATCCAAGATGCATTTCTGCACCTAGCAGGCGTGAAAGAGCAGAGAAACTTTTTTCAGTTTATGCAAACCTCAAGATTTCTGAGCTTCATGAGGATAAAAAAATGAAGGCTCAGAACCAGAAGTTTCAGAAACTGATTCTGATTGCTAAGGTACAGTGCAGCTTGATTGGGCAGGAAGGATGTTGCAAGGAATGGCATCAGGATGGAAAAATACCATTGCATTTTCTTTGCAACACCCTGCCTACCTAATTTGGTTAGTGGTTAAGAGTGGCAGGACTCTAATCTGGAAAACCATGTTTGATTCTCCACTCCTACGCTTGAAGCCAGCTGGGTGACCTTGGGTCAGTCACAGATATTCCAGAGCTCTCAGCCCCACTTACTTGCAGGGTGATTGTACTTTGTAAACTGCTCTGAATGGGTGTTAAGTTGTCCTGAAGGGTGGTATATAAATTTAATGTTGTTGTTGTTGTTAATACATGGCACTGTACCTTTGCACTGTGACACCCTTCCTTGCAACATCCCTCCTACTTTCTGGTTGATATATAAATTTCCATTCCTACTTGCATATGACTAAGAGAGCTTTGACTTTCAAAAACATATATCCTGAAAATCTTTTCAGTTGTCAAGGTGCTACTGGACTAGAATCTTGCTGTCCTGCTGCAGGCCAACATGGCTATCCACCAGAAACTGATTCTGATTAGAGACTAGAGGTGCTAATACTTGTATTTTTAAATATGACTAATTTTATGCATGCCCTGATCTAGGTAGCTCAGGAAAGCCCAATCTTGTCATATCTTGGAAGCTAAGCAGGGTCGGCCTTGGTTAGTAATTTGATGGGAGACCTCCAAGGAAGACCAGGGTCTTTATGCAGAGGCTGACAATGGCAAACCTCCTCTGTTGGTCTCTTGCCTTGAAAACCTCAGCAGATGCCACCATAAGACAGCTATGACTTGAAGGCACTCTCCACTACCAATTCTGTGCATAATGAAAATGCTATAATGTATATGCTGCTAATATACTACTGAAAAGTTCAAAGCTTTAATGTTATAGTTTAACTACATATCAAAATATGTTATTAGTTTTATTGTGTGTCCTTTCCTGACCAAACAATACATTTTATGTTATTTACTACAAAGTTTGCGGTTTCTGTGTTTTTCCCCATACTTTTCAGATAAAAAAGATTAAAGTACGTCAGCTTGCAGTTCTATCTCAAGTATTGGGTATATTTGCAATTTTGCTTGTAGAAAACTAAGGCATTTGTAACTCTTAAATTCCATAACTATATCAAATATTGTAATTTTATATGCCAAGTAAGTTATAAAGGGTTATTTTATGTTGTCAAAGCAGTAAAATTAGTTTAGGTTTCATAGGACAGTATTGTTTAAATAGCCTGCTCCAGGACTATTTTAATGACTTTTTAAAAATTATTATTGATTTTATGTTTTTATGACTTTTAATGTATTTTTTTAATGTTGTTAGCCTCCCTGAGCCCATCTGTGGGGAGGGCGGGGTATAAATCAAATCCAATGAATAAATAAATAAATATTGCATATATTTCAATTTCCTCCCAAATGTCTTCTTTTTTCCAGAAAAATAAAACCAGAAGAAATCTGGGGGTTTCTCGATGACTTCAAAATTTTGGGAAATTTTACATCTCTTATATTTTACCATCTACACTGGCTCCTAATTTGCTTCCAGGCCCAATTTAAAGTGCTGGTATCTAGCCTATTCTAAAGGAATCAATTAGAAGGCAATATACAAGTTGACAACTTATTCTTGCCATATACTCTCACCTCTGCTAGCATAATCTTTTTCTTTGTAGGAAGTGAATTGATCTGCACTTTCAGGGATCCTTCTTCTCCATTACCGGCATATTGGCCCTGGAAAAAAATAAATATGGTTTTCTGCCAGGAAGATTGAAATTGCATATCCATGCATCTGTGAAGATGCAGGGATTGTTTTATGGTTAATGCTAAGCAAGCTGTTAAACAACGTACAAAGGCATAATCTAGATCCTTTTTTGGTAGTCTAACATCCAGTGTTGGCTGTTTATATTTCACATAATGGAATGCAGACTGCCATGTAGGACTAATACAAAAATCAGAGCCAAGACTACGTTTCTGGTGTCCTTCATGTGATCCTTTTACCGTAAGGGATAGTTCTTGCTCTGAAAAAGAGAAAAGATTTGTAAGAATTTTCTGTGCTAAACTCAAAAGTCTTTACAAAACCAAATCTGCTCCTTAAAATCATGCATGCAATTTATTTACATAAATATTCACTGAATTTTTAAATTCCACCATGCCAAAGCATATGGCAGTATTTACATTTATAAAATGATCTAGAATATTAACCAATGGAATACTCCAAGGCTCTTGCCATTCATAACTTGTCTTGCACAATAACCTGTATGCCCTGCCTTTAACAACACATCCAGCCTGTTCAATTGATCCAGCTGATCTCTACATTATGAATACAAATGTATATTCAGAAGTACACCTGCATGTGTTGCATATATATAGTCCTTCATAGATGGATGTTGGAACACACGCACATACATTCACGATGATGGACTTCATGAGAAGCTAATTTAAAAAACCCTTCATTACTGTAAAATTGTAAATAAATATCCAGTAAATTGAAATGTAAACTCAAAAGAATTAGATTTTTCCCTCTCTCACTATTTCTTCTAGCTTAGCTTTATTAATTTATACTCCACCTTTCTCCACAATGGTGACCCAAAGCAGCTCACATCTCCTTTTCTTTATTTCATCTTCCCAGCAACCCTGTCAGGTAGGTAGGCTAAGCACGTGCCACTAGCCTAAGGTCACCAGTGAGCTTCCATGGCAGAGTGGGCATACAGGTAGTCTGAAACTCTGATCACTACACTACATTTGTTTTCATGGGGGAGGGGCTGCTGTTGAACAGTAGCAAGCAACCAGTCCTAGGTAAGTCATGCAAGTTGCAGGGTAGCAGGTTGCCCTTGATTGCTGCTAGCCCTGGCTCTGATAAAGCCAAAACAAACCTGGAAAGCACCCTCCTCCTGCCCTTTACTGACAGAAACAAAGGCTTGAAGGCTGCAATATTGTTGTGGTTGCCTAGCAACAGCCACTGAGGGCTCTGTTTATTATTTTGGCATGCTTTAATACCCACTTTTTTTAGATTTCAGATTTTTCTGTAAACCTGGGGGTTTTCTCAGGTTTGTAGAACAATCTGGCTTGTCTGTCCATGTCCTCAGTCTCCAGATGTAAATATCCACAGATGGAGCCATGTTGAGAATGAGATACATTGATGATGTTATGCAGTTTAACTGGTTCTTAATTTATTTAAAATTATTATGTCCCTTTATCTGAAATATTCTTTACAAAGACCATGGCTGTATTAAAACAGTATAATTTAGTAAATTATATAATTATAAATTATAATTTAGTAAATTATAATGAAATTACAATCTTACTTGTTTTTTGTGCCTTTTTTTCCTGCACTTCACATTCCAAACAGCAAACTTGGCGAGACTGGAAATCCAACAAGAAAATTCAAAGTTCAGAATCTAATTTCCATTTTATCGGTATCACCACTACCACATTAGTAGGACAACACAAGGACAATTCCTGTTTGGGCAGGAATTATTCTCTATAAAAACTGTAAATTCATGCAATGATATTTTTGCCTAATGAGTACTGAAGGGTAAATGTATTATAAGGAGCTATTACAGTTTCTGGTTGTAATAACTACTTAAGTTGGATTTCTAAAAAAAATAGATAGGAAAAAAATTTGAAATAGGTTAACCACTGGTTTATACTTTTTAGGGATTGTTTACATTTTAGAACATATGTTGTTAAGTAGAATGGGTGGAATTTGCTCATTTTTTCATTGTAATGAGTTCTTGTAAGAAACAACGGAAAACAATTCATTGACATGGATGGTAAATCACAGTTAACGTATTGTCCATTTCTATTGAATTCTTCTCTCTATATTGCCGCCTTAGGGAGCTCTTTCTAATTTTCATATTTTATAATTAAAATTATATAACTAAAGAATTACATTTTAAGAGTCTGCCCCTGCTTTTGTACACTTGCTTGGAGGCAAATCCCATTGAGTTCCACAAGACAAGCTACTATAGACTTTATTAATTTTGTAGAAAATTTGGAGATTCCTCAGGGGGCATATCTCATGGCCATGGATGTACCAGGTGATTGAATCTACTCTTGATTTGAGACAAAAAAATCCCCACCCACCCATTTTCTTTTGGATCTTCTAGATCTTATTCTAGAATGTAACTATTTCAGATTTGACACTCAATTCTTCTTTCAAGTAAAGGGGGTTGTGATGGGATGTTCGGTAGCCCCCAGTGTAGCCATCCTTTTTATGGCTGAACTAGAAAAGAGACATGTTCTCAACAGTACTATCAATCCTTTCTATGATCAATTAATTTGCCTGAAATGATTTATTGATGATATCTTTGTAATTCTAAAAAATGGGAAGTGTGCAGACAGATTTATTAACTGGATGAACACCATTAACCAGATTATCAGATTTACCCATTCGGGCAGTTTGCAGTGCATTACATTTTTGGATGTAGTGGTCTTTAAACAAATACCTACGAAATTGGGTGTCAGACTCTTCCGGAAGATGACAGATAGATTTATAAAATACTTTTGAAGTGGTATACAGAGGATGAGACGGTCAAAGTACAGATGGTGAAGTGGGCAATTAATTGTCATAAAGAAATAACAATGGAATCATGGGAATATTTATGGAAAACTACACTGAAGATTTCAACTTGTACCAGTATTAAAGAGAATGTTTATAAAATGATCTATAGATGGTATTTAACGCCAAAGAAGATTGCGCTTGGAAATGCTAACATGTCAGATAAAGGGAGAAGCCGCCTGTGGAGCGGAGGCACTCGGCCACATGGCTTTGGGGTAGCCGCTAGGAAGGGATTAGCAATGCCTGGTCGACGGCTTCGGCTCCACTGAGGGAGGATACAGTGAAGCCTCCCGCCATTAGCATTCCACACCCTGGGAAACTCTTACAGGATGACTCAGCTCAACCCCACCCCTCCTGAGTAGATATAAATGACCTGCCAACTTCTTTTCCACACTGTGACACTGAGAGATCTCTGTCTTTTGGTGCTACACCTCTGAAGATGCCAGCCACAGCTGCTGGCGAAACGTCAGGAACTACAATGCCAAGACCACGGCAATACAGCCCAGAAAACCCACAACAACCAATGTCAGATAAATGCTGGAAATGTAAAAAGCATGAAGGATCATTGTATCATATGTGGTGGACATGTGAAATAGCCAGACAGTTCTGGGGAGATACTATAGAAGTAATAAATGAGATATTGCAGATTCAAATAAAGAAGAACCCAGAACTATTGCTATTGAACTTAAGCATGGAAGATGTTCCTACTCAAAACCAAACATTACTATTTTATATGACGACGGCAGCAAGACTTTTATATGCGCAAAAATGGAAGGTGCAAGAAATACCAACTATTGAAGATTGGATGCATAAATTGCTGTACATGGCGGAAATGGATAAAATGACAAGGAAACTGAGAGATCAGAATCCAGCGGAATTTTTTACGGACTGGGGAAGATTGAAAACATATTTAGAAAAGAAGTGGGACGTAAAGGGGGAATTATGGCAATTTGAAAATTATTAGAATGGATTTGTTATTAGAAGAGATAGAGTCTTTACCATATGAAGTGAAGTATTAGCTAATTGTTAGCCCAAATGTAAGTGGACTGAGTTAATAGATATTGTTAGAATTACTAAAGTAGATATTTTATCCGACTGTTAGTTAGTTTAAATTTAAATATATGTGGAGCTAATATAAAGTAATAGATCATAGATTTTAAGTTTATAACAATATTTTTGAAGTTAATAGACAGGGCTTAGTTGAATAAAAGAGTAAGTAAACATGAGACAAGGAGTTACAGAAAAAGGGGACAGATTAGGAATAGATTAGGCTATAGGGTTGGAAAGCTGTTGGAAGTCTTGGAAAAGGGGGGGAGGGAAAGAGTGGGGGAAAGGATAATGAGATGCTGTTTGAAAGTTGTATATTAATATCCTCACCTAATAAAAATTTTCTAAGTAAGGAAGATGACAGATAGATCAGCTACTCTTCGCACCATAGAACAAACTTAAACAGAAACATATCATATAGCCAATTTCTTCGAATCAAGAGAAATGCATCTTTCCAAGGGGATTATAACAAAGAAGCTAGACAAATGAGCCAAGCATTTGTAGCATGCGGCTACCCTGGAACAGTGGTCCAACAGGCTAGAGAAAGGGCAGATAGAATCCTCAGACATTCTCTGTTGCAATATAAAGAGCAAAGCCCGACTAATGCAAATCAGGTTTCTTGGGCTTTAGACTTTTCACTGCTCTCAGGAAAAATATCAGAGATAGTAAAAAGAAATATTATTCAAGACGTTCCGGGATGCAGAAACCCACTTAAAATTGGGTATAGAAGGACTAAGAGTCTAAAGGATTTACTAGAAAACTCTGATATTAATTTACCAGATAGAGGAACACATTTGCCATGGGGTCATTTCCCCTGTGGACACTGTAACATCTGCTCCTTAAGCATAGATCTGAAGTCACTTAAACATCCTCGCACAGGTTTGGCTATGTACTCAAAAGACTTTTCCACTTGCTCTACACCAAACGTAGTTTATATCATCATATGCACATGCACTTTAATGTATATAGGAAGTACAACTCGTCCGATTTGCACATGTTTACAGGAGCACCTCTCAAAAATAAGAACCCTAAATAAAGAGGCTCCCTTGACTCAACACTTTGAGTCTCATCATAAACATGAAAGAGAATTACAATTTTCTGTGTTAGAAGTGATTAATCAACCTAAGAATCGGGATAAGAGTCAGGCTTTATTACAATCAGAAGCAAGATGGATCTTTAGAATGAACACTCTAACCCCAAATGGGCTCAGTAATGAAATTGATTTTTCTGCTTTTTTATAATGACATTGACCTTAATAATGAAATTGAGCTTTATAATGAAATTGAAAATGAAATTGACGTTTCTATAGGATGTGGTTTTAGGTAAATTTTCCATGATACACAGCAATTATAGTAACTATTTATGTCTGTTATTTATTCATCTTAATAATTTTACACCAACTACATGAATTGGAATGTGTATACATTGGATTTTAATATAGATTAGGTCTTTTACTAATTTGCCACAGTAGTAGTAGGTATTTATTAGGATCTTTTATAAAGGTTAATTATCATATAATCTTGAATCTCATCAGGGTATGTGTACTGTTTTAAATACAAATTTGTATAGTAAGGTATATTACTTTAAGAACGAACACAGACTAATGAGCAGGAGCATATATATTATGTAACAATTGTTGTTGTCCCACCCCACCGATAATGATCACACCGGAGAAGGTCGTTTGAAAACTGTTTACTACAAGGAATTGTAAGTCAAGTTCATCATTTCTGTATTGTATATATAAGGAAGCCTTGGAGTAATGAAATACTGTTAATTATAGAGATATTGGCCGGAAGAAGATTGCTTTTGAAACGAGCAGAAAGAAATGGGGCCGGCAAAGCTTGTAGCCTACTTCTTGAGAATGCCACCTCTACTTTAACACACTGGAACAAGTGGCTGTGCCAGGTGGCATGCCGAAGGACTTGCTTTGCTCCACACAAGGTGTCCGGGATAACAAGAGTATTAACTAATTTAATCTGTGAATCAAATTTGTGAATGGACTGTTGTAAAAATTTCTTGTGAATGGGACTTTTCACGTTATTGGTATTGGATATGATGTGTTCGTAATAAACTGGAAGAATAATTGAATTAGTGAACCATTGTGAAGATAATAGGTGCTTCATTGTAACCTTGTTTGTGCCTCCTTGAGCTTAGGCTCTACACATTGATCTTGGAGGATTCCCCCGCATTTTTGCTTCCACAAGATATTGCCAAGTAAGTATGAATAGAACTTCAGCCTTACTCAGCTTGTTCCACTAACCCTAGATATTTTATGCAGACCGCACTAAGTGCTTATAAAAACTTGTTAAGAACTGGTTGAAAAGTATCTATAATACAATGATTCTCAAAAGACAGCTCTAGACTCAATGTTTTCAGATGTTACCACTAGCTCAGGTCAAATATGCTTTGTAAACTGACTAGTTACTGTAACTATGAAAAGTCAAATTGTTTATATTATTTTAAAATCAAAGCGAACAAGAAATGACTATGGATAGTCTTAGTTTTTCTAATCTCATCATTATTTGGCAAGAAATTGTACTGAAATTACGTGAACTAGCATTGTGCCTGGAAGTCAGCATTGTCAGACATGCTGGCCCTACTCTCAACTAGACATGGGCACAAACAGGAAAAAAACCCGAACATGGTGTTCGTTGCCATCCACGAACAAAGAACAACGAACATTGACAAACATGACCTGTTCATTAACATGTTCATTGTTTGTTGTTCGTGGGGACCAGCAGGCTCTCCTCCAGCCATCAATATCCCTACCACACCACTCCCAGAAACCCTACCTGAGCAGGCAGCAGGAAATGTACCAATAATATATAATAGCTTGGCCCAGAGCCTGGCAGCAGCCCTGGAACTTAAAGAGGTAGATGGCTATCCCATCATACACAAAGAAAATTCAAGCTCCAATGCACTCTCCCTGTCTCTCTCTCAAAATGCCAACAACAACTGTCTCTCCCTCTCCACTGTCTGCAAAACCAGAGCTGGCAGCCCCCCTCCCCCTGCTCTTTGCTTCCTTGTAACAGAGTTGGAGCTGCACGCTTGAAAGGAAGACCTGCCTATCAAGCTAAATTGGGCTTAGATTGGGGTTTCCAGGTCAACAGCAGGAGTTCAGACAGAGTTCAGGAAGTCCCTGCCTCCGGTTGCCAAGGGAATTGATTGCAGGTGCCAGATTGTCTGGCTTGACGAACAGCAACCAACGAGGCTTGCAACGACCACCTGTTCGTTTAGAATGGGGCCTCACCAACAGCTTGTTCACAAACAGCTGATTGGGCTGTTTGCGGCTTTTTAAAGTTCATATTGCTGTTCGTGCCCATCTCTACCCTCAACCTACTTACATTTGTCCTATCTTGGGCTCTGTTCTGATGACTGATGATATATTTTTTTTTTAAAAAAAACAGCATTCTTGACCATATGAACATACCTGTTCTGTTTATACACATTAAAAAACTGTGCCTGTGTGTGAGGAATACACATAAATGTAGGATGGGTCCAGCTGTATAATAACATTAGATATATATATATCGGCCTTCAGGACAACTTAATGCCCACTCAGAGTGGTTTACAAAGTATGTCATTGTTATCCCCACAACAAAACACCCTGTGAGGTGGGTGGGGCTGAGAGAGCTCCAGAGAGCTGTGACTAGCCCAAGGTCACCCAGCTGGCTTCAAGTGGAGGAGTGGGGAATCAAACCCAGTTCTCCAGATTAGAGTCCCACGCTCTTAACCACTACACCAAACTGGATCCCATTCCTGTTTCAACATACATTGAAACTGTACACAAATATGATATTTGTACAGGGCTATAGTCTTGGTATCATCCAGTGTTTAAAGCAGGATGGAAGATTAGTTGTGAAGGTTATAAAGTTTATCCACCTGTATTTTTTCATCAAGTCATCAAAAATGTTTGAGAACGCCATTTCTTCAGACCATCAGGCATCCTCTGTAGGAGATGGTACATGGTAGCTCAAGAGGAAAGTCACACTCAGTTTCATTCCAATCATATCTCACAAGAAATCTGAGACATTCCATTGTTGGCTTGCATATAGATTTAAAGCTCTTAATGTTGCATGTATTAGATATTTACAGAGCAAGAAAACACAGAGAAATAAATGTTACCAGGAGAACTCCATTTGTAATGACAGCTTCAACAGCAATTGAACTAAAAGAAAATGAAACATATTTTATGATATATTAATATGGTATGGCATGAGAGTGTGTTTTTATGCTTCTAAGAACAACAGGATTGGAGCAATGTTCCTTAAATTCTAATAATTCATTTCACAGATAGGTATTCTGGGTATAAAAGTGTGAGAAATGTTGCTTTATTGATGTGCCTCAATATACTTGCCTAGAAACTTACTTTGTTTCTTGTTGTTCAGATCAATTATTTTGAATTAGGCTTTTTGGCTGGTATACATTTGTTTATGGCCTTAACTTTTATGCCCCCCCTCCCCACCCCTGCCACCCATATTAGAGAAAGACAACTTTTCCTTTTGAAGACTGAGGCTGAATGGTACTGTTGGCTCTCAGACTGATAAGAGCCTGTCTCTGGAAGTGTGAAAATTCTCAAGGCTGGCACTTTGGGGAGTCCAGCTCTGATATCCTGGCTAATTAGCACAAATTCTCCTGGAATTAAAAATAAATGAGTTTCTTCCTTTTATCTGTGAGCCTAGTATCTGCAGAACTAATCTCACAGATTAGTCATTAGATTTGCTAATTTGTTCTGACTCGCTGCAAGTCAGTATGTCTTTAAAAAGGTATCTTTTGGCTTTAGTCACTGTTCCTCTGAGTTCTTCCTTGGTAAGGTATCTTTTGGCTTTAGTCACTGTTCCTCTGAGTTCTTCCTTGGTTCCCTTTATGGTCCCTTCTTGTCTCGTTCTTTGACTGTCCTTGCTAGAAGGATTGAAGCTCATGCTATAAGTGGGAATCTATAGTTGGTCTCCCTATGGACTTTTGGACTTGTCATCTGGAAATCTTGATGAACTCTGCTATTTGCTTAAAGGTAAGATCTGGAATAAACTTAGGGATCCTTAGTGTATGCTAGCCTAGATAAAAAGTCTGTTAAATTTGCTTCTTCTGCTATATCCTTCTATGCTTTTTGGTAATTGGTATTTTGCACTTCTTTAATAAACTTATTAATTATATCTTGTGTGGAATTATTTGAGTGTTGCTTCTATCTGAATCCAGTTGCTTGGCCAATTTGCCTCATGCTAACCTGCTAATTTGTTTCTGGACTCAACTTGCTGAATGCCAGTGTCACAGAGCTGACTTCAGTTAGTTTAATGCTCTCAGGGCTGGAGGCTTGTTTCTTGGTCTCTAGCTGTGGGATAGCCAGAGGCTGGTGGTAGCCACCACCAGGTCATAGTCTTTTGTTCTTTTCACTGCCGAGAACCAGGGCTGTCCTTTTGGGGGAAATCATGGCCTGCACAATAATGTCATCGCACAGGCCAGGAACATGCATGCACAAAGCACGTGTGTGAGGAGGCCTCCTCCAGTAAGTGCCAGGTCTTCAACCTCCTGCAACACTAGCTGTACCTTGGTTAGTGGAGGGTAGGGGGACCTGCCAAGCCTCCCTTCTTTTTCAATACTCACCTATTATGTAATAGGAACTCCACCTCTAGCTCTTCATGATCCTGAAGTAAGAGAAAAGTTAATGAGCTAAGCACCTCTACAAATTGCTTTCTAATAGTAACCCCTATTGTTGCTCTGCAAAATGTATAGCTGCAGTCCATTAAAGCTTGGTCTACACATGCTGCAGAATGCATTTTAGAATCCTAAGTAGGTGGACTAGACTATATCATTTCAGGAGGAAGGTAGTGAATTATGGTTGTTGTGGATTTTCCAGGCTGTACAGCTGTGGTCTTGGCATTGTAGTTCCTGACAGGGTGTGTCCCAGGGTGTGGAATGCTAATGGCGGGAGGCTTCACTGTATCCTGAGGAGGTTCTTTTGCATATGGATTGGTGCTTGATATGCTAATCTTCTCTGCAGGGCTATAGAATATAGAGTCGGGTATAGAGTATTTTGTTAGCCTGGTGTTTTTCAGGACTGGAAAACATGCTCTATTTACTCTTAAGGTCTCTTCTTTCCTGTTGAAATTGTGCTTATGCTTATAAATTTCAATGGCTTCCCTGAGCAATCTGACGAAGTAGTTGGAAGTGTTGTCCAGTATTTTAGTGTCCTGGAATAGGATACTGTGTCCTGTTTGAGTTAGGCTATGTTCAGCCACTGCTGATTTTTCTGGATGGCCAAGTCTGCAGTGTCTTTCATGTTATTTTATTCTTGTCTGGATGCTATGCTGTGTGGTCCCGATGTAAACTTGTCCACAGCTGCAGGGTATGCAGTATACTCCTGCAGAGGTTAGGGGGTCTCTACTGTCTTTTGCTGATCGTAGCATCTGTTGTACTTTTCTGGTGGGTCTGAATACTGCTTGAAGGTTGTGCTTTTTCATAAGCTTTCCCATCTGATCAGTGATTCCTTTGATATATGGTAAAACACTTTTCCTGTGGGAGACTGTTTTTCCTTGGTTGTTTGATTTATCCTTGGTTTAATTGCTCTTATCATTTCATTTCTGGAGTAGCCATTTGCTTGAAGTGCGTGGTTTAGATGATTAGTTTCCTCATTGAGAAAGTGCGGTTCACATATCCGTCTTGCAAGGTCTACTAATGTTTTTATTATGCCTCTTTTCTGTCGAGGTGGTGATTGGAGTTTTTGTGTAAGTACCAATCTGTGTGAGTTGGTTTCCTGTAGACCTTGTGGGAAGACCCTGGGAAACTCTTACAGGATGACTCAGCCCAACCCTACCTTCCTGAGTAGATATAAATTACCTGCCAACTTCTTTTCCACACTATGACACTGAGAGATCTCTGTCTTTTGGTGCGACACCTCTGAAGATGCCAGTCACAGCTGCTCGTGAAATGTCAGAAACTACAATGCCAAGACCACGGCCATACAGCCCATAAAATCCACAACAACCATAGTTCTCCGGCTGTAAAAGCCTTCGACAGTAGTGAATTATATTTCCAAATGCTCTTCCAAATAAAAAACTCCCTACAAATAAGTCATTATCACATCACTGATAAACGTTTTTGCCCAGCACTCCCATTGCTGTGCTAATTTTCTGCTTGGAGAGGAATGTTCAAAGCTACACTCCCATCTGCAGTCTATGTTGGTTCAGTCCTGTGTATCCCCACAGAATTTCCATATAATTTCCCCTTATTCTGCTGCTTGTGTAAAAGATGCCTGTTCGATCCTCTTTCTTGCCATCAGCAAGTTCTCATAGGAAAAAGAGCTAGAATGGATAAGTAGGGAAAATGATCAAAGGAGGAAATGGTGAAATAACACAGATAAGGATTATAAGGATATTTTTTCTCTGTCTAAATTTCTTCCTACTACAGGTTATGTTTATGAGCCAATAAAATCATAACACCTATAACACAAATGATGTAGGTGTACAGAGCTGCTGTAGCATAATGGTTAAGTGGTTGGACTGCAAACCAGCACTTCACAGGTTTGAAACCAACTACTACCATGAACTCAGTAGGTTGCCTTGGGTAAGCCGTTTCCCCTCAGCCCCAGCTCCCCAGCTGTATTGTGGGGATAATAATAACATTGATGTTGTTCATTGCTCTGAGTGGGGCACTAATCTGTCTAGAAGATGTGCAGTTGTTGCTGTTATTGCTAAATTGTACATCAGAGTGATGAACTGTGAGATGAAGATACTTTAAGCAAAAAGTAATACTCACTTTTGGATTGGACTTGAAGTGCATGAGAACTTTTTCATTTAGTGGAAGTCCAGATATATCAAAGCGCACAGTGAAAAGGTGGTCATCATTGGAAATGTTATCCTCATCATAGATACTGAGCTCCAACATGTTCTGACAGATAAAAAATCAAGATATATAGATAAATAATGCCCTCCCACCACAAGAACCATGTAAAATTATCCCATTTTATTAAAAAATTATATGAAATATTTGCAGTGCAAGAAGGCTTAAAATGTTAAGTATCTTCAATTTAGAAAAGTATAGTAGTAGCATACATGAAGGTGGCATTGAACCCTGCCTAACATGCCTTTATTCCTTCCTCCCTCTATTCTTACAAAAATAGAAACCTGATTACATCAACATATGAATGAACCATTTCTATGAAGACACTTTACAGATACACTCCCTCCCCACTTCCACAAAATACATTCCTATGATGATGAACTCCTCACACACAAACCATCCACATCCCCTTTGCCACCCAGGCAGGTAAAGGCCAGGGGTCCTCCACATGCTACCTGTCCAGCCTCCAGTACAGCAGGTGGAGAGCCCTGACCCAAAGCCTCACAGAGTCCTTCTCTCTCATCTTCCAGAGGCTCCACTAGACAGGCAGCCAGTCCCCTGTATGTATCTACGCTAACCAAGGTACAGCTAGGGTTGCCAGGTCCCCTTACCCTCCTAGCAGGAGGTTGGAGACCTGGCACTTACTGGAGGAGGTCTCCGCATGTGCGTGCATGCTCCTGGCCTGTGCAATGACATCACTTCTGGGAAGTGACATTATTGTGCATGCTACATGTCGCCCCTGGGAGCGCTCCTGCACTCCTCAGGGGGCTGAATCGGGTTGCTGTGGAGCACAGGAGCACTGCTGCACTCCACAGTGGCCTGATTCAGCCCCCATCTGGCCCCAATCAAGCTGCCGTGGTGTGCAGGAGTGTGCTGCATGGCCTGGGAGCGTGTCCCAGGTGGCACATCCCCCCCACTGGCCAGATAAATGGGGTCAGGGGTGGAGGGTGGGAGCAGGGGATCTCCCACCCCCAACAGGGGATTGACAACCCTAGGTACAGCTCAGGGCTATTGGGGAAAGGTTAATTTAGAAGGTTATTTCCCCTATATATATGCTGCCACCATTTAAACCAGGCTCATTTAACATGACCAGAGTGTGTGCCTGTGCGTGTGTGCATGTTATTCCCTTTCCCTCAGCCAACAATTTCCAGCCATCCAGGGTTAAACAAAACAAAAATAAACTTTATTTACAAGATGGAACATAGGAGTGAATGGCTCTTAAACTAATAAACAGAGAATGTTTCAAAGTATCAGAACAGGTTTGTGATCAGCTGTCTCTGTTACCTTCCCTCAGCAGCGTCAAAACCCTTTTCCCTCAGCAGCTCCCAAGAGCCTGGATAGGAAGAATTTCTACAATCAAAATGAATATTTTACCAAAAATTATTTTTAAATTTCAAATGTTACCAATCAGCATAAAAAATAAGAAACAGAAAAGTTGGCAAAGACAGATAAATCATTTAATCAGGAATGGCAAAAAAACAAGAATAAGGTTTAAGGTACTAAGATGAAAAAGAAGAGGAGGTCTGATGGTACCAAATATTATATTATCAAGCAGCTGATCTGGTGTGGATTACAGATTGGATTAAAAACCCAAAGGATAGACTAATAAGATTAGAAGTGGCTGATCTGACCGAAGGGTTGTATAACTATCTCTGGTTGAAGAGAGGAACAAAGATACGACATAAAAGTCATGTGATAAAAGACAGTTTGATACAAATTTGGGACTTGGTAAGAATGAGGATGTCCTTCGACATCACTGATAATGTCATCAATTGATGCCTTTTGTGATAAGAACCTGAGAAAAACCAATGACTTTATAATTTATCAAGATATGATAAACTTTCAAGGGAAGATAAAATTGTGGCAAGTAATTATTGACAAAGGTATCAAAATACAATGGCTGATATATCTTCAGGCGGTCTCTTGATTAAATGAAGCCTTTAAGGAATACAGATGCTAATTGGGGATCTGACTGATTTTAAGAAGATAATTACTCAGTGGAAGAATTATATCTTAGGCTAAACATATAAACTTTTACTCCAATATGATACAGAAACAGAACAAGTTAAAACATGTATGCTAAAACGGATGCAAAATCTGAGTGAAGAGATAACATTCCAACAGTGGGAAAATTTATGGATTAAGGGCATAAAATTCACAGCAATTCAAACATTGAGAGAAAATTGGTATACAATTTTTTCCAATGGTATATCACCCCAAAATATTTTTAAAATGGTTAAGAAGTATATAGGGGTGTGCTGGAAGTGGAAGGAAGTAGATGGTTCTTTTTTCATATGTGGTGTACATGCAAAAAAAATTTTAAAATGGGAAAGATATACATGCTGAGATTCAGAAGATTTTAAAAATTGACTTTGCTATAAAACCTGAGACTATGTTGCTGGGAAGAATACCAGAAAATGTTGACTGAACACTACATGAATTACTTAGACACCTGCTGACAGCAGCTAGAGTAGTAATCACAAGCAAATGGAAAGAAGAAGAATGCCCAACCAGAGAAATCTGGAAACATAAAATGTCAGAATATGTGGTAATGGCAAAGTTGACGAAACATATAATCAGAAGACCAATTGAAGAATTTGAAGAGAAATGAGAAAATTATTTTGCTTATAATAGATAAAATCTGGAAAGAAATATATCAATAAGACATATCAGTCCTGTAAATTTGATTATGATTCTGAGTTTTGATTAGTAGAGGTCACCGAGATGTTGTTTGTTTTAAGCTTTAAATTTTGGAGTTGGAGGATGGATAAATTTGCTATGTAGTGAAAAGATATATATACTATATACATATAGATATGTCTTTCAATCTGAATCCAGTAGATTACACTGTATTATAGATAGTATTGAAATATTGTTAAGAAGTCAGTACTGAAATATTGCTAAGAAATATATAAATATGAGGATAATAAGGGTAATAATGAGGGTTTTTTTCTGTTTTCCTAAGATGAGAAGTAGAAGTAGGTTTGAATTCTGTACATGCTGTTTATTTGAAAATATATATCTCAAACCTTCTCAAATATTATCCCAACACTCTCAAATGTTCTAAGATTTTTGTACTCTGATAACCCTGGTAACACATCGTTCTGATGGCTGATCATTTCTGGTGTATCCTTATCATTTCTGGCCTAGTTGTGGCTACTTCTAGTCAAGCCTGCTAGAGAATGAAGACAATCCATGGCACCCCATATAAACACTGGAGATAATAATCACTATGTGCATTTTTCTTACTTTTATGATTCATAGAAAGTATTGCAAAAAAAACCCTGTCACACTAAAATACTTGGGCTCACAAAGTAGTTTGAATAATAGGTAGATTTTTGCTACTCTTTCGATTAGGGTTGCTAGGTCCCCCTACCCTCCTGGTGGGAGGGGGGACCAAGCACTTAGCTTCCTGGCGCTGTCAGGATGCTCCTCGCGCAAGCATGGGCCTGCACCAGTGCAATGATGTCATTTCCAGGAAGTGATGTCATCACGCAAGTCTGGGGAGTGTGCACACACTTCACATCAGGCTGATTTGAGCCCAAAATGGACCTGATTTGATCCGTATGGGGCCCAAACTGGCCCACTGTGAATCATGTGCACTCTTGGGGCAACTCGATGAAGTCAGTGACATTGTCGCGCCGGCCCCAGAAGCGTGCCCAGGAGGCCTGTTCCCAAACCTTTTCCCTCACCAGCCATGTAAGTGGTGGCAGGGCATGAAAGGTGGGAGCGAGGGATCCCCCACCCCCACCGGGAGAATGGGATGCCTACTTTCAATATATGCATATGAGCTTGTGGGAGGAAACTGTGAAGTATATTAAGATATTTCAAAAGGATTTTCAGAAAGAAAATGAAAAGATTTCAGTCAAAATACAATATCATTTTCAAACGTTTTCCTACGTCAAATTCTTGAAAAATCAGTTTCTGCATAGATTGCAGCGGGATGATAGGAATTTACTAAGTAAGAAGGAAGTATTGGTTTCTTACTTTCACTTTACTGTGGACCATGAAATTGAAGGTTTCATTCCATACAGGGTCTTTGGAATTTTCAACAGACTTTGTTCGGAATTGTATGGAAGAAGCTGTCGGAAGCCATAGAATCAAGTAGCAATCAGTGTGGCTAACTGTTGGGGGGGAAAATCCACAAATGATGTGATAGCAGACACAATATAGTGGATATATATACTGGATACAACATTAAAGCTGGAGAAACAAGTTGTTGCTTCTGTAAGAAAATGCTTCCTTCCAATTCATTCTAGATTGGAAGATGAACCTTACCTTAATACATCTGATCTGGCCACTTAGATCCACACCACAGTAACATCAAGACTAGACTATTGTAATGTACTTTACATTGGTCTCTCTGCAAAATTAACTTAGAGACTCCAGTTGGTGCAGAACACCACAGCTTGGCTATTATATGGAACTTGACAGAAATTACATATTTTTCCCATTCTGCAGTCACTCCATAGGCTGCTCATTAATTACTGAGCTCAGTTCAAGGTATTGGTTATCATATACAAAACCCTTCATTGCCTTGAGCCCTCATATCTGTGGGACTGCCTCTCTCCTTATGTTCCCCCATGTCAACTTTGTTCATCTGAACAGGGCCACCTGCAAGTGCCAGCCTGCAAATGGGCAAAATCAATAACTACCCATACATGTGCCTTCTCCATTGTGGCCACCACCTTATGGAACAGCCTGCCTGCTCTCACTCTCTTGGCTTTCTGGAAACTATGTGAAGCTGAATTATTCAAGAGGGCTTTTCTACCCAGGAAATAGGGCTGTAATATGTAATAGGGTTTTCTGATGGTTCAGAAAGATACTTTAGTAAAGGTTCAGGGGCTGTGGTCTATGTGTGTGCGTTATGTGCCATTAAGTCTCTTCTGATTTTTGGTGACCTTGTAAATGAAAGACCTCCAAAACATCCTATCATTAACAAAGTTGTGCAGATCTTGCAAACTGGAAGACATGGTTTCCTTTATTGAGTCAATCCATCTTTCCTATTCCCTTTAACTTTTCCTAGCACCATTGACTTTTCCAGGAAGTCTTGTGTTCTCATGATGAGACCAAACTACAATAGCCTCAGTTTTATCATTTTAGCTTCTAGAGAGAATTCAGGCTTGATTTGAAATAAACCCCACTTATTTCTCTTTTGGCTCTTCTTAGTCACCTTTTTGACAGCAATTGTGTTTGAGTGATTCTCTGATGTGATGTGAGTTGTGTTATTTTTGTGTAGTAGACTGCTTTTACGCCCTGTTGTGCCTTCCTACTGTGTAACCTAAAGCAGTTAAAGAAATAAAGTGCTTTTGAAAGCAATTGTGTTTTCGGGTGATTCTTTAATGTGAAGTGAGTTGTGTTATTTTTGTGTAAGATACTTCAGCCATGCCCTTTGGTGTGCCCCCCTGCTGTGTAACCTAAAGCTGTTCAAGAAATAAAGTGTTTTTGACAGGAATTGTGTTTTTGTGATTCTCTGATGTTAAGTGAGTTGTGTTATTTTTCTGTGTGGGGGACTGCTGGTGTAATGTGTCATAATGCTTTGCCTACTTGTACTTTGAAAGTGAGAAATGTTTTTTAAAAAACTTTGTGTTATTCGTGTTTTATTCTTTGTTGTCCAGTTGGGTCCCATCATAGAGAACAATGGGGCTGGCTGGCCAGCCATCTCTGTAGGTGGTGGGGGAATTTGAGGGAGGGTGTCTGTGGTTCAGGTGCTCTTTCACAGGGACAAGCTGGCACTCAGAAGTGTGTCCACCATTGTGGCATCCCTGGGCTGTGCACATTTGCTCTGGAAAACAGTGTTATAGTTCACAGTATAGGAAACAAAGGGAGAAGGCTGGCCAGCCTGTTCCTGGGATTGTGTGGGGCTGCTGGGGCTGGATTTGGGCCTGTGAGGAGCTACTGTGGGGATTTGGATCTGTGTGTGGCAGCTGGGGGAGAATTGGGTATGTGAGGGGCTGTAGGGGGTGGACTTTGGGGGCTGAGAGCACCTACTTTGGGAGGCCATGAAATGCCCCCCCCCAAGTGGGAACAGGCTGAGCCTTGGGGCTGAGCCTTGGTGGGGGGTGGGAGGAAAGGTAGGAGAAGGGCCCCTGAGGGTTAGGGGCGTTTTGCATGCAAAATGCCACCCCTAGCAAGACAAACCTCTGTTATTTCCCAGCTGGTAATAGTGCAGAAAGGGGGGGGGAGAGCACCTACTTTGGGAGGCCATGAAATGCCCCCCTCCCAAGTGGGAGCAGGCTAAGCTTTGGTGGGGGGTGGGAGGAAAGGTAGGAGAAGGGCCCCTGAGGGTTGGGGGCATTTTGCATGCAAAATGCCCCCCCCCTAGAAAGACAAGCTCTTCATTCCCCCCCATAGGAAACATGGAGATCAGCAGCAGCATCCACAACGTAAGAGATCAGCAGCAGCAAGCAAAAACCTTTCCCTTTTAGGCGAGGATAGGGGGACCTGTTTTGGGTGGCCATAACTTGGCTCCCCAAAGTCCAATCTTTCTGAAACTTGGGAGGTTGTTAGAGGGGAGTTAGAGGAAGGTCCCCACCAATTTTGGCTTGTTTCGGTGGGAACATGCCTCCCCCAGGTATCCGGGAAGCCTGGGGGAGGCTTTTTCCCATTGAAAAGAAACCCGAAACAACCCGAAACGTTTCGGAAATCGCTGTTTCGGATTACCCGAAACGTTTCGGGTTTTCTGAAACATTTCAGGAAAATCCGAAACAACCCGAAACAGGTTGTTTCGGGTTTTTTTCGGGTATCATATACCCGAATTGCACACCCCTACTCTCCATGCATTTTCTTGCTTGTTCCTAGTTTGTGAGTGAGAATAATAAAAATACTTACAGGTATCTGTTCGTCGGAGATTCCTTGCTCTTATCACTCGTACTGTGAGCATGTAACAAGGTGATGTCTCTACCTGCATAATAATGACATGCAAGAACTTTGTGAATATGTATGTAGGAAATGGAAATGGCAAGAAGAGAGAAATACGCAGTGTGGAAAGACCATTACTAGCTCAAAGGGGGCTAAGAAGCTTTACAAGGGCTCTTTAATGAAAAACTCTTCCAATGCACTTGTGAGGAAATGGTATACCAACATGAGGAAAGGTGTTCATGGGATGGTTATTGTCTTGTAAACACCTAGAAGTATTTTCATATCAGTAATTCAGCAAATATATGTCGGTGCTACTATTTACAAAGCTTAGGATCTCCAAGGTGGCAAACAATCAAAATAATTAAAACAAGCTTTACATATTATAAAAACAATTTAAAACAACATAAACAAACAACCCCAGAAACAGGAAGGGAATACAAACTGAAACTGATATGTCTTCTCTCTGGGGAGGTTCCACCATTTTGATGCTACAACCAAGAAGGCTCTTTCTCTGTTTGTTACCCATCTAGCCTCACAAAGCAAGGGCACCCAAAGAAAGGCCCTGCACGTTGGTCAGGTAGGTCCATATGAGAGTAGGCAGTCCTTAAGATGTGTTGTTCCCAAGCTATGTAAAGGGCTTTGAAGTTCAACATCAGCAGCTTCATTTGAGCCAAGAAGCTGCTTAGAAGCCAGTATAGATTAAACATGATTGGAGTGATATGGTCCCCAATCCACTCCAGTCAGCATTCTAGCTGTAGTATCCTGAACCAGCTGTAGCTTTCAATCATTTTTCAAGGGCAGTCCCACAGAGCACATTGCAATTGTCTCATGTAAATTGTACACTGAGATAATGCCATATAACCCATCTACCCCTGTTATCTGACTCTTCATATATCCAAAATAGTTATCCAAATTGTTTGTATATATTGCCTATAATATACAGTGGAACAATCCCTGAATATAATTCTGTTTACACATGTAGGTTATGCACATGGTGGGACATGGGAATGAGCCTCGAGGTCAACCACTGTTCCCAATAACTTTGAATGTGAAGTGATGCTTCCTCATGGAAATGCTCATTCCAGTTGTCCTGTTATCCTTTCTCAGCCACGAAAAAGTGTGCACACTGCATGCTCTCATCTTCATTAAACAACCACCCAAACTTATTTTTTGTGCTAGATAATATAAAAATAAGTAGCACTTGTAGCCAATAAGGGTTTGTAAAGATTTGTTCAATAGATGATGTGTATGTTCTTTTCAGATTACCCTTTTTATGAGATGTATGCAAATACAATATCGATGTTAATTCAAGACTGCATCCAAAACAAAAAGATTACTAATAGCTGTGCTATGGCAAAACTAAGGCATATTCTCCAGGAATACAGTAACTTTTCAGTTCTTTTGGGGCATCTTTAATAATTTGAATAGCTCTGTTTCTTTCCTTGTTATTTTTTCAAAAAGATGAATGAAGAGAATCCTTTAACATCAATATGTTTCGTTTATACTTGATTTCTACCATCTTAAAAAAAATCTGGCTCAATTAGGATGTTCTTTTATCTATTAAAACAAGTGGGTGATCCACAATGACTTGCAGGGAGTAACTCATTTCCCCCTCCCTCACTATTTCCCTTCCCTGAAAACCTGCATAGCGGTCCCCTTTTCCTGCTTCCTTCTCTACTTGACACCCATCAGCCAGCCTACCCTAGTTTGCCCCCAACTTTAGCTTTTCCTCCTTTCCTCCCCATGGCAGCCTCTCCCCAGAAAAACTGTGACCAAGTTGTGTGGTGCCAGTCACCAGACTGGGCTGAGTCCAGTTGCATGGGGGGAGGGGGCCTTTGAGAATTGGCTCCACACAAAGAGCAGGAGTACTCCTGTGGCCAGCATGATGATGTCACTTCTGGAAGTGATGTTGTTGAGTTGGTGCTGGGACATTCCAGTGAGTACCAGGTCCCCTCTACTGGGAGACTATAGGGATCTGGCAACCCTATTTAGTAGGCCTGGCTGAGAGAAACACACTGAAAAAAATGCAATGCAAAGAGGTAAATAATAGGCAGTGTCAGGGCACAGCTCCATTACCATGTTCTTTGATTTTTTGGGCTTTGCAGTTGTTGGGTGATATTTTACTTCTGACATGGCAGGCACCGTTAGGGATTTCAGGTCCCCTGATGGGGGTGGAGGATCACCCACTCCCACCCTCCACCCCCACCTCCACATCTGGCCAGTGGGGGGAAAGGTGCAGAAACAGGCCTCCTGGGCATGTTCCTGGGGCAGCGCGATGACATCACTCTCAGGAGCATCATCATCGTGCCGCCCTGAGAGCATTCCCGCACATTGCAGTGAGCCAGTTTGGGCCCAAACAGGCTGCTCATTTGGGGCCCAAGTTGGCCCACTGTGAAGAGTACAGGCAATGACATCACCTGGAAGTGACATCCCTGGAAATAAAAAAAAAAGGTTTCTTCCTGGTCCTCAGGCAGGAAGTGGCTCAAAAGGATAAAAGAGGATCCTTCTTTGAAGAAGGAGTTCATACTTGAACTCTAACATGGCTAATGGTTATTTTTCCACCTAACATTTTTCCACCCAAAGCATTCTGCCATTTGTCCAGGGTTGTCTGGGGAAATTTGCCAGTATTTCCACTGAGGAAAACACCTCAAATAGCTGCATTTTGAAAGTTTAAATGCTTCTATTGGCACCATTCTCTGATATGACACACTGCCAGTTCATTCAGCTAGACCTCTCCTTCCCAGTTAATTTGCATTACCACTCTTGGAATGCAACGAGCATTTAAAAGAATGTTGGCAGGGGGCAGAGCAATATTATAATTTGTTCTAGGCTATCTGGACATGTCTCCAGCATTTTTTCTTCAGGCAGATATTTCAGGTTGAATAATAATTTTTCAAAAAGTTTTAAGTGTGCTGAGAGAAGTTTAACTTACCATGAGGTGCATAATGCTGTTGTTCTAGTATTGCCTATACTATTGTAGGTTTTCTGACTAATGCAAAAGCCTATCAAACCTGTTCATCAGAAACAGAAGTGAAATGATTGAATATACCTGGAATAACATTTCCCACTTTCAAATATTCTTTAGTTCTCTGAACAGCTGTAGTTACAGTTGTAGGGTTGCCAGCTCCAGGCTGGGAAATTCCTGGAGATCTGGGGGTTGAAACCTGGAGAAACCTGGAGAAATAGGGGTTTGGGGAGGGAAAGGACCTTGGCATGGCATAATTCCATAGAGCCCAGCCCCAAAGTAGCCATTTTCTCCAGGTGAACTGATCTCTGTGGCCTGGAGACCAGTTGTAATTCCGGGAGATCTCCAGCCACTACCTGGAGGCTGGCAACCCTATATAGTCACCATCTGGCCTGGAAAAAACAAACTATTCTTTTAATAGAAGCTTGATGTTTGGAAATGGTTTCAAGTGGGTACTCATGTTGGTCTGCACTGCAGTAGAAGAGTAAGATTCAGGTCCAGTAGCACCTTAAAGGCCAACTAGATAGTGAGAGCTTTTCATGGCATGGATGTAAATAACAATCCCCTGGAAAATAACATTCCAATGAATCTAAAGAGTCAGGACATTTTTCTCAAGGTTTGTTAGCTTCCCTAGTTAACTCCAGCCTCAGGTTTTAATTACCTTCCTGATCACTAACAACATAGAAGCAGCCTTAATTTGCACCCATTTCTCCTCTGAATGCCTAGAGAGCATTTTCACCATAGAGGGAAGGTTCATTGTATTGTCGAAGGCTTTCACAGCCAGAGAACGATGGTTGTTGTGGGTTTTCTGGGCTGTATTGCCATGGTCTTGGCATTGTAGTTCCTGACGTTTTGCCAGCAGCTGTGGCTGGCATCTTCAGAGGTGTAGCACCAAAAGACAGAGATCTCTCAGTGTCACAGTGTCATAAATTAACAGTGCAATCCTATAGAGAGTTACGCCAGTCTAAGCCAATTGAAGTCAATGACCTTAGACTGGAGTAACTCTCCATAGGATTGTATTGTAAATGAATCAGGAGAACTTTTTTTAGGCCACTTACTAATTTTGAAGAAATTTTTCATATGGAGGGGAAGAAACATAAAAACATAAATCATTATGTGATCTAGACCATCCTGCTGCCCCATCCTATCAAAAGAGATGGGAAAAAGAATTGGGGGAAATTATTTCTCCAGAGGAATGGACCAGAATTCGGAACTCACTGTTTAAAATATATAATATCTGGTTTCAGCTTTTCAAACTGACTCACTATAGCTGCTAGATGGAAATCACACACACACACACCCTTCTTGCTGTAGCAAGAGAAACTTTGGGTAGAATTATTATTATGGGTAGAATTACCATTTTTTTTGAGACTAAGATAAATTTCTCCCCTCAAGGGTATGAAGATATATGGGCTCCTGTGATATGTTATTTAAATTACCAAGAAGTTATATCTTCAAGTTGGGAATGGCTTCAGATAAGGGGGACTTTGGTTATTTGGATGTTAGGATGTTACTTATTAGGATATCACATAAGAAATTTTAAAATTTTTATTGCATGTGTCTATTTTTGTATTTGTTATATTTTATGTGATAAAAATTTTTAAATAAAAAAAAGTAAGAGCATTCATAAAGGACTACATTGACAGCCTGCATAATCAAGCATCATATTCAAATCAGTTGGCCCCAAGATGCCTACAACAACAACAATAACTGCATTTACATACTGTCCTTCTAGACAGATTAGTGCCCCACTCAGAGCAGTGAACAAAGTCAGTGTTACTGTTATTCTCACAATACAGCTGGGGCTGAAAAGAGTGGCTTACCCAAGGACATCTGCTGACCTCACAGCAGTAATAATAATAATAACAACTGCACTTATATACCACTCTTCTAGACAGATTAGTGCCCCACCCAGAGTGGTGAACATGTTAGTGTTATTATTAGCCCCACAATACAGCTGGGGAGCTGAGAGGAGTGGCTTACCCAAGGCCACCTACTGAGATCATGGCAGTAGTGGGAGTTGAACCATCAGAGTGCTAATTTGCATCCCACCACTTAACCGCTGTGCTACAGCATCTCTCACAAATCAAACAGATCACAGAGGCCAAAGTCCATTCTTTTTTTATAGCTAACTAAATTACTGGCTATCACAACATTTTGTGGCAGTGAATGTGGAAGACCCACATTCAAATCTCCACTCCACTTTGTCAACTTTTGGGGGCAACCTTGGGGCAACCTAAAGCACCTCACAGTATTGTTATGAGAATAAAATGGAGGAGAGAAGAGTCATAAAAGCTGCTTTTGATCCCCTGTAGGAAGAAAAGTAGGTTATAAATTAAGCAAATAAATACATTCCACAAGTAAATTAGTCTCTGAGTGAAAAAAATACTTCCTTTGGCTGTCTTGAATTTACTGAGTATAAAACTCATTGCAGGCTTGCAAATTTTGGTATGAAGTTCTTTCTATCAGTTTTATCTATGAGCTCTTCTAAATGCAGCATGTGATATGAGTCAGGTTGGGGGTTCTCTGACCTGACATGCAGTCACACATACCTTTGGGAAGTTTCACCTTGGAAAAAGGTCTATTACTCACTGAGACTTGGGAATGCTGTGCAAGGGAAAGGAGGCTTCTGCCTTCCCTCCTACACCATTTTCCATAGTCTTGACGGCTGTAGGGGGCCTGTTTATCCTATCTCAGACTCCATGTGCCATCAACCACACGATCCCAGGATATGTGGAGCGTGGGAAAGGAGTAAACAGGCCACTAGCAGCCATTGCCACTCTGGAAAACAGAACAGGCAGAAAATCAGAACCCTCCTTTCCCTCACAGAGCACTCCTGGGTTGCCAGTTTCCTGGTAGTGTAAATCCAAGAGGGGGTGGTCCCAAACAAAATGAAACAAAGCCGAAGAACAGGACCACGTACAAAAGAGTTTAATTTTCTTGCTATCAAAACTCAAATATAAGGCACAACGAAAAGCCAAAATCAATTTTCTTGCTTTCAGAACACAATTGTAAGGCACTACCAATTCCTGGTAGTGGCTAGAGATCTCCTGGATTTACAACTTATCTCCATGTCCCACATATCAGTTCCCCTGCAGAAAATGGCTGCTGGGGTGGGGTGGGGGAGGTGGACTGTCTAGTATTATACCCTACTGAGGTTCCTCCCCTCCCCAAACCTTGACCTCTCCAGGCTCTGCCTCCCAAATCTCCAGAAATTTCCCAACCTGGAGCAGGTAACCCTCAGAACTCCCAACCAGCATCAAGTAACGGAGCACTTTTTAAGGTGAGTCTCCTGATGGTACATGTGATTTTAAGTTGCATCACACATCTTGCATAGATGAGCTCTATGCTATGCCACTTTTATAAATTTCTACCTTCCCCCCATGGTCTTTTCTTTACAATAAAAAGTTCCAATTCCTTACATTTTCCTCATAGGGAAGACACTCTTACTCCTTGGTCATTTTGGTTACCCTTTTCCACACTACAATAACTCATTTGGACCCATGGGAAGGAAGCTCTTGAGAGATTTCATCAGGACTTCAATAACTTTCACCCTACTATCAACCTAAGCCTGGACCACTCTACACAACAGGTACACTTCCTGGACACCACTGTACAACTACATAATGGACGAATAAATACCACCTTATACCGGAAACCAACAGACCAATACTCATATCTACATGCCTCCAGCTACCACCCTAAACATACCACTCGGTCTATTGTCTACAGCCAAGCCTTACGTTACAACCGTATCTGCTCCAATGCTCTCGACTGAGACTCACACTTAAAAGATTTACAACAAGCATTTTTGAGACTACAGTACCCACCAAATGAAGTGAAGAAACAAATCAACAGGGCCAGACTAGTACCCAGAAACAGTCTGCTCCAGGACAAACCTAAAGGAACTAACAACAGAACACCACTGGTTGTCACCTATAGCTCAAACCCATCCAACGTATCATCAGTGAGCTACAACCCATCCTGGAAAATGATACCTCTCTCTCAGAAGCCCTGGGTGGAAGACCTTTCCTTGTCTACAGACAGCCCCCCAACCTTAAACGACTTCTCACTCACAACCATGAATCGGCCAGCAGAGTCACCAGCACAGGTACCAGGCCCTGCAACAGACCCAGATGCCAGCTCTGCCCCTATATCTACCCAGGGAATACAATTACAGGACCCAATGGTATCAACTACACTATCTCTGGCTCTTACAGTTGCTCATCCTCCAATCTGATATATGCCCTCATGTGCCAACAATGTCCTTCTGCTCTGTACATTGGCCAAACCAGCCAACCTCTACGCAAAAGAATAAATGGACACAGATCTGACATTATAAATGGAAACGTCCAGAAACCAGTGGGAGAACACTTCAATCTACCAGGACATTCCATCAAAGACTTAAAGGTCGCTGTAGTTCAACAGAAACCTTTCAAAAACAAAATCCAACGGGAGGCTGCTGAACTGGAATTCATATGCAAATTTGACTCTGTCAAGCTGGGACTGAATAGGGACTATGAATGGTTATCACATTATCACAGGTAACAGATTTCCTTTACAGAGGCGGGGTCTGGGGGAGCTCAGTGGCACCTGGCGTGGGCTTTCGGGGACCAGAGATCTCTTTGTCAGATGCATCTGGCAAGGAGAGCTGTGGTTATCGAAGGCTCATACTGCATTGGAATTGGATGGTCTAGCTGTTTGGCTGCTACAAACTAACAGGGCAAACTCCTTTGAAGCCAACTGATCCACACACCAAAAGGAGATGTTTACATATACTAGCAAAGGAATGTTTTGGTTGCACCCTCCCCTTCCCCCCCCCAATTGCCTCTAATCTCTCCTCCCCTTCTCTCCCTCTTCTTCTATATTTGACCAGTCTCTGTATCATGCATCTGACAAAGAGAACTTAATTCTCGAAAGCTTATGCTACAATAAAATTGGTTAGTCTTCAAGGTGCTACTGGACTCTTTTTGTATTTTGAGATATAGTGGCCTGAATTCTGCCAAGTGTTTCCAGTGCATCTGCACAGTAGATTTGGACATTACAATAACAATAACAACAATAATAGCAATAACAACATTTGATTTATATACTGCCCTTCAGGACAACTTAATGCCCACTCAGAGCAGTTTAGAAATTACTATTATCCCCACAACAAACACCCTGTGAGGTTGGTGAGGCTGAAAGAGCTCCTAGAAGCTGTGACTGACCCAAGGTGACCCAGCTGGCTTCAAGTGGAGGTGTGGGGAATCAAACCCGGTTCTCTAGATTAAAGTCTCGTGTTCTTAATCACTGAACCACACTGGCCATATTATTCTCTATCCTTTCCTAATAATCCTTAGCATAGAATTTGTCAATTTCACTGCTGCAGCACAGTCAACAGTTTCAAACTATCCATTGTGACTCCTAGTTCCTAGTCAGTTTCCACCGATTTCTGTGGAACGGATAACCTAACAACTTTCTGGTTCTTTTGTGAATGTTTGGAAATTATTGAACCTTTTAAAAAAATCCCTGTAGTTGGTTTCTGGTGCCCTAATTATTATTATGCTTTGTATTTTCACAAGAAAAGGTGGGATGTAAAATAGCAATGAACCTTCAGTAATTGCCTATAACACCCTGAACTACTTTAGGGTCCCAGATTATGAAAAAATTTACTGAATTACAATTTTTGGTAACATTATGGGGCCTCTTGACAATAGCTTTGTGATGATGCCCGCTGTGAGTGCCTTGAGGGTCCGTTGCGGCCCTGGCAGCAGTACACAGCGGTTGGTGGGTACAGGGCGGGGGGTCCCTCCAAGGCCATGCCCGAAGCCCATGTGCTGGCAAGGGCTCCTAGCTTCCTTTAATTGGTGTCAGATAGCCAGAGGCTGTTAGGGCAGTTGTAGGGCCCAGTTTCACAGCACCCTGCCACAGGGAGCTGCCCTTACAGCAGTGCCAGCCTCCCTGGTCTCCTCCCCAGCCAGGAAGTCTTGAGCCTTTTATCCCCTCCCCCTAAGGGAAGCCCCACCCCACTCCCCAATCACCAGGCCCCAAGGTGAGGCCATTTACTTGGGCTAGTGCCAGCCCTATCACCTGGCCCCACCACCACCCTAGGCAAGTCCTGTGGGCATCCCTATACCTGGCATCCCCTGCTAAGCCCTCCCCCTTATCCCCTGGTTGGCCCTCCCTGGAGGCCGGCTTGACTGGCAGGCCTGTGGGCCTATCTTTTGTCAGCATCCCTATCGGCCTCTGCCCCCCTTGAGACTGGTTGTGCCGCAGCCCATCGGGCCCTGCCCTGTGGCAGGCCAAGGGCCTGTGGCCACGGTGCCATCTCTGCTCCACCTCAGCAGCCCAGCTTGTTTGGCATGGCGTCCCGTGCCGCCGTTCCTCTGGGTGTCCTTTCCTTTGGGCCTCCAGCTCCTCCCTGCCGTGGAGCGAAGGCGCCGGCACCGGCTCTTCAGCCAGGGCAGCCACTCGGGCTCCGGGCTGAGCGTCCCGGGCTGCGTTTCCCCCTCTCCCATCTCTGATTAACCGGCAGCTCTTCCCAGCCTTCAGGTGAGTTGGGGGTCCCATGGGGTGGCTTGGGGTGCCCATTTCAAGGGAGGGGAGGCCTGTCCCCGGACACACACACCCCTTGAGCCTCCGGCCGGTGGGCCATCATCCTCATGCATTCTGGACAGGAAGTCAGCATTCTGGTTGAGTCGCCCCAGTCAGTGCTGTGTCACAAAACTGAAAGGTAAGAGAGAAGTACCATCTGAGTACCCGGGTGTTGTGGTCCTTCATGCGTGACATGCACAGAAGAGGGATGTAGTCCGTCACTAGCATGAACAGATTGTTGGTGAGATAATATTGAAGGGCCCTACAGCCCACTTAACGGCCAAAGCCTCTTTCTCCTTGGTGGCATATTGTTACTCCGTGTTTTGGAGCTTCCGGCTAAGGAACAGAACAGGTCTTTCCACTCCAACGATATTTTTGGAGAACACCGCCCTGAGCCCTGTGTCCGAGGTGTCTGTGTAGACGATGAAAGGTTTATCAAAATCGGGATTGTTCATGACTGGGCCCCCCGACAAGGCAGTGCAGAGGGTATGGAGGGCTTTTTCCGTAGCTGGAGACCAGTTGAGCTTGGTGGGCTGGCCCTTCCGCAAGAGGTCTGTCAGAGGGCTGGCCAGGGTGGCAAAGTCCCTTATGTATTTGCTGTAGTATCCAACCAACCCTTGGAAACGTCGCAGCTGTTTCTTGTTGCCTGGGCGGGGGCAGTCTTCCAAGTTGGTCACCTTCTCCAGCAAGGGCCACAACAGGACGTGGTCCACGAAGAAGCCCAGGTATTTCACCTCCTGAAAGCCCACTTGACTTTTCTGGGGGTTTACTCGGAGGCCAGCCATGTCCAGGGCCTGCAAGACCTGGCGCAGATGTTGAAGGTGTGAGGCCCAGTCTGGGCTGAAAATGAGGATGTCTTCAATATAAGCAGCTGTGAAGCCCTGGCACTGGGCCAGGGCCATGTCGACTAACCGTTGGAAGGTGGCCGCCACCCTGTGCAGGCCAGAATGCATCATTCGGAACTGGAACAATCCCTGGGGGTTGGTGAAGGCAGTCTTTGTTGGCTGTCACCATTGGTACCTGCCAGTGCCCCTTTGTAAGATCGAGGGCTATCAGGTAACGGGCTGTACCCAGCTGGTCAATGAGGGTCTCTGCCCGAGGCATGGGGTATGCGTCGAATTGGGCAATGCGGTTGACCTCTCAGAAATTTATGCGAAAGCGGATGGCGCCATCGGGTTTCGGGACCAATACCACCAGGCTCTGCCAGGTGCTGTGGGACGACTCTATAACCCCAAGCTGGAGCATATCAGCTACTTCCCTGGCCACGGTGTCCCACTGCTTCTGAGGTTATGGATGCCAGGGGGGCCTTACAACTTGGCCGGCCGGGGTCGCGATGATGTGGGCTACCAGGGACATGCGGCTGGGCACTCGGGAGAAGCTGTGGCGAAAGTCCCAGAGCAACTTCCTCACTTGCTCCCTTTGGTCAGGTTGTAACGCAGCATCCAGTAGCAGCTCCTCTGCCTCACCCTCTCATGGAGTCCACGGCAGGTGCCCATCAGGGAGCTCCAGGGGGTCTGCCGCAAGCTGGCAACCCTGGGCCTCATGCTCTTGTCACTCCTTGAGGTCATTAACGTGCAATTGCTTGGTCTGCTGTCTGTTGGGGCCCCATTGGACGAGATACGATAAAGGCCCCAATGCTCGGATGATCGTGAAGGGTTCTCTCCAGGGGTTCCCTGTCTGTTGGGGCCTGAAAACCTGGCGGTTGACCAGGAACTTATCACCCTCTCAGAAGGTCCGGAGCCTAGTTTCCCAGTCGTAGCGTTCTATCTGGGCTACCTGGGCACCAGCTAGATTCCGTTGGGCTGTTTCCTGAGCGGTCCATAGGTTCAAGGGCCACCTGGTCCATGATGGCTTTCTCTCCCTCTGTTTCAGGCTTAAGCCACCTGTAAGCCAAATCCCGGAGGGTGGTCATGAGCCCTCAGGGCTGGTCACTCTTCTTGTACCCCAGGGCCCGAAACTTCTGCCCATAAGTGCCTGGGGTAACAGCATAGCTTCCTTCAATTTTTGGTAGTTGACCACCTCCTCCTTGGGCAAGGCCTTGAGTGCTGCCTGGGCCTCCCCGGTCAAGTACAGCCCCAATATGAATGCCCACTGGACAGGGGGCCACTGCGCCACCTTGGCGGTCCACTCAAATGTCTCCAAGAATGCATTGATGTCATCCTCGGGCTCCAGCTTGGTGAGCTGGAAGGGAGCATGTCTGTTGGGTCCTCCAATGCTGGTTTCCATGCTTGTGCCTCTCCGGGTGTTGCTCAGGGCATGGCACACGTCATGGAGTAGGGCCGCCTGGACATCATGCTGTTGGGCTGCGATGTTGTGTAGGACTCGGCCTTGCTGCCCGGTATGCTGGGTCATTATATCTCGTAACAGTCGGCTTTGTTGTTCCACCATCCATTGTCCAAACTGAGCCAGGTCAAAAGCTGGCACTGGGTTAGCCCATGCCCTGGTCCGGCACCTCCTGATCCCTATTCCATACTTGTTGTGCAGGGAAGCATAGGGGAAGCTGGGCTGAGCGCTGGCCCTGGGAAGGTTTGGGGGCCTGAGGAAGGTCCGGCTACTAGTTCACCCAGCCGGGGTGGGCAGGTATGGGAGAGGCTTCACCAGCGTCCGACTGCCCACATTCTCCACCACATTGTGATGATACCTGCTGTCATGGTGAGTGCCTTGAGGGTCCGTTGTGGCCCTGGCAGCAGTACATGGCGGTCGGCGGGTCCAGGGCGGCGGGTCCCTCCAAAGCCGTGCCTACGGCCCATGTGCTATCAAGGGCTCCTAGCTTCCTTTAATTGGCATCAGATGGCCAGAGGCTGTTAGGGCAGTTGTAAGGCCGGGTTTCACAGCACCCTGCCATGGGGAGCCGCCCTTACAGCAGTGCCAGCCTTCCTGGTCTCCTCCCCAGCCAGGAAGTCTCAATCCCCTTTTATCCCCTCCCCCTAAGGGAAGCCCCGCCCCACTCCCCAATCACCAGCCCCCAAGGTGAGGCCAATTACTTGGGCTAGTGCCGGCCCTATTACCTGGCGCCGCTGCCCAGGCTAAGTGTCTTGGGCTGCGTTTTCCCATCTCTGCTTCACTGGTGGCTCTTCCCAGCCTCCAGGTGAGTCGGGGGTCTCACGGGGTAGCTTGGGGTGCCCGTTTTGAGGGAGGGGAGGGCCATCCCTGGATAAGTTTAGATCCTCATTATGTCTAAATTCAGTCTACATCCACCCCTGCCACTCATGGAAGCTGGTTTAGATTACGTAACTAAGCCTATCCATGAGTCCATTAGGCCCTTCATAGTGTGGTAGTGACTCTAGACAACTATCCAGAAGCTGCTAATGGCCTTTAAATTTTAGTCTTAATAGAAGTTCCCAAGTTATGAACCTGTTTCTTCAGGGGCGAACCACCCTCTAAGACAGGCTGACTCCTCAATCCTCAGGTGGATTTTTCGTTGTCCAACAATACCTCAGTTTTGTCTGAACTGTACTTCAGCTTATTGGCTCTCTTCCTTCCCATTACCTTTTCCATGCACTGGTTCAGGACTTCCAAAGACCTATTAATTTCAGATTATAATGAAATATAGAGCTGAGTGCTATCTGCTCATTGATGTCATTGCACTCCAAAACCCCTGGATAATCTCTCCCAGTTATTTCAGGAAGACGTTAAATAGTATGGAGGACAAGATGGATCCCGCAGGATATATATAGCATAAATGCCATAAAGCCAAGCAGCAGTCCTACAGCACCACTTTCTGAAACTGGTTTGCCATGTAAGAGTAGAACCAGTGAAGCATAGTGCCCCCCCATCAATCCAGTCAGCCTCTCTAGAAGAATACCATAGCTAATGGTCTTGAAAGCCACTGAGACATGCAGAAGAACCAACAACTATTGCACACACATCCATCACTCTCCCAGCAAAGATCATCAGTCAAGGTGATCAAGGCCATTTCCATCCTAAACCCAGGCCTGAATTCTAGATTACAATGTGTTCAGATAATCAGCCTGCTCCAAGCTATCCAGGATATTCTGACCGACTGCTCAAAATCTATTTAATTACAATATTAATTGTTGCTGAAATGCAGGATAAATGGCCCATAGTTAAATATCATGTTCATTTACCTAAGAACACAGTATTTTATTTTCTAATCATTACATTGGAATAATGAATAATAAGAGCTGCTGTGTAGTATAATGGTTAAGTGGTTGAGCTGTGAGTCAGCATGCTGCTGTTTTGAATCCTTCTACTGCCTGGAGCTTAGCAGGTGGCCTTGGGTAGGCATATCCTCTTAGCTCCAGCTTCCCAGCTGTATTGTTGTAAAAATAATGACTCTAACTTTGTTCACTGCTCTTAATGTGCCACTAATCTGTCTAGAAGAGTGGTATATAAGCACCCTGTCATTATTAATGGTACAGGGGTGACAAAACAATAAATACTCTTTTCTTTTATGAAGAGTATGACTTTGCTTAACAGAATAGCAGAGACTTTCCTTCTAAACTCAATCAATTTAGTGATTGGCAATATTTTTGAGTAGGAAGAGTTTAAAGTGTACTTGATAGTTAAGTGTTATATAGCAATTTTTGTACTGTACATTTTAGAATTATTATTGCTATTATTTCAATTTTGTGTTGTGACAGTTAACATAGTAAAAACACTGAAAGAATTGAAAGTGTAAAACCTTTACAACATTCAGCAGTAAACCAGTAATCCAGCCCTCATAATCTATTTCTAGAAACACTTTCCCTAGTATCCATTTTAATTCTGTCCAGCTATCCTGGCCCAAACCATTTAGAACAATAATAGTTTTACTTAAAACCAGAATTTGCAATTGGCCTTGATAATTAAATGGAAGCCTGAGTAGTTTGACTGAAATTTAAATTTTCTCTCTATCCACATTGTCATGAGGGAACTTTAATTTTCAATGTGAATATCTCAGGACTGAGGACTTACGTGCCCTATAAATTTCAACTGATTTTACAAGCATATCCCTGTCATCCCGTGAAACTTTCTGATCTATGATCTGGGGGACAGGGAAGGAATCTCCAATAAAATTCTCAGCTTTCTGGCCAAACTTCAGTTCCCAGACTTTTTTGAAGGAAGCTGTAACAGTTACATACAATAAAACCATTAAATTTGCAGTATAGACATAACTTGTCCCTGTCACCATTTCTGGAAGAATGACAAAGCAGCAACAAATATAATAAAATTATACAACTGTTGAAAAGGGACACTAGATCAGCTTTATGCTCCATTTATCGGAACAGGAATATTCATGATTGCTTACCAGATGTGATAAACTTTCATGTGCATCCATTATGTTTTCTGTTCAAGTATGTGCTGATGTTCCTGATGGCAGCCAAGGACAAAACCCCACGGTTGCTGGTGAGGTGACTCTTTAAATACATGAAACACCTTTACTGTGTAAACCGGCAGAGGAGGATGCACAACCATTTCCAAAGTGATTCAGAGCCACATCCCTTCTTGTTAAAAAAAATAGTTCCACCCACTTCTTTACATTGTTATTTGGAGCCTGTGTCAGAATAGTGAAACATCTTTGAAGGTATGAGTGATGACAGACTGAAGATATCGGGAATAGATGCACCTTTTTCTTCCAAATGATGGCATTACATTTCTACTCCATTGTTCTGGAATAAAATGAGATGGTTAGCTTTCAGAATTGGGTCAGGAATGGATTGAGACTTCCTCTTTTCCAGATTAAATTGACTGGATTTATGTGTTCAGGAGGCACCTTCCTGCAGTGACACACCAAGACAGATTAGCTAGGCATGGATAAGCATTGTAATGTCGATGCACCCACATGTAACCTAGTACTGTGCAGTGCACACACAGAGATCTTCCTTGCTGGATTTGTCAAAGTATTAATTTGTGGGGAAATTATGATCACATTATCAAATGTTGTCTCTGTTCTATTTTTATTTGGTGTTTATGACATAGATATACTATCAGAATAATACTTAAAAAAATAGCTATAGCATACTAAACTTTTGTGGTATGTGTATGCCATTAAGTCGCAGGCAACTTATGGTGACCCTGTAGGGTCTTTAAGGCAAGAAACATTTAGAGGGTTTTTTCCCACTTCCTTCCTCTTCATAGCAATGCTGGCCTTCCTTGTGGTCTCCCATCCAAATACTGACCAGGAACAGCCTTGCTTAGACTCCAAAATCTGACAAGATCAACCTACCTGGACCTACCAGGTTAGGTACCAACGTCAAAAGTGTACCATTTAGCTCCTGAAGAGAGGTCATAAATAATCAAGACACATGCTTTAGAGCACTGCGTGGTACCTTCCCCTCAGATCTGGAGCAGCATATAAAAGAAATGGACTTTGTTCTTGCATTCAGTACTACGAGACAAATCCCAAGAGCTTAGTTTGTGAGCAATAGCCAGATATAAGTTTGACTGGAAGCCTCTTTTTCATTAATTAGTTGTTACTTGAAAAGTGGAGGCGTAATCTAATTAAGAACCATCTGGCAACAATACCTGTGTTTCAAGTTTCTGGAACCACAAAGCCTGCTTTTCTAACACAAATCTTCGTATCTATATATGTATATTATAATTAGTACCACACCTTAGTTGCACCACTATAAACAGAATGTCTCTATGTCTCCTGACATGTAAGTACTTGTAATTAAGGCTTGAGTTAAAAAACTAATTTACAGAGATGGACTATCATCAGGGTACCTTAAGGTACAGGAATTGGTGGGGTGAGTTAGGTGAGGAATAGAGAAGGAATGTACTGTTCCAGCTAGTATGTGAAGGCCACCTTTTTCTCTAGTTATTTCATTCAGTTATTTCTGGATGGACAGATTGCTGTCCAAAGGAATGCTTTGAGATTTTGATGATACATTTTGCCATTTAGCCCTGCAATAAAAAATCTAAGCATGAAAATGCAAGATAGTTTAAAGCACAAAGCTCCATGAAATATCACCACCATTGTTCTTGTTTCAAAGGCTATTCAAGGTCATTTCTACACAGACATGAAACCCTTTGAATTTACCTCATGATTGCTGTTTTAAGTAAATGCAGGGCCTTTTTTAGGGGGGATGTGGGGGAACAGAGTTCCAGCACCTCTTGAAAATAGTGCTTGAAAATAATATGATTTCAAAGAATCCCATGTGTTTCTTCCTCATTTCCCTCTTGAGAGTTCCGCCACCTCTTTTCCCAGAAAAAAACCCTAAATGTTATGTTTACTAGTAAGAGGGTTACGTTTATTTATAAGTGGTCAGTATAGATAATTACTAAATACAAGTAAGACCTTAATGGGGTAATATAACATGGGAACAGACAAAAACTAGCCATGGCATTAAACTAATTTATTCTAGGATACAAATATATATAGCTCCCATTTTTGGATCATTGAGTCCACTAAACAGCTACAGTTTAAAAATCCAAATTCCAAAAATGTAAATATAAAAATATTGAATAACTGCTTTGCAAAACAAAAGATAAAACAGAAGCCAACACCTAAAATTAGGAATTGTCTCTAAGCTGCGCAGCACAACTCCACCTCAGGTCAGGAGCCTTCACAGCAGGCTGACCCCTTTTAGAGTTCCACTTCATATTTATCTTGGAGTGCAGTGTTGGTAACATTGCTATGGAACCCTAACACCAGTCGGGTGCCAGATTGTTTTCTAAACTGCCAACCACTCCATGCAACCATCTGGTTTGCAGGATCTTAGGATGCTGTACCCATATGGACCTCGCTTGAACTAATTTTAGAGTAATGTGTCTCTTGTAATAAGGAAAAGAGAAAATTACATCATTCAGTATCTCAGATGCAGAACTCCAGAATGATTACTCACACTGAGCCTAGTCTGGTTGGGCAGCCATTGCTGAAACTGTAAATTCCCATATTGCATTGCTAATGAGTGCCTTACGCAACTGGAGTACATAAGACATGACTTCCAAGTAAAGTCCCAAAATAAAATCTATTTCCAAATCCATTTTATTGCCTCCGAGAGCAAAGCTATACGGCCATGTCATAATTCTGCATGTGGGAACAGGAAAATGCCATTTTGCATCATTAGCTTCCTCAGATATTTCAACTTCCTGCAAGCAGAGAGGGCCTCTGAGTAAGAAATTCTGGAAAAGAGTAGTAGATTTTTATGGGAGAATGGTAACCTTGGGAAAAGTGACTGCTGCTGATAACACCTGCCTTCCCTCCCACTATAACTCCAGTGGGGCAATTGGTGTTATAGGGACTAAGAACTGGTTGGACATAGTATCAAGACATTACTGGGCTTTTTGTAAGACTGGGCTCAAGAGCCAGTGTGGTGTGGTGGCTGGAGTGTTGGACTAACATGACCTATTTTACAAACCTGGAATCAGTCAAAGTTCATTTCCTCTCTGAGCCTGTGAAGTCAGGGTTTATCCTTTAGATTATACAGAGGATTTTGTTTGATGTTTTGCACCTGTCCTGTCAGCAGCACATATTAGGATGTGACCACAAGAACTGATTGAACAATTATTAATTACTTATGTTCATGGGTAAATGCTGAAGGTAAACAGAGTCATCTAAGTAGAAAGTCTCAACTCAAAATTCTCCAGTGGAATTATTTAAAAAGTCACTTTTAACAATTCTAGGTGGCAGAGGTGGCAGAAGGCAGGGGAGTGGCAGCTGTAAAAAAGCAGGATAGTAGACACATCCAAATCCATTTGTCTACATCCCAACATGTTGTTGAACAGTCTGTTCCTTGATTGTGACCAGTGAGGAAGATTAGAACCCAAGTGGCAGGTGATGAAAAATCCATAATAAATGTGCAATCAACACATACAAAATAATGCAAAGATAATTTCTATATATTTATTTATTAAAATGTTTATACTGTACCTTTCCTCTTGTCTCAAGACATTTTGTAAATAATAATAAAAACAATACAGATTAAAACCAACCTCCTCCCCACCTCCCTTAAAAGACACCTGCCATTCATACCCCCTGAAAAGCCTTGGTAACCAAGCAAGCCTTGCAGCACCTCCTGAAAATCTACAGCATGGGGTGTCCCTGCAGGTAACACTAGTGTGGCCCTAAAACTTTCTCTTAGCATCCTAAGGCAAGAACAATCTGAATCTATCCATAAGAACAGGACAAGCAGGTGTTTCTGATGCCTCAAGTACTAGATCTACTCTCAACATGGCCTTCAAGTTAGAACAAATGAGATTTTATCAGCAAAGAACCTTGCAAAAACATCACAGCTGGGGGTCAAATTAACACCACAATTGGATTTAGATATTATCAAGTCATGAGCAACTTTAAACAATTAAGCCTGATAAGATTCTGCTGATGCAATGGTGGCAGAGAAGAAGCCCTTCTTTATTGCCATGACCACCACTTCATAGGCTTGCAAACAGGCTCTGTGGCAGAGAGTTGCCAGGTCCAGCTTGGGAAATTCTGGGAGATTTTGGAGATGGAGCCTGGAGAGGGTAGGGTTTGGGGAGGGAGAGGCGTCAGTGGGGTATAATTAGGGTTGCCAGTCCCCTGCTGGGGGCGGGGATCCCCCACTCCCACTCTCCACCCCTGCCCCTGCTTACCTGGCTGGTGGGGTAGGAATGCAGCTCCTGGGGGCGAGCTCCTGGAAGGTGCTGCATGCTCCCATGGGCCTGAATCAGGCCACTGCAGAGCACGGTAGCACTCCCACGCTCCGCAGCAGCCTGATCTTGCCTGATTGGGCCTGATTTGGACTGATTTGGGCCTGATTTAGCCCCCTGCGGAGTGCAGGAGTGCTCCTTGGGGACTGTGGCCTGCGTGATGATGTCACTTCCCAGAAGTGACATCATTGGACACTCGCAAGGAAGCGGGGGGAAGTGTCAGGTCCCATACCTCCCACTGGGAGGATAGGGGACCTGGCGACTCTAGGTATAATGACATAGGGTCGCCAGTGCACTCTTCAGAACAGCCATTTTCTCCAGGGAAGTGGTCTCTGTTGCCTGGAGATCAGTTATAATTCTGGGAGATCTCCAGCTACCACCTGGAGGCTGGCAGCTCTAGGCATGATCTATCTGATATATCCTGAGTCTTCCACCAACATTGTTGTAGTCATCTTCCAAACTGCTTCATATCTCTCACCTCCCTGGTAAATCACAGAGTCGGGGCTAGGGGTGTTAACACTTGGTCTTCTCTGAAATGTCCTCTTGTGGTACCTTTGCATTGTGTAGGTAGGAAGATCAGAACAGGGAAAACAGGGCTGTACTAAGCACTGTGGAAGTCTTCTTTTTGAAGCACTGTACGTGCACTTGGACTAGAGTGGGACCTATATTACAAGCCTATCAAACTACCTATAGAACAAAATCTCACAAATGCCAACAAGATTTAAATCCTTAATCTTATACCACCTATTTTTCTGCTATCCACTCATAGGATCCCAGAGGACCTGAGTTGGTATCCCCACTAACCAAACCAAATCTTCTCCTGTGACTAAACTTTTTTAAAGGAGGGAAATGTGGTCCTTTTCATTGGGATTATCTTTTGGAACCAACAAAGTAGTTTTTTACAATTGATACTAGAACTGGACACTCCACAAGCATACCTTTCAGACACATTCTGTAATCAATCTTTTATGAAAAAGAGGTGGTGAAATGGCACAAAGGTTGTTTTTAAGAAGGTTACAACATGCAAAGTTTAATAGCTGTTGATGTAGAAATGGCAGTCAACTGTCTTCTTCTGGAATATAATTGATGAATTCAGTATATTCCTGTTCATAGAATTACTTGAATATGTAACATAATTTTATTTAACCTGTCCAAAGTTACCTAATGAGACTGATTGACTCAATAAAGAAAACCATGGCAATCAGTTTGCAAGATGTGAGCAAGGCAATTATAGGACATTTTGGAGGTCATTAATTCAAAGGGTTGCCATAAGCTGGATGCAACTTGATGGCACATAACACACACCAATTTACTATGCATTACTAATGCTACAACAAGCTCCACTGCTTTGTCACTAACTTAGGGCATTTATTACCCGGCTTGAGTAAAACATGTTTCAGTGTCACTGACTTCAGTGGCAGGGGCTTAAGCATGTGCTGTGTTTTGTCTCTGATAAGCAATGAGAATTAGAAGTGGTTAACTTCAATAGATAGTTTTCAGAGTTTCCCCCATATATTTATCTATTGAGTTTCATTTTAATAGGAGAATATGAGAATTATTCCAGGTGTGAAACCAGAATGGGTATTTTTTTTCATTCTTATTTTAAAGATACTAGCTGGAACACAGCTTCTTCCTGTCCAATGCTTATGTCCACATATACTATTATGTCAGATACGATGTGCACACACAAGGTGTAAATGTTCACTGTGGTCACAGGAGGCTTACAATACACAGCCATGTAAGCTGTGGGGAGACCTTCCCTACCACTTATATCTCTTGCCAATGCAAGATAACAACAGTTAAACAATCTGTGTGACTAGCTAGCTTAGGCTGAAATCTTTTGCTATAGTCATTCTGAGGTATAAAAAGTAACTACAACACTTGCTGTTAACATTACTGTTAACATTGCTTTTTTTGTAATATGCAGTACAATACTATTCATGTTTACTCAGAAGTAAGCCCTACTTGCTCAATTGGACTTACTCTTTAGTAAGCATGGAATATGCTTTTGAATATATCTGACAGAGACTTTGCATCTTATTGTGAATTTGGTCTCTCATGTCCATTAGAATCTCTCCCCTCATTCCTAAAATATGAGATGAGGTCCCTTAACAATAGATGAAGGAACCAAACTTTTTAAAAAATACTGTTACCATTGAGGCCTTCGAAATATTAATAGCAGCCAATAGAGCAATCTATATACTGTCTGCCTCATGTGTTCTGGGTTAGATAAAAAACAAACAAGCCATTCCACCTATTAGTTCATAGGGATTAATTAATTGCTTTAGTAATGTTGCCTTTTCCGTGTCACAACAGCATGTAAAGCCTGCAGAATCATGTGCTGGTTATTCAAAATGTTGTATTCGCTCAGATTCACCAGTTTGTCAAAATTGTCATCAGAGTACGTGAGGAGGTGAGTACCATATGGGCTGTTGATACTGGAAACATCAACTTTTCCTGCGTCAATTTCATCATTATTCCGTTTTTCACCTAGGCCAAAGAGACAGAAGTTTCTTATTGCTTTGATATTCATATGTATTTTTCTAATAATTAAGTTCTTAGAACCGCTCAATCATAGATTTTTAAAAACAAATTGAGACCACATACTAATTTTCTCTTGAATATGTTGGCATTGGCAATGTAATGACATAATATATCACTCAAGGTATTTGTGTAAGTATTTTCCTTTGGGGGGGGGGAGTGAAAGTTGGGTTAAGTTCAAACTGCCCTTCCAGGTAGTCTGGTCAAAAGAAGAGCCAGTGGCTTTTTCTTTCTAAATTCCAAGTGCAGAGGTTAGCCGTTCTTGTGGTAATGAAAAGCAAGATTACATAAGCAATAAGGACTGCCCAATCCTTCAAAGTTATGAGAATTTTCTAGTCTTTTCTCTTCTGCACCTGGTTATTTTTCAGGGAGAGGGCTTTGGGGATTTTGGAGGGAAGAAAATGCTCTCTCCTTTAAGAAGGTGGCCATCTTGGAGATTTTCATGGGTCGAATCCACATTCACCCATTACCTGCATGTTTATCGGATATCTTCCGTTTGCCTCCAATCCGCGATTTTTCCCTCTTCGTTCACATTCCTGCTTCCAATCCGTCTTTCTCGCGCGTCCCTCCGGTCACACGGCCACTCGAAAACCGCTTTTTTGGGCGGGACCTTTTTTCCCCGCCCATTTTTTAATTTTTTTTAGCGCACTTTTCCGTTATTTCGATCTTGCCTTATAAAGAAACATCATTGAAGATAATGATGCCTCTCTTTCCCCCACTGACAGCACTGATGGCTCTCTCCTGTTTCTTTTTTGGAAATTTGGAAGCATGTGGGAAGCTTTCGTGGGCATTTCCTATGCAGGACAGTTCAGTGCCTGAATTTTACTGAAGCTTCACTTCCTTGGAGTGTCATTATGTTCCCAATAGTCACTGGCCGAATCCGCATTCACCCCACACCCGCATTTTCCGCTTTTGAGGGAGGGAACAAATCTTCCCGCCTTTATTTTTTTTTTAAATTACTTTTCCGTTATTTCGATCTTGCCTTATAAGGATATTGTATTTCCTTATAAGGATATTGTAATTTCGATATTACAGTAATATAAAATAAAAAAATAAAAAACAGTTAAAAAGGGAGTTTCGCGAGTCCATTCTGAGGATGGATTCACCCCAAAATGATTTTTCAAACTACCAGATTTGATTCAGAAACAGCATAATCAATAAATCCAATGCTATGAAGTCAAAAACAGTCTTTTGCAGACTATGGAGCACTTGCAAGTTGAATCAGCCAATAGGAACTCTCGGAATGGCTGGAGAGACAGGAAGGGGGGTGGTTTTTAAAAAAACCCGCGTAAATTGCACATTGGCCCATTCACGGCCACCGTGAAACTCCCGTTGAAAACCTATGACCACATATTCGGGAGAAATGCGAATGAAATGCGTCTGTTTAATGAGGTAATGTGACCAGCACTCGGGATTGCGTGGGGAATGCGGGGAACATGCGACTTAGAATGAGTAATGTGGATTCGCCCATGGAAAGAAACACAGCCATGTGGTCTGAAGAAACCTGACCAGCAAGATGGAGAAGGAAGATGAGACTGATATGAATAGAACCTGATTAACAAATATGGCACTATTAAGATATTCCCGCCTCTCTTTAATATTACAGGGATACGTTCATACCTACTTGATTTTTCCTGCACTCAGATGATGTAGGATTTACTGTCCAACTGCTTTATTCGCTTAAAGAAAAATATTTCTTTTTCCGAAACTGGGATTATTTGGTCTTTGGAACTACAGACAAACTTTAAGCTTGGCTCATACCTACCTACAGTTCAAAGGAAAGGCAAGCAGAGCTGGCTTATTTCTGATAATATCTCTGGTGTGTTATTCCTAAGAACTCTCTATTTCCAGACTGGACTTGGAACAGGAGAGATTTTTGATAACATAGAGTCTGACTGAAGGCCATCAGACTGCAATGTTTCTGTTGCTCTGCTGGTGGCAAGGGACAGTAAATTCTAATTGTGCAAGGGAATGTTTGGTATAGAACTGGAGAGGTGAACTTCTGAAAGGGCCAGCTGAGTAAATTCCTTCTTTGTTTTACCCAAAGACGACCCAAATTTGTTCAAATTAAGATGAACAAGATACACAGGGTATATCCAAATGTCACATCAAGACAACAGTATTTCTGGATTTGCCTGAATCTGTTTTGTTGACAGACTCACATGCATACCTTCCTCCTTTCTACTCTTTCCTCCTGTCTCATGCAAGAATGATGGATAAATCCTGGTTTAAAACTGACATTAGTTTCCTGAGACATACAAATGTGGGTGCTTGTCTTAATCAGAATTAGTTTTTCCCTCCCACTACAAATTGGGACTCTAAACCTGGATTAAATCCTGGTTAAGAATCCCAGTTGAGGGGGGAGGGGAGGGAAAACAGCTCTGGCTAAGTCAGGTACCTGCATTTCATATGTTAGGGTAAACAGAGTTAGTTTTCAACCTGGATTACTTCAGCAAGCAGTAGAATGAAAAATAGATGTCAAATGAAAAAATAAATATCTAGGCTTCAGGAAGGCTCTGCCAACTGCTTGGCTCATACAGATAACTTACCAGGTGCTCTGTAATGTTGGAAGGTGTCATTCACTAATGGGAAGAAAAGCAGATCTGGACACTCAGGGGTACCTGTTTGATTGAAGTAGTAACATTCCTTTGGGTTTTTCTTATCTTCTTCGGTAAGGACAACGTTTGGGAAGGGGATACCTTGCTCTGAGTAAAACTTGCAAGCTTCTTCCAGAGGCTGTATTAGTAGGGCAGTTAAAATTAAAGATTTCATGAGCAAACCATTTAGAAGCTCAATCGTTGATGCTGCATTGCCTTAAAATACTAATCAAATTGTACTACAAAGCCTATGGAAAAGCCAGTGGTTAAGATCCAGGGATCAGAGGAGATTGCATGTGGGACTCAGTGCTAAACAAAGTGAAGTATATTGAGGGATACTTTTAAAAACAAAAACATAAGAATTAATTAATAAATGAGAAATAGTTTTGTTTTGTATGTCATCTACTTAAATTAGTAGTATTGTATGGAAACGCATGACTTTAAACAGGATAAAAAGTTATTAAAGCAGAACTACACCAAGTCAGAGAAGGAGATGCGGTCCAGCGACCAGAGCACTTGCTTTGCATATAGAATGTCCCAGATTTCAACCTCTGGCATTTCCCATCAAAGATGCATCAGATGGTGGGTTCTTGAAAGCTTAAACGACAACAAAGCTGTTAGATTTAGCTGTAGTAGACTAACATAGCTAGTTATGCATCTGGAAATAGTTTAAATATCTCCCACTGAAATCAAGGAGTATCCAAATTATTTAACTTTGGATGAATTGTACCATTTTAAAAAAAGAACTCTTAGGAAAACCAAAACCAAAGACCAATAGTTAGAAAACAATAACAACAGTATGATACAAAATTCATTACCAGGGTTTGTGAGCCTCCACTGTAACTCAAATGCAGAATGATATCTACTTTTCTCTCTTTTCTTAAAAGCGGAGGACAGCTCGTATTGATGAAAAATCCAGCATCCACCAGTCCCACATGGTCTTCATGTTCTGTTAGTTGGTTGGGACAGCAATCTAACACAGTAGCTGGGAAGAGAATTTTTATTTTGTCTTAAAAAAAACAATATCATCACCTAATTTGCAAACTTGTTAAACTGAATTGTGTGAAACCACTACGCAATACATTAATGCTGCAATAGTATGCATATTTATTTGGAAGTAAGTTCCAATGATTTATATTTAGCTTACTTCTGTATAAATAAGTATAGGAATTAAGTTTTCCATTCTTCTGCATCTATGATGTGGACATGAAACAAACATTGCTGGGAAGCATGCTCCATTTAAATTGGTTCTATTTCTGTCTTGCATTAATAACATTCATACATGGCCATGCATAGTTTTAGTGAAGTTCAAAGGCATTTTTAATTATATTTGCAAATTTCATCTCAGTTAAATTATTTATTAATCCTTGGATGAGAAAATAGCCTATGGCTATCTTTTAAAAAAAATTCTCACAACAACAATCCAAATGAAAACTGTACTAGAATGTATATTTGGTTCTTAGAATGGTTCCTGTATGCTTATCCCCCATTGTTAAGCGATATGTTCCTAAAAGCTGTCCTAAAGCCTCCTTATCCATTAGGTATCATCTAGAGAACTGTGAGTAGAGCTCTGACTGCAAAATGGATCTTTCCTCCCTCCCCCTTCCTACTATAGTTACCTATATGCCCCCCGAATCCACTTTGGCCCCAATAAACAAACACATGCACCTTTTTACCTTTCCATCTCTGAAACTGTTCATTTTCTAAGTAATTACTATGGAGCTGTAAACCCTTAAGAAAATTGTAATATTGGGCAACAGAAAGGCGATCTGTCAAGACTCCTCGAAATGCACTGGAAAGATTTCCAGCGGGGACATACATGTGGCTCTTTAACTCATATGGCCTTGTAGGTAGATTAGGATCTTCCTCTGAAATAGGACATAAAAGGTGACAGTGATTTGGTTTTATGCATATAAACTTGCATTAACTTTCTTATCATTTAGTGTTGGTTAAGAAAGGATTCACAAACATCCAGCAAAAATAGCACCATTTGTAAGACTGAGAAACATGTGTATATGTTGACTGGAGGTAAGTCTACTTAGATGAATAGGCCTTGTTTATTAAGGAGTATGCATATGCATTAGAGAGTATGCTGGGGAAAACCTGTGACTATCTGCATAACAATCTAGAAATGTCACCATCAATGTGGAACTGGATAGTTGAGGACCAGATTCAACTATAAATTGCTAGCTGAAAACCTCAAAATGATTAAGCCATCATGACACAGCAGCAACCTTTTATCTGGAGTATATCTGTACTTTGGTTATGAGTACACACAGTCTTTTAGCCAAGGAGGAGCCCAGCTCTGCTTGTTGCAGATGAACTAAAAAGGAAAGGCATGTTCCCCGAAGGCATAAGCACAACGACTCAGTTCAAGGCTGGTTGTATTTGCTTTTCAGCTTCATCAGTGCTGAACACATGGTCAATTGTACACCTGAACGTATTATGAGAGCTTTGCCATGCTTCTGCTCATCCACTTAAGGAAGCTTTACAATGAACACCAAACAGTAGGTTGTGCTCTTAATAAACCATTGATAAGACCTTCACACACTGGAAGTAGTCATGCAAATAGACTGTGGAGGGTAACTTTTAACAAGAACTGTATGCTAAGCAACATGGCAATTTAAAAATAGAAAAAAGTATAAAACAGAAATATGAAAATCACTCGCCAAGATCTATAATTTTGTCTCGAGTCCATCTATGCCAGAATTCCTCTAAATCGCTAATTGTGTTCCAGAGATATAACAGGTTCACTGAAAATATGCTACTCCACATTCCTGAGAAAGGAGAGAGAGGTGTTTAGAGTTAGGGTGAGTTCTCAAAGAATAGATTTAATAAAGATCTGAAAGCAAATATGTTAAGAACCAATGACCCTTTCATCTTGCTCAACCACCCTCAACCATGCTGCAATTTAGAGCAGAGTTGCACCATACTAAGCCCACTCGTTTCAACTGATTTCGAAGGGTGTAACTCTGTTTAAGACTGGAGCATATGAGAACATTCAGTTTAAATATGTTCTAGAGTCTGTGTCTACTGACTATTATTTATTTATTTGGAAAATTTCTATCTTGCCCCTCTGGTCTGAAAGCCCTTATGCAATGCAATGCAATGCAAAATGCACTCATCCAGCTGACAGGTACAGAACCCTCTGGAAGACCAAGAGAGTCTCCAGTGACATGCTGACATCACTTTGGGTGCGTGGAGAGCGATATCACTGCATCAGTACACTGCCTGTTACCCCCTATTTTCCTGCCATTTTCCTCCTGGATCCCCTGCCACAGCTGGGGACATGGAAACCCTGCCAGGTGATCAAGTGATGGGGAGGGCATTCTATAACTGGGATGCTTCAAACTGAAAAGGCCTTGCGTTTTGTAATCATCTACCTCTGTTATTGGTGGCAGCCAAAGTAATGTCTGTAATGCTATCATTAACTGACAGGCAGGAATGTATGGAATAAAGAGGTCCTACAAATATTTTGTTCTTAGGCTGGTTGGCTTTAAAGTTCAAAACCAGCATCTTGAATTGGGCATAGAATCAAACGGGCTGCATGCCATTGCAACTGTTTTAAGAGTGTTTCTCTGTAACAACCACTAGTCAGCATTCTGGAAATGGGCACGCATGAAAGTAGCTCACTGGATCCATGGAGCACAATCAATCAGTGGTCTCAGGCTCCAACATAAAACCTCTGGCTTGGAGCAACAGTACTTTGTTGAACCTGACTGCATCATGAAGCCTATATATAACACTCCCTCACAAACAACAATGGTTCATATATGAAACAACCATGAATTTAGGGTTCCCCGGTGCCCTCTGGAGGTGGGAACTCCTGTGGTTTGCCCCAGTGCTGCCAGTTGCCAGTGATTGGCAGGAGATGGCAAGCCACCCAGTGATTACTTTCCACTGGCAGGCAAACTGGGCAAGTGCATGGCAGGTGTGCTCCCAGCAGGGCATGATGACGTGACTTCCTGATGTCATCATGCTGGCTACAGGAATGCTCCTGTGCTTTGCAGGGGCCAATTTTGGCCTCAAACAGGCAGATTCTATAAGAATTGGCCCTGTGAGACGCATAAGAGCTCTAGATCCAGAGGAGTTAGCCGTGTTAGTCTGTAGTAGCAAAATCAAAAAGAGTCCAGTAGCACCTTTAAGACTAACCAATTTTATTCTCGAAAGCTTATGCTACAATAAAATTGGTTAGTCTTAAAGGTGCTACTGGACTCTTTTTGATAAGAGCTCTAGAGTTTCCAAGTGTCCAGTTTTTACCTGGTAAGTCCAGTATTTGGGAGGACTGTCCAGGGGAAATGTTCCCTAAATACTGGATACCTGGCCCCTCCCCTCCCCCTTGCAGCTCCATCACCTAATGTGGGTGCCCTGGCTGGCCTCCTTAGGCTGTGATGCACCACTGCCAGCATGGCCAGCCAGTCTAGGCTGGGCACCTGGCCTACTAAACCTATGCAGAGCCACCCAGGAGTGGCCAACCAGACCAGGCGCTTGGCGTTCTGTGTGGCGCCAGCATGAGTGGGCCACCTGGCCTCCTGTGGCTGCACTGCACCGTTCAAGAGTAGCCTGCTAGCCCAGGTGCCCAGATGTGGAATCAGTGCGATCTCGTCACTTCCAGTAGTAACGTCATCGCTTCAGGACGGGAGTGTGCACACACTGCATGTGCTCAAATTTTAAGGAAAAGGGTTAGTGCTACACCCCCCCCCGGGGGTCCAGTATTATTCCAGACCCCATCTGGCAACCCTAGGGAGTGCTCCTGTGGTGAGCACATGACATCACTTCCAGAAGTGAAGTCGCTGTACTGAGGTTGGGACTGTACCTACAGTAAGTACCCCTCTCTCTAGGAGCCTGTGGGGGCCTGGCAACCCTAGATGAGTTATACCCATCCCCTAGGCCTTGCTAAACTCTTGATACATTTAAGCATTCATCAGCAGAAAGGGAAGTTTCTTTGGCTCCTTTCTCCACCCCCCAGCTCTGGAAGGGAAGCATTTTCTGATGCAAGGCCCGGGAAACAGGATAGGGATTCTACAGCAGGGAGCACTCCTGCTAGTTCATTCCATAGGACAATTCAATACATCACCATGAAGGTAACTTATCCGAGACTCTGGGAGCTTCTTGATCATGCGACCCATGAAGAACTCACTTCCAAAATTCTCTGGACACACAAATGTTCCATATTTCAGGAACCCAACCTCATAGGGAGTAAATTCCACCCATTCTAGAAACAGAGACAGTAAGAGATTTCAATGAGATTTTTAGTGATAATTTTAACCGAAACTCAGCAATTCAAGTAACTTGCCTCATGCAGAAAGGAAGAGTGTGATCATTCTTCCCATTTCCTGTGAACTGGGCTGGTCAGCACACAGCGAGGTGGGGCAGCTGCCAGGGGCTGTGGCTTCTGGTGGGGCCCATTGCTGCTGACTCTCTCTTCATGCATCTCCTCTGATGCCTGCTCTCAAACCCTTCCTCTGCCAGCGTGTGAGTATCACCTCTGCTCCCAGCTGCATATGCTGCCTAGCGCTGTTTGGAGAAGGGCATGTGGGCGGTGCACACAGTATCAGCGTTTCCAGGGACAATGGCAGTGGCACTCCTAGTTGTACCGCTTTTTTGGGCGGGACCTTTTTTCCTGCCTTCCCTCCCACTATAACTCCAGTGGGGCAATTGGTGTTATAGGGACTAAGAACTGGTTGGACATAGTATCAAGACATTACTGGGCTTTTTGTAAGACTGGGCTCAAGAGCCAGTGTGGTGTGGTGGCTGGAGTGTTGGACTAAGAGCTGGGAGACTTAGGTTCAAATCCCCATTCTGCTGGGTGATCTTGGGCGAATTGCACACTCTCAGCCTAACCTACCTCATAGGGTTGTTGTGAGGATAAAGTGGAGGACAGGAGAATGATATAAGCTCCTTTTGGGTCTCTATTAGAGAGAAAGGTGGGATATAAATGAAATAATTAAATTAGTAATATATGTGCTGGAGAAAGTATATCTTGGATAATGTTTCATACATCTGTTGGGTGTAGGGTTGCCAGCTCCAAGTTGGGAAATTCCTAGAAATCTAGGGGGTGAAATCTGGAGAAACCTGGAGAAAATGGAGTTTGAGGAGGGAAAGGAACTTGGCATGGCTTAATTCCATAGAGTCCACCCCCCCAAAGTAGCCATTTTCTCCAGGTGAACTGATCTCTGTGGCCTGGAGAACAGTTGTAATTCCAGGAAATGTCCAGCCACTACCTGGAGGCTGGCAACCCTAGTTGGGTGCCTGCTATACCAAAGGATATGCCATTCTTACTCTTCTCAAAGTCATTTCCTGGCAAGCTAATTCTAGTCAAATGCTTCTACAAGACTGAGGGATACAGTCTTTAATTTTGTTATATGTTCCTTTTGTATCCAAGCTGTAATACTGGTAGTACAACTTACCTTGCAGATACTACTCTTGATCTTAGCCAAAAGGCTGAGAAGCCTATCTGTTGCAGACACTTTCTGAAATCATTAGATTTCCCACATTTTTTTAAAAAGGCCTCATTAGCCAGGTGCAAATAATCATCAGGAAGAATTTTAAAATTTGAAAATATTTATTTATTTATTTAAAAGATTTATATCCCACACTCACCATAAACTGCCTGAGATACCTAAAAGCACAACAGTCACCTTGAAAGAGCTGCTCCCCTCAGGTTTCTCAGTCCTTCATCAGTCCCGGACAGATGGTCAGAGGTGGGGGGTGGGATCCACTGCCTGGATCATGTCTGCATTCCACACATTCATCAGGGCTTCTACAGTAGTGCTGCCAACCTTGTTAGTTGGAAAAGCTCTCAGAGATATCAGGAAACTTTGATTCATCAGCCCCGAGGACAATCTACCTAAATTGGTACTCCACTCTTGTGGTGTTTCCAAGTGTCCGTAAGTCTAAACTTCACCAAATAATGGCTGGTCTGAGATAAATACAATAGACAATTCTGAGATTGCCTCCATCAGCTCAGGTAGGGGAAACTATTGGGCAGTGGAGTAAACAGTACTCGTACAGAATTCCTGTTTTATTCTGAGTTTCCAGTATCAGACATATTCATAGAAAGTTGGCATTCTCACCTCACAGAGTGTTTTGTTGTGGGGATAATAATAACATACTTCATAAACTGCTTTGAGTGGGCATTAACTTGTCCTGAAGGGTGGTATATAAATCAAATGTTGTTATTGTTGTTATTCTGGCTGACAAACCACCTGGAGAGCACTGTTGAAGTTCTGTAGACCATTCCTGACCATTTATTGTTGCTCACTGTAGATTTGAGTGAATTGATCTATGAAGGGTTTGTAGTTTGACTATAATTTCATGAACTAGATGGCCTTTTGAATCCTTGCTAATGTCTATATCTATTCAGATGTCACAACAAGCTAAAATTAACCTGAGACAGGTATGAGCACAGTTTGTTCCCATGTTCACCTGTCACGCATCTCATCACTCCATTTCTTTTGTTCATGGAGCTTCGTTGATGAAATACCAATTTGCCAGGATGTCTGAATGTAGGTACTATGGGTGGGCATGAACCAAAATACGAACCAAATATGGTTTGTGATTCACTAACCAGCGGTTCGTCAGAGCCCATTTCTGATTAACCATCACGGACTTTAGGCTGGTTCATTTGGTTCATTCTTTGGTTCATCACTGCAGACAGCCTGGTGCTGATCAACCAGTTTCCTAGGCAATGGGGGGGATGGGCTTTCTGCGGCCCCGGAAGGGACCTTTTGCTGTCCCAGAAGTGCCTTTTTCATGAACCAAACAAACTGGTTCACAAACCAGGGCAAGTTCGTGGTTCATGAAATATGACGAACCATGAACTGCACAGTTCAGTATTTTCCCAGTTTGTGCCTACCTCTATTAGGTACATTAGGAAATTGCAGTTTTTTAAAATTCTCCATAGCCTGGTATTCTACTTGGGATTCATCTGAAGTTGACAATCCCAGCTTGGTTGGGGCAGGGGGAGGTCAGACTCCAACGTTCTGAGGTACCTACATTCAGCGATCCAGATTGTAGGTGTTCAGTCAAGTTCTACACACAAGACGGGTTAGGAGAAATGAGAGGGATGCAAAAGCATGACAGTAAGCTGTATTTGTGCCAAATGTAGTCCTAATTACAGTATTGTGAAGAAGTAGGATCACCACACAGCACCCTGAAGAAGCTAGAAGAGGAGGTCATAGGACCAACTCCCCTGGAACAGCCCCATCAGAGTTGGGCCAAGTGACTGCCAGAGGCTGCTGCTTGGCATCTAGTTTCCAAAGCCTTCTGGCTGAGTAGTACCCAGCACAACTGTTAAGAGATGCTGGGCTCACACTGGGCATAACAACAAAGTTGTGCTAGGTACTACTCTGGCTGAGTAATACCTAGCACAACTGTTAAGAGATGCTGGGCATAACAACAAAGAGGAAGAGAATAGGGAAGGGCAAGATGAGAAAAGGAGGCAAACCCAGGTAGATAGGGATGGAGCTGGTAAAGGAGGGAGAGCAGCCGGAAAGGCTGTTGAAAGGCAGAGGCAAGGGAAATGGAGTGGAAGGAGAAGCAACTCTGAGTAGCACAGTGAAAAAGGAAAGGAGAGGTGGTAACCCTGGTGCAGAAAGGTCTCCTGGAGAGTGGCTGGGCAGAAAGGGGAGCAAAGCAGGGCTTTACTGTCCTAATCAGATCCAGCTGTTCATAATGACAAAGCCTCAGTAAACGATTTACAAAGAAAAGCCAGCCTCTTTGTTGCAACAAAGACTAAGGGTGGGGATTCAACATGCCCCTGCCCCCAAAACCTGATGGCAGCATATTGCAATGTGTAATGAATCTATGAGAGAAAGACACAAGTCTTTGTCCAAAGGAGCTTACATTCTGAATTTAGCCCACAGCAGGGGAGAGAAACAAGAAGGACAGAGGGAAAGATGGGTGGGAAGAGATGAAAGTGAAAAAATGCTGTCATGGAATTAAGTTTCATTTCAGTTAAGGATGAAAAGGCAAAAGATTCAAAGAAGCGGTAGTTTTAAGGGGAGAGTTTGTAAAGAGGTAGCAGCTCACTGTCGGTCTGTGAGTTGGCTCCATTACAACTATTGAAAGGTTGGCAGCACTTAATTTCCTTCTCTAAGGATGAACCAACCCCTTTTTCTTTAGCCAATCCATATGGATTCTTGATTATCTGTGCATGTCGCCTTTGTATAATTTTCTACTTTTCTATATTTTGGTGCCAAGAACTGCGGATTGATTCCAAAATTATATTTTCGCACCAAATCCATGTGTAAAAGTTGCAGCTAACTTTTTAACACAGTGAAAACAATCTACATGGGTGTTTTTCATGAACCTGATTCTACACTTAAAATAATTAATGATCAGTGTACACATTCAGGCAAGTCATGTGGTAGAGTCCTTCCTAGAGTCCTTCCTTTTTCAGACTTCAGGTGGGAAATTGCATTTTGAAAATACAGCCCAGCTCTACATAGCAAACATAAACAACTATATGTGTTGAGAAAAGCCTGATCTCCCAGCATTGACATATGATCATTTTAAAATGCACAAGATATTGAGGATTCTGATCATTAGACATCTATGTGATTGCCAAGAGAACTTAGCCTTGACTGGATTCCCTCAAGTATATGCGAGTAAGATCCTGATCATATTGCCTTGATGCTTTCTTTTGAAATTCATCTTGGTCAGCTTTGTGTCAGCAAAGGATCTATTTGTGCTGTAGGACCAGGTTATTCCTTGGTAATAACAATACATTTCTATTAGAGTTTGTGGCTGCTTTTTTCACTTGCACAATCTGAACAAAATTGTTTTGATAACTGTAAAAGAGCCATATATCCTAGGGAGAAATATTTTCTTGCAGCTGCTGCTCCCTCACTCCCACTCCTTCTGCTACTGCCACTTCTAATTGTTAACAGACACTTTAAAAAAAGCCACCAGATTTTTTAAAGACAGATTTACTGCTTAAGTGTGTCTGTGTTCTCACATAGGCCTCAGGGTAATGGATAGTTCACTAACATGACCTATTTTACAAACCTGGAATCAGTCAAAGTTCATTTCCTCTCTGAGCCTGTGAAGTCAGGGTTTATCCTTTAGATTATACAGAGGATTTTGTTTGATGTTTTGCACCTGTCCTGTCAGCAGCACATATTAGGATGTGACCACAAGAACTGATTGAACAATTATTAATTACTTATGTTCATGGGTAAATGCTGAAGGTAAACAGAGTCATCTAAGTAGAAAGTCTCAACTCAAAATTCTCCAGTGGAATTATTTAAAAAGTCACTTTTAACAATTCTAGGTGGCAGAGGTGGCAGAAGGCAGGGGAGTGGCAGCTGTAAAAAAGCAGGATAGTAGACACATCCAAATCCATTTGTCTACATCCCAACATGTTGTTGAACAGTCTGTTCCTTGATTGTGACCAGTGAGGAAGATTAGAACCCAAGTGGCAGGTGATGAAAAATCCATAATAAATGTGCAATCAACACATACAAAATAATGCAAAGATAATTTCTATATATTTATTTATTAAAATGTTTATACTGTACCTTTCCTCTTGTCTCAAGACATTTTGTAAATAATAATAAAAACAATACAGATTAAAACCAACCTCCTCCCCACCTCCCTTAAAAGACACCTGCCATTCATACCCCCTGAAAAGCCTTGGTAACCAAGCAAGCCTTGCAGCACCTCCTGAAAATCTACAGCATGGGGTGTCCCTGCAGGTAACACTAGTGTGGCCCTAAAACTTTCTCTTAGCATCCTAAGGCAAGAACAATCTGAATCTATCCATAAGAACAGGACAAGCAGGTGTTTCTGATGCCTCAAGTACTAGATCTACTCTCAACATGGCCTTCAAGTTAGAACAAATGAGATTTTATCAGCAAAGAACCTTGCAAAAACATCACAGCTGGGGGTCAAATTAACACCACAATTGGATTTAGATATTATCAAGTCATGAGCAACTTTAAACAATTAAGCCTGATAAGATTCTGCTGATGCAATGGTGGCAGAGAAGAAGCCCTTCTTTATTGCCATGACCACCACTTCATAGGCTTGCAAACAGGCTCTGTGGCAGAGAGTTGCCAGGTCCAGCTTGGGAAATTCTGGGAGATTTTGGAGATGGAGCCTGGAGAGGGTAGGGTTTGGGGAGGGAGAGGCGTCAGTGGGGTATAATTAGGGTTGCCAGTCCCCTGCTGGGGGCGGGGATCCCCCACTCCCACTCTCCACCCCTGCCCCTGCTTACCTGGCTGGTGGGGTAGGAATGCAGCTCCTGGGGGCGAGCTCCTGGAAGGTGCTGCATGCTCCCATGGGCCTGAATCAGGCCACTGCAGAGCACGGTAGCACTCCCACGCTCCGCAGCAGCCTGATCTTGCCTGATTGGGCCTGATTTGGACTGATTTGGGCCTGATTTAGCCCCCTGCGGAGTGCAGGAGTGCTCCTTGGGGACTGTGGCCTGCGTGATGATGTCACTTCCCAGAAGTGACATCATTGGACACTCGCAAGGAAGCGGGGGGAAGTGTCAGGTCCCATACCTCCCACTGGGAGGATAGGGGACCTGGCGACTCTAGGTATAATGACATAGGGTCGCCAGTGCACTCTTCAGAACAGCCATTTTCTCCAGGGAAGTGGTCTCTGTTGCCTGGAGATCAGTTATAATTCTGGGAGATCTCCAGCTACCACCTGGAGGCTGGCAGCTCTAGGCATGATCTATCTGATATATCCTGAGTCTTCCACCAACATTGTTGTAGTCATCTTCCAAACTGCTTCATATCTCTCACCTCCCTGGTAAATCACAGAGTCGGGGCTAGGGGTGTTAACACTTGGTCTTCTCTGAAATGTCCTCTTGTGGTACCTTTGCATTGTGTAGGTAGGAAGATCAGAACAGGGAAAACAGGGCTGTACTAAGCACTGTGGAAGTCTTCTTTTTGAAGCACTGTACGTGCACTTGGACTAGAGTGGGACCTATATTACAAGCCTATCAAACTACCTATAGAACAAAATCTCACAAATGCCAACAAGATTTAAATCCTTAATCTTATACCACCTATTTTTCTGCTATCCACTCATAGGATCCCAGAGGACCTGAGTTGGTATCCCCACTAACCAAACCAAATCTTCTCCTGTGACTAAACTTTTTTAAAGGAGGGAAATGTGGTCCTTTTCATTGGGATTATCTTTTGGAACCAACAAAGTAGTTTTTTACAATTGATACTAGAACTGGACACTCCACAAGCATACCTTTCAGACACATTCTGTAATCAATCTTTTATGAAAAAGAGGTGGTGAAATGGCACAAAGGTTGTTTTTAAGAAGGTTACAACATGCAAAGTTTAATAGCTGTTGATGTAGAAATGGCAGTCAACTGTCTTCTTCTGGAATATAATTGATGAATTCAGTATATTCCTGTTCATAGAATTACTTGAATATGTAACATAATTTTATTTAACCTGTCCAAAGTTACCTAATGAGACTGATTGACTCAATAAAGAAAACCATGGCAATCAGTTTGCAAGATGTGAGCAAGGCAATTATAGGACATTTTGGAGGTCATTAATTCAAAGGGTTGCCATAAGCTGGATGCAACTTGATGGCACATAACACACACCAATTTACTATGCATTACTAATGCTACAACAAGCTCCACTGCTTTGTCACTAACTTAGGGCATTTATTACCCGGCTTGAGTAAAACATGTTTCAGTGTCACTGACTTCAGTGGCAGGGGCTTAAGCATGTGCTGTGTTTTGTCTCTGATAAGCAATGAGAATTAGAAGTGGTTAACTTCAATAGATAGTTTTCAGAGTTTCCCCCATATATTTATCTATTGAGTTTCATTTTAAGAGGAGAATATGAGAATTATTCCAGGTGTGAAACCAGAATGGGTATTTTTTTTCATTCTTATTTTAAAGATACTAGCTGGAACACAGCTTCTTCCTGTCCAATGCTTATGTCCACATATACTATTATGTCAGATACGATGTGCACACACAAGGTGTAAATGTTCACTGTGGTCACAGGAGGCTTACAATACACAGCCATGTAAGCTGTGGGGAGACCTTCCCTACCACTTATATCTCTTGCCAATGCAAGATAACAACAGTTAAACAATCTGTGTGACTAGCTAGCTTAGGCTGAAATCTTTTGCTATAGTCATTCTGAGGTATAAAAAGTAACTACAACACTTGCTGTTAACATTACTGTTAACATTGCTTTTTTTGTAATATGCAGTACAATACTATTCATGTTTACTCAGAAGTAAGCCCTACTTGCTCAATTGGACTTACTCTTTAGTAAGCATGGAATATGCTTTTGAATATATCTGACAGAGACTTTGCATCTTATTGTGAATTTGGTCTCTCATGTCCATTAGAATCTCTCCCCTCATTCCTAAAATATGAGATGAGGTCCCTTAACAATAGATGAAGGAACCAAACTTTTTAAAAAATACTGTTACCATTGAGGCCTTCGAAATATTAATAGCAGCCAATAGAGCAATCTATATACTGTCTGCCTCATGTGTTCTGGGTTAGATAAAAAACAAACAAGCCATTCCACCTATTAGTTCATAGGGATTAATTAATTGCTTTAGTAATGTTGCCTTTTCCGTGTCACAACAGCATGTAAAGCCTGCAGAATCATGTGCTGGTTATTCAAAATGTTGTATTCGCTCAGATTCACCAGTTTGTCAAAATTGTCATCAGAGTACGTGAGGAGGTGAGTACCATATGGGCTGTTGATACTGGAAACATCAACTTTTCCTGCGTCAATTTCATCATTATTCCGTTTTTCACCTAGGCCAAAGAGACAGAAGTTTCTTATTGCTTTGATATTCATATGTATTTTTCTAATAATTAAGTTCTTAGAACCGCTCAATCATAGATTTTTAAAAACAAATTGAGACCACATACTAATTTTCTCTTGAATATGTTGGCATTGGCAATGTAATGACATAATATATCACTCAAGGTATTTGTGTAAGTATTTTCCTTTGGGGGGGGGAGTGAAAGTTGGGTTAAGTTCAAACTGCCCTTCCAGGTAGTCTGGTCAAAAGAAGAGCCAGTGGCTTTTTCTTTCTAAATTCCAAGTGCAGAGGTTAGCCGTTCTTGTGGTAATGAAAAGCAAGATTACATAAGCAATAAGGACTGCCCAATCCTTCAAAGTTATGAGAATTTTCTAGTCTTTTCTCTTCTGCACCTGGTTATTTTTCAGGGAGAGGGCTTTGGGGATTTTGGAGGGAAGAAAATGCTCTCTCCTTTAAGAAGGTGGCCATCTTGGAGATTTTCATGGGTCGAATCCACATTCACCCATTACCTGCATGTTTATCGGATATCTTCCGTTTGCCTCCAATCCGCGATTTTTTCCTCTTCGTTCACATTCCTGCTTCCAATCCGTCTTTCTCGCGCGTCCCTCCGGTCACACGGCCACTCGAAAACCGCTTTTTTGGGCGGGACCTTTTTTCCCCGCCCATTTTTAAATTTTTTTTAGCGCACTTTTCCGTTATTTCGATCTTGCCTTATAAAGAAACATCATTGAAGATAATGATGCCTCTCTTTCCCCCACTGACAGCACTGATGGCTCTCTCCTGTTTCTTTTTTGGAAATTTGGAAGCATGTGGGAAGCTTTCGTGGGCATTTCCTATGCAGGACAGTTCAGTGCCTGAATTTTACTGAAGCTTCACTTCCTTGGAGTGTCATTATGTTCCCAATAGTCACTGGCCGAATCCGCATTCACCCCACACCCGCATTTTCCGCTTTTGAGGGAGGGAACAAATCTTCCCGCCTTTATTTTTTTTTTAAATTACTTTTCCGTTATTTCGATCTTGCCTTATAAGGATATTGTATTTCCTTATAAGGATATTGTAATTTCGATATTACAGTAATATAAAATAAAAAAATAAAAAACAGTTAAAAAGGGAGTTTCGCGAGTCCATTCTGAGGATGGATTCACCCCAAAATGATTTTTCAAACTACCAGATTTGATTCAGAAACAGCATAATCAATAAATCCAATGCTATGAAGTCAAAAACAGTCTTTTGCAGACTATGGAGCACTTGCAAGTTGAATCAGCCAATAGGAACTCTCGGAATGGCTGGAGAGACAGGAAGGGGGGTGGTTTTTAAAAAAACCCGCGTAAATTGCACATTGGCCCATTCACGGCCACCGTGAAACTCCCGTTGAAAACCTATGACCACATATTCGGGAGAAATGCGAATGAAATGCGTCTGTTTAATGAGGTAATGTGACCAGCACTCGGGATTGCGTGGGGAATGCGGGGAACATGCGACTTAGAATGAGTAATGTGGATTCGCCCATGGAAAGAAACACAGCCATGTGGTCTGAAGAAACCTGACCAGCAAGATGGAGAAGGAAGATGAGACTGATATGAATAGAACCTGATTAACAAATATGGCACTATTAAGATATTCCCACCTCTCTTTAATATTACAGGGATACGTTCATACCTACTTGATTTTTCCTGCACTCAGATGATGTAGGATTTACTGTCCAACTGCTTTATTCGCTTAAAGAAAAATATTTCTTTTTCCGAAACTGGGATTATTTGGTCTTTGGAACTACAGACAAACTTTAAGCTTGGCTCATACCTACCTACAGTTCAAAGGAAAGGCAAGCAGAGCTGGCTTATTTCTGATAATATCTCTGGTGTGTTATTCCTAAGAACTCTCTATTTCCAGACTGGACTTGGAACAGGAGAGATTTTTGATAACATAGAGTCTGACTGAAGGCCATCAGACTGCAATGTTTCTGTTGCTCTGCTGGTGGCAAGGGACAGTAAATTCTAATTGTGCAAGGGAATGTTTGGTATAGAACTGGAGAGGTGAACTTCTGAAAGGGCCAGCTGAGTAAATTCCTTCTTTGTTTTACCCAAAGACGACCCAAATTTGTTCAAATTAAGATGAACAAGATACACAGGGTATATCCAAATGTCACATCAAGACAACAGTATTTCTGGATTTGCCTGAATCTGTTTTGTTGACAGACTCACATGCATACCTTCCTCCTTTCTACTCTTTCCTCCTGTCTCATGAAAGAATGATGGATAAATCCTGGTTTAAAACTGACATTAGTTTCCTGAGACATACAAATGTGGGTGCTTGTCTTAATCAGAATTAGTTTTTCCCTCCCACTACAAATTGGGACTCTAAACCTGGATTAAATCCTGGTTAAGAATCCCAGTTGAGGGGGGAGGGGAGGGAAAACAGCTCTGGCTAAGTCAGGTACCTGCATTTCATATGTTAGGGTAAACAGAGTTAGTTTTCAACCTGGATTACTTCAGCAAGCAGTAGAATGAAAAATAGATGTCAAATGAAAAAATAAATATCTAGGCTTCAGGAAGGCTCTGCCAACTGCTTGGCTCATACAGATAACTTACCAGGTGCTCTGTAATGTTGGAAGGTGTCATTCACTAATGGGAAGAAAAGCAGATCTGGACACTCAGGGGTACCTGTTTGATTGAAGTAGTAACATTCCTTTGGGTTTTTCTTATCTTCTTCGGTAAGGACAACGTTTGGGAAGGGGATACCTTGCTCTGAGTAAAACTTGCAAGCTTCTTCCAGAGGCTGTATTAGTAGGGCAGTTAAAATTAAAGATTTCATGAGCAAACCATTTAGAAGCTCAATCGTTGATGCTGCATTGCCTTAAAATACTAATCAAATTGTACTACAAAGCCTATGGAAAAGCCAGTGGTTAAGATCCAGGGATCAGAGGAGATTGCATGTGGGACTCAGTGCTAAACAAAGTGAAGTATATTGAGGGATACTTTTAAAAACAAAAACATAAGAATTAATTAATAAATGAGAAATAGTTTTGTTTTGTATGTCATCTACTTAAATTAGTAGTATTGTATGGAAACGCATGACTTTAAACAGGATAAAAAGTTATTAAAGCAGAACTACACCAAGTCAGAGAAGGAGATGCGGTCCAGCGACCAGAGCACTTGCTTTGCATATAGAATGTCCCAGATTTCAACCTCTGGCATTTCCCATCAAAGATGCATCAGATGGTGGGTTCTTGAAAGCTTAAACGACAACAAAGCTGTTAGATTTAGCTGTAGTAGACTAACATAGCTAGTTATGCATCTGGAAATAGTTTAAATATCTCCCACTGAAATCAAGGAGTATCCAAATTATTTAACTTTGGATGAATTGTACCATTTTAAAAAAAGAACTCTTAGGAAAACCAAAACCAAAGACCAATAGTTAGAAAACAATAACAACAGTATGATACAAAATTCATTACCAGGGTTTGTGAGCCTCCACTGTAACTCAAATGCAGAATGATATCTACTTTTCTCTCTTTTCTTAAAAGCGGAGGACAGCTCGTATTGATGAAAAATCCAGCATCCACCAGTCCCACATGGTCTTCATGTTCTGTTAGTTGATTGGGACAGCAATCTAACACAGTAGCTGGGAAGAGAATTTTTATTTTGTCTTAAAAAAAACAATATCATCACCTAATTTGCAAACTTGTTAAACTGAATTGTGTGAAACCACTACGCAATACATTAATGCTGCAATAGTATGCATATTTATTTGGAAGTAAGTTCCAATGATTTATATTGAGCTTACTTCTGTATAAATAAGTATAGGAATTAAGTTTTCCATTCTTCTGCATCTATGATGTGGACATGAAACAAACATTGCTGGGAAGCATGCTCCATTTAAATTGGTTCTATTTCTGTCTTGCATTAATAACATTCATACATGGCCATGCATAGTTTTAGTGAAGTTCAAAGGCATTTTTAATTATATTTGCAAATTTCATCTCAGTTAAATTATTTATTAATCCTTGGATGAGAAAATAGCCTATGGCTATCTTTTAAAAAAAATTCTCACAACAACAATCCAAATGAAAACTGTACTAGAATGTATATTTGGTTCTTAGAATGGTTCCTGTATGCTTATCCCCCATTGTTAAGCGATATGTTCCTAAAAGCTGTCCTAAAGCCTCCTTATCCATTAGGTATCATCTAGAGAACTGTGAGTAGAGCTCTGACTGCAAAATGGATCTTTCCTCCCTCCCCCTTCCTACTATAGTTACCTATATGCCCCCCGAATCCACTTTGGCCCCAATAAACAAACACATGCACCTTTTTACCTTTCCATCTCTGAAACTGTTCATTTTCTAAGTAATTACTATGGAGCTGTAAACCCTTAAGAAAATTGTAATATTGGGCAACAGAAAGGCGATCTGTCAAGACTCCTCGAAATGCACTGGAAAGATTTCCAGCGGGGACATACATGTGGCTCTTTAACTCATATGGCCTTGTAGGTAGATTAGGATCTTCCTCTGAAATAGGACATAAAAGGTGACAGTGATTTGGTTTTATGCATATAAACTTGCATTAACTTTCTTATCATTTAGTGTTGGTTAAGAAAGGATTCACAAACATCCAGCAAAAATAGCACCATTTGTAAGACTGAGAAACACGTGTATATGTTGACTGGAGGTAAGTCTACTTAGATGAATAGGCCTTGTTTATTAAGGAGTATGCATATGCATTAGAGAGTATGCTGGGGAAAACCTGTGACTATCTGCATAACAATCTAGAAATGTCACCATCAATGTGGAACTGGATAGTTGAGGACCAGATTCAACTATAAATTGCTAGCTGAAAACCTCAAAATGATTAAGCCATCATGACACAGCAGCAACCTTTTATCTGGAGTATATCTGTACTTTGGTTATGAGTACACACAGTCTTTTAGCCAAGGAGGAGCCCAGCTCTGCTTGTTGCAGATGAACTAAAAAGGAAAGGCATGTTCCCCGAAGGCATAAGCACAACGACTCAGTTCAAGGCTGGTTGTATTTGCTTTTCAGCTTCATCAGTGCTGAACACATGGTCAATTGTACACCTGAACGTATTATGAGAGCTTTGCCATGCTTCTGCTCATCCACTTAAGGAAGCTTTACGATGAACACCAAACAGTAGGTTGTGCTCTTAATAAACCATTGATAAGACCTTCACACACTGGAAGTAGTCATGCAAATAGACTGTGGAGGGTAACTTTTAACAAGAACTGTATGCTAAGCAACATGGCACACATCACCAATTTAAAAATAGAAAAAAGTATAAAACAGAAATATGAAAATCACTCGCCAAGATCTATAATTTTGTCTCGAGTCCATCTATGCCAGAATTCCTCTGAATCGCTAATTGTGTTCCAGAGATATAACAGGTTCACTGAAAATATGCTACTCCACATTCCTGAGAAAGGAGAGAGAGGTGTTTAGAGTTAGGGTGAGTTCTCAAAGAATAGATTTAATAAAGATCTGAAAGCAAATATGTTAAGAACCAATGACCCTTTCATCTTGCTCAACCACCCTCAACCATGCTGCAATTTAGAGCAGAGTTGCACCATACTAAGCCCACTCGTTTCAACTGATTTCGAAGGGTGTAACTCTGTTTAAGACTGGAGCATATGAGAACATTCAGTTTAAATATGCTCTAGAGTCTGTGTCTACTGACTATTATTTATTTATTTGGAAAATTTCTATCTTGCCCCTCTGGTCTGAAAGCCCTTATGCAATGCAATGCAATGCAAAATGCACTCATCCAGCTGACAGGTACAGAACCCTCTGGAAGACCAAGAGAGTCTCCAGTGACATGCTGACATCACTTTGGGTGCGTGGAGAGCGATATCACTGCATCAGTACACTGCCTGTTACCCCCTATTTTCCTGCCATTTTCCTCCTGGATCCCCTGCCACAGCTGGGGACATGGAAACCCTGCCAGGTGATCAAGTGATGGGGAGGGCATTCTATAACTGGGATGCTTCAAACTGAAAAGGCCTTGCGTTTTGTAATCATCTACCTCTGTTATTGGTGGCAGCCAAAGTAATGTCTGTAATGCTATCATTAACTGACAGGCAGGAATGTATGGAATAAAGAGGTCCTACAAATATTTTGTTCTTAGGCTGGTTGGCTTTAAAGTTCAAAACCAGCATCTTGAATTGGGCATAGAATCAAACGGGCTGCATGCCATTGCAACTGTTTTAAGAGTGTTTCTCTGTAACAACCACTAGTCAGCATTCTGGAAATGGGCACGCATGAAAGTAGCTCACTGGATCCATGGAGCACAATCAATCAGTGGTCTCAGGCTCCAACATAAAACCTCTGGCTTGGAGCAACAGTACTTTGTTGAACCTGACTGCATCATGAAGCCTATATATAACACTCCCTCACAAACAACAATGGTTCATATATGAAACAACCATGAATTTAGGGTTCCCCGGTGCCCTCTGGAGGTGGGAACTCCTGTGGTTTGCCCCAGTGCTGCCAGTTGCCAGTGATTGGCAGGAGATGGCAAGCCACCCAGTGATTACTTTCCACTGGCAGGCAAACTGGGCAAGTGCATGGCAGGTGTGCTCCCAGCAGGGCATGATGACGTGACTTCCTGATGTCATCATGCTGGCTACAGGAATGCTCCTGTGCTTTGCAGGGGCCAATTTTGGCCTCAAACAGGCAGATTCTATAAGAATTGGCCCTGTGAGACGCATAAGAGCTCTAGATCCAGAGGAGTTAGCCGTGTTAGTCTGTAGTAGCAAAATCAAAAAGAGTCCAGTAGCACCTTTAAGACTAACCAATTTTATTCTCGAAAGCTTATGCTACAATAAAATTGGTTAGTCTTAAAGGTGCTACTGGACTCTTTTTGATAAGAGCTCTAGAGTTTCCAAGTGTCCAGTTTTTACCTGGTAAGTCCAGTATTTGGGAGGACTGTCCAGGGGAAATGTTCCCTAAATACTGGATACCTGGCCCCTCCCCTCCCCCTTGCAGCTCCATCACCTAATGTGGGTGCCCTGGCTGGCCTCCTTAGGCTGTGATGCACCACTGCCAGCATGGCCAGCCAGTCTAGGCTGGGCACCTGGCCTACTAAACCTATGCAGAGCCACCCAGGAGTGGCCAACCAGACCAGGCGCTTGGCGTTCTGTGTGGCGCCAGCATGAGTGGGCCACCTGGCCTCCTGTGGCTGCACTGCACCGTTCAAGAGTAGCCTGCTAGCCCAGGTGCCCAGATGTGGAATCAGTGCGATCTCGTCACTTCCAGTAGTAACGTCATCGCTTCAGGACGGGAGTGTGCACACACTGCATGTGCTCAAATTTTAAGGAAAAGGGTTAGTGCTACACCCCCCCCCGGGGGTCCAGTATTATTCCAGACCCCATCTGGCAACCCTAGGGAGTGCTCCTGTGGTGAGCACATGACATCACTTCCAGAAGTGAAGTCGCTGTACTGAGGTTGGGACTGTACCTACATTAAGTACCCCTCTCTCTAGGAGCCTGTGGGGGCCTGGCAACCCTAGATGAGTTATACCCATCCCCTAGGCCTTGCTAAACTCTTGATACATTTAAGCATTCATCAGCAGAAAGGGAAGTTTCTTTGGCTCCTTTCTCCACCCCCCAGCTCTGGAAGGGAAGCATTTTCTGATGCAAGGCCTGGGAAACAGGATAGGGATTCTACAGCAGGGAGCACTCCTGCTAGTTCATTCCATAGGACAATTCAATACATCACCATGAAGGTAACTTATCCGAGACTCTGGGAGCTTCTTGATCATGCGACCCATGAAGAACTCACTTCCAAAATTCTCTGGACACACAAATGTTCCATATTTCAGGAACCCAACCTCATAGGGAGTAAATTCCACCCATTCTAGAAACAGAGACAGTAAGAGATTTCAATGAGATTTTTAGTGATAATTTTAACCGAAACTCAGCAATTCAAGTAACTTGCCTCATGCAGAAAGGAAGAGTGTGATCATTCTTCCCATTTCCTGTGAACTGGGCTGGTCAGCACACAGCGAGGTGGGGCAGCTGCCAGGGGCTGTGGCTTCTGGTGGGGCCCATTGCTGCTGACTCTCTCTTCATGCATCTCCTCTGATGCCTGCTCTCAAACCCTTCCTCTGCCAGCGTGTGAGTATCACCTCTGCTCCCAGCTGCATATGCTGCCTAGCGCTGTTTGGAGAAGGGCATGTGGGCGGTGCACACAGTATCAGCGTTTCCAGGGACAATGGCAGTGGCACTCCTAGTTGTACCCACCACCATCTGGGAAAGGAAGTTCAGGCAGTGTGGGTACCTACACACAGGTAGGTAGGGGCACATGGATGGGAGAGTCAGAAGGGGAGCCTAGTAGTGGGTATGGGAGGGGCTGAGCACTTTCTGCCTAACCCCCACCCCAAACGTGGAACTGGCCCTGCTTGCAAACCCTGCTGTGCTGACTCTGACTACATGCCCACAGCACTAGGGTGGGGGCAGGGTTTCACAGAGGCAAGTGGGCCTGATTCTCCCTGTCTGTGCTTGGAACAAATCATCCAATTTCCTTATCCTTCCTCCAGGAGGCTCAGGACATCATACATGGTTCTTCCCTCCTCTATTCTGGGATGCTGTGCATTGAGTACAGTTCCCAAAGAATTGTGCTGTAACTTAATTCCAGCAACAAAATGAAGCTAATTGCCCACTTGCATTTCACAGAGGATGCCTGAAAGATCAGGCCCTAACCTTGTGATCTGAAAAATCTGCTTTTCACCTTTTCTCTTTTTAAAATATTGTGACATCCAGCCTAGTGTAGAGGTCAAAAGCTTGCACAAAATTTTGTGTCAATTTGGCTAGTCCTAAAAAGGATATTAACATGGATTTTTGTTCTTGTTTATGGATTTTGTTGCAGTTCCTAGGAAGAGCCAGGAATTGGGCAAGAGTAACATCTACTGTCTGTTTCTCCTTGGTTAGGCATGGGAAGAGTGATGTTCAATCTAGATATTACATGTGACATGAATTGGGTCGGGGCATCTGACCCAACTTGTAGTCACATTTATAAACAGGAGAAATCACCTTAAACATATTTCTTTGACCATCCAGTGGGGGAGCACTGTGAGATGGAAGGAGGGGCTTCAGGCTTCCCTCCTGCATAATTTCTGCTAACAAAAATGGCATAACAGGGGAGCCTAAAGGCCTTCATCCCACCCCACAATGCTTCAAAGCTGGATGGAGCAAGAAGCACATTTAAATTGAATTTTCCCAGTTATAAATTCAAAAAGTGAGTTCTCCTGACCCAACTCATGTCACATGTAATATCCAATTTTATCCCGAGAGAAGGCCCAGTAAGAGAGAGCTCTGTAAATAAGATATTCAGTTAAAGTTGTATGTTTACTCAAAGACAAAGAGTGTTTTTATGAAGTCAGAAAAAACACAGTTTGAAACATAGTCCCACAAAAGCTTATACTCCTGTCAAATCATGTTCATATTTGAGATGCCATAAAGAGCAAGATTCAAGTCCAGTAGCACCTTAAAGACCAACAAGATTTCCAGGGTATAACCTTTCAAAGACCCCTATTTTATTAATATAACTTTGTGATAATCATAATGGATTCCTAAAGAAGAATTCTGCTATAGCAGAATTATTTTCATTGTTATGAAAGATAAATATTTGTATTCTCTTTCCCTATGAACTTTCCTTTACCTTTGAAATCCTGAGTGCTGTACTTTTCCTTGATATTAAGAGCTACATAGATCGGCAGTGGGTTCTGACCTTCTGTTAAAGCTTCTCTCTGATCTGAGAGCTTGTGGGTATCTTTCTGGATGTCAAAAAAAAGAGAGAGAACAAAAAGAATGTTACTGGGAAAGACACAGAATGGATCTATAAGCAAACAATAGTAAAATCCCTTGAGTGTATAAACTTATCTGTGTGATATTCCATTGCTTCAAGACAAGCATTATACAAGTATACATAGTTGAATACACCACAAGTACTTTTGAACTTTAATTAAAAAGACTAACATTATTTATTTCAGTATGAGCATTCATAATGAGTCACACCACTCACTTCAGTTTTGTATGGAAATCAAACTGAGAATCCTTCTCATGTATATGCAAGGACAAATGGGCGACCTGCAAGGACTTGAGGCTGGCATCTAATTTCCCCCTAGGTTTATCATTTGCCTGCTCAGGTAAAAGATCTCCTGTCTCAGCTCTTGTTCCTCACTGGCACTACATTGGCCAATGGGAGGAAAACATTTAAATCATAGTTAGGCGACAGCATCATGTCATTTCTGGAGAAAACCTGAACCTAACTGAAACACTAAAATGTTAATAATCTACTGCTACCAATAAGGAAAGAGAAATAATTATATGCAAGACCCAGCTTTTCTGTTCTCTTCTTTTTCTGCAAAAAAAAGCACACAGGTGCTTTTTTCTGCAAAAAACCCCACAGGTGTCAGAATGGTACAGCCTGTGGCAATTCTCCTTATGGCAGGCTTGCTATTCAGCTTTATAGGATCATCGCTGTATAGATGAGCATAGGCAGCAGCTTCGCTCAGTGCAGCAATATCTGTTGGCTGTTCTGCCCTTCTGCTATGGTCCATATACAGACTTTTTCAGAGGCTGTCTTGACTAGAGGTGGGCACAAACAGCAAAACGAACAAAAAAAAAAGCTACGAACAGCCCAATCTGCTATTTGTGAACAAGCTGTTCATGAGGCCCCATTCTAAATGAACAGGTGGTTGTTGCAAGCCTTGTTCATTGCTGTTCGTCAAGCCAGACAGTCTGGCACCTGCAATCAATTCCCTTGGCAACATAGGCAGGGATTGTCTGAACTCTGTCTGAACTCCTGTTGTTGCCGTGGAAACCCCAATCTAAGCCTAATTTAGCTTGATTGGCAGATCTCCCTTCCAAGTGTGAAGCTCCAAATTTGTTACAAGAGAGCAAAGACCATGTTGGGGGGGGGGGGCTCCCAGCACTGGCTACTCTTTGCAGACAGTGGAGAGGGAGAGAGAGCTGCTGTTGGCATTTTGATAGAGAGACAGGGAGAGTGCATTGGTGCTTGAATTTTCTTTGTGTGTGGTGGGATAGGGATCCACCCTTTCAGGTTCCAGGGCTGCTGCCAGGCTCTGGGGCCAAGCTATTATTTATTATTGGTACCTTTCCTGCTGCCTGCTCAGGTAGGGTTTCTGGGAGTGGTGCGGTAGGGATCTACCCACTCTCAGGTTCCAGGGCTGCTGCCAGGCTCTGGGGCCAAGCTATTATTTATTATTGGTACCTTTCCTGGTGCCTGCTCAGGTCAGGTTTCTGGGAGTGGTGCAGTAGGGATCTTGACCAAACTTGGATGATGGCTAGAGGAGAGCCTGCTGGCCCCTACGAACAGCCAACCACAAACATGTTTGTGAACAGGGTCATGTTTGTGGTTGTGTGTGAGTCCCTGTTCATGGATGGCAATGAACAACGAACATCATGTTCAGATTTTTTTCTGTTCGTGTCCATCTCTAGTCTTGACCTTTTGGAATGAACTTTTGGAAGATTTTAAGAATGTAAAATGGGACTTTTAAAAAAATGCCCTGTGAAGCTTCTTGATACTAGATAATATTAAAGGATTTATAATCTGTTGAGATTTTTGGCAAGGGTCTTTTAAAAGGGTTGTTAATCTATTGCATTTCTACTGGCAGTTTTGATAGGTGTTTTAATGTTTTATTGTTCTTATTTATCAGTTGTTTTGAACTGTTTTATTTTTGTTGCATACCTTAGATCCCAATTTCCTTGCAGAAAGGTCAGAGATATAAATATTTTAAATAAATAAATATATACATAAAGGTACTATCTGTAGTTCTTTGGAATAAAATATTTGATACTGTACCCCATCGTTTAACACATATTCTATGATGAGTCCCCAGAGATCTATAAAACTTGTTTTGTATCCTTCTTGTTTCCGTTGATTCAGTTGCTTGTGATAATATTTTAAACGATCAATGGAAAAAATGCCCAGCTTGCTTTTGGTTACATGTTTCTTAGCCTCACTTATGAGCTCATCTACATTCCTCTGGGACCAGTAAGCATGTTTGTACATGTGTGACATGGCCCTGAAAGAACAGAGTACATTAATGAAAAAGTAAGCTTAAAAACAAAGATAAGTAATACCTGATAGCCCTGTTCTTGCCATTTTGAGTTCAGTAGTACAAAAGATGCATGCATGCCTCAAGATTTTCCCCACAGTGTGTTCTTACAGAAGATCTCAAATCATGCATACAAAAGACAAAGCATCCAAAAAAGTTATAGATCCATGTCTCTTTAGCATATTATGCACCAATCTCATACAAAATACCAATAGGTCCATGTGCATCTCGTACATGTAGAATGAACTTGACAGGGAGCTAGGGTGGAGTCAATGGGCATAATTCCTATTTCCCCGACCCATTCAAGATATTTTCTAAGAGTCTTTATGCATACAAAGGGTACTTGTGGACAACATGGACCAGGATCACATTTTCAGAGCATGCGTGCCAATAATTCATACACAGGTAGGTTGAACTTGTATAGGACGGGAAATGAGGTCGTCAAGGATGATCCTATTCCCCTTATTCACCAGACACATGTGAAACTTATTTGCATTCCTACTAACACAGCACATTACCCAGACTTTGCAAAATCATTCTCTTTGATCTCCAATTATATTTTTTTAAAATGCTTTCAGATAAATGTGATTTTACAATTCAGGACTGCTTCACAAGTTGGCAAGTGTGTGTCCTACACAACTGGAAAAACACATATCTATGAACTGAGACATATAAAGTATTGTGAGTGTATCTTTTTTTAAAAAATGTGTGGACCATTCCTCACTGAGGAGCTAAAATGACTGAAAGTTGTGTGCAACTTTCAAATTTATAGGAGTATTCTTTATCATTAAAGAGATATTGTTAGCATGCTGTTACCCCCTATAATAGCATTCTTCACTAAAATCCCACATTAAGCACCACTTACCAGCATGTGCCAGACAAACCAGATATGTATGTAACGCAATCTAGGAGATTTAATTTTTGCAGACCCCTCATACTGCCAAATGTTGTTGTGAGCGATCTTGTCCCACCTCCTGTTGTCATGAGTGCCACCACTGGAACCTGCATTAAGATGCTAGTATAAGAAATCGCCCAATATTGTCATAGTCCAATATTCCAATGGTAGTGGTTACTATTGTGCCAGTGGAGAAGTGTGCGTGGAAGTAAATGTTCCTCCCCTACTCCTGCTAAAGCAACTATCTATAGTCCAGCTCCATCTCTAAGTGAGCCTAATCAGAACACATGGTTATACAGAAGGGGGCGGGATTTCCAAATCATGGAGATGCTGCAGTGATTCTGTTCAGCAGAAATTGTTCTGGATAAACAACATCCATGTCACACAAATACCTGTTGCTTATTTCCTTTGATACCCCAGCCCCTCCTGTTGCTTGGGAAATGAAACCATAACTCTCAGATCTAAAGGTGTCTGGCCAATCTTTAATAACCAAAATAATTTGGTTAGATTAGGAACATTTACCATATGGTCCAGTAGGCAATTGGCATACAATATGCCAATTTCCTTACATACTACAGATGACTGGAATAAGCCCAGCCTGTAGGAATGAATGGGGATGCAGGTGAATAGGGAAAGCAGGAGGGATTGCAGCAGCAGCACTCTTTCATCTCCTTTTCTCGCTGCTGAGGGGAGTGGGGCTGGGTGCCTCTCCTCCCAACTCAAGCATTTAAACCTTGTGACCTAACTCTGAAAGAGTTGCAACCCACTGTTAGGTCACAGTCTGCAGTCTGAGAACTATCGCATTAAGGTGGTCATAGTAACTGAAGCCCTTGATACCACACATCACCTTTGATGACAGCAGGGTATTATCACTTTGGGGTCAGGTAGCAATTTTCCCCAGGCCCATTTGGCTAGGGATCCTGATGGTGTTTTGCCATCTTCTGGGCATGGAACAGGGGTCATTGGGGGTGTGGGGAGAGGAGATAGTTGTGAATTTTCTGCATTGTGTAGGGGGTTGGTCTAGATGACCCTAGATGTACCTTCCAGCCCTATGATTCTATGTGGTGAACTTTGCACTCAGATGTTCCTTGGTGAAGGTATTCCTGCATGAGCCCTAAAGAGCTACTTTCTCAGAGAAAGCCCCCCCCCTCCAAAGATGCCACATGTTTTTCTTACAGTAACGAACAGGCCATTCACTCTGTTATGTCACGTACCTCATGCTCTTTCAAATCATAGTCTAGATGTAGAACTTGCTTCAGAGCTTGAGCCACATGCCTCTTTCGCTTAGATAAGAAATCTTGTTCCTGTGGACACAGATCATATCCCAAGCGCACGTCTAGGTCCCCCGGGCAGGAACAATGACTTAAGGGATCACACACACATTTTAATTATTATCATCACAAGGAAGAATGGGACTTTATTGTGCAGAAAATCAGTAGGAAATATTACGGAGTATGAACATTCAATGCTCTGACCTGAAAGGCCCAGGCTAGCCCAGTGTCATCAGATCTCAGAAACAAAGTGGGGCTGGCCCTGGTTACTACCTGGATGACAGACCACTAAAGAAGTCCAGGGTAGCAACGCAGAGGTAGGCAATGGCAATCCACTTCTGTTCATCTCTTGCCTTGAAAACCCTTTGGGTTTGCCATAAGTTAGATGTGACTTGACAACACTGTACACACACATGAACATTGGATATGGTGGAATAACTGGAGAATATTTGTATAGTGGCTAAGAAAGTATTTTTTAAAATGCATTGTTGACATTGGTAATCTGTAAATTCAGCTGAAGGTACTAATTGGGCTTTGAGGAACAGCCTCCTCTACTGAAGAATGTTTTTCACCATTCTGAGAGCAGAACTACAAGTGACAAAAGGCACAGATTGGACACTTGTCAGCTTCCCTCAAGTTTTGATGGGAAATGTAGGCAGCTTGGCGGAATGTTGGACAAGTGACAGTTGAAAAGTCCATTGGACAGCAGTCAGAGAGCCAAGCTGCAAGACCAGGATGCCTACATTTCCCATCAAAACTTGAGGGAAGCTGACAGGTGTCCAACCTGTGCCTTTTGTCACTTGTAGTTCCGCTCTTAGTAGAAATGGGGCCAGGACCATTTTCAGATGCGCGCGTAACCCTCCGGAAAATTGCTTAAAATTCATGGCATGAAGCATCCTCCTAGCGCGATTTGCCAGCACGATCCCCTTTAATGGCGCGATGACGAAAATGCATCATTAAATGGGATTGTGCTGGAAAATCATGCTAGGAAGACGCTTTTATGCCATGAGTTTTGTGCAATTTTCTGGAGAGTTAGGGCGTGTGAAAACAGCCCTGATATAGAGAGTTATTTTTTATGAGGCTCCAACACACAAACATTTGTGAATAATTATTTTCATGTATGTCATGTTCCAAATTGTGGCCCTATGTTACCTTTAGGGGCACTATGTGACCTCAAATTTTCTCTGCCCCCCACTCCTGCCACACACACCCCTCTTCCTTTATTTTTGCAAACTTATCTGGAAGTGACGGGGAAAGAACCAGCAACAGGTACCCTAGAATGACCTTTGTTAAGCCTTGATGTTGCTGAGATCATGCCTGTTTAAACCACTAGGTAGAATTGTTATCCAGGCAGATGATGTTACTGTCCCCTGGATGTTGTTTTAAAAATATATTAAAATTATTTTATATGATCTTCTGTTTTTGGCTTTCAGAACAGGAAGGATGTAAATTATAATATAAATAAAATAAATTAAATGTTCAAAGCCTGTGGTAAATGACAATATGATGTTTAAAAGATGTGGTCAAAAATTTACCACAATTCACAAAAGCCAGGGAAAGATCAATTATGCGGCAGATGCTGACTTTCTCCATGCAGAATGCAAAAAAAGTCTGCGAAGCAGTTTGGAGACTTAATTGGGGTATTTTAACCATGCATGCCGAGAGAAATCAATGTCATATGGGGCCAGAACCAATGAAAAAGCCCCGCGTGGAAAAGAACATTGTCACTAACAAAATAACAACAAAAATAAAAATAAAAAAGATGAAATATTAAAGACTCTTACCAGTCATTCACTATCACATGCAAATTGTACTTTTTCTCCTAAAAATAGGACGAAAGTATCATATAAGGCAATCAGAACATAAGACTTTCCCACTCATTCAAACATGGAGGGGGACTGCCTCTTTTTCTCCAAATACCCGCCTCTGTACATTAAACCCTTAAAGACAAGAGGAAACTAATATATGACACCTCCATCCTACACGTTTATTTAAAACTCTGTCCCAACCGGATGTACATTCCAGTTTAGACTCAGTTGCAAATCTATTAATGCTGAATGACTCACTAGTTGTAAAGTTGGGGAGTAAGTGTAGAAATGTGGAGGAACAAGGAGAAGTATGGAGTCAAGAGGATGGAATGAAGAATTTCATCTTATCCATTCCACTTTTCTGAGGCTTAGGGTATACGTTAAAGATACCACAAGTGTTACTTTGCATTGCTGCACATAGTAGCAGCTATTGTGCTAAACCAATTATCTTGAATAACTCCATACAAAGCAGTTCTTAGCTTATAGGCAAACTTTTCTTTTTGGATGTCTGCACAGGTGTGAAGAAAACTGGTCCAGATACATGGTGAACAATTCCACAGGAAAAAACTCACATAAAAACAGCCACCTTGTAGAGTACTACAGTGGCCAATTGTCCGTAGCATGTAAGCAGCCCCTTTCTTCTTTATAAGATAATATCACTATTTTAAAAACCATTTCCAGCTCAATTGTACTATTTTGGCAACATAAAATGTGCTATGCCCTGAGCATATTAAAGTGCTACTAGCATTCAGTATTTTCCATTTTATATTATCTAACACAAATATTCCTGTGTGTAGAAAAATGGGGTCTACTTAGAGATGAATGCTGTTTGCAGATATGAATGAAAAAGAAGAAGCAGACTTCAAATAGCTCTCCTATAGCTCTCATGGAAGTTTACTATAATAACCATATAAATAGTAATCTGTAACAACCTTAGTGATTTAGCTGGAGTAACTACTCTGGCTTGTGAAATTACTAGAGTTTTAGGGAAAGTGCCTCAGGAGGGCAGAGTTTGGGGAAGAAACTCAGCAGGGATGTCTTGTGAGGTCACATTCAGATCAAATAATAACATTCATAATAATAACATTCAATTTATATACCTCCCTTCAGGACAACTTAATGCCAACTCAGAGCGGTTTACAAAGTATGTTATATCCCCACAACAAAGCACTCTGTGAGGTGGATACGGCTGAGAGAGCTCCAGAGAGCTGTGACTAGCCCAAGGTCACCCAGCTGGCTTCAAGTGGAGGAGTGGGGAATCAAACCCTGCTCTCCAGATTAAAGCTAAACTCCTCCTCTTTTTGTGAGTTCACTTCCTCCCACCAAAATACAAATTTTAAATTTGAATTTCCCACATCCAATCATTTATCCTACCTTTTCATTTTAAATAATGTATACCTTCAGTCTGTATATGTTCTGTCTGTCATACCAACCCTTTAATCCTAATTATTTGTGCTAATGTAACAGACTGCAATCCAGTTATGTTCCACTCATGTTAAAAATAAACCTTGCTAGGATCTCCTCAGTATTGAGGAGAAAAATCCACTCTGAAAAATCCACTCTTGCCAGTATACCAGGATGTAACTGGATTTTGTGTTTGCTGTTCACAAAGATCTCACTTGACATTTTTCCAGGGAACAGCTGCTTCTACCACATGAGCATGCTCAGTCTGACACAAATAAATCTGTCTCCTGGGCACTAGGTGGCAGCAAACTCATATTGAAGCTAGACAATGGGGTACTCACCTCCACTATTGGCACTCTCTCTCCCTTTGGCAGTGAATTCAACATCACAGCTGGAACACCTGGTTTGATTTTATAAGAACAGGTACACTGGGGAGAAGAAATAATTTCAGTTAAGAAAAGGAGCATCCTGTTTCACAAAAAAGGCTAGGCTATACTGTTTTTATGATTATTAAACTGTTAACATACAGGATTATAACGTGGTTTCTTCTTTGGTAGCATAACATCCAAGGATGGTTCATTGTACTTGACAAAATGGAATGTAGTGGGACACGGGGGCATGAAGATGGCATCGGAGCCCAGCTTAAAGCAATGAGTGCCTTCACAGGATCCTTTGACTGTAAGTGAAAGGTCTCTCTCTAAAGACAGAAAGCAAAGCATAGACAGAAACATAACCATTCCTTGTATGCGTGTTCATAAAAAGCAATTCGTTATTTTAAAATCTTGCAGGGGGAAAAAAGCCTCAAATCACTCAGTAAATCAAGAAGAATATAACCCTCTCAGAGGGGGGAAGCCTATTACACTAAAGTAATTTCCTAGCCACAAGTTAACTTCCCATTAACCAAATCTGAATAGAGTTAAATGAGCATCTGGCAGTAGGGTGGCTATAATGATGCCTGGTATTCCTCTGCTGGAAAGCTAATTCTGGCGGAGAAGAAAGGTGTCATATTCAGACTTAACATACTAAAAGAGTACCAAGTACTATTCAGACTTAGGTGCACGTTCCATTGAAACAAACAAACAAGCAAACTTAAATACTGCTATTGCAAAGGCTCTCAGACTAATGTTTTGGAGATAGGCTTGCCATGTCCCCCCCCCCACCACCACTGAGCCTCCACTAGCTCCCCTTTTGCCACCACTCACTTGGCTGGCGGGGAGGGGAAGGAATTGGGAAATGGGGAACGCAGGCCTAGGCCACATGTGTGAATCATGTGTGTACCCACCCGTGGCATCAGAAAATGACATCATTTCCAGTGCAATGCAGAAGCACTGGGTCATGCCAGGGGCTGATTCTCCAAAAATCAGCTCCAAACTCTAGATTTTGGGCTGATTTTTAGAGAACCAGTCCCCAGTGCAACCCATTGCTTCCATGTTGCCCCTAAGGGGCTGTAGCAGGCCTCAAGGAAAATGTTTTATATTATATTGATTATTAACTAATAAGTGCTATAATACTGTTCTGATTAACTAACATTTAAGAAAGATTAAATAAAATCCTTCTTCAGAGTAAAATATAGTTGTCAAGTCAGCTAGATACTGTTGGAACAGGAAACCAGTAGCCTAAGAAAAGAGAAAGTATATTGCATTGTGTATCTTAGAATAGACTGCTTGAAAGCTAATGAAACTGCTGAATTAAGAGAAATGTCTGATTTATGCTGTGTAAAGAAAAGGTCATGTCTGGGGCAATGATCTTGATGATGAGGCTGAAATATTGTAAACTTGTAATCAACTATGTACCACATGCTATGTGATGTAAGCAAGCTTGACTATTTCAGCATCTGAACTCTCTCTATTTGGGGCTCAGAATTTTAGTGATTCCTTATATCACAGCTGAGCCAGCCGGCTAATAAAATCTTTCCTTCTTAAGATTCTGTTTGGTTTCAAGTCCTTGGGCAAATCCCTAGTCCTGCTACAGGGCAACCCCTAGAGGAACAGGCAACCTTGTTTGGGGTAGGCCAATAGGTTTCAAATACTTTGAAGTTTGTCAGATAAATATTTTGAAGTTTGTCAGATAAAGCCCTATGCAGATTGGAACCGGCGTATCTTCGGAACCGCCTCTCCCCATATGTGCCCCAGAGGATACTTCAATCCAGTGAAAAACAGCTATTAATGGGCCCACCGGCCTAGCATCGACCAGAGCCAGGGCCTTTTCCAACCTGGTGGAAAGCTCTGTCTAATGAGACCAGGGCCCAGCAGGATCTGTTATCATTCCCCCGGGCCTGTAAGATGGAGGTGTTCCACCAGGCGTATGGTTGATGCTGGGTCGGGTAAAATGGAGCCCTCCTTATCAGAACATCCACCTCCAAAGAAACTTTTAAATGCTTAATTATCTTTAGTGACGGTGGAAATGGTTTAACTGAATTATTTTAGTGTATTTATTGTATTTTAACTGTAAATTTTAATGTGCATAAATGTAATCCGCCCTGAGCCTGCCAATGTGGGGAGGGCAGAATAAAAATCAAAATAAATAAACAAATAAATACCATTTGAGGACAGAAAAGTTAATTAAATGCAAGAGGAATCCAATAAACTGGATGACTTTGATTCCTGCCACAAAGATCTTAATCAGCCATTCTTGCCAGCTTGGCATTGGCCTCATTCATGCCACTGTCTTTCAACCTTAGTAATCCTCCGTCATCTCTGAATGTTAATAATATACTGCCCTGATTGGCTCATAACCACATTAAATTTGCAGGATAATGTCTGGTAACAGTAAGATAATGACAAGATTAATACTGTAATGACTGGGGAAAACCCCGGGAAGTAATGATAAGTTCCAGTGTGTTTTAGCTTGGCACTGGTTCACAAAACAAAAAGTACAGGAAACCTTCCACAATACTAGATCATGCTAGACTCATGCACCCTTTGTCTGTGGTACTGAGAACACAATCAGTTGCCATAATTAAGTGCCTTTAGGTACAGCATGGTTGTGGCCCAGTTCCTAGATCTATTTTACTTCCAAGCAAGTTCAGTGAAGTCAATGGGATTTGCTTCCTCATGAATCAGTAAAGCAGTGTTCTTGTAACACCTTCAAGACTAACAGATTTGTTGTGGCGTAATGACTTGCAATTACTCCCAAACTGAGGACTGATCTCCCAGATGTGATTTGTTATGAACAAATAGAATAAATTAATGATGATCATAACCGTTCTCAACAAAATAATTTATATTTTATTAATTCAACTAGCAGGTAGCGTTGTGCATGTTCAACGTATGGGCTATAATGTTGGTAAGAACCTGAGTGTGTGGGTGGGTTAACAACTCCTGTTTCCTTCCTGACTGTCTTGGCCTAACCCTTCTTTTTCTTTACCCAGGTCTCTCCTTCTTTCTGTCTTTTTGGATCCTTGTATCTCTATCAGCTTCATCTTTACCTTTTCCCTATCACTTCTGTTGTTCAACCACGTGGCCATGTTAGCAATACCTCCACCAAAAGGTTGGGGTGAATTGGGACTGCCAGCCTCCAGGTGATGCCTGGAGATGTCCCTGAGGTGTCCAATGATGCCTGGAGATGTCCCTGAGTACAGGTATCAGTTGTCTTAAGAACATGGCTGCTTTGGTATTATAGCCCACTGAGCTCCTTCCACTCCCAAACTCTTTTGTTCCCCAGGCTCCACCCCCAAATTTCTATTAGTTTTTGAACTCAGAGCTGGAAATCCTAGAATGAATATTGAATGAATGAATATTTCTGTGACCATAAATACTATAGCTATGTGAATGGGTGATTCTTAGAACTTCTTAGAAGGCTGAGCCCCAGCTTTCTTTTCCTTGTTTCCTGTTTGCCTTAGTTTTTCATCTTGTTTGAGTCTTGTAAGTAGGGAGGGGGAGAGGGAAATGCTCAGTCCACTTGGCTTGTGATGCTGCATTTAATCGGCATGGAAGACCCTCCTCCCTTTACTGTTGTATGTAGGGAGATGTAGCATTGGGTGGTTTCTCTGCCAGGAGACAGATCCCTAACACAAGCTATTAGGTGCATTCCCCTATCAGCTTTCTGACAATACGTTTCCTGTTTTTTCCAGTGATGCCACTGAGGGGGAGTAATGTTGACAGTTTGTATGCACTCAGCCACATGAACATCATTATAAAAGGTTGTCAAGTCTGGTTTATCTTGTATGGTTCATATAAGAGGTTTAAAACGCCCCACCTCTGCCACATCACTAAGCATCTCAAGTAGGAAGGAGGTGGCAAAATTACTGCTTTCTATTATCTACCCCCACCCCACAGCAGTTCTCAGTCAGTGGGAGGGGGAGAATGCGGAACAACACACTGTGGGAATGGTACCTCTGTCCTGTCCCAGGGCTGCTGCTATCTCTCCCCTCATTTCCCTTCCACACTGTTTCTAATTGCAAAGTTTTAATGTTTTGTATGTTTTAACATAATAGAATACAAACTTGTGTGTGTGTGTGTGTGTGTGTGTGTGTGTGTGTGTGTGAGAGAGAGAGAGAGAGAGAGAGAGAGACTACCTTCCACTCATACCCTCAGGTCTTCAAATATCATTTAAGTTCCCACACATGCAGGAATTTACTGAGAGGGCTAGAGTCATTTCAAGGTCTTTGGTTCAATAGCACAATTCCAAAAGGATTCAAAAATTAGAGTCAGGTCTCTGTGTGATAGTCTGAACCATTTCTTCTGATGCATTGGTCTACATCACCTCTGCTACACTGATAAGTAATTGACACACCCTATCCTAAATATTTGGTTTGAGGTTTTTAATTCTGTATGTTCTATAGCCAATGTCCTTAACAGTATAAGCCACATATTTTATCCCAGCTGTTATAGGATAGCTTTTTAAAATGCCATTTCATTTTCCACTGTAATGTAACCATTCAAAATTATCCATAAACTAACTTGACTTGTGTGGCTTTGACTGATCCACCGCAGCGTCCAGTTTGCAAACCTCACGACACTGCAACAGACATAGCAAGAGACAAAATCAGCAGCAATAATAAATTTAGGCAGCATTTTCCAGATTACTTTTAACATATATAGTCAGGGAAGTCTGTCACTGGAAGAACTAATTACCCATGTATATGTTGTAGGACACTTAGATACTAATAGCAGAAACCGTTGGGGGGTTGGGGCTCAAAGCCTATGACTATAATATATAGAACAAACCAGAAATGCATTCTCTCAAGCCTCAAAGGGAGGTGATGGGATGCACTCAACTCTATTATAAAAAGGAATTAGAAGATTACATAAGAATTGTAGCTGAAGAGTTATGGGGCGGGCGGTACCTGGGATATCATATAACACTATCCATATGGAATAAGCTTTCTCTTGATCCCTAGTGCAAATATTCTGCTAGAGGTCAAGACCTTAGCACCAGCTAGAATCAGTCCTTATGGAGTTGTGGTGTATAGCAACCATTGCAAGCTTTCCGTGCTCTGTCTAGTTGAACCCACTGGTCTTTAAAGTCTCACTGATTTCCATGACAGAGGATAAGCTTGCTTGCCAATCTTCAGGTGTGACCTAGAGATCTCCCAGAATTACAACGGCTTTCAACTGATCTCTGCTTTGGAGGGTGGATTTTATGGCATTATGTCCTGCTGAAGTACCTCCCTCTCTGAACCCTGCCCTCCCTAGGCTCCACCCTCAAATCTCCAAGGATTTCCTAACCCAGAGCTGGCAACCTTAGCAGTGAATTAAGTATCCTTGAAGTCAACATGGACTTAAAAATGGCTAACTATATTTGGAAGATAAAACTCAAGGCAACCCTTAGGACCGGTTGATTTATTTTCTTTAATCACAATTCAAACTGAGATTGGGATTCTAATTCTAATTTGTTGAGAACTTTTGCTTCAGATACAGATCCCAATGCCAATGTTAGAAACTTCATCCAATTACTGACCTCAGATAGGAATGCCAAGAAATGGTAGATAAACCCCTTCAGCACAGCTTGATTTACACTCACTTTTTGCAGTCTCACTAAAAGACCCCTCAACTTTTGCAAGAACTTGCATTCAAGCTAGCAAGAAGCATCTGTGATTCTGCTGCACTTCAACCTGCCCCCCCCCACTACTCCCAGCATCTTATTTTGTGGCAGGATAGAGACAAATCTTACCTCCTCTTCCTCTGGGTTCAGGGGGCATTGAAAAAGCACTGTAAGAGCATCATCCCAGTTCCCCAGGGTGCCTGAGTCCCAATATGAACTCAGTTTCCTAGATCACACAAGTACTACCAGCAGTAATAAAAAGCAGAAATATTACATAAAATAATTACCACTAGAATGCCATTAGTAATGATGGTTTCAGGAGGACCTGGGCTAAAAAGAAAAGGGAAACATGTATTCATATATACGCCTCTGTGTTTTATACATCTTTGGACACAACTATAATTAATTTATTTTGTAATTATGAGGATCATAAATGTATTTCTTAATAAAATGGAAATTGGACCTCCTCCATCAAGAGATCAGCTCTCAGAGCACCAATTATTTTTCCACTAACACATGGGGCACCACTCTTTCTTGAGTATGTATAGAGGGGGACAGTTCACAAGGATTAGTTACGTACAGGTCTGACCTGGATAGCCCAGATGAGCCTGATCTTGTCAGATCTCAGAAGCTAAGCAAAGTTGGCCTTGGTTAGTAATTGGGTGAGAGACCTCCAACAAATACCAGGGTTGTAGAGGTAGGCAATGGCAAGATACGTCGGTTATGCTCTTGCCATGAAAACCCTGCCAGAGGTTGCAGAAGTCAGCTATGACTTGAAGGCACCCTCCACCACCACTAGTCACATACAGAAACATATTTCAATAATATTGTGACTAGAACTAAAATCAAATAGAGTCCAGTAGCACCTATAAGACTAACAAAATTAGTGGTAGGGTATTAGCTTTCTGAAGGTATCTGAAGAAGTGAGCTGTGGTTCACGAAAGCTCATACCCTACCACTACTTTTGTTAGTATTGTCGCTGCTACTGGACACTTGCTCTTTTCCAATTTATATTGTTTTTTAAAACTTTTCCAGTTAAAAGCTTGCATCCCACTGAATTTTTCCATAGGCTGAAGGGTTTCTGCTGCAGTACATTAAGGCACGAGTCCTGCTGTAGCCTGAAATGCCACCTGAAATACTGCTCATGGGGGACTGAGGAACTCCAGGAACAACATTTCAGGGGCATTTGGGGCTGCTGCAGAAGGAGGAAGGCCAAAAAGTTGCACTGAATCCAACCTGTGTCTGGATCCAAGCCCAGGGTCACAAGTGGACGCTATAAAGTACTGAGCATGGCCATAGATCCAGAGGAGATAGCCGTGTTAGGCTGTAGTCACAAAATAGTAGAGTCCTTTAAGACTAACCAACTTTATTGTAGCATAAGCTTTCAAGAACCACAGTTCTCTTCATCAGATGCTTATGCTACAAGAAAGTTGGTTAGTCCTAAAGATGCTACTGAACTCTTTACTATTTTGAGCATGACCAGTTACTACTCAACACTGTCACCTCAGAATGTATCAGTCAAGGACAATTTTTGGTATGTGTGTTGATCAAGTAATTCAAAACAGGAAACACTGAAATATTGTTAAAAACAAAAAAAGGTTCTGCTTTGAAAATCTAAATAAATTGTGCAAAGTTTTTTTCATTTCTTTGATTAAGATGGAATGTATTGATTTCAGGAAACAAAAGATACTGACAGGTTCTTTATTCCTTTAGAAGCCAAAAAAATATGATTCTTATTCCTTATGTGCTATTCTGTTAATTTTGCATCTTATAATTAGATTTGTAATTTACTTACGCAGGTTCCACTAAAAATTCAACATCCAGTTCTTCATGTGCCTATCCCCAAGAATATAAAGCAAAGAAAAAATAAAATTGAGATGAAATAAAAGTCTTATCAAAGTTGCTAGAGGGCACGTGTTAATAAAATGGGCTGGGCATAAAGATTAGTTGTTTTGACGGCAAATCTCTGAGTAATATGAATTAAACAAAACTATTTGTTTTCCTACCCAACACTTGTAATGCATCAACAATCACTAAAAATAAGACAGTTTTATGGCTGACATAAGAACAGTAAAGAACAAAGGTAATTATAGCAATTTCCTTCATTATTTTTTGGCCCAGTTTTCCAAATGGAAAATACTGTAGTGATTTTGCAAATTTCTTATTTGTATGTTTTTAAATTACTGATAAGAAACTGATTCATAGTGAGGTCTATAAGATGTAAAACAGCCATGTTCAAAGATGTACAAAGAGTGCACAACTATCAGCTGTTTCTGTCAATAAAATGCAAGAACTGGAAAAATAATGTGTTAAGGAGAAATATCCTAGAAATTCCAAGTTATTTGGTAGCCTTCTTAGTACTCAAAGCAACATGACATTTCCCCAACATTGACAAATTGTCTCTACTGTTACACTATTTCTCCCAATTTCTTTGAGTTCAACTATCACTTCACTTTCTAAGATTTCAGGTTCTTCATCAAAACATTCTGCTTTGAAGGAATCTGTCATACGTTCCATCTCTTCTGTGTATCTCTTCAATGCATTGTTTCCATCTTTCCCTTCTTTTGTCCTGATCCATGTGGATCTTTCAGCATCCCTAGCCATGGTTTGAATTTCCCTTTGATTTCCTGGATTTTGAGGAACAGATCTCTTGTTCTTCCTTTTTTGTTGTTCTGTTCTATTTCTTTGTACAGGTTATTATAATAGATAATACATTTTATATATATAATATATATTATTATATATTATCTGTTTCTGCATGCAAGTCACTGAAAACCTTCATTCAGAATTCTGATTTTCTTTCTGTTACCTTTTACTTTTACTTCTCATCTATCTTTAGAAATTTTAAGAGTGTCATTCATCTAAGTGACATCTGTCTAGGTGACTGATGACACTCTTAAAAATACTCTCAAAATTGCTAAAGATAGATGAGAAGCAAAAGTAAAAGATGACAGGCAAGGTATACGGGCAAGGTAATACTTAAGGAGCTGATTGCCCAGCCCCTGATTTTTGCAAGATTGGACAGGCAGCAAATATAGAAAGTTTAACTAAGCCCGCTTTTGACCATCAGATACGATTGGTGGACTGTATTTGACTCAGTTGTCACTGAAATAAATCATTCTTACAAGTTTTCTTGACATCCTATTTCAGATCTTACCTCGGGATCAGACTTAAAGGTCATGAAAACACTTTCACCATCTGTAAGCCTAGAAATGTCAAAGCGTACAGTGAAGAGGTGGTCATCCGGGGTGACAACATCTTCATCACAGACCTTCAGCTCCAGCACATTCTGCAAGGATCAGAGAAGTATATTAGATCACATGCCATTGCCAACTAGACTGTATCTACAAAGATATGGAATCCTTGCAATCATCTCTATGCAAAAAAGACAGGAAAAAGAAGAAAAAATGTACAACTATTGGATAGAGAAGTGCAGCCATATGAGTCTGCTGAAGAAAAAGGAATTAGGAGTCTTATGACAAATAAAGATATTATTGCATGAGGTTTCTGGTGAAGTTGGCTTTTGCCTGAGACGGCTCATGCCACCATAAATGTGTTCATATCTAATTACATACCACAAGACTCATTGATGTTAATGACTGCAACATTTAGATTATATTTATTTTGTTCCTTGTCCCATTGGTTTAGATGGCTTTTATTGGGTTGAAATCCATAATGATAATATAGAAGTTATAGTTTTAAAGGTTGGGTGCAATTTTGCAACAGTTCATTTGGTGTGAGCCACAAACTTAATTATACCTGCTTTCCTCATATCTGGGGACAGAGGGCTCCCAGGACTTACCAGATACTAGAAGAGAATTTGCCACCCGCACATTTGATTGCTGGCATCTCTGGGAGGCCCTGAAGGAAGCAGGAGTGGTTTGCAAAGCTCCTGATCTCACAGGAGGGCCAGCCATTGTGAGGAGCCAGAAGCAGCAATGGTGCATGCATGACACACCACACAGTCATCATAAGGGCCCGGGTGCAGCCAATGAGGAGTGCCTGGTATCACTCCAGGCTGCAGGGGAGAAGGAAATAGCTAGTGGCAATCCCCTTCTCTTTCAGCACAAAGGATGCTCCAGGGCCCAGCAGTGGATGGCAACCACCAGGCAGGATGACAGAGGGGCAGGGCATGGTGCCCCCTTCCGTATTAATTTGATTTATAGTGAAAGACTGTGTGGGTCTGTGTTCCCTTAGGGTTCATCTGACTACACTCTCAAAAAGCAGTAGCTTACTCAAGTAATAACTTCAGAAGTAAAGTACTTAACTCAGTGATAAAATTGGTTGTCCATGAACAAATACAGAAGTAGAGTACTTTGCCATCAGTGACTGCTCAAGTAAACCACTCTTGCAAACATATGTGTAGATAAGCAGTAAAGAAAGGTCTAGGAAGGCTAAAGGCAAGCAAACCTTAACCACATGCAAGCAGTTACACTGGTATGCACATTAGATACTGGAGCACAGATATTGTCCCTTTAAGAAGCCAGGTTTTAAAAGCCTATGATAAAGAAGTGCCAAGCAATAGCAGTTAAAGGAAGATCTTTCAGTTTCTCACCTTGACTTGTTTTTGAATCCTGTAATAGAAATTTTCATTCCAAACAGGGTCCTTGCAGTTGTTAATTGTTTTGGTCCGTTGCTTTTCACATGTAGCAGTTGGTAACCAGAGAACCACGTAACAGTCAGATTGGCTTACTGTGTAAAGAAGGATAAAATAACTAGCAGTGCCTTCTTTGAACAAGCTCTTGCAGTTTTCCCTTTAAAGAACAGTTGGATCTGAAATAAGCAGCAGGTAATAAGGAATATCTTCTCCAGGCCATTAAAAAAAATCACCTGCTGATTTTTAAAGCACAAGATCAGGCCAGGTGAAGGGTTTTTTTGTGTGACCAGTTGGCTCCCTGAAGTGTAATTATAGATATGAATGGCACATGAATGTAAATTGCTAAGCTGAACTGAAGCAGAAACAAATACCCTATATTAATTATAATATATTTATTATAAGTGAGTGCTGTCTTTGATCATTTTTGCTGCAAACTTGCATTTGATTATTTTTCACTCCCCTTTGAGAATGAATACAAAATGTTGTCAAAAAAGCATTGCTTTCAGTTGAATGGACCTTAATACAGTCATACACATGAGCAGTATTGCATCAGGACAAAATCTCACTCGGTCTCACTTGGTCTCTACTCTCTACTTCTCTCTCTGTAATTTTCCTTATAAAATTTGCAAAATGATTCCCTCTACCATAATTATTTCCCCACATAGCATCTGAAGAAGTGAGCTCTGACTTGCAAACACTCATGCTGAAATAAATGTTGTTAGTCTTGAAGGTGCTGTGGACTTTTGTTTTATTTTGCTACAGCAGACTAACACAGCTATCTCTCAACAACTGCATTTTCTGAACATTCTTGGAGAAATCTTAGAGAAAACCTCCACAGGTTCTCATTAAGTGCCTTTCTCCAAGTAGCAAGCCATACATTTGCAGCAGCTCAGAGGATTTTTTACCCCATGTCATCAAAAATAAATCTTTGTTTTGTCAATTTCTGGGGGCATCGAAGGACCCTTCTAACTCCCATGGCAACTGTATCATGAATATCTTTCTACTGAAAGTTGCCACAGACAGAATTTAAAGCAGTTACAGCCACCTTATGTGTAACAATCTGTGATGGACTGCATGTTCTAAAAAGCCTTGAAGTGCTGTACACACACAGCTGTAGGACTGTTAAGAGTTAATCCCCCACAGAATCAGAGTTTTGAGTGGCAGACTACTCCAAGGGATCTGATTGGGTAGCATGAGCTGGAAAGAGGTGGGTCTATTTTTCAGTCCTAGCAGAGAGAAATCCAGTATAGAGAATTGGAAGACAGAGTCCTAATGGGGAGCAGTTTAACACCGGCAAGAGAACCAGGGAAATTTGGCAAGGAGATTTAGGAAGTAGGTGCAGTCTCCCAAATGGACCAAAAGAAAGGGCTAAATCTTCTAAGGAGAGAAGACTTTCCTATCTCAGTTAAACAGAGAGGTAGCTCTGAAGAGCAAAGAGATCCCTGATCAGATGTGGTTGGATATTGCCTATGGAGACCATCAGATTCAGTTAATGACTGAAGGAAAGCACTGATGTGTGAAGAGAAAGGGACTAGGATACTAGAAAGTGGGTACCAGCATTCCATCCTGATTCCATAAGAGAAAGAGAATGCTGAAAGTATACTAGAATGCTAGGGGGGAAACAAGGGAACTGAAGCCTCAAAAATCTTTTAAGTATCTGCAAAGAGCATAAGAACTGAAGTCTGTGCATGTTCTGATTTTACCTCATATGTTGAATTACCTCAGAAATTTTCAACTCCTGATTTCACCTGGCCTTTCCCCTCTAAAATAAATAACTAGTTAATTGTTTTTGGAATTTTTATAAATGCCTCTGGTGCCATTTTTGTTGTTTAAGGACAAGGGAATGTCATACAACCCTTAAACTTGGATCTCTACCAGCAAGAAATGTTTGGCTATTTGAATTGGTATGTTTCATATTATGGTGGTAGAGGAACAGATCACATAAAGGTGAAACTAACAAAATTTCAGATATTAGACATTGTTGTCAGTGGCATGTAACTTGCCCCTTCATTCATTCAAGTTTGAAGTCTTCTTCCAGACTAAGAAGCATTCCTCCACCTTAAATTGGAAGAAGGCTCCTTAGATTGAAAGAAATGTTGCTGAGTGGAGTGGTAGGATATATGTCAATAGCTTTTGCAAATTTATTTTATCAGTGTTGAATTGACTGAGATCATCTAGGGTCAGTGGTTATTCCAAGATACCAAAAAATTAGACAGGCATATTAGAATGCCATTGGATCCACCCTAAAATGAGTACAGAAGTGTTTGAACAGACAATTACAGGAGATGCTCCATTAACTTTGAAACCTCAAATTAAGAGTTGTTAAACCAACTGGATCTGCAACTTCTGCTTCATATGATGTCTTCTGATGTGCTGACAGATGCATTTGATAACAATCTTTGCCGAACAGCCATTTATTAGTGAACATTACTGCAGATTCAGACAGCTGGAATTGTATTTCTTACATATTTGTTTGCATTGCCTTTTCTATTGCTTTCCTTTAGCATTCTTTGGCACCACTGCATAAGAAAATCTGATGGTTGCATGCCATAATGATGTCATCCCATTTGGTGTAACATCCCTTGTTGAGTGGGACCAAGTGCATGTGATTAATACTTATTTAATTAATGGTTTCTAGACAACTTTTAAATTTACAAAATAGTCACAAAAGCTTTAAAAAAGATATAAATGATCACATTAAATCCATGAACAAATTGTTTTAAAACATCCAGGAAACATAGCCCTTACTCAGTTGAATTCCGTTGCCCATAAGAGATGGCAAAACTTCATGCCATTGTGATTATTATGGCTCATCAATAAAGGCTGGAAAAAGATGACGTATTGTGGAGCAATATTTTCCATGAAATCTTTATGTTTGCCCTAAAAACCAAAGAGATGACAACCCCCACCCCTCAGCTGAAGGGAGGAAGCAATTGTATGGGTAGGTGTGAAAAGAAAGCACAGCAGTGAGATTCTGGCAAGGTACAGCTGGAGCAGACTGGAGCAGTTGGGAGTGCAGGATCTTTCTCTCTGAGGATCTAATGAATGGTAGTAGTTCTGCCCTACAGTACTGCCTCTTATCTCCAGCTGTGCTCTACCTGTACGTTCGAAAAGAAAACAAACTAATACAAAGAGGGCATAAGTCCCCAGTGCTGTCTCCTTTGAGGGGAACCAACCCAATAGCTCTTAGAACTTCTTATAACCTCTGCCCTCAAGAATTTTATATCACTTGGAGAAGTGGAGTGCAATAACAATATATGTAACATCACTCAAGATTAGAGATGCAAAGGCCAGGTGGGAAAGATGGCAAAATTCATCCCAGTCCCTGACTTCCTCCCAATTTTTCCAACAAAAAGTTTAAAATTTTGGGAAACTCTTACAAAAACCCACAATATTTACTGGAATGGACAAAATGCTATTTTAGACTAGGTGTTACTCAAAATGTGTGGTAGGAAGGTTTTTATGTAGGACAATCTGCAGCATTGTATAATAATTATTCCTCTGCACACTGTAGACATATACACGGATTGGATCCTACCCAGAATTTTTGTGGGTGCAGAATTTTTGCAGATTCCTCCCTCCTGTGTGAGTGTTTTTAGGATTGCATGGTTCTGGGCTTCCTGCTGCTCTAGCTCCTTCTGCATTGCTGCATGCAATACTCATCCACCTTCTATCTCCTCCTGGAGGCAGTTCCCACCTTTTGTTTACTCCCTTCCTGCTGCCAGAGCTCAAATACTCCTCCCTAGAACCCATTTTTTGTGATACTCAAAATTTCTATGGGTTTTTTTGCTAGAAATAATGCCCTTCTCTACACAGTGGCTATGCTTTTCCTAAGAAGTATGGAGATGTTGGCAAACGTGCAAATCTTCCTCAACACTTCTGCACAACCTGTTTCCGCAACCACAACCATTTTATTTGTGATAAAATCATACTCTCTGATTCTGTTAGGATCTATTTCCTAATCCTAAAGGAAACTAGTGGTGAAGATAATTTTTCTTTAAACTAACCTATCCTGTTTACCTCCTCAGATTTGCATCCTCCTACACACATAATGTATGACATCCTTATAATTTAGGTTACAACTTTTGTTATGATCATTTAACAAAACATGGCCATGGCTAGGAATGTCAATATCACATGCAATAATTTATTAAAAGTAAAGATTTAGTAAACTTTGTAGACATATACAGCTAAATATTATAACTCTCACAAAAGATCACCCAAATCTGCTTCCACAAGATTGATGCTCTTCTGCAAATGCAGTCTCATTTGCAGACCTGCCTAGATTGCAGGGAGTTATCATTCTAGTAGGAACGGACAGAACTAGGATTTCCTAAACACTGATCAGTTCAGTCTACCTTCTCCAACAGTGACCAAGGAGCTGATTTTTATCAGAGAAGAGACACTGGCTTACAGTTGATCAATCCTTTCCCCCAGCTTCTCTCTGTGCCCCTCCCTTGCAGGATACAACAAGACATTTGGGGTTGGGAAACCACAAATGAATTGCTCATGTTCTCCCCCCTCCCATAGGGGAAGAGATCATGAGCAATAACTTTCTCACTGCAATGACTGGGTGGACATAGGAGACTTCCGGCTTGGGAATCATGGTGGTCTGATGCAGTTCGGGGAGCTGAGCTGTCCAAGTTGCTGTTTGTCAGGGCTGCTGGGGTGCTAGATCACGACCCCCTGCTCTCAGGCGGAGAGCAGGCAAGAACGCTTGAGACCCTGAGGGCATGTAGATCTCAGCTGAGGGGGGGTTCTGCGGAAAGGATTCCCTCCCAGCCTTGAGGTCCCGCTGTAAGAAGGGTGGCAGGAATCTCTGCAGCAGCTTTGGAGTCATTGAGTTGGCATAGGATCACCATACCCAAGCTTCAGTAACTAATTTGGACTAATCTGAACATCTGAAACAGTGATTACAACCCAGAAAAGACCTGGCAAGGTAAAGATTGTTTTCTCTTCTACAAGTTTGAAATTGGACTAGAGGATTTAAATTCAAGCAGAAAGTTTAAGTAGAAAGTTTAAAAGGACTAATTAAGTTCACCCCGGTAAAAGAATTGTATGAAAAGAAGCTTTTAGAAAAGAATTAGAGGCAAAGAAAGGATTATTATTTACATACCTGTGGTTTAAAGAGATAGCAAACTGTGGGAACGGAGAAACATCGCGAGAGAAAGTAGCGGTGCAACGATGGGGAAGGAACAGGAAGTGCATCATAAACATCGAGATGCGAGGCTAGAGCGGCTGTGAAGGAAAAGGTGGAAGCGGAAGTGCACCATTTTGAAAGAGGGCAAGGGCAAGCCCTCATTGCAACCGGAAGTGGGCCATCTTGGAGAAGGGTAAGGGCAAAGCTTCGATTTAAAACCATAGAGAAAAGACGCCCACCATTTTGGACAGTTAAAGTGCTAACTTTTGGACAAAATACTAGTAAAACAAGAAATTTAATTTGGGAACTTAAATATTTAAGCCATGGAATTGTGAAAGAGAGCAGACTCATGAGAGCAGAGCAAATCGAGCCCCACGATGTCAAAAAAGGACTGGCAGTCGGCATTTGATAATTTGGATAAGAAAGTGGCTGAAGGCAACAAAGAACTAAAAGATGTAATACAAGAGATGATGAAGGATCTCAAGGAGACAATTAAATCTGAAGTGGCGGAGTTAACAAAGAGTATCGATGAGGTCAAGAAGGAATTACAGACGACGCAGCAAAAAGTTAATGAGGTGGAAGAAAAGACGGAGAAGCTAACCACTACATTTAAAGTAGAAACCACAGGCTTGAATGAAAGAGTGGCGGTGATGGAATGTAAATATATGGAGAGACAACTTAGATTTTGTGGTGTTCCGGAGAAGGAGGGGAAGGTAGCCCAAGAACAGATATCGGAAATATTAGCAGAATTCTTAAATAAAACCATGGAAGAGATCATAAGACATGTGGACATGGCGTACAGAATTAATTCAAGATATGCAGCTCAAAAAAATCTGCCTAGAGATATGATTGTGCAGTTTACTACCAAAAAAATGAAGGAAGACATTGTGAGCAAGCAATTTCAAAACCCACTGGTAATGGAAGGAAAAAAGGTGAGGATAATGAAGGAGTTACCTAAAAAAATCCTAATAGAAAGGAAAAAATATAGAGATCTGACTCATCTTTTGAAAGAGTTGAATATAAGATATAGATGGGAGATTCCAGAGGGTCTGAGTTTTGAATTTCAAGCAATTAGGAGAACTATTAGATCGCGGCATGAGATGGAGATGTTCTTGTTGGACAATGATAAAGACTTACCTAAAAAACCCAGAATTTGATTATGGAGTGTAAAGTAATATCATGGAATGTAAACGGACTTAACTCATCTTCCAAGCGTAAAACTATTTTTCATTGGCTATCCAAGCAACGTTGTAATATAATTTGTTTACAAGAGACCCATGTTAAAAAACAAGATCAAAAGTACTTAAAAAATTACAAATTAGGAAAAGAATTTGTCGCCGCAGCAAAACAGAAAAAAAGAGGATTTGTGTTATAGATCAAGGAGGAGCTGCAACCTAAAATGATATTTAGTGACTCTGAAGCCAGATATCTTGTGGTGGAAATTATTTGGAACTCCCAAAAGACACTAATAGTAGGGATTTATGCACCAAATGGAGCTAAAGACAATTTTTTTAAAGAATTGCAGAAGCAATTAGACAGAGTGACTTATTCACAAATAATCCTGGCAGGGGATTTGAATGGAGTGGTAAACTTACAGGAAGACAAGAAAACAAAGGGAACTCAAAAGAAATGGGGATTATTGCCAAAATCTTTTTTTGAAATACAAAAACAAGAAAATTTGGAGGATGTGTGGAGAAGAAATAACTCCAAAGCCAAGCAATTGACCTATTATTCAGCAAGGCACTCGTCGCTATCGAGAATTGATATGATCTGGGCCTTTAAGGAATTGGCAATATGGACTAAAGAGGTTAAAATTATGCCCAAAGTAAGCTCAGATCACAATCCAGTTATGTGGAGATTTGGGAAATGTATTAAAAAAATTAGATGGAGAATTAACCAAGATTTACTGCAACAGGAGGGCAATCTAGATTTGTTACAGAAAGAAACCAGATTTTGTATACAATATAATTTGGATAAATCTGTACCAACGTATAAAGTATGGGATACATACAAAGCTGTAATGAGGAGTGTCTTAATGGACTTAAATGCAAGAGACAAAAAAAGAAAAGAAGAAAAAAGGAAAGAAATTCAGGAAAAGATAAAAATCAAAGAGACTCAATTAAAGAAAAGACCGGGGAAAAAGAAACTACACCTGGAGATAAAGATTCTGCAAGAACAATTAAAAGCAATGGACAACAAAGAATTGGAATGGGAACTGAAGAAACTAAAACAAAAAACATTTGAGGGTGCCAACAAGCCGGGGAAATATTTAGCTTGGCAATTAAAGAAGAGGAGGGAAAAAAGAGTGATAACTAAGATTATAGAAGAAGATAAGACGTTAATGGATCAATCAGCCATAAGTAGAGCATTTTATAAATTTTATGCCAAATTATATCAGAGTAAAGTGGTAAAGGAGGATAGTATTGATCAATTTTTGAGCAAAATTGACTTACCAAAGTTATCTGAGAAGTGGAAGTGAAAACTAAATGCTGAAATAACAGAAACAGAAATTATGGATGCAATACAGTCGACTAAACTGGGGAAGGCACCAGGACCTGATGGAATAATGGCTAAATTTTATAAAGTAATGGCAAAAGAGGTGGTGCCTTTCCTGAAAAAAGTGATGAATGGGATCTTAAAGGGACAAAAGATTCCGGAAACCTGGAATGAGGCTAATATATCACTGATTCCAAAAGAAGAACAGGACCTATGTAATGTAAAAAATTATTGACCTATATCACTGTTAAATAATGACTACAAGATTTTTGCGAAAATATTGGCGGAAAGGCTGAAGGAATGGCTGGCTGAATTTATTGCAGAAGAGCAAGCAGGATTTTTACCAAACAGACAGATTAAAGACAATCTAAGGACTGTAATAAATGCAATAGAATACTATGACAGACACTGTGAAAAGGAAGTTGGTTTCTTTTTTGTGGATGCAGAGAAGGCTTTTGACAATTTAAATTGGAATTTTATGTTCGCCACAATGGAGAAGTTACAGATGGGAAAAGAGTTCATCCAAGTGGTAAGAACTATATATAAAGACCAGTGTGCAGCAATCGTAGTAAATGACAAATTAACTAAGAGACTGGAAATACGGAAGGGTACAAGACAAGGTTGCCCATTGTCTCCACTGTTGTTTGTCTTGATATTGGAAATTTTATTGATGCAAATACGAGAAGACGACACCATAAGAGGTTTGAAGATTAAGGGATTTACATACAAAGTCAGAGCTTTTGCGGATGATGTGATGGTTATTGTAGAGGATCCAATCCAAAATATGCCAAGATTGTTGGATAAGATAAAAGAATTTGGTGATTTGGCTGGATTTTATGTTAACAAAAGAAAATCTAAGATATTATGTAAGAATATGGTGAAACAAAGACAACAAGAATTAATGGAAATTACCAACTGTGAGGTAACACATAAAGTAAAATATTTAGGAATAGAGCTTACTGCTAAAAATATTGACTTATTCAAGAACAATTATGAAAAGCTGTGGCAACAAATTGATAGAGACTTAATCAAATGGAATAAGTTGAATTAGTCGTGGCTAAGAAGAATAGCAGTAATTAAAATGAATGTACTTCCACAAATTATGTTTTTACTGCAAACAATACCAATAATAAAAGACAACAAGCAATTTGGCAAGTGGCAAAGGAAAATATCGGACTTTGTATGGGCAGGGAAGAAGCCTCGAGTGAAGATGAAAGTTTTATGTGATGCCAAAGAAAGAGGGGGATTACAATTACCAAATATAAGACTATACCATGAAGCAATATGTTTGGTGTGGCTTAAAGAATGGATGTCGTTAGAGAATCTTAAACTCTTTACTCTCGAAGGATATAAAATTTTTTTTGGTTGGCATGCGTACTTATGGTACGATAAAATTAAAGTGGACTCTATGTTTTTGCATCATTATATTAGGCGAAGTCTCTTCACGGTCTGGCAAAAATATAAAAAATATTTGGATGAAGGTATCCCGACGTGGGTGGTTCCAATGGACGCCATTGACCCAAGGATAATTTATAATAGGGAACAATGTGTGTCATATAAAGAGGTGCTGAAAATGGAGCAGAATATGATTAAGTTTAAAACAGAAGATGGATGGTTCCAATATAGGCAGATTAAAGACCTATATGACTCGGATCGTATAAAATCAGGATTTAAATGGAAAAACTCGGAATTGGAAAAATGTATACTACAAGAAGGCAAGAAAAAGATTTCTAAAGTTTATAAGATCTTCTTAAAATGGTATACAGAAGACGAAACTGTTAAAGTCCAGATGGTGAAGTGGGCTATAAACTGCAATAGAGACATAACAATGGAGGCATGGGAACACTTATGGAAAAATACATTGAGATATCGACTTGTACTAATATTAAAGAAAATGTTTACAAGATGATATATAGATGGTACTTAACGCCGAAGAAAATAGCATATGGGAATAACAAAATGTCAGATAATTGCTGGAAATGTAAAAACCATGAAGGTTCATTATATCATATGTGGTGGACCTGTGAGGTAGCAAAGCAGTTCTGGGGAGATATTACAGAAGCAATGGCTGAAATTTTACATATCCAAATAAGAACCCAGAACTACTATTGTTAAATTTGAATTTGGAAGAGACTCCCAGGCAACATAGAACATTATTATTTTATATGACAACAGCGGCAAGAATTTTATATGCTCAGAAGTGGAAGACAAAAGAAGTACCATCTATTGAAAACTGGATACAAAAATTGCTGTACATGGCAGAAATGGACAAAATGACAAGAAAGTTGAGAGAACAGAATCCAGAAGAATTTTTTAATGACTGGGGGAAATTAAAACAGTATTTGGAAAAGAAGTGGGACGTAAAGGGAGAATTATGGTTGTTAGATAACTATTAATTTTACTGAAGGGAGGAGATACTGATCTTTACAAGAAGAGAAGAGAAAAGTTAGAAACATAATGCAATTGATAATTTGATGTTAGACTTTTTTAGTTTAATATACATTATATATTCTAGTGGCATATGAAGATAGTTAAGAATAGAAAAAGAGATATAAGTAGTAGATTTAGACAGCGGGTTGGAAAACTGTTGGAAGTCTTAGATAAAGGGGGGAGGGGAAAGGGTGGGGGAATATGGAAAGGAGGGTTTTAATTAAAAATTTGTAATATTGAAATTTTACTCACCAAATAAAAATTTTTACAAAAAAAAATGACTGGGTGGACATAGGAGAAGTTCATTGCTTCTGTTCCCTCCTCCAAGATGGGTGTGTGTGAGGAGGAAACAAGGGGTCAGTGTATCATTTTCCTTTTCCAACTGAGGAGATATGAAGCTAATTACTTATCTCCTCCCGTTGTGCTTATCACCCTTGCAGGGATGCGGTGATTTTTTTTCCAGGGTGGGGGGAGTGCAGTGATTTTCCAGACCACATGCCCAAGAATTGCTGGGTCCCAGCATGGCTAGGAACATCAAAACTAGAGGCCAAAAGAACAGCTCCTGATCTCAGCTTTGCTGTGTGGAAGTTTTTTATTGGGAAGTGGTAGTGTCAGAAGTCCATCTTCCAGCTGATCTCCTAATGGGTTAGGGGTCAGATTTTGAGTCCCCCTGAAACTTTGCTGTATTTCAGCAAGGCTGGGACACTGGGGAGTACAGAACTAAACTCCCAGCTGGCTCCTCCTGATTAGCAGAGAGTTGGCTTCTGACCAACCAAAAACTTCAAACCTCTTCAGTATTCAGTTGTTTGGTACAGGCTGAACATATCCCTGATTGGCTCATGATCTGATGGAGTGAGTTGATTGGGGAGGTTTGGTTCCCAAAGAAGTTCACTGCAGAACTCACAGCATTTCTATGTAGAACTAGAGTGGATCTGTCCATGAGATAGGACTGGTGCAAGTAAAGACACATTAGCAAAAAACACATGAATGCCTCTGTGCATGTGCAGAGTGCTTTCTTTGTCATATTGCTAAGCTCCTTATAGACCCCAGCTTAGCTGCATCTTCAAAGCCCCCATTTGGGAAAGAGGTTCCTGATTGTTTCTTGGGCAATCTCAAAAGATAGGATTTGCAAGCCTCTCTTTAAAGAGTCTCTTTTTTGGACTTTTGTGTAAATCTCCATCTTCCATGAGGAAGTCTTATTATTTGAAGCTTTTGCTAATAATAATGAGGAAGGAAGCTTCTGGGGGTTTCAGCATGGTATATATGTAAATAATGCCTCCTTAATTTCTTTGATTCTAATATATTAGATTTAAGGTTCTTAGCACCTTACATTTTTTCTGTTCCTCCACAATTTGCTGCCATTTTAATCCCTTTTTGCACCTATAAACAATACAAATCATTGCTCTTATTCAGATCATGAGTTTACGAGTCACCAAACTGTAAGCCATACTTCATCTATGGAATAAAGTTTGTCATGAAATAATTGAGTCAATGACAAAGTTCTGAAGTGCCAGTTACGTTAGCAACATTTGTGATTGTGATTTGTAGCTTAAAACAGTGTGCACTATGTATGGAAAGGGCACTTACAGACATCAGCCTTGCGGAGATTTCTCATTCGTATTATTCGCACAGTAAGCAAGTTGCAAGGAAATGTGTCCATTGCCTGCAAAAATAAGGTTTAGAAGACAAAGGTAAACGTTAAATTTTCCAGAAGACTAACTGAGAGTCCTGTCAAAAGGAGTATAAACCATTAGTCACTTTGCATAATGACATCTAAGTATTTGTCTAGGCTAAAAAATGAAAATATAAATTTCTCAAGTCACTACTCAGACCATACCAGCCTGTTCCAGACATCTGGAGGATGTAAAATGAGCAGCGTTGTGGAAGGAAGCTCCACCATTAACCTGTATGCGTTGATTAGAATTATAGAGCCCAAACTAAATTTTCCCATGACCAAATGGAATTTTCCTGGCTCCTCCATCCTACTGCAGCCCATTGATTCCCGCAAAATGCTACTCCTGCGGGATAGGGGAATAACATGAGGGAGATTTGCAGTGGAGGGGGGAGGGTGGTCAATGGAAACTGCCAATTTAGTCTGGAACCTGGGCAATTTTTGCATGCCTATAAAGACCTTCATCATTCATGGATTTGCAGCTCTCAGTTTCACAGTCTGCAACCAGACCATGTGATGCAACTATGCCTTACTGCAGGACTCCTCTGCCTTTTGGGGTTGGGAGAGTGGTCACAACAAGTATACTGATGCCTCCTCTTGCCTCTGCCTGATCTTTGGCTTGTCAGCACTGTGCATACACATAGAGGAAGTATGCTTTATGGCAGTCACCTTGCCTGCCTGGCTGGGTGATAACATGGTGGTCACTGCACTCTCCTGCCAGCCATTGCACCTCTGAGCCAGGAGACTAACATGGTGGCAGCCATCATGCTTGCCCAGTCAGGCAACTCACCTGGTGGTCACCTTCCCTGCTTAGCCAGCAGCAGTGCTCAGCTACAGCATTTCCATGTGTCTTGCCCAGATTGGGCAGGTGAGATGGCCACCATTGTGTGACTTGCTTAGCAATGTTACTGCCAAACAGGTCACCATGTGCAGTTTACCTGGACTGAGCCTTCCTTTGTGAGTTATGGGGGAGTGCGGGGGGAGTGCCGCTCCACAGATGTTTTGGTCTCTCAGTCTACCCCACAGACTTCCAGAATTTGCAGATTTTGCCATTCACAGCGATCCCAGGAATGGAACCACCATGAATGGTGAGAGTCTACTGTACAGTTCTGTGTTTTTAGGTTCCCTAGTTCTGTGGAGAGCACCCTGAGCACATGTATTTAGACATATTTAGACTTTATGAATACTCTCCTGTAAATGTGTGCTGATTGAGGGCATTCCTGATCATGGGAACAGAGACTATAAGCATATAGTTTGTAGCCACTGCACTCATGTTGAACTGAACATGTTGACTGGACCCCATGTATGTCATTTTTACAGGTCAACTAAATGCTAATGAAATCTTGTAATGGAAGACAATATTGAAACTCATTTTTTCCAGGTTAATTTCGAGAGAGCACCCACTATTTGGACAACCTCCTTCCACATAGTTTAAACAAATGTACTGTGAAATTAAATCAGACAAAGTGGATTCAACTATGTGGACTTTTATATCATTCCTTTCAAATTTGGAATTTGATCTCATTGCATTCATTTGATTAATCTAGGGTTGCTATTCACTTCTGAGATGGCGTTTATGAAACACTCCCTCTCTGCATCATTCATTCAACGTTTCCTGTACTTAGTGGTTTAGGAACACCATTAGCCTCCATTCCTTGGTGGACAGGAATCAATGAATTCCGTAAGTATGTCCAACTTTTTTTAACTTAATTGGACGTCAAAAATCATAAATGTCACGTTTGTTAGGGTGTATAATTTGAGGAGTCGAGATGTTTATTGTCTCCATTCACATCTAAACATCATATCTTTTTTCATGTTTCAAGTGCAACTTAATTGACAATGTTACTAAACTCCATGTGAAACAATATGACTCATCAATGTACAAAGAAGTTGTCGTTGCTGATACCTGACCTTTTAAAAAAATACTGCAGATTCTCTAGTCATGCTGGTGAAATGCGATGGCAATCATAATTTCCTGTGATCAAGATAGTTAGTCATCATGCCCATTAGCAGAATGAAGCACCTCTATGTTCTTTGTACACTTCTTTCCCTTGTGGGTGGGGTTCTAACTGCATGGAAGATAATAGATATGTTCCCATTATCTAATTGTTATTTATCATTTAACTGCTAACGGGGAAAATGCTTTACAGTTTGTTTGTCCTGGTATCTGTGATGTAGGTCACTCATTTACATATGAGGAACTGAAGCTTACAGACAAAACTTTGCATACAGCTAATTGATACCTTGGGTCAATCTGTCTTGAGTTCCAACAAGAAAGGCAGGATATAAATAATAAAAAATAAAAATACCCCAGTGGGTATTTTATTTACTTATTTAGTTTTAATATTTATATCCTGCATTATTTTCTTACATTCAAGTTGTCTAACAAAGCACACAAAAACACAAGATAAAAACACAGCCAAAACTGCTGAAACAAATTGCCTTCTATTGAACACCCTCTAAAATAAAAGTTTTACACATCTCTGTGGTGAAAATTTTATTGGGGGCTGAGTGCTAGTTTTCCCACCCCTGCTCACTGGATCAGGGGAGGTGTTAACATCCCCCTCCCCTGGTCGGTTGCTGCTGTCATAGGTTCGTTATATGGTTCCCCAGCTAAGGTGCCCCTCGGACAGGTGCAGCTTTTACTGCCCTTCCCTTAAGAAAGTTGAGACTACACACTTAATATAATGTTTAATAAAGGATAGAGTTTTATTCACTACAGGGTATATAAGCACAAAGCAACTATATGCAAGAAAGAATACTTAACACTATACTTTAAGGCAAAATACAACTTAACACTTTAAACCTATGAATACAAAGCACACTTAAGGCAATAATACTTAACCTAAGTCATGACATAGCAAGGGTCCCCTTGGACTGAGCTTAGCCGGGCTTGGAGGCTTTCTAGTGGGAAACCTCTTCCACCATTCAGCCAGGGCATCAGCGGGGTGCCAGTAGCCAGCACCCACTTTTATAGATGTTTGTTAGGGGGAGTGGCTAAGCGTTCCCCTTCTCCAAGGACTCCATGAATCCTACCTTCTTGCTTGTCTTTTTCCCTTAGTGGGGCAGAAGCCTTTGGCACTCATTCTTGTGGGCTCAGCAGAAAGCAAGAGACCTTAAGCAAAAGGAACCTGATGTACTATAAGGGGTATTAATTAAAGGACCTTGGGTATCACGAGGTCTCAGTCATCTGAATTCTTTCTCTTGCTTGCTTGTGGGGGAGTTGGATGGAAATGAAAGTTAAAGAAGGGAAGGCAGAGGTGAAAGGCCTCTGTTTTAAGTGTTTAAGAGCCTTTTCTCATAGGCCTGGATTGAACGTTGTTAATGGCCTGGGATTTTCAGAGCCAAACCCCAAAATTCCCACAACAATCTCGAATACAGAAAGTGAAGGCACTTTCTGAACCCACTTTGCTAAGCCAATCCAAATGACTGGACCTGCCTCAGGATGCCAGGCCCACTGCTAAGGTACGAGACACCCTGCGATCACCTCTCATTTGTCCACCAGTTCCTCAAAAACCGACAAGGGAAAACATAAAGCGTAATAAGGTATGCCAGCTTGTGATTTCTCTCCCAGCTTAACCAGAGAGTTTTGATGAATCCTAGAGCCTCACCCCTTTTATCTTGATATTTCTGGTTCAACCATAGAGTTCTGGTAGATCATAGTGTCACCTCTGACTTACGGATGTATTTATTACTTATCTAGAAAAATTGTATACCACCCCTCCAGAACTCCTTGAGACAGCTCACAATTAAAAAAATGAAACAAAACCAAAGCAACCAAGACATGGGCAAAACAAATAAATAAAACAGCCAACTCTACACTAAAGATTCTGCATTCCCAAGAGATTACTGGATTAGATCAATATTAAGAGGGGTATCAAAGAAAAGAGCCCAATTTGGATGTTGCTTTTATGTCCTTTTAAAACTGTGAATGTAATAACAGAATTAAAGCTAGCTATGTAAGGAAATCAGTTTGATACTCATTTTTATTGAGTTCAATGAGTAATATACCCCATCCCCTTACACGCACTCCAAGATCATATACTCATCCCAAGAGATCCTTCTCCCCAAATTTCTGACAGATAGGAGAAAGCATTCCAGTTCTACCGACAGTTAAAATTTTCACTTGCAAAGCAGGAATAAGGAGTCAGGAATTGGCAGATAAGTGAGTTTCATCTTCCTTTCCCAGGATCCTCAAGCAGAGGTGTGCGTGTGTGGGGGGTGTATTATATATACACACACATACACACACATACAAAATTACCATACTCGGCCCATTTTGCACCCTGTCTTTCTGCATTCCGTTTCTTCCAGCATTTTTCTCCAGCTGATTTCATATACTGGAGCCTGTCTGGAGAAAATATACTTCAAACTGCAGAGCACAGCAAGCTTAGCTGAGGAGGGAGTGGAGCATAGTTAACTCTTCTCACCTGTGCATTCTGTTTTTTATTAAAATAGTTTGTACATGCTGCTTTAGACAGGAGTGGGCAGACCCAGGACAATGCCACGTGTTCAGTCGTATGTAGGTCCACCATGGGGACTCACAGCCATTGGAACTTCATTTAAAAGTGGAACTTCATTTAAAAGTGGTGCAGGAGCCTTATTTGGATCAGACCACAGCATGGGGAGGAATAGAGTCATCCTGCTCCCACCGTGCCATTTTCCGAAGCCGAAATAGCACTGGGAGCACTATTTACCCAATTGCTCTGATGTAGTTTTTGGCCTTCACATACACTGGATCCCCACTGACTTGAAATACATTAAAGATATCTGATCACAAATCAGTAAGTCTCTCACACACAGAGATGATCTGATCTTTTGTTATTAAAGATCTTTCTTGTGCCTAAGTGTTCATGTATATTTGCTCATCACTGTCATATAACACATTAGCTGTGTTAATCTGCAGTAGAAGAGCAAGATTATTGTTCAGTAGTAAGTTAAAGACCAACAGAATTTCCAGGTATAAACTTTGAGAGTCTAAACTCCCTTCACCAGATATCTTTAAAGTACTACACGTGAATGGGTATCTTTTTGTCTCAACCTTTATCTTCCCAGTCTACAGGCCAGGCTGCTGGTTGCCTGAAGGCAGCCCTGAAGGACAGGAAGACAGATATCACCTGTGTGTGAGGAGGCAACCCATACCCTCGGTATCCCTCCTAAAAGAACATCTGCCTCTACCTCTCCCTTACTCTGCCTACAAAACAGAGAGGTACCTGGGGGAGGGCCATCAGGAGGAAGTTGTAGCCTCTATCTCTCCCCACACTCCTGTCTGCCTGCATGTATACCAGTATGCATAAACAAAGCCTTGGCCATTGCTTAGCTGCTACAGTTCCAGATAATGAAACAGCTCATGCAAACACAGGACATAAAGTTGTACAGAATCCGAATAAAAAATCTGCCCCAAATCAGTGAGATGATGCAATCATTGCAGAAAGTAGCAACACTCAGGACAGATACATCCTGAGAACATAAGAGGATGCCTGCTGGATCATATTAATGGTTCATTTAACCCACCATTCTGTTTCACAGTTGCCAAACAGTTTCCCTAGAGGGCCACAAACACGGTAAAGACCAAGGCTTTCTCCTTGCACTGGTATATGGAGGTTCCATTTAGTCACCCTGGCTAGTAGCCATTGATGGATCTATCCTCCACAAATCTCTCTAATTCCATTTTAAAGCCATCTGCACTCCTGCCATTACTACACCCATCAGCAATCATTTTCATAATGTAATTACTTGTTGGGTAAAGTGGTATTTCCTTTTGTCTGTTGCTCATCAATTCATTAAGTGTCCTCTCCAGTTCTAGTATTATGGAAAAGGGAGAAAAAGCTCTCCCTATTAACTTTCTCCTCTCCATGCCTGATTTTATAGACCTCAGTCATATACCTTCTCAGATGTCCCAGAGCCTGTCCCTCATCAAAAGATATAAGACTTTTGAGTAAGCCTTTTGGAAGTCCAAATATGTAAATATGTATTAGATCACCCTTATTCATATGCATGTAACCTTTTCAAAGAACTCCAAAGTTTTGGTAAGGCAGGACTTCTCTTTGCAGGAGCCATGCTACTTTTCCTTCAGCGTGTTTGTTCCCTTTATATGCTTAATAATTCTTTAATAAAATGTCCTAGTAACATGAAATAGATGTTAGGCTAAGTCACCACCAGTAATTCTCTGCATTCCCTGTCAGGTCATTATGATCATTGTGTGGTCAGTGGGACCAGCATACCTTAAGGACCACCTTCTGCTATATGAGCAACACTCTGTTCACTCTGGACATTCTCAGAGGCCTTGCTTTGGGTGCCCCTGCCATCTGAGGCTAGATGGGTGTCACCCCAAGAAAGGGCCTTCTTGGCCATGGCACCAAAGCTTTGGAACTCCCTCCCCAGGGAATTTCATCTGTCTCCCTCTGTCATGGTCTTCTGTCAGCAGGTAAAGACTTTTCTGTTTCATTTGGCATATCCCCAGTAAACTCTTATTGGCCCCCCTTCCCTGACTGTGTCTGTATGCCTGTATGTTAGTATTTTATTGTTACACACACACACACGCACACACACACACACACATGTTTTAAATACTGTTTTAATGTTTTAATGTCTGTTGTTTGCTGCCCTGGGTGGAAAGGCGGCAGGTGGCATATAAATATTTTCAATAATAAATAATAAATAAATAATATTCACTACTTTCCAATCCTCTGGCATGGAAGTGGATTTTAGTGACTGATAAGCTATGTATGCTGGTTAGTAGCTCGACAGTTTCATAACTGCATAAAAATGGTGTTTAAATCATATATAATCAGGGCTCATTTTGAGGGGAAACGTGCAGGAACGCAGTTCCGGCAGTTCCCCAAAGAAGTCACATGTCAGGTGGCCCCGCCCATCTGACTCTCTGCCATTTTGGGCCCGTTTCAGCCTGGATTGGGACTAAAACAGCCTGGATCGGGCCTCTGACGGGTGGTAGATCACTCTCCCACTCAGCAGCAGCCCAATCCTGACCATTTTGGGCCGCTTTTTGGGCATTTTCAACCCCTTTTTGCCATTTTGGGCCCAATTTTGGCCCTGAATGGCCAGGATTGGGTCCAAAACAGCCAGGATAGGTGATGTCAGGGGGCGTGGCATATGCAAATCAGTCATGCTAATGACACACTGCCAGTGATGTCAAGGGGTGTGGCATTTGCTAATGAGTTATGCTAATGAGTTATGTTAATGAGTTCCTCCAGCTCTTTTTCTACGAAATGACCCCTGTATATAATGTTATATAAATGGTACATAAGTGGTGTAAAAATTCCATAAAACAAAACATTGAAAACATGGGTAAAATGTAGTCTCCCAATAAAGATATATAAAAAGGGGCATATTTATACCTCCTTTGTTGTTATTTTAAAAAATCTATGCTAACTTTCAAACCAATTCAGGATCCCCAAGGCAGAGAACATTAAAATAAGTCATTAAATCATTTCAAACCTTAGAAATAGCTTTTAAAATATATAGATAAAATTTTTAAAACAATTAAACACAGTCCATAAACCCAAGTACACACACCAACAGGTAGGAGGGCTAATAAGAGTTTTGTGAAGGAATGTCAAAAAAAAAAAGGCTTCACCCACTGGCAGAAGACAACAATAGAGGGAGACATATGAGAAGTAGGGTTGCCAGGCCAAGCCTGACAATCAATGAAAGAGTTTATTTATTTACTTCACTTATACTCCACCTTTCTCCCTCATGGGAACTCAAAATGGCTTGCATCACTCGCATGTCTTCTGCTTTATCCTCACAACAATTCTGTGAGCTAACTAAGGCTGAATGTGTGTGACTGGCCCAAGGTCACCCAGTGAGCTTCCATCCTAGTCCAACTATCCTTGGAAATCCACACCACCCTCCTTTCTCCACCTCCCAGATGTCTGGATTCCTGCAAGGGTGCAGGAAAGAGGAAGGGGAGATGGGGTGGGGGCAGGGACATGGAGGCAGTGTTGCAAATGTGATGATGTCACTTCCTGGGAAAACCTGGAAGCAATGGCAGTAGCTCTAGGAACCACCAGAAGCTCCATGGTAAAATCAAAGCTTCTGGAAATTCCTACAGCTACCACCAGCACCTCTGGGTTTTCAACAGAAGTGATATCATCCTGCTTATGACATCAGTGAGGTTTTTTTTTTAAGTATTGCTGCTTGGAGTGGCAGCAGGCAGTGGCAGTTCAGGGTGGGGAATTCCTCCACCCCAACCAGGGACCTGACAGCCCTACCAAGAAGGCCCTTTCTCAGATTGCCACCCATCTAGCATCAGATGGGAGAGGTACCCAAAGCAGAGCTGCTGAAGATGACTGGAGAGGTAGTATAGGTTCATATGGGAGTAGGCTGTCTTAAAGCTGATATATATAACTGAGAAATTACTTTTCCTTCAGTCTATCACCTCTCCCCATTTACTCCTTCAACCAACAGGCCACTGCCCCAGCATCCTTAAGCATCCTTATTGACCAGAAAACTCCCTTTATATTTGCCCCTTTATTGGAAACTTTAAGTTGAACATTTTGCCTATCGGCAGTTCTATCTAGCTTTCAGGGGCTGAATTTACAGTTTGTATCTTACCTAGTTATAACAATGAACCCTATAGAATACATTAAAAAAAACAGGGGAGATACTTTAGCCGACCCAAATGCCACCAGTCTTTGCTGGTCTAGTATGGGTGTTCCAAATATTCAAACAGTACCTGGAAAAAATATTCACCACCAATAATGCAAAATATTTTTAATGAGAATAGGGGGGGGGGCATTTATTTTCCTTTTTCTATTGAAGTCCATACTTCACTCATGAGCCTATACTGAATTATTTATCAGTCTTTCACATCTTTAGCCACCTAAATTATATATACACAGCACATGCCCAAAGCAAGTCTATGGACTTGTTTTGACACCTTTGATTTCTGGGATAGGTGCCAAGACATTCTGGGACAATGAATGAAAATGAAAGACAGCTCACAACAAAAGGAAAAGAAATCAAATGCAACCAAAGTGCTCTGCTACAGACTGAGCCTCAAGATTTTTGGCAACTGATATTTGCAAACAAAGGAAATGCATTTACAACATTCTTGGTCATGAGTGATTTAGCTACTGTTATCACTAATAATTATCCATATATTTTTGACAAACAGCAAAATCTGTCTCACAGTTCTCCTTTTCCAGTGAACTAGTTTCATTATGAACGTGATACCTTGTGTTGACCATTGCACTGTGCTTCATCCAAGTTCATTGGATGAATGTTTTCCACTGGAAGTATGTTTATGCCATGGTTCTGGGGGAGGGGGAGAAGGAAAAAGAGAAAAAATGTATTATTATTATTAAAATGTAAATCAATATTATTACCATGATGTAATCATTTGCTACATACAAACTCCAAGTAGAACAGTTAAATTCTACCTCACATTTATTTATACCCTATCTTCCCACATGGTTCAAGCACAGCAGCCACTGAGGAAACATTTTTGTACCAAAAGAAGAAACTTCCCTCTCATGAGTCAATCTCCTGTTTCATTTCTGCCCCATTACACATTTCTGGCTGTTTCACACCTTTATGGTGGTACCTGTTCTTAATTTAAAATTGAATTTTAAAAAGGCACTGATGACAAATTTATCTTGTTATGAGTCTGTTTCCCCTACCTTAGAATTTGGCTGTTTCACAGATTTGTAAGTTCTCGACAGCTGAGATTCACAGTCACTTTCTTTCCTGCCATTATTTATCTCTGCTGTCTTTTGAGTGCCCAATAAGAGCATAGCCTGGGAAATAGCTAATAATAAAACAGAATAACACTGCCAAGCTAGATCTGTTCACAGCTAAAAAGAAAAAAACCACACACATTCCTTTCTTATAAAGCCATTCTTCTTACCCGGCACAAACTGGAACATGATGATGCTTTAACTTCATGCAAAGCGTGTGTTTTCACAAAAGGCAATTGAATTGGCAGATGGTCCTGAAACATGCTTGCAACTCCTTTGCCGGCAGCAGTCATTATGAAGATGTCTTAAAAACTATACTCAAGGCCCGCCCTCTTGCATTGCAAGTAATCCCAGGGAAAAGGATCCCGGCCCATGCCTTTCCTACTACTGTATAGTTCTTGCTACGGCAGGCAAGGAAGTCGTGTGAGATTGCAAAAGGATGAGACACATTGCTTTGAGGGTTGCCTTTGTATGGGTCTACAGTGGGGCAGCAGATCCAAGAAACTTTGGACCCATGATAAAAAATTAGAACAAATAGTTACTTTTTCATCTGAATGAAAACAATCACTTTTATTTGTTTATTTAAAACCTTTTACTTTACCACATGACTCAACAGAACACTCAAGGCAACTTCCAAAATTAATATAGGTATGGCAAACCTACCCAACAATGCATTCCTAAATAGAGTTATGCCCTAGGCGTAGAAAGGTATAACTCTATTCATGATTGCCTGGAATTGTATTGAAATTAGAGGGAATCTAATCTAATCTTTTAAAAGACAGATATGTAGAAAAATGAATATTTGTATAATACTGGAATAAGATAAATATTCAGCCATTTTTGTTTGTTTTCCTTCTATAAAATTTGGCTGTCATTTAATTGTGACCTGCGCTTAAAAATACAAACGAAAATATTAAAATCAATAAAGACACACAGACAATATAAAATCATCAATACCAGTTAAAGTATAATTTAAAATAATTAGCAGGGTCGTCTTTGGTTAGCAATGGGATGGGAGACCTTCAATGAAGATGAGAATGGCAGAGACAGGCAATGGTAAACAGGCCTCTGTTAGTCTCTTGCCTTGAAACCCCCAGCAGGGGTCGCCATAAGCCAGCTATGACTTGATGGCACTTTCCACCACTACCATGATGAACATTACCTGGGAGTAGGGTTGCCAACTCTGAGTTTGGAAATTCTTAGAGATTTGGGGGTTGTACCTTAGGAGGGTTTGGAGAAGGGAGGAACCTCAGCAGGATAAACATCAAGGACTCCACCTTCCAAAACAGCCATTTTCTACAGGGAAACTGATCTTTGTTGTTTGAATATCAGTTGTAATTCCAGGAGATCCCGAGGCCCCACCTCAAGATGGCAACTATACTTGGGAGGAAGTTCCTCTAAGGCACTACTATCAAAAGCCCTTGCTTCTTCTATTTTTCAGCTAGATCTCAGATGAATGACAATGCTGAGGCAGTAAACCTATATCTCAAGTGTACCTTTTGAAACTTCAAGCAAGTATTCAGAAGACTGAATATTCCCCTGTACAAAAAAAATTCATAAATATAGAAAACGTATGTCACAATGAAAGTTATGATTGTGAAACTCTTTTAGTCCTAGGACTAAAGTGGGGAAAACCAGCACTAACTCCTACTTAGAGACTCAAGAGATCTGGGAATTATAGATGGCCAAGGAAGTGGGTAGAGGAGCCTCCCCTTCAGTGCCAGGAACAGGGTTATAGCTCATAACTATAATGCCTGCACAGTATCTAGGAAGGGTTTGTCTCAGTGGAGCACCCTTAAGGTCTGGAGAGGAGGGAAAGTCGTGCTGTGTTTGTGTTTGAGTATATAAAGTATAACATCTGTGAAGCAGTGTCAACCTCTGAACAGGGCTAGATGGGCAGGGGGGCAGTCTGCCCCCAGCACCGCCAAAGAGGGGGCACCGAGTGCAGCTGCCACCCTGGGAGCGCACGAGCGGCAAGACAGGGCGTGCGCTTGTCGCGCGCCCCCTGTCCTGCGGAGCTGGCAGCGGCAGCGCGGGTGGCTGGAAGGCTGCCCGCGCCATTCGCTTGTCCCGCAGGACAAGGGGCGGCTGGCTTGCCACGCACCTCTTGTTCTGCTGGACAAGCAAAAGGCAGCGTGAGTGGCTGGGAGGCCGCCCGTGTCATTCGCCTGCCCCGCAGGACAAGGGGCATGTGGCAAGCTGGCTACCCCTTGTCCTGCGGGGCAGGTGAATGGCATGGGCAGCCTCCCAGCCACTCGTGCTGCTGCTGCCAGCTCCATGGCACGCTGGGACAGCTGGCTTGCCATGGGGCAGCACACGCCGCCTGCATGATGAAGTCATGGAACAACATCATCACGCAGCTCTAGGAGTGCGCGCGTGCTGTGCACACGTGCGCGGGGCCGGACTTCGGTTGCACCTGCCTCTGGCCCTGCCTCTGAAATCAGCCTGCAACTTAGAGTTATACCAAGTGTTTAGTGCCTCACACCAGTGAAGTTTTGGTATAAAAACCTTTCTGTTACTTCAGTTCAAAAATCTGCCTACCTGCCTTCTGACTTTAACCTTCTGTAAATAAACCTTCAGTTATGTTTTGAACCTCAAAAAAATAAAGTTATGATTGAATCTTTCACATTGAAATCTAATTTTCTATGTAGAAGGATATTTTTTTTTTTGCATTGAAGAGTGCCATTCACTTACAGGATTCCCAAGTACAACCCAGAACCAGTTTAACACCTATGACTGCTAACCTCCAGGTGATGCCTGGAGTTCGCCTAGAATTACAACTGATCTCCAGAATACAAATATTGTTTCCTTGGAGAAAATGGCAGCTTTGATGGCATCATATCTGTGACATTACATAAGCTCTCTTCATTCCCCAAATTCTGCTGTACCCCCAAACACTGCTCCTAAATCTTCTTAAGCTGAAACCGGCAACTGTATATAACACCTCAGCAAGAAGAACTAAACCAAAAGCAGCATCCAGTATACAACCTTGCTTCAATTATTGCATACAAATTATTTGAGTTTTTAGTAGCTAAAAAGCAAGAAGTTTTCTTGTAACAGACAATATATCTTTTCCTTTGCCTACTTAAGAAAGCTTAGTGCTATTCATCATACAACATTCTGGTGACCAAAGCAGCAGATAGGTTTTGTTTGTGTTTTTCCTGCAGTTATTATGACAGTAGAATGTCATCCACAGGAGGTTCTTCAGACTCCTATCTTGGAAACTTTTTCCATTGTTTCTAGTTAAAATTAGCTGACAGATTGTGCTTTGGTGGCATGAGTCATCAATGTATGTCCTTTTAAAGAAAGTAATTGCTATTCTTTCTAAAAGGACCATCAGGAAGTGATGTGCATCTGTGTTTTGGGGAACAGTGTAAGCTTCTCAGGCATTCCTGTTGCCAAGAAGATGGGGTAGACATGTGTAGGCCTCCTCTACATGTGTGTACATTCTGACCTGGGTCTTTGGGATCATATGGCCTGTATATACATTGACGAGTTAGGCATGCCTTTTCCCCAATGGCAAAGGAAAGGAGGATACGTCTAATAAACCAAGGAAAACTTTGGTGATGGCATGAATTCATAGCTGACTTTTGGCGACTTATGAGGTTGTCAAGGCAAGAGACTAACAGAGGTGGTTTGCCATTGCCTTCCTCTGCATAGCAACCTGGTCTTCCTTGGTGGTCTCCCATCTAATTACTATTCAAGACCAACACTGCTTAGCTTCCAAGATCTAATGAGATCTGGCTTGACTGGGCTATCCAAGATAGAGCAGGAAAATAATCAATGTATTACAATACACTGGCCAGGGGTAGAATGGAGTGTCCCTTTATTTCAGAATGGTTCAATTAAATTTGGAAAATCAACTTTCTGATCAAATTAATGTATTTTAATACAAGTTAGAGACATGTAAAGTCCTGCGTAGACAAATGTATTGAAAGATAGACTACATTTATTATGTTTTGGAAAGATAACTACCAAGGATTTTTCTGTATAGTTGTCTTATTCCTGATTTTTTTAGCAGTCGATCCCCAAGCATTGGAATCTATTTAGATATGGTTATAGTTAGGATTAGGGTTATTCTGTACATCTGCCTCGGACCTTAGCATTTTTATAGTTTTGAAGTCAGTTTATTTTGTTCTGCATGTGCCTTAAATAGTCAGGATTTTAAAGTGAGGATGCTATTGTCAGTGGTAGCATCATCAGTGACATCACAGCAGCCCTCCCTCCTTTTTTTCTTTATTTTTTGCACATGCTTGGACTGACAGATTGAAAACTGATATACGGGCTGATTTTTTTTAAAAAAAAATTGAAATGAACACATGGGAAAGTCTATACATGGGGAAGCCTAAAAAGGGAGCAGCTTCACCATCCATACCTAAGCTTCCCCTCCACACACAGTCCAAATCAGAGACCCCTGTTCAGGCTGACCTAGAGCCAGGAATTAGAAGCCAGCACTGGCAGGACAAACCAACATCTGTTGGGGTGGAACCCAGAGCAGCAGCAGCTATGTGCTTTTTAAACCACACTGCTTTTTCTGGCACCAGAAGTGGCCATCCCCCTTCTTTGGGGCCACCAGGGCTTTTGCATTTTTTTAAAAAAATGTCTATTGCATATTGATAGATCGACCTAACATTGTAATTAGAAGTGGGCACAGACTGGGAAAAATCCACGGGCTGTGGGTCCGTGGTCCGTGGTGTTTCATGGACCACAAACTTTTCACAGTCCAGTGCCAGATTGTGGACTGACTGGTTCGTCGGTCCAGGCCGGCACCAGGAGCACTTCAACCCCCCTTGCTCGAGCTGACTTGCAGGCCCGCCAGTCAGCTGGAGCAAGTGGGAATTTAAATATTAAAGTGCTCATGGCACCACTTGTGAGAGGTGCCAGGAGCACTCTAACCCCTCCCTTGCTCCAGCTGACTGGTGAGGTCCGTGGAAAACAGGAGTCCCATGACCCACCAGTTCACGAACGCCAAACCGACCCAGTCCATGTTACATTTTGATCCATTTTCTGGTCCATGCCCACCTCTAATTGCAGTAAAAGATGCCCCAGGTTCTGTATATCTCCAGCTTTCATTTTTTTTAAAAAAAGGAAGTCTCCAGTCCCTTCCATTGCAGAGAGATGTCATTTATTTTGTATCTCCATAAGGGAAGGGACTAGCGACTTCCTTTTTTAATATTAAAGCTGGGAATTCAGAGAACATGCTGCATCTTTTATTGCAATGTTAACGTTGCTGTGTCAATATGAAATTGCTGATTTTTAAAAAAAGTAATTATCAAGCCCCTCCATTGTAGAGATATGTCTTTTCTCTTATATCTCTGCAGGGGAAAGGACTAGAGCAGGAGTGACAAACACATTTATTGCAAGGGCTGGATCTGACATAAATGTCACTTTGTCAGGCCAGGCCATGTATGCCATAAAATGTAATGCCAGATACCAGAGATATAAACTTTATAAAGGACACAGGCAAACCCAATTAATGATATTTTTTACTCAAAACACAAACATTCTTAAAGCATTAACAGTCTCACAGTTTTTCCTTAATGCTTTGATAACTGATGCCTCTTGCTCTGAACTATTGCATCAAAATCTGGAGTTAATATTTCCATGTCATGCAGTTAAGATTTCAATTTCTCCTATAAATGCCGCCTTTCCTGCAACACTTACAAATATGCCAATGCATTTAAATTCCCACACATACATTACTAAACAGTTGTGTACCACTCACCTCTAGGTTGGAAATCCCTATAGTTACCTACACCCCCGTTGCTTCAGCAGCCTTCCTGAAACCCAGAAAACTAGCAGCTGCAGAACATTCAGTTGCAATTGAGAAGAACTTTCTCATGGAAGGGCCATTCATCATCTGGCTGCCTGCAGCATATGCAATGGTGGAACTGCCATCCCTACCCCTCTAGGCCACGGACACTCCCTGGTGGTGCAGAAGACCTGGCTTTGGCTGGAATAGGGGTAAGGTCATCACCCTCCCCACACATGTCTCTTCTTCCTCTTCAGGCAAATCACAGCCCATCTGGGACGCTCAGGAACAGGGCCATCTCTTCCCTCAGCAACTCCTCATGACTGGCTATCCTGCCCGGCTCATTGGATGAGTCTCCTGTTGGTGCAAGACTCAGCAGAGCTGCTGGGATAGCAGCATGCGGACTGGCTATCCCAGCTCTGACTGACGCATGCACAGGCACAGTCATCATTCCAGGCATCTTGTCCAGACATCCTCCTCTTTTTCAGCAGTTCAGTAAAGTCTGTGTTGACCAACAATCCTGTCCCTATCTGTTTGCTTGCCTGTGGTTGAACCAAGCCCCCCCCCCCATCTTTCAGTCCCCCATAGAGCTGCCCTGTTGCACAACTTGGAGGATGGTATCTGGTTCTGGGCTGGAATGGACAGGGTGGAGATGTCCCAGCACCTCTGCACCTTTGCATGGCTCCAATACCCTAAAGAGCAGGGAGCCAGAGGCACCTTGGACACCATGTCCCCATTTAGCTTGCCTCTGCCTGCTAACTCACATCCGAGAGCAGGGTGGACCCTGGAGCAAGGCCTTTGTGCTCAGGGATGGGGGGGGTTAGGCCTCTCTATTCCTTACAACTCTGCTGGAGTCTCAGAAGCCACACATATACCTGGAGATTATAGAGGGTTAGGATGATGCCCAGAGAAGTTGAAGTGCCAAGTAGGGCATGGAAGCCCAGAGGGAACAGAGAGAATGGAGCCCATTGGTTTTGATGGCAGGCACAGTCATACATTGATGTGCCCTGGCTGCCTTGGGATACAGTGCACCACTGAGAAGACGGCCAAGAGGATGTGGGTTTGACCTTGAGTCCCTTGCTCTGGATCTGGACTGGTGGCCACCAGAGTGGGGTCTGCGCCCCTAGAGCAGTTGTCCATGCCCAGGGTATGGCAGTCCTTGCGAGCCATGGCCAGTCCTGATGCCACATGCACATGTGCACAGATGGGGGAGGTCAGATCTTTATTATTGTGGGGACAGCAGTGAGGGGACAGCCTCCATTGAATCCTTCTCTTTATCAGTGGAAGTGGGAGACAGGAAGATGGCTGGCAGCTAGTCCCCCATTCCAACTGAAACTGTTAACCCATAGAATATTGAAGAAGAAGAAAAGGAGAGGCAGTGGCTCCCCTAGACTGGTCCTTCCATATGGAATACTAATCTGAGGAGATCGGCGTGCATGAGTGTGGGTAAGCAAACCCACGGCCGCTCTCTGTCAATCCACGCTTGGTTAACAGTCTCAATTAGACTGGCCAAAATTGCTCAAGACTGACCTGGGCAGGGTGAGCCTCCCACTCCCACTCCCACTCCCACTCCCACTCCCACTCCCACTCCCACTCCCACTCCCACTCCCACTCCCACTCCCACTCCCACTCCCACTCCCACTCCCACTCCCACCCACCATTTCCACCCCACCACCCCAGTGCAGATAAGCTGGCCAGCAGCAGCAGGAGGTTTCAGAGTGGCTGTGGCATCTGTGAACCTGAGAGGCCTGCAAATACCTCCTCAGCAGAGTCGCCTTAATGGAGTTTTTTGGCTGGAGATCCCTCTCATTTGCATAAAGAGACCCTTTGCCTCAGCCAGGGGGTCAGGGCAGGGCATGGCCTACCATCCTCACACCATGTGTGCAGGGGAAATGGGGGAGTTTCCACATGAGTGGTGCAATGGCTGCCGCCTGACCCTTGCTAAATTGGGGGGGGGGGCTTGGTGTGTGCCCTGACTGTCACTTGAGTGAGCAACTCCCCCCACCGGTGCACAGAGCCTCTCTCAGGCCAGGTGCCTCTGTGGGGCCATGGGGAGTATGATTGTGAGGGGGTTTTGCACCCTGAGTGCCCACTTTCTACAGAGGAGGGGAACAATATCAACAGGCAATGCCAAGGAGGGCCATCTGTGTGGGAGTGGAACTTCAATGACCCATCTGGCCCTGGAGGGAAAAGAAGGGGCTTGCCAGAACCCAGGCTGCCTCCCCACAGATGGTTTCCCCTGAGCCAGGCACTTCAGTATGGGTGCTGTGATAGTGGGGGCCTATGGTCCCCAGCAGCCTGGTCTCTGGAGTGAGGGTACTGGCATTGACAGGCGGCAGAGATCGCGGCCTGCACATTGGCTGCACCTTTGCTTGCCACTTGCAGGCCTGTCAAGGGGGGGCAGTGTGGCCTTTGGGGGATGCTGGTGAGGTTGTTGGGGGAACAGGAGATGTGCACTCCCTGCTGCGGCCTTGCCACACCTTTCCAGGCTCAGCAGCTGGTGCAGCTCTCCCACAGAAGTCCTTAGGAGGGGACGAGCAGTGCCACAGATCTGCAGGTAAGGGAGCCCCAGTGGGAAGGCAAGCCTTAGAATTGCACTGTAATTCTACTAGACTGCCTTTCCATCCCCAAGGCAGCAAACCTCAAACATTAGAACATTAAACATGAAGTGTGTGTGTACACACACACATATACACAAAGATCTGACACACACACACACATGTATGTATGTATGTATGTATGTAAAAGTTCAGTAAAAAACATATAAGCACACATAATACCAGAAACCCTGGAGAAAGAGTTATTGGCTATATGCCACACAGAACAAAAATGTCTTCACCAACTGACGGAAGGCAACCATAGAGGGAGACGGTTGGATTTTCCTGAGGAAGGAGTTCCAAGGTTTTGGGGACCATGACCAAGAAGTCCCTTTTTTAGGTTGCCACCCATCTAGCCTTAAATACCAAGGCAACCAAAGAAGGTCTCTGAAGATGATCCAAGAGGACTAATAGGTTCATATGAGAGAAGGAGATCCTTAATATTTTCTCTTCTCATCACAGATTCCAAATTTGCCCTTCGTATTGTCTTTGTGGGCCCTATGTCTCCTGGGAGCTGCATTTGAGGATCTCAGTGGGCTGCAGCAAGAGAGGAAAAGGTAGGAAATTTCCTTTCCTTTGGCTCCAGTCCAGAGATATTAAGCAGAAAACAGTAAACACGAAAGCATAGGTTCTGGCATGTCCTTAAATCATGAAATATCAAAACTTGGATATTTAAAACAAATGGAGTATACTAGTATACCATATTCCCCAAGCCATCATATCCAGCCAGTGTTGGGACACAGTAAGATACTTGTCTAAGAACCTGATCTCACCCACTGAAGCTCTCCTTTCTCATTTATCTCTCTTTCATCTGTGCCTCTCCCAGTTTCTCATCCATCACTTTTGGCATTCATTGCAACATCTTGTGATGCAGTCTTGTTTCATGAAATGCAGTCCCAAACATCCTCCATTCTACCTGGATTCAATAAAACAGTATAAAAGGTCAGAGGATATTCTTTTAAAATATGCTCAGTTTCCTAGAATTCCCTTTCCTTTGTTAGACATCTTTTTGCTAACGCATTTCTGTTTTTCTGTTCTCTCACCTTCTGAACACCTGTTTTGTATCTGCAGTTATTTCTTCAAATGTTTGTTTATCTGTGAGACCCCCAGAAAGAGACTGGGAAATGATGCAGAGGGTATACTATTGGTAGATGGGTGACACATGTAACACAGGAAAATCAAGTACGCAGCTATTTCTGTGCAAAACTACATCTAAAGGAAACCTGAACTGTCAAATGTATGTCAAGGAACCAAGAAGAGCATAAGAACATAAGAAGAGCCCTGCTGGATCAGACCAGTGGTCCATCTAGTCCAGCATCCTGTCTCACACAGTGGCCAACCAGACACTCCGGAGGCCTCAAAACTGGGCATAGAGGCTGAGGCCTTCCCCTGATGTAGCCGCCTGGCACTGGTATTCAGAATTTTATTGCCCCAAATGTGGTGATTCCCTTTAGTCACTATGGCTAACTCTTGACAGACTCATCCACTGTTAAGCTCTAATCCTTTTAAAACCAATTATGCCTGTGGCCGTCATTACATTCTCTGGCAGCAAATTACACATCTTAATCATTCATTGAGTAAAGAAGCATTTCCTTTTTCCCATCCTGAATCTACTGCCATCAACTTCACTGGATGCCCTTGAGTTCAAGTATCTGGAGAGAAGACAAAGAAGTTCTCTCAGTCCAGGTATCTGATGAAGCTTGACTCTCAGAAGCTTATACTCCAGAAATCTTGTTGGTCTTTAAGGTGCAACTGGATCTCACTGTTCTACTGCAGACTGAGTGGCTGCCCACCTGAAATCCTTTCTGTCCACTGTCTCTACCCCATCCATAATTTTATAAACCTCTATTTTATCAACTTTGTCTCTTTTCTAAACTGAGGGGTCCAAGAATCTTCATCCTTTTCTCATAGGAACGGTGCTCTAACCCCTTAATTATCTTGAGCCAAGTTTTCACAAGTCAATTTTGCCAGTTCAGTTCTCATACTGCAGCAATTTTTTCGTGACCATCTGCACCCGATTTGCCACCATGAGTAGGTCACTCAGGCCACTATGTGACATTTCCATGGCTTTGCTGGGTAGAAAGAAGGGACAAAGCCTCTCCTGCCTTTGTGCTAGCACACAGAGGTACTTTTTCCCTCCCTCAAACCATTTTGAAGGTGAGTGCATTCACATGTTAAACTCAGGTAGAGCTGGGGTTTTCCCTGAGAGCCAAGATACAAGTGACGCCTGACGCAGGTTGGACACTTGTCAGCTTCCCTCAAGTTTTGATGGGAAATGTAGGCATCCTGGTCTTGTAGCTTGGCTCTCTATTTAATTGAAGTTTACAGAGTGGCAGTCTGTGGGAGGGAGAACATGCGGTTGGGAGGGGAGTGCAGCCGTCGGGCTCTTGCCAGGCGCCCCCTTCCCCTCTGCTGGGTGTGTGTGGGGGGGGGGGGGTTCTGTAAACTTCAATTAAATGGAGAGCCAAGCTGTAAGACCCGGACACCTACATTTCCCATCAAAACTTGAGGGAAACTGACAAGTGTCCAACCTGTGTCAGGCATCACTTGTAGCTTGGCTCTCAGTCACACATGAGTTTAGAGAACATGTAATCAGGTCCTCAGTTTCACCAAGTTCAGACTCCATTAGCATATACTTGAAGGTTCCTTTGTTCCTTGTACTCTCCTGCCTTGAATTCCATTTGCCACTAGACAGGGTTTGGGGAGGGGAGAAACTTCAGCAAGGTATAATGCCATAGAGTCCACCCTCCACACAGCCATTTTCCCCAGGAGAATTGATCTCTGTGGCTCAGAGATAAATTATAATTCTGAAAGATATCCAGCCACCACCTGAAGGTTGGCGTCTAGGTTTGCCAGCTCTCCCTGGCAACCAGTGGAAGATTGGGAGGGTGGGAGGGGCACTGGGGATGCAGGACTCTTCTTGGTAATTTTCTTGTGCACCTCCGTGCCCCATCTCTGTGCCCCACCATGATCTGGAAGTGATGTTGTTGGGGAAGAGGAAGCACTTAGTGCCAGAGCCACTTCCTTAAGAAACGGCCCCAAATGCTATGCTTTAGGTTGATTCTTAAGGAATTAGCCGTGTCCTGAAGCATGCATGTGCTTCTCCCCCCACCCCTCATGCAACAATGTCACTCCTGGAAGTGATATCTCAGTGAGGCATGGAGGTGTGCATGCCCATTTTCTCAGGCTGCCTGCCATGGTGGGTGATCATTGGGTGGCTTGCCTCCTCTTGCTGATCGCCTGTGATTGACGGGCAATGGGGCAAAACATTGGGAGTTTGCCCACTGCTGGCAGACATCTGACAACTCTAGTGGCAACCCTATTTGTGACATTGTTGCCCCCTTACCAATTTTGAGGAGATCCTCCTAGAGCTTCCACCATCTGCTTTTGTTTTCACAATTCGGAATAGTTTTGTGTCATCTGCAAACTTGGCCACTACGCTGCTTTCCTCCAGTTTCAGGTCACTGCTTACTTCCCTCCATTGAGACTATTGTTCATTTATCCCTACTCCCCGCTTTTCATTGTTTAAGTGATTTTTAATCCACGAGAGTGTAACTAAAGCAGCCCTGCACTTCTTTCATTAACATTTTGGACTTGCTGTTCTCTTTGTGTTACTGAACACCATTTATTAAAGGTTGTCTTTGTTCAGAGTGCCCTTTCTGAAGGGCACCGAAGATCCTGCACCTGCAAATGCTGCTGTGTTCATAGCAATTATGATTCAGTTATACCTGTATTTGTAAAGTTGTTGCATTTATGATAAATGGTTGTTACCTTGCAATAGAGATGCCAGAGGCTCCAGGGACCAAAGTGGGGGTGGAGCAGCGGGGTCATTTTCCAGTGCAACAGAGGAGCCGTGGGTCACTCTGAAGCCCAGTTCAATAAAAAGTACTCGTTATGAGGTGATTTTTACTGAACTGGGCTTCAGTGCACCATCTGGCTCTTCTGTGCTGGCATGGCAGGGGAGTATGCACACATTCCTCTTTCTCCCTCTGTGCCTTTCCCACCACTGGCTGGATGAGAGAGACCAGGGGCAGCAGGTCTACCCAGATAACTAAAATACCTTGAATATTCTCAGAGAACTCTGAAAGATTTGTGAGGCAAGTCTCCCTTTGCAGAGGCCATGCTGATTTTTCCTCAGCAGGCTTTGTATCTCTGTGTGTCTTACAATTATATTTTTTATTACAGTTTTCACTATTTTGCCTGGAACAGGCATTAGGATAATGCCTTGTAATTTCCTGATTCTCCTCTGGACCTATGGTTGCCAGTTGCCCATTTTTGAGATTATGATTATAACTGAGTTATCTTAGTTTTGAACTGGATAGCCCAGTTTTTGCACATTCGATCTAGGGGGGGGGCGGGGGGAGTGAGAAAAGACTATACATATAAATGTCCTGTATTTTCTAGTTAAGTCCCTACTGGAAGAAAAGCAACGAAACAAGTTCTAGCAACTTTGCCTTCAGTTAAGGCTCCAGCTAAGGCTCCTTTTGGTCCTTTGGGAGGCTGAAACCACAAACAAGTGCAAGCATGGTGGCTTTTGCTTCAGGCTATTGTGAAGTGGCATGGAAATCTTGGCTGCCAACATCCAGAAGGAAGCTGGGCTGGCAGCGAAAGGATGTGAAAAGCAAGGTAGCTGCTATTCCTGCTCCAGGCAGGCCTGGCATCCCTCTGCAGCATTTTCTTCTCATCTGGTTTGGCTGCTGTCAGCTTCGGTAAGCCCTTGTAAGCTGGCCAGGAGGGCTCCAAAGGCTGCAAGGTGGGGTGGAGAAGCAGAAGAAAAAGGAGATGGAAGGAGGAGGATTGAAGAAACTTTCTCCAAAATTCCCTCAGGAAAACCCCACTTTGGTGCCTCCTCCTTCAGCTCTTCCCATGAGTCAGGCTGAGGGGGCACTCTCTTCATAATGTGGGGGCCATTTATCCATACTGATCTTACATATCTAGACTGCTTCATATTTTCCCCTTCAGGTATCTGAAGAAGTGAGCTGTGGCTCATGAAAGCTCTTACCCTACCACAAATTTTTTGTTAGTCTTATAGGTGCTACTGGACTCTTGCTCTTTTCTACTGCTACAGACAGACTAACACGGCTACTCATCTTGATCTATCTCCATGGAAGACACCACATTTAGCCATACAGAATGGAAATCCATCAACCTTGTGAAGAAACTTGCACAGGTACAGACAGACCTCATCTGTATCTGAAGAAGCGAGCTGTGGCTCACGAAAGCTCATACCCTACCACAAATTTTGTTAGTCTTATAGGTGCTACTATATACCCATGAACAGGAAATCTAACTTATTTACTGTACAGTTTTCCCCCCTAAGGAATTTATGGCTGCATGCATAAAGATTTTTAAAATATAAAATACTTAAAACAATGGTGAGAACTAGGTTAAACTGAAAAGGCAGGAGAGACTGGTCCAATGCTGCTAAAATTGCCACCTGTTTTCAGACCAGACTCCTTTTCTTTCTTGAGCAAGCAATTTTAACAGGAAGAAAAATGTCAGTGTTAAATTCTACCTGCTATATTTGTATATCAGGCTGCTGTTAAGATTGCTGTCCATATTCTTAAGTCAATGTCTCAGACTCTACATGAGACATCTGACACATGAAGAATACATGTCGGAAGATACAATGGTAACCAAGAAGGGTAGTTTAAAAAGACAGAGCTGGCAGCAGGGCAAAGGCTTCACACTGGAGCTGTGTGGAGGGGCTGTGAAATGCCAGAAGGGAAACTTCAGCCCATTATAACCTCTCCAAGTCCAAGCCCAGCTCCTGGCTGCCCTCTGGTTGAGATCCCACACAGTTTTAGACTGGAGAGGTGAAACTGACAGAACCTTCAGGGAGGTGACGGTGAAATGAACAAACTCTCTGAAGAGCAATCTTCACCAGCTTTGTCTTTTTAAACTACACTTCCTGGCTAACATTGCATCTCCCTATACTTGACAAACACACACTGAGGTGTCTTGTGTAGAGAGATTCAGAGAAAGGCAAGGAAGAATCATAATAAAGATATGGGAGCTAGGCTCTTGGAAAAGGTGGCAGTTGTAAAGGCATGTAGTGAAATTCCTTGCTGAGCAGGGCATGTGCTGCATTGGAGTCCAATGCTTCATCTCTTTAACCCAGGGACTCATTTTTCTGTCTTAGGAACACTTACACATTTTCCACCCTAGCCCTTTCTGAAATGTTTTCAAATGATTTATTTACTTGCTTCATTTTCTCACTGAGACTTAAGGTAGATTACCAGAAAAATAACTGTACTTGACAGAAAAAATAAACTGTACATGACAGAAAACAGACACCAAAAAGACAACTGTACATGACAGAAAACATACACAAACCCAAACTCTTCTATAATACATACAATAAATTGTTTAAATTTTCTCTTTGATGTTAAAACTATGACCTCATCCTTTTTATAAAAATGCCCTCCTGAACAGTCAGAAGAACTGAATGCTCACAAAGGCCTCAAATATCTAGAGAAGCGGTTTCTTTTTGAAAATTCACCATATCATGCTCTGAGTGCTTTGAATTTGACTAATTGTGAGAAATCTCCTTCTTTTGGTGAAATAATTCAAATCTGGGTGTTATTGACTTAGAAAAAAGAACTCCCTCTAAATTGTCTTTATGAGGAAGTTGGTTCCTTGGACATAATGTTGACTTCTTTTGACGCAACGTTTCTTGATAATTGGAAATACTATTTTTAGCAAAGACTCTGCTGCTCCAAATTTGTTAAAACTGGTTCAATATTCTGATCCAATTCCTGTATCAAATGACAGTATGGAAAGAATTTTTAGTATCATGAGTAACCTATGGACTGAGGAACTCCTGGAGACTTATTGTTCTAGAACTCCCTCATCACAATTTGACTCAGTTTTTCAGTCTCCCTTCCTAAAAATAGTGGCTGTGGCTTGGGTACATACCTCACAGTTTCCACAGTGAGCACAGATGCAAAGCATTCATTTAGCTTCTCTGCCATCTCCCCCTCTTCCTTTAGCAATCCTTTTATTCCTTGGTCATCCAAAATTCTAACTGCTTCTCTGGCTGGATTACTGTTCTGAATATATTTAAAGAAATGCTAATTATTTGTCTTGATGCTTTTAGCAATCTACCTAAAACAAACATCTACCCATTCTTATTTTTCTTTGACACATATCCACAGATTTATATTAAGATTTGATAATAAAAGATACCTTTCTATCTTGCATCAAACATTGGTGTCTATCTCCCTCGGATAGTTCCTCAAAACATAAAGTGAAAATTAAAGCTGAGTTAGATAGGACTGGGGTACTGTCAGGTGTGGATAATAAAAGAAGATACTGCTCTATGTTTGCAATAGAGAATCCACTTCCATTTGAAGAGGATAAACCTCTGTTTGAAGAGAATCTCAAAACAAGTAGCTGTCATTCAAGAAATTTGTCTGTGCTTTGTAATCTTTTTAAAAACATCTATCAGAAGACTTGGAAACTTGTATCAGTTTATCAGATACTGATAACTGATACTAGCAGACTTATCCAATGGTTGCAGATATCCTGCAACTACTCATCTCTGTCATGAGCAAGCAGTTCATGGGCCAGGAGGCATGCACTTTGCCGTCTTGCCTGTAGCTTTCTTCTTAGCCTCTGCCTGTGGCACGGTAAGGGTGTGGGTGATACTGGAGGGCTGGGAATGGCCAACTGAGGTTCACCTGCTAAACCAGGGCTGGAAGGTCTTGGTGGCTCTACATCTGCTGTTGGTTGTGATTCCTGACAAGCCTGCAGTTCATTTTACTGCTGTTTGGCTTCTGTAAACTCAGGGCTGGCTACATGGGGCTCCTCTTCTCCTGATCACTGAGTTAATTAATGATCACTGAGTTAATTAGAGATGGACTCCTAAGAATATGATTTAAACATTTAAACATTAGAACTCATTGAATCCTCCAAATTCTCTGCTCATGTTCCTGATAGAAACTTATTATGACAAGAATACGAGAAATAAAAGTGGTTTCTTAACATATGGCAATATAATAAATGCTCACAGGAAACTCAAGTACTGGCAAGATATTAAAGATGAAGGAATTAACAGTCACTGGTTACCATATTACTAATCAGTTTCAAGATTAAAGAAAATCAACATGGAAGGTGAAACACTAAGAGAGATGACTGAGTTCAAACAGCTGATTATAAATCAAAAAGATCATCTATTATGATGAATATATAAATTATTACTTCAGTTGGAAACAGAAGAAGAACAAGTGAAAAAAATGTATGGATGCAGAACCTAAGAGAGCAAATACCTATGTAACAATGGGAACAGTTATGGGGGAAAGGAATTAAGTTCACAGCCATTCAGGCGTTAAGAGAGAATTGGTGTAAATGTTTTTCAGATGGAATATTACTCCCAAGGATATTGAGAAAGTAGACAAAAACTACAAAGGAAAATGTAAAAAAGCCATCTTTGGACCCCACTGACCCATCCAGTTACTGCCCAGTATCAAACCTCCCATTCCTGGGAAAGGTGATTGAGTGGCTGGTGCTCGAGCAGCTGCAGGTTTTCCTGGAAGAAACTTCTGTCCTGAACCCATACCAGTCCAGCTTCCATCTAGGCCACAGGACAGAGAAAGTGTTGGTTGCCCTCATGGACAATCTCCACAGAGACCTGGATCAAGGTGGGTCAGCACTACTGATATTGCTAGATCTCTCAGCAGCGTTCGACATGGTTGACCATGAATTGTTGGCCCACCACCTTGCCGATGTGGAGATTCGATGGACGGCCTTGAAGTGGCTTGTCTCCTTTCTCCACGGTCAGGGACAGAAGGTAGCACTGGGGGAGAGAGTGTCCACGTGCCAGTCATTTGTGTGTGGCATCCCCCTGTTGTTCAACCTTTATATGCCCCCTCACCTAGTTGGTGTGGAGTTTCGGACTGGGTTGTTAAAAGTATGTGGATGACACCCTATCTGTTCATGGGCAGCTGACCTGAATCAGTCCCGGACGTCCTGTTGAGAGCTTTGGAGGCGGTATCTCATTGGGTGAAGCAGAGCAGACTGAAGCTGAACCCTGCGAAGACGGAGGTCCTGTATTTGGGCCATGGGCTGCAGGATACGGGAATTTGTCTTCCGGCCTTTGAGGGGGTCCCGTTGGTGCCTGTCTCGTCAGTCAGGAGTCTTGGCATGATCCTGGATTCCTCCTTATCTATGGAGACTCAGATCACATCTGCGGCCTGGACTGCTTTTTTCCAACTACAGCAGTCTAGGCAACTTGCCCCCTATCTTTCAGTCCAGGACCTAACCACAGTGAGCCATGTAATGGTCACCTCTAGGCTAGATTATCGTAACTCCCTCTATGCAGGGCTACCTTTGGGTCTGACCCAGAAACTACAGCAGGTCCAGAATGTTGTTGCTTGGGCCCTGATGGACATTCCATTCAGGTCACATATTACACCAGTTTTGCAGCAGTTTTCACTGGCTTCCCATGGAGTTCTGGGACCGTTTCAAGGTGTTGGTGTTGACCTTTAAAGCCCTAAATGGACTGGGACCAGCATACCTGAGGGATCGTCTCTCCCCATATGTACCCCGGAGAACATTTTGTTCAGCAGATAAGAACTTGCTGGTGATCCCTGGCCCCAGGCAGGGTCGTTTGGCCTCAACCAGCACCAGGGCTTTTTCGGTCCTGGCCCCAATCTGGTGGAACTCTCTGTCTGAAGACACTTGGGCTCGCCAAGATCTGGTATCATTTCAGCAGGCCTGCAAGACGGAGATGTCCTGCCAGGCTTATGATTGAGGCCAGTATTAGGACCATCATTGAGCCTCCCGTTGCCTTCTCCTATCCAATGACATCCCATCCATCCAGGTGTCTCCCTCTTTGTTTTTGAGGGCAGGAATGTGCAATAGGCCATCTAAGTTATGATTTTATGATATGATTTTAATTGTATTTATATAATTATGTGTTTTATGAAAGTGTACCCCGTCCTGAGCCCACTTACAGGGAGGGAGGGTTAAATACCAAATAAAGTAAAGTAAAGTAAATGTCAAGATATAATTGGAACTTTTTTCCATATGTGGTTGACTTGCAAAAAAATATATATTGGAAGGAAATATGTGGGAAAATGCCGAATATATTAAAATTTAGATTATCTATGGAAGCTAAGAATATGTTATTAGGAATATTGCCTAATAAACTACCAAAAGTTTTGGAAGAGATATTTGAATATATGGTGACAGTGCCCAGAATCATCTATGCAGCAAAATGGAAATTGGACATTTGTCCAAGCTTACAAGAATGGGAAGATAAACTTGCCAAATATGCAGCAATGGCAAAATTAACAATATCTGAGAAACAGATCAGTCACAAAATTTGAAGAGAGAAGGAATGTGTATTAGGTAAGCAGGAGATAAATTTGGAATGAGAAACAGTTTCAAAAAATCGTACATATATGTTGCAATGTAGAAGCTGAAATGTGTTTTAAATGTAATATCTTGAATATAAACGGATAAAGTAGTAGATTCTGAGCAGAATCATCCTCTACTTTCTTACTATGAGATATATAATAGACTTTCCTTTTGTACTTTGATATATTATTTATTTGTTTCAAGTTATAGTGGGTATGTAGAATGGGGCAAAAGTAAGTAATATTGAATATGTAGTAATGACAAAAGCAATAATGTAGTTGTAAAACAGATTAGTTTGAAAATATGAAACCTAAAATGTCAAATATAACTGTACTGCTACAAGAAAAAAATCTCCCACAGTTTGTATGTTATCAACTCTTATTTAACAGTGTGGAAAGTGCTATATGCATCTAGTAAATAGTACAAAATGTATATAATAAATCAATAAAATAAATATCTATAACAATCATACAATTCTGCTGTTACGTCAAGGGCATAACAGCAAAAAAATTAGTAGTACAATCCGTGTGTATTTCAAAAGTCGCTCCTCGCTGTTTCTTCCCATGGCTCCATGTCTATTTCAAAGAATGAAATCCTTCAATGACAGGATAGTCTTTCAAAAATCCATGACTGTATTATGCTTTCTTATATTGTCAGGTATTTATAGTGAATATCACGCCATGGAATGCCCCCGGTGAAGACGCTGCCCAACAAACTGCTAGCCACGTTTGTTTCGTTCTTCTGAGCTTTTTCAAGGGCAATTATCTACAAATAGAATCCAGACTGACCAAATTACAATATTGTGTCTAATGAATAAATACATTTAATTATACTCTCAGCTTTATTCACAATATTATTATGTTCGTTCAAGCACTGGATGTACCTCCTATTTCCTCTGACATATGCCTGTTTCCGCAACATGAAAAACACCTACTGTTCTATATACAAATTGGCTTAAAAGGACCATACATATAAAAAGGATGCGTAAACATTCATTTAAATAAAACATATAATTATTTTGGATTTATACAACTATATTATATAATCCTTTCCCCCCTTTTTGTATCCCCCTGTTCTATCACTTTGTTTTTCAAAATAAAAAACACATACTAAAAAGAAAGAAATTTGTCTGTGCTACATTGACAAAGTATTTAAAGATTGTTCTACCCCCAGCAAATGTGGGATGTTGACAACACCAGCAAATGTGGTTGCCATCAATCATGGACACAATTATTACAGTGCTTTCAGATTATGTTGGTAGCAATCTAAAGTATACCTGCAAATTCTCTACTATACCCGTGATTTTTCAAGCAGCCAAATAATTTCCCCTATTTTTGTGGCATAAAAGTAATTTCCATGGTGTAGGTGGTCTTTTCACTACTATTCTGGTTATTCTTTCCTGCTCATCACACCTTCCTGCTCTTATACCTGTTATACCTGAGGAATATAGCAACAGCTACAATTTTCTTTAAAAAACACCCACTAGCATGACAACACCATTCAGGGTTGCTCCGTTCCTTGCTTTCCCATACAACAGCAGTCTCTTTTAACCTTCTAGAGTATTAGCCATAATACTAACCCACTGACAGAAGAAGCAGGCGTTTTCAATCCCTTCCTCCTCCTCACTACAGCCCACCAATCGAATGGTTATTATTTCATGTAAGTCTTACAAAACCAGGGAACAACAGTCTCAGGACCAGAAGGGACTGATGTGGTGAGGTGAAAATGAGGAAGATCCATGATTTTCAGAGCCTTCCACCAACAGATCACTGATCCAACCCATGATCAAAACAGAACCATCCCATATTGGTGGGAAACTGTAGAAGGTGAATAATTTCAATAGCACAATATCCATCAGTGTGTGGGTCCTAATTAGGGTTGTCAACATCCAGGTGGGGCCTGGAAATCTCCCAAAATTACAGCTAATCTCCTAGCAACAAAGATCAGTTCCCTTGGAGAAAATGGCTGCTTTTGAGGGTGAACTCTATGGCATTATACCCTGCTGTGATTCCTCCCAACCCCAAATCCTGTCCTCCCCAGATTTCACCTCAATTCTCCAGGAATTTCCCAACCTGGCACTGGCAACTGTAGACCTAATCCGTAATGCTGCTAAAACAGCACTGATCAGTTTGTGAATAACTGCCTCAGCGTGGAATCAAACTATGATGTAATTTTCTCCGATTTATTTCTTATGGAAATTTGTATCTGATTCTCTGCAGGCCTAGCACTACTTTCTCCATCCTATACCACTCACGGTACCTACTATGCCACTTGCTATTGAGATATACCATATACCACTCAATTGCGAGTGCAGCTGCCTGATCACAATTTCTAATGTATTGCTCTCAACAGGTCTGAGTCATTCTAAGTAGTTGATAGAGATTCTATAATAGGTTGTTAATTTCAAATATGCACTAATTAGCATACCAAGCATGACTCTCCTGCAAGTCATAGAATAACTGAACTCATGAAGATGAGACCTGCATCTCATGCAGATGCCAACATTACAGCATGGTATCTTACACCCAAACATTCCTGATGGTTAAGCCCATATCATCCGGGTCACAGTATGTCACAATTGCAAAGCAGGAGTTTCAAGATAATTTGCAAGCAGGAAGTCTGCAGTTTACTGCAGGACAACAACAAAAAGACGGAGCAATAGCTTTTGTAATCGTCATCATTTGACTAAAGGGGAGGGAATAAGAAAAGAAGACATGCAGACAAAAAGTTGAAGTCGACATATGTTTCAGCATAGATCAAGATGGGTAGCCATGTTAGTCTGTCTGTAGCAGTAGAAAAGAGCAAGAGTCCAGTAGCACCTATAAGACTAATAAAATTTGTAGTAGGGTATGAGCTTTCATGAGTCACACAGCTCACTTAAAAAATGAAGAAGTGGGATCTGAAGAAGTGAGCTCATGAAAGCAGCCATTTTAGCAGCTAGCAATGCCTTGCATTGCAGATGGTGAGGTCAAGGTTGTCCTTAGGCTATGCTGGTAAGTGAATAAAATCTTAGGTGGGAGACTGAATGGGTGGGACATCTACATGCCTACCCATCGCCACAGAAACTCATCAAGTTGGGCACCAACCTTGGTTTGCCACCTAGGGGCTATGTCGGACTGCGTTGCAGCTAAGTAAACACACCGGACACTTGTGTGGGTTATAAATGGCCACAACTTTATTGATTACAGCTATATGGAGCATTGGCCTGGCATCTAGGCTGGATCCCCATTGGCATCGTAGGCCTCACTGCCGAACCGATGCATCACCCGCCAGCCTCCCGCTGGCCACCACGGCACCTGCTGTTCCGTTGCCGGCCCCGCCTGGCGACCCGTGCCTCCAGATCCATCGGGGTGAGCAGCTCGCAGGCCCGCTCACCCTGTTGGGATCCAGCCCAATGCCTCAAAAACCGCCAACCCCTAAAGTTGTGACAGAGCCCCCTCAACGCTCTGAAAATGCGGAGGGTGGGAGGGTGCAAGCTGATCCTGCAGATGCTCAAACCGCAATGGCGCTGACCATGCGGTTGGATCCTCGTGGGATGGACGCTCCGCCTCCACTCTTCGTCCCGCCTCCACTCCGTCCGTCCCCAGGTGGCAACCCAGCTTGCTGGTGAGTCAGCCGCTTCCTTTTATCATTGTAATTTCATCAGGAAATGCAAGTGTTTCTGAGTGCAAAAGTAGAGAAATTTGAATTCCCTCTCATTGAGATGACATTGGGAAAAGAAGAACACCAAAGGGGCATCCTTGATCTTATTCCTGATCCTAGACATGTGCTCTAATATCCTTTGCCTGATGGTGCATGTGGTACTTCCAATATACAGTAACCTGCTGGTATATTCAATAAGGCAACTGCCTCACAGTACTACATGTCAAGAAGGACCTTAAAGAAATACTCTTATTGTTCCTACCAGATATAAATACCTGTCCTTCAGCCACAAAAGTGCACACCTTGCAATGTCAAGAAAAGAAACTGAGAATTTATCATATTGCCAGGAAAAGTTTATGTTGGCATCTGCTGAATTAATCCTTTAGCAAAAATTCTTTTATTGTGCTGACATTCTTATACAGGATATACACATTGTCAATGAAGTGCTTAAAAAAGAGGATCTCTTCATAGAAGGGGCTCAGATTACTGTTCAAAAACATCTCTCTCTCAGGTTTGCACATGAAGAGATTTGCAATGCTAAGAGCTGCTGCACAGGCCATAGCAACTCCCTTAACCTGAAAATAAAATTGGTCATTAAAGCAAAAATAATTGTTCTCCAGCACAATCTCCAGTAGAGACAACAAAAAGTAGGTAGGGGGCAATTGAGAAGCTCTCAAGAGCAACACCTCTTCTACCACCATTTTAGCATTCTCATGAGAGATGCAGGTCTACAGAGAGAACACATCCATAGTGAGAAAAACAGCTTGTTCGGGTATATGCTGACCCTCTACTTTTTGAATGATGTCTCTAGTTTTCTTTAAGTATGTTTCAGAGGCACTAACAAAAGGTAGCAAAAAAGGTCCAGATATTGTGATAATGGTTCTAGCACATACTTGCCTTTATTAAGAACTGTATATTTACTATCCGATATTGTATTGTGACTTGTATTCATAGTCAGACAGTTACAAGAGGTTTCTCTGATCACTTTTGTTGATTTAAAACAAAATCAGGGCATAGAGACAAAGGGAGCTAAACCCTTGATAACATTTATTTATTTTAAACATTTATAAGCCCACCTTTCCCCCACAGAATTGGGATCCAAGTAAGAACAATCAAATCCGCATCATAAACCTAAATTACAAGCCAGCATGGTACAGTGGCAAAATGGCAGACTAGGACTGGGGAAACCCAGGTTCAAATATCCACTTTGCCACAGAAGCTTGCTAGGTGACTTTGGGCCAGTCACACTCTCTCTGTCAGGCTAGTTGTGAAGACAACATGAAGGGAGAATGGTGTTACACCACCTTGAGCTCCTTGGAGGAAGAGCAGGATAAACATGTACTAAATGAATAAATAAATCTACGAACAGAATTAAGACAACAATCAGAAAAGCTTTAAAATAAAGTTTAACAGAGACTAATGTCTTTCAGGACAACCAAAGAGGAATCAAAGACTATTATAAAGAATTCTGTTTTACAAGATCTCCAAAACAAGGAGCTATATACCATCTAATTTCCTCCAGGAGGATATCCCATAACACCTGAGAGCCAAGCTACAAGTGACGCCTGACACAGGTTGGACAATTGTCAGCTTCCCTCAAGTACTGATGGGAAATGTAGGCATCCTGGTCTGGCAGCTGTAATGGAGAGCCGAGCTGTAAAACCAGGATGTCTACATTTCCCATCAAAACTTGAGGTAAGCTGACAAGTGTCCAACCTGTGTCAGGCGTCACTTGTAGCTTTGCTCTGAGTAGCCAAAAAAAAAAAAAAGCCTGCAAGCAGGCAACTATAGAATGGGTCCAGACAGGGGTAGAATGACCAAAAGTCATTGCTGCACTGAGCAAAACTGCTGCATAGTCTCATACCAGGAGAGATGGTCCTTCTTCTGATTAAGAGGGGCTTTAAAAGATAAGCACCAACACCTTGAACTGCACTCAAAAACCAATTGGTAACCAATGCAAAGATTGCAGAATAGCTGTGATACGATCTCTGTCACAGTTTTGCTCAGTAGTTTGTGGATTTATTTACTTGGATCTGGTCTGATCCATCCATCCATCAATGCATCCATTCAGATATATACCCTGCCCTCCCCATGAACGGGCTCAGGGTGGCTGAGCCCTGAGACGGAATCTATAGCAGAGGGGTCTAGAATTGATTAAATGTTATTCAGTTTCATTGGATGAGTTTCAGAGCACCAAGGACACAAACATGATGGTTGAAGTTTGCCCCCAAGTGTGCCTGACTGCCTGTCATCCATCTTGGCTGGAGGGGGCTTGTTGAGACTGTGTGGCTTCAAGCAGGCCGCCTCTTGCACTACTGTCTTCTTGCAAAACTTTTGAGCTGATCAGCATTTTCTCTCATACATTTGGCTCTGCCTCATTGCTGGCTGAAAAGTGACCCCACTTTTGCTCAGACTCTTGGGCACATCATTTTTGGCTGCCCTACCCCATAACACTTTGAATGTATGAATTTAGTGGTCACACATGGAGACCACTAAATTCAATCACAGTTCTTGTGAGCGAATCATTCCGGGAGAGAATAATGCCATCTACCCTCAAGGATGCTAATGTAAGTTTGCTTCTACAACCTCCCGTTCTAGTCCTCTTTGAGAGATAGGGGAGAGATTTGAACTCTGCTCTTCTCAAGTGGGTATTGGCATAGTATTGGTGGTCCTGGTTGGGCAGAAAGGTGTGATATAAACAACCAAACAAACAAAAATCAGTTCCAAACAATCCAAGGTAAAACGTATCCTCTAGATCTAGTGCAGTGTGGCTTTTCTCAGGGGTTCAGGACAAATACTGCTTTGGTCAACCTGAGAGATGACTTGTTCCAGGAAAGTGATGGGCAATATGTCCCTGACAGATCTTTTTGTGGTTCTGATACTGTTGTCCATGGTGTCCTAATAGGTTCTTTGTGGCAGCTGGAAGTCGAGGCTCTGCTTTGAGATTATTTTCCTTTCTTGCAGGACATTTCCAGTAGATGGCGCTGGGAGACTATTGCTCCAGTCTATAGGCATAGATGCAGAGAAGTCTCTGTATCAGGCATCTGACGAAGAGAACTTGATTCTCGAAAGCTTATGCTAAAATAAAATTGGTTAGTCTTAAAGGTGCTACTGGACTCTTTTTGATAGTCTATAGGCATTATCTCATAGAGTTCTGCCAAGTCACCATCTACATGAAAGTGCTGCATGAGATCATGGGATGGGGGGAGGGGGCAGGTTTCAAATACTGTTTTATTAATGTGTTCATTCTGCTTCATGTAACCTTTTTGTATTTTCCATTACGTACTGAGCTGTGGTAGCAGTTCCTTCATGAATGACTATTTGAGGTCAATTAAGAGAAAATGAATAAGAGCCCCGTGGCACAGAGTGGTAAACTGTAGTACTGCAGCTCAAGCTCTGCTCACGACCTGAGTTTGATCCTGGCAGAAGCTGGGGTCAGGTAGCCGGCTCAAGGTTGACTCAGCCTTCCATCCTTCCAAAGTTGGTAAAATGAGTACCCAGGTTCCTGGGGGTAAAGGGTAGATGACTGGGGAAGGCAATGGCAAACCACCTTATAAAAAGTCTGCCAAGAAAACGTCATGATGTCACGTCCCCCCATGGGTCGGTAATGACTCGGTGCTTCCACAGGGGACTACCTTTACCTTTAAGAGACTATAACTAAATTGAAACTCAACCCAGGTAAGACAGAGATGACAACAGTAAGTGTGGGCCTATGTATCTGCATAACATAACTCCAAAGGGTCTTGCGTAGCATAAAGGTTATAAATGTTCTTTTTACTGCCTCTTCAAGAATAAGTTCACAGTTTGAGAGTATTCCTTATCGTAAATTTCTTTAGGAAGTTCAGGTGACATTGGTGCCAAGGAAACATGCTGCTGGGCACTACCTTGCATGCATAAGCTTTTGGTTTAAGCACCGTAACATGCTGCAATGGGGCTGCTCTTGCAAACAGTTCAGAAATTTCAATTACTCCATAATGTGGGAGTTTGATTTTTCTTTGGAACTGACAATGGGGAGTGTTTCATACTGATTCTAACTGAGCTGGGTTGATTACAATTTTGAATGCATACCCAAATCAAAGTGCTGGTCTTGACCTTTAAAGCCATGAAATGGAGTTTTATTCATTAGCGACTAATCTGAGCCTTTTCATGAGTGTGGGTACCCTGCCTTAGAGGCTGCCAGAGGCATATCAGCATTAAGGGCAATCCCATCCTGGCTCCAAGGGCAAGGAGGCCTGAAACCACCCTTCACTTATTCTAGTCTGCATGTATCACCATATGCATACCTCCACCCCATTCTAGAAAACTTTAGGGATCAAATTAAAAATAAGAACATAAAAAGAAGAGATCTGCCATGTTACCTGAATTGGTCTCCTTGCTAGTAAATAGAATTTGTGGGGGGAATTAGCAAGCAAGGAAGACAGCTATGTGAGCGATCAGTAAACGCGGGATCTTATCACCAATAAATTACAGAGGAGTTAGCCGTGTTAGTCTGTAGTAGCAAAATCAAAAAGAGTCCAGTAGCACCTTTAAGACTAACCAATTTTATTGTAGCATAAGCTTTCGAGAATCACAGTTTGCTTCGTCAGATGCATGGAGGGCAAAAAGAGAAACTGGTCAGATATAGAGGAGGAGGGGGGGCGAGGTAGATGCAAACATCTCCTTCTGATATGCAGATGCAAACAGCTCCTTCTGATGTGGAGATCAGTTTGCTTCTGTAAAGGTTCAGAGGATTTAGCCGTGTTAGTCTGTACGAGCAAAATCAAAAAGAGTCCAGCAGCACCTCCAAGACCAACCAATTCCACTGCAGCACAAGCCTTCGAGAACCACAGCTCTCCCCGCCAGATGCATCTGACAAAGAGAACTGTGATCCCCGAAAGCCCACGTCAGGTGCCACTGGACTCTCCCTGACCCCGCCTATGTAAAGGAAATCAGTTACCTGTGATAATGAGATAACCATTCATAGTCCCTATTCAGTCCCAGCTTGACAGAGTCAAATTTACATATGAATTCCAATTCAGCAGCTTCCCGTTGGATTTTGTTTTTGAAAGGTTTCTGTTGAACTACAGCGACCTTTAAGTCTTTGATGGAATGTCCTGGTAGATTGAAGTGTTCTCCCACTGGTTTCTGGACGTTGCCATTTCTAATGTCAGATTTGTGTCCATTTATTCTTTTGCGTAGAGGTTGGCTGGTTTGTCCAATGTACAGAGTAGAAGGACATTGTTGGCACATGAGGGCATATATCAGATTGGAGGATGAGTAGCTGTAAGAGCCAGAGACAGTGTAGTTGATGCCATTGGGTCCTGTAATTGTATTCCCTGGGTAGATATAGGGGCAGAGCTGGCATCTGGGTCTGTTGCAGGGCCTGGTAAATTACAGAGTCCTTTCCCAAGGATATACACACATGAAGCCAGTGCTCTCAATTAAAGGGTGATCTTTATTCAAGGGGCAAATGCAAACACACACGAACACACAAGAGGCTTAAGAAAAGCAGTGGTGAAGGTGGAATAGATTTGAGGGATTGCAAGGTGATAATTACCTATCCGAAGAGCAGGGAAGTCCGTGGAGGGAGAGCTTCAAACGCCAGCATTCTTGGCTAAGGGTGCAAGAGGCTTAGGGCAAACCTCAAGGGAACAGTGCTTTTGGATCCAGTAAGTGTGTATGGAGAGAGGGTTAGGGGAGTGACCCTAAGGGAACAGCCAGGAAGCTTGCACACTTTGAATGGGCCAAGGGACTACTCTTATAGAGTAAGATGTGCCCTGAGGTGGGAGAATCCACCTAGCCATTACAACAAAGACTCCCATGGTTAGTTCCCAGGATTGACAAAAGGTTTGATTACCTTGATTGGTAGCTGCTGGGGCACGTGAAGGCAAATGCAAAATTTGTTCTAGCACTGCGCAAAGGGACAGTTTGTTAATGAAGTCCACTGGAGCTAAGTTGATGAATTTAGTTGGGGGAATGTACCTTCCCAGGAACACTGTAAATACTTATGAATGTTATTTGATTAGCTCCTCAATCAAGGACAGGAGATCTCATCATGGAAGGAGGGAAAGGAATGTGTTAAGTGAGGATGACTCTGCGAGATCTTTTTTGCTTTGGATTCCTGAGGGGCTGGAGAGACTGCAAATCCAATCACCTCTAATCACTCCATATTCCTATGAGGCATTCCATTCATGCCTGGAACTCCCGGGCGGGATTCAGCAACTGTTAGGCAGAGGTCCTCTGGCTGCAACAAGCTGCCATTTTAAATCCAGAGGCCTGGTGCCATTTAATATCACTTGCAGTTAAAATGGCTATTAAAGATGGCGGAGGCCGGGCTGACTGCTTACAGCCAGATCAGAAAAACCCTGCTGGTCCATCTAGTCACCATCCTGTCTTACACAGGGAAAAACCACTTACTCTGGAGGGCCAATAACAGGGTACAGAGGATGAGACCTCTCCTCATGTGGCCTCCTGGCATTGGTATTCAAATGGTTATTGCCTGAAACCTCCTTGATTAACCAGATTCTCCAGACCTCAATCAAACTCTTATAATAGGTATAATCCAAATCTTAGCTACTAGTTCTAATTTATGCTGTGTGGATCCTTTATCCTGAATTGTTTTTACATGCATATTTTATTGGCCCCAGCCTAAGCAAGTCCAACAAGCGACTTTGTTTTATGTAAAAACTGTAAATTGCATTTATTGAGTATTGTGTGCTGCCAGTAGATTATGATATCATGTATAATATTTATTGCCATCATATTTATTAGTGAATATTGACTTTTTGAATATTTATTATTGTACTTATGAGTACATTCTGTATGAAATTCACATTAGAGCACTTGGCACTTTATAAATTATAGATTGTCTACTCTATAAAAACTGCTTATATTCTATTAACTGTTTATCCACAGGGGATTATTATCCCATTAGTCTACACCTCTAAACCTCTTGTTGTGATGAGCTTTCGGGAGAACATGGCTGCTATGGAGAATGGAATCTATGACATCATATTCTGCTGGGATCCCTCCACTTCCCAAACCCCACCCTCCCCAGGCCCCCCCCCCCCTGCTAAATCTCCAGGAATTTCCCAACCCAGAGCTGGTAACCCTACGAGTTAATCAGTTCACAGCCAGAGTAATCTCTTATTTCAGCTGTTGTCAAATTCTAGGATGTGGCCTCCAAATGAGACTTAAGTGTAGCAGAAGCCAGAAGGGCCACTTAAACAATTTCTTCTGATAAAAGATCTACCTCCTAATGAGGACTTAGCAGTAATTAGAGGTGTACAATTTGGGTTTCGGATTTGGGTAAAGTACCCGAATTGTACAGGATTCGCAATGATTCAGGATTTACTAATTAGGCCCGATTCGGAAACCCCAAATCAAAGCTTCCCGAAGCAATTCGGGTCAATGGGTTTAAATGCCCTTTCCGTGCCTTTGCTCCCCCTCACTTCAGTATGCTCCAAATCTTTACGGAGCATACCGAAGTGAGCTAAATACCAGAATCCCGAAGCGGCTTAATTCCAGATTTTTTTCCCGCTTTAGGTAAACCTGAAGTGGGAAACCCAAATTTTTTGGGCATGCACACCCCTAGCAGTAATAAAAAGGGCCAGTTAACCAGTTCACAGTTATGCTACATTTCTACTGATGCTAAACCATACCCTTTAACAAAAACTTGAATAAAATTCTGGCTGGGTTGAAACAATTTGGAGGTGGGGTACATATTTCTAATAAGGAGGGCCTGGCAGCCCACATAAATAAGCAGTGATACTCAGTGAGAGGACTGGTGCAATCTCTCTCTTTAGCCCCACATAATAGGAAGACATTACATTAATGGACAGAACTGTGGAAACAAACCTTTCTATGGACAAAATTATAATGCATTTTCACCATACATGACTTAGAGCACCTACATTTTGGAACTTACCTATATTGAACTTTATTTGCCACTTATCCAGTTTAAAGAGATCCTCGTGGAGCTCTTCAGAAACTGCCTTGGTTTTTATCATTCTGAATAATTTGGTATCATCTGCAAACTTGAGCAGTACATTGCTCACTAGAGGTGCACACTGAGAAAATTTTCATTCTAGTTTCAAATCTGGGCTTTCCAAACAAACTATTTACCATTATTAGTGTTTTCTGGACAAGGTATTATTACCTGTTCAGCTCAAATCCATTTGAGTTTGTTTTTGTTTTGTTTTGTTATCATGAGTTTTGGACTGTTTTTTACAATGAGGCCGTCAAGGCTTGGGCAGGGGGAAGGCAGCTGCTCTTGCACTTAACAGCACCAAAATTACACAGCTCCATCCAAACCATCAACCTACTGAGTCTGAGCACACACAACAATGGGGTTTGGGGTTTATGGAATCTGAAAAATGCTTAGGCGAGGCAAGTGTTGGCTTTTTCATGCTCACACTGTTCTTTTTAAGGGGGAGTGGGGAAATGAGGCTCTGGGACAGCTGTTTTCATACTGAATGGCACCAAAATTGCACAGACCTGTCTTTCCTCTAATCCATTGGTCCACTGAGTTTTTCCTCAAGTACACTACACAGACAAAAAACCAACAACAGACCACAAAGAAGGTGAGTATCAGCAGGCAACCACTATGGCAGGAAACTGGCAAGGCAGAAGTGAGTGACAGCTGGACAGCACTCAAGCAGGAGAGCCCTCCAGTGAGCGCAGTGAAGCAACATGGGTTTTTTGTTTTTGTTTTGTTTTTGCAGGGAGACTTAACTCTGGTTAACTCTGTTATACTGTTTAACTCTGGTTAAACAGTGTATCTGCATTTGTACATTGAAGGCAACTGGTAATAGCTTCTCACCAGGATTCTTTCATCACAGTCCATGAGAAAAGGTGCATGCACAAGCCCTACAACAAGCACCTTCAGAGGCTGAATGTTGGCTTGATGTAATATCTGAATGCAGCCTAATACATTTAGCATAGCATTTTATTTCTTCTGTTTTCGCTCTACAGCTCTTTGTAAAGCCCAGTGGATCATGTTTTTATTATTCTGGATGTTGTAGCTTGTCAGTTCCACCAGTTTATCAAACTCCTCCTCTGTGTATCTCAAGTTTTGTAATCCATATGGGGAAAGTGGACTAATCACATCAACTTCACCTTCTTTCAATTCCCAGGGGCTGCGTTTCACACCTGCAAAGCATTAAATAAATAGCACTGTAGGGCTGAGACAGTTCAAGACTCCATTACATTTGAAGTGTTTTTGCTCTGTGTTTCTATTCCTCACAGATTTTGCTGGCCATAAGAACATATTCCTCTTACATTGCTGAGAGCCTGCTGAAACCCACATTTCATCTCTCTTCTCATTTTGTGAAAGCTGACCAGTATAATTTTTGCTAATGATATAGGCAGTATAGCAGTTACAGAAAGAATAGAATTGTATGACCACTGTTCCATGTGGAAATTTCTGTGTGTGAAAGGGCTCCCTACATAGATATGGTGATTTTAACCACTACCATCCCAAAGAGCCAAAATTTCATGATTTTGTGAGTGGGTGGGTTTGAAGATATAAAATCACGTGGAGGACCATTCACACACCAACAGTGCAACCTTAAATAAATGGACCTTAATGGACTTAGAACAGCTTAGTGTTGTTTAGTATTGCATGGCTAATTTCCCACAAGAGGATGCTACCTGCATGGTTCAATTGTTCTGCGGCAATCATGCCCCAAGAGCATAATGAGTACTGGTCCTAGGTTCACACTGATACATTCTACTTAAGCTAACTGTATTGTAAACTTAGAATGTAAATTTATGCTATTGTTAATGTGCTTGATTTATTTTCAACCACCCAGAGTGGTGGGCAATCTTCAATTCTGACAATAGCTAAAATGAGATTTCTTAACCTCTGGAACGCAACACCTTAGACACCTATAGACTATTCTCTGTGCCAGACAACTTCAACAATGCTAGAGCTATCACTTGATCAAAAAAGGTGGCTAATCATTTGAATTTTAGGTGATTAATTAAAGTTGCCTTAATTTGCATATGTTAAAATAACCATTCTGAAGAAAAAGCATATTTTTAAAAAAATTTAAGCAGTGCAATCATGTATCACAGCAGTTCTTAGATTAGAAGTAGTATTCTTTCCCTTGTGAGAGAGGAAGGGGAATGCTTCTTCTAAGATGGCATTTGCTGTTTTATAAATTATTATAATAAAAATACATTTTTGTAAAAAAAAATCCAATAACAGAAACACCTTTTTTTGGTTGATATATCTCTTTGAATCAAACATCACAGCCTTAGTTTCTATCAGGGATGCCTGATCACTACCTGATTTGGCTCAGGGTCTGTCCGCTGGTTGTGATCAATACAGTAGGGTGTACAGCAAACACTGTAGCAATTTCCCAATAGTTTGAACATGCCCATATTCAAAGGAAGGATAGAAGAACTGGAAAATGATTTAATGTGCCGTCCTAAGCAGAGCTACACTTTTCTAAGGTCACTGAAGACTACTATTATGTTTGACATGCAGCTAGGAATAATAATAATTAATAATCTTGATAATTTACCTGGTGCTTTATATTTTCGGAAGGAGTCATTTATCAGAGGGAAAAAAACCACAATTGGGGCTCTTGAGTCTTCAGCATCTTCAAAGACATAGCACTCCTTGAGATCCTTGTCTTGAACATTACCCAAATCTATTTTGGGGAATGGAATTCCTTGCTTTGCAAAGTACTGAGAGGCTCTTAATAAAGACTGGGTTATTATGGGGGACGGGGAGAACAAAAAAAAAAGAGTAAGACTACATGCAATGCCTTTAATCATACCAAATACAGTTTAATTCATAATCATTTAAAACATTTTTTTTACTTAGAAGAAGAACCTTTGTTTTAAAATATTTGCAGGTTTGTATTCTTCCTAAAGAATAATCTGCAATGGGGAAAGAATTTGGGGGTGCAGAAGGTATGCATGTGGCAACATGAGAATCCTCCATACAAGGGTGCTTGCTGCTGCCATAGGACTGAATTGTGCTTCACATGTATATTATCTCAATAATCCTCAGAACAACCTCAAGGTAGGCCAGTATTATCTTTATAGTGCAGATGGGGAGCCAAGGTTGATAGAGTACTAGTTTGCCATTACCTAGTGAGTTAATAGTTGAGGTAACAATTAAATCAGGGAGTTGCTGGTACACAACTTTCTCTGCCACTATGTTGCACTAGCTTTCAACTAGTTAAAAAGGATGAATGGAATGAGGAAAGAGCATGATTTTTAAGGTGTTAGCTAAACAATCAAGGGAGAGACAGCCATTATGGATAAGAAATAGGAAAGATTTGTAGGGATTAATAAAGTTAGAAGAGGATGACTTAATACTGTCCCTTTCCACAGGTTTCAGAGTGGGACAAACCAGAAAGTTAGAAAAATAGAGCGGTTAGAGCATCTGTTTACTCCTTACTGCTCTGAACTATCCTTCAATGTACAGATTGCTAATTTCAGGACTTCCTCCTCATGACATTCTTCTCTTCCTCCCTTTGTCACACTACTATCTCTTCTCTCCATCTTGCACCATGGATGCACATCTTGTCCTGCCATCCATGTCCATCCATGTCCATCCTGCCATCTACCACTAGATAGGTAGATAGGAATCTATCTCTCCTTTTTCCTAAGAGTATGGAGTTCCTATAATAAAGGATTCTTATTTCTTTTCTAAACCTATGCTGAGTGTAAGCTTGTTATTTTCTCTCTCGGACTCACACCAGCCACCAAGCTCCAAACACCCATCATGTTTTCTCTGCAATTTGATACTACTCGGCTAAGGCCCAGTTATGGATACCTTTCTATGGGTTCTGGGCTTGGTTAATAAATAACACAATTCATGATCACTTTTCAACAGATATCTATGTGAAGAGCTAAGTTGCTGGGCAGGTGTATAAATAAAAGTGGCAGTCTTCTCTGTGTGGGTCTCTGGCCTGGAATTGTTAAACTGAGTTTCCAAAAAGACAGGAGGCTGATAAAGCCATTTCAGAACTCATCCAAAGGCTTAAAACATCATGTCACAACCCCTTTGCTTTTTCTAGCTGGTACTGTCCCTTCCCTACTCAGAGGCATAATTTTCCTCCCAAAGCGTATGAAGTTGTTTACTGTGCTCAGAAGACTTCAGTAGCATGCTTGTGTTGGTAGAGCTTTTACTTTCCTTATTGTTCCAACCTTAAGGAACGTATACGTTGTGATGTCACCTAGCCAAGTTTAAGTAGAGGGAAAACAGGGGTTTACACATCTCTTTGAAATCAAACTGGCACAGGAGGCTTGTTGACATTTAAAAGAAAGCAGAAGTTTTATTCAAAGGTAGGATGGATAGTTAGATAAGTAGGCAGATACTTAAAAGGTGAAGTAAAGTAGGAGGGTTTTGCACAGGTTACTTCACTGGCACAAGGCACAAAACCCTTGGTATGATTTATTAGGCTGCTGACTTAGATGAGAGGGCTTGGTGTTATCAGACCTGAACTCTTTAAAGTAAAGTTCTTTCTTTGTTGGACACCACTTCACAGGTTAGGTGCTCCAATTTATGCACACATACAACACGCCTTCCCTTTTACTGCAGTGCAGACCTCAGGGTACTCCAGAGAGACTGCATCTTTCAGAGATTTTTTTAAAGAGATAAATAGCTCAGAATCATCAACAGATTTATGGCATACAAACAATCCATATCATTATCTATACATTCTTATTCATTAGGTACTAAATAACATTAGAGAATGAGCAGAACCTTATGGAACACTACAACACAGTTCAATGATGCAGATATTACGTCCCTGATGGATATTCTGTGCCACCTATCAGATAGAAGCCATCTGAGAATTATACCCAAGATGTAAGACTCCAGTCCCAAACAGACCAATAAAATGGCATAGTCAACAACTCTCTCAAAAGCATGCTACAAATCTACAAATGTGCTGCCCTTATCAATCTATTAAACTGAGATAATCCACCGAAGCTACTAAAGTGGTTTCTGTCTCATAGGCTTGCCAGAAGCCAGAATGAAACTAATCTAGCTTTTCTTGAGGGTCTCTTGACATCAAATGTTGAACTACCTCCCCATCCCAGCAAAGAATGGAAATTGGGAAATTAGTTTCTAATTGGCCAGTTTAATAAACCCTCCTTAAAACCCTACAAAAAAGTTCCTACCAGAAAGCTATTAATAATTCTGGCTGCAAAAGGGGGCCATCAACCTATCTTAGAAAAATGTAACTAGCCAAGCAGGACAAGACAATGGGTTCACAAGAACTCTATAAACATCCATTAGAATGAGCCAAATGATCCTAACAATCTGGCTAAGCAGATGCATCTGATACCTCAAATGCTGGATCAATTAACTATACACCTGGCATTCAAACAGGAATAGATAATAGAACCACCAACAGCAAAAAAAAAAAAAAAGCATCATAGCATCAACCAAAGCTCCCCCTTGACAAGAACAGCAATTAGAAGTCAGGACGGAGCCTCCAAATGACTTAAACAGCTTTGCTGGTTGAGATTGCTTTGATGCAATGGAGGGGGAAAGATTTGTTTATCAGCATTACTGTCCCCTCATAGGTCCGTGCATGGACATCCTCTGCCTGGTTCCTCATGAGTCTTCTGCCAATGATGCCGTATCCACGCCTACTACAGCTTCTTGCTATACTTCAGGGCTGGTTATTGAAGAAGTGTTGGAAGGGGGAGCAGAAAATGATTTTATCTGCTTTCCTAGACAGCACCACATTCCAGGCTGCCTCAATGGACAAGAGTCATCCTTGAGATTCCCCACACCCTCAAGAAACCATTAGGATCCTGATGTCCCTGAGGGTGGCCACTCTAATGAGTCTGCTGCTCCTGCAGGACAGCCCGTCTAATACCTGTTGGGCCTCAGGCCAGTCTGAATTGTTTAACTCAAGCCCCTGAACCAGATCATCAGTATGCCACTCAGTGGAGAAATGTAAATATAGCACAGTGATACTCAGTGGCTCAGGAACCACATTTGACTATTTGACATGCATCACATTTCAGGAAAGTGGTGCATGTCCAATAGTGATTGCCCGGTGGACTTGGCAGGAGGCAGGTGGCTTCTATCCACCCCATCACTTGCAACACGAGTCCATAAGGACTTTAACATAAGGAAGCATTTATCTTTTAACACCCAGCCTAACAAGCTGTACTGAATAACCAGAAAGCCTGCAACAGATTTGTAACAACAACAACATTCAATTTATATACAACTCTTCAGGACAACTTAATGCCATACTCAGAACAGTTTTCCAAGTGTGTTACTATTATCCTCATGACAATCACCCTGTGAGGTAAGTGAGGCTGAGAGAGCTCCTAGAAGCTGTAACTGACTCAAGGTCACCCAGCTGGCTTCAAGTGGAGGAGTGGGGAATCAAACCCGTTTTTCCAGGTTAGAGTCCTGCCACTCTAAACTGCTACACCAAACTGGCTATGTCATAAGCCTGATGCATGCAAGCCCTTCCTTTCACTCCAGATATACAAGGGCTGGTCCTAGTTCAAAAGTGGATGGAAGGGACAACCCTACATACCCTGAGGTACTCTGGTAATTAAAAGATTATAGTTATACATTTAATATTCATAATTATATCTTATTGTATGTGGGTGTTTGGTGGGGTAGCATACAGGCCATATAGTAGTCATGTGGCTCTTTTGGTTGATGGCAGTTGTTAATGTGGCTCTAAATGAGCCGTGCAGTGAGTACCACTGATTTAGCATGTACTGTCATTACTTAGGTGTAACCTGGAATAATGGTTGTCATAGAAACCATAAAGTCCTGCGCATGTCCATACAAGGTTTATTTAGTATGGATGCTGAAATCTCTCACAACTACAAACTTTGGGGATTTCAACACCATGCTCAAGACCACCTCTGCCAGATGAGCCAGGTAATTCAAACTAGGTGGGTGGTGGTGGTAAACCAGCAAGATCTGTAACCCATCCCTGAACACATATAATCAAAGCCATCAGGATACCATAAAAGAATAATTATTCTCAGAGTATAATAGCCATATACATATGCACATGCATCCTCCTACTCAAGGCTGATGAAGGACTGAATAAGCAATCAGTTACCTGAGACTGAGACTGAACCTTCATCCAGACATGTTTAAGTCACATATGCCCGCTCAATACTCCCCTCCATAATAAAATTAGACAGATCTTGTCATTCAGATACTTGGAATTTAATAACATCAAGGTCAAAATAGAGACTTATCAGGGAACTCCCACACATGTACATGAGCCTGCTGTCGAGGCGAGGGCAGAATACAAATCTAATAAATTAAATTAAATAGGGAGAGATTGAGCCAAGTCCTTACATGACCTTACAGAGATGGACCAAGTCCCTATATGACTCACCCTATCATTACCTACACTCCTCCCTAGCTCCCACACTCAGTTGCCACAAAATATAATCATTCCCAAGCAAAGATAAAACCTTGTAAATATTCCCAGACACCTATCCCTCCATCATGAAAATAAAAATTACCAACCACCTCAAAACCCTCAGACAGACAAATTGGATTCTTAGACTCACTACAGTTATGACCTGCCAAATGCTATAAAACACACCAGAAAGACATTCCAGAGGCACTTCCAGCAACCTCTATGCAGCACTCATCATCATAACACAAGAACCTGTGCTTATTTAAATTGGCTCTTAGTATTCTTTTCTTTACAGTTTATAAAAATAGAAACTGTTAAGAGGGGAACCTGCAAGGAGCCGCAGTGGCCTGCATCCCCTTCCACACACTATTTCCTCTTACACTCCTCTTGGCATCCCCAGATCCTCTTTCCTTTTCCTGCTTTCCTCTCTCCTTCACCACTCACCAACCAACCTTTCTTTTCTCTCCACTATTTTCTCTTAACCTTTCCTGAAAGCCCTTATACCCTCTCCCTTTTCCTGATTCCTTCTTTCCTGCCCATCCACAGGCTAACCTACCTTTATCTGGCCCAGCTTCAGTTTTCCCTCATTTCCTCCCCTTGGCAGAGCCAAGCCCAGTTGCTCAGTGAGGAAACCTCAAAGACTTATGGTGGGCAACTGCATCCATCTTTCCCCTCTTTCCCTCCCCCTGGTAACTCCTACATCCTCACCTTTCTTGCTTTCCCACCCACCAACCTACCTCATCTTCAGCTATATTTATGTATTTAGTTTATACTTGGGGACCCAAAGCAGCTTACATCATTTTCCTCCTTTTTATCATCACAACTGGGGGTGTGCAATTCGGTTATCATTACCGAAACTTTTCTTGATTACCAAAACATTTCGGTAATACCGAAACAGCAATTACCAAAACGTTTTGGTATGTTTTGATAATCGTTTCGGTAAACCGAGAATAACCATTTTGATTTTGCTAGCCGTTTGCATTGCAAGCGTCTAGCAAAATCCTGCAGGAAGCCTGCAGGCTCTTTGAAGAGGGGAGGGGGGGGAGAAGGAGTGAGTGACTCACTACCTCCTTTCACCCCTCACCCCTCTTGCAAAGGAGGGAATCCTTTTGCTTTGCAAATGCAAGGTGCTTGATTGCTTGCTAGCATTGCACTTTGCATTTGAAAAGCAATGGAAGCAAGCAGATTCCCACCAAAATTCCCAGGTAGGGGAGGGGGAGCAGGAAGGAGTGATAGAGTAGGAGTGTGGGGGGGTAAGGCAAGGGAGGGGGGACTTAGGAGTGACCAATCCCACTGCTGCATCCTTCTTCCAGCCAATAGATTCAAATCTTTGGCAGAAGCTGCATCAGGGGATTTAAATTTGTGGCAGGACTGGGTCAGCCTCTGTTGCTGCTGAGAGAGGAGAGAGACTGCTTCTTTGCTGCCTGCCTTCGTGGACTTCTGGACTGCACCTGGTGGACATCTGCCTGGACTTCTGCCTGTGGAGGATCAACTGTGCTGGACATTCATCAGGAGAGGAGGACTGGTAGGATTTTTTTTTTCTTTAGGGGAATGATGGGAGGAAGGGAAGGCACAGATTTTGTTTAAATTAATTGATGCTGGGCCAATTTGCTGGCCTGGCCTCTGCTAAAAAATGTTTCAGTTTAGTCTTGTTTTCTTATGGCTTGGCTTGGGTTACTTTTTCAGGTTGAGAAAGAGGATAATTTTGGTGGATGGAGGGGTTTCAACACTGCTTGCTTGAATGTTTCCTGCCTTTTAAATCTCTGGCCTGGCTCTTCGCTGTGCTGCCTTTGGCCCACAAGCCTGCTCTGCAGGGTGGGCCTTTGTTTTTCCCATGGCTTGGCTTACTAGTTCTGCTTGAGAAACAGGATTATTTGCTTGCTTGAATGTTTCCTGCCTTTTAAATCTCTGGACTGGCTCTTCACTGTGCTGCCTTTGGCCTCCCTCTCTTCTTTTTCACCCCTCATAGGATATAATGGAGAAAAGGAGGGGGGCTGAGAGCACCTACTTGGGGAGGCCATAAAATGCCCCCCCCCAGATGGGAGCAGGCTGAGCCTTGGTGGAGGGTGGGAGGACAGGTGGGAGGAGGTCCCCTGAGGGTTGGGGGCATTTTGCATGCAAAATGCCACCCCCAGCCACACAAGCCTCTTCATTTTTCCCCCATAGGAAATAATGGAGATCAGCAGCAGCAAGCAAATAATAGGGAATAAGGGAGATCAGCAGCAGCAAGCAAAAAGCTTCCCGAGCTAGGTGAGGATAGGGGCACCTTGTTTGGGGGGCCATAACATGGCCCCCCAAAGTCCAATCTTTCTGAAACTTGGGGGGGGGGTAGTTAGAGGATAGTTAGAAAAAGGTCCCCACCTAGTTTGTCTTGATTCGATGGGAAAATGCTTCCCCCAGGCTTCCTGGAAGCCTGAGGAGGGTTTCCCCATTGAAATCTATTACCAAAACAAGCTGGAATACCGAAACAATTACCGAATTGTGAATACTGAAACGGCTTGCCGTTTCGATATTCGCGATTACTGAAACAGTTTCTTGTTTCGGTAATAACCGAAACAGGAATACCAAATCGGTCTGGGTTTGCACACCCCTAATCACAACTCTGTGAGGTAGGTTAGGTTGAGAATGTGTGACTGGCCCAAAGTCACTCAGTGATCACCATGACAGAATGGGGATTCAAACCCAGGTCTCCCAGATCCTAGTCTAAAACTCTAATCACTACAGAACACTACCATTCACGTGGTTTCTTTTGTTGAACAATAGTGAGCAGCTGGACCAGTGTGAGTAATGGAATTCACCCTGTAGTTGCTATTGGGTCTGGCCCCAATTAGTCCCAATGAGTTCTCCGAGGCCAAAATAGCCCTGCCCCCTCCCCTTGTCTTTTACTGACAAAAACCAAGGCTTCCACTGGCAGTACTGTTGTGGTTGCCTAGCAAAAGCTGCAGATGGCATTTGTTTCTTAAAGCTACAGGCATTGCTTCTATTATTTGGGGCGGCTAAACCTCCCTTTTTAAAATTTCAGATTTTTTTGCAAACCTGGGGCTTTTCTCAGGTTTATAGAAAGATATGTCTTGTCTATTCATGGTTCTAATCTCTGGAGTTTTAAATAATCACAGATATGGCAATTGAGAATTAGATATATTGATAGGTTAAAATGTATAATCTCACTAAATTTTGCGATCCTGAAGAATAATTTAAATGCACAATGATGTCCACTTTTCTTTCTGGCCTCATGAGTGGGGGGTAGCTGACGTCAATATAGGCTGCGGTATCTACAAGGGACAGGTATTCTGATGTTGTTGTCAGGTTGTTGGGAAGAGTATCGAATATAGTATCTGAAAAGCAAATACTATAGTTAGTAAAGGCCTGTTTTAAGAAGAAATCTGCTGCTTCTTTGAGATTATACATTGCACATAGGCTCTAACAAAGTTCAGGTTTTCAAAAATTCAGATCCAGTGCTGTTTTTTGTGTAGCTACCATGTTCAGAAATTCTACAAATGAACACCTTGGAATCCTGCAACCTGAACATAAAACTTGTTCTGCTGCAACATTGTCTCATTGAGCATATTGTGTCAATGTCAAAGAATTAAAAAATAGAGTGCGCATGTATTCATTTCTGGAAACGAGAAAATATGCAACTCATATTCTTTCTAAAAACATTCTCCTAGTGCCAAGCTGAAAAGAAAGGGGAATTTCTTGGAAATTTTTGTGAGAATCCTATTCAAAAACTTATATGTTGGGAAATGTCTACAGAAGTATTATTGTTTGAATAATCTTCTATCATCTAGGACTGCCCATGAAACCATTATAGGAAAATTATCCCCACTCAAAATGGAATTTGTTTGCCATTAATAACATTAGACATAAGGTTAATTTTATTGTCATAATGTCATCGTACCAGCTACATGATCCTTGACTGTTGTGTGTGTTGTGTGCTGTCAAGTTGCCTCCAACCTATAGCAACCCTATGAATAGATCCAGAGGAGTTAGCCGTGTTAGTCTGTAGTAGCAAAATCAAAAAGAGTCCAGTAGCACGATGTATTGTCGAAGGCTTTCACGGCCGGAGAACGATGGTTGTTGTGGGTTTTCCGGGCTGTATTGCCGTGATCTTGGCATTGTAGTTCCTGACGTTTCGCCAGCAGCTGTGGCTGGCATCTTCAGAGGTGTAGCACCAAAAGACAGAGATCTCTCAGTGTCATTTTACTTCCATAATTTTACTTATTAATTTCTTCTCTCTCTTTTTTTTCAATTGCCTCGTTAAATATTTCTTAGGTTTGTTGGCTCCTTCAAACGATTTTTGCTTCAATCTTTTCAATTCCCATTCCATTTCTTTATTTTCCATTGCTCTTATCTGCTCCTGTAAAATTCTAATCTCAAGTTGAAGTTTCTTCTTATCCGGTCTTTTCTTTAGTTGTTGCTCTTTTTGCTTTATTGTTTCTTGTGTTTCTTTCAATTTCATTTCTTTGCTTTTCTTATCCCTGGCATTTAAATCCATCAAAACTCCTCGAATGACCACTTTATAGGCATCCCAAACTTTTTGAATTGACACCCCTTGGTCCACATTATGTTGAATAAAACACTTTGTTTCTTTCTTCAGGACATCCAAATTTACTTGATTGTATAAAAGATCTTCATTTATTCTCCATCTCAGCTTTTTACGTCTCATTCCAAATCTCCAAAAAATAGGATTGTGATCTGAACTAACTCTTGGCATGATATCAATCTCCTTCGTCCAAACCGCTAGTTCCTTAGATGCCCAAATCATATCTATTCTTGATAACGATTGATGACTAGCCGAGAAATACGTATATTGTCTGATCTTCGAATTATATTTCCTCCAGATATCCTCAAGGCTTTCCTGCTTTTGAAGCTCAAAAAATACCTTTGGCAGTTTCCCTGTTTTATTTTTACTCACACTAGTTTTTTTGTCCAATTGCAAATCCACCACTCCATTAAAATCTCCTCCCACAATCACTTGATCATATGTCATTTGACCCAGTTGGGCCATAACTTCATTAAAAAATTGTTCTTTTGCTCCATTCGGAGCATAAATTCCCAAAATTAATGCCTTTTGGGTATTACATTTAAACTCCACAGCCAAATATCTGCCATTACTGTCACTCACAATCATCTTTGGTTGTAGCTCTTCTTTTATATAAATTGCAACTCCTCTCTTTTTCTGCTTTGCCGCTGCCACAAATTCTTGTCCCAATTTCTTATTTTTCAAATATTTAATATCTTGATCTTTTATGTGGGTCTCTTGTAGACAAATTATATTACATTTTTGTTTGGCCAACCAATGAAATAATGCCTTACTCTTTGAAGATGAATTAAGTCCATTTACATTCCATGATATTAATTTGTACTCCATATTTAAAGCCTACTTGTGTCAGGTAAGTCTTTCTCATTCTCTAACAAGAAAACCTCCATGTCATGCCTTGATTTAATCACTCTCCTTACCATTTGAAATTCGAAGCTCAGACCTTCAGGTATCTCCCATCTGTATCTTATATTCAAATTTTTCAACTTCTGTGTCAAATCTCTGTGTCAAATCTCTCTCTTGTGAAATTTTCCTCGGTAACTCTTTCATAATCCTGACCCGCTTCCCTTCAAGTACCAATGGGGTCTCAAAATGCTTTCCAATAATTTGTTCTTTCATTCTCTTTGTGGTTAATTGGACAATAATATCTCTTGTTAAGTCTTTTTGTTGAGTGTATCTTGAATTAACTCTATATGCTATATCCAGATTGGCTACCACCTCTTCTATCTCTATATTTAAAAAATCTGCTATTATTTCAGTAATTTGCTTCAGGAATGGTTGTGCCATTGTCTCCGGAATGCCTCTAAATCACAGTTGTTTTTCAGTAGCTTTACACTCCATAACAGCCATCCTGTCACTTAACACTGATGTCTCCGCTTTTAGGTTAGTGGCCAAATTCTCCGTTTTCGTCTCCACCTCTTGCACTTTCTGATGGGTAGACTGAAGCTCTTTTTTAATCTCAGCAATATTTTTTCACCAACTCTGCAACTCCTGACTTTATTGCCTCTTTAATATCTTTTAATAAATTCTGCTGTGACTCCAGTAAATTTTTCTGTGACTCCTGCAACCTTTCCTGTGTCTTTTGTATAGTCTCATTTAATTCTTTATTGCCCTCTGTCACTTTTTTATCCAAATTCTCAATTGCCATCTGCCAATCTTTATCCTTCTTCGACATCATTGGGCTTGCCTTAGCACCTGCCCACGAGTCCGCTTTCTTTCTCAACTCCGTTTTCACCTGTCACTTTTTGCGCTCGTGTCAGGTTTAAAGGTTACTAAAATCTGTACCTTTTCCAGCAATCAAAATGTCGGGCGTCTTTTCTCTATGGTGAACTCTATTGTGAAGTCTCCAGTCATTCCCTTATCCAAAATGGCGAATTTCCGCTTCCTCTTCAACTCCTCCTTGCCTCTTTGTTGTTTTTCTTCCGCTGCTACTCCGGCACACTTCCTGCCCTTCTATACGTGGCTCCCTGCTCCAACAAAAACTCCTTCTCGCGATATTTCCGCCGCTTCCCACACTCCTTCCCTCCGCGTCGCTTTCTCCAAACCACAGGTACGTAAACAAAAAGTTCCTTTTTGATCTTTTACGCTTTATATGTTAAACAGTCTCACAGTTCTCACTCCCAAACTCTTTACTGGCTCTTCTGCTTTAATTAACTCTGTCTCTCATTTAATAACTTTTGGTCTTTGTTTAAAAATCAAGCCCATTAGGGGAGATAGCAATCTTTACCTCCTCTTCTTTTCTTGGGGTTGTAATCACTGTTTCTTTTGCTAAATTCCGATCAAATCCGTAACTGAAGCTTGGGTACGATGATCCTTTGCCAATTCGTTGACTCCAAAGCTGCTGCAGAGTTATTGGCTCGCCCTTCTACAAAGGGACCTCAAGGCTGAGGGAGAATCCTTGATTCAGAACCCGCCCCCCTCAGCCAAGATCACTCACTCTTGGGGCTGCAGAGCGTTCCTGGCCAATTTCTCCCTGAAATCAGGGGCCTGTGGGTGGTTGAGGCACCTCACCAGCCTAAGAAACAGCAACTTGGATGATCCAGCTCCCTGGATCATGTCAGACTGCCATAACACCAAGCCGGAAGTCGGAAAGGAGAAGACTTTGAAGGGAAGAAGGTTTCCCGCACCACTTGCAAGCAACGCAGGGAGCCTCCTTCCCTTCAAAGTCTCTCACCCCTTCCTCCAGCTGCTGGGAAGGGGGAGACTTTGAAGGGAAGGAGGTTCCCCACACCTCTTGCAAGCAATGCGGGGAGCCTCCTTCCCATCAAAGCCTCTCACCCTTTCCTCCAGCTAGCTGGAGACTTTGAAGGGAAGGAGGTTCCCCACGCCGCTTGCAAGCGGCTGAGTTGGGAGTGAAATGTCCCTCTCCCTGTCGCTGAGCAGCAGCAGGGAGAATGGCATTTAACCCCAGCAGGCTGCACTCAGCCACTTGTCAGGGAAACCTCTGACAAGCGGCTGAGTTGGGGGTTTAAATGTCCCTTTTCCTGCCGCTGTGCAGCAGTATGGAGAGGGAAATTTAAAGTCCAGCAGGCTGTACTCAGCTGCTTGTTGGAAACCCTGACAAACAGCTGATTGGTGGTTTAAATGTCCCTCTCCCTCCTGCTGCACAGCGGCATGGAGAGGGACATTTCTTCAACCCCTTACCCCAAAGCTTCCCTAAGCTACACAAATAGCTCCAGGAATCTTTGATTCAGGGTTTCCGAAATGGCCCGGGTATGCTGGGGCTGTTTCAGAAATCTTGAATCTTTGCAAATTGGGTCCGATTCAGGTATTTTTCCTGAATTGGAAGCCCAAAGTGCACATCCCTAGTCATTACTTTTGTCTTCTTGTTGATCAGCTGTAGTCCTGCTTTGGCACTTTCTCCTTTAACCTTCATCAGTAGTCGTTTCAATAACGTGCTGTCATCCGTATATTTCAAATTGTTAATGTTCCTTCCACCAGTCTTCATTCCACCTTCTTATAGATCTAATCCAGCTTTCCTTATGATATACTCTACATAAACATTGAACCAGAAGGGAGATAATATGCATCCTTGACTGACACCCTTGCCAATTGGAAACCATTCTGTTTCCTCATATTCTATCCTGACAGCAGCCTCTTGTCCAGAGTACAGGTTGCGCATCAGAACAATCAGATGTTGAGGCTCCCCCATTTCTTTTAAGACTCTCCATTGGTTTTCATGATCCACATAGTCAAAAGCCTTGCTGTAATCTATAAAACACAAGCTGATTTTCTTCTGAAATTTCCTTATTCCATATATAGTAAGTCTTTGCTGAAGAATTTTGAGCATCACTTTGCTTGCATGGGAAATTAACATAATAGTCCAATAGTTGCTGCAGTCTTTGCCATCCCCTTTTTGGGAACTGGAATGTAAACTGAGTGTTTCCAGTCTGTGGGCCATTGTTCGATTTTCCATATTTGTTGACAGATTCTTATTATGATTCTGATGGACTCCATTTCTGTAGCTTGAAATAACTCTATTGATAGTCAGTCTACTCCAGGTGCTTTGTTTCTCCCAACTGCTGTGAGTGCAGCTTTACTTCATTTTCTAGGATTTCTAGTTCTCCCTCTTGGATACACACCTTAACGTGGTGAGTGGGACTGAGTGTGTCAATGAAGCTGAGAGCAACACCGTCAGGAGCACAGGCTTGGTCAAGAGTCTAAACTTCTGGAAGAGTCACTCAAGGCGGAATGGTCAAAACTGAGATACCAGACTAAGATGTATCCACCCCCTTCAATAATCAACAGTCACATCAGCAGAACAGAACTGAATGTTTCAATGGTGATGGGAGCGGAGGAATTCCTGAAGGTTAGCTATTGGGCAGCAGCAGTAGTGGAAGGTGACACTGGTGGAGGATCTTTCACAGACAATGGTAGTATCACTTCAACTAACCCTGGTTAGTACTGGGAAGCAGAAGAGGGCAGTGGTAAACCACTTCTGCTAATCTCTTACCTTGAAAATCATATGATGAGACAATCCTTGATTGACTTGGGATAATTTCAGAAGGAATGAAGTGTGTGAGGAGGGAGGGAAGGTGGTGGTAATGGCTGTGAACAGCAGTGAAAAGGTGGAATTAAAGGTTTGGGGGAAGTGATCACCTGGCAAGCACTGTTTTTAGGTGAAAAAGAAATAGAGATACATTTTGGCTAAAGTCTAAACTCTCATAGTACTGTTAAGCTCATATCCGCAAATTAGAGAAACAATCACACTTTGTGCCAGAGTACAGACTGAAGAAAATTATCAATGTGAAAGCTGAAGACAAAGAACTCCTAGGAAGGAAAAACATAAGAACAATAGCTTTGTGGGCTGTACAAAAACCTGTGGACTTTTGCACTTACCAGATGCCAAATTATCCACATAGTTTTAGAGCTGCTTACCTTTCCATATCTCAAAGTTCTTGTTATCAAGGTACCCATCATTCAGCTGCAATCCCTGTATGAAATTGTATATCTCTGATGTCAAACTTTTTGTTAGAACTTCACGAAGGAACTTAGAAAATTCACAGGCAGGGGCAACCAGATAAGTATCCAACTGATATGGTGTTAGTGGTTGAGGAGGCCTTTCTTCTGCAGATCAGAAGAAATTATGAGGTTAATTATTTGAAGCAGCTAAAATATGGAGTACCAATGATTTAAAAATTGTTTTTGGTTTATATCTTTGTTATATCATGAAAAATCTTATTTAAGCCAAATACATGCATGACTGAACCAAAAACCACAGCTTCACCTCTCCTCTTCCTTTCTCCCCTTTAATTTATAGCAGTAGAAAATGCATTATGTGACATCACATTGTGAATCTCCCTTCCTCTGGTCAACTTAAGTGGCTTAATCTTTTCAGAATTTTACCTTTAAGACAACAAATGCAATCAGTGAGGTGTGCCAGAAACTGCGGCCTTTGCTGAGATGCAACCTAGGGAAGGTCAGTAGCCACACTAGAAGAAGGCACTCAAGGAGGTAGCAGAGGTAGGTGGCAGTTTTACAAGTACCATTTAAGTGCACAGCTGCCAATAGTGCTAACGGGTCAGAAGTTTCAGCACAAATAGGGCACACTGACATTAGCTGGTTGTGCAAGGTGTTCTCTGCACAGAGAGATTGCTGGATTTGAGTTCATTCATAAATACAGAACAATGGATACCCCCTTTCCCAGACTGAATAGGTACATAGGATTCTCATCTCACTTCAGATGCTAATTTCTGTTCTAATCAAGCTGTATTGTAGCGTTGTACCTTTATATCCCTATTCCCTTTTTTGCTACATCCCTCCCATCTCCTGAATGGGATATAGAGTCTCAGGGATCTTTGTTGCTACTCGTTTTGGACAAAGGGAGCATTGACTCTCAAAAGTGTATACCCTGAAAATCTTGTTGGTTTAAGGTGCTGCTGGACTCAAATCTTGCTGTTCTTCTGCAGATTGACATGGCTACCCAACTGAAACTTGTCCGCACAGTGCTAATGATGAGAGCCAATGTATTGTCAGGAAGGCCCCTACATTTCTTTCATCCTGCAGAATGTGCAAAGCAGCCCAGGGCATTTTTTATGAAGGGATTAGAACTGTAGCAGATTGAAGCAGTCCAGGATGACATCTCTATAATGAAATAGTATTGTAGTCTACTGCAATGATTATTCTAGATATTATCCTGTTTTTACTGCATTCTCTTCTAACCTTATAATTCTACTAAGTACATTGGTTATAGTATACATTGCCCTAGACAGTTTGCTGTTTGCATTGTCTTTCAGTTCTCTAGTATTGCATTGTATGTTGGATGTCTTATGCTGCAAAAGTATGTTACCTCTATTCTATAGCCTGCCTTGAGTCTCAGTGAGAAAGGCAAGCTATAAATAAAACAAGTAAATAACTAAATGCCACCAAGTTTAAAGGCATCAGTCTGTTCATATCCATTCCTATCTGGTTTCAGGCCTGGCTATGGGGCTGAAACAGCCTTTTCACTCTAGCAGATTAGAGATGGGCACGAACAGCAAAACGAACTAAAAAAACCCACAAACAGCCCAATCTGCTGTTCGCGAACAAGCTGTTCATGAGGCCCCATTCTAAACGAACAGGTGGTCATTGCAAGCATTGTTCATTGCTGTTCGTTGCTGTTCGTCAAGCCAGACAGTCTGGCACCTGTAATCAATTCCCATGGCAACTCAGGCAGGGATTGTCTGAACTATGTCTGAACTCCTGCTGTTGCCCTGGAAACCCCAGTATAAGCCCAATTTAGCTTGATAGGCAGATCTTCCTTCCAAGTGTGGACTGGAACTCCAAATTTGTTACAAGAGGAAAAGACCAGGGGGGAGGCAGGCTTCCAGCTCTGGCTTTCAGGGAGGGACAGCTGCTGTTAGAGAGACAGGGTAAGTGGATTGGAGCTTGAATTTTCTTTGTGTGTGGTGGGAGAGGGATCTACCCCTTCAGGTTCCAGGGCTGCTGCCAGGCTCTGGGGCCAAGCTATTATTTATTATTGGTACATTTCCTGCTGCCTGCTCAGGTGGGGTTTCTCGGAGTGGTGCAGTAGGGATCTTGATGGCTGGAGGAGAGCCTGCTGGCCCCCATGAACAATGAACAATGAATATGTTCGTGACAGGATCATGTTCATCAGTGTTCGTTATTCGTTGTTAGTGGATGGCAATGAACAACGAACACCATGTTCAGGGTTTTTTTCTGTTCGTGCCCATGTCTATAGTGGATGACCTGCTTCTGGAAATGGACAGTGAGAGTTCAACCCTACTAATTCTTCTGGACCTCTTGGTGATATTCAATATCATGGTTTCCTTCTGGATTGTCTTTCAGGGTTAGGACTGAAAGGCAATGTTCTGTAATGGTTTCGGTTCTGCCAGGAAGGTAGGTTTTTGAGGGCATGCTGGAGGACTGCTACTCAGCAGCTTGACCTCTGGCTTATGGGGTCTGGCAAAATTTAACATGTTTTCCAATGTCTACATGAAGCTGCTGGGAGAGGACATCTGGAAATTTGGACTGGGTTATCACTGCTATGCAGATGATACTGAGCTCTATCTTGCACATGCAGTAGATGCCAAGGGGGCTGTAGAAACCATGAACTAGAGTCTGGTGGCAGTTTTGGAATGGGTGAAGGCTAATGAGCTTAAACTTAATCCTGAAAAATTGGGAAGAGCTAGCGGTGGGAGGAAAGTCTGAGTCAGGAGTTGAGGTATCTCCTGTTCTAGATAGGGTAGCAGTCCTCCTCATGGGGCAAGTTTGTAGCTTGGCAAGCTGCTGGACCGAGGCCTCCTGCTGGAAATGCAGATGGCAGTGGTAGTTAGGAGCACTTTTCATTAGTTTTGGCTGAACAAAAGGGATCTTGCTGCAATTGTGCATACACTGGTAATATCAAGATTAGACTACTGCTATCCACTGTGTGAGGGGCTGCCCTTGAAGAGTGTCCAAAAACTATAACTGGTTCAGAATGTTGTAGCCAAAATTCTGACTAGACTGGGTTAGAAGGACTGTATTATTCTAGCATTATTCCACCTACACTGGCCTGCTAATTTGCTTCTGGGCCTAATTCAAGGTGCTGCAATTGACTTTTATTTATTTTTATGTATGTACTTCTTTTATACCATTTTCCCCCAAAGGGATCCCAAAGTGACTTATCCTGTGGGATAGGTTAAGCTGAGAGTATGTGAATGGTCCAAGTCACCCAGCAAGCTTCCAAACTGGGTCTCCCAGATCTTAGTCTATCACTTTAACTACTACACCACATTGTTTCTCTTTTAAGGCCCTATAGGGCTTGGGGCCAGCATACCTTAAGGATCACCTACTGTCATGGGATTCTCATTGACTCATCCTTCTGTTCATGTGTTTTGTTTTATTTTTAAAATTATTTTAATGTACATTTATATGTGTTTTTAATCTTGTTTTAATGTTTTTATTATTCGCTACCTTGAAGAGCCTGTTAGATGGAAAGATAGATTAACAATGTTTTAAATCAATAAATAAACCCTAAATTCAGGGATTCTGCTTTCATTGCTTTTTTTCCATTGCTATAATATCTAGTCCCATCTCAAATAAGATCCGCCAAGACCAAAAGTAGTAACAAAATTTACCAAGACCAAGGGTAATAACAAAAATGAAAACAACCCAGTTATTCAGAATAATAAACCATGTTAAAATTGCATTGGATCCTATGAGCCTGAGGGTGCCCACAGATGGAGATTTTCCCCATCTTTCCCTTCCCCCATCAGCCTTGCCTTCAAAAAAGTTCTGTGTGCTTGGGCATAATGCCAAGGGGAGGCGGGGGGAGGGACTAGGTGAAATAACCTGCATGTATTGCTTGTGCTAACTAGGACTCTCGTGCCAGCAGAAGGCTCTCACCAGCCTTTTGATGTGTGAGATGGCTGCTAGGGAAACAGGAAGGTAGGAAATATCTGCCTCCAAGACATTATCTTGTATTCTAGGCCCTCACTGGATACAACAGCAGGAGATCTGCAAATGGATAGCAGAATGGATTCTAAAACAAGAAACTAGAAGAAACACAATTTATAAATATCTATATCCATAAATATAATGAATAATACTTGACCAACCAATGTTGCTTATACTGTCTCGGGTATTTCTGTGCCAGCAACTTTCTCCTGGAACATCACGTCCTTGCCAGGCATCCAGCAAGTTATAGGAAAATATATTACTCCACAAACCTGTGCAGAGAGATTATTTGTGTTAGGAGACTTGACTTGGACATTTACCAACTTGCATAAAGTGGTAAATCAAGATTCTGAAGAATCACCAAGGGAAGATGAAGTTTTTTAAAAAAGTATACACCTTCTTCTGCATACAAGGATACAATGCCAGGGTCAAACCCTGGCATCTAAGACTGAGAGCTCTCAGGTATCAGGACTGAAAAAGAACCCTACCTGAAAGCTTAGAGTGCTGCTGCTGCTAGTCTATGTTGAAATACTGGACTGGATGACTCAGATTTGCCACAGCTGATTTACGCAAAAGCCACATGTACATTGCATGGATTTTCAACAACTGTTTTCTGAGAATTTCCCACTAAGAGCTTAATTCACAGCTGTGTGCAGGTCTGATTTGCATCAGGAGAAGGGGCTTAAACCTCTCCTCTGTGCTGTAAGTAAGTAAGACTTACTTCTTAGGTGTTTGTGTGTGTCTTTGGAGTCTGCCCATAAACCTAACTAATATCCATTTCTTTCATTATTTCTCCATAGATGCTGCCAACTTTGGAGGAGACAAAAAGTGGACAACAGATCCATCAGACCATTTCCTTGGACAGAAGGACTTTCACTTACGAAGCATGACTTTCTCACCTCCCCCCTCCATCTATAGACCAAAATGCCCCTTGAAATGCTGTTCCCAGGAGCAGCATTTCAAGGGCAGCGTAGAAGGGGAGAAGGCAAGAAAGTTGTATTCCATAGGCAGAAAGCCTTCCATCTGCAGAACTGCAGAGCATCCAGGCCAATGTATCCCTTCTGTGGTGAAGCAGGGACATGAAACAGAGTTACCCAGATCCTTGTCCAATGCTATCCATGACATCACACTGACTTATTCTTAATGTGTTGGCTAAGCTTTGTAAGGAGATTAATATCAACATAATCAGATTAAATACACAGACCAACATTAGGGATATTATAGGAAGTGAATAACCCAGTTTGTGCTTTCATGCTTCACAAGCTTGGGATGATTTATCACAATATCATCTACAACAAATCATGATGAAGTAGATAAAATAAGTCACCTTTCATGTAGCAGATTCCAGATTCTGGAACTTTCTTCATCATCCGACCCATAAAGAATTTGCTTCCAAAATCCTCAGAACGAATATAGGCGCCATATTTTAGTAATCCAACCTCATAGGGAGTGAATTCCATCCATTCTACAAAACAGGCTCAAATTTTGCTTTTGTTGTGTAAAATCGTGTTTAGAGCCTAAATTAAAGAAAACTAAACTAAAGGAAAACTAACATGAATGTTACAAACAAAAAGAAAGTATGAATTGGTATCATAATACACAATGTTTAAGCATTCATCCTGCCACTTTAGTATCATGTTTTTTGTTGTTCACTTCTTGCTTGCCCATAGTATCAGGTTCTTTTAACATGCTATGGGGCTAATATGAGTTTTTTGGGCTTGGCTGAGAGAGAGCCTGCTCTTCAGGCATCAGTTTTCACTGATGCCGACATCACACCCCCTTTATAGTTAATATATTAAATATTTTATGGGTATGAATAGTTAAGCATATAAGCAGTAGTACAACAAAACACATAAGAAATGAAGTTAAACTAGATAAAAAGGAAAATAAATTCTCTCACTACACTTAAACAGTCCTCCTGTCAACCCACTGGTTCTGGGAGAGACTGGAGGCTCTTGTGGCATTTTCAACAGAGGTCTGATATGAGTTTTGAACTAATGGCCTTATATGCTATTGGTTTCAAAACAGCAGATTGCTACATTTCACTTGTGTTGTGACAGAAAATTCCTAAGATTCATTGCTTTGGATGTTATTTTCTTATCTCTTTTGGGCTGGCACTGAAAGCTCAGTATTGGACTGGAATTTTTTGATTTATGATTCTAGAAGTCAGATGTTTGGGGAGATAATGGCCTTGGTGTATCTCGAATCTCCAAATTGCTCCTAATTTTGATCATCTCGTCTCTGACTTTCTGTTTTCTTCTAGACTCAACTTCCCAAATGCCTTCAGACCTTTCTGTATCCTTGTTCTTTCAGTATCTCACTTCTCATGAGTTTTTCATATTTCTAAGCAGCTGCAATGGTATCACATGCTTCCTGTTAATTGTTCTTCTTAAACTGTCAGTTTTATGAAGAGAAAATATTTTAGGGAAAGCAGTATTGAGGCCCCACCTGATGAAAATAAGCTATCCTAGCCTGTTCTGTTGAGGAAACAGATGTTGTGGGTGTAAATACAGATCCAGGGTGTATGCACACAATATTTCATCAGTGTTTCATGACTAGACATGGTCACGAACAGGAAAAAATACCTGAACATGCTGTTTGTTGTTTGTTCCCGACAACGAAAATGAACAGAGGAATGGAATCGAACATGTCCCGTTAACTAAAGTGTTTGGTGTTCGGTGTTCGTCGGCACCAGAGTGGCCCCCTTAGCACTTAGAGAGCCCATATTCACAGGGAATGTGCAGCAGGCTGTTTTCCAGCCATCACCCAAGCTTGGTCAAGATTGCAATATGGATTTTGGAGTTATACATTTCCAAATTCAACTTCCCCAGGAAACTCCCATTCAACACAAAGGAAGCCACCTTCCCCAGTTCACCTTGGCCCCGTGTGGTGGTCCTGAAGGTGGGCTGCCTCCTCTCTTGGGGGTGGGGGGATCTGGCCGCCCACTGGCAGCACCCCCCATGTGCCTGCCCGCCAGGCCTCCAGGTTGGAGGCGGACAGATTATCCACTTATGCAGCAAGGTGGTTGATGACTTCACCACTGGGCCTGGCTGGCTCAGGGAGGTGGTGGTGGACTGCCTCCCCTCTTGGAGGCAGGGGATCTGTCTGCTTGCTGGCAGCAGCCCCTATGTGCCCGCCATTCTAAGCGGTGCTGTCCCAGACCCTGAGGGGACAACCTCCACGAGCGCTCTGCTCCCACCAGCATCACCCCCAGGGCAAAGATTCTTGCTTGGGGTGGATTCTGGTGACCCTCCAACTGATCCCCATTCAGAAGAGCTGGTTGCCTCCTTTCCCCCCCAACAGTTGTTTCACTGGGTGAGGATGGAGACCACAGGCTCGGGTGGTGTCTCTTCACATGCCAAGTCAGGGCCATCGATGACAGGTGCTTCAAGTTTTTGCCCCTGCACACCAGGACATCACAGGCACAGCACCACACCAGAGTCATTAGGAAGGGCTCGAAAGTGCCTCCATACAGAGGTGCTGAAATGTGGACCACTAACTGTCCCAGGGGAACGAGGACAAACTGTTACAGGGTGCGCTGCAGAGCTGGCCACAGATGATGGAGTGAGGGGTGGACTGCAGGCAGGGACACCACCGGGAGTTTGGGATGGGGATGGGAGGGATGTTTCATAAAACACAAACCATTCCTCCAGGGATCCGTCACCCACCCCCTCCTCAAAATGTTGAGAGAGATCCTCTCCCCCCAGTGGAAAGACCTCTTTGGCCTCCTCCACAGCCCCCACAGGTGAATATGGGGGAGCAAGAGTACTCTCTGCTGCCCCCAAGCCACACCTAGTACTGCTTTCCACAAGTAAACCAGGAGGACTGCCTTCGCACTTCACCCCATGACCACCCGTGGTGGCCACCACAACATGAAGACTCATTGTGCCATCAAACTAGAATTAAGAAGGACAGAAAAGGAGAGAACCCTGTGAGCCCTCAGCCAAGGTGCCCACACAGCTTGGCCCCAGGGCCTGGCAGCAGCCCTAGTACCAGAGGGAGGGGCTAGAGCCCTAGCCCAGCACTCCCAGAGACCTGACCAGATCAGGCACTAATAATCAGGGTGAGCCCTCAGCCGAGGTGCCCACTGAGCTTGGCCTCAGAGCCTGGCAGCAGCCCGGGAACCAGAGGCTGGGGCTAGAGTCCTAGCCCAGCACACCCAAAGGCCTGACCAGATCAGACACTGATACCAATAATAGTAATAGTCAAGGTGAGCCCTCAGCCAAGGTGCCCACTGTCGTGGCCTCTGAGTCCTCGGAGGACGAAGACCTTGGGGAGGACGACAGGAGTGGGAATACTCCAAGCTCCTCCAGCGTCAGCTGCTTGGAAAACCAGCAGGGACTGGAGCAGCAGGAATCCCTGCCAGAGCAGGTTGAGGAATCCAGGGCAGACTCAGGGACAGAAGCTGCCCCTTTACCTGCACCAGCTCCTGAGGCTAGGGCAACATCCCCACCTAGCTCCCCCGAACCTGATAGGCAGCGCAGAGGGAGGCAGCGGCTTGCTGCACAGGAAAGGAGGCGAAGTGCAAGGCTTCAGGCACTCAAGCAGCGTCGGAACGACCTTGAGTTGTAACAGAGTGCAGCCCCGTCCTGCAGGTGAGAACTCTTAAGCCAGGACGCCCTCCCCTTCAGTGCAGAAGCACCTGAGCACAGACCTGCCTGGTTCCACTGCGACTCCATTCTGCTCTGACTGCTTTTCGGCTCTGACCCCCACATTTCGGCTCCTTGGACTACGCTCCTGGCTCACTCCCTTATCGGCTTGTTTGAACTCGGACTGCTGGAGAGGCTCGTGGCTGTCTCCCTGCCTGCATTCCAGCACACCCACTGAGCTTGGCCCCAGGGCCTGGCAGCAGCCCTGGAAATAGAGGGAGGGGCTAGAGCCATAGTCCAGCACTCCCAGATACCTGACAAGATCAGGCACTAATAATAATGTGAGCCCTCAGCCAAGGTGCCCACTAAGCTTGGCCCCAGGGCTTGGCAGCAGCCCTAGAACCAGAGGGGATAGTTCCCTATCCCACCCAGCACACACAGAAAAAAGCCCAGCTCCAATGCACTCTCCCTCTCTCCCAAAAGTCTATCAACAGCTCTGTCCCACTCCAGTGCTTGCTGAAAGTGAAAGCAAGAACTGGGAGCGCAGTGCCCTTTTATAAGCAGAGGTCTCATTGAGAAACGCAGAACATCTGTGGTTGGCAGTCAGAACTGCCTAACAGGGTTTGCAGGGATGAGATTGGAGTTTCCATGGCCACAGAATAACCCCCTCCTCCCTCCCTCCCCCCGGTGTCTGCTCCCACGTTACCGATTGTAACAAATTTTGCAGCTCCACGCTTGGAAGGAAGACCTGCTCATCAAGCTAAGTTGGGTTTTGATTGGGGTGTCCAGGGCGACAGAGGGAGTGCAGACAGAGTTCAGGCAGTTCCTCCCTCCGTTGCCGAGGCAATTGATTGAAGGCGCCTGAGTGTCTAGCTTCCCAAACGGTGGCCAAGCGCAATGAACAAGGCTTGCGACAACCACCTGTTCAGCTGGAGTGGCGCCTCACGAACAGCCCGTTCGCAAGCATCCAAGCGGCCTGTTTGTTGTTTTCTTCCATTCTGAATGCTGTTCGTGCCCATGTCCATTCATGACTCAATCTCCAAGGCAGGGAAGAAGAGTACAACACCTAAAAGCACTGGTTCTCCTCACCATTTTATTTTCACAATATCTCTGTGAGGTAGGTGAAGCTGAGTAGCAGTAACTGGCTGAAGGTCAGCTAGTACACTTCATGGCAGAGTTGGGATTTGATCTCTTACCTCCTAGTATGTCATTCTAATCACTACTCCACACTTTATATTTCTGCTTTGTTCTATTAAAACTCATAGTCAATAATACCTCAGAAATTCTCTTACAATATCCAGTATTGGCCATATCTAGACACACGAAGGAAGAAAACATGTAAGCTCATTAGCTAGATTACTTCAGAGTGTGGTTGATGGAAGTGTTTGTGAGAGAGACACAGAGAAAGATGTCTGTATTGGCTAGCACATCACCTTATGAATGGGACTCTCTTCGTGTTCAAATCAAGTGTGATACACATAACATTACCTTTAAATTCTGAAAGGCTGTACTTGTCCCTCGTGTTGAGAATCATGTATATAGGTAGTGGGTTCTGACCATGATTCAGTGCAAGCTTCTGCCCTGAGAGTGTGCAGTTCGGCTTCTGTAAAAACCAAACATCAAGTTATTTCTGGGCACAATTGGTTGGTTCTTACCTTTAAAGCCCTAAATGGCTTGAAGCTTGGATACCTGAAGGACCTCCTTCTCCCATATTGTCCATCCCACTAGTTGAGATCTGCTTTACAAGCCCTGTTCTCTGTGCCCCCACCTTCAGAGTAGAGGTGGGTGGCAACCACAGACAGAGCTTTTTCAGTGGTAGCTCATTTGTGGAATGCCCTTCCTCTTGAGGCTTGCCTAGCGCCCACATTGCTTTCTTCTCAGCACCAGGCAAAAACATTTCTGTTCACCTAAGGTTTAAATTAATGATTTTTAGACGCTATTTTAGCCTGGAAACTATTGTTTGATACTCTTTGTGGTTCGTATTCATGATCTTTGCTTTTATGGTGGGATGGGATTTTAAAATGCTGAAATTTAATATCTTTTAATGTTTTCTTTTTATTGTTTTTATTTTTGTAAGCCTTGGACAGGTTCCTGAGGAAGTGACATCAAAAATATTCTAAATAAATAATAAATCATTAAAAGGACAAGTAGCTGTCCAGTTTTGTGGATAGCTAGAATTGCTGGAGAGAGAAGTTGAGGAGAGGTTTATGCCATAAACTGGATTCTACTAAAAACATATGTCCAACACACATGGACCATCTTAGCACTGACTCTCAGTAGGCCTTGTTCACACATTTAGCTTCATACAGTCTGGGGAAGGAAGAACTAGTAAGGTTTAAAATGAGAACCAGCAGTGGCTCGTGAGGTAATTCACTTGTGGAAATTGTAGAGTAATGCTGCAGGCCACTGAGAGGAGAAAGCTTGTTCCTTCTTGTATGACTACTGGTCTCCAGACTACAGAGGTCAGTTCCCTTGGAGAAAATGGCAGCTTCAGAAGGTGGACTCTGTGAAATCACATCCCTGCTGAATTGCCTCCTGTCCCCAAACTCTGCCCCAAATCATCTGGGATTTCCTAAGCCAGAGTTCACAACACGCCTATTCACCATAAAATCACATGCCTACTGCCTCATGCTTGCAGAGTACAGAAGTGCCCCCCTCTTCACTATCTCTTATCAATAATGATGGTGAACCTTCTTCTATGTCCCACAATCAACCCTTAGTGGCGGCAGGTGGGTCTCACCAGTCAAATACCTTACTGTCTACTGCCAGTGAACATTATAATCTTAAAGCTGATATAAATCAAGACAGCAAATCAATGCGAAGATTTAGGGAGAATGACATGAACACAGCATAGGGAGAGAAAGAACAATTTAGCAGAGCTGCTGTTCATTGGTTGGAGGGGCAACTGTAAGTAAAAGTTAGCAAAGTTAAAGTAGTGTGTAGACACAAAGTGACCCTGCCTGGGATAAGGGTTTTGCCTGTGGCTTAGAGTTGCCACCCCTCCCCCAAATAAAAAGTGGATTTTAATTTGGGTGAAGGAACATCTTGAACATGAACTTGCTTGCATTGTTCTGCCAAATCAATAATTATATGGATAATTCTACATGCATTTTGTCTTGGCAGCATTTCATAGTTTTATTTTCTGTAAGTCGGGAAATAGAGATCCATTACCCCATTGCCTAATGTTTTGTCAATGAAAAGTCCCCAAAGATCAGTAATACATGTTTTGTAGCCTTCCTTTTCCCGCTGCTCCAATGCTTTGTTGTACTCCTTTAAGTTTTCCAGGCAAAACACATTCCGCTCGCATTCAGTCATGTGCTTGCGAGCTTCTGCTATTGCTCCTGAAAGATCTTCCTGTGACCAATTAGCATTTTCATACAGATTTGACAGGGCCCTATAAAAAGGAAATGGGACTGTTTAAAAAAATAATTGTTGAACTACACTGTGAACATTAACCATAACATACCATGGAAGTGAAGGAAAAATTTAATAATTTAGTTATAAAAATCAGTGAGTCAGAATATTCATTTTGATGCTTTAAAAAGAATCGGAGATGTTAATACCAAACCAGCAAAAGAGCGCTACACTTTTCAAGCACATAATTTTTCTTGGGATTATTTGCTAATTTGTTAATAAATATTTTCCTATTCTTGTGTATTTCTGAAGGTAAACTGGAGAAGAGCAGCAATGGGGCAAAGAGAATCTAACAAATAAGCTATAAAGCTGTATTGTCGAAGGCTTTCACGGCCGGAGAACGATGGTTGTTGTGGGTTTTCCGGGCTGTATTGCCGTGGTCTTGGCATTGTAGTTCCTGACGTTTCGCCAGCAGCTGTGGCTGGCATCTTCAGAGGTGTAGCACCAAAAGACAGAGATCTCTCAGTGTCACAGTGTGGAGAAGATGTAGGTCATTTGTATCTACTCAGGAGGGGTGGGGTTGAGCTGAGTCTTACAGGATGACTGAGCTCAACCCCACCCCTCCTGAGTAGATACAAATGACCTACATCTTTTCCACACTGTGACACTGAGAGATCTCTGTCTTTTGGTGCTACACCTCTGAAGATGCCAGCCACAGCTGCTGGCGAAACGTCAGGAACTACAATGCCAAGACCACGGCAATACAGCCCGGAAAACCCACAACAACCAAGCTATAAAGCTATTCTGGGCTTTTTACATTCTGGAGCAGTTTTAGAAAAACAGAGCGGGGGTGGGAGCTCAAATTCCTATTCTTTCCTGTACATTTGGGTTTTTTTTAAAAAAAGTATTGCATTAGATGATCTTGCACTAGTGACTTGTTTGTTGATTCTAGTACAAATAAGTATTGCTTGCAGTTGGAAATAACTAACTGCACCATCACTTAAGGTGGACTAACTAAATTAACCAGCAGGAAAGTGAAAGAAAATATGCAAAAGGACAATTTTCTCAAAACTTATACTACACTGAAATAGTAATTTTGGCTGGTCCATCTCTCCAAAGCCATCGATGAAATGCCCCGTCACCCTTTCCACCTCCACATCAGATTAGTCCCTGGTATACAGAAGAGCTAAGATGGATAAAGTGGGAGCTGAGATGGCTCAAGCAAGTGTGGCAGCAATGTCGGGATGAAGAGGCAAGATCATCTTATACGGCATTTATGAAAGCCTATGAGGTGGCTGTGAAGATGGCAAAGAAGGACTTCTATGCTGTCTCCATAGCGTCTGCAAGCTCACGCCAAGCAAAATTATTCCAAGCAGTTCAGTCTTTGGTCTCCCTCTCCCAGGGAGATCGCCAAACTGGTAATTCAGACATTAGCTGCAAGGCTTTTGCGAGCTATTTTGCAGATAAAATCTTGTCACTCTGCTGTGACCTACCAGCCACAGTTGAATCAGTGAGTGAACTGGAGGACCATTGGCCATTTTCGGGTCCTATTTTAGATCACTTCAGTCCACTCTCCCAGGAAGAGTTTGACAGGAACCTGCGGCTGGTGAAGCCCACTACATGCTCCCTGGACCCCTGTCCTTTGTGGCTGGTAAAAGCCAGCATGGATAGACTGAGGGCCCCATTGGAGGCTATTATTAATCTATCATTGACCTCTGGTTTTGACCTTTAAAGCCCTTAGCGGACATACCTATGGGACTGCCTCTCATATGTGCACTGGAGAGGGCTGAGATCAGTAGACAAACATCTACTGGTGGTCCTGGGCCCCAGGGAGGCTAGACTGGCCTCAACCAGAGCCAGGGCCTTTTTGGTGCTAGCTCTGACGTGGTGTAACTCTGTATCAGTGGATACATGGCCCTGCCAGGATCTTCTATCCTTTCAGTGGGCCTGCACGACTGACATGTTCCACCAATCATCCAGAGAGCCTCTCACCTGGCCTCTTGCTGGGGGGGGGGGGCATTAGACCATCTGTCTCCCCCATATGAGTTACAACTTAAACTGAAAGGCCTATTCCCCTCCTCCTCCCACCGTTCCATGTTACTGGCAGGGGTGGATTGTAAGGTCACTGTCTGGGGGTGGTGTTTTATGGAAATCCTGTGTTTTTATTGTGAATTTTAATGTAAATTATATGTTTTACTGCTGTAACCCGCCCTGAGCCCACTTGTGAGGAGGGCGAGATAGACGCCCATTAAATAAAAAAATAAATTTTGAGAAACAGTTGAACCATATGATTTATAGTGCTATCCTAAATAGAATTACTTCCTTCTAAGCCCATTGACTACAATGGATGTAGAAGAGTCTAAATCTGCTTAGGAATGCATTGCAAGTCTCTCTTTTCTAATGGAAAATTTAGGTATTTTTAAAAATGCTAAAAAATAAAGAATTCTCATCTAGTCATATGCTCAATAGCATTAACCCATATTCATATTTAGATAATTTATAATTAAATCCCACCCGTCCTTCAGTGACCCCTGAGCATTGATTTACCTTTATAACAACCCTGGGTTGGTTGGTTAGTTGCCCAGAGCCAAGGACAAGCTTCATACAAAATTTCATCATACATGATCATTTAACACAGTCACACCCCTACTTCCACACATTGGCTCTTATTTCTTAATTCAATACACCCTAATTTTTTTTTCACCCCTAAAGCTCTGGCTTTGGCCTCACAGGTGAGCATATCTGTTACCTGGTCAAAAATGGGGTATGAATCATTAAAAAATAAATGTGAATAAATATCTGCTATGTGAGGAAAATAGACATGACAAGGGGATCCTCTGCAATGCTGTCCTTACCATGTGGAGCCCGAAGACCCAGAGATATATGTAAGACAATCTAAAAGATTCAGTTTTTGTAGACCAAATAGGTTGCCATGTAAAGCAGTGAAAGCTCTAGCACCACCCCCTGTTGACATGACAGCCACCACAGGTACCTGTTGGGCATAAAAAATTCAAGAATTATTGAACACTGTATTATTGAACATTTTTTAAAAAATAATAATAAAAAGGAAAACATGTAGATGGCTATAAGACAAGTGAAAACCAAATGATGAAGGAACTGACCACTGCTTGTTTCACTAGGAATACAGGAAGTTGAAGTAGAGAAGGTACTCTGATTTTTTTAAGAGAGTTTTTTCTGCTTAAATTGGGCCTATGTAACCAAATCTAGTTTGCTAAATTTGAATTTAAAAATGTGATTGGTACTCTGGCCCGTTTTTAAAAAAAATCTATATCAAATCAACAAACCACACCAATATTATCTCAGATCACCTTTATTCCCTTGATTAGACAGTAATCCAGATTTAATGTTTTTCTTCTGTGAAAAATATATGTGAAGAAACATAGGTATGAAAATATTACACTGGATTGGGATTCTTTCTCTCCCACAAAGGTTTTCAGTCCTCAGGACCAATAGTGTAGGGTTACCTGGCATGACTTGGCACTTAGTGGGAGACTGGTAGCAGGGACATAGAAGGCTGCTGTCAGTAACAGCATGACATCATTTCTAGGAAAACCCAGAAATGAGGTCATGCCCCTCTAGGAATTTCCAGAAACGCTATGATAAAACCTAGAGAGGACTGGCATCACTTTCAAGGTTTCCCCAGAAGTGACATTACCCCATTGGCCTGACTACCTTTTAAAAAAATTTTCTCATGCCATCGCTCTGAGTGGTGGTGGGAAACAGGAGCTGGGTTGAGGATTCCCTGACTCCACAAGGAGGTTGGCAATCTTGAAAAGTTACCATGCATAATATGTCTGAATACAAATCAGAAGATAGTAGGTTTAACTTCTGCCTAGATTCCTGCTTTCGTGGGGAGGACCCATAGCTCAGTGGTAAAGCAAATGATTGACAAGAAGAAGTTTCAAGCTGCAATTCCTGTTGTAGCAGAAAGCAGTACTTGGAGAGGCAAGCACCATCAGTGAGAGTAGAAGACACTGGGTCAAATGAACCAAGGGTAAGACCAAGTAGGAGGAAATTTCATACGCTCATATATGTTCCAGTGCATCCTTCTATGATACAGTTATCAATTAAGATACATTTAGAGTAAAAATAGAGGTTAAATTGTTCAGTAGGGTTTAATTTTGTATCAATATATGGTTAAGAGCATAAGTAGAGCTCTGCTGGATCAGACCAGAGAGTGGTCCATGAAGTCCACCATCCTGTTTCACACAGTGGCCAACCAGTTGACCTGGAGGGCCAAACAAACAGGGCATACAGGCCAAGGTCCTCCCCTGATGCCACCTCCCAGCTCCGAGAGTCAGAGGTTTGCTGCCTGTATATGGAGACTAGCCGTTATTAATGGACTCCTCCTTCGTGTATCTGCCTAACCCCCTTTTAAAGTTTACACTGAATACTTACGGGCACTGTACGTACACACACCTACATACCTCATGGTCCTCCAGATCCTGTTCTAAGCAGAGAACCTTTTTCAGGGTAGCTGCAGCAAGCCTCTTCCGCTTCTGTACCAGTATTTTTTCCTCCATACATAATTCATACCCCAAACGTACATCTAGGCCTCTTGGCCTTACATAGAATCCAAGGACAGAACAAACAACAGGTCAATGTACTGCATTTTATTAATAATTCACAGTATATTATAAAGCTACTTAATCATGCCCATGGCTTTACACAGACATAAGATGTGTATGACAGACTGAATGAAAAGCCACAAGTAATCTTAGGACACACAAATCTTAATATTCACTGCATATCTTTTTATGAATCCTACAATGTTTGTACACAGTTAATAAGCTACACTGCAATCTTTGTAGCCTACAGACAGTGTTCTAAGTCCCTCTCATTTCAGTGAAGCTTCTTCAGACTGTACCATCCACTTCAGCGCAGTACAGATACACTTCCTCCTATCCTCCTTGTTATCATGCTTGCTTGCAGAAGAACCTCACAGTCTCTCAGCTTCACTGCTGACTTTGGTTGTTGCCAGGAGTGGACTGGGCATTGAACTCACCAGGACATTTCCAGGCAGGCCACTGTCCTGCAGAGGGAGTGGGAAAGAAAGTCCCTTCCTACGGGCCAGGCATCTTAAGAGCCAGCCAACCCAACTGACTGTTGCATGCACTAAAAGGCCTGGAGCCACCTGTATTCAAGTCTCAAACAACCTGTCAAACAAGCAGCTGCAGATCAGCTTCTCAGGGCCAAGCTACACATGACGAAAGACACTTGCCTGGCAAGTGGATTGAGTGGAGGGCAAGTGAACAGGGAGAAATACACTTGCCGTTCAAGTGTCATTTGTCACTTGTAGCTTGGCCCTCAGACAGGGATTTTGGCAGTGGAGAACTTGCTGATCCAGAAGCTGAAGCCTTGCCAATTAGGCAAAGTTTCTCATGCACACCCAAAGCCCTGCTTTGGCCTGCAGTCCTGATTCAAAGAGCAGAGTCAGCAAACACTTGCAAGGAGCTCAGAAACTGGCAGAGCATGAGGGGGGGGGAGTGGTAAAATTAGTTTACTGTGCCATGCACAATAATAGCTTGACCATTAGCTGCTCCCAGGACTTCACCTGCAGGTGGGGGTGCCTGTTCCATTGCAGTGCCATTTCCCCAACACCCTATGAATCCTGAGCTCCCTTCACTTGCACTCTAAAAAGGATCAAGAAGACCTCACATATATATATTCAGAAGTCCCACTCTTCAGTGGGGTTTACTCTCACACAAGAGTGCAATAAATGGCAGTCATATAAAGCAATCCTTAATTACAGGTGGGCGTGGACCGGGAAAATGCCATGGTCCACTAGCCCATGGTCTATCAAATCAAATCAAATTTATTATTACAGTCCTAGACCAGCAAAAGAATTACAGGAATGATCAGTATTACAGAGATAAACAAGAGAATACAGATTAAAAGATACCTCAGTAACATAATAGATTACATTGCCTTACATTGCCTTAAAATATTTAAAATATTTAAAATATTTAAAATATTTAAAAATATTTAAAATTTAAATTTCAGCATATCATAAAAACCAGGTACCATAAAACCATAAGACAAAACTGTCTTTAGTTGGTAATGAACAAACTCCTGTTCTTTATTACCATCCAACCAAACTTAGCAACCTTATATGTTATATCCTAGGATCTATCCGAGATCATTTTTGAAAGTAGAAAAGCTCTATGTCTACCTGGATGGGCAGAAAGTATAGGCCTTATGTAAACTTCTTGTAGTGGGTCAGGATCAAACAGTAACACCTTGAATCTGTTTAAGTCGTGTTGTCTCTCTCAACCTCTATTATTCTCTGCTTAATGGCCTTTTTGGCTTGATTATAACCCATACTGAGCAGTAATTGCTGTGATAAGCCATAGGAGGCTAGTTTACTATCTATCTTGCTAGCCCAAGATGGTGTACAATGATCAGTTAGCATTAGATTTACAAGTCCTTTAGGGAAAACAGTTAGCTTTAACCAATGAAGAATTGCTGCAATCCATAATCTGGCCCCTACTGTTATCAGGCCTGCGTCCAGTCAGATTGCAGCATTTGTAGTACAAGGGGGGACCTGAAAAATACCTCTCAGAAATTTTGACTGTGTTATTTCCATCGAGGTACAGTTGGATTTAATACTCTGGTTTCTCTTCAGATTGCATAAATCTTTCGCCCATGGTCTATCAATTTTCACAGACCATGGACCACAAATTTTTCACGGACCAGCCCGTTCATGGACCAGTTTGTCAGTCCATGGTCTATCACTTCCAGGGGCCCTAAGACCACCCCCTTCACATTCAGAGATGCCAAACTCACAGCAAGACTTCAACAGGTTCTCCTCCAGCCACCCTCCAAGTTTGGCCAAGATTGCATTTTGGAGGTCTGAGTTACAGACCCCCAAAGTGGCCACCCCCAGGAAACTTCCAGTAGATACTAGGAGTTGTAAATGCCAATTGACATGCATTGGCTTGCAGCACCAAAAACTTGCAATGAAGCAAAATCAAACAGAAACATGGGGGGAAGAACCCCCTCACTCTCCAAACAGACACTTCCCAGCTGTTGCCTAGGAAATTAATTCTTCCTCCTTGCTCGCATAGAGAAGAATGGGAGCTCTCTGCTTGGCAGGCAGAGCTGCCTATCAAGGTTTTGAGGGCTAAGATTGGTGTTCCCATGGCTGCAGAACATCCACCCCTCCATTTCCCAGGGAATTAAGTCTTCCTCCTTGCTCACATAGAGAAGAATGGGAGCTCTCTGCTTGGCAGGCAGAGCTGCCTATCAAGGTTTTGAGGGCTAAGATTGGTGTTCCCACGGCTGCAGAACATCCACCCCTCCATTTCCCAGGGAATTAAGTCTTCCTCCTTGCTCGCATAGAGAAGAATGGGAGCTCTCTGCTTGGCAGGCAGAGCTGCCTATCACGGTTTTGAGGGCTAAGATTGGCGTTCCCGTGACTGCAGAACATCCACCCTCCGTTGCCTAGGGAATTAATTCTTCCTCCTTGCTCACATAGAACAGAATGGGAGCTCTCTGGTTGACAGGCATAGCTGCCTATCAAGGTTTTGAGGGCTAAGACTGGTGTTCCCATGGCTGCAGAATGTCCACCCCTCCTTTGCCTAGATAATTAATTCTTCATCCTTGTTCACATAAAGAAGAATGGGAGCTCTCTGGCAGAGCTGCCTATCAAGTTTGTAAGGGCTGCAGAAGGTCTGTGGACATCCCCTCCATTGCCTAGGGAATTGATAGATCAGAGCCAGGATGTCAGGACTCATGGACCACAGACCAATGGACTGACCCAAACAGACCAAAGTTTGTGAAAAAGGTGAATCCTATGAACCATGTGTTCGCAAACCACAAACCAGGCTGGGCCATGTCACATTTAGGTCCATTTTCTGGACTGTGCCCAGCTCTATCCTTAATATATCTCAATAAATCATAAGTGGATGTAAGTGTATTTAAGAAAGCAGCTTAACCTCATCTGTGTTACTAAGAAGTAAGAGCCACTGACTTCTCAGGGACTGACTTCACCCAGTAAGTATGATGAATAAATTGCACCCTCAAATCTCTTTTATCCAGAGATCACACAATGCCCACCTATTTTGGTTTGTAGCCTGTGTCAGAACTTAATTTCAGCTTGATCTTAGATCTGGATTGAACTGAATGGAATCTGGGTTACCAACTCCATGTTGGGAAACTCCTGGAGATTCAGGGGCAGAGCATGGAGGGGGGCCTAAATAGGGCATAATCCCATAGAGTCCACCCCCCAAAGCAGCCATTCTCTCCAGAGGAAATGATCTCTGTGGTCATCAGTTGAAATTGTGGGAGATCTATAATAATGATGATAATAACATTTGATTTATATACCCCCCCTTCAGGATAACTTAACACCCACTCAAAGCAATTTACAAAGTATGTTATTATTATCCTCAGAACAATTACCCCGTGAGGTGGGTGGGGCTGAGAGAGCTCTGTAAGAGCCATGGCTGACTCAAGGTCACCCAGCTGGCTTCAAGTGGAGGAGTGAGGAATGGAACTTGCTTCTCCAGATTAGAGTCCCACCACTCATAACCATCACACCAAACTGGCTCTAGGCCCTACCTGGAGGCTAGCAACCCTAGTTCTGATTAGACAGCATAGGCTTGAGAAGTCAAGTATAAAGACAGGGTGTCTTTGCAGTGTGGTGCTTTTTGTCACAACCATTTTAGCTTCCCAATCCACCTGTAGTTACTGCCATAACATGCCATAACATATCAGTCAAAATTCTTCAGTGAGAGATTTTTAAAAAAAAGACAGCTGACCACCTGTTGAACTTGTCTAATCACCAACTCCTCTAGGGGATCTCTCCCATATATTTCCTTCTTTTACACACACAAGGAATTCACATATAAATGTATGTATGGGAGTCTCATATAATTCTTAAGGATCCATTTATTTAAAGAGCTCAGTAGTCTCTTTTCAAGGATTTCAAAGCAATATATGATGTAGTAAAAATACCTAGACAAGGTGGACATTATCTAAATAAACAATCATAAGAATCTTAAAATATTAAAATTATTATTGAACAAAACCAGATGACAGCAATATAAAAGCTTGAACAAGTATTAAAAAGCCATCAGAACAAAAAAAACCTTTTAAAGGAATACCTTCAATGATGGCTCTAGTTGAACCACACAAAGTAAGGCATTCTAAAGCTCTGGGGCAGCTACAGAGAAGGTCCTGCTGCAAATGGAGGTCAACTTAGCCTTCCTGTGAGACAGAACCTCAATTCAAAGGGAGAGGGGATATATAGAAGAAGATGCTGTCTGTGATAAACTTTACCTAGGACATTTAGGGCTCTATAGGCTAAATCGAGCACCTTCAACCAAAAACACACAGAAAACCAGTGACACTGGCTTTAACACTGACATAATGTATGTTCAGTAACACTCCAGCTGTGGAATTTTGCATCTGCTGAAGTTTCTGACTAATATTTAAGGGTAGCCCCACATAAAGCACATTATAGTAACAGACTAAAGATAATTAAGGGATGGATGATAGTGACAAAGTCTTGATTTTCCAGCAGAGGACATAGATGATGAGTCAGCCAAAGGTGAAAAACCACTGCCACTACTACTACCTGAGAATCCAGGGGCATAGAAGAATCCAAGGACAGCCTCAAGCTGCAAACTTCATCTGTCAAGGAGAGTGAATTTTAGCTTATAGAGCCTTTTCCTGGATTGATCATCCAACCCACCAGAATCACTTCAATTTTATCTGGACTGACTGGTGCATTTCTGACGCAAGAAAAAACCCAGATAGGCTAAGTCCTCTAAGTGAAAAAGAATGATATAAAATTATATCTTACCAATCTTGTACCTTCATATTTAAATCAATAGTTTTGTTCTGAGGATTAAATCAAAATGAAATATTGTTAGTGTGGAAGAGATTTTCAGATGGCTTGAACCCAGAGGGGACCCATACCTTCATAGGCTGTCCCAGTCATCATTGTATCACAATTTCTACAAGGCCTTAGCATCTAGTGCTGGACCATTCCCCATCTCCAGGATTTAAATGTACCTCCTTTACAACAAGGGTGGCCTGAACACAATGTTTTCATACTTTCTACAACCACAGACAGACCCAGAGCTCTTGTTCATCTCTTCATTAGAAACACACACACACAAAAACTCCTACTATATTAGATAAATATAAATAAATGGCTCAATTGTACTGGCCACCACATTGACAAACATATAGGCTCAAGGAGAGCTGTGGTGGAATGATGTCCGATGGTATAGTTTGTAGACACATGATGCAGCAGCTTGCTAAAGCTACGCATGTCTTGTGTGGTCAGGATAGATGATCTTCTGATCCTATATCACCTTTAGTTCCATAGAAGAAAGGCTGGATAAAAAGGCAAGTAATAAAATACATAAATAAATGTTGCAACTTTTGATGTTAGCTTGGTCCACAGTAAAAAAAAAAATTATCAGCATAATGGGGCTTCCCTGCCTTGTATCTTCCAGAGCAGCCCAGAATAATGCCTAAAATGTTGCTCCTGGGAGGGGAGGCTGTAGGAACATCTTGAGGAAGGAAATCACCCAAAATCAGCCCCCTTTCCATTAGCAGACATTTTCCAAGGGACTCAACAACACACTGTGCTGGCACGTCAGTGTGGTTTGGTGCTACTATGATAGTAACAGCCCTTTCAACTTATTTAGGGAACTTATTTATTAAGGATATTATACACCACCTCTTCAGATACCTGTTTGAGCACAAATAAAAACAAAATGATAAAACAGTATAATTAAAACATGCTATTAAAAGCAAGCCATGATCATAAAAAAACCATTCTAACAATATCCATTAAACACACCACAACTAAAAAGAGAGGGGGGACTTATTTAAAGGGTACAAAGAAATTTTTTGGACTGGTCACTAAAAGACAATACGTGTTGGGTGTACCTCAAAGACACTGCTTAGAAGAGGCACCACCACTGAAAATGCCCTCTTTTTAGTCACCACTCACCTCATGTCTGCCAGTGGGTACACAGACAGGGCTTAACAGGTGGTGGCAGTCCTTAAATTATTCCAGTTCCAAATGTTTGGGGCCTTAAACATAATAAACCAGCAGTTGAATTGATTCAGCAACCAATCAGAAATATTTTATGTCAGTAAAGAGGTTTGGCAGTCAGAAATGGTCTAATAACAAGCTGGCTTACACTTACAACATAAATGGCTCTCTGGCCACTATAACGCCATTTGGGTCTGTGTGACAGTTTACATCAGAGTTATATTACTAACTGAATGCAATGTAGTTCCATTGACAAGCAGCACTGGAGAAAAACCTATCTCACCTAGGATACCACTTGAGTTGCATCATCATAAGGTACACAAGGACTACAATGATCAGTATCTATAACATCAAATCACTATGAAATACATGGAGTTGCAGGTGATTCCATTCTACCTTTAGAAAAAAATAACTGGGGGGAAAGACTAAAATAGGAAGGAGTGGCATAGTGGAATGCAAGTAACATAACAAGATGACTCAGAAAAAAATGCTTATGCATTGGGCAAGAGGAGATTTGGACAGGTACAGTTTTTTTTATAGATGTGTTCTGGATGACTCTGGTCAGGCCTAATTCAGATATAAATGTGCACTTAAGAAGCCCTAAGCATCTAGTTAGCTTCCCTGTATCAAATCATTTAACTGCTGGCAAGAGGTACACCACAAATAATGTAATAGGTTTGTTACTAGATGAATCTCTGCTTCCATTCTATGCCTGTATTATTAAAACATGATTATTCAGCATTCTTTATATTCAGCATTCATATTTATATTTGTTTATAATTTATATTCAGCCTTTATATTCAGCCTTCAATCAACAGAAAATCATACCATCCGTTATAACTACATAGATCATTAAAGGAGAGCAATTACGTAAGTCTGAGAAAGTATCTTACCCAAAGATAAGCAGGTCACAGGCAAAGAGCTCCTTCTAGGAAGCAGCTCCCCATCAATTCAGCGTCTCATATTTATAGGGTTTCAGAATCAACTCCTAACAATAACTGACTGTCCTGCTACAAAAGGGCTCACATTCTTGGCTAACTAATGAGCTTATCACTTCAAACACCAGCCAAAGTTATCTATGAAACATCTTCTTAAAGTATATACAAATTGTTAGTTCATTCTTACCACATTTATCTTAACAAAGTCTATGTAAAATTAGTGATTACAAGTTTCTCATTCATATGAGTATCTTTTAGCTCTCAACTAGTACACCCATCCTTTTATTGTACCTCCAACTGTATCTCAGTTTCAGATGTTCTCTGCACCTGGGCCTCAAAATATGTTATCTATTGATATGGGTTAAACAGCTCTCCTAATCTACACCCGGCCTTAAACTGTGTTACACTTGTTTCATGCCCCTCTCCAAGGCTGTTCTATTCTAGACCTCTGGACGTCCTTCACGGCATGTCTAGCCATGGGGCCAGGCTAGCCCTGTTTCTATGTGCAAAGACATCTATGATTTTCTTGGTCAAATCTAGCAACACTTCCCCTATATTTCTAGCTATATCCATGACAGATGGATGAGAAAAGATATACTGGCTGAGGTTTTCATTCTGTACAATTATTAAAAGTACAGGAGTTCTCTTCTGCATTAGGTCACCTATTGGAACATTTAAAATCTACATTTTAAAAAGCATCTAATTAAATAATTATCAATAGATAGCTGACCTTGGTTTCTAAGCAACTATAATTTAGCTGTTCTTCTTTCTGCCTGTATCTTGAAAGCCTAGCATACTGTTGCATCAACAGGAGTTGCTCTAATAAAACACAGTATATCATGTTTTAGAACTCTGGCGTAGTTGGTAATTAGATCCTTTCCTAGTCAGCTTACTTTCAAAGTGTGTTACACTGCAACTGAAACAGAGTCACAATTTTCTTTTTTTTTCTTTTTTTCTTTTTTTTAGAAAATTTTTATTAGGTGAGAATATTAATATACAACTTTCAAATAGCATCTCATTATCCTTTCCCCCACCCTTTCCCTCCCCCCCTTTTCCAAGACTTCCAACAGCTTTCCAACCCTATAACCTAATCTATTCCCAATCTGTCCCCTTTTTCTGTAACTCCTTATCTCCTGTTTACTTACCCTTTTATTCAACTAAGCCCTATCTATTAACTTCAAAAATATTGTTATAAACTTAAAATCTATTATCAGTTGGATAATATATCTACTCAGAGTCACACTTTTCTGAGTCCATGAACTTCAATGAGGTTAGAACTACACATGGACACAAACAGTATTACGAACGGAAAAAACCCACAAACAGCCCGTCCATCTGTTCGCGAACAAGCTGTTCATGAGGCTCCATTCTAAACGAACAAGTGGTCCTTGCAAGCCTCGTTCATTGCCTTTGTCAGCCGTTTGTCAAGCCAGACAGTCTGGGGCCTTTCAATCAATTCCCCTGGCAACGGCAGGGACTGAACTCTGTCTGAACTCCTTCTGGCTTTCCTTCTGGCTTTAACCCTTCAAAGTACTTCCAGCAGAAAGTCCCATTTTTGCCACTGTGAAGAGAAAATGACAACAAAGGGGGAGAGCCATGCATCATGCCTTTCCCAGGGTGCAATCTCTCTGAAACTTGGGGGAGGGGGTCTTTGAAGGACAGTGAGGACTATGTTCCCTGCAAATTTGGTGTGTACTGGATATTGGGAAGGTCAGTTCGTAACTCCTCAAAGTAGCTGCCTTCCAACAGGCAGTTCCGTTTTTGCCACTGTGAACAGAAAATGACAGCAAAGGGGGAAACACATGGATCATGCCTTTCCTGGTGTGCAATCTCTCTGAAACTTGGGGAGTCTTCACAGGACAGTGAGGACTATGTCCTCCGCAAATTTGGTGGGTATTGGACACTGGGAAGGTCAGTTTGTAACCCCTCAAAGCAGCTTCCACCAGAGAGTCCCATTTTTGCCACTGTGAAGAGAAAATGACAACAAAGGGAAGGACCCATGGATCATGCCTTTCCTGGGGTGCAATCTCTCTGAAACTTGGGGGGTCTTCAGAGGACAGTGAGGACTATGTCCCCTGCAAACTTGATGGGTGTTGGACATTGGGAAGGTCAGTTTGTAACCCCTTTAAGTAGCTGCCTTCCAACAGGCAGTCCCATTTTTGCTACTGTGAAAAGAAAATGCCAGCAAGGGGGGGCATATGGATCATGCCTTTTCCGAGGTGCAATCTCTCTGAATCTTGGGGGTCTTCGGAGGACAGTGAAGATTATGTCCTCTGCAAATTTGGTGGGTATTGGATATTGGGAAGGTCAGTTTGTGGGGTGTTTAAAGGGTCCTGCCCCTTGCACGGGGCAGGAAAGGGCCCTTTAAACTATCAGCTGGCAGGCAGCAGGGGGGAATTCCCCCTGCCACCTGCCAGCTGATAGTTTAAAGGGATCTTTAAGGGGCCACGAACAACGAACATGTTTGTGAACAGGGTCATCGTCGTTACTGTTCATTGTTCGTTGTTCATGGATGGCAACGAACAACGAACAGCTTGTTCAGGGTTTTTTTTCTGTTCGTGCCCACCTAGTTAGAACTATGTAACTCTAGTTAGGATAGCAGCGTACAGCACCCAGGTACTGATAGCAACACAAGTTTCAGTACCTGTGGAGACAATCAAAATGATGTAGCATCTTTATCTTGCATGTCCTCCCTAAACAGCTCATATGATGGGCCACTGAAGTTGAGATGCCACATCACATAAATATCATAGATGTTATTGGGGGGGGGCAAAGAGAATGGTGCAGAAGCAGCTACATATCTCTTACAACATCTTGTTCTGCTCTGAAAATGCATGGAAACTTCCTGACAACTGTAGTGAACAAGACTCTGTGTGTCATGAGTCAGTCTCAGCCTCGACTGGCCACCTTACCTCTTGCCCCAGAGTCCTCCTTAGAGGATGAGCAGGAAGAGCCAGCAGGGGCTACTCTAGAGCCAGAGCCAGCCATGGAGGAGCCAGCAGGATCTACTCTGGAGTCAGAGCCAGCCGTGACAGCTGCTGCTCTGAAGGAAACTCAGCAGAAGCAGCCAGAAGCCTCTGCAGAGGCTGTTGGAGATGAGGAGCAGCCAGAAACCTCTCAAGAGGCTGTTGGAGACAAAGACTCCCCCAGAGCAAAAGAGAAATCTTGGCGCCCTGGGCAAGCTGAGAAGAGGAAAAATAAAGCAAAGACAGCTCTGTTGGAGAGGAGAAAAAGTGCTTGTTTGCAGGCACAGCATTGGCTGGGGCTATTAGGCAAAGAGACAACACCTGCTCCTCGTTAGGACAGTATAAGAGAGAGAAGCTGAAGAAGCCAAGTGTGGAAGCAATTCAGCTTACCACTCCCTGTGACCAGAGCTCTGCTCCTGGAAGCGCCTGACCTGTCCTTGGCTTGTGCCCTGACCAGCTCTGTTTCTTGATTGATTGGACTCTGACCTCAGCCTGCCTTCTGACTTCCCTTCTGCCTGCTCCCCTCTCTGATTGACATATTGGCTTTGACACTTGGCCTGACTTCTGGACTCTCGTTTGCTGGCTCCTTGACTACTGACTTCCTGGCAACTAACCTTGGGACCATCTGCAGTACCAGTGAGCCACCTGCCTGTCGTGGCCAGCCCTGAGCATGACACTGTGTAAGAATAATAGTAATAACTGTGCTTATATAGCACTCTTCCATCAAGAGCCATGAACAAAGGTGATGATATTATTATCCCCACAATGCAGCTGGGGAGCTGGGGCTGAGAGGAGTGGCTTACCAAAGGCCACCTAGTAAGTGTTGGTAATGCAGGATAAGTAAGTAAGCAGTGCAATTCAGAGAGCTCAGCTAAGCATTTATGCATGTGCACTGATGAGGCAATAAATTCACACAGAGCTCACTTATTTCAGTAAAGCAAATAAGAGTCCTTTTATTTAGAAACTCCACTCAGGATAGGAAAGAGGAGAGAGAGAATCTAATCTATCTAAGCTAGGATGCTGGTGGATACAGGGAGCAAGCCCTGCGTCCTCCATGGTGGCAAGATGGAGAGAGTGTGTGTGTGTTTGTACTTGAGGGAGATGGAGGAGGAGGAAGGAAGTTCCCTGAGAATAGCAGATAGAGCAGTACAGTGAGTCTTCTTCTCTATGTCTCTAATTATATTGTAAGCCACTTGTTATGACCCTTTGCTTTCTCTTGGGTAGATTTTGCCTTTAATCTTTCCCTTACACCCTCTAGGTAGACTGCTTCCACCAGGAATATTATATTCCAAGATATTTTATTTAAATTTTCCCTTTGGTAATGTGCTTAAGCGTCAGGCTCCTTCGTGGTTCTATGTGGCCCTGAGGATAAGAATGGGATATAGCAATGACAGCCACACTGAGATATAACAAAACAAAATAAACTTTTATTTTTTCAAGAAGCGTATCGGTTTCATAAAAGTAGTTCTCAGTTCTTAAAGTTACTTCAGTTAAATTCATTCACACAGATCTCTTCTAAGGCTTCACACACAGTTAGCCTCTTTCTCTAACTCAATATTTCTCACAGATGTGCTTAAAGTTACTCAGGCTGCACACAGCTTGCCTGCTTTCCTCTGACTCAATATTTCTCTTACAGAAATGCTTAAAACTCCTCAGGCAGCACACAACTAGCCTCTCTTTCTCTAACTCTCATTCACAGAAATATTAAACCTGCTCAAGCAGCACACAGCTGGCCTCTCTTTCCCTGACTGAGTGTTCTTTCACAAACATGCTCAGTTCAGGTTCCACACAGGTTATATTTCTCTCATAAATACTTCAACATACTCAGGCAGCACATAGCTAGCCTGCTTTCTTCTGACTGAAACCTTTCTCTCTGCACTGTCAGTCTCAAACTGCATTCACTCCGCCTACACTCTCAGTCATCAACCAATCATATCTTTTCTTTTTTGTAGATGCGGAAAAAGCATTTGACAATTTGAACTGGGATTTTATGTTTGCCACTATGGAAAAGCTGCAAATGGGAGAAAAGTTCACACAAGCAGTTAAAGGAATTTACAAAGACCAGTGTGCAGCGATTGTAGTTAATTATGATTTGACTAAAAAATTGAAAATAGGTAAAGGTACAAGACAAGGTTGCCCATTATCTCCATTGTTGTTCATTTTGATTTTGGAAATTTTGTTGATTCAAATTCGAGAGGACGATACAATCCGTGGCATAAAAATAAAGGAATTTTCCTACAAAGTCAGGGCATTTGTGGATGATGTAATGTTGATAGTGGAAGAGCCAATAGACAATATGCCAAAAATAATGGATAAAATAAAGGAATTTGGTGATTTGACGGGATTTTATGTGAACAAAAAGAAGTCGAAGATACTGTGTAAGAACATGACGAAGCAAAAACAGCAAGAACTAATGGATATAACGGACTGTGAGGTAGCTAATAAAGTGAAATATTTAGGAATTGAGTTGACTGCAAAAAATATAGATTTATTTAAAAATAATTATGAGAAACTGTGGCAATAAATAGAAAGAGATTTGATAAAATGGAATAAATCAAATTTGTCATGGTTGGGAAGAATAGCAGCAGTGAAGATGAATGTGCTACCACGTGTGATGTTTTTGCTGCAAACTATTCCAGTTATCCGAGACTTCAAACAATTTGACAAATGGCAAAGAAAAATTTCAGACTTTGTGTGGGCAGGCAGGAAACCCCGAGTGAAAATGAAGGTATTACAAGACTCGAAAGAAAAAGGGGGGCTGCAACTGCCAAACATAAGATTATATTACGAAGCAATTTGTCTGACATGGTTAAAAGATTGGATAACGTTAAAAGACCGTAAACTGATGACTTTGGAGGGACATAAAAAGTTGTTTGAATGGCATGCCTATTTGTGGTATGATAAAGTTAAAGCGGACTCTATGTTTTTGCATCACTATATCAGAAGAAGCCTTTTCACAATCTGGAAGAAATATAAGAATTACATGGAAAGTGGTATCCCTTCATGGGTGGTACCATATGAAGTAATAGATCCGAGAACTGTTTATAATGAACAACAATGTTTAACTTATAAAGAGATAATGTCGATAGAACATAGAATACCAAAAATAAAGACACAAGAAGAGTTATCTCCTCACTATGGATGGTTTCAATATAGACAAATTAGGGATCTTTACAACTCGGACTGTCTAAAGGGAGAAATAAGACTAAAAAACTCGGAGTTAGAAGAAGTGATTCTACAAGAAGGCAAAAAAGATATTTCGAAAATATACAAAATACTTTAAAAATGATATACGGAAGACGAGACAGTCAAAGTCCTGATGGTGAAATGGGCAATAAACCTTCATAAAAAAATAACAATGGAATCATGGGAATACTTGTGGAAAAATACTTTGAAGATTTCAACTTGTACCAACATTAAAGAGAATGTATACAAAATGATGTATAGGTGGTATTTAACGCCTAAGAAGATTGCGCATGGAAATGCAAATATGTCAGATAAATGCTGGAAATGTAAAAAGCATGAAGGATCATTTTATCATATGTGGTGGACGTGTGAGGTAGCTAAGCAATACTGGGGAGATATAATAGAAATAATTAATGAGGTTTTGCAAACCCAAATAAATAAGAACCCAGAGTTGTTGCTACTGAACTTGGGAATGGAAGAAGTTCCAAGGCAGTACAGAACATTGTTATTTTACATGACTACAGCAGCAAGACTTTTGTATGTGCAGAAATGGAAAGTGCAAGAAATACCAACTATAGAAGATTGGATTTACAAATTGCTGTACATGGCTGAGATGGACAAAATGACAAGAAAACTTAAAGATCTTGATCCAGGAGAATATATTGCAGACTGGGAGAAATTGAAACAATATCTAGAAAAAAATGGGATGTGAAAGGAGGATTGTGGCAGTTTGAGAATTATTAATATGTGACTTTATAAAGGGGAGAGAGAAGTAACTTTACCATTAATGGGGAAACTTAGCTATTAATAAATCTAAGCTAATATTAGTAATAAGGAGATTGTATTAAAAATAGATAGTTTAAACAGTGAAATGTAGATTGATATATTAGAAAATTGGAGATATAGAAGAATTTGAACATGCTTAGAATAAGTGATATAACATATATAGGATTTAGAAAAATTATGGTTAAGAGTAATTTGAGTAATAAGAGGGGTTTGGGGTTGGAAAGCTGTTGGAAGTCAGTAAGGAGGGGGGGGAAAGGGGGGGCTGATATAATTTAGATAAGACGGGGAAATTGTGTACTGAATAACATTGTATATACTCACCAATAAAAAATTTTTTAAAACCAATCATATCACTCACTCTTCCCTCTCTCTCACCCCCACTCTTCACCGATCTCACACCAATCATTTAAAGATACATGCACACATTTACTTGAAATCATTACACCCCTTCTGTAACCTGAGACCAGAAAAAAGGGACAATATACAAGTCCTTCATTTCTTACAGTAAGCTCATGGCAATAGTGGGATTCGAACCAGCAGAATGATGGCTCACAACCCAATCATTTAACCACTATACTACAGTAGTTAACAACAGTAAATATAAAGGGCTTTTTTGGTCCTGGCTCCAACCTGGTGGAACTCTCTGTCTACTGAGACCAGGGCCTGGCAGGACCTACTATCTTTCCTCCGGGAATGTGAGGCTGGGCCAGGTCTCCACTGGCCTGGAAAAAGAAGAGAAAAATCTGAACCCTCCTCACTAGAGCTATCCACCATCCGGCCTTTTAAATTAGTGAATACTGACTGCTGCCATCTTGCCATTTATTATATTATATTATATGATGTGTTGTTTGGAATTTTTAAAACATTTTACTGCTTTTATGATGTATAAATTGTATGATGTGTTTTAACTGATGTAATCCACCCTGAGCCTGCTTGCAGAGAAGGCAAAATAAAAGTTCAAAGTAAATAAAATAAATAAAATAAGAAACCATGAGGATTGAAACAATGCCACATGACCTTTCCATATGATATGTATCTTCCTCTCTCCCACACAATCCCTGGAGTATCATATTGGGTGAGATTCTGCTAATTTCCCCCCATATCTAATTATGTAATCACTAGTTTTTCCACATCCCATATAGCAAAATGTTTGCCTGCCCACTCCTAAGTTTTTTACAGTTCTGTGTATTATTGTAAAAATAATCTTAAATAACATTATCTTTACCAGGGCTTTTTTTCAGCTGGAACGCGGTGGAACGCAGTTCCGGAACCTCTTGAAAATGGTCACATGGCTGGTGGCCCCTCCCCCATCTCCAGACAGAGGGGAGTTGAGATTGCCCTCCGCGCCGCTCAGCGGCGCAGAGGGCAATCTCAACTCCCCTCTGTCTGAGATGAGGGGGCGGGGCCACCAGCCATGTGACCATTTTCTCCGAGGGCAACCCACTGAGTTCCATCACCTCTTTTCCCAGAAAAAAAGCCCCGATCTTTACTTTGTACAATAATAAATTGATGTCTTCCAAGTTTTATGTTCTAGGTGCTCTCCAACTTATTTATTCCACACTGTGACAAATATTTACCTTGTCTATGGGTACTTCCTTTTTGATAGAAACAGGGTCCAGAGGCAAAGTGAAGCAAACTTTTTCTTCTGTGTTAGCATTTCCACAAGGAGTAGGCTAAAAGAAAAGCACACACACCAAGATGCGCTAAATTGTTCAGCACAGAAATACTTCCAGTTAACTGTTCATCAACTAAAATATGTAATTGCTTTCTATTGGAAGTTTTACAATCTCTACAAGATCTACTGAGACACGGTGTTAAATTTAGTAATGAATTCCAGTTTGAAATTACCTTCCACAGCTGCTAGCATTCCATGTAGTGATGTGTGGGAACATCTGGGAGAGATTTCCAAATGGGGCTTCTTTAGCAAATTTGATAATGAGCAGATCTTGGGATATTGCACCACACTGAAGGAAGTAATTCGCCTCCTTCTAGAGCTACCCGAATTGCTATACATGTAAAAAGAAGAGGCATCCTTTTGCTGGCCCAGAACACCACATGTATTGCAGGGTGTCAGTCCTTGGCAGATAGATTCCCCAAGTTCTCCACAGTGAACACTGTATTGGTTGAAGTAACTTTATTAGAGATCCATCAAGTTCAAGGTGCTCAGACAACTGAATTGGCAGAAGTGACGTGAATGGGGTCAGTTGTGTTAGTTATAGGAAAGGTTCCCGCCATTGGGATAGGGACCGTTAAAGTTTGGGTGCGAAAGAGCTGGGGGGCGGGGTGAAGAGGAGAAGCTTGGTTTAGGCTAGACAGAACAAAGAATGAAATCATCTCAGTTCCCAAGAAGGATACATTTCGAGCCAGCCACAGCCAGCCTTCAAGGATGCTTGCTGGAGGCAGCAAGGAAAGAGAAAGTAAATACTTGCAAGATAACCTTCTGCCTTAACATCATTAAGGAACTTTTCATGCCCTCAAAGGACCAGTACATAACACATAATACATTCATGGCAGATATGCAGACAGGCATATATGACACAGGGTATTTAAAACAACATTTTGAGATCTTTGTATACCAAGTTCTACATACAACCCAGAACTCAGAATAACTAGGGGGAATAAGCACTCTTAAAATGAAAAGGGTTTTTATTGAGATGACATAAGCCAAATTAAACAACTGTTACAAGAAAAGAACATGGGTGGGGAACAGGGTCTGCCATCAGTGCGGTATGCTTTTGGCGGCTACCATAACATGGGCACACGCCTGCTGGGATCCCCAGGTACAAGGCCTTCCCTCATGCTAGACGGCTGGGGCGGTAGGTACTTGATGGGGGGATCCATGGCCTGGCTGGCCAGGTTGCAGTCATTCGAGAGATAGCCTACACCCAGGGCTTTGGGGCTCGCCCAGGCAGGTCAAGGCGGAGGTCCAGAGTTGATCCCATGGCTTGACCTGTACCGCTTAGTTAGCCCTTGCCGTGGTTTATGTTTAATGGTCATGTTAATAAATGGCCCTTTAATTCCAAGCCTGTGTCCTGTCTCTTCATTCTGGCTGGGGTTGCAAAGGGTTTTTAATGAGATGACATAAGCCAAATTAAACAACTGTTATAAGAAAAGAGAGTTTGCAAAGCAACAAATCAAAAACCTCTCTCTAACAGCTACCTGTTTATAAGGGAAAACAAAGGCGGGAGGGAGCATACGACCTGTCCTGTAGAGTATGGAAATCCTGTAGAATCCTGATGTTAAAAGCAGAAGAGTGAGTGTAGCGACAGAGACCAGCTTGTCTCTCCAAGGAACCTATGCCACATAGGAGCAGTAGCTGGAGAAACTGCTGCAAAGTATTGAGAATTCATGGACTATATTTATAATACAGATGTTCATGATCTGGAACGTGCTGGTCATACGTTGAGACAATAAGTGAACAAAAGACCAGGAGAGACGGCTGTCTCTGGGAAGATGATGACTCTATGATAAGGCTAATCACCTGCTAGACCCTGCCCTGCATTAAGGCTATCAGAAAACCTAAGCACCCAAATTTAAAGTGGCGAGGAAGCTGATATTGAAAAGAGGAGTTTTCCATGTTTGCGTGAAAGTTTAAAAAATGTATCCTGGAGGACATTTGGAGAAACACAGACCAAAGGCTGGGTGAATAACAAGAATAAGGAGAGGGCAGAAATCTTCATGTACAGTCACTAAGATAAGGGGAGGAACTAGCTGGGGCCAGTCCATTGCTCATTGTCTTGGAGACCTGGGTTGTTCATTAACCTTTTGGCTCCACTTTGAAAAAATCCTCCTGACTCTATATACTTAAAGTATATTCCTACCTATTTATGGTGACCATCTAATGTATGTGATAAAGTAAACTCTGGCCCACAAAAATGTACGCCACAATAACTGTTTTGTCTTTAGAGTGCCACAAGACTCTTTGTGGTGTCCAAGAGAGAAAGAATCCAAAGGTGCTCTTCCATAGGCACAATAGTACTTATGCCCTAAGTTCAGCACTACCACTGGGTGAGGAGGATAGGTTATTTTTGCTTATTCTCTTCTTCCATTGCAAACTCCACTTCGTCTCCATGCTATTCATAAGGATTCCCCAATCCCCAGAATCAGAATGGGAGACGCTTCCACAGAAGAGGGAAGGGGATAAAGTCATGTTCAGTGAGCTTCATTCTAATCATGAAAATTTGAAGCCAACTTTTTTGAGAAATTTATTTCCTAAAATTGCACCGAAATGCCACTTGAATCCAAACTAGTGGTCAGACTTCATCTGACTCCATGAACTACATCAACAACTACAATGGTCAAGAGAGAAAAATGTTCTAGATTTGCCTCTCTACTGAGCAATCCCTGGCTCCTAAGCCTTTGTTTTATCTGAGTCTGTGCCAGGATAAGGCCAGCCTCTGTGGCTCTGATGGAACACCCCAATCGACTGAATGTACATAATAGGTCTTGAATAGAATTCATGCCATTCCTTCTCCCCATGGCAGTTTTGAGAAGCAATTTTGAGTAAAAGGAAAGCAAGTTAAGGGAAACTGTGGAAGAGTTTAAATGGCTGCTGCTTACAGTCATAGGACTGCAAGAGGTGAAGTGTTGCTACAATGCCTGCATCAGGACCAATGTGCTCAGTCTTACAAGTTATAGCTGTATTGGTCAGAAAGAGATCATGGATAATATTTTGTCGAAGGCTTTCATGGCCGGAGAGCAATGGTTGTTGTGGATTTTCCGGGCTGTATAGCCGTGGTCTTGGCATTGTAGTTCCTGACGTTTCGCCAGCAGCTGTGGCTGGCATCTTCAGAGGTGTAGCACCAAAAGACACAGATCTCTCAGTGTCACAGAAAAAACTGATGCACTTAAATAGCTTTATGAATTTTAAAAAAATGAATGGAATACATACAAAGCATGTGGTATATAATTTCTTTGATGAGTCAATTTCCAACACAGATTGCTGATATTTTACGTAGTGAAACACAACAGGATCAGTGGAATGCATAGCAGAGCTCAGTGAGAAGTTCTCTGTTTCTTCACAGGATCCTTGCACAGTAAATGTTAAGCTTTTATCTACACGGAAAAAACAAAAAAAAAACCCTACCGTTATTCCTCTTGTTCATAAACCTGAATCCCCTATGTAAAATTTTACTCAGTTCATAAACCTGAATTTCCTATGTAAAATAAAACAAAATTAACCACAATATGTAATTTGGACTAATGAAGAATGTAGCTTTATTTCTACACTTTTATTCTAGCACTGCCACATCTTGAATGTCCAGGAAGGCATCATAGCTATGGCTGAAAAATAATGGTGTTTCCCAGTGCCCAATATTCTATAGAACATTGCCCCTCCCCCATGTTACACCCTGAGGTATACACCAGAAATGAAAAGGGTAGACACATGAATAGCTATTCGGGAGTGAGGAGGTTGGCTGAATAACAGTTGTGGAACCTCAATTTGAATTGGGATCCTGGTGCAGGAGAGAGACCTATAATCTTTGTATCCCATTTTCCTTATATAAATAATTCCTCAGCCCTACCCCAACTATGTAAAATACACAGGTATTTGTAAGGTGCCTATCAATAGTTACTTGGGCTAAGGTTGCCAGTCCCCTGCTGGGGGCAGGAATCCCCCACTCCCACCCTCCACTCCCTCCCCTGCTTACCTGGCCAGAGGGGGAGGCATGGGCCTCCCAGGGGTGCACTCTCAGGCACTCTCCTGCACACCCTATCCAGCCTGAACTGGTCCAAATCAGGCCACTGTGGAGTGGGGGAGCACTCCATAGCGGCCCAATCCAGGCCGAATTGGCCCAAATCTGGCCTGATTTGGGCCTGATCCAGCCCAATTTGTGCCGAATCTAGCCCAATTTCCCCCACCCCCACAGAGTGTGGGAGCACTTTCAGGGCAGCCACGGCCTGCACGATGATGGCACTTCCCAGAAGTGACATCATCGTGCAGGCCCAGGAGCATGCCTGCACACGAAAAACAGCAGAGCAAGTAGGTGCTGGGTCCCCTACCTCTGGCCAGGAGGACAGGGGGACCTGGCAACCCTACTTGGGGCAAATGACATCCACATGTATATGTTTGAAAAAAATGGGATAAGAAAGGTTAAATTCCTCCTTTTCCATTTTCATGGCCTTTGTCTGAATCCTATCCTACAGTTTTTAAAGCATCGGATTTCCTAATCACAGATTGACAGGGTCATGCCTAACTGGGCCCATGAAAGGGGGCACATCCTTATAATTGCCCTCTGTTGCACGTGAAATTGTAGATCATTGACAGTTTTCTTTTTCTGTTAAAAGCATTGATGAAGAGGATGAGATGTTTTTCAACAGATACAAATAAAGGAAATTCACATAATTCCATATTATTCCAAGGGCCTAAAAAAAGGCATCCTCATCACCATCACCATATTTCATATACTGTGATATACCCAACAAGTTGCATAGCTCAGGAGGGATTTTGCTGTGGGTTTCCCATATCCAAATTCTCTCGTCATTATAAACTGTGATTGCTGCCTCTTATGGATTTCATCAAGGATTATATACTTTTAAAAACACGAAGTGTTACTGTCATGAATCAGCCTCAACCTGACGTGCAGCAGCCTCGACCTGCCACCTTGCCGCTTGCCCCAGAGTCCTCCTCAGAGGGCAAGGATCTGGAAGAGCCAGCAGGGTCTACAATAGAGCCAGCTGTAGCACCAGAAGGAGCTGCCAGGGACCTCGGGGGAGGCTGTTGTACATGAAGACTCCCACAAAGCAAAGGAGAAAACTGAGCCTCCCAAGCCAGCTGAGAAAAGGAAGAATAAGGCAAAGGCAGCTGTGTGGGAAAGGAGGAGTGATTGCTTGCAGGCACAGCAGGGACTTCTGAGAATGAGGCAAGACTATCAGAGGAAGAGACAACACCTGCATCTCATTAGAGCAACATATAAAGGGAGACACTGTGCAGAGCTCAGCTTGGAAGCAACTTCATTTACCACTCCCTGTGACCAGCAGCTCTGTGCTTGGAAGCTCCAGACCTGACCTTGCCTAGTACCGTGCCCTGCCTGGAATTGACTTACTGGATTCTGACCTTGGCCTGTCTCTTGGACTCTCTCTCTTGCCTGCTCCTCTATCTGACTGATGTTCTGGCAACTGACCTCAGAGTGGCTTGGGAACTCTTAGTAAAGCTGCACTTAGGTTCACTACTGGTGAGCCACCCGCCTGCCTCGGTGCCCAGGACGGGCGCTCATGCCTTGAGCATGACAGTTACTTTCAGAAAAGCTACTTTCATCATTATTGTTTTTATGTATCAATCCAACGCAATATAAGTCAACTGCATACTTGGAATTCAGGTTACTAGATCATTAAATGATTAAGAAGGTAGAGCTCACATAATTTCACCCCCTTTTGATACGTCATTCATTGATGGCACAATCCTAAACATGAATACTTGGAAGTAAGCACCATTGTGGTCAGTGTGGCTTACAATCAGAGACGTGTATTTAGCATTGCATCCATATGAGAATACTAACATGAAGCAGTACAACTTCTGGGTGGAAACTCACACAGTTCAATCCTGCCAACTATCAAAATGTGCAAAGTACTAATTTTTCCACTTCAACATTCACATGAGACCATTGCTGAGACCCATGTGCTTCCCTGATCACATGTTCATTTGTGCAATTGAGTATTTTTGTAAGTGAAGAAAGCAGTCTACTATGTGAACCAGTCAACGGCTTTAATAGGGTACAACTCTGATCAAAATGAATGCACTGTTGGTATTTAGGAGAAACTATAGCAACAACTCACCATAGTTACATAGTAGTTAGTGTTTAACAATGCAACCTAAAGAAATTATAAATTGGATGAAAATATCAAAGCAAATGGGGGGGGGGACAATGGTCCAAAACATATATCTAGAAATGTTTAAAAAGCAGACTTCAAAAAGTGAAAAATGTTTTGAAATAAAGGTCTATGTATATTTGAGAGAAATAACAACCTGTTGGCTCCTTCTTCATCTTTTCCATGTCTACCTGTACCTCCAAGCAGGAAATTTCACGAGACTATAATAAGAAGAAAAAAAGACAACAAAGAAATCAAACAATTGAATCTCATTTTATGTTATTAATCAGAATAGCCAGCTGTGGAGAAATAGGTCATTATTTCACTTAAGCTCAGGGCAACTAAACAACAGAACTATAACCACTCTGCAATATACTATTAGCTGTAGTACATTAGTAAACTGTAGAAAGCTGTAGTACTCCCAATATTTGTCTAAATAGCCTGCTCCTGGACTATTTTAATGATTTTTTAAAAATTATTGTTGATTTTATGTTTTTGTGATTTTAGTGTATTTTTTAATGTTGGTAGCCGCCCTGAGCCCATTTGTGGGGAGGGCAGGGTATACATTGAATAAAATAAATGAATAAATAATAAATAAATTAGCTGTAGAGCCAGAACTAAATTTGCCTGGTTTACTGTGCAATCCTAAACAGAATTACTCCACTCTAAGACCATTAAATCAATGGGCTTAGACTGGAGTAATTCTGTTTAAGGTTTCACTGTTAATTACATGTAATTAATATCATTTTCAGAAGCATCTTTGATGCATTCCTTCTGGGATATTTTGTTGTAAAATTGTCTAGCCTACTCAGATATGAAAGTCTTGATTTAGCTTCTTAAAAAAATTTATTATAAACTGGACATCAGAACACCCATTTATGTATGAATGGTATATCAAATATTTCTTTAAAATTTATTTTTCCAAAACCTTTCAATACTTTAATGCAGAATGTTAATTCCTCTATTAATGCCAAGTCCTGATTTCAGTCACACCAATCATTAACATTTAATATACTGGCAAACTTCCACTCCTTTGTTCTCCCTTTTGGGGACACAAAAAACAGAAAGGGATAATTTAACATTTATCATGCTGACCTTTAATTTAATCTACAAACAAGACTCATAATGCCAGATTGGGAGCAAGAGATATTTTTAATCAAATGATAGTGCTTATTTCTTCATATACTTATTCCCAGATGGCATAAACTATACTGCCTACCACCACGTGGCAAAGAAGCACACTGTAAGCCTCATCATCATCATCATCATCATCAACAACAACAACAACAACAGCAATGTGGCAAACCTGAATGGCATCTGTAGCACCCACCTTGTGGAACAGTCTGCCTGAGGTGGCCAGAAATGGCAAATCTGAACGGCTTGTGTAATATAATTTAACTGTTGTTAACAGGAGTAGCAAACACCCAAGAAGATAGAATTAAAATTCAACAAGACCTGAATACTCTGGAGAAGTGGGCAGCTGTGAATAGGATGCAATTCAACAAAGACAAGTGTACACTATTACATCTGGGCCACAAAAATGGGAAGCACAAATACTGGATGGGGATACACTTCTGGGCAGTAGTATATGTGAAAGGGATCTTGGGGTAAGAGTGGACTGTAAACTAAATATGAGCAGTCAGTGTGATGCGGTGGCACAAAAGGCTAATTCAATCTTGGGTTGTATCAAAGGGGCTATAGCGTCGAAATCGCAGGAGGTCATAGCCCCTCTCTATACTGCCTTGGTCAGGCCACACCTGGAGTATTGTGTGCAGTTCTGGAGGCCTCACTTCAAAAAGGATGATCAGGGGTCTGGAGACTGAGCCCTATGAGGTAAGGCTGAGGGCCTTGGGAATGTTTAGTTTGGAGAAGAGGAGGTTGAGGGGAGACATGATTGCTCTCTTTAAATATTTGATAGGCTGTCATTTGGAGGAGGGCAAGGAGCTGTTCCAGTTGGCAGCAGAGGGTAGGACCCGAAGCAACGGGCTTACATTTCATGCACAAAAGTACCAGCTGGATATTAGGAAAAACTTTTTCACGGTCAGAGTAGTCCAAAAGTGGAATCAGCTGCCTAGGGATGTGGTGAGCTCCCCCTCACTGGCAGTTTTCAAGAAGAGGCTGGATGAATACTTGTCAGAGATGCTTTAGGCAAAGCAGAGATGCTTTAGGCAGGATCAGCTTTAGGCTGATCCTGCACTGGGCAGGGAGTTGGACTAGATGGTCTATATGGCCCCTTCCAACTCTATGATTCTATGATTCTATGAACTATAAAACAGTAAGCTTTAATACAATTTTCCTTACTTGGAAAGAAATGCACCTAAGAGGAAACTTTTGCCAGAATGAAAACCAAGAGTTTTATTCTACTTAGTTCAGCAGAAAGCACTTAAATGTTTCATTTTGTTTATGCACTTTTAACTTTTCCCATCAGTCATAAAGACTCTTTGGGGGCATAATGGGTTTTATTATTTGCATCTTTAATACAGTAAAGGTTGCATTGTTTCCATTGCTGAAATTGTTTATCATAGTCATGAAATAGAAGATGACTCTAATATCATAAGTTTATCAGTTCTCCCATTATTTATTTATTTATTTATTTATTTATTTATTTATTTATTTATTTATTTATTTATTTATTCAATTTATATACCGCCCATCCCAGGGGCTCTGGGCGGTGAACAGTTAAAATTGATAAAAACAAAAACTAAAATCAATATACAAATAATAAAACAAATTAACAAGGTGCAGTGGTGGGGAGAACCTTCCCCACCCCAAAGGTGGGAGGCCGACATGGCACCGCCCCCTTCAATCACCAAACGCCTGGCGGAACAGCTCTGTCTTACATATGTCCCGCTGGGCCCGGGTTTCCATTGACAGAGCGTTTCACCAGGCTGGGGCCAGGACTGAATAAGCCCTGGCCCTGGTTGAAGCGAGGCGGGCTTCCTTAGGGCCGGGGACCACAAGTAAATATTTATTCACTGATCGGAGCGATCTCCGGGGAACGTACAGGGAGAGGCGGTCCCGAAGATATGCCGGTCCCAACCCACTCAGGGCTTTAAAGGTAAGAACCAACACTTTGAATCTGATTCGGAATTCAACTGGAAGCCAGTGCAGCTGGTGCAGGACAGGTGTGATGTGTGACTGGTAAGGTATACCAGTCAGGACCCGTGCCGCCGCATTCTGGACCAGTTGTAGTTTCTGGATCAGGCCCAGGGGTAGCCCAGCGTAGAGTGAGTTACAGTAATCTAGCCTGGAGGTGACCGTTGCATGGATCACTGTAGCCAGGTCCTGGGGCGTCAGGTAGGGGGCAAGTTGCCTGATCTGACGAAGATGGAAAAATGCAGACTTGGCAACCGCCGTGACCTGGGCCTCCATCGATAGGGAGGCATCCAGGAACACACCCAGACTCTTTACCACTGGCAAAGTTGCCAGTGGTGTCCCATCCAGGGCAGGGAGCTGGATCCCAACATCTGGCAGCCCCCGTCCCAGCTGCAGGACCTCCGTCTTCACTGGGTTCAATTTCAGCCTGCTCTGTTTCAACCATGCCGTCACAGCCTCCAAAGCTCTGGCCAGATTGTCTGGGGCCGTGTCTGGCCGGCCGTCCATCAACAGAAAAAGTTGGGTGTCATCCGCGTATTGATGACAACCCAGCCCAAACCTCCGCACCAACTGGGCGAGGGGGCGCATATAGATGTTAAATAACATTGGGGAGAGTATCGCCCCTTGGGGAACCCCGCACACCAAAGGGTGACGGGCCGATAGATCTCCCCCGAGCGCCACCCTCTGTCCCCGACCCTGGAGAAAGGAGACCAGCCACTGTAAGACTGTCCCCCTAATCCCCACGTCGGCAAGGCGGCTGGCCAACAAATCATAGTCAACCGTGTCAAACGCTGCTGTGAGATCAAGTAACACAAGCAGCGCTGACCCGCCTCGATCCAGATGCCTGCGAAGGTCGTCTGTGAGGGCAACCAAGGCTGTCTCTGTCCCATGGCCAGGACGGAAGCCAGACTGGAATGGGTCCAGGACTAGAGCATCATTCAGGAATTCCTGCAGTTGTACCGCCACCCGCCCGCTCAATCACCTTGCCCAGGAACGGGAGGTTCGACACTGGGCGGTAACTGGACGGGTCGGTGGGGTCCAAAGATGGTTTTTTCAGGAGGGGCCGCACTACCGCCTCCTTTAACACTCCTGGAAAAACCCCAGAGCTCAGGGAGATGTCAACAATGGCCTCCAGATGGTCCCGTAGCCCCTCCGAGCTGGCCTTCACCAGCCAGGATGGGCAGGGGTCCAGAGGACAGGTGGTTGGCCTCATCCCCTGCAGGATCCTGTCAACATCGTCCTGAGAGAGCAGGCTGAAATGGTCTAATACGGACCCAGAAGACGGCCAAGGGGTCTCCAGTTCCCTTACTGTATCAACAGTGGGTGGCAGGCCACGGCGAAGGGACAAGATTTTACCCGCAAAATAGCTCGCAAAAGCCTCGCAGCCAATAGTTGAATTAAGAATTTGGTGGTCTCCCTGAGAGAGGGAGACCAAGGACCGAACTGTTTGAAATAATTGAGCCGGGCGTGAGCTAGTGGATGCAATGGAAGCAGCAAAGAAATCCCTCTTTGCTGCTTTCACTGCCACCTCGTAGGCTTTCATAAACGTCCTATAAGATGTTCTTGCCTCTTCGTCGCGCCCCCGCCTCCACACTCGCTCTAGTCGTCTCAGAGACTGCTTCATCTGGCGAAGCTCCTCGGTAAACCAAGGAGCTACCCGTTTGCGGGCTCGGAGAGGACGGCAGGGGGCAATAGCGTCGATGGCTTCGGAAAGACGGCCATGCCAATCATCCACCAGCTCATCTAACGTACTGCCAGGGGGCATCGGATCCCGCAGAGCCGCCTGGAAACCAATTGGATCCATAAGCCTCCGCGGGCAAGCGTAAATCCGCTCACCGCCCACCCGGGAAAGGAGCGGCATGCTCAGACGAGCCTTCAGAACAAAGTGATCTGACCATGGCACTGCATCATAGGCATCCAGGACCACCATCATCCCTGCCCCAAAAATCAAATCCAGCGTGTGACCTGCTTGATGCGTGGGAGCCGAAACAAACTGGGAGAGTCCTAGGGCTGCCATGGAGGACACCAGGTCAATGGCCTGCATGGAGGCATCATCGTCAGCATGGACGTTGAAATCCCCGAGAACCAAAAGTTTCGGGAATTCCAAGGCCCAGCTGGCCACCGCCTCCAAGAGACCAGACAGGGAAGATGCAGGTGCAGTAGGCGGTCGGTACACCACGCATATTGCCAACCTCTCCTCGGCGTCCAACACTAGGCCCACACGATCAATGCCAGTAATTTTTGGGGTGGGGAGTGGTCTGAAGGAGAAAGACTCCCGAATGAGCAAAGCCACGCCTCCCCCCCGACCACTTGTCCGGGACTGGTGGAGGACCGTATAACCTGGGGGGGCTAGTTCTTTCAAAGCGACCGTCTCGCCCTCCCTCACCCATGTCTCGGTCACGCAAGCCAGGTCCACATTCAATGCTGCAAGATAATCTTGCAGCGTTTTGGTCTTATTATTTATGGACCTGGCATTGCACAGCGCCAGTGTCGGAGAGTGGTTTAATATCCTAGCCCCACAACAGGTATATCTTGGGATGGGACGCAGATTGGAAGGGCACCGAGCCCTACCATGTCTCAATGCCCTTCCCTTCCATAATCTGCTCCCACCACCATACCTCCCGCGTCCCCGGATCACTGGGATCCCCGACCCCAAGCCGGCCTCCTCACCAATGAACATAGTGCTAACCCACCACCCTCACAAAATCAACAGCCCACCAACTATCACAGACTAAGCTATCAAACATACACAACCCCAATACCCTACCAAATTAACAACATAGACTACAGTAACTAATACACATAGTATAAAAACAATAAACAGTAACAAGGCGAGCAGTCCCCTAGCAGCAATCTTATAGGCTGGAGCAACAAGGGGCGGGGCCGGGCAGATGGAAAGCCCAGCCCTTGATGGAAGCAGCTCCCTTAGCAGCAGCAGCAGCAGCAGCAGTGCAGGCTACAACAACCTTTGTAGGCTGGAGCAACAAGGGGCGGGGCCAGGCAGATGGAAAGCCCAGCCCTTGATGGAAGCAGCTCCCTTGGCAGCAGCAGCAGCAGCAGCAGTGCAGGCTACAACAACCTTTGTAGGCTGAAGCAACAAGGGGCGGGGCCAGGCAGATGGAAAGCCCAGCCCTTGATGGAAGCAGCTCCCTTGGCAGCAGCAGCAGCAGCAGTGCAGGCTACAACAACCTTTGTAGGCTGGAGCAACAAGGGGCGGGGCCGGGCAGATGGAAAGCCCAGCCCTTGATGGAAACAGCTCCCTTGGCAGCAGCAGCAGCAGCAGTGCAGGCTACAACAACCTTTGTAGGCTGGAGCAACAAGGGGCGGGGCCAGGCAGATGGAAAGCCCAGCCCTTGATGGAAGCAGCTCCCTTGGCAGCAGCAGCAGCAGCAGCAGTGCAGGCTACAACAACCTTTGTAGGCTGGAGCAACAAGGGGCGGGGCCGGGCAGATGGAAAGCCCAGCCCTTGATGGAAGCAGCTCCCTTGGCGGCAGCAGCAGCAGCAGTGCAGGCTACAACAACCTTTGTAGACTGGAGCAACAAGGGGCGGGGCCAGGCAGATGGAAAGCCCAGCCCTTGATGGAAGCAGCTCCCTTGGCGGCAGCAGCAGCAGCAGTGCAGGCTACAACAACCTTTGTAGGCTGGAGCAACAAGGGGCGGGGCCGGGCAGATGGAAAGCCCAGCCCTTGATGGAAACAGCTCCCTTGGCAGCAGCAGCAGCAGCAGTGCAGGCTACAACAACCTTTGTAGGCTGGAGCAACAAGGGGCGGGGCCAGGCAGATGGAAAGCCCAGCCCTTGATGGAAGCAGCTCCCTTGGCAGCATTAGCTGATAGACTTTGCAGCTGTGACACAGGGAGCCTTGACACTGCTCTATTGTTTGTTCAATTGCCCAAAATTCCATAGGTAGAGGACTAAGTTTGTTTCTCCCTTTGTAAAGGATCTGGCCTGTGTCCCAGCCCGTTATAAGCTACAGATCCTTTTAGCTGGAAATGATCATAATATTACTCTAGCAGTAGCCAAATTCTTCTCCTATTTGATTAAATCTAATAGATAGCCCGATCTGGACAACTCGATGTTCCAGCTGGAAGAAGTAGATCCCTATCCCACCACACACAAAGAGATGGGCATGAACAGCAATACGAACTAAAAAAAACCCCATGAACAGCCCAATCTGCTGTTTGCGAACAAGCTGTTCGTGAGGACCCATTCTAAACTAACAGGTGGTAGTTGCAAGCCTCGTTCGTTGTTGTTCGTTGCTGTTCGTCAAGCCAGACAGCTTTTATAAAGGGAACAGGACTGTAGTTTATGCCACTGTTTATGGTATGTATTATGTTTATGATATATATTATGCTGTTCATTCTTCATAGTTCTTCATTCTAATTCTGTACTTCCATTCTCTGCATTGTTTGACATATCATGTCTGATACTTTTTTGTATTGTTTCTAATTTTCTGTAATTGTACTTCTATTGCACTGCTTATTAGATTTCATGCTTTTTCATTACATTGTGTTATACCATGTAATGGTGTAAAATCTGCCTTGAATATCAGTGAGAAAGGCAGTCTGTAAATAAATGCACATTATTTTATATATTGCGTTATTGTCCTTGATTCTGGGTTTTATGCTAATCAGAAGTGCTACCAAGAAAAACAGATATGTAATTGAGTGGGATTCTGCAAAATTCAGACTCTGTCCTATGTGCTAACTCTTCTAATACCCCAAGCTATTGACTGGAATAACAATATAACAGTGATATCCTAAGCAGAGGTATACCCTTCTAAATCCACTTAATTCACTGGGGTTAGAAGGTGGTCACATTTTATTTCTTAAAATATTTATACTATGCCTTATTTCCTTGGACTAAATGTGGCTAAGGATGCATTCTAAGAAAACTAAGCCATGGGACAAATGGCTTATGTGTTTTCAGTATGTTGAAATAGGCACCTGAATCCTTTAATAACCTCCATATAGAAAGGTCCTATGTTTGACTATTTTGTTTTCTCCTAACCGTATAGCTTGATGGGCTGCAAGCTCCCTTGGCACATAAAGCAAAGTGGTAACAGAACCCAGAAAAGTCATAGCCATATGCCCACAGCCACAATATGATAGAAGAGGGAATCATTTTTAAAAATGAAATTACCACTAATACGCCATTAGTAACAATTTTTTCAAGAGGAACTGGGCTGCAAGACAAAATGAAAACATTTGACATGTTATAACTGGCCTGCAATAACTCAACTGGCATATTTAGTTGTTAACATTTTCCACCTAGGTTAAAGTTCTATCATCCTTTCTGATACAAACAAATACTAGAAATTATTTAAATCCTAGTAATCTGATAATTATTGCACTAGGTTTTCACAGCACAGAATTTTGCCAGTTCATAAGAAATCTAGAATGCCATTTTTTTGGTCTGACATGTAACATAATTCTGCTAATTTACTTTTATGATAATATATATTTTGGAAAATGTGGTATAGCTGCATTTACTTACTTGGTCTCCAGTCTAAACTCCACCTCTAGCTCTTCTTGAATCTGCAAAAAGAAAAAAAGTGGGATGCTCTGGGATTCCCTCCAGCTAACAGTATGAGAGGCAAGAAATCATAACCACTGGAGTGTTGATTTGAATCTCTGCTTTTCAAACTGTGTTCTGAGAAATTATGGAGCTTTTATGGAAAATTCCACAGTAATGTGAATTAGCTTCCCTGAAAATCATTGCTCACAACCAACTTCCTTTAGAATATCCAGCTATAGGGGAGTGCCGGGTATGGTCTGGGATCTATTGGTCATATAGAGCAATAGTGAGACTAGCCTTCCATACAAACGGACACTAACACTAGAATGTTCTCAATGTAAATGAATTTCAAAGGTAGATGTGTAGGATTTCCTACACAAACTAGTATGGAAAGGACGCCCATAAGTTTGAAAACAACTGGGTTGCTGTGGAAAATGTATGTTCAGATCCCAGGTCAACAGCCTTGGGTGGTGTATTGTCGAAGGCTTTCACGGCCGGAGAACGATGGTTGTTGTGGGTTTTCCGGGCTGTATTGCCGTGGTCTTGGCATTGTAGTTCCTGATGTTTCGCCAGCAGCTGTGGCTGGCATCTTCAGAGGTGTAGCACCAAAAGCCTTGGGTGGCTTCAGACAAAATCACTTTTAACTTTCAGTTGTTGAGAGAAAATTGATACATCTCCCTCAAATATAGATATAACAAACAACAAATACATCTTTCATCATCAGAAGTGAGCATGTACATATTCATATAATGATAGATTTAACTTCTTGGAGAAATGGTAGGAAGTAGAAGTAAAAATATACCAGAAACATTGTACCAATGAATGTTTGTTTGATAATCCATGCTGTGCTATTGCTGTTAGGACAAATACTCATTCCAGTAGTTGCTTCCTCCATCAACAATACCTGTATTACATTTAATCTGTTCCCTTGTATTTGAGATCCTAGAATTAAGTTTTAAGAATACCAGGGCAAGGCAACTAGAATCTCTGGCCTTCATGCCAACCCTTGACTCCAGCTCTAATGGTGGCAAAACAGCAGCCATTGGCTTAAATGATCTCTCTAATGTTCTTTAACATCTCTACATGAAGTACCTGGAGATTTGGAGTATAGTGCCATCAGTATGGCTTGCTAACTAAGCCTAGGAGAGATTGAAAACCCAAAACTATTGTTTGGAAGCAATGAAGAATTGGATACTGACAAACAAACTGAACCTTAATTGAATTAAGATAGGTGCAAAGTTGGCTGGGGGTGAAGCCCAGCCAGCATTAGATGTAGAGCTCGCTCTACATGGAGAAGCACTGCTGCCACCTGTTTATCCAATAGGAGGCCTATGTCCAAGAGAATCCTCTGTTCGTATCTCAAGACTGTAACGTCATCCAGAACAGAAGATAAACTATTTCCCGAGTCAGACCTTCCCTCACCAGTAGCATCTCTGTTTTGTTGGGATTAACTTTCAGTTTGTTAACCCTCATCCATTCTGAAATTACATCGAGGCACCTGTTCAGAGTTTCCACAGCCCCCCTTTGGTGCTGAGTAGAGATAGGCACGAACCAAAATACAAACCAAAGTTCGTGATGAACCAGGACAGTTCATGGTTCACAAACTAGTGGTTCATCAGAGCCCATTTCTGATGAACCACCATGAACTTTAGACTGGGTCATTTGGTTCGTTTTTTGCTTTGTCACTGCACCGATCAGTCAGTTTCCTAGGCAACAGGGGATGAACTTCCTGCAAACCTTCTGCTGGCCCAGAAGCGATGGTTTGCTGACCTGGATGTGACATTTTCACGAACCAAATGAACCAGTTCACAAACCAGGGCAGGTTCATGAAAGTTCATGGTTCGTGGTTCGTGAAATGCGACAAACCACGAACTGCACGGTTCTTTTTTTCCCGGTTCATGCCCATCTCTAGTGCTGAGTCTATTAATGTTGTTCTGTTTCTCAGGAACTTTTCACATTGCTGATTTATTAGGGTAGACTGGGTTATGGCTTGTATTGCAACTGCTGCTTTTTACTCATATTTTCCCATTGTTTTATCCTTGATTTTATTTAATTTTTTCATATTTCATTTTATCTCAACTTGCCTTACAAAACAGCAGATTTTAAGAACCTTAAAAACATCCTAGCAGTCCATTAACAAGATAAATACAACAGTCAGGTTAAAATCTGCAAACCCTCCTTCCCCACCCAGTTTATCTTCCTCCAAACTCACTTTGTAACAGAACTGGTTTGATTAGTTGTGTTTTAATTATTTTTGTGTCGAGGCCATAGTATGTATTATTTTTACTTACTATAATCTCCTTGAGTGATTTTCAAGTAAAATGTCAGGGAATAAATGTTCTAAAAATAAAATTACTACCTCATTTGTTGCTTCCAAAGACCATTCAAATACTATATTAAATATGTGCCCACCAACCAAAATTTCCCTCAACTAGTGATACTAAGGCAGTATTGTTCTGACATCTGGGAACACATTTTCAAAATATGTTTCAAGCTTACATCTTCATTACTACAATATTTTATGAATTTGGGTTTTTTAAAAAAAAGATAAAATCTCTGTTCACAGGGAACAGAATATATATAGAACATGGTAGGTGGGTATTGAGGGTACCTCAGTTCAAGCATCCTGTTTACAGTAGTGGCTGACTAGGTCCTTCTGAGAAGCCTACATACAGGGCATGAAATCAACAGCCCTTTCCCATTATATGTCCCCTACATCAGCTCTCCAGAAGTATACCGCCTCTGACCTTAGAAATTCCATTGAGCTATAATGTCCATTCTAGCCCATTCTTTGTGTGATACATTTGACTATTTGAGTGTCTGTAGAGTGAAATGAATCAACCAAAAACTTTGTGTTGAGGAATTCCTACTCATTCTTAGTGAGCACAACTCACTACTCAGCAAACAAAAAAATGCAAGATGATTCCAGAGAAGCTGGAGCCATAGCTTGTGAGCTCTTGCACATGTTGCTGGCCTCTCCAGAATCCTTCCACATACCAGTTCCCTCTTTTCTCTATCCTAATTCTTCTTCACCCACCAGATGTAAATTCCTTTCAGCCCCCCTTGATTGATTTGGGATGACTGACTATCCTCAGTCTATGACCAGATACAATGGATAAGGTTAAGGGGGAGGGAACAAGGTGAATTGGGAGATTTGGGTGTAGGATGAGGAGAGGTGAGGAGGGCAAATAAGGCAGGGAGATATAGTTGGGAGAACGAAAAGTATTTTTCTCTTCACTTTTGGTCTACTATCATTGCCCCACCATTCTTTGTGAGTCCCCACTTAATAACATCTTTCTAATGCTGCGTAATTTCTTACTTTTGGGTCCAATGGAAATGTGAGGCAAATAGTTTCTCCAAGCTGAATTTTAGAAACATCAAAAAGAATAGTGAGAAGGTGATCATCCAGGAAGCAGTTATCTTCATCATGAACCATCAACTCTAAAACATTCTGAGAAAATAAGTAAATTTACTTTTAATGTTTTGATCATGGATCACAAAGCCCAATTAATTCAATTTTGTTCTCTGCATAAATTAGAGAGGAAGGATTTGGCATTATATGTGAACTGGCCCACAGAGTTTATGCCTTACTTTGACTGCCTTCTGTATCCTAAAGGTGAAGGTTTCATTCCACAATGGATCCTGGCAGTCCTTGATAGTCTTGGTCTGAACCCTTTCAAATGAAGCCGTTGGCAGGAACAAGCTCACATAGCAATTAGACTGGATAACTGTTTCCAAAAGCAAAATATAACAATCATTTTTCAGGATATATTAAATCATACATCTTTAACTTTTACCAATATCAAGATAATACTAATATATAAATGGAAAATACATAGAAAACATCACTTGTTCTTTATTTCAAACCACCTCAGTTTTCCTCATGAATTTGTAGTTAGAGTGCGATAATGAAAATCTATAATATCATCTTGAGAAAAGCACAAGGCAACTTGATGTAACTACAATGGAATCCTTGAAGGACAAATGGGAAAATGTTTTTATTAAAATATTTATATCCCACCTTACCTCCATAGACTCAAGGTGGCTAACAAAGCAACAAGCATAAAATGCAACAGAACAATCGGCAATATAAAAGCACCACAGCCTGATCTAAAACCAATTTACCTTCTACTAAATGCCCTTTAGAAATAGGACAGTTGTACACACTTTCCTGAATGCAGAAAATGAGAGTGCTCTCTGGATCCACTTTGGTAAATCATTCCTGCAACCCAAAAGGCCCACAACTCGATTGTTATCAGATGGACAGTTCTCAGACAGAGCATCACTAGAGATGGGTACAAACAGGAAAAAAAATGTACATGATGTTCGTTGTTCATTGCCATCCACGAACAGGGACTCACGAACAACCATGAACATGGCCCTGTTAATGAACATATTCGTGGTTGGCTGTTCATGGGGGCCAGCAGGCTCTCCTCCAGCCATCATCCAAGTCAAGACCCCTACTGCACCACTCCCAGAAACCTGACCTAAGCAGGCAGCAGGAAATGTACCAATAATAAATAATAGCTTGGCCCCAGAGCCTGGCAGCAGCCCTGGAACTTGAAGAGGTAAATCCCTACTGCACCACTCCCAGAAACCTGACCTGAGCAGGCACCAGGAAAGGTACCAATAATAAATAATAGCTTGGCCCAGAGCCTGGCAGCAGCCCTGGGACTTGAAGGGGTAGATCCCTATCCCACCACACACAAAGAAAATTTAAGCTCCAATGCACTCTTTCTATCAAAATGCCAACAGCAGCTGTCTCTCCCTCCACATTTGGAGCTCCACACTTGAAAGTAAGACCTGCCTATCAAGCTAAATTGGGCTTAGATTGGGGTTTCCAGGGAAACAGCAGGAGTTCAGACAGAGTTCAGACAACCCCTGCCTAAGTTGCCAAGGGAATTGATTGCAGGTGCCAGACTGTCTGGCTTGACGAACAGCAATGAACAGCAGTGAACGAGGCTTGCAATGACCACCTATTTGTTTAGAATGGGACCTTGTGAACAGCTTGTTTGCGAACAGCAGATTGGGCTTTCCGTGGCTTTTTTTTGGTTCGTATTGCTGTTCGTGCCCATCTCTAAGCATCACTAGGAGCTATTATGGTGGCTATGGATCCCACCCATGGCTGTCTGAACCTCCAGAATTGCCCACAATTTTAGAGTGCTGTAGATGAATGTGTAAACTAGAGTTACAGGAGAGACGCCAGAGTGCACACCTCCTGGCCCAACGCCAGCTGCTTTAGGATAGCAACAGTGAGAAGCTGAAGGACAAACCCCGAGCAGCTGGCTACAAATGCAGCCCTTCTACACAGGGCAGTAAAACCAGCCAAGGGGAAGCAACACATTGGAATCCTGCTGCTACTGCGACCTCTCCATTGAACCTTGCCTTGTTACTGTGACCTTCGGAACATGCCCTGACTCTGCCTTCATCTAGCCATCGAACTTACGGTAACTGACCTTCAGTCCTCCAGACTTGGCTATTCAGACTCACCCTTGGCTTGTGACTCAGTGCTCTGACCTTGGAACGGATTTTGACCGCTCTGCTTGGTCTGGCACTTTGGCCTGGCCCCTGACACGTGTTCTGCTCCCCCCCCCCCCGTCTTTTCAAGTGCTGAAATAATAGCAAGAGGTTTGAAAAGTTGTATAAGGAACAAGATTCCATGGTGCCACAGCAGCTATTTTTAAATAGCTAAATTCGCATCTAAAATCATGTAGGTAGCTATGGGTTGGAGCTACGGCCATCTTAACATGTACTTTAGCTCTAGGAAAAGGTTCTCTGAACAGCACATAAGCTGTGGTTAATAATAGTATGAGGGCCTGAAAGTAGCAAGCAGTGCTTTGATTTAAGTCAGAAGCAAGTAAGTAATCAGTGCAATTGATGAAGCATGGATGATATATGTTTGTTTAAAATATTTGTTAGCTAGCTTTCTACTATGCAGGAACTCAAGGTGGCTTACAATATAAATAAGGTGGGTAACCATGTTAGTCTGTCTGTAGCAACAGAAAAGAGCACGAGTCCAGTAGCACCTATACGACTAACAAGATTAGTGGTAGGGTATGAGCTTTCGTGAGCCATAGCACACTTCTTCAGATAGTATCTGAAGAAGTGAGCTGTGACTCAAGAAAGCTCATATCTGAAGACATGAGCTGTGGCTCTTGAAAGCTCATATCCTACCACTAATTTTGTTAGTCTTATAGGTGCTACTGGACTCTTGCTCTTTTCTATTAATATAAATAAAATTAATCACATATTAAAACAAAGTTTAAAAACAACGCAGTTTAGGACTACCAGTAACATAACATCAAAATTATGTTCCAAGTAGGTAAGCCCATTCAGAAATCTTGCTGCCTGAAATAGGTTCGTGAAAATTTTTCACCCAGAAATACTTACAGCTGCTCTGTCCAAACCTTCTCAGTCACCTGCCCCAAAAGAAGAGACTGGACATAGGTCAGTAATTGCCAACATCTATTTTTCCCAAACATGACTTCTTAAGAAAAGGTCTAATCATGCTTACAGATGCTGCTGGTTCCATTCATTCCATTTTGCTCCTGATAACAATCTAACTGCAGCATTTTGCAGAAGTTGACTTTTCTTCCTGAGTGGTCCCCTGTCCATTCTTGAGATTCCTGTGACATGGGTTCACATAACCAGAGCAGCTGGGTCAAACTATGGAAACAACCTCTAAGCCAGATGTGTCATCCAGGGAATACTATGATATTTTCAGTCAGCTAGTACCAGTTCAGTACTATAAATGCATCCACGCAAGTATAGCAGTAGCTGCACAGTATCCAAACAACTTATTTGCCAGTGCTTCATTTTACATTGATTGCCCATTATCACATGCATAATTAGAAATAACTGTTTTGGTTCACAAGTATTTCCTGCAAGTCAAGGAAGCAAATACTGGTTTTGTTACAGGATCTAATTTGATTAATAGATACCTCTGGTCCACTAACTTTGTTTCCATAATATCTGCAGACAATGATGCTGATGTTTGCCTGCAATATGCCTTCAGGGATAGGGTGGTTTAAAATTTTAGCAAATGAATAAACTATTATTTTCCCATTGATATCTCAAGAGTGGGAGTGAATCAGGATATTTTTCTGACAGTCCATTGAGTCACTGATATATTGACTCCATGAGTCATAGATATAGTGACTTCTGCATTTTTTAGAACACACACACAAACATGCGCAAACACATACTGTTGAATAATTGGCTGCTGTAAGCAAATAATATTAACGTGGCCGTGATCAGTAATCTGACAAGATGCTTTGTTTCCAAGAGTGCCATCCTAAGTAGAGATGGGCACGAACCTGAATACAACCCAAAAAACACCAGTAGTTTGTGCGAACCAGTAGTTTGTGGAAGCTCCTTTCCACGAACTTCCAAGAACTGGTTACTGGTTTGTTTGGGTTGTATTGGTTTTGGAGAGGGGCAGTTTAAATGGCCACTTCCCCAAGGAAATGGCCATTTAAACTTTTCCTGCTGGTTGCAAGCAGGTCCCTTTAAACTATCAGCTGGCAGGTGGCGGGGGGGGGATCCCCCCTTCACCACCTGCCAGCTGATAGTTTAAAGGAATCTGTTGCTTGCAAGTGGCAGGGCCCTTTAAACAGCCCACAAACCCCAGCCCCACCAGCAGGTCCCTTTAAACTATCAGCTGGCAGGCAGCGAGGGGGGTTCTCCCCCTGCCATCTGCCAGCTGATAGTTTAAAGGGACCTGCCACTTGCAAGGCAGGAAAGGGCCCTTTAAACTATTAAATGCCCCTTTCCCTGCTGCTGCTAAGCGGCCAGAAAGGGGCATTTAAACCCCACAAACCATGAACTGGTTCGTAACTGGCCCCAGTTCCGTGCCAGTTCGTGAAAACCCAAGAACCACAAAGCTCATGGTTCGGGGGGGTTTTGGTTCATGCCCATGTCTAATTTTAAGTAAAGTGATACCCTTCTACGCCTGTATACGTATCTAAAGGAGATTTCCTAGCTGCATATAATAGTTTAAAACCAACTCTTCAGAGGACCCAAGATATTAATAAACCTAATCAGCCTCCCCCGCGCGCCCCCCTCATGCGCGCGCACACACACTTTTTGTAATATTGGGAATTCTCAGCACATCAGAATAAAGCACTAAATTGTCTATATAATTTACAGCAGAAGGCACCTTGTCTGCTATTGCAAGGCTAAGGGCAACTTTAAAATGTACCATAGCAAGTGAGATCTGCAGAATTGCAGAATTGATTTCCCCCATTATGTAAAAAAGTTCTCTGCACCTGAAAAGCTATCACATTATACGGAAGGCCAATGCTCTCCTTCAATGGTCAGCATTTCCCTTGCTTTGCTAGCTTTCTATGTACATTTTTTTTAACATAGGGAGCCACTCATAGATTTATTTTCTAGAGAAGCTTGAGAGACGAACCTGAAGAATTATAATCTGCACTCACAAAATTATTACAAGGCATCTCCGGAAGACAAAAAAAAGGACAAAAAACAGGAGCTGTTTAACCATTGTTTGTGGCCATTGACAAACTTGAAGGTAAGCACATTTCTGCCCAAATAGTGGCAGAGGCAGTTTTGTACCCATCTCTGTCAGAGAATTGGAGGCACCAGACACTGGGGGTGGGGAAAGAGGGAAGTCTGCCTTGTACAATGCAGCTAATGAAAGGGCTGAGGCTACTTAAAGCAATTCTCTCATTGTTTAGCCAGGATAACGGACCTTTTTCACCTGCTTCATGTTGTTGAGAGGTTGGGTATTATAAATAGGCCTGATCCAAGGGGTTGGTGAGACTCTAACTGGGGTTGGTAGGATTAGCGTGGGTGAGGTACTTGTTACTTAATTAGACTGGCAAGCAGTCTGAGGAATGCATGGATACAGGGAGGCAAACCAGCCACTGAAGGCTGCATGGTCCCAGAGGACTGCTGGGGGTTAATATTAAGATTCAGTGCTCGAATCTTGACATTGCATGACATGGAAAGATGGGACTGAGGGGCAACATCTGCACAAGTTTGGTCCAGGCAAGGAAAAACCATCATGGCCTGTGTCCATGTGAACTTAGAGCCAAGGCAGGTTGCCCAAATGCTGGCAAACCCACTGGGCAGCCTCTTCAGGAGTGGGAGAGTTTAATGTGCAGTTCATATTGTAATTAATAAAATCTGTTTTAACCCACACATTTTGTCTGGTGTATTCATTTCAGGGTATGAGGCAAGGACAGTTGCTGTACAGAATCCCTTAAGAAGTAAGTGTTATCAGGGATTTTGTGAAAACACAAGGATACTCACATATCTCAGCCCTTTGTAGATTTTTTATTTGTATGATTTTCACAGACAGCAAGTTGCAGGGAAATTCCATCTGCAAAATAATGTCAAAAATGTTTTATTGAACTAGGTGTAATTGTCCAAAGATATATTACTTATTGGTTCAGCTTCCAAAGCACTGCAAGAGATTACAGAGAACAAGGACCAATGTGGTATAGTGTTTGAAGTGTTCGGCTAGGACTGATGACATTGGACCAGTCATTCTCTTTCAGCCTCAGGAACTTCATAGGATTGTTGTAAGGATAAAATATGGAAGGGTAAGCCCAAGCTCCTTAGAGGAAGATAAAAAATGTACTAGAGTGATAAATGCTTACAAATGTGATCATAGTGAGCCGTTTTTTGGTTGGAGCTGCCTTATTAACCTGAGAAGAAGACTAGGTTTTTCCAAGAAGTGTCAGTAAAAAAAATAGGGTGAGGTTCTTAAATTTTCATGTTACAGATATGTACAGTAATAAAAAACCCTTTTTTGTGTAACTTTTTAAAGAGGTAGAGTCATCTACCAATCCTTTGAGGTAAATATTATACAGTTAGAAAAACAATGAGGTGTCATGGAAAATGGCTATCTGCTTCAAGCTACGCCATCACCTCCAAAATACCTATTACAACTTAATCCACATAACAACAACATTCAATTTATACTCTGCCCTTCAGGTCAACTTAATGCTAGATAAGATCTCTAAGGATCTTATATAGCTCCCTCACAGCTGCTCTTCCAAATCTCAATCTCCTTCTGATTTCCTCGTTACAGTCTCCCTGTTGGTTGATGATTGAGCCAAGGAATAGAAAATCTTGGACAATATCTCGTCCAACTTTGTTTCCAATGTCTTATCAACTTTAAAATTGTGTAACTCTTCAGTAATAATAATAATAATAACATTCGATTTATATACCGCCCTTCAGGACAACTTAATGCCCACTCAGAGCAGTTTACAAAGTGTTATTATTATTACCATGGCCAAGTAATGGCCAAGCCAGGAAACGGTTAAAATGCTGCCACTTCATTCCCTCCTGGCAGCTTTCCTGCTGATTTGTTTTGCAAAATTGCTTGGTGTTTTTTACTCTTTGACATTAGGAAGGGGAAAACAGCCATTTAACCCTTTCCTGGCTTTTAAAGCCAGCAGGGAATAAGCAGCAATGTTAGGAGTAGTTCCTAGCTTTGAAAAAAGAGAGAGTGCATGCATACCCCGGAGGAAGGAAATGAATAGAGAAGCAGCCTTGCATCACTTTACTGATAAAAATGGTGGAAAAGAAGTTCAGAGAGCTGAGGACGGTGGGAGTGGTTGCTGGTGGACAGACCAATCAGCTTCTAGGGGAAAGGAAGGGGGGCATGAGGAGCATAATGGGAGTTTTTTACTCTGCACAGATATAACACGCTCCAGCAGTGACTGGACATCAGCTTTAAAAAAATCACAGCATGTGCACAGGGCAAAAACTGGGAGAAAGATGGACAAAACCCATTTCTGCTTCCCATGGCTCCCTTGCACATGTGGAACTCTGGAGAACATGGGAAGCAGAATAGATTTAGAAATGCTCTAAAATGACCATGCAGAAAACACCAGGGGGTGGGGAAGGAGTTAGAGAGGCCAGGGGCTGCCTCATACTCTACAGGAGATATGGGACATGGGGAGAGCTAAAGTTTTTAGGGTGCTTCTTCATTGTTGGGCATTCCTTCTTAGTGTTTTTGCAGTTCTGATGACTGCCCACTGTATGTTGTTATGTGAGGGGGTAGTGATCTGCTGAGTTTGGATGGAGCTTCTTTGCAAGTAGCAAGGATTAGAATGATTTTATTCTGGTCTTTTGTGGGGAGATACTTGGTGCGGCAGCCATAAGCACAGCTTGGGTCTCTACCAAGCTCAAGTGTCTCCACTCTACCTTCAAAAATCTCTATACTCTGTACAGTCTCACCTTCTCCCACCTATCAATGCAATGATAGGAAAAAGGAGGAAATACACAGGAACAAGCCCTTCCATACCTCCCATTCCGTCCCAACACAGCAACGAAGTCTATCATTGTCTCTCAGCCCCCTGTGGGGACTAAGTGGGAACAGAGGTATTGTGTTGCATCCAAATCTTTCCAGATAAGTATTCCATGTGGAAGGACCAATCTGGTCAGATTTTCAGACTTCACAGCAATTGAACCACCATATCGTTTGCTTTGCCTCTTCTGTTTCATTAAACGTTGGATTAACAGTTTTAACCTGTCCAGTCTCCCACTTTTACTAGTAGAAAATAGAGAAAAGAAAGACTAAGGTGATACCCTCCCCACACTTCTGATGAACAAAACTAAAAGATCCCCTACCCCCTCCTCCCTTTGAGATCTGAGACCCATTGATGGAAACCATGTGCCAATGGGTAAGTAGGGCCCAATGAAAAGCATCATGGAATGCAAAGTTGTAGTCTACTTTTTTTGTCTAACACATTTGACATTAAGAACTTTAGGAGAACTGCAGGCACTCAGGTGCAGAGGGCATTAAGGCAAATGCCTGTGTTAGCAGTCAACCCTGACCCTTATGCTAATAGGGAAGCTTGACTAAGGCGATATCATAAGCCTCTTTCCTCAAGTGTTTTAAACACAGAAACACTGCCTGGCGAGGCAGGAAATAGCTGCCAACCCCCAGCCAGGAGCTGAAAAATTACTGGCACGTGAGTCATGAGGCAAGATTAGCTTTCAGCCCCAAACCTTCAGAGATGTGCAAAGATCTTAAGACGAAGGGTCCTCCAGAAGTTCCTGATCACCTCCATACCCTGCTGATCTTCCCTTATCCACTCTCCCCATCTGGGCTATTCAGGGATCTGATAAGCCCCAGCCCTCCGGCCACCATGGGTTATCGAGCAGCTTCTACCTTTAGTAACACCCAGGAAGGTTTAATCAAGATTGGAGAAGAGCAAATGTTATCCCAATCTTGAAGAAAGGGAGGAAGGATGACCCAGGAAACTACAGGCCGGTCAGTCTGACTTCTGTTGCTGGGAAGATATTAGAACAGATTTTAAAGGGATCCTGCCAGACCAACCTGGTTTCCTTCTTTGATCGAGTGACCAGCTTACTGGATCGGGGGAACTCTGTTGACGTGATTTATCTGGATTTCAGTAAAGCTTTTGATAAGGTCCCCTATGACATTCTGATGGGCAAACTGGAAGACTGTGGAGTAGACTATAGGACAGTTCAGTGGATAGGGAACTGGTTGGAGGACCGCACTCAAAGAGTGGTGGTCAACAGCGTTTCATCAGATTGGAGGGAGGTGTCCAGTGGGGTGCCGCAGGGCTCGGTTTTGGGCCCGATACTTTTCAATATTTTTACCAATGATCTGGATGAAGGAGTGGAAGGGCTGCTCATTAAATTTGCTGATGATACCAAATTGGGAGCGGTAGCAAACACCCAAGAAGATAGAATTAAAATTCAACAAGACCTGAATACTCTGGAGAAGTGGGCAGCTGTGAATAGGATGCAAGTCAACAAAGACAAGTGCACAGTATTACATCTGGGCCACAAAAATGGGAAGCACAAATACTGGATGGGGGATACACTTCTGGGCAGTAGTATATGTGAAAGGGATCTTGGGGTAAGAGTGGACTGTAAACTGAATATGAGCAGTCAGTGTGATGCGGTGGCAAAAAAGGCTAATTCAATCCTGGGTTGTATCAAAGGGGCCATAGCATCGAAATCGCAGGAGGTCATAGCCCCTCTCTATACTGCCTTGGTCAGGCCACACCTGGAGTATTGTGTGCAGTTCTGGAGGCCTCACTTCAAAAAGGATGTGGACAAAATCGAGAGGGTGCAGAGGAGAGCGACGAGGATGATCAGGGGTCTGGAGACTGAGCCCTACAAGGAAAGGCTGAGGGCCTTGGGAATGTTTAGTTTGGAGAAGAGGAGGTTGAGGGGCAACATGATTGCTCTCTTTGAAAATTTGAAAGGCTGTCATTTGGAGGAGGGCAGGGAGCTGTTCCAGTTGGCAGCAGAGGGTAGGACCCGAAGCAATGGGCTAAAACTACATGCACAAAGGTACCGACTGGATATTAGGAAAAGCTTTTTCACCGTCAGAGTAGTTCAAAAGTGGACTCAGCTGCCTAGGGAGGTGGTGAGCTCCCCCTCACTGGCAGTTTTCAAGAAGAGGCTGGATGAATACTTATCAGAGATGCTTTAGGCTGATCCTGCACTGGGCAGGGGGTTGGACTAGATGGTTTGTATGGCCCCTTCCAACTCTATGATTCTATGATTCTATGAAACCTTTTCCATTTTTAATGTCTTATCCCGAGACAGCCATTAAGTTATTGTTTGGGGGCAGAAGATGTCATCCTGCCCCAGGGCACATTCCACAATATAATTGAGCTTCCCTTCACCATTGTTGTTTATGCATGTTCTTGGATCCAACGCCCACCCACCAATGTGTGCCTGAGCCTCTCTTCATGCCGCGGAGCACTGGTCGCTCAACACTGCTACCTCACGGACATCCCCTCTTCTAGACTGGCAGTTATCATTCAATCCTGCATTCCTCTCCATTTTCCCTCCCTGTTTCTTAACTAGCTCTGTGTGTATGCTGTGCGTGTTCTTTGCATGTTTGCCTTTCTACTTCCCCTTAATAAAACCATTTTTTGGGAACATCTACTTGTCTTTATTAAGAGTTCTCTAGTGGAATGATCCTCATATAGGTGGAGAAATCTCACATAGTTACCCCCAACACACACGGCTTCTCCTTGTATGCTAATTCCCCCAAATCACAAGGATACCACCTTTAGGGCAACACCAGTCACTTCCTTTTGCAGTCTGTCCAACTGGTCCACTGAGAGTGAAGATGCTGTGAATAAGGGCATTAGACAAACTACACCTCACATTAAGCCCAGAAAGAATTCTCCTCTGTTTCTGGGATTTTCAGTTCTGAAGTTCAAAGCAAGATAAAAGATCAGCGCTGAGATGACAGAGCTGAGACTGATCCCACTGGCTCCTTCCCTTTCTTCCATTCACAGGTTAACTTAAAAAAGAAAAACAGGAAATCCTCCAGGATGAGTGCAAATGATTATTAATGGAAATAAAGGGAGAATTATAGCCTGAAAAAAAATCTTAGGAAAAGATTTGGTCTGGAATGAAAATCTCCTGGAGGAAAGACACAGATTATCCAGGTTATCCAGCAGCAACATGGCACTGATCGACCTTCCCTGCCCCTCCCTTCAAGGCGGAATGGACAGTTGGTCACTGTGAGAATAAGTGTCACTGGAAGGGGTGGAAGAAGAAGTTGTCTGTTGACCAATCAAACTTCGATAAAGCCCTGGAAGACTTCACTCATTGTCTTTCAGGGCTAGATGTTCTCTCTTTCTGTGTAAATGGTAAACACAATAATAAATGAAGCTATTATTTATTATTGGTACCTTTCCTGCTGCCTGCTCAGGTAGGGTTTCTGGGAGTGGTGCAGTAGGGATATACCCTTTCAAGTTCCAGGGCTGTTGCCAGGCTCTGGGGCCAAGCTATTATTTATTATTGATACATTTCCTATTGCCTGCTCAGGTAGGGTTTCTGGGAGTGGTGCAGTAGGGATCTTGATGGCTGGAGGAGAGCCTTCTGGCCCCCACGAACAACGAACATGTTCATGACAGGATCATGTTTGTCAGTGTTCCTTGTTCATTGTTCGTGGATGGCAATGAACAACGAACAACATTGTTCATTTTTTTTCTGTTCATGCCCATTTCTAGTCATGACTTTCCAGAGGAATTTACCTTTGCCGCTAGACAAGGGTGTAGAGTGGTAAACTATATGTTGATTCCCCCATTTCTTATGAGACAGGTGAGTTCATTCAAAATCAGGGAGCATTCAGAAAGTGATCATTTCCCCTTGATACTGTTTTTTGGCCAGTTTTTCCCCCTCAGGAGTTTGGACACTGATGTAGCCAATTATGGGAATGAAAAAAATTGGTCGTGTAAAGCGGCTTGCAAGGCTGCAAGATTTCTCAACTCGGATATTTTAGCAGAATATAAGGCATTGTCAAGGAAGTCATCCCAAACTTCAAAGTTAATTCATTTATACGATAGAATCATGATTCAGCTTGTGGGTGCTCTTGGGGTGTAACCATCACAACAGCCAGTTCATAAGCAGTTAGGTACTCCAAGGTGGTTTGATAATGAATGTCAAAGGATGAAAGCTCAGGCATTTGCTATAAGCAGTATAGCAAATTGAACTTATCAAGACCACCACTGATATATTTGAGCTAAAGTATCAATTAAATCAAACTGTTAAAAACAAAGAGCTTTTATGCAAAAACATTGGGATCTTCTTCTTCAGGCCACAATAAATAATTACACAAAGAAATACTGGGCTTTGATCTCAGACTCATTGAATAAGAAGGTGGCCTTAAACAGTCCTATTATAGCAAATAAGTGGTATGGTTGCTTCTCATCTATCTTCCATAAGAATGGAGTTAGCCTGTCAGAGGAAACCCTTCTCAATCTGGCTGATTGTCCTGAATGGCCCCCGGTACAGGCTGAGGAGGTAGAATCCCTTATTGAGCACCTTAAGGTCAGAAAGGCTCCTGGGCCTAATGCAATTCCACCTGAATTGTTCAAGGCATTCTCAGAGTAGTGGGCTCCCTTTTTGGCCACTCTGTTTACTGAAATAGACAAGACAAGGTTAATGGCCGATGCTTGGACAAACGCGATATTGGTGTCAATATCTTAAAAAAGGGAATTGTCAACTTCCAACTAATTACAGACCCATCAGGAATTTCCTGTCTATTGCAGGAAAACTCTATGCAGGATACCTAGCAAATAAACTTAGTGCATGGGTGTCAGAGTGGCAAATTTTGGAATCAGAAGAAGTTGGATTCTGTCATGAGAATTCTACCTTAGATCATTATGTAGTGCTTAGCCATCTTGTGAATAAATATAAGAAAATGAAAGGCTCCAAATTGTTTGTGGCCTTTCTAGATCTTAAGGGAGCTTTTGATTCTGTTTCAAGAGAATTACTTTGGAAGAAGCTTATAAGTGCTGGGACAGGTAAGAGATTGTTATTTTTGATTTAAAAGTTACATCAAAACACTACTTGTCAGGTTAGATGCTCTTGTGAAGATCTAACCAAAAATTCCAATAAATACTAGGGTGAAACAAGGTTGTATCTTAGCCCCACTATTATTCAACCTCTTTATAAATGATCTGGCTCCCTTCTTAGAGGATATAGATGGCCACAGTCCCAGACTTAGGGCAATCCATGTTCCACTGCTTTTATACACAGATAATGCCGTTTTACTTTCCCTCTCACAAATTGGTATGAAACGACTACTATCACACTTTTATGATTACTGTGAAATGAACAAATTGGCCCTGAATTTTGAGAAATTGAAAATGATGATTTTCACAAAAGCGTGGAAACCCTTAAAATGGAAGATAAGAGGTAATAGGGTTGAACAGGCCAAAAGTTTTTGTTATTTAGGAATCCATTTCAATTACAGAGACAGCTGGGTTCCTCATAGAATGGAATTGACAAAGTCTATGAACTGCAATGTACTTGCACTCACTCACTTCTATTTTACCAAGGGTAATCAATTTGTGCCTGCTGCTATTAGAGTAATCACCTACAAAATTAGTGCAGGATTGTGTTATGGAATACCTATATGGATTATGGCTTTCAATAAGAAGTGAAGAGAATACAATCTAACTTCCCATGTGTGTCTTATGCAGCTGTCTGTGTTGAAACCAATCAAAGACTGCTTGAGACTAAAGCATGGATTAATACTATCAAATTTTGGTTACACCTACATTTTAAGAATAATGAGGATAGCCTCATCTTTCATATGCTGATGGAGTCTCAGCCATCTATGTGGCTAAACCACATAGAAGAGAAAATTAACTTAATAGGGATTAATATCGAAGATTTATTTTCCCTTACAGAAAAATCAGCTTATGCACTAATTAGACAAAGTCTCCTTGACACTGAGATTCAGAATCTTAGGAGTCTTGCAAAAGGCAGACTCTTACCTCTGGGGTTGAGGTTTTTACCCCATGGGTATAGGGCAGAGTACCTTACCTGTTTAATGGTCCCACATTATCACAGAGCTTATTTGCTAGCTCGGTTTAATGTGCTACACTCGACAATACTTTATGGGCAATTTCACAAAACGCCATACACTAACAGGTTATGTACTTGTGCTCAGCGGGACATAGAAACTCTGGAACATGTTTTCCTGTACTGTACTTAATATTGTGATATACACCCAATTTATTGATCCGTTGCTGAGAGAGCAAATAGGGAAACCTGATGAATGTCAAATTATTTTCCTGTTGGCTAATCAGAACTAAAAAGTCATCAAAACTGTAGTTAAATTTTTGTATCTTGTGTCTATGATGTGAGCTATGTATTTGTAGACCGAACTGTGATTGTGTGGAGTGTTTCTGTCATTAATATGGATGTAATGCCAATTAAAGTCGCTGCTGCTGACTTAAGCATTTCTTTTTTTTAAAAAAATATTTTTATTAATATTTCTGAAAGGTTACAACTTATCCTAATAATGGAAATGTTTCATTTAGTTCACAACAAATCAAAGTGAGAAATACAGGCATCTCAACAATGTCAAAAAAATTTAAGCTAGTTAACTTTAAATAACATAACATATAAATGCTAGCAGATTTAGTCATTCTAATCTGTGAGATAACTTGAGGTTGTATATAGATATGGGCAAAAATAGAAAAAAAGAACCACGTAATTTGTAGTTCATCGCGTTCCACGAACCATAAACCATGAGCATCCATGAACTTTTCCCTGGTTCATGAATCGGTTTGTGGTTCGTGGTTCGTGGCATTTCAAATGCCCAGTGCTGGCTGCTGAAGCCGGCGCGGGGTGTTTGAAACTGACAGCCCCCTTCTTCTGTCGCCCTGAATGGGGCTGTCAGTTTCACACATTTCGTGTGGGAATAAATGGATTGGCAGCACCAGCCTGTCTGGCTTCACAAACCGCTCACAACTCTCATGAACTGGGAAAAAAAGTCATGGAGTTAGTGGAAAACGCAGCCTCATGAACCGTGTTTTCATGAACCATGAAACAGCCTGGTTCATGCATTTTTTAAATTCATATTATGATTTGTGCCTAGCTCTAGTTGTATATGTAGATATTATATGCATTTTCACCTTATAAATAACAATGTTATTGTGACTATATTGAATAAAATTAACTAGGATACTCTATAAAGTTTCATACTGTTATTGAATCCCTTCCTTCCCTATTTTCCCACCCTCCCCTACTAAAGAGGTTGTAAATTCCGATAAATAAAATTCAGCAGAACTTTGTTATATTTAAATCTCCCCCTTTAACCTCCCAAATAGAGTTACTAACTAGAATTTTTCAATTTAATTCAACATACACACATCCTCCCATCCACCCCACATTATTAAACACAAAGGTATTATTTGTTACTTCCTTAGGTATATAGTACACCCATAAGAAAAAGGAAAAAAGAAAGGGAAAGAAGTTCTAATGAAATAATCTGCTTAAACAGTCTTCTGGACCATTATGAGGTTTTTGTGTCTCACACAGGTCATTGGAATTAGTTCCAATAAGGAAAGGATATTAGTAATCTAGAAGGCAAGAGAAAATAAGCCCTCCCCTCCTTTCTCCCTAAACCTCAGCTAGATGTAAAAGGTAAAGGTAGTCCCCTGTGCAGGCACCAAGTCATTACTGACCCATGGGAAGATGTCTAGATGTGTTGTATATTAAAAGTCTAAGCCATAACTTCTTTGAAAGAAATTCAAGAAGATCTTGTCATAGGTAATAGTAGGTTTTTTAATATATAAATAAGCAATAGCGCAGTCAGGCACGTCAAACTGGGATTTTGCTGCCCTTTGGAGGAATCAGTCTGCGTCATCTTTCTTTTCTGTGATGATTTATTAGGGTCAGTGAGTAAAGGGATGTGAATGTCTTGCAACAAGGCTAGACCCAATTCCTGATCTTCTGCATAATAACTTCATCTTTATATCTTACTGGTAATTTTATTAAGTTTGTCCATTTATAGTTCACGTTTGCTTGCCTAAGTGCTTCCATGATTGCTTTGAGATCTTGACATTTATTCATTATTTCAGATGGAATATCAGAAAATATTAAGATCATTTCACCTTGAAAGGAGAACGAGCCTCGGGATCTGGCTGTTTCTAATATTATCTTTCTTGTTCTCTAGTCAGGGAAAACTGCCAGAATGTCTCTGGGGTGATTAAGGGATCCTAGATGGAAAGCTTTAGAGATCAAAGAGGCCACTCTGTCTTCTAACTGTAGTTCCTGAGCAAGCCAGTTTGCAAGGAAGATTGCTGATCTTTATTAAAGCCTCTAAATTTTAGGTGAAGTTGCCAAGCTGAGACTTCTAAGTTTAGAACTCTGTCATGGAAGAGGCCATTTTCTTTTTCAAGAGAACAGAACTCTTCTTGTAAAGTTGTACCAAGCTTTAATGCACTCTCTGCCTTTTGAGTGACTCTTATCAAAGAGTTTTTAAGTTCGGCAAATTTCTCAAGTAAGGGATTCATAAGAGCTGTCATGTTTTCTATTATTATCTGTTCCATATTCCCAAGTAGAGAAGTTAACATAGAATCATGGGGGGGAGGGCAGTCTGCGTGCTTACCTTGCTTCCCTCGCTTCCCTCGGTCACCATTTTGTCTGCACTGTTGATTGGGAATGCTGTAGCTTTAGATGATGAAAAAAGTCCTGTAGTTGTTTTGAAGCTTTTGGTTTTGATTTGCTTTTGTCGAGCCCTTGTTTACCTATAATTTTCTGCTTTTGAAAGTAGTTTTGGCAATGTTTAAAGAGGTTTAGGGATCAAAGACAGATGGAGCTCACTCCTCAGGAATCCTCCTGAGGATTCCTGAGGAGCCATGCCCCCTCAAGCATTTCTGATACTGTTATTTAATTGAATGTCAAGTGATAATCTTTTAATTGCCATTTCATTTGGGCTGGTTTCAGAAACAGGAAGCAGATTGACACATGCATGCATGCTGAATAAACAATTTTAAATTTGACAGTGATGAATTTGTAGCATACTGATTCATCACACTTGGAACTCAATGACGTATTTAAAAGTCTGGTGACTGAGAGCATAATCCACTTGCATGTCTTCATCTGCAAAAGCTTCCTTGCATTTAGTGGGACTTATGCAAGAGCTTGGTATGATAAGCAAGAGCTTGGTATGGTAAGTACACATTGTAAGTTTCCATAGCCTTGAGATCGCACCAAGCATCTCTTGCTTGGTTTTTATAAAGTGCATTGTCTCATTAACCTTGTCGCAAAAAAAGGAATTGTATACTACTGTTTTAGACATATTTTGACAAGATCCTGTCAATTTATCATGATGCTGTCATTCTAAAAAAGGAATTGTGAAATAATAACATACAAAAAAGACAATCCCCATCCATTAACAATTTCTACAATTTATATAATATCATTACAAATACTAAATTCAGGATTTACAGCAGTATAACCTAATTGTTTCTGTTCAACACCACAGAGATAAGACTATATCCATATAATTAATCAGATCAGATCAGATCAGATCAGATTATTTATTTACAGTTAATAACCAGTACAGACTTATAAAAGCGTAAGTATCATACACAAAATACACCACTTTGTAAAAATAATTATATAAAAACTTGGCAATATAAATACAAAAGTGTGGGCTTTCAGGATTAAAAATAAAAGCAGATGTTACTCCTTTGCACATTCCCTGCGGATTCTACAAGTCGCGGCTAAAAATCTGGCACTAGCCAATGTGATCTGGGGATCGGCACCTAACAGGAGCTTACTAGTTAGCTCTGTGTCAGGGAGGCTCGAAAGCTTCTTCAGTACAGGTTGGATATGTTTTATACGTATTTCGTGGTAGAATTTACAGGCAAGCATAACATGCTCAATATAATTAATCCAAAATAGTAACTCTTCCTGCTTTCTTCCGTTATATTTATATTCTTTAAGAAACACACAGATAAGCAGCTTTATTTGAATCATATATTATAAGAGTAGTTTAAACAGGAATTGTTTCTTAGAGACTCTAAAAGCTATTGAAATGGAACTAACACAATACACATTCACCAAAATAATGACTGAGGTTTATAAAAAATATAGAATAGAATGTTGTTTTTAGCTATGTTTCCTTACCATTTTTACATGGTCAGAAGATTCCATTGTAGTCACTGTAGTGTGGAAGCCAGATATGAGTGGCACTTGCACATTAATACTTTGCAAAACTCCTTCTAGAAATATTTGCAGCTTGCAAACTGACAAATATTTATGAGTTAGTGCCTGAGGAATACTCCCATAACCCCACCCTCTTTGATGTTCAAACAAAAAGAGTGAAGATCCAGAAGTGAGGAAATGAAGGCTGAACTACAGGTTATGTGTGGTTCCATTATTCTTATTCCCAAGAGCTTTTAAAAATCAAGTACATCATCTACAGATGACTTTATACAGAGCAAGGAACAAGCTATTCTTTCTGCCCATAATTGTGTCCCTCTCCCAAGCTCCGTTTATCACCAAGAGATCAAAAACAGGATCTAAGCTCTAGAGAGAAAAGTATTAAAGAACAGAGGGGGCAGGGGGAAATCTTCAGCAGATAAACTGATAAATAAATCATTATGTAGGACCCAGAAACCTAATTAAAGGATTCCATGTTTGGGCCATTAGCAGCATCTATCGTATGGCATAGGAAGCATGATTATAGGTGATTGTGAGCTCGTTCTGCTGGCTAGTGTTTGTGCAGGAGTGAAAACAACAAAAGCATACACTTGGTTTATATGTTGAAAAGAAATAAGAGTTCTTTATTGCAGGAACTCCATACTCTGATAGGAAAGGAGGAGAGATAGATCCTATCTAGTCTAAGGATGGACATGGATGGCAAGACAAGGCCTGCATCCATGCTGCCAAGATGGCAGGAGAAGAAGGAGAGAGGTGTTGCCTGAAACAAAGCCAGGAAGAGGAGTGAGAGGAAGTTAGGAGGAGGAAATCCTGAGAATAGCAATCTGCAAATTAAAGGACGGTCAGAGCAGTAAACAATAGTAAACAGAAAATAGAGTGCCCTGACCACTCTATCTTTGGTTTGTCCCCCTCTGAAACCTGAGGAGACAGCACAAAATCCTCCCCTTCCAACATAAACAGCTAAGGGAAGGGTTAAATAGTGCTTCCCCCCCTCTCCTTTCCTGATGGCTGTCTGCTTAGTCTGGATAAGAGCTCTGTAAATGTTACCTACACCTCCAAATATGAGAGCTGAAAGAAAGACAAGTACTAAGAAACAAAGCTTGGAGATCAGTGAACATATTTCTGAACCATTCTAATTAGTAAATAACAATAGCAGGCGAGGGGGCTGATTGTATTTAGGGGATATAATAAGAGATGGTTAACATTTCTCCATGCACCATTTTCCCAAATGCTTCCACTACAGCTATTTGGGAAAACACAAGTGTGATGTGCATGCTTGTCCCCCTCCTCATTCAGTGGGGAAGAGGGTTGCTTTTCTTTTTGCTGCCAAGGAGTCACCCTGCATTCCTCTCCTCAGAAAAGGGGGGGACACAAAACCCCAGAACTGGAAGTTGTTTAGCATCACCTGGTTCCTTCTTTGCTTAGCAGACACTTCCTTCACAGGCTGGGGGTGTTCTACTCATTCTTCTTTGGCCATTGCCTCTGGCTCCCTTTTAAAACTGTCACATCCATGGCCAGCCCATGGGTGGTCCTAGCCTCAGGTGTGGCAAACAAGATCTTGTAAGAGGTCAGCCCACAGTCCAAGGATTGCCACACTTCAGCCTTTTCTTCTTCTCTCCTTGCCCCCTTGTCACCAATTACTGGCTTCTTCTGCTCACACTGCAGCTTTATTTGGCCTTCCCTTACCCCCTCCCCCATGCCTGCACAGCTAATTGCTGGTGCTGGTTGTGTGTGTGTATATCCCAAATCTGGTGCATCACCATTTGCAGTTAGTGTCAAGACACATACATGGATAGTGTTGCCAACAATGTGGAGAAAAAGATGTCTTGTCCCTTTAACAGAGGCTCAATGGGATGTTACTTGTCAAGTGATGTTATTTAGATGAAAAGTTCTGGAGATTGCCCAGATGTTCTGATGTTCTGATTCCCCTCATTTTTGATAGTGTAACTTCCATGATCATCTTGAAGCTGGTGGCCAATTTTAAGGCTCCTAACTTTATTTTCTGATGTTATGCTTGCCAAAGATGGGCAAATGAACAGATACATCCTTTTATAATAATAATAACGTTTGATTTATATACCACCCTTCAGGACAACTTAATGCCCACTCAGAGTGGTTTACAAAGTATGCCATTATTATCCCCACAACAAAACACCCTGTGAGGTGGGTGGGGGTGAGAGAGCTCCAGAGAGCCGTGACTGACCCAAGGTCACCCAGCTGGCTTCAAGTGGAGGAGTGAGGAATCAAACCCAGCTCTCCAGATTAGAGTCCTGCGCTCATAACCAGTACACCAAACTGGCTCTTTTTATCATTATAGATTGACCCTGGTCTGCTCTGCTTAATATCACCTCAATGTACTCTGTAATTCCAGTGTCCTGAAAAATAGCTTGATCTTTTTACTTTTCCCAGAATGCCAGAATGGTGTTAAAAAGCTACACTTCAGATCACAACATTATTACAAAGGAAGCAGACAAAGGGGATGCAATTGTAATACGGAACAGACAGGATTATGAATCTGAAGTATATAGATAGCTTAACAACAGACTATATTATACTCCATATAATATGACCCGGTTAAATATATTCAAAATGAGATCAGGATTGTGTCAGAGGATGGTGAAAGTAAGGGCAACAACTCACCACATGAGACAAATCCAGCCCTAGAGCATTGGTCTTTTACATCTTCTTTCACAAGACTATCTCCCCCGCCCCCAGCAGACCCATTGTCTTGGGCAATGATTTGGTCTGGGAATCAATCTCCAAATACATGGGCTTTTTCCCTCAGGCTATTTGTTTCCTAGATATTATATTTTCTATGCACTGCTGACTGCATAAAAAAATTGGCTGAAATAACACATTGACACAGATGTCCTTTTGACGACCCTCAATGTAACCTTTGTATAATATCATTCAAGTGGAGCCATTTTCTATTATAGAAAATACTTTAAATGAAAAACAGACAACTTCCTATATTTTTTCTTATGGGATTATCAGAGATAGCATTGAAAAAAAAATTAAAAGTGTTGCCATGGCACCTGAAATAGCCAACCTATATATGGTCACTTTGAAGAATGCTTTGTATACTCCACTGCCAATCCGTTTTTGGAGTTCATTATTACTTCGTAGTGCTTCATTGATGACATTGTCTTGCTATAGAAAGGTAGCCAGGATAATTTATTGGCATTCCATAACTTGCTTGATATGCAGTATCAAGTTTTAAACTACATGCAAATGAGAGACCAATTAATTTCTTCAAAGTCATGGTTATCTTAAAGTATAGAGATTTTTATGAATTTATATAAGAAACTCACAGATAAAAATTCATTCCTTAGATATAGTAGCTGTCATCCACTTAATTTAAAGAGACATTTGCCTTACAGACAGCTTTTGAGGATTTGGAGAAACAGTACCAATGTACAGGACTTTCACAGAAAGGCCACTCTTTTAAAAGAGAATCTGGCAACCAGAGGTTTCCCATAACCGGCACTGTGATCAGCATATTCCAAGGCCACTGCTTGTAATTAGAGATGGGCACGAAATGGGAAAAACCAAAACAAGCATTTCGTGTTTCGTTGCATTCCACAAATCATGAATCATGAACTTTCATGGAATTGTCCCGTTTTGCAAAACGATTCGTTAGTTTTGTGATTCATCAGAACCCAGGGCACTTCAATGGACCCCTTCATACCCAGAGATAACAAAATCGCAGGGAAACTTCAGCAGGCTCTCCTCCACCTACCTGCACCCAATAAGCCAGCAAGAACAAATGCTCTAAATAAGAATATAAGCAAAGAAAATTAAAGGGGAAAAAGGTAGGCCTCAGTCAAGCTAGGCCCCAGAGCCAGGCAATGCCCTGAGACTGGGGTTGGGTGGGGTGGAAGAAAGAAGGCACCCTCACCCAATAACCTTCCCAGCAAGGCCAAGAGCTGAAAATAAGAAAGAGGCTTTTCAATCTCTTTTAAAGCAGCAGCAAATCCAGCCAAAAGCTCCCAAATCCACTCTCTCACTCCAAGCAACAGGTCCTCCCTCTCCATCTGTCTACTGGAACTGAAAAGCACGAGGCAGAGAGCTGTGCCTTATATAAGAAATGCTCACATGGAGCAAAACAGGAGGTCTCTGGTTGGGAGACAGACCTGCCTAACAGGGTTTGGAGAGATGAGACTGGTGTTTCCATGGGCCATCTCCTCAGTTGCCTAGGGGATTAACCCCCCTGCTACTTGCTGTGTATGGCAGAATGGAAGCTCTCCAGTTGGCAGGGAGAGCTGCCTATCAAGGTTATGTGGGCTAAGATTGGGGTTTCCAATGGCAACAAAAAGGTCTGCAGACATTCCAGGCCTATGTTGCCTAGGGAATCAATGAATTGGTGCCAGCCTGTCTGGCATCACAAATCATTCATGAATTGAACGAATCAGCCCCCAAAGTCATGAATTTTGTGAAAACTGCGGCCCCATGAAAAGTGTTTCGCAAAACGAATCAGCCCAATTCATCATGAAATTTAATTTGTATTTCGATTTGTGCCCATATCTACTTGTAATAGGCAAGATTTGGGTAGACTAGGTCCTTAAAAGTCCAACTAGATTTCCAGGGTATGAGCTTTCAAGAGTCAGGGCTCCCTTGATCAGATACGAGGACAGGAAAAAGGAAGGAGCCCTTATAATTCAGACAGAGGGTGGGAGGGGTAAAGTAGAATGTCAGGAAGCTAGTTATAATAAACTATCTAGCCTTGAGAATTATTGCTAAGCAAGAAAAAAAACTGGCCTTGCAAGACTGACAAGACTTCAGCCAATTAAGCATTAATCTTAAGAAGAGTATATATAGAAATTGGAACATATTTAGATGCTATTCCTATAATTTCATTTAAAAGAACATCTAATTTAAAAGATCAATTGGAACCTAGCAACATATACTAACCTGTAAATTCATAATGTATTTTTCTGGGATCTAATCCACAAACAGAACATTTTCCTTGTGATAACTGCAAAATCACCAGCCGCATGAAAAATTTCACTAATCCACTGGACAAGAAATTATACACTTTGAACAATTTTACCACATGTAAGTCAGACGGGAAAGTTTATATTATATTAAACATTCACGTGAGAAGGTTTATGTTGGCAAAACAAATTTAAAAATAAAAGGCTCCCTCTTGTTCAATACTTTTTAGAACACAACTGGAGCTCAACAGACTTCTTATTCTGGGCTACTTTTAAATCTGAAAGCCACAGGGACAGAGTGTTATTGAAAAAAGAAGCTCAGTTGATTCTTCTATTGAATGCTGTGGTATCTCATGGGTTAACAGGAGTCTTAAATTGCTGTTTCTCATTTGAGACAAAAAGCCGAGTCAGACCAGCATACTTCACTCTCAGAGAAACTGCTGCTGCGGAAAGCACATGATATTATTATACACATCAGTTGTTTATATACTTGTCCAACTTGCCTATAAAAAAAGTGTAGTGTTGTATATAATATTGTTTTAAGATCTATGTTAATACCTTAGTACTGCACCTGCAATATAATTGTACATTCCATGTCTCTATGATTCTAGATGATGATGATGATGATGATAAAATTTGATTTATATACCACCCTTCAGGACAACTTAATGCCCACTCAGAGCGGTTTACAACATATGTTATTATTATCCTCACAACAATCATCCTGTGAGGTAGATGAGGCTGAGAGAGCTCCTAGAAGCTGTGACTGACCCAAGGTCACCCAGAAGGCTTCAAGTGGAGGAGCGGATATATTTTTACACTCTGCACATGCTCAGTATTTACTGTCTTTTAATAATTTTTTTAATTCCATTTTTAATGGCATATGTTTTATCAATCACAGACCCCCCCCCTGCAGAAGCATCAGCAAAATGCATAGAGGCAGTATATTGGAATAAAAATAATTTTTTCCACTGTACCACTGTTTTTTGTTTCTTGTACTTTACATACTTGCCATATATAAATTCTCCCTCTTCCTCCCTCTTCTACACATCTTCCTGTATGTCAACACATTCAGCCTCTCTTTTCTTCTATCTCTTTGGAATGGATTTTCAAATAGATATTCTCATGCATTCTGGATGAACTGTCTGGTTTGCTTTACTAAATCATTTCCTTAATAATCAAGCAATCTCAAGCTAGTTGCTTTTATTCATCTACTCCACCAACAGTGCATTAATCTGAATAATGTATCATTATTTCAACAATAATATTAATACAGAACCACTAACTGCATGATACCTTATGGAGTGGCAACAGACACATTTCTGTTGCATGGAGTTTACAATCTAAAATTCAGCACAAGGGAGTCTGACCCAAGCCTGAATCTGCAGGACAGATGAGAAAGGCTTTCATTTACTATTCACCAGTGACAATGTAGCTTAAAACCTCCCTGAGCCCGTCTGACAGGGAGGGTGGTCTAAAAATGTAATTAAATAAATAAATAAATAAATAAAAAACCACCCAGAGGCTATATAATTGGAGACTGGTGAACACCCCAGAATATGACTTGTAAATATTTCAGGGTCTGTGAACTAACTTCTGGCATGATTCTGAATGTCTGACAAGATAATCTGCTCTGAATTAGGTTTAGATCCCTCATTGAGCAACATTATTACATACGATATTTCTGAAAGTAGCATTTCCTTTGCATTAGGAGGACCTCAAATCTTAGAGTTTCAGACCCTACTATAGCCTTCATGCAGTTATTCTTCAACTTTTTATAAATGAAGACAGGAATATGGTAAGTTAGTCACTTTTTTTCTCCACTATACTTAAGTTAATGTACTTCTCTAAATAAATAGACCACTGTTGGTTCTTTAACTCAAAGGAGAGGCTCTGTTAGTTTAGGCCACACTGCTGTGCTGAAGCTCAGGAGGAGCACTCTGTTAATAAAGAAAGGAAGGGCTGTCTGACTGGTCCAGCCATCCTTAACTAAACACAACATTGGAGGGAAAGTCTGCCTCACATTGGGGGAGTAATTGGGGCTTCCGACATTTCACGAACTGCTTTTGAAATTCCTTTTGTTTTAAGTAATTGTTGTAATGTGGCATGGGAAGCTGCTAGTTGAGAAACAGCACAATGTAGCCTGTTTGGGCATATAAAACTAGTTGCACAAGCTTTTTTGGATCTACATTCCTAAGTCTTGCATAAGCTACATCTTCCAAAATTAACTTCTGCATTAATGTTCTCCATCCCATGTTTCTTTGCTGTACTTTTTTTGTTCCATTTGGCAGTCCCTTGGTGATCCCTCCTTCCAGCCCAATGTTTTAATTGTTGTGTTTAAGTCTTTGTATGTGTTTTAGCTCTGGTTTCAATTGTTTTATGAGGTGTTGGGGTTTGGGTTGGTTTTAATCATATAAAATTTATTTATTTACTTAAATTTATAGTCCGCCCTGCCCAACCAGGTAGGCTCAGGGCGGATCACAACAATTTAAACACACTACACAATTCATCAGCAGTAGCCATTAAAAATATAAACAATACATAACATTCATTTAAAACATATATTACCACCATATAAATACAGCTATAACAATAAAAACATAGCAGCACGTTATACATTCACCTATCACCATCTATAGAGCACATTACAGCAATCATATAAAGATGTGAGGTGTCTTTGGGCGGAAGGGCACAAAATCTCACCCCTCCACTAGGGGGGAGGGGCACCGCCCAGCATCTCCCATATGCCTGGCGGAACAGCTCCGTCTTGCAGGCCCCACGAAATGATAACAAGTCCTGCCGGGTCCTGGTCTCGCAAGACAGAGGGTTCCACCAGGTTGAGGCCAGGGCCGAAAATGCCCTGGCCCTGGTCAATGCTAGGCAGGCCTCCCTAGGGCCAGGGATCTTTAACAGATGTTTGTCACTTGAGCGAAGGGTCCTCTGGGGCTCATATCTGGAGAGGCAGTCCCGCAGGTATGATGGTCCCAGTCCACTTAGGGCTTTATAGGTTAGTACCAAAACCTTGAACTTGATTCGGGACTCCACCAGTAACCAATGCAGCTGGTGCAGTACCGGTGTTATATGTTCCCATATTGGTGTTCTGGTAATAACTTGCGCCACTGCATTCTGCACCAGTTGTAACCGCCGGATCAGGCTCAAGGGAAGCCCAGCGTAGAGTGCGTTACAGTAGTCGAGTCTAGAGGTGACCATCGCTTGGACCACTGTAGTTAAGTCGTGGGATGATAGATAGGGGGCAAGCTGCCTGGCCTGGCGAAGATAGTAAAAAGAGGCAACCGCTGAGACCTGATCCTCCATTGTTAAGGATCACCCCCAGGGTCCTAACTCTCAGAGCCAGTGTAAGCACTGCCCCATCGAGTACAGGAAGCTGGGGTCCCGAATCCACATTTCCATGACTCAAGTACATGATCTCCGTCTTTGTAGGGTTCAGTTTCAGCCAACTTTGTCTCAATCATCCAGCCACAGCTTCAAAAACACACTCCAGGACATCCGGGGCCGATCCAGGTCAGCCATCCATCAACAGATAAAGCTGGGTGTCATCCGCATATTGGTGACACCGAAGCCCGAAACTCCGCACCAACTGGGCGAGGGGGGGCATATAGATATTGAATAATAATGGGGAGAGTATCGCTCCTTGTGGCACACCACATTTTAGTGGCCTACGAGATGATAACCTCTCCCCTAGCGCCACCCTCTGTCCCCGATTGTGGAGAAAGGAGACTAGCCACTGCAGTGCTGTCCCCCGTATCCCCACATCGGCAAGGCTGTGGGTCAGAAGGTAATGGTCGACCGTATCAAACGCTGCTGACAGATCCAATAAAATCAGCAGCGCCAATCCGCCCTGATCCAGCTGCCTGCGGAGATCATCTGTGAGGGCGACCAACAACATTCCCACCCCATGTCCTGGGCGGAAACCGGACTGGAAGGGGTCTAGGGCCGAGGTCTCCTTCAGGAAATTTTGCAGTTGTCTCTTTGCCACCTGCTCAACCACCTTACCCAGAAATGGCAAATTCAAGACTGGGCGGTAGCTGAGCAGATCGGCAGGATCCAGTGGTGATTTCATCAGGACAGGCCGTACCACAGCTTCCTTTAACGCCCTAGGCAAAACTCCAGAGCTTAAGGACAAGTTAACAATTGCCTCCAAGGAATCCCATAGTCCACCAACACTGGCTTTTACTAGCCACGACAGACACGGGTCCAAGGGGCATGTGGTAGGTCGCACCACCTGCAGAACCCTGTCCACCTCCTCCCTGAAAAGTGGGCTGAAATGATCAAATGTCTGCCCCGAAGACAGCCAAGGGGCCTCTAGTTCACATACTGTATCAACTGTGGCTGGTAAGTTGCAGCAGAGAAACAAGATTTTATCAGCAAAAAAACTCGCAAAGTCCTCACAGCTTAACTCCAAATCCAAATTTTGATGGTCTTGGCCTGATGGGGTGACCAATGAATGGACCACATTAAATAATTTAGCCAGGCGTGAGCTAGCTGATGTAATGGAAGCTGTGCAGTATTCCTTCTTCACAGCCTTCACTGCCATCTCATAGGATCTCATAAACAACCTAGAAGATGTTCTTGTCTCTTCATCACGAGATCACAGCCCACGCGCTCAAGTTGTTTTAGTTCCCGTTTTTGTCGCCTTAGCTCCTCTGTGTACCAGGGTGCTCAGCGATTTCGACAACAAAGAGGACGACGGGGAGTGATTTCATCGATGGCCTCAGAGAGCTGCACCTGCCAGTCCTCCACCAGCTCATCCAATGAACTGCCATGGAGCATCGGTTCCCGTAGAGCATTCTGGAAACCAATTGGATCCATGAGTCTCTGCGGGTGAGTATAAATTTGCTCACCGCCCTTGCAGGGGGGGGGTGGCACCCCCAGCCGAACCTCCAAAACCATGTGGTCTGACCATGGCACTAACTAATTTTATCATGTATGTTTTGATTTGCTATCTAGCTTGGTGACTCTTGTGATGGTAGAAAGGTAGAATATAAATTTTGTAAAATAAATAATTATTCCATTACATTTCCACACACCCAGTTTTGCCCTGAATCCCCCCAAAAAACAGATTTAAACAGACTTTCAAATGTCGTTGGAGCCTGGAATTTAGTGAATCTGCAATGAGAATTCTGTAATTTTGAACAGTCACTTAGAATTTAATTGATATTTAATGTAGCCTTTTAATAATTTTAAGTGCTGCTATCTACTTGGGCCTATAATCAGCCTTGTCTTTATTTAAAATCATAGAACTGGAACGGACCTCCAGGGTCATCTAGTCCAACCCCCTGCACAATGCAGGAAATTCACAACTACCCTCCCCAGAACCCCAGTGACCCTACTTCAGAGATAAAAACCAATAACTTCTGACTGATCCCTTTACATGTTTAATCACCAGTGTATGGATCTGGATTTGTAATATAAGAAATCAAGGCCCCTGAGAAATAGCAGGCCCTTTATACAGTGTTCTTGATTTATGATGAAAGTGAATTCCTGAGCCACGTTGTGTTAGGTTCCACCCATAGCAAGCTAATATAGAATAAATGATAGTCCAGTTCTTCATAAAACATGTTCTAACGAGTAAGGTGAAGCTTCTCATTTAAATAGTGTGTCCCTTGCTTTTGAGGGAATGCTTAAAATTAGCTTGGGAGAGTTAACTGGTGGCAACAATTGTTTCTGAAATTTGGCTGATACAAGTTTCTCAATATGTAATGGGGCACTTTGTTTAAGCCAATGTATGGAATCTGCAGAAATGCAAACTTTGTAAATTACAAAATTTTCTTCAAACTAAGAACAGGCAAGGGTTTTTTTGTTTGTTTGTTTCACATCTGAAAGATATTTCAGACCCTTGATGATATAGAAAGAGGTTTTTGCAGCAAAGACTGGTTTTGGTAAAGCAACTGTGGAAGAAGCAAATGTATAGACTTAGACCTATCCTTCATGGCTACCTGGTCATATTACCAGATACTACCAATTTAGAGCCCTTGCCTTCAAATCTTTTATTCCTACCTCAGAATTTTCATGCAGATGAGAGGGGTATAAGAGAAAGCCTTCTCCACTCCCACTTCACAATAGCATCATTAAGCCATTTCACTTCAAGAAAGTATCTTAAAGCTGCCTTATTACTTATGTTCAGGAATTTATTTCATATTCATATTCTTCCTATTTAAATATTTGTTCATTTTGGTGGTTTCTTTTGTGATGATTTTCTTATTTGCTTTCTGACTGTTTAATATATGTTTTATATAAGGAAGCTGCCGACTCACCGGCAAGCTGGGTTGGCACCTGGGGCAGGACAGAGTGGAGGCGGGACGAAGAGTGGAGGAGGAACGTCCATCCAACGCTGGTCCAGCTGCGTGGTCAGAGCCATTACTTCTTGAGCATCTGCAGGAGCAGCTTGTCACCCTCCCACCCTCCGCAGTTCAGAGCTATCGAGGGGGCTCTGTCACAACTTTATGGGTTGGCGGTTTTTTAGGCATTGGGCCAGATCCCAACAGGGTGAGTGGGCCTGTGGGACTGCTCACCCCGACGGAACTGGAAGCAAGGGTCGCCAGGCAGAGCCGGCAATGGAACAATATGTGCAGAGGTGCCAGCGGCAGGCTGGCGGGTGATGCATCGGTTGGCATCCAGGCCTACGATGCCAACGGGGATCCTGCCCAGATGCCAGACCAATGCTCCATACAGCTGTAATCAATAAAGTTGTGGCCATTTCTAACCCATACAAGTGTCTGGTGTGATTACTTAGCCGCAACGCAGTCCGACATAGCACCTAGGTGGCAACTGCTTTTATTAAATACATACGAGAAAAATCAGCTAGTTTTCATTTACAACTCAGTAATAACAGTACCGTTTGATCTCTTTTTCAAAAACAAATTTTATATCCTTTATTTTCTCTATTTTTTCCAGTTACTCATGTTGGTCAGACTTTTAAGTCAGCTCAGCTGTTATGCTCTACAAAGACCAGTTCCAGTTATGAAGTATGACTTGCCTTTGAAGATCTGAGGACATAACTTACTTTGGAAAACAGACATACAAGATCGAGGAGTTTGTTCTCTTGATAGAACTGAATTATGGCATTTTTGTAATATTAGCATTATTTACAAATATGCAAATAAAGCACATGCCGCAGCAGACTTGGTTTGCCATTCTCTCACTCACTTCTGATCTTAAGCCTGCTATAGCATCAATATTATTTCATATACAAATAGCCAGATGGCTCTAGTCTATGGATACTTAAATCTGGAGAGTGGAGCAATAGACAGACAAAACAGATCTTCCTACACACCTGGAAAATGCCCCAGGTTTTCAGAAAATCTGAAATCTTAAAAAAAAAAAGGTTAAAAAAAAACCAAAATGATTCAAGGAACGTCTGTAGTTTTAACCAGATGCCTTCAGTGGCTGTTGCTAGGCAACCATAACAGTTTAACCAGTATTTGAGGTTTGGTTGCTGTTATTAAAAGGTAGGGAGAGGGGTTACTGCTGTCCCTGAGCCTGGCACAGCTCTCTGCCCTCCACATCATCTGTACTGCTGCTCCTGGGCCTGGTGTGGATCCAAGTGTTGCTGCTGCATTTACCATTGCCACCACCCCTGGGCTCACAAGTTTCTCACAGGTCCCAGCTTGTATTTCTAAATTTACACGATGGCCAAAACTGTGCATACTTTAACCAGATATTGGAGCTAGGGATAGAAAACACAGATCTTTCTACAAACTTGTGAAAAGCCCCACCCGTAACGGAGAACTGGCAACTGTAGGTATAGTGAGGGTAGACTCAAAGAGGCTGAAGATCCACTACCCACTTCAGATCCCCAAAGAGAGAGACCCCCTGCAAACCCCCAACATTTAAGCCAGTTCAGCACAATGTTTGTTGTATTGTGTGTGTGTGTGTGTGCGTGCGTGCATGCACACACGTGTGTGTGTGTGTGCACAAGTGAACAGATGAGCATCCTTTTCACACAGACTCCCATCTTCCCCTTTTTCCAGCTGTTGGAAATTGCAATGTCTGGTGTACTGCAGCAGCAAAAAGGGAAGAAGTGCCTTCTATGCAGTGGGCAGCAAAGATCACTTAGTTTAGACAGTGAGAGCAGCATCTCTCTTGTTTCCTGGGGGTCATTTCCTTGTCTTGTCTCCTACTGGGCTAAATAGATCAATATCCTGCTTCTTCTCTCTCCTGCTTTAATCACTCTTCTACAAGATGTAGTCAAATAGCAAGGACCTTATCTCTCTTCTTCACTCTCAAGTATGTATTTCTTAAATAAACTTTTTAGCCTCTTTAATCAGCACAGTGTAACTTCCCTGCTTTATTTGAACTCTGCCAACTCCAGCTAGGCAGGAAGCTTACTTATGCGCTTACTTATGCCCTGACGCACATTTGGCTTCAGCCATCTCCATTGAGGGATACAGCTATAATCATTAAGAAGCATTACTATTCCTTTTGCCATGAGCGCTGAATCCTTCAGGCACATTACTTTACGTCAGGGCTTTTTTTCAGGGGGAATGTGGGGGAACGGAGTTCTGGAACCTCTTGAAAATGGTCACATGGCTGGTGGCCCCGCCCCCTGATCTCCAGACAGAGGGGAGTTTAGATTGCCCTCCATGCCGCTCAGCAGCGCGGAGGGCAATCTAAACTCTCCTCTGTCTGGAGATTAGGGAGCGGGGCCACCAGCCATGTGACCATTTTCTCTGAGGGCAACCCACTGAGTTCCACCACCTCTTTTTCCAGAAAAAAAGCCCTGCTTTACGTTATATCTTTAGAACAGAGCCATTCACAGACCTCAAGCTCATTCCAGAATGCTACTGGTTTTGTTGGTGTTTAAAAATTGTAAATCACTTTGGGATCTCTGTGAAGCCAAAAATGATGGGTTGTACAAAATAATTAATAATGTCTCTCTCTGTTAAGCTGTCAGGCATTTTGAGCTACAGAATACATTCATAATTAAATATCTCAATCATTGGCATTCATACAAAAACAGCGCTCAATAAAAAATGAACTACCAGAGTGATGAATTTGCTTGTTTATTCATGAGCTTGCCTATAGCATTTCTTTCAGGAAAGCCAACTAAGGAGCTATTTTGCAAATGATTATCTAGTACATGTAAAACACAATTTCCAAAAATAAAGGAGACATGAGTAGGTGATAACTGTAAGTTATTATGAATAAAATGATGCAACATTTTCTTTTGCCTACCTACAATAAAATAATATTATCTAAGAACAAAGAAACACACACAAAAACTACAAGTTGGAGACCAGAATAATATGAATCTGACATTTAAAAATATAACATCATTGCTCAACTGTGATTTTAAATCCTGAACTGTCTTGTGTACTCTAGTCCATAGTTACCAGTTTCTTTAATCTTAAAATTACAAAAATGAAAGCCTGATAATCATTTGAGAAAAATACATTGGCTTATTTTTTTTAACCAATACATCTATTTCAATTGCACATTCTGGAATACAAGAGGAAGGCAATGGCAAACCACCTCAGTTCATCTCTTGTCTTGACTTGACGGTACTTTACACACACACACAATCTGGAATACAGAATCAGGTGCAATACTATGTGCAATCTAGATACATAAAAATATTTGGCTAATATGGGCTTGGATCTGATTCTGCCATTTTGCCCACACAGCAGTAGCTCCTCCAATGGTTTAGCTTTTCCATCTGTGGAAGAGGGGAGGGAAGCTTGTTCTGATTCCTTCTCCTACTGAAGACTCCCAAATTGCTCCTCCATATTGTTCCTTTGGGTCATTGATCAAAACTAATACAATTTCAGGGGCAAAGAAATCTGCAGTGAGACGGAGAGAGGCAGAGAAGTTGCATTCCTCTAGCATGACTCTGCACATGCTGCTTAGGGGATCTATGGTACGGTATATATGCCATTATCCAGAATTCCTCAGCATGGGCTTCACTGGTATGCAGAGGCAGTCTCTACTTGCTCATAGAAATCCTGTTTAATTACTGCTAAATTGTTGGGACTCTTAAGATAAGTGAGAGGAGGGTCAGATGTATCATTTCCCTCCCACTAAGTGGATCCTTTAATCTTTGGACTGGATTTTGCTTTCATCTGTAATCTCTACGCTTCAATGTAATGGTATACACCTTGCCCTTGGAAACTGGGCCTCCTGGGATCCTCTTCCAGCACTATAATTGTAATTTATTATTATATTGTTCGGCTGTATTATTATATATACACTGACAGCTTTTGTTTTTACTTTTATTTTATTATGCTGTTTTTACTTTTAGTTTTATTTTAGGGAGTTTTAGGTAGTGTCTGCTTATGCTTATTTTAATGGAAACAAATATAGTATATTTTTCAAAGTTTTATGGAGCTCCTATGAACACATGGAACTTCACTCTGCTAATTTCATATGGACAATCAGGAATAACTTTGAGCAGCCAAAATTCAAGTAGCTTGGATTCTTTATACCAGCTGTTCTTTGGGCCAGTTATTAGAACTCTTCTAGTCCCTCTTCCCCTACCTAGTTCTTCTTAAAGAACAAAGAAGAAATATTCATGATTGTTATGTCTGAGAAGACTGACTATGTTTTTTCCGTTCTACTGCCTTTTGTAAAACACGAAAGATTGTGTTGGCATTATTCTGTACATTGTAATGAGTTAGATTTAGGAGCTTGTTGAAATCCTCCTCTTGCAGTGAGACCTGCCTTGTGGAATATGGAGAAAAGGCACTAGAGATATCGATATCACCCAGTGACATTTCAGCAGCACTTCGCTCTATTCCTGCAGAAGAAAAGAAAGGAATGTCATCATCACACCCAAGTCATCTTCAAGACATAGACTGTGACAGAGGTGAAATGGCTGGACCCACTGTGTTTTTGTGTGGTTCAATGGAGTGTTGTGGTTGTATTGGGAAGCCCAGATTCCACTCTGAAGTGTTAGACCAGTTACTATGACTCAGTACAGACATAAGGCAAAGCTGTGGCTTATTTTAACTGTTAGTAGTTTGTGAGACCAGGATTCTGGTCACAGATTATACTATTTATTTGTTTAGAAAATATATATGACACCTCTACAGAGATCTGCTTGAGGCAGTGTACAATAAAACATAACCGTTATAACCCAGTCATTAAAAACAAGCTTATGCCATTAAAATAAGCCACCACAACAAGTCACTTAAAACAAGCCAATACCATTAAAACAAACCTGGGCATAACAGCAAAAAAAATACACATTGAGCACCCTAAAAGGATGTAGATAAAATGGACAGAAGCGGACCATAAAATGTTTAAAATGTTTTTTTAAAAAACCCTTACTTTTTAACCTAAAAAGAAATAAAGGAAAAAGGAATATTGTAGCCTGGCATCTGAAAGACAAAATGATAATCTGATTCTGGTTTGTACTGCAAGTCCTGGTTGTAGCTTCTTTATTTGTTGTCCCCTGATTGTCCACTTTCCAGGTTTACCTCAGTTCACTAAAATCTTTCCCAAACCTGGTTTGGTACAATTTTTTTTAGAACGACCACAGTCAAAGTATCTTTGTATGTCATGTGGATGGGATGGTGTGCATTTTGGTAGAGCTTGCCACTAGACATGGACACAAACCCAAAAAATTTAATGGACCAGCGGTTCGTGGTTCAGTGCCACCAACGAACCCAAACTAATGAACCGAAACAAACATTTCTGGCTGATGAACCGGTTCGAGGTTCGTGGTTCATGGGTGTCAGAATGGCCCCCATTGGACTTAGAGAGCCCATATTCCCAGGGAGTGTTTAGCAGGCTCTCCTTCAGCCAGCAACCAAGTTTGGTCAAGATTGCAATAGGGATCTTGGAGTTATACCCTCTCCAATCTGAGGCCCCCAGGAAACTCCCATTCGATACAATTAGAGCCACCAGTTGATGTTGGCCCAGTGTACAAGGGGTTGGCCGTCAGAACTGCCTATCAGGGTTTGCAGGGATGAGATTGGAGTGCCCATGGCTACAGAACACCCCCCTTCGCCCTCCCCCTAGGTGTCTTCTCCCATGTAACCAATTGTAACCAATTTGCAGCTCCATGGTTGGAAGGAAGACCTGCCGATCAAGGTAAGCTGGGCTTCGAATTGGGTTTCCAGGGCAACAGAAGGAGTGCAGACAGAGTTCAGGCATTCCCCCAGCTCCATTTCCAAGGGAATTGATTGATGGTGCCTGACTGTCTGGCTTCATGAACCGTGGGCGAACACAACGAACTGGGCTTCCAACGAATGCTGGTTCATTGGCCATGGACCCTCACGAACCACTGGTCCATGAACAGAAGATCAGGCGGTTCGTGGGGGGGTTGGTTCATAATGCGGTTCGTGCCCATATGACTCAGTTCCCACAGAGCTGCCACTTGCTGTTTTTTTTTTTTTAAACAAAACTGGCAATTGAGATATCACTATAGTGTTATAACATTATAACTATCTATCTACCAGGGCCTCTGAATTCCCAGCTTCTTCTTTTAAAAAAATCTCTTATCTGTTTTTGTTGTAGAGATGGTCTTTCTCCTTTTATTTCTACAATGCACAGGGCTAGAGACTTACCTTTAAATGAAAATTGGGAATTCAGAGGACCTACTGGACAGCTGGTTGTAATGCTGTAGTGATATGTCAACTGCAAATCTCTCTGTTTACAACACAACCTACCTTAGGCTCTTTCTACAGGTGCACATTTTTTCCTGTGCTGGTTTCTGCAGCCATACAGCAGTTAAAAAGTAAATGGCTGTCAAGAAAAATTAGGAGAACCCAAATGACCTCAGAATGCCTTGGGGGAGGGGATCCCCCTCAAGCCATTTTCCCCATGTCACAACAGCAAGGGGGACTCCCCCCACCATTTTTACTGCTCCTCATGCACAGAATACTCCACATGGAGCAGAAACAACAGAGAAGGGAAACATCCCTTCCCTGCTATTTTGACATAGGGAAATGGCTTGAAGTGAAAGGGAAGAACCCTTTGGCTCTCTGTTATTTTTAACAGCTATTCCTCAAAACTACTGTGTAGCTGCAGGGAAACATCCGGCTTGGCCTCTAGACAGCGCATTCCAAGTTCTTCAGAGGAAGAACAGCCAAAGCAAACAGGAATCTTGTGCCCCCATGTGGCACAAGCTGATCCTAGCATACCTTTTTGGGACTAGAGTCCCTAATCATCAGATGCATGAGGTCATCATCACCAATTATTCTGAGTATGAATGGTCTCTTGTATTTTTTCTTGATTACATTTGAATATTAGATCATAACACCTTGCCCTATGCTTTCCCCATTTTGTGATGATTTGATCCTGCATTTTTTTTTCTTTTCATAACCTCAAATATATCTGCCAGATGAAGACTCAGCATCATAAGGGCATGGATGTTCCATGATTAAGCTCTTCCATTGTTTTAAATTTTAAGCAGCTGCTTTGGGCAGCTAATTTGGTCAAAGACATAGCACTGAGGGACAGGAGATACAGCCTTTTTTCTTCTGCACCATTTCCTCAATCTAAACTGTATCCCTACCAGTATGGTTCATGCAAAAGAAGAGTGCGGTAGGAAAAGAGTACCTACTCTGCTCTTCTAGGACTGCTTCCATGAACCGTCATGAGGCCACACTTGAAGGAAACAAACCACTGGAGGTACTGGTCACAGATCTTCCATACGATGGCCAGTCAAGCCCTAAAGTTGTGACCTTAACCAAGTTTACTATGAAATAGGAGGGATGTGATTAAGCAGCAGAGAACACACTTTGCATATGGAAGATCCCAGGCTCAGTCTCCAGTTCAAGGATCTCAAGTAGCAGGTATTGAGAAAGGCCATTATCTGGCTGATACCCTGGAGAGCAGATGCCAGTCAAAATAGGCAGTACTGAGCTATATGGCCACCTGTGCATCTGAAAATATAAGGTAGCTTCATATATATGTATGTATTGTGTGTGTGTAAGTTCTATTGAACCCAGTCACTCTTTTTCTGAAAACATATTTAGAATTAAACTGTACGGTGACAATCAAAGTGTGCTCATTTGAAATGCCAACAAAATCAATTGGCTTGCATCCAAGTAAAGGATGCAAGAGGATCTAAACATAAGTACAAGTACTGTTTTGTAATGGTACTGTTAACTCACCAGGTGCAACGTATCTCTGGAAGGTGTCATTCACTAGTGGGAAATAAATCACTGTGGGGACATCTGGGTTGTCTGCGTCTTCAAACACATAGCATTCCTTTAAGTTTTTCTTTTCTTCATCATTTAGCAGGGTCTTGGGAAATGGAATTCCTTGCTCTGAGAAGTATTTGGAAGCCTGCTCCAGTGGCTAAGGGATGCAAATTGGAAAAATATTTTTAAAGGAGACCAAATTAGGATTTCCAGTAAACAACAATTATATTTAAATTGCACTGAGCAATTCTGACATGTCTTTAATTTTTTATATGCATGATTATCGGTTAAAAACTAAATTTGACATGATTTTGAAATCCATTAACACAACACTTAAATGTTGAACTCTTTCAAACTCAGCTATGAGAACTCTTTTTTGAAAACCCCAAACCTTCAAATAAAAGGAATTGCTGATGAATTTTTAAGCAGAAATATTAGATATGGCAACTTGCCATATTAAAAATGTAATTTTTTTAAAAAAAATCTTTAAATCTGACAGCATCCATAATTGAGAATGATTTGATTTATTTGATTTGATTTATTTGATTTGATTTATTTATGGTCTGCCTTGCTCACTGAGATCCAAGGCAGATTACAACAATGCAAGTGACCATACAATATAATCAACATCTAGGACATTCACTGAGCAAAGTATAATAGTGAAGAACAGTTAGGACTAGAGATGGGCACAAAACGAACCACGGAACAAAATTTCGTACGGAACAGCCGGTTCATAGTCAAAGAACCATGTGTTCCGTGGGACCGCGTTTTTCTGAACCAAACGAACTTTTCTTACCGTTCCGTTGCTGGTTCAGACACTTTTGGCTCCAAATACCCCCTCGCCCAGGCAACGGTGGCAGTCTTTAGCTTGCCACCAATCTGAGGCCTCCAGGCTTGATTGGCAGCTGTCCCTGCCAACTAGAGAGCTCCCACTCTGGCCTATCCAGCCAGGAAAAGGGGAGGAGGGTTAGAATCTCCAAGGCAACTGAGGAGATGGGCCTTCAGCAGCCATGGTAACACCAATCTCTTCCTTCCGAAACCATGCTAGGCAGGTTTTTCTTCCAACCAGAGTGCTCCTGTGTTGTTCAATCTCTTGGCTTTTTCCATAAATAGGGGAAGCCATGTGATTTCTTGAGTGGGAGAGGGAGGAGAGCTTGGTGGCTGGCTGTGATGTTGGGATTGGGATTGAAACTTGGATCTTTGGCCTGCACTTCGGGCTGCTGGAAAGGGGGCTGAAAAGCCTCCTTTCTTTTCTCTTGCTTTCCTGTTTTTCTTACTGACTGGGGACTGGGGAGGTGTTTGGGGAAAGGGTGCTTTTTTCTTTCTCTCCCCCCCATCCTAGTCTTCCCCTCAAACCCTGAACCTCAAACCGGTTTGGAAATTGGGTGAGTTCGTTAAGTTCATGTTTCATGTTCCATGGAAATTAATTAACCATGAACTGAATGGTTCAGGTTTTTTTGGTCCATGCACATCTCTAGTTAGAACATTCAGGGAAACAAATACAATAGGGAATGGTAGTAGAATTTGATTAAAACAAGCATAAAGCCGGGCACAGAGATGAAATCTATCTGAAACAAAGCATAACTAATTTCCATAGCATGTATAGCAGTGTGGAAACTCACTAGTAGAAGCATATCTACATCAGCAGACAGTACCCAATAGTGAAGTGTTCACTCCTCGTCCCTACAAAGACATCTTTCTGAGCTATTTCTCATGGCACGGCCCTATAATCTGAGTAGAAAACCCTCCTGAATAATACAGTCTTGTATAATTTGTGGAAAGACAGGAAAGTGTGAACTTTCCTGGTCTCTTCAGGTAACCCATAAGTGGAAGCTACCACAGAGAAAGCACATGTGCAGACAGCTGTTTGCCCAGCTATAGGGTGGTATCTTCAGAAGACCCTGTTCCAGTAAGCAAAGCTGCTGTGGTGGAATATAGGGAGAGAGTTAGTCACAGAGATATGAGGGGCCAAGGCCATGAAGGGCTTTGAATGTGATAGTTATGACCTTGAATTGAGCCCAGTAACTGATAGGAAGCCAATGGAGTGACTGCAGAATGGGAGTGCTGCACATGCTACATCTAGCTCCTGAGAGTAAACATGCTGCAGCATTCTGCACCAGCTGAAGTCTTCAAGTTGACTTTGAAGAGAGACCAATGTAGAGTGCATTACAGTAGTCTAGTCTGGCTGTTATTGTGCCATGAATCCAGGTGGCCAGATCAGCTGTGCCAAGGTAAGGGACCATTTTCCAGGCTAGAAGGAATACTTTGCTGCCTCCATAGCGTCTGCAAGCTCACACCCGGCAAAATTGTTCCAGGTAGTTCGGTCCTTGGTTTCCCTATTGAAGGGAGGCCAACAAACTGGAAATTCGGCTATTAGCTGTGAGGCTTTTTGGAGCTTTTTTGCAGATAAAATCTCATCCCTCCATCGTAATCTTCTGGCTACGATTGATACAGTAAGGGAACTGGAGGCCCCTTGGCCATCTTCTGGCCCACTTTTTGATCACTTCAGCCTGGTCTCCCGGGAAGAGGTGGACAGGATCTTGTGGCTGGTGAGGCTCCCTAGACCCCTGCCCTTTGTGGCTGGTGAAAGCCAGTGCCGATGGGTTGGGGGGCCAATTGGAGGTTATTATTAATACATAATTGAGCTCCAAGGTTTTTCCCAGGGCACTAAAGGAAGCTGTAGTGAGGCCAATTTTGAAAAAATCATCTTTGGACCCCACTGACCCTTCCAGTTACCGCCTGGTATCGAACCTCCCGTTCTTGAGAAAGGTGATTGAGTGGGCAGTGGGGGATCAGCTACAGGTGTTCCTGGAAAAGACCTCTGTCCTAGACCCATACCAGTCTGGGTTCCATTGGCGTCATGGGGTGGAGACAGTGTTGGTTGCCCTCACGGATGATCTCCATAGGCACCTGGGTTGGAGTGGGTCAGCGCTGCTCATCTTGTTAGACCTTTCAGCAGCGTTCGACACGTTCGACCATGAGTTGTCGGCCCACAGCCTTGCCGATGTGGGGATTCATGGGATGGCCTTGCAGTGGCTTGTCTCTTTTCTCCACAGCTGGGGACAGAGGGTAGCGCTGCGGGAGAGACTGTCTGCACACCAACCTTTGGAGTGCAGCGTCCCACAGGGGGCAATACTCTCTCCCCTGTTGTTCAATCTTTATATGCGCCCCCTTGCCCAGTTGGTGCAGAGTTTTGGACTGGGTTGTCATCAATATACAGATAACACCCAGTTGTATCTGCTGATGGGAGGCCGATCTGATTCTGCCCCGACACCCTGTTGAGAGTCCTGGAGGCTGTGTCTGGGTGGGTAGAACAGAGCAGGCTGAAGTTGAATCCCAAGAAGACGGAGGTCCTGTACTTGGACCATGGACTGTTGGAGGCAGGGATCCTTCTCCTGACCTTTGGGGGGACACCACTTGTACCCGTACCATCAGTTTGGAGTTTGAGCATGATTCTGGATTCCTCCTTGTCTATGGAGGGCCAGATCGTGGCTGTGGCTCGGGCGGCCTTTTCCCACCTTCGGCAGGCCCAGCAACTGGCACCCTACCTCTTGGCCCAGGACCTAACGACTGTGATCCATGCAATGGTCACCTCCAGGTTAGACTACTGGAGTGATGGGATCAGGGCCAGCCCTTCAATTGAGGCAGAGCCAGCCCCTGCCTCAGGCGTTGAACTCTGAAGGAGGCGCTGTGCCGGGCACCCAACAACCGGAGTTCCCTGCAGTGTGTGCACTCCCGTGCACTTGCGCAGGAATTCTCCTCTCTTGGCGCAAGGCATTTCTTCTGGAGTGCAGAAGGACAGCCCTGTCTTCCTGCTCAGCCAGTGCTTGAGGAGCTTTGAGTTCAGCCCCATCAGCAGGGACATTTTTCTCTCTGCCTTCCCCCCCCCCCTCAATTTAAGCCTTTGATGAAGCTTCCGGGAGCAAAAAACACTCTAGCTAGCAGGGGAGCAGTGAGCTCCCATCTGACCTTTTGTCCCCCTTGTTCCCTCCTTTCTTTCTTGACCCCCCCCACCATGTATTAAAAGGAATGACAGTGGGATTGCCCATTGGAAATAATAGGAGAGGCTTGAAGGCCCATTGGAGATAATGGGAGCCAGGGATGCCAATTTACTTGCCTGGGCTCCATTAAAATGCATCACAACACAAAAAATGTTGCAAAGAAAATGTGGAATGGATTTTCCATAAAGGTCTCTGGGACCAGATGGAATACTCTGGGAGTGGAATGACAACCCCCAGAGTGCAATGATGGTCTCTAGCTGTAGAGTTTGTGCTCTAGGACCAGAAGGACAGGTTTCAGAGTGGAATGACAGTCCTTGGAATAGGTTCAGTGCTCTGGGACTGGAAGGACATTGCAGTGCAATGACAGCCCCTGGGAGTAGAAGAAGCATTCTGGGACTGGAATGACAGGCACTAGACTGGAATGACAGACCCTGGGAGGAGCAGAAGTGTTCTGGGACTGGAATGACAACTCCCAGAGTGCAATGACAGCCCCTCAGAGCAGAATCTGAGTGCTGGGAAGGAATGACAGGTTGCAAAGTGGAATGACAACCCCTGGAAGTAAAGAAGCATTCTTGGAGTGGAATTACAGGCACCACAATGGAATGACAGCCCCTGAGAGTAGCAGAAGTTTTCTTGGACTGGAATGACAGCCCCTAGGAATAGAACCTGTGCTCAGGGACTGGAATGACAGGTCAAGGAGTGGAACGACTGCTCCTGGGAATAGGGTCAGGGCTCTGGGACTGGAATGACACCCCCTGTCATTCCACACCCACTGCCATTCCAGTCCCAGTCCACTGATTCTTCTCCCAGGGACTGTCATTCTACTCTGTGGCCTGTGTTGATAGATCAAGATGGGTAGCCATGTTTGTCTGTAGCAGCAGAAAAAAGCAAGAGTCCAGTAGCACCTATAAGACTAACAAAATTTGTGGTAGGGTATGAGCTTTCATGAGCCACAGCTTCACTATTGGAGTCTTGCACTTTTTTGTGTTGTAATGCATTTCAATGGAGCCCATGCAAGTAAATCGTCATTTCTGGCTCCCATTTTCTCTAATGAGCCTTCAAGCCTCTCCCATTATTTCCAACAGGCAATCCTGTAATTCCTTTTAGTACATCCCTTTCCCCCTCCCCAGCTGGCATCAATTCTACTTCTCATCTTTCCTCAGGCTTTGGGGGGGGGGCTGCTTTTGGTGAAAAGAGTGGCTGGTTGTGTGTGCACCACCACAGAGGAAGGAGGAAGTGAGGTGAGACACACACAATTCCCTTTCAGTCCCTGTGCGACAGGTAGGAGCATATCACTATTGTTTGGTTTAAAGTTGTTGTTTTAAATTCTATTACTTTCCTCCCCCCTTCTCCCTTTTGTTCTCCCTCCCCCTTGTTATTGTCTGATCTCAATGCTGCTCCCTCTTCACTCCAGCAGAGCAGCACCCCGCACTGCACCCCCTCTTTATCACCTTCCTTCTTTCATTCCCTAGTTTACATATATCACCCCACCTTCCCCCTCTCTCCCAATAGTTTATTTCAATATTTATACACCACATGCTTAGCTGTCAGCTGCCATTCGCTTTAAATCCAAGGGTGAGGGAGAAGGATGAGCATGGAGGGTAGTTCCTGAAAGGGATCTCTGACAAAGATGATCAATATTTTAAGGCTTGGAGAGGGTCAGAGAGAAAGAGAAGGCTTCAGCTCAGTCCCCCTTCCAAACATCTCTCTCCTCCAAACAGGCCCTGTAAGAGAAGCCCTCCTTCTACTGCCAAGAGTCTCTGGGTTCAGAGAAAGGTGGGAAGAAAGAGAGAGGGAAACTTTTTTACACACACACACACAAAAGGAGGTATATTGTCGAAGGCTTTCATGGCCGGAGAACGATGGTTGTTGTGGGTTTTCCGGGCTGTATTCCGAGCTGTATATGCCAAGACCACGGCAATACAGCCCGGAAAACCCACAACAACCAAAAGAAGGTGTGCTCAAAACTTCAATGCAAGTTGCTGTTTCTGCTCACAAAATAGATTTTTGGCTGACAATAAGAAAAACAAAGATTGTTGTTATTCTCACACTTATTTAAAAAAATAAAATTTAAATTTAAATTAAGAAATAAAAATTAAATGCAAAATGTAAAAAGTTTCAAGTTTTGTGCTTTTCATTTTTCCTACATTTGTTCTGTTTTTTAAAAAACTGGTTAGCCGGGGGGCGGGGGACGCAAGTAGGTATCTCGCCTCAGGCGCCAGAAACCCTGGCACTGGCCCTGGATGGGATATGCCCCATATTGAGGGTCACAGAGGTATCTCTTCCCCCTCACAGTAATAACATTCTCCTTCTAATATTAAATATTGGCAAACAAAAAGTGTATTATATGTGCTGAAGAAACTCTAACCTTGGTTTGTGATCCTCCAGTATAGTTGAAGTGCAGAATGACATCCACTTTCCTCTCAGGTCTCAGAAGAGGTGGGCAACTGGTGTCAAAGAAGAAGGCTGTATCAACCAGTTCCAGGTGTTCTTCGGGGTCTCTTAGTTGATTAGGGGTAGAATCAAGAACAGTATCTACAAAATAGGACACTTCTATCAAGATATAAAAATGGTAACAAGAAAGCTATGAATACCATTCTAGATCTTCAACAATACTAGTTTTCTTGTTCGGTAGAATAATTTCATCACTATTTATTACGTTCATATGTGTCACAACCAACTTATGGTGATCCTAGCAAGGGGCTTTCAAGGCAAATGAGGAACAGAGGTGGTTTGCCATTGCCTTCCACAGCAGAGTCTTCTATAGTGTTCTCCTATCCAAGTATTGACCTTGGATAGCTTCCAAAATCTGATGAGATCAGGTTATACCATGCTAATTTTTTCCATTAATTAACTATTATATTTGCAAGTCTACTAAGTTGGATTACCAGAAAGCCATCCCTGCAGGCTCTAACCAGTCTGATTAATTTTAGCAAGATTCAAGTGTCAGCGTACCACAACTGGGTACTCCTAAACAGACCCACAGAAGTTGTGAATCAACAGCCTAAACATGACCTACTGATGGATATAGAATTAAAGAAAAGGATTTTATATATTACTTTTATACAACACATATATGCCTTGCACTTTCTTCCTATGCTCAGGAGCCAATGTAGTACTTGTAATGCAACCTGTAAGAATATGACACTTGAAACAAGAAGACTTGAAACTGTGTAAGAACTGATATACTGCTTTTAGAGATGCACTTATAAAATGTTATGCATATGTTATATTATTCTATAAGATTCCAGAAGAAATCAGTACCAGAGAGCCTTTTAAAAAAAAAAAATCTGATTTGATGCAGCAAGCTGGTTTTGGCCTCCTGTGGCCTACTTTCCTTAAGGCAGAGAAGGAACTGGAGGAAAGGACACAGAGAAAATAAAACATCCTTTTTATCAGCAGAATTCAGTTATCAGAGGGTATCAAGGTTGCTAGATCGAGACGCATTGGCGCTGTTGAAGGTGGTGTTCCCAGAGGAAAGTGGGTGAGAGGTTAGCCTATGTCCTTCTGATTTTAGGACAAGATAAAGGATTTTGCAGGATTTGGAATTCTCCCCAGAAGAAGAGCCAACCCAGAATTGCATCTTCAAATCAGAACTAACCCTAGATACCTTATGAGCCAATAAGATAGCAAATATTAGAATATTGTAATATTGTTATGATTATCTGAAAGTATTAATTACTCTACACTTCTATTGTAAGGGGTTGAGCTTTTTACACACAAGGAGACCATCTACTTCTGTGTAAGGGAAGAAGCTCATCCCCCGGGTTAATAAAGAACCATCTGTTTTGCTTCAATTCAAGAAGGACTCCTGGATTTTATTTTAATTTTTATTGTGGTTGGTGGGGAAAAAGAGAACAACCACAGAGGCACAAATCTGTGCTCAACACTACCGACAAAACTCCCATGCTGACAAGAATCCTAGGGACAATCAATGTGTGGAATCGAAGAGGTGTATTACATCCACTGGACCTGCCCACTGATCTCCATCCACTGATCAACTCTTCTGCACAGAATCAATGCATCATGTGGTAAAGAGTTATGTACATGGACTCTTTGCAGACATAGTCATCAGTGAGTGCATGTTGGGACAGAAGAGGTGCCTGTGAGCACAATTCCCCCACAAGAATTATTTATTATCCCCTGAATTGTCCTCTGCACAAGGTTCACAGACTGTGGCCTTACAGGTGCAGGAAAACTTCAATTTTTGTTCCTGGTTTTGTAGCCCATGGAGGATAAGTAGCTATCACACTGGGTGGACTGCATTTGGATTGATTGCTCACCAGCTGTGCAACCTTAAATAAACTACTTAGTATGTTGTTCAGTGTATTACAATTGCTTTGTCTGCTTAAAAAGATTTGAAAATTACAGTTATACACATCTGGGACACAGGAGAATGGAATGGCACACTAAGGATTCCATGCAAAGTCGAACCTCTTTCAGTCTGGAGATACCAATGTATTCTACGTAGCATAACACAGTACTGTACAAGATGTTGGCCTGTTGCCCCCAAAGCTGATTCTCTTACACCAGTACTGGGAGCTGGCCTAACCTCTTGGAATCCCAGCAGCAACAGCTACGCTCAAAGTGAAGGAGAGTTTCTATGCCATTGGGGAACTCTGAGCAAGGGACATTTTCCTGGTAGTGAGAGGGAGCATAGCTTCCTTGCTGCCTCCTCTATTTCCTAAATGACACAATAGCTACAGCAGAACACAAGACCAGTCTGCTCAGTGAAGTAATTGATGATCCTCTCTTTAATAAGCAAAATGTAATTCTTTTAGCCTACAATTATACACACTGCTAATTTCCAAAAGGAATCAAAGGTACCTGAATGCTACTACTATACCTTTCCATTTAGAAAACTGTTGATGCTGCAAGTATTCATTGTGCATCTGGAACCCTTTTAGGAAATTGTCATACTTTGATACTGCTGGACGGTCTGTTAAAATGCCTCGTAGGGCATTGGAAAGGCTTCCTGCAGGAGTGAACATGCTAGTCGGCATCTCATGGGGCTTCTCTGGTAAATCAGGTACTTCCTCTGAAGAAAGATAAAAGAAATTAGCCTGTAGTCGTATATCAATGGGGTGCATGTTTGTCCCAGCCAATCAACATATTGGGCTTTTTAAAAAGTTCCTTTAGTTTATGCAAAGGAAAACTGACCAGGGAAGCAGTGAAATAAAGTATTATGGTTGAAGTATACTATAATAGTATATAACAGGTAAGGACAAACAGTGAGGTTCACTGGAGAACCCAAAGATACAATGGAATTTGGCCAGGGAATAACCCTAAAATACAACATTGTTATGTTTGTCATAGTTTTTCCCAAAGGGTTGACTAATTATCGGTATGAAATATCCTACCCTCAAGTCATAGTTGACTTATGGCAACCCCTGGTGGGGTTTTCATTTCAAGGAACGAACAGAGGTGGTTTACCGTGGCCTGCCTCTGCAACCCTCATCTTTGTTGGAGGTCTCCCATCCAATTACAAACCAAGGCGAACCTTTCTTAGCTTCTGAGATCAGACTCCCCGGGGCTATCCAGGTCAGGGCAATTATAAATTTAAGAATATTTAATTAATTTATGCAATGTTATAAATTTCTTTTCCTGTAGATACTAGCTGTGCATTAAAGAAGTCACTAACTTCTTTCATAGTGATACAATTAATAACATGGTGGTAGTTAATAAATTTATATCAACAAGTAGTTTCAGGTACCACCTCTTTCACGTACTGTGGGATCTATCTAGCCAATCAAGTTTTTCTCCTTGACTCACACCACTACAGTGAAGCAAATCATGCACTAAGGAAGAAGTTATTCCATAAAATAAAATGAGGCACTAAGATTTTAGAGTCTTATGTTGCTGGTCCCTACTAAAATGTATCTGGTTAGATCTGAAATCATTATGGGACTTTTAATATTAAAAACTTACCAATTTCAGTGACAGTATCTTGGGTCCATCTATTCCAGAAATCCTCTGAATTGTCAGCTGCATGCCATGCATCCAGTAGATTTTTGGAAAATATACTACTCCACATCCCTATGAAAATAAGAAATTAGTGAAGTAGAAGGTTTTTTCCCTTCTGGGCTGCATTTTGTCTTGGGAGATAAGAAAGTTTCCCAAATATTGTAATGTTCTACACAGTATTTCAGCTTCCTAAAGTGTTTTGAGAAGTAGGCTTGGTGATTGGTGCACACACACACAGGCTGACACAGGTTTGACTGACTGCATTTTTTAAAAGCTTCAAAGTGCTGTACAAACAGCTGAAGGACTATGAAGAGGTCATTCTTCCCAGAAACAGAGAGCCTTGAGTGACAGGCTACTCCAAGGAATCTTGGACTGGGTAGCATGAGCTGAACAGAGAAGGACTTCTGAACTGGATGCTGGGGAAAGGGGAGTCTGATTTCAGCCCTAGCTGAGAGGAGTCAGAGTCCGACAGTTTCGAAGTTCAGTAACACAGACAAGAGAACTGGTGGAAAGTTGGCCAAGGAAGTTTGGGAAGAAGGCAAAGACTTCTATTTGGGCCAATCTTTTAGTGAGAGGAAAATTTGCCTACCCAATCAAACAGGAAGTTAGCTCTGAAGAGTGAAGCAATTCCTGGTCTAGTGTGGTTAGAGACTGCTCTGGAGACCTTAAGAGTCAGTTAAAAACTGATGACAAGTACTGGTGTTTCAAGAGTAGGGGTTTGGATACTGGAAAGAGGGTACCAGCGAGAGAATATTCAAAGAAAGTATACTAGAGTGATTGGGAACATGCTGGAACAAAAGCATCTCAACATGTTAAGAGCTTAAGAAACTCTCATTAGTCAGACACATGAGAACTAAAGACTGTGCATGTACTGATTTTACCTCAGAGTTACTATAATGAGTAACTCAATTTGAGTTACCTCAAAAATTTCCAAACTCTGATTTCACATGTCCTTTCCCCTCTAGATTAAACAAAATATGTTGTTATTTTTGAATTTTAAAAAACCTCTAGTGCCATTTAAGTTAAGTCAAAGCCTACTTGACCAGCTAGCAGAATCTGCCACTACACAGGAAAAAAATAGATATAGCATAGAGGGTCCATAATCAGACCTTCTGGCTTTTAAAAAAATTGAAACTAAGGGATCTCTCAGTTTGACTGGAATAGTAGCATAAAGGAAAGAGGAGTTTTCTGCATTTTCCTGACTAACTCCGGCTGAAAAGTTGCCACTGTAGATAAACATGGGAACCTGTTTTTCCCCATTGTGGGGTAAGCAGCAGTTTCATTTGCAACTCAGATTAAGAAAATAGCAGAGGAAGAAAGGATTAGGTACCGCCCCCCCTCCCCCAATCTTCCAGCTCTGCTGTTCCTATCAAAATTAGAGCACTCCATGGTCTCACACCTGGAATCTCTCCTCACTTCAGACCTGTGAATAAAGATGCTTGTTTCGCCTCTCCCCATAGAGATTTTGAATTAAATTGATACACTTGATAGCTCTTTATGCACTCATGTTACATCTGGAAGTTCTTGTTCTGTGCTCTGCTTACATTTATTTACATTTAATAATTGTTTTTCCCAGTGCAGATTGCAATACAATCTGAGTGGATACAATCTTTAAACCAGGATTACACTTATGGTAGATGTTCCAATGTATTTTCACCTGAATAGACACATTCAATTTAACCCCTTCTTTTCCTGCTATACTTCTATACTATGCATGTGACATTTAATATGTAGTTTACTGCTGAATTTAAAACAAATAATCGATGCTGCATTTAAGAGTCTGCAGTTTCTGTGCTATGTTGATGAGCATGTATCACAGTTTGATGAACTTCCAAGTCTTGCAGTATATACAAGGCACAAACAACAAATCAAATTATCATAATTTATACAATTTAGTACTTGCTTTTATCCCTGAGGATCATGCAGTGAACCTAGAAGATGCATGCTAGTTTAAACTTTCAGGAAGATTTGAAAATGCTTTATTTATAAACTTAAGGATATTGCTGTTTTCAAATAATTTAGGCTATAGCTTTACTATCAGCTATATGTTTCTGATTAGATCTATATAGTTATTCTCTCTATATATATCACCTTGCATGAAGCAGATCCTTGATTCTGGGAGTTTCTTCATCAGGTGCCCCATGTAAAACTGGCTTCCAAAATTTTCAGCACAAACAAAGGCTCCATATTTTGGGAATCCCACTTCATACGGTGTGAATTCCACCCACTCTGCAAGGTGAAAAAGATACCTACTATAACTTTAATATGAGAGTGTTAGAGCTGTTCTCTAAGTTGAAAACATTTAAAGCAAATCTCTGTGGGGATTTAACTTGTATTCTGTATTTTGATTTGCTTTGACATGATAATGTGTTTATCAGAAAGGATTAATTATTTAGGTCATAGTCTTCCAACCCTTTCCTGCGGATTACACTTGTAACACAAGGGTTGCTGTTTATGTTGCTGAACAATGCATATTATTTCCGATCAAAGATTATGTGAAGTGTCCCTTAATTTATGATCCTGATATAGAAGTCACAGAGAGAGAAATTACAAAGAAATTAAGAGCCTTAAAATCCTACAGTTTTTGTTGCTATTTTATGCTCTGAGTGCACTACATGCTCTAGAGGATGCAGCTTCAAGGGATGTCACCAACCATGTGCCAACACAATCCAGAAATTGTGATTGGCACAGTTGGGTCACAAAGAGAAAGAGCTGGGTGGCACATTAGTAAGACAGTTGTCCTAGTATTTGTGCTGTGGTTGAGCTTCCTGTAAAGTTTCAAGGGGATGAATTAGTCCCGTTTTAAAAGCCAGTATTGTAATATGTACGCTTTATCAAAGAAGCTGCTTTATGATTGGGATGGGGCTTCTTCCTCCCTCCTGGTCACTAATTTTCCTCTGGTAGGCTACCGCCACCCAAACTGAACAATTTTGATCCTTCACCAATGGTTTGGGAAGCTGGTGGGCCTCTGAGTGTATACAGATTTCTAGCAAGTGGCTCAAGCAGAAATCCCAAAGGTAATGACATATTGACACAGCTTATTTAACTAAAGAAAGAGTTTTACTGGTTTACAGAAGAATATAAAAGATATGGAGAAGGAGAGACAGAGCACACAATATAAAGGAAGTTACCATAAGCTAGGGTTGCAAAGAATACAAAAGAAATACAAGAGGCTAATCTGTTATACCTTGAAAACTACCAAACAGACCTGGACATTCCTTACTGTTCATCCTTGAGGGAGTAGGGGATAGAGACATGTCAGCCTCTAGCAGCCTCTTCCCAGCTCCATCCATTGAACAACAACCTCTTTCTTCTCATCCAAGATGATAGCCACCACCACCACCCCGCCCCGGTTAAATGAACATTCCAAAGAGGTGTCCGGCAGAGCAATTTGGAACAATGGTGGGGGTTTTTCCCTGCTGCCTACAGCCCTCTCTTCCCTGCTTTCCCAGGGCATGCTTAGAAAGGTGACTCACAAGACAGCTTAATATCTGAAAAGAGGCCTGCAGATATAAGCTCTTGTCATGTCAGCTACCATACTAAAAAGGCAGTAATTGAAAAGGTAAAAGAGATTGAGAAAGGCCTTACCTCTGAAATCTCTAGTGGTGACTTTATCTTTAACATTGAGTGCCAGGTAGATGGGCAGAGGATTCTGAGCTCGGTTCACTGCCTTTCGCTGATCAGAGAGTCTGTGGCGGTTGTTCTATTGGAAGAGGGGTGAAATATATACAATTCATTATCTGGGAAGAAATAGGAACCATAAGAAAGTCTACAACTGCATGAGAACCATCCTGCCTATAAGCTATAAACCACTCGAATAACAGCTTCTATGATACCAGACCACATTAATTTTGCCAGAATCTTTGCTGACTTTAAATTGCTCCCAGTATATCTATTGGCGATAATACTGTTGTTTCCACATTGATCCACAAGGTGGCCCATTAGCAATATATTATTAGTTAAAATGGTCAGGAAATGCATCTGAAGGATATTTCCAGATGCAGATTTTTACAGGTGATTACAGGGTAGACATCACTGATGTCAAGGGTAGACATCACTGAGCAGACATCTGTACCCCAAGGCTTTGGAAAGGTCTGCCACTGCAGCAGCAAGAAATTGCACACTGCCCTTTCTTTTGGGGAGGTAACAGTGGTGACATTGGCCCCTCCAGAAAGAGCCTTCTCTACCATGGCATGCATTCCACCTTTCTCTTCCTCCTTCCCTTCTCTGCCTGGCTGAAAGAGGCCAGGCAACAGTGGCTATGAAGGCTGCTGGACAGTGTTCACTCACCTGCCTGAGCGAGCAGTCCTCCTGGCTGCCAGGAGCAATTGCAGGTACCACCAGAGAGAAAGAGCAGGTGAGTAGTAGCTGCTATTTGTAGTTCACTTACAGCTAACTATTTTACCACTGAAAGAAGGAACAGGCTACCGCTGTTGTGGAATGCAGGTATGAAAACAATGCATAAGAAGCTTGAGTGAACAATAAGAAAGAGAGGCAGATTCACAAATATTTTGATTTGGAGCAGTTCTTGGGGACCAAACCAGATGTCTGGCAGAAGGTCTGGTTTTGGTAATCCAGATCACCACCAAAAAACTGAAAAACAATGTGAGGAAAGCACAACTTGGAGGAAGAAGTACCAGGTAGGACGCATGGAAGTGCTTAACCATGTTTCCTGGAGCTGGGGTGAAAAGCTACTGTGGAAGGGATGTGCAGGTAATGACAGCAGGCTGGCATCTAGGAGAGGCATGACTGAGCAGATGCTAATGTGTTAATGCTGGGCAAAGCATACGTTTCCTTGCCTGGTTATTGCTTCTTGCCTCCAAATGGTATTTTCACTGCCATTTTTCAATGATATGGTGGTATTCCAGGTTTCCAGACTTAAGTAGTTGCCAAACATCTGGTTCAGTTCTCACTGATACCTGACACTAGTGATTCCCAAAGCATGGTGTTAAAATAGATAAGCAGTCTGTGGGTGCTGTTTCACCACTTTCGTGATCATAGATACTATCTCTGAAAACAAACATAAAATACCCCATCATTCAGCATGGCTTCAATCATGAGCCCCCAAAGGTCTATAAAGGATGTCTTGTATCCTGCAGTTTTCCTCTGGCATAGCTCCTGCTGGTAGGTCTTTAAACTCTCAAAGGAAAAGGCACTCATTTTAGATTTGGCAGCTTGCTTCCGAGCATACTTGATTATCTCCCCTAGGTCTTTATTTGACCAATTGGCATCTTCATACAACTTCGTCATGGTCCTGAGAAAAGGTAGTGAAGGAAGTTCATGTTGAGCAAGTTTATGCTTTGCTTTTAGTTTTTCACTTATAACATACAGGATTCATACACTGAACTTCAGGCTGATGTGAATGTCAAATTACTAATCCTCATCAGTTGTTAAATTCTGTGGGATTAGACACATTGGTACTCTTTTAACCCACATAAGTTAAGTAGTAAAAAGCACTATTAAGGATCACAATACTAAGGATACTTTCCTGCGAGTAACCCTCATGGAATAGCTTCCAAAACCAATGCTTACTGCTTCCAAAATCTCATTGGCTAAGAAATTTCAGTTAATGGTAAGGAGCTATATCTGTAATACACTGCCTTACTTTTCAGAACCACACATTAAAACAATTTTTTCTTCTTCCCTAAATTCTACAGAAGTTGATATTCACATTACTTAGAAAAATTAAGAAGCTAACCAAAAATAGATAGTGTCATCAACATATACCTCATCATCTGGTATAAATGTCATAGGGGCAGCCATGCAGTTGACAACAATACTCTTGCATTGTAGCACTCATGCAGCAACCAGGCATTAGTAAGCCCTGCTACAAAAGAGCCATACCATATGAGGGTGGCCATAACCTACCACAAGGCAGGGATAATATCTAAAGGTAAATCAATGCAACCCACATACATTCCCCCCCCACCCCCATCCAACAGTTGTATCTTGTTGGTCTGTAATTTATGATTCTGCTTAAACTGTGGTGGGATAAAGTATTGTTTCTGCCACCAGAGATGCCATATAAAGCTGATTTATATAGTGGGTTGCCATATATTTTGTTGCTTATGATGACAATGGAACCATCACTTGTTATCTTACAATGAAAACCAAGAGATCTAAATATAATAATAATAATATTTGACTTATATACTGCCCTTCAGGACAACTTAACACCCACTCAGAGCACTATTATTATCCCCACAACAATAATTACCCTTTAGGTGGGTGGGGCTGAGAGAGCTCCTAGAAACTGTGACTGACCCAAGGTCACCCAGCTGGCTTCAAATGGAGGAGTGGGGAATCAAACCCAGTTCTCCAGATTACAGTCCCACACTCTTATCCACTACACCAAACTGGCACCACTGGCTAGTGGTACTCATGGGGTCATAAATGGAGGAAATAATGGCTTTGAAGGGAAACTATAGAATATAAATTCCAGCCAGTGAAAAGCGCGTTGAAGACTTTTTCCTCACTACAATTTCAAAACACTAAGCATTGATCTTAATACACAGTTAACTATAAACTAGCCCCTTACCATGTTGTACCTGAAGAACCAGTGATATAGGAGATACAGTCCAAAAGCTTCAGCCTCTGGAGACCCCAAAGGCTGCCATACATAGCTGTTAGTGCTCTCATCCCACCCCCTGTAGTTGTCATAGCAATGACAGGCACCTGTTCAACAACAAAAAATAATCAGCATGAAAGACTGCTCAAAAAACAAAATAATAAAATGTAGGGCACCTTTATATAAAATAACATACATTTTTAAGGCTTTCTTAACCTCCTCAAGAAAGAGAGAGTACATTTGTTTTAGAAAATAATACATTTGGTCCAGGGAATATTATAAATATACATATACGTATGTCTCTGTGGAGAGAACTGTCCCATAGGCAACTATGTGGATTCTGGAAGGTTATAATTTTTCTTGCCACACAATAAGATTTCATTCATTTGTTTGTTCGTTCATTCATTTGTTCGTTTGTTCATTTGTTCGTTTGTTCATTTGTTCGTTCGTTCGTTCGTTCATTCCTTGCCCTTTCTCCCCATGGAGACCCAAAGCATTCTTCCCTCTTCCATTTTATCTTCACAACAACTCTATGGAGTAAGTTAGGCAGAGTGTGTATTATTGGCCCCCAGTCAGCTTCCATGGCAGAGCTGGGATTTGAACTTGGTTGTCCCATGTCCAAGTCCAGCACTGTAACCACTACATAAGACTGCCTTACTACACCAGATTGCCATCTGTGATAATCAGAAGCATTTTGATATTATCAGTCATGGTATCATTCTGCTATGCCTGGGTGTGATGGGTTTTGGAGGGTTATTTTGCCATGGGTCAACTGCTTCTTAGCCAACAGGTTTTACCCTCATGCACAGTTCTTAAAAGGGGATTGTGTATCAAGTTAGGGAAAAGACCACTTTCCTCTTTTGCGGTTCCACTTACTTCATTTTCTTGCAGGAGATGCTCTAACTGAAGAATACCTTTCAGAGCAGCAGCAACCACTGTCCTCCGTTTCTGCAGGAAACTCTTTTCCTCTGAGCACAGATCATATCCTAGTCTCACATCAAGCTGTTTTGGTCTTTTACATAGCCAGCCTTGAGTCCTAAGGCCAAGGAGAACACATTAAGTTAGCTTTAGACATTGCTATACAATCATATAGCAAAAAATATTTGCACATGTGCACTCAAGTTTTTTCTTCACTTCTGGGTACAATAGTTCTCCTGCCCTACAAGCAGCTTTCTGAAGTAACCAAACTACTTATTGTTAAAAAGGATTGAAGCTATACAACTTTGCTTTTCAAAGATGAAAAATGTCTACATGTATGGACAGAGGAAATGTTTCTGGACAAAAGCCATAAAGTAGATACGTTAAAATTTAACATACCTAAGCACATCATGAACCAATGTTTGTTCCTGAACCTCATGAACCTGGTTAATTTCCAGACTAAATTCTCATTCTTTCCTCATTTCTCCCTTGCATGGCATGCCAAGATTAAAGATGAAAGTGTACAACTAACTTCTAATTAGCTATGCCCATATGGAAGCACCTTTACTAATCAATGTTTGTTTCTTTCCCAGCAATTGGTTAAGAATCCCAATTCTTTATACAGAAGCAAGCTTGTTAGTGAAAACATCTGTATTCAGATGTCATGACTAGACATGGGCACGAACGGGGGGGGGGGAATGAACAAGAACAAACGAACGGAAACGAACATGTCCCATTAACAAATGTATTCAGTGTTTGTTGTTTGTCCACACCAGAGTGACCCCCTTGGCACTTAGAGAGCCCATATTCACAGGGAATGTGCAGCAGGCTCTCCTCCAGCCATCGCCCAAGTTTGGTCAAGATTGCAGTATGGATCTCAGAGTTATACATTCCCAAATTCAACGCCCCCAGGAAACTCCCATTCAGTACAAATGGAGCCACCAGATCACTTTGGCCCCGTGTGGTGGACCTGAAGGCGAGCCGCCTTCCCTCTTGGGGGGGGGGTCTGGCTGCTCGCTGGCAGCACCCCCCATGTGCCTGCCAATGGTGGGGGCGGGGGGTCAGGCCACTGGCCTGCAGCACACCCCATGTGCCCATCCACCAGGCCTCCCGGTCAGAGGCTACTTTCTACTTCTGCAGCATGGTGGTTGATGTCTGCGGGCGCCAGGCCTGGTGGGCTCAGGGAGGTGGTGGAAGGCCTCCTCCCCTCTCAGGGGCAGGGGGTCAGGCCACTAGCTGGCGGCACCCCCCATGTGCCCGCCCACCAGGCCTCCCAGTCGAAGGCTACTGTCTGCTTTTGCAGTAAGGTGGGTGATGACATTGGCCACCACAGACCAAAATGACCCAGCCACAATCTGCTAAGAAAATCCTCCAACCAGACAAGATGTTGCACATGGAGGCCTTGCACACACAAACACACAACCTGGCGGGTGAGACACCGACATATGTCTCCAGATGGGGCACTTCACGGCATTGGGGCCAATGGTGTCGTCTGCACCTCACATGGTAAAATACACCAGCTGGACATGCATGGAGCATTGGACGCCCCTCCAGTGTCAAAGTGGAGGCTGCCTCCAAGATGACCCACAAGCCTGCCTTCGCGGAAAGGATGGGATGGATGGGACAGACAGGAGAGGTCACCGAAGGGTCGGAGTCCAGAGAGGGAGAGGGAGAAGCAGGGACTACGATTGATGCTCTGTGAGGACATAAGCCATCTTCCTGCCTACGCAGAAAGGAGGGAATGGGCAGGACAAGCCATGGGGAAGGGTCTGTCATGATCTGGCTGTGCCAGGAAGGCCTAGCAAGGCCTCAGAAGCCTGTAAGCAGTGGGAGCAAGCCTGCCTACAATTCGCAGGAGCCCCTGGGCCATTTTAGTGCCTTTTTGGCCAATCAGAACACAGGGGGCTGGTGTTATAGAAGTCCGGGAGGATAAAAGCCTGTGTTCTTTCTCCCAGGGAGCAGGCCAGAGGAGGTTTCTGCTAGGGAGAGAGGACCTCATCCAGGTAGGGTGAGAAGACAGGCCTGGCAGACAGAAGGACAGTGAGTTCAGTCATGCTAGGGCCATTTATTTTTTTTTACTTTCACCCATCGATTGTTGCTAATGCACCTTGTTTGCTTGTTTGTGTGTTGTTTGATTAACTGACCTCCTTGGAAATAAACCCTTTTGTTCCTCATGTCTGTTTATTAGCCAAGCTATGGAGATCAGAAGGGTTGGGAGGGTACCAAGTGACCCTAAATCCCAGAGTGGAGGCAGCATAAGGTGGCCCACCCCACCTGAGGCATGACAGGGTCGTATTGGTGCCATCCAGAGAGGGAGAGGTTGAAAGAGGGAGTGTCCGGGAACAATTCCACAATGTGGAATTGGCCCCAAGAACCGGCTGGAGACCACTTTACAGGAGCTTGGCCTAGAACCACAGTAGACTGGGGTGGCTCAGAGCTCAGTTACGTCCAGCTCCATGGAGGGATGTCCAAGCAGTTGGAGGTTGACCTTAATGAAGGTCAACATGTCCACCAGGTCTGGGTGCAGGCGTGTGTGGCAGAGACAGAGGTCTCCCAGGTAGGAGAACACCTGCTCGTTCTGCACGCTGGTGGGAGGGCAGGACAGGATGTTGGTTACCACAATGGACAGGTCTGGCCACAAGGCAGATTTACTCACCCAATACTCCAACGGGTCGGCCTGGAGGGGCTCGGTGGGCTCTAGAAGGTACTCTCGCACCATGGCCCTCACTGAGTCCTCCACTGCGAGACACACGCCCACTGTGCTGCGGCCAACCACATAGCCCACCGACGAGGCCCAGAGATCGAGTGGGCTCATCGTGGTGGGTCTCTCTTGGCATGGATCTCTAATTCCCAACTCCTGCCCCTCCTACTCCTCCAGCTCCTCCTCCTTCTCCACCACCTGCCCCTCACCCCTGCCCGTTTCCCTCTGTCCTGCCTTCTCCACCTGATGGAAACGGATCACCGCTCGGTGGAGCTCCTTTTTCCAGTGCTGTGTCTCACCCTCCTACATGGTGATGCTGCCCTTGATATGGGGGTCACACAGGGAGGCCACTTGGTACGGTGCCTCATGGCACAGAGGATGCAAGTGCTCGGCAATGCATGCCTGCATCCTCCTTGCAAAGTCCCTGACCCTGTGGAGCAGCTCTTACTCTTGCTCGAGATCTTTGGCCAGGAACTGGTCGAGTCCGTGGATCAGGGGGATGACCTGACTCAGGCTGGCCTCATAAGAGCACAGGAGCTTGGTGGCCTCCTCAAAGGGTTTCAACAACTGGCACATCTGGGAAAGGACTCTCCATTCCATGGAGCTGAGGCTCAGCTCCTCTCCCCTCCTCAGAACCTCTGCCGATGACAGGACGTCCTGCAACGGGCCCTTCTGCTCCAACAGACGACATATCATGTCATAGGTGGAGTTCCAGCGGGTGGGCAGGTCCTGATAGAGGTGGTGCTCGGGGTTCCCCCTCCCTCTGCCTCTGGAGCAGCTCGCGGGAAGAGTTGACACTGCGGGAGAAGTGGGAAGCGATGCGATGGCAGCTGTCCAGCATTTTGTGCATCGACAAAGTTCCCTCGTCCCAGCTGTCCCTTGGCTTGCTCCCCAGCCCAAACACGTCCCTCATTACCAGGTGCAGCTTGTGCGCCATGCACACCAGGCCCAGGAGGGATGCTTCTTTCAGGGCTGCCAACATGTTGCTTCCCGCGTCCGTTATCATGAAGCCACGGACAAATCTTTCCTCCCCTGGCTAGCATCCACTCCCTCAGAGCTGCCTTTATGGTGGTGGCGATGTTCTTCTGAGTATGAACCCTGTCCATCCCCCTGACCTGGAATAACTACCCTGTAGCCTGGCATCAAGCATGGCACCTTTCTTCAAGTGCCACTTCTTGGTCTGGGGCGGCGGAGGTCCTCTGGCTGCCACCAGTGGGCAGTGATGCCAAGGTAGCCATGATGGCATCCGCTGCAAAGGTCTGCCGTAAAGTGTATGGTACAGCCTTTGGCAGCCAACAGCTCACTGAGCACCATGTCTCACATGCACTGGTAGAGGGCAGGCAGGACTCGACGGCCAAAGGTGTGTCATGATGGCATGGAGAACCATGGGGCAAAATGCTGAAGCATCCTGCGGAATCCCACGCTCTTCACAACAGACAGGGGGAATCCTTGTAGGATAATCATCTCTGCCATGACGTGAACACCTGCCTCCTGAGCCCTCGACCTCACCCTTTTCAGCAGCACTGTCCCCGACCCCGAGGGAACAACCTCCGTGAGCGTGGCCTGCCTGAGCATTCTACTCCCACCGGCATCAACCTTGGGGCAAGGCTTCTTAATTGGGATGGATTCTGGTGACCCTCCCACTGATCCCTCGTCAGAAGAGAAGGTAGCCCTCTTTCTCTTTCTTCCCCCAAAGGATGTGTCGCTGGCTGAGGACAGAGACTACAGGTTTGGGTGGTGCGTCTTCAGGTACCTAGTCAGGACTATCAATGACAGGTGCTTCAGGTCATTGCCTCTGCGCACCAGGGCACCACAGACACAGCACCGCACCACACGGGGGTCATTAGGAAGGGCCTGAAAGTGCCTCCATATGGCAAGGTTGAAACGTGGTCCACTAACTGCTCCAGGGGAAGGAGGACGAAGGGTTACAGCAGGCCATGCTGTGGAGCTTACCGCGGAAGACAGAGTGAGGGGTGGACTGCAGCCAGGGACAGCAACAGCAGTTTGGGATGGGGACGGGCTGTATGTTTCGTTGAACCCAAACCATTCCTTCATGGATCCCTGCCTCTCCTCCTCCTTCTCAAAAAGTTTTAAGAGCCCCTCTTCCTCCAGCGGCAAGACCTCTTTGACCTCCTCATCAGCCACCACAGGTATATCTTGGGGAGGAGGAGTTTCAGTTGCCCCCAAGCCCCTCACAGTACTGCTTCCTGTGATGCAACCAGGACAATCTTTGCACTTCCCCCCAACACTCTTGGCCCCAGCCCGAAGCTTCATTGAGTGAGCAAACTACAATTGAGGACAGAGAACACTGTGAGCCCTCAGCAGAGGTGCCCACCACAGAGCTTGGCCCCAGGGCCTGGCAGCAGCCCTGGAACCAGAGGCAGGAAGGATAGATCCCTAGCCCAGCACTCCCAGAGACCTGACCAGATCAGGCACTAATAATCAGTGTGAGCCCTCAGCCGAGGTGCCCACTGAGCTTGGCCCCAGGGCCAGGCAGCAGCCCTGGAACCAGAGGGAGGTGCTAGAGCCCTATCCCAGCACTCCCAGAGACCTGACCAGATCAGGCACTAGTACTAATAATGTGAGCCCTCAGCCGAGGTGCCCACTGAGCTTGGCCCCAGGGCCAGGCAGCAACCCTGGAACCAGAGGGAGGGGCTACAGCCCTATCCCAGCACTCCCAGAGACCTGACCAGATCAGGCACTAGTACTAATAATGTGAGCCCTCAATCAAGGTGCCCACTGAGCTTGGCCCCAGAACCAGGCAGCAGCCCTGGAACCAGAAGGAGGGGGTAGAACCCTAGCCCCGCACTCCCAGAGACCTGACCAGATCAGGCACCAATAATCAGTGTGAGCCCTCAGCCGAGGTACCCACTGAGCTTGGCCCCAGGGCCAGGCAGCAGCCCTGGAACCAGAGGAGATGTCCCTATTCCCCCACACTTAAAAGTGTCAGGCTCCAATACACTCTCCCTTTCTCTCTCTCAAAAGAACACTAGCAAGTACAGCAACAGTTCTCTCTCCCACCCACTGCTTGCTGAAACTGAAAGTGAGAGCATGCAGCACACTCCCTTTTATAAGCAGAGGTCTCATAGGGAAAAGCAGGAGGTCCATGGTTGGCAGTCAGAACTGTCTAACAGGGTTTGCGGGGATGAGATTGGAGTTCTCATGGCTACAGAACACCCCCCTCCCCCCTCCCTGCTCTTTGCAGCCATGTATCCAATTTTGAGGTCCACACTTGGAAGGAAAACCTGCCCATCAAGGTATGTTGGTCTTAGATTGGAGTTTCCAGGGCAACAGAAGGAGTGCAGACAGTGTTCAGGCAGTCCCTGCCTCCATTGCCAAGGGAACTGATTGAAGGTGCCAGAATGTCTGGCTTCCCAAACAGAGGACAAATGCACGAACGAGGCTTAGAGACGACCACCTGTTCGTCCAAAATGGCACCACACGAATGGCTCATTCGCAAACAGCTGAGCGTGATGGTCGTAGCTTTTTTCCGTTCGTAATTCTGTTCATGCCCATGTCTAGTCATGACTATCTACACTTACACTGAAGGCATCAATTTTGGTGTACCACATGAAAGGAGCAGGGAGGGAGCATGCAAACTTGGTTTGTGCCTGTCCTAAGCAAACTGAGATGTGTTCCTGATATCTCAATGGAGCCTTAGATACATGACTATAATACAGTGAGTTAAGTGAATTTAATCTAGTGGAACTAATGGCTTTAAATACACTCAGCTCCTTGTGGACTGTGACCCATTTGATCCACACAGACATGGTACATTAATATTTGAATAAATCACAGATATACTAATCTTTCAGTATTTTAATGGGCGTTCCCTCACTCTGTTAGCCTTTTATTACAGATGAAGTACTCTTACAAACATGAATTCAGATCAGAATTGCAATTTTGTATTTCAAATGTGCTCTGCATGAAAAAAAGGTCTGCCTTAAATTCTAAACACTTTAACCATCATAACTGTATGAAGCAAAAGTAGCAAGGGATATATCTGTCAGGTTAAATGAACCTGGAGAAGGCCTCTAAATCCTAGTCTTCAAACTTCCTATTAGAGAAAGATGTTTCCTCCCCTCTCTGTCTCACCAAAGATGTTTTATATTGTCTAGAAAACCCAGAATGTCAGCCAAGATCCTGCAAGGTAGTTGTGTGATATCTCAGTCAACTTTTCTTCAAGGCAATCAAATAACCACTGATATTTTATATGATAGTCTAGTGGGATTCCAGCATTTATAACTTTTTAAATTTAATTTATTACCAATTTTAACACCTGATTTGCCTATAAGTTAGTCCTGGGTACCTTACCTTCCTAGCACAGACAGGTGCTTACAAGTTTAGAAACAGGGACCATTTAAGTGCATTTCTTCCAGTGTTCTGCTGAAGTATTTTAAGCATTCTAAACTGTTGCCTGATTAAATTTCTAGCTCCTTATCTTAGGATCCATTTTGTTCAAGGTAGCTCACCTGCCTAACTAAAAAGTGCTAAAAGGAATGTGATGGAAGGCAATGGTTTGAAACAGGTAGTGAATAGAAATGGGCATGAACCAAAAAAAAAACGAACCATGAGATTCATGGTTCGTGGATTTTAACAAACCCAAAACCACGAACTGGCACGGAACTGGGCCCAGTTACGACCCAGTTCGTGGTTCGTGGAGTTTAAATACCTCTTTCTGGCCGCTGAGCAGCGGCAGGGAAAGGGGCATTTGAAAGTTTAAAGGGCCTTTTCCTGCCTTGCAAGCAGCAGGTCCTTTTAAACTATCAGCTGGCAGGAGGCAGGGGGGGGGATTCCCCCAACTGCCAGTTGATAGTTTAAAGGGACCTGCTGGTGACAGGGCCTTTTACACTGCCCAAACCTGAGCCCCCCACCACCACCACTCCCCCACCCCCCAGCCCCAACCCCACACTTACCTTAAAGAGGCCTGCAGCATCCTCCTCCTCCTGTGAGGTGTGGCAAGGCTGGTTTTGGCCTCCTCCACCCCTGCGCAGGCCTGCAGAGGGATGGAGGAGGCTGAGAATGGCCTTGCTGCCCCTCTGCAGACCCATGCAAGGGCAGAGGAGACCAAAAACAACCTCCTCTGTCCCACTGCAGGCCCGCAGAGGGGCAGAGGAGACCAAAAATGGCCTTGCTGCCCCTCAAATGGCCACAACACGCCACAGCCATTTGAGGAGCGGCAAGGCCATTCTCAGCCTCCTCCATTCCTCTGTGGGCCTGTGCAGGGGTGAAGGCCTTGCCACCCCTCACAGGAGGAGGTGGAGTATGCAGTGGCCCTCCTTAAGGTAAGTGTGGGGTTGGGGCTGGGGCTGGGGGGCAGGGAGGTAGGGGGCTTGCAGCAGGTCCCTTTAAACTATCAGCTGGCAGGTGATAGTTTAAAGTGACCTGCCCTTGCAAGTCCCTTAAAGGGGCAGTTTAAATGTCCATTTGGCCATTTGGCCATTTAAACTGCCCCTGTAATATGACCCAACGAACCAGTATAAAGTTCGTGGAAGTTCTGTGAAATGAGTTTCCACGAACCCTGGTTCGCAAACCACAAACCAGCCTGTTTCGTGGATTTTTTTGGGTCGTAATTAGGCTCGTGCCCACCTCTAGTAGTGAACAGTTATTTCTACCAGGCCTTCTGTGCCACAAATGTTGAAGTACTTGAATGTTAAAGTTGAAGTGTTGAAAATTGATGCACTTTCTACAGTTACTGTAGATACTCTTGAGCTGGTAGAATAAATGTTCTCTCTCTCTCTCTTTTTTTTTTTTACTTTTATTCATATGATTTTTATTAGTGGAGCTGGTAGAATAAATGTTCTCAACTAACTTGATAGCAAATATGCAAATGCGAGACTGTATTTGTGGTGTTTGGAGGATGACTGAGGCTTTGGTTCCTTCCTACTTTTTTGAATGCAGCATTGGAAATATCAGTGATTCGAGGTCGTTTTCGTTTTCGCAGCCATGTCGGACACTCCTCTTGGCAGGTCCGAGAGGAAGCGGCCGAGCCGCCTGGCCGGGCGGCTGATCTGCAAAGGTTAGCCCCCAGACTCTCAGGCAGGGAGTCTGAGTCCGGGACGCGGCGGGAAGAGCCCTCTGACAGATCGAGGCAGGGGGTAAATCGCCCGTTTGTCCCTATGGAGGCCGGCAGACGAGCGCGGCACCCAGTGTGCTGCCGGGCTATGGAAAACGGCAAGGAGCAGGATTAGGCGAAAGCCTGCAAGTAAGCGAATCCCTTCTGTTGCTACAAGCGCATGTGAGGAGTGGTGGGGTCTGAAGGTTAGAAGACTCAGATTTTTCCCCCCTCATAGAGTCTCGGAAGATTGGCGCCCCCCCCCCCCTAAAATGGCAGCGAAAAAGCAGAGTCCTTCTCTTGGCAAGTCAGTTACGGCGGCCTTGCAGAGGGGCGAGACGCTTGAGGAACTGGTTAAAAGAGCGGTTATGGAAGCCATAAAACCCTTTGTTGACAAGCTGAATGAAACAGATCAAAGGGTGGGCTTAATTGAAAGCGATGTGAAAGCCATTAAAGAAGCAGCGGGGGGGGGGCAGAGAAGTCTGCCCGGGAAAGTGCGTCACTTACAAGAGCAGCGAACAGGGAATTAAAGTTGGTGGAAAATCAGCTGATCAGATTGCAAGTGGAGCGAACACAAACCATTTTGCGTCTCCAGAATGTTAAAGAGGAGGAAAAGGAGGATGTATGGGATCTCGCCTCGGAACTTTTAGCGACACCCGCGAGGGCAACTAAAGAAGAAGTGAAAAGCGCCATTTTGGGAGTCCGTCGGGCATCTTCAAAATATGCAACGAAGCGGCAGCTGCCTCGCGAGATTGTTATCGAGTTTTCATCTAGGAGGGTCCGGGACAGTATCCTATATAATTCATACAATGCAGAATTGGACTTTCTGGGAAATAAAGTCAAGATATTGAAGGACGTTCCATTTTTAGTGCGGAAGAAAAGATTTAAGTACAAGATGTTGGCAGCTCTTTTGAGGGAACGGGATATAAAGTACAAATGGCTACTCCCGGAAGGAATCGGGTTTAGTTATAAAGATAAAGCTTACAAGATTAATTCGGAAGATCAGCTAAGGGATTTTGTGGATAAAAATTCAGAATTTGGACCAGACACCAAGCAAAGAGAAGAGGATTCGAAGCCTGAAGGGAGGGGGGAAGCAATGAGCGCTCCGGCGGTAGCTGCGCAGAGGGAATTGCGCCCGAGGCCCAGGGGAGGGAAAAAGTTAATTTGAACTGTAATTTGTAATTTGTATGATCAACCACTCCGTCACTATTTTATTAAGCTATTTTTTACTATGGCAGTATGAAGGGAAAGCATTGAAATGTAGTGTTTAGTGTTTGTAGGTCACCTTCCCCTTTTTTCCACCCCTCCTTCCCTTTCTCTTTTTTCTCCCTTCTTTCCCATCCCTTGTGCTATTGTAGTTTTTTGTAGTTACTGTCTTGTAGGTTATGTATGTATGTAGTAGTTTTGTATGTTAGATATTGAAAAATAAAAAATATTATAAAAAAAAAATATCAGTGATTCAATGACAACATAAAGGACATTTCATTCTGAACATGGGCTTATAAATATGCTACACTTCAAGAAGTAACTAATGCTAGCAATCACATAGAACATAAGTATTTTTTCTTGACAATGTTAGGTAATCATGTCAATTAATCTCTTCTGTTTTATTGTTTCCAGAAAATGGTTACAATCACCTGTTGTTCCCAGATGAGAAAAAAGAAAATGATGAAATGACAAATATCTTAGGGTTGGGAGGAAGACGAACAGGGAAATGTGTGTTGATTTTTAGTTAGGCTTTAGGAAAGGTTCTCTTACCAGTCTTTGGACTTCACATTCAACTCAAATGTTTTGTTCTGGAAAAAAAAATCAAGAATGGGTACATATCTTCAGAGCTACTGGAACATTAAAGGTTTCATTAATTTCAGTTTTAGAAAGAATTTTACTATCTCTAAAATGTCTTGGCTCCTCCCAAATAAAATTGCTGGGGAAAACTTCTAGCTCCCTATATTAGGATCCATTTTAGACATACATTTATATGTATTTATGTATTTAATATTTCCCATATGCAACAATTTAAGAGGCAGTAACTGCACTCTTCCTTAAGCCATACAAAATAGAACCTGCAGATCAAACCTAGGCTGTTTTCACACAGCCTTATTTTAGTATCACGTTAGCACAATTCTACTGTTTTATTCGCATTTGTCCACACTGTTTTGCAATCGTGCTGTGCACATTCCTTTAACATTCCACTGTTCTGCCACTTTAACTGCTAAAGCTCTTGTTCCATTTTTTCCATGTTGTGATAGGAATTTACCGCTATTTCCCCCATGCATGAGAACACATGAAACTGCTTTTTCCCAAGTACCACCACAAATGGCTATTCGGCCACTCCCATTGTCGCTGACTCTCAGTTCAAACACTCCTCTGACCAATCTTGTCAGTCGTTTCCAAAACTGGTTTCGTACACAACTGGCTGTTGCTATTTTGCATTAAAAAAAAATGCTGCCTATGTTCCAGGGTAATGTTTTCCTGCCTACGTTTTTCTGCCTACATGCCTGGGCAACTCGGATGTGGACATAGGTGTTACGCTTTCACACAATGTTTTGGAGATATGCCAGGTACAGATGCATCGAGGTCTGGATCATGTGTAGAACCAATCAGGCAACCACAAGCAATACTGCAGCATGTGGTACCATGGTTGAGACTCTTTGGAGCTATGAATATCCTAACAGAAAAGCTCTTCCAAGTAGAAAAAACCTTTTAATCAGTTCAAACTAAGTCACCACAGAAAAGCTCCAATTTTTTTTGTGGAAAGCGGTGGACAAAGAGGCAGTCTATCATGAGATTGGTGGGTGGAGATCTGAACCATTTTAAGTTCAATGAAAGGTCAATATTCTGCCTTTAAGAAAGCAAAAAAGAGGAGTAGCATTACTTTGATTTTGTCAGCGCTGACATAACTGAATCCTCTAGAGGAAATGGTGCTCTTTTGAGCAAAGTGAGAACAGAGACAGAAGCAAGATATTCCTGAAGGCATGTGGACACGATCGCTAAAAAGGGGCATCGAGAATGGTGCAATACAAGTGATAAAATAAGGCAGTGTGGAAACGGCCCTAAATTAATCCAGATCTAAAGCTGTAAGTAACAAACGCATGAATAATAGACCAAGGAATGAAAGAAACAATCACTTGCTAATTGTACAGATATAACACACTGTTGGCAATAAACACCAAACATCTGGGCATTGGCCAGGGACTTGGAGTTGGATGCAAAATTATGCATGTTCAAACCAATCAGATCAGTTCTTATTCCTTTATTTCTTATGTAAGGGTTTGTATCATCATATTTGGACTTATTTGCTTCATTTACATCATAAAACAATTACAAAAAAAATAATTTGGTACAATAATTTATGGTAGGAAGAAATTAACCCAATGCATACCCACTTAATACTATATCATGCTAGCAAAACCAATATGTTTCAGACCATGATAAACGTGACAATGTGGGAGCACATTTACAGGAAAACTTTGTCACAAGTGTAGGTCAAGGAAGCGATAGTTGTTTGCTTTTCCTGTTGTAAATGATGGTATAACTGTACCCTGGATTCTATACATTGAAAAGTTTTTGGTGCATTACTTGATCCCAAAAGTCAACAATTAACTCTCACCGGTGCTATCGTTACAGTCTCTTGTATAGGAAGTGAATTCAGAGGAACAGTCTTCAGCTCATTTGGGTCCCTGGAAGCCTGCACAAAAATGACATTACCACAACAAAAACTTTATAAAGAAATCCATATTGGCTCCTAAGGCCAGCACGAGGCTCTGGCATACATGGGCAGTTGCTGAGGCCCCAGAGCTCTGGCAGGGTCCACCACCCAGAGCTCTGTCCTACTGTGCCCATTGTGCAGCTGCTATCATTCCTATCTGCCTCCTCTCCTTGAGTAGCAGGATTAGATGCATCTCCTCATCAGCACTTTCACTGTTCCATACTGAATCACAATGTCCTTCTCTTCTTCTGTTCTCTCTCCACCAGACAGGCAGAGATCAGAGAGCTGCTGTTTCCTACTACCTCTGTTCAATTACCAAAGCAAATGGTAATGGCACCTGGACATACCATTAGAGGGAAAGGGCAGGCAAGTGTTTCCTGCTTTCTCCTCCTATCACTCACCTAGCCCAACTCCTGTAAGCCAGTACCAATGGTGACTAGAAGAAATCACCACTCAAATTGCCTTCCCTCTCCCTCTGGGTGGAATCTGCTCCTCCTAACTGCTGATACTTCTCATGCAGGTTGGTGAGAAGGTGACAGCAGCAACCGTTTGCTCAGCATACTGGAAACAGGGAAAACCATAATGGGCTGCAGCATACCTCATATGCATGAAAAGGGGGCACAGGGTGACATTAAGGCCCCTCCCCACAAAAAAACCTGTTCCCTCTGTCTCCAACAGTTCCCTTTCAGAGATAGCATGTCAGACTCCTCATGAAGACAAGGAATAACATACCGAACAGAGCCAACTTGGGAGTTCAATGCCCAGTTCTGACTGGAAATATTTGATATAGTGAAATTTAGCAGGAGATGCAGGACAAAGCCAGTGGCGCAATGTGAGGTCCTGGTGTCCTTCATGGGACCCATCAACTGAAAAAGCAAATCTTCGTTCTAAAAGAAGGTTGAAAAAATCTATGTAATAATCTCTCAGAACACACTGCAATAAAGAGTTTCATTAAGTATTTTGTGAATGCTGGAAATGTAGGCCAGATAGCAGCCTGGATCGAGCGAATTCCAGCACCTTCTAGTAATCCCAGGATACAAGGCTTCCCACCATCCTCATTATGAACTAAGGAGTACCATTTCAATCTGTGTATAATACAAAAAGTCACTGTCAGAACAGCTAAATAGACTTGGCCACTAGAGTTTGTTTCATTTCTTTCATTTTTATGATTAATTCCTAAGGGGATGGTTTCATTATTGGATTGTTTCATATGGTTCTGTTGTGTTACTGTTACTTTAGTTATTATTTCATTTTCATAATGCTAACTTGTTACTATTTCCCAGAGGTTTCAATGGAAGTACCACCCCACCCCTTCTTGGGTTGGAACCTTCCTGGTTTTCTATCTGAATTGGACAACTCTCAGGGAGGTTGCCATACTCCACTAGGACATCTGCACTGCAAAATATCAGATAAATAGAATAAAGGGTCTCCCTTTTTGAGGCAATGAATGGTGCCCATTAGGGATGTGCGTTTCGGCTTTCAGAATGCCGAAAGAAAGCCGAAACAAAAGTGTTTCGGCTTCTTTCGGGTTAGCCGAAACGTTTAGGAGAAAGCCGAAATGTTTCGGCTAGCCGAAAGAAAAAAAGCCGAAACGTTTCGGCTTCTTTCGGCTTTCTTTCAGCTTTTCAATGGGAAAATGCCTCCATCTTCCCGGACGTCTGGGGGAGGCATTTTCCCACCGAATCAGCCCAAAATTGGTGGGGACTTTCCTCTAACCCCTCTCTAAAAACCCCCCACGTTTCAGACCGATTGGACTTTGGGGGGCCATGTTATGGCCCCCCAAAGCAGGTCCCCCTATCCTCCCATAAGAAAGCGAAGGAGCAGCATATTGTTAGCATGCTGCTGTTCATCTTCTTCATTATTTCCTATGGGGAAAAATGAAGAAGCAGGCTTCCTTTGCCAGGGGTGGCATTTTGCATGCAAAATGCCCCCTTACCCTCAGGGGCCTTTCTCCCACCCTTCCTCCCACCTCCCACCAAGGCTCAGCCTGCTCCCACTTGGGGGGGCCATTTCATGGCCTCCCCAAGTAGGTGCTCTGCTCTCATCTCTACCACTGACAGCTGGGGGAGGCTTGTCTTGCCAGGGGTGGCATTTTGCATGCAAAATGCCCCCCAGCCCTCAGGGGCCCTTCTCCCACCCCTCCTCCCACCCCCCACCAAGGCTCAGCCTGCTCCCACTCGGGGGGGGGCATTTCATGGCCTCCCCAAGTAGGTGCTCTAATCTCTACCACTGACAACTGGGGGAGGCTTGTCTTGCCAGGGGTGGCATTTTGCATGCAAAATGCCCCCCAACCCTCTGGGGCCCTTCTCCCACCCTTCCTCCCACCCCCACCAAGGCTCAGACTGCTCCCACTTGGGGGGGGGCATTTCATGGCCTCCCCAAGTAGGTGCTCTTTTCTCTACCACTGACAGCTGGGAGAGGCTTGTCTTGCCGGGGGTGGCATTTTGCATGCAAAATGCCCCCCAGCCCTCAGGGGCCCTTCTCCCACCCCTCCTCCCACCCCCCACCAAGGCTCAGCCTGCTCCCACTTGGGGGGGCCATTTCATGGCCTCCCCAAGTAGGTCCTCTCAGCCCCTAAAGTCCACCCCTTACAGCCCCACACAAACCCAATTCCCCCCCAGCTGCCACACACAGACCCAAATCCCCACATTAGCCCCTCACAGACCCAAATCCACCCCCACCTGCCCCACACCCATAACCCCAGGAACAGGCTGGCAAAGGCCAGCCCTCTCCCTTTGTTCCCTATGCTGGGAACTTCTAAACTCTCTTTCCCTGGGCAATTCTGCACAGCCCAGAGGTGCCACAATGGTGGGCACACTTCTGAGTGCCAGCTGGTCCCTGTGAAAGAGCACCTGAACCACAGACACCCTCCCTCAAATTCCCCCACCACCTACAGGGCGCACCAAAGGGCATGATAGAAGTGTACTACACAAAATAATACAACCCACTTCACCGTTTTTGACAGCAGTTGTGTTTGTGTGATTCTCTGATGTGAAGTGAGTTGTGTTATTTTTATGTAGTACACTGCTTTCATGCCCTGTTGTGCCTTCCTACTGTGTAACCTAAAGCAGTTAAGGAAATAAAGTGCTTTTGACAGCAATATTTTGGGGTGATTCTCTGATGTTAAGTGAGTTGTGTTATTTTTGTGTAAGATACTGCTGCCATGCCCTTTGGTGCGCCCCCCTGCTGTGTATCCTAAAGCTGTTCAAGAAATAAAGTGTTTTTGACAGGAATTGTGCTTTTGTGATTCTCTGATGTTAAGTGAGTTGTGTTATTTTTGTTTAAGATACTGCTGCCATGCCCTTTGGTGCGCCCCCCTGCTGTGTATCCTAAAGCTGTTCAAGAAATAAAGTGTGTTTGACAGGAATTGTGCTTTTGTGATTCTCTGATGTTAAGTGAGTTGTGTCATTTTTGTGTAAGATACTGCTGCCATGCCCTTTGGTGTGCCCCCCTGCTGTGTAACCTAAAGCTGTTCAAGAAATAAAGTGTTTTTGACAGGAATCGTGTTTTGTGATTCTCTGATGTTAAGTGAGTTGTGTTAATTTTTCTGTGTGGGGGACTGCTGGTGTAATGTGTCATAATGCTTTGCCTACTTGTACTTTGAAAGGGAGAAAATAATTTTTTAAAAAACTTTATTTTGTGTTGTTTGTGTTTTATTCTTTGTTGTGCAGTTGGTTCCCATCATAGGGAACAATGGGACTGGCTGGCCAGCCATCTCTGTAGGTGGTGGGGGAATTTGAGGGAGGGTGTCTGTGGTTCAGGTGCTCTTTCACAGGGACCAGCTGGCACTCAGAAGTGTGCCCACCATTGTGGCACCCCTGGGCTGTGCAGAATTGCCCAGGGAAAGAGAGTTTAGAAGTTCCCAGCATAGGGAACAAAGGGAGAGGACTGGCCTTTGCCAGCCTGTTCCTGGGGTTATGGGTGTGGGGCAGGTGGGGGTGGATTTGGGTCTGTGAGGGGCTAATGTGGGGATTTGGGTCTGTGTGTGGCAGCTGGGGGGGAATTGGGTTTGTGTGGGGCTGTAAGGGGTGGACTTTAGGGGCTGAGAGGACCTACTTGGGGAGGCCATGAAATGCCCCCCCCAAGTGGGAGCAGGCTGAGCCTTGGTGGGGGGTGGGAGGAGGGGTGGGAGAAGGGCCCCTGAGGGCTGGGGGGCATTTTGCATGCAAAATGCCACCCCTGGCAAGACAAGCCTCCCCCAGCTGTCAGTGGTAGAGAAAAGAGCACCTACTTGGGGAGGCCATGAAATGCCCCCCCCGAGTGGGAGCAGGCTGAGCCTTGGTGGGGGCGGGAGGAAGGGTGGGAGAAGGGCCCCAGAGGGTTGGGGGGCATTTTGCATGCAAAATGCCACCCCTGGCAAGACAAGCCTCCCCCAGCTGTCAGTGGTAGAGATTAGAGCACCTACTTGGGGAGGCCATGAAATGCCCCCCCCCTGAGTGGGAGCAGGCTGAGCCTTGGTGGGGGGTGGGAGGAGGGGTGGGAGAAGGGTCCCTGAGGGCTGGGGGGCATTTTGCATGCAAAATGCCACCCCTGGCAAGACAAGCCTCCCCCAGCTGTCAGTGGTAGAGATGAGAGCAGAGCACCTACTTGGGGAGGCCATGAAATGCCCCCCCCCCCTGAGTGGGAGCAGGCTGAGCCTTGGTGGGGGGTGGGAGGAGGGGTGGGAGAAGGGTCCCTGAGGGCTGGGGGGCATTTTGCATGCAAAATGCCACCCCTGGCAAGACAAGCCTCCCCCAGCTGTCAGTGGTAGAGATGAGAGCAGAGCACCTACTTGGGGAGGCCATGAAATGGCCCCCCCAAGTGGGAGCAGGCTGAGCCTTGGTGGGGGGTGGGAGGAAGGGTGGGAGAAGGGCCCCTGGCAAAGGAAGCCTGCTTCTTCATTTTTCCCCATAGGAAATAATGAAGAAGATGAGCAGCAGCATGCTAACAATATGCTGCTCCTTCGCTTTCTTATGGGAGGATAGGGGGACCTGCTTTGGGGGGCCATAACATGGCCCCCCCAAAGTCCAATCGGTCTGAAACTTGGGGTTTTTTTAGAGAGGGGTTAGAGGAAGGTCCCCACCAATTTTGGGCTGATTCGGTGGGAAAATGCCTCCCCCAGACGTCCGGGAAGACGGAGGCATTTTCCCATTGAAAAAGCCGAAAGCCGAAAGCCGAAAGAAAGCTGAAACAAAGCCGAAAGCCGAAAGCCGAAACGGCTGGCCGTTTTGGCTTTCGGCTTATTCGAAAGAGATTCTTCTTTTGGCTTTTGGCTTTAGCCGAAATTTTTTGGCTTGCACTCCCCTAGTGCCCATGTATAACATGAACATTTATGGGAGAATTGATAGGAAATAGTAGCACATAAAGCACCTTGAGAAACTGGCACTGCAGCCACTTAGCTTGAAGAACAGTAGCTTGAGCTACTGACAAATCCCAAATGAATTGTAATTCCCAAAGAACCACAGCAGCTTTGGGGGCGGGGGCACAGTTAAAATCAAAAGAGTTTGGCAGGAGGACACTGAGGCAGCACACAATCACAGGAAGTCACACAAAGAACCAGTGAAGCAAATAAGACTGAGGAAGGATTAAATTTAAAAAATAGGACTCTAAAGAGTAAGAAATGGCAGAAAGAAGCCAGAAAGCCAGTCATAAATCAAATAATAAGGCAGGGAAGAAGTGGGGGGACACCAACTAAAAACAATAAAATGCTTCAAAAAGAATTAGAGAGCCCACACATAAAACAGAAACTATATTCAAGAAGAAAGCTAAGAAAGTAAGACAGAAATATTATAGTCTAAAATACTACACTGCACTTTGGTATAAGAAAACTTGCAAATGATCTCTCTCTCTGAATTGGGTCACTCCAAACAGGTAGCTCCAGAATGTGAAACCAGCCCATTTAATTTAAAATCCCCGCCCCACATGCTTCAGAATTGGATTACCTCACATGTATATGTAATCTTAGTGGCTACAGTTTGCAATCAGTTAAGAAAACCCAGAGGTGCTCTCGCTCTCTCTCTCTCTCTCTCCCCCTCCCCTATGGAACACACCTTTGTAAGCCCCTATTAGGAAAACACAGCAGAGACAGAAAGAAACAGAAACTCTCTTCTACAATAACAAAAGCTACTAAAAAAAACCTCAAAAAATCATGGGTTTCTTTCATTATAGGCTGTTTAAGTAAGGAATTTGTTTCACTTTCATATTAATTACTATAATTACAAAACATCCAATTTTTGTAATTATTGTAATTAATAATGAAAGAAATGCACAAGCCTAAGATATTCCTATTTTGATAACATGCAACTAAGATTTCTGTAAGAACCATTCTCAAAATTCTAAATTTTTATGTAACATGATATCCCACCATTGAGGTTGCTTTTATTTTTGCATATACCTAACAGTTTTTTTACAATTTATAATCCATTCTGAATTGCTGGTACATTCACCATTAACAGTTAGAATGACTTATAGAGAGGCAGACAGTGGCTAGTTTTTAACATAGTATAACAAGTGGCTGAAATGACCTACGTGAACAACAATCCTTCATTCTCCCATTCTCCACTTGAACTTCCAAACAGGCAACTTCACGAGACTGTAACAGAGAAAAACAATGTAGGACACATAGTTTTGCCCCAGCCTGGCTCTACTACGAAAATGTAGGAAGTGAAGGTGACCCAAAGTCCCTAAACCAAGGTTTGATTTGAGTCTATAGTCACTAGAACCCTGTTTCCTGTACTAGAACACTGTTTTAGAATATGTGAAGAAATAATAAAGCAAACAGTCCATTTGAAGGTATACATTGGGGTATACTTTTGAGCAGCCAGAACAAGCAGCCACATATTGGGGATTAAATTTTAAGGTTCACTTCTACAGTTAAAAAAGTTAATGCACTGGGGACACTATTATAGGAAAAGGCAAAACTTCACACTAACAGTGAAATCCTAAACAGAGTTACTCCAGTCTAAGCCCATTGATTTCAGTGGGCTTAGATTAGAGTAACTCTGCTTAGGATTTCACCGTAAGTAGCCCAGTTGCCACTAAAAGGAGTCCCACAGAGGTCCTTCCCAAATATATAGGCCTTATCCATAATACCACAGAAAACGGATACTGACTGTAATAGGAATAGTTTAAGAAACTAGGATATGAATACAACATATAAATTCCCTGCTCGTTATAATGAAGGATGTTGGACTAAAAATAAATAAATAGAAAGGAAAGTGATTCATCTGAAAACTAATTATAGGAATGTATAGTGCGACAATCTACAAGCAGCAGCCACTTAGGACATAACAAGGAAAGAAATGTATTTTCTACAGCAACTGATTTTTGCATAAAATGAAAAAGAGAACAAGTTGGGGGGCCTGTGAGGAATGGCAGGAAAAGAGAAATCTCTTCTCTCCCCCACCCCTTGCCCCTGCTTGCCTCCAACCCTTTGTTCTGGCTCAAGATCTTTCCCCTCCCTTTACTGGTTCCCATTTTTCCACTCCCAGCTACTGTTCTTTCCTCTTCCTCTCCCACTTGTTTTACACCACTGGCTGCCACTTTCCTGCCTGTCATTCTGGTGTTGAGACCCAGTTTTGATAGGAAATTGAACAATACACTCTGTCTAAAACAAGGCTTCTCAGTAAGAGCCAGTTTGGTGTAATGGTTAAGAGTGATGGTTCTCGAATCTGGAGAACCAGGTTTGATTCCCCACTAGAGATGGGCATGAACCGAAATATGAACCAAAGTTCATGACGAACCAGGCCAGTTCGTGGTTCGCCAATCAATCAGTTTCCTAGGCAACAGGGAATAGACTTCCTGCAGACCTTCTGCTGACCTGGAAGTAGCCTTCTGCTGGCCTGGATGTGACCTTCTGCTGACCTGGAAGTGACGATTTGCTGACCTGGATGTGATGTTTTCACAATCACTTTCCTAGGCAACAGGGGATAGACTTCCTGCAGACCTGCTGACCTGGAAGTGGCCTTCTGCCAGCCCGGAAGTGACCTTCTGCTGACCTGGAAGTGATGATTTGCTGACCTGAATGTGACATTTTCACAAACCAAATGAACCAGTTCGCAAACTGGGGCAGGTTCATAAAAGTTCGTGGTTCATGAAATGCGACAAACCACAAATTGCACAGTTCATTTTTTTTCCAGTTCATGCCCATCTCTATTCCTTACTCCTCTGCTTGAAGCCAGCTGGGTGAGCCTCGGTTAGTCACAGCTCTCTCGAAGCTCTCTCAGCCCCACCCACCTCACAGGGTGATTGTTCTGGGTATAATAATAACATAAACTGCTCTAAGTGGGTGTTAAGTTGTCCTGAAGGGTGGTATATAAATTGAATGTGATGATGATGATGATGATGATAATGATGATGATGATGTTCTATGAAGTTGCCCAGCAACCCTGAAATGGTGGTGGAGACCTTACAAAGTAGTTTTGCAAGATCTCCATTGTCAGTGTACTGGTATAGTCTCCCCTCCCCCATTTTTTTCCACTTTGGGATTTTCCTGGTCTGTCTGGCCCCATTGTACAGATATTTTTGATCCAAATGGTAGACTATCATGGAAATTAGATTTATGATGACTGATAGAAAGCTCTTTTAACTAGGAGGAGGGCATATCTGCCATTATGAAGTTTTATAACTATGAATATTCTTCCACTACGTGTGAAGTCTGGTCAGACAATGGGAAGAATGCTGGCTGGTGATTGTAGTTTCCTAGCCTCAATGATTTAGGGAACCCAGAATGGGAAGAGATGTTTTACAATTTTTATTCTAGCCATTTGGTGGCACAGTCACATTCCAAAAGACCTGATGGTTTATGCAAGCTGAAATCTGCCAGCATCTCTTCTCCAGATCATGCTCTTCTCAGCATGAGTCATTTCAGGGAATTGTGTGCGTGATGTAAATATTGCTGGCAAGTATGAAATCCAGTTCCAGCTAGTCAGTCACAAGAATGCAGTTTAACTGTGCAGATTCCAAGCACGTTCGCTTTACAGACTAAGCCCTACTAATTAGTGCTGCTGAGCCATTCACAAATGTTTTTGCCAAGCAAGTTTTCATATTGCTTGGTGACGTGGTACATAATTGTTGGTAAGTGGTGGGTATCAGAAGGAAGAGGGAATGGGTGACTATCGCCGAGGAAATGTAACCTATTGCTTCCTTGTATTGGGAAATACATCCAAATGAGCACCCCACTAAAATAATGGAAGGCAGAGGAATGATACCCACATTTGGATGCTATTCTCTGAAACTGTAATGTTTTCAGTGAGACGCAGTTTGGTTACATATCCCAATGTATTATTATTTATTTATTATATTTTTAACCCACCCTCCCCACAAGTGGGCTCAGGAGCAAGTGAGGAAGTGTTCACACAAGATCCATTTCAAATGCTTTCTGGTTTTATTTGCATCTCCCCATTTTGATTTCATTTGTCCCTTGCTCATGCTGGTGACCTTAGATGGTGTAAAAATGGCATAAGAGGAACCAAAGGGTCAGCAGCAACAGCAACAAATATGAGGCAAACCAAACCAGTGACAATGGTAACATATACAATCAAAAAGAAACTGAAATGGCCATATCAACCCATCTCTAGTAGTGGCCTGGTAGTCAAAGCAACAGGGAATTCCTCCCATCTCAAGGAAGGAAGGACAAATCCCTAAATGGAAACTTCTGCAGTGAAAATCAAGCTTGGGCTGAGTGCTAGTATTAAGCCACTTAACAAATAATTAAGGAAAGGTAATAGAATAGAAAATTACCACTAAGACTCCATTAGTAACAATCTTCTCTGGAACATCAGGGCTAAAAAGAAAAAAAATCAGGGGATGGAAAATCACATTATTTAAAGTGACGATTTGACCACCAACGATGGTATTGTATTGTACTTTGCTTACTTTTCAATGTTGTACCTGGAAGCATAGGTTAATAACAGATTCAGCAGGTAGACCCCTCCCCCCATGTCTGTCATGTTGCCTAAGATTAATTTATTTATTTAAAATATTTATAAGCCCACTTTTCTACTGACCATGTCAAGACCATAATATAAACTATAGCCCTGATTCAGTGACTTCTTACAGACATGACAGCTCTAATACATATGGAGAGTGACCCAACCCACTAGGGCATCTCATCCAATGGAAGTGACAGCTAATAAAAGAGCAATGGCTCAGTGATAGAACATCTGTTTTGCATGCAGAAGGTTCCAAGTGACACCTTCTTGACACTGCCAGTTAAAAGGCTCAGGTAGTAGAAGATGTGAAAGACCTGAGTCCCTGAAAAGCCACTTGCTTTTCACACAATACTGACCTTTGTGTGTGTGGTGGACAAAGCTATCCTTTTCATTTAAGTGAATGGGGAAGGCTGATTGTGTAGGAGATCCATCCATGTATTCAGTAGGGATGCTGCAAATTTCACAGCAAACCTGGTCACAAGTTGAACACATCCTGTTCAGCATTCATGATCAGGCTGTGAGAAAATTAAAGTTATGTTCACCTTGCACCAAACAACTGTTGAACAGATTTGTAGCTGTTCTATTGGTCAGAAGGCGACTCTCGGTGATTGGGGCATCAGTTTGCAGTGCAGGTCTGATCCTCCATCACTTCCTTGTGTCCTAGCCTTGCTGTGCTGGAACCAATCAAAGTTTCAGGGGAGAATCAGAAGTTGGCTCCTAGCTCAGAGTGGAGGAAGAAAGACATCTTATTTCCCTGAGAACGCCCCCCCCCCTCAATTTGGAGTGGGGGCAGGAAGATAAGATGCCAAGTGCTTCAGCTCCCTCCTGAGTTTAAGAAATGCAGAACTGAAGCAATCAGCTTATTATTGCCTCATCCCAAGTGGGAGAAAACTGATAGTTAATATTCTCCCCACATACACTGCAGCTAGCGGTACAAGAACACAAGCTAATTGCTTCTGTTCTCCCCATCCTAAGCATCTCCTGTGTCCCAGTAAGTCAGAGACTCACTGCCAAACTAGAGATGATGGCATCCACTGGTCCAACTCATGGAATATTAAAATGTTGCAAGGGCCTAGACCCACAGCATAATAAGCTGAGATGCTCTTGTCCCCGCTCCCCCAAGTGCCTTTTTAAAACACCAAAATGGCCACTGAGGTGAGTCGCCTGATTGGGTCCGCCTAGCATTTTAAATTCCTTTAAAAAGGTGGTGACATCCACAGGTTGTCCATCTCTTTCTCACACTGCCAGAAGATCCCAGGGAGATTGCTGAAACTATGAACAGGTACCTGAAGACATTTTTGGGATGAATGAACACTAACAAACTGAAACATAATCCCAACAAAATGGAAGTGCCACTGGTGGGAGGAAGGTTTGAACCTAGAATTGGAATATCTCCTGTTCTGAATGGGGTTGCACTCCCCCTAAAAGAGCAAGTTTGGGGGTGCTGCTGGACCCAGGTTGCCTGTTGGATAAAAAGGTGGCAACAGTGGCCAGGGGTGCTTTCACCAGCTTTGGCCCTTCAGGAGGGAAAAAATCTTGCCACTGTGGTTCATACCCTGGTAACATCTAGATTAGATCACTTCAATGTGTTCTCCGTGGAGCTGCCATTGAAGACTGTCCGGAAGCTCCAGTTCATACAGAATGCTGTGGCCAGAATGCTGACTGGAGTGGGTTGTAGGGACCATATCATTCTAGACTAGTTCCATCTAAACTGGCTGCCAATTTGCCTCCAGGCCCAATTCAAGGTGCTGGTATTGACTTTTAAAGCTGGCTGGGGGCCAGCATACCTGAAAGACCATCTTCTCCCATATGACTCAGGGGATGTTCAAGCATCCCTACTTCACATTTGAACTCATATGAGACTCTGGATTGTGCTATACTAGAACTCTTACCCATGTCACGTTGTTTTTTCTATGCATGGAGGAACAAGCAATCATGATATTCCAGCACCCCCCCCCCAATTTGCATTCTGAACTAATATACTGCAAGAGCAGTTTTGATGTTTAGTCTCTTGGCCTTAATGTACTCTTGAACTACATAATAGGTACAATTGTTCAATGAAGTCTCTTAGTAAGTACTGTCATTACCAACCTGAAAGCTATTGCTGTCTTCCTCTACTAAGATGTACCCCAGAATCTTCAGCTACTATTATTGTCCCATGAAGTGACTATGAAAACTTATTATCAGTGATACTTCACTGGTAGTTTTCAAGAAGAGGCTGGATGAATATTTGTCAGGGATGCTTTAGGCTCATCCTGCATTGGGCAGGGGGTTGGACTAGAAGGTCTGTATGGCCCCTTCCAACTCTGTGATTCTGTGATACTGATTTAGATATGGATCAAATTTTAGGAGTTACCAGGTATTCAAAGCAAGCTCCTTATCTAAGCTATATGCTTTGGCTAGGCAGCTTTGTTAATGGTGTACATGAAAAACAGCTTTTACCTGCTTTCCAGTGTGAATTCAACTTCTAGTTCCTCCTTGCCCTGAAAATAAAATACAAACAAATAAAAACCAATAGTGACCTGCTCACACTTTTAATAATAATACATTTAAGATGCAATTTTATTTTTAGCAAGCAAGATGAGGGCAATATCAATACTGGGTGATACTTTTAGAAATCACAGCAGGGATAAAAAGTTCCAGGCAGTGTGCTTCCATATTAGCGCTGAATTCGCAGATTAAAAATGTAGTCTCAGAAAAGTATGCACTTGTTTCCTACAGTAAACAAATAAAAATTAGGAATCTAGTGGCATCTTAAAAAGTAACAATTATTTATTCTTAGGGATGTGCAATTCAGTTTAGCCAGTTTAAAAGTATATCTGTAAAATTCCTTTTAGTATTATTCAAGTAGATATATCAGTCTTATTTGGGTACATTTGGAAAAACCAATATTTACATCCTCAAATAATCCAGATATATTCAGGAATATCCAGGAATTGCATTTTAAAGGTTGCAGCAGCTTGTTACTACCCCTTTGTAGGTTTCCCAGGCTACAAGGGTAGAGGGAAGGGAAGCAACTGTGTGTGTGTGTGTGTCTGTGTGCGTTTGCGTGTGTGTGTGTGTGTGTGACCATGTTGCTTATGCCATTGTGAGGTCTGACTGACTGCCTTGGTGCTACTCTCTTGCCAGTTTGGGAACTGGGATTCTCTGGTTTCATTTTGGTTCCGTTGGGCTAGCACTGGCCCTGCGTTCTGCCTGGCATCTGTGAGTGACACTGGTTCTGTTGAGCTTGTGACAGTGTCCCTTACTTCAGTTTGTTTCTGCTGGGATTCTCTGGTTTGACACTGGTTCTGTTGGGCTTTGTTGGTTCTGTTTGAATTGGGAGGACAGTGTAGTTGCTCTTGTGTGTTTGTCTAAGTCTCTTTTTTATGCTTCTGTCTTTGCCCTGGCGAAAGCACTGGATAATATCCTTTCCCATAGGAAATAATGGAGAGAAGCTAGGGGTATCTTTTCAGGGGCCAACAGAACTGAACCCTTTGACCCAATCAACTTGAAATATGGGGGGGGGGGTCTTTAGTGGCTTGGCAGTCTAGAGTCCCTGCAATGTTGGTGTATTTTGTTTGGAAAACAACCCCTCCAACCCCCTGGAAAGATTCCCCCATAAGGAATAACAGAGCCGAATATAGTAGTAATTCCAAACAAAACCTGAATCTGAATACTATACTGGTATTTTTAGATCCAGATATTGGAAATACCAAATATATATGGTATTCCAGATACTCAAATCCAAAAAAATATTGATTTGGGGGAGACCCCTATTTATTCTAGCATAAACATTGGTGACTTAGAAGTGGGCTCTAGTCCACAGAAGTTTATGCTGCAGAAAAAAAATGTCTTCAAGAGGACACAACACTACTGTTTTTACTGCAGTAGGCATGGTTGTCTCTCTCAGTTATCTAGGGTAAAGACATATATACATCCTTAAATGCCTAAGGCCTGGTACAAAAATGTAGTTGCATTTAAATCCCATTGAAAGACAGTCTGTCACTCACTCACTCTTTATTATAGTCCGACAAGCCATACAGAAGCAGAAAAAACCCGCTGTTATTATACTAATCACCTACAAGGATATTTCCACATATATCATTGACCTGGAACAGCTATCCTAAGGGGTCAGCCATTGAAAGACAAGTTCTCATTTAACTCAAATTAATGAGACTTAAATAGGGTTGCTAGGCCAAGCCTGGCAACCAACAGGAGGATTAAGGGCAGGAAAATGGGGGGCAGGAATGACATTGTTTACATCACAATTTCACTTCCTGGAAAAACTGGAAGTAACATAGGGCAGTTCTAGGAATCTATAGAGTTTATAGCAATTTCTAGAGCTACCCCTACATCACTTTCAGGTTTCCCCTAGGAATAACATTACGATGTTGCCAAAGTCATTTTTTTGCTCAGAGCAGTGGGGCCAATGGCAGGCAAATAAGGCTGTCGGCAGCCCTATTTAAGTCCAACTAACATTCATTGGGGTTGAACATTGATGTATGTTGCTGGGATCCCTGACTGGGCTACACATCCTCAAAAAATATACACAGGTGTTTAAAGATACATCCCTGTCACTTATACTAGTATACTCACAGCAAACAAATTACTACATACAATGTGAAGCTACCTTACTATGATCACATAGTAAAAGAATGAAAACTTTTGTGAAAAGTAAGAGAAAAATGTTATTTCATCTCATGCTTAGACCAAAATCAGGGAGATTTTGGGTTTGACTCCCCATTCTGCCATGGAAGCTTGCCAGGTGACCTTGGTCCAATCACTTTCAGACTAACCCACCTCACAGGGTTGTTGTGAGGACAAAAAGGAAGAGAGAAGAATGATGTAAGATGCTTTGGTTCCCCATTGAGGAGAAAGGCAGGGTATAAATGAAATATATTCAATAATTAAAAGTTCATCTGGTGCCACTATCTCTAATTTCAGTCCTGACCTTTGGATTCAGCTGAAAGTTCAAGCAGACTGTTTCTCCAAGTTGGATTTTAGATACATCAAAGAAAACAGTGAGGAGATGGTCATCTTCAGTATGTCTATCTTCATCACACACCTGGAGCTCTAGAATATTCTGTGCAAAGTCAAAGAAGAATGTTAGATTTGCATTCATTCTTTCCATTCTGCAACAGTCTGCATTGCCAGACTGTTCTGTTCTTTCTGCAGCAAGAGTTAATTTAAGAGAGGGTTGGCAGGTCACTTTACCCTCCAGGTGGTGATGTCACTTCCGGAAGTGATATCATCGCGCCCAGAAGAGGGCATGCTCTTATACTTCAGAGGGCCAATTTGGGCCCCTGCTGCACACTGACCCAGAAGGTTTTTTGCCTTCCTGGCCCATTCCCCTGGCCTTTCCCTGCTGCTGGCCAGGGGAGATGGGGCAGAGGACAAAGGTTGGGAGCAGGGGATCTCCCCCACAATTGGACTGGCAGCTCCAATTTAATGCCATATAATTATGGCATAATTATATAAATTCTATGCATGTTTTTGTTTGCTAATTACATATACTAAGCATAAACATAAAACAAATGTTTATTGGTCAACAGAAGTGTACTTCTGCTACACACTATTTGCCAGCAAAGGAGATTTTCAGACATCTTTAGTTAATGGAACTACTTTGGATTCACGTTAAGAGTAATCCAGCAGTGGGATCAGCTGCCTAGGGGTCTAGTGGGTTTGCACCCCTTGGCAGTCTTCAAGAAGCAGCTGGATGAATACTTGTCAGGAATGCTTTAGGCTGTTTCTGCATTGGGTGTGGGGTTGGGCTAGATGGTCTGGAAGGCCCCATCCAACGCTATGATTCTATCACGATAATCTCAAAATATCTCTCCAGTACATAACATGAAAGATATTGGCTTCTATGGCAAATGTTTAAAATATAGCCCATGGCTCTTTTAACTAAGGGAAGGGGTGTGGTGTTCAACCCAGCATAACAACACATCACAACAGAAGTAGTGATGGCCACTAGCATAGATAGCTTTACAAGGAGATTAGACAGCTACATGGAGGAACCCTTTACATTCAGAGAAAGTAAATGTGGGAATAGTAAAGCAAAGAGGCACCATCAGGGGAAGGCTTTGGCCTCTATGTCTTGTTTGCCAGCTCTTCAGGGCAACTGGTTGTACACTGGGTGAAAGATGATGCTGGACTAGATATGGACTAGATCCAGCAGGGCTTTTCTTGAGGTCCTCTGCTTCCTTAGATTTTGGGCATCTGCAGAGGGGTTGTGTCAATAGCCTCAATACCTCTCCCAATGGTTCCAGGTGTCATATTGTAAGCTTTTAAGCAACCTCTTAATGAAGGTGAAATGACTGCCTTCTCCAGGCACAGCCTGGACAGATATAAGCCTTAAAAACCATTGTTTATATATTTACAATTATTAAAGCAGTATACATTTAAATAATGTTTTCAGTTTGAACTGATTAGAGATGTTTGTATAAAGGGTTGCCAACTCTGGGTTAGGAAATTCCCGGAGATTTCGGAGGAGGAGCCTGGAGAGGATGGGGTTTGGGGAGGGGAGGGACCTCAGCAGAGTATAATGCCTCAGAGTCCATCCTTCAGAGCAGTCATTTTCTCTGGATGTACTGATCTCTGTAGTCCAGAGATCAATTTAAGTTCTGGGAGATCCCCAGGTCATACCTGGAGGTTGGCAAGTCTATTTGTGGGAGAAAAGCCAGATAGCCGTTTGCTAGAAGGCAACTGAAGAAGTAGCTTCTCATTGGCTGTATGCACATAAGCCTGATTTTAGGCTTGACGATCAGCCACTGAATACTGCTTGAGATAACGTTTGAAGGCTGTTAAAACCTCTATTAAAGTTTTATCCACATCTGCAAACACCGCTGGCATATTATTATAAATCTCAAGTGCTTTTCCTCCTATACAATGGTACAAGACTGCAATTTTAGAATCCTCAAACTCTTATTCAACCTTTGTGACTGCTAAGTACAATTTTAATTTCTGTACTCATCAGTTTTACCCTAAATTCCCCACAAAGGATAAAGCTGATGGAGGCTTAAAGTGTGCCATTATTGAATAAAAGGGTATAATCTGGAATCTTCTTATACAGTAATAGAAATCCAAAGAAGTAACAGGACCACTTCTGAGACCATGTGATGTTCCTTTTTGCTTGCAAATCAGGAATAGGGTACCTGCAAGAGCAGGTTCCTGATCATAGGTTCACACTGCAAAGCTGGCTGTGCTCAAAACAACCTCCATTCAGGGATGGGAGCAATTAGTTTCAGGACAAGGGAGCTCATGCAGTTTACAGTTCTAAGTAGCAAACATAACTAAAGAACAGGGACTCCACCCCATGAAAGCAAGGCAACACATACAAATATCAGAGCAGGGATCAGACTGTTCCACTTTATCTATACAATATGTATACAATAAATATATACAATAATTAAGTATACACACCACACTGGTAGTAGGGGAAGAGAAATCCGAGCCTTGGGACTCTGGCCAGCTGTTGCTCCTGGGCAGAAGTTATTTACCCCACAGCTTCCAAGCTGACCCAGGCACTAGCAGAACCTGAAATTTCTGCAGGAATATCCTTATGTTACATTGTGTGATTATAATATGTGTGACTAGCAAAGAGTTCATCAAACACTCTTCACAGGGGTCAATCCCTGGATAGTGCTTCCTTTTCTATATTTTAACGTCTTTCTCCATTATTTTTATATTTGCTCTCAGAAAATGGAATAGCCTGTTTTGAACGTGTGCAGTACTAAGAAACAATTATTCAGAGTCTTCTCGGACCAAAGAAATGTCCCAGTTCTTCACTGGCTACCTCATGGCTCCCCGTCAGTTGTCCCTATGCCTAAGTCACAAAATCTGCCTAGAGATCTGCTAAGAGAGAGTACTGACGCTCTAGTCCTTACCTTTACTTGATTCTGAATTCTGTAGTGAAAACTTTCATTCCATACTGGGTCTTTGTTATCATTCACAGTATAAGTCTTTGCCTTTTGCATCGAAGAAGTTGGCAGCCATAAAGTCACATAACAGTCAGATTGGGTTACTGTTTCAAACAATAGAGTTGTTTAGTGGCTAGACAGCAACATGTCACAATTAAAACTATTTTAAACTGTATATGTGTATGCCAGGATCTGGACCACAAAAGTGGCTTGTGTCCTTAGTTATGGAATTAGGCCTCTTGTGAACAAGGGCCGATATCCCCTCCCATTTATGAAACAATGGTTGGAATTATTCCCACTGGTCCCCTCTTGCCCTGCAGCCTCTTGTGCCATACTCCATGCCATTCCTAACGGTCCACTGACCTTGAGGAGCACAGTCCATTAGCCGTGCATCATCATGGACTGCCAAGTGCTTGACTTCTTGTGGGCACACCATTTGATGGCAGAGTACATGTTTGCATCCAGAAGGCTCCAGGTTCAGTTCTGGTATATGTATAGGGTAGGAGGGCCTTATCTACTCCCCTGGAGGACAATCTCTTGGAGGCACAGGATTGGGTCTGCGGTGCAGCAGCCAAGCCCTCCACAGCAGCAATCACCGCAGCCAGGGCTGGGAGTCCCCACAGGCATGAAAGCAGAGCATGTGGAGCACAGCTGAAGCTGGGAGCTCTGACCTCCACTGCACTGCAGTCAATGAAGCCATGGCATCAATGACATGCAAGCCCACTGGCAGAACAGGCTGGGGAAAAACCTCAACAGCACAGGGATGGGGTAGCCCTGAGACAAGTGGGCATGGCTGTTGCATCATCCAGGCCACACAGTTTGGAAAGGGCCAGCCAGCCCTGCTCTACAGCCAAGCCTTAAACAGCTGAGAGGGGTCAGGGAGAGTCCTCCAGAGTGCAGAGACAGGCTTTTTGTCCTGTCAATCAACTTCGAGGGAGGGAGGTTCAGACCCTGATACTGGGCAGAGTCTGGGGGTGGGGATCTACCCATGACAGTCCTGTATAAAGAGACCTAGCTGGAGATGTGAGGAGGAGATGGAAAACAATCCTGCAGAGAAGAGCGGTTGCGAGGTGCTGTAAACTCCCTCCCCCCTTTTCTGAAGGTCACCCAGTAGTTTACCTGGAGGACAAGAGAACCCTGGAGGGCTTCCCCTGCCCCCTGGCTCTGACCCCCTGTTGGCGGAGCCTCTCAGTATAGTAAAGATCTCAAGTAACATGTTTGGGGGAAATATCTGAGACCAAAGAAAATAACTGATAGAGTAGACAATAACAGGCTTGATGGAGCAAAGATTGGACTCAGTGAGTTGGATCCAGCAATGCATGAAAAAAAACAAAACTGTACTTAAGCACAGATCTGCTTGCAGCAACACATAGCTCTTTAATATAATTTTTAACAAAGTAACAATGTGCCTATGGAGCAAAGGAATGTACAAGGGATGGTTCACATGATTTCATTTAACTTGGTTTTGAAACTGTAACACAAGTTGTGCTATGAGCTATGTTTTTTTGCACACGGAAAAGGTAGCAGGGAATGGGATACAGTCTCTTTCACTTAGAGCAAGCAGACAGCAAGGAGGAATTTTTAGCACCTCCATAAGGACTGTTGACATGTGGGAAATCTTCTATAGGATACAACTGTGTATCATTTAGCAGCTTCATATGTGACCTCTCCTTTTCTCAAGTCCATGACAGGTAATAAACACAGGTTTGTTGAGGCCTCCATACCTGGATGGCTTCAATGTGTTTGGTTTTAGGAGTCACCAGCTGAGCATGCTGCCTATGTAATCTTGCATGCGAACTAGCCAGCATTTTTAATTTATAAAGAATCCAGACACAGATAGATATAACATTGCCAGTCATGAGCCTTCTTGGTGATAATGGGCAAGGCTACTTCTCTCTTTAGCAAAGAATGACATACATCCAGACACTGAAAAAGAGGATTACCCGTATGCTTTACTCATTTCCTGGTTACACAAGTCATAGCAAAGCATAATAGCAACATTATGTTCAGACAAGATTGCACCATCTTCCTTCCATTTTTGAGGCTGCTGTTGTCCTGACACATATATACAACTCCCGCAGCAACTGAAGCACGCTATCAGCCAGACACCATTATGTGAACAGCCATCTCAACCCCGCATTCCACCTCATAAATCTCCAGAGAACACTTACTGCACAAAGCAGAGCCACTTAGAATTTATGGCATCACGGGCACTTTACCAAAGGTAGCAAATAAGGTATTAATTATTACCACACATACCAACTGGGCTGGACATGATTGTGATATGTAACTAGAAAGCATGAGAAATCTCTAAACCACCTGAGGCCTGGGTGAAGGCAAAAGTCCACCAAACACATTGCTTCAAACAAATGACAAAAACTTATTACAAGAAATCACATGGCGGTCCTATATTTTCATACCCATACACCCGCATATTTTTTTAAAAGTGTACCATCCACATCCTGTTGAAATAAATGTCAAACCTCCCCTCAAACTGAATTCAAACTGGAGATGGGCACGATCCAAAAAAAATTGCCAATCCAGCTGATCGTGGATCGATGCCAGTGATGATCCCGACTAAATGATCCACATCGAACATCTCCTGTTCCCGATCCGTGGATCGTGGATGCCAAAGCGGGGCGCGCTGCTATTCCCAGCTATGTGGAAAGGTGAGTGTTGGCGGCGGTCACCGGGCACAGGGAGACAGCGACGAGCCGCCTCCCCTCAGGGGGCAGTGGGTCTGGCCGCTCGCTGGCGGCACCCCCCATGTGCCCGCCCACCAGGCCAAAAGGGAGTGCACTGGTGAGAAAAGAACAGTGGGTGATGCCGGCGGCATCTGTGTTTGTGTTTGGCCTTCTGTGTTTGGCTGTCAGAGCTGCCTATCAGGGTTTGCAGGGATGAGATTGGAGTGCCCATGGCTACAGGACACCCCCTTCCCCCTTCCTCCCCTGGGTGTCTTCTCCCAACTGGTGACTGCTTTGCTGCTCTGTGGTTGGAAGGAAGCCCTACTGATCAAGGAAAGCTGGGCTTCCATTCGGGTTTCCAGGGTGACAGAAGGAGGGGAAACACAGCTCAGGCATTCCCCTGGCTCTGTTGCCCTGGGAATAGATTACTGGCGCCTGAGTGTCTGGCTTCCCGATCCGAGCACGATCCAGCCCCGATCTAGCCCTGATCCAGCCCCCCTCCCGATCGCTGGATCGTTGGCCGTGGCCGATCACGATCCGCTGGGTCCCGATTGCGTGATCGCTATTATCGTGGGGTTTTTTGGATCGTAATTCGGACTGTGCCCATCTCTAATTCAAAATAATTGCGTTGCTGGAGTAGGCTTATCTAGTCCAACATTTTAGCTGCTGACGTACCCAGTAATATAATTTATTATTTTATTTATTATCCCTTTAATTTATTATCCCTTTAACTAAAGAATACACACCAGGGCTATTTTGTTCTTGTTGTTAGCTCTCCACCAAGCATCCAGAATTGTTTTCTTTGTCTCTCATTTCCCATTTATCACAGGGAAATATTGTTTGCTAAAGGGGGCTCACCCCAACTTACCAGTGAGCCACATTGCAATGAAGAGGTGAGGCGAAGTGGAGAGCTGGGTTCTCTAGCTGTTAGAATGGACCAATGGTGATCTGCTCACTTAACTTTTCCTGTCACTTTTTAATGATTTATATAGCTTCAGCTAGACATATCATCATTTTTGGCTAGGTAGAATGTCATATGACTGAAAATTTGAATAATCTAAAACCAGTCATAATTTTATATTATTGACACAAGTAAAATTAGTCTTCTTAGAAGATATCATGGGTCAGGTAATATTAAAAATGCTACCCAGATAAGGAGTCAGGGTCTTGCTAAAAGAAATCTCATGAAGATCTAGGCAAGAAAAATTTGTGTGTGCTTATTAAAAATTCAGTGCATTTCATAGTAAACTTGATTTTGAATCAATCTTAGATTTAATTGGAAGGTGCTAGATGAATTAATCCTTCTTGCTTGTATTTGTTACCTCTATCTTAATGGTCCTTTATATTTTGGTATCTTGCCTTATTCAAAGGATAAATAAACATAACACTCTAATGAGAAGTCTCTGTGTGTCTTGGTTGGGAGAGTAAAATGTAAAATGTAAAAATATTTGTACTGACAGGCTCTCCTGTTTTTAAGTCTCTGTTTTTAGGTCTCAAAACTAAGGCCTTCGAGCTGCTCAGAGTTGGGATATAAATCTTGACACTGGACAGAGAAAGACTTAATATAACACAGATAAGCATTCCATTACACTGGACAGGGCAGGGCCAGATTGAGGGGGGCCGAGGGGGTAGTCTGCCCCCAGCGCCGCCAAAGAGGGTGCGCTGGGCGCAGCTGCCAGCCACTGGGAGCACGCTGGTGGCAGCGTGGCCAACTGAGTGGCCACCCGCGCCATTTGCCTGCCCAGCAGGACAGGGAGCACACAGCAAGCTGGCTGCCCCCTCAGCCAGGCAGGTGAATGGCATGGAGAGCTGGGAGGCCACCCACGTCACTCACCTGTCCCGCTGAGGGGGCGGGCAGCTTGCTGCCCGCTCCCTGTCCTGCTGGGCAGGCGAATGGCATGGATGACCTCCCAGCTCTCCGTGCCATTCACCTGCCTGGCTGAGGGGGCGGCCAGCTTGCCACACACTCCCTGTCCTGCTGGGCAAGTGAGTGGCACAGAGGGCTGACAGGCTGCCCATGCCATTCGCCTGCCCAGCAGGACAGGGAGCACGTGGCAAGCCAGCTGCCCCCTCAGCCAGGCAGGTGAGTGTCATGGGCGGCCTCTCAGCTGCTGGCACTGCCGCTGCTCTGCTGGCAGCACACCGCCCTGCGTGATGATGTCATGACATGACATCATCATGCAGCGCTAGGAGCACATGCATGAGTGTGCAAGGGCAGTCGAAACTGGGTTGTCCCAGGTGCCGGGAGCCCAAGATCTGGCCCTAGGACAGGATACTACATCTCCTGCCATCCTATTTGTTGCCCAGCAGGTGGGCTGGGGAGTCTATCATTGAATGGCAGGCAGTTCATTTGATGCTATGGATCCATGCCCTATGCTGTTACAATGCTCTGACAGTTGTAATCAATAATGTTGTGGTCAATGTTCTCCCAAAGCGCATGAGTGTCTTATTTGCCCACAATCCTAGCCTCACATATGCCAACACAGCTAGAAAAATTGCATGGAAGCTCAGTCTCTGCATAGGTAACTGTGCTGCTTAAGAAGAGGTTTAAGCTGAGAATGAGATAGGAGAACAGTTCCTGGGGTTTCTACCTGATTTGTACCACCTGGCACTTTATGGTACTGCGACTGCTGACTCACCTTGGATGTTTTCACAAGTAACTGTGCTACTTAAGCAAAGGCTTGAGCTGACACGCAAGCCTTTGATGTGAGCAAAGGATTCTTGCCCTGTGGCCCTTAGCCTGTGGAATCTGACAAGCTACAGGGTCCTGATGAACTTGTGAAGTACTGGATGTGTCCTGAGCTACAGTGAACTGGCAAACAATCCTATTTCCTGTATGTGGAGCCAAGCTGGCTGAAGACAGCTGATCCTGGGCTACCGTTTTGTACAGGAGGGAGAGTGGAGGAATTCCATTGTGTTGCCTGTCTTATACCAGATGAGAGCTGAGGGTCCTTGTGTTTCCGTTTTGTTCAGAACTAGATGGGAGCTGGCCCCTGGACTTGTCTTGTCCAGATCCTGCTGACAGCTGGCACCAGGACTGTAGTAGTGTTTAAATGTGGTTGTTAATTCTTGTATCACCTACTGGCTGGAGATGTGTCTGAGGGAGCAGAATGGGGTGTCCCTTCTGATTCTTCTTTTGCAGTTTGGTGCCCCTTCTGATTCTTCTTCCAGCCAGGATGCTGGTGACCGTATCAAGCTCACACCAGGCTACAATATCTTGCTTTTAAATTCCAGGTCAGTTACAAGCAAAACAGTGGCCATTCAGGATGAAAGGAGTGACCAGGCATGTATCACTGAGATAATTAGGGGAGGAGTTAACCTCTCCTAATTATCTCCCCCAGGGTACTCAGTGACACCACCCTGGTCTGTCCCTATGGCTCAATATCCTGTCTGGGGCTTCATCGGTTTTGAGAGTGTGTATCTAGCACTGGAAGAGCAAGACAGAATTGAGATTCTGTTAGTGTACCATTGCTCAACTGTTTCCCTGCCTGAGGTGGTGGAAGTGCTCTTGGGGGTGAAGATGCCTAGGCAGGCTGTTTTGGGAGACTTCAGCATCCAGGCTGAGGCTACCTTGTCAGGGGTGGCTCAGGATTTGATGGCCTCCATGATAACCATGGGCCTGTATCAGGTAATAACAGGCCCAACACACTGTGCAGGTCACACTCTTGATCTGGTGTTTTACTCTGGGCAAAAAGAAAGGGATCTGTGATTGTAGAACAACTCTAGGTCTTCCTGGTAAGTTGTCTGCTCTAGACCCTCTTCAGTGTGGCTTCAGGCTGGGCTAGTGGATGGAGACAGTACTGCTGCAGATAATGATCTCCATCTGAATGTAGACAAGGGCTGTGCCTCTTTGTTACTCTTACTGAATTTATCAGCAGCCTTTGATACTGGGGACCTTGCTATCATGTTGGGACATCTGGAAATAGAAATAGACATTTTGGGATGTGCTTTGAACTGGATTACATTGTTCCTTAAAAGCAGGAATCAGAGTGTTGCTGTTGGAGACCAGTTGTCATCAGTGTGGAACTTACCTTGTAGGGTTCTACAGGGTTCAGTCTTATCCTGTATGCTATTCAAACCCTATGTAAAGCATTATGGGGAAATTATTTGTCATTTTAAAGCTGGCTGTCATCAATATATTGATGATACCCAAGTCTGTATTTCTTTATCCAAATTGGCTGGTGATATTGTAGAGGTCCTTCCCAGCACCTTACTGCTGTAGTTAAATGGCTAAGACTGAACAAGCTGAAACTGAATTCTAGTAAGAGAGAGGTAAGGTTGAGGTCTTCAAAAATATTGTGGTTCCCACTTTTAATGCAGCTGACACTGACTCAGTTAACAGCCTGGAGTTATACTTGATTCTGCATTTGTGTTCTCCTTTGTAATCAATTTTCTGCATTGTGGTATGCCATGCCTTAGACAAGTGTTTGCATTGTTATCCAGTTCTGTAATCTTAGTCCTACAGCATTGTTTATTGGATGTTTTATGACATCTGACTGAGTCCTTTTTTATATTTTACAATCTGCCTTGAGTGTCAGTAAGAAAGGTGGGTTATAAATGAAGTAACTAAATGAATAAATACACACACACTATGTCTACTCTCAACTGCATAAAAATGTGCAATAATGCATACAAAATATAACAGGTCTACAAAACCAACCATGAAAAGTGGAAATCCCAAACCACCAGGGAAAATATACGCACATGCAAAAAAAGGTGTGTGTGTGTGGGGTGGGGGGATTTGCTTATCCCTAGTGCAGTACCCATGCAAGAAGGGTCCTCACTGGGCATAAGAGAGACCTGCCCCCCTTTCCCTCCCCAGTGACATAGACATACTCAATGTCAGGCTTGTCAGGGGACAGGAGACCTACTTTTATCACCCCTATATTAATCTACATCTCTACCGCACCCCTAATCATTCAAGGAAAGAAAGCTTAGAACTTTGTTTCTTCACTTAATGGAAGAGGAAGACCAGGTGGAGATGTGAGATGCCTACAAAGGTCTTTCTCCTTGTGATGGCCTACCATAATGCTTTCAGTGTATATGCGCCATGGGCAGAACGGTGAAACAAGTCTCAGTTATGTCTTATGGGGAATCCTTCTCCATGAGACTGTTACATCCATGATGGACATTTTTAAATGTGCATCTTTGATTTTATATTTCTTTCCAGATTTTCCACTACTGTGTCTTTACTCAGGGAAAAACATTTGCTTCCTAATTTTTATCATACTCAAAGCCATTTCAGTTTAGTCAAAATAGATATTTTATGTTTCATCAGACCACTGGAATTAACAGTTATAAAGCTCTTATAACTTAAAACGTACAAATTTTACTGCCTGAAATATAATTCATATGGAAGCTACTGTGTCCAGGGCACGTTAGAAAGAGTCTTGGCAATACATAACCATATTATGAATCATGGCCAGTGGAGATTTGTGATTGGCAAACACCCCTTCAAAGTGCTCAGTTTGACAGTGAATGGCAATTTTAAGAACATCAGTTCACCATCTTCACACCCCACCCCTGGTCATTATCCATAGCACCTGAGTCCACACATGACTTAGATCTATATCTTTCAAATAAATTCAAATAAAAATAATTTGAATTACATCTTTTAATATAATCTGGCATGGGGTATAAAGAACATCAGCAAAACAGTATGTGCTTTTAATGTTGTGCAACTGAATCACTTGAATTAACTAATAACAATGTGTACTTCTAAAACTTTTAATTATACGAATAAGTGGCTTCAATGTACTTTGGATTATTCTTAATGAATCAGAACTGCATGTTATTATAATAAAATATAAATAAAAACAACTAAATATCTGCGCACAGTAGTGAAAATAATGGATATGCCCAAAATAGAACATTTACAATAGTTTATTTTTGTGCACTTGATCTGTCACATTTGCAGTGCACTCAGGGCCAGCGCACCCACTGAGGCAGGTCCGCCCCCCGTCGAGCGCTGATGCACTGAAGGGGGGCGCTGGACGGAGCACCGGATGCGGGGGCACGCGCCGCGGAGCTGGCGGTGGCAGCGCTGGCGGCTGAGCAGGAGGAATGGGAAGCCACCCACACGCCGCCCCAGCTGCCTGCTGAGCCTGGCCCGCAGCGGCTGCAGCCTGCCAGCCCTCCCACCCCATGCTGCCACCGCCGCCAACACGTGCCCCTGGCTGGGCGCAGCAGCCACAGGCCAGGTGCAGCAGGCATCCAGGGTGGCACGCAGAACAACAGAGCGGGAGGGCTGGGATGATGCACGTGCACCTCCTCAGCCACCCGCCACACCCAACCAGGAGTGCGAGCAGCCTCCGTGCACCGTCCCAGCTGCCCACTGCACCAATGGGGCCAGCTTGCTGCGTGATGACATCCCACGCAGTGACATCATCATGCAGTGATGTCATAACGCAGTCCGGGGGGGCTCACACTCTGTGCATGCATGTAGGGGCAGCAACGGTCCTGGCACTGCCCCCAGCCTCAGGCACCAGAAACCCTGGCACCACCTCTGAGTGCACTCCAATAAAAGGAGTAATAATTCAAATGTACAAGCTTGCCAGATTGTTATCTACTGAACACTGTTGATGTTCTTTAGAACCAGTTTAGTGTATTGGTTAAGAGCAGCAGGACTCTAATCTGGAGAACTGGGTCTGATTCCCCACTCCTCCACTTGAAGCCAGCTGGGTGACCTTGGGTCAGTCACAGCTCTCTCAGAGCTCTCTCAGCCCCATTGTTCTGAGGATTGTTCTAAGGATAATAATAACACTGACTTATTAACCATGCTGAGTGTGGCACTAATATGACCTAAAGAGTGGTATATAGGCACAAGGTTATTATTCTTTGCCTACCCGTGGAATAATAGCAGCTCTGAGTTACATGTGATATAAACCAGAAAAATAGCAAAGGGGGAAATGTTAAAACTGCTACCTTAGAACATCTGCCTTCAGCTTATTAGTTGTCCTATCATACATATCTATCTAAAATCTAAAGAAACAGTACTGAGAATCACCTTCATCATCATCAGTAACACATTTCCTCTAGAAATTAAAGACCTTACAACAATCCTATTAATAAATTAGGCAGAAAGCTAGTCAGGCCATTGAGCTGTAAAATTGAGAACAGAAGGTTTTACTGCACCATAACTGAAAACTCTTCTACATTGGGTTAGATCCAACAGCTTTTACACCAATGAAAAAGAGAGGAAGGGATCATCTTTGACCACCAAAAAAGGCTATTGTGGGAATCATGGCACCTGCACAGACCTGCACTTGCACAGGTGGGACGGAGTCTGCAGCAAAGAAGAGATTTAGATGAAATTGAGTGAGAAATCAAACTGCCTCCAAGTCAATCAATCCACCCCAATAACTTCAGGAATACCTGGGAGTGAGGGGACTCAGAGGTCTCCCAAAGAAGGGAGAATCATCTAAAACAGTCTTTTTGAACCTGTGGAAATTCTAGACAGAACTCAAAGCCAATGATTGTTTAGTCTATCCCCCTAAACATATTTCAGAGAGTTATTGATATCTAAAGAGTCCTAGACTATCCTACTGTGCACGTCTGTTACTGTTATTTATTATGTCATGTCCAATTGTTTGGTTTTTTAACATTGTTTCAGCTCTGTATCAGATTTTTTCCCCCAACTGTCTGCAATCTATGCCCTATTATATTGTTTATTGAATGTCTCAGCTATTGATTGTATTGAATTACATTGTGTCTTCCACTTTGAGTCTCAATGAGAAAGGCGGACTATAAATAACATAAATAAATTTTTGAAAACAAAAATTAACCTACATGGTTGTAAAATTTCATTGATGATCACCAAGGCAGTATATTTAATAGAGACGATGCTCTTTCCCAATCTCTCTCCTGTGCTTGGCAATATCACAACTTCCTGTCCCAATGAACCTCAACACGTGGGTGGAACATTGAACAGGGCTCATGCACAATTAATCCAACACACATAGACCTATGTAGCACATAGGGGTGCCAGCCAACATCCCTGGGAGCTTTCAGCGTGGGATGAGAGGCAAAAATATTTGGCAACGTGTGATGTAACATTCACTGGAAATCCTCTAAGTGACATTAGTGCATTAGGCAACATCATGGCCATCTCCATAAACTCCATGGTAAATACAGGATTTTGAGCAGATGTGACGTCATGCATTGCAAGATACCACTTCTGACCTCGTGCATTTTTGCTGTAAGCAGCATTTCTGCCATTGCTGTAAGGAGCAAGGGCCAGAGGGACGGCCCAGCCAATGGGAAGCATGGCAGGTATCCCCTATAAAATTGAGAAATTAACCATGCAACTTGGGCCTATATTAGGTGTTTTCACCTAATATGTGGGTGTTTCAATTGTAGTTCTTTCTCTTTAAAAAGGTTTTTTTAAAAAAAACTTGAATTGCTTTCATTATAATCAGTGCTAAATCTATGCAATCAATTCCTTTTCTATCTCCACTAGCTTGAATGGGAAATAAATTTTTTACCTCAGGGATTCTACCCAGCCCCCCAAGAGGAAATGCATCCTATTTTATAGCCAGAGGCAAGTTATGTAAGTATTGGAATTGACTGAGGGCCCCATTTACCAAGTCACATCCCAGTCCCTTTGCCCAGTTCAAGTTCATTTACCTGATCCATACAAGTATTTTAAAAGTAGTATAGTGATTAAATAATTGATCTCTTATGCAGTACTTCACTGGTTCACATCCCACTACTGCCTAATTAGGTGGCCTTGAGCAGTCATTCCTTTCAGCCCCAGCTCCTCAGCTATATAGTAGAGATAATAACAACACTGACTTTGGTTGTTGGGGGTTTTCCGGGCTGTATTGCCGTGGTCTTGGCATTGTAGTTCCTGACGTTTCGCCAGCAGCTGTGGCTGGCATCTTCAGAGGTGTAGCTACACCTCTGAAGATGCCAGCCACAGCTGCTGGCGAAACGTCAGGAACTACAATGCCAAGACCACGGCAATACAGCCCGGAAAACCCCCAACAACCATCGTTCTCCGGCCGTGAAAGCCTTCGACAATACATCGAACACTGACTTTGTTCACCACTCTGAGTGGGCTCTAATCTGTCCAGAAGAGTAGTATACAAATAAACTGTTGTTATTATATCAAATTATTGCACCTACACTTAGACTTTGTCAAAGAGAGAATAACAGCAACAGGTGAACATTGAGGGAAAGCATCATCCAAACTAGAGAAAGATTACTAGTACAAATCTAGAGGGATTGGGATACACCATATTACCAGAAATTTGTGTAGGAAGGTGGAAGGGGAAAAAAACGATCATCTCAGCTGTGGAAAGAAAATTCCTTCCTGGATTTAAAGAATGCTAACATCCAATTAGACTGTGATACCGAAAGCAAGATGAGTCCATCCATCCACCCCCACTGTGCATTATAGCAAGCAAGCATGAGCTAAATGTTCTGCCATCTAAAGCTGTTGCACAATTGTCCCTGACTGCTGAAGGTCACTAGGAAGCCTGCTTCAGCCCTCAGTCTTACTGGTGGCCCTTAAGATATGGTACATATTCCTCATTGTCTCTGTGCTGTGTAAGAGAATTTGGGTATATGTATAGAAACTGGCACTATCTCCAACCCATTCCAGGACAACAGAAAAGTTTAAGGGTGCTACCTCCCTCTACAACTTTTAAAGTCAGGAGGAGGCAGAACTAATTACAACTAGACATGGGCACGAACAGCATTATGAAAGGAAAAAACCCACGAACAGTGCGTTCGTCTGTTTGCGAACAAGCCATTCATGAGGCCCCATTCTAAACAAACAAGTGGTCATTGCAAGCCTTGTTTGTTGCCTTCATCAGCTGTTCGTCAAGCCAGACAATCTGGCACCTGCAATCAATTCCCTTGGCAACCAGAGGCAGGGACTGAACTCTCTCTGAACTCCTTCTGGCTTTCCTTCTGGCTTTAACCCTTCAAAGTACTTCCAGCACAGAGGCCCCTTTTTTGCCACTGTGAAGAGAAAATGACAGCAAAGGGGGGGACCCATGGATCGTGCCTTTCCTAGGATGCAATCTCTCTGAAACTTAGATGATCACCGGAGGACAGTGAGGACTATGTCCCGTGCAAATTTGGTGGGTATTGGACATTGGGAAGGTCAGTTTGTAACCCCTCAAAGTAGCTTCCAGCAGAGAGTCCCGTTATTGCCACTGTGAAGAGAAAATGACAACAAAGGGGGAGACCCAAGCATCATGCCTTTCTCAGGGTACAATCTCTCTGAAACTTGGGGGATCTTCGGAGGACAGTGAGGACTATGTCCCATGCAAATTTGGTGGGTATTGGACATTGGGAAGGTCAGTTTGTGGGGTGTTTAAAGGGCCCTGCTCCTTGCACATGGCAGGAAAGGGCCCTTTAAACTATCAGCGGGCAGGTGGCAGGCAGCAATCCCCCCTGCCACCCACCAGCTGATAGTTTAAAGGGATCTTTAAAGGGCCACGAACAACAAAAATGTTTGTGAACAGGGTCATGTTCGTTACTGTTTGTTGTTTGTGGATGGCAATGAACAACGAACAGCTTGTTCGGGTTTTTTCCCATTTGTGCCCATGTCTAATTACAACTGGGCAAAGTACTTTTCTTCCAATCCCTACTCCTCTCCAGACTCTTCACTTCCTGAGGGTCAAAGCCCTAGTGTATAGCTTTCTGAACACACCTCTCAAACCAATCTCCTGTCCCAGCATACTTAGTTGTGAGGGGTGTGAGCAAACCAGTTATTATTCCTTTCTCAGTTTTTACTTTTTTACTTTCTTCTTCTGATGCATAACTATCCTCAATGGTTTATGGAGCATGCTCAGTTCTCAGTAGTCAATTGGGGGGATTTCTTCTTCAAATTATATACCTGAGACAATTTTGTGTAGTGGTTAAGAGCAGCAGGACTCTAATCTAGAAAACCAGGTTTGATGCTCCACACCTCCGCTTGAAGCCAGCTGGGAGACCATGGATTAGCTACAGTTCTCTCTGAGCTCTCTCAGCCCCACTCACCTCATAGGGTGATTGTTGTGGGGATAATAATAACATACTCTGTAAACCGCTCTGAGTGGGTGTTAAGTTGTCCTGAAGGGCAGTATATAAATCAAATGTTGTTGTTGTTGTTGTTACCTGAAGAGTCCCAGAAGCATGCAGATACTCTGGAACTATGAAAAAAGGTGGGTTACTTGGACATTCCCCCCTCCCATTCACAAACGTTCCCCAGTCCAGAATTTGTTATGGTCTGTGAGGTGTTCAACTTTTCTCAGCATTTCATCTCTCCTGATGCATCCTTAGTTCTTTCAGACCCTGGAGGGCGCTTTTTTTCTTTTCAACAATTTATAGTCATATTTGCACATCAGGCGAATATATAGCAACCACTATCTGGTTTGTAGGTGGACAGATTTGAGTGCTTTAATGAATAGCACTAGCCAACCTGTCACTTGACTATTAGATAATTATTTTCATATTTGAGTGATTTTCATCAGATTAAGATCCAGGATGTGGCATGTCTGCTAGCAAGGAGACCTATACTTGCCACAATCCTTCATTTCAAACATGGTTCATAACTATGGGTTGGTGATAACTACCTGGAAGAGGAGAAATTCATATCCCTTTAATGGGTTGTTATTTACCAGAAGATGTTATTTACCTCCACAACATGAAAAGATAAAGCCTACTCCCACACATAAAGCCTCAATTAAAGAGACAGGAAGATTTTCTCCAGGTCTGTTAGCAACCCTATGCTAACAATGCTTAGAGTTATGGTCAGTGCAGACGTAACCTTAACATTAAGAACTTTAACTATAAGCTATCTGAAGAAGGGACCTTTGACTCTCAAAAGCTTATACCATGAAAATTTGGGTATCTGAGTTGCCCCCCTCAAATCCTCCTGTTCTACTGCAGAGCAACATGGCTACCTTCCTGAAACTTTGCCATAAGGTATTTGGAAACTGAAATGGAGAAAAAGGCCCACATAAGAAAGCATGAGGGGATGAACATAAGCCCGGAGAAAGATCCTACTTACCTAACCATGGTTAAGAAATGAAGTGTTGATCTGCACTGGACCACACAGAATGGGGTCATCTTTTTACACAGCAAGACTTCAGGACGCAAAATGAAGGGCAGACAAAGGGTCAAACAAGACATGAAATTTTTTAAAAGAGTTGGGTAAGGGTTCCTCAGAACCAACTCATGTTCCCTGCAGCCACGCAGCAGTAGGGAAGAGCTTTTAAAAAATAAAGGAGAGTCCAAACAGCCTCAGAACACCACCACAAGGGAAGGAATAGCTTCTGCCTTCCCTCACAAGCTTATCATGGGGGAAGGATATTTCCTTGTTTTTAACTGCTCCACATGCACAGCAAAAACAGAAACCCCCCTCGCTATTTTGGAAAGGGGATGCAGCAGCCCTTCCTCCCCCTGCAGTGGCATTCTGGGGCCATTTGGGCTCTCCTTCATTTTTTAATAGCTATTCCTCACATCTGCTGTGTGGCTGCAGGAACCCAAGTTGGATCTTTAAAAATCTGCATGTCTAGTCTGACTCAAAGAGCCTGAGAGACTGACAGCCATGGTAAGCCATTCATTTGAGTGATTTTCTCAATGGCTTCAGAAATGTTGGGAAAGGAACTAAATTGGCACAGATAAATAAATTGGACTTCCCCATACGATGACCCATTGCACAAAAAAGAAGCAGCATGTCAAGAGATCAAAAATAAACTTTATATGGCAGCCATAATGCAAAAATAGAGGTGAATGCATTTTATTATTGGTTTATTAAATTATCATCTCAAAACATTCTGCTTTAAGTGTTGCTTGACCAAACAGGTTTGCAGTAATAACTTTCCATAACCTAATGCTTTGGGGGGGGGGGGGAATTCATTTGGAGCTTACAGTATATTATTTAAGGGAGAGGCACATCTTTTTCAGCAAATCTTTCCTTTTACAGGCAAGATTTCAACTACTTTGATGCAACATCTTCCCATTATTCATGATACCATCTGGCTCCTTCATAAATAAAAGCTTGGGGGTGTTGTTAATCACAAGCTTCCATATGCAACATACAAGCAGCAACATGCCAGAGACTGTAAAAATCAGCAACTTCACCAGTCTCACTTGGGATTGCACTGACATCTGTGATTACTCTAGTATTATTTGAAAGTAAGTGGTGTGTGGAAAATGCAACATCACAAAATAAGGTACACCTACTGGTAGTTCTGCCTTTGTAGGATACAATTCACTTATTTGATGTTAGAAATGTCCATAGAGAGGGTATTGGGTGCACTTTCCCAAAGAATGGGAAGGAATTCCTGAGTTAATAGTATACTGAATGAAAGGGATTTGGCCCAAAGATACTCTTTGATCTTTCATACATTTGTTGGCTTCGGGATATGATCGTATTAAATTAATAATGATACTTATATGCAATCATCCACAGCAAAATGTTTATCTTTATCCCTGATGCAATTTCTTTCAACCCCCAGAAAGATTATTTTTAGGATCATGGGATCAATGTGAATGAATAGCCAGGTGGGCTGGAGTTACAGTGAGAAGGGGGTGAAATCCCCCCTTCTCCCTCATCTGTCAGAACAGCCCCACTGGCAGAAAAGGATGTCACTTTCAAGCCCTCCCGCCTCAGCTGTTCATCTACTTGAGTTCTGAAATTCCAGGGATAACATTTCTAGGCATTGAGAAGGACTACTGGGGAGGGGGAATGTGGTTTTTTGGATGCAAGTGAATTACTATTATTACTATTGGTGCCAGGCTTCCAACTGTAGCAGGAGGCCTCCCTGCAATTCACTTTGATGGGGGTGAGGAGGCCTGGTGCACTAGCATCATGCTGGCATGTTGGTGTAACTTTCGTTTTAAATTGGAAATTACAAGAGATGTTTTGAAATTTCGCAAAGAATCTGGTTTTGGGGCTTTTTTGAGAAATGCCAGCACAACCCCAGCAACATGTTGACATTGCTTCCGTTTGCACAGGGAAAAAAGTCAGTGCATCAATGGTGGTGTCAGCACATCGATTCCAATGTCCTGACAGCAATGGCAAGGACCCCACACCACCACCACCTTGTAATGCCTTCCTCCAGTTGCTAGGTTTGTCCTAGCAACCTCGATGAAGATGAAGAATTTTAACTTTGTCAAATATTGAGAACTGATTCAAACCTAAGGAAGGCCTGTGAGTACATGGGCTACACTATCTCAGAAGGCTTGAGGGGGAGAACTTTGAATGTAACCCACAGCATAAATATACAAAGAAAGCTTGCACATTGAAGGAAGGCTAGGCAAAAAGGAAGGCTAAGCCACAAGTTCAGCCTTCCATATGGAAGCAAGTGACCACCTTTGTGCATACTTAAATGGTACAGTCAGATTTCCTTCTGAACATTTGAACTGGCTTTTAGTCCATGGCTTTGAAGGTCTTTAAATCTAGTTCTACAATGTCACACTCCAATCTGGACACCTGGCTTTAAATTCATATTTGCTTCACTTTCCACATATAGAAAAGGTCTATTGCTTTAAAAATATATAAACATTAAAAGAATGGTACGAGAAATCAGAAGGAGACGGAGACTTGGAAGTGCAGCCATGAAGGACATAGAAAAGTTCCTTAAGGATAACGATGTGTCACTGAGGACCAAGATCAAGATAATCCACACTATGGCATTCTCCATTAATAATAACAGCAGCAGCAGCAACATTAGATTTATATACCGCCCTTCAGGATGACTTAACACCCACTCAGAGTGGTTTACAAAGCATGTTATCATTATCCCCACAACAACAATCACCCTGTGAGGTGGGTGGGGCTGAGAGAGTTCCTAGAAGCTGTGACTGACCCAAGGTCACCCAGCTGGCTTCAAGTGGAGAAGTAGGGAATCAAACCCAGTTCTCCAGATTATAGTCTCGCACTCTTAACCACTACACCAAACTGGCTCTCACATCCATACATTACAATTTATTGATATGAAAGCTGGACAATGAGGAAAGTTGAATGACAGAAAACTGATTTATTTGAAATGTGGTAATAGAGGAGAGCTTTATGGATACCATGGACAGCCAAAAAGCCAGATAAGTGGGCTCTAGATCAAGCCTGAACTTTTAAAGCACCAAATAGTGTGATGCTGAGTACCACAAAGACCACCTTCTCCAGGATGAACCTACCCATGAGTTTAGATCAGCTAGAGAGAGCACACTTCATGCCCCATTGCCTTCTGAGGCAATGTGACAGGGCATTCTCGGTAGTGCCAAAACATTAAAATTCACTTCCTTGAGATATTTATTTTAAATATTTATATGCCAACCTTTCTCCTTTGCTTTTCAGGATCAAAAGACACAAGGTTAGTAATAATTATAGATGGGAACGAACAGCAATACGAACTAGAAAAAGCCACGAACAGCCCAATCTGCTGTTCACAAACAAGCTGTCCGTGAGGCCCCATTCTAAATGAACAGGTGGTTGTTGCAAGTCTCGTTTGTTGCTCTTCCTGTTCGTCAAGCCAGACAGTCTGGCACCTGCAACATAGGCAGGGATTGTCTGAGCTCTGTCTGAACTCTTGCTGTTGCCCTGGAAACCCCAATCTAAGCCCAATTTAGCTTGATAGGCAGGTCTTCCTTTCAAGTGTGGAGTTCCAAATTTGTTACAACAAGGGAACAAAGAGCAGGGGGGAGGGGGCTCCCAGCTCCCAGCTCTGACTTTGCCAACAGTGGAGAGGGAGAGAGAGAGTTGCTGTTGGCATTTTGATAGAGAGAGTGCATTGGAGCTTGGATTTTCTTTGTATGTGGTGGGATCTACCCCTTCAAGTTCCAGGGCTGCTGCCAGACTCTGGGGCCAAGCTATTATTCATTATTGGTACCTTTCCTGCTGCCTGCTCAGGTCAGGTTTCTGGGAGTGATGCAGTAGGGATCTTGACTTGGATGATGGCTGGAGGAGAGCCTGCTGGCCCCCACGAACAGCCAACCACAAACATGTTCGTGAACAGGGCCATGTTCGTGGTTGTTCATGAGTTCCTGTTCGTGGATAGCAATGAACAACGAACATCATGTTTGGGGTTTTTCCTGTTCGTGCCCATCTCTAGTAATAATAACGCTAAAACAATGTAATAAAACAAATGTTAAAACAGCGGACACATAGGAACAAGTAGGATGAGCCAGCCCTTCAAAATGTAGATCTGTACATCTGTTTCCCTTACTCCTGGGCCTTATTAGGCTGCTAAGACCTGGCCTCACCTGCCAAACTTTTGCAATAAATTGACATTATTAAGATTCTTATGCTGGTTTTTAATTCTAGTTCCTAGCATTAATTGAATTTTTTCAGTGTATTCCTGTTTTTTTTATGATTGACTGGGGCTTTTAACTGTCATGATTTTACTGTATTGCTTTATATGTTATATGGAAATTATTTCCTTTTAATTATTTCCTTTTTAAATTTCATTTATATTATTTATAGCCCATCATTCTCACTGAGGCTCAAGATGCATTACACAGTGTAAGTCAATACAATCAATGGCTCGGGCATTCAATAAACAATACAACAGGGCATGAATTGCAGAAATTTGAAAAGCATAATGCCAAATACTGAGACAAAACATTGCTGGAACAACCAACATGGACACTACACCATAAGAGTCAACCTAAATCAACAGATAGTATAGTATGCAAATGCGATTCTAATAGGGTTACCAGGTGGCCTTTTCATCCAGTGGAAGCAAAAATGGGGAGCAGGGTGACATTGTGTGATGTCACAACATCACTTCTGATTGCATGTTTTTTCCAGGAATTCCAGTGTCATTATGGTACTTCTGGGTACAATGGAACACTGCACAACGCCTATTTTTGCTCTTGTTGGAGCAAAGAGTGGTGGCATGGGCAATCTGGTCAGTCAAGATACTAGATTTATACTTGAAATAAATAAAAATGCCTCAAACGCTTGTGTATAGTCTACTATTATCTTCTGTATAGTTAGATGCCAGATCCCCTGGCCTTAAACCGGGGGACAGGGTTTGGGAGGGGGGTGCACGCACTCTGGAGCCTTCCTTTGATTTTCATCCGATTTTAACACAATAGCCCTGTGCTGGGGCTTTCAGCTCCTTTGTCATGCTGGGAATAATGTAATTGGCCAAGTGAGTTGTGGCACAGGGCAAAGGCTGGGAGCGGGGGATTCTCTGCACACACCAGGGGACTACCAGCGCTATGTATAATGCTGATATAATGCACATTATGTTGCTAGACTTTTTTTCCTATACCACAAGAAAAGTACTGTGAACAGTTGATGTACTCACAAAGGTCTGCCTTCCGAAGATTTTTTATCTTTATGATCTTTACTGTGAGTAGGCTGCATGGAGCAGGCTCTGTCTACAGAACAAGAACAAACATGAGGCATGGATTAATATCTGACATTGTGGAAGACAAATTCACAGAATTTATCCCAAACCATTCTATAAAATTATGAACAAAAGCAAAACTTTAAAAAAACCCACTTTAGAATAAACCGACTCCTTGATCCTAAAGACCTGTGCACCTGCAATGTTACAATGCTGTAGGTACAGTAACATCTGACTGCAAACCAAGCCTATGCTGCCATACTGCCTGAGAGCAGAAATGTTATAAATATTCCCTAAACCTGGTTTGCTTTGAAGGCCCAGAAATCTAGGCAGCCTCACCACCTGGAATGGCCTAAGGTTGCCAACCTCCAGGTGGGCCTTGGAGATCTCCTGGAATTACAACTGATGTCCAGACTACAAAGATCAATTCCCCTGGAGAAAATGGCTGTTTTGGAGAGTGGGCTTCATGGCACTATACCCTGGTGAGGCCCCTTCCCTTTCCAAATATTGTCCTCCCTGAGCACCACCTCCAGATCTCCAGGAATTTTCCAATCTGGAGTTGGCAACCCTAGAATAACCAGTGCAAAGCTTGTTGGCCCTGATGATCTTAGGGCATCAACAAAAGCTAGAAGCCTCTCTAGGAATTAAGAATAATTTGCTTTAACCCTTTACTTGACATGAAATACTAAGAAGTGCTTTCCTGTAGCAAGAACGCACTGTTAGCATTTTCAGCACAAAGAGTTAAAGTGAGAGTATATGAATTTCTGGAGAGGCTTTTCCTGTCTGTTCCTAGAGGATGTGGGTCTGTTTCTGTGTGTTTCACACTCTCCTTAGTTTGTCATGCTTAGAGAGGGTAACGGAGGAGAAGTAAATCCCATTGAAGCTTCTGGGACTTATTTCACGCCTTTTCTGCTCTCCGTTTCCTTCCTCCACCTCACCGTGGTGCAGCAATGGGGCATCCTACAACTGCTCATGATATGGCTGTTATGAATTTGGCTTATGACAGAGCTCATTGTGTCCAACTTTTTCTTGACGTGATGATCGAAAGGATCAGGCTATTTGTTTTTCATCTTATATTTCCATTCCACATGGCCTTCTGTACCTGCACAATCCAAGGAAGGGTGCTGCGCAGTGATTGTGAGGAAACGGAAACTCATTCCCTGGCATCTCAGATTTTTTTTTTCTTCAGAACAGTCCTGAATTTAAGATACAAGACCCTGATCCAGCCCCAGCCAGTCTGCAAGTCAATGGCTTAAATGCAACCTGATCCTATTCAGCAATTTCTAATGAAGCAGTTTGCAAGCAGCAATATCTGGCTGTTTCTGTAAGCAGATGGTAGGGTGGTCATGGTCAGGAGGTGGTGCGAAAGTAACACTTTTTTCAATCAGCAGCATGCATGTTTTCAACAAGAACATAAACAACAGTCAGTGAGGGATGCCAGCCAGTGAGTGACTGCACTAACTAACTGAGCAACCGCTGCATGTTAGTCTGACAGGTAGGCAGGGACTTTTCCCCAAGCCCTCCAATTGTTCTCAGAAGAGGCTGATGATTCTTGGTGGTAATTCTACTGCTTTCTAATGATTATTTCCATTAATGCCAGCAGGTGTATATGGTATCTCTTCGTGGCTCAGAAAGTGCTCTGATAAAAGTGTTAATATGTACTAGGTACACCTGCCTAGGCTTACCATTCCCCCCGCTGGTGGTGGGGGATCCCCCATCACCAGAGGGTGCTTCCCACTGCCACTCAATTAGCTGTCAGGGAAATATGGGGGGAAATGGGGGGAATATCAGCAGTGTTCCAACATGGTGTCACTCCCCATGTACTCCCCTATGTCAGTATGTTGCTGGGGGACACTGGGGACACTCTGGTATTTTGCCCAAATATCTGAGCTTTCCTAGTGTCCTCCAACAACAGGCTGATGTCACTTCCAGGCACATGGGTAGTCACATCAGCAGATTGCTGGTGATGTAATTACATTGCTAGAGAGTCCCCTGTGACCCAGTAAGTCCCCCCATCCACTGGTTGCCAGTGGAATCCTGGGAACCCTGAACCTGCCAGTTCTGGTTGCATCCTGTTTGCATCCTCTCAGTCTCTAAAAGGGACCTGATTTTTTGCCAATCAGTTCCATAGTTTGTTGATCTGTCTTTTGGTGTTCAGCAGGTTGTGTCACCATATTCCTTCACAATATTCCTTCCTAACCATTCCGTACAGAAAAATTCATTTTTGCACATGCACATTTTCACATAGCCCGATTGGATTCTATTACCCCACTTCCAATCCTTGGCGGTAATTGCTCCATTCATCAGGCGATTGTTTGCCCCTCTATGACGGTAATAAATAAATCATTCATTCATTAGACAATTGTTTAAATAGATAATTAGATCACTCATCTCATGTAAATCAGTCATAAATGAATGCTGTTTCAACAAAATCCTACCCTCCGGTGTTCATCTAAGTAGTACATAGTGACCTTAATAGCTGCTGATTAGTTTGAATTGGCATTCTTTGAGCATGTGCAATTTTTCAAAAATCCAGTGCAAACCAGATCAGCAGGCATTCAGCATGAACTGAATAGATCAGGTGATAGACTGTCATCTGATTGACACCTTCAAGTGCAATAAGTTCGACTGCTGAATTTGTTTGTGGCAAAATTCACTGCATCCTGAATATGTACACATATGCCTTCACTGACACAGCTGTAGAGCTGGATTTATGCACAAGCTAAGTAAACTAATGTTTAGGGCCTCAGATTATGAGGGGCCTCTAAATTTTGGGGACACTGCTATGGGGCCTTTTAATCTCATGGTTGCTGGAGTCTTTGGGGCAGCGACTGTTGCCGCATACTGTTATGACCATGAGCAACTTCTCTATGTGTCATTTTAAAGACTTCTAGGCCCATTCTTGATACTGCAGGTGATGGAGCCTCATGTTCTTTAGTGACATAGATTCCCTGGCAAGGACCAGAGGCAGTCATCTTATCCTTTTCTTACAAACTGTCTGTCCCAAAGAAGTCCAATAAACCTTATGATATTGCAGCTACTGCAATTTTAATAGGATCAGGCAATTTTTCCCCTTGACTTTCAGAAGTTTATTGGACTACATGGGCTGCTAGGGGGCCAAAAGTACTCTTGAACTTTTCTGGAATGAAATGCCTGCATGTAGTTCATTCAATCTTGATGCTAGATAGTTCCACCAGCCCCCCAGCTCCCCAAAGATGACAAGGGTGGGGACTTTGGGTGGTTAGATGAATATGTGTGATTTCAAAATTCCTGTTACCCAAGCAGAATGAGAGAAACAGATGCTCTTGCAAAGACTGGTGGTGTAAATGGCTCATCAGCTGTTTGCCCATACCGGGGAATCACTGCAACAACAGGGTTTTCCATTTATATAGCCTATAGAAATCTATCTTCCCTCTTAATGCCTAGGTCATCCAGGAGAACTTGTGGTCCTTCAGTTCCTCTCAAGAGCAGCCAAAATTCATACAAAGCAGAAGTGGCCCATATGGGGACCGGTAAGCTTTTGTGGTCTGTCTGGCCTTGCCTTTGGCTGTAACCATCACCATGATATCTTGGGCCAAGCATCCTCCTTTGCAACCTCTGAACCAGCTCCCTCTCTGGTGGCTTCTGAGGCAAGTTGGTTAGTTCATTGTTGGCATCCAGAATGAGTCTTAAGAGGCTGGTGTCTTGCATGGATAAAACCTCTTGCCTTGCTATAGCCATGCACTAAGCAAAGCTACCAACGTTTGCCACTTTCTGTATAAATCAGGTAGCTGACTACCAGGTACAGGAGATGCAGTCCTTAAGTCTGATTATGCATTGGGCAAATTTACCAATCAATTAAATGTAAAGCCTGATATAGATTTGGTAGGTAAGCTCAAGCAACTGCTTTGATATCGCTTGCAAGGAATACTATTATATTATTTTCTGTGGGCATTGCTATCCTGAGTTATTTCCAAGCAGAATGAGAAAAAAGATCCTCTTGCAAAGACTGACAGTGTAAATGGTCCCAAACGTTTCTGAGAAGCACTCTGCAGCAGCCCAATCTTGGCAGACATGTTTATGAATAAATCTGAAAGTCCTTTTAAAATGACATCTGGTGAACTAGTCACCAGAAACTCTTTAAAAGGTCGGAATCTTACCCACAGAGCACGAGAAATATATACTCATCATTTAGCTTTATGCATACTGAGAAAAATCAGCTACATCCTACTAACTACACAGCCCTTTAAGTAACTAAAGTAATTGCATTTTTATGAATATATTTTCCTGTCATTGCATTTTTACAAATATAATTTCAGTTTAGTCCATGAGGGGGGTGGGGGGGATTTCTTTTATGGCGGCTTTCCTAGTAGATTCTTACCCCCCCCCATTTAAATAGGAGGGGGGTAAACAATGATGAAACACAAACTTCTTTTTTAAAAATCTCATAGTTTAACTTCAGCAAAATTTCTCATTTTGCATTCTAGTGTTAATAGGATGTTTACTTATTCCCCAGACATCTTTTGCTTTCAGAACAGGGATACAGTTACATGCCTGTGCTGATCTAGCCACATGGTTCAGCAACCTGTACTTCAGGGATGGACTAAGACTGAACACTTGTTTCCTCATCCAAGTTAAAGCCGTGTGAATTATTCACATATAAATGTACATTCCATTTGACAAATAGATCATCAGTGTCTCAAGGGCTTTAACCTTTCCTTCACTTTCACTGTGGCCATCTTTGCCTCAATCTCAGTTGGTTATCAGGACAGGAACTTGTCACTTCCTACCCTCTTTGGACAGCATTGTTACCCTAAACATATTAATCAAGACAGTGGTGTACCTGATAAATGACTATTAATGCTGAGAAAGATATTTTTTACCCAGCTGCAGATATCAGAGAAGCAGCAAGCTTACATCTGCACTGAGGAACCACTGTGAAAACAAAAACCTTACTGCATGGTTCAGATGACAGATCAGACAATATAGATTTGAGCTTTTATTCTTCAGTCTCTTACCTTCTCCTTGCTTGAAAATATGCCCATTGTGACTCTTGTGTGGTGGATCCTACAGCAACTTCTCGCAGGTAACAAGAGCTGGAGCAAATTTACAGTCTTTAAACTCTGAACTTGATGAGCAGGTGTTTTGAAACCTGACTCACAGCTCCACCCCTCTTTAATTCCCCAAAATGAAGCAATCCCAGTCATCAAACTATTTTGCTAAGAGCAATGAACAAATGCAAAGTATTTGTAGCTTCAGTGAGTAGGAGGCACAGGAAACTAACACCATAGATCCCAAACATGTTTACTTGGAAATAGGTTCTGCTAAGCAATGGGATTTACTCCCCAGTAAGCATATGTAGGTTGCCGAGAATGATCCCTTAATGTTGGTCTACTAGCAAAAACTGACTAACAAATATTTCAAATGCCATGTTAATTCATCTCAGTGGTCTGATAATTATTTAAATGCCAGAAAAATAATTTTGGAAGAAAAGGAGTATCACGCATTGGGGTGGATTCAACCATCTTCCAAGTGGCCTTTCTCCAGCCCAATGAAGGAAGGCTTCAAACTTGAGCTAAAAAGAAAAGTGAGGTATAAAATGTTTTAATAAACAAACAAACTTTGCTCAGTGAAGCAATAGGGTAGGGGTAGGATTCACCCCATTATTCTTAGTGCTGGTAGTAATCTTTAGAGGTTTTTATTATGTTGTGTGGCTCCTTCATATAGTTAGTGAGTAAAACCAACCTCTACTTCTTACCCCTGGCAATTTCCTGTGGGATGCTCACTATGGGTCTCACCACACAAGACAAAATACACTCGAATTGCACAACTAATTTGAGTGTATTTTGTTATTCAGGTGTATTTGAGCATAATATGTGTGTAATTCAAGTGTATTTTGTCTCATGCGGTTTGACCCTATGTCACACAACTCACGGAGCATCTAAGTGTCACAGCTGGGGAGCAGACTTGCCATGGGGATGCAATTTTCAACTACATCCCAGTAGAAAGAGATAAGCACAGTTGAGTTCTCCTGTGTTTGCTGTCATTGTGGAGGCTGCCAGACAGTTAATCGAACAGCAGAGAGATACTGCATATGGACACACACAGTGATTACAAAATTGGGGCCTGAAGATCACCAGTACAGTTTAGGACCAAAGGCATAAAAAGACACCGAAATAAAATAGTAAGTTTCAGTTAAAACAGATATTTTTAAGCTATGTGCCTTTTAAAACTGGAAGCAGCAGCAAATGAATGGCAGGGACTGGGTGGGAGAATTGCTATGAAAATGCATTGTAATTGTGAAAGAAAACAGAGTAATGATGCAAATCAGACACATCCAAACAGCGCACCAATGGATTGCTTGCAACCAAAATGCAAGATGTGAGCAAAACCAGCAGGCTCTCAAGCATTCCTAATCCATACTTGGTTTGGGTACCAAAACATGTTTGCCTAAACTGATGACTTATGCTGGGAGACTTAGAGGAAGAGTATGTTTCTGTTAAATCTTCTATAGTGTTCAGTACCTTTCAGTATCATCAGCTATGATAATACTTCTGGACCATTTTAGAATGGGAGTAGAATTTTTTCAGATCCTTCCTGGAAGACATAGTCCAGATGGTACTGTTAGGACCAGGGACAGTGTCAGCATACCCTGAGGTGGGGCAGCTGCTAGGGCCCAGGGTTCCAGCAGGCCCACTGCTGTCAACAGCATACCAGTCACTTACTAGCTGGCGCTCTCTCATGTTCCCTCACTGCCCGGTGCCACTGAAGAAAGGGATACAGGTAGTGGTGAGTATGTGCAATGGGAGACCTCACAAAGAGGCAGGGGAAGGACATGCAGGCCAGTGGGAGGATGTGAGTCGAGAGAAGGGAAGAAGCGCATGGATGGGGGCATGGTGGTAGGCAGAAGGGGGGTCCTGGGAACCCTTTGTCTAGGGCCCCTCAAAACCTGGAACTAGCCCTGTTAGGATATTGCTACTTCTCCCTTTATCCACCTTTGAAATGTTCTTGGAAACCTCACCTGGTTCAAAAGTACCAGTTAAGGACATCTGGGACAAGCAATTTTCTCCATATTATATAAATGTGGTTGCCATTCGCCTGGTGAGGGTGGGGGATCCCCTGATCCCACCCTCCACTGGCCATTCACCTGCACTCCCATGCTTCACATGGGGCCACTTTGGACCCCAAACGTGCATGCAAAGAAGAAGAATACAGTGAATGGCAGGTCCCTCCTCCAGCTGGGTCCTACTTGAATTATTATGATCCCTCAGAAGTGTTCTTTTAGGACATTGTACTTGTCATGAACCCCTCTAACCAGCCCAGTAACTCTGACCAGAACCCTGAGGAGCCAGAGCAAGGGAGCAAGGAGAAGCAGCAGGATCAGGGAAGGCCTGATGTTGCAGATCCATTGGCCGACCATGCCTCAGCAGCACCAGAGGCCAAAGCATGCAAGTTCTGTCCAACTGCCACAGAGATCACCACCAGGCCTCCATCAGACAAAACATGGACATGGGCCCATAGCTCCTCAAGATCCTGCAGCAGCAAAAGACCCAGGAAGAAGTAGTGCAAAGGAAATAAAGTGCAAGGCTGGCAGCGTGCCACTTCCCTGCAGTCTCAGAACAAAGCACTGGGTGTGATACTTCCTCACAGGATCCTGGCCAGAGCCCAGTACAGTCTCTGGAGCTCCAACACCTGCCAGCAGATGCAGCTCAGCGAGATTAGCTCTCAGTCTATTTAGGCTAAGGCTTGAGAAAGCTGCATTGCTGGATCTACCAGTCTACTGCATGAAATCCTGTGTCCAAGCTGCAGCCTGTGGCTTCCTGACCTGGGTCCCTGCCACTCTGTACTTCTGAGGACAATTCGCCATGTGACTTCCTGATTCCTGAGGAGTCCAGCCCAACAGAGCACAAGTCAATACTGTAGGGAATTTGTTGGGTATATGTCAGTCATAAAGCATTTTGAGATGAAAACAAAACTATTGTGTTTTTGTTTCCTTCAGATGCTCTGTAATATTTCAGAGTTAAACTATTCTGTTCTGTTACCCAAATACCCAAATTAGTTTGGGGAATTAGCATTAAGAAGGCAAGCAAGAGGGGGTATCTGAGTTTTTTTACCTATGTCTACAGGGACTGTTCCCTTAGAGAACTCTCAAATAAACAGACAGATGTTCAACTGAAAAGGTTTCTTTATTAACAGAGGAATAAAAAGCAATCATACAGAAAACCACACATAGCATACACACAGGGGTAACTAAGAAAACAGTGAGGAAATGGGAAAGCAGTTTCAGAGGAAGGGCAATAGTTACTGTCTCGAAGAGGAGGAGGTCTGCAAAGGAGCAGCAAAATGTCCAGCATTTCATGGAAGAGGAGAGGAGAGGCCCAAATGAGTTTGGGGGCATATGTTCTGGGCACAAACTAGAAAAAATGAACAATGCGGTTTGTGGTTCGTCATGTTTCATGAACTTTCAGGAACCTGCCCCGGTTCATGAATCAGTTCATTTTGGTTCGAGAAAATGTCACTTCTGGGCCTGTAAATCACCACTTCCAGGTCAGCAGAAGGTTATTTACGGGTCAGCAGAAGGTCTGCAGGAAGTCCATCCCCTGTTCTAGGAAACTGATTGATCAGTGCCAGGCTGTCTGCACAAACTAAATGAGCCAGCCTAAAGTTCATGGCAGATTGTCAGAAATGGGATCTGACAAACCACTGGTTCACGAACCACGAACCAGCCTGGTTTGTCACAAATTTTGGTTTGTATTTCGGTTCGTGCCCATCTCTAGTTTGGATCCAAAGGCACACACACACAAAGCACATGGCTGGGAAGCCCAGTTATAGGGCAAAACATTTCCTGAGGCAAAAAGAATATCTTGTTCCCAAAAATAATCGTCTTGCATGGACTATAGGTGAAAACATTGGCGGACTGGCCAGGGTGTCAGCTTGCCTGATGGCAAGGGGGACACCTTAAACATTTAGACAATATGATTAAAATCCCCTGATTTAGAAGAATCCTACAGTGGGAGAAAAATGACGGCTGCCAGGGGATGCTGTAGAATTTTCTTCCTCCTAATCTCTTTGGTAGCTAGAGCGCCCTGGCTGCTGGAGGGCTGGTGGCTGCCTACTGTTTCCACCCTCCCCCAGTTCAGAGCTTATTAGCTCAGTGCAGGGATCCTCGTGGGTTGGCTCCACCCCCCTTCAGCCCAGGGTTGCGGGCCCTGTACAGGGGACGCTGGAGTAGGCAGTCCTCGCCCCCAGTGAGCAAGATGTTTACTTTCCAGGAGCTGTGGCTGCCTACTGCCTGGCTGTCCTCCTGGTGCTCTGCCCCACCACAGGAGAACAGAAGAGAGGTGAGTCACCCTCCTCACTTTCTCCCCCTGGGCAGCCAGCACTGTCCTGTGGGGGGGGGAGGCTATGAGGCCCAACAGGGAAGTGGAGAAGCCCCAGGGTGAGCTGCAGAGCCAGCAGGCGAGTGGAGTAAGCAAGCAAAAGAATGTGTGTGTCTCTGTGTGTCTGTGCATGAAAGAGAAAGAGAAGCCTCGGGTGGGGTGTGTGGGATGGGCTGCAGAGCCGGCAGGCATAAGCAAGCAAAAGCGTGTGTGTGTGTGCCTGTCTGCCTGCCTGCCTGCCTGTCTGTCTGTCTGTGTCTGTGCATGAAAGAGAAAGAGAAGCCTGGGGTGGGGATGGACTGCAGAGCCAGCAGGGATTTGAGAATGCAAGCAGAAGAATGTGTGTGTGTGTGTTTGCATGTGCGCTCGCGCATGGACTCTGTGGTATTGCACGCCACTGAGTTCTCTGTCCTCCCTAGGCTCCATCCCTAAATCTCCAGGAGTTTCCCAGCCTGGATCTGGCAACCCATCCCCCCATCCCCAAAATGCAGTCTCCCTCCTACCCCATATATGCAACCTTTTACTTCAAAGTCTTTAAAAGTTTGAAACAATATTGTCAGCATTTACTTACTTGTATATATTTGAAACCACAGCCCCGTTATCAAGTTATTTACAGACAAGTGGTTTAGATACTTTTACCGCATGGAGTTTAGTAGATTCACACTTTGTACAACACAAAAGTTGTATAAAGATTTATCCTGCTTGGACCCAGCAAGGTTTAAAACTATTGCAGAGAAGGGCCTTGAAGATGAAGCAATGGAAGTTATTATTAAGCTGTCTCCACAAATCAGCAAAGATCAAGTAATATTAGAATTGTTTTCTTTTGCTTTGAACAATGTATTAAAGCTATTGCTTAATGATGGTGAGAATATGGATTCCAGTTGCAACAAGTGTAAAATTTGTAGCACTTGCTCATCGTGTGTACTAAAAATTCTGGCATCCAACAGACTTCATGACTTCATGATAACCTTTATGAACTTTATAAAGACATCTGCATGCTATCAGTTACTCAAGTCCAATGTGAGAAAACATTTTCAAAGCTAAAGATCATAAAGACAAGGCTAAGAAATTCACTGTCTGAGGAGAACTTGGAATGATACATGTTGCTATCCATTGAAAAGGAATTGTTAGATGAATTGGATGCAGAAGCAATTATTGACAGATTTGCACAATCATATAGTGAATTCAAACAATTGTTCTTAATATAATGAACGGTATGAAATATGCTTTTGAATTACCTGTTAATGTGTAAAATGTTCAGTACAAGCAAACTATTTAAAAATATACCTCACAAACGCTATCCTATCACAAACTATTTAAAAATATACCTCACAAACATTTGTGAAACTGTGATATAAGTTGAGGAGCATTCATATGTGATTTTTCCACCCATTCCCTTTGAGATTCATCAAAGTCTTTCCATCTTACTAAGTAGAAAAGTTTGTTGTGTTTTATTTTGGATTCTAAAATTTCCCCCACTTCATAATGGATTTATCCATCCACTAGCATTGGGCGTAGGGCTCCCTTTTCTGGGTGCTATTAGTCAGGGGGGGAAGCTCTCTTTAAAAGACTGAAATGAAATATTGGGTGAATTTGTCTTAAGTTCTTGGGGAGTTCTATTTCCGCAGTTACTTCGTTGATCAATTTCTTTACAGAAAAGTCCTAAATATTTCCACCCCAATTTTTTGCTAGGTTGCTCTCCTTTAATGTTCTTGGTAGAGATGTATACAAAATCTCCTGGATGTAGTTTCCATTGTTCAGAGAGTTTTCTGTCAGCAAATTTTTAATAGTCCTCTTTCGCTTTGTCCAAAGTCTTTTGTATGATTCCCCATTGGGAAGTTAAATTAGTCCACCATTCCCCTAAATCTCTTGGCTGTTGGGGTTGTAGCAAACGGTAAGGCATTTTCTTCATATCCATGTATACTATTTTAAAAGGGGAAGCCCCTGTAGAATTGTGTACTGAGTTGTTATACACATATTCTGCAAAATCGATAAAATTAATCCAGTTATCTTGTTGGTAATTGATATAGCATCTTAAGAAGTGTTCTAACACCTGATTTGTGCATTTGGTTTGACAGTTGGTTTGAGGATGATGAGTGGAGCTAAGACCTTGTTCAATTCCAGCAACTTTAAGAAGCTCCCAATAGAAGTTGGCAATGAATTGTACACCTCGATCCGAGATTACCTTGGTAGGAAACGAATGCAGTTTGACCAGGGCTCATTTCAAGAGGGAATGCACAGGAACACAGTTCCAGCAGTTCCCCAAAGAGGTCACATCAGATGGCCCTGCCCACCTGACTCTCGGCTATTTTGGGCCAATTTCAGCCTAGATTGGGGCCAAAACGGCCCGGATCGGGCCTCTGACGGGTGGTGGATCACTCTCCCACTCATCAGCAGCCCAATCCTGACCATTTTGTGCCCCCTTTCAGCCATTTTCAGCCCCTTTTTGCTATTTTGGGCCCCAGTAAGCACCCGTTTCGGCACTGAATGGCCAGGATTGGGTCCAAAACAGCCAGAATAGGTGATGTCAGGGGATGTGGCATATGCAAATCAGTCATACTAATGACACACTTCTGGTGATGGCAAGAGGCATGGCATATGCTAATGAATTATGCTAATGAGTTATGCTAATGAGTTCCTCCAGCTCTTTTTCTATGAAATGACCCCTGATGTATTGTCGAAGGCAATGACTCAGCTCAACCCCACCCCTCCTGAGTAGATATAAATGACCTGCCAATAGGGATGTGCGTTTCAGCTTTCCGAATGCCGAAAGAAAGCCGAAACAAAAGTGTTTCGGCTTCTTTCGGGTTAGCCGAAACATTTCGGAGAAAGCCGAAACGTTTCGGCTTATCTGAAAGAAAAAAAGCCGAAACGTTTCAGCTTCATTCGGCTTTCTTTCGGCATTCGAGAATCGCCATTTTGTTTTTGCTAGCCGTTTGCCTTAGCAAGCATCTAGCAAAATCCTGCTGGAAGCAAAGGCTTCCTGCAGGCTCTTAGAAGAGGGGAGGGGGGGAGAAGGAGTGAATCACTCACTCCTTCTGTCACCCCCACCCCTCTTGCAAAGGAGGATAGGGAATCCTGCTTTGCCTTGCAAATGCAAGGTGCAAGCATTGCATTGCACTTTGCATTTGCAAAGCAGCAGAGATTCCCGCCAAAATTAACAGGTAGGGGATGAGGAGCAGGAGGAGGGTGGCTGTTGGAATGTGGGTGGGGAAAGGCAGGGGAGGGGGGACTTTAGGAGTCACCAATCCCACTGCTGCATCCTTCTGCCAGCCAATAGATTTAAATCTTTGGCTGAGGCTGCAGCAGGGGATTTAAATTTGGGGCAAGACTGGTCTGGAACACTGCTGTTGCTGCTGCTGCCCGAGAGAGGAGGAGAGAGACTGCACCTGGAGGACATCTGCCTGGAGGATCATCTGTGCTGGACATCCTGAGAGGAGACCTGGTAGGGTACCTCAGGGTACCTCAGGGTACCTCAGCAGGGAAGCCTCTATCCCGGAGATGCTTGGTATGCAGGGCCCTAGTGTGCCCAGAGAGGGGATCCGGAGGGCGATCCGGCACCTCACGCACCACATCGTCAACATGGTAGCGGTGGATGGGAGACCGTTTTCCATAGTAGAAGACTTCGGCTTCTCAGGGCTGCTCCATGATTTCTTTCCCTGGTACGCCGTCCCTGCTCGCACAACATTGAGCAGATCGGTGGTGCCCTCGTTTTACAGGGCTGCCAGGGACCATGTGAAGGCACAGCTGTCCCGGGTTGCCGGGAGAACTGTGCACTTCACATCCAACATCTGGACCTGCCCAAGTGTGCAGCAAGCGTACCTCTCACTTACTGCTCACTGGTGGGAACCTGAGGCGGTTGTGGGTGAGGGCCGGGGGGAGGTGCCTAGCACAGCTAGCCAGGGAAGGATGGGAGACCGCCGAGCCGGCTACTGCAAGGCCTTGCTTCACGCTGAGGTGCTCGACGTGTCCCACATGGCGGAGAACATCGCTGCCACCTTGCGAAGACAGTTGGAGGAGTGGGTAGGCCAGGAACCCGCCACCGTGGGATGCATGGTGACGGACGGTGGCAAGAATATGAGGGCGGCAGCACGTCTAGTGAGCCGAGAGTGCGTCTACTGTGCGTCTCACAAGCTTCACCTAGTGGTGAGAGACGCACTGGGGTTGGGCTCCTCGAAGGAACCCTTTGATGCCCGGACCCGTGAACTCCAGTTACTGATCCAGAAATGTCGGAGGCTCATGGGTCACTTCTCGCGCAGCGTGAAGGCCACGCACGAACTGCGCCAGAAACAGGTCAGGACAGGTGTGCCAGAACACGCTCTGATCACTGACGTTAGCACTCGCTGGAACTCCACCTGCGCCATGCTTGAGCGCTTGGTGGAGCAGCAGGCCGCACTCCACGCATGGCTCTCCGAGAGCCGCAGTGCGAGTCAGGTGGGTGAGTTCAGCCGGGAGGATTGGCTCACCGTCACCCAGACAGTGGAGGTCCCGAAGCCCTTCAAGGACTTCACTGTGGCGGTCTCGTCAGACACAGCGACCCTCAGTCTTGTCATTCCCCTGGTGCACATACTCCAGAGGAATCTGGCCACCCTTGCAGACCGGGTCACGCCCCGTGCTGATCTTGTTCCTGCGGTGAGCGCATTAGTGAGAAGGCTGCAGCAGGGCATAGCTGCCAGGCTAACTCCTCTCACTAAGGAAGAGTCATACATGTTGGCGACCATGTGTGACCCGCGCATAAAGGGCACTTTCGCCGAGCAGGACGGGAACCTCACTCAAGCCAGAAACGGGCTCTGCTCTTGGGTGAGGCGCAGGCAGGCCAAGAGGGGATGCCTGTCGACAGGGGGGACGCAAGAGGGGCCCTGCCGTGCGGGTCCCTCTGACGCCCCCTCTGCGCAGCCCCCCCCCCCGCGGCCACCACCGGAGTACCGATGGAGATGGAGCTGCTCCGGTGGGCCCTCGTCCCCTCTGGGGTCGTGAGGACCGTGAGAGAGGATCCGGCGGAGGCAATGGTCAGGGACTACCTCACGGAGCCCTGCGAGTCGCTCTCCACCGATCCGCTCAGCTACTGGGCCAGGAAGGAGTCGGTCTGGCCGGACCTCTCCCTCGAGGCGCAGCGGCTGCTCTCATGCCCTCCGACGAGCGTGGAGAGTGAGCGCATCTTTTCACATGCGGGCAACATTGTCGGCCTACATCGCACTCGCCTTCTCCCATGGAGAGTCGAGCAGTTGACCTTCCTGAAGGTCAACTGAAGGTCAACTGAAGGTCAACTCTTGCCTCTTCGATTTCTCAGGACTGGACTTCCAGAGTGACTGAGGTGAGCCCAACTTGTGGCCTGCATCCTCTGCGAGTCCAATCCTTTGGAATCGCGCTCTCCCCTGCATAAAACCCTGTATATACAGTTAAAACCGGCCAGTAGAGGGAGGGTGGTTAGGAACCAGTGGCAAAGGGAAACCACCCAGCAATTTGAAAGCCCCCCCCCATGGGTATTCAAAACATCTCCCATCACTGAGACAGACCCTGTGGGACCAAATTTATTCTGAAAAATAATGCCCCAGAAATATGGATTGCCACTGGAGGGAGAAATAGGTTAGATAGGGATTGCTTAGGTGGGGATTAGGGAATGGGAAAAAATCAGATGTTTTTCACTGTTTTTCACTGTTGAAATCTTTGTAAAAAAAATGTTGTGGTTATGTTTTTTCAAAGTTGATGAAATGTTCATGTTTAAAAAAAACAAAAACAAAAAAAATGTTATTATGTTTTTCCAAAGTTGATGAAATGCTCATGTTTTAAAAAAAATGTTATTATGTTTTTCCAAAGTTGATGGACTGTTCATGTAAAAAAAAGAAAAAAAAACAAAAAAGTTGTGATTATGTTTTTTCACAGTTGATGTAATGTTCATGTTAAAAAAAAATGTTATTATGTTTTTCCAAAGTTGATGCACTGTTCATGTTTTAAAAAAAAAAAACCAAAAAATTAATTGTTGTGATGTTAATGTTTGGTTTGCTGGGGCGGGGGATGTGGGAAGAGTTGTGGATGGGCACCAGCCAATGATGATCTCTCGCAGTCGCAGATGTTTCCAGGTAAATTCTAAGGCTGGTGTGGGGGTGGGGGGAAACCTCTGCAACACTGCTCCAGAAATACCAGTGTCCAGTGCCTTGGCAGTGCCCAGTCCAGCTTTTTGTGCCTGAACTGAAAGCATAGCCGCAGGAAATGACATAGGTTCATCTGGACCCTGTTACAGTGGTTTCCCCCCATTAAGTTGGGTTATGGAGGGAAAGTTGTATTAAGCTGGTAGTTATGATAATCTTGTCTAGTGTGGGCTTCTTTTTCCATGCCCTGTTGTGCCCTCCTACTATGTAACCTGAATATGTTCAAAAATTTAGTTTGTCCATTTCAAGAAAAAAATTGTTTTTTAAGATTCTCTGATGTGTAGTTAATTGTGTTTTGCTTTTGTGTGGGGGACAATTAGTGTGATATGTTGTGATTTGTTGACCTATTGTAATTTGAAAGTGATAAAATAAAGTTTTTTCTAACTTGAATCTTTGTGTGTCTGTGTTCCCTTCTTTTATGGGAGGTTGGTTCCCAGCATTGGGAACAATGGGGCAGGCTGGCCAGCCTTCTCTGTAGGTGGTGGGGGGTCAGGGGGTGGTTGTGTGTGTGTGGTGAGTGCTCTTTCCCAGGGACAAGTCGGCACTCAGGCGTGTGCCCACCATTGTGGCACCCTTGGGCTGTGCGGAATTGCCCTGGGAAATAAAGTTTAGAAGTTCCCAGCATAGGGAATAAAGGGGGAGGGCTGGCGAGCCTGTTCCTGGGGTAATGGGTGTGGGGCAGCTGGGGTGGATTTGGGTCTGTGAGGGGCTAATGGGAGGATTTGGGTCTGTGTGTGGCAGCTGGGGTGGGGGAATTGGGTTTGTGTAGGGCTGTAAGGAGTGGACTATGGGGGATGAGAGCACCAAATTGGGGACTTTATTCCCTGGTAGTCCTTTGTTCCCAAGTAGGCCCCGGCTTTATCAGAAATTGGCCTAGGGCTGCCAAACTCCTGGTTGGGCCTGGAGTTCAGGTTACAGAGAGTGGTTCCCTAGAGAAAATGGCAGCTTCCAAGGGCAAACTCTTTAGAGGGCAATAGTTGACCATGGATTCTAGGGGAAATCCCTACTCAGATTTCCCTTTCCACAAGTCCCACCCCCAAATTGCCAGGAACTTCCAAGGCCAGAGTTTGCAACCCCACAGAGATCTCATTTCCACACTCTTAGCCTTGGCACGGAAGTTGTAGCCCCCATTGAACACTTCCAGGTTCCTGATTCCAAGTTCAATGACGCCAATGTAAGTCAATCCAGACCATCATGAAAAATGGGTTTTAAACAGCAGTGGCATTGGGCTGCATTTTACTCATTCACATGTCTAGTTGTACCCAAACATTTAGCTTATGTTTTTAAAATCTATGTATTTTAAGTGTGGTACTAAAGACATTTTTAAATGGTTTTCAAAATATATTTTTATTTTGAAGTATTTGATGTGGCATTGCTCAAGGCCTTTTGGCCAAATGAGCAGTTTCATTAAAGTACAAGTTAGACAAAGCTTACAGGAAGAAAATGCATTCAAACTGTAATGTAGGAAGAAAGTTTTAATTTACATATACCATGGACTCCAAAAAAGAAATGTAAGTGGCTTCCAGACCAAATCAAGCCTGATTTCTCCCTTGAAGATAAAATGATTGTGCTTTGGTCACATCATGAGAAGACAAGGCTCACTAGAAAAGACAATAATGCTAGGAAAAATTGAAGGCAGTAGGGAAAAGAAGAATACCCTAGATGTGGTAGATTGACTTCAGTTTGCAATACATGGACAAGGTTTTTGGGATATTTTGGAGCTCATTAATTCTTAAGTTCACCATAAGTGATTTGAATGCATAAAACATACACACATACACCTAAAATATATATCTTAGTGCATATATTACCCCCACCCCACCCATTTATTAGTTTATCTTATGCCCTGGTTTTCTCCCCCCTGGAAACCTATAGTGGTTTACACAGTGTTGTTCTCCCTTGCTTTGTTTTACCCTCATCATAACAAACAGGATATATAACAATAGACAGCTGCTCCATGCCCCACATTGGGAGTGACTTCATCCACCGATGGCCTTCTTAGTAGTTGAAGGGGGGGAGAGACAACACACTCCAGCCCAGTGCCAATGCTACCCTGGCTTTGGAAGGGGACAGTAAAATAGATGAAATAATCTAGGTTCAGTGCCTCCCTCCTTCTCTGTCTCTCTCTCTCTATAATGTGTGTGAAAACATTGTTGACATTACTACACCATCACTGAAGCCTAGAGGATACTTAGGGTCTGTTCACACATGCATGATCATTTCATGGGACTGCACTGGCATGATGATGTCTCTTCTAGGAAGTGATGCCATCATCACACAAGGCTGGGGAGCACACATACTTCACAGCAGGCTGATTTGGGCCACAAGTGATCCTGCTTCGGCCTGTTTAGGGCCCAAATCAGCCCACTGCAAAGCACAGGAATACTCTCAGGGCAGCCAGATGACATCAGTGACATTACTGCAGCAGCCCCAGGAGCGTACCCCGAAGGCTCATTCCCTAACTTTCCCCCTTCCAGCCAGGTAAGCAGTGACAGGGGGCGAGAGGTGGGAGTGGGGGATCCCCCACCAGGGGAAACGGATCCCTAATTGTGTCTGAGGATGTAGAAATCAAATGGGTCATAAACTCCATAGTGCTTCGGTCTTTGAGGGACTGACATGCACATTACAGTTAACTCCAGATTTCTTGATTGTTAAGGAATGCATGTGGTGGGGGGTGGGAGTAAGGGTGGGAGAAGGGCCCCTGAGGGTAGGGGTGGCATTTTGCGTGCAAAATGCCACCCCTGGCAAGACAAGCCTCCCCCAGCTGTAAGCAGTAGAGAAAAGAGCACCTACTTGGGGAGGCCATGCAAGCCCCCCCCCCAAATGGGAGCAGGCTGAGCCTTGGTGGGGGGTGGGAGGAAGGGTGGGAGAAGGGCCCCAGAGGGTTGGGGGGCATTTTGTTGCAGTGGTTTCCCCCCATTAAGTTGGGTTATGGAGGGAGAGTTGTATTAAGCTGGTAGTTATGATAATCTTGTCTAGTGTGGGCTTCTTTTTCCATGCCCTGTTGTGCCCCCCTACTATGTAACCTGAATATGTTCAAAAATTTTGAGTTTGTCCATTTCAAAAAAAAATGTTTTTAAGATTCTCTGATGTGTAGTTAATTGTGTTGTGCTTTTGTGTGGGGGACAATTAGTGTGATATCATATGTTGTGATTTGTTGACCTATTGTAATTTGAAAGTGATAAAATAAAGTTTTTTCTAACTTGAATCTTTGAGTGTCAGTGTTCCCTTCTTTGATGGGAGGTTGGTTCCCAGCATAGGGAACAATGGGGCAGGCTGGCCAGCCTTCTCTGTAGGTGGTTGGGGGGTCAGGGGGTGGTTGTCTGTGTGCCAGGGCAGGTGCTCTTTTCCAGGGACGATTTGGCACTCAGGAGTGTTCCCATTGTGGCACCCCTGGGCTGTGCGGAATTGCCCTGGGAAAGAGAGCTTAGGAGTTCCCAAAGGGAGAGGGCTGGCCAGCCTGTTCCTGGGGTTATGGTGGGTGTGGGGCAGGTGGGGGTGGATTTGGGCCTGTGAGGGGCTACTGGGGGGATTTGGGTCTGTGTTTGGCAGATGGGGGGGAATTGGGTTCATATGGGGCTGTAGGGGGTGGACTTTGGGGGCTGAGAGCACCTACTTGGGGAGGCCATGAAATGCCCCCCCAAGTGGGAGCAGGCTGAGCTTTGGTGGGGGGTGGGAGTAGAGGTGGGAGAAGGGCCCCTGAGGGTAGGGGGCAAGACAAGCCTCCCCCAGATGTCAGTGGTAGAGAAAAGAGCACCTACTTGGGGAGGCCATGAAATGCCCCCCCAAGTGGGAGCAGGCTGAGACTTGGTGGGGGGTGGGAGTAAGGGTGGGAGAAGGGCCTCTGAGGGTAGGGGTGGCATTTTACATGCAAAATGCCACCCGTAGCAAGACAAGCCTCCCCCAGCTGTCAGTGGTAGAGATAAGAGCACCTACTTGGGGAGGTCATGAAATGCCCCCCCAAGTGGGAGCAGGCTGAGCCTTGGTGGGGGGTGGGAGGAAGGGTGGGAGAAGGGCTCCAGAGGGTTGGGGGGCATTTTGCATGCAAAATGCCACCCCTGGCAAAGGAAGCCTGCCTCTTCATTTTTCCCCATAGGAAATAATGAAGATGAGCAGCAGCATGCTAACAATATGCTCCTTCTTCGCTTTCTTATGGGAGGATAGGGGGACCTGCTTTGGGGGGCCATAACGTGGCCCCCCAATGTTCAATCTGTCTGAAACTTGGGGGGTTGTTAGAGAGGGGTTAGAGGAAGGTCCCCACCAATTTTGGGGCTGATTCGGTGGGAAAATGCCTCCCCCAGGCATCCGGGAAGACGGAGGCATTTTCCCATTGAAAAAAGCAGAAAGAAAGCCGAAAGAAGCTGAAACAAAGCCGAAAGCCAAAAGCCGAAACGGCTAGCTGTTTCGGCTTTCGGCTTTATCCGAAAGAGAATACCGAAAAAATTTTCCTTGCACACCCCTACCTGCCAACATCTTTTCCACACTGTGACACTGAGAGATCTCTGTCTTTTGGTGCTACACCTCTGAAGATGCCAGCCACAGCTGCTGGCGAAACGTCAGGACCTACAATGCCAAGACCATGGCAATACAGCCCGGAAAACCCACAACAACCAAATGACCCCTGAGTTTGACTATGTGCTTCATGAAGAGACTAGCCAGTTTTTTAGCTGTAGGAATGCACGGAATAAAGCGAGCTTGCTTTGAGAATAAATCCACCACTACCAAAATTACTGTATGTCCTTTTGAGGGGGGAAGGTCTGTGATAAAGTCCATTGAAACCACAGCCTATGGTCTAGGAGGGGTTTCTAAAGGCCATAACAGTCCAGGGGTTTTTCCCCTCCTAGATTTCCCCATTATGCACACTGGGCATGAAGCTACATAATGCAAAACATCTTTTCTCATAGCTGGCCACCAAAACTGTCTTTGCACTAGGTGTGAGGTTTTAAGGTAACCGAAATGTCCTGTAAGCTTTGCATCATGGCATTGTTGTAAAACTTCTTTTCTTAGGCTGGTTGGGATGTATCATTTGCCCATTCTGTACCAGTGGCCATCTTTCTCTTGTTTTAAGTTGGCTTTGGGCACTTCCCCCCATTCCTTTTCAGTTTCAGCTTTCACCCTCTCTCTCCACTCTGAGAGATCAGGTTTCTGGTTGTTTTGCGTTTTCACAGCTTGGCTGCATGTCGTCACCGCTCCTCCCAATTGAGCTGGTGAAAAAACTGTGTCAATGATTTCCTCCTTCTGGCTTTCATGTTGGGGAATGTGTGATAGTGCATCCGCTAGGAAATTTGATCGGCCGGAGAGGTACTTCAACGTGAATTTAAACTTGGAAAAGAATTCCACCCACCTTAACTGTTTGGTGCTCAATCTATGGTGGGTACATAACGCTTCTAAGTTTTTCTGATCAGTCCACACTTCAAAAGGAAATTTAGCTTCCTCTAACCAATGTCGCTAGGTGGTGAGTGTAAATTTCACCGCAAAAGCTTCCTTCTCCCATATGCTCCAATTATTTTCTGTTTCAGAGAATTTCTTGAAAATATATGCACAGGGGTATAATTTTCCCTCCTCATTCAGTTGTAGGAGGACCCCACCCACTGTGGTGTCACTCGCATCTACCTGAACCATGAATTTTCGGTTCTCATCTGGGTGCTGCAGACCCAGTTCTTAGCTGAATAACTTCTTTAACATTTCAAGAGCCTTTTGGTATTCGCCAGTCCAACTCAATTTAGCACTCAGCTTTTCCCCTTGTAATCCCCTCCCCTTGGTTTTTAGCAAGTCCATTAAGGGGAAAGCAATATGAGCAAAGTTCTTTATGAAGGGTCAGTAAAAGTTAGCAAAACCCAGAAACAATTGCAACTGTCAGGTTGTGGGGGGTTCCCATCCCACCGCTGCTTGAACTTTTGCCGGGTCCATTTTATGTCCCTGATGTCACACCCAGTATCCCCAAAAATCCAGTTCCTCTTTGTCGAACTCACACTTGGACAATTTCACTGGCAGCTTGTGCTTTTGCAGAGTGGTCAGCATGTTTCTGACCAGTTCACCATGAGATTCCTTATCAGGAGAATAAATCAGCACGTCATCGAGATAAACCACTACACCTTTGTACAGGTATTCATGCAATATCTAATTGATTAAATTCATGAAGACCCCCGGAGCCCCTTGTAATCCGAAAGGCATCACCAGATATTCAAATTGCCCCAGAGAGGTATTAAAAGCAGTCTTCCATTTGTCCCCCTCCCTTATCCTTACTCGGAAGTAAACATCTTTAAGTCCAGCTTTGAAAAGATTCTCCCTTGTGCCACCACACGGAGTCTCTAATCAGAAGGAGGGGGTAAGCATTAGACATAGACACACCATTTATTCCTTGGTAATCCGTACATAGTCTTAGCCCTCCATCCTTCTTTTTGTGGAACAATACAGGCGCAGCATGGGGAGAGCTGGCTGTGCAGATGAATCCCTGCTCCAAGTTTTTATCAATGAACTCTTGTAGTTCCTTCCTTTCTGTAGGGCTCATAGAGTACAATTTTCCTTTAGATAATTTTTCCCCTGGGAGTAATTCAACAGTGCAGTCTTTAGCTCTATGAGGTGGAAGTTCATCAGCTTCTTTTTCATCAAACACTTGTTTTAAAATCCTTATATTCGAGGGGAATGGCTTTTTCCTCCTCAGTGGTTAGCAACACAGTCTCTAACAGGGAGGGTGCTTCCTTGCTCCACACTTTAGTCCATGAATGTTTTACGCATTGATCCCCTTTAAAGAAAATTTTCTTGTGGACCATTTGATGTGTGGGTCATGGTCCCAAAGCCAACATCTTCCCAGCACTAGGGGATATTTGGCTACATCACTGACCACATATGTTCTGTTCTCTCAATGAGTCTCTATGCCCATTGGGGTGGGTTCAGTTCTAAACCCAGCAGGATTCATACTAGACCCATCCAGTTGTTCAAAAACTATGGGGTTGTGGGTGGGCCCCCTTTGTCTCCTGGCAACCAATATTTTTAGACCCAGTCCACCACTGGATGAAAATATTGCTTGATACCCCAGTAAGCACCAGACAGAAAGGCTATCAGGTGTGCTGAATAGCTTTGATTAGGGTCAGTGGGTGAGGCGTGGTAAAGGAAGGTGTTGATGAGATTACGCAGAGAGTTTTCTCAGGAAGCCTTGTTATCTCTGCTTCTCTCCAGGACATAGGGGCCATCAATCAGTCATCCTTCCTTTGACTCACATCTTGGTAACTTTCCTGTCTCCGGGCCAGTAGGCATACATCCTGCATGGGGTCAGGCAGTGCCTAGGACTTATGACAAGGGCTGTATGGTATTCCATATATATAAACTGCCCTTTCAGCATGAGAAGGGGGTCAGACTGCTAACAGTTCTATGTCTGTGTCTGAAGAAGGGAGTTCTCAAATTTGAAAGCTTACACTATAAAAACTTTGTTGGTCTATAAGGTGCCACTGGACTAAAATCCTGCTGTTATTCTGTCCTGTGATCATATTCTATTCTTCTGTGTCGTAGATTGAATCTTAATGTAGGCACTGGTTTTGTTAATGCTTTTATTTTTTTCTTAAAGAGGTTTACAGTGACGGTAAAGTATGTTATTTCATACATGAGGTTAAGCAGTCTCATTTATGATAGCTTAGTGGCAATAACCAATGAGAGTTATTTACACACACTTGCATGGCAACAGGGTCCACTGCCTGCCAATCACTCACAAAACATAACTTCTAATCACTGGCAGAATGGACAAGGTCAGTCACCCCTAAATACCAGTCCTAGCTGCCAATTTACTTCCAGACCTAGTTTGAAAAGCTGCCCTACAGAGGTCAGTAGGGCCACTTACTAAAGGACAGCCAACTCCAGCATTAGCCTACCTTTATGGTGGATAGTTTTGAGAGCTCTTGCTCTGTGTGTCTGAAGTTCATGTAACAGTGATGTCTTATTGGTTATACCAACTCAATGAAACTCCCACCTGTAAGATATGCCTGGCTCCATCCCTCCTATCATTTAGGAAAACAGTAAAAACCATTCCTTTTCATAGGGCTTTCATTTTATTACATAAACCAACCTTCCTGCTGATAAATCAAGACTCAAGGCAGGTAACAACTAGGAGTATGCATAACGAAAATCACAAGCCATAAAAATCACAAAAATAACTGTTTCTGGGACTTACTTGTGACACTCCAGAATGGAAATGCTAATCTTGGCTAATCTGTAGTCAAGAAACTCCTCCCTAAAAAAATCTGTTTTTTTTCTTTCCAAGTTCCAGTGTTTACCAGCTAGGCGGTATGAGCTTGCATTTCACTTTGTATCTGTACTGATTTCCTGGAGAATTTCTTTTGTCCGATCAGATTGTTGCAAGGAAGGAGCAAAGAGTGCTCCCAGCCATTCTCCTTCCCCTCTTCCCCTCACATTCCCCCTTTGCTCCTTCTTGTCAGCTGGAGAGAGACTTTTTTCTTGTGAAAGTAGAAAAGCCGGGGTTTGCTCAGGGACCAGTAAAATTCTAACACTTTGCTCAATTTGCTTGAAACTTTGAAGGGTAGTGTAATGATTTCAAGAAATGGGTGCATGTGTCTTTAAATGTTTGGTGAGATAGGTGAAGAGTTGGGGTGAAAGAGAGAGATGAGTGAGTGATATGATTGGTTGATGACAAAGAGTGGGCGGAGGGAAGGCAGTTTTCAGTTACTGAAGGAGAGAAAAAGATTCAGTTAGGGCAAGAGAGGCAAGCTGTGTGCAGCCTGAGTGTGTCTGTGAGACTATATATTCATTCTATTTGAAGCAGGCAAACTGTGTGTGCGCCTGAGAGAGAAAAAATTGAGAGTGAAAAGAAAACAGGCTAGCTGTGTGCTGTCTGAGGAGTTCTCTGTGAGGGAAATATAGAGCCTAGAGAAAGAGGCTAACTGTGTGTGAAGCCTTACAAGAGATCTGTGTGAATGAGTTTGGATGAAGCAACTAGAAGAACTAAGAACGACTTTTATGTAACAAATACGCTTCTTAAAAAAAATAAACTTTGTTTTGTTATATCCCAGAGTTATCTCCCATTCCTATCCTCAGGGCCACATAGAACCACGAAGGAGCCTGACGCTCAAACACGTTACAAAAGGGAAAATTTAAATAAAACATTTTGGAATAATATATTCCTGGTGGCAGCAAACTACCCAGAGGGTCTAAGGGGGAGATTTAAAGCAAAATCCACCCTAAAGAAAGTGAAGATCATAACAGGTAGGCAGAAGATAATCTGCTGCAATTTTGGTAACATTTGGTTAAAAAATAATGCCTCTACACCCCTCCCCCCAAAAGTTCCCCATAGGGAATAATGGAAGTACAACGATGGCTGGGGTAGGGGGTCTGAACTGGAAGCCTTCCTCACTTTCTAATAGGAAAAAAACAACAAACCACAACAAGGAATGAAGGAAAATTGAGAGTTTTTACTGGAAAGGTTAAAAAAAAATTGTCAGTCACTGTAAGAATAAGGAAATGAATGCAGGCAAGGCATTGTCATTTCAAAGGCTGTTGGCTGGTTGGAGCTCTCCTGCTGGCTGCTGCTTGACAGCAATTTTAGGAATTAGTAGAGAGAACTTAATGTGGGTGCGCAGAGAGGAACTTACTTTGGAGGTGTGTAAAATCACCCTCTTTGTTCAATCTGCTTGAAATTTAGTGATTATTTAGATTAGGGAGGACTGTGTTCTGTGTGATTTGGGTGCTGCTAAGTGAAAAAACAGTTGCCTCAGAGCCTCTAGTTGGTACACCCTCTCCTTCCCCATTGAAAAGAGCTGCCACCAAAATCATGAGAATGGGCAGGGGGGAGCTAATTTATTATGGCTTAATCCAGTAACAGCTCACCAGAAAATTACCCCACCATGTTAAACATTTCATTCAACAACCCCAAATTTGAAACCACAATGAAAATTTTCTAAGTACGTACTCAGCATGGTCTCTGCAAACAGGGAGCCAGAGTCCAACTCAAAGATGGTGGAATAAAGCATTTATATTCTTGAACAGTTTAGTGTTGTTACTATGGGTTTTACTGATGGTGTGCTCTTGCAGTGCACTTCTCGCAACTGGATTGATCATTTTTGTATGGGGATGGATGCTGATCTTGGAAATTATGGTAGCTTTATTATTTTTTTAAGCTTTGCACTGTTCTGATTGCTGACTTTTCGATGTATTGATCTTTTTTTTACTTTTAAAAATATTGAATTTTATTTTGTAATTTTATATTTGATGTTAGTGTAACCTCAGCTTTGTGACCATCTATTGTCATAAAGCATGCTTTATAGGTATTTTAAATAAATAAATATTGGTAATAGTCTACACAAATTGTGGGGAAAGGGTAGGAAAGATGCAAAGAGGAACATTTCATTTGAATGAAGAGTCCAGAATCATGGAACTTTAATTAAGAAACACCCTGAAAGTATTCACCCCGACAGGAAAAAGCAGACCACAGACATTACCAAAGAACAAGCAGGGGATCCACAAGACTTGTAGGGGGGATCCCATCCTTTCCTTCCCTACTTGCCACTCCCTCCCTCCTTTGCTCACCAGGCTGGCCACAAGCTGGTTAGCCTGCCCACCTGTACAGCTGCTGCCGCCACCTTCCTTATTCTTGAAACTGTGGCAGCTCCCACTCTTCTTCCACCTGCCTATTGTCTGGGGCTGCAGCCAGTGGCCTTGACCTCTCTACACTCCCTGGCAACTCTGGGGGTGAAAGCAGGGACCCAGCAACCTCCTGGCATGTTGATGTTTCCCCTGACCCTCAGCAGGTGGAACAGACTGACACAGTAATGGGCATTAAGACAGTCAGAGGAGGGGCTGATGGCAGGGATGCCTGGCACCAGCAGAGAAGTGGTGGGGGTGGCTCAGTGAGGCCACTCCACCCATTTTAATGTGGAATAATTGCTCCTGCAAAACACTTGACCCCCCCATGTGCAGATTTAATGATCTAAAGAACCCAATTCATTATTAGATATAGAATTATACTGTGAGATACTGTGGAGTGGAATAGGTCTAGCCTTCAGAGGTGGTGGTAGAATAATGGAACCACAATATGCACACTCATCCCATTATCTTCTACATTGATAAGTTTTGTGGTGCTTCACAAACCAGCAAAACCTGTCTGAACAGAGATGACCATGGGACAAAAGTAATAATGAGTATGTCCTCTACAGGAAATGATTCCTCTATTACATTATTTGCAGGCTATGTATTAAGAACCAAGACACAGAAAGACAGCATGGCAACCTCCTAACCAAAATTAGGAAATCTATTATTAGGAAACTGATTCCTAGGAGTTAATAGATAACATGACAGGTTATGTGATAATTGGGTATGTTTGGCCCATATCTCTATATAAAGGCACATAGCTTTGAAAGAAGCTGAGAACATGAGGCAAGCAGTTTATATGGTTTACTATAGAAAGGAAAGGGCCTGTACGAACATATCAAAAGCTGAGCCTCCTTCAACCTTCCATTGTGATCACTTCTCAATATGAAAGGGAGATAAAGGACCATGGCTGGGAAAGTACTTGGTAAGCTTGGTTGGGAATATGGCAGTCCTTGAGAGATTAGTGCCTTATAGTCTGCCCATACAGCAGGAGAACAAACTTAGGCATCTGTCCTTCAATCAATGACATATGAAGCAGCTTTTTAGTGATTTGAGCCATTGTTCCACCTAGCTCGGTGTTTTCACTTTTACTGGAATTTGTCTCTCCAAGATCCCAGTCAAAGATCATTCTCAGAGTCTACACGTTACTAAGTACCTAGGGATGCTCAAGTGCAGGATTGCATGTGTAGTCCTCAATTCACGTGCGGGCTGTTCTTGGTCAGTGCACATGAATGCTGCTTTCATGGGAGCTCCCTTTATGTGACTGCATCTGCAAGTAATTCTGAAGGGCAAAGCGCCAATTAATCTCTGTTTTTGCTGCAAGAACAAGTATTGTAGGTTCCTTTGAATTGCCAATTTGCATTTTTCTAAGGTGTGATCTGCATTTCAATAAATGGATGTGGGAGAAACTGGGATACTTTTAGCAGTTGTGGAGGGACTGATACAAAACACGTGAATGTACTCATGGGGAGCAAATTGAAGTGTGACTGTGCAAGTGAGTGCATGGAAAGTTGGGGGGGAGACACATGAAATAAGGTTCACTTGAGTGCCCCTAGGTACTTAATAACATGTAGAGAGATTCTCAGCTCTTCTCCCTGAGAACTTTTAACTGGAGGTGCCAGATAGGGAACCTGCAAACCTTTGCATGCAAAGCATATGTTCTACCAGTAAGTGACCAATCCTAATTTTAGTGTTGGTTGCCAATTAGTCCAAGACTATTTTTTAATTGCAATTAACTATTTTATTGATAAGTCTACCAGTTACATCAATTAAAGCTTGGCAGCCCTGCTGCTCATGGCTTCTGTTGTTTCTTCCGCTTCACCACTGCACGCAAGGCCTCTACAATCTTATCTTCGTTATTCAGAATGTTGTAGTCAGTCAGTTTCACTAGTCTGTCAAAATTCTCTTCTGAGAATGTGATCTCCCTTGTAGTAAATGGAGATAGAAAACTGGAAACGTCTACATTGCCTTCTTTCATATCTGTTGGATCACGTTCCTCACCTACAGCAACAATAACATAGTGAGTTTTACCAGTTAGTTTTAATCTTGACAATGGTGAGAATTGTTTTAAAATATGTTACAAGCCAGCTTGGGAACAGTGGCTGTTGGATGGTATATTAATATATTAAATAAACAAACAAATCTTGTACATATTGGCATAGATCTTGCATAAATGTTACATTTTTCTCAGGTCTCTGTGCTTTAAGAATAGCACTTTAATTAAAGAAACACTGGAATATATTGTTTAGGATATAGACAATTAAAAGTATTTTTGAAGAAAACGGGGTATGACTAATCATTCTAGGATTAGGTAGCTCAATGGCTTTTTGCAACTTACCAGGTGCCTTGTATTTTTTGAAGGTATCATTTGTCAATGGGAAAAAGAGCACAACGGGAGCTGCTGGATTTTCTGTATCATCAAACACATAGCACTCCTTCAGGTTCTCCCTATCTTCCTCACTGATCTCTATTTTGGGAAATGGGATGCCCTGCTCTGAGGCATATGCTACAAACCGGTCCAGATCCTAAAGAAACAAATCAATAAAAAATGAACTACATGGCAAAACTAAAGACATACCACTCAGTGTCTATTAGCCATTACTGCATGTGGCAAAGGAATTAATTCTTGATGATGATGAATGAGTATCAGATGAGGACAGTAGAGCTGTTTATTGATAAACTATATATTGATAAACTGCATTGGGACTGACAGAAGAAAGACAATGATAATTTGCTGTTCCTTACCATGGTCTGTGAGACATCACTGTAATTAAAATGTAGTATAATATCCACTTTCCTCTCAGGTCGCAGAAGGGGTGGGTAGCTGGTGTTAATGAAGAAGCCAGTATCTACAGGAGACAGAGGTTGCTCTGCTGTTTCCAACAGTTTGATAGGATGAGAATCTAGCACAGTATCTGAAAAGCAGATGTTTCAGGTCAGCTTCCAATAAGAAGAAGCCCGTGGGTCAAAAATAAAGGCATTCTACCTTCTTCCTCCCAAACTTGTAGTGCTGCACTGAATTTGGGAGAGAGGAGTGACTTACACTATTCTATGCCTGGAAAGCATCAATTTTTTCTCCTTTCAGGAAGTCTGGAACTTGAATAAGGTACCTTGTGGACTAAGGAAATGACCTAGTCTAGTGAACTTTCATGGCCTACAGACCTTAGAGTGCTCTCCATGCATGAAAGACAATAGGAGTGACATGAGCCCCTCTCGTTGATCAGGGGAGGGGGGCTATGGATTGACCAAGCTTAGGAAAAATATTAGGGTGGTGGAAGCAGCAATATTGACATGATCAACAGAACATGACATGCTTGTAGCACTTCATGGTTCATTTCGCACTGTTCCAGTTCTTTTCTCTGACCACTGATCTCATGGACACTGAGCTAGAAAGACCTTCCAGATCTGGCCTTGGGTATAGTCTGAGGTGGCTTTTAGCTCACCCAGAAACAATCCAACAAGTGTCATTACCTGATACACTGACAGAATGGTGAATTTACCAGTGGTTCTGAGGTACACTCCAAATGCAGCTATTTAATGTTACCATAAGATGAAAGCCAGCATAATATAGCCCAGTCTTGTCAGATCATGGATGCTACGCAGGGTTGGTACTTGGCTGTGGGTGGGGGCACCAAGGAAGATTCTGCCAAGGAAGTCAATGGCAAGCCACCTCGCTTGCCTTGAAAGCCCCTTGCTGCGGTCACCATAGGTTGGTTATGACTTGACAGCACAATATGTACATATGTACATAATGTTACCCATGTGTACAAATTGCAAGACTATACTGAATTTTTACCTTAATAATGGCATTTATTTCCCATTTCTACCCACTTTATCAGCTGTTCAAGGTAAAATGGATCTGACATCTTAGTTGGCAAAAATGGTAAAATCAAATCCAATATACAACAACCAATGTAAGGGTATGCACACAGAAAGATGAAGTGAAAACAGACATAAAGCAGTCTAAATCTTTCTCAAGCCATTTGTGTGCATGGTTTCACATTGGTTGTCCATCTGCTTTGACCTGCTTTTTCTATAAAGGGGGATGTGCTTTCTGAAATTAATTTTCCAAAATATGTTTGATGGAACAAACTAACAGACTCAAATGGCGGTACTTTTTCAGTAGGCTGTATAAGACAGATGAGAGCCAGTTTGGTGTAGTGGTTAAGAATAGCAGGGCTCTAATCTGGAGAACTGGGTTTGTTTCCCCACTCCTCCTCTTGAAGCCAGCTGGGTGACCTTGGGTCAGTTACAGTTCTTCCAGAGTTCTCTCAGCCCCACCCACCTCACAGGGTGACTGTTGTGAGGATAATAATAACATACTTTGTAAACTGCTCTGAATGGGTGTTAAGTTGTCCTGAAGAGCGGTACATAAATTGAATGTTATTATTATTATTCCTCCTGGCTGCACAATGAACTCTGTGCTCACTTGACAGAGAACAATATGACCTATTTTGTTCTGTAAAATATTGAACAGTAACAAACTGAGGCAGCTAGAGAACTGAAATCATCTTCTACATCTGACTAAATATCTCCATGCATCAAGAGGTATTACTGTGCCTTTCCATGTAGAAAATGTCTTATTTTCCAAGTATTCATCATGTATCTGGAAGCCTTTTAGGAAATTGGGATACTCTGCTATTGATGGACGTCCTGTTACGAATTCTCGGAGAACATGAGAAAGCTGGCCCTGAGAACAGACTAGGCGAGTTTCCAGTTCATGAGGCCTTGACGGTAGAATAGAGTCATCTGTGTAAGATAGAAACAGTGATTACTCATTTTCATGTGTACCACCAAGTTAGGTTCTGTGACAGATGGCACTTTTTAAAACAGCTGAAGGACTGTTAAGGGCTAATCCCTCACAGACACAGAGAGCTTTGAGTGACAGGCTACTCCAAGGAATCTGATTCGGTAGCATGAGCTGGAAAGAGGAGGGTTGGTTTTCAGTCCTAGTTGAGAGGAATCTAGTATGAAGAATTGGGAGAGGCAGAGTGTTAAGGGAGAGCAGTTTTAACACTGACAGAAGACCTGGGGAAAGTTGCCAAGGAAGTTTGGGAAATAGGTGCAGACTCCCATTGGGGACAAAGAAAGGGGATAGATCTTCTAAAGAGAGGAGACTTTCCCTACCCAGTTAAATAGAGAGGTAGCTTTGGAGAGTGGAGAGATCCCTGGTCAGGTGTGGTTGGAAACTGCCTTCTAGATACTTTAATATTCAGTTAAAAACTGAAGGAAAGCACTGGTGTTTGAAGAGAAGCAGTTTGGGGTACTAGAAAGTGGGTACCACCCATCTTAAAAACAAAAGAGAAAGAGAATCCTACAAGCAAGTGTACTAGAGTGTTTGGGGAAAACATGGGAACAAAAACCTCTAAACATAAGAATATAAGTGTCTGTGAAGAGCATAAGAATGAAAGTATGTGCACGTATTGATTTTGCCTCAGAGATTTCTATGCTAAGTTACTGCAGAAATTTAAACTTCTGATTTCACATGACCTTTCCCCTCTAAAATGAGTTAGGTTTTTTTGTGTAAAAAAAAAATTTAAAAACCCTTCTGGTGCTGTTTTTGCTGTTTAATGGGAAAGAAGTGGGAAAGAGGATGGGGAATGTCAAAACTGGTGCCTGGTGGCTTTTTAAAAAACTGCTGTCCATCACAGGCTCATAAGTAGATTCTCGTAACTCCATAGGAACATGTGTTGTATACAAAGTTCCAGGTTTTATTCCCAACATCTGCATTTAAAAAGTTTCAGGTGCTAAAGTTAATAAAGATCTTTCTCAATCAAAGACATTACAGTACAAGACTAGCCCTGAACACATGACCTCGGCACACATTGACTGAATGCATGAAGAGGGAGAGCTGTTCCCACTCTCTGCTCCACAGGATCACCATTTCATGAGCATGGTGGCTACACACAGAGGAAGTGTCCATGTGTATGTCCATGTTCTGCAACATTCAGAAAGCGGTTTCCCCAATCACAGGAAAGGACTGTATCACAAACCCTTCCTCCACACATTTGCACCATTCAAATGACCAGATAATCATGCAGAGATGAGGGGCAGGGCCAATGCGCTCATACTTGCTGTCCCTCCTCACACCTTCAGTCATCTTACAGTAGAGTTGCATGTAAAAGGCTTAAGTCTCCTCTTATTACAAGAAGATTATTTATGTGACGTGCTATCATTCAAAGGAGCAACAGCATTAATTTAAATATAGAAAAGGCAAGGGCCAGGGAGAAACTCATGTTACCAATGTCTTCTACTCTGTCTTGAGTCCACTTGCACCAAAAGTCTTCAAAGTCATTGGCCAAATTCCACAAATACATGAAGTCCATTGAAAATATGCTGCTCCACATTCCTATGAGTAGAAGACATTTAAAAGTATTAAACAGACAGGTGATGATTTTTTTCTCCTTCTAAAACAGTGGTACGCAGTCTGTGGTTTCACAATTACCATCAACCAACATTTACTTCCATGCCTGGCATAAGGCCTGCAGCTCAAAGAGGATTTCAGCTTACCTGTTCCTTCAGCAATAGCTGTTTCAAGGTGGAAACCACCTGCCAGCCACAAGTGCCTTGCCCATGTTCCTGAAACATGGGGCAGGTGCCACATTGAGAAACAGTGCTCAGAAGATCCACAAGTGACTTGTCAAAGAACCACATGTAGCTCCAGAGCCACCGAGTGAATATCACTGTTCTAGAACTTAAATTCACACAAGCATCTTGCTGTGTAAAATATGGCCTCAGCTGGGAACGCGCTGTGTTTATTTGGGGTCTCTTTGTCCAGCTTTAGGAAATTCATTCCAGCATTTACAGAATGAGTTTTCTTTGAAGAAAATCAACACTGGTAAGTCATTATAATATCTTTATTTAGAAATATAGATGAGAAAATGTAATGAAACTACAGAAATTGTTCCTGTCAATAGCAGGCAATCTCCTGGCGATTCCAACCTTGTCTTCTGATTACTGCCTGGAGATTGCCTGCATCAGTGGGAATCTGGCAAGGAGGCTGGGGAAATGAGCATGAACACCCCCCATCCCTGGCCGATGATGTCACTTCTGGTGTGATCTAGAAGCTGTGGCATTGTGCTGGGAAATGTTCTTTAGGAATTGGTTCAAAACACCAGAAGTGACATCATTGGTGGGTTCCGTGGAGGTCAGTAAGTAACCACCCTCCCGCTGGTTGCCAGGGAGGACCTGGTAACTCTATGTAAGTAGCAACAGATTTGTGACAACTTCAGCCAGTAACTCAAATCTTAAACCAGCCCTCCAACCAAATACAAAGTGTTGCTTCCAGTTCCTCTACAAAGTATTCTTATGATCAAGATAAACTGGCTCAAAATGCCCAACACTGGCAGGGGGTCATAATTAGAACAACCAGATAAAAAAGAGTACAAGCCTCCTGTACCCTTAATAAGCGTGAAAAGAGGAAAATGCAGCTGGGACAGTGCTTATTGAGTATTACCTGCCCTAATTTCTTTGTCTACACAGTTATTTAAAGGTACAAGACCCCTGCCTTCATTTGCATCAGTATTATAAACTGCTGCACCTTATTCTATCAAAGCACATATTTTAATTTTTGCACATATATCTCCATTTTTAATTTGTTTAGTCAACTGCTGTCTTAGTCATTGAATTTTCAGGTCTATACATTTCACCTAGCATGAAACAGATCCGAATTTCTGGGAGCTTCTTCATCAGACGTCCCATGAAGAACTTGCTACCAAAATGTTCTGAACGAATGTATGCTCCATATTTTAAGTTGCCCACCTCGTAAGGACTGAATTCTAACCACTCTGTAAGAACAACAAAATGGAGTTTAAAATGTAACAGTGATTTTATGTGAAACCAAAAAGAGCACACAGAATGCAGGCATTTCATTTTCTTTTTGCCTAAACAGGAAAGAACAGGGGCTACTGCAGCTTTTAGAAGATAATGGAAGCAGTTGCAGAGGATGGGTTAAAGCAGCACTCTTTCCTCTGTTGATAGAAGAGATCCCTTTCACAGAATTGCACACATGCAAAGGAGGACTTCCATTCACACATTCTTTCATAAGAAGGTTGTAAACAGAGTCTACTCAACATCAGCCTAGAAACCTGTACTCTAATTCTGCTCACCTCACCTTTTTGACAATAGACAATTCAAACTGCTTCTACCTAAATGATTGCATATGACTGACTCATGCTAAGAGTGTGTAATCAGATATTGCCAACCCAATAAGATGTCCAATATTTTGGGAACTGTATCAAACCAGCCATATCCAATACCACTCCTGCCTCCCCAACATGCTTTCAGATTCTGATATTACCACCTCCAATAATATAGAAATTGGGAATGCTATTGGAGAGACTGGAGAGGCTAGAGAAGAGTGAGTGCTCCCCAGAAGTGCACTTGCCCTTTAAACTATAAAAGGCCCTAATTTCCAGCTTTAAAGGCAGGTATGCCACTGACCAGCAGGGGGCTCTTCTAAGTAACAGCAATAGACCTGGTCATCAGAGTCCAAAAGCCAGTTCTACTGCCACTGCAGTGGGATCCGGTTTGAGGCCTGAAGCAGCACCAACTCTCACCAACTCATCCTACTGAAATAACTCAAGGGGTCAACAATAATCCCGAAGCACCTGCAGACCCTAAGACTGGGCTGCTTCCACATGGCAAGGATTTTTCCATGTTCCTACCATTGCCCCTGTGAATGCAAAATCATACCCAGCAGAACATCCACATAGTTGACCACTCCCCCCATTTTCCTTGCCTCAGGCTGATTCAATGCCTGAGTAAATTTCTGCTGATATTCTTGTCACCAAGTTGGGAAGTAGGAAGGTGACCCTGAGGTGGTGTTAAGTAAAGAGAATTTTTAAGAATGCACTCCAGGAATGTCACACAAGTTTACTTATTTAAAATACTTTTGTGCTGACTTTCTGTGATACTAAATAATATTGTTTTGATGTATGGGAGTGGGAGGTATGGTGGTGGAAGAACTGGTGAGGATCAACAAAGGTGGAGATATGATAGGGCACTTCATGGGTATGATTCCCGTCCCATCCAAGTACAAATTAATATGGTGACTTCTGCTTCCTCTGTTGTGACCCTGATTCTTCTGTGACCTTGATCCCATTAAATGCCAGGTCTGTGAAAAATAAGGTATCTTTGTTTAATGGTTTAATTAGAGGTGAGTATATTGGTCTTGCATGTTTGATTGAAACCTGACTGGATGAAACTTACTCTTTGATACTGAAACTAGAGATGTACATGCAAATATGCCTGAGCTGAAAATAATCCCGAAATTGACTATTTTGGGTTGGTTCAGCATATCTGAAATGACCTAAACCACAGTCAAATTCCAGAAGTAACGAAAACTTATCTCTAGAATTTTGGGAATGTTTCAGGGGCTCAGAGCCAAGGGGGAAAGAAAGGAAGCTGGTCAGCCAAACACTTGTTTGGTGGCATCTCCCTCCCTTTAAAATTTAACTGTGATTATTTTCTATAGGAGGACCTGGTCTCCCAAATCAGAGGCCAGGTCTACCCACATAGAAACTAATAGCCCTTTAAAATTTAAAAAGATTCGACCCACCAACTGACAGCTGGTGAGGTAGAGCTAGACACTAATTTCCTATAGGCAGTAGACTTGGCCTCTCTACCATCCATAGGAAATAATGGATCCATTGTGTATTATGGGCAGTAAGACCTAGCCTCTCAGTCCAGGTCTACTTGATCAACTGTTAGTTGGTGTCTCCAGCATTTTTAAATTTTAAACCATCATTATTTGTATGAGGGTGTATACCTGGCCAGGTTTGCCTACGGGAAATAATGGTCCTTTACAATGTAAAGGGAGACATCACCAAACAGCTTCCTCTCTCTCTTCCTCCCTCAATTGCTTCTGCTGCCTCTGGGAGGTGGGGAATGGGGCGGGGAGACAGTAATTGATCAATGTTCCTCAGTTTTCAGGAACCCACCCCCGCAAAAACCTGGAAAAATCCAAAAATGATAAAGAGAGACCCAAAAACTCAGAATAACAAAAAGCATGCCCTACTCTTATCCAGATGCAAAATTAATCTGCATTTGAAACAATTTGTGCCATCCAGGTAAGCAGTCCTTCATCAACCTTGAACTGAGGGTTTGGGAAGCAGGGGATATAATTCTCCATGAGTCTAGCTTCTTCCACAAATACTCAGGGCAGACAGTGGCCAGTACTGATTTACATCCCTTGGGCTGGGTATCAGGAATAAGTTAGAGCTCCCTCTGGTCTACTGTTCACCAAGACTGGCAGGGGGCACCTGCAGGGAGTAATCACAGCTGGACTCCTAGAATGTTGGTCCTGAGAAATTTCACATTCATGCAAAGATTATCTTATCTGGATAGCTTCAGGACTTCATGGTTGATATGGCATCTATGGGACTGTCCCCAGATGCACTTGGCCCCATCCATATAGGCATATATTGAACCTACTGCATACATACTTTTCTGTGGTGTGATTTGGTGAGGGGCTTAGAGATAAAAACATTGCCAGGTTAAGGTTAATTTATTGCAACCTCCACCCCTCATGAGGGGAAGGGGCCAAGTTAGAGTGGTGCATCCTCAAAGGCTAAAGGATGCTATTAGTTTCCAGAATACTGTGGGAGACTTTGGGAGAGGCAATGGTGTTGATTTCAGTGTATGAAATAATGAGTTTTGATTGATTGATTGCATTTGTATGTCACCTTTCTGCTTAACTGGGGCCTTCAAGGAAGTGAACAATTAAAAAGACATTAAAATCTACCTTTAAAAACAATACATAAACCACACATATGCACACACATACATATAAATGTGTAAGTGCATACACACACACCAACAATTTAAAACAAACAAGGAGGGTCAGTAAGGGTACACCAGATAAAACAGAAAAGTCTTCACACACTGATGAAACCAATAATCAAGAGGAGTAGATGAATAGAGTAGATGGGGAGAGAATTCCATCATTCTGGTGCAATGACCAAGAAGGGCCTTTCTCGAGTTGCCATGTATCTAGTCTCAGATCCAGGACAATAGAAAAGGTTGCTTCTCAGTACACTCAGACAGAACCCTCACCCCCAGTTTATCAGGAAAAATGAAAGAATATGTGATATTTCTAGAGTATATTAAAATACCACATGTAGAAACTCAAAACTGGTCAACATGACTGATATAGTTATGGAATGGCCCATGTATGAGTGCAACTTTACCTTTAAATTCTTGAACACTGTAGTTGTTTTTTACATGGATAGCTGTATAAATGGGCAAAGGGTTCTGCCCCTCATTCACAGCCGCTCGTTGATAAGAGAGTTTATGATCAGTTTTCTGCCATATGAGAAAGAAGAACACAAATTCTAGTTCTACAACTTCTAGGTAAACTGAAAACCAATAAATCTTCACATCCAGATGGCAAGGGTTCTTGAATAACTCAAATCTGAACTTGTTGATCTCCTAACTAGGGATGCTTGAATCCTGCCAGTTCAGCTCACTTCCTGATTCACCAGTGGTAATCAGGTAGACAATTAACTGACAGGCTGTTAGCTCTGTGCACCATGTTCCTTCACGGAACAGGGTATTCACAGAAACAAGCTATGAGAAGCTGCTGTTATTAGAATCTGACTCACAACTGATGAGGGATTAGCTGGGAGTTTGTTTCGGAAGTTCTGCTGAGGATATTTTGCTCTGTAGCCATCAAAGATTTGGGGGAAGGGGGAATCAGTTCTCAGATGATCAGCTAGAAGGTGGGTTCTTCTGATCTCCCATCCTGAAAACTTTGCTGCCTTCCAGACTTGCTGAAATGTAGCACATTTAACATGGGGGGGGGGCAGAAGCCTGCTCGATTTCCCTTCTCTTTTCCTCACCCCAAGCAGTCAGCAAAGAAAAGGAGAAAAACAAGCTCTTTTTCCTTTCCCTTTTGTAATGGGGAGCTCAGAAGCATTGCTTCTGTCCCCACCCACTGGGGTCAGGGGGAAAGGAGATATTTCCCCTCTTCCCTTTGAAATTGAGGGCCAAGCTACAAGTGACGAATGACACTTGAACGGCAAGTGGATTGAGTGGAGGGCAAGTGAACAGGGAGAAATACAATTGCCATTCAAGTGTCATTCGTCACTTGTAGCTTGGCCCACAGAGATTTAAAGTATTTCATCTGCCTCCTTATCCTGCTTGCAGGAGGGACAGAAACAAGCTCTTTCTCCACTCCTTTTTGCAATGTAAAGATTAAAAGCACTTCTTCTGTCCCCACAACCCAGCTTTGAGGAGAGGGAAGAGAAACAAACTCTTTTTCTGCCTTTTTCAAAGCAAATATCAAAAGCTGTGTACCTATTTTGCTGGAGGTGGAGGATCAGAACCCAAACGATCATTCATCAGCTGGAAGTTGGCTTCTGACCAACATGCAGCTACAAACTTGTTCAGAAGTTGTTTGAATTGCTCAGTGTAATCTGAACATATCCCTGAAAGTCTCACTGTCAGATTGTGAGTGTTGAACAAAGTAAGTTAGATTGCCAGATAGGTTCACTAAGAAATTCGCAACATCAGTGTGGTGTGATGGTTAGAGTAGAGGTGTACAATTTGGGTTTGAAATTTGGCAAAAATACAGAATTTTATCTGATTTGGTAAAATTCAGTATAAGCGAACTTAAATATGCATTACCGAATAAATTCAGCAATACCAAATTTAAGTTTACCAAATTTATTCAGGGAATTTGGTAAACTTCAGTAAGCATGGCAGCACTGTTCCTTGCTTTTCTTTTGCTAAGGCACAGCAAAGAAACACTGCTTCCAACCTTTCTTTACCAGATTCTCTCTGAAATCCAACAATCCTTTTCCTTTTTTTAGAATCTGGAGACAGTTTCTAATCAACTCCTTTTTGATCAAGGAGAAATTTGAAGAGAGGAGGGGCAGGAAGGGAGGTTCTGCAAAAACCCAGCATTTCACACTCTAGATGCTCAGAGGCAGACAGTGTCTTCCCAATCATTCCCATCTTTCTGCTCGAGCATCATCCCCAGGGTATATAACATCAAAAAATTGCAAAGGCTGATGTCACAGAGGGGCATCTTGATTGCTCTTTGATGAAAAATGAAAGATAAAAGCTAGTCTTTAAAAAAAGAAAAAAGAATAAAAGGAATCAATGGCTTTATCTAAACAGTAAATTTTGGGAAAAGACATTTCTCATCCCATAACAACCCTACTGCGTATGGTGACTGTGGTGCAAAAAATGGACATGTCACGTATATAAAGTTATCTCCCTTTCAAGTATCAATTTTCTGAACCTTACAGATCTGTCTCCTTTTAATATATATTAATCATTGTTTCAAAATGAAGAAAGTCCTTACCTCACTATATAACATGGACTCAAGGACAAGCCCCCAGAGATCTATAAATGAAGTTTGATGTCCTTCTTGTCTCCTTTGTTTCAGTTCATTATAATAATACTTCAAATGATCAATAGAAAAACATTTAATCTTGCTTTTACTGACTTGTTTCCGAGCCTCATTAATGGCTTCCTCTAGGTATTTCTGTGACCAATTAGCATCTTCATACAATTTCACCATAGTCCTGTAGCAAGAAAAGATGTTTAAAAATCACAGTGGTGTGCTTCTAATGATATACATTAGTAATAGACATGGGCATGAATTGAAACACATATCAAATTTCGTAACAAATTGGGCCGATTTGTGCATCATGAAAATGTGTTTCATGGGCTGTGTTTTTCATGAAATCCATGACTTTAGGGGCCAATTTGTTTGATTCGTGAATGCTTCATAATGCCAGACAGACTGGTACTGATTCATTGATTCCCTAGGCAACATACGCCCGGAATGTCTGCAGACCTTTTGTTGCCGTGGAAACCCCAATCTTAGCCCATATAACTTTGATAGGCAGCTCTCCCTGCCAACCTGAGATCTCCCATTCTGTTCTATGACAGCAATGAGCAGGGGAGATGGGCCTTCTGTAGCCATGGGAACACCAATCTCATCCTTCCAAACCCTGTTAGGCAGGTCTATCTGCCAACCAGAGAGCTCTTGTTCTGCTCTATGTGAGTGTTTCTTATATAAGGCACAGCTCTGTGCCTCCTGCTTTCAGTTCCAGTAGACAGACAGAGAGGGAGGAGCTGTTACTGGGATTTTGAGTGAGAGAGTGGATTTGGGAGCTTTTGGCTGGATTTGTTGCTGCTTCAAAAGAGACTGAAAATCCTCTTTCTTATTTTCTGCTCTTGTCCTTGCTGGGAAGGTTGTTGGGTGAGGATGCCTTTTTTCCTCTACCACACCCCACACCAGTCTCAGGGCATTGCCTGGCTCTGGGGTCTAATTTGACTCCCTGCAAGTTTGGCATCTCTGAGTATGAAGGGGGCCGCTGTAGGACCCCAGGATCTGATGAATCATGAACCTAACAAATCGATTCATGAAATGGGACAATTTCATGAAAGTTCGTGGTTTGTGGAACACAACAAACCACGAAACTCGGGGTTCTTTTTTCCCCATTTCATGCCCATCTGTAATTACTAATCTTGAGATCTGAGAAAGTAATGGTATATAACTTTTTCAAAAAGTAGGAAATGGTAATGAACTTATATCTTATTTATTTAAATGGGAATTTTCCACCCAAACAGAGGATCCACTGATATCATGAAAAGTCTTCCACTTTGTTTTGAAACTGCCCAACAATATCATGGGCACACAGAAATCACGAAGAAGGTATGCAAAAGACATAGAATGAAAAATCCTCCTTACCATGTGGCGCCAGATAAACCTGTAATATATGTGATACAGTCTAACAAATTCAGTTTCTGCAGACCCAGGAGGCTTCCATACATTGCTGTGAATGACCTAGTTCCACCACCTGTTGTCATGATTGCCACCACAGGCACCTAAAGCACACAAGTTAATTGTAACTACTGAACATTACGTCAAGGGAAACATGTTATGAAAGGTCTGAAGTGATTCTACATTGCTGACAAGCATCATAAACAACTTTTTATTTGTAGGCACTGGTTGAGAGTTATGGCAGGCACTTGGTGGGACCATAGCTCTGTAGCAGAGCACATGTTCTGCTTATAGCAAGTCCAAGTTCAATCCCTGGCATCTCCAGTACAAGGGTCTCAGGTAACAGGTACTAGGAAAGTCATCCATCTGAGACTCTGGATAATGGCTGCCCATTAGAATACTGGCTAGATCAGCCAATAGTATGACCCAGTATGACACCTTCGTAGCTTAGGTAAACAGCTGTCTCATTTCATCTTTCACAGTCCCTACAAGGTACAACAGCATCAAATGAGGTTCTTGTTATGGGTGGATCTGGGTGGCCTTGAGATGCTTTGCTCTACTCCATCCTGTGAACCATAAGCCCTGGAAAAAGAACCAACTGTGCATCACTGGTTTTATAATTTAAGGATTATTGTAGCAAACTATTGCTACCCACCCGCTCATAAGTAAAATAGCCAAGGTCCAATTTTCCTTCTGTACAAATGGAAAGGACTTCTACAAATGCATGGGAAAGGTAACACTCTTGGGATGCTGCTCCAAGGACCTTGCAAAAACAGGGACATGAAAAGCTCCCACGTTTAAACAGAACACTGCATGTGATACTTTGGAACCCACTGCATGTACTTCAAGCGCCCGTTTTAGATGCATCACTTTGCCGAGACCTATATAAAGCTGCTTCAGTACTGGCAAATTCAGATACCACTTTCCTTTCTTACAGTGCGTTGGATCCAGTGCAAAATTGCCACTTGTAATAGAGCTCTTGCACAAGCAGAAATGCAATGGCTACTTGCACTGTCAAACTTATCATACCACCACTTGCATTTCTGCTTGCACAAGATATTGTGTAACCTATCCCAGAGTTTCAGGGAGTGAACTTAGCAGCTTCTTTAGACTAGAAATGGCTCTCTGGGGTACAATATGGGAGAGGGGGGGGTTGTTGTACAAGATCATGCATGTGTATGTCATTGTATATCTGAGTAAACTAGGATGGGAGCAAGGAGTTGTCGCATAGGATCTTGCACAATCCCTTTCACAAGCAGAACTATGCCCCCCCCCCCATTTGCTCATTGCTGGCTACAACCTAAAGCCAATAACTTGTTTCTTGAGTCCATCACTTAGTAGTCCTTCACAGGCCATACTGCTAGGACTTAAGCTGCCCACAAGAGAAAGAGGAAAACAGTGCAGGAAGATCCCTGTCTCACCTACCTCGTCATCCTGCAGCTCTTCCTGTAGCTGGAGAGCCTTCTTCAAAGCAGTAGCAACATATTTCCTTCTCTTGAGTAGGAAATTCTTCTCTTCAGCACTCAGGTCATTTGCTAAGCGCACATCTAGAGCTTTTGCCCTAAAATACTGTATTTTAGCATGCTTCAAATGCTCACCTTAATATGTTTTTTGTAGCTCAGCTGACAGAATAGCACAAGGATACCACCATCATGAAGTGGAACTATGGCTGAACAAGAAGGACCCTTGCCCAGAGTAGAGTGATGAACAGGGAATTATGAAGAGCATAATGAAAAGGAGCTGCTAGTTACATGATGCCATCCCCCAAAAGCAGGAAAATCAGTCTGTTACATATGCGCAGTTCTGTTATTTTTCCTTGCTTTCCAAAAAATAATCCCATACACATGTTTTGGTTTGTTGTACACCAGGACTTGCACTTATGAATTGAACCTTATTGTGTACCATTTCTGAGTGGTGATATTGGGGCCTGTCCAGGGCCAAGAAGTGTTAGTTATTGTGTATATAATTTATATACACAATTTTGACTCAACATCGACCTCCAAAGTCCAAAATCCAACATCGACCTCAAAGTCCAAAATCCTACTTTGGACTGGCGTGCTTTTTAAAAAAAAATACTATTGAGAGATAGAAGCAATAGGCAGGAAAGAGCCATGCCTCAAATTCTACTGCCCAGAACCATTTTTTTGTATTATATGATTGGGAGGCCAGTCCTGTTTAGTCACCACCAATTTAATCAATATGGGAGGCATTCATTAAAGTAAGTTCAAGCTCATTAAAGAGGCACCTTGACCAAAACAAGGACTTCTCCAATCTTGTTTGGTGGCCAATCTCATTGAATGTACAAGGTTCTGAGAAACTGAACATAACAAAAACAGGTGTGAAGCTGGTATGGGAGGTAGTTGTGAATTGGCTGGATATAGAGGCTGGGCAGGAGGAGCCTGGGGTGTTCTTGGTTCTTTGAACTTTGGTGTCTTGTACTGTTTGTGCCTTAAGAATAGCACTAGCTTGGCTGAATGTTGACACTAAGCCATTCCTTCATAATCAGTAAATATGTAAATAAATTGATAAACATAAAGGAAGCATAAGCCTGGTGTTCTCTCTCATCTAAGAAATGCTGGAAATGCTGTTTTGCCTGTCTTCATGGAAATAAACTAGCTGACCAATAACTATACAGCACTTAATGCTTAAGTTGTTAATAAAGAGATGGAAGGCACAGTCTCGACTGTTCTCTGCTACAAACACTGTGAGTAGGATTAGCAAAGCTGTGCAGAACTGAATCACAATAAATTATGCTTCTACTCCACTCCCTTAGCTGTTGCAAATCCTACCCATGGGATCAAGACTGCATGATCCACTGAGCAAGACAGCCTTGAAACCAAAATGCACCACAGGACAGAAGGCTGCAGTAACAATGGGGAATAAAATTGCCTATTTCCATTGATGCAAGTTCTGAGCAGAAGAGGGGAAAAGAGATCATTTTATCTGATTCCCTATTGTCGCCACATTCGTCTTGTGGTGTATGTTGCTTGCTAGGCTCTCCTGCTCCTTAGAGAAGAGTTTTGGGACAAATGGCAGGCTGCATGGGGAAGTGGAAGGGAGGAAAGATCCATTCAGCCAACATTTTCTGTGAACTAATCCAATGAATACAACCCTATAGATAAATTTACTATTCATGTCTTTATTAAAAATGGGTCTACATTCTCCTAATGTCACTATTGGCAATCTTCCCGAAGCCTGAGCATCACAAGACATCATTACATGGTTCACTGTCTCTCTGGGCTAATGTTATTCAGCTTTGTAAAAGTACAAATGAAGAGCATTGATTTGGTTCAACTGCAGAGAGCCTAAGGGAGATGCATGTGCAAATCAGTATGCTTTGTTTACAGCTTTGAATGAGAAAATCTATCAGACTAGTCTCTGTGTTGACATCACTTAGAACAGTTCTGCATGAGGGTAATGTTTCTGGATCAGTCACATAGATAATGTTGGCTAATGAGGAAGTACATAGTCAACAGGAAAAGGAAACTATGCCACGCAGACAGATAGATTTGGGTGGGTAAGAACATCACTGGGAACATGAAGCTAACTGAGAGAGATATTATAGGTATACCAATTAAATTAATCAGCAAACAGTTTTACAGACATTGCTGAAAATTGTCTGAAGAGTAGAGTAGAGTAGGCATGGGCACGAATCAAAATACGAATCAAATTTCATGACGAATTGGGCCGATTCATGTATTACAAAAACATATTTCATGTGGCCACATTTTTCACGAAATCCATGACTTTTGGGGCCGATTCGTTCAATTTGTGAATGCTGTGTGATGCCAGACAGACTGGCGCTGATCCATTGATTCCCTAGGCAACATAAGCCTGGAATGTCTGCAGACCTTTTCTTGCCATGGAAACCCCAATCTTAGCCCGCATAATCTTGATAGGCAGCTCTCCCTACCCACCTGAGAGCTGAGCAATGTGAGTCTGTGCAAGTTTACCTGGGAACTGTAGTCAGAGACTCCTTCCCCTCTCTGTTTCCTTTCTCCATTTTTAAGAATGGGATGGAGGAGTAGCAGCAGCAGCCTCAGCAGCTCCTTCTGCCACTGCTCACTGTTTGCCAGCTTCAGGATCCCTTCCCTGACTCTCTACCTCCCATCCTCCTGCTGCTCTGACATGCCTTCCCACCCACCCTGCCCCTAAGTTCCCCAGAGCAGATCCCGAGAGGATTCGCTCTGCTCAGCTTTTCCTTCAAGAACTTGGAGGTGGGGGGAGGGCATGTCAGAGCAGCTGGAGGATGGGAGGACGGGGAGGAAAGTCAGCAAAGAGAACCTGAAGAGAGGAAAACCCAAGCAGATACGCTTCACTTGACTTTTCTTCCAGCAGCGACAGAAAGCAGGAGGCCAGGAGGATGGGAGGGAAAAGTCATCAAAGAGAGCCTGAAGAAAACTACATGGAGGGTAGCTGGAGAAAAGCCTGCTGAAGTCTCCCTGCGAGTTTGCCATCTCTGGTTATGAAGGGGGCCATTGAAGTGCCCCAGGTTCTGATGAATCACAAAACTAATGAATCGTATTGTGAAACGAGACAATTTCGTGGAAGTTCATGTTCCATGATTCGTGGAATACAATGAAACGTGAAACTCTCATTTTGTTTTTTTTCCCCATTTTGTGCCCATCTCTAGAGTAGAGCACTTTTAAATGCTGCCAAACTATTACTGAAATACCGTGAATAGGTTCAGCACAGCCCATCACAAATAACTTGTCCCATTCTTTTCAGTGTGTGGGGGGATGCAATTAGTTATATCTGGACTAATTATGGGATTCTGAATAAATCCAGAATTCTCAAGATATACCTTTACCAGTATTGTCGTTCCTGGATAAACCTGAAATTTTTCAGGTCACAGTGATTCTCTCATGGGGTAGCCTTTTTCAAATTCTTTCTGAACATAGGCAAACAGCATAAAAGCAGGCCTGGACTGCAGCAGAACTCCATTACAGTGTGAGATTTCTGGAGTGTGTCTCTGATGCTCTGGTCTGGTCTCTGCCCTGTCTGACTTGGAGGATTCTGGAACTGAACTGTTATGCCAGGCCTGCTTGTCTGGATTCTGGTCTTTAGGAAGTGGTTTGAATTTGAAACTTTAAAAGAAAACTTTTAAGGTTTTAATTAATGTTTTCCTGGATTTGGGGAGGGGGAATAGTCTGCTGTGTAGTGGTGTGGGAGGGGCTACCCTTTGAGAAGGATTTCTTGTGAAGTGGGGTGGACTGGTATTTCAGGGCAGCTGTTGATTTTCTTTATTTGCTCTTTTTGTTGCCCTGGGGTGTATGGGGGGGTATTTATTTCCGATTCATGTAAAATCTTTTCTTTAATTTTGATGCACTGCTGTTTTGACTTTTAAAGGCTTGCTTTTATTTTCTGTTGAATTCTTTTTTCTGGTATTTCACTTTAATTTTTAAAGGCTTATTGCTCTGTGAAGCTGATTGCTATTTGCTGTGTTGCTTGTTGGTTTAGATTGTTGTTATTGATTGAGCAGGGGGTCAAGGTTGTTGTTTGCTTACTGTATGTTGCTTGTTGGTTTAGTGGAGTTTTGGGGTGATCCTACTTGTTCTTACCAATTAAACTGTTCAGAAGGAAATGTATTGTTCAGTTGTAAAAACAGTTAAAACAGTAGATGGGGGTATAGGCATTTTTTAAAAAACACAAAATAATTTTCAGCTTAGGGCACAGAGTTTTCCCCTAAATAGCCTTGGGGTTTAAAAATAGACGAGAACATAGTTATACTATTAAAAAAATTAATTCAGCTGCAGTGCTGACCTCACTCTTGGCTTCAGTGAAGCCTAGGGATCCTATTCCCCCAGTGGGGGCAGGGTTTCCCCAGCTTTCACCCACCACCCCCTGCCACTGCTCACCTGGCTGGTGGGATAAAGTCATGGGAACAAGGGAGCTCCAAGTGGTGCAATGATGTCACTCCTGAGACTGATTTAATTACACCACCCCAAGAGAACTCCCATGCTTCGCCATAGGCCAATTTTGGCCCCAAATGGGCCCATACTCACCTGTTTCAGGCCAAAATTGGCCTGCAGCAAAGCAAACGTAAAGCACGAGCACAAGGAAGACTATGAGAAGGGATGGAAAGGTAAGCACCAGGATCTCTGCCACTGGGAGGCAGGGGAGCCTGAAAACCCTAGTGGAGCCAGGTGGGGAAGTTTAGAAAAAGAGTGTTTTCAGGCTGACCTTTTAGCCTCCTGGTTTAGTCTCCAGCAGTATATGCAGTGATGTAAAGGCTCCAAGAGGACATCATGTGCCAGCTGGAACATCTCACCAAGCAGAAGAACTAAATGTTGGCAATCATGTGTGACCTATGCATCAAGGGTAGCCTTGCCAAGTGGGCAGGTCAGCTTACCAGTTTTAATGACAAGCTCTCTTGGCAGGTGGAGTTAATGCAGGCCAAGAAGGATATGTTGCCAGCAGTGGAGGGAAAGGGGGAAATCAGCTATGCTGCTGCACTCCTCCCCTCCCCTTCTCAGCAGGGTTCCCCCACAGCCATTCCCAAGATGTCCATGGAGATGGAGGCCATTGGGGGCAATCTGAGAATATGAAGAGTATCAGCCAGGATTTGGTGGAGGCAATAGTCAAAGACTAGCTCTTGAAACCCTGCAATCTGCATTATGCCTGTCATCTGATCTGCTGAGCCAGAGGCAGTCTGGCCAGACCTCTCTCTTGTGGCTCACAGGCTCCTCTCATGCCTTCTGACAAGCATACAAAGAGAGTGTTTTCTCCCACGGGGCGACATTGTCAGCTTGGGGTCTACCCCCATACCTCCAATAATCTTATCTGAACCTCAGCCAAGCCAGCACACTCCTTAGACCTTGGCACAATTCTGTGCAGAAAATTAACTAAAATGGTACTGCTCTGAGCCTGCGTGCAGGGACAGTGAGATACAAATGTAATGAAATAAAATAAATAATAAAATAGTACCAAAAATGATGCTCTTGCCACTCTCAAGAAGGAAATAAAACCCTAAAATTCACTGGAACAAGACAAGAGAGGTGTTAATGAGGGTAGAGAATAAGTGACACATGACGTCTGTTTCATTGTATGAAAACAAGCAGAAGCAAACCCCACAGAATCACCCAAAATGAAACAAATGCATGCTGTTGCATTAGTGTTGTGTTTCTTCTTTACAAGGCAGCAGGAGAGGGAGCAGGCATGCCAATGATGAAGGGAAGCTGTAGCTCCATCTCTAGGCTCCTTCAAGTTGGTGACAATAAAGAGAGAAGAATTTGGATGCGTGCCTAACCCTCCTTGTTTTATGTATTGTCGAAGGCTCCTTGTTTTCTCAGGCCTTCCTTGGGAAGTTACTGTTTGTGTTTGTGTGTGCATATCTTGCTTGCCATTGCCAGGTCTGGCTGGCTGTGGTATTACTGGCTCGTGCCAAGTTGGTTCTGCGGGTACTTTCTGGATTGATGTTGGTTCTGTTGTGTTATTTGCCCTGGGTTCTGCCAGGCTTCTGTAAATGATGCTGGTTCTGCTGGGCTTCCAACACTCTCCCATGCTTCAGTTGGTTCTACTGAGATTCTCTGATTTCATGTCGGTTATGCTAGGCTTTGTTGGCTCTGTTTGCATTGGGAGGCTTCTGGCCACTGGTTGCTCTTGTGTGCTTGGCTAAGGGTTATGTGCTCTTCAGAAAACCTTGGATTTTTTTCCTCATAAGAAACAATAGAGAGCAGCTGGGGGCATCTTGTTCAGGGGCCCACAGAATTGAATCCCACAGTCCAATTAACTAGAAACTTAGGGGATGTGTTAGTGGACAGGCACCAGTATCTCTGCTGCAATTTTGGTGTAGCCTTCTTGACAAAACCCCAGAAATGCCCCAGAAATAAGCCCCCATAGGAAATAATAGAGCCAAATGAATTCAAATCCCCCCCCCCAAAAAAACATGAATCCAGGTAGTAAACTGATATTTTTGGACCAAATATCAGGCATACCAATATTTATGGCCTTTCCAAATCCCTAGATGCAAAGATACCATTTTTTAGGGCACATTCCAAATTTTCAGTAGAAATTGGATATAGCAAAATATTATTCTTGTCATCAGGATACTTGGAAACATTTGAGATTCATCAAACGCATTTTCCTGAGAATGTGCTTGCGCTTAAAAATATTGAAAAAGAAAAAAAGCATACTATCTTACCAGTCTCTTGCCTTTATTTGCAAGTCAAATGTTTTGTCCTGAAAATGAAGAGAAGTTAAATGTCAATCATATCAGCATGTATACAACCACACAGTTCCTCTAACATAACATCATTTCCATCGGGGCAGGTGAGTCCTGCCAATTATGCCATCCCAGTGCATATGTTCACTTTTCCGGCTACATTGCTGACTCCTCAGAGGAAAAAATCAGGAGCTCAGATGAGTGAAGTAGGAAAGTCCTACTCTGTAAAGTCCATGGATGTCTGGATACATGCCACTTCCACTTATTTCATCTCTTTAGTCTTCAAGTACAATAAGTAATTATTGTCCTATTATTAATCAGTTTGATCTACTGCAGTAAAACAGTTTGTGCTGAACTAGATAAAACAGCCACTGAAGAACTATACAGAAGAGATGGAAGGATGACAGATACTTTCAAAGAAGAATTTTTTTATGAAGAACCAGAAATCTTAGAAAGTGAAGTAAAAGCTGCACTCAGAGCAATTGGGAGAAACAAAGCACCTGGAGTAGATGGAATACAATTAGAGCTATTTCAAGCTACAGAAATGGAGTCCATCAGAATTTTAACAAGGATCTGTCATCAAATATGAAAAACAAACAATAGCCCGCAGACTGGAAACACTCAGTCTACATTCCAATTCCAATTCCAATAAAAGGGGATGCCAAATAGTGCAGCAACTATCAAACTATCACATTAATTTCCCATGTAAGCAAAGTGATGTTCAAAATTCTACAGCAAAGACTCTCACCATATATGGAACAAGAAATGCCAGATGTTCAAGCTGGATTCAGAAAAGGAAGAGACACTAGAGATCACATTGCAAATTTACAATGGCTAATGGAACATATAAAGGAACTTCAGAAGAAAATCAGCCTTTTTTATATTACAGCAAAGCTTTTGACTGTGTAGATCATGAAAAGCAATGGAGAGGGTTAAAAGAAATGGGGGTGCCACAGCATCTGATTGCTTTTCTATGCAATCGATACTCTGGACAAGAGGCTACTGTTAGGACAGAATATGGGGAAACAGAATGGTTTCCAACTGGCAAAGGTGTCAGACAAGGATGCATTTTATCTTCCTACCTGTCCAACCTCTATGCAGAGCATATCAGAAGGAAAGCTGGATTAGATCTAGAAGAAGGTGGAGTGAAAATTGGTGGAAGGAACATTAACAATTTGAGATATCCTGATGACACCACATTGCTAGCAGAAAATAGTGAAGACTTGAAACAACTATAGATGAAGGTTAAAGGAGAAAGCACCAAAGCAGAATTAAAATTTAACATCAAGAAGACAAAAGTAATGACTACTGAGAATTATACAATTTTCAAGCTGACAATGAGGAAATTGAAATGGTTCAAGATTTTCTATTCTTTGGCTCAATCATTAACCAAAAGTGAGACTGCAACCGAGAAATCAGAAGAAGATTGAGACTTGGAAGACCAGATGTGAGGGAACTAGAAAATAAAGATGTATCTCTGGGGACCAAGATCAAGATAATCCAAACTATCATATTCCCCACTACTATTTATGGATGTGAAAGTTGGACAATGAAGAAAGCTGACAGGAATTATTTGTAATTGTAAATGGAGAGTTGACTAAACCATGTGGGATACAAAGAGATACAAGACAAGGCTCCCCACTAACACCACTGTTGTTTATACTTGTTCTTGAAGTATTGAACAGAGATATAAGACAAGATGAAAGAATTGGAAGGCTAAAGGTCAAAAAGGAGACGTATAATTTAAGAGCCTTTGCTGATGATGGGTGTTGATTTTGGAAGAGAATTGAAATTTTAATGGTAAAACTGAAAGAATTTGGTATAGTAGCAGGCTTTAAGATTAATAAACAAAAGACCAAAATGTTAACCAAAAATATGAAAATATAGTTGGAACTGGAAAATAAAACAGGTTTAAAATTGAGAAAAGGCAAAATATTAGGGCATCATGTTGACAAATATGAATTGATTGTTATTTCAAAATAATGATATTAAGACTTGATATGAAATTAAAAGAAACTTAGTAAAATGGATAAAATTCAATTATCACTTTTGGGAAGAATAACTACAATTAAAATAAATATTTTACGCAGAATTGTATTTCTGTTCCAGACAATTCCAGTTTTGACAATGGAGGCACCATTCAAACAATGGCATAAATATATATGTAGATTTATATGGCAAGGGAAAAAAACAAGGGTTAAATTTAAGGTTTTGCAGGATGCAAAACAAAGAGGAGGATTGGGCTTATCCAATTTGAAATTATATTTTGCTACCAGCCATTTTGTATGGATGAAAGAATGGATCTTTCTAAAAAAAATAGAAAATTATTAGATTTAGAAGGAGATGAACTAAGATTTGGATGGCATGGGTATTTGTGGTATGATAAAGCTAAGATTAATGCAGAATTTAATAACCATTATGTTAGACATGCCATTTTGAGAATATGGAATAAATCTAAACTGAAGATTTGCCCCAAAATACCCCTATGACTATTGCCCCAAGAATCATAGAATCATAGAGTTGGAAGGGGGCATACAGACCATCTAGTCCAACCCCCTGCCCAGTGCAGGATCAGCCTAAAGCATCTCTGACAAGTATTCATCCAGCCTCTTCTTGAAAACTGCCAGTGAAGGGGAGCTCACCACCTCCCTAGGCAGCTGATTCCACTTTTGAACTACTCTGACCGTGAAAAAATTTTCCCTAATATCCAGCCGGTACCTTTATGCATGTCGTTTTAGCCCATTGCTTCGCGTCCTCCCCTCTGCTGCCAACTGGAACAGCTCTTTGCCCTCCTCCAAATGACAGCCTTTCAAATATTTAAAGAGAGCAATCATGTCCCCCCTTAACCTCCTCTTCTCCAAACTAAACATTCCCAAGCCCCTCAGCCTTTCCTCGTAGGGCTCAGTCTCCAGACCCCTGATCATTCTTGTCACTATGTATTGTCGAAGGCTTTCACGGCCGGAGAACGATGGTTGTTGTGGGTTTTCCGGGCTGTATTGCCGTGGTCTTGGCATTGTAGTTCCTGACGTTTCGCCAGCAGCTGTGGCTGGCATCTTCAGAGGTGTAGCACCAAAAGTCTTTTGGTGCTACACCTCTGAAGATGCCAGCCACAGCTGCTGGCGAAACGTCAGGAACTACAATGCCAAGACCACGACAATACAGCCCGGAAAACCCACAACAACCATTCTTGTCACTCTCCTCTGCACCCTCTCGATTTTGTCCACATCCTTTTTGAAGTGAGGCCTCCAGAACTGCACACAATACTCCAAGTGTGGCCTGACAAAGGCAGTATAGAGAGGGGCTATGACCTCCTGCGATTTCGATGCTATGGCCCCTTTGATACAACCCAGGATTGAATTAGCCTTTTTTGCCACCACATCACACTGACTGCTCATATTCAGTTTAGAGTCCACTCTTACCCCAAGATCCCTTTCACATATACTACTGCCCAGAAGTGTATCCCCCATCCAGTATTTGTGCTTCTCATTTTTGTGGCCCAGATGTAATACTGTGCACTTGTCTTTGTTGAATTGCATCCTATTCACAGCTGCCCACCTCTCCAGAGTATTCAGGTCTTGTTGAATTTTAATTCTATCTTCTTGGGTGAAAAAGTTTTTCCTAATATCCAGCTGGTACCTTTGCGCATGTAATTTAAGCCCATTGCTTCGGGTCCTACCCTCTGCTGACAACTGAAACAGCTCCTTGCCCTCCTCCAAATGACAGCCTTTTAAATATTTAATCATGTCCCCCCTCAATCTCCTCTTCTCCAAACTAAACATCCCCAAGGCCCTCAGGCTTTCCTCGTAGGGCTCAGTCTCCAGACCCCTGATCATCCTCGTTGCTCTTCTCTGCACCCTCTCAATTTTGTCCACATCCTTTTTGAAGTGAGGCCTCCAGAACTGCACACAATACTCCAGGTATTATGTTGACAAATATTAATTGTCTCTATACTGACCAAGGCAGTATAGAGAGGGGCCATGACCTCCTGCGATTTCGACGCCATGGCCCCTTTGATACAACCCAAGATTGAATTAGCCTTTTTTGCCGCCACATCACACTGACTTATCATATTTAGTTTACAGTCCACTCTTACCCCAAGATCCCTTTCATACATACTACTGCCCAGAAGTGTATCCCCCATCCAGTATTTGTGCTTCTCATTTTTGTGGCCCAGATGTAATACTGTGCACTTGTCTTTGTTGAATTGCATCCTATTCACAGCTGCCCACTTCTCCAGACTATTCAGGTCTTGGGTGTTTGCTACTCCTCCCAATTTGGTATCATCAGCAAATTTAATGAGCAGCCCTTCCACTCCTTCATCCAGATTATTGATAAAAATATTAAAAAGTACTGGGCCCAAAATCGAGCCCTGTGGCACCCCACTGGACACCTCCCTCCAATCTGATGAAACTCCGTTGGCCACCACTCTTTGGGTGTGGTCCTCTAACCAGTTCCCTATCCGCTAAACTGTCCTGTAGTCCAGTCCACAATCTTCCAGTTTGCCCATCAGAATGTCATGGGGGACCTTATCAAAAGCTTTACTGAAATTCAGATAAATCACATCAACAGAGTTCCCCCGATCCAGTAAGCTGGTCACTCGATCAAAGAAAGAAACCAGGTTGGTCTGGCAAGATCTGTTAGAGACAAAACCATGCTGACTTCCCTGGATCACTGAGCAGTCCTTCAGATGCTTACAGATCGATCCCTTTAAAATCTGTTCTAATATCTTCCCAGCAACAGATGTCAGACTGACTGGCCTGTAGTTTTCCGGGTCATCCTTCTTCCCTTTCTTCCCAAGTCATCCTTCTTCCCACTTCAGAAGAGAGATGGTGAGTACATTTAAGTGGTTAACGTATCAAGATATGTTAGAATTTTCGCAAGGTGAAGTTAAAATAAAATCAAGAGAAGATTTATCAAGAGAGGGAAATATTTGTCAGTTGTTCTCTTATATGCCAATTTTGGAAAGGTATAAACTAGACAAGAGGCTTTATGATTTTGAGCAATCTAAGACTGACATTGAGATAGCTCTATTACAAATGATGGACATGTTATTGACAAAGTGTATAAACTCTTGTTGAAATTTGAGACAGAGGAAGAGCAAGTGAAATAATGTATTATTAAATGGGCAAAAATTGATATGATATATTAAAAGAAGCATGGGAAAATATGTGGTTAAAGGGTTAAAATGTACATTAAGCTCCAGTCTTAAGGAGAATGTTTATAAGATGATGTATCATTAGTATACAATGCCTAAGAAACTGGCTAGAATGTACAAGGGTTCATCAAACTTATGCTGGAAATGTGCTCAACATGAAGGACCATTTTATTGTATGTAGTAGGCCTGTAAGAAAGCAAAGACTTTTTGAACACAAATACAATTATTAATTCAGAAGATTTTAAAGACTAAAATACAATTGAAACCAGAGACTTTTTTTGTTGGGAATGATGGATATTCAGTTCAAAAGAAGCTATGGAATTTTGTTTTTATATATGATCAAAGCAGCAAGACTATTATATGCACAAAACTGGAAGAGTCCAACACTGCCTGTAATGGATGAATGGTTGATAAAGGTGATCAGAGTCAAATGGAAACCCCTTATTGACTTTTTACACGAAATAGACAATAATGATTTGATGATTTTTGGACTAAATAATTTGGACATTAGAAAAAAGAACTTTTTTTTTAACTTAGAGTAAGAGGAAATTTGAAAATACTAATATTTGTCACAGAGAAAATCGGAGGCGTTCTTTAGTTTAAGTGTATAGTTTAGTTGTTTCTTTCTAAGTATATTCTTTGTTCTGTTTGCATAGTCTGTTATTGTTTGTTTGCTAGCTAATTTTATTTGGCTAGTTTTTGTGTAATTGTAGATTTCCATTTTTATTTTTATTTTGTTTTTATTATATAAAACACTTAATTTAAAAAAAGAAAAGCTAACAGGAAGAAAATTGATTTATTTGAAATGTGGTGCTGGAGGAGAGTTTTGCAGATACCATTGATTGCCAACAAGACATAAGTAAATTCTAGATCAAATCAATCCTGAATTCTCCCTAGAAGCTAAAATGACAAAAGTGAAGCTATTGTACTTTGGTCACATCATGAGAAGACAAGATTCTCTGGAAAAATCAATATTGCTAGAAAAAGTTGAAGGCAGTAGGAAAAGAGGAAGACCTAAAATGAGATGACTTGACTTAATAAAAGAAGCCACGTCCTCCCGTTTGCAAGATATGAGCAAGTTAATGATAGGACATTTTGGAGGTCTTTCATTCATGGGGTTGCCATAGGTTAGAAGCCACTTGACAGCACATAACGTACACACAGACACAGACACATGCTTAATGTTGGCAAATGACAGCTCTGTTGGAAGGGGAATTGTGGGGAAGCATGTTGGCAATTACACACCATGTGTTAATGTCTCCTCATGCTAATAAACAATCCATACAATAGTGAAAGATGGTCCTAGTAAATAATTGTATGTGGTATGAAACAAGGGGTGTGTTAAATACATCCCCTTTGTACACCTTCATAACGACCTCTGATTTAAAAAAAATCTTTTCCTTTCTTAACAATTATTCTTTCTCTGACAATCAATTAAATCCAATACATGTAAAATACTTTGCTCAAATGCAAAGAACTCACCTCTTCTATTTCTATTTTCCCTTGCACAGGAAACTCAAACAAAGGCACAGTAACAGAGGTTAGACTTCCCGCAACATCTTTCAATGAGGACAGCTAAATATTTTTTTAGAAGAAGGGGGGGGGGAGATATGGACTGATTGAACATAATTTGTCTTAGCAAAACTAGATTAACATTGTTGTCTGTGCTACAAAGCTGGAATGAAGTTTTGTGCAAATATACTTAGTCAAATTGCAGAATACAAATTAAAATTTATGAATTAATGAAATATTTTAAATTTCACTTTGAAATTTTGTCCTGAAATACGTTTTTAAAAATCTTACAATAATATTAACGATTAGCTTGAAAATGCCAGTTTTGCTTTCCCCCTCTAATATCTAAATTTAACCATGTACATATTTTTAAAAATCAAATTAAGAAAATGCAAACTTTTGCAAACAAGCTTGAGATAGAAGAATCCCCCCCTCACCTTAAGTTAATTTCTACCAAATAACCATTAACACAATATATTGTAGGCTTACAATTACTGTCAATGTTTCTCATCACTACGCATTGTCTTGGAAAGACTCACCCAATGGGAGTCTTTGACAAGAGAATGTGAATGTATTTAAATAGCTGTAAATGTTTCCTCAACAGAAGCTAAGTGTCTGCAGATAATCAAAGCTAAGAGAAGATAATACTACTCCCAGCTGAGGAGAGAGAAGCCAGGGTGTGTGGGGTATGTGGGGGGAGCATGCACACATGTGTATAGGTGTATATGTGTATTTGTATATTTATTAATATTTGTGTCTGTATAAAATTCTGAACCAGATCATAAAGAGTGGATCAAAAATTCCTCACAACAGGCCAGTGACAGGTGAGGAGGTGGGTTCTTCTACCATCCCGGAAAACCACAGGTTTGCAGAAAAACATGAAATGAAAAAAAATATATTGGTGGTTAGAAAACACCCAAACTATAGAAGCAATGTCTGCTTCTTTTAGAAAAGTATATTACTGAGATCTCCCAAGACCATGTTGAATGATCTTTGGCCATTTTGGAGTTTGACTGGTAAATCTCAGCCAACATTACAAAGTATTCTAAATCCTCAGTTAGTGTCAGCACAGGAGGGCTGATTCCACACACATTGGATAATGCACTTCCAATCCTCTTTATAGATCATTTGGAATGGATTTTTTTGTGTGTAGAACAAAAAATCCACCTCAAATGATTGATAAAGTGCATTGAAAGTGCATTATCCAACATGGGCGGAATCAGCTGAGGTTTGGAGAAAGATTGGCTTTATAAGTTAAAAGGAGGGAAGGTAGGAGCAATAACTATTATTAAGGGAAAGCTGGTGGTGTGAGGTGAACTAAAAATGGTGGGTGTGTGAGGGAGGCAGGAAAGCAGGCGCAAGCTGCCAGGGGAGAAACAGAAGAAGAGAATGTGAGTGTATGTGAGTGAAAAAGAATGAACCAGGGGAGGCTGATTGCACTGCCAGAAGGGAAGCAAAGAGAAAAAGCAAATGAAAAAGCAAGTCCTCCCTGGTACCCTCCAGGAGTGTGCGTTGTGTATCTGCTGTGAATGGGAATGAAAACATCAAATCTGGAAAAGGCAGAGAGGAAGCTCTGAAAGTTGAAGCACCCTTTGGCTGAAAGTTGAAGCACCCTTGGTAACAGAATATATATCTCTGAGGTTTTGATGTGCAATAGCAGATATGCTGCCCTAAAAGAAAGTCTCTTTGTCTCAACCTGTGTTCTACTTGTAAATAAAGCAAGTATTACAATGATGTTTATGTCCAATGTTCTTCTATCAAAAGGAAACCCAGCCTGGATAATGTTGCACCCAGAACATTTTTACCCCCTCAAAAAAGAAGAGAACGATACCTTTGACCGATCCATCATCTTTGGTAGTGTGACCTCCAGGTTTGATTGATTACTCTTGATACAATGAAACCCAAAGACATTTCTGTTACTGGAATCAGGAGTCAGTGGAATTTTCTGCATGTCTTCATAAGAACCCTTGACTGTAAGTATCAGATCACCTTCTAAACAAAGCACAATAGAAATGTTAACTATCTATGCATGTTTTTAAAAAAAGACCTTTATCCAATGGGAACCTATTCTATATAGAGGACCAACCCAATGTAAGTCTTCTCGGGAAGAGAATGGATTTTTACAAAACAGGTGAGAGGATACCAGGTATTGAATTCCATCTCCCCTGTTCCATATAATTGAGCATCACTGTAAATAAGAGTTTCTTCATAGTATATGGGAAAGAAAAATAGAACATGGAATTTCCATTGCTGGCATATCCTTGTGTGACCTCTAACATAAATAGTTATGTTCCAAATCCATACACCTGGGTAGCATAAAATGCCAGTCCATACATTACCTGCTTCCTTGATCTAAATGTCTACACTTGTACTGCAATTTCCAGCGTTGATTACTATGTGACTGTTCCCTGTCTCTTGTAAAATGTTCTTGTTAGCCTTACAGTGCAATCTTAAACAGAGGTGCATCCTTCAAAATCTATTGAAGTCAATGGGATTGGAAAGATGTAATTTTATTTAGGATTGTACTATTAAACCTCCAACTGGATACTGAGCACTGACGAAGGAAGTCTCCATTCAAGACAAGTTGTTCTTTAAACTGTTATCTATGAACAGTTTTCCCCTTTCCATGTTTGTAAGATGTTCCATCTAATAATAATAATAACATTCGATTTATATACTGCCCTTCAGGATGACTTAACAACACCCACTCAGTGTGGTTTACAAAGTATGTTATTATTATCCCTACAGCAACAAACATCCTGTGAGGTGGGTGGGGCTGAGAGAGCTCCTAGAAGCTGTGACTGACCCAAGGTCACCCAGCTGGCTTCAAGTGAAGGAGTGGGGAATCAAACCAGGTTCTCCAGATTAGAGTCCTGCGCTCTTAACCACTACATCAAACTGGATCTGCTTGTCTTCAGACTTTTCGTACAGAATTTCTACAATATTTTTCCCAATTTGCTAGGGCATAGCATAGGCTCCCAGCACTATTACCAAACTGAATACACAGTTCCACAAATTATGGAAATCAGCACTGAAAGAATGGCTGATATCTAATACATCAGTGATATTCTATAACCAGGAAAAAGTAATTCAGAACCTCAAAATTCAAGGGAAAATAGAACATACAGACCAGCCTCCCCCCCCCCCCCTCAAGTCTAAGTCTGGTGTATGTGTACCATGTGCCAAATGAGGAAAGTGAGACAAACAAAAACATTGTTTGTTTATACGAATTCCAAACACCATGCCTGTTACATGGACTGCATGTCAGTGAGAGCAGGCAGAGACAAGGAGGGAAGTAATATATGAAGCAGATGAAGCCTGTGAAGCCTGTCTGATGCATTTGCCAGACATTTGTCATTCTTCACAATTATCATGAAGATGCATCTCTTAATTGAATTAATATGAAATGTTTAGATATAAATATGTAGACCAGATTTATTATTATTAGGAATAATTCACTTCATCAAGAAGTGCAGCACAAAAACACACCATTCGTACCAGGTATTGGCATCTAACTACAAAATAAATGCATACCCTGTCCAATATGAAAGACAGTTGTGTATAAAACTCTGTATATATTCTCTTAAAATATTTTAAAGCAGAAACCAGACAAGAGCCAAGAAAATATGTTAGACAAGATTATAGATCCTCCAATATGTCTAAACTAAGTATCCATTCAAATCCATATATACAGTTAGTGATGCATCAACCTCACTTGTATATTGTTGCTTCAGCTTCTTGGTATGTACTTTGATTTCCAGACATGAAATTTCACGTGACTGTAAGAATAATAGGATGTAATTAGAGCAATTATTCATTCATCCAATTACTAACATTCCTACAGTCCAATATCTGATCAAGTATTCTAAATTAACTTAGGAAATTCAGAGTGAATTGAGTTTCCTCAAGTTTCTTCATCCCACCACACCTGTTTTCAGTTTCCTGCCTCTTACCCTTTCTTCCCTCACCACCACCAAATTCCATCTGAGGTTGCTCTCAGCCATTCTTTTCTATTATTTTTAATGCCTTCAAATTCTTTTCTGTCACAATCAGGCCCATGTGGAGGGGAAGGTTTGCATGGACCAATAAAACAACTAATTTCCATATTGGCAGCAGCTCAGAAAACATGTTCCCATGCTCAAGAACCTTTCTTGAGGTACACACCACCTTTCTGGTCACACAAATGAGGCTTCCAGGGAACCATAACGTGTTTGTGAAATGTCAGAAGCCTCAACTATTCCCAATGTGAGTGTATGGGGGCCATCTAATGGGTGGACCTGTCTGTAGTGGTATTTGGTTTTTCTGTGTCAGAGATTCATAATGGGATTGGGAACATTTAATTGTATTATGAGGAGGAAGAATAGAATGGTTGAGGGCTAGTGATGAATAGCGAAAGAAGCCAATAGTCAGAACAGCAGCTTGGTTGCAACTTTTTTGCCACTTTTACATGCAAATGCCATACATCTAAAGGAAAGAGAGGCGAAACTCTAGGGCCTTCACCTGGTCCCTCTGGAAAGTTGCAGCAACAGCAAATAGGTTTCCCTACTGACTGCAGAACAAGATGATATATATTTTGTGTATGATAGTGATTTTAGGAAAGAACCCTGAAAAGAATATTGTTTACCACCAGAACTCCATTTGTAACAATGTTTTCATAATAGTCTGGGCTGAAAAAAAAGGAAACGTCAAAATCAAGTCATTTTCCATATTTTGCAAATGCAAAATCCTTTCAGAAATAATCTCACTCACTGTCAAAGCCTTGTAAGGTTAGGTTGTTATAATAAACATTCCTGTTTTACCAACTGAGGTGGAGTAGTTGATTTTGGAAGACATGTGAGATGTCTGGATTATTAAGGTACAAAATCAAAGCAATAGAAGTTAATTGTAGTATAGTTTTCTCCAGCCACAAATACTTTATTGAATGCTTGCTTTCAGACTCTTCATAGTATGCTTTCTATAGTGAAGTGCGGATCAGAAAGAAGAAGATGCTTAAAAAATGCTACCCCAATTAAACAAGTGAGATCAGCACAAAAAAGCAAAGTTCCATGTTATGGCTTAGATCAACAGCTTCACTCAGTTTTTATTTCTCAATGGCTACTAGTTCCATGGTCTGTGCAGAAGAAGGTAGTATTTTGGGAGGGAAGGGTTCTCAGTGGGGTGTGCGATCACATCCTGTGATGTCATATACAGATCAAATCAGCTCCTTCAACTCCTCCCCTTCTTGTGATTCAAAAATTCAAATTTTAAAATGTAAATTTCTTGCCTCATAGCACTCAGCCTTAAAATAGTCTCTCAAAATTCTCTTCAGGTTTTTCTTAATGTGAAAGAGAAAAATCTAATTCAAAAACTCATTGGAGGACACCAGCCAACAGCAGTCCTGTCCCTTTCTGAATCTACAACTACCTCAGGCATGTCTTTTTCAAGCATCTATCAATCAGTTTCTCCTAGTCTCTATGGTATGTTATACTTTCTCTCATGATATTCCATTGGAGAAAAGGAAATCCTAAAGCATCCATGAGCTGGAGCCAATTTTAGAACTTCCATTTCTGCCAGACTCTGTTTCTTTGGAGGGAACTGATCTTTGCAGCCTGGAGACCAGTCCTTTCCTCACTGCTGTACAGCTGAGGCTTAGGAGCTTGAAAGGGGCGAACCAATTTGCCTGGCCGGCTCAGTTTCCTAGCTATCCTCAGAGAGGGCTCACACCCGAGGCTTTGGGGCTCGCCCAAACAGGTCAAGGTGGAGGCCCGGGGGTGACCCCGTGGCTTGACTTGTACCACTTTTACCCTTGCCGCAGTTATGGGTTAATGTTTAATGTTGAGGTTAATTTAATAAAGTGGCCCTTAGATCCAACATCAGTGTCTGACTCTTCATTCCAACTTGAGGGACAATTCCTTCTCAACTAGTTCATTCTTCCTCAATAAGAGCATTAAAAACACTTTATTATATGGTCAACAGACTTGTTATTAAAACAAAATATAGGAATTGTACATGTTTGATTAACAGAATTCTTTCAACAACCAGGATCTAGTCTCAATGGCTATGTTGAAAAAAGTCATTTTTCAGTAATATGCATATTTTCCCCTGCATAGAGAAGGGAAACTACTTTTTCAGCTGAATGTCCTGATACCATAGCTAAGAGAGGAACAATTACACCATCTCTAATACATTAATACCAATTACAACACACCAGCACATGGGATACAGACTCCATCATCCGGACCCTGAGCCATAAGGATATAGTTGGTCATTTGAAATGTCAAGTGCACCATCCCAAGATTGTTCTGGCCTCTCAGTTGAATTTTTGGTACAAATTCATCTTTCTATGTCCTCCTTTAAAAAAAAATCTGCTCTGGCATCCATCTTCTCAGATATGCTCTCTTGTTACATCACATCCCTAACTGCAGTTGAAGAAACATGGTTATGGCTCAGGCATTCACAGTCATTCTTCCATATGTATGGAATAGCCTGTCAGAACAGCCTGCCAAAGCTTTCCGGATCGGGACCGATTTGGGTATCTTACCCAAATCGGATGCCTGAACTGCACGCCCCTACTCCTAACCCTGCCTCAGCTCACCATTCTGTGGCTCATCATAAAAGTGAACCTGAACTGGGAGCCTTGAAATAAAAAGAAAAATGAAAATAAGACCCAAAGGAGTAAAGTCTAAGCAGTGTAATGAAGAATTGTGGAGGTCATCATAACATGAATGTAATCTTTTTAAACAAGTCAAATGCACTAACATTGCAACTCTCCCTTTAAAAAAGGGAGTGGGACTGAGGCTTTTCTGAACGTGAATGAATCTAATGTGAAAAGAGTTTTGCAGGTGTAAACTCCATGAGCTAATTGGTTTAGCCCAGTAGGGCAGAATCTTTGCAATGCTTTGAACTGTACAAGATAGTATTTAAAAAGATGACATGGGCAGTTTTATTTTATTACAGTAAGAAGCTCAATATAAATGGTGAGATTCCTATCAAATTTAAACTCAAATGTTCTCAAGCTGTCTAAAAGCCACAAGTCACCCACAGATCAAGGGTCTACTTGAACCATACATGAAGGGTAAGATGGGTTGGGGATTCCTGAAACCTGATTCACATTTCTCATCTGACCCCTTAAAAACAGGAGAGCAAATTGGCTTTGAACCAGAGCACAGTGGCAGGAGGGACTTCAGCCTTCCCTTCTTTCTATATCATACCACTTTTCCTGGAAAAACATGGTCATTGGAGGTGTTTTGTCTCATTGCCAGTTCCATATGTCTTCCCATGGCAGACACACACCACATACACCTGGGGCTATTTTTATCCAGCAAAAGTCAAGCAGGATGGAAGGGGTGGAAAGCTGAAGCCCCTGCTGGGACCACACTGTGCTCTGGAGCTGATTGCCTCCCCGCTCACACACACTGTTTTTAAAGTGAGTTCTGGGTCAGATGTGAAACGCAAGCCAAGTCGAGAGGTTCCCCCAACCTGATTCACATTTCACTTGTGTAAGGAGACCCTAAATAATTGCCCAGATTGACTAGGAGTTGCAAAAAAGGGGGAGCTTCATTTGAAAGAATTTTGAATTTTATAGCACTCAAAACTAATGAGGATTTGGGGAGGCTGTGTATGTATTGGTTCAGAAGGAAGGAGTTGGAGTTTCAATTTCATTGTGAAAGAATGCAGAATTTGCTCCATTGTAGACACCAATAAATGTACAAGGTTTGAGTCCAGTAGTACCTTAAAGACCAACAGTTTCCAAGGTACAAGCTTTCAAGAGTCAAGCTCCCTTTGTCAAATACCAGTAGGAAGATCTGAGCGTTTTTTAATCCCATCAGAAGGTGAGAAGTAAGACAGGATCTGGAAGCATAATGTGAAATGTAATTAGCTTGACTAGAGCATGGGAGGAAATGCAGAAAATTAGCATCTATAATGAGAGAAGAATCCTATGTCCCTGTTTAGCCCTGGAGAGCCAAGACATGGGATTAAATGGATCCCCACAGGTTAATTTCACATTATACTTCCACATCCTGTCTTACTTTGTTGCAATACCCCCCCTACCTTCTAACTGGGATAAAAAGACTCAGATCTCCCTTCCTATTCATATCTAATGAAGGGAGCTTGACTCTCAAAAGCTTGTACCCTGGAAACTCTTTGTTGTCTTTAAGATGCTACTAGACTCGAATCTTGCTCATCTACTGCAGACCAATATAGCTACCCACCTGAAACCAACAAAGATGATATGGTGTTCAAAAAAAAAAAAAGGAAACTTTTTGATGTAATCAAGTTTTAGGGCCGTGAATCATATTTAAAGTTCTGCTAAAAAAAAGAAAAGTTAAAACTAGACTATGATAACAAAGGGTGGCACATTGGATGTTATGGACTGTGTAATCTGCTAATACGCAGCAATTGCTCAAAGAAACCAGTCTAGCTTTGCCCTTTCTCCCTTGGAGTTACAATAAGAAAAGCCTAGAGGTATCTTTCAGAAGAGCTTTCAGAACAGCTGAAGTGCTGTTCTAACAGATAGCAAACATGTCTTGAAGTGCTCCAGGCAAATTCTCTCTGGGCCCAACTTGAACAACTTGTTAGTACACCAGCTTCCAAACATTGTTTATTCTTACATGTGAGAGTCTTATGAGATTTCAATTCTGTCAGCGTCTACAGTGGTAGATCAAGATGGGTAGCCATGTTGGTCTGTCTGTAGCAGTAGAAAAGAGCAAGAGTCCAGTAGCACCTATAAAACTAACAAAATTTGTGGTAGGGTATGAGCTTTTGTGAGACACAGCTCACTTCTTCAGATACTAGTGGTCTGAATCTGCAGCACTTCCACCCAAAGGAATACATTTCTTTCACTTTAGTGAAAACCTATAAAAGGTTTAAGGGCTAGGGAGAAAATCACATGGCCTGGTTGACAAAATAAATTCAACTTAATCTCAAACTGAGAATGAAAATTTAATAAAACAACAAAAGCAACACTGGTGCTAAGAGGGTATTTAAAAACTACTGCCATTTATTGAATGAAATAAAAACCATGTACAATAATATTTTAAACTTTTTTGTGGTCATATTTTAATATATATAATCGTGCATATTTTATACATTTATTTACATGCTTTCTGTACTTTTTTCCTTTATTGTTATTGTCTCCTTGTTGCTGATTTGGAAATACATAAAATTGCTTAGATTCAAATTTGCCTGAAAGAAAGTGAGATGTGAAATTAAGAGTGCATCATCCAGAAGGAGTCCATCATCCACCTGGATATCTGAGGACATAAAGTGTTCATTCAGTGCATTCAATTCCCACAACTCCATGAGTTCAGTCCAGAGTGCTCTTCATTCATCTGAGTGAGCAGCAGGAGGCCACCATACTACCAGTTTGGTCTACAATGTTCATATGACTCAAGGGAAGAAGTCATTCCATGCTGCCAGTCATCCATTGTTTTAATGAAACACTTAGCCATCTAGTTTGGTTCCAAAACACCAAATTCGGGAAAGGACAGCTTCATGCCTTCAAAGATTACTTAGGCACAATAGAAATGTGAGGTACCATTTGGTTTTCCAAGATCCACAAGACACAATTTAATATCTAATGTGCTTCATTAAAACCCAGGAGGCCTGGGGATGTCGATATTGCGAAACCATCTGGCCCAACGTGATGCTGAAGTCAGAAAACCAGTGTTAGTTACAGCAGGAGCCACCCGATGTCCATTTCTTTGGGCCCTATTAGCAAGAAAGAGATACTATTGTCATTAACACAGTAGGCTATTACATAAATACGAAGCACATCCATCAACGAACTAAATAAAAAAGAACTCACCTCCTCCACCATTGCCTGCAGGGGCATCAGTTGTCACCCTTGAGCAGACCTGGCCTATGTAAAGGGTTTCTTGACTCAGTTGTTGATGGCAAAAGCATTCTGTGGACCAGCCTTGGCACAGCTGCTTCATATGGTCAGTACCAATCATATGAGTCGTGTACCATGATTTTGGTATTGACAACAAAGACTCACGTCTTACACTGACTGAATGCTACAGGCAATTATGGTGTGCGACAGACAACATCACACAACATGCAATAACCAAGCTATCATGTTACTTTTTATTTTTTAATCAATTTTAACTAACTGATGAATGGAATGTTTGTGCTGTCATCTTATGAAGCTATTCAGGGCCATTTCCAAGGTAGGTCTTCAGAAGACCTCCTTTGGGTGCTCCTTCCTTTTGTTGGCAACTGGGATAGGGCATATTTTCTGGGGAGGCACAATTATTGCCCTTCTTAATATTATTCAAATAGTGCTCAGTTTACTGTTTTAAGTGTCAAAAAGGCATGTGTGCTTCCAGGCATTTTAATACATGAATTGCTTTAACAGCGTCTGTTGCTTTTGTGCTTCTCACACTTGTTTTGTTTTGCTACTTTCAATCATGTTAATGTTACTGCTGTTTATTCTTTAGATTTTAATTGTTTGCCTTTTCCAGCACAGTGATTCAGCAAAATAGATGCTGCTTTTCAGTCAGTAGCTACTTGCTGTTTCATCTCAGGGACTCAGGAGTAAGCCAACAACAAAGCTGGAAATATTTAAGTGTTGCTATTTCTTTGTAAATTTCTAGTTTTGTCTTGGGTTTTTCAGTTAGTGTCTTTGTAAGTAAACAGTTTTTAATTAAGAACTGTCTATGCATTTGTCATGGGGCAACTGGCCATTTAATTTACAGGGAGGTTTCCTGGTGGGCCATTGCCCTAGAAGGACATTGGTGGTCAGGAGCAAGCAGAGCCAAACCCCAGCAATTCTGCCAATGCTTCAGGCGCCGCTTGGCTCAGACCCTCATCTCCAATGACGGCTGATGTCAAGCTCACCAACTGTCTCCTCCTGTACTGCTTCCAGTCATGGGGAGGATGCAGTCAGTGAGCTAAGGCCCATCGTTGGCCCCACTAAGCTGAATGGCCCTGCAGTGCTGGCTTGTGGAGAGCAGGGACCAGTCAACTCAACTTGCTACAGGGCCATTTTCACTTCATAGTTTGGTCCTGGTGTTTGTGCTGTCCTCTCAAAACAGTGTTTTCTTCTTGTGTTTTAAAAACATATATCATGCGTAAATGTCCCAAAATGCATGTCCTTATAATCTCAAAAGCATCTGAGGCATACTCCCAGCTATTTCCAATGGTTTTCCTTTGTTAATAGCACTTCTGTGCAGGAAAAAGTGGCACAGCATGTATGTTTGCACAAATGATTGATTCACTGCATCATGTACAACTGATAGAAAGCTGTGGGTAATCAAACTTCCTCAATGCATGTAAGCACATAAGAAGAGCCATGCTGGATCAAACAGAAGGCCCATGGCGTCTAGAATTCTGTTCACACAGTGGCCAACCAGCTGCCTTTAGGAAGCCTAGAAATGGAATTACTGCATGTCCCAACCGTGCTCTTCAGCAACTGATATAAAGAGGCACACTGCCTCTGGTATTGGAAGGAGTAGATATCCATTGTGACTAGTATCCATTGTGACTATCAATGATAGTCCCACCCTCCATAAATTTTTCCACTCCCCTCTTAAAGCCTTCCAAGTTGGCAGCCATTCCCACATCCTGTGGCAGTGAGTTCCACAGTTTAACTATGTGCTGTGTGAAGTACTTCCTTTTTGTCTGTTCTGAATGTCCCACCCCTCAGCTTCAGTGGATGACCCTGGGTTCTATTATGAGAGAGGGAGGAAAGCTTCTCCCTGCCCACTCCATCACATGCATAATTGAATAGATCTCTGCCATGTCTCCCTTTACTTGGTTTTTTCTAAGATAAACAGCCCTAAGCATTTTAACCAATCCTCACAGGGCAGTTGCTGTAGCCCCCTGACGATTTAGATTGCTCTTTTCTGCACCTTTTCTACAGTATTCTTTTTCAGGTGCTGTGACCAGAACTCAACACAGTATTCCACATGGGCTCACCATAGATTTGTATAAGGGCAGTATGATAATGGCAGTTTTATTTTCTATTCCTTTTCTAATTATCACCATCATGGAATTTGTCTTTTTTCACTGCAGCTGCACACGGGATCAATATTTTCATCAAGCTATCCACTACTATCCCAAGATCCCTTCCTGGTCTGTTGCTGCCAGCTCAGATCCCATCAGTGTATATGTGAAGTTGGAATCTTTTGCCCCAATATGCATCACTTTACACTCACTCACATTGTATCTCATTTGCCATTTTAATCCCCATTCCCCCAGTTTGGAGACATCTTTTGCAACTCTTTGTAATTAATTTTTGGTTTAACCACCTTAAATAATTTGGTGTCATTCCCAACTTGGACACCTATTTATTGACATCTTCAAAGAACTTTAAAAGGTTAGTGACACCTGTTAATATCACAGGTGAAACATAAAGTGGGTACAGATGTTGCTTTCCTGTCCCAGATACAGATGAGATTTTGCAAAACACTTAATGCAGACACTTGAATTAGCTTGGAAAACCTCAAATTTATATTCTACCAGCTCTGAATTTTAGAACACTTTGAAAGGCAGGAACCAGTACAATAGCTATACTGCTTGCTTGAGCCTTAAGAAGCCAGAGTATAGGCAATCTATCTATCACTCTTTCAACCCACAAGTTGATGGCTGATAATGACCAACCACCCCCATGATGGCTGCACACCTCCACAGACAAAGGTTTGAGACCGGCACCAAGGCAGGCAGCAGGTGGCTCCATATCTATACCCTTTGTGTTCCTTGAATGATGACATCATTATGCCACATTATTGCATTTAGGTAAATATGATATTAATATAGGGAACTTTGGGTTATATTTGGGTATAATAAAGCTTCATTGTTATGGGTTCTTCTTAACCAACGTACATATTCCTGGAGAAATTTTTTATTTTTATTTCAAATTTTCAAAATCCTACCGAATTTAAAATTATACCAATTTCTTCTAATTTTCTTCAAATTTTCAAAATCCTACCAAATTTAGAATTATGCCAACTTCTTCAACCCGAAAAAAAATTCTTTTTAGTAATACATTATCCATGACATCAAGTGTACTCACGTGTACTGTAACTTGAATTCTACTTCCAACTCTTCGCGTGTCTGGAAATAGAGTGGGGGGGAAAGATGATACTCATGCAATACTTTTTTCCCTTTTCAGGGGCAGTTAATAATATTTTATATCTTGGCATTTTTCTTCCATTCTTCTACCTAATTATTAATCACTGGGTGCATAAAAATTATATATTTTTGACAACTCCTCTTTCCATTTTCAAATTACTGCCAACACTGGTTATGATGTAAAATATGGTTGTTGAGCACCAGGTGGAGCCTGGAGATCTCATGGAATTAGAGCTGATCTCAGACAATAGAGTTCAGTTCCCCTGGAGAAAATGGCAGCTTCTGAGGATAGGATGTATGCGCCTATACCCCATTGAGGTCCCTCCCGTCCCTAACCCTTGCCTTCCCTGGGCTCCAGCCCCCATATATCGAAGAACTTCCCCACCTGTCATAAACAACCCTAGGTATAAGACCCTTTCTGGTAGACTCATTAGGGTTGCTTCCCATTCATGATTTCTATGGATTCTTCATATTTTAAAAGTTGATTATGAAGCAGAAAACTTATTATGGAAACTGCATATTTTTGTTGAAGTAAGTAAGGTAGAATTGACTCTCTATTTAGTGCTGCCTTCAATTCCAAAAATATGTGTTTAAGAAATAGGGATACTGAAGACAGCAAAGAAGAGCATTACATTGAATGTTTTCTAAAAATACCATGTGTGGGTTGGATCCTACCAAGCAATAGCAGAAGAGAAATTTTACTTGAAGCAGCTCTGTTTGCTCAAGACATTGCTTTAAGATCAAATAATATATTTCCCATTGTTGCTATGTACAAAAACCAAAAGGCTATCATTACAGTACATTCTGGAGGCATGGTATGATTTGACTGAAGGAAGTTCATTAATGGAAAAGGGAGTTGCTAAAATATACCTTGAGCTATACCTTGGGCAAGCAGAAACACAAGACAGAACAAAGTCAAGTTAATTAAGCAAAAGGAATCCATGGGATCCAACTGAGTGTTTTGTAATATAATCTAACGGGCTGTAATAATCATTAAGCATTAGTGACTTGTTTTACAACTTCATATTTTATTATCTAATAATGTGATCAAAACTCCACGATTCTACGAGATTTCAGCAAGTCCTTTTATGTCTTCTTCATTTTGCCTCAGTGATAAAGCAAATGCCTGGAGAGTTCATAATTTCCTAGATTAAAAAGTAGTAACTTTTTAAAACTCTACTTAAATTCAGTTACAATTAAACTCAAAATCAGAGCTCCATTTTTCAAAATAGACAGCTAGACAAAGAGATACAATTATGGGCTCACTTTACTTAAAAATTATAAACAAACCCTTCTAAGCTTCTACTTCCCAAGTTCTTGAGACTTAACACCATCAATTTGTTAATACAAAAGCTAGCACACATTGGTGAAATCTAATATAATTCAAGGCATGGCAAATCTAGGCATGCCTTTGTTTTGTCATATATTTCCCACTCTAATATTATCACTTACTTGTGGATTCAATTTGAAGGTGACACGACTAGTTTTTCCAGGATGCAGTTTGGCAATGTCAAAGAGAACTGTGTGGAGGTCATCATCTTTGGTGAATGTATCTTCATCACAGATTTTCAGTTCCAGAACATTCTAGTAACAGAAGCATATTCTGGTAACAGAAATTTTTGGAAGTCTGTATTTTGAGTTTCAAAGAACCCAAGAATGAAATCTGCAGGCCAGGATATACATTTTCCATTTGCTTAGGTGTAAGAGGAAGATAACGGCCCTGGAACATTTAATTTAATTTTATTTACTTCATTTATACCTGATGATGATGATGATGGAGAGTACCTTCAAGTCATAGCTAACTTATGGTGACCCATGGCGGGGTTTTCATGGCATGAGACTAACAGAGTTGGTTTGCCATTACCTGCCTCTGCCTGGTCTTCATTGGAGGTCCCCCATCCAATTACTAACCAAGGCTGACCCTGCTTAGCTTCTAAGATCTGACAAGAACAGGCTCACCTGGGCTATCCTGGTCAGGACTCATTGATACATACTCCACCTTTTTCCACAATGGAGACATAAAGTGGCTTACATTGTTCTACTCTCCTCTGTTTTATCCTCATCCTTTGAGGTAGATTAGGCTGAGAGTATATGAATGCTCCATGGTCACCCAGCATGCTTATGTGGCAGAGTGGGAATATGATAATAATCTTAATAACCTTGTGCTTATATACGGCCCTCCAGGGCAGATTAGTGCCACACTCACAGTAGTTAACAAGTCAGTGTCATTATTATCCCCATCCCCACAACACACACCCTGTGAGTTAGGTGGGGCTGAGAGCTCCCTAAGACAGTTGTGATTTACCCAAGGTCACCAAGCTGGTTTCAAGTGGAGGAGTGGGGAATCAAACCAGGTTCTCCAGATGTGAATCCTGCAGTCTTAACTACTACACCAAACTGAACTTGGAGTCTTCCAGATCCTAATCTAACACAAATCAAGTCACAGTCATTGGCTAGGATACAGAGAATTCTGTATTAACTCTGAGCAAATTCAGTGGGATTTTTCACTTTTTTCTTTTGAACAGTTTTAAATTGTATTTCGATACATTTGAACATCTATTGAATGCTTTAGCCACACTTTCTGGCCCATCATTTGGAACTTTTTGTACAATCCTAATGATTAGTTATGGGCATCTACCCAAGAGATCCACTTACAGTGGTATCGCAAGAAAGCATGCTGCTTCAGGCCAAAAAAAACCCTTAGTAGAGGCACAGGAACTTAAAGATTAGCACATGATCACTAATGAACAGGGCTGTTAAGACAGTAGATGAGGTGATCAATAGGCAAAGAACTCCGGTCAACCTGGTGGCCCATGAAACTGGATAAATCATGTATTTGTATTATTTTTGTTGGGTTTGGATGGTGAACAGAGGGGGAGAGAGAGGTAATCTTTGTCTGGGGACCCATAGTAGCAGTCTTGGCAATGAAACAAAAAAAATTATTGAACCACTGAAGAATTTATAATATACATTGGCTTACGAAGTTTGCTTTTCTCATATAATATATATTTCCAGAAAGAGTCATTATTCATAATTTAAGCCTGAATAAAGGTAAGAAGTATAATTTTAATCAGCAGTGTTTTACATTTAGGGCATTTCTCTTATGTGTGAAAAATAACAAAAACAAGTACTCAAATTTTGCCTGCATGTTGGCACACAGCATGAGAGGGATTGGTGGAAACAGCAGCACCCTCTTCTGCAAAGAGAAATGCCATTCCATTGGAGGTGACTGGTGGCTGGAAACATGCTTATATTTTTATGCATGAAAAATATCATTGAACCTCAGTAAAATATTGTCTGTCCTAAACAATCAGCAGCAGCAGCAACATTTATATGAAATTTTGCAGAGCCAGCCAAATAACATTACAGTTACCCTATTTGCTTTCACTACAGTCTACTGAGGCAGCTTAGGGCAAAGTCCAACTCTCTGTCCACAAAAGGGATAATAATCCTGGATGGCCAATTCATTTTTCAAAATGCTCAATATATATTTTTATTCTATAGAAAGATATTTTTTATGGGACAGAGACTAATAATTCTGGGGGTGTTGCTTTCCTTATTTACTATCTTTGTTTGCTTATTTTGTTAACAGAACCTGAGAGATCATCCACATTCATGACACCACATAGACGGGATCCATGGTCATACCTTTATACGACTGTCAATCCTGTAGCAGAATGATTGATTCCACACTGGATTTTTACTGTTGTAGACAGTTGCAGTTCGGACATTTTCAGAAGAAGCAGTCGGTAGTGACACAGTCACATAGCAATCGGACTCCGTAACTGTATAAGAAGAAAGTTATTTATAAATAGCAGTCTCCTGATATTGGGGCACTTAGAACATTTTTTGGTTCGGTGGGGCTTATATAGTCTTGAGAACCAGGCTGGTGTATGCAAGATTAGTTAAATATGCACAACAGTCTTTAGGTGGTACTGTGCAGGGAGGCATGATGGTTTGAGAGGAATAAAAGTAGTCTTGCATCACCACAGAACCTGGGCTTTCTATAATGTCTGCTTGGTGTCGCAGTGGACCGTAACCACAGTCTTAATGCAATGGAGTCCACCTTGTTTCCCCAGCTACAGCAGTCATAATCTGCATATCACAGTTTCTACAGCAACATACAAAAAGGAGGTTTGGAATCAAGAGAACTCACAGGAGGAATTCCAAACACCTACAAGTGCTTAAACTTCACTTGCCCCAGGGATAATCAGGCCATTGTTCCATGTCTATTAACACTTGCTCTATTTTCTGGTTTTATTCTGCTATTGAACTTGGTTTATTAGTATTACACCCTCTCTGACTGGAGGAGAAGCATCAGCCTGGTAGTGTATTTACAACTAGACATGGGCACGAACAGCATTACGAACGGAAAAAAACCACAAAAAGCCCATTCTTCTGTTCGCGAACAAGCCGTTCATGAGGCCCCGTTCATGGCAGGCAGCAGCTGATAGTTTAAAGGGATCTTTTAAGGGCCACGAACAACGAACATGTTTGTGAACAGGGTCATGTTCATTACTGTTTGTTGTTTGTTGTTCGTGGATGGCAACGAACAACAAACAGCTTGTTCGGGGGCGTTTTCCGTTCGTACCCATGTCTATCTACAACTCTGTGCTCTAAGACGCCTCTCACCATGGAGGGTGCTGAGGGTCCAGCCCCAGGGCAGAGATGAAACTTAAAACAGAACAGCTACTCCTGGCAGAATGACCAAGGCAGCTCAACATAAACTTATCTAGTAGCACCTTTAAGACTAACCAGCTCTATTGTAGCATAAGCTTTCGAGAACCACAGCTATCTTTGTCAGATGCATCTCGGCTCTTTACCGTTTTGCAACTTCAGACTAACACGACTAACTCCTCTAGATCTATCAACATAAACTTATGATCCATTTACGATATAGCCCCTTGTCAGACTACCAAGAACTATTATAAAACTCATACAAGGCTAGAGAGAGGAAGGGAGGCAAGAAATATTGGATGTTCAGTTAAACATGGGTAGGTTAGCTACCTCTGGATTGAGAAATTCCTGGACACTTGGGGATGGAGCCTGAGAAGGGTGGAGTTTGGGGAGTGGAGAGACATTAGTGGTGGGATATAATGCCATAAAGTCCACCCACAAAAGCAACCATTTCTTGCAGGGGGAACTGATCTCTCAGTTGTAATTCCAGTAGATCTTCACACACACACACACACACACACACACACACACACACTGTAGGTTGGCAACTCACACACACACACACACACTGTAGGTTGGCAACTCTAAATATGGGCCCTATTTCAAAATAATTTGTTTGCTTTGCACATGGACAAAGGGTGGGTGGAAGGTTTAGGGAGCTATTTATTTATTTATTTATTTATTTATTTACTTTGGATTTATATTCCACCCTCCTCACAAAGGGCTCAGGGCGGATTACAACAATTTAAAAACATATTAGAATTAATTTATAGAATTAAAACCATAAATAGATTTTTAAAAAGATTTAAAAGAGAAATTTACTCATAAAAATACACTAATTATAGTGCATGCCTTGTCCCAGGACTCCCAAATCCTTGATACATCCAGGACTGCAGGGTAGGGTTGCCAAACTCCAGGTGGGGCCTGGTGATCTCCCAGGATTGTAACTCATTTCCAAACTACATAGATCAGTACCCTGGAGAAAATGGCTGCTTTAGAAGGTACACTCTATGGCATTATACAGCGAGGAGATCCTTCCCCAAACTCCACCTACCCCAGGCTCTATCCTAAAATCTCCAGGAATTTCCCAATCCAGAATAGGCAACTATATGGTAGGCATAGACCTTCCATCTTCAGCCCATTTCCAAATACTACCCCCAGATGAATTTTAGTTTAAGCAAGTATGACTTCTCTGAATAAGCAAACTCAAAAAGGTTGCACTGGATCACCAGTCAGAGGAGAAACAATTGAATTTGCTTGTGTGTAATGTGCATAGAAGGAGAGAACAGTATCTTTCCTATCTGCACAGATAAAATTGTTCAAAACTGTCAAGCCTCCCTGCCAATTGTCAGTTTTGCCAGACATGTGAGAAATTGTGCAAGTGCATCACATGCACACGCTTTTGGTGGGCAGGATGATGGCACTTGAAGAGGTGACATTGTCAGCCCGGCAGGAGCTTGTGCACGGCATGCTGGCCCAGGAGGTTTTTTGCTTCCCAGGCCCCTTCCCTGGGCCTTTCCCCACCACTGGCCAGGCGAGTGGGGGGGGGGGACAAAGACCAAGAGTAGAGGATCCTCTGCTCCCACTGGGGACTGGCAGCTCTCTGTACATATAATGTTACCAAATTTGCACAGAACATTGTCCTCCCTCAAATCTAAAGATTTCAAATTTCAAGCAGATTGTACAAAGAGGTTCAATTTTACCGATCCCCTCAAAGTAGGTGCCTACTGGTGCAGGTACACTGAAGGGCAGTAGCGTGGCAGATCTGTCAAAGGCAAAGGCCCAGATCTGGGGAGAAGCCTAGCCCTACTTAACTCCTGAAAGGCCCCAAGTAGGCTTGCCATCCCTCTGCCCCCACCTGCCAGCTCAGCTCATCAGGCTAACAAAGGGGGAGGCACAAGGGAAGAAGTGCATGCACACACTCACATGCTCCCCACCATGCCAGTGATAGAGGAGCCGCTGGGCATGCTGAAGCTGAGCTCAGTAGACATCGCCCATTTGAAGGCAATTTCTACTGAGCTTGACTTCCAGATGCCCTGCAGCTCCTGTGTCACATTCATTTCTGGTGTGACAGAGTTGCCACGAGGTGTGATGAAGTTGAGCTGAGGCTATTTCTACTGAGCTCGGTTTCAGCATGCCCCATAGCTCCTCTGTTATGTCAGAAAATGACATTATTTTCTGGAGCTACACAGGAGCATGCACATGGGAGAGAGCAACCCCACTGCCCCCGCCTCCGAGCTACCTGCACCCCCAGTTTGGACCCTGAGACCCCTGGCAACCCTAACCCCAAGAGGCAACTGAGCTTCATGAGTGCTTGAAGCCCTGAGACAGGCTGGAAGGGTTCAGAGACCCCCAGGCAAGGGGGGCAGGATCTGGCCCGAGAGCATGGCCTATCCAAGGGATATCCCCATGGTAGAAGGTACAAAGGCAGGCTGATCAAGCAAGTGAACTATCACCTGGTAGCTGTGTGAGCAAAAACTTTTTGTATAATAGTAAAGAGTCCAGTAGCTCCTTTAAAACTAACCAACTTTACTGTAGTGCAAGCTTTCGAGAACCACAGTTCTCTTTGTCAGAGAGAACTGTGGTTCTCGAAAGCTTATACTACAGTAAAGTTGGTTAGTCTTAAAGGTGCTACTGGACTCTTTACTATTTTGCTACTACAGACTAATATGGCTAACTCCTCTGGATTTATTTTGCACAATGTTAGCATTGCGCATGTTCCAGGTGACTGTTAATGAATCACAATGCAACACATTTAAATCTGCACAATGAATCACTTAGTGGCTGTAATTTGCAATAGAATCATAACAAGTATTGTCCATTGACTTTCAAATGGAGTTGTGTGCTTAATTCCTTGGCTATTAATTTTTTAAAAATCCTCCCCCTATCCCAAATATGCTTCAGTACTGATATCTTCTTACAAAATCCTGGTAGATGCATGCACAGGCAAACTGGGTAGCTGGGAATGCAGCACCCCGGTACCTAACTCCATGCCAGTTCCATGCCAGTTAATAGATTTCATGTCACAAATACCAATTCATCACCTTATTCTTCCAAACTTTGTAAAGAGCAATATCTGCTCTGTTTATTACAGAAAACCATGTAAACAGAGGACATTGGATAACCAAGAGAACAATTTTAAACTTTCTGGGCCAGCTGCTATGTGTAGAGCCCCGGTCTGTTGATCTTAAGGAAGTTGAAAGGCTTCCTCAAACTCCTTATAATTTAAGAATACTTCTGAAGTTCAGCAGTCCCACAATTCCAATTATGCTTCTTAAAATGCAGAAATGTTGGAGTACCTTCGAATCTCTGCTAGCAAAGTTTTTTTCTGATAAATGTGTAATCTCTCATTCCTCCTAAGCAACATTCCTCCTTCTGCCTTTAATTATGATGACTCTGTGTTAGCTAGCAAGACAACGCCAACCTTCCCATTCACTGCAAGCAGAGAGAACCTGGCTCACAACCAACTGCTACTGTGCAAGAAAACTTTTCTATTGAAACACACACAGATGTCCAACTTTTCTAAAACTCTGCCTGCAGGAGAACATAAAGATACAGAATCAGTCTTGCTTGGTTTAAAGAGATCTATTTAAAATCTGCATTTTGAGAGCTGCTCCATTTTTTAAAAAAACTATGCTAAAAGTTGGGTCCAAGGAAAGTCTCCTATCAAGATGAAGTTAAACCTCAGTCACAAGAAGCTCTCTTAATAAATGTTGACCTAAGTTTAAACCAAGACCTTACAGATAGTTATGCTAACCCCCCAAACACTACAACATTAAACTCTGAAAGAGCAGATACTCTAATAGACCTCTGCAAAAATAATTCTCAGTCTAGATAAGTAAAGAAAATTCTTCTTGACAAGTACATTGCAGTGAAAGTGAGGGAGAAGCTATGGGCCCTCCTATCCTGACTCAGCTCCTGAGTTGCTATTCCTAGCAACTCAGGAGCTGATTACTTTGCAGCAGCTCTTCTCAGATCTTTGCAACTTATCAGCGGATCAACAACCCACTACTCGAGCAGAAAGTCTGTAAATCAAGGCAAAGGCTGAAATTGATACTCAATCTACGAAGAAGGACCTTGTACCAATCCCTTTGGGCTAAGGCCCAAAAATTCAATTAAATTCCTAATATGGAACATTGCAGGCTGGACCTCCAAGAGAACTGATGACTCCTTTAATTCTTTTTTGGCCCAACAAGACATCATAAAGACCCACTATCCATAGCTAGATTTACAACAAACAACCTTTTAGCCATACCAGCAGAAAGGAAAGGAAGAACCAAAGGAGGCTTGGCTCTTCTTATAGCTACAAGATCCCATGTGACATTTACCCGACTGATATCTTCTGAATGTTGGGCTCAGGCCTGCATGGTCCAATATAGGAAACAAACCTTCCTGATTATAAATGTTTACCTTCCATCCTATGGCACCAGAAAATGGGCACATGAGGTAAAGGCCAGGTTTAAAATTATTTAGACTCACTGCTCACTTTACCACAGACAAAGCAATGCTGCTTCAAAATGCTGTGATTTCAGCAAATACCACAGACACTGTGATTACAACATATCAATGTCTTATCTTTGGTTGGACGCAAACCCTTCCAAGAAAACCTCGTAACCACAATATCCAACTATTAAAGGAAATAAATCAAAGATCTGATTCAATGCAGATTGTTATGCAGCAAAAAACAATCTAATGGTCAAATTTAGAGATAGCCATGAACAGGAAAAAACGAACATGATGCTTGTTGTTCATTGCCATCCACGAACAAGGATTCACGAACATTGACAAACATGACATGTTCACGAACATGTTCGTAGTTGGAGGTTCGTGGGAGCCAGAACAGCCCCCTTGGGACTAAGCTGAACTTGAGCTGGGGAAAGGAGAGTCCATGGGTCTCCCCCTTTCATGTCATTTTCTTTTCACAGTAGGAAAAACTGGATTGTCTGCTGGAAGCTAATTGAGGAGTTACAAACTGACCTTCCCAATGTCCAATACCCACCAAATTTGCAGGGGAAATAGTCCTCACTGTCCTCTGAATACTTCCCAAGTTTCAGAGAGATTGGACCCCGAGAAACGCATGATCCATGGGTCTCCCCCTTTCATGTCATGTTCTCTTCACAGTGGCAAAAATGGGACTCTCTGCTGGAAGCTAATATGAGGGGTTACAAATTGACCTTCCCAATGTCCAATACCCACCAAATTTGCAGGGGACATAGTCCTCACTGTCCTCCAAAGACCCCCCCCCCCAAGTTTCAGAGAGATTGCACCTCAGGAAAGGCATGATCCATGGGTCTCCCCCTTTCATGTCATTTTCTCTTCACAGTGGCAAAAACGGGACTGTCTGATGGAAGCTACTTTGAGGGGTTACAAACTGACCTTCCCAATGTCCAATACCCACCAAATTTGCAAGGGACATAGTCCTCACTGACCTCCCCCCCCCCCCAAGTTTCAGAGAGATTGGACCCTGGGAAAGCCATGATCCATGGGTCCCTTTCCTGTCATTTTCTTTTCACAGTGGAAAAAACTGGACTGTCTTCTGGAAGCTACTTTGAGGGGTTACAAGCCAGAAGGAAAGCCAGAAAGAGCTCAGGCAGTCCATGCCTATGTTGCCAGGGGAATTGATTGAAAGGCACCAGACTGTCTGTCTTCACGAACAGCTGACAAACAAAGAGGGCTTGGAATGAACACATGTTCACCAGGAACGGAGCCTGAGTCACAAACAGCTTGCTCGCGAACAGTGGAATGGGCTGTTCATGGTTTTTTTGATTCATATTGCTGTTCATGCCCATCTCTAGTCAAATTCCAGCAGTATAGGTTAAGTAATGCACCTAAAATTCCCCCAGAGCTCAAAACCCTACAGCAGCATTACAAAAACCTATTAGCAGAGAAAAAACAAAGAGCACAAAGAGTCTCCTGGACCCAGATGATTCAAGCTTGTAAATCAAATAACCAGGCAACCTTTTGGCACTTAATCAGGGTTAAGCTCATACACAGCCCCTAAGGATAAGATGCAATATCTCTCCCTGGCTTTGGGAATCTCACTTTGATGCATCCTATTCATTTGAAACAGACTCACATACTTCTCTGGAGACCCAACTACAAAATCTTCCAACATGGCTACCAGTAACAGTTAATGAAGTAAAAAAACATATAAATCAACTGAGACCTGGCAAAGCCCCCTGCAAGTAATATATCTCCAGAGATGATAAAATGCAATATTGACTGATGGACCCAAATGCTCACTGAACTTTTCACTCACATCAATCTGTTGGCCCATATTCCTTCAGACTGAGGCCTTGCAATTATCATCCCAATATATAAGAAAGGAGAAAAATTGAATCCTGCCAACTACAGGCCAATCAGTCTCCTTAGGCTGCTTCCACACACGTTGGATAATCCACTTTCAATACTCTTTAGTGACGATTTGAAACTGATTTTCCATGTGTGGAACAAAAAATCCACTTCTAAAGGATTACGAAAGTGCATTGAAAGTGCATTATTCAACGTGTGTGGAAATGGCCTTAGTGTTGTTAGTAAACTACATTAACTGACTAGATTGAGAAAATATATTGATGAACAAACAAGCAAGCTTCACAGCTGGCCATTCTACCATAGATCAGTGCCTGTTTTGCACCACCTTGTGGAGAAGTACAGCTCTAAGCCAAATGGAGCGCTTAATGCTGCCTTCGTGGATTTCAAAGCAGCATTTGATAGCATCCCCAGGAATAGTCTGTGGGCAGAGCTTGAGAACTCCTCATATGATCAAAGACTCTACATACTTATCCACTTTCTACATGAAAGAAACTTCCTAGAAGTCAGATGCAGTCCTCAAGGCCACCTCTCCAATAAGATCCCACTTGACAAACCATTTAAGCAGGGTTGTATCTTGGCCCTTCTACTTTTCAACTCTTTAGTGCAACCTTTAAGAAGCCCAAGATTCCATTCACCAAAGCTTGCTGACAAAGCAATACCTGCCTTACTATACACAGATGATATTGTCATCTTATCCCGTTCACAAGTGGGCCTCAGGAGAGCACTCTATACCTTTACTACATACTGTAAAGAAGAGCAGCTTGTGATTAACTACCAAAAAACAAAAGGTCTCATTTTTACCAAAAATCATCAAATCCACAGATGGCAAATAGTGAGCCCTAACATCAAACAAACAAAAGCATTTAAATGTCTTGGAATAGTCTTCCAGTCGTCTGGACACTAGGAGCCCAGGCATTGTACATCGCAGAGACTAGCCATAGAGCATCCTCCGCTATTCTGAGTTTCCACTTTACCAAAGGAGCCTCTTTTATTTATTTAAGTCTTTCAAAGAAAGTTTGTATCTCAGATCTCATAATGTTCCCAACTTAGTATTTACAAAGGAAGGCACCTATTGGAAGCTGTACAATCCAAGTTCCTATGTAAGATTCTTGAAGACGCTCGGTATATTCCAAATGCCCTCCTTAGACTGGAGACTGTGCTGATCCCTTTGGAGACTCATATGTGGCTGCTCGCATCCACCTACTGGTTAAAAGTCATAGCCACCACCACTCATCCTGGCAAAGGGCAATTGAGGGGGAACTCCAGAAGCATGGCCTCTCCCCTAAGTCTTACTCTGTCTTGGGTCCCTTTCGCACTTATGGTTTAAACCATCATTTATGAGCATTCGCTTCAATTGCAATGGCTTCGGCATGGCATTCCCACATTCCACACTGTCCAAAGCAGTTTTGATTTGGCATCTTGTTTTTCATTTTAGACGGGTTTTGAAGCCTCGGTGCAGTTTCGGGTTTTGGGGGCTTTGCAATTCACATCACACCTTTTTTTTTTAACTTTGTAACATCACAATGTTGGAACCCATCCCCCCCTCCCATTTGCAGATTGGGCAGTCCCGTGCCCACTGGAGAGGGAATTGGTGGCAAAGTTCTGGGGGGAAACATGTACTTTACGTGCTTGTTCCACTCTCACTTATTTTTTTAAAGTAAAGCCAGGAAAGGTTAAAATGCTGCTGCTTCATTCCCTCTCAGCAGCTTCCCTGCCACTTTGTTTTGCAAATGGCTATGCAAAATGCTTGGTTTTTGTTTGTTTGTTTTACTCTTTGGCATTAACAGAAGACATTGAGAGGGAGGAGAAAGCAGCCATTTGACCCTTTCCTGGCTTTTAAAGCCAGGAGGAAAGGGCAGTAATGTTACAACACAGCCAAGTTACAACTCATTCCTGGCTTTGAAAAAAAAGAGAGTATGAGCATACCCTCAAGGGAGGAAGGAAAAAGCAGCCATTTAACCTTTCCCTGGCTTTTAAAGCCAGCAGGGAATGAACAGTAAAGTTAGGAATCGTTCCTGGCTTTGAAAAAAAATGAGAGTGCTTGCATACCCAGGATGAAGGAAGCAAATGGAGATGCAGTCTTATGATCTTAGCTCGCTTTACTGGTAAAAGTGACAGAAAGGAATTCAGAGAGCTGAGGAGGGTGGGAGTAATTAATTCTGCACAGACCAATCAGCTTCTGGGGGAAAGGGGAAGGGAGAGAAGAGAAGCAGAAGGGGAGTAGAGAGTTCGCACTGACATTAATTGGGCCAGATGCAAATCAGCAGTGGCTTCAGAATAAAATCACAATATGTCCACAGAGGGGAAAATCAGGGATACCGCAGACAAAAATCGGTTCTGCATCCCATAACTACCTTGCAAGTGTAAAACTCCTGCAAATATGGAAAGCAGAACAGATACTGAAACGCTTTAAAGTGACAGTGTGAAAAGCACCTTGGGTACAAAAAAGCAAAAGAAACAATTAAACAGCAGCTTTGGGATCAGGCCCTACAATCAGGGCGTATGGGATAAATGGCTGACTGAGCTTCAATAATTTTACTTCTTTGTCGGAGGAAGGTACTATCTCTCTGACTCCCACAATTTGCACTAATTGTTTTGGGCTCGCTGCACTGTATGTACCTCCCCTATTTTATTCTATTTTATTTTACTTCTCTTTCATTTTATTATTACTGTTGATTCTCTGGAGCTGATTTTATATCAAAATAAATTTTGATTGATCAATTGAGCAATATCACTGAAGTCCCAAGTTTACCAGCAAAGCAATATGCAAAAGCAGTCACAGTCCAACCTGTGTTAGCATATGCTTTCATTTCACTGATTTCAATCAGACATACAGCTGCTTCTAGTATTAGTTTACCTGTTTGTGTTTTAAAGTGATAGGTGCAGGAACCTCAACCAGGTTCTTTCATCCCCTGTATAAATGGCAGCAGGATTCTGAGGAGTTGTCATGGGAAGGAACTGTGTTGCGCTCCTGCTTGGGATTCTACTATTTATTATACAAGTGCAAATTTCTGTTACCGATATAAAGGAGCTACTCCTCTCCTAATGTGATATAGTACAGGGGAATCCTATGTAAACAATTTATAATGACTGGACATCCTGTTTATTAAGTGAAATAGTTAGGACACCAGTATTCCATCTAAGCACTTCCTTAACTTTCCATTGGAATGCATGTTGGTATATTTTCCTCCTTTTATTCTCAGTACTTTTAGTTCTTCCCAGTAAAGTGCATCATCCCAGCATGATTCCCTGCCTATGACCTCAGCCAAAGTAATGGGATTGCCATCAGTGGTATGTCATGACTTCATGAATACTGAACATTTGCATGAGCTGAGGTCTGGGTGAAGGATGCTCCTTCCTCCTGACTTGAGTAACAGGCACCTGCTGACTCATCTCTCAGTTGGATTTCTCCAAACCCAAAAAAGTAATAAACATTTTTCTGAAGGAATATTTTAATTCAGTTGCCATCCATAATATCTTTAATATATACTGCTGGTTCATTAGCCTTAGACCAAAATTTGCCAAAATTTCCAGTCTTTATTAGAAAAACATGGTAAGATATGTGCTTATAGTTATTTTATTTTTTTATTTTATTTTATTTATGTCATTTATAGTCTGCCTTTCTCACTGAGACTCAAGGCGGATTACACAGTATGAGGTTAATACAATCAGTATCAAGTAAGTTTGGAATTATGGTTACATTAAAATGAAGTTAAGCTAAAGAGCAGCCATGCAGGATGGGAAATTGAACTATGATGATAATATTTTCTTGGATCATTCAGCTATGGTAGGTACCCAGCTCTGTTGAAGCTCTATGGCCGTGTGAGCAACTCTCATATGCCCGTGAGAACATTAAGTGATTGACAGTGAAATCCTAAGCAGAGTTACTCTAGTCCATGGAACTTCCATGGAAAAGATTCATGCAACTGGGGTCCACCTTGTGTTTGGGTTATTTAAAAGTTCTCCCAGTTGTGTGAGAGTCCCTTATGGACATGTTTTCCACTTGGGAGACTTACAGTTCAGTCCTAACTGGGGTGGGTGGAAAGCACTCAGGGAGAGGACTAAGAGTTACACTGTTGTAACTCGCACTTACATGGGTATAAACCCCCCTCCACTGGCAGCTGGGCAAGGTGCTCTACCACTGCGGGCCACCACCACCAGCCATGCTTGGCAGCCAGATGGAGGTGTAAGTGCAGTGCGAGTTCCTGCGCCTGCACCGGAGGGGGTGGTCTGTGGAGCGAGCTGTGAGTTAGTCAGCTTCTAGGCCCAGGCACACCCCCTATGGTGGCAGAAAGTTATGCCATGAAAAAGGCGGCATACCCCATAGGCGCCCATTGAACGGGAAAACTCGGATCCCCCTCCAGAGCCTAGTGCTTCCCACATGACCCAGCAGAGTATAGGATGGCAGCTACCGTGGGGACCAATTCACATGCGCCCCTGTGATGGCTAAGTCCCCCTCTGCATGACCAATCAGCTCTCCAGGCACCCTACATAACTTTTGGCCAGGGCACCCATGAACTCAGGTAAGTAGGGAGGTGGCCAGAGGCTCTGCCTGGCAGCCCCTTGCCATGGGGAATTAGAGCACAAGGCAGGAGAGGGAACTCACAGTGGCAGGCCATGAGTGCATTGGGGGGACTTTGAGAAAATCAGGGAGTACTTTGTACTTGCTCAAGGGAAGAAGAGCTAAGTCTGGAATGTCTAACTAACAACTACCGCCCAAGTCCCCTTGCAGGTGTCTGAGGCACTGACAGGTAAGAAGGAGCTGGAGTGATGACTACCCCAGCTTGCTCATTTGTGCCAGCTGCCCCCCTCACCTGCACTCTCCTGAACACCAGCCTCTACAAGTGAGGCTCGCCAGTGGGAAGGAAGCAGCAGTGCCTGCCTGCCATGGAGGCAGTTGCCCAGGCAACTGCTCTTGACATAGCCATTTTGGGGGAGAGCCAGCTACCCATTTGAGGGCTCTAGTCAGACTCCCTCAGCCACGGCCCCTCCCGTCAGAGGAAGAAGTACGGCCACAGGTTGGGGTGACTTTCCCACAAACGTCTGTAGGAAGCAGATGAGTGGCACTGTGTTTATATTAACATGCAGCCACAGGTGCCCTACGGGGCCTTAGGATTGGGCTGTTAGGGAGCAATCCTAAGAAAATCTACTCAGAGGTAAGTCCCCTTTTATTGAGTGGGGCTTACTCCCAGGAAAGTTCTCTTAGGATTGCAGCCTTAGCATACAATCCTATGCCTGTGCCTGGGAGTAAGCACTATTGAACATACTAGGACTTACTTAAGCTGTTACAGTGCGATCTTTAAAAGAGTTGCATAAGCCCTATTTAGTTTTACACTGTCATGATAAAGAGCCCTATAGGCAGATGGTAGAAGATAATGTGGTCCATGTGGTCTGTGTTGTTTGAGTACTGTGCTGCCATGTGAACTGAGCTGTGGGAACCTGTGCTTTGATGGTTTAAATGAGTGCAAAATTACACAGTTAACCCCATTTATTGTCATTGTAGACAATATTATGTTAGGACTACTTTTTGTAAAGGTACCCCTTTTGTTCTGCTGAACTGTAGAATGTTGGAATCTCACAGTGCCATGACTTATTCTGTAATCCCATATTCTGTAAAGATAACAGCAGCTTCTTCTCTCGTTTGCTTTTGCCGCAAATAAGCTTAATCAACAGAAATATTATGGCAACAGCCATGGAGAAGACCAGCGGTTGGAATCCTCTGGATAAGCATATCAGATTGTGAAAATCTATGGGCTGGATTAGGTTCATAGGCCCCCATTTCTGTGTATTAACACATTTTATTGAAACATGGAATAACAACAAAGATACTCACATGGGTCTGCCTTCTGAATATTTCTGGCTCTTACTATTCTTACTGTGAGAAGTCTGAAAGGAGTTGCATCCCTCTGTTGGTACCATGGAAAACAAGATAAGCATCAGTTACGATTATGTTCACATAATACATATATACAATGAGATAATATGTCAGGGGGATATTTGACATTTTTACCTTGTTATACATGGATAATTTAAGAGAATGTATTAGAGAATTTGAAATAATATATAATATGAAGTTTAGATACCTCATTCTTAGGGCTGATACATACTATGGCATCACTCCCGAGAGCCCCACATGCATGCTTCTGTTCATATATGTATCTAATGCATTTTTATCCCATCATTCCTCCAGGGCTCTCAGAGTACCTTACATGGTTCTCCCTCCCCACTGCATTGTAACATTCATGCTGTGAAGTAGGTGAGGCTGAGAGAGTGTCACTCATCCGTGTCATCCAATGATAGATTTCCAGCTTCCACTTGGGAGACTAGAGTTCTCCTAGAATTACAACTGATCTCCAAACCACAGAGCTCAGTTCCCTGGAAGAAAGGCAACTTCAGTGGGTAGACTCTATGGCATCACATCCCCACTGTACTCCACATCTCCCCAGATTCTGCTTTACCCAGGCACCACTACAAAAACTCTAGGAATTTTTAAACTGGAGTTGGCAACTTTACCCAGTAAGCTGCACAGCAGAATGGGGATCTGAACCCAGTCTGACACTCTAACCACTTTACCACAATGGCTTTTGCAGGACTGCTCATGATGCCTGTTGCCACTTAACAGATAATTGGCATGAACACTGGTCACCCATAAAGTATGCTGTATACCAAACAGGTGATCATGCTCCAAACAGGTGATCTGTTTTGTCAGAGTACCAAACATCTAATGGCTTTTGCACAGCCCTAATCCAGCAAGAGACACCATGCAAACAGTCTTGTATTATGAATGCAGGAGGATTTTTCCTGTCCAGTTTTCTTTCTTTCTTTCTTTCTTTCTTTCTTTCTTTCTTTCTTTCTTTCTTTCTTTCTTTCTTTCTTTCTTTCTTTCTTTCTTTCTGCATATGTGAAAGTGTGATCTTTGTATGAAAGCTCTGACTGGATCAGGCCAATGATATTTTACTCTGTGTTTTTATCCTGTTGAGGTGACTATCCACCATTAGAAGTAAGCAAGACTCAAGATGACTAACCCTCGACCAGCACATGGCTCCAATTATTATAACACATGACAGTCCCTTGATGGTGGGTGCTAAATTATGACAGCATAAAGCAAACAGATTTAAAAATGTTAAAATGATAGTTAAGTGCTGGAGACTGAATTTTGGCCTGGGATAACTGAAAAACCATGTTCTCCCATACTGTCCAGCCCACCAGTTAAGATACACTTCCTAAACTCTGCTCTCTTTGCCCCCCACCTTGCACAGGTGAGGGGGGTGGCAACAGGAGACAGGGCTTTTCCAGTGGTAGCACCCTGCTCTTGAGGCTCACCTGTCAGATCAAAACATTTCTTTTTATCCAGACTTTTGACTAAGGGATTTTACTTTTTTCAGGTGTTTCAGGGTCTGCTTCTACACTGAGGAATATTTTTATGGATATCTTCAAGGCTGCTGTGTATTTTTTATGTTGTTCATTTGCCCTTGGCTTGTTTATGATGGCTTATTTTAATTATTTATGTTGTTACTAGGGTAATGGTTTTATTTCTGAGCCACTTCAGACAGGGATCTGGAGAGGCAGCACATACATTCTCTGAAGAAATGAATATGTATTTACCACCCCCACCATCCCAGTTCATGAAAAATGTGCTTAGGAGTTTCCATGTTCTGAAATTTTTATGTCCCTCACCTCAGATGTGGGTGGATGGGATTTTGATGGACAGCTGGCATTTTCCCACTGGAGGGGGAAATAGTCCAGGGTGATCAGAGTTGGAAAAGAAAGTAGACATGTTTACATACCTCCTCAGACAAAGAGAAAGGCCTGGATTGTCAGTGGTTTGTGTATATGCAACTATCAGAAAGGTTTAAAAATGACCTGAAAATGTATGGCATGTAAGAAACAACTAGTGCATTTGAAAAAGAGTTATGTACAAAAGAAGATCATTTAATAACTAGAATGTATAAATTTGTGTTAAAAATGGAAGCAGAAGAAGAACAAGTGACGGATTGCACGATTAAACAGGCTAAAAAGTTTGAATATATCCATATGGAGCAGTAGGAGAAAATGTGGAATTATGGTCTAAAATTTACATTGTGTTACAATCTGAAAGAGAATTTTTATAAAATGATGTACAGGTGGTACATGACCCCACAAAAATTAGCTAAGATGTTTAATGGGGTGTCAAATAAATGTTGGAAATGCCAAAAAAAATTAGGGTTCCTTCTACCATATGTGGTGGACCTGCCCCATTGCTAAAAAGTATTGGAAACAAATATATTTAACAATGCAAAAAATATTAAAGAGTAACTTACAATTAAAGCTAGAGATGTGTCTATTGAGCTTAGTAGATAATTCAATAGAAAGCGAATTTGGAATTTTGATTAGATATATGACAGTGGCTGCAAGTTTAGTCTACGCACAATATTGGAAATCGAATAAATTTCCAACAGTAGATTGTGGTGAGAATGATGGGATTTGGGTCTGTGACTAGGCTATTGCCACATGGATTCAGTTCAGGCCCTCTAATAAGAAGCTTCCAAAAGCCTCAAAGAATAGGCTTGGTTCCTTTCTCTGTAGGCTGATTTCCCGTGCGTTAACAATGTCTCCTCAGTAGACAATAGGCTTGGTTCCTTTCTCTGTAGGCTGCCAGAAGTCTTGCCCTCTCAAAAGGGGGTGACATTAAGTTAATCAGGACTAACTGACATCAAGCAATCACAAGAATTTCACTTCTTGTCTCTAAATTAGAACGGGTCATTTAGATAAGGAACCTCAACGTTACCCCTTATCTCATTTGCAATTTATATGTAGGAGCCTGGACTGGCAAAGTGTGAAATTCCTTTCTTTAACTTGTAGGAGATGTTCTGATTTATGGGACTAATTGTACTTTTCAGAAGAACAGAGTGATCTAACTGATAAGAGCCCCCCTGACGAAAACGCCTGGTCAGGGGCTATAAAAAGGGGTGGTGGAAAACCTTCATTGCTACACTTGCTAATTAGCAGTTGGTCTTATAAAAGTCCTCTGCTGTTGGCTTTGTAGTCCAAAAGATTTTGAATTAGGAGGGAGGAGGAGAGATCATATTAGTGTAACCTTTATCTCATATATTAAGTCTGTAGAGTTAAGTTTTTCTTTTGTGGTTTGAATTATAACCTTTGCCATATATTCAATAAAGCTTTAGACTTGGTTAAGCATCATTCCTTTTGTACAGAGTGCACTTCTTCTAGATAGGGACAGTTAGAAAGTTTATTCTCAGTACCAATCGAAAAGCCTTGGTAAGGGCAACTTGAGCACGGACCAGGGGAGTTGTGGGGCCCTAGGAGGTGGGGCCTCCCCAAATATTCTCGCGACATAGATGACTGGTTAATGAAAATATTGGAGATTACGGAAATGGCAAAACTAATGGAGTTGCTGAGGGATAAAACAACAGCCAACTTTGTGAAGACCTGGAAACCTTTATGGACTTTCTGTATGTAAAAGAGAAGTAAGAGTTGATGATTTGCGGATTCAAAAATTAGATTTGTAAGGCAGGCAATAAATAATAGGCTGAAATATGGAAAAAATGTGGATAAAGCCAAAGTTATATACTTAGTAAAGATTAGAGATGGGCACGAACAGCAATACAAACTTTAAAAAGCCACGAACAGCCCAATCAGCTGTTCGTGAGGCCCCATTCTAAATGAACAGGTGGTCATTGCAAGCCTCGTTCATTGCTGTTCGTCAAGCCAGACAATCTGGCACCTGCAATCAATTCCCTTGGTAACCGGAGGCAGGGACTGCCTGACCTCTGCCTGAACTCATGCTGTTGCCCTGGAAACCCCAATCTAAGCCCAATTTAGCTTGATAGGCAGGTCTTCCTTTCAAGTGTGGAGCTCCAAATTTGTTACAAGGAAGCAAAGAGCAGGGGGGAGGGGGGCTCCCAGCTCTGGCTTTGGAGAGGGAGAGACAGCTGCTGTTGGCATTTTGATAGAGAGAGTGCATTGGAGCTTGAATTTTCTTTGTGTGTGGTGGGATAGGGATCTACCTCTTCAAGTTCCAGGGCTGCTGCCAGGCTCTGGGCTAAGCTATTATTTATTATTGGTACCGTTCCTGCTGCCTGCTCAGGTAAGGTTTCTGGGAATTGTACGGTAGGGATCTACCCCTTCAGGTTCCAGGGCTGCTGCCAGGCTCTGGGGCCAAACTATTATTTATTATTGGTACATTTCCTGCTGACTGCTTAGGTCAGGCAGCAGGAAGGGATGTGGTAGGGATCTTGATGGCTGGAGGAGAGCCTGCTGGCCCCCACGAACAATGAACAACAAACATGTTCATGAACAGGTCATGTTCGTCAATGTTCATTGTTTGTTGTTCGTGGATGGCAAAGAACAACAGACACCATGTTCGTTGGGTTTTTTTTCTGTTCATGCCCATGTCTAGTAAAGATACGGGTATTATGGAAGAATTATTGATTATGTAATGAGTTTAAAGAAATTTTGTAAAATGTCTAAAATGGTATGTCTCCCTCGATGCTCTTTTTCATTCATTCTTTTTTTCCCCATGTTTGTTCTTGTTTCTTTATGTGAATTTTTGCTTGTTATCTGTTGTAATAAAATAAAAAATAATATATATACCTCCTCAGACACAGGACATCATCTCCATTATCTAGGTATTTGTTTCTGAGTGTGGGGCATCTGACAACTTTACTTCATGAAGGAAAATGCTTACAAAGAGAGGAAAATACGTAGGAGAGAAGCTAGTATAGTGTAGTGGTTAGAGTGCTGGACTAGGATCTGGGAAACTCATGTTCACTCTGCTGTGGAAGCTCACTGGGTGACCTTGAGCCAGTTATACTCTCTCAGCCTAACCTACCTCACAGGATAGTAATGAGAATAAAATGGAGGAGAGGAATATGATGTAAACTGTTTTGGTCCCCATTGTGGAGAAAGGCAGAGTGAAAATGAAGTAAGTAAATAAATAAATACTGGGAGAATAATAGGATTGTCATGACACAGGGCAAATAAACTACATATAGATTAAAAGTCTTCTTCTAATGCTATCTTTAGTCACAAAGGAATATTAACAAGATTCAAACATTGGCCATGATCCAGCTTAAATTAAAATAATAAACATACTGTAAATTTAAACACATTGTTAATTTAAATCAAAGTAAATCTCTTAACTTTCAAAATGATTGTGTCTGCTTAAAGGAAGTTTATAACCACTTTGAAGTAAACTAAAACCACATTAAACGTTGCCTATGAAATGATAAATCAAAAACACTAATTGAAAAATTCCAGCAACCAACAACACAACTGCCTCAGAGAAAGCATAAACAGCATGTGCTACAGCCAAGTATTTAGGATGCTGTTTAATTATATAGAATTAGTTAGGTAATCAATTAGACATCATTAATCCTTTCATCATCTGCATGTGTAATACATGAGTGGACACAATGCTCTATTGTACAAAAAATACACACCCTAAGAAATGTTAAATGGAAAGAGAGATACAAATAATGGCTGTGCATAAGCCCTGACCTGGGGCCCCAGTTTGTGGCCCTTGGGAAGTGGAGGTATGTGGAGTACAGTGGGTGCCATTAATTTGCTTGGTTGCTCCCAGCAGCCTCCAGGTGGGCAGGGCAGCAGCTTGCAGTTCAAATGCTGGGCCAGCCAATTGGCAGCAGCCTGGCCAGGCTTGCATGGGGAGGGCTTCCCTGCTGGTACAGCTAGAGGACAAGTCCTCCCTCTGAAACGCTGCTGGGGAGAAAGCCATGGAACCGACCATGCTTCTGGCACTGAGCTACTGAACTGGCTTCCCACCCTCATTGTAGGCATTGTTGGGTGTTGTATTGGCTCTTGAATTTATAAAAACTCTGCTTTATGCTATTGGTTATTCTATCTCAGTCACAACTTTGGGAATGGCAGTTTTGGCATTGGACATGGATCCTTTGTATGTTTCCTCATACATTGGGATCTTCTTAAGGGATCTTGGGGGTGATCGATTGCAAAGACAAGCCCAGTTAGGGGTTCTTGGGGCATGCTCACTTCCAGATGGCAGAGGGATGCAGAGGTTTGAATCCATGTGGAATCCAATAGCCCATTATCCCACCATTTCCCTCTTCAGCAGGTGGGCTGAAGCATGAGGGGGTCATTGGCCGGCAGGAGGGTCAGCCAATGCATGAGGTCTGCAACCTATGCGGCACCAATAAAGTTGTGGTCTTTTCTTAACTCCAACAAAGTGTCTGTGTCTTCTGTCATCTTGCGCTCACCCTTAAATTCCCCCTTGACACTAGGCCTTCAACCTTCATTTATTTCAATAGGGATTGTGCAGAATTCCCAATCAAGATCAACTGACATGAAACATGAAGTAACAGGAAATTGCACCACATCTGATTTAGCTATCAAATGTGTAAAAGCCACACAAAGAAGCATCTCCACGAGAAAGCACTTTCTATAGAACAATGAAAAATATTCTCACCAAGCTTCAACTTATATAATGAAGCCTTTATTTAAAATCAGTCATACCTCTTCGGTTACCGTAACCAGTATGGCTCTACTCAGGGGTCATTTCGTAAAAAAAGAGCTGCAGGAACTCATTAGCATAACTCATTAGTATATGCCACACCGCTTGACATCACCGGAAGTGTCATTGGCATAACTGATTTGCATATGCCACACCCCCTGACATCACTGAAAGTGTGTCAGAAGGCAACACCCAAGCCAGCAAAACACAGTTTTTAAAAAAATTAATGTTACAAGTGCACACTGTACATCTGGGGAGGGGGGACATAACGGTAACAAGAACAGTGTGTTTCCATAGTACTTTTCTAGACAGATCAGAGCTCACTACAGAGAACAAAGCCAGCAAAACACAGATACCCGGGATGGGGGGAGATAGCCCAGAGGAAAGAGGCGCAGGCCCAGCTCCGAGGCCACTGCGGCCTATGCGGGGCCAACTCCAAGGCTGCTGTGGCCTGCATGCGTCCTGCACTGGCTTCCAAGCTGGGAGGACAGGCCACACAGGCCCAAGTGTCCCGACTGACCCTGGGGCCGGCTCTGGAGGCCGCCTTGTGCCGCACACTGCCTCGACCAAACTGCTGGCCCGGAGGACAGGCCGTGCAGACCTGAGCGGCCCAGCTGGCCACAGGGCCAGCTCTGGAGGCTGCCACGCACCGTCTCAACTGGCCTGCAGGCTGGGAGGATAGGCCATGCAGGCCCAAGCGGCCCAGCTGGCTGCGGGGCCAGCTCACTGTCTAATCACCATTTATATAACCAAAGAATAGGCACAATGTAGTTATTGTCAAGCACATTTAACTTCTCATGAACAGCTTAACACTCTTGTTCAAATTAATTGGATTTAACAGTGCCAATTTACTTGTTCACACGAATTTGTTACTTCTACCTTGAGAATGTGCAGGGCAGTGGCTGGGCTCACAGTTAGGCAGAATTCACAAGTAGGTATTATTTTGTGTGCTCTCATATCAAGGTTACACACATAACTACAACAAGTTCCATGATCACAGGGATCTTTTTTTGAGCAAGCTGTAATCACACAAAGTGGACATGTGCACAACAACCATGCAGAGGTACCAATGATGCCTATAAATGCACATCCTGTGCCATTGAAGATCCACATGTTCCTAGAGAGCAAACACAGGGATGGCCATTGCTATGTCAAGTGAAATGATCTTGGGCATGATGGTGGTTCAGTATCATTATGTCTTGGCAAGGTATCTGTGAGAAAATATTAAAATACCAGCACTGTTCTTGCTATTACTGCTTAGGGAATAGTTATAGAAAATTACTTTTAATATTTCATAAATAAATAAAATGAATGTGATTACATATGTATTTGTAAGTTTTTAAAGACACATGCCTAGTGTCACTTGTGGATCCACCCTGCCTCCCAGGCCTCCTGCCATGCCTTTTACTAAGGCCAGATTCTCTGTTCAGAAAGCTCAGTTCTGTATCTTCAGTCAGACAATCTAGCCTTTCATTTCTCCTGTCCTTCCTTTCCTTAGACACAGTAAGAAATATATACATTCTTATGTAGGGGACCAGTATGTCAGAACACATGGTTTATATAAGGCTGTGGTTCAGTCCTCACTTTAGAGAGCTGCTGCCCATCAGAATAAATCAGTAATCCCTGGTGTGGTGCCTGATGCATGCCATGGTACCCTCCAGTGGGTTTTCTGGTGCCCATTTGCTTCTTCCTAAAGTGGATCTTCCTACAAAGCAAATAGCAGTTTCTGGCTTTCCTTCACCTTTCTTCAATCAAATAATATCACACCTTCATGATGATGGCATCAAATAGCCTTTTGATTTGTACAGGGCAAAAATGAGTTATTAATAGTTTGTCTTATGCCCAGAAAATCTCAGAATAGGACAAAAATGGCTACTTGTTGGAAAGTATTGTTGCATTCTCAGAGGAACATCCCACACAAGATGGTAAAAATCAAGTGATGCATTAGTTTAATGAGTTATCCTATGTAAATATAACCTCTAGCTTATATCATCCTGTGTCATATTTGAATCTCTTAGATCTGAAATTCAGTGAAAGCGGCTTTCTTTCTCTTTTATAGACCTCTGGGTACAAATCTTAAGCATTTCAATTCATTCCCATTATACAGAGTAGAAATGCCATAGATGAGAACATGTAGCTATACTATTGCAATTGCTAGGATTTATGCAAGTTTATTTGCATTTTTATGATGATTGCCTTTTTAACCATTTCAAAAATAGGAAGATTTATTTTAAATAAAGACTTTAATTAAACAACTGAGTGATTATTGTCTCGAGGGACATATGGCTTTCATTCTGAGCTTGGAATAGATAAGCATACTCCCAACTCTTCTCAGGTTAGGAGGCTGAGATCCACAAAAGGTGGCGATTAAAAAGATTCTCCTCTTGCCATGTATTTGTATGATTCAGAGAAGTTTATGTGTTGCTTTAATTTAGCCAAAGTGGTTTTAATCTCCACATGGCTATTTTAAAGTAATGCCCCCTCACATGTGGGTCTACTGCTCGTCACAATTTGACTAAGTAATATGGATATAGCAAGTTTCATATATCTATCTTGTCATTTCATTCCTGAAAACTACTGCTGAAGAAAAGGTAATAACATAGAAAGAAGAACTGAAAGCAGCAGAATGAAGTGGTAGAATGGTGGAATTGGCTATAGATGCAAATCATGTTGTGAATGCTTACTTATAGGGAAAAACCCTCCCTTTAAGTAACAACAACAACAACAACATGTGATTTATATACCACACTTCAGGACAACATGGTTTACAAAGTGTGTTATTATTATCACCACGACAATCACCTTGTGAGGTGGTGGGGCTGAAAAAAGCTCCAAGAAGCTGTGACTGACTCAAGGACACCGAACAGCTTCAAGCAGAGAAGTGCAGAATCAAACACAGTTCTCCAGATTAGAGTCCTGCTGCTCTTAACCACTACACCAAACTGACAAATTCTAGCACTTTAAAATTGTACGAGATGCAGCCCTAGTCCCTGATTTGTCCATTTTCTTCTTTCAGGGAGTTTTTTACATGATGTAGCATTCATAACTATTGTCCCACTCATCCACAGTCAAGTTTTATAGCATATTCTAACACTCCAAGAAACAACTTCCTCATTCTGCTTCAGGTGTAGACTATGCTGAAAGTCTTGGTCTCCTGTACCATAGCACAAATCTGCCCATTTCTGTGCATCCTTGGAAGGATGTCCATCAGAGCATTATAGCACTGAGCCTTCATATGCAGCATGCTGCTGCTGACCCAGATCAGGTTATGACGTTAGAACAACACAGGAGCCCATGCTGTTATGCAGTGTAATGATTATTGATCATTCTGGTGTTGTGATAATTGACACAGGAATGATCTTCAAATCAGACTGTGTGAATCTGTATTGTACACTCTTATTCAAAGGGAAGAAAATTCATAATAGGAAACATTTTTTCTGCATCAAAAACTCACTTTTTAAAGCCCTGGATGAAACTAGTCAGCTGCTACGTCTTTTAGCAGGCTAGGAGTTTGTGCCAAGTGATATAGTCATTGGGGTCACCAGCATGTTACAGATGTCTCAAAATATTTCACCTTCCAGACAAAACGGAAAAATGCTACTCCTATCTGTAACAATATTTTGCAGCATTTTATAATTCTGAATTTATTCTTAAACTCCTCAAAGCAGGAAAAGCTGTTTAACCTTGATTGTTCCTATATAATCCTACAAATTAATAAAGATTAATATTCTCACATGCTCTCATATTTCTATGCACATGATGAAACAAACTGAGAGAGCCAGTTTGGTGTAGTGGTTAAGAGTGCAGGACTCTAATCTGGAGAGCCAGGTTTGATTCCACACTCCTCCACTTGAAGCCAGCTGGGTGACCTAGGGTCAGTCACAGCTTCAGGGAGCTGCCTCAGCCCCACTCATTGTTGTGGGGATAATAATGGCATACTTTGTAAGCCTCTCTGAGTGGGTGTTAAGTCGTCCTGAAGGGCGGTATATAAATTCAATGTTGTTGTTTTTGTTGTTGTTAGAAAGACACAATGCAGAAGGAGTAGGTTTACCAGCCTCCAGGTAGACCCTGGAGTTCTCCCAGAATTATAATTGATCTCCAGACTACAGAGATCAGTTCTCCTGGAAAAAGCGGCAAATTTGGAAGGTAAAGTTAATGGCATCACATCACAGCTTAGCTTCATCCCCTCCCCAGCCTCAGCTGTACCTATGATCCTACCCCAAATCACCAGAAATTGCCCAATCCAGAATTAGCAACCTTAGTGGTGAGAGCACGGGAGCAGGAATTGAAATGACAACCCAATAGGGATCATAGCACATATTGATATAATGATACTGATAAACAAACGATGAAGATCACTAAGGATTTATCAAGAAAGGACATACTGAATTTGGAAGTACAGCTGTGGATGGGACTATCCATTCTAGCTGGCTCCAGCTGACAGCCCTTCTTCTCCAAGCTACCAAAGCCACCACTGAAGTCAGAGGTAGAACAGACAGCAGCCAGGCATCCTGCCATCACATCTGGACCCAGCTCTAGCTGAGAACCTTCCTCTTCCCAGTTACCAACAGCCACTAGCAGGGCCAGAGGGAAAGGATGCAGCTTCCATTGTGCCTGAATCAGCCCTAGATGCCTACTTCTCCCGGCAATCAACTGTGAGGCCCATGACAGAAGAGGCAGTAATCAGGCTCACTGAAAAAACAGACCCCACATACACCAAGTATCTTTTTCAATTATATTTTAATTAACATTTGTAGTGACTGAAAGCCAATTTCTGGCTGAAAGCCAGAGTAAAAAATACAATAAATAACACAACATTATTCTAATACTACTTTGTCTTGTTTGAAAGCTATAACCTAGCACCATCCCCAGACATCCTGGTACAGTTCAACTTTTGTTCAATCCCAGAATAGCGTCTAAAAGACCTTTGTCCCATTTTGTACATACCCGTCTTGCCAGAAGTCCTGGATTATTTGCTAGGCCCTGAAGAAAGAAAGAAGAAAAATAGATTTCATATAGCTACTAGATGCTATTATGAATTCCATAGCTACAGATATATTTACCCTTACTGAAATTATCAAGTATTTCATCTCTCTCACGTTATTTTGTAAGGTTTGGGCTCTGGCTCTGAGGCCTCATATGCCAGCAGAATAAAAAGGCACCTACATGTCATGCTCTTCCCTAGAAAGCCAAAAAACCACAACAACTCTTCCAGGTCCAGTATTTCAGAACCCCAAATTCTACCCAACACAGTTTCCCTACATTTAAAGGCACCTACAAAGATCTTCTAAACTGAATATTCACAATGTTGCTTAGCTGGGGGAAGGGGGAATCTTACCTCAGGTGAACTTGAATTTGCTCCCATAGTGGTTTCTGCTGCATAAAAGCCAGTTGTTCGAAGAGACACAACCCACAGCTGACAGTACTTTCTGACTGAAGTAGACAAGCAGGTGTTTTGTGATATGAATCATGACTCCACCTCTCTCTGAATTCCAGAGCTTAAATATTCCCCTCCCCATGTTCCTACTCATCTGAGTTAATTGAAGTGGAGGACGTTTGTGTCACTAAGATTTAAATAGCTAGGCTACTATGACTGTATGTCTTGGTCAATGAAAAGCATCCTTTTGACAATTCTGTTTGATCATAGAGGTCTGTTGAATGTGTTTACAAAGGAGATCTTGGAGACATCTCTTAGGAGATTAGATTCCTTCCTTTGGAAGTTCACCTAAGTTAGTGTTCCTTGTTACAGCTTGGAATCCAGAACGTTAGAAAGGATTAATACTGTAATTGCACACAGGACTGCCAAGTTTGATTGAAGTCTCCTGGTGAGGTAGAAAGAGATGATCCATTTCCTGATGGGTCATCTTCTGGCTACATATTTCACCATGTCATTGCTCCTGGGGTTTGCATGTGGTCTGCCTACCTCGGGAGACCAGTTTTCCCCATATTTCCCAATCCTTTAATACTTCATGTTGAATGGAAGACTGGCTCTTGAGCACCTTTGCCCTTGCATCAGACAAGATTGTACAGAAGATATGTAAAGAAATTTTGGATGAATGTTCCCTAGCTTTAGAATTTCCTCTCCTCTTGCCTGAATACACATGACTTGTGTATATGAAGCAACCACCACAGATAAAATACTACAGACAAAAAACTTTCATCCTTCCTAACTCCTCAGACAAATACTTTTCAATAGAGGCAGTCCATGCATTTAAGTATAAGTTACCAAATAATGACATATTGGCTTCATTCAGATATAATGACGATTGACAAATCGATGGTTGTTGTGGGTTTTCGGGCTGTATTGCCGTGCCGTGGACCACGGCAATACAGCCCGGAAAACCCACAACAACCATCGTTCTCCGGCCGTGAAAGCCTTCGACAATAGATTGACAAATCATTGTTAATGAGCCAGGAGAGTCCTTATACACTCTCTTTCCCTTCTATGGTTTAAAAATTAAATACTTCTGCTTCTATAGCAGACCATAATTTCTTGTTTCATTCAAACCACACAAAATTTTAAAACCATATAGAATAACTAAACTGGTTTGTCTCAGAGTATATCCCTGCTGCTGGGGAGAAGAGTCACTTTGTCTCCTTCAAAGCAACACTCTAACCACTAAACTACAGTTGTATTAAAAGGTCTCTTCTCTTCCTTAGCATTTTTCTTATAGGCTGACAGCCTTCTGACTGAAGGGAAGTCAGAATACTTATTTTCCAGGTATCAAGTGAAAACCATGGATCCCAGACATAAGACATTCATTTAAGCTCAGTCTTGAATTAGTCAAATATACAAGGATCACAAAGATTTTAAAAAGTTCCATATGTCAAGGATGTCCGAAGCAAATATGTATATATGTCATCATCCCATGAATCTTAAATCTAAAAGATATAATGCAATTTTAAGAATCTCCCCAAAGTACCTTCTGAAAGCTTAGATAGTCTCATGCAACTCAGGTCTGAGAGATTCAGGGATCTTTGGTGTGGAGCTCAATTACTTGAAACTCGCATGACCATACCAAAATCCTCTAATTTGTCACTTCCCTATGGTATGATATGAGTTCTTCTCTCAGCTGTAGAAGTCTCTCATGGAATACAATATTGCAAATCAGTGATCTGTTTGTTCTTCATACTATAAAATTTTATTCTAGGCATCAATCCAACTGTTGTAACTTATCTCTATTCAGGATGTACATGGAGAGCTGAGCAAGGAACTTGTTTTGCAAATATGAAAATAAAACAACTGGTAGGCCTGCTTCCCTTGTTTAACTAAAATGTGTTTCAGACTAGGGCTTGGGATAGTTTAGTGTAAGGAAAGGTGTTTGATTTTCAAGGGAAATTTCATGTGCAAAGGGAGTGGAAAGAGAGCCTGATCATCATCTAGGCTCCATTTCAGGATGGCAAAACAAAGTTTGTCATTATGTCTGAGCCAGGACACTGAGGGATGAGTAACAAAGTGATGGGCACACGTGTAAACCAGCTTTGTCTCCAGTGGCACCCATTAGTGTCTTCCAAAGATGCTACTTTCAATAGAACTATAGGCAATCCTCAAACTTTATATTAGGTCAGGGTGTGGTTTAAAATAATTAGTAACTTGAAATGTAATTTAATACTAGAAATTCCTCCAATTCAAATAGACTTGGGAGAAAGTATGATAATAAAATTTAGCATGTATGTAGCAAGCACACACATCCCTCTTCACATTGACAGAATCCATGGTCAAAGAGAGAGGGCATGAACAGGCATTTCCCGCCTCCACTGCCACACAATTGCCAGCTTGAAAGCACACCACCTACATATAGAGGCAGTGTCCATACGTATACTCCATCCCAGTGATTGACAATAGTTGGAAAGCAGCATCCTTCATCAGGGGAGGGAGTGCATTCATAGACACTGCCTCCACTTGTAAGCTCACACTCTGGCAATCCCATGGAGGCAGGGGGCAGTGAGGACCGCTCTCCTTCTCCACATGTTCACTCAACGTGCAATGGGGTCATGCGTACAAGGCTAGTGATTAAAGAGTTTAATATGCATTATCTTCTTGCAGTACTTGCGAAAGTCCTGTGAGTTAGGCCAATATTATTATTCCCATATGCAGGACTTGGCTCTGCTAGTAGCTTTGATTTCCTATTCCCTAGATCTTTGGCATGGCTGCTAAAGTATGCTATGTAGTAATGACACGAGACCGATCTGGATGCAAAGGCTGTCCCTCCAACATGGAGGCGAGTATTTTATTGAGGGCCAAGCTACACATGACGAATGACCCTTGAACAGCAAGTGTATTTCTCCCTGTTCACTTGCCCTCCACTCAATCCACTTGCCGTTCAAGTGTCATTCGTCATGTGTAGCTTGGCCCACAGAAAGCTTTCAGGAACCCGGAAAAGAGCAATGCCCAAATATGTCTATAGCAACAGTTACACATTTCTAAACCAGTCACAGCCAACTGAGCAAATATGCTGTGATCATGCTTTTGTCTTATCTATGAAGCATAGTGAGAGGAACACAGTGAACCTTAAGACATGTAAGAATTATTACTTAGAGTGTATGGGAATACTGTGCTCTGTGAAAGATGAGAGACTTATTGTGAAACATTTAAACTACTCCCTGAGTCTTCCTGTGTGGCATGCCAACTGACCAGGAGATCAGGAATGTAGAAATGTAAAGAGCAATTAATGGAGGCTGTGTGGCATGCCTACTCCGGCCTACATTTCACTCTGTTTTATTTATTTAATTAAAGCGGCAACAAAGGGCTGTTCTCAGCATCATTCCAAGAGCAATCTTCTTCATCCTCATCCTCACATCAGAGGATGTAAGCCAGGAGGCTGGGACACTAGATACAGAAGTGGTAACAGAATATGCAGCAGGATGTGGTTTTGGAATTACTAAAGCAACAAGTACATTGAATACATTGAATACAACAGCATCCTGCAATAAGCGCTATTAGAGCATATGCACCATATTGTACAATGGTACCTAAGAGGCCACCTGACAGCCAGCTCTATAGAGCTTTTCACCAGGAGGGTAAAACATCTTCTTTTATGGAAGTTTGTAAGTGAGATAGTTGTTGCAGTTGCTTGCTTACAGTTTTTGAATTATCAGACAAATTAAAACAACACATATTCCTTACAGATTCACAGTTAATAGCAGCTCTATTGTCTAAAACAGCATTGCAAAGTTCTTGTTGCTCAGAATTTAGTGCTGCTAAAGCTACAGAAGTATGATATAAGAAAGGGCTATTATGATACTGCTCACCAATATAACTGGCACTGAGAAAAATGAGCAGACCAAAATTAGGACACTTTATATATTCAACTCATAAATCTTATGCACATTACACAATATACAAAATGTACATGAATAGTTCTCATACACAAACAAACTTTCTAATGATTATCAAGTGTTTTCATTTAAAGTCCCAACTGAGGCCAAGCCTCGACCGTAATAGCCACAAGTCTTTTACTGTCTTTGTTGCGGTAATTTCATCGTCTCTTCAGCCTCAAGGTAAGTGGCAACAGACGAGGAATCCCTCATATCCAGAGAAGTAGTCTCTTAAGGAGGAGCGGTGAGCAACGAACGTGGGAGGAAAGCAAACAAAATGCTATTTATGCCCGACAAGCTTCCGGGTAATTTTGCTTGTTTCATATGTCACTTCATCAGAGGGCATTTGTCTTCCCACTATGCCAAGCTTTTCCTCTATGACAAAACATAAATTAACATAATACTAGCAATAATAACCACATCCATATCTGTAAACATTACATGCATGAAATTTCTTACAAACTCACCCAGTTCTCCAAAAGAATTTTTTACATGCTAAAGAGACAACCAGTTACCCAGTACACCCTTTTTGTTGCAATTAGCAAAATTAATATTGGAGAAAAAAAAATTCAATTCAAGGAACAGTACTACTTTCAGATTAAAGGGGTGGACATGGGCTGCGCGGCCGCCCCTAGTATAGCTAATTTGTACATGGGTGAAATGGAAGCTGATTGCATTTTGTCACCAGTGAAGAATCCTTTTTTTAATAACATTGAAAGGTACTTCAGATTTATTGATGACATTTATGTGTTGTATAAGAAGAAAGATGACATAGAGCAACTGTCAGACTGGATGAACCAATTGGATCCAAATATTGAATTCACTGTACATTATCATTCGTCTTGCATCAGTTTTCTTGATGTAGTCACCTTTAGAGATCAGTGGCACAGAATAGGGATCAGACCATACAAGAAGAACACTGATCAGAATTCATATTAGAGTTACATGTCTCATCATCCTAGATACCTAGTCCGGAATATTCCTTATGGGCAATTATTACGGATTAAAAGGAAGTCGACAGAGAAGAGAGATTTCGACAAGGGCTGTGAGGAACTGTGTCAAGAGTTCAGCAAGCGGGGTTATCCAGTCCACATTTTACATGAAGCTGTGGCTAGAGCAAAAGAGGTGAAGAGAGAGGATCTTTTAGTCCCTAAACCTGCTAGTTCACAGCATATGATTGCATGTTCCCTGGAATTTAGCCATTTAGCTATGGGGATCAAACAAATCATAGCAAGACATTGGCACTTGGTAGCAGATATTGCAGGGTGCCAAGATTTACCGAGAGTTGGATTTAAGAGAACCAGAAATATCAAGGATCGATTGGTGCACACCCGATTTTTCAAGAGAACGTCAGCATCAAATCTTCCAAAAGGACATTTTCCCTGTGGTAGATGCAGGGTTTGCCCCATGGTGTGGCATAAACAAGATATGGTAAATGATAAGAGGTTGGAGAGATTTGAGTTTAAGGCGTTTTCTACCTGCCAGACTGAAAAAGTTGTTTATGTGATTAAATGCCCATGTGCCAAACTATACATTGGCAGCACTATGCGCCCAGTTAGAACACGCATTTCAGAGCACATCTCTAGAATATGTAATGGGGTGATGGAGGCACCATTAGTAGAACACTTTGCCTCTGCACATAGTGGGGAATGTAATTTTCTGTATACCATCTTGCATGTATCTAATGGGAATGGATTGGGTAATACACAAAATGAATTATTAAAGAAAGAAGCAGAATGGATATTCTGATTAGGTAATCTACAACCAAAGGGCTTAAATTTAGAATTAGATTTGAGCTGTTTCCTGGGTTGATCAAGTGGTTATTAGTCCCATCCACAATTAAGTAATAGTGGTATGTATAAGTTGTTGCAGACCCCTGCCTCCTTATGAGCACACAACTTAATTACTTAATAGATTGCTTTGGCAAATGCATAAAAATTTATTGGGCATACTAGTCACCCCCCTCCTTCCTGTGCGCTGAATCTAGCATGTAAAAAATTCTTTTGGAGAACTGGGTGAGTTTGTAAGAAATTTCATGCATGTAATGTTTACAGATATGGATGCGGTTATTATTGCTAGTATTATGTTAATTTATGTTTTGTCATAGAGGAAAAGCTTGGCATGGTGGGAAGACAAATGCCCTCTGATGAAGTGACATATGAAACAAGCAAAATTACCCGGAAGCTTGTCGGGCATAAATAGCATTTTGTTTGCTTTCCTCCCACGTTCGTTGCTCACCGCTCCTCCTTAAGAGACTACTTCTCTGGATATGAGGGATCCCTCGTCCGTTGCCACTTACCTTGAGGCTGAAGAGACAACAAAATTACCACAACAAAGACAGTAAAAGACTTGTGGCTATTACGGTCGAGGCTTGGCCTCAGTTGGGACTTTAAATGAAAACACTTGATAATCATTAGAAAGTTTGTTTGTGTATGAGAACTATCCATGTACATTTTGTATATTGTGTAATGTGCATAAGATTCATGAGTTGAATATATAAAGTGTCCTAATTTTGGTCTGCTCATTTTTCTCAGTGAAAGCTACAGAAGTGGCATTAATAGTTTTAGCTAAATTGCAAGCCAAATGTCTTAAATTGTTAGCATTAAGTATAGCAAGAGCTGGAACCCCTATAAGAGAGGCTCCTAAAGCAACAGCTTCAGCTTTTTTAACAAGAAAGGTTTCTTCAGAGCATGTAGCATCAAGAGTAACTGTGATATTTACGAGAAGCAGTAAGCATGGCTTTAGAAGGTAAAGCAATAGCTAAACGACTTAGGTAGCAAAGAGAGTCAGACAAATTAGCAGGTATATAATTAAAAGTTCTTGAACCACAGGTAAAGAACCAACCTTGGGGTAATTGGATAAATGCAAATGCAAAGGAAACATTTTCTGTTTTTGAACAATTAATCACATTTGGTCCTACAGAAAGACAGTGAGGTTTGGATTTGTGCTTGGTGCAGTTCACTATTTGAGCGCAGACAGTTTGATTTGCTGATGAATTGGAAGCTACATAAGGAGTGTAAAGAGACATTGCAAACAATGGAAGTCGGGGCACAGTTGGACCCCAGTCACACATTTGAGTATATTTCATGTTACTACGTTTCAGAAACATGCTTAAAGACGTATCATTCAAAAGTAAGGCAAGAGGGGTACATACAGGAATAAGACAAGAAGCTAGCAATAAGTTCATGTCATTTGTTTGTTGCAGGCAAAAGTTGGAACTGTTCACTTGTGCAGCAAGCCGGGGGGCAATGCGCACGCGCTAGCGTTTGGACGCCTTGTCTCCACTCTCCCGAGGACATCTAAGTTAACAGCTTTAAAAGAATGTAAACTGCTGATTGAAACTGCTGAAACTGATTTACGAGACATCTGGCATAACAAGAAGAAGCTTGGTGAAAGAATAGGTGAGAGGATAACAGAACTTGTTTAGTTTTAAAAGGGAAGGGAGGACGAGCCGAGACAGAGATAACATGGCGGCTACTGTGAAAGGCTTATCAGAACAACTGGCACAATTTCAAGCACTAATGCTTGACTCCCAGACCAAAATACAAACTTCTTTAACTGAGCTAACAGCAGAAATGAGAAATTTGGACTCAGAGGTTAAATTGGTGGCAGGCATTGCATCGGAAGCCAAGGCTCTTGCGCAACAGAACAAAGTGGAGATTGATTCATTGAAAAAACAATACATAGACTTATCGGACCGTAATAGGAGGGGGAACATTATTTTATTTGGTATTTCTGAAGAAGTTAAAGCATGTGATTTAGAGCGGACCCTGGTGGAATGGTTATCACAACAGGAGCTGGAAATAGAAGAAGAAGATATTGAACGTGCCCACAGACTCCAAACAAGAAGAATGGGGGGGGAACCGCGCCCGGTGATAATGAAGCTTGTGAGGGAGAAGTTACAGCAGAGGATACTTAAAACACTCAAGAAAAATAAAGAGCTGACATTTAAAGGCAGAAGGGTTTATGTGAAGGAAGATTTTTGCAAAGAAACACTTTATCAAAGGACTCAAATGAAACCTTTTGCACAGAAACTTAACCAAAGCAACATTAAATTCAGCTGGGCGTACCCAGCATCCCTGGTTATTTACCAAGAGGGGAGGAGGCTTTGTGCGAGGAACCCTGAAGAGGCACGGGACTTATTAGAAACTTTGGGAGTAAATGTGAGGAATACTGAGCCAATCCCGATGGATGAAACGCATCAACCTCGGACACAGCAACCGGACTCTAAGGAAGGCCCACCTAACCGTCAGGACAAGAGGCCAAGACTGTCTTGGGACTGAGACATATTAAGGGAAGTATACAAATGAAATGAAATTAAAATAGTATTAAAATGGTTATTAATATAACTCGGGGAGTGGAGGGTGCATTTACCCCAGATGTGTAGAGAAGGGATGAGTACTCATCCCCAGCTCATGGCTCTACACAAGGGAAGGGGAGGGGGAGGGAGGGGGAAGGGAAGGGAAGTTGGGTATATAAAGGGGAATATCAAACTAAATATCGGGCCAGGGGAACAAAGGGAAGGTAAATCTGAGTTTGGAAATGGATAAAACGCTACAGGTGCTGACACTGAACGTCAATGGTCTGGGTTTGGATTTAAAAAGGTATAGACTTCTTAGATTTCTTAAACAACAGAATATAGATATAGCATGGCTCCAGGAAACACATAAAGCAAAGAAAGATAAAAGACCTTTATTCAGAGACCCTAATTGGGGGATCTTGGCAGAGGCACGTGGATCATCAAAATCAAGAGGTGTGGCAATTCTGGCCCACAAGAGGAATGATATAAGAGTAATAGAAGTGATAAGAGATGCTGAAGGGAGGTTCATAATGGTTAAATGCCTGGTTGAAAATAGATTAACAACATTGATAAACATATATGCTCCAAATACGGGACAGAAAACCTTTTTATTAAAGGTATTTAAAAAAGCGCGTAGCTTCTCTGAAGGAGAGGTAATTTTGGCAGGAGATTTAAATAAGGATTTTAATAAAGATAACATAATTAATTGGAAACAATGGGATCTGACTGAAGTACACAAAGTTCTTAACCTAGTGCCCAAACCCACATATTTCTCAAGTAGACATAAAACCACCTCATGCTTAGACTATGTACTTATAAATAGAATGAGTACCTGGGAGGTAAAAAGAGTAACCACCCATCCAACATGGATTTCAGACCACGCCCCGGTAACTGTAGAAATAATACTAATGCATAAACAAGTTAGAAGACCATGGAGATACAACAACATGTTTATGGCTAGGGAGGAGGACAAGCGATATATTACGGATCAAATAAAGCTATACTTCAAAGAGAACAGAGGAACGGTGGAGACAAATACACTATGGGATGCGGCTAAGGCGGTAATTAGAGGGCAATGTATTATGAAAGAAAAGGAGATAAGGAAAAAATGGCATGCCGATAGGGAAGGGAAACTACAGGAATTAAGTAAGTTGCAAGAGGACCAAATAAAGAAATTTTGCCCCCATAGACATAAATTAATTAGGGAACTGCAGAAAAAACTGGATGTTCTTGACTCCATGGCATTATGGAAAAAGCAGGTTATGGTAAAAAAACGAATACCAGAGAAATACATTTAATTCAGCCAAGAGATTAGCAAATTATCTGAGAAGGGAAAAGGAGAGACAAAGGGTGAGGAGTATTAAGATAAATAAAAAGGTGACACAGAATCCAGAGGAGATAAAAGGAGCATTTGAGAAATTTTATAAAAGTTTATATGAGGAAAAAGAGGTGAAGGAATTTGAGGAAGAGATAGGGACAGTGTTAACCAGTGTTAACCAGTGTTAACCAGTGTTAAACTGAACGAAGGAGGCTTGAGGAGGATGTAACGTGTCAAGAGATTGAGCAGGCGATAGGTAGCTTAAAGACAGGTAGATCTCCAGGGTTAGATGGTTTTTCAGCTGAATTTTATAGGGAAATGAAAGAGGTATTGATCCCTGAATTACAAGAAGTATTTAATAATATACTAAAAGGAGGAAAGGCCCCGGATACCTGGAGGAAAGCAAAAATAACGGTGATTTTGAAACCTAAGAGGGACCCCCAAGAAGTGGGTTCATATAGACCGATTAGCCTGCTGAATCAGGATTATAAACTCTTTGCCAAAATATTGGCAAATAGACTTAAGAATATTATTCGGAAAGTGATAAAAGAGGATCAATATGGTTTTATGGAGGGTAGAAACATTGCACACCCGGTAAGAAATTTAATCAATGTTTTGTGTCATAGTAAATTTAGGAAACTGGCTTTATTAAAATTAGATGTTTATAAAGCTTTTGATACATTGTCATATCAATTTTTATGGACAGTTATGGCCAAATATGGAATTAGTCAATCAATTATACAAGTATTCCAGGAAATATATAGAGAAGGCACAGCGGTAGTTAGACTCAATGGGGAACATACCTCACAATTCTCAATTCAGAGAGGAGTTAGGCAAGGATGTCCGCTTTCCCCGTTCCTCTTCATAATGGCTATAGAACAACTAGCTCAACGCATTAGGAACTCTGGGAGGATAGAGGGATGCCAAATAGGCAAGGAAGAAATTAAATTAAATTTATTTGCAGATGACCTGATCATAGTTATATCTAATCCGAAAGAAGGAGTCAAAGAGACAAAAATTATATTAGAAGACTTTGAGTTAAACTCAGGATTAAAAGTTAATATGGCAGAATCAAAGATAATGTATATTAATGTGAGGATGGAAGAAAGGAAAGCGATACATAAATGGACAGGAATAGGTTTAGGGGTCAAGAAATTCAGATATTTAGGGATAGATATAGTTAAAAATGTTAATAAGATGGTAGAGAGGAATTATAATTGGACATGGAACACAATATTGAAAGAAATGAGGAGGTGGGGCAAGAAGATATTAAACATAACAGCTAGGATTAATATAGTGAAAATGTTCTGGACCCCAAAGTTATTATATTTGTTTCAAACGATACCTTTAGAAATCAATAGACAAAAAATTAACAGTTGGAATGCGAGAATAAAAGAATGGGTCTTTGGCAGTAAAAAAAGTAGGGTTTCTAGATATTTCATATATGCTCATAGATCTGACATGGGATGGGGTGTCCCAGAACTGGGAAATTATTATGAAGCATTTCAAATAAAAACATTAATGGAAATAGGGGAGAGAAGTGAACAAAAATGGGTTAGAATCGAGAACGAGGCAAATAAAGGGGTTGGAAGATTTGGAGTATTTACAGGAGGAAAGTTTAAATACAGTATGTTAGAACCGGGACCGAGAAAAACAGCATTAATGATTTGGAGGAAATGGCAACCAAAATGGTTAAAGGGAGTATCTAAACAAGTATTATTAGAGGCATTGGATGAGGAGGAGGAAGATGAGAAATGGTGGAGATTACTTAAACAGAAAGGGTACACTAGATTGCAAGATATACTATGTGGGCAGTCACTTAAACCATTACAAACATTACATGATGAAATAGGAAGGCAATATTGGTTGAAGCTAATAGGTCTACATAATAGACTTAAAAAGATAATCGAAAATAGGACTCTGACAGCGGGGGAACCAATGGAGGAGTTATTAAAGGTGATGATAAACACAAAAAGAGGATTAGCAGGCAAGATATATAGAAGGATGATGTCTGATAAAGATCGGACAAGAACCCTCCTTCAGGGGAAGTGGAGCGTAGAAATTAGTCTAGCGGATAGAAGGGTTGACAGACTTATAAAAGGTATACAGGAGATAAAAGTGCATAAATTCAGAGAGCTGGAATTGAAATTCTACACGAAGTGGTATAGAACCCCGGCTATATTAGCTAATATGTTCTCAAGACTAAGTTCAAACTGCTGGCACTGCAGAAACGGGAAAGGATGGTACTCCCATATGTGGTGGGAGTGTGCAGAAGTTAAAGCTTTTTGGGAGAAGGTAACAGAGCAACTTTATAAGTTCTTTGCAATAAGACCAAAGATAGACCTAGAATTGATGTTAGGTAGTACTTTAGGTCATAAAGATATCAGAAAAGAAGGACAGGACTTATTTAAAGCAATGGTGCTAGCCGGTAAAGCAGTAATAGCATTTGGTTGGAAAGACAAAACTAAGTGGATGGAACTAAACTGGCAGGATTATTTATTCGAATACATTCAATCAGACATTATAGCCATAATTAATCAGGATGAGTCATGGGAATTAAGAATAGGAAAGATTAAGGAAAAATGGCATTTATATTTAAAATGGGTCATGGAGGGTCAACAACGGGACGTTCGGTGGAAGCTCCTAAGCTTGTGCCCCTGGCTAGAAAGGATGAGTAGCTAAAGGGAGGGCGGGAGGGATAAGGGTATGGAAATACAGATGAATAATTTGAATGGGAAATAGTCATCCAAAATACACTAAAACTCTCAACCCTCCCCGGCTATAGGATACAATATCTTCGGCGATGTATTAAGTGAGGAGGAAGAGGAAGGAGAATCAAGGAGGAATAGAAGAAGGAGAGGACTCAGAGACTAACTCCTCTTATCCGGATGTGAAGAAACAAGACAAATAGAAGAATGATTCTTACAAGGGACTTCTGCCGAAGATATAGAAACTGTATATGAACTTAGGGAGAGGGGTTGGAGGGAAATGGGTATATATGTACGGGAATAAGGATGTTTTGAAGGAAATGCATAAAAAAATATACAATAAAAAAAAACTTGTGCAGCAAGCCATTCCCACAAATTGTATTGAAGATAGTCCTGCAGAGGCTGGGTGTCAGTGTGTACAGTCATTGGCAGAAAACAGAGAAGCACACACAGAATGAATGTAAAATTGGCAGTAATAACCGCAAAGATGGCAACACGATTGTCCAAAGCAGCATGTCTGAGCTCTATGAGCTCAGCATTCAGGGCAGCAATTACAATAGAAGTTGCATTCATTGTCTTAGTCAGGCTACAAGCTATTTTGCTAAGAGTTCGATGGTTCACAATGGTGAGCACTGGAAGACCAACATAGGCTGCAAGGGCCAAGGCCTCTCATCACTTAGGAGATTCACTGTAGAGTCACAGCTGGAATCTAGCATAGCACTTTTCAACAGAGGAGCAATTAATCAGTAGACTCCTCAAGGCAAAAGGTGAGACATTAACTTGCAAGGACAGCACACAAGGAATGAGAAGTGAATTGGCAGTCTGAGCTTTTCCATCTCGAGTTGGTTGCCACTTGATGCCATGAGCTGGCTGGATACACCTGGTAGGGACCCACAAAGGACCTGTGGATGATAAAACAGAAGCATACCCTTTCCCCCACGGTAAAAGGGGGACTGGCCCCTCCCAGGTCTCATCTGGCAGGCTCCAATAGTACACCTGCGGAGTAGTAACTGTGGTTTCTGCCAGAAACGTCTATCAAAGGCAGAGGTATTTGGGGAGCAGCTTGTGGCTTGTGGCTGCGAAAAATTAAGCTGATTATACGTGAATAAACATTTATGAATTTGCTGTATTCGTTCCCAGCGTTGGTACCCTCCTCCCCCTTTGTTGTATTTGTTTAGAGAGGAGGGTTTTAATAGAGCGATTGGCATGTTTTACAATCGCCTGACCTGTAGAATTGTAAGGGATTTTATGAGTAAGAACAATGTCTGAGCCATGGTTGTTGTGGGTTTTCCGGGCTGTATTGCCGTGGTCTTGGCATTGCAGTTCCTGACGTTTCGCCAGCAGCTGTGGCTGGCATCTTCAGAGGTGTAGCACCAAAATGTCTGAGCCGCTTGGAAACAGAGGCTGGCAAGCTGAGAGTCAAGCAGCTTCCACCTCAGGAATGTTCACTAACTTAGCTTTGTTTGTGGAAGTGTGGGGGAGAGAGGGGTTGAGAAGAAGGCAGGCTAGCTGTGCGCTGCCTGAATATGTTGAAGTGGTGATGAGAGAAATATTATCTGTGAATAAGAGTCAGAGAGGATAGCTGTGTGTAAAACCTTATAAGAGATTTGTGCGAATGAGTTTGGATGAAGTAACTTTAAGAACTAAGAACTACTTTTATGAAACCAATACGCTTTTTGAAAAATAAACATTTAATTTTGTTTTGTTGTATCCTAGAGTAGCTGTCAGTGTTATATCCCAGGAGATAGGAAAAAACATGAAATGCAGTTTTTCCCCTCTGAGGAGTGGTCTAATAGAGAATTCTAATTCTACCTTATGAAGAATAGAGACTCCCCTTTCCATGGTGGGAATCCTCACTAGAAACTAAGTGGTTACATGCAAATAAGTAACACAAACAGTTGAACTTTTATTTCTTTTGACTGAGAGTAAACTCTTGCTAAAGAGCTGCTTTAGAGATTTAAGATTTTAAGGAGAACTTACAGACCCATGCTGTAATTCACTTGGAGTTTCAGTGAGAAAGACAGACTAGAAATAATTTGAATAATTAAGGAACAGACAACCAATCAAACCAAATAAGTTTTTGAGACAGATGACTTAGAGCTTTCAGAAAATTTCTTAGGCTTTGTGTACTTTGATACCAGGATCTCTGTTGATCCTACAAGGCAGAAGATTTTAAGATAGAATGTCACTTATAACAATGAAAGGAGGAGTATAGAAACAGAGCTATAAGATTAGAATTGATAGGGGGTGCTAAATAAGCACCAAGAAGACAGCTGATTAGTTTATAAACATAGTGTGAGTTAGAGATGAGCTTGAAGAGAATATTTGGTAATTCAGTGACCTTCGCTGTGAAAACATAACTCCTCTGGAGCGGCTACTATTAGGAAAAACTGTGCCTGCTGCAGCTGAGGAGATTAAAGGAAAACAGGCACTGATTGTAGGGGAGAGAAGCTATTATCTTTAGGTAACTGAAAAAAGACATCTCCCACAAAGTTTGCAAGAGCAATCCGAAACTTGCAGAGTATTACACAGGAGGTGATTGAAATCATTTTTAGGAAAAGGCAGATTTATTGCTAAAACTCCTGTAGGAGTCTGAGTGGTAGGAAAAATGCACAAGGAAAATCCTGAAGTCATGGAAGGAATTTGATTGACACACTGCTGAGCCAGAATGCCATTAACTGATTGTAAGACTTGAATAACATCACTTGGATGTTTTGCAGTGGTCAGTGAAGAGAACAGGAGGCTTAGGAGACTGGTAGGAAGAGCAAAAGAGGGATGGACTTTACTTATAGTTCCCAGAAGCTGCTGTAAAGCTACAAATGTGGGGGGGATTCCAAATCCAGTTGGACTGGTAGGTCTTGGTTTTACACCTCCACCCCCAGGATCCTGGCATTCTCCCTGAGGGAGAGCGGCAGCAAGCAAAAAGTCTTGATGAAAGGGATTTCCTATCTCTTGGCAAGCTCTAACCATGTCTGCCAACTCCGGGTTTTTCCCCAGACCTGCAATAACCCTTCAGTACTCAGAAGTAGCATCCTCTTTAGCCAAGTTAAGGAGCAACTTTTCTTGAGAGCCAGTGTTATTAACTTGACACTTGACAAAATCTGGATAGGGCTCTGTGGTTTTTCTCAACTCAGTAAGAACAGTATAAGAGAGAGGCTTATATTCCACAGTCTGGTGGCTCTGATCAGTAACTTGATTCGTTACATGAACTGGCATTTCAGTTAATTCTGCAGCATACACATTCCCCGTGAAATGCACTGAGCTCACTGACAGCATTTCCGTCAATTCTGGAATGCTTTCAGTGGGAGCCTCGGCTAGAGCAGCCTGGAGGCAATCTTGTTCCAGTACCTCCCTCACAAGACCTGCTGAGACTTTTCCAGCAGAAGGTGGATTGAAATCTTTACTGGAGGGTGCAGAAGGTTGTGGAGAGGAGGGAAAGCTGAGCGGTGCTGGAGGAAGCAACTGCACCTCAGCATACTTTGGTGGACATTCCTTAGATAATTGAGCTGAAGGAGCAGCAGGTGCCAAAGGAGGCAAGAGATGGCAGGGGGAAGATGAAAGGGGGACGTTTAGAAGGGAAGCTGCTGGAGGTTTTGAAGGCAAGCTAAAGCACTCCACAGCATAGCGACATTGGTGCCAAGTTTGTAGCAATTCCACCGGAGCTCGTGGCTCCATGTGCAAAATTCTCCCTACTTTCTCCCAGTCCCTTAGGTTCAGGGAACCTCCTTCTGGATATGCCAGACAATGGAGGTAAAGATGTTGAATGAGACTTGTTATCTGAGCTGAAGAGCTGGGCCTGCCAGACTTCTTGACTAAAAAACACAATTCTTTCACATGCCTTTGCTGAGGCAGCGTTAATGAAGTTCCCATCCTTACCAGTGATAAGGGGTCGCAGAAACGACGGAGTGCACTCAATGAGAGGCCTGTTCCAGGCGCTGGTAGATGGGGGAGGGTCCCTGGCTGCTTGGGGGCCAAATGTAGTAACGACACGGGACCGATCTGGATGCAAAGGCTGTCCCTCCAACATGGAGGCGAGTGTTTTATTGAGAAAGCTTTCAGGAACCTGGAAAAGAGCAATGCCCAAATATGTCTATAGCAACAGTTACACATTTCTAAACCAGTCACAGCCAACTGAGCAAATATGCTGTGATCATGCTTTTGTCTTATCTATGAAGCATAGTGAGAGGAACACAGTGAACCTTAAGACATGTAAGAATTATTACTTAGAGTGTATGGGAATACTGTGCTCTGTGAAAGATGAGAGAGTTATTGTGAAACATTTAAACTACTCCCTGAGTTTTCCTGTGTGGCATGCCAACTGACCAGGAGATCAGGAATGTAGAAATGTAAAGAGCAATTAATGGAGGCTGTGTGGCATGCCTACTCTGGCCTACAATGCTAAAAGTTTCATGAGTGGCTCACATGACTGCAAACATAACTGCATTGCTGCTAAAGTATGCTAAAAGTTTCATGAGTGGTTCACATGACCGCAAACATAATAAAATCTACTTCCTTCATGGATTTTCATACCATGGTGGAAGTAATCATGCTACTACCTTACATTGACTGAACGTTTCAATCTAGTTTTAGTTTCACATTAGTTCAAAAGTCTGCATTTATTCCTTGACTGATTTAAATAGATCTAACAAAATAGAGGGGAAAAGAATACAGTGATCGCATATCCTAGAGAGATTAGAATTTCCCCTTAGCACTTTGTTTTGCAACACTCCCTAAGATAAACCTGCATTAAAATTATATTTAAAATATGTAGTATAAACAATGGGTTTTTTCTAAATCACTTGTACAACTGCTTTATTTAAACTAAATATGCAAAAGTATACTAAGAAGAACTACAAATTAATACCACATCTGCATGGCAACAGACACAAAAAATGTCAAAAGAACAACAGAGATGCCATTATACCAGGCAAAAGGCAACAGATAATTCTAAAAGAGAAACAGACACGTTATTCCTTAATGAAAAGGAAACTTCTGCCAGCTCACCTTCTCCCTCTTTTTGGGGCCTCTTGTGAATGTAGAAAGGGAAAGGAGAACGAAGGATGTAGACTGAGAAAGACAAGAACCGTAAGCAAATTACCAGTGTCACTGCTCTGCACCAATGAAGAAATGCAAAGGATAGTTCATAAAGTGCTGGACTTGCAGTCACTCTGATCCTGCTCCTATGCAGAAGACTTCTAGTGGCTTCTGAGGGTACAAAGCAATGACATAATTGGCAATGCAAGCCACCTCCAAAATACAAGCTTCAGAGTCTTTTATTTCCAGTACAAAAGTCATGTCTAATAGGCAACTATCAGTGCTTTCCTCAGTATTAGAAGTATTGGACCACATGGTCTTATTTAGATAGTAAAGTTTGAACATGACAACAAAATTGCAGGGAAGGTAGAGCTGCCTGTCCACTAAAGATTCTTGAAGTTTCTAGAGAATTGGGCCAAGGGGTCCAGTTCTATGGGCCCCTGAACAAAGTGCCCCTAGCCATCCTATTTGTAAGGATGCAGACTGGGAGGGGAAACAACCTTGGAAAAGGAAAACAACCCTGGAAAAGGGACCTGCCTCCACAAAGCAGGGAGAGAAGTAGAAGGAGCCACTTGGGTGCATCTGCTGTGCATTGGGTGATTCTAGTAGGTGATGGGGTGCAGATTGAAGTGTCTGTCCCTGATGCTAGCCATGGCCTTCTTCCCAACAGTGGCTGGAGGAGGCATTGGGGTGGCAGCACAGGCAAGGAGGAGGCTATACCCAGCCCAATTGTCTCCCAGCCTTATCACCACTGTACCTGGCTCCCCAATGCCGAGCCCCTGTAGAGCATGGGCGCGTTCCCAGGGACCATGTGATGATGTCACTTCCCGGAAGTTCGCAAAGCATGAGCTGGCCCAGTTCATGATGAACTGTAGTTCATCTTGCAGTTCATGCCCATCTCTACTCCAGACCCGGGCCAGGGAGGAGAGGGGAGGACTAACCTTGACTGGTAAGGGCAGTTTCCCAGGGGGCACAAGACTTTGTAGGTGCACACCATCCCAGCACTGTGACCTCCATTCTGAGGCCATCAGGGGGAGCCTTCAGGAGGATTGAGGGCCAAGTAGGTGGCCCTGAGACTAGGACCCAGGGTCAGGATCAAAACTCTGCAAACGGCACCATAGCGAACGGGCGCTCTCAGGGCAGGGATACAATCGATTGTGACACCAATTCATGTGAAATTTGGGGGTTCTTTAGTGGACAGGCAACACTAGTTCTCCTGAGGTTTTGTTGTCATTTAATTGGAAAACAGATACTGCTACTCCCCTTCCCATAGTCCCCATAGGGAATAATGGCTGAGCTGCTGTTTTTCTTCCCTCCTACCTTTCTCACTTTGTGAAAGGAAACAAACAACAAAACAGAATAAACAAGTAATGAGAGCAAATAGAGTTTTCAGTGGAAAGGTTAAAAAAACTGCCAGTCAGTCACTCTAAGAGTAGGACAATAAAATGAATGCTGACAGGGTGGTTGGTTGGTTGGTTGGTTGGTTTGTTAAGTACCAGTTACCAGGGTCACTCCTCCCCTGTTCATATCTGAAGAAGGGAGCTCTGACTCTCAAAAGTTTACACTCTGAAAATCTTGTTGGTCTCAGGGATCCATGCTGAGTCAGAGCTATAGTTCCTGACATAGAAAGCGTAATTTGAGGTAAATTCATGCAAGGGTCTTCGGATTCCACCTGTTGCATCTGTACCCACATAAGCACAGGGCTGCTGAGAACCACTATGCCCCCCCCGAAAAAGATTACATCTGCCCCCCATACTACTTTGATCCAAACCAATTACCATAACAAATCATCTATAATAGTAAATAGTGTATAATAGTGTCTGTCCATCTTTTTGTGGAAGGCATAACTCATCAGAAAACAAAGCTAAGAGTCTCAAAATTGGCCACCTGTGCCAGAACTGAATGGTATTAGAATATTCAGGCCCGGGTTATCTCCCACCCGGGTTATCTCCCACCCTGTCTTCATACTATTTCCAGTGAAGCTAATGCTCTTTGTTTGTGGCAGGCATAACATCAGAAAATAATGCTACATATTTGAAAACTGGCCATCAACATCAGGATGATGATGGGAGTTGCAGTATCAAAAATGAAGGAATCAGGACATCCTGGACCAGGTTATCTCCACAAGGAATCAGGACATCCTGGACCAGGTTATCTCCACAAGAGGCAAAATGTAATAAAAGAGCTTTTAAGCAACCTGTCACGTGTCTCTAATACTAGAGTCCCCAATCTGCCAAGGAAGGTTGCTGGGTGACACACTCTCAGCCAGACCTATTTCAGAGGGCTTGTTTGAGAATAAAATGCAAAAGAGGAGAACAATGGAACATGCTTTGGGTCCCCGCTAGGGGAAAAGACAGGTTTACTGTATTCATTGCTCTACCTTCCCTGAGTACCTAGGCTGTTTCCACAAAGCCCGTAGTTCCTGCTTTTTTCATGCTTTAGGTCTGTGTTTTGTCGAGCTGCCTCGACAACTCATTCTCCACATGCAGTACCCAAAAGCACCTTTGGTTGTTAGGTCTCAGGAAAACCACTAAACAGTAAAAAAAAAAAACAGTTTTGGAGGGGTGGGCGGGCACTTTTGTCATCACAGAATAAAAGCGCCCATCCACATTTTAATTTTTTTTTCACTTTGCACATGCATGATTGCATGCAGCAACTGTTGCAAGCAGGCTTCTGTGGCTGAACAGAAATGTGAAGAAGGAAGAGAAAGAGTTTCAGGAGAAGAACTGGGTGGAGATTGAGAAGAGTAGGGGGTTTCTTCAGAAACATTTCAAATTCATATGCTAGAAAATGCAAACAGAAACCAACACAAATGGAACAAACCGTACGTAGAGGAAAAGTAATTAAGTAGTAATCAACTAAATTGTGCAACTCAAATGATAAACCCACGTGCCAGTCAAAATATACTGAATGCAAGTGCAGTCCCAATAAATAAACAAAAGACCCATTAAAAATATGCACACACTTGGCAAATGGTAATGTGTGCTGGCTTGGGGGAAAGCTGCCACAGTTTCAAGGGTGAACCACACCTCTAGACCTGTGGAAACGGCCTTAGAGGCTGCAGAACAGATCTACAATAAAAGTAAAATAAATTGAAATGCATTCTCTGAATGCAACATTGTTATAGCTTCACAGGACCTCAAGCTGACTTGAGCCACTGAAATTTTGTCCCCCCCCCAGTCCCCCCTCCTTGGTGGCATAAGCATTATTTGGTCCTCAATCAGGCCAGGATATATAATATTCAGTAGAATTGTCAGCTTATTATTCATTAACAGCTCAGCAGGAGTCATGTCTGTAGCAGTACATTACATATGTTGAGGGCAGGGCTTTTTTTCCAGTCGGAATGTAGTGGAATGGCATTCTGACACCTCTCCCTGCAGTCCAAGACTTCCCCACGGGCCAGCTGAAGCCAGGGAAGCCCCAAAGGGGCTTTAAACTTTAGCTGAGAGGAGGGGGATTTCCTCCTCCCAGCTGAAGCCTTCCTCCCTCCCTCCCTTCCTTTCTCTTTCCTTCTTTCCATGTCTTTCCTTCTTCCCCTCCCTTCCTTCCTCTTTCCTTCTTTCCATGTCTTTCCTTCTTTCTTTCTCTTCCTTCCTTCCTTCCTTTCTCTTTCCTTCTTTCCACGTCTTTCCATGTATCTTTCCTCCTTCCTTCCTTCCTTCCTTCCTTTCTCTCTCTTTCTCTGTCCTTTCCATGTCTTTCCTTCTTTCTTTCCCTTCCTTCCTCCCTCCCTTTCTCTTTCATTCTTTCCATGTCTTTCTTTCCCTCCCTCTTTCCTTGTGAAGTTCTTTTAAAGGAGAATAATACCCTTTAAATCAGCAAGAGTGTGTCCTGGTGGAAGGTTAAAATGTTCCCCCATTGGTTTCTGAACACTGGGATTTTTAATGCCAGATTTGTGTCCATTCATTACATTGCATTCAGACTGTAATGTTTGTTTATTGTAGGGGAGATTCCCTATCTGATGGATTGAAGATAATGTCATTGACCTTCATTGAAGTGACAATTGGAGTCGCCCATGTTGGCTGTAGCACAGCTCTAATAGGCTTTTCTTTATGAGGCAATTGAATTCAACCTGAATCTTTGCTCAAAGTGCAAATGAGATATGGTAGAATATCATCCCAATGGATTCCACAGTAGGGCCCAGAACCAAAGAAACAGGAAGACCTTTGCATTATCTGGGTACCTTGGCAAATACAGTGTTAAACTCAAAGTGTTGTTAACTGTTGAGTCATTGACTTGGATGTCTATGAGTCAGATATCCAGTGGCTCAAAGAAGTCCATGCCAAGAAGAATATTGCAATGTAGCGACAAGGTCCAGTGAAATGCTTGATACTGTATCTCAGCCCTATACTTGCATCCTATTGTCCCAATTGTCAGTAAGTTTATTTAAAATGTTTTCCCCCACTTTTCTCCCTCTTAGGGGAACTGAATGTAGCTTACAAAATGAAATAGTATTTTAAACATACAATTTTCTGTTTAAGGTTAAAGCAGGTAATAAGTCACATAAGCATCCCAGGCTAGTGATGGTTCCACCTCTTTTTGACCTTTGACCAGACTTCAAATACCTACAAAATGTTTGGAATAGAAAAGGGTAATCTCTGGATCCTTGTATGGAAAATGTGCTTGTAAATCTCTGTTTGAAGACAGAAAACCCAAGCCAGCATCAACTTCCATGACTCATTGAACACAAAGGATGACAACTATTGGTATCAATTTCTTAAGACTAGCTGGATAGTGCACAACTGCACTCCATTGCCTGATGAGTTTATCAGCATCTTCTATGTCATCATATGAATCATGTACAAAGTATGTGGTGCAGCTGCTTTGTGCTCCAAAGTTTGTGCTCCCTCTGCTGTATTCCCAAAAGAGTCTAGCTTTATCCGGAACTCTTACCTTGAGTTTGGGTCATTCCATCCCCACCACCTAAGAGAGAACATACCTTACAGCCAACTACTGAGGATTAAGCGCAACTCCTCGTTACCACAAGATTTTGAGAGAGATGGGAAGGTGCTGTGTGATAATTTCATACAAAGGCACTACCCACGGACTGTAGTACACACTGCTTGGGAGCGCGCTAGATTAGAAAACAGAGCGGGTTTGTTTGAAACGAAAAGGAAGGATGGTAGCAACAGGATTACATGGGCATTAGAATACACGTCGTTAGCCAACAATATAAAAAAGATTATCTGTCAACACTGGAGAATGGTGGAAGGCATCAAAGGTTGTGAATCTAAACCATTAACTGCATTCCGTAGGACCAGGAATCTTAAAGATGACCTGGTCAAAGCAGATATTAAAAATAGACAGGAGAAACAGAGGCTACCATATGGCAATTTTAAGTGCGGCCATTGCCAGATTTGTGGTATTCTGTGGGAAGGAAAGGACTTCGTCCTTAAGGAACGGAGATTCACTGTAGACCATTTTGCAAATTGCCAGACCCAGGGGGTGGTGTATGCCCTAGAATGCCCCTGTAAATTAGTGTATGTGGGCTGTACATCTAGACCAATTAAGGTGCGGGTCCTTGAGCGCATTTCGCGTATTCGAAATAATGTTCAGGAGGCCCCACTGACGCAGCATTTTTGGGAGAAACAGCATGGGGAGAATGCAATTAAGGTAGTGATCCTGGAAGTGATTAATGTTGGTCACCGGGATTTGACACAGACACTTCTTCAGCGTGAGGCGTTATGGATCTTTAAATTGGACTATGTTAAGCCTCATGGCCTGAATAGTGAGCTATCTCTAAATTGTTATCTTTGGACGATGTAGGGGGACTGCTATATGGGAGTGTCATAACTTTAAATCACACGCCGTTAATTAGCCAGTAATGGATTTAAGTGAACTGTTGACAATGATTGGCATGCAAGAGATAACTCTGCCACCTGGGTCAGGGTTGTTGATACTGCATTTCCTCCCTTTTTGATGATGTTATGTAAGTACTCTAATTGTACAATGTATAATATAGTGTTAACAGTTAGCAATGCTGATGGATTTGAAATTGCGTTTATGCTAGAGTGCACGCTCCTGATGAAGAATATGAAATCTGCTCTAATTTGCCGGCCTCAGATTGGGCGTGACTGGTAGCCCTCTCCATCAGCTCCACGTACACTCGTCATCAGCTCTGTAATCCTCTTGTGTAGGAGTACGGAGGAATGTGAAAGAGGAAGAGATAAAAAAGAAGCAAGACAGACTTAAAGGCTTGAAAGAGACTTTACTCTTTATTTGAAGGACGTGGTTTACACCCGGCTTGTGGTTAATTTGCATGGTTTGGATTCTTAGCTCTTTAGAAGCATTTATTTATGAATAATATGAACGTCATGAATTAATTGAGCATTTGCACTTCAAATACACTTTGTAATAATCTCTACTTGAAGTTTATTATTTTTTCTGTTCCCGTGAGGTTTCTCTCTTGTCAGTGCTGTACAGATACGGGAACAGCCATTCTTTTGTTACATTCCCCACAGCAGCTGCTCTGACTGAGGGGCTATTGAGGTGCACCCTATGAATTTTTACTGGTCACAAGTGAGGATTTCTGGTCAGCTGATCCACAGAGCAAGATGGACTCCTTGGCAAGAGTACTCCATGGGTGTTCATTTCTGCCTCAGCAGCCAGTGCTTCCTCTTCTGCTCTGTGGAATATGAACTAGTTTGGGGGGATTTGGGGCAGGGGTAGGGGCAGTTGCCTCTGTAGGCTTTCTTCTTGCAAGCAGTTTCAGATGGTTTGCAGTAGAAGAGCAAGATTCAAGTCCCATAGTAAAAAGACCAACAAGTTTTTCCAGGGTATAAGCTGTCAAAAGTCAAGCTCCCTTTGTGTCTGATGAACGGAGCTTGGCTGTTGAAAGCACTATTGGACTCAAATCTTGCTCCTCCTACAGGCAAAAGACCAAGTGATCATGCAGCATGTCCTCTAGGTTTGAGAAATTGCAATGCTGTGACAAATGCTGTACATGCAGCAGTACATATAGAAACAGTTTCTACTGAGCTCTGATTGTGCTTGTAGCAGGCATTATGTTGTGCCATCTCAGAGGGCTATGGTAGGAAATGCTCATTTAAGGCAGGGGGCATTAGTACATTGAGCTGGTTTTAGGATGATGGATGGAGCTCAGTGAAAGGTGGTTACCCAGCAGTTGCTGGGAAGTAGCAAAATATTCACACATGTTGCTGAGCAAAAACGTCATGCTTCGCTTTCCTGCTGCAGTGAACTGGGTTGCCCAAAATTTTGTTCCAGCAGATGTTGAGGAACAGCATACAGGGCACAGTGGGGGGTCTGCAATGGAAGGGGGGAATCAGTGCAAGTCACCATTTCCCTCTTCCACAAAAGAAGATTATGTTCCTTCAGAGGAACTGCATGGTTAGATCCATTCCTATTAGTAATACAGCAACGCTCCCTGTCTCAGTCTGTAATACCAGTGCTACTAAGTAAAAACCGAGTATTGTCACATAGATTTGCCACTGAAATATATAGGGTTAAATTCTTCACTATGTACTTGGATAGTCATACCTCACAAAGTTGTTCCACTAACTTGAAATGATTTCTCTACGGGCCAGGACACTGTTTAGGCCCCAGTGCTGTAACCTGTGCTTTCTTTTGTACACAAGGAACCCCTCTGTGCTTCAGAAGAATTCTATCCTCATCCTCAATATCAAGTATCATAGAAAGCAATCCACAAAGAAACGACATAATCAATAGCTAGCATCATTATAACTGAAAAGGGATATCAAGAGGAAATCTTGAACTGGACTGGCTGTTAGCACAAACCAACCTGAACAGGGCATGAAAGGTGAAACTGCTACTGCTATAACATTGAATTCCAGCACTTTCTATTATGGCAAACCATGAGAGCCTGACTGACACTATAGCCTAGTGTTTGCCTCGTGTGAAGGCTAAACAAAGGAATGTTTGGAGATAGTGTTTGCATCTGTAGAGGGTTACTTGGGGGGGGGGAACTGTCTTCCATGTTATTATGCTCCATTTGAGGCAGAAAGGGAGCAGTGGCACAATGGTTGTCTTATATAGCACGGCTATCACAAAGGAGAGCAGATTTGAAGCAGTACAAAACATAGCAATCATCTAAAACTTAAAGGGAAGTTGTACGTATGGTAAACAATATGGTAAACAACCTGTTCAAAATATCAAACTTATCTTTTTAAACAAAATATTATACAAAATAAAACAGATCTCTCATGAAAAGATTTGGAAACAGTTTTTACACTATTAGTGAGTTAAAGACGCATTTTTTTCACCAGCAACAATAACACTGCTATGTTGGGCCTCCCCTTCACTCCCCCACTCTAAGACAGAATTTCCTGCTAAAATCCAGGTTTGCCTGCTTTGGCTGAGCAGCCCCAAATAGCATCTCTCTATTTGTGGTTTTAAAGTTATTTTGGATCCTACCCTGATAAGCAGTTATAATTTGGGCTTTTTAGCTCAGTCTAGAAACTTGATGGGGGAAAAGCAGGAGCCCTCTTCAAGTCACAAGCAAAAGAGATTTCTCGAAGAGGTTTCTGTTCTTAATCCTTAACAGTACTTAGGTTACAGCAACATTTCTTCACAGAGTTCCCCTTTACAGCTCAGGTTTCCTGATGTTAGTTCAAAACTGTTTTCCCTTTACAACAGACCCTGGGTCCTCCTCAGAGCCAAACCCCTTTAGACACTGGGCAGGAATTATTCATATTCACCTAAGAAGATTCACCTAAGAAGATATAACCCTTCTTCACTTGGCTTGAATAGGAGTCTCCACTTACTACCCAATTACTCTTTGCCAAAAATACACAACCAGTTGTATCGTGGCTGTGTAAATGGGTTTCAGCTTCTGCTGGCTTTTATACTTGGAATTCTTAATAGAATTATCTTTCAAGTCCATGATGTTACAGTTTGGGCAAACTATTTCTTTTCCCTCACTCCAGAAGGGAACCTGTCTGACTTTCTATGTCAGACTCTCACATCCACTCGCCTCAAAATCCTGTCAGCAACCAACTCTCATCCTGAAGGCTGGTTCTGACTGGCCAATCAGAAAGGAGGGAAAAACCTGTCAATCGAGCTCATATTTCATGTGATTGCTAACTCCTCCCTTTCAAGCTCTCTGAGTGCTGCACTTAGGAGAACTTCTTTAAAGTATATTCCATCACAACTGTAAAACATCTCTCACTGATCCTGGTATGTACAATATACAAATAAGTGTTTCTTATAATGAGTTAAATTTGTAACTTAAAATTGTAATTTAAATTGTAGCTTCTAGCTTATCAGGAAGATAAGTGATCAGTCCAGGTCTTTAACAAAAGAACCCTCAAGACCCTTAATTACTGTAAATGATTTTAGGTCCATAGCTAAAAGGAGGCAATGTCCTCTCAGAACCATTCCATTCCCCCTCCCTTAAATGAACATACACACCACAGAATTCTAAGGTTTTATAAATGTAAATATCTAGCCCATTTTGTTGCAGAGATATAGGGGGAAATGTGCAAGCAGTTTTTGTCTGGATTGCCAGGAAATGTTGGAGGGGGGGGGGTTAAACACTGCCTGACCAAATTCTTTCTCATCTGCTCTGTTTGGTAATCTTTACTCACTGAGATTTTTGGTTACATGATTTCTCTCTTCTTTAATGTCTGCAATTGTGAGGGGGAACACGGGGCGGAAGCCTGAGATACAATTTTGCAGCGTACTTTTCCCTCACTATAAAGTAATTGCACACATCTTACCTTCTGGGTAATAGGGATAATTTCTAGATTGGAAAAAATTATCCTTAGGCAGGAGTAATTCCTATCACTCATTTTAGTAATTAAAGCAATGATTAATTGAACTCTCCCCATCTCAGCTTTCCAAACATCAGCCTTATGCCCTGCAACATCTTTTGAGAGGATAAGTACACTAATTAAATCAACAAAGGACTCATAATATGATTATGAACAAACCACTTTCTCTTGTAGAGGGCTTCTTCTAAGATTTCTACATATGCCTGCTTGTGGTAACTACTACATGTGTGCATTGTAGATGAGAGGCAATAATCTGGCATTAACTACTGTAGTTTACATCTAGCACATAGGTAATTACCATTTTTTTAAAAAGTCTCCTAAACAGCTTATCTTTTCAAACTCACATGGTTGTGACTACACAGAGATATCAATCTATATCCTACCACTCCACTAAGCTAAGTTTGAAACCTTCCTCCAATCTAAGAGCCAAGCCACACGTGACAAATTACACTTGCCTGCCAAGTGAACAGACTCACGTGTATTCCTCCCTGTTCACTTGCCCTCCACTTGCGCTCCACTTGATCACATAGTGATCAAGTGGAGGGCAAGTGAACAGGGAGGAATACACGCGAGTCTGTTCACTTGCCAGGCAAGTGTCATTCGTCACTTGTGGCTTGGCTCTAAGTAGCCTTCCTCCAACTTAAGTGACTTTTCTTTCAATAGAAGAGACATGTAAATTGGAGGAAAGCTCCTTAGGCCAGAGGAAGTTCCTTAGGCTGGAAGAACATCCTCCAGCCTAAAATAGGCCACTGCCCACTATGAGCCAAGCTACAAGTGATGCCTGACACAGGTTGGACACTTGTCAGCTTACCTCAAGTTCTGATGGGAAATGTAGGCGTTCTGGTCTTGCAGCTTGGCTCTCCATTTAATTGAAGTTTGCAAAGAGGCAGTCTATGGGAGGAAGAACATGCAGCCGGGAGGAGAGTGCAGGCATCGGGCTCTCACTGGGCGCCCCCTTCCCCTTCGCTGGGTGTGAGAGGGGGTTTCTGTAAACTTCAATTAAATGGAGAGCCAAGCTGTAAGACCAGAACGCCTACATTTCCCATCAAAACTTGAGGTAAGCTGACAAGTGTCCAACCTGTATCAGGCATCACTTGTAGCTTATGAGTACTAGTACTGCTATTCACTGTCTCATCACCAGGTCCCACCACATGATATCACTGTATCCCATTCATGATACTACCAGGCCCCATTTATGGAGTCTCAATTAGGTGATCCTATCCAAACCACCCCCCCAGTGTACTCATGCCCCTCACGTAACATGTCTGGCATTGGGCCTAGAAGTTTTTTTCTGGCACTGAGAATCTCCAGCCTCTAGAATGTAATACCTATCAAAGTTTGGGAAAGTTACACCCTTCAGTGCTAAGGGGAAAGATGGATAAATATTTTGTAGCCAATTTTGCCAATGGAGAGAGGCTCAAAGAAGCTTGGAGCTACAAGTTGACAGAAAGTAAAGCACTTTAGGATGCAGGAACTTTCTGGAAACTGAATGTAGGGTTAGCAGATTTCCTGCCTACCATTGCAGTGCCTGTTTGCTTTGAAAGCGCTCTGCTTGTATATTTGTAAATAAAATCATATCAAAAAGAAAACATGAGTCTCCATACCCTTTCACTCAAATAAAACTAAACCTTTTAACTTTGTTGTTAGACTTTCCCTGGTTCCTAGCAGAGGGAAAACACTTATCAGTATAAATTGTTGTTCAGAAAATGAAAAACAGAGAGTCTGGCTACGGCAAATTAGTCAAATGAATGTTGTTTTTACACTAACAAATGTGGATCTTTGACAACCCCAAGTCTTAATTTTAGTATCAGAGCACTAATGAAAATTGTATAGGATATGGAAATAGAGATGCTATAGCACAATTATAGGGTTCCTGGCTCTTAGCAAGTTTGGAACTGCAGTTGAAAGTGTGGTGATAATATAGAGAAGGCAAAGTTTGATATACTGACCTCACCTGTTACTCATCTTTAGGGCACCATATCTTGCACAAAATTGTAATAACCACAATCTGAGGCTATTAAAAATTTCCTTCCATTTAACCCAGTTTCAAAACATTAAAACTTCAACAATCCAGCTTCATCATTACTCACCCCAGAGGAAACTGCTCTCAGGGCAAAGCTACAAGTGACAAATGACACTTGAACAGCAAGTGTATTTCTCCCTGTTCACTTGCGCTCCACTCAATCCACTTGCTGTTCAAGTGTCATTCGTCACTTGTAGCTTGGCCCTCAGTCCACCAAAGTGAACTGGGTTCTACTTATTATACCCATATCCAGTTGCTTGCAATGAACTGGATGCCCCAAATCTCCTGAAAATTAAATAGTATAGAAATCCAAGTGGATGTCCCCATGCTTTGGAAAAGCCATGTGGACAACATATATTGCTATATAAAGTGCCTGCCTAATGTCAGGTAAAGAAGATAACAGTATTTCTACTAAAGTAAGTAGCAGATCAAGAACCAAGTCCAGCAGCACCTTAGAGACCAACAAGATTTCCAGAGTATAAGCTTTCAAGAGTCAAGTTCCCTTTATCAGATACGACAAAAAGAGCTTGACTCTTGAAAGCTTATACTCTGGAAATCTTGTTGTCCTTTAAGGTGTAGAAAAAAGAGGGGAACGGTCCAAAACAGCAAAAAAAAGAGACGTCGAAAAACGAGTCAACAGACCGTATAGAACAGCTTCAATTGTATTTGTGATAGAGGCACAAACAGCCTTGGGCAAAGAAAACAAAGGGAGAGTGCCCGGATGTTCACGGCTGCTCTCAACAGCAATTAAGCGAGGACAAAACAACGAAGGGAGAGTACTCAAATTTCTCAGCTACTCCCAAATAAAGCGCCCCAACTTGGCGGCTGCTTTCAACAGGAATTAGGTAAGGAGAACAGAAACAAAGGGAGAGCACTGGGGTTTCTCGGCTACTCCCGACGGGAAAATGGCAACGGGCTTGCCAGGCTATACTTTATCCCATTTCGCACAAAATTAAGCTTCTTCAGCAGCCAAAATCATAAATTCCTGAAAACACACAAAAAACACAATGCTTTACATAGTGAGCCTCAATTAAACAGTAAGAATATAACAACATCTTGAAATTATTTTGTATACATATTTACCATTACAGCATGTGATTCTACATAACAAATAAAAGTTGCTGGCCGGCAGACAGGAAATAAACGTTTCTTCTCAGTTTCAAAACAGCTGTAGTTTCTCCCATCCATCTGCAAGCCCTAGTACGTGGGTGTAACCTAAATAGAACGCCCAGCATACCTAATAGAGACAGCCCCAACAAATTAAAGGGCACATAGCACCAATGCACAAAACTTAATAAAGAAGTTGGACAGGAACCAAAAATCAACAAAGCCAGTGAAAGGTCCCATCATGCCAAAAATGGAGAAAAATCTATCTCCTGATTGAGACCACTGGGTGCCACAGTCCTAAGATTAAAAATCCATTTGGCTTCCAAACGAAGGAGAGTTTTACGATCTACATTGCTCCCTCTCATGTCTAAAACTGTACTCCAAGTTTTACTTTGTAGATGTGAAAGTTAGACAGCAAAGAAAGTGGACAAGAAGAAAATTGATTCATTAGAAATGTGGTGCTGGACAGCCAAAAAGACAAATAAGTAGGTTCTAGATCAAATCAAGCCTGAATTCTCCCTAGAAGATAAAATGATAAAACTGAGGCTATCATACTTTGGTCACAACACAAGAAGACAAGAATCTCTGGAAAAGTCAATAATGCTTGGAAAAGTGGAAGGCAATAGGGAAAGACGAAGACCTAAAAAGAGATGGCTTGACTCAATAAATGAAGCCATGTCCTCCAATTTGCAGGATCTGAGCAAGTCTGTTAATGATAGGACGTTTTGGAGGTCTTTCATTCATAGGGTCACATAGGTCAGAAGTAACTTGACGACACCTGACAGCACATAACAGACAAACAGATGCTCAAAGGCTGGAAATGTCTTCGCAAACTTTCCTGTCTTCCTATTATAACACAACCCTGTGGAGTGTAACATAAAACAACTGCAAGGGCTGATATTAAAATAGAATGCATTGTTTTCTCTTCAAAAGAAATGAAAGAGAAATCCATGTTTTAGAAGAGAAAAAAGAGAATAAAGAATCAGTGGCTAAATCTAAAAAACTGAATTCCAGAAAAAGAAACTCCCCTCCTCATAACAACACTATTCAAAATGCAAGTGGGAGATCTTATACTTGAATCGCTTTTATTTGGGAAACTGGCATATCCGTAAGAAAGCTGTTCTTTCTTTATGAACCAACAGGACCATTGCTGATTCTGCACATGTTGGATAATGCACTTCCAATCCTCTTTAGAGATCATTCGGAACTGTATTTTTCAAGTGTGAAACAAAAAATCCACTTCCAAACGATAGCTAAAGTGCATTATCCAACGTGTGCGGAATCAGCAAAAGTAGATTCTGAGCATTGATTTACAAAGAGGTGCTTTTTTTTTAACCACCCACACCACAATTGCTCCTGGAAAGCTGTGTAATCTCACTGGTTCATACATTACTTTCTCCATATGACTACATTTACAATACTCCTTTAAGTATTTTAGCACAAGATTATAAATCTTTTGATTTTAGAAGATTTTAGCACAAATAAACTGCACCCATGTTTTGACAAGCCATCCTGCCCCTATGCTGCTCTCATTTCAGCAGGGAGGCTCCCACTTGCTTAGAGAAGAGTAGAAGGATTATTCCCCACCACTTCTTATAACACACGATACTCATGTGCAAGCTTTGGATCCTGCAATGATCCCTGGGAATTGTAGTTTAAAAAACCATCCCCTCAACGTGATTCTCAGCTGGGGAAAGAAGGGGGAGTCTGTCTGTCTGTCTGTCTGTCTCTCTCTCTCTCTCTTTCTTCCAAAAATCCTTTGAGAACTTGTGATGCGGGTGTGTGGGGAAATGACGTAACAAGTGAGAAAAAAGCAGAGGTGTTTTACAAGCAAGAGATAAATTCGTCCCTCCCAGCAGGGAATCACAGCTCAGATTCCCCCCCACCCCACCTCCATTACTGAGCTGAAGCAAAACCAGCTGATTTGATTTTTGAAAGAGAATGAGTCTCTCTTTGAGAGAATCTCTTTGAACGACAATCTCTTCAGTTGAGCGGCTGTTCTTTGCAAGAAATTCCACTTCACTGGGAGTGGGGTGGGGGTTAGACTACCATTCCCAGCAGAGATTGTGGGACCAATCAAGTACTCTTCACGTGAAGTTTGTCTCATGTGTTCTGAACCTCAGGAAATGGGATTTCTGTCAGTGGAATAAAATAGGAGAGTAGAATCACCTTTAAGATACCACTGGACTCTGAATTTATGTTGCTGGTACAGTCTAATGTGGTTGCTCATTGAGAATTATCTTGTCAGTGAAATTGTCAAATACATTCAGTGTTGTACAAAGATGTTTATTTTATTTCATTTGTAACGTCTGTAGCTTAATTACATTAATAAATTTACATTATTTTATTAATAAATAAAAAATAGTCTTAGAAGTGCAACAGGATTTTCTTAATATTGCTCATTTAAAATCCCACTTCCCCCTTCTTTTGTTACTCTTGTATTCTTTATATCTATTTACAAGTGGGAGATACACAAGGACTTGCAGGGTGCATATCATTTCCCCTCCCCCACAATTTCCTCTTTCACTTCCCTGAAAGCCCTGAGCCTCTCCTCTTTCCTCCATCTTTCTCTCTTTCCTACCAGACAGCCCCGCGACTTTTATGTGCCACCTTGTCTTCAGCTTCCCCTCCCCCAGCCTCTGGTAGCCTCTTCCCAGAAATACCTGACTGAGTTTTGTGGCAGCTGCGAGCACTGAGGCTGGGCCCAGTTGCAAGTGCTCCCCAGTTGCGTGGGCTCCCTGGGGGAATGATGATGTCTCTTCTGGATCAGACTTAAAGATATTGTGCTATACTTAATATAATTTTAGACTTCTAGATTCCTGGCTTATGCAATGCAATTAAAAGCAACAATTGTCTCAAAACAGGTAAAAGCAGTTAAACTTCTCTTCTCCCAGAAAAGAAATAATAAATTGAATAAATTGCTTGGGGCAGCCTTGGCATCATGATCGTCAAGAAACTAGTTTCATTCCTGCTGTCTTTTTAGATACCAACCCACTGTGCATATATTAATTCCACCTGAATACTAAATACATTTGCCCCCCCCCCTCTTCAGAATGAAGAAGCAGACATAAGAGTTGGGAACTAAAGGGCCGCTTTATTAAATTACAACAACATAACTGTCAACACGGAAAGGGCCTAACTAGCAGTACAAGTCAGGCCCTGTGGTCACTCCTGGACCTCTACCCTGACCTGTCTGGGCAAGCCTCCACTGCCCTGGGTGCGAGCCATCCATGCACATGGTTGGGACCTGGCCCGGCCAGGTGAAGTGGTTCCCCCCCTTTAAAGCTCCCCCACCCAGCCATAAAGCTGAGGGGGGAGACTAGCTTGTCCAGGGGTTTCCCACCAGGGCATCTGTCCTCGCAACTGGGTCATAAAGCAGCCAGCATGAAGCACGAATGAGACACTGAGGGGCGGAGCAGCCTTATAAGGCCTCTTGCTCCACCCCCTCCAGCATTCCCATATGGCCAGGAAAGCATAGTTCCCTCTTCCCCCTTCAGGGAGGCAAATTACAGCCCCCAGCCAAAGCGTCTATTGTTGATGGCTGGGAGTGCCATATTACTTGGAGTTAGTCCCTCATTGGTCACAGTGGAATCTATTTACAAATTCCATTTATTGTAAAATCTTTATGGCCACATTTTAGATCAGTTCAGTATGTATGACTTTACTACAAAGCACAGCAAGCAATTAACTACGTAGGAGAATGAATCTCCTATGTAATAACCCCTGTTTCATCTTGTTGTGAAACAGAAACATGAAAACATTGATCTAATCTTTAAAAACATGATAATTACTTGTAAATTAGGGCTGCTTCCATGCATTTCCGCAGGTGTGCTTAGTCAGTACCTCCAGAACAGAATCTAATAACTTGAAATTCTTTTAAGTATGGAAGGACTTCATTTATACTAAGAAAAGCATCACATCTATGCCATCTGCTGGTAGCAATATAATTATTTTTTTTACTTTTAAATGTGGCAAGTTGAGACAGAGGCTATATCTACATCACAGAATTTAATGCTCTCAATACTTATTTATTTATTTTGTTTAAACCCCACATTTCTCTCCAATGGGAACCCAATGTGGCATACACTGTTCTCCTCCAATTTATTTTTTACAGCAACCCTGTGAGGTAGATTAGGCCTAGAGTGTGTGACTGACCCAAGGTCATCCAACAAGGTTCAATGATGTAATTGGGATTCAAACCTAGGTCTCCTATATCCTAGTCTGACATAGGCTAGGAACTATTTTTGTGTGAATTCTCAGTAGCCCTCACCATGCTACAATTAACAGTATTATTTGGGAAAGGAAGCATGATAGTTTAGCTGATATAAAACTAACACTGATATACATGTGCTATGTAGATACACACTGATCTAAATGTATATTATATAGATGTGGAATCTGGGAAAGTCCAAGTAAAACAGGGCATCTGATGTGGGCTGCTAGCCTTACCATGAGGCAATATGGAATAAATACTCTGAAGATGGTAAATATTCATTCAGCCTGTTTTTCTGTATGCTGTTGACATAAATGAGGTTCTATCCAGAGCAAGTGGGGTATCATTTAACAATAATAATAACAACAACAGCATTCAATTTATATACCACCCTTCAGAACAACTTAATGCCACACTCAGAGTGGTTTACAAAGTGTGTTATAATTATCCTCTTGACAATCAGCCTGTGAGGTGGGTGGGGCTGAGAGAGCTCTGAGAGAGCTGTGACTGACAAAAGATTACCCAGCTGGCTTCAAGCGGAGGAGTGGGGAATCATACCTGGTTCTTCAGATAAGAGTCCTTCAGCTCTTAACCACTACATCAAAACATCTCAATATGTATATATGTATATGCTGTCAAGTTGCAATTGAATTATGGTGACTCCAGTAAGGGGCTTTGAAGACAAGTGAGGAGGAGAGGTGGTTTGCCATTGCCTTTATCTCCGGTGTCTTCCTTGGTGGTCCCTCATCCAAGTACCGACCCTACTTAGTTTCCAAGATCCGACAGGTTTGGGCTATACCATACCGTTCCACAGAAACATCTCACTACAGATACAAAAATGCTTAAGGCTGAAATAAATAATTCAAAGCAGCTGTTTTTAACATTGTAACTGAGATTCTTTCCATTATTTGCAGATCTGGAACTAATTTTCAATTCCCTTCCATGCCAGGGAAGAGCAAAATGTTAAACACCTCAGATAAAATATCTTTTGTTGTCTTTCTTCTGGATATTAGGTGTCAAGGTATCATTGTCACTTACAAATGAAAGATTCATAACAGGACACACAAGTACATTCTTCCAGAAATATTGCACCCTCTTCCCATTATGAACTGCTGATTGTATTCAGTGATAAATACAATGCTAGCAACACTGGTATTTCCACTAACTCCCAGTTTCCAGGCAGACTTCTGTATGTAATATATTTTACAGCTATCAGACTACAAAGGAAAGTTAAAGTCCAGGTTCTAAACATAAATCACAGAACGCCTTATGTATGAACAGTTGCTTAGGATTTCATGGTCTCCATGACAATCATAGACCTTACCTATTTCAGTTAATAAAAAGGCCCCACAAACAGTGCAGCTAATAGGGTATGGTAGCTGCAAATTTGAAAACTAATAGAAAGCTGAAAACATAAATGAAACCTTTCTGAATGAAAGAGTAAGTAATCAACGTGATGTCTTTAACAACATCAAACTACCCAGTAGGAGCGTATCTACATTAGCAGATAGGATCCAATAGCCTAATCTACAGTCCCGGTCCCTTACCAGCATATCTTTTTGAGCTGTTTCTAATGATACAGCCCTATAAACTGAGTAGAAAGTCCTCCTGAATAATTCAGTTTTGCATTGTTTGCAGAAAATCAGGAGAAGGGAGAGCTTTCCTGACCTCCTCAGGCAGTGCATTCCACAAGGTGGGGGCTACAAAAAATAAAGCATGTGTACGGACAGTTGTTGATTTAGCCCAACTGTCGGGAGGTATCTGTGGAAGGTCCTGTTCAGATGAGTGAAGCTGCCATGACAGAACAAAGGAAGAGAGATAATTAAGCAGATATGAGAGGACTAGGCCATGAAGGGCTTTGAATGTGATAGTCATGATTAGAAATGGGCACGAACAGCACTACGAATGGAAAAAAACAACTAACAGGCCACTTGGCTACTCGCGAACAGGCCGTTCATGATGCACCATTCCAGCCGAACAGGTGGTCGGCATAAGCCTTGTTTGTTGCGCTCGGCCGCCGTTCAGGAAACTAGACACTCAGGCGCCTTCAATCAATTGCCTCGGCAACGGAGTGGGGAGAGTGCCTGAACTCTGTCTGCACTCCCTCTGTTGCCCCGGACACCCCAATCAAAGCCCAACTTAGCTTGATGGGCAGGTCTTCCTTCCAAGTGTGGAGCTGCAAAATTGGTTACAATTGGTAACGTGGGAGCAGACACCAAGGGGGAGGGAGGGGGGGTGTTCTGTGGCCATGGGAACTCCAATCTCATCCCTGCAAACCTTGTTAGGCAGTTCTGACAGCCAACCACAGGCCTCCTGCGTTTCTCCATGAGACCAATGCTTATAAAAGGGCACTGCGCTCCAAGTCCTGGTTTCACTTTCAGCAAGCAGTGGAGTGGGACAGAGCTCTTAATAGTGTTTTGGAGAGAGACAGGAAGAGTGCATTAGAGCTAGGATTTTTTTTCTGTGTGGTTAGATAGGGATCTGTCTCTCCACTGGTTCAAGGACTGCTGCCAGGCTCTGGGGCCAAGCTCAGTGGTCACCTCGGCTGAGGGCTCACCCTGATTATTAGTGCCTGTTCTAGTCAGGTCTCTGGGAGTGCTGGGCTAGGGCTCTACCCCCTCCCTCTGGTTCCAGGGCTGCTGACAGGCCCTGGGGCCAAGCTCAGTGGGCACCTCAGCTGAGGGCTCACCCTGATTATTATTATTAGTAGTAGTATCAGTGACTGATCTGGTGGTCAGGCTTGTGGGTGTGCTGGGTTAGTACTCTAGCTTCAGCCTCCGGTTCCAGGGCTGCTGCCAGGCCCTGGGGCCAAGCTCAGTAGGCACCTCAGCTGAGGGCTCACCCTGATTATTAGTGCCTGATCTGGTCTGTTCTCTGGGAGTGCTGGGCTAGGGCTCTACCCCCTCCCTCTGGTCCCAGGGCTGCTGCCAGGCCCTGGGGCCAAACTCAGTGGGCACCTCGGTTGAGGGCTCACCCTGGTTATTAGTGCCTGATCTTGTCAGGTATCCAGGAGTGCTGGGCTAGTGCTCTAACCCCTCCCTCTGGTTCCAGGGCTGCTGCCAGGCCCTGGGGCCAAGCACACTGGGCACGTTGGCTGAGGGCTCACAGTGTTCTCTCCTTTTCTGTCCTCCTTAATTCTAGTTTGGTGGCACAATGAGTCTTCCTGTTGTGGTGCCCGCCCTGGGTGGTCATGGGGTGAAATGCAAAGGCAGTCCTCCTGGTTTACTTGTGGAAAGCAGTACTAGGTGTGGCTCGGGGGCAGCAGAGAGTACTCCCTCTCCGCCAAATTCACCTGTGGGGGCTGTGGAGGAGGCCAAAGAGGTCTTTCCGCTGGGGGGAGAGGATCTCTCTCAACATTTTGAGGCGGGGGTGGGTGACGGATCCCTGGAGGAATGGTTTCTGTTTTATGAAACATCCCTCCCGTCACCATCCCAAACTCTTGGTGGTGTCCCCGCCTGCAGTCCACCCCTCACTCCATCGTCCATGGCCAGCTCCGCAGCGCAGCCTGTAACCATTCATCCTCCTTCCCCTGGGACAGTTAGTGATCCACATTTCAATGCCTCCATATGGAGGCACTTTCAGGCCCTTCCTAATGACACCTGTGTGGTGCCGCGCCGTGCCTGTGATGTCCTGGTGCGCAGGGGCAAAACCCAGAAGCACCTTTCATCAACGGCCCTGACTTGGCACCTGAAGACGCACCACCCGAGCCAGTGCTCTGCATCCTCGCCCACCGAAACATCCGTTGTGGGGAGAAACGGGGAGACCAGCTCTTCTGAGTGGGGCTCAGTGGGAGGGTCACCAGAATCCACCCCAAGTAAGAATCCTTGCCCTGAGGGTGACGCTGGTGGGAGCGGAGCCTGCCTTCACTGAGGTTGTCCCCTCAGGGTCTGGGACAGTGCTACTTACAATGGCAAGGTTGAGGGCTCAGGAGGCGGGCCTTCGCATCTTGGCAGAGATGATTGCCCTGCATGACTTGACCATATCCATTGTGGAGTGTGTGGGCTTCTGCAGGCTACTAAAGCATCTTGCCCCTTGGTTCTCCATGCCATCGCCATGCACCCTTGCCCATTGAGTCTGGTGGGTATCTCAAATGAGGGCTGGCACATTTGAGTCAGGTTTACCCAGGCCCATTCCCACTGCTAGTAGGCTTCTGAGGCCTTGCCAGGCCTTCCTGGTACAGCCAGATCACCATGATACCTCCTTTCTGAGAAGGCAGGAAAGTGGGTGATGCTGGCAGCAGCATCTCTTGGGCACTTGTGCAACAGCTCAGGAGCTGTTCCACATGTAGTCCATTGCAAACGCTGTGCCCTCTGAGCAGGGGGGAACGAGTCCCTCGACTCCTTTCGTTTCCGCAAAGGCAGGAAGATGGCCAATGTCAGCTGCTGCTGCTGCCCCATTTCTTCCTCTCCCTCTCTGGAACCACTCTGACCCATCCAAGCAACGTCTCCTGTCCCGTCCACCCCCTCCTTTCCGCGAATGCAGGATGGTGGTTCGTGTCTGGCGGTTCCACCCAAACCGTTATAAGTAGTGCCCGTACTGCCTGCACAGGTGAGGTGCCTTAGACTGGTGTGGAACTACTCTGGCCCTCCTCATTTCTCGGGGCTGCTGGTCCCTCTTTCTACTTCTCCCTCTGTGGAACTACTCCAACCCTTATGAACGACCTCTCCTGTCCTGCCCGTCCTCTTCTTTCCACACAGGCAGGACAGCAGGTCATGTCAGCTGCTGCTTCATGATGGACTGTCCTGTTACTGCTCCCTCCTTGGTCATGAGGGACAGCTCGGCTGCAATCGCACAGCCAATTGTACTGTATAGGGATACAGGCAGTTGTACAGCATGGTTGCTCCCCTGTCAACAGGACTTACTGGACCCCTTTGAGCAGGGTGGGAATGTGTCCCGCGACTCCCGTCCTTTCTGCAAAGGCAAGAAGGTGAGTGATGGCAGCTGCTGCTGCTGCCCTATTTCTTCCTCTCCCTCTCTGGGACCCCTCCGACCCCTCCCAACTACCTCTTACTTGGGAGCTTTCCAGTTACCAGTCCATACCTCTCCGTCTCAGGTACTGCCACGAGTCCCCCACCACTTGCACCATCCCATCCCCTCCTCTCTATGATGGCAGAGATGTGGTTGATGCCAGCAGCTGCTGATTCGGGGTCTTCTAGGCTCTGTCACAGGATCTTCCAGGTGTGGCTCATTGCCACATCTGGAACACCTTGGTCCCCCTCTCCCACCCTGACCACTTTGTGTTCCCTCTGTCCTCCTCTCCCTCTTGGGTACTGCCATGAATCCCTTCCCCACCACTTGCACTGCCCCGTCCCCTCCTTTCCATGATGGCAGGGAGGTGGTTGATGCCAGCAGCTGCTGATTCGGGGTCTTCCCATCCCCCTCGCAGGGTCTTCCAGGTGTGGCTCATCACCGGGCCCGGAATGCCTTGGTCCTCCTTTCCCACCCTGACCACTTCGTGTTCTCTCTTTCCTCCTCACCCTCTCGGGTACTGCCACGAGCCCCTTCCCCACCGCTTGCACCACCCCATCCCCTCCTTTCCATGATGGCAGGGAAGTGGTTGAAGCCAGCAGCTGCTGATTTGCAGTTTCCCATCCCCCTCGCAGGATCTTCCAGGTGTGGCTCGCCGGATGGCAGGGATGTGGTTGATGCCAGCAGCTGCCAATTTGGGGTCTTCCAGGCCCCCTCGCAGGATCTTCCAGGTGTGGCTCATTGCCACTCACCAAACCCTTGGTCTCTCTCCACCATACCACCCAGCAGCTGCAATCATCAACCACCTTGCTGCATAAGCAGATAACCGGTCTGCATCCAATCTGGAGGCCTGGCTGGAGGGCACATGGGGGGTGCCGCCAGTGAGCAGCCAGACCCTCTGCCCCCTGAGGTGAGGTAGTACACCACAGCCTCCCTGAGCCCACTAGGCCTGGCGGCCGCAGTCATCAACCACCTTCCTGCATAAGCGGATAACCAGTCCACCTCTGACCCAGAGGCCTGGCTGGCAGGCAAATGTGGGGTGCCACCAGTGAGTGGCCAGACCCCCTGCCCCCTGAGGGGAGGCAGCACGCCACCACCTCCCCAAGCCCGCCAGGCCCAGCGGCCACAGTCATCAACCACCTTGCTGCGTAAGCAGATAACCAGTCCACCTCCAACCCGGAGGCCTGGTGGGTGGGCACATGGGGGGTGCTGCTGGTGAGCAGCCAGACCCCCTTTCCCCTGAGGGGAGGTGGCATTCCACCACCTCCCCGAGCCCGCCAGGCCCAGCAGCCGCAGTCATCAACCACCTTGCTAAGTAAGTGGATATTTTTCCTCCCACCCGCAGGCCTGGTGGGCGGGCACATGGGGGGTGCTGCTGGCCAATGGCCAGACCCCCTGTCCCTGAGAGGGGAGGCGGCCCACCTTCAGAACCACCGCATGAGGCCAAAGTCAACCGGGGAGGGTGGCTCCATTTGTGTTGACTGGGAGTTTCCTGGGGGCATCGAATTTGGGAATGTATAACTCCAAGATCCATACTGCAATCTTGACCAAACTTTGCTGATGGTTGGAGAACTCCTGCTGCACATTCCCTGTGAATATGGGCTCTCTAAGTGCTAAGAGGGCCGCTCTGGCAACACCGAACACCAAACACGTTCGTTAACGGGACATGTTCGGTTCTGGTTGGCTGTTTGTGTTCGTTGTTGGGAACAAACACCAAACAGCCTGTTCAGGGTTTTTTTCCCATTTGTGCCCATGCCTAATCATGATCTTGAACTGAGCCCAGTAACTGATGGGAAGCCAATGGAGTGACTGCAAAATGGGAGTGCTGTGCATGCTCCATCTAGCTCCTGAGAGTAAACAAGCTGCAGCATTCTGCTCCAGCTGAAGTTTCCAAGTTGACTTTAAAGGAAGACCTATAATGTTTAACTTTGGAAAGAGAAATAATTTAGGAATTCTTAAAAATTGACCCTTTTATCATTTGAAGAAATATCAGAGGTAATGAGGGGAAGACCTCCAGTATTTCAATATCTTAAATTACAACATACAGCAATTATGTTATTAAGGAATCTAACTGTATTTAGGAACAAAACTGAATTTGAAAGAAAAATTGAAGTTAGTCGACTGCCTGTGTCAGGTCCGTTGCCCACAGTCCCTCCATACTGTTACACCATTTTAGATAATGTGTTGCAATAGCCTCGTGCACCTGTTCCCTTGTTGCTTTCCAGATTCCAATACGGCAGAGCCCTTATCTTGGATGGCTCACCACAGTGGCCTTGGGACAGCTCCATCTGTCCCGCTACTGATTATGTTCTGCTGGATGGGCTAAGAAGATGGGGGGCATGTAGAGGGGTAGTTATAGTGTATCATGTACTCAATGGGTCATTCTTCTTTTTTTATATATATAAAAAAAATTATTAAACAATAACAACTTTCTAATACAAATGACAACTCAATGTATATAACAACTTGGTGCATATAGGAAAAGTAACAGTTGTATTGTAGGGCTAACATATCAATCGCATTGAAAACATTAAAAAAATTAAGTGTAACACAATATAGCAATGGGTATATCTTTAAATATATTATCGTGGCTTTAAACAGTGGACTTTAGTATTAATTTTTATTGTTCTAAAATATCACAGTATAAAGAACTTGAAGGCTGCATATTGTTTTTCTCAATAAACTCAAAGAAGGGCATCCATTTCTCATAAAAATTTGTTTTCCCAGTAAGTGAATTAGAACCTTGAATTCTATCAGTAATTTTTTCAATTATAAATTGGTCCCAAACCCAAGAGTACTACTGTGACAGTGATGGGGGAAGGTGGCTTTTCCAATTAAGGGCTATTAAGGACTTTGCTGCGTTCAGAAGACTTGTTATGAGTTGACAATATATGTTTGGGGTTTGTACCTCATGCCAAAGGTAAAGGAATATCAATTTAGGGTCTATTGAAATTTGGCAAGTTGTTATATTTTTAATTTGTTCTATGACATCTCAAAATTTATGTATAACGTCACACTGCCACCAACAGTGTGCGTAAGTGCTGATCTCTCCACATTTTTTCCAGCATAAGGGGGAATAAGATGGAATAATTTTAGACAGTTTTTCAGGAGTGCTGTACCATCTCGTAAGAATTTTAAAAGTTTGGAGTCTTGCATTGATTTCGTGGGATTTTAGTAAAGGAGAGGACCAAATTTGTGTCTATTCTTTGTGTAATAGCCGTATCACAATCAAGTTGCCATTTATCTTGGTAAACATATTTTTTTGGTTTGGAGTTTTGTATTAATATATTATAAATTTTGGAAATTAATCCCTTTTCCACTTTGGAGTTTGGATCTAATAGATTTTCAAAATCCGTTTTGGGTTCATGAAAAATGTCTTTTAGTTTTATTTGTATAGCCATGTATGAAATTTGAAAATAAATGAACCATGGTATCGAAACCTGTGTTGTCTTTTCAATTTCTTCTTTAGTTTTAAGGCCTTTTTTTGTTGTTAGATCTGAGAGTTTTGTTACATTTAAGTGTCTCCAAAAGTTCTGTATGGTTTGTTGTTTCCCTGGAGGGTACCAATCTTGAAACAAAAAAGAAGAATAGTGTGATATTTTGGGGAGTAGTTTTCTTTTATATGTGTCCCATATATTGAGTAAGTGAGTTATATCAATGGGTCATTCTTAACAAGGAACCTGTGTACAGCCAGACACTTTTTTTTAAAAACTATTTATTTTTACAATTTACAATATTCATAAATACATATAACAATAATACAAGAAACAAACCTTGGAACGGTCAATAACAATAACAAAGCCAATGTAATAGACTACAAAAACAGTGCAAGGGGGAACAGTGAGGAGATATTCTCATAATATAGCTAAGAAGCTAAAAGTATTGATGTCAGCATTAGGCAGTTGATTAGTATTGTATAAGTAATTCAAAAAGGGCAACCATTGCGTAAAGAATGATGACTGATACTGTGGTTTATCAATAGAATGAAGGTGGTCTGCTATTTTTTCCATAATAAAAATATCCCATACTTTCCGAACCCACTGTTGTAGCTTCGGAAGCTTGTCTGATTTCCAGTGTGCTGCTAGAAGCATTTTTGCAGCAGCAAGTAACATAAATATTAAATTTTTCCGCACCTTTGGTATGACAGGGTCTTCCCAAAGACCCAGCAAAATTGATTCTGGAGTCATGAGCAGTTCATAATCTGTAATCTCCTTAATTTTCCTTGAAATTAAGTCCCAGAATGATTGGATCTTGGGGCAAGACCACCACAAATGGATATAGTCACCAATTTGACCACACTTTTTCCAACAGAGCGGTGTTAAATTGGGATTAATTTGGTGTAGTAATTGAGGAGTCATGTACCATCTCGACAACAATTTAAAAGAAGACATTTTGATATTGATTGCGTTCGAATTTAGGGGCTTGCCAGACCATATTGTGGACCATTGCTCCTCTGTTAAGGGGGTACTGCAGTCCGTATTCCATATCAATTGGTACCTTAATGAGGATTGATCATTCTGTGAGTTTAAATTAGAATAGATGCTAGCTATGAGGCCTTTACGATGAGGTTCTATTTTTTTTAATAAACGTTCAAAATCTGTTAACTCCCGTTTCCAGGAGTCGACAAATAATTGGCTGCCTATAAGGTGAGATAATTGTAAGTATTGATACCAAGGGACCACAACCTCTGTATCCCCTTCTATTTGCTCCTTAGGATGGCCCCATGTTTGGTGATGTCAATGATCCTAGATTTCTTAATTACCTTCCATTGCTGAAATGAAATTAAATCCTGACCTGGTGGAAACCACGATTGGTCCAGGAAGGATGATAGAGGTGACGGTGTAGGAGCTAGATAGTTTCTTACCCTGTCCCATACAGATATAGTAGATTTCAAAAATGGATTGGCAAGAGTTTGGGTAGGCCTGTGTTTAGGGTCTGTCCAAATTATATCCTTTATATCATGGGGAAGAAGATGTGCAGTTTCAGCATATGTCCAGTCTGAACTATCTGAGGAATGCAAAAGAAGCACTATGTTTGCTAGCTGTGCTGCCATATAATAACATTTTAGGTCTGGAATAGCCAAGCCACCCTTTTTGGTTGAACGTTTCATGGTTGAAAAATTAATTCTAGGACGTTTATTAGCCCAAATAAATTTATTTATAAGAGTTTGCCACTTTCGGATATCTTGATCAGTGAGATTAATAGGCAGCATACGAAAATTAAATAAGAAAAGTGGTAAAATCATGGTTTTGACCAGTCCGATTGTATTCTTTCAGCCCAGGATAAAGTCAACACGCTCCATTCACCTATAACTTTGAGTTCTAGGGTTTTAAAATTAGATTCCTTTAAATTTGCTAGGTTGACAGGGATCGTGATTCCTAAATAGACCCAGTTCTTGCTGATCCATTGGTATTCATAATTGGAGGCTATCTGAGCTTGTGTGTCTGGGGATAAATTAATAGGATAAATTTCAGATTTAGATTTATTAATTTTAAGACCTGATAGTTGACCAAAGGTATGTAACTTGTCTTCCAAGGGAGGTAATGAAGCAGAAGGGTGAGAGATATACAGAACCATATCATCAGCAAAGAGAGAAATTTTATATTCATGACTTTTTATTCTAATGCCTTTGATCTCAGCTGATTGTCTTATGGATTCTGCCAGAGGTTCTATAGCAAGGGCGAACAGTAGTGGTGACAAGGGGCAGCCCTGCCTGGTCCCTCTTGTAAGTTTAATATCCTTTGAATTTATACCATTTATTTTTAACCGGGCCGTAGGGTTGGCATAAAGTAAGCTGATTGATCGTATAAAAGTTTGGCCAAAACCCATTTTTGACAGGAGTCTCAGAAGGTAATTAGTTTCCAAGCTGTCAAACGCTTTTTCTGCATCAAGTGACAACAAGAGAGCCTCCATTTGATAGGTAATGCAATGATTGATTATATTAAGAGATTTACACACATTGTCTGCCATGTTTCTGTGTGGAATGAAGCCGGTTTGGTCAGGGTGAACGTAATGATTAATGATTTTGTTTAATCTGTTGGCCAATATAGCTGTAAAGATTTTAGCATCCTGATTCAGCAAAGAAATCGGACGATAGGATGATGGGAGGGTGACATCTTTACCTTTTTTGGGGATCACAATGACCGAGGCTTCATTCCATGACTGAGGGAAGATGCCCTGGGTAAGAATTGCATTGCAAGTCAGCCTGAGTGGTTCTGCTAAGCTATGTGTGAAGCTTTTATAAAATTCGGCAGGAAAACCGTCCCTGCCGGGAGTTTTGTTAAGTTTAAGCTTCTTGATAATCTCTGTGATTTCTTGGAGAGAAATGGGCGACTCCAAGAATTCCCTATGCGCTGGCGTAAGACTTTTTAGGGAGGTGCAGGATGCTAAGAAGTTGTCAATATCAGATATAAATGGGTTTGTGGTTCTGTAGAGCTTAGAGTAGAAGTTGTAAAATACTTCCAATATTTCCCTGTTATTGGAAGTATAATCCTTATTGCCTTTTTTAATCAGATTAATTTGGTGGGCTGAGATCTTTTTTTTCACTTTCCAAGCAAGCAAGCGGAGTGTTCCAGGACCTCTGTGCCAAAATTTCTGTTTTAAGAAAAGTAAGTTCTTCTTGATTTTAGAGGACTCTAGAGATTCCAACTTCTTTCTTTCAAGCAGAAGTTGTTTGTAAACTTTTTTATTATTAAATTTTTTATGCTTAATTTCTAGTGCTTGGATTTTGCTTAAAATGTCCAATCTGAATTTCTCTCTTTCTTTCTTGTAGAAGCAGAGGAGTTAGCCGTGTTAGTCTGTAGTAGCAAAATCAAAAAGAGTCCAGTAGCACCTTTAAGACTAACCAATTTTATTGTAGCATAAGCTTTCGAGAATCAAGTTCCCCAAAATAATGCTACAATAAAATTGGTTAGTCTTAAAGGTGCTACTGGACTCTTTTTGATTTTTCTTGTAGAAGGAGGCTACTGAGATGATTTTCCCTCTGACCACTGCCTTCATAGCATCCCAAATTGTTGCCTGGGAGACCTCCCCTGCAACGTTCTCTTTAAAATAATTTTCAAGTACTTTCTCTATTTCTTTATGTATAGATGGGTTTAATAAAAGGGATTTATTTAATAGCCAATGAGTTTCTTGTTTTATTTTATCATCTAAATTCAAGGGACTTTCCACCCAGGCATGATCTGACCAGATTTTACTCCCAATATTAGAAGAAATTAAATTTTGATAAAGTTTACTGGAGGCCAGAATAAAATCAATTCTGGTATGAACTTGATGCCGGGCTGAAAAATAAGTAAAATCTTTCTCTACTCCATGGTGAGCTCGCCAGACATCCTTAAAAGCAAATTTATCGAACAACATTTGTAGTTTCAGTTGACGTGGTATTTTCTTGCAACGTCTCCCATCCCTCTGGGACCGATCCAGATTTAAATCAGCTATACAATTAAAGTCCCCCCCAATCAGAATCTCACCTTCAGCAAACATACATAGGTTGGAAAAGGTTTCATGCAAAAAATCAACTTGCTTATCATTAGGCGCATAAATCAAAGCTAGGGTTACCCTTGTCCCCTCCAGGTTCCCTTTGATAAATATGAACCTTCCTCTAGGGTCCACTTCAGAGTCTACCCATTGAAATTTGATATTTTTTGAAAATACAATTGCAACCCCCCTTGCATTTGAGGAGCCGGGAGCTTGGAACTGCAAATTAAATCTATTAGATTTCAGTATCTGAGGCATTTCCTTTTTATAATGGGTCTCCTGTAAAAATAATATATCTGCATTCTGCTGTGCTAAAGCTGTGGAAACACGTTTGAGCTTAATGGGGTCATTTAAGCCTCTGCAGTTGAAAGTAACAATTTTAATTTTCCCTGTCATGACCTAACATTGTGAAGAGGCTAATCTGATGCAGAGTACAAGTAATAAACTCAGACAAAAGAAATACAGCTCTAGAATGAAGAATTGCTTCTTCCTTTACCTTGCACGGCTTACCATAGGAAGCTAAGAATGACCAGACCTTCCAGGGGAAAACATTAACAGTACCAACTAACCCAAAACACCCCCCAACCAGTAACAACTTAGACATAACTAACCTAAACTATAGCTCCTTGAAACCAAAGAGCTAACCCCTCCAGAAGCACAGAAAGAAATTTCCTGTACAACTAATAGGGAGGAAAGAAATCTTTACCTCCCTATATCTGGAGGTCCCTAAGAAATTTGGGAACTAGAATGAAAAACAGGTAACTCCCACTCCCCCCCCCCCGACCACAGATTGGCAAGAAAAAGATGAAACAATAGCTGGAGATGAAAGGGTGAAGGGCAGTGAGAGAAAGAAAGAAAAAAGATAAGGGTAGCGACAGAAGAGAACAGTCAGTTCTCAGACAAAAAAGAAACAAGCCAAAATTCTCCCCCTCTTTTCCTTCCCCCCTCCCCCACCCCCCTTATTCCTTGCAAGCTCTTCGCATCAAAAGCCGAGTCAAACAGGAGACATTGGTGAACAATCTCTAGCGCAAGAAGATGATTTCGTGGGGATTGTGATCCATCTCTCTTGAGTGGGAAGGTTTTGAGCCGAGATGTTTTCTGCTGGGTTGACGATCAAGTCTTGGGTTGGCAAGTTCAAATCGGTGAGAAGTTTCAGGCCAGAGACTATATCCACTGCATGAAGAACTCTGCCTTGATGTGCAACCTGTAGCTTAGTCGATGACACCCACTTGTATCTGATATTTGCTTTAGTTAGCGTTGAGGTGACAGGCTTAAGCTCTTTCCTATGCAGCAGCGTTTCATTCGACAGGTCCTGGAAGACTTGTATTTTTTTCCCTTGAAAAGAAAACGTGCCTCTTTTCCTTGCTTCTTGAATGATTTTTTCTTTGGTACGGGAATCCAAAAAGCGGACAACAATGTCTCTGTTAGCATTTGCTCTCAGATTTCGAGGGGAACCCAGCCTGTAAGCAGACAATATGGTTGGTGCCACCCCCTTCTCCAACTGCAGCTCATGAGCAAGCCAGCCTGATAAGAACGCAGTTAAATCTGCTGTGCCTTCGTCTGACTCTGTAAATCCGCGGAATTTCAAATTATTGTATTTTATTTTATTCTCTAGATCCATGATTTTATTTTTCAGCCAGTATTCATTTGCTTGCATTATGCGCGCGTCTTTTTGCAAAGACTGGCTGAGGTCTAACGCTGAGTCAGCTGTTTTAGTAACTTGCTGAAGAGTTTCATTAATGAGGGTTAGCTGCTCATTCATAGGCTTAAGCAACTTTTCCATCCGATTAGCAAATTTCTCCTCAAGTTGATCTAGTTTAAGATTAATATGAGCTTCCAGTACCTGGATTTCTTTGTCATCTGCCTTCTGACTGGCAGGGGCAGCAGCCATCTTGGTTGCAGCATGCAGCTCCATCTCAGCCCCGTTCTTTGATTCAGATGGTGAGAAAAAGTTTTTAACCGTTTGTACGGTCAATTCTGAAGTCTTATTTTTATTACCTCCTGTTTTGCCCATGATTTGTTATGAAGAGATTTGAAGCAACGACTATCAAATAATTGAAAAAAAAATGCTAGTTGTCTTTGTTTTAACTATATTGGCATGACATTTATTGTATATAGTTCACTAAGACTTTGTTGTTGTTCTATTTTACTTCTGTACATTGTTTTTGTTTGTTTGTTTGGTTTAAAAAAATAAATTAAAACTCATTAAAACTCAAATTTGTTATGAAGAGCTCGGGTTAAAAGCTGATTAAATCAGTCGGGAGGGAGTTTGAGTCAGGAGCCTGAACTTCACGCGTCTGGCATGCACGCTCACGACGCCCTGCCCCCCTACAGCCAGACACCTTTAATTGCTTCTGTGTAACCAATGAAGCCTAGATATCTCAATAAAAACCCATTTACTCAAGAGCCTGGATTTCTGGATTTCTTGCTGCAAGGGTTGGGAGTCAGCTTCAACGTATCCTGTCCTCCATAGGCTGACAGCCTGTGTTAGGTGGTGAAGGTTCCATTAAGGTTCCCTTTTGGCCAGGAATGTCACCTTCTGAGTCTTCAGGAAGCTTGATTCTCTTTCGCTCGCAAAGGCCGCAAGTCTAGCTGTCCAATGCTTCTTCCCATTATCCCTTGCTGTGGGGAAAAAAACAACTTCATAAGGGAAGAGAGACATCACAACTCTCCTGTATTCAATTAGTTTCAATGAGGAATTAGCATAACTTTACTACAAACAAATAAATCATGGAGCCAACTAACTTCAGAATTAAAATGATAATTTACTATCGGAATATGAACATAAAAGAACAGCAATAAAGGCAGGATCAATTAAAAAATAGAAAACAATTATTATCAAGCAGTAAGAACAGTCATGCTTTCAACTTCCCATAACACAAGGCAGATGTAAATATCAGCCTAAGTCTCAATGTATTAGTAGAGTATAAAGACAGTGATCTTCCTAACTCGTAGAAGCATTGGTTTGTCTTTGGGATTTGGCATGGAAACCATTCAATCTTAAAAAGCATAAAGCGATTAACTATCTATCTAGGGGTAATATTTGTACCACCAAATAGGAAAAAGGAATAGCAATGATGCAAGGGCAGGGGGGGTCAGTATATTATTTCAAGCCTGAAAGCCATCTTCCTTCATTCAGCCTACACAAGGGGTAGGGGAGGGGCTGTAGATTCCCTGCATGTTTGCCATTAGGGCTGCCAGGTCCCCCAGTGGGGGCATGGATCCCCTGTCCCCACCCTCCACCCCCTGCCACCACTCACCTGGCTGGCAGGTTGGAAAGTCAGGGGAACAGGCAACCCAGGCACGCTCCCAGGGCAGCATGATGACATCAGTCCCAGGAGTGACGCCAGCATGCCAACCCAGGGGTGCCCCTGTGCTTCGCAGCACGCAAAAGTTCAGGTGTGCACCTGGGCCCTGCATGGTGACATCATTTCCCAGAAGTGATGTCATTACACTGCTCCCAGGTGTGTGTGTGAGGACATCAAATAGGTAAGTGCCAGGTTCCCTCACTCCCGCTGGGAAGCTAAAGGAATATGGCAACCCATTTGCTCAATTCCTCAAAAGAGGCTATCAGTCCAGTGGCGGGGGGAGGTAGGAGTGACATTGAATGCCATATTTCCTTTCACCCCTATGATTGTATTGTACACAGGACTATCCCCTGGTGGTATCAGCTTCTCTATGGTATCTCTTATCTGGCTTCAGTTTTTTAAAAATGCCTTACCAAATGGAGGCTGTGACAATTGGAACACAGAACATCATGACCTGCAGGAGATTTTCTGGTTCTGGTGGAAAGAATGTGCAACATGGTGGAGGCAGATCTGGCAGAGGAAGAGGTGATTTTGAAAAATTAGCAGCAGCCAGCAGTAGTAGCAGTCTAACTGGCACTGAAAGTCCCCTCAACATGATCAAGCTACTAGAGATGGGCACGATCTGCATTACAAATGAAAAAAACCCACAATAATGGCAATCACGCGATCATGACCCGGCAGATCGTGATCGGCCATGGCCAACAATCCAGTGGTCAGGAGAGGCCTGGATCGGGGCATTTGGGCTCAGTTCAAGGATCCAGACACTCAGGCGCCAGCAATCTATTCCCCTGGCAATGGAGCCAGGGGAATGCCTGAGCTCTGTTTGCCCTCCTTCTGTCGCCCTGGAAACCCGAATGGAAGCCCAGCTTTCCTTGATCAGCAGGGCTTCCTTCCAACCACGGAGCAGCAAAGCAGTCACAAGTTGGGAGAAGACACCCAGGGGAGGGAGGGGGAAGGGGGTGTTCTGTAGCCATGGGCACTCCAATCTCATCCCTGCAAACCCTGATAGGCAGCTCTGACAGCCAAACACAGACCTCCTGTGTTGCTGAATGGGACCCATGCTTATAAATAGCCGTGGTCTCCCAGGCTGGGTTTCACTTTCTGCTAGCAGTGGAGTGGGACAGAGCTCTTGCTTGCCACTTGCTAGCCTTTGGGGAGAGAGACTGAGAGTACAATTGAGCTTGGCATCAGCCACCATTCCTGTATCGCTGGGAACAGCAGGGTGCCCCTCCGCTGTGGCCTCCACGATCCATGATCCACGATCTGGTTCGAGAATGGGAGATGATCGTTGCGGATCGTTTATTCGGGATCGTGGTCTGCACCGAACCATGATCCTCTGGATCAGTAATTTTTTTTGGTTCATGCCCATGTCTACAAGCTACTATTTTTCAAGTGGCTATAGTGCCAATTCCTCAAACTGCTTTACGTGTTACCTATGTTTCCTATCGCTTCCCCCATTGACTTTAATGTTAAACATAGGCTCCTCTCATTGCCTCAAAAAAGGGGACCCCATTAGAGGGGACCCCTCTATGATATTTGGCAGTTTAGAGGCCATAGTGGACTACACACCCAAGAATGGCGGGCAGTTTTCCACTGAAACCAATGGGAAAATATAATGAAATGGAATTATGAAAAAGAAATAATAGTAACAAAATGAATAATAACAATACAAAACAACTCCATAATGAAACAATCCATTTCAGAATTAATAATAAAAACAGAAGAAACAAAACTAACTCCCATGCACAAGTTGACTGTCTACTAAATACTACCCAAGTTTTCCAGCAAATTGAAAAACTGTTTTTTCCAGGATTTATACTTTCAGAAGAAAACCCCGCAAAGGGGGGAGGAGACAGTAACTCTCTGTAGTTTGGGATTGGTTGGGAGTGCTCGGTGCTCCCTCCCTTGCAAGGATCTAATTGGGAAAAAATACCATCATCCAGGAAATTAGTAGCATTAAAGAAAAAAACATGCTCATACTGCATGGCTGGTAAGCACTTTTAAAAAAAAAAAGACTTTTTCAGGAAGGGGGTTTCATAATGACCAATCATCTTGGATTTGCCTTCCCATTCTAGAAAATCAAGATGATTCAGAACAGCAATTTTTATGTGTAGTTCAGCTCAGGAATTTCATTATGCAAGCCCCTATTAGCCACTTCTAGTTCCTGGTTACCTGTTTCTACTCATGAGTAGACCCTTTCTCTCAAGAAAGTGTTTACACCACATGAATTCTTTGCGCCATAGAAAGCTAGTACTACTGGGCCTTCTCTTTTGTCTACTCCCACATTCTTCTAGTAGGCCCAAATGGCTCTGAACTCTGCAAATGGGATACTGCCTTCCTTAGGGCTGTTCCCCTGCTGTATCCCTTCTCCTTCAGGTGTTACCTGAAATGGTCTCCTTGCATTAAAATATGATTTATGAGGGGAAATTAGCTCGCAAGGATGACGGCTATACAAGAGGCAGTAACTGGAATCGAATCACCTGTGTCTACAGGGTCCCAATCCCAATAAGCCAAGCAAGTCTCGTGCTTCAAATCAATCAGTAACTTTTATTAAAGAACAGAACTTCATGCACATACACACCAATTACTGGGGGGAAATATTCAAACACACACACACAGAGTCCTAAGAAATAAAGTCAGAGAGTTGGAATATAGCAAATATAGCTACTGATCTTGGAGAGCAGTTCAGTCCGTAGAAGGGAAGCTTCAAACATCCCGCGTCATCAGCCCAGAGAGAGAGAGAGATGTGAAACAGCGCTTGTGGGTCCCGGAAAGTAAGCAAAGTGAACAAAGAGAGACTTAGAGGAGAGACCCTAAGGAAGCAGCGTCTTGGAGGCTGGCACAATGTGTATGAGGCTGGGGCCTACCTTAATAGGTAAAACGTGCCCTGAGGCAGAGGAGCCTGCCTGGCAGCCAACACAAAGGTTCCAACAGTCAGTTCCTGGGTTAGACAAAAGGCTTGATTGCATTAAGTGCTCTCGGCCAGGGGCATGTGAATAGGAATGCAAAACTGACCAGCTAGCTGGAAGAATACACCGGAGCTAAGTTGATGGTTTTAGGTAGGGAGTACAATATCCCAGGAACGGCTGTATATACTTATGAATGCCATTTGATTAACTACTCAATCACAGACAGGAGATCTCATCACGGGAGGAGGGAAAGGAATGTACTAAGCGGGGATGACTCTGTGGGACCTTTATCGCTCTCGAGCTTCCAGAGCTTGGGAGGATAGCAAGACCAGTTGCATCACAATACCTCTGCATTCCAATGCGGCATTCCTTATATGCCTGGTTCTCCAGGGCGGGATCTGGCAACGGCAAGGGCTCTCTGGTGGCTGTGTTGCAGCCATTTTAAACTCCAGAGGCTTGTACACTTTTAATATCATGAGCAGTCATATAAAAACTGCTATTAAAATGGCGGAGGCTGGGCTCACTGCTTACACATGGATAAAGTGACCAGAGCTGTGATAGACATATTAATGGTTGTTAAAATTGTCATACATCACATAGATTTGTGCATAAATGACAGAGGTCCCAGAACTAAGGCATCTCAGAAGAGGACTGTGACTGGGGTTTGGCTAAGGTTTGCACTGATTTAATCTCTGTGAATTTATGATAAAATGTTTATAAATGTACAATATCAATGCTATCTTACCATTTATCTAACATCTATGCCAACTCTTTATATTAATGTTGGGCATGCCAAATTTTAAATGAATCAGAAATTATTGGTATACAGTTGTAGGACTGATTAGTGAGATGACAGGATGTAAATTGACATGATGCTATGATAATATTGTTATCTGAAAGGACTCATTTCTGAATATGATTTAGAAATAATTTTGTCTACTTACAGCCACAATACTTTATACAGCTGCTAAATGGAAAAAGAGAGAGCCAGAGAGCCAGTTTGGTGTAGTGGTTAAGAGCAGTAGGACTCTAAACTGGAGAACCAGGTTTGATTCTCCACTCCTTCACTTGAAGCCAGCTGGGTGACCTTGAGTCAGTCACAGCTAGAGATGGGCACGATCTGAATTACGATTTCAAAAAAACCCCGATTTTGGCGTTTTCGCCATCGTGACTCAGCTAATTGGTTCTGTCCATGGCAACCGATCCAGCGGTCGGGAGTTTGCGCCGTTTGCCTTTCCCCAGGACAAGGGGCGCGTGGGCAAGCCAGCTGCCCCTTGTCCTGGGGAAAGGCAAAAGGCAAAAGGCAGTGCAGGTGGCTGGGAGGCTGCCTGTGCCGTTCACCTTTCCCCAGGACAAGGGGCATGCAGGCAACCCAGCCGCCCCTTGTCTTGCAGGGCAGGTGAATGGCGCGGACAGCCTCCGAGCCACTTGCGCTGCTGCCAGCTGAGCAGTGCACCGGGACAGCCAGCTTGCTGCGTGGGCGGGGGCGACTCAGGAGTGCACGCGCGTGTGCAAGAGCCTGACTACGGTTGCTCTGGGCGCTGGCCTCCCCGATTCCCGATTGCAGACCGGAAACGAGAGTTGATCATTTAGAATCGGTGGCCTGCGTTCGGCAGCAGCCCAGATCCATGAACGGCTGAATCGGAATTTTTTTTTGGATCGGGCCCATGTCTAGTCACAGCTCTTCCAGAGCTCTCTCAGCCCCACCCACCTCATAGGGTGATTGTTGTAGGGATAAACTTTTGTAGGGACATACTTTTTAAATGCTCTGAGTGGGTGTTAAGTTGTCCTGAAGGTCAGTATATCAATCAAATGTTGTTGTTACAATCACTTTAATTCATGGACTGTTTTTAGACAATTTGGAAGATTGTGTTAATAACAAAATTAATGTATGGTGACATCTAACAATGTTGTATTTGTATCAAACCCAACTCTTTTTAAAATAAATCATCAATATTTATTGTGCTGTATAACAGTAAATTCTTGAATAGAAATCTGCTTTATGTTTCTATTGACTGGATATAATTTTATGGGATGTATGTTTTCTTTATTTTTGTATTGTTGTATATTTAAGAGAGACTGATTATAAAACAAGTATTTTATTGTACAATCATCACTATATCAATGTTCATCAAAATATGCATGACCACAAATGCAACTATCAGATATTAACAGAAGAATTTTGCATAAAGACCTGTTGACAACAATTAACCAATTCCCTGCACTTTCTCATCAGGAAGTACTTGCTGGAAAGCAGCTGAACTGCGCCTCTAGAATGCCCTGGTACTGCTGTACTCTTTTGATGTATTTTCTCTTGTATTTTTCCTTGTAGTGATGATAATATAAGGAAAAGGAAGTGCAATCTGTTCCCCACAAAAGCTCGTACCCTACGACAAATTTTGCTCATCTTATAGGTGCTACTGGACTCTTGCTCTTTTCTACTGCTTCATAATAACATTCATGTTCATGGGCAGAATATCTCTGGATTTTTTGTTGCTGGGAGGTAACAGTAGAAAGAGTCCTTGTCAACCAAGCCTGCTTGTAGGCCTTCTAGGGGCACCTTGTTGGCGACTGCATGAAACAGGATTCTGGCTAGATGGACACTGGTCTGATCCAGCACAGCTGCTCTAAAGTTTTAAGAAAGGAACCCAGGTGAGACTCATAGTATCAACTAAATATCATTGTGCTATAGTGACAATGGAAGCCACATCTCCTGATCTTTTCCCAGCTGTACATCTATTCCTGATATGGCTCGCATTTGGGGTATGATTAGTAATCTTACATATAGCATTTATGACTATAAATTGTTCTAGGTTTTACAGCAATTTACCACAGTCCACTGCTTATTGAGGAGTGATTCACACATTCATCACTGGAGGACATCTCATTGGATGAAGACAATTTCAAGTACTGAAAATCAAATTAGCATATCTAGAAGACATTCAGTTGAGTAACACATCAGTATCACCATTCAGTGGCTCATACATGAACTTCCTCCATTGAAAAGGACTGTGTCTAAGGCCTTATGAATTGCCTGGAAAGCTATGTTTTTTTATTGCTGCTTCACACATGCATATTATCACTTGGTGTTGTCATTAGCAAGCAGTATTCATGCATGTAAAAACAAACTCTGTTTTTTGAGCCAATATAAATCAGGCCTGTACATTTGGCTTTATGGTGTTGGACTTGAAACTAGAAAGACCACATTCTAATCCAAACAATTCTTGAATGACACATATATTTTGCAAGCAGAGGACCCCTGGTTCAAATCCTGGCAGCTCGACTTTAAAATAGATCTCAGATAGCAGGACTAGGAAATATCATTTCCCGAGTCCTCAGAGAGCCACAGCCAGTCAAAGTTAAAACTGACCACATCAAAGGCAGTTTCTTATCAGTTGTGCCATTAGGTGATTTTTGACTCTGGAGTTCCCCCTTTAGATGATAATATATACTATAAATACAAATCCACAGTTTGCTTGCCTATGATCCCCTTTCCCTCCACAGTTTGCTTGCCTATGATCCCCTTGCCCTCCATTGAGCCTGTGAGCTAGAGAAGCTCCTGGTGATTTCCCTTCCAGCTAATGGAAGTGTGCTGGCATAGTGCCAATGGGCAGCATCCTGATATCATGAGGAATGCTCTAGGCATCACCCCAAACTCTATGGATTATCCACAGAATTTTGGCTGATACCAAGAGTGTCCCCTTCAACATCATGACATCACTTTTGGTTTCCAATGGAAGCGACTTGTGAGTCAGTGTGATGTTAGTGCACTTCTCCCTGCACCCCAAATCCTCCCAGTGGGGCACAGGACTTTCACCCAAAACCTAGTCCTTTGTGTGCTGGAGATATGTATACATCACAAATAATAAAAACAATAGCTGTATGAAATACTGGCCAACAGCTAAAATGAACCAGCTCTGGTAACTTCCATAGCCAGGAAACAAGGAAAATACATTCTGAGAGGGTTAAGATGATGAAAATAAAGACTCTCTCTTCTGCCGTTTCTTTCGCTCCACAGCCATACGCAGAGCCTGCAGGATCATATGTTCATTATTGAGGACATTGTAGTTGGTCAAATTCATCAGCTTGTTGAAATTCTCCTCTGAATACTCTATTAAGCCAGTGGCATATGGGGAAAATATTGTGCTGGTGACATCAGCTTGGCCCTCCTCCATCTCAGCAGGACTGCGTTCCACACCTGTGGGAAAAACAACCCCCAAAAGGAAGTAAGCAGCTGTTACTGTTTCAGCATAACTACAGTCTTATCTCATTGGAATTTATCTCATTGTAACACTGAAATTATCCACATCTGTTGTGTTAACATCATAATTTAAACACTTTGGAATCAATCATACTTTGCACAAGCTGTGAGGCTTTATGAGTTTTGTGAACAAGAAGAGTTGTGGGGAGGATGCTTGGACTTTAACTGGTCTGTATGTTGGGGCACACTTCATTTTCTAGTGAGAGATATATGCTGACAGTAGGGAAGCAGCATGAAATTCTCCATCTGCCATATTGATCTTGGTTTGGGTAATGGAAGAAGTCTGAAGAGTATGAGGTGGATGGGAGAGGGTGAAAGGAAATGACGGAGAATAGATTGGGGCAATTAGAGATGGTGAGTGGGACAAATAGAAGGGAAAATGAGATCAAGGTGGGGAGAGACTATTCCAGTGAAATCTAGATTTGGAATCTAAAGATCATTGCTCACAGGGAAAGAACTACACACAGCCATTGCTTCACTTCTCCTTTTGATACAGCAGTTGCCACTAAGAGATAAGCTACTTTTTAAATGGGCTTTTCTCTTTGGTCATGAGAATTATTATTGCCAAAATGGGTTATTGCACAAAATTTTCTCCTTTCTTTGCATATTTCTATTTTCTGTTCTATCAAAAAGTCTTGGAGCCAGAACTAATAATCAGTATTCAGGAAAGCCATGCTACTTAACTTACCAGGTGCTTTGTATTTTTGGAAGGTGTCACATACCAGTGGGAAATACAGCAAGATAGGTGCCTTTGGGCTGTCTGCCTCATGAAAGAGATAGCACTCTTTGAGATGCTTCCGTTCTTCTTCACTCAGCACAGTCTTAGGGTATGGGATACCTTGTTTTGCATAGTACTTCGCAGATTGGTCCAATGGCTACAACATCAAAACATGAGCAAAATCAGGACCCTGAGGGATAAGGAGAAGACTTTGATTTCTCAAAGGCTAGAAGTTTTACTAGAAGGGTGAACAGGCCCCAGTCTAGGGAGGACAAATCTCCCGCTTTGGTGCGAGACATTTCACTCCCTCATTGGTTCTGCCACTACCACTCAGCTGGGCAGGGGAGGGTAAATGGAGGTATGCGATCAGCTTCACACTGACTCTATGACATCACTTCTGGCATGACCCAGAAATGACATCATTACGTTTGGCACACTCTAGCATTTGTCCAAAACTCTTTGGTTAAACCATAGGGTTTAGGACAAATGCTAGAACATTGCCCCTATAGGCTGGCAACCCTACCTGTGTCAAATACATTTTGAGCATAAATATTCTGAGCCAAGAACAAAGACTGTTTCATTCATTCCATACCACTTCCTGTGAATGACTGAGGCTGGATCTTTGAGAAAAGAAAAAAATGATGGGCTCTCGGCACACCACTTATGCTTTCTTTGAATTAAGCCCAAATTGATTTCAGAGTCAATTCACATATTATAAAGACCTTGTGTCCCCTGTGTGGCCAGCTGACAGATGTGGTCTGAGACGAGTTCCATGCTTGGAATTTAATTCCCAAGCATAATGAGCCCAGTTCAGTTTGGAACTGGAATACACTGGGAAGAGGGAGCTAATGCCTTCTTCCTGTGGAATTTTCTTGACCTAAAAAGATCATGAGGACCGGTTGTTTGGCTCATTAGGAAAATACTAGGTTTCCCCAATGGAGCAAACAGTCACTCAGCAGGGCCATTTTAGATTGTGAAAAAAACATGGGTACTCTCCACACATCCAATCTGAAAGAGGCCTAGGGTTGCCAGCCTTGAGGTGGTGGGTGGAGAACTCCCAGAATTACAACTGATCACCAGGCCATAGAGATCAGACAACCTGGAGAAAATGGCCGCTTTGGAAGATGGACAGTATGGCATTCTGCTCAGCTGAGGTCCCTCCCCTCCTCAAAGCTTGCCCTCTACAGGCTCTACCCCCCTCCCCAAATCTCCAGGAATTTCCCAACTTAGAGCTGGCAAGTGGCAACCCTACCAGCATGCACCTGAGAATTAAGTTCCCAGCACAAAGTGCCGCGTGTTCATCTGATCAGCAGAACCATAGGGGCCATTTGGGGGACATGGCGACTATATAACTTGTGAATTGACCCTCAGTGTCACATTTTTTATGTGTGGCTACACCAAATGGCAGTATGAAACAGCTCAAGTTATTTTTCAATGTCTTGGAATCACTGGTTCTTAATATTTAAAAGAAGAAAAATGGAGAAGCAAATAGCAATGAAGAATTTGCCAAAGAATCTTCTCACCAATGTTTGTAATCCTCCACTATAATTTAAATGAAAAATAAGATCCACTTTCCTCTCTGGCCTCAGAAGAGGTGGGCAGCTGGTATTGATGAAGAAAGCTGTATCAACAAGTTCCAAGTGGTCTGCTGCATCACTCAATCGATTGGGAGAAGAATCTAGAACAGTATCTGAAAGGCATTTTTTTCACATTTACCACAATGTAATAGTAGCACATTGACAATAGGAAAAAGCAAGAGAATGCCATTAAACTCTGTATTCTTGACATATTTTAAGCCCCTGCACTGCAGCCTTAATATCACACATTTATAGTATATACCTCTTAACTGCTGTAGAGGTATCTGTGAGTGACAGGCAGGTTCCTTTTATGTTTTCATTTTTCATATTTCAACTGCATTTTTAAAATGAAGTGATTCTTCAGAGCAATGATACATCCAGGAATGGCCCAGCCACTAGCCAGATGGTTGCCTAGGGTGCCATATTTTGAGGGGTTCAACAACGGCAAGGCTTGAAGAAAAACTTGGCACTAACTGGAATCTAGACTCTGCATATCTGTTGACTGTGGTCTTCTATAGCTTTCATGACGGAACATGGAAGGCTTTTGAAGAACTTATCTATTTTTATTTTTATTGTTCATTTTGAATGCCTAGTAAAATGTTCATTCTAGACTTCTCGCTTTTTCTCTATTGAATGGGGGGCACTAAAGTTATAGTTGTTAGAGACGAGTGTGCCAAAAAACTTAGTCCGACCCTGGATATATCTTTCAAGAAATGAGCTGCCTCCAGCCACCCTCAAGAAGTTTGTCTTCCAACTACCTCAGCTGCTCAGATCCAGGTGGAAGAGGAGTGGATAAGCTAAATACAGTACTCCCTCAGTACACTTTTTATTTGCTGGTTTCTAATGGTGCTTATTTGAATGATTTTATGGTTTTTTTAAATTATTTTTGTTTTGTTTTGTTTTACTTATTTTTTTAAAAAAATAAATAAATTGATATAATACCATAACCCCCCCCCCTTTTAGACCAGTCCATGCCTTTCCTGCTCTTTATTCTCTTTCATCATCTTGGTAATTGCAAAAAAAAGATACAATCATGCAGTTTTGGAACCTCAGAACAATTGCTTGCTTGCTTGCTTGCTTGCTTGCTTGCTTGCTTGCCTGCCTGCCTGCCTGCCTGCCTTTGTCACTGAGGCTCAGGGCAGATTACATAGTATAAGTCAATACGATCAATAAAATAATTTATTTGGGGTATAAAATGAGCAGGGACAATTGAGGGAAGAAAATAAATAAAGGTCAGGGTTGGACCTGATGAGTCCTCCTAGTAGGATGAGGATGCCACAGTGGCCGACCCACCCCATGGAGGTCAAAACCCTGGCAGACCCAGAGGTTCCTGGGCCCTCTGACTCCCAATGATCATCCGAGGATGTGCTGCCAGCTATTGATGGTCAGGAAGAAGCCCAGATGGCCCAGCAGCACAAGGCTGAGACTTCTGAGGAACCCATGTAGGAGATTCATCTATTGCCAGAGGCTTGAGATTGAGACTTCTGAGGAACCCATGTAGGAGATTCATCTATTGCCAGAGGCTCCCAGAACCCCAGGAGGGATGAAGGCAGAAGGTGCCGGTGGAAGCTCAGTTCAGACACTCTAGAGCATGGTTGGCTGTCTGGAGCCTCTGCTATCATTAGAAGACCAAGCTTCATTGTGAGGCTTCACAGGATGTTGGACAAGTACCTGCCATAAGTGCCTGCAGCCTCCAGACCACTGTTACAGCTACAGGCACAAACTCCTATAAATAGTCTCAGTTCAGCTCTGTCTCAGATGTGGTATCAACAGCTCTGATAATGTGTTTGCTATGATTGGCTGTCCTGATCAGTGCTTTTGAGAACTTCATCTACCCCTGAGCACAAGCAGGACAAACTGAATTAGAAGACCTCAAGGGCCATGGAAGGAGGAAGAGTAGCCACAAAGGCTCCTTTTATCTCCATCTCCTTGGCTTCTGAGCCTGCTCTAATTATTTATACATTTTCTTTGTACCCATAGTCTTATTTCTTAAAAATGGGAGTAATCCTTTGCAGGTCTATTTAGAAGTAAATCCCATTATATTCCATGGGGTTCATGCCCAGGAAACTGTTCTTAAGGCTACAACACACATGAAGCTGTCTCATACTGAATCGGACCATTGGTCCATCAAGGTCAGTATTGTCTACTCAGACTGGCAGCAGCTCTCTAGAGACTTATGTAGAGGTCATTCACATCACCTCCTACCTGTTCCTTTTAACTGAAGATGCAAGGGATTGAAATTGGGGGCTTTCTGCTTGCCAAGCAGAGGCTCTTCCACCGAGCCCCATGAAACCCTGACCCAAAATCAGGTTTAGCACCAGATTCTCCCATGAATGTGCTGTGTGGGCTATGAGCAACTGATGAGCTGTTCAAGATACCAGAGGCCTGTGTGCATTGTACATGTCCAGCATCATCCTGAAGTCTTCATCTCTGGAGGAAATGAATGATCAGGTTGAAGGGGAAGTGAATGAGAGGGAGGTGGAGGTTATGTGGGGAAGATTTGACTGGGTATGGATGCTTGACTCAGGGTTTTCTCTTAAGTTAGTTGTTAAGCCCCGTACTGCAGAGTGGTAAGCTGCAATACTCCAGCCCAAGCTCTGCTCACAACCTGAGTTTGATCCCGGCAGAAGCTGGGTTCAGGTAACCGGCTCAAGGTAACACAGCCTTCTATCCTTCCGAGGTCGGTAAAATGAGTATCCAGTTTCCTGAGAGTAAAGTGTAAATGACTGGGGAAAGCAATGGCTAACAACTCTGTAACAAAAAGTCTGCCAAGAAAACGTCGTGATGCGACATTCCCCTATGGGTCAGTATAATGACTCAGTGCTTGCACATGACTCAGTGCTTGCACCTTTTCCTTTAAGTTGTTGACATGACCTATTGTTAAACAGCGGAAGTGTTGCATACAATCATAGATAAAGATCATGAGAAACATCCCATTATTTAAAAGAGATCTGGATAAATGAAAGCTTAATGTATTACCTTTCCAGGTACAAAAGTCATCATTCTTTAAGTATTTATTATTCATCTGCAGGCCCTTCATGAAATTATGATATTGTGAAACCACTGGGCGCCACGTTATGACCTCTCTAAGTGCTTTTGTCAGGCTGCCACTAGGGATGAAGAGGCGTGTTGATCGCACATGTGGCCTCTTAGGCAGAGGATGACAAATATCATCATCTGTGTAATAAAAAAGGCACCTTTATTTAATTTCATTAGTTAATATGACTGCTGCAGTGATTAATAACATTGAATAATTACAACAACAATATGTTTTTAAAGCACTCCACCAAATAAAATTTCATATGCAAAAGTTGGAAATGTTAGATGTTCAAAAAATAAAATTCAAATTTTGAAAATAAAAATTACAAACTTTTGAATTTGTGCAAATTTTTTCTTTCCACTGAAGCTTTAGTGTTCCTGCAATCTTAGTGGGCCTTATACAGCCTAACCTACCTCTCAGGGTTGTTGTGAGGCTAATATGGAGGTAAGGAAAATGAAGTAAACCGCTTTGAGTCCTGATTGTAGAGAAAGACAGTATATAAATGAAGTAAATTAGAAATATATAGGTGAAGATAATGTGCAGGTAAGGCTTGAAGGAAAGGACATAGGGAAAGGTGAGCATATGAAAGCTGCCAGGAGGAGAGAAAGAAGAAATAGTGTGGGGAAAAGGGTACAGGGAAAAGTTAAGTACCCAAGCAACTCCTTGCAGGGTCCCCACCATACAACTGAGCTTGGTTCAGCTGATAACATGCAACTGAGCCATAGGGAAGAGGTTGCTACTGTGGGGGGGGGGGAGAAAAGGTGAAGACGAGGCAAACAAAGTATTTTTGAATGAGAGAAGGATGCAGGAAAAGGGAGAGGCTATGGAGAGCAAGGAAGGGAAAGAGGATATGGCAGGGGAGGGGAAAATTAGATGCCCTTCACAAGTCCTAGAGGGTCCCCACTTGTTTATTTCTAACACTAAACATATTACTACTAAACATTTGCTTCCAGCACTAGACTGATTCCTCTACAGACATCAGAAGTCATACACTGCAGACTAGATTAAACAGGGATGGAGATTAGGGAGATGAGGAATAGGCAGTGGGAAGGAAGGTTCCAGCAATAAGAGTGGTAAGCATAGGGTTTATAATTTTTTCGTTTTCTGTTTTTGACAGATTAAATTGAAAACAAATTGCCTCCAAAAGTCTCAGCACATGAGAGTCGTACTTAGATAAAGTCATAAAAGGGAAAGTGATATCCTTAAAGTGACTGACCAATATCTATCACTCTGTCCCTCGTCCACGTATGCCAGAAGTCCTCTGAACAGTCTGATAAATATAAGGCATCCAGCAAACTCTGGGAAAATATATTACTCCATGTGCCTGTGAAGCAGAAATATTTTTTTAATATTATACAGTTGTAGAAGCATTTTAAACAAAGTTTATGTAACAGCCAACCTCATGGTAAATACATTTCTTGTTTTGAAATTAAAACCATAGCAAGAAGAATAAAACAGGAGTTGAGTGGCACCTTGGAGGCAAACAACATTTATTCCAGCATAAACTTTCATAAACCAGAAACTGAGTTCTTATTCACAAACACTAATGCTGGAATAAATGTTAGTAGTCAAATGGAATAAATAAAACATTTATGGAATAAATGCTGGTGGTCAGATGTTGGTGCCATTGGACTACAGTTTTATTTTGCTGCTATAGCTAACAGTGCAATCCTAAAAAAAGTTATACTTTTCTAAGCTTTAAAAAGGCCTTAGAAGGGTATAACTCTGTTTAGGATGGCACTGTAGCACAGCTATCCATCTGGAATTATCATCGTAGCAGGAAGATTACCGTGTCTACTACTGTTAAAATTCATGAAAGTTGGGGTATAACAAAATTCTCCTTACTGTAATATGAAGTTCATTTCAAAATGGATAAAAAATATGCAAGATCTAGTCTTCTATTTTGGATGAGCTACCTTGCAAATAACAGATTCGAGATTCTGGGATCTTCTTTATTAAGTGACCCATGAAGAATTCGCTTCCAAAATCTTCAGCCCGAACGAAAGCACCATACTTCAGGAATCCTACTTCATAGGGTGTGAACTCTAGCCACTCTGCAAACAGCCATATAAAAATTAAAAAATGACCATTCAAACAGTGGCTATAAACCTCATACATAATACAAATATTTTCATTTCTGGTCGTGGCTTAGCATTCCACCTTTGATTTGAATACTTGATCTGACCTAAGGAAATTTATGGGCAAAGGAAAAACTTTCATCTGGCTCTTTTGCCCATACTGCACTTTAGTCTGTTACATGGGAAGATTTTAATGCATTTACTCCACGCTGTTCTATACAACCTCGTGTCCATTTTGTGCAGGGTCAGGTATTTTGAATTAATTAGCTATATTGATGGAGTGCTTTGTATAAATATATACCACTGAGGAAGGCCCTTGGGCCGAAACACATCTAATTCTGGTTCTATACATATGGAGATAAAATTTACTAACATACCTGTATATTTGTGAGTTTATTATGTGTATGTACAAGGGTATGGTACTTATATGTTTGACCACACTGTTGATGTTTTTAATCATACTTTTGCACTTTCATTTGTTGAATTAAATTATATACTGATGTTTTATTTACTTATATTGGGTTAATATTTATATTTAATTCGCTCTTTCTGTTCCAACCTCTTCAGTTAGCCTTCTTCTGTAGGGTTGTATTTTTTTCTTCCTCTTTGTTTTGTTGTCCTAATAAACCTCATACATTCAACCTGCTGGTACTGAGCACAAGTTATATACAGGGCTTTTTTTCAGCTGGAACGCGGTGGAACAGAGTTCTGGCACCTCTTGAAAATGGTCACATGGCCGGTGGCCCTGCCCTGATCTCCAGACAGAGGAGAGTTTAGATCACTCTCTGTGCCACTCAGCCATGTGACCATTTTCGCTGAGGGTGATTTAAACTTTTAAAAAACTCCCCCCTTGTTCCAGCTGACCCAAAGTGATGTCATTGCATGGTCCTGGGAATGTGCGCGCACATTACGCACGTGCATGTGGTACCAGGGGCACCACCTCCCACCAGGAGTTGCCCCCCTGTGCTGGCAACCCACTGAGTTCCACCATCTCTTTTCCCAGAAAAAAAGCCCTAGTTATATACATCCATATTATGAAACTATCCAACTATTCCTTTGCACATCAAGGGCCCCTCATAGAAACCATCTACAATAGTGTCCATGAGATAACTGCTTCATGTGTCAACCATAGTACATTTGCTAACTGTGTGGATCATTCCCATTGAAGGGAATCACTAGCAGTTTTTCTGTAGTTGATCCCATATTGGAAACTGCCTGGGCAATTAGGGTGATTTATGTGGCAAGCCACTATATAAAGCTGTACAGTAATTCTTTTTCTCAGCTTCACATTATCATTGCTTGAAGAAACAGCCATTCATGCAAATTACATGTGAGGGCCATAATATGCAAGCCAAGCCTAAAACAGACATTAGATTATCACAAAACTGATAATTCCAGGGACAGTGCAAAGAAGGCCCTAGAATTGAAACAGAATGTTAGGAAATCAGAAGCCCATGAATTTATGAGGTCAGAAGCTCTACACCAATTATAAAACTATAGCCAATCACAAAAAACAAACTCCTTCTATCCCCATCTGCTCGCTCTCACACTGTCTAAGTGGCACATGATTTCTTACAGCAGCATAAAGAAGTTGTTATAACTACCTTATCTCTCTCTGCTAGTGCTAGAAGAAGGTGGGCATCACTGGAGGCTGAGCTCCAGCAGATCATATTGCTAAAAGATGGCTGAAAATGAAACTGTGAATAGCTGAATCAGTAGTTGCTAAACAGATCATCTGTGTTGTTAAATTGGGTAATGGGATTATGGCTCAATGGTGCATCTGTTTTGCATGCAGAAGGTTCAATCCCTTGTATCTCCGGTTAAAAGGATCACATCACAGAAGACATGAAAGACCTCTCCTTGAGATCTTGGAGAGCCACTCCAAGTCAAGAGTAGGCAATACTGACCTTTAAAATCAAGAGTGCTGTAATTTTCTCGGACGTTAAGAGCAAGGTAGATGGGGAGAGGGTTCTGACCTCGATTCACTGCCTGTCGTTGATCAGAGAGTTTGTGAGGATTTGTCTGTTGAGAGAATAAGCCGTTAATGAAAGAGAGAAAGAAATTTTACAAATAGCTTGGTGTATATGCTGTCATTTGTATTTTACTGTTAAATGGTCCAGATGTAATCAAATCACTATTTTCATTAATACCCTCATTTAATGTATTTATAAATGTCTCATACATGCCCTGCTGTTGGCTGTGCTGCCTCACTCAAGTTCCCCATGACCACTGCTGCAACAAATCTTCCTTGCCCTCTCCTCCTAGCCCTCTTTGAAACAGTGCAACAAGCCAGGGCAATCAAAATAAGCATCAAATTCACACAAGAGGAAGAAATCTTGGGAGAGTTTTAGAAGCCTAATGAGACATGCATGGCTTGCCGCACCAGTTTTAAAGAGTAAGGAGGTTTAGCCGCAGAGGTGGAGGAGGCAGTTATAGAGGAGACAGGTAATTCAGGAGGCTGGTGAGCAGGCAGGATGTTGTCTCCTTAAAATCTGCGACCTGTGGCATCTCAGGTGGCCACATTGCAAAGTAGGGTTGCCAACCTCCAGGTGGGGCCTGGAGAGCTCCCAGAATTACAACTGATCTCCAAACAGCAGAGATCTGTTCCCCTGGAAGAAATGGCTGCTTTAAAGGGTGGACTCTATTGCATTATACCCTACTGAGGTACTTTCAAACCATCCTTCCCCAGGATCCACCCCCAAATCTCCAGGAATTTCCCAATCTGGAGTTGGCAAGCCTATTGCAGAGCCAGTCCTGGCTGTTGGAAAGTACATTGTCATAAGAAGCAAATGAATGGTTCCAGACTAAATCTTTCAGTGGCAGAATGGAACTTTCCTGCCTCTCCTCTCTTACTGCAGCACTCTGATCTCCAAGAAATGTTGGGATACAGGATGCTGAGGACCAATGAGGGGGGTCTGCAATGGGATGGGGGAATAGGTGGAAACTGCCAATTAGTTTGGATCCAACCCTGGGTTAACATGAGTCTGAAATGCCTGTCCAAGCTCCTTCAGAAAGGAATCATAATGTACAATCAAACAAAAGACTGTTGAATTGTATTTTAACCATTACTTGTTTCTGTTCCAGTACTTCATAAGGTAGTATACTATACATTTAAATCACTAAATAGTAACAATGACCATTTCCTCCATCATATCCTTTCCTAAAGGATCAAGACACATTTTTTTTAAAAGTGTTTATAGTACCTCATCACATAACATGGTTTCAAGAAGCAGCCCCCAGAGATCTGAAAAAGTGATCTTATGACCGTCTTGCTCTCTTTTGTCTAATTCCTTTTCATAGTATTTTAACCGTTCTGGACAAAAGCAGCACAATTTAGTTTTCACTGCATGTTTCCGCATATTATTGATGTATCCTTCCAAATCCTTGCTGGACCAGTCTGGGTCTTGATACAAATTTACCATAGTCCTAGGAAAACAATTTTTTAAAGAATATAAATATAGAATATATATTGGGTAGTAAACTTTGGGTGAATAATACAGACAACCATTACCGAGTGGCAAATTGACAGAGGAGGAAACTAGATGTGATTGTGGGAGGTACATGAGCAGATCCCCTGCTATTTCAAAGAACTTTAAATTGAAGCTATGTGGGAAACCATCTGAACTGGGGCTGTGGCACGGGGGGGGGGCAGGTTAATCCCCCCATGTCATTTTCATGATCTGAATTTCCACGCTGGGAGCCTGGGACTGCTATTTGCCCTGCAGGGGGAATATACCAGTATATTTTGGGGATATACAAGAATCCTAATTGATATCAGGATTGTGGAATATACTAGTATTGCTTGTCCCAATTAATCCTGAAAATGTTTGGATTAACTGGGACCAGCATTTTAAAGATTGGAGATTTCCCCCCCCCGTCCCCCCCCACACACACTTAATTCTGGAAGTTTCCCAGGCAAAAAAAAACATGGGGGGAGAAAGGCAACTCACAGAGGAGAATGGCATTACACTTTAGGGAGAGGTCAACTGTTTGTCATATCACAACAATTCTCTCCTGTGGTCTGTGAGAGAATCGACAGGATTGAACAGACAATGTCATTTGCCTCTGAAAGTTGCATTCTCCCCCTTCCCTCCTTTTGTTCAGTAAAGCTGTGTGGAATACCAAAATGTATGGCATTCCCAATAGCTAGATCCAAAAAATACCATTTTTTCCAGTGTACATCCCTAGGGGGGAAATACAAATACCTGTATGGCAACTGTCTTTGGGAAATAATTAAGATGGTGAAGATTATGCGTATTCTATCCCTGCCTGTTCAATAAAGTTGTTGTTACTCACCCTCAAGTGCCATTTCATACAAATAAGAGGGCTCTTGCTTTTCCCTTATCAAATTTCTGGGCTGTGCTAAAAAGCCAAAAATATAACTGCCTAACTGGGTGGGACAAAAATATAACTGTTTATCAGGGTGGGACAATAAAAACTTTACACCATAAACAGACACGCTACTTGAAGCTGCTCAGCTACAGTGAGCAAACTTGGATTTTGGTAGGAAAATCTGCCTCCGAGTGGGGGAGTAAAGAGGGGAGGTCCATCATACCCTGCCTTACAGAAGCATTGTGCTGGGCACTGTGTGAATCAGGATGCTGGACTGTTTGTCCATTTACCTGATCTAACATGGCTGTTCTTGTGATTATTGGTAAAAACAGGGTTTCTCACCTGTAACTGTTGATCGTCGAGTCTCTTCTGTGCAGTCACACATTGGGACTGCGCAGGCGCAGGCCAGCCGCGGAAAAGATTTTTCTAGCTTATAGAGATGTGAAGGGGACGTTCGGATCCACCGCGCATGCGCGCCGGTGTTCCCGCCAATTTTGAATGTATATATATCCAAACGTCCCCGGCATTCCCTCAGTTCCTTTTTCGCCGCCGTCGAAAAGGTTCTTGTTCTAGCGTTACTTGTCTTCTCTCTCTGCGTCTCTTCGGAGTTTATTCATCGTTTCTTGTACTGTACGTTATTTTCCTGTGTCCATCTTGAGGAAAATATCATCCCGAGATGTCTCAGACAGCTTTATTTAAAAAGTGTCTGAAGTGCAGCACGAAGATGACCCACTCGGATGGCCATGAGCTCTGTCTCATCTGCCTGGGCAAGGGGCATGTTGTGGAGCGTTGTGCAGTGTGTATGTCCTTCACCCCGAAAGCGAGGAGCGATCGAAAGGCCAGACTTCGTGCCTTCTTGTGGGATGCCAACCTTCTTCCCCCCAAGCCATCGGGGTCGTCGGGAGATAGGCCATGCTCCGCCGCTCCTTCGCCGGCACTGTCTCGAAAATCGCCGGAGCCGCTCCCCTCGGAACCGACGGGGCAACCCGTTCTGGAGGGCTGATCTGACTCCGGTTCCATGGATCGCTCTTCTAGCCGGAAGGCTAAGAAGCATTCCTCATCAAAGCCATCATCGAAGCCCTCGTCTAAAGCTTCGGCCGCAGAGGCTTCTTCGGAGCCCCCGCCTAAAAAGGCCAAGGCCAAGTCGAAAGCTAAGGGCCGTGCACCATCCCTGGCCCCAACAGTGCGGCCCAGTACGCCATCCAGACCGGTTCTGATTGACGACGATGTGGTGAATCTTCATACCCCGTCACCTCCTTGTACGCCTCCTCCAACAACATCGGAGGATTACATACCATTCCCGCCTCTCTCGGAACCGTATCAGTCGTTTGAGCGTTCCCTGCCATCTGCCCCGGCGCCTTCTGAGGACTCCGTTCCAATGCAGCCTACCCCATCGGTTCCGGCGCCATACCACTGGCCTGCTCAGATGCCCGCTCCTCTACCTCCTTGGCAGCCTGTCCCGGGAATAGGGAACATGACCTCCTGGCAGGATTTTGTGGCTTGGTTCCAGCAGTCCATGCCCTTCCTTCAACATACTTCGGTTCCCCTGTCTTCCGTTCCGGTTCAACCAGTCATGCAACCTGCGCCTGCTCCTCCAGCGGCTCTTCCGTTCCGGTTCAACCAGTCATGCAACCTGCACCTGATCCTCCGGCGGCTCCGGTGCAACTGCATCCCTCGGTTCCCGGGCCTTGTCCATTGGCTCCGGTGGGACATCCGGCTTCGGTTCCGACACAGACCCCGGCGGAATTTTCGGATTCCGAGGATGAAAAGGGCCTGGCTTCTCCATCCAATTACTCCTCGGATGTGGCTTCTGACCCTTCCCCGGATGACACCGTGGGTGAGCTCCGTTCGTCATCCTCAAATGACGACTACAGAATGTTCGCCGAACAGATGGTCAGGATGGCTGCTGCGCTGGAGATAGATGTTGCCTTCACGACCTCCAAGCCTAAAAGCAAGCTGCTGGAGGCATTGTATTCAGGGTCCCCCGCCTTGGTGGCATTCCCTCCTGTGGAGGACTTTGTCGATAATGCTCTTGCGCTCTGGCAGACACCGGCATCCCTGCCGCCAACGGCAAAGAAGGTCGAAAGGTACTATCGCCTGAAACAGGAGGACTGCCCGTACCTTTTCACCTACCCTAAGCCCTCTTCCATCGTGGCGGAGGAAGGTCAGGCTCGGTTCCGATACGGTTCCTCTTCAGCTCCGGCAGACCAGGAAGCAGGAAACTGGATGGCATGGGCAGGAAGCTTTATTTGTCCGCTTCCTTAGGATTCCGTATAGCAAATTTCCAAGCTATAATGGGGTCCTACAATTTATTCTTGTGGAAAAGGCTGTCCTCTTACCTCTCCGACCTCCTGGAGGATCGACGCCACCTGGTTAAGGCCCTTCAAGCCGAGGCCATGAAGCTGTCGAAACAGCAGATGACAGCTGGCAGGGATGCCGCCGACTCTGCAGCGCGGCAATGGCGACTTCGGTGGTCTTGCGTCGGCACGCCTGGCTCCGGTCCACGGCCCTGCCACCAGAGAAGAAGGCGAAGGTGGAGGATTTTCCGTTTGAGGGGCCCCAGCTCTTTTCAGAGAAAACAGATGAATCGCTCTCGCTGATGAAAAAGAACCAGCAAACGGCCAAGTCCCTGGGAGTCGCTTCTTCGGCTCAGCCGTCGGGTCCAAGGTATCGTTACAGTCGGTTCCGATCCTACCCGACCCCTTATCAGCCTTACCAGCAGCGTCAAGGGCGATTCTTCTCGGGCCAGTCCTATGGCCACCGGTCCTACTCGACCCAGCAGTGCCATTCTTCCAGGAGCTCCGGCCGGTCCAAGGGGAGGCAGCAGCCCCCCTCACCTAAACCCTCGACCTCCGTGCAGAAGCCTTCTGTCTTCTGACTAAGCCTGGACGCTCCCCAGTCGGCCTCCAAGGACACTGTCGTTGCTGCCCATTTCTTGGACAGGCTTCGGCCTTTTTTGCCCTGTTGGCAACTTGTTACCTCTGACACTTGGGTCCTCTCTATTGTGGCCCATGGTTACAAATTGTTGTTTTCTGATGCACCTCCCCTTTCTCTCCCTCCCCATTGTTCTCCATGTTGGAATGTTGTATTACACAATAATGTTATGGAGTTGGTGAACAAAGGTGCTGTCCGGGTGGTCAATGTCGCTACTTCCCTTTGGGGATTCTATTCAAGATACTTTCTCGTAGATAAGAAGGATGGTGGGTCTCGACCCATCTTAGACCTTAGGGGCCTGAACAGCTTTTTAAAGGTTGAGAAATTTCGGATGCTGACCCTGACAAGGGTCATAGAGCTCTTGGAAGCAGGCGTCTGGCTAGCTATTCTAGACTTGAAAGACGCTTACTTCCACATCTCCACCTTTGAGGGCCACAGAAAGTATCTGCGGTTTGTCTGTGGGGGTTCTGTATATGAATATACAGTATTGCCCTTTGGGCTGGCCTCGGCACCCAGGGTTTTCACAAAGTGTATGGCCACTGTGGTGGCGTATCTTAGGTCCCTAGGATGCTTTATCTACCCCTACCTGGATGACTGGCTCCTGGTGGGACCCTCAGCTGACTCTCTCCAGGGACATATTGCCCTCACCTTGTCTGTTCTGGCTAAGTTGGGCTTGGTAGTGAATTGGGACAAGTCTGTCTTATCTCCGGGCACAGCCATTAGATTTATAGGGGTCCACTTTGACTCGCCACGGGGCAGGGCATTCTTACCCCCAGATCGGTTGACCAGGCTTTCCTCCCTAGCCCATCATTTCCTGCACAACCGTTTCCAAACTGCCCTCTTGATTCAAACATTACGAGGCCTCCTCCTCCACAGGGGTGGTTTTTTTCGCAAGCCTGCGCATGAGGCCTCTGCAAAACTGGTTCATCCGGAGGTACAACCCCCTCACTATGGGCCAGCATCAAAAGTTTTCCATCCCCAGGGTGATACAGCATTCCTTGGCCTGGTGGGCTGTCCCTGAGAATCTGTCCGAAGGTTGTCCTTTTTGTCCTTTCCTGGCAGAGGTCACCGTCTTTACTGATGCCTCCAACTTGGGATGGGGAGGGCGCTGAGGGCAGCTCTCAGCCCAAGGCATCTGGTCCCCGACGGAGGCAAACATGGACATTAACCTCTTAGAGCTTAGAGCGATCCGTTACTCCCTTGCTTCTTTTGCAGATGCCATTCGGAACAGGAGGGTTCAGGTCCTGTCGGACAATACCACAGCCTGCTATTACCTCAACAAGCAGGGAGGAACGGTCTCACTCAAGCTCTGCAGGGAAGCAATGACTCTCTGGAAATGGGCCATTGTCAATAACGTCCTTCCCAGGGCCGTTCACATTGCCGGGGAGCTCAACACCGCAGCAGACACACTGAGCAGGGTGTTTCTGCCTCAACACGAGTGGTCCCTCAACAGGGCTTACCTCCGCCTAGTCTTCCACACCTGGGGTACACCACTCATCGACCTCTTTGCCACGGCCCACAACAAGCAGGCCCCGCTGTTCTGCTCCTGGGCCGGAATTGGCCGTCACTCGCTAGGGGATGCCTTTCAAATACCCTGGTCCCCAGGGCTCTTTTATGCCTTCCCGCCCTTTCCACTCATGCACAAGGTCCTCTCCAGGGTCAGGGCCTTCAACACCCACTGTATCCTAATTGCCCCTCGGTGGCCTCGCCAAGATTGGTTCCCTCTCTTACTCTCCCTTTCACAGGGGTAATGCCTAGTGCTGCCACCTGCCCCGGACCTATTAATCAGGGACGGGGTCAGACACCACAATGTGGCAGTTCTGAGCCTGGCTGCCTGGCTCCTGTGCGCTCTGGAGTAGGCCTCTCCTCAGAGGTTCTTAAGGTCATTCTGAATGCCCGGAAGCTATCAACCAGGCTATCCTACCAGAGGAAGTGGTCACGTTTTTCCAGGTGGTTGGCCCCCAGGGGGGCTTCTCCCTTTGATTGTCCCTTACCTATCATTCTGGACTACCTCCTGGGCTTGTGCTCGCAGGGTCTTGCCTTCTCGAGCATTAAGGTACACATGGCTGCGATCTCTGCTTTCCATGAGCAGATTAATGGGAAGACCGTTTTTACGCACTGGCTTTCCAAGCAGTTCCTAAAGGGCCTGTTCAAGACCTTCCCTCCTAGGGCCCCGCTGATTCCTCAGTGGAGTCTGTCCCTGGTACTCTCCCAACTGATGCTCCGGCCCTTTGAGCCCCTGTCCACCTGTCCCTTGCCTTTGCTCACACAGAAGGTAGCCTTTCTGGTGGCAGTCATGTCCTCTAGGCGTGTTGGGGAGCTGTCTGCTCTGAGGTGTGACCCTCCCTTCCTGCAGTTTTTCCCTGGTACGGTCATGCTCCACACTAGCATGGAATTTCTGCCCAAATGGTCTCCAAATTTCACCTGCAGCAAAAGGTGGTCCTCCCTTCCTTTTTTCCGACCCCCTCATCCCCAGGGGAACGGGCGCTACACACATTGGATGTGAAACGTGCTTTATTGTTTTATTTACATCGCACAAAATGTTTCAGGAAATCTCCTGCTCTGTTTTTGTGTTACTCTGGCCCTCGCAAGGGCTCACCTGCTTCTGCCCAATCCATCTCTCGCTGGATTGTGTCTACAATTAAACTTTGTTATCAGCAAGCTAGAGTCCAGTGCCCCTTGTTGGTTATTGCTCATTCTACTCAAGCACAAGCTGCTTCTGCTGCCTTCCTGTGAGGAGTGCCGCTCTGGGACGTCTGCCAAGCTGCGACGTGGTCCACTGCAGACACTTTCATCAAACATTATTCTGTGGACGTGAATGCATGGCATGAATCAGCTGTTGGCACGGCTGTCCTGCATTCTTTGTTCAAGTAGACACTCACACCCGCCCCCATTGGTGAGATGCTAGTTATTCTCCCAATGTGGGGCTGCACAGAAGGACGACGACGATAAACAGGGTTTCTCACCTGTAACTGTTGATCGTTGAGTCTCTTCTGTGCAGACACACATTCTCTCCCACCTACCCCGCTGTGAGTGCTTGGTTAACTGAGTTGGTTCTCCGGCGGCTCAGGTGAACTGAGGGAATGCCGGGGACGTTCGGATATATATACATTCAAAATTGGCGGGAACACCGGCGCGCATGCACGGTGGATCCGAATGTCCCCTTCACATCTCTATAAGCTAGAAAAATCTTTTCCGCGGCTGGCCTGCGCCTGCGCAGTCCCAATGTGGGGCTGCACAGAAGGACGACGACGATCAGATGGCAAACAAACAGCCTACGGGTCTATATACACCCTAGCAGTTTTGCTCATGTTCTTCTTACCACGTTGTACCAGATAAACCAGTAATATATGAAATGCAGTCTAGGACATTCAGCTTCTGGAGAGCTCGGACACTACCACACATTGCTGTCATTGATCTCATACCACCGGCTGTTGTCATTGCAGCCACTATTGGAACCTGATCATACAAACAAAAATAGTAATAATCAAGCTCAATTATTCATACTTTGAAAGAAAAGGGATACTTAAAACATACATGACTCTACTCAATTATTACATGCTTATTAAAAAGGACAGCTATTAAAAGGGACCATAAGACAATGTGCTGTACCAAGTAGAAGTTTGGTGAATTTCTACTTTTTATTTCTTAACTGTTTTGGCTCATATACTGTATTTATGTAATTGTGCAAAGTAGAGGATATAAAATAATTTAAAACCGCAGCCCATAAAGGAATGGATATTCAGCTGTTCTGGAGGAGGTTGTACTCTGCACCAAAAATGATCAGGTGCTAAGTCTGAGGGTTCTACTAGACTGTTCTGTCCCTAGATGACAAGTGGTAAAGGGGGACTAGGGATACTTTTTTCCAGGTGTATATCCAGGACCCCAGGGTGGAATCACCCCAGGAGCTACAGGACAAGAAGTCCCCCACACACTGTTCTTCAGGCTATTCTTGGCCCCATTGGCAACACCAACACCACATCTTGCCTCACCAATAACTCCAGGGGCATGGTGCTGCCCCCTTAAATTCACTAACATCAGCCTGTTAGCCTTGGGCCATTTTCACACGCCTGTAACCCTCCAGAAAATTGTGCAAAACTCACAACATGACAGTGTCTTCATAGCACAATTTCCCATCATGATCCCGTTTAATGGTGTGAAGATGTCAGAAATTGCTCCATTAAACAGGATGGAACTCACACTATGAAGACACCATTGTGCCATGAGTTTTGTGTGATTTTCCGGAAGGTTACAGGTGTGTGAAAACTGGCCCAAATTCACAGTGCCTATTCTGACTTTTAAATGGCTTGGTTAGAAATACCTGAAGGACATCCTTCATCTCTACAAACCATGGATTCTACAATTGTCCAGGGGAGTCGTCCTGCAGCAACCTGCTCTTGCAAGAGTTTGACTGGTAGAGACCTTCTCAGCTGCTGCCCCTAGAAAGTGAAACTTCATCCCTTGGGAGGTCCTTTTGTTTGTTTATTCGCAGGCCTTCCAGAAAAATATGAAGACACGGTATTCAAGAAGGCTTCTGACTGTGTTTAAAAATGTTTTCTTTTGCCTTGGGTTTTAAATTAGATTGTATTTTTTACTTTAATGTTATCAATCTTTTAAATTGTTGTATTTTGTTGTGTGTATTGTAAGCCACTTTATGCATCCTAAACAAAAAAGCAGGATATATATAGAATAAAATAAAATGTATAAAAGTACTGATGCACATGGAGGCACAATCAGTAATGGATTAACTTCCCCAGGGAATGGTCCAGGAAATTATGAATGACATTGGAGAACTGGAGGGGGTGGGAACTCTTCATTTCTACTGAACAATCTTTGGGAGTCCTCATGTGCTTCCTCAAGAAGAAATAGGAAAAAAACCTCAAGGGCTTTCATACCAAATGGGCATTCTAAGCAGTCCAAGGTTCCTTTTTTGAGCTTAAAGAATATGAATGTCATCAGCATCTCTAAGCACAATCATTATCATTTAATACAAAACTGCAGAATTCTCCTAAGAGATTTTTAAAAGGTAAAATGGCCTAGAAAGTTTATGGAAACCTATATTCAGAATAACCCGATTTATATAGCAGGATTTTCATCCAGTGGTACCTTAGAGACCAACAAGATTTTCAGAGTGTAAGCTTTTGAGAGTCAGAGTTCCTTTCGTTAGACATGAATAGGAATGAATATCCCTGAGCCTTTATAACCCAAAGGTGGGTGTGGTGTTACAAGAGAGGGCATCAGGATGTAAAGGTACAATATAGCTGATTTCAGCAATTTCACATTGAAATCTCCCCTTGAAATCTGTTTGAGGACAGCCACTTTTAGGTCAGCAATGGAATGGAATTTAGAAATTACTACACTCATAAACCAGTGAGAAAACATTTTAATCTTCCAGGGCATTCCATTGCTGACTTAGCTATCCACCTAACTATCCAATCTATATAGTTGTTGGTTAGGATTTGGTTATGAAATAAGAATATTGGCAAGAATGTATGGTCTGACATCAATACAGCAGAAACTTTTCTCTATGAGGTAAACAAGGCCGAAACCTTAGAAATGAGACACAGGGACGTTTATCAGGCCTATTTTGAGGTTCCCAATATGGTCTGCAGCATACTCACTACACCATGAAAATCTTCAGAGCTACTGCTTAAGTTGGATAGGTCCTTGCATATACGGTTTTGATTGCTGAGTGTTGGGGAGTCAGAGACAGCAAGGCAAATACATCTATGAATAATGCCTTTATTTTAACCTATCCATGCAACACAAGTTTAATACAAACAACACCACAGGGGTGCAGGAAACCTTTCTTTTCAAAATTTCCGTGTCTGATGTAGAACAGCTTGATGTCAAGTAGAAGTGGCGATCAAATTTTTTAAATTAAAAATGTTTGTGGGGCTTCTGAGCATGTCCTGAATGGGGTGACTGACCCTACAACTCATGATGACCTAAGATTATAGCTCTGTACACACATAGTGTACACACATCCATCCATTTGTAAGGAAGAGCCAATGCACATTCACATTAAACATTACTCTGGGGACCAGCATCTAGAGTTTAAACTCAAATGTCATTCATAATTTCCATAAACATGTTGAAAGTAACATAAGAATTAATTAATGCACAAAGAAAAATAATGTGTACATTGTACATGGATTGTACAGCCATACGCTATCCCTGATCACACAATACAGTGAACACATGTATGTTCTGCATGTACATCTGTTTTTAAGAAAGAGTGAATGCATATTCACTTTATGAATGAATCCAGAAATCAGAGCCAGGATAAATGTGGTTTTTAAATCATACATTCAGGTGTAAATGTGTTGAATATGACATGAAATTTACTCAGCACACCCCTATAACAAACAGTTGTACACTGTACCCAGACAGTACATGTGTTCATTGTAAGCTGTGAACAGGGCTACTGTTATGTCCATACACATCTGTGTCCCTGATCAATATAAAACTTTATGGTGGTCTTACATTGTCCTAGATGTCCTACCTCATCATCATGTAGATCTTCTTTAAGATGTAGAAGTTTTTTCAGTGCAGCAGCAACATGTCTCTTCCGCTTACAGATGAAATCCTGCTCCTGTGCACATAGATCATATCCCAAGCGCACATCTAGATTCTTCTGACTGCATGACAAAGACTTTTATCATAAACCTGAACATCTGAATACACGTTGCATCAGCGTTGTGAGTTAAATAATTTCCAAAAAGAGTAAAATATATTGCAAAACAGTTTGCAGATATGAATACATGACAATAATAAAATGTGAGCACATCCACAAAAAGATGCCAGAGTTGTGCAGTGGGTACGGATATTGTTTTTGAATTTAAATGATCTGGGTTAGAGGTCTTTTGCCAAGGATCTATATGTGAATATGGAAATTGGGAATTTTACCAAATCTAGAATATATATAAATATTTGCTTTTGACTGAAGCCAAGTCTGTTTCTCCCCCACTTCCCCTAGTGCTTTGGTACCATATGAGCTTCTGGTCAAGGCCAGGGCTGCAAGAAAAAGGGATGAGAGTGAAAGGTCCTCTCCCGCCTGCAAGAGGAGGAAATGCATCATGCTTGCTAACCATTTGCTATTTTTTAAATCATTGCTAAGAAATACACATTTTCTCAAGCAAAATAAATAGATAAGGTGAAGTTGAGCAGCAAAAACATCAGGATGAGGAAACATCTATAAGGAAAAATGCTTACTAGTTTTCTGGCGTCACAAATATATCATATGCTTTGTCCTTAAAAAAAAAAAAGAATTGTCATGATTATTTATGAAATCCAACCCATATCTAACAGTACATCAATATAAAAGAATTTTGTTTCCTCTCTCCTCTTATTTGTTCAAGAGCTGGTTTACAAGATGCAAATTCCCCACGGCTGCCACAAGTACTTTGTATTAGACAAGTGATGAGTGTTCTGGGCTACATTCAAATTGCAGCTGCGATGTGTGACTAGAAGTGGCTTCAGCCGCCCCCAACGGTGCTTTTTTAGAATCCTGAAACGGCCTCAGGGGACACTATTTGCCCCAGTAGGGAAACTTTCCCCACCAAAGCAAATATCAGTTCCCCAATGTCATTTCAGAACACAAAGACAATGTGCAAGGAGGGGGAAGCTGAAGCTGGTTTTACCTGTGCACTGTGGTCACAATTTGAAATGTACGCTCATGGGCCTTGGAGGCACAGAATGCCCATTGCTTCTCTGATTCAAAATCTGTGAGGCAGTGGAACTACCCCCAGTTTGAGAACAGCTATCGTGAGTTGAATTTTCTCAGAGGGATGATCTGTTTATCAGACTCATATTCCCTCTACTGGGCTTACAAAAAGGAGGCCTGATTTAAAAACTGTGGCATTCAATATCTTAATATAACTGTGCAAGAGACCAGATATCACGTTAATAGCAAATTATTAAGGATAGCTCAACACATAAAGGGTTGGATCTGATCATCCTTCACTGAGGGCGCTTATGGTCACAAATCTTTTCACATTCCCCTCCCTCTACCAGCCACTTCTGATACTGGGGAAGCTGAACTAAGAGCCAGCCACACAGGTTGAAGGGCTGCAGTGAGGAAGGGAAAGGTGCCTTATCAGATTTTGTCTGATGAAGTGAGATTTGACTCACAAAAGCTTATACCTTGAAAAATGGTGTTGACCTCTAAGGTATTACTGGACTCATTTTTTAAAATCAGTTTTCAGAAATTATTTTCATTTACTATTATGGCAATTTCAATTATTTTTAATGCTGTGCATGCTATTTTGAGTGCTGATCTTTGGCAGCAGAAGAGGGGTAGAGAAATACTAAGTATATGGGGGGAGGGGTTGGCATCCACTCACACGTGCAATTTTTACTCTCTGTCCTATGGGTAGTCGATTCAAAGGTACAGTCAGACAGTCCTTTATCCCTTTATTTGAGGAACACTGAAGAAGGAAAAACAAATAGTTACAACAGAACATTTTTTTAAACCGAAGGTAGATTTACTTATATTGAATGCTCATTCACCCTCTCCACAATACTAGTGGGCAGAAATGATTGCCAGCAGCAGAGGTACAGTATACCGCAACCAAATGATGTCATCCTGTGCAAAACTTCCCAATTTGAATCATGTAATATAATTACAGGTAACAGGTCCTCCTGGTCCAGTTAAAGATAGCTGTGATTACAATCTGTTGAAAGCAATGTAATTTAAGTTAGTTCAGACTAATGTTTTCATTCCATTGGTTTCTCCAAGACTGAGACATGATAAGGTGGAGCCTTATCATGAGTTTTACATTGCCTGATAGGTAATCGATGAGTAGCACATAATTCTTTGATGGGACGGGTAGAGTGCATTCTGTGCATCTGTAGGTTTGCTGCCACCACATGGAGTCTCTTAACTACAACGAAACATGCCATTCTGAGAATGCCAGCTTATATTAAAATGAAAGCAAAACCCCACAAACCATTCCAACTATCAAATCCCTACACCTTTGATGGAAAAATGCATTTTATTTCAGGACTGGATTTGGGTTGGACACAATCCCTACGTTCAATGTTTAAAAGTGTTTCTCTTGCCTGGTGAAAGTCAGGCAGGAAGGGGAAGTCAATTACTTCTGAGTATTATCCATGTATTATCCAAGGTTTAGAAATGCTAATGGCCTTCCTGACCAGAGACAATGAAATGGTCAGCTCACATCAGATACCTAGGAGAGAAACAAAGATTTAGGGGTACTATCATTCTGGAAATTTCAGGAAAGAATTATTTGACCCACAAAGAGGTGGGGAAATAGAGGAGATAAAATCTCTTGGCACAGAGAGAGAGAAGGGTCCATTTTGGCATCTCTGTTCTGGCTGAATGCATCAGGAGAAAGGAATCCTCACACCTGAGCTACCATATCCATGTGGAGCAGACAAAGGGCTTGCTGCCTGAACAAAGATACCAAGGTAATGGGAATCTTTTAGAACACTGGAACTACTAAATTAAAGAGCCTGCCTTAGAATAAGGGCCAAGCTACACATGACGAATGACACTTGAACGGCAAGTGTATTTCTCCCTGTTCACTTGCCCTCCACTCAATCCACTTGCCGTTCAAGTGTCATTCGTCATGTGTAGCTTGGCCCTCTGATCAGCTAGGGTATGCCCAGAATGAGGGATGAGAAACTGTGTGTTTGCATCTTACTTTTGTATTCCTTCTTCCATCTGTTGCTGCGCAGAAAGTATGTGTCTGGATATTTACTTCTATTAAATTCTTTACTACATTAAATGCTGGTTCATACTACATAGAGTTCCTCTATTCGAATACACTATTTAAAATGGGCACCAGGAGAAAGGAGGTAATGAGTTGCTAAACTGCTATTTCCCCAGAAGTGTACAAGTACAGTAATCCATCCCCATGGTAACCAGTCACTGAGTACCAGGAAATGTAGGTGCCAGGCAGAACCTTAGAATAGCAATGCAGGGAGGGAGCTGGAAGCACTAGCAGGTAATTTCTAAAACAGCCAGTTAGTAGCAGTGTACCAAAGGAGAAGGAAACCCCTCTGAAATTTGGGAGAGCCAGGATAGCATCACATTGCTGGCAGACTCAGAATGGTTGCTGGGCACCTGGATGCCTTACAAGACCAAATGGAAATGAATCAGCAGACCTTGAGAATGTGTGACCAAAACAGAAAGTTTGCAGCAGAAAGGGCATGGAATGATAAAGGGGAGCTTCAGGGGCTTTCAATCTCCCATGTCCCCTCCCTGCTTTATTGCAGCCCAGCAACCTTCCATCTTTGATCTTCATTGCTTTTTCCATCTTCTGCTTCTCTAGTCCTTATAGAGAAATTCCAAATTCCTTGGAAACCTGAATATTGGAGCAGAAATAGTTCTCCCAAACAAACAATTGGTCTCCTAAGAAAGCACATGGCCTGGAATATGGGTGACAAGATACTCACGCAGGAAGAAATACTATTCTTTGGCAGCTGAACTTCCATTTGGGGATGACAGTACTTGGCATAGTGGAACACAGTGGAAACTGGGGATCGTGAATCTAGTACAACCATCCGAGTGTCTTCTCTAGACCCTTTCACTTTAAATGTGAAGCTTCGCTCTGAGTACATAAAAAAACATAAATAGGTCTTTAATATTGATCTCTCCCAAAGTGGATCTATGTATACTTGTCATTCAAAGAAAGTTTAAAGATATATTAGTATATAAATGTAGTATATGTTATGTTATCCCTTTCCATTATCACAAAAATCCTGTGAGGTAGGTTTGGCCAAAAAAAGAGAGCTACTTGCCCAAGGCCACCCCATGTGCTTCAGGTTCGAGTGAGAATTTGAACCTAGATATTGGCAATCCAGCTCTGCCCAACTCTATCCACTAGGCCACATTAGCTGATTATACTCTAAGCCAAAGAAGACAAACAGACAATGACCATGGAAGTGATATTGTTGAAGTTTAAAATAATGAACGTAAGAACTTTCCTAGCTCATAATATTCAATTGTACTATGAGCTGAGTTCCTTTGTTCTGAAATTCTTCCTTCATTCATAATTAAATATTGAGATACATTGGGAGAATATGTGCCTATTTTGCACAGTTAGCATTGCATGCTCAGAAGCTAATTATTTGGCTGGAAATTTGGTGATCAATTCAGCAGGAAATTTTTAAGTTGAAAAAATCTAACTTGGGCAAGTCATGTATAAAGTGGCATAATGTATTTTCTAAAATTGTGCCCTCATTTAGAAAAAGCATCCTAACACACCAGAGTGAATAACTCTTCTGAGAGATATCTGCTACAATCTATCAGTCGCATTATACAGTTACTCAACTAAGGTTCCTTTAATGTGCCCAAATTATTGGCTTAGGCCCTGAGTCTTCTTTTCACTTGCACTCCTTGAAGGCAGTCATCTACCGAGGACCACATTCCTGTAATGTTAGGCACTGTTCAGCTCCTTGGAAGATACTGGTTTCCATGAGTGGAAGTGCCTAGCACTGGAGAAGCAAGCTCCACACTGAATGACCATGGCAATGGAAAACTATCACATCTGTACTTCATCTTTCCTCCAAGGAACTCAGTGTGCAGTTTGTTATGTTATCTCCTTATATCCTCATAAAGCCATATAAAGTGGGTCAGGCTGGAAGATGGAGGCTTGACCAGAGGCAACCCAATGAGCTTCAGGAATGAACTGGGATGTGAATTGAGATTTTTCCAGGTAAAATATTCTTTAAACAATACTTCCCTAAGTGGGTGTGAGTTCATACGAACTATGTACTCACACATTAACTCAAAAATAATATTGTGACATCACAAAAAGACCAGGAGCAGGTAAGAGTCATTTTATACCACATGCTGGCAGCATCTGAATCTTGATAAAAGATAACCCGGTCAAGAATTTTAAAAAATGCAGGGGGGGATTAGGATGCACCCACTGGCCCCGCCTCTGACCTCATGGTGCTGTCTGTTTAGAGGCTAATGCACATACATGTGAATGCATAAAGGTTTCCTGTGTATGATCCATAACTTTCATTTTTTGGCAGGTATGGATTATGCATGGGCACTATGGAAAAGTTCGCTCCTCAAAGGGTTTGTTCATTTCCTTTTCAAATCCTTAAAGTCTCTGTCAATTTCCCCTCAGCTTAGGGGAGATGAAGCAAAAATAAACAAACCCTCTGAGGAGCGAGCTTTGCTGTGCCAGCTCTAGAGAGGTGAAAATGACAGAGCCTTCAAATCTGTCTTTTTTCACTATGATTCCCAGCTAACAGTGCGTCCCCCTTCACTTGAGCATCCTCGAGTAATGTGTCTCATTTAGAGAGACTCTTGAAAGTTTACACTCTGAAAATCTTGTTGGTCTCTAAGGTGCCACTGGACTCAAATCATGCCATCTTGAGCACATTGATGAAGAAAAGGGAAGAAGCCCCCAACACAAGAAAAAAGGTAATTAAATTATTTCTAGATTCTGCGGCTCCAAGAAAGAGGAGCCTATCCTAAATTTACCATCATTAAGGTCTTTAAATAAAAAGTAATCTTACTTCGGCTTGTTTTCCACCTTTGTCTTCCATATACTTCTACTTTTAAGCAGCAAATTTCCCGAGACTGCAAAAACAAGCAAACAAAAAAACCCCTGAGTGCCCTCCAGCTTTTCACAGAGGAAAATAGGTTACATTTGTGTGCCTGAAACTAAGCTACATCTCTATTCTCACACAAGGTTCTCCAGCATTAACAAACTGCTGAGAGCATTTCTCTAAGAACACAATCTATTTATTTAGTTTTCAACAGCAAGTTCTGCAGTGATATAAAAGCATAGTTTATTCATTTGGATAAAAAATACCAGAAAAAGCATAGTTGTCCTCAACTCCAAAAGTTCAAAATAAACTTTTCCAGTGAAGTGGCAGACTCTGTGATACATGGTGCATTAGGGTCAAGCTAAAGATGCCAGTTTTTAAAGAGTTGGTCCAGGTTCCCTAAACCCAACTCAAGTTCCATGCAGTCACATAGCAGCTTTGGGGAATAGCTATTAAAAAATAAAGGAGAGCCCAAACGGCTGTAGTGTGCCTCTGTGGAGGGAGAAGGGGCTCGTCTATCTCCTCCTCAAGCCATTTCCTCATGCCACAAGAGCACAAGTGGATTCCCCTGTTTTTACTGTTCCACCTGTACAGAATACTACATCTGGAGCAGCAAAAACATGGGAAAAGCCTCCCTCCGTGGTATTTTGACACAGGGAAACAGCTTGAGGGGGGAAGGAGGATCCCCCTTCAACTACTACAGAGGCATTCTGAGGCCATTTGGGCTCTTTTATTTTTTAACAGCTATTCTATAACTTCTATTCAAAGATTTAACCTGGCGATGGAGCTAAAGGCTCCCTAGCACCTCTAGCAATTCAGACTAGTACAAAAATTTAAAGTGCCAGAAAATATTAGTGGCAGTCACCAGTAAATAAGGACCATTGGAGCATCTGCAACTGATAACAGTAATAGATTGGGAGGCCCAATGCAATCCAATCGCATTCTACCACGTTTTTTCCACTGCTACAAGAAACAACAAAATGTCATTGCAAATAATACAGAAATCACAGGTAAGGGTAAAGAACCAAAAAACACATACCACCACTACTCCATTTGTAGCAAGGCATTCAAGAATATTTGGCCTGTGGATAAATAAATAGAAAATACAACTATTGTAACTTGTATGTAGGTTTTGCTTAATTCATATTTTTCAAAATATTTTGAACCATTTCATAAGACATGTTACAGTTTTCCATTGCACACAGACCCATAAATACAGTAGAAAACTTCTAATCCTAAAAATACTGTGTAATCTTAAATGGATGTACTCAGAGATAAGCCCCTCCCCTTTGTCCGAGATATCAATGGACTGTACTTCTATATAACAGTGTTGAGAGAGATAGCTGCCTTACTTAGAGAATTCATATTGAAACAATTGGACTTAATTCTCAGTAAGCTTAGTTAGCATTGGGCTATAAATGAGAAAATTCAGATGATGACAGTTTACTCCTCTGCCATCCTACAACTGTCAGTTATTTTGGAACAACCCCTTAACAAATTTTAGGGAATAAAGGAGTTAGCAAATTCCTCCTAGACAGTGGTGAAAGAGACCCAAGTTTTATACGAAGAAACATTGGCTTGTAAACTAAAAAAAGATTTGTCTTTCTGTGTCCAGGATGTAAAAAACTCCAAAGTGAATAATTTTCTAGCAGCTGGAAAATTTTGAAATACATGTTTTTACCCGAAAAGACCTTCTACCATACTGAACTGAGGCTAAATCAGATGGGCATCTAAATATGAGCAGTTAGCACAGCAAAAAAGGGGAATGCAGTCTTGGAGTATATCAATCAAGGCATAACATCCAAATCACAGGAAATCATTGTCGCACTATATACTGCATTGGTCAGGCCCCACCTAGAGTACTGTGTGCAGTTCTTTAGGCCTCACTTCAAAAAGAATGTGGACAAATTGGAACAGATGCAGAGGAGAATAACCAGGATGATCAGGGGCCTGGAGAACAAGCCCTAGAAGGAAAGACTGAGGGACCTGGGAATGTTCAGTTTGGAGAAGAGGAGATTGAAGGGGGATATGATTGCTCTCTTTAAGTATTAAAAAAGCTGTCAGAGGAAGGATAGGACTCACAATAATGGGTTTAAACTACAAGAGGGAAGGTACCAGCTGGTTATTAGGAAAAACTTCTTCACATTAAGAGTAAACAACAGAATCAGCTGTGTAGGGAGGTGGTGGGTTCTCCCTCAACGGTAGTCTTTAAGGAGCAGCTGGGCAAATACTTGTTGGGGATGCTTTAGGCTGTTTGTGCATTGGCAGGAGGTTGAAGTAGATGGTCTGTAAAGCCCTTTCCAATGCTATGATTCTATGAATTAAACCATAACTCAAGTCCCTACTCTAGCCTGTGTGACCGCTGGAATTTTACTCACATGTATTCCATGGTGAACTCCACTTCTAGCTGCTCATCTTTCTGAAATTGAAAAATTAGATAAACATAAAATGAAATATGCAAATTTTTTATCTGGCAAAGTGAGTTTTGACTCACAAAAGCTTATACACTGAAAAATTTTGTTGGTCTTTAAGGTGCTATTGGACTCAAATTTTGTTCTATCATGACAGACTAACAAACTAACCCACCACAAAATAATCAGTAACTGTAAAAATACGCTTCTTAATTTGTGTGATGCCACTGAGAGCCAGTTTGGTGTAGTGGTTTAGAGTGCAGGACTCTAATCTGGAGAGCCGGGTTTGATTCCCCACTCCACTTGAAGCCAGCTGGGTGACCTTGGGCTAGTCACGGCTCTCTAGAGCTCTCTCAGCCCCACCCACCTCACAGGGTATTTTGTTGTGGGGATAATAATGGCATACTTTGTAAACCACTCTGAGTGGGCATTAAGTTGTCCTGAAGGGTGGTATATAAATCAAATATTATTATTATTTTCTCATTGCTGTTCCACAGATAATTATTTCCTATCCTGTATCTCTTTCAGGCAGGAAAACTACATTGGCTGTCACTGGTTCTTCCAGGTCTCAGGTAGGGATCGTTCACATCACCTTGTACTAGACTCTTTTAACTAAAGATGCCAGGGACCTTCTGCAGGCAAAATAGATGCTCTATCACTAAGCTGTTATGGAACTATAAATTTATTTTTGCTGCAACAGACTAACATGTCTACTGCTCTGAAACTTACCAGGCAAAAACAGGTAAAATATTCTTATTTTGGAGATACAACTCCTTTATATACATCACCAAAAGGAGATAAAACTTGTGTTTAATTGTTGGGAAAAAACCTGATAAAGAGCATTGAAACATATTTGGATATGATATTGATGATATCGCTGTTCCTGCCATTACTGCTGCTGTTGTGCTTTGTTTTTGGCTTTGCCTTCAGCATTTTTCTGAGCGTGCTAGAAACATCTCTTATGGCCACATCTTGAGGTGTTGTAAGGTTTCAACTGGCACTGGCATGCAGGTGATAGAAGCCTCCTTATGGAAAGTTTCACAGCATAGGGGCCGTCACAGCAAAAGCTCTGCTCCATGTTCTAAGTAATTTTGCACCAAGAACAAAGCGTCCTCCTGAGACATATCCCAGGAGACCAGGGGGTAGGGACATTACTCAGATCAGAGAGAAGTATTATAGGGAGGGGGTCTCAAATGCTTCAGTAATGAATTAGGGACCATAGACTTCACCCAATACGTTGTCTTGCAGATTATATGTTTCTCAAATATGTACTCTTATACTATCTGTACTTCATGTTTATCTAATGTCAGTCCTAGAATTGATTGTGTTCTGTTTCAGCAATTCTTCAACTCTGTATTGGATCCTTACTAATGCTATGTCTTTGTAAAATCCTATGACATTGCTGTGGAAATGTCCCGATACTGATTGTACTAATTTCACGCTCTGTAATCCACCTTGAGTCCCAGTGAGAAAGGCGGACTATAAACAAATAAACAAAAGGGGGCAGGCATCAGCATCAGCGTGACATCACTTTCAGGAAACCCCCAGAACTGATGTCATGTTTGTCTAGAAATCACTAGAAAATCTGTGGTATAAACCATGTTTCCCCCATAAGTGATGTTACAGCATAGCTCCAATGGCCTTTCTTTTTTCTCCTGCCACCTCTCTGAGCAGCAACAGGGAAAAGGAGCTGGGGGTAGTGCATCCCTTACCCCCAGCAGGGAGACTTGCAATGCTAAATAGTAAGCTTTAGCAGAAGTAAAAAGTATCTGTTTGTGACACACCTGGGGTCCCACTCCATTCCTACAAACTTATAAAACTATTCTTAGGTGCCCTAGGTGGCTCTCTTACTTAATTAATAGAAAAAGTCACAAAAAGTTCTAAATTTGTTCCATAATTATGATAACAAATGAATTTACTAATCACCTAAGACTGGAAATTTGCAATATGTAAGAGTGTTTTTACTATTATCATAAAAAGTTGTATGTCATGGTCTGATTACATGTGTGCTAAACATGGGGTGGGTTGGGGAAGCCCCACTCAACTTGCATTTCACATGTGACCACAGTCACCTGCAAAACGGTGGGGGTATGGGCTTGTGAATGCCTGCAGAAGCAGGAGCAGCCTCATCAGTCCCTGCTTTCCACGCAACATGCCTTTGTAGATAGAAGGGGCTGTGGGGAGTAGGCCCTCTTGTATCTGCAAAAGCATGCTAGGTGGAAAGCAAGGACCAACAATGCCATTCCTGGCTCTATGCATGCTTGCAAGCCCCATCCCCTCTGCACACACACTATTTTGAAGGTGAGTATGGACATACATTAAACCTGACTTGGGGTTGTGTTTCCCCGAACCCACTTTACGTTTACTGCATGTGTAATCCAACCCCTGTGTGAAGTTCTGAATATGGATCTGACCAGCCAACTGGTTAGGACTGCAGATGTTTATTATTTGCAAATTGGTGATCATTGTCCTACCTTGGGTTGCTGCCAAAATTTCAAGCCAAGCTTTTAAATGACTCAACAATGAGGACAAAGCCACTAAAACACTCTGAGACAATACTTCCTACTATTTAAACACTACATACTGACTCTGTCAAGTACCACTATATGAGTCACAGAGGTGAACAGTCTTACAGAGTTTTCTGACTCCATGAATTTCTTTCTGTAAGTGAACTATACTTCTAAATACCTGTTTCCAAAGACACATCAGTTTGGACCAGCCAGCATATGCAATTGATCTTGTATATTAGAACCTGTACAATCTCCAGCAAACCAGGCTGTTTATTTTGTCACGTGCATTTCTATTCACTTTGTACAATGAAATAGAGTTACTGATATGATGGGATCAGAAGTCAACGGAAATTTATCTCATCTCCTCAAGGCTGGCTATAAGTGATATGTTTAAGAATGGCAAGTAAAATCAAACAGTATCTCTTAGAATTTTAAATATCTTTCCACCTTTGAGTTAGGAAATGCAATAAATAAATGTGGATACATGGTTATGTATGATAATGGGGAGGAGCGATGGAAAAGATCTGTACAAGCCTGTCCACCCATTGTGAACATGTACGCATAGAGAGAAACTCACAGTGCCATCCTATGCAGGAATGCTTAGAATTCGACTCAGGGTACATTCAATGAGGCATAATCCCAAGCAAATGTTTTTAGAATTGCACTGTTATACACATGCTCTCACATATTAACACAAACATATTCCACACACAAGTAACCACATACACACATGCTTGTCTACCATTCATTTTTCACAAACACAATGGCTGATAAAAAGGAAGGAGCTAGAGTGTAGTAAGCCCTCTTTTTGTAACCTATCACATACACATTTCCATAGAGAGAGAGATGTGTATATAACACGTACTAAGGCAGCCCTAAATTTTTTCCATTTGCTTTTAGCAGTATCCAAAGAAGCAGATTTAGCAGAAATGCTTCATGTTCCAGTTACCTGCTTGAAGGAGTGCAATAAATCACCAAGGACACACTTGCATGGGTGAGCAGGTCTAACTGAAGCCAATTACTATTCAGACTTCTAAAAGCTTGAAGAAGAATGAAGATCAGTATTTTTCTCTTAGCCCCATATCTGAAATAGGGAACATTATTTGGAACGTTCATGTCATGGACATTATGAATTGTTTACCACTCCATTCTGTGTGGATCACAGGACCTCTTCCTGTGTTGCACCTCCTTCATAACTTCTGAGACTCAAAGATGGCTACATCTGGGTCACAGATGAAGCAATGTGAAAATAATTAATACACTCCTCAGAAATTTGTTTTTGGCAACTACTGTACCATACCATGTATGGTTTTAGGTTAACTGGACATAAAGAATTTGTACTCTATTCTCTAATTGGTTGTTGCATTTTTAGGACATTTTAGTGCTGAACATAGTCATGAAAGTACAAAACTGTATGTCAAAACTATTAGTTTGCTGACAGCAAGCAAACTGAAATTTCTACCACATAAAAAATACATTGTGAAGCAGCATGTTCTCTTTTGCCACACTGGAATTTAGGGCTAAAACTGCTGTTATTATATATATATATATATATATATATATATATATATATATATATATATATATATATATATATATATTCTGTATGATACTGTAAGAGAAAACTTGCTACATTTTACTTTTCAGCTTCTGTGAGATGAAGCAAATATCTAACTTGCAAAATGATGAAAAGTTCTAGAACTACAGAGAAAGTGTGATTTGTAGCCCTATTCACATGAATACTTATGAAATACCATTTATGGCATCATTTAACATGTTATGTTTAATACTTATGCCTTGCTTCATATTTCTGCTATCCTAGTCCTATTACATTGTTTTATTAGATGTGTCCTCACCCTATTGATTGTACTGAAATTATAACTCGACTTTGAGTCCTAGGCCATTTCCAGACAGCTTACCTGCCTCTGGAATGTCGTGCCATCTTGCGGGGAAAACGCGAAATATCGCGTTTTCTCGTGCGAGTTTTGCACGACGTCGCACGGCGTCGTGCAAAACTTGCGCGAGAAAACGCGATATTTCGCGTTTTCCCCGCAAGATGGCGCGACATTCCAGAGGCAGGTAAGCCATCTGGAAACGGCCCTAGTGAGAAAGGTGGACTATAAATAAATAACATACATACATACATACATACATACATACATACATACATACATACATACATCTAATGGGAGGTGATTTCTGGAGAGGTTCTGTGAGGGGTTGCCAGGCAACAGAAAAGAAAGGGCTGTTTATCTAGAGTAGGATGGACAGAAAAGAATGTCTTTTTATGTGTTTGTTGTTACAAGTTCTGAGTTCAATTTTTCTGAGTATCTATGCAGCCTCAGTCACAGATCAAATCATTAAAATACTAACATACATACACTACTTTAAAAAACAGTGGAAAATAGAAATTTAGATGCCAGCATCTGTGTTTTAAGCAAGGGTCCCCATCTTTGTTGTATCCTTCAACGTTTTTGCCCACCACTGTTCCAAGTAACACCAGGAGAATAATTTTTTAAAACTATAGACATTGCCTGCATCATGACGTAACTTCCTGGGAAAACTTGAAAGTCATGTTCTGTATTTTTAAGGTGGAGGAGTTTGCTGCCCTGCACTTTAAGATATTCCTTTGACGCCTATATTTACTTTCATTTTCAGTCAAGGTTTCTCTGTGGCTTCTCTACTGCTTCTTTTCTGCTTCCCTTTCTCCCCTGATATCTTTCTCAGCCAGAAAGAGACTGGTGGTGGAAAGAGACAAAAAGAGAGCACACAACACCACTATAAGCAGCACCCTATTTTCACCTTGCTTTTATGCTTTTATGCTATATGACTGGTTAGGCTAGAAAGTTGGTTTTTTTAAAAAGATCTTTTTTAAAGATTTTTTTAAAAGAACTGAAAGCAGATATGAGAATAACTGCTGCTAAAAAGCATTTCTAAAACCAATGACCGGGGTGCTTCAGTAATGTTCAGTCTGATAAGTCCAACTGGGTTTAATGAGGCTTACTCACAAGCCTTGAAGATATACTAGGTCAGAACATTGATCTGTCTCGACAACCACTGTCTCCTCTGACTGACAGTGGACTTCAGGGTGTTGCAACAGATCACTCTCAGCCTGCAACCAGAGATCTATATTTCTGGAAATGGCAAGGTCTGAATTTCAGAAGCTTCTACCATTAAATTATTCCCCTCCCAAACTGGAAAAATTGTATCTGAAAAAGTAGAGTTTACTCTATGAACTCTTGCCATAAAAACTTTTAATCTTTAGGTTGCCACGAAACTCCTTGTTCTTGGAAAACTAATCAGAACTAGAGATGGGCATGAACAGCAATACGAATTTTTAAAAAGACGTAAACAGCCAAATCTGCTGTTCATGAACAAGCTGTTCGTGAGGCCCCATTCGTTGCTATAATGATTTTAAGTAAATGTGTGCATGTGTCTTTAAATGCTTGGTGTGCTATAGGTGAAGAGTCAAGAGAAAGCAGGCAAGCTGTATGCAGCCTGAGTAAATTTAAGCAGTTCTGAGAGAAATATTGAATGAGGAAAAGAGAGGCTAGCTGTGTGCTGCCATAGCAAGTTTAAGTATTACTGAGAGAAATATAACCTATGTGGAAACCTGATCTGAGTATGTTTGTGAAAGAACATTCAGTCAGGGAAAAGCAGGCAAACTGTGTGTGAAGCCTTAGAAGAGATCTGTGTGAATGAGTTTAAGTGAAGTAACTTTAAAAATTTAGAACTACTCTTATGAAACCGATACACTTCTTGAAAAAAATAAAAGTTTATTTTGTTTTTGTTATATCCCGGAGTATCTGTCATTGCTATATCCCATTCCTATCCTCAGGGCCACATAGAACCATGAAGGAGCCTGACGCTTGGGCACGTTACTAAAGGGGAAATTTAAATAAAGTATCTTGGACTATAGTATTCCTGGTGGCAGCAATCTACCCAGAGGATGTAAGGGAAAGATTAAAGGCAAAATCTACCCAAGAGAAAGAAGGGGTCGTAACAGTTGCTGTTCGTCAAGCCAGACAGTCAGGCACCTGCAATCAATTCCCTTGGCAACTTAGGCAGGGATTGTCTGAACTATGTCTGAACTCCTGCCCTTGCCCTGGAAACCCCAATTGAAGCCCAATTTAGCTTGATAGGCAGGTCTTCCTTTCAAGTGTGGAGCTCCAAATTTGTTACAAGGGAACAAAGACCAGGGGGGAGGAGGGCTCCCAGCTCTGGTTTTAGAGACGGAGAGACAGCTGCTGTTGACATTTTTATAGAGAGAGTGCACTGGAGCTTGAATTTCCTGTGTGTGTGGTGGGATAGGGATCTACCCCTTCAAGTTCCACGGCTGCTGCAGGCTCTGGGCCAAGCTATTATTTATTATTGGTAACTTTCCTGCTGCCTGCTCAGGTCAGGTTTCTGGGAGCGGTGCAGTAGGGATCTTGACTTGGATAATGGCTGGAGGAGAGCCTGCTGGCCCCCACAAACAGCCAACCACGAACATGTTCGTGAACAGGGCCATGTTCGTGGTTGTTCATGAGTCCCTGTTCATGGATGTCAATGAACAATGAACATCATGTTTGTTTGTTTGTTTTGTTCGTGCCCATCTCTAATCAGAACTCTACATTCCTGTAACACACTATTTTGGACAGTGATTTAAACTAAGCATTGTATTATCCTTTTCAACAGCAAATGCAAATACTATACATCATGTACATTTTATGAAACACACTATGATATGGATTTCATCAAATGTGTTCAGGCTTTGTGAAAGAGATCTTCTTCACCAGAAAATGTGCATCTTGTACTCTGAGCTTCTCATAAATCCTCTGTATTTGCTGAACAAGAAATTATAATTTTTAAAAGGCAAAATAGTAAAAAATATACAAAATGAATCTTAAAAATATTAATTCCAGATGGGTAGCTGTATTAAAGAACAGAATCCTACTCAAATCTATTAAACAGGGCTTATTCCCAGGAAAGTGTTCTTAGGATGGCACTGTTAGTCTATTCTAGCAAAAACAAACATCTGTCTTGCTGATCCTGGACTTCTTGCTGGCTTCTGATACCATTCATGGTATCCTTCTGGACCGCCTTTCAAGGCTGGGACTGGCAGGCACTATTCTGTGGCAGTTTCAGTCCTACCTCAAAGATAAGTTTCAGAGCGTGATGCAGGGGGAGCCTATAGTGATCCACAAGGTTCCATCTTATCCCCCATTGCTTTTTAACATCTACATAAAGCTGCTGGGAGAGGTCAACCAGAAATTTGTGCTGAGTTGTCTCCAACTAAGCAACTAAGAGCCAAGCTACTAGTGGCAAATTACACTTGCCCGGCAAGTGAACAGACTCACGTGTATTACTCCCTGTTCACTTGCCATTCACTTGCTCTCCATTTGATCAAGTGGAGCGCAAGTGAATGGCAAGTGTATACACGTGAGTCTGTTCACTTGCCGGGCAAGTGTAATTCGCCACTTGTAGCTTGGCTCTAAGCAGACAATGCTCAGTTCTATCTTGCACTTCCAGCAGATCCCAGGCAATTACGGAAATTGTGAATGATTGCCTCGAGGCAGTTTGGGGGTGGATGAGAGATAATAAGCTGAAACTTAGTCCTGGCAACCCAAGGAATATCCTTCTCGGTTATAGCACTGTCACTTTTGAACTCCATCCCCAGGTAAATTCATCTGCCTCCCTCTATCATTGTCTTCTGCCAGCAAGTGAAGACTTTCTTTAATTTGGTATACCCCCATTAACAGCTATTGGGCCCCCTCCCTGGTTGTGTTGTTATATATATTTGTGTGTTGTTTTAATAGCTTGATGTTTTAATGTCAAACTTCGTCACCCTTGGAGACCCTATTTGGGTGGAAAGGTGGTAAAGAAATGTTTTAAATAAATAAATAAAATATTAGTTTAAGTTCTTCAAGCTGCAATGTTATTCCTCACCTTTTCATTCAATTCAAAATTGTAGCAAAATGTTTTTCCAGGCCGGAGGTAAGATGTATCAAAAAGAACTGTGCAAAGATGGTCATCACTGAAAGGAATGTCTTCATCATATACTTTTAGTTCAATGATGTTCTGGAGGAAAGGGGAGAGTTAAAAGTTATATTGATAAATCTGTGATGGAGAAAGGATGGATGCCATTTGAAGGCGGTGTTTGTATGCATGGATTCAAACCAACATTTGGCACAGGCATTGATGTGTTCTCAAAACAATACTGATTTCTGGGCACCAACATCATTGTTTCATTGTTAGTTTCTCCCACCTCATTTATTAGTGCAAAGTGGGACATGACACTGTACATTAATTGGCTCTTCAGGTGAAAAGGACAAACATAATGTGTTCCATGTTAGGAATGAGAGGAGTATTCAGCGGCAAAAGGACTCACAAAAATATACAAAACCTACTCAAGTGTCACAAAGTTATACTGAAGATTCATTGTGTTCCCATGTAAGAGGAATCTTCCCATAGCTCTAGTATACCCAAAGGAAAATATAAGACATTATTAGCCTGGGTATCTTTTGCATCTTCTATGTTAACTGGATAGAATCCCAGAAAAATAACAACAAAGAAGACAGAATTATCCACATTTCACATCAAAGCATGTGTGAAAAATCCATGAGAAAAAGTCATCTACCAGAGCAATTATATATTATACAAGATCACCTATCATTCCATTTCTCGAGGTCTTTCCATCATTATATTTGTGCAATGTCAGCACGTTTGTTTTGACTAAATACACTGTGGTCATGTCCAAGCTGAATACTCATTTATATTCCATAAAGATATTTAAGCTGTTCCTGTTATATTTCATGAACACTAAAAAAAAGGGGGTTCCAGATTTATCAGAAGCTTCCATAAAATTATGCCTAGGGTAGAGAAAGTGGAAAGAGTGGGCTTTTTCTCCCTCTCCTGTAAAACTAGAACTCAGGGACACCTAATAAAGTTGATGCTCAATAGATATAGAGCAGACAAAGGGAAATACTTTTTTACTCAGTGACATCTTCGAGACAGGCTTACTGCTGTCATTTGAGTTCCCTTCCTAACTACTTTTTTCAGAGTTTCCTCACAACCTCATTTCATATCCTTTGCTATCCTGGCTGTTTCTGAAACCTGCTTTGCTCTGATGTTTTCCTCTAAAACACCCTGTGTTTTTCTGCCTATCTGTAATGTCTGCCCTTTTTCTCATGGCTCTGCTGCACACTTTCCCATATTTTGTTGTGCATGGTGTGTGACAAGCACAATTTTTTTTAAAAAAATTGCATGCTACTGATACACCAAAACAGTGATCTTACATGCAGGTGCTAATAATTCCTTGGAATGGCTGATCAGCAAGACTGGGAACAAGCAACCAATCATCGCTGCCCCTGGGAACATTTCTTCTGGAAGAGCACACCTGTATACCATGCCTAGGCATCATTTTCAAGTTCTGGGTGTACTGCATGCTAGTAGTTTCCTTTTCGACATGCAATTGGAAGGCAAACCTGTGGGAATAAGTCGGGTTTCCTGCAGAGAACAAGAGACCCTTCACTTGCTGTTGATCTGGGATGAGGTGAAGGTTCAGGAATATCACAGAATCAGCTACACACCCATAACAAAAAACAATGCAAATTGTAAAGTATATAAGGAAGACAGGAAGACACACACACATGGAAGGTCTGCATAAAAATGTGCCATGTGGATTCACCATTTCCAATCCATAGCAATGGGAGCCACCTCAGCTGCAAGTAAAAAATTGAGCACCGATGAGGTCTGGAACATGTCGATGAGTAATTAAATTGTGGAATTCATTTCCAGTGGAAGTAGTGATGGCCCACAAGCATAGATGGCTTTAAAAGGGGATTAGACAGTTTCACAGAACACAAGTCCATTGTTGTGAGCAAAGGGAACCTCCATATTCATAGACAGTAAACCTCTGAAAACCAGTGCTAGGAGGCACTGGGAAAGACCTTGGCCTTTATGGCCTATTTGTTGGTTCTCCAGAGCAACTGGCTGGCTGCTGCATGAAACAGGATGCTGGACTAGATGGACCAATGTTAGATCTAACCAAGTTGTTCTTATGTTCTGTCTTGTCATAAGTAGCATCTATAACTGCTCACTGTTTCAGTCATTTCTGTTTGTTTTCATTACTTCCTTACCACAGCAGTGACTTCAACCCACTTCTCACAGTCTTCTCAGGTACATTTAGCTGAGCTACATGAGCTACATTTAGACTGCTTGTGAGCAAGCAGTCTAAATGTAGCTCAAAACAACACACACACAAAGCCCAAGATGCAGCTCCTCAACAAACCAAATTGACATAACATATAACTAGACCTTAGAGACCTGATTAAGCTCTTGCAGCCAAAATTTAGAATCCTGATTCATGAAAGATTAAGGACCACTGAGAGGACTTATTTAAATCTATGGTTTTTGGGAGCAAAGAGTTCTATACAATGTAGGGAGCTGTTTCTATGAGATGTAATCATATGCCTCAAGAAAAGATGTGTGAATATCATGATCACATGCAGAGCCAACCACGTGAGATTTGCCCTCTTGATTAGCACTTTTTATACTTAGCAGAAAAGAACTATGTGATTGGCTCCACCCACAGAGTCATGCTACTCCTTTGAGCTCCCCTGCATCATGAGGTGGCAAATTAAGGGAGCTATTAACACACTCTTTAGCAGCCACCATAGATGAGCTTTTTTGCTGTAGCATAGTAAGTGAGATCTAGATCACAGCAGACAGATGACCAAACATTGAAAATAAGCCTTAACAGGATCTTAGCAGAGCACTAAGGCTGACATCAGAAAAAGATAGCTCCTCACCTTAACTACATCCTGAATCCTAAAGAAGAAAGTTTCATTCCAGACCGGATTTCTGCAATTTGAGAAAGTTTTGGTCCGGGCATCATTCAAAGAAGCTGTTGGTAGCCGCACTGTCACATAACTATCACTTTGGCTCACTGTATTAATTTAATTAGAAAAAGCAGATATCATTTAATTAGAAAAGGCAGATATCATTTTTTAAAAATTATTTTAGATACTACCCATAGAACGATACAAGATAAGGTCTATTAATGGAAGGGTGTTGCTTTATTACCATACATTTTGTTATTCCCTGTTGCACTATCTGACTACTGTAGCCATGATACTAAGAGCAAGATTTCATATAGGTCACTTCTCCCTCTTTTCTACAATTCAATCATGTCAAATAATATTTTGCCCTCATCACAAAATATTAAATAATTATGGCATCTTTTTTAAAGCAATCCTATAAGTATAGATAATGTGGATAATGAATGTTTGGGCTGGCTACCTACAAGACATGGGCGCGATTCAAAATACAAATCAAATTTCATGACAAATCGGGCTAATTCATATATCACGAAAACATGTTTTATGGAGCCGCATTTTTCATGAAATCCACGACTTTTGGGGCCAATTCGTTCGATTCCTGAATGCTTCGTGATGCCAGATAGACTGGTGCTGATCCATTGATTCCCTAAGCAACATAGGCCAGGAATGTCTGCAGACCTTTTGTTGCCGTGGAAACATCAATCTTAGCCCACATAACCTTGATAGGCAGCTCTCCCTGCCAACCTGAGATCTCCCATTCTCTTCTATGAGAGCAACAAGCGGGGGGGGGGGAGAGATGGGCCGCCTGTAGCCATGGGAACACCAATCTCATCCCTCCAAACCCTGTTAGGCAGGTCTGTCTGCCAACCAGAGAGCTCCTGTTCTGCTCTATGTGAGCATTTCTTATATAAGACACAGCTCTGTGCCTCTTGCTTTTAGTTCCAGTAGACAAAGGGAGAGGGAAGAGCTGTTGCTGGGATTTGGAGTGAGAGAGAGTGGATTTGGGAGTTTTGGGCTGGATTTGCTGCTGCTTCAAAAGAGACTGAAAAGACTCATTTCCTGCTCTTGTCTTTGCTGGGAAGGTTGTTGGGTGAGGGTGCCTCTGAAGTCTCCCTGCAAGTTTGGTATCTCTGGGTACGAAGGAGGCCGTTGTAGGGCCCCAAGATCTGACGAATCGTGAACCTAACAAATAGTTTCGCAGAACGGGACAATTTCTTGAAAGTTTGTGGTTCATGTAACGTGACAAACCACGAAACTCAGGGTTCATTTTTTTCCATTTTGTGCCCATCTCTACTACCTACACATTTTTTAGGGCACTGAGACTGAGCAAGACCTGTTTATGGGATCATTTCTTTCTTAAGTTGCATAGTTTATGTAACACTTGTTCTGTCCCCTACTCCTGCTCTGCCACATGCATGAGTTGACTTCAGGCTACTTGTGTATTACAGTAAAATGCAATAAAATTTTAAAAATCCAATGAAAATAGATTTTTAAATGGCAAATGAACAAGAAGTGGAAACCAACACATGTTCCACCTGAAACATTTTTTAAAAATATATCTTTCGATATTTTCAGTGCTGATAAAAAATTAAGGTAGTCTGTACATTTAGTAAAATGGCATAGTAGAATCCCAGGGTAATAGACAGGCCTACAGGATAGGGTTGCCAGATTCCCCTAGACAACCGCCAAGAGGCTGGGAGGGCAGGGGCGCTGGGGTGCAGAAACTTACCTTACCCCTGTCTCTCTCGTACACCATGCAATGACATCACTTCTGGTTACTCCAGAAGTGTTTGGGGCCAATTCTTAAATAATTGGCCTTTGCAAGATGCCATTGTTACCGGTGTAATTTGAAGCAACATCATCAAACAGCATGCTGGATCACTCACATGCAGCCATTTTCTTGGGCTGCCTGTTGATGGCAGGCAATTTCCAGGTAGGTTGCCTCTTCCCAGTGATCACCAGTGATCAGTAAGCAGACGGGCAAATCACCAGGGCTTTGCCTGCCACCTGCAGGCACCTGGTAAGCCTACCTCAGGTATATGATGCCAATATTTAATGCTTCTCCACCGTGCTGTAAATTTAAAACATCCTAATATATCAAATTCTGCCCACTTTGATGTTAATAGTTTCTGAAGGGTATCATTAACAATGGCATTATCTCATTTGCAATCTCAATTGATAAAGTTCATACCAGTTTTCAAACCTAGGCAATCATCTAGGTCACCATAGCTGAAGGGGGAGCCAAAAGATTCAGAGGACCACAGGCATTCCAGGGGTGCAGGACAGAAAGGGAGCCAAAAGAGCATTCCCCTTACGCATGTTACCCATGTCTACTCAGAAGTGAGTCCCTCTATGTTAAATGGAAAAGAGCAAGAGTCCAGTAGCACCTATAAGACTAACAAAATTAGTGGTCGGGTAAGAGCTCATACCTTACCACTAATTTTGTTAGTAGGTGCTACTGGACTCTTGCTCTTTTCCACTGCTACAGATAGACGAACATGTCTACCCATTTTGATCTATGTTAAATGTGATTTACTCCCAGGTAAGCATGCTTAGGATTGCAGCCCTTGGGATGAGCCGGTTGATATTTCATTATGTTTGTATATGTATGTTGAATGCAGGGTGCAGGGGGAGCCAAAATCTTAGTTTGCCTAGGGTGCCAAAAAACTTAAAGAATCAGCAGGAAAACCCATTCTCACATACATTACTGCCTGTCAGTTTTCTTGTTTTCTTTAGTCTTGCACATACAACACATGGGATAGTTGCTTCTGGATTTCATTAAAATTTCTTTGCGCTTTCATTAACATTTCTTAACAAAGCATGCCCACGTACAAATTATTTCGCCCATGCAAACAGAATATACAGGCTCTGTGCTGAACTTCTGATGAATGCATAACAGTCCGGGTAGGACTAGCAGTTGCAATCACGACTCCCCCTCCACATGTTCATTCTATATGCTATGTTTCTGCGAATAGGGTTTCTGTTATTCTCTTTCCCACGAGTACCCTGAGAGCATAGCTACTGAGAGTGGACATTTATGCGTCAACGCAGCCTATAAATGAAAATATCTGGCATGGTTATAATTTAAACAATAACATAACAATTAAAACAACATTAAACAACTTTATCTAGCTTTTTGGGAACTAGGAGAGTGCTGTAGGGTTAGATACTCACACTCATCAGCTGTTCGGAGGTTTCTCATTCTTATAACTCGCACCGTGAGCAAATTGAAGTAAGGAATCTGCACCTGAGGAACAATATAAGGAAATGAAATAGACATCAGTCTTTATCTATCCTGTACCTTCATAATGCTCATGGCAATTCAATATAAATTCCAATGCAATCCAGAGCAAAGAGCACTTGTGGCAAAATCTCCCAGAGCACATCAAAACAAGTATATAAAATACAATCTTTTTTCTTTTTTTTAAATGACCTGGATGGCCCAGGCTAGCCCAATCTCATCAGATCTTGGAAGCCCAGCAGGGTCAGCCTTGGTTAGTAACTGGATGGGAGACTATCATGGAAGTCCAGGGTTTCTATGCAGAGTCAGGCAATGGAAAACTACCTCTGTTCATCTCTTGCCTTGAAAACCCCTTGCTGGGGTTGCCATAAGGTGGCTGTGAATTGATGTCACATTATGAACACACGTCAATAAAAATACCAGCAGTGAGGAAGGATTATTTTTGTTCCAAAGAAGGACCCTCCTGAGAAGAGACTGCTTAGAAGGGTATACATAAATAATGTGTGCCATAATATTTGATCCAGACAACAAGAGGAACAAGACAGAGCAAGAGAATATTTTATTTACTTCATCTATACTGCACCTTTCTCCCCCATGGGGACCCAAAGTTGCTTGCATAATACGTTTCTCCTCCATCTTATCCCCATAACAATCCTATGGGGCAGGTTAGGCTGAGAGTGTGATGGGGCAAGGTCACCCAGCCGCTTTTCCATGTTAGCGCGGGGATTTGAACTTTGTTCTCCCAGACCCTTGTCCAACACTCTAGTCACTGCACCACACTGGTTTAAAAATAGTAGGATACACATTAAAATTCTGTGAGAGAACATTCCTTTCTCTCCAAGAGCTTCAGCATTTAGATTTACTATGATAATTTTAAAATGCAGTCCCTTGATCTGTCTTTTCGATTAAACAAAAAGAAATCTTTGCTGTTTACATATTGTGTCACATAGAAGAAAAATCATGTAGCAATTTAGCAATTGCACTTATAGAGGCTTGGGTACAAGATTTCTTGTTTATGAAAATCAATTTTAAATCTGGAAACCAAATCATAAGTTTCTTCTAATATTTTAGGAGGAGATGATCCAGGATTTACAACGTGTAGCTACATGGTATACAAAAAGGCTACTTGTGTCATAGATCTCTATCCTCCACTCCCTGTGTATCAGAATTCTTGGCAGCATGGGTGACAATGGATACTCCTGCTTGGGCTCCTTTCTATGGGAAATATGCCAGCCAGTCTATGCAAATCTGCGTTGCTGTCAGAAAATTCCATAGAATCTCTGTATCTATACAGATATTTTGTATAGGGTTGCCAACTCTGGGTTGGGAAATACCTGGAGATTTGAGGAGGTAAAGCTCGGGGACTGCTGGGTTTGTAGACAGGAGGAACCTCAGCAGGGTATAATGCCACCCTCCAAAGCAGCCATTTTTTCCCAGGGGAATTGATCTCTGTTGTCTGGAGATGAGTTGTAAAATTCTGGGGGATCCTCAGGCCCCACCTAGAGCTGAACCTGACTTTACCCTGTGCAGTACCCAGCAACTCAACAACAGCTCCACTGCACTTCAGGTAGCCAAAATGTGGCTGTTCATAGCCCTGCTAATGTGTCAGCATGTCACCTGCCATACTCTGCAAGGCCCTGTGTACTATTTGACTATGATGATAGTGGCTGAAGCTGTTCTCTGACTGGAATGTGAAAGTCTGCAAGGAAGGGAGCTACTCTGTGGTTATCTGTGTGTTTTCTCTTTAGCCTGGGATGCCAGAGAAGCGGTGCCTCACTGCCTTGAAGTTTCCAACACATCAGCTCTGCTTTATCCTGCTGATCATCTCTTGAATTTAGCTAACTGTTTCCTGAAGGGGGTGGGGACTCTGGGGATTAGGCTGTGCTTCGAATCCTATATATGTTATGCGCTTGTAGGGAAACGCCATTCCTGGTAAGCAATGCAGTAGGGGTATGATTCTAGTAGCTTATCAATAAAGTGCTTTAACTCATGCAGTTCCTAGACTCATGCAATGAAGTCTTTTGAGAGTTACTTGGCATCCTCACATAATGGTGCTGCTAGCATGAATTTGTTTGTTTGTTTACATTATTTATTTTCTCAATGAGATTCAAAGTAGATTACACAGTGTAAAATCAATACAATCAACAGCAGGGACATTCAGGAAACAATGCAATTGGGTATGCAAACAAGTAGAAATCCAATACAGAGCTGAAACAAAGTATAAGAAATATGGCATCTCAAACAGCGCAGAAACCACCTGCCAGGAGCATAAAACAACAGACAATTGTACGCAGTAGAATAATCTACAATCCCTATCCCTTACCAGATCATATTTCTGAACCATTTCCTTACAGTATAGCCCTCACCTATGTAAAAAAAAGCCTTCCTGAATAATTCAGTTTTGCCAGTTTGGGCTCTCCTAACTGCATTAGTCAGGGGGGACCACAACAGGGAATGCCTCTGTTTGGGCAGTTGTTGATTTTGCCCATTTAGTTACCAATGGTGCTGGTATCAGCTAAATCCAGCCAAAAGCCAAAATCATGCTCGAACAGACACATGTGTGTCCTGCATCCTTCCCAACTCACCACAAGGCCTGTATTGCATGTAAGAGCCAGGAAGCCAACAGGGCCTGCGTGGCTTGCTGTGCTGGGCTCATAAGGGGACAGATGGCAGGCCAGCGCAGAGAATGTTTTGAGTTGCCAACCTCCAGTTTGCCCTGTATTACTACTGATCTCCACACTACCAAGATCACTTCTCCTGGAGAAAATGGCTACTTTGGAGGGTGGACTCAGCAGGGCATTATACCCTGCTGAGGTCTCTCCCCTTCCCAAACTCCACCTACTCAGACTCCACCACCAAATCTCTAGGAATTTCCCAGCCTAGAGTTGGTAACCTTAAGGATGTCCCAAACATTCCCCAAGCTGCAGCACAAAGGCCTGGTAGAATAGAAGCAGGGGTCATTTCGTAGAAAAAGAACGGCAGGAACTAATTAGCATAACTCATTAACATATGTCACACCCCTTGAATCCTGTCCAAAATGGCCAGGATTCAGCTGCTGCCAGACAGGGGAGTGTTCCCCCACCTGGCAGTGGCCTGATTAGGGCTGTTTTGCCCCAATCCAGACCAAAAGGCCCCAAATGGCTCAAAATGGCCATTTTGGGCACGTTTTGGCCTGGATCAGGCCCAAAATGGCCCAGATTGGGTTGGTGCTGGGCAGGTCAGGGGTCCCCCACCAGGCACCAACCCAATCCTGGTGGTTTGGGGCCTGATCCCAGCTGGAAAGGGCCCCAAATGGCCAAAAATGACTATTTGGGCCCCGTTTGGACCTGGATCATGACTGAAACAGCCTAGACCAGATCAGTGCTGAGCAGGAGAGGGTTGCCCCACCTGGCACTGACCAGATCCTGGCACTTCTGGCCTGGATCCCAGCAGAAAATGGCCCAAATGGCCGAAAGTGGCCATTTGGGGCGTTTTCTGCCAGGATCGGTGCCGAAAGGATTGAATCTGGTCAGAGCCAAGTGGGGGAACCCTCCCCTGCCCAGGAATGACCCGGTCAACACTGTTTTGGCCCTGATCCAGGCCCAAAAGGGCCCCAAAGTGCCAAAAACGGCCATTTTGGGCCCATTTGAGCTTGAATAGGGGCCTAAAAGGCTGGGACTGGGATGGTGTTCAGTGGGGGACACTTCTCCTGCTCAGTACGGACCCAATCCAGGCCCCTTAGGCCCCAATCCGGGCCAAAACGGGCCCAAAATGGTCATTTTCGGCCCATTTCAGCCAGGATGGGGGCCGAAATGGCTGGAATCATGTCTGCGCTAGGTAGGGGAGCCTTCCCCCACCCAGCACCGACCTGATCTGGGCCATTTCAGCCCCAATCCGGGCCAAAACGGGCCCAATCCAGGCCAAAACGACCCAAAATGGCCGACAATGGCCCCAATAGATTGGGGCCGAAATGGCTGGGACCACATCAGCTGGGCGGTCACTCCAAGGGTGGGCAATGGTGCAGCTGGGTTTCTCTTTCAAGGTTGTGCAGCTGGGAGCCTGGCCAAGTGGCCTTGAGTTCTCAAGCCTGAATACCCAAGCCCCAAAAGCGGGGGAGGGGGGACTAGATATATCTGAAGTATATGTGTGACTGGTTTTTGCATGTGCCTTATTCCTGACACTAGGGCTTACAATAAAGCTTCAAAAAACCAACCAGTGGAGTCTTTTGTAATTCCTTAGCAGGATCCTTACAAGTGACAGCTCCGCACAGCCATGGGAGTCTGGGCAGCTGGGCTGGGTGATGGGGGAGAGGGAGGGGCCAGGTCAGGTGTCTGGTATTTAGAGAACAGTTTCCTCAGACCATCTCCCAAAATACTGGACTCTCAGAGTGAAAACGAGACACCAGGCACCCTAACCACATTATATAATTCCCATAGTGACAGTATAATCCTAAACAGAGTTACACCCTTCTAGATCCAGTGAAGTCAATGGCCTTAGAATGGAGTGACCTTGTTTAGGAATGCACCATGAATACTTAAGTCAGATAACAAAAATTAAAATAGAACATACATTATTCACTTTACACAATTCTCTTTTTCATATTCCTAATTTGGATAACAAAGAGAAGAGTATCATGTTTTCATAAAACAACTTTTCTCAACAGAACATATGAATATACCCAGCATAAAAATAATATTTTTTCTAAATTTTCATATGGTTAAATCTGGTTCCACTCCAAAGATACCCATAAATAGCCATTCTGCTACTAGTGTGTGAAATACTCCTTGATATTTATGAACAGTCTGTTCTGGGAGCACTGATAGTTGTGGATCAGGGGACAGATAAATGGATCTGAATTCAGCTGCCCAGCTCTCTCCAGGTTCGTGCCAGTTGTCTGTTTGCATGAGTCCGTTTTTGCTGACAGAAATGGCCACAGGGGGTCCTCTCTGCCCCTTGCTCAGACTTCACATGTCCTACTTTCTGCTGCTTTTCCCCCTGCGGAACTCCAGCTGTCTGTTTATTCTCACAAATATTTAGTTGGAACCAGGGGGAGCAATTAAGAGCTGAGAATAGGTTTGCCAACTCATGCTAGGGAAATTGCTGGAGATTTGGGGGCAATATCTGTGTAGGACAGAATTTGGGGAGGAGAGAGAACTAAGAATGTGACAGCCTAGAGTCCACACTCCAAAGCTGCCATTTCCTCCAGTGGAATTGATCTCTGTAGTCTGGAGTAGACATGGGCATGAACCAAAAAAAAAAATACTGAACCAGAGGATCGTGGTTTGGTGCAGACCACGATCCCAAATTCCCGAACAGCAACGAACATCTCCCGTTCCTGAACCCGAACCTTGGATCGTGGAGGCCACAAAGGAGGGGCGCCCTGCTGTTCCCAGCGATACAGGAACGGTGGGTGATGCCGGCGGCATCTGTGTTTGTGTTTGGCCATCTGTGTTTGGCCATCAGAGCTGCCTATCAGGGTTTGCAGGGATGAGATTGGAGTGCCCATGGCTACAGAACACCCCCTTCCCCCTCCCTCCCCTGTGTGTCTTCTCCCAACTTGTGACTGCTTTGCTGCTCCGTGGTTGGAAGGAAGCCCTGCTGATCAAGGAAAGCTGGGCTTCCATTCGGGTTTCCAGGGCGACAGAAGGAGGGCAAACAGAGCTCATCTATTCCTCTGGCTCCGTCACCAGGGGAATAGATTGCTGGCGCCTGAGTGTCTGGATTCCCGAACCGAGCCCGAATGCCACGATCCAGGCCTCTCCCGACTGCTGGATCGTTGGCCGTGGACGATCATGATCCGCCGGGTCACAATCGCGTGATCGCCATTTTCGTGGGGGTTTTACGTTCATAATGCAGATCGTGCCCATCTCCAGTCTGGAGATTAGTTATAATTCTGCGATATCTCCAGGCCCCAACTGAAAATTGGCAAACCTAGAGAAGCATTAGGGCAGGAAAAGGTTAAGCACTTCTCCCCCATTTCTATGCTCAAAACAATCTTCTTCCTTTCTCTAGAAGCTTTTGTCACAAGCCCAATGTTTGAAATACATAATTCTACCCTTACACTCCTTTTCCCTTTTTCAGTTTTGATTGAAACATCTTCAACATGGGTGACCCAAACTGGTCTCAGAGTTCCAAATAAGCTTCACTGTGCTTGTACAGAATTACGTCCTATTTTAATTCAAACAGAAAAGCTGAATTTAACACATAGAGAATTGTACTGACCTTCTTTGCAGTTGCATTACAATAGTGGTTCATGGTCATGTGATATTCAGCTAAGATACTTCGGTATCTTTCTTCTTCCATTATTTCCACCTGAAGAGTCTCCACTTGAAGATTACCCATGACAAAAAATATTATTTGTTTCCAAATACAAGGCACTGTGCGTTGTATAATTAATTTCATTCATTTGTATTTAGGGTTGCCAGCCCCCTGCTCAGGGATGAGGATCTCCTGCCCTCACCTGCCGCCCGCCCCATTCACTTGGCCAGCGGGAGAGAGATTTTCAGGAGGCGGGCTAGAGCCCCGAAGTATGCAAAATCATGGCATGTGCATGCTCCGGAAGCCTCCACTGATGCCACTTCCTGTTTAAAACAGAAATGATAGGGGCATTAGTGGAGTCAAATCAGTAAAATGGTTACGTTTGGGGTTGATATGGCCCCACTGAACTCCTGTCACTTCTGTTTTAAACTAGAAGTGACATCTGTGGAGACCTCCAGAGTGCCACATGCTCAGAAGAAGAAAAGACACCCCCCCACAAACCCAGCTGGCACCCTCTCCCTCCCGCTTTGACAGTAAGGGGGGTGGCAACCCCACTTGTATTACTTCAGCTCATGAGGTCACTCAGTTTGTCCTGTCTAACTTTGCACTCATTTTTTTTGTTAACTTAGTTAGATAACAATTTCATCACTAGTTCCCAAAGTCATGAATGAACAAATGACTAGGGCTTCAAAAGCTGCAGCTCTCAGTTAGAGTTGCCAAGGCGGTGGCAGGAGGAGTTGGGGCAGGATCATAAGGGACTGGCATCACTGGTGTCATAAATGTGATGATGTCACTTCCAGAGTGAAAATAAAAGCAATGGAGGTATCTCTAGGAATCGCTGGAACTCTATGGTTTTATCTTGAAGAACATTGTGCTCCCAACTTCTAATGGGGTTCAGTTGTTCCTTGCTGACTCAGTTAAGAGCCTAAGGGTTATACTGGATCCAGCATTGCTGCTAGAGAAGCAAGTAAATGCAGCTGCAACAGATGCTTTCTATAAATTCAGTCTAGCCTGGAAGATGGCCCCCTACCTTGATACAGCCAATCTGGCCACCTGGATCCACACCATGGTAACACTGAGACTAGTCTACTGTAATGTAGCCTACGTGGGTCTCCCCTCAAAGTCAACCCGGAAATTCCAGATGTTATAGAATGCTGCTGTTCAATTAGTATTAGGAGGTAGGTGTAAGGATGCCAGGTAACTTTCAAGAGACTTCACTTCATGAGTAAAAGTTCTTTATTGATAAGAAGCCGGTATCATATACTTACACCATCTTTGCTAGGACTGGCTACTACAAACAAGTATCATGCAGATATAGGTTCCCCAAGGCTATTCCTAATTCTCCACACACACCCCTTTCTCCTAACAATTATCAAACTCTGCATTCAGGAAAACAGGCTGTGTGATTCATGGACTGCTCAAGGTCAAGCAGGCTCCCAGGCTTGGGAGAGATTAGAACAGGAACAAACACCTACCATTCCCAGTTTCCCACCCCGGGTCCAAATAACAGAGAAACCCCAGAAACACCCCAACAGCATTAGTTTCAGCTACGGGGGGTTTGAATGTGACAAGTGAGGTGATCCTCAGCACCTGACAGTAGGTGGAGCATGCATATTAATCCTATTCTGCAGTTACTCCATCAGCTATCCATCAGTTATTGGGATTGATTCAAGGTCTTGGCTATCGCATATGAAGAAGCCCTTTGTGGTCTTGGCCCCTCATATCTGCAGGCCCACCTCTCTTCCTATACACCACTACAGCAGCTTCACTTATCTAAACAAAGCATTCTACAGATACCATTCTGCAAACTGGGCAAGATCAACAGCTACTTGTACATGCTCATTCTCTGTGGTGACCCCCCCCCCACCTTGTGGAATGGCCTACCTGAAGAGGTCAGGAAAGCTCACACTCTCTTGGTTTTCAGCAAACCGTGCAAAACTGAGTTATTCAGCAGGGCTTTTTACCCAAGTAAAAGGGCTGTGCTGTAGGAAATGGATTAAGAAAGGAACAGGGACTGTAGACTATACTATGGTATATTGTCTGTCAGTGTAGATATGCCCCTACTGAGAGTTTCTGTGTGATATATGTCATGTCAAATTACTTATATTTTCTTTCAGCAATGTTTCATCTCTGTATTTGATTTCTACTTGTTTTTAAATTTCTGCAATCTATATCCTATTGCATTGTTTATTGATTGTTCCAGCCATCAATCATAGACTTACATTGTGTCATCTGCAGTGAGTCTCAATGAGAAAAGTAGACTATATATAACATAAAAAACTGAAATCATGCTTGCAATGACGTCCCCACCATGTCCTCCCACAGTTTGTTATGATCACTTAATTACAAGTGATCTCCAGAATACAATGGTCTGTCCTCCTGGAGGAAATGGCTGCTTTGGAGGGTGGGCTCTATGTTGTTATACCCTGCTGAGGTCCCACCTTTTCCCAAATTCCAGCCCTCCCCAGGCTCCACCATCACCCCAGAAATCTCCAGGAATTTCCCAACCTGGAGCTAGCGGCAACCCTCTGTTGGAAGGGGTAAGTTAGATCATGGCAGTGAAGGTGTATTACTAAATTTTGTTAACACAGTTCTGATTTGAAAATTCCAGTTCCTGACACTGGCATACTTTCATCAGGATGCCCATCCCCATGGAATTGTATAACATTGCTTTCTAGGGATCCTGCAAGGCTCCAGAGTGGGAAAATTGCCCCATGTCACCCAGCAAGCTTCCATTGCAGAGTGGAGCTTCAAAGCTATGAGGAAATTTTATCATATCTGTTAGATGCTGCCAGATTGAACATTTGAAAGTTTCTCATTTTCAAAAACGCTAGGGTGGTCTTTGACTAAGACCACTTGACAATAAGTATGACTTAAAATGTGTCCAAATATATATTAGCTATAATATTTTGAGAATAGCTATAAGCTTGGATCCTACACTTTAATTTCGTGTGTGCTTGGCCGAATCCACACTTGCTTTTTGTTTCCACGCCTTTTTCGCAACCACAGCGCTGTTCAAGCAGATACTCACACGCTTTCCCATTCTGCGTGTTCCCCGCCATCACCCCGCCACAATTGCGCCTCCTTTCCGTACCATGTGATAATGGCGGAAAACTGTTTTTGCCCGCCCCCCCTTTTTTTTAAGGGCTTTCATAGCGCATTTGCACAATAAAGAAAAATCGGTATACCGGAAAACCTACTTTGTGAGCAACAGGGTTTCCGAAGAATGTTTTAATGTGACAAATTATTTCAAATTTGCCCGCCATAATAACCAGCCAATTGTTAGAACGTGGTCTGTGACGAGTAAAAAATGGGCCAATCAAAGTTGAGGGGGAGGGGACCTTGCCATTTCTTAAAAGTCAGAATACCAGTATAGCACAAAATTAACTTTTTTTAAAAAAAGTGAAGTGATATGCGCCATCAACGCTGATGACAGAGGAGGGAACCGCCCACAATAAAGCTTTACTCAGTGGCGTGGGGAGAACTGATTGCACCACGAAGATGCACTGGGAGGGTGAATGTGATGATGCACAGCATGGTAGCGGAATGAACCCAACTGCCATGACTGCGCAAGATAAGCGGATGGTGAGTGCGTGTGGATTTGGCCCTTGTTGCAGAGATGGTTCTACGCTCTTGTGCTACGCACTTTTGGCTCCTTGGAAAGCATTCATCTTGAACAAGTGCTAGAGGAAATGTGCTCATTGGAGGTCAGCCTCTGCAATGACCAAAGAGAAGTGCAAGCAGAATGAAGGGACAGGATTCAAATGGTATTTGTAATAGATTTCATTAGAGAAGAAATATAGAACTCTGTTATCTTCTTGATGGTACAAGGTTTACCTCTACTATCTAAAATTTCTGATAGATTAAGAGACATTCAAGATTCCATAATTAAAGTTGATTGAGAGCCAGTTTGGTGTAGTGGTTAAGAGCGTGGGACTCTAATCTGGAGAGCTGGGTTTGATTCCCCACTCCTCCACTTGAAGCCAGCTGGGTGACCGTGGGCTAGTCACAGTTCTCTGGAGCTCTCTCAGCCCCACCCACCTCACAGGGTGTTTTGTTGTGGGGATAATAATAACATACTTTGAAAACCACTCTGAGTGGGCGTTAAGTTGTCCTGAAGGGCGGTATATAAAACAAATATTATTTGTTATTTAAATTCTTGTGTTTAACCAATTGTTTCTGCTGAAGTTATTATACATAAGTAAGTAAGCCGTTTGAGACTTCTTTTATTTTGGTGTGCAGTAGTAACTTTTCTTTAAATATATCTTCACTTGATTCCATTCTGGCGTTTCTCTGTGTGCTATTCAATATCACCTAGATGGGAGCATTTTACAACCTATATATGTTTTTCAGTAAAGTGGTGTGAAGGGTTTTGTGTGTTTGTGTGTATGGCTTTAGGATAGTATGTTACTCTCACTCAGGACAGAGACTTGCAGGTTTATGAAACAGGCTGGTGAGGTCCATGAGTTAGAGACTGTAACTTATTGAATGTAGTCAAGGGAGGCTTCAGCTTCGGCTCAAATAATATTTTAGCCTCTACTGTGATCTTAATTTTAGTCTGGAAAATACATCTTTGTGTGATGCATTTATGAGATGAATAGTTTATTCCATTTCCTGATTATGTTGGCTACTGGTATCCAAGAGATGAAAGTTGGGAATTGACATGGAGGTATTTGCTGTGAGTGGTGGACAGGAAACTAGCAAGATCGGAACATATTGATTTTCTGCCTGGACAGTTACTATACACTAGGTAATAGGAAAGCACCATATGTATGTCTGTATTAGTTTCAGTTAGGTAGCCATGTGGGTCTGACTCTGCAGTAGGACAGCAGGATTTGAATCCAGTGGCACTGAGAGACCAACAGGATTTTCAGGGTATAAGCCCAGTTTCCCAGCCTGTCAAGATCGTCTTAACTCTTGATTCTGTCTTCTACTATATTTGCAACTCTTCCCAATTTAATATCACTGGAGTGCATTCTTGATTAATGAGTTGGAAGTAGGTTGTGTTTTTTCTACCAAGTATTACACTAGTAGCCAAAATTGTGGAATCCTCTTGGGAAAAGTGTATTTTTGAGGTTTGATGGCTCATAACACCACTTTTTTTTTTTGGAGTAATACCATAAAAGCATATATCAAAGGAAAGATAATTCAATCAAGAATGTAATTTTATGACAGAATTTTTTTTAGAACAGAAGTTATAAAGAAGAAAATTGAAACACACATTAAAAATGAGTTATACAACAATTCTCACCATGTCAGTTAATACTTAGTTGGGTAACTCTTTGCTTTAATTACGGCCTTACAACGCCTTCCCATGGAGTGAACCAAGTTTTTTAGTTCTGCAGCTGTTATAATGTGAAACCACGATTGAGTTATTGCTTCTATTAATTGCGTTTTATTGCTGGGTTGCTTCTCACTAACCAGTTTCTTTAGTCGGCTCCATAGATTTTCGATGGGGTTAAGGTCTGGGCTATTCCCAGGCCATTGCAACAGTGGAATATGATTATCTTGAAACCACTTTTTGCACACAGCAGCAACATGACATGGAGCTGAATCTTGTTGAAATATAAATGCTTCATTATCTTGGAAAAGATCACGTGTGGAAGTATTCCGTTTGGGCTCAAGTATTTCATTTATGGTTTTTTGGGCATTTATATTGCCATTTATCACGCAAATTCTGCCCACACCTTTTGATGTCATACAACCCCATATCATAACACTAACTGGGTGTTTCACAGTAGGTGTAATGCAATCAGGATGCAAATCTTCTCCGATTCTTTTTCTCACGTATTTTATGCCATCACTGCCAAACAGGGAGATTTTGGTCTCATCACTCCAAATAACACTGTCCCATTGTTCCACTGTCCCGTTAACATGGGTTTTAGCCCAGTTTAATCTTTTCAACCTTTGTTTGAGAGATAACAATGGGTTTTTTTGTGGAATTCTAGCATTAAGACCAAATTCCTCCAGTCTGCACCGAACAGTCCTTGCACTCAACTTCACATTGAATTGCGCCATTTCATTCTGTATACACCCCAATGATCTTCTTCTGTCATCTAGGCTCAGTCTCTCAATTCTTCTATCATCCCTTGCTTGTGTGCACCTTTTCCTGCCTTTACCAGTCTGGTTTTGTAGTGACTGAGTTGCCTTATACCTCTTCAAAAAATTAGAAATGCCACCTTTTGTTAAGTTTCCACCCATTTTTCTTCTAATTTCTTCATAACTGTAGCGTTGTTCACTTAATAGTACTATTTTACATCACTTTCTGGGTGACCAGTCAACTCTTTGTGCCATTTCTTTAATTGTATTACATTGAATGGCTACATTCAAATGAAGGAAAGCTACTTCATATCAACCTAAGCAAATATTCCTTATTATACAGATCATTGTATATTTTTCCAAAAGCAAATTTCTATGATTTCTTTTGACTGTTAACATGCTATAAACATACATAATACCAACAATGATTTATATTTAGCCAGTCTTTTAACCTTTTTACTCTGTTAAATCTACTTTAACCATTTAACTTGTAAATATTTTATTCAGATGTTTATTGATTGAGTTATAATACTAATTATATACTTCCTAAACCACTTACCCACCTCCTCCCTAACCCTCCCCTCCCCTCCCTAACCCATCCAACCCCTTTGCATAAAATTAAACTTTGCATCTTGGTTGATAATTGAATTATATGATCTTAATATATATTGATATCTATTAGCTTTAAGTATAGCTCTACTGAATTAGTGTGACATTACACACACCAATTCTGGGTACCCTACTTAAACCACCCCCCCCAAACAGGTAGAGCTATAAAACAAGGGGAGCTATGCTGAGAGGACTGTAACCTCCCTTCCCCCAAACCTTTATTTGTTTTAAGGCATTCAATGGGTAATACAATGAACTGCATATGTATATAAAAGTATGCTTAAATTCCTTCCTAAAGTTCTTGCAAACATAGAGAGAAACATCAAATAAGTCTGATAGGAATCTTGCTTCCTTTCTGTGGTGAAAGCAGGTCTACTGGTTTCCTTTTCTGATTGGATTTATTCATTTCTCTTTCCATAGGAATTTCCAGCTTAATAGAATTCAAAAGGTTCATTCCAGTGTCTATGTCTGTAGCAACATAATGTTTTCCATGATATATCACCAGAAGCTTAGTGTAATTTAGCCATCGGTAGTGAATATTGGACTTCCGTAGCACTTCAGTTATAGGCTTTAGTTCTTTTCTTTTAATAAGAGCTTCTTTTGGGAGATCCACGTATACATAGATTGGCACGCCTTCATATGGAATTGATCCTTTTAATCTTGCTTCTTCCAATATCTTCCTTCTTATGCTTTGATTTGGAATTTCAATAATGACGTCTTTTGGAGTCATTTTATTTTTAGTTTGTGATACTCTGCCGACTTGGTAAGCGTTAGTTATGAACGGGGCTGTTTCATTTTCCAACTTAAAATATTTTACTAGCCACTTTGAAAGAAGCATTATGAGATCCTCATTATGGGTACTTGATATATTAAGTCCCTTTAGCTTGAGGCAGTTTTTCTTGGCTGCAACCTCGAGCCGAAGAATCCTATCTTTTTGAATTTCAATTACTTTTTGCATAACAATTACCTCCTTCTGAGACTGCAAACTAGAGTCTAAAGCTTTCTCAGCTTTTTGGTTGACAGTCTGCAAGTCAAGCTTTATTTCGGCAAGCTGTTTTGACAGCAGGTTGATTAAATTAGTCATATGCAAAATAATGTCCTGACACAATTTTGCTAGCTGCGGGTTTAAAGCTATTCCGTCTTGATTTACCTTTTCTGTGGCGTCGTTAAAAAGATCGTCAGCCATTTTGGGTGTTTCTCCCCCGCTGCCGTCTGCTAGCACCAGCTCTTTAACTGTCGAAAAGAACGTCTGTAGGTTCCTTGCCACTTTGAAGTTACTTTTCCTCTTCTTTTGTGATGGCTTATGCATAGTTTTTGTAGATTTTGTTTCGCTGTATGCTGTTAATGAAGGTTTAGGAGTCGGGAGGAACGGAGCTCTCTCAGCACGCGTCTGGCCCCGAAGGTGCCCTCGCCACGCCCCCTGTTGCATTACTTTCTTGATTAAATTATCTTTCCATTGATATACAATTTTATGATATTACTCCAAAAAAAAGTGGTGTTATGAGCCATCAAACCTCAAAAATGCACTTTTTCCAAAAAGTTTCCACAATTTTGGCCACTAGTGTGCATGTGTAACTTCTATGCAAATGCTTGCTATGCACACATAGACAAGTACAGTCTGCTCCATGCATTCAGATGAGTGCCTGAATGGGTCTAACATAACTGAGTGCTGGGAAAATGTGATCTGGTTGAAACCGTGGTGTTACCTACAGGAATCATTCCTAGATCCTACAAAACACATGGGACTAATTGTACTGTATATTAATTGCACTGTAAAAAAGATGCTGTAAAGTTCCACAGAGAAAGAACTTCATTGACCAAAAATATTTAGGTTACAAATGCTTATTAAAAATCCTAAAGAAAATTCCAAGTGAAATATAATGAAAAACTTGTCTGCTACATACCTAATAGTCCCCTCCCACATTCATCCCCCTTATACGTGCCTTGTCTACTACCTGCCGTTTTGTCCTGTATGGATTTGCATGGCATCTCCTATTTTCATCTCTTGTTTGACAGATATTTGTTACAGTGATTGGGACCTAGAAGGAAGAAAGACAGAAGCTTAATAGATCTTGTTTCTAAACAAATTATTTGGGAGTTTTTTAAACTTCAGTTATATTGCATTTCACTAGGCAGGAACAAAATTAAAAGGAATATAACAGCTAGAATGCTACAGTGGATTCTGAAGTAGGATACCAATTACCATTCTCATTTGTGTACTGAAGGCTCTAGTACGTCTGGATAAGAATACACTGCAAAAGTACAAATACAGAATCCATATGTACATTACTCCTCTCAACAAAATGCAGAAGACAGAGGAATAAATTGTTAGCTGCCCTTCTTGTTTAGTTCACAGACTGTCATCCAGCACAGACTCACCCATCACAACACACTCCACAATGCATTTTCCCTTACATGCCACTTGGTACTGAGGACTTACCTGATACAAGTAGGCTGAAGAACCCATACAAATGTCTGTTTCATACACACCAGCTGCTGCAAGTGTTGCTTTAATATCAGAGTCCCAAACTGACAATGATCCTTGAAACTAGTTAGGATTCTTTGAACCAGTTTAAGAGGACAAACAGGTGTCAACTCAGAGCTCCACCCCTCTCTGATTTGGAAATTACGGTAAATAACCTGTCATATCCTCTCCAGGCAAATCTACCAGGTAGTTGAAATGTGGGGCATTTCTCTTCTATGCTTTTTGAAGCATCAGGGAACAAGGAGACTGAACATGCTTCAACAAATGTAAAATGCTTATAAGCAGTCAAAGAGAGTGGGCAGCTGTGCTAATTGAAGAAAAACTTCAATACGAAGCAAATGGGCAGAGCCCACTGTAAAGGTGGTATCCACAGGGATAAGACACAAGGAAATTCCAAGGACCATTTTACATCGGGCAAAGGTTTTCTTTCTCAGTTATACAGCTTGGCAAATAATATGTTGTGAATAAAAGTGGCAGCCCAGTCGCAGCCCCACACTCTATGTCCTATCACACAAGCTTCTTGAAACCTTCATTCAAAGGCTGCATGTTTTCTCCTCCTTTTGTAGCAAATGTGTTCTTGTATCTTTAACAATTGCTTAATACTCAAAAATTCAGTAAGAGAATTACCCCTGCATTTTTCTATGATTAAGAAATGAAACTGTGGGCAAGCATGTTGTAATTCATGTTATGCCAGAGTTTTGCTGATACAACTTTAAGCCTGTGTGTCCTATGGGGGACAGAGCAGGTGTGATCCCTTAGGATATAGTACAAAGCACTTCCAGTAGCTCCACTTGTCATTTCAAAAATTGCTTACCTGGCACTCTTGAAGTGGGCTGCACCAGTTCCAAGGACAGAAGCAAGAAGATGAGATTTGTCCTTAGGCTAGTGCCATGTAATTGGCACCCCATCCAATACATAATTGTACAACACAGTATTGTCTCATTCCAGAACTATAACCACAACACTCTCTAGCAGGAATGCTTTCTCTTTCCCCCTTTAAAGAATGCTTGGAACACTCCTTTATTGCCACCAACACAGCTGATGACTAAAGGAATTACTAGGAGATCAGTCATGTAGATTATCTAATGATCAATGTCAGAATATCAGCATATTTTTCTCTATCTTGCAACAGATAACAATTATTCAAAAATTCACAATCAGGCAGCATTTGATTCTACACAGGGTGTGATTAACAGTGCGATCCTAACCCCTCAGGCTGCGCCATCACTCATGCGCTGGTGTAAATGGGGCAGCGCTGGACGGCACCCTAATGACTTTCACAGGATAGTCCCGCCAGCGCCCGAGCGTGGCAATGCAAAATGCAGTGGCCCCCTGGGAGGTCCCACCCACTGTTCCCCTGACAACCCCACTCACACCAGCCAATGGCCACACCCCTCCCCTCACATCCAGGCAAGAGAACACCAGCGGCACAGCCAATGGAGAGGCCGCGATCCCCACCACCACCACTGCCGCCGCTGCCAATAGGCCCCCATCAGAGGGCAGGCATCCCTGCCAGGGAGGGGGCAGAGGTGACAGCGAAGGTCCAGATCGAACACCCCCCCTTGCCAATCCAGCCCCCATTTCTGATGAGGGCCAGGCCAGTAGCCGCAGCTCAGTGCGCCTGCACATACCCACTTCCACTGCCACCACCAAAAGAAAAAGGTTTCCCCCCCCCCCTGAAAAGTAGGGCCAGACAGTAGGGAGCTGATCTCTGTTGCCTGGAGAGCAGTTGTACTTCTGGGAGATCTCCAGCTACCACCTGGAGACCGGCAACCCTAATCAGTCCCCAGGTTTCCGAGAAGCAGGTGAGGGGGAAGCGGGGCCACCAATGAGTGACAGGAACGCCCATTGGGAACCACATGGGAGGCTGGGAGGCCATTTGGAAACGAGGGGACTGATACGCGTGCTCAGACTTGCAGCCGCGCAACGGGAACACATCATTGCATCTCTACAAAGCGAGAGCGGGGGCTGGACCTTGTCAGCCATGTCCCAGTACTGGGGAGATGCCCCCTCAGAGTGAACTGAGAGACCCTCCCCATGCCAAGCCCATCCCTGCCTCTGCAAACACCCACCCCCACCCCCTGGCAGCAGCTTTCCACCTGCACCCCGTCTTCCTGGGTTATCAGATGCCAGCCGCTCAGCCTATCAGAGAATAAGAACATAAGAACATAAGCAAAGCCATGTTGGATCAGGCCAGTGGCCCATCCTGTCCAACATTCTGTCACACACAGTGGCTAGAAATCCAGTGCCATCTAAAGGACTGTCAGTGAGGCCAGGACACCAGAAGCCCTCCCACTGCCTTCCTTCCAGCACCAAGACAACAGAGCACCACCTCCCCACAAAGAGAATACCATCTATCTCCTGTGACTAATAGCCACTGATGGACCTCTGCTCCATATATTTGTCCAGTCCCCTCTTGAAGTTGGCAATGCTTGTAGCTGCCACCACCTCCTGTGGCAACGAATTCCATGTGTTTATCACCCTTTGTGTAAAGTAGTATTTTCTTCTATCTGTTCTAACCCGACTGCTCAATAATTTCATAGAGTGCCCACGAGTTCTTGTATTGTGAGAAAGGGAGAAAAACACATCTTTCTCTACCTTCTCTAACCCGTGCATTTAGAGAATGAAAGTCCTCAGTGCCTCCCCCCTCCCTGCAAACATTTATGGGCCACGGTTCAGTTCCCACCCCTCTGCCTGATGTTACATTGGGGGAGGAAGGGGGCGGGGAGGCTGAACGGGGTCTGCTTGATACATTTGTGGGGATGTGCGAGTGGAAATGTGTGATGGGGGTGTTGGGGCAGGGGCTAAGGACAAAGTCAGGCATGCAAACACAGAAGTTTGTTGTTTTTCAACTCGTTTTATTAAACTGGAAAAAGCTCCCTTGTTTCTAGGCTGGATGTCAGAACTGTGGCTAAATAATAATTGTAATCCAGACTACTTTCTGCAATCAGACAAGAGTCCGTTGTTTTCAAAAGATTTACTGAAAAAAGCAATCATTATAGTCCACTGGCCCAGATGCAATATCTGGGCTGGTACACGTGTATTGTTACGAATGATAGGCAAAGAACAAGGTACAGAGTATCAAACCCCAGCAGGCCCAACCTCCCCCCATAGTTCTCAGAACAAGCCGCTTGAAGCTGAGAAAGTGAAAGTTTCCCAAGGCTGGAAAAGCTGTAGTCAAAACATTCCTCTTCTGTGAGATAGCTGCTAGGGAACGTCTTGGCACCTGTGAAGAAAGCACTCAGAACACTAGAAGAATTAAAATGGAGTCTCTTTGGTTATAACATAAAGGAAAGCTTTCTGAACCTGACACTGGAAAGGGAGCCAAGGCGTTTCGCACAGCCCTCCTTCTTGCTCCCAGGGGCAAGGCTGAGATGCGGACTGTGGTGAGATATTGCTTCCTGGGCTGGATCTGCATGTCACTCGCAGAGGATTGGGGGGGGGGCGGGGAGGAGTGTACATGCTCGGGACATGCCTGCAAGAAAAAGACACACACGTGGGCTTTGCCTCGGTCCACAACCGAGGCAAACCCCACACTCCAACGTCTGAGAAGATGCACATAGTAGAGAGCGGCAGTGGCAGCAACCAGCTGATGCAAGACTGTCTGGAGAGGATGCACTCTGCCTTGGGGTGCTTTTACCTTTAAGGGAGGAAATGAGCTGGTAGTTACAAACACCTGGTCAAGAGTAGTTTTCGGGGCAACTGCCTCTGGGGTGGGCAGGGGCGGCCACCATCGCCCCCTCCCCTGCCGAGCCTCACCTGAAGAGGCTAGTGGTCAGATGGGTTCAGGGGATGGGGCGGTTAACACTAATCAGCGGGATGGGTTCGCCGTTGCCCCATCTCCTCCTTACCTGTCAGCACTCCCTTGCTCCTTACCAAGCTGGAACTTCAGAGTCAGGACACCTGCAAGGAAACAGGAGTGGCTGTTTTTAGTTAGCCAGACATTCTGGACTTTGCCCTTCTTCCCATCAGTGAGTGCAAAGTTCTCCCACTTTTCTCACAAAGTCCCCAAAGTGCACTCAGTGCCTGCCACCATGAGCACCCTCTCCCTCCCCCCTCGTGTTCAAAGTGGCCACGGCACACAGCAAATGTGCAGAGCTTCCCGCCATGTGCTCACTTACCTGAAGAGTGTGGATGGCGCTGGCCGGATGTTTTATAGGATGCTTTTGCAGGTGATTGGGTGCGAGGAGGAGGGCTCGTCCATGCCAGGGGCGCATGCTGATTGGTCCCCAGGATAGTTCCCATCCTATGCTCCTTTGGGCCATGGGGGCAGGGCGGGGTGCTCGGAGAGGGGGCCGAGTTTTCACCGTTCAATGGGTGCCTTTCATGGCATAGCTCTTTTGCACCGCTGTGGGCATTCCTGCTTCTGGAAGGGCTTAGGGAGTGAACTAACTCCAGCCCTGCCCTCCTCCCTGCCCCCTCCTGTAACGACATGGGGCTCTACGCTGCTTCTCCGCCTCCGCCCGGCCGCCTCTTGCTTGCGATGGTGCCAGCCCGCCAGTGGTGCAGCGCCTCATGCCACCGACGACAGAAGGCTACTTACGTGCATGTAAGAGCCAGTTGCGTCGTCACAAGCCTTAGTCTGGTTCCTATTCACTTTCCCCTCCCCCGTTAGGATTGCACTGTAAGTCTGGTAATTTCTGAATGAGTAGCTACTCTTGGAGAGTGAGTTCCTATATGTACACTAGTGGCCAAAATTGTGGAAACCTTTTGGAAAAAGTGCATTTTTGAGGTATGATGGCTCATAACACCACTTTTTTTTTGGAGTAATACCATACAATTATATATCAATGGAAAGATAATTTAATCAAGAATGTAATGCAACAAAGTTTGTTCAATTATCTGTATTCTATCAAATGTTACAGCCAAATAAACAGGAAAAGGAAGTACAACTTGCTTAGGTTGATATGAAGTAGCTTTCCTTCATTTGAATTTAGCCAATGAGCATGAGTCTTTAGAGAGCCAATCAGGTGTCATCTTGTTTTGGCAATGAGCCGATCAGGTCACAGTAGGATTCAGCTATTGATGTCATGTATTGGAGCTGAGAGGACGTCATTTGTCAGTGTGTTATGTGATTGCTATCAAGTTGGTTGGTTTGTTTTGTATTCTTTCATTTAGTGATCTTGTAAAACGTAATAAAATTAAAGAAATGGCACAAAGAGTTGACTGGTCACCCGGAAAGCGATGTAAAATAGTACTATTAAGTGAACAACGCTACAGTTATGAAGAAATTAGAAGAAAAATTGGTGGAAACTTAATGAAAGGTAGCATTTCAAAATTTTTGAAGAGGTATAAGGCAACTCAGTCACTACAAAACCAGACTGCTAAAGGCAGGAAAAGGTGCACAAAAGCAAGGGATGATAGAAGAATTGAGAGACTGAGCCTAGGTGACAGAAGAAAATCATACAGAACTAAATGGTGCAATCATACAGAACGAAAATCATACAGAACGAAATGGCACAATTCAATGTGAAGTTGAGTGCAAGGACTGTTCCGTGCAGACTGGAGGAATTTGGTCTTAATGCTAGAATTCCACAAAAAAAACCATTGTTATCTCTCAAACAAAGGTTGAAAAGATTAAACTGGGCTAAAACCCATGTTAACGGGACAGTGGAACAATGGGACAGTGTTATTTGGAGTGATGAGACCAAAATCTCCCTGTTTGGTAGTGATGGCATAAAATACGTGGGAAAAAGAATCGGAGAAGATTTGCATCCTGATTGCATTACACCTACTGTGAAACACCCAGTTAGTGTTATGATATGGGGTTGTATGACATCAAAAGGTGTGGGCAGAATTTGTGTGATAAATGGCAATATAAATGCCCAAAAATACATACATGAAATACTTGCGCTCAAACTGAAGCCTTCCACACGTGATCTTTTCCAAGATAATGAAGCATTTACAGGGGTCATTTCCTGCCAGAACGTGCCGGAACAGCATTCCAGTAGAGCTACAAATAGATCATGTGACTGTGGCCCCACCCCCTCATTCTCTTTGAAATGAGTGCCCGCCCATGGATTTTTTATTAAGTAAACGTTAATAAAATTAAAATAAAATATTTAAATGGCGGCAGGCTGAGCAGTGATGGGCCGAGTGGTGTCTCCTCCACTCCCAGCTAGAGGCCTCCGTGCCGGGGGGTGGGCGGCAGCAATCACCGCCACTGCCACCACCGCTGCCATTTCTGATTTTTCAGTGTTTTCCTTGTTTATTGATTGTTATGAATTGCTTTGCAACTTCCAGATTTATAATATCTTAATGCAATCTTTAATTGTATGGTTATTGCATTATTTTGAGTTGAAATCCCTCTTGGGTTTATGAAATGACTTCTAAATCATTCCACTAGCTGGCCAAGCCTGGTTTGGGTAATTCCTGGCGATCTAGATCAGAGCCTGGGGGATGTGGAATTTGGGGAGGAAATTTAGTGGGGATGCAATTCCATAGAGTCCACCCCCTAAAACAGCCATTTTCTCCACTGGGACTGATTTCTGTGGCCTGGAAGTCAGTTGTGATTCTGGGAGATCTCCAGTCACCACCTGGAGGCTGACAACTAGAGTTTAGAATCCTGAATTTTGCCTTTAGTAGAGAACAAATAGTACATACAATTTTTTAAAAAGCAAAGGAAAATCAATCCACAGATCTTGAATACAAAGATCCACAGATCTTGAATTCATTTCATCTGACGCTCAGCTCTACTGCTTTAGTTATCTGCCTAGCGTGCCATTTTACTTCTTGATTTCTCTTGATTTTATAATAAAACCATTTAACATCTTGACTATATTCTTTGTGCCTTTGAAGTAATTTTTCTCCAGGTAGGCTTGCCAACTCTGAGTTGGGAAATACCTGGAGATTTTTGGGATGGATCCTGAGGGGTGGGTGCTGCCTTCTGACACACTTCCGGCGATGCCAGGGGGCGTGGCATATGCAAATCAGTTATGCCAATGACACACTTCTGGTGATGTCAAGGGGTGTGGCATATGCTAATGAGTTATGCTAATGAGTTCCTGCAGCTCTTTTTCTACGAAATGACCCCTGAGCATTTATAATTCAACAAGATTCAGCTCCATGTCATGTTGCTGCTGTGTGCAAAAAGTGGTTTCAAGATAATCATATTCCACTGTTGCAATGGCCTGGGAATAGCCCAGACCCTAACCCCATCGAAAATCTATGGAGTCTACTAAAGAAACTGGTTAGTGAGAAGCAACCCAGCAATAAAACGCAATTAATAGAAGCAATAACTCAATCGTGGTTTCACATTATAACAGCTGCAGAACTAAAAAACTTGGTTCACTCCATGGGAAGGCGTTGTAAGGCCGTAATTAAAGCAAAAGGTTACCCAACTAAGTATTAACTGACATGGTGAGAATTGTTGTACAACTCATTTTTTCTGTGTGTTTCAATTTTCTTCTTTATAACTTCTGTTCTAAAAAAAATTCCGTCATAAAATTACATTCTTGATTGAATTATCTTTCCTTTGATATATGCTTTTATGGTATTACTCCAAAAAAAAAAGTGGTGTTATGAGCCATCAAACCTCAAAAATACACTTTTCCCAAAAGGATTCCACAATTTTGGCCACTAGTGTAATACTTGGTAGAAAAAACACAACCTACTTCCAACTCATTAATCAAGAATGCACTCCAGTGATATTAAATTGGGAAGAGTTGCAAATATAGTAGAAGACAGAATCAAGAGTTAAGACGATCTTGACAGGCTGGGAAACTGGGCTTATACCCTGAAAATCCTGTTGGTCTCTCAGTGCCACTGGATTCAAATCCTGCTGTCCTACTGCAGAGTCAGACCCACATGGCTACCTAACTGAAACTAATACAGACATACATATGGTGCTTTCCTATTACCTAGTGTATAGTAACTGTCCAGGCAGAAAATCAATCTGTTCCGATCTTGCTAGTTTCCTGTCCACCACTCACAGCAAATACCTCCATGTCAATTCCCAACTTTCATCTCTTGGATACCAGTAGCCAACATAATCAGGAAATGGAATAAACTATTCATCTCATAAATGCATCACACAAAGATGTATTTTCCAGACTAAAATTAAGATCACAGTAGAGGCTAAAATATTATTTGAGCCGAAGCTGAAGCCTCCCTTGACTACATTCAATAAGTTACAGTCTCAAACTCATGGACCTCACCAGCCTGTTTCATAAACCTGCAAGTCTCTGTCCTGAGTGAGAGTAACATACTATCCTAAAGCCATACACACAAACACACAAAACCCTTCACACCACTTTACTGAAAAACATATATAGGTTGTAAAATGCTCCCATCTAGGTGATATTGAATAGCACACAGAGAAACACCAGAATGGAATCAAGTGAAGATATATTTAAAGAAAAGTTACTACTGCACACCAAAATAAAAGAAGTCTCAAACGGCTTACTTACTTATGTATAATAACTTCAGCAGAAACAATTGGTTAAACACAAGAATTTAAATAACAAATAATATTTGTTTTATATACCGCCCTTCAGGACAACTTAACGCCCACTCAGAGTGGTTTTCAAAGTATGTTATTATTATCCCCACAACAAAACACCCTGTGAGGTGGGTGGGGCTGAGAGAGCTCCAGAGAACTGTGACTAGCCCACGGTCACCCAGCTGGCTTCTAGTGGAGGAGTGGGGAATCAAACCCAGCTCTCCAGATTAGAGTCCCACGCTCTTAACCACTACACCAAACTGGCTCTCAATCAACTTTAATTATGGAATCTTGAATGTCTCTTAATCTATCAGAAATTTTAGATAGTAGAGGTAAACCTTGTACCATCAAGCAGATGGAATCTATTACAAATACCATTTGAATCCTGTCCCTTCATTCTGCTTGCACTTCTCTTTGGCCATTGCAGAGGCTGACCTCCAATGAGCACATTTCCTCTAGCACTTGTTCAAGATGAATGCTTTCCAAGGAGCCAAAAGTGCATAGCACAAGAGCGTAGAACCATCTCTGCAACAAGGGCCAAATCCACACGCACTCACCATCCGCTTATCTTGCGCAGTCATGGCAGTGGGTTCATTCCACTACCATGCTGTGCATGATCACATTCACCCTCCCAGTGCATCTTCGTGGTGCAATCAGTTCTCCCCATGCCACTGAGTGAAGCTTTATTGTGGGCGGTTCCCTCCTTTGTCATCAGCGTTGATGGCGCATATCACTTCACTTTTTTTTTTTAAAGTTAATTTTGCGCTATACTGATATTCTGACTTTTAAGAAATGGCAAGGTCCCCTCCCCCTCAGTTATTATCTGATTGCACCCCTCATCTTCGTGGTGCAATCAGTTCTCCACATGCCACTGAGTAAAGATTTATTGTGAGCGGTTCCCTCCTCCATCGTCAGCGTTGATGGCGCACATCACTTCCCTTTTTTTTAAAAAAAAAGTTAGTTTTCCACTATACTGATATTCCGACTTTTAAGAAATGGCAAGGTCCCCTCCCCCTCAACTTTGATTGGCCCATTTTTTGCTCATCACAGACCACTTTCTAACAATTGGCTGATTGTTATGGCAGGCAAATTTGAAAATAATTTGTCACATTAAAACATTCTCCGGAAACCCTGTTGCTCACAAAGTAGGTTTTCCGGTATACCGATTTTTCTTTATTGTGCAAATGCGCTATGAAAGCCCTTTTTAAAAAAGGGGGGGTGGGCAAAAACAGATTTTTGCCATTATCACGTGGTACGGAACGGAGGCGCAATTGTGGCAGGGTGATGGCGGGAACACACGGAATGGGAAAGTGTGTGAGTATCTGCTTGAACAGCGCCACTGTTGCGAAAAAGGCGTGGAAACAAAAACCAAGTGTGGATTCGGCCAAGCACACACAAAATTAAAGTGTAAGATCCAGGCTTATAGCTATTCTCAAAATATTATAGCTAATATATGTTTGGACACATTTAAGTCATACTTATTGTCAAGTGGTCTCAGTCAAAGACCACCCTAGCGTTTTTGAAAATGAGAAACTTTCAAATGTTCAATCTGGAAGCATCTAACAGATATGATAAAATTTCCTCATAGCTTTGAAGCCCCACTCTGCCATGGAAGCTTGCTGGGTGACATGGGGCAATTTTCACACTCTCAGCCTAACCTATTTCACAGGATTCTTTTGAGGAGAAAATGGAAGAGAGGGAAATGATGTAAATTGTTTTGGATCCCATCAAGGAAAAAGGTAGTGTATAATGAAGTAAATGTCTTGTATCTAATTAAGAGAACTTGATTCTTGAAAGCTTATACAGTGGAAATCTTGTTGGTCTTCAAGGTACTACTGAACGTGAATTGCTCTCTTCTACTGCAGACCAACACAGCTAATGATCTGTAAACAAATAAATAAGCATTATCTGTGTCAGGGCTTGCCGCAGCTGCCGCTGGGCGTGGCACTGGGCGGTCTGCTCCTGACATCACAGGGGGGCCAGGGACTCTGCAGGACCCTGCTCTGTGGAAGGAGGGGTGGTATACCTCACCCAGACTCCCTCTCAGTCCACTCGCTGGCCTGCTCAACCTGGCCTGCTTACCCTCTGTGTCCTCCATCTCCTCCTTCCAGAACTCTCCTCCAAGCCTCCACCCTTGCATCCTACTGCTCTCACTCCACATCATCACTCCTCACTCACACCCACCACCGCAGAGCTCTTCCCAGCCACCCTTTATAGGGTTTCCTTTCTCCACCCCGCCCTCCTTCCAGGCTTGTCCCCTCTCCTGACTGGGCCCAGCTGTGCATTCCTCCAGGTGTTTCCCTCCAACCACTAATCCCTCCTGGGCCCTTTTGCAATGCTGGCAGGGTGGGGTTGAGTGCGAGCCATCCCCAGCTGAGGGCTCCTTGGCCTTGCTCACGAGGAGCTGCCCCAGCCAGCCCTTGTGCTATTGAGCTTGCCTGGCCTTGCTCACGAGGAGCTGCCCCGGCCAGCCTCTGTGCTATCGGGCTTGCCTGGCCTTGCTCCCGAGGAGCTGCCCCAGCCAGCCTCTGAGCTACTGAGCTTGCCTGGCCCTGCTCACGAGGAGCTGCCCCAGCCAGCCCTTGTGCTATTGAGCTTGCCTGGCCTTGCTCACGAGGAGCTGCCTTAGCCAGCTTCTGCGCTGCCTGCTCAGCAATGCTGGGCGGGGTTACCCATCTCCTCCCCCAGAATGCCTGTGGCAGCCCCCCCTGGAGAGGCTTGGCTTCTAGCAACTCCTGAGCCAGGCTGCTGTCTTCTAGCCATGGTGTGGCTCTGGGCTGCAGCGGCGGCGTCCTCTCCCTGCCAGGTAAGGGCTCTGCTTGGGTTGCTGCTGCTGCTGCTGGACCCACCTTCTCCCTGCTGTGTCCCTTTCCCTCCGGCCTGCTTAGCCCCCTCTCTTCCCCCTGGAGGGTGGGGCTGGCTGGTTTCTCCTTGCCCCCTCCACCCCTCTGAGGTACTGGCCTTTTGCCCCTTCCCCATGGAGTAGGTAGGTTCTGGCCCTGGTTGCCGGCTTGGGGGGTGGAGTTGCTGCCACCCTTTTGTCCCCTGCTGTTCCCTCTTGTCAAGTCTGGGGGCTGGGGCTCAGACCCCGGACAATCTGCACTGCAGGTAGCATCCATTTTTTCTAGTGTTACTTGGACTCCTATTACTCAGAGTGTAAATGCAGTCATTGCCACAGTGGCAATGTATCAATAATCATGTTCTTATTGAGAAATAAAGAGGTTGTCAGTACTGAGAAAGTTTTGACATGACATTAAGAGGCAGTCCATTAATTGAGACGTATCCAGTTTTCTCCCATTTTTCATCTGGATTTCTTATAACATTCTAGAGAAGGTTCTAATTGCCCTCCCCTAATAAATAATGCTCTTCATTTCTTAGACAGCAACTCTGCCATTATTATGCTATGTTGGACATGCATACAAGTTTCAAGATTAAAATTGGGTTCCCAGATCAGGATGTGGCGTAATGGATCTCAAGTGGCAGCACTTCTCCATAACTGGTCTTCAGTTATGTTTTCCCTCACATCTTTGTTATTATTTGGAGAAGGGAAATCAGCTCCCTGCTATTAAATCCCTGAAAATATATATTGTTCAAAACCTCCAACACCAAAATGAAAAGTAGCAGTGACGATGGACATCCTTAACATGTTCCTTTTTGAATCTCACTAAAATTAACCCATTTTATAAAATTATCTCACAAATTCATCTTTTCAAATAGGAAGATCCAGTTCAAATTGTCAAAGGCCTTCTCAGCATTCAAGAAAATTAGAGCTGCGTGTTTTTCATTGTGTTTATCCAAATATTCCACTATATCCAATACAGTTCTTTTTTTTTTATAAAAATTTTATTGGATTAGAATATATAATCATTCAATACAAACATTCCCCCTTTGTAAATATCTACTTCTAACCCCCTCCCTTTCCTCCCCCCTTTTGTTTGACTTCCAACAGTTTTCCAACCCTTTGTCTATCTTATTACTTACTTACTTATTACCTCATATAATCTATTAAACATACATTTAGACTCTCTTCTAAGCTTGTTATTTTTTTATAACACAGAGTTACCTTTAACCCCTCCTTTACTAAATCCTATATTCTAAATAACACATTGCTAGCATGTATTACTAATCTTTATATTATCAGTATAACATTTTATCCATTTTCTATTCCCTTACTTAATCTCTTTATTCTCCCCCATATAAGTTAATCAATTTAACTTATATTCTGTATATTTCTTTAAACATTTCTTATTCTCAATCAGTTTTAATTATATGAAATATCTGTTATACTAAAAACTTAACTATATTAAAAATACCTGGCTAGCATGCTCATATATATTCATAATATATATTCATAATAATACATCTATTATTTAATACTGTGAATAATAAAACAAGATTTTCATCTTAACCCTAATAATAGCTTAGAATTTAATAATTAAATCCCCCTTTCCCGATAAAGCCGCTTCTCTCTTCTTTTATAGAGTCTCAGTAATTCTCGAACTGCCACAGTTTCCCTTCCACATCCCATTTTTTCTCCAAATATTGCTTCAGTTTCCCCCAATCCATATTAAACTGTCCTGGATCAAGGTCTCTCAGCTTCCTTGTCATTTTGTCCATCTCAGCCATGTACAGCAATTTGTAAATCCAATCTTCAATAGTTGGTACTTCTTGCAATTTCCACTTCTGCGCGTATAAAAGTCTAGCCGCTGTTGTCATATAGAATAACAATGTTCTATGTTGTGCTGGAATATCTTCCATTCCCAAGTTCAGTAGCAGCAATTCTGGGTTTCTATTAACTTGAAACTGTAAAATTTCATTAAACACTTCTATTATTCCTCCCCAGTATTGCTTAGCTACCTCGCAAGTCCACCACATATGATACAAAGATCCTTCATGCTTTTTACATTTCCAGCATTTATTTGACATATTATATATCCAATACAGTTCTGACATTGTCTTTCAACTATCTTTTGGGCAAGAAACCACTTCGATCTTCATGAATAAAGTCTTTGAGAATATACTTAAGTCTTTCTTCAATATCTCCACCTTCCCAACCAGCCTCACTTCTGCTTCATCTTAGTTCAATTTGTATGCTTTCAGCCAATTGACCACTGCTGTCAGGCAGCAATTTAAGACCTTTACTGCATTATCAGGAGACTTGGATAGTGAGGTATAGAGCTGGGTGTCATCTGCGTATTGATGACATCCAATTTCTTATCTATAAATTATTTCTCCCAAACGCTTTATATAGAGATGATATAGAGAGCTTACAGCCCTCCCAGCCAGCAGTTTCCACTGATAGGGCTGGGATCCGCTCTTTGCCCCCCTGGAAGGAGGAGGCGACAGAGCATCTCCATGGTATCTGGGTCTCAGGCCGGGGGGCAGAGACAGGAGCCTTATGAGGCAGCTCTGCCCAGCCGGCTGGCAGTTGCTTTGCGTGCTCGGCCTGAACATAGCACATCTCAAGCTCTCTCAGCCAAGCTCCTCTGAGGCTGTTTTACCAAAGGCCCTCAGTTATGCAGTGATAGCTGCCTTGGAGAAGCTGTGATATTCCCCTGCTTGCTACCTTCAAACCCCAGGAGGAGAGCCAGGGCCCAGTGCCAAGCTCAGTGGTTTGGCAGAGATTTTTTCTTATTTACATTTGGGACCTGTTGTCTACCTGAGCCTGCTAGTTGGGGAGGGCAGAATAGAAATCAAAAGTAAATAAATAAATAATCAGTCAGGAGGGCTAAAGCAGGATTATATCCCGCCCTTGCAGGCCTCTGACCTACCTAGGCTCTTCTCCCCTCCTCCTCACATTTTACTTTGTTACTTCAAGAGTACTTGAAGTACTCTTGAAGTACTTTGTCACTTCAAGAGTACTTGAAGTGGCAGCAACAGCAGCAATAGGCTTGGCTGTAGGCTACAGGGGTGAGTTGCAGCCATCTGAGGGGTGGATTAATTAATACTTTATTGCTACTGGCCTAGCAGGGTGGATGCTGATAGCCCCCCTCCCTGCCCCCCCCCCCCGTCTAGGCTTTTCCCTCCTCTGCCGTTTACACTTACTTGGGAGGGAGTATTTCCATCAGCAATAGCTTGGCCTAAGGCCTTCAGGCAGCAGCGGCCCAATGGCTTCTAGGTTTACTGCAGGGGCAGTGGTGGGCTGAGCAGTGGCCCATTGACCAGTCTCTACAGGAGTCTTACTATAAACCATATATGATTGGATTTTTCCAATCCTCGAGGCAGTTGGATTGTGGAGGAGGGAACTAGATAACCCCTCAGCCCACTTCATGTGGACAATTAGGCAGTGGTGCCCATACCTAACCCTCTTCCATCCAAGTGGCATAGGATTTTGAGGAGGGTTCTGGAGACTGGTCCTGGCATTCATGTTTTAAGGCAGCACCCGGTCTTGCCCGCAGATGGGAAGGTGCAGCTTGTCGCTCAGATTTCCTCTGAGCTATGCCTCCAGGGAGGACTATTGTTTCTTGGCAACCTGGTGGCATCACCCCCAGCATGCAGTGAACCTATGACCAAGTGGCTGGCAGTCTCTAGGCTGGGGTACCAGTTGGTTTGTAGGAATTCTGGCTGAGCTGGTGGATCTCTCCCAGTTATGGGGGAGTGGACTGTTAAGGGGCTTTCCTCATATCCAGTGGCAGCCATCAGGCAGCTTAGGCACATTTAGTTTCACCAGTAAACCTCCCAGTTTGATGTAAGCCCAGGCAGTTTCCAGAGTCGCACAACATTAATGGTGGGAATGAGAGTTAGATCCGAGTGTTAGTGCAGTGATGACCCAAGCCCTTAAGGAAGGGTCTGGTTGACTCCGCATTAGCCATGGGGAAAGTGATGGCTGAGCTGCTACTTCTGTTTGATGGGATGTGGGGTCCTTTGCCTCACTCCTGGTCATTCACTTGGTGGTAATGAGCTGGGCTTCCCAGGGCACGGCCCTTCCATTACCGGCCCCACAGATGTACAAGCATAGACAAGGTGGCCCAGCATGCTCAAGGGGAGGAGCAGTCCTCCGCCTCATGTACTAGTCATTCACTTGGGCAGTAATGACCTTGGCTGTGGGGCATGGACATTCCAGTACAGGCTTACGCAGATTTACACACATAAGCATGGTGATCGTGAGCTGGAGGGGAAGAGTGGCCTCCATTTCACATTTGGGTCATTCACTTGGGTGGTCTGACCTTGTCTCACAGGGCATGGCCCTTTCCTTACAGTCTCACACAGGCTTGCAGCACCCAGGCAAGTAGTGGCCTGATGGTTTGAGGGAAGGTGCCGACCTCTGCCTCACGTCCTGGTCATTTGCTGCATGGTGTTTACCTTGTCTCACAGGGCATAGCCCTTCCCTTACAGGCTCACACAGGCTTGCAGCGCCCAGGCAAGTAGTGGCCTGATGGTTTGAGGGGAGGTGCGGTCCTCCACCTCACGTTCTGGTCATTCGCCGCGTGGTGTTGACTTTGTCTCACAGGGCATGGCCCTTTCCTTACAGGCTCACACAGGCTTGCAGCACCCAGGCAAGTAGTGACCCGATGGTTTGAGGGGAGCTGTGGACCTCTGCCTCACATCCTGGTCATTTGCCACGTGGTGTTGACCTTGTCTCACAGGGTATGGTCCATTCCTTACAGGCTCACACAGGCTTGCAGCACCTAGGCAAGTAGTGGCCTGACCATTAAGGGGAGGTGCGGTCCTCTGCCTCACATCTTGGTCATTCACTGCGTGGTGTTGACCTTGTCTCACAGGGCATGGCCCTTTCCTTACAGGCTCACACAGGCTTGCAGCGCCCAGACAAGTAGTGGCCTGATGGTTTGAGGGGAGGTGCGGTCCTCCACCTCACGTTCTGGTCATTCACCGCATGGTAATGACCTTGGCTCACTGGGCATGACCTTGGCTGCAGGGCATGGCCCCCTTTCGTTGCAGGCTCACACAGACTTGCAGTGCATAGGCAAGTAGTGGCCTGGTGATGATTGGTCTGCAATGCTTCTGTGTCAGTGCAGCAGGAAGCTTGGGACTCATTAGCCCCTGAGAGAGCTAGGTAAGAGGCTAATAGAGCCATAGAGAAAGCTCTGGGGAGGGTCTGGTCATTTATTTACCACACCCCTACATACTAGGCTGAATTTGCCAACCTCTACCGAGGTAATGGGGGTTCACCTGGCCACTAAAGGCAAAGACATCTTCCTCAATGACCTATGGCAAGGGCTGAGGTTGGCACTAGGCCTCCTGTAGGGCACTAGGGCCTAAGCAGAGGCTTGGCCCTGGCGGTGGCAGGATAGAGTTTAGGGATAGGGAGCAAGCCAGTGAGCACCCTTGGCATTTCCCCATTGGTGGGGAAATGGGGGTCTGCCAGGAGTGGCTGGTACTGCTTGTGATGGCTGCCAGCTGCATAGGTGGACTGCCCTGGGGAACCACGCATGCAAGTCCTTCCCTCACTGCTGTACAGCTGAGGCATTAGGAACTTGAAAGGGGGACTCAGATTTGCCTGGCCGGCCGGGTCCCAGCCATACACATGGATGGCTCGCACTCGGGGCTTTGGGGCTCGCCCAGACAGGTCAAGGAGGAGGTCCAGGGGTGGCCCCATGGCTTGACCTGTACCGCTAGTTGGCCCTTGCCGTATTAATGGTTGATGTTATGTGTAATAAAGTGGCCCTTTAGTTCCAAGCCTTGTGTCTCATTATTCTGACTAGGGTGGCAAATATGCTTCATATAGAGATTAAATAACATGGAGAATAAGATTGCACCCTATGGAACCCCAAAAGATAATTCCCACACTGCAGATAGCTGGTCTCCAATAGCAACCCTTTGAGTCCATTCCATGAGGAACAATTTAAACCAGTCCAAACCACATCTTCTTCTGCTTCCAAACTTCTCAAGAGGATGGCATGGTCTACTGTATCAAAGGTTTCAGGTAAGTCCAGGAAGAGCAACAAAGAAGCATTGCCCTTGTCCATATTCAGACTGAGGTCATCAACTAAAGCTACCAGAGCTCTCTCTATTCCATAACCCAGCCTGAACTCAGACTGAAAAAGGTCCAGAGCACCAAAGTTACCCAAGAAGATCTGGAGCTGGTCTGCTACTGCTGCCTCAATCACTTTGCCTAGAAACACCAGATTACAGACAGGGAGATAATTGGCTGCATCATTTTTTATCTAGGGATTTTTTTAAAAAGTAGAGCTTACTTTGACATTTTTCTGATATGAATGAGAAGCAAGATCAGAAAATTGTCAAAGCACTCTCCAATTGAAAATTCCATCCTTTGGGCTTCCGTGTAGCTCCTTGAACACCACCATCTTGCAGAGAAGCCAGGAAGGTGTGACATCCTGTTTAACAGGTAGCCATTCTACAAGTTATAAATGTATGCAATAAATATATAAACTACTGTGAATCCAGTATTATATAAAGATCATACATACTACGGGAATACCTACAGCTAAATTTCAGTTCATAGTGATCTGACATCAAAGTATGTTCTCATAGTGAGAAAAAATTAATTAAAGTTAAAAACAGTTCTTACATAGTAGCAACTACTACTTAGGGCATAATCCTTTGGAAACTGATGGTTATTATACCCTACTGAGATTAACAGCTGCCATGCAAAAGCTCAGCACAGTTCCTATGGGTTTCAGCAATATTTGCCTAGTAAGCCTTCCCAGTGACTTGTGCCTCTAATTTTGTTTGCTTTCTACAGTTGCTGCTAATACCGTATTCCAGATAAGATGTTTAGATTTTTCCGTACAGACGCTCCCATCTATATAAATCTGGTTCTCTGCACAAGTAACTACTTGGAGGCAGTGCAATGGAGAGCTACCAAGAACACGCCATACTCCCATGATACTGACAACGTTGTCCTTTGGTTGCACATGAGGCTGTCATCCCTGCCTTCTGCTATCCTCCACCACCTTTGTATCTTGCTTGGTGTGACAAAGTACCTCGTACCAGTCCTGAATGCGTAGTTCTATCAACTCAGCAAAACATGCAGATTTCACTAAACAAAGGAGGGAAAGAGCAGAGGACTGGTCCCACACAACAGGGGAAGGTGAGACAGGAAGGCTCCATGAGTACATCTGTGGATGAAGATCCCTTCCTCAAATGCAAGCCAGGTTGCCTGCCTATGCAACCGGTTGTTGCATTTGTGATGCAGTCAATCCAAATCTGTTTCTGCACATGTCATCCTTCATTGGAACTCTAGCAACAAAACTTCAGTGGATGGAATTCTTCTACAGTAAGACAGGTATGCTTGGAAAACAGTATCTAGCCCAATTCTCTGTGTCAGGTTAAGCTGCAGCAACATACGTGGTGTGTTGCTCTGTAACAGAAGCAGTGCTATTCCACTACTCTATTCCTTCCTTTGTTATCTGAAACAATCATCCAGTTTTGCACCTGCCTCCAAAGCCCTCATGGATACTTTGACCCAGTATTCACAGGTTATGGTGTAAGAGCACCTTCCCAAGCCCTTAATCAAAACAGGGCCACAACCAGTGTTTGATTATAGGGTTCCTACCTCTTGTGATGGTCCCTTGGCTGCTGTCTTAGAAGGCTTCGAGGGAGGCATGATTTGCCCTACCATCTCTATCTAAGAACCACCTGCCTGGATCTCTTAATCACGTTTGTTTGCGACTATGCTGAGATGGGCAGTCTGGACTCTAGCTCTATGTATTTTTGTTTACCATGTCTCAATTGGGGCGGGGAGCTATCGCAGGAGACCTCACAAAAATTTCCACTCTTCCCTACTGACATTTCCAAATGACAAAATGATGTTGCATGTGGTCACAGTACCAGCACATCTGTTCCCATCCCCTATCTTCCCTATTCTCAATCCACCAATGTTATGACCCCCCAGGTAGGACCTCTTTTAGGAAACAAGGTTCCTGACTAGCCTTCTCCTACTACATACTGTTGGATTAGTCAGATATTCCCTCCTGTCAATCAAAGAATCTTGCCTCTCCCCAAGATTCCCAGGTGCCTCACAGCAACCCCAGTAGGCATGATTCAAACACAATGATGGTGAGACAAAACATTTACCCATGAGACTTTTGACATGCACAGCATCTCCTTTAAACTGTGCTGATGTCCATGCAAAGAAGCTGCACTAGGATAATATCAGGAACCAAAAGAACACTGGTCATCCCCAGCGTGAGTAGTGCACATTGTTGAACTCCATCAATGAAAGAAACAATCCACTGTGCTTCACTGCCATCCCATAATATCTACCCTATATCTCCAATAACTTTTCCCTGGAAGAGTCTCTATCAGGTAAGTCTATCACTGGGTAATAAGTATTACTCTTTCTGGACCCCACCTACAGTGAGAATAAGGAGGACATGGATTCCTGCAAGACTGGGGAGTTCATTTTTTGTTTTGGTGACAGGAATTCAAAAACTACTCTCAAGACAATGAACTTAAGTTTTTTTCATTTTAATGCAGTTTAGCAGGTCTAAGTGATAGTGATATTGGCATGTTTTGTAGTGTGAACTAAAAGGGAGATAAGATTCCCTAAACACTTTTTTGAATTTTTCACATATATCATCATAAATCGGGCTCACAATTATCCCACAGTGCTATAAATAATTTGCACAACACTTATGGGAACACAGCTGTTATAAGGAGCGCTAGCAACAATTCTTGTATAGGGTGGCTGAGCTGTACCAAATTGAAAGTGAGGACCATTGTATAATAGCAGCAGTTGTCCTACTCATCAGAAAAGATCCAGTTTAGAGCACTTAAAATGTAAGAATTGCCTTACAGACACAGACAATCCCTGGAAATCATGTGAGGACGCTGTTATCGTGCGAGAAGACGCAATAACAGCGTCTTCACGCAAGATTTCGCTGTTTTCCAGAACAAGGTAAGCCATGTGGAAACGGCCTTTGTTCCATCCCTTTTCTAGAAGCAGCAGCCAGGCAGATCTCTCTGTTAGCTCTCAAGAAGGGCATGACAATGATGGCTGTCTCCAGTTACTTATGCTCAGCATCTGATACTCAGAGGTACATTGAAAGGGTCTCTGTAGTGTTTGCCACTGCAGCTCTTTTTGCAGCACAGTGCTACCAGAAGAACATTATAATAGAGAGAGAACCCTGAGCTATTAGATAAATAATCTGAATCCCCCTCAGGCAAATGATCCATGTTTTCCACACAGGGACATGCTTGTGTAGTTTCCCTGTTGCTGCTGCAACTGCTAATACAGTAAAAGGTTTCCACAAAGCAAGTTTCCCCAGAATTTTTTAAACTGGAATTTGAATACCATATCAATATGCTATTATACCAATATATGTATCAGGTTCTCTGAATCAGCAGCTTTTTAAAAAAGTAAGCATCTCCCTTCTTTATTTGTGGAAATGATTTTTTTTCTTTATACCTCCACCACAAAGGGACTTACCTTTTTTTTAATGAAAGCTGAGAGTTCATGGAATATGATACACATAATGGTATCACGATAAAACAATACAATGCTGTTCCACTGACAATTTTTTTAAAAAAGAAAAAAGGCCTCAGTAATATAGAGACGAAATGGCTGCTGCTTGGGAAACGATGTGTAGAAGAAAATCTGAGCTTTCCCACCCACATGCAGCCATCCAGATTTTGCTGCAATCTTTCCAGAAACTTCAGAGAAAAGCTGGGGAAACCCCAGGAGGTCCACAAACACACCAGAATGTTGTGCGGGGGGCGGGGGGAGTTTGTAACAGCTTCAGACTCAGGGCAAATAACCAATGTGGCAACTGTGAGGGAGATATATATAAATATCCCTGTCAATCCTCATTATAGGGCAATATCCCTTCACTCACCAGGTACAGGATATTCCACCTTCTTTGTGGGGAGGGGGGGCAGAGTCAATAGTTGAATCCAGTGAGAAGTAATATTATTCTGCAGATGTATTTGTTCAGATAATATTGAATTTCATTTAATAACTATATACAGTAAAGCAAACAGCAAACTATGAGAGACATGTTCATGACTTGTACATAAGAGAGACAGTTACAGTAACAGACCTTTTTTTAACTGACACAAAAAGGAATGTTCATTCGCAGCAGGGAAGGGCCAGCTCAAAAGCAACAGATAAACAGACACTATACAAAGTATCAAGCCCCCTTTCCATCTGCAAGTACTCTTCATTCTTTCTATTCAAATTAAGCTACAGTGATTTATTCCGACAACAACTTCCAATTTATTTATTTACTTGATTTGGAGCCCACATTCCTCCCCAGTAGGGACCCAAAGTGGCTTACATTGTTTTCCTCTTCTCCATTGTATTCCCTGTGAGGTAGGTTAGGCTGATAACATGTGAGACAGCCCAGGTCACCCAGCAAGCTTCCATGGCAGAGTGGGGATTCAAACCTGGGTCTCCCAAATCCTAGTCCGACACTCTAACCATTATGCAACACTGGCTTACACCAATGAAAACAGCAAAGCCAGGCCACCAACAAATAAGGTAGAAGTCTGTGCATACCTAGGGGTGAGGGGACCTCTGCCCCCCCCCCAGGTATGCAGGAAAATATGACTGTAAATAAACCAGGGGGGGTTAAAAAGTAGTATGATGAGAACTGTGAATGTCCCTGCAGGAAAGAACGTTAAATGCTGCAAAATCGGGTCAAGGGGGAAGAAGAAAAGAAAGCATACTGCTGAAATCGCTGACAGCCAGGGCTCATTTGGGGGCGGGAACGTGCCAGAACGGCATCCTGGGAGATTGAAAAAGAGATCACGTGGGTGGTTGCCATGCCCTCGTGATTCCGCTTCTTCCCCGCTGCCTCCCTGCTGCCCGTGTCTTTAGCAGCAGGTGGCAGTGGAAGCAGAAGCAGCAGGTAGGAAGCCGGGGGGGCATGGGGGGCCGCATGGGAGGACCTCTGGAGCCGGCACTGCAGTCAGTCGGCGCCGCTGCAGCCTGTGCTGCCCAGCCTCCCAGCCTACAGGCCAGTTGAGGCAGCCCATGGCCCGCGGCAGCCTTCAGAGCCAGTGCAGCGGTTAGCCGGCGCCACCTGTCCTCCCAGCCTGCAGGCCAGTCGAGGCAGCGCACAGCCTGCAGCGGCCTCCAGAGCCCATCCTCCTGGCAAGTGGTGAGTATACCTTCCTTCCCTCCCTCCCCCTCCCTGTGTATTTTGCTGGCTTTGTTGTCTGTGTGGAGCTGCTCTAATCTGTCTCGAAATGCATAGAAACACACTGTTCTTGAATGTTGCTGTATGTCCCCCCTCCCCAGATGTGCAGTGTGCACTGGAATTTTTTATTTAAAAATCTGAGCTCTACTGGCTTTGTTGTCTGTGGAGCTACTCTGGTGATGTCAAGGGGCGTGGCATATGCTAATGAGTTATGCTAATATGTTATGCTAATGACTTCCTGCAGCTCTTTTTCTACGAAATGAACCCTGCTGAGAACTAAACAGATGAGATGGTATCTATTCTGGAAGGGGAGATGGAGGGAGGGGATCCCAAGTTGTTCCCCTCGTTTCTGGCAATTCTTCAGAAATAGTAAGAAATTTTGATTTTATATAATGAACAGGTTGGTGTCTAGATGCATTTAGCATGCAGCCCAGTAGTAAAAATCCGGTAATTAAGACTGTGAAATTTTCCTAATTGAAAGACTACTTATGTTGCTTTTCAATTAAAGAAACACACAATATTTATATATAAACACAAAGAGATAAATTAAGGCACAAATACTTGATTGTTCTTTGACATCATGCTTTCTTGTCTATTAGTAATATACAATAGGTGAGGTACCCTTTTGACAAATTCTTGCTTCAAAATTCCTGCATCTTGCAAAAGCATCCAAATGTACGAAGTTCAATGTCACCTTAAATCTCAGAACCATGGATAAGAGGGGGAGAAAATGCCATAGGTCACTCAAGCCAACCCAGTTTGTGAAGCAGGATTCACAATACTGAAACTGCTCTAAGTAGATCAATATCTAGCTTCTTTTAAAATTCCCCAACTTTCATGAACAACATGTTCTGTCACAAAATAGTAAAAAGTCTAGTAGCACCTTTAAGATTAACCAACTTTATTGGGACATAAGCTTTTGAAAATCACAGCTCTCATGCATGCATCTGACAAAGAGAGCTGTGATTCTCGAAAGCTTAGCCTCAATAAAGTTGGTTAGTCTTAAAGGTGCTACTGGACTTTGCACTATTTTGCAACTACAAGCTAACACGGCTAACTCCCCTGGATCTATCACAAAATAGTTTAGGTAATTTCCTTGAATGTAGCATCTTTAAATCCGTTCTGCTTGCAGTTCTGATCAACAGCAACAAATGTCTGTCTTAAATGTCCCAGCCCTTAATCATCTTTGTTCCAGTCTCATTGCTTTCATTCCTTTTGTCCTTTCATCATATGTCTGGAATTTATCTTGTTTTCTACTTGGCCAAACAACCATTTTCTTTGTCAATATCCTTCTTAAATAACCACAACAGTCTAATCCTAACTGATGAGTTCATAATTCTGTGCAGATTTCCTAGTGCCACAATGCATGAATTCATCAAGTTGCTTATGATGAAAACTGGTTTATGGAAGGGTCAGTTCTCATGAGGTTTTTTACATGTGGTGGCTGTGACTTTTAGAAAGGCTAGCACATACTGACCTGACTGAATACTACTGTCACAAGTATAAGCCACTGCAGATCAACTTCATACTGTTCTTTGCATGCACTAAGTGCCAAACTAGATGCGACAACAGCAGACTTGTAATGTGGGTCTGCCAGAGTTATATACCAATTGGGATGGATTTAAAGCTCATAAGAGGCACACAGACGGGATGGTGCTACCCTTCCTATGGCTTATCTCTCCCTAGCATTTTTATCCCAATCATGTGTGTCAAGGTAGACCAGAAAAGAAGCAAATGTTTACACACTTCCCATCCACATGCCTCTTGGATGCTTAAAATTGGATTCCCAATGTCTACTTTATTTGTGACAATGGCAAATTCAGAGTTGTGTAATGGCCACAATGTTGAATAATAGAATCTGGGAGGCCCCGTTTCAAATCCCCACTCTACCACGAAAGCTTGCTGGGTAATCATGGGCCAGTCACAAATTCTCAGCCTAACCTACCTCACAGACAGATGTCTGGATAAAAAGCTGCTCTGGGTCCCCATTGTGGAGAAAGGCAGGATATAAATGAATAAATACATAAATATAGAGAGATGGGTTTGCCTTTATCATATCTAAGGAGTGCAGTCACCCTTCACAAAAAGTATTATGAGAATCTGCCTTGACTTACCAAGGGAAGCTCTTATGCAGAGGGGGCAGTGGGTGGTAGTATACATTTGAGCTATATAGTTGCAAATTCTCCTCAAGCATATGTTCCTGTTATATAATGATCACAAGAGTTTTACTGAATTTATCATACAAAGTAGCGATACAAAGTTCTAGCAACATACTTGACTTTAATATTTGAGTGTATCTTTGATTCGGTTTCGTTTTCTCGGCCATGTCGGACGCTCCTCTCCGCAGGTCCGGGAGGAAGCGCCCAAGCACCCTGACCGGGCGGCTGATCTGCGAAGATTAGCCCCCAGGACTCCCAGTGAGGGAGGCAGGGTCCGGGACGCTGCGGGAAGAGCCCCCCGAAAATCAATGCGGGGGGTAAATTGCCTGTTTGTCCCTATGGAGGCCGGCAGACGTGCGCGGCGCCTCGAGTGCTGCCGGGCCATGGAAAACGGCAAAGAGCAGAACTAGGCGGAAGCCTGTAAGTAAACGAATCCCTTCTGTTATTACAAGCGCACGTGAAGGAGCGGTGGGATCTGAAGCTAAGAAGGCTAGTTCTTCCCCCTCGCTGAGTTTCAGAATCCGGTTGGCGGTCCCCCCCCCCTAAAATGGCAGCAAAAAAACAGAGTCCCGCTCTGGGCAAGTCAATTTCGGCTGCCCTGCAGGGGAAAGGAGAGTCGCTCGAGGAATTGGTGCGGAGGGTGGTTATCGAAGCCATAAAACCCTTTATTGACAAGCTGAACGAAACAGATCAAAGGGTGGGCTTAATTGAGAGCGAAGTGAAAACCATTAAGGAAGCAGCGGGGGGGGCAGAGAAGTCTGCTCGGGAAAGTGCGTCACTCGTGAAGGCTACAAATAAAGAGTTAAAGCTGGTGGAGAACCAGCTAATCGGGCTACAAGTGGAACGAACACAGACAATTTTGCACCTCCAGAACGTGAAAGAGGAGGAAAATGAGGATTTATGGGGTCTGGTCTCGGAACTATTGGCGACACCCACGAAGGCAACTAAAGAAGAGGTTAAAAGCGCCATTTTGGAAGTCCGTCGGGCTTCTTCAAAATATGCAACGAAGCGTCAGCTGCCTCGCGAGATCATCATCGATTTTTCATCTAAAAGGATCCGAGACACTATCCTATACAACTCATATAACACGGATCTGGACTTTTTGGGTAACAAAGTCAAGATACTGAAAGACGTCCCATTTTTAGTTCGGAAAAGACGATTTAAGTATAAAAAGCTCGCAGCTCTTCTGAGGGAACGTGGAATAAAGTACAAATGGCTATTCCCAGAAGGTATCTGGTTCAGTTACAAAGATCAAGCTTACAAGATATTATCAGAAGATCAACTAAGGGATTTTGAGGACTAAAATCCGGAATTTCAGCGAGACACCAAGCAAGAAGAAAAGGAGAAGTCTGAGGGGGAGGGGAGGAAACGAGCACTGCGGCTGCAGTTGCTCAGAGAGAATTGCGTCCGGGACCCAGGAGGGGGAGGAAAACTTAATTTGAATTTGAATTGTAATTTGCATTTTGTAAGGTCAACCACTCCATCAATATTATACAAAGCTTTAATTTTTTAATAATGGTAGTATGAAGGGAAAGCATTCTGTGTAGTGTAGTTGTTATATGTTGTTGTTGGGTTTTTTTTCTTTCCTTCCCTTGTTCCCCTTCCTTTCCTTTGTATTGTTAGTTAATGTAGTTAATAAAAAGAATAAAAAATCTTTAAAAAAAAAATTGAGTGTATCTTTTAATTCTTTTGCTTATTCTCCAAACTGTTTTAAGTGCCTGCAAAAGGCATTGTGTTGTCAGTTCATTGTGGCAAAAAAATGCATTAAGCCAAAGAACAAATGATGGGAAGGAGCATTTCTTATAGTATAAATGCTAAGCATGAGCTGTGTTCACACGTCTTGGCATAGCACTAAACTCATGAAACAAGGATGTCTTCATGGCATGATTTCTGATGTCATCGCACCATGAAAATGCAATCATGGCGTGATGTCAGAAATTGTGCCATGAAGATGCCCTCGTTCCATGAGCTTAGCACTATGCCAAGATGTGTGAAAATGGTCAAGGTTACTCAGAAGTGATTCTGAGTAGTCATGCAACAAGTGCTCTAGTTAGCATGCTTTGGGTTGCAGTTTTCAGCTTTTTTTTAGGGCTCATTGCATAGGCCTGTTACCCTCCTGTATGACCATCAGTGGCAAAACCAGGGTCTTGCTGGTATACCAAGACAGAGGAGGTCAACAAAGTGCCTATGAACAGTCAAGTGGATGGACTTTGCTGCCTGCCATATTTTTTCTGTTCTATGGCCATGCAGAAAGCCTGAAGAATCCAATCTCCGCTATTCAGCACATTGTACTCAGTCAACTTGAGGAGTCTGTCAAAGTCCTTCTTAGTATAGGTGAAATTCATCAAGCGGTATGGTGAGTGACAACCAGCAAGTGGGACTGTACCTTCTTCCATCTCTACTTTGCTACGTTCCACTCCTGTGAAAAAAGAAATAATTTCTGTAAGTTCATTTTAGAAGATACACATCTGGGGGAACATATGTTATTCATGGTTCCTTCAGGGCCCTAATTACTAGATGGACTTCTTCTGTTATAGCCATTTGGAACAGGTGACTAGTCAAGTGAGTGGCCACCCAGGCTGGCAACCTGTCTTTGGATCAAAAAAACAAATAGTTAGGCCTGGTTACTTACTTAGGATACTTATATGCTGCCCTTTCAAAACCTAGAGAGTTCAATTCTCAGAAAATAAACATAATACTATAATGATGACAGTAAGGCAGTTTGGAATGGTTCCTGGATCCTGCCTGCTGCTTTTGAATTAGGCAGCAGAGATAGCTGGAGTACCATTCTCCAGCTTAGGCAGGTTTACACATTTCAACAGTTCTTGAAAACAACAGACCTGGTGCTGTGGTTACTCATGCCTTAATAACAAAAAAAAAGTAGACTACTGTAACATACTAGCTTTGAAGACAGTTCAAAACTACAACTGGTACAGAATGCCACTGCCAGCATTTGCAACATAGCTGCTCAGCCTCACCCTCCCCTGTGCATGAGGCACTTTCTCTGCCCAGTGAAAGGACTGAGATCTATTGCATGTGAGATAATTTTATTTCTGTTCTATCATAACACATTGTCTGTTGGGTGTGATTCTCATTGTAAACCAACTTGAGTCCTGTTCAGCAGGAGAAACAGAAGCATTTTTAAATAAATTCCTAGGAATCACTACAAGCTCTACATCTCTCCAATATTAGAGCAATTATATTGGCTCCCAGATGGTTTCTGGACACAATTCAAAATGGTGATGTTACCCTTTAAAGCTCTAAGAGGCCTTGGACAAGAGTATTTGACTAAAAGTACCTTCACTCACAAGAACCTTCCTGTAACTTGTGATCCTCAGGAGGGAACCTCCTCCACATGCCAATTCCATATGAGATGAAATTGGTTGACTTTTGCAGCTTTCTCTGTTGTGACCTCTAAGCTCCAGAACATCTTCTGAAGACTTGATTGGACTCTTCATTATTGGCCTTCTGGGTATCAGAAAAGCAGTTCTTTTCTGGAGGGCCTTTGTGAGGGGCTCTGCCTCTCCCTACAATTAGGCAAGTTTTAAACTGCAATTTATTCGGCTTTGGTTTAAGGCTCAAGCTAGACACGTTTTTCATGAGTCACATCAGGGCCATTTAGAGTGAGGAAAATGGTATGGTGGAGAGGGCTAGAGCCCCTCCTCCCCCTGCATGACAGTCTCCATTAGAACTGGGCCCCTGCAGTGCTCAAGCAATCCGTTCCCTGCAGCCAGAATGACAGTCAGGCCGGTGAATCCTGACCCAATGCATTTTAAAATGTCACCTCTAGTTTGAGCCATAGTGATACTGGTTTCTTTTATTATTGTTGGTATTTTAAAAATCTTTAATCTTGCGGGACATTACCATACTTGTTGGGTTGTGGCTATTGTTGATGGTATTTGTTGCTAGTTGTTTTAGTTTTATATTGTTGATTTTATTGTTTTATATGTTTATTGTTTTAAACTTTCTGTTTTAAGCACTTGAGTGCTTTTAACAGGGCAGAACATAAAATTGATAAATAAATGATCTTGCTCTGGTTTTAATTTTTCCTTTTAGGATTGTGAAGAACTTCTTAAAGCAAAAATAATTATACAGGCATCACACCTGTCTCCTTTTGGTTTGGGTTTGTTAAACATTAACTCTTCGGCTAAGATTCTAGAGATCTTTTGACTGGTTGAAATGTGAGTTTGACAACACAAACAACCATCTTTTAGCATGTAGGTATAAATAAGCATTTCTATTTCTCAGCATGTAATTTGCTGTTTAGATTTAATTTACTTTAATCTAAAATATCTTTAAAATGATACCACAGAAAAACAAAAGATATCCACAAACACATTAGAAGTATCTGATGTCACGTATGTACAATCAAATATTTAACCCAATATATTAAATGTGTGCAATTGAACTATGCATGCTAACAGTCATGCTATTGTTTTCCAAATGGCACAAGATGCATAATGTGTTGCTCACACCTACCAACAACTATGCTACATAGATGTGATAATTACAAGACTGAACTGTGTAGGTCTGAAAGTGTAATTTACCAGGTTCTTTGAAGTTCTGGAAACTATCATTCACAAGTGGGAAATGAAGCACTACGGGAGCTCTTTTATTCTCATCATCAACAAACAGATAACATTCTCTTGGATTCTCCTTGTCTTCTTCACTCAGTGAAATCCTGGGGAAAGGGATTCCATGCTCCATGCAGTATTTTTCTGTTTGCTCTATAGACTATAGTATAAAACAGAAGATAATTGTTTGTAAATTGAGAAAAAAAGAATGCTGCTCCTTGCCACTTCAGTGCTATTACGGCTAGGTTCTGGCGAATGATACACAGATACCTCTGTATGGTTGGAATGGCCACAACTTTATTGATTACAGCAGATTGGAGCATTGGCCAGGCATATGGGCACGGATCCTCGGTTGGCATCAACAGGCCCACATGCTGTTCGATGCATAACACTCCTGGCCATGCTGGCTGGAAGCAGAAAGGCAGAAAGTAGGCATTATGCATGTGGAGGCTCCATTGTTATGGAGAAAGAAATTTCTTTTTCTGAAATTCACTTTTTTAGATATAGCCACTGATTCCTCTTATTCTCTTTTTTGTTTTTAAAAAGAGGGATCTCTCTTTCTTATTTCTCTTTGTAGGGTAATCAATATATCCATGTGTAACTTCAGCTTTTGCAAGGAGGTACTATAGCAGGAAGAGAGGAATGTTTGGGAGGACATTGCCTGCCACTGTGCATCTACAGAGTGAAATTCTGAAGAATCTCCCTTTCCCCAAGGGACATTTTGTATTCAATTTTCAATTATCATTTCTGCTGGATGTTTCTATTGTTGAGATGATTTGGCAGCCAATTTGGGCTGACATCCCTAAATGAATCCCTAAATGAGTCTCCTATAACTTCAAAATGCAGTATGGAAATTTGTCAAAAGAACATTTTGCTGGCAGAAGTCTCCCACCCCATCTTATTTTCCTTTGAACTACTTAGATATTCTGCGTGGACGGCAGCTTTTATTTTTTAAAAAATTGTTATAATGGGAAGTCTTGGATGGAAGGTAAATTTAGAAGCACTCTTAGAATCGTGGGACTGTAACATTTCTTTTAAGCCCCTTCCCCTAAAAGACCAGCCAGCTTTCTCTCAAAGTTTAACCCCAGGAAACCCAGACCATAGTAACTGCAAGAGAGTGCCAGTGCTCTGTAAAAAAGTGCCTGAAGGTAGCTCAAGAGGACTTGAAGAAGAATGTTAAGTCAGGGTGAAATATGGAGATGCTTCTGCAGCTCTGTGTCTATGCTCACTTTTCATTGTAATGTCTAATACAAATAACAATATGACAATATATTATGAGCTTCCTAAACCCCACACTTCATATTGTTGGCTGATGGGGGGGGGGGGCTAGTCTGAAATTCCTTCATAACAAGGAATTCAAGCAAAATTGCCACAAGCCCAATATGGGTTAACAATAATCTGCTATAAAGACATGGATGGCAAAGTTGTGGTCACTTGAGGAACAATGCGAATTGATGTGTCAAAATTGAACATAATCAACATTACCAATGATGTGACCACAACTTTACTTACCTTCACCTACTGAGTGAAGTTTTTAGAGAAAACCCTAAATTCCTCTCTAGATCTACAAACGTGGAGACCTGCATGCTTAAAATTGAGAACCTGAGGAATTTACATCAGTTTTTCCACAGCATTTTACTGCAACTATCTAAAAGATTACTGCACCTAGATTAGAAATGAAGACTTAAAAGTTTCATAGTAAAATGAAATTTGTAAGAAAAGAGATGTGGCTTGCAGAAAAAACTAACCTGGAAAGGGGCGTCGAGGGAGTAATCAAATGATAGGATGACATCCACTTTCCTCTCTTTCCTCAAGAGTGGGGGACAACTTGTATTGATGAAATATGCAGCATCGACCAATGATATATCATCTTCAGATGGAGTAAGTCTGTTAGGGAACTGGTCTAGTTGACAGTCTGAAATGCAAAATGTTTGTTATTCCTGCACAATTCAGCAGTCCATCTGATTTCTATAATGCATGGGGGTTTTCTTCAAAACTGTTTCAAGGGAATTCTAAGAAAAAGCAAGAAAATAGCAAATAGTTATGTATACAAAGAAAGGAAGAGGACATGGTATAGTCTGATCTTGTTGGATCGCAGAAGCTAAGCTGGGTCAATACTTGGATGGGAGACCACCAAGGAAGACTCTGCAGAGGAAAGTAATGGCAAATCACTTCCTCTTCTCCCTGGCCTTGAAAGCCCCTTGCTGAGATTGCCACTGTACACATGCACACAAAGAAATGAAGATCTTCATTTCATAGGAGCTTTGAAAGGAAGTGAGAGATGACACTATCATGTGCCACATTACCATGCTTACAATCCCCATCTGCTACATAACTGCAAAAGGAGCATGGCAACTACAAGGTCTGTTTAAAAGAATATACCTCTCAGCTGAAAGTATAGATAAGATGGAGCAAGGGGGAAAGGACCACAATCACCCCTGCTGGCTGCTGAGGCTATGTGAACCAATACAAGGTCTAGAGACAAATCACAGATCTCCCAGATAATGTATTGTTTGGACCAGAAAGAGCTGAGAAGTGTAGCGTATACAGAGACAAAGACATAATTGAACTATTAAATCTCTCAAGCAGAAAGTAAAGTCACACTTGAGAAAAAAATTATGCATAAAAGCGCTTGTTTTCAGTTGCCTAACTGGAGAATTCTGTCAAAGCCTTCTGATGTGTTCTTCCAGTGCATTCTCCTGCTTAAAGGAACACAACCTCTTATAAAAGTATACTTGCATTGTATGAATATTTAAGGTGCAGAAGAGGCAAACAAAATTATTTCAGATAAAAGCTTCTAACAAAAAGGCCAATTGGAGGCCAATAATCTGCCAATAGGAGTCATGAAGACTCCCATATTGTCACTCGCATTCTCTTATATGCAAGAAGAACACATCTGATTGACTGGGACACATCAGAAAGCTTTGACAGAATTCCAGAACTGAGAGATGTGAAAACTACCACATGGAAACACTTTTATATACATTGTCTTTCTAAGTGTTGAGCATAAAAGAGACAGAAATAAAAGGAAAAAGGCTACATTTTTGGCTTGGAATTCCTGACTGCATTTGAATGCTAAATGATCCAAATGCAGCTAAATTCAAAGTCACAATTTTCCTAATCATCTCATGTGCAATATCCCCAATCCAGAGTAAAACCTCAAGCTATATCTGGAAAGAGAAACCCCTTTCTGTGCATTCTTGTAGGCTCAACGAGAGAACTGTAGCCTGAACAGTCCTCAGACATAAATAAAGATTTGTAATGGCTGAACAATATAGAAGGTTGTTCTTCAGAAATATATCCCTGAATTGAACCTACAATAGCAGTCTCACCATTAAAGGGATACCAGGATTTTAGGAAAGGAAAGGAAAGCTGTGTCAACAGTCAGTGAGAGAGTACCTGCTGGAAAGATGACAAAGACTGCAATTACCTTTCCATAAAGAGAATTGGCTATCTTGGTAGTAATCTCTATGCAGATGCAAACCCCTGAGGAAATTATGGACATGAGGATGCAAAGGACGATCAATTAAAATATCCCTTATAATCTTAGAGAGCATCCCATCAGGGCACATCCAAGAGGTCTCCAAGTAGGTGGAGTTCTGCGGTGGAACATGGTCTTTCTCTGTAAAATGGAAAAAGGCACTCCTTGTTGCTACATTATGATAAAATAAATATGTCACTTATGCAAAGTAAAAAGAGCCTGCTTCAGCCAGGGTCAAAGACCTGATGCTTAGCCCCACCCTTCCATGTGCCTGAACCACTATATGAATTTCTGCCCATGAGACTCTGTTGGTGCTTCCCAGGAGGGCTTCCAGCCAAGACAGTGGGACCAAATGCTCCACTTCAATCTCCACAGCATCTGACTCAGGATCTCACCACAAGAGACAAAATACACTCGAATTACACGGGTAATTCAAGTGTATTTTGTAATTCGAGTATATTTGAGTGTAATTCGAGTGTAATTCAAATGTATTTTTTGTCTCGTGCAGTTTGACCCTCGTAGTAAGAATCTGTGACTGAGGAAAGGAATGAGACTTGTCTTGCCTGTTATATGTAAGAATTCCATTGTTTTTATCATACTATCATGTACATTCAGCTGTGGATTTTATTGAAAGCTGCCTTGTATTCTGCTTGCTGGGAGAAAGGTGTGGTAGATGTATTTTAAAAAAATATATAGAATTACAACACTAATGTAAGGTAGATGGAAAAGTGGGTTAGGTATATTTCAGTGGATAAACCAACATTGGATCTTATGATATTGTGCTCACATGAACACAAACAACCAATCCTGGGTAAATCATGGACAACTCCTGCTTTCCTGGATGAATTTAACTATCTAAATTCTTTTGAATCTGGCTTTGGGCCTGATTATTGGACTAAAACATCTTGGTGAACGACTTGCACCAGGAGATGACTGGGGAAGTCTGACCCTATTGATTCTCCTGGATCTCTGAGCAGTTTTCAGTACCATCAGCCATGATATCCTTCTGGATTGCCTTTCTGAGTTGGAACTGGGAGGCACCATTTTGCAGTAGTTTCAGTCCTACCTGGAAGATAGGTTTCATAAGATGGTGTTGCGGGCACTGCTTGGCCCTTGGCTTACGGATTCCCAAAGAGTTCCATTTTGTCCCCCATGTTCTTTAGTATCTACAAGAAACTCCTGAGTGAGATCATCCAGAGATTTTAGGTGGGCTGTCACTAACATGCAAATTATATCCAGTTCCATCTCACGCTTCCAACAGAACCCAGGGAGGCTGTAAAACCCTTAACTGGCACCTGGAGGCAGTTTTGGAGTGGGTGTAGGCTAATAAATGCAAGCTTAATCCTGACAGAATAGAAGTGTGACTGGTGAGTGGTAGGGCTGATCCAGGATTGAAGGTGTCTCCTATGCATTCCTGCTGAAGGAGCAGATACATAGCTTCAGGAGTAATGCTAATGTGACTGAGACCAGTCCTAGAGTGGCCTGCCCACGTATTCCCAAGCATTCCAACCTCAAGGTGAGGTTGATTGGCATTCACAGGTACAGCAATGACTAGCTAGGGCATGCCTCTAGGTTAGAGGCATAAGGAAGAGGGTGGAAGCAGTCAGGGACAAGGCCTGTGTCCTGGGTGTGCTTTAAGAGCCACTTGGAAAAGCTGCTGGGAGTGGCTAGGAGTGGAGCAGGTGAAGTGAGCCACACAGCAGGACAGTGAAGGAACTGGCTCTGACTCTGTACTCAATAAACAAATTGTTTCTGGTAAACATCTGCAGTATGCTTGTTTGCTGGAGGGGCGGGATGGATAGAAGACCCCTCCCCAACTTGCTCTGGATGCTGACCTTGCTAGTGGCCAGGAGCCCCTCAAAGCCAGTGGTGACCCCCAATCCCAGGCACAACAGCTAGATATGGGCCTACTGCTGGATAAGCAAGTGGAGGCTGTAGGAGAAGTGTCTTTTACTGATCTTTGATTAGGCAACCAGCTGCAGCTTTTCCTAACTAGAAAAGTTCAGGCCCCTGTGGTGCATATCTTGGTTACATCTAGATTATTGTAATGTGCTCTGTGTGGGGTTGCTCTTCAAAAGTATTTGGGAACTTCAGTTGGTGCAGAATGCTACAGCCAGGATGCTGATTGTCATAAGGACCATATCACTCTAGTTTTCATCCATCTGCACCCTGGGTCCCCAACTATTTTGGACCTGCAGGCACCTTTGGAATTCTGACACATGGTGGTAAGTGCAATTACAAAACGGTTTCCACAAGAAGTGGAGCCAACCACAAAATGAGTGCTACAAGACAACCACAAACTGTTCACGAGTGAGGTCATGCATAGCTCTAACAGAACCCCTTCAAAATTTCAGGCAGCTCAATTTAACAGGATGACTTCTTAAATGAACATTTTGTTTAAAAATATTTCCTTGCATGTACACAGCTTACCTTTAGTCACTCAGTGAGGATCCTTGTGTTGAGGCATTAGCTGCTGCCAAAGCAATTTTTAAAAATACATTTAGCCAATTTCCCATCTGGCCTCAACAATTTCTTAAAACAGTTGGCAGGCCCCATGGGGTTCAAACTGGAGGATGGGGGGTTGTGGTGCATGATTCAGAATCTGTGTTGGGGACAGATTTTGATCAAATTGGCCCCTGGTGCGACCTCGCATGTCAGTGTCACTCCGGGAATGATGTCTTTCCTGGCATGACATGGAAGCATTCCAGAGCATGCAGAAACATGGTTTGCAGGGGTTCCAGACCAAGGGAATGGGATTCCTATGGTCATGGCACTAAAACTGTGGAACTCCCTCCCCAGGAATTGTCCCTTCTGTCACTGTCTTCTTCCAGTGAGTTTTATCCTTCTTCCTTTTTGTTTTATCTGGTGTGTCCCTCAATGATCTCTCCTTCCTGCCATATGTTCCAATTGGTTTTTAAGATTTATAATGGCCTGCTTTTCATTGTTAGCAGCCTTGGTGGCCCTGACTGAGCAGAAAGGTAGGGTATAAAATGTGTAAATAAAGAATAAATAAAATAAATAAACCTTACTTTCTTCCACAGTAGTTATTCACAAGAGTATGTTCACTAGGTTTTTAAGCAAAGGAATCTCTACCTATGTTCCTTATTTTGCTTTGGATAAGTTTCTGCCAATATTCATCTGTACTGCTCAGTTTATTCCAGACATCAAGCAGATTCACAGCAAGAGTATTGCTCCATAATGCTACAAACCAAACATATTTAAAGAAATATTAGTTCTTATTTATACCATAGAGCTCTATGACACGAAATGCAATGTTATCTGCAAATGTCTTTAAAAAAATAATAGTGCTTTCTGTACCACTAATAGTTGTGCAGTTGTCATACATCCATGTCCATTTATTCATATATATTAACTTACCATATTTAGCAATAGCTGAAGCACAAATAAGAAAGTTCAATTCATATGAACATTTTAAGAACTATAATATGGACACGATTTCATATTTCTTGTCTACTTAATATGAAAAACTGACCTGCTAGAATCTCTTGCTGTATATTTCATTTCCTTAAAATTCTGATCATTAACACATACCCCTGATGAATGATCTTAGTACTGTCTACTATTGTGCACAGCTTATGGACTAACTATATGTGACATGTGAAACAACTTAGGTCAGGGCTCCCCCAGGCCAACGTACATCAGAGGACTCACCTTAAAAACCACTCCCTTGCAAATTCAGCTCAAAGTGCTGCAAGAGGGGAGGAAGGGATTCTATCTTCACCCCACGCCATTTTCCCTAGCTGAAATCACCATGGGGGGGGGGGCTGTATACCTCTTCTATGTGTTCTTGATTACATGATCCCATGATACATGAGGTACAAGGACGAGGCAAGCAGGTTCTCCCACATACACACCCCATGGATGTTTCTGCTAGGGCAAACAGAGCAGCAGTGAAGGCAGAAGCCCCTCCAACCACGTCACACCCCCAATGCTCTGGACTGTACTGAATGATGGAATAGTTTTTAAAGTTAATCCTCCCAATATATGTGTGATTGTGAGTCAGGTTGAGGAAGCCCCAACATGTCCCATGTCATGTATAGTTGGACCCTTACAATCCTGAGTTGCCTCATTCTAAGGCCATTAATTTCACTTAGCTTAGAAAAGAGTAACTCTGCATAGGATTGCCCAATCGGCTTTTAAGAAAATGTCCTACTTAAGAAGACCATTACCTTCTAAATAACAAATCCGAGACTCTGGGTTTTTCTTCATTAGCCGTCCCATGAAGAATTCACTTCCAAAATCTTCTGAGTGAACAAATGCTCCATATTTTGGAAAACCAATTTCATAAGGGGAAAATTCACACCATTCTGCGAACAAGTAACAAACCCACTTGCTATCAACAAGCAAGGCAACATAGTAATCATAATCCTGTATTTAGAACCATGCAGGAAAATATCCTGGCTTGAGCAGAGCAGAGCTTGCAGAACAAGACTTTCTTGCCTGTCCCTCCTACTACAGCCCAAAGCAACCCTTGAAACCATGGGCTGGGCATGGGGTAGTGACCTGCATTGGGAGGGGGAGGGGGTACAGTCCCCCTCCACTGAAGGAAGTGTCCTTCTGATGGTAGAAAACAGTCGTTGGATACAAGCCATTATTTTACATTTGTACTGTATTTATCATACATCCACCCTTCCTTTGGGGAATCTGTAGTGGCATCTGTGGTTTAATCCCAACACGCAACTGTAATGTAGGCCAACCTCAGAAAATGTCTAACCCTGATGCTGGAGATAGCTGCAGCAGTGGAATGTAAAAACAACCCTCCAGCTGTGCATACATACACACTTCCCTTACTCACACAGGCTCCTTTGGATACCAGCCCCAGACTCTGGCTATGGAACCACACAAGCTCATTGAAAATCAGCTAATCTAGAGTTTCGATTATCTCCAAACTACACAGTGGCTAATATCATATGGTCTGTTTCGGACAATAAATGGTCTCTCTATCAATGAAGAAGAAAAGAATAAAGTGCTATCAAGTCACAGCTGACCCATGGCAACCCCAACCATGGAGTTTTCAAAGCAAGAGGTAGTTTGCCATTGCCATCCTCCAACCCTAGTCTTCCTCGGTGGTCTCCTATCTAACTACTAACTGCAGCAAACCTTGTTTAGCTCCCAAGCCCTGATGAGTTGGGGGAGGGGCAATTTTCACCAATTCCCCCTTTCCACAGCAGATTTTTCCTTTCCCCCATCCCAAATAATGTTTATGAGGGTCCTCTAAACCTCAGTCACATAATTTCAGGAGAATTGCAATTAGAGGGGAAAATGAGAAAATGCAACTGCTCATGAATCTCAAAATATACAAGCCAATATTTTCCTTACTATGGCTCAGGGCTTTTTTTCAGGGGGAATGCGGGGGAATGGAGTTCTGGCACTTCTTGAAAATACTCGGCAATAGTGCTTGAAAATAATATGATTTCAAAGAATCCCGTGTATTTCTTCCTCATTTCCTTCTTGAGAGTTCCGCCACCACTTTTCCCAGAAAAAAACCCCTGCTATGGCTCATATTCAAGATGAATGCCCTACATATGAGGAAACCTTTTAAGGTTATTTTCAAATCTCATGTATAGAGCTTACTAAAAACTGTCTCTCCAAACTGCCGGACGTAAAATAATTCAAGAGAATAGTTTTGAAAAATGCTCTGTTCTCTGCAGCAATGACATTGTTCAATGCATTTATAAGCATTACCTTTAAAATCAAAAGCAGAAATATGGTTTTCTTTCACATTAAGGGCTAAATAGATGGGCAGAGGATTCTGCCCTTCATTCACAGCCTGCTGCTGATCAGAGAGTTTAAAATCATCCACCTAAAGAGGAACAACAAATCAGTGATCTGAAGAAAACAAGAAGGAAAAAAATTTGGATTTCAGCATGGTTTGTTTTTCATCTCCAGGTAATGACTGGACTGGAATGGTGGAGAGGCTAGGCCTTGGTAGCAGAGAATGCTTTCATTAGCATTTATCCATTTATCACACCAACCAAAGTAGCCTTGAAGTCTCCATGTGAAGCCATCTTTATTCATCTCCATTACCGAACAGCCAAATAAAAATGTCCAAGGAATTGTGTACCTTATCATGCAAGATATTCTCAAGTGCGACTGCCCACAGATCATTGAAAGAAGTAGAGATGCCCTGTTCAGCCCTATGACCCAGCTCTGCTTTATAATAAATCAGATTCTCCAGAGAAAAAGTGCTAATCTTGTTTTTGGTCAGGTGCTTCTTGGCCTCACGAATTGGCTGTGCCAGATCCTTCTGGGACCAATTAGAGTCTTCATACAAATTGGACATGGTCCTAAACAAAGCATCAGAATAAAACATGTTAGAGAAAATATACTCTGTTTCTCTGTCACTATTATCTTTCACACATACACAGCTTTCATTCGTCTCAGTTTGTCAAGAGCTGGTTTAGATGAGGCACAGATGAGTCATTCTTCTGCCTTCCATGCTGTTGCTGTTATGTGTGAAGTGAGACTTGTGGTTCTTACCCAGAAGGCCCAGATAATTATTCACAGAGATAATACCAGAAACAGAGAAAGCAAAACTACATGTTTCTCCTTTCTCTGTTTCTGTGTTATGGTTGAATTGCATCTGTGGGGAACAAAATACTGTACATTAAGATATTGATATAGAATATTACTCTAGCACAGAGGCTAGAGTAATAATATAGAAGATTACTTTTAAATGTATTTGAATGGAAAATTTTTATGGTGCTTCTGAAGATTTTCTCAGGAAATGTGGATTACATGGGCTTAATATTCATATACTTTTCCTATGCACTTATTTTGAATTCTTTTTCTTATTTTCCCCTATAAACTCTGAGATTCCCTCTTCCACTTTCGTTATCTCACCAAGATGAGCCAGAGGTGCCGCTGATATACGTTATACAGTCCAGAATATTAAGCTTCTGTAGTCCTGAGAGTTGTCCATAAAGAGACGCCATGGATCTGCACCCTCCTCCAGTTGTCATGACTGCCACTACTGGAACCTGTTTGAAATATATGTGTGCATGTGTGAAGTATACGTATAAACTTTTTATCAAGGACATTTCAGCTAGAACAACCATTGTCTGTGATTGGGCTAATACAAGCATGTGGGTTAACCCAGGAAGTAGTCTCTGTGCTGGAGAGAAGCGGACCAGCTCTCTGCCTGGCACAACCCAACTAAGTCAGACAGGAGCAGCTTTACTAACACTGCTATTCTTTCAGGACATCTTCCAGGGATACAACGATGTTCACTGAAGTACAGCTGAGATAAGAACCTAGCACATAAATACAGTGGATATAAAGGTATGCACACAGGAGCTTTTTCTAAGGACCCTAGATGGCTCCAAACCTGGTGCTTGTAGGGATGTGTGCTTGAAAAAGAATTGGTATTTTTCAGATTTGAGTTTTGCGAACAATTTCCATATTGGTATTCCAGAATATTTGGGTCCTCAATACCGTTTCGATATTTGAATTTGAGGGTAATATCGTTGGTTCGCTTGTTTGTTTTTGGAATTTCAACATTTTTCAGAGGTGACTAGGGCAATTCACCCTTTCTAGGTGACTAGGGCAATTGCTTTTCAAGCAAATGACACCAAAATTGCAAAAACCTAGTCCTGCCTGTTTCAAGTCTATACTATGTATATACTACGTGTATACTATGCTATACGTAGGTTGTACGTTAAGACCCATCAAGGTACGCATTTTAGAACACATATCGCGTATACGTAACAACATCCAGGAGGCACCCCTGACTCAGCATTTTAGGGAGCAGGGACATGCAGAAAATTACTTTAAGGTGACGATTGTGGAGGTTATGCATAGGAAAGATCGTGAATCTGCACAAACAGCACTACTTCAAAGAGAAGCATTCTGGATTTTTAGATTGGGATCAGTTAAACTTAAAGGGCTGAATAATGAATTGTCTTTGAGCTGCTATTTGTAATAGGGTGGAGGAAACCGTATGGCTGTAATGTGACAGTATATCTTTAAGAGACAGATGAAGTTTGTTTATTTAAGAGAACCGCCCTTTTTGTTAGGCGCACGTGAAGAAACATCGCCGCCTTGTCCAGGTTGAATCAAAAAGAGTCCAGTAGCACCTTTAAGACTAACCAATTTTATTATAGCATAAGCTTTCGAGAATCAAGTTCTCTTCATCAGATGCCTGATCAGGTTTTGATCAGGCATCTGATGAAGAGAACTTGATTCTCGAAAGCTTATGCTATAATAAAATTGGTTAGTCTTAAAGGTGCTACTGGACTCTTTTTGATTTTGCTACTACAGACTAACACGGCTAACTCCTCTGGATCTTTGTCCAGGTTGAGTGATTTAAGTGCTTAGGGGTGTTCCCCATGGGGGCTTTGTGAGTATAAATGCACCTTAAAGAAAATATTTTGAAGAATTTTTGTTAAATCCATTTGATTGGTAAACTGATGGGACTTATGTTCTATTTAGGAAATAGACTCCTGAAGAAGCAAGCGCGAAATCTGCTTGCAGCCGGCCACAGATTGAGGGTTATGCAGGAATGAGGTTTACTGCTGCTTTTACAACTGACCTCATTATTGTTATACAGGAGAAGGTTACGCAGAAATGAGATTTACTGCTGCCTTTACAACTCACCCCACGAGAGTTTTGCAGGGGTGAGGTTGACTGCGGTTTTTATAACTCACCTCATGGCAGGAAAGCCTTTCTACTTTATATTTATGAATGTATAAGAAAGAAGATCTGGAAAGAAAGTAAAAAACTGTTTCATCAAGGATTTACCCGGAAGTTATGGACTATTTGGAGAATGCTCATATATGAAATGTTGCCTGGGCTCAGGAGCACATGGAGCACATGGTCTGCAGCTGCTAGAGGAGGTAAGGGCTTTTTGCCTTTCTTGGCTGTGGTGGGTTAAGCTGAGAAGCTAAGGGTGGTCCTCTCTAGCTTTGGGGCTTTTTGTGTGTAGTTTTGTGTTGATTTGAGTGTAGTTTTGAGGCTAAGTGTGTTTGGGCTTGATTGTGTTTGAGGGTGAGTGTGTTTGTAAGGTTGCTGGGGGTTGCTGGAGTACAAGCCACACACCCCCTTTGTGCTCACCTCCTGTGCTTAGCAGGAAGTGACCTTTTGCATTGAAAAGGCAACTGCTGGGCAGGGGCAGGGCAGAGCAGAGTCACCTGGGCTCAGGAGCACATGGTCTGCAGCTGCTAGAGGAGGTAAGGGCTTTTTGCCTTTCTTGGCTGTGGTGGGTTAAGCTGAGAAGCTAAGGGTGGTCCTCTCTAGCTTTGGGGCTTTTTGTGTGTAGTTTTGTGTTGATTTGAGTGTAGTTTTGAGGCTAAGTGTGTTTGGGCTTGATTGTGTTTGAGGGTGAGTGTGTTTGTAAGGTTGCTGGGGGTTGCTGGAGTACAAGCCACACACCCCCTTTGTGCTCACCTCCTGTGCTTAGCAGGAAGTGACCTTTTGCATTGAAAAGGCAACTGCTGGGCAGGGGCAGGGCAGAGCAGAGTCACCTGGGCTCAGGAGCACATGGTCTGCAGCTGCTAGAGGAGGTAAGGGCTTTTTGCCTTTCTTGGCTGTGGTGGGTTAAGCTGAGAAGCTAAGGGTGGTCCTCTCTAGCTTTGGGGCTTTTTGTGTGTAGTTTTGTGTTGATTTGAGTGTAGTTTTGAGGCTAAGTGTGTTTGGGCTTGATTGTGTTTGAGGGTGAGTGTGTTTGTAAGGTTGCTGGGGGTTGCTGGAGTACAAGCCACACCCCCCCCTTTGTGCTCACCTCCTGTGCTTAGCAGGAAGTGACCTTTTGCATTGAAAAGGCAACTGCTGGGCAGGGGCGCGAGCCTTTGGCGCGAGCCGAAGGGCGAGAGCTAAAGGGCTCTTGGCCTGTGGCTCTTAGCCGGGGGATCATAGCCGTTTTCTTTCCTCTTAGTGTGTTGTTCCTAAAACAGAATAATGAAGTCAGAATGCCAGCAGGGGGTTGGGGGCTTTCCAGTGTATTGCACTGAGTGTCACATGTATGACTATCTGCCTTCTGGTCAGAAGTCCTGGATGTGTGCTCGCTGCAAGGAGCTCCTGGTTCTCAGGGAACGAGTACGTACCCTTGAGGCCAAGGTGGCTGACCTGGAGAAGCGGAGACAGTTAGATAGGCACGAGGACAAGATTCTCAGGGACAGGATAGATGTGTCCCACTCTAAAAATGGCAGCGTTCTTGTTGTCAAGGAGAATGAGGATCTTGTGGAATCAGGGCACCGTACTGAGGATAAGGGGAACATGCCCTCAGAAGGGACCTCTTCTTCAGTTGGTGAGCAGGTTTCCTTTCGCATCAAGGAACCATCCCTGGGTGGGGCGGGAGGGAGGCTCTTGGTAGTTGGTGATTCGATCCTTAGACAAGTAGATAGCTGGGTGGCACAACCGCGTTCTGACCGTATGGTGACTTGCCTGCCTGGTGCGAAGGTAGCGGACATTACGCGTGTTATAGATAGGTTGGTAGATAGTGCTGGGGAAGAGTCAGCGGTCGTGGTCCATGTTGGAACCAACGATGTTGGGAAATGCAGTCGTGAGGTCTTGGAACAAAAATTTAGGCTGTTAGGCAGGAGACTCAAGGCCAGGACCTCCAAGGTAGCCTTCTCAGAAGTGCTACCTGTTCCACGCGCAGGGCCAGAGAGACAAACGCAGATCAGGAGTCTCAATGCGTGGATGAGACGATGGTGTAGGGAGGAAGGGTTCAAGTTTGTTAGGCACTGGGATTCTTTTTGGGACAAGCGGGAGCTGTACAAGAGAGACGGTCTCCACTTGTCCCGAGAAGGAACCCGGCTGCTGGCACTTAAAATCAAAAAGGTGGCAGAGCAGTTTTTAAACTAAATGCTAGGGGAAAGCCGACAAGAGATAAAGTGTCTCTGGTTCAGGATGGTTCATCTCAGAGAGATGAAGGGCTAGGTATAACACTTCTACAGGGAGATAGATTAGAGTTGTCAACTGAGATGGAGACAAACAGTGCAGATGACCTAACTACGTCTCGAGGCAAAGTGTGCCGGGGAAGTTACAGGTGTTTATATACAAATGCTAGAAGTGTCCGAGGTAAAATTGGGGAGCTGGAATGTTTAGTGTTGGGCGAATCCATAGACATTGTGGGCATATCAGAAACTTGGTGGGATGAGGAAAATCAGTGGGACACGGTGATTCCTGGATATAAATTATATCGGAAGGATAGGGAGGGAAGGGTTGGTGGTGGGGTGGCTCTATATGTCAGAGAAGGTATACATTCCAGTAAGATTGAGAAGGTAACTGAATTAGATTCGCTTCTGGAAATGCTATGGGTTGAAATTACGGGCCCAAATGGAAACTTAACTGTGGGAGTTTGTTATCGCCCTCCAGATCAGAAAATAGAGGAGGATTATAAAATGATGACAGGATTAAAGATGGCTGCTAAACAAAAAAACTGTGTTGTAATGGGTGATTTTAACTACCCACACATTGACTGGGCCAATGGGTGTTCGAATCGGGGGAGAGAAAGTGAGTTTCTAGACTGTCTCAATGACTGTGCTATGGAACAGATGGTTACAGAACCTACTAGGGGAGAGGTGATCCTGGATTTGGTCCTCAGTAATGCTGAAGACCTGGTGAGAGATGTAAATGTGATTGCACCACTTGGGAACAGTGACCATAATGTTATTGAGTACAACATATGTATAAATAGGAAATTGCCAAATAAGACCAACACAGCCATGTTTAACTTCAAAAGGGGTAACTTTTCTGAGATGAGGGGGTACGTGAAGAAGAAACTGAAAGGGAAAGTAAAAAAGGTCAAAACACTTGGGGAATCTTGGAGACTATTTAAAACTACAATCCTGGAAGCTCAAATTAAATATATACCGCTGGTTAGGAAAGGCACAAATAGGTTTAGGAAAAGGCCAGCATGGTTAACAAGCAATGTAATAGAAGCTGTAAAAGGTAAAAAGGATTCTTTTAGGCAGTGGAAAACTAGTCGGAGTGAGGTTGATAAAAAGGAGCATAAGCTGTGGCAAAAAAAGTGCAAGTCTGTGATCAGACAGGCAAAAAGGGAATATGAGGAGCATATTGCAAAGAACATAAAGAAAAACAATAAACAATTCTTTAAATATATTAGAAGTAGGAAACCAGCTAGGGAGGCAGTGGGGCCCTTGGATGACCAAGGCGTAAAAGGATTACTAAAGGGTGATAGGGAAATGGCCGAGAAGCTGAATGCGTTCTTTGCTTCTGTCTTCACTGTGGAAGATAAGAAGTGCATGCCCACTCCGGAAGCACTGACTTTGGGAGGGGATTTGAAAGACCTGAGTCACATTGAGGTGACGAGAGAGGAGGTTATGCGACTGCTAGATAATTTAAAAACTGATAAATCACCGGGCCCAGATGGCATACATCCAAGAGTTCTGAAAGAACTCAAGTGTGAACTTGTAGATCTCCTCACAAAAATATGTAATCTGTCATTAAACTCTGCATCTGTTCCTGAGGACTGGAAGGTAGCTAATGTTGTCCCCATCTTTAAAAAAGGTTCCAGGGGAGATCCGGGAAATTACAGGCCAGTCAGCCTGACGTCAATACCGGGTAAGTTGGTGGAAACTATTATCAAAAATAAAATTAGTGGGCACATTGATGACCAAAAGCTGATGAGGAAAACTCAGCATGGGTTCTGTAAGGGAAGATCTTGTCTCACCAATCTGTTAGAGTTCTTTGAGGGAGTGAACAAACAAGTGGACAAGGGAGACCCGATAGATATTGTTTATCTTGACTTCCAGAAAGCTTTTGACAAAGTTCCTCATCAAAGGCTCCTAAGTAAGCTCAGTAGCTATGGGATAAAGGGCCAAGTCCTCTTGTGGATCGAAAACTGGCTAATTAATAGGAAACAGAGAGTGAGTATAAACGGGCACTTCTCACAGTGGAGGGTGGTGAGCAGTGGGGTGCCACAGGGGTCGGTATTGGGTCCAATGCTTTTTAACTTGTTTATTAATGATTTGGAATTGGGATTAAGCAGTGAAGTGGCTAAATTTGCAGATGACACGAAATTGTTCAGGGTGGTGAAAGCCAGAGAGGATTGTGAGGCACTCCAAAGGGATCTGTCGAGGCTAGAAGAGTGGGCATCCATGTGGCAAATGAGGTTCAATGTAGCCAAGTGCAAAGTAATGCACATTGGAACCAAAAATCCAAAATATAAATACAAGTTGATGGGGTCTGAACTGGCGGAGACTGACCAAGAGAGAGATCTTGGAGTCATGATAGATAACTCACTAAAAACGTCAGCACAGTGTGCGACTGCCATAAAAAAAGCTAATGCTATGCTAGGGGTTATTAGGAAAGGGATTGAAAACAAATCAGCCGGTATCATAATGCCTCTGTATAAATCGATGGTGAGGCCTCATTTGGAGTACTGTGTACAGTTCTGGTCGCCACACCTTAAAAAAGATATCATAGCACTGGAAAAAGTACAGAGAAGGGCAACTAAAATGATTAAAGGGTTGGAACACTTTCCCTATGAGGAAAGATTGAGGCGCTTGGGGCTCTTTAGCCTGGAGAAAAGACGACTGAGGGGAGACATGATAGAGGTTTACAAGATAATGCACGGGTTAGAGAAGGTAGAGAAAGATGTGTTTTTCTCCCTTTCTCACAATACAAGAACTCGTGGGCACTCTATGAAATTATTGAGCAGTCGGGTTAGAACAGATAGAAGAAAATACTACTTTACACAAAGGGTGATAAACACATGGAATTCGTTGCCACAGGAGGTGGTGGCAGCTACAAGCATTGCCAGCTTCAAGAGGGGACTGGACAAATATATGGAGCAGAGGTCCATCAGTGGCTATTAGCCACAGGAGATAGATGGTATTCTCTTTGTGGGGAGGTGGTGCTCTGTTGTCTTGGTGCTGGAAGGAAGGCAGTGGGAGGGCATCTGGTGTCCTGGCCTCACTGACAGTCCTTTAGATGGCACTGGATTTCTAGCCACTGTGTGTGACAGAATGTTGGACTGGATGGGCCACTGGCCTGATCCAACATGGCTTTGCTTATGTTCTTATGTTCTTATGTTGCCTTGTATGGACTTGTATGGACATTTGTGAATGGATATTTATGAATTTGTTATATTGTGGGAATATTTATGAATTGTCAGCACTTTGCACTTTCAATTGCACTTATAAATTGACTCATTGTATTATAAATGGCATGAAATTGATTCTTTTGTTCCCTGTGGGATTCACCTCCCTCCTTTTTGCATCATGTTTCAAGTCTCAGCAGAAAGAAGCGCAAGCACCGTGAAAAAACTTACTACAAAGTATATCAATATATATGCAGTGAAACAGTATATCCAAAAGTATCAATAAACATTCCAAAACAACAGGCTTGTAGTACGATCATTTACAAATCACATATGTATCATACGGCTGTGCAAAAAAACTCAGAGGCAATCTCATACATGTGTATCATATAGGTCACATAACATTTAAGAACGTCTTATAATACAATGAGCTCAATAACAGTAAACATAGACATGAAGTGACCAGTGCTTCCAATACAAAGTGCCAGTGCCACAAGAAAGACAAGTCAATATAAGACAAACGACTTCGTGTATGAGATTGCCTCTGAGTTTTTTTGTGCAGCCATATGATACATATGTGATTGAAAATGATCGTACTACAAGCCTGTTGTTTTGGAATGTTTATTGATACTTTTGGATATACTATTTCACTGCATATATACTGATATACTTTGTAGTAAGTTTTTCACGGTGCTTGTGCTTCTTTCTGCTGGTCTTTCTGTGATTCTCTCTTGTTTCAAGTTTCAAGCAAATTGGATCACGGGGTCCAAGTATACAGGCCCCTGCACAAGGTGCTGCCAGCAATCTCACATCTCCATTGTTTCCTATGGGGGAAACAATTCCAGTGCTTTCTCCAGTGCAGAGAGGCCCAAAGCCAAACACTTGAAAACAACCACTTGCCAAAAGCCTCCAAATGCAAATGGAACCAACAAGCCAGACAAAACCAACATCAAACCAGAGAATCCCAGCAGAACAACAGACCAATACAGCAAACCCAATACAATCATTGGCACATCCGAGAATCCAAGCCAAACCAACCCAGCAAACTGGTACCAAAGCAGCCAGCCAGACCTGCCAACACACTCACACACACACTGTCACTTCCCTAAGGCAGGACTCAGAAAGCGAGAGAGGGGGCAGTTTTGGGCACCCAAGTTCTCTTCTCTCTGCAGTCTGCAGCCTATACTGTCACTGGCTCACAGAACCACCCCCAGAAGCTATATCTGCCCTTCATAGCTAGCATTCTTTGTTTCCTCCTACCCCTGTGATGGAGAAATGCAACACCAATACATCATGAACGAGCTTCATGTTCGGTATTTTTGTGGGTTCTACTTGTTTTAATTGAGATACTCGTCTACTTTGCTATCATCTCTTGTTCCAATGATGTGTATAGGAGGGTTTCTTTATTAAAGTGGCAAGAACAACATTTTGAAATTGTATTTATTTATTTTCTAGTCAGAATTGTGCTAATAGGTGCTGAGCTCCATCAACACCCTGCCCCCATGCCTCACAGTAACTAGGGTTCTGTTGAGGGGTTGCTGTTTTTTAGTCTATAATTTGGAATGTGGGTTTTATATGGTGCCAATCAAATCAGATGAGTTCCCTGATGTTTCTTTCTACTGCTGAGTTTTACGTTTGAGGGGAAATGCTTTTCCCAGACTTTCCAATACAGACTGAGGGAATGCAGGTTTAAGTATGTGCTCATTTCATTTGCTGTCAAAGCCCAAGGTGGGGTAATCTGAGAAAGACTCAACCATTTCTCATTGCTGAGAGGTCTCTCCCCATGCACAATGGCAGCCTCCAAGGCTGCTTTGCCCAGGATGCTCTTCTGTTCCACCAGAAGCTCAAGTATGGTGCCTGTGGGATTCCAGGGAGTGCCAACAGTGCTGATTAGGCAGTGCTCTGGCACACCCATCAGCCCCTGCTTCTAACACAGCAGATGAGTGGCCTACACACTGCACAAAAAGTGATTCATGAGATTCCAGCAGGTCTGGACAGCAGACCCTGCAATTTAAGTGTCACAGCATCTAATCTGGGATTATCTGCACAACCTAAACCCAGGGCATCCCTCGCTTCCAGGTAAAGGAAGTAAGTCATGCAGTAAATGTTCTTCAAGCCCAAAGCTTCTGCTGCTGTCCTAATGTTTGTGCCTTTGCCTATCACTATGGAGCTCATGGATACATCCCTGCCTACTCATGCCACTAACTGCTTCTTGATGGTAGCAGAGATGTTGGCCAGCATGTGCATCCCTTCCAGTATTTTAATGAGGAGCAAAGTCTGGCAACAGCTGGTCCAATGTTCACTCGCACCCTGCCTATCACTGGCTGCCCACTCCCATACGGAACATACTCAGGTTGGCACCACTGCAGTCAGGAAGAGGTACACATACTGCAGTGAAAGGCAGGACCAAATGGTGGATATGAAGTGCATGACTCTCCCCAAAGCGTAGGACAACTGTGCCATCATATGGTCCCTGGCAACCCTAAACAGGGAGGGAACCACAGTCCTGCTCAGCATGGTGTGATCGAAGTTCATGTACAGGGATAGGCATCTCAGGCAGCTTGCAGAATCCGGCATCCACAACAATAGAAAAGGGCTGACCATCTATAACAATCATCTAATTATTGAGAGTTATGAGTCCCTCTGCCCTACGCACTTCTGCCTACCCTATCACATGCTAATGCCAGCACACCAAACATCTCAGGAGAGCCAGTTTGGTGTAGTGGTTAAGAGCACGGGACTAATCTGGAGAATCGGGTTTGATTCCCCACTCCTCCACTTGAAGCCAGCTGGGTGACCTTGGGTCAGTCACAGAGCCAAGCTGCAAGTGACGAATGACACTTGCCTGGCAAGTGAACAGACTCACGTGTATTCCACTTGATCAAGTGGAGCGCAAGTGAATGGCAAGTGAGCAGGGAGGAATACACGTGTCTGTTCACTTGCCAGGCAAGTGTCATTCGTCACTTGTAGCTTGGCTCACAGTTTCTAGGAGCTCTCTCAGCCCCACCCACCTCACAGGGTGTTTGTTGTTGTGGGTATAATAATGACATACTTTGTAAACTGCTCTGAGTGGGTGTTAAGTCGTCCTGAAGGGCGGTATATAACTACTGTGGTGGTGGTGGTGGTGGTGCTTGCTGCAGCAGGTGGTGGTGGTGGTGGTGGTAGTGGTGGTGCTTGCTGCAGCAGGTGGTGGTGGTGCTTGCTGCAGCAGGTGGTGGTGGTGGTGGTGGTGGTGGTGGTGCTTGCTGCAGCAGGTGGTGGTGGTGGTGGTGGTGGTGGTGGTGCTTGCTGCAGCAGGTGGTGGTGGTGGTGGTGGTGCTTGCTGCAGCAGCAAGCACCAACATCACTACAAAAAACTAGCCTTAAAACTTAGTCAAGCTGGTGGTGCTTGCTGCAGCAGGTGGTGCTTGCTGCAGGGGTGGTGGTGGTGCTTGCTGCTGCAGGTGGTGGTGGTGGTGGTGCTTGCTGCAGCAGCAAGCACCAACAGCACTACAAAAAAACTAGCCTTAAAACTGAGTCAAGCTGCAGGTCTGCTTTCTGTCCTCTTTGCCCATGCTCAGAGAGTCATGGAGGGCTGTAAGAGAATTAGCATCATTGGGCAGACAATTCTAGTGCTCCCCCTAACATCTTATCCTGCTGGCTAAGAGAGTTGCCTCCTCCCTACCCCATCCTGTTGTCTTCAAAACCTGTAAAATAGAAGAAAACACATCCAGAAACATTAAAATACAAGCCCCAAATATTCCCTAAAATATTTGGGATCCAACTACTGGTATTTCAAGATACCCGAATATATCCAAAAATATCAATAAGGTTTTTTCCAGATATGTATTCGAAACAGAAATATCCAGTTACATGCCCTTTGGTGCTTGATAGAGGCAAGGGGAGTATTTTGACCAGGAAGAGCCTAAATGCCTTGGGCTCTACATTATTTTATTCTACATCCGCCACAGTCTTTAATATCAACCAAAACACACAAAAAATCTTGGTACATTAAGGCAGAGTTTTAGCTGTATGATCTCATCATAGTGGATGGGAAGAAAGAACTAGAAAGAATTAATTAGATGAGAAAGTAATGATTTAGAGAGATCCTGTATCATCAATATCACCATTATTATTAAGAAGATTTTTACACTGCTTTTCTGCCCCAGCAAGGCCACCAAGGCAGCTAACAAATTAAAAATACAGATTAAAATAATCTAAACACCATTAAAACCAGCACACAAATACATCACTAAAACAATTTAAAACCAGAGCTTAAAATAAATACAAAAGATAAAAACATATGGGAGAGAGGAGGGAATCACTGAGGGAATGCCAAGTGAAACAATAAAGTTTTCATCCACTGGCAGAGGACAGCAATAGAAGGGGACAGGCAAATCTCCCTGGGGAGAGAGTTCTAACATTTGGTGCCACAGCTGAGAAGGCCCTCTCCTCAGTTGCCACTTGCCTGACCTCAGATCAGGCACCTGAGGTAGGGCATCCAAAGATGACCACAGTGGTCAGGTAGGTCACCAGTATATATTGTCCCCAGTATACATCTTTTTTTCCCTATTTTTCTCCTCATAGCTTCCTATGTGCATTCAACATATTGCTATCACAGCTCCATGGAAATCAGCAACTTTGCATGCAACACCAAACCATCCTCACCCCTGACATGAATCGTATATGTACCCTTGTTTTCTTTTGGACATAACAGCATCATTTTCCTCTCTGCTCCAGATCCCACACTCTGCCCCTCATACCTCATGATCCAACAGATCAACTTCTAGCTGGAGTGTGCTTTTCAGAGCAGCAGCCACCACTTGTTTCCGTTTGAACAGAAAAGACTTTTCCTCTTCACATAGATCAAATCCCAAACGCATATCAAGGTGTTCTGAGCTACAACGTATGTAAGAAAATAGATAGTACATCTTTCAGTGACTACAGGATCAATATACCACATTTACAAATATCAAGTCCCTTATGTACAAGTGACCATTCACATGTAGAGTGAAATGGAATTACCCGAGAACTGGAAAACTACTGTGACCCAACAACTTGTGCTTTGGGGTAGAAATATACAGAGAACTGTTTTAATAATTCTCTGGTAGCACAGAGGATTGAAGCGCTTTGGAAGATCAATAAATGAGTGATTTTACAAGAGTTGTGATTGCCAAGACTTTTATTTTGTTGTGATATATGTCTATATTTGAGTTGGAATGAAAAATTTTGCTTGACTCTCTCAATGTGTTGCCATAGCACAAAAGCAATGGCAACCAAGGTTAATGCTAGAATCTAAGCTATATATCTTTTTGGATTGCAAACAGTATGAGTACCACAGTGTTTTGTATTAACCTGTGTCCTCTGAGCACATCAAAAAGTCATTCTTTGGGTTTTTGCAAAGTGTGTAGATTTTTTAAGGAAACACTGGAATGCTGCTGAATGTCATGAGTTTACTACTGTCCATAAGGGTGGGACAGTGGCCTTGAATCAAGGAATGCCTGTTGCCTTATCACATGGCATTGCTATGGTGAAGCCCATGTATAGAAATAGAGAAATATTTTGGTTATACATAATTAAACATTTTGCATTTTTTTATTTCCTATAATAATAACAACATTCTATTTATATACCACCCTTCAGGACAACTTAATGCCCACTCAGAGTGATTTACAAAGTATGTCATTATTATCCTCACAACAATAATCACCCTGCGAGGTGTGTGAGGCTGAGAGAGCTTCTAGAAGCTGTGACTGACCCAAGGTCACCCAGCAGGCTTCAAGTGGAGGAGTAGGGAATCTTGTTAAACCTGTGTACGTTTTGTAGGAGGCAGCCTTTATAGATAGTGATGTGACTAGCTGCATAATCCCTAGGCAGGGGGTAGTTGTGGTCTTGGCATCTGATCATTGAGAATCAGTCTGCCTTAAATAGTAACTTATTTTAGAAATATAGATATCTCCTCAAAGGGTCTCAATTGTTACGAAATTGGTTGCTCAAGCAACATGTTGGGGGTTGGAGCCTGCTCAGATGAAAGGAGTGTGTCTGTGGCCATTTTCACACGCGCCCTGGGAGATCGCGCAAACTCACAGCATGAAGCGTATTCCTTGCACGATCTCCCGACACGATCCCCTTTAATGGCCCGATGACGTCAGAAAAAGGGCCATTAAATGGGATCGTGCTGAGAAATTGCACTAGGAAGATGCTTTTATGGCGTGAGTTTCGCCCAATCTTCTGGGCGCCTGGCCGTGTGAAAAGGAAGTATAATTTGGATTCTAGAAGGGACAAAGAAAGGGGCAGATAAATTCTGCTGAACAGCAGAGTCTGGGGGAGCATGATCTCTCTGTCCATCAAGCTAGACATGCAGATTTTTAAAGAGTTCTCTAGACCCAACTCGGGTTCCCGACAGCTACACAGCCACTGTGGAGAATAGCTATTTAAAAATAAATGAAACCCAAACGGTCTCAGAACGCCGCTGAGGGGGGAGAAAGGGCTCCTTCCTTCGCCTTCAAGCTGTTTTCCAAAACAGCGAGTGTGGGGGGGTGTCTCTGCTTTTGCTGCTCCACCTGGATTATTCGATACATGTGGAGCAGTAAAAACAAGGGAATACCCTCCCCCCTGTGCTATTTTGACACAGGAAACAGCTTGGGGGGGAGACAGGAGCCCCCTTCCTTCCCCTGCAGTAGCATTCTGAGGCTGTTTGGGCTCTCCTTTATTTTTTGACAGCCATTCCCCACAGATGCTGCGCTCTTTAAAAACCTACACACCTAGCTTGACCCTGAGGATCTGATGTGAGGTAGTGTGGGATTAGCAAATTTATATTAGTAAAGACTATGGATTAATCATATAGCAATAATATTAAGCTAGCAAGAAGCATAAGATGGATTCTTTATGTTTTAAAGTAACTGGTCTCTGCCTTTAGCCACCCCCCACCCCTCTTCTCCCTAGCTGTACATGGAAAGAGAGAACGTCTATCCTTGAAGATAGATAACTGGACATTCCTGCCAGTATATGAACAGGGCAGAGCCAGAAACAAAGGGAGAATTATAAGTTCCACCCCCTTCCCCCTTTTAGAGAAGAGAGTTTGTGTAGAAAAGTAACCAGATATGGAATGAAGGAAGATGCTGCTATGGAAACCAAGAAAGGATGACAAATGATGTTGTCCGAGACTGAAAGGTGGACAATAGTCCAATCTAAAGGTGTAAAAGAGATCAGGTGCCTTATATGTTGAATGTGACTTTCGTTTCTCCAAAATGATGTCACAAGCCCTTAAAAGTAACATGTGCTCCTTTGTTCTGGGGTACATTCTGAGCTCATCTTGTAGCCTGTACCTATATTTGCAAATATACTTTTTTTCACAACAGCCCTTATCTGTCTCACCTCTTCTGTCCAGTGAATTGGAGGAGCAAAAGGGGAAGCACTTTTTGTGTTACAGATTCTGGCACCCCAGATGGGACATCTCCAGTGCATCCTAGCTTCAGTTGCGGAGTAAGAACTCAGCTGACATCCTGAGAAATGTGCGCACTTTCCCTTTGTTGCCCTGTAGAAGTGCCTCTGTGCCTTCATCTCTGCAGTACCCATAATTAAAGAAAATACTACAAAACACCAAAAGCCCCCAATACTCTACCCTCCAAAGGGAACCAACACTGACAATCACTAAGCTCTGAAACATCTCACTGCTCAGACTAAAGCAATCTCTCACCTATAGTAAGAATTACAACTGCAGTTTAGCAAAGCTTTGCCACTGGATACTATTCAGTATATAAATTGGCCTTCAGATGGATTGTATCCTTTAATGTTACATCATTCCAGACTTTCAATTTGCCTCTAACTTTGAATACACATATAGCATAACATTTCATTATAATGTAAAGACTTCTTTTCATGTGGGGAGAGTGTGGGGAGAATTTTAGGGGCAAAAGACAGAGGACAAAGAACATGGTCTGTAAAATCCTTTGCAGTTATGTTCACATTTTTTAAAAAAAACTTCTGGCAATATGCATGTAATCCCATATCCTTTTAGTAAATATATTGAATGACATAAAAATAAGGAATACCACCCCAATCATCAGTAATAGCTGCACTTGGAAAGCTTCCATTGTCCCACTGATTCTAGAAAAAGGAGACTGTGTCTATCTAAAGTCAACTTAACCCATTTCAACAAACTCATGAGATGGTTGTTCCCTTTATATAAATCCCTTTCATCCATGGGCTGCATTTCGGTATCCATCAACCCCACTGGATATACTGGATGAGATCAAAGAGATCAGCATGGAGCCCTATGCACCAGAATGCCATGCAATGGTGATGACCCCCTGCTATGCCCTGTCTTGGCACTTGTCTGGGCTGCCGGTGTATCCTCCAAGTCTCGAAAGGAAATATGGCAGCCAGACCAGGGTCTTCTTAACACAAAGGTTCAAGGTTTTGGTGTTAACCTACAAAGCCCTACGCGGACTGGGACCGACGTATCTGAGGGACCGTCTCTCACCATATGAGCCCCGGAGGACTCTCCGCTCTGGCGGAAAACATCTTTTAAGTGTCCCTGGCCCTAGGGAGGCCCGCCTGGCGTCGACCAGGGCCAGGGCCTTTTCAGTCCTGGCCCCGACCTGGTGGAATGCTCTGTCTTGCGAGACAAGGGCCCGGCAAGATTTGCTTGCATTTAGCCGGGCCTGTAAGACAGAGCTATTCCGCCAGGCATATGGCTAACGCCGGGCAGTGCCCGCCCCCCCCCCGTGAAGGGGGGGTTAAACCATCACCCCTATGCAAACACAGAGGCATGTATGAACCACTGGGCAGCATGAATTGTTATATTTAATGTTTTTAAATGTTTTTAAATGTATTATTTAATGTTTTTAAATGTTTTTAAACATGTTTGTATTTGTTATCCGCCCTGAGCCTGCGAAAGCAGGGAGGGCGGAATATAAATATAATAAATTAAATTAAATTAAATTAACTTTAGTAAATGATAACCATGTTGCCTTTTGTACTGCAATGAGGACACTCCAGAAAAACAACAGAGCCTTGGCAGCATACATATACATTCAAGGAGCCTTTTTTTCCAGGAAAGCAATACTTTACCAAGCCTTTGTGTGCATCTTCAGTTCCAGAGCAGAATCCTGAAAATGAAGAATTTCAACAAATCAATACTTAAGGCACTTAAAAATTACAGGATTCACTTTCTTTAGGATAAGTTACCAGATAGGTTCTTCTTAACCAAAAATGCCACAATATGAAATACCCTTGTTGTTCTTCTTGGTTTTTACAAACACACCCTAGATGGTGAAACAGATCAATAGCCTTACAAAATCCTTCTTCAGAAAACTGTCAATGCCTTTCCATTCAACATTGACAGACCGGTAGGACAGAGGAATGACTAGGCTACCTGAAAATTCAGTGCCATTTGGATTAACAAAGGCATCCCAGATGCCTGGATTGACTCCACCATAGGAAATAACGGACCCAAAAATTTCAGATTTTTTTTTTTTTTTAAACAGATTTCCAGAATGGCAGTGGCCCTTCTTGAAAATGTGAGTATATGAAATTGGTGTGTTCCCCAAAATCTGGATCTAAAATCATGATTTTTTAATCAGTATGTATTAGCCATATTTATGGATAATAATGGTTTTTTTTAAAAGAGCACACCTCTAGCTTGTTTTGAAGCAACTTTGCTTGTTTTGTACTGGCCCTTTAATATTAGTTTCTGTTCACTCTGGCCATGACATTACTGAATTGGCCTGCATTTAGTTGTTTTCTCTTCTTTCCCAACAGTCCCTTTAATTGGTCATTTGTTCTTTGAAATTGCTTATCCATCAAGCAATGATAAAAATTAAATATATTCAAAGTTTATGATTGCAGAAACCTGCTTAATTATTCCAACACCTTGTGTAAAAGAAAAATGCTATGTATTAATTTGTGTACACAGCCATTTTCGGAGGCTTTGGTTCAGAGGCTTTTCTGCCTTTTGCTGGGAGGGTTTTTTTTTTGCTTTTTCCCTTCCTTGCTTTCCCCCTTGAGAGGCCTCTTTATTTCTCTCTGTTAATTGTTGTGGGAAAATTTTGGAGTTTGGCTCTGAAAGACCCAGGCCCAAGCAGCATTCCATCTAGAAATTACAAGCAGCAGTTTAAAACTCCCCAAAGCGGAGGGTTTTTTTTTCTCTACTCCTCTTCAACCCCCTCCCTTTCTCTTTCCTTAACTTTCGGTTTTCCCTTATCTCCTTTTACAAAGCAGCCTGCTAAGGAATGTGGTACATTTGGCACACTATAAAGGATAGGGGGAAAAAAGCAAGGTCGTAGGCCTGAACTAAAAAGTCACACACAGGGCCGGCGCCAGAGGTTTTAGCGCCTGCGGCGGCGGGCGCACACGCGCCCCACGGGAGGCGTGATGATGTCATCGCAGATGTCATCACGCACCACAGGGGGGCTGGGCTGCGCGTGGACCGCCAAGCGCAGAAGCTGTGGGCTGCTGCTGGAGCAGCGCGTGGAGGCTGCCCCGTGCGCCGCCCCAGCAGCAGCTCACAGCTTCTGCGCTCGGCTGGGGCGGAGGAGCGCGCAGCTGAGCTGGCGTGGCTGGCTACAGCTGCTGCTGCAGCCAGCCAGCCAGCCAGCTCCGTGCTGCTGCCGCCGCGCGCCCCAGCTGGGCGCAGAAGCCGCGAGCCGCTGCTCGAGCGGCGCACAGAGACTGCACCCGGCTGAGGTGTGTGGCGGCGGCGGCGGCAGCAAGGGGCTGGCTGGCTGGCTGCAGCAGTAGCTACAGGCGGCCCGGTCATGCCAGCTTCGCTGCGCGCGCCTCTGCCCCCAACGCCCCCTCCAGCGCCCCTCCAGTGCCCGCACGCCCGAGGCCACCGCCTACCTGGCCTCCATGGGCGCGCCGGCCCTGGTCACACATGCGCACAAGCCATTACGTTTCACTGCACATTTCTGCTGACTTCAGCAACGAATTCCTAAGACTATCTTGCAGAGAAGGCTATAAGGTAAACAAGTCTTTTTGGTTGCCCTGGATCAGGTCCATTAGCCAATGGGATCACTCCAGTAGTGACAACACACAGCCCATTGGACCACTATATAAGAGGGTTACAAGCCACTGTAAAGGAGAGAGGGCTCTGGACTCGGAACCTGGGAGTCTAGAGGCGCTACCTGCCCACGTGGAGCCTGGACGGCTGAGGACCAGAACATCAGAGTGTCCCAGCCAAGTAGCCAGGGGGGCTCTCCCTTTTAGGGAGCCTCGCTGCTGCACTTCAGCTCCAGCCCAAGGAATGCCCAGGTTTTTCTATAGTTGTCTTAGATTTAAGTGTTAGAATATAAATTGCCTGTATTCATCTAGTGTTTTAAGTGTTAAGTGATTCTTAGGATTTTAGAAGTTAAGTTGTAAGCTGTAAAGTTGAGTTGTATTCCATTTGTAGCAAACTGCTTTGTGTTTCATTTTACCCTGCTTCAATAAACCCTTCTGCTTTAGCATTATATTGTGTAAGTGTTAAGTACCCTTAAAGGTGGGAGACAAAAGGCTTACCCCAAAACCAGGACGACTGGCTATGGAAAACCATAAGAACGAACCCCAAAAAGAAAGAGCTAACTGGCAGGCTCCGGTCAGGGAGGGAGTAGGAGTCACAGGGGAAAGGGCTGCTGGCAGGTCCCTGGGATCCCCCTGGCACTAGTTTCTCTCTCCCCATAAAAATTCCCACCATATTAATAAAGTTACTTTTGGTTTTGCAGCCTCTGTCCTTGAAGATAAGACAGTCTAGCTGGTACTTAGTCGAGCCTCCATAGCTGAGTCCTCCTGAGCTAATTGGCTAACAATTTGCACCTGCAGGACTGGGGTCTATGCCAAGGACTGCAGCCATGTCACATAACCTCTTCTGCACATAGACATCTACTTTCAGATGATGTCAGCAGTTGTGACCTGATTGGCGGTTCTGGGCCTGCATCACTCTGGTCTCAAATGGCAGAAATTTGGTTACTGAAACATGGAGTCTGAGCTTGTGGTGGATTCAGTAACAACAACTGACTCTCTCCCTGCTTCATGTCTGGCTCAACCTAGAGTGATGCGGAGGCACCCATCTTTGACTTGCTGTGCTGCTTGACTAGTTTGACTCTTGTGACTAAAGCTGTGGCTTTTACACCTGAGATACCAACTTGTTTTGCCTTTGATTAACTACTGTGGTAGGTATTAGATAAGTGCTTATTGCTTTAGGCTTTTTTGTTTTATTCTCTCACATTCTCTCTTGTGAGTTTAAATAACCTTGTACCTTAATAAAACAATTAAACTTTCTTTTTGTGTGGGTTTTGTGATTCTGAAGCCTCAAAGCTATAAAATCATTTGTTGAACTCACCCTGTGAATGCTCGAGAACTACCTACCTAGAATAATATTTTGTTTTGTGAACTCTGCTTGCAAATCGCTCTTGCAAGGCAGACTTCTATTTGTTAATCCCCTTATAGATTCTGGAGCTTTGCCCCTTTTCTCCTTTGCCTTGGGGTAGTAAAAAGGAGCTGGTGGCAGCCTACCTGGGCAATTGTGAGATTTTCTCCTTTTGCCCATTTGTAATCCCATGTGATACTGGTTTACTGGGCAGCCTGTGCCTCCTCCACTTAGTTGGGTTGAGACACAGGGGCCCCGTATGACACCTTGGTTCAGAAGACACGGTGTCCTCAGAAGAAGATCAGTTTTATATTTCGATTAACACTTTCTAGGATGTTAATTATGACAACTTGTCAATGAACTGTCTTCATATATTACTGTGAAGCACATCATATTTTAACAGTCACATGCAATGATGCTGAAACCAAAGCTTTCTGAGATTATTCGTTTACAGCACTAAATTGGCTCTTTTGAGATCCATCCCACTGGATATAACTGGGACAGTTAAATACCATTAAGGAGTCTGTGACTGAAGCACTTACCGCTGACACAGGAAGAACTACTTTCACTTCTTGTCCTGGAGAAAGAAATTTCAGAGGCATAGTCAAGGATGCAGAGTTCTGTTTATCTTGTTCCCCATTACTTGAGCAATGCTAAAAAGTGATTAGATGTTCATTATTTAGAAAATACATATGCTCATGGCAGCTCATAAAATAAAACAATACAATAAAATAATATTTTTAAAAACCATAAGTACACTATTCATCAGCATAAAAAACACTTTTAAAAGATGGAACTCCTATAAAATAATAGTTTGTCCTGGTGCCTAAAGAACAGTAAGATAGGTGTCAGACGAGCCTTGTGGAAACAGGCATTCCCATGCCAGTTTCTGGTCCTCATCTGCCTCATCTCTGCCCAATAAGGGCTTTGGTCTTATCTGATGGGCTTGACAGCATAGGAGGATTATATAGGCCGTTTTCACACTGCTTACCAGCCACAGAACATTGTGCAAAGCTCCTGGAACAGCAGCATCTTCCTGGCACAATTTCCCAGCATAACTCCAGTTCTCGCGCGAAATCGCACCAGGAAGACACTGTTGTTCCAGGAGCTTTGTGTGATCTTCTGCAGCCAGTAAGCAGTGTGAAAACGGCCATAGTCATAAAACATAAGCATAGAGTTTTTTAAAATATAGCAATCCTAAGAAAAAAATCTCAGTATTGCAGCTTTGAGATCCAAACCTGACTCAGCTGTAAGATAAACAATCTAAATAAAAACTTGAAATTTTTGCATATAGAATATCATCAACTAATGGAAGTTTATTTATACACTGTTGAGATACACTTGCAGTTGATTTTACTAGGATTTTTAGATGAAAAAAACTTCGGGGCAAAAGTAATGTACTCAGCATTACCAAATTCTAAAATAGACCGAACCCTCTTAGCCTCCCTCTATAATATCAGATTGTTTGGACAAAGGAATGGGGAAACAGTCTGGATATAAGGTCCCAGGTGTTTTGAACTAGAACTCCCAGTAACATAGATGCCACATGCCAAGCTAAAAGCACTACCAAAGGTCTATGTAGTCCAGCATCCTATTTCCTACACTAGCAAACCAGATGGACTGAAAGGTCCACAGACAAGGTATGGAGACAAGCATTCTCCCCAGCTTTTGCTCATCTAGCAACCAGTATTCAGCTGCACATAGCTTCTGAACATGGAGGTTCCATTTAATCATTGTGGCTAATATTGATTGATAAACCTATCGTCCATGAATCTGTCTATTCTGCTACCTAGTTTAGCACTGTAACTACATTCCACAAGTTAATTGTACATTATGTGTCTGTCCTGAATCTACTGCACTGGGTGCACCTACATTCGAAGAACTAAATGGTCTTTATGTCCACTTACTCCACCACATGAACTTCTATCATGTCCACCATGCCACCACCAGTTATCTTTTCTATAATTCAAAAAGCCTCAAATGTACTAGCCTTTTCCAGTAAAAGAAATGCTCTAGCTCCTTTGTTGCCCTTTCCTTCCTTTCCTTAATCATGTTTGATGTTCTACAGTATCTTCTTTAGCTGAAGCCATCAGAACTGTACAGAGTACATCACTATCTGTAAACAGCTGTATAATGCTCTATAAGGGCATTATAAAATGGGCATCACACAGAAGGGTTGATTGTACAATGAACCAAAACAACCTTACACACACCTGTACATGGAAATGAGGATGGAATGGACAATTAAAAGAATATGATGAGACAAAGATAAGAACATGATGGGACAAAGAAGGGTAATGATCCCCTTCTTAAAGAAAATAATTGGATGAACAGGAAGAGCAGGAAAAGTTTGTCACTTCTCCTAAGAATGGGAGGGGATGCCTTTGATCAGTGAGAAAATGGTGTAAAAGACAAAAGCAGCACATACACTAAGCAAATTTTCCCAGCTTATGTTCTCAAATTTTATTACATCTTCTTCCAAGTCCTACCCTTCATCTCCCCCTCCTTTTTTTTCCATTCCTGATATTTGAATTGCTTTGCTTCTTTCATTCCCCTCTTTCAAATTATTTTTATTGCTTTACTGCTTTGGGGATATTTTTGGAGGCTTCTCTTCTAGAAAGATTTCATCTAAGAACTCTAGCGGAAAGAAAAGTAACTATGCAAACAACATTAGAGGAATATAGAGTAATTTATAGGTGACAGAGTTCCATCCATTCAAGTCAATGGCTTAGAACAGTATAACTCTCTTTAGTGTTGCACTTTTAGAAGGCTTCGTTTACACCTTTTGGTTAAATGGGTTGGAGGTAATTAGGAAGGTAGGCTATTATACAGCTTATTACTATGCATTTGTTATATGCTTTTATAATTTCTTTGTACTATCCATGTGTCATATTTGTTTGTGTGCCTGTGTGTGTGCACACGTGCACACGTGTGTGTGCATGCAGATATGTTTTATTTGGATGTTTCTTCTGTTTATTTCATGGTTTTGTTTATCTATGGTTTTTAGGTGCTCTCCTTGAAATCCATTAGAAGTTTGTTCCTTTATCCATTGGCCATGCACTATTTATTGTGTGTGTGTTTTCTTTTCATGAGAGCTTTTTTGATATTATGTTATTTATTTTCAAGTTTGTACTTTGTACTCAATAAACCATTTCCCTTTATTTTAGTCCAATGACTGAAACTGTGTGTGTATCATACTGATCAGTGCTTGCCCACTGGAACAAGTTAGTAAGATCTCTAAGCTACTTTTTTGCAGTTGACTGTTAGGAGATGGTTTCACGTGGGTAGCGATGTTGGTCTGTAGAAGAAGAGCAAGATTCAGGTCTAGTAGTACCTTAAAGAACAACTAGATTTCCAGGGTATGAGTTTTCAAGAGTCAATGATGAAGGAAGCTCTGACTCTGAAAAGCTCATATCCTGAAAATCTAGTTGGTCTTTAAGGTGCTACGAGACCCAAATCTTGTTAGAAGATTGGAAGAGAAGAAGCACATCCAGCTGCCACAGTGGCTTGTACCACTACGAGTAGAGGAAAGTACACTTTTGTACATTTTTGCTTTCAGACTTTTTTTCAAGGTGCAAATTTTCTCGATCACAGTTGTTACCTGCATATGAGCATTTAATTCTGTTTCCCAGTATGTCGGGTAATGGAAGTGAAAGGACTCTATCAATCCAGACTCCAAAGCCATTTTCCATGTATCTTCATATGATCCTTTCACTCTCAGTTCAAGATTATTTTCTTCTACAAAGAGAATCCCAAAGAAGCTCACATAACTCTGCTATTATCTAGAAACCAGCCTTTATATTGCCCATCCAAATGAGTGTCAAAACAAAACAAGCCAGCCTAGCACATCAAACTTTATAATCAGAAGCAAGGAAATTTATCGTTGCTGTTCCAAACAGCAGTTTAATATTAAATAATTTTATGTTCAGTATGCTACAGAAGATGGACCCAATGATCTCAGTGTTCCTACATGTGGACAGTGGTCTTCTTCTGTTGATTGTCTTTAAAAAAAAGAGGAAAAGGTTGTTCTCTTCCAAATGCCCGACTGCCTTTGCTTACCTGTCTGAAAGTAATCAGATTAAACAGCACAGTCTATCTATGAATCACTGCCTTCATTGTGGGGCACCCAAGTCCTTTCACCTCACACTGATTTCTCAACTAATCATTCACTAGAGGCTCTGCTGTGATTGGAATTGCTTCAAAATACATACACTTTAAGATAAAAATTCTTTTTCTACAAAATAAAATAGAACTGGTAGTTACTGTGGAAACCTCCTGCCCACTCCCAAAAGGAAGGGAAAGGGTTCTATCTATACAGAATTTTTGATTCTAAGAAAAGTGAGTACTGCTCTATTGAGAGAATAATCTGTATATGAACTTACCTTTTAAACACTTCAAACTTTTCTCCTTGACCACACAAACATTTAAACAGGAAAGTGGATGACACTGTTGAGAAATGAGCCAGAAACCAAATTATGAAAAATTCAAGTTACCAGAACTGTCAATCATGCAGTAAAAGCTGCCTTTGAAAGCTTTTCTTTGACATTCAGTTCCCAAAGCGTTCCCTTTCACTGCCCTCCAATTTCTTTCATCTGCATATAATTATAAATTCACCTTAAACTATGTTTCAAAAGCAGGGGTCCCCAACCTCTTTGAGTGAGCAGGACCTTTGGAATTTTATGGGGTGGACCAAAATGGTTTCCACAGGAGGCACAGCCAAACCCAAAATGGTTGCCTGAGGAGGCAACGCCAAATATAACACCTCCTTCCTTGCTTTGCAAAAGAATCCCACAAGAGGAACAAGAAGAAATGAAGGAAAACCCAAAGGGGGGTGTAGGGGAATAAAAATAAAGGAAATCCCAAGGGGCTAGTGGGGTGGAAGAAAGAGATGAGGGATTAAAAATAAATGAAGGGAAATACAAGGGGAACAGAACTGCATAGGAATGCTTACTAATCTTCCTGATCCTTCAGTAGCTACAGCCAGCTATGGCTGCTATTGCCATTGATATGAAGGCAGCCCATAACAAGGCCCAGCTATCAATGGTGCCTCCATTTTTTTGAAAAGCTTGGCACCAAGCAAATTACTAGTGGGTGCCTTTGCACCCACAGTTGCCATATTGAGGAAAACTATTTCAAATAAATGAAAAAAATCAGTCAGAAAAGTAAAAAACATTACCACCAGGACATCATTCGTAATTAGGCTTTCAAGATGATCCAGACTACAAAGAAAGGAGGAAAGCAGTTTTCACAGTTGTATTAAATACATATATCTTGACCAAAACCAGATGACACACAGGAAGTTCTATATATAGTGCCCCCAGAGTTTATTCTCTTTTAATAGTCAGAGATTTAGATAAGGACCACATCACGGGAGGAAAGGATTATATTTTCCCCACCCTACATATTGGCAAAACAACAACTGCGCATATACATGCATTGTCTGTAGTGGCCCTCACCCCATGGATTGGCCTGCCAGATTAGGTCAGGAAGGATTCCACACTTTTGGCTTTACACAAGATGTCACTTCTGGCACATATTTGTACCTGTGTCAGCTGAGGCCATTTTTAATTTGCAATAGAAAGATGGTGACCTGGCTGGCAAGTCCATGCAATCCACCACAGTCTCCTTCCTGCTCTCACAGCCAGGCAGAGGGCTGAGGGGCAATCTCTCTCTCCCTTAACCTGGCACGCTGGGGCAAGAAAGCAAGGACAACCTCCAGGCAAGGTGGCTGGCCAGCAAGTCTGCTCTCTAGGGCTGCCTCATTCCATGCCTGTACTGGATGGGGCCGTGTAGCTCTGTGTTAGAAAACTACAAATCAATTAAAAATGGCCTCAGCTGATACAAGTACAAACACATGCCAGAAGAAACATCTAGACAGGCTCTACATGTCAGGTGGGTAGCCATGTTGATCTGCAGTAGATGAGCAAGGTTCAAGTCCAGTAGCACCTTAAAGGCCAACAAGTTTTCCAGAGTATAAGCTTTCAAGGGCCAGACTTGGTATTTGGTATCTGACTCTCAAAAGCTTATACTCTGGAAGTCTTGTTGGTATTTAAGGTGCTAATGGACTTGAATCTTGCAAACATGTAAAACATACCACTGTTTCTTGTTTAATTTGTCATGTTTAGTACTGGCTGGTTTCAGATTTCTGCAACCCTAGTCCTATTACATTGTTTAATAGATTTCTCCTCATCCTATTGATTTTACTGATTTACATTATGTAAGCTATTTTGAGACTCAGTGAAAAAAGGTAGATTCTATATAACATAAATTACTGATTAAATATTTTTTCCTGCTTGAATGATTGCAAGTGGCCCCGGGCCAAACAAACAGGTCCTGATTAGAGATGGGCACAAACAGGGGGGAAAACTAACATGATGTTCATTGTTCGTTGCCATCCACGAACAGGGACTCACGAACAACCACGAACATGGCCCTGTTCACAAACATGTTCATGGTTGGCTGTTCGTGGGGCCCAGCAGGCTCTCCTCCAGCCATCATCCAAGTCAAGATCCCTACTGCACCACTTCCAGAAACCTAATATGAGCAGGCACCAGGAAAGGTACCAATAATAAATAATAGCTTGGCTCCAGAGCCTGGCAGCAGCCCTGCAACTTGAAGGGGTAGATCCCTACCGCACCACTCCCAGAAACCTTACCTGAGCAGGCAGCAGGAAGGGTACCAGTAATAAATAATAGCTTGGTCCAGAGCCTGGCAGCAGCTCTGCAACTTGAAGGGGTAAATCCCTATCCCACCACTCACAAAGAAAATTCAAGCTCCAATGCACTCTTTCTATCAAAATGCCAACAGCAGCTGTCTCTCCCTCTCCAAAGCCAGAGCTGGGAGCCCCCCTCTCCCCTGGTCTTTGTTCCCTTGTAACAAATTTGGAGATCCACACATGAAAGGAAGACCTGCCTATCAAGCTAAATTGGGCTTCGAGTGGGGTTTCCAGGGCAAGAGCAGGAGTTCAGACAGAGTTCAGACAATCCCTGCCTAAGTTGCCAAGGGAATTGATTGCAGGTGCCAGACTGTCTGGCTTGATGAAGAGCAACGAACGAGGCTTGCAACGACCACCTGTTCATTTAGAATGGGGCCTCATGAACAGCTTGTTCGCGAACAGCAGATTAGGCTGTTCGTGGCTTTTTTTTGTTCATATTGCTGTTCATGCCCATCTCTAGTCCTGATACAGACCTATATGTTTGGTCTGTTGGGGCATATAGCTGACTCACACTGTCATTTGGGGTTGAGAAAATTATTTGGACAAGGCAGAAGGTTTACCTGCTCCCCATGGCCCTAATACTAATTGAGACCCTGTGTGATGGTCATTTAAAAAAACACAAAGAACTCCAAACACATGAATCCCCCTTGTCTTACCTTGTTTGGCCCATAGGAATATGGTGAATGTAAACTAGATATGGCAGGGGTGGGTGGGCAGAGGGGCATGAACCACAAGTAGCAACAGGAAGGAATGCCACATTTAAACATTTTCAAACTGAAAACTATTAAGAGTGGGCAGAATTCAGACAAAGATAATTATTTAAAAGTTACTTTCATTTTAATGGAGATGTAAGAATATGCTCTCACCAATTTAACTAGGGCCTCTAAACAGTGCCTAATGTTAATTGTGGTGTATCTCTGCCATCTGCTGGATGCATTCGAATTTGCATTATGTCTGAATTAAAGCATTGCTAGCTGGTCTATTAGAAAGTATTTGTATAATAGCACTTTTAAAGAGGGTGGAACAGAAAACGGGAACATCAACATAATTGCCAGACTTCTAACTTAATTATCATATTAACTGGCCACTGTGTTAAATGCTGCACAGCAGTATATTAAGAATCAGTTAACATTTGCATTTTTGTAAATGTTACAAACATTTTTACCAGAATTACTGCATTTTTTAAAAAATGGAATTTATGAACATCCATACTTAGAGACAAATGAATTTTTAATTTGAATTTTCCTGTTCCTTTTCCTTGTTCCCTTCAATAAGCAGAGGATTGATGGCCTTGGGGTCAGGTAGCAATTTCTTCCAAAGCAGCTTGGCTAAGGATCCCAATTATGTTTTGCCATCTTCTGGGCATAGATTAAGGGTCACTGGGTGTGCGGGGGGAAGTATTTGTGAATTTCCTGCATTGTGAAGGGGGTTGGACTGGATGACCCTAGAGGTACCTTCCAACCCTATGATTGTATGATTCTATAACGAACATGGTATTTTTGCTACATCTTAAATATACAGCATACATAAAATCATATTAAAGTTCACGTACATGAAAGTCTAGTAGGACAGTAGAACAGGGCCTCTTCCCTAGAGAACAAAACTGGCTTGAGTAAAGTGACCCTAATCAAACTGCCTCAAGTAGAATTTACATTAAACCTCTATAACTAGAGCCATTATCAGGAATTTGCATAGGGAGGCATCTGCCAAGGCCCATATATTGGCAGTATACCACTGACTGGAGCCATATACTGGATGCCACCATTTTGTCTCGCTTGTGTGTATGGTCTAACACGCATAAAAAGCTAACTTCCTTAGATGTCTTGGAAAGAGAAGCAGCAGTCCCTGTCACCATAAAACACACCATAACATAAACTAGGTGAAGAAAAGGGACAGCCATTATCTGACAGGCCACGGGAAATCTACGCTGTTAAAACAACCCTAGATAAGCTTAGAAGAAAGTGAAAGTTAATGTTTGACAGATATAATAAATTTGAAATGAGTAAGGGATAAGGGACAAGGGGTTGGAAAACTGTTGGAAGTCAACAAAAGGGGGGGAAAGGGAGGGGGTTAGAACTGGGGAAATTAAAGGAAATTGACTGTAATGTACAATTCAATGATTTCTAATCCAATAAAAATTAAAAAAAAAAAACAACCCTAGAGCAAACTGATCCAAGCAGCCCCTGCAGTGCAGTGCTGCCACCACACTGCCACTATGGCCCAGGTCTGAAACAAGCAGCCCGTGTGGCACCACTAGCACCAGAAAAACTATCTGGCATACTTTGTTCCTGGTTACTAAAGGCCCTCCAGGGCCCTGCAGTCCACTAGGAACTGTGAAGAAAAGGTTCATTTAAGAGACGGGTGGGAAGGAACAATCAAAAAGAGCCTAAGAGAATTTATAGTTATCAGGCAGAAGAGATTCAAGCAGAAAGCCTGTCTTCAAATGGAGTCCTCTGGTTAACAATGTTAATAAAATATTGTTCATTATAGAATAAAGATGCCTACAAAATGTGCCAGTCAGAGAACACTACATGGTACCAGGAGTAGGGTGCATATTTACAAAGCAGGATACAACAGCTTAGAATCCCAAATATGCTGGATCGATGGTTCCCTGCCCCCAGCCACTGCTCCCCACCACCCACTGCTGCTTACCAGATCAGTGGGGGAAAAGAGAGGGGAAATGCAGGGAGGCAGGCTAGCTCCCCTCCTCCCGCCAGGAGAGCAACCCTATGTCATCAGCAGGGGAACAAGCATACAAGCATAGGTAAGTACTTTATTCTCCCCCAGCCCATGCATCCCCTCCCTCCATTTTAGGTTGAGGGGACCTGACAACCCTGGCTAGATCTCTCAAATCATGCTGCAGACCACTGCAGAAAATTTAAACACCAGTTTGTGTTGTTCATGGAAACCAGTGGAGCTGTGGGAAAGCCAGATAAGAAGGAGATAACCTATTTTTGAACCTTGCAGAGCCTCAAGCTGTTGATTTGTTTTATACTTTTTCATTGACTGCCAATGAGAAGTCTAAATATAAAACTGTGATAATCAAGTTTGAGGAGCATTGTTGAAAATGGTTTGTGTATTACTGTACTTGATGAGTCACCTCTATTAGGCTTTAAAACATGTGAAGCACTTGGTCTAATCAAAATAATGTCTGCCATTCAGGAGCTAACAGGTGGCAAAATCAAGAACCATTACTCTCATGATTTGGGGGGAATTGGTATGCTAAATATGGAATACAGTACAGAATTACGCACTTCAAACAGAGTACTGCCACAGGATCTCCCAGGAAAGTTAAAAAGCCAGTCTGCCTTGGGTGGGGATGGGATAACAGCTCCAACTAGGGATCCCCTCCCATCAGCCGGACCTTCTTGTCCCATTTAGCTGAATGACAGGAGAAAAATAAGGGTGGAATGGGAGGGTGATGGGCAGCATCCCACATGCTGATGTCACTCCCCCCATGACCAGAAGTGGCATCAGCACATCACGAGGGTCAATCTAGCATTTCAGTTTTGCCCAAATGCTACAGTGTCCCTGGTGACGCATTGACATCACTTCCTGTCATGCAGGGACTGATGTCAAAAAATTGCTGGTGGCATTATTATATCACTGGTGAACACCCCCATACAACTGATGGGTCTCCCCCTGGTTTCCAGCCTTGTGTTGTCAACCCTGATGGATGAGTGCAAATAACGCAGCGGAATTACGCTGTGCTGATTAGAGAGGCAAAAAGTTTTATTTGAGGAAGTTACATACTTGATAGTAAAGAGGAGAGAGAGAGTCCTTGCTATCTGACTACATCTTGCAGAGAGAGAGAAGAAGTATGGCAGGAGAGAGAAGAAGCGGGATATTGCCCTGTTTAGCCCAATAGGAGACAAGACAAGGAAATGACCCCCAGGAAACAAGAGAGGTGCTACTCTCACTGTCCTAACTAAGTGATCCTTGCTGCCCCCTGCATGGTAGGCTCTTCTTCCTTCTTGCTGCTGTTGTACACCAGACATTGTTATTTCCAACAAACCCTAGCTCCAGCTGAGATAGACACTGCACTGTCAGTTCTCTTCCTTTTCACTGAATCTCTCTCCCTCTCTCTCAGTTCACTCAAAATCCACAGTAAGGAGGAAAAGTAGTCCACACTGTTGTTTTTGGTTTGTGCAGGTGGCTTTGACTATGGAGGCCACTGACCCACTAGGTCTCAAGGGCCCACAGAGATATGAAACCAACTGCAGCTACAATCATAGGTATACTTACCTAGGAGTAAACACTATGAAACACAAGATAATCACACTGCCTATGTATGCCATTATGAATCAGAGAATAATGTGCATCATATGTTATGATGGGGCATTCCCTGAAAAGCCTAATTTAAAGAAGAGCTTTATTTAATGAAATCTAGCCAAAAGATGAGCCAGTGGCCTGTCAGACTGAGGCTTGAATAAAAGTTGCAATCCAGACTACCCCATGCAATGAGAAAAGAGTTCATTGATTCCAAAAGGCTTTTACTGAAAATAACTAATAAGTCCACATTCCCAGATCCAAGGATCAGGGCTGAGCTTAGAAATTGTTACGAATGACAGGCAAAAGCAAAGGTACAGAATAGCAGTTCCCTGTGGGCCCCATCCTCCCCCTTAGTTCTCAAAACAATCGGCCCAAGGGTGAGAAAGCAAAAGTTTCCCAAGGGCGTTGGAAAGACAGATATCTGTAGACATAACATTCCTCTTCTCCCTGTGAGCTTCCAGTGGAAGTCTTGCCACCTGCAAAGAAAACACTTAATATACAGACAGGATCAAAATGGAGTTTCTTTGGTTTGAACACAGTCAGAACCTGACATGGCCAAGAGCTATAGGTGAAAGGTAATTAAAAGAGGAACAGAAGAAGAAACCTTTCTATAAATAACTTGCTTTACTAACGAACATTAAAGTCATGCCTAGACAAGAAAAGTAGGAACATTGGCTCATAATAACCAGAGAATTTTCAACTTCCACAGTTCTCAAACTGACAGCAGAGAGCGCGTGTATGTTGCTTTTTCTTAGGGCTTTTGCTGACTTCTGCTAATCTATCTATATGTTACAAACAAACATCTGTAAATTTTTCTGTTTCTCACAAGAAATTCATAATACTTGCCAATTATTATTACTTACTGTTCCTGCACTACAAACTCCACATCCAGTTCTTCTTTTTTCTAAGGAAAAAAAGAGGATGGGCATCAGGAGAATGAAACATATTAAACTTAAAAGGCAAGTAGAAACTTTAACAAGACACCTTAAATAACTATTAAAATGATACATTTAAAAAGACAAACTCCTTCTTCATACATAATTGTGAGTAGATTTTGCTAATACAAGCAGTGATGGCCTGTATTAGCAGGCAGGCAGTGATGCCCTCCTCCTCCACTGAAATATAAAGCAAGAAATAAGCAAAAATGTGGGCAAGGTCAGGGTTGGCATCAGCATACCCAGAGGTGGGGCAGCTGTTGAGGTCCAGGACTTCCAGCAGGGCCCACTGTGGTGTCCCCTCCTGCCCACATGCCTGCCCTGCTGCTGACCCATGTACCTCCCTCACCCACATGCTCATTTATGAGCCCTCCCACCACCCAGGCTACCAGTCAAACATGCTGCCCAACACCACTGGGGAAGGGTGACATTCACATCGTGAGAGGCCTCACAAATGTGTGGGCAGAGAAAGGACATATGGGTGAATAGTGAGGGAAGGGCACATGAGTGAGTGAGAAAGGTGTTGAAAATGGGGCATGGAATATGAGGGGCCCTCAATTATTGTCTGTCCTGTGCCCCCCAAAACTCAGAACTGGTCGTGAGTAAGGCACTTCATGCTCTACCTCTGAATTCAGAATGAAGTTTGCCAGTATTCTCTCTCCAGGACAGACTTCCTCTACATCAAACAGAATAGTAAAGAGGAGGTCATCACTGGACAGTAGGTGTTCATCATAAATCCTCAGTTCCAAGACATTCTGAAAATTAAGAATATTTTTTTTAAAAAAAATAAGTCATCCTAACAGACACCTGACATTGATTTGGATAGAAGAAGGTGATTCTTGAAAGTTAAAAATTCATTTCCCTGACTGGAGTCTTAACCCAGAGTCTTGCCCACAACAATCCACTTGAAGAACTCTTCAGCAGATAATCTCAGAAAAGGAAAGACAATAGATGCTGTTTCTGTACCTTGACTTGACTCTGGATCATAAAGTAGAAAGTTTCATTCCATACAGGTGCAGTAGAATTCAAGACAGTTCGAGTCCTTGTTTCCTCCTTTGAAGCTGTTGGCAGCCAAAGCATTATATAGCAATCTGCTCCATTACCTAGATCAGAGAGGAAAACTGCAGATCTCAACCAAGTATCATTCTCAGGGAACATTTCCTTTATCCTATTCCATTAAATTTGGCATCTGCTCAAATTAAGAGATTAGATAGATTTGGGGGCAATGCCACTAGCGGTCTGTTTACCTTCCACCCCAAAGATATGCACCTGTGCTTCCTCCCTAGCATGTGTGTGTACCCCCACACACACTCAATGGACTGACCTCCACTCACAGTAAAGGAAGTATTTACTGTGTGTCAGTGTTATCTGAAACATGGCCTTCTTCATGTATAGCCTACCTATATATGTTCTTCATGTTTAGCCTACCTGCATCTGACGAAGAGAACTGTGGTTCTCAAAAGCTTATACTACAGTAAAGTTGGTTGGTCTTAAAGGTGCTACTGGACTCTTTGCCATACAGACTAACACAGCTAACTCCTCTGAGCCTGCCTATAATAACTGTAAGCATTGCATTTGACATGGTAGCTGCTTTCTCTTGGTGATTGCCTACTTCCCCCATTGCGATGTGCTTTATTTCCATGTGGTAATGTGCTTCTCACATGCATAACAAAAACTTCACATGTAACTCAGGGCTAGTTTAAAACTTGAAATCCTAGCCAATTCCTAAACAAGCTGAAAAGTTGAAACATGACACATGCTAAGAAGCAAGGGGATCATTGCTATATGAGCAGGTACACTCATAATCTGCCTTTCACAGGCTCCTGGCAGAAAAGAAGCCTCTCTTTATTACTCCTGTTCTTAAAGTTGCAGCTTCCTGAAATTGGCTTTATTTGTTTGTTTAATGTCATGTGAAAAATAAACATGACTGTGCATTGTGTTTGATTTTTTTCACCTTAATCCCAAGGGTTTTTTTATACATGTTAAATAATTGCCAGAACTGTGGTCTCTCCCTGAATCTGCAAAAGCATATCAGCATTTATCAAGCTCTTAAAATTTGGATTTCTTACCATATTTTTAAAGTATTTTGATCCTTTCATTTTCAGGTATCACTAGTCTCAATTTTAGTGAATGGGTCTACTGGGAGAAAAAAAAATCTGTAGGTAATAAAGTACTCACGTCTGTCTGTTTTCCTTATATTTCTAGCTTGCAAGATTTTCACGGATAGCAGCCAAGTGGGAAAGGCCTGAACCTGTAAAGTAAAGGCAAGACCTGGCATGAAGTAGAGGGAGTTACACACTATAAAGACGACATTATCCTGCAGAAGGGAACAGATCAGGTCACCTCAGTGTCATGGAATGATAAACCTGGGGCACTTTTGAGGGCCAGTCCAACTGTCCCCAACCTCTAAAGCAAGGTCCTTCATGATTAATGTTACAAATAAATTACATCATGTCATTGCAGTATGATGCCCATAAACAGAGAGGAAGGACAAAGATGTTATCATTCTTGGTGTAACAGTAGAACAAAGCAAATTCTACTTCCAGAAGTGGGTGTTTCTGTGGTAAGCACACAGCGTAAAGCACTAAGCAAATTTCCTTTTTTGATCAATTAATAGGAACTCGTTCTTTTGAACCCTTTCAACATATTATATCTATTATAAAATAGTAGTATCAACATATTTCACGGAAGCTAAAATTATATGTAAAGAATTATTGCTTGGGTGTAACCCTCAATATTTTATTTTTTAAACAAGTTTTAAAAAACTAAGACCTGAGTAGAAAAAGGAAAAACTAAGACCTGAGCAGAAAGAGGAAAATCCTTCATCAGAAAGAGCACCATTCAGTGTACTTCAAGTCAGTTTTAAATTCCTAGCTAAATTATTCTAAATGTGGGCAAAAAGACAGATAAATCCTGCAGATTAGGATAAGAGAAGTTAAATAAAAGTTTCTATACTTGGGGGGCCTGACCTGGGTAGCCTAGGTTAGCCTAATCCCATTAAAACTCAGAAGCTAAGCAAGATCAGCCTTGGTTAGTATTTGGATGGGAGCCCACCAAAGAACACCAGGGTTGCTACATGGGGGCAGGCAATGGAAAACCATGTTGACTGCAACTTGACAGCACTTTACACACATGATCACATTTTGAACCATTCCACACTAGTACTTTTGCACCCTTGTCCTGCCTCCCAATTCCATTCATTAGAGTTTGTTAGCAAGAAATGCACCCCCCCCCCATGTCAAAAAAGACATGAGGGTGGTATCACATCATAGACTCCATCTTAGAGTCCTTGCGAAAGCAAAAGTGCAACTTAAGTAGACCAGGAGTGCACAACATTACATAGACAAAAGAGCTATGAAATCCTTTCCATTGGCTTGGCTTGTGACCTACTGAAATCACCCTCAGAAACAAACAATCAAAACCCAATATTCAAGAGAAAATGAATCCTGTCAGTCAATTTTTTTTCCCCAAATTAAGTAACAAAAAAGTAATAACACAAATGCGAAAAGTGAGCCTTGGTGGAGCAACTCTCATGTAACCAAAAAGCTGATGAACATACAGTTTAAACGGGCATTAGATGCCCCAAATCAGGCACCAAAAAGCTGATGAACATACAGTTTAAACGGGCATTAGATGCCCCAAATCAGGCACCAAAAAGCTGATGAACATACATTTTAAAAGGGCATTAGATGCCCCAGATCAGGTCAGTTTTCTCAAAAAGGACTGAATCCACCACTGCTATCACCACAACCACAACTAGACCTGAGCTCAAGACAATTTTTGTGTGCTAAGACCCTAGGGATGCCAGAAGGGTTGTAGGGGGGAAGTGCTGGGGTACTTAGATTGAGGGTCAGTTTTTATCAAATCAGCCCATCACATGACCCATCACTTCCACATTGCAGGAGTGCTCCAGATTGTGTGGGAGCACACTGCAGGGTTTCTAGGCCTGTTCCCGCACCTTTCCTCACCACCAGCCAGGTGACAGGTGGCGGGGTGAAGGCTGGTATCAGAGAATCTCTCCTATGGAGGATGGTCTAATAACCCTATAAGACCCCCACTGTGAACATCAGCAAAGGCTCTTGCCAGGTTCTGCCAAGGGCACTACCCTGTGAGATGCTGGCCTGCCTGACTTCAGCCTTAAAGGACCTTCAGAGAATATACAGGATCCCACTCTGTGGAAGGAAGGGGGTATACCTCACCCTCACACCCTCTCAGTCCACTCACAGGTCCCTTCAACCTGACCTTGTCCCAGCTACCTTCCATGACAGCTGTCCCCATCCAGCTGCCGCCCTCGCCCTCCTATACAACATCCCACCACCTCTGTGGGTGGACTTCCCTTTTATCCCTTCACCCATTCCCTGATCCACCTGTCAGCCACACCCGCTTCCTGCACTCTATCCACAGCCCCGGCTGGATCAGGCAGTCGCACCTGGGTTTGCTCTGTTGGCTGCCCTGAGCCGTCACACCTGTGCCTCCTTGGCTGGCTGCCAAGCTCTCTCTACTAAGGGCCTCAGGCAGCCCCACCTGTGGCTGCTTTGCTTTCAGCCCTACCTGGTTCTGGCTGATTCCTTCTAGCCTGCCTGCAGGCTGGGGCATGGCCCTGTGCTGCCCTTCCTCTACTGCAGGTAAGGTTGCTGGCTGTCTTGCTGCTAGCTGGCTGTCCCTGCTTCCTCCCTCTGGTCTGATCCCCTCCTGGTTGCCCCCACTCTCCCTGCTTGGGCTCTTAGCCTCCCACCGGAGGGTGGGGCTAGCCAGCTTCTACCTGCCCCGTCTAAACTTCTGAGGTTTGGGTGCTTCTTTCCCTCCTTCTGGTGCCAGTGGGCTCTGGCCCTGGGTGTCTGTTGGGGTGGCTGGGAACCTCTCTCCTGGCTGCCTCCCATCCCCTCCTCCCGGCAAGGGGGCTGAGCCTCAGACCCCAGACAGCTCTGATAGAGTTCTTATACAGCATCAATTCCCACAGTCAAACCAAGACACAGTTTTTGTTATTGTTCATGCTGTAAGAAAGTGTGATAGAGTCCTTTGTTTGTGAGTGGACTTGTATAGGAGCAAGACAGTTAATAGACCCAACATCATTGGCTCTTCAGCCCTCATTAAATTCAAAATACAACCCCTGTTTAATAAATAAGTTTCAAACAGGGATCTAAGGTGTTAAAATACGATGTGCAAAATTTCCTTCTGCTGTTGTTTTATGTACATCATAAGCAATCTGTATACATTAAATAATTCTTCCTTCAAGACATCATAAAGCATTATTATTACCATCAAGGCAAAGACTAATCCACAGCAGAACATCAAGATGGCACTTGTAGAGATGCAAGTCTTTCCTTCTTTATTTAGTATATTTTTATTTTATCTCACCCTTCCTCCACGGAGCTCAAGGTTGTCTCCCTCTTCCATTTTATCGGCACAACACCCTTTGAGGCAGGACAGGCTAAGAGAGAACAACTGACCCCAGATCATTTAGTAAGTTTCACAACCCAGTGTAGATTTGAATCTGGGTCTTTGCAGGTGTTCACTCTAACCACTACACAGCATGCCCAAATTATATCAGACCACATCTAACTGTCTGAATTGCTCTGATACTTTTCTTCAGCCCTTTGTTAGAAGAAGAGCAAGCAGCACCTTCAACTGTGTAGCTGAATACCAAGACGCATACACATATTGTCTCTGTGCCTGCAATATTTGCTCATTGGTTTAAAGCTACAGTTTCTAAAACCATAGCACGGTTATTTTCCATTACAAAAACTCTAACCCTTCACATCCAGTTTTCAGATGCCAGTAGGGCTGCCAACTTCCAGGTGGGGCCAGGAGATCGCCCAGCATTACAGCTGCTCTCCAGATGACAATGGTCAGTTCCCCTGGAGAAAATGGCTGCTTTAGAAGGTAGACTCTGTGGCAGTATATTCCACGGACGTCCGTCCCATCCCCAAACCCCACCATTCCAAGGCTCAACCTCCAAATCACCAGGAATTTCCCAACCCAGAATTGGCTACCCTAGATGCCAGATGGGGTTACCGGGCTGCAACCCAGAGAAGGTCCTTGTCCTTGGAAAAAAAATATTTACTACCTGTGGAAGTAGACACTGCATATTCATCAGCAACTGAGTAGTGATGACTGCAGCATGAAACCACCAGGTACACCTTCACTAGTAGTGACTGCAATTGTTCAAGGGAGAGGAGCCAGGCACTTTCCTCTCGGTAGGCCTCGCCTCTCCTGCCCAGCAACTCTCTCCCAACCCCAGAGACAAAAATCTAGATTTTTTTTGACGTAAAGAAACAATCTACACAAATGCAGAAATGACAGTCTAACAACACTAGCGCCGAAGATTGCTTGCCTGCTTCCCTCTCCCATATTTAGTCAAAAGGAAGATGACCTGAAATGTAAGACAACCCCCCTCCAAAAAAGTTATACACAAAAAATATTATTATTGAATGTAACTGTAACTTGCATGTAAATTTATTACAACTCCCCTCTTCTTTTGATGGCATACCTGGAAAAACCTAGTCTTGCATTTGAATAAATACTGTAGTTTCTCCACATACTTATACTATAGTACAATCCCGCCACTTTTGCCTCTGCAATGCCTGCTTGACATTCCTAGAACTGCTGTTAAGTACTCATACACAAACATACATGATATTAGTACTTTTATGGTTCCTGACTGAGGTTAACTATACTTTCACATCATAAACAATTCATTGTTATTTATTTACACTTTAAGATCTACCTTCTGGCAAACGGAAGTCAGTTCCTCAGACATCTTACAATCTTAACTTCATGTGGTCAGATGGGCAAAAACTGCAGGTTGGGCTTGAGGAAACCGGTGCTTGGCTTTAGGAGACTTTGTCCTCATTCTGGCTTCTTTTAAAGCAACAGAATTTGGAAACAGCTGTAGTATATACAGAAACTTAACTCCACCCTCCAGATGATTTTTTTAAAAAAATGTTTTTTATGTATGTAGCAACGTAGCAATATGGAAAAGACTGGCTATGTTGTTGTGCATGTATAAATAGCTGTACTTAGATTATTATTTTTGACAGATTTGCACTGTATTATATGGTGTGGCCAACTAAACTATGTATGCCACTAGCAAACAAAATTCCACAGTTCTGTGGGTCCTGATTCATGTGTGACCTCTGTGCTTTTCCAAATGATTAACATGACCAACCTGGTTTTTAAAATAAAATTCATATGATAAATTGCTATTTGCAATAGCCAGACCCCATTACCTATACAGGTGGAATTGAAAACTATATTACTTCCAGGAGGCCCACTTTGAGCCAGCATGTGAGGAGAGCTGGGAGGAGCTTTTGAGAAGAGAGGGGAAAACACACTGTGGGAGAGCCCTCCATACTGCTAGAGGGCAGTATCGACCAGCACCACTGGCACCAGGGTTTCTTGTGCCCACGGCCACCCTCCTGTGCATGCACACGCAGTGTGCGTGCACCCCTGGACTGCGTGATGATATCACCACGTGATGATGTCATCACGCAGCAAAGCCAGGCCCATTGGCCAGCGGGTGGCTGGGGCAGCATGCAGAGGCTGACCGCGCTCCACACGCCGCCCCGGCTGCCTGTCATGCCTGGCCCGCGGCTGCTTAGCCCAGCCAGGGGCGTGTGGCAGCGGCGGTGGCAGCAGCGTGGGGCTGGCTGCAGCAGCTGCAGGCCAGGCATACCAGCTCCGTGGCGCGCATCTCTGCCCCCGGCACCCCCTCCAGCGCCCCCTCTGACCCCACGGTGCCTGCGGCACGTGCCTCACCATCTCAATGGTAGCACCGGCCCTGTGGACCAGTATATTCCATGGACATTGCAATATCCATAGTTATTAGTCTATGTCCTGCGTACCAATCTAGGTTCTCCAATCTCTTCCTTAACAGCTTTCCTGCTTAAGTGAGAGACACTGTTGGAAAGCTGTGTAGCAAATGAATATAATAGGCTGTTTCTGGAAAATTGAAGATCTCCCTTCCCTGTAGGAAATTCAGTGGGGAAAATGTATGCAAGGCCACCTTCTGTACACTTGTGAAAACTGGCAGTAATCACTTTCCCTATTCCACAACTGTTTGAATGCTACAAATTCCTCGCTCTGACAAGCAGATACTGTTCATTCTGTGCAGCAAATTCAAAGGCTGGCTGGTGGCCAATTAGTCTGGCCTAGCTATCTCCTTTTGTTGCATATTCTGCAGCAGCCAAGGAATCATTTTGGTTTGCATTGTTCATGTTTAAAGGGGGAATTATGTTCACAAAGCATACAAGATATTTATTGCACAAATCAATGATCCCCATGCCAATGAGCTTGCACAATGGAAAATGACACACCCACCATGCATACTTGTTTATTTGTCTATCTGTTTACATTATTTATTTCTCAGAGACTCAAGGTGGACTACACAGTGCAAGTCAATACAATCAACAGCTGTTATATTCAATAAACAATGCAATAGGATATGTAAATGCAAATTTGTAGAAATTTGAAAACAAGTAGAAATCTGATACATAGCTGAAGCAATGCTGAAACAAAGCATAAGCAGATTGGACATAACATATTAAAAATGCAGAAATTACCTAGTAGGAACATACTTACAGGAATGAACAGTACAGAATAATAGAGTCTACGGTCCCTAACCCTTTACCAAAAAGTCCTCCTGAATAATTCAGTTCTGCATGATTTGTGGAACGCCAGGAGAGTAAAAGCCTCCTAACTTTATCAGACAGACCATTCTATAAGGTGTATCAGAGCGCATTGGTGCTATTTTATCAGCAAAAAACTTTGCAAAGGCATCACAGATAACAGTCTGTTGTGTTACATGAAAAGACGGAACAAATGACAGCAAGCAGCAACAAACTGAAAGATCTATAGCAGGTACTAAAAAACATATAAGATGCTCAAATAGATGAGAACAGCAGAGAAGTGACAGATATGTGGAACAGACTACAAGGCATACAGAGATGACCAAATGCTTTAGAAAACATTTCCACATTCATTTCCATCATTAGGAAGGCATCTTGCTAGCAGCAGGTATATTAAGTGAAATAACATGCGAGTTGGATCCACTTAAAGCCACTTACACTCCATTGACTGTAGTGGGACTATCCTAAACCAAATGCACATCCATGCAAAATCAAGATAAGTTTCAGGTGTGTAGCCATGTTGGTCTGCTGTAGAACAGCAAGATTTTAATCCGGTGATGCCTTAAAGACTAACAAAATGTTCAGGGTATAAGCTTTTGGGCGTTAAAGGTCCCTTCTTCAGATACAAGTAGGAACTGTATAATAAATCTGTATGCATCCCTAGAAGTTGGCTGCCATATCACGCACTAGAGTTTGCACTCTTGTACATAAACTTCCAGCATGTGACATCATGCTGCTGACTCCATCTGCCAAAACAAGTACCATTAACTATCTTTACAATGTTTATCTACAGAATGGCAAAGGCAAATGGTAATGCAGGGCCACCCAAAGCTGTTCCTACACTTATAGTTGCTCCTATGACTTGGCACTGTCAGTATAGTTTGTTAGCTATCAAAATATGGTGAGATCTCAGCCCATGAATGCCTAGGTGTAGGACAAACAAAATTCCTCTTGAAGGTGGTGTCACAGTTTGACCTTAACATCCCAGACTGTTTCTCCATCATAGAACCTCCAGCAACGCCAAACAAGTGCCTTGTCAAAAAGAAAAAATGTGCTAAAGACCACTTGTCAGGTGAAAATTGTTAAACACACTGAATAAATGCTGTAATAAAGATGATTTTAAAGTATTTTGCTTTTTCATAAAGAAATTTTAACCATAGTAAAGCTTGGGATAATCATTTGTCTGAATGTTTCTCTGATGAGTATCAACAAAACAAAACTATTTAGTCAGTCTTTTTAAAGTTTATGACGCTTTGTAATATGATTTCATGAGTACATTATAAGCAACATTCCTCTGCTATCACAGAGTCGTGTGTCTACAGTCACAGTTGTTTGTATCAGAATACCTGCTTTTTGGTACAAGAACTCATTGTCATGTACTAATTCTAATCAGGTTACCGCCCCGTAAAAAGTCTGCCAAGAAAACGTCATGATGCGACATCCCCCCATGGTACTCGGTAATGACTCGGTGCTTGCACAGGGGAGTACCTTTACCTTTATATACCATCTGAAGTCCAGCTTGATGCTAATAGGAATATATAGTTTAGATTGTCTAATTTATCTAGTTCAACAAATTAATGCTTAGACAAGGGAAGTGTTAATTTTTTTTATATTCAAATCTTTAAATTAGTTTTTTTCTAAAATCATTTTAGAAAAATTAATGTGGATTAATTAGGATAGTCAGATTGTCAGGCTATGGCTTTCCAGACACGATAGTCTGTCTAACTCCCTTCTGCAAGAAGACAAGGTCTTTTGGTTTCAAAAGGTTTTATTCTGAAAGACAGCATTCAGGCCCAGACATCCATACTCTAGGATTTGAGATCCTAGCTGAACAAGGCATTGTTAGGAATGAGATACAGAATAGAAGTTGTTACATTTCACACTCCCAGAGCCCAGCCTCCCCCCAAAGTTCCCATAGCAAGAGAGTTCTCAGAGGGAACACTAGTCAAGGTCGACTCAGCTTCCAGAAAAGATAAGACAGTGTCTTATCCCATGGACTCGGCTCCTTGCAGGTGGTGCCTAGAGGGAAAAGAAGACTAAACAGCTAAAGAATTAAACATGGCGTTAGTCAGGTTGCTTCCTGTCAGGCAACATACAAACAGACCCTGACATTCTGCCCCCCTTAAGACCCCTCTCCCCCCAGCTTGTCGGGATATTGTTGATGGGAGCGTTTGATCAGACAGGGGGCTTTAACATGAATTGACTCCACCCATTCTCTGTACCCCTCCTCAAAGTCTTTCCAACACACTAAATAGTAGAGCTTATGACATCTGAGTTTAGAGTCCAGAATTTCTTCAATTTCGTAGTGCACTTGGTCATCAATCATGGTGGAAATAGGGGTTGCTGTTGATGGGTGCCACTTATCTGGTGTAGGAGCCTTTTTTAATAGGCTGATGTGGAACGTAGGGTGGATGTGGCGTAGATTTTTTGGAAGGATAACTTCTACAGTCACGTGATTTATTATTCTCTTGACAGAAAAAGGACCTAAATATTTTAAAGCTAATTTTTTGCTGGTTTGTTCCACTTTGAGTTTTTTTGTACAGATATATACTTTATCTCCTGGTTGTAATTCCCATTGGGCCGCACGGTGGCAATCAGCGTATTTCTTGTCAGTCCACCATTGATGTAGATCTCCGGCGGGTTGTTTTTTCAGTGGCATTTCAAAGGGGAATGCTTGTCCATCGTAGCCATGTACTATTTTAAAGGGGGTTTCACCTGTTGAACTGTGGACTGCATTGTTATAAGCAATGCTGGACTGCTGGAAGTTAATGTAGCAACGTAGGAAGTGTTCCAAGACTTGATTTGTTTTTTCAGATTGTCCGTCAGATTGTGGGTGGAAAGCTGAGCTGATCCCTTGCTCCATTCCAGTTAATTGGAGAAGCTCCCACCAAAAGTTGGCAACGAATTGTCCTCCGCGATCCGATATCACCTTAGAGGGAAAAGAGTGCAGCTTCACAATATGTTTCATAAATAGTTCAGCTAGTTTTTTGGCCGTGGGTATAGTTGTACATGGAATAAAGTGTGCTTGTTTAGAAAACAAATACACAACTACTAGAATACAGGAGCAGCCTCTGGAGGTTGGTAAATAGGTAATAAAATCCATGGATATTACTTCCCAGGGTCTATTGGGTGTTTCTAATGGTTGTAAAAGTCCCAGTGGTTTTCCTTTTCATGTTTTGGTGCTTATACAGGTTGGGCAGGAGGATACATATTGGGATACATCTTTGTGGATCCCAGGCCACCAGAATTGTCTCTGTATTAGGTGGAGGGTTTTCAGGTAGCCAAAATGACCAATGGTACGGGCGTCATGACAGCGTTGTAGAATTTCTTTTCTGAGGCTGGCTGGTATATATAATTGATCGTCTTTAATCCAGTCTCCTTCCGCCGTTTGAGACATTTTGGCTTTGGGCGCTCCCTCCCCCTCCTTTTCCACCTCGCTTTTCACTTTTTCTCTCCACCCCTTTTCTTCTGCTTGGGTTTGGCTGCGAGTGGTAACCACACCCCCTAGTTGCCAGGGGGTGAATACAGAGTCTATAGTCTCCTCCCTTTTGCTCTGATGTTGAGGCATGCGTGAGAGAGCGTCAGCCAGGAAGTTAGTTTTCCCTGGTAAAAAGTTAAGGGTGAAATTAAACTTAGAGAAAAATTCTGCCCACCTGAGTTGTTTGGCGTTAAGGCATCTGGGGCTTTTTAGTGCTTCTAAGTTTTTGTGATCTGTCCAAACTTCAAACGGGTGCCGTGCCCCCTCAAGCCAATGTCGCCATACTGTGAGAGCTACTTTGACGGCAAAGGCTTCCTTTTCCCAGACGTTCCAATGTCGTTCTGCTTCAGAAAATTTTCTAGAAAGATACGCACAGGGTCTTGTTTTCCCATCTCCCCCTTTTTGCAGGAGCACTCCTCCTATGGCCATATCACTGGCATCGACCTGTACTATGAAGGGGCGATTTTCATCAGGGTGTTGCAATACAGGCTCGGACGTAAATTTAATTTTGAGTTCATCGAAAGCCAGTTGGCAGTTTTGGTTCCACTCCAGTTTGGAGGTGCGCTTCTTTGCTTGTTCCCCTCTCCCTTTCGTTTTCAGGAGCTCGGTTAGAGGTAGGGAGATTTGGGCAAACCCTTCTATGAAATCTCTGTAGAAGTTGGCAAACCCCAGGAAGGATTGCAATTGTTTACGAGTGGAGGGGGTTTGCCGGTCCCGTACCGCTTTGATTTTGGCGGGATCCATTTTTAGCCCTTGGCCAGATATGCGGTAGCCTAAGTAGTCCAATTCTGTTTTATGAAACTCACATTTGGAGAGTTTGATAGGGAGCTTGTGGCACATTAAAGTGGTTAGTACTTCTCGTACTAGTTTTATATGTTCCTCTTTCGTTTTTGAATAAATTAGGGGGTATTTCGCTGCTTGGCTGACGACAAAACATCTGCTTTCCCAGTGCTTCCCCATACCTGTGGGTATTGGTTCGGTTTCCAAAGTCACTGGGTTCATGTTGGACCCATCCATTTCTTCAAAAAAGATTGGATTTTCCAATTCTTTGGTTTCTAAGCCCAAGCCGTTTACTAGGGCTGGGGCTATAATGTCTCTGGAGCATCCAGAATCAATTAAAGCTTCTACACATATATGGGTTCCTCTTTTCAGATTTAGTAGTCTTACCGGAAGGAACAAAACAGACCCCTTTTCTCTCACCTCTTTCTGGGCGATTTCTTTTTCGCTCTGCCGTTTGGGTCTCGTTACGACAGATCCATCTCGTTTCCCGATTGGGGGCTGGGAGCTTCTTCTTCACTCTCTGCGGGTTGTATATCCAAATCCATTGAAACCTCTTCTGCTTCTAAGCCTTTTTCTGGTTGATTGCGTTTTGGAATTCCACATCCCCTGCTGGCCCTTGGGGCCAGGATGCAGTGAGTAGGAGTAGGGGCGGCAGTCACCGGTATGCGAGATGGGCACTGAGCTGCAAAGTGTCCACTCCTTCCACATTGTAGGCATAGTCCTTGTCGCCAACAAGTGTCTCTTGCTCTGTGACTTGGGGGACCCGCTCGCCCTCCTTTGGGTACTACCGGTGTTCTTCTCGCCCCTAAGGCTTGTTGTTGCTCTACTAGCCTTACTTGTTGTATGCAGTTTTCGACTTTGCAGGCCAATTGTATCCAGCCTAACAGCATTGGCGGGTCATCTTGCATTAGGGCGCGATCTAGCAGCCTGGGATTCACGCCTCCTTTAAACATTACAATTTTGGTCCCTTCTTCGCAATGGGGGTATTTGGCAGCTAGTTGCCGAAATTTGGGCGCATAATCTCTGATTGGCTGTGTACCTTGCCGTAAGGTCTGTAATTCTGTGCGGGAACGATCTTCTTCAAGAGGATCTTCATATTGGGCGTGTAGCGCTGTCATAAAACTTTGTAAAGTGTCTAGTTCAGGAGTGCCAGAGTCGTATAACGTTACATACCATTTGGCTGCTTTGCCTTCCAGTCTCGATGCCAGGTGATCAATCCTACTTTCCTCATCCGGGAAAAGGTGTCCCCAACGGTTGAAAAACTGGAGTGCTTGTACTACGAAAAATCCTAACTTTTGCGTATCACCATCAAAAGTGGCTTCCAGTTTAATCCACCCCCACGGCAACTTAGGCTCCCTCCGTCTGTCCGTCTGTATCGGCCACAGGGCTGGCGGGGGCCCGGGCTGCATCAGCCCTTGCATCAGTCCTCTGGACCGGTCTTGCTGGCCTCTGGGAATCCCTTGTGGCTGAGGTCTGGGTACGCTTCCGGCCAGCGGGGCTCGCGGTGGTCCCGGTGGGAGAGTTCCTGGCTGTGGTTGGGGAACCGGAGGGACTTGCATAGGAGGAGGCAACCTCAGCGGAGGTGGTTGCTGTGGTACTACCTGTCTAGGAGGTACCTGAGGAGGATGTGGAGGAGGCACCTGTCTGGGAGGAGGAGGAGGCGGTCGCGGTTGTGGAAGAGGTGGTGGCTGCGGTACATTTTGCAGAGGAGGTGATGGTGGTGGGACCTGCCGCGGGGCCGTTTGAACTGGCATTGGTTGAGTTGGGAACTGTAGCGTTTGCGGAGGGGTTGGTGTTACTTGCGGGATCAATGGCGAGGGGGCCGGTGCTGCCGCTGTAGTCTGAGTCAGTGGCTGCTGCGGTAGAACTGGTGACGGCCCTGCTCCTGACCCCGGAGTAGACTGGGTACCAACCGACACTGGGTCCCTCCTTGGTGCTTGTCCCTGCGCTACGGGTGGCCCTAGCGGCGCTACTGTTTGTACGGCCGCCGCTTTTGCTTCCCTCTGTTCTCTCACCAACACGCCGATAAAGTGGATGGCTTAGGCTAAGTCCTCTTCCATCGCCCCCATTCTATCTTCCATCTTGTGGTAGTATTCCTGAACTTCGCGGTTCGCTTCCTGTTGCCCTTGTTCACTGGGTTCAGAGGGTTCCCGTGATCTCGGCGGGACGTAGTCTGTGGGCCAAGGTCTTATCGGTCCTTCTGCCCCCCTGATTTGCCTCCATTCATGGTCCATATTCCCAGTGTCATAGGGCCATATCGGACCTTCTGCTCCACCGCCTTGCAACATTTGTTCCTCCTCCATAGTCATGCTGGCCAAAATCCCTTTTGTTAAACTAGTAACAGCCGAAATGCTGGTATCCACTGCCTGGACTCGATATTCCAATTGTGGGTGCACCCTCGCTCCCACGCTCTGGCTGAGTTCACGTCCATATAATCCCAGCTCATGAGTTCATGTCGAGTGGTTTCCCAATCCTGGATATCCTCGGCCCCTCCTCGGGGATCCCACTCCTCCAGGCGGCCAGCGTCTACATCCCACTTATACCATGGTTGGGTGCTGGCACGCGTTTCCTCTGGAGTGCGGGCTGCTCTCCTTAGATCCCATATAACGCTGGGGCCTTCCTGCTCCATCGACCCGACGGTGTGTCTCACATCGATCATCGATCGGGAAAACATGGTGCCCGCTCGCCTCTCCCTCGCCTCTCGAGGCCAGGAGCCCCACTGCCACGGTGTCAGGAGCGAAATTAAATGATTCTCCCCGGTAGCTTCACGCACCTTTGGTCGTGCGCCTGCTATGGTCGAGTCGGCCTGTTCCACCCCTCCACTGGGCATGAACTCCGTCCGGTCATCGGGAACAGGCGCCGCTCCTCCAGCAGAAACAATGAAGGGCGCATCTATAGATACCTCCCCTGGATCCGGAATCTCCCCCGGTCCATTGTCTGGTACCAACGGTGTCGAATCGGGAAGTCTTCCCTCCTCCGTGCCAGGATCGGTTAGATTAATCAAGGCATCCTCGGTATCCATCCTCCCTGGGTGAGAGGTTGAAGACTTCAAAGGATTCCTAACAAAATGTCAGGCTATGGCTTTCCAGACACGATAGTCTGTCTAACTCCCTTCTGCAAGAAGACAAGGTCTTTTGGTTTCAAAAGGTTTTATTCTGAAAGACAGCATTCAGGCCCAGACATCCATACTCTAGGATTTGAGATCCTAGCTGAACAAGGCATTGTTAGGAATGAGATACAGGAAGAAGTTGTTACATTTCACACTCCCAGAGCCCAGCCTCCCCCCAGAGTTCCCATAGCAGGAGAGTTCTCAGAGGGAACACTAGTCAAGGTCAACTCAGCTTCCAGAAAAGATAAGACAGTGTCTTCTCCCATGGGCTCAGCTCCCTGCAGGTGGTGCCTGGAGAGAAAAGAAGACTAAACAGCTAAAGAATTAAACATGGCGTTAGTCAGGTTGCTTCCTGTCAGGCAACATACAAACAGACCCTGACACAGATAATCTTTCAAATTCAAATTATGGGCTGATCCTACAAATACTAGAACTACCTTGTGAGCTCTAGCTAGTGTCATTTGGAGTTCCCAGTTCCAATGTAGGGCTTCACTTTCTTTTGGGCAGCCTAGTTGTTCAGGTAGCTGTTATGGCACTATTGTAACAGAGGAAGAGATTTTTTTCTCACAAACTTCAGCTGACATCCAGTTTCCTTTTTTCCCCCATCACAGCCTTTGGAAAGCTGCAAATGTCCACAATGAGGGGGGAAACTGGCCATTTAAGTTACAGGGAAATTTCCCAGTTGGCCACTGCCCTAGAGGGCTATCGGTGGCCAGAAGCAAGCATAACCAGGCCCTAGCAACTCTTGACTGAGACCCTTCCCCACCAACAGAAATTAGTATCAGTTCATCCATCATCTTTCCCCACACTGCTGCCAGTTTTCAGGAGGAAGCAATGGGCAAGCCCCACTGAGCTGAGTGACACCTGCAACACTGGCTTGTACCACCACAGAGCCCGTTCAGCTTGGCTTGTCCCAGGGCCACTTCTTATTCTATTCCTGTCCACAACTGAAAGTAAGTAAGGGGGTGGGGTGGTCTAGAAACCTGGGAGTTTATGATCCAAGATGCAGGCTATGTCCCACTATGATGACCACTCAGGAACCAAGCCTTGGGTCTCTTTGCTTTACCACTGTCCAACACAGCAGCTGCAGTAAGAGAGATTCATTTGGTTCCACCATTCAGCTGCTTTTTCACCTACATAGTCAGTGAAATAGATTCTCTTGCAAGGTCATAGATGGCTTGGTCAGGTAATTAAAGGATGTGGAGGAAGGGGACTCTGACTCCCTGGACATGCATGAAATAATGATAACATGGATTAAGATGAACTCCACAGACCACTGCATTGTTAGCTGCCTTGAGTCTAAGGAGATATAAGGCAGGATATAAATATTCTAAATAAATAAGACTTTTTAAAAAGTACACTATTTAGAAATAACTGACTCACTGGTTTGATCACTCTTATTTAAACATACCATATTTGTTATAGTAGCTAAATGAAAGTGACTAACAACTACACTAAGCATGTTTATACTGAAGTAATAGTTTACCACAGCACAACAGTTGAGTTTCAAGGATGGTTAAAAAGTCACTTTGACAATGTTACACATTCTAGAGGCTGAGCGTTTGAATAGAATGAAGCTCTAGTACTCTTCTTTGGCTGATTTTCTTCACATTTTCTCAGAAACCAATACAATTACTTTGAGCAGAGCATAAAGTAGGTTGGTTGTTGTAGATTTTCCGGGCTGTATTGCCGTGGTCTTGGCATTGTAGTTCCTGATGTTTTGCCAGCAGCTGTGACTGGCATCTTCAGAGGTGTCGCACCGAAAGACAGGGATCTCTCAGTGTCAAACTGTGGAGGAGATGTTTGCAGGTGATTTGTATCTACTCAGAAAGGTGGGTTGGATTGTGTCATCCTGTAAGGGTTTCCCAGGGTGTGGAATGCTAATGGAGTGCTAATGCTTCACTGTATCCTGAGGAGGTTCTTTTGCATATGGATTGGTGCTTGATATGCTAATCTTCTCTGCAGGGCTATTGTGGGTTGTAGAGTCTTTTGTTAGCCTGGTGTTTTTCAGAACTGGAAACCATGCTCTATTCATTCTTAAAGTCTCTTCTTTCCTGTTGAAGTTTTGCTTATGCTGGTGAATTTCAATGGCTTCCCTGTGCAATCTGACAAAGTAGTTGGATGTGTTGTCCAGTATTTTGGTGTCCTGGAATAAGATACTGTGTCCTGTTTGAGTTAAGCTATGTTCAGCCACTGCTGATTTTTCGGGTTCTCTATGTCAGCAGTGTCTTTCATGTTCTTTTATTCTTGTCTGGATGCTGCGCTGTGTGGTCCCAATGTAAACTTGTCCACAGCTGCAGGGTATGCGGTATACTCCTGCAGAGGTGAGAGGGTCTCTACTGTCTTTTGCTGATCGTAGCATCCGTTGTATTTTTCTGGTGGGTCGGAATACAGTTTGTAGGTTGTGCTTTTTCATAAGCTTTCCCATCTCATCCGTGATTCCTTTGATATATGGCAAAAACACTTTTCCTGTAGGAGACCGTTTTTCCTTAGCAGTTTGATTTATCCTGGGTTTAATTGCTCTTCTGATTTCATTTCTGGAGTAGCCATTTGCTTGAAGTGCATGGTTTAGATGATTAATTTCCTCATTGAAAAAGTGTGGCTCACATATCCGTCTTGTACGGTCAACTAATGTTTTCATTGTGCCTCTTTTCTGTCGAGCGTGGTAATTGGAGTTTTTGTGTAAGTACCAATCCGTGTGAGATGGTTTCCTGTAGACCTTGTGACCTAACTGAAAGTTTGCTTTGCGGATGACCAAGGTATCCAGAAATGGGAGTTTACCCTCCATTTCTTTCTCCATTGTGAATTGTATGTTCAGGTGGATGTTGTTGAGGTGGTTTAAAAACTCCATCAATTCTTCCTCACCATGGCTCCAAATGATAAATGTATCATCCACAAACCGGAACCAGACACTAGGTTTGTGGGGTGCTGATTCTAGAGCTGTTTTTTCAAAATGTTCCATGTAGAAGTTTGCTATAACTGGGCTGAGAGGGCTTCCCATGGCCACCCCATCCATCTGTTCATAGAATTCGTTATCCTATTGGAAGTACCTGGTTGTCAGACAATGGTGGAATAAGGCTGTTACATTCTCTGGAAAAATCTGATTAATAAGTGCAATAGTGTCTTTTACTGGAACCTTAGTAAACAGGGATACAACATCAAAACTGACACGTATGTCCTGTGGAACCACCTCAACAACATAATGAAAACATTACTAGACCGTGCAAGATGGATATGTGAGCCGCACTTTCTCAATGAGGAAATTAATCATCTAAACCATGCACTTCAAGCAAATGGCTACTCCAGAAATGAAATCTGAAGAGCAATTAAACCCAGGATAAATCAAGCTACTAAGGAAAAACAGTCTCCTACACGAAAAGTGTTTTTGCCATATATCAAAGGAATCACGGATGAGATGGGAAAGCTTAAGAAAAAGCACAACCTACAAACTGTATTCCGACCCACCAGAAAAATACAACGGATGCCAGGCAGGAAACCCCGAGTGAAAATGAAAGTATTACAAGATTCGAAAGAAAGAGGGGGGCTGCAATTTGTCTGACATGGTTAAAAGATTGGATAACGTTAAAAGACCGTAAACTGCTGACTTTGGAGGGACATAAAAAGTTGTTTGGATGGCATGCCTATTTGTAGTATGATAAAGTTAAAGCGGACTCTATGTTTTTGCATCACTATATCAGAAGAAGCCTTTTCACAATCTGGAAGAAATATAAGAATTACATGGAAAGTGGTATCCCTTCATGGGTGGTACCATATGAAGTAATAGATCCGAGAACTGTTTATAATGAACAACAATGTTTAACTTATAAAGAGATAATGTCGATAGAACATAGAATACCAAAAATAAAGACACAAGAAGAGTTATCTCCTCACTATGGATGGTTTCAATATAGGCAAATTAGGGATCTTTACAACACGGACTGTCTAAAGGGAGGAATAAGACTAAAAAACTCGGAGTTAGAAGAAATGATTTTATAAGAAGGCAAAAAAGATATTTCGAAAATATACAAAATACTTTTAAAATGGTATACGGAAGACGAGACAGTCAAAGTCCAGATGGTGAAATGGGCAATAAACCTTCATAAAGAAATAACAATGGATTGGAAAAACAATTTTCTTTTGTTTATTCGCTCACCAATAAAATTTTATTAAAAAAAAAAGGAATACTTGTGGAAAAATACTTTGAAGATTTCAACTTGTACCAACATTATACAAAATGATGTATAGGTGGTATTTAACGCCTAAGAAGATTGCGCTTGGAAATGCAAATATGTCAGATAAATGCTGGAAATGTAAAAAGCATGAAGGATCATTTTATCATATGTGGTGGACTTGTGAGGTAGCTAAGCAATACTGGGGAGATATAATAGAAATAATTAATGAGGTTTTGCAAACCCAAATAAATAAGAACCCAGAGTTTTTGCTACTGAACTTGGGAGTTCCAAGGCAGTACAGAACATTGATATTTTACATGACTACAGCAGCAAGACTTTTGTATGCGCAGAAATGGAAAGTGCAAGAAATACCAACTATAGAAGATTGGATTTACAAATTGCTGTACATGGCTGAGATGGACAAAATGACAAGAAAACTCAAAGATCTTGATCCAGGAGAATATATTGCAGACTAGGAGAAATTGAAACAATATCTAGAAAAAAAATGGGATGTGAAAGGAGGATTGTGGCAGTTTGAGAATTATTAATATGTGACTTTATAAAGGGGAGAGAGAAGTAACTTTACCATTAATGGGGAAACTTAGCTATTAATTAATCTAAGCTAATATTAGCAATAAGGAGATTGTATTAAAAATAGATAGTTTAAACAGTGAAATGTAGATTGATATATTAGAAAATTGGAGATATAGAAGAATTTGAACATGCTTAGAATAAGTGATATAACATATAGGATTTAGAAAAATTATGGTTAAGAGTAATTTGAGTAATAAGAGGGGTTTGGGGTTGGAAAGCTGTTGGAAGTCAGTAAGGAGGGGGGGAAAGGGTGGGGGCTGATATAATTTAGATAAGACGGGGAATTTTGTGTATTGAATAATATTGTATGTACTCACCAATAATTTTTTTTTAAAGAAAAATACAATGGATGCTACGATCAGCAAAAGACAGTAGAGACCCTCTCACCTCTGCAGGAGTATACCACATACCCTGCAGCTGTGAACAAGTTTACATTTGGGACCACACAGAGCAGCATCCAGACAAGAATAAAAGAACATGAAAGACACTGCAGACATAGAGAACCCGAAAAATCAGCAGTGGCTGAACATAGCCTAACTCAAACAGGACACAGTATCTTATTCCAGGACACCAAAATACTGGACAACACGTCCAACTACTTTGTTAGATTGCACAGGGAAGCCATTGAAATTCACCAGCATAAGCAAAACTTCAACAGGAAAGAAGAGACTTTAAGAATGAATAGAGCATGGTTTCCAGTTCTGAAAAACACCAGGCTAACAAACGACTCTACAACCCACAATAGCCCTGCAGAGAAGATTAGCATATCAAGCACCAATCCATATGCAAAAGAACCTCCTCAGGATACAGTGAAGCATTAGCACTCCATTAGCTTTCCACACCCTGGGAAACCCTTACAGGATGACACAACCCAACCCACCTTTCTGAGTAGATACAAATCACTTGCAAACATCTCCTCCACAGTTTGACACTGAGAGATCCCTGTCTTTCGGTGTGACACCTCTGAAGATGCCAGTCACAGCTGCTGGCGAAACATCAGGAACTACAATGCCAAGACCACGGCAATACAGCCCGGGAAATCTACAACAACCATCGTTCTCCGGCCGTGAAAGCCTTCGACAATATATAAAGTAGGTTTTATGCTACAGCAAAAAAAAAATCCCCCTCCGTTGGCCAGCCTATTTCCATATGCCAGTCAGCTGAGGCTCAGCAAGTGGAGGTAGGGATTGGCGGGAGATTGTATGCCATAAGCAGGCACCTGGCAAGCCCAAGTATTAATTCTATATGGAGCAAAAGCTTTTTATGGGGTAAAGGCCTCCTCAAGAGAAATGGCCTACTTAGAAGTAGAAGCAAGGAAGCAGGAACTCAGGCTGGCCAGGAGAAGAGGGCTAAAAGGCCCCAGCTGAAGGAAGTAAGCAGCAGCTGGTTGGAAGCTGGGAAGAAGCTGAGGCCAGAGAGGCTAACAATGGAATTCAAGTCTGGTGACACCTTAGAGACCAACAATATTTTCAGGGTATAAGCTTTCAAAAGTTCCCTTCTTCAGATACAAAGGCTCAGGAGTACAGAGCCTCCTGGATCCCCATAAGGCAACATTCCTGGTCTAGAGGGAAGACACTAGGAACTTTTCCCACCTGACCTAGGCAGACTGGCTTCCCCTGGCATAACACTGCAGAAAGGATGCAGAGGCCAGGACAGGAGGTTAAGGTGCTGGCATTGTACAGGAACAAAGTAATTAAAGTGCCTTGGTTACATTTCAAGTGTGCTGACTTGTTTTTGTCTCCATGGGAAGAAGATGGTATCACCAAAGGGGACATGTCCCTTGGCCCTGGGGGCTTCAAACATGTGTACGCATGTTCCAATGATTATAGGTGGGATGGAAGATGAACTTGCTATGCCAATCTTACACCAACCATTGCATTTTTATTCTACCTACACTGAACACCAGAAAAAGGAAATATTTAGCACTTAATAAGAATATGTTGGAAGCATTTATCATGTAGGAAAAACTCCAAAGTTGTATTTCATGACTTTGGAGGATATGTATCTTTTGTATATAGGGAGGGAAACATAAAATTTCTGCAGTGTCATCCTGTATTTACTGTATTCCAGTGGAAAAAAAGAAAATGTTTCTAGTAACAGGCAGGATACAGGGAAGGAGGCTTATATAATGCAAGGACCCTACTGGGGCTAAATATGTCTTTCTGCAGACCAAGTTATCCTATATCAGAGATTCTTGACAAATTTTATTCTGATGGCAAGATCATTCCTGCAAGTCCTTTACTCTCTCACATAAGCAGGTACCGTCCTCTGTCTGCAAAAAAATGAAGACAGAATTTTCATTTCACAGAAAATTATAAAAAATATTAATTTCCCCTCGTCAGATGAGACAGTAAAAAAACACCAACTGAATATATACTGCAAAGGATCATACTAGACTCTATAGACGCCAATCAATTCCTCCCAAAACATTTTAATCCTATTATTATTAAAACTTCATCTGAACAGTATTGCTTTTGGCCGTTGACCTGGCAGAGTCGTACGTATAAAAGTACAAGTTTTAAAATGGCTCATAAAGTATCAATTGCAGCTTATTTTCTCGTTTGGTGACACTTTCTGTTACCAAACTACCCTCCAACCAGTTCTGATCTCATTTCTGCTGCTTGAGTTTCCTTCTTTTCAAGGCCAGGCTAAGAGCATTTAAAATCGCATCCTTGTTGTTGATAATATTGTAGTAGCTCAGATCCAGCAATCTATCAAAGTCTGTTGGACTAAACGTGAGGTTTATGGAACCATATGGAGTTCTTTCTCTGTGTACATGGAAGTCACCATAGGATTTCTCCTCTTCTGTTTCACGTTTTATTCCTTTAAAGGAGGAGAAGAAAGAAAAGATTTGCATGGGTTTGCCTTTGAAAGATATTCAGACTGATTATACTGCATGTTGTTCTTCCTAGCCCATCTCAAGAATGGTATCAGAAAACTGGAGAAGGTACTGAAAATGGCACTCCAAAATATTAGGGGCTCCAGAGGTCTAAGAAATTGGGGGTGGGGGTGATCTAGGGAAAATGACTTGGGAAGACAGCATAGCATAAACATTAAGAGCAAGATAGAAAGTGAATACCACCTCTGCTTCTCAGTATAGTGGCTCACCATACCTCTCTGGCCATTCTTTTGTGTTCAGCCAAAAAAGCCAAGCAGGAGGGATCAACAGCAACTGTGGAATTGGTGTCAGCAACCACCAGCTCACAAACTCAAACCCATCCTTGAAGTGAGATCATTGGGAAAGGACACAAAATCCCCTCTCACATACACATACTCCCCAGTTCCACGGGGGAAGAAGCCCAACTGTTTGTTTCTTAACACAACAACTTCCTGCCACTCTCTCCTGCCATAGAATGAAGGGGAAAGACTGCTACATAAAATAAACTGGATCCCAGAAAGGCTGGTACATAAAATAAAGTGGATTTTATGGTACATAAAGCCAAGTTGAGAAGTAGAAAGTCTGGTACATTAAAAAAAGGTGCATGAAATAAAGTAGATCCCATGTTGTTGGATGTCAATGAAATTCAAGTGAGTACTAGATCTGGAAAGGCTAAGAATAATGGAGCCTGGTTACTCGGTGTTCCTAAAACGGTGAGTTCAAATGTGGCAAGAGCCAATGCATTTCTTCCCATTTGCTTGCTGCTCTGATTCCTGAGTCTGACCCCTTCCATACTCCTTCTTATCCCTTCTCAGGTAGGTTGTTCTCCTTGAAATCCATGCATCTGTTTCTATTCTTCTTTTTAGGAATTTGAAGTCAGTTTCTAAATAATTTTATTTTGATCAAAGAGAAACTCAAAAAAAGGAGGGGCAGGAAGGAAGGGGTTCTGCAAAATTTCAGAATTTCACTTTGTAGGTGCTCAAAAGCAGGCAATGTCTTCCCAAACCTCCCTAACTTCCTATTATAGCACCACAGGGTGGTGTGTAACATGAAACAACTACAAAAGATGCATTGATTTCTCTTCAAAGAGAAACTGAAGAGAAATTCACCTTTTAAAAGAGAGAATAAAAGAGATTCAATAGCTATATCTAAAAATTGAACCTTAGAGAAAGAAACACTATGAATCTCAGGTTCCTTTTTTCTCTTTGCCCTCCTTTGTTATTGTTCACATTCCCTCCTTTTCTACTCTTTCCTTCATCACCTTTCATGCTTCTTCTTGTTTTGCTCTTGTGTCTCTCTGTAATTCACCATTACCTCACATCATTTATCTGGCTGCCTTATAGGTGGCCTAAAAGTGATGGTGAAGAAAGGGATTTTTTTGGTGGCAATGGGATTGGGGATGGAGGGAGAACCGAGTTAGTGTCTTCCCCTAAGAAGTTTGGACAGTAGTTGCCCCTTATAAAATAGCTGATATCTGCAACCTCCTTCTTCACACCAATCATTTTTGATGTATTGAAGTTGAAGCACTGTGTTAATATTTGTAAATGTAATGTATTATATTGGTTTGTTGTTTAATTATTGTTATAGTTCTAAAATTGAATTTAAAAAAATAAATAAAAAAATAACTGATGCCTAAGCTCATGTGGCTCTTTTAGTCATCATTACGGTGTTTGTTTGCTTGAAACTACTACACCATGCAAGCTCCATTACCAGAAAGAAAGGAGAAGAGAAAGAACCTCAGTTTGAGAATGAAAGTAATGCAAGAAAAGCCAGAAGGGAAGAATGCCCCCAAGTCTCTGCTAGGGAAACCAAACTCTCATACCACCTTTCATTACATAATACCTTCATATGTGCACAAATACACACACAAAATTAATCTATTGCACACAGGCTTGTGGATTACCCCATTCTGACTTCAATTTTATTCTCCTATCAGAGTCCTCAAACCTGCAGAACCCAAAAGGTTGGGGACTGCTGTCCTAAGTGGCAGCAACAGCCCTGGAAATAAACTACTTTGTTCTTCTACCAATTTTTCAAAAAGGATTCAGACAAGTGCACTTGATTTGTGTTTCAAGTGAACATTGAGTTCAGGGCTTTTTTTCTGGGAAAAGAGGTGGTGGAACTCAGTGGGTTGCCCTTGGAGAAAATGGTCACATGGCCGGTGGCCCTGCCCCCTGATCTCCAGACAGAGGGGAGTTTAGATTGCCCTATGCGCCGCTGAGCGGCGCGGAGGGCAATCTAAACTTCCCTCTGTCTGGAGATCAGGGGGCGGGGCCACCGGCCATGTGACCATTTTCAAGAGGTTCTGGAACTCCGTTCCACCGCGTTCCTGCTGAAAAAAAGCCCTGATTGAGTTTAAGAGTCTTATATGCAAAACTCTGACCCAAAATACTCATTATGTTGGATCTCAAACCAGTAACACACGAAAGCAACATACAGGCCATTTCCACAGGGGTTATTTTTTCCTGGTTCAATGCTGTTGGGAAGTGTCTTCCCCCCACCCCACCCCGGCTGCCCATAGCATCATGGTACATTCATGCATCTCCCCAGAGTTTCCCAACTTTTCTCTAATCTTTCTCAAGCCTGCTGTGCTGCAAACTGCAAAGTCTTGGGGAAGACCGCAGCAAAGCCACAGTGGCTGCCACATGGGTGGAAAGTTTTGGATTGTCTCATCCACATGACAGCCATTTTCCCTGTCCCCATCCCGATTGCAGTCTCATTTCCTCCCCTTCCCCCCCCTCACTGGAACGTTTAATTTTTGTTTAAAGGACTTATAGTAATATAACTGTAAGAGAGGAGGGCCACAGCCACTACATACAGGCTGTGTGCCACCACCGGTCCAGCTGAAAAGCAGCTGGGGTGGGGGCAGGGCTGCAGCGGGCAGGGCAGCTTCCTCTTCCCCAGACTGGAACCTGATAAAAAGGCAGGCCCAGCTGGAAGGGTGAGGACAGACTGCAAAAAAAGAAGGCTGCTATGGGCAGGGCAATGCAAAACTTTCTTGCAGGCAGCTTGCTGAAGAGAAAGAGCAGAGGCAGCTCTCAAGGAAGAAACTGAAGACAGAGCTGCTCGCTAGGTGAGGTGGGGCTGGCAAGCAGGCTTCAAACCTATGGAAGGGACTGCAGATGCTAATTAAATGAACAGTACCCTTTATTTGTGTGAGGAAAAGAATAAATAAATGGCTCACGGCAGCTAATGATGAGGATAGGCAAAGAGAAGAACTCAGTGTGACAGGTGCCCCATCCCCTGAGGTGCTGTTTAATCCAAGTAAGACAATAATTTTACCACAAACTGTATACCAGGTTCTCTGAATTCCCAGCCTTTAGATTTTAAAAAGTATGTCTCTAGACCCTTCCATTGCAGAGACATAAGAGGAAAGGCATATCTTCACAACAGAAGGGGCTAAAGACTTTTAAAAATTGAAAACTGGGGGGGGGGGTCAGAGAACTTGGCACTAGGGATGCCGAATCTTGGGTTGAGAAATTCCTAAAGATTTGGGGGTAGAGCCTGAGCAGGACAGAGTTTAAGGGAGGGAGCTCAGCAGAGATGTGATGCCATAGAGTTCACCTTCCAAAGCTGCCATTTCGTGCAGAGGAACTGATCTCTGTAGTCTGGAGAGCAGTTGTAATTCTAGGAAACCTCCAGGCCCCACCTGGAGCTTGGCAACCCTATCTGGTACAGAGACTTTTATAACATATCACTATAGAGACAGTCAATTGTGTTTTTTTTTTAATTGGAAAAGCCCCAGAGACCCAAGCAGAGTGGGGATGGCCAATGGCCATTGCTGAGGAACTGGTAGGGTTGCCAGATTCCAGGTGGGGCCTGGAGATCTCCTGGAATTACAACTGATCTCCAGGCGACAGAGATCAGTTCCCCTGGAGAAAATGGCTGCTTTGGAGGGTGGACTCTATGGCATTATACCATGCTGAGGTCCCTTCCTTCTCCAAACCCTGCCCTCTTAAGGCCCCACCCCCAAAATCTCCAGGAATTTCTCAACCTGGACCTGCCAACCCTAGGGACTGGGCAAGGAAACTACTGGGAAACCTGCCATGTCGAAGCGCCATTGCCATCGCACTGTATCACAGATGCACCAGCAACAAGAAAACCATACAACTCTGTTCCTGTGTGGAAACCAGGAGAAAAAGGGGTACCAAAAATGGAACAACAACCAAAACCAAAACAAAAAAGAACAGTGGTGTAGTAAAAAGAAAAGTTAATTGTTTAATTGTATTGCTCCTAAGTGTTTCACATATACTTCTTCAGAAGAGACAATTCCGAAACTCTGTTGCTGTGGGAGCTGCTTTGGCCATATTATTAAAGAAGACTCCTCTAAAAAAGCACAAGTGAATCATGTAGGAACAGTAAATAAACTGAATAAATCATTCCCACTGCGCCATATTTTTTTTTTTGCCCCATGTAGAATCCACCAAAGCCAGTTCAGCAAAATCTACACGAAACCTTTAGTTTTCTCAAGCAAACTCTTTATGTATAAAGGCACTTAAATAATGAAAACTGGTTTGTATTCGATTGCATTTGATATTAGACATCATACTAGATCTTTGGAAATATGACTTGTTATGCTGAACTCCCAAGATTGTGGTGATACTGGAAATAGGTTATCTTTTTCTATGACAGCCACCTGCAAGACTGGGCCTTTTCTACATCTTGTTTACCTGGTGCTTTGTATTTTCTAAATGTATTGTTCACCAATGGAAAATGAAGCACTATGGGAGCCTTTGGGTTTTTAGGATGCAGGTACATGTAACACTCTTTTGGATTGCGCCTGTCATGCTCTGTCACAACAATGTGCGGAAAAGGAATTCCTCTGTCTTCACAGTATCTCTGAGCCTGATGCAGGACCTAACATGAGAGCAGGAAAAGGTCAGGTAGCTTTTTCTCCATCTTGTATAAATATTAAGCTGAAAATCGCCTAGTGTTATATTCTAAAACTGGTTCACTTTCTATCTGAACATCAGAATAAAATGTATATTTTAGGAATATACTGTGACAGCAACTATTATATACTAGCATTTACATGTACACCCTCTGACATATAGTGTTATCAAACTATTTGTCATCTATAGCATATCACTGATCAATACATAAACCAAAGAGACCTTTAATTGTCATTATAACTCTACTGTCCATCAAATCACTTGTGAAGCTGAAATATGTGGTTTATTTGACACAGAATTTAGAATTTATCACATGCTTTGTACATAGAAGGTTCCAAACTAAATCACTGGCACCTTCAGTTAAAGATTCCAAGGAATTTTGAAGAGAAGGTAATTCTGCACTTTAGGAACCAAAGCTCTTACTCATTATAAAGCACTGTCCTACAAAAGGGTCCATCTTGGGAAGCTTGACACTGATGGAACTAGTGTTGCCAAGTCCTCTTACTGTCCTGCAGGAGGCTGGGGACCTGGTGCTTATCTTTCTTCTTGCCCTGCACGCACGGCCCCATGCCTGCACGGTGACAGCAATTCCAGGCGACATCATAGTGCGGGTGCAGGAGCATGTGCACACTTCACAACGGGCCAATTTAGGCCTCAAATGGGCCCAATTCTGCCTGCTTTGAGCTCAAATTGGCCCGCTACAAAGCATGCATATGCTCTCAGGGAGGCACAATGATGTAACTCCCAGGAGTAACGTCATCGCACTGCCCCTGGGAGCAGGCCTGAGAGGCCCATTCCCATGGCCTTCCCCCCACCAGCCAGGTGAGTGGTGGCGGGGGTGGATGGTGAAAGCGGGGAATCTCCTGCCCCCACCAGGGAATGGGGTCTCTAGCTGGAACACTGGCCGCTGTGTCTGAGCTGTTCAAAATCTAGTACTGTCACACAGAGATAAAACCCTGAGTTCATCATAGGTAAAGTTAGAGATATTCACAGTATGCTGTAAGAGAGTCATCATAGCTTCCAATTCTTTAATTACCACTTCCAAAGATCAAAGAAGTATAAAGTCCATTTGGATTTGTAGCCTTAGAAGTATACTTAATTTTCCTGAGAGCTGAACACTTCTAAAGAAGAAGAGGATCTTCATAAGCATTCTAAATCAAATATGTGAAATCTGCGCACATTTTATTAGACTATGTTCCTGTTTCTCTCTTACCTCAAAGGGAGCTTGCCAAGAATAATTTAATGACAGAATGAGATCTACATCTCTCTCTGGCATGACTACCAATGGAAAGGCAGAATTGATGGCTAAACCTGCATCCACTAGGTGCAGACTCTCTTCCCCTGGTGTCAGCTGATTGGGGACTGCATCCAGATGAGCCTCTGGGGAAAAAAAAACATGGCCATTGAAGTGGATTGATTCTCCAGCATAGAAATCCTTTCTCCATTATAAAATAATGTCATTCTTTATTGGGGAAAGCCTTTCTTCCTTGAAGAAAATTTTAACAGAAAAGATAGGATTCACCTATAGCTTTTTTGAAATCTTGAATTTGAAATTTCTATATATCCTCTTCAAAATAAAGGGCATATTAGCCAAAATATTAGCTTGAAAGGTTAAATTTGAGAACACAAGACACCCTGATTAATTAAAGGTAAAGGTAGTCCCCTGTGCAAGCACTGAGTCATTACTGACCCTTGGGGGACGTCGCATCATGACGTTTTCTTGGCAGACTTTTTATGAGGTGGTTTGCCATTGCCTTCCCCAGTCATCTGCTCTTTACCCCCAAGAAACTGGCTACTCGTTTTACCGACCTCAGAAGGATGGAAGACGGGATCAACCTTGAGCCAGCTACCTGAACCCGGCTTCCACCAGGATTGAACTCAGGTTGTGAGCAGAGCTTGGGCTGCAGTACTTCAGCTTACCACTCTATGCCACGGGGCTCCTACTATCCTGCTTAATACGAGGTTGAAAACTAGCAATTTCTACATCTCTCTGTGGAAACAGGATAAATGAAATATATCCCATACTAGGTAAAGCACTGTAATACCGCCTATAACGCTGTTATATTATAGCATTCTCCATTCTGAGTATCATTTTTATGATAAAACAAAACAAAAAGTTTCATACAGGGCTTTCAGCCAAAGAGAGCTGCATATTCTGGCTGGGGAACACAGGCTGTGGCAAAGAAAATGCAAGTCTGTGATCAGGCAGGCAGAAAGGGACTATGAGGAACACATTGCAAAAAACATAAAGACCAACAATAAAAATTTCTTCAAATATATTAGAAGCAGGAAACCAGCCAGGGAGGCAGTGGGGTCCTTGGATGATCAAGGGGTAAAAGGATTACTTAAGGATGATAGGGAAACGGTCGAGAAGCTAAATGCATTTTTTGCCTCTGTCTTCACTGTAGAAGATGAGAGGTGCTTGCCTACTCCAGAACCACTAATTTCGGGAGGAGTGTTGAAAGACCTGAGTCAGATTGAGGTGATGAGAGAGGAGATCCTATGACTGATATACAATTTAAAAACTAACACATCACCAGGCCCAGATGGCATACATCCAAGAGTTCTGAAAGAACTCAAATGTGAACGTGTAGATCTCCTGACAAAGATAAATAACCTTTCATTAACATCTGCCTTCATTCCTAAGGACTGAAGGTAGCTAATGTCACCCCCATCTTTAAAAGGGGTTCCAGAGGAGATCTGGGAAATTACAGGCCAGTCAGTCTAACGTCAATACCGGGTAAGTTGGTAGAAACCATTATTAAAGAGAGAATTAGTAGGCACATTGATGAACAAAAGCTATTGAGGAAGACTCAGCATGGGTTCTGTAAGGGAAGATTTTGTCTCATGAACCTGTTTGAGTTCTTTGAGGGAGTGAACAAACATGTGGACAAGGGGGAACCAATAGATGTTGTCTACCTGGACTTCCAGAAAGCTTTTGATAAAGTTCCTCATCAAAGGCTGCTAAGTAAGCTCAATAGCCATGGGGTAAAAAGACCTCTTGTGGATCAAAAACTGGCTAATGAATAGGAAACAGAGAGTGAGTATAAATGGGCAATATTCACAGTGGAGGGTGGTAAGCAGTGGGGTACTGCAGGGCTCAGTATTGGGTCCGGTGCTTTTTTACTTGTTCATTAATGATTTGGAGTTGGGAGTAAGCTGTGAAGTGGCTAAGTTTGCAGATGACACTAAATTGTTCATGGTGGAGAGAACCAGGGAGGATTTTGAAGCACTCCAAAGGGATCTGTCAAGGTTGGGCGAATGGGCATCAACATGGCAAATGAGGTTCAACGTGGCCAAGTGCAAAGTAATGCACATTGGGGCCAAAAATCCCAATTATAAATGCACGATGGGGTCCAAACTGGTGGAGACTGACCAAAAGAGAGATCTTAGAGTCGTGGTAGATAACTCACTGAAAATGTCGATACAGTGCGTGACGGCAATAAAAAGGCCAACGCTATGCTGGGGGTTATTAGGAAGGGAATTGAAAACAAATCAGCTAGTATCATAATGCCCCTGTATAAATCAATGGTATGGCCTCATTTGGAATACTGTGTACAATTTTGGTCACCACACCTCAAAAAAGATATTATAGCACTGGGAAAAGTGCAGAAAAGGGCAACTAGAATGATTATAGGGATGGAACACTTCCCCTATGAAGAAAGGTTAAAGCTCTTGGGGCTCTTTAGCTTGAAGAAATGACCGAATGAGGGGTGACATGATAGAGGTTTACAAGTTTATGCATGGGATAGAGAAGGTAGAGAAAGAAGTATTTTTCTCCCTTTCTCACACAATACAAGAACTCATGTGGGCACTCAATGAAATTGCTGAGCAGTCGGGTTAGAATGGATAAAAGGAAGTACTTCTTCACCCAAAGAGTGATTAACACATGGAATTCACTGCTACAAGAGATGGTGGCAGCTTCAAGCATAGACAGCTTCAAGAGAGGATTGGATAAACATATGGCGCAGAGGTCCATCGGTGGCTATTAGCCACAAGGTATAGATGGTAATGCTCTGTATTCTTGGTGTTTAGGGGGTAGCTTCTAGTGTCCCTTCCCCACTGGCAGACCTCCCGTTGATACCTGTTTTTTTGGCCACTGTGTGACACAGAGTGTTGGACTGGATGGGCCATTGACCTGATCCAACATGGCTTCTCTTATGTTCTTATGTTCTCTTATTGCTGTACCAGTGAGAGCAGTATATTCTGGCTAGCATGGGAACAATCAGTCCTGTGCTAGTTCGGTAACAACCCGGCTCATCCTCCTAGAAATAGCTCCTCCCAGCATCTTCCACCACTGCCACCTAGGAAGAGCAATGGCAGGAGTACATAGTCAGTTGTGCAGCTGCCTCTTACCTAATGCACTAAGAGCCAAGCTACACATGTGGGTTTTTAAAGAGTTATTTCCCTGTTTCTGCTGCTAACTCTCCTACCCCAGCTCTGTTTCCACATAGGAAACAGTTTGGGAAGAGGCGGCAACCCTTCCCCCCACCCCCTGACCCCTGCAGCAATGTTTCAATCTCATTTGAGATCTGTATTTTTAAAAGCTATTCCCTGCTTCTGTTGTGTGGCTATGGGGAAGCCAAATGGACCCAATTTATTAAAAATCCAAATATGTAGTTTGGCCCTGATACACCAATGAAGCCCTCATATGTCACTCATATAAAAAATGGTGATACCATGAACAAATCTACATTAAAATAGTCTTATAATTACCTCCTACTGTGATATTACACACAGCATCCTGTTTCCAAGAACATATCCACGGCCATTATAAAGAGGTATTGCTATACCTCAGTGCCACTCAAAAAGCTGAAAATTGGTACACAACCAAATTTTGTGACAGAACTTCCAGGTTTGTCTGTTTTTTTATTTAATTTTCAAGTGCACAGGTCCTGAATCGGATCAGGATCACAGTGCAATGGAAGGAGAGATTTAAGCCTCCCTTGTGTTGTTTTCCTGTTCTAAAGCAGCCCCATAATGTGGTGCAAACATACTGGTACACACAAGGAAGCAAAAGAATGAAGAAGTGTCTTCCTTTAGATATAATCCCAAATGAAGGGGGATTTCCACAGGTATCAAGGAACGTATCTAGAATTTCAGAATATGAACATTACTCATCCCTGCAGTAACATTATATTCAGTTAATACATATTCTAAAATGAAATTTGGTTTCCCAGAATTCACTTGGTACACAAACAAGTTCCTCACACAAAAGCTTACCCTTCCAAGCGACAAACTGTTTATCATTGACATAATCCCGATGAAGGTTCATTCCTTGCAAAAAGTTAAATATTTCTCCAGAGGTAATTCGAGACTTAAATAAAGAATTAAATAATTGTGTAAATGCTCCCCCTGGCATGATTACCCAAGTTTTTATCATTGCAGGGTCTACGGACTGGTAACCTCGTAGCTCATCTACAAAATAAAAGCCAAATACAACACAACTCAGTCTACTATCTTCACATTCCAACTTCAATCCTACTAATTATATATTTAACATTTCAGATCTTTCAAGAGAAAACATGAAAACTTAAGTTAAACAAAATATTCAGGGAAGTGGGACTGTGATAGAACAGATTAAGACTTTCATTAATATTAGTTGCCCCACATCCTTCCCCAATGACTCCACAGACCCTTGGTTGCTTACTCATACTAGCCTCATCTTGCTAGTTCAAGAGAACCCATATCTCCATAGTTGCTATATTTCTTTGCAACAAAAAGTTACCAGCAAATATTATTCAGCTTTGAGAAAGCATTCCTCAGAAATCATACATCCATCACACCATTCAGCACAAAAAGATGCATACATAGGGATCATCAACTGAATTCAAAATAACTGCTTATTATTTTGCATACATAAACACATATCACTTTTTCAAAAATACATTCTTTGATTCCTTCATGCAAATGCTCATAGTTATAGACTTAATGGCACTCAGTCCCCATACCTGCAGGACCGCCTTTCCTCCTATGTTCCACTCCAGCAGCTCCACTTATCTGAGCCACCTAGTAAACAGGTAAAATCAGCAGCTGTCCATTCACGCCATCCTCTGTGGCTTCTCCCACATTAGGGAATGGTCTGCCTGAGGTTATTAGAAAGGCCCCCATGCTTCTCTACTGTTCAGCAAAATGTGCAAAATAGAAATGTTTAAGGTGGCATTCTTGTAGAGGAGTAGAGCTGTAGGCTGTGATTTACTTATTTACTTACTTATTTATAGTCCACCTTTCTTGCTGAGACTCAAAATGGATTATACAGTGAAGGTCAATACAATCAAAGCTGGTACATTCAATAAACAATACAATAGGGTAAGGATTGCAAAAATTTGAAAACAAGCAGAGATCCAATACAGAGCTGGAAGCAGTGCTGAACCAAATCATAAACAGATTGACATAACATATTAAATAGTGCAGAACTATCCAGTAGGAGTATACTTACAGCAACAGACTGTACACAGTAGTACAGTCTACAATCTCTATCCCTTTTCATTGCAACTCTCTGGGCCATTTCCTTACAGCACAGTCCTAGAACCTGTGTAAAAAAGCTCTCTTGAATAATTCAGTTTTGCATAGTTTGTGGAAAGCCAAGAGAGTGGGAGCTTTCCTGACCTCTTTAGGCAGACCATTACATAAGGTGGGGCTACCACAGAGAATACACATGTACAGACAATTGTTGGTTTTGCCCATGTGTAGGATGGCACCTGCAGATGGCCCTGTTTAGATGAGTGAAGCAATCATAACAGAGCATGAGGAGATAGGTGGTCCTGTAGATATGAGAGATCAAGGCTATGAAGGGTTTTGTATGTAAACAATCAGCTCAGAAGGTGAACTCTGTTAGAGATAATGTTTTTTTCTTCTTCAATACTCCACTGCATTATGTTGTTTTATTTTGAATGTTTTACTTTTAGACTGAAATGTAGCCATATTTTGTAACCCTCTTGCTGGTTGACTGAATAATTTTGTTTTATTAGGAATCTTTTTCTGTTAAAGTTCAAATGGTATGTGGTAACCAGTTTACTGTTTGACTGAATAGTTCTATCATACTTGTAATCCACTGTGAGTCCCAGTAAGAAAGGCAGGCCATAAATGAAAAAAAATATTCAAAGTTATACTCTTGATGTGCTTTTACATTTTAACATTCACTTTTACAAATCCAGAGGAGTTAGCCATGTTAGTCTGTGTAGTAGCAAAATCGAAAAGAGTCCAGTAGCGCCTTTAAGACTAACCAACATTACTGTAGCATGAGCTTTCGAGATGCATCTGACAAAGAGAACTGTGGTTCTCGAAAGCTTATGCTACAGTAAAGTTGGTTAGTCTTAAAGGTGCTACTGGACTCTTTACACTTTTACAAATGGTACCTGTATTAAATTTTGTGTTGATAAAGGAAACTATGTAACTTTGGAAAGGCAATCAGAGTTACACTAAAAGAAACAATATATATTTTTATTGTTGATACAAAAAACATCTTTTCATCTGCTTTGCACAGTTTTATAACTGCTGAATACAATCTATCCTTTACCTATTGCTCTGAAGGCATCTTTCAGAGAGTCTATGAATTTCATTTCTGAAGAAAATGTTTCCTCCCAGATATCATCAATGTTAGCAGCAAAGGCGCTGGCCCAAATTCCTATGAGTAAAATTAAAGAGATACTTTAAATCATTAGCATTCTCTCTAAATATGAAACTAATGGTTAAATTAAATAAACAATGGCAGTACTGCATTGCATTCTGTGATAACTAAGCTCACAATATAGCTCTCACAAATGAGAGCTAGTTTTGTATAGTGGTTAAGAGCGACAGGAGTCTAATCTGGAGAACCAGGTTTGATTCCCCACTTCTCCGCTTAAAGCCAACTGGGTGACCTTGGGTCAGTCATAGCTCACTGGAGCACTCTCAGCCCCACCCACCTCACAGGATGTTTTGTTGTGGGGATAATAATAGCATACTTTGTAAACCACTCTGAGTAGGTGTTAAGTTGTCCTGAAGGGTGGGGTATACAAATCGAATGTTATTATTATGTTATTATTACAATATACAACTTGCCACATTTTCTGATGTCATTATATTGCATGTTTTCCTATCCTCAGTATCAACATCCAGTGATACATGGTGGCAAACAAACACACAGCATAAAGACATCTGGGGGAAAGTGTGTGTATGGGCATGTGTGCGTACTTGTAGTAGAGGGAATTTAACAGGGAATTTAACACAGGATTGCCATTTTTGTTGGAGAGGTGAAAACACTGAAGAATTTTATTACTGTAACTACTTATACATTTGTCCATTTCAACCCTAAGTGTGTGTGGGGGGGTACAGATTAAGAGTAGGGGTGAAAGAGAGGAATGAGTGAGTGAGATGATTGGTTGATGACTGAGAGTGTGGGTGAAGTGAATGCCGTTTTTAGACTGAGAAAGAAAAAAGAAAAAAAGATTCAGTCAGGGCAAGAGAGGCAAGCTGTGTGCAGCCTGAGAGTGTCTGTGAATTACTGAGAGAAATATAACTTGTGTGCAAATCTGAACTCTGTGTGTCTGAGAGAAAACTATTTATTCTGTCTAAAGCAGGCAAACTGTGTGTGAACCTGAGAGAAAGTCTTATGTGTATTTGAGTGAGAAATTGATATCTGAAGCAGGCAAACTGTGTGAGCAGCCTGAGAGAGAAAGTGTGTGAAGATCTGAGTGACTGTGCCTAAGTAACTTTAAGAACAAATAACACTCTTTGAAACCATCAAGCTTAAGAAATAATATAAAACCGTTATGCTTATTGTAAAAATAAAAGTTTATTTTGGTTTTCTTTTCAACCCAGAGTATCGGTTATTCCCATATCCCATTCCTATCCACAGGGCCACATAGTCCCATGAAGAAGCCTGATGCTTGGGCACATTAATAAACAGGAAAGTTAAATTATTGTGGAATATAATTCCTGGTGGCAGCAATCTACCCAGAGGGAGCAAGAAAAGGGTTAAAGGCAAAATCTAACTGAAAGACAGAAATGAGGTCGTAACTAGGCATGGGCACGAACAGGAAAAAAAACCCAAACACCCTGTTCGTCGTTCGTTGCCACCCACGAACAACAAACAACGAACATGAACTGTTCCCGGACATGTTCATTGTTTGTGGGGGCCAGAACTCCCCCAACCCCCCCCCCACTTAGCCCCCCTCCCCTCAAACCCACTTACCTGGCTGACAGGCGGCAGGGGGGATTCCCCCCTGCCACCTGCCAGCTGATAGATTAAAGGGCACTGTCCTGGCAAAAACAGCAGTGTCTGCTGGCAGCTATTTTGAGAGGTCACCAACTGACCTTCCCAATGTCCAATACCCACCAAATCTGCAGGGGACATAGTCCTCACTGTCCTCTGAAGACCCTCCCAAGTTTCAGAGAGATTGCACCCCAGGAAAGGCATGATCCACGGGTCTCCCCTTTGGCTGTCATTTTCTCATCACAGTGGCAAAAACAGGACTCTGATGGAAGTACTTTGAAGGGTTAAAGCCAGAAGGAAAGGCAGAAGGAGTTCAGACAGAGTTCAGTCCCTGCCTCCGGGTGGCAAGGGGATTGATTGCAAGTGCCAGACTGTCTGGCTTGATGAACGGCTGCCGAAGGCATTGAACGACGCTTGCAATGACCACCTGTTCGTTTAGGATGGGGCATCACGAACAGCTTGTTCGTGAACAGCAGATTGGGCTGTTTGTGGGTTTTTTCTGTTCGTAATGCTGTTCATGCCCATGTCTAGTCATAACACCTTGCTTTTCCTGCCTACTGATGTGCTTCCTTTCTGTCTGTAAATTACACCCTGAAATTCTCTCTGTAGTTGGAAGGCCTACAGTTAATGCTTTTGGCAAATCTTCTTGTTGCAGTAAACTTTAATGAAGGAAATTCTGCATGTGTGGGACTGGGTTACTTTCCCAATGCAATAGATAAGACAAACTGACAAGATAATTTCCAATGGCTTTTCCCATCACTGCCACAGGAGAAAGTAGAGAAGTGCATGTTAATCCCTTCTCGTAACTAACAGTATAGTCTAAGGTTGCCAGGCTTCCCTAGGGTGAAAGCAGGGTATGGGGGTGTTGCAATTAATGAGGGGCACTCATCTCAAATTGACCACAAACACTAAATTGGGGTCAATAGGACCCTGGAGTAACCTGGCATTTTTGTGTCACGCCAGGAATGATATCATTTCCGGCGCAATGCAGGGGCATTCCAGACTGATCCAGAGCATGCAGGAATGCACTTCTTCCCCCCCACAAACACACACACACTGCTGCATTCCTGTACCTTTTTCTTCCTGCCGGCCAGGTGAGAGATGTCGGAAGAATCCCCCACCCCCACCAGAGACTGGCAAGCCTAATAGTCCTAAACAGAGTTAAACCATTCTTCTAAGTACTTTTGACTTTAATTGACATAGACTAGGGTAACTTTGCTTAGAACTGCACCTAGGGTTGCCAGCCTCCAGGTAGGGCTTGGAGATCTCCTAGAATTACAACTCCAGATGATAAAGGTAATGTCAGTCCCTGGCAGGTAGATCCCTCACGTCCCTCTGCAGTGAACACACATTGGTTCCAGAAGAAGTAGCTTTATTAGAATCCATACAGTTCAGGTCTGCACTCCATCACGGAGTGACAGGGAAAGGTCTCCACAACGGAAAACTACAGAAAGGAGACTATGAATCAGATAGACAACAACTTATCCCCAGTATCTCGGGAGAGTAGCTGAAACTGGCATTTAGACACTTAAAGGTTACAGTTAGCCGAGACTCGCATATTTCTCTAAGATAAGGGAGAGACCCTTGCTTGGGTCCTCAGTAACATCTGCACTACAGTTATGCAGGAAGAGAGAGAGAGAGAGACAGAGAGAGAGAGAGAGAGCATATTAATTAATACACATTAATACAGTAGCATGGCTCTAGCATAATGTCAGCAGTAGTGAACAATAAATGTCAGCGACACAATCATAGCATGTATGTAGACAGACAGACATGACAGGTTACTTCCCTGGAAAAAATGACAACTTTGAAGGATAGATTCTATGGTGTTATACCATGCTGAGCTCCTTCCTCAAACCCCTCCTTCCCCTGGCTCCATCCCAAAATCTCCATTAATTTCTTGGTCCAGAGTTGGTAACTATAACTGCGCCATAAACCATTATGTGGGGTACTGATAGACTGAATAAGAAAGAAGAAATATCGATCACAACAATATGTTTAGAGTAAATGAGTAAAGCAGAAATAAATTATCTTCTTCCCTAATGCTGGGAGAGTTTGAGAGCAGTGCCTGAGCAGGATGGTGGTTAGGGAGGATGTGATGTCACTTCAGGGTGATACTTGAAGAATTTCCCATGATTTCTTGATAAAGACCATAGAGACATGAGGAAATTCCTACAGCATTACTACAGAAGCTATTTTCTCACCTTTTTGTATCCCTGCAAATAAAAATAATGATCCAAAGTCAGCATTGGATTTGGATTTTACTCATGATTATACATTGGATTATCTTAAATTTCAGTTTTCCATCTTGCCAGACTGTTGTGGAATTTTCTCTCAGCTGGAAAAAAAATCTGCCTCTCTCCCCAGACCACATTTTTTTATTCCTATTCAAACTCTTAAACTGTTCCCGCCAGAATTTCCTTGAAAATTCTAGTGGTTTTTGCTCCTAGATGTTTTTACAGTCCAATAAGTGATACTAGTGAAAAAGCCATGCCATTCCCCTTACTTTATAGAGTGAGAGCATACAGAGCAGGGCTTGAAATTGCATGGCTTGATTCCAAGTACACAGGCCTGCATGCAGACATGAGGTCTATATGTGGACATTGGATGCGCTGAAGGGGTGAGGGCCTGCTGGTGCTATCCTGATCTCCTCCATCACATGGAATGTGGAGGATAGGGCAAACTTTTTGTTCAAGACATGCAGAGAAGTTGGGAATAAGATTCCTAAGTGAACTGGGAAAAATATTCATCCCATCACCAGAGCAGGGCATCTGCTCTTACCATGGAGGAAACAGATCCTGGGCTCCTCATGTTTCTCACGCAACGATCCCATGAAAAATTTACTTCCATAATCTTCTATGTTGATGGATGCCTGATATTTGTGAATGCCAAATTCATACGGCGTGTACTCACACCATTCTAAAGAAGAAGTAAAAGAACCAGGATAATTTTTCCACTTAAATGCACATATATTTTAATTAATATTCATGTTGTTTTTAAATTGTTCTGATCCACCTTGGATTCTGAGACATGCGGGAGGAAGCAGGGTTGCTGGGCCTGGAAACCAGAGGAAGAATTGGAGTGGGGACATAGGAAGGCATGTCACTATGTCTCTTCTGGATACAACCTACAAGTTACAATGAGTAGCTCTAGGAATCATCAGAAACACTATAGTTTCCAGAAATTCCTAGAGATACCCATTGTCATTTCTAGGTTGTACCCAAAAGTGACTTACAAGGACAGAGGCAGGCAGCATTTTTATTTTTCTCCTACCACTTCTTGGAACATAGACTGGAGACTGCAGTAATCAGTGGAAAACGTCTGCAGGAGGTCTGACAACCCCAGGAAGAAGGCAGGGTTTCCAGAAATGTCTCAGCTAATGCTGAGAGATTTGAGGGCCGTGCCTGAGCAGGATGTGCCTGGTTAGGGAAGATGTGATGTCACTTCAGGGTGACACTTGAAGAATTTCCCATAATTTCTTGGTAAAGACCATAGTGACATGAGTAAATTCCTACAGCATCAGTACAGAGGCCATTTTCTCGCCTTTTTGTGTCCCGCTACTCAATTTTTTGAGAGCAGATTTGGGTCCAGTGATGCTGTCAATGATAGGACATTTTGGAGGTCATTAATTCATTGCCATAAGTCAGAAGCAACTTGATGGCATATAACACACACAAACAGGGGTTTACATGATAATTGCTGGAATTGAGAAAATAATCATACTGGCTTAAAATTGCGAAAATAATAATATTGATTTTTTAGGACTTTGCCTAAGGCTAGACTTTCATGGAAAGAATTTTTGGATACAATTTCAGTACAATCCTAGGATGGCACTATTAGAGACACACTAGACTAAGTGCTGCCCTTCAATCCTAAAATTTTTTTACTTGTTTACTGGAAAGATGGTGTAATAATTTTGAATTTGGAATTAGTGGTGAATCTGTTAACTGCTTTTATAGGAAGGAGTGGTTCATAGTTCCAGAGACTTTGGGCAATTCATTTTATGTCCAAATTAACATATTTTAAGAGATCTGAAAATGATGCACTGGCAAATTAATTTGTGGAAAAACATGCTTCACTTGTTGGAATAATAGATGTCAGGATAATAACCATTTTTTAATCTCGTTTGTAGAAGGGTTTGTTATATTCTCTATGTTTATATATATATTGTAGTAATAATAAGAACAATAATAAACCGCCCTGATAGGAGCTTGGAACATGCCGCATACTAAGATGATACCTCACTGACTCTTAGATTCTTGGATAAAATCCAAGTCAATGAGGGATGAAAAATTCCATCCCAAACATGTGGTTGGCTGTAATAATGGAACAATCACCACCACAACAATAATAATATGACTTCATACCTGTAAATTCACTGCTGCTAACATTGGTTCTCACACTTTGAGCTGCATAGATAGGATAAGGGTTTTGTCCCCATCGAACTGCTTCTTGTTGGTCTGAAAGCTTAGCTGGGTCTTTCTGGATATGTCACAAAAATAGCTTTTCAGTTTTCAAAAATTATCTCTTACAGCCTTCTCAATACCTGTCATCTAGCTATAAATGAACAAATGCCAAAAAAAAGTTGTCTAAAGAAAACTTCCCTGATATATTAAAAACCAGATACTGCTGAATATTTAGAATAATACACACAAGAAAGGAGTTGCAGTGTAATTCTGTGCATATAGATGTAACCCTATGCACAATATTTCAGAGTATGTTCAAAAGTAAGCCCCAATGTGTTCAATGGAGCTTACTCCAGGTAAATATGTATAGAAATGCTGTCTAATATCTTTCAATCCTTATCTAATTCATTCTGGTGCAAATTTTTCCCATATGGAACTGTGGTTGGAAGACTGATTTGCTCAAGAACATCCATATCCAAGCAGAGATCTGAGCCCATCCCTTCTAGCTGCAGACACAACATTTTACCTACTGGACCACAATGGTTCAGTGACAGTGTTGCCAACCTCCAGGCAGGGCAATCCTAAACAGAGTTAAACCATTCTAAGCACTTTTGACTTTAATGGACATAGTGTAACTTTACATAGGACTGCACCTAGGATTCCCAACCTCAACATGGGTCTGGGAGATATATGCAAAAATTACTATAATATATTTGGGACAGATTTGCCAACCTTCAGATGGGTCCAGGAGATCTCCCAGAATTACAACTGATCTCCACGGATTACAGAGATCAGTTCTCCTGAAGAAATGCTGCTTTAGAGGGTGGACTCTATGGCATCATATTCCATTGAGGTCCTGTCCTTCCCCAAACCCCACCTTACCCAGGCTCCACCCTACATCTCCAGGAATTTCCCAAGCTAGAGTAGGCAACTCTAATTTGAAAGCATATGATATATGTTATTGTTTCTGCAATGTTTTTATTTATCTTAGAGAGACCTTCAAGAGGTTTGCAACATTGTAGCTACTTTTTAAATAAATTTTAGGATCTTTACCTACCTTTTTGTTTAAGATATATTCTATAATGAGACCCCATAAGTCAACAAGAGTGGTTTTCCTTCCTGTTTTCTCCAGGGCAACTAACTCCTGAAAATAATATGCTAGTTGTTCTGCAGAAAATGCTCCAACTTTCGTATTAGTCACAACTGTTCGGGCATTCTTAATCGCATCCTGAAGATCTTTATTGGACCAGTGAGAGTCTTTGTAGAGGGTGGCCATACACCTATCAAAATTTCAACCAAATGCTTCAGTAAATAAAAGAATATCAAAGAGGAGACATAGTAGCCAAGAATAGACTGACTCCTTATTCTGTTTTCTAATGCACATAAATTACTATTTTAAAAAAATGCTTTCATACTAGATCATTTAATGGTCAGGAGATCCTTAATATGATGGTCCTTTATGCATCTGCACAGTTTCTCTCAATGGCCAGTTGCAAAATAACTTTTTTTAAAAATTTGCAAGTAATTGCTGCACAAATAATGTTTACTATGCACACATTTTACTGTAAAATTTGGTGCAGCAAAACAGAAAAAAGTATGAAAAAAGATTAACTGGCTTGTTTCTCCCAAAAAGGAAGAAAAAAATTAATATAGATATTTAAACAAACAACCTTGTGAAATTTGAGAATATCCCTGACGATAACCAGAGCAAATTATGAAGTGCTACAAGAAGAACTAACAAAGTGGGTGAGTAGCCAACATGACAAATGAGGTTTAATGTAAAATAGTGTACGTGGTACACAAAAAAGCAAATAGAATTGCCAACAAGCCTGGAGAAAAATGTCTTCCACTTTAATAGAAACTAAATATGTGGGAATAGGTAGTTAATTTTTTTCAGACCATGGAAGTAAATAATAGGCATGGGCACCAACCGCATTACAAACCAAAAAAACCCACGAACCGCCTGATTGTCTGTTCGCGATCCGGCAGTTCATGAGGGTCCATGGCCAATGAACCAGCATTCATTGGGAGCCTGGTTCGTGTTCGCCCACAGTTCATGAAGCCAGACAGTCAGGCACCATCAATCAATTCCCTTGGAAACAGAGCTGGGGGAATGCCTGAACTCTGTCTACACTCCTTCTGTCACCCTGGAAACCCGAATCAAAGCCAAGCTTACCTTGATTGGCAGGTCTTCCTTCCAGCCATGGAGCTGCAAATTGGTTACAATTCGTTACATGGGAGAAGACACCCGGGGGGAGGGGGGAGGGGGATGTTCTATAGCCATGGGCACTCCAATCTCATCCCTGCAAACCCTGATAGGCAATTCTGACGGCCAACCCCTTGTACACTGGGCCAACGTCAACTGATGGCTCTAATTGTATCGAGTGGGAGTTTCCTGGGGGCCTCGGATTGGAGAGGGTATAACTCCACGATCCCTATTGCAATCTTGACCAAACTTGAGTGCTGCCTGGAGGAGAGCCTGCTAAACACACCCTGTGAATATGGGTTCTCTACGTGCAATGGGGGCCATTCCGACGCCCACGAACCACGAACCGGTTTGGTAATGGGAAATGTTCATTACGGTTCGTGACTTTGGGTTCGGCGGCAGCACCGAACCACGAACAACAGGTTCGTTTATTTTTTTTTTGGTTTGTGCCCATGTCTAGTAAACAACATTCCATTAAGACAAAATTAAAGGGTCAGGACATTTTTCTCCAGGCCTGTTGGCATTCCTAACTGGACAAACTATCCTAACCATGCACATATATTGATGGGATGGTGTCTAAGGAATAGATCTTGGAATTGTGGTATATAGCTCAGCGAAAGCAACTGTTGTGCAGCCATGGTGAAAAAGGGAAACTCCATGATTATTTTCCATCTCCTTCCTAATAAAATAGCCAATATCAGAACACGATTGTATAAATCAATGCATGACCACATTTGTAATATAGTGTTCAATTCTCATCACCTCATCTCAAAAAAGATTTCGCAAAGCTGGGCTTTATGCTTTAGGGAAAAAAGACAACTAAGTGGGGGAGAGCACAACTGACATTTATACACTTATGTATGGTGTGCGCAAAGCGGAGAGAGAAAAAAAATTCTTCCTCTTGAACAATATTAAAATTTGGTTTTGCACAATGAAATTGATGAGCAGTAAATTCAGGACAGGCAAAAGAAAAGAACTGTAGTCATCAGTGATATGAATTGACTTGCCTCCTTCCCTTTGCCTATGATTACTTGATTTTTACAGAGCAGAAGAGTGAACATTTCATGCTTTATTACAACCACTTTGTCCTAGTTCTGCTCCCTAAACAAAACACAGGACAACCATACTTTGGGTTTAATTTGTTTATTAAAATTAATTGGCTGATCTACATCATTACTATTCTATTTTTAAAGGGTGCCTTTCAAGGCTAGGGCTGCATCACCTGGCCTGGCAAATAGCAGGGGGCAGGGTTAGGGACATGGGGGGAAACCATCGGTGACAAACAATATCATGGGTTTTCCATGAAAGTGACATCAGTCCTCTCTAGACATTACTTTTTTAAAAACATTTTTATCTTCCATCACTCAGAATAGCAGTGGGAAACAAAAAGTAGGAACAGGGGATCCTCCACTGGGTGACTGGCTGGCAACCCTATTCAAGAATACAATATCTGGGCAACTCTACCCTGATTCCAAATGGAGCCAGCAGTTTATTAGCAGCATGTGGCAAATGCCTGCATGGGAAGGGCAGGAAGCTCACCCTTAGAGAAAGCAATTATATGCCCAGCCAATAAGTCCTGTGCCTCATTTGACTTTAGAAGGAACTGGGACAACAGCATCCACAGTCCAATGGCCATTAATTTCTGATTACATACCAGATAGATCCTGAGACACCACAAAAATATGTCAGTACATGTAAAAGCCCAAGTTGCTGCAGACCTAACAGGTTTCCATAACAACCAGTCATCGCTCTCATTCCTCCTCCAGATGCCAGTACAGCTACTATAGGCACCTATGGGAATTACAAGAGGATAGGTTGAAAAAAAATGTATTTAAATCATTTGGTTGATTTATCTTGACTCAGTGGCTGATAGATGTCTGGTCCTGCAACACTCACTAGATGTACCAGAGCCCTCAACAGACATGCTGGCAGGAATGCCATGGTAGCCTCATCTGTCACCATTTAATGATATCGCTGACAAAGGCAACACCAGTGAGGGCCTGAGAGAGGTAGGGCCAGGCTAAGATGGCCAGGGCAGCAGTCAGAAGGAGGCAGCCCACTAGAAAGCCAGCCTCTTCCTCAGCAGAGGAGCAGCTGGCAGGAAAAGAGGGCAGGCTCCATGTAGGCACTCCCCAATGAGGGCCCAGGCCCATCAATCAATCAGGCTTGGATTCCAGATTGCTTCTGGTTCTTATAGGAGTGATAACTTGGGAGCAGATGTCAGGAAGCCAATATGCAGGCCAGGGAAAAGGAAACAACTTAGCTCTGCTAGACTAAGGATCAACCAGCAGGAGGGCTGGGAGTGAGGACAAGAGGATATGCATCCAAAAGTTATAAAGTGTAGTTTAGGAATTGCTGGAAACTCTATGATTTTAAAGCCAGGAAGAAAGTGCAGGAACATTACAACGTTGCAACCCATTCTTGTCTTTAAAAAAAAAAAGAATGTGTGTGCATGCCCTAAGGGAGGAAGGAGAAAGCAGCTATTTAACACTTTCCTTGCTTTTAAAGCTAGCAGGGAATTAGCAGCAAGCTTTGGAATCATTCCTGGCTTTTGAAAAAAAAATAAAACAGCATGCATACCGGGAGGAAGGAAACCAACGAAGAAGCAGCCTTATGACCCTCAGCTCGCTTTACTAAAAAAAATGGTGGACAAGGAGTTCAGAGAGCTGAGGAGGGTGGGAGTGGTTAATTCTGCACAAACCAATCAGCTCCCAGGGAAAAGGAGAGGGGAGGAGAGAAGCAAAAAGGAGGCAAAAGTGTTCACATTAGCAAAATGCGGGCCAGCTGCCAGTCGGCAGCGAACTTAAAAAAACATCGGGGTATGTCCGCAGGGGGAAAAATCGGGGATACAGTGGACAAAAAGCGGAACTGCATCCCATGACTGTTTTTAAGTGTGAAAAACTTGCAAACATGGGATGTGGAACAGGTACAAACGCGCTCTAAAAACCGAGTGCGAAATGTACCATAGAGTTTCTACTGCAACCCTGAAGCAATGTAGCGATGTCAGTGATACCACTAATTTTTGTTTTATTTTTCTCCTGCTGCCACTCAGAACTGCAGTGGGCAATGGATCTTGATGGAGGGAGGCTTACCACCATAGCAGGAGGCCTAATTTATGACCAAAATGTTATAATCCTGTTGGAATAACCAATGGGAGCTGCCTAAGATTGCCATCCTTCAGCTGAGGCCTGAAGATCTCCCGGAATTACAACATCCCCAGGCCACAGAGATCAGTTCCCGTGAAGAAAATGGCTGCTTTGGAGGGTGGACTTTATGGCCTTATACCCTGCTGAGGTCCCTCCCCAGGCTCCACCCAAATGTCTAGGAATTTCATTATCCAGAGTTGGCAACTCTGGCAACTCATTCTTCTAGACTCTTTAACTCTTCTGAATTGTTAAATTCAGATTTTTTATCCCATCAACTTCCTATGTATTTATCACATAATAAATCCCATCAACTTTAACAGATGGGATGATGGAGAGTGTCTGTCCTTTTCTCAAGCCTGCTTTCCTATTTCTGTTCCTCCCCCCCCCCACACACACACACACACACACTTCTTTATCTATTTTTAGGCCATCACCTCAGGCTGAGCAAACAGAAGGACTAGGCTTGCTTTTCCAAATATGGCTACTTTCCACATTCACTCAAACCAAGCTCACTTGCAGGTCCTTGGGAGGAGGTAAGGTAAAATGCACATTCCCAACTCCTGCAGACATTATAATTGTTACCCTAGCCACCCTCCTCTTTCTGGTCATCTATGAGCCAAACTAGTGTTACAACAGCCATGGGTCTAACTCCAACCCCTAGCTGCTGACACTCTTTTAGAGGGAAATTGAGCCATTTAAAAATTGCCATGACTGAGCTTGTGGCACAAAAGCATCATGCAATCTTGTTTCCTCCACACATGTCTTTTCAAGTGCGGAAACAGCCTCCCATGATTATTTCAACATTTGAAAGCCATGGGGGCAAGGGACAAGAGCTCATGGTGCCAACGTGCTGCAGGCCCAATTGCATGTGGTTTTGCTCTCAAGATCCATTTTTAGAAATGACATTAACCTAATTGCATGGAACTTTGTGAAGTTTTCTGTAAAAGAAGTTTCATACCTCATTTTTTCTGGGGGCTATGTCCAGACCAAGTATCTTCTTCAGTGCAGGAGAAATTATTTCCTTCCTCCTTTCCAAAAATTCTCGTTCTCCTTTAGAGAGGTCAGAACTGAGATGGACATCTATATCTTCTGGGCTGTTCCCCCGGAATGAGATTAAAAATGGAATAAAGGCATCTAGAACTTCCTCACATGTAAACTTGTCTTAACCATCTTGAAACAAACTTCATTGTTTATTTTATATTTTTTTTGAAAGAATAGAACATTTTCAGTGCAATCCTAAACAGTTACTCTAGTCTAAGCCCATTTATTTCAGTTTAGGATTGCACTGTTTATTTACTTATTGAACTTTTATTCCACCTTCCCTCCAAGGAGTCAAAGCAATATACATGGTTCTCCCCTTCTCCATTTTATCATCATAGCAATTAGGTTGAGAGAGTGTGACTGCCCAAAGTCAACCAGCAGAGTGTGAAGTAGGGTTGCTAGGTCCTGAGTGTGCGCTCCCGGCACCAATGCAATGATGTCACTTCTGGGAGTGCTGTCATCATGCTGGCTGTGGGAATGCTCCCACATTTCGTGCTGGGCCACTTTTTAAGAACAGCCCAGATCCAAGAGAAGCGTGGGAGCATTCCCACAGCCAGTGCAATGATGTCACTCCTAGAAGTGATGTCATCATGCCCTGCTGGGTGTGAGCCCATTGCAAGTTTGCCCAGGAGTATTTTGCCTCCTGGGCCCATTCCCTGCAGCTTCCCCCCCCCCCCCACCAGCCAGGTTGAGTGGTGACGGGGGGGCAGAGGGGGAAATCCCATCCCCCGCTGGGGGACTGGCAACTCTAGTGGGGATTTGAACCCATCTCTTTCCATTCCTGGTTTATCACCCTAACCACTACACTTCATTATTTCTTAATGGCTTAAGTTGCCTCCACAAATCCATATAATGCAGATTTTGAGCCTACTACGTTCCCATGATGGCTGAACAGTGAGAATAAGAGTGTTCCCTCGCTCTTTTCCTTCATATGTGTAGGTGGAAACTTGATTTAGTATTAGGCTCATTTTTACCATTTTTGCCAGTCTAAAATATTTTTTCTCATTCCTGGCAAACACTCACTTTTAAAGCTTACTTACTTTTCTTCAACCTTCACAGTCAAATCCACACTTTGTTCCTGCAAGAAACAAAACCCTAATAAGCAACTTAGAATCAGATAAGACAAAGTTCATTAGGGCAGCTGGCTGCCTCCTCATCAGACTGCTTTTACATATAATTATTGCAACTTCAAAGCATTTCAATTCATAACAAATGTACCTGTCTGTTCCTGCCCACTTTCACCATTTCATGGCACACCTGCCAATGCAATATTCACCATCAAGGATAGCCAGGAGGATTCTATGAGGGTTTTTTTTTTTAAGTACATGATCTTAAATAAATTTATTTGTTGCTTTCTCTATCCTTCTGAGAAATGCCCAAGGACTACTTATAAATGAGTTGATTTAGGAACTGTTGATGTGCGCCACAGGCCCAGTCACGGTAAAAGTTGCAAAATGTGGTATCTACACTTTGCTACTATGAGGATTCTGTTCAAGAACCTTTGGAGGGTTCTTTTCATAAAGTTGAGAATTCCATTTTAATAGGGCATTTAATAATAACAACAACAACAGCCATGTACCACTCTTCTGGACAGATTAGTGCCACACTTAGAGCAGTTAACAAAGTCAGTGTTATTATTATCCCCAAAACGCAGCTGGGAAGCTGGGGCTGAGAGGAGAGACTTACCCAAGGCCACCTGCCAAGTTCATAGCAGTAGTGAGAATCAAACCAGCAGAGTGCCAGATGGAAGTCAAGTCACTGAACCAAGTCACTGTAGTATACTACCGTCAAGTCACTGTAGTATACTACAGCATCTCTTGCATGCTCATACAATGTGATTCTTAGTACCATAAGAGTAGTTCTCCATTCTATTTCTAAATATAACATCAAGATATTTATCGGTATTTGCCAGTAAAGGTAAATGAAAGGAGCAAACACAAAGAGTGACCTTTATCTTTTTATTGCTCTTTTAATTTAAATTGATCTTTTAATTTTAATTTTAATTTGGTATACTCATCATTAGTTAAATGTCCTTTTCATGTGTTTTGAGAGCAAAGGAATGTTACCTTTCCTATGGGCACACTCAGGTCAACTTCCTTTCCAAGAGGCAGCTGTGAAAGAGGTATAGATCCATTACCTACAAGGGAGGTCTTCATATGTAAATCCTCACTCCATCCCTCCTAGGAATATAATTCATTCATTCATTCATTAATTGTGTCTAATGCTTATATTCTACCATTCTACAAAGTACACAGGATGGCATGTGAATTAAAAACTTATATATATACACACACACATATATGCATATAAAGCAGTAAAGAAACACAGGTGCATGAAAAAAATAAAATATATAATAATAATAATAATAACAACAACAACATTCGATTTATATACCACCCTTCAGGACAACTTAATGCCCACTCAGAGCGGTTTACAAAGTATGTTATTATTATCCCCACAACAAAACACCCTGTGAGGTGGGTAGAGCTGAGAGAGCTCCAGGAGCCGTGACTAGCCCAAAGTCACCCAGCTGGCTTCAAGTGGAGGAGTGGGGAATCAAACCCAGCTCCAGATTAGAGTTCCTCACTCTTAACTGCTACACCAAACTGGCTCTGTTTATAAAGCTGTTTATAAAAAAACCAGTAAAACAGGATTAAAATCCAAGCAAATAAAGCAAGCACCTAGCTACTGGACAGTAGAACAGACAAGATTTTTAAAAAGCAATATTAAAATTATTAACACAGTTGGAAGAGGAAGAAATATCAAAATGATGGATTTCAGGGAGAGATCAAGGGCCCTTAGACAAAGATCCCCTTTAGCATCTCCTTCTCACCATCCAGATCCAATGGCAACCAGTGGAAGACCAGGTGGGGGGACATGGGGGGATGTGACAGCATGATAGCACTTCTGGGGAAACTATCATGTCTCTCTAGGAATCGCTGGAAATTCTATGGTAAAAACATAGAGGATTTGGCAATTCCTATAGAGGACTGACATCACTTGGGTTTTCCTTGGAAGCAACATCACCCCATTGCTCCTGGCATTAAAAAAAATTCTTCCACCAGCTTCTGGAGTGCTGTCGGTCAACACTCAATGGTAATATGGCAACTCTACCCTTAGAGTTGCTAGTCTTTCCCAGAATTACAACTGATCTCAGAAATCAGTTGCCCTGAAGAAAATGGCAGCATTAGAGGGCAGACAATATGATATTACATCACTGCTAAGCTTCTTCCCCTCCCAAAACCCCACCCTTCCTAGATCTGCCCCCAAATCTCCAGGAATTTCCCTACCCAGAACTGACAGCCCTATTGCACTTTCATGATGATCCAAAGCTTCTAGAAGTCCTCCCCCCTTTTTTAGCACCCTGGGATGGGTTCAGACCCTTCAGATACTCTGAAACATAAAACTATAAAACAGTCCTCAGCAGCTTCCAGATGGCCAATACAAGGGGCTGACCAGGCCTTCTACAGCCGAAAAACTTGGGTGTCACTACTAAAAAAAAGCCCTTTTCCATGTATTGACCAACTTTACTTAACCAAGAGAAGGACTCTGGCTATTGTTTTTAAGATTTTTCTGCCTCCATACCCTATTGTATCTGTTTCCCTGAATGTCCTGTTTTTCATTATTGTACTTTGTTCAGTGAATGTCCTAGCTGTTGATTATATTATATTTCCACTTGCACTGTGTAATTCATTTTAGATCTCAGTAAGAAAGGCATGATGATGATGATGATGATGATGATGATGATGATGATGATGATGATGATGATGATGATGATGATGATGATGATGATGATGATGGGGTTTGTAAGCAGGTTTGTAAAAGTTATTGATTTTAAAATATTATGATGGCAAAAAAGTACTTAATGTTTGTACACAGTTGCAAGAGCCAGCTCAAACCCCCTGACAAAGATTCCCTCTGAGATTTCTCATACTGCCTTGACTCAACTCAAACATCCTATGAAAACAAATTCTATGTCTTGCCCAGCACCATGGGCTTCTAGGTTGACCAGGTGTCCCAGAATTTTGTCCCCTTCATTTAATGCTGATCTGAACATCAGCAATAAAAAGGCAAACAAACCGATTCTGTGATTTGCTTTGGCTGCAATAGTATAAACAGTGACCTGTCCCATCTAGTCCTCTAATCCCTCCACTCATTGATTGAAAGTATGGAGAGGGACAGCCAGCACAAGTGTGCAGGTTCTTCTGTCCTCCTCTACATAAATACTGGGTTGTTTGCACAGTGTGAACATACACAGAAAGTGTTTGAATGTACGATCCCTCCCTGTGATCAGGCATGCTGCAATCTAAATGCAACCGATCACTGTGCTCACCAGCCGATGATCACTCAGAGCTAATGTTCCTTAGAAGAAAGGCAGGATAAAATGCAGTTGACTGAACGATAGTTAAAGTGGCATATAATCCTGGCAGGTGCAACAGATCTCCCTTGCTCCTCTCTGCTATTCAATTAAAAACCCGTAATAATGTCAGAGGGAACACTATCTTAGTCTGTGGAGGAAAAAATAAACAGGAGTCTAGTGGCGCCTTGAAGATTTTTAAAAAATGTATCCCAGCAAGTCTTTTTGTACACTAGTGCCCACTTCTTCAGAAGTTAGTCTTTCAGTTGGCACTAGACTCCTGTTTAAAAAACATCTTCTTAACATTATATGACCAGAAGATGAGGAATGCCATGTCCACCAGGATCCAAACCAGGGGATAGGGAGGTGAAGCGGGGTGTGCTAGCATCTGCTCACCAAAATTTGGGGCTTATCTTTACTAAATCGGCCCCTGATGTGACCTATCATTTCCACATTGCACTGGGAATAACGTCATTCCCAGGGCAACTTGGAAGTATTCTGGAGTGCGCAGGAGTGTGCTTCACCCCTCACTATCCCATTCCCACACCTTTCCCCCCCACCAGCCAGGTGAGAGGTGCTGTGGGAGTGGCGAAAGGAAGAGGCTGGGGCAGGGGATCCTCCACCAGGGAGTGGCAATCCTATGGCAGACAATGCATTTCACTACCCTGCCTGGAATATTTCAGGCAGCACCAGTTTGGTGTAGTGTGTAAGAGTGATGAGATTCTAATCTGGAATGCCGGGTTTGATTCCCCACTCCTCCACCTGAAGCCAACTGGGTGACCTTGGACTAGTCACAGCTTTCTAGAGCTCTTGCAACCCCGCCCACTTCACAGGGTGATTGCCCTCCTGAGTCCTGAGTATAATAATATACTTTGTAAACTGCTCTGAGTGGGCGTTAAGTTGTCCTGAAGGGTGGTACATAAATCAAATGATGTTGTTGTTGTTAAAATCTGAAATGAAGCTGTCAGATCAGACTAGTCTGGAACTAGCCTGGAACACAGTTTGGAACAGGAAGTTTCATATTGGGAACAGATTGCATTCAATATAGAAAACTATCAGTCTCTTTGGAATAAAAGTGATCATTACAACTAAAGCATAAATAAGAACCAGTGTTATTTTTAGGATCAAATGACCTATTAACTACACTATCACCTCTAGCTCAGGTGCAGTTTGTACCACGTCCAGCTTCAGTTCTGGAAAAATATCTTTGTGGACATGAAAAACAAAGGGGATCTTTTGCATCTTGTCTGAATCAGAACCACAGAAAGTTGATGAATAATTTTCAAAGGATCCTGGTACTGATAACTTGATCAGACAATTCTCTAAAAGGGAGAAGAAATGGTTAATGTCACAGCATTAATAAAAAAAGCTTATTGAAGTGGCATAAAGAATATAAAACAATGGTGCGATTCCCATGAGGAATAGATACACAGTTAATTCAGAGGACTTACTTGTAGACACCGATAAGAATTCTACTGCGGACTATTCTAAAATTCAGAAATTCTCCTACAACGTTCTCTCATGTCCTTCAAAATAACCCAAGATTTATTTATGAAGACAGAAGCAGCCTCTTTGACTATCAGTGCCTGTTGTCATCAAGGCTGGGGAACAACTGATGCCTCTAAGTACACCTCTTTACCAGGGCCATATTAACCCATGGCCAGGCCCCTAAGCTTTCAGGTATTTTGGGCCCCCTCCAGTATGTCAATCTTTCACCCCACTACAGCTAGCAACCTGACCCTGGTACAGTAGGTACTAGACCAAAGTATATAGCCTTGTGTCCGTTTTGAGGGTCTCCTGAAGAATTCTATTCACAATTTTAAAAATATTTTTATTGCGCAAGTAGAACTCTTCAGGAAAACACATCTTTGGGGGTATAATTTTTTAATACTGAAATATTTTAAAGGGATACTCTTCCTCCATACAATCTTTGCCCATCATGACAAAGGGTATTTTGTTAGATCTACAATCTACACTCTATGGTTTCAAATTGTCCATTTTGATTCTACTTGTACAAGTGCTTGCCATACACACACAATGTTTACGTCATGCACACACTATATTTGTGAAACAGGGAAATAAGGCTTGCTATCCATCTCCCCACAAGGACTATGATATGGAAATAAGATTAAGTCAACAATTCAGACCTACCCTTTAATATCCATCTTTTCTTATTTTTATTAATGGTTCCTTGGATGCGCAGGCATGGATGAACCTACATGAAATTAAAAGGGTCCCCCATGAAAAAATGAAGTCAGACTATGGTATCTGTTCCTTATTACACTGCTTGAGCACAAGACTCGAGGAAAATAACAGTTTTGTGTATATAGGAGAATTGTTTATCTGTAATTCATCAACATTTCTGTCACTCGTAATCAAATGGTATGTCTTACTTACCACAAGAATGCCATTGGTAAGGACCTCAGATGGGGGATCTGGGCTGTGGATGTGAAATTTTTTAAAGAATTAACTTAAATTTCTCAATTGCTAGTCTAACTTGGGTGCAATTGACCACTTCCCTACATATTATCCAGAAAATCTCATATACAAAGAGAAATATTTCCTCTCACCTTTACTAAAGAGGAAAGTAGGCATCTCTGAAAAAGTGGAAGACATGCTATTGTGCAACAGCCATCCTGTTCATCATGTATTGTGTGAGATCCAAATGTCTTACCAGTAACAGACTGGCAGGGTGGGAAGAAATAGTTCATTTTCCCAAAACTCAAATCATTATAATGTAACCCCCACGTCATTTTGTGACCTCTTAAATATTTTCACTTGTTCTCCTTTTATAGAAGTTGAACATCCCACACCATGAACTTCCTTGCTGTACTTGTCGAGTGAAGCATCTGACACTGATTGGTGGCTTCCACACAGATGCCTTCTTCCATCTTTGTTTCCAAACTGTAGCAGTGTTTTTTGGAGCACCCATATTAAATTGTCTACTAAAAGGCCATTTTCCAGGTTTTCTCAGTCCCCAGCACACTCTTTCTGAAACCTGTTTCACTAAAATTTTCTTTTTAAAGTAAGAAAAAAAGCCTTCTGGTGGTGCAGAGAGGGGAAAATGTAAGGGAAATGGTAGTTAACAGAGGGAAGTGCACAGAAAGTCCTGTGTGGATACTCCATTACCAATGTAAATGTCTCTTGCAATTGCTGCAGCAATTCATGCAAATGGAGAATTATCACTTGGTGGATGCAGCCATTGACTGAAACGGTGAGATTGCTAAACATGTCTAGTTACTCAGGGAACAAAATAATTTGCAGCCTGTCTTCTGTGAGGTGAGTGCTATCATTTTAGTTGAGTTTAAAACTTCATGCAGAGGACTGGGAAGAGGTCTTGAAAAGGACTAGTTGCCCAGGGGCAAGAGTCTGACACAAGGATGCTGAATAGGCACAGGGGAGAGGAACCTGAAAGAAAATTTGATGTAGAATGAAGCTTGAATAAAAGAGCAGAGGAAGAAGAGGACTTGGAAAAGGTAGCTAGGCAAAGACAACATAGTAGCAGGGCAAAACTATGCACATGGCTTAAGCATGAGAATATGGACACTGCTGACAGGAAGGAAGTGGTTGGGACTGGGAGGAAACCAAGTGGCAAAGGAACGATAACTCTGAAGTCAAGAATTCTGTTTAATGGACTGTTGCAGCTTTGTAATGTGGCAATCCAAAGAGTGCAACAAGACCCAAGAAGCCATTAGGGATAGGGGGCAGAATTGCATATAATTAATATGTACCAGCCTGCCCAGCAAATATTTGGTTGCAGCAGTCTTCTAGAGGTATATTCCCCATTGTTTAAGTGGCACAGGCAATTCCTTTGCAGCAGGACCACCCGTACCCACAGGGAATATTGAGCTGTTCCTCATATTCTCCCCCAGACAGAGGCTAACATGAGAACGATACTAACGGGAAAGGCCAGAATTTTTAAGTCAACCAGATACGACCTGAGATTTTTTTATAATCCATCCTTTTGTGTGTGTTTTAGGATAATTGCAGTTTCTCAATAAAACATGGAATTTAGGAGATATAGTTACAGAACTGCTAGGAACACTGTTACAACTATATTCCCTCTGAGAAGTACTCATGCAGTAACTGAGTCATTTAAAAACTAAGTTTTCATGTCATTGCACCATGGGGGAGGATGTGAAAATCTCACCTTTCTTCCAAATGAAATTCCACATCCAATTCTGCCCTTTTCTCCTGGGAAGAATCAGAAAAGAAAAAAAAATGATGAATAAGCTGAACGGCAAGAATATTCACTAGCCCCAGGCACATGACTTGTTCTGCCATTCTAAGCATCAAGTAAGCATGTTAATTCTTCATATTTATCCTGGGCATTGATGAACATATAGATGTGGACCTAAAAGAATTGTGCCACACAAGTTCAACATCAGACTTTTTTTGCAATGGAGAAAAGAGTTGGTTATCAACTAATCAGGGATGATCTTCCAGAAATTACTGGCTCTGGTAGCAAAATGTACGGTACAGCAGCCATGCAGTTTATCACTCATTTGCCCCCTTGGTACAAGCTATAATTCCCCATCTGTGATCAGCCAGTAGCACTCGCCCCTCATTCTTCCACTGTGACCCACACTCTCCTTCCATAGGCACTGTAGGCTTTCCTGTCTTTGGCACATATCACAGAGGGATATAGAAGTGTGGCATCTAGTTTCAAAGGATTATAGAGGGTAATGGAAGTGGGGCTGGACACTATATGCACAGCCTTCTCCATTTCTTGATCACACCGAGCACGATCATTGATCTAACATGGAAATAAGTCCTGTTCCCAATGTGTGACCACATATTACCACCTATCCCAGAGATGATGGTGAGCAAATTCTCACCTGTGAATTTAGCACAAATGTATGATGCAAAGTCTCCCCTGGGACAATATTTTCGATATCAAAAGTGATAGAAGTAGCGTGACTGCTCAGACCGCTCAGCACAATGTCTCTGTTATAGAAGGTAAACTCCAGGACATTCTGCAAGTGATGAATGACAGCAAGAGGATTTATGTCTTTTCTGTAAAATAAACAGTATTACATTCTAACAAAGAGATGTGCCAAATGTGTAATAAAGGCTGGAGATACACAAAGAACGTTTAAAGAGAGTAGAATATGGTATGATAGAAATACTGTTGCTCTTAGTATGCATCCCTTTCCAGTTGTTGATGCTGGTCAAAAAGAGGGGGAGGGGTTTGCCTGGAATCATCCCTGTGAGATCAGCCTTGACCTGTTTGCAGGTCTTCATTGTTGTAGTCCCTTTTTTTTGGAATGGTCTACTTGAAGGTCATCTTCAAGAGGGCAGAATGGGTTACATCAGTGCTTAGTTCTCGTGGCCTTCTTACATGCCCACGGTAATGCCGATCACCACCTTGGGGTCAGGTAGCAATTTTCCACAGGCCAGTTTGGCTAGGGATCCTGGAGGTGTTTTGTCATCTGCGCATGGAGCAGGGGTCACTGGGGCAGTCGGGGGGGGGGGGGGTATAGTTGGGAATTTCCTGCATTGTGCAGGGGATTGGATTAGATGACCCTAGAGGTCCCTTCCAACCCTATGATTCTATGATTCTAAGAGGACCTGGAAGACAGTGTTATTCAGGAAAACTTTTGATGAAACATTATATACATAATATACCAGAGCATGTTCCTGGTTTTAATTTGTTGTCACATAGTATGGTCTATGTTATGTAAGCTGCCTTAAACCGCTTTAATAGTAGGAAGATTGATTGATTGATTGATTGATTGATTGATTGATTGATTGATTGATTGATTGATTGATTGATTGATTGATTGATTGATTGATTGATTGATTGGCCACCTTTCTCACTGGCACTCAAGGTGGATTGCACAGTATAAGTTAATACTAGATCTGAGATATAAATATTTTAATAGGATCTATAGGATTAAAAAGTGGCACCTGCCAAAATTCCCCCATCTACAAAATTACTAAAGGACTGATAAAGGGACTTGAAAGTTGAAAGGCAGTCTCTTTCTGAAGCAGTCTCTTTCTGAAGTAATCTCAGTTGGTACTGTCCTAATAATCAACTTCACCTTCACAGCACTATGGATCCGGTATTCAAAGGTCTCATTCCATTCTGGATCACTAGAGTTGTAGACAACTTGAGTCCTTTTGACCAACGGTGATGCTGTGGGGAGTTTCAGTGCCACATAACAATCAGCCTTGGACACTAGTCAAAAGAATACAGAGAATTAAGAGAATCCTATATAGCTGTTTTTCTTCATATTTCACAGACCCTTTTTCAAGTTTTTAGACATCTCTAGCTAAATATAGGTATAAGGGAATGGGAACCAGTGACTTACAATGCAGAATTACCTAAACAGAATTATACCCTTCTAAATCCACTGATGTTCAGTGCTTAGGATTGCACTGGTAATGTGGGCAGAGAGATCTTCCCACAAACTCTTGCAAATAAATGATCACTTTTTACAGTGCAGTTTCTATTTGGGATCCTTCAGTCAAGCACAGAATGGACCTCTGCTGCATCAGTTATGACAGGTACATGTGTGTATAAATTGTATCTTCCATCCAAGTATTTGCAAACAGCAGCTGAGAAAGGATTCGGACCTCACTGAAAGAATCAGACACAGGTGTGATCCTCATTGTTGTTGCAGTATATATGCCTTTTTATACATCTCCTTGAAATCCATTCTAATTTCATATAAAGTAACAATTTTCAGTTTTGTGTTGAAGACACACAACTTCAATAAAACCTACTATATTTTATGTGTTCTTTAAAAAAAGGTAGGTTGTCCATACCAGACTTCATTGGGTTGTATATGTAACTCTACATTTGATGGTGGCCCCCAGAATGTTACTGGGAAAAGGTCCGGAACAAATGATCTTTATCTATCATTGCAGCCTATTATGCTTTGCTTTGCTACATCTATTCCTGATATTTATTTATTTATTTATTTATTTATTTATTTATTTATTTATTTATTTATTTAAATAAAGGAATATCCATCTCTCTCCTTGAACTGTGACCTAAAAGAAAGACTTCTAAGTACTAGAACTTTTCTTTGCTTACTTGAAAGCATTCTTTTTAAAAAATCAGAGCTGATAAATAAAACTGAATACAGAGCTTCATGTAAAGGCAACAACTCTATGTTACTGTGGCTTCTATATTTCAGGGGGGAAATATATTAATTTCTACGACATTGATCAAGAACTTACATAAATCTAGGCCATGAATGTTTCTGGCTCTGAGAACTTTTACTTTGAGGTTATAAAAGGGATGGAGCTCACTCTGAAATAACAAAGAGTATTCATTGTAACATAGAAAAACAATGTGTTACAGTAAATGTACAAAGCTAATGATATCTGCATAATAACTAGCAACTGTGCACATTAAACTGCAGATCGATGCATGCAACAGTCAGGTACTGTGCACATTTCCCCCTAATATTATGCACATCGATCCTATTAAATACATCAACAAAAATAATAGAACAAACATCCAGAAATCCCATGCCTAGGTAGCAACATCCCAGTCATGCTCTGTGAAATGTATACTCCTTTTAAATAGCCATTTTGGCACATTGCCTACCGTGTTGGAGATGGATGTGGAAAATCCAAGTTCAGATTTCTACTCATCCATCCCTTGGCACTGGGATGGAAGTCTGGAATGGAAGTCCCACGTTCTCAGTCCCATCTTTCTCACATGGCAACCATGAAACTAAAAGTAAATTAGCCTTGCATATATTACCTTGTGCTCTTTGAAGAAAGGGCAAGAAACAAATTTAATTGATCATCCTATCAAAATCCACATTAAATTTGAACTCCCTTGCTGGATCACTTCACATAGAGCCCTAAGAGTTGGAAGGGGCCATATAGGGCAATTAGTCCAACCTCCGATCAATGCAAGAAATCCAAGATAGAGTATTCCTGAGCCCTGTGTAACTGGTTCCATTGTCAAACAGCTTTTATCATCTAGAAGTTTCTTCCAATATTCAGTCACAATCTACCTTCTTGTCATTTGAGCCAATGAGATTTGGGCACTTCTAGACAATGCATCCTTCATGAGTTCCTGCAAGGGTTGCCTGAGTGTCATTTGAACATGTAGCCTCACATCCACTTTACTGCTTGTTCTGCAGCACTGCACAGGTCTCCTCCGTCCACTTGTTGTCCTGAACATATGGACATGCTTCCCTATGTTCATTCAGACAACATTAGATTCATTGGCATAGTGCATCCTTTTTTTAAAAAAATGCCATTCAGATCACAAAAGCATCAGCCTGAAACGGTTAACAGATCGAGGTGTTAAAGGGCCAAAAGGGGGAGGGGAGAGGCGGCAGAGGGGAAAGGACAGGCTTCTGTGTGGGGGAGGAAAGAAAAGACATTGAGTGGGAGGTGCCTGCCCCGTACCCGAAAGAACATCCTTCCAAAATATTGCCAAAGCCACTTTTTGAAAGCAAGAGAGATCCATCTTTACAAATAGGAAATAATTTAAATGCAAAAGGAATGGAGGGAAGGGGAAACTGCAGAACCATGCAAGGCATTGAGGATTTTTTTTAAAAAAACATGTTGTTTGAGAGGATTTTCTCCTTTTAAAAAAAAAAAACCTTCTTCCACCCCATGCAATTATTAAACAGAGATCACTGGTTTGTGAAAATGTTTTTGAAGTCCCTTCCCACAAACAAACTTTAGATGAAAGCAAGTGCAAAAAGAAATATAAGAGAGAATTGGAATTGATTGATTTGCACAACAGTAAGGAAAGTGGGGTTATAGAGGAGGGGAAAGAGAGATGGAGAGACTGATGTGATGAAATCTTTAAAAAAAGAGGAAGCCCAGCAGTCAAAACCAAGGGGGTTCATGCATAGGTATGATACAAGTGTGACTGCAGGAGCAAGCGTACATTTTACCAGAGAGTAAGCACGTGGAATTCTGTTCACTTGCATGAACTTGTGGAGGATGCATCATGTTGAGGTGCCCTTAGCCATGCCCTCTGGAGTGACAGAGAACAAGTCTTCAGTATGACAACAGCCTGCTGTTTCGAGAGCACAATCTTGCTGTAGAAGTGAAAGCAAAGATTACAGGTCTTGACACAGCACATCTCCAGTTCCGGTAGCAGGTGAAGAGAAAGACCTCTGCTTAAGATTCCGGAGAACCATTACCAGTCACAGTAGATAATACAGACCTTCATAGACCAATGTTCTGAGCTGGCATAAGGCAGCTAAGTGTGCCTGCCTCTTCTGCTTAACATGCAAGAGGACACACTTTATATATTCTGTCCTCTTTGCACTGTGACAGGAGTTATCTTAGGATAAACCATGTAAAATAACTTCTGAATCTTTAGTTCATAAAGAAACCCATCCAATATACTCTGCTAAAAGCATGAGGATATACTTGACTACAAATGGTACAGAAGCAAATAAACAATAACTCCAATACGACCCAAGGGTCTTGATTGCCCATAGCAGAAATATTATATGTACAATCCAGCAAAGAGTACACATAAGAGTCAATGTTTTCAGTGAGAAAATGAAACGTCCTTAAACCTATGCCATTGAATTCAATGGAATTTAAAAGTATTTCTTTTAATCAATAAAGTATATTACTTTGATCTTTTTATGAGCTTATTGTAACAGCAAATGGAATTTTGTTGTTGCCTGAGTGTTTACTAACAGCATTGCTACAATGTACATTACATGCCAGTCGGAGCGTTCAGAGTAGTTTTTCTTTACAAACTCAGCAGCCAGGAGGGGCAGCATCCGGGATGACAGTTGGCGAAGCATCACAAAGCGGAACATGGTAGACTGAGTCAAGGAACGCACCAAGCCTGCAGGAACACAACAAAGCCAAAGAGGCTCTTGTCACCACTGGCCAATTATTAGTTAAGTATTTTGTGCACTCTTTTCATTCCAGCTCTCCATTATTAATCTTAAATTCAGCAAGGTGATGAAAAATGACCTACAGAGCAATAATAGTAGTGAGTTTCTGAAATAGGAAATGCATATTGTATTGATGTAATGCTATGTAATTGGGGGAAAGGGAAGTTATAGTATTTTTTACTTCAGTGCTTGGTAGTTACTAGAGACAAATTTAGAGCTGAACATCAGTGCAATACTTTCTGTATGGAAGTTATACACATAGTGTATGTATATTAATTCCTCTAAGATCTTACCATCCTTGTTTTCTTTCTAGTGCTCTGCTACAGTGCAAGTATTGTCTACCTCAGAGGACTTTGCCCATATTTTTGCTGCAGAAATTAATAGCTGTGGGTGTAAATATGGGTGGAGAACTATCTTTAGGTATGAATTTCCTGTCTGGTGTGTGTTGTTGTGGTATTTAAATTATGTATACATTAAGATGTGCCTATCCTTTTCTCAGGCATTAAAACCAAACAAGTTCACACTTCTTTTCAAGACAATCCTGAATAGCAAGTCCTATCGCTCACATGTAAACAGAATTAAGACTGGCCTATTCAAGAACTTTATTTACTTATTCATCCACAATGTTTTAAACAAAGGAAAACAGATTACAATACAGCCTTTTATTTAGGCAAATGTGCCTAAATAAGTCAAACTTATTTCCACCATAAATAAGCCCAACAATGCATCTAAGAAAACACATACACACACACAAATTGAAATTGTTGATAGCTGTATACCTTGCAGATTTATGCTGTATTTCTTGTATTTTGCAGTACCCACATTTCACCAATATGGATCAGTAAACTGACTGCCCTCCAAGCTGCACCACCAATCAACTGGGTTCACACAGCACAAGGTAATGGGAGGGCAGAAGAAGGAACAATAGGATTTCCCCTTCCTCATGAGGTTTTGCAACCCTCCCCCCGTCCCCCTAGTACAGAAACGTTATCTGCAGGAAATTTTTCAGAGACAGTATTTAGATACATGAAAAGAATCCCTTCTGATTATTTATATCTTTTTTTAGTAGTCAGATTTCAATAATTTGAACTCTTCTGCTACAGTTATACTGCAGTTCTGTAGGACTCATAAACCAAACATTAGACTGAAAATCCACAACCATGGTTAAAGTAATGTTTCAATTTGTATCCCATTAATAAATAACAACAACAAATCTATGATAACCTTGACTTAGACCTCAGTAAAGAGCTATAGTCCTTACTGACTGCTATGGTGATCCAGAGCTTCTAACTGAAACAAAGAGGCTTTTGTCACAGGATTCTAACAGAACTTCCAGTAAAGGCAGCATTCTAAAGGCCATCATTCGAAGGTCAACACTGAAATGTTCATTATAGGGCTGAAAGGGTACTTTAATGAACAAATGGCATAAATAATAACCCAAATGAACTTCAGAAAGAAAACAATATTCCAACGATGCTTCATTGCTTCCATAGTGATACAAAGCATGAGAATCTGCAACTACATTTCTCTCAATCAAACTTTGTTACACCTGTTCTAAACACTAAAGGCCACAGACCGGTCTGTTGCTTGTATTTTGCAGTTTTATGTTCTCATGAAATGATACAGGGCAGAGCAGGTTCACCACAGAAGGGACATCCCTTCCAGTGATCTCTCCCTCCCCAAACACCATTTCCTCATATCCCCTTCAGCCTTACAGCAGGAAAGAGTCTTGGTTGCCACTACTCTGGTACCAGGGCTTTAGTAGAGATAGCCCAGAGCACCCTCCTTGCCCCCCTCCAGTCAATTCCCTCTTTAGTCTGGAAGTGCCCTGATGTATGACTTAATTTAAGTCATGGAGAACCAGTCTTACCAAGCCCCCACTGACAGCAGGTGCTTCCCACCACTACTCAGCTGGCCAGCAGGGAAAACATGCTGGGAAATGGGGGGGGGGGCGGGATCTGCAGCATCCCAGTGTATTGGCATCACTTCCTGTGGCTGCCCTGAACATTGCTGGGCACCAGGAAAGTAACTGTAAGTTGTCATACAAGCTGCCTGGCTAGGCAGGAAATTGAAAAGTACTGGAATGTGAGAAGTGAAGTAAGACTAACTTAGCCCCACACCCCAGAGTTTGTGCATAACCATAGAACTATGGAGGTCTCCTGAAGTACTTAAATGAATCCATTCACACACCCTGCCAATTCTACCCTTTACCCACTTTCCTATTATAACTTCACCCATCTAACCATCATGGGTCATCAAACAATCATTTTACACCTATAGTTCCTCTCAGGAAGACCAAATCAAACCTTCATAGTTCATTGTCTCACCCTGGAGACACTTTCCCAGTCCTTTGTCCCACCGCAGGAAGAACCATTAAGGCATTGTCTTAGGGCAGAGACTCTCAGTTCTGCCTCAGGGCATGTTTCACAGTGTATCTGACTGTCCTGCCATGTCCTCAGTGTGTGTGTGTGTGTTCTGGACCTTCCACACATCCTCAGATGGCATGTCTGAGCCCTTCTCCCTCTTGCCATGAAGTACTGGTCACTGAAGCTGCTCTCCCTCAGACACCCCCAGTCTTCTGGACCTAGTAATTATAAAAACCAACTCTGCAACTCTCTCCAACTTTCCTCCCTGTTTTTTCTAGTTAGCTGTGTGTGTGTGTGTGTGTTGTGTGTTTTGTGTGCAGTTGAACTGTAATATTTTAAATGAAAACCCCTTTTTGATTGACCATCTGCCTGCTTATTGAAAGGGTTCTCCAGAGGAAGGGATCCTCATCTACCTTGGTGCGAAAGATCCCAATTACCCCCCTCTCACAAGCTTCTCCTTGTTGCTAATTTCTCCTGCTCACAAGGAGACCTGCTCTTTGGGTAACAGTCACCAGCCACATAATGAATTTGCTAGTGAGCCCCCATTGACCCAGTAATTCCCCCCTCCAGTTGACAGGTAGAACCTGGCAACCCAATGAAGATCCCAGGCAGAATGAACAAGAAATTTTTTATTAAACAAATACTATATGTATTTGTTTACGTCATTTATAGTCCGTCTTTCTCACTGAGACTCAAGGCAGATTACACAGTGTGAGTCAGTACAGTCAGATTCAAAGACATTTCAGTAAACAATGTAATAGGATAAATGTCCTAAACAGCAGAACTTCAACACAGAGCTGAAAAAATACGGAAAGAGCATAAGCAAATCTAAGACTGTCATATTAAAAAACGTAGAAACTACCCAGTAAGATCATAGTAGTAAATTCTATAGTCCCTGTCTCTTTACTGATGCATCTCTTTCCTTACAGAAGCCCTCTTGAATAATCAAATTTTGCATAGCTTGCAGAAAGCCAGGGGAGTGAGAGTTTTACTAGCTTCCTCAGGCAGGCCATTCGGTAAAGGACGGGGTGGGGGGAGGTGTTACCACATAGAATGAGCAAGAACAGACAGCTGTTGATTTTGCCTGTGTGCAAGGTGGCACCTGCAGAAGGCCTGTTCAGATGAGTGAAGCTTCTGTGGTGGAACATAGGGAGAGAGGTGGTCCCATATATATGGAAGAGCTTGTGCTGTGACAGCCAGTACATTGAACTGAGCCCAATAACTGATAGGTGGCCGATTGAGTGACTGCAGAATGGGACTAATACTCGTACTCCTCCTAGGTCCCAATAATAATTGAGCTGCAGCATTCTGCACCCACTGGAGTCTCCAAATTAACTTAGAGAGAAGACCTATATACATGCATTACAGTAGTCAAGTCTCGAATCCAAGTGACCAGATCAGCCATGTTGAGATCAGAGGCCATCTTCCAGGCTAGACTGAGTTTGTAGAAAGAAATTTTTTGCAGTTGCCTTAACTTGCTTTTCTAGCAGTAGCGCTGGATTCAGTGTAATGCCTAGGCTCTTAACTGAGTCCGCAACGGTTTTGTTAAGCACAAACTTGTGTCTTGGGTGTCCCTCTCACCAATCACAATAAGAGATGCACCCCACGGAGTCCTGTAGATTGAAGCAATAAATGATTGTTTATTAAACAATGGATGAAAGACTTTTTACATGAAGAGAAAAGGTCTCCTCGTGTTCAGCGCTCATCAGAGCTACAATAGCAGTGCAAAGCAATAAATACCTTTTGGTTAATTATAATATCTGTTGTCTTATTGGCTCGCAGAATACAGGGGTCCCGTATTGGCACAGAAGGGGGGGACCACCTATCATGACACAAATGTTCAGGGGTATTCTGATTGGAAGAAACAACTTGAAACACCAGTATTCCAAGAAATTGCAAATTTGCAATTTCTTATCTCATCTGTCCTTGGCATATTTCTAGGATGGTACATTTTACTCCCTTTCCCACACATCTCTGGTATAGACTCTTCCATTCATGCCCACTCCTTTGTAACATTTTGCAATCTAGCCACTGGTGCCCTAACGTCGCTTTCAGCAACCTTGGGGGGGCTTGGTTTCAGAGATACTTCCTCCGAGTTCCGTGGGAGGAGGGCAATCTCTCCCTCTCTGGTATGTTCTGTTAACCTTGGACAGTTCCTCTGCTCTAACTTGCTTACAGCTAAATTCTTCCTTCTTTCAGCAACATTGTTTCTATCTTTTTCTACAAGCTCCTATTTCTACATTTTGCATAGACAGTTCTTACAAAGAGCTTTCTGTATTAAAATCATACAGCAGATGTGTGTGTGACAGGTGCATCTCTATCATATAGCAAGCATTGTACTGTTAATTCTCAGTTCTCACAGTGATTAACATGTTTAACATACATTCTTCTTCGGTCCTTTGTTTCAAGTTTCATTTTCTTGCAAGTTGCGTTACAAATACTACAATAGCTCCTGATCATAGTAAAAGTGATAATACTGAAAGTATAATACTGAAAGGCACAGAAATGGTATGTAAAATCTCATTAAATCCATATTCCACAGTTTAGCCAGTAAGTAAAAAAGTATTTACATAGGATAGGATAGTATAAATATAGTATTTATTAAATAAATACTATAGTAAGTAAGTAAACAAAAGGAAAGTAATGAAAATGGGGTAGAATCAATACAGAGGCATGACAACTATACAGGGAAAAATACAAAAAGAAAGAAGCTGGACAGAAAATAAAAAATCTCCCTGCAAGGTTGCCCAGTTGCCTTTAGCAACTGGCAGGAGGTGGAGGGAAACGGTGAGCAGTGGGAGAGATTCTTATCTTTGAATGCACATACTTGCTCCAGTGACATAAGGATGTCATGTCTGATGATGATGTCATCACATTGGAACTGCTTTGGTATTTGGCAAAAAAGCCTATTTTCTTTTCCTAAATATCAGCACTCAGCAATGTGATATCACTTCCAGACATACAGAAAGTGATGTTGCATCACCCAGAACTCCCCACCCCGTCCCCATTTTTTTCCCCACCAGCCAGCTGAGTGGTGGAGGGGATCATTGACCAGCCTTTTTTAGTTCCTACTCTATTTCACTATCTGATCACAGTAAGTCATACTCACCCATTAGGGGTAGAGTTGCTAGGTTCCCACTGATGGAGGCAGTTTGCCTTCTGCCTAGCTATTGCTGACAATTGGCAGGAAGAGGCAAGCCACCTGGCAATTACCCATAACCAGCAGGCATCCCGGGAAGCAGGGATCCCAGGCAAATGGGTACACATGCCTCCATGTTCCATGTGATTATGTCACATGGGGGATGAGAGCATGCAAGCGTTTCCTAATCTCAAGCTCAGGATCATGATGTATGTATATTGATAATGATATATAATTAATAAAATTGGGGCAGGGGGTAATACTAGAAATAAAAAATCTATACTGCATAAACCTTTTAAAGCAAGATGAATTGTCTTGTAGGTATTCTCTTTATTTTAGTCATGTGAGGTGAAAATATTACCCCACAGAAATTCTGGGAGAGGGGATCAAGATAACAAACTAGGGGTTTCATTCCTCCAGTGGGGGCAGGGGATCCCCTGCTTTTGCTCTCCACCCCCCGCCTCCACTCACCTGGCCAGCAGAGGAGGAAGGCACAGGAATGAGCACCCTGGGAGCACTCTGGAAGTGATGGTACCGTGGGACCGCACGTGCTAGGAGGAAGTGCAAGCCAGGTCTCCCCACCTCCTGCCAGGAGGGTTAGGGGACCTGGCAACCCTATAACACACTCAGACCTTTCAGGAGATCCATTTGATTGAGCCAGCCATCAAAGGCTTTTAACTTCCCTTAAGATCTCAGTTTGAGTGATCTAATAGCACCTCAGCATATGTTGATTAGCTAAAGCTGGCAATTCATTACAATTATATCCCCAAGACTTCACTTCAAGGTGGGACCAAATTGCCAAGTCTGGGTTGGGAAATTCCTGAGAAGAGCTGGGGGAGAACAGGGCTTGGGGAGGTAAGGAACCTTAGCATCAGGGTTGCCAGTTCCCCTTACCATCAAAGTGGGTGATCAGGGGTCACTAGGCAGGGGGGTCCCCAATTCTTCCTAACTCATACTCCAGAGGCCCTGAGGAAGTCACTTCCAATTGAAAACCAGAAACTGCAGGGTCTCCGTGTGGATCAATTTGGCCCTGACAAGACATCATAGCTTCCATTTTTCAACTGGAAGTGCATCATCAGGACCCCCAGAGTGTGCATGACATTTTGTTGCGTACTCCAGTCGCTCCTGGCTAGGATTGCCAGGGAACCAAGGGGCCCAAGCAGGAGAGTGCAGGGGCTGGTGGGCAGGGGACAGTGGGGTACTAAGTTTCCATGCACATGCATAGCAGGCACATACTTCTGTGCTCCCCCATCGCACCAGAAAATGATGTGACAGAAGTATTCTGGTGCACGCTGAAACGGAACTGAGTGAAAACTTCCACTTTGGAGGCAGTTGTCACTCAGCTCATCTTCAACACACATGCACCGTGATTCCTTCCTTTGTCATGTTGGAAAATGAGCAAGACGGAGGAGAGAGGAGTCGCTGTAAGCTCCTCTGTCGTGCTCATTTTCCAACACAACAAAGGAAAGAGTCACAGTGTATACACACAGTGTGTGCAAACTGCCCCCTTTGGAGGCAGTTTTCACTCAGCTCTGTTTCAGCATCAACTGGGATTGCTCTGTTGCCAGAGTGACGGGGGAGTGTGTGCACACACTTCTCCCTGTTGTATCTTGAACACCATGACACACCAGCTTTATTTACAATAAACAAGTTTTTATTCGGCTCTCATTCTGGATCAGCCTGCATTTTAGTCAGCCTCTCAGTCAAGCCTCAGCTTGCTACATGAGCCCTGAAGGACCAAGACTGAAGAACACTCAAAATAGAAAACTGAAGAATACACAAAAGCAGAAAGCTGTTCCCTAGAGGCTGCTTGTACACATTACAACATCCTCCCATGTAAGTTTTTACTGAACTTACAAACCAGAATATCCTAACAACAATACTATGAAGAACATGAAGAACTTTATATAACATAATCCCTTAAATATGTAGAACCAACTCCCTGACGTATAGAACATCGCATTGGCCTCTGAACAGGTGATAGTGTTCCCAATGGGTCTGCAATTGTGGGAGACACAGAATGATCAGGGTCCTCCTCGTTCTGCACAAGAGGAGATAAAGTTTTGTCCAAATTCTCAGCATTAGTTGTCAGGCTCCCAAAGAGATGTCTACTCGGACCTTCTAAATCTGAAAGAGACACCAGATAGTTTGGACTCATGGCTTGCTGCTTGGATACAATGTTCAGGACAGTTGAGGGCAAGACAAGGGCCGATTCCAGACAGGCACAAATAGAGCGAGTGCTTTCGCTTTTTCAGCGACCTCACTCGTAAAAACCCACAATTTCCCGTCCCGGCTTACCTGCGGTCCATGGCGCTCAGTTGCGCTCTATAAGCAGACGGTGTGAACGCGATATTGCGGGTTTGCACACTTCTGGACGCTTTGTCGCCGCGGAGAGACCCTCCCCTTTCCCTCCTTCCTTTGCCAGCCGGCAACAATATTCCCTTAATTTTTTTTTAAAACCGGGCGCCACTTGCGCAGTCGCATGTTTGCGCACATCGAACTGCGCAAATGTGCACAAATGCACAAATGCACAAAAGTGCACAAAAGTCAATGCTGCATATTCGCATACCTGCACATTTGCGCATTTGCGCAAAACACGTAAAAAAAATTTTTTTAAAAAAAACCAAAAAGCGAACCAATGAAGGCCCCCGACGTCAACTGTGACGGGGAGGAAACAACCAATTCCGGGTACCTCAGTTGGCCGTGCGAACATCCGGAAGCGGGACGGCATGGCACGCTGCAAGACAAAGCGGATGGAGACGAAAGTAAACGCGTGGCCGGTAAGCGATTATTTCCTCAGAAAAAACGCAATTTCTGGCCATCTGGAATCGGCCAAGTCCCTCCCTCAATTGATCATGTCTTCATGTCTTCACACAATCCATCCTTCCTGTAAGGTAACAGAATAGGACACTGGGCCTGTCACTGTTTTTACTGTAGCAGGTATCCACAATGGATCCCAGTCAAAGTTTTTAACATTAACTGCATCTCCTAAAAGAAAAAAGTCCCCTCGCTCACCTGTCATGTTGCTGTTTCTGTTGTTGTTGTGATGCCTACGTCCTGTTAGGTATGAGTGTGACAAATCACACCTGGACCTCAATTACCATCCCATCAACATTTCAGCTGGAATTTGACTTGTAATAGAATGCAGTGTGATCCTATAATTAAACAAATAATGAGCAAGTTTCATATTGAGACTTTCTGGAAATGCGTTCCTTAAAAGACTGCACTGCACATTCTGCTAGATCATTTGATGCTGGGGTGATATGATGCAGATGTGACATGCTGAATGCCATTTTGTTCCATAAATCTTTTGAATTGTTGACTAGTAAAGGAACTTGTGTTATCCATCACAAGCATTTCAGGCAGTCCATGTATACTGAAACACATCCTTAACTTCTCAATGGTAGGTTCATTAGTTGACACAGACATAGGATAAATCTCCACCCATTTAAAATGTGCTTCCACCAATACAAGGAACATCTTACCATAAATGGACCAGCACAGTCTATATGTAGTCATCTCCAAGGTTGATCTGGCCACTCCCAAGAATGGAGGGGAGTCACAGTAGGCATTTTGCAGCTTTCTTGGCATAATTCACACACCTGTACTATATGTTTAATTTTTTTATCCATTCCCAGCCACCACAGGTAACTTCTAGCTAAACCTTCCATCTCGTGATTCCAGAGTGAGTCTGGTAAAGATCTTGTAATATGGTCTCCCATTTCTGTTTTGGAATTACTACATGGGCACTTCATAATACACGTCCATTATAGACATTTAATTCATATCAATGTTGGTAGAATAACAGAAGTTTGTTTTCTTTCAAAATATGTGTCCGTCCCCTCAATATAAATTCCCTGACTTTGGCTAATATGGGATCTGTTATCAATCCATACCTTTATCTGTCTGGCTGTCACTGATGGAGAGGCAAGACAATATATGAGTAAGACACAATTGTCATTGTTTACAGCTGTAGGCTCTTCAGGTAATGGTAAGCAGCTCAAAGCATCTGCACAGTCCAGTTCTTTTCCAGCTCTATTCACAATATTATACCCATAGGCTTGCCAAGTGACAGCCCATCTCTGGATCCTCGGCCAAGCCATCTGTGATACTGCTTTTATCTCATTAAATAAGGATATCAGAGGTTTGTTGTCTATGTAACTTCTAAAATTTCACCCATAAATATATTTATGGAATATTTGAACTCCAAACATAACAGCTAATCCTTTCCAACTGAGTTGTGAATAATTGTCTTCAGCAGGGAGCAAAGTTTGTGACACAAATCCTATGGGTTTCTCAGACCCATCCTCCATCAAATGAGCCAGAACTGCCCTATTTCTGTAAAGTGAAGGGTCACATGTAAAAACTAAGTCTTTATCCAGTTGATAATGGAACAGTACACCTGAAGTTTGCAGGAGGTGTTTTGATTTCTCAAGCTTCTGTTCTTGAGATGGTCCCCAGTGCCATGTGACTCATTTCTTACGCAATGTGTAAAGAGGCCAGAGAAGCATTGAAAAATTAGGTAAAAATGTACCATAATAATTAAGAAATCTTAAGTAAGCTTTTTGCTTACATTCTTTCGTCTGGGAATATTCCAAATTGCTTGGATTTTGTTCATCAAAGGGTATAGCCCTTGAACATCCACTTTATATCCTAAATAAATCACCTCGGGATTCAAAAAGGAAAACTTGCTTCTCTTAAGGTACAATCCTGCCCCCTTCACTGTTTAAAACTTCTGCCAAATTTTGTAAATATTCACATTTACAGCTTTGAAAAATTTACAGGCTCTATAATACCTGTTTTTAATAACCTTTCCACTTCTATTTCTGGTTTTTGTCTCATTGCAAAAGGAACTGATCTAGGTTTAAAATAACAAGGTGTACTGTTTGGTTTTATATATATTCTTGCCACCATGCCTTTCATAGCACCTAATTTTTCTAGGGAAATGTCTTGGTGCATAGATAAAACATCTTCAAAGAAAAATCTTCTCCAAGTTGAAACCCTGAAACTGTTCATCAAAGCTTAAACACAAATCTGCTATCTTCTTCCTAGAAAGTTGGGACCACTGCCTGAAACCACTACTAGTGGTAACCGTTTTACTTAACCTTTATAGGACACAGTGACCTCAACATCACCTAGTAACTTCTATGCTTCTCCTGTATATATTCTGAATTTAATTGTACTAGGCTGCAATAAGGGTGCATCTCCCTTCTGCCATAATGCCTCAAAATGAGATTTGACTCATAAGAATTACACTGCAACCTGTATTTAGTTCAAAGGATACCTTCTTGTTGTTTCCATCCAATGTAATGCAAATAGAGTCCACCTTAGGAATATTTGTTCCAGTCCGATTGTAAATGGTATAGGTTACATTCGTAGCCATACTTACAGAACTTTCATCTTCTACTGCATGCATCCTATGAGTTAAGGATTGATGTTTCACATTACTTATATCACAGATCTGCAGACTCTTTTAATGTGGCCAATTAGACCACAATTGTAACATTTTGCATTTTTAAATCTACAGGGTGTGGAGGCATGGAATCCAGCACAATGATAACAGCTGCCCTGACCTTTCTTTCTCTTTTCTGGTTCTTTGACAACTTTCAAAACACATTCAGTGATTCCTGGCATGGGATCCTTCTCCTCCTGGTATAGGGTTGGTGCCTGCAAGTCCTGTACATTTTTAATCACAAATTCCATAGTCAGGGCCAATGTCAATGTTGAATCAAAGGTCAAGGTGGATTCAGACAGTAGCCACCTCTGGATTTTTTCATCATTTACTCCACAGACTAACTGATTCCTTAACATCTGTGTCAGCGTGGCAACATAATTGCAGTTTTGAGAGAGCTTCCTCCATTCATTCACAAACTCCTGTATGGACTCCTCAGACTTTCTGGATCATGAATTAAATTTAAAATGCTCCAATATCTCACTAGGAACAGGATTAAAGTGGTTCTTCAACTACTAACTCTCCAAAAGTTTTCCACTGGGTTTTTCAGATAGTGATAGATTTTTCATTAAACTATAAGTGGAAGGTCCCACACGCTGAGCAGAATCACTTGCTTTTTAGCCTCATTTGTTACATCATTTGCAATAATTTCACAGTATTCCTCCCAAGTCTGTTGACATGGATCAAAATGTAAAAGAGTCCAGTAGCACCTTTAAGACTAACCAACTTTACTGTAGCATAAGCTTTCAAGAATCACAGTTCTCTTCGTCAGATGCGTGGAGGGTCTGACGAAGAGAACTGTGATTCTCGAAAGCTCATGCTACAGCAAAGTTGGTTAGTCTTAAAGGTGCTACTGGACTCTTTTCGATTTTGCTATTACAGACTAACATGGCTAACTCCTCTGGATCTAGGATCAAAATGTGACAGAGTCTCCACAGTGACAGCCATTTTCTCATATCTTGAGGAATTACTTCAACATCAACCCAAAAATAAACACTCTCTTTTGAGGCTGGTCGTTTGCCACGATGGGGCTTCAGTTTATCCTCATTTCCATATGTTGCCGTATGTTGCACCTTGAACATGGCAGCTTTATATACAATGAACAGGTTTTTATTCAGCTCTCACTCTGGCTCAGCCCTCATTTTAGTCAGCCTCTCAGTCAAGCCTCAGCAGCCACCAATTTGCTACAGGAGCCCTGAAGGGCGAAGAGAACATGCAAAGCAGAATACTATCCCCTAGAGGCTGCTTGCACACATTATAACACTCCACCGCTCCATACCTTCCCCCCCCCCACTGAACATATGAGAGAGGCTGGGGGACAACAGATAGGGGTGATAGATGGCAAACCTACTCCTGGCCTGCCTCCCCCTCCTTTCCCACCCCCGCTGGCCAGGCGAGCAGGCTGGGGGGCAAAAGATGGGGACAAGAGATTCCCAAGTGCACTGTACAACAGCTCTACAGATCATGATGACATCACTTCCAGTTAAAACTGAGAGCTATGGTGTCTCAGTGTGGCCAGTTCTCTAAGAACTGGTCCAAAACATAGCAAAAACACTATGTTCTGGGCCTGCTGAGAGGCCATGGCTTCCGGTTTTAACTGACATCATTGGGGGGCTGTGGAGTACACAGGTGCAGGGGGAGACAATCTGCACCCCTCCCCTTTTGGGGTATGGGTCCTGGCAACCCTACTCAAGTTCGAGATTTGCTTTCAGGGTCTGTAGGGCTGAAACTAGGAAAGTTAAGGTCTGAGGATAGGATCTAGCATAAATGAGCCACAGAACCTATGTTTGTTCAGTCTTCAGACCTTTCCTTCACAAACAGAAGAGAATGTGCAACATTAGTCCTGTTATTCTGAGCCCTTCGTGGGGAGGGAGGAATAGAAATGCAAAGTAAATAAAAATAAATTATTGGCAGGTATATGATACATCTAGATTGGCCAGGCCTAGTGTAAATGCTAGAAAGCCTGGAGATGGTGTTTGGGTAGGACCTCAGCAGGTATAGGGTCCACACTTTAAAGTTGCCATTTTCTCCAGGGGAATTAATCTCTATGGCCTGGAGATCAGTTGTAATTCTGGAAGATCTCCAGCCACCACTTGGCAACCCTACTTCTTCATAATCGATAAAGCAGTACTGTAATGATTTCAAGTAAATGTATGCATGTATCTTTAAATGATTGGTGTGAGATAGGTGAAGCGTGGGAGTGAGAGAGAGAGAGGGAAGAGTGAGTGATATGATTGGTTGATGACTGAGTGTGTGGGCGGAGTGAATGCAGTTTGAGACTGACAGGGCAGGGAGAAGAGTTTCAGTCAGAAGAAAGCAGGCTAGCTGTGTGCTGCCTGAGTATATTGAAGTATTTATGAGAGAAATATAACCTGTGTGGAACCTGAACTGAGCATGTTTGTGAAAGAACACTCAGTCTGGGAAAGAGAGGCCAGCTGTGTGCTGCCTGAGCAGGTTTAATATTTCTGTGAATGAGAGTCAGGGAAAGAGAGGCTAGCTGTGTGCTGCCTGAGGAGTTTTAACCATTTCTATGAGACAAATATTGAGTTAGAGAAAGAGGCTAACTGTGTGTGAAGCCTTAGAAGAGATCTGTGTGAATGAGAGTAAATGAAGTAACTTTAAGAACCGAGAACTACTTTTATGAAACTGATACCCTTCTTGACTAAATAAAAGTTTATTTTTGTTTTGTTATATCCCAGAGTAGCTGTCATTGCTATATCCCATTCCTATCCTCAGGGCCACATAGAACCACGAAGGAGCCTGACGCTTAGGAACGTTACCAAAGGGAAAACTTAAATAAAATATATTGGAATATAATATTCCTGGTGGCAGCAAACTACCCAGAGGGTGTTAAGGGAAAGATAAAAGGTAAAATCTACCCAAGAGAAAGTAAAGGGTCATAACAAGTACATTTTCTGTAAACTCAAACTGCTGACTGGAAGAAAACAGCCTATATTCAGGTTTAATTTGCCTTGGTCTGCTTATGGTGCTACTGCTAGTGAGTTCTTGGTTGATTCCACTATTATTTGCTCAGTACTTTGCAGACACTGATTTAAAACTGGACACTATGGTTTGTAAACAATTTCTGTACTATCTGCAGATCAAACACTGTAGTTCACACATACGAATTTGATACAAGGGCAAATTAGAAAAAAATTTATTTTGAAAATTGATACTTTTTGTTTTACAAAATTAAAATTTTAAAAACAATGAAAAACTACATAACTTTTAGTTTCTTATGGTCAAGATTTCTGCCCTGATAATTCCAACAGACAGTGATTTCTTTTCAGAAAACAAACCCCACTACTCATTCATCAACATTCACCTAAACTCAGAACTTTTTTTAAAAGCATGAATGTTTCTTCTTGAAAACATTGGCTCCTTCAAGGTGTAGTGCATGCACCTCATGATCCAGCAGAAACAGCATCTTACATTCATTATACTGATTTCACATTCATTAATTTATAAATATCACAAGTAAAAACAAATACAAAATAAGTTTGCAAATAGTCTCTACAGAGTCTCCTGAGTAAGAACATGTGCAAAGGGTGGGAAAAGTTACATACATAATAGGGATAAAGAGGGATTTGCTCCCAGTGCATTTTTTAAAGATACAAATCTCAAAACAACAAATAACAACAAATAAGAGGGACCATCATTTTTCAATGTGTTCCAGCTAGCAATTATTGTTTATTACATTTATATTCCTCTTTCTTTACTCATAGAATCAAAGATCATGTACAGAGGGGTTCCTAGGAAGTCACCCATCCAGGCCCTAACCAGATTCATACTAAACCCTGCTTAGATTCAGCAATGTTGCCATGACGTGTCCTTTCAAATATATTCTGGGATCAATTCATTGCTGTTAACTAGAATCAAAATGGAATGGTTTACAAGACAGTATCTGCAGTGTCCATGATTCTTCATGTAGCTATCATTGCAACAGAGCATCCAAACGTCACTTTCCCTGCCTTAGCCCTCCGTGACAGCCACTTCTCCTCTCTCAGTGGGGGGCTTTTTCAAGTGTTTAGAAATAACCACCAATAGTTATAGTATTATAAAAATCTCCTGCAGCAATGTACTCGTTCCCAGCTTTCTTTCCTTTTTAAGTATATCTCTAGCCCAGGTATAGTCACTCCATGGCTTGGGAGTTTTCCTGAGCTGCGGGCTTTGTGCTGGGGAATGGTAAAGAGCCCTCTGCACTCTCATCAGCCCATGAGTGACTGTCTGGAAGAGAGCAAGCTGGCAACACAAGGAAGCCTTTATCTTCTATTATCATTTTTCAACTTTCGCCTGTTTAAAGCCAAATTTAATGCATCCAAAATAGCATCCTTATTATTCAGCACATTGTAGCAATTCAGTTCTACCAATCTATTGAAGTCACAGGGCTCAAAGGTGAAGTTTAGTGTTCGATATGATGAATCTTTTCCTTCTACAGCAAAATCACCAAAGGCTATCTCTTCTTCTGATTCACGTTCTTTTCCTGCAGCCCCAGGGAGGCGTGGGGGGAGAGAAAGAATAAACAGTGAGCTCTTTGGCTTTAAACTCAGCAATCAATAATTTCCAAGTTACTTCCCAAAATTACCTCCCCCCCAAAAGTATACTACTCTGCAAAATAAGAGGATGGATGGATAGATGGATACTGGGTGCTCTATCTAGCCTTGTGACAAAAAAAAGCTTTACATTTCATAGTGTGTAAACACTGATACCTTTAAGTCCTCCCATCAGCTAAATATAAATCACTGCAATATAAAATCTGCAGCAGGTATGATAGAACTGGTTGGTAGGGTACAGCCCTGTTCTTAAAGAAGCTAGCAATTTTCTAGTTAGATCTGCCAGCTCTGCTTCTTAAAATAGGCTCTTTTGAAGACACCTAGTTCATCTTCCCATCTAAATAGAAAGCTTCTGCTTCTTGAACAACAGCCTAATGACACCAGCGAAATCTGGTTAAAGTTCAAAACACTCATCAAATCCACCATTCTGCCTGGGAAATACTCCATTACTTTTAAAAGCAGTTGAAAAGAGGAAGAGTCCAGTATCACCGATAAGACTAACAAAATTTTTGGTAGGGTATGAGCTTTCTTGACTCATGAAAGCTCATACCCTACCACAAATTTTGTTAGACTTATAGGTGCCACTGGACTCTTCCTCTTTTCTACTGCTACAGGCAAACTAACACAGCTACTCATCTTGATCTGTTTCAAAGCAGGGCATTTAATTTAAACTTATCATTACCCGGTGCTTTGTATTTGTAAAACGTGTCATTAACCAGAGGGAAGTGAAGGACAATGGGGGCTCTTGAATTCTCAGCATCAATAAACATATAACACTCTTTAGGGCTGTCCTCATCTTCTTTATTCAAGATGATTTCTGGAAAAGGGATCTCACGTTCTTTGCAGTATTTCTGAGTTAGTTGTAGGACCTGTACAAGAGTGGGAGAGAGAAAAAAAGTATCTATATTCCTATATTTGTCTACAATGCATTATTCTTACTTCAGTTAAATCCACAGAAGAGATGAGGGAAGAGTTTTCGATACAAAACAACAAGGAAAGGTTTGAATTCAACCAATCATACCAGGTTTCTGTTGGTGTGTTTTTCCTATTGACTAATTAGATTGAACTAAAGAATGATTTTCTGAGAGGGAGGGAAATGTATTTAAATCCATTTAAATCAGGGATGGCCAACTACTTAACTTCTGGGAGTTGTTGTCTTGGGCATCCAGCTACACAGGAGTTGGTACACTAAAAGTAGCAAACACTGCTAACTTCAACCAAGACATAATTCTCTTGCCCTCATCTAAGGACATTCATACCTCACAGTAGACTGAGGCAGGGAGGCTGCTGCTGCGGTAAGAGGAAGCCAAGGCACATCTACCCTCATATAGCCTCCTCTTGTGTTCTGGGACACAAGCAGGACATTCTCCACAGAATTAAGAGGGACCAGACAAACAGTGCAGTCCTATGGAGAGTTGCTCCAGTCTAAGTCCATTGACTTCAATGGGCTTAGACTAGAGTAACTCAACACAGGATTGCATTGAAAGTCTCTCTTCAGGTCCAATATTCTCAAGCCAGCAGTTGATCATTCCCCAGTTTAGAAATTTATCCCACTTCATCCCAAGGCCTCAAGATCAATAATTATAAAACAAATACAAAATTATAAAACAAATACATATGAAGGAATGCAAATACAAATTAAGGAATGCAACCCAGGAGTTCTGTTGAGTTTCTTTTTTAAATGTAGTTATCCCCTTTTTCCTGTTGGCCATTTCAACATATGTTACTGCGCTCATAAGCCTTTTTGTTACTTAGACTGCTAATATTGCTTTAATACTATTTAATATTTCAGTACTGGTTGTTTACAGTGGTTTCAATGCTTTTTATATATATAGTGGCTTGAATCCCACTTGCTGCTCTTGCTACAGACCAAAATCCACACACACACACACACCCGCGCCCAATGCTGATCTCAGGGGACAGGGGATCCACAGGAACAGTATGAGGGAGGAGCCAGATTCTGCAGCAGGAGAACAAACTTGGTGGAAATCGTTCCCACTCCTTCTGTTCTAAGAAATTTTCTGCAGCATCCATCCCACTATTTTAATTATTGTATAACTGCTGTTTAAACATTTATTGTTTAGTGTTTTGAGTTTTGTTTTATTTGAAATAGGATTTATTATTTTAAAATATTGTAATCTGCCTTGGGAGCATATTTGAGAAGAGTGTATGAGATATAAATATTTTAAATAAGTAATTTTGACTAATTGGATTATCCTGATTCACAAAGCTCAGCTGCATTCCTACTGCAAAGCAAAAAGAGAGAGAATTTTATCAACGCCAAGTTCAGGCTCACATTTTGGAATGATAAATCTGTTGCGACATTGCTTCACTGTTGCATATTTTAGTCATCAGCCCACAACTAATTTTTAGAAACATAAATTAGTATTTTCTTCATGATATAATCTACTGATGCGACAACAGGTAGGCAACCTCTAAAAGGTTTCATCATATTTGTGTGTTTTTCCCAAACAAGCTAAACTGCTCTCAAAAAAAGTGGTTCTTATTATTTGTTCTTCTGCTACTGAGTCATGAGCTTGCTTTACTGTTTCCGCCACAGCATTCATATTCTTTTTCATGTAATAAGCTGGAGGAAACTGAACTTACATTTGTTTTGATTCCACCCACTCACTTTGCCCTATCTCCCTAAGGCTCAAGAAAGAGAGCAATTCAAATACATAATCAGGTCGTATAAAATGTATGATGAATCCTCAGCATACCCAACCAAAAAATATATATGTTTATCTGCAGGCAACCCCAAAAAAGATTTAACGAAAATTGCAAAAGGTGCTCACATTTTCACCACAGGAATGCATTTCAAGGATGCAGGGCAGCTGCCAAGCTTAGCTCACTGCATACCCCCGCTATTCAGACAATAAATCAATGGAATAATCCAGAGAACATTTTCAGAAAGTGGTCACAACAAAACACAGAAATGTCCTTTCAAGTGTTGCTTATTACACATCTATTAGTGATGATCATTTGTGATGAGAATATCTGTTTTTATCATACAGTTTTCAGTAGTTATACTAAAATGCTTTATACAAAGTGTATGTATAATTTAATTACTGGTTTTACATGGACATAATGGAAGAACCCCCACACAAATATACTACTCAAATGCTAAATATAATGGAATATGTGTAATCCTGTTTACTTCCAGGGAAGACTTTTTTTCACATGTGCCATCAGGAAAAGTGAGGATCGTCTTATATATTTATACACAGGGCTCATTGCGAGGGGGAAAGCACAGGAACGCAGTTCCAGCAGTTCCCCAAATAGACCACATGTCAGGTGGCCCCACTCACCTCTCGGCCATTTTGGGCCCGTTTCAGCCTGGGTTGGGGCCAAAATGGCCTGGATCGGGCCTCTGACGGGTGGTGGATCACTCTTTCGCTCATCAGCGGCCTGATCCTGACCATTTTGGGCCCCTTTTCAGCCATTTTCAGCCCCTTTTTGCCATTTTGGGCCCCATTTCGGCCCTGAATGGCCAGGATTGGGTCCAAAACAGCCAGAATAGGTGATGTCAGGGGGTGTGGCATGTGCAAATCAGTTATACTAATGACACACTTCCGGTGATGGCAAGAGGCGTGGCATATGCGAATGAGTTATGCTAATGAGTTCCTCCAGCTCTTTTTCTACGAAATGACCCGTTTATACAAGTTACAGTTATGTACAGTAGTAAAAAAAATTGTGCATAACTTTTTAGGGTGATTGTTTTACATTCAAGCTGTGCCCTCCACTCGCTCAGTATGGTGTTGTCACAGGTAAATCCTGTATTACTCTATCACTCACCTCAAAAGGTGCTTCCCAAGAGTAATTGAATGACAGGATGACATCAACATCTCTTTCTGGCTGAAGAACCACTGGAAAGGCAGAATTGATAGAAAAACCGCCATCCACTAGGTAGAGGCTCTCTTCCATTGGAGTCAACTGATTAGGAAAAGCATCTAGATGGGTGCCTGGGGGAGGAAAAGCAACTAACGGTTAAAAAAAAATTGCAATTTTCTTTTAACATTGGTGAAAGAAGAGCAACAATTAAGACTTCTGCTAGAATCTAAAATATATTAAAACAAGTAGGGAACTGGCAAGGACTTGCAGAAGGCATCACATTTCCCCCTCTCCCAATATTTCCCTTCCCTGAAAGCCCCCATAGTCTCGCCTCTTTTCTTGCTTCCTTTTCTCCTTCCCTCGCACCAGCCAACCTACGGATATCTGCCCCACCCCATCTTCAGCTTTCCCTCCTTCCCTCTCCTGGCAGCCTCTCCACAGGAAAACTCAGGTCAAGTTGGGCAGTAAGGGTTGCACAGCTGCACAAAGGGGAAACCACAAGGACTTGAGAGAGGCACCTCACTTTCCCCTGTATCTCCTCTTTGCTTCCTCCTTGCAGTTCCCATATCTTCTGCTTCCTTCTCACCCACCCACCAAACTACCTTTCATCTGCCCTCCCCATCTTCAGCAATATTTATTGGCTTTTTAAATTTATTTATATCTAGGGGTATGTGATTCTGGTTCAGTATTTGGTAAAAAATACGGAATTTTACCTAATTTGGCAACATTCAGTATTACCGAACTTAATTTTGTAATACTGAAATGATGTTTACTGAATGTATTTGGTAACATTCAGTATACTTTGGAAACTGCAGCGGGGCTGTTCCTTTGCTAAGGAACAGCAAAAAAACACTGCTTCCCACCTTTGGTAAAAAAAATACTGAATTTTACCTGATTTGATAAAATTCAGTATTACTGTTCTACAATACCAATGTTGCCTACTGAATTTATTTCGTAAAATTTCGTATATTTTGGAAAGTGTAGCAGGGATGTTCCTTGCTAAGGAAAACCTTTGCTATGTTTTTTTCAGTTTGCATTTTAAAAAGTGCTTTTTTAGCTGTGTGTGGAAGGGCTTTGGTTGGGCTTTTGTGTAGGAGGAGCTTTGGTTTCTGGCTTTTATATTTACTGTTAATTTTGCTGAAGGAGGGGGGTCCCCTGTAGTGGGTACTTTCTTTATAGCCATTACTTTTTGCTGTTTTTTCTCTAGGGCGGTGCTGTTTTCCTCTGTTGCTGGGCTTTCTTTACAGAAGTTTGATTGGTGTTTTTTGCAGGGCTCTTTTTTCTGGTGGTTTGGTAAGATGTTCAGTAGTTGTTTGTTGTTGTTCTTCTCGGGGAGGTGTTCGGGTGCTTGTTTGTTAACTTAAATTACCTAGTGGTGTTTGGGTGTACTTTTTGAGTATCACAAGAGGGTGTAACCTTTAAGATAGGCTAGTTGCAGGTATTGTAAAGAAAAACTTAATTGCTAGCTTTTAGGGACCAAAGAGAGTTTTACCCTCCTTTAATAGGGAAACAGTCAGTTTCAGCCTGAGGCCAGCAGGTGGGAACTGTGCTTGGTGCATGCCACTGTCTTGTGCTTGTGGCTGGCTATTGCTTGCTTCTGTTCTGTGGTGTTGCCAGCTGGCTGAACTCAATGGCTGGCTACTGTGATTGACACCAATTCTGTTGGGCTCAGTTGCATTTAGGAGTGAGCCTTGGCTGTAGCATCCTACCCTGTGCATATGTGCCCCTGGGAAAGAACTTGTAAATGTTCTCATCACTGGGAACAATGGAGAGTGGCTGGTCACTCAGGGGGTGCTTGGTTTTGGGGAGAAGCATCAGTTTGGTTCTGCTGGACTGTCTGGTGTGGAGCTGGTATTTGGGAGTGTGCCTCTGGCCATGGCATCCTTGGTCCATTTGTTTTTGCTGTGGGAATCAGCTTGGAGTTTTTTCCCACAACAGAAACGAATGGAGTCGCTGTGGGCCTCTAGTTCAGGGGCCCACAGAATAGAACTCCAGGGTCCATAAACTTTAAGGGGTCTTTAGAGAACAGGGAGGAGTAGGTGACCTGCAAAGTTGGTAGATTTTGCTTGCAAAATGCTACTCCCAGCCTCCTGGATAGCCCCCATAGTTTTCCCCATAGAGAATAATGGAGATTGGAGGTGGCTAGGGACACCTTTTTAGAAGCCATAAAATGGCCTCCCGGGGTCCAATATTCATGAAACATGGGGGGTAGCTAGAGGACAGTTATGGGTAGGTCCCCTCCAAATTCAGTGAAATTTGGTCCAAAAATGACACACACACCTCTGCCAGCTATTGGATATTTCCAAATTGAGTTTCCCATAGGAAACAGTGGTCGAATTTTACTGAATTTGCTCTGCATTACCAAACTGGAGCATGAATTTGGTATTCAGGGAATACTGAATTATTTTTCCAGTTCTGTATTACTGAACCCGAATTAATCAATTTTTTTCCTGTGTACACCCCTTTTTATACCCCATTTTTCACCACAATGGGGACTCAAAGCAGACTATATCATTCTTGTCTCTTCCATTTTATCTTACAATCATCCTGGGATAAAATGGGCTGAGAGCATGTGTCTGGCCCAAGGTAACCCAGAGAGCTTCCACAGCAGAGTGGGGATTTGAACCTGTGTCTCCCAGAACCTAATCTGATACTCTAACAACTACATTAGCTTTTGTAAGGTGGCTGCTGTTGAACAGTAGCAAGCAGTTGGGCTTGGTGAGTCATGCAAGTTGTGAGGGAGTAAGTGGCCCAATGGCTTCTGCCAGGCCTGGTCCCAATGAATCCTACCTCAAAGTCCAAAACAGCCTGGGAAAGAGCCCCTCCCCCTTTTTTCTCTCAGAAACTAAGCCTGGGATGCTGGGAAAAACTGCTGTGGTGGGCTAACAATGGCCACTGTGGGCATTCATTTCTTAAAGCTATAGATTCAGAGGAGTTAGCCGTGTTAGTCTATAGTAGCAAAACACTAAAGAGTCCAGTAGCTGGACTAACCAACTTTATTGTAGCATAAGCTTTCGAGAGCCACAGCTCTCTTCGTCAAATGCATGGAGGGTATGAAGAAACTGGCCAGAGATATATAGGTGGTGAGGGGAGGGGAGAGAGGGTGCGGGGAGTAAGGGTCATGTAAGGGTCAGACCCTGAACCTGACTGATGGGGAGGGCAGTCTAGAAGTGTAATAAAATAAATAAATAAATAATGGAGAACCAGAAACCAGTGGGAGAACATTTCAATCTAAAAGGACATTCCATCAAAGACTTAAAGGTTACCATAGTTAAACAGAAATAGTTCAAAAACAAAATCCAACAGGAAGCTGCTGAATTGGAATTCATATGTAAATTTGACTCAGTGAGACTTGGATTGAATAGAGACTATGAATGGTTATCCCATTACCAAAAATAACTGCCTTCAGGCATTCTATTCAGATTCTTCCATGGAGGGGAGGGGTCACACCCTGTCTAGATTGTGCATTCCACCTCTTTCATGACTTCTTGTAACTTATTTACATTTACATGACCCTTACTCCCTGCATCCTCTCCCCACTCCCCTCACCATCTATATATCTCTGGCCAGTTTCTTCATACCCTCCATGCATCTGATGAAGAGAACTGTGGCTCTCTAAAGCTTATGTTACAATAAAGTTGGTTAAAGGTGCTACTGGACTCTTTACTGTTAAAGCTATAGTGCTCCTTTTATCTTTTAGGATTTTTTTAACATTTTTTTTAAAGATTTCAGATTCTTCTACAAACCTGGGATGTTTTTCAGGTTTGTAGAAAGATCTGTCTTATCCATTCATGGTTCTAGTCTCTGAATCTAAGTATCATCAGATTTGGCCAGGTTGATAATTAGATGTATTGACTGAATTCCTTATAATAATGGAAGAAAAGAAACATATATATTGTACTTTGCTAATGTCTAATCAGAGGGATTTCCCTGCCAACATGAATTTCATACAGAGATTGAAAACCCTAGTGTTGGTCAGATTTTTTAAGATTACCTTTCCAGACCACAAATTTATTAAGGTTGACATAATCCCTGTGGAGGAACAAGCCCTGCATAAAATTGAAGGTTTCCCCAGCTGTAACACGTGACTTGAAAAAATCCTGGAAGGTTTGCAGCAGTGGTCCACCTGGTATAACCAAACGAGTCTTCAGCCTCATAGGATCCCGGAAATGGAATCGTTTGTTGTCATCTATAATCACAAACCATTGGAAAAAATATCAGTGCCGTATCTATTTGTTTATTCATTCAAAATAGCCTGTGAATTCTTCCACAACTTTTGCGAAATCAGTCATTTCAATTAGCATGAGTGCTGTTTACATTTTATGTCCCATTGTTATCCTGGGAACGACAATTTTTTATATTCTACTTCACAACGAACTTTCTCTCCAAATGAAAAATATAAAGTAATTCAGAATGAAGTTTAAATTTGAATTTTCACCATTTATATATTTTGCCTAAAGCAGCACTATAACTAATAGTTAGCCACAATTGTGTAAAATGTTATGCTACTGTGTGATCCATTCCTGATTACTCTGTACCTGCATTACCCAGTATTAACCAGTAAAATGCCCTTGCAGTGTTGCCAATGCCAACTGACAGAGGAAACCATACATGTACTGTGACAAAATAATGCATGTGTATTAGGAGTTCGATCCAACCTACAACAGACGCAGTACCCATAAGTAGAGGGTTTTCTACCCTCCCTTCATGGGGCTTGCAACATGACCAGCCATCATGTGGCAATGGAAAAATTGTGCGCACTCCACACCATTTGGGTTAAGCTTACATTCAAGATGAAGAGACAGGCCTAGATGGGGATACAGGAGGTGTGCTTAAGTCTCACACTCTGTTACAACCTGATATATTAAGTGCCCTCCATGTGCTCATTAAAAGAAAGGGGGAGAAGCGGGGCCTTACAGAGATCCTTCTTTGTAGGCACTACACTGACAGGGGACTAGATCAAGACTATTATTTCCCATGTATCGTATAGTTCCTTCAAGGTGCTCAGGGTAGCATACCTGCATCCTCCTATTTTATTCTTACAACAACCCAGAGAAGTATGTTAGGTTAGGAATCAGTGACTGGCCACAAGACATTCAGTGAGCTCCAGAACTGAATAGGGATTTGATGTGAAGTGTTTCCAGTCTAAAGACAGCACTCTATCCAATGCACCACCCTGGCTCTAACATAGTGACATTTAATTTATATGTGGGCAAAAGATGTTACTTTAAATTAAGCTGCCAGGAATGAAGTCAAGATATCTGGTTTGACTTTTCACACAGGATTCTGGCCTTGGGAAGGTCACAAATATTTTCTCATTCAAAAGTAAATTTTGATTTCCAGATTTACTTCCAAGAAAGTTTGCTCAGGATTACATTCTTTAAAGATTTCTGAAAACCAGACGAATGCCTTCTGGAACAAAAATGTTCATTCCAATATTGCTTAAGGCTTAGCCAGGGGCTGGGAAGGAGAGTCTATCTGTACACTGATGGATTCAATTATCCCATGTACATCTCTTCTATAACCAACTGTTTCACCACAAGCAATTTCTGAACATATTTACATTAATGATGCTAGATTCTACCACAAAGGCAACACTGTGCAAAATATTGTTGAATAATTTCTATACATACCTATAACTTTGACAACATCGCCCAGAGATTCTAGAAAGCTCAATCCTGAGCCAACCACCTTCAAAAAGACATCATCCAAGCTTGCAGCAAAGGCACTGCCCCACATTCCTACAGAAACAGGGAAGTTTTTAATGTAATCTCACAGGTTTCTCAATCCCAACTAAGAAACCCATGATCAAGATAAGAAATATATCCTTATCTTGCTTTGGTTAATGCCAAACCACAGCTCCTCCTCATGCAGAAAATATAAGTGGCACTTTGCTCCAGATTTTTAATTTATGTACTTCCCTCTGTAGAATTTGAAAGCAAAATGTTATTTCAAAACAGCTCATTTGAAACAATGGGCATACTATGCTGCAAGAACAAATAAATCTTTCCACCTTTAAACTGTGGACTGTGAAGTTATTGCCAAATTCCGCCAACGTGCCTCAAGTTTACTTAGCTGCCAAATGGTTTAGAGGCAATATGACCCTAGTACAGTCGTAGATCATGAGGAAATAAATGTAATTACAATGTTTACAAAAGGACATGAGGAATACCAGCACCCTGCTGTTCAGGCATGGAGAAAAGTTTCCCGGAACTTCCTTATAAAAGTAAAACAAAAAGCAAAATTGGATCCAGTTTCAAGGCAATCTAGAATACTATACATAGCACTAAAGCTGCTGAGAAATACTTCTCATAGGAGCTTCACTGCAGTCTTGAAGAGAGGCTTTTACTCTAAAACAGATTCTTTTATAATTTTCAGCCACTGATCGTCACAATTCATTTCTACAGCAAGCAGAAAATATAGATTATTATTGTTAATGTTGTTATTAAGAGCACATTAAATATGAAAGGAATTTTCTCACATTATTTGGTTAAACCTAATGTCTCTTTGAGGAAAGATTATGATTATTCCCATTTTATAGATAGCTTACAGGAATTAAGACTTACCCAATGCCATCCAAAGGGACTACAGCTGATGTGACATTTCAAACAGAATCTTCCAAATACAGGTCCAATTCAGAGGACCACAAACAATTTTCAATGACTGGGAAAGAGGTTGTTAAAATGCCTTGGTCATTCTTGTCTTCCCTTGGAAAATCTTTGAAATAGTTTTGGGAAGTAGGAGGAAAGCAAACCGATAGCCACTACGCCAAAGACGAGGTAAAACCCTGTTAGCTTGTGTTCCTACAAATGTGTCTTGAGAACAGCATGTTTTTAAATGATAGTGTTGAATGGGCCCAAAAACTAGCTAGTCCTGCCCCTACAAAACAGGAGCATCTAACCATGTCTGGCTACTACATGCACTAAGCAAAAACCAAGTATGCTGCCGAGAATGCGTTTTCATAAGGCAAATGGCTTGTCATGACTAGACATGGGCATGAACAGCATTACGAACAGAAAAAATCCATGAACAGCCCAATCTGCTGTCCGCGAGCAAGCTGTTCAGGAGGCCACATCCTAAACGAACAGGTGGCCATTAAAAACCTTGTTCGTTGCCTTCAGCAGCCGTTCAGCAAGCCAGACAGTCTGGCGCCTGCTGCAATCAATCCCCTTGGCAACCGGAGGGAGGGACTGAACTCTGTCTGAACTCCTTCTGGCTTTAACTCTTCAAAGTACTTCCAGCAGAGAGTCCCGTTTTTGCCACTGTGAAGAGAAAATGACAGCCAACGAGGGAGACCCATGGATCATGCCTTTCCCGGGGTGCAATCTCTCTGAAACTTGGGGGGTCTTCAGAGGACAGTGAGGACTATGTCCCCTGCAAATTTGGTGGGTATTGGACATTGGGAAGGTCAGTTTGTGGGATGTTTAAAGGGCCCTGCTCCTTGCATGTGGCAGGCAACGGCCCTTTAAACTATCAGTTGGCAGGCAGCAGGGGGGAATCCCCCCCCTGCCGCCTGATAGTTTAAAGGGATCTTTAAAGGGCCAGGTAAGTGGGTTTGAGGGGAGGAGGGGCTAAGTGGGGGGTTGGGGTGGTTCTGGCCCCCACGAACAATGAACAACGAACATGTCCGGTAACAGTTCATGTTCGATGTATTGTCAAAGGCTTTCACGGCCGGAGAACGATGGTTGTTGTGGATTTTCCAGGCTGCATAGCCGTGGTCTTGGCGTTGTAGTTCCTGACGTTTCACCAGCAGCTGTGACTGGCATCTTCAGAGGTGTAGCACCAAAAGACTTTTGGTGTAGTCTTTTGGTGCTACACCTCTGAAGATGCCAATCACAGCTGCTGGCGAAACGTCAGGAACTACAATGCCAAGACCACGGCTATACAGCCAGGAAAATCCACAACCACAGTTCATGTTCATCCATGTTCGTTGTTCGTGGATGGTACTGAATGACGAACAGGGTGTTCAGGTTTTTTTTTCCGTTTGTGCCTATGTCTAGTCATGACTCCCATAACAAGTCAAGTTGTACCATCCTATGAAAGGCAAGAAAAGTCCACCCATTGCCAATCTCACCTCCCAGGAAAATTCCTTGTCAGATACAAATATAGCAATCAATATATGTGGTTTGTTTTATTTTTTAGGTTTACACCCTATTAAACCAGACTGGCTCCCAAAATGGCTTGTACATCAAATCCTTAACAATAGGCAGCTCAAATAACTGCAACAATTATTAAAGCAACTGTCAGTAATGAAATGGCAGGGTTTTGCAACTGGAGAGAGGGGAATCCTTAATAGTGCTGGAGAGATGGTGAACTACAGTGGTTCATGTACAAATGGGGAACTGGTGATTAAAAGTACAGCACCTTTGGTCTCCTGCCAAACTCAAAGTGTTCAGTGTGCTGCAGAATCAGCTGCAGCAGCTGTTCTTTCTACTCCCCCGAGATGCTGATGTTTAAGAATTGATGAGGATCCTCTTCATTAAGCCAAGCATGTAGACTTGGTTCTTTCTCTCCCAATCCTTCTCCTTCCTGATAGCATCAAAGAGTCACGGAATGGGGGTAAATGAGGGCCGAAGCCATCTCTCCAAGACTCCTGCAGACAAGATAGCTGCAGCTACTGCTCATGCTCTTTCTACTCCCCATTCAATCTTAATGAAACAATCAGTGTAAACAAAATCCAGCCAGCAAGGCCATCTAGAATGTAAATTTCATGTAGTCTAATTATCTGTCCATGGTTGCCAGTTTCTTACAGAAAGAGGGAAACACTCACTGGTGAGGGCAAGACCCCTTCCTAATTTCAGTGAGCTACAACTAAGTCATCAGAAGGGAAAAATTTCACATTGTCATTCATGACATATCCACCTATGGCTAATACATAGTGAGAATGCTACCATTCATACCCAACAGGTAGCAGATCCTGGGCTCAGGATGTTTCTTAATCAGCTGTCCCATGAAGAACTCACTGTCAAAGTCTTCTGTTCGGATAAAAGCACCATACTTGCGAAATCCAACCTCATATGGAGTGAACTCACACCATTCTGAAGGAGAAAGGGGGGTGGGAAACCATAGCCAAAAAAGATGTTTAAGTTAACACGCTCACTGTACCTCCCTTCATCATGAAAAGGCTGGCGAATAGCATTAATTAGGGGAAACTCACTGTGGAGGAAACACTAAATTAAGAAAGAAAATTGCATAAAATAAGATAAAATGGGAGCAGACTTACTCAAAATAGTTCCTGGGTCAACTAATCTATTCCTTGATGGCTAATACTAAGGGTATGCACTAAAAAAACCCAATATTTTTCAGATTCAGGTATCAAAATCTGATAAATATCAGGATTCCTGATATTTGAGTCCAAAAATACTGGTTTAATATTCAGATGTGGGTTTTTTTGAAATCCAAATCTATTTGGTTCTGTTATTCCCTATGGGGGAAATCTTTCCAGGGAGCTAGAGGGTCTGTTTTTCATGTAAACTGCACCAAAACTGCAGCGTAGTGAGGCTGCCTGTTCTTTAAAGACCCCCTCAAGTTTCAAGTGAATTGAATCAAGGGGTCTGATTCTATGGGCAGGGTGGGGTTGCATGCTTTCTTCAGAACAAAGAAGGCTTACTCAAATACAGAAGAGTTCTGGAAAACAGCACGAGTCCAGTAGCACCTATAAGACTAACAAAATTAGTGGTAGGGTATGAGCTTTCGTGAGCCACAGCTCACTTCTTCAGAAGAGTTCTGTGTTTCAGTAAGCCTTCTCTGTCATGGGGAAAGCATGTGATTTGCCCCCATAGGCTACAATGGAGAGTGGCTGGGAGGGACTTTGTTCAGGGGCCCATATACCTGCAAAATCTTCTCCACTAATATTAGGCCTCACGTTAACAGCTGCATAGATGGGGTAAGGATTCTGTGCCTCTTTCACAGCTTCCTGCTGATCAGACAGCTTTGATGGGTCTTCCTGAAGAAAGCATTAGGAAATTTTTATCATTTTGGAAGTGAAATTAGATTTCTCTCACACTTATTCATTATGCATATACATTACAAATATATGCACATCCTCATATTAATATCCAACAACCCTTAACATTAGCTAGCATACTGCTCATTTGGTAGGACCCAGCGCAAAAGCTTGTGGAAGGAGCTGGCAAAGCAGGTCTTTCCCCACTTTTACTCTCCCAAAGCAGCTCACACTGTCAAAGCAGGGCACTAGGGTGATGAGGAGGAATCAGATCAAATCACATCTTCCTTTTCTCCACTGATGCAAGCCATCATAATGTACTCTACTACAATTGTTATCATTAACATAATTTTGTTGCATGCTCCCAGCTTCCCGAGCTATAGAGAAATTCCAGCAGGTGCGCTTCCAAGTTTAGCTTCCTTTAGAAGAAAGAGCATGGAAGTCTTTCAAAATCTTTGTAATATTTGATTTACTTACAAATACACAATCAGAGCATTTTGGAAGTTCATAAATTCTCTCACAGAAAATCGTCAGAGAGCATCCCTGCAACTTAAGCTAATTTACAGCTCCAAAAACTCATTTTATCTATATTCAGTCTGAAAACAGATGTTTCACTTATTTCACTCTGTCCTGTAGGTAAAGAGATCATTCAGGGATTAATCTACAGTCAATAAATACTAATAATCTTTTGCAAAGCCCCTATTCATTTATAGTGGCCAACAGTGTTATCCTGACTCCTGAGCAGAGTTACATCATTCAAAGCTCAGTGACTTTAATGGTCTTAGAAGGGCATAATGCTGCTCAGGATGGCATTGTTGGCCGCTATAAATGAATAGTCAGGGACTTGGCAAAAGATAATCAATATTTGGATGGCACTGCAAGCCAGCTAAACCTGTGACAGCACAATTTTTTTCACCTAAAGCCTTCCAATCTATTTATGGTCCATCGGTTTGCAAAAACTAGAAGAGAGGTGCCAGTGGCATTTCTTCTTTGTATACTAAAAACAAAAAAAATCTACAAAGGTCAATGGTAAACTAATATTTATCAACTAAGATAAGAAACCAGTCTCCTCCACTGTCGTCTTCTCTGATGTTTCTTTACAGAAATTTATGCTGTTATATACTTAGTATACAAATATAACAGACATGATCAAGAAAAATTTAAGCAATTTAAAATTCTGTTAATTTCAGTGGAAGACTAAGATGTCTTCCACATGGGTTACCTGCCCCAAGTTCAATGCTTTTGGGAAGTGGGTTTTCTTCCTGTTTCCCTACCCCACTGTGCATTCGTACACCCCCAGGGAGTTTTACAGCTTTTCAGAAACCTTTCTCAAACCTGCATTGCACCAAAATTTTGGGAAAGATCATAGTAAAGCCTGGATAGCTACAGTATGAGTGGTAAAATGAAAAATGTTCTGGTCCAGATGGCAACCATTTTCACTGACCCTGTCCTTGCAGCAGCTGTTTCTCCCATTCCCTTCAGTTTTTTTTATTTTTAGAAAACGCAGCAGTAGAATATCATTGTATCAATATACTGTTCCACCAACAAGTCTAGCAGTTTATCTGAATTCCCAGCTTTCATTTTTTTTAAAAAAAATCTCCAGCCCCTTCCCTTGCAAAGATGTGCCTTTTTCTCTATATCTCCACTAAAAGCTTACATTTTTAAAAATAAAATCTGGAAATTCAAAGAAACTACTACACCTATCAGTACAATGCTATATGGATATAACAATATTCTACTGCAATTTTTTTTCATTGCAAAAGCCCTGGTGGCTCAGGGGGCAGTGGCTACTCGTAGGAGATTAGGCCAGGGAAACCTTCTACGCCAGGGGTGGGCAATTGTTTTGGCTCGGGGGCCACTTTGTGGGAGCGGAGGTTAGCGGAGGGCCGCACCTTTTAAAATGAGTGCATTCATTAGTTAACTTTCGGTGCCAGGCACCCGGTAGGTGACTGTCTTGGCGGGCCGCATGTGGCTCTGTAGCGGGCCGCATGTGGCCCGCGGGCCACAATTTGTCCACCCCTGTTCTACACGGAGGCCCCATTGCTGCTGCACTTCATCTGCAGTGACAGCAGCAACAGGGAAACCACAAAATCCTGTCTGTGTGTAGAAGACATTTCAGATAAAAAAGCAGGCAAAAAAGCCAGTGGTGCAAGTATGGAAAAAATGTTTGTTCAGATTAAAATTCCTGTGTGTTTCAACAACAAGGCTTCTTCAGGGTAATCTTGCGGTCTTTCAATGTTCCTCTATGCTTCTTCAGGGAATCTGGAGGAACCAGCATAGCATAATGCTTAAGTAGTTGAGCTGCAATTCAGCATTTCACTGGTTCTGTTGTGGCCCAGTCAGGGCACAGCAGCATTGAGGGCTCCTCGGGAGAAGAGGAGCCCTGGGTAGCCAACTCTGAACCAGGAATCAGCAATCAGACCCACAACCAGCAGCTGAGGCAGAGCCACTAGATGTTGGACTCTGTGCTTTTGACCTAGGACTGGAACAAGCCCCTTGCCTGAGCCCACCACTCCCGTGCAACCCCGGCCTGGCACCTGACAGGTTCAATTCCTGCTAATGTCATAAACTCACCTTGACTAAGCCACTCCTCTTAGCCCCAGCTCCCCAGCTGGACTGGGGATAATAACACTGACTTTGTTCACTGCTCTGAGTGGGCACTAATCTGTCCAGTACTGTTCTTGCATTCTCATTAAAGAAACAATGAAAGATCATCATAATAACAACAACAACAGTTTGTTTGTATACCACTCTTCCAGACAGATTAGTGTCCACTCAGAGCACAAGATTCAAACCAGTGAAGTGCTGCATCGCAGCTCAATTACTTAACCATTATACTAGCATCGCAGCTCAATTACTTAACCCATACGCTAAACCATCTCCACTGGATTCCCCTGAGGAAGCCTTGATGAATGCTGAAAGACTACCAGATTCCTGCAAAGAAGCCTTGTTAGTGAAATGTGTAAGGACTTTGAATAAAAATAAACAAATGTTTTTTTCTTTACTTGCACTATCAGCTTTTTTGCCTGCTTTTTATCTCTGTGACTGGTGTGGTCCTCTAGCTTTTCTTCTTTTCTGGAGGACATCTTAGGCCGTTTCCACACTGTCTATAAATAGCGCGAGACTCACGGAAGGCTGCTGGCTTCGTGTGATTCTTGACACCATTCAACTACAAAACATCATAAATCACCGTTTGTGGCGTTTTGTAAACAGATGGTGTCAAAAATCGCGCGAGGAAGCCAGCAGCCTTCCCCGAGTCTCGAGCTATTTATAGACAGTGTGGAAACGGCCTTAGACATGTACTTAACTTCCTCCAACTGAAATCAAAGGATTTTTTCAAAGTGCTTAACTCTGACTAAATCATGCCTTACAGGTTGGCATAATATTTCAGCAGGGGCAGTTGTGGGAAGATGACTGCCATCCTGTAAGATCCAGGCTGACTGTTTCTCTTGCTCCTGTTACTGAGCCAAGGGCAAGAGCCTAAGAGCTCTTAGGCCTTAGCCCATGGCTCACAGCCCACAGGCTTGGGCTTTGTAAACTTAACCAGTGGACACCAGCCCAGGATGTTGCGTGTACATTCTTGGGGGGGGGGGTGTTCATTTAAGATAATTCAAATTGTATTGTATTTTTTAAAGCCACATTCGGGTCCTCACTGGAAAGGAAAATGAGATAAAAATACACTAAATACATGCATATATGCAAGTTTTTTTTAATGAAGGAGACCCACATTTGTTCCACACCTTGCCTTCTTACTGAAGGGATACAGATAAAGTACATGTATCTGACAAGAATGCTGAAGCAATATAAGAAACAGAATCTGCTGAGTAGCGCCATATTTTCCGGTTTAGAATTTCTTACCTTCTGCAGTAGGAAATGTTCTATAATAAGCCCCCACAGGTCTGTGAAAGAAGCTTTGCGTCCCTCATTCTCCATTGCAATCAGTTCCTGGAAATAATACGTCAGACGCTCCGAAGAAAAGGCTCCTACTTTACTGCTGGATATTTTATCCTGGGCATTACTGATATGGTCTCTGAGATCTCTGCGTGACCACTCAGGGTCCTGGTACAATGTTGACAAACACCTGCAAAAATTTCCATCAGAAACTTAAAAGATTGAACTTCTGTTGCATCAAATTCGAGTTTGATGGAACAGCATTAAACATATTATGGCTGTTCAGATTGTACAACTCACAAGCAGAAAGTGCTCATGGATGTTTTCCCTGTATCCTCCCATCAGCAGCGTGTGAACTCCAAAGAGCTGAGACAGAAAAGGGAGGGCATCTCAGTAGAGAAGAAAGAGGAAGAGGGGCAATGTATTGTCGAAGGCTTTCACAGCTGGAGAACGATGGTTGTTGTGGGTTTTCCGGGCTGTATTGCCGTGATCTTGGCATTGTAGTTCCTGACGTTTCACCAGCAGCTGTGGCTGGCATCTTCAGAGGTGTAGCACCGAAAGACAGAGATCTCTCAGTGTCACAGAGATCTCACTGTGACACTGAGAGATCTCTGTCTTTTGGTGCTACACCTCTGAAGATGCCAGCCACAGCTGCTGGCGAAACGTCAGGAACTACAATGCCAAGACCACGGCAATACAGCCCGGAAAACCCACAACAACCACAGGAAGAGGGGCAATTTCACTGAATTCCTCCTTCTTACTGAAGACCCCCAATATCATGGGCATTTTGCCCATGAGGCATCCCCAGTTCCCAGCATCAGCTTTTTCAGGGCGAAAGGATACTTGGGGGGGGGGGGAATATCAGGTTCTGCCATTTGTAGGATCTAAGCCCAGACTCCCAAGAGTAAGAGAGACACCAAGTGCATGCATGCACAGCCTCACTATCATGGGTAGGATGCCCTGGAAAAAGGACTCATCACTAGCCCTATCCAAGCCATGCAGGTGATAGAAAAAACTCAGGAAGTGATAGGGGCAAGACTTTAAGTGTAGCTGATGTGTATTGAGTACAGCCAGCATCTGATGCTGATCAGGGACAAGCTGAGGACCAGAAGCCTAAAAAGTAGGTTTCAGCAGGTTCAACAGAGCTTGCTTATTAGGTGATCATAGGGACTCTTTAACAACATTATACTGCCCAGCCAGCACACTGCTCAGGCATGCAGTCAGAACATATGAGGATTATCAAAGCAACATTGACAGTTCTGGGATTTGCTGCTCTATGTACCTGAATAATATTTAAATTAAAGCTTGCCTTTGGTTCAAATGATATAGCTGTGCCCAGAAAGGTCACATCATTCTGTGGGGACAAGAAAGGACTATAGTGCATTCCATTTAAACAATATGATTTGTTTTGTCCAAAAATTTTCTGTTCAGCTCAGTTTGAATGGAATGTTCCGTATTCTAACCAATAAGAAGAGAGGCCATTAACAGGGACTCCAAGAAGGATAGATACTTCTCCAAATGCAAAATTATTAATATCATTCTATTTATTTTATTGTGAAAAAAATGAGGAGTGCTGGTGTTGACTGTTAACGCTCTATACTTAGGACCTCCTACTCCCATATGAATCTACCTGACCACTACGATCATTGTCAAAAGCCCTGCTTCAGTGGCCCCCATCATCTAAGGCCAGATGGGTAGCAATCCAAGATAGAGCCTTCTTGGTTGTGATGGTGAAACTGTGGAATTCCCTCCCTGGGAATATTCATCTGTCCCCTCTATCTGTCTACGACCATGGGTGAAGACTTTTCTCTCTGGTATCTGGAGTTTACTTATTGACCTTCCTTCTTGCTTGTTTTAATTGATGGTTATCATATATGTACTGCTTTAAAGATTATTTGTATTGTCTTTTTAACTGTTTGCTGCCCTGAGGGTCCTAATTGGACAAAAAGCCTTGCTGCAAACGTTTAACAAACATAAATTGAATATCCAAAGCTTACTAAAAATCCCATTGTGCATTTAAGACTTAACTAAAATGTATTTTTAAAAATTTCATGAGATTTCATAGGTAATTACCAACATAGATTCTAGTATAGTAAAAGAAAATTGTTTTTAAAAAAGAGAGAGAAGTTCTAGAACAAAAGCTCTTAATCCTGAATTCAGGTATTTGAACTGACAGTTCTTTTCCCGTTCTTAACTGTTTTTTAAAATTATAGTTCCAAGATGTGGGTATGCAAAATATTTATGTGACTAGCAGAGATCTCCTTGTAGCCTTTTATACAGTGAGAGAGACACGTTTCAGGACCTGTTTAAGATACTCAACTGCCATATTCACATACCAGCAGAACAAGCAGAAGAGGGATGGCCTCAAAATAAAAACTGGAGAGGCAAAAACTCAGATTAGTGCCCTCGTATAGCATCAGTATGAGGCTCTTGGTTGGTTTTTCATTTTCTTTTTCATTCACCAAATTGCTTTTAAACCTCCATCAATTTATCAACTGACAGGAGCAAATCATGTCTTGAGCTGCTGTCTGTTAGATGGGTTGTAAAATATCCCCTACCGGTCCTAATAAAAGAATGAGTGGACAATCCCAGTAATGTGCACAGATCACTTGAGCGTATGCTCCTTGGGCCTTAGATGCTGAGTGAATCTGTCCAAAGTCTCAGATTTTAAACAGAGTTAAAGCAAGAAGGATTCTGCCATAGGGCATGCAAGTGGAATAATTAACTTCCTGGTTCTTGCAAGCCACTAAATTCATACCTAGCTAGAAATGTCATTATTGCATACCAAGTAGAGCCGGAAATTCCAGAGAGGTATGTGACAGCATTCAGAAGATTTAGCTGCTGAAGCCCAAATAGACTACCATAGAATGATGTCAGTGCTCTCATTCCTCCACCAGATCCTAAGACTGCTACCACAGGGACCTAGAGTGGGGGAACAGGCATAACACAGGGAAATTGAGTATTAGTTTGACTGCAGTAAAACAGAAATTCAAAGAATTATGGTAAAGTGGTATACGTAATCCTATTGTGTGCGCACCGGTCTGTGTGTGCACATGTCTGCATACTCATGCTATATGCATGACTGGGGTTTCTTAAAATTACTTTAGAGGTACTTGCTTAATTACATTATGAATGACAAATATTAGAATGCTCCATCATTTTATTTCCACTAAGGTGTGAACAATTGCAGGTAGCTCTGCAGAAGTCACCAAACACTGCAAGACCTATACCTCATCTTTGCTGAGGTCTTCTCTCAGTTGGAGCGCCTTACTTAGAGTTTGAGAAACTATTTTCTTCCTCTTGTCCAAGAATTGCCGCTCTTCTTGACAAAGATCAAAACCAAGACGAACATCAAGATTTCTTTTGCTAGGTTACAGAAAGATGTTAGAGGGAGAAAAAGAAGATGCGCATACACATACACCCTAAAAGATTCATTAAAAAATATAAAGGCTATATCCTAAGAGTTTGAGCACTGACTTGGGAAAGGAAACATCTTTAAGTATTTAATTCCAAGGGAAAAAATGAAACAAAATTAGATATACAGGGTTTTTAATTACTAAAAAGAACTTCCTTAGGAACATATAAAGTTGCCTTATATCAAGTCTGGGTTCATCTAGTCCAATAGCCCACCTAGTCTTGACAGCAGCAGCATTCTAAAACCTCAAATAGTTATCTTGATCTTTTAAATATCTTCCTGTCCAAGATCTTTTAATTGAAGATGCCAGAGATTTGAGTCCTTCAGGGTTCAAGGCATGTACTCCATCCATTTGAATTAAGGACCCTCCCTATCAGTTATTCCTGTTTTTCTTTGATTTTTATTGGTTTGTCAGATTTTCAAATTGATTATAAGTATCAAGCCAGGATCCGACACTTCAGCTGGTTGTCAGAACCTAAATGCATATAATTTTGTTGAATCTGTCACAAGTTTGCCATGATTTGGCAGAAAAGCGGGTCAGAGTGGCTGATTGTGCTCTTTTTAAAATAGTTTTTAATATAACTCTTGACGTCAGCAATTGTTTAGCTACCTTTACCATGAAATCCCCATATGCAAGGCTCTCTGACTCACCAAAGGGGCCAATTTGCAGCACCAGGGGCACAGGCTAGATGGTTTCCTTGGTTGCAGAATGTGGGCTCTGTACTGCTAGTTACGACAGCTGTGGGAGGAGCGCCCTGGTCAGTTCTCATGCTGAGGCCTCTGCATCTAATCCTGGGCAGTTAGGCAGCATGGGGAGGTGTGGCTACTCTGGGCGGAGGGCCAAAAGTAAAAATCCTCCCCCCAGGGCTTCCTCCTTCCTTTGTTTTTAGCACAAGGCAGCAGCCAGCTTCTCATGCTTCCCTCCCTATATGCAGTGCTCTGCTGTTATATTACTGCTTTGCTTTCTTATGTTGCTGTCACAGCTCAGAAAGTTTTGGATCCCTAGGCCGGATCCATCTGGGGGAGACTGCACCAGCTGGCCCTCTCACCCCATTCTGGGGTCCCCTTAATGGGTCTTAACGGGTCAGAGAGGATCATCTGTCTTTGTTCCCCGGTGGCAAGAAAACCATGCCTAGGTGGGGTCACACCCTTGCCAATCTATGGTTGGCTCCCAGCAGGTAGCCTGGGAAGGGTGCCATCAGATGGCTGTCAGGTCATTGTATGCCTGGATCCATGTCCTATGCTATACCAAATCTACAATGGCTGTAATCAATAAAGTTGTGGCCAGTTTTCCTCCTGTCTGGAGTGATGTGTCTTTTTGTTCCGTTGTCTGCAGCCTCACCCACTGTCCCTAGGCTACAATAGGCACTTGTCTCACTTATGCCATACCTTAAATCATTGTTACACAGCTCTTTTTTAAAAAGAATTATCTGCTTGAATTTGATTCTTTGGACTCTTCCATCTCTGTTTGACACTGATCCCACAGTTTAACCACTTCCTCAATCTGATCTTTATCTTCCAGGTCCAAGGCTGTCCTACAAATGCCCTGATTAATATCAGGGTCAGTATCTTCATAGTTTTATTTCAAAACTATAATTAACACAACTCATTCATGATTCTACTGTCTTAGATAAAAAAACCAACAGCCCCTTTGATCATGGCCTGGTCATAAACATTTACTGTTTTTACATTTATACTTTGTTCTTGGTATCTTGGCTCTTGGTATCAAAATTGAATAGGGAACATTTCATAAGGAAGCAACTAATTCTCCAACCCTTCCTGTTCCCTAACAAACTTTAAACTAGGGAAAACAAGCTGTGTATGCCCAGGATGGCTTCCTGAACTCTCTCATCTTGCAGTGACAGTGACAGGGTAGAAATTGTGGTCCACCAAAACCACCATTACACTTTGTCTCATGGTACAGCTTACCATATTTGGAAACGTGTTTTTAGTATTTTTTAGACTAACAAGTGGTAGACCTGCAAGAACTAGCATCTTATATTCCCTTCCCCACTATTTCTGTTTTCCTTTCCCTGAAAGCCCCCATAGTCTCTCCCCTCTCTTTCCCACTAACCAGCCAACCTATCTTTACCCTTTATCTTCAGCTATCATTCCTTCCATTCCCCCGGCAGACTCTGTCTGGGAAGACTATGGGTTAACCTACCTTTATATTCAGCTATCCCTTCTTTCCACCCCCAAATAGACTCTACTTGGTAAAACTATCACCCACTTGCATGGTGCTAGCTGCAAGGCTGGGCCCAGTTGCTTGGTAGGGAACCTGCAAGGATATGCAGCGGGACACCGCATTTTCTCCCATATCCCCTTCTTCACACTATTTCTTCTTTCCCACCTCCTGGTAACCACCATACCCTCAACTTTCCCTGCATCCTCCTCTCTTTCCCACCCATCAAACAACCTACCTTTTCTGCACCATACCTTCATCTATATTATTTATTTGCTTCAGTTATGCCTCAGCTTTCTCCACAATGGGGACCTAAAGTACCTTATATCATTCTCCTCTCCTCTGTTTTATCCTCACAACAACTTTAGGATGTAGCTTAGGCTGAGAAAGTGTAACTGTCCTAGAGTTCCCAGGCAGTACCTAGCAACCAGTTGGAGGGTTACAAGCAGGAACATGGGAGAGGGAGAGCTGTAAAGCCATAGAATATCCAGTGACTCCAAAAGCTACCTTATGTCACTTCCAAGTTTTTATTTGGAACTTAGTTCTGAATACAATGCTACCAAGTTTTTTTTTCCGTCTGAGTGGCAGTGGCAGGCAACTGGAGAGAAGTGGAAATCCCAAACAGGCCCAAGGTCACCCAGTAAGATTCCACAGCAAAGTGGAAATTTGAACCTTTATCTCCCAGATCCTACTCTGAATCTTGGACCACTATACCATCCTGACTTTTATAGAGTGGCTGCTGTTGAACAGAAGCAAGCAGCAATCCCTGGGTAAATCATGCAAGTTGCCCAGTGACCACTGCCAGGCCTGGCCCTGGTGAGGCCTCCCTTAAAGGCCAAAACAGCCCTGGAAAGGGTCCTGCCCTCTCCCCCTGCCTTTTATTGACAGAAACTAAGGCTTGAAGGCTGGCAATACTGTTCTGGTTGCCAACCCCTACAATGGCTGCTACAGAGGGCATTCATTTCTTAAAGGAGCAGTTGCTGCGTCTATTATTTTGGGGAGGTTGCAGATTTTTCTTGTCTCAGGTGTGTAGAAAGATCTGTCTTTTCTGTTTGTGGCTTCAGTTTCCAGATTTAAATATTTCTAGATTTGGCCATGTTGAGAATTAAATATATCAATTGATTGTTCTCTCTTACTTTACATTAGCTCCTCATTTTCTGGTTCTATTAGATTAGAATGGCACAAAGAACTCCACATGATGGATATCTATGAGAAGTAAGGTCCCTTTTTTGACACCAAGAACTTTAAGGCAAAAAAATCAAAACAGATTTGCATTGTTGCAGGACATATAATTAAGTATCTTTTAAAAACTTAACTAAATCAAATATGTTACATATTTACATGGGTGAAATCTTCATGAGTAGCTGGAACACTCTAGCATTTTCTTTTTCTGCAGCAGCTTGATAAAGGAAGAGGCAAGTTGCTTTTTAAAATTATACCATGGCTTACTACTTCTACTCTGGGAGTGTTTTAACTACACAAGGTTCCCAACCAAATGAGAATGCATTTTATTTGGCTTATGGGTATAATTCTAGTAGATCAAATGAAAACAGTAGCAGTTGTAAAGTTTTGAAAACAGTTCGTAATAAGCTGCAAAAGGATCCCAAGATTCACTCACATTTGTTCAGCCTTCACATGTAGATCCACACTTTGTTCCTATAGGGGGGGAAAGGTACTCTGAAAGAGGATGCAGGAAGAAATAACCACATTGCTTAATGTAACCTGCACTGCTCCTTACTTTTTACCCCATTTCAGAGCCTCTTATGCACAAAGCAAGGGGAAAAAACACAAGAACACAGGCCACCCTCTAGATGCTACCTAACCATTTAAACTGTATAACTGCAGAAAATACAAAAAAAGCCAGCAAACAAGATCTAGTGAATTTCCCCCACTTTTAAGTATGCATGAGAGAAATAGTGTCTCTGCCCTGTCATGTCTAGGGGTGTTTCCGATTCAGGTTTTTAAACCGAATTGGGCCTGATTCGGAAAGATTCAGAAATCCTGAAGCAAAGCTTTCCAAAGTGATTCGGGTTGCTTCGGAAAGCTTCGGGAACCCGGGATTACGTTTAAAGGGCCCTTTCGCAAGTGGCAGGGCCCTTTAAGCTTCAGCTGGCAGGTGGGGGAAATTCCCCCCTGCCTCTCAGCTGAAGTTTAAAGGGCCCTGCTGCTTGCAAGTACCCGGAAAGAACCCTTTAAACTGCCCCATTTCCTAGTACTTTACCCCCCACCCCCCACTTACCTGGCACCGTGAAGGAGATCGACTCCCCGCTGTCCCTCTCTGCCAGCCAGCTGGCTGCACCAGCCACAGCTTTGTGGCGGCGGCGGTAGGGAAGGCCTTCCGCCCACGTGGCCACTGGCTGCACCAGCAGACCTCAGCAGCAGGGAAGGCCTTTTCCTCCAGCCAGCTGGCCAGCGTGGCAGCAGATCCAGCATTCCGCCCATCAGGTAAGTGGGGTGGGGGATGGGGTTTAAAGGTGGGGTGAGTCTCCCCCCTCCTCCATCACTTCAGAATGCTCTAAATCTTTCTGGAGCATTCTGAAGCAACTCAGAAACCCGAATTTCAGGGTTTTCCAGATCTTTTTCATGCTTCAGGTAAACCCAAAGTGGGAAACCCGAATCTTTTTCGGGTTGCCTGCACTGCACTTGCCTGCACTTGCCTGCACTGTTATAAGTAGAATAACATTTGGTGACAGGGAATCTATAAGAATCTGCAACAAATGTGCCATGCACCAAGCCAAACAGTCAATCAACCATGTACTATCAAGAGCTTGACAGCCCCTATGTTTCTCCAGTCCAGGGCTGCCATACTTTGACAGGTATTCTGCGCTCAGCTGAATGAGGCACAAGTTGTGCATGTCTACAATCAGTGAACTAAAATCTCTTTCCCTGGACTCAGAGCTCCACCTCTAATTTGCCTTTGGGATTCGCTACCACTTGAAAATGTTCAACTTCACCCTCCAAACTCTGTCCAAGTACCAGAATGTTTGAAATGAAAAGTTGGCAACCTTAGTTACAGAATTCAGTGTAATCTGGACATTAGCTCTTCTTAATCGCATATTTTAGGAATATCTATGCCTCAAACAGCATCAATGTCAAGTTACCCTGCAGAAGGAGGGGGAAGGAAACCTCTCCCACTGTGCATCAGAGGCAGCTGCAAGCAGTAGCCAGGACAACAGGAGGCCTAAAGGATTACTTCCCCCAACCCCAATACTCCCACTGCTGCTGCCATCATCGAGTGCCTTGACAAATGAGTTCCTTCCACAACCCATGTTACAACCCCAGAAGCAAAAAAACCCCTAGTAATTATACTTTTCCTAGCGGAACAGTCATTTCAGTGTGCTTTCCCAAAGGAAGAGAATGAAACGGAACAGTTCCTGATCCAAGAATTGTGCTGTGCTGTTCAAAGTCAGGATTCACTCCATCCTAGAAAGAAACAAGAGTACATTCATGAAAATGATACTTATTTAGAAAATCTCATATGGCTGCTCTTTAGAAGCCTGTTTAAAGCAGATTACAACATAAGAATTATCAGTAATAAAACATGACATAAAATAACATTCAGTATCTAAAATAGCATTTATTAAAACATCCTCAAGCTAGAAATAGGCCATAAAACAGGTCTTAAATGAATGAAACCCCTCCATTAAAGGCTTGAGTAAAAGAAATATTTGGGCCTGCGCATAACAGATAGTAAAACAAGCACCAAGTGAGCTTCGAGCAGGAGGGCATCACAAAGACAAGGTGCCACCACTGAAAGAGCTCCATCTCTGATTACCACGTACCTCACCTCTGTAGAGAGGGCACAGACAGCAAGGCTTGGGAAGAGGATCTTAAATGCTGAGCTGGTCCATATGGGAGGAAGTGATAAGTCTACCCTCAGTATGGCCATGTCTCACCTGAAGGATTGTAACGGTTTGCTCCACCTCCACCCCCACTTCGGAACACATATCTTTGCCCACATGAAAGACAAATGGAACCCCACAATTCTGATCAGAATCTGGTTTGCAAGGCATGTTTAGCTGCTTCTCATATGATCCTGGAAGTGAAAGCTTGAATTGGTTGTTTCCTGAAGATGACAATGAGAGATGTTAGAAGTGAAACAGTACAATACATATATAGAGAATGTCATAGTGATAGCATAGTTATCAAATACAAATTTCCAGTTTTTATGATAAGACATGAACTGCTATTGAATTTATCTTATGGAACTGAAATGTTCCCTTTGGTTAAATTAAGTTTTAAAAATAAATTTAATTCTGAGGTCAGCTCATCTCTACACATCACATGCCTTCTACTTTCCTCATTTTATATTATATTGCACTTTTGTTGATGAAGCCGTCCCAGAAACAATAAAAGGGGAAGAAGGAAGAGAAAGCCAAAGGGAGCAAAAGCACATCAGAGGTAAGTACCCTTCCCACTCACCCACCTTTTGGAACAGAAATGACTCAGCATGCCTTTTGCACAAGAACCAGACTATATACATGTGTGATGTGTCTCTTTGTCACAGCTAGAAGCTTCTCTCTGGCACCTCCTTCTCTTTCTGTGCCTTTACTCCCTTCTCTTCTTGTGGTATTGCAAGAAGCAAGATACTTTTGCAGAGCTCTTCTATACAATCATGCCATCCTATCTGTGAAGCCCTGCTTCTTTATGTTGAGTTTAAGGAGACAGACAGGGCTGCATATAGCCTGGGATTCAACTTATAGTCTGTCTATTTCACAGAGGAAGAGACTTTGGCTCAGTTATAATTCTTACAAAACTCATGAACACAGAAGGGATAGCAAAGGTATGACAATCTGTGACAGTCCTTATGCACAATAATTTAATTCATTATCCTGCCCACCTTATACCTTGGAAAACGTATTGGTATTTAAGGTGCTACTGAACTCAAATCTTGCTCTTCTACTTCAACCAACATGGCTACTCAACCTGAAACTATGGCCAACTATAACGTTCATTTTCTTTCTTTCTTGTTTTCCCCTCTTCTGTGCGATATTGCTGAAGGGTCATTTGGACTCTTAGCTTCAGATTCAGCTTGGGAGGAAGGAATGGGGCAAATGGAATATGCTTACTGGTCAGGCTACCACAACGATTAGATTGCTTATCATCCCATTAGAATATTGAGAAGTAGCCTGCTTTTTGTAAGACTTGAGTTACATTTCATTTAAAACCCAGATTTTCATACTCAGAGCTCATTCACAGAAAAACGCAACTAAAACACAGCAACATTTTATTCATTCTGGAAATCATGGTGGGGGGAGGAGGAACAGACCTACCATGTTCGCTCAGCTTTAACTTTTCATCTTTATTAATTACCCCTTGCAGACAAAGACACGGGTGAGCCTATGTGGAAGTTGAGAAGGAAAATACGTGTTTTGAAATCAGAGCTCATTGCATGAGTAAACTCTAATAAAATAGTTAAGCTGTAAACTTTGTACAGAACAAAGGTGTAACTTAACATCCTAACTACACATTATGTAGAACCAGTGTGGTATAGTGCCTAGAGTAATAGAGTAGGATCTAGGAGACCTAGGTTTGATTCCCTGCTTTGCTATGGAAACTTGCTGGATGACCTTGGGCCAATCACATACTTTTAGCCTAACTCCACAGGATTTTTGGAGGGAAAAAAAGAAGGAAGTCCTGATCAGCATTGGGATCCTACACACCTAGGAAGGGTGGAACTTCAGAAACTCTCCACTCATCCTGAGATTAAAGATGGAGAAAGCATGACATGTTGTTAGACTCTTTGATACCCCTTTATTGGCTGGGTAATTGATCCTAAGTGGAGAGCCATAATATTGTTTGCACATACAGTTGCTGCTCAGTTAATAATCCATCCTGCATCTCAAAATAATCAAAATAACAGAGGATATGATTAAGTGGAAAGGGCCAAATAAAACTTTAAGATGAGCAGAAGGATAGTCTTTAGAGAAGCAACTTGAGGAAATTTTGACAGCAGAAGAACATGAGTATTCTACCATTTATTAAAAGCTAAATCTCTAAGAGCAGGAGTATTCTCATGACATCCTGTAGAAAATTATCAGGGTTCTTCAAAGGGAAAATGTAATAGCAGACACACCTTCCTTACAGACAGAGTGGTCCACCACTGCCCATCTTCTCCTGCATTTAACAGAAGGTGCAGAAGGGTGTAGTGTGTTCCAATCTTTCTGCTCACACAGGACTAAGATGAAGCCAAATATGGCCTAGGATAGTCATTCTTCTGTGTGAACTTTTGTACCATTAACTAGGTCTGAGACACAATGGCATTCTGCAGCGAAAAGTCAATATGAAAAACCTTTCTTTAAGGTAGAAAAGCTGTTCAGTCTGAACTGGGCGGGGGGGGGGCATCTGACAAACCTTCCAAAAACCTACTTTTGTCTTCCTGCTCTTCTCCTTCTTGAAACAAGCTAAGAATGATTTCCTAATTAATTCAAGCAAAAACAAGCTAAAGGAAACACTTCTGTTGGCATGCAACAGGCTCATTTTGCATTTCCAGGTATTCATCTGTAGTAGCAGCACAAAATTCAAGTCCAGTAGCACCTTAGAGATTTCAGGGTAAAAGCTTTTATGACTCAAAGCTCCCTTCACCAGAGACAAGAATGAAGATCCATCAACCCTTACATCCAGAAAGTGAGAGGGGTATTACTAAGAAATGCCAGTTGGAGTCAGGAAGCAAAACATAATCAGTTTCTTAGAGAAAGGAGGCAGGAAATGCAGAAAATTTACATCTGTAATGGGATAAGAATTCTATGTCCCTATTCAACCACCCAATGGGGGGGTCCATTGTCCTGAACATTTAAATAATTTTAGTTCCACCGTCTAGCACTCTATTCTCCCCTTTTGAAGCTTCTATGTAGAAGACAGTCAAGTCTCAAGAGATTAAGAATAAAAAATCCACTACCATCCAATTATCCTCCATACTATGGAGATAATTTGTCATATTCATTCTTCAAGAAACAACTTAAGCATCTGATAAGCATCTTGTAATGTAAGAAGAAATGGATCTATGGTACATTTCACACTCGGTTTTTAGAGCGTGTTTGTACCTGTTCCACATCCCATGTTTGCAAGGTTTTCACACTTAAAAGCAGTCATGGGATGCAGTCCCGCTTTTTGTCCGCTGTATCCCCGATTTTTCCCCCTCCGGACATACCCCGATGTTTTTTTAAGTTCGCTGCCGACTGGCAGCTGGCCTGCATTTTGCTAATGTGAACACTTTTGCCCCCTTTTTGCTTCTCTCCCCCCCTCTCCTTTTCCCTGGGAGCTGATTGGTTTGTGCAGAATTAACCACTCCCACCCTCCTCAGCTCTCTGAACTCCTTGTCCACCATTTTTTTTAGTAAAGCGAGCTGAGGGTCATAAGGCTGCTTCTTCGTTGGTTTCCTTCCTCCCGGTATGCATGCTGTTTTATTTTTTTTTCAAAAGCCAGGAATGATTCCTAAACTTGCTGCTAATTCCCTGCTAGCTTTAAAATCAAGGAAAGTGTTAAATAGCTGCTTTCTCCTTCCTCCCTTAGGGTATGCACACACATTCTTTTTTTTTTTAAAGACAAGAATGGGTTGCAATGTTGTAATGTTCCTGCACTTTCTTCCTGGCTTTAAAAGCCAGGAAAGGATTAAATGGCTGCTTTTCCCTCCCTCCCAGGCATGGTTCAGACTTTGCCAAAGAGGGGGAAAAAACCCAAGCATTTTGCACAGCCCCTTGGAAACAAGCCTCTGCTTCCTGGGAGGAGATGAATCGGCAGCATTTTAACCCTTTCCTGGCTTGATTTAAAAAAATGAGAGTGGTACATGTTTTCCCCCAGAACTCTGCCACCAATTGCCTCTCCGGTGGGCAGGGGACAGCCCAATCAGCAAAAAGGGGGGAAGGGTTCCAACACTGCAACGTTACTACTCATGCTCAATTTTTTAAAAAAAAGTGTGACGTGAATTGCAAGGCCCCAAAAGCCCAAAATTGCACCGAGGTTTTGAAATGAAGCACAGATACCAAATCAAAATTGCAGTGGACAGTGTGAAATGAACAGGTGCAATGCCGAAGCCACTGCGATCGGGGCGAATGCTCATAAATGGCGGTTTAAACCGTAAGTGCGAAAAGGGCCAATGAGAACGACTTTGAACAAGACATTTCCATAAAGAATAGCCCTTTGGCAGAGTTTCTGCAATTAAACCATCTACAGCTCATAATTTACCTCACTGAAGAAACAGAAAGACAGAAAAAACTTTCTAATCACTTGCATGCTGCAGGCCATAACAACATATTTTCTGGCAAATTGACAACCTTTCACAGAGAGCGCATAGCCTGGAAGAGGAATCTGTTTTTTCATGAGGACTCTCCTTCTGCTCTACTAAATCCACCCAAATGATACATTTCTGTGGGGACTTGGCACCCTTTTCTCACCAGCTTTGTCTGAAGGAGTACTTTCCACATGCCTCAGAACATGGATGGACAGAGCCGAACAGCTGCCATCTCTCTAAACTAGTTACACACAATATAACGTTTACCAACTGCTATCCACCCAACGCTATAGGTAGAAAGACTCTATATGGACCCCTCATTGGTGGCAATGCCACACTAAATCTCTACATAGTATGTTTTTGCCACCAGCTGGCATGATCAGCATTCATCACTGCTTACCACACAATTTCAACTGCACTGAAAAAAATGCAATAAACAGCCTCAGAAACTATACAGATATGATTTAAAAAGCTGACAAAGGAGGAGTAGATGTTATAATTGATAGAGTAGACTATATTCAGGAGGCTGAAAGACAACTCTCTAATACTACTAATACCTCAGACCTCACTCACGAATACCAAAACAAGATAACAGGTTTGTTAAGTTTATCCTCACCCATGACTACTTAAATTTGGTAAGGGTTTATTCCTTCAGATCAATGGCACAGTTATAGGCACCCGCATGGCATCTCAATATGTCAACATTTTCATGGCTGACTTGGAGCAGTGCTTCTTCAGAGCACCTACCCACTAACACCTTTCTTGTACTTGAGATTCATTGATTACATTTTTTTGTCATCAACATAGGGGAAAGAAGCTTGTGAGAAAATTTCCCATGCTTTCAGCAACTTTCATCCCACCATCAACCTGACCATGAATCAATCTACTCAATCCATTTTCTAGACACTATTGTACAAATCCATGATGGACACATTAACATCATCTTAGACCAGAAATGTACTGATCACCAAATATATCTACATGCCTCCAATTAACACCCAAAACACACCAAACAATCTACTGTCAAGCTCTATGCTACACCGGTTTCTGTTCCAATCCCTCAGACAGTGGTTCTCACCAGAGGGATCTACATTTTTAGAACTGCTATACCCACCTGATAAAGCCAGAATGGGACCAAAAACAGTCCTAGACTAGGCTTGATATACCCCCGTCCCCACCTGCCACCCTCTGGCCCCACTCAGCTGGCTGATGGGGGGGAAGGCACAGGGGGAGAAGCATATGCACACACTCCCCCATCCTGCTGAAGTGATGTCAGAGCACCTGGAATTTCCTCCCTTATGCTAGAAAATGACACCATGCCCAGTGTTTCCCTGAAGACTCCAAACTGGCAATTTTGGATTTTAGCTCAGCCTGTGGCTCTTCCTTCATGCTGGAAAACAACACGGAGGAAATGCCAGGAGCTTTGAAGTCACTTCAGTGGGATGGGGGAGAGTGGGAGCATGCATGCAAACAAAGGACATGCGTGGGAGGTAACTACCCCACTTCCCCTCTGTCTCCAGCCCTCTGCACTACCACTTTGGCCACTTGGGCCCCGGGCAACCCTAGCCCAGACAAAACGAAAACAGAACACTATTGGTGGTCACATACAGCTCATAACTCAAACCAGTTCAATGCATTATTAATGACCTACAACCTATGCTGGAAAAACAAATACTATGCTTTCGCAATTCAGAGGCTAATTATCTGCATTTCCCAACTCTATGCATATCTCCTTTCTCTAATCAAGCTGATTATGTTTCGCATTGTAACTCTGCATCCTGACTTCAACTGGCCCTTCTTGGTAACACCTCCCATCTTATGAACTGGATAGAAGGGCTGCTGTATCTGACAAAGGTGTCTTCTGCATGGGTTATCTGCCCTGAGTTCAATGTTTTTGGGAAGTGGGTTTTTCTTGTTTCGCCATAGCATGGTGGTGTATTCATGCACCCAGCTTTTCTCCGTTCCTTCTCAATCTACTTCACTCCAAAGTTCTGGAAAAGATTGCAGCAAAGCCTAGATGACTGTTGAGTATGTGGGAAAATTCAGATTTTGCAGCCCACATGGCAGCCATTTTCCCTGACCCTGTCCCATGGCAGTCATTTCCTTCCCCCGCCACCAGTCAGGCTGTTAATTTTTTTAAAAAATTGGTACTAGAATACTGTTGTATTGATATACCATTATATTGATAGGTGTAGCAGTTTCTCTGAATAGCCAGCTTTCATTTTTTTAAAAGTCTTGAGCCCCTTCCCCTGCAGAGATATAAGGGGAAAGGCATATGTTCACAAGGAAAGGGGCTAGAACCTTACTATTTTTTAAATGAAAGCTGGGAATTCAGAGAACCAACTACACCTATTGTTACAAAGATATAGCAATATAACGATATAACTGCCCTTTTTAAAATAAATAATTCAAAAGCCTTGTTAGCCCAGGGGAGGGGGGTGGTCATTTCTTGGGGACTGAGGCAGGGAAAATTGCCATGTGGAAGCCCCATTGTGCTGCACTTTATCTGCAGCTACACCTGCAGTGGGGAAACCACAACATCCTATTCCTATGTCAAAGACATCAAAGTGAACTTTAACTCATGAAAACTTATAACCCTGGAAATGCTACTGGACTCAAATTTTGTTACAACTTTCCACTTGCCTTTCCCAAGAGTAAGAAGGAAGGCTGAAAGAACACCTTTTCTTCTTTTCTCTCTTAGAATACTGTGCTTCTATTTTTCTGTTCCTTTCCATTTCCAGATGACACAAAGGGCAAAAGGATTAGGCAAACAGCACCTGGATTTGCTAAGGCTAGTTGGTAACTTGATCTTTAACTTACACACCATCTACGTACCACAGTAAACCAACTGCTGACTTGCAGTCTAGAATCTTCAGCATAGAAGAACCTTGATTTTGAAAATGCTCTTATTTTAAGAACTCACATACCATTGAAATCAACATCAAATAATTCTAGAATTTGCAGCCATTTGATTTTCCATGCACTTACCACAAGCACCCCATTTGTGATAACTTCAGTAGGAGTATCCGAACTATAAATGCAAAATATTGAGGTGAATAAATTTTTGACCTTTTATTTCTCTGTCCCTCTCTAGTCCTTTACTTGCATTTCCAGCTCTTACCAGCACAGCACTCACAAGATGCAAAAACTGTCAATGTGTGTGCAGTAGAGGGATTACTACAAGTATTCTGTCACTAAAAATGATACCTCATGGTGGGAATACACATGCATCCTGAAATGCTTTATTGCAAGTGCGAACACAGAAATCCCATGAATCAGATGCTAAGATTGCTTCCTATGAAAGAAGCCAGTCACGCCATTATCGCCCATCTCCACACAGCCTAGTTCATTTCTAAAGAAATAGGTTTGTTGAAGGTGCAGAGTACTATCACCTCTCCATTATATTTTGCAGAAATTTGCTAAAGGAGCACAACTATGAGAATTAAGGCAAAAGTTAAATATTTTTAAAAGCGTGCCTGATCCCTAGAACATACAATGACTCAATAAAAGGACTGGGTGAAGGAAATCTTGTCCCAATATTCCTAAAGCAACTCCTAATAATTCAGTAGCTTACCAACATTTAATTTACATTTAGTATGGCAGTAGGGAAAACTGAAGAGGAAGGTATACAAATGTGCTGTAAGTATTGCAATAAGAGAGGGCAAAAGTAATCTGCAATACAGGAAAAAGGTAAGTTTCCCAGAAATGAATGTCCATGTGCTAAGCCAGCAATGCAAGACTGTCTCCACAATGTCAGCAAACAGATCTTATCAGATGACTTCTTGAGGGGAAATGCAAAAAGGCAGATATATATGTGAAGAAATCTTTTGCTGGAAGCTGAACTCCATGTTCTGGTGCTGCAGAGCTGACTACAACAATGTCACTTCATGAATAGAGCAAGAGTCCAGTAGCACCTATAAGACTAACAAAATTTGTGGTAGACTATGAGCTTTGATGAGCCACAGCTCACTTTTTCAGAAGCTGTGGCTCACAAAAGCTCATATCCAGAAATGTTGTTAGTCTTATAGGTGGTACTGGTCTCTTGCTCTTTTCTACTGCTACAGACAGACTAACACAGCTACCCATCTTGATCTAACTTTATGAATACAAACTAACAAAGAGCAGATTTTTTAGGCGGAAGGCTATTAAACACCCCTGTCTAAAACTGACCTAAACTTGGGATGTCCATAACAAATATCAAACAGCAAGAACATGAATGCTGCATAACTCAGTAATTGTTCTTACAGTTTGCTGTGGAGTAATTTTCCTTTTTTTTTTAAAAAAAGGCACATTCCAAAGCATGGGAGGTTTGGGGTGTGGGGCAAGAGGCAGAAATGAAATGAAATGATACCAGGCTATGTGCCACTGTCACATCTAAGCAAAAACCCAGACATGACATCAGCATGTTGACCGGTTCTCTAGAAACTCTATAGTATTCGTTTCTAAAGCACCAGCTGACATCTGAGGTCACATCTGGGTTTTTGTCCAGATGTGACTTCAGCATATAGCCTGATGTCATTTATACATACACACACACACACACACACAATTTTTCCCACTGTCCTAAAAGGTCAAGATAGTGGGTGGGTCCTTCTCTGGGAGATGGCCTGCCTGAAGCAGCCACCTGACATGCCTACTTCAAAATGAAGCTTTGAGATACCCTAAACTGCTTAAGATTTTAAACCCAATCTGTGTTTGTTTGTTTGTTTAATTCAGAGGTATCTGGCAGGGCACTTTGGGACTGCAGCCTTTGTGACATGGAAAAATATAACAATTCTCACCTTTTCTGGAGCAAAAACTCTACATCCAGCTCCTCCTTGTCCTACAAATAAATAAATGCTATTTAAAGACAGTTTAAATATGGGAACAAGAATAGGAAACAGGTCAGGATGTAAATAATATTACATTGTTTTAAAATACAGCTCTAATCTGCATGTAATTATTTTTAAATGAGGCTCTTGTATGACGAATGAAGGAGGGAAATCATGTTAATAATTTTTCCATGCAAGGTTTTTCCCAGTAGAATAATTGCATGTCTTTCTCAAATGGGAACTCAAAATTTTAATCTAATACAAAGACAACATAAACAAAAGATTCAATGCTGAAATTCAGAGGTTGTGTAAAATCTGCCCGGCATCTTTATTTTGCAAATCTTTTTGATGGATAAGGAACATACAAGCCTGGTGATTAGTCACCATGACAGATTAGGAATAGACTTTCAGCTCACATGTTTCCCACCCATTTCACCATGGAGAGAGGGTAAAGTAGGAAATCCCATGGTCATTTGAGCACAGCATCTCCCAGGTTTCAGAAAGATCCCACATTTTATTACTTATTTACTTCATTTATATCCAGCCTTTCTCCCCAGTGGGGACCCATCATTCTCCTCCCCTCCTCCTGAGAGGTAGGTTAGGACAAGAGAGGAGGAGGACTGGCCCAAGGACAGCCAGCAAGCTTCCACAGAGCAGAGATCAGAGCCTGGGTTTCCCACCGGGCCACCATACCTCTCTGGATCTTTCAACAACAGGATCTCCATTAGTTACTTTCTGTGCAGTGAGATTACTGGGGGGGAAAGCAAATTAATCAAGGCCCTAATATTTACCCACAGGAGCGGAGGAAGAGACCATTTGAACTGGTCCTATATAAACTTGAACCAAGAAAAAAACATAGAATATTCTTTTTAAAAACCACTTCTCAAAATCAAATGCATGCAGGACCCATTACACCATTACTTTGCTATCAATTTATGGCTAGGCTGGTGATCCACAAATCTGGAGTTGCGTGTCCTAATTGTATTTTCTAATGCAAAGCACAACTGATCTCAGCCATGATGTAGACATGCAGGAGCAAAACTAGATTCAAGAACTCTTCTCACTAGTAAATCTAATTGTTTTAATAAACTTAAGAACTGAAAAGCTCACCTCTTTTAGTTTGAAAGTGTTTTTCACAGGACGGCCTGGCTTAATTCCCGTCACATCAAACACAACAGAGGTAAGTTCATCACTAACAAGAACATCTTCATCAAAAAGTGTTAACTCAAGAGTGTTCTGAAATGAAAAGACAGACAGGACGGCTGAAATAAAGTCTTAATAAGCAAGATGGCAGGAAAAGAACAAATATATAAAATGCCAAGCAAAAACTTCAATTAAATGTAATTAAAAATTTATTATTTTCTAAAAGCTGACACATTGCACTAACATTTTTATAACAGTCCCATTTAGAAAATTTTCCTCTACAGATTTACAAACTTTTATTGGAAGTTCTTTATTCAAAGCCATACCAGATTAGATCCAAGTTCCTCCTTTGCTTCTAACCACAAATGTTAAGTCCTGAACAAGTCATTTAGGTTTCCCAACTTGTTCCAATGGTTGGACATCATCACTTCTTTAACAAGCTGTCATCTTTTTAAATCATAACATGGCTAGACTTTTGCTTTTCATGACTTGTCAGGGTTTAACGCATCATTTAATTTGACTCTGGAATGTTATTCCATCACAGTAATCTATAATCCCCAAATCACTATCTGAATTTGAATGCAGAGTATTTTAGCAAAGACTATCAGCTACATTCCATACCTCCATAGAAGGACAGGATATACATACAGTAAATAAAATAAAATAACTGCTTAGTGTGACATCATTTCCCCAAAAGTTCAGAATACTATAACTAAGAGCCATCAGTTGAAGCTTTGGATGGATGGCTCTGCAAGGAAGATTAAAAATCAGGGCTTCAGGGATCATAGTTCCTATAATTACTAATGTCAAAGCAATGCTTTACCATAAAATTAGGTCAGCCATGCATTTTGCTACTTAGCACAGTGCATGAGATGAGCAGTTTCATGGGAAGTTATTACAAGACTATTCATAAAACTACAATAGGGTTAGCAAGAATGCCTTTCTCAGTTCTAAACCTCAAGGGCAGGTGCCAAGAATAACGTAATTTGTGAGGCAAGCGCAAGAAGACAACTTGGGGGTGAGGTAGGCACTGAATACTAATTTGTAAAACTAGATCATATTATATTTTTCCTCGAGAAGATATTTATTCCCTGAAAATCCGTATTCCAGGATGGTTACCAAATATTAATTAATCTGCGACAAGAAGAATTACCCCTCACCTTGACAGCACTGTTAATTCTAAACTGGAAAGTTTCATTCCACTCTGGGTCACTGGAGTTGTCAATAACCTGAGTTCGGTATGTAATTGGCGATGCAGTTGGCAGACGCAACTCCACGTAACAATCTGCCTTGGAAACTATAGGGGAAAGGACAGAATATCAGAATATTTTCCTATATCATCTCATTACTTTCTCCACACCCAACAGAAATCTAGGATGAAGAAAATGAGCTCTTCAAAGTAGGCCTCCTTTAATGGCAACCATCAGTACCATCAGTAATTATTATTTCACAGAGCAACAATCTTCAAATTTGCTCCAAAGGAAACTTGTTAGGGTTTTTTTAAGTCATTACCTCAAAAAAAATTCTTCACTAATTATTTTATTGGTATAAAATTCTTCCTATTTTATTTTCTGCACTAACAAAACTCAGATTCTGCACTTTTAAAAAGATCATGCAATATCCACGCAGCTGTGCTTATTCTGCATTCATTTTCTCTGTCTGCATGCTTCATTCTGAGCTAAATAGCATTATGGATTTTTGTTTAAAGAAACATCCAATTGATAGGTAAACACACATGTTTGTGAGTGCTCTGAAGAGAGAGGAACAAGCAGGAGAGACAGGTTGATAAAAAGCCAGACGATGATAAACTGAGTTTGGGGAGTAAGGCCTCCAAGACAGCAGAGTTTGGCTTCCAGTTTTAAACCTCAGCACCTCTTTTTGGAAATTATTTACTGGTTGAGCCACTAAAGATGGAAAGGCCTTTTCACTCTTCCTCAGTACACAGCCAGTCAAATAAACTCAAACAAAACCTGAACGCAAAAATAGATATATATTTCATGTTGTATCATGAATGCTGCTTGAGTCATTTGTCCTGTCACATTAAAGCAGCTGACGATTCCAGTGGGTCCTTTCATAAATTAGTCATGTTAAAGGTAAAAAAATTTTATATGTAGCCCTGATAAATGTGGCATGTATTTGAAATGCTCCTCTCTTGCCTTTGTGATCTTTTGATAAGCACTCAATCTTTAGAGGCACTTTGCGTCTATGTATATGATATAGATATACTAGATTTAGTGGTTTGTTTTTTGGATTTTTATACTCACTTATAGAAACAAGTTGCTTTGCAACTGCGTTTATTAATAGGTTTTCACACACAAAAAACAGCATGTCAAGAGTCTGAAGACTGTCTTAACAACAGCAGCAAGACCACATGAAGAACACAGCATCAAAATGCAGAAGAAACCCAAGCCAGGCAAAAATAAATAGTGAAAGAAATAGAATCAGAATTCTAAATGTTGTTTTTCAGCAACTTGCATGTAGAGACAAAGAGAACTATTATAATCACCACTGCAAAACAATAGAAGAGAACAACAAAAAGGAAGAACAAGAGAGTTGTTCCACAAGATCCAAGAAATCAAATTCCAACCACAGCTAGGTATGCTGAAAGATCAACATGGAAATACATTATCTTATCAAGACATAATAAAGAAAAGATGGAAACAATACACTAAAGAATTACATGAAAGAGATAAAAGGATGACAGATTCTTCAAAGATGAATCCTTTGATGAAGAATCTGCCATTCTAATACCAAAAAAAGAGACATCAACAACTGCAGCAACAATTGGACCATCGCAGTTATTCTCCATGCAAGCTAAGCAATCTTTAAATTTGACAACAAAGACTCTCACCATATATGGAATGAGAAATGGCAGCTGTTCAAGCTGGATTCAGGAAAGGAAAAGGCACTAGTGATCATATTGCAAATGTATAATGGTTACTGGAGCATATCAAAGAGTTTCAGAAGAAAATCAGTTTCTGTTTTATAGATTACAGCAAAGCTTCTGACTGTCTGAATCAAAGAAATGAGTGTTCCACAGTATCTATTTGTTTGGATGTGCAACCTGTACTCTGGACAAGTTACTTGTTAGTACAGAATATGGGAAACAGAATGGTTTCCAAACGGCAAAGGTGTCCAACAAGAACGTATCCTCTTATCTGTTCAATCTATATGCAGAATATATCATAAGAAATGATGGATTATATTTAGATGAAGATGGAGTGAAAATCTGTGAAAGGAACATTAACAATTTTGAGATAGACAGATGACACTATATTACCAGCAGAAAATAGGAAAGACTTGAAACAACTACTGATGAAGGTTAAAGGAGAAAGTGCCAAAGCAGGATTACAGCTGAATATCAATAAGACAAAAGTCATGACTACTAAAGAACTACACAGTTTTATGGATGACAATGAAGAAACTGACATTGCTAAAGATTTTCTATTCCTTGGTTCATCAACCTAAAGAGGCTGCAACCAAGAAATCAGGAGACTGAGACTTGGAAGGGCAGCCTTGAAGGAACTGGAAAATATTCTTAAGTGTAAAGTTGTTTCACAGGAAATCAAGATCAATATACTTTACACTATGATATTCCTAATTATTATGTATGGATGAGAGAGTTGGACAGTGAAGAAAGTTGACTGGAAGAAAATTGATTGATATGAAGTGTTGTATTGGAAGGCAGTTTTACTGATACCACGGACAGCCAAAAAATAAGTGAGTTCTAGATCAAATCAAGCCTGAATTCTCCCTAGAAGCTAAAATGACTAAACTGATGCCACTGTACTTTGGTTACATCATGAGAAGACTCGCTGGAAAAGACAGTTTCAGGTGGGTAGCTGTGCTAGTTTGCAGTAGACAAGCAACATTCACATCAACAGCACCATAAAGACCAACAATTTAATTTAATTTAATTTATATTTATATTCCGCCCTCCCCACTTTCGCAGGCTCAGGGAGGATAACAAAATACAAATATCAGATACCATTAAAAACATTTAAAAGCACTATGTTATATCATATTTGATATCATCTATTTAAATATAAATAATTAAAAAGCAGCACATAACATAAATTTGGTGTTTCGCACAGCAGTTCTACCAGAGCAAATACATGCAGTAGTAATGAGTGTGGCAACAGCATCTGTGTTCACATAGGGGCAATGGTTTAACCCCCCCTTAATGGGGGGGCACCGCCCGGCGTCAGCCATATGCCTGGCGGAATGGCTCTGTCTTACAGGCCCGGCGAAATGCAAGCAAATCTTGCCGGGCCCTAGTCTCGCAAGACAGAGCATTCCACCAGGCCGGGGCCAGGACCGAAAAGGCCCTGGCCCTGGTCGACACCAGGCGGGCCTCCCTAGGGCCAGGGACACTTAAAAGATGCTTTCCACCAGATCGGAGAGTCCTCCGGAGCTCATACGGTGAGAGACGGTCCCGCAGATACGTCGGTCCCAGTCTGCATAGGGCTTTGTAGGTTAACACCAAAACCTTGAACCTGATTCGGTACTCCACTCGCAGCCAATGCTTTAGGGTATAAGCTTTAGACAGTCAAGCTCCCTTCATCAGATATTAGGAGGAATGAAGATCTCTGAGTCTTTATATCCGTCAGAAAGTGGGAGATGTGTTGCAAAGAAGTAATAGAGTGAAGAAGCACAAGGTCCAATGTAATTAGCTTGATTAGCACAGGGGAAGAAATGCAGAAATACGATTATTCTAGGGAAAGTTGAAGGCAGTAAGAAAGGAGGAAGCCACAACCACCTGTTTGCACAAACTAAGCAAGGCTATCAATGATAGGACATTTTGGAGGTCATTAATTAATAAGGTCACCATAAGTCAGAATTGAAACCACATAATACACACATGGACACTTACATAGATCTGTTCCTTTAATGTTTCTGGCTCGAAGGATTTTCACTGTAAGGTTATAGTAAGGGTGCTTCTCACGCTGAAAAGGTAATAAGCCCAAACATTAAACTTTGTCAAAGCATAATTTTCAAAAATATGTTTAAAAGGTAGCATAACTAGAAATAAGTCAAAAAAGTTCTGCCCATTAACTGTCCACCATTTTAAAATATTAGTCACGAAATGAAAAAAGGAACACAATAAAGGCATCTAATTTTTTTGTAATATTCCCAGCTCCCGGACTTATGGAGCAAATGGAAAAAAAGCTTCTTTCTGAGTCTCATTATTTTCATTCACTTAATTAATTTAAAGAGAGTATTATTTTGCCCACTAATTATTTTTCTAGGCCTACTGCTTCTCTCCAGTTGAGAAAAATGCAAAACAAGGGAAAATATGCAATAAACCAGTCCCTGCTGTCTCTTCCACTTTCCATCCCAAATAATTTAGGAATATGCTGAAAAAGAAGCTGAATCCATAACCATATTGACTACTGACTGTGACCATGTAATTCAATATATGTATAATGGTACTATTATCCTATCTACAATCGTATCTGCTCCAATGCTCTTGATCGGGACTCCCACTTAAGAGATTTACAACAAGCATTTTTGGGACTACAGTACCCACCAAATGAAGTGAGGAAACAAATCGACAGGGCCAGACTAGTACCCAGAAACAGCCTGCTCCAGGACAAACCTAAAGGAACTAACAACAGAACACCACTGGTTGTCACCTATAGTTCCCAGCTCAAACCCATCCAACGTATCATCAGTGATCTACAACCCATCCTGGAAAATGATGCCTCTCTCTCAGAAGCCCTGGGTGGAAGACCTTTCCTTGCCTACAGACAGCCCCCCAACCTGAAACGACTTCTCACTTACAATCATGAATTGGCTAGCAGAGTCACCAGCACAGGTACCAGGCCCTGCAACAGACCCAGATGCCAGCTCTGCCCTTATATCTACCCAGGAAATACAATTACAGGACCCAATGCCGTCAACTACACTGTCTCTGGCTCTTACAACTGCTCATCCTCCAATGTGATATATGCCCTCATGTGCCAACAATGTCCATCTGCTCTGTACATTGGACAAACCAGCCAACCTCTGCGCAAAAGAATAAATGGACACAAATCTGACATTAAAAATGGCAACATCCAGAAACCAGTGGGAGAACACTTCAATCTACCAGGACATTCCATCAAACACTTAAAGGTCGCTGTAGTTCAACAGAAACCTTTCAAAAACAAAATCCAGAGGGAAGCTGCTGAATTGGAATTCATATGTAAATCTGACTCAGTCAAGCTGGGACTGAATAGAGACTATGAATGGTTATCTCATTATCAGAAGTAACTGACTTCCTTACTGTAAGATCACATCAGGTCATGTGGAATAAACATTGACACTAGCAAGCTAAGCACAACAGCTGCAAATGTACAACTGAAGTATCGACTGACTACTATTGAAAATCTTATTAAGCAGTGAAATTTAGGACTTGCCACTGGAAGAACTGCTATTCGTGAGTGTTACCTACACAGATTGAAGTGGAGAAAACGTGTTGGGGGTGAATCTATGTTTTTATTATTTATAAAATTTCGCAAGTAACTTTATTCAACCCCAAACTGACACTCCAATCAACATAGAACACAATACCTTTTACAAAGTTATAAGCTCAGCAGTCAACTCCATCCTGCTTGCAAAATATAATGTCCTGACTGAGTAACGGCCCATTTAAATAAGACCCTGGTGCACAAAGGCAGGGTATAAATATAAATAAAAACATCTATAATGAATAGTTAGTGATGATCCCTTAGTGATGATCCTAGGTTTTGAAAGGGGAAAAAATTCACACAGTGATGGTTAGTTTCACCAAGAAGTCAGTTTTATACCACATAAGTAAATGTGAATTTTACATCATGCGAGGGTTACTTAAAACACCAGACTGTGATCACCACAAGAATTTTGCCTGGTCCTTGACGAGCTTGGGACGGTCCTGCTATCTTAAAGGTTTAGCAGGGGGAGCCTAGGGATTCTAATTTTTTCTTCCACCTGACTATTGAAGAGCCAGTCCCCCTTTCCTCTATTATCTGGAGATCATCTAAGCCAACATATAGATTTGCTTCCCCAAGGCAGCCCACGATGCCCTTGCTCTAGGCAGTAAAACAACTTTAAAGGCACAGCCAAGAAAAGGCAGCGTCTGTGTGAAGCTACTACCGCCGCCCGGCGCCTACCCGCGAGCAAATTCGTCCACCTTACCCGCCAGTGATAGAGGCCAGTCTCTTTCCTCTCCTTCTTCTGGAGCGCCACAGCAGCCACGAGAGGCAGCATTCGGGACGACAGGGGGCCCAACATCGCCTGGCGGAACATGAGGCAGAGGCGCCTTGGCGAGCGAGCGGCGGGGAAAGGGGGGGAAAGCGCCAAATCCTCCGGCCTTAAGACAACTCTGGAACTGGCAGCGGCGTCGCGTCCCGGAGATTGCGGCAACCTTTGCTAATGTGGAGGCGTGTCTTGCGCAGCACCTCGGCGTTACTCTATGCCTACCTGGCACGTTCAGTTCAGAGTTAAGGAAGGAAAGAAGGAAGGTGATAACGATTCTAAAGAAGATAGGACTGTAAAGATCAGAGGGTTTTTTAAAAAAAAAACTTCTCTCCAAACTAAGTTTGTTCTGCCAGCGTTGGACAAGTTACAACTGTGCTCTGTTACCTGGAAGACAGCTGCCTCCCAAGGCAGATCCCATTCACGAGTTCCTGTGACATTTTTTCAAGCTGACAGAGCGGCAAAGTGACCATACGTCATTTTTTAAAAACTATATATTAGTACATAGTTGTCAACTAACACAATTAAGTTTTAAACTGTCATATGCTTTTTTCATCCCTAGTTAGAGAATTCCTCAATCCCTCTTTCTTTACAACACAGCCATTTCGAAACTTCCAGAAGTTTGCACAGTATTTTTTTAAAAAAAAAAATTTTGCCATTCAAAATGAATTGGATTAAAGATTGTATTATAGAAAAGAAACTTTTACAAAAAGAGATTTAAGTGGAATTTTTAAATAACTAGGCTTTAACAAAAGCTTATGCTGGAATAAAGTTTGTCAGTCATTAAGGTACCACTGGACTCTTGTTTTGGTGTAAGATGTGCAAAGGTTTTTAAAACAATGACTTTCCAAGAGGACTTCACACATCCTGAGAATCTAAGCTAATATTTTTACATTATCAAACAGAATTCAGAGGTTTTTATAGGCAAGCAATTGTATGACCAAATAACATGAGCCTACAACTATATTTCAACATACTACCTTTAACCTCCATTTTGGTTGTTGTGATCACACTGAAATCAGTTTGTTTTGTGTTCTCTTGGCAGAACATTCATTTTACTCTTGAATTCAGCTGTCAGCTTGAGTAGGAAATTGCAGCCCCATACCTACCTAAAGCTGTAATCCTAAACATCAGCCTAAAGCTGATTATTTTTTACTTTTTACTCAAATAGGAAGGATTGTAGGGAGGGGGTCTCAAATGCTTCACTAATGAGTTAGGGACCATAGACTTCACCATGTTGCCTTGCATATTATCTGTTGCTCAAATATGTACTCCTATGCTACCTGTGCTTCATGTTATCTAATGTTTGTCCTAGAACTGATTATATTCTATTTCAGCAATTCTTCAACTCTGTATTAGATCCTTGCTAATGCTACATCTTTATAAAATCCTATGACGTTGTGATGTCCTTGACACCGTGTGGAAATGTCCTCAGTACTGATTGTACTAATCTCATGCTATGTAATCCGCCTTGAGTCTCAGTGAGAAACTATAAATAACAAATAACAAATAAAAATGCAACTAACACTATTTTGTGTCAGCATTAAATCATAAACCCCATGTAGTTTTTTATCTTTGACTGGTACACTGTAATTCAGGCCTACCTTCAAGCCACACCTTGCCTGGAACTATTTCCCAGATATGAGAGGGCTAGTTGTGGTCCCAGAGAAAAGATAAGGCTATACAGAGCTCAGTTGCTTATCATATCACATGGCTGAGCTTGAATCATGAAAATAGGTTCAGAGCGAAATACTTTCTCTCAGAGGAGTCTCACTGAAGCCACTAGTACTGTTTTGGGATAAAAAGTTTAAATTCCAGCTTGTATCAGTGCAAAACCACCCGGAGATTTGGGAATGAGGGTGGAGAGGATGTATAGTCTCTACAGCAATTAGAGCACAGTACTTCAACATGGTAAATCACATCAAGAAGATAATGGTTATTTCTGTGGAATGAATTGTAGAGCTAGCATGCATCTTCATGATTTGAAGACAATGAGAACTTTGATTTTTAAAAAGCTTTCAGGAAAAACAATAGGTGTAATAAATGAACATAATTACAACAGTTTAATCTTCCTACAGCTATGATTCAAGGAATGCTGCAACACTGGAAGTACAGGAACACTGATTGCTGATGACAAGCACACTGGTAATATGTTGTATGATGACAAGAAAGGAAGTGTCTCACTAGGAACAGCTAATATCACCTCATAATGGACACATTTGAGTAGCTGTAGAGTACATTTCTTCACCAGTGAATAACCACAAGCAGTCCTCACCTCTGTGATTAGGGAGCAGAGTTCCAGATAATTTGGTCTGCACACAGGTGGTTTATAACTAATTTACATCTTTTACTTAAATACTACTACTATTGTATACCATTTATACAAATTTGGCAATTGCTATATCAAAGTATTTTCAAATTCCTAGAAAAGTTTTAATCTGAAAATGGGGGCTTCAAAAGTGAAAGCTCTGACATCTAGATTTACAAATCATGTAATGTGCATTTCTTGTACCCTTATTATGAACCTTTGAGAATTTTGTGTCACCTCGAGTTCTGACAAGAGAAAATCTTGATGATAAAACTCAGGTTGGTTAATTTACTTCTTCCTTAATCTAGTAATTTATTTAGAAAATGTATACATATCTTCACCAGACCTGTTTGAGAAACGTTACAGTTTTCAAGGACTTCATCAGATATACCTTAACTTTGCCTTCTATTTCATCACCTCAGCATGCTAATTGCCCTCAATCAATATGTGGTCTTACTGAGCTGTAAAGAACCGTGGACGCTGTGATCACATACAGGAAATGCCTAAGGGAGAAAGCAAGTTACTCAAATTGTGCGTGAAGATTTCAAAAGCCTTGCATGAAACGTAATCTGTTCAAGTTTTTTTTTAAGTGTTGTAGTCTAGAACCTGGGCTTTATCTTTTGGAAGTGGCTTGTCAATACACTTAACCTGACTTGCACAATCTTCATTAAAACACTAATAACAATTTGAGATTAAGTATCAATACACAGCACTAATTTTGAAAATTACTTTTAAAAAAGTAGGCAGCACAAATGTGTTGATTTCTCAAATTTTCATAATAATTTATTGCTTTAAATAAACCTGGTTTACAATTAATGTCCCAGATACTGTGCAAGACTTATCTGCAGGCAATTATAGCACAAGCCACATCTCTGCAAAAAATATGTAACTAAGCTGAAACAAGGCACATAGAAGCTTCATTGTGAAAAAGTACATTTGAGAAGCCTCAATGCAGCACAGAGTTTTATGGCAGCAAACAGTCACCTGTGCATTGTTAGGGTCAGAATGGGCTACACAGATTATTGATTTTATACATTAGCTTTCTGTTGTTGGTTATGTATACGGTTCCATCTCCAAGCCCAATCTCTAGTACCTAACAAAGGTATCTGAATAAATGCACAAACAAAATCCAGTGGCATTGTTTATGTTCTCTTCTTCAAGCAGAAAAAATAGAAGGAACAACCAAAAAAAAGTTTCACACAAGAGCCAATCCCAAACCCAACAGTAAGATTTACTGCCCAAAATGCAGTAGATATGACCTTGAGGATATACAATAATGAAAATGTCATGGAGAAAATCAGGGAAGCAACTGCTACAGAAGACCAAGCTGTTTTACAGAAATTTCAGTATGCATTATATTTATCCTTGTGCTTCAACAAGTCAGGGGATATCTTGGAGAAATCCAGACAGCATACAGGAAGGCTTTACTGTACCTTAATTTCCTCAGCCTACTTGTTGGGAGACAACTGTGGATTTTTGGCAAAACCTGGAAATTAATTCTATGCCCAAACTAGTTGAATGATGTAAGTACTAGCTGGACTGAGATGTTGAGGAAATTTCCCAATACAACTAATCTGAACCAATTGCTCTTAGCATGAAGTGAACACTAATATACATCTATATTACCTTTCCAGATTAAATTTTTTTGGGGGAAACAAAACGTTAAAACAAATACTACAGCCTGTAAGGCCATGTGCAAACCAGAATTTTCCAATATTAAAGTGATCTGGGTACACAAAGCCACAGATGGCATCAGTTTGAATGGGATATAGTTCACTCAAAATAGTCACAACTGAAGTAAGTGTCTAGTTTAATTAGAAGTTAGAGACTGAATAAAAAGCACTGAATTTACAAGCAATGGCAACATCAAATTGCCACTGCTTGAGCAGTAAGATACACACACACCTAATTTTTCAGAGTGAGAATGCTAACGGGTTGTTTTTAATTTTTGGTACAAGTGTAGATGCCTGTTCCCTGTCCCTTCTGACAATCATTGCCACTTTTCATTACATTAGTAACAGAAACAACTATACACAGTGCAAAGAGTCTGTATTTACATACTTCTTGAAAGCAAACTGAAAAGGGAGAAAACAGTTTCAATCACACTGTATGAGATTATAACCCTTGGAACATTCTTATATTACTGATAACTACTCTGGGTACAAAGGGTAAGAATTCTCTGGACAATATCTACTTATTCCTAACACTAGGAAGGAGGAAATCCAGGAACAAGTCTTTCTAGAAGTACCAGCCTCCAAATGTCTGATAGATGTACATCGCAATACAATGCTGATTAAGTAAATCTCAATACAACGCTGACAAAAAGTTTTTTCTTCTATGACTGGAATACAGAATCCAACACAAAACATATCTCCCATCCATTATCATTTTCATCATGTCTTGACTTTCCTTGGTCAATATTTGAGACTTGTCTAAAGATTACTGCTGCAAGAACTGGAGTGCAATGGCTACTCATTGCTATTTTCTTCCTTCCTCACACTTGAGGGCTGAGGTTATCCTACTGGCAAGTATATTGAAGAACAGGCAGACGTGGTTTATTGTACTAAGCCAATACTGGCAGGGTACAAGAAGAGTGATCTGATGAAGCCGCTTTGGCCTCAAGTCATTTGAAAGCAACAGGGCTCAGAAGATCAGAGATGCCTTTGCTTGTTTAATCGCCTCTTCTCTCTCCTTCCACATAAGCATCATACTGCAGTTCATGTTATATATGCTATTCCTTTCAGGTGTCCGTTGCACCCACTTCTTTGGAACAGAAATAATGCACAACTACTCCATTGGGATAGTAGGCAAAGGCACTATGGAAAGAAGAAAGTCACTTTATCAGGTTAAATATAGTTATGTTACGATTTTCACACGTACATTTCACTACAAATAATAAAGCTTTATTAGGTTATCTTTAGAAAGGCTTAGATCTAATATATCTAAACCTCAGAGAATTACTGATTCTGTAATGTCTGTATCAAAACCTCTCTACCACTGTTCTTAAAGCTTTGTTCCTACTCGTTCTTGTGTAGAGCTGTGCATGCTTGCTGTACATATGTACTCTTGTATAAGTAGTTTGTGGAGCATATGGATTTTAAAAAACAGCTTCAAAACTATCAATATTGGCAATAAAAAACTGGAAATCACATAATAATCAGGACAGAATGTGGGACTAAGCTCATATATCCTAAGCTGCTCACCCTTAAATTAATTTCATCTCGACAATGAGATTACACAAAGAATTAAATTGTATAGATTTGGATCTGCCTCAGCAGCCAAACTGATGTCAACTCCATACCACTACTCTTCTACAGAAATCTCTGCAAAAAACAGGCTAAATAGCAATTTCTACATTACAGGTTTAGTAGTTTTAGGGATGCTACCTAATTTCACTACCCACCCATTGTTTACTCAAAAATCCTAGTTCCTGTTTTGCTTCTCACTCCCAATTGAGGCACCATTTTCTGTTTCCTTGCAGCATTTTTTTTCCAGTAGAATTTATACAGTTTTTAAATTTTTGTGTCAATGGTGTACAAACAGTCCATGTGACAGGGGCAGAAAAGAAACAATAATAATAACAACAACAACATTTGATTTATATACCGCCCTTCAGGACAACTTAATGCCCACTCAGAGTGGTTTATAAAGCATGTCTTTATTATCCCCACAACAAACACCCTGTGAGGTGGGTGGGGTTGAGAGAGCTCCAGAGAACTGTGACTAGACCAAGGTCAACCAGCTGGCTTCAAGTGGAGAAGTGGGGAATCAAACCCGGCTCTCCAGATAAGTCTCACGCTCTTAACCACTACACCAAACTGGCTCACTAACAAAACTAATCAGGGACAAGAGAAATATAAAGAATGGAATGAAAGGGGTCACAATGATAACACAAAAATAAACATGCTCTTGTGATCCTATTTCACATACCTATTTCCAATCTTCTTTTTACATACACTGCAAACCTTTTCCTCTGTGATTATACATTTTACTTGCTGGTGTACAATCCGTTCCTCCTGTATCTATGGAAAACAAAAAAATAATGAGTTGAAGGCAGCAATTAAGTAGACGCACCTAAATGTCACATATTGTAAGTTAATGTGATTTTTTGCTATTACAAATGGCCAGCGATTTCTCCTCTCTGGAGGCATGCCTCAGACATACCTCAAGTATTTGTTTTAAATCTCCCCTTTGATAATTATGAATGAAAAAGATGAATGCATACTCTCAGGAATTCAGCATGGAGAAGGTTCTTAAGTACTTGATTGAATCGCTTCTTCTGTGCATTTTCTTCAAGGACCTTTTCCAGGAAGATTCGGATCTCACTAATTTGAGTGTTGGCTGGGAGGAGGTTTATTGCCTAGAGACACAATAGAAAGAAAACTAGCATGATACTTGGTACTCAAGCTTTTCCAATAGTCCTCCTGCTCCTCTCGTCTTTCATTTTTGCGATTCCGCAGTATGGCCTCAAGTAGAGGAAAAACTTCCTGCAAAGTTTTATGCTCATGGAGCAATGTCACATACTAGAAACAGATTATCTTCTGTGAAGTGCTTGCGGAAGGAGAAAGGCTATTTCACATACAGAAATTTGTTTCTTCATGCAGAAGCATCACAACCTGTGTACCACCCACATCACTATTCTAAAAATATCCTTACTTTGGTAGTGTCCAACTTGCTGTGATGAAGCTCCAAAACCTGCAATGCAGCCTGGAGATTAGCTTGAGGCTCCAGAAGTTCCATCTTGATTGGTCCTAAACAATGAACACTAGGTGGTGAGAGGTACATCCGGAGTAGAGACAAGTATACCTGTATGATACAAAACAAACCGCTGATGAAAATCTCTGTAGTATAATGGAATGGTTCTGGAGGATGCATTTATAAATGGAATAGGAGTCTATTCCAGTGTTTATTGCATGTTTATCTTGCTCTTACTACACTGTCTTCTACTTTTTTTAATCCTTTCTCACATTGTTTATGTTATGTCTTATCTTATACTGGGGTTTTTTTGCATTATCTTCTAATTTTGCAGTCCTAGTCCTATTGCATTATAAACTGGATGTCTTATACTGTCTGACTGCATTGATTTTATATTTTGTAATCTGCCTCAAGTGTCAGTGAGCCGGCAGTTTATGAATAAATTAAATAATAAAATGTCTTGGCAGTGAGCATGCCAGCTGATAACTGAGGGAAGCCCATTTCACCTTGCAACAGTAACAACTCTCATTCTTGTTAAAATTCAAGGGTGGTCACATGGCATTTGTCACAGACATGCTATGATAAACAAACTCTCACTATCCAGTCCAGGATTTAGAAGCCTTCCAATATGCTTGTGCAGTTCCTAATGGTTTCTACAGATTCAGTGGACTGAACTGATCCATGTCTGTAAAACGAAAAAGCTAGTAGACGGGCTACCTCTTCAATGGAAGAAGTCAAGCCATTCCAGGCAGTGTGGGCATCAGAGCTCCTATACACAGAGCAATCACAGGCCCTTGCTGTGGAGTTAACAGAACTTCAGCTGTTAAATTACATCACTCCCCAAGTTTTAAAAGCTTTAGTGTCAATTTGTCTGTAGCACCAACAACACTGAAAAGAACAAAAACCAACCAACCTATAAGATTTCCTGGCTGCCACATCCTAAAAATCTGCTTTTATCAGAATGTGCTCATGCATGAAAACTCTGTTTTCCAATAACTTTTCTTGCCTTTAATGCAACTGTTAAATTTGGCACAAATTATAGCCTCCAGTATGCCAATTAAAGAAAAAATTAAGTATTCCTAGCCTTAGATTTCCACAATTTTGTTTCCTGTGTTCCAGAACATGGCTCTATGTCAGTCTGTACATCTGTGAACACTGACCCAGGCCAAATATTTAACCTTGTTTGCAAAGCAATCTTGAAAGTAGAATCCATCAAGTATAATCTTCAGGACTGATCATACAAAATTGGGGAGGAAATGGATCTTGACAGACCAGCAAAAAATGTAATGAGACAAGCCAATTCATGGAGGTAGATGAGAAGAGTTTGTTGCTGTGTATACAAAATAATTTATATAATAGAGAAGCAATATATTCATGGCTCATTTCTAAGTTACTTACCAGATTCAAATCTTGCAATCTCATTTGTTCATAACATAAACCTTCTTTGTTTCAAGCACCACTAATACAATTTGTTTAACATTACAAAACTGGACAACTAAGAAAAACATGTTTTATAAAATATACAGCATTAATTTCGAGATGATTGAAATAAAATACTCACATCTTTGTTGCCATCTTTGTTTCTATCATAGTGTTTGTGACAGTAACTGAAACAGTATCAACAGGAAATTCAGAGTGGTCAAAACCCATCATGTGACAGAGTTACTTGTTCAGACATATCAGCTAACAATTACCAGAGAATACTGAACAGCATTTGAATGTACTTTCCATTTTGCAGAATGAGAGCAAAAACATGGCAACTGATGACCATGAATCAAATACAGAATAAGCTATCTTTACCTTTTTAGGGGATCATCATCTGTGTATCAATCAATACACTTGCTAATTTCTGCTTATTTTATTAGCTCTTGCCAAAGTGCTTTATTTCTACCCACTACCTACTAGAGCTTCCTTTCTAATTATAATGATCTGATATAGGTTTTTCACTCTGACCTGGACAGTCCAGGCAAGCCTGATGTTTTCAGATCTTGGATGCTAAGCAGGGTCAGACTTGGTTAGTAATTGGATGGGAGACCTCCAAAGAAGACAGAGGCAGACAACTGCAAATCACCTCTGTTAGTCTCTTGCCTTAAAAAACCTCAGCAAGGGTTGTTGTAAGTCAGGTATGACTTGACAGCACTCTTTATCACCAATATAGGTTTTTACTCCAAAACAAACGGAGAAATCACAAGATTAACATTAAAGTGGTCTTCAAGAAACCAAGTCAAATAATGTTTTACTGGCAACAGGTGTCCAGCATAAATCTGAGAAATTAGCCATTAATGCAGGTATCTGCTTAAAGTCCAATATTTTACTGTATCCGGAGGGAAAGGTACAAGACAGTGCAACATTTAAACTATGGTAATGTCAGCTGCACAGAAAGCCAAGCTAAGGTGGAAACTATGCAACTTGAGATTGTAGCTTACATATATATAAAACCTCCTATCCAGGCAATTAAGAAACACTGACTGAAGCAGCACATCAAAAACAACAACATACTTTTCAGCCATTTTGGTATCCTTCAAGATGTGCACATATATAAAGAGTGCCTGTTCATGATTTCCCATCCGCCCCAGCAGCAATGCACGTTCTTCTAGAAGGCCTGAGAGTAAGAGAACAAAATAGCAGTTACTAAACTCAATGGCAACATCACCTGGCAAAATGAGACTATGAGACTAGGTCATGAAAATTAATGAGAAGGCAGCAGAAACTAAGCAGCAGAGAATGAGGAGAAATACTTGTCTTGGGAGAAGTCATGTTCCTGTAATGTAAGCCATTACATTACAGGAACAGCCTCAACAGCAAATTCTGACTATTTTAGAGCAGCAGCAACATTTGTTTATTTTACTGTATGCCATTTTTCAGTCATATATACTCTTCATTCCAACAAACAGGCATCTTGGATATTGAGCTTAGAATAAAGGAAGCTATTGTACCCCATTGTATGTCTTTCACTGAATAGTTGTTCATTATTGTACCTTACTCCATAAATGTTCTAGCTGTTGATTAAATTATATTTTCACTTGCACTGTATAATCCACCACCTCAATGAGAAAGGTGGACTGTAAATAAATAAATCATCATCATCTTCTGTAGTTACAGGAGACATATCTACAAATGGCTGTTGCATACAGAAGCAACTCTTCTGCCACAGGCCAGCAGAGACATGAAAGAGAATCTTCTCTCATCAATTATACTTGTATAGTTCATTCTGTATTCACTGCAATAAACACAGCATAGTGGTTAAGTGGTTGGGGTGAGAATCAACACTCTGCTGGTTCAAATCCCACTAATGCCATAAGCTCAGCAGGTGGTCTTGAGTAAGCCACTCCTCTCGGTCCCAGGGATAATAATACATTGACTTTGTTCTAATCTGTCTAGCGCAGTTATTATTATAAACTCAGCAGTTTGAGGCCCAGCACAAAAAGACTTCAACGTTACTTGATCACCTCTTACCATCAAAGGGAAAGTCACTGATGAGTTGCTCAGCATCATAACAACTGGAAGTTTCAAGAAAAAAAAGAAGTTTTTGCCGGTACTCTCCTAGTTCTCCTTCCTCCTCTCCAGCTGGCACTGGTGTTTTATCTATAAGGCAAGAAGAACAGCATCTGTTAACAACTTCAAAATACAAGGCAAAATTAAGTTATCCATACAGTCTATTCCTATTAGATGTGATAGGATACAGGATCATTTCTCTGTCTGAATGACAGTAAGACATTTCTGATCATTTTATATGAAAAAGACCAATGGCAACATCGAATAAGAAACAAAACGTGTTACACAGAACTAGCTGTCAGGAATCTACAAACCCACCCTTCCCGAAATATGCCTTGTCTACAACCTCCCTTTTAAATGGTTTGGTATGAGGTCCATCATATTTTTTTATGTTGAAGTAGACCATGCATTACCTGGAGGAAAAGTGGTGAGATATGCCTTCATTAAGCCTTGCACTTTCTCACAATAAAGTTGAATAAGGCAATTGTGGAATTCTGAACCAGCTTCTTCCCAGATATGGATTATATGTTCCTGTGAATACATAGACATATCTGATGTATGGGAGTTGATTGTAGAAGACATATTTCTACATAATTATGTAGAAGACAATTTTTAAAATGACAATGATCAAGACAAACCATTTTATATCCCTTCATTTAAGATAGAAACTCCCCCCAAAATAATGATTAAAAACATCTCACAGATTAGCCCCTAATATATTATAGATTATTTTTAAATTTATTAATACAATTCATTTATCTTTAGAAATCCATGAGGTTTGATGTGCAAGAACTACTTATCAGACCAAAGCACATTGATACAATCTGTGTTCTTACCAAGTAAGGAATAGCCAAGCTTTTAAAGTTCTCTCGCAGGAAGTTAAGAACCCTTTCACGGGGGAGCGACTCCACCTCAGGAAGGTCTTCTGTAAATATCTGCCAGACAGAAGTCGTAGGTTGATATGTACACATCTATAATCAAAGGTTTTAATTCACGAGTCCGTAAATGATGCACAGCAGCTCCTCAAAGGATCCTCAGACAGCACACTATACAGTAGGACAGCTGCAATCCTGTGCAAAATACTGTTTTCAAAATATTTTGCACAGGGTATGTTCTAGATGATTTTTATGTTTACTGTTTGGTCCTTCTAGTATAGAACATGCAATCCACTGATACATATTTTAAGCCAACCAATGAGACTTCCCTATAAGTCTAGCTACATTACTGCTTCCAGAGCAAACTCTACAGAGCACAACATAAGGTCAGAGATTGCTAGTGGTGATCCTTTTCTCCTTTCTACTCTCTCCACCCCCAGCAAGTTTTTCTCTATTAAAAAAAAATGCATGGTTTAGTCCTCAAAATGTGTCCTGTGGCATCTTAACGGCTAACAAGCTTTTGTGAGCCAGAGCCTTTAAAAGGTACCACTATAATGATTTTGACAGCAACAGATTACTAACATGGCTATCCTCTCTGGACTGTTGCTAGCAATCACCTAACCAGTGAACAATGGAGATTTGATGCAGCCCATGCCAACTTCACTTTCTCAAGACACAGAACTACTTGAGCTAGGTTACTCTTATGGAACTCAAAAACTCTTTTAAAGAAGGCAAGTGAGGTCAAGCAAAACAGGCTTTCAAGAAGATAAACGAAAAGCACATGGCAAGGACTGCAGAGATGTTGCATCAAATGCTGTTGTGCAAATTCGCTACATGCACAACAGAGGCACGCAACACAATGCTAAGGATATCTTCCAATCAACAGATAAGAAGAAACCCTCACAGTAAGTACAGTGTTTTGTCCAACCTATTTTGCAGCTTTCCAACATGGCTTAAGTATGGTAGGTTTGGGGGGAGGTTTATGTGGCAGCAGGGTGGAAATGGTCCCAGATGCATGAAGAGCTACTGCACATGAATGGCTTGCATTGTAGGAACAGCTGCCATTTAGATCAATGTAAAGTAGCTTCCATGTCAGGCTCATAACATTTATTTACTTAGTTATACCCCACTCTTGTTATCAAGGAGGAACCAAAGTGGCTTACATCATTCCCCCCCCTCCTCCTTTTTATCAATCTTCTGAGGCAGGGTGAGCAGACACTGCATGACTGGTCCATGGTCACCAAGCAATCTTGCACAGCAAATGGCGGATTTGAACCCAGGTCTGACAATCTAACCACTACATCACACCTCCAGAGTGTTTACTCTTAACATAGTTCAAGAACTGGATTGTGAGCTGACCGAGGCAAAATACTACCACAGCTCACTTAGTTGCATTTGCTTTGCTTTCAGAATAGAAAATGGACAAACCTTAAATTTTTTTGCCTCCTTTTGAAATGTTAGCAAGTGTACTTACTTTCAATCCATCTTCAGGAAAGTCTCTAAGCACCCAAACAGAATAAGCAAATATTAAATGCAAGTTCTCTGTGCCTGAAACAAGAAAGAAAGCAGATGCAGCTTTTCAAGGACATGCCCAATGAATAGAACAAGGTGCGCGCGACAGTTTGGCACACCCCTGTATACATTCCATATAAACACTAGCTTTTTGACTGGGTAAGCTTCAGAGCATACTAAAAATGCTCCAATGAACTGAGCTTGGAAACATGTAGACAAAGGGCCAATTTTTATTCAAAGCTCTAAAGGATCTTAGCTCAAGAGCACCTTACAAAGTGCCTTCTGCCATACAAGCGTCATCTCCTTACTGAGGGGTTCATGCTACTAAGGGTATTCTGGGTAGCAGCAGAAGGGAGGGTAGTAGAGGAATTCATCCTCCATGGATGGGATGCCTTCCACAAGCAGAGCTTTTCTGTGGAATCCTGGGGAATTTCTGCATGCACTCCTTCCATGTCTTTCAGAATTTTCTGAACCCAATGAAAACATTCACTTTTCTTACGTTCTGGCTGAGTTGATGGCTGCATCTGCTGTTTTATTCAACAATGTGAAAACCAGATATAGTTTCTTATTTTATGAGACTGATTAACCTGAATATTATTACCAACAGTATTTTAAGTTAGTTTTAACTGTTTTGTGAGCTGCCTTGAGGGACTTTTGTTTGGCTGAAAAGCAGAAATAAGATTTAAAATTAAGTTACTCTTCTTAATTGCACTCACCCAAATGCTGCAAATACTGTACTGTCCTCTCATGGCCCTTCAAAGGTGAGTTAGCTTTCTTTGACTGATCCACTAGCACCTGCAAAGCTTTAGCAAAACAGAAGAAAGCACAATGGAGATCATCCCTTATGTTAAGCAGTTTCCTGACTTTTCTCAAGACAAACGTTTATTAATCAACACAAAACAAAAATTACTTAACCACCAGCAAACTACAGGGAGTCAGTTTTCCTCTGCACTAAAGCACAATCCATTTGATCAGGAATGTCCACATTAAATTAAAAAATTTTCTCTGGCGTGCCGTGAAGGCCTATGGAGCTTGAGAACTGAAGGATGCTCCACGAAGTACAAGTACCATCTCCACCCTACCCCCAAAAGCAGTTCTAGACCTTTATAACCCAGCCTTCTTGTTCTTATCAACATTAGTTTTGTGATGAAGCAAAAGCTGACATGGAGGTGGAAAATTCTGCCAATTCTCCCTTCATGCTGTAGCACTCCACACCACATCCCATGTGGGTAAAGAGCACCTTGACCTTCAGGGGTCAGGGAGGGGAAGAGGGGCAGCAGAGGAGACTGCAAAGGGAAAGGCAGCAAAGATCACTTTTGTGAACTTGCTCCCATATATAGAAGGCTTGGGCCCAAACCACTCCCCCCCACTAACCTTTGTCATGCAGACCTTTCTTCTCATACAGGATTATCAGTTCGCTGTATTTGTGGGCTTTCTTGAGCACAAGCTCACTTTCCTCAATATGGCAATGATTGTTCTCCAGGCGCAGCAGTGGTGCCACTAGGGCTACGTTGGTCTGCCAGAAGAGAGGAGTAATTTAAGGAAATCAAAAAGTTTATTATGTACCCCAAAGACACCAAACTGCAAATCAAGAAAAGGAAGATATTTACTTCAGCAAGTACTATCTAGGACATTTAATATAAAACCTTTTACTAAGCATTTCGCACAGGGTGTTATAAGTAAGGAACTGTTCAAAGCTTGCCATCCATTTCATTCCAACACTTTGGAGGGAGGTATCTATAGTTTTAAAGAATATCCCTCCTGCTTTTTTTCTTTTAAATGCAGCATCTCTTCCTTCTCTACCCAACTTTTTATCTGCAACATCCAAGCAACCAATCCACAGGCTCTCCACTTTGACCTGGTCTTATTGTTTAACCAAAAATCATTACAAAAGTAAATGATAAAACAAAAACAGAGCTGAAAATAAAATGATAGAGTCCAAGTAACCAATCATCAAGATTCGATATGAACAACTACAAATTTACCCTATATCAGGGTGATAGAAAAGGGTCCTATGACAAGCCAAAATGGTTAGGCTGCAGATCATGAGACCCGGATGGTCAAAAGCCATGTAAGGTAGTGGCTGGAGTAAGGAGGGGAGTTGGGTCAGACTGAGTGAAAAAACTGGTTGGATCCACTGCATTATTTCTACTCTGAAATGTAAACTCAGTACTCACTAAAAATCCTGGTGCAACTAAAAATCAAGCAGAACATAGGTTGCTTGTTTGGTAAATGTCTTTTGTCGGAAACTCCTGCCCGGCTACTTATTGATAGCCAGTTGAACTGAGTGGTAATTACCTCCATATGAGCAGTAGAAAACTGCAATGGCATACTGTGGCAGCAGTGCTGCAGCTGCCTCTGCAGTAAGAGCCAAAGGAGCACCATGCACAGCGTGCACACTCAAAATACTATTCCCCACGCCACAGGAAAACCACAGAACCCAGATCCAGGAACAACACTGCGGTGCCATCGTCATCTCTGCTTGATCTGCCCCTAAGATGTGGGAACTTAACATTTATAAAGGTTTATTATAAAATAAACTGCAAAGCATTGGTGTCTACTTCCAATTCAAATCAACGAGCGAAATGGTATTTCAAAATAGTATTCCAGCATAAAGTGGAACAGAGCCTACTTCCAAAGAGTCTGATAAAGTGTTCACTATCTATATGCTTGAATAAAATTTTGTTAATTTTTAAGGCGCCACAAGGCTCCTGTTTATTTTTTGCTGCAACAGACCAACAAGGCCACCACTTTGGAATTATCTTTGATTAGGGACATCTAAAATGAGATCTCAAGGAGGTATGAGTGAGCCTGACTTCCTCTTGGCATAGAGGTGACCAAAAGTTAGCTAGCTTACTTCTCTCTCTCTCTCTCCCCCCCCCCACCTCCCTCACATACAAACATACATTATAGGATGTCTGTCTGCTTTTCAATTATTATTATTCTGTAAAAGCGCTGCATCTGTTCATTCATTGCCTTATTAATTAAAAAGGAAACTTTAAGTGCAAATTCTCTGGAGATATGGAAAGAAGAAGTTGTTTCTTGTTGACATCATGAAAGGATCAGTTAAATCTGCAACGTGCAAAGCTAGTTTCTTCTTCAAATTGGAATTGGGTTTCCTTCCCTTTCCCTATGACCAGGAAATACACATTTGGATCAACCATAAAGACAGCTCATCCAGAGCAACCTTAACTGTTCGGTCTTCCACCTTCATCTCCGTAAACTCACAGAGGGCCTTAAACTCAACTGAAATCTTTCACACTATTCCTAATCCCCCAAAGCACAAAATGCCTGATATGTCACAGGGGCCCATCTTTCAGAAACAGAGCACTCACATGGAGGTAGCATTTCAACAGGGTTGTGTCGATGATCTGCAGCAGTTTCTTCTTGGATTTGATGGTGGGGATGCCATCCATGAGGGGAGAAGTGCTGGACTGATGGTCTGAGTCATTCAGTTTCTTTACCAACTGATTTCTTTTCTGAGGAAATTAAGAGTCAGAGTCAAGAGCAGCAAATGCCAAACCTCTCCTATATCGACCCAGTTGCTATTACAGCCTTGTAACTCAAATGCATTTGCTTATTCCTTTCTCATTCTCCTGGCTTCTCCCATTTCTTTCTATTGATTTCTGAGCCTTGCCCTCTCCCCTCCCCTTTTATTATCTCTTCCCAGGGACAAATTTGGATTATGAGCTCCTTGGGGGAAGAGATATGTCTTTTGTACAAACACCAACAGCAGACAAGCAAACAGATGGCATAGCAATCATGAGTGATTTTTTAAAAAGCATGTTAGCTATTCGTGTGAATATTCTAACACCTCAGAGACTGAAGCTACTGGCTCACCTAATATTTTAAAAGAAATTCCATGAGGTAGTAAGGCACAGTCTCCTTGCTAGCCTATGATATATTGTTCACACAGAGCAGGATTGTCCACAATGGGTGTTAAATTCTTACCTGAGTTAAATAGTCTATAAGTGCCAAATGTGCTTTCTCCAGTTCCGCTGGAGAGAGAACGGGCACAGGATTGGGATATTGGAGCTGTTTCTTGTAATCACTTGGCAACAGTTCAGGATAGAGACCGATCACATGGGTGGGATCTAAACAAAATACACAATTGTTGACCCAATACTTTTAAATTAAAACTTAAAACAAGAGCAGGTTTGGCACACAGTTCACTTTGCAAGGGTTTCTGACATACACCATAAATAACTTAAGACCCTTTAAGTTTCTGAATTCATTTACAGAAGCTCAATACGACCACAGTTCCAATTACAAAAAAACAGAAACTATGTCATACTCCACTAATTAAACTTATGCTCCACAGAGAATAGTTAGGTTGGTAGCCATGCTGGTCTGCAGCAGAACAGCAGAGTTTCTGTCCACTGGCACCTTAGAGACCAACAAGATTTTCAGTGTGTAAACTTTCAAAAGTCAGAGCTCCCTTCTTCAGACACAAGAAGGGATGGAGATCTTAGAGCCTTATATCTCAGAGCCAAGCTACAAGTGACACCTTACACAGGTTGGACACTTGTCAGCTTCCCTCAAGTTTTGATTGGAAATGTAGGCATCTTGGTTTTACAGCTTGGCTCTCCATTACAGCTGCAAGACTAGGATGCCTACATTTCCCATCAAAACTTGAGGGAAGCTGACAAGTGTCCAACCTGTGTCAGACGTCACTTGTAGCTTGGCTCTCAACCAAAGGAGAGTGGAGTTTTACAAGGGAGAGCACCAGGATGTAAACATACAATGCAGCTGATTAGAGCTGAAATTAGCATCTGTAATATAAGAATCCTCTCTGTTCAGGCCCCAGGAACTTTGAAACAGAAGCTGGTCAAGACAGACTTCTCTCCACTTGTTCCCTGTTCCCAGCCCTTGGATTGCACACTTCTGACAGGATGTTCAGACCTTTTAACCCTCCCTGTCCTAAGTGGGAAGGTTAAACTTTGAAACTGGGAGTAGATCACTACGTGTACCTTTCTCCAATCTAATTAATGTGAACCCACTCACTATATCCAAAATGCCATCTATCTTGCCCCTTCCTGGCAGATGGGCAAATGGTCATTCCCCATCTTACTTGTCTCCACAAAGGAAATTCACCTCCTCCAAGACTGCAATTTGAGAATTTTATAGTTCTGCTCTCAGAGAAAGAATGTTTTTCTCTGAGCTCAGGGTCTTCCAGAGTATAAATTAAGTAATTCTGCATCTCTCTATCCTAACAATGATAGGACTGTCCTATCTTTAACTGGAACTTCAGTCATCTCCTGTCTATAATGGTGACCAGGTTCATGACCACTGAGCTTCAGCAAAGCCACAGGATCTGGTGTTCTTTGACAAGCCAGCAGTTCCAGAGCATTTACACTTATACTTTACCAGGCCAGCAATTTCACTTTTTAAACTTCAATGTGAAAGAGTCCCTGAATTCTAAGAGCTCCCTTTACATACAAGTTAAGCATCAGACTTCAAAGTTACCATCAGGGCTCATTTCGAGAGGGAACACACAGGAATGCAGTTCTGGCAGTTCCCCAAAGAGGTCACATGTCAGGTGGCCCCACCCACCCGACTCTCGGCCATTTTGGGCCCGTTTCGGCCTGGATTGGGGCCGAAACGGCCTGACAGGTGGTGGATCACTCTCCTGCTCATCAGAGGCCCAATCCTGACCATTTTCAGCCCCTTTTTGCCATTTGGGGCCCAATTTTGGCCCTGAATGGCCAGGATCGGGTCCAAAACAGCCAGAATAGGTGATGTCAGGGGTGTGGCATATGCAAATCAGTTATACTAATGACACACTTCCGGTGATGGCAAGAGGCGAGGCATATGCTATTGAGTTATGCTAATGAGTTCCTCCAGCTCTTTTTCTACAAAATGACCCCTGGTTACCATCATCTCCCATACCCACCCTCCTTCAAGTCCAAATAAGTTACCTGTCCCAAGCTTAGCAAAGACCTGCATAGATTCATCAAAACGTTTTTGGCAGAAGAGATTGAAGGCATAGAGATTCTTAATATGATGGATCTGTTGTCGTTTTTCGTTATCCGAGTCGTCTTTCATATCCTAACAAGTATAAAGATAGGAAAAATATTTTGCTCAAATGGAAATATTTATTAGAGAATTTTTAAATAAAAATAAGGTAGCCTGATTTTATTAACTCAGAGAATGAGATAAAAGAATGTCATTATATATGGTTCCTGAAAGCAGCATGTTATTTTGTATGCATCAACCAGAACTAGTATAAAAGCAGACAGGGGAGCCAATAATAGAAAGGGAAGTCTGTCTTGTGATCATAAGACAAAGCTGCTGTAGCACAGTGAATAAGTGGCTGGACTGCAAATCAGCACTCTGTTGGTTCAAATCCCACTACTGCCATGAGCTCAGCAGGTGGCTTTGGGTAAGCCACTCTTCTCAGCCTCAGCTGTATTGTGAGGATAACAATAACACTGACTTTGTTCACTGCTCTAAGTGGGGCACTAATCTATCTGGAAGAGTGGTATATAAGCACAGTTATTATTATTATTCTCGTTAAGGCATTAAGCACAACTATGACAGAAGCAGCTGAAGTCTGATCAACATATATCTTTGTCTAGAGAATCACCTTCCCTTATAGACATGAACAAGAAAAGCAGACAAACATTCAAAAGCAATGTTTAGTACAACTGTGAAGGTTACATGCTATAGTAACTTCACAGTACAAAGAAGAAATACTGACATGGCTCTTATACAAAGGAATCAAAATAAATGGTTTACAGAGTACATTTGTGGAACCCCCAAATATCACTAATTTGAAATAAAATTAAGAGCTCTTGCTGCTTTATACACAATGCTTAAACATTATATCTTATTTTTGTATCCTGCATAAGTTACAGTAGAGAGTGTATCTATCACCTCAACTTAATATCCAATCTTTACTGTATTTCTGTACTTTTAATTTGCACTGTCCAGGGACATACAATATTTATTCAAATGCAAGACTAGATTTTTTTTCAGATATGCCATAAAAAAAAGAAGGGGCTATCTTACATTTGCATACAGTTATGTCCAGTAATATTTTTGTGTATATAATACTGGAGGGAAGTCATCCTCTCTTTAGGGTCATCTTTCCTTTTGGATAAATATGGAACATCACTAATTGGGCCCTGACTGATGATGTATAATATTCCAAAGAAGTTCAGATTTTACTGGACCAAACATGCTTCTAGACAAGAAATAGTTTCAAGCACCAGAAAATTCTTTTACAGGGATAACAGCTGCAAAAATTCCAAGCTTTGCTATTCTACATAAGCAGTCAAAACACAGCTATTATCAGAACTGTACATATTATAGCCAGCTGTAAAGGTCAAATCTGAATGCTGTTTACATGCTGTTGCAAACACTTTACTTTTATTAAAAAGTCCAGTAGCACCTTTAAGACTAAGCAAATTTATTGAGGCATAAGCTTTCGAGAACCACAGCTCTCTTCATCAAATGCATCTGACGAGGAGAGCTTTGGTTCTTGAAAGTTTATACCTCAATAAAGTTGGTTAGTCTTAAAGGTGCTACTGGACTTTTTACTATTCTGCAACTACAGACTAACATGGCTAACTCCTCCGGATCTATTTACTTTTACATGATCCTCTCTCTCCCAGGCTTAACTACAGTTATTTGTTAAGTCAACAGAGATGTTAACTGTGGTTAAGGCTAAGCAAGGATCTGACTTAACCCAGGATATGAAACCCTATTCAAAACATAACATCAAAACTGCATTAAACAGGAAGCCTGATTAGCAGTAACCATTGTTAACACTGTTGCTGAAGTAGCAATTAACCATGATTAAGCCTGCAGTCAAGGCTTGGGTCAAGTAATCTTGGGGCTTGGCCTTGAGAGTTTAACCTTAAGCAACTGGCAACATCATGTTTAAACTGGTCCAAATGCTTTTGTTTTTTAGTAACAACAGCTTCATTACTTCTCAGCTCATAGTGAATGAATCACAAACAACAGTTATCTGGGTAATGCTAAAAATATATACGCTAGTGTAAAAGTAACCAATGTAAGTTACCAATTGTGTCTTGGCTGTTAGGGATTCAGAGCATTAAATCTGGAAAAGTGGCAACTGATAATGTCACTTTGAACATAAGCTTTGCATAGACCAATGTTGTAGAGGATCTGAGTAGCCATAGAGAATAGCCATAATCTCTCCTCTTTCTGCAAAATAAACTTTATATAAAACAGGATTGCGCCACAATTCTGAGATTAGACCATAAAGAACAATGCATGCTACAAATGCAGTAATAGTATCTAGAACCAAATAGTCAAAGTCATGATGATAATAATAACATTCCATTTATATAATGCCCTTTAGGACAACTTAAAGCCACACTCAGAGCAGTTTACAAAGTGTGTTGTTATTATCCCCACAACAATCACCTTGTGAGATGGATGGGGCTGAGAGAGCTCCTAGAAACTGTGACTGACCCAAGGTAACCCAGCCGGCTTCAAGGGGAGGAGTGGGGAACCAAACCCGGTTCTTCAGATTAGAGTCCTGCAACTCTTAACCATTACACCAAACTGGCTCTAGATTTACATGACACCTAATGGATCAAATGACAGAGGATTTAAAGTAATGGGTTCCGCAATAATGGTTAGAAGAAGATTTTATCTAATTATAGTTTACAGAGGTAAACAAACAATACAGACACAGATTGTCTCCAACCCACCACTTACTGCCAACTGCAGGGCCAATTCAAATTGCTTATCTTGGAGAAGCTGCTGGATCTGGGTTGCAATGGAAACTGGAATAAGTCGCCAAACAAAATGATTGCTTGCCACGTACACAATATTTGTTCTAAGGGAAAAAAAGAAAAGACCAGTTATTTATTTATTTTTAAATTTATTTTATTTTAATTACACCCTACTTTTCTCCCCAATGGGGCCTAATGTGGCTTATATAATTCCCCTCTCCTCCATTTTATCCTCACTACAACCCTGTGAGGTAGATTAGGCTGAGAATGTGTGACTGGCCCAAGGTTGTCCAGTTAGCTTCCATGGCAAAGTGGGGATTCGAACCTGGTTCTCCTAGATCCTAGTCCAACACTGGGTCATGGAATGAAAGATGTTTGCTTCCCAAACATTTTAAAAATTAGTAAGTCAAACACTGATGATTCAGTATAGAAATGCACACATAACCACAAGTTCATAAACATAAAAAGAAAAAACATTCATACCCTCCTGAAGTAATGAAGCGTGGCTTCTGCAGCTCAATGCTCTGTACCAGGAGACGGGGCTCATAAGTACGGATCTCTACATACCTTGGCAGCACTGCCACAATATATGGAGGTTGATGCTCTGATTTAGAAATGGAACAGTCAGCAACAGTATATGGCACTAGATCAATGTTCCCCAAATCTATGTTCAGAAATAGTAAGTTGCTTCTATGAAAATTGCCTTAGCCTTTGCTCTGCTTATTGCTTTATACTTTTGTGCTTTTTGATTGTGCACTAAAACCACTTTACTAAAATAGCTTTATGTCCACCGTAACTTAAAGGAAAACCAAAGCCCAAAACATGAATTTAAACTACACTACTTGTAATGGAAGGGAAGGCCAGCCACATTTTCATATTGTCTATCAAACAGAACAGTGAGAAGTAAACTCCAACATCTGTCAAGCCAATTACGTTTACTTGACTCATATGAGATGGCTATTGGAAAGGGCAGTTGTCATTGACTTAAATGAAAATAAAAGAACTAGGTAGTTACCCATGGCTATTGGGATATCAGTCCAGTTCAAGGCGCATTTCTGTGTACAAATCCCTTCTTCATTTAGCACAACAGTTAGATCATCTTGGCCTACAGCAACTTTGCCACCTGCCAAAGGAGCTACCAGTGGCTCAAGCTGCTTTCCTGTGGGGAAGAGTTCTTTGATAGAACCCTTTCCATCCACCTGCGAGAAGAAAAATCAAAATCAATCATACCAAGTAAACAAATCACCATCACTAATTGGTTGTCAAAACTAAAAAAAATGTGTGTCTTTATCCCCAATAACTCATGCACCAAGATAACTTGGCTACAGCATTTAGAAGTTAAAAGTTAAAGTGAGGCTCTGCATTCAGAAGAAGTATGCCACCAAATACCAGCTGCTGTATGGCAACAGCATTCTTGCCTGCTGGTGGACTTCCCAGGGGTTTCTGGTTGGCCATTGCAGGATGCTGATCTAGTAGGGCTTGTCTGATGTTCTTATGACTAAAAAACTGCAGATCTGATACCTATGTGCTTTCTGAAAACATCCAGTCATAAATAACTTACAAAGGCTATAATAAAGCCATCATACTGAACTGCACGCCCTGACCTGGACAGCCCAGGTGAGCCTAATCTTGTCAGATCTCAGAAGATATGCAGGCTCATCCTTGGTTAGTAATTGGATGGGAGGCCTCCAACAAAGGCCAGGCAGGAAATGGCAAACCACCTCTGTCAGTCTCTTGCCTTGAAAACCCCACCGGGGATCGCCATAAGTCGACTCTGACTTGCGGGCATTCTCCTCCACCACCAGTTAACTGCATATCAATAATTCATACCTTAGCCATCCATTCCACTCCCATCTCCACTGAGTTCTCAGAAAAGAGTAACAACATTCCAAAAAAAGTAACATTTCATTTTCTTTAGTCCAAAATCATCTTCTTACCCTTATTATATAGTAGTCCCGCTTAAAACCCACACAGATGGAATTTTTACACCATGCCATTGACTTGGGTACATCTGGCACACTGAAGTCTCCCTGTACAGCAAAGAGAGAAAAAGACTACTTAGTGATACAACTCAGTGTGGCAGCTTGTCATATATATTCTAAACATGCAAATGGCAGCATGCCTCACTCACAATCATCTTTCCCAAAGCAAAACTGATAACAGAAATTAAACACTTTTCAGAACTACTCTTCTGAGATCTACTCTTTAAACAAAAACATGAACACTTAAGATCCTCAAGCCATTTTTTAATGCTTTCTTACAGGGCCAACTCTAACCTTTTCTCCCTCTCCATAGATGAAATACATTTGTAGCAACAGGTGAAAAACATTACATGGGAAGGCAAAATCCATATGAATCTTGCAGGAAACAAATCATGAGAAAGAGACTAGATGGCTCTCTCTCTTTCCATGTAAAAGATACACAAGACATTTATAGAAGAGTGATACCTTGCAGTCTCATAACAAATTACTAGAATGTGGTTAGCCTGTCTTGGAGAAGTAGAATTTAAAAAAAGCTCCGCTTCCCCCAGGTGTCTTTTTTTAATGTGTATATGGAGTATTTATAGCAATGCTGCTACATCTATTCCTAGTTCTCAATATGATGACTGGAACACTGGCTCCATAAGGCTTGCCTGAAAATTTTGTTTTCAATGGATAGATAGAACACAAACTTGGAGACAAAGCAGAGTTGTTGAAGTCCACATCTTTCTGTGGAGAATAACCTACTTCCAAAGAAACCTACCTGGCATATTAAGATCTTCCTTGGAGGCCCTTATTTCTCCACTAATTTCTCCGTCAGTGGCCAAATAAATCAACCCAACAGAGTTCAGTTCCCCAGATCTGACTGGAGATTCACATATGGGATCCAGCGAAACTGGATTATGCCAGATGGGAATAAATCCAGCTATAAAGCTGCATCATGAATTCCAGATTGCACACTCTTAAAACAGAAGCTAAGAGTAAGTAGCATTAAGAACTAAGTAACAAAGAAAAGTTTCTTCTTATGTCAAGGGTGGTACTTAGGACTAAACGCACCTGCAGTTCATGGAACTCTCTATCTTTCCAATAATATAGCTGTAGCTTCTTTTTCACTGCCACACACATCCTCAGGACTTCTTCCCCTGTATCAGAGTGCTGTGAAAATAAAAAGGAAAGCTGGCTGTATTCAGAGTCAAAATTCTATAAACACAGCACCCCAAATCCCCAAATTCTGGGATCTTCATATTATATTACTTTTCCAACTTTATTTGACTTTTAGCATTCAGCATTTTCAGAAATTGGAAAAAAAAATTGCAAGGACTGGAACAGTAGAAAGACAAGACCAGCAGCAGTGCTTCTTTCAGCTCTGCACTGTTCCTACAGAGCACATACCAAAAACCCATAAAGAACAAGAAATAAACAAAAAGACAACCTAAGGCCTGTCTGGCAGGCTTTTCTGACCTCATCAACTGGCAGCCAACTGGCATCCCCAGAAGACCTACAAATAATCCAAGAAATACCAGGTGGGCCACAGAACACAGTCAGGAATGCAAATGAGCCAAATGATTAGGCTGCACTCACAAAATTTTAATTGTGGTATGGTCTTTTTTTCCAGCCCAGGATAGATTCAACCACCCTGGGCAAGCAGTAGGTGTAGCATTCATTGTAAAACCTCTTCCCTTAGTCTGACTTCGGATGTAATTAACGATCTACAGATGTAATTAACAATCAACATCTTTTCATCAAATCAGCCTTCTTTTTCATTTTAATTTCACATGACCAAGTTCTCACACATGCCTCCATTCAACATAGGAAAAGATATGCTCAGGTCCTGTTCTTGTACTTGCCTGCAGGTCACAGGTGAAGAGAGTTGCTCCCTTAGCCTTGGAAACTGCTGTGATCTGTTGAAATGTCAACAGGTCATGAACATAAATGCTGTTTTCTGTTTGGGAAAAGACAGCAAAATTATTCTTCTACCATAAAAGAATTAAGTTAAAATTCCACCATCTTTCTCAAACCGCTTTCAAAATTGAAAATAGACAATTATTACATCTTAAAAACAAAGGATGAAGATTTTCAGAAACAATTGTGCAAACATTTCTTACTGCCTTGCTGAATCAAAGGTAACTGTTGCAAATTTATTTATACCATGCTTTTCTTCCCAAAGGGCACCCAAAGCAACATATAACATTGTTTGCCTCCTCCATTTCATCCTCACAACAATCATTCTGTAAGGTAGGTTAGGCCGGGACTGTATGATAGGCCCAAGATTACCCAGAAAGGCTTCGTGGCAGAACAGGTATTCAAATCTGTGTCCAGCGCCTGTTCTCACACTCCAACCTTTTTGAGCCTGAGGGTACCTTTGGAATTCTGACACAGGGCGGTGGGTGCAACCACAAAATGGCTGCTAGGAGAAGTGAAGCCAATGATAAAATATCAGGGAGTGAAGTCATGCATCACCCTAATTATAACTCTTAAAAATTTCAGGCAGAAGCTCTGTTTAACAGGATAGCTTTTAAAATGAACATATTGATTTAAATATTGTCTTGCATACACAGCTTCATTGAAGGTAAGATCCGTAAGCATGGTGGCAGGTGCTGCCAAGGAACTTTAAAGAAAATCTGTACAACCAACCAGATCTCCAATGGCCAATCAGAAGCCCTGCTAAGCAAAATCACCACCTGCCCCTCATTTTCTAAAAACACTTATTGAGTGCCAGGAAACGTGTTGGCAGCTGCCATGGCTTTCACATGCTCCACGTTGGGCAATCCTGCTCTAACCACTAGAGAACACTGCTTCTCAAAACTGTGGTTAAATTATTCAGTTGCCAAAGAGAATACTTGTTTGTGGGCTAAATGATGAAAAAGTGCTATGAACTGCTAGATACTATTTTCTTCAAGAAATCAGATATAGTTTGTTTTAAGAGCTCATTTTAAAGTTATTTAATAAAATAGCTTTTAAAAAATCCAGGTACCAAACAGGTAATTGTGATACAATTTCCTATACCAGGATGCACAAAAATGTTCCACATATGCTGGAAGAAAATTATAAAGAAAAAGGTTGCAAAGAAAAAGATGCAACATAAAACAGTAAAACAGAAAATCATGCTCAGCCAACCAAATGACTCCTTGCCTCAGAACAGAAGTGGCTCAAAACTGGAATAGTTATTTTACTTACCTAACAAACTAACCAAAATCTTGAACTGGGACACAACATGAATCTAAAAAAGAAATATTGTAAATGAGCTGCATTCAAAGCTTTGCTAGTTATTAAATTTAGAAGGGAATTGAAACATCTGACTTTTATGTAGACTTCCTATTTCCTCCTAAGTGATCCTGGCTGGTAGCCATAAAATACATGATAAAGTGATTAGACCAGCAGGATGGAAAAATTTACAAAACACACATTTCTGTTATTTTTCACAAAGGGGCTCTTTCCTTTGTCCTTGCAGACTGGCTTTCTTTTCTCCAAACTGTAGACGGAACTATATCTTGTATCTCTTGGAGACACTTTTGAATGGACAGATGGCTAGAAGGAAAGGCGTTTTTTTTTTTTTAATCCACTGTATCCCTCACTGGTCTTTCACTGAACCTGATGACACCCCCAGATGTTTTTATCTTCTAAAAGTAGGGAGTGAGGGGGTCATCACTAAACTGCGTAGTGTGTTGTTTCACACTCAGGACAGTTCCATATGTTACTTTAATGCTGGCTTTTTTTGAGGCAATTGTAACAAAAACTCTTAGAAACCAAGGTCAACCACACAACTACTACAAGGGTCAGTTGATCCCAGTCAAATGACACCTGGCCTTCAGGTAAATGTGTCCTATGCCAGAATCTTAACTGCACCCAAAACTACCACACCCACCTGCTGAATCTTCTTTGAGAAGTTCTTGTGTGATTTCTCTAGTTTCACTTCAAACCTGTTGCAACCTACCAAATAGCAAAGGGAATTTAGACTAAATATATACGTTTCAAATTTACATCCAACATGTTTTTTTTTAATCAACCAAGGCAAAATTTCCTATAAAGTTCTTTTATCAGTTTAGAGGAGCTGCAAGTCTCACAGGTCCACCTGAGGATTGTAAGAAATTGAGCAACTGCACATTACAGCACCAGTAAACCAGGCTGCAGCCTTTTGATCTTATTATCAGCTAATTAACAAAAGATTTTTTAAAAAAAATCAATTCTAGCAAAAAAAAAAAGCCCCCAGCACCCTTTATCTAGGCCAAATACCAGCAAATCCAATCTCTACAAAGCACAAATAAAAACACTTCACCATAAGGGTTTAAAGGAGAGTGATGGATACAAACTTACAGCCACTTTCTGATGTCGCAACCTCTCCTGATGTTGATGCAAAAGGGGGAGAAATTTACCAAGTGAGACAAGAGCAACTCAAAACCAGTATGATTTGTCTGGAATAGATAGGCTAAGGTGATGATAAAATTAATTCCTCTTGAGATTCTCAAAGAATCTCACCTCCCAACAAAACTAGAGCAATGAGGTTTCTATAAGGAAGCACTGATGTTATCCAAAAGAGGAATGAACTGCAACCTCACTCTCCGTTTCTGTAAGTTTTCCGAGGAAAGACTTAGTATGCCATTTCCCAACTGGTGCTCAACATACCCTACTCCATCAGTTGCATTCATCAGCATCTTGAAACTTAGTTATGTGCAACAGCATTTTCATACAGTCCAATTTATTTCTCTTATTGTTCCATACTCTCCCCTGCCTTTTTGTCTTTCCCTTATCTCCCCATCTTCCTTTTCAAAATGTAAGCTATAAATTTAGACAGATCAATGAAAGGATCCATGAAAGCAATCCACAGTGTAAAAATGTATGTTACCATGTACCAAAAACAGTTCTTTTCCAAATGATTTTTCAAAACAAATTAATCAGAACTATTATGTTAGGATGTTCTCACAAGACCACTTTACTGACATTGAGAATACAAGTCACTTTACAGCAATTCTTTTACCTCAGAAATGGTTAAATGAATGTTGAATTCAACTAGTCTTAGAAAAACACACACTGAATCTTGACTTAGGATAACATAAGGACAATATCTAAGAAATATGACTGCTAGGTGCAGGTGTGGTCAGTAATGCAATAGGGCGCTGGCTTTCCCATTCTAAATCACTTCACAGTATGACATTTTATACCCAATTCTAATACACTGCGAAGCCCCATAAACCAAATGGAAGAGCATACACTTGAGTTGGTATGTTTAAAGCACAGATCCCTTTTATGTATACCAGATACCAAAATGAAATAAAGAAAAGGCTGAACTTCATGCTAAATTGCTCTCCAACTGGCAACCTCAGGCAACAAGCAGACCAGTCATTGAAGATAAATCTCTCAAATCTCCCTCTTACCACAGTGTAGAGCAGCAGGGTATGAGTGAATACAATTGTTATTAAGGACATGCTAAGTATACATTTTTATTAAGGACATGCCATGAGGGGAATGGGCTAAGCCACTTGATCAATGCCATGGCCTTAATCCCAAACTATCACACCTGAATGTGCAGCTGCTTTTGAATAAAACAGGTGATATCAGGAGACCTGATCACACATCAGCTGCATGTTGTGTAGTCAAACACTAAACTCAGGAGACCTGTGTTATGCCATTGGGCTGGTTATTATGATTCAATTGTATATACTGTGAACCTACGCATGGAGCGCTATCACTTCCAAACAACTGTTGAACTAGTTGAAACACAAGAGCTACACAATCAAAATTTGGGTTTTTAGAATTCCTTATTTTCATGAGAAAAGCCATGGCTTATATGTCTGTAAAATTAGAAATGCTATTTGGATCGTATTCCCACATTAATACTATCCTTCAGCACTTATGGCACCCAAGTGAGTCTGAGGCTTGTGCGTGCACCCCACCACCATGTGCACAAAAGGAAACTGAATAACCCAATCCTTAGATTTAATTCAGCAAAATTGCTCTAAGCCATCAAGTCACCGAAAAGCTAGAATACAGCAATGTTTGGCTAAATCTTGACGAACTTACCTATTTCTTTTCGAATTGTGTAAAGGAGAAGATGCCCTTGTTTTGTCCCAACTAGAAGCCATTCCTCTGCAAAGAGAACGAACATTTTATCTGTACCAGTAAGATCCTGCTTCTTTCATTCAATCCCTACAAATAGTTCTAAAGTAGCAGCCATTTGTGCCCCATTGTCCCCTTAGGCACTTGTGGAGTATATGGACAATTCCATCCACTTTTTATACAAAGTGTTTGCAGAACTCCGTTCTGTGGGTTTCAATGGAACTTACTTCAAAGTATGCTCAATTAGGAATCCTCTGGCTTTCATGTAAAATGTTTTCCCTCATCATTTTCAAGAGCAACATGAGGAAAAGATGAAAGCACTGCAGCTGAAGTCACAGTAATGCACTGGTGTCATCTCAGTGTTATCTACTCATCTTATTTATGGTGGCTGAAACGCAGAACTGTTGTTTGATGCAGAGAAGGGTAGAAGGTAAAAGTTCGGTCCAGACTACATTTTCTATCACTGTCCCCCACCACTACCACTGCAGCCCCCTGCAGCCCCCCCCCCCCCCGCTTCCACTGCAGCTCCAGGGTGACAGGCACCCTGAGGAACGACATGGGGGTGGGGGCAATCTGCTGCAGTGGGAAGGAGAAATTGATGTAAGTTGCCACTTAAGTTTGGATCCAACCCATAATCAGAAGGAGCCTATTCACAATCTCTAGAAAGTAGCTACTGAAAGTGAAATATCAAATTAAGTAAATGGTTATCAATTTTACTATACTTATAGAACATGCTGAAGACTAACAGTGCAATCCTATGCAGAGTTACTCCAGTCTAAGACCATTGAAGTCAATGGCCTTAGACTGGAGTAACTCTCCATAGGATTGCACTGTAAAATAAGGAGCTAATACCACCATCCTTTTCCCAAACGTTTCCTGAGTATTTAGGTAAGACAACTTAACTAAATGAACAGACATTGATCTGGTTCTAGATACACAAGTCTCATTCAACAGATTCATTCTCTATTTAGCAAGATGTCCAAGTTTGTTCACTGTTTGATGTTAATAATGTATGCATTCAGATTGTAGGTTTCCAAAAATCCTTTCAGAAATCAGGTCAATTGCATCTCCAAAACGCCCCTCCCAACCATATATTTGATTTTAATTGAGTCAGCACAGTATTCCACTGCCAATTTATGGCTATGTGGACCATGAAATATTACCGTCAACTATATCCTGCGTCTTTTTTTCCAAAGCACATAATGAAGTGTATTTAAAATGTAATTAACTGTATACGTGGAAAACACATCCAAGTAGTGAAAAAACCCCACAAGAAGCATATATGTTATCACCTACTGTACCATATGCACACATTATAAAGCTGTGGCTCACCACAGCTTCTGTGAATGTATGGACACAGCGAAACAGACATGTGGACAATCAGTATATCTAAAAATCTACCAGCTTTTATGCTTTTTATCCTACTCAGAAATGCTTCCCATACAGGAAATCCTTAATGTCTGATACGGCACTATGTCTCATCTCTTCCTTCAAACAGATCCAGAGTTACATACCCTCCCTGTTCAATCCCGTATTTAAGTGGTCTCAATCTACTTATGTTCATGTTTACATAACCTTAAGAGAATTTTAAGGAAAAAAAATTCATAGGCATTTTCTTCTCTGCACTGATACAGTAGATTACAGCAAACTCACTAGTTTTAGTCTACATAGGTTCCCACATCAAGCATTATGAATTTCAAATGCATCACACATTACAAAATTCCTACTTAAGCAGGTGATGAGTAGAGCGACTATGTTGCCTTACGTACTATCTGTTGTCTTAAATATGTACTCCTATGAGCTACCTGTGCTTCATGTGGTCCAATGTCAGCCCTAGAATTGCTTATGTTCTGTTTCAGCATTTCTTCAACTCTGTATTGGATTCTTACTAATGCTATGTCATTGTAAACTTGTGTTTATTTACCCTGTGGCATTGTTCATGGAAATATCCTTGAAATTGACTGTACTGTTCTCACACTGCGTAATCTGCCTTGAGTCTCAGTGACATAAATAAAATAAACAAATAAAATAAATAGGCAGATCCAGTATAGTCACGATGATCAATTATATTTATATAAATTGGCATGTATCTTTGAATTTCCTCTCCAGACCTCTCTCCTCATTAAAAAAAACCTAAAATAATGAACAATGAGCAATGCTCTTACTCAGATTTAATAAAATAATATCCAATGTTTAAAAGTGAACCTCTCTCAACCTACCTGAACAACCTTGTGAAGTGATGGGGCGGGGGGAGGTTGTTCTGGAGGTATCAATATTAATGACAGAAAAAGACAAGGCTGAAAAGGGGTTAAAATGGATATTATATGATGTTAGCCTGTTGTGTGAAGTCCAAGATTTATGAACTCTTTAACTGTTCATAAGACAAATATAGGAATCATCCTGCCTAAAAATTTTCATATGATTCATATTCTTGCATACAGTATTTTGTATCCTGTGTACCTCAGAAGTCTACGGATCTTCATTTTTCCACCACAAGTCAACCCCATTATTTTGTAAAACTTCCAAAGAACATTCACTTAAACAGGATCTGTACTTCAGGATCTACTCTCAAGTGTGGCTCCTACAAGCACATTCATCACATTTTTTTCAGACATTATCATCCTTCAAGCATCTTCTGTAACATTTTATGAAGTCCTAACAAAGCAACCACACACATAAAAAGGCAAAGACGGGATCAATAAATATTCAAATGACCAAGAGGGGCAACTCACAAGTGTGAGGTGGGCTCCATTTTAGATTAACCCTTTTCATACACTCTTCTCAAACTGTAACAGTCCACAAATACTCATTTAACTTTATACCTTGGAATCACTTAAAAGTGCAGCCCCACTACAAATGTCTCTATCCAAATTCCCCGGTGATGCAGTATAGGTTTCAAGCTGCTGCCTGATGGCTGTGGTCAATTGACTGAAAGTGAACAAACTGGAGCTGAACCCAGACAAGACAGAAGTAATGCTGGTTGTGAAGGCAGAGATATTGAAGGATATTGTACTCCCCACCTTTAATATGGTTTAGTTGACTCTTGCAGACTCTGTTAAGAGCCTAGGGGTTATATTGGATCCAGCATTGCTACTAGAAAAGCAAGTTAATACAGCTGCAAAAATGCCTACAAACTCAGACTAGCCCAGAAGATAGCCTCCTACCTTGACACAGCTGATCTGGCCACCTGGATTCATGCCATGGTAACATTGAGACTAGGCTACTGTAATGCACTCTGCAGAGGTCTCCCCCAAAGTCAGCAATTCCAGTTGGTGCAGAACACTGCAGCTCAATTATTACTAGGAGTTAGGCAGAGTATGCATATTACTCCTGTTTTGCAGTCACTCCATTGGCTACCCATCAGTTACTGGGCTCAGTTCAAAGTTTTGGCTATCACATACAATATGAGGACCTTGGTTCCTCATATACATGGGCCTACCTCTTTCCCTATGCTCTGCTATGGCAGCTTCGCTCATTCAAACAAGGCTTTCTGCAGGTACCACTCTGCACATGGGCAAAATCAACAGTTGCTTGTACACATGCATTCCCTACAGTGTCCCTACCTTATGAAATGGGCTGCCTAAAAATCCCAGGAAGGTTCCCACTCTCCTGGTTTTCCCCAAACTGTACAAAACCAAATTCTTCAAGAGGGTGTTTTTTTTACACTGGTAATAGCTAGTACTCTAAGGAAATGATTCAAAGGAAACAGTTCAAAGACGTTTTGATAAAAGGACTGTAGACTATGCTAGCATGCACTGTCTGTTACTGTTAAGTATGTGGGGTTGCTTCCATAATTGTTTACTGTCATGTAAAGTTGCTTATGTTTGTTTCAGCTCTGTATTGGATTTCTGCTGGTTTTCAATTTTTTGCAACCTATACCCTATTGTAATCTTTATCAAATGTTCCAGCTGTTGATTGCATTAACTTACACTGTGTAATCCACCTTGAGTCTCTGTGAAAAAGGCAGACTATAAATAAAGTAAATAAAAGATAATAAAAATATTACACTTTTTTTGACCCACCTATCTAATATATGATGGAAAATCAAACATCTGCTAGTCCAAAGCAGGATACATCTGGGATTCACCACTGATCGTGATCACTAGGCATACATACTACCTAGCATCTCCACATGTTTACAGACACTGTATCACAGGACACAAGTCCCTGCTTACAAACACAAGCACATTTGTCACACAAAATGTGACGGCACCTTGAATGTGCATACGGTATTCAAAATCCCTCGATCTGAAACCGATAAAACGTGCGCTTGTCATTAGGAAAAGAAAAAACGGTAGTTTTGTTCGAACTTTTCTGATGCATGCTGACGGATGAACCAGGGGCACTCAATCCACTTTAGTGACTACAAGGACTAGTTAATAGATGGCAATTCTTCCAGATAAACTATCACGTTGCAAAAGGAGGTCATGGAACTCATTTAATAAATCAGGAAGAACGAGGGGCAGGCAAGAGAAACAAGTCAGGAAGCGGCGCCCTTGCAAAGGATTGGCCTCCCCCAAGAGCCTCTGGAACGGGGCGCCCGGCACCCGACGAGCCCCTCACTCACCCCACGCAGCCACGCAATCGATCTGCAGCGGCAGCTTTTCCAGAATCTGCACTGGCTCGAAGGCGTCGTGCATGATGGCGGCCAGCCAGGTCCAGGCAGCCCCCTCGGCCCACTCAGGAGGACTCGTAGACCTCAGCCTGGACCCAGCCGCGGCAGCCACTTCCGCGCAGCCCAGGCCTGCCGTAATGCTTCCGGCTGCCTCTTCACTTCCGCGGCCAGGCTCCACCTTCAAGAAGCCCTCGGAGCCAGGCCTCTTCCACCAACGTCGCCCGCCCGCCTGGCTTTCCCCCGCCTTTTAATGGTTCTTCCGTGGGTGGCAAGCTGGCCAGGTTTTATCCACTGCTTTATAGCATTATCCTTTATAACGTCATCAGGCTTTCAGAAATACGAACACAAGAATACCTCGTGCACTACCCGCCCCCCCTCCTCTATATCTGACCAGTTTCTCTTTTTGCCCTCCATGCATCTGACGAAGAGAACTGTGATTCTCGAAAGCTTATGCTACAATAAAATTGGTTAGTCTTAAAGGTGCTACTGGACTCTTTTTAATTTTACATGACCTTCTGAGACTCCTGTTTTTCTCTATCTACCCATCCCAGTCAAAAATCGTCAGCTGACGGTGTGGGCTCTAGGGCAGGCCGTTCACAGTAAATCGAGGGCCCAATTAAGATCTAATTTTGGGTTCAAAAATAAGTGCTCTTTCGGAGAAGGCTGCCCCTAGAAGATCAGAGATCCAGAATCTGAGGAGAAACGAATAGTGGAATTTCACAGGGCAATCCTAATCAGTGACACCCTTCTAAATCCGCTAACTGCTGGTAACTAGATTCAAGATGATAACCATTTCAAATGTCTGACCCACTTAACATATACATTCAAAATTAGCGAAAGCTGGTTGAAACCATTCCTCTTTGTCAAGGCAGTTGTCAAAGAAGATACACAGCATTCCTTTTTACTCATCTTTAATCTCTATAGTGTTAAATGTGTACTTGGTAATAAACTTGATGCCATACAACGAGGCTTTCTTCCTATTTAAATTCGGTGTTAGTCTAGACAATGGATTGATGCTTAAGCTTGGGCAGAGTAACTGTTCTCTCCACCACAAGAAAAATTGTGAGTGGGGGGAGAGTTAGCATCTGGTAGACACCAAGATGGGGGAATCCCAACTATATTGGCTATTAAACCTGTTAAAAAACATAGGTAATCTATTCAGGGACACAACATCAGGGTTGCCATACTGGTGGATCTTTTTTTGGCTGGGTCATCAAAAGTACAGTACTTGTGCAAACTTTTTCTTCTACCACATAGGCTTTTATGTTGAACTGAGTAATTGCAGTTGGGTACTATTTAAACCTGAAGCATGGTTGACCCAAGTGAACAAAATGAAGTTAGATAATCTAACTAAAGTCTCATATTCTGTTTAGATGATCTTTGTGGCTGGAGTACCAAACTATGTGCTTTTCCTGATTCTTTTAAAGAACTTGTATTGATCAGAATCATTCAAATTAGCTCCAAGTTGGAGACTGGTTGTAATAATATTCCAGGCAACAGTTGCATCTACTGTACATACTGACTGTGATTATATCAACTTCATACCGCGTTGAATGTCTAAAAGATCTTGGGCATTCTGAAAGCCACTACTGGCACTTTTGATTCATATCCCCCTTGGTTATTGAAATAAGGTAAGCAGCAGATTAGTAAGACCCTTGTATCCATGATAAATCAGTAAGTGATCCAGATCATTTTCCCTCACAAACTAAAGGGGGCTTGTTATTCATCCATTACTTAAAAAAAAACGCTAGAGAAGAATTTTGTGGCCCGTTATCACCTAGTCTCTAACCTGCCCTTTCTGGGCAGGATAATTGAAAGTAGAAAAAGGGAACCTCCAAGCCTTCCTGGCTGGCCCATCTACTCTAGACCCTTTAAATCAGGTTTCAGACCTGGTTATGGAACTGAGATGGTGTTCATAGCTTTAGCTTATTATCTCTATCGGAACCTAGACAAGGGGTGTGCTTCTCTGTTGGATCTATTTGCAACCTTTAACATGGTGGATCATGCCATCCTGCTGAGACAACCGGATTCAGGAGAAATCAAGGGATGAACTACAGAATGGCTTAAATTGTTCCTTATGAACAGAACTCATAGGGCTGCTGTCAGGCGTAGAACCTGTCTGTAGAGTTCCACAAGGCTGTTCAATCTCTATGTAAAGCCCCCGGAGAGATCATTTGCCGTTTTGGAGCTGGCAGCCATCAATTTGCTGACACCACTCAGCTCTGTATTTCTTTGTCTAGACTACCTGAACCAATGCCTAGTTTATCACAATGCCTAGTAAATCACAATGCCTGTGATTAAATGGATAAGATTGAACAAAATGAAACTGAATCCTGACAAAGGCAATACTGGTTGGGAAAGCTGAAGTTTCAGAGGATATTGCACACCCTACAAGTGATGGGGTTAATGTGACCCTTGTAACAGTTAAGAGTCTGTGGGCTATTCTAGACCCAGCATCTTTGCTAGAGAAGCAAGTTAATTCAGTTCCCAAAAAATGCTTTATCTGGAAGTGGGACCAACTTAGAACTGCCCCAGACTTAACCAAAAGTTACAGGATGTCCACTTGGGAGCCAGAAGACAGTGGCAACATGGAGAAATACTGGAACAGAAGCAACACAGTAGGGGCTTTTTAAGGTCCCAACTCAACCACAGCCAAGCTAGCCAGGACAACAGCAGTACTAAGTGCTACATCAGCAGTAACACAGTTTAGGCCTTTTAACACCCCACTTCAGTCACTGCCAACAGCTGCTGGCAGTTTAGTCCAGTTAGGACAATGGGAGAGAAAGAAGAGGCTGCAGGTGCTGCCCAAGATTCCCTTGAGGTCTCACAAGACTGCTAATTTTCATGATACTTCAGGGGAATTGACTGAGCATGTGCAGCCTCCTGCACTAGCTATATAAGAGGCTTAGAAAGAACCCAGTGAGGTGGATAAGTTCTCTCTCTCCCTCTCCAGGCTGTGCAGGAGAGACCCAGTGGAGAAGCAGATGAACCACATGCTGCAAACCCCCTTCTCTTTTCCAGTTCTGAGACTCTGCAAGCCCAAGCAGAACAAAAAAAAGGTGAGATGGATACAGGAGCTGCTAAAGGCAGGGGTATGGATGCCCCTGAATAGACATGGGCACGATCTGAATTACGATTTCAAAAAAACCCCGATTTTGGCGTTTGCGCCATCGTGACTCAACTAATCAGTTCCGTCCATGGCAACCGATCCAACAGTCGGGGGTTTGCTTGTTCGGGACTTGATCAGATGTATCGGTTTCTGTTCGGAATTGCAGACACTGGCACCAGTAATTTATTCCCGGGGCAACGGAGCCAGGGGAATGAGCTGTGTTTGTCCTCCTTCTGTCGCCCTTGAAACACGAATGGAAGCCCAGCTTTCCTTGATTAGCAGGCTTCCTTCCAACCACAGAGCAGCAACCCAGGGGAGGGAGGGGGAAGGGGGTGTTCTGAAGCCATGGGCACAAAGGAAAGGCAAAAGGCAGCGCGTGAGGCTGGGAGGCCGCCCGTGCCGTTCGTCTTTCCCCAGGACAAGGTGCGTGTGGGCAAGCCAGCTGCCCCTTGTCCTGGGGAAAGGCAAAAGGCAGTGCGGGTGGCTGGGAGGCTGCCTGCGTCGTTTGTCTTTCCCCAGGACAAGGGGCACGTGGGCAAGCCAGCTGCCCCTTGTCCTGGGGAAAGGCAAAAGGCAGCGCGGGAGGCTGGGAGGGCGCCTGTGCCGTTTGCCTTTCCCCAGGACAAGGGGCGGCAGGCAAGTCGGCCGCCCCTTGTCTTGCGGGGCAGCTGAACGGTGCGGGCAGCCACCAAGCCACTTGTGCTGCCGCCAGCTCCGCAGCGCACCAGGACAGCCAGCTTGCTGTGTGGGCGGGGGAGGTGACCCAGGAGCGCGTGCGCGCACGTGCAAGATCCTGACTACGGTTGCCCTGGGCGCTAGCAACCGTAGATCCGGCCCTGGGAATGTCCCCTCCCTGAGGGGAGGCGGCTCGTTGCCGGGTTAAAAACTTCCCCCCCTTACTCTAAGTGTGTGTGTGTGAATGTCTCCTCCCTCCCTGAAGGGAGGTGGCTCATCGCCGCCTCCCCCTGCCCGCCGGGCCTGGCAGCCACTGCCACCAACCACTGTTCCTATATCGCTGGAAACAGCGGGGCGCCCTCCCACTTTGGCCTTCCCGATTCCGGATCGGAAATGGGACTTGATCGGTTAGAATCGGTGGCCTGGGTTCGGCAGCGGCCCGGATCCATGAACGGCTTAATCGGTATTTTTGGGGGGATCATGCCCAGCTCTACCCCTGAACCTCACATACTTTCTTCTATCTTTACTTAGCCTGGATGATGTCTCTCTACTTTTACCCAGCCAATGTACCCACTTGGTTACATGCAACAGTAATATCAAGGCTAGACTATTATAATGAGCTCTACAGGGGTATGCCCTAGAAGTCACCTTGGAAACTCCAGGTTGTGCAGAAGATCTTGGCTTGTTTACTATTAAGAGTGGGGCAAAGTATGCATATTACATTAATTCTATAGTCACTTCATTGGTTACCAATTATTTCCCAAACTGAAGGTGCTTCTTCTCCTATACAAAGGCCTTAATAGCAAATAATTCATTTATCTACAGGACCACCTTTCTCAATATGGTCCACTTAAACAGTTTTGCTGATCTGAGAAAAATCTCCTGAAGGAGCCACCCTACAAAAGGGTAAAGACAACAGTGGTCCATACCCAAGCTTTCCACTAGTTCCCCAACCTAGTGGAACAGCCTGCCTGATGAGGTAAGGAAGATTCCCACGCTCTGATCTTCTTGCATAATGTGTGAAACAGAAATGATCAAGAGGACATTTTCATGGAACAGAGATTCTACAGGAAAGATGCTTTTTATTTAGATATTTTTATTTAATTGTTGTGAAACTTTTAAGCAACTTTTTCTTCTTCTTTATACTGCATTAGTCACTGGATGTATTATACTGTCTGCACTTCAATATTTCTCAGATCGTGAAATCCATTTATACAATTATTCGTCAGATTGTGAAATTCAATTTATGCAATGTATGGTGGTAGAGTGTTCTCATCTGAGTTGACTTGTGGTGATCTCTGGTGGGGTTTTCATGGCAAGAAACTAACAGAGGTGGTTTGCCATTGCCTGCCTCTGCAACCCTGGTCTTTGTTGGTTTCCCATCCAATTACTAACCAATGTCGACCCTGCTTAGATTCTGAGATCTAACGAGATTAGGCTCACCTGGGCTATCCAGGTCAGGGCATGCAATGTATTACACTGTTTTATTCCATTATTCTTTGATTTGTATAATCTAGTTATATTACATTGTATACTGCTTGAGGTGCACTTTTCGCATTGTCTTTGTAATCTCTCTTGAGTCTCTACAAGGAAAGGCAATCAATAAATGAAATAAAAATAAACCCTAGTGGAAGAAAAAAATGTGTCACAAATTTGAAAGCGAAACTTAAAATCAGAAAGATACACTTAACGGTTAACTTCTACCACTTTAAGAAAAAAAGAACTTTATTTTATACAGAACAAAAATTTACAACTTAGACCAAATCAAATGAAAAAAGTGCCTGTAAAATTAAAGGAAATCAATCCCATTACCAAACCACTTATACATACAGTTAAAACTAATTTGGAATGCAGAATTTAAGCACTGGAACTTCTAAATCTCAGTCAAAATCCAAAATTTCAAAATAATTTAAATTTTTAACTAGAACATGATTTTCATATATGCTCCAGGTGTTGCTGGAGAGATTAATATACCAGATACTGGGGATAAAACTCAAATTTCGGCATCCAAATTTGAAAATTTCAGATTCAAACACTATCTGCCCATTACTTCCTAGAACTCTTCCAGAACTGAAATATCCCAAAACGATCATATTTATTCCTGGAGAACACTAGGATAAACTGAAATTGTTCCTTTGGTAATCCTTTAATATCATTCCAAGGGCAAATTCCATTTTCTGAGAAGTCTCCCTCACAAACTTCTGTGGTATTTCCCCATAAAATACATTTAAAATGTGCAGTCATGGACAGCTCATGAGGAATCTGGGGCTTCAGGGGGAGAATTAACTGGGATGGGATTGAATAGGGTAAATGGTGTTCAGGGAATGTGTGACAGGATTCACTGGGCCTTTTTGGTGGGGAGGGGGAAAGGTTGTCAGGTGCTACATGGGATAAGGGAGTGCATGTACAGAAACTGTGCTTGTTTGGTTATTTAGAGAGCTGCTTATTTGAGAACTGCAAAGGGACAACGGATATTCAGATCACATTTACATGAAGAGCATGTGCAAATCAAGGACAGATGAGTCTTATGTATGCAATAATTCAGAGTAGGCCTCCACAAACACAGCTCGCTGAGGGGCTGGATAACACCCCCCCCTTTTTTCTTTTTTTTTGCTGTCTACTTGAGATGTCAAAAACAGAATATGTTATCAAGCACTTGGCAAACCATGATAAAAGGCAAGTGGGTGAGTTGTACAGGACCAGTTTAGTTTGACTGAAGTGAATTTGTGAGACTATGCCATAGATTCCAAAACCATACTGCAAAGGAAGGATAGGCATGGAGCTGGTCAAGGATAGTGAATAGGTGCTGGGGTGTTTCATTAAATCACATATTGCTCTGATTTGGTTAACTGCTCATGCTCACACCCCATTTCCAGCGATAAGATACCAGAATATACATTAAGAGTTCAGTAATCGCTTCCAAGTAAAATTTAAAAATTTTAAAAAATCATACACCGTAGTGTGAATAAAATTGCACTTGATTTTGCTAAAACCATTAGGAATCATAACTTTGCCAAATACTTCCCTTGTGACACATGTTGACTACTTTCTGTAAGCAAAAACTCCTCTTCCAATCCAAAGCTCCCTCCCTTTCCCAAGCTAATATCGCAGTCTTCAATCAACAACTGCTGTATCCAAGAAAAATGAAAGGCACTGACCCTGATTTACAGTTTCTAGCAGGTTGCATACACACTACTGTGTGCAAGAAACTTGTGTAGAGACGGTTGATGTTGCCAGCTCTGGCAGTGCAATCCTCAGTGGGGAGCAGAGGAGAGATGGGACTCAATCTCTCCCTCCCCTACCTACAGCCCCAAATGCTGCATGCAAGATTTACTGCCATGTGCAGTTCCTTCTCATGTGTACAGATTTCTGGCAACTGTCTGCATGCCAAAGCCTACTTTGGTGCATGGATCACCCTTACTGGTTTGGGAAGAAACCATCCATAACCCCTTTCCTGCCTCTTCTTTGTTTAAAATGTGTGGAATTTAGCTGTAATATTGAATTAATAGTTCCTCAGGCAGTTGTAAAAGTTTTAGTTTCACTTAAATAGTTTAAAAACAACAGAACGTGCTGTAATAAAAGACATTTAAATTGTTTTAAAAAACCAATTTTCAGTAACAATTCAAATTCAAATGTTTTCCTAGATTTACCATCAAGTTTGTCATTCCCTTCCGTAGTGACCTAAGTAAAACGTTCTCTCTCTGAGAACAATGTCCAACTCCAGAGGTGAAGGTTTGCAGAACACATCAGAAGAATGCAGCACTGGAACATTCTAAGGGAGACAGAAGTTTCTCCCTTTCTCCAACTGCAGGAAGTCTTGTCCTGCAATTTTCCCCTTTCACTCCATTTTGGATCTTTCAAAATGTGTGATCATTCTTTCCTGGAAGATTTAAAACAGAGATCACAAAGGTTAACATTCCACTTCTAAAAAAATTGTTACATTATTGTTGCCTTCCTTTAAAAGTACAAGTGTTATTTAAATAACTGCTTCTTTCTTGAAGCACAGATATGCATAGATCTTGTTCTCATGTTCACTTTTGGCACGGAGAAGTCAATATAGTGATTTTTACTAGCTGTTTTCATGTGATTTGTCACCAGCTGTTTCTTCCAAATGTGCTCCTTTGTGGTCTGAGTTAAAATTATCAGATCCTAAACATTGAGAACTAAAGATTTCCACAGGTGAAAAATAGGAAATCTGAGCATATCAGTTCCTCATTTAGGAGAACTATTTGCAACACAAAAATGATGGGCAGAAATCAGTAAAGGTATTATGATGTTACTATGTTTAAAATAAGTCACAGCGTCACCATACATGTCTCAGTTAAGAAACTGCAGCATGAACTCAGCAAACAATAAAAACAATTAAAACAGCTTGTAAAAATACATATTATAAAAACAATCAAACAACAATTAACAAAACACCAAACCAATTAAAACACACAAACAGGAAGGAGGGTCATTGAGGGAACACCAAACAAAACAAATAAGTCTTCACCTGCTGGTTTATATGTTTAGGATGCATACAGCCACATTCAGAACTAGCCTACTGGAAAATATTTAAGGCATGTGTTTTCTTTCTCTCTCTCATCACCCAGACCAGCCTTAGTCTGCCTTATCTGCCTGTCCTAATTTCCTAATGTATCCGTTTCAGAACTTTCTCTTAAACTCTACCACCCTCAGTTGCCTGCCCTCAAAGAATTCTGCCCATTCTTCTTCTCCACCCTTATGTTTGGAACTGGTGCCATCACTCTCCTCCAATCCCTCTTCAGAAAACCTTTGGTTTAACCTGTTAGTCCTCATTCTCAACTAAAAAAAAAGTTTAAACATGTTTCTCTTATACTGCCCTCCTATGATTGCAGAGGGGTAGCCACACTAGCCTGTTGCAATGAAAATAACCAGGAATCATGTGACAATTCAGATTAATACTGTATATACAGTGTGTAATTAAAATCTTCGAAACATATTTATCCATGTTTATTAGTAAACTGATGCACTAACTAGAATCCTGAGAACATTTCAGTTTTAAGTGAATGAAATAATTTCCTGTCATCTAATAGAACCTGAATTGTTCCTGAAAGCTCATTTACTGACCTCATCTGAATCCAGAAGTGCCGGGAGAGCACTGCATTGGAAAGGGAAAAAAGACACACAATATTGACTGGAAGAACTAATTTTGGCAATTATTATTAGTATACATAGACAGGTGTAATGTTTTACCAAATAAGTTTCTGACTACAGTCCAAGTAAAAATTAAAGAAAACCTGTATTTGCTTAATACACTAAAAAAAGGAAGAAAATTAGCTATCATCCCTTATTCCCTCTTGACTGGCACCTCACCTTTGAGATGAGCAAGAACGACATTGGCTAGAGCAGCAAGTTAAGTGCCATCACTGCAGCAACTTATAAATCAGACTCAGAATGTACATTGGGACTGGTAACACCCCATAGGTAGAGTCCAGAACGAAGTCCACACCCAATTTTAGAATGCAATATTTCCCATATTCTAGAAATCACATTTATTTCCCATGTTTTTGTTTCAAGTACATCTGTTTTAGAGCCAAGCTATAAGTGACGTCTGACACAGGTGGACACTTGTCAGCTTACCTCAAGTTTTGATGGGAAATGTAGGTGTCCTGGTCTTACAGCTTGGCTCTCCATTTAATTGAAGTTTACAGAAACTCCACACACACACTCAGCGGACGGGAAGGGGGGCACCCGGTGAGAGCCCGACCCCTGCACTTCCCTCCCGACCACATGTTCTCCCTCCCAAAGACTGCCGCTCCGTAAACTTCAATTAAATGGAGAGCCAAGCTACAAGACCAGGACACCTACATTTCCCATCAAAACTTGAGGTAAGCTGACAAGTGTCCAACCTGTGTCAGGCGTCACTTGTAGCTTGGCTCTTATTGTCAACTACATGTACTTACACATCAGTTACTGAAGAAGGAACATTCTCTTCTACCCATTTCAGGTCATCTTCCTGCTTAAGAAGGAAAAAAAGAAATTGAGGTTGTCGCAGACCCTTGCCTGATAGAACAAAGAAAGCATGAGGATTTCTGTAAACATGTTGTTATGGTTGTAGCAAGAAATATAGAACTGTTGCTGGATTTGACCAAAAAAATCACAGATTTCTTTGTACACAAAATAAATCTTTGGAATGAGCTGAACAAACAGATCACAGGTTTGAAACAAATTATTTCCATGGGAAATTCATTCTAAGCCTAGAGGTGCTAAACTTCACACCTTAAGAGAACAAATAAAATGGGTTTGATGCAGTCATGTGAGTTTCATGTAATTAGGCCTGTGTAAGGTAGCCACACCTAAAACACCTCTGAATCTCTTGGACTTGGGTTGTGTGAGACTATCTAATCTTTTTGAAAGTGCTTTGGTGAAAAATCTTATAAATGGTATTTTATCTTTTAGATTTAAAATAGGATAAGGAATGATGTACATACTTATCTGTTTCTGATTTTGACATAAGTGTTTTTTATCGCTGTGATTCTTTTATATCTGAAAAAGGCCTTCATTGATAATTTCAAATGTGATTAGATTGATTTTAAATTAAAATCTTAGATGGCAACATTGAGTGATTCTTGGCTGAGATACAAAGTTTTCACTTGACACCTTGAATAAACAAACTGTTGACTTCGGTTCAGTCAGAGGGCTGTTAGCCTGTGATCAGACTAAAGGAGACATTGGTCTTCTCGGTACAACCCTGTGGTTTACTGGTTAACGCATTGCTTTAGAACAAAGACACCATCAGTTTCCATGTGTCTGTTTTAAAAGGAATGCTTCTCCCGTGGCTGGGATAATACTCTGCAACAAAGTTACTGAACAAATGTTCTACTTGCAAATGATACTGTACAACTACTGTCCATATCCTATATATACGGCGTTCCCCTACATTAAACACTCCATCTCTGCCAATGCTAGCTTTGCTTTCCTTGCACCACATGGTCCAGATGAGAAAAATCAAACTTACTGCTTTGTGGACTTTAGGATTTCCATTTAGTTCTTGCTTTGAACTCCTCATTTTCATTCCTTCTGCAAAGGATATCAAAAGGAAGGAAAGTGCATTCAACTTCATCACCAGGAAGAGAATGATTAAATGAAATATAAAATAGCTGATCCCCAACATTTTATCCCATCATTATGCACAGAAAAAGACAAAAAAAGACAGAAGCTAGTGAACTGGCCTCAGGGATAGGGAAGCAATTTCTGGGAGAGAAGAGAGGCAATGTTATCCCTCAGACCACCACTGCTGATCAACTGACCTGTGAGAATCTGAAGGTCAGGCTCCACTCTGCTCCTGCTTTGACCTGAAGCAATGGTGGCTTCTATAGCCTTAAGAAAGTTTCCCCAGACTTCCAAGCTGCTTTCGCTTGATTGGAGGAGCAAAGATTAATCTAGCAACTTGAATGGCTGAATGGAGGCCCACCAGGCAAACCTGGAGTACAGCCCTTCTCCAGCCACTCAGCACACAGGGAAGCCCACAGCCTGCCTACCACCACAGGCATGCACATGAAAGCCATAGCAACAACAGCACAAATAAGACTGACAAAAATTACGTGGGTAGTTAAATGATCTTGTCTACCTTTACACAAAGCACCTTTTTAATAAATGAAGGACAAATACCCTTTGCAATCCATCAAAAAATTAAGTTTGGAAGATGATTAAAACAGTCACAACTTCACGTGAGGAAGAGAGGACCCTGTTGTCAGAGAAAGCACCACAGCTAGCAGAATGGATCCTTAGGATCCAACTCTATGTTTTCAACTTCCATTCAAATTCCTGTGCTATATACAGGATGGTGGAGTAGCTGATAAATAAATCGTATATAGGCCCCAGAAACCTAATTAAAGGATTCCACGTTTGGGCCATTAGCAGAGTCTATCGTTTGGCATAGGAAGTGTGATTATAGGTAGTTGTGAGCTGGTTCTGCTGGCTGGTGTGTACGCAGGAGAGAAAATAACAAATCATACACTTGTTTTATATTTAGAAAAGAAATAAGAGTTATTTCTTGTAGGAACTCCATACTCTGATAGGAAAGGAGGAGAGACAGATCCTAACTACTGGTCTAGTATAAGGATGGATATGGATGCCAGGACAAGTCCTGCATCCATGCTTCCAAGACGGAGGGAGGAGAAGGAGAGAGAGATTGCCTGGAACAAAGCTGGGAAGAGGAGGAGTGAAAGGGAGGAAGTCAGGAGGAGGAAATCCTGAGAATAGTATCTACGTAACAAAGGATAGTCAGAGCAGTAAACAGAAAACAGAGTGCCCTGACCTCTCTATCTTTCTAACTCTTTGGTTTGTCCCCTTCTGAAACCTGAGGAAAGGGGACAGCGCTGAATCATCCTCTTCCAACAGTAGCATGTGAAATAAACTGTGTCACTTTAGTCCCTTGGGGCAAAAACACATGCAAGGAAATCATCCTCAGCAAAATTCTTGGAAGCATAAGAAAACATGCGACCCTGGGGAAAATAAACGGAGCCATTACCTAATTATACTGACACTGAGAGGGATCAGTGATCATGCAGAAAAGTTTATAAAGCTAATGTAGTTGCTAAATGTACTGCAACCATTTTCAGCATTACCCATTTAAGATGGTATGGTATTCATGAAGCCTAAGAATTTCCTTCTTACCAAAGCTTTCATTCAGCATTGGTTCTTTCTGTTCATCATCTTCATCTTCCTCAGCCAATGGTGAAAAAGCAAATCTTTTAAAAAGACAAAAATAAATTAAAAAATGTAACAAGTACACTAGATTCTGTGAACCTAGGCATATCAGGAGAGGGAGGCAGGAAGGGTTACATCAGTGCTTAGTTCTCACAGTCCCCTCTTACATGCCTAGGGTAATGTCGATCACCACCTTGGGGTCAGGTAGCACTTTTCCCCAGGCCAGTTTGGCTAGGGATCTTGGAGGTGTTTTGTCATCCTCTAGGCATGGAGCAGGGGTCAGTGGGGGGGGGGGGAGGTAGTTGTGAACTTCCTGCACTGTGCAGAGGATTGAACTAGATGATCCTGGAGGTCTCTTCAAACCCTATGATTCTTAACAGCTGCTCTGCCAAAAAAAACCCAACCTATAAACGTAAGCTTTCCTTAATAGTGGTCACAGGTCTAAACAGGAGGAAAAAAAGTTACTGGGTACCAAAAAAGACCAGGAAGTACAAAATTACTGAGTGCTAATTGACCTAAAGGTTGGTCTCAACAAGGTTACTCTTTTAAAATTAACATACAGTGTTCTATACCTCTGGTTGTTGGCCGATGGCCTCCAAAGAACCATGATGACAAAAAGAATCATTGAAAACAAAAGCCTCCATATGGCATCATCCACCCACAGCTCCTGCCAATCCTATTTAAAAGAAAGGTGAAATATGCAAAGAGAGAAAGAACCCATTTTCTGTAGATAAAAGCAACAACTTTCAGCAAGTACCAAGGTAGAAATCCTACAGTAAATTCATCAGTAATTCTTACCCACCATTTATATAGCAGAAACAAAATATCAGGCTGGATCCTGACTAAATTTTCCAATGGTAGACTAGAACTTTGCTGTCTCCCACCTCCCACTACAGCCCACTCATCTCCACAAAATGCTGCTGCTGTGATAGGGGACCCGGTAGAATGAGGGGGGTCTGAGGCAGAGAGAGGGAACTGGTGGAAATTGCCAGTTTAGTCTGGATCCAACCCATTTTGTGGAAGTGTCAGTTATAACATATTTTTAAAAGGAATCAAACTTACCGACTGACAATTTACTAGCCTGAATTTCACAGTGGTCCAGATGATAAAAACAACAGATGCTGATGGTTTAAAAAAATGATAAAAGCATAGCAAGTTAGACTGAGCTGCATAACTTCTCTTTAAATATTTTACATTGTAAAGTCTATTTTATTTTACTTATTACAGTTAGATCCCACCTTTTCAATCCTGGAGCTCAAGCCAGTTTACAAAGGACTACCATTAAGTCTCCAGTCTAGGTGCTAACCAGACTCAAATTTGCTTAGCTTCAGCAAAGTTGCTGGATCATGTAGCCTACAGCTATCACCCAGAGGCAAGATAGGGTTATTTTAAATAGGCTACATGAGACTAATAGCTCAGAAGGCTGGGTTTGTAATCATTTTACATTTCTTTAACCATGCACTAAAAGAAGATAAAAATGTTGGAGCACCTAGCTTCTTATTCTTCTAAAGCAAACAGGCAATATTGAGAAATGTAAATTCATTTACAGAACCCACTGGGTTCTCACAATTTCCCAGTCAGCTCAACAGATGTGTTAAGTGGCACATAAGCTTGCCTCTTACTAGGGTTTTTTATGTTTCAGCAATAGGAAAGACCTGTCCAGAACAACATGGCAAGAGTTACCAAGCCATGAAGCGTCAACATGCTTGTTTGCTTTAATGGTTTTTTAAAGTTCTCAATTAAGTATACAGGCACACTGAACTGACAGCAAGAGATGCTGCTAAATGGTCATGCGCTGACAGAATTAGAACAGATATATCAAAGAATATCTTGCTCATAGTGCCATATAAAAATTGAGCTATTCATGGGGAGAAATAATCCACTCTGTTAGTGTAACAGTGATTCAGAGCACCCAAAGACAAGACAGGGGTTTCTTCAAACTCAAGGACTCCCTGGGTATACAGAAAAACACTAGCTTGTAAAAAGACATCCCCCACCCACCAAAAAACACAACCAGATAAGGAATGAGCACTAAAGTGGCCGTATAGTTAAGGTCCATCAGTTCTTACATTCTACCACTATTATGCCTGAAAATTGCCCTCTAGAAGACAGAAATTTGATGGTTGGTTAAAAAATAAACACAGAGGGAAGCGGGGGGGGGCGGGATTCACTCACTTAAGACTCTAAGACGAGATCCTCTGGCAGGAGATAATCTGGGGCAGGGGAAATTTTCCCATCCATTTACAGAGCAATCCTAAGCAGGCCTACTTGGAAGTAAGTCCCACTTTATTCAATGAGGCTTACTCCCACTTAAGTATTCTTAGGATTGCAGCCTTAGTCTCCCTCCTGATTCCTCAAAGACCACCAAATTGTGACCTCTAAAGCTCACCTGCTATTGCCAAGATGAGAGTGTTGGTGAAATGTCGATAGAGAGAGAGCTTCACTACATTTCTCCGAAGTTTTAGCAGTTTCATTGTCTGAGTCAAACTGATGAATATGTATGGTAAGTCAAGAAAAAATAAACTTAACTATACACTGTGTACACACAGACAGTGGCATTCCATAGGAACATGTTACAGTAGCTTTCCAACAGGACTATTAAATATCAGTGGGAAGATCACCCAGTATTTCTCCATTATGCTTCTGTAAACCCTTTCTCCCAGGACTGAGTCGAATATTATGGCGCTGATTTGAATGAGACCCAAAATACTTTTGTGTGATGTTGCTCCAAAAGCAGTTATCTTTGAAACTGGGTGACAACTCTTAACTGCATGAAATATGCAGCAATGGTGTGAAGCCGCTCCATGCATTCAGGGAATCCATGTGGTGATTTTTCTAAACTATACAGTTTCAGCACAGAGCACCATCAAATGCAATTAATTTTCAGCACCTTCTACATAGGGGCTGAAAACAGAGTTACGCCACAAGAAAAACCATAATATTTCTTGGGCTTCCTTCAGAAGACTGGTTACCAAAAGTGTGATAACTATTCATTCTATCAGTACAAAACTCTTCCTACAGCAGAAATACACAGCAAGAACCCACACTTCCTGCTAGAACCCAATGACATCACTGTACTAAGAAGCACGATAATATCCATCACTTACATCCACGAGTGACTTCATCAAATTTGTCACACAAATCTTGTGAAAGTACAGCTTTCAACAATGCAGTCAGGCTTATAGGCACGCATTGTGACACATTTTTTACTCAGAAGGAATCCTATTGGATTCAATGGGGCTTTCAACCTCATAGGTGCAGTCAAATTACAGTCTTAAATAATTGTGGTTGTGAAGTAAAATATTTGAATCGTGCAAAAAATCTGCAGTGGAATGCCACCCACCATGAAAACCCAACTCCCAAGAAATTAGCACTCCAGCAAATAAGACAGTGAAGGATATCCACCAGCAAAGGGCAGTATCTAGGAAAGCCAATGGAATAAAAGCCAAGGAGGCAAGATCATTCTGTGCCTAGAGACAAAGAGAAAAAAAGCATTGAGGTCAAAGAAGATTGGAAGCAAGATACAAGACTTAAGCACCCAGTTGCCAGTTGTTATGTTACTATCAGAGATAACGAACACAGTCCCCAAAGATGTAAATATGCCTTTTCTTTGTTCAATGAAGCAAGTGGTTAGAATCAAGCCAATCAAGAGTATTTTGCAGAGAAGCTGAAAGCTACCACTTCTGGTAACTTACATTCATTCACATTGTATACACTGCCACTATAATGCCTGAAAGAACTGCTCATCATAAAACCAAGATGATTTATTTGTCTCATAGGTCAAAAAATCATTAGCATGCCAAGGATCTTGCACGCTCACTAGCTTAATGAAAATTCACTGTGCATTTATAAAGTTAAATTGGAATTTTGAAACTTCAAAAATTATTCAGTGAAATAAGGGCAAGTTATGAGCACATGCATGTTCAGTAAATAAGCCTTCTCTGTGGAATGTCTTCCCCAAACAAAAATGGTGGCTACTTGCCCAATTGAATGCAGAGGTGGCAGCTGAGCCACAATAGCAGAGCTAGTTATTTGGGAGTGGGATCCCAGGAGAGAGACAGACAGAAAGAATAACTGAGAGAGGTAGATGGAGTAAAGAAAGAGGTTCTTTAAACTGATACATTTCTGATTTTTTTTCTGTGTTGAAAAATGCTGTTCGCCCATTCTACCTGGTGAGAAAGCTAAGGAACTATTACCCTCATTAATGGAAACCTAAAGTCCACACTAGACTTGACCAAGCAGCAGCCTCATCTATTTAAACCTAGGTCTTGCCTACTAGTGTATAGAACAAGGGGTGGAAGGTATAATGTTCAGAAGAACAGATTAGGGGAATAAGCTTTCTTTACATCTGCTACTCCCCATCACCACAGCCCCACAGAAGCACTTTTCTATATAGCTGAGCTCAAATAATAGAAGTGTACTCGGCTCAGAGGGAAGAAAAATACTTGGGGTGATATTGGGGAAGAGAGGTTGGACACAGGCATCCGGAGAGGGCAGAATCAACACATACTCTTTTTGGTGTTACCCACTTACTCTTTTTGTTGTTATGATCACTCTTTGTTTTTTTTTTCTATATGACTGGAGCAAATGCAGATTTAAACACAGATTTGCCACTTTTGTGTCAAGCTTGGTCCTCTTTGGACCAAGTTATCCTCTTTGGGATAACTTTTAGTTATGGAATTTGTACTGAATTGACTTATATATCTGTAATTTCAGTCTATTTGGAACTATGTGGGCTTTCAGGTTGTTTAAATATTTTGTTTTATCTTTTGCTTTTTTCATTTTTACTGAAATTTTTAAAAGAAGAGCCCAGCCTTCTCTTGGATCCAACTATCAGAATTACCCTCTATTCAGATGTCATGGAAAAACAGAAGTTTGTCACAGCCACAAGCCTGGGTTTGTCATCTTGCTTGCCCACTCCCTCCCTTCTTCCATTGCACAAAGCACAACTGAAGACTTCCCCATTTCAAATATCTTCAAAATCCAACTTAATATGGGTACTTGAACGCTACTCTATCCAAACACCAGTATTTAGATATCAGAACAAACTGATCAAAACCAGGAAGTCTTCAATCATGCTCTGTGCGCAAGATGAGAGGAAGAGAACAGGTATGTTAAAACACAACAGGTCATGTTTTGACTATGATAAACAAATCTTTTTGCTTGTGTCATATGAATGCAACCTTAATTTACATTTAATGTATCAAAAATTCATTGCATTCAGCACTTAGACATTATGAAAAAGAGGCTTAGTAAATAAAACTTAGTAAATAAATTTAGACCATTTTCAAGCGAGAGTGCTTAACCTGAACTGATACCTAATATGGTAAATTAGTTTGGTGGTAGGCAGCATGCGCAGCCATTAGTACCAGTCTACTATGGAGAGTCCAAAATAGACTATTCCTTTACTGAAACACTGCCATGGAGGTCTACAAGAATCATACCTCATAATAACTGGACACATAATAGGGCAGGATTGTAAAAAGTTACTTGCCCATTCAGCTAGACCCATGTTCAAACTCCTTCTGCCACAGAAGCTTGCCAGATCACCTTGGACCAGTCACACACTTTCAGCCTAACCTACCTCACTGGATTGTTGTGAAGATAAAATGGAAGAGGAGAGAATGCAGCAAGTCACTTTGGGTCCCCTTTGGGGAGAAAAGTGGGAATAAATGAAGTAAATAAACAGATTTGCGATGAATCATCTCCTAGCAACCAGGCAGGGAAACATTACAGCAGCTTTTTTTCCCTTTTGGGTTACAACCAGAGTGTATGTATGGATATGGGTTGGTAAATACCTTTGTGGACTAGAGTCTTTTGTGAACTTATTTTCAAGGCTATATTAGAGAACAAAACCACAGGGAAAATGCAAGGTAGCTCAAGGGGCGTTTTCAAAACATCCTCCTACAGCAGGTTATGATGTCTTCATGATACAAATTACCAGCAGGGTTTTTTGCCAAATCAGAGCCCAGATTCTACTGCAAATAACCACTACTTCTTAGATTACTCTGACTGAGCCCAAGTCCAATTTCTTCTCCTTATCAAACAAAGAAAATAGTGCATACTGGTTATTATTCACTCTCAATATGTTCTTAAACCAAGAAAATTGAATTGTACAAATCCACACCCAACTAAAATGAAAACATTCACAGAGCGCACAATCCAGAAAAAGTAAAGCATTCTTAAGTTGAAACCGATGAAGCTTCAGCAATGAACAATTAAGATCTTCAGCTCTTTGACGTTCACAGTTCTCTGTCTAGGCCTGTTGCTTATTGGTCCTAGTACTGGTGAGTGCTGTCATTCATCCTAATTCAAGCATAAGATGGTGCTATGCTCTAAAAACAAAGCAGTACAAATGTGCAAGGATCATGCTGGTGAGATGAGAGAATGACACAAGGGCAATTTAACTAGCCTTTTGCTCTCTTTGCATATAGTTCAATGAGAAATTTCTCAGCTACATAAAAACTGCATCAAACATCTAGGATGTGGATACATTAAAAATCACACTGAAAACTTCTGAAAGGATATCCAATAAATAATACAGGAGTCAATGACAGACAATCCGAAGTTAGCCACCACAGCCATAAAGCCATGGAAAAACTGGAAAAGTACCAAAGAGAGAATCATGTGTATTGAAATACAAGGAGAAATTAAAGCAATTGCTATTTAACAAGGATCAGCATCAAAGTGAGGAGCAATAGTCACTAAGCGGCTATCAAAAATGAGAAGAACAAGCCATCCAGACATACATCATGCAAACACTCTTCCAAGGATAACCAAAGCCGTAAGTATACATAGTTAGGCAAGTATCAACTAGCCAATACAAACATAAAAATTAATACATACATATAAAATTTACAGTTCTCTTCAAACACAACAGAAGAATACTTGAATAGTATGCTATACTTTCAGATTACCAAATGATTTCCAGTAGAATATAACTACGCATTTAGAAACCTAGAACATTTTATCACATGGAAATCTATGTAAATGGGATTTTGTTTGTTTGTTTTAGCAATATCTCAATCACTTACTAAAATCCACTAGGAAAGAAAGATCCTTTAAATTTCTCTTCATTTACTGTAGACTTCTGTTCACTTCTGCACTGCAAGTTAGCTCACTTCCATTCCACACAACATAGTCTGCATTGCCTAAAATTTTTTTGGATCTGGTTGCTGGTCCCTTTTTAGAGGCACCACGGCACAGCTGTACAAGAGGCAACAAGAATGGTAACAAAATGCTGCCGAAATATAAAGAAGGAGCTGCCAAAATATAAACAAGGAGCACCTGAATGTGTGCTTCATTTTTTGAATTTGGGATGGAGTGTATGGGCACGTGCACAGATGAACATGCACACGCCAAGGAAACAGTGGAGACAACTAGAGAAAAGGTAGGGGTTTCCCACAAAATATAATTGGTAAAATGTGATTTGCATGATAGTCTATACAAAGTTTTGAAGTACAATACATTTCAACAGGGCAAACAGCTTTGAACATGTTTTTGCAGAAAAGGTGTTGGTCAGATGAACAGCAAAAAGTAAGTTCAGTTAAATTAAAAGTACTCTAGGAAATCGATTCACAGCACAACAAATCAACCACAGCTATGACTGTAAGTAGAAAACTCCACGAAATGATTACTAACCCCTGTGACTCTAAGGACTCCTTCCATGCCAGAAAATAATAAATAGAGGGCTCCAGCCACGATTACTTTGTGAAGAGTTACTCCAAGACGAGGTCTGCAAAGGGAAGAAGAGAAGTTTCAAAACAAAGTCTGTATGCAAACAGAGGAGTCTAGAGGAGTAAAGTATTTTGATAATATTGTGATGTTACATACAACAAGAATCAAATTTGCAACATACACAAAAGCAAGTCACAGCAGGTTTGGATTTGATCTTTTTTCCTTGGTCTACTACCTGCAAGTAACAAATGAAAGCATACCACGACATAATTTCAGGGAGAGTAAAAATATGTGGGGTGGCCATATTAATATGTTGATTCAAAAGATGCAACACCATAAAGGCTAACAAATTTGTATTCTAGCATGAGCTTATATGATCTGGAGCCCACTTCTTCAGATACAATGAATGAATCTTCACTGTGCACTTGTTTTATGGACTGCATAGTGACTGATGATCCATTCACTGCATTGAAAGAAATAGGCTCTTGTCCCCAAAAACTTATCCTGAAATAGAACTATGTTAGTCTTTATGGTGCCTATTTATTTTTTACAAGTGTAATTTACACTTGTAAATTACAGCATTTGGAATGCTTCATCAAAATACTACTAATAATAATAATAACTGCACTTATACCGCTCTTTTAAAGAGATTAGTGCCTCACCCAGAGCAGTGAACAAGTTAGTGTTATTATTATCCCCACAATACAGCTGGGGAGCTAGGAGGAGTGGCTTACCCAAGGCCACCTACTGAGCTAGAGGCAGTAGTGAGATTCGAAGCAGTAGAGTATGGATTTGCAGCCAAACTACTTAACCACACTGCTATAGCAGCTCTCCCAAGGTGCCACAGGAGGTCTCACCAGTAGCATGATAAATGGACCAATAGGGCTTTTTTTCTAGGAAAGGTGGTGAAACTCTCAAGAGGGGAGAAACACACAGAAGAAAAGTGTTCCTGCTTTGAAATGTCCCACTGCTTTTTTCAGCTGAGGGGGGAAAGGAGGAGGGGGTCCCTCCTCCCTCTCCCCTCAGCTGAAAAAGCTGCCAACATTTTAAAACAGTTTTTTTCAGCTGGTGGGAAGGGAATCCCCCTCCTGTCAGCTGAAAAAAACTGCTGGCTTTGAAAGCAGCAACACTTTTCTTGTGTGGCAAGAAAAGTGTTGCTGCTTTCAAATGCCCCGCTGCTTTTTTCATCTGAAAAAAGTGGACGTTTGAAAGCAGTGTTGCAGCTTTCAAGGCCTGCAGGTTTTTTCAGCTGATGGGGGATCCCCCTCCCATAAGCTAAAAAGTGGTGGGTTTTGAAAGCAACATTTTTCTTGCTCCTTTCAGCAACATTTTTCTTGCTTTGCTCTTTGCCCAAAGTTAAAGAGCTGAATGCCTTGGGCTGCACACAGGAGGAAACAGCATAAGGGAGTGAGGTCACCAGACATGCGATTACTTTCAAGAGGTGCCAGAATGCTGTTCCACTGTGTTCCGGCTGAAAAAAAGCCCCAAATATGAATAAAACAACATTTAATGACACAGAATTACAATGTATGAAACTTCAGAGACACTTACTTGACTATCCCATATCCCAGGCTCACTATGATAACAAGAGTTCGAGCAAGTGAACGCTTCAGTGCCGAAAGCAGCTCAGCTAGTATCACTGCCCCCTGGACTGTAAATAAACAAAACACAGTCAGACTGGGTTACAAACCATATTGTGTAGGATTTATCCATTACTCTACAACAACCAAAATACGCTGATTTTACTCCCAAACTTATGTTACAAGATCAAGTACTTCATTGATGAAATATTAAAATAGAAGCTATATTAAACTGTGAAAGGGGTATATGTATCTTTAGGCACATCAGATCACTTTGGAGTAAGCATGCTAAAATCATGGCCGTCATCTACATTACTCTTTTTATTACAGCAGCTCACAGGATGCAAAGTCACTTTGGAAACAGATATTCAGGTTTTCATGAGAAAATATTCCAACTGCTTTTATCTACCATAATTTTCAGTAGGATGATCTGATTGATATCACCTGCAGATAGTGACATATATGGAGAGTCTAAGGACCAAATTACATGTTACATTTTCCCTAGGGATGTCCCTGGGTCAGCTCAAGAAGTGCCATATTCAGATTGGGGGCACAGAGCACAGAGAGAGGGAGCTTAGCCCAACCTTTGAATCAGCCCCAGAGAGCTTCTATCTGTCCCACCATGGGCTCCATGTGTACTGACAGACTACATGTTATGCTTTCCCAACAGGGCAAGAAACACCCCCAGGGCTATTTCTGATAGAGAAAAAGGCATATGGAATATGTCTAAATTCCCCCTCTTCAAACAATACAGTCCTGATCCAAAACAGGGACATGCATACCTGGGAAGTGCAGATCTCCAGAACACATCTGTGAAACTGACCCAGGGATTTCTTCAGAGAAAATGTAATGTGTACTTAGGTCCTGACATGTTTTTATACTTTCATTTTTTAAAACGAAATCACTAAGAAAAGTTGTTTAAAAGTAATTCACACCCTTCTCCTTTCAAACAAACTTATTTAATGATGATTCCACATACCAGATTCTCCTTTGTAGCGGATATTCTGAAATTCTGCATAAAAGACAGCTTTCTCCAACATTCCCAGTAAGATAACTGCACCAATCCAGAACTGGATCCTTAGGAGGTCTCGCCAGTAGCAAGCTGACCAGGCAAGCCACAGAACTCCAAACAACACATATACTATACACATCACCATGAAAAACTATTAGATAGAAACAAAGACAAGTTGGAAGTTAATAGGAGCAGTACAAACCAGTGCTTCTATAGTTGCTTACATGGATTTTGCTTGCTTAGATTTTCTTAGATTTGACCACTTTTCAGAGTTCAAAGATTAGAGTTAAAATTCTAAAACAATGAAGGATTTTAGTGAATTTAACTCAGCTTGAATCTGTTTCTAGATTTTGTGACTAAATACTTTTTACTCTGAGCATATCCTTTTCTGATTCTTTCCTGGTTCTGCTTAGAAATACCCAAACTAACAGAATCAAAGTAATTCATCCAGATCTAAAGAACAATATTATTTTCTATTTACACAAAGAAAATGAAGAGAAGTTTCATTGTACTGTCACAGTTAAAGGGCAGATGGCCTAGAAAGGGCAACTTAAAAGCACTGCTTAGCAGTCACTGGCAATCACAAATATCTCCCCTATTTTCCTGTGAATCTGAAATAGCCTACAACCTCTCTAGACAGGGACTAACTCTTACAGTATAGATGTTTGCTTTTATTTTCTTCATGTATAGTCTACTTTCTCACTGAGGCTTAAGGTGGATGACACAACAATGTAATGAGAGCCATACACACACAATGAACAGAAACAAACAACCACCAGGATTAAAAATTAGAATAGTGCACGCAATCATATACTATATACAAATAAATAGTGTAACAAACAATGAAACAACACCAGATTACAAAATTAGTGAAAGTATGTATAGAAAATAAAGCAATGAAAACTACCTAACATTTCATAGAAATTAGTCACACTCTATCCTCTTTATAAAAAAGCCTTTCAGAACAATTCCATTTTACACATTCTGTGCATGGGAGCCTTTCTGACCATTTCACCAGGTGGGAGCCACAACACAGACCGCTCAGGTATGGGCAGCTGTTCATCTTACCCATTTTCAGGGTGGCACCTTCAGAAGGTTTCACTCAGATGAACACAACAATCACACCGAAGCATATCAGAAGAGGTGGTCCTGCAGATATGTGGGTCCTAGACCAATAATAGTGACTGCTGCCTGGATTAACTACCACCCCCCTCCAATGCTCCATCGGCCCACCTCCTGAGCCTGGTCCAATGTAGATGAGACTAGGAGGAATTTTCAATAGCTATGAAAAAACTCTTCACTTCACCAGCACACTATCACAACAGCTTTTTCCCTTAAACTTAAAAACTAGGTATAGCCATGTTAATTCACAGGACTAGATTGACTTACAATCATAAGCGGATAATCTGCAAGAGAGAGGTACTCATATGGTCCCCTGACTTCCACAATCACTGTCAAAAGACAACCAAAAAAGATAGCAGGGAATCAGTATTATTGTTATAAAATCTCAGTCACATAAATTCATATCATTTCATAGCATTATTTAGAAGGGTGTGCCTTACTTTTGCACTATCTGCACACCTTTTAAGAACTTGAAAATATACCACTGTTTTCCCCTTAAAATCACATCTGGTCAATTAATATAGAGATATCTCATCATTCTTCCTGAATATGCTTCCTACAGTGCAATGATCATACCCACTTTGACGGACAGCAGCACCTTAGGGAAAAAAAGTTAACAGGTTTTATACCTGTTCAGTAGAGTTTGCAGAATATAACTTTCAACAAATAATGTTGCCATAAACAAGCGTGCAGATCCTCTATGATTTAAATCCTGCCTACAAGTCCCAGGACAGATGGATTTCCATCCATGGAAACTCAACTTTCCCACCATTGCAGAAATGCCCCCAGATGCTACTCCCATGGGATACAGTTCCCAAGAATAGCTTGGTAGGGAATCAGAAGTCTGCTACCGGAGGGATAAAATTGGTGAAAATCACCCGCTTTTTTGTGGGCAGAAATATTAAGTGTGATCCAACTGTAAATTTTGTACATTAATCTACTACTTAGTAAGGTTTTTTGTCTGCATATGTGTCCCTTTAAGTGTTGGCCTACTATGTTTTTTTTCTAGACATTCTAACCCAACCAAGATTTTTTTCTTCTCCTGAATAGGCCATCTCCTTTTCTCTCTGCTAATCTTTATGAAGAAATTCCCATACACGAGGGACAAGAATCAACAGAAAAGAGATCTGGGATCTCTCTTTATTTCAAGACTGAACTGGGGGTGGGGAAGGTCATTCTATCTTGATGAAAAAGCTCCACACACCTGGATAGAATATGGAGACGAGGGTAAGAACCAGTATGTCTTCAGACATTTCTCTACTGACTGGTTAAAAATATCTGAGATTTCATTTATTTCTGTTTGAGAGACTCAGTCTGTCCTCAGGCAGCATCCACAATTCTACTTGAAATGAATCAAAGTCCCACTCCTAAGCTTTAGGAGAGATACAATCCTGGAGATTAGCTATCCTTCTGATTTGGTTCTTGATGTTTAAGCATTCCCAAGAACATTCCAAAACATATAAATTATTATATATGGCTTACTGGTAATAAGTGTTTCTTGGGGATCAGAAGTAGCCATAACTTTTGGTAACCCTTCATTTGTCATTCTTTTTTCTTTCACGCTGGCCTCTTTCAAGGGTGAAACACCTATCTGCACAATAAAGATGTAAGGTCCATCTTTCCAGGTTTTCATCACAGCATTCATTGCCTTAAAAAAATTGAGAGTATAAATTATCACAAACAGAAAGTCGGGGACAACCAAAATAAAAACCTTCTTTCCTAAGAACTCAAGAAACAGATGATTCTTCCCTATAAAGAAAATTACTTCAGTGGAAAAGAGAACAATTCCTACCTATCTTCAAAAGCAACAAACACATTATGTTAATCTGCTGTGGGAACTACAAGCAAAGTTATTATTATCGATTATATCATTCCTCATATACTTACAGATTTATCTGCTTCAAAAGTTTGGTTTGTTCCATTCTGTCTCTTATCCTTAAAGACAAAAACAGCTTTGATCAAACCTCCAGAAAAATGTTTTTCATCTGAAAATTCCCATATATATAGTTTAAAAAATACCTCTGGTTTTCCTTGTGAGAGACCTTCTGGATGAAGAAATTCTTTGTAGAAAAACTAATGAAAAATTAAGAAAAAATTACATATGATACAAGGCACACCATTGTCTGACTTCTTTGAGTGGCCCAGAATATATACATAACTATTTGGATAATTAGGACGAACCAAACTACATTGACACAGAATTACAGGGGGACACTAAGATCAGGTACTCAGGACTAGACATGGGCATGAACAGCATTACAAACGCAAAAAAGCCCACGAACAGCCTGTTCGGCTGTTAGCGAACAGACTGTTTGTGAGGCCCCATTCCAAATGGTGGTCATTGGAAGCCTCGTTGCTGTTCGTCAAGACAGACAGTCTGGCACCTGCAATCAATTCCCATGGCAACTCAGGCAGGGATTGTCTGAACTCCTGCTGTTGCCCTGGAAACCTGGAATCAAAGAGGAGTTTAAATGCCTGTTTCCGTGCCGCTGCTCAGCACAGAAAGGGGCATTTAAACCCCTGAATCAGCTGCTCGTCGGGGGCTTCCCCTACCAGCGGCTGAGTGCCGGTTCCCCTCTCCTGGTGCGAGAGGGATGGGGAGAATCTCCCCGCTCATCTTAGCACCAGGAGAGCCGGCGCCGCGTGGCTTCTTCTTCCCAGTGCAAGAGAGACAGGAAGAATCTACCCGCCCCGCTCACACAGGGCAGGAGCAGCCCCGGGGCACCAGCCCTGCCGGGTGTGAGTGGGACAGGAAGAATCTCTCTGCCCTGCTCGCACGGGGCAGGAGCAGCCCCAGGGCTCCAGCCCTGCCGGGTGTGAGTGGAACAGGAAGAATCTCCCTGCCCTGCTTGCACGGGGCAGGAGCAACCCGAGGGCACCGACCCTGCCGGATGCAAGTGGGACAGGGAGAATCTCCCCGCACGGCTCGCACCACGCAGAAGCCCAGCAATGCTGGAGTGGGCAGGGGGGCTGGGGGCTGGGGTTTTTTAAAGGGCCCTGCCGCTTGAAAGTGGCAGGACAGGGCCCTTTAAACTATCAGCTGGCAGGCGGCAGGGGGGAATCCCTCCCCCGCCACCTGCTGATAGTTAAAGGGATCTTTAAAGGGCCAGGTAGGTGGATTAGAGGGGAGGGGGCTAAGGGGGGGTTGGGGTGTGGGTGGGTGGGGGCTGCAGGCCCCCACGAACAACAAACATGTTCGTGACAGCATCATGTTCATCGATGTTCGTTGTTCGTGGACGGCAACGAACCACGAACAGCGTGTTCGGTGTTTTTTTCGCGTTCGTACCCATGTCTACTCAGGACTTTTTGATAAACAAGGTTCTAGTTACACAAGTTGGGATGCCGCACTGGAACAGCAGTCCTACCTCCTAATATACACTCACAATCCATCAGGAAAGGTACTGCTAATAAATCAGGAATAAAAAAAGAGAACAAAGCATGCTTTCTAAGTGGTGAAAGAATTTCTTCAAAACTAAAATCTTTTCCAGTAAGAGTTACACTGTACAGCTAACTATACACTCAAAAGGATCTTGAAATAGCTGTCTTCTATGACAAGCTTCTGTTCTGCAGATCAGTGGTTTCAGTTCCCTGGGATGCACTGGAAGATTGTCAGATGTACTTCAATTAGTAGTTTCTTTGAACAACAGTTTTGCCTGTCATCATGGTTCTTTCCCTATACTATTTATTCACAGGAGAGATTTGGATGTGTTCATGGTCACATGCTAATTTCATGCATAACAGTGACAAGACACAACATAAACTACTTGTGTCCCCTACAGCTGAGGTGACCAAGTAGCAGCCTGTGGGATGCATCCTTCCCCTATTCTGCTTTACTTGATCACCAGCACTCCTCTGTAAGGCATCCCACTGAAGGCACCTCCCTCATTACTCAGAGAGCAGCATTTCATCTCCCAATGGGAAGGATCCAACTCTCCCCCATCCCCACATTTCCTTCTCTGTCAAACATCATGAGGTGGGATTGGTTAGATTATCCACTGTTAGACTACTGTGGGGAGAGATAAGGGATTTCTTGGTCTCATTTCACAGACGGTTCTGCTCCCTAAATATTTCACATAGAAAGCAAATGGTCAAAAGTTCTTCTCTTTGTTCTGTCTCTAGCATGGCTGCTCAGAAGCCCATAAGCACAGAGAGGTAGTGGAGGCATTAGGCTTTAGTCCCGTTCAGCTTCACTCTGCACCCCTTTGCTTTATGATCCAGCAGTACCTGTGGTTTGAAGAGCTCAGAGCAGTTGGGGAAGAAGAGTGTAGACTTAGCGTAGTGTCCTGACCAACCACGAATTTCTTCAGAAAAATCTCTCTCTGTCTGCTTATCCTGTCAAGACATATAAAGATGACTTGTTCTAGCTGGTGTACCAATTAAGAGAAAAAAAGCTTTTCTAGGCAAGCAGCTACAAAACTGGAGAGTACAGCTTCTCATAAAAGTGCATCTGTTACAAAAACAAGATATTCCCCTCTTCAAGGCATCTGCAAACTTAAATGGGAAATATTTCCTTTCCTTAAGTAGGAAGTTGCAGGCTGAGCAGAAAAAAATATTTCAAATGCCTAGATGCCACATCTGTTATTTTAGGAGCCAAATTTGTGTAAGTATTAGTCGAGAAAATGATGAATACGTATTTTAATTTTCTATATATCACAGCGGGGGTCCCCAACATGGTGCCAGTGGGCACCATTGTACCAGCCAATACTTTTGCTGGTGTCCCAAGTGTTTTTAGAAAGTGGGTGGGGCCAGGTGGGGCTTTTGCCAAGCATGTCTTCTGATTGGCTGTGCAGATTCTTAAAAGCATTGCTTGGCAGAAGCTGCTTCCACAGCTCAAGCCATTTTGTCGCTGTGCCCATCACACTGTATCGGAATTCCAAATGTGCTGCAGGCTCAAAAAGGTTGGGGACCCCTACATCAGAGCATCACAGAGATGAAGGCAAGTAACATTCCTTCCACCACCAGGCAAGGGAAGGATCTCATTGCCATCTAGACAAGAAGTACTTAAATATTCCTATTTCCAATGTGCATGTGAAGACACATATTGGAGGAAGCAAAATGAGAAACAGAAGCCAGACTAAGAGGCTCCATTCTTGATATTCTACTTGAATACCATGTACTTCCCTAAGCTGCACATTGTGACATGTGGCACATTTTTTAAAATTAGAGATGCTTTCCAATAAGCAACTCTCCCCTATGCATGTCCACAACCCCAAGATGGTATAAACACATGGGAGCTTCGTACCAATGACTGAATGTCAATGACTGAATGTCTGAATGACTGAATGTCTGAATCTGGCCAGTGTAGAGGGGTTAAGTCTTCTGCTTTTGATTTGTCCTGCATAATAGGTTATTTACCAAAGGATGACTATCACCAACATGCCAACATTTCCTTTGGGCAAACAATTTGACAAAAACACATTAAATAATATGTGTAATGGTGTAATCCTATGCAGTTACTAGAGTCCAAACTAGGTGACCACTTAAGAATCTGCAAAGAGAACAAAGCGATTACATATAAGACATTTGTGACAAATAAAGAGCATTTCTCTTCTAAAAACATGGGTGAAATGTATCCAGGTATTTCCTCCCTAAACATCCTTCCTTGTTTTTATTTTAAAATGTTATCAAGACAATTATATTTTTCCAAACCCCTAACTCATGTTAAAAAGGTTTAAATAAAGACTTGGAAGAACATTAAGAATGGTGATTTTTTTAAAAAAATGCTTTCACTCACTCACTCATACATGCTTGAAAGATACGCAGTATTACTTAGGTAGCATCCATAGCAAATCCATAGCAGTTGCACATATTTTCCATCCATCTCTCCTCTAGCACCAACAGACTGCTCATATTTAGTACCAAATTCTTACCCCAAAGTCAAAGACTTCATTATAGCAATTAGAATATCCCAAGTACCAGCTGACGTTGTAACTTTGAGAAGGATCACATGCTGTTGCATTGCCATCAACTAAACAAATAAAAAGAAGATAAAATGCAGAAAAATATCTTCTACTATTTATATTACTGTTAATAAAATATTCCTAATACTAATAAACAAAAAAGTGATAGCAAAAACACATGCAAACTAACAGAAAAAAGGAACACGCTGAAGAGATCAAAGAGAGTGTTTGAAAGAAAAGTGTAGAAAGCTCACACTTCCCCCATCTCTCAATAGTAATATTACTGGATAACACTGAAAGAGGCTGGAAAGGCTCATCCATAGTAATCAGATGAGAGCAAGGTAAAATATATTACTTCCTTCACTGAGAAGCAATAAGCCCCAACTTAATCCTGGCACTAAATACACTCCTGATAAAAACTTACCATTTGACATTTTCTAATTGCTCTCACAAATCTACCTTTCCCCCCTCAGTTCCCCATTCTTACTGTGTCCATTCTTTGATGCCAAGTCTGAGAGAAGGACCTGTGTGTTAATTTTAATGTATCTAACCTTTGTAGTCAGTCAATAATAACAATTACATTTATTAATTTTATTATCATTAAAATGCTTTTTATGCTTAGTATTTAACATTTTATATCTTATCTCATCTTTTATTAGAGATGACCTCTTGCACTAATTGAAAGTAATTCTTCAGCACAATAGGACGCTTGTAAGCACAAAAGGTATCAGTTTGCTACAACTCAGAATCTCAGGTTATTGTACATAGAGGTGGGCACGATCCAAAAAAAATTACCGATCAAGCTGATCGGGGATCGGCACCGGCAACGACCCCAAATCACCGATCCACACCGGTCATCTCCCGTTTCCAATCCGGGGATCGGGGATCGGGGAGGCCAAAGCGGAGGGGCGCCCCACTGTTTCCAGCTATGTGGGAAGGTGAGTGGTGGCAGCGACCACCGGGTCCAGCGGGCACGGGGAGGCGGTGACGAGCCACCTCCCCTCAGGGAGGGGACGTTCACACACACACACACACACACACTTAGAGCAGAAGGGGGGGAGTTTTTAACCCGGAGACGAGCCGCCTCCCCTCAGGGAGGGGACGTTCACACACACACACACACACACTTAGAGCAGGGGGGGAGTTTTTAACCCGGAGACGAGCCGCCTCCCCTCAGGGAGGGGACGTTCACACACACACACACACACACACTTAGAACAGAGGGGGGGAGTTTTTAACCCGTCCCTGCCTCTCCAAATAGAGAGAGAGAGACACCTCGTCAACATGTTTCAACGAGCTTTTAAAAAAAAGCAGGGACAGAATCCTCCGTTCCTCCCCACCCAATTTTAAAAGCAAGCAGCCAGTCTTCCAAAAGCATATTTTAAACACACACACACAGAGCCGTGAATGAGGTTTTCCCACAAAATACAGTGTTTTAAAAGCAGGTTAAAAACAGAGAGTGACAGACAGAAAAACAGCCATTCCTCCTACAAAGCCCCGTTTTTTTAAAAAGCAAAAAACGTTTGGAGTGCCCATGGCTACAGAACACCCCCTTCCCCCTCCCTCCCCTGGGTGTCTTCTCCCAACTGGTGACTGCGTTGCTGCTCCGTGGTTGGAAGGAAGCCCTGCTGATCAAGGCAAGCTGGGCTTCCATTCGGGTTTCCAGGGTGACAGAAGGAGGGCAAACTCAGCTCAGGCATTCCCCTGGCTCCGTTGCCAGGGGAATAGATTACTGGTGCCGGAGTGACTGGATCTCCGATCAGATACCGATCGCCCCGATGAAGCCCCCCCCCCGAACGCTGGATCGGTCGCCGTGGACGGCACCAATCCGCCGGGTCCCGAACGCGCGAACGCCATTATCGTGGGTATTTTTCTATCGTAATGCCGATCGTGCCCATCTCTAATTGTACAGTTTTCCCATCTTCTTCTCTCTTGCTGCACAAGGTGTATTTTCCCCATATTCTTCTCTGTTTCTGCAGTTCTTTCTGACTCCTGAAAAGATCATTCCTGGGGTTGCAGAATCCATGCAGAAAAACAGCCAGCAGGATCAACAGACTGGAATGAGGAGGTATGAAGGGATGAAATTGCTTCCGCCTCTCAGCAGAGCGGTGCTCCTTGCAGGAAGGAGTGACTTCGACTCCTTGTCCTTTCCTCAGTTACCTCACTCACCTCCCAACTCATACCACTGTTCCTCTGCACAGATTCTGCAACCTCAGGAATGATCTCTCCGAGGGTCAGAAAGAGCTGCGGCAACAAAAAAGAATGTGAGAAAACTATACCTTCCAGGCAGAGAGAGATTACAATATTGCCCATTATGTCATAACAAGACATGAAGATGTAGCTCAGAAGGTCTTGTCATGTAAATAAGGTATTTCAGGTATTCCAAATTTCCTTCTGTTTTCTATAATATAATCTTGCAAACAAGGAGTTTATATACTAAGAACATAATCTTCAGAACTAAACATAAAATGGCATACCTGAAGACTGCACTAGAAAAACCCTTGAAATAAATTCCACTCTTTCAGTCAAGGTACAAAAGAAAGACAGCACATTGTTATGCTATTTTGTCTGTCTTGTTTTCTACATTTTCATTTAAGTGATTATCTGATCAGAAAAAATCCATTGCATACAATGTAGATTTCTTTTAAAATATATAAGCCAGAGGTCCCCAACTTTTTCAAGCATGTGGGCACCTCTGGAATTCTGATACAGGACAGTGAGTGCAACCATAAAATGGCTGCCTCAGGAGGCAGAGCCAAATACAAAATAGCAGCCACAGGAAATGGAGTCAACCACAAAATGTCAGGGAGTGAATTTATGCGTAACTCTAATTGTACCATTACAGGGAGAAATGTGCATATTGTATAAACATATTTTCTTGTACACACACATTCGCACAGTGAAGATCCTTGTACTGTGGTGGCAACTGCTGCTGAAGCAACTTTAATAAAATCTGCACCACCAATCAGATCTCAATGGCCAATCAAAAGCCCTGTTGGGCAAAAGCCCTTCCCACTTTCTTGTCATGCTGAAGGAAAGGTGTCAGCAGGTGCCATAGGCACCATGTTGGGGACCTGTGAAATAAACATTTATTTCAACAAATCCACACAATCTAGTCCTTGCTGTATAGGAAATATATTTTCCTTTACCTACAGAATACACTACCGCTATAAGACAACTTAAGTGGAAATGGCAGCTGTACACATGGCCCACGGATATTACGTTATCAACTGCTCTAGAAGGAAACCAGTGCAGTTAAACTGAGTCGTGACAAAGACTGCAATCCTATAAATACTCACTATGTAAACTCATTTCCAAGAAAAGGTATTTAACATTGGTCAAATCCACATTACTCATTCTAAGTCGCATGTTCCCCGCATTCCCCACGCAATCCCGAGTGCCGGTCACATTACCTCATTAAACAGACACATTTCATTCGCATTTCTCCCGAATATGTGGTCACAGGTTTTCAACGGGAGTTTCACGGTGGCCGTGAACGGGCCAATGCGCAATTTACGTGGTTTTTTTAAAAAACCACCCCCCTTCCTGTCTCTCCGGCCGTTCTGAGAGTTCCTATTGGCTGATTCAACTTGCAAGTGCTCCGTAGTCTGCAAAAGACTGTTTTTGACTTCATAGCATTGGATTTATTGATTATGCTGTTTCTGAATCAAATCTAGTAGTTTGAAAAATCATTTTGGGGTGAATCCACCCTCAGAACGGATTCGCGAAACTTCCTTTTTAACTGTTTTTTATTTTTTTTATTTTATATTACTTCAATATCGAAATTATGAAATATCGAAATAATGACACTCCAAGGAAGTGAAACTTCAGTAAAATTCAGGCACTGAACTGTCCTGCATAGGAAATGCCCACAAAAGCTTCCCAAATGCTTCCAAATTTCCAAAAAAGAAACGGGAGAGAGCCATCAGTGCTGTCAGTGGGGGAAAGAGAGGCAACATTATCTTCAATGATGTTTCTTTATAAGGAAAGATCGAAATAACGGAAAAGTGCGCTCAAAAAAATTTTAAAAAATGGGCGGGAAAAAAAGGTCCCGCCCAAAAAAGCGGTTTTCGAGCGGCCGTGTGATCGGAGGGACGCGCGAGAAAGACGGATTGGAAGCAGGAATGTGAACGAAGAGGAAAAAATCGCGGATTGGAGGCAAACGGAAGATATCCGATAAACATGCGGGTAATGGGTGAATGTGGATTCGACCATTGCAAGGTACATCCTGGTAAGCAAACAGGAATTAACTTATTGCCTTCAATGGGAACAACAACCAGATTAATAGATGTATTCGGGCTTAGGTATTCAAAAGAAGAAGAACATAAGGTATCTTTGATGAAGCTTTATTAGACACAGCTCAATGCTTTCAAATGCTGAAATAAAGAGGGCTGGTAGAGTGCTAAAATTGTCCAAACAGAGACTGAGCTGACATAAATACTGCAGAAGATCCCCATATTATATGTTATGCAACAATTGGAATGCACTTACACTTTAGGAAAATGGTAGTGTTGTTGAAGAGAATTTTTCCAAAGTTAAACAAATTCTTCCCCTAAGCAAAGAAACAGAGGAAAAGTGAGGCAGCAGTACAGCTTGATTCACACAGGCATGCGTATCACTTGATTGTTCAAGGCTTTATGATTCAAATACAAGCCAATTTGAAGGAAGGGCTATGGCTCAGTGGTAGCCATCTGATTTGCACATAGAAGGTCCCAGGTTCAGTCCCTGATATCTCCAGTTAAACAGCTGAGGTCATACGTGACACAGAAGACCTCCACTTGAGACCCAAGAGAGCTGCCGCCAGTCACAGTAGGCGATACTAACCCAATAGTGCAATACACAGAGTTACTCCAGTCTAAACCTATTACATTTTAAGACCTTGACACAGATACTGGAGAGCCAGTGCTTTGTAGTGATTAATGTATCAGACTAGGATCTGGGAGACCCAGGATTAAATCCCTACCCTGCTATGGAAGCTTGCTGAAAATGACTTTGGGCCAGTTCCAAACTCACAGCCTCATCTATCTTACAGGGTTGTTATATGAGGATGAAATGGAGGAGAGAAAAATATAAGCTGCTTTGTGTCCCCTCTGGAGAGAAAGAAGGGTATAAATAAAGTAAATAAATAATAGTATAAGGCAATTTTGTGTGTTCAGTGAATGAGATGATATATGAACATAAATACTGTATTACTATAAACTTTGAACTCTGCCTAAAAAGTAGTTTTGTGATGCTCACTTAGCTACAGGTGATCACTTAACATTTAAATGAACATTTATTTACTTTTTATTTTTAAAAGGTATATCTACCATATGGCCCAACCAGGACCCCATGTTCAATTCACAAGCAATTCACTATTTGGTATTACAGTCATCAAGCTAAGAACATACATGTGAAAGAGCCATGTGTATTATATTATATTAAATTAACTTTTTGTTGGGAAACATGCAGGATTCATATTTAATCTTCACATCAACAATGAATTCATTGAGTACCCTGGTCAGATCTCTCAGCCACAGACCAATTTGTAATGTAAGGATATTATTGTCCTATTTCACTTAAATGTTATAAGGATTACTAGATAATATACGAAAGGCACTTTAAGGTGTTTAGGAACAACAAGAACAATAACATCACTACATAAATACTGCATTACTATAAACTTTGAACTCTGCCTAAAAATCAGTTTTGTAAAGCTCACTTAGCTACAGCCTACAGGTGACCATTTACCAAATGTTAACCTATCATAGCATACATGTAACCACAAAGCAAAATATTTATCTGTAATATTCTGTGTTACATCATGCAAAGCCCAGAATTTATAAGTCCAAGAACCTCCACCCCAGAACCAAGTCAGAACTTAGCTAAGGAATGAAGGCTCAGAGATTACCACTGAAAGGCTAAGATGATGATTTGCAAGTGCACAAATAAACTAACAACCAGTTAGTGGAAGACCTCTCAATTTGCAGTTAAACTGGCCAGAGTTCAGAAGGTCATTCTTAGGGTCCCTTTGAACAAGTGTCTCAAAATTTGGAGAACAATATACTAATTGATCAGTTCAATAAATAATGGCTAGCTAAGGAACACACACAAAGTAGGAACAGGAGATGAGCCAATAAGTCATATTGGAGCTAGCCGGGATTGCAAATCTCGCTTAAACCCTTTCTTCATATGTACATTCAATAGTAAGCTTGTCTTGAATAGATGCACGTGTAGAAGACCCAGTTTCCCAAAGTTAATCTGACTTTTTGACTTGCTCATTGAAAGCAACAGAAACATTTTTCTTTAAAGATGGGCCATCTGGAAGCTCAGAACATTCAAGAGTGAGATAGTTTAGGCGGGTAGCCATGTTGGTCTGCAGTAGAACATGTCTCGTTCCTCCTTGCCATCACTAATAAAAACCAACAAGCTCTCTACTGCTGGGGGAACGGTTCTAGCTTTCAGCTAGTACCACTGATGCATATGAATGAGGTAGTATGACATGTAAGCATGTCATTTACTTAAGTTGTTTGCTATTGTTAGGATAGCGTGCTTTTGCCTTTAATAAACAAGTCTGATTCATAAATGTAAATCAGCAATGTGTGTATGCAGGTTGTCTTGATCTCTCCAGAACTGTGAAAAGAACCTGAGATACTGTGACCTATTCAGCAGAACAGAACACACTGAAAAGTGAGAATTACGTCATACATTCATAATTAGAAAGTCTTATTGCCACTGGGCATTATAGATATCAGGCACATCATGTAGTTATATGGCACATAGGCGTTCATATTAACTCTATTCACAGGAAGAACAATGGTATTTTAACAAGTGCAACATGATTATCTTGTGCAAACACATGCATAGGTGGTAGATAGATCAAGATGAGTAGCTGTGTTTGTCTGTCTGTAGCAGTAGAAAAGAGCAAGAGTCCAGTAGCACCTATAAGACTAACAAAATTAGTGGTAGGTTATGAGCTTTCACGAGCTGACTCTTGTACTTTTCTAATGCATAGGGGGGGTTTCACTCATATGTCTACAATTCTAAACATAAATCAAGCAGTAAACTATGCACATGGCTAACTGCTAGTTAAAATATTCAAAGTGCAGTACAGTACTGTATTGTCAGAACCACAATTGTATCATGTGTTAAGGAAGCCATTCTGCTAGTTCAGTGTGCGTCTAACCTTCTTTGAGAATCTTTGCAGATGCAATACTTCCGCACTTTTGCATTTGGGTGTAGTTACAAACATTTTATGTTACACGTGGACAGATAGGAAGCCTACAAATATGATTATCATCACTAAAGCATGAAGTCATCACATCCTTTTTAGCTTCTTTGATATTCATTCCCTTGCCCTGCTTGCAAAAGCTGAAGTTTGTGATTCTGTTTTAAATAGCCAATGAAAATGTTTTTTGGAAGTCTACCTACATAAATAACTGTTCACTGAGCAGGCTACTTGTGTGAGTAGTACTACATCAAAGGAGCTGCTCTTGGAAGGCTACAATTGCTACATCTGTGCCACCCCTGCTACAACATTCACACACCAGAAAAAGGCATCCCCGCAAATAAAAACCCAAAAACACTTGCACCAGCTTTCATTCCTTTAACAGCTGTACATCTAACATATTTGCTATATAAACGTTTATTCACAACAGAAAATTCTCAATAAGGAGTGGGCATTTTTTAAAAATATCAGGCCTAGGGAGGAGATGGCGACCCTTCCACCATTAGGAGTCCTTCTCCTTTAATTTAAAACCCCAAACCTCAGGAACGCGGGAGAAGGCCCCGATTGCTGAGGAAAACACATTCTCCATATGCTCAGGGGCCTGTTCTTCGCTGCAGGGCTGAACCGTAGCATTAAGAACCGGTTCGGGTGGGGAGTCGTGCTGGGCTAGCCTCGGGATCAAATTAAACTTGGCAGCCAAGATGCGGAAGCGGAACAAAATCTTGCCCGAATACGCGAAACCGGCTCCTCTAGAGGACGCGATGTAGACGGCGACTGTCAGGTGCTGCAAGGCAGCCAACAAGCCCGAGCCTCTCCGCGGCGCCGCAGGCGAAGCAACCAGGACCAAGGACACGGGAGCAGCGGCACTCACACGTGCAGTTTTGGACACTACCCGCTTCCCCTCGAGGGCAAGCGGGAGGCAGCCAATTCGCCTGCCAGCACTCTCCCCTAATCCCCTCAAGGGCAGGCCGCCCCTACCCTCCAGGATGCCGCACCACCCTCCCTCCCGGATCCGTCCATGCTCGCTCCTCAAGCGGGGCGGGAGGGAGGCACCAGCCGCCCTCCTTGCTCACCACGGGCGCCGGCAGTCGCCACTTGGAGAGCTGGCCAGCCGCAGCCGGGCCCGGCGGACACACGAGCAAGAGCTGAAGGATCAGCAGGCTCGGCCCTACGCAGAGCGGCCGCAGCATCCCACAGAACGCTGCAACTCTCGGCGCCATCCCGCCGCAGCCGAAGTGTCAAGCAGGCAACGCGCCGAGAGCACTCAGCCCGCCCCTTCCGCTCACCAGGCCTGAGGCTCGGCGCGGGAGGGAAAGGAGGCGCGTGATGGGGCGCCGCCGGATTGGTGCGGTCGACGCCACGGTGGGCGGGGAGGAGCGTGCCGCCACCTGCAGGTTAGGGTCGCCGGTAGTCCTCGTAGACCAGTGAGTGCGGAGGCGTGACTCCGCGGATGCAGCTTGAAGGCACGGAAGGGGACAAGAGCTGCGATTCTGAACAGCAGGATTTGAGTCCAGTGATATCTTAGAGACCCACAGGAAAATCTACCCGGATCTGTGCATAGTCCTTTCCCTTCTTCTGTCTGCAGTCACAACCTGCTACAGCTAGTCTAAGGAGGCTGAGTGTGAGGTTTCTTGGGCTGACCAAGGCAGTCTTGGATGGCCCAGGCTCTTCTCATAGTAAAAACTAGTAATGTTGATAGTACTTGGCTGGCTAACTGTCATTTTTTGATCTGGAAATCCTAAAATGTTTTACTATTACCTGTTACTAATTCTTAAGCATCAAACACTGATGATCAGTTTGCAGAATAGATTAGTCTGCATAGGGAGACTGGAATCTTTTCTCAAATTGGGCTATCCAGACATATATAACGAGAACGTTATAGCTCTAGGGACTGGGGTTTAGCCCCCCAAACAACATTCTGTGATTAAACCACATTTTTAAAAAACAACAACCATAAACAGAGTTCAGTACTCCAGAGAAATAAATACACCAGATCGTAAGCCTAGTAATCACTCCATGTTACCTTAGCAAACCCAACGGCTGTGCAGAGACAAAAACTCCATTTCCCAGCATGCTGAGAAAAAAAGAAACCACGCCTTGTCTTTGGATGAAAGCTTTTTCTCTGCGTGCGCCTATCCCGGTTCTACAGAAGATTTAGCGACTGTTGTAGCAGCTAGTGGTGCGCGCGTTCGGAATAGCGGCGTGAGAGTCTGCCATGGAGTCAAGCGTGGAGGAGGAAATCAGGTAAATGAAAGTGGTTCTGCAGATAGTACAGTTCATGGCTCTAAGGAGAATGTCCCACATACAGATAATTAACAACAGTGAACACTGTAGAACGGGCCGTTTAATATGTAGACACTACCCTTATGAAGTAGATATTTTCAGCTATGAACATGAAAAAGTGTTGCAAATATGTTACAAATAGGAAATAACGTTTTGCTGGCAAACGAAGACTCCCAGTGAGAAAAAGGGCTTAAACTCGTATTGATTTAAATATTGAACATTTAAGCAGTATTAAATTAATATTGTTAATTTGCGTTAAATATTTTAATATTTGGATACAATGTTATATAAAGGAAATTATGGAATTTCCTATACTAAAAGTTTCCTGCTTTTCTTTAGAACATTCTGGAATGAAAATAGATGAAATGAGCATAAAGTTACAGTGTAATGAATTGGGAATGAAATCTGTGCACAATTTGTTCTAGGTAGGCAAATACTAATTTTGGCAGAACTCTCTATAACAACAACAACATTCGATTTATATACCACCCTTCAGGACAACTTAATGCCCACTCAGAGCGGTTTACAAAGTATGTTATTATTATCCCCACAACAAAACACCCTGAGAGGTGGGTGGGGCTGAGAGAGCTCCAGAGAACTGTGACTAGCCCACGGTCACCCAGCTGGCTTCAAGTGGAGGAGTGGGGAATCAAACCCTGCTCTCCAGATTAGAGTCCCGCGCTGTTAACCACTACACCAAACTACACCATAATACAGTATGTGAGCTTTTAATGAAACGTGCATACTCAGGATCACTTAACACACACTAGTTATATGCCGCAACTGGTAAAGTGATCTTTCTTGAGTATACAGTCTTGACTGGTTGAATGGACTATGAGGCTACTAGTTTATTTGTTTTTACAGTATACCATGGAAGATAGCCAAGGAAAATGTAATTATGTACAAATTTGATCAGCTGAATGCTACCCTGTGTTGCTAGGGTTTCTAGATACACCTTTTAAGATTAAGCAATAATAGAGATCTTACTCACTCAGAAAATATAAATGGAGGGAGCAGTGTTTTGACTCTACTTCTATTCAGTATTAGTTCACCAACACTATAGTTCTGCTGAACTGATATTGCTGCTGAGTTTTCCATTTATTCTGAAATAGTATTGATAAACCTTACAAGACTACACTAAAGTTATTCTATCATAAATATTTGTATTGATTGGACATTTCTATAGTAGCTCATTTTTAAAAGAGGGTTTTTTGTGTGGGGTTCATTAATTTTATACCTATACTTTGTGGCCATCCACTACTTTTCACAAGGTGTTGTAGGTAACAGTGACTGGAAGTTACTTTTACGTTGTTCACTTTTTGTGCTAGAACTTTTTGTGCTGCTGTAATAGAAGAGGAGTACATATTTGTTCACTCCATACAGCCTAAATTATACTTTCTCTGTTTAGTGTCGAAGATGAGGCAGTGGACAAAAGCAGCTTTAAGAGGTGCAATCAGATTGATTTCTATAGGTAAGAAATGTATTTCTAATGATGCACAATCACATCCTGTAGCATTGTAGAAAAACCCAAGTTACCACTGCTGCTTTCAGTATTACTAAGTAATACTTATCTACAATCACAATTGGAACAACTCACCCACACACTGTCTTTAGACCTTGCTCAAGGACAGTAAGTTGTTCATTGTAGGAAGCATAAAGGTAGTCTATTCACAGGAGATTTTCTTTTTAATCAGTTCATAGCCACCATTTGCCCCTAAAGTCTGTGAGGAGTTGCTATTCTTCCAAGACTGTGCTGGGGATGGGGGGGAGGTCTGGCCAGGAAAATTGATGAACTGCAGAGCTCAAAGCTCTGAAGAAGGCACTGTCCCCTCATTGTTAAGTTTGCAAGAACTGAGCTGTGCATGTAAATATCGACATGTTGGAGCCAATGGTTCCTTCCAGTAAGTGAGAAATATTCCATTGGATGGGGAGTCCGGTCCAATGTTTCTAGCATTATTCTTTTTAGATTATAAAAATGAGTCCAAAAAGAGTTGCTTACAGTTCAAGCGAATGCATGTTTACTCAAAAGTAAATCCCACTGAGTTTATTCTCATGTGAGTGTGCATAGGGTTGCAGTCTTAGTGATTCTGGGGCCCTGGGCAAAAGTCTAGGTTGGGGCCCCCAGAATCACTGCCACCATTCCCACCCCAAAAGTAGCAAGCAAGAGGTGGCCCTCACTCTGTGTGAGGTGGGCAGGAGCCACTGCCAGATACCAGCTGCTAGAGCACCAAAAGGGGCAAGAGTGAGCACCAACAGCAGCCTGCTCTTCTCCCCCCACTCCTTCAGGGGGGAGCCAGCTGTGAGTTGTTCCCCATCCAGCAGGTGGGCTGGGGCAGCTGCCCCTGTTGCACATTGGCTAAGACCTGGCCTTACATTTTCTAGTTTGGAAATGTCACCCAGCAGTTATTTTTAGCAATGGTTTACAAAAACTTCCACTACCCTTCCCATTGGTGGGTAAGGATCCTTCTTCATAAGACATCAACTTAAGGGTGCCATCTTTTTTCTTTAGCAGTCTTTTCAAACCATTAGAGATTTGGGAGGGATACCTAAATTCTTGCAGCTGTTATCCAGACAGCCATTAATAAACGCGTGAATGGCTACTTATGACAGTTATGGATTATATACCAAGTTCCCAGTACGACTGATTTTTTGATGAGACAAAAAAGTTACTTTAAGTTTCTAAAATGACCACATAAACTAGTTCCTCCTCTGAGGTGACTACTGAATCTTTCAACAGAAATGGCATTACTATTGAAATGGTAAGAGGTTGGATCACTTTTAGTAATGCAGACATTAAACTAAAGGTAAGAACCAAGTTTTTAAAAATTAGGAAGTAGAATTGGGCTAATATAGGGAAGTAGCAGTGCTTTGCTGGGAAAAAAAACCCCTGTACTATAAGTGAATGCAATAGCATTTCCCATTCTTAGTCAGAAACAGCGAAACTTAATTTAAAAAATACAATATAGATAGTTTATGCCATGCATCACCTGTTAATGCAGTTCTGAAATCTTGTAGACAAGGTGGGGATTGCAAGGGAGGGTGAGGGGGCAAAACACTGCTGTGCTGCTGAACTCGGGGGACAGATGAACAGTTTCAAACTCAGCCAACTCCGACCCTCATTATGGTAGAGTTCCCCTAACTGCTGAGGTTTGGAGTTAAGTAAGCAGAAAGCTGCTCATCACACACTGAACTAGAGTAGAACAGCACAGGAAGTGGTATATTTAAGCAGTCTACCCTCTGCTGTGTGGGAGAGTTTGCAGGAGGAGAAACTGGGGCAATGCAAACCTCATAACAGGCATCCCCCAGCCCTGTCTTTATCTTGGAATGGGGAGGGGAGTATTAAGGGGTTAGGGGCTCTGATCACTTCGTATTTTAAAGTAATTAGGATGTTAATTAATTTGGATTCAAAAAAGTCCTCCCATCCAATTTCTCAGGCTAATTCTTTCTGTTCTAGCCTTCCACCCCCTTTTGTCCTTTAATTTATGCTTTTTTGTTCTTTAACTGCCTTAGCATTTTGTGACTCTAGGAGGTAATGTACACATTGAGTATTTGTCAGGTGGCTTGTGGGGGGGGGGTTGTCTTCTTTTTCTTAATTTTTAAAAATTAACGAACATCCACTGAGCATGCAAAAACACTACTTATCTGCACCTGGGCCTGTTTTGATAGGCATGTAGCCAACAATTAAATGCAACAATTTGGACTACCGTTTAAACCTCTTTATAGTTAAAGGACTTAAGGAGACTAATTGTGTGCAGGATTACATCCTTTTTATAGAAGTGAATAATTGAACAAGTGAGTTCTCTTCCTTGTGTTGCAGACGTCAGAAACGTTTATGTCCTGGGAAGTCCTCATATCGAGCTTTTATGGACACAGTGGAATTATCCAATAGGAGTGTCAAATTCCAAATTATCAATGAAGAATGCAAGGTAGGAGTTCACATTGACCATCAATGGTGAAGAAAAAAATGAATAATTTTAACATACAAAAATTAATCTACTATCTTGATTACTCATCAGCAAAATCAGGGTGATATTGGCCAGTTTTGAGATCCTTGTATAAAAAGTGAACAGGGTTCTTCTAATAAAAGTCAAAATGATTGTATCATTATTACCTGGGACTTTTCTGTCACAAGTGAACTTCATGTGAAACTCCTTCAAAGACATGTATTTATTTCACTTATTACACTAGTTTGTTTACTGTCCTTCAAAAGTTCACACCACTTAACTAGATAAAACTGCCAGTATTAAAAATCCCAGAAAAATAATTAATAGCCAAAAAGAAACCTCAAATAATCTGTATAAAATATAAAGTTATGGTAAATTGTGGCACTGTTAATTAACGTTTTCTTTGTAGCACTTTTGGACCCATCATGGTGATGCGGTGTGGTGTAGTACTTAAAGTGTGGGGATCTGGGAAATCCAGGTTCAAAAGCCATGGAAGCTGCTGGGTGACGTTGGGCCAGTCATATACTCTCAGCCTAACCTACCTCACAGGGTTGATGTGAGGATAAAATGGAGGAGAGAATGAATTAAGCTGCTTTGAGCCCCATTAGGGAGAAAGGTGGGGTATAAATAAAATAAATAAATAAATGCTGGGAAAATAGTGTATTTTTTACAATATTCACTGCTATTCCGGTGGTCTGGGATTAAATAAACTCTAATTTATTGATCAGGGTAATTAATCATTTGTTCATCACTCAAAATTTAAAAAATTAATTTATCAGAGTTGAAAGTGCTGACATAATGGCTAAAATCACTTTAGGGTGAATTTCCAACTAATAAATAATTGCAATGCCACACACATCCAAAGACTTAAAAGCACTTAAGGCTTTGGGAGAAGGGGCTGTGCATTCCCCCTTGGCCTCTGTTCTGCTCTTGGGAGGCTGCTGATCCCCAGGAATAAAATTTAGAGAGTTCGCTGTGCTGCAGAGAAGGGAAAACAGGAAGATCCTGCTCTGTAAAGTCTGTGGATCAATTGTGTACACATAATTGCTTTTAAATATTGTTACTTTCATTCTGTGAGAATTACCCAGTGTTAACTGCACCTTTTCTAAACAAGGACCTACTTTGGGCCATTTATGTGATACCTAGTGTTTACTTCATGATATATGCAAATTATCTCAGAGCATTTGTACAATTGTTAGGACCAGTAGCTGATAACAGATGATAATGTACTGTAAGTAAATTTCTGCCTCACTTTGCCTCCAAGTGACAAAGAAGATATCCAGTGAAATATAGGATCACTAAAAACAATGAGTGTTTACTTAAAAATTGCACCAAGTCTCTGTTTTTTCTCAGTTTTGTTTGTTTGATGCTGCCTGCCATGCAGTCACTCTTTAAGTATATAAACGTAGTCACTCATTTGCAGAGATGCCATGACATACGCTGCGCCAGGAGATTGTTCCCTCCACCCGTGATTTATTTGTCTGTCTGGGCTGGTGTGGCATCTCATGAAATCTTAATAAAAATATAAAATGATTTCATTTCCACATACTGATTTAATTAATGCTTATTTGTTCATTATCAGGTTCCTCTTTTAGTAGAACTTTATGAAATAGAAGGCAATATTTTCAGGCTTCAGGTAAATGAAATAGCACCACTGAAACCAAGGTATCAAGTCTCAGATGTTCTCATAAAAGAACCTGCCAGCCTCAGGTAAACCTCATGTTTGATACCTTATTATTTCTCTTTTATCCCCATCTAATTGCTTTTACTTTGATGAATTTCACTTATTGCCGCCTAAGGGCACTGATAAGGTACCTGGGCAAGGTACTGTTAGTGCAGTTGTAAACAGAATTACACCCTGCTAATCCATTGAATTCAAAGGGCTAAGAAAGATACAACTCTGTTTAACCTTTGCCCATCATGAGAGTGGCTGTTGGTCCAGGGGGAGGTAAATGCCTCCGTGAGAGAATAGCCCTCTATGAGCCTTTTGAAAGCCCTCTGTAAACCAGATGATTTTGTCAGCTACCAACCCATCACTAATCTTTTCTTGGGAAAAATGGTTGAGCAGGTGGTAGTTGGTCAACTCTAGGTATTCTTAAATAACTAACTCTAATGATTTAGACCCATTTTGATCTGACTTCTGTCCCTTGGCCATTCTGCCATTCTGATGGAAGTGTTTTGTCAGGAGAAAGAGAAAGAAATTGTTTCTCTTTTCATTATTCTAGAATTTGTAGTGTCTCTTGATACTATTATCATGAAATTATACCTTCTCCCCCCCTACAGGTGATCTGTGTAGGATTACTCCTTGGAAAAATAAAGTTCTCTAAGGAACTTTGTAGAAGGAATGTACAGCAGTCTGCCTGGGTGGATAGGACTGCCATTGATACGTTAGTGGGTAGCCAACAAGACAAAATGGTCTTTAATTTAAATATAGACAAAAAGTGATGTAAGGAAGGAACTTGTAATCTTCTGGATCCAGGATACCAGACTCTTCCATCTGGTAAAAGGTAGCCTGTTATGCTTAAAATTAGAATTATTTTGTTAAGGGGATACCAGGAGAATGTCCACAGCTTTTAACTAAATCTTTAAAAGTAACTGTGGAGTATATGTCCAAGAGATTTGGATTGGTGCCCAGAGCTAGAATGGGGGGGGGGGTTAACCCCCTCCCCTCCCCAAGGTGTTTTGCTGATGGGTATAGGAAAGTGCCTCTATTCACACAGACACATGTCTAGAGTACATGTGTCACTCCAACACATGGTAACCTCTCCCTTGAGGCACTGTTAAACCCCTTTAAGGAGAAAAAAAATACAGACCCTCCCTGCCTACTGAGGCTAATAGCCTATCTTTGGGAGGGGACTTGTTTCTATCATGGAAAAAGGTGGAAGACTCCTCTACCCAAGCTTGAGAGCATAAGTCCAAATCTGTTTTTGAAGGTTAAGTGATAGCAGGATGTCTGATGACAATCTCCTGGCATATTGTATATTTTGATCCTGTGTTTTATCTATAAATAGCGGAGAGGCTATAATCAAGTCTATATGTGTTCTGAGCGTATGCAGGATTTCTGGGTAATACCTAGGACAAATTTAGCATACTAAGACTTAGTTTTTAATATTTTTTCAAATTTTTCTTATTCTTTCTTTTTTATAAGGAAAAAAACCCGGTGTTTCTAGCCCTGTGGGTTATGGCAAAAATGTTAAAACATATGAACAATGCCAGAGAAGGGCCATTGGTCTATGTCATTTCCTTACTCTTTATACTATAATATCTGCCTCTTGCCTTGTGATCCACCTGCTCATAATCTCATTATTCTTTTGCATCTTGCCTGCTTCATATCAGAACTTTCCAGATTCTGCTTCTATTAGAAGCAGAATTTTTACTCAGTGTAATGGAATCATAGAATATGTGTTTGTTTATAAATCATGATTTATTTTATACATTAGTAGTTACATCAGGATGAAATAGTGACACTTCATCGCCACCACCCCATAACCAGTTAGTTTCAGGTTCTTTTTGTATATACCTATAATATGTGTAAACGACTAACTGAGTAGCTTTCAAAGGTTTTATGTATTGCTGTCTTTCCCAATTGACAGGCTAACGATATTACAAAAAGATGCAAGTGAGCTTGTGTTGGCTTGCTCCAATGAAGACCAGCAGCTTCACATTACAGCAAATCCCTTTCAGATGCAACTTGTTTCCAAGGATGAGATTGTATTGAGCATGAACACAAATGACTTGTTGTATTTTGAGCACCTGCAGCATCCACCACAAATCAGGTGTGATATCTCAGTGTCTGTGTTACTTGCAATCTATGGAATCAAATTTATGTAGGCTGTGATCCTAAATACTCTTGCCCAGAAGTAAATTCAATTGAAATCAGAAGTACTTCATAAATAAACACACACAGAGATAACAAAGAAAACAGAGGGCTGTTTCACCAAGCCAGCCCTTCCCATCACTATTCCAGGCCTTCCTGGGGTCTCTGGAGGGCTGCGCCACCACACTGAGCTTCCTACTGCCACACCGGGCCTTCTCAGGACCTCCAGATGACTGTGCTGCTACACCAGGTCTTCTTGCCACCACAGTGGCCTCCTCAGGGCCTCCAGAGGGTCACACCACTGCGCCAGGCCTTCCTGGGCCTCCAGAGGCCCCAAGGAGGCTGCTGTGGTGGCAGGAAGACAAGCCGTGTTGCTGATAACTTGCTTTTTATCCCCATGAGTGTGCCTGCGTGGAGATAAAAAGCAAGTCATTGCCAGTACAGCTTACCTTTTATATAGTAGGATATATCTGAATAATAAGCTGACTGATTCTTTTTTAAAATTAGGAAATCTACATTGCAGGAAAAGGCAGATGGATCAGCTGACTCTTTTAAGGTAAATTTAGTTTGTTTTTGTGGGTTTTTGCTTTGGACAACTGTCCAGGAAACAGAATAATTATTGTAATTGAGAACAAATTATGGAAATCATTAAATCAGGTGATAAATGTATGGCTGATGTGATAAGAGTAAACTATTTCGTGACTGAGGTGAGTACCTAAGAGTCCAAACCAAAGAGAGGAATTCCTAGTAAGGCATAGACGATGCAGAATATTTTCCCACCTTCTGTACGTGGAAAGATGTTCCCAAATCCTATGGTGATTACAGTGCCAGCAAAGAAGAACGAACTTCCCAGATCCCAATGACTGATGTGATTAGTCGTGTCAAGAGTCCAAACCAGGCAAGATTAGGATGGCCATACACATGAGAGCCTGGTTTCGTGGCCTCAAGCTTTCCTTAGAGCTATAACATGCATCGCTGGTAGTATGGAAGGAGCTTCCATGCTTATGAACTGAAGACTTAGTTGGCAGCTTATGCAGGCAAACTACATTTTTCTTATTTTTATTCACACAGGGATATCAAGAAGACTTGGGACTGTGGGAAGACAAATTTGGTAGCTTTTTAGACATCAAAGCCAGTGGTAAGAGTAAGCATAGTATAATAATGGAAATGTTTGTGCTTTCCCTTGGCTATTACAGTAATGAACATATTCCAAAGCAGTAGGTTTGTTATTCTCCTGCAACCAGAACTGACAAATTAGGCTCTGGTTCATGAACGTTTATTCTACAATAAATTCATTAGTCTTTAAGATGCCATGAGAGTCTTTGTGAAGTTAAGCAACATTTATCCACCTTGAATTTTTGTAGAAATTGAAAATGTTTAATACTATTGGTAATATAAGACCATACATACTACTGATTACACTAATTTATATAACGTAACAGCTAAATAAATCCCATTCAAATCATATTTGAAAGTTGTTTGGTCTGAGCTATTGATTGGGTTTTTCTAATAGCAACTGACATGTTTACACAATGAGCTGGTATCAACATACTGCAGGAGGAGTGTCAGAATCTGAAAGTTAGCAATGACTGCATTGAGGAGCAGGCATGAGTTGAGATATTTATGGGGAGGTGTTAAATCTCATGACCCTTCCTTACTATGCCATGTTAAGTGCCAATATCTTCCTAGGAGACATGGCCTGCTATAAATTAAATGGAATATTCTGTATGGACTGAACAGCTTGGTCCGTTACAGCTCTGTTTCTCATTTAAATCATGACTTAGCACAACTTTCACATGTCTCTAACAGCAGTACATCTAAGAATTACAGCTGATAGAGATCTTCACTGCAGGTCAGATATGAATCAATTACTAGGCACATGTTTTCATTAGATCAGAATGCTGTTCTTAACCATAATGGTCTTAATCCTCTTCCTACAGGTCCCAGTTCTGTAGGCCTTGATTTTTCTTTACATGGATATGAGCATGTCTATGGAATACCTCAACATGCAGAGCCGCTTCTGCTTAAAAATACCAGGTAAAATTACTGGCTTTGTATTAAAAACTAGCAAGGATTCAAGTTTTCCCCAGCCCCACTGTCTTTTGATCCTAACTTTTTACAACTCTCTGCTTTCTCTTTTCCTTAGGCCATTTCTTCCATCCATCTAACCTTTCAGGTCTCTGCTCCTCAGACCAGTGCCAGCTCTGCTTCCCATCTTCCAGTTACCCTGCCTCTTGGCTTTTCCACTTAGGGCTGAACAAGATGTTAGAGATTTTGAAAGCGATTTTCCATCCCATTAAGTTTCTGTTAATAGAAACCATAGAGGGGACTAGATGGTTGCTTTATGCTGAGACCAAACTCTCTCTTGCTCCTATAAGTTTTCACTATCAGGGAAAATAGTAGCTAGAGGTGTGCAATCTGGGTTTAGGAACCAGAAAATAGGTGCATTTATGTCGATTCAGCATAATTCGGCTGTACTGGTTCCCCAGGATGAACCCAACATCCAATCTGGGTAGCCAGACTCTGCTGGGCTGAATTATCCAGCAGTGGGCAGCCACCACAGGCAGCCATGGCAGAGTTGAGCAGCTTGAAGTGAGAGGCCAGTGGTGGCAAGAGGGAAGCTGCTTGAATGGAGCCAAGCTCCACACTGCTGCAGGAAAGTGGCATGAGGCTCGTGGGGTGGAAGAAGAGGCAGCAGGCATTCCATTCTATCCGCCGCCGCGCCCCCCCCCCCCCCGCCACCAAGCTTCAAAAGAGCCTTTCAAGCTGCCACCACAGATCCACCTTTTAAACTCTCAACAAGCCGCCTCCTTGCTTGGGATTCTCTGGTTCAACATTGGGTCCCTTGCTGTTTTGTTCTGTTGGATTTTGTTGGTTAACCTTGCAAGGGAGTTTTAATATTAAACCAGAGACTTCCAAGCAAGGGGTGGGGGAACAAGCCAAGGTGTTTAAAAGCCTTAGAAACATTTTCTTCATAGGAAACAATGAAGAGTGGCTGGGGGCAGCTTGTTCAGGAGCTTGCAGAATTGGACCCCAGGGTCCAATCCTCCTGAAATTTGGGGAGCCTTTTGTAGACAGTCAGGAGTAGGTTCCATGCAGATTTGGTTGAGTTTGTTTTCAAAATGCCCCCTCCCAGCCCCCTAGACATTTCTATCATAGCTATCCCTGAAACCCGGATCTGGATCACCCAAAAAATTTTGGCGCACACCCCTAACAGTAGGGGTAGTAAAGCCGCAAAGTGCTGTGGTCTCGATGCAAATCCCCCCCCCCCAAATCTTCACAAATGCTGTGAGGGGATATGCTCTCATAGTTCCTGTGTCCTGTCTAGTAGAGCCCTTAGCTTCCCAGCTCTCAGCCGCAACCCACTCCTCCCTGCCCACATCACAAAGCCCTTGTTCTGCTTAAACCCAGTATGAAGGTTTCTCTAAGATCTGCTGTTTCTTCAGGACCCTTCATACCTTATTTCCATGTCCCCTTGCCAAATTGAAATCTGCCTGAAATTCTGTGTCATTGCATCAGCTCATCCGCTCAGTGGGCAGAGAGGGATGCTCCACAGCTGGCATATGAAAGCAACTGTGGGAGAGGCTCTGGCTTTAATATAATATATATATCAGAACTTCTCAGAGCCTACTGGCTGTTCCCTCTTCAATAGGGTACAATATGGTAAGATACACTTGTGTCAGACATAGCTAAGAAACTCCAGACAGGCCCAAACCCTCTTCAGTGTCCCCATTCCTCTCCTTTTGTGTTCCTAATACATCACTGAAGTCTTCCTTTGCTCCATTAACCTTCTGTGTGGTTTCCCATACTAGATCAAAGTAGACCCACCTTCATATGATCTCTTCAATCCAAAGGGCTTGTGCATTGGAACTATTCAGCAACCACCCAGTCCTGTAGACTTCAGACCGGTAGACTCCCACATCTAAACTTTCAGATTACCCCAGATCTTCCATCTTCTTGCAGACTATTCCTATTTAATGTAAATCCTCAGCAACATATTGAACATTACACTATATATCAGCCTGAATGTGATAAATTCTTAGCAGAATAGGCAGAGAAACGTAGAGTGCAGGAGCTTGCATTGTGAGGTTGCATGGGAGAGCAAAATGAACTTATGCTCAGCGCCTTGGTTAAGCTTTAGAAAAGAAATAAGAGTTTTTTGTTGTGTGAACACCATACATGATAGGAAAGATGAGAGATAGTTCCCTATCTAGCTATCTATTATAAAGATGCCAATAGATCGCAGGACAGAGGTCCTGCATTTTGCAGCATAGTGCAAGATGAAAGGATGGAAACTATGACAAAGAGGAAGATGAGGTGTCAGGAAGAGGAAGTCCCTCCCTAAGAATAGCATTCTACGTATCAAAGGATAGAGCCAGGGCAGTAAACAAAGTGTAAACAGATCCTTGACCTCTCTATCTTTAACTCTTTGGTTTGTCTCGCTTGGAAACCTGAGTAAGCATTAGTCCTCTTCTTACATGAACAGCAACACCATGAGAGGTAGAAGAGCTGAACCTAATTTTTTTGTTTGTTAGAAGACCAGTTCTCTTCCTGACATCTGTGCCCTAGGCAAATACCTCTTTCACACACACCCATCCAGTTGGAACGAGTCTGAGGATCATCTCATCTAATGTTACATTCACATCCATTTTAACCAATTGACCTATTATTCCTTTTATGCTTGTTTGTAGTTTTTTTACATTCTGCAAAATGTGCAATATACAGACGAGCTAGTAACAGGGTGCAGTGGGCTTGAATTGTGTATGCTTTAATAACAAGTCATAAGCATCCTTTCTAGGTTATTTTTTTTTTAGAAAAGTTTTTATTGGGTTAGGATCAATTATTTATACATTACAATCAATTTCCCCATTTTCCATTTCTAACCCCCTCCCTTCCCCCCCCCTTTTTTTGTTGACTTCCAACAGTTTTCCAACCCTTTGTCCCTTTTCCCTTACTCCTTTTAAATTCCTCTATCTAACAAATATATGGTCTCCCATTTGTTCTAAGCAATACATTCTTAACTATTTTTAATACTCTATACCCAAACTATGAGTCATTATTTCCATATTGGATAAACAATTTATCCCAATTTCCATAATTCCAATTTCAAATATTTCTATAAATCATAAACCATATAGATCATACATTCGTTTAAATCAAACAATTTGACTTATGCTCTATATGTTACTCATTCTTTTAGTTATATATAATTACTTTAATATTTCTACTTCCCTTCAATAATAATTCTATATAACTATCATCACATAATCAATCAATTTGACTCATATATATCTTCAAATAAACATATTCAGTTTGTTACATTATACCAGTCTTACCAAAAAGAAAATATTATTAGTTAATCAGTCCTTATAATTAGCCCTTATGATTAATTATTTTCTATCGATATTCTGTTTATTCGTCTATATATATCTGTATATATATCAATCTATTAATCTAACTGCTTAGAAGTTCACAATTATCTCTTCTCCCCCCCGGTAAAGTCACCCCCCTCTACATTTTATTGTACTTCAGTAGTTCTCAAACTGCCACAGTTCTCCTCCCACCTCCCATTTCTTCTCCAAATATTTTTTCAGCTTCTCCCAGTCTGTGTTAAACTGCCCTGAGTCCAGATTTCTCAGTTTTCTTGTCATCTTGTCCATTTCTGCCATGTACAGCAATTTGTAAATCCAATCTTCAATAGTTGGCACTTCTTGTACTTTCCATTTTTGCGCATACAAAAGTCTAGCTGCTGCTGTCATATAAAATATCAACGTCCTATGATGGGCTGGAATTCCCTCCATGCCCAAGTTTAGTAGCAGGAGTTCTGGGTTCTTATTTATTTGAAATTGTAAAATTTCACTCATTTCTCTTATTATTTCCCCCCAGTACTGCCATAGGTATGCATGCCATCCAAATATTTTTTTATATCCCTCTAGGGCTAGTAATTTCTTGTTCTTTAGCGTCATCCACTCTTTCAGCCACACTAGGCAGATTGCATCATGGTAAAGTCTCAAGTTGGGCAGTTGCATTCCGCCTCTTTCTTTTGCGTCTTGTAAAACTTTCATTTTCACTTGAGGCTTCTTGCCTGCCCACACAAAATCTGATATTTTCCTCTGCCATTTTTCAAATTGTTTAGAGTCTCTGATGATTGGTATTGTCTGTAGCAAAAACATTACTCTTGGTAACACATTCATCTTAACTGCTGCAATCCTACCCAACCATGACAGATTTAACCTATTCCATTTAATCAAGTCTCTATCTGAGTCCATAGTTTCTCATAATTGTTTTTGAATAGATCTATATTCTTTGCAGTCAGTTCAATTCCCAAATATCTCACCTTACTTGTTACTTCACAGTCCGTTCTTTCCATTAATAATTGTTGTTTCTGCTTAGTCATATTTTTGCATAGTATCTTTGACTTCTTTTTATTAATATAGAAACCTGCCAAGTCTCCAAACTCCTTAATCTTATCTATCACTTTTGGCATGTTCTCCAATGGGTCCTCTACAATTAACATTATATCATCCGCAAATGCTCTGACCTTGTATGAATAGTCCTTTATTTTTATTCCTCGAATTTCTTCATCTTGTCGTATTTGTATCATCAGGATCTCCAATACTAAAATGAACAACAGTGGAGACAACGGGCAACCTTGTCTTGTTCCTTTACTTATAGTCAATTTCTTGGTCGCTTCGTCATTCACCACAATTGCTGCAGTCTGGTCTCTGTAAATTTCCTTAATTGCTCTGATGAATCTTTCTCCCAATTGTAGCTTTTCCATAGTGGCAAACATAAAGTCCCAGTTTAAATTGTCAAACGCCTTTTCAGCGTCAACAAAGAAGAAACCAACCTCTTTGTCACAACGCTTGTCATAATATTCAATAGCATTAATGACTGTCCTTAAATTGTCTCTTATTTGTCTGTCTGGCAAAAAACCTGCTTGTTCCTCCTCTATAACCTCCGAGAGCCACCCCTTCAGTCTCTCCGCCAATATCTTCGCAAAAATTTTGTAGTCATTATTAAGTAACGATATAGGTCTGTAATTTTTCACGTTAGTCAAATCTTGGCCCTCTTTTGGGATCAATGATATATTCGCTTCACTCCAGGTGTCTGGAATTCTTTGATCCCTTAAAACTCCATTGATCACCTCTTTTAGGAATGGTGCCAGTTCATTGGCCATTGTCTTGTAAAATTTAGCCGTAAGTCCATCTGGCCCTGGCGCCTTTCCTAGATTTGCAGATTGTATTGCCTTACTTATTTCCTCGTCCGTTACTTCACTGTTCAATTTATTTCTCCAAGCTTCCGAGATTTCTGGAAGTTTCGTTTTCTCCAAATATGACGCTATTGATTCTTTATTTACTTCTTTCTTATTGTACAACTTAGCGTAGAATTTATAAAAGGCTCTACTAATGGCAGTCTGTTCCAAATACGTTTTATTGTCTTCACAAATTTTATTTATTATTTTCTTTTCCCTTCTCTTCTTCAATTGCCATGCCAGGTATTTCCCAGGTTTATTTGCACCTTCAAATGCTTTCTGATTCAGTCTTTTAAGGTTCCACTCCAATTCTTTATTACTCATTGCTGTTAGCTGTTCTTGGAGTATTTTAATTTCCTGATATATTTTCTTTTTCCCTGGTCTCTTTTTTAACTGTGTTTCTTTGGCTTTTATTTTTTCCTCGATCTCTTGTCTTTTCTCCTCTTTCTTCTTTCTTGCTCTACCATTTAAGTCCATTAGTATGCCCCTTATAACCGCCTTGTAAGCATCCCAGACTTTGTCAGTTGGTACTTCTTTGTTCACGTTATATTGTATGAAGCACTTTGTCTCTCTTCTCAATATCTCCATGTTCTCTCCTTCTTGTAGCAAGTCCTCATTTATTCTCCATGCTTTCCTTTTTCTCCTTTTCCCTAGTTTCCACATAATTGGGTTGTGATCTGAGCCTACCATCGGCATTATTTCTACCTCCTTAGTCCATAACGCTAAGTCTTTTGAGGCCCAGATCATGTCAATTCTTGATAATGTAGAGTGCCTTGCAGAATAAAAAGTAAACTGTCTGCTTTTAGGATATTCTCTCCTCCATACATCTTCGAGAGTCTCTTGTTGAGTCAACTCAAAAAAAAGCTTTGGTAATAATCCTCTTTTCTTTTGTGCCGTTGTTGTCTTTTTGTCTAATTCCAAGTCTGTCACTCCATTGAAGTCTCCAGCAAGAATTATCTGGTCATATGAAAGATCATCTAAATGCTTCCTCAAATCCTCAAAGAAGCTTTCTTTTGCACCGTTAGATGCATAAACTCCGACTACCAACACTCTCTTTAAATTCCAAGTACATTCCACTGCTACAAATCTGGCTTCCACATCTTTCATTACAAATTTTGGCTGTAGCTCCTCTTTTACATAGAACACCACTCCTCTTTTTTTCTTGCTTGAGGCTGCTACAAAGTCCTTGCCCAATTTTCCCAATTTTAAATATTTTACATCCTGCTTTCGAATATGAGTCTCTTGCAAACAAACAATGTCACATTTTTGTTTTAATAGCCAGTGGAAAATATTTTTCCTCTTATTCGGTGAGTTTAGTCCATTTACATTCCAAGATAATACTTTACACTCCATACTCATAATCTTGTTGGTAAGTCCTTTTCATTGTCCCTTATAAATCGCTCCATCTCCCGCTCAGATCTAATGCGCTTTTTGGCGCCTCCAAATTCAAAGGACAAACCTTCTGGAAGCTCCCATCTGTACCTGATTTTCATGTCCTTCAACATCTGGATTAGCGCTTTATATTTTTTCCGATCTAGTAACACTGATCTGGGTAATTCCTTCATTATGATAATTGTCTTGCCATCGATCTCCAATGGATCTTGAAACTGTTTAGTCACAATCTTCTCTTTCATGTTTCGTGTTGTAAATTGCACAATCACATCTCTTGGTACTTTCCTCTGGGTTGCAATTCTCGAGTTCACGCGATATGCCACATCAAGGATAGCCACAACTTCCTCCTCCTCCTTCCCCAGGTACTCAGCTAACACCTCAGTCATCTGTTCTTGCGCTGTCTTTCCTTCTATCTCCGGCAAACCGCGAAATCTGAGCTGCTTCTCCATGTGTCTACTTTCCGCAACCGCCATCCTTCCCCTCATCAGTCTCATCTCTGTTTGTTGCGTGTCTGCTAAGTTCTCCATCGCTCCTTCTACTGTTTTAACTCTCTGCTGCGTTCCTTGTAATTCATTTTGTATTGTTTCCATACCTTTCTTCACTTCTGACAGCTCCGATTTTACTTCTGACAGCTCCGATTTTACTGTCTGTTTAACCTCTTTGATCAGCTCCAATTTCATGTCCTTAAATTCTTTAATCACCTCTAAAAGTTTTTTGTCCAGATTTTCTATTGCCGATTGCCACTCTTTTTTCGACATCGTGGGGCTTGCTTTAGCTCGCTCCCACGAGTCCGCTCTCTTCCTTAACTCCGTGGCGTTAAATTTAATACCTTTTTTGTTTCAAATGTCCCGGTCTTCTTGCATAAATTAGTTTTTAAAGAGTCCAAAATGTCGGGCGTCTTTTCTCTATGGTCTCTCTATGGTTTTATAATCCAAAATGGCCTACTTCCTTTTCCGCTGAAGCCGCGACCCTTCCCCTTTCAAAAATGGCGATTCCCTTCTTCCTGCCCTCCAGCAAGGGCCGCTTCTCTCCAGCCACTCTATTGTTATTACGCACTTCCTGTCTCCCGTCTTCCCACAGCAGATCTCGCGATGGTGTCTTTTTCTCACAGCTCCATAACCACAGGTATTCAAAACAATAGTCCAATTTCTTTAATAACTTCTTTAAACTTAGTCTCTTTTCAAATGCAACTCTTGCCGAGTCTTCCCCTCCTTTTCATTAATCTGTTGCAGTTTAAAAGTTTACTTTTTTTCCTCTCTGTTTTTATCAATCTGTCCCGTATCGGAAGATAGTGATCTTTACCTTCTCATTCACTTTTCTCGGGTTGTAATCGCTGTTTCGATTTTCACTTCTCCTCTCCACTTCTTCCCCCCAATCGAAGCTTGGGTATGTAGGTCTTATGCCAGCCGAATTGGCCCCAGAACTGCCGCAGAGATTGTAGCCGACCCGTCGCAGGGTGGGACCTCAAGGATCGGGAGGGGACCCGTTGTGTAGAGCCCCCCCTCGTCCGAGATCTAGCTCACCCTAGGGTCTCGAGCGTTCTTTGCCTGCTCTCCGCCTGAGAGCAGTCGGCCGCGGGCTATTTTCACCCCGCCGGCCGCTTAAAACGGCAGTCCGGTCAGCTCCGCAAATGGAGCTGCTTCAGACCTCCATGGATCCCAAACCGGAAGTCCATCCTTTCTAGGTTATAAGCCTCACTGAACAGGTCTTACATCTGAGTAAACATGTTTCAGATTGTGCTGAAAGTATAATACCCGAGCAAAAGTAATCTGATTGGCAGCAGGAGCTATACACAGCCAACTATACACAAAGCAAGATAAATGACAGGCTATGCTTAATCCTGGTTATTAAGAAACCACACAATACCAGGACACCACTATAACGAATGTACATATATTCCTGTCCACATGTAAAAGTGCAAAGTGCAAAGTGCAATGTGTTCAAATATATACAATACAGAAATACACAGTATAATCATATACAGCACATATGTTATTCAAACAAGTCTTTACAGTCCGTATAGTTCCTTGCTTTCATTTAAAGTGCAACATGCAAAAAAATTTTTATATGGAAGCCCATGGAGAGAATTGTGGAAGATGTAATAACATTCCCAGTCCCAAAATTCAAGATTTGTCCGACAACGCCGACTGGGATATGCAGAAAGCAAGAGTACATGATCTCCATATTAAGTCCATACGGTGTCAAAGTATTAAGTTGAAAAATCCACTTGGATTCCAACCGCATAAGTAATTTACCTATATCCCCTGTATGAGGGCAATCCAAATGTTCAATGACTGAAACCCTGAAATCATGGTATAGGTGATTACACTGTTGAAAATGTCCAACCAGGGGTGCTTCTATCACTCCATTCCTAATCCTCGATAAATGCTCCTGAATTCTTACCCCCTTAGGATAAGAATTGAACATTTGGATTGCCCTCATACAGGGGATATAGGTAAATTACTTATGCGGTTGGAATCCAAGTGGATTTTTCAACTTAATACTTTGACACCGTATGGACTTAATATGGAGATCATATACTCTTGCTTTCTATGAAAATTGGCAACTTGGGCTGCAAGTTGTTTCATGACTCAGTACCCTCCAGCTGGCTCTAGTTAGTACATTGATTGATTCGGCCCCAAATTGAGTTATATACACAGTTGCTGTTTATTCAATCATGAGTCCGTTAACACCACCTTCTTCTCAAGCCCTCAAAGAATGAGTTTGGTTCTTGCAATTTTCTGTAAGTAAAAAGTCATTGTATTGTGTATATATTGCTAATTGTGATTTATTTTGGCTGTGTAATTCATTTTATTTTACACTTACAGTGTATCCAGTCTGAATTTTTGTATGCCCAAGATGAAGTGAGTTCTCTCACGAAACGGGTTAATGACAATTGCCTGCATATCCCCGTCGGCGTTGTTGGACAAATCTTGAATTTTGGGACTGGGAATGTTATTACATCTTCCACGATTCTCTCCATGGGCTTCCATATAAAAATTTTTTTGCATGTTGCACTTTAAATGAAAGCAAGGAACTATACGGACTGTAAAGACTTGTTTGAATAACATATGTGCTGTATATGATTATACTGTGTATTTCTGTATTGTATATATTTGAACACATCGCACTTTGCACTTTTACATGTGGACAGGAATATATGTACATTCGTTATAGTGGTGTCCTGGTATTGTGTGGTTTCTTCGCAACAATTGTTCCAGGGCCGCCCGTGGTTTTTCCCCTAATCCTGGTTATTGGCAAATATTGCAGAGTTTTATTAGACTCTGCAATGACATCACTAAGCCTAAATGTAATCCTTATAACAGAGTCCATTGATAGCATACATTATTATTGTAGCTAGCTGCTTCTCACTGAACCCTAACTGTTAGCCTTCTAAAGCAGTGATTAAAGTTATTATCATGTCCATCTCTGGCACTGGCCAAAACTAAATAGCACTGTTACATCCAGAATAAAAAAGTATTCTACTCCAAAAATAGACCTATCTGTCTGTTCCAGTGATGATGACGTCTACCGGCTTTATAACCTGGATGTCTTTGGATACAAGATCCACAGCAAAATGGGCATTTACGGCTCAGTGCCATTGCTCTTGGCACACAAGCCAGGTAGAACCATTGCGGTCTTCTGGCTCAATTCCTCTGAAACTCTATTGGAGATTGCTACCAAAGCTGCCGTGGAGGTGAGCATTGCACTGGAAATCTTGGTCAGGTGGTAGTAGCATGAAAGTGGTGTGGCTACATTCTCAATGTGTATCCTATAGAGCAGATGTTGAGTTGGGACACCCCCCTCAGTCTGGAGCACTTAAGGATGGTTCAGGTGATTTGGTGTGGCATGATAGATGCCTTTTTAAAAAACCACATGTAAAGGTTCAGGCAATGAAGCAAGCAGTATTCCCCACATGTACCCTGCTTCCATCTGTTTCCAAGCAATAGGGGAATACGTTTCGGTTACCTCACAGCTTACCTAGAAGCTACAGATGACTAGTTCTACATGCAATTGCAGCAGCACTAGAAATTCTCCTTGAGGGCTACAGTTGGGAATGGTGTAATCAAATTTGTTTAATAAAATATTTATATTAAAATATTTATACCCCAACTTTCTCTGAAGACTCAAGGTGACTTACACCAGGTTGCAGTAATGATAAAATCAACATAAAAATTGCATCAATACATACAACAAATGCCCCCCACCCAGAAAAACCCTAGCTATTATACATAGAACTACACAGGATATACATTAGAGGTATGATTTATCACCAGCAGATACTTTACATTTTTCTTGCTGTGTCTTAAGGTGTCACCTTTTTGGAAAACTGTAGTTCATTTTGCTAATGAAATAAGTGATGAAGTAAAATACTTGTTGAACCTAAAATAATTTTAGAAGATGATTTGAAGGATGTTGTTTCTTCAAGCATGGGGTTGAGTCTGAGTTTATTCACAGCTGCCGAAAGTGATTATAGCCGCAGACTGGAAATAATTAGAACCTTCTTCGATGTTGGTTTATTAAAATTTGGGAATATTGACCTATTAACAAAATTAACTTACCGAGGAGTAGCTTCCTATATATAAATAAATTTAATTAAAATTGAATTATATTTATTACATTCTGGAATGAGAAAATAAGTGACAGGTTTGATCCATTTCCCTTTTATGAACTACTCTGAATATCGCTGCCTCTTTTTATGAATCCTTGTGTATTGTATTTTCTTTTTATGAATTAAAAATACATATATAAAGAACAACCTGAAGATTCACAGCAGCCATTACAGCTCTTCATGTAGGTGCTCTTGAGCTGAAGAGCCAGAATTATTTTTGCTTATTTACATTTGGTGTCTTGGTTTTGCTCCAAGCTCTGAAATCTCTCCATCATTTTGAGTCGTGGGATGTGATTTGACTTTCCATCTGACTGGACACATCACAAACTTTGGAGTTGGAATCCAGAAGAGTAATGCTTCCCAGGCATATGATTTTCAGACTTGAGTTAATTCAGATAGGTCAAATACTGTGTGATAGAATTCTATTGTTTTGACCTCTGAACCTCGCTTCATGTTGTACTTGTCAGTATTGTGAGATGTCTTAACATAGTTTGCCTTCTTTGTAATAGGAACAGAGCAGCTCAGCTTTATTCACTTCAACTGTAAGTACGTCCCCTTTGTTGAACAGCAGACCCAGTATGCGTTCTCTGTGCCTACCCTATAAAACCTCTTGTTTCTAGCATCTTTCCCTGGCATGACTCATTTTTGCACCATCCTTTCTCTGAGGTTTGGTTTTGTTTCTTTCAAAGGCTGAGCTCTCTAGAACTCCAGACCTCTCAAAGCAGAGAGTGCTGCCCCAAACTGATGTGCGTTGGATGTCAGAAAGTGGAATCATTGATACTTTCATCCTAATGGGTCCTCATCCTTTCGATGTTTTTAAGCAGTATGCACAACTGACAGGTACTGTTCTACAGGGAAAATGCAGTATTCCGTATTTATTCCCATACAGCCCCCACACATCCTCCAAAGGACAAACAAATTGTAAACATTAGAAGAGGTTCCACATGTGTGAAAGTAAAGGAAAAACTCTGTTTACGAGCAGTTAAAATACGAAGCCATTGTTGTTACAATACAGCATTGTGAGCAAGTGTTTTTTTAAAGAGTAGCAGCCCACAAACCATTTCATTAGTCCATTTGTCTATCTGTACCCCAAAGTCTTACAAGGCAGTGGCAAGTCTGACTTCCTAGTCAGCCAGAAGGATGCCTGGGACAAGTGAAAAACCTAACTCCTACTTGCAAAGCTGCATTGATAGCTTGAAGCAGTGTGATTGTGAATTAGCTTTGCAGTCAGCTTTATTGCCTCAAAATGAGGAAATGTTCTATGACATTTGCATTTCAAAGGTCTCTGCCTGTGCACTTTTCATGCATCCAGTTTAGTGGCGTAGCAGCTACTTTACATAGATTTCTCTACTATCAGGCATGCACTAACACAGTAAGAGCCAAATTAAAGGATGCATCATTGGTGGCATCACATTTAGATTTGTTGAAAGGATTTTGTGCTTTCCTCTCCTTAGGCACTCAGTCCCTGCCTCCACTCTTCTCCCTTGGCTATCACCAGTGTCGCTGGAACTATGAAGATGAGAATGATGTAAAAGAGGTTGATGCAGGTTTTGATAAGTTTAACATCCCGTATGACGTTATATGGCTTGACATTGAGCACACTGATGGCAAACGGTACTTCACTTGGGATAAGAAGAAGTTCTGCAATCCTGATAGAATGCAGAAGGAGCTTATGAAGAAGAAACGTAAGGTAAGTAGTGCAAGAATAACAAGGATAATTGTCTTGGAGGTCTGTTTATTTATTTATGTCATTTATAGTCTGCCTTTCTCACTGAGACTCAAGGTGGATTACATAGCCTGAGATTAGTACAATCAGTATCGAGGACATTTCCATACAGTGTCAAGGACATTTCCACAACATTGTCATAGGATTTTACAAAGACACAGCATTAGCAAGGATCCAATACAGAGTTGAAGAATTGCTGAAACAGAACATAAATCGATTCTAGGACTGACATTAGATAACATAAAGCACAGGTAGTATATAGGAGTAAATATTCGAGCAATGGGTAAGATGCAAGGCAACACAGTGGTGAAGGCCATGGTCCCCAACTCATTAGTGAAGCATTTGAGACCCCCTCCCTACAATACTTCATTCCTATCTGAGTAAAAAGCCTTTTTGAATAATTCAGTTTTGCATCGTTTGTGGAAAGCCAGGAGAGTGGGGGCTTTCCTGACCTCCTCAGACAGGTCGTTCCACAGGGTAGGGGCCACCACAGAGAAAGCCCATGTACGAGCTGTTGTTGATTTCGCCCATGTGCAGCCTGGCACCTGCAGGAGACCCTGTTCAGATGAGCAAAGCTGCCATGGAGGAACATAGGGAGGGAGGCAGTTCCGTAGGTATGCCGGATCAAGGCCATGAAGAGCTTTGTATGTAATAACCAGTACCTTGAATTGAGCACGGTAACTGATAGGAGTGACTGTAGAATGGGTGATGTTCATGCTCCTGTTTGCTCCTGCTAACAGTCGAGCCACAGCATTTTACACCAATTGGAGCCTCCTAGTTAACTTAGATGGGAGACCAATGTATAGTGGATTACAATAGTCGAGTTTTTATGTTACCATAGCATGGATCCAGGCAGCCAGGTTGGGCGTGTCAAGGTAAGAAGCCATCTTCCAGGCTTGAGTGAGATTGTAGTAAGCATTTTTTGCAGCTGCCTTAACTTGTTTTTTTAGTAGTAGCGCTGGATCCAGTATAACCCCTAGGCTCTTAACTGAGTCTGCAAGGGTCAGACAAACTCAATAGAAAGTGGAGTTCGTCTCATATGGCTTCCATGTGCAGGAGAGTCTGTTTATACCAACCATATGATTAGTTGTTTTAAGGGAGTTCTTCCCCACAAGCTCTCAGCTAAAAGGGCCCCCAAATTCAAAACAATAACAGTCTGCAGAATAAAAATCCCATACTATCTTTTAAAAAATAACAATAGCATGTAGATGATAAACACCACAGTCTAAAAAACTGATTCTCAGAATGTTCTTGAGAACACTTGTTTGAAAGTGTCCCCCCATCTCAAAGTCATCAAGCACTACTGTAGAAAGAATTGACAGCTCTTTTGCTATGGAAAAAAAAAATTAGTTGGCAAGAATTTGGAAGCACAAAATTGTCCCTTTTGTTTCAAAGTTATTGTGATAACTATGGGAGATGTTAACCATGAGTAATATCACTTCACACTTTAAAGAAACAGTAAACCTTTTTTTTTTTACAGAAGCCATTCTCTGTAAAATGTTTACCCTTTCTATACAGTACAGACTCTACCAACGATTTTTTTGCAAAAGACCAGCTAGATGATGTTCTATATTAATCTGTGGAATTGTTAAAGGCTGCAGTAAGTAAAGGTAAAAGTAGTTCCCCTGTGCAAGCACCAAGTCATTACTGACCCATGGGGGGATGTCACATCAGGATGTTTTCTTGGCAGACTTTTTTGTTACGGGGTGGTTTGCCATTGCCTTCTCCAGTCATCTACACTTTAATAATAATAATAATAACATTTGATTTATATACCGCCCTTTCAGGACAACTTAATGCCCACTCAGAGCGGTTTACAAAGTATGTCATTATTATCCCCACAACAAAACACCCTGTGAGGTGGGTGGGGCTGAGAGAGCTCCAGAGAACTGTGACTAGCCCAAGGTCACCCAGCTGGCTTCAAGTGGAGGAGCAGGGAATCAAACCCGGTTCTTCAGATTAGAGTCCCGTGCTCTTAACCACTACACCAACCTTTACCCTCAGGAACCTGTGCACCCATTTTACCAACCTCGGAAGTTTGGAAGGCTGAGTCAACCTTGAGCTGGCTATTTGAACCCCAGCTTCCGCCAGGATCGAGCTCAGGCCATGAGCAAAGCTTGGGCTTCAGCACTGCAGCGTACCACTCTGTGCCATGGGGATTTCTAAAGAACATCTAAACATTTTGTTCCTTTGACATATGACAGACCCAAATTACTACTTATAATCCATTTCTCTAATTGTTGAGCTTGAATATTATAACCACTTTTTCTGTATATTGCTGTCCAGTAAGATTGCCTTTATCACAGTTGTTTTTGTATTAGATGTCAGAATATAAAAATGAAAAGTAAATTGGCATTTTAAAGAAAAGGTTGTTTTACTTTTCATTCAGGTAGCTTTAGCACCGCCTTGCATGTTTGAATTGGCTCAAAACCTTTCCTCCAGCACATTGAACAGTTAACATTGATGCATATCCTGTTTCTCTTTTACTGGCAGCTGGTTGTCATTGTGGACCCCCATATCAAGGCTGATCCTCAATATGCCATATACTTGCAAGCCAAAGAAAAGGGGTATTTTGTAAAAGATCGTACAGGCAGGGATTTTGAGGGCATCTGTTGGCCAGGTAATAAGCTCACTGTGTGTCTCTGCAAATTCTGTTGTAAAAGAGTGCAGAAAAAAGTTAATACTGTTTTTCTTCAAAAATAATGTAATGAAGCTCAACACATATGTTTGTTTTTTATAAAATGTTTTGTCAGCATCCTTTTTCCTTCTCAGCATTTATTAAGTGTTGTTAGCATGTGTGGGTTACTTGGAGCCAATAAACAGTGCCTAGTTACTGTATACCTCTTATAGTAGAACCTTAAACTGGGTTACATTCTTCTAAGCCCATTGACTTCAGTGGACTGTTACAGCAGTCCTCCTAATTAGATCTGTTCAGAATCCTACAGTACAAAATAAGCATGTGACCTGTCAAGTGTAAAAAGTTCACACCTGTTTGCACAAAGCTTTAAAAACAAAACCAAGTAAGACCTCAGATGCAGCAGCCCAGTCATTTTCAGACTGCCATGTCTTATGTTTTTAAAAGAGAAAATACATGATTCTGTACCTCAGTGTTCTTTGTACTTGATAGGGCTCTTGCCATTTTATTCTCTGGTTAGCAACATACAAAATGTAAAATGAGAATTACAGTTGCTACTAATATCAAAGGTATGCTAGGACCATTCAGAGCACAGAATTTTCCTTGATTTTGTCTGGGTTTATAATTCACATTAGATGGTAATAAAATTACACAGGCTAAATGTATTGGCAAAGTTTTTGTTACTTTAATTTTCTTTAACTTAAAAAAAAAAGTTCCCTCTTTTATTTCTCACAATGCAATCCTATATAGATTTATTCCAGTCTATGACCATTGGACTGAAGTAACTCTGCTTAGGATTGCACTGGCAGTGCCTGAAGAACCTACAATAGCAAAAGCTTCTGAGATACAGCTTTGTTTGCTTAACATTCAATAGCACTGAATTTAGATGCTACAAGTGTACTTTTCCTCAAATCTGTAGGTCTTTCATCTTACCTGGATTTTACCAGTCCTGATGTCAGAGAATGGTATGCAGATCAATTTGCCTTCAAAAATTATAAGGTTTGTACTGTTCTCTTAGAATCCTGTGTGGCAGAAATAAGAAAAAGAAATAGAAAGCCACAGCAGTTTTAAAAAGGAAGTTGCACTCTGAGTTCCTTGGAGAAAGGGTGAAATAAAAATGTGATGAAGAGAAAAGGTTTAATATATGTTTTTGTGGAATGTAACCATAGACTTTTTGTTTAGTGGATTGAGTCAGCAGTTTAAATGTAACTGGGATGCTGCTTTGCAGGATTCTTCTGAGATCCTTTTTGTCTGGAATGATATGAATGAGCCTTCAGTCTTCAGAGGGATAGAATTAACCATGCAGAAGGATGCTGTCCACCATGGTGGATGGGAACACCGAGAGGTTCATAATCTCTATGGTTTTTACCAGGTATGAAATTTACAAATGAGGAAGTTCAACTGGTGTGCCATTTTTTTAACTTTTATTTCTTCTTGTTTTTTAAAAAAAACTTTTAACATAATATAGAAACTATAGATGTCATAGTGGCACACACAAAATAACTTTTCTCTGAAATTTTTGTCTGTCTTCTCTGACGTATATAAAATCTATCACTTTAACCACTACAACACTATCCCAGTGTCTCTCAGGCAACCACACCATTATTGATGGTAGATACACATTTTCCCAATTACAAACAATTTGCATTTTCATACCTATTGAAAGATGAGCAGTTTATATAACCAGGCAAAGCAGGGAGTGATTCAGATCTAAGGGAGCTATGCCTCCAGTCATTTCTCCAAAAAAAGTAATATATCAGTGATGCTACATTTTGTGCAGGTTACTCTTCAATTCAAACATAGCTAGGAGAAGCATATAGAAGGAAGCTTCCATAAACAAATCACCTGCTGGGTTAGAAAGCACTGCTGTAAAAGAGATGCACTTTTGAAAGCAAGTTACCTATCTTCATTGAATTCCTTTCAGTAGGGTGTTCATTTGGATATGCAGCTGTACACATACACATGTGGATGTGCATCAAGTGTGCATTCAAATGCACATCCTGTCAAATGTAGTGCAATTAAGCCTGGATTCAAATACACATTCTGGTCTGCTTGTGTACCTGCATCTGCCTAAGGCCAAGTTGGCCATAACCATGTAGAAGTTTCATTTGGGAAAAGAAAATTAAGGAATTCCTTGATAGAAGTTAGAGCTGGAATCACGACCAGAAGTTTTGTTAGTAAACAGAATTTTCTCCATATAAACCTTACCTGTCCACTCCAATCATTTCCAGAGGCTCTGCTTCAGATGTCACTGCCATCTGAGGTTAGACAAGTGGCAAACCAAGGAGGGCCAGGGCCTTCTCAGTCATGGCACCAACACTTTGGAACTCCCTCCCCAGGGTTGTTAATCTGTCCCCCTCTGTTGCTGCCCTCCCTAGTGGATGAATACTTTTTTGTTTTATCTACCCCACCTCAAATAACTGTTAATGGCCCTCCTCCCTGTTCTTGGTGTTGTGTGTGTGTTTACTGAACTATTTTTATACTGTTTTAAATGTTTTAAATTTAAATTGTTTAAAAAGTTTTAATTTTTTTAACATTTTAATGTTTTATGCCATAGAGATTCTGTTTGTGTAGAAAGATGACTTTAAATGTTTTAAATAAATTTCAGATCCTGGTCTTTCCCTTAATAGATTGTATTAAGTTTGTCTTATCTGAAAGAACTGGTACATATGTGGTTTATAGGTGTCATAGATGCAGCCAGAACCTACTATGATTTTCTAGTATTGCATTTATTATGTTCTGTAACTCAGTATTGTGATCTTATTGGCTAGTAATTTATTTTCTTAATTTCTTTGTTATAGAAAACTGCCATTTATGGTGCTTAGCCTGGGTTGAAGCTTTACTTAAAAAACCCCTGTTATTTGCATATAAAAGATCTTCCCGAGTCTGGCTGATCCTTGACAGCAGGGAGCGATGCATACCCTTCCAGAGGTCTCAGACTGAAAGAAGAACAGGTTTCATTCAGTCTCGCCTCCTGACCCTGCTCCCTTCAGTCAGAGAAGCAAGAGCTCATGTCCTCCTTGGTTGATTTCCCTTTGCCTTATGAGGGGCCTGGCCTCACCCCTTTGATGCCTCTCCCCTTCTGGAACTCCCATGAGATCTGAGCAATTCCATTCCATTGCCCCCACATCTCACCTTTGACTCATCCATTCATTTCTCCTCCACCAGCTCAAGATTGTCTCCCAGTTGATTTTCAGGTAGCAGGCTGTTAAAGGGCCAGTCACTTCTAACCAGATGGTCAGAAGGTTGAACTCTGCATGTGCTGCTAATTTGGTGAGTCATCACTGAACATGACTCCTCGTATCCCTTTGGAGTCAGGTCCCTGACAATGTCTCATCATTTTTAACCAGGATCAGAGCTTTCACAAATCAGCCTGATAGGCTCATTTGCTTACTGCATATATTATAAGAAGGTTTTCATAATGTTTTTTTTCTATTTATTGCTAGTTTAAAGTAATCCAGCCTTCCTTGAATCCAAAAATGTTATTTCTGACCCAAACTCTATAGGAGTATAACAGTTTTGGTAAGTAGAAATAATTTCTTTACTAGTAACAATCTTGTGCATTTCAGCAAATGGCAACTGCAGAAGGACTGATCAGGCGCAATGGGGGGCTGGAGAGGCCCTTTGTCCTCACACGCTCTTTCTTTGCTGGATCACAGAGGTATGGTAGGTATAGGGGAAAACTGCTTGCTTAATACATAGCATGATGATATTTTTGTCTAAAATGCTTTTATTTGTTAATATAGTTATTTGTTATTTATAGTCTTTCTTACTGAGACTTGAAGCTGATTACATAAGGAGAAATTAGTACAGTCAATATCAAGGACATTTCAATAAACAATGCTATAGGGTAAATAAATGCCAGTTTACAAATACATAACATTAACAAAAATCCAATACAGAGTTGAAGAAATGCTGAAACAGAGCATAAGAAATTGTAGGACTGACATTCGACAACATAGAACTACCCAGTAGGGTCATACTGAAAGCAACAGGTAGTACATAGGAGCGCATACTTAAAACAACAGATAGGACATAAGGCAACATAGTGGTGAAGTCTATGGTCCCTAACTTGTTAGTGAAGCTTCTCTTTGTGACCACCTCCCTACAAAATTGCCCTCCTATCTGTGTAAAAAAGCCCTTTGTAATAATTCGATTTTGCATCGTTTGCAGAAAGCCAGGAGAGTGTGGGCTCTTTTGACCTCCTCAGGCAGGTCATTCCATTGGGCCACCACAAAGAATTCATGTGTACAGACAGCTGTTGATTTCACCCATGTGCAGGATGGCACCTGCAAGAGACCCTATTCAGATGAGCAAAGCTGCCATGGAGTAACATAGGGAGAGAGGCAGTCCCATAGGTTTGCCGGACCAAAGCCATGAAGAACTTTGTATGTAATAACTAATATCTTGAACTGAGCACGGTAACTGATGGGTAGCCAATGGAGCAACTGTAGGATGGGAGTGATATTCATGCTCCTGCTCACTCCTGATAACAGCCAAGCTGCAGTGTTTTGCACCAACTGGAGTCTCCTAGTTAACTTAGATAGGAGACCTATGTATTCTGCATTACAGTAGTTAGGTCTTAATGTTACCATAGCATGGATCCAGGTGGCCAAATCAGCCATGTTGAGGTAGAAAGCCATCTTCCAGGCTAGAGTGAGATTGTAGAAAGCATTTTTTGCCGGTTGCGTTAACTTGCTTTTGTAGTCCAGTATACCCCTAGGCTCTTAACAGAGGTGTTTTATGCATGGTCACTTTACAGCATTTCAGAATTATTCTGCTTCCTATGTTCTCCTGACTTCTGCACCTGCAAGGGAGTCATAGGAAGCAGAAACGGGTTTTGTCCGTGTTTTCCCCGGTTTTTACCCTGTACACATTGTGCAAAATTTTTTTAAGCTGCCGCGCTGCTAGCATGCGTTCTCTCTGTGTAGAATCAAATACTCCCATTCTGCTTCTCCTCCCCCCTTGCTTCCTTTCACAGGAGCTGATTGGTCTATCCGAGGGTAACCGCACCCACTTTCCTCAGCTCCCGGAACCTTTCTTCCGCCCTTTTTTTTGTTTAATGAAAGCATAGTAATGCTGCAGCGTTAACCACCAGATTAATATGCTTAAGCAGACCCAACTCAGGTGAGCTTGTTGTGTTAGTGACTACCATCTTCTAGCTTTTTTTTTTTTGACATAGAAGTTTAAAAGGTTTCCACAGAACTACCCGAGTGTACATCAGCTGCACTGCCCAGCCGCGCTGACCACTTTTACAAGAGAGCTCAGCATCAAGTTGGCTTGTAAACATGGAAGAGGAGGGACCTGCATCCCAGTATGGGAGACAGCCATCTGCTGCACTCCGCCCTGCCCCAGGAGGAAAACCCGAACGGGCTTTAAACAGCATTCCTCTTTAAGTAAAATTGCTTGCCATCAAGGAAACCCCAAGCAAGAGCTCTCTTGCAAAAATCCACTCCGCTTGGGTTTTCCCTTGATGACAAGCAATTTTACTTTCTCCTATACTGGGATGCAGGTCTTTCCCTGCCACCCCCCCCCCCCATGTTTATAAGCCAACTTGATGCTGCAGCCGTATACTTGACTCCTAGATGGCAAGCAATTTTACTTAAAGAGGAACGTTGTTTAAAGCCCACTTGTGGTTTCCTCCAAGGATCGAGTGGAGGCCTTTCTCCCATACTGGGATGCAGGCTTCCCCACCTTCCATATTTACAAGCCAACTTGATGCTGCAGCCATATGCTTGTACATGTAGGTAAATTATGGGCAAAAGGCAGGGAGGGGGTGAGGATACCAGCTCCAGCCAGCCAGCTCAGCGTCAAGTGCATTATCGCTGGCAGCCGGAAAGGTGTGTGTTTGTGTGTATGCCAATCCTCGCCAAAGCAATTTTGGCGGGAGCAGGACTGTCAGATTAACAAACGTCAGCACATGGAAGTGGGTGTGTGTGTGTGTGGGAATGACGGACAGCAGATGTAGTAACATTGCAATGCATGAAATTTTTTTTAAAAAGACGTGTATTGCAATTCCCCCTAAAGCCTGAAACTGCACTGATGCTTTCCCCCCCAAAACAGTACACCAAATTGAAGCTGCCTCTGATGGTGCAGAATGCAGGAGAGCCATGCCGAGTCCATGTCGATCGGAGCGAATGCACGGAATGGCCGGTTTAAAGTGACCATGCATAAAACACATGAGTCTGCAAGGGCCAAACAAACTCCATCAGAAGTGTGGGATATAATGTCCTTCAATATCTCTGCCTTCCCAACGAGCATCACTTCCATCTTGTCTGGGTTCAATTTCAGTTTGTTTTCAGCCATTTGACCACAGCTGTCAGGCACCAACCCAAGATTTCCACTGCTTCCTGTGAGAACTTGGATAGTGAGATATAGAGTTGAGTGTCATCTGCATCAAAAGTTGGTTAAAATTTAGTAGGTCAAGTCAAGACTCTGGAGTGGCGGCATATAAATTTCCTTTAAAAATGAGGTTGCAGTCCTAAAGACACCTTCCTGAGAGTAGGCCCAATTGAATAATATGGAACTTACTATTCAGTTAGCTTATTAGGGTTGCTCTCTAAATTACCTAAGATCAGGTAAAAGTTTCTTAGAATCTCCCTGATCTTTACACTCTCACTCTGCTAACTTGCATCCGATGCATTGTAACAAAGCTAATTTTGTCTCAGCTCTGAGATTTTTAAAATGTGTCACACTTTTTCCCTTGAGTCTAAAGCTGCAGGATATACACTTTTTTTCCTTATATATAGAATAATGATGTATTGGCTGCTTCTGCCTTTAGGAGACAAGTACAGTGGCTGTGCTAGCAGTGCACAACTAATACGTAACTGTTCCAGGGCATGATACAGTTCATCATGAGTCATTCGCATTCAACTGTGGGAAACCCAACCTAGAGATTAGAACCAATTTAGGAATACAGTAACCCCATTGCTCACATTTGTGTGTGACAGTGTGGGGGTTGTTTGGGGGTTTTATAGTACTTTGTATGGTTTAGATTTGGGTATGTAAGCCATCTTACACAAGTAAGGCAGGATATAAACATTTTAATAAATCTTACTCCTTAAATATGGATAGGGTTGTGCTCTGACTTTTTTAGGTGCTGTATGGACTGGAGACAACAAAGCAGATTGGAGTTACTTGAAAATCTCCATTCCAATGTTGCTTACTATCAGTGTCGCAGGAATTTCATTCTGTGGAGGTAAGGAACACACTAGTTCAGTCTCCATCAAAGAAGGCAATGGTTTCATTTCACTGGCATCTTTTGAGAGACTTCAGACTTTTTTTTATTACTACTAGCTGTAATGGTCAGAGTGCCAGACTAAGACTGGGGAGACTCAGTTTCAAATCTTCACCTTTTGTCTGTTGCCCCAACCTGGCTCAAGTTGCTATGAAGATAAAATGGAGGAAGGAAGAACCACATACATTGCTCTAAATTCCCTGGAGGCAACACAGGATTAAAATCAATAGATAAATATATACAGAGGTTTCATGGGGTGAAGTATAACCAATCATAAAAGCGCAAATTGCCAATGATCTTTGGAAATCAAGCACCTTTGCTTTTAGATTGTATGCTTTAAATACCTTTTTAACATATCTATAACATAATTTAGCAAGAGCGTATCTCCTTTCTTTGAACTGGTTTTGGTGTTGGTAAAGAATTTGGCTTATGGTAATTTCAGTTTCATTGGTCATAGGCAATACATAAAATGGAAAAATCCAAGAGAAGCTTGCATTTTTTTCATTCCTTTTTCATAAACCAATTGCCGCTCTTCTGTAATCTAGCGGATGTAGGTGGATTTATTGGAAATCCAGACCCAGAACTACTAGTTCGATGGTATCAGGTTGGGGCACTCCAACCTTTTTTCAGAGGCCATGCAAATAGGAACACCAGGCGTCGAGAACCATGGCTGTTTGGAAAAGAGAACACAAAGATCATCAGGGAGGCTATCAAGGAGCGCTACTCCCTCCTCCCTTATCTATATTCACTCTTCTATCGAGTTCATATTGCTGCTGAACCAGTCATGAGGTATGTTTTTAGTTAAAAAGGACAATTTCTGCTTCATGTTTAAGTGTATCCTTTTAACAACGAAATAGTTGGTTATAGTTAAAAATAATAAAATTAATGATTAGATGTAAAAAATCTAGAGGAGTCAATAAAAAGTGTATTGCCATGTAGGAGTTGCTAGCACTCAAAGAAGTTAGAGGAAATACTCTTGTTCTGTTCTTTAAGGCAGTCTTTCTCAGTGGTCCAGAGAGGCCTGGGCCTATTCCAGCTTTTGACGCCCCTATCCATATTTTTTTTAAAAAAACTATGACAAATGAAGACAAAATGTAGTACTAAAGAAGAGTGAGTCAAGTTGTGAAACTGATCAAATGCAAAAAAATGAATACATTTAATTCTCATTATGGCCAAATCTGCTGATGCTTAGATCAGAACTGGAGCCATGAACAGACAAGACAGATCTTTCTACAATCCTGTTTAAAGCCCCTGGTTTACAGAAAAATCTGAACTTTTGAAAAAAATACTTTGGGGGTTGGGGATGAAAAACCCAAAACAATAGAAACAGTGCCTGTAGCTTTAAGAAACATATTCCCTCTGTGGCTGTTGCTAGGCAACCAAAATCCCCACTTTGCTGTGGAATCTTGCTGAGTGACCTTGGGTGACACACATTCTCAACCTAATCTACCTTACAAAGTATTGCCAGTTAAAGCCTTGGTTAACAGTATTGCCAGTTAAAGCCTTGGTTTCTGTTAGTAAAAGGCAGAGGGAGGGGGAAGGGTCCTCTCCAGTGCTGTTTTGGCCTTTGAAGAAGGGCTCATTAGGGATAGGCCTATCAGCAACCACATGTGACTTGAAACTACTTAAGTTCCATGACTCACACAGGCCAAGCGGCTTGCTACTGTTTAACAGCAGCCACCTCAAGAAAGCCGGTGTGGTATAGTGGTCAGAGTTTCAGACTAGGATTTGAAAGAGTCAGGTTCAAATCCCCACTTTGCTGTGGAATCTTGCTGAGTGACCTTGGGTGATTCACACATTCTCAGCCTAACCTACCTTACAGAGTTGTGAAGATAAAATGGAAGAGAATTGTGTAAGCTGCTTTCGGTTCAGTGTTGAGAAAGGTGAGATATAAATGTAGTAAATAAATAACAGCCCTGATCAGTCTAGACTGCTCAGGCAAGCCCAATCGCATCAGATTTCAGAAGCTAAGTAGTATTGGCTTTATTTAATAATTGCTTTGGAGACCAACAAGGAACCCAGGGGTATTATGCAGAGGCAGGAAATGGCAAAATCACTTCTGTTAGTGTCTTGCCTTGAAAACCCCAGCAGGACTCACTGTAAGTCAGCTGCAACTTGACAGCACTCTCCACCACCACCAAATAGTTATAGCTGAAGATGGAGGGAGTGCAGATAAAATGTAGGTTGATTTGTGAATGGAAAGGAGAGAAGGAAGAAGAGAAAGGTGAGGATATGGAGGCTGCTGGAGGGAAAGAGGAAATAGTGTGTGGAAAGGAATACAGGGGAAACAGAGGTACCCTTCACACAAGTTCTTGCAGGTTCCCCATCATGCAGCTGGACCTGGCCCAGTGAACAGGCAGTGTCTTTGAAAACCCTGTTTCTGAAAAAAGCATAAACTGTTGTATAATACTGAATAGCAGTGGATGATTGGACAAATGGCTTTTAAATGCCCAAATGAAAAACATGATTTATGTCCACAATATCAACCTCAGTGCAAAAAGAAGGTAGAAAATGCTGATCCTTAAATATTTTTCCTGAATTATAAAATACTACTCCTAGAAAAACAGAACTTTCTAGATTCAGTCTTATTTCTTTTCATAGGCCTGTCTGGGTAGAATTCCCCAAGGAGCTTAAAACGTTTAGCATAGAAGATGAGTATATGCTTGGTAAGTTTACACGCTCCTAAAATGGAGACATTTTATAAACATAACTATGATGCAATCTAAAGGTGTATTAGCTGTGTGTGGAGGACACTATATACATTCTGGGAGGGAAAAGGAAGAGATGCCACTTATTGCTTAAGATTCATCTAGATGACTTTGATTTAAGGTCACTGTTTCAGCACTTCCAACTGTTCAGATGTGGGGTTACATCAATTTACATGAGTTATTTCTAGACCCCTTGGCTGACACTGGGCTAGATTCCCATGAAGGGCACGGGAGATGTCCTCCAGAGCTTTTCTTCAGCTCCAAGTCAGTTCTGGGAGGTGACAGCAGATTATTGCCTTGGTCTCTGTGCCCTGTTTGTTGGTCTTCTGAAATGACTGGTTTGCTGCTATGCGGGGCACAATTCTGGACTGAATGGATCCAGCCAGACACCTCTTGTGTTCCCTTGTCATACTTTTGAGGAACTATAAAAACTCAGCCCACTGGGTGTAAGAAGAAATTCATTTGGCATAGTCTCCTCCTCTCTAGTAAATGAGATTCCACCACATAAGATTCTTCCAAAGGTAATATTGAACTCATAGTAGAACTATCAGCCAATTATTTAATAGTGGTAATGGTATGAGTGGAGACTTCTTCTTCCATTTATCATTCAGGAAACGCTTTGCTGGTGTATCCAGTCACTGAACCCAAAGCCACCACAGTCAGTGTTTTTCTGCCTGGCTCACAAGAGGTAAGGACAGCTGATACTTTTTAAAAAAATGTATTTCAAGACACAACTAGACACAACTAAAAATGTATTTCAAGACACAACTAGTATAGGCGGAGGCAGGGCAAAATTATACTTCTTGTGTATGTTTTTTTTTAAAAAGCTAATAGTGTGGGAGGGTGAATTTAGATCAGGGTCATGATGTTGAGTCAGAGAGTTTGTAACCCTTTCATCCTTCCCATCCACTCCAAGAACTACTTGCCTCACAGGGAAAGCATATATGTAATGGTATGTTTTCTCTCATGGGGCAAATGTTTTGGAGCGCAATTAAAATTGAAGACATTCAGCAGGAAAAAGTTTAAAATTAACTTTCCCAGAGGGACTGCTGCAGCTGCCATTAACTGTATTTTTTTTTTAAAAAAAAATGATCCCAGATCTCTGGCCATTACTTCTAGTTTGGTCTTTATACCCAAAGCTCTAGACCTATATCAAACTATTAGGCATTTCTTGTAATAGAAATGAATTTTTACTAAGTGTTTCTAAAATAGGTATAACAGAACAATCTCGAGTCCAGTAGCACCTATAACACTAACAAAATTTGTGGTAGGGTATGAGCTTTCGTGAGCCATAGCTCACTTATTCAGATATCAGAATCTGAAGATACCAGGTATCTGAAGAAGTGAGATGTGGCTCACGAAAGATCAGAGCCTACCACAAATTTTGTTAGACTTATAGGTGCTACTGAACTCTTTCTCTTTTCTACTGCTACAGACAAAGTAACACAGCTACCCATCTTGATCTGTGAATAACTGCAAAAAAATAGCAACATATCACAGTAGCAATAATTTTTTTTTAAGCCATTCATGATCTGCAGGGCTTTTTTTTCTGAGAAAAGAGGTTGTGGAACTCAGTGGTACCATATGCGCATGTGTGTGCTTACTGGACCATGTGATTACATCACTTCTGGGAAATGGTGTCATCACCCAGAGAGAGCACTCCCATGATTTGAGACTGCTCACATCCCTGCTCCAGGCCAATTTGGGCCCAATCCTGGCCATTTGGGCCCCATTTGGGCCCAATTCAGGCCCAAAACAGCCAGGATAGGGCCACTGCAGGGTGCGGGAGTGTTCCCTCACCCAGCAGTGGCCTGTTCCTGGCCATTTTGGGCCCGTTTTGGCCACTTAGCACCCAAAATGGCCAGGATCAGGCTGCTGCCATGAGGGGGAGTGTTCTCCCACCCAGCCTGAACCTGGTCATTTCGGGCCCAATTCTGGCTGTTTTGGGCCCGTATTGGCCGTATCTTGCCCGTAACAGCCATGATAGGACCACTGCCAGGTGAGGGAACATTCCCCCACCCAGCAGAGGCCCAGTCCTGGCTGTTTCAAGCCCGTTTCGGTCACTTGGGGCCAAATTTGGGCCTGAAACAGCCAGGATCAGGCTGCTGCTGGGTGAGGTAGTATTCTCCCGCCCAGCTGAGGCATGATCCTGTCTGTTTAGGCTGTTTTGGGCCCAAAATGGTCAGGATTGGGCCCCAAACGGCCACGATTAGGCCCGAAATGGCCCTGCCCAGCAGAGGCCCAATTTGGGCCCGATCCTGGCAGTTTCGGGCCCAAAACAGTCAGGAACCATGGGGCAGTTCTGAGAACTGCCGGAACACCATTCCGGAGCGTTCCAGTCTGAAAAAAGCCCTCATGATCCGAAATCTACCTGTCTCAGGAGGCAGCTCATAGGAAACCCTTCTCCTGTTAAGGTCTGTATGCAAGAGATAAGAATAGCCATGGAAAAGATCAGTGTCTTTTCTGTGGTTGCCCCAAGGCTATGAATTTAGCTCTCTGCTGGAGTGGTTGCTGCTAGGCTTTACAGGAAAGATGAGTTTAGAACAATAAGCTTTTCCATTGATTGGCGATCCTGCTGATAGTACTGCAATTTTCTATTTTATTGTTTTTGTGTGTGTTGGTATTGATGATTCAATATAGATTATGTTGTGACCAGCATGAACAAGGCAGTAAGATGTGTTATGAATGTATAAGTTGGTAATTCATACCCTTTCCTTTTTCCTATTTCTTCCAATACAGATCTGGTATGATTTTCGAAGATTTATACAGCTGGAAGGTCAAGGTACACTGAAGATCCCAGTGACATTGAATAGTGTATGTTGTTTTGACAAATGTTAAAAAACAGCAGGCTTCTTCCCAAATAGTCACCAGTGAGAATAATTAATTTAAACTAAAACTGGTAATTTAATACTGTTGGAAGGGAAAGGAAAGGAGAACAAGTTATAGTCCCAGTGTATTCTGCTGGTAGAAGAAAGCTACATTTGAAAAAGGTTTTAAGAAAGAAGGATATCTGAATACCCCATGATACCTCCTTGGAGACTTATCACTGACACTGAGTTGTGACCATATTTTTGCACCAAACAAGAAAATAACCCATCACATTTAAAAATGTGGTTATATTTTTCTTTATATCCTACCTCCCCCCTTACTACTGCTTATTCTTTATTAATTTTAAATTACTGGGAGGAGGCACTATAGTGAAGTACATGCTTTGCATACAGAAAGCCTTGGATTCAGTTCCCGGCATATCCCATTAAAAATCTCAGCAGGTATGAGGGAAAGCCTTTCTCTCCCTGAAAAACCAGTGAGGTGCTGCCAGTCAGATAGACAGTAGCTAGATGATCCAATGAACTGACACTGTATAAGCAGGTTTTATAAGTACCAGTAAACACTGCTGCCCACTAAAGATAAAAGGAGGTTACTGTATAAAGTGAAACAGTGGTGTCTAGACAGTCGGACTGTTTTTATTTTTATTTTATTTATGTCATTTATAGTCCACATTTTTCACTGAAACTCAAGGCGGATTACACAATATGAGATTAGTACAATCAGTATCAAGTACATTTCAATACAGTATCAAGGACATTTAATAAACAATACTATAGGGTAAATAGATACAAGTTTAAAAGACATAATATTAGCAAGAATCCAATACAGAGTAGAAAAAATACTGAAGCAGAACATAATCAGTTCTAGAACTAACATTAGACAACATGGAGCACTGGTGGTACATAGGAATACATATTTAAAGCAGCAGATAATATGTAAGGCAATATAGTGATGAAGTCTATGGTCCCTAACTCATTAGTGAAGCATCTGAGACCCTTCCCTACAATATAGCCCTCCCATTTGAGTAAAAAGCCTTTTTGAATAGTTCGGTTTTGCATCGTTTACGAAAAGCCAGGAGAGTGGGGGCTCTTCTGATTTCCTCAGGCAGGTCATTCCACAGGATGGGGCCACCACAGAGAAAGCCCGTGTATGGGCTGCTGCTGGCTTCACCTGTGTGCAGCCTGGCACCTGCAGGAGACCCTGTTCAGATGAGCAAAGATGCCGTGGAAGAACATAGGGTGGGAGGCGGTCCTGTAGGTTTGCCGGACCAAAGCCATGAAGAACTTTGTATGTAATAACTAATATCTTGAACTGAGCATGGTAACTGATGAGTAGCCAATGGAGCAACTGTAGCATGGGAGTGATGTTCATGCTCCTGCTCGCTCCTGATAACAGTCGAGCTGCAGCATTTTGCACTAATTGGAGCCTCCTAATTAACTTAGATGGGAGTCCTATGTATAGAGCATTACAATAGTCAAGCCTTGATGTTACCATAGCATGGATCCAAGTGGCCAGGTCAGCTGTGTCAAGATAAGAAGCCATCTTCCAGGCTAGAGTGAGGTTGTAGTAAGCATTTTTTGCCACAGCCTTAACTTGTTTTTCTAGTAATAACACTGGATCCAGTATAACCCCTAGGTTCTTAACTGAGTCTGCAAGGGTCAGACCAACTCCCATCGAAAGTGGGGAGTACAATGTCCTTCAAGATCTCTGCCTTCCCAACAAGCATCACTTCAGTCTTGTCTGGGTTCAGTTTCAATTTGTTGTTCTTCAACCATTTCACCACAGCTGTCAGGCAGTGATCTAAGATTTCCACTGCATCCTGTGGGGACCTGGATAGTGAGATACAGAGTTGGGTGTCATCTGCTTACTGATGACATCCAACTCCATAGCTGCGAATGAGTTCTCCTAAAGGTTTTACGTAGAGGTTGAATAACATGGGAGATAAGATTGCGCCCTGTGGAACCCCACAAGATAGTAGTTCCCATTCTGGAGATAATTGATCTCCAACAGCCACCTTTTGAGTCTGCTCCAAGAGAAACAATTTAAACCAGTCCAGGGCACATCCTTTGATGCCCACTTCTGTTTCTAAATGCCTCAACAGGATGGCATGGTCTACTGTGTCAAAGGCTGCAGATAGATCCAATAGAAGCAATAAGGAGGCATGGCTTTTATCTATATTCAGACAGAGATCATCCACTAATGCTACTAGTGCTGTCTCTGTCCCATGCCCTGGTCTGAAACCTGACTGGAAAGGGTCCAGAGTGCTAGAGTTATCCAAGAAGGTCTGGAGTTCGTCAGCTGCTGCTCTCTCAATCACTTTGCCCAGAAAGGGCAGATTAGAGACTGGGCGATAATTGGCCACATCATTTTTGTCTAGGGATGATTTTTTAAGTAGCGGATGGATAACCGCCTGTTTGAGCTGCTGGGGAAAGCTGCCCTGAGTTCGTGATTGATTTACAATAGACTAGTATCTAGGAGAACCAGATTCAAATCACTGCTTGGCCATGGAAGCGTGCAGTCTGTCCATCCGTCCGTCCGTCCAGCTTTCTCACTGAGGCTCAAGGCAGATTACGATCAACAGCTAAGACATTCAGTACAATCAACAGCTACGACAATCAATGAACACATTTGAAAACATGGATAAATAAAGATGAAACATTACTGAAAGAAAGCTGAGAAATTAAACATTACATATTTAATGATGTGGAAACTGCCCTGTAGGAGCATATCTTCATCAAGAGTCTCTATCAAGTAGTATATAGTCCCTCTTCCTTTTCCAAAGGATCTTTCTGAGCCATTTCTTAAACCACAAACCTGATTATCTGAGTAAAAAAGCCCTTCTGAATAATTCAGTTTTGTGTCATTTGCAGAAATCAAGAGAGAGAGAGAGCTTTCCTGACCTCTTCAGGAAGGCTATTCCATAAGGTGGAAGCCACCAAAGAGAATGTGCATATACAGGCACCTGTTGATGTAGCCTAACTGCAGGGTGCTTTCTGCAGAAGACCCTGTTCATATGAATAAAGCTGCCATGGCAGAGCATAGGGAGACAGGGATCCTGCAGATATGAGAGACCAGGGCTATGAAGAGCTTTGTATGTGAAAATCAAAACCTTGAATTGAGGCCAGTAACTGATGGGTAGCCAGTGGAGTGACTGCAGAATAGGAGTAATATGTATGCTCTGCCTAGCTCCTAATAATAAACTAGCTGTGGCATTCTGTACCAGACGGAGTCTCCGAGTTGAATTTGAGTTGACCTGTGTAAAGTGCATTACTGTAGTCTAGTCTTGAATCCTGGTGGCCATATTGGCTGTGTCAAGATACTCGGCCATCTTCCAGGCTAGTTTGAATTGAGAGAAGGCCCTTTTTGCAGTTGTATTTACTTACTTCTCTAGCAGCAGTGCTGGATCCAGAATAACCCCTAATGTCTTAACTGAGTCAGCCAGGGTCATCTGAGCCCCACTGAAAGTGGGACGCACAGCCTTCTTCAAGATCTCTGCTTTCCCAACCAGCATCATTTCTGTTTTCAATTTCAGTTTGTTTCCTTTCAGCCATTTGGCCCCAGGAAGTGACTCAGGACCTCTCCAGCATCAGCTGGGGATTTGGATAGTTAGATACAGAGCTGGGCATTATCTGCATACTGATGACATCATAACCTCAAAAATGCTGTCCTTGGTATCCTTAGATTTTATAGGAAGAGAGAAAGTTGTCTGATCTCCAACCCTGGAAAGTTATAAAATGAAATTAGCTTCTATATGCAACAGCAATCTGGGGCTCTGGAAATCTCCAGTATTTAGAAGTTGCTCAAAATAAATTTACCCACCTACTGTTGGCTGCTGCTCCTCCACCATCTTCAGCTACGGTTAGAGCAGAATTATCTCTACCCTCAATAACAACCTTAGTTTATAAAGCAGCCATTAACTATTGGATGAAAATCATTTTTTGCAGATCTCTAGGCTTTTAACCCTGGCATATGGGGAGATGAAGGATGATGCAGTTGTGTTTTGAGATTAGTGGCTAGCTTGGCTTCTAAGAAGAATACTTGAGGATCCTTGGCCTCTGTGCTAACAAAACAAAGATTGTTAGACCACAGTACTCAAACTGATGCTGGACTAGTAGGCACCTTGAGAACAACTCTACTCTATAGGCAATTACATCCTTCTCCCCTGACTCTTCCAATGTACTTTACTGACATAATGAATTATGAGCACAGAAATACCTTCACTTAGACTGGAGTAACTCTGCTTAGGATTACACTTGGAAGACCAATGGGATTCCATATGGCAAAAGAGTCTGCTCCTGTGTCCCATATCACATCCCAGTGTCCAAGATTTGAGGATAAGTACAATAGATTTTTTTTAAGGACCATTATATCACGTTTCCCAGGAAAGTCAGACCAGGAGAAAGTAATTTTATTATTGGCAGATAGGGACAAATCCATTATTCTTGAAATAGCAAGGTTTGACACCATATTAATAAAGGTAGATGATGAGGCATGCTGATGCAAGCATGGTTGACCGGTACACAAACTGCTGTACTCTGGATCATTAGCTTTTGGATTGTATCGTGTTTTTATTATGAGATACTGTAAATGGTTAATCTGTATTTTAAACTTTTCTATCAAAATGTCCAGAATTTTTTAAAAAATTATCTTGATGTATATTTTACTTTATCTTGTACTATCACAATGGCTTTCTGCCAACACAGTAAATAATAATGAATGAATTGATGACATCCTTCCATAGCTATGAATGATTTATCCTAAAGGCTTTATACAGAGGTTGAACAACATGGGGGATATGATTGTGCCCTGTAGAACCCCACTAGATAATTCCCACTCTGAAGACAGCTGGTCACCAACAGCAACCCTTTGAGTCCATTCCATGAGGAACAATTTAACCAGTCTAAGGCACAACCCCTGATGTGTATTTCTACCTCCAAATGCCTCAACAGGATGGCATGGTTTACTGTATCAAAGGCTGCAGATAGATCCAATAAGAGTAACAAAGATATGTGGCCTTTGTCTATATTTAGACAGAGATCATCACCTAAAGCCACCGGAATCATCTCCATCCCATAGCCTGCCTAAAACCAGACTAAAGGGGTCCAGAGTACAAGAGTTATCTAAGAAGACCTGGAGTTGGTCAGCTATTAACTCTCTCAGTCTCTTTGCCCAGAACATAATTACATTCCAGGATTGATCATTGCTATTGCTTTCATTTTTTTCAAAAGCTTTTAAACCAAAAAATAAAAGAATAAACTGATAAAGCACAAGTGCTATGGCAGTTTTACATAGGATTGTGAAGGAACACGAGAGTGTGGTGTATGATTATCTGATTTTAGCATATTCTGAATTGATATACAGCTGATACTGCTCTCTTAATGTCACAGAATCCACCTATGTCTGTTGTACCTCAACATAATGCGTCTTTGTACCAGCTACATGACTTATACCCCCACTTACTTTCCTGTAATATAAGGCATCTGCACAATTGACCCTGGTTAGCTATTTCAGAAAAATATGGCCTGTTTTTAGTAGCATAACAGAAGTTACAGAGAGGCAAGCTAATGAATCATGTTTTCTTGTCTGATCTCATTCAAAGGCGGCCTATTATATTTTAAGATATATTCTGTACTCTGCTGTTTTCAGATTCCTGTGATTCAGCGTGGGGGAACTGTTATACCACTAAAGACTTCTGTAGAAAAATCTACAGAATGGATGGCAGATGTTCCTTATGAACTCCATGCTGCCCTAGATTATAAGGTACTCTGAAATTTATATTTTATACTTATTATTTATTTAATTTTTATATCCATTTTATAATCTTTTATCTTTTTTATCTCTCAGTTTTGGTGGCATCATGTCATGAACTCCTTTTTCCTCCTTTTAGCAGAAAGGATGGCTTTCTAAAGGTCTTCCATCCTGGGCAACAACCAAACTGAAAACAGAGTGACCTAGATTTTGTAATAGAGAAATGTACATGTACTTAATACCACCTTTACTTTTTAGTTCTGTGTTCTCAATGCCCCAAAGAAAGAGAGCTATAAGTGGACCAACTATTTCAATACAATTCATTTATGTCTGGTAATACCTATATTTGGGGGGGGGGTTCAAATTCTAAAAAGAAAACTGAGCAAGACAATTTCATATTTTTGGGATTCCTACACAGAGACCATCTGTTAATTTCTGCATTGTAATTAATTTATTCCAGTTTGACTTTCCTGGTCACAAGTACCAAAGGGTAACAAAGACCTTTCCACATTCCTGCCTTCAGCATAGGACTTCCTTCTCCTTGTATCTCCCAGGAGCAACATCTTTAGCAAAGCTTTCTTTAGCCTTTCTTTACGGGCACATCTCCTGCTAGCTGACTGTTAACTTTCACATTCTTGCCCACCACCCATTTTAATGTGAGGAAGGATTCAATTATGCTTTTCAGCATCCTACCTTGTGCTGGTCTTTTTAGAGACACTGGCTTGGACCCTGCCAAAGTTATTACATCCCCACTCCTGCCACAGCCCAGGCTGACATTTTATTATTCTTTTAATTTTGTTTAAACTTTGCAGAATTCTGTTAACTGTGTTTAACCTGCCATCTAGGAGTATGCAACAGGTGAGTTGTACCTGGATGATGGCCATTCCTTCCGCTATCTCCATGAGAAGCAGTTCCTGCTCAGGAAGTTCACCTTCCATGAAAATGTCTTCTCATCCAGGTAATATGCACTGGAAGGAGGGAGGTGCAGAAGCAAAAGGTGTTCAGCATCCAAGGCTGATAGGCTTGTTCTGGAAATTCAGTACATCAGTGACATGCAAGTGGAGGTGGAAGGGAAGACAGTGAGGCTCCTGGTATCTTTTTCATATTCTTAAGAGCTCTTGAAGATGTCCTGCTTCCCTAGCTTCAGTGCAGTGTTGCACTGGCAAAACTTGTTAGTAAAGACAAACTCAGCTCTGCTGCGCACACTGGCACAGAAGAGCAATTTATCATAGACCTGGTGTGAGGCATAGTGGCAAAGAGAGTATGCTGCCGACCTGGACAGCTCCACTCTCATCCATCTGCCCTGAGCTTGCCAGGGGATCTCAGTAAGCCATGCTATTTCAACTCCTGCCTCCCCATCATACAATATGAGATTAAAAATACCAACTTGAGTTAAAAAGTTGTTGTAAGTAGTTCTAAGATAAGTTCTTTGAAAACACTAAGGCAGGCACTAATATAGAAATGATGATTTGTTATTATTAATACACTCAGTGTATGTGATTCATCCTATTAAGATCTTAACTATGTTACACTCTTTCCAACAAGGTAAAGTTTTTGAAGTGTGGAGAGAACTGTTCTTATGATGGGTGAACACACATGAGTATGCCTTAGTTTGCCTCAATTTATACTTGTGCGTAAAATGAGAGTCTAAAATACAACCCCACCTCCAATCTTACCTAATAATGGGACAGAGGCAGTGGTGGCAGTGAGGTATCCTCTGTTCTTCATTCTCTTTTTCCCCCACTCCACCTTGCCAAAACTTGGCCACAAGGAAGCCTGGGAAGCCCCACTCAGAGCAGTGAACAAAGTCAGCATTGTTATTATCCCCACAATACAGCTGGGGAGCTGCAGCTGAGAGGACTGGCTTACCCAAGGCTACCTGCTGAGCTCATAGCAGTAGTGGAATTTGAACCACCAGAGTGCTGACTTACAGCCTGACCAGTTCACTACTGTGCTGCCCTATTATTGCATGCAGCTAAAAATGGTGCATTCTAATGGCACCAGAAGCAGTTTCACTGCTGCCAGAACCTCTTTCCTCACAGAATTTGCCTTGCACTAATAAATGATCCTTGATGGAAAGGTTCACTGAAGAGCATGTATACAATACAAGGAGCAGTAGAACTGATGCATAACGCAGGTTTGTCTCTTCCTTCTCCCAAGGTGTGCAGATGAGAATGGCCAGTTCCATTCAAAATGTGTAGTTGAACAAATACTGATTTTGGGACTTAAAAAACAACCTTCTTCTGTGATTGCCAGGATCCATGGTAAGAAAGAAAGCTGTTGTTTTTAAGTATTGCTGAAATGGTAGTATGTTTATGAAACAAGAGAACTTGTTGATCTAGCTAGTTAATTAAGTTCCGCTTGCAAAGCAGGCATATAATTAACGTTTAATACTATTTAATAATACTGCCCCACAGTTAATATTCTCTCTGTGAAGCTGTAGGCCACGTCCAGGTGGCAGTTTCTGTGCTCCAGTTTGCACATGGTAAATGTCAGCTAGGAGCACAACAAATACCCTGAGGAAACTTTGGTACCTCTGCCCCCTAGAAACCTCCTTCCCTCACTGCAGAGAGCCAGCTGGGCAATAATCACTTGATCAGCTTACATCCCAGAAATGTAAGCTGCAGAGACTGGGATAACTGAAAGAGCACTTTAGCAAGACCTATTTCAGATGCTGTTATAGTAGTATGGTTGCCTCCAGAAGCCCAAATCACAAGGATATTTTTGTCTCCACTTACTGACTTGGTTACATTCAGTTCAAATCACTTGGGAGTTGCTTGACTGAAGTGACTAATTATTTGGAGAAGTACTTATGCAGTACAGTTTCCTGCCAACAACCATACTAGCAGGATAACAAGTGAAAAACCAGAGAATGGGGGTGGACATTGCCCATTCTAGATGATACGAGTAAGTCTTAAGGATCTTGCCCTGCAGCCAAGGGGGTTCGGTAGAGTTTTTCTCTTAACAACCTTATAATACTCGTGTGTAACTTCACTAAATGTAAAATTGAATTTAATCTGTTTGTTTTTAATTCAGATAAAAAAGTCAAAGCAGTGGCTTTCACCTATGATGCCAAGAGCTCCGTATTGACCCTTAAAAAGCTTTCATTAAATGTTAGCATTGATTGGGATATTGAAATAAAAGTGAGAAGTTAAACTGAGGCTTCAGAGAGGTGTATGAAATAATAGCTTGGAAATTTCCACCAACTGAAGGATTTCTGTCTGCAAAGCGCAATTTCCCTGCTTCTCCCCTACAGCTGCCCCCTGAAATATTGCTCCTGCAAGACGGAGACTCCCTTCAGGAGCACCTTCTTTTGTACACATGAAGCTGCCTTATAAAACTGTTTCTAATCAGAATACTCTCTACTCTTGACTGGCAGCATTTCTCAGAGTCTGTCACATAAATTATTACATATGTATGTATGGTCACCAAGTTGCAGCTGATTTCTGGAGACCCCAGCAAGGGGTCCCTACTTAGCTTCCAAGATCTGATGAGACCTGGCTTATACATGCAGCCTTCCCTCCCCATCATCTACTGCCTGATCCTTTTAACTGGAGATTCCACGACTTGGATATAGGACTTGTCTGCGTGCAAGGCAGATTAACAATGAACTGCAACACTTTCCCCAGCATGGTGAGGGGGGAGTCATAGGTCATCAGTGAGAAGGAAGAATTGGCAAAAATCACCTGCCCCATCTGTCAGCAGAAGTGCTCTGCAGCATCCAACCCAAAGGTTCGGGATGACTTAGCTTGGAATTTAATTGGACCTTCTTTAAATAGACAAAAGTTGCATACTCAAAGGCTGGACTTCTATAGGTTTCTATTAAATGAATTCATCAAGATGCAAAATATTTCCATGAGTGACAACGTGCTGCTGCGACTTGAATGTTTGTACAAGTATGTTCCTGACATAAAATCTGTGGGCTTGTGTAAACAGTGGCAGTTGGTGAAAGATTAAGAGACGCAACATTTATGGATGCTGCCTAGATTAATAGTGTGCCAACAGAGTGTTGCAAGACTGAGATTCCCACAACAGGAACCTCACCAGCTATGGATCTAGTGTCTCTAACATGTAGCTTCTGAGAAGGAATATACATGACATAAAGCAAGCAGATAGATTCGGGTGACTATACCATGATGCCGTGTCCGCGGAGATGGTTCAAACAACCGGACTTCACAGGAATGTGCCCCAGAACTGTGTACAAGTATAATCATAATGTATAGGTGGCACCCTCTCTCAGTCCCCGTCCTGAAAATAATCATTTGAAGATCCTAAAATGCTTCCGTGTGAGCCAACTAGGACACTGAATTCAGCAAGGCCCTGATGTGGAGCCGATGCTAACAGTTCTGAAACAGAAGGAAGTCTGAAAGAGCATGATCCTAACAGTTTCAAGGACATGAGCCAATCTATAAGGAGCATTCTAGCTGCTGTTTTGGGGAAACCAGGAAGATGTTACAAGAACACAGATATGTTCCTCGAGGAGTGAAATTGGGTGCCAAAGGAAACAAAAAGCATAGAGAAATGTATCCATGCCTCTAACTCCCACCTCTCATACTATTCCAATAATTGTCCTGCTCATAGGAAAGGTAGAAAAGGTTCAGGAGTGGGTAGGCTCATTTCTTTCAGGGTCGGCTTGCCTTCCAAGTCCTGTCCTGGTCATTGAGCTTCTAATAGGTAAAGTTGCTTAGCAATATTGCAAAATTCAGAAACCTGGCTTTCAGTAAGAATGATGGGGAGGGTGTTAGGGTGACAAATGCTATTTGTAATTAAAATGGCTTCAGCTTCAGTGGATGGAGTTTTTGCTTTTATTTTTGAGCTGACTGAATTATTTTACAGGATTTTTTATTGTCTTTGTAAGGCTTAATGCTTCATCTCTTCACTGCCCATCTGCCCTCTACTAAGGACAGTTTAACAGAGCCTGAGCAGAAGATTAATTATTCCCTATTCATTTATCCAATACAATTTATCCATATACATTTATCCATATACAGTTTTCTGTAACTATATATTTCTCCCATTTCCTTTTGGTTGCTTTTGGTAGTTTACTGTTCAAATTTACTCAATAAACCATTTAATTTGTATCAAGCCCTTGAGTCTATCTTTGTACTGACAGTTGTCCTTACCTCCTGCAATGATAAAGGATCTAGATTAACAAGACTTTGCTGAGGGTGGCTGTACGCTAAATTTTCCCTTACAATTCTGTGCAACAGCATATGGAATTAGCTATGATTTCTTGCTTTCACATGATATTTTTCTCCATATTACAAAAGCAGAGTTTTCTCATCCAGGAGGGAAATTAAAGTTGGCCGTAATTTCTTTCACTGGTGTTTCCCTTTTAACAGCAAACCAAAGAAGACACATAATGAATTTTGAATGGGTTGCTTGTTGGAAATAGAGGACTGTGCACTACTATTCCTTTGTACAAAGCATGCTTATGCTTCAGAAGGAGCAGTAGCAAAGTTAGATAGGTTAGTTCTTGTATCATCCTCCTGCTGTTCTTTCAGTAAGTGATGTTCCGTTGTTGTCCAGAACATTGTAGCATGTACAACATAATAGATGACCCTTACTTTAGAATACTTTGGCACCGCTGAATTCCATAATATCCCTTCATTTTCATGTTTTGAGCCTGAAGAAGGTGAGAGGGTATTGCTCTTACTCTTGCAGTTGATATACAAGCAAATTGACTAAGTTCGTGAAGATCTAGTGTTCTTTTAAATTTTATGACTTCCTCCATTAACTGGTCTTATATGCTACACAGCACGTAAATGAGCCTTTGGCCTTTAAGCTCTTTCTTTTGAAAACAGAATACATAGTCCTACCTAGCCTTAACTGTATCAGGAAACAGATAGTGCTTTTACACAAAAAGCATTTTTATGATACAGTTTCAAAAAATATTAATAAGCTTCAACACTCCTTGCTATTTCACCTGCTCAGAACTCAGTCTTAGCTTTCTGCCTTTGAGACTTGAGCATGGATATCTCTCAAAGTAAAGAAAAAGGACTTTTGCAAAAAATGTCTGCCTAGAAATGAATGTGCTGTATTCTCGAATAACTAGGTTCTTAGACAATATCTAACTTTTTCCAAGTCCTGTGACAACTCTGAAAGACATTTTCTCCCTCTGTTTTCAGAGCAGTTAATTCTACTGTCTGCTGTTCTTTCACCTCATTCTCTGTAGAGTGCATGTCTGGCAGAACCACCTTCAAGTTGGAGCAAACTGCTAGCCCTGCATTTTAAAATGTTGAGTGTAACTGATCCTTGCAAACCTACTGGCCAAGAAATGTTAAGCATCTCTCCTACTTACTCCTTGCCATGGAACTATTTTGAGGACAGCATATTCTGCTTTTCTAATGTGCGTGCCGTGCCGCATGGGAGTTGAATTTGTTTCTGAGCCAAGTTTCAGCTCTTGTGATTATAAAGGACAGGTTGTAAATGGGCTGATAGTGACTTCTGAAGACTCAGTTATTAAAGGGAGCCCATGAAGTCAATGGAACAATGCGCAAGTACTCTTGCTTAATTGGTTTTTGAGACTGGGCTCAAGCTGTGATGCCAGAAACTCATAGGTCTACTTAGGAGCAAGACAAGCACCTAAGCAGCTTGAGCAGAAGCTTGACAGGAATGACAACATGGGAAAAATACATCTCTTTTCTACCCCCCTTTTCCTACCCCTCCCAATTCCAAACAATCCTTTGCCACTCTTTCTTTGTGAGAACATTTTATGTATTTGTGCTATCACAATGCGTTGCTAGGATGAAAGACATACCATAATCTGAGAGGAAACACAAGGTCATAAACATTTGAGTCCAACAAATAACCACCTGTGAAAGCCTGAGAAACAGAACACTAGTCAAAGGAAATTGAATTACGCTAAGATCATATGTAATGGACTAAGCCTCAGAATCAGAATTAAAATTGGCATAGATGAATGGGTACATGACAGCGGCAGCCTTCTTTGAGCATTTGTGCAACAGCTCAAGAGCTATTGCACATGTAGTTGAGCCCACTGTTCCCCTATCCATTGCAACCGCTGTGCCCTCTGATCAGGGGGGAATGGGTCCCTCGACTTCTGTCTTTTCCACAAAGGCAGGAAAGGCTCTCAGTAGTGAGTAGTGCCTCCTCAGGTTAGGTGTCTGAGTTCTCAGGGCTGCTTCCACTCTGACCGTTTCTAGCGACCTCTCCTGTCCTTTCTCTCCTGTCCTTTCTGCGAAGGCAGCAAGGTGGTTCATGTCTGCACATTTCATCACTCACATGGTCCCCATTTCTCCTTGTATGAACCCTTTGGATACCTCTGCTGTCCAGCCCATCCCATCCTTTCCACGAAGCCAGGAAGGTGGCTGGTGTCTGGCGGTGCCGCCAAAACTGTTATCCGTAGTGCCCGTACTGCCTGCTCAGGTGAGGTGTCTAAGAGTGGTGTGGAACTGCTCTGCTCCCCCTCAGTTCTTGGGGCTGCTGGTCCCTCTTTCTACCTCTCTCTCTCTGTGGAACCACTCTGACCCTTACAAACGACCTCTCCTGTCCTGCTCATCCCCTCCTTTCCGTGAAGGCAGGACGGCGGGTCATGTCAGCTGCCGCTTCACAAGGGACTACCATGTTACTGCTGCCTCCTTGGTCACGAGGAACAGCTCGGCTGAGATTGCACATATAATTGTACAGTATAGTGGTACAGCATGGTTGCACAGTATGGTGGCTCCCCTGTCAACAGGACTGACTTGACCCCTTTGAGCAGGGAGGGGAATGTGTCCCGCGACTCCCGTCCTTTTTGCAAAGGCAGGAAGGTGGTCGGTGGCAGCTGCAGCCGCTGCCCTGTTTCTTCCTCTCCCTCTCTGGAACCACTCCGACCCCTCCCAACTACCTCTCCTGTCCCATCCATCCCATCCTTTCCACTCACACAAGAAGGTAGGTGATGTTAGCTGCCGCCACAGAGTACCTCTGTGGGTTCCACGGATGAGAACTCACAATGCTTGGGAGCTTTCTAGTTCCTGGTCCATACATCTCCCTCTCAGGAATTCCCACGACCCTTCCCAATGACTTGTCCTGCCCCATCCCCTCCTTTCCATGGAGGCAGGAAGGTGGTTGGTGTCTGCCACTGCCACTTCTCAGCAACAGGTCCAGCTCAGATGCTGTTGTGCAGATGGTAGCGCAACACAGTGCCCCCTGTCCATGGTACCGGCTCTCCCCTCTGACCGGAGGAATGGGTCCTGCCATGACTCACGTCCTTTCTGTGAAGGCAGGAAGGTGGTTTATGTCCACAGATGACGGGTTCAGGCACCAGGGGCAGCTCAGGAACTGTGGCACATGCAGTTGTCCTGCATGGAGGCCCCAATCGATGGCACCTGCTGTTCCCGCAGAGGAAGGGGGAATGGGTCCCACAACGCCGTCCTTTCCGCGAAGGCAGGATGGTGGGTCATCTTGGAGGCAGCCTCTGCTTCGACACTGGAGGGGCATCTAATGCTCCATGCATGTCCAGCTGGTGTGTTTTGTCCAGAATCTACACTACGCGAGGTGTGGACAACACTTCAGACCCAATGCTGTGAAGTACCCCATCTGGTGAACGTACATCGGTGTCTTGACTCACCAGGTTGTGTATTTGTGTGTACAAGGCCTCCATATACACCAACTTGTCTTGCTGGAGGAATTTCTTAGCAGATTGTGGCTGAGTCATTTTGGTCAGCAGTGGCCAACGACATCACCCACCTTTTATACCTTCCAGAAGGTACCCTCTGGGAGGCCTGGCAGGCAGGCATATGGGGGGTGCCACTGGCGAGCAGCCAAAGCCCTCACCCCCTAGAGTCTACTGCTTATACACGGGGTAAAAGACCATTGGTGGCTCCCATTGTGTCGAATGGGAGTTTCCTGGGGGCGTCAGATTTGGGAATGTATAACTCCAAGATCTGCATTGCAATCTTGACCAAACTTGGGTGATGGCTGGAGGGGAGCCTGCTGAACACTCCCTGTGAATAAGGGCTCTCTAAGTCTAACGGGCTGCTCTGGCACCAACGAACACCAAACACGTTCGTTAACAGGACATGTTTGTTTCCGTTCATCTGTTCATGTTCGTCGGTGGCAACGAACAACGAACAGCATGTTTGTGGGTTTTTTTCTGTTCGTGCCCATGTCTACTCCTAGTATTTACTGGACGTTTCTTGGGGGTGGACACTTTGGAGGTCTGTAACTCGGACCTCCGAAATGCAATCTTGGTCAAACTTAGAAGGTGGCTGTAGGAGAGCCTGCTGAAGCCTCGCTGCGAGTTTGGCATCTCTAAGTGCGACATGGATGGTCCAAGGGCCCCCAGAAGTGATGGACTGACAAAGTGGTCCATGAACGAGGTGAGTCCATGAAACGTTCATGGTCCATGGTTCGTGAAATGCAACAGACCATGGGCCAATGGTCCGTGGGGTTTTTTCAATCCATGTCCACCTCCAATGGTATTATATACTGGGCAGGGCGGGGTGGGTGGGAAAGGGTGCTGCTGAGGCTCTCATAGCCACCTAGTTACTAAAAAAACCCCTAGACACTGGACCTTTAATGACAACCAATTTTTTCTTCAACTAGAGTCTTAACTCTTGTGCAAATTTCTATTTCTGTTTTTCTTTGTCTCCTTAAGGGGGAGCAGTTCTGGTGGTTCTCCTATACTGAGAGGACTTAGGTAGTAAAGCCTGTGAGTAAGGCTTGTTTGTTAGTTTCTTATCTTTCCTGTTTTCTTCTTTTCTTTTCTCTATACTGTAAACTCCTATCTCTAACTACCTTCTTATCTTTCCCAGATTAATCTACATTTATAAATCTGTTGAGAGCTTGATAGTAAACAATGTACAGATTAAGTTTGGTTAAAGCACCAAGTAGCCAAGGTTATGCAACAGGCCACCTAATGCAGAATGCTCTACAAGTCAAAGATATCTATAGATTTGGACTTCCGGCTTGGGATTAATGACGGTCTGACAGAGCCCAAGTCTGGGCTGTCCGAGGCACTGTTTTTTTTGGAAAGCGAGGCACCTGAACGCCTGCTGCTGACCCAATTTCAGGGAGAAGTTGGGCTTGAACGCTTCGCAACCCCGAGAGAGTGTGATCTCGGTGAGGGGGGGTTCTGAATCAAGGATTCTCCCCACCACCTTGAGGTCCCCTCAGAGAAGGGCGAGCTAACAACTCTGCAGTACCTCAGGAGTCATTTAATTGGCACAAGATCGTCAGAAACCAAGCTTCAGTAACACCTTTGACCAAATATAAGTGAATGAAACAGCGCAGACAACCCGCAGAAACGTCGAAAGGTAAAGATCATTATCGGACTTTATAGATGAAACGACAGTAAAAAGACCAAGATAAAAAAAGTTAAAGGGACAGAATCTAATAGAACAAATGTCAAGGATTAATTATTGAGTAAAATTTTGAACGCTGGTGAAGTTTTAAGAACAAAAAAAACGGAAAAGAAATATTGTTTATGCATACCTGTGGTTAGAAGTGAGATAAGCAGTGTGAGAGAAGAGCTGGGCTGGAAGAAACATCGCGAGATGGGAAGTAAGCAGGGGAGCAGAGAAGGTGCTGCCTAGAGAGGACAGCAGAGGGCAGGAAGAAAGAAGATCAACTAGAAAAAGGAAGACCCGGAAGCAAAACACAGGAACTACTGGAAAAGCTACAAGGACTTCAAGAACAGGAAGTACGCCATTTTAAGTGAGGTATGAAGTAAAGCCAGTAACCAAAGAGAAGAGGTTAAGAAACCATAGAGAAAAAACGCCTGACATTTTGGATTTTAAAGGAACTATTTTTAAATTGTTAAAAAAGACATTTAAATATACTGAAAGGAGAGAAGGGCTATAGAAGTCAAAACGGATTTAAGAAAGAGAGCGGAGACGTGGGGAGGCGCGAAGCAGAGCCCCATGATGGCTGGAAAACGGAAAGAGAGTGGCAAGCTCAAGTCGATGCATCGATTGAAGGATTAGAGAAAAGAGTGGTAGAGAATCACAAAGAATTGTTGCAAAAAATGCAGGAAATGCTTTCAAAAGACTTAAAAGATATGAAAGAGGCTATTAAGGCGGAGGTAAAAGATGTTATCAAGGAAGAGGTAGCGGGATTGGCAAAAAATATAGATGCAATAAAAGGGGAACTGCAAGCAACTAATAAAAAAGTGGAGGAGGTTGAGCAAAAGACTTAGGATCTTGCAACGGATATAAAACAGGAAAATCAAGGGATACAAGGAAGAATGGTGTTGATGGAATGTAAGGCAATGGAAAGGCAATTAAGATTTCGCGGCGTTCAAGAATCAGAAACACAATCTGCACAAGAACAAATGACAGAAATACTGGCAGAATTTTTAGATAAAGAACCAGAAGAAATATCAATTAATATGGATCTCGCATATCAAATTAATTCAGCTTATGCACAACATAAGAAAATACCAAGAGATATTATTGTCCAACTAGTAACAAAGAGAATGAAAGAAGAAATTATCAAAAGGCATTTTGAAAAGCCCTTAACACTGGATGGAAACAGAATTCAGATTATGAAAGAAATGCCAAAAGATATTCTCCAGGAGAGGGAAAAGTATAGAGAATTGACCCAGAAATTAAGAGGAAAAGATATCAGGTATAGATGGGAACTACCAGAAGGACTGAGTTTTTACTATAAAGCCTTAAGAGTTATCATCAAAACAAGAGAGCAGATGGAAAAATTTTTTGAGGAAAATGCAGATTTTTCCAGAACATTAATATAGTAACACAATGGAATACAAATTAATATCGTGGAATGTAAATGGACTAAACTCACCCCAAAAGAGAAAAACAATTTTTCATTGGCTAAAAAAACAAAATTGTAATATAATTTGTCTACAAGAGACTCATATTAAAGATCAAGATATTAAATACCTAAAAAATAAACAATTAGGAAAAGAATATATAACATCGTCTAAGCAAAAAAAAAAGGAGTAGTGATTTATATTAAAGAGACTATAGATTCTAAATTAATTTTTCAAGATCAGAATGGAAGATACGTGGCTGTGGAAATTAATGTAAATGCCAAAAAAACATGGATAATAGGTCTTTATGCACCTAATGGTGCAAAAGACCAATTTTATAGAGAAATAATGGACAAACTGGATCAGGACTCATGAACAGATGATAATGGTAGGAGACTTTAATGCTGTTGTGGACTTACAGATGGACAGGAAGATCAAAGGAGGCAACAAGAAATCTGGAAAGTTGCCAAAAGTATTTTTTGACATGGTCCAGCAAGAACAAGTTGAGGATGTATGGAGAAAAGAACATCCTAAAGCCAAAGACTTTACATATTACTCCGCGAGGCACTTATCATTTTCAAGAATTGATATGATCTGGACATCAAAAGAGCTGGCTTTAAATACAAAAAAAGTGGAAATTCTGCCAAGGGTGAGTTCAGATCATAATCCAATATTATGGAAAGCAACAGTGGGTCAGAGAAGGTTAAGATGGAGAATAAATGAAGATCTACTGCAAAATCAGGACAATTTGAATTATTTGAAAGTGGAAACAAAGCAATTTTTTCAAATAAACAACAGTAATGAAGTTTCAATCCAGATGGTATGGGATACATATAAGGCAGTAATAAGAGGAAATTTAATTTTTTTAAATAATGACAAGAAAAGAAAGCAACAGAAATAGCAAGAAATTCAAGAGAAACTGTACCAAAAAGAACAGGAGTTAAAGAAAAAAACCCGGGAAAAAATCAATAAGACAGGAAATCAAAATACTGCAAGAGCAAGTAAGAGCCATCAGCAACAAAGAATTGGAATGGAAGTTAAAGGTATTAAAACAGAAGTCATTTGAAGGTGCAAACAAACCAGGAAAGTACCTAGCCTGGCAACTGAAGAAGAAAAAAGAGCAGAAAATTATTAGCAAGATAATTGAGGAAGGAAAGGAATTGAAGGATCATCAAGCAATTAAATGGGCCTTCTATAAATATTATGCGAAATTATTCCAAAGTAAGGCAGTGAATTTGGAAGAAATAGATCGATATTTCCAAAAAATAAACCTCCAAAAATCTCAGAAGAAATGAAACAGAGACTGAATGCTCCAGTAACAGAGGAAGAAATTTTACAAGCAATAGAAGTAGCAAAGATTGGAAAAGCACCAAGTCCAGACGGGATCACAGCTAAATTCTACAAAGTAATGAAGGAAGAACTTCAATACCGATATTAAAAAATATAATGAATGATACACTTCAAGGAAAAGGATTTCCAGATACACGGAATGAAGCGAGCATTGCTTTGATCCCGAAAGAATTACTAGACTTGACAGATGTGAAAAATTACAGACCAATTTCGCTTATAAATAATGACTATAAAATAATGGCAAGAATACTAGCAGACAGACTCAAAATATGGCTAATGGACTTTATAGGAGAGGACCAGGCTGGATTCCTACCAAACAGACAACTAAAAGACAACCTGAGAGTGGTTATAAATGCCATTGAATGTTTTGACAAGCGACCAGACAAAGAAGTTGGCCTTTTCTTTGCAGATGCAGAGAAGGCCTTTGACAACTTAAACTGGGACTTTATGTTCGCATTAATGGAAAAGATGGACCTAGGTAAAGAATTTATAGAAGCAGTAAAAACAATATAAAAGGAACAAAGAGCGACAATTTGTGTCAACGACGACCTGACAGAGAAGTTTGAAATATGAATAGGTACAAGACAAGGATGTCCACTATCACCGTTGTTATTTGTGATGGTCCTAGAAATATTACTGAGGCAGATCAGAGAAGATGATAATATAAAAGGAATAAAAATAAAGGGATCTTCTTATAACTTAAGAGCATTTGCAGATGATGTGATGTTTATAGCAGAAGATCCACTACAAACTTTGCCAAGATTACTTGATAAAATTAAGGAATTTGGAGATTTGGCAGGCTTTTATATAAATAAAAAGAAGTCAAAAATAATAACCAAGAATATGACCAAGAAGAAGCAACAGGAACTGAGTGAATTAACAAACTGTGAAGTGGTACACAAGACTAAATATTTGGGAATAGAGCTGACAGCTAAAAATATTGATTTATTTAAGAACAATTATGAAAAGCTCTGGACACAAATTGAAAGAGATACGATAAAATGGAATAAATTAAACTTATTGTGGTTCGGTCGGATCACCACAGTCAAAATGAATGTGTTGCCTAGAATTATGTTCCTAATGCAAACAATACCAATTATAAAAGACAAAAAACAAATTGAAAAATGGCAGAAGATATTGGAATTTGTGTGGGCAGGAAAGAAACCAAGAGTAAAGATGAAAGTACTTTGTGATGCTAAGGAAAGAGGTGGAATGCAGTTACCTGATCTTCAACTTTACCACGAAGCGATATGTCTAGTCTGGTTAAAAGAATGGGCGTCGTTAACCAATAATAAATTATTAACTTTGGAAGGTTATAATAAACTATTTGGATGGCATGCATATATGTGGTACGATAAGTATAAAATGGATGCAATGTTTCAGCACCACTATTTGAGAAGAAATTTACTGTTGACTTGGCTAAAGTACAAAAAATTTATAGATCAGAAGAAACCACTGTGGATTATACCAGCTGAGGTGATCAACCCAAACCTAGAATACAAAGGAAGAGAATGGCTTACCCTCAAGGACCTAACAGAAGTAACAGATGAGGTGAAACTCAAACCAAATGAGGAGTTGCCATTCAAATATGGTTGGTTATAATATAGACCAGGGGTGGCCAAACTGCGGCTCAGGAGCCACATGTGGCTCTTTTAGACATATTGTGTGGCTCCTGGTGGTCTCTGATTAGTGCCATGGCCATACATTTTATTTTAGTTGAGTTTATTTCCCTCCCTCCCTTTCCTCTTTTCTTTTCATGCCTTTCCCTCCCTCCCTTTCCTTCTTTCTTTCCTTGTCTTTCCCTCCCTTTTCCTTTTTTCCTTCCTTCTTTCTTTCCATGTCTTTCATATTTTTAATAAAAATGTTGGAGTTGCCAGGTCTGACTCAGAAAATACCTGAGGACTTTGGGGGTGAAGCCTAGCAAGGATGTGACATCACTTCCAAGTCAAAGGTCAGGTGATGGCTCTTCCCAAGCTCCACCCCTTCTGATGATGTCACTTTCAGCATACTGCACAAAACCCCACCCTTTCCTGTGATGTCACTTTCAGAACATTCCCCCAAACCGACTTCTTCATCTGAAGTCACTTCAATGTCTTGCGGCTCTCAAACATCTGATGTTTATTCTGTGTGGCTCTTACATTAAGCAAGTTTGGCCACCCCTGATATAGACAAATTAAAGACTTATTTGACTCAGACCAAAGAAAGACAGGTTTTAGAACCAAGAATTCAGAATTTGAAGAACTATTGTTGGGAGATAATAGTAAAGCAATTTCTAAAATGTACAAATTGTTATTGAAGTGGTTTACAGAAGATGAAACAATCAAGGTACAAATGGTAAAGTGGGCTATAAATTGTAATAATGAAATAACGATGGAAGTATGGGAACAACTATGGAAAAATACCTTTAAAATATCAACATGTACCAGTATTAGAGAGAATGGCTATAAAATGTTATATAGATGGTATTTAACATCGAAAAAATTAGCCATAGCCAATAAACAGCTATCTAATAAGTGTTGGAAATGTAAGGAGCATGAAGGTTCTCTATTTCATATGTGGTGGACTTGTCGTAAGGCTAGAGACTTTTGGACCAAAACGTGCTGAGATGTCTTTGATACTTCGCTATAATCTTGCTAGAAATCCAGAAATGTTGTTACTATCTTTGCATTTGGAAGATGTTAACAGAAATGATAAGATATTGTTATATTACATGATAACAGCAGCTAGAATAATATATGCTCAGTACGGGAAGAGAGAAGAGATACCTGTAATTGAAGAATGGACAAGGAAATTGTTGTACATGGCTGAAATGGACAAACTAACAAGAAACTTGAAGGATCAAGATCCAAAAGCATTTTTGGAAGATTGGAAAAAGTTGAAAAAATATATGGAAAAGAAATGGGATGTTAAGGGACAATTATGGTCTTTTGAGGGGTTTTAATGATACTAAGTAAGATAAGATATAGTTAAGATTTTTACTAATAACAAGATAAGAACACTTTTAGTATAGAAATAATGTGTTACTAAAAAGGGGGGGAAGGGAGGGGGTGGGGAAATATATTGTATCTTAATTTGATTATATAAATAAATAAATAAAATAAATAAATATTGACCCATCCAATAAAAATTTATTATAAAAAAAAGATATCTATAGGTTTATAGGTGGCATTGCTACAAATAAGTCACATAAATTAACATGTTAATATTTCTATAGGTATGAAGTTCAAAGTTTTGTCATTGAATTGTAGAGGTCTTAACAACATTGTTAAAAACAAAAGAATCCTGATAATAATGTTAAAGCAAAGTCCAGAGATACTACTATTACAAGAAACCCACTTAAAAACAAAGACAAAACAAGTATTTAAGTCAAACTGGTGGGCACACCAATATCAAGCATGTGGTACTTCAAAGTCTAAGGGAGTTTCTGTGTTGATATCTAAGAATGTTAGATTTGACTATTTAGCATCAGAACTAGACCAGCAGGGCAGTTATATATTCCTAAAAGGCTTTCTTGACTCCAAAGTAATGATATTAACCTCAATTTATGCTCCCAACAAGAATCAGAACTTATTTTTGAAAGAAACACTTATCACAACCAAGATAACTAACATTAAGTGCAAACTCTCAAAACATATTCACGTTGGTACTTGACACCTGTCAAATTTCAGCACATACATAAATCATGTTCACCTAATTGTTGGAAGCAATGTGGAGAACTGAGAACCTTCATACACTGCTGGTGGAGTTGTAAATACATTAAAAAATCTGGGAAATTATAATTTAAAAAAATAGAAGAGTTTACCAGCTATGTAATACCTAAAACCCTAGAAGTAATTCTTTTGAACCATTGGTCAGACCCAACAATACCAAAAATCAGAATTAATCTCATATTATCCTTAATAGCTACAGCTAAATCAGTTATAGCTTCCAAGTGGAATAAAAAAAGCCTACCTACAATTTCTAATTCGTATGCTCACCTCTGGGGTTATTTTATATTGGAAAAACTCAGACAAATTAACCCAACAAGAAATCAACACTATAAGTCTCACCTGCAAGAGCAATGGCTCCAAGTTCTAGAACATTTAACTAGGATCGAAGCTTCTTCAGAAAAAGATTATGTGCTGGCATACCTCTAACATCTGCTGATAGGGTATAATTGTTCTCTTCAATATGGTTAAATGCTGAATATTAGGCAATGAGTAATCAATAAATGTTATAGTCTAGTGGCCGAAAAGTCCATATATCTTGGATAAAGAGAGAGGATTTACATTATAAGAATTGTTAAGTTTGTTCACTATTTGTGTTGTTCATTAATGGTTTTGTGGATGGTTATTGTTTGTTAATGTTTAAAAAACTGTTGAATAAAATATAAATGAAAAAAATATTACATTGAAAAAATTGATAGATTTCATAGCATCTCCAGTTGGTTTGTCTATAAACAGTTTTAGAGCTATATGGCCACATTCTCTCAATGTGAGACCAGTTGATTCATAAACTTCTAATATTTTGGAACTTTGGTACAGAAATCAAGGAAAGTAGCCAAAAAACTTTCATAGATTGCAGAATTCTGTGTTTGATGTTGTTGCAAGCCTGCCACCAGTGACCTAAATCACCTGAATATTCACAGCAATCAGCTCACCAAGCTGATGTCTTCTAGTATTTCCTTTTACATTACTGCCAGGACAGAGCTCTGCATGTCTGATAATAATGACATAAATTGCTGTATTAGTGGAAAACAACCTGGTTGTAAAATACGAACACCATACAATTGGATCCTATGAAGTTAAAGGCAATCTTGGATGCTGATTTTCTTCATGTTTCCGTTCCCCCAGCAACTATTGAAGGAGGCTGTGGGATCCATATAGACAAAAAAACCACATGGCTTTGGGGATACAGTAAGGCAGAAAAACAGGACAAAATTGCCCCAACCTTGCTTTTGCACAATAAAGCCTCTTGTACTAATGGAAGCACTACTTGTGGAAGATGGAATGACCTTGCTTGATTCCTCCTCTAAACTGCAGCCCTCCTGTGGCATGCCTTTTTGTTCGGGTGAGTCCACCATCAGTTTTTGGGAGGTCTCAGGATGCTGGGGGAAGAGGGAAATCTATAACCCTGAGCACTATAGTGTTCATTCTTCATCAGATCCAAACCACACACCAAAAAAGTTGAAAATAAAGCAGTAGAAAGCCAAACAGCTTGAAATCTCCCCATATGTGCCCCGGAGAATGCTCCAATCAGCTGGAAAACATCTGCTGGTGGTCCCTGGCCCCAGGGAGGCTCGGTTGGCTTCAACCAGGGCCAGAGTCTTCTCGGTCCTGGCCCCAACCTGGTGGAACTCTCTGTCTGAGGACACCCGGGCCCGTCAGGATCTTTTATCATTTCGGCGGGCCTGTAAGACGGAGATGTTCCACCAGGCATATGGTTGAGGCCAGCATGATATCCTCACTGAGCCTCCCACCAGCCTCTCACTAAGTGTGGAGTTAGACAGTGTCCACCGGCCGGCTGACCAACATACGGGTACAGCACGGGGCTATGTAATGCCCATTCATTGCTGACCCACATATGGGTTGCAATTCATTATCTGTCCGCTTCCCTCCTCCTGTATGTTGATGGGCAGGAATCTGGAATTGACCCCATGTTGGGACAGTTATTATCTGTTTGTTGTTTTTATGATGAACTGTTGTTTTATGGTTTTAATATTTGAATTATACTTTTATTATCTGTTGTACCTCGCCCTGAGGCCACTTGCAGGAAGGGCAAGTTAGAAATGGAATTAATAATAATATAAATCCTACATAGCAAAAATGGAGGTATGCTGCATAAACAAAACCCTCCCTCCCTTCCCCTTCCTGTTGCAATCATCTGCGCTCTCCTCAAAACTGTATCCCCATGGGTTGGTGGACCTTCAGAAACCTTGTGGGGTTCAAAAGGGGAGGGCTGGGGGGATACTTAAAAATCACTCTCTCCTTACATGAGTTGAAGAGCCTTTTTACACAGCTTTTAAACTGTTTGGGCTGCTGGTTAGTGGATGTTTTGTGCCATTTCTGACACAACTGGTTTGGCTGCTAGTTGCGATCAGATTTTTTTTAGCCTTTTCACATAATGCAGCTTGTGTTCCATTTGCAATACAAGATTGAGCCAGGTTTTTTAAAAAACTGTTTTCTCCTGTTCTCATTCACTACAATACACTACAGTATACATTGTTTGAAACATCTATGATGCTTCCGCCAGCACTGCCTTTTTATTTTCCCACTCATTTCCATGACATTCTCCCTCCCCCTTTTTTTGAACAGATAGTGATTTGTACTATAGTAGTGAACATTGGTAGTGCAACTATAGTGTGTTATCACCGTATTAATACATTGGAACTTTGGTGCTGTAGCACTATAGTGCCTCAGTTCAAACTATTTTTAAAAAACTGCACAGCACTGCCAGGAAAAGTAGCAATGTTTGAAATGGCCAGAGCAATTCATAAACAGCAGGATATGCAGTTTGAAACTGCTGTAAACAACATCTCTACACAGAGTTAGGGCAAAAACAGATAACAATGGGGTTACAACAGCTGTGTAAAAAGGTCCAAAGTAGAGATGGGCACGAACCAAAATACAAACCAAAGTTTGTAATGAGCCCGGCTGGTTTGTGGTTCACGAACCAGCAATTCATCAGAGCCCATTTCTGACAAACCACCACGAACTTTAGGCTGGTTCATTTTGGTTTGTCACTGCAGACAGCCTGGCACCAATCAATCAGTTTCCTAGGCAACAGGGGATGGACTTCCTGCAGACCTGCTGACCCAGAAGTGGTCTTCTGGCCCGAAAGTGACAGTTTGCTGACCTGGGTGTGACGTTTTCACGAACCAAACAAACTGGTTCATGAACCAGGGCAGGTTTGTGAAAGTTCGTGGTTCATGAAATGCAATAAGCCACGAACCGCACAGTTCAGTTTTTTTCTGGTTCGTACCCATCTCTAGTCCAAAGTGTCTACAGTGAACCTAGAGAGAAATGAGGAGCCAGGCCTTCTTGATTAATTTGGTGACTAGAGGGAAATGTCCTCTCAACCACCAGGGCCGGATCTAGGGGGGGCAGGGGAGTAGTCTGCCCCCGGCGCCGCCAGGGAGGGGGCGCCAGGAGCAGCTCCCAGCTGCCGGAGCGCGCAGGCGGCAGCGTGGGCAGCCTCACAGCCCCCCACGCTACTTTTGCCTGCCCTGGAGGGCAGGGGGTGCGCGGCAAGCTGGCTGTCCCCTGTCCTCCGGGGCAGGCAAAAGCAGCACAGGGGGCCACGCTGACTTTTGCCTGCCCTGGAGGGCAGGGGGTGCCCGGCAAGCCGGCCGCCCCCTGTCCTCTCCTGTGGGGCAGGTGAAAGCAGCGCGGGCGGCTACGAGGCTGCCCACGCCATTCGCCTGCAGGGAGGCGAATGGTGCGGGCGGCCTCGCAACCTCCCACACTGCTTTCGCCTGCCCTGGAGGGCAGGGGGTGTGCAGCGAGCCGGCTGCCCCATGTCCTGCGGAGCAGGCGAAAGCAGCACGGGGGGCTGCGAGGCCCCCCATGCCACTCACCTGCGGGGAGGCGAATGGGGCGGGCGGCTTCTCAGCCCCGCACGCTGCTTCCGTCCACCCTGCGTGATGACATCACCAAAGTGATGTCATCACACAGTGCGGGGAGCACGCGCGCTCGCAGTCAGCCAAGGGTTGCCCTGGGCGTGGGCAACCCTGGATCCGGCGCTGCCAACCACAACTGAATAAGGAAACATGGGATAGGGCCACTGAAATAGTTTGTCCTTAGACAGCTGCTTTGAAGAGATCTCAGAGAACAGATGCAGTCTTCCAGATTCTTTTCTCTGATATCTCCTGGGAATCTTAAGTGTACCTTAATCTGGAAAGGGTAGTCAGTTGTGTTGCAAAAACTATTAAAAACTGATATTAATGCATAGACAGGCCTTTTATTCGAAAGAATGCATTGATTGCATTTGCATCATTCCTCAAATGTTTGCAATTGATCAGGCTGATTACAGACTAATCCATTAGATACTGAAATTCCATTTATTTTAATTCATAGAAATTAATCAGATTCCTTCTCTCTCTGTCCAGAATGTACAAAATGTACTTTTTCACAGTTTTAGATATCTCAAAAAGCTTGCAAGTAATTTTACTCACCATATTCCTCATTATCAGAATGTATAATCTCTATTAATGAACTTCCTGACAGTTAGAGCAGTCCCTCAGTAGAACAGGCTTCCTCGGGAGGTGGTGGGCTCTCCTTGTTTGGAGGTTTTTAAGCAGAGGCTAGATGGCCATCTGGCAGCAATGCTGATTCTGTGAACCTAGACAGTTCATGAGAGGGAGAGCAGGAAGGGTTACATTAGTACTTACTTCTCATGGCCCCTTCTTACATGCCTGGGGTAATGCCAATCGCCACCGGGGTCAGGAAGCAATTTTCCCCAGGCCCGTTTAGCTAGGGATCCTGACAGTGTTTTGCCATCTTATGGGCATGGAGCAGGGGTCGCTGGGGGTGTGAAGGGTAGTTGTGAATTTCCTGTACTGTGCAGGGGGTTGGACTAGATGACCCTGGAGAACCCTTCTGACTCTAGGATTCTCTGAGATTACTTTTTCTTTTTAAAAATACATTTCCCTCTCATTCCCTCTCTCTACATGTCCAAACTTTCTTCTGTTAAAGTTGGTTCACAGAACCCGTTCCAGGTTGTAGTAGCCCTTGGTAAGATGTTGTCCAGTGAATCCCTCGCATAGCCATGATACAAATACAGATAGCAAGCAAGAAAATAGTGCAGCTGCTCCTACTTGACGTCACTTCTTAATCACTTGTCCTGGCAAGTGAGCTGCAGCTGTTGCTGGGAACAGCACTACCATCACTTGCCTGTCCTCTCCCTCTAGTTGCTGACTGCTATTGCTGTTCCTGGCAGCCACTATTGTTCACTTAATTAAGTGGGCAGTGGAATGAAGTAGCTACCACAGCATTGACTATCCTCTGGTTATCTGGCAGATGAGGAGAGGAAGAGAAAGAACTTTCCACAATAGTGGTAACATGCATGTTGAAGGGGGAAGGAAAGGTGGGCAGCCAAAGGAGGAGCATTGCCATCAAGATAATGAGAGGATAGGCAGTGATTTCTTCTGCTGCAAATTTGTTGGCCCTACCCAGGCCACAGGGCTTTGGCAGCTACCTAATGATGCCTATCTCTGACTCTAGCTCTGGGATTCATTTATTTCTCTATTTATTTGTTTGTCTGAATAGCAATGCCCACTGATTATCTTCCTTGAGCAAGTGAGCAGGGGCAGGGACTGCTCCTATAGCCATTGCCATTCAGTTACCTGAGGGGCAACCATCATAGCAGCACCCTTGTTTCATTCAAGGCAGTGGCCAAATCCGGGCCACCCCCACCACTGTTGCTGCCCACAGGAAGAGGCCAGATGAGCAAGTGGAAGCCTTCTGAGGGGAGTGCAGGTGGGAGGCTCATATGATAGCATATTGCCAACCCCTAGATTATTTCTCTCATGCACATTTATATGAGCTCTCTCTCTCTCTCTCTCTCTCACACACACACACACACACACACACACACACACACACACACACACACACACTTGAGATTTATCTAATTGTTGGTTGCTGGCTCTGCATAATACTTCAGTTTTCCTCAAATATATACAACACGTACTTCTAAATTTTTAAACGCATGATATGTATGACTTTTACATAGTTGTCAGTTCCTTAATTTTTTTAGCTACTCTTACTTAGAAGGGCTGGGGGCGGGGGAGAAAGTACTACTAAAAGAAAGCCTTTAAGGTGCTTTTTTGACATGGTTAGAAACGTTACTTAAAATTCTGCCTACTCTTTTCAGTTCTTCTGAATCAACTTTGAACCCTCCCCTCCTCCACACCAACTCCCCCCCTGTTTATTTATAGTTTTCTGAGTTGCAACCTTCACAAAGCATGCCATAGGCATGCTCTCTTTCACTCGCACATACATCTCCAGAGGCAAAAGTTACTCAACATTTCTTCTTGTTTCTTGCTGAGTTGGGAATTTTGACATCAAGTTGCAGAATGACTACAGGAAGAATCTCAGGAAGATATGAGGACAACTTGGTGGTGCAGGTCTTTATAATTTTTTTTCCTGAATGTATGTAGACAAACAACAGAAAGACAGACAACGGTGCCGGTGAAACGGTTTTCAGCACGACTTCCTCTTTTCTGTCACTTCCTTCCAGTTCAAAAAATCTTCCTTTCTGTTGTTGTTGTTGATAAATTTGCTTAAATCTTACCTCCATGCCAACAGCTGTCAGTGCCACTGTGGCTCAAAAGGCTGAGGTTGGACTGGTTCCCTCTCAGCATGTTAGCACAACTGCTGAGACAGGTGGAGGCACAGGAGGGATCTATTCTGCTATTCTCAGTCGCAACCAGCCCATCATTGGAGTGAAAGAGAAGACTTTTTATGAGCTCCGCAAGAAGTGTCTGGAAAAGAAGATTCTGTATGAGGATCCAGATTTCCCAGCTAATGATACCACCCTCTTCTACAGTCAAAAGCTCCCTGTTAAATTTGAGTGGAAGAGACCAACAGTGAGTAGGCTGTCTGTTTAATTTAAAGGCTGATTGTATTTAATATTGGCAAATTAACTAATTCCCTTTTCCATTTGTTCAGACAAAATTTCTTAAAATTTCATATGTTGCCTCTAGCATGTGTCATTCAAGATGTGGGAGCACTGTTTATTAAAAGGATAGCTAGAAAACAGTGGGATTATAGAAGAAAAGGCTGAACTCGGAGCTCACATCTGAAGTGCCAGATGGAGTTCACCTTTCGTTCTTAAATATATTGTTATTTCTTGGTTTTGGGGAGAGGGACTCTAAATGCTAGTTCATTTGCTGCAGGGAAATTGCATTTCCTCAGCAATATTCTAGGAAAATATAACACACAGCACGTTTATAAGGATTGCTTAGTTCAACAAGGGTCTTACACAGGTATTTTGTACACCTCTTGGCCAGCTCCTTCAATATAAAGAGCGACATAAATATTTCTGTAGATTTATAGTTTAATTACAAAGACTACAGATTCTTTCAGATGCTGAAATCACATGGGCAGGACTGTATGGTCATGGCTAAGCCAATGTGATGAAATAGCCCCAAACATTCCCTTTGTTGGGGCATGTTAACCACTGTTAACCAATGGCCAAATCTTAAATTTAAGTTTATGGAAAACAGCTATTCCTTGCTTCAAGAGGCACTGTGGCTCTCTTAAAATTGTGGTGAAAGGTGGATGTCTTCAGATCAGACACATTAGATGGTGCCATAACATACGATGCAAAGTATTTCCAAGTTCCTCTCTCATGCCATTATTAATCTGCTCTTTTCCTCCCTATCCAATGATTTGGCTGTGGTTTATTATTATTTAGTTAGACTTTTTGGTCATTTACATTGTTTCCAACCAGAAGACATTCATCCCCTACTTATCTTTAGGTCTCAAGGTTAGCTCCACTCCTATCTTTAGGATGGCAATGTGAATTTCCATATAGACAACTAGAACTAGTGCAGTCCTAGCTTGCTGTGATGTTGTCACGGAAAAAGACTTCTCGTCTAACATAGTCTTATCTCTAAAATAAGACTTAAGCGAAGGAGAAAAAGTAAGAGATACAGGAATCAGTCCAAATTTCCAAGCTGGGATAGGAACTTTTAAAAATCATTACTGCAGTCTATAGTCCTCTCCAGATGTTCAGTCATGTACAGTGAATGTGTTTAGAGGGGAACATGATTGCATCTGCTAGCCGTACCCCTACACAGACAGTAGAAGGTCTGCACAGAACTCTATGCATGTGTAACATGTAGGTTCTTCCACCATAGCAGGAACACCACCTTAGAGCAAGGCCCGCAACGACTCATACAGAGCCTATGATCATATATTTATATGTGTGCAGACTGTGTGCAAACTTTCTATTGACTGAATGGATATCAAGGGGGAAGTTCACCAGGTTCTGTCCTGTCCTGATCTCCTTTATATGTGTTCACCAAGTTAAAAACTCCTAGAGTCATACAAAAGATAGGAGAAAATGATACATGTCTGCTTTTTATTTAACAGATCTAGTTACCATTTGCCTTTCTCCTCTGTCTCACAGTTCTCACAGGACAAATTCAAATACTTAGAAGCTATTTTTTTGAAAAGTTATTTTTGTAAACATAGGCAGGTGTAGCACATAATCATATCAGCTGCCCTAACCGTATAGGTAGAAAGTGTACCACTTACACTACTGTTCAGCACAAACAGTCTGCTTACAAAACACAGAAACTCAAGAAAGCTGCATATATCTACATATGTATTGTGAACTGATTTTACAACAGAATATTGTACTTCCAGTTTCCAAATCCGATTGTTAAATCCTCCAAAAATTTGTGGATTGCATCCAACCTGAGGCTCTGTATATTTGGCGAAACACGAGAATACAGAAAGCTTGCACCAAAACAGCAACAATTAATTTTAGTTCTAAATTGTAGTACATTTTACTCTCTCAGACGTTTATTTCTAATCTACAGGAAATCTGTGAGAATCCACGTTTTATCATTGGTGGAGCCAAAAGGACTGACATTTGTCAAGGAGAACTAGGTATGAAAACCTCTGTTCTGAACTATTTGGATTTGTGTTACCTAACCAAATTAATTTGTCAGAGACCCATAGAGGCTATTTAGGATGTTAAAAAGGCTCAGGAGTAGGGGTGTGCACCCAAAAAATATTCAGCTTTCCTGCTTCAAGTTTACCCGAAGTGGGAAAACAATTCAGGATAACTCAAATCCCGAAGCAGCAAGCCGCTTCAGGATTTGGGTGTGTAAATGCTTTGGTGTGGTCTGTAAAGATTCAGGAATCTTTACAGACCACACCAAAGCTCAAAGCAGCACTTTCCTTGCCGTTTGCGTTTTGAAATCAACACTTTTCTTGCCACTTGCAAGCAGCAAGAAAAGTGTTGCTCTTTGGCCAAAACTTCCAGAAGCGATATAAATCACTTCAAGAAGCTTTGCTTCAGGATTCCCAAATCAGCAATGCTGGGGCCGAATCAGGAACCCCAAATCTTTCCAAATCAGACCTGATTCAGGTTAAAAACTCCAATTGGAAATCAAAGCGCACACCTCTACTAAAGAGTAAGACTAGAACTTGACCAGTAAGTTAAAGTGCCAGTCAGCTTCATATTTTAATTGAAAAATGGTCTCCAGGAACAAAGTGCTTATTTTTACTTACAACGTTCAGAGAGAAAACTGTCTTAATACTTTCTGAACCAAATATTGTTTAATGATTAGCAGAGATTTGCATTTATTTAACTCCCGCTGTGGAGCACTGGAGCACTGCTGGGGTGGTGCGCTGGGCCCTGGAGTGCTTCTGCACTTTGCAGCAGGCCGGTTTCAACCCCAAATGGGCGCAATTTGGCACACTGTGGAGCACAGGAGCACTGCCAGGAGGGCCCTGGAGAGCTCCTGTGCTTCACAGTGGGCCAATGTAGGGCCCAATTTGGCCCCAAATGAGCCGAAATCGGCCTGTTGCAGCCTGCGGGAGCATGCCCCGGGAGGCATGTTCCCCCACCTTTTCTCCCACCAGTCAGATTAGCGGGGGGGGGGGGTGCAGGGGGGGAGCATGGGATCCCCTGCCCTCAGCAGGAGACTGGCAACCCTAGTAACTACAACGCTACAATATATTTGTTAGGCTTTAAGGTGCCACAGGAGTCTCCAGCCTAGTTCTCACAGCTATTTTAAACCTGACACTGGACTGTATCACTTTCAGATTCAAAACGGAACACTCAGATTCAAAAAGAAACAAGAAATACAGAGAACAATGTGGGGTAATGGTTACAGTATTGGACTAGGATCTGGGACCAATCAGACACTCTCAGGCTAAGCTGCCTCACAATGTTGTGATGAGGATAAAATGGAGGAGCAGAGAATGATGTAAGCTACTTTGGGTCCCCAACGAGAAGAAAAGTGGGGTATGAATGCAGTAAATAATTATAAAACAAGTAAACCCTTCTGCACATAGAAAACTGGATAATAATAATAATAACTGTACTTATATACTACTCTTCTAGACAGATTAGTGTCTGACTCAGAAAGGTGAACAAAGTTAGTGTTATCATTATCCTCATAATACAGCTGGGGAACTGAGGGTGAAAGGAGTGGCTTACCCAAAGCATCTACTGAGCTTATGGCAGTAGAGTAATTTGAACCAGCAGAGTCCTGATTGCTCTAGCTTAGCCTTTTCCCTGTGATGCTAGTTGTCTATACTTGCTATGTGTGAGATCTTTGCACATATGTTGGTGTCATATTATGCTCCCTCCAAGGTTGAATAAAAGTAGGGGGACAAGCTGAAAGAGACTGAGAGAAGCTGACGTGAACTAGCAGCTGTGACAAAACCTGTGCAACCCTTAAGTATACATTTATATTTTATTAATTGTCATCTGGAGATCATAATATGATTAGGAACTGAAGTGATCCCCTGCTCCCAACTTTTCCCCCCTGCCACCAGAGTTGGAAGGGGCCATACAGGGGGAAAGGCAGGGAATGGGCCTCCTGAGTGTGCTCCTTAGGTCTGGCGTGATGGCATCACTGACGTCATTGTGCCACCACAAGAGCACTCTCATGCTTCACAGCAGGCTGATTTGGGCCCGAAATGGGCCAAATCGGGCCTGTTTGGGGCTCAAATCAGCCTACAGCGAAGCGCACACACTCCCCAGCCTTGCGAGAGGACATCACTTTCCTGAAGCCAGCACAAGGAATGCAAGCACTGGGTCCCCACTCCAGTCGGGAGGGTAAGGGGACCTGGCAACCCTAGTATGTCTAGCATTTTTGTTGAAAGCGTCTGGCAACCCTATTAGGCCAGATCCAATTGTGCGGAGAGAAAGGAGATTGAGGGGGGACATGATTGCTCTCTTTAAATATTTGGAGGAGGACAAGGAGCTGTTCCAGTTGGCAGCAGAGGATAGGACTCAAAGCTACGGGCTTAAATTACATGCAGAAAGGTACTGGCTGGATATTAGGGGAAAAAATTTCATGGTCAGAGTAGTTCAAAGGTGGAATCAGCTGCAGTTTTCAAGAACAGGCTGGATTAATATTTGTCAGAGATGCTTTAGGCTCATCCTGCATTGAGCAGGGGGTTGGACTAGAAGGCTCATTCCAACTCTGTGATTCTGTAAAACCTGTAAGGACTTGTGTTGGGGGGACCCCGTTTCCCCGTTTCCCCCTGCCCACACTGTTTCCTCCTTCCCTCCTTCTGGCAACCCCCAAGTTCTCACCCTTCCATGATTCTACCCATGAACCAATTTACCTTTTATCTATCCCCCATCTTTGGCTACATATTATTTCATTTTTACCCCTTACTCAGAGGGAACCCATTGTGGCTAGCGTTTCCAGGTGCCTGCCATTGGTGGGCAAACTCCCAGGCCGTTGATCCATCAATGATGGGTGGGAGGTGATAAGCCCCCTGGAGGTCACTTGCCACTGGCAGGCACCCCAGGAGCGTGCGCAGTGCGCACGCTCCCAAGGGGCGCGGCTGTCTGGGGTCTGAGACAGCCCCCGGCCTCGCCGGGAGAAAGCAAGGGGAGGCAGCCGGGAGGGGGCTGCCCTGCCACCCCAGCCAGCAGCCAGGACCAGAGCCTGCCCACCCCAGGGGAAAGGGGCAAAGGGTCAAAGCCCCAGAGGGCTAGAGGGGGCAGGGAGAGGCCAGCTAGTCCCACCCTCCAGGGGGAGGATAGGGGGCTGAGCAGAACAGAGGGAGAAGGCAAATGCAGGAAGAATAGGGACCCAGCAGTAGCCCAAACAGAGCCCTTACCAGCAAAGGAGGAGAAGCAGCCACAGCAGCTCAGAGCCACGCCCCAGCCTCCACCTCAGCTTGAAGACAACAACCTGGCTCAGGAGATGCTCAGAACCACGCCCCTCCAGGTGGAGCTGCTGAAGGCATTCTGTGGGAAGAGCTGGGCAACCAGCCAAGGGGCCACAGCTGGGCCTACCTTCAGTAATCAGCTCAGCCAGGGAGGCCTGGCAGCCAGCCAACATGACACAGCTGTTGCTGATCCAGGCAGCCCAGCCAGCTACCCTGGCTGCAGCAGCTTGAGACGGCTCAGGCCAATGCTGGGAGGCCAAGGAGGGGTGTGGCCTGGCAGGCAGGACCTGCAAGGAGGGCGAGGCGGTGAGAGAAGGCCCTATAAAGGCTGGCTGGGAAGAGCTCTGGGGTGGTGGATGTGAGCAAGGAGTGATGGTGTGGAGTGAGAGTGGAGGCGAGTTCTGGGAGGAGGAGATGACTGAGGGTGAAGGGGGTGAGCAGGCCAGTGAGTGGACTGAGAGGGAGTCTGGGTGATGTATACCGCCCCTCCTTCCATGGAGCAGGGTCCTGCAGCATCCCTGGCACCCCTCTGACATCAGGGCTGGCCCAGCCAGCGCCCCGCCCAGTGGCAGTGGCGGCGAGCCCTGACAGCGGCAACATCACCCCCCAAAGTGACATCATTGCACCAGCCACAGGACTGTTTCTATGCTTCATTTGGGGTCAATTTGGCCCTGCATGGAGCATGGGAGTGCTCCCATGGCCAGCGCGACAACATCACTTCCGGCAGTAATGCCATTGCACAGACGGTGCAGTGTGCATGCAAAGAACTGCATGCTGCCAACACGAGCTAAATGTCAGGTCCCCCTCTCCCACTGAGAGGGTATCAGGACCTGGCAACCTTAACTGTAGCTTACATCATTCTGTCCTCCATTTTATCCTCATAATAACCCTGTGAAGTAAGTTAGGATGACAGTGTGTGTCTGATCCAAAGTCACCCAATGAGTTTTCATGACAGTGTGTGTATTTGAACTTATCTCTCCTAGATCCTAGTCTGAAATCTGGTTGCCAACTTCCAGTCGGGCCTAGAGATCTGGAATTATAAGTGATCTCCAGACTACAGAGATCTCAGTTTCCCTGGAGAAAATGGCTACTTTGGACAGTAGACTTAGGGTTCCCAGGTGCCCACAAGTGGCAAGCAAACCCCCAGGGTTTGACTCCTTGCCCACCAATCCGCCAACAATCAGGAGGAGGTGGCAAGCCCCCCCAGAGGTCTCCCACCGCCAGCAGGCACCCTGGGAACACATGTGGTGCATGTGTTCCAGAGGGGCGTGATGACATCACTTCTGGGAGTGATGTCACGCCAGCCATGAAAATTCTCCTGCACTTTGTTTGGTACCAATTTTGGCCCCAAATGGACTGAATCGGCCCCGCACAGAGCACAGGAACACTCATACATCCAGCGCAATGACATCACCCCCGGAAATGATGTCATTCTGCATGTGCCGAGATGGGAAACACGCTTCTAGCACAAGGTAAGTGCCAGGTCCCCCCCTTCCACTGGGAGGGTAGAGGGACCTGACAACCCTAGGGCAGACTCTATGGTGTTAAACCCCACTGAGATTCCTCCCCAAACCCCAGGCTCCAACCTGAAATTTCCAGGAATTTCCCAATCCAGAGTTGGCAGCCCTAGAGAAACTCTAACCACTATATCACACTGTCTTTTGTGTAGTGGCTGCTATTGAAGAGTGCAGTCTGCTGGGCCTGGACAAGTCATGCAAGTTGTGTGGTATTAAATTGCCCACTGGTTGCTAGTGGGCCTGGTCCTATTGAGTCCTCCCTCAGAGGCCAAAACAGCCCTGGAAAGGGCCATGCCCCATTCCCTTTTCCTGACAAAAATCAAGTCGAAGAATGGTAATGTTTTTGTGGCTGCCCTGCAATGGTCACTGAGGGCATCCATTTCTTAAAGCTACGGGTTTGCCTCTTATCATTCCCATTCCTTTCCCTTTCTACTCCCAGGATTTAATCCAAACCCAGCAGGTGATGATGCAAAGGGGAATGAAAGCAATATACATCTCAGTGATCAAATGTGAATGTATCATGGCCTCCTTACAATAGATATTTATAGCATAACAAACTATAGCCCTTATGCATGTTAGCTGTTTACCCAGAACATACCAAGGGTCAGTTTATTAAGATCAAAAGGGCAACAGACCAAGGTCTGAATATTTAAGAACTTCTTCCATGGACAACATATAAAAGATGTTGCAAAGAAGTCCGCCCCCCTCCATGTGTATCTTTTCAGCTTTTGCTGCCTTCTGTAGTTGAACACTAGAGCACTTGCTAAATGAAATCAACAACCTAAAATAAGTTTCAGTAATAGCATTTTTACTAACTAGCAAGTTGTTTGAATAAAATATTTTAATTAGATAATTATTCACATTATTCTGATTTGCACCTTTACAGTGACAGAAGGTCTAATTTGGGCATTCTGGATAAGAAGGGTAAAGACTAGATCCACTTATATCTCCTTCTAAGGACTGATGATTTTCCGGCAAAGATTTCTGCAAACTTTGTGGAGTTAGAATGTATAAGGGCACTTTTCTGTGGAAGACTGATCCCTTTCAAACAAAAACGATAAATGGGAGATACACACTGTAAGGGACAGCACCCATATTTCTGCAAAAAAAGTCAAGAAAATGATATGAAATAGAGTACTATTGTACAAATAGTTTTGCTCAAACCCACTAATACTCCTTTTTTTCTTTTAAGGGACTCTGAGAATATTTTACCAAAATGAAAACTCTTATAACTTTAGTATATAGGTACTAGTGATGCTATGGACATATTATCTGCTGAAATCTTCTTAACAATGGAGCTGCAAGTTGAGGGAGAATCACATTGAACTTGCAGCACTGAATTTCTTTTCTTTTTAGAGCTAAATATCTGCATTCCCTGGACCACCACTAGAGGGTTATAGAGGCATCCTTACTTAACAAAAGAAAAATTATTTATAGAGGCCTTCAGTCTTCCATTGTATACATTTTCCCTTTCCTCTTATTTCTGACTCTTCATTTTTTATCCTCTTCCTTTTCCTTTATATCAGGTGATTGTTGGTTCTTGGCTGCCACTGCTTGTTTAACCCTAAATGAAAAATTGTTGTACCGGGTCATACCCCAGGACCAGACCTTCATAAAAGATTATGCTGGGATCTTTCACTTCCAGGTGTGTTTTGTTGATCTGAAACAAGTTTCCCTTTTCATAATTCAGCTGTAGCAGTGCATGGCACACAAATATTCTAACGTAAGGCCTATTTAACTATTCTTTCTCCATTACAAATGTATTCTGTACATTCCCCACTGTAAATTTTCCCACTACAAATGTATAAAACCAAGCCCCATATGGCAGCAATAATATGTAAGCCAGTTCATAGTCACAAGCTGTGTAGTTACCTGTTTTTTGTAACATATTTCACTACTACACATATCTAATTTCTTCTTTTTAACTTTCCAGTTTTGGCGTTATGGAAGTTGGGTGGAAGTTATCATTGATGATCGCTTACCAACATATGGTAAACAACTGGTATTTACCAAATCTGCCCACCAAAATGAATTTTGGAGTGCTCTGATGGAAAAGGCCTATGCAAAGTAAATATATTTTGAATCCTGTTTGCTCTCTGGGGTGAAGTAGGGACATTATTTTGTATGCCGATGTCTCTTTATTATGATATGTGTCTGTGTTTACTTGTGGTAAGAGTAATGCTCCCAAACTCAATTTCTCACCCCCAAGGAATTGAGGATCAAAAGAAAAAAGGCCACCACATAGGGATGCCACAGAGTAATGAATAGAGGTGGGCACAATCCAAAAAAAATTAACGATCCAGCTGATTGTGGATCGGCGCCGGTGCCGATCCCGAATTAACAATCCACACAGAGCATCTCCCGTTCCCAATCTGTGGATCGTGGATTGTGGAGGCCAAAGCGGGGTGCGCTGCTATTCCCAGCTATGTGGGAAGGTGGGTGGTGGCAGTGGCTGCTGGGCCTGGCGGGCACGGGGAGACGGCGACAAGCCGCCTCCCCTCAGGGGGCGGGGGGTCTGGCCGCTCAACGGCGGCACCCCCCATGTGCCCGCCTGCCAGGCCGAAGAGGAGCGTGCTGGTATTCCAGGCGAGAAAAGAACGGTGGGTGATGACGGCAGCTGCTGGGCCTGGTGGGCACGGGGAGACGGCGACAAGCCACCTCCCCTCAGAGCTGCCTATCAGGGTTTGCAGGGATGAGATTGGAGTGCCCATGGCTACAGAACACCCCCTTCCCCCTCCCTCCCCTGGGTGTCTTCTCCCAACTGGTGACTGCTTTGCTGCTCCGTAGTTGGAAGGAAGCCCTGCTGATCAAGGAAAGCTGGGTTCCATTCGGGTTTCCAGGGCGACAGAAGGAGAGCAAACACAGCTCAGGCATTCCCCTGACTCCGTTGCCAGGGGAATAGATTGCTGGCGCCTGAGTGTCTGGCTTCCCAATCCGAGCCCCATCGCCCTGATCCAGGCCCCTGCCGATCGCTGAATCGTTGGCCATGGACAATCACGATCCGCCAGTTCACCATCATGTGATCGCCATTATCGTGGGGTTTTTTCAATCGTAATGCGGATCGTGCCCATCTCTAGTAATGAAGATCTGTCTTCTCTTGAGATTCCTCAGGTCGACATGTCATGCAATAATATAACTCCATAGTTTTGTGTGGTTTCTTTGGAAGAAGCCGCTACAAAGCATTGTAGGTACTTGGACTCCTGGCACGTATATCAAGAAAAGTTTCTGCTTCTACCAGAAACTATGTTTCTGTGAGCAAAAGCACAGCCATTTTTCTTGCTGGCTTGAAAAATGAAGCAGTTTTTGCCTGGCCTTGAATGTAACCCTGCAGAGAATAGCTTAGCCAGCAAGACCAGAAGTAGTAAACAACTGCCGGTTGAAACCAGCTAGATAAGAAGTAAAAGTTTCACTTAGAGATGACAGAAGAGGATGGGCCTTTCGTCTCAGCAAGAAGGTGGGCTTTGTCTCAGAAAGGCAAGGTATAAAAGGTCTTCCCCACCATCTTTAGGGTGGGCTCAGAGTTTTTTTCTTGCTTGAAACTCTGTAACCCTTTTATTCCTGGAATAAAATCTTTTCCTCTTTCAACATTGTCCAGATTAGTGTAATTATTTGGGCAAACACCACACCAAGTCAAAGGGACCTTGCACTCCCTCCACTATTCACCTGGTTAATGGAGGTGTCAAGAAACTGACTATGCTAGTCTGTTTCTTGGCCTTTTTCAAGCATTGGTTCAGGCCTTTTGGCCCAGATAAAAATAAAGAAACCCTTTTCCTCTGGGAAAGTGCAGTCATGAAGACACTACAAGTTCCCACTTAGATAAGGGTGAGATAGAACTAGCCACAGGTGCACATCATAAAGTATCAAGGACAGAGCTCAGGAAGGAGTTTCGCATTCAGCATTCCATCTTGTTAAGGCATAGCATTCTGGGAGTGGAGTGATTTGCTCCCACTTGTGCAGACATTCCAACTTCAGGGGTATGTCATCACAAGGTGAGCTCCTCATTGATTGGTCAGGCTGTACTTCATGCAGGTGGCCTTAAAGCTTGAACCCTCATTCTAGTTACATCCTTCCTAGGGTTCTAGGGATCATGTCCTCCTATGCTAAGAATCATATCTTCCTTTTGGGATGGTTGCTGGTGGACACCTGTAGTGATACACTGTCTTGTTCTCTGGACTTTAGACTCTGAAATTTTGCCTGGACTGTTTGCTGTAGCTGAAAGGTAATGTCTGGGTTAGGACTGAAAGCCCATTACAGTATTATTAGGATAGTTATTTAGATTATTATTTTCTTTTCCTGTTTTGCACATTTTTATAATTGTATTTTTGCACTTCTTTTAATAAACTTTATTAATCATAGTCATGTGGAGGTATTTGGATTTCAGCACTTTCTGAATCCAGCACTGTGGTCTACTTGCCAGAACTACCCAAGTCATTGTTTAGCGGAACTCAGAGCCAAACTACAAGTGACGTCTTACACAGGTTGGACACTAGTCGGCTTCCCTCAAGTTTTGATGGGAAATGTAGGCGCCCTGGTTTTACAGCTTGGCTCTCCATTACAGCTGCAAGACCAGGATTCCTACATTTCCCATCAAAACTTGAGGGAAGCCGACTAGTGTCCAACCTGTGTAAGACGTCACTTTTAGTTTGGCTCTCAGTCTGCAAAATGGTCTGTCTTGCAGGGCTGATGTCTTTTTGCTTAACACTTGATAGGTATTGAGGATTAAGTTGAGGGCTAGCCAAAGAGGCTGGTGGAGGCTCCACTACTCTGGACATGAGGATTTACTTTCCAGTTTTGAGTGTTTTGACTCTTGACCCCCATAAGAAATCTTCTTGTGGGACTGGGAGGTTTCAACAGGGAGAACAGTTGTGGGAAGGCTAGCATGTGGCAAAATGGCTCATGTGTGCTCTGCAGGCTCCTAATGACATCACTTCTGGTTTAGAACAGAAGCAAAGGGGTCTCAGCAGGGCCGATTCTTTTGAATCAGCCTAGCTAAAACTCAATTTCTTCTTGTTTAAAGCAGAAGTGATGTCATAAGAACTGATTGGAATGCATGCACACAAAAGAAGAGAAGCAGGGGGCCCCCTCCATTTCAAGGTAGCGGGACCTGGCAAACCTGGCACTGGGTCAGGAGGATGTGCTCAAACTGCCTGCTTCAAACTTAAGAGAGTGGACAAAATGTGGATTTAAACAATGCAAATTATTTAGGTGTTTAAGTTCTTGATTTATGTTACAAACCTTTCAGTCAAAGATGATCTGTTTATAAATGGAGAAGAAGCACCAAGATTGTACTGAAACTTTTTTTGTTGATTTTTTTCAGGCTTCATGGATCCTATGAGGCTCTGAAAGGAGGTAACACCACAGAAGCCATGGAGGATTTCACTGGAGGAGTGACAGAATTCTATGAGATAAAAGATGCACCTAAAGATATATACAAAATCATGAAGCATGCCATTGAAAGGGGATCACTCATGGCCTGCTCTATAGAGGTACATGCTAGGAAGTGCTAAGGATTTTCTCACATCCATAATTAGCCCTGAGTCATCCTAGTGTGAGATATTTCTGAGGGTCATTTTATGCTGTTTATATTAAATAAATACAAGGCAAATACATGTCATGATGAAGATGATCTCTGACAGTGGATGCTATTGGATACAAAAGATCATTCACACAACTGTTCATCATTCATTTGGAATATTTCTGCACTTGATACCACACTACATACTGGGTTGATTTCAAATGTCAGAATTTACCTTTGTTTCATCTTCTCTGCAACACTGGGTACATATGGATTATTTGTTCTCCTATTCATGAAAATATTCTACAAAAGTTATAAGGTGATATGAAATGCAACATCAGAATCAGGGCTTATCAAGTGAAAAGAGCCTTTGGTTGGACTTCTGTATAATTTTTAGTGAGCCCTTGATGAAAGTTTTTTTTTAGATTGCCAATGTGGAAATATGATTTACGTCTTTCAAAAATGAAGAAGCATGTTGAACTATCAGTGGCCTATATATGGGTACAAGGTGAGGCCTAGGAGGCCTAGCAGGGTGGAGGATGTGGCTGATTTGTAAATGTTCATACTGTTTATTTAGAGAATTCATATGCTGCTTCTCCAGAGGCCTGTTCAAGGCAGCTAACACAATAAAAACTACACAGTAAAATCGTAACAACATAATAAATAATATCAATGTTAAAACAAGCCATAAAACAAGCCAGGGGCATAAAACACTATTAACAGAGCAATCCTAAGCAGAGTTACTTCCATCTAGGATCATTGATTTCAATGGGCTTAGATCAGAGTGACTGTTCTTAGGATTGCTGTGCATGCAACCTAAAATAATATGTAAACAAATAGGCTTGAACAAGATTATAAAAACAACTTTAAAAGATGGAACCTCCTCACGGAAAAGCCTGAGGCCTAGCACTTAAAGAAGAGCAAGGAAGACACCATGCGAGTCTTAAGTTTGGAGGACATTCCAAAGATAAGGTACAACCACTGAAAAGGCCCTGCTTCTGGTTGCCCCCCCCTCACTGCTGCCAGCAAGGGACATAGAGAACATGGCTTAGGAAATCTCCCTCTCCATTGTCTCCTCCAAATTTCTCTAAGTTCTGCCTCTCCTTGAACATTTCCAGTCCTCCTTGTGGATTTTTATAAAGTTTTTTTTATTTCCATAACATGCCCTATTATTTTATTTCCCACTCTTTTTGCTTCTTTTTCCAAACTGTTTTTCTATTCTTTTATTTCTTTGTTTTGCACTCTCTCTGTCCTTTTTTCTATCACAGGACACCATGGGACTTATTTATGGAAATGCTCCTCAAACTGATATTGGATTGTTAATTGCCCAAATGATGAAGAACATGAATAATCCACCCCTGAATGATTCGTCCCAATGTACAAATGATGGAGCAACTCGGGTTTGTATTCCTCTAGTCAAAAAACCACCTAGTACCATCTATTCGCACAAATTCTATTCTTCATGTGCCCAACAGAACAATTAGAACTCCTGAAAGATGGTACTGGGTTGAATGTAGCGGGTCTGAAATATCGAGAGCCCATTGACCAGACTGCTGAGTTGTCAATTCCATTTTGGGAAACTTCTGGAGATTTGGGAGTGGATCCCGGGGAGAGTCCTTATTGGGGTATAGAATGCCATAGAATTCACTCTCCAAAGCAGCCATTTTCCTCAGGGGAACTGATCTCTGTCGTCTGTAGATCAATTGTAGTTCCAGGAGTTCTCAAGGCCCCACCAGGAGGTTGGCAATCCTACCAGACCACCATAGTCAGTGAGAGTAAATATTGAGATAGATGGACTTGGTTCATATTGTACATTCAGTGTAAGAATTACTAATTTTTAGATTAGTAAAAATTAACTCCGTTCAGAGGAAAGGGGGCTCTAGTGGGGGGGCCTTAACAGTCTTTATTGTTACTTATTAATTTTGCAATAATTTTATTGTGGGATTACTGTGGAGAGAATTCTTATTTCCCTGGTATTTCTGGCAATTCATGGTGGCTAGGACCTACAAACAACCCTGTGTCCACCTGCATGGATTCCATGATGAACAGGGGGCACTGGGGCAGCCCAGGCTAAACCATTCCAGAAACAGGGGCATTAGGACCCAGAGGAAAACAGGCAGGTTGAGCCTGGTGAGGTAAAGTTGACAGGGCAAAAGCTGATTGGGGCAGAGGTGACTTGTGGGGCACAGATCTCCAAAAGAAGCAGGCAGCACCCTAGGATGCTGGGAGAATTTAATGGAGCTACCCTACCCAGGCAAGCAGGGGGACAAGATAGATAGCATGTCATGGGAGGTTGTGTCTGCTTAGCTGAACACCAAAAGAAGTAGTCTGAGCAACTTAGGGGGGTGCAGTAGGTATGTCTGGCAAGATGTGAGCAGGCTGGTGCACAGGGAAAGAATATTTGTAATCCAATAAAAGGAGGTAAATTAAAGACTGTACTTCATCCTTGGGTCAATTGCTCCTTGCAGGTCCCCCTAGTCTACTATAACCACCCATGGCAGTGTTCATAAATGCCCAATCTGAGTATATGTGGAACAGTTTTCCAGGGAGAACATAAATTAGAACAAAAGGAAATGAAAAGCAGGAGGACAAGTTACCCTTTTAAAAAAAACTAGAAGATACAGCTGCTACTGTATTTCATTGTATTTTACAGACAATCATTCCAATGCTGTTTGAGACGCGCATGGCTAATGGACTCGTCAAAGGTCATGCCTATTCAGTGACAGCAATGGAGGAGGTAAATAGGGAATCAATGATTCTGCTTATGGGAGAAGTACAGGTTAGAAATTTTATAAATAAATATAGATAAAGCCATAAATGTTGCTAAGATGCAAGAAAATGAATGAGATATTGTATTTGTACAATATACAATGAAGTAACTTCTTTATGAAAAAAGGAATGGATACTTAGTAGTATCAGTCAGGATCAGAGAAGCAGATAAAGCTCTGGTAGAGCTGGACAGAATCAAGGTTAGCATGTGTTTTGAGTTATGCTAGCATCTATAAGAGGATGCTTGCTAAGCAACTTTATTGAATTAATTATATGTTTTCCTTTTCCAAGACAACTTTTAAGGGGAAAAAGATAAACCTGGTGCGGCTAAGAAATCCTTGGGGGCAAGTAGAATGGAATGGAGCTTGGAGTGACAGGTGAGTGCAAAACAACTCATAGACTTTGGAAACAGACTTTGCACATAGACTTTGGAAACAGACTTTGCACATAGACTTTGGAAACAGCTTTCTTACATTAAGAATACATATTGGTTCTGCAGAGGTGCCCAACAAAATTTTGATCCTATTTGTGGTCCAATATAAAATGCATAAGTTAGTGTTCTTCTGAAGATATACCATGCTTTAAACTGGAAGTTATTAAAGTGTGAATGTCTTGGGACAAGTTCATGCCTGCATATTCATCAATCAGTGATGGGATTATGAAATGATGACATCCATCTATGAACTGGTCAGACTGAATTGGACACCAGAAATGGAGCTTTCATACCTCCTCCAGAATCATATGGCTCAGTGACACTAGTTCACACATTCAGCTGTGCATCATTGTGTCTGCATAATAAATGCATGTGCTAATTAGCCCTTAAGGGAAATAAGAGGAACAGAAGGCATAGCATGCTTTCTTCATTCAGTCAAAGATTTCCCTGATTACAGAATTCTCCAATTCACACCAAGGCTGAGGACAACAATTCAAAATTATTGCAATACTTCATGCAAGAAGCAGGAGGAAGTGGTTTCACCTCCTTCACCCTCCCCACTGCAACTTCCCAGCCTGTATGGCTGGTACGGTTACCCTGGAGATTAACTTTCCCAGGATTGGAAACAGTGGCTGGGAAGGAGGAGAGGAGAAGCTAGGAATGCAACCATCAGCACTTTCACTTCACTGATTATGAGATTCATCCTAATGGTTAGAGGAGCAAGAAGCATGTGTTTAACTTTGTGTGACATCCATAGGATCTAAGAGTCCTCTCTGTTCACAAGATTGTGTTTTATCTTCTCAGATTGAAGCCTGAAATAAAGTTACTATCTCTTTTTTATGGGTAACAAAAAGGCCTAAAATAGGATTACAATTTGCAGCACTTTCACTCTGCAGCCCAGTAAATTTTACATGTAGGTCTGTAGGTAGATGTTTTCTACACCTTCAGGAAAGGAAAGGGAAAAACTTAACCATTTGTTAAACTAAAGATATGTAAACCTTTAATTCATAGATCATTAATAGAAAAATATTTGGTTTAAGAAACAGCAGAAACGTAATTTGTAATCAATTTTGTACTGAAAAGATTCTTCTTAATTTTATTTCAGTTCTAATGAGTGGACCCTGATTGACAAATCGGAGAAGATACGATTGCAGCATAAAGTTGAAGAAGATGGGGAATTCTGGTAAAGATATACGGTTTTTGTCTATAGATAAAATGCTGCATTCTTTTGGAGAAATCCTGCATTTGAACTTCAGCACAAATCCATGATCCTACTGCCTAATCAATCACAGGCCAAATCCCCACGTCCTTACATTCACACCACTTTTTTGCTACTGCTGCGCTATACTTACTGCTGTTCACATGTTCTCTATTCAATTCTGTCATTCTCTTGCTATGGTTGCGCTTCAGTTCAGAATGCATGAAAAACGCTTGGAGACATTTCTTTCATGCTAGTTTCAGTATGAATGTGAATGCTTACAAGCGCTTCTCAAGAGACTGGCCCCCAAACCACACCTCCTTCAGAGTGCCCTGCCTTAAAGGAGCAAGGTTTCCCTCTGTAAAGGGATCCTTATGGCCAGGACTGTGTCCGAAGCTATCCTGCTCCCCCTTGTTTTCCCTCCCCCCCCCCATGTCAGCCACGTCTTTAAAAGGGGGAGGCTGCAGCCTGCGCGACTTGGCACCCACCTCATGCCCGCCTTGACTCCGCAGCTGCAAAACTGAATTTCTCGCTGCTTCCTCAAGTGGAGGAGTAGGAAAAGGAGGGCAAAAGCGGTGGCATTGCAGATGGGCCCCTTGGCTGAGCACTCAACTGTGCACCTGGGCCAGCAGCGGAACTTCCAGCGCTGCCCTCCCCTCCTCAGCCTGTGCCCCTCACTCTTCCCTTCTCCCTGCCGTGCCAGGGAGAAGTTGGAGGTTTAGAACCAGTTGGGAGGAGGAGGCGGCAGGAGAAGAAGGGGTGAGAAGGCAGCGTTGCCTCGACATTGATAAAGCTTGGTCTTGCTCCGCCCTATATCCCACATTTCTCACAGTAATGTGCACAAATGATAATGCCATGCAGTCACTATTTGGGCAGGAATGTGAATGACCACTGGGTAATTGCAGAATAGAAAATAACACAATCATTACGAGAGAAAAGCGAAAGGTAAGACTGTGTGGATTCAGCCACAGTTAACAAATTTCGCAAACTAATCTATGTAGTTGACCACAAACCAGTCCAAATGAATGCCATTCTCTGATAGAACAGCTCAGCTGTCCAGCAGACACTGCTCTGTCCCACCCTCTGAGAGCCAAACTACATGAGACGCCCAGCTCGTGTTCTTCAAGATTCCCTGGGTAGTATAGTCTTATATAGATGAGCCACTCCATGCGATTCTCTGCCAGTGGAAGAGCACTGGGTGGCAGGGGGGGGGGATTCTCTCTCATCTCTTGCAAAAAGCCTTTGTTTGGGTTTTCTTCCAGGAGCTCAGGGGCGGGGGCAGGGGAGTGGATGTAACAGAGGCAGGAAATCCAGGGCATCTTTTTACAAGAGAGAGAGAGAATTACCCTCCACACTGCTTTTCTTCTCGGTGGAGAATTGCAAATTCTCTTTCTCTCTTGTAAAAAGCCGAGAGAAAGGCTGCCAGGGGCAGAGAAGGAGAGAAAGCTGAAGAAGGGAACCAGATAAAGGTAAGTTAGCTGGTGAGTAGGAAGGAGAGAAGGAAACAGGAAAGGGGGAAAAGCTATAGGGGCTTTCAGGGAAGGGAAAGAGGAAATAGTAGGTGAGGGGAAAATAAGGTGCCCCTTGGAAATCTTTGTTGTATATCATCCAATTCAATAGCTTTTATATTACACTGGTTCTTGAGTCACCCCATTTCATTCCCAGGTTCATTTCTAGGTATTGATTAGATCTTACAAAGCACTTCATGACCCAGTACCCACATATTGAAAGGACCGCCTGTTCCAATATGCCACATGGTAACAGCTGTGCTCATCAGAGAAAAGTCTGCTGAAGGTGTCACCCTGCGAATAGGTACAGTCAGCAGCTGCCCAGACCTGAGCTTTCTTTGTTGTATTTCCCACCTGGTGCAATGGTTTGCCTGAGGGGGCCAGGAAGCCTCCCTCACTTCTATTATTCCAAAGAATGTGTGAAATGGAATTGTTCCAGAGGTCAGTTTTATAATGGAAATTGGGCTATAGTGAAATTGAATTGTTCAGAAATATGCTTTTACCAAGGACAAGGGCTATAGTTTGTGGTATTGTGTGCAGGGCTCATTTTGAGGGGGAATGTGCAGGAACGCAGTACCGGCAGTTCCCCAAAGAGGTCATATGTCAGGTGGCCCCGCCCACCTGACTCTTGGCTATTTTGGGCCCGTTTCAGCCTGGGTTGGGGCCAAAACGGCCTGGATCGGGCCTCTGACTGGTGGTGGATCACTCTTCCACTCAGCATCGGCCCGAGCCTGACCATTTTGGGCCCCTTTTTGGCCATTTTCAGCCCCTTTTTGCCATTTCGGCCCTGAATGGCCAGGATTGGGTCCAAAACAGCCAGGATAGGTGATGTCAGGGGGTGTGGCATATGCAAATCAGTTATGCCAATGACACACTCCCGGTGATGGCAAGGGACGTGGCATATGCTAATGGTTTATGTTAATGAGTTCCTCTAGCTCTTTTTCTACGAAATGACCCAATTGTGTTATTTCCTTTTTACTGCATTATTTTCTGATATCTGTAATCCAGTTTTTTGCATTTATTTATTTATTTTATATTATTTCTTTAAAGTACATTTCTTATGCTTTATACTGTTTTATTGTACTGTTTTCTCACTTTGTATCCCAGTCTTATTACCATATTTATTGTACTCTTCCTATTGCATTGGTAAATTTTGTAATCCACCTTAAGTCTCAGTGAGAAAGGTAGACTACAAATAAAATAAATAAATAAATAAATAAAATACATATCATAGTATCAATTCCCCACCCCATCTCTCTAGGATATCTTTTGAAGATTTTATGAGATACTTCACAAAGCTTGAGATGTGTAATCTCACACCTGATGCACTGGCAGTTGATAAACTTCACACATGGACAGTTTCAGTCACTGAAGGGCGCTGGGTGCGAGGATGCACTGCAGGTGGTTGCCGTAACCATCCAGGTAAGCAATATATGGGAGCTGCAGATTCTGCCATATTCTGCATGTCTAAACCCTGCAACATACATTTTGTTCTGGAACCATTTACTATGAACAAGTGGTAAGAATTTTGAACATCATCTAAGGGTACAAACAAATGTGACATGGGAATTCCATAATGAAATCTCCTGACTTTTTTGCTTGTCCTGAAAATCAGCTATGGGGGCCATAAATATGATCAGAGAAGCAGGAGGAGGAGAAAAAAGTTTTTTTAAACTCTTCCATGCACCATTTCCCCATGCTAAATCAATCCATGCTGAATTTTATCTTGATTTGTTTATTTATTTAACTTATTCTCTTAAAGGAGAAAAAAAGAAATACAAGTTGTATCTCTTGCTAAGGCTCTTCCCCAGTGTCACTGCTCCAGTCAGACTGAAGACATTAGGAAAGTCTATAGAATGCCTGGCTTGCTCACTGGCAAGTGCCTGTTCTGCTTTAGGCCTTCCAAGGGATCGAGACTTAGCAGCCATCTCACATCTCCTACCAGTGGCTCACTGCTCTCCCAAGCCCATTCAACTCTTGGAGAGTTTCCTTGCTTCTTTCTGGGTATCTAAGCTGCCACCAATTGATCGATCAGGATATTTCCCACTAAGGGGATCAGCTCTCCTAACACTGTGTTGCCATTTACAAGTTCCACCTAGTACCCATGTCTGCTGCTTTCACTCCAACTAGCCTTCACAGGGCAGGTTTACTGCACTTGCACAATCTTGGTAGTGTAGCAATCTGTTGATCAACCACCTCCCTTCCCCTATGCCCTTTAGTAATGTGCAAGTGGGGCTTATCATGGTTATGGAGAATAAACCTGCAATCAAAATAATAAGAAATTTGTCGAAGGCTTTCATGGCTGGAGAACGATGGTTGTTGTGGGTTTTCCGGGCTGTATTGCCGTGGTCTTGGCATTGTAGTTCCTGACGTTTCGCCAGCAGCTGTGGCTGGCATCTTCAGAGGTGTAGCACCAAAAGAGAGAGATCTCTCAGTGTCACAGCTACACCTCTGAAGATGCCAGCCACAGCTGCTGGCGAAACGTCAGGAACTACAATGCCAAGACCACGGCAATACAGCCCGGAAAACCCACAACAACCAATAAGAAATTTGTTGCACACACATTCTGCATAGCAAAAGATTGAGCAAGGTTACACAGCAAAGGTGCATAAACACCAGGCCTTTTTTTCAGCCGGAGCATGGCAGAATGGTGTGCCAGCACCTCTCCAAAATGATCACGTGCTTCAGGAAACCTGAAGTGGAAAAAAAGCCAGGGTTTAAATGCCCCTTTCAATGCTGCTGTGCAGCGGCACAGAAAGGAGAATTTAAACCCCACCAGCTCACCTCAGCTGCCTGGTGAGGAAGTCTCTGCCAAGCAGCTGAAGCCAGGGTTTAAATTCCCCTTTCTGTACCACTGCGCAGTGGCATGGAAAGGGGAGTTTAAACCCCACCGGCTTGCTTGGGCTGCCTGGTGGGGAAGTCCCCGCCATGCAGCTGAAGCTGGGGCTTAAATGCCCCTTTCCATGCTGCTGTGCAGCGGCATGGAAAGGGGCATTTAAAACCTGCTGGCTTGCTTGGGCTACCTGGCGGGGAAGTCCCCACCAAGCAGCTGAAGCCCAGGGGTTTAAAATTTAAAGAGCCCCTTGCAGCGGAGCCCTGCATGATGATGTCACTTCCCGGAAATGATGTCATCACACAGTCCCAGGAGCACGCATGGCTTTGCGCACACACACTTGTAGTGGCAAGGTAGCCACCCCCTACAGGGAGTTGCCCCAGGTGCTGGCAACCGCTACCCTGAGTTCTACCACCTGTTTCCCCAGAAAAATCCCTGATAAACACAATCCTCTGTACCTTATCTAACTTTCCTGACAGTAGTTATTCTAAGGCACGCTTCTTTTTTCTTGAGTTACAACTTTCTATCTGTCATTCATGACTCCAAGTCTTCATCCAGGCTGCCTGCCTCTTTGTTAGCTCCACATGGTAATGGTAGTCATCATAATGGAGCCCAGGTGTGAGAGATCCTTCCTCCAAGTTGCTTCCTGAAAGGCTTCCTAAAATTGAACCCCATTCCCAAGTTCAAGGAATTTATCTCCTCTGCCTGCCCAGCCCTCATGGGTCAATCGTCTTCTCATCCTGTCCTTCTGAAGAAGAGATACAGTCTATCATTTGTAGACAGATAGATACAATCTATCAAGTGTCACTTTCCTGACAGAGTGTAAGATGGCCCTTTGGTTGTTCTCTAATGGCCAGAGGTATTTGCATAACCAACTTGGGTGCTTGAACCATCAATATGAGAAATGTTTGAGACTAACTAACTTCTCTCCTGTTTCCTGTCCTTGTACTAACAGAGAAACTTCTTGGAATTAACGTGAGGGTTTTGTAGCCCCAAAACTGTCAATAGTGTGATGTAGCCTGAAATGGAGGGCAGTTCTCCACATCTGTCATGGATCTTGTATGTCACTTGTGTATGTGTACCTTAAGGTTCAAGTCAGAAAGTATGTGGAGGTGCCATAGATAAAGGCTTACTCACAAGTCCCACTATAGTCCTCCTGAATGCTCCACAGTAGATTCTACGTAGAAACTAAGTGCTTCTCCATGTAGAAATAAACAAACAGCCTGCTCACTAGCACAGCAGAAAGAACACCAAATTGGACTCTTTTTCTATGAAATTTGAATGTTTTCTGGTCAAGGGGCTGTTGTGACATGGGAGAGCTGTCAATCATGTAATCCTTTGGTAGCATGGCTAATATGACAATATGCCAAAGAAGAAAGCTGAGAGAAACTGAAGTCTTGCTGAGCAAATTGATCCCACAGTCTCCCCTTAAGCTAGAGGCTACCAAGTGCCTTACACATTTACACAAATGCAACTCAAGAGATCCAAAGTGTGATGGATAGGTTTGAAGGTTCCCTGGAGAGGCAACACAGAAGTAAATACATAAATAAATAATGGCCATTGCTCTATCAGCCTGCCCAAAGGCACCAAAACGAGCATGTCAATTGCTGTACCCTCACTGAGGCCCTGGGCCAGAGCCCTTTCTATGAAGCTGGCATGCTTCCCTAGAGCTCATGACAAGCCACAGATATGTCATCCATAATTCAATGAAAGTAGTAATGTAGCATTGACATTGTGTCTATTATTCATAAACTCAGATACATGAAAATACACCATGGCTCCTGTTAGAGGAGTTTCTGCCAATAAACTTAGGAAACTATAATGAGTAAAGGATTTCTGATGTTGTAGAACTGACACCAAGGATGCCAGGGACTATTCTGATAAAAGAGAACAGATCTCAGCAACCTAGGCCTTCCACTTTGCTTAGAGAAATATCTAGCAATGTATAAATTATTACCTTGGTCCTTTTCCTAAAATATTTCAAAATGGAAGTTGAGACAAAGAAGAATTCTCACAGAGACTGGTGGTATAGGTTTTAAATTAAATTAAAGTAATTTTATAGTTTGGGGTGGTTTTATTTGCAGACACATTTTGGACCAATCCTCAGTATCGTTTGAAACTCCTGGAAGAAGATGATGACCCAGAAGATGATGAAGTTGTGTGTAGTTTTCTAGTTGCACTGATGCAAAAAAACAGGAGGAAAGAACGCAAACTAGGAGCCAACCTTCTCACTATTGGCTTTGCCATCTATGAGGTATCACTGTTACTAAGCTTCTATGTTACTCCACCAAATTGCTTCATTCACTACTGAACTGATCAAATTCGAGACTATCATTATAAGTCCCTCATGGACAACTAATGATACTGAACAGCTGTATGTAAAAGGGGACATTGTGTGATTGCTTTAAAACATTTTACCAGGCATGAGACAGTTCAAAGCCTTTTCTTCTTAGGCATAAACACATGTATGTTGCCTAAAGCACAGAAGAAATCACAAATACTGGGTCCTGGTATAACTGCTTAATCAAGAAATGGAGTTTGTGGGTGGCAATTGTATATAAATGTGTAGTAAGACATTGTCCACCTCATATCTAATGATATTTATACCTTATTTTTTCTCTAAGGTGCCCAAAGAGGTATGAACAGAATAGAGGCCGAAGAGCTGATGCCTTGATGTAACATTTTCAGATATTTCTGCTTTGTGCTTGTCCATATCAACCATTGGAATTGTCTGTTTGAGTTTATTATCTGTGATTCAGTGCAAGTGCAAAATTTTGCCCATGCAAATAAATAGCACCTGAAGAAGGCGTTATTTGAATGGGGTCTTTACCCACGTGTGGAGCTTGTATATGAGTGTTAGCATCTTGGGTTTGTATTGCATTAAAATTGTTTATTATAATTTGGGAGTCAGTTGTGCTTTATAAGGATATTGTTTTATCTTTTTCTGCCAGCACAGACACAGCATTAAAATATTAATATACATCTATAGCGGCCCCTATATAGTAAAATTTAGTTCTAAGTATGACTCAGTAGAAGATGTTAGTCCCTCACTGCTAACATTAACTGAGTTGGAATTATACTATCTAGTGTAATAGATTTCAAAGTTGTTGAGACAATTCCAGTCACTGTTGCTATTATATGTATCTGTGCTCTTTGTTTTTTCTGCAGAAATGTAAGGCTTTGCTAGCAATCTCTTTTTGTTTACAGATGCAAGGTGACAAGAAGCACTTACAGAAAGACTTTTTCCTCTACAATGCCTCCAAAGTCAAGTGCAAGTCATATATAAACATGAGAGAAGTTGCTGAACGCTTCCGGCTGCCTCCAAACGAGTATGTCATCATCCCATCCACATATGAACCTCACCAAGAAGGGGAATTCATCCTAAGAGTCTTCTCAGAAAAAAGAAGCCATTCAGAGTAAGTACTAGATCCTCAGCTTGGATTCCACACTGAAAATTAGCATTTATATAACAGTTCTGAGGCATTCAGAGCATTTCACATCCATTATCTCAATAATCCTTATAACAATCTTACAGACTAGACGGAATGAGGAAATAGTGAACACACAAACATGTGAAGCTGCAATCAGAACTGACTACACTGATTGTCAATAGTTCTCCAGGGTCTTAGGCAGAGGTCTGTCACATTACCAACTACTTTCACCTTTTAGTTAGAGCTGTCAAGAATTGAACATGAGACCTTCTGAATGTAAAGCAGATTAGTGAATTCATGGCAGAGGTGAGATCTGAATTAAGGACTCACTAGCTCAACAACTTCAGGCATTGTGCTAAACCGCCACTTAGCCTGCAGTGGTCTTTTAATATCCCCTGCCTAAAATGCAGCCCACCTTCTAATATATCTGGACACATTTGTAAGAGATAATATTTACACTATAGCAGCCCAAATGGCCCATACTAACTCAATCTCATCAGAGCTTGGAAACTAAGCAGGGTTGGCTATGGTCAGTACTTGAATGGGAGACCACCAAGGAAGACTCAGGTTGTTATGTGGAGAAAGACAATGGCAAACTGCCGCTGCTCATCTCTTGCTTTGAAAACCTCATGAGGTGAACTTTCACATGGTTGATGGCACTTTACTGCTGCTTTATTGCTGCCATTAAATGTATTTTCAGTTATACATGTTTTAACAAGATTTAATATCAATTATTAGACAATCAAAGCATAGAACTGACTAAATTATTGATGTTACTTCTTTACATTACTTCATACTAGACATGGGCATGAACTGGGAAAATGGCGGTTTGTTGGGTTCGTGGTTTGTTGTGTTTCACGAACCACGAACCAGCATGAAATTGCCCGGTTCACGAACTGGTTCATTTGGTTCATGCAAATGTCACTTCCGAGGCAGCAGAAGGTCTGCAGAAAGCCCCTCCCCTCCTTTCCCCGTTGCCTAGGAAACTGATTGATTGGCACCAGGTTGTCTGCAGTGACAAACCAAAAAATGAATCAAACGAACCAGGCTAAAAATCATAGCGGTTCGTCGTGGGTCATCAGAAATGCCCGCTGACGAACCACCGGTGAATCATGAACCAAATAACGGCCCGGTTTGTGATGAACTTTGGTTTATATTTCAGTTCATGCCCATCTCTACTTTATACCTAGTGTTTACTTGTACAGTTCTTCCAGTTTACACAAAACTTTCAACACGCTTGGGGTTCTTTTCACTTTGCTTTATGGCCAGTTTAGACATTAGAGATTCTGGCCATTTAGCAAAGACAACCTCCCAATGTCTGCTGTATGACCATCATGGTCACTGACAGGTTTTTTTTAGATATTTAATTCTGATGAGACTGTAAATAGATGCTAGAACACAAATGGAGGATGTTTAGAACCAGCAGGGGCTTCTCCTTTGAATTGTGTTATCATGCTGTGCTAAGGCAAAGAGAAATGGACATGATCCCTTATTTTTTCCCCTCTTGTCTCCTATCCATTTCTGCCATCCCACCAATCCTGTAGAGAAGTTGAAAACAAGATTGAAGCAGGACACTTTTCTGTGAGTACCTCCTATACTCAGTTTATTATAGGCCCTTTGTTTTGTTATTATTACTTTTTTTAATGTATAGGCTTGAAACATTTCAAGCTGTCCTTTTTTAAAAACAATGGAAGAGTGCTCCAGGATGCAAGTAGTTTCAGAAAAAATATGTCACTTTATAAAACTTAAAAAGTCCAAATATGAACAGTGATAAAACCTGAATGTCTATTCTTTGGAAATTTCTTAAGATTTTGTTGCTAGATTACAGTGATTGATGAGAATTGGAATATTTTGCTGAAAATTTCTAATTTTTTTAGAAATTCAGCCCTACTCTGTTTCTCCACTAATATTAGCCACCTATGTTTTCCATACACATTATTTCCCCCAAATACAATGCTATTGTGAAGTGTGGTTTTTTTCCTTGCTTCCTCACAGCATTGTGGTGCATTTGTGTATCTTCTGGGTTTCCCCCAATTTTTATCTGATCTTTTCCAAACCTGCTTTACTGAGAAGTTTTGGGAAAGATCACAGCAAATTTTGGATGGCTATCATGTGGAATCATCCCACAGATCTCACCAACATAGTGGCCATTTTTGCTGTACCTGTCCCCATGGTGTGGAAGAAGGGCAAGCCCACGGGGAATACAATAGAACAATGCTTCACAAATTATTCAATTTTTAAAGTGCCAGTGCTGTATGATTTAAACATTCATACATATTTGTGCTGTTCTTACAGGAACAAGAGTAAATCCCATATACAAAAAGTGCATTCAAGGTTAATATACAGAAAGTGCATTCAAGGTTATTGCAACATGTCCGGGTGTAATAGAGTTTGTATGAATATAAATCCTTGCATTAGACTCTTTCCTTCTTTCTGGTGTCCTTTTCTTACACAGAGCAAACGCAGAGGTGGGAGAGATGTAAAAATCCTCCTCAGGCCCAATCTGGGGCCGGCTTAGAAACCACAGATTTCGTGTCCTCTTCTACGGGAGCACTGCCTTTGGTTCCATGTGGTTGAAGATTCTCATATTACAACAACCGGATAGGGCAGCCGTCTATTCCAAGGCGCCCTTCTTCCACACCAGTTTGTTACGGGGTTTGCCATCCCTCCCCTTCTCATTTGTACCTGTCCCCATGGCAGCCATTTACTCCTGCCATAACAGGCTTTCTTAAAAAAAATAATCAGCAATTGAATATTGCTATATTGTCACAACATTACAAAAATAGGGGTATCAGGTTCTCTGAATTCCCAGCTTCCATTTTTCAAAAAGTTTAACCTTTTTGTTGCAAAGATATGCATTTTCCCTTGTATCTCCACAACAAAAGAGGCTAGGGGCTTTTAAAAGGGAATTTTAGGGAGATACGTATTTCCCCTTGTATCTCCATAATAAAAGGGGCTGGGGACTTTTTGGGAATTCAGAAAATCAAATACAAAGATTGTTATAACATTATGATGATGAGATATTAAATTGCCAATTTACACAAAAACTGGGACAGTCCTAGGGGTGTGGGTCGTTGTCTGCTGGTTGAGACTGGGGTGAGGAAACTATGGGGAAACCTGCCATATGGAAGCCCTATTGCTACTGCAGTGCATTAGCAGCATTAGTATGTGAGGTGGCACCTGTCTGAAAAGCAGGAGAGCTTGTACGAGACATTTTCAGACGCTCTGTCCTGTTGGTAAACTGCACTCACGGATTCCCACCCTCTTTTCTCCCACTTCTCCTCTCTCTAGCCAATCATCTTTGTCTCAGACAGAGCAAACAAAAATAAGGATCTGAAAGGTGGTGAAGGGCCTAAAAAGGAAAAGGCAAGCAGAGATAAGAAAAAGAAATATGATAGTGTTTCTATATCAGTCGGCATGAAAACTTGAGTGTGTTTTAACTAGCATGTTGAAGTAGTGAGTATCTTCTATCCCTGCACATAGTGAGCTTGCATCCTTTGCCATAATGCTTTGAAAATGAGTTCCATAGAAGAAACATTTATATCAAAATTCCAACGGGAGATAGTAGAAACCTGATCTCCAGTTCACTGGGCTTTCTTTTTTTCTTTTTCTTTTTAAAAATGTTGTTCTAACCTAAGCTGCATCCACACAGTTTTTTCTCCATCTTAATTTCCAAACTGCAGTGGGTTTTTCTTGCGCAACCATACAATGTTGTCCTCTAAGCATTCAGTTTTCTTGGTACACATCCTTAGGACATTGTTTTTCAAACCCAGGATGGTACTAACGTTTTTGAAAGAATGCAGTCCATGTGCATTAGCTGGACAGAAAGGTGTGCATTTTAGGAGGTCCTGCACCCAACTAAACAATTTTCCTTAGAACATAAGAACATAAGCAAAGCCATGTTGGATCAGGCCAGTGGCCCATCCAGTCCAACATTCTGTCACACACAGTGGCTAGAAATCCAGTGCCATCTAAAGGACTGTCAGTGAGGCCAGGACACCAGAAGGGATTGAAAACAAATCAGCCGGTATCATAATGCCTCTGTATAAATCGATGGTGAGGCCTCATTTGGAGTACTGTCCTTGTCCTATGGCTACCATTTCCCCCAATACCACTGGAGGGCTTTTCCCAGTTTTTTTTTTAATCGATAATTGCCATTGTAATGATCTATTGCCATCATTTACTAGTTCCTCAGAATTCTCACCTTTCATTTAAATAAAAGCCAGTTTAGCCCTTTTCAATAAAGGGCTGGGTACTCTTTTAAATCTGAAAGCTGGGAATCCAGTGGAACTAGCAGTTCATGGCAACAGATTGTTATTATAACACTATTGCGCAATAGCAGAATAGCAATTACCAATTTCTTTAAAAGCCCTGGATGGTGCAGTAGGAGAAACATACATGGCAAATGGCAGCTGATGGAGGAAAGTGTACACAAAACTCTTGTGTGGACATATTAGTACTAGTGTGAATGTTTCTACAGTCACAGTTGCCATGTCAGGGAACCAGAGAATCCTCCCTGTTTGGATGCAGTGTCATCTTCTACATGCATGGAATTCTTATCGTTGCATGGGAACGGGCTGTGAGTGGCAGAAGGGTACAGTTCTTTTAAATCATTCTATAATGATGCTATTACGTAGGTCCATCTGCCTACCTATTATATAAACAGGCCGGTTAGACTCTTCTCTCCTTGTTAGACAAATATGAGTATTCGCTCATAGAATTAAACAAAACAAGTTTAAGCAGGACAGCCTGTGACAAGATGACAATGGAAGACAGAAGAGCGTTTTCTCTTTTCTGGATACCCATAAGTAAATACATCAACCTCTGTTATTTCAGTCCATCTTTTTTGCTTTTGCAGCCCACTGCCACACATTCCACTAAGGACAGCGAGGAAGACAGACAGTTCCAAAATATTTTTCGGCAGATTGCTGGGGATGTGAGTATGTCACTGTTTCTCTTTCTTGTCAGCAGTTAAATGCATTCCTTCTGTAAGGCCCAAAGCCAAGCTAGTCACAAGATGTCTGAAAGCTGGTTTTGAAGTCTTAACTTGTCAGTGTTAAGAAGAATCTTAAGTTCAGCAGTGTTATTTAAATTAAAATAATGTATTAGTGAGGAAGCCAAATATAATGGCACATACTGACATGTAACTAACAGTTAGTGCTAGAGTTGCCAACTCTAGGTGGGGAGACTCCTGGAGATTTGGGTTGGAGCCTGGGGAGGGCAGAATTTGAGGAGGAGGAGAGGGCCCTCAGCATTAATGTGATGCCATAGAGGCCACCCTTGAAGATGGCTATTTTTTCCAGGAGAACTGATTTCTGTAGTCTAGAGATCAATTGCAATTCTGGCAGATCTCCAGGCCCCACCTGGGGGTTAGCAGCCCTAGTCAGTGCCCAGAGGTCACATGGAATTTTCCCACATTCCTTTTCATTCCAGCAGTCATTCCTGGAGTCACAGGATACATACAGATAAATAACTGGGTCAGTGGGCTGGAGTAAGGAGGGACGACAGGATAAAATTAACCCCTGTCCTCAGTGGAGCTGTGCTTGCAGAAGAAAGAGGCAGGAGGAACAATTCCCTCCCCTTACTCCAGGCCCCCAGCCCATGGATCTATTCCTCCATGGGAGTCTTGCAACCCTGAGAAAGATCTTTCTGGGTGTCAAAAGGCTGCAAGAGCAGAAAGAAACACAGAAAAACTCCATGCACAGAATGATTCGATACAGGCTGATGCTTTTTGTTTCTAGTAAATGTCTCAAATCTGCTCAGGCTATTGAGCTATTGATCCATCTAATTAGCTTCCCTGCTGGTCTCCTGCCGGGGAGGGGGAGCATATGGTCCATCTGCCCCCCTATGCCTAAGGAGTTAGAATTTCACCAATCCACACCTCCACCCTTTTCTTACCTTGTGTATGGTGGGCAGGGAAAGGGGGAAGGGTGCCCCATCTGGAATGCTGATATCCATGTTTGCATTGAGATGTTATTTTATTGGTTTTATTTATTGTTTATGATTGTAACCCGCCCTGAGCCTGCTTGCAGGGAGGGCAAGCTAAAAATCTAATCAATCAATCTTAAACCTTTAAAAATAAGTTTCTTGAATATGTCCTTCATAATTAAGTGTTGATTTCAGCTTTTTTGAAATAACAGAATTAGGTTTATTAGATTAATAAGCATACAGTGACCTACTCTACAACCTTCAGGAAACCCTGAAGGCGTTGACTTTGATGATGATGATGATTCCACCGTTCTCACTGAGATCTAAGGCAGATTACAACAGTGCAGGTGAAAATACAATATAATCAACAGCTAAGATATTCATGGAGCAAAGTACAATAATGAACAACAGGATATTCAGGGAAACAGATACAATAGGGAGTGGTAGCAGAAAATTTTTAAACAAACATAAAACCAAGCATAGAAATGAAAAGTATCTGAAAATAAGCATAACTAATTTTCATTGCATGTTTAGCAGCATGGAAACTTACTAGTAGCCACATATCTGCATCAGAAGACAGTACCAAATAGCATAGCCTTTAGTCCCTGTTCTTACCAAGGCATCTCTCTGAGCTATTTCTTACGACAGTCCTGTAATCTGGGTAGCAAGCCCTCATAAATAATTCAGTTTTACATAGTTCGTGGAAAGTCAGGCAAGCAGGTGCTTTACTGATCATCTCAGGCAGGCATTCCATAAGGTGGGGGCTACCACAGAGAAAGCGTGTGTGTGGGCAGCTGTTGAGTTTGTCGAACTGCAAGGTGATATCTGCAAAAGGCCTTGACCAGATGAGTGAAGCTGCCTTGGCGGAGCATAAGAGAAGAGGAAGCCATGCAGATATGAGGAGCCAAGGCCATGAAGGGCTTTGAATGGGATAGTGATGATCTTGAACTGAGCCCAGTAACTGATGGGAAGCCAGCCAATGGAGTGACTGCAGAATGGGAGTGCTGTGCATGCTCCATCTAGCTCCTGAGAGTAAACAAGCTGCAGCATTCTTCTCCAACTGAAGTCTCCAAGTTAACTTTGTAGACTGTATTACAGTAGTCTATTCTTGATATTACTGTGCCATGAATCCAGACGGCCAGACTGGCCATCTTCCAGGCTGCTCTGAGTTGTGACAAGGCCTTTTTGTGACTGCGTTTACTTGCTTCTCTAGCAACAGTGTTGGTCTAGTATAACCCCATGGCTCTTAACAGAGTCAGCCAAGGTCATCTGAACCCAATCAAAGGTTGGAAGCACAATGTCCTTCAAGATCTCTGCTTTTCCAGCTAGCATTACTTCCATCTTGTGTGGCTTCATTATGCACTGTGCACATGATTCTCTGCAAGCCACATGGAATGCACAACCAACTCTGATTTAAAAACTTTTAAAATGACCACAGAATGAAATGTGTAGTTCTACCCTATGTAAGGTCCTTTCGGAGTACTGCTTCCAGGCACTAATTTTGCTCTAAGATGCCAAACAGAATGTAAGGGAGCTTCCTGTGGAGACAAGCCTCCTGCACTAGATAAAGGATTTCAAGGCCAATATTATTCTAGTGATAAAGATGGACTATAAATAGCATAAGTAAGAAGAATATCATGGGGCCCTACACTAGCCTGAAATCACATGCCACACTGTGCTGCCTGCCACAAGAACACATAGACACAGTAGAAACCTACATTTAAATCTAAACACATTTTCACTCTCACAAACACATTCTTGTTTCAAATAGAAATTAAACACATTTTTGCAACCTTGAGAGAAGTTACCATTTTGTCACCTGCTCTTCTTTTTCCTCACAGGACATGGAGATTAGTGCTGATGAACTGAGAAATGTCCTCAACAATGTCCTGAAAAAACGTAAGCTTTGCTCCACTGTTTGCCCTACAATTCAACCTCTGAGACCCAAATTACATGTTATAGGGGAGGTCTTTCATTGGGGCTGTGATCCACAGAAGGGGCATGGTTAACCCCACCCTGTCCTCTGATAGCCAGCTTCATGGGTTCAATATGTTCAGGGTAATGCTGTTTCAGAATATGTTAGGTGAGGAAAGATACTGTTTACTGACATCATTTCAAATGCAATATAAATAATTTATGCTTTATGGTCTTTAATTGGAATTACTTCTTTTAGACAAGGACCTGAAGACAGAAGGGTTTGCACAGGAGTCCTGCCGCAGCATGATTGCCTTAATGGATGTATCCTTTTCAAATCACTTGCAACAGTTTGACATCACAGTCAGGAGAGTACTGGGAAGTTAAAATGGCCCTGGAGCAGGCCAAGATAAGCTGTCCTGCAGCACTGTAAGCCAGCGTTGCAAGGGGCACTTGGGGCCAAAATACAAAATATAGTTAATATGTGCCAGGTCATGTGCGCGCAACCTGACTTGGAGTCAGATGTATACTGGGAGAACTCACATTAAACACTGCTTGTTTGCTCACTGTTGCAAGGAGCTTTTGGTTTCTCTCCCATTCCACTTTTGCCAGGGACTTTTTATCCCTTTTCTCTGTCTCCATGTGAACTGGGTGTGTAAAGCCAGAAAAAAGGGGCAAAAAGCCCCATCCCAACCTTTCCACTGTCAAAAGCAAGTTGGGAGAGAAACTGGAAACTCCTCCCCCCCCTCGCCCCCGCCCTTGCAGTACTTCCTCACAGTGCTAAATGCTAAGCACTGTTTAAGGAGAATTCCCCTCATGTACATCTGACTATGAGTCAGATTGTGCACTTCTGACTCAGCCTATGGGGTGTATATTGTTTTTGGCTCTCAGTTCAGCAGTCCCAACAACAGGCATTAGCTCACCAATTGCTTCCTCACACAAACTGGTGGCAGTGCAGGAGAGACAACTGGTGATTACTGCTGAAAGGCTTCGGCCAAGTAGCTCTGGGGTGTTAGCAGAGTTACTGGGATTTGAATCTGCTTGGGGCTGTAGGGGTGAAGGTGGGGGTGGGGGCTGGGGTTTGGGCAGTTTAAAGGGCCCTGCCGCTTGCAAGCAGCAGGTCCCTTTAAACTATCAGCTGGCAGGCAGCAGGGGGGGATTCCCCCCCTCGCCACCTGCCAGCTGATAGTTTAAAGGGACCTGCCGCTTGCAAGGCAGGAAAGGGCCCTTTAAACTGTCAAATGCTCCTTTCCGTGCCGCTGCTAAGCGGCTAGAAAGGGGCATTTAAACCCCACGAACCACTAACTGATTCGTAACTGGCCTCAGTTCCGTGCCAGTTCGTGGTTCTTGGTTCGTGAAAAGCCACGAACCACAAACCTCATGGTTCGTTCTTTTTTGGGGGGGTTCGTGCCCATGTCTAACTATGAGAGAGTCAGAGAGAGAGAGAGAGAGATCAAGGATGTGTCCATCCTTCCTTTCTTCTGTCCTAGAACTATCCCTTTGAAGCATAGATTGTTTTCTCAGATATTTGCTTCCTTCTTGCACTACCCTTTCCTTTCTTTGTCCTTCTCCATCTTGCCACCATGGGTGCAGGACATGCCATGCTGCATCTCTCAGCATCCTAGACCAGATAGCTTTCTTTACTCTTTCCTGTCCTCAGTGGACTTCCTGAAATAAAAGGACTCATATTTCTTTTCTAAAACTTAAACTAGGCTTCGGCTGTGAGTTTGTTCCTCTCCGTGCATATATTCTGCAACTGAAGCACACGCACATGCTTCACTGCATTTACTCTGCTACTCTGCTAACAGCTCTTTTGTTCTAGGGAATTCCCCATGTCTCTATGGCCTTTACCACAGAGATTAGGGGAAATTCCTAGTGTGTCACCCTGAAATGACATCACCATTCTCCCAAAGCACTGCCCTCAAAATCTCAGAGCATTTTTATTTATTTATTTAATTCAATTTATATTCTGCCCTCTCCACATCAGCAGGCTCAGGGGGGATTACAATCAGTATAGTAATTTAAATTACATATAGCTTTAAAACCAATAAAATCACATAAATATTTAATAACATACAGCAGACATTGCTGGCAACTCCTGGCATTAGGTATCAGTAAGATATAACAGCGGTTAGGAACCCTGGTTCACTGGTAAGCTCGCTGCTGCAACCTGTGCACCTTCCCTGCTGCCCACCCATATGCCCCTTCCCTATCACCCACCTCTGCATCCATCACCAGCTTGCTGTCTGCACGCCCTTCCCAGAATGGCACTGGGCAGTGTGGGCAGCCAGCAGTATTACTCACATCCATGCGCTAGGGGGGGAAATAGTGCAAGCATCCATGCAAAGGGGAGGAGGCTGAACAAGGAAGCTTATACAGTTCAAAAGTTGAGCATGAGTTAAAAGGCTGAGAAGCAGGGCTAGAGAGTAACAAAAAATTAAGGTTTTATTTATTCAGGTTGAGAAATAGGTTTGCCAGCCTCCAGATAATGGATGGAGATCTCCCCAAATTACTACTGATCTCCAGGCTAAAGAGATCAGTTCCCCTGGAGAAAATGGCTGCTTTGTAGGGTGGACTCTATGGGCTTATACCCCACTAAATGCCCTCCCCAATCCCTGACCTCCCCAGGCTCCACTTCCAAAACCTCCAGGAATTTCCCAACCCAGAGCTGGCACTCATAAGCAAGCCCTTGGATTAGTTTGGAGTGGAGAAAAGACTTGAGGCAGGGTGGAGGGCATGCCCAGGAAGGGCTTTCATGGCAGGAAGCGCTCAAAATAAGGAAAGCAGAAAGAGGAGGAGGTTAGAGGAGCTCGTGTTCCTTAACCAAAAGTCCTTTTGGCAAAAATGGAGGCAGAATAGTTATACAAGATGAAGAGCAGAGGATGAATAATAGTATGTTGTCTAGTGTCTCAGTAAATTAATAATTAAGCAGGTATAACATACATATTCTCTCTCTGGAAATTGAATGTTGGCTTTATTTATATTGTTTGATGAATTGTTTTGACTTAAATACTAATATCACAGACAGATGGTTCTGGGAAGATAAATCTTGATGAGTTTAGACACCTTTGGGACAAGATTAAAAGCTGGCAGGTATTCTGGAATTTTTTCAAGTTCTTTCCTTTAGAGACAGCATTTTATTATGGGGAATTGCCACAGCATGATATAGTAAAGTCAAAAGAGTAGTTAAAGTGCAGATTACACACATTCTAAATACTGATAGGTAGCAAATGGAGTGACTGCAGAATGGGAATAATATTCATGTTCCCCCTAGCTCCTGATAATAACTGAGCTGCAGCATTCTGCACCAACTGGAGTCTCTGAGACTTATGTACAGAGCATTAAAGTAGTCAAGTCTTGATGTTACCATGGCATGGATCCAAGTGGCCAGATCAGCCTTGTAGAAGTACCCAGCTATCTTCCAGGACTGACTTTGTAGAAAGCATTTTTTGCAGTTGCCTTAGCTTGCTTTTCCAGTAGCAGCACTGAATCCGGTATAACTCCTAGGCTCTTGAGTCTGCAAGGGTCAGGTGAACTCCATCTAAAGTGGGGAATGCAATGTCCTTCAAGATCTCTCTCTTCCCAACAAGCATCACTTGGGTCTTCTCTGGGATCAGTTTCAGTTTGTTTACTTTCAGCCATTTGACCACAGCTGTCAGGCAGTGATCCAAGATCTCTACTGCATTGTGTGGTGATTTGGATTGTGAGATGTAGAGCTGGGTGTAATCTGCTGATTGCTAGCATCCAATTCCATAGCTATGAATGCTTCCCCAAGTTCTATTTTGCTTTCATTTTGTTGAATTAAAACCAGTACTGTTGGACCATAAAAGCAACTTAGGTACTGTATGTTTCTGAAAGAGTATGGCCAAATCCACACTTCCCTACCTTCCGCTTTTCATACGCAATAATTGTGTGGGATTCTATCCCACAATGTCCCAGTCTGTGTTCACATCCCCTCTTTTACTGCGCCAGCATCGTGCCATACTCCGTTCACATCTCTGGGAGAATTGCGCGATATGGGGCGGGTTTAGGTCCGCCATCGCCGATGATGACATCACGTAGCCTTTTAAAAAAAATTTAATGCTAGATTTTCGCTAGCTATCGATTTTCTGCTCAATTGCAATGGCAGGGCCACTCCCCCATTGATGCCTGTGATTGGTTAATGTTACCACTCAGCTATAATTATAGGATAGCGATTTTTCAATTGCAATGGTCGGGCCACACCCCTATTGATGCCTGTGATTGGTTAATGTTACCGCTCAGCTATAATTATTGGATAGTGATTTTTCACGATACCGATAATTTTAATTTTTTTAAATAAAAAACCCCCGGAAAGAGTCAGCCTTTGCAGGCACAGTCCACTTATCAGAAATTACCTAGGCTCTCCTTTGGCAGTGAAACATTATTTACTGTAAAAAAAAATGGCACCCCCCCCACCCTGATGCCTCCACGGACTTCTTACAACACCACTTCCCAAACCGCTTGTGGGTGATCTTCATGAATGGGATTGCGCAATAGCACTAGGAATGCCCCCCCTTTTAAAAAAAATAAACAGGATGGGCGTGTGGGCATGCCTTGGACAGAGTTGGGACCATAAGAATTGCTTGGCAAAGAGGGATGGTGTTCCAGAAAGGCAAGAAACAAGGAAGTGGGGGTGGTTAAGAGGGGGCGGTCTCTTTGGGAACCGCTTCTATTTGTTCACATCCATGGTGAGAACTGCGCAAGAGAAGCGTTTGAAAGCGTGACAACCTTGTCTGAGGCGCAGCGCAACAGATACGATAGAATGGTGGGATTGAGGTAAGAGTACGTGAACAGCCCTCTGAGAAGCGCATAAATGGTGGGAAAATAGCGGCAAACTTGAGCCGTGTAGATTTGGCCTATATTAGGTTTTCTTTGCTTTCTGTGGTGATAGGGGCTTCAGCTCCACAGAATATCACTGAGTTTCCACTGTTTTTTGTGGAAGAGTTTCAAAACTAAAATGTCACCATCATTATGACTTTTCTTTTCCAGAGAATTTTCAAACTTTATGACACAGATCATTCAGGAACCATTAACAGCTACGAGATGCGCAATGCTGTCAAAGATGCAGGTATCACAGAGTATTCATTGCCCTGATTTCTTTGGGAAAGATGTTTGCCAACCTATTTCCCTTGTTTCATCTTTTATAGGTATCCTTTATAAAGCATAATATCTAAATAATATTTTCCTCCCTCCCTTCTGCCCCCACCCTGCCCAAGTCATCCTGGGTGTTCCATGTTGCATGTTTTCCTTTTCAGGGTTTCAACTGAATACCCAGCTTTATGACATCATTACTATGCGCTATGCTGACAGAAATATGAACATTGACTTTGACAGTTTTATCTGTTGCTTTGTGCGACTAGAGGGAATGTTCCGTAAGTCTGTATATTGCATTTATTTAAAATATGTATATCATACCATTCCACCCAGATGGCATCAAAACCAGGCAAAATCACATAAAATAAGAAAACCAATACATTATCAATTAATATATAAAAAAATACAGAAAATCAATTAAAAAGCATACAAAAATCAATACAAAATACAAACAGAATCTCTCAACCATTTATTCTTCCTTCAGAGGCACACCTGAAAGCAAACTTGTTCTGACTGACTGACTGGGTGGTACTAGCACCTTTTGAGAGGGCTCTCCCAAATCCTCATGGGAGAACTGGTAGAAATCAGTACAACCTTATATATAAATACCAGCACCTTTTAAAAAACAAACAGCCAGCCAGCCAGCCCTGGCAGGGCTACTACCACTTGTTCTGCTTCCTCCCCTCTAGCTGGGAAGCTGCCTGGAGGGGGAACTGTCTTCCAAAGACAGGATTTTTACAATCTGTTCTGGTCTTCCCCTATTTGATGGGTTGTTGTTGTTCTCATATTGTAAGTTGCTTTGAGTTCACATTGAGAGGAGAAAAGCAGGATAAAAGTACCTAGATAAATAAATTCTTCAAAGTACTGAAGAAAATGTATAGGAATGTTTATGGTGTGTTGTTTTGGGTACTGGAGAAGGATTAGTTGAGAGATTACTGAAACAAGGGGGGCAGCTCAATTGCTTCAGATTTAAATTGGATTTTTGTGGGCCACTACAGGTTTTTGATACCAATTAAAATCAAACCAACTTGGATCTGCTAGGGCTAATTTTATAACATAGGGAGAAAAACCCAGGCTCTAAGCATTCTTCTTCCTGAAAATTATAATACTGAAACAAAATGATCACAGTATCTTAGGTCCTGCTATCAGTTACATGCATGTTTTATTTTAAATAACATTACCTGATTATTTTTATCTAATCAGATACCTGCATATTACTCAACTATTGGCTGATACTAAGCTAAAGGTCATAAAACTGCCCAATCTAGCAGCCATACTGAGTAGATTTTGGTCAATTTTATGATTGATGATTATCAATCATAAAATTTTTACCTAAGTGATATTGCTACCTATCCCAAGGTGAACAGGTCCAGGAACTGAAAAGTAGAAACCTTTTCTCTGTAAATTTGACTCCTTCACTTTTCTGACTAAACTGAAATGTTTTGAGCTATTGTGCCCAAAATGAGACTCAGTCTCTACTTCACCAGATAATTTTAGAGTATATTTAGCATCTATTACTTCAGATGTATGATCTATTAATAATCTATTATGTCTGCATAGCTAAATATGGGAACTCTCCCAAACATACCTTTCACATGATGGAAATTGGCACCACTGAGATCTGTGGCTTTGATCCTATGAATTGTAAGCAGTGTTACATATGTGGTAGCTTTCTCCCTACCCGCTGCAGTTATTTCTACCTAGATATTGTGCCTCATGGGGGGGGGGGGGTCAAAGCAGAGGGCTGCCATGAGAGGGAGTGACTCGGCAAAAATTGCCTTGTCCCCTCTTCCAACGTTGAAGTGCTTATTGCACACATGAAGGGGCTTAGGAGGATCCTCCAAATCCATGAGTTTCTGGCTTACACATTGCATTGCTCAGATAAGTAGTTAACCCCCATAATCCACCATCAGCTTCCAGAAATGTTGACAGTTTTGATGGCTCACAGTACTTGGGTCTGTGTTTGGCTTACTATTCAGAGTGATCTATATTTTACATAGAGTAGTTCTCCATATGCTATTTTTCTTCTGTTCTGTAGGTGCATTTCATGCATTTGATAAAGATGGAGATGGTATTATTAAACTGAATGTCTTAGAGGTAAATACTTTTCTTTGATATGTTTCATCAGGGAACTATGTTCAGATGTTTCTTTTCTTAAAACACTGAGAAATTGGTAGGAAGCAAGTCCCCAAATTAAATCTGTTTTGGGACCACTTTTCATGTTGTAGTTTCCCTTAACAACAAAATATTAATCATAGATAACTGTACTGTAGGGAAACAATGGAAATGTTGACTCACCCAAACCACTGCCCACTTGGCAGTAGAGCGTCTTGTGTTGGAGCCAGTGGAAAATCTGTACTAGAATTCCCTGGCTCTTTTCTACCACTACAGCCTCAAATTCTCCCCTTAAATGATATTTAAGGGGAAATAACCTCCCAGAACAGCATGAGAGGAGATTTTGAGTTCTGCAGTAGAAGTGGCAAATAGGCAAAAGTCACCTTTCCCCATATCCTAGCCTAAATTTTACTTAATATGGTTTCTGTTATTTAGGGATAGTGTCATAACGGTTCAATAAAGGATTACAGTAATACTGATTTCAGCAGTAAGCTGATACTTGAAAATACTGGAATGCATTCTATTATCAGACACCTATACCAAACTTTTTCTGTCCTCCAGCTCAAACAAATACACTTGAGGACCACTTCACCCACTCTAAATGCATATATTGGGGTGATTGTATGGAACTTAAGGGTGCCTTTTAAGACATCCACTCTCATGAATATGGGAACAAGAGCAAAGACAGGCAGCTGAGCCTGTTCCTTTGCATGTTTATTTGAAAATAAATCCCACTGGGATCTTTAGGACTCGTTTCCAGTTTAAAAGTTTGCATTTGTTTGGCATTTGGTAAAATGTTCTCTTTGTAATTTACTGTTTGTTTCTCCTTCCAGTGGCTACAGCTCACCATGTATGCGTAAATCCTCACCTGTTCCCCCCCCCCGCCCCCACCTCACAACTGCATGCTGATTTTGCCTGGCAGCCAACATTCATTTGCACAACTGGTACATCTGAAAGTTACACAGGAAGACAAGTGAGACTTGACAACTGTTTTAGACCCAAAGCATCATCTTTCTTTATCAGATGATTGTCAGCTGTCTGAAATTGATGTTCTTCCACATATTGGTAACTAATGTCAGCACTATGGCTTCTTACAAATGCCATTTATATGATGGGAAACGCTTATCAATCTAGTGCTCACTGGCCATTTCTCCTAACTGACTTTCTCATGCAAACATACCTACTGTTCTTAGCTTGAAAAGAGTTTTGCAGTGTGAGGGACAAAAGAGTCAGGAATATTGAACACAGAATTACTGGATAGCCATTCTAAATATGTGAAGTATTTTAAAATAAAAACAGTGCACTTGCATACAATGCCTTGAGCTGTTTGGGGTCTATTCATACACTCTCTTTCGTTCTCTGCATTAGACATGGGCACGAACAGCATTACAAATGGAAAAAACCAACGAACAGCCCGTTCGTCTGTTTGCGAACAGCCATTTGTGAGGCCCCATTCTAAACGAACAAGTGGTCGTTGCAAGCCTCCTTCGTTGCCTTCTTCAGCCATTCGTCAAGCCAGACAGTCTGGCACCTGCAATCAATTCCCTTGGCAACCGGAGGCAGGGACTGAACTCTGTCTGAACTCCTTCTGGCTTTCCTTCTGGCTTTAACCCTTCAAAGTACTTCTAGCAGAGAGTCCCATTTTTGCCACTCTGACGGGAAAATGACAGGGGAGACCTGTGTATTGTGCCTTTCCTGGGGTGCAATCTCTCTGAAACTTGGGGGGGGGGGGTCTTCAGAGGACAGTGAGGACTATGTCCCCTGCAAATTTGGTGGGTATTGGACATTGGGAAGGTCAAACTAGCTGCTGCAGACACTGCTGTTTTTGACAGGACAGGGCCCTTTAAACTATCAGCTGGCAGGCAGCAGGGGGGAATCTCTGGTTCTGGCCCCCACGAACAGCGAAAATGTTCGGGAACAGTTCATGTTCGTCCATGTTCATTGTTCGTGGATGGCAACGAATGATGAACAGGGTGTTCGGGGTTTTTTTCCTGTTCGTGCCCATGTCTACTCTGCATCCATCTCTAGGCTTTGGGGGTTTGCATTCCTATGGTCAAATATACACAAAACAGTACATTTGTTTGCAGCATGACCCAGGCTGTGTTTAGTATTTATAAGAATTTGCACTTCCTATGAATGAGCCATATCCATACACAAATTTGAATATGGGCTTTAATGCTACTGGATAAAAGATACAACTTGTGTGTGAAAGAAAACTAACTGGATTTGATCTTGGTAAAAAATATTTACCCCCTCCCAAAACTTAAATTTTGTCTAAGCAATTTAGGTCTTCAGTACACATATGGTGGGGGGGAAAGTACCAGGATCTATTGTGCTGCAAATACATGCATTTGGAAGCTTGAGGATCTCATGTCAGAAAATTTTGTGCGCATGCTGTGACTTTATTGTTGTACAGACTGTGACCAAAGCACTAGATGAAAATTCATTTCTCTAGATGTACTAGGCTGAAATTAATGTTCATAAAAATACTGTGATTTAATTTAAAAGTATTATTTGTTAGTGTCTAGTTCCCTTTCTATCTGTGAAGGCTTCTAGTTCTTAAGCAACCAGATGGATCAGATTGCCACAATGAGAAGCATTTTTAAGTGTTTCACCTCATACATATTTCTATGTTCTGAGCTACTATAACCTTTGACAGTCAACTTTTAAAGATTTTGAGCAACTAGATACTAGGAATTAGATGGTCTGTGGTAAAAGGAACAGAGAGAATAAGTAAACGTGGAGGTGATATTAACCTTGTAATGCACTGATTTATTTTAAATAATTAGATACCACTTTTCAGTTGCATACTTAAAGTGGTTTAAATTAATGTTGGTATCTAATATTCAATGCCCTTTAACACTGTTCAAATTGACATGGCTCATCTGGCCACCTGGATCCATGGCATGGTATCATCAAGTCTTGTAATGCGCCCCTCGTAAGTCTGTCCTGAAAGTCAACTTAGAGACTCCAAATATTGGCTCAAGTATTACTGAGAGCAAGTACATATTACTTCCATTCTGCTGTCACTTAATTGACTACCCATCAGTTTGGCTCAATTCAAGGTTTTGGCTATCACATACAAAGCCCTTCACAGCCTTGGTCCCTCATATCTATGTGACCACTTCTCTCCCTATGCTATGCCACAGCAGTTTTGCTCATCTGAACAGGGCTTCTGCAGATGCCACTAGGGGTGTGCGCTTCGGGTTTCCAATTTGGGTTTTTAACCCAAATCGGGCCTAATTTGGAAAGATTTGGGGTTTCCGAATCGTCTCCAACATTGCTGAGCAGATTCGGGAATCCCGAAGCAAAGCTTCCCGAAGCGATTTGTATCACTTCGGGAAGTTTCAGCTAAAAAGCAACACTTTTCTTGCTGCTTGCAAGCGGCAAGGAAAGTGTTGCTTTCAAAACGTCGGCTGCTTTACAGCTGATGGGAGGGGATTCCCCACTCCAGCTGAAAAAAAGCCTTTTAAATGCCAGACATTTAGAAGGCTTTTTCAGCTGATGAGAGGGGAATCCCCTCCCATCAGCTGTAAAGTGGGCTTTTAAAAGCAACACTCTTCTTGCGCTTTGCAAAGGGCAAGAAAAGTGCTTTGAACAGCACTTAAAGCATTTAACCACCCAAATCCCGAAGCGGTTATCCTGAATTGTTTTCCCACTTCTGGTAAACCCGAATATTTTTTGGGTGCACACCCCTAGATGCCACCCTGCAAATGAGAAAAATCACCAGCTACCCATACATGCGCATCCTCCCTCACCTTATGGAACAGCCTGCCTAAAGAGTTGCTGTAGCTTAGCGGTTCGGTTGTGTTTGCACTCTGCTGGTTTGAATCCCTCTACTGCCATGAGCTCTGCAGGCGGCCTTAGGTAAGCCACTCTTCTCAGCCCCATCTCTCTAGCTGTATTGTGGGGATGATAACAACACTGACTATGCTCACCGCTCTGAGTGAGCATTAATGTTTAAAAGAGCAGTATATAAGTAAACTGTTATTAGAATATAAGCACACTGCCAGGGAAGCTCCCACTCTGGCTTTCTGCAAACTGTGCAAAACCAAATTATTCAGGAGAGCTTTCTTACACAGCTAATAGGTATGTGCTGTAAGGAGATGGTTCAGAGAGAGAATGGTACAGCAATAGGGTCTGTATACTATACTACCATGTACCATCTGTTGCTGTAAGTATACTCCTACTGGATAGTTCCACATTTATTTAATATGTCATATCAATCTGCTTATTTTGTTTCAGCATTGTTTTTCAGTTCTGTATCAGATTTCTGATTGTCTTCAAACTTTTGCTATCCTTACGTTATTGTACTGTTTACTGAATGTCCCAGCTGTTGATTGTATTGACTTATTCTATGTAATCTGCCTTGAGTCTCAGTGAGAAAGGCAGACTATAAATAAACAAATAAAAATAGAGGAAAAGGAAAAGCAACAGGCAACAATATACCTAGCATCCTTATTTCAAAAGATCATGGTGAAAGATAAGGCTGGAGATCAGTCCATGAAGCCAACCTTTTATTCCTCGATTAAGGGGAGAGGGTAATTCCTTGCTATACTCTAATGGAACGGCCATTACAAAGTAACATAAAATATTTAGACTCATTGGGTGATAGCTGCAGGATATTGAGAGAGACCTGAATTTTGATAAATCGGTAAAACAGGATCCTAAAGCACTATTGCACAAAAGGCAAGAGAAACATCCTGAGAGCAGGGGAAAACTTTCTAGAAGCCAGGGAGAGAACACTGGGTATTCTCGGGCAGCCACCACTGCAAACACTAAAAAGCTTTGCCCAGGTAAATCAGATGGGAGCATATGAGCAGGACCATTCCCTACAGAGGCAAGAGAAATACTGGCCTTCCCCAGAAATACTGGGGAAGAAGCTGGACATGCCTTGTAATCAAGCCACAGCCAATTCTTTTTTTTCCTACCTAGACTGCTCGAGCAACAAGTAGGTAGAATAAGATGTTTTGCATATCCAAAAGCCAAATCTTGTGACATGAAGTTCATCAGATGAACTTAAAAGTAACAGAACTGCAACCATTCATTATTGCCAAGTCATTCCAGATGTTGTGTACATGCCAGAACCAAGTGCACAGGACCAAAAAGCCAGAAGCTATTTGTAAAGATCAATCTTCATCCCTTCTGTGTGGCATAAGTTACACATTTTTGAATTCCATTATCCTGGTAGGATAATTTTTTGTGTCCAAGAAATTATAATTATAAGCACTTGGAAATTTCTTGATAAGGCTTTCCCTGTTAATTTAAATGGCGGTAGCAGGTATATTTATAGTATACACGTCTGCAACTGCCACTGAAGTAACAGGGAAGACCTTGTACACAAGTTCTTTGTGTATACATCCTATTGCGCTTTTTTCACCTACTAAAATAAATTGATTCTTAGGAATCTGTCAACTCTACAGGCAAAGGATTTTTACTCAGAACAAAATTAGGCAGGTGGAGGGGGGAGATAGATAAAATGATATAAAAGTACTATAGTCCATGTACATCAGAAGTTCTAAAATGTTTTATGTCTTTTCCCCCATGTGCTGATTGATAACATTTCTATTTAATTGCCCAAATACTTTTCTGACATTAACTCAAGATTCTGAAAGGGTTAAATCTTCAAAACACTGTTATGTTATAAATCTTCACCATTTGGGAGGCAACTTATATGTAGCCTCAATTTCAAGACAGCCAAAATATGCATGCGGGGGGGGGGGGGAGAATCACCAAATAGATTATAATATTTAAACATGTATACTCTTGCTCACATGGAAGCTCCACATTACAGCAGATAAGAACATAACCATGAAGCTGCAAAGGCTTAAAGGGCACCTGAATTTTCTTAGGAAGGAGGAGAGATGTTCACTAATTCCCCTTCCTGCCATAGCCCACTAAGCCCCCAGAAATTTTGTTCCTAGGAGTCAGCAGATCTTCAGGAATAGCATGGCATAGGGGTGAATTGCCATGCTTCTTTGCCCTAAAGCCTTCAGAATGTGTGGTTGGATACAGGCCATAAACTTACCATTAGAGATGGGCACAAACTGGAAAAAACCGCAAACCGTGCGGTTCGTTGCATTTCACAAACAACAACCCACAAACTTTCACGAACCTGCCCCGGTTTGCGAACCAGTTCGTTTGGTTTGTGAAAACATCACATTCAGGTCAGCAAATTGTCACTTCTGGGTCAGCAGAAGGTCACTTGCAGGCCAGGAGAAGGTCTGCAGGAAGTCCATCCCCTGTTGCCTAGGAAACTGACTGATCAGCATCGGGATGTCTGCAGTGACGAACCAAACAAACCAGCCTAAAGTTTGTGCCGGTTCGTCAGAAATGGGCTCTGACAAACCGCCAGTTCACAAACCATGAATCGGCGTGGTTCGCCACGAACTTTGGTTCGTATTTCAGTTCATGCCCATCTCTACTTACCATGCTTAAAACCTCATGAAATTTGAAGTATATGCAAGACAGAAACACTATTAAACCAAGTGTTGAATAATTATTTTGTGCTCCATTGCCACCTAATCAACTGAAACGCTTTTAAATACTATGAGTAATAAGAAAAACCACACCAGATACCTTTTAGTATAAAGTAACTTTATTTTCATGGTTTTTGTTTTGTTTGATGAAGTTCACAGCTTTGTAGTAAAAGGAAAGGAAAGACCAAATCATTTTGTCCACAAGTCACATCTTTACTTGTGTGAAAAGTCACATAGGTTTCATCCCACTAAAATTAAACAAGTTGGGGAAAATTGCCAGTAAAATTATAGACTATATTTCCTAAATTATTTATGCTTAGTTTGATCTAGCATTTTTCATTATTATTTTTCTCAACACCCATCTGCTCCTGCCTAAAAGCTTATAATTTGAAAAGGTCTGGCTGAGTTCAAACCATGGTACTGTGAGAAGGGGAAAAATAAGAAGCTGATACTTTTGCTTGCTTGTATGTGACACAGAAAGTCTTCCTGCTACAACCCTGGAGGCCTAGGGAATCCAGAGCACGCTACTGGTTAAAAATGTCAATATGAAATTTCAGGTTGATGTTTAAGGATGCAATCAGAGCTGTTATTCTGAGAATTTTGCCACTTCCTTCAATGGGATGTAGATTATACATCTGATGTTTAAAACTCAACATTTTAGAAGTCTGTCCTTCATGCCCAAATATTTACTACAAGGGCCAAACAGAAGCTTGGGTAGTCACTGAAATGTTGTTGGATTTATTGGTAAAAACATGGTAACAGACAAGCAGTCCCCCAGATGCTAATGCACAAACCATTTCCTCACAGCACAGTTACAACACAGAATACTTGTTCACTAAATAGAGTAAAAGGTATAAAAGCCTCTTCTATTGTGTTGGCATGCAGTCCAAATTTACTTTATACACACCCCATAACAGTTTATTCAGTCATTAAGCCAACACATATAAGTTAACACACTCCTCACACAATCCAAAACACAATCCACAATTCCCTCTAGTCACGTCATTTCCTTCTCTCTTTCCAAGACAAAAAAAGTTATCAATATCTTGACGATTTTATACTAAAAACTTCCTTCAACGTATTTGTGGAAAGATGCCAGAAACCTGCCATGAGCGTGACAGACAATCTTGAAAAATCCACTCCACATAATTTTATCCTTTATGTCTCCATGGTTTCCAGCAAATTCTAGAGGAACAGGCTCATATTTCCTGGTAAAGAGGTAGAAGCATAGAAAGCAGAGCCTCAAACAAACAAACAAAAATCCCCAAACATCCCTGAAGTAAAAGAGAAGAACATTTCTAAGAACTGAAAGAGGAAACTATGTGGCTCCAGTGATATCTTAATGCAACAGACTGAGGCAATGAGACTGTCCAACTTTGTCAGAGGTATTGCAAATTTATCAACATGCATCAGGATCAGATTTTAGAGCAGTTCTCATGAACTTTTCAAATAAAGGCCAACGTATGGAAACTAACCTTTGACAATACACACACTATATTATTGGCTGGTAATATAGTGAAGACAAAGGGTTAAGGCATCCCAAAACGGATTAAAGGAAAATCTGTCTTCACGTCCATCTTAAACATGCACACGCACACCCTCACACCCCTATTAATGAGGCCAGGAACACTAAACAATGCAAGAACTTTATCACTTGCACCAATGGAAGTAATGAAAAAGGATGCTTTTTTTTAAAAAAAAGTCACAAGCAAAGTCACCATCTTCTTCCGATAAAGAATCCTACAAAGAAGATACTGGAAGAGGATGTAAAATCAAAATTCATTCATTTACTAATCCTCAAGACTAGTACAAACACAGCACTCCACATACTTTCAATACAACACTCTGCATTCAGCTAAGGAGGATCTAATGGCAATCTATCTTGTGTTCTCACACCTATTACATGTCCCTTTTTCTACAGTTCAAATACTCTATAGTTTCTTGATAAAACTCTGATAACTTTCCCAAGTTTCTCCCTTTAGCTTTTCTCACTGTGAAAAAGGCTGCCCCCCTCCAAAAAAATCTGCAAGAAATACGTGATGATGAAAATGCTGAAAACAACCCAATAGCCCTTGCCTAGAAGACAGCTGGCTAAAGGAGAAGAGAAAGTGTCTGGTGCAGGTTGCTGCTTCTCTTTGGAAAGGTATTTTCAATTCATTACAATTCATTGAGCCGTATCAATGAATTGTAAGCAAAATATCTTCAGTTCACTCAGGGAATGACCACCTGGGGGGACTATGGATCCTGTCCAAGGTAACAGACACATGATAATGCATAAAGAACGTTCTCTTTCTCCAGAAAAACTTAAGAGGCTGCTTAGAAGACAGGTTTATCCACAGAAAAGGAGGGCAATATTTTCTTCAGTAGCTTTGGAGAGGAAAGGTTCAAATATACAGCAAGGATACTAGAATATGACCCTTCAGTTCCCCTAGTTCTGGTAAGTTGTCAAGAAAAAAAGTTACTGGACCTGTTTTGGTTCTTATCCTCAGCTGCAAAGAACACTTCCCTTCCCTTGGAGCTTAATCTTTAAAAACAAAGAAAAAAGATAATATTCATTGGCCCTTTAGAACATTGTTATCTGAAGAAGAAAAAAAGACCTCAAAACTTACACAGCCATTCTTTTCTGGTTCTGTTACTGGTATATCTTTTTTTGGCTTATTACAGAGGACAACTAAGATTGAAAATTATGAGAACACTGACTACAACTGCAAAGAACAAACCATTTGGAAAAACAAAAAAGTAGGAACTGCTGGAATGCCACTCGGATGAACATTTCTCCCTTGTGACTGCAACCATCATCTTCAGCCAACTCTAAATGCATGCACACACAAACAAACAAACAGGTTTTCAGCTTCTGCTTGGGCTCTTTAGACTTCAAAATCATGTTTCAAATCCAACAACCCCTCTCTATTATATGGGATCTTCCAACTACTAAACCAGACCAAAATGGAAACAATAGCTGTTTAAAAGTCACTGCCCAAACATGGTTTCAAGTCCCAAGTGTCAGCTGGACAGGAAAAGAAAATGTTCAATAAAGATGCCAGTCATAACTTAAAAAAATATGCTCAGAATGTATTGTCATTATTGTGAAAAGACAGCATCAAAATATACAGACAACAAAAACCGAGATCATTGTCTGCACTGGTCTTTATACCAATTAAAAATAAAAACTCCAGAAACTGCTGTAGAAACCCAGTAATATGGCTGTTTGGGTGATGCAGTATCTATAAATCCATCGCCACAAGCCTCTTTGGGGGACAAAAAAAAAATACAGAAAGTAACTACAGCAGTGAACTGTTCAGACTTAGCATTTAGGACTGAAAGTAAGTACGTCATTTACTTTTTAATGGTGGGGGATAACTCATCTTGAAGTACAAATATGTGACGGAAAGAAACAGAGCAATCAGTGCTTATGTGATATTTCTGGTAGTTTTTTTTTTTTAAATTATTGAAACAGTCTAAATCCAAAAGTATAATATACCTGTGAGATCCTTGGTACAAGATAAAAACTGATGAATGCAGAAGAGGCTTTAAGCACCAGCCAGAGTACTAGGCTCTGAATCTTAGATATATACCATCTACTTCTTTCAGAGCATAGATTTAAAAAGAAAGGAGTTTGTTTCTGCTGATGAATAAAAAACGTTAAACATCTGTGATTGGTCTGAATCTGTCCATCATTCCTTTCTCTACAGAGCTGCATGCAAAATGCTGTCTCTGCAGCGAAAAAAAAAGAAAAAAAAAGAAAAAGCCTTATTCCTCTTTGTATTCCAAGTAAGAACATGGGAGGAAGAGGGGCAAGACATGGAATTTCCAGTATAGAAAATTTACTTCCCAATGTGGGAGGCATAAACACTTCACGAGTCAATCTTGCTATCATCTTCTGCATGTTTCTCAATATGTCCTACAGCATCCTGAGCAGAGAGAGAGAAAAAAACTTTTTTTTACCAAACTAAAGATTGAAGCACACTAGCATCTAAAATTTCATACCAGTATTTGACATTCATGTTTTTGTATTTGAGGCCACATTTTGTTGCTTATACTATACATCAGAGCAAACAGCTTCATCTTAGAAACAAATGGGATTCCTAACCCTCTTTTTCTATGTAAGCTCATCCTTCTTATCAACCATTATGATTCCACCACCTATTTGTTTAGTCTCCATTGACCATATCAAATAGCTTTGAGGGACCTGAATCAAAGAAATGAGGCTGAAGGAGTGCTATGTGCCTCCCCTTTCCTTTTCCACAAGGCTTTTCTTTCTTGGAGTTTCTCTGTAGTCATAAGCTGGTAGTAACAGAGGACTAGAGTACACATGTTCTAGATATCTACATTAGGCATCTACTATGTCCTAATGGCAAATTTTGTAGTATAACAACAACAAAAAGAACAACATTTGATTTACAGACCGCCCTTCAGGGCAACTTAATGCCCACTCAGAGTGGTTTACAAAGTATGTTATTATTATCCCCACAACAATCACCCTGTGAGGTGGGTGGGGCTGAGAGAGCTCTAGAAGAGCTCTAGAAGGTTACCCAGCGGGCTTCAGGTGGAGGAGTGGGGAATCAAACCCGGTTCTCCAGATTAGAGTCCCACGCTCTTAACCATTACACCAAACTGGCACTATTGTACCTTCCCAAGACAGAAAAAAAATACTTTAGAAAGTCTATATGGATCTTTATGGGAGTCAGGGGAGGAGTTCTGATGGTTTATTCTCCCATCTCCTTGCAGTTCCACAAGTTTAATTTTTTACAAAACAATGAATAAACTAGGTATTCAAGGAGACTTAAAAAAAAACCTAAAGAAACAATCTGAATTTTGTTGACAGGTCAAAAGATTTTTATACACCAGTGAAGACAAAAAATATGAGGTAGCAGTACTAAGATATACACTCCAGTGGTACTTGTATCATCTAGATTTTTGAAACTATTTTTAACCCTAAAAAAGAAGGGAGACCTTGGCTAATAGCCAACAAGAATTCTGTACTTCTTCAAAGCCTCCAGCTCACTTTACCTACGCTGGCCTTAGTTGCTTTCATTTTGCTCTATAGGACGGGGTCCACAGAATGATGAATCGTTTCTATAGCAGCCCAATACCCTTGGGAAACTGCACCTGAGGATGAGGGGACCCTCAAGAACAGTGCTGGATTCAGTGCAAGGCTGCAACCAGGACTTGGCAGAATTTGTTCTCTCCTGTCTTGCTCAAGTGGCCACAACAGAGATTGGGGGTGGGGTGTTATTTCTGCTGATTCCCCCTTTTCAGGGGTCACAGTGGGAACAGAAGGCAGCAGAACTCCCACCTTCCAACTAGCTCTGTACCTGGTCTATAAAATCCCACCCTGTAACTTCACAACAATGTGAGGGGTTTTTTTGTTTTTAAAGATGAGTTCTTCCACATATTTATTACTTTTGCACAGGATTTCTAAGTTTTTGCCAGTACCTTGCTGCTTAATATTTAAAAGGATTTATATGAACATTCTTTAAACAGCTGTATGAACTTCTTAATGATGATTTTTTTCATAAATAGGGTATGTGATGGACTTTTTATAATATATAAAATATATTTATCACTTTAACAGCTAGTATGAGCTGCACCTCACAAATGTTCTCTCTCCACTTTTTATCTAGTTTCTTTACTACATACCTGCTTGGAACTTTTCCGGGAGGAAAAGAAAACATCACAGTTCTTCCAGCGACATTTTAGTGTTTGAAAGTTTGGGTTTGTGTGGTCATTTAACAAATGCTGTTTCAGGTGGTCCACAACTCCAAATATCAGCGAACATCCATGCCACTGATGAGAAAGAATTAAGACAGATGTTATCAAGGAAGCACGACAACAGCTTAAAAGCTCATATGTTTTGTTCTTTTCACTTTACTGTTAAACTAGCAGTTATTTTTATATATAGGAATAAAACTGATGAAGCAATGGTGATATTGGAGAAAACACCAGAAGGAGAAGGTTTTGGTCTCTGTGTCCCTGGTGTAGGCCTTTCAGAGTCAAAGCACTGCCTCCCATTAACCTTACTGCTAGAGCACACATTGTAATTGCTATAGGAATACAGCCCAAAATAGTATCGTCACAGGTTCTCTCCCCTCTAGCTGTTATGTTCCTGGCAGCCACAGAGGACACTTCCCATTTATGGTGTCAGCCACTGCAAGTGTTGCAAAACACAGACTATCTCCCAGTGAGGGTTCCCATTTTTAGTGGCATCTGAGAGTTGAATATAACATGTCTTATTCTTTGTTCTACAGGCACTTTAAGCATTTGAGAGTTGAATATAACATGTCACTGTTGTGTTCTTTACCCAGCAACGATAATTCTGCATCAGGTTAAGTCGCACAGCTTGGATACTGCCATCATAACAGCCAGTGTAGATCTGAAAAGGGGAGAAAATGCATTGGAAAAATCACAAAATAAAAGCCATCAATTAAAGATGCTAAATTTAGAATTACAGCAGTGTAAATCCCCCCCCCCACATAAGCATATGACTAAATTGTCACACTATTTATTTATTTATAGTCTGCCTTTCTCACTGAGACTCAAGGCAGATTACACAGTATAGGTCAATACGATCAACAGCTGGGACATTCAATAAACAAAAAAATACAGTACAGTTTGAAAACAAGCAGAAATCCAATACAGCGCTGAAAACAATGTGGAACTAGGATCCATGAGCCGCCACAGGTGAACCATTTTAACAGGTCCTCTCTTTTTGTAGGGTGTTGAGGCCATCTTCACCTCGCCCTTATCTTCAATAGATAATGATCAGACCATGGTTCAAGCTGAACCTCCAGTTCCAAAATTAGATCTCCTCTCAAAGGTTCAGTGCCAGTCACTACTTGAGAGAGACTCAGGGCAACCAAAGAAGCTATAAAATTCTGGACTGGCCAAGACAAGAGCATTCACTATGAATGCTGAAGTCTCCCAGAGCAATTGCTTTAGGTATCTCCAGTACCACATCTGCGAACACCTCTGGCAACTCAGGAAGGTGCTTACTGGGGGACCAGGCAGCTAGTAAACGAGCAGACAACCTAATCCATCCTTGTTTCCCAATGTAAGGAGCAGAAATTAAAGTACTCACAAATTAGAGAGAGCAAGATTTCAGGTTCCCCAGAACTCTTCAGACTAGACTTTTGGTACAGTAATAAAAAGCGGAGGAGATAGGAGGAAAACAGATTTTCAAAGCCTGATAGAAAAGTCCCAAATATGTAGCTGAAAGCCTTCTTGAAAGGAAGACTTGTCCCCATTTCAATATGACTATAAAATAAAGACTTTGGTTTTTTTGTCATCTGTCATGTCTCCATCCTCACTTCCTTGTTATGAACATCTAGTCTGATGAAGACTGGATGTAGGGAACCTGATGCAGAGAACGTGAAAGCTTGCTCGCTGCGGCTTATGCAGAGTGAGTTGAAAAGCATCGCTCCTTTGAAGCAGGCAGTAGCACAGTGGGTGGGGAATGAGAGAGAAGCTCCTCCTACTGGAAGGAACCAAGCATGAAATCATCTGCATAGCCCTGAGTACAAAATATGTGGAAGAAGTAAGCCACTCCTGGATTACCACTACTACTGAAAGTAAATCACTACTATTAAGGATAAGGGAAAAAATGGTTACCATGCTCTTGTGAATGGTCATGCACATAATCATATCCGAGTGTCCTCCGTAGACTTGTAAACGATCGTGAGACTTGGGAGAAGAAAATGAAAAATATCAGACACTTCACAAGCTGAAGTTTGCTTTATTAATTGAAAAAAAGTTTACACAACTGAGAAGCATGGGCCTAATAAGATACCCGTCTTGCCATACTTTACAATTCTACTTTTCTCATTCTGTAAAATCTTGAATACCTTCAAGCCACACAAGGCTGAAGTGGGTGTGCTACAAAGAAAGCTTTTGAACAATGAAAGATGAACTACACTGATAACCCCACAAGTTGCAGTGCTCAGCAAACCAACTAGTAAAACAAACATGCAGCTGCTGTACAACAGTGCAGCAGGGTTGCTCCAGATGACAAGAACAAGCTACAGCAGTTTTGGGGCAACAAAAACAGAGTGCTCAGGCCTCCCTAACTCCTGCAGGGTTTCATAATTGTTCCAACTCAGCTTAGAGCAAAAAGAAAATGTTCCAAATTACATCTCACTGAATACATGGAAGTTCAAAGCAAACAAACTAAAGAACCCCTGTTTTCAGGAAAAAGAGAAGCTACAGAACACAGAATGCCTCTTTTTTAACAGCGTGTTATCAGAAGCAACACGTTAGAGTCAATATCTGTGCTTTTACCTGCAGCTCATAAACACGAACAAATTTATCCAAGCAGGCTGTTACCATCACTTTTCCCAGGATGTTCACAACTGTCACTGCATGGTTGTGTCCTTTGTAGATCCGTACCAGCTCCCCTGTCTGTAACAGAAAATACTATCATTACAACATATAAGGATACCCAAATATGAGCTTGCACATTTCTTACATTAAACATTCTTGAAGGAACAACAGAAGTTCAGTGGCATTCAAATTACTTTAGAGCTTCCTCTCAGTAAAGCAGGCACTACAAAAAGCCAGTTAACATTCAACCTCCAGCTATCATAGCAACCATATTTTCTCAGTTTTTTATTATATGAGCAACTCACATGTATGTTGTGGGCATGGACAGATTGGTCACTGGAACCACTGAACACCAGGTCATTCACAACCTTTTAAGAGAGACAACCAAATAGTCTGATTACCAAGGATATTTCAAACACTGTCCCTCTTCTACCTCCTCTGTCTTGCACATTTTATGCCTACTATGACAGCACAATGAAGTACAAATGGAAATAGACAAATGGTTCCCAACCTTTTTGGTATGGTGACCCACTAGCCAAAATGTAATTGGTATATGACCCACTTTAAAAAAATATAACACATGTACAAATCAATCAAACCAAAAAACCTGGGAACCCACTTTTGCAGGCTTTGCGACCCACCTTAGGGCTGGGACCCACAGGTTGGGAAACGCTGAAATAGACAAGTCCATCAATGACTATTTGCTATGACAGCTATGTTCAGCTATGTTCGCCTCTGTATCTATGGTTGTGGGCCTTTCAGGACACCTGATTGGCCATTGTGGGGGAAACAATCCTGAACTAGATAGACTCTTGGTCTTTTGTACTTTACACAAGAGTCTTAGAGTAAGGTATGCTAGTCACCTAAAAAGATCTAGCTGGTTCCAGCTTGCAGTAAACAAATGTTTTCTAAAGTTCTATTGAAAGAGATATTCAGTCTGGGCGTTCAGGAAAAAGCACTCTGTATGCTCACAGAACTTTCCTCTCCTTGAGTGGCATCATATATTGTCCTGAAAAAATGGGATTTGATAAGATGTGAAAGGGAACAGCAGAGGGTCACTTAGGGACCCCTGTGGAGAAAGAAGAATAAAAAAAGCCTCTCTTCACGGAAATATGGAATACATTATTGCAATCCTGAACAAAGTCACATAAATTGCACCACTATTTAGTTGGTAATTGATACATTTTTCAGTTTTCAGAGATAGGAAAACTGCTTAAGGAAACCTATCCTTAAAAGGCATTGTTTTCTAATTACTTACCTTCATACAGAGGACTGTTTTGCTATGACCTTCAAGGGTTCGAAGCAGCAGTCCATTTCGAGCATCTCGCACACTGATCGTACAATCATAAGATCCCACAATCAGCAATCTGCGTGCTCCTTCCTGGGCTGTAGCTAGACAGCTGATTGCTCTGGGGCCATGGCACTCAAAGGTATCGCCTTGTTTGTTGTTCTGAGGGAACACAATTTTAACCATTACTGCCAATATTTCCTTTTAAAAGCCATATTCTATTAAGAATTCTTTTGTTAGAAAGCATGTAACAATAGTATGCTATTCAACTTTCCATTTCAGATTATTCAAGTGAAAGGCAGCACCATCCTCTATAACCCAATTCAATTTTCTAAGCAGGCATTTATTTAGAAAATTTAAATGCCACCTCCCCAGAAACTTGCTCAAGGCATCTCACATAATAAATCTGGCATGGAGTGAATTCATTTATCCCTCCCGTTTATAACTTGTTATATCCCAGAAATTTTGAGGACCTCACACAGTATGTCAATTCTTACATTAAAAAAAAATTGCAAACAAATTATTCTAAATATTCCATTAACTGTGCCACAGCAGCTATTGTCCTTTGTCAGCTTATGGTATTTCTGTGCATAAAGATGCAAAACTGACTGCCTGGTACCCAGATTATTCTGTCCTTTGCTTTTCAAGCCATAAAAGCAGTGGCGCAAGATGCGCTGGAAATGCTGGTTGCCCTTTTCAGGTTACTATGCAAGTTTTTAAAGTATTAAGCTATAAGTTTCAAGAGAGACCCATCATTAGATCTCCTGACTTTCTGTGTTAAAAGCAGGAGCTAGGAGGAAGGGAAAGAGGGAGAGCTTAACTACCACAGCACTGCTCCTGACAGAAAAACTGCCCTACTTTAGCTGCTATTAGCCTTGGCAAGGGGGGTGGGGGAGATCCTGGGGGCACGGCAGTTTTCCCCATGAAATGACACTAGGGGGTGGATTATACCCTATTCTCGCCCAATCCAAATCAAGATCCCTATGGCTACATTTTAACATTAAAAAACAGTTCTTATTTAATATGTATTTCAACTCTGAGCAAGATGACAAAATACAGGCTTTTTAAAGAAGTGGGACTGAAAATAGCATTTAAATCTCTGTCACAGCACTCAAATTTTCTAACATAAACTGATGTCTCTCATATACTGGGCATCCTTGAGACTGTTCAAAACCATCTCAGGAAACTCTTGCAAATACAACCAAGATGCCACCTTCTTGACTCCTATGATGTGGACATGTCCAGTAATTTCTCTATTTTGAACAAAGGTAGGTTTCAAAATATACTAGTAACAAAAAGCTATTTTGTTCACAGACATATCATAAACCAGTCTCCCTTGTCCAGCAGAAATGGATTCTGCATACCACATGTTTGGCTAAGCACTAGGTGGTGCAATTTTTCTACTATTGGAGACAAAGGTCCATGCCAAGTTCCAGCCTACATGGGCAGATATGTGGGCTATCTGTTTTGTTGAGCAGAAGATGCCCAACAGATAAGACAAAGCCAACCCCTTATCCCCAAGTACTGGATAACCCAATAATTCATTTTCAATCTATTTTGTTTCTGTATTGAATTGCCTGTGTAAAATAGCCTTGATGAAAACAAAGTTGCTTTAAATATTTCTTTATAAGCAGGACAACAATGAGATAACCTATATAATTATCTTTCAGAATAAGTTTTTTTCCCCCTCTAAAAAGACTGTCCCAAATCAACTTACAACATGAGAATAAACAATAAGGAAAAGGTTTTTAGACAATAACCTAGGAAGTAATTCCTTAGGAGATCTAAGCTGTGGCTGGCTGCATTGGGCAAATTTGTTACCTGCATAGTGGCCGTCCCTTTACTATGTACTATTACATATGATAACTGCACCAGTTGCTTCTAGTATTAAGACAGAATCTGCATCTTGTCCCTTTCCTAATCACAGAAGTGGATCCTGCAATGCACTGAGTCCACATTTCAAACATGAGATGAGGCTACTCACACAAGCAGATATTTATGAGAGTTAGCCCACTGTGGCAGTGTTAGTATCCCTGGCTCTGTGGAATACACATCTCTCCTACTGACCTTTATATTGAAAGTGACCACACTGCCATTTGCAAGTCCTGCGTAAAGGATTTTCCATCTGCTGTGTAGACAGAGTATACGGTCATCTAACTTAAACTGATCGATACGTTCTCTAGTCTGGAAAGAGGAAATAAATACCATACAATTAAAAGCATTGTTCACCATGTAGATATGTGATCCTAAATAAAATACCTAAAAGCTAGTTTTGTTTACAAGAGAATCTTCAAGCTTGGAAAAGTCAGACTGTGATATCAATGCAATGAAAGCGCTAAGAATGTACAACTATCTCACCTTCCCCTCCCTTTGCAGGTCAATCCTGCCCACCCCACACCCCTTGTGCTGCTCCTGGAACAGCATTTCAGGGGTGTGTTTGCTACAGTGGGAGGAAGTGAGAAAGTCATGCTCCACAGATGGAAATCCTTCCGAGGAACGCCTTTGATGGATCCAGCCCAGACTCTTTTGCCTATATAAGATACAGCAACAGCTCTTCTCTGCAACAGCAGCTATACCCTTCAAGGAATATCATATGATGTCCAAATAGGAGCAATAAAACTACACTGTCGTCTTGGGCAAATAAAGCAATCCTGCCTGTATGTTAGTTGCATCATGTGGGAAAAAGAGAAGTATCTCAAAAAGCACACGCACACATAGTTGTTTATGAAATTTCACATCCTCATACGGGCACTGCTATGTTTATAATTACCTTGATGTTGTAACAATTTATACTGTGGTCACTGGAGCCAGAATAGAGAGCTGCATTTTTCCCATTAGTCTGAGTAACCAGGAGGCAGTTCACTTTTGAAGTGTGTGCTTCAAATACACCAACACATTTCCTGTTCTGGGTGGAGGAAGGCATTAACAAGATTAACTTACACTCATCTCAAATTGAGGTACCACCCAAGCACTGCAACTTCCAAATCAACCACTTACTTCCTTCTTATCTGCATTTATTTTAAACCACAAAATCTGTTAAGGGCACCCATTTTGGTGCTCTCAAGTTACCTGTTTGTATCTTTAAAAAATATGGGTCTTAATAAGTCTGCCTATCCTCCTGGAAACTGACCTACTAGATGCACACCTCAGATTACTTTTTATTCTATAAATGCTATATTGTGATCTCTCCAGTTACTTTCTTATACTGTAAAAGCTTTGTTAGCCAGCACTCACAGAAATGAGGGTTACTGGTTAATAAAATGTGTCAGACACTCAAGCTTATTGCTGTTCCCTCGCTCCCACCCTGGCAGAGCTGGTTCCTGACTGGTCGGGGCAGTCTGAGGAGAAAGGAGGCAACTAAGAACAACACCAGCTGACTGTTCCGGTTGTCAAAAACTCAGCAACAGCATCAAGCTAACCAGCTGGAGAAGTGGCATTGAGGCACACAAGCACCCAAAGACACAGAGCAATAGTGGCTGAGTAAGAAGTTTGCCTTCTAGGCAATGACAGTTAACTAAGCATTCTAGATAACTGTACCAGATGACAAAGCTTTTACAGTACCTGCACCAAGGAAACAAGTAAGGAAGAGTAATGATGGAAACAGACTTCAGTGGTAAGTACAGTGAGTTTTTCTGAAGCATCTGGTTGGCATCTCTGGGAAACAAGATGCTGGATCTGATCTGGCAGGAATCTTCTCATGCTTTTAATTACTTAACCAAATAGATAAGTTGTGCATATTCCAGGGGCTGAGGGGGAAAGTTCCCAAGTATTCATTGCTAGAAACAGTTTTAGTAGTATTAACATTTTGGGGGAATGTGGCTCTTAAAGATAACCAATATGCAGATGACACTGAACTCTTGCACTCCCTTAAAGCCAAGTTAGGTGGGTCTGTAGAACTCCTGAACAGATGCCAGGAGAAAGTAATGGGATGAAAGATGGCCAGTCAACCCAGAAAAATCTGAGGAAATGTTGGTCACTGACAAAGTCACTTGAGGACTGTATTGGAGGGGAGCTGATGGCCTAAAGTTAGAGGCTCGCGTTTCCTTCACGGCACACAGTACCTTTTATTATATTATTTATTGAGCCATCAAGCAGGTCTCTGAAGAGAACTTATTTTCTAAATAAATAATTCCTTTAAAACTTACCTATGTTTCCAGGTAGATTAATTTGGTTCTTAGTTTAACTGAATTTATCCACCATGGTCAGTCCTCAAGAGTTTAACTGACTTAACATCTCTCATAAAGGAATATTGGGAACACTACAAGCTAGCTTCTTTATCATAACTTATTTTGCAAATCTACTTACCACCAAGTTATATGCACGGATAGTTTTATCGGCTGAACAGGTGTACAGCAAATTCCCAAAAATCTGAATAGCATTCACGGCAGCTGAATGCCCCTCAAAGACTCCTTCTGTAGGTTCTTCATCCTCCCCAGGCTCTGAAGAGACTTCTGTCAAACACATAGTGGCCAAAGCCTTCCATTAATCAGTTTCTGCTTATAATGCCAGGATGAAGGCAAACTCCCAGGTCCCCCCACCTACTCGCAAAAAGCAGAAAGCTTCTCAAAGTTGGCAGATGTTATGCTAATACAAATTTATTCCACTATAGCAAACAACACACAGCAACTGTTAGAAGTCCCCTGCCAGGGAACATTAGAAAAGTAGCAACTTACAGACACTAGAAACATACCACAAAGTGAAATAAGCAAACAAGCGTGCGTATGGAAATGGGTGTTTGCTTAGGACCACATTAGGAATGATCCTTGAATTTTAATTACGGTAAACACAACAAAACTAATGACACTGGGAACATTCCCAGTGAACCACTTAACGTAGTAAAACAGAAGTCTCCAGACGAAAGTCAAGGAACACTCTTGGTGGCCTCTTGGCAGCTACAGACAAGCCTGGGAATGCCAAGCTATCCATTGCAATGTGAACTGCATGGTTGCTACCCTGCAGTGGGACAGGAAAATCGCTGAATGCACCTTATATTAGTGATTGTTCACAAAGGGTCCAAGCCCTGAGTTTATATGGCTGTAAACTGATTGCCTCTATCTGGTCACATTGGACAACCTAAATCCCATCTGGACCACACTAGCAATAACTGAAGACAGTCAGTTAAGAGAATGTAAACTGGTTCAGCTCTGCTACGCTGGGGTAAAGGGACCCCTCTCTAATCGTCTCATGGTTTACAGACAACTAAGATTTAAGAACTGTCCTAGTTTGTTTTGTGGAAATTACTCTTATATTGTGACATGATGTGAATTACGCTTATATGTGAAATGAGAATTTTTACTTTTCTAAATATCAGCTTCTCCCCCACCTTTCAACAAACTTCTGCAGCCTTAGTGTTTTGAGGCAATATTACAAAACATTGCCACTCTCAGAAGATGAGCTTGTACTTTTTCCCAGATTCCAAACAACCTTGCAACTCCTCACACACAAAACAGTCTTAAGAGTGTGCCTCTCATTTCAATATAACAAACAAATGGTTGTACCTGATGAATTTTTTGATCCTCTAATTGATGATATAGATGTCTGAGTCTCAGCCACACTATAGAATAAATAGAACACCACTGTCATTACAAAACTTCAGCAATGAAAAAAAACTATCCATCTTTACATAAATATTACATATAGTGGATTGGATCCTAATTTGCCATGAAATGGCATTTTTATTTGAGAACAGAGCAATTTTTCAGATTCACCCTTCCACTGTGGACTCCCCATGCTACCCACTGGGGTCTGCTGATCCACAGGAAGCCAACGGGGAAGGGGGGGGGCTGCAGTTGGAAAGGCCTTTCCTCCAGCACAACTCTGCTCACGCTGTTTAGGATGAAAGCCAGCTTGCTGGATCAAAAATACCATCAGTGGAGATCTGATAATGTAATGAAATTTTACTGGGTCTCATCTAAGCCTGTGATCCCTAAAATTGCTGCTGAGGTACAGGGAACCCTCAGGAACAGCCTCAAGGGGAAGTGAAGGCCTCTAGTGGGGGAAGTTAAAAATTTGGGGAATATCACAGACACTCCTCCTGCAGGTGGAAGCATCTTATGACTTCATGGATCCAGTCCAGGACTTATAAGTCACCTCTCTGACTAAAGGTGCCGGAGGTGACCTAGAATATTAGAGAGAGCAACAATAAGGTCATCAATTAAGCAATCAAAAACCAACCAAGTCTACCACAATCCAACTTAAACCAATCGCACCAGCACAAAAGCATCACAAACATACGTGTACATTTTCCAGCTTACCTTCTTTCAATGCCATCCCTACAGTTTGTTCCAATCTCACTGGTAGAGCTCACTTCATCGTAGCCAAACCGAGATGCCTCTCTCAAAACCTGCTCTGAGGAACTCAAGGAATCTCTCTTAGAAGGGCTGTCTGGTTTCTCATCGCCTGACTCTGAAGAAGTGATGGCCACCACTTCAAGAGGAGATTTGGGGACCTCCACAAACTCCAGAGATGTGTCACTCTCATTCTCATCCTTCTTCCCATTTCTTTCCTGAATAGCATCTGCATCTTCTTGCTTTGGAGGGGAGGATGTTGTAACTTTTTCTCCTTTAGGTCCCTTTACAGACTTGACTTTCCTGAAAGGTTTCGAGTCACTTATGTCCTGCTCTGTGTCACTGTTCTCAGGCACATGGGTTGCTCGCAGCGCTTTCTTCTTCTTCAACTTCTTCTTTTTCTTGCTTACTTTGGTCTCTATGGAGACCAGAGTAGAGACTGCCATCTGCTCAGGCTGTTCAGTGGTCCGTTTCAGATCTTCATCCACAGGTGCTTCAGAAGGAAATTTTCTGCTCAGAAAGGAACTAGTACACTGTTCTGAGATGAGACTGTCTGCTGGGCTTTTGTCTTCTTCTGTCTTCACTGACAATAAAGATGCTGAACAGCTAAGGGAAATATGGTCAGATAAGCTGGCTGTCTCCTTATCAGAAGCAGGATCTTGAGTATCCTGATTAGCCTGCTGGAAATCTAAGAGTCCTGACAACGACATGGCAGCAGAGATTACAGGGTACGTTGAAGATTTCTGGCTTGCATTTTCTGAAAAATAGATGGCGAGGAGAGGAGAGCAATTTTCACACAATGTTCAGCATTTATGCATCCTAATCCTAAATCTTGAAATCAAGCTGTTAGTGGCTCAGGCTTTCCTAGACCTTTCTGGCCCTGGCCATGGAATAAGTAACTTGATCAGGGACACCCTCCTCCACTGATGGAGAATGAGAGAGATTCCAAGATCAAATTCAAGCCCCATTAATCAAGACGGTAGCTAACACATAAACTAAAGCCACCACAACAGCAAATGTTGTTGAGCAACTTGGACTTGGAGGACCTGGTCTCCACTTCATTTCTAGGTGACCCTGGTAAGCAAAGCAGCACCTCATTTACCCATGAGCACTATGGAAATTGTAATAACATTTGCCTTTTTTGTTCTGAGAATATGTATGATAATTGCTTAGCAACTGCCTTGTGGACTAATCTCAAGTGGAGCATGCTTTTCAACAATGGAAGGTGGCTAGGAGGGATTCGAGATATCTGAAAGTTGTACCTCCTAGAGAATCCTTCAAAAGGATGCTTTTTAGTTGCAGGATCAAGAAATTACCACTCTTAAATCGACACAATACAATGCGGAGATGAGAACTGAGGTTCTAACTGGATTATTTCTCTTCACAACTGTAATGAGTGAACTCCCCCCCCCACCGACACACACACACACACATTTAAGTAATTATCCGCTCCCCCCCCCCCCCACACACACACACAGCCTCACATTATTTTGCTTTTCAAATATTTCCAAAGAGAACTCAGCCTTGCCTGGAACTTCTTTAATATGTTTCACGTGTGATGGTTTAGATGTTCTGCTTCTCTGGCCAACAGAAAACGCTGTTAGAAAAAAGGCTGGTCTAGAAGTTCTACCCCACTCCTCTAAGACAATCTGCTAGCTGCGTTAGCAGAAGAAAGGACAGACATAGAGTTAAATCTAACAGAAATTTCCCCTGACAGAAGAAGGATGGCTGATTTTGCCCATTTCCTTCTCTTGTGAGAGACTTCAGAGTTTGACCTCATTCTGCTCCTGTTGGTCCCCCGTCCCTTAAAAACAAAGTGGTGGGGGGGAACACTTTGGACTGCAGTGGGAGAGACGAAGTGGAGGATTTCTGCTCTGTTCATGGAAATCCCTTCCATGTGGAAATTTTGAGCAGGATCCAGCCCTTAATGTCCGGCAGTTTTCTTCAGCAAGCTGGCTCTTCCCATCTGTCTTCACTTCATTTTGCCTCCAATGGAAAAATAGCAGAGTTGTGCTAGGTCCTACTAAGATTGATCTCTTGCAAGTGAATAGTGGTGCTTAAGCTAGCCTATAAACACAGTGCACATGCAGACACAGATATTTTAATATAACATGGTTAATCTTGTAATAAGAGTTAAACTAACATACCATCCTGAGACTGAAGCTCCACTTGTGGAGAACACGGAGAGCTCTGGGGTGGTATATTCATGCTCTCTTCTTCAGGCTTTGGAGATACTGGTTCTTGCTTGATTTTAATGGACGCATTGGGAACTGTGATGGCTCCCACGACCCCAGTAGTTTGGAATGTAGGAGGAACGCTTACTTGGATAGAGGCTGCCAAGGCAGCAGGGGATATCTGGGCTGAGAGGGGTGAAGCACTTTCCAGAAGAGGAACCAGAAGACCCGGACTAGCATTTAGATCTTGTGTTGGCTGAAGCTTGTAGTTTCTTTTTTCACTTGAGCTGCTGGGATGAAGCTGCTGTTCAGAAGGCTCATATGTTTCTAGAGAAACAGATGAGATGTATTTCAGCAAAATCCACAAGTGCTGAGAAATAAAAGTCAGAGAGGATACGCTTTGTGCGGTGTTGCCTGTTCCTCTGCAGTATGAAAATGGGCTCCTATGCCTCTGGTAATGAGCTATGTGTATGTGCTGCTTTAACCTAGTTGCTTTTTGAGAGAAGCATGAGGTAGCTACTTAAGGTCAAACATACCTGTTGGCATGCTGTTAGCAAAGTGCAACCAGAGGGAGTTTGCCCTTTCAGCGTGATCACAGCCCTAGCATGGCACTCTCAAAGAATTAAAGTTCTCATAAGCACAAACTGGCCTTTTCAAACCCTTTCCCCTTAAGGAGCTTCCCCCCCCCCCCCGCCAAATACTGTAATTGCTAGACAGATACCTGTCTTTACTGGTGGAAATTTACCTTTTTTGTTGTTTCCATTTTCTAAAATACTATTAAAAAACTAATATTGTCTTGAAAACTGAGCGAGCATCATTAGTCTGAGTGATAAGCATCTTCCAGATTTAAACAAGGACATATATTTATATGATAAAAATGTAATCTGATATTTTTAAATTACTTATGGGATTGTACAATAGCTCTTTTTGCTGTTAAAATAGTTTTTAGGGGGTGCAAACTATTCATGATATAATTTAAAAATATCAAATTACATTTTGATCATATAAGTATATATCCTTGTTTAAATCTGGTTAAAACCTCTATATATTTTTGAATCATGGGCAATATTCGACCATTTTTTTTCTTTTTTAATTAAAGTTAGGATTTGGGAGGAAGAATGTTGGAATCCATGTTCTGAATAGTTCTAAGGAACTAAACCATGAAGGGAAAGAATTGCAAACTTCCAAGCCTCGTATCATATGAATGTCAAGTGTCAGTAGAGCAATAGCACTGGCCCAAATACCTTGCAATCCCTGCAGGATTTCAATTCTCTGGCTCCTCAAAGTGCCCATTTCTACAGATATCTACGGAGACAAAGAAGAATTCAAATCAGATTCATCTAAAGACATCTTGATACTAACAGAGCTACAGCTAATGGAGCTCAGATGTGGTTACCTGTTGTTTCAGTACAAGTAGTCGCTGAACTTCCACACAAGCTGCCTGTAAAGCAGCTCGAGCCTGCAAGAGGCTTCCGTCTACACACTGCAATGACCTGCTCAATTCTTCTTCCCTCAGGGAAATAGACAACAACTGATCGACCTGAGAACGTTCTGCAAGAGAAGATTAAGTTACAAGACTTGACACAGCACATCACTCCAAGAACACTAAAAAAAGAAAGGGGGGAGGAATAGAATACGTATGGGAGACCTCCCCAACATTTTTTAAGCTAGAAAAAACAACTACATCCAACAACTGTTATCTTGGGCACATTCTGTTCGTTGCACTTGTAATAGTTTAAGTATATGGTGTTTGCTGTAAGCTGCTTTAGGTCCATCCAGAGTAAAAACCAGGGTATAAATACTTAAATAAATAAATTAAGCAACGCAGCTTTATTTCTCACTATCACTTACCTTTTTTGCCTTTAATCTTCCTTCGCTTATTCTTTCTTTCTAAACTTGGAATTTCAGGAGAGGATCCCTCCTACAAATTAAAATACAAGTATCCTTTATTTGCTAAACTGGAATAATGGGATATCACCTGCAAAGTTATGATATTTTAAAAAGACAATACATTTTTCAAGTGGCAAACTAAAATCACACTAAGAATTACAATATTTGTTATGACTCCAGTTACAAGGAAAATATATGGCAATGGGCTATATTTAACTTGGCTGAAGGTCTGATGGAAAAATAAATAAGTATTGACCCATTATAACCTTTGCACATGAAAATGCAGAAAGCAGGCGTGATGGACCAGAGTAAATGAACAGAATATGTCAAGGTAATACTACTGGTTAAAAGTGAAAAACTAGGATAGATTCTGAACAAGGATCTTCCTAGCTTTGCCCTCCCTCCATAGACGCTCCCTGGCTCAGGGCAAGTTTATTCCCAAGGTTGCAAGATTCATGTGACATGCTGGTTGGTGGGCTGCTTTGAAGAAAGAGAAAGAGCAAAATTGCTCCGTTTTCCTCCCCCATCTGCAAAGAGGCAGAAATAGCAATTTAATCCCCTTTCCCCTGCCCATATGGCTATTACTCCATATGAGCCCCACAATGCTGCGAATAAGTTTTCCCAGTGTCAAATAGGACTGCTGGAGGGAGGGGGGAGTGGAGGTGACCCATGACTGTCAGCAGAAAGTGCCAATGGATTGCTGGACCCATCCCAGAATGTCTAACGATCTTCAGACAACTTACTCCGGTTGCTCTTCTTTTTTTGCCAATTCCCTGGCTGTCATTCTGCTCGTTGCCAGATGTATAGCTGCTATCTGTGGCTGCATCTACAGTGCTGGATGTAGTGAGAGCTGAAGCGAGACAGTGTCTTTCCCCTGGACTTCCTAGCATATCTTGGCTTTCAAATAGCTGTGCTCTGTATTCTGGACTTCTCTGGATTTCACTAAATGCAGCCAGGCTGCTAACTTCAGGGGGTGTCTGTAGGCTGAGTCTCCTTCCACTGACAAGTGAGTCAGTTCTGAGCGGTGATGAAGGGAGAGAAGAAGCCTCTTGTTTCACACAAGGCAGAGGATCGGCATGCATCGGGAAGCCAGAGGTTGTGCCTTCAGTGACAGTAACTGAACTGATCTGCGTTTGCTCGTTTTCTTTGCCTGAGCCTTGATTGTTGAAGAAACTGTAAACAGACGTTGCCTTTTCTATTGCCACACTGCTCTCAGAGAGGCTACGCTTTCTAATGGACCCAGGGGAGCCAATGGATATCCCTTCCCAGTGAAATCCTTCAAGAGCGGTCAGATCAGGCTCCTCACCCAGCCCAAGACCCTCCTGTTCGTTCTGGATGAGAGGGACCATCTCAATGCCAAACCTTCAACACACACAAAAAAAATGAAATGTGTCACAGTGAAAGTTTAACAAAAACATCCCAAAATACACACACATTTGTAATAATTTAAGTCCACCTATAACATAAAGTACCACTGTTGCATAGTTATCTATAAAAAAAAACCCTGACAAGAAACAGCAAAAACCCTGACAAGAAACAGCAAATTCTGACCTCTCATGAGGTCAGAATATACGAGCAACACTTTCATATAATTAATCAGCTTGTCTAAATATTACATAAAGGGCAGGACTGGAGCAGACTAGAATCAATCAAACAAGTTACCTCATCTCCCCAATAAGTTGGTTACTGTAATACTGAGGAAGGCTGGAGAACAGAAAAAAAACAGAAACCACCAAGTGATGCACACACAGAAAACACCAAGCCATGAGATCAGCCTTTTTTTTAGTTGTGTTCATCAAGCCTGCTTTGTGGTTCCTTCAAGCCTATAATCCCCTCATAATAGGCCAGGTGAATACCAGGTGGCATCCTGAGCCCAGGCATGTCCATTATGAAGGACTAGAACACTAAGTGGTGCTAAAGGCTTCAATTATAAAAAGAAAAACCATAAAAAGACAAAGGCCCAGATCGCAGATTGTGACACTAAACTTATAACATTTCGTTTGCACTCTATTTTTTCCTGGCTCAAATGCCAAGATTCTGTCTTGGAATCAAGCCCTAGGTGAAGCTGCAACAGCAATAACAATATTGCAGGCAATCTTGCACACAACTGTCTGTTAAACAAGAGATATGAAGCAGTCTTTTATGCCTAAATTCCCTACCCCATCTGTATAATACTATTATTAAAAAACCCTGTATATTTAATGGTTAGTGGTTGGATCCAGTGATTTGTTGGTGCAGAAAGCGTGACTTTTTGCCACATTCCCTGCTGAGGTTGTAGCATAATGCAAACATTTTATCTGCAGTTACATTTATGCTGCCACCAACCAGGTCACATTTTCTTTGATCCAGGTAGGTTTCTTGGAATCACTCCAGCTGACAAATTTTATTCTATTATAACTAGAAAGAACCAATATAAAGTGTTCAATCCAGGAAGGGGAGTGCTAAATTGCTTTACAAGTAAGGCCTGGTCTTTAAATATGGCAACACATGATAGTACAATAAAATATAAATACCAAAAAAGACTACATAATGCTAGTATTATTTCTCACAGACTAGTTAAATGTATCTTTCTACCGTAAAATGCACGCTCAGCCACATCCTTCTCCTTCCATACAACACCCTCAACTGTTCACGACTGCCTTTAAATGTTAAATTTCAGCTCCTATTGTTGTTTCCGTATATGGAACAAATGGGCTTCAACCCAGTTCCTCATCCTGGCACCTTTATCTGCCTTTGCTTGTAATTTTACAGCTTACTATGAAAACCTATGATGGTTGATTTATACAATAAATCATTCTTCAGAGGCCAGAGGGAGGAGAGACAGCAGCTAGGTGCCTCCTCCATTATGTCTTGATCCAATTAATGAGTTAACAGTGCTCTTACTTGCTCTTGCATTTTGCCAGTTTTATGATTTCATTGTTTTATCTTTTGCATACAGACTGCTGTATGCATTGAAACAATATAGACTGAAAAACTATCTATAAACAACGACTGTATGATAAGAACCACATTTAAGGCCAACGGACTACAAACCTTGGTAAACCTTTGCCAAGTTCTTGTTTCTTCTTTGTCACCTGCTGAATGACCTGCTCCCAGTTTACATTTCTACGAGACACACTAATGATCTGCCTTAAGGTAGGCTTGAGCCCTGATTCCTTCTCCGTCTCATTCTTTCGATGGCCGCTAATATTCCGAATGCGCCTTGCACTGTTGAGGTTGGGCTCTGGTAGATGTGAGCCAGTCTTGCTCTTCAAACTAGCACGCCATGTCAAGTCTCTTTGGAGGGAAGCTGGAAAGCCAAGCTTACTCAGTTCAGGGAGAAGAGGACCTGAAGGCTGCCCTCCTGCACTCTTCTGCAGCTCATGATTTAAATGAGCTTCATAATCTTCCTCTTCAGGATGATCATTTGATCTTATAGCATCTTCCTCACCGTCCTCTTCCTTGGTTGATTTCAAGTCAACATTTAAGATGTGTTGACAGTGTGATAGGGATTCGACAGACTCCGTTTGGAATTTAGAATAGTTTTTGTCAATTTGTCCCAAATGTCCTAGACAGTTATCGTTTTTTGTTGTAATACGGTTCGTTTCTACGGGTTCATCAGCTGAACAAGTATTTGAAGGGACACTTTTGATTCCTGCTATGTCTCTGTAACTCTCATCCTCCAACCTATCTACCTGGGACTCGTGCAGAGAACATGCAAGTCCCTTAGTACTCCAGTCTTCATTTCCATAACTATGAGTACTTGTATAAGGGCTCAAGGGAGGGGTCTGCAAAGAAGGGCTACCCTGCAGTTCTTGTTTGGCTTTCCATAATACTTCACTTAGGCTTTCATTGCTGTCTAACACATTTCTGAAGTCTCTGGAAGTATTATATTCATTACTCAGCCTAACTCCGTAAGAGGAAGAATTGTTGTCCTCCAAGTCTAATGCATTCAGCTGACTTTGACACTCTCTGGAGGATAATAAAAGTTGGACATGTTTCAAGAGATTCTTTGGACTTCTCTTTTGAGAAGATGGCTTTAAATCTGGAATAGCAAGAAGTGGAGACTTCAGGGATGGCATTCTATGGCCTCTGCTTTCAGCTTGGTCTGATTTTTTCCCACTGGGGCATTCTGTTGGCCCTTTGCATGGCACAAGTTTGTTGGATGCTGTTTTTGAATTAGAGGATATTGAAAAAGTTTCTTCCCATTTTTTAAATTTTGGGTCACTGGTTTTAGGATCTGCCCAGTTTGGAGTTGAGGATGATAACAGATGGATAGAATCTGCTTTCTCTGGTACATTAGTCACATTCTTATCACACAACGGTGGCTGCTCTACAGTTTTCTGGGTGGGATAAGGAGCCCAACGACTTGTCTTTTCTCGGGAAGGGCTGCTGCATTTTCCATTTACTTTGGAGGTTTTGCTATCTAGCTGCACAGAAGTGCTAAAGTTCAGCATCCCATCTGGAGGAAGCTGATCACTAGTGAAGTCCAACAAACAATCCCTGCTGTCGTTTTCATTCATGTGACCACTCTCTTGCCACTGCCATGCATACATTTCTCCACTGTATTTCTCTTGTATGCTGTTGCTTTTAAACCAGGGAGCATCTAAACTGTCCATTTGGGAGATATTATTTGCAGCTCTATTTCTTCCTAAATTCCATCCACCTCCATTTTGCTGACCAGGTTTCCAGTTACATCCAGAGTTTTTGGACTGCCAATTAGAAAAGCTATTTTTCCCTTCAGAATTCCAGTTGGAATTTCTTCCCCTGCCACCATGATGCCAACCTGATTGTCCACCTCCAGAGTTCTGATGCCAAGCACCTCCACTATTCCCTCCATAATTCTGATACCGATTTGAAGGCACTCCAGAATTATTTTGATGCCACCCAGGCCTTCCTCTCTGGCTGCCAAGATGTCTGTTTGTGTTATTTGGGTTCCTTGGAGAATGTGTGAATTTGCCTTGTCTAGAATTTAAGAAACCATCATTTTCCCATTTCCAGTCTCTCTGAGGTAGCCCACGATGGTACCATGATGATGAATCATAGCCTTCTCTGTCTTGGTAAGTTCGATCATCTTGCCGTCTTTGTGACCTTCTGTCTTCAGTTTCTATTTCATGGTTCACACGGCAGGCTTCGTTTGTCCTATAAAAGACACAAACTTTTTTTTAATTTTGTGACTGAAGAGCCTACCCTCACTCATTCCCAGCGATGGTCCACTTCATAAAAAATGTGGAAAGATTAAACTTTGCCCCAAATCCCTCTGAATGATGTAACATTGCATTTCGCTACTTGTTTGCTAATGACAAGCAGCAATTCTTTTCCTGGGTTGTAGAAACTCAACAAAGCATTGCTGAGCAAAGCCCCAGGCCAGCAGCCTGGCCAACCTCTTCAATGACCACCTTCATCAGCTGCACGTTGGTAATCACAAGTTTCAGCCTGCCTTTCATTTATAACTTTGAAGCACACCTCAACCTCAGAGGAAACATGATAACACAAAGCAAATTTCATTAAGAATAGCAGCTCCAGGCTGCTTTGTCAAGCACAGCAAAGATAAATTCCCTTTTTGCACTCTCAATGGTTTAGATGCAAACCTCTTTTTCTGCTTGTGGAAGACCCCTCTGAGCAGCCTGGGTGAGGAAGACTTTAAGTGATTTAGCTTCTACCTGTAGGTCCCCACTCCCCATGCTTTTCCTAGGGGTCCACCCCTGGAACATGATTTTGGAGGATGCAGCAAGCCAAGGAGAAATGTTCCCCTTCATCTAGCACATATTTGCTTACAGCAGACAGGATCCACTTTCATGTTACTGGATGACAACTTGAAATGTGGACTGGAGATCTATCTTTGCATTTTTCCAAAACATGCATATATGAATGACTGGCATCTTTTCAAACCTCTGCTCCTTGAACTGTGAAGCCTTCACTGCCCATGACACCCCAACATTATTACAGCATGACCATCCATGAAGTCATTAGCTGTCAGTGATGGGACTGTTTTCTGGAGAACTGTATGTATGCCTCCAAGAATACAGCAGTTCCCTATGAATCTGTCTAGCCCTCTTTAAAATATGTTTATGCATGTGGCCACCATTATATGCAGCAGTAGTGCACTGCTCAGCATAATCATTCATTGACTAAAGTAGTATTTCCTTTTCTCTGTCCTGAACCTATTTTCCAACAACTCCAATGAGTGCCTCTCAAGTTCTTGTATTATGGGAGAGAGAGGAAAAACTCTCTATCCACTTCATCTACCCATGCATAATTTTATAGACCTCTCTTTTATCCCCTATTAGCCATCTTTTTTTGTAGACTGAGAACAGTTTCCTTTCCCCAGAGGAAACATACTCCAACTCCTTGATCATCTTGGTTACCAGCTCTTGTAATGTTTTTTGAGATATTGTGACCACAACTGCAAAATGAGGCTGCACCTTAGCTCTATACAATTCAGTATTGCCCGTTTTATTTTCAACTCCTTTCCTAATAATCCCTAGCATGGAGTTTGCCCTTTTCACTGATGTCAGGCACGTAGTCAACACTTTCATCAAGCTCTTCACTACAACCCCAGTATCTCTTTCAGTCTCAGTCAGTTCAGAAGCATCAGCATGCATTTAAAATCAGAATTTTTTTGTTCCAGTATCCATCACCACCACACACTTACTAGCACTGAATCTAATTTGCCACATTGTTGCCCATTCACTCAGTTAAGAGAGATCCTCCTGTAGCTCTCCACAATCCACCCTGGTTTTCATTATCCTGCATAATCAGGTACCTTCTAACACAAGGGGTTGGCTTACATGTATTGAGAAACTTGATTTGTGAATGCAAATGCAGAAACACTGAGCTGCTCCATATAACTCTACCCTCTGAAAAGGAAACAACAGAGTTGGCAGACAAGTTTATACAGGTAACAAATAGTTACAAGCCAGATATATATGAACCCATTCTGTTTATTGTAGAGAGAAGGGATACAATTTGATATTCCTTCTATAAATGGTCTAGATAAGTAAGTATTTAAAAATCATTTTCTTAGTTCAATAAATAAAATGCTTTAAATATTTGGTGATTATTTGAACAACTGACCAATGTTTTCATTTGAGGGATTCATTTCATTTGAGGGCCTACCTTTCCTCAAAACAGGGGAGAAACAGCGAAGGGGCAGCCTGGATGTAAGCACTTGAAGCATTCGTTCTTTTTAAAAGCTCCCAAACCCCAAACTGTCCATACTCTAGTGAACAAAGACAGGTTTTCAGGGAGGAAACTGGGTGGCATTCACAGATAACATATCTGTGTCCCTCTTGACCTTGGCTGCTTTCCTCCTGTTTTGGAAGTTCTCTCCAGCCCTACTTCATTTCTGCCACCAAGCCCCATCCATCAGAAGACGGACACATTACTACAGGTGGAAATACACTCAGGCTGACATCTTAATGGCTAGGCTGAAAAATTCCCATGTTCTTTCATGTAATTGGAACACTCATGTTTTTAGGTTAAGGTTTTAAGGAAAGCAAAATGTAATTGCATGAACCCATTTGCCTTTTGCAACCAACCACCCTTCCCCACAAAAAAACCCAGCACCCAGTGAGTTAGTTCTTTGGCACAATTAGTACAATTTATTTTACATAGTCTAGAACAACAGTTTTCTTGTACTGTCACTACAGAGTATTACAACAGAAACTAGAAAGGATGAGGATTAGTTAACTGAAGATTATCTTCTTGGCAGTTTTCAAATCTTACATGCAGGAGAAATGTAAGAGAAGCAGCAAGAGTTCCTGAAGATGAACATTAAACCAAGATTTATTCTAGCCATAATAGACAGGGCATATTTTCAGTTAATATTCATCATGTTTAATGCAATGCTTCCAAGACCATGCTTCTGTAACAGTTATGCTTTGGCAGTCTACCCACAGGATTCTATTTAGGCTTGTCAAGAAACTAATAGAGTAGTTTTATTGCTGCTTTTCAGGTAGAAATGCTGCTTTAAACAGAGTAGAATTGATCCGTCTACCAGAACTTATTTATCCTGTAAAAATCATGATGAGAACATTCAGTGTTAAAATGGAGCAAGGGCAATTTTTCCTTTCTCCCTGTAGGCTACTGGAGACATAAGGGTAGGGACATTTCACACTATGGTATCCCTCTTCACAACTCCTGACCATGGATATGCTTATGGTTTCGAGTTCCACATCCTTTTTTAACTCCGACTACTCTCAAAGTCTCTATTAGCTCCATAAATGGGCTCCAATGATTGCTGAATTTATGGCTCATTGCAAGTACCAAGGAGAAAAGTAAGCCACAGGGACTATGCTTAAGTAGTTAGAATTGACTTATCAGCTACTGACATAACTAGATCAGAAGACAGAAAGATATGCAAGCAACACTAACACAATTCCTGGATAACAAGGAGGGTACTACTGGAAAATTTTAAACACCTCTTAGAAAATCCCTGTATTAGTATAGAAAAGATTCGTTCACACAGCAAGATCTTTGCATACACCCTGGAGTGTTGGATACGGTAACAAAAACTGACTCTTGGTCTTTAAATTGTATACTGTCAAATGTTACATGATACAAGCAATGCACATTTCAGAACAGTTTCAAAGGCAGCCTGCAATGTGATATGCAACTATGAAGAAGATTTAAGGCAACCAAAACATACACTGGGCAGATTTTCAAGATCCAAATACATTTCTGGAGTAACAACAAATTTAAGCAAGCTAAAAAATTTTCCAGGGTCACTCAAAAGACATACAGCAAAAAGTCATAAGCAGCCTACTTTCACAGGACTAAGGTCCCTCTAAAAAGTTTTACAGAAAAATAATTTCTATTAAATAGGTACATAATTATAGCTGTATAGCGATGAAACACAGTGCACTCCCTTTATACTAGATTGTTTGGGAAAAGGCAGGGTGTCAATGCTCCAGGTTCAGGTACTGTGAACTGTGCAAAATGTCTAATCAGGCTATTCACAGTATGAGCAGGGAACTCAGTATTTTGTGAAAGGACCTCAATAAACTTGCATAGATATGTGCACAAAATCAGCTTTCAGCTGTAAGATCAAATCAACATTCAATTATATTGTTTGCATTAGGGTAAACTTTCACAGGGTAAACTTTCATAGTTCTCTGACCTGAAAGGTATGATTCAAGGGCTACATACCAAATATCAAAAGTTGTATACTAAAAATAGTAACTCTCCAACTGTAGGCAACAGCAGACTATACTAAGTGCCCTGAACCGTCTTGTCAACATTTTCCTACATTCACTGAGCTGTACAACAAACCCCCATAACTACTGAAACATGGATAGACTCACCGGTTCTGCTCATTTCTTTGCTTGATTAACTGGATGAGTTCCTTGTCAAAATATTCTTCATCAGCCTCTTCCTTCCCTTCATCTCCATCGTGGGCTTCAACGTTGTCTTTGTGCAGCTGGCTAGAGATGTGCTTAGCATATGCTGACAAGCCCACCACTGTCACCTGACACACCTGGCACTCATGGTTGCTGTCCCTGGGAAAAGATGGAGATCGTGGACATTCAATTCTTCCCACAGGCATGGCAAACGTTGCTGCTCTGACTCAGTTTCCTCTGAACAGTTGTGGGTCAGTCACACACAAGGACTAGTAGCCCACACTGTAATTTTTTAAAACTTCACAAAATGTTATCACTTTTATCTTTAGTAGATTAGCTGATTTTGATGACTTCTTGGTAAGGTTTCAGATTTTTTTCCAACAATCAAGAGGTAAAAGACTTGGGGGATAATCAGTGTCAGCTGGAATTCTTCTTGGATTGTTGTACTCAAAACCTTGTCAGAGGAAACATGAGGGAAGAGATGGTGGCAGAGTGGAGGGCTTGCAGAGCTAGCAGAAGCTGCCCTGAAGCACCTCCATGGTGCCAGCTGCACTGAGAAAACCCAGTGACTGAGTCTAGTTTTAATCTCACTCTCAGCCTTCCCCCTCCAATGAAAGTCAGCAGAAGGGAGGGGAGAAAACACTCCTCCAACCAATCCTATTGAAGTGAAACTTGAACTGGGACAGCTGGCACAGTGGCCTGGAATTCAAAGACTCTCATGGCACAGCAAATGAAAGGAGGGAGTCTCCAGTTCACTGTACTTTATTTGGTTCAGAAGATGCATGTGAAGTCCACTCTCCACTTCGCAAAGGATTAGCCCTAAGGACACAAAATTATTTCAGTTGGAAGAAGCCAACAACTGTGTCAGACAAGTGGTGGCTCATACTCTGATTTCAGTGAAGACTGCCAGGGTTGCAATCTTTGCATTGTCTGAGCAGCCCACATGCAAAAATAAAGAAAGAGTGAACAGCAATTAATATATTCTGTAACAGTGTTATACAAGACTGTTAGCCAAGAAAGAAACTTCATTAACTGCTCCAGAGTGTAACGTCATACTTTTGACATTATGGCATGCTCCAGATTCTACTTAGACACTGGTTGCACTCAGATATCAAACTGAACTGGAGTTAAGGAAAAGCATACACAAATCTAGCTGGTTGCCAGGCTTGCACATGTATACTCACTCCTCCTCACTTCTTATGTGGAGAATCACAGTTAAAAACTGGAATAAGTTGCCTGCAGTGTAGAAATGCAGATGTGCACGCTAACCAGAGTTAGTTTCTCAACCACCCATGTGGATTCTAAGCATGGATTCAAACAGGGGTCCCCATCATTTTTGAGCCCATGGACACCTCTGGAATTGACACATGCTGGTAGGCACAACCACAAAACAGCTGCTGCAGAAGGTGGAGTCATACACAAAATGTCAAGGAGTGAGGTTATGTATAACACTAAAAGTAATTCTTCAACTATTGCAGGCAGAAGCTCTGCTTTGGATGCCATTTAAAATGAATATACTGTTTTGAAGTGTTTTCTTGCTTACACATAGCTTACCTTTAGTCACACAGTGAAAATCCTTGTGCTCCTACAGCTGGAGCAAGGCTTCAGACTTTGTTGAGCAGAGCAGCTGGAGCCACCCCTGTGCTTCACATTCACAAACTTTCTCTTTGTTCAAGACACATCTCCTCAACCCATATTGGCTTCCCATTGATAAGCTCTCTTAAGTTTGATAAGCTCACTATTTGGGAATCATTGTACTAAGAATGTCTATTTTTTTTTTTACACTTTTGATCATCTATTCAAGGAAAGGCCAACACATGTTTTAGGCATTTAACTTTACATCAAAGCTTCATGCCATTGTCTCTTTGTAATGTGGCTTTTAGTACAGCTGTGAAATTACTTGGATAGAAATATTTGCTAATGAAGTGTCAGAACTCCCCATCTCCGGGGTCACAATCATCTTCAGTATTTTGTGAAGAATTTCCATCAAAGGAAATGAGGTCTACGAATCTTCTTCCACCTCTGCAATTTTTTTAAAATGTGAAAGGCAAAACCACAGAAGAGATCCTTCACCCACTCACAAGGTATTAGACTAATGGTCTTCAGCCTGCTTTAGTAAGAGAGGCCAGCTGAATGTTAAATAAGGACTAAGGCTTTTTAAAGGGGCTTTCACTTGTACTTTCAGCCAAAATTTTAAATTAGTGAAGTATAATATAACTCTGAGAAACTCTGTTATGAACGCGTACTTAACAACACTGTGCTTTTATTTTATAGCTTTCATTTTCGGACCAAACCAAGCAGAAAATTGAAATAAAATTATATTTCAACCCCCCTCTCCCCTCAGCAGCAGATGGTGAAACTGCTTTATGGTACAGGATACCTGAAATGATGGCTACTACCAATCAAACAACATTAGCCACAGAACGAAAATTAGGTTGTATTCAGGTATCATATTAAGCTGACACTGTGCAGGAACTTCAGCTTGCTTCTGAACTTGCACATGTGCCACATTCCTGCCTCTCTCATCATGCAGAGGACAATCTGAATGCAGCCCACCTCAGAAGAGCAGAGATCTTTCTCATGTTATCTCATGGGTAGAGATGGGCATGATCCACATTACGATCGAAAAAAACCCACGATAATGGCGATCGCCTGATCGTGACCCGGCAGATCGTTATCGTCCATGGCCAACGATCCAGCGATCGGGAGGGGCCTGGATCGGGGCGATCGGGCTCAGATCGGGGATCCAGACACAGGCACCAGCAATCTATTCCCCTGGCAACGGAGCCAGGGGAATGCCTGAGCTCTGTTTGCCCTCCTTCTGTTGCCCTGGAAACCCGAATGGAAGCCCAGCTTTCCTTGATCAGCAGGGCTTCCTTCCAACCACGGAGCAGCAAAGCAGTCACAAGTTGGGAGAAGACACCCAGGGGAGGGAGGGGGAAGGGGGTGTTCTGTAGCCATGGGCACTCCAATCTCATCCCTGCAAACCCTGATAGGCAGCTCTGACGGCCAAACACAGACGGCCAAACACAAACACAGATGCCGCCGGCATTACCCACCATTCCTGTATCGCTGGGAACAGCGGGGCGCCCCTCCACTTTTGCCTCCATGTTCCACAATCCACAGATTGGGAACGGGAGATGCTTGGTGCGGGTCGTTAAATCAGGATTGTTGCCGGCGCCGATCCACGATCAGCTTGATCGTTAATTTTTTTTGGATCGTGCCCACCTCTACTCATGGGCATCCAATTAATTACACAAGTGAATTGCATTTGGATTTAGACAGAGAGGACTTCAAGCAAGAAAATAAGAGACCCTTTTAATAAGTAATGCAATATACAGTACTCTAATACCAATATACCAAAAGCTTAAGCATTGCAGTAATTATTAAGCTTTTGGTATATTGGCATTAGAATACTTCTACAGTAAGGATTCCTACAAATACAAATTGGGACATATCCTCTCCTGCTCAAATGCGAATGTTAAACAGAAGCGTAGCAAAAGAGAATGGGAGGTTGGGGGAACAGAATATAAAACCCCAAGAAAAACAAAGTAATCTGACTGACCATATAAAGCACCTAAACTGACAGACTCAGCAATTGCCAAAAAAAAAAAAGCAAAAAAACACCCTAAATCAGACAATGTAAAATATGATTCTAAAAATTATCTGGAATAAGCAAGGTCAAGTTACACTGCTAAAGTTAATGTTGATGACACTCTGGTGTCAGGGCAACCACTCCTCAGCTGTTCAGCATTGGAACAGATGGATTCTTAGTGCCAAATGCAAGGTCAGTCAGTAGTAAGACTGGATTCAAAGAGTGAACAAAGGCCCTACTTGGACCCAAAGAAGGCAAATGTGATTTTTGTCATTTGCTTCACGCATCTTACTTTAAGGCATTCAAGTTTATTTATTTAAAAGGTGCAGAAAGAAAAGGCACCTCTCTTCAACAGTTACCAGAACATTTTACGTTCATACTAGAACATTTTACATTACATTCACTCCACCTCTAGACATTGCACACACAGAAGGGACACTAAAGGTCCAGCTAGTCCCATTTCCTACCGATACCTCTAGGAAGCTCACAAATAGGCCATGACAGTTTGTCACAAGTCTCTAGTAATCAGAGGCACAACACCTCTGAATATGGAGGCTCCATTTTTAGCTACTGGGGCTGTAACAGACCTATTATGACCTATTCTATCCTCTATGCCCTTTTCCAATCCATTTTTAAAGTTGTCTATATGGATGCAAAAAAGGAAAGGCATTTAGTAGAGGATGATTTAGATCCATCGAACTTTGCATTGTGGAATACAGCACACTTCTCTCATGCTACTTTTGTAGGATGGTAGAGCGGGCAGGATCCAAACATCACACTTTTTTACAAGCAGAAGGCACTTCTGCTTATGCAAAGGAAGGCATTCTGACAATTCCCACTACAACCCCATCAATGCCACATCCCATGTCATTCCTGAAGGTTCCCACCAATAGTTTTTCAGAGAGCACAGGGGTGGGTGAGGGCAAGAAAAATCCAATCTAAAGCTTAATTTGTGATTAAGGGCTAGAATATTACAAACATATCTGTTCTATGATTCAATGAAGTACTGTTGTGCTTTTCAATCTATTTAATGATGTTGCAGAGGGGATCGGTTAGAAAGAAGGGTTTCTAATGGGTGTGCTGGATTCATTTGGACACGTTCAGTTCAATGCCCCCCCCCCCACTAGATGCAGCAGAATTTCAGTATTCTTCTACCATCTGGATATGAGTACACAACACTGAGGAACTGCTCTAGGCCAAATCTGGATTTTCACTCATCAAACTTGCATATGAGAACCAAATATTTATTTATGTGGGATATTGCTATGCCATTTCTTCAGAGCCCTGCTTTTTCCCACCGAGAAGGGAGTTAAGCACCAGATACCAACCCAGAAACAAATGGGCAGCCACTGTAAAGGTCTCAAAATTGGAGTGATGTTAAAAATTACTAACTTGCATGTTGCTGCATTCTGAAGTAGCTTAAGCATCAAAATTTTTATGGTTTTATTACATTATTTTATTTGATGGTAAGCCACCTTCTTGGATACCTTGATAGGAGAAAGGTGATACAGAGATATATTCATTAAAGATATTAATGTTTTACTTTTCGGGGATCTGAAGCAGTCCTGCAAAGGGTTGAATAAACATTCCAAATTCCTAAGCCATAATATCACGTTCAGGAACTTGTTGGAAATTTTTAAGCTGTACTTCAGTTTCCCTGGGCAAATGGGCTTGGTGCCTAAAAGACAATTCAGCAAGATTCAGGATGGGGAACTACCCATAACAGTATCATACCAATCCATATTATGTGCGTGCAAATGGTTAGCATTTTTGCAATCCCAGAAATACCAGTTCCACTGTTAATACAGGCCACTGTCCAAAGGAGAGCAAGTGCTATATTTTGCTATGACAAACCAAGTAACAAACAACTTGCATCCTTGGGAACGTGCATCCTTAACATGTTTCTAGAAAACATCATCCTCCATTAAAATGAAGTTACTAATCAGGCTCAAGCGTAATTTTGGGATGGCTGGTACAAGCATGTCATATGGGTCCTTACCCACACAGGATCTCATCTCTTCTATACAAACTCATGATCCATGAAAGAAAAGTTTCTGTTTTCATTCTGAAGTTACACTGGCCACATTTATGAAGATATACCACAACCCATACCCTTTTCTATTGTGCCCTATGAAAAACACCCTCCCCTTGCAAAGCTCTCTGATTATTTTGTGATGTCTTAGTTGGTGCTAAAGCAAAGTTTCTTAAATGGAGGATCAGTAAGGATAGAGGGGGCACACGTTTGATGTCCATTCAGTAATAAGAACAGAGCCCCCTAATTTTTCTAGGAATGAGATAGGGACTCATCACCTAATGGGACAGAATCACCTTCCTCCTCTTTCAAAGGCTGGGAGCTCACACTGCTGTGACCATTATTTGCTTTTATCTACTATCTAGATCACCTCAGAGTATTACCCAGAAAATGCACAGATCGGTTACCGCACACCAATAGCATGGCCTTAAGAACTCTAATAGGTTGAGTGGCCCCAAGGATGTTCAGTCCTAATACAGTCAAAGTTATTTCTGCTATAAAAGTGAATAAGCTTTCACTCCGTTTTTCAAAGCAAACTATTTCAGTACAATAACAATCATAAAGAGATAACATTATTTATTTACTTCATTTATACCCGATCTTTCTCCCTAACAGGGACCCAAGGTGGCTTACACAATTGTTCCCTCCTCCATTTTATCCTTACAACTACCCTGAGGTAGACTGAGAGTTTGTAATGGGCCCTGGGTCACCCAGTGAGCTTTCACAGCAGTGTGGAGATTCAAACCTAGTTTTCCCAGATCCTAGCCCAACATTCTAACCACTGCACCAAACTGGCTCTCTAAACATTCACAGAGAATAACTATTTGTCTATAGTGATTTTTAGCTGAACAACAGAAGTTCAGGTTTTGTGCAATGCTGTTCTATGAGCCGCTCTGACTTGTTTCCCAGCCCCTTCCCACACCTTTTCAGTTGCTTCTAATTAGTAGTTATTAACCACTAAGAACGCTCCAAATAGTAGGCTCCTTTGTATCCAAAGCATTTTAACAATATCCAAGTGGATGCCCATATCAAAGACCAAAAGATCAATCAAAGCCAAGAAGCGGGAGTATGACATCTTATCAGTATAAAAATGGAGATTGTCCAGAGGAGCCACCAAAGCCATCTCTGTCCCACAACAAGTTCTGAAGCGCAACTGAAGAGGATCACGAACAGATATGTTATCTAGAATACCTCAGAGTTTATTTATCATCACCCTCTTAAAACCCTTACAGCTTATTTCAGAGGATCTGGGATGCTCCCCTCTAACGTAATGCATTGATGATTTTTTTCAGATGAACCCTTACCTTAATCCTGCATGACTTTACCAGCAAAAAAGGGCAAGGGTCCTTCACAACAGGTAGAATATTATCAGCATTACTCAGGAAGAATATGCCAAAACTATTCATTAAAAATGATCCAGAAGGAGGTTCTAACATGTCTGTTAAATGAGTTACTACCAGTCAGATTTGTTTCAGGCAAAGAGGCAGGCTCATCATCAGAGCTGAAGATGGAAAAACAAGACCATACTGTTCATATAATCAAGAAAGTGCTCTCAAAACAAATGGTGACAGTTCAGTGATTGGGAGAAAGTAGAAAATGCTGTACACAGAAACATCTACAAGACAATCCTCTTCCTCAGAAACCGCTGGTAACCTTTTTTGGTTCGGAAATGTCAGATTATCTGCTGAGTTATGTCTCCTCCTTGCTGTTCTACCATTTCCCTTGTGCAGACAGCAAGGCACCAGAATAGGGGCCGTATAAAATGATTCATAGAGATGACCATTATTTTTAGTGACTGGATTAGTTATATTAAAAACAACAGGGATCAAATTCAGATTTTGATTAGATGATTTCTGATTTCATTACTCTTTTGAGCAGTAGGTATTCCTATGAAATCAAAAATAATCTGAAACCAATAGACTCAATTGCATATAAGTATGGACATCATTACAGATTCATGTTTTATATTTAGCTAATTATTTTAAGTGTCAGAGCAGAGTTCTAGTAACAGTTCTGAGAAACTCAGAAGGATAGTAGCATTCATAGTAATCTTTGGCAAATTTATTATGTAGCCATGAATAGCTTCTCATTTCAGCCGTAAGATTTTAGCTTTTTAAAAATCTTGTTAAACAATACTAAGCCATATTAAAAACCTTTCATTTAAGGAGAATTTGTTTCACACAGGACTATTTTGTTTTGAAACACTGCATCAAGTTGCATAAAGATGTAGTTGACACTGTTATAAGCATACCTTCCTTTCAAATTTTCAAGCTCCCTGTGGTGAAGCATACTTCTCATGTGCTCATCCATCTCCTAAAAAAGACGTATAAGCCATAAATAGTCAGAAAGCAGTGCATAGCACATTACCAAGCAATCAACATCTACAGATTAATTTCCTCTTCAGCCATAAGATGGGTTAGGCTGAATGCATGACTGGCCTAAGGTCACCCAGCAAGCTTTCATGGCAGAGCAGAGATTAAAACCTGGGTCTCCCAGATCCTAGTCCAGCACTTTCACCATTATAGCATACTGGCTTTCAGTTCTAATCTACTGCGCACATCAAATACACTTTCAAATACTTGATCATATCTCAGTTGTGATTATTATTATTATTATATAATATTTTATTTGAGCCAGTTTGTTTTGAGGACAAAAAGGTTAATTCCACAGAATTTCTTTTATTGAGAAAAATGGTATATTAACTTTGAAATGCTCCTTTTTTACCTTTTTTGAGCTGTATATGATGTGGCACAATATACATTTTCGTTCTCGAACCATAGTGAATACTTCGGAAAAATCTTACCCCACTCCTAGAAGCAGAAAGAAAGCCATTAACATTTCTTACAACTTTATAAAGAATGATTATAAATAATTTAGACAGAGCTCTAGTTGTTCAACACACCCTTCATTTCTTTAGCTCCTTTACCTCCATTCATATCTTTAGCTATAATTTGTTTTATAACAGCCTAATTGCACTGTACCTTTGATCAAATTCTTGCATTGTGAAAAAACATTTGTGTATCACATTTATCTGAAAAGATGAGCCTAACTGTCAGATAATCCCCCTTAAAATGGTTGCCCACAAAAGGTTTTCTTTTATTACTGTACATAACAGTAACTTGTATAAAGACTTGACAGCCCCTGTTTTCTTGATGGCACACAGAGAAAGCCTTAGTCTTCTTTTCAGGTAAACAGGTATTCAGTATTCAATTAAGGCAATATGCTGAAAACCTGAAATGCATAAGAGATCAAATTCTGATTCCACCTACAATAACCTTCCCACAAGTCACTGACACTGTGAAAATACCTACCCATTAACACGATAAAGGACAGAACATGTGACAACATGTTCAATGAGGACAAGAAAATAAGTAGATTCAAGACACCAAAATTCAGCAAGACCGGAAAAGCTGATACAGTAGAAAGACCAACAGACTGTGGCTGGAAAGAAAGTTCAACGGTTTGGGGTTTATTTGTCTTAGTTTATTTATTGAACTCTTATTGTTTTGATCTGTTTAAATCCACAGTAAAAATTAATAGCCACCCATGGGTCTAGATTGGTTGTCAGTCTGCCTTTAGTAATTTACAATTAGTTAAGCTTTACACATTACAGTAGTCCACAAAAACAAATTGTTACTTGGACTATTCAGCACTAAAGAAAACAATTCAATTTAATATTTTAAATTTGTGATACCGATGTTGAAACTCTGCACAGCACAACATGATTGAAAACACTTCAGTTTTTCCCCTGTCCTAATGAATAGTTGTTATTAACGAATCAAGTACATTGTTACAATTTTCATTTAGATATTTGTATTAATGTATATAATATTAATATAAGCATGTTAAAATATTTAAAATATTTACAGCAGGCCTTCTAGTATAACAGGCATGAATATGCATGAATTTCACAGAAAAGCAATGTAAGGCTGTTTGATCTCATCAGGCCCAACGTTTATCAGGAAAATAATTCTCTCTAGCTGCCAAAGCGTGAATTGTCATACTGTGGAAGAATGGAGATTGCAAGTTAAGATATAGTAGAATAACAATTAAGAGCATTAGCTATGAACAACACTTTCCTAGTCCTGATTTGTTTTTTGCCAGAGCAAATCATTACCCCCTTACCTTTATCACAGGGATTTCTAACAACAAATAGCCTACCTTACATTGGCTATTTTAAGGACTGCTGAGAGACTAGATGTGATATACTTTTAACAGTCTATAAAAACAATAAAATGTGCTATTACTATGAATAATAGAGAAAGTATTATTGGGCTGCACACCATCTTTGGGATTTGCATTACCTATCCTTAATTAATCAAAGGAAGTTGATCCTATGCTCTGCAGTAGTATGATAGAGGAGAAGTAAGAGCTGGGCTCGAGAACAAAAGAAACTTTGATTAGTTGTGTTAGAAGTTGTCTCCAACTCTGAGCCATGACAGCAGTCATTGCAAATTCTCTTTTAGAAGCTCATACCACAACTACAGGAGATGATAGTACCTAGACTCAAGGACACCATGAAGCCTTTTGAATGTAATCAAGGAAGAATATTAAGTTGCATGCTTCTTTAGCAAATTTAATCTATCATTTCAAACAAACCTTATTAATGTACAGTAAATAACAGGCAATGGGGTTGAGCCCAGGGTGGATTTGATTTAAATCAAACTGACTTAAATCACGATTTAAATCACTAGTCATTAAGGCTTGATTTAAATCATAGTTTTCTACATAAAGACTAATTCTTGCTGGTATAACTTTAATATGCAAGTAGATGCCTGCCTTACCGATAGGTAAAGGAACTTCATTAAAGTATTCCCAAACTGGGTCTCTTTTACGGCCTGCTGCCATTATAGGTTTTTTCCTCCAAGGAAAGAATGTGATAAACCTCAGGTCATACACACAAAAGATCCAAAGACTTGTGCAGTATTGTGCTCAAAAAGTTTCACTTTCATTTTGCACTGCTTGCCCCTCCCTCCTCACACTTAGTTTCTTCTTGTGCAGATCTATTCCACTCCAAACAGAAAAATATTGTTTCTATTCACTGAACTTCTTGAAACTTAGCACTGAAGGGGTTGATTCTGTCTTCATAGGTTTGTAGAACAATAGGATTAAGGTCTTTTTCTCAACTCTGTTCATGTTATAACATTTTTGCTGTGAAGAAGAGGCATGTGATCTCTGCTGAGCTGACACAAATTCAGTTTTGAGAACTGCAAAACCAAGCATCTGTGATAATATCTTGTAGGCAGAGAAACTGACCAATAATCTTACAAAAACCTCTGGAAGAGCATGACATTGTGAATGGATTAATGGAATTTATTTACCAAAAAAATTAAACATATACAGCCTTATTCTACATAATTAAAAACTAATCTTTATTTCATGATGGAATAACCTTTGGATGGTAATATATTTTCCTCAAAAAGCATTTTATTTAAAAAAATCCGATTTAAATCAAAAAAATCGATTTTTTTTTATTTTTTAAAAAAATCATTGATTTTTATCCACCCTGGTTGAACCCAAATGCTGTTTTCTGATTTCGTGTCACTTCAACCAGTGGTGGAGGTGAGGGATGATTTTTACAGACTCCCCCCCCCCCGCCTGCTGAGCTCCTCAAATCATGCTCCTCAGGAACCCACAATAATAGTGTGGGTGGTGTGAAGTGGAAGGGGGGAGTTCACAACAATATTACCCCCTCTACTAGAAGAAAAAGTTGGATTTCTGCTCATGTGCATGCTGTAAAACATTAACAATACGTATGCTCGAACATAATGTTTTCCAAGAAACAAAACAAACAAAAACAATGGACAAACACACTTCAAATGGGAAGCAAAACTGTGAAAGCTATTCAGCAGCCATTACGGTAACAGACTACAGAATCTGATTACAGAAATGCATACATTTACATGCATTCAGATCTTACACTTGACATGCTAAGTAGCAGTTAAATACAAGGACTGCAAGAGAGATGTGAGATATGACAGCAAATCCCCCTAAATACATACTCAAACGCTTCTAGAGCTTGGGGCTCGTATAAAGAGATTTAATAACAGCTATCAATAAACTACCAAAGAATGCATGCTAAAATTTACATTAGAAACACATTACTGGGAAAAACCTTTTTTCCAAGTAGACAGCTGTTAAACATCTGCTCAAGAAAAATACTCCTACATGATTAACATGACTGTCATCAGGATCATTATAAGCACATTTTTAAACTTCTGAAGATTATTTTAATGGAAAAAAGAACATGTAGGTATACTTAAGAAGCAGGGTGCTAACTCTTGGGCTGAATATTGTGGATGTCGTTGTGGGCCATGATTTGTTCTGCTTCGCAGTATTCTATCCTAGGATCACTTTGTAGTTTAAGGAATTAATCCTCTTCAATACATTTAGGATATTGCTCAAAATTGGCTCAGCACTTCTGGAATTCTGACACAAGTGCAAAAGGGAAGTAAAGCACTTAAAAGGGACAAAGAGGTCACTGGAGTAGGTATGACCTTTCACATCCGTTAGCACGCAAAATTAAAGTGACGTTTGCCAATCAGATCTAAAATTACATGCTTTGGTGAATTAGCATATCAGAGTAACTGTATGTGATGGCAGGGCCAGTTTAAGGCTTCTGCCACCTGTCCAATCAACCATAGCCACTTATGATTAAGTCTAAAAATACTGTCTGCATTCAGATGCTATTGGCTGTCACTATGAAAGACAAGAACAAGTTTCTTTTTGCAAAGCAATTGCTCAGACTGCAGTAAAAGAGGCAACAGGTTAGAGTACAGGTTCTCAGCCTCTCTTAGTGAGCCTTCTAAACCAAAGAAAAACATTCCAAAGGTCTCCATCAAAATACAAAACCTTGGCTGGAGGTATCCTCTCTACCAATGGGAAGACACATGAGACTTTAGTTAAAATATTTATCCAGGTTTTTAGCATCAAAGTCCATGAAACAGGCTAACAAAAAGCATAAAACATACTATTTTTATAACTGATATCGAATCAAGTTATTTTTTTAAAAAATCAATCAAGTCTTAATATAACAACACAGAAGAAACAAAGAAACCAAAACAACTAACAGGATTTGAGTCCAGTGGCACCTTAAGTGACCAAAAAGATTTTGAGGGCGTACACTTTCAAGAGTCAGAGCTCCCTTCTTCAGGCACCAAAGAACTAGCAGCAATTAAACACTACAATCTGAATTCAAAGGCCCTCTGGAACAAAGTAATTTCAGTTTGCCATCTGTAAGCAATAACAAGTGAGACAAGGTGGACCTTCTTTGGGATGACAATTCAAAAGATATGGTGCCACCTGTGAAAGTCTTAGAATGCTGTTCTAAGCAGTCACACCCTTCTAAGCCCAATGACCAGGGCAGACTGGCCATTTAACATACAGGGAAATTTCCTGGTGGGCCACTCCCCTAATGACCCATGAGCGCCTAGAAACAACCAAAGCCAAGCCCTAGCAACTCTGTCAGTGCCTTAGGCCACTTAGCTCATACCATTCATTGGTAATGTCTCAGGGACCTATCAGCTTAGCTTGTTCCCAACCTGTTCTCTCTTTCCAGTCTACTCCTGCCACTGACATCCATATGTAGCCACTCAGTGAAGGAACATACAACTATGAGAGGCTTCTGACTAGGCCAAAAAAACCCCGCTCTAGTTAACTATTTTAAAAACATTAACTTGTGCACAAAAAATACCCAGATCATTGATGGATTTGATAGCTATGCCAATTACAGAAACAAATCTGTTAACTGTTATTAAGAATCAAAAATATTTTAAATTACACTGATTTGTTGTCATTTCTAACAAAGTTAGAGAAAGAAATGTGAATCATTTCTAACAATGAAAGAAATGTGAATCATTCATTGGATAGTTCTTGGATAATTATTGGCAGAAGACTTAAAATTTACTCTGAAACATCAGGCTCAAGCTACAGACAGATAGATGCAAATTCAGTTCTTCACAGGATCTTTGCAGAGCAGAGAGCCAGGTCACATAGAAGAGGACATCCCCAATTACTTCAACAAGCCTCCAACTTCTTGTGAAAGGATGGAGACCTCCACATGGCACATGAAGGTTGTGGCACAAGTAAATGGGAAGTGCAGATACCCAAGAGGCATCTTTCAGAGAAGGCAAAAGGTATGAACCCCACACAGGAGCTAGCTTAGCGAATCACATGGTCAGGGCTGTCTGGTTTTCGTCTTATGGCTAGGATGGCTCCTCAAAGTGACATTAGCTCATCTGCTTCTTGAACTTGGATGAGATTTCGATTAATCAGAAAACCTTGTATCATTTCTGATACAGAACAATGTAGAGAATATTGTTCAGGTTCTCAACCTGGAACTCCTTTCAGTTGTTTCCTGTTATACCATTGTTTTAGTTAAAGAACATCTGGAAGTCAAAACATCATTTTGGAAGTAAACAAGTCACAGAGTAAATTCTGAAGTAAATAAAAGGTTCTGATTAAGAATGCAATTAATATTCTTTAGATATTTGAGAGGATTTGCCCGAAAAGTCTTTAAAGTAAATGTTTGATTAAATGGAATCTTGTTAGACTGCATAATAGAAACTAAATACAGTATTTAAAATTTGGTAGGAATTTCAAAAAGTTGGATGGCAAAGCAAATATCAGTCCCCAAAATATTGACTTCAAAAGCTTCAGTGGCAACAAGGAGACATGCATTTTCTCAACAAATATATGTCACTTCTTCAGAACACACCAAAACAATGCACTTTAACATGGGAAAATCTATTTTAAAATGCCTTAAAGGACATCTTAGGTTCACAATATTTGAAATACCCCAAATCCCTTTACCCTACTGTTATGACAACTAGAGAAGCTTGGAAGTATTTATGGATACTTTTGAAACTTGATCCTTTCACACATCTACTTAAGTATGTAGGGCAACCCTCACATTAAGACTGTTACTAGTACACACATGTGAAAAAGATGGGCCACGGCTGGAATTCACTCCCTAACTCAGCTAGTGGACATAAGACTCTTTTTAATTCTTTAATATCTCAAAGGAAAAGTTTTCATTACCTCCTATTGCAATCTGACAATATATGCAATTAAAATGCTGTCTTCAAAAATAATCTTTCTAAACCTCTTGATACCTTTTATTTTATTAATTCATTGGAATTTTTTTTAAATGCTTATATATTTATGTTTTTATTTATACAGGGACTGTATGTAGCCGAATCCAAATGATCCAGCAAATTAGGATACAATATCCAATTTTCACACTGCTACGAATTGTGTAAAATTACTAAACAAAATTAGATCTAAGATTAGAGTGAATTAAAGCAAAATATTGTTTTTTATTTATGTTTTTATTTATATAGGGACTGCATGTAGCAGAATCCAAATGATCCAGAGAATTAGGATACAATATCCAACTTTCACACTGCTACGAATTGTGTAAAATTACTAAACAAAATTAGATCTAAGATTAGAGTGAATTAAAGCAAAATATTGCTCCAAGTCTACTGGACATTAGCCAGGCTTTATAAATTGACTTTTCATAACACAACTTGGAAATACCAAATTGCAGGTATTTACTAGTAACATTCATATATTGTAGTTCTGTCTGGGAGTTTGGCTCTTTTGGTATTTGATTACAGAACATATTAATTTTATTTAGGCTTCGCATTTGAATTCTTTACAGTAATCCTCCTTCTCAGCAGCTCTCTCAATTCATGGAACCTGCACTCAACTCCAGAAACTGTGTGTGCTGAGAGCACTAACATACTTAGCCTTCAAGCTTAGAATTTAACAATTTCACCAGTTTAGAGAAATGAATGATCTCCCTGACTATGCTACAAAAGATTAAGTTACACTTGCTTATCAAGAAAGAGATCATAAATACTAGAATATACGGGAACGTTTTCTGGAACTCTATGAACACTGTAACACAGATTACTATTGCTTACTCGCTCTCTCTTTCCCTTTACTTCTATTACTGCTCTTCTTCAAATTTTTATATATTTTCTTATTCTAAGTAGGTTGTTGCACTAGGGTGAGCAAGCAGGAGGATTTGGAGGGAATGTTACTGTTGTATCAGTTATTTGAAAAGGAAAAAAAAGAACACTAATCAACACCTTCATAAAAATGGGGAAACTGTTCATAAAAGAAGCATGCAAACATCTTTGAATAAGACATACTAAATAGTCACCCACAGATTAAGTTATAATGAACATTACTTAAGGTATATTTTTAGAAGATTAGAAAAACAGTTAATATTTTATGTAATCATATCACCTTTGAACACAGACATCAGGTTATTACTGTATTAAAAATTTAGATTTATGACACTAAAATAGCTCAGAACTTGCACTATAATTTTATCTATGAAAATAAAAACTAGTACTGTTTAAGTTAATTAAGCTGAACCAAGAGTTACTCTTTAGGTTTGTTCTCTGTGGACTACCACAATGGATAGTACATATTCTACGTGGAAGGACATTTGCCATGCTTCCAGATTACAGTCAGCTACAATCCCTTATGCAAATCTAAGGGGGGAAACTGCACACACCACCACAAGTTTCTGGGAAGTTTCTACTGCAGTCCCACTTGCATTGTTAAAGGCTGGTTTTTGATTTCACTTTTAGAATAAAGACAAGATTGTGTTTTCAGCAGTGATCAAATATATCAAAGGAATGCATAGCTGTCCAATAATTTCCCATATATTTTCCCATTGCAATCTCAGAACCACTTGAAAATGCTTCAAGAACCACTGCAATCATTAGGTTGCAATTTAAAGACCACTGGCATGGGAACACTACCACCTTTATCTCTCTTTATCATCTCTTTTGGATAATCCCCATTGCAGCTCGCTGATGCCTCTCCAGTGTTAAGAGTTGCAAAAATGAAGAGTTTTCTCTTGTATTCTCAAAATGCTGGCAAGAAAACATGGAATTTCTAAATTGGGCACTTCCCTTATAATCGGGTGTTTTTTGTGCGTGTGACCTGTTTAGCCCATAAAACAATTGTGTTCCAAGAATACAACAAAAATAAGAAATCACACACACTTTGTGGGTCACACTCCACTCCAGGACTATGTACTTCAACATACCTACAAGCTACCTAAAATGGTTCCCCTCCCCCATCCCATCACCATAAAGTTCTCCTTTCAATACTGGAGAAAGCCAAGACCTTAAACAGACCTCAAACTGAGTCTAACATCCTGAAATACACCGGTACTGAAACTCAACCTAGCACTTCCACCCCAGACCCGAACGGGAGCAACAGTCCACCTTTCAGAGCTCAGAAGCCGTACCCTCTACACTCCACAGCGCTGAAGCAGCCCACAAGCCCATCACCAAACAAGATGGACCGAACAGGCCCCCTCCACCATCACAACCGCTTCCTTCCCCAGAGACTTGCTGAAGACGACCCAAAAGAGAACCGCGCTACAGCACGGAAAGCAACTATTTCCATTTGGCCAATCAAACGACCAAATTCTATCCAGCATTGCACGCTGGGAATAGTAGTTTTTATATCTCAGCAACCGGTTTGCTTGCGTCATTGAAACAGGAAACGAACTCTGCGGCTTGTGCAAGGCGTGACGCGATGCATTGTGGGCGTTGTAGTTTCAATAACTAGGTTTGCACGCTTATCTCTGAAAGCAGAATAGGCACGTTATTCAGTTGTAGCAAAACCCATCAGAAACCTCTTGAAGTCTAACATTTATTTTAGCAAATGCGTATACTCCAATAAATCGTTGAAATGCCACGAGACTTTTTTTTTGTTTCTGCCAGGGATTAAATCCTATTGAACACAATGTTGCAGAGAAGTTAGCCGTGTTAGTCTGTGGTAGCAAAATCAAAAAGAGTCCAGTAGCACCTTTAAGACTAACCAATTTTATTTTAGCATAAGCTTTCGAGAATCAAGTTCTCTTCATCAGATGCCTGATACAGAGACTGGTCAAACACAGAAGAGCAAGAGAGGGAAGAGGCAATTGGGGGGGAGGGAGGGGGAGGGAGCAATCAAAACATTCCTTTGCTAGTATATGTAAACATCTCCTTTTGGTGTGTGTATCAGTTGGCTTCAAAGGAGTTTGCCCTGTTAGTTTGTAGAAGCCAAACAGCAAGACTATCCAATTCCAATGCAGTATGGGCCTTCGGTAACCACGGCTCTCCCTGCCAGATGCATCTGACAAAGAGATCTGTGGTTCCCGAAAGCCCACGCCAGGTACCACTGAGCTCCCCCAGACCCTACCTCTGTAAAGGAAATCTGTTACCTGTGGTAATGTGATAATGTAATGTAATGTGATAATGTAATGTAATGTGATAATGTAATCACATTACCACAGGTAACAGATTTCCTTTACAGAGGTGGGGTCTGGGGGAGCTCAGTGGTACCTGGCGTGGGCTTTCGGGAACCACAGATCTCTTTGTCAGATGCATCTGGCAGGGAGAGCCCTGGTTACCGAAGGCCCATACTGCATTGGAATTGGATGGTCTAGCTGTTTGGCTTCTACAAACTAACAGGGCAAACTCCTTTGAAGCCAACTGATACACACACCAAAAGGAGATGTTTACATATACTAGCAAAGGAATGTTTTGATTGCTCCCTCCCCCTCCCGCCCCCCCTAATTGCCTCTTCCCTCTCTTGCTCTTCTGTGTTTGACCAGTCTCTGTATCAGGCATCTGATGAAGAGAACTTGATTCTCAAAAGCTTATGCTAAAATAAAATTGGTTAGTCTTAAAGGTGCTACTGGACTCTTTTTGATTGAACACAATGTGAATCACTTTCCAGTAAATATGCAAATAATTGGCCTTTAATTCTGCACTTTTAGACACGTTAACTTAAAAAAACCAAATTGAATATAGTGGGAGAGTTTGGAGTAGAAATGTCTAGAAATGGCCTGAAAAAAATGTCTAGGAATGGCCTGACCAGAAGAAAACAAACAATAAATAGCAAGAGTGCTGTTCCTGCAATATTGACACAGGATGATAGCTAGAAGTGCCAGACTAGTGGTAAAGCGGAAGTTGTTCCTATATTTCCGAATAGATAAACATCAATGCATAGAATCCTGTTTGAAAAGTTGCAAAAACCTGCAGAACTGGTTGGACTACAGAATACTGGAGGAGACAAAATACATGCACCACATCCTGTGGTAACTTCGCTATGCACAGCCTTGGTCATGCCTATCTATTTGCAGCAAAGAAGTAAATCCCTTATTATTCAATGGAGCTAGCTCTCAGAAGAGAGTATTTAGAATTATAACCACTGATTTGGAAGTTCAGGTCATTTTTTCTGCTGTTTTCTTACTTCCAAATTTCCTTTCACACTTCCTCCAAACACTTGCACTTTGGGCTGCTTATTGGCAAGTGTCTGCATTTTGATAGAATTTAAGGTGCTCTGCAGCCATTTTTCACATTTCTTCTAAGATTATGACAGATTATTGTTTTTCATACTGCCACAACTAGCCCCATGCATTTTAAGCAAACACCAGAAGAGACAACATTTGCCATTGATATTATTAACTGCAATGGTTCTTGAGGTTCCCAGAAATACAAGTGATCTCCAGACTACTTAGGTAACTAACCCTGGAGAAAATGACTGCTTTAGAGGGTGGACTCTATGGCATTATACCCTGCTGAGGTCCTTTTCCAGGCTCCATCCCCAAATCATCAGGAATTTCCCAACCTGTATTTGGCAACCCTGCTAGGCTTACTAGTTGCCCACCGATAGTGGGCAATCTCCTGGGGGTTTGCTGGGGTGCAGCAAATCCTCTGGCAATCACTCGCCACTGGCAGGCAACCATGGAAAGCGCTCACCAGGCACACTTCCAGTAGTGTTGCCAAGTCTCTATACCCTCCCTGGGAGGGGGAGGGGAAACTTGGCACTTACCTCATGTAGGAAGTGAGGTCTCCTTTGCATGTGCATGCTCCGGCACCTGCGCAATGACATCACCGACAGAAGTGACGTCGTCACACCGGCCATGGGAGTGCTCCCATGCTCCATGTGGGGCCAATTCGGCCTGTTTGGATCCCAAATCGGCCCCAAACAAAACGCAGGAATGCTCCTGCGGCCAGTGCAATGACGTCACTTCTGGCGATGACATTGTCATGTCCCTTAGGAGCATGGACACAGCACACGTTCCTGGGGTGCCTGCCAATGGCGAGCAACCTCTGGGAGCTTGCCACCTCCTACTGACCACTGGCAGGTTGGCGGGCAAGGTGGCAAACCCCTGGGAGTTTGCCTGCCACTGGCGGGTACCTGGAAACCCTAGCTCCCAGGGGTGTGATGTCACTTCATTACACTGGCTGTGAACATGCTCCTGTGCTTTGTTGGGGCCAATTTTGGACCCAAATGGGTCAGAATTAGCCCCATGCTAAGCACAGGGGCACACCTATGCAGGCATGATGACATCACTTCCCGGACGTCATCATGCCTCTCTGGAATTGCATGGATGCCTCAGAGGGTAAGTCCCAGGTCCCCCACATCCCACTGGAGACCTGGAAACCCTAAACCCTGCAGAGGCAGGCAATGGCAAACCACCTCTGTCAGTTGCTTGTTTTGAAAACACCAGCAGGGGTTGCTATAAGTTGTCTGTGATTTGACAGCACTTTACACACTCACATCTCATACACAGTGGTTCCCAACCCATCTTCACTGCAGAAAAAAGGCGTACCTGTCTCATAACTAGACATGTCAAGTGTCTGCTTCAGGTGAACAATCTCCTGGGAAAGGGCTTTCTCACCTGCCTCACATCTTGAGCTGGTGGGAAAAATGGTGAGGGATGGAAATCTTCCAGTTTAAATGCTACATCTGGGGCTGATTATTTAGGAATCTGCTTCATTAGGCATCAGCCTCATTGAGACCTTGTTGTTTCTGGTTGAAACCAGAAGTGATGTCATCAGGATCCCTGTGGAGTGTGCGCACGCCATTTTGCCACATGCTCCAACAACCTCCCTACATCTCCCACCCTGCTGGCCCGGTGAGCAATGGCAGGGGAGTGGTAGCTGTCAGTGGGGGATCAGATGATGTTCTAGAAGGTCTACAGGGATGATCCTCAAGCTCCAGAAGATGCCAGGCTGTACTTATTTTCCTTTTATAAGATATGCTTATTTTCCTTTTATAAATATTACAGTTTTTAACAGATTCAAGTTCTCTTATTTCAAGTCCAACTTGTGAAGGCATGAAAGCCGTGAAGTCTTGCTCCTAAAGGAAAGATTTGCCAAGATTTTTCCTGCTTTCCCACAGCATTATAGTGAATTCTAGAGCTGACAGCTCTAGGTTGTGAAATCCCTGGAGATTTGGGGATGGAGTAGGGATACCCAGAGCATCCTGTCATGTTGCTTGCTGGTGCCTTGAGCCCTGGTGAGAGGAAATGGTGGGGTGGAATGTGTGCCAGCATTGTGCTGGCATGCTTACATCACCTCTGGTGAAAACTGGAAGTGACATGGAGGTTTTATGCAAATGCTAGAGCATCTGCTATGTTGCTTCTGATTTTCACCGGAAGTGACATAAGCATCTCAACACTGCACTAATATGCCAGGTTGGCAAATTTATTAATTGCTCCAAAATTTTGGGAAAGGTCACAACAAAGCCTGGAACCTGGAAAGTTTGACTTTTTCCAGTCACTTCCTAACAATGGCCATTTCTCTCACAGTGGATGGCCATTTTCTCCATCTGCCCTAGAGTTGCCAACTCTGGTTGGGAAGTTCCTGGAGATCTGAGGAGAGTAGGGTTTGGGGACAGGAAGGACCCCAGCAGAGATGTGATGCCATAGAGTCTGCTGTCCAAAGCAGCCATTTTTTTCCTGTGGAATTGATCTCTGTTGTCTGGGGATCAGTTGTAATTCCACTTGGAGATTGGAAACATTACCTTGCCCTAAGTAACTTTATATATATATTTCAATTGGCAACTTATTATTGCTACATTGCTATAAGATTATAACAATGTGTAAAAGCTTCTCTAACTTCCTAGCTTTTGTTTTTAAAAAACTGAGCCTCTAGTACCTTTTGTTGCAGAGATAAAGAGAAAAGCATATCTACAGACATACTTTTTTTTAAGAATGAAAGCTGAGAATTCAGAGATGATGCTATGGAATATGCTGATATTAAATTGACAATTTTTTTTAAATGAAAAGTCTTGGTTGTGTGTGGGGTAACGATTGCCTAGAGATGCCGGAAGGCAGCCTGGTATCCACAGGGCTTTGAGGGCAAGACAACAAGTGGAAATGACATTGAACTACATACTGATGTTACATTCGGGCAGATTTCTTGGACAGGACATCAGCACATCAGACAATGCTCTAGAAACTCTTAAGGTTCAGGTTTTTGCCTGAACGTGTTGTTGGCACGTAGGCTGACATAATGTCCACCCCCCTACTCTTTTCCCTCCAAGCCTGAGAGACAGGACAGGTGGAAGGGCCCTTTGGCATAGGATTGTGGGTTGGGAGATAGGGTTGCCAGGGTTGCCAACCCCATCTTGGGAGATTCCTGAAGATTTAGGGGTGGAGTCTGGGGAGACACCTCAACGGGGTACAATGCCAGAGTCCACCCTCCAAAGCAACCATTTTCTCCAGAACTGATCTGTAGTCTAGGTATCAGTTGTAATTCTGGGAGGTCTCCAGGACCCACCTGGAGGTCGGCAAGCCTACTTTAGCAAGAGATTGTCCGCCAGAAATGACCACTGCCAGGACATGGAAACTATGGGGAAACCTGACACAGAGAAGTCCTGTTGCCAGTTGTACAGCCGCATGTAGCCATCTCTGGCTAACCAATGGCTCTATAATATGTCTTAATGGTGTAGCTGTTCTCTAATGATCTTCTAGTGATCATTCTATAATGGAAATTATCTGTAATATTTATGTGCTCCTGGAATGATTTGCCATAATGTAATAAAATTTGTTTCTTTAAATAACAATTACAATACATAACGAAGCTCAAGACAACGCATCTACCTGGACTGAATCCAGACATAAGCTTCCTGTCTCATTACCAATGCTAATTTTTCCACACTCGCTACCCCTCAGCATACCCCACCCTATTCAATCACACCTGCCATTGTCATTCACCGGCTATTATCATTAGGCTTCTATAATCACTCCTCTCTCCAAGATATAAGGTCAGATGGATTCACATGCTAGCTGTATCTGAAGAAGTGAGCTGCGGCTCATGAAAGCTCATACCCTACCACAAATGTTGTTAGCCTTATAGGTGCTACTGGTGTCTTGTTCTTTTCTACAATTACAACACAGCAAATCAATTTGGTATATTTTATATTTTTATTCTTGTCTCTCATTATTTAAAACTAGGTAAGTCATATGCGCAAACTGAATCAAACTGATACGTCGGTCAGCAAACAGTAAAAACTGAACCCTCTTAATTTTTTTTGAACGGTACCCGCTCCCCTCCGCGCAACTAAACCCAGCAGGGATAAGTCGTTCAAGTAACCAACGAATATATATAGTGGTGGAAATATCTCTAAGACTGACGTCTCTTCTGGCCTATTGTAGCCCTCGCTTTTATAGTTTAAGCCAATACCAAAAAACTGGGTGGGAAGGTGGGTGGCGGGGAGTATCAGGAGTACAAACATGAATCAAAATGTTCTGAGAAAAAAGGCGGAGCCGAATCTTGACCGGCGTTGACTTTCTCCAATTACAATGAACGGTTCTTGCACAAGTTACCAATGTGTTGCGACTGCGAGAGGCTGGGTTGGTGGCTGAAGAAAACTGAAGGGAAAACGTTGCCGGAAACTGGCCAGGGTGGCGGTGTCCGGTCAAAGGGGATCCGAAGGCTGAGCGATTTGTGGGGGAAAGGGCTGAACTGTGGTGTTTGTGTGCGGAAGGTGTGCGACGGGTGAGTCGCCGAAGGGAAGGAAGGGCCAACTGAGTGCTGGGAGATCCGGGGTGGTGGTGAGGGAAGTGGAGGGCTTTGGCGGTGGGGTGAGGCGGAGCGCGGGGGGAAGCGCCCGAGTGGGGCTGCTCTGAGGGGGCGGCTGGGCGGGGTCTGAGTGCCAGGCAGGCTCAAGGAGACGGGGAAGAGGAGGCGCCGCGTTCTTCTTCATCTCAGGAAGTAAGGTGAGCCTCGCCAGCTCGGGCTACAAGGATATCTGGTTTGGCATCCTGTTTCCGACGGAGGCCTCCCAGATGTTTCCAGCAAGCGCTCAAGGCTGGCGTACAGGAATGCTGCGGAGGGGATATAAACCCCGTCAGAGCAGCCATTCATGCCGTTCCAGATCTGCTTTTACACGAGGAAGATGGTGATTCTGGCATTGTAAGGGAGATATACTGGATTCTTATTGTTTTGTGATTTTTCCACGGCGGAGATATGGGTATAGAACAAGGGGAAAGGAGTTTTGCCGTCTTCGCAGTTTTGTTCAAAATGAAGTGGCTAAATGTAAAACTTGATCACAGTAGAGTGGGTCTTCATCCAGTGACTGCCTTTTCCAGTTGTTTTATTTATGGGTAAGGGGCTCACACATTGCTGTTTTTGTAGACTAGGTACATGAAAGAACCGCACTTCTGTGATCGTTCATGTAAGAAATGCTTGGTGTATAGATTTAAATTATTGGGGTGGGAGGGTGTGCTCTGGTTCTAGAGGATGCCCTTTTTTGAGGTCCTTCTCTTTGGCTGTGACTTTTTTAAGGGAATTATTTATTTATTTATTTTCGATTTATACCCAGTCCTCCCCACAAATGGGCTCAGGGCAGCTAACAACATTAAAAATACATTAAAATCACAAAAACATAAAATAAACAATAATTTTTTAAAAATCATTAAAATAGTCCAGGAGCAGGCTATTTAGACAAATATTGGGAATCCGTATACGGGCATAGCAGATGGCCAAGGGCAGCCCCAGAAGAATTACACTAGTAATAAATCCCAGGATAAGAATTATTCTGACCATATCCTTGAAATACTTTATTGTCTTAAAAATGATAGCTTTAACTTCCTAAAGATTAAATCACAATTCAGCTATTATTGCATCAGCTCTAATCATGAAGTCAAACAATCATTTCTTTAAATATATCTGGAGCACAAAACCCGTCAGGAAGCAGTTGAGCCTTTGGATGACCAAACAATGAAAGGAATGGTAAAGGAAGATGAAGAGATGGCAGAGAAGCTTAATGAGTTCTTTGCATCTGTGTTCACTGTGCGAAGTGTGGGGCATGTACCCATGCCACAGCCACAATTCTCAGGAAGGGATAATGAAGATCTTAGTCAAATTGAGGTGATAAGACATTAAGCTCTAGAACTATTGGGGAAATTAAAAACTAATCATTTTCCAGGGCCTAATGGCAGAGAGCCAAGTGTTCTTAGGGAACTCGAATGTGACATTGTTGATCTACTAACCAGTATATCTACCTTGTCAGTAAAATCAGCCACTATAGTAGAAGACTGAATAATTTGTATATTAAAGAATTTGTACACTACATTTCCATGTGTTCAAGGTTTTAAATGTTACATCAATTCTTAAAAAGGGGCCCAGAGGGGAAACAGAAAATTCCAGGCAAGTTTGCCTAACATCCATCCCAGGCGAACTTAGTAGAAAATGTAATCAAAGATACAATTATTAGCCACATAGAAGGAACAAAGCCTGCCAAGGGGAAATCAGCATGGCTTCTGCAAAGGGAATTCCCATCTCACCAACCTTTTGGAGTTCTTTGAAAAAGTGAACAAACTTGTAGATAATGGTGACCTGGTAGACATTAAATGCTTGGACAGTCAAAGGACTTTTGACAAGATACCTCACCAAAGACTCCTGAGTAATCTTAGCAGTCATGGGATATGGATTAAAATTGATTAAATGACAGGAAGCAAAGAGTAGGAATAAAATAGTTGTCTCATTGGGCCTGTGCTATTTAATTTGTTCATAAATGATCTGGAAGGGGTGTGTGAACAGTGTAATGGACAAGTTTGCAAAATACACAACCTTATTCAGGATGGTGAAAGCCAAGGGTGACCATGAAGAGCTCCTGGAGGATCTCCACAAATTGAGTAAGTGGGCAACAGTGTGGCAAATGGTCAAGGAAAGTAAGTGTAAGGTGATGCCCATGGAAATAAAAAACCCAATTCATACTAACAAGTTTATACTAGTAACTAGTGACCAAGCCCATTTTTAAAATAATGGAGCTAAAAACCCCTCCTGTGCTCTTCAGTGGGTCGTTTTCAGACAATTTGGGGTGCAGGAATGCTGCTGGGGTGGCGTGACGGGCACTAGAGTGCTCCTGCACTCTATAGCAGGCTAATTTTGGCCCCAAATGGGCCTGATACAGCCTCGAATGGGCTGAAATGGCCCGCTGCAGAGTGCAGAAGCACACCAGGGCCCAATATGCTGCCCTGGCCTGCTTGTGGGCGCCAGCATGCCGGGCCTTACCGCTGCTGCGGCTCCTGCTGCAGGGACTTGGGAGGGTTGCACTGGTGCGCCAGGTCTCACTATAGCTTCTGTGGCTGCAGCAGCACAACCTTCCTAAGGTCCCAAGGAGGCTGCTGCAGCAATGAAAAAGGACAATGCAGAGGTGCGGCCCACCCAGCTGCTGCGCCGGGCCTTCCCGGGCCTCCAGAAGGTCTGAGGTGTCAAACCTTCCTATCACTGGGCCAAGCCTTCCCAGGCCTCTAGAGGCCCTAAGGAGGCAGTGGGAAGGCAAACAGTGTTGCCGCTGATTCAATTCTTATCCCAGGGAAAAAGTGAGTTGTCAGCAACATGGTTTGCCTTTTATGTCTTAGAATGAGGTCTGAACTTGTTGTGATTGAGAGGAGAAAAGATCTTGGAATTGTAGTAGCTCCAGTGTGCCAAAGCAGTGAATAGGCAAACTCTATGTTGGGGATTATTAGGAAATGGATTGAAAATAAAACATTGAATATTATAATGCCCCTATATAGGTCAATAGTGTAACTTCATTTGGAATACTTTATGTAGTTTTTGTCACTGTATCTCTTAAAGGACATTGCAGAGCTGGAAAAAAGTACAGAAGAGCGCAGCTAAGATGATTAAGGGGTTGGGGCACCTTTACTATGAGGAAAGGCTGAACAGTCTTGGCCTTTTCAAATAGAGACAATTAAGAGAGGGACATGATAGAAGTTTATAAAATTACACACAGGTAGAAAGAGCGAACAGACAGAACTTTTTCTTCGTCTTCCAAAATACTAGAACTCAAGGCATCCAGTGAAGTTAATGGGTGATACATTCAGGATGGACAAAAAGAAATACTTCTTTACTCTTATCCAAACACCCAACACGCCCTGGCTTTCTATCCACCATTTGCCAAAGGTATACCATCTCGGATGACCTGTTAGGGGTCTCAGTCAACAACCTCCCACTGACTTGAGTGGATCTACAAGTCAGATGCAGTGATGGATCAGCTATCAATATTAAAATCTAAGGCAGCTCCTTGGTATAAACTAATCAAATTTGACCATTTAAGATCTCCCTACCTAGCCAGTATTTCTCATTATAACCTCAGAGTCTTTCACTGCTCTGCACTTTCAGATGATGCAAACAGCTCTTTTGGCGGCGTTATTCTCACATCCCTATGGAACATCGCACCTGCATTTGTAGATTACCTACAGTGGAGAACCTTTCCCGCTACCTACTTTATTGTCCATTATATAGTGTACCCAGAGCTAAATTCTTGGCCAGAATCCTATCAGTCACAAACACATACTCTGAAATTGAGAAGATTGTGTTTTTGTTATCTGACATTGATAATCATGTTTCCTATAGACACATTATATGTCTACAATGTAAGAGTTCTTTTTCTCAGTATTCCCCCAAATTTCTCAATTTTTCCATTGGAAAAAAAGTCCAAAGCCTTTTTGATGCTGTTCTTTTTGAGTATAAAAAACCTTTAGGGACCTTAGAAAACATTTTACTTGTGGTAAAAGAAAATATCTTGGTTGTCTTTTTTAATGGTCCCTCAAATTTTCTATCAGAATTTTTAAAACAATATCCTTGGGGAGGGTCCTCTCTAATTTTTCCAGGTTTTTTTCCTGGTCTTCACATCTCTACACTCAGTTGTGACTCCCAAAAAGCTGCTCCTGTGTCATAAACATATGATTTTGATCATATGTACCCTAGTTATACATATATATTCTAATAAAATTTGTACAACCTTTTATGTAGTTTGTTGGCAAAGTTACAAAAAACTCAGATATGAGAGTAGTTGGAAAAGATAGATTAATAATTCTTTAATTGCTAGACTGGACCACTTATCTGTTAATGTATCTTTTAAACATCCTATAAAAATTTGTACAGGAGCACAATAACATCATATTTGGCCCTAGCAAGATACTGCATGATTAAAAATGTGTACAATCAGCTAAATCTCAAACCAATCACATGTTTGTATTGTGACATATAAAAGATCTTATAGATAGCAAATGTCATTTAGTATAAACAGATGTCATTAAGATAAGAAAATTTTGGTGAAAGAAATCATGAAAAGATATAGGTGAGAAATGTATATATGTCTGTATGACAATGGAAATTCCAATGCATTTCATAATAGAATTAAGTATGATCTGATTTTAAATCATTCGTAGCTTTAATTGAGAAATGTTAAGAGATTTACTTTTTATTGCATTAATATGTTCATCAGTTATTGGATTCATTTTAATAAGCGTTTTTATTTTAGTTTCTTGCTTAATTAAAAAGATTAGAGTTTATTTTAATAAATATTAAACTTTAAAGAAAATATGTATGTATCTTGATAGGAAAGAGTGAAACAGGAAGAATCCTTTTACAAGTTATGTACACTGAGAAGCAGTTTTTCTAAAGAGAAAAATCTGTTTTCAGACCTCATCTGAAGCTAAAAGCTTACCTAGAATCAGTCAGTTATACTTAAAGATTCTTCTAAGCAGGAGTTTGACATGGTGCAAATGGCTGCAGTTGGGAAAAAAACAAACAAACAGGAATGCTCTCAAACAGGATTGTTTTCCTCCCAGACGCAGAGCTTTTTTCATTCCAGATATCAATATGCATATGAATGAACACTCAGGGCTTCAATAGCAAAGTCCCTGTTAATATTGTTTTGGGATGGCTTGTTCAAATATTTCTGTTCCTCCATTCTCTAAGGATTCAGGTTGTCTTGTATGGCAGTACCAGGTGGCAAAAAAGTCAAAGTAACATCATTCTGCTACTACAAAATTCTAGGCTGCCACTCTTGTCCACAGTTCGGTATGCTCTGTGCCTCCCAAGAAGGCTCTCCGAAGTAAAGTTTTACATGCTGTACAAAAAATTCAGTGATACCTTCTGTACCTCTGCAGGCAGGCAATTCAGGAACATTGGAGTGGTTACTGGAAATGCTCTTCCTTGAGATGACATAGAATGCACTAGCCTGAGAGGAAGTATAATAAGGAGGCAGTTGTATACGAAGTGGAGTTGTTATAAGTGAAGTTATAAGTTGTATAAGAAGTGGAGTTGGCACATGAGAGTGTAATGGGGACCTAGAAGCAAATAGGTAATCAGTGCAGAAAGGGGCCCTTTAAAGTTTCCCCGAAGCTTCCCGAAGCAACCAGAATGTTTCGGGGAAGCTTTGATTTGGGATTTCCGAATCAGGGCCACCATGCTGGCCCCGATTCGGGAATCCCGAATCTTTACAAATATGGTCCGATTCGGGTATTTTATCCAAATCGGAAACCCGAAGTGCACACTCCTACTCCTGATCTCTTTATTTGATCTGTTAAAAAAACACTGGACTTCATCCAGTAATGATGATCAGTTACTGCCAACAGCTTTGTCTTTGTTTATTGCTTCAGTAATGATCAGCATCAGGGTTTTCTTGCACTAGTGTTAGTGCAGTTTGATTTTCCTAAGCAAGAAAAAGTTATTTGTGCATATGTACATGAATACCATAGCATGCAGTCACTTATACAAAGTATTATGTTGTCCTTTGGTGTTGATATGCTCTAAATATTAGATGTGAATTGCGGAGGGGTTTCCGGTTGTAGCAGTGATGTTTCAAAAGTTACATTGTTTTACTAGCCTGTTTTCAAACTGCCAGAAAAAAAATCCATGATTGTTATTGCATCATGTGCAGGAAACTGATAAGTGATGGGAAAAATGCTGAGTTAATATCTTTGTTTTTAATTTTGTTAGCCAGTGACAAGTAATATGGAGTGTGTGAATATGGGGGGGAGAATTCAGCTAGAGGATAGTACTAGAGGTTGTCATGAGTATGAGTATTGCTTAGTAATGTTATGACTGGTTTTCTATTTTCTGAAATACAAAGATGTTGTAATGCAAAAGTTTAAGCAGTTTAATGATGAAGTTTAAGCAGCTGCAAGATAGCTTATGTGTGCTTCTTATGTTTTAGACCAGTATATAACTGGAGTACGTGAAAGTATATATGCAGGAAACTATTTGCTTTATATAGATGGAAGTTGTCTACATTTGTCTTTTAAAAATATATAATGTTTCAGTAGTAGTTGGGTCTTTGAAATCTGGTGCATTTAATCTGGACTCTAATCTGGAGAACCAGGTTTGATTCCCCACTCCTCCACTTGAAGCCAGCTGGGTGACCTTGGGCAAGTCACAGGTCTCTGGAGCTCTCTCAGCCCCACCCACCTCACAGGGTGTTTTGTTGTGGGGATAATAGTGACATACTTTGTAAACCGCTCTGAGTGGGCATTAAGTTGTCCTGAAGGGCGGTATATAAATCGAATGTTATTATTAGGTTATTATTATATGAATATCTAAGCATTGTGTGTTTCTAGGTGAGTTTATAGATTTAGGGAAGGGCTTGGCTTTCTGAGCAGTGTTGGTAGTGTAATACAATGTTATTGTGTAACAGGAATTGAGATGCTGGAAGAATTTCACAAACTTGTTTCTCATAATTTTGAATCTAAGTAAACCTGGGTGTTTTACATTTATGTCCCCAAAACTGTGTTGACTTAGTTCACTTATTACAGTATTGTAATTGGAATGTTTGCCTTTCCTCCACCATGGATACACATTCTGCAGTCAAATATTTGTGAGACCCAAACATTAGGCCTTTCTGCTTTCAGTAGATAGAATTGAGGAAGTTTTCATGCATTGTTTCATGTGGGAGGAAATCAAGTTTGTCCACAGTTGCAAGGAGACTTCTTCTTTTAAGGAGTTTCAGATAGAAGAAACCCACAAGACTGTTGTCTTCAAGGATCCAGCAATGCATATAGAACAGAATAGAATAAAAGTAGTGGTCCAAGATTCTCCCCGCCCACCCCCTCCCCATTCCTGTGGGATGCTCTTCCTTCCATTGTTTTCCTTGATTACCTACTTCATTTATTCCCTGTCCTATCCTTTCCTGAACCTTCTCCATCCTTTACTCTTCTAGCCTGTCTTTGACATCAAAGCAGAGGATTGTTGCCAGCATTGATTTTCTATTCAAATCTAAATAAATAATTCACATATTGTTAGAAAAATTTAAATAGCAAAAGAAGTCAAATATACCATGTAAAAGCCTGGACCATGGATACACACTATTCTTTAAATAGTGGTCTGGGTCCAGAGATGAACTTGGACAAAGAAATTCAGTCAAGCTTTATAGCAAAGTTGGTGCTATCTAGTAATAAAGCCTTCACAGTTAAGGATAATATATGTTCAGACATATATCAGGCCTTGGTCTCCTTCCTTCCTTCTTCTAGAAAGCAGCCCTAAAATGTAGGAGCCAGGTTTATTTTTTGAGCCTTCAAAGTTTCTGATGTTAATAACCAGCTTTCCAAGTTATTGCTAGTAGTCTATCTTTTCTCTTTTAAAAATTCCTCATGTTCCATTCACCTTCAAAGAAGGCCTCATTCCCTTCTGCATGAGAAACATAGAGGAATCTGTTTGTTTTAAATTAGTGTCTGTCACCAGTTCTTTTTTATAAAAACAAGATTTTAAAAAAATCTTTGAATAACAACAACAACAACATTTGATTTATATACCGCCCTTCAGGACAACTTAATGCCCTCTCAGAGCGGTTTACAAAGTATGTTATTATTTTTTTTTCCCACAAAATCCCTTAGCTGATCTTCTGAATTTATCTTGTAAGCTTGATCTTTATAATTAAACCAAATTCCTTTCGGAAATAGCCATTTATACTTTATCCCTCGTTCCCTCAAGAGAGCTGCCAGCCTTTTGTACTTAAATCTTCTTTTCCGAACTAAAAATGGAACGTCCTTCAGTATCTTGACTTTATTTCCCAGAAAGTCCAAGTCCGCATTATATGAGTTATATAGGATAGTGTCCCGGACCCTCCTAGATGAAAACTCAATAAAAATCTCGCGAGGCAGCTGCCGCTTCATTGCATATTTTGAAGAAGCCCGACGGACTTCCAAAATGGCGCTTTTTACTTCTTCTTTAGTTGCCCTCGCGGGTGTCGCCAATAGTTCCGAGGCAAGATCCCTTAAATCCTCGTTTTCCTCCTCTTTAACATTCTGGAGACGCAAAATGGTCTGTGTTCGCTCCACTTGCAGCCCGATCAGCTGGTTTTCCACCAACTTTAGCTCCTTGTTCGTTGCTCTCATGAGTGACGCATTTTCCCGAGCAGACTTCTCTGCCCCCCCCCCTGCTACTTCCTTGATGGCTTTCACATCGCTCTCAATTAAGCCCACCCTTTGATCTGTTTCATTCAACTTGTCAACAAAGGGTTTTATGGCTTCGATAACCAACCTTTTCACCAAATCCTCGAGCGACTCCCCTCTTCCCTGCAGGGCAGCTGAAACTGACTTGCCCAAGGCAGGACTCTGCTTTTTCGCTGCCATTTTAGGGGGGGGACCGCCAACCTTCCGAAACTCAGCGAGGGGGAAGAAATCTGAGTCTTCTTAACTTCAGATCCCACCACTCCTTCACATGTGCTTGTAATAACAGAAGGGATTCGCTTACTTACAGGCTTCCGCCTAGTCCTGTTCTTTGCTGTTTTCCGTGGCCCGGCAGCACACAAGGTGCCGCGCACGTCTGCCGGCCTCCATGGGGACAAACGGGCAATTTACCCCCTGCTCGATTTCCAGGGGGCTCTTCCCGCCGCGTCCCAGACCCAGACTCCCTCCCTGGGAGTCCTGAGGGCTAACCTTTGCAGATCAGCCGCCCGGTCAGGCTGCTCGGCCGCTTCCTCTCGGACCTGCTGAGAGGAGCGTCCGACATGGCCGCGAAAACGAAACCGAATCTACAAAGTATGTTATTATTGATGGTTGTTGTGGGTTTTCCGGGCTGTATTGCCGTGGTCTTGGCATTGTAGTTCCTGACGTTTCGCCAGCAGCTGTGGCTGGCATCTTCAGAGGTGTAGCACCAAAAGACAGATCTCTCAGTGTCACAGTGTTATTATTATCCCCACAACAAAACACCCTGTGAGGTGGGTGGGTCTGAGAGAGCTAGAAGCTGTGACTGACGCAAGGTCACCCAGCTGGTTTCAAGTGGAGGAGTGAGGAATCAAACCTGGTTCTCCAGATTAGAGTCCCGCGCTCTTAACCACTACACCAAACTGGCATGATTAATTTACCCAATTAATCATGGACACCATATAAATTGATTTTTAACATTGCAGTCCACTTTGAAAACTGGTGATGATGGAGAGCGCTGTCAAGTCATAGCTGATGGGATTTTCTAGACAAGAGACTAACAGTTAAAATCAAACAACTGCCTTCTAGCTTTTCCAAGCCTGGAGAGGAAAAAAGATGAACTTGTAGATGTGTTCCCCTGATGAGCAGCACAAGTTCTAATATTTCTAATTAAGGAATAGGGAGAATTCAGGCAGGAAAAATGTGACTTTAGAGATGATGTTAGTTAACCCTACTGAGCTGGGCTTTCAGCAGGAATTCAAACCAGTCCCAATTGAGTCAGTCTGGACTAAGAAACACTTGGTAGGAAATGCTTGTCAGGATTGTTAATCCAGTACAGTCCTTTTGTGTGTAAGAGTACTTTCATTAATGTAATGAGAGGTCCTAATTAATACTTTAGATCCTTGATACTGAGAGGGGCTTGTCTTCTCCCTGGTTTGATTCTTTCTTCAACAATCCTACTTCATGAGGTGTGTTTCCACTTCGGTTAGTCTACGTTCTGTTGAGGTGTTAATGGTCAGAAGTTTTGTTTCTTGGCATCATGTGATTAACAGATAGAAGCTGATCTCATATCCTCATGATTGAGGAGGCAAAGATGCCGACAAAAATGGAAGCTTGATAGCAGCAGTAGAGCTGTTGGTTAGTTGATGATTTTTTTTTTAAGTTATTGCCTTGGACTCGCCAGTTTCTTCTCCTAATCTGTTCTGGGAGTTGGTGAGTAGGCTGCATCACTGTGCACAGCACTGGCTGCTTCATAATAAGGGAGATTGCCTAATATATACCCCCCCCATTGTGTGTTGCACTTGTTCAGGATAAGCTCATAGTGTGCTGTTGCAGTTGCTTTCTTCTCTTGAGCAAGGGAACCATATGGTGGTGACAGCTATGCTAGACAGGGACAGGTGAGCATATGTTGACATGGGTGCTTCACAGTTTCTCTGGCATTTGCGTGAATTGATTTCAGGACTCTTTTGGTATGGCTTTCTCATATACAGTTCAGAGATGCTCTAGTACTTGCTGGTTCAGCTCAGAGCCAAGCTACAAGTGACGCCTGACACAGGTTGGACACTTGTCAGCTTCCCTCAAGTGTTGATGGGAAATGTAGGCATCCTGGACTTGAAGCTGTAATGGAGAGCCAAGCTGTAAAACCAGGACGCCTACATTTCCCATCAAAACTTGAGGTAAGCTGACAAGTGTCCAACCTGTGTAAGGCATCACTTGTAGCTTGGCTCTCAGTCCTGCTCACCCATTGCAAGCAGGGAGCAAGCAGCTCAAACTTACTGACCAGGTTACTTTTTGCACACAGTCATGTGCAGCACTCTTGAAGCCCCCACCCATCACCCCCACCTCATGTTACACTACCAGTTGTTTAAATGAAGAATAAGTACAGTCATATAGAAAAAATACTTTAAAAGTTTTGTCGTTTAATTGTTTACCTGTTTCTGTCTGATCAACATTAATGGCCTTCAGACTTTCTGAGTCTGTAGCAGTTCACACATGTATCTTTTTGCACAGCATAATAGAAGTTGTAGTTTTCTACCACTCCAGTGTCATAAAAACATTGTTCACAGTAATTTTTAAAAATATGTCTTGCATGTGAACATATTCAGACAAGAACAAGTAAAAAAAGTATCTTGATTGGTGATAAATTACTCTGCACAATCCCTGTCTCATGCAGGAGTTTTCTTCTGTTTTGTGCTTGAATTGAGCAACAGCTCACTAGTTATTGCAACCATGAGAGAAGCAGTGTGTTTGCAGAGTTTTCAGCATGTCTAATACAATTTTTTCTGTCCAGGATTGTTCTTGTATTTAGAACTTGTATACTTCTGAAAATCAATCTGCTTATAAGTAATATGGCACTTCTTTCTATTTCTAACAATGCTTTTGTCCTGTTTGAATTCAATGAAGTTTTAGTTACTGTAAATAATTGTTTGTTACAGGAGAAATCCCATTGTTTGTGAACAATCAGATACTGGAAAATAAGTGCTCATCATGGCTGAGTTGTCATCTGAAGAAATTCAACTGAGGGCCCATCAGGTTACAGATGAAGTAAGTAGTTCCTAACCTATTGTTTTCCCTATGCTTCTATGGTGGGAAATAGGCCTCTGATCAAGAAAAGAAAATGAGAATGCTCAAAGCTTACTTGTCTCCAAAATGGCTTTTTAGAGTATTGAGCGGGGAGCTTTTCCTTAAATGGTCAAACATTTAACTTACCATGTTAAACATTATTTACTTATTAGCAATATTTATGGATAATAACAATAATTAACATGTTCACTGTCCGTCTTCTGTGCAGCCCCATATGGGGACTGCGCCTGCGCAGGCCTACCGACCGGATTTTTCTTTTCTAGCCAACGTCCACTAGGGGGCGCCCGTACGCACCAATGCGCCTGCGCGGCTTTTCCCGCCCAAGCGACATTGGGCGACGTCGCCCCCTTCCCCCCAGTTTCTTCTTTGCCGCCGACTGGTGAAGATCTAGCTGTCCGCTGCGAGAAGAAACGCCATTTTGTGAGAGAGATCGTTCGTTTTTTCTGTCAAGTATGTCTGAGAAGTCGCTGTTTAAGCACTGTTCGACCTGTTCGACAAAAATGACGAGAACGGATGGCCATTCCGTTTGCCTTGAGTGCTTGGGTGAAGGACACGTCGTTGAGAGATGTGAGCATTGTCAACGGTTCACGCCTAAGGCCAGGGCTGAGAGGGCGAACAGGTTGAATGCCCTGCTTTGGAGGAGGGCTATGCGGGCGTCGGGAGCCCCTGATACTCCTGGGGGGCCACCGCCAGTTAGTGGGACGGCCGAAACCCTTTCGGTGGTCGGACAATCCGTTCGTAGCTCCGCTTCCACCTCTCGCTCCCGCTCGCCAGATCGGCCCCGACAAGCTCCGACTCCAACCTCGGATCCGAAAGACGCTTCGGGCTCCACTTCGGATCATAAACATCAGACCCCAAAGTCGGATCCGACTCGGAAGCGACGACACCGTTCCAAGTCCCCGACGAGGTCGGAACCGCCCTCCACACCAGCTCCAAAGGTGCAGAGGACTTCATCGGATCCGAACATTCCGGCCGGATCGGCTCCTAAGCCGTCGGATCCGACATCGGAATCGACGCCGTCGGCTTCAAAGCCTACAGAATCGGCTCGCCTTAGCCTCAGTCCGAAGACTACTGCTAGGTCGGAACCAAAGGCTTCGGATCTGTTGCCTACTCTGGTATCGCCGGATCCGATGGACCGGAGTCGAAGCGCCGACCAGGGCTTAGCCTCCAAAGGCGAGAAGAAGGCAAAAAAGAAGTCGAAGCACAGACAATCGACTTCCATCCAAACTGATGAGGTGCTCTGGGAGAAGCCCACAACTCCTTCACCGCACCTGTCGTCTCCGTCGTACCATTCCTCTGCTGATGACGGTGACCTGCCCGACGCTCCACCTCGTGTGGCCCATAAGTGGTCTGCTGGTGACTATGCTGGTAGAGAGAATCTACCTTATCACTTGCCCAGGAGTGGATATGACAGGGAAGGCTCCCTCTATGCAAGGTCTCACAGATCCTATTCTCCATCCTTTGGCAGAGAGTATTGGGGTGACACTCGGAGTGAGTTCTCCCACTATGGCTCTCCCGGGCATGCTTCGCCCTACCGGCATCCTGAGCCTTACCAAGGTCCAGTCCCTAGCCCTCCGTCTGACCCGTCACCTGATGACATCATTATTGGGACTGGTCATATTTAACCGTCGGAAGACTACCGGCTCTATACTGAGCAAATGATCCGAATGGCCCATTCTTTGGACATTGAGATTTCGGCTGTAGATCCGAAACCAAAAGATAAGATTCTGCAGTATGTCCAGTCTGGGAATCCTCCAACCATTGCATTCCTGTTCACTGAAGGTTTGGTGGAAATCATTACCACAATCTGTAACAAACCGGCTTCCGTTTACCCGACATCTCGTAAACTAGAAGCTCTGTATAAGACAAGAGATGACGTCTGTACGTATCTCTTTGCACATCCACCGCCTTCTTCCCTCATTACTGAGGAGATGCAGACCCGTCAATGCCAAGGGTCCTATGCTGTACCCATCGACAAAGAGAGCAGAAAGCTGGATTCGTTGGGTAAGAAATTATACTCGTCTGCTGCCCTGACGCTCAAAATCTCTAACTACTCGGCCATCATGGGTGCCTATCAAATTTTCCTATGGAATAGGATGGCGGTCTTCATGGAAAAGCTTCCGGCAGACCAGAAAGTGTTGGCGAAGGTAGTGCTTGATGAGGCCCTGCGACTGTCACGACAACAGATAAATGCTGGCCGTGACACGGTTGACACATCTGCAAGGGCATTGGCATCTTCAATCATGCTTCGCACGACTGCATTACCTGTCGACATACGAAACAAAGTGGAGAATCTACCCTTTGAGGGTCAATCTCTGTTTTCATCGAAAACGGATGAATACCTGTTGCAAAAACATAAAGACCGACTAACAGCCCGTTCCTACGGTATTCTCCCAACCAGGCCGTTCACCGAGAATCGATTCCATTATCGTTCTTCGCAGGGCTATCGTGGTCGGCAGCAGAGATATCAACCGTATCCACGTTATGGGTCCTACAGGCAATTCCAGCCGCCTGCAAGCTCTTTTCAGCGCCGGAGGCCTAACTACCGCCCACGTCGTGGTCAACAAGCCCACGATGCCAAAGAGTCAGCAACTCAACCTAAACAGTTCTGACTAGAATTTGAACAATCTGTCGTGTTTGTAAACAGATTGGCTCAGTTTGCCTCAGCATTGGCAGAGTTTACCTCTGATAGTTGGGTTCTTAACATTGTTACAGTTGGCTATAAAATTCAGTTTGATGTTTACCCAGTGTTGTCTCTTCCTGACCACGCAGTACAATCCTCTTCTGATAAGTTGCAGACTGAAGTTGTAGCACTTCTGGAGAAGGGAGCCGTACAGGAGGTACTCCCTCAGGACCCCCTCTTGGGTTTTTATTCTAGGATGTTCCTTGTAGATAAAAAGGATGGAGTTGTACGACCCATTTTAGACCTGAGAGAATTGAATAAATTCGTTCTCGTTAAACGGTTCAGGATGCTTACCTTGAATACAGTCCTCCAGTTAATGCCTGAGGACATGTGGTTCGCTGTCCTGGATCTCAGGGACGCATACTTCCATATTGCCATCCATCCTAGTCATAAGAAATACCTTAGGTTCCTTTGCAACAATAAGGCCTACCATTATCAGGTACTCCCTTTTGGATTATCAACAGCCCCCCAGGTTTTTTCTAAATGTATGGCTGTTGTAGTGGCATACTTGAGGGAACAAGGCTGTACCATCTATCCCTATCTTGATGATTGGCTTTTGGCAGCGCCCTTTGCTGACGCACTCCTGGTCCAAATTAATAAGGTGATGCTTACTTGCTCCCGGTTAGGACTTTTGGTTAACCTCAAAAAATCTAACCTTACCCCGTCCAGGAGAATACTGTTTATCGGTATGGAACTGGATGGCAATGTAAATAGGGGTTTTCTGCCCAGGGAACGTGCACTAAAGATTGGCAGGATGGTGAATCTCTTTTCGAGATGTAGGTTCCAGTCGGTAATGGCTATCCAGAGACTGCTTGGCCTTATGGCCTCTTCTACGGTAGTTACCCCTATGGCCCGGTTGCACATGCGACCTCTCCAGCTGTGGTTCCTATCTGTTCATGATTTTGAACACGAATCTCAGACCAAGCGATACTCCATCCCTAGAGGGATTCTCCGTGCCTTACGATGGTGGCTTAATGAGACTAATCTCCTTGGGGGTATTGCATTTGGGTCCATCCAAACCGAGATCACAATCTCGACTGATGCCTCCACGATAGGATGGGGAGCCCAGTGTGGAGCCCTTAGGGCACATGGGGTTTGGTCAGAGCAGGAAAGGGAAAATCACATTAACCTGCTAGAATTGAGAGCGGTCCGTTATGCCCTTATCGCATTTGCAGACACGCTGCAGCAGAAGTCCGTTCAGGTACTCACAGACAATTGCACCACAATGTTCTACCTGAACAAGCAAGGAGGCACTACCTCCAAGGCCCTCTGCGACGAGGCCGTTCGGATTTGGGAATGGGCCATGGACAGAGGCGTGTTCATTCATACGGTCCATATTCCTGGCACCACCAACGTCATCGCAGACAAACTGAGTCGTATGCAGTCCGACAATTACGAATGGACCATAGCAGACAGCTACCTGAACACCATCTTTTTGGACTGGGGGTTCCCAGACATAGACCTCTTTGCATCGGAGGACAACAAGAAGGCCCCACATTTTTGCTCCAGGGGAGGTCTAGGTCACCACTCCCTCGGGGACGCGTTCCAGATACGCTGGACAGGGCACCTGTTTTATGCCTTCCCTCCGTTCCCACTGTTGTCTCGAATCATCAGCAAAATTCAGAGGGATGGGCCTCACATAATTCTAGTAGCGCCCTTTTGGCCCAGACAGGCTTGGTTCCAACATGTCATGCAGCTTTCACAGGGGTCATATTATCGGTTCACTCTGAACCCGGACCTTCTGTCTGACAACGGGGTTTGGTATCACGACCTACCCAAACTGAGCCTCACTGCTTGGCACATTCTGGTTCGGAAGGAATGTCTGACAGAGTAGCTGAGATTTTGCTGAATGCACGTAGGGACACTACTCACAGGTCATACTCTGCTAAATGGAAGCGATTTGAAGCCTGGGCTAATGACAAAGGAGTGAATGTTTGGGATTGCCATCTATCATCTGTGTTTGAGTTCCTCCTGTCTCTAAAGGACGGGGGACTTCCTAATTCCTCTATTAAAGTGTATTTGGCGGCCATTTCAGCCTTCCACCCTAAGATAGATGGGAAAACAGTTTTCTCCCACAGCTTGTCGAAATCTTTTTTAAAGGGGTTGTATAACATGTTTCCACAAGTCAAGGAAATTGTTCCTCAATGGTCGCTGCAAGTAGTATTGGCGGGGCTTATGAAATCGCCCTTCGAATCGCTGGCTACTTGTGAATTAAAATGGTTGTTCTGTAAAGTGGCTTTCTTGATCGCCATTACATCTGCCCGCAGAATTAGCAAGTTGGCGGCCCTTAGGTGGGATCCTCCCTTTTTGAAGGTCCATCAGAATAAAGTAGTTCTGAGACCTGATCTTTGTTGTAGACCCAAAGTCTCCACTCAATTTCATACCTCACAAGACATTGTCCTGCCTATCTTTTTTCCTGACCCTTCTAATAACTCTGAAAGGGCCTTGCATTCCTTGGATGTGAGAAGGGCCATTTTACCTTCAACGTAGCTCACAGTTTAGATGTACCAAACAACTATTCGTGTGCTATTATGGGCCCAGGAAGGGAAAAGCTGCTACAGCTCAATCAATTTCTCGCTGGGTTACTCAAACTGTTAGGGCTTGCTACTCACATGCTAAGTTACCTTGCCCTTTGGAAGTAAAAGCTCATTCCACTAGGGCGCAAGCTGCCTCTATGGCCTTCCTTAGGGGAGTGCCCTTGCAAGATATCTGCAGGGCTGCAATGTGGTCGTCTTCTGACACGTTTGCTAAACATTATGCTCTAGATGTGTGGGAAAGGAAAGAGGCTGCTGTTGGTCAAGCAGTACTTCAGTCTCTTTTTCAATGAGAACACATGCCCGCCTCCTGGGTAAGTGGCTTGTGAGTCTCCCATGTGGGGCTGCACAGAAGACAGACAGTGAAAACAGAGTTGCGCTTACCGTAACTACGGTTCATTGACGTCTTCTGTGCAGACACACAACCCTCCCTCCTCCCCCGCTGTGTTCTTCCAGGTAATGTGAAGGCATGCGGCGGCAAAGGAGAAACTGAGGGGAAGGGGGCGACGTCACCCAATGTCGCTCGGGCGGGAAAAGCCGCGCAGGCGAATTGGTGTGTACGGGCGCCCCCTACTGGACGTTGGCTAGAAAAGAAAAATCCGGTCGGCAGGCCTGCGCAGGCGCAGTCCCCATGTGTGTCTGCACAGAAGACGTCAATGAACAGTAGTTACGGTAAGCGCAACTCTGTTTTATACATGTTATAAAGGACCTGAATAAAACAGTTAATTAACTATGAAGGACTAATAACAACAATAACCAGAGGTGTTCACAGTAGGCATGCTTGGATCATTGTGTGTTTATGTAATTGCATCACTGAGAGTCAGTGATGTGATTACATAGCAGCTAGAGTGATTGACTAGTATCTAGATGACTCCTCACTGTCATAGAAGCTCGCTGAGTGACCTTGGACCAGTCACACACTCTTAGCCTAAAATACCTCACAGGATTTTTGTGAGGGGAAAATGGATGAGAGTTGTAAGCATTATTGGTTCCCCATTGGGGAAAAAGGCAGTGTATACATAAAATAATTAAGCTTTTTTTTATATATAAAAATTTTTATTGGATTAGATTATATAATCATAAAATACAAACATTCCCCCTTTATTACTATCTGTTTCTAACCCCCTCCATTTCCTCCCCCCTTTTATTTGACTTCCAACAGTTTTCCAACCCTTTAACTATCTTATTGCTTACTTACATAATACCTCATGTAATCTATTAAACATACACTTAAAATAATTAAGCTTTTGATGAAAAAAATTAAAATTCTCTAGATTTGTCTACTTAATAAACCGGAATGGAGCTGTATTTCAGAGGCCTTCATTCAAAATCTAAGCAGCAAATCTACAAGAGAATACTGTTTTAAGAATATTGTTAACTAACTTGTGAAAGAGTTGTATTCTTCTGGGTATGTACCCCATGTCATGAAGTTGCATGAAAAAATAGTGTAATAGCTAAATGTCTGCTATCTAAATATGCATGCTTAAACATTTTGTTTTGTTTTTAGTCTTTGGAAAGCACAAGGAGGATTCTTGGCATGGCCATTGAGGTAATATTTATGAAATTTAAAAGAATTAATGCCTTCATTTTCTACAGGTAAAATTGCACATATATCCAGTAGTCGAGAGACGAATTTGCAAACTGCTGCCCTTTATTACCATTGACCTATAAGGCCCTGTGCGGACTGGGACCAGCATATTTACGGGACCGTCTGTCCCCATATATTCCCCGGAAGACACTCCGATCAGGGGACAAACAGCTGTTGGTGGTCCCTGGCCCCAAGGAGGCCCGCCTAGCTTCGACTAGAGCCAGGGCCATTTCGGTCCTGGCTCCCACCTGGTGGAATGCTCTGTCTGCTGAAATCAGGGCCTGGCAGGACCTACTATCTTTTTGCCAGGCCTGTGAAACAGAGTTGTTCTGCCAGGCATATGGCTGAGGCTGGGCCTCCGCCGGCCTGAAAAACAGGGGTGTATAAATCTTAACCCTCCCTGTAAAGGCTGTCCACCATCCTGTTTTAAATGTGTTGTTTTTAATGTACATGAATTTTTAAATTGTATTTTTAATATGTTGTTATCCTCCCTGAGCCCGCTTGCGGGGAGGGCGGAATAGAAGTCTGAAATAAATAAATAGCACATACTACTTTTTGCAACCTGAAAGGTAAAAAAAATTAAATAAAAACACAAATTTTGTTGCAAGTATGTGTGCATTGATAATCTTACATAGTCACAGTAAGACGAGCAGCACATTGGATTTAGAGTTGAACCTGACAACATTGAAAGCATTGAATCATCAGTAGTGTACTATCGTATCAATAGCCTATTAATTGTGGACAAAAGTAGTAACATTTAAACAAACCATATCCTTGAGAATATGTTATATGAACAGGCGGTATTACCCAATAATGTATAGTTGTATTAAAAATCTTTATACTACATATTTTGAGTAAATAAAGCCTTGTCTTAAAAAGTATTTCACTCTTGAGAAGACACTTCATAGGAGTCTTACTCCTTGTACAAGCCAAAAAAATGGGCAAACCACCTTTTGGTGTTCACGTTTCTTTTCTCCTGCTAGCCTACATAATAAAGCTCTGGCTCACAAAATCCTATGTTCATGATTAATGTGTTTTCTCTAAAATGCCACTACACTTTTCTAATTGTAATTCAAACAGTTGATTATATTTTGCAGCGTACCTGATGATTTTGTATTTCTTGTATACAATTTTTGTCTTCCTAAATAGTCCCAAGATACAGGAATCAAAACCATCACCATGCTAGACGAACAAGGGGGTGAGTTGCACATTGGCAATGGTCTGGTATGATGGCAAGGCTATCTTTTGTATTAATCTGCTGTGTGGGTATTTTTCTGTCTGTAATAAGATTGTGGTCATATGATTTATGTGGTTCAGAATCAGGCAGAGAGAACATTCACAACTACAGCTTTGGTTTTTATAAAATTTCTGATGCAGCACATGAACACACGTGAAGCTGCCTTATACTGAATCAGACCTTTGGTCTCTGGCATTGGCTCTCCAGAGTCTTAAGCAGTGGTTTTTCACATCACCTGCCACCTGATATTTTTAACTGGAAATACCAGGGATTGAACCTGGGACCTTCTGTATGCCAAGCAGTAACAATGAGCCACAGCCCCTCTCCTTCCATAACTTGTATTTTGGAGGAAAGTTATTTAAACTAGAGGTGGAGCAACATGCTTGTATTCAGTCGACACAGCGTTTTTGTTAAGCTGCATTCTTCTTGCAGTTTCAAGAATCTGTCAAACACATTCATATACTGAACTTAGCTGCTCAATAAATTGCTGGCTATCTTCAAGAATACATACATTTAGGCTGAGATCCAAATTGCTTCCTGGGCTCATGAAAATAACTAGGCCTAGGCTAGCCCGATGGAAGGAGAGAAGAATGATGTAAACAGCTTTTGAGTTTCCGGTAGGGAGAAATGCAAGGCATAAATGAAGTAAACAAACAGACAATTGATGTTGAATAAATGACATCCATGCCATGTTGGAAACTACTTTTTAAAACACAATCCCATACAGCATGAGGAAGTGGGGCTCCTTTTTAAGGAAAAAACAAATCTGAATCCTCTTCAGGCTCATAGAACTAGTCTCACAGTTGTTCTTATCCTAAACTTAATCTCATATCCAAAGTCGAACATACATGTTTTCTGCAAGTAACCAAACTTTTTAAAAATGCAATGTAAAAATGCAGATGAGTATTCTCGTCTTTCAAATATTTTCCAAATCCTTGTGCTTGATAAGTTGATAAGGGGATGGATCCTGTCTAGTAGTAGCAGAGCAGAGCTAGATAAAAGGTCACTTTCCCACCTCCTGTGGTGTGCCTTAAGTCATGTCCTTGGGGATCAGTGAACTCTTGGGAACAGCATTGGGGACAGAGTAGGAGTCTGCAGTAGTAGGGAAATTGACAAAAATTTCCCTCCTCCGAAGTCCTCCTGCCAGTGGAAAAGGAGTATAGAATGCAAGCTGTTGAGCATACCAGGTTTATCAGCAATCTACATTCCGTTCCATATGCAATATTTTTATGATAATTAAGTTTTAGAAGATTTTGAACAAAAAGTTCATAAATAATGTGCTGGTATCTTTAGTGTTCAAAGTTTCTGAACTTTTTTTTGTTTTGTTTAATACTTTCCACAGAGCAGCTAAACCGTATAGAAGAAGGCATGGACCAGATAAATAAAGACATGAGAGAAGCTGAGAAGAACTTGACAGAACTCAACAAGTGTTGTGGCCTTTGTGTCTGTCCTTGCAATAGGTCAGTTAAAGGCAGATGGAGTTCCAAGACAGATTCTCAAAGAAAACTAGCCCATTGCAGAAACATTCAGAGACTGGAAGGTTTTTGCTGGAGTGCTTTAGAATTTTCCCTTCTGTGGTGTTGGGGAGATTCTAAAACTCAGGTGGTACCAATTTCTTGAATGTGGGTAAGGGAAAAGGAACAAAATAATAATGCAGTTTATGTGGCCTTTTAAATTACTCCTCTTAGTTGTTTTGAGAACATATTGATCAGTATATATTTTTAAAATGTCACTTATAATTCCTATGTGTAGATTTTTTTTCAGTTGGATGATCAGAAGCAAGAAACCTAACTTGCATGAGCTTTGAGAGTTTAGGGGAAGCATGATACGCCGAATAAGTTTCTCTTCTTCTTCCTCCTCCTATCATATTCTTCCTTGTTCCTATGAAAAGTACTTACCTTGTGTCAGGGTTTTTCTGATGGTTCTAAATATGTTCATTCAAATTCATGTGCTTGAGAAAGATGTTTGGAGCTTTGGAAATCAAGAAAATAGCAATGAGGGTGACTGGAGGCAGAGGAGAAGAAACAGTACAGATTTGGAGAGGGAAAGAATTTTTCAGTGCCCAGAGCTACATCATGGTATAACTTTCTCCTAATTGTAAATTCTGGGATACTGTTAACATACGTGGGGACTGTAATATCTGTAAAATCTTTCTCTTCTCCCTTACTCTGGGGTTATTTGAAGCTACTTCTTTTCTAATCATAGAACTAATCCCAGCTGTACTTTTGAAATAACTGTTTTTGCTAACGGCTGTTATCTGTTTGCTGGTCTTGCTGTTCACTCTCTTGTTCTCTCTCTTCCCTAACCATCCCACTTTTCCTTACTTACTAAAATGAAGATTTAACACCAGAGATTGGATTCGGTTAACTGGGCAAAGTGGACTTTAGGAAAAGGTCAATCTTATGAAGCAGCCTCTGTTGTTTATCAGCCATCTGAAGGTGATGTTCTAAGTGGATGCATGTTTGCATGCGCATGCGTTCTTAACATGCAAGCAGTCGTGTCATGGTTTGTAATTGTATGTATCTGTGATGTAGTGTCAAACTATTAATTCTGACTTCATATTTGATTTGAATAAACACTGTAATTTCTAGGATACTACTAGTAGTTCATGTTTGGCATTCTAAATCTATTGAAAATAGTGGTTTAGATACGGTTTGAAAATGCTGGAGAAATATTTTTGAAAGGTGACACTAAAATACAGTGAAGACTTGTCAGTCCAATTTTGCTTATATTTGGAATCAAAAGTTCATTTGTATTTGAAAATCTCATATTGTGTTTATTTTCTGTACAGTTGTATGATTTCAGCAATGGCTGTTTCATATGCTCATGCAAAATGTTGGCCCAGTGATAATAGAATTGGAAATCCTACTGAGATTTCATTTTGAGCTTTGAACATCACCACTAATGAGTACTCTTAAACACTAAATAGCTTTCATTCCTTTGTATCATATAGTTTGGTTCAGGTTGCAGTTCACCTAAGCTTCAATGCAGTCAACTTTGGAAGCAATAATAAACAAGCTGTAAAAAATTGAGCTCAGATATTAAACAATAATGGCCTTGAATGTAAACATAGCATTTGAACTTCATAAAAATAGAACCTCGAGCCTACTCTTGTGTAGAATCAACAGTGTGGTGTAGTGGTTGGACCAAGAGCTGGGAGATCCTGGTTTGAATCCCCATTTTGCCATAGAAGCTTGCTTGGCGACCTGGGCCTGTTGCACACACTCAACCTAACCTGCCTCACAGGATTGTTGTTGGATAAAATGAAGGAGAGGAGAATGAAGTAAGCTGCTTTGGGTCCCCAGTGGGGAGAAAGGTGGGGTATAACTATAGTAAAAATCAATAATATAGAATCATGCTGCTTAGGGCTGGATGTTATTTAATTGATTGAATACAGCAGTTATTTGAAAACATGTTAGGAAGTTTTACTAGTCAAGATGAAAGCCAAGATTGACTACAGCTCCCGGATTCTTTGGCAAACCTGAGTCAGTTAAAGATCTACTGTTATTCTTGATGTATTTGGTGTAATACGTGTGTGTGTTTTTTCTTGTAGAACAAGGAACTTTGAGTCTAGTAAGTCTTATAAGACAACTTGGGGTGATAGCGTTGAAAATTCAGATCATGTGGTATCTAAACAACCGGCACGTGTAGTAGATTATCAGCAGCAGAACTCAGGAGGACCATCTGGAGGTTACATTGCACGGTAAAATGCTTTTATTTCCTTTCCACTTTTAAAGAGAGGAAGGGGTGCTTCTTATTCTGCATCAATGATGGCTGCATTTAAAAAGCTTGAGGAGAAATTCTGTATAACCCATGCAAAAATGAACCTTCTAGAAATTCTCCAGTATGTAAAATCACTTTCTGGTTAGATTTTTACACCAGCATTTCAGAGACAACCCGGTTTCTGGGAATGACGACTAACATTATGATATATGTTGCATGTAGAAGAAAAGAGTTCTGATTTCTCAAAACAGGTTTCCTCTGATATTTTCAACAGGATAACAAATGATGCCAGAGAGGATGAGATGGAAGAAAACCTAACTCAAGTGGGAAACATCTTGGGGAATCTGAAACATATGGCTATGGATATGGGAAATGAGATTGATTCACAAAACAAACAGATAGACCGGATAAATGAGAAGGTAAGAACCAAATCACTTTGCCTTTATTGCCTACCTTAGTGAACATAGTCCTAAAGTGGCCAATTTAACAAGTCCACGAGATGGTAAGATCACTGTTGACTACCATGTTTAATGTCTGGTAGGTGGCCTTTGTCCTATATCCTGAGTTAACTCCTGTCTTGGGCCAGTTCTTGAAGAAAGTGTCTTGAATTGTTTTAATTTCCATCCTTGTTTACTAGAACTCTTCCATGGTATTTTTTTGTTCCAGGCTGAAACCAACAAAGACCGTATTGAGCAAGCCAATGTAAAAGCCAAAAAACTCATTGACAACTAGAAGCCTGATGCCAATTCTTTATCCAATTGAAACAATTTCCTCAATTTCCAAAGAAGAGAGGTAGCAGAATTCTAAAGGAACAATGAAGCAGGAACTGCATCATAAACCGTTTTGGTTGCACGTGTATAGGCTTGGTTTGAGAATCTGAGAAAGCAGCACAACAGAAAATGGGCTTTCATGCTCTTTTGGTATATTCTCAGGGCTTCATTTTCATTGAGTCTTTTCATGGTTCCTTCTCCTTTCATTTCCTTTGTTTCCTCCCTTCATAATTGGATGGTAACAACTGAACAAAAAAGCTGAAGAAAATGTGCTTCACAGGATTTAATTACCTCAATGCTGCATGTCATTGCCAAAAGGGTGAATTGGTGATTTTCATAAACTGTGTGTCTTAAATTTATAGTTTTAGAAGTTGCTTCATTTCTTTATCAAGCCTTACATGATACGAAGAGATCGAGGAAACTTTATCTTGTACCAGTTGAAACATGTGGTTTAGTGGCTGCTACTTTGGGTAATGGGGCTCTAAAACACAAGATTGTTGACCAGTAAGTTGTAAAATAGAGGGGAAAACAACGCTATCAGTGAATAAGCCATAGCCATCTTCAGCCCTGAATGCTAAGGAGACATTATGTTATATTTTTGGCAAGCCTATATCATTTGTATATGCATTAGGGTCTATTCTCCATTTCCACACTGGCTGATGGTGTTTGATAGCACCATCCTTTCAGAGAAGTTTTACAGCAGTTTGAGGAACTGAGTGGGCACTGGGCAGACAGCACTTGAGCTTGTATCCCTGTGAGGGCACATTATTATGTACCACGGGAAGATTGCAAGCAGAGCACTTCAAGGGAAAGGCCTTGACACAATGTGTGACTTAATTTGAAATAAAGTTGCTTAGCTTTCATCATTAACATTTTGTATTTTCCTTTACATCAAATTTCCTGGAAAAATGGCCTTGGTATAAGCATTTTTTGTATCGTATAAAAAAATAAATCAAAGTTTAGTAAAACTTTTTTCCAGAGCTTAAAGCTGAATGAAAACTGTTTTCTGATTTGTTTCCTAAAGAAATGGCCACTTCCCTTCAGTTTACACATTATATCAAGTGTGCAGAACCTTCTTCTGGAGAACAGTGTCTTGGTATCTTGCTAAAAATCATTTGTGTAATTTCTAGGAACGCATCAGAAGCTGGGCACAGCTCAGATTCCAATGCAGGTTAAAACACTGGTGATTATAGTGAGTTATCTGCTGCTGTTTGGGGTGAGACTGAGTTGTAAATTGTTCTGAGTATTCACCAAATGATTAGTCTGTGTATGTAAGAAAGATTTTCTTTGGGAAACTGGCATACTGTAGAATATAGCTGTCTCATACCTTCTAGCTGGAACCATTTGTTTGTTTGAGTCTTGAGCTGTATTGAAGTACATGTGTTTAAAGTCAGTGCTGAAATAAAGCTTTATAGCTTTCTCTTGCTTGTATGAGACTGGATCTATTAATGGATATCAGACATCCTGGCTTATTGTAATTCAGTCCTGTGCAAGCTATTACCCACCATGCTTGAATGTAATTTATCAGCCATGTGTGGTTTGCTTGGCACACAGCTACTTGTTTTTGCAATCTCAGGCAGGTAACACCACCAGGACTCCTGGGGGCCTGCCATGCATGGCTCATGGTAGACTATGCTGAATTTTGGCTTCAAGTCAGCATATAAAGCATTTCCATTTCATGATTAAGGTGCTTGATCTAGCTTTTGAGTAATACATGAGAATTATGATCTATCTGAAGGGTTTAATTTAAAACATCATAAATTCTCAGGCTTGCCCAAGAAAGCTTTAGTTCACTCATGTAATTAAGAATTAGCAAATAGCATGGGCTCCTCTCCTCCCCCCTCCCCTTGCAAAAGAAATGGGCTTTATGCTTTCTCACTTACACTGAACAAATATTGTGCAAGAAAATCATAAACGGTTCATATTGGCTTGAATCTACTAGAGAATTTCCACATGACTGAGGTTGAGTTTCCAATACCCCTTTGCCATAGTAGACTTCCGACTCTCCTCATGATGTTCCTAGGGGTCCTCTGTCCCCAAGAAGCAGTGTTTCAGGAGGGATAGGCTACAGTGAAGGGAGAGGTCACATTCTATAGGTGGAAAAATTCCTCTTCGGAGGCGTTTAAAAAAGTTTGGCTTTCTGTAGTTATAATTTTTCTTTAAATAGTGAATGGCTATCCTATTTGTTTGCCTTCCTGGAAAACAATTCTAACTGAGCCATAATGTCTCTGTAATGACAAAGCTCAGTTTTAAAGTAGTAAACTATCAAAGGAAAGAAGGCCTACTTTATACAGTCCATGAAGATAAGTTTCAGGTAGGTGGTCATATTGGGCTGATGTAGAACAGTAGAATTTGAAGAAGGGAGATTTAACTCTCAAAAGCATATACCCTGAAAATCTTTTTGGTTTCTAAAGGGCCACTGGATTGAAATTCTGCAGCTTTATACCTCACTCTTTAATTTTAGTATTTACCATATTGTATGCCATTATTTCTCAATTTCCTCCAATTTTGCCAGTTCTTGAAACAAAAAAACCCTTTAAAGCTCCATCACACATGTTGCTTTTGACTTAATCTGAGACTAGGCCTACAGTCACTTACATTCTAAGTAAACGTTGTTGCCTAGCACACATTCCTGCACTGAGAATTCTTTGGAAGCCATGTATAATTTGCAGGTCAGTGTGACAAAACACTTCAGTATGGATACTGTAATTGTCTGCTTTTGTGTGTAATTTGGATTTTTGAAGAATGCAAATGAACAAGCTGTTCTACAAAACTCTTGACTTTCTGTGTTGCCTAACTGAGCTGGGATGCAATAAAAATGCTTCAGGTTTTCTTCATAAACCAGTTAGACTGAATAAACATAATTTATTAATGTCTTATTTTTCTTTTTCAAGAGCATGTAACACAGATCACTTCATGTAATTACAAATACAAACCAATTATAAGAGCTAGTCTTGGTGGTTTCTGAGTCATTTCCACTCCGTATTTTGCAGTGAGACAACCCAGACTAATTTCCACTGAGTGTACCAGTTTTTTGACCCAAGTGATGATTTTTTTAAAAAATTGTTTATCGTCCACCTTTAGCACTGAAACAGAAGGCGGATCACACATCAAGTCAATACAATCAGTTCTGGTATAGAAAAATGTGAGTGGGAGGGAGGTCATGGCTTCAGCCTGGCCATATTGGTGAAGTTCAGGACACAGCAGACATCTTCCACTATATTATTATTATTCACCTGCCTTTCCCTTGGTCTTTATGGAGGAAGGGTCGCTAAGTTATAAATAAGTATGTTTCTGCTTATGTGGCATGCCTTATTTCTAGATTTTTATTGCCTTTGGTAAAATATCAGCTTGTTTGATCAAGTTTCAGGTTCTTTAAAGCTACCCAGTGAGATTTCTAAGAACCATCTTATACAGAGCATCCAACCAGATATAACATACACAATGTCTCCAACAACCTGCTCTTAGTAGCAGACAGTGTGCCTACCTGCTTGCTGATGAGAAAATAGATTAATTGGTTCTTGACTCTTAAATATTGAGACAGAGGAGGATAGTGTATATTAAATTTTACAAAGCAAAGATAATGGGTTTGATCCCTCCCTTGGACCAGAACAAGCTAGAAGGTAAGTGTTGCTGTCTTTCTAAGTCCCTGGCAAAACTGTTCCTGCAGGCAACCCCCCCCCCTTAGTGACATCATGGGGTGGGGGGCGCTGCAGAAAGGACGGCAGAGGTATAGGAATTGTGAATACTTCCTTGACCATTGCACAAGCTTTTGTTTTGTTAATGTCATGGCAGGCCTGGAGTTAACCCCCTCGAGTGTAACTTGCCTAATACAGAATCATGCTGCTTAGGGCTGGATGTTATTTGATTGAATACAGCAGTTATTTGAAAACATCTTCGGAAGTTTTATTATTCAAGATGGAAGCCAAGATTGGCTACAGTGTCTGGATTCTTTGACAAACCTGAGTCAGTTAAAGATCTACTGTCATTCTTGGGGTGTTTGGTGTAATATATTTGTGGTTTTATTTCCATTCCATTGAGTTGCACTGCAGTTGAACCAGCATGGGCTGTTCCACAGGGCGCTGATCCTACAAAGCAATTGGCATCATAGGTGCATGCACACAGTAGCATAGACTGGAGTGGCTGGACTGTAGCTTCCTTTGTCCCCCACTTGCAGGTAAGAGGTTTACACCAGCAGAACTCAAGAGTTGTGAGAGAGGAGTTACCACGTGGCCTCCTTGGCTGGCTTTGGGAGTGCAGTTCCTTGCCTGATCATTGGTGTGAAGTGATAGGAAGGGTGCAAGTGGACATGGTTGCCTCTGCAGGGTCTGTCTTCACTGCCACTGAGTGAGCATGAGCTCAGCTTTACTCCATTGGTCCTCTACTGATCCGTATTTCTGGCTTAGCATTGTATTCTACACATGCTGAACACAGAAGCCACCTTACTGACTCAGACCATTGGTCCATCAAGGTCAGTGATGTCTAGACTGGCAGTGGCTTCCCCAGGTCTCAGGAAGTGGTCTTTCACTTCACCTGCTACCTAATCCTTTTATCTGATGATGCTGGGGAATTGAACCTGGGACCTTCTGCATGTGAAGCAGACCCTCTTCTAGTGAGCCACAGCCCTCTGCTTTCGCATCTTCCCCTGTACTTTTTTTTTAAAAGCCAAGTATTTACATAATCCATGGCAAGAGGAAGGGCTTTAACAAAAGCCAGTCCCTTAATTTTTCCAAATTTGCAACTAGTATTTCCGCAAGGTGCAATTTTATCCCCCATGTTATCCAACCACTACATAAAGCCTTTAAGAAATAATTCATAGCTATGAAATTGGATTCCATCAATATGCAGCTCTATATCTCACTATCGAACCCCTGGTGATGCTGTAGAGGTACCGAGTTGCTTGCTAGCTGTTGTCAAATGGCTGAAAGTAAACAAATTGAAATTGAACCAAACAAGACAGAAGAGATACTGGTTGGAAATACAGATCTTGACAGTATGCTTCCAACCTTTGATAGGGTCCAGTTGACCCTGGCTGACTCAGTGAAAAGCTTAGAGGTTATATTGGACCCAGCACTGCTACTAGAGAAACAAGTAAATGCAGCAGCAAAAAAGGTCTTCTCCCAACTAAGGCTGGAAGATGGCTCCCTACCTCAATACAGCTGATCTGGCCACCTAGATTCTTGCTACAGAAACATCGAGACTAGACTACTGTAATTTACTCTATATAGATCTCCCCTCAAAGTTAACTCAGAGACTCCAGCTGGTGCAAAACACTGCAGCCTGTTTACTTTCAGGAGCTAGATGGAGCATGCATATCTGCCATTCTGCAGTCACTCCATTGGCTACCTATCAATTACGAAACTCTGTTCAAGATCATGATCATTCAAAGTCCTTCATGGCCTAGGGCCCTCAAATGAGCAAAACCGCCTCTCTCCCTGTGTTCTGCCATGGCAGCTTCACTCATCTGAACACAACCTATTGCACCTGCAGTTGAGCTAAATCAACAACTGCCTGTATATGCGCTTTCTCTGTGGTAGCCCTCCCTGCCCTTGTGGGATAACCTGCCTGTCTTTCTGCAAACTATGCAGGACTGAATTATACAGGACTTTCTACTCAAGATTACCAGGATATGTTTTAAGAAATAGCTCAAAGAGATAACCTTGGAAAGGGACAGGGAATGTAGACTAGGCTATTGGGTACTGGCTGCTGGTGTGGATATAGTCCCGCTGGATAGTTTGATGTTGGCAAAGATGTCATGTTAATTACTTAATTCAGAAAGGTTTCATCTGTGTGTTCTGCTTTACTAGTTTTCAGATTTGCAGCTACCATTGTGTTGTTTTATTTACTTACATATTTATATTCTTGTATTTTTGTGATTGAGCTGTTGTGACCCACTCTGAGCCTGCTTGCGGGGAGGGCGAATAGAAATCTAAACATCAATCAAACCCAACTTATCTGTTTTCATTGGATGTCCCAACTGTTGATCATATTGTATTTTTGCTGTTAATGTCCTAGCTATTGATTATGTTATATTCACTTGCAGTAAGTAATCCGCCTTGGATCTCAGTGAGATAGACTATAAATAGGCAGACTATAAACAAACAATGAAGAGGTGCAAAAAGTAAAACTCAATTTATTCTATGGTGTAAATGTTTATTGTATATTTATTACTATGTAATAAAAACCTTGTCAGATGACCCCATCCCAAAAGCTAGCAGTATAAACATTCAGATAAATATGGTAGCTTTCTTTTCAATGAAATAGAATATGCTAGATTTTTCCATAGAAGAGCAACGTTACTTTCACAGAACCCATGTTATACATATGTTTATTTTTATTATTCATATTGTGTTTGAATAGTTCTTAACATAGCTTTAATGTTAAAAGTGCCAAAGAGCTTAAGACATTTGTGGATGTAAATTGTTTAAAGTAAAAATATACAAGTTATTCTGAGTAGTTGCATATTTTTCGGTCCTCCTGCATACTTTGCATAAGGCAGCAATAATAAAGGTGATCAACTAGATTAAGCAGTTGAGTTTGTTCTACTACCATAAACAGTCAGTGCAAGGATGCCGTCTTCTCTCCCCTCCCCCACAATGCAGTCAGTGTGGATATCTAGATCCAGTCACATACGCCATTTAAGCATGCTTAGAGGTGGATTGTAGTGCATTTCACCATCAAGTGGAAGACAAGCCAATCACGGGCTGCCCTTGTAAAAGTGAAGCCGGGACAATTATTTTTTTATCTTGTAACACATTACACTAAACTTAATTCTTTGTGCTTCATAAAATACATAGTTTTTTTTAAAAAGCAGTCAGCCTCTTCTACACTATAAGACAATACAGCAAAAAGATGACTTTGCATTGTTAAGCAGTTTCAAAGCCTCCTTGCAAGTGTTCCCCAGACATAATTATGCTCACTCTCCATATTACAACTTCTTTAAAAAACAAGCTTGCTGACAGCTGAAACAAACTGGTGCAGCTCAAGTAATATACAAGATTTTTCTTCCAATCCACAAGGATCCCTGAAGATGGAGAATTAAATAAGGCAGACATTGTCTGCTCTTATGGTAAACATTACACCCAGGCTAGTTTGGCTGCATCTTTCCTTCACTTTGCAGCATTAAATGTTTATGTACCAGACCACTAAAAAGTCAATATGGCTGGTGTTTCCTTGGCATTAGTCAAAGCCTTCACATTCCTTCTTCAAATAGGCTAGCAGCATGTAGGATCCACGTTTCATGAATTTTTCCTTCACAAGATTAGACTGTCCATCAGGCAAACTTTTTCTTTGTGGCTGTGAATCTCTCCATATACTAAAAACAATCAGATACAAAATTACTGGTTTTGGGGGACGCGATGCGCCATAAAGTTGTGGAATTCTACACTAGTACTAGAAACTACTGTTTTTACGATGTGGAATAGGTTTATAATTCAGTGCAATTTCTTATGCTAGAGGGATGCATAATCATGTTTGACTATCTATGCTGGATAAGAAAATGGCTGTTTTGGTTTAAACCCCTACAACAATCAATGCAATAAATAACTATGAGATAAAATTGCCATTTATACAAAATATGACTATAAAGAATCCACTTCCAATTTTCTTAACATGCCCTTTATCTACCATTTACCTCCAGTGGCTAGTAATAACAATTGTGGGGCATAGTTTAGTTGTCTGAAGAGTCACTGTTATCTCCTTTTCCCAAGGCTTATTGCTTTAATATAGGTGATTCAGATTTAGAATAAAGATGCTGTGCTACCTTCACCTCTTCAGCTCAAATCAACAGAACAGCATAAAGTGCTGGTTATGTAGCTTGCTTTGAGTCTGAAACAAGATACCTTTATAACATGAAAGGTTGCAATTTTAATTAGACTTTATGACAATTACCAGTTCTTGAGAGCTTTCATGAATAATGCCTAAGATACAACTTCACCTAAACCAACTGTCCCAGAACAATGCGGAAATGGGAGGGGTTAAGGAGTCACTAAGAGGCAAACAGCCAAGAATGTTTTCTTAAAAGTTCTAAAACAATTTTCTATTACATACATAACCCCACAAGCTGGAAAGATATCCTGCAGGCATTCTAAAACAAAGTCCACAAAACCAATAGCAATCAAAGCACTTTCAAATATATCACTATTCTGTTCTGCTTTGACCCACAAGTAGAAACCTAGTTTCCCAGAGGTCTAGATAGAAATTTAAGATAGAGAAGTTTTTCCTACAAACCTTATCATACCCATCTAACTCTCTGAGTTTCTTGATTTCAAATAGATTACCCTCTACTGCAAGCACAGAGATCTGAGAATCACTGAGAATACTCTGAGGAAGCATGCTTAGTTCTAAACAGTTCTCTTCCAGACGCAAGACTTTGAGGCGGGGACAGTGAGAGATCTGTGATGAGATTTGTGAAATCTATCATGCATTTAAAAGAAACAAGAAAAAAAGATTAAATTTTATCAACACTATATTTATGTCATGCCTCTTCCTCCCACTCCCACACATCTTAAAGATAGCACCGCAACAAATTAATCCATTATGTCTTCCAATAAATGGGCTGCAGTATATCAACTTCTGCTTATTACACACCATAGTAAATTCCCAAATTCTCAAAATTTTGCTATATTACCAATGCTGACAAAGAAAAGGACATGTCTATAGATCTGACTGAACATGTTTCAATATCAACTTTGATGTGGATTCTTGCTGGGTTAATAGAACTATCATATCTTCGATGCAAGAACTGAATCTATATAAAATTATGGTATTGTAGATGTCATTTCAGTTCACATCCACTTTCAGTTCACTAAGCAATCATCTCTCTCTAAATTAGTAATTTCAAGCAATTACAAACTCCCAATGAACTACCTCTGGAGACTTCTTATGCAAGGAATATCCATAAATTAAGAAATTAATACATTATAATGGAAATAAAAGCCTAGATAAGGAAGGTATAAAAGGGCACTGGTTCAGGTAGCCGGCTCAAAGTTGACTCAGCCTTCCATCCTTCTGAGGTCGGTAAAATGAGTACCCAGTTTCCTGGGAGTAAAGTGTAGATGACTGGGGAAGGCAATGGCAAACCACCCTGTAAAAAAGTCTGCCAAGAAAACGTCGTGATGTGACGTCCCCCCCATGGGTCATTAATGACTTGGTGCTTGCACAGGCGACCTTTACCTTTTAAAAGGAAGGTATAATGCTAGAAGCATGAACCTCACATAATATTCTTTTTAACAATAGGAAATTGTGTTACAAAACAGACCAATTTAGCCTGAGTTACCCATTAAAGCTAACAAAGCAATAGGAGCTTATTAAAGGAGCTTACAGTATTAATACTGCAATCTTCAGAACACTTCAGCTGAGGATTGCTCTCTAAGAATGATACCCATCTTGGTAGCATCCAAAACAAATCTGTGTTTGAAGACGCTATTCTATTTTATTGGTGTACACATATAAAACGAGTTCTCAAACCTGATTCTGATTCAAGTTCAGTTCAATGGCCTGCAGTTCTCCCACTGTGTCTGGCACACTTTGGATCTGATTGCGGGAGAGATCCACCACATCTAAGTGACGGAGGCTACAAAGCTGGGGAGGTACAATTCGGAGCTTGTTTCCCGAAAGGCTCAGAGTCTTTAGTGCTGAGAGCTGTCCAAAGGCAGCAGGTAGCTGCGTCAGATAGTTGCCATTCAGATGCAAAGCCTCAAGTTTTTTCAGCTTGCACAGCTCTTCAGGCAGGGCAGCTAGAAATAAGTTACAAACAAAAACAAATCAAGTTACCAGGTGAAGATCAAGACTGTTCTTTGTGGAACAATACAAAACTCCATTTTGCTAAGACTCAAGACATGAAGGGGGATGTTTTTTGGTAATACATGAAATGGGAAAAATACAAATGTCCGGATTAGCATGCAGGCTACACCTTTCCTTGAAATTCTAGCTAGGCACTCATTGATTAATAGACATTATTCAAGTTAAGCAATTCTTAGATAACAAAGGATGTTAATGTACTTCAGTAAAAATGCTATTGCAGTTCTGAAGCACCCTCTCTATTCAGCTGCAAAATGTCATGAGTTTTTAAATCAACATATCCACTTATTGTAAACTTCAGAAGAAAACATGAAATCAAACTTATTGTAATTCATTTATATTTGTATATCCAATAAGATTCTTTTTAGAACTCATACTCAGTTTGTTATGATTGAGAGCAAGGCTTTTCAGCACAGAGAATCTTCCCATTATTGGAGGCAGAGTTTCAATCTTATTGTTTGACAAATCTATTGTCCTGAGATTACTCGCCAGCTTCTGCAGATCTTCAGGAAACTGAAAAAGCAATTAAGATATTATTTAAACATTACAAAAAGACACAAGTCACACAATTATGGGCATGCAGGTTAATAAAGATCTGGGAGCCAATGACTTTAACAGACTTATTTACAAGATTATGATAAAGGTTTATAACATTATGAATGATGGGGGGGCGTTCTGTGTCAGGGTACAGCTGAGTTTGGGAATATCCAATAAGATAAAATAATCTGTGGTGGGAGAAAAAGAAAGTTAACACAAAACCCAGGATAGTGGTTACAATGCCTAGCTAGTACCTGTGAGACTCAGGTTCGAATCACCATTCTGCCACAGAAGCTTGCTGAGTGATCTTGAGCTCTGCCTAACCTACCTCATAGAGTTGTTGGGAGAACACAATGGAGAAGTGTGATATAAACCATTTTGGGTCCCCCTTGGAGAGAAAGATGGGGCATAAATGAAATAAATCAATTACGCATTACCAATTTATGGCATTCATTGGCAAAAGATGCCATGCCCATTAGTGTAGGTAAAATCAAACACACTAGCTTCAAGTATGCATGCATAGGATCAGGTACAGGTTGTTCATCAGATTCCAGTCTACTGACATTACTGTACCTGTAATCCTTCAGAGTTGGATCCAATGAAGGGCATTTCACAGATCTTTTCTGCCCTTCCAGCAATGTTGAGACCAGCATGCTGCCAGTGGCTCAAGAAGCACTGGAGCAAGGTATGGACAATTTCAGGTATAGGAGCAAGGTATGAACGATTACACCTAGATCTCCTTTCTAACCACAATCCCTAGGCCACTCCTGCTTTTGTCCACACAGGTTTCAGGACTTTCACCATCGCCTTTTCAGTGTTCTAATAGGAGCTGATGGTAGGAAGGAGAAGTGACAAATACTTGCTTCGGCAACTCTTACTGTTGGGCCTTTGTTGAATCCAATACTCCTGCTTTCTTAAAAAGCAGTTGGTTGAGGCATAATCAACTACAAAATAAATAATTATTTTTAGTACATATAGTTCATGAAACATATTTACCTCAGAAAGGCCTTTTCCAGTCAGCTGGAATACCCCCGTTTTCTGGGCAGTCTCCAAATGAGCTTTTAAGGCACTGTTCCCCATCTTCCTTTTCTTGAGTCAGAAACTGACAAAATGGTTGTCCTCCTGATACAATTGCAGCCAGGTAACTTTCATTCACTTTGCATTAGGTCACATTAGTTTATTTTCTGGTAAAAGTTAAAGTTTAGAACATATTTAAATAAATATTTGCAATGTGGTACAGCTATTGGGAGTGTCAGATCTGGGATACCAGAGTTCAAACCCCTCTCTGCTATGGAAGCTCATTAGGTGACCTTGGGCCTATCATTTTCACAAAGCCTAACTTATCTCACAGCAGTTGCTTTGAGGATAAAATACAACAGAGAATAACGTACTCCACCATGAGCTCCCACCATGAGGAAGGGTGGGATAAAAATGCAGTAAATAAACAATTATCTAATAGAATTTTTGGTCAGTATACTCAAGCTTGAAAAGTGCTTTATGAACTGTTCGTCTTAGCCTAGTACTTGTGAACGAACACAAATTTATTTAAGTTTTCTTATATTAAGAAAGCATTAAGAATGCATTTTTCATGATTGAAAAAGCACTCTATGGAAATATGCAACAGAAAAAGTAAAGTGTTAGGCAAACAGCTTGACTAAACCAATTTGTTTCCAAGAATGCTTAGGCTCTCTGCCTAAGAAGATTACTTAGTCAGTCTGGTACAAAAAGATCTGGTAGGTAGGTTACATAAATACAAGCAGCCCAGCAACAAAATTCATTAAAGACCTTTTACAATGTGTGAAGCTAAGGCTTCTATTTATTTATAGGTCATCCTATCCCAGGAGCTCAGCATATTGCAAAATTACAGAAAAGGCCCCTCTGAACACAATGCTGTTGTCAAATAAGCATGTATGAGAATCACTCTGTATAGCTTTCACCAATGTTGCGTTGACTTTATGATACATTAATGTACTTTCTGTGTTTTTGCTTCTGAGCTGCTGTCTGGCAAGGAGAACTATACGCACACAAATTAAATACTTACCCAGTCCGCAGGTCTGTAGCCAGGCATCAAATACTGTATACATTTCACCCAAAGAAGACTCAACAGATTGTATAAAATAAAACCATTTGCCAAAACAGCTGTACATAAGCATAACAAGCACATCCATGTTAACTAGGGTAACTTCTCAGGAAAAAAAGTCTCCCAAGGAATATTTGAGAGCTGAATCTATACAATTTTATAGGAATAAACAAACTAAAAATGAAAGTGTGTATCTTGTACCACTGCCTCTATATGTACAATATAATGTACCACAGGTAAACTACTCAAGACGATCCAGCTAAAGTCTAGCAACCATCCACACCAACTGCACTAGAAGAGTGGCTACCAGTTGGTATTTTTTCATTGAAACGACTTTGGACTTCATGCTTAGATAGCCCAGTTTATAAAAGGGAATAGAGAGGAATGGGTGCCAAAAATGAATACACACTGGCTTAATAGGAAGAAAGAATCCAAAAGCAGGACTGCTACTGAAAGATAGATAGTATTACCTCCTCATCAAATTCCCTCACCTTACCTGCTTAAACGTATTTTCAAGGCAAACAAATAAATACCAGTGCTTAAAAGCCCATCACTTTCATTCAACCTTGCCCTTCCTCGCTGCAAAGGCTCAGAATATTACTTCTCTCCCCAAACACCCAACAAAGACACACAACAAATCCTTTGGTCACCCTAGAATAGCATTCACAGTGCCATCTTAAAACCATCATGCCCTTCTAAACCCACTGAAGTTACCATGGTTTGGCATCCTCAAAGAGATCTCGACCTGCACTTGAAACAGCTTCCCTGTTCCCTCAAATGAAGGTTAGAGGCAGGTGGGAAGTAAGAACTCAGGGCCCGAAGAGGACGAGATGAAAGGCTGGGCTTCCCAAGAGATGAGGTCAGAACCTTGTCAGTTCCATCGAGTACCTACTACACCACGCGGCTTGGAAACGGGAGGAACAAACCCACCCACCACGTCTCCTCCCTTTTGTTAAAAAGGGAGAGAAAGAGAAGACTGCGTAGGTGACGAGACAAGAGAAAATGCGTCTCTTAAATTGGGGGCACCGGGAAGGAGGAGGCTCGCAGCCCAAGCAGATTCAGCTTTACCTGTTGAACATGCTACTCTTAATTGGAAGGGAACAAAGGCATCCCACGGAGCTTACTCCTGAACACAGATATGGAGAATCGGACAGCACAGATATAATGAACATTTACCTGTGAACAAGTCCCAGGTAGGGCTTGTGGCTAAAAAGTCACAACACTGCAGCTACTCCCCAAGTTTACAGAAACATCTTGGGCAGATCCAGGCCCAATAGCACCTTTCCAAGGTACGAGCTTTGACTCTGGAAAACTCATTCCCTGGGTATCTCAGTAGGACTTTAGGGTGCTATTGGACCCAGATCTTGCTCTTCGACTGCAGACCAACACGGCTACCCACCTGAGACTATCCTAAGCAGTGTTACCCACGGACTTCAATGAGTTTAGAAAGGCGTAAACCTGCATAGGATGAACTCTTAATCGCCACCAGATCTAGTAATGGAAGAAAAAGCGCTGCGGAGATTCCTCAGAAGTAAGGGAGCCCCGTTCTGCCTCCATTCACCAGCAGCCACAACCGCCCCCTTGCATCCTAGCAACAAACAAAATGCACGACGAGAATCCGAAGGCGCGTAATTTCAGGCCGGACTCCGGAAACGGGCGACTCAGATTTAGCCAGGATCAGCCGCTACAATTAATTATGGCGAACCGTGCCCCCGGATAAGAGCGGAGTCTACCCAGTTTATCCGGGGGGGGGGTGTCTATTACCCAGTTTTCCTGATTGGCTTCCGCCACAGTCAGCATGGCGCGGGGACTGCTACTGACTTCATTTCCCGGTACCGCCGCTCCTAATAGACCGTCTGAATCAACTGCCACACCCAACATGGTCGAGCCAAGCAAAGACGACTTCTTTTTTTCCAGAAAAGACACAATAAATTACCTCCCGGGCATTCTTTTACCGTACAACTCCTAATATAGGCGTTTGGAGTTTGCCACACCCGTCATGGCGGCTCGAGTTTCAAAGAAAGAAGGGGCGGGATTTCTTGCGTAATGGGTCGTGCGCAAGGCTGTTAAGGTCGGCGCCGGATTCAGAGGAGGAATTCTGTCTGTCATGGCCTTCTCCAATCCTTGGGATCCGGTGCAGCCCACGGCGGCTGGACTACTGCTGTCTCGCTGCCTGTCCTCCGGGGTGGTGTCGCAGGTGAGGGAGCCCGTCCGCTGTTCCCTCCTCTTCCTTCGTTCTTGGAGTGCCAGTTTATTCTCTCAAATTCATCTGTTTAGTCCAGCTCTTGAGACGTGGTTGCTATTTCCCCTTGATCAGGATTGCATATTATTAGGGTTCCAGAATGGGAAAAGTAGCCTGTATCTTTCCTAAGTGGTCTTAAAACAGTTGTAATAATTCTGGTAATAGTTTAGCGTTTGTTTTATAGTGCTTTTATCTCAATCCCAAAAGATTATTGTATCAAACTAAATCACATTGAATTTACTTCTCATGTATATAGGACTGGCATTTTTGAAAAAGGACTGGAACCTTTAGAATGTTTTAATTTTTCATGGAAATTCTATTATTTACTACTTAAAGTATTCATTTCTTACAGTTTTATTGTACAACCTTCATGAAACAAATATATTGTTATGCATGTTTAACATGAATGTTTACCATGAAGTAAATCCTGTTGAATTCAGTAGACCTTGCTTCCAGGTGAGTGTGTCTAGAGAACTCTGAAGCTGAATCCAGGTAAGATGGTGATGATGCTGTTGGAGGGAATGCAGTTTTGAATGGGATTGCTGTCCCTATCATCAGTGGAGTGCAACATTAGCTGAAGGATGCTGTTAAAAGCCTGGCAGTTTTCTGCTGGATCTGGGTCTCCTACTGAAGAAGCAGTGGCTACGACAACATAAAATGCTCCCCAACCCCAGTTTTGATTGGTTCCTTATTTGCAGATATCTCATCTGGCTGTACACATTCATGCTTCAATAACTTCAGACTGGATTACTGTAATGTGATCTACATGGGACATCTGTAGAAGATTATCATGAAGCCAACTAGAGGAAAATGTGATAGTGTGTCTGTTATTAGGGACCTGGCATTGGTACCTTAGCCCTTCACTGATTGCATGTTTGTTTCCAGGTCTGATTCAAGGTGCTGGTGCTTACTTTTAAATCCCTTCATTACTTGAGGTCCACATATTTGAAGGACTGCCTCTCTCTACATTATTGTGCAGTAGCTTCACTCTGTCCAATAAGATCTGTTGTCTGTGCCTTTTTGTCTAAGGCACATTGTGCTCAGCCTATGCTCAGGCTTTTTCGGTGGTTACCCCATGCTTGTGGAACACCCTCTTAGAAAAGGGAGGCTTCTGCCCTCCAGGCTTCCTTGCGAGCCTATCAAATGGAACTGTTCCAGAGAGCTTTGTGGACAGTCTGAGTTCTGGGCCAAAGGTAACATTTCCCTGGCTGTAAGCAGTTTTTAGACTGGTTATTTTAATGTAATTTTAAAGTTTTTATAGTTTAATGTTTGAACGTATACAGTTTTGCTGTAACTTACATTTATTGTTGATATTTGCCTTGGGTCCCAAACTGTCAAGAAGGGGGGCATATGAGTATTTTTCATTACTTAATTACAGTCAGTAAGCTGAAAGAACATTTACAGTGCAATCCTAAAAGAGTTACTCCAGTCTAAGCCCATTGAAATCAATGGGCTTAGACTGGAGTAACTCCTCTTAGGATTGCAATATTAGTTTAGACTACTGTAATTAATTGTATTTTGCTTGTATGAAAGTTTGTAAACAAGTACAAATACATAATGTCTTTATTAATTTATGTTTCTAAGATAGTGAGCACCTAACATAATTATTTTAAGGTATAGCCCAGTCCAGACCATGTATAGAGAATCCCTATGTTTTCAGCAGAACCCTCCCCCTCTGTGTTTGTGTGCATGCACACATGCATGTGTAGGTAGTACTATAGTTGTTAAGAGGAATGGGTGGTCTTTGTATGTCTCTTTGTCCCCTTTTAATTCACCTTCTCAAACAAATGCAACTTGATGGGGACATGGACAAACACACAGATCTCTCATTTCTGTTGACAGGCCATTGTGTTGCCACAGATCTGTGCATGGTAGAGGAGATTGTGCCCAATAAACTGTCCTGTATATGTGTGGATTTTCCTTAAATATTCCTAGAAGCATACTCTCCTCCAACAGCCTGTGTCCTATAGCACATACTTGAAGAGTATGAGTGGGCTGGGGTGGGGGCCCTTTTCCATGTTTTTTCTCTCCCAGTCTGCCCTGTGCATAGGATAAAATGAAGAAGAGGAGAATGGTGTAAGCTACTTTGGCCACCATTGGGGAGAAAGATGGGGCATAAATGTAAATGAAATCAATAAATAGTAAAGCTGAAGATGGGAGGCAGATAAAACGTAGCGTTTAGGATAGGAGAGCAGGGTGAGGATATGAGGATTGTTAGGAGGAGGGAAAGAAGAAATACTGTGAGGAAGGTGATAAAGGGGGAAATGAGGTGCCCCTCCCAAATGCTTGCAGGTTCCACACTGTGCAACGGGCTGGGCTGGCACCTGGCACCATGCAACGGGGCCATAGTTTTCCATGTAGAAGCTGACCAAGAAGGGAGGGATGGAAAGCTGAAGAGTATTGGCTGGTGTGGCAGGCAGGGGCGGTGGGAGAGAAGAGAAGGAAGCCAAAAAGGGGAGAGACTATGGGGGCTTTTAGGAAAGGGAAAGAAGAAACAGTGTGGGCAGGGAGTGATGCCCTTACAAGTTCTTGTGGGTTCCTACTCAGAACTCTCCCCTATAATAGCCATTCCATCCAGTCACTACAGCACAATGATCTATCTATCTATTATTGTTGTTATTTAAAACATTTTTTATGCTGCCTTTTCACTCAAACATTAAAATATTTCAACATTAAAATGATTTAAAATAAAGAATATCTAAAATCAACAATTCAATAAGAACATAAAAAAAGCACAAAACACAACCAGGGAGGAGGGCCAGTAACAGTTACTGGGGGTACATCAAACCATATTAAAAAGTCTTAACCCACTAGTGGAAGACAATGATAGAGGGAGACAAATGAGTCTCCTTGGCATGAGAATTCTAAAGTTGTGATGTCACAACCGATAAGTCTGTTTCTCAGGTTACCACCTGCCAAGTCTCAGATGGTGAAGGCATCCAAAGGAGGGCCTCCAGAGATGACCGGAGCAGATGGATAGATTTACATGGTAATGGGGTCCTTCAGGTGTGCCAGCCCCAAACCGTGTAGGGCTTTAACAGTCAGAACCAGCACCATGAATTGGACCCATGAAACAAACTAAGAACCAGTATAGATAGAATAAGACTGGGTGCAGCATTCTGAACCAATGGCAGCTACCAGACAGTCTTAAGGGCAGCCCCAGGTATAGTACATTGCAGTAATCTAATCTAGATGTTACCAGGATGTGGCAAGATCTTTCCTGCCCAGGAAGAGCTGCAGCAGGCTTACCAGCCAAAACTCATGAAGGACACCCCAGCCACTGCTGCCACCTGTTTATCCAACTGGAGGTCTGAATCCAGCAGCATCCACAAGCTCTGAACCTGTTCCTTTAGGAGAATTGCAACTCCATCCAGAATAAGGGATATCTCATTTCCTGGGTCAATCCTTCCCCCACACCAGTAGCACCTCTATTTTGTTGGGATCAATCAATCTTTATTAAAAACGGTCCTTGACTAGCATAAAATATAACAGCATTCATATACTCAAATTCTAAAACTGTAGATTTTAACTCCCATATTAATGAATATAATACACAAATTAAAATGCAATGTTAACATTTAATAACAACAACATTCAATTTATATACCGTCCTTCAGGGCAACTTAATACCCATTCAGAGTAGTTTACAAAGTATGTTATTACTAGCAACCAAGCCTATTTTTTTTAAAAAACGGGCTCTAGAAAAGGAAGCGCCCTCCAGAGAGATGGGCTGCCTTGCCTGGCCTTCCCGCCACCTCGGGGCCCTCCGAAGGGACAGGCCACCTCACCTGGGCTTCCAGCCGGGGCAGCACCCTCTGGAGGCCCACCAGGATAAAAGGTGAGTTGTCACCAATACAGCTTGCCTTTTATATAATAGGATTATCCCCACAGTCATCACTTTGTGAGGTGGGTGGGGCTGAGTGAGCTCTAGAAGAGCTGTGACTGACCCAAGGTCACCCGGTTGGCTTCAGGTGGAGAAGTGGGGAATCAAACCCGGTTCTCCAGATGAGAGTCCTGCTGCTCATAACCACTACACCAATAAAATTATTATGCCTTCATTAGCTGATGGATTTTATAAACTGCCATGAAAAACTTTGCACTACACGCTGTAACCTTTGTTAATGTTAATAATGTTCTGGTGTACACTAATTTCAAATGACCAGCGTACCTATTAAGTAAAAGGAGGATGAACTTAATACGAATTTCTTGATAGAAGCGGGGGGGGGGGGGGGATGAAATAAAACGTGTTCTGTGGTTTCAGTCTCCACATTACTGCAAGGGCATAACCTATTTTCAATCAGAACCTTTTTATATCGCCCCTCTAAAACTGCAGAGAGAAAGACATGGTTTCTCGCAAGGGAAAATGCCCTCTTATGACAGGGTATCTCCAAACGGGAGAGACAGGTGGCCGGAGAAAGCACATAGCTAGAACCATCTGCAGCCGAAAAAGTTGGTGACCTCTCCAAATCAGCTTGCCACTCAATATCCAGCACCCTCTGCTTCAAAGTTTGTTTTGCCTATTCATACCCCAGCTCCAGAACAGGAGAGAAACCCAGACTCTCCAATTTATTTTTGATGGCCTTTAGCCATGCAGATTCATAGCTGTCATCAAGGATCAAAGGAGTTAAGTAAACCCCTGGATTTAAATTTAACTTTAACAATAGGTTGAATGAGGCAAGGCACACTCTGGCCCCTATTTTTACCATGCCAGTTTCCAAACATAAATCAGCATTTGAAACACAATGAGGCAATTGGAGAGCAGATCTCAAGAATTTTGATTGTCCTCGTTCCAGAGGTGCAAAACATGAGAAAGGTGGCCCTAACATAGTCCCATATAGTAACTGTATTTTGATCCCATTTTGTTGGGATCAAGTTTCAGTTTGTTAGCCCTCATCAATCTCAAAACTGCCTCCAGGCACCTTTTCATTGTTTCCATTGCCTTCCTGGGATCTGCTAGAAGCTTGAGATAGGGCAGTGTGACATCTGCATATTGATAACAGTGCTGCACAAAACTCCAGATGACCTCTCCCAGCAGCTGTACATAGATGCTGAAAAGCATATGGGACAGAGTAGAATCTTGTGAGACCTCATAGGTCAAAGGCCAACCGTGAGGAGCAGCAGTCCCCCAGCATCACATTCTGAAATCTACCTTTGATGTAGGACCGAAACCACCACAGAACAGTGTCTCCCAATCCCAATTCCAAAAGGTGGTCCTGAAGGATATCATGAACATTGATATCAAAAGTCACTGAGGTGTCCAAGGGAGGTTGCATTCCCCCTGTCCATCTCCCAGCATAGGTCATCCACCAGAGCAACCAAGGCTATTTCAGTCTCATAACCAGGTGTGAAACCAGATTGGCATAGATCCAAACAATCCGCTTCATTCAGGAATCTGTGAAGTTGCCCAGCCAACACTTGTTCGATCACCTTGCTCGAGAATGGTACATTTGAGACTGGACAATAGTTATATAACTCTCCCAGGTCCAGAGTAAATTTCCTCTGGAGTGAATGCACTATTGCCCACTTTAAGGCAGGCGTGAGCACCCCTTCTCTCTGGGAGGCATTTACCATCTCCCGGATTGAGTGCACTACCCCCTCGCCAGCACATTTAAGCAGCCAGGATGGGCAATGATCATACAAGCAGGTAGTAGATCTCAAACTTCTAGGAATCCTGTCCACATTCTCAGACTGGACAAGCTAACAGTTACCACACACAACTGGACAAATAGGTACTCTGGGACCGTCTGATTATTTCACTGCTAAAGTAGAGTTCAACTTTGTCTAAAAGTTAATGCCTGCATTTGCATGCTTTCCTCTTCCTTTTCTGCATCCTTTTTCTTTTGTATTGTCTGTTTCATATTGTAGGTGTTACTTTGAATTGTAAATCACTATGAATATGATAGTTGAAAGGCAGTATATAAAATTAAATATATCAAATATTTTCTCAGGATTAAGGCCCGCTGAGTTCATTGGGGATTACAATAATGTTATTATTGTTATTTATAATCCATCTCCAAGAGACCTGAGTTGCCTGTGAGTTGTTGCATTTTGTTTATAGTGAATTTTTATATTTCCGTAACAGGAAGTTCTGGATATATGTGGTAAACCAGGTCCTTGCTTTGTTCATCTCTCAGAGGCAGAACAAATTTTAAACCACCAAGCTGAAATCAATCAGGTAAAATAATCTTTTGGTACTTATGTCCAAAGTCCTTCTGGTGATGAAGTATAAATATCTTTTCCTCTGAATTATAAATGTAATGTGATATATTGGTGAAATGGCACTTTAGCAACAGAAATCAACAGCTTTAAAAGAGAATGTAGAGCAATTAACTTTTCATCTAGTGTACAAATACTGTTTTGACATTTGAAGTCCTATCCATTTGATCACCTAGATTTCCCATTTACCTTTTTTTCTTGTTGCTTGGTGGTGGTTCCAAAGACCTGTGGCATTGGAAAATCTCCCTTTTTCTCAAAGACTTCTCAGATCATTTCACTTCATTTTCTCAAGCGCACACATTCTACAATTAGGTAATCTGTTATGGTTCTATAGCATGGCTATTCACAGTTGCATTAGTTACAAATATATCTTCCACCTAGTACAGAAACAGCAGCAAACCATTCTAGATTATGAAAACACAAGGCCTCTTCCTGCCTCTTTAATCCATTTTAGGGATTGTCCTAATGTTTAGGAATTTCTAGCTTCATAAAAAATATCTGAAGAAATGCCTCGCCTTTTCAACAGGAAATGCCAACAGTTGACAAACAGAAGTGGACTAGAAGATTGAAGCCAAAGCTCTTACTAGAGTTGGAACTTACTTATAGAAGAGATTATACTCTTTTGAAAGGCAATGCAGTGAGCAGATGCCTAATAAACTACCCAATTATAGTGGCTCTTACAAACACTGAATTAATCTGCATTTAAGAGCTTGAAGGTGGTGTATGTCTCACATTCATTTGCACGACCAGTGGCAAGCGACTGAGTATTGCATGGAATCTAAATGTCTGTTTCTTTGCCTATAGAATAACCTGGATACTGAAATCCTACAGATGGAAAAAGAAACAGCAGACGTTGCTCACTCATTCTATCTGAGTAAGTATTTCTTTGTTGAAGGCAATTGTTTGATCTTCCAGGAGCTTTCAATGCTGGGATTAATTTCAGATCCACCTTGACTGAGCTACCTGTTTTCTGGTCACTGCATGTATAACTTATAGGGTGCTTGGTTAAGTATTATCTCTGGGACGATTTTAGTCACTGCTGACCAAGCATTTTTATGTATTATTTTTAATTTATTTACATTATTTATGATCTACCCTTCTCACTGAGACTCAAGGTGCATTACACGTTGTAAGTCAATATGATCAGTGGCTGTGACATTTAATAAACAATACAATAGGGTATTTATTTGCCAAATAGCATCTAGTGACCAAACTGTAACAGTTTGGGAAGATCTCATAAAGATATAGAAATGGTAGCCCTTACTGGCAGAAGTAACCCAAAAACCAAGAAATGTCTTTTATAAGATGTCTTTTATAATGTCAGGGCTTGCCGCCGCTGCCGCTGGGCGTGGCACTGGGCGGTCTGCTCCTGACGTCACAGGGGGGCCAGGGATTCTGCAGGACCCTGCTCTGTGGAAGGAGGGGCAGTATACCTCACCCAGACTCCCTCTCAGTCCACTCGCTGGCCTGCTCAACCTGGCCTGCTTACCCTCTGCGTCCTCCTTCATCTCCTCCTTCCAGAACTCTCCTCCAAACCTCCACCCTTGCATCTTACTGCTCTCACTCCACATCATCACTCCTCACTCACACCCACCACCACAGGGCTCTTCCCAGCCAGCTTTTATAGGGCTTCCTTCTACTGCCCCACCCCTCTTCCAGCCTGGCCTTGGGCTGCACCAAGCAGTTGCAGCTGGGGTAGCTGATCTGGCCCCACTGACCAGCACCAGCTGTGCCTTGTTCTCTGGCTGCCCAGCCTCCCTGCCTTGGCTGATTGCTGAAGGCATGTCCAGCTGCAGTCCCCTGGCTAGCAGCCCAGCCTCCCTGGCAGAGCTGATGGCTGAAGGTGGGTCCAGCTGCGGCTCCTTGGCTGGTTGCCCAGGGCTTCCTGCAGAGTGCCTCCAATAGCCCCACCTGGAGTGGCTTGGCTTTTGGCAACTCCTGGGCCAGGCTACTATTTTCTAGCTGGGGCATGGCTTTGGGTTGTTGGGGCTGCTGCTGCTTCTCCTCCTCAGGTAAGGTCTTTGGGTGGGTGACTGCTGGGCTCCCAGTCCCTCTGCCCTTGCCCCCTTCCGCCTTGCCTAGCCCCCTTTCCCTTCCTAGGGGAGTGGGACTCGCTGGCCTCTCTCTGTCTCCCTCTGCCTCCTGAGGCCCTGGGCTTTTGCCCCTTGCCCCTGGCACCGGCAGGTTCTGGCTCCATTTGCCTGTGGGAGGGGTTGACCTGCTGTACCCCAGCTGCCCCCTCTGCCTGCCAGTCAGACCGGTTGACCTGCTGTCAGCTGGCTGACCAGTTGACCTGCTGTCTGCTGGCTGCCCCCTCTGTTTGCCCGTCAGCCCGGCTGACCCGCTGTTCCCTCCTACCAAGTCTGGGGGCTGGGACCCAGACCCCGGACACACACCCCCGCTTAGCTTTGAGTTGTGGGGGTCAGGGTCAGACTCAAACATGCGGGACATGAAGTCCGCATCCACATGCTGCGCCCCCTTGCGGTACTTGATGGTGAACCGGAAGGGGAGGAGGGAGAGGTACCACCGCAGCACACGGGGGTTGTGTGCCTTCATGTGGTGGAGCCACTGCAGGGGCGCATGGTCCGTTAGTAGGACAAAGGGATTATTGGCCAGGTAGTATTGCAGGGCCCCCACTGCCCACTTGACCGCTAGGGCCTCCCGCTCCACTGTTGCATAGCGCCTCTCTGCGGGCTGCAGCTTCCGACTCAGGAAGAGGATGGGGACGTCGGTTCCGTCACGTTCCTGAGTCAGGACTGCCCCAAGGCCGGTGTCAGAAGCGTCTGTGGCCAGCGTAAAGGGTCGGTCAAAGTCCGGGTTCCACAGGGCTGTGGTATTAGAGAGGGCTGACCGCAGGTCCTTGAAAGCTGCTTCTAGTGCTGGGGTCCACCGGACTTGGTTGGGCAGCCCCTTCTTTAAGCAGTCTGTCAGGGGGGCGGCTCGGGAGGCAAAGTGGGGGATGAACCGCCCGTAATACCCCAGTAGTCCCAGGAAACGTCGGACCTGCTTCTTGGTCCGGGGCTGGGGGGCATCAGCTATTGAGGCCACCTTGTCTGGTGGTGGGCGAACTCGGCCTCCCCCGACCACAAAGCCCAGGTACTGGAGTTCCTGGAACCCTAGGTGGCTCTTCTTTGGGTTAGCCCGTAGTCCGGCTCGCTGGAGGGCCCTCATGACAGCTTCCAAGTGTTGGAGGTGGGTGGGCCAGTCCGGGCTGAAGATGATGATGTCATCTATGTACGCCATTGCATACGCCCGGCACTCTCCCAGCACTTGGTCCACCAGCCGCTGAAACGTGGCTGCTGCCCCGTGTAGACCAAACGGCATCTTCTTGAACTGGAAGAGGCCTCGTGGGGTGGCAAAGGCTGTCTTCTCCCGGTCCGCTGGCCGCACGGGCACTTGCCAGTAGCCCTTCGTCAAGTCTAGGGCCGACAGGTAGCGGGCGGACCCTAGGTGGTCTACCAACACATCTGCTCGGGGCATGGGGTATGCATCGAACTGGGCCACCTTATTCAGTTCGCGATAGTCGATGCAGAATCGGGTGGTCCCATCCGGCTTGGGCACCAAGACTATCGGGCTCCTCCAAGCGCTTCGCGAGGGCTCGATTACCCCAAGCCTGAGCATCTCGTCGGTCTCCTTCTCCACTGCCTCCCACCGCTTCCTGGGGATGGGGCTCCAGGTAGCCCGGGCTGTCTGCCCCGGGTCCGTTGGAATGGCATGTTGGATCAGGCTCGTGCTGCCCGGCCTGCGGGAGAAGACCCCGGGAATCCGAGCCCAGAGGTCTTGTAGCTGGGCCCTCTGAGCTGGGTCGAGCTGAGGGTCCACCTTGGGCTCCTCAAACTCCGGGGCATCAGTGGTCCAAGGCAGCACACTGTCAGGGAGCTCTAGCGGGTCCTCAGCCACGCCGCACTCCTCTTTTGGGCGCTCGTGCCACTGCTTTAGGAGGTTCACATGCAGGGTCTTCCGCCGACGCCGGCCGACCCCACACTGGACTTCGTAGGTGGTGGGGCCCAGCACCCTTCGAATCTGGTAGGGACCCCTCCATGGGTCCCCTTCCTCTCTTGGGAACACCGAGTGGTGCACGAGGACCTCCTCTCCGGCCTGGAAAGTCCTCATCCGCGCACCCCGGTCATAGGCGGCCTTTTGCTTTGACTGGGTGCGAGTCAGTCTGCGATTTGCCTCCGCTTGGGACTGTTGCACCCGGTCACGGAGCCGGCTCACGTACTCCTGTATGGGGGGCGCGGGGCTGCTGGCCCGGGGCCCCCAGCGTTCCGTCAGCCGGGAGAGCATCCCCCTTGGCTTGCGCCCATATAGCAGCTCGAATGGGCTGAAGCCAGTGGAGGCCTGCGTGGTCTCCCGGAGGGCGAACATGAGCGGGTCGATGTACAAGTCCCACTGGTGAGGCTTGTCCCGCGTCATCTTCTTCAGGGCCTCCTTGACAGTCTGGTTCAGCCGCTCTGCCAACCCGTCTGTTTGAGGGTGGTACGCCGAGGTGAACACCTGCCGGATCCCCAAATTCCGGCAGAGCTGACGCATGGCTGTGGCACGGAACGGGCCCCCCCGATCCGTCAAAATTTCATCTGGCAGCCCCACCATCGCGAAAAACTTGGACAGGGCCCGTACCATCCCCGGGGTCTGCATGGTCTTCAGCGGGATGACCTCGGGGAACCGTGTGGCATAGTCCACAATCACCAGGGCAAAGCGATGGCCCCGGGGTGTGCGTGGCAGCGGTCCGATGAAGTCCATTGCGATGCGTTGGAAGGGCGTCTCCATGACGGGCAGCGGGGAGAGGGGGGCCTTCGGCGGGCGGCGGGCTGCCACCTGCTGGCAGGTGGGACACGAGCGGCAGTGGGCCTTCACGTCTGCATTCACGGAGGGCCAGAAGAATTGCTTAAGAACCTTCCTCAGGGTCTTGTGGTGCCCGAGGTGCCCGGCCCAAGCATGCTCATGGGCCGTGCGGAGGACTTCCGCCCGATAGGCTGCTGGCACAAGTAGTTGGCGGACCTCCCCCTGGCCATTTGGGGCACGAGCTATGCGAACCCAGACCCCTCCTTGCTTCTCGATGCGAGGGAGCCGTTGGGACCTCCGTTCATCCCGCACTTGCTCCTCCTCACGAGCGGCTCTCTCTCGCAAGCGCTGCAAGGACTCATCTGCCCCTTGGGCATCACGGAATGGGCGGTCTGCCAGGGTTCCAGTTGGGCCTCCCGTCCGTGGTTCTGCCCCTGGCCTGGTGGAGGGACCCTCTCCCGGGTCGTTGGCCTCCTCCACTTGCAGAGCGGTGGCAACTTGTGGGCCTGTCACTTCCCCTGCCGCCTTCAGCCGAGACCCGGCGGTCCCTGGGGTGTCTCTTCCCAATTTCTTCGCTGCCTGCTGGAGGAGCCTGAAGAAACCTGGGGCATCTCTTCCCAGCAGTATTGGTACGGGTAGGTGAGCTAACTGGGCAACTTCCATTTGGTGGCGGACCCCTAGGTACTCTATCGTGATTAGGGCCGTAGGGTACGGCTGGGTGCGGCCCATCACATCCGTCACCGGGATCCAGCGGTACACTGGGGTGGCAGCTGGGAGGAGCTGGGGCCGAATTGCTGAGACTGCACTCCCAGAGTCCAACAGGGCTTGTAGGATCAGCCGGCCTATCTTCACGGTGGCGCATAGACTCTGCACCTGCTTGCCAGGCGGTGGGTTATTTTCCCAAACGAGGGCTCAAACCCTTGGCAAGGCCTCAGTGAGCACGCCGGCTTGCCTCTGCAGCTCCGCTGTCTGTGCTAGTTCTACTGGAGCGGCTGGGTAGGCTGCCTCCAGCTTTCCCCACATCCTATCCTGGCGTTCCTCCAGCCACGGTCCAAGCTCCGCTGGGGCGGCGGCCTTGGGAGGCCGCCCCTTGACTGGTGCCTGCGTTGGAACGTCTCTCCCCGTACGGGCCACCAACTTGTCAGGGCTTGCCGCCGCTGCCGCTGGGCGTGGCACTGGGCGGTCTGCTCCTGACGTCACAGGGGGGCCAGGGATTCTGCAGGACCCTGCTCTGTGGAAGGAGGGGCGGTATACCTCACCCAGACTCCCTCTCAGTCCACTCGCTGGCCTGCTCAACCTGGCCTGCTTACCCTCTGCGTCCTCCTTCATCTCCTCCTTCCAGAACTCTCCTCCAAACCTCCACCCTTGCATCTTACTGCTCTCACTCCACATCATCACTCCTCACTCACACCCACCACCACAGGGCTCTTCCCAGCCAGCTTTTATAGGGCTTCCTTCTACTGCCCCACCCCTCTTCCAGCCTGGCCTTGGGCTGCACCAAGCAGTTGCAGCTGGGGTAGCTGATCTGGCCCCACTGACCAGCACCAGCTGTGCCTTGTTCTCTGGCTGCCCAGCCTCCCTGCCTTGGCTGATTGCTGAAGGCATGTCCAGCTGCAGTCCCCTGGCTAGCAGCCCAGCCTCCCTGGCAGAGCTGATGGCTGAAGGTGGGTCCAGCTGCGGCTCCTTGGCTGGTTGCCCAGGGCTTCCTGCAGAGTGCCTCCAATAGCCCCACCTGGAGTGGCTTGGCTTTTGGCAACTCCTGGGCCAGGCTACTATTTTCTAGCTGGGGCATGGCTTTGGGTTGTTGGGGCTGCTGCTGCTTCTCCTCCTCAGGTAAGGTCTTTGGGTGGGTGACTGCTGGGCTCCCAGTCCCTCTGCCCTTGCCCCCTTCCGCCTTGCCTAGCCCCCTTTCCCTTCCTAGGGGAGTGGGACTCGCTGGCCTCTCTCTGTCTCCCTCTGCCTCCTGAGGCCCTGGGCTTTTGCCCCTTGCCCCTGGCACCGGCAGGTTCTGGCTCCATTTGCCTGTGGGAGGGGTTGACCTGCTGTACCCCAGCTGCCCCCTCTGCCTGCCAGTCAGACCGGTTGACCTGCTGTCAGCTGGCTGACCAGTTGACCTGCTGTCTGCTGGCTGCCCCCTCTGTTTGCCCGTCAGCCCGGCTGACCCGCTGTTCCCTCCTACCAAGTCTGGGGGCTGGGACCCAGACCCCGGACACACACCCCCGCTTAGCTTTGAGTTGTGGGGGTCAGGGTCAGACTCAAACATGCGGGACATGAAGTCCGCATCCACATGCTGCGCCCCCTTGCGGTACTTGATGGTGAACCGGAAGGGGAGGAGGGAGAGGTACCACCGCAGCACACGGGGGTTGTGTGCCTTCATGTGGTGGAGCCACTGCAGGGGCGCATGGTCCGTTAGTAGGACAAAGGGATTATTGGCCAGGTAGTATTGCAGGGCCCCCACTGCCCACTTGACCGCTAGGGCCTCCCGCTCCACTGTTGCATAGCGCCTCTCTGCGGGCTGCAGCTTCCGACTCAGGAAGAGGATGGGGACGTCGGTTCCGTCACGTTCCTGAGTCAGGACTGCCCCAAGGCCGGTGTCAGAAGCGTCTGTGGCCAGCGTAAAGGGTCGGTCAAAGTCCGGGTTCCACAGGGCTGTGGTATTAGAGAGGGCTGACCGCAGGTCCTTGAAAGCTGCTTCTAGTGCTGGGGTCCACCGGACTTGGTTGGGCAGCCCCTTCTTTAAGCAGTCTGTCAGGGGGGCGGCTCGGGAGGCAAAGTGGGGGATGAACCGCCCGTAATACCCCAGTAGTCCCAGGAAACGTCGGACCTGCTTCTTGGTCCGGGGCTGGGGGGCATCAGCTATTGAGGCCACCTTGTCTGGTGGTGGGCGAACTCGGCCTCCCCCGACCACAAAGCCCAGGTACTGGAGTTCCTGGAACCCTAGGTGGCTCTTCTTTGGGTTAGCCCGTAGTCCGGCTCGCTGGAGGGCCCTCATGACAGCTTCCAAGTGTTGGAGGTGGGTGGGCCAGTCCGGGCTGAAGATGATGATGTCATCTATGTACGCCATTGCATACGCCCGGCACTCTCCCAGCACTTGGTCCACCAGCCGCTGAAACGTGGCTGCTGCCCCGTGTAGACCAAACGGCATCTTCTTGAACTGGAAGAGGCCTCGTGGGGTGGCAAAGGCTGTCTTCTCCCGGTCCGCTGGCCGCACGGGCACTTGCCAGTAGCCCTTCGTCAAGTCTAGGGCCGACAGGTAGCGGGCGGACCCTAGGTGGTCTACCAACACATCTGCTCGGGGCATGGGGTATGCATCGAACTGGGCCACCTTATTCAGTTCGCGATAGTCGATGCAGAATCGGGTGGTCCCATCCGGCTTGGGCACCAAGACTATCGGGCTCCTCCAAGCGCTTCGCGAGGGCTCGATTACCCCAAGCCTGAGCATCTCGTCGGTCTCCTTCTCCACTGCCTCCCACCGCTTCCTGGGGATGGGGCTCCAGGTAGCCCGGGCTGTCTGCCCCGGGTCCGTTGGAATGGCATGTTGGATCAGGCTCGTGCTGCCCGGCCTGCGGGAGAAGACCCCGGGAATCCGAGCCCAGAGGTCTTGTAGCTGGGCCCTCTGAGCTGGGTCGAGCTGAGGGTCCACCTTGGGCTCCTCAAACTCCGGGGCATCAGTGGTCCAAGGCAGCACACTGTCAGGGAGCTCTAGCGGGTCCTCAGCCACGCCGCACTCCTCTTTTGGGCGCTCGTGCCACTGCTTTAGGAGGTTCACATGCAGGGTCTTCCGCCGACGCCGGCCGACCCCACACTGGACTTCGTAGGTGGTGGGGCCCAGCACCCTTCGAATCTGGTAGGGACCCCTCCATGGGTCCCCTTCCTCTCTTGGGAACACCGAGTGGTGCACGAGGACCTCCTCTCCGGCCTGGAAAGTCCTCATCCGCGCACCCCGGTCATAGGCGGCCTTTTGCTTTGACTGGGTGCGAGTCAGTCTGCGATTTGCCTCCGCTTGGGACTGTTGCACCCGGTCACGGAGCCGGCTCACGTACTCCTGTATGGGGGGCGCGGGGCTGCTGGCCCGGGGCCCCCAGCGTTCCGTCAGCCGGGAGAGCATCCCCCTTGGCTTGCGCCCATATAGCAGCTCGAATGGGCTGAAGCCAGTGGAGGCCTGCGTGGTCTCCCGGAGGGCGAACATGAGCGGGTCGATGTACAAGTCCCACTGGTGAGGCTTGTCCCGCGTCATCTTCTTCAGGGCCTCCTTGACAGTCTGGTTCAGCCGCTCTGCCAACCCGTCTGTTTGAGGGTGGTACGCCGAGGTGAACACCTGCCGGATCCCCAAATTCCGGCAGAGCTGACGCATGGCTGTGGCACGGAACGGGCCCCCCCGATCCGTCAAAATTTCATCTGGCAGCCCCACCATCGCGAAAAACTTGGACAGGGCCCGTACCATCCCCGGGGTCTGCATGGTCTTCAGCGGGATGACCTCGGGGAACCGTGTGGCATAGTCCACAATCACCAGGGCAAAGCGATGGCCCCGGGGTGTGCGTGGCAGCGGTCCGATGAAGTCCATTGCGATGCGTTGGAAGGGCGTCTCCATGACGGGCAGCGGGGAGAGGGGGGCCTTCGGCGGGCGGCGGGCTGCCACCTGCTGGCAGGTGGGACACGAGCGGCAGTGGGCCTTCACGTCTGCATTCACGGAGGGCCAGAAGAATTGCTTAAGAACCTTCCTCAGGGTCTTGTGGTGCCCGAGGTGCCCGGCCCAAGCATGCTCATGGGCCGTGCGGAGGACTTCCGCCCGATAGGCTGCTGGCACAAGTAGTTGGCGGACCTCCCCCTGGCCATTTGGGGCACGAGCTATGCGAACCCAGACCCCTCCTTGCTTCTCGATGCGAGGGAGCCGTTGGGACCTCCGTTCATCCCGCACTTGCTCCTCCTCACGAGCGGCTCTCTCTCGCAAGCGCTGCAAGGACTCATCTGCCCCTTGGGCATCACGGAATGGGCGGTCTGCCAGGGTTCCAGTTGGGCCTCCCGTCCGTGGTTCTGCCCCTGGCCTGGTGGAGGGACCCTCTCCCGGGTCGTTGGCCTCCTCCACTTGCAGAGCGGTGGCAACTTGTGGGCCTGTCACTTCCCCTGCCGCCTTCAGCCGAGACCCGGCGGTCCCTGGGGTGTCTCTTCCCAATTTCTTCGCTGCCTGCTGGAGGAGCCTGAAGAAACCTGGGGCATCTCTTCCCAGCAGTATTGGTACGGGTAGGTGAGCTAACTGGGCAACTTCCATTTGGTGGCGGACCCCTAGGTACTCTATCGTGATTAGGGCCGTAGGGTACGGCTGGGTGCGGCCCATCACATCCGTCACCGGGATCCAGCGGTACACTGGGGTGGCAGCTGGGAGGAGCTGGGGCCGAATTGCTGAGACTGCACTCCCAGAGTCCAACAGGGCTTGTAGGATCAGCCGGCCTATCTTCACGGTGGCGCATAGACTCTGCACCTGCTTGCCAGGCGGTGGGTTATTTTCCCAAACGAGGGCTCAAACCCTTGGCAAGGCCTCAGTGAGCACGCCGGCTTGCCTCTGCAGCTCCGCTGTCTGTGCTAGTTCTACTGGAGCGGCTGGGTAGGCTGCCTCCAGCTTTCCCCACATCCTATCCTGGCGTTCCTCCAGCCACGGTCCAAGCTCCGCTGGGGCGGCGGCCTTGGGAGGCCGCCCCTTGACTGGTGCCTGCGTTGGAACGTCTCTCCCCGTACGGGCCACCAACTTGTCAGGGCTTGCCGCCGCTGCCGCTGGGCGTGGCACTGGGCGGTCTGCTCCTGACGTCACAGGGGGGCCAGGGATTCTGCAGGACCCTGCTCTGTGGAAGGAGGGGCGGTATACCTCACCCAGACTCCCTCTCAGTCCACTCGCTGGCCTGCTCAACCTGGCCTGCTTACCCTCTGCGTCCTCCTTCATCTCCTCCTTCCAGAACTCTCCTCCAAACCTCCACCCTTGCATCTTACTGCTCTCACTCCACATCATCACTCCTCACTCACACCCACCACCACAGGGCTCTTCCCAGCCAGCTTTTATAGGGCTTCCTTCTACTGCCCCACCCCTCTTCCAGCCTGGCCTTGGGCTGCACCAAGCAGTTGCAGCTGGGGTAGCTGATCTGGCCCCACTGACCAGCACCAGCTGTGCCTTGTTCTCTGGCTGCCCAGCCTCCCTGCCTTGGCTGATTGCTGAAGGCATGTCCAGCTGCAGTCCCCTGGCTAGCAGCCCAGCCTCCCTGGCAGAGCTGATGGCTGAAGGTGGGTCCAGCTGCGGCTCCTTGGCTGGTTGCCCAGGGCTTCCTGCAGAGTGCCTCCAATAGCCCCACCTGGAGTGGCTTGGCTTTTGGCAACTCCTGGGCCAGGCTACTATTTTCTAGCTGGGGCATGGCTTTGGGTTGTTGGGGCTGCTGCTGCTTCTCCTCCTCAGGTAAGGTCTTTGGGTGGGTGACTGCTGGGCTCCCAGTCCCTCTGCCCTTGCCCCCTTCCGCCTTGCCTAGCCCCCTTTCCCTTCCTAGGGGAGTGGGACTCGCTGGCCTCTCTCTGTCTCCCTCTGCCTCCTGAGGCCCTGGGCTTTTGCCCCTTGCCCCTGGCACCGGCAGGTTCTGGCTCCATTTGCCTGTGGGAGGGGTTGACCTGCTGTACCCCAGCTGCCCCCTCTGCCTGCCAGTCAGACCGGTTGACCTGCTGTCAGCTGGCTGACCAGTTGACCTGCTGTCTGCTGGCTGCCCCCTCTGTTTGCCCGTCAGCCCGGCTGACCCGCTGTTCCCTCCTACCAAGTCTGGGGGCTGGGACCCAGACCCCGGACATATAAATCTTATAAGATTTATAAGATGTCTTTTATAAATGCATGTGTATATACCTGCATTTAAATAAATAAGGTCCTGTGTTCTTATAACTGATCTTTTCTAAGACATAATGTCTTTAAAAAAAACCTTTTATTTCCCATTTATAATAATTTGTTCTTCTACACAATTGCTTTCGGCCTGAATTATATTTCTCGATTGCCGTGATCCTCAAAATTATTCTCATCAGGAATAAGTCCAGTGCATAGTAATCTATTAATACTGGATTAATGGTCTTTTTTCAGCCACTTGTTTCCAATTGCTCAGTTTGTTAAAGAACCCCTTGTAAGAGCCCATGGAACCCCAATATCTGACAGGGAACACTATTGTTCTTTTATTTCTTGCTGCTGTTTTCTTCTGAGTCTTCTTGCACAATAATAATAGCATTCAATTTATGTGAGGTGGGTGGGGCTGAGAGAGCTCCTAGAAGCTGTGACTGACCCAAGGTCACACAGCTGGCTTCAAGTGGAAGAGTGGGGAATCAAACCCATTTCTTCAGATTAGAGTCCCGCGCTCCTAACCACTACACCAAACTGACACAATAGTGTCTTGACACAATTTTCAGAATACTAGTTTTTTAGATGTTTAGTTATTTAGGTTTTTGTTACAAAAATAAAGGTTAACACAATTTACTATCAGTAATTTTACAAACATGTACCTTTGAAAAAAACAGATAATGACTTAGATACACTGGAGTTCTTCCACAGAAGGAAGGAGTTCCTCCCACAGACCATGACTTTCTTGTCTCTCCCATCCCAAGGCATTTTAAAATCCTATTCTTGGGGCCATTTCTGTTTGCTGTGTGTAGGGGCCAAGAAATCAGGCTGTGCAGGCAGAACTTCCTCGTGTGAAAAAGTTCCAAAGGACATAAAGTGAAGTAGAAGAAGATTTAACTTTGACAGACTTCTCTTATCTTGTATAGCTCAAAAATGCCAAATTGTTCAAGGGATGAACAGGCACCTAGAAGCAGTGTTGAAAGAGAAAAGAATTCTTAGGCAAAGGCTAATGAAACCATTGTGTCAGGACAGTCTGCCCATTGAAGCTGTCTTCCACAGGTAAGCCATTAACAAGTAGTTCAATCTATATTTAAATTGCTTCTTCTACAAATGAAATAAAGTGATGACACGATCCAATTTCAAATAATATTGCAATTTGGGTTTTTAAAAAAATGTAGATCCTGCTTTCCCCCCCTAATTGGGCCAGAAAAGTTGATTATCATATTCTCCCCTTTTCCACCTTATCCGCACAACAAAAATGTTGTGGGCTGAGATCTTGTGATTGGCCCAAGATTATCTGCAAGTTTTCATGGCAAATCAGGGATTCAAACCTGGGTTTCCCAGTTCAACAGTCTAACCGTTCAACGGTCCAACCGTTATGCCATGCTGATTTTCTTCATCATACTTAGAGGTTCCAAACCCAATTACAGCATTATTGTAAACAGTTGAAAAGGGAAACCTACAGCAGCCAGTTTCAGCTATCAAATGTTTTCTTTAAATGATGAATTTTATATAACTTTCAGAAAGTGAAGAATGTTGCCAAACCTTATTTTAACTGTGTTTTTAATGTAATTTTATGCTTGTTTTTGTTTTATATTGTAAGCTTCCTTGAGTTCCTCTAGAAGGAAAGGCAGCTAAGAAATGTCTTAAGTAAAATAAAATAATAAATATTCACTCCACACCCTTAAGAAAGCAAGGAGACAGTTCCTATTTCTGCTTGAGAAATTTGGTTAGTAGATGCTCTCAGGATTTTTCCTCCATATCTTAACAAGTATGTGTATTAAGATATTTCCATGTTAGTTTTAGTAGTAGTGTAACAATTACTTTGCACATATTCAAAATACATGTAACTGTGAAATTTTAGACATGTAGTTTTAGATGGGTAACAGTGTTGGTCTGCAGTAGAACAACAGAATTTGAGTATGGCATCTTAGAGATTTTATTTATTTATTTATTTATTTTCAATTTATATACCGCCCATCCCCAGGGGCTCTGGGCGGTGAACAGTTAAAATCGATAAAAACAAAAACTAAAATCAATATACAAATAATAAAACAGGATTTTCAGGGTGTAAGCTTGCGAGTGAGAGCTCCCTTCTTCAAAAGCCTGTATCTGAAGAAGGGAGTTCTCACTCTCAAAAGCTTGTATCCTTTAGCAATATAGAACCCTTATGAACATGAAACCCTTATGAATATTCCTACATCTTATATCACAGGTCCTTAGAGCTGTTTAGTATAATAATGCTTTTTGCATACATTTGTTGAAATTGTTCTTGATCTAGGCATATTTCAAACTTGGGAGGAGAATTTTTTTCTTTGCCTGAATATTAAGCTTTAATATGAATGGTGATATTTATTTGGTCCACTAGATATGATTTTTTAAACTATAGAATTTAAGTGTTAATTTTTTTACTTTAAGTTTCACAATTACATGTCTTACCTGCATTTTTTTCTTGTTCTTCAGGTATGCTGTAGAGCTGTTAGCACTGGCAATGGCTTTCATTGAAAAATTAGAAGCTCATCTAATAACAATAAGGAGCATTCCTCAAATACCTCTGAACATAAAGAACATGGTTTGTAGCCAGACAATTTTAGTTGTAATTTTTTTAGTAGTAATGTTCCTCTCAACAGTTTATAGCTGGCTTAAAGTTATGACTAAGTACGAATTTTGAGCTTGAAATTCCAAGTTTAAATTTTCTTGGTCCCAGAATAGTGGCCTATCTTCCAGTTCTGAGTTATGATGAGACAATGCATGCAAGAGAACGAAGTAAAACTTAGCATCCCCTATAAAGAGAGGGACTATGTTCATCCTTCTCACACTGAAGCAATGTGAAGGTATGTTGCTCTGGGGTGTGTGACAAATATTGATGCAGTTATACTTTGTTTTTTACTAGAACAGCTTTCTTTTCAGTGCAATTCTAAGAAGAGTTATTCCAGTCTAAGCCCATTGATTTCAATGGACTTACACTGGAGTAACTCTTCTTAGGAGTCGCAGTTTAGCATTAGACTAGGATCTGGCAGGCCCGTGTTCAAAACCACATTCTACCATGAAGCTTGCTGGGTGACCTTCAGCCAGCATCTCTTGCACTCTCAGGTTCACCTACCTCACAGGGTTGTTGCAAAGTTAAAATGAGGAAGGGAAAAATACATCAGCTTGAGTTCCTTAGCAGAATGGCAGGAGATAAATGCACTAGTTAAATAAAATGTCTTTACATTATATTCCAGGACAGCGCACTAGCAAAGATGGATTTGTTGGTGACAGAGACTGAAGAACTGGCAGAACAAATACTGGAATGGAGAGAAAAACAAAAAGGAATTTTTTGTGACAATTCTCAGCTGACTATAGAATCAACTCCCCACTAACACACTCTTTATTTCTCCCTTCTCCTCCCATTTTTCCCAGACAGAATGCAAGATAACAGAGTGGCTGTTTAACAGTTTTATAAGATAAATACAGCACAGATGCATTTTATTCTTGTTCTCAAATATGCAACTATTTGTCTTACCTTCTGAAATAAATATTTGTAAGTGCAGTTAATGTTAAGTAGGAGTGTCCACTGAGATGTTAAATGACTTCTTCAGGCCATTGGCCATTTAGAATTCCCTGAAGAATATTTTAATACAGCAATCCTGTTGACATTGTTTAGCATCAACTTGATGTACCGATGTCCAATATTTATAGTGTGACTAACTGTGCAATCCTAAACAGAGTTACTCCAGTCTAAGCCCATTGAAATCAGTGAGCTTAGACTGGAGTAACTCTGTTTCGGATTGCCTTGTAAACAGTTTAATACTACCCATTTCTACAAGTGAGGATTTTTTAAAATGTTGTATTGAAATTCAGTAGCGCTAATAGGCTATAAAGTGAGAGTTATCACCATGAACTGCAGGCCCTGCCCCTTTTTGTATAGTAAATAAATTTTTTAAAGTTTCTGTGATTTTCCTATAGTGCTCTTTAAATGGGTTTTAGCTGTCTGTATTAAATATAGGAAATACTATATTAATGAAAATATTAAATATAAATTGTTGGGTAGTTACAAAGCCTGGTTTCATAAATCATCTGCTTTGTAATTCTGATTTCCCTTTGAATCTGTACATACTTATCACACACAAAATGGGATTTACTGCATAAATTCTCTGCTATGAACACTGCTCAGTAGCCACTATTCATATCAGCTGTTGGGTGAATGTGTTTATGGCAAAAATGACACTTGCACATTTTTTCAAATGATAGAAGTCTCTGCACAGATTTTACCTTCAGGAAAAAATGCTATATACAAAAACAGCCTTCCTATGTGTTCTTTGAATTTCTGAAAATAATTATTTTTATTTAATGTCATTTATAGCCCTCCTTTCTTACTGAGACTCAAGGCGGATTACACAGTATGAGATTAATACAGTCAATATCAGGAACATTTCCATAAACAATGCCATAGGGTTAATAGATACAAGTTCACAAAGACATAGCATTAGTAGGAATCCAATACAACATAGTAGTGAGGTCTGTCGTTCCTAACTCATTAGCAGATCATCTGATTTACAGTCTGCCTTTCTCATGGAGACTCAAAGCAGATTACCCAGTGTGAGATTAGTACAATCGGTATCACGGACATTTCCATACAGTGTCAAGGACATTTATTGGACGTATTTTCAAGGTACATTCAGGCACATGCAAACTGTTGCTTGCATGCATCAGGACATCTCACTTTTTTGACTTCTTCCACTGTATCCAAAAAAACAGTGGGGGCTCTTTTCTTTCTCTTGTACCCAATCCCTGCTTCTAAAGCAGTTTTATTAAGTGGTAAAGAATGGGCTTATTTTAGGACACATACTCACATAAGCCGTCTTGTATTCATTTAATTGTCCAAGTCTAGTTTCTTGTTGCTCTTCATCTGCTGGTTCAGGACCAACAAATGAGTGGTGGCCTGACCTGAAGGGTGTTGATGGCAGGCCCACTGGTGCAGTTTGAGAGTGGAGGGACGGGGTGGTACAAAATGTATAAAACTGCTGCTGTGCCTTTAAAAGTTAGCTAAGTGGGGATTTAGCAGGTTTTCTGTCTTAACCCCCCCCCCCCCAAAAAAAAACTTCTGGTATTGAAGCCTGTGTGGGAGAAAAATGCTTTAAGCGCTTGAAGTAAAGCATAGCTGACAGCAGAGACAAGGTTTCGTTTCCATCACTTGCATGTTCAGATGTTGTTTTGGCTCACTTCCCTGGGTTTTTTGTATGTAAATGGGAAATTGCCTATCTTTTTGTTGTTGTTGCTTTTAAGCAGTGCTACTATCCTGTTTCTGACATAGACATAGTCAACATGGAATGTGGGCAGATGCGATCCTTGGATGTGTTGGGAATTGCTCTTTGTTGACTGATGTATCTTCTTTGTATTTGTATGGTACAAAGGGAATCCATGTGTTTTCAAAGGGAATCCTTGTGTTTTTAAAGTCAAGCAGTCCATTAAAGATGCTTCCAGTGTTATAATTATTAAAGAACGTAGGCTCACAAGCTCCACCTCTATGCAGTTAAAAAGATTCAATGCCATATGTTCTCCCAAAACAAGAGTTTGTTATATGTGCGATTTTACTTTTATTTTAATAAGATAATATTCAATTTATTGCATATTCCTTTATTTAACTATTTTTACTTTTTTTTTTCAAATAGAAGTCTGACACAGTGAGACTATGGCAGATCTTGTTTCTAGGAAGTCATGAGAACATCATGGTCTTTTAAGCAAGTGCATTATCTGTCAAGTCAAAATGATCTAACTACTGTAGCCTCAAATACAAGAAAATCATGGAAGTAGTTGAACTTGGGAACAATATTGGCACAAAAGGACTGAGACAAATGTATTTCAATCTGATGTGCGATGCTGGTATGTTAAGTCACTAGAGGGCAAAGGTTCTAATTTCTCTTTGTCATCAGATAGCACTATAACCTGTGGGTGTTTAAACCTCCATCTTATAAAGTTAAGAAAAATAAAGCTGTGAAGCAAGGATTAATTTACTGGGTGACCTTGAGTAAGTTTGCATATTTCATCACCAGTTCTGTGTTTGTAAACTGAAGTAGTAGCAAGCTGTATCATATGGTAGTTATTGTGATTGTGAGGTTAACCCTGGTAAAGACAGTAAAGATCTCTCCAGATGAACCAAGTAAATGATAGATAATAGCAGTATGAGTACAAAGATACATAAAGGTAAAGGTAGTCCCCTGTGCAAGCACCGAGTCATTGCTGACCCATAGATGCAGAGGAGTTAGCCGTGTTAGTCTGTAGTAGCAAAATCAAAAAGAGTCCAGTAGCACCTTTAAGACTAACCAACTTTATTGTAGCATAAGCTTTCAGGAATCACAGTTCTCTTCGTCAGATGGGTCAGATTACCGACCCATGGGGGGATGTCGCATCACGATGTTTTCTTGGCAGACTTTTTGTTGCGGAGTTGTTTGCCATTGCCTTCCCCAGTCATTTACACTTTACCCCCAGGAAACTGGGTACTCATTTTACCGACCTCGGAAGGATGGAAGGCTGAGTCATCCTTGAGCCGGCTACTTGAACCTGGCTTCCACCAGGATCGAACTCAAGTTGCGAGCAGAGCTTGGGCTGCAGTTCTCCACTTACCACTCTGCGCCACAGGGCAACAAAGATACATGGATGTAGCTAAATCAGGATAAGATAAATCCTGATTAGGATTTCCGCCATTAATAGTGATCAAGTGATGTCTTAAAGATATATCTAGTATTCCCACTCTTTAATCTTGGTTGTCCCTCTTCTGCAGTATCTTTTTTTTTGGTACACCAACCAGAACTATACTTGGCATTCCAAACAAGGTCACCATAGATCTACACAAGGGCATTACAATAGTGGCCTTTTCAACCCTAATAGTCCCTAGTATGAAATTTACCTTTCACAGCTACTGAACATATAGTATTTTCTTTGAGCCATTTACTACAACCTTAAGATTTTCTTTTTAGCCACCAGTTCTTAACCTATCGGCATATATTTAAAATCAGGTGGTGGTTGTTTTTTTGCTTTTGCTCCAGTGTGCATCACCTTGCACTTACTTGAAGAGATCTTCTTGGAGTTCTTTCCAATCTGTTTAAGATTAGCTGGGTAACATTGTGGGGTTATTTTTTGTCATTTACTGTAATTTTCATTAATTATTAAAATAATATGCACGTGGCTGTGAGAGTAAGATGTGTCCTCCAATTCTGACATAGCATGACCCAGCCCTTATTGACAGGTATCCCATAGTGGTGGTACAATGTAAGTAAATAAATGAGCACACACATCAGCATAATGCTAAGGCATAGGCTAATATGAGTTGGTATTAAAATGAAACACTTCACATAGAAATTAAGGCTGTAACACAGAAGATGATGTGCAGCACATTTTCATCAGATTTATACAGATCATTGCATGAATATATCATAGATTTTCAATATGTTCTCATTGAATCCCGTATTCTAAACTCACTTTGTGTAGAATATGAATTTGTGTTATAGTGGTTAGAGTGACGAACTAGGATCAGGGAGACCTGGGCTTGAATCCACACTCTCCCATGGAAGCTTGCTGGGTGACCTTTGCCTAGTCACTCAACCTGACCTACTTCAAAGGGATGTTGTGAGGATATCATGGAGAAAACAATTGTGTTGTAAGCTGCTTTGGGTCCCTGTTGGGGGATAAAGGGGTATATACTTTCCCCAAAAGCAATACAGAAAGAGGCAGGAGGGGATGTAGTAGCTGTAGGGCATGGGGTAGGTGCAGATAGTCTACACAGGAGGAGTTCCACCCACTGAGCATTTCTTATATAGCTCTATCATAGATTATAATTAGATGAAAATCAGTTTGTATCAATTGTCAGATTCTGCCATGTTTGTGGACATGAGGTGAACTATTACTCCCTTGTATACCTTTCTGCTTACTATTTTTTTTCCTTGTGCGTATCTAATTCTGAACCATGTGTGCATAAAGTGCTGTCAAGTCACAGCCAACTTATAAAGCCCTTGTAGGGGTTTTAAGGCAAGAGATGAAGGGATGGTTTGTTGTTGCCTGACTGCATAACAACCCTGAACTTTCTTTGTCTCCCATCCAAGTACTAATCAGGTCTGATACTGCTTAGCTTCTGAGAACAGGAATGACAAGATCTGCAAAATGGATTTAGGGATATGAACTAGGATTTTACTACAGAAATCCCAGGTTTGCAAAAAAAATCTGAAGTCTTTTTTAAAATCCCAACTTTGTAGATGAAAGCTCCCCCCAAAATAGAACCAATGCCTATGTAGCTTCAAGAAAAGAATGCCAACTGAGGAGTCAGTGGCCATTTTGGAGGTTGCTATGGAGCACAACAATATTGCTAAGTTTTCGAAGACTTGGTTTCTGTAACTGGGAGGCCAAAACAGCCCTGGAAGAGGTCCCATCCCACCCTCCTCTTATTTCCTTAACTGAAGAGGGCTAGCTGGGACAGGCCCAGTGTTGGCCACAGGGCAACTGGACCAGGTGTGGTAGCAGCAACCCCACTGTCCAACTAGCTATGTTGTTTGTCTCTACCCTATCTGTAAAATAGTCTAATGGGCTAGGGTAGCCAGCTCTAGCTTGGGCAGGGGAGGGAGCTCAGTGGGGATGCTATTTTTGTAGGAGAAACAGAAGTCCCAGAACATTCATCCTTCATATCCACTTTAAAACTTTTGTTTAGATTACACAGTATACCATATAGCCTGCCCTCTGAAGCTGCTATTTCCTAGAATTAAACTATAATTGTGGGAGAACCCAAGGCTCTGTATGGAAGTTGGCAACCAAGAGAAGCATCCCACCAATATTAAATCCAGAGGAGTTAGCTGTGTTAGTATAGTTGCAAAATAGTAGAGTCCAGTAGCACCTTTAAGATTAACCAACTTTATTGTAGCATAAGCTTTTGAGAGCCACAGCTCTCTTCATCAGATGCATGGATGCATCTGATGAAGAGAGCTGTGGCTCTCAAAAGTTTATGCTACAATAAGGTTGGTTAGTCTACTGGGCTCTTTACTATCAGTGTTAAAAGTGTTTTGGTTGTGGCCCAAAGTGGGGCCATAGATTCCAGTAGATGCAAACAGGTAGATAGTGTGCAGAGAGCAAATAAAGGCAGATACTGTCATGCTTACAGTAACAAGCAGAAAGCTCCTATAAAGTGGGTAGAAGGACCAATGGACCTGTGATGCTTGTTGCAGAGGTTCTTGCAAAGAATTCTATACTGCTCTGGCAAAACTTTAGTTTTGTCTTATAATTTAGAGCCAGGTCTGTTTGTAACTAGGGGCGCTTGAAAACAGTTCTCCTTTGCCCTACAGGCAAACCGTGCAAAACACAGGTGTCTTCTGACGAGAAGCCAGAGGTTTCTTAAGCGCACATGCTTGAGTGAAATGAAATTCTCGCTCGGCGTGAATTATTACAGAATTTCCAGTCTGGGTTTGCAGTCACCTGTGGAAAACTATCGCACTTCAGGGAATTTCAGCGATAGAAGTTCAAGCCTCCCACTGCAGCTCCTCGAAGAAAGGAGAAAGAGTGCGAGCCGCCCCTCCCCATTTCCTTTTTCTTCCCAGGCGGGCAGCCCCTCCCTTCAGAGGCAGCGTGCTGGGCGGGGTTGGGCCCCTCTTCCTCTGCCCAGGGCTGTGCGTATGTGGAGTCCCGGGGAGGCTCACGAAGTGCAGCTGTTGCCGAGGGTCAGTAATGTGATGTGGAGTTTGGGCTCAGGCGGCTGCGACGTTGGCGTGGCGGAGCCTTTTCCTGCGGCTGAGACGGGATATGGCGAATGTCAAAGTGGCGCTGCGGGTCCGGCCTCTGAGCAAAAGGTGGGGCGGTGGCTGTGGGGAAAGGGGGGGGGGGTTCGGTGAGGGAAGAGACGTGTGTGTACATGTGTGCAGAAACGGAGAATAGCACGCCGTTCCCACGTAAACGGGGGTTTGCGCCATAAGGGTGTTGTGCTAGGCTCAGGCGTGCGTGACCGTTATGTTTTCTCCTCAAAGTTGTGTTCAGTTGTGCAGGGCTGCCAGGTTGCCATGTGCCGGCTCTGGTGCCAACGGGATTGGGGGGGGGGGCTTGGAAAGCCAATGAAACTAGTGCTAGACTGATGGCAAAGAGGAACCTGTATGCTCTAGATCTTGTTCTTTGCCACAGTGGAGCGATCCATAGGATCTTATTAGCCCGATGCTGTGGGATGATACCCAGAGTATTTCATGACTTGAGTTGGAATGTGTGAGGGAAATAAAGATGTGGCATTGATTAAAATTGGCTATAATGTGCTTGGTCAATGCAGTGGTCAGAAAAGACTTTAAAGAGTGTGATACACATTATTATTATTGTTGTTGTTCAAGTATATTCAGGAGTGAATTCAGAGGGTCTTGCTGCCAGGAAATTGTATGTAAGGTTGCGGAATAAACTATTTTCTCTCTTTCTTTCTTATTTTCATCTCAAGATTTGAGGTGAGAGTTTAATCATTTAAGTGTTTTGATTATTAGTTTATGCTTTACACTGCAGTTGCTGATTTGTTGTATGGGATTTAAGTGTCTTCCCTGAACAGCGTGTTTGTTTTGAAGGTATTTCATTTTCTCACACAACCTGTAGTATTTTGTTCCTAACGAAATGTAATTTAACAGGTAGCATGCCCATTGCTTTTCTGAGTGCTGTGTGGGAGTGGGTTGCACAAATGTACCAGGCTCCTCCTTAAAGAGTAACTGACATTACTCCAGACGAGCAACAGAAATCATACCCCAGTTGTATTGTAAACTTTTACATTTTACTTACATTATGTCATTGGTTGCTGTGCTGATCTAAGGATTCTAATGCTGGAGTGCTCAACAAGAGCTAGCTTGTGACATCAACAAAAAGTTTGAAGAAAAAACATGCTTTTCTTTCTTTCTGCGTAGATCAAGCTAATTTCAGAAACCTCTGGGAAGGTGTTGCAGGCTGTGCACACTATTGTGCCAACCCCAGTCTATTGTATGAGCGCATGATACGGCATTATTGATACTATACTATGCTAGGAATACCGACAAAAGGCCTCAAGATCATAGCCTGAAACATCCTCCACTCCTTCCCTGCCTTTGTTTTATCGTCCAGTTTGATGAAGAGTTCTGTGAGCTTATTCTGTTTTGTGTATACATGACTTTTGTTTCATGACCAAATATGTCTGGAAACACCCAGAAGGCACTCTATAATATAGAATGAATTCATGATGCTTCTTAAGAGGCAGCTCTTACAATAGTATGTAATAGAATTACATCTTTGGAAGTTAACTCTTTAATTTTGTGCTGGCGGAAAGTGATTGATCTTATGGGAAGAGAAGAGCTCCAGGCCTCTTGTTGCAAGTCAAGCTATCCTAAGTTTATGTCTTCAAACTTTGATTTATACTGTTGGCTAAATGCTTTATACCAAGATCTACACTTTGCAGTCTTATAGTTTTCTTACTTTTCGCCTATAAACAGACAAATTGCAAGGAATGCGGTTAGTTTTACCTTGGAGTAATCAGTGGAAAAAGCTTTTAAACAGAATGGGGGCTTCCATGCTCCTTGTACCCAGTAACAGAGATCTTCCTGTTTTTAAACACTGGGAACACTAGTGCCCAGTTTGGTTTTAACGTGCCCAGGTTTGTTTTAACCCTGTGTAATCACACTTGCATCCTCAATCTTATTTTTAGTAAGACTCATTATAGACCTTATGGGTTGAATTTAGGTGTTCATTACTTTCACATACCTGCCTATCACTATTGCTGAACATTTACAAAACTGTAAATTCAGTTCTCATAAGAGCACTGTACAGGCATGTGTGCCTGTGTATAACAAAAGGGTAATTAAAACCATGTGTACTGGGGAAGTCTGGGGATGATGGGAAACAGTGAAAAACTGGAACTAGTAACTAATGCCTCCTCTGGTGAGAAGAAGAACAGCAAGAGTAAAGGAGATTGAAAATTTCAGTATGTTCTGTCAAATGTCTCCATTTGTTTATGTAACTTCTTTAATTTTTTTAAAGGCCTGGCTTTGTCCTGAATTTCTTCCACTCATCTTTTATCAATAAATAATCATTTATGTTGTAGGTAAAACATTTTCAGAACAGTTTCTCAGACTTTGAACTAATAAAAAAATATTTTTGCATACTTGGATTCTGAAAAGTCCCAATCCATCATATTGTCTCAATGATTTATCCTGTAGTCATGAGGAGGGTAGTGTTAGCAGTCATACCATCCCTCATGCTGAAAGCAAAGTTTATGAATATGACATTATTATGAACCCCTTTTCCTCATGTGCCCTGAGCACAGGACACACTGCTTGGTTAGGCAGAATGGTTCCAACCCAGCTGGAGTTGGAAAATTACTAAAATGTGAGTCACACGCAAGACTGACTAGCAGCCCTACATCCCGGAGATGTGAAAAATTTAAGACAAAAGAGGTCTTCCAAGAGTTCCTACGTTTATTTCACCCCCACCTTTCCATCCTTCTTTCATCCACCTTCCTAATCAGAGTTATTCAGGGACCTGATAACTCTTCCCTTCCAGTAATCACAGGACATCGGTCACTATTTTCATCTATAGCTCCTCCCAGATATACATAATCATACCTTTCCTAACTCATTGTCTACCTTCAGAGACAGCCATTAAGCTATTGTCTTGTGGACAGAAGACACAATCCTGCCTCAGGGTACATTTTACTCTTTATCTGGGCTGCCCTCAGCCATAGGTGTGTGTGTGTGTTCTGAACCCATGCATGTACCCTCAGATACATCTGAGCCCTCCCCTCTTTTCTCCCCGAAGCACTGGTCATCTTCACTGCTGCCTCTATGGAACTTTTCTCTTCAAGAATGGTAACTATAGCCCTTCCTGAGACTACTTTCCCATTTCCTTCTTGATTTCCTAGTTAGACCTCTCTGTGTTGTGTGTATTCTGTGCAATTGTTCTTTTACTGCTCCCTTAATAAAAACTGTTTTGTTGAACACCTGCTTGATTCATTCAGAGAGTTCTCTAAGGAAACAATCCAGGTTTATATTGGTGGTGATCCCAGTTACCCCCTCTTGCTGCTTCTCCTTGTATGCTAATTCCCCCAACTCACAAGGAGACCCTCCCCCCCCCAAATTAGGGTAACAGGTAGTAGGGTTTTCTTTATCCTGTATATCCTAACATTCTCATTCAGTGCTTGAAAGGGCCAACTGAAATATGAGTTGTAAGAGAGAGCTTATGTGGTAGTTTGGAGTTGGGAAGACACAGAAAGGTGTAGAGAGCAGAAAATCCTACAGGTGGATATATGTGAGAGAAGGAGAGGAGCTTAGATGGTATGACTACAACAAGTGTGTCTGCACTATCTGTTGCTGTGTTTTAACATTTGTAAACTGCATTTCTACACATCTTAAGGGTTCCCAAGATGGTAAATAATAAAACATTTAACATAAAATTAAAAACACATAGAAATATACATAAAACAAAATATATGAATGAGAGGATCAGTGAGAATCGGTGAGGGGATACCAGACACAGCATAAAAATCTACCTGCCAGTACAAGACAGTGATAGAAAGATTAATTTTCCTGGGGAGGGAATTTCAAAAAGGCCCTTTCTTGGGTTTCCACCTGTCCAGCCTCAGATGGCAGGGGCATTAGAAGTAGGCCTCCAAAGATGATTGTAGTGGTCCGGTAGGTTCATGTTGAAGTAGAAGGTCGTTGAGGTATGCTAGCACTGAGCTGTATTGGACTTTAAAGGTCAATACCACCACCTTGAATTGGGCCCAGAAGCAAATTGGGAGCCAGTGTAGGTAGAACAAGACAGGAGAGAGATGGTCCATATGACCCACTCCAGTGAGAATTCTAGCTGGAGTATTCTGTACTTATTGTAGCTTCCAGACATTCTTCAAGGGCAAACCCAAATTAGAGCTCATTGCAGTAGTCTAAACTAGATGTTACCATGGCATGCATCATTGTGGTAAATTGTTGTTGTTTTTTTGGCCCGGGAAAGGCCACAGTTCTTACCAGCTGAAGCTGGTACACTTGAGAATATACTTCTGACAGTAGCTAAAAATATAGATATGCTAGTTGTATTTAAATGACAGAGTCATGCTCAAATCTCCCTTCACATTAAAAGCTAAAATTATCTATTCTTTAATATTCAGGAGTGTAATGAAGATCAAATTATTTGAAAGTAAAATTTTAGGTAGGAAAGTGCTATTAATACATCTGTCTGGTTTGTCACTGAATGTATCATTTGTATGTGGAAAATAGCCTTTCTGTTCAGATAATTTTTAAACATTGCAAACAGTGGCTTTGATACTTTTCAGGCCTGCCTGGTTAACAAAGATATTATTTATGTAAAAACTACAATACATATTAGTTGTGATAATTCCATAAAGGCATAGAGAGATCTTACTCAAGGTTTTTTTGAGATGAAAATTGCAATGTTGGAGCCATTGTTAACTGTTAAAGAAAAACAACTCCAAAGTTCAGTGGAACAGCAGCATTGGGTATAGTCACCAATAGCTGCATAATAAAAATGATATATAACACAAATTATGTACTAAAATGGCTTACCTTTTAAAATAGTGTTGGGTGTCATATAATTAATATGAGGTAGCAATTCTGAGTAGACCTGGGTCGCATCCATATATTGTTGGCTATTATGCTATTGTTGTGGAATAGCAGTAATTTGCAACTGGATTTTCCTATGTTGCCAAGCAATCCAGTTGTAAATCATCACTATATCATAACAATGGCTCAATGCTATCCAGTGATACATGGATGCAGCCTTTCTTAGGGTTGTGCTCTAATACATTTATATTGCTGGAAAATGTTCTTCTACCTTTTGAAATCTAAGTATAGAATATGGGTTGCTGTGTCACATACTGATTTGTCTTTATACAATTCATGGTTTAAAAAAATAGGGCTACAGATTATTACATAGTAATATATAGGAAAATGAGGGGGGTTTATATCCTGCTACTGTGCTTACCTAGGGATAGCAGATTGAGTCAGTGCAAGGAGCTTTACACTGAGGTCAGAGGTTCTTCCACCAGTGGAGAACTCTCTTGCATTGGCAGAGGTTTCCTTGCACCAATAGAATGCACTGCAAAATATGAATCTGCCCCACAGTGATCTGTAGGGGTTATTGTTTTGAATAAGGGTGTTAATTACATGCTTAGGTCTCTCAGTTTAAACTAGTGGCACTCATGCATTTAGCTGGATCTTAATTATAATATTTAACACAGATCACTAGTAGTATGCAGTCCCATGCAGAAAAAATGCCCCTGTAGATCTCTTTTTGTAAAATTAATGTTTTCAATATTTTTTTCAGAGAGAATGCAGAAGGAAGAAGAGTGATTGTCGACGTTGAAGACAAAGTGGCGAAAATTAGAAACATAAAGGTACAGTTTATTTTTAACTTTGGCTTGTGAAATCCTGACATCTCCGGTATAGTCATTTGAGTGATAGCCATATGATGGTTTATACTAGAGAAGAGGCAGTGAGATTTTGAACCAAATTACCATTCATTAATCAAAAACTACAATACATTTTAGTTGTGATAATTCCATAAAGGCATATAGGGATCTTAATGGTTATGTTTCAGCTAGCATTATTTCCAAACTACATTATAGAGTTGTTGTTGTTTCCCTGAACTCTTTGGGGGAAGGATGGATACAAATGTAATAAATAGAACTATTCTGAATAGGGCATGATCGGGGAGATCTCAGCTTCTGAGAATGAGGTATGTACCATCAGACACAAAATACCAAGAGATAGGCACACCAGTGCTTTAATTGTAAATGTGAAACAGACTAGTAGGATCATGTTCATTCCTTTGGTCAGCAGCTAGGGTTCTGTTTAATTCTATATACATTAGCACATGAAGCTGCCTTCTACTGACTCAGGCCATTGGTCCATCAAAGTCAGTAATGTCTACTCAGACTGGCCGTGGCTCTCCAGTGTCTCAGGCAGAGGTCTTTCATATCATCTACTACCTGATCCTTACTAGAAATGCCAGGGATTGAACCTGGGACCTTCTGTATGTTAAGCACATGCTCAGCCACTGAGCCACAGCCCTTCCCTTCCATGTAATGTTCATGACATGCACTCAGCAGCAGGACATCCTTGGCTTGCAGGCTAAGTTCAACTTGGCCAAATCTTCAAACTGTGTTTTTTTTTAAAACTCGGATGTGTTTTAAAAGCTGTTTGAAGGGCTCTCTTTTGGTACCTTTTAAGAAAGTAACTCAGAAAAAAAATCAGGTGTATATATGCCATTCAGCCCTAGAATGGATTTGATACCAGGCTGATAGCAACAAGCTATTCTTAAATGTCTGTAGTTCCATTTATGACATTGGAGTATATAGGTGACCAAACAACTGACAAAACCTGGAATAAAATTGTATTAGTAGGGATTTTCCTGTGTTTAAAAAAAAAAACCCTGCACTTTTCAGAACTGCAGAAAATCCATTGAAGTCATTTTTTTTGTGTATCCCAGAGTTTCTAGAAGCAAACTTAAAAATAAAACAGGAAGGAAAGGCAAAGGAGAATAACGTAATTTGGCACAGCTTCTGAGTTTCTTACAGAATTCAAGTAAATATCTGAGAGTATTTTAAATGAACCCACATGCAAAATTAATTTTGTGGCAGTGCTGTTTTTGTTTTTATCTCTGTGCTTCAGTTCCATGCCTTGATTTTTTCAAGGCTATCATACTTTTGTTAGTAAATGAAATACATAAGCACAAAGTTCCAAGCATCTGGTCAGCTATTTCTTCCCTCCCCCTAATTGGGTTTAATACTATTGCAGCTAATTTATGGGAAATTTAACAAATATGTGATGAGTTACAGTTAACATTGTGATGAGTGACTGGCTACATTTAGAAATGACTTTGGACTGTACATCCTTTCCCTTTGAGATTCTTGGAGGCTTCCTTTATGGGGCATGGGAAACAGAGCTGGGTTTTTTTTCAGACATTGGGACTCCTGAATGCTGCTGTACTCTCTTCATCAAATAGTAAAATGGGGCCAAAACCAGTTACTGTTGGCAATGTATCTTACTACTCAGAAGGCAGATAAGTGAATTACAGAGTTACCATGATTACTGTGGGAATCCTACAATTCTATTTCTTGCTTAGTCTTTGTTGTATCTCCATATCCGCCTGATTATTTTAGGTGACTTGCTTAAGATAATTAGTATTTTAAATGTCTTAGGAAGCAGTTTGGCAGAGATCAAATAACCAGATAAATGTTTTCTTCCTTCTTTTATGTTGTTTCCGGAGAAGGGCTTACTGTTGGACCTAGTCTAGAAGACTGCAAGTGGCTAGTGTTCAGTTCCTGCTAGGAGATCAGTCTGTTCTTTACAGTCGGTTACAATACAGGCCATATTGGTTATTTGTTTTATTATTTTATTTTATTTACATTATTTCTAGTCTGCCTTTCTCATCAATAGTCATAGTGGATTACCTATTATAAGTCAGTATGATTATCAACTGGAACATTTGATAAACAATATAAAACAGGGTAAGGATAACAGACATTTGGAAACAAGAAGAAATCAGAGCTGGAAAAAATGCTGAAACAAGGCCTAAGTAGATTGATACGATGTATTAAACAACACGGAATTATCCAGCAGGAGCTTGCTTGCAGCAACAGGCAGTACAGGGTAGTAAGCTACATCTCTCTTAACTATTTCCTTAGAGCACAGCCCTATTTCCTGTGTAAGAAATCCCTCCTGAATAATGCAGTTTTGCATAACTTGCTGAAAGCCAGGGGAGTGGGGGCTTTCTTGACCTCTTCAGGAGGCCATTTCATAAAGTGAGGGCTACCACAGAGGAATACATATGTATGGGCAGCTGTTGATTTTGCCCAATGTAAACATGTAAATGTTATGTGAAATACATTTTCTAATTAGAATTTGTTACCTACAGATAGCTTTTTTATTACATGTACTCCCAGAGCGACTGCTTAAACAGATGGTCAGCTTGTAGATTTCAATTATATGGTTTACAGCTATTTGTAATATTTGCTCATGACTAGATAAATGCAGTGAGACACTGATTCTCACCAAAATAACCAACGTTTTTTGCAAGGTCCGCATAAAGGAACTGAAGCGTAGTGGTTAGAATGCTGGAGTAGGATCCCAGGTTCATATAAATTCCCACTCTAGCATGGAAATGTGCAGGGTGACCTTGGATCCCTTGTAAGGGTCAGCACCAACCTTTCTGTCCTCCCAAGTGTTCTGGGGATGGTAGTCACAGTTATCTTTGGGCAAATCTTCTGGTTTGGCTTGAGTTGTAAGAGAAACACAATCACCTAGTATTGGGTAGAGTGCTATTTTGGGCAACTGCAACGAAAGTGTATTGGGCAAGACATCCCAATAGGATGTGATAGTGATGGGAAGGTCATGTAAGAGTTCGGAATTGGGAGCCAGCATGTGGGCTTTTTTTAAAAAAAAACTTTTTGGTTGGTATTTCAGGAGAACAGAATGGAAAATGTGCTTTGGGACGTTCCATTTCCAGTCTGTCAGTTAAGTGTGGTTATAGAGCCATTAGTATAACTGCAGAGTTGGAATATTCATTTGATCTTATGAAAAAGTCAGAGTGTAAAATGTAATCTCTTATTGTAGAACAGAGTGAGCTAAATGAGGCTTACTTCTGACTGTGCAATATAAACTTTATTTTTCAAAGATAATCCTTTTGAATTACATGATCAAAAGACCAGTTGAAGTTTTACCAGTAGCCAAAACAAACACCAATTCTGTTCTATTTGTCATGGCTAACTTCTCATGGGCTTTCTTTCAAGGGATCAAGTCAGCAGAAACCAGCTAGCAGTCTGAGAATTGCCTTTCTGGGGGCAGTTTCACAGATGTTTTCAGAACTGGCGTTTTAATGCTCTTATTGTTTTACCATTTTAGGGTATTCTCTATCTGCATGTGTAGGGAAGATAATTTTTGGATGAACTTGAATTAAAAACTTCTCAAGTAGTTGTCATAACACTGTATGGGCAGAATTTTCAGTTCTGCAAAGAATGTCTGTCTTTTGGTGCTACACCTCTGTCTTTTGGTGCTACACCTCTGAAGATGCCAGCCACAGCTGCTGGCGAAACGTCAGGAACTACAATGCCAAGACCACGGCAGTACAGCCCGGAAAACCCACAACAACCAATGCAAAACTTGTCAGAGAGTCAAGGATTTCTCTCTTTTGCACTGGGGTATAGTGTCTTCCACTATGCAAGAATTATTTATTTATTTGTAGTTCACCTTTTTCACTGAGACTCAAGGCAGATTACACAGTGTAAGTCAGTACGATCATTAACTGAGACATTAAAATACAATAGGATATGCACTGGAGAAGTCTGAAAAGAAACACATTCAAATACAGGAACACAGAGATGGACCTTGCTGAACCAAAACATAAGTAGTTTGACATGACATATTGAACAATATGGAAATTACCCACTAAGAGCATATCTCCATCAACAGACAGTACTTGGTAGTATAGGCTACAGTCTCTGGACTGTTACCTATTACAGTCTCTGAACCATTTCCTTACAGCACTAACCTATTTCCTCAGTCAAAAAAAAACCCCTTTTGCATAGTTTGCAGAAAGCCAAGACAATGGGAGTTATCCTGACCTCTTCAAGCAGACTGTTCCATAAGGTGAGAGCCAACACAGAGGATGTATGGGCAGCTGCTGATTTTGCCCATTTGCAGGGTGGTGTCTTCAGAAAACTATGTTCGGATGAGTGAAGCTGCCATTGCGGAGCACAGGGGAGAAGTGTTCTTGCAGATATGAGGGGCCAAGACCTTGAAGGGCTTTGTATGTGATGGTCAGAACTTTGTATTGAGCCTCATAACTGATGGGTGAAGTAACTGCAGAATGGAAGTAATATGTATGCTCCACCTAGCTCCTGACAATAATCGAGCCATAATGTTCTGTACCAGCTGGAGTCTGGAGTTGCCTTTGAGGAGAGACCCATGCAGAGTTTGTTACAGTAGTCTAGTCTCGATGTTACCGTGGCCTGAATCCAGGTGGCCAGATCAGCCATGTCAAGGTAGGGGGCCATCTTCCAGGCTAGACTGAGTTGAGAGAAACCCTTTTTTGCTGCTGCATTTAGTTGCTTCTCTAGCAGCACTTCTGGATCCAGTATAACCCCTAGGCTCTTAACTGTGTCTGCAAGGGTCAACTGAACCCCATTCAAAATGTAAACACAGTGTCGACCAGAGTACAGCAATCATAGTGAATGAGGATTTGACAAAAAAATTGAAAATCAGCAAAGGAACTAGACAGGGATGCCCGCTGTCTCCATTGTTATTTATTTTGATTTTGGAAATGTTGATGATTCAAATACGTGAAGATGACACAATCCGAGGTATGAAAATAAAAGTTTTCTTACAAGGTCAGAGCTTTTGCGGATGACATAATGTTAATAGTAGAGGATCCAATTGAAAATATGCCAAAGGTAATAGAGAAAATAAAAGAGTTTGGAGATTTGGCTGGATTTTACGTGAACAAAAAGAAGTCAAAGATTTTATGTAAGAATATGACTAAACAGAAGCAGCAAGAGCTAACGGAGATAACAGACTGTGAGGTGACTAATAAAGTAAAATATCTTGGCATTGAGCTGACTGTGAAAAATATAGATTTGTTCAAAAATAATTATGAGAAACTGTGGATACAAATAGAGAGAGACTTAATAAAATGGAACAAACTGAATTTATCATGGCTGGGAAGAATTGCAGCAGTAAAAATGAACGTCTTACCACGTGTGATGTTCTTGTTGCAAACTATACCAATTATCCGAGACTCCAAACAATTTGATAAATGGCAAAGGAAAATCTCAGATTTTGTGTGGGCAGGCAAGAAACCACGAGTGAAAATGAAGGTTTTACAAGATGCTAAGGAAAGAGGTGGCTTGCAACTGCCCAACATAAGACTGTATCATGAGGCAGTATGTCTTGTATGGTTGAAAGACTGGATAATGTTAAAAAACCGTAAGTTGCTGGCCCTGGAGGGACATAAAAAAATATTTGGATGGCATGCATACATGTGGTATGACAAAGTAAAAGCGGACTCTATGTTTTTGCATCACTATATTCGGAGAAGCCTCTTCACGGTCTGGAAGAAATACAAGTTGTATATGGAAGATGGAATTCCTTCATGGGTGGTTCCGTATGAAGTAATAGATCCGAGAACTGTCGATAATGAACAGCAATGTCTAACCTACAAGGAGATTACTCAAATACAACATTCAAAGCTGAGAATAAAGACAGAAGAAGAATTGTCTCCTTGTTATGGATGGTTCCAGTACAGACAGATCAGAGACCTTTATAATGTGGACTGCCAGAGAGGAGGAATAAGATTGGAAAATTCGGAGTTAGAGGAAGTGATACTACAAGAAGGCAAGAAAGAAATATCCAAGATTTACAAATTACTTTTAAAATGGTTTAAGGTGGACGAAACAGTAAAAGTCCAGATGGTGAAGTGGGCAATAAACTTTCATAAAGAAATAACAATGGAGGCATGGGAGTACCTATGGAAAAATACAGTGAAGATTTCAACTTGTACGAACATTAAAGAGAATGTGTACAAAATGATTTACAGATGGTATTTAACACCAAAGAAAATTGCGCTAGGAAATACTAATATGTCAGACAAATGCTGGAAATGTAAAAAGCATGAAGGATCATTTTATCATATGTGGTGGACATGTGAAGTAGCTAAACAGTACTGGGGAGAAATAATTGAAGCAATAAATGAGATTTTACAAATACAAATAAACAAGAACCCAGAATTGTTGCTACTGAACTTGGGAATGGAGGCAGTTCCAACGCAGTATAGAACATTGTTATTTTACATGACTGCAGCGGCAAGACTTTTGTATGCGCAGAAATGGAAGACACAAGAAATACCAACTGTAGAAGACTGGATTTATAAATTGCTGTACATGGCAGAAATGGATAAAATGACAAGGAAACTTAAAGATCTTGACCTAGGACAATATATTGTTGATTGGGGGAAATTGAAACAATTTTTGGGAAAAAAGTGGGATGTAAAAGGAGAACTGTGGCAGTTTGAAATTTTTTTAAAAAATAATGTTGCAATGAGAAGAGAGAAGGGATCTTACCATTTAGGGGGAATGTAATTATAATCTAAGCTAATATAATATTTAAGGGAATTTTACAATGAATATATGCGATAATGAGAAGGGGTAAATAGATATCTCAATGAGGTATACTATATATGATATATAACATAAAATAACGGGTTAGTGGATCAGACTTTACATTATAACATATTATGTGGTCATGCTATATGGTGTTGTGTGCTGTGCTACATTGGTGGCATAGCATACAATATATACATAATATATTACTATAATATATACTATATTGATAGTGTATTTGATGGAGTATATGCCTAAAAGAAAAGAAATAGAATAAGTTTAAAGTAAGAGATAGTGCGATCCCTGCTATATATTATACTATATTGTTATGTTATATTGATATGAGATATACTATATTGATAGTATGTTTGATAGAGTTTATGTAAAAGAATAAGAATGTGCTTAGAGTAAGAGATATTATGATTTAAAGTTGGTAGGAAAATATAAATGAAATAGATTTAAGTAATAAGAAGGGTTAAGGGTTGGAAAGCTGTTGGAAGTCAATAGGGAGGGGGGAGGAAAAGGGTGGGGGACAGAGTAAGGGGAAAAAATGGGATTATATGTGTTAAATTTGGAAAATTTTCTTTTGTTTTTCCACTCACCAATAACATTTTATTTAAAAAAAATGTAAACACAGTGTCATTCAAGATCTTTGTCTTCCCAACCAGTATCACTTCTTTTGTCGAAGGCTTTCACGGCCGGAGAACTATGGTTGTTGTGGATTTTCCGGGCTGTATAGCCGTGGACTTGCCAAGACCACGGCTATACAGCCCGGAAAATCCACAACAACCATCACTTTTCTTTCTTTCTTTCTTTCTTTCTTTCTTTCTTTCTTTCTTTCTTTCTTTCTTTCTTTCTTTCTTTCTTTCTTTCTTTCTTTCTTTCTTTCTTTCTTTCTTTCTTTCTTTCAGGCGTTTGGCCATAGCTATCAGGCAGCATCTCAGTCCTTCTACTTCATCGCCAGAGGATTTGGATAGAGAGCTATAGAACTGGGTATCAGCTGCTTATTGATAGCATCCAATCCATTATGAACGATTTCTCCTCAAGGCTTCACATAGATATTGAATAACATAGGGCATAAGGTTTTGCCTTGTGGAACCAACAGCAACTATATGAGTCCGCTCTATGAGGAAAGATTTAATCCAGTCCAAGGTGCATCCCCTAAAACAAATTTCCATGGCAGAGAGGTGTGGGCAAACCTTGGTCTCCCATATCCTAGTCTGACACTCTAACCACTACACCGTGCTGGCTCTCATACACAGTTTTAATAATTGTTTGTAAATTTTGCGTCCTCTCTCTCTCTCTCTCTCTCTCTCTCTCTCTCTCTCTCTCTCTCTCTCTCTCTCTCTCTCTCTCTCTCTCTCTCTCTCTCTCTCTCTCTCTCTCTCTCTCTCAAAGAGGTATGGAAAATAGGTAGACAGGACTTTGATGCTAAGAAGTTAATCTGCTAATCATTTATAGGACCCTGTTCCCTTCCATAATTCTTAGTGGCTGGGTGTTTTGAGTTCTGTACCAGCTATTTCAGAATAACTATGGAAGAGAATGTGGCTGACTATGTTTTCAGAATGACACACATGTACATATGTGCATGCACATGATCTCTCATGCTCTTAGTATAATCTCTGAATTTGTATATTAACATTTTTCATATTTATAGGCCCTTATTAAAGGTAAAAAGTAGCCAAAATTAATGTGCAAACCAGTAATTAATGCAAAAGGGATGCATTAAATTCAGGGTCTACAACATGGTGCCCACCAATACCTTTCCTGGTGTTTGCCAAGGATTTTTAGAAAGTGAGTAGGGCCAGGTAGGGGTTTTGGCTAGTAGGGCTTCTGATTGGCCATTAGCTGTGTAGATTTTTTTAAAGTTACTTGGGCATCTGTTGCCACCACAGCACAAGGATGTTCAGTATGTTACTAAAAATAAGTTGTGTGTATACAATATTTTAAACAATATGTTCATTTTAAAAGGCATTCTGTTAAAAGAGCTTTTGCTTGAAATGTTGAATTGTTACTATTAGAATTATGCACTCCCTGACTTTTTGTGGTTAGCTCTGCCTCCTATGGCAGCTATTTTGTGGTTGCATTCACCATCCTCTGTCAAAATTCCAAAGGTGCTTGCATGCTCAAAAAGTTTGGGGACTTCTCCATTAAATGTTGTTGTTATAATTCTTCATGCAAAATAATGTGCTACCTTTTATAGACTTCATTCGTTTATTCACTTCATTTATAATCCACCTTTGTCACCGAGAAACAAGGTGGGTTACATAATGTAAGTCAGTGCTTCATAACTTCTTTTAAGAGCCAATTTCTAGCTTATGTGATTCCCCACCAATGCCCCGTATTCACAATTTCTATGGAATGCTTTCTAGTCAACGATTTATCAGCAATGCTGCTTAGGGTTACCGGTTCCCCTGGGGAGGCAGGGGATTCCCTGCTCCCAACCTCTATCCCCTGCCACCTCTCACCTGGTTGGTGAAGGGAAAAGTGTGGGAACTGGTAAAAAAAAAAACCAAAGCTTACTCTTGGGTGCTTCAGAACGCTTCCTCGTTGCACTGAGAATAACATCCATTCCCGGCGCAACACGGAAACTCATGGTCATGGCAGGGACAGAGTTGATAAGAATCAGCCCTGAATGGGGTCCAGTTTTTACCAAATCAGTCCCTGGTACAACCTGTTGCTTCCATGTCACAGCATAAATGAAGTCATTCCCAGTGTGATCCAAAAGTGTTCCAAATCGCGCATGTGTGAGGTAGATGCTCCCATTGTGCCTCCCCCCCCCGTACCCTTCTCGTCTCCCACTTTGAGTCCTGGGGGACCTGCCAGCCCTAATGGTACCTCTACTTAGCACAGGTCTTAGTTGATGATTCCCAGCATTACTCTGCAATTTTCTCGTAGATCCTAAGCTTCCTCTCAGAGTACTGTTTCAGTATCTTTATTTAAAAACAAAGAAAACTTAGACATAAGGGTTGGTGGTTTGTTTCCATATCATATTTAGTTAAAAAGTACTTTTTCAAGTAATGTTTCCTCTGTGGCTTATTCATGTATGTAAATCGCTACTTGACACCACAGTCCATTAGTGAACCTGTAAGTTATTAATATTTAAGCAATATGCACAGGGTTTTTCTAAATTTAACATTTTAGTGAGAGCAAATTGCATCTTTTTAAACTTAAAATTCTAAGACAACTTTTTCCGAGTGGTATGACTTATATTTCTGCCTTTTCCCTGTGTTTTCTTTTCTTTAAAAGAAATTGACGTAAGAAAAGGAATGGGATACATTTGACTCTGTAAATATTTTAGGAGAGAAAGGATTATAGCTTGCATAAACATGCTGTTTTCTTGCGGAAAAATTCTTTTCAGTGTCCCAAATAATGCATCTGTTTCCCTTCTATTCAGGTGGATAACAAGTATGAAGGTCTTTGGGACACAAGAGAGAAAGTTGTCGCATTTGGGTTTGATTACTGCTATTGGTCTGTTGATCCTGAGGATCCAAAATATGCATCTCAGGAATCGGTAAGTGATAGTAATTTCAATACTTTTTCCGGGGTTTTTTTTGTCATTCCATCCTGTTTTTTTTAAAAAAAATGTTGATATCTGTAAAGAGAAACGAATCTGTTTATTACAGCATACTCACCTGGAAGGAATCATTGCTCACTCTGAGGTCAGGCATTAACTGCAATGATTGTGGCAGTGCAAGGTGAGCATGAACAATAGGGTGCTCAGTAAAATAGGAACTTCTGCCCGCTCAGTTACTGTGTTTGACCTTCAAGGTAAATGCTTGTGGGGAGAACAGTATTAGAGCACTGTAAGATTGCCTGAGTTCTTACTGGCACCAAAAGCCTCCGATTCTAGATATTCCTGTGAATTGGGAACATGTAATCAACTTCTCTTCCATAGCAAATTGGGAATGGTAGCATATGGAGTCTTCTTAAGTCCAGGCCACCAGTATCGGCTTGCAGCCAATCAGGGCTGTATTAACCCATGGCCGGGCCCCTAGCTTTTCAGGTATTTTGGGCCCTCTCTGGCACTTCAATCTTTCACCCCACTACAGCTGACAGCCTGACCCTAGTACAGTAGGTACTAGACCGCAGTACATAGCCCTATATCCATTTTGAGGGTCTTCTGAAGAATTCTATTCACAATTTTAAAAATAATTTTATTGTGCAAGTAGAACTCTTCAGGAAAGCACATTTTGGGGGTAATTGTTCAATACTGTAATATTTTGAAGTGAATAAAACGTTTATTATGTATTAAAAATCTATAATTTATGGATAATTGTTTTAATATAAGAGGCAATTTGTCTCACTTCAATAAAGAAGCAGTTAATTATCATATTAATAGAGGTTATATAAGAGAATCAATTAATTGTAATTTATCTGGGGGGGTGCTTCAGCAAAAATAACTGACAGGCTCCTAGTCCCTGCAGGGTTCTTAGGTTTCAGCCTAGTCAGTCCTATAAATAATATAACCCTGCAAGCCAATAAGCCGCTTTGCATGAATTCATAAAATAGCCTTGAATGTGTTAGATAAACACTCTTTTGGTACTGCACATTGCAAGGGAGACCAGACTTTCTTTTAGGTGAGCATGTCTGCTAACTAAATGTCTTGTGGGAGTCTATTATGTGGAGGGGTCTGTATGTGATAGACTTCTGAGGTACCTTCATGTGTCTGGATCACCATTTGAGAATCACTTCTCTAGATTGTCATGATGCATCTTGTTATAATATTTTAATAACCCCAATCGGTGCAATATCATCAACAATAATTGGGCCAAGTAACTTGAATTGTTAACCTTTACTCCTCTGCCACCCTCAAAATATGCAACATTTTCATCAAGTGCTATTCATTGCTCTAACTGAAAAAGTAGGACATAAAAACACTCCAGGTATACACAGGGCTTTTTTTTCTGGGAAAAGAGGTAGTGGAACTCAGTGGGTTGCCCTCAGAGAAAATGGTCACATGGCTGGTGGCCCTGCCCCCTGATCTCCAGACAGAGGGGAGTTTAGATTGCCCCTCACGCTGTGGCACGTAGGGCAATCTAAACTAGAGGTGGGCACGATCCCAACAAAAAATACTGATCAAGCTGATCGTGGATCGGCACCGGCGACGATCCCGAATTAACGATCCACACCGATCATCTCCTGTTTCCAATCGGTGGATTGTGGAGGCAAAAGCAGAGGGGTGCCCCGCTGTTCCCAGTGATACAGGAACGGTGGCTGATGCCAGCGGCATCTGTGTTTGTGTTTGGCTGTCTGTGTTTCGCCGTCAGAGCTGCCTATCAGGGTTTGCAGGGATGAGATTGGAGTGCCCATGGCTACAGAACACCCCCTTCCCCCTCCCTCCCTTGGGTGTCTTCTCCCAGCTGGTGACTGCTTTGCTGCTCTGTGGTTGGAAGGAAGCCCTGCTGATCAAGGCAAGCTGGGCTTCCATTCGGGTTTCCAGGGCGACAAAAGGAGGGCAAACATAGCTCAGGCATTCCCCTGGCTCCGTTGCCAGGGGAATAGATTACAGGCGCCTGAGTGTCTGGCTTCCCGATCTGAGCACGATCGCCCCGATCCAGCCCCCCTCCCAACCGCTGGATCATTGGCCGTGCCCGAGCACAATCCACCGGGTCCCGATCGCACTATTGCCATTATCGTGGGTTTTTTTCGATCGTAATGCGGATCGTGCCCATCTCTAATCTAAACTCCCCTCTGTCTGGAGATCAGGGGGCGGGGCCACCAGCCATGTGACCATTTTCAAGAGGTTCCAGAACTCTGTTCCACTGTGTTCCAGCTGGAAAAAAAGCCCTGGGTATACATATAAACATAAAAACACTCGAGGTATACTGACATACTTATGATACAAGTACGTAATGCACAGATCTCAGGCAGACCTTTTGTAAATAGTAGCCTTGATACAGAGTACCTAAGGAGAGCTCTGCTTGTTCAATAGGGCTTTCCTGTTCCTTTACTGTGTTAGTCCTTTGCACCTGCCATGTAGTGCTCTTGCCAGTAGGATCTCCTACTTTTGCATAAATAGAAGTACCATCCATGTGCTAGGGTGTCTTTGGATCCTGTCCAGTGAATAGTTGTAGCGTTCATCATCAAATGCACTGTGGATTCTTGACTTTGCACTCATTAAAAGGCACCTCTGTATTTCTGTCACTATCAATTAGCAACAAAAATATATTAAATACAATATTTAAAAGCTATCAGAAGTTATTAGTTATTCATACTGTAGAGTGTAAATTTCCAAATAAGATTTATCACTGTATCTATTCCTGTACAATTGTATAGTAGGAAACACCCCATACACCCACCCATCTGGTTAACAGATCATATTATTTCCATGTACTTGTATTATTTTCCATTATGAAGCTTTGTTAGAACTTTTTGCACCCTAGGGACAGAAATGGATATTCAATCCAGGCATTCAGTCAGTCAATGCATGTAGGATTTTAAAACAAAGACTTTATAAGCATTAATAAAAGTTTCCATTTTTGCTCTTTTATTAATACTTTACTAAAATGTCTGTTTTCTGACAAGCAAGTATCTGTTAGAAGTACGAATGAACAAATAATTGGTGATAGAGAAAAATTAAAGAAGCCAAAGGAAAGAGCTGACTTTAGAAAGACAGAAAGACAACTTTCTAAAGTCAGCTTTCTAAAGAAAATTATAAAGGAGTAAAGATTAATTCGTTGACAGAGGCAGTCTGTGGGTTATGTCCCCCCTCCCCATGACTTAAAAATTCTGGAAATTTTAAATCTCTAGCTTCCTCCTGCCCAGGGTCTTTTACAAGTGCCGGTGGGCTTGACAGAGGCTGAAGCCATTGGTGGTGAGCATAACCAGAGGATGGCTAGAAAGCCAAGCCAGTATTTGTGGACTACTGTCATTGGAAAACAGAGATTATTGAGCAGTTTGAGGTAATATTTGGAAATAAGGTTAGTAGAAATGTCAGGATCAATTTCTCTACATTTTTATAGCAGCTTGAAACAGGAATTAATAATGAGATACAAGCTAGAATTTTTTTTTAATTAAGGCCTGTTCATATATTTATTGGAAGCTGTGAATTTTTGTGACTAATGATATGGTTGTAAAGAATTTTAAAAAACGATTTAGAAAACCAGAAATCACTGAAGCTACCATAGTGTGGAAGGATTGTCTCAGTCAGAATTGGCTTGAATCTAGTGTTGTACAAAGAAGGGCAGGTGACAGGCCTCAAAGCTTCAAGGATCCTATCCACATCCTCTGACTGAATAAACTAAAAAAAAAGGAACCAGAGAATTAAACATCCTGACACCACATGATCCTGTCACCACTAATGCAGAGTCCAAGTAGTAACAGATGTGACAGATTTTATCTGCAAAGAGTTGCACAGATAATTAAATCTCCAGGGGTGGGGGGGGTGGTAGTTCACTGGATCTGAGAAGTAATTTGTGCCTCCTTGAGCATGGTGGGGGGCGGGTTGCCCCAGTCTTGAAACAGGCTGTGGTGCACCCAGTTTTAAAGATGTCTACCCTAAACCCAGGAGATCTTAATAACTGTCAATCAGTCTCAGACATTCCATCCTTGAGCAGGGTGATCGAAAGGATGGTGGCTACACTCCTTCAAGCTTTCTTTGATGAAGCAAATTGTTTAGTTACTTACCAGTCTGATTTTAAGCTTGGTTATGGGACTGAAAGAGCTTTGGTTGCCCCGGTAGTTTATAAGTGCTGGGAGATGGACAGAGGGAGTGCAACTTTGATTTTCCTGGACCTCTCAGTGGTTTTCAATAAAGGTATCCTTCTGAATCACCTTTCTGTGCTGGGATAGTAGGCACTGTTCTGCAGTGGTTCCAATCGTATGTACAGGGTAGGTTTTAGAAGGCGATGTTGGAGGACAGCTGCTCAACCCATTGGCCTTTGGAACCCGTAAGATTCCATCCTGTCCTTCATGCTTTTTAACAGCCACATGAAACCACTGGCTCATTCAGAGATTTGGGTTGAGTTGTCACCAATATGTAAATGACACTCAGCTCTATCTCACACTTCCATCTGATACCAAGGAAGCTGTAGAAATCCTGAACTGGTGCCTGGGGCCAGTTTTGGAGTGAGCTAATAAACTTGAAGCTTAATCCCAACAAGATGGAAGTGCTACTGGTAAACAATATATCTGATTCAAGATTTAAGTTCTCACCTGTTCGGGATGGGCTTGCTTTACCCTTGAAGGAACAGGTTGTAGTTTGGGGGATGTTCTTGGACCCAGGTCTCCTGCTAGATAAGCATATGGCAACTGTGGTCAGAGATGCCTTTGACCAGCTTCAATTAGTTAGTTGGCTGTGGCCTTTCCTGGGCAGAAAAGATCTGGCCACTGTGGTACATACCTTGGTTGTATCTAGATTAATGCACTCTACTTGGGGCTTTCCCTTGAAAAGTGTTCAGAAACTTCAGCTAATGCAGAATGCTGCAGCCAGGAAGTTGACTGGAGTGGGTTGCAGGGAACATACCACCAATTTACTCTAATTAGATGAGTTTTGACTCATCTACTCTGGCCAGGTCTCATTTGAAGGTGGAGTGCGCTGGAACGGCATTCTGGTAGATCTGAAAAGAGGTCACGCGTGTTTTGGCCCCACCCACGTGATTCCTTTTCCTCCTGGCAGGCAGCTGCAGCAGCAGCACCACCACCTCCTGGTTTCCCTGGTAGGAACCGGGGGGGCGGGGGCATGGGCATGGGCCATCCTTGAGGCCTGTAAGCGGTGAGGGCTCTCCGAAGGAACGTAAGCTGCTTTGAATTCATTCTGCTTTGCTGCTTCATTTTCATTTGTGACTTGTGAGAGTGAGTGAGTGAGTGAGTGAGTGAGTGAGTGAGTGAGTGAGTGAGTGAGTGAGTGAGTGAGTGAGTGAGTGCAAGCCGAGTGGGGTTGGGCTCCAAAGGAACGTTAGCTGCTTTGAATTCATTCTGCTCTGCTGCTTTATTTTCATTTGTGACTAGTGAGAGAGAGAGAGAGAGAGAGAGAGAATGAGTGCAAGACGAATGGGGCTGGGTTCCAAAGGAATGTTAACTGCTTTGAATTCATTCTGCTCTGCTGCTTTATTTTCATTTGTGACTCGTGAGAGAGAGAGAGAGAGAGAGTGAGTGCGTGCATGCGTGGGTGCAAGCGGGGCTGGCTCTCCAGAGGAGGGTAAGCTGCTTTGAGTTCATTCTGCTTTAAGGAAATACCTGGAGATTTTTGGGGAAAGGGGCCTGAGGGGTGGATGTTGCCTTCTGACACACTTCCTGTGATGTCAGGGGGTGTGGCATATGCTAATGAGTTATGCTAATGAGTTCCTGCAGTTCCTTTTCTAGGAAATGACCCCTGACTCTGGTTCAATTCAAGATGCTGGTGCTAATATTTAAAGGCCTCTGTGGTTTGGGACCAACATACCTGAAGGATCACCTACTCCCTTATAAACCTACCCAATCGCTACAGTCTTTGGAGGCCCTCCTTCTGGTTCTCCCACCATCTAAGATTAGGCAGGGGACAATCTGGGAGAGGGCATTCTCAAGTAGTGGCACCAAAACTCTGGATCTCTGCCAAGGGAGATTCACCTGTCCCCTTCTGTTGCCATTTTCCACCAGCAAGTGAAGACTTTTTTGTTTTGTTGGCATTCCCTCAGCAATCCCTCTTCTCTCCCCAGTGTTTTAACTTTGTATTTATTTTAAATTCTGGTTTTAAATTGTTTTAATGATGCATTTATGTGTTTGTTTCAATTGCTTTTTAGGTGATATTTTAAGTTATATGTTTTAAAGCTGTGAGCAACCTTGGTAGCCGTGTGAGGGTGGAAAGCCAGGGTAAAATTTTTGTAAATAATTCCTATGCTCCATAGGAAAAACAGAGTCAAACAAGTAACTCTAAAGCCGACAATCTGTCTTATCAATTAGAAAATCTGTTTAAAGTCTGATTTTGAAATACATTTTTAAGAAGAAATGAAGGAAAGAATTGTGGAAGTAAATGGTATTTTTCTCATGAAATATTTACAAAGCTGTGAACATATAACTGCTATCATTGTTTCCCCAATCTAGAGGCAGAAACAAACAAGAGGCCATGCTATAAGAAAGGGGTTTTTGTAATAACTGATCAGTAGATAATGGACTACAGTAGAGGGAAATCACCATGAGCATTTTAGTTATGTTACATCTCTTCTGCCAACAACACAGCTGCTGCATTCAATAGGCATTTAAAAGGCTTGGATTTTAGAGGAGTAAGATCACTTTTTGGCATTTTTTCTCCTTCCAGAAACGTTAACTGTGAATCAGTAAGTATAGAGAAAGAATATATTAAGAAGAAAAGCCACAGAGCTCTGAACAAAAATTCTTGCAAATTACTATTGTTTGCTTTTAAACTGTATCTCAGTAAAAGTAGCAAGGCAAACTACCATTCTAATGCTGTCTCTGTTAGCTTTTGAGATCTAGCAGTACTTTTGAAGATTTGGCAGTCTGTAGTGATAGTAAAGTAGGAAACAAATACTCTATTGAAAATAGTTAGTCAGCCATCATTGACTTTTTTGGGAGACCCTCAGTCATTGCCTTTTGAATTAATATGTATTTTAGAACACTTCTGCACCCCAAATTTTTCTCCTTATAACAGACCCAAAGTGGCTCAGAGTAAAACATTTAAAAATGAAAAATAAAAAATAACTTCTTAGAACCACAAAATATTTACCAAGCTAAAATTACTTCCAGAACCCTAAAATCATCTTTTCATGCTGAAAGCTCTCTGGAATAATTTAACAGGATTTGAACACAGTGGAACATTAGATTTTCAGAGTATGAGCTTTTGAGAGTCAGAGATCCCTTCTTTAGATACAAGGAGGAATGGATATCCCTTAGCCTTTGTATCCCAAAAGGTGGGTGGAGTGTTACAAGGAAAGACATTAGGATGCAAAGGTACACTGCAGCTTGATTAGAGCAGAAATTAGCAGGGCTCATTTTTTGGGGGGGCGAACGCGCCGGAATGGTGTTCCAGGAGATCTGAAAAGAGATCACGTGGTGGTTGCCCCACCCACGTGATTCTTCTGCCTCCCTGCTGCCCATGTCTTTAGCAGCAGGTGACAGCGGAGGCAGCAGCAGCAGGTAGAAAGCCGGGGTGGGGGCTCTGGAGCTGGCCCCATGGTCAGCCGGTGCAGCTGCAGCCTGCGCTGCCCGTCCTCCCATCCTGCAGGCCGGTCGAGGTGGCGCGTAGCCTGTGGCAGCCTCCAGGGCCCATCCTGGCCTGCAGGTGGTGAGTATATCTTCCCTCCCCCTCCCTGTGTATTTTGCTGGCTGTGTTGTCTATGTGAAGCTCCTCTAATCTGTCTTGAAATGCATAGGAACACACTGTTCTTGAATGTTGCTGTATGCCCCCCCCTCCAGATGTGCAGCGTGCTCTGGAATTTTTTATTTAAAAATTAAATTTGTGCTTTGCTGGCTTTGTTGTCTGTGTGGAGCTGCTCTGGTGATGTCAAGGGGTGTGGCATATGCTAAGGAGTTATGCTAGTATGTTATGCTAATGAGTTCCTGCAGCTCTTTTTCTACAAAATGACCCCTGGAAATTAGTATCTGTAGTGAGGTACGAATCCTAAGTTTCTGTTCATCCTTGTTCTTTCCATTGTAAATTTGTTAATTAACTCCCCTCAAAATCAACTTGGAGACTCCAGTTGGTGCAGAACACTGCAAACTCGGTTATTATCAGAAGCTAAACGGAGCATGCATATTACTCCCATTCTGCAGTCACTTCATTGGCTGCCCACCAGTTACTGGGCTCAGTTCAAGGTTCTGACTATCACATCATGGTCCAGGCCCCTCATATCTATGGGAACACCTCTCTCTCTATGGTCCTCCACTGCAGCTTTGCTCATCTGAACAGGGCCTTTGGCAGGTGCCATCCTAAAACGGGTGAAACAACAGCTGCCCATACACATGCATTCTCTGTAGTGGCCCCCATCTTATGGAATGGCCTGCCTGAAAAGGTCAGAAAAGCATCCACTCTCCTGTTTTTCCGCAAACTCTGCAATGCTAAATTTATTCAGGAGGGCTTTCTTACACAGGTAAGAGGGCTGTGCTATAAGGAAATGGTTCAAAGAGATGCTTTGATAAAGGGATAGGGACTATATTACTTCTGTGCGCTGTCTATTACTGTCATTAATTGTGTCATATCACATTGGTTTGTTCAACATTGCTTCAGCTCTTTATGAAGTTCCTGCTTGTTTTCAAATTTATTGAATGCCCCAGATGTTGAATGTATTGAATTACACCTTGAGTCTCAGTGAGAAAGGGAGTCTGTAAATAACGTGAAATAAATAAAGAAGGCCTTCGCTGCCCCATAGCTGAACCTGAATCTGTCAGTCTATGGAAGGCAGGATACTCTGATTTCATCTCCCACCCCCTTGCAGCAAGAAATCCAAGGTCTCTTGAGTCAGAGGTCATTTATTGAGAGAATATATATATATTCAGAACATACAAGTGTCCATAGATAATCCAAAGGCTAAAAGAAGCTTTGGCTGTACACAGAACTCTTGTTGAGAACGACGTGTTAAAGGCTTGGTACAGTATATCAAACCCTCCAGTCCATCCCCCCACCCGTTGTCTGCCCAGTTAGTATAGAAGCTGGGAATGTGAAAGTAACTGCTCCAAGGTCGCTGCGGTGAGCGATCCCAAATAAGACTGTCTTGGGAACCAAAGCTGCTCCTGTGAACCTGCACACAAAAACAATACTGGAAAAATACAGCAAGTGAGAAAGCAAGATGGAAGTGCTGTGGGTCACAGTCCTGACAGATCGAAAAGGATCTTGGACAGATAAGTCATCTGGAGCCCCTTAATGTTGTGTTGCCACCACTTACTCTATCACTTCCTCTACAAATGGTAGTTTGGAAACTTGAAAGCCTTCCAGTGGGTTGTATATTGAGCATTGCCAGACTCTCTGCAAGGTTTCCTCCAACATTGTTTAGGATGTCTCCCTATCCTTGCTGAAAGAGGAAGAGGTCACTGGGAATCAGCTTGTAAATCACACTCTGAAGCCTGATGTTCCAAGATTCTGAAGTGCCTCTACAAAGTCACCATTTACCCAAGTCTCACAAAGTCTAACTGATGAATTTGTCAGCAGTTAAGTCTTTTGACACACAGTACAGTCTTTCTGAAGGAAATGAAAGGTTAGATGGGGAAAAATCTCATGCCAGATCTAAAGGCTGGGAGAACTCTGTCACTGTTGGCAGGCATACAAGACAGACTTAAGAAGAAGACCCAGAGAAGTAAAGGCAAATGCAGTCCAAAGGAAAGGAAGAGCCAATGTGCTGTAGTGGTTAGGGTGTTGGACTAAGGCCTGGGAGGTTCAGAGTCACATTCCCACGCTGCCATGAAACTTGCTGTGTGACCTAGAGCCATCAGTCTCTCTCAGGAAGTGTGGGATAGAAATGCACTAAATAAAAAATGCTAAAACTAATTTGAGGAAGAAGAGAGTAGGCTCATGAGTAGGAATCTGATGGATTGTACAAAAAGGCAGTATTCTAAAGAAGAGTTGAAGAAAGTAGTAGCCAATGAGATAAGTGAATTACACATGACTTGTGTAATGATCACAGTTATAAGATTTTTAAAGTGCCTAAGATTTTTAAAGGGCTTACCACTTGAGTAGATTAGACTTGCTTCCCTTTTGTTCCCTTCTGCATTATGATTCTTGCTGTTTCCATTTACAGATAGATATTTCTGTTAGTCCCTTTGCAAATTCAGCTCCCTTTAAATCACTAAATAAATACTAAATAGTATTTTCTGTAATGACTTTTTAAAGGGGGTAGGTGGGAGGTGGAATTAGTAGCATTTATAGCTTTTGTCCTTTTTTTTTTTTTTTAGTTCTTAATCATTATTGTCTTAAATCGTCTTGGCCTAGAACATAATTTCTTTCCTGCTCTTTTAGTTTCATAGTACTCTGTGATCCTGTCAGCCAAACTGTTATTGGCTTCTTAGGTTTCTGATTTATTGAAAATTAAATTACTTGTGGTCAACCACTGTACATCCTTACATTTGTACAACATGTAATAAATGGTTATGGTTAAATATGAAAAGTATTGGTTTGTTTTTAAAATCTGTCTTGCAGTGCTTTAACCGTTCTAGGGTTCTGTTCAAAAGAGTTTTATAACAAATAGTGCCAGTTTGTAACAACAGAGAGTTTGTTGGTAATGGAATAACTGTTGCATTCTAGTTTAACTTTCTTTTTGCAGCTTTTTGATGGATATTGTGGTTTGGTATGTTCTAGATTTGTCAAAATTTGTATGCTAAAACATGTAAAATTCTAATTTACAGTATCCTTTTCTCCCACTCCAGAATCCTTTGTTGCTGCACTGTACACGTTATGCTTCTTATTGGAAAGGGTCACTCCTCACGTGCAAATGGATTCCCACCAGATTAGAGTAATAGTTTCTGAGATTCAAATATCTCATGTATGCTTTGCTATGTGAATAATTTTTCTTCAACATAAATTGTATTAATTTGAAGAACGATATGAAATAGCTGCTTTTAGAATAAGTTCAGGGGAGCATTTGTTTAGCAAAACAATTTGAAATTCTCAGTGGACAGATTTTTAAATATCTTAAGTAAATAATGCATTAAAATGTTTTGTCTCATATAGAAACTGTTCTTCCTGAACTCCATAAACATATACTTAAGTATTTTTTAATTATTTCAAATTAAGAACAGTTGTATTAGAATCTTCAGAACATGAGTTAATTATATGGCATAGCGCAATACTATCTAGACACACTTTTAAATATCTGCTTTGAGAAATTTTAGCTCTGCTGTCCAATGCCTTTTAAATTTGGAACATACAAATAAAAGATGAATCATAAGATTTAACTAAGTGGCCTTAGATTTGAAATAACTATCATACGCTGCAACTGTCTGCATTCACAGAACAACGTTTCAGAGACTAAAAATTACTCTTTCTTCATATGTTCCCATGTATTTCCCATTTTTGTAATTTGGCAGACCATCTGTAGACAGGATTTGTCTGTATTTAGCTTTGCATAGCAAAATTGTTTCATATTGTTTCATATCCTACTGTGTATAATTTGCATACATTTATTCCCTGATTACAGTAGATTGATAATACTTCTATGAATAGTCTTGTGCAACTGAATGTCATAAGGGGAAAGGGAGTGAATATACAAAAATAAGTCAGTCATTGTAATTTTTCAGCCAATAATTTAGAATTTAGTAGATGATTTCAGTAAATGTCAGAATCTCTGTAGTCAGTGGAATTTTAGATGCAACTATTGGATAGTATACTGTATCCTGAAAAAGCTGTAAGAAAATTCAGAATGAAAGCACTTCTAAGTAAATTTTATGGTTATCCTTACGATGCTATCAATTTATTTTGAAGTATGTAAGTCTTTTTTGAGGGTGATAAAGATGTTGAAGAATTCAGGTTCCTTCACCTGAAGTCCTTAGAATAGTATAGGACATCTAAGAAAATAACATTGTACATTAGTTGTACATTTTATTTTGAAAATAAAAAACAGGGCTAGCCAGACTGCCCATTAGAGAGGGAAGAAGCATTGTACAGCAGAGTACATTGTACTCTGACTGTTCTGCTAGGACAAAGGGAAATCATGTTAATGTTTTTAGCAATCAGATGGTGCTGACTTCAGATACTTCTAAAACCATCTTGAAAATGTCTAGGGAAATAATGGTGTGTATACAAACATGTGTACACAGAAAGCTTTTAATATAAATTATTTGTATTTAAATCTGCAGTCTCCCTCTGTAATGCATTATGGAAAAACAAATACCAATATGCTTTTTGTAACTTTCTTTAATGTCTGCTGAATTTGCACAAAATAGAACATGAGGGTATTAACAATTATATACGAAGAGCCCTGCTGGATTAGACGAGTGGCTCATCTATTCCAGCATCCTGTTCCAAATAGTGGCCTATCAGTTTCCCTGATAGGGAAATATAATGCATCAACCCAATTGGGGTAAACCTGCAATAACTGTAACAGTGGATCCAATTTAATTGGCATTGTAATCCTTCCCAGGCCCTGAACTGCTGGGACCTCCCATTTTGGCCTTGTCTTGATCCCCTGCACTTCCATGGAAGCCCTTAAATTTGGAGCACATGCAGCCTGGAAGAGGGCTGCCACACATAAAACAGTCATGTTGGAATTTACAAGATTTTCTATTGCGTCTACCTCCCCCATTGAAGTCCTCCCAACAGACAAGATGGGATAGAACACAGTGGTTGCCCATGGAATTCCATGGGACTTTAGCCAGACCTTGGAAACTAGGTGGCCACTGTCCACATAACGCCCACCTACTGCCTGAGCAGGGCCAGTACACTGTGCCCATAACAGTTGATTTCCCCTATCTCAAGGAAAGACTGGATCCAGAGCAGTTTGCATCCTGAACATCTCATCATATCTAAGCCACACTGGGCCAGCATATTCTGTAAAAGCTCTATGAATATGTCTAAGTATTCTACACTCCCCCAGAAGATTCCCCAACTAGCCTCCTCTTCTGGGTCATGGCCTTTCCAAGGCATCTAGACATGCCACTAGGCCCCCGATGCCTCCTAATCCTCAGAAGATGAGGAAACTTGCATCGTGGGTCTCCTGGTTGTGGAGTGCATACATGCCCCCCATTTTTTGGGGTGGCTTTCTTTTGTGGCATTCCACTAATCTCTTACAGCAACCTACAAAGCCTGATACCTAGTAACTGTGATGATTGTCCTTTAATATCAATTTGTTCTATTGTAAATTAAATGCTATTCATCAAATCTCATCCACTGCCACCTAAATGTTATGAGCCTGGGCCTATGTAGTGAAGCCTAGTGGCTCTGGGGAAGCCTGTACTAGATTGACTACATGGCCTACATTTCCCAGGTGCCCTTTGGCCCCTGTGATTGGTTAACAGGAAATTTGGAGGGTAAAATTGCACCAATAGAGAAGTAGGGGGATGGTGCCCTAAGAAGAAAGGATAAAAGGCCTCACCTACAGTGGGAGAATGTTCACTCCTAGGGAGCAGAGCTGAAGAGAGAGTGCTGTAGACAGAGGGATCCCTTATCCAGAAGTGGTGAGTCAACTTGAAGTCAATCGGCAGAGACAGCTAGAAACAGTCTAGATAGATGCATTAGGGTGTTTTATTTTGTTTGTTCACCAACCTTTACTGTTTATTCTATAAAGTTTTGAAAACCAGTTGTTACTGGACCTCTTAAATAAAATTGTTTGTTATTCTGCCTGGGTCCTTGTGCCTCATTCGGTTACATATAAAGTACTGGGAAAGAGTGGACAAAAGGGGTCACTTGGGTGCTTTGGGCCCTTCCGAGGAAACCTGTACCAGAGTGGTGGCAGCCCACAGAGAGCTTCCCTGGTCCCCTGCCTGTGACAGGTGGCATTACTCCAATCTATTACAGTAGTGCACAGAGCCTGACAATTAGTAACTGTGATGATTGTCCTTTAATATCAATTTGTTCTGTTGTAAATTAAATGCTATTCACCAAATCCCATGCACTACTACCCAAATGGTTTACTTCTCTGTTGTTCTGTCCATCTTCTTTGTACAGTTCTTGCTAAAGCAGGTGCAATAATACAATATGCCACTAGGTGGATTGAGAAAGTCTTAATAGCAGTTTTGTAGGCTTTAAAAAGGCAGCAAAACTGAGCGAGAAAAACTCGAGGTGGGGCCTTACCAGCACCCACTCTGGGAGTATAGACTCCTGCTATGCCAGTAGCAGTAATGTGTGAAGCAATCTAGCCTTTAAAGTGGCTACAAGCCACCCCTGTGGCCTCCATGTAGGTTTTTGCTGTAGCTGCTGGAAGTATTCCTTCTCAATAAAGTGAAAGGGGGGGGGGCATAAGCCAGGGGCCTATAAGGACTGGATAAACCCTACTTTAGCCCTTTCAACTGATAGACAACAAGCCCTAAATGTAAATAAGAAAAAGTCTCCACCAAAACACTGACCCTGGCACTGGGTCCCAGCTCCTGTCCTGGAGTTTGAAGGCAGCAACCAGGGGAATAGCTAGGGTTGCAAGTCTTGACTTCTTACCACTTTAAATAGCTCTGGCCTAGGGATGTGTAAATCAGGTTCCCGATTCGGGTAAAACACCCGCATTGGACCTGATTTGCAAAGATTTGGGATTTCCGAATCGGGCCTAGGATTCTGGGCCCGATTCGGAAACCCCAAATCTAAGCTTCCCAAAGCGATCTGTATCGCTTCGGGACATGGGGGTTTAAATGCCCCCTTCCCGTGCCATTGCGCAGCTGCAGGGAAAGGGGCATTTAAACTGTGAATCAGCTGCTTGGCAGGGAAATCCCCGCGAAGCAGCTGATCCGCGCTGACAGCTGCAGCAAAAAGGCCCTTTAAACTTCATCTGCATTGCAAGCGGGGGCGAAAGGGCCCTTCCATACTACACCTGAGTTCCCCTGCAGCCCAGTTGGAGTTTAAAGGGCCGTTTTGCCTCCATTGCATTGCAAGCGATGGCAAAAGGGCCTTTCCGCACTCCACCTGGGTTCCCCTGCAACCCAGATGGAGTTTAAAGGGCCTGCCACAAACCCCGCCAAGCAGCTGATCTGTTCCAGTGGGGTTTGACACCCCCCACCGCTTTTTTCACCCGATGGGAGGGGAAGGAGGGTGTTTCCTCCTACCTCTCCCATCAGGTGAAATAAGCAGCGGGGGGTAGTTTGTCAGTGTGCTCCAAATATTTACGGAGCACACCGAAGTGGGTCAAACAAGGGATTCTCAAAGCGGCCACGTCGGGAATCCCTTATTTCCGACTCTTTTCTGCTTTGGCTTTCCTGAAGCAGAAAACCCAATTTTTTTTTTTGCACACCCCTACTCTGGCCTGCTGTTTAAAAACACATAGAATTTATCGCAGGACATCCTGAAGTTCAGTTTCACCTGGCCTGGAGCTCTGCTGGTTTCTCTCCTTGTTCCACAGCTGTGCTATTAAACTGAAAACTTTTTCACAGTAGACATTGAACACTGGGATGGGAAGTACAAAAGAGACTGGTTGCCTGCCAGTGGCGGGTGATCACCAGGGGGCTTGCCACCTCCCGACGATCACCAGCAATTGGCTGGGAACTGGGCAAACTCCTGAGAGATTCAGCTGGGAAACCTAATCATGTCCCTCCTTAACCTCCTTTTTTTCTAAATTAAAAAGTCCCTGACTATTTCTATATAAGTAAAGTTGTCACAATCCCTTGATTGCTTTGGTTGTCCTCTTCTGTATTTTTTTTCATCTTGGCAATATCCTTTTTGAAATCTGGCAACCAGAACTGTGTACACAGCAAAATGAATTAAGTTGTATCAGAAGGTAGGCAGATTTTAACTCTAGGTTAGGATTTCTCAAACTTATGTCTTCACAGTGCCTGCCTTTCTCAAGAAATCAATTGTTTGAGACTCTTCAAGTGTAACTAATAAAAGACAAAGAGCAATGGCTAGCTTGGCTATCCCTTCTCTCTGGTCTTTTCTGTAAGAAAAGTAAATGAACACATGAACTTTCTGTGTACTTTAAAAGATATCCCAAGGGCAGGGCCATATCTGGGGGGGTGCAGGGGTGTCGCCTGCCCCTGGCGCCAACGAAGAGGGGGTGCTGGGCACGTCTGCCGGCTGGGAGTGCGTGCTGCAGAGGTGGTGGTGGCAGCGCTGGCAGCTGACCTGGAGGGCTGGGAGGCAGCCCGTGCGCTGCCCTGGATGCCTGCCGTGTCGACAACTACACCTTGCCTGCAGCTGCTGTGCCCAGATGGGAGCGCATGCTGGTGGCGGCAGCACGGGGCAACTGAATGGGTGGCCTCCTGAGTGGTCATTGGGGCAGCAACAGCCCTGGAGCTGCCCCCAGGTGCTGGTGATCCTCCCTACAGCTCTACCCAAGGGGGAAAAAATGGCAGAATTTGATGGAGTTGCATCTTCTGTAGGAATTTGCTCATTCTCTCCTGGGTAAAGCCACTTTAATCTTGAGGACAGCTATTACAGAGTTACACATTTATGCTGCATTCCATTGTAATAATAAATGATACCCGCTTATACTACCAGTAAAAAAAAAATCATACAATACATTTGTAGCCTAAGAGCCTCTAGTAAAATTTACCTCTTAATTCTTGCTCTTTTTGTTTTGTCTTTTTCTGTAGTTGGGTATATTAACAGAAGCTGGCATTCATGGCTCCCACACTGCCTGTGATTGTGTATGTGACTCTCTGTCATGAATCAAATCAATGCTGCCTTTCTTCCTTAACTTTTTGCACATAGCATGAGAATAGTTCAAGGAGAAGCATATGGACACAGTACTTCATTTGCAGGGATGGGGGATTGAGTTAGATAGTTAGTGATGTCTAACATTAGCGTAGTTTCACTTCAGTATGAAAGAGTTACCTCAAAATCTGTGGAGTGTAGACATAGTTATGGTGAAGGCAACCCCTTCTCTTGGTGGTGATGCATTACATTTTATGGTAGAATTTATTTATTGAGTTCATTTATATCCTGCTTTCCATAGAATTTATGACCTCTCCTGGAAGCAACTTAATGCCATCACTCCACAGTATCCCCCCCATGTCTCCACCCTGGACTAGGGTTGGCAGTGCCCTGGTGGGGTAGGGGATCCCCTGCTCCCAGCCTCTGCCCTTGCCACCACTCATCTGCTTGGGGTGGGGGAGAACGTGTGGGAATGAGCATGTTGGGGCGCTCTCCCAGTATGGCACGACGACATCACTCCTGGAAGTGATGTCATTGCACTGCACTGGGAGCAAGTTCCTAGAAGTAAGTGCGGGGTCCTCCCCTCCTGCTGGGAGGGTGAGGGGACCTGGCAGCCCTACCCTGGATGACAACCTTAGCCCATGAAGAATTTTATAGGTAATTGTCGCGTGTGTGGGCGCCCCCTTGCGGCGGAGGTGGCGGCGGGTCGGTGCGGGACGCCCCCGGCGGGTCCGTGCTGTGTCCTCGTCGGGCGGCTGGGGAGGGTTCCCCGGGTGAGGGCCGGCCTGGCCTCTGGAGTGCGCCCCCCCCCGAGGCCTCAGATGGGCGGCCACCGTCTGGTCTGGCGCTGCCAGCCAGCAATTAGCTCCACCCGGCCAGTCACCCTTTCAACACCAGGGTGAGCTGGCCCAGTCACATGCGACTTCCTCCTCCTCGGCCTGGGGTTGTGCCTCCCCTAAATACCCTCTCCCATTATGGCCATCCCCACCCCTCACTTCCCGTGCCCGCCCTCAGTGCAATTCCCACCACCTGTGCTAGGCGCGGCCACATCCGGCTGCCCCATCTGCCCTGGCCCCACTGGCTGCCTCGTCCCTGCTCCTGCCCTTCTTCCTCCCCGCCCTGCCCCCGGCCTCCTCTCCCTCTAGCTGTCCTCCGTGATTGGCCGCGCAGGCTGCCCTTCTCCCGGCTGCGCCCGCCCTCCCCCTTGGCCTGCTGGGGGTTGTAGGCCTCGTCGGGGCTCTGCGCCGGCACGAGCGTCTCGCCGCGGCCTGGCTTCCTGGGCGGCCGCTCCCCGCCCCGCCCATGGCCGCGGCGCCCCGCCGGCGCAGGCCCTGGCTGCCGGGGCCGCGGCCGCGCCTGGGTTGACGGCCTCTTCCATCTGCGGCCGCTCGGCGCCGGATGCCCGTCCTCGGCGGGTCGGCGGCCGCGGCCGTCAGCTCCACCGGGGGGTTGGAGAGGCTCTCCGGGCCGAACGGCGGCTCCGCGGCTCCGTCGCCGTCCCTCCCGGCGCATCTCCCGGCCGACTCCAGGGGCCGCAGGTGGGTGTCGCCGCCTGGGGGGGTGCAGGGGTGGGTGGGGGCCGCGGAGTCCGAGGGTGCGGCGTCGCTGCCCCTCGGACACCCCCCCCCTTGAGCGTCGTGCTGGACCTTCCGTCTTCGGCGAACATCCGGGAGAGGAAGTCGGCACTGGCGTGTAACTTCCCCGGGCGGTGGCGGATTGTAAAGCTGAAGGGGAGAAGGGATAGATACCACCGTAAGACTCTAGCATTATGGTCTTTTAGCCGGGACATCCAGAGAAGGGGGGCGTGGTCCGTCACGAGGGTGAAGGGGTTGTTGACCAGATAGTATTGGAGTGCCCCGACGGCCCATTTGACTGCCAGTGCCTCCTTCTCGACAACGGCGTATTTCTGTTTGGCGGGCTGCAGCTTCCGGCTGATGAAAAGGACGGGGTGTTCCTGACCTTCATGCTCCTGTGACAGGACAGCCCCGAGTCCCGCATCTGAGGCGTCTGTTTGTAGTATGAAGGGCTTGTCGAAGTCGGGGTTGCGGAGTACGGGGCTTTTGGACAGTGCGGCCTTGAGGTCTTCAAAGGCACACTGGCCCTGGGGCGTCCATCGGACCCGGTTTGGCTGGTCCTTCCTCAAGTAGTCGGTTAGGGGGCTGGCCCGGCTGGCGTACTGGGGGATGAACTTACTATAGTAGCCGACGAGCCCTAAGAACCCGCGCAGCTGTTTCTTTGTCCCTGGTCGGGGGCAGGCCTCGAGTGAGGCCACTTTGTCTGGGAGGGGGCGCAGCTGTCCGCGTCCTACCAGGAACCCCAGGTACTTGAGCTCCTGGAAACCGAGACGACTTTTCGTGGGATTGGCTTTGAGGCCCGCGTTGCGGAGAGCCTGGAGCACGAGCCGGAGGTGGCGAAGGTGGGACGGCCAATCTGGGCTGTATATCAGGATGTCATCGATGTAAGCAGTGGCAAATCCTTGACAGTGGGTTAGGGCTCGGTCCACCAAGCGCTGGAAGGTGGCCGCTGCCCCGTGCAGCCCGAAGGGCATCACCCGGAACTCGAAGAGGCCTTGGGGGGTAGCGAACGCAGTCTTCTCTTGGTCCCCCGGCGCCATGGGGACCTGCCAGTACCCCTTCGTCAGGTCCAAAGCTGAGAGGTAGCGGGCTGTGCCTAACTGGTCAATCAAGACGTCGGCCCGGGGCATCGGGTATGCATCGAACTTCGCTACTTTGTTAACCTCCCGATAGTCGACGCAGAATCTTATGGAACCGTCTGGCTTCGGCACGAGGACGATGGGGCTCCTCCACTCGCTGGTGGATGGACGGATCACCCCCAGGCGTAGCATCTCCTCCACCTCGCGGGCCACGGCGTCCCACTGTTTCCGGGGCAAGGGCCTCCATGTCGCCAGGGCGACCTGCCCTGGGGCCGTGGGGATGGCGTGTTCTGCCAGATTGGTGCGCCCGGGCCGGGTCGAGAAACAGCCTGGCACTTCGTTTAGGAGTGCTTGGAGTTGTTCTTGTTGCTGCGGGCTTAGGGCCGCGTCCACCCCTGGGGCAGTGGCCTCTGGTTGGCGGGTCGTCCAGGGGAGCTCCCCCTCTGTTGGCTCCAACGGGTCGTCGGCCAGCTGGCACTCCCCCGCCGACCGCTCGCACCACCCTTTTAGATCGTTGACGTGCAGGCGTTTGGCCTGCCGGTGGGATGGCCCACACTGCACCTCGTAGGAATGGGATCCCAACACTTGGCTGATTCGGAAGGGGCCTTGCCAGGGGTCTCCCTGCTTGGATGGTCCAAAGACCCGGCGGCTTACTAGAACCCGGTCGCCCTCTAGGAAGGTCCTTGCCCGGGTTCCTCGGTCATAGCGGGCCTTCTGCGCGGCCTGGGCCTTCTCTAAGTTCTGTCCGGCCAGGGAGCGAGCGGTCTCCAGGCACTCCCTGAGGCCCCGGACGTATTCGGGGGCTGGCTGGCCCGGTTGGGCCGGGGTGGCGGCCCACTGCCCTTCCATTACCTCCAGGATCCCGCGTGGGTTGCGTCCATACACTAGCTCGAACGGAGCGAATCCCGTCGAGGCCTGGGGCGATTCCCGCACGGCAAAGAGGAGAGGATCGAGGAACAGATCCCATTGCGCGGGCCGGTCGTGGGCGAGCCTCCGGAGCATCTGCTTCAGGGTCTGGTTAAACCGCTCCACCAAGCCGTCCGTCTGGGGATGGTAGATCGACGTGAAAATTTGGCGTATCCCCATGGTGCGGCATAGTTGGTGGGTGACCGAGGCCGTGAAGGGCGTCCCACAATCCGTGACGATCTCATGGGGCAACCCCACTTGGGCAAAGAAACGAATGAGGGCCCGTGTCACTCCCGGGGCCTGCATAGTCCGCAGGGGAATAGCCTCGGGGTATCGGGTAGCATAGTCCATGAGGACGAGGATGAAGCGGTGGCCCCGGGCCGTTCTGGGCAGGGGTCCCACAAAGTCCATGGCCACCCTCTCGAAGGGGGTATGGATCACGGGCAATGGGGCCAGGGGGGCCCGCGGCGGGTGTCTCCCGGAAGTCTGTTGGCACGTCTCGCAGGTCCGGCAGTGGTTCTTGACGGCCTGGTCCACCCCCGGCCAGAAGAACCGCGTCAGCACCCGGGCCAGCGTGTTATGAGGCCCTTGATGCCCAGCCCAGTTATGATCGTGGGCGTGCCGTAGGACGATCTCGCGGTACTCCCGGGGCACTAAGAGCTGGCGGACTTCTCTACCCCGCTCCGTCGTGAGTCGGTCCCACACGCCCCCTTCTTGGACTATCCGCGGCAGCCTCCCCGCCCTCCGGGGGTCCCGCACGATCCCCTCACTCACCGCCACCGTGTCTCGGAGCTTCTCGAGGGTAGGGTCGGTGGACTGGCTGGCGACGAATGCTGGATCGGTAGGCCAGTCGGGTAAGTTGGTCCCCGGGCGTGGCGCAGGTCCCGGATGGTCGTCCTGACTCTCCACCGGGAGGGCCTCCTCGGGGTCCCGGGCGACTTGTAGGTGTCGGTGGAATTCAGGAACATCTCGGCCCAGCAGCACGGGGTAGGGGAGGTTGGTAACCCTGGCCAACTCTACCTCCCAGGTCTGCCCCTGGCATGATAGGGGGACGCGAACCACCGGGTATGTCTCGGAATGGCCGTGGAAGCAGGCCACCGTGGCGGTCCGGACGACCGGTAACCCGGCGGGGAGCAACCGGGTGCGGATCATGGACACCGAGCTGCTGCTGTCCAGGAACGCCGAGAGCCGCCGCCCCGACACCTCCACCAGAATCAGCAGCAGCGGGGGGCGGGGAGGCGGAGTTGTTGCCGGAAACGCCTCTTCCCAGCCCGCGTCGCACTCCATCAGCGGGCAGTCGCGTATGTAGTGGCCGCGTTGGCCGCACCTGAAGCAGGGGCCCCGGTCATCGCTTTCCCGGACTACCTTCGGCGCCCCGTCTCGGCTGGGGCCTGGCGGAGGGCACCCCCATGCGCCCTCTCGAGAGGGTGCCGACGGTGTCAGCCTGCTGGGGCCGCTTGGACCCTCCCGGTTGCCCGGTCGGGCCCTCCCGGTACGGGGGACTTCAGGGCCCCGGAATCCCGGGCCATTGGAGCGGCCTCCACTGCCAACCTCGCGGGGGGGCTCCCGGGGATCAGCTGCCGCCGTGAAGTTCTCAAGCAGCGCGGTGGCCTCCTTCAGGGTTGCTGGCCGGCTGCAGGCCACCCACTGGCGGGCCTTCGGCGGGAGGATGTTCAGTAGCTGTTCTAGGACTACCTGATCTACGATCCCCTTCTCACCCTCCGTCGCGGGCCGTAGCCAGCGATGGGCGGCTTCGCGGAGGGCGTTGACCAAGGTCCGCGGCCGGTCGGCCTTCCGATAGGTGATGGCGCGGAACTTAAGGCGGTAAGAGTCCGGGGTCACTTCGTAGCGGTCGAGGATGGCAGCCTTGAGTGCGCGGTAATCGGCGCTCTCCTCCTTAGGCAGAGCTCGCAGGGCCGCTTGAGCTTCTCCCGTCAAGTAGGGCCCGAGGATGAAAGCCCACTGGGCTTGGGGCCACTGGGCGGCCTCCGCGGTTCGCTCGAACGCCTCCAGGTAGGCGTCGATCTCATCCGTCTCGCCCAGCTTCGTTAACTGAAAGGGGGTCCCTCGGCTCGGGCCAAGCGGTGCGCCGGCCGCTCCTCCACTCAGAGGCCAACCCGCGTAGGAGGGTAGCCAGGGACTCCTGCTGTTGAGCCGTCAGGTCCCGTAGGAGTTGCACCTGCTGCTCTGCCATCCATTGGCTCAGCTGGCCCAAATCTGGGGCGGGTGGACCGGTGGGCCCGGGGGCCGCAGCAGCGCCGGCGGCCGCCTGATCCATGGGTTCTGGGGGGTTGGTCCGGAGGGAGGTTCCCGGCAGGGCCGGCCTGAAGACAGACGGGCGCAGATAGCTCCGGGCGCGGGACCACCCGGGCGGGGTGGGTAGGCGTGGCGTCGGTCGCTTTACAGCGGGATCAGTGCCTGCATTCTCCACCACTTTGTCGCGTGTGTGGGCGCCCCCTTGCGGCGGAGGTGGCGGCGGGTCGGTGCGGGACGCCCCCGGCGGGTCCGTGCTGTGTCCTCGTCGGGCGGCTGGGGAGGGTTCCCCGGGTGAATGCCGGCCTGGCCTCTGGAGTGCGGCCCCCCCGAGGCCTCAGATGGGCGGCCACCGTCTGGTCTGGCGCTGCCAGCCAGCAATTAGCTCCACCCGGCCAGTCACCCTTTCAACACCAGGGTGAGCTGGCCCAGTCACATGCGACTTCCTCCTCCTCGGCCTGGGGTTGTGCCTCCCCTAAATACCCTCTCCCATTATGGCCATCCCCACCCCTCACTTCCCGTGCCTGCCCTCAGTGCAATTCCCACCACCTGTGCTAGGCGCGGCCACATCCGGCTGCCCCATCTGCCCTGGCCCCACTGGCTGCCTCGTCCCTGCTCCCGCCCTTCTTCCTCCCCGCCCTGCCCCCGGCCTCCTCCTCTCCCTCTAGCTGTCCTCCATGATTGGCCGCGCAGGCTGCCCTTCTCCCGGCTGCGCCCGCCCTCCCCCTTGGCCTGCTGGGGGTTGTAGGCCTCGTCGGGGCTCTGCACCGGCGCGGGCGTCTCGCCGCGGCCTGGCTTCCTGGGCGGCCGCTCCCCGCCCCGCCGCGGCCGCGCCTGGGTTGACGGCCTCTTCCATCTGCGGCCGCTTGCTGCTCGGCGCCGGATGCCCGTCCTCGGCGTGTCGGCGGCCGCGGCCGTCAGCTCCACCGGGGGGTTGGAGAGGCTCTCCGGGCCGAACGGCGGCTCCGCGGCTCCGTCGCCGTCCCTCCCGGCGCATCTCCCGGCCGACTCCAGGGGCCGCAGGTGGGTGTCGCCGCCGGGGGGGTGCAGGGGTGGGTGGGGGCCGCGGAGTCCGAGGGTGCGGCGTCGCTGCCCCTCGGACACACCCCCCCTGAGCGTCGTGCTGGACCTTCCGTCTTCGGCGAACATCCGGGAGAGGAAGTCGGCATTGGCGTGTGGGTGGGGGCCGCGGAGTCCGAGGGTGCGGCGTCGCTGCCCCTCGGACAGTAATAACTAGCACTTTGAATTGGGCCTGTAAGCAAACCAGTGCACTTGAATGAAGCTTTAGATTGAGTTTTATGCTCTTAGTAGCTAATCCCAGGCTTACTGCCGTGGTTTGTACAAATTTCAGACACTTTCAGAAATCCAAACTTTTGCCCAGAGCTAAGTAGCAAGCTTATTGCACTTTATTAGTGTGTTCTATCTAAATTCAATGTTTTAGAGCCTCATATTTAGTATTTTAATAATACACACTTGTACAAGGTTGTTTTAGGTTTGTAATATAGCACAATAATGGATACGTTCTCCACTGGTTCAGTGGCATACAAATATTCTCTTCCAGTCTTCGTGTGTATTGTGCAAAGCTAATAATAATACCAGGATAAAAGAATAATGCTTGTGTATACACTGAAACAAATTTAAGGGAACAAATGTGAGCAAAGTTAACACTTTTCTAAACCCATTGACTTCAGGGGACTGTGAAGGGTGTAATTTTGTTTTGGATTAGAGATGGGCATGATCGGCATTATGATAGAAAAATACCCACGATAATGGCGTTCACGCAATCGGGACCCAGCGGATTGGTGCCGTCCGGGCGACTAATCCAGTGTTCGGGGGGGGGGGGCTTCATCGGGGCTTGATCGGAGCGATCGGTATCTGATCGGAGATCCAGTCACTCCGGTGCCAGTAATCTATTCCCCTGGCAACGGAGCCAGGGGAATGCCTGAGCTGAGTTTGCCCTCCTTCTGTCACCCTGGAAACCCGAATGGAAGCCCAGCTTGCCTTGATCAGCAGGGCTTCCTTCCAACCACAGAGCAGCAACACACTCACCACCAGTTGGGAGAAGACAGCCAGGGGACAGAGGGGGAAGGTGGTGTTCTGTAGCCATGGGCACTCCAAACGTTTTTTGCTTTTTTAAAAAACGGGGCTTTGTTGGAGGAATGGCTGTTCTTTCTGTCTGTAACTCTCTGTTTTTAGGCAAAAAAAGATGAGGGGAACGGTCCAAAAATTGCAGCGAAACAAGGCGAGTGTGACAAACAAGCCAAGAGACCGTGAATAGGCTAGTCCAGATATTTGTATTTGCAACAAGCAAGCCGCACACAAAGGAAGACAAAGGAAGAGGGGGGAGCGCCTGGATTCTCGGCTGCTCCCGACGGGAAAATGGCAACGGGTTTGCCAGGCTAAATTATCCCGTTTCGCAATAAATTAAGCTTCTTCAACGGCCAATATCATGAATTCCTGAAAACATACAAAACACAATTCTTTACACAATAAGCAACTTACACGGAGGGCTAAAATAACACCAAGAACATTTCACAAGTGCATTTATCATTTCAACATAAATGTCTTCACCTTAAACATAACTTTTTCGGCTGTCAGGCAGGAACAAGAAGTTTCTTCTCTGTTTCAATTATCCTTGTGTATGCTCCCACCTGCAACCCATAATAACCCGGCGTGGTCTAAATAGCACGCCCGGGGTCAATAGAGACAATCAAAGCAGCACAAATTTAAAGGGGAACGGAGCTGGGAACAAATAATGAACAACAATTATACCATTATAATAGTGAGTGAACATCATTCCAAAAAAGGGGTAAAGTCAATCTCTTTGGGTGCCACGGTCCTGAGAGTAAAAATCCATCTGGCTTCCAAATGGAGAAGAGCTTTACGATCAGCAGAACTCCCTTTCATATCCAAAACCTGCAGTACAGTGTAACAAAATTCACACTCGTTTTTGTGATGTGTTACAAAGTGTTAAGTGACCTTAAGGATACCACCGAATTGATCAAGTCCATTGAACAGTTAAAAATTCCAACGGAGGCATCCCTTGTCACGATGGATGTGGAATCGTTGTATACTTTGATCCCCCATGAGGGTGCCAGATCAGTGGTTGAGAAGGTTCTTCTTGCTAGAGCTTCTGATGTTCTTCCCACTCATTTTCTGTTGCAATAGGTAGATATCATTTTGGAGAAAAATTATTTTCGATTTAGGGATTAATTTTTTTTTCAGTGCACGGGAGTGGCCATGGGGTGTCCCGCAGCCCCGAGTATTGCGGTATTATACATGGCGGATTTGGAGGCATTATATTTTTTGAACCCAGAAGTGAATCCTTTTTATGAGGAGATAATCTACTACAAAAGGTATATAGATGATGTGGCCATGATCCTGAGGAATAATACTTGTGTAGATATGCTAGGAGAATGGATGAACTCAGTGGATACAAACATCAAATTTACGTGGCAGTCCCATCAACACAGTATTAATTTTTTGGATGTAATAATCTATAAGAATACAGCCCACACATTAGGTGTAAAACCATACAGAAAACCTACTGACAGATGGGCTTATCTTCATTATTCATCACATCACAACATTAGTCTAATCAGAAATATCCCCTTTGGCCAATTCCTGCGGATCAAACGGAATTCCACTGATGGAAAGGATTATGACAGGGAGGCTACCAGATTACAGCAGGCATTTACAGAGAGGGGTTATCCACATCATGTAGTTGAGAGAGCTAGACTGAGAGCCAGTGGGATCTCTAGGTGTTCCCTACTAGTTCCGTCTACAAAAAAAGGACAAAATAGAATAGCATGGTCCATAGACTACTCTCCTTTAGCGACGCCCATTACTAAGATTGTTAAACAAAACTGGCATATTATTCAGAGCATAACCGGTTGTGCTGAACCCCCTTTAATTGGGCTACGGAGATCCAACAGTATAAAGGATGTGGTGGTACACTCTGATTTTGGAAGGATTAGATCATTTATGAGGACCCCTAGACCGGCTGGCCACTTTTCATGTGGCCATTGTAATGTTTGCCGTTTCTCTGTAAATGTGGATGTTATTGTTAACCCAGTAACTGGGGATAAGCTGTACACAAAAAGTTTTTCTACTTGCAGCACTCCAGGAGTCATTTATGCTATCAGATGTTCGTGTAATCTGCTGTACATTGGTAGTACCATTAGACCGGTGAAGCTCCGGATCCAGGAGCACATGTCCAAAATCAGGAATGCTGTGATTGAGGCTCTGCTCACTCAACACTTTGTAACACATCACAAAAACGAGCGTGAATTTTGTTACACTGTACTGCAGGTTTTGGATATGAAAGGGAGTTCTGCTGATCGTAAAGCTCTTCTCTGTTTGGAAGCCAGATGGATTTTTACTCTCAGGACCATGGCACCCAAAGGACTTAATCAAGAGATTGACTTTACCCCTTTTTTGGAATGATGTTCACTCACTATTATAATGGTATAATTGTTGTTCATTATTCGTTCCCAGCTCCGTTCCCCTTTATTTGTGCTGCTTTGATTGTCTCTATTGACCCCAGGCGTGCTATTTAGACCACGCCGGGTTATTATGGGTTGCAGGTGGGAGAATACACAAGGATAATTGAAACAGAGAAGAAACTTCTTGTTCCTGCCTGACAGCCGAAAAAGTTATGTTTAAGGTGAAGACATTTATGTTGAAATGATAAATGCACTTGTGAAATGTTCTTGGTGTTATTTTAGCCCTCCGTGTAAATTGCTTATTGTGTAAAGAATTGTGTTTTGTATGTTTTCAGGAATTCATGATATTGGCCGTTGAAGAAGCTTAATTTATTGCGAAACGGGATAATTTAGCCTGGCAAACCCGTTGCCATTTTCCCGTCGGGAGCAGCCGAGAATCCAGGCACTCCCCCCTCTTCCTTTGTCTTCCTTTGTGTGCGGCTTGCTTGTTGCAAGTACAAATATCTGGAGTAGCCTATTCACGGTCTCTTGGCTTGTTTGTCACACTCGCCTTGTTTCGCTGCACTCTCTGTTTTTAACCTGTTTTAAAAACACTGTATTTTGTGGGAAAACCTCATTTACGGCTCTGTGTGTGTGTTTAAAATATGCTTTTGGAAGACTGGCTGCTTGCTTTTAAAATTGGGTGGGGAGGAATGGAGGATTCTGTCCCTGCTTTTTTTAAAAAGCTGGCTGAAACATGTTGATGGGGTGTCTCTCTCTCTCTCTCTCTCTCTCTCTCTCTCTCTCTCTCTCTCTATTTGGAGAGGCAGGGACGGGTTAAAAACTCCCCCCCGTTCTAAGTGTGTGTGTGTGTGTGTGTGTGTGTGTGTGTGTGTGTGTGTGTGTGTGTGTGTGTGTGTGTGTGTGTGAACGTTCCCTCCCTGAGGGGAGGCAGCTCGTCGCCTCCTCCCCGTGCCCGCCGGACCTGGTGGTCGCTGCCACCACCCACCTTCTCACATAGCTGGGAACAGCGGGGTGTCCCTTCGCTTTGGCCTCCCCGATCCCCGATCCACGGATCGGAAACCGGAGATGACCGGTGTGGATCGGTGATTTGGGGTTGTTGCCGGCGTCGATCCCCGATCAGCTTGATCGGTAATTTTTTTTGGATCATGCCCACCTCTATTTTGGATTGCACTGTAAACCACCTTCATACAAATCAAATGTAACTCTGCTCTGTAATTTCATTATGAAAAAGAACATCCAATCTCTAAGTTTTCCAGAAATGTTGTCAATTGACTTTCAGTGCTTACTGTTAAAAACATTGTATTACTATGCTGTCATTGAGTTTTCAGTCCATTATTCGTTTTGACTTGAAAATGATTTATTTTTTTTTAGCATGTGCCTTGTATTCATATTTAGTGTTCTGTTCTTCTGTCCAAGATGGGTAGCCATGTTAGTCTGTCTGTAGCAATAGAAAAGAGCCGGAGTCCAGTAGCACCTATAAAATTAACAACATTTGTGGTAGGGTATGAGCTTTTGTGAGTGACAGCTCAGAGCCAAGCTCCAAGTGACGAATTACACTTGCCTGGCAAGTGAACAGACTCACGTGTATTCCTCCCTGTTCACTGAACAGGGAGGAATACACGTGAGTCTGTTCACTTGCCAGGCAAGTGTAATTCGTCACTTGGAGCTTGGCTCTCAGTTGTATCCTGTTCAGCTTCTTGGCTTCTAACCCCACCCCTTCATCCTTTGTTGGTTTGAGCAATCTGCAGCTGCCAGTATGGTTCAACCAAGGAGCGGATCCTAAACTAGTCCCATTTAGTTTAATCACACCAAGGCCAGGAAAAAATATGGCAGCCCCCCTCCCCATTCCAGTCCTAGACATGATGATTTTAAAATCTGTAGCTCCAAATTTTATGGAATCTTTGGCATTTGGATTTTTGTATTGTCGAAGACTGTGACACTGAGAGATCTCTGTCTTTTGGTGCTACACCTCTGAAGATGCCAGTCACAGCTGCTGGCGAAACGTCAGGAACTACAATGCCGAGACCACGGCAATAAAGCCCGGAAAACCCACAACAACCATTTGGATTTTTAACAGCATTTTATAGGATATTAAAAGAGTTCCAGTGTGGCACACTTGGGGTGGGTTGTGTACAAAGTAACACCATACTACCATGTTAACTTTAAAAAATAAAATACAACTTTTCAGTGTTAGTATTGCTGAGCAACAGGTTGTATTTCATGATTATTTTGCATGTTAGGCAGCGGCAAACCCAAATTTTCCCTTAAGTCTCCTGGGGCTTCCTCTCAGTTCACACCCTGCAAATGTTCAAGAAAGAGAACTGATTTTTACTTATTGCCCCTACTTGCTCTAGTTCCTTTGTGCCCCAAAGCATGCTGCATTCTCCTAATCCTGAGCAATAGTTTTAGGCAGGGAGCTGGTAAAAATCTCTTCCATAAACTCACTATATTTGCAAAAACTTGGATCAGTCCCTATCATCAGCAAACAAACAAACTTTTGCTATAGTGCTTAGCAGTTTACAGCCTGTTCTTTCAAACCCCATTTATATAAAAATATAGAACTTTGTTTGGTACTAATACATGAAAACTGATTCAGCTGTTAGGGCATGAGCTGTGTGATAAAGCATACAGGGCAACAAGTAGAATTTGCTTCTTAATTTTAGTCTTGCATCTAATGGCATGTGATAAACAATCCCACACCGTTGTAAACTATTAAACATCTGGAGAAATAAATATTTGTGATTTATTTATATTTGTTAAAGAATATTCAAAGATTAACACTGCCATCCTAAGCAAAGTTACACGCTTCTAGGTTCACTGGAGTTAGTGAGTTTAGAAGAGTGTAATTTTGTTTAGGGCGAGGCCTGGAGTTATACTAGAATTACAGCTCATCTTCAGATAACAGAAATCATTAGCCCTGGAGAAAATGGCTGCTTTCGAGGGAAAAGTCTATGACATTATAGCCTGCTAAGGTTTCTACCCTCCCTAGGTTCCACCTCCAGAATCTCCAGGAATTCCCCAACCTGGATTGTAATGTAAATGCATTGTAAATGTAATGTAATGTAAAGCATTTAAAAGGGACAGAAGTATTTTTGGTTTTAAAGACCAGTTCATTTACAAATATGAAAAGACATATCTACTGACTTATTGAAGAGACTGCCTCAAAACCAGCATGAAGAGATTTTTGGCACAAAACCACCTTTCTGCTGGTGATGATAGGACTGTCATTCCCCCACTATCACCCTCCACCCCCACCCCACTTACCTGGCTGGTGGGGGGCTGATCCGGCCCGAAATGGGCCCGAATCGGACTGGAATGGGCCGCTGTGGAGCATGGGAGCACTTCCAGGCTCTGCAGCGGCCCGTTCCAGGCTGACTCCTGGCAGATTCAGGCTGAGAGGACAGATTTTGCTACATATGAATGAATAATCAAGAAACAATGAGTTGTAGACCAATATTCGAAAATAATCGGCCTTACTTTGTCGTTCTTTTTTTAGTATTTTAGTTGTCTTGTTTGACTGTGTTCAGGTTAGTATTTGTGTATATTTAACAGGGAATTCTAAAAACGATCACTGTTGTATTTATCATATTTTTCATGTAAAACATTTTGTATGAACAAGTATATACATTGGGACAGGGCCATGAAATCTTAGACTAGGTGTAAACTATTATATTCTTCCTTGCACAAGCTGTGCTGCTGAAATATGTTGCTTTTAGGAACATCTCAAATAAACTTCTCCAGTTTTTCATTTCAGCCCAAAGTACTCTCAAGCATTCCAAGAAGAATTTTCAAAATAGGTTCTATTTCCATCAACACCTACTTCCCAGTAATCATACATGCCTGAAAAAAATAAGATAACAGATCAGCTTGGGGCCCTGATGCTTCTCCCCCCCCCATGCAATAACAGAATTGTATACATCTGGTTTGGGCCTGAAATTTTATTTTGGAGGTAGTTTATAGCACTGTTTTAACATCTGTTTTACTTAAAATGTTGGTTTCTACAAAGGAGATAATTCTTTTTTAAAATGCCAACAATATCAAAGTTGAACAAAGTTGGCATTTTTAATGGGCTCTTAGAATTTGACTTCCCCTGAAGTTGAAGGCGAGCAGGAAAAGCTATGATAAAAAGGAACAGAATCTCAAAACCACTGGAAGTTCCATTTGAGGATTTTTGGATCCAACTCTTATTCCAGTATACTTACTAACTTGGACTTTAGTTACTGCCTGGCAAGAGTGTCTTAACATTAGTTCTGTTACTAATTTGGGGGGACCAGTGGTGCAATCCTAAATACAGTGACACCAGTCTAAGTCAATTGAAAGCAATTTGCTTAGAATGGAGTAACTCTGCTTGGATTACATTGTAAAACATACATCTGTATATTGATAGTAAATCCTAGGTTCTGAATTACATAAACATTAATTTAAATTGTTAATGATAAGTCTTATTAAATACCAAATGATATTTCATTTTTCATATGCCAGTGATTATTACTGTGTGTCAAACTGCATCTCCCATCAATAGCTGCATTCTTTAGGCAGCCTTCTGCTTGCAGTGCCCTTTCTTAGCACTAAATGGTAACAGCCAGGTTGTATGCTTTTTCTGTGGTAGGTCGCGTCCTTTGGAATTTCTTACTACGGTGGGTATGGAGAATGCCTTCACTTTCTATATTCAGGAAGGCATGTTTTATTTCAGAGGGTACATTCAGTGGAGGGCAGATCTGACTGTGTTTTTATCTTGTTTGTTTTTTCTGTCTTGTTGATAGACTTATATCATTTTTGTGTATTGTAATTTGTTACTTTCGTCAGCTGTCTTGACTAAGGAGATATGGTGAGATACAAATGTTTTGAATGAATGAATGAATGAATGAGCAAGCACTGCATTTGCATTTCCATGCTCTGGAAGGGTGGAATTTCTTTAGCCATTACGGACCCTTCCTCCTTAAAACCACAGCAAGGTAAGTGGATCCATTCCAATTCTTAACTGACAGTCAATTTATAGAAGAATTTATTTGTGCTGCTGGTACATGTGAATATGATAAAAAAGTCTTAATTTCACCTCATATCTTCTACTTGACCTATAGAATAACAACAACAACATTCAATTTATATAACACCCTTCGGGACAACTTAATGCCCACTCAGAGCGGCATTATCCTCATGACAATCACCCTGTGAGGTGGGTTTGAGAGAGCTCTGGGAGAGCTGTGACTGATCCAACATCACTCAGCTGGCTTCAAGCAAAGGAGTGGGGAATCAAATCCAGCTCTTCAGATTAGAGTCATGCCACTCTTAACCGCTATACCAAACTGGCTCTCATAGAAGAATATCACATCAGCTTTATCTGCCAGGTTAAATACAAAATTATTTCCTACTAGATCCACGAAAAACTCTTGATAGCCTACATAGGAAAATGCAATGATGGAAGCATACTCAATTTTTTCAGTGTCTTGTTTTCAGTCCTTCAGTCAGCATTACGTGATGCTGTGCAGCAGTAATCAAAAACCTTCTCAGTGAAGTGCATACTAGATTAAAACCTTCATTTTTCACAATCTTATTCTTAAGATTCTGCTTAGGGAGTTTCTACATCCCCTGAGTTTGATGTTATTAGGAAATGGGTTTTTTTCCCTGCTTCCCCACAGTATTGTGGTGCATGTGTGCACTTCCAAGGGGTTTCCTGGCTTTTCTCCAATCTTTCTCAAGCCAGGTTTGTTCTGATGTTTTGGGAAACATCACAGCAAAGCCAGGATGGCTGCCATGTGAGTGGGGAAGTACAGATTTTCTTGGTCCTGCCCACACAGCAACCATCCCCCTACCCACAGTAGCTATTTCTTTTCTCTACCATAAAAGTTTTTTTCTTTTAAAAAAAATCTCTTCAATGAAATGGGATGAAGGCTTACTTTAAAAAATAATGAAGGCTGTAAATTAAGAGATTACCTTGTTTGGTATAATGGTATTTTTAAATTTATTTTTTATTTTATGTTTATAGTTCACCTTTCTCACTGAGACTCAAGGTAGATTACACAGTGTAAATAAATAACATCAACAGCTGGGATATTCAGTAAACAATACAATAGGATATGGGTTGCAGAAATTTGAAGTTCAAGCAGAAATCTGATACAGAGCTGGAACAGTGGTGAAACAAATAAAAGCAATTCAACATGCTATTAAACCTTCGAGGTTTTTAATTTGTTTGAGAGTATTAAAGCAGAAGCAAAGCCAGTAAGAGCGTGCTTGATGAAACACACACTACAGAGTAGTATAGTCCATAGTCCCTGTCCCTTTATCAAAGCATCTCCCGGAACCATTTCCTTATAGCACAGCCTTCATACCTGTGTAAAAAATCCCTCTTGTATAGAGATGGGAAGAAAACGAATCACAGAACAAAATTCCATACGGAATGGCTAGTTCGTTCGCACCGAAACGCGTTCCGTGGGAACACATTTTTCTGGAACAAACAAATTTTTCTAGCCGTTCAGTGGCTGGTTCCAGCCCATCAGCTGAACCCAACAAGAGAACAAGGAGGAACCACTCCCCAGGAGCACAATATTCACTTAAACCTTTTTTTCTTTTTTTTGTATACTGAACCTTATGTATTCATTAAACTCTACAAGGATGTGTTGAACTGCTTATTATTATTCACACATCTCACATTCAGAGGAGCTAATCACAAAAGTACATTCTTTAAATACAGGACATGTATAGTAACACCTGATCAATACAAAAATTAGTTCCTCAAAAGTACATAAGAACCAGGAAGGATCGAGAGCCAAGGGGGAGCAAAGTTAAATTCATTTGTTCCATCAGAATAACATCTCAGTTCTTAAATCCCCCAAAAGGTGGCAGTGTTGGTGTGCCCGAAGTGACGGCATCGACGAGTTGTTCCGCTCAGCTTTTCGTCCGCGACTTCCTCAGGGGCAGCCACCGTTACCTTATTCCACCATCCAGACCTTTTCTCAACCCTCCAGCAAGAGCGACGTCGGCGAGAGCCTGGAACCAGCGTGGGGCCCGTAAAACTGACAGCTCCTTTCTCCTGCTGCCCTGGCTGTCAGTTTTAAAGACTCTGCGCTGGTTCCAGCACGGGGTCTGTGAAACTGACAGCCCGGGCAGCAGGAAAAGAGGCTGTCAGTTTTACGGGCCCCACGCTGGTTCCAGTGCGGGGCTGTAAAACTAACACCCCCTTTCTCCTGCCACTGGCAGCAGGAGAAAGAGGCTGCCAGTTTTACAGACACCGCACCGGTTCCAGCAGGGACTGTGAAACTGACAGCCCATTTCTCCTGCTGCTCTGGTTCCAGCACGGGGTCTGTGAGACTGACAGCCTGGGCTGCAGAAAAAGAGGCTCTGGCAGCAGGAGAAAGAGGCTGTCAGTTTCACAGACCCCATGCTGGAACTGACATGGGGTCTGTGAAACTGACAACCCCTTTCTCCTGCTTCCCGGGCTGTCAGTTTTACAGATCCTGCAGCATGGGGTCTGTGAAACTGATAGCCCGGGCAGCAGGAAAAGAGGCTGTCAGTTTCACAGACCCCACGGCTGAACCCAATGCAGGGTCTGTGAAACTGACAGCCCCTTTCTCCTGCCGCTCTGGCAGCAGGAAAAAGAGGCTGTCAGTTTCACAGACCCCGCGCTGGGTTCTGCCCATTGGCTGAAACTGGCGCGGGGTCTGTGAAACTGATAGCCGCGTTCTCCTGCTGCCTGGGCAGTTGAAATGCCATGGAACAACGAACCACGAACTGGGAAAAGGTTGGAAGTTCGTGGTTCGAGGTTCTGTGGACTGCTACGAACCACGAATCACGTGGTTCTTATTTTTTTGGTTCTTGCCCATGTCTCCTCTTGAATAATTCAGTTTTGCATAATTTGCAGAAAGCAAGGAGAGTGAGAGCTTTCCCAGTTTCTTCAGGCAGGCCTTTCCATAAGTTGGGGCAACAACAGAGAATGCATGTGTACAGGCATCTGTTGATTAGGCTGTTGGCAGGTGGTACCTGCAGAAGGCCTTGTTTAGATGAGCGAAGCCCCATAGATATGAGGGACAAAAACCATGAAGGGCTTTTCATGTGATAGTAAAAACCGTTAACTGAGCCTGGTAACTGATGGGTTATTAAATCACTGATTTTAAAAAAAACACTACTGGTGAAGCCTGCTGTGTGTAAGTCCTGTTGCAATTGCAGGCTTTTCCATGTACTCAACTTATTCCTGATTTTCTTAGCAGTCAATCCACAAGCATTGAAATCAGTTTGGGAACAGTTCTTCTGCATGCTTGCCCTCTCTTTGTTTTACAGTTGTGAAGTTGGTCTAGTTTTCTTCCTTGTGTGCTTTAAATAAACCAGATTTTCAAGCAAGGATGCTGTTGTCATCGGTGGCATCATCAGTGACTTTGAAACACCCCTCCTTTTATTTTTTGTGCATACCTATATCGCTATATTGATATAAGGGCTGGATTTAAAAAATAAAAATAAAAAACTACTAACACATCACCAGCCTTTGCCTGAGGAAGCCTAAAAGAGGAGCAGCTCCATCACCTACACCTAAGTAGGAAGGGAAAAGCTGTATGTAGTCAGACATATAGGTTGGACTTCAGGAAAGCAAATTTTAACATACTGAAAGCTATGCTGGATAGAATCACATGGTCAGAAATACTTAAGGAGAAGGGAGTTCAAGAGAGACGAGAGCTTCTTAAAAGCGAAATATTGAAAGCACAATCACAAACGATTCCTATGAGAAGGAAAAACGGGAGGAGCTTAAAGAAGCCATGGGAGCTTCATAAACAGCTTTCTAATGAACTGAGAAATAAAAAAGACTCGTTTAGGAAATGGAAGGAGGGCCTTATAACCAAGGATGAATATAAACAAATAACCAGTGCTTGTAGGGAGTGTTAGAAGAGCTAAAGCTCAGTATGAGCTTAGGCTAGCAAGAGATGCTAAAAACAACAAAAAAGGGTTCTTTGAACATGCAAAATGCCACCCTGGCAAGACAAGCCTCCCCCAGCTGTAAGTAGTAGAGAAAAGAGCACCTACTTGGGGAGGCCATGAAATGCCCCCCCAAGTGGGAGCAGGCTGAGCCTTGGTGGGGGGTGGGAGGAAAGGTGGGAGAAGGGCCCCTGAGGGTTGGGGGGCATTTTGCATGCAAAATGCCTCCCCTGGCAAAGGAAGCCTGCCTCTTCATTTTTCCCCATAGGAAATAATGGAGATCAGCAGCAGAAAGCACAAAATAGGAGATTAGCAACAGCAACCTAAAGGTATGCCCTTTTTAGGCGAGGATAGGGGGACCTGGTTTGGGGGGCCATAACATGGCCCCCCAAAGTCCAATCGGTCTGAAACTTGGGGAGTTGTTAGAGGGGAGTTAGAGGAAGGCCCTCACCAATTTTAGTTTGATTCGGTGGGAAAATGCCTCCCCCAGGCTTCAGAGAATCCTGGGGAGGCTTTTTCCCATTGAAAAGCAAGCAAAATGCTGCCCGAATCGCCCCAAATCGATTTGGGGAACGCCAGGTCGGGTTTCCCGAATCGATTCGGATTTCCCTGAATCACCCCAAATCAGGGTGATTCGGGTTTTTTTCGGGTTTAATTAACCCGAACTGCACACCCCTAGTCATAATTAAGTGGAAATTCTCTATTTTAAAGACCCCATGTGTTATGATCGTTACAGCTACCACTTATTTTAACAAGTCAAATTGTTTTAATTCAGCAAACATGGTGGTTGCAAACATGAGCTCATTTCTGATGAGATAGGTATCTGGATTTCACCCTAGTGTGTTGACAACTATATAATACTGTGAAATGAAAATCCTGTTGATTGTTTTCTAAGTGAAGCTGCAGCACTAGTCCCATACTATTCAAAGGACAGGTGGCTTTTGTCTAGCCAGTTTCACTCATTTGGCTGAAAAGTTATCATCGAATATAGTAAAAAAAATGCAGGTGCTCTGAGGGTTCATCTGTCCCAAGGCTACTTCCAAAGAAGACGACCCTTCTGCAAGTGATACAGCAGATACTGGCAGGACAAGATGTCTCAACAGAACCCCACCTGCTGATAAAGCTGGACTTGAAAATGCTGAAATGTCTGGTTGGCTTCCATTCTGGCTGAAACATCCTGTGATGGGGGCCTTAAACCTGTGGCTTAGCCCTGAGTAAGATAACTTGGTCCACTGGACTCTACTGTGCCTGTATACTTGGAAGCCTTCCCAAGTGTCACAGCTGTCTCTCTTGCAGTCTACTCAGATCCCTTTGCCTTCATTCTCAGCAGGAAATTACTCCAGCCATCTTTCTTCCTGCAGGCTTTTAACTCTCTTCCTCTCCCTGGCTCTCTTTGTTTTTCCTCCCCAGATCCTGCTGTTGCTGCCACAGTTAAGTGGGGATCCTTGTGCCTTTCCCAGGCAGCCTTGGCCAAGCTTCCTGGCTGCCATCCTGGGTAGGCACAATCCGACCACAATAGTCAGCAAACTACAACAGGAAGTTTTTTACTCCATATAAACTGTGTAATTAGCATGTTTATTAAAACATTAAAAAGGGAGAGATTGAATGGCAACACACGGGACAAATGGTTTTAATCAGATACTCCTTTTGACTACTTCTGTAATTCCTGAGCAAAGACAGAAGAAGGCAGCACCTATTTATGCCTTTCAAGATTCATTTTAACATTTGTTCCATATTTTTTGAAATAATATTGTATTGACAACCAAATACATTTTTAAACAATCTGAACTAAGATAGTTGGAACTGTGATACAGATGGTCTTCTGGGTGTCCATTTTTTGTGTCTTATTTCAATTCATGCGATTATTCCAAAAAAAGGAAACACTGCAGTAAGAGAATCAATGTAGACAGTATTCAGTAGCACAAATATGTATCTGCATAACATGCTAATGTATTCCTTTTCATTTAATAGTGACAGTTGTGAACCAGTGTGGTGTAGTGATTAGGGAGTCGGATTGGGATCAGAGAGACCCAGGTTCAGGTTTCTGCTCTGCCATGGAAGCTCACTGGGTGGCCTTGGGCCAGTCACACTCTCTTAGCTTAACCTACTTCACAGGGTTGTTGTGAGGATAAAATGGAGAGGAGAATGATGTAAACTGCTTTGGGTCCCCATTGGGAAGAAGGCAGGCTATAAATGAAGCACATAAATAAATAAATAATGGCTGGGGGGAACGTGTATACATATTATTCAAGAGATGGATGAAAAGGAGGAAAGGGGGGGGGGAAACCTTGTTATGTCCCTGTTTCTAGCTGAACAGGAGAAATTCAATTACTTGCTTCTAAAGTGTAGGGGAGAAGTATATGACTGATACTGGATTGTGATCCTATTGAGAAATGCTGAAATTACTGCATTTCATTTAATAGATGAATTCATAGCAACAGTGTTGAAAGATAACAGTCAATATGATATCTTTGTACTCACAGAAATGTTTACTAACCAAAATAAATCATGTTTTATTTGATTTTACAGTACAGAACCTTCACATACACACACATTTCCTGTGAACAACAGGAGTTAAGCAGCCCTTTCTGTACTTGTACACTAAACCTACCTTGTATTTTACATTTTGAAATTTGTGTACTGCTTTGAAGAGATAAGTTACTTGAAGAAAACTGAAAAAGAAAAAAAGAGTAATAAACCATATACAGTGTATTCAACAATAGAAGAAACCCCTCTTTTCATCTTTTATCATAGCATTTAAAACTACTGAATTATGCATTATAATAATGGGCAATGTTTACCTCATACAATTATTTATATCTGACTAAAAATTTTCCACACATACTAATTTCTAAATGAACTCTTATTTCAGTCTCAGAGTTACAACACTCAGCATGCTTCCCATTACATTGTCCCTTTTGTTTGTGATCTGTAGTGAGGAATTTGTGCAATGCTTGAATATGCTGGTGTTACATAGCTTTATTATTATACTTTATTTAATATGTACGGTTAATTTAATATATAACAAGTTATAATATGTAACAGTTCAGAACAGTCTAATCGTTCCCTGGTATTATATAGATGACTTCATCACTTTTGTGCCATTCTGTGTTTTGTTGAGTTTATGGGACTTTTTTTATATTCAATTTTTATACCACTTCTCTTCATTAAAGAACTTGAAGCAGTTCACAACAATTATATCAGTTACCACTTACCAATACAAAATACAATATTTTCAATAAAACAACAGCATTGTACAAATTCTTAAAACCGCTGTAGTCCCAACTTCTTCTTGTGAACTGGATTATACTTAATTTCATTACACCCCTATCCTGTGCCAGGAAGATTTCCCTTGGAGCCCACCAAGCTTTTCAGAAAGTGGATGGGGCCATTGTAAGGCAGTGCTTGCTATTGGCTGCCCTTATTCAAATGAGTTTTCTACAGCTGAAATAGCAGCTGAAGCTACTGGAGGATTAGGAGGAATGATAAGAACCTGAGCTTTTCTTAGTCAGTGTATGATCCCATTCACCTTCAGGCCAGAGATTGACTATTGCTGTTATGGAGTTTTGTTGTAGTCTTAGAGTGCAGGGAATTGGGCTGTTCCATGAGGGGAGATTCTCCAGACTTGCTTTCCTCCTAATGGCTGGACCAGGCATCCGGATGAAGTACAGATAATCCCAACCTTGAAAGACAAATGGCTGGACTCTGAATAAGGCAGCTTCATGTGTTCAACATGTTTGCCGTACTATTCTTTTGGGGGGGGGGCAGGATGCTGTGTTTGGCTCTACCTCCTGCAGCAGCCATTTTGGGATAGTGCTCTCCATCTCCCTTCAAAATTCCAAAAGTGCTCATAGGCTCAAAAAGTTTGGGAACCCCTGACTTAGTTTCCTGCAGCGCTGCAATATCATAACATATGATCATGCAATGGCCATTGCAAACAGGTGGATTTGAAGAATCAGGCTTTTAGTTACTACATCTCTGTAAAAAATCTCATTGAAGTTATGGCACAGGCTCAGCACAGAGAAATGCGTGTTTGGTGAGTCAGTAATCCATTGCACAATTTTAATTTGGCAGTGTGGCACTAGACAAGAAGAACTAATATGAACCTCATTTATAGAAATGATATCCAGGCATGTTTTGATAAAGTACATTTTAAACACTAACTCTTGAGAGTTTTGTTCCTACTGTTGCAAGAAGTTGTTCCCTGTAAGATCAGATGAAAATATGAAGAACTCATATAATTTTGCAAACAGCATGTATATTAAGTCCATATAAAACTGCTGACTAGGACAAGACTGTAATTTCTGAGAAACCCACATTTCCAAGACAGTAAATAATGTACTCCCTCCACTGTAAAGAGCAATGACGAAAACCATTTACTAGCCTTCATAGAAAAAGTGTAGAGAATGGCTGTCTTGTCTTATTAAAAGGTAAAAGACTAACGCAGGAAGGAAGAACTAATGTAAAAGCTTTGTTTCAATGATACAGGGTCCTTTCTGCATGTGAACTCTCATGAGGAATACCAAATTAATTGCAGCTGAAGGCTTTCTGTGTGCAAAGAAAGCAGCCACCAGAACACAGGGAACCCCATTATGCTCACTGAGTAAGGAACTTCTGCTATGACACTAGATTTAAGCAACATTACCCTATTCAGACTGAAGAAGAAAGAGTAGGACTGTGGTCATTTTGGAGCATTTTCTCGTAAATAGATGACTGGCGACATGACCAGGAATCCTAGCCAATTGTCCTCAGTTCTTTGCTCAATTAAACAGGAAGTAGTGGAACAGAATAGAAGTCTGCTCTCCCAACAGATACATAGTTTTATTGGCTATGTGACTACAGCAGGGCGCTGAAGATCTGAAATAATTTCTTGGCTCTCTTCTACATAATTTCAGGCTGACAGCAACCATGATATCCAACAGTAAATAAGAAAGCATTTTGTCTGTCTCATCTCCATAGGTTTTCCTACTAAAGCATGGGTACTAGCCACAGGAAAAAAAATTGACTTTTTAAGCTTGTTGCTAATTATGTCTACAGTGCTTCCTTCATAAAGCAGAACAGGAAGGTATTGCACATATGAAAAAATAGAGTAACAAATGTGAAATCTAAGTAATTGGAGTATGCTTCAGAGAATGAGAAATAGATAAGAATATAAAGGCAGTTAACACAGTCCAATAAATAGTTATGCACACTTAAATTCAATTTCTTGGATATAACTAAGGTTCAAGATCCCTTCACCCTCCAGGTGGGAGGCAGGAGACCTGGCACTCACCTTTGTTGCTGTCTTCCGGGAAATGGTATCATTGTGCAGGACCTCGTGCCACCCCTGGGAGTACTCCCACACTCCATAATGGGCCAATTTCGGCCCCTTTGGGGCCAAATTGAGCCCACTTGGGGCCTAAATTGGCCCACTGTGAAGCACAGGAGCTCTCCAGTTCCCTCCTGGCAGCGCTCCCGCGCTCCACAGCAGGCTGAATTGGACCCATTTGGGGTTAAAATTGGCTCACACTGCAGTGGGACTGCCAAGGTGGTGTGGTGGGCCCTGGTGCGCTCCCGTACTTTGCAGCGGATCAATTTCAGCCCCAAACAGGCCCAATTTGGCCCGCTGGGAGTGCTGCCAGGAGGGCTCTGGAGAGTTCCTGTGCTTCACAGTGGGCCAGTTTTGGCCCCAAACAGGCCCACACCACCCAGAAACACCCCAGGATGTGCATTCCCCTGCCAGCCAGTTAAGTGGAAGTAGAGAGTGAGAGCGGGGGATCTTTATGCAAAAAGAAGCTGACCCGGAATGTTAAGACAACCAACCCTTTAAAAATGCTGTACACAGAAGCTCATAAGAACATAAGAACATAAGCAAAGCCATGTTGGATCAGGCCAGTGGCCCATCCAGTCCAACATTCTGTCACACACAGTGGCTAGAAATCCAGTGCCATCTAAAGGACTGTCAGTGAGGCCAGGACACCAGAAGCCCTCCCACTGCCTTCCTTCCAGCACCAAGACAACAGAGCACCACCTCCCCACAAAGAGAATACCATCTATCTCCTGTGGCTAATAGCCACTGATGGACCTCTGCTCCATATATTTGTCCAGTCCCCTCTTGAAGCTGGCAATGCTTGTAGCTGCCACCACCTCCTGTGGCAACGAATTCCATGTGTTTATCACCCTTTGTGTAAAGTAGTATTTTCTTCTATCTGTTCTAACCCGACTGCTCAATAATTTCATAGAGTGCCCACGAGTTCTTGTATTGTGAGAAAGGGAGAAAAACACATCTTTCTCTACCTTCTCTAACCCGTGCATTATCTTGTAAACCTCTATCATGTCTCCCCTCAGTCGTCTTTTCTCCAGGCTAAAGAGCCCCAAGCGCCTCAATCTTTCCTCATAGGGAAAGTGTTCCAACCCTTTAATCATTTTAGTTGCCCTTCTCTGTACTTTTTCCAGTGCTATGATATCTTTTTTAAGGTGTGGCGACCAGAACTGTACACAGTACTCCAAATGAGGCCTCACCATCGATTTATACAGAGGCATTATGATACCGGCTGATTTGTTTTCAATCCCTTTCCTAATAACCCCTAGCATAGCATTAGCTTTTTTTATGGCAGTTGCACACTGTGCTGACGTTTTTAGTGAGTTATCTATCATGACTCCAAGATCTCTCTCTTGGTCAGTCTCCGCCAGTTCAGACCCCATCAACTTGTATTTATATTTTGGATTTTTGGTTCCAAAAATCATATTACTGGACACAACTCTAACTTTTTGATAGCGTACCTGAGGAAAAACCCTAGTCTTGCATTTGAGTAAATACAGTGTACCACAACAAAGGCAGAGGTGTTATCCCTGAAGGCAAGTAGGAATAGGGTTGCCAGGCCCCCTTACCCTCCCAATGTATGTGTGAGGGGGGGAGGGAACCTGGCACTTCTCAATCTTTTCTCACACATGTGTGCGCGCATTACCAACATGGCACAATAATATCAATTCTGGGAGTGACGTTATCAGACAGACCACAGGAGCGCTCCTGCAGTTCACACCGTCGATTTGGGCCCCAAATGGGCCCCAATTCTTTAAAAAGTGTGAAGTGTGGAGAGCCCTCCCAAGGTTTCCACGATGACATCAGTCCTGGGAGTGATGTCTCACTGTGCTGGGAGTGCGCCTGGGAGTTCTGTTCCCTGACCTTTTCCTCCTGCTGGCCAGGTGAGTGGTCGTAGCGGGGGGTCAGAAGCTGGGAGCAGGGGATCCCGTGTCCCCACTGGGAGACTGGCAACCCTAGAGGAGAAGCAGCTTCTAAGAATAAGAGGAATGTCTTTCTGCTTCAGACAGAGGACAGCACTCCTTCCCTGTCAGTAAAAGGTGTGGAGAGGGGGCAGCATCATTTTCAGGACTGTTTCGGCCTTTGAGGGAAGACTCATTGGGCCATACCCAGCGGCAACTATCAGGCAAATTAATATCACAAGACTTGCATGACTCACTCGGGCCTGGCTGTTTGCTACTGTTCAACAGCAGCCCCCCTCCCCTCACCAAAGCCAGTGTAGTGTAGTGGATAGAGTTTCAGAGTAGAATCTGGGAGATCCATGTTGGAATCACCACTATGCTGTAGAAGCTCACTGGGTGACTTTGATCCAGTCACACACACTCAGCCTAATCTGTCTCTCAGTAGAGATGCTAGCCCTCTGGTGGAGTTGTGAGATTCCCTGCCCTTTCACCCCCTGTCCCTACTCACCTGGCTGGTGGGGGGAAAGAGGGGGAGGCAGGCTGGGAGCCACTGGAACATGTGGTGAAATAGTGCATTCACACACTGTCTGGAGGCCCTCTTCACGTATTTCTAGTTGAAAACTGGAAGCGACAGGGACTCAGCAGAGCAAAATCAGTCCTGAACATCGCTTGAGGCTGATTTTGCCCCTGCTGAGACTTTGTTGTTTTCAACTTTGAGTGATGTCAAAAGGGTCTCTGGAACGTAGACACAAGGAAGCCCGATCAGGACCTCGCGCTTGCAGCACTACTGTCTGTTCCCTATTTTGGAGGCAATGGTGGCCAGCAACCCTACCTCAGATTTGTTGTGAGGATAATATGGAAGGAATGATGAGAATGATACAAGCTGCTTTGGGTCCCCATTGTGGAGAAAGGTATATATAAATGAAGTAAATTAATATAGATGAAGATGGGTGATAGATAAAATGTAAGTTGTTTAGTGGGTTTGGAGAGAAGAACATAGGGAAAGGTGAGCATCTGGAGGCTGCCAGGAAGAGGAAAACACGAAATAGTGTGGGGATGGGGATACGGGTAAAAAGTATACAGGTGAAATACCCTCTTCAAGTACTTGCAGATTCCCCACTATGCAAATCAGCCAGCACCAGGCATCTGGGCCATAGGAGACAGTCTGTCCAAGGGAGGGGGCAGAGAGAGGGAGGTAAGGAGGAGAGAAGAAATCAGGAAAAGGGAGAGAGGCTATGGGGACAGGGAAGTGAAAGGGCATGGTGGGAGAGGGGAAAATGAGATGCCCCTGCAAGTCCTTGTGAGTCCCCCCTTGTACAGTTCTAAGAGCTCGTGCTTCTTTTGTGGCTTCTAGAAGAATAGTTGCCATTAGAATAGCACTATGGAAGTACAGGTAACTCTCATAATGGCTGTTCTCCTTGTAGCTCTTTCTCTGCCTTCTGAGAGTTCATAGTGGCTGCCCCTGATTTGAGCAATCTCTCCCTCCTTCACCTGCTAGATGGATAGCTGATTGGGCTAAAATGCAGCATACAAATTTTGTAAATAAATAATAAATAGCTGGCATGGATGCAGCAAGCTCAGTACGCTAATGAAATTTCCCCCACGTAAGGAAAATAAGCATTGTTCAGCACTTGTATTGACAGTGAAGGTAAGTTTATCTGGGTCATTGAATGTAGTTTTACTTAGCATAAGCAATTAGGTAAGTCATAATTCCAAGTCTGAGTATTACGTTTCATAATACGTGTTAGAACTGAGTAATTCTTCTAAGGGAAATTCCCAATTCTAGGCAACATTTATAGCTGGATAATGAGATGTTTAGTAAGGATTTAATTCACAATCTGATTGTTTTAGGAAGTGTGAAGTGAAGGCACATGATTAACCTTGCTGAAGTTAAGTATGTCTGGGTCTTGATAATGCCTGGGTAAGACCCGAGAATCCTGCTTAAGCTACCTTGGATTCTGTGATAGAAGAAAAGAAGAATATAAATAAAATAAATGGAGACTTTACAGTAAACTGCCTTAGTTTATGCATGTTTCTCTCTCTATAATATCGTATTCATTGTTATTTAGCAGTTTATATGCTGCCTCTCCATAAACTTTCTCAGGGTAGCACACAAAGTAAAACAAATCAATAGAACCATAAAGCATCATAAAATTATGAACAATAAACAACCATAGAATAAGCCAAATGAACAAGCCAGGATGTTCAACAGCCTAAAAGGATTTAAAAAAAAAAGTCCTCAAGCTAGAAGCAGCCCATAAGTACGTTAGTAGAGCCAGCTAAACCAGACCAGTGGTCTGTTTAGTTTACACAATAGCCAGCCAGTTCTTTTGGATAGCTAACAAACAGGGTATAAAGGCTAAGGCTGCCTTCCCTGATGCTGTCTCTGTATATGGTGATTCCATTTACTCACCAGTGGCCAGTAGCCATTGAGGGGCCTATCCATGAATCTATAACCCCGTTCTAAAGCCATTCATGCTCATGACCATAACAGCAATCAATGGCAGTGAATTACACAGTTTTTCATTAAATAAAGTATTTATTTTCGTCTGTCTTGAACCTACTGTCCATCAACTTAATTGGATGCTACCAAGGTCTAGTATTATGGGAAAGGGAGGAAAAACTCCCCTAAGCCAACATCTGACCTGGGACTCACCTTAAAAACTGTGTGTGGGGCAATAGCACAGCGCAGTGGTAGGAGGTCAACACAGTGGACAGCCTTCCCTCCTTTCCATCCTGTGCTGCTTCGCCCTCGTAAATGGCTATGGTATGGTTTGTCTCGCTACCATTCCCACTAGATTCAGCAATCGGAAGCTTCTCCAGCTGCTGCACTGTGCTGTGGAGCTGATTTACCACCCTCACATACACACTATTTTTAAGGTGAGTTCTGGGTCAGACATGTAAGGAGTCAAACTCTCCAGTGCATTTTTAAAACTCCAACCCCCTATTCTATTACTAATTCCAAAGAATTTTAGACTTGTGAAAAAATAAACACATACCTGAAGACTTCGAAGAGAGATATACTTATTAAATGTAATTATTTCTTTTTCTATGGCTGTTGTGGGTTTTCCGGGCTGTATTGCCGTGGTCTTGGCATTGTAGTTCCTGACGTTTCGCCAGCAGCTGTGGCTGGCATCTTCAGAGGTGTAGCACCAAAAGACAGAGATCTCTCAGTGTCACAGTGTGGAAAAGATGCAGGTCATTAGTATCCACACTGTGACACTGAGAGATCTCTGTCTTTTGGTGCTACACCTCTGAAGATGCCAGCCACAGCTGCTGGCGAAACGTCAGGAACTACAATGCCAAGACCACGGCAATACAACCCGGAAAACCCACAACAGCCATCGTTCTCCGGCCGTGAAAGCCTTCGACAATACATATTTCTTTTTCTGTTCCTTGGTTAATTGCAGGTTTTCCAGGATCTTGGTGCTTCAGTATTATCTGGTGCTTTTAAAGGATACAACATTTGTCTTTTTGCATATGGACAGACTGGTTCGGGAAAAACATACACCATGATGGGAACTCCAGTGAGTTACATCTTTTTATTATATTTTTTGTGTTTAGTTTAGTATGGGTGGATTATTCATTTGCCTGTAGTTTGAAGTGGACTCTCTTAAACATACATTACTTGCCATCATTTTCCTGTGATCATCTTTCCCATTTATAGGATCCAGGCGTGTAGGCTGAATATTGCTCATCAGTTGTTACTGATGAAATTTATGCTGATGCTTATTCCAACAACTGTATTGAACAAGACACTTTAAATAACCAACCCTCCTAAATAGGCTGATTTATATCACTGATATGGTTCAAATTTCCAGTTCTTTAGCTGCCGCTGTGCATGTGGAGTTCCCATGTATGCCTGCCCAGACCACTTGATGAACAACAGTTAAAGGTTAAGGCATCCCTATTTTCTGTGTACTTTCTCTGTATGTTTCCACAGATATTAAGTAAGAATATACCGTGTACTCAGGGCCAGTGCCAGTGTTTCTGGCACCTGAGGCGAGGGTACCTACTTGCGCCCCTTGCCCTGTGCGCATGCACGTGCGCTCCAGCCCTACACAATGATGTCACTTGTGACGTCATCGCACAGGAGCGTCCCCCTCACCTGAGGTGGGTGGCAGCGGTGAAGGGGCAAGGAGGCAGCTTGCTTCCCCGCATGCTGCCGCGCTGACTGGGCGCCCAGCTCACTGAGAGCCAAGCTGAGGCAGGCAGCAGCGGCAAAGGGGCAGAGAGGCAAGCAGGAATGCGGCCTGCTTCTGGGTTGGGGGAGTCATTGGGGGCCAGCGTGGCACCTCTTTCACAGTTCAGCGCTCGAGGCGGCTGCCGGCACCACTTCCATGGACGCGCTGGGCCTGCGTTACTGTAACACTTTGGGTTGATTCCTGCACAAGAAGTGAGTTCACCGAAGAGGATCTGTCTTACATGTGTCTTCCTTGCTTCTCTTGAAAAACCACTGCAGAGGGCCAAAATGCCCTCCAGAACAACATGCCACAAAGGATTGCTGCAAGGGAGGTTAATTAACCAAAATCACCCATTCCAAGTAGGATAAAATGATATTTTATAAGCTTTATTGTATTTTGATTTCTTATTTTTTTTCCCTCAGACATAAGTTTGTCTGACAATTGCATAAATTGGACATTTATTGGTATAGCTATTACTGTAGACAAAACATATAATTCCTTCAAGTTATCTGCAGTGCTTTCTGTCTGGATTTATTTTGTCGACACTTGCTCCGGACCTGAAGGCCATGACTGACATTGTGTATCTTGCTCATTTTTGTGGCACGTTTGTAGCACATTTCATCTTATATGATACAAAATAACTACTCTGAGATGTTTGGATACTGAGGAATTTGTTCTTATACAGTTTTTTCCAACCATCCTGTTTCATAATCTTGACAGGTACTAAAATAAAAATTATTATTAGCAATGACTTATATATAGTTGTCACTACCCAAAGCAAATTGAATTCACTCCAATAATAATTTTTAAGCTTTCCATGTTGTCAACAGAGCTCTTAATACTGTAGATTTTCTATAAATACTATGCACAAATGGACAGGAATCTTATAATGTTTTTCTTTGCATTTCAAGATATCTGTTGGATTAACTCCACGTATATGTGAGGTATTTATTTTATTAAGCTAAACATTTTGCATTGTTTAAATTTCTTTAATTATTTTGTCCCAAATATAAACAATGTGAATGCTTGATTTGCGTAGGGTCTGTTTTCAAGAGAAGATGACTATTTAAAACTGCCAGCATCTTGCAGAGTGGAAGTCAGGTAGGTGTGTTTTACAATCTTTTTGTCATGTAGTAGTAATAACGTGGAGCTTTGGAAATTGTAGGAATGAAGTACATACATGCTTATCCATCTTGTGGTAACTATGTGTATTTCACAGAAAACTGCCCAAAAGAATTCTTCTGCCTGGAATTTTAAATCAAGAGTATTACAAGTGCATGTTCCATTTTTCCATGTGGGTCGTATTTCTTTCTCAGATTAGTTGCTCAAAAGGACAGTTGCTGGGTTTGATGTGATCTTTGATTTCTGAAATTAATGTGGAATATATATAATTTACAGAACGATTATCTGATTCTTGGTCCTCCTGTCCAGCAATTTCCACAAATCTTACTTATGACTAGGAGTATGCGCTGGGGAAAAATTCGGGTTTTCTGCTTCAGGTTTACCCAAAGCAGGAAACTGTTCTGGAATAACATGAACCCTGAAGTGGCAAGCTGCTTTGGGTTTCGGGTCTTTAAATTGCTTTGGTATGCTCCATAAAGATTCAGAGCATACCGAAGTGAGGGGGAAGCTTTGTTGCAGCCCCCACCCCCCACACTTATCCCCACCCCCAACTCACTTACCTCTCAGGACCGGAGGGAAGCCCAGCTGGGCGGCGGGAGGGTGCGCTGCTGCCACCTCTGCCACTGCGCCGGCCAGCTGGGCGCCAGGGAAGGCCGGAGCCAGCTACTCTGTCGCCCGTGCTGCTGCCACCGCCACCACCCCAGCCAGCTGGGCAGCAGGGAAGGCTAGAGACGGCTCCTCCGTCGCCCATGCTGCCACTGCTGCTGCCATGGGAAGACAAGTAAGTGGGGTGGTGGGAGGGAGCCCTTTTAAAAGGGCCCGAAGGTTCCTGAAGTGACCCGAATTGCTTCAAGAAGCTTTGATTTGGGGTTTCCAAATCAGGGCCAGCATGCTGGCCCCAATTCAGGTATTTAACCCAAACTCGAATCCCAAAGCGCACATCCCTATTTATGACCTATCATTGGGTATTCCAATATGCCATACGACACAAAGTGTGAGTTTGGGTTTGGAGGAAAAAAGTTCTAAAAAAGTAAAACTATTTTTTAGGAATAATACACTGTTCCTGAGTTTTTAGTATATAGAAATAATTTATTAAGCTAAGAAATAGCATCAGTGATGCAATATGTTAACAATGTTCTAGCCATGCAGTCTAGCCTTTAGTTTCAGTAAGCATACCTTGTTATCTGTAAATTGCAGTTGCCAAAGAAGGGCCAGGTTCAATTAACTTCTTTGCAAATATGGGGTCTAATGTGTACATAAGATCTATTCACATAAAATCCAGTGTATATATATATATGCCCAAATAATGCTTTCAATTTCCTGATTATAAATGAATTGTTAATAGGCTTCCCAATTGCCTGGACCCAGTATGGAATTCCCCAGCCCTAGTCTTTTGCCCTAAAGAAACTGAGGAGTAGGAGAAAAAATGGCCTCAGTAGTGATGCTGTAGGAATTTCCCCTAGTCTCTCTGGACTTTACTGTAGATATTAGGGAGTGTCTCCTATACTACCTTCACAAATTCCACCCTCCTCAGGTACTACCCCTCCAAATCTCCTTCCTGGCAGTGTTGGGAACCCAAGATATCAGTCATGTGTTTGGACTTTCACATGTAGGATTTTGTGTGAGTAAGCCATAAGTAATTGATATGACCACATATAGGCAGTCCTGGATGCTGGATAGATATGTTCGTAGTGCAGGATGAAAACGCATAATCTTGCTTTCCCAGTGTACATTGCCTTTGAGTGAAGAAATTTGTCTGAACTGCCCCACAATCTTTGTATCATTAATTCTTTCTCTGTCCCCTGCCAGTTTCCTAGAAATCTATAATGAGCGGGTCCGAGATTTGTTAAGGCAGCCAAGCCATAAAAAACCATACACACTTCGTGTCCGTGAGCATCCTGAGACAGGGCCATATGTACAAGGTTAGTAATTTTTAAGAAGACTGCAGATCAATATTGTGCACGTATTTAAGACTTTTTTCTGTTTGTCCCACTTTTCTTCTCTTCTCCTCAAATGTTTTATTATTCGTTTTTTTAAAAAATGCTATGAAACGGTGAGAGCTCAAATTCTATGTATTACAAATAGATTTCTAACAGTAATTAGGTTGGTATTTTCAGAGTATTGTTTTTTTAATGAACATAGTTGCAAGTAAGTTGCAGCCCAGCACTGATGGGTGGAGGAAGGGAGGAGAGCACAGTGACAGAAGACAGAGCACAATTAATTGGAGTAAAAAGAGGCCAAAACTTTATTAAATTTCAGCTAAAGAAGCATTGGTGATGCATAGGGGTCGGATCACAAGCATCGGATGACCTGCCTGCCAGCTGATGGCCACTAGCCCCCTCACACCACTGCTGAGGGGGGAAACCATGGAGTGGCAGCAAACGGGATAGCACGTGGGCGTATACCCATGTGTGAATCCCCTGCCACCTGGGAGTGAGTATGCCCTGGCAGCCCCCAAGCTGGGCATGCACCACCATGACTCACTCCCAAGATTCCTAATGGGAATCCCCTTAATGGGGAGACGGGGCAACAAAATGGCTCCTGCCTAAGCTTCTAGAGCTACAACCAACCCAACAGGCAGTCCTGTATATCCTGTATCCAGATGTCCTGCTCCTAGCTGGACAGGTGCACACCATCTGGGGAGAACAGGGCCTCCATCAAAAAGAAAAGATCTGGGTGCATGATAAACAAGCCCCCTTCTGCCTTGATGTACTACCCATGGCCCTGGCCAGCCTCTGCCTGACCTCATACACCTTATCTGGGCATAATGCTCCACACCAACTATGCCTTTGGAGCAAGTTCAACCATAGAGGTAAGTTCTTGGAAAGAGCTTCCGCAGATAGTCAGATCCACCATCATGGAACACTTCTGGTCTGGCCCTTCCCGCTTGCCCAAGCCGTTCTTACCAAGCTGGATGACCAAAGTATCCAGAGGGCCCCAGTGTCAGGCCTAATATAGCAGAATCAAAATAAACGCCTCCCACAGCATCCCCTGCACACTGATCCGTGTGATTTTAAAATGGTTGACCACGCCAAGGTGCTTGATCCATCCAGTTGATGCTGTGTAACCTCTGGCCCAGCACACAATGCTGTGCCCACAGATCCAGACTGTCCTGAGCTGACCTAGAAGGGATAACCAGAAAAACGACTGTTAGTGAGCCCTTCAGAAACTGGGTGTACATCGGACCAGTTAGCCCAGGACCTCCAGCACCTGATGCCTTGAATCTGGGGGACCTGAAGACCCACATCCGCAGCCAGGGTGGCAGCCCCAATTCTGAAGGAGTGGATGCCAAATTTTCCAGAGGGGAGGCCAGCCACCAACAAGCAAGACTGGAGGAGGGAGGTGAATTGGTAATGCATGACAGGTGAAAGGTCCACATGCAGTAAGAAGAGGCCGTAGTAGTGAGGGCAAAAGGCCAGCAAAAAGGCCTTATGGAAGAGCCAGGCCTCGAAGGCAGACCAACATATGGCCAGGACCTGCTGCAAAATGCTGTGCAAGATGGCAAGAGTGATGGAACACTGCCGATCAGAGGTGGGGCAGTTGCCTCCAGCCCTCCAGGGCCCTGCAAGTAGCAAAGCAGTCACAAGGGTCTGGGAAACCATGGGCCTTATTAAAGAAGGAAATGGAGGTGAGGTTGCTGCACATGGTCTTAGACGTGAGACCCAGTTCCCTCACAAGGGCTACGTAGCGCAGTATCATGGGCTGTGAGGTGATCCATGAAGAGGGGCTCCCTGCTGCAGCTGCAAAGGCCAGGAAATGCACTGCAGCTGAGGAGTAAGCCTGGAGGGTCAATGGAGTGACCAAGCTAAGTACTCACAGCATTATGGAGCACCCCCAATGTGCTACAGGTCTTCTTGTCAAGGATGTCTTCCTTGGTGTGGACAGCAATGCCGGGTTGCAGGAAACTGTCGCTATAGAGGTGCGCGGGCATGCGCGCGCGCGCGTGCGCACGCGCACGCACACACACACACACCATCCAAAGTGTATGACGTTTATTTATAATGACTATATTACAAGTTATCACAAGACTGACTGGCATAAGGCTCTGCCAGACTTGTGTTACCAACAGAGGGCGAAACATAATAGTATTACAACCTTTAAGTACACAGTTGCTTAATCACAGGAGATTACACAAAGTGCACCAATTAACGAATCATGGAATAGTTGCTGACTCACCATGACTGAGTCTAATTATCCTTGTGTATCACCTGACATGCAATCATGTGACTTAGTACCTGTCAGGCTAGATCATTCTCATCTAGCCAGCTGTCACTGCCAGTAAACAGCTTCAACACTTCTGGGAATGGGTCTGGGGTGTGATGAGTGGTCAGTGCCAGGCTGAAGAACATCTCCATCTAGAATCGAGACAAGGCATCTGCAATGTCATTATCTGCACCTGCTACATGATGGGCTGAGAATGCAATGTTAGCAGAGAGACAAACCAGCACAAAACAATGGATGAGACGCATGACCCACTCAGAGCGAAGGGACAGCCTGTTTAGCATGTGAGTAATGGCCTGGTTGTTGCACCAGAAGAAGACCCCCCCCTTGTCCTAAAGATGCTCCTACCACATGACCACCACGACCAAGATGGGGAAAAGTTCCAGAATAGTGAGATCAGAATGCCCATCCCAGCCCAGGATGGAGGCCCCCATTGAGCGCACTAGCACCTCTTGAAATAAATCTCAAACCCGAGGCTGCCTGCTGCATTCAAGTGCCCCTGCAAGTTGGATCCCAGGTCCCAAGAACCTGCCACAAGTACACCCCATTGTATGCTGCGAAGAAGTCAAGCCAGTCCGTAAGACCTTCCATAATGCCCTTCATAAGGTGAATATGGTGTTGGGGGGGGGACTCCCTCTGGTGGCCTCTGGTTTCCCTCTTCTTGGGCAGGCACCACTGTTCTGGGCTGCTAGAGCCCTCGGAGCTGCAACTGGGAGACCGCATAGCCCTGGCTGGCCTCCTTCCCCTTGCCACTGTGCATGCTTCCTGGGAGAGGACCTCGACAGGCTCTTGGGGCAGTCAAGGCCACCCCAAATCCAGAGTTCCTCAACTGTTCCACCCGGGCTGTGTGGAGCTCCAAGGCCCAGCTGATCCCTTGCAATATGCTGGTGGGGAGGCCCCGATTAGCCCTTGCTTCCCTGCCTGTCCCTGCAGGCCTCCCCACCCGCTGGGACCCTAGGGTCCCCTGTAGCAACTGTGTGGCTGTCCCAGTCCCCCCACAGAGGCAGAGAAGTCTGCCCAGGTATGGGGGAAGCCCCTGGCCATCCCCTGGTTCAGGCAGCCCCACTGGAAGGTTTGGAGTAGGCTGTGTCCTGGAAGGGGCCCTGGAAAGGGATGCCTTTCACTTTCACCCTTCCCAGGCAGCCCCGCTGGTCAGCTTGGTAACTGGGCACACCCTGGAAGGCACTCCCTGAGGCTCACGCCTTAAGCTCTTGGTCGCTGGCATGCCGATGCTAGACTTCAGGCAAGCTATCACAAGGAAAGATGAAGATGCTGGGATGGGGAGTCCCTGGCAAGGCTGCTTGTCCGCTGGTGGCCATCTCCTTTTTCATATCTGCAGGCCTGTTTGCTCCACAGGCTGACCACTGTGAGGTCCTAGGGCTGCTGCTGCAGCCTCTGCTGCTGAGTTCGCCTCTGCAACGCTCACTGCTGCTGCAGAGCTCACTGCTGAGTCTGCTGCCACTTTTGCGGCTGCACTTGCCACCACGTTTGAGTTTGTTGCTGCTGCACTTGCTGCTGCCGAGGGAACTCTTCTCCTTATTCTGGCGGAACGTAATCATCCCCCTTGATTCAAGGAGTAATATAACTGAAAGTTTGATATTCACTACTGCATTGCCACACTCTTGAAAAAGATCCTCTCAAAACAGGACTATAGCTAGCAGCCTGTACAGCGTTTTTGGGATTATTAAGGACTATATCTATGGACTTGGCAAGGTGCTTCCAGGAGGCTCCTCTGGGGTGAACCTTTTGAATTTGCAGGTCACCCACTGAATGGTTGCACTACCTGAAACTAGAAAGCAACAAGAAAGCTGTTGAAAAACAAAGGTACTTACCTGTATGGACTTACCTGATCTTTTAGAGCCACCTGTTAGGATTGCAAGCACTTCCAGTCGAAGGTTTACAGCATAGTGATAGTTAAAGTGAACGATACCATCCCTTCGAATATACTGCATATTGTTTACATGAGTGATATTAAGTGGTTTAGTAAAATGCTGATTTGGATGTGAACACTATTTGTATAATGAATCATTGAATTGTAAAAGGTTGTTTATATTGTATACACACACACACACACACACCCTCTATTACTGTATTTATTAATTAGATAGCACCTTGCACTTTGTGGATTAATGAATGAATATTGTGTTAAAAATTTGTCAGAGTGCACTTTAATTTACATTAATTGCACTTTCTCTGTGGAAAGTCTTTTGATCTTTCCTTGTTCTCACCTGGAGGTTACAAAAAAGCAAGGGGGAGGGCTCCTCTAGAACCAAACTACAGAGCAACAAGGGAAAAAACCTTTCTGGAGAGAATCAACTGGTCTATTAACAAGCACAAACAATCTACAATTATTACAACATTATTACATTTTTATAATTGTATATTATGAAAGTGCAAAGTGCTCCAAGTGTTATTAATAAATAATTCTTCCAATAAATACAATAAATACAGTAATACATACAAAAATAATTAATCCACAGGCCTCCTAGTCTACGAAAATGTCCACAATGGGTACAATTTATAATATAGTCCAACTGGTGAGGTAGAAGTTCAACAGGGAAGTAGAGCAAAAAAACCAGTCCAATCATCCAGTGTAGTAATTTTGCTATCACTTCTTGTTTCTTCTCAGTATGGATATGTGTATATTAACAACCAAGGATGTATGTATTATTGTATTTATTGTTGTATTTATTGGAAGAATTATTTATTAATAAGTCTTGGAGCACTTTGCACTTTCATAATATACAATTATAAAAATTTAAAAATTTAATCATATTGTTATAATAATTGTAGATTGTTTGTGCTTGTTAATAGATCAGTTGATTCCCTCCAGAAAGGTTTTTCCCTTGTTGTTTACCTGGAGGTTGCAGAGAAAAAAAGCCAGGGAATCACTTATACAAGAATATATAATTCCGTATATCATGTGAAAGTGCAAAAGTGCAATGATTCAATTATGATAAAGTTACAATACAAAAATACACAGTATAATCCTCACAAATATACATATCTTAAGAGATCCTTCATAGTCCGTACAAGTTGTCCTATACATTAGAGTGCAAAGTGTTTATTTCAATAAGAAGCCGGAGGTGGAGAGTGGCAAAGAGCTGTTATATCCTTTCACAGTCCAAGAATTAAATTAATTCAAAAACGCCAACGGGAGTGTGCAGGCAGATCTCATTAACCCGTTTCGTGAGTGGGAAACTCACTTCATCCTGGGCATGAACAATTCGGACTGGACACACTGTAAACATAAATTACAATCAACATATGTACCCATTATAGTATCACATATAAAAAATTCATAAAAATACATTCACTCACAGTGTGTTACAAGCTCCATATACCCTCTCTGGCAGCTGATGAATAGGTGGTGCTAACGGACTGGTAATTAGTAAAATGATGACTGTGTATATATCACTCATTTGGGGCCAATTCCATCAATGATCTTATCTAAACCAATTCCAGCTGGAAGGAGGTCTGTGGGACCTTCACTACTTACGGTAGAGCCTCCGGTTTTCATAGGAAACAAGAGTAGACAATCTCCAAATTCAGTCCATGCGGTGAAAGAGTATTAAGTTGGAAAATCCATTTAGACTCCAACTGCGTAAGTGATTTACTTATATCTGAAGCGTATGGACAGTCCAGATGTTCAAGGACAGAAACCTTGAAGTCGTGGTGTGTGTGTTTATTTCCAGGTTTGGTGTCAGAAACATTTCTGTTCTCATGACAGTAACCGAAGGATCCTTTCAGTCCAGACTTTTTGTGGCAGGTGCTTCATAGTTGTTAGGAGATACATGCAAAATATTTTCTTGCTCTAATGACAGTTTTGATGTGGTCAAGAGAAATGTATAACAACAACAACAACAACAACAACAACAACAACAACAACAGATTTATATACCGCCCTTCAGGATAACTTAATGCCCACTCAGAGCAGTTTACAAAGTATGTTATTATTATCCCCACAACAAAACACCCTGTGAGGTGGGTGCGGCTGAGACAGCCCCTAGAAGTGTGACTGACCCAAGGTCACCCAGTTGGCTTCAAGTGGAGGAGTGGGGAATCACACTCAGTTCTCCAGATTAAAGTCCCGCGCTCTTAACCACTACACCAGTAGTAAAGGGATTAAGGGAAATGTATGCAAGTAGTAAAGGCTAATAACTACTCTAAAAATTCAGAAATGTCTCTTGATGATATTTATTCCTGGACTGCTGTACTTAAGTCAAAATAGACAGACTTAGGATTCCTACCAGAAGTGGAACAGTCAAGAAGAGAATGATATTTCTGAATATGTAATTCAGCTCTAAATCATATTTGGGTCATCAGAATAATGCTAGAAATATTTATTATGGCATTTCCAGCCATTCCCATGAGACCAATATTAAATCCTTCCTTTGAATTTATAGTCAGAGTTCACAAGTAGGTAATGAGTGGACAATCTGTTGAACAAATAAAATTCTTTTTAGTCTTTGGATTTTAAATAATTTGTAGAATTAACACATTTCATTTATAAAAGGTGCTATTTGCAATCTGTGTTTTATTTTCTGATGGAAGTGTTCGTATATTACTGCTTTTTCATTAGTAAATGAAATAAATAATCTCTATTCTCAAGAGATGATAATGGTGTTTCCTGGCTGCATTTATCATCATAGTGGGTGATCTGTTGTTTTCCCTCATCCTAGTAGAATCAAAGCAATGGCATAACAGGAACATTGGCATCTGTCCAACTTGTGGGAATCCTGCATGGACACTTCATATAAGGCTGTTGGTGCTTATTGTCTGGGTCTTATGATAGGACTGTAAATTCCAGCACTTTTCCAATGCACTGCTTTTCCTAACAATGCAGCATTACAGTTCAAATTTTAGAAAGACTTGGCAGGATGCCTAAAAAGTGAAATGAAGTCTTTGTTTGACTGTCATGTGATTGGCTTTCAATGCTGTTGTGAGAGCACATTGCTGAATTGATTTTATCCTGTTGATGTATAACATGCCAGTCGCATATCTAAAAGTTTTTAAAAGGTATATTAGGAGTGGGTATTGTTTTTAATTCCCTCCCTTGTTGGTTTTAGTTTTCTTTCAGAAGAGTTTGATTCATATTTATGGAAATACATCATTTTGCATTAAGCTTCACGGAGGCTAGTGAGAGTTTCAAACAAAATGCTACATCTTGCTAGTTGGAATGGTGGTGGAGAGAGTCTTCAAGTCATAGCTGGCTTATGGCGACCCCTGGTGGGGTTTTTGTGGCAGGAGACCAACAGAGGTGGTTTGCCATTGCCTGCCTCTGCAACCCTGGTCTTTGCTGGAGGTTTCTCATCCAATTACTAACTAAGGCCAACCCTGCTTAGTTTCTGAGATCTGATTAGATCAGGCTCATCTGGGCTATCCAGGTCAGGGCCCTTGCTGGAATAGATATATGAATTTTAAGGAATTTTCTGTGGGATTCACCCAAGTAAGTGTGCATAGAATTGTAGCCTCGAAGTCAAAATAGGATTTAAAATGTAATACAGGGCCAAACTTTATTGTTTTAAGACTTAATCAGCCCACCCACCTAAGCTACTATTTGCCCTGCCAAAGAAGCACCCTTTAGGTATGCTATGAACAGGGCTTTTTTTCAGCTGGAACGCGGTGGGACGGAGTTCTGGAACCTCTTGAAAATGGTCACATGGCTGGTGGCCCCGCCCCCTGATCTCCAGACAGAGGGGAGTGTAGGTTGCCCTCTGCGCCACTCGGCGCAATCTAAACTCCCCTCTGTCTGGAGGTCAGGGGGCGGGGCCACCAGCCATGTGACCATTTTCTTGGAGGGAAATCCACTGAGTTCCACCACCTCTTTTCCCAGAAAAAAAAACCCTGGTCCTCAGTTTCTGGAGGGTGTGTGTGTCAGGTCTTGCCAGGTACTTCTCCCAAACACTTTACCACATCACTGCAGTTTATGAGTTAAAAATGTTTATTTAGAGTAAATACCAGTTTCAAGATACTGTAACAATGGAATTGACTGGAATGACCAAAGGTGGGAAAGTTAGATCAGTTGTAGGTTAACATCTCCTCCCCCCCCCCCCCCATTAGGAAAAAGAGGCAGTTAGGAGTTTTGGCGCGCATCGCCTGGGAAGAAGGGAGAGGGAAGAAGAGGAGCTTGGTGCAGTCTCTGTAATGGACCCAAGGTCACATTCCCAGGCATCTGCAGGAACTCGTAACCAAAACACCTTGCCTGGAAGATAAGCAGTTAACAACAGGTTTACACACTTCTGATACTCTCTACACCCACTCAGAGGCACTGAGACAAAATACATATGATGCATGACAGATATGCTGAAAGCCTATCTGACAGGGGGCTGCCGCTGCTGCCACCTCCCTTGCCTTACAAGGGCTGACCTACCTACCTCATCTCATGTGGGGCTTGGAAGGGCTGAGAGCTGCCTTCCCCACCTCATGCAGTGCTCAGGTGGGCCTAGGGTACCAGCACAGTTAGACCTGCCTTTCTGTTTTTGTCATATGTACACCAACAGCAGGAGAAGAAAAGCACTTTGTGGCACATGGAATTTGACCTTGGAGAAGAGAAGAGGGAGAGGATAGCTTGGGGAGGGCGCAGCAGTGGTAAGCCTAAAGTGGTAAGGGGGAAAGTAGGCCAGAATGTCCCCTCTCAATACCGGCTTCTTATCCCCACCTGCAAAGCCAGTTACCTTATTTCTGTGATGGTTGTCCTCCAAGCATGATGGAAACAATTGAGACAGAAGTAAAAGCAACCAGCTTTATATTGGTAATAACCAGGGCTTTTTTTCAGCTGGAACGTGGTGGAATGGAGTTCCGGAACCTCTTGAAAGATAAGCAGCGCGGAGGGCAATCTAAACTCCCCTCTGTCTGGAGATCAGGGGGCGGGGCCACCAGCCATGTGACCATTTTCTCCAAGGGCAACCCACTGAGTTCCACCACCTCTTTTCCCAGAAAAAAAACCCTGGCTATGAATATATGTATATTTTCCCCATGGAAAACGTGGGAGAGCGGAGACTAAACAGCATGGGAGGCAGAATTAATCTGCAGCCACAAATGCCAAGGTTCTGATACCAAGCCCTCCTTCTTTGTGACTTTAAGAGAAAAACTAGTTGTTTGTTAATGGATCTTCCATTGTCACATCTAATTTGGCACTCAGCCTAGACCTGTGAAACTTTGTGGGAACTCAGCTGCACATAGCAAGCTCCCTCGTCTGGATATTATCATTACTATGAACATACTTTTGTACATGCACACAAGGGATGTTCCCAGGGGGATGCTCCCTCCACTACACTAAATGAAGAAGCCTGCTGGGACTCTAATCTGGAGAACCGGGTTTGATTCCCCACTCCTCCACTTGAAGCCAGCTGGGTGACCTTGGGTCAGTCACAGCTTCTAGGAGTTCTCTCAGCCCCACCCACCTCACAGGATGTTTGTTGTTGTGGGGATAATAATAACATACTCTGTAAATCTCCCTGGGTGTTTAGTCATCCTGAAGGGCAGTATATAAATAAAAGGTTGTTGTTGTTATTACAATAATGAACTGGGTTCTGTTATAATCAGAAAACACTGAAAACTGGAGGTCTTGCGACATAATACCTTTCAGTAAAATAAACAAGAGCACATCAGATTCAGTGGTTTCTGGGACATGATTTAATCTGGATTGCAGCATGTATTTTTTCAAATTTTGAATAATTTAAAAGTGAAATTATAGTTTGCTACTACTGTTGATCCTAATATAATGCAATTTTTGTTTCTGAATGTTGACAAAGCCTTGAAGATGTGAAAGTAAGTGAAGATATTCTTATTTCAAAGAAGACAAGCTACACTATTTACTATTGATTTTAAAAACTGAGGTAACTACAGATGGGCTTTAAACTTCCATAAGTACAATATTTTTGGCAGTGGTTTGGTGGCCACTACATTCAAAAGCATTTTCATCCCTATTGAGCTGGGCCTAGACCCTATGAAGCAGTATCCTGACATCTCTTTCTCATGGTCTTTAACTTTTGGTAAAATAAAATCCATGAGACGACATTACATGGTCTGTTTTCCCTCCTCTATTCCTTTTAATTGACTGCTACGCGCAGAGGTCAGGAAATTCACAACATATTACTATGTTTTAAAATAGTATAATCCACCTTGAGTCTCTGTGAGAAAGGCAGACTATGAATGAAAGAAGTAAGTAAATAACTAAATGGTGGTTGTGAATTTTCCGGGCTGTATAGCCATGGTCTTGGCATTGTAGTTCCTGACGTTTCGCCAGCAGCTGTGACTGGCATCTTCAGTCACAGCTGATGACTCAGCCCAACCCTACCTTCCTGAGTAGATACAAATTACCTGCCAACTTCTTTTCCACACTGTGACACTGAGAGATCTCTGTCTTTCGGTGCTACACCTCTGAAGATGCCAGTCACAGCTGCTGGCGAAACATCAGGAACTACAATGCCAAGACCACAGCTATACAGCCCAGAAAATCCACAACAACCATCATTCTCTGGCTGTGAAAGCCTTCGACAATACATAAATAACTAAATGTCAGTGAGATGTTATAAGGACCGGGGGAGAAGAGAAGATATAGGGCCAAGCACCCTTCCACAACATGTTTCTGGCCTCAGTAGTATTTAAAATAAGCAAGTTACGTTTAGTCCCACACTTCATGCATGACCAATGGTCCCCTCCATGCTTCATAGCTCTTACACCGTTTTTCAGAAGTAGTGTATTTCTAGTTGCAAATTAGAGTATTATTTTGGATATTTTCCAGGTTATTAGGAACAGCTGTTGCTGCTCCTTTTTGAGACTTTAGACTTTTAAATGTTAAAAGCTTTTGGTGCTCCTTTTCAAATCAACTTTAGTATGGTTTCAAAATTCTCTGTTACAGATGGTTCAACTGTTAAGGAATCAATGCTTTTTAAAATTAGGAAATGATGTAACCTGAGACAGATTTTTATCCCAGAAAGATGTTGAGTTCTCAATAGCCTTTCTTTTGCAAAGCAACAGACTCTGCTTTTCATGCGTTAATATGTTTTTTAACACCTATTAAGAATAAAACATGTATTACTGATTCCATATATCAGGAAATCATGTGAATCTTAGAATTTATACTTATGCTCTGTTTCAGCATTTCTTCAACTATAAATTGGATTTCTGCTGGTTTTAAATCTTTGCAAATTTGTATTTATATTTCACATTACATGCATATTGAAAAACCTTTGAAATTGACTGTACTGACCCACACTGTATAATCTGCCTTGAATCTCAGTGAGAAAGGCAGACTCGAAATAATGTAAATAATAATAAATAAAATAAATAATTCAAGGCAGATTTTTATCCCAGAAGGATGTTGAGTCTTTGGTGTGATATTTAAAAATGGTGTGTGGGGGGGGGGGGGAGTTGGCAAAGCAACAAACTGTGATTTTCATGCCATTCTTTATCTACCAGCATTAATGTGTTGTTATTCACCTACTGAAACATTTATTACAGATTCCATATACACCAACAAGGGGAAAGCCCTACTGGATCATACCTAGGGTGTATCTGTCTAACATCCTGTTTCCAACAGTGACTACCAGGATGTTTCTGGTAGGCTCATAAGTAGGATATGAAGGCAACATACACCAGGGCTCTTCTACCAACTGAAGGCCAGACTAGACATTCAGTTTTTTAAAGATTGGGTCCTGGCATCCATATGGGCAGTGGTGGGGCTAGTGCCCCGAGCAAGGAATACATAACACTCAGCATTATTGGATGTAATGGGCCACAACTTTATTGATTATAGTCATAGGAGCATTGGCAAGGTATAGGGCATGGATCCACTGCATCGAACAGCCTCCTGCCATTTGATGGTTTCTTCCCTAGCATGCCTCCTGGGCACTGCAGGTTGGCAGATGATGTACTACTGTCCCAACATGGCCAGACAGCCCCTGTCATCCAGGTGAAGCCTGCAGTGGCCTGCCTGGGCGCATACACTTCAGTTTCACCCCGGATCTCTTAAGGGGACCCTGAAAGAGGCAAAGTGAGTTGCCCAGTCTGCCCAATATATAGTGCTAGTGGGTTATTTCCCTGCTTTTGCTGCTCCATTCTGTGCATTGGAACATCAAAAACTGGGAAATAACTTGCCCTGGAGGGAGTTGTTTTGGCATGGGAAAATGGCTTGTGGGGGAAGGCAGGAGCTCTTCCTCCCCCAGTGGTGGCATTCTGAGTCTAAATGGGCTCTCCTTTATTTTTTAAAAGCCATTCCCTTCAGCAGCTGTATGGCAGTCGGGAACCTTAGCTGATTCTGACAAACCTGGACCAACTCTTTAAAAACCCAAACTTTTAGTTTGGCCCTGATGTGCAGAGGCATACTACCTCCATTGATAGGTTTATCTCCCATTGTTCAGTCTTTCTTAAAGTCATGTAAGCCAAGGGCCATCATCAAAAAGTTTATATTGAATTCTATATGTTAATTATGCATTCTCTGCAGAACTATTTTCTTTTGTCTGTGCTGGATTAATTAAGTGAAGTTGTTCTACAGTGACAGAGGGAGAAGATTTTCTCTCTCCCCCTCCATGAACCATACATAATTTTGTGATGTTCTCCCTAAATCTTTTTTTGCCTAAAACTGCTGAGCCTTTTCTCTTACAGAAGTTTCTTGAATACCATTATAATTTTGATTGTGCTTTCTTCCATTTTTTGTTTGTTTTGTTATACTCTAGAAAAGGCAACAAGCACACAAAAGCAGACTTCTACATTCGCTTTATATTTTGTAAGTTAGTCTAAACAGTCTAAAAACTATTCCCTAAGAGGGCAAATTCCACATGGATAGCTGTGCTATTCTATTGCTGCAAAACCGTCAAAGGGCTTTGTAGCACTTTAAGATTAACAGCTGTATTGTGGCATAATTTCCATGGACTAGAGCCCACTTTGTCAGATGCATGAAGTATTATCCTCAGTTGGCAGATACATTCATATACAGAGAGAAAAAATGTAGTCAGTGCTGCCAAAAAGCCATGAAATGCAAAATGTACAGAAAATATGTGACCTTTCTCTGCAAAGAAATAACACATGCTCTTTCAAAGCCCACTGCCCACCTCCATCCATGGAGTGGCTTTTTGGGGAGGCGCAAAGGAGTTGCAATTGAAAGGGAGGGGCTTGAAAGCACCATCATTGAAGTGGAACTCTGACCACAGTTCTTTGGATCCAGTTAATTGTTTCCACACTGTTTGAATGTAAACTATGTGATATGTGACCAATTAATTGCACAAATCAGCCCTAATAAATCTGAAGTAGTAGCTTATTTTTAAACCATAGCAGGTTATTCAGATATATGAGTTACTTTGTTTACTTGTTTCAAGGCTGTGTAAAAAAAACCATGTTATTTGGCAGAACAAAATCAGGGCCATATCTTTGATCAAACATTCCCCCTACCCCCGGCTGCTTTTAGCTCAATAATGGCGCAGGGAGAGAAGGTAACAATATTATGCCCTTTTTCTCTGTTGTGGCTAAATGAGGGGGGAAACAATGCAAATGAAAGAGTTAATTAATGTCATCTTTTTCCATTCTAATTTGTATTGATTCCTATCACACAGTAGTGATAGTTGACTGTGCAGTCTTAAACAGTTAATCCTTTGAAGTCCATTGATTTCAATTAGAAGTGTGTAACTCTGCTTAGAATTGCACTTAGCTATCACTACTATGTAATAGGAATTGCACTTAAAGACTCAGGCTGTTTTCATTGTGCTGTGTTAACAAATTAATTAATTTTATTTTCTGCATAATGAATGCATTGATATAGAGAAGGATCCAAAGGTATGTGAACACTGGGAATTTCTGTTCCCCTTCCCACTATAGACCCTTGTATCTACCCAAACCATTCATAAAATAAGGGGACCCTCTAGAGTAGGATTTGACATAAATGCAATAAGGTGTCAAACAAATAAAATAAGCTATTTCCCCCCTCCACACCTACATGATGTTCATGCAGAAATAGTTTCTGCTAGTGCGTTTTTTACTGTTAATCCCTATTAGACGTAAAAAGAGAAAATACATTTTGTTAGTTATTGGTCATTGATTTTAAAATTCTCTGCTAGGGCTGTCTCAACATGTAGTTACGGACTACAATCAAGTAGTTGGACTTCTGGAAGAAGGAATAGCAAACAGGTATTTTATTTCAAATTCCCAAAAACATATTGGCTCTGTTTTTTATATATTTATGTTGATTGTTCTAGGTATACTATTATCCAGCATTCCTCAGACAAAATTAATACTTGCAAGGACATAATCATCCTAGTTAATCTGTAGAAAAATATGAAGATGGTGCATGCCTTGATGGTATCAGAAAAATGGTATACATCTTGATAAAATAGTAAGAACAGTAGCTGAGGACAATTTTAAGTTTAAACTGATGTTTTGATATTACTAATATTCTTCTGTAGGTTCACTGAAAAACAAGTTAGAGTGATTTTAGCACTATTGAATTCTACAGAATACAAAATACTGTGCAAACATTTTGCGTAATGTCAGAAATATAATGTAGGCAACATAGCATGACAAAATCAGTCTCTGTATATCTAATTCAAAATGCGCCTTGTGAATGTAACAATATGTTTTTAAGATCTCGTAAAACCCCTCATTGTTTGTAGCTATTAAAGCAAAAGTATTTTTACAAACTGAAAACAGATATATTTGCATGTTAGTTTAAGAAACAAGCAAACATATCTAATCATAAAATGGAACAGGAAAGGATGATACAGGTAGTACATTAACCCAGATAGGGGCAACAAGAATCCTGTTTTCATTTTTGTTTTTTCATCAACTCTTGAATTTGCTAAAGAATGCAGTGTCTCATACTGCAGAAAAGAAAGTCTAAAGGAAGCCACAAAATATAAAAACGCTTCAAAGCACTCGCCAAATATATGAAGCAATAACTACATCCCTGAACCAAACACGCTCTGAAAAATAACTGCATAGTAGTTCTTTATATAAATAAATCAGTACTATGAGCCATTGAGATAATATAACTGAGGGTGTCACACAACAAAACAATGATCAAAGGTCATAAAACAATTCAGTGTTGTAAACTTTAATTTACTGTACTGAATAATATGGCTAATTTTCTCCATTGTTATTCACTATGGGAAATACTATAGTCTTTTAAGATTTTGTATGGATGCTCAGCATGACCCAGAGGTACCAGCACATGACTAGTACTGGTTCCAGGGTGTTCTAAGACACATGATGCAACCACTTTACTGGAGTTTGACAGACCTTGCTGAGTTCGACAGATTAATGTCTGGTCAGTGCCTATATGGGAGATTTCCAGGAACCTATGTACTCCGTCATGAACTCTGTAGAAGAAACGTAAATACTACGCCCAGCTGTTCGATGCTTTCACATATGGATCCAAGGAAAGATACAGAGCCATTCATAGCTGGTAGTGGAAGTGGATCCAAATCTTTGAACTTTGTCTTTTTTAACTTGATTCTTACACTTTTGCCTATTCGTTTGTATATCTTGTCTTTGTTTTGCTGTCCTTACAGAAAACCAAAACATTAAACTCTACTTTTTCTGTTTTTGTGTAGAATTACTGCAGTTACTCATGTTCATGATGCCAGCAGCAGATCCCATGCCATCTTCACTATTCAGTATACTCAGGTTAGTTCCATCTTCCATTGAAGCGTTTTTTGAACACTGATTGAAAACTTGGGTTGAATCGAAAGTACTATGAATGGAGCTCTACTCAAGGCATGAAGTTTTCACCCTTTAACTCCTACCACAGCTACCTTGGCCACCCAAAATGCTGATCTCCCCCCAGGGTTCAAGGGACCCCTGGGAACAGCACTAGCCCTGGTGTGAGAATCTGTATTGCGAGAAATCAGCAAAAATCACCCCTTTCTGTCAACAGGAAATGAATATCACCTCCAGTTTAATGTTCTATATCTTTAACTTTTTATATCAACTATTTTTATTTTTATGATATCCGAAAATACTTCTTAGACTAACACAGAGCGCATTCAGAGTATAACTCAGTTAAGCTAGATAGTAAGGTTAATTTTGCTCAATGTCACTGTCATGATCTGGCTGTGCCAGGAAGGCCTAGCAAGGCCTCAGAAGCCTGGTAGCAGTGGGAGTATGCCTGCCTACAATTCCCAAGAGCCCCTGGGCCATTTTGGCACACTTTTTGGTCAATAAGAACACAGGGGGCTGGTGCTATATAAGTCTGGGAGAAAAAAAAGCCTGTGTTCTTTCTCCCAGGGAGCAGGCCAGAGGAGGTTTCTGCTAGGGAGAGAGGCCCTCATCCAGATAGGGTGAGAAGATAGGCCTGGCAGATAGAGGGACAGTGAGTTCAGTTGCGCTAGGGCCTTTTGTTTATTTTACTTTCACCAAGCTATTGTTGCTAAGGCACCAATCTATTGTTTGCTTATTGTTTGATTAACTGACCTCCTTGTAAATAAATCCTTTTGTTTGTTGTTACTCTGCTGGGTCCTCACGCCTGTTTATTGACCAAGCTACAGAGGTCAGAAGGTTTGGGAGGGTACTCTGGGCCTTCCCAAGGGACCCTAAATCCCAGAGTGGTGGCAGCGTAAGGTGGTTCACCCCATCTGAGGCATGACAGTCACATATATTCTTGAATTATGTTCCAATGACAATGTCTGCTCCCCTTATTTTGTGTTTGCCTGCAAGTAAATTGGTTAGGTTGTTGTAGTTTCTTATTTAGCAAATCTTGTACTACTGCCTCTTAAAGTTACTGAAGGATCCAGAAAAAACAAAAATAATTCACAGATAATGTAGCTTAATTTGTTTGTGAGTTATACATTAATATCTGATTGTATTTTCCTCCAGGCTATATTAGAGAATAATCTACCCTCTGAAATTGCAAGCAAGATCAACTTAGTGGACCTTGCGGGCAGGTAATATTTTTCTTAGGACAGCATCCTATAAGTCAGTCATTACTAAATTTTCTATCTTCAGGGAACAATTTTCAGATTGCCTACATACATTGCAAAGCGTTCTGGGACAGCATGTAGCCATATATTCAGTTTCTTTTTTGAGACGTTCCCCAACCAACAGTTTGAAAAACACTGTCATAAGCAGTTATTTGCCATATTACAGATCATAGTTTTGTTCAAATTCAGCAGAACAAGGAAATTAAGCTTGGCTTGTCAATTGTATAGCCTTTGGAATACACATGTGAGGAAAACAAAGAGAAAAAGGTAGATTTTCTAAGAACAGTATCCTGCATGAAAAATGGTTTCAGTTGAATGGAATGAAGCAGTGTGCATAGTATTAAAATTTTGTTAATTTGATGCCTGTAAAATAACCTGAAAAATACTATTATGTATTGTGATTTCTGCTCATAGTGATTCAGCCAGTAAGGATTTCAGCTTAGAATAACATCTTTATTGAAGGCCAGAACAGACAGACAACACAAGCTCAACATGAGCCAAACACAAAACCCGCCCCAAAGATAACCAACAACCAATAGGCACGTGAAACTAGAATCCTTATTTTGCATTAACTATATACAAAGTAACATATTTACAGTGCAGTAATTGGACTTTATTGTACATTACGGATTGGATGTAGCCAGCAGAAAAACAGCCAATAGGAATGGCTTCAGGAGCCTAGGCTCCGACAGAAGCTCAGTCAGTACACAACACCCCTCCCAACTAAGCTTGGGACACCCCACTCCAATAATAGTCCCTAAGATAAGCTGGTGGATGGCGAGTCCTCTGGGACCTGCACAACTCCCTGGAAGTTCCAGACCCACTGACTGGAGTTCGAGTGACTGGTGTCTGAGCACTCGTAGCAGGTTCTGTCCTCTCGGCAGAAGAGCCCCTGTCACTCTCCGCAGCTTTGGCTTTACTCACTGGTGACGGCTGATCCGGGTAGACCTCGGCATGAGAGTCCCCGTGGTTCTCAGGTGCCACATTTGGCTCTGTCCCTGTGTCCGTGGTACCAGGGGAAAAGTCTCTGCTCGGCTCTGGCCATCACTGTCAGAGCTGGTCAATGTGCCTCCTGAAGATCTTGCCGGCAGCATTGGCCACTTTGTATGAGATCGGCCTAGTGGCCTCGATCATGGACGCGGGGAACCAGACTGACTCATCCCCTTAGTTCTTGGCATAGACGAGGTTGCCCAGCTGGAACTTTCTGGGCGACCCCAACACTTTCGGCTCCCTCTGGGCATCTGGAGCAAAATCAGGGTGGAGCCTATTCAGCAATGTAGTTAGCCGGCAGCCCATCCAAAGTTCCGCGGGGCTATGGCCTGTGGCGGCATGCGGAGTAATGTACTGCCAAAGCAAGAATTTGGTTAGGCACAAGTTCAAGTCCCCATAACCCAACTTGCACAGCGAGTCCTTGGCAGACCTCACCATCCGTTCTGCCTGCCCGTTGGTGGACAGATGGAATGGTGCTGACGTGACGGGCTGGATGGCATTATTGTCTAGGAACCTCTTGAACTTTTGTGAAGTGAATTGGGTACCGTTGTCGGATACGATGGTGTCTGATATCCCATGGGTTGCAAATAGGCGCTGTAAGGAGCGGATAATGACTGTGGAGGTCATTGCTGACACCAGGATGACTTCCAGCCATTTAGAATATGAGTCCATGATGATCAGGAAGGTGTGCCCCTGAAAAGGCCCAGTAAAATCTATATGGAGCTGCAACCACGGTTTGCGCATTGTCTCTTGGGAGTACACAGGGGCCTGTTGCATGTCAGGGTGAGATTCCTGGCAGGGCTGGCAAGTCCAGACCCATCTTTCAATGGCTAAGTCCATTCCCGGCCACCATACATAGCTTCGGACCAAGGCTTTCATTTTCACAATCCCTGGGTGCACCACATGAAGTGCCTCGAGCACCCGTTTCCATAGCCTGGGCAGAACAACAACTCTGCTCTCCCAGAGGAGGCAACCTTTGTGAATGGAGAGTTCATATTGGCGGGAGCTGTATGGATGGAACTCCGAGTCCATTCTGCTGGCCGGCCACCCCCTTCACACCCAGTTGAGGACCCTGGAGATTGTGGGGTCCTTGGTGGAGTGCGCTGCGATGTCCGATGCCAGGAGAGGCAGTTGAGGCAGGTCTTCTATTTGCATGACCTCCGTACACAGTAGAGGGGTCAGCGGCAGGACCCAGTAATGGCAGGCAACTGAGTACATCAGCGTGCCCAATGGTTTTGCCCAGCCTGTAGAACAGCTGGTAGTTGTAGGCTGACAGAAACCCTGACCAGCACAGCATCTGGGGGGACATGACCTGCGGGGTTTGTCGGTCAGGAGCGAAGAGGCTTAAAAGAGGTTTGTGGTTGGTTGCAATTTCTAAATGACTCCCATAAACGTAATCGTGATTTTTTTTAACACCCGTGACTAGGGCAAGGGCCTCTATAGTTCTTTTCTGCTTGCAACAAAGTCCTTGAAAAATAGGCGATGGAGGCCTCCTGCCCGTCTGGCATCCGGTGACAGGACTGCAACAACTCCATACAGTGAGGCATCGCAGGCGAGGATAAGCGGCTTGCGCTCATCAAAGTGTGTCAATACTGTGTTTGATGACAGGAGTTCCTTGACAGCAGTGAACGTGAGGGCGTGCATGCGGCCCCAGGTCCAAGGGCATTCTTCTCCAGCAATTGATGAAGCAGCTCCACTAGCGATGCCTTGTGTGGCAGGAACACATGATAAAAGTTCAAGAGCCCTAAGAATGCCTGTACCTCCTTTGAGCGAAGCGGCGTTGCACTGGTAATAGCTCGTACTTTGCTGTCTGTCAGATGGATGCCGTCAACATTGATTAGGAATCCTAAGAACTCTGCTCGCGGGACACCGAACTGGCACTTCTCTTTCTTTACTTTCAGCCCGGTGTCCTGGAGACATCGGAGAACTTCTCAAAGGCGGCCAGCGAGTTCAGAGGAGGATGTCCGCACGATGAGAACGTCATCGAAATACGGGATGACTCCTGAGATTGCTCTTAGCACTCCCTCCATAAGTCTTTGGAAGATACTGGAGGCCACACTGACCCTGAATTGTAGCCACTTTACCTTGAACGCTCCACAGTGTGTCACGATGGTCTGTGCTTCCGCAGTGGCGTCGTTCACAGGGAGCTGCTGATAGGCTTGCACTAGGCCAATTTTGGCAAAGGTCTTTCCTCCCGCCAGCGAGGCCAGGAGGTGGCTGACTACTGGCACCAGATACGCGTGTTGTTGTAGAGCCTTGTTTATTGTGCACTTGTAGTCAGTGCAGATGCAGACTGCCCCGTTGGCCTTGATGGGCATGACGATCGGTGTCTTCCAACATGCATGCTATATGGGCTTGAGGACTCCTTGTGCAATTAGGCACTCTATTTCCTCACTGATACGTGGTTTGAGTGCGAAGGGAACTCGATATGCCTTCAGGCAGGTTGGCAACACTGTTGAATCGAAGTCAAAGGAGACAGGTGGTCCAGTGTAGCACCCCAACGATTCATCTAATACGGCAGGAAACTCAGCACAAACAGCTTCAATGTTAGATTGGTTGACTTGTTGGACTCCAGTGATGTGGATGCCCAGTGCTTCAATCTAATCGAGTCCCAGTAAGCTAATGAGGCACCCCTTGACAATGACCAGATGGAGAGGGCCATGAAAGTCTTTGTAGCTGACCACGACTCGGCCAACTCCCGCCACTGGAACCTGACGACCCTGGAAGTCCGTCAGGATTAGATGGCATGGCTCGAGCTGTCGACTCTTCCCTTTGGGGCACACTTGGTTGAAGGTGTCCATGGAGACTATAGAGAACGCTGACCCGTACTTCCATCTCACACGGAGTCCCTTCAATGCAGACTGATGTGGATCTTCTCTTTGGTGTCCATCCTGGTGTTCAGGATGATGGTTCTGCTGGAACAGTTGGGCATTGAGTGGCATTCTTTAGGCCAGTGAAAACTTTTTACTGCCGGTCATCGAGGGCACAGAGACTGTGGTGGGGAGCTTCCCTTCTTGGTAGCTCTGCAGGCTTGTGCAATGTGGAATATCTTCTTTTGTGGATTCCCCCACAGCTGGCACATGGGGGACCACTATATGACTGCTGTTCTGACCGCTTACCCTGTGCTGCTTGGGTTCAGTGAATCTCGCCCTCTTCTTTGGAGTTGCTCTCGATGCTCTCGTGGTGGACTTGTTCTGCCTTCTTGGGAGTGCTGGGCTCCGCAACTCTCTCATTTCCTTAGTGGACTGGTCTGCTGCTTCTGCCGCGATGGCCTCCTTATAAGCCACTTTGAACTCGAGGTTCTTCTTTGCGAACAGCCATCTCCGCAGTTTTTTGTCCCATAGGCTGCACACTAGCCGGTCACAGGGGGCTTCTTCTAGATTGGCAAACTCTCAGAGCTGTGCTAACTTTCGCAATGCTGTGATAAACGTGGCAACTGTTTCTCCCAGAGCCTGGTCACGCTTATAGAAGGCGTGGCAGCATGCTATTTTTGACGGCTGCGGCAAGAAATGATCTTTTAGTTTTTCCTTGATAGTAGCAAGCAGCACCTCTTGCCGTGCTTCCAGTGCAATGAGAGCACAGGGAATTTTGAACGTTGAGTGGCCACAGACTGGCCCAGTTCGTGGTTCATGAACAAGTGGTTCGTGAAAGCTTGTTTCCATGAACTTCCATGAACTGGTCTACTGGTTCGTTTGGTTCGTTTTAAACAGCAATGCCCCTTTCCGTGCGGCTGCAATGTTCCTGGCCGGCCAGCCAAGCTGCACCCACAGTTTAAATGGCCATTTCCCCGCTGCTCCAAGCGCCCTGTTGTCTGAATGATCAGCTGCTTTTCAGAGATTTCCCCGACAAGCAGCTGATCCAGGGTTTTAAATGCCCCTTTCCCTGCCGCTGCTAAGCGGCCAGAAAGGGGCGTTTAAAACCCACAAACCACAAACTGGTTCGTGAACTTGCCCCAGTTTGTGGGAGTTTGTGGTTCCTGGTTCGTGAAAACGCCATGAACCACATGGTTCGGGTTTTTTCGCGGTTCATGCCCATATCTAATCCCAACATAGCAGGTGAAGTAGCTCTGAGCTTTTTCTATGAGTTCATTTGTATTCAGCTGAGAGTTCCATCTTATGCATTCCTTCTATGTACTAACCTCACATCGTGAGTTTTTGTAGAGAGGGGTTTTTCAGAAACAGCCCCGTAACTGGGGAATTACTTCCCTATGCTTGCCAAAACCTAAGCTCGGGCATTTTCTGGGCCTTACTTTGGAGAGAATAGTTTTCAGTGCTGGGAAAGCCTAACTAGTATTTTAGCCTTTTGAAAGCTGGTTGAGGTTTGTTTTGTTTTGTTGCAATCGTTTTCAAGTTTAAGTTTAATTGTGGTAATCGTACTCAGGTCTGGTTACTGATATACCTCTTCCTTGTGTTTCAGTGAAAGAGCTGATCCCAGTTACTGCAAAGATCGGATTACAGAAGGTGCCAACATTAACAAATCATTGGTTACTCTTGGAATTGTCATCTCTACCTTAGGTATAAATAATGTACCTTTTGTTTTAACAATAGCTGTACACAATTCTGCAATACAAATTACCATGCTGCATTGTTGTGTGGTCTATCATGACACAAGTTGCTGTCTTTATAAGTAAATGCCTGTGCAATTCATGGAATTCCCATTCTACCTGCTAGTGCCTGATCACTATTCCTGGTGAAATATTTTCTGAGAGACAAGACATTGTAGTTTTAATGTTAGGAATATGCTGTATACTGAGAAGATGCAAGAATTAGTTCAGGCTTCCTTGCTATAATTGAGTGATGGCTCTCTGTTTATTATGTCATAACTATTTGTGTTTCCTCCTCCTCCCTGTTCTTAGCACAAAATTCTCAGGTGATCAGCAGTTGCCAGAGTATAAACAGCATAGCCAGCGATGTGGATAGCAGCCACTCAAGCAGTCAATGTGGAGCCAGTGTCAGTAGTCCGAGGCGTCAGGCTTACATTCCATATCGTGACTCCATCCTCACTTGGCTTCTGAAGGATAGTTTGGGTGGTAATTCCAAGACAATTATGATTGCAAGTAAGTTCCAGGTGCTATGTTATTGTTTGTGGTCAGAAGATGTGAATGGCCTAGACACATGTCAGTGTGAATATGGCTTGCTTTCTAATCCAAGCCCAAGTCTACCCTGAAATGGTGGTGGAGAGTGCCCTCAAGTCAGAGTTGATTTATGGCTTTCATGGCAAGAGACTAACAGAGGTGGTTTGCCATTGCCTGCAATCCTGGCCTTTGTTGGAAGTCTCCCATCCAATTATTAAGTAAGGCTGACCCTGCTTAGCTTCTGAGATCTGATGGGATCAGGCTCACCTGGGCTATCTAGGCCAGGGCCTACCCTGAAATAGCCTGGGTGTAAAAGAGAAAACCCTTCATTTCTCATTCTTAAGCAGAAAGAGCTGCTGGCTTAAATCCTAGACCCAGCTTGTCTGAGGAATAAAAACTGTAGTGTGCTTTGAATTTATTTGTAAAGCATTTTTAAATCTCCTTAAATAACTTATTTTTTTCTCTGCAGCAATATCTCCTGCAAGTTCTTGCTATAATGAGACCATGAATACCTTACGATATGCCTCAAATGCCAAAAACATTATTAACAAACCCCGGGTGAATGAGGTTAGTCATCTTACTGTTGTTTTAGCTCTTCTTACCAAGGGTGTTTGTCCATATATCAGGTTATGCTGAGTGTCACTTATAAAAACATACACACATAAACATCAGTTAATCCCTAAGAGATATTTTTGCCTTATTTATGTGCATTTTAAATTCTTTAGTAGTTGCATATTGTTAGTTCTTTTGCATACTGTTAGTTCTAATCCTTTATACTATAGTGAATTATTATAATCGATTTTATCCTGTTCTCATAGCATTTGCTGGCACATGAGGCAGAGAGGGGCAATTTTACTTGCTTTCCCCTCTTCAATACAGCTGCATTTATTACATAACATTTCATCTGCACATGTTTCTCAACCCTCAGCATTGCCATTTCACGACTGACAGGCGGCTGTTGGAGAAGGGGGCATGTGGATAAGATCTCCCTGGTTTGAGGCTGCAGAGAATCCAGTCTAATATATTCACTTAATGTGCCAAGTAGTTGTCATGGACTGGACTCTAAGACAGAAGGTAGAGATTTAGTGTACATACTCCTGTATACAAGGTGAAATATGAATGTAGCATAAAAACGTTGATTTTTCTGGAACTGACAGAATATAATATATGGTTTAATTACTAACTAAGTCTTGGATCCAGACTAAATTATCTGTTAGTGTAGTGGAACTTTCCTGCCTCCCTCTTCCCACTGATTTCCACCAAATGTCTCTCCTTGGACCATGAAGAATGAAATGAGGAGACAAGGAAATCAGTAGAAATTGCCAGTTTAATCTGGATCTAACCCTATTTATTTCATACAAGATAGCATCCAGTATATTTATTGTAGTATAATCAGTATGAAGTGTATTGCTTTCATACCTCTTCAGGTGTCCATTTAATAAAAGAAAAGTGCTTGTCCTCTTCTTTTTCAGGATGCAAATGTGAAGCTGATTAGAGAACTGAGGGAAGAAATTGACCGACTAAAAGCTATGCTGATGAGCTTTGAGCTGGTTTGTACAAATATTTAAATATAACCAAAATTAGCAATTAATTGGATCTGTATATAAGAATCATATAAATCTCTTCTAATTCCTTAAGCACTTCACTCAGAGCATACATTCTAGAAATACCAAGTATGAAACATTAATATTATTTTAGTAATCATTAATAACAATCATTATTTTATTGTAGATCAAAATAGTGAATCTGTTGATTTTTATAAAAGTAGATTGTCTTTGGAATACTTTTTTTTGTGAACCCTATATGCAGAGCTGCATTGTGGAAGCAAATTTTAGCCAAGTTTTGCTCTAGAAGAAGATATTTTCATGACAGTAATGGCCTCTCTCAGTGGTGTGATCCTATGCAAAGAAACCAACTGGGGTTATTCTGCATAGGATTGCACTATAAAGAGGTGAGATGTCACAACTATCACTCAGTTTTCAAAGAAATTAGCAAAATAATAACATATCAAGTGTCATTGGGCTGCTGAGGAGGTGAAAAAGTCATACTTTTTGGGCAAAAATCCTTCCATCCATAGGAATGATGCAATTGATCCAAGCCACAGAATGTACAATTGTTTTTTTAAACTGTTCTCTTACTCTTTCTAGTGTATTAGTAACAGTCACAAGGAATCCTGCTAATTGTTGAGGCTCTTATATTTCTTCTCTGACAGTACAGTATCCATTTATATCCATGCCTCAATAATATTCTGTTTTGTGTAATCTTCCAACAGAAATATGGATCTGAAGTGTATTTTTGCATTCCTGGTGTTACGTGACATTGTAGTAAATATGCTAAAACTCAGGCAAACCTTCACATGGAATTTTACAGACTTGATACAGATAGAAAAAAATCCTGGTGGGAGATAGTTTCCTCTCAAGATCTGTGTGATAATTCTAAAGTAGCAGCAGGTGATAATTCTAAAGTAGACTGCTGCAGCAAAAATAAACAGAGCTCTTGTAGCACTTTAAAGATGTAACCCATTTTTACTCTAGCTAGTTTAAGCTTTCATGGATTAGAGCTCTCTTTTTCAGATGAAGTGGATGAAATTGGCTGTAGTCCACAAAAACTTGAGCTGGAATAAAAACATGTTAGTTCCCTGGTAATTCAGGTTTGGGCATTCATGTATTTGGGTTGAAATTCAGAGGGTCTTTTTCAAAATTCTCATCCACTGCAGTTGGAAATATTTTAAGAATAGGTTTGGAATGCCAGATACAGTTCCTGATATGCTCCTATATTTTCTCCTTGTTTCATCTTCCCTTCCTAAAGTTAGATAATTTCTCTGCATTTTGAATAGATAAATGGTACAGAGTTATCTTCCAATTTTGTTTGTACAGAGAAATTTTAGTCCATCTTGGAGTGATGATAAAGATGGAAATTTGACAGAGTTAGTTCTTCAGAATGAAATTAAGGTTTGTACACTTTGTCATTTCCCCCATATTATGTGGAGATTTTTTTAACAATCTGTATAAATTCTTACTTTATATAAAAGCATGTGTATCATGGCAAATGCACATCTTTCATCCCCATGGATGAACTTGCATGGAGAAAATTATGTCTCACCTGGTGCCACTGTAAGGCACAAGTGGTCTCAACTGGGACACTAGTAGTAGGGATTGGGCACTTTACATCCTGCACCCTATGGCAGATGGCATTTGGAAAGGAATTGACTTGGATATGCTGCCACACCAGTAATACAAATGACTGTGGTTAGTAGTACCAGAATTGGGCGATACAAGGAGTCAACTGGGTCCCAATGTGTCCCTGTGAAACTGCTGAATCCACTTAGCACTGAATCCATTCATTGCTTAGGCACAGAGCAAGCTGCTTGATCCTCTGCCTGACCACCTGCTTTTCTGCCTGTTCAGTTGTTATGCAGCCAGCCTTTCACCTCTGTGTTGGAAGCTCAACCAGTGATCACACTAAGGAGTACCCTTTTCTGGCAGCAATAATAGTAATTTGCATCCTTTTTAAATTTCCACTTGCATGCAGTAAAATGAGTTCATATAATGCAGTTAATATAAGCACTGTTTTTTTTCCTGTGTGCCATCCTCAAAGATTGAGCAGCTGACCAAAGACTGGACAAATAAGTGGATTAACAGGAAAGCTATCATGGAAGAATACAGTGTGGATATCAACAAGAAAAAATCTGGAGTGACAATTGACTCCAATTTACCTCACTTAATGACCCTGGATGAAGATATCCTTAGTACTGGAGTTGTGCTCTATCATCTCAGGGTGAGATGGAATCCAAATATTTGTTTTTTATTTGCAAGCGTATCAGCTCTAATTACCTTAAAAGAGAGAAAATATTGAGCTGGCATTTAAGCTTCACTGGCTTAATATAAGTACTGCAGACAGCAATCATGTTATGTGATAAAAAGATTCTGGACTGTGAAATGAAAAGAAAACTTAGGTTGAAAGATAATTAGGAATCTATTACTCCATCAAGTGGCACTTCTAATTTTGCACCCCATACTTTATGTGTATTCATATTTCTGATAAACGAAAAAGGGGGGTTATTATTTGGACTTAATGATAGCAAATAGATCTCATTTTTTAATGCAGAAAGAGAAGAAATTCATATTATGAGCCTGTGTGGCACAGTGGTTAGAATTTTGGACTAGAGTTTTGGACTAGGACAAGCCCCAAGGTCAAATCACCCCATTTTAGTTATTGATATTGGACCAGTCTCTCAGCCCAACCTACTTCACAGGGATGTTGTATGGATAAAACAAAAGGGAGAACCATGTATGGTTGAGCTTGTGAAGAAAGAGTGGGATTAAAGAGCTTATCTGTTTTGAGAAAGATAAGAAAATAGATATTCCTGTTGTAATAAACAGGAAACTAAAGACTGAAGACAGTATATTTAAATATTTATCGTGGCTTTACTATAACATTAGACTCTTCAATGGTTTGGTATTATGCAGAATTGAAAACCATGAGTTACGATTGTATCATATTGTAGTTTTTTAATCCTACACATTCATTTTTACTAGTCATCAGAAAGCATTTTGAAGGGCTAGAAGGCAATAATAATATGATTGAATTTTTAAAAGTATATCAGTGATTATATGGAAAAGAGAGTATTTCTGGGACCAGCTTAAGGGTGAGGGGTGAAGGGCCATGGCAACAAATGGACAGGAGGCCACAGGTGGAGTAGAAAATGCACAAATTTATTGGTTACAGTGATAGGAGCACTGGCTCAGCATAGGGCGCAGATCTCATCATCGGCTGACCCACCTGCCAGCTGATGTCCCCCTCACCCCTTCAGCCTGCCTGCTGAACTGCAGGATGACAGTTAGTGGGATCCACATGGGCGCTCCACCCCAAGTTCCCTTGTGGGGCTTCCCAGCTATGGAGGAAACAGTGCATTCAGGCCCTGTTCCCCCCCCCAAAGGATCCATGTCCAATGCCAAAACCGCAACCCCTAAAGTTGTGACAGCAGCAATTGAAAGTACAGAAAATAACCCCCAACAAACCCATGTAGGTACAGTGAAAGCCCATTTTCCCACACAAGTCTACATGGCCTTCATTCTAGAAGAGGGGAGGCCAGATGGGATGCAAGTAGGGGTGTGCACCCTAAAAATATTTGGCTTCGGAAAAAACCCTGAAATCCGAAGCGGCATGCCGCTTTGGATTCGGGTTTCTAAGTCGCTTCGGTATGCTCCATAAAGATTTGGAGCATACTGAAGTGACGGGGAAGGGGGGAGGCCACCCCCACCCTTAAACTCCCACCCCACCCTTTAACCCCATCCCCTACCCCTACCCTACTTACTTGGTCAGGCTCCAGCCACCAATGCTGCGCTGGCCAGCTGGCCTGTGGAGAAGGCCATCTCTGCCGCCGCCATGGTTGGTGTGGCTGGCCGGTGGACAGGGTCTTCCCTGCTGCCGCCATAGCCGTCGCAGCTGGCCAACAGAGAGGGCCTTCCCTGCCACTGCTGCGGCTGGCCGCTTGCGACAGGACCCTTTAAACTTAACCCCCGAAGCTTCCCAAAGCATTACAAATGCTTCGGGAAGCTTTGTTTCGGTATTTCAGAATTGGGGCCAGCATGCACTGAATTCGAAGCTTTCCGAATCGAGCCCGATTTGGGTTTTTTACCCGAATCGGATACCCAAAGTGCACATCCCTAGATGCAAGTCAGAACCCAACTGCTGCTGAAGCCCAGCTGGCCCTTATTTTGTAACTTGCCGGCAAATCTGACTGGAGACTGCGTCTCCCAGGTACAATGGCCATAGCCTACCCTTGAGCCCCAGCCCGTCTTGCACTGATTGGCCAGCTGGGAATTTGAATTGTGGCTTGCCATGCCAGCTGCCAGAGTGGCCTGCAAGGCTGGCCAGGAAGACAGATGGTGGCCATGCCATCCCCCTTGCTATGTGGCCCACAAACATTGGCCACAGTTAAGTTCTGGGGCCAGAGTCTTTGTAGAATTTTTCTTCAAGTTTTCCATATTAGGCCTTTTAAAAAAAAAATCACAAGCCTTGATATTTCTGTGTGCAAAATACGCTGTGCTTTATTTATAAGTATACTATAAACATCTCTTCCATAAAATTGTAGCCATCTGTGGTCAAGAGGGCTGGGCCTAGGGAAAAAATACGCTGCATTCAGATGTCATGAACAAACAAACAGTGGTTTGTTCATTAAGAAAATAAGCCTGGAAAGTTCTTTGGCTTGAACACACTCTTTTCTCTTAAGGTCCTGTGTGAGATCTAGTTTAGAACTAACTTTAATTTGTTGTGACATTCAAATTGGGTGTTTTTATGAAGAGCAGTTTGTTTCTGGTCCAAAAACCAGGATTCCAAACTATGGTGAAATCCTGGTGTTGAGTACTGGTTTGTAGGCAAGTAGCAAACTGAATAAGGGAAGGAGGGGAAGAGTATGCCCGCTCAACTCCCTGGCTACTTATTGTCACAAAGAAATGTTGGTTTGTTCATGCGGGTCTGATTGCAGCCACATCCTCTTTAGAAACTTGAAAATTTATATTTTTATTGCAAAAGAAATAAGGCACAATTTGCCAAATACTTCATGTATAGTTCTCATCTTTGTAGTGGTATTTGTACAGTTTATTTTTATTTATTATTTATTTTATTATATTTTTAATCCGCTCTCCTTGGGTGTGTTCAGAGTGGAGCACAACATAATAATGTATATAAAAAGATAAAAACAATGGTAGCAATTCCATTATATACATAGTACAGCACACATAATGCATCCCCATTTTTCTAAACAGCAGGGGCTAGATCCATTGCAAAATTTCCACTTATTCTACAGCCCTTGCGCAAGTGTAAACTTAAGAAAAAGATCACAGAAGCCATTTGAGCTAAGTCAAACTTACTGTGTCCCCACTTGTGTTTTTACCTGTGCAAGATATTGCGCAAGTAGTTTCAGGACACTGTAACATATAGGGAGAAAAGCGCTAGATCTTGTGCAAATAGAACTGCGTTTAGTCTGTTTATATTTCCTCCTGTACATCACTGGATCCATACCATGGCCAATATGTAGGTAAGGGCATCGTGAGAGAGAGTAGCCCCCATTGAACTCAGATAGGCATTCTTCCATTTAAGCATTGGTAGGATTCAACTGCCAAGTTTAACAACTACCTACAGCTAGCTACTTGGAAGAGGAGACATAACTAAAGAATTATTTAAGCTGGGAGTAAGAAATGCCTTTTTGCCCAACACTAGTGACGTCTGTGTTTTGTTAACAATATGTTCATTTTAAAGAATTTATTTGTAGATGCAGGTATAATCTACTTCTTTTTGATACATAGTTTACCTTCTATGCAGGAGGGAAGGCAGTATGATATAGCCCAATCTCATCAGATCTCGGAAGCTAAGCAGGGTCAGTACTTGGATGTGAGACCACCAAGGGAGACTCTGCAGAGGGAGGCAATGGCAAACCACTTCTGCTTTTTACTTCCCTTGCAGACTCCACTAAGGGTTGCCATATGTCAGTTGTGACTGGACGACACTTTACACACATACCTCTTATGCAAATATACTTGGAAGTAAATCATAGTGGGGCTTATTCTTAAGTAAATGTGCATTATAGAATTTTAATCATAAGCATGTGGCAGTGCAATCCTATGCCAAGTTACTCCAGTCTAAGCCTCCAGTCTAAGGACTGGAGTATGCCAAATTACTCCAGTCTAAGCCCCCCCTGAAATCAGTGGGCTTAGACTGGAGTAACTTGGCTTATGAACCGGGAAAAAAACGGGGGAAAAACAAACTGTGCGGTTTGTGGTTCATGGCGTTTCACGAACCACAAACTTTCACAAACTTGCCCCAGTTCACAAACCAATTCGTGGTTCGTGGGGTTTAAATGCCCATTTCTGTGCCGCTTCGCAGTGGCACGGAAAGGGGCATTTAAACCTGTGTATCAGCTGCTTGTCGGGGTTAAATGCCTGGTCCTGGTTTAAATGGGCATTTCCCCACAGCTCGCAGCGGTGGCGAAATGGCCATTTAAACAGCGGGTGGGTCTTGGCTGGCCAGCCAGGAGTTCTGGCTGGCCAGCCAAGCCTTGTCCTGGTTTAAATGGACATTTCCCCATCGCTTGGATGAACACAAAGGTCAACATTTCCTAATGGCCTGGTGATCTTGTCTCCCAAAATACAGTATTGCGGGAGTATGCAAATTGGGTAACAAGGTTTCTTAGTGGGAATTTGCATCCAGTTTGCTGGTAGTGTTCACAAGAATGCTTAAAAAATATTTAATCATGTTTTAATTGCCAAAACAAGCCTTTCTAAGGATGTTGGTGTTTTAACTTCTTTGTTGCACTGTTAATGTTATGTTCTTTTAATCTTAAAATTTGTGGCATATACAGGTCATCACGATTGAATGAGATTTGTGTGTGTTTGGGATTGGTGCAAAGAAGCTATATTTTCCTAAATAAAATATATTTCCTCAGGTGTCCCACTGAAAGCCAAGCCTTGTCCAAAAATGCTTATTATTTTTTTTAGCTTGCCTGGACCACAAGATGTCCATCTTGGCAGGGTAAGATCTCTCACACCGTAGAAAGAATGACTGGCATAGTAGAAGAGTTACTTTCTGCTCTATTCTCTTTCTCACAATACCTTCTAAAGATGCCTTTATGAGGAAGGAGGCTTTGTTTGCATGTCCAACAACAGTACTCTCATTAAGTCCTCATAAGTCTATCTCACGTACTATGCACTAACAACTTTGTCTCCTCTTTCTTTGCTTCTAGATCCTGCGTTTTCTTATCTTTATGCTTTGGCTTTTTTAGATTCAGGTGTTTGTTACTTTCATCTGAAGAGCAAGAAGGTAAAATATTGATGGGTTTATTTACATAGTACCTTGTCAACTTGCTTGAATGGCAAAGGAAAGGAAACTAGCTTCTGAGCATATTATCTGAATTGTGCATTGATCCTTCTGCTCTTCTTACCTAGGATTATAGTATCTGCTGTAATAGGCATTTTTTTAGATCTGTAAGGAAGAAAGGACATGTTCTTTTAGAACAATGCTCATGTAACCCTTGAATTTACAGAAACTTTTTAAAATATTTTTTTAAATACTGTGTTTTGTTGGTTATGATGACATGTTACATTATTATTAAGTCCATTCCAGTAGAGGAGTAGTGATAGAAAGCCTTTTTAAAAAATTAACATAAAAAGATTATTCCAGTTACAATTATATAATAAACCATGAGCAGATCCAAAATTCCTCATGTTAAGGTCAAAGAGTTACCAAAAAAGATTAACAATATTAACATTATTTGTATTAGAAATTTTATTTGTATACCTGAAGTCAGATCAGTAATTATAAACAGATACATGCCTAACTAAAATATATATGTTATGAAAATCTGATCATATAGTCAGTTGCATTATTCCATTATGTTTCCTTGAGATTGAAAAGAAAAATCTGAATTTACTTCACTTCCACTAATCCGTGGCTTTCTGATACACATTAATTTTTCCATCTCAACAATTCATCATCTTTTTGGTATGCAGTCATCAATACATTTATGATAAATATATTTTAGATAGACCAGGTAAAAGGCACAATATAATTTCTTTTATATATTTCCTGATTCCTTATTTCATAAACAAAATTTATAAACATATTCCAATATTTAAAAACTCTGGGGCATGACTCTCATGTGAGTCCAAAGTCTGTAGCTACTCTGGTATATTTCCAACAGGTATACACATAAAAGCTATATATCTTATTTAGTCTCTGGGAGGTAAGATACTATCTATAAATGATGTTAATTGCACTTCCCCTGGGTTTAAACAATGCAGAACAATTTAAAGCTGCTTTTCCATTCTTCCACTTTAATCTGTTGGTCAATAGCTCTCTAACATTATATTTTGCATTGATCTTCTTAATCACAGGCAAATTCTAGTAAGGTATTATATATGTGGAACATAGTTTCTTTCAGTTTTTCTTCTACTAACCATCTTTCAAGTTTTGATAGTTCATTATATGCCAGTTTAGAAAGCTTCTTAAGGAAAATATCCTATTCAGGTTGTTGTTACTGCAGAATTGGTAGGAATGTGTGCCCTTTTTATGTGCACATTTTGTGAAATATTATTATTTGAACATCTCAGTGTCCTGACCAAAACAGCATCATTTTTCTGATGACATAGTCATATTTTTTCCATTTAGGAATGCAGTTCCCCTAATCACAAGCAAATTGGCAGCTAGCCAGAAGTTATATGCCAAAAAGTAACACAAGTTGTAATTCACACTGACAGCAGATAAAGTGGTAAAACTGACTGTGGAATGTACCACTTCAGACTGCCAGTTGAGACCCCATGATTGAATGTTTGCTAGTTTTGTATTTATTTCGTGGTCAAATATGCAATCATGCCATCTCTCATACAGGGCCTGAAACAGTATGGTCTAGGTACAGTGTTATGACTTGCTGTTTGGGTGAACTAGGTTCAAATGTTTGGTAGTATGGGCTGGCCAGGGCAGACAGAAAAGAAGGGGGGAAAAAATAAAGTTCCAAGATCCTACAGTAAATGTAGGCAATGTTATAAATGATTTCACTTATTTTAAATTAATGTAGGATATCCCTTTAGAAGTTTCAGCTGGGATGTTAAAGGGTTATACCAATAGCCTTTACCTTCCCTAGTTTCCTGTTTGGTGAGCATGTTAACATTAGTATTTTTGCTATGTTTAAGTAACTGTGTTATTCCCCTTTTCCTTCACTTCTGCTCTTGCAATTATAGATTTTTCATTCTACATGATGTTTAGCCTGGAAATTGCTTTGGGCAGGGATTATTTTTTTCAATAGTTGTGTTTGGAAATCAGAACTGTCTACTGTATTTATAGGCAAATGATATATTTGAATAGATGATAACAACTGTCCATTTTGCCGTTCAGTTTGCTTAATAAATTCCATTGATTGCATGTGGAACAAACTGTGCTTTATGTATTGGACTGCAGCCCGGAGCTGTATGTATACACATACACATAGAGCATGCTGACCTTTAAAAGACATTTTAAATAAGAAATGTCATCTCCTTTTGTATTGAAATAATAAAAGCATAATAGAACTGAAATAATAAAAGTATAATAGATTGGATAGTCCATTCTTTTGCTAATATTGTTGTAATGCTTTTGGACCAAAATATATACATTATATCAGATGTATGTCTCATTATTTGTTTGTTCATATCCAGTTTATAACCAGCAATTTGCAAAAAATGTCTTGAAAGTAGCTCGCAATAACACCAGATCAGAGGTGTGGAGTTTGGTTCGAAATTTGGATTAAAATACTGAATTGTGGCTGATTTGGTAAAATCTGGGTATTCCATGTCAAAAACCAGGTATACATTTTTACCAATTTTTCAAAAAAAAAAAAAAGGTGAAATTTGACCATTGTTTTCTATGGGAAAATCACTCTGGGGGCTATCCGGTGGAATGGAGGATTCATTTTTCAACCAAACTTAATGAAATTTGGAGGGAACCTACTCCAGACTGTCCTCTAAAGATGCCCTCCCCCTCAAGTTTCATGAAGATCTGACACTAGGGGCCAGGAAATTATGCTCCAAGGGCAAAAACCTTTCCACCTATGGAAGAGCTCCAGTGGATCCAAGCTCATATTTGTGAGAGTACATCAGTTGACAACAGGTTCAAAAATAACTTAATTCAGTGTGGTGCTATCATTTTTTAGGAAGGAACAACCAAAATTGGAAGAAGTGATTCAAACCAGGAGCAGGATATTGGTAAGATATATGAGTTAATTAAAGAAAGCAGTGTTATTAGCAAAAGGAGCTATCTGTTTTCCTTGGAGGAAGACATAGAAGGCTAGCCACAGTGTGGGAATCAGGATTGTTGAAGCAATACACCGAAGTAATGGGGGAGCAGGGGGAGATGGTTGCAGAGGATTCAGTTGGAGCCTGGGACTCCAGGCCTTTGCTTACCTTTAAGGGGCGCATTGCCCTTGCACCTCCCCTCCCTTGGAGAAGCAGGGTCTTCTCTACTTTGTGTCTGTGTCCTGAGATGAAATAACCTGTAAAGGTTCTGAGCAGAACAGTGCTAGGCAACTGATCCCTTGGCTGCTTGTGCTACGTGCCTCCATGTTGCGCAAAGTCCTTTTCTGAGGTTCTCACTACCAGAGTCCACCAAACTGTGCATAGTATGGGCCTAAGTAATATAGCCCTATGTCACATGGCCTATTATGTGTACTATGGGTGTCCTGGCTAGGTTTTACATAGTAATATATAGTCAAGAACAAATATGGTCAAAATTGGAAGAACTAAATTCTGCTTACAATGGAGGAATGGCTGACAAAGATGATAGAATTGGCTAAGATGGCAAAGCTTACTTCACTGATCAGAAAAAAGTCCATGTTCATTTGCTGATAAATGGAAACCCTTCATAGACTATTTATATGAACTAGAAACAATGATTTGATGATTTATGGGTTAAGGGCTTTTGACAGAAAATGAGGGCAGGAGTTCAAGGATTTTCCCAGTAGTGGAAATAATATCTGGTAGGAGAGTTTGGGTGTATCTCAGGAGTTGTTCAACCAGGATGAGCACTAAAAGGAAGTATATCATACTGCAAGAGCTTGCAAATGGAAAACTGTCCTTCTTCAGGGATCTCTGACTCTCAAAAGTTTACACTCTGAAAATCCTGTTGGTCTCTAAGGTGCTACCAGACGCAAATCCTGTTATCCTGTACTGAATTACTCATGTCTAAAAGGAAAACTGGATGTTATTGCATCCATGAGTCTGACCTGTGGGTGCCAGAAGATCTTGTGGTCTCTCCCCCACCTTCAAATTCCAAAACAGCTGTTTCAGCATTTGAAAAGGCATGAGAGAGGAACAAGATTGCCTGGTCCCACTGTACTGCAGGCCTCACAGCATTTTCAAATGGTTGAATTCAGCTGTAAAATGTCATCAGCATCAATGGGTCAGACTCAAGGGCGCCGTAACATCTAGTCTGCCCCTAAGTCCATCTTGTTGATCCTTTTGAGGGCAGATAGGATACAAATTTTGTTAAATATATTAAGAAAAGCTCATTGAAATCGCCTCGAATATCTCTCCATAGAATTGCACTATAAATCTTTTGTGCTTGAAGAATAGTATCTCTGTGTTGGTTAGACTGTTATCCTTAGAGCAAGGCTTGCATTGTTGGTGAGCCGCATAGATTATTTTAAGTGCTGTTTCAGTAAACGTATATCATCATTTGTAGTTCTGGGTATTTGCAGGAGAGTTTTGTACCAAGATAATGATAAAGCTTTAAATTAACCTTTATTAAATTACCAGTATAAATAAATTTTAAATTAACCAGTATAAAGAAATCCATACATTTGCAGTTTTACAGGGCCAAGGGATTGAAAAGGACCATTGCATTATAGAAAACCAGCATGGAGTTGTGACTCTGCAGCCTCTTCAAGGCTCCTACTGCATTGTGAATGGCTGTGAAGTCACAGATTCCTTTCGTTTGTCACAGGGTAAGTCCTCTACTTCTGCTTTTATAGACCTCTGCTATCAGCAAAACTTGGTATATAAAAATAAAATGTAGGAATAAATATTTGCTGTAATATCATTTATGTAATGTAATTATAAAGTGCTTTGAAACATGAAACACCTTCATCCTAGTTATTTATTCTCAGAAGTAAATCTTGGATATTTCAATGGGATTTTTGAGTCAACATGGCTGAGATTGGACTGGGAATAATTTATTGTTATAGTAACTTGTGGGTGAAACAATTGCTAATCCTGTTTTACTGAGGGAAAAAGAACAAATACTGTCTTACCTAAGGCCACCTTGCAAGGTGGTACCTGAACTGGGACTTGAAGCCAAATCCTGCTGGTCCAAGCAGAGTCTGTCTTCTAAACCACATCCACATGTTGTCATGAGCTGGGTTGGGCTGGTACCAGTGGTGCCACCAGGCATGGGGGCATGGTGGGCAAATGCTCTTTATCTTTGGAAGAGTAGTTGAGGTCCCGTCCAAAGTCAAGGCACAGGGTCCAATCAGTCAGGAATATGGTCCAAAGGCAAGTCTGTACAGCAAGGTCAGGAGGTCCAGAGGTCAGTTACCGGTAAGTCCAAAGATATGACGAGGGCAAGGCCAACATGGTCCAGCAGTCAAGGCAAGGCTCCAGGTAGTGGTCACGACATCAGGGATACTGACTTGTTGCTTCCATGCCCCACAGTTCTCCTGGGCTGGGCTGTATACCCATGTTGATCCAATCTTTTATTACTTTGTTGTTCCTTAAAACGTAGCTTTAGTCACAATATTTGATGTTCTTCATTTAAACATACTATGTTTTATTGGTGCTGAAATTTTTCATCCTATTAAATTTTTTGTTTTGCAAAATTTGAAAATTTCAGTTAATGTCAAACTGGGATTTGAAACTTTCAGTTGAAGAATACTTCAAGAATCATTTAGTCCAGGGCTCATTTGGAGGCGGAATGCACAGGAACGGTGTTCCGGTAGATCTGAAAAGAGGTCACGTGGGTTTTGGCCCCACCCACGTGATTCCTTTTCTTTCGAGTGCAAGCCGAGTGGGGCTGGGCTTCAAAGGAACGTAAGCTGCTTGGATTCATTCTGCTCTGCTGCTTTACTTTCATTTGTGACTCGTGAGGGGGTGGGCGGGGAGAGAGAGGAAAATGAGTGAATGGGTGCAAGCCAAGTGGGGCTGAGCTTCAAAGGAACTTAAGCTGCTTGGACTCATTCTGCTTTGCTGCTTTACTTTCATTTATGACTCGTGGGGGTGGGGGGGAGAGAGAGAGAGAAAATGAGTGAATGAGTGCAAGCCGAGTGGTGCTGGGCTCCAAAGGAATGTAAGCTGCTTGGATTCATTCTGCTCTGCTGCTTTACTTTCATTTGTGACTCATGAGGGTGGGGGGGAGAGAGAGAGAGAAAATGAGTGAATGAGTGCAAGCCGAGTGGTGCTGGGCTCCAAAGGAACATAAGCTGCTTGGATTCATTCTGCTCTGCTGCTTTACTTTCATTTGTGACTTGTGAGGGCGGGGGAGAGAGAGAGAGAAAATGAGTGAATGAGTGCAATCCGAGTGGTGCTGGGCTCCAAAGGAACGTAAGCTGCTTGGTTTCATTCTGCTCTGCTGCTTTACTTTCATTTGTGACTCGTGAGAGGGGGGAGGGAGAGAGAGAGAGAAAATGAGTGAATGAATGCAAGCCAAGTGGTGCTGGGCTTGCTGGGCTCCAAAGGAACATAAGCTGCTTGGATTCATTCTTACTTGTGAGAGAGAGAGAGAGAGAGAGACAGAGAGAGAGAGAGAGAGAGAGTGCATGGGTGCAAACAGGGCGGGCTCTCCAGAGGAGGGTAAGCTGCTTTGAGTTCATTCTGCTTTAAGGAAATACCTGGAGATTTTTGCAGAAAGGGGCCTGAGGGGTGGATGTTGCCTTCTGACACACTTCCGGTGATGTCAGGGGGTGTGACATATGCTAATGAGATATGCTAATGAGTTCCTGCAGTTCTTTTTCTAGGAAATGACCCCTGATTTAGTCTATAGCAAAAATCATGTTCAGCGACACACTGAAGATTATCTCTGTTGTTTTTTAAAGGTAGAAATTGCAGAGGCAAGTCTGCTGCACTTTTAGTAGGATGAACCATAAATATAAATGAAGAATTTTTATTACAATACGGCTTAAATAAGTGGTTTTTTTCATTTTGTCTTTTTTTCATTCCTGTTTAAAATCTTAAATTAAACAGATATACTGTCGCCTTTTGTTGACCAGAGCTTTCCATAAAATGCATGTCTGACAAAGTAGGTTCTCTTCTACAAAAGATCTACTTAAGAAAGCTGTTAGACTTCAAGGCAGTACAAGGTGTTGTTTTTGCTACTGTAGACTAACATGGTTATTTCTCTGGAATTTGTTGCAGGAGCCCTTGTTGTTTTGGGTAAAGCTCACAAGTTCAGGTTCAACCATCCAGCTGAGGCTGCCATTTTAAGGCAAAGGCGAACAGTAAGTTTTGAGTGTTATACTTTCTTATCTACTTGCTTGATTAAATCTCATTATTTTATTGTAAAAATAAATGAGGAAATATTTTTCAGTGTTGTTTATTTGCAAGCAAGAAAACTGTTGGTAACATGCAGATACGGAGACACACAAGGAGCAGTTGCCCATGGCATTTTACGGATGGACAGGGAACATGAGGAAAGGAAGGGCCCATCTTTGTTTCCTGTTATGCCTTAGCATGACACCATGTTTGTGAGAGAGATACAAACAGAGAAGTCACTTATTATATGTGCGATATTGGAACAGTAGAAGAGGGTCTTAGGACTCATGAGTGGCTATTGGAGCAGTCAGAAAATCAGTCCGCCTGTATTGGAGGTCATTTAAATATGTACCTTTTGAGATATCTCTGAAGTGCTTGAACCAGGCTCCTATATAAAGAATACTCCCTACATTCCAGTCAGGTCAGCCAGAGAACCAAAATGAGCTTCTGACTACTGGAGAGAACTCTAGCAGGCACTAAATCCATCACTTCCACAGCACCCAACACACAGGAAAAGGTTACCAGCAGTCCAAAAATCAGGGGATGCTACCTCTGCAATCCTTGAGGACGGAGCCAATGAAGCTCCAAAGGCACAGAGATGTAGTGGAGAAGCTTCCACTAATGAACAGTTAAAAAGAGAGTTCATCATAAAGATATGGGTTAAGAGACTGTTACTAGCCAGTGATGACGTAAACCCCTGGTCATAGACTTGGGTACCCCCAGCAGGCTCCCCTCTCAGGGCCAGAGCTGTGTTTTTTTAAGGCCATTACAGTTGGGAAATGTGACAATAAGAATAAAGAACTAAACAGCTTAGGCTTTGCATATCTTAGATCCCCCAATGTATTGGTTCATATTGTCTAAGGTTAGTGTATTAACAACGTTGTGCTCATTGGGCCTTTGACCTTCAGAGCTGGGGCTTACATAGTCAAGTAGGAAGCCTATTTGTCTAATTATGGTTATTAATGGATTCAACGCCATTAAATCCAAATGCTAACCCGTGGGTTGGATCCTGCTTAAAATTTCTGCTAATGAAAAGGGTGGGCATTTTTTACTAATTTCTCGCTTCCACTGCAGACCTCTGACTCTTTCCTCTTGTTATACCTGTCTCTCAGAAGAAGCATTTCAGAGATCATGGCTGTTGACTGACCCATCCCTCATGAGTTTTAATAGTGACTATCACCATATCGTTTTTATTTTATTTTTGCTTATTATTTATTATAACACTGTAACTTTCCTCACTCTAACAGAAAGCATCGACTTTTAGCGGTCAGTGGCTGGGTTTCTGTATTTTTAGTTCATTGTGGTCTAAATGTAATGTCTGTTGACGCTGAGACCCAGAATTGGAAACAAAATTTCTAAGTAATGTGTCTGTTATGCTGTAGTGCTTTTGCACGCAATTTATAGGACTTGCTTCTACACGACCCATTTTGAACTGAAATTGGTATTTTGGGGAAGTAATACTTGTTGTGCATTCATATTTAATTTATTTTGTACTTGTGTAGAAACCTTTCCCAGCCTTTCCTACCTCTATTGCTCAGTGCTAAGTGAAATGACTGTGTATGTGTAACCTGTTTAATTCAAGGAGCAATATCAAATAAATATATATATATATATATAATTTAAGAACTGGTAGAGTTCATGCCTATGACAGTGTGATCCCACCTTGTGACAGTTGCATTTATAAAAATAACAATGAACCAACTTGGGAAAAAAGGCTTCTTTGGAACATTAATAAAGCATATACAGCCATAATCATGGAAAAATCAGGCTTGTTTTACTCAAGCAGCCCTGGGTCTTAGTCTTTCTAACTTCTATCTAGCCAGTCCCTTGAAATGCAACAACTTGTAACTGAGCTCTGTGTTGGGATGTCTTCTGTTCTTTACAGGAGTCTAAAACATTAATATTGTTCATAGAGAGGAGTGCTTCTGAGGCAGCGCTAGATCTAGGCACGCGGGGGCCTGGGGCAAACCTTGCCCGGGTGCTCCACGCTGTGCGCGTGCTCCCGGCGCTGCGTGATGACATCACTTTCATGACGTCATCACGCAGGGGCGGGAGGCATGCCCGCCTGTGCAGCAAGCCAGCCGCTCCAGCACCCGGTGAGCCGTGGAACTGGCGGTGGTGCTGGGGCAGCTGGCTGGCTTGCCACGTGCGCAAGACCTCTCAGCCCTGCGCTCAGCCACCCGCGCAGCAAGCCAGCTGCCCCAGTGCACGCCCTCGCTGCCCCCAGTTCCACAGCTCAGCAGATGCTGGGGTGGCCGGCTTGTCACGCTGCCGGCTGAGCACAAGGCTAGGAGGCCCTCTGCGTGGTTCGCGTGTCCCACTGCCCTGTGCTGCCTGCGCGGCAAGCTGGCCACCCCAGCGCACAGTGAGCCATGGAGCTGGCGGCAGCAAGGGTATGCGCTGGGGCAGCTGGCTTGCCGCGCTGGTGGCTGAGCGCAGGGCTGGGAGGTCCTGCGTGCGCAGCAAGCCGCCCCATCGGCAGAGCTGGCGAGGGTCTCCCAACCCTGCGCTCAGCCTCCTGGGCGGCTGGGAGCCGCGCCCGGCGCCCCCTCTTTGGCGGTGCCAGGGGCAGTCTACCCCCCCTGTCCCCCTCGATCCGGCCCTGTTCTGAGGTGAGAGTGCTTCTCCCTGCAGTTTTAGGTTCTCCAGTGTCTCAGGGAAAATTATGCCTTTTCCCCCCTTGTAAGTAATACCCCAACTCTTTATCTCCCTCTAGTGGACCAAGGGTTACATATGCAGGAACTTACGATCTCTCACTAGTGCAGAAGTCTTTGGTTCATGGTAAACACAGATAGGAGGCTGAATGGAAGTGAGTTTTAAATGTGTATTTCAACTATTCAATTATATAAGCCCGCTTAACAAGGATCTTTATTTGAATGCTAGCAACAGTCACAATCTCCAAGAATTTAGCTGTCCCCCTTTCCTTTTTTATAGATCACTGAGACACCTTCTGCTGTGAGCTGTAGATCTCTTGAATGGTTAAATCTGGATGGAGACTTTACACCTTCCCTTTCCTATAGCTTTTATCCAGCTGAAACAGAGAGGTAAGTTTAAAACTATTTAGCCAAACACTAGGGCTGCTAGTCCCCTGGTATGTGGTGTGTGTGTGTGTGGGGGGGGAATTCCCCACTCCCAGCCCCTGCCCCCCGCCACCATTCACCTGGCTGGTGGGGGGGGGAAGGCCCCTGGGAACAGAAACAGAAGGCAAAAAACTTTCTGGGCCAGTAGCACTTCCAGCACAGTGTGATGGCATTACTTCTGGAAGTGATGTCATCGTGCCCATCAGCGAGCATGTTCCCACCCTTTACATGAGTCAAAATTGGCCCCTGTGAAGGGTGGATCATGCCCACTAGCAGCAGGCAAAGAGCCTAACAAAGTGAGTGCTGTCCCCCCCCCCCCGTTTCCGGTCGGGAGGGTAAGGGGATCTGGCAACCCTATCAAACACAAATGTTCATCTTCGTGGCTTCTGCGCAGTCCCGCATTTAAGATGCAGCAGCCACTTGTTTTTGGGAGCATGTCACTACTCAGATATTTCTTCTATTTAAAGATCTCTCCATTGACTGTCTACCTGTCTGTTATTGGTTCAGTTCAAGGTGCCAGTGTTGATTTTTAAAATTCTTCACAACCTATTAACCACTATTAACCGCAGCCTTGCAGAATTGCCTTTCCCAGTATTTTCCCATTTGGCATTTATATTCTTTTGATGAGATTTTGTTTGTCATTCCTCCTTGAACACTAATTCAGACCTCTATAGGCTATTCACTAGACTTTTCAGTTGTTGCCCCTATCCTGTAGAATGATCTTCCTGTGTATATCCGGAAGGTCCCCATGCTGCTGTGGTTTCAAATATTTTATTATGTTGGATTGTTTAAGAGCCCTCCCCTCCTGAGGAAAACCATGGTAAGCAGGAACCAACCAGCAGGGAGGCTGATCCCACATGGTTGCTCAGGGATTGTGGACCTAGTCATGGTTCTGGGGATGAGACGGTTGGTGATGTTGTGGGCTTGACCTTCTCCACTCGTGTGTGCATGCTCACTCCTTTGAAATGGGCTGTGGAAGCTGGGTCAGCCATCCTCTGGACATTAGGGACTCTCTGGGGTGACTGAGTATGATGAGGCATTGCTGTAGGTTGACTCCAAGTCCTCAGATGAGTATGGGGGCCCATTGGGGGACAGGGGCGAGGCTGGCGGGGAGGTGTTGCAGTCAGTGTGGTCTCCAGTGAGGCTAGGGACTGAGAGCTTCTGCTTGGTCCCATGTGGCACCTCCCCTCCCTCTCATCCATGTGGGCTTGCTGACAGAAGACCAGCTTAGAGACCAGATACAAGTGGAAGGATGTTGTAGCTTGGAGTCAGCTTGGATGGTCTCACCATGTGTCATGTCTGTATACCATTCATCCATGCCATTCATATATTCTCTGTTCCCTGTATTGATTTGATCACATGGTGTACCTGTATGCTCTCATATTATGCTCATATACTGTAACCGTTATATTCATGCCATCTTTGGCCTGCCTGAAAACAAAAGTACTAATGCTGAGCCTGTTATCTCTGGAGTCTGCTTGTTGACCTTGTACTGTACTGTAACTGTTCACAAGAGACAGAGGGAGTTGAATTCCTTATAATCTTCTGCCTTTCTCTGCCCAGACAAAGCTATTTTGTTTCTCATGAGAATTTGGGATTTTCGCGCCTAGTTGCTAACTGCTCAAGGGGGAATCATGCTCCTTATATCCAAGTGCATCTGTTTGTAACCCCATTCCTGCCAACTTACCCATCTTTGGATGTACCTGTGAACTTAATGGATTGCTATAATAAAACCTTTTCATCCAAGACCCTGGAGTGCTTGTTGTGAGGGGGTTTGGGGATCTATCTGCCGTGGACTGCCATCCCTAGAACTGACACCATGATTCAGGAGGCAGCTACTGGAGAGGCTGATGGCTGTCACTGGGGACATGCACATGTGGCAGGTATGCATGAAGGAGATGCTCATGTATTACCCAATTTGCTGCCTACATGAAGGCCCTGTGACAAGCAAAGGCACCTTTTTTTCTGACACAAAGCAATCACCTGTATTACGGCATATTTAAACAATATTTTAGGATCTTAAAACAGTGTATACTGAGTTCCAGATTCAGCACAACACCCAAAAGAATGAGAGGAATAAACATTCTTAAACAAAAGGTTTTTATTAAATTACCAAGAAGCCAAATTATAACTGTTAGAAAAAAGAGAGGGGAAGGGAGAGAGAGTTTAAAAAAAACAGAACCCTCCCCTCAAACCTTTCCTTAACAGCTACCTGTCTGTAGGGGAAAATGAAAAGGGGAGGACCAAAGATATAGAACACTGATCTTGACGAGGGAGGAGGGATTCCTTGGTGGCACAGAAGCAGCACTGGAGCTTGGAAATTGACCGGGCAGGGGAAGAAAACGTAGCAAAGTAGGTCAGAGACAGGGTAACAGTGAAGTTGGGGTAACTGGAGGAGTTCCAAACCAGCTACAAAAATTGGGGCTGGGGGATAACTTTTTATACCTCTTTACCAGAAATTAAGAGGGAAAGGGGCGTTGGCATCTGAATGGGAGAGTAATAAAAATTCAATCTTCCCAGAGATGGGCAAGTTTGAAGAGGAAGTTGTGTTAATACTGTAAAGAGACATTTTCCTGGTTTGCATTAAAAGTGTCAAAAATGCTTCCTTGAGGAGGTTTGGAAAAATAGAACTATGGCTGGATGATTGATAGGATTAGGAAAGGGCAGAAATCTTTCTGTACAATTGTTAAGATATGAGGGTGGGGGGAACTGGCTGGGATTGATCCATTGCATGTTGTTTTGGAAATCCAGGTTGTTCATTAGGATCAAATTATTCAGGGAGAAGACTCTGAGGTCCTTGGGGAAATGGCCCTCCAGTTGAATCTCTCTTGGGATGGGCTCTCCATGTTTGATGGAAGAGCTTGTCTCTCTTGGCATGCCTCATTGCCATTTGATACTGATTTAATGCAGACTCCATCTTTTATTTTTAGGCTCATGCAGAGACAAAATGGGGAACAAAATGGGAGTCCCCATGAGGTGGTGATTCTGGGGGCATCACATGGACACATGTTTGTGCCTGTGGTCATGCACCAATGTGTGCCCTTACATCCCTCCTCCCACTTCACAAGCAGATGAAGTTCTCAGAGGTGGCCCCGATGGCTGGCCTCACCAACATGCTTATGGTGCTTAGAGGTACCTCCATAGCTAAATACCAGGGGCCCATGGCTGGCCCCATGTTCCTAGGACAGTACAGTGGGCTGGGGCCAGCCAGGCCCAAGGGTGCAGGCATGCTTTGGGTGACAGTGTGTAGGTGGTGAGACTCCTTTACCTTTTTGTGTTTGATGGAAGTCTGTGTCTTTAAGGGGGTGGGATGAGGGCTGGTGTCTTGAGCAAGCCTGGCCAGGGTCGGTCTGTACATTGCTACCTGCCAGTGAGTCCTCTTCGGAGGCCAAGGAGCCAGCGGAGCCAGCCCCAAAGGCAGAGGAGCCAACGCCAGAGCCAGCTGCTACACCAAGAGAGCTTAGGGTAGAGCAGCAGGAGGCGCAGCCAGGAACCTCAGGAGAAGCCACCAGAGGCAAGGATGAGTGCAAGGGAAAAGGGACACCAGCATCGAGAAGGGCCGAGTTTCCTGAGCCAGCTACAAGATGGAAGAGCCGGGCGAGGGCAGCTGTGTGGGAGAGACGCAGGAGCATGTGCCTGCAAGCACAGCGTCAGGCAGAACTGACCCTGGAGAGCGAGGCGAGTCAGTCAGAGGAAGAGGGAACACCTGCTCCTTGCCTTCCCAACCAGGGAAGAGTATAAAGGGAAGATGCTGAGCAGAGCTCAGCATGGAAGCAACCTAGCTCGCCACTCCCTGCGACCTGAGCCTCATGCCTGGAAGCCTTGCACCCCACCTTGAGCCTTCCTCCCCATTGGACTGACTTCCTGGATTCTGACGTCAGCTGTGTATTGGACCTCTTGCCTGCCTACCCCTCGTATGGACTGATTTCTTTGGACTTGACCTGGACCACTGATTCTCACTCTAACGGACTGCCCTGCTGTTAACCTGCCTGGCCAACTGGTGAGCTTACCTGCCCGGCCGACGTCCGGAACATATGCCCTCAGCCTGAACACGACAGCTACAGGTGTGGTCTGGCTCCCTGTGACTGCTGCCCTGTGATTGGTTGGTTCCCCTCCCCCAGTCTATTACACCCTTGCCATTGCACTCCTGTTATGTCTTGTGGGCATGATGGCACAGTTGCTGGGAAAGCTGGCATGGGTACAGCTCTTGCAGTCCTGCTGCAGGGGCGTTTGCCTTAGTCCCTGGCCTGTACAGTTTCCTCTAGGGAACAGATCAGCTGAGCTGCTGTTGTTCTGGTGGCTGGCTACCTCTGCCATAGCAGCCCTCAGCACTGCTCTGTAATATCCTAACATTTGGTGGCTGAAGAGTATCTGAATTTTTGTACACTGGGATAATCCTGGACCATTTATTAAAAGTGTTCCTTTTCGTAAATCCTGAGACTGCGTCCCAGAGTACTGTCACAGAAGTGTTCGTTAGAAAGAAGAGCTTTAAGACAGAGCAATTTCAGTCACTGTTGTATTATACAGTAGTGAAGCTATTGAGTTAAACTTAACGTCTAGTCCTGCGCAGCTGCCTTGCTTTTCTGCTGCTGTGTGTTATGCTGATGTTGTGGTGCGGTACTGGAAAACAGCTTCCTGATTGGATTGGAAGTGTCAAGGACAGGAGAAAAATGCAAATCAGTAGATTGGCTTGTTGTGTTGCAAGTGATTTAAGTGCCAGTCTTCTGTGATTTGCAGGAATACTTAACAGCTTTGTGGAATCTTCTTTCTTTCTGTATTGTATTTTTTAAATCTAATAACTAAATTAATAAATTGTACTCGGTATTTAGGGAGTCCACAAGAAAGAAAGCATTTTCTGATTTGGCTGTGATCTTTGCTTTTTAAAATTAAGGAAAGGGGCTGTATTTTTCCTTTTGCCTGACATTTTTTAAAAACCTGAATCTCAATATATGGTTGCAGCAAAGTGCTCGGTTTCATTTCCAGGGCATTGCTGCCATAGCTACTAGAAACTGCATTATGCTGTAGAAGCCGCCAGATTCTGCATCAGCCTGAGAGGTGTTTTGGGAGCAGGGGAGAGAGTTACACAATAGGATCCCAGAAATCTGATGACAAACAGCCCAGAGAAAATGTGATTCAACCAAAGGTCGATGTCGTATTCTTACAGCAAACCTCACATATAGAAAATGAAGATGAAAAATAAAGCAGTTGTTTTTATAATCCTGGAGATATTCTCAATATTTTGTTATTACAATTAGCTTAAGGTCAGTAATACTTTAATATACCTTGCTGTTTATTATTTCTTAACATGTTTTAATGTTGTGATGATGCTGTTAATGTTTGCTAAATCTTGAAATGCTTGTGAGAAATGTATATTGTATTCCACAAAGGCTCTGCTGCCCTTCTTCCTCTTGTTTCATTCTGCAAAATAGAACTAATTGCTTTCTGCCTATGTTAAAGTAATTTCATTTGCCATCCAGATAGTTTCAACTGTTTGTGAATTTGAAATATTGGGAATCAAGGCAGTTGAAGATTTCTTCATGCTTAGAATATAGAAATTTGACAATGCCTGAAGGCAGCTGAAGTTGTACCAATATCTGTACGAAGATCTTTCTGTGTACCAGTAAAAGAACCACGTGTGTGAATTTTGAGGTCCTGCTTTTATAATCTGAAATTATTTTTAATTACCTTAATTTTGAACTTGATGTTGTATGCATATTTGGAAAACTGAGCTGTCAGATATGCATATAACAGAACCTCTGATTTCAGCTGGTGGTGTTCCAGTGGTAATTGCAAATTATTCTATCGGTGAATAGGTACAAAACTAGCAAGTATGCCCTCGCTGTAGTTAAGCCTGATAAACATTTGCACTCACAGTTTCAGTACTGAATGGGAATTGAATAGATCTGAACCCCAGTTCTGTCATGTTCAAGTTCCTTATTACCAGCAGAGGAGCTTTATCCATTCTGTCTGATTTATATGATGTAAATGTCAGGCTGGATGAATTTTTAATACCTATCTGCTTATTGTAGCTCTGAATATAGAAGAAATGCTTTTCTTGGTCCTAGAATGAGAACTTCAACATTTCTTATATTAATAAAATAAGTACAACAGATGGAAGCTTAGAAACAATTTATGACATTTATGTGTTTATACTATCCATCCCACCCCACCCCGGTTTTCTAGTTGGATGGCATTAATTACTGAAATATCAGTAGCTGAAGATGTCTGCCATAATACATTATATAAGCATTATTTTCAAGGCCTGGCCAGTGAATGGTCCATAAGGCAAGTATCTTGTCTCTGTTACTAGTCATTACCAAATGCCACTTCATAAATGTTGCTGTTGACTTCTGTTTATTGAGCTGCAACTTCTGTATACAAACAATTGACATCTACTTGAAGATTCATAGCCTCTCATTTAGCAACTCTCCTGGACTTGATCAAACAATTTTCTGAACCTGGATATGCTTCCTGTTTAAATGGGATATTTAGCTTAAAATAGTGGTGGTGTTTTGGAAAAGGCTAAAAGGAACTTTCTTGCCAATTTAGAGAAGCTGAGATTGAGAAATGCAAAAGAGATCAAGAGACTAGACTTCTTTAGGCATCTTGGCTCCGGCATTAAAATCTTTTAAAAACATCTTAGTTGTGCTAAAGCAGTAGAAGGATATAGGCCTAATAAGTGTCATTTATAAATTAAATTCAAAGTTAACTCGATGACATTCTCTTATACACTCAGAAATGTTTACGATTCTAAACCCTTGCAATGGACTGGGGTACAAATTTAAATTAATGTGGGGAAAAATAAAATATTTTAAAGACACCACCACCACCTCTCTATCATGCTTTTCCTTGTCACTCAGGACGACTAAATACATACAGTTATGTGACTTCTTGAGAAAGTAACAGACTTACTTGCCTTACTTGCCTTACTCCAGACTTACTTGCCTAAAGGTCACTTTTTATTTAATCTGTAGAGAGCTTGCTAGTATATGATGTAACCCTTTGATCAATTTGTTGGTTGCTAGGTTTTTAGTAAGCTAGTGAACATGAAAGGTTCTGCAAGCTCCTGACTGAATGAGGCTTCTGGCTATAGGAGGCAAGGATTTGGAGAACAGACAAGAGTTTGGTAGACTGTTGAGGGGAGAAATCAAGATCTTGGGTTGGATCTGAAGATTGTTCAGCACAGCAGCAAAGTGTATGTTTGTCTGGTGATAATGGTGGCAAATGATTTTCACTGATTTCCTTCTCCTGCAGCAGATCCCAACTTAGCATCCAACACTGTTCCTGGAAGTATCCTGGAGGCAGTGTTTCAGGGACACTGGCTGCAGCAGGAGAGGGAAGGTTCTGTTCCTTTCACAGTACCTTGGATCCAATCCCTTATATACCATAACTAATAACAAAGCCCGTTGTGGGGAAAAATACAACGAGCTCTAGAAAGGGGAGGGTGGGCAGGCGGGCATTGCATTCTCCTCCATGACTGATCCTGGCCAGGTAAAGTCAGGGTGCAGACATTATCACCTGCTCCGCTCCTGATCCCGGCCAGGTAAAGGGGGGGGGGGGCGGGCATTGCCAGCCACTCTGCTACTGATCCCAGCTGGGTGAAGGGGGCGGGCATTGCCTTCTGTTCTGCGCCTGATTCCAGCCGGGTGAAGGGGGGCGGGCATTGCTGCCTGCTCAGCTCCTGATCCTGGGCAGGTAAAGGGAGGGAGGGCATTGCTGCTTGCTCCATGCCTGGTCCTGACCGAGTGAAGGGGGGGTGGGCATTGCCTCCTGCTCCACATCTCATCCTGGCCGGGTGAAGGCAGGGGGTGGACATTGCCGCCTGCTCTGTTCCTGATCCTGACTGGGTGAAGAGGGGTTGGACATTGCCTCTTACTCTGTGTCTGATCCCAACCAGGTAAAGGCAGGGGGCGGGCATTGCCACCTGCTCTTCTCCTGATCCCAGCTGGGTGAAGAGGGGGCGGGCATTGCCAACTGCTTTGCTCCTGATCCCAGCTGGGTGAAGGGGGGCAAGGGCATTGCCTCCTGCTCCATGCCGGATCCCAGCTGGGTGATGATGGGAGGGTGGGTATTGCCGCCTGCTCTGCCCTTGATCCCAGCTGGGTGAATGCAGGGGGGCATTGCCACCTGCTTTGCCTCTGATCCCAGCTAGGTAAAGAGGGTGGGCATTGCCACCTTCTCCGCTCCTGATCCCAGCTGGATGAAGAGGTGCAGGCATTGCCACCTGCTCTGCTCCTGATCCCAGCTGGGTGAAGTCAGGGGGCAGGCATTGCTACCTGATCCTGATCAGGAGGTGGCGGGCAGTGGGCATTTCCACCTGTTCTGCTCCTGATCCCAGCTGAGTGAAGGCAGGGGGTGGGCATTGCCACCTACTCCACTTCTGATCCCAAATGGGTGAATGTGGGGAGTGGGCATTGCCACCTTCTCGCTCCTGATCCCAGCTGGGTGAAGGTGGGGGGGTAAGCATTGCCACCTTTTCCACTCCTGATCCCAGCTGGGTGAAGGTGGGGGCTGGCATTGCCGCATGCTCCATGCCTGATCCCGGCCTGAGCTTCCTGCCACAGTGCATTCTCGGAGGGACGGGCTGCCTCTTCTGGGCTTCCCTCTACAACACTGCCTTCTGGAGTTGTCTGGAACATGGTTAGCTCTTTATATAGTAGGATAAAGGATAACTATTCCTCCTTTTCATCCTCTTAATGTTTAGTTCCTTCAGATGTGGGGGGTAGAGATTGGATTGGAAAATATTTGGAGATTTAGGAGGTGGAGCCCGGGTAGTGCATGATTTGAGTATGGAGGGACCTCAGCAGCATTCAGTGCCACAGAAACAACCCTCTAAATCAACCATTTTGTCTAGGGGAGTTAATCTCTGTTGTCTAGAGATGAGTTCTCGGAGAACTCCAGACCCCACCTTGAGGTTTGCAACCCTATGTGGGGGTCACAGTTGCAAACAATATGCGACACAATGTATTTCTAACCGAAAATGTACTCTGTACTTAGAAGAATCGGATGGAAAATTCAGGCATATCATAGAATCACAAGTTGGAAGAGGCCTTTCAGACCACCTAGTCCAATTCCCTGCCCAATGCAGGAACAGCCTAAGGCATCCCTGACAAGTATTCGTCCAGCCGCCCCTTGAAGACTGCCAGTTAGGCGGAACCAATCGCATCCCTAGGCAGCTGTTTCTACTTTATTACTCTTAATGTGAACAAGTTTTTCCTAACAACCAACCGTGATCCCAGCTGGTACCTTCCCTCTTGTAGTTTAAACCCATTGTTTTGAGTCCTATTCTCTGTTGCCAGCTGGAACTGCTCTCTCAGGTCCCTGATCTTTGTTCTTAGAGGCTCTAGGTTTACAGCTGATGTGGTGTGTTAATCTCGGATCTGGGAGACCAAGTTCAAATTCTCCCTCTGTCATGGAATCTTGCTGGATGACCTTGAGCAAGTCGCTGTCTCTCAGCCTAACCTATCTCACAGGGTTTTTGTGAAAATGGAGGAGGGGAGAATGATGTTGGAAGCTGTTTCGGTGTCCCCGCTTGAGAGAAAAATGGGGTATAAATATCTAAATAAATGGGTTTAAGTGATGAGTCACAATGTAGTGTCTGTATGGAATCGTCTTTAATAATAATAACAATAACATTCGATTTATATACCGCCCTTCAGGACAACTTAATGCCCACTCAAAGCGGTTTACAAAGCTGTTTAGAGTGTTACATGGGGCCAATCTTGACTTTGTTCTTTCCAAAGAATGTGTATGAGCTCAAGAGTGCAGAAATTTGGAGTCAGACGTCATCAGTATTCTAAGAACATCCTACTGTCTCATTTGACACAGGACAATGCAGTTGTGATGCCTGACTTAATGGGAGATGACAGAAGCTGAATATAGAGATGAAATAAATAGTTATGCTTTTCAAACTTCACAATGTGATTTTTAGTTTGAAGTGAACTGAAACGTGTATTTGCTCACATGGAAATAAAATAAATAAGTGGGTCATGAGAAAGGAATAGTGACTGCCAGTAGCTCTCAGCCTTTCCTGGTCATTCCGATCTGTAGCCTTGGAATGTCACTGCATCCTTCACAGTACAAATACCTTCAGGTTTCAGTGATGTCAAGGGTGCTTTCAGACGACCCCTTTCAACCTGTTTGGTTTCTAATGCTGAATGGGTCCCTCTCCCCCCCCCCATCTCAGATAATAGAAGGGCAAGCACCATGGTCCCATTTTTATTGACAGGTTGAGAAAAAATTTAAAGCCATTTTTTATCTGAGTTTTATGGCTGGTTCACTTCTGAATTGTAGCAGGTTAGTGTTTGAAATGTCTGTAGTGCTTCTGAAAATATAGCCCTTCAATTTTCATGCCCATTTTTCCTGCTTTTTATTAAAGGTACTGCGGTTTATCACTATTGCAATTTTGCAATCTAGCAAGGCAAAATAACAAGAGACATATTGCCATCTGAAATGCATAAACCATTCCATGTGTTTTCTGTGTTCAGCTTTATTTGCTGACTGAAAAGAAATGATCACATTGAACTTAAAAAGGATCGGGACAGAAACAGATTTAAATCAGGATACTGTCACAGTCTGATATTTTCTCTAATATTGAGTGGCTGAGAAGATCGCAGTATTATTATTCTGAGATGGGATTGACAGTCTTGAAAGTTTTTGTAACCTTAAGGCTAGACCACTGTAACAGGATCAGTATCAGGAATGCAGGCTCTATATGTTCCTTATTGTGCCCCATTGCACCCCCAACATCACTAGGAAACCTCTGGTGTTATTAGGATAAGTGGACTAACTTGTGAGTGGCTGCTACATCATCAGCCACTCCCTTCTATTTTCTCTAAAGTAGTAGTGTTGGTGTCAAATATGGTGAGTGAGTACAGGAGAGTGAAATGGAATAGGAATTTGCAGTTGGGTAGTGTATGCATCTTGGAGATAAAGTGATTGAATGTAACAGACCAAAGTTTACATTCATATTCTATTTTTCTTGAGACATATAAAACTCTAGAAAAGTTGAATTCTCCTAATGCATATTTGGAGTTCTGTGGTTATTGCGGCTGATTTGGATTTGTTTACCATTTTTGTATTAGATATGGGTCTTCAGTTATGTGTATTCAAACTCCTGTGACACATGCCCCCCTTCCTAATATGGAAACAGTTTCATACTGTCATGTTTGAGCTGCTTTTGACGTCTGGTCAAAATGATCCTAGTCCATTTTGGTCAGGCTTTTACGATAAGCACTCATAAAGAAAGCCAGCAACTGGAGTAGTGGCCAGCAACAAAAGCTGGGGTCAGGAGATTCTTGGTCCCAGTGGGTATCTGCTAAACCCTACGTGTACTTTTTGTCCTCAACTAAATATTCTTAATCCGTATGGATAATTTGATTGCCTTTTAAGATTGAAAATCAGGTAATGGAGATTTTTTTGAACCAGTAAAGAAAGCAATGCATGGGAAATAAACATTAACTATCAGTGGCATAAATGAAAAATTCACAAGGAAAGAACTTTGTAATTTGTTTATAGAGTGAATAAATAATGGAGCTAACAGCACACTGCATAGCATTGGCAGTTATAAGTTGGTAGTAAAACAAGTCTGTTATCCTGAGGAGGCTAATATTAAGTTTCTCTGATTGAATGCTACCAATGAGAATTCTGAGCTTACTGTGACGTCACACACGTAACATACACCCAGCACTCTTTTTAGCATCCGTGTCTTTGCCATCCTTCATTTGTAACTGAATTTTTCATTGTACAGACGCTAGATATTTTACATGCCTATGATTTACATGCCTATTTTATTTATACAAGTTAGGATTAACATAACATTATGCTGCTTTCCTGGTTTAAAGTCTTTGTCAAATTATCCAACAGTAAACAAGTAGATGTCATCCATGAAGAATGCCAGCCAAAAGAGAAAAACAAAGAATCTCTCCACAGTAGGAAAATCAAAAAGCAGCTACTGTATGTTGAAGAATTGCAGCAGCAGATCTTAGATGGGAAAATTAAAGATGAACAAGAACTAGAACATGATCAAGCAATAATCAATCAGCAGATCAGAGAAAGTAAGTTCTTTTCCTGTTCCTTACTTACTAATTTTCAGTCTTGTTTTTACACTTTGCGTTGCTGATAAAATTTTCTCAATTTCTCTTCATTCTTAAAATGAGGTAAACGTGTAAGATTAAGATGTTAACATTTAAAATGAGATTAACATTTTGTTAATACTCCGTCAGTTTTATGGGTCTTTTCAAAAGACGCTTTATGACACAACCTTGATCATCTAGAACTAGTCATCTGAAATTTTCCTGCCTTTAAATTAGGAAATAGCCTCAGAACTGATAATTAGGATTGTCCTATTTCAGTATTCAGATGAAAAGCAGCTAGATCACTGGGGTGGAATCCCCCAATACTTTGATGTACAAATATTTATTTCCCTGGCTACAGCTACTTTGGTGCCATTTAGGAAAGAGACTGATCATTTTCCTTCCTTCTCCTTAGTTATTGTTCCAGCCAAAAAGTGATTCTGTGATGAACAGACGGATGCCACAGTGTTCTGGCTGCATGATGACAAATTAGAATGGCAAGTTTGCCTAGCCAGGCAAATGAGAACGAGGGCAAGTTAGGCCAGTGTTTCCTCAATTAGTCACACAGGTGATCCCCTTGTGACTAATTGAGAAGATCAGTTGATAAGACTTTTTCATTCTCTTGCTTTATTCTTTTGTTTTCTAGACCAGAAGTGGCTCAGTAATGAAAAGAAGCGATTGTTGGTGCAGCAGCAACAGGAATCCTCTGTGCAGACAGAGGCCAAATCATATGCAGAAGCAGGAGTCCAGAATATATTGGAATCAGAGACTTGCCCTTCCCTGATACAGCAGAACAAGAAGAAATTGGTACAACAGGAACTTTTGCAGAAGTACTCCTTAAAGAAAGCAGAAAGAAATTTAAGGCGGAAGAAGGTCAAACTGCACTTAGAGAGGATTGTGAAGAAACAAAAGTTACTTGAGGCCAAGAAAAACTTGGAACAGTTAGAAGCTAGTTGCTGGACCAACGAAGATAATGTGAAACATTCCCATCCGCTGTATCAAGATATCATAGCAACTTCTTGGGACTGCAAGTATCCAAAACCAGACCAGTCATCAGATGTAAGCTCCTCGCAGAGCAGAAGAAATTCCTTTTTAAATCTTCAGCTACAGCATGTCCCCAGTTGCTGGTGAATGCTTCTTATATTTTCTTGTAATCCAGTTTGATCTAGTATATTTTTCATACTTATAATTCATTTGACAATATACAACAAGGAGTACAATCCTAAACAGAGTTGCAACAGTCTAACCCTATTGAAATCAGTAGTCTTGGACTGCAGTAACTTGGTTTAGGATTGTACTGAGAGTATGAGCTATAATCCTTAACTGTGAGATTGATCAGTTAAAGCTATAATAATTTAACCACTAAGGCAGTCTTCCACGTTGTTTGATGTGCATGTGCTACTGTAATAGAGCAAGGAGATGTAGGTTTTCTGCTGCATCATTTACTAAGCTAAAAAGACACTAATGCTGAGGGTTTGTAATATACAGATTTAGCTATATTCAATTAATTAATTGATTAAAAGGAAGATGATTAATTGAATCTTGACAGTACTGGTAGCAAGTATGCATGGAGCAGCTTGATACCAGGTACTAATGTAATCATTATATTTGTACTGGAAAGGTCTTTAAATTAATTGTACTGCTTGAAAAAATTGTTGTATCTATTTTACAATTTCCTGCAATTAATGCAGCTTGAGAGGGTTCCATTAAGAAATACCAAATGATCACAAATTTCTTACCAATCCTGTCAAATAATAGTTGCATGACCCCACATGGGATCAGCAGATAGTACAGTAATCAGATTTGGAGAAGAGTGTCCTGCACCTGGCCAAATGGTCTCCTTAAGAGTTCATTTACTTGGCTGGCACTTGGAGCTAGAACACAAGGCTTGCACAAAGTGAACCAGTTGATCCAGCCCTGAAGCTCTGCCAAGCCTCAGTCTAAATGGGCTGTGGGGTGATCTGGCTCAGCTATGACTGGCAGCAGGTGTTGGGGCTCAGGAGGCTCTGCTCTGTTCTGGCCAGAGTCCTGCAAGGAAGCATCACCATCAGAGTCCTGACCTGAGTCTGTAGGGAAATAGCATGCTGCCAGTCTCTCACTTCACCTCTCTGTGCTGCTTCTGCCTGGCTCCTTCACCACCGTTGCTCTCTCAGCATGAGAGGCAATCAGGAGGGGCTATTAGCCCTGGCTCGTGTCCTACCTGGTGGGGTCCTAGTGGTGGTCTCTGATGCAGGCAGCTTGGATGTGCTTGCAGGTGGCAAGGACTCACTTGCAGATTCTGGTGGGGTGGTCTCGAGTGCTGCTGGGGCGTGGTCAGCCAGGGCATCGCTGGCTGGCTCTGGTGGTGTGGCCTCTGGCACATGGTCATCTGGAGCGTCTGCAGAACCAGGTCCCTCCTGGTCCTGCTGGTCTGCAGGCTCTTCCTCTGAGCCGTCCAGGTCTGAGACATTGGCCTGGTCAGAGGCCTGGTTGGAGGGGGTCACGACAGTGTGGATTTTACAAAAGCAATAATCCTTTGCCATAAAAAAATCCACTCTCATCTCTTAAAATCTTAAATTAACCCATATTGTGGCATGGGGAGGGGCTGTGGCTCCACAGTAAAGCATCTGCTTGACACATGCAGAAGGTCCCAGGTTCAATCTCCAGCATCTCCAGCTAAAAGGATCAAAAGGTTGGTGATGTGAAAGACCTCTACCTGAGAGCTGCTGCCAGTCTGAAAAGGCAGTACTGACCTTGATGGACCAACTATCTGATTCAGTATAAAGCAGCTTCAGGTGTTCATTTGTGCTACAATGTGCTGCTTAGTTAGTTCCCCAAACATGGTTTGATAGCAAAGGCCTCCATTCGAGATTAGGAAAGACCTATCCATCCAATATCCAGTTCCCTAGGTATTAAATCCTTTTAGGGATCAGTTACTGGATCGTGTGGGGGAGAGGCTGTATCAAAATGTTGGCCTGACACTGTTGTGTGCATATTCTTTTGGGCTATAAGAGTAACTGCACGCCCACTGTAGACTTTAGCACTTCTCTCTAGAGCAGCCTCTAGATTTCCAAGGAGGACTGCCAGGATTTCCACTGTGATAAACATGATTTTTAAAGCAACGTGATAATTTCTCTTAAAGATTTTTACACTAAGAGGCTGATTCTTTTTGTATATCTGGTTTGTTTTTACAGTTTTTTCCTGAAAAGGGATCCCTCCGATGAATTGTCTACCTCAGCACACAACTACAGATGCTCTCAAGTCAATCCATCAAGAAAATCATCATCTGTAGATTTTCTTCAAAGAACAGTTAAAGAACTTACCAGAAGAGATAATGTTGACGTTGAGATTGATGGCTCCTTCCCAACTCAGAGGCAGCTAACTGAAATATATAAGTCATTATGTCTTGCCAATAAAGAAAAAGTGGACAGTAGCATTAGTACTACACAAGTAATTTCTCATCTTTGTAAAGACTACAGTCAAATGGAGAAAACGGATAATAGACCAAGGCAAACTAGACCTAAATCCGTGATTTCTAAAAGCTGTTCTCCTGATCTCTTTAAGAAAAATTTCAAATCTGAAACCAGAAAACAAGTGACTAGAACAGAAGTACTAGGAGACACTAGTCAGTGTATGGGAAAAAACTTAGAAAAGACTGAAGCTCAGGAAATTAGTAGAAAAAAGGGAAAATATGTAAGAAATAAGCACCAAGGTTCGCTGCCAGGGAGTTCCAGCAAAGAAATAAAAAGGTCAACGACATGTGATAAACTACCAGTACAGCATGTTAGCCAGACAGCAAAGAATGTAAGAAGAGATCCAGAAGACAGACAATCAGAGGAAAGACATGAACTTCTGAGGACTACAACTTTAGCAGGAAGTCTTAAAAAGATAAATAACCAGAAGCCTCTCTGTCCTAGAGAAAAAAGGTGGCATAGTGCTGAGGTGTTGAGTACTGGAATCTCAAAAACAGCTTCCAATCCCCTGACGAACTGGCAAGAAGATGAAGACATTGAATTTTCTGATACAGATAGTACATACTCTGTGGATTCTCTCTCATGTATAAATACAATAGTCCTGACTGAGCAACTTAGGCAGAAAGAGTCAGCTGGAATCCAGGGCACTCTTGATCTGGATGACTCTGAAAGTGATGACAGCCAGATGTCTCAGGATTCTCTTACAGAAAAGGTAAACAAAACTGAAAACCAAGATCAGAAGGATTTTCCTCAGGTCCATCAAGAGCCTATTAACTTTTACAAAGACAATAACTGTCAGCCTCTGATGGCAACTACATCTACATCAGGCAGTAATTTGACTGAGCATGAGAGAAGCTTCTCTTTGGATAGCTTAGGTGATGTTGATGAAGTATCAGAAGACATGGCAGAGAAATGCAAATTGGAGTCATTTGATGAAGTGCCAGCAGAACTTTTTTGGGGGATGCAAAATCCAAAGTTAGAAACCAGAAACAGCAATGAACAGCACAATCCTGAGCTCTGTGATGAAAATATAATAAGAAAATCTGATGACTTGAATTTTAACGCTGAATCTTTTTATCTGGATGCTAGTACGCAGTCTAGTTCCAGTAGTGTTTGTGATCAGTCAGTGAAGGAGATGAAAATTAATTTTTTAGTTCAAGGAAGATCTATAGATCAAAAACCACAAGATGCAGGTGAAAATCTTCCCATTTTGTCAAATGCTTGGTTGTCCTATGGCTTAAAACATGGAAAATGCAGCCCCATAATAGCGATGCCTTCTTCTCAAGACCACTCAGATTTTCAGATTGCTCAGCTGCATCCTTATGACACATCACATAGCTGGATGAAGAAAGATGAACTAAGGCAGTCAGCTGCTGAATTATCATTTGTGTCTTATAAAGAACCTCATAGGATATCTCATGAGCCTGACAAGATTAAGATGATGTTTCCATGTGCACCACCATCAATACCTTTACCAGAAACAAGAACACATCCTGAGATAGAAACTGTAGGAGCTGCAATGTCATTTTTAGCTCCAACAGAAGACATTTCTTTTGATCATGTTTCTGCATTTCCTACAAAACATGGTTACTGTGAGACTACCTCACCACCAGAGTCTAATAACCTTCAACCTGATGAGTTGGCTGGGAATGGATCTACTAATGAAGCCTCAGGTACAGATAATTTATCTCAAGTGTCAGAAAAACAGGACTTCTCTGTTTCTTCAATTTATTCTGAGAAGAATGAAGATTTTAAAAATAATTCCTTAATTTCTACAACAAGTATCCACTTTTTACGAGAAGAACCTCATGTAACTACTAATTTAGAAGACTGCATCTTTAGAACTATTGAAAAAGAGAGCATTGATTATGACTCTGAGAGTAGTATAAAAGACTCAAAAGTACTTGATTCAAATACAGAAGATAAATCCACCTGCACATTATCCAGTGGGTCTCCTAGATTGGCTACAGTGGATGCAACACAAGAAAAACTTCAAGGCCACAAACATTTGTTTTCAAAAGAGAGAATATCATTGTTTAGTAATGAAAGTTTCTATCTGTGTGAAATAAGAAATAAAAGTCTAAATCTTGTTGAGGAAGAAGAGTATTCTGGTGATAAGATGCATTTACCAACACATGACAGATGTGATTTTTTTGACCCAGCACTGAAAATGAAATACCAACAGGTATTGGCAGAAGACATTTCTGTAGACAGTTCTTCTGAACCTAAATTGTATCAAATAAAGAGAACAGCCTTTCGCCATAGTGATCAGTTTACTCCACTTCTACCAACTTCTGAGACTGAGAAAGCCACTAAACATGAAAACAGAGATGTCTTAGCAGAATCTGCTTTAGAGGTACCTTCATTTAGAGAGGTGAAAGAAAACAACTTGCAAGATGAAAAATGGAGTTCAGAAAATCATTTTGAATTTCAAACTAGAGCCGTAATGAGTGAGTCTTATTCAGGTTTAATACCAGACTGCTCTGGAAATTGCTCAAGGCAAAAAGATTCATTGAATTTGAATACTGAACATTTGATGCCAAACAGCAGTGAAGGGAAAAAATGTAACATGATTTGTGCAGATTTGGTGACTGACAAAGTAATGAGTTCTAATACGAATATAAATGAGAAAAAAGCTGAACTTACAGTTCTTGGTTCTTGTATGGTTGATGATAAAGTCTCTTTACAATCCTATCCAAATATATCGTGCCAAGACGCACCTAGATTGCAAAAGCATGTTTGTGAGACCAGATCATCTAATACAGAAAATCATTCAAAAGAATGTTGTTCTGGATCTGTTACTACCACAGATGAGAAACACACAATACACACAGTTCTTCATGATTCTGTTAAGTTTGGCTGTATTGGCAAACCCAAAGTTCGGCACAGATCTTTACCTTCATCAAGACAAGTGAAAGAAGCTTCACTTTTGAGTATGGACCTTAATAAAAATGACTGTTCAGGAATGGAATTGTGTACCACTCAAGCTGCTGAAAATAATTCTGTAAAAGTGTTAGGAAATGGAGTTTTCTCAGATACAGCTTCCCAAGCACAGAATTCCTGTGTGAATAAAGAATCTGAATATCTCAAAGAGAAAGTTGTCACAGCTTCTGTAACTCCTTCTGAAGAAGATATGAGTAAATACAATAGTAAGTCAGTATGCTCTGAAGAACTCACTAAGCTAATAAATAGTGTTAACAAACTGGAAAGTGACATGTTAGAAATCAAATCTAGTCAGAATAAAAGTTTACGTAATTACCTTGGAATTGAATCTCAAAGCGAACCTGTAGTGAATGGAAAGAACTTTGAATCAAGTCCTCCCTTTCAGAGACTCAGCAATGATCATGAGCAGTGTAATAGGAAATTACTTGTAACAGTAAAACAGGAGGAAACTAATAAAGTAGAGATCCAGCTGAGTGATGACAGCAAAGGAGAATTGTGCGCATTCAAAACAGCAGTCGAGCCCGACATCATCTTTCAGTCTAGCAATGTTAACAAAAATAAACTTCAAGAAAATACAAGAGAAAGTGATTGTCACACCACAGACATGAAAGTAGGTTCTAAAAGCATTGTATCAGCTATTTGTCGCAGCAAAACCGTTTTAACTCAAAAAACTGTAAACTTCTTTGATGAATATGAAGAACCTGTTCAAGATGACAGAGTTATAAAAACTGGTTGTGGCTCTGGACCCACAGTGATTTCAATGTCCTTTGAATGCAGGCAAGAGGACACTTCAGATTACAATAAAGAACATCAACGAATGCCACTGAATAATGAAAGTAAGAGTTGTTTAACAGAAAGCTTGATATCCCCGAATGCTGTTTTTCAAGAAAATAATGCTGATAGGAATACAATTGATTTTGAAACAGAAGTCAAAGATCAAAGTGATGCATTAGAAAAAGAGGGGTTAACTGAGCTACACACTGGTGAAAATATTGTTTTGGTCCAAGAGAAACCAGCTCATGATCTTACGTATTGTGACAGTGCCAATGATGATGATGATGATGAGATACCAGAAAAATATTTTACTGCTTCTACCTTGGAAGAACAAGAGGGTAGACTTCAGTTACCAGTAACATGTCCCGATATAGATGAAACACACAGAGAAATAAGATCAACAGGTCTTGAAAGCCACAGAGGTGTTACAAATAAAATGCTGAAAGACAACAGTAGTGATGGATCTTTGTGTGAAGATAGAGATGCAATTTGGCAATGCAAGATAAGTGAAGAGTTTGGACATGGTGACAAATTTGAAAATATTAATGCATCTATAACTTTTGTTGGAAATGGATTTGATAATTATAAATCTGTCCCCGACCACTTTATACCTAAGAAAAAAGAGAAAATGCATCCAGTAGCCCCAATGCAGTTGGCTATGACTGAAGTACTGGCTCAAAGCACCAACACACAAAGCATGTGTATTTTTAAAATGGGAGATGAAGAAAGGTGTTTTAAAGAAATTAGTGAAAGAACAGAACTTGATATTTCAGAAAACCAAGGGGAAGCTCTACCACAGAACAAGTGCAGTTACAGTTTCTCAGACAAGGAGACTCTGCTTAGTGAGGTATCAGAAGAAAGTGAATGGTTACCTCACATTTTTTCAAAGAATAAAGGTGATGTTGGTGATTACTCAGTAACGGTTAACCAAAAAGATCTACCAGAAAGTATAGGTCAAGGTGACAGGATAACTGCCAAAGATGTTAAACATTTACTCTGTCAGACTGCACATAGTCCTTTGTTAACTGGAAGAAATAGAAGTGGAGAAAATATTCAGGGTGATGGTACCACTGCAAGCAATTCTGCAGTGCCGTTCAGTAGCAGTACCAGTACTATCACAGGTCTCCAGTACTATGAAACACGAAAGGATAATGATGTACAGGCTGGAGCACTCTCAACCTTTATCAAAGGAAGAAGAGATTATTCATTTCCTCATGATCAGGTAGAGCTGGACAGAGAGATGAAGGCAGACATCAGATTTAAAAAAACATCTAATTACATTACATCTGAGCAAGTTCCTAGTGAGGATAACACATGTTCAAAATCATGTATTGCAGAATATCATGGATCACTAGCTTTTGCTCTTACTGATGATACTGGCAGTGAAGCAGTCCCTCTCACAAAGTTATCTAAAAACACAAGTTGTGATTTGGGAAGTTGTAATGAAAAATACAATGCAAGTGAAGACCAAAAGCCAGAATATTGTTTACATTCAGTTAAAAACATACCTCAAAAAGAAAGGGCTATGTCAGGCTCATTTGGTTCCAAAATAACAAATATATTTCCCTCTCCAATGTTCAAAGAAAATGAAGAAGAAATAATACAATGTTTACCTGAACTTTCTTCACAGGATTTTAATAGCATTATCAGTCAGAAAGAATTGGATTCACTGTTGCAATATAATCAGTCAGATAAATGCCTACAAAATACTAATAGCACTGAGACAGAATGCAAAACGAATAGTGAAAGGATTATTGGAGAATTGGGATACCAAGCAGAAATCACTGGAAGTCTGCTGTACAGACCTTCTCCTGATCTACGCAGAAGGGATGCTGAGGTGACATCAAAAGATGGAGAAAAACTTTTACAGCATTCTACCCAAGCCTTGTGGGAAAATGCTCATTATAGTGTGCAAAACAATATGAAATCTTATGTTTCTGCATATTCTGCTAGTATCTTAAACAGTCCAGCTACACTGCCAAATGTGTTGTTAGAGTGCCCTATAGACAAGGATGAAGCTGATGGACTTTATTTTGGGGAAACTCAAATTCTGAATATAGCAGATTATGATGCCCATCAGGAACATAACAAAATCATCAATAATGCTGTAAGTGCAAACTCTCAAGAAATAGTGGAAACGTATCAAAAAGAAAAGCAAGATGAAAGTTCTTTCTATGAACATTTGGGTAACAAAGATAACCGTCTATATTTACAGTCTGAGAATGATACAGATGAGACAGAAATAAGTTTGCAAGAGAGAAACAGGCTTACTCATCAAAGTTTAGAACAAAAAAGCAGTGATGAAATGATGCAGATTCATGTGTGTCCTGTGAAAGATTTTTCCATGTGTACAGAATTTAAAAATGCAAGTATTCTTGAGTTCCCAAGATCTCCTGAAGACGTCACATCTTCCACACTTACCCATTATGCTGACTCACTGCAAGATGCATTTTTGACTTCCCATTTGTCATCTGGTTTTCGAGTGCAAGAAAGTCAAGTGATACGTCATCAGGCTTTCCCAGAGGTTCCATGCTCATCTTCAGAATCCTCTTGTAGCCTCAGTCGATGTCAGAGTGAAATTGAAAGACATACTGTTCTACATGCAGCTATATCAAGTTCCCCAGTACTTACTATCAGTCAAATGCAGGAAAGTCTGTACAATGATACTGTAATATTTGGCCAGCAGCCAAGTGCTTTAGAAACAACTACTAGCTCTCAAAGAACCACAAATTTAGATGACAATGAAATCCATAAATCTAAACCTGAAAAAATCCACCATGAAGCAGATGTTTATCAAGAGTCTAGGGTTAAAGTTCCACTGCAAAGATGTTTAGAAAACATTGACCAAAACTCATATCCTCTTTCACAAAGAGATCAAAATACTCCATATTTAAGTAGCAGAGATGATACAGAAAATAGACCTACCACTGATCATATAAAAGAATGTGAGTTGATGAATAATGAAAGGGAATTTTTGATGTCAGAACAACTAAACCTTTCAGTAATTAATGACAATATGTCTTCCAAATATTTATCAGGAAACAGCTGTTTGTCTTTGCAAAAAGAATCTGAACCAGAGATATTTAGAAATAAAAAATTAGTTTTTACTGCACAGAATGCAAACATCAGCAAAGATGATGAACGGCTAGGTTTACAGAGTCATTGCTTATCAGCCCCAGCTATTGCTGGCATGTCTAATTTTGAATGTGCTTCTGAAACTTCATCTAAAACAGACTATTCTGAGCATCTTGCTTCTAAATCATTACAAGAATTAAATATGAGTGTTGAGCCTCCATCTCCAACGGAAGATGATGCACACAGAATTGAAAACTTTTTAAAATATAAGACAGAGGATGTTGTACCCGTTAAATGCAAGCCCAGGTTTCAAAAGAAATCCATTCAAGCTCAGAGATCCAGTAACTGTGATAAAAGAAGCTGGAGAGAAAGAGCTCAGGGCAGTCACTCTCCAGACACCTCTCCTGCTTGCTATCCAGTAGCTGTTGATCACACAGCTTATAGTCCCGTGGATACAGAGATAGGAAAGCATTCAAATAATGTCACTTTAGTATATGGACACAACATGGGCACAAAAGAACCAAGATACCAACTGGAATCAACAGATGGACTATTACAAGACAATAAAGATGCGATGCACTTTAGTTCAAGTGATATCAACCCATATATTCACTCTTGGCAGCAAGATGAGTGCCATAAGATTGGTTGGAAGCAGTATGTTTTTGGAAGTGCAAGTGATGTCTCTAGTAACCCACCTCCATTGAGCCTGGATACTCAAACAGTTATGAGGTGCTCCAGTGTGGATAATGGCTTAAACTCCAAGAATTCTCCTTTCCATTCCCATCTCAGTTCTTATGCTAATGCCAGAATGCTGTCCAGCACCATAAGTAGCACAGAAGACATTCAACGATGGGAAGCTGCAAGTGAAAGCTTTCAATCTGCACATTCAGATGAAAGCAACAAGCATTATTCCAATATTTCTCATGATGAACTTGAAATCACACCTGAAAGCTGTGTTTCCAGATGTGAAAACCACTATCAACAGTCGGAAAACACATCCATGCAGGTTGATGAAATTGTTCTACTCTACCCTTCTGAATCAGATGTACCCTGCAGTAAACCACAAGGGCTTCTGACTTGTGAACGGGAAACACAAACAGAGCCCCCAGCAAAGCATAAAAGACAGAAGAGGCACCGCAGAAGCTACACTGATCTATCTGCAAGAAAACCAGAAGGAGCTAGAAATTCATTCCAGCAGCCATCTTCTTGGTCAAGTGTACAGAATCTTTCTATGCATCTGTCACAGCTGCTTCACAATACTTCTGAGCTGCTAGGAAATTTTTCTTTACACACTATTAAAGATAATGAACAAAGTGACTGGAAAGCAGTTGATGAGGAAGGTAAGAAAGCTGCAGTGTCTGACAGCTATACCCAAACAACAGAAGACACAGGTGTTCAGACAGATATTTTAAGGTACCCTCAACAAAAGAACAAGGAAGACCAAATCAAACCTAAAATGGAAAACGAACCAATGAAATCTCAGGAGGTAAATGTGATTGTGAAGGTTGTACATACAGATACTGTAGCTTTGATGAATGAAAGAGTATCAAAAAGAAAGGAATTGATGCTACAGAGCATGCCTGACTTAAGAACCCTGGATGACAATAAAACACTAGAAGATTCCTGTGTTCCCCAGCCTCCTTCAAATAAAGACTCTAGTCCTTCACTAGAAGTACAGAACATACAATTAGCTGCTGCACAAGCAGTTACTCTTGACAGTCCCAAAGCTTCATTAGCTACATCATCTTTTCACTCTCAACATGATGAGACTTCACACACTGTAGTTAGTAGCCCTTCCTCTAGCATCTCTCTGTCTTCAGTGTGTTATTCTCAAGATAGGAAACCTGTTGGTAAACCTAGTGTTCCAGAAACAAGGGAGCTGTACTATAATAACAGTTTATTTGTTGATCGTGCGTCTTCCCCTATTCTGACACTTAATGCCAGTCCAGTCAGTCATCAGCTTTCATTAAACAAATCTACTTTTTTAAAAGGATCTGTTGGGAATCAGAGAGATACTGAAAATTTATTAACTAATTTTAGAAAAAGGGGATCAGGTCCATTGTACGACTTGGGTTCTCAGGATCGACATGTTGATACTTCTTCACAAACAGACAGTGAGTCTACCACATCTAGAGATAGCAAGGAAATGTGCAAGGAGTCTGAAAATATCTTGGATAAGAATACAGCCAAAGAGCTTTCTAGAATAGTTGCAACAAAACAAAAGCACAGATTTACCATTGATACACATACTGCAGTTCACACCAAAAGACTCTATCATTCAAGCAGCACTTTGGAACTTTCTAGCCACAGGGAATGCTTAGTTGATGGTAACAGAGAGACTGTGCCGGTGGAACATTCCTTTCATCAGATATGTGCATCCAGTAGAGCAAGAAACTTTTCAGGTGGAATCAAATACAAAAGTCCTACTGGAAATGCTGAATCGTCACCATCTAAAAAATCCTTTCAGATATCTTTAAATGAGCATAATAGATCTTCATCTTTAACATCTGATGAGTCTCCAGAATATCTGCTTGATTCTTTTTCTCCTCAGTGCCATCCGACTTGGAGAAATAATAAAAGCTATCCTTATTCAACATCTGAAATGAATGAGATGCAAGGTGAGGACACTGTTGATGCAGAATCAGATATGGAAAGTCAGTGCAACACTGAAATTCTATTAAATGAGAATAATTCTTTAGTAAAGACTCACAGACTTCGTAGCTATAGTCTTCGTGACCTGCCTCTGCACAATAAGTTCAGCAACTGGTGTGGTGTTAAGGGTAGTGCTCACTCATCTTTAACTAGCCTGAATCGAAGTTCTGGTGATATTCAGAGCCCAGCAGAAAGGAGGACAATTAATGAAAGAGCAACAGAAATTCAAGAAAGATCCTTGCTTGGTGAAAGGACATCCAGAGAAATTGAGAGACTACAAAGAGAGCGTGCCCAAGTTATGTCTGGCATCCATTTAGATATTAATCAGCCTCCTCTTACTGTGGAACTTACAGAGGCAAAATTAAATTATGGCATTGGGGAAACAGATGCACAACTGAGGATTCTTCAGAGTGGAGCAGGCGAGAATTTGGTGTCGATGCCCATAAAACAGCAACTTTATGAAAGGTGAATTACTTTAAATTTTTTAAAATACCAGAAGCAGAGCTTCTCAAGAAACAACCATAGATACTTACTATGGAACAACTGAAGGTTCTGTTAAACTTGTTTTTTAATATTCCAAAGCAAAATAAGACATAATAAGAACATGGGGCTGCTATTGAAGATGACAGCCATGTTTCAGTTAGTTGGTAATGATGAGTAACAACACAATTTATCCAAAGTCTTCACATCATGATGCTGTGCTTTTCCAGTCTCCTGCTAGCAGCCAGTGCTGTGAAGTGAGGGTGGAGATACGTACACTCTTTGGCTTGGATCCACTAGTCACTTTTGGGGATGTAAGGGATTCCTGTCCATGAAGCACCACTTCCTTGCTTCCCTTCTGCTGCAGGTCACAACTGTCTTTGAAATGCTGTCCCTTGGGAGCTCAGGAACCCCCAGGAACAGCATGAGGGAACAGTTGGAGGTCTTCAGCAAGAGGATGGGATTAGCAAAAATCTGCAGTTTGTCATTGGGGTGGATCCCACCATCCTCCAAGTAGCCTTCCTCCAACCATAAGGAGCCTTCTTCCAACTTAAGAGGCTTTAGCTCCAATGGAAGAACCACTTAATTTGGAGGAAGGCTTCAAACTTGAGCCAAAAGGAAAGGTGGAGTATAAATAGTTCAATAAATGAATAAGTAAACTTTGCTCAGTGGAGTGGTAGGGTAGGGGTAGGATCCACCCCACTGTGTCCAAATAGAGGATTTTATGAAAATAGACTTTTATCAGCATTGTCTAAAATGCGTTCATCTCCCTTAAGCCATATTTATTAAAAGCTTTTATATTTACCTTAATTCTTTAGAACTAATTCCTATTGTTTTTTCTCAAGTGCTACATTTCTCTATAGTCTGCATATTCAGTTTCCCCCCTGCAGTCCTACTTCTTATAAGTAAGAATACAAATTAATGTCTTAACATATATACAGTGGACTTTGTAATTATCAACTTCTTCCTCTCCTCCCATCATCTTGATAACAGGCACAGAAAGTCAATTGAGGTGTTGAGAAAACAGAGAGAGGAGCGACTCCAGTTTTTCAGAAGGAGTCGTAGTCTCAGTCCACAAAAGCATCAAAGTCTTCTCCAATCAGGGGATATGAACCAGAGAGATTCAGAACTGCCTAGCCGGCGCCGTGAATACCTACAGCAGCTGAGAAGAGATGTTGTGAAAAATACTAGGTAAATTTTACTGTTCTTTGAATACTTATTTTCTGTGGCAGAACTGAGAATAAATTTGGAAAGACTTGGGACAGTTTTTTTCCTGAAGAAGATAGTTTTAAGTATTTTGAGCTATTTGTTCTCCCTTCTTAACTATCAACATGTAATCATGTCTTATATGATTATATGACAGAAGTTTCTCATTCTATACTATATAGCTGTCTTGTCTTGTTTGATTTCCTAGTATGTGCCCAAACTTTTTTCACATCATCTCCTATTGATTTTTGCACAATGAAGAGGAACAGTCTACAGTGCATCTCATGAACAAGCATGTTTTTTTCTTTCAGACATGTCTCTGTCTAGTTAAAGAGGTACAGGCTTTTCCACCATTCATCTGAACAGAACTAAAATGTGGTCCCTTGATAAGCCAGTTTGGTGTAGTGGTTAAGAGTGGCAGGACTCTAATCTGGAAAGCCGGGTTTGATTCCCCACTCCTTCACTTGTAGCCATCTGGGTGACCTTGGGTCAGTCACAGCTGTTCCAGAGCTCTCTCAGCCCCACCCACCTCCCGTGGTGATTGTTGTGGGGATAATAATAACATACTTTATAAACCTCTCTGAGTGAGTGTTAAGTTGTCCTGAAGGGCAGTATATGAATCAAATGTTATTATTGTTAGTATAACTCTCGTGACATGTTCTTTCTTTGTTGTTGGAGGATTTTAAAATGTCCCCCTCCAGATATATGCTCTTGCTCCCTACACCCTGCATACCTTGTTAATTTTGGTAATTTATTTTAAACAGAAGATCAATACAATCATCTGATGATCTCGCAGTTCATAGTGCATGCAGTTTATTGGAGTAAATTTGAGCGCATTCAACGTTGCATTTTCTAAAATAAAAAAGACAAAATTTGGGGAGGAAGAATGAATAAAAAATACGGATGGATAAAAAAAGAAACAAAGGACATTGGATAGCAAAACTCAAGTTAAATGAAAAAGAGATGAAAGTATCAGTTAGGACACCGCCATAGTCTAGCAGTTATAAATTAGTGTAGCATGCTCAAATTCACTTTTATGCATATGTGTTTTATCAAACTAAACATTTTTAAAAGCTTCAAGCAAAAAGTATTATGACCTGTTTAGCAAGTAGAAAGAGATATGACCTAGAGGTATTCTCATTTGAGCTCCTATGTTCCAGAAAGCAATTCAACATTCTTAAAAGACTGGTCTTAAGAAGACAGGCTATCAGAAACTGATTCATTGAATTTTTCCATTTCCTGAAGGGTTCATGAACCAAAAATGAAGATGCAGCATCCTTCAGAGATTGAGCTGCTCCTTCGAGATTATCAGAAAGCACGAGAAGAGACAAAAATAGAAATTGCACGAGCCAGGGACAAGCTTCGTGAGAGAGCGGAACAAGAAAAGAGGCGCATTCGAGAACAAATATTCTTTCAACTACAGAATGTAAGTTTAAGCATTTAAGAGGAAGTGGCAGTGAAGGAAGGTGTAATAGGGTCCATATATTTCAGGGAGTTGGGAAGGGGCACAGTGAGTGTCTTTGCTAAGTATATAGGGATAATGTGTAATCTTCCACCTTCATGCATCCCCATCTTGTGGTGCTAGGTCTGGCAGTTTTAGGAGCAGAGTATAGGTTTTGCCCCAACTCCATGATATTTGTTATTTTTGTCCCAACCTTCCTCCAAGGAGCTCAGGGTGGCTTACATGGTCTTGTCCTTCCCTCCCCATTCCATTTTGTTATGTTAAAATGCAGTAATTACTTTTTCCTATAGGACTTAATGGGAGTTGTTCACTTGCACTGAGCTGGTTTTCTGTCTGATTGTTGAAATTATGTTTGTGCTCCAGGATTTCCAAGGGAGTGTTGACTCTTGCAAGCTTATACTCTGAAAATTTTGTTGGTATTTAAGGTTCTACTGGATTCAAATCTTGCTGTTTTACTAGCTGTTCTACCAGCTTTGAGAGACTTCAGAATTGTTACTGCAGTTGTTATTGCTGTTAAGAACATAGCACTCTGTGAAGTGTCTTTTTTCACTTATAGTTGTGTCCTGTTTTAAGATTTTATGCTTCAGTGACAGGCTGCATGTCAGATACTGAGTTTAGTTTTCATTAACTTCTGCATACTTACAAATCTGTTGTTAGTAATCTGCACGGATATGATGCCAGTTCTGGAGTCCCACTTTGGTCATAGTGTTGTTATTAAGATGGTTATGTAGTTCTGTTGTTGGTGATACTTTTCAGACCACAGTTCCAATTTGAAGTTCATAGAATATATTTGGTAAATCTTCATTCAAACATTTAACAGATTATAGTGTATTTCTTTTGTCACGTTTTTTTTTGTCATCCATTCTCAGAAGGGTTCTAGGGTAAGAAAGCACATGATGAAGCAGTCTTGCTGAAATTGCTCAGGTCTGGCTGTGGTCAGTGGCTGGATATAAGACTTCATGGGAACCCCATGTAAGCCGTCTTGAATTACTTGAAGAAAGAAAGGCAGGCTATGATTTTAATAATAAAAACCTGGATGTTGACCTTTTTCTGTTTTTGCCATGTGTAGCTTGTTATGTTCAGATAATTTGATCAGTGAATTCAAGTATCTATATTTCTATACAGAAACTTTGTTATATGTGAAGACTGGGACAGTAGTAACAAGCTTCTAATGATGCCGGGAACTTATTTTAATCAGTCATTTATTTTATACTGCTTATCTTGTATTTAAAATATTACCAGTTTCCAGGCATGTTCTTGCTGAACCTGTCCATCTTGGTTGACAAGATTATATATGAGAACAGTCTATCTAGCCAATGTCATCAGGAAATGTTGCTATCCAAATGTAGTATAGAATTCAAATCTTGTGTTTTCGTAGTGTCGTATTGAGAAGAAATTTATTTCCTAAAGGGAGGGTGTCAGTTCCTGGCAGGTAGATCCCTCAGCCCCTCTCCAGTGAACACACATTGGTTCCAGTAGAAAAGCTTTATTCAGGATTTTACAGTTCAGGTCTGCACTCCAGCACGGAGCTTGGTAGAAGTGATAAGGCAAGGCAAGCAGTTCTATATTATACTTGATTTTCCCGCACTCAAATAACTATTAAGGTTTTGGCACGCAGTATACATGGGTCCTGTGAGAACCCTTTTTAGTTATGGCTAGACATTCAGTATACAATCATACATTCCCATCATCTGGGTGAAGTAGCCAGAGCTGGCATCTGGATGTTCCAAGGTCAGTGCTAGCTTAGAGGGGCATATTTCTATAAAATAGCAGGAGAGGCCCACTCTGGGTCTCAAAAGTAACACTTGCACTAAGGAAAGAATACATCAGGTTAATAATGATCATTGTGGTTACAACATACAGATAATCATGGCATGACTGAACATAGACATGACAGAGGGTTTCCTTTTTCTAATGATATGTCTAATGTAGGCCACAGTGGGACTTGTGCTAAAAAGCCAAAATAGCCTATAGGATTGTCAGTAGCTTAAACCATGACTATTAGGCAGGCCACTAAAGGAAGGGAATTCCATAACTTCCATATATGTTAAATAGTGGAGACAGTAACAACCCCTGCTGTACGACATAGGAAGGGATCCTGGGAGAGGAAATTGCTGCTGTATGACTGCTTCAGGATTTCCACATTAAATCCACACTGACAAGATGTACATTCTAAGTGATTGTATAAATTAGCAGTAAAATTGTCTATCTTTCTAGCATTTCCTTAATACTGAACCATTCATTACAGGAAGAAACCAAGCTGAAAACCCTTGTAAGCACAAGCACTTTATGCACAGATTCTACCCTCAGTCTATCTTCAGGACCAACATCTGGATACCATAGTAGTAACACAGCTACATATGCTGCTAGTGTACTTGGCAAGCAAGAAGAGCAGGTAAAAAACCTGGATATATCAGAGGAATTAATAAAGGAAGGCTTTAATGATGTAGAAATTGATTGACAATAGTTCTCATTTGTCTAGATCAAAATGTACATCACTGAACAAAATACTGTAAATGAAATATTCTAGTTTATGTCCACAGACAGGGACAGACTAGATAGTATAACAACAACATAACATTCAATTTATATATTACCCTTCAGTACAACTTAACAGGTCACCCAGCTGGCTTCAAGCGGAGGAGTGGGGAATCAAACCCGGTTTGCCAGATTAGAGTCCTACCACTCTTAACCACTACACCAAACATGCAATTTTAGAGATTTTGGCCATTTAAGAAGTGCCACAAAGGCCTCATGGCATGGTGGGACCAGGTGATGTTGTCCCCTTCCATGCCTTTTCAAGTGCCAAAACAGTTGTGGAGGCCTGTTTCATCAGCTGAAAAGGCATGTGTGGGGGAAACAAGATTTCCTGATTCTGACATGCCGTGGCACTTTTTAAGCGGCCAAATTCTTCTCTAAAATAGCACTGGTGGCCACAGGTTAGACCCATGGCCACCATAACATCTAGTTTGACTCCTAGAGTTGCATGCAAAAGTGGATATACTGTAATATAATGAACATTTTGGAAGTATGATATGCTTCATAATCTCAAATACAAGTTCATATACATTTGGGTCATAATGAATGTGAGGTACCTATAGGAAAACACAGCATATGATTATGTTGGGAGATACAGGCTTAAATCCTGTATCTTCCTGCACTTGCACAGTGCTTTCTCCCACTATGGAGGTAATGTTGTATTTTTGAGTAAGTTTTTACAGCTCTAGGAACTTTCTGCTCTGTAATGGAACACACATTCGCAAAGGACAGCACTAAATAGAAAGAAGGTCTGTGTAGGATCCAGGCCACTGGCTGCAAAAGGGCACAAAAGAATAATGGGTTGTCTGATAATGAAACGTAGCTGTTAGCTTCCACATATGGAACATGCATTGCCTCCTTTCTATCCACCAGGCTTCTCCTGAAGATTCACAACACGCAAGAGGAGATACAAGAGGCCGTTCAGCTATTAGAAATCATCAGGTTTATATTTTTGAGCAACTGCAAAAAGATTCCACTAATGGTGAGGGCCAAATAAATTTGTTTTGATTATTTCTACAAATGTGTGCAGGATGTGTCATCTTTTTATGAAAGGTAGAAAAAGCAAAATAGCCAGAGAGTTAAAATTGTCTTTCATGACTGAAAATATAAAGATAGTGATCCTAAATAGCTACAGCACAATGAGGACCATTTTATATATTCTTGAAAACTATAGGTCCCCATACTCTCACAGGCACAGTGACTATCTTTTCTGTGATGGGTGTGGGTGTGTTAATAAATGATTGAGGCCAGGCTGAAGACTTTTCTCAGGAAGTAAAAAACTTTATTTAGCTTTTATACACAGAGAACAGATAACTTTACAGGTCCAGATTTGGAGAAGGAAAAGTACAGAGCTCTCTCCTGATCTTCAGCAGATACCGCAAGCAAAACAGAAACTGGAAGAGAAACTTTTAGGCCTACTTAGTTGCTAGGTAACATACATAGTCTATCTACTGAAGAACTTCAGAACTGAATTAACCTTCTAAATATCTCTCCAATGCACTGCTTTTATTATTCCAACATTATGTACGCTTAAAGCGGAGAACTGTATTTCCTGTGTGCATGCATCTCTCCTTCAAATGTTACAGAAAAGAGATGGGTAACAGACTGTGGATGTTCATAAAGGATATCAGTACCAAACAGAGAGGCTGATAAATGTTTAATAGTGTTAGCACATAACAGAGCTCTGAAATAGAAGGCACTGGGCTATTGGTCTTGGTTATTGTAGACTTCCCCTGGAATTGCCTACCACAGGTCATTGGTGGTGGTAGGATTATGTACAAAGTGGACTGTTGATCTGATTCCATAAAGCTTGTCATTCATGTGCAAAAGAACAATTTAAATCCAACAACCAAGACCTGGAGTGGTATGGGCAACTTGTCATCTGTTTCAGAGATTTTTCCTACAACATCTTCATATATACAGAAGAGTAGTATCCAGTCATCACTTCCTGCCAGCCATACGTTTGTTCGTAGTCTAATCGTTTCCCCCAGCACCATTCCAGATTCTCCTATGAAAGGATATGAGGATTTGTCTAAGGACGTCTTGGCTAATGCTGCTGCAGAGGTGAGTTGGCAAACGTGGTTGTTTGTGCTCTACTCTTTTCCTACAAGAAGATATAGAAATTTGATTGGCTACCTAATCATAGCCACTTATGAGGTACTTAGGCTAATTTTGCTGTGATTGTATATGCAATTTGTTCAGGTTATTGGAGAGGTTCTCTCTTTATGGCCCTAAGAATGCTGGTTGAATAAAGTACTGGGCATAAGCTTCAGAGCTGTAGGAAAATTCAAATGTGATATTGCTTCAGTTTTGGGTGAAGGTAGAAAGAGGACCAACTTCTACAACCTGTGGTATTATCTTTAAATAAAATTATGAGTGAGTTCTGAGCATAATTCTGTTGCCATTGAAAGGAATGTTCACTGCTCAGGTAACTCCTGGCAGAGGTGATGGCTGCTAAAAGAGGCTACTTTGGTGGATGTGTTCAAAAGAAGCAGCAAAGAGAGGCTCAGAGGGTGGCTTGGTCAGATCCTTGAGGGTTTTGTGTAAATTCCAGGATGGGAATCTATGTACTGGGTGAGGTTATAGGAGAGAAACTCCACTAAGGAAATATTCAGTATTGAGATGTGTTAAGAGAGATCTGGACCCTCTCTTACTCAGGATAGTAGACCAAGCAGCCAGTTGATATTCAAGTTTATTTGGCCTGAGGCCTTGATCAAGCCTTTACTGGAAAAAGGTGAGCATTTCCTTGACTTCTGTAGAGGAGATCAGACCTCCTTAGAAGAGTATCATCTCAAAAATGCTTAATGTGTAACTTCATAAATGTGGCTTGTGGTCTCTGAGAATCTAGACTGGTGTCAACAGCCTCCTTAGCATGCCTGAAACCTTCTAAGAGTTTCCACTGTATTTGCAACTAGAGAGGTGGAGCAGGGTTTGGTCCAAATGGGGAGTAGTTCCCAGGAAGAGGAGATTCTGTACAAGGATTAGTTGATGTCAAATATGGAAACAGAAAGAAAAATATTCTCACTTTTCTGCCATCATTGTATCTACTGATAGTAATTCATCTAGTTTAAGGGCAATGGGACTGCTCCTGGAGATCCTTGATGATACGCATTTGGACAATTCAGTGGCTCACTGTGACATTTAGAAACATGTTTTGCGGATAAAATCACTAATGTCCCTAACGATTTAGTCACCACTATTTTGGTAGTTGGGTTTCAGAAGTAATCAGAAGTAATTGCTGTTCATTGGATGACTTGCAGTTATTGCAGTTCAAGGACATTGCCAACCACTTGGAGAGTTGTGATCTGTCAACTTTATGCTCAACTCTTGCTTCCCTGGCTTTTGGTATCTGCTCTAGAGGGCTTGAGTGATGGGATTCAGGAAGTGGCAAATGCTTAACAGCATAACAGCAAAATTTCAGTTTTCTAAGGAAATGATTATATGACTCCCCTCTTCAATAAACCCTTCTTATACTGAGCTGATTTAAACAAGTATAGAACCAGTCACTTAAATCCCCTTTTTTGAACGATGCTCAAGCAGGTGATAATGGTGCAATTCCATCATTTCCTGGATGAAACTAATTATCTAAACCCATTTTGATCCCACTTCAGACCCACTTATGGTAACTAAGATTGTCTCTGCCCCCTGATGAACAACCTTTACTGGCAGAAAGACAGGCAGAGTGTGCCCCTGTTGATTCTCATGGAAACTTCTCTTGGTAGCTTTCTATACAATCGTGCATTTGGACAAACTGGTTGATTTAGGTGTCAAGGCCACAGCTTTCTTATTAAAGCTTATGAAATCTTTAAAGGAATACTGTTTCTGAGCTAAGATGAACTGCAGTTTTGGTTATCTAGTTGGCTTTCTTGTGGTAAATAACTCATTTACTATATAGAATGGACAGCAAAACCAGTCATAATACATAATCACCTACTTGTGTGCAATTCAAAAGAGAGACTTTAAAAATTCATTATGAGACTGAGATGGTTAAATTGCTTGGTTTAGATAAAGCTGCATGAAATGTAGAGTGTTTGGAACTTTCTAAACACAATTTTATTGTTTTATAGGTTATGGCAGTATGTTCAAATGACCTGAGGAATCTTTACAATGGCCAGGCAACAGCTGGTTGGAAGTAAGTTTTTATGGCAAATATAGGCCAGGTTCACATACGACCCTCTGATCATTATATCTAATTCTCTATGTAGCCCTATCTGTGGATACTTAAATCCAGAGATTAGAGCCATGGAGAGACAAGACAAATCTTTTTACAAACCAAGGAAAAGCCTGCAAAATTATAAAAGCTCCTGTAGCTTTAAGAAACAGAATTCATCAGTGGCAATTGCTAGGCAACCACAACAGTATTCAAGCTTTGGTTTCTGTCAGGAAAAGGCAGAGCAACAAGACAACAGAGAGAGGCCCTTTCCAGGGATTCACCCAGGCATGGCTGCTTGTTACTGTCAACAGCAGCTACCTTGAGAAAGCCAGTATTGTATAGGGGTTAGAGTTTTGGACTAGGATGAGGGAGACACAAGTGGGAATCCCCACACTGCCATGAAAGCTCACTGGCTGACCTTGGAGGAGAGGAGAATTCTGTAAGCTGCTTCAGAGACAGGCCAAGTATAAAAGCTGGTGGGTGGAGAATGAGGACCTGCTGTGGAGCTACCAGTGTTTAGAGAAAGAGGGAGAGAGAGAATCCTGCCTCCCCACCACTCTTCTCCCTGGTGGAAAATCACATTGCAGATTCTCTCTCTTGTAATAGATGCAGAGGAGTTAGCCGTGTTAGTCTGTAGTAGCAAAATCAAAAAGAGTCCAGTAGCACCTTTAAGACTAACCAACTTTATTGTAGCATAAGCTTTCGGGAATCACAGTTCTCTTCGTCAGATGCAACTCTCTTGTAAAAAGCTGCCCTGGATTTCCTGCCTCCAGTTACGTTCCCCCGCCCCCAGCTCCTGGAGGAAAACGCAAGCTGAGGTTTTTTGCAAGAGACAGAGAGTCAAGCTACAAGTGACGCCTGTCACGAGGAGAACACGTGTCAGTTTCCTGAGACAGCATGGCAGGCCACAGCCCAGCTGGAGCCACACGCGTCCGCCAGGATGGTGCACACCCGTTCCCAACTCTTCCGGAGGGCACAGCACAGGGATCTGGCTGGTGCCTCAACTGCTTGATTTACCATTGGGCAAGCATGCAAGGAACAGGACTGGGTGCACGTGGCTCCAGCTGGACTGTGGCCTGCCGCCTTGCTGCCTTGGCACCCGGCCAGAAGGCCATGGAGCAGGCGCACAGCCCAGCTGGATTTATTTGGATATTTACCTGGATTTCCTTGGGGATCTCAATCCAGGAACCCAAATTGGATCCAGGATTCTCTAATGTGATCCAGGAGAGCTGGTTTGCTGTTTTTTTCCCCAAATCCCAGACCCGGATTTCACACCCCTACTAGTAGGCAGGGATACATATAAGCCTTTGATATGGGAAAATATAACTCTTGGATTGAGACAGGTTTGATAAGACTAGTAGACTTTACATATGAGAAGAGAATCCTGTTGTATGAAGAAGTCACTAATAAAGCAAGGGAAGGTATATTTCTGTTTTCCAGGAATCTACAGGTCAGAAGTTATATAAATAAAATGACGAATATTTTTCAGCCATTTAATAACTGAAAGAATATTGACAAAACCAGAGAAACACAAGAAGTTACTGATGATTATCTATAGAATGTTATTGAAGGAAAGAATGAAGTGCTGGACTTACAAAGTAAAATGGGGGAAAGTTCTAAGGATTCAGATCACAGAAGATGTTTGGTTAGATCTATATAAGGCTATAAAGGAAGATTCCTGTAATACAGATTTAAGAGACAATGCATTGAAACAACTGTTTAGGTGGTACTTAACTCTGGGCAGAGTATAAAAGAAAATCAAATCCTGCAGGCTGCTGGAGATGCAATGATTGTAGAGGTACTTTCTTGTACATTTGGTGGAATTGCCTAATAGCCAGGTCTTATTGGCAGAATATCTTTGAAATCATGGAAGAGCTAGTAGGGAAAGCAATCCCAGTAGATCGGAAGATTGCTCTACTTGGTAATACTCCCAAAATACTGGAAGATGGAATTAAGGATTTCAGTTAGAAATATGCTGGCTGCTGGTCATATGCTCCTTGCAAAATATTGGAAGAATGAAACACTTCCTCCCCCCAAAGTTTGGATTAATGTATTAATGTTCAAAACTCCAGCAATTAAGACATCTTTGGGAGAGGAAAGTAAAGATATAGGAAAAATTAATTAAGATTTGGTGCCCATTTGTGGCATTTTGGAATAAAATAAAATAATATAGAACGGGAAATCTTAGATATTTTTTGACATTGTTCTACGTAAATTCAGTACTTGTTAGACTGAAGGATAAATTGAGATTTAAGTTGTCAATTTGTTTATGAATGTGCAATATTTTGTATATATATTCTTAGCTAAATTAAGTACGTTATTTGATTGCCTTATATTTTTGTATTTTATTAATAAAATAAAATTTCAAAAGTTGGTGGGTGGAAGGGAGAAAAGGAAGCATGGAGCGATGAGGATTATGGGGGTTACCAGGAGGAAGAAGGAAGGAAACAGTGTGGGGAGTGGGGCAAAAGGGAAAGTGAGGTGCTCTCACATGGGAGGTTGCAGGTTGCCCACTGCACAGCTGGGTCCAGTAGCCAGCCCAGTGACTGGAACCATGCAGAGTTATCCCAGAGGAAAGGAAGGAGGGAAAGCTGAAGATGGAGGTAGATAAAGGTACATTGGCTGGTAGGTGGGAAGGACATAAGGAAGCAGGAAAAGAGGCGAGGCTATGGGGGCTTTCAGGGAAAGTAAATATGAAATAGTGAAGGAAGGGAAAATGAGATGCCCCCCCCCCATAAGTCCTTGTGGATTCCCTGCTTGTTACATTCTAATTGCAATCCCCTTTCTTTGTTTTCTTTCTTGTTCAGATATCAGTGTATGGAAAGGGATGTACTAGTTTATTATAAAGCCTTTTCATCATCTGCAACTAAGCATGGGTTTCTAGGAGCAGGAGTGATCGACAGACCTCTTCCCACTGTGTTGTGCATGCTGAAGGACCCTAGCAAAAGGCATTTGTATGACAAAACTATTACCACAGCTCAAGTACATAAGAAAATAACCAGCAACATTGAGTTGGGTGAGACATTTGTATGTTTATGTGCAACATAACAGAAATCCATTCATAGCTAGCACTAGAATTAACTTGCCTAATGTTGCTTATTTCTTCATAAGAGATTCCTTGGAAGGTCCAAAATAAGTAGCATACAACTTGTGTCAATAAAACATTGTTCATTAGAAATCTGAATGTGTCCTACACCTTGAACATTCCATATCAAGATCAAATTATTGTAAGTAAAAAGCCTATTAAAAATGCCCCTGTAAACCATTTTGACTTGTTACATGAGTAGCAATCAAAATTAAAAAATAAAATCCCTTAAAGAGTTAAACTGCAAAGGAAAGAGGAAACAGAAGTCAACACAAACTATGTGTTGAAAGCTCCTGTTATATTCCAGACTTGCTGAACTGTGCAACTTTTTTCCTTTTTTAAAATCTCATGTGGCATTTAAGATTGAGCTGAAAGGGCCAGTTGGTGTATGGCAGACCCCATGTATTGGCCTGCCAGTGGTATAATGCTCCCCTCCTAGAGCTATTTGATAGATAAGTGAAATTAATGAAGAAAATCCTATGAGGCTTCTCGTCCAGTTCTTGTAAGAACTGACCTGGAGTTTCAAGGAAGGGACATATTCCAATCTGCTGTGAATAGGATGATGTCTGAGATGATAATGCTATTGTTTCACCAGTCAAATTGGTGTAGCTTTGATAATTTCCTGTGTCGTATAGTTAACTCTGTATTTTTCAGACCACAAATTTGAACATTAATTCCCATTTTTAAAAAATCAGCAAGCTAAGGAACCACTCTGGTCTCAACAGCTACAAAACAATGTGGGATAGCAGAGGGGCACTGAGCAGGGGAAGGGGCTTGAGTGTGTGTGTTTAATAGGAAAAACAGTCAATAGGGTATATGTACTCCCTCCTAGCTGCTTCAAACCACCCTCACCTTACTGGTTTGTAGCGGCCTGGAAGCATAGTTTAGTCCTCTCAGCACTACCTAGCTTGACTTAAAAAAAAGTGAGTCACCTTACGGATGCCTAAAAAATAAATGATTTAGAGCTCTCACTACAGCTTCTTGAATGCTGTTGCAGCATGGAATAGGGCAGAAATCTCTTAAATCAGATAAACGGTGAAATGGCCATAATAGCTTCTCCTTTTTTGATTTAATTACAGTGTACGTGGTGAGTGACATTTCGTTGTGTTACCAAAAGCAACCAAGGGACTTCTGCTGCATCTCTGTAGAAGCCAAAGAGGTAACTATATCAGAACGTTCATTACCCCCTCAGCCAGAACTAGGTCCAAAAAGGAAATATCAGTCTAATTCATTGATGAAAGGTGGGCATTTACTTATCAGACAGCATTTTAAAAATCCTGATACTTCTGAATACCATGCTGCTATGCAGAGTTACTGCAGTCTAAGTCCATTTGCTTCAGTGGGTGAATGCACTAAGTCTGTGCAGTAAGTCTGCATAGGATTGCACTATTATAGGTGTAAGAACATGAGAAGAGCCCTGCAGGATCAGACCAATGGTCCATCTAGTCCAACATCCTGCCTCACACAGTGGCCAGGGCCAACTATAGGGCATAGAGGCTGAGGCCTTCCCCTAAAGTTGCATCTTGGTACTGGTATTCAGAGATTTACAGCCTCTGAATATGGAGGTTCTCTTTAGTCACTATGTCTAGTAGCCACTACTGATATATCCTCCATGTATTTATCTAATCTCCTTTTAAAATTTTCTGCCCCTGACTATCACTACATCGTTTGGCAGTGAATTCCACGTCTTGATCACTCATTGTGTAAAACATTTCCTTTTGTCTGTCCTGAATCTTCCATCCATCAGATTCATTGGATATCCTTGAGTTCTAGTGTTATAAGAGAGGGAGGAAAAGTTCTCTCTCTATATCCTCTCTACTCCATGCATAATTTTATGAACCTCTATCATGTCTCCCCTTAGAAATCTCTTTTCTAAAAAGAAAAGTCCCAGATTCTTCAGCCTTTCCTCAAAGGAAGGTGCTCCAAACCCTTAATCATCCTGGTTGCTCTCTTCTGTACATTTTCCAGCTCCGCAATGTCCTTTTTGATCAGAAATGCACACAGTACTCCAAATGACCACACCATAGATCTATTCAGGGGGGTGGTAATATTGGCCATTTTATTTTCAATGACTAATAATCCCCAGTATAGTTTGTATATTTCACTGCTGCAGCACACGGTGAGTTGATACTTGCATTCAGCTGTCCACTGTGATCTTAAGGTCTCTTTCCCTCTCAGTCTCACCAAGTTCAGATGCCATTAGCATATTCTTGAAATTAAGTTTTTTTGTTCCAGTGAACATCACCTTACACTTGCTTATGCTGAATTTCATATGCCACATTGTTGCCCACTCACCCAATTTATGGAAATCCTCCTGGAGTTCTTCAGAGTTAGTTTTGAATTTCACCATCCTGAGTAGTTTTACATCATCTGCAAACTTGCAGAAACAGTGTCCTTTATTTCCAGTGACTCTAATCAGGCTTTCCCCCCCTCCCCCATTAATGCATAGGCTGGTTTCTTTTGTTAACTCTTTCAATGGTGACCCCTGAAATGACCTACTAAAATAAGGAGTGGGAAATATGAAAGAAGAGAAAAGACGCACATTGCTAATTGACTTTCTATAATAATCTGTTTGATGTGATGTTGTATGCAGGAAAATGTGTCCATCCTAGCAATCCAGTCGGTATATGAAGAATCGATGCCTCGCCCTTGTAAAGAAATGGTACGAGGAGAGATATTGCCCAGTGCGTGGATATTAGAACCAGATACTGTGAATGGAAGAGACGTCACTAAAGTCATCTACATGGTGCAGGTAAGAGTCTGTGCAAATCTAGAAACAGAGGGTTGGATCTTACGGATTTTCCAGTGATGGAAGAGAGGGGGAGGAGAGGCCTGTTTTTCCTTCTCACTGTACTGTGCCCTATGTAGTTCTTTGTTGGTGAGGGTCCCTGAGCCATAGGAAAGCCTTTTTGTGGACCACAAAAGGCTGCTGGAGGATGAGGAAAGCATGTGCTTACACCAGCAGAACATCCATAGGAGCTGCCCTGTTGATTATGAAGTAGATTGGATTGAACAAGATTGTTGGATTCTAAAAATTAACACACGGATAGGCAAAGTCTTACTGAAAGACACGTGTAGAACTTACGCATTTGCCCAAAGTTGTAAACTGCAAGAAAATACTAAAAGTATAAGCGTGCCTTTGATCTAGTTTAAGTAGAACCTTTTAAAAGTCTCTCTAGTGTGAACAGTTGTACACGTTAGGGCTATGCACCAAACATTTTTTTCCAGTAAATCCGATTTTTTAACCAAATCTGAGAAAAAATTCAAAACTCCCTGAATTCCAAAGTGATTCTCTAATTCGGTTCGGGTATTTCTGAAAAATTCGACCATTGTTTTCTATAGGAAAATCATTCTGGGAACTATCCAGTGGGCTGGAAGGGTCATCGTTCAAGCAAACTTCACCAAAGTCTGAGGGAACTTACTCCTCAGTGTTCTCTAAAGATCGCCCAAGTTTCATGAAGATTGAACCCTGGGGGCCAATTTTATGAGGTGCCCCTCCACTCTCTATTATTCCTTAAGGGAAAAAATATCTAGTGGCTATCCAGAGGCTGGATAGCATTTTTCATGCAAACTCCACCAAATTTTCAGGGGACCTTCTCTTGACTGCCCTCTAAAGACCTCACCTCAAGTTTCAAGAAGATTGGACCTCAGGGCCCAATTCAATGAGTCCCTGAACAAGGTACCCCCAGCCACTCCATTGTTTTCTACAGGGAAAAAGTCAAAGCTGACTCCCATTGCAGAAACACAGTGGGGCAAGGCTGCCATGACCAACCTCTTTAATGGAAAAGGCTCTTCAGGACTGCTTTGCCAACAGCTGCATCTTTTGCCAACAACACAGCAAAAAAAGCACGCCCAAAACGGAACCAATTTACCCAATAGTTATAATGAAATTACCAAATGGTTGTAATGAAAATGGGAGTACAATATTGCAAAAGAAGTAACTCGTTGCAAAATTACATGCGAAATCAATCATTGAAATGATTGATTTCGCATGTAATTTTGCAACGTGATACTTCTTTTGCAATATTGTACTCCCATTTTCATTACAACCATTTGGTAATTTCATTATAACTATTGGGTAAATTGGTTCCGTTTTGGGCGTGCTTTTTTTGCTGTGTTGTTGGCAATCCCTGTGAAGCTAATTACCCCCTGTTTGGTAACAGCTGCATCTTGTCTGGAGTCCACGTCAATGGCATAACATTTGATGAATGTAGACAACATTGAGTAGCAGCCACCTTGCACAAGTCGATTAGTGGGATGACGAATTTGAAGGCTAATGAGGTAGACTTTAAATGACACAAAGAGATTAGGACCTTCCAAAAAGGAGCTGTCCTGTCTAGATAGAAACATAAGGTACGTTTAACATCCTGAGTGTGCAAAAGTCTCTCTGTGCCATCCTGAGGTGCCAGAAAAAAGACAGGTAGGACAGTGTCCTGGTTCATATGAAAAGTGGAGACATTTGTCTGAAAAGGGAAGCTTGGACAGAGAACAACCTTCTCTGAGAACATCTTAATAAAAGGCATATGAGATCTGAGGTCTTGCAATTCACTCACCCTCTTCGCTGAGGTTATGGCCATCAGAAAAGCTGTTTTAAGCTGCCAGCATCTTGAAGGGGCTCGAAGGATTTGTGCATGATTGATGTGAGAACCAAGGAGGAATTGCACTGGGGAATAGGCCTAGATGCTGGGGGATATAGGTTAGTTAGACTTCTAAGGATGGACTTGCATTCCAAATGGGCAAAGGGGCATTTTCCATTTATGTTGTCATGATAGGTAGAAATGACCTTCAGATGAACTTTAACGGAGGAATTAGACAAACTCTGGTCATTTAACTGGACCAAATAGTGCAGAACAGAAGGCAATGAGGAAGAGGCAGAGTTCAGTTTATCTTCAGCCTAAAGAGAAAATATTTTCCATTAGTCTAGAAATTATTTCCTGATGGATGGCTTCCTAGCCTCTTATTGGACCTTTTGGACCAGGGAGGAAAAATTCAGGGGAGAGATGAACCAAGCTGTGAGTTTCAGAGTACCCAGGTCATGGTGGAGGATCATGTCATCCTGAAGCAGGTCTGGGATTAGGGGGAAATGGTGAATTCTGTCTGGTGCTGTTTGAAACAGTGGCAAATCAGGCCTGCCTCGGACTGTAAGGGGCTAGTATGATTGCTGAGGAACTTTCCCTGCAGGGGCGTACAGGAGGGTGCCTGACCAAGGAATGTGAAAGGCGTCCCTGAGAGAACCCTTCCCTTTTCCTGCCCTTGAGCAATACTGTGCACACTTCTTGTTGACATATGTGGCAAAGAGGTCTATGTTCAGATGCCCCCATTTCAGGAAGATTGGGCGGAGGAACTCTGTGTGTATAGCCCATTCGTAATTCTGGGTTTCTGACCAATTCAAGGCATCTGCCAGAAAATCCGTGCCTGCTATGTGTATGGCAGAGAGACTGACTCAATGTTGGATAGTCTACTCCCATATTAGTGAAGATTCCTAGGAGTGAGCTAGGGAAGTTGTACCCATCTGTAATGCATGGCAGTTGTATTGTCCATGCATATCTGAACATTCTTGCCAACTACTAGGCGTACAAAATCTTTCGGAGCATACCTTATCACCCTGAGTCCAAGAAGGTTGATATGCATAGACGATTCCTGAGGGAATGATGCTCCCTTTACTTCTTTGGTCCCAAAACAAGTCCCCAACCTGACAGAGAGGCATCTGAGATTTGTATTGGAGAGGAGCCAAGGGGGGGGGGGTCTCCTCTAGGAGGTTCCATTTGTTGCTACATCACTTCAGGAACCTGAGGATGAGACATAGGATAGAGAACTACTAGTATGAGTTCTGGCTGTGTGGGTGGAACACTCTGACAAACTAGTTTTGGAGAAGATCTCATGATGGCAAATGGAATGATCGGAGTCAGGGAGGCCATAAAAACTAACAGTCTTTGTATTTGTTTTATGCTTTGGTGCCTGTACAAAAGGACCTTGTTCAAGATGAGGAATTTTGTTATCCTGTCGGGAGTAGGGAAGGCAATGGCTTGGGAGGAGTCTAGGATGGCCCCCACAAAAAACACTCTCTGTTGTGCAATCAACAGTGTTTTTTCTGTATTGACCCTGAGAACCAGTTGGTCCAGCATGCTCAGAACTAGGGATATATGTTGAGATAGTGACTCTCTGGTTTGACCCACAAGAAGCCAATTGTCAAGGCTTCTCTGAGGTGGCTTACCACACTTGCCATGATCTTCTTAACGATACAAGGGACAGAGGAGAGACCACCTTGGAAGTGAAGGAATTTTCCAAATTGAACATTTATTGGAATATGAAAATACGCATCTTTTAAAACAAAAGTAGTGAACTTGAAGTTTCAACAGAGATAAAACATCTAACAACAACGTTTGAAACTTCTTAAAAACTGAATTTGTTTGGGGAACGGAGGTTTAAAGTGGGACGTGAGCCCCCCTGACTTTTTGTTCATAGTGAAATATCAGGAAAACACTCCATCCATGCAATTGGATGGAAAGGCTCTATGGCTCCTTTTTCCAGCAATGGCTCCACTTCCTCTATGATCAAGGTGGGAGGAGGTGAAGGGTTGGATAGAAGTGGGATATTTGAAGGAGTTGTCTTGAACTCCAGGCAAGAGCCTTTGCTGACAATGGACAACACCTGAGCCTCCTGTATGATAGATTCCCTGTAGAGGAAGTGACAGATGGTGTGGTGAAGCATTGGGGGTTTGGCATCAAAAGCGCTGCTTATTCCGATCAGATTGGTCTTTTGGAGATAGAGAACATCTTTTGATGTGGTTCTGAAGTACCTCCTATGGGATTGGACAGAGTTAGAGGAGGAAAACTGTTGAGAGCCTCTGGACATTGTGTGCATCAGCCGGGAACTGAACTGATGGTACCTGTTATAAGGAAGGTAAGGTTAAGAGGAATACCTTTGCCTGAACGAATTTGAGGAGGGAAGTGTGATACCAAGGGATCTAGCTGTGACCTTATCATCTTTTATCTTCTTCGGTGCCTTATCTGTAGTAGACAAGAACAGGTCTGAGTCTTCAAAGAGAAAGTCTTCTACCTGCATCCTATAGCGAGGGGCTAGTGCTGTGGTTCTAAGCCACACATGTCTGCAGATGACTATAGCAGACACTATAGCTCTGGATAAACAATCACCAACGTGCCTGGCTTTGTTGATTTGTTTAGAAAGTTTTAGGGCTTCTCCCTGTGATCTTGGCTACCCTTCATTTGTCATTGGGGATTAGATTTAAGTATGGGCCTATCTTTTCCCATAAGAACAACTGGTAGCGGGACATAATAGTTTCATAATTTCCAGTCCAAAAGGCTAGGGCTGCAAAGGAATACACTTTACTGCCTAGTATGTCAAGCTTCCTCTGCTCTTTATCAATCAAAGCCCTCAGCTTTCCCTTGAAGGGACTCTGTAACAATGGAATTAGCTGGGGGGTGAGTAAAAGCTAATCCTGGCCCTTCTTGCTTGGTTTCATATATATTATCCAGCTTTTTTGATGTCACTGCTGTCGAAGCTGACTTGGCCCAAACATCAAGCATTCCCTGCATGATCGGAAATGCTATAGGACCTGTTGCCTCTGAGTTCAACACCAGATCCAAACAGGTTGGAGCGGAGCAGTTCACTTCAGTTTCCAAGGATTTTGCTATGTGAACTGACTGTTCGTTTAATAATCCAAGGTCTTCACTCACAAAAATGAGAGTCCTCAGTAAGGAATTCTGATGGGGATGGTTCCTGCACAAAATTGGAACCAACACTGGAGTCTCATATGATTGGGTAGAAGGATTCAATGTTGGTTCCAGTTTTCTGAGATTGTATTGGGAACCAACAAGGATTTTGATTTTCACTTTAATTGAGTGGACATGGATCTGCAGATCTTCCTTGTGGGAGAAATAATGAGGAGCTGGATACATTGTCAGTGAACCTTCATACATAAGCATAATAATGATGGTAGGATGAACTATAAGGTGAGTAATGGAAACAATGGTGACTCCCGTTGATTATTATTGTCAGATGGAACTGAGGAATTTCTACAGTTTCTGAATGGATGTACATGAGATAGTGGTAGTGGGGGAAAAGCCATGGATGGTTCAATGACGTCAAGAATTTCCCCTTCAGAAAGAGATGGAACCAAAGTGGAATGGTGTCTCGGTGTTGGGGAAAGTGTTCTTGGAACCCTGGATGGACTCAGAGGATCCGATGTAGCTGGGTTCAACAATGATGATATCTTCTTCTGACTGGCATCAAGGTGAAACTAACGAAGACTCATCTGGAACCAGTTAGTCCTTAGCAGTTGAGCTAGGAGCCGAAGAGGCATGAGGAATTGAGGACGCCCATTCTGGGCACTGGAGTGCTTTATCTGCGGCTGTTTGATTGGAGTCAGTGGAGCCCTTCTGGGCTGACTCCCAAAGTGCCACTTTGAGCCACAGTGCCCTTTCAGTGGCGGGAAAAAAACTGAGGGAGGGAGCCACTTGCTCCACCTTTTATAGCCGTGCCTGGGGGTAAAGCACACAAAAAGGCTAAGTGAACGCCTCACACCTTTAGGAGCTTTGAAAATCCATGGCTGGCCTGTGAATGCACAGATCCCATGTGGAACTGCACAGAAGACATGACCCTGCCAAAATACAAGCAGGAATGCAGCAAGGAAAAAACAGCATTCTGGTGGGGAGAGCCATGCTAGGTATAGGGGACTGACTCAAGGGAGAATGTGATAGTCTCTACCAACCCACAAAGGAAGGGTTGTGTGAGGATACTGCCAGATCTATCTTGGAGACTAAATGACTAATACAACTAATAGTGTTATGAGACATGAGGGCTGAAAGCCAACCTGTAGTAGGGAATCCTGGCCAGGGCATTGGACAGATTAACACTGCAAAACTCTATGAATGTGCATGGGTGCATAAGTTAGAAACCCACAGTGTCCTCATTCCACAGATGGAAGTGCTGTACACTAAAAACCAAGGAGGTGCAAAAAGTTAACAAGGGGTTACACCTCTACTTTAAATGTCATTGGATATCCAGTAAGGAAGAAGAAAATTTAGTGTTTGAGTCCCAAACATAGTCGATAGCACAAGAAGAAGGGTCCAAGTCCTGCTATAGCCTTAGAGACACTTTCCCACTTTAGAAGTGCAAGATATGGTACTCAAGAAGCAGAAATTGCCACTCAGAAAAAAATCTGAGACTACTGCTATAGTGCAGGAAAAGGAGCTGACCAAAACTGCAAAAGCCATGAGCAGGACTGAAAACATAGGCGATCCACACCAAAATAATGAAAATAGTGAAGCAGGTGTGAAAAATCTGTACAAAAATACCCAGGAGATAAAATATAAAAATGGATTGCCTTGCCAGTGGATTGGCAAGGGCATTCCCCAATGACAGTGGTCCCTGGCAGCAAAGGAGCAAACAAAAGGGCAGGTCATGGACCATCACAGTATGTTGCAAAGCCAAATAGCCCATGCCTTCAATCAGAGTATCTAGGAGTTGGCACCAGTGAGTTGAGGAAACATAATTGCAATGCATTGCAATGACATGTAGTATTTGCAGTAAAACAAAAGACAAAGAATGGTAAGGTAGGTCTAGTAGTCTTGTTGAAAATAGTAGTAGTTGTATGACACAGTCATTTTGCAGAAGACCAGGAGCCACCTGGAGGCACACCGTATGGCCCCCACACCACAGGGTGGTGTGGGATGGTGTGGCACTCAGTGCCACAGAGATGGCACTAAATCTCAGAGTCACAGCATCATAAGAGTCCTCTGGGAAGAACAGAGCAGTGAAAGAATGAAAATGGTGCATATATGCTCTGTCTAAGAAAGAAGAAAACAAATTTGGGTATCCCATGAAGTGTGAAACTTAAACTGAAGACCACATTCTGCCAAGGTGACACATACAGGTATATAAGAACACAGAACTTCAACTGTGAAAGTGAAAACACTGAGCAATCAGTAAAATGTGGATCAACTAAGACTGAAAAGGCAAAGGAAACTCTTTTTCAACTAGTAGGACAAAACAGGAGGTTGCCCTGTAAAGAGTCTGTAGTCAACAATCAACAGACCACAGGAAAAAAAACTATATTGCAGCCTTAAGTGGGATACCCTAGTTGTTGAGTCCATTTAGCCAAAAAGACTGTTATCTCCCAGATGATGAAGGTCCTTAAGCTGTTTAAGGACTTGACCATGATGCTCTCATTTGACTCAGTGAGCCTGGGTCTGGTCGTTGCCGTGATCCCAATTCTTCAGGGGAAGATGGCCACCTTTCTGAACCCATGCACAGGACTTGGCATCAACATTGCAGACTTGACATCAACATTGTGTGCCCTGGCACAAAAGCTCCAAGGATGTATTAAGTCCCATCTGGAACTTCTCACCCAGCTCAGGATCTATATCTTAAGTGACCATTTATTTATTTCATTTATAGTTCACCTTTTTCATTGAGACTCAAGGAGGATTACATAGTTTGAGATCAGCACAGTCAATATCAAGGACGTTTCAATAAACAATGCTGTAGAGTAAATAAATGCAAGTTTACAAAAACATAACATTAGCAAGTTGAGGAAATGCTGAAACAGAGCATAAACAATTCTAGGCCTGACATTAGACAACATAGAACTACCCAGTAGGGTCATACTGAAAGCAACAGGTAGTACATAGGAGCACATACTTAAAGCAATAGATAGTATGTAAGGCAACATAGTGGTGAAGTCTATGGTCCCTAACTCGTTAGTGAAGCATCTCTTTGAGATCATCTCCCTACAATACAACCCTCCTATTTGTCTAAAAAGCCCTTTTGAATAATTCAGTTTTGCATCATTTGCAGAAGGCCAGGAGAGTGGGGGCTCTCCTGACTTCCTCAAGCATAGGATGTAGGCCACCACAAAGAATGCACGTTTACAGGCAGCTGTTGATTTTACCCATGTGCAGGGTGGCACCTGCAGGAGACCCTGTTCAGATGAGCAAAGGTGCCGTGAAGGGACATAGGGAGAGAGACGGTCCCCTAGGTATGCCGGACCAAGGCTGTGAAGAGCCTTGTATGTGATAGGTAACCAATGGAGTGACTGCAGGATGGGAGTGATATTAATGTTCCTGCTTGCTCCTCATAACAGCCGAGCCACAGTGTTTTGTACCAACTGGAGTCTCCTAGTTAACTTAGATGGGAGATCTATGTATTGTGCATTACAATAGTCAAGTCTTGATGTTACCATAGCATGGATCCAGGTGGCCAGGTCAGCCATGTCGAGATAGGAAGCCATCTTCCAGGCTAGAATGAAGTTGTAGAAAGCATTTTTTGTGGCTGCCTTAACTTGCTTTTCTAGTAGTAGCGCTGGATCCAGTATAGCCCCTAGACTCCCAAGATTTCTACTGCATCCTGTGGTAACGTGGATAGTGAGATATATCTGCCTATTGATGACATCCCACTCCATAGCTGCGAATGAGTTCTCCTAAAGGCTTTACAGAGAGGTTGAATTACATGGGAGATAGGATTGTGCCCTGTGGAACCCCACAAGATAATTCCCATTCTGGAGATAGCTGATCTCTAATGGGAACCTGCACACCAGGGACAGCCTCACTGAATGGCCCAGCCAGCAAAACAGCTTGAGAGACGGGCTCTGTATGGAGCATATGCAGGCCAGGAGGGACACCCTGCCAGCAGAGGTGGAGGAGGGGGAAAGCAGCTCAGCTGTTCCACCCCATACCTCCCCTTTTTGACAGAATGAAGTGAGCACGTTTTTGTGCCTGCATCCTCTCTGTGTTGGGGAGGAGGAGAAACGCACTTCCCCCAAGACTTAAAACTTAGGTAGAAAAACAGCAGGAAGTTACTTGACTGGCTACTATAGAAAATCCACATTCCAAACTGGAATCACTCCCCCACCAAACCCCAACCTCTGGCCAGCACACTCTAGCACTTGACACAATTCTGTACAAAAAGTTTTAACAAGAATAGTACCAAAAATGTTGCTCTTGGCCATTCTCAGAAAGAAGAAAAACTCTACTAATATCACTGGAAAAAGAGAGAGAACTGTTAGGGAAAGTAAAAAACGAATGACATGGATGTGTCAATGTATGAAAACAAGCAGAATCCACAGAAGTACATAAAAAGAAGCGAATGCAAGCTGTTACACTTTGATGTTATATTTTTTCTTTACTGGGTCTGGGTGGATAGAGAACAAGTCTTGCTTTCTGAGACCTTTCTTGTGACATTACTACTGTCTGTGTCTTGCTTGCCATTGGCTGCTCTGACTGCCTGTGATAATTACAGGCTTGAATCAGGTTGGTTCTGCTCGTATTTTCTGATTTGATGTTGATTCTGTTGTGTTACAACATTTGGCGTGGGTTCTGCTTAGCTTCTGTGAATGACACTGGTTCTGTTGAGTTCACCACACTCTCCCTTGCTTCAGTTGGTTCTGCTGGGATTCTCTGGTTTGACATTGGTTTTTATTGGTTCTGACTGCACTGAGAGGCTTTTGGCCACTGGTTGCTCTTGTGTGATGGTTTGGCTAAAGCTTCTGTTCCCTACAGAAAGCCTTGGATTCTCCACCACCACCACAGGAAACAATGGAGAGCAGCTGTGAGTGCCTTGTTCTGTGGCCCATAGAATTGGACCCCCACGGTCCAATTCACTTGAAACTTGTGGGATCTTTAGTGGAGAGTATATCTGCTGCAACTGTGGTGTAGGTTGTTTGGACAATGGCCCCTCCAGTCCCCAGGAAAGTTTCCCTCATAAAGAATAATGGAACCAAATATATTCAGATTCTCCCCCAAATTCCAATACTAAACTGGTATTTTTGGACCCAAATATTAGGAATACCGATATTTATTGGATTTCTGATAACTGATTCTGAAAAAATACCAAGGGTTTGTTTGTTTTTTAGCACACATCCCTAGTCAGGAGTTGGATTCAGACTAAATTTTGCAGTGGCATAATGGAACTTTCCTGCCCCCGTTGATCTCCATGAAATGCTGCTTCTGGGAGATAGGGGGATACCCTGTGGAATGACAGCAGAGTTTGTAACAAGTAGGAGGAATCAGTGGAAACTGCCCATTTAGTCTGAATCCTACTCCAGAACCTTTGGTCTCTAAAACTGTTCAGCTTTAGCAGCTTTGTAAATAATTTTATTCTTTCTGTTATCATGAATAACTTACCAATAGAATAAATGTGAACATGCAGCTTTTTTGAAAGAATTTAAAAAAAGAGAGAGCAGGAATATACAAATCTAGATTTTCTCACTTGCAACTATTTTCTCCAGGCATGATTCATTCTTCTCTTGATAGAATTCTTCAAAAGCACTTGCAGTTGCCAAACTCTACTGACTAAATCTTTCTTCGGTTTCTTCAGGTTGATCTTGGTGCCCCAGCCATTCCCGCAAGGCTCCTGAGCTCTGTTGCCAAGCGGCAGCCTTTGGTGATAGCCAGACTAGCTCACTTTCTTGCTGGTTAAGCATGCATGGAATACTGATAACAGAAACTGATTTGTCAACAAAATGTAAATACTGCCAGTGCCAGGATTTTAGTTTACTAGTTGGCTTCAGAACTGGAAGCAAGCTTTCCTAGAACTGCTAAATGAACTGCACAACAGAGCACCTGCTTTAGAAACAGGAATCCAAAAATCAAACTTTTATTGAAGTATTTACATTTTGAGGGCCTTGGTCATGCCTTCCTGTTCAATCTTTTGGAGAATCGTAGTCTCTACAGAAACTATGATCAAGCAAGACTGACTTAAAAATCACCAATGTTGACAGACAAAAGCATGTAAGCATCTGCAGTTTTAAACTGAAAAAGTCTTCAATCTGCTGGAAGAGTGAAGGAGCACTAAGACACTGATCTAAACTTGAATTTAGAGGCAGTAGGTTTGAGGTTCTTTTTAGTCCTTCACCATTACAGCAAAGCTACTGTAATGGCCTTTGCAAAAGGATGCTTGCAAACTAAGGATTAATGTAATCATTGTACCTAGTCGGTCTGCTGGTTAAATAAGATCCATTTCACGATGAAGCAAGGATATGCTGACTTTTACGAAGCTGTGTTAGTTATGGCTCTGATGAAGCAGCATCAGCTGGGTTGCTACTTACTCTTAGTTGGAAACACAAACATGACTCAGGTAGAAAAGACAAAGTTCTGTTCCAGAATCTCAGCAACACAAAGTCGAAGTGGTTGGAACTGGATAAACCAAATTCATAGCTGTAAAACATGAGCATAATGGTAACAGCTAGGTGAATCATGGAATGGAGCGCAGCAGCTGGTGTATCCAAGAGAGTCCCAGTTCTTTGTAAGAGCAGCAGGTTTCTAGGACTTCAGAATCGCAAAAATAATCTTAAAGCAGTGCAAACCTGCTGACCACCAGGAGGCTGGAACTGGTCTGGGGTCAGTGTGTGTTCTCCTTCACACTCCACTATGTGCTTGAAGTCCCTATTTATAATGCCACATAACTTTCTCTCATCTAGGCTTATTAGTATTTCACAAAACCCATTCCCTCCATGACACAACTGCTTTTTTGCAGTTTTGCTACTCCTTAAGATTGGGTTTATTGCAACAAATCATACTTGATTATATCAAATAAAATTTGTTTTGTAATTCTGTTTATAATGAATTAGTACAATCATGACACCTCTCCCACTATAAACAAGTATCTCATAGCATGTTTTATTCATGTGAAGATGTAAGCTATTTGTTTCACGTTGTTTCTAAAAATAGACTTTTAGAGGCCTAGTATAGACATCCTGTTATTTAATAGCTACTGCATCATTTTCTGCCACCGTGCTCTTGTTAATTAGCAGTTAAGGTTAGTGGTTTTACTGGAGCCATTAACTGCTCCTGACTTATTTACAGCTTTCCTGTAACAGTGGAAATAGTCAGTAATAAACTACTTTTCTTATGGTATCCAATAGTAGAAGTGAGTAGGTAATGGGGTCATAGTGAGATAAACTTTACTCATCTTTTCTCGCAACAGAACAGACTGAAGGCAGTAGAAGGAAAGATGAGAAATATATAGTATCATTGGTGCATTAAACAAATAGCTGCCAAGTATAAGCTGCAAAGAGCCATGTATGGGATACCCAGGGTTTTCATCCTTCCCTAGAAGCCACTCTTTTGGAGCCATGTATGAGTACTGCAAGACAGAGTTGCTGCAGATGCCTGCCCACCAAAGGAGGCTGTTTTCAGTAAGAATAAGTTAGTTTTCCACAATTCACAAATAATTGAGCTAGAGATTATAAGTAACTATTAGCACAACCTATCCTGTGAACTTTTGCTTGGGAGTAAGTATTCAATGCAGTAAATTTTACTTTTGAGTAAACATGCTGAAGCTCAGGCTGTTAGCCCAAATGGTAAGCATCTATCTGTTGAGAATTCAAAGCACAGAAACTATATTTAATGATTAGGCTTAGTAAAGCATGGCTGAACCAAATTATTGTAAAGTGAAAATCCCATGAGGTCATTTTCAACACCCAGTCCTCTGGATCACTTGCTTGTTTCGGGGGCTGGGAAGGACAATTTGATAAACTACCCAGAGTACCAGCAGTGGACACACTGTAATATGCGAATCAGAGAAGTATTTCAGAAAATATATCCAGTGAGCAGCTACCCCCCCCCTTTTTTTGGGACATGGCACTCTGTTAATGAATCAAAACACTTTAGCAGGAACAACATCCAAGAAGACTCTACTCTTAATACAGATGGTGCCTATTGAAGGATAATGTCTTATTGTACAGTGCATCAGATGTTTATTTTTATAAATGCATACAATTGTTTTTTCTATGTTCACAAATTAATTTATTTATATATACTTGTTTTGAAATGGTTTTATATGCTGAAGCTAGTTATTATTTTTACAGGTATTCAATTAATGTATGCTTTTTAGAAATAACTGATACTTTAAAAGTACTATTTATAAAATATTTTCTTTTGCAAATATAACACTATGGTACCTGTAAATGCCTAGAATGGAAGAGCAGTCTATTAAAATAGGGCAAAATTATTTTCTGTGAAATCTTTTACTCAAATTACTATATACCATATCTTTAGCTCATATCTGCTTTTAACCAAGATTGCTATTTTCATATCCTCACAATAAATTTCTAAATATGGAAATGGATGAAAGTAGTGTTTTCTTACCTGTTTTAGATATTGTGTATTAAAAACAACTATGGCATTTATGCCTGTCCTTTATGCACTCAAGCTAATTTACTTTTCAACAAATTAAGTTTTCATATTCCTTTCTCAACTTTTCTATAGACTGTTCAGATATCTTTAATCATAAAAAACTATTGCCTGGACTCTTGTCTGTTCATCCCTGCACACATATATAAATCCACATGGAACAGTTAAAACAAATTTTGTGTAACAAACTTACTGCTACTGGACTTAACAACGGCATGTGTTTATCATTTCACACAAAATCCAATTCTTGGATCAAAATTATACTCAAAGACTAAACTGATTACCTCACCTACAAGTCTTTTCATGAAATATGTCTTGCATCAGGTATAAGCAGCAAGAAGAAAAAGCGAGCTCCTTGTATGTCATGCACAAATTAACTATTTCTTACTTTAATCATGAAATCAAAGCAGGATTCTGAATGAAAATATTTTAATGTGTTGAGGGAAATAGGAAGAAAGAGAACTACAGCCTATAAGAAACTCAGAGCCAAGCACTAAAAACTGTTTTAAGAGTCTGTTATGTGCTGACAGATCCTTTAAATGCAAGTCTACAACATACTTGGGGAAGAAGCATCCTAGAGAAAACAAGCTGAAGATTAGGGCTGTGCAGGGGTGGGTAGATTCGGTATCCCGAAGCGGGAAACCGATTAGGAATACCCCAAAATCTGAAGCGGCAAGCCGCTTCGGGGTTCGGGAATCACTTTGGTATGCTCCGTGAAGATTTGGAGCATACTGAAGCGAGGGGGGGGGAAACTCCTCACCACCACAACCACCCACCCTCCCTGGGGCAACCCCTCCACCCCCACACCTCCTGGGGAGATCCCTCCAACCTCCAACCACTAACCTGCATTATCAGCTGGGCGGCAGCGGTGGCACAAGGCTGTGTGGCCTGGAGCCAGCCGGCTCCTCGGTATGCTGCATGAAGATTTGGAGCATACTGATTTGGAGCGGCCAGCCGGCACCGCGGCGGCCATTTGAGGGGCAGGAAGGGCTTTCTCCGCCTCCTCCGGCCTTTCCTGCCCCTCAAATGGCCACCGCGGCGCCAGCACGCCGCGACCATTTGAGGGGCAGGACGGGCCGGAGGAGGCAGCTTCACCCTTCCCCACCACCCCACAGGCTCAGGCGGCGGCAGCAGAGGAGCTAGCCTGGAGCCACCACAAGGTAGGTGGTGGGGGAGGTGGGGGGTTAATGTTTAAAGGGCAAGCAGCGGTGGGGCCCCTTAAACAAGCCTGAAGCTTTCCGAAGCATTTCCGAATGCTTCGGAAAGCTTTGCTTCGGGGAACACCGAAGCATTCCGAATCGGGTTGCTTCAGGTAACTTTACCCGAAGCAAAACCCGAAGCGCACAGCCCTACTGAAGTTACCACCCCAGAAAAATAATTGGTTTCAGGCTGTTAACATATTAGAACATTCTTTTGTATTTAAACTATTATGTAATGTTCTGCATCTAAACAGTTGGGATTTTATTTCTGCTTGTTAATGTAAGATTTTTATCTGTTGTTGTAGGTTTATTATTTGTTAAATGAAGGCTCCTTTAAAAAGAAAGCAGGTGGCTGGATTGGTGAAAGGAGTCTGCTCTGATTGGCCAGTAGCTGTACCCTACAGGGCAAAGCGAGCTGCAGTTTCTAATGAGTGTGCTGAGGGAAGAGGTTTTCAGTCTGTCTGTGGGTGTTTCAGACAAAAGATTCTGTCTAAGTCAGGCAAACTGTGTGTACCCAGGTCAGTCTGTGCATATATCTGAGAGATGATTCTTTCTAGGTCAAGCAAGCTATGTGGCGAATCTACATCTGTGTGGAAGATATGAGAGTTTAGTCTGTTAGTTAAGATATGTGTGGAAAGTTATAGTCTGCGTGACTGAGTCTGTGAATTTACCTTTGAGAAAACAATTATTTCTGAAATCACCAAGCTTAAGAAAGATTTGAAACCAATACGCTTATCAAAACTCTGCAACCATCACACTCATGTACTTATGAATAAATTCTAATTTTGTGTAAGAAAAAAGGCCCCCTTTTTACCTTACAACCACCTATGTGCTGAATGTTCTGCCACATTACCATCTATAACAAGCCTTCCTATATTACCAGTGAAACTGAGGAGGTTTAAGGAAAAAGCCTTTGATGGCAGCAATCTCTGCTAAGTGGGAGCCTTTGTGGGAGCCAGGGAGGCAGCAATATATAGCTCTCTCTCTCTCCCCCCTCCCCACACACAAAAGGTGTTAGCCTGAGTAAAGTAGAGAACACCTTAAGTGCTGTGTGGAGGTGAAAAAAGTGTGTTGGTTGTGACCAGAGCCCTCCTGAAGTATAAGTTTAAGGAAATGTAAGGAGGAGCTGAATTGAAGATCCAAAGGTTAAAAAAGAAAACAAACAAGCAAATCTTTGCAGTATATATTTTAAATTGGCAAGCAATTCACAGTTCATAATTACACTTAACTAAATGCTTCTGCTTAATACTGTTTTCCCAATACAAAATAAAAGTTTCCATATTATTAGAAAATTCCAAATACAAAAGGTATACTTTTTGAGGCACCCCATCTTTTTTTTAAAGACATGAACAAGTTAACATTTGATTTCTGAAACAATGGCAGTATTTTCAAAACATGATCCGAACTTCTGAAAGGAGGTAATTTAAAACTTTTCAACCATGAGTGCTTGATAACTAATGAATATCAGTTTCACATTGGGATTTGCCTCTCAAGGCCACACATGGATTTTACTAAAACAAGAGAATTCTCTTCAAGGGAGAATCGCACACATTTAGGAATCCACCCTTCCAGCTGTGATTGCACAGCTGTACAGATTCTATCGCCAATTTGTGGGCACTAAGCCATTTGCTTTCAACACAGAAACAGATGTGATTTTGCAATTCCCATTAAGGTGCTTTAAAGGGCTCTCAACAGTGAATGTTTTAACATCTAGATGTCACTTAGAGAACAACATGGAGCTCCCAAATTAATGTCTGACTGTAACCATACCCAAGGCATTAATGAACAATACCAGCTGCTCTGAAGCTTCATGCCTATGCTAGCTTTGTGCTGCCACTGCTCCTCTAGATTGTTCCAGCAATTCACAAGGCATAGCCTTTGGTTCTTCAATGTAGTTCTCAGAAATGAATATTCTTAACAGAGCTTCTAGTTCCTTGGAAAAGTCCTGCGACAGCAAAAACACAGAGAACAATTAAACCTACTTAACCTGTGCAAGAATTTACTTAATTCTTTAGTTATCAGAAATATGAATTTTTCTGCCATTATTGTTCATAATAGGACAGGACAAAAGCTGGCAGCTTTCCAAAGACACTGTGCTTTTCCCCTGGGGTTTTTACATTTATGTGTTCCTCCTGCTTTTCAGGAAAAATTTGGTAAAATTCAGCCATTGTCTTCTATAGGAAAATCCAGGGACTATCCAGTCGGCTGGAGGGGTCATTTTTCAACCAAACTTCACTAAATTTGGTGGGAACCTACTCCTGACTGTTCTATAAAGACACACACACACACCCCACGTTTCATAAAGAAAGTGAACAAATTCTGGAGGGGTTCACCCCCCAACATAATCTAATGGTTCTTTAAATAATCAAGCCAATAAAAATAATAGAAAAAAGTTGCAGGCATCAATCACAAGCCTACCGTCCATGCCTCCTTCACCTCCCACACTTCAGTTTTCAACTTCAAACTAGGGGTGTGCACCAGAAGCACAGCAGCAGGGAGAGGGGCATTTAATCTCGGCAGGCTGCACTCAGCCACTTGTCAGGGAAACCCCTGACAAACAGCTGATTGGCGGTTTTTAATGTCCCTCTCTCTCCCGCTGTGCAGCGGCATGGAAAGGGACATTTCAACCCCTTGAGCCAAAGCTACACAAATAGCTTCAGGAATCTTTGATTCAGGGTTTCCAAAACGGCCCCTGTACGCTGGGGCCGTTTCAGAAATCCTGCAAATCAGGTCCAATCCGGGTATTTTTCCCAAATCGGAAATCTGAAGCGCACACTCCTACTTCAAACTCCAGAATCTAGTGAAGTTTTATGGAACAGTTAAACTACCACAATAAGAAACACATCTCAAAGTACAAATACTTACTGCAGGCCATGGGAATTTTTGGAGGCCATGCAAACAGTGTTGTATCTCCGTATCTGCCATTAAACCATACTCAACAATGCCATGAAGTAAGAAAAGGAATAAGTCCCACTGAAAGAAAAGCACGGAGTATTAGGGCCACCAGAGAGGGTTTTGACTAGCTACCATGTAATTGAAATCCTGCTCAAATGGAAATAACTACCAACAGCAGAAAACATGCACTATTTAGCCCAGAACTTTAACACCCATTACAAAAAATTTAAAAAGACAAAAGCAGATCTCTTGGATTGCCTTAATGCAGGCACCCCCAACATAGCACCCATTAACACCTTTCCTGGTGCCCAAATGTTTTTAGAAAGCAGGTGGGGTCAGTTGGGGCTCCTGTCAGCAGGGCTTCTGATTGACCATTGGCTGTGCAAATTCAAATATTTTAATGGCCTCTACCTCTGAAACACTGATTTCTTTCTCACTCTTCTTTCCCAATGAAGTTTTAAAATGACTCTACTTGTCTCCTGTACTTGGGCTTCCTGAGTGAGTGTGGTTGGATCCATCTTCTGTTGATAGGCACTTTGAGGTTATGGCCACCACTTCCAAAATTCAAAAGGTGCCACGGGCTCAAAAAGGTTGAGGACCCCTGCCTTAGTGCTTTAATATATGTGCAAGAAGCATCAGCAAAAAGAAAATCAGAAAAACAATTATGAATTCATACAGCTGCACATGTATTGGATGCAGAGCTGAGAAATTAAAGCCAAGGAAGATCCCACTCTAAACTGAGAGGGCGATGTCTCACCAACTGCACCTCTTGGAGAGGATGTTTGATTATAATGGATTTGTGACTAGGAAGAGTTAAAAAATAGCGACCTGCAAAGAGCCAGGAAGATGTCCTGTATAGAAATATATAGCTACCAGCCTCTCCCTCTCATTAACCAAACGTTTCAATTATATCCTTACTTTATGTTTAAGTGGTGCGAGGCACCTCCTCAGGAGGAGTCAATGCCTTGCTCCCATCCATAGAGCCCTGTCACCCAGGCCTCTCCAAGCCTCAGACTGGAAGATCACAGGAAGGGAACCTTTGTCCCTTTTGCCTTGTTCCCAGGAGCCCAGGCCTTTCAGAGTACTGGCCTGGCACTCCTCCTCCTCACCAGCCTGGTTGCTGGAGCCACCCCTCTCTCCCTTGATTAGCTCCAGCCCTACCTACCTAGCCCTGCCCCCAAGACATGCATGGCAACCAAGGTCAGGGGTTGAAGTACCACCAGGCCTTTCTCTAGGCCTATGCTTCTCTTTGGTTGTGCCATCCCTCAATTTGGGTTGGGCCCATTGCCCCTCCCCCAATGATGCTGCCTGCCCACCTGGGCTCTTCCCCAGCCCATCCAGGGCTTCCCTGGAGCTTTGGCTGTGGCTCTGCAATGTGGAGATAGGCAAGGCACTGGCTGATGATGTCACAGGCTGGTGCTCCTTTCCCTATAACTGGGGAAAACTGCTGGCCCACTTGCCATACCAGCTGCTTCTCTAGACATCCTGAGGCTGCCTAGCTAGATCTTTGCCTCCTGCAGGGCCAGTGAACAAAACTCATTAGTTAAAGCTGTCTAACTCTAGAAAAAGGAGAAAAAGTATTCACCAAAAGCTATCAAATTCTTCCATTTAATTACCTGGCCACTTGGTTCTTATTGTGTTAGAAACATGAGCTCTGCCAGCCAAGAATTCTGAAGATTCCCCCTATTGTGCAATGATACTAGTTATCTTTCCAAATCCACATTTATATACCCTATTTCATTGTTTATTGAAATGTCTTTGAAACTGACTGTATTGATCCACAGTGTGTAATCTGCCTTGAGTCTCAGTGAGGAAGGTGGGATATAAATAATGCAAATGAATGAATAAATGAAATGGATCCCAGCACTGTGTTACTAATATTATAATTTCTGTGCTCTAAAGTCATGAATTCCCCATACCTAGGGAATTGTGGGTCTCTTTGCTACCAGTATTTGGAGATCTTGGTATTTATATTAATATTGGGCAAATTTTAGTATTTGACAGATTGCATCAAAAACCAGTCCAGCCTGCGACTAACAGACACATCTGTGCACACGCAACGGAAAAACAAGGCTAGGAATTCCCCACCACCCTTTTCTTCAAAACTTTAAAAAGCTGAATATGCCAGAGCAGGCAGATAGGGGGTAACTTCCTACAGGAATACTCTTGTTTTTACAGTTTTTGTTACAAAGTATACACAAAAATCTTTCGGACAAATCTACAGACTGGTGGAAAAGAAAACAGAATGCTAGGTAATCTAGTTACACTTTCAGTGGAGGCCAGGAAACTCACAGGCCCGCTTCACTCTTAGTCCATGCCTCAGGCGTCAGTGTAACATGAATGCAACTGGTTCAACACATCAGTGGCACGTGTGGGATAGATCAAACCATCACAGGCAGAGCTTCTACACTACCTAAAACTCTGCTCTTTATAAAGAAATCAAATCAAGAGATTTTGATGCCTGTGCTAATCAACCGTTAAGGATATATTTGGCAAATTAGATGATTTGCAATAGTTTCTTTTATGTATGCATGTTAGTATGAGTCATGACTGTAAACTCCAGTGTTTTATTGCATTGTCCTCTTTATTTGGCATTTAGCTGCATGCTTGCTTTCATATGTCATAATTCCACAATAGCCTCTTTACAGAAATGCTGTATGGCTCTTCTCTATCTCTCTCTGTTTCACTGTCTGCTGAACACGAGAAGACAAGCATTCCCCACCTTGTCTATATGGCCAGTATGAGTAAAAAGTAGAAAAAGCAATTAAATTTGGTAAGTAGCTTTAATATAATTCAAAAGCCCCACCTCACGCTGTCTGTTGTCTGCAAGGTAGGCCGTGTTTCTCCTACTGAAGAGGAGCTGTAACGGCACAGGTGCCTCAAAATCTTCTTTCCACATGGAGAGCAAAGATTTTAGGAAGGTACAGATAAGATGTTTTTTTGCTTGCTGCTGTTCCTGTTTCTTTGATACATGAAAGTTCAGCCCTTGGATAGGAACACGATCTGAAACTATATGGCAAGTAGTTGAGAGTAAAAAATGTTAAGACTCACCTCTGAGGGATTTTTCTATGAAGACAGGCAACTCCTCTCTTATCTATTTCTAGAGACTTCTAGAACTTTCACTGGGAGAAGGAGCCTTCTTAGTATTGCCAAGATCCATAGTAGAGGAATAATTACTCCAAACGCATTCTAGTAATCAGAATACTTAAGAAACATTCAGCAGAAATGAAGAGGACAGAACTGAAAGTTGTAAGAGCGCAAGAGCAACTGTGCTACACGATTATTAGATCCCACAGACTAATATGACTATCACGCTGGATTTTTTTAAACACAAAAAGAAACTCCTTTCCTTTGCCTAACTATAGTAACCTATTTGGGGGTGACGGGAACCCCCCTTTAAGGATATCTGAATAGAGGATGCAGGAACCATGTTACTGCAGCAGAGGCAGAACAAAAATTAAGAGGCTCCTCCACCTCAACAAGTTCCAGAATCTCCTAGAAGAGCTGTATCTTCAAAATGCATGAGAGGAGTTATTTATCCATATTCCCAGGAGACCTACGATGGAAATATGCTGTTCTTTAAAATATTTGCCTGTGAAATCAAAATATAACACAGAATACAGTATGTGCAGTTGAACTGAGATAGCTATCAGCAGCTAGTGTGAAAGGAGACCAATTTCCTCAACAAACGCTATAGACTATGCACACTTTTTATTCCCTCTATTAATCGTTTCAATTTGAACAATTCGTGTACCAGACAGTGACTTGCATCTGCCAAAGTTTACCACAGGTAGTAGGATTTCTGCCTGTGGAGCATGACTTTCTCACTTTCCTCCTCACCTAAAATGCTGCCCCCAAATAGTGCTCCTGGGGGATAGAGGGCTCCTAGGAACAGAATGGGAGGGAGAATTGGAGAGGTGCCGTGGGAGGGGGGAAACTGCTCTCCCCAACCCCCACACATAGATCTGTCTGACAGGATCCAACCCGATATGTTTCTGTAAGGACCTTATTCAGTTAACCTTCAGGCCTCTTAATTTCTTCCCCTCACAACAAGATTAATCACTATGTTAATAAAAGAAATATATGAATTACTGACCCTGCCTTGAAAAGGTCACTAACACAGAGACCATGCAGCATTCCACAAAAATGAGACATCCAAATAAAAAGGAAGATAATAGGAACACTGATAAGAAAGACATTTTTCAGTATTTACCTAGGAGAGAAGCCAGCTCCACAGTACATTTAGCTAACTGTTGCTCCGATGCTGGGCGTATGAACTGGGGGGGGGGGGGGGAGCAAAAGAAAGCACAATGCTGAAAAACTACCCATCAAAAATATTTTCACAGTTAAGACTTCTGCTGCTTCATTAGAAAATGTTTTGTATTGGGCACTGCAGTACTGGATCAAATCATGAGCGTATTCACTTATAAACTGCAACTTTGCCCTTAAAAACATGCAAAGAAGATCTACATCCTTTTCTGGTTGCTATTCTCAGGTATTTTAAAAGGGAAAACTATAACTAAAATACATCTACTGCTTTCATAAACAATGTAGCTGGAGGTGATTTATACTAATGAATAGAAAAACAGTTAAGAGAAAAAAGGAAGCAAGCAAATCATAGTTGAAGCTGAGATGAGTAGAGACAACTGATCAGATTGCTGTGTGGTAGTGACTACTGTATCAGACTAAAACCTGGGAGACCCAGGCTTGAATGCCCATTCTGCCATGGAAACTTGCTGAGTAACTCTAGGGTAGTTATAACCACCACCACAGTGCTTATATATTACTCTTCGAGATAGATTAGGGACCCACTCAGAGCAGTGAACAAAGACTGTGTTATTATTATCCCCACAATACACCTGGGAAGCTGGGTCTGAGAGAAGTTGCTTACCCAAGGCCACCTACTGAGCTCATGGCAGTAGTGGGATTTGCAGCCTAACCACCTGGGTCCCCATTAGGGAGGAAAAAAGATAATACCTAAATAAACATTTCATCCAAAAATTGCTAAGCTGTCCACACATATCTAAGGTGGAACCACACGAGACACATGGGCGCGTGCCAGATCCTGCAAGGATCCCTGGGAAATACAGTCTTTTTAAAAAAAAACCAGCGTCCCAATGTGATTCTCAGCTGGGGAGAATCACAACTTGAGGGACTTACTCACTCTCTCTCTCACACACACACACACACACACACTCTCTTTCAAAAATCCTCTGGAAGCTTGGGGTGGGGAATGACGTAACAAGAGGCATGAAAAAAGCCAAGGTGTTTTGCAAGCAAAAGAGAAACCCAGTCCCTCCCGTTCTTCTTCTCCCAACAGGGAATCGCAGTGTGGATTCCCCACCCCCTTCCCCGCCCCATCTCTGAGCTCCTGAAGGAAAACCGAAGCAACTGGATTTTTGAAAGAGAATCTCTCCAGTTGAGCAGCTGTTCTTTGAAAGAAAAACCACTAAGCTCAGTTTTCCTCCAGGAGCTTGGAGAGGAGGGAGGGTAAGACTACCACTCCCAGGGAAGCTTGCATGACCCAACCTGTGCTCTTCATGTGTAATTAGTCTTCTGTGTTTCCATTCTCAGAATCAGCAGACATGGATTCATTTTACCATCAGTAAAATGCTACATAAATAATCTGCCACAAATTAAACCCATTTCTACCTTTCTGCATTGAAGTGTCTGTCTTAGCCTTCCAAATAAATTTTCCAGATGGAGAAACTGGATTTCTTCATCTTCATCCCGTGGGCCCATAGTAATGCAAAGCACATCCTAGACAAAATAGTTGCTTGTCACTACATATACTCTAGGTTCCTATGAAAGTTCTTGTAACTATACTGAAAAGACAAAGCTTTGCTACACAATGCTGGTGAGAGGACAAGACTATCAGCTCCATCCATCCCACTTCTTTTCCAACAGTGCTCAGGACAGGAAAAACATGCCATATGGTAAGCTTGGGATGGAATCAATAAAGGAACCAGTGTCAGGAAAGGAACTTGAGCCTGAAAGAATATATTGGCGTGAGTTGACTTTAAGAGCTGTTAAAAGTAGCGCTACAGGTTTGAGAGGGGTTAGCAGGCAAATTGCCTGCACCTGCATGAATTTGGCACAACTGGTGTGTCGTCATGCCTTATCTCCTCTCACAAGTTTCTCAGGGCAGCAACTGTTAAGTGGAGGTTTGCCTTGATTGGCTGGATTCACTTTAAGGTGGGCCTGTTTCCAGCCATAGGGGGGTGGGGGTGCGGCTTTCCCTGCTATCAATGCTGCTGGACCACTACCTTGATCTGAATGTTGCAAGACCCGTTATCACGCTGTGTAGTCCATTGGTGAGGCCGACCTCTGGGAGTATTAGTCAGATAATCTAAGTGTTTCAGTTATGTTATCCCTAATTAGCCTTTTAGTGAGGATTTGTTATTTTATAGATGCTTGCAAAGTTTGAGTTCCTTAGAATGAAAAAATATTTCTTCTTTCTGAGTGCCTTGGTTTACTGTCTCTGCACCATAAACTGTTACACTGGGCGAACTCACATCTAAGGACAAAGGGGTCCTTCCCCTGACAACCAAGAACAGAGATTAAAGGGGGGACAGCAGATATTTACCTTGATTTCATTGATTATCTGGGAGGGAAACGTTATCTGGTGGTGGCAGTCTGGGGGGCAGCTTTTCTTCCTCTGTACGCCTTCACTGGCACCGGAAAGAGAAGGCTCCTGAACTCTCAACATGCGACTGAAGGTGGCTTTTACTTCTCTCTTAATCAAAGCTGTAAGAGACAAACTGTAGCATTCATACCATTTCACATAGTGCAAATGGGGGAATTAACATCACTGCATATATACATCCAATGGTGCCTTCTCCTCTTGTCTAAGGCTGCCACTAGTAGAGCAATATTTTGCTTCTATTTGAAGTGTGTACTTTTAAACCTTTCAGATCTAAGCAGCAGTGGAACTCTTAATTCAATAGGCTCCCATAGATGTTATCAGGCCGCCACTATTAAGTTAATATAATAATCCAGACAAGTACAATATGCTACAAAACAAAAACCAGAAATATGTGCAGAGTCAATCTCTGTAGTTTATTTAATAGTTTTGTGTGCATACCGTTTTATTAAAATCTAAAAATAAACTGAAATTTAATTTTCTAAAGATGTCTATTGTTTTCTGTTAACCTAACAGAAATAAAAAGTTAAATGAGGCCCCAAGACCACAACAGGTAGATACAGCTAGGTTCACTCTCCAAAATAACTAGGTACTGCCCTGGACATTAAATGCTATTTGAAAGGTGCCATATCTTTTAAGAGTACTGTGGATCACGAGTGAGTTTCCTACTAAAACCATCTTCATGGCCACTTCCATTCTCACCTACCCACACTAGCCCTAATCTTCTGGTGATTCAGACGAACCCTAAGGCCAAGAGATTCCCATTCAAGTCATGTACCATATACACACTGAAAATTGATCAGCCTACCTTTGATATTGGCGGAGAGCCAAGTGCAGGCCTTCTCAGTAGCTAACCCCACTGCAATATTCGCTGCACAGCTCAAAACCTTAAAGGAAGAGCAGGAGAGATTTAGTTATTTCCACTGGCAGAATCAACATTGGACAAAGCAATCTCAACAAATCAATACAAAATGGTAGCAAACAAGCACTTGTATGACAGAAAATTAAGAGCTACATTTAGCTGATGCTGTGAAAATATAACAACCAAGAAGGGGGTTGCCTCTTCCCCCACTGTTAGCTTTTGGTTTTATAGGTGGACCAATAAGGACACTTTATTGCATAGCCTGATGTAGCAACTGGATCCTTTTGTCTTAAGAACATAAGAGAAGCCAATGTTGGATCAGGCCAATGGCCAATCCAGTCCAACACTCTGTGTCACACAGTGGCCAAAAAACCAGGTGTCATCAGGTGGTCTGCCAGTGAGGAAGGGACACTAGAAGCCCTCCCACTGATTGCCCCCCCATACACCAAGAATACAGAACAGCACTGCCCTAGACAGAGTTCCATCTATACCTTGTGGCTAATAGCCACTGTTGGACCTCTGCTCCATATGTTTATCCAATCCCCTCTTGAAGCTGTCTATGCCTGAAGCTGCCACCACCTCCTGTGGCAGTGAATTCCCTGTGTTAATCACTCTTTGGGTGAAGAAGTACTTCCTTTTATCCGTTCTAACCCGACTGCTCAGCAATTTCATCGAGTGCCCACGAGTTCTTGTATTGTGAGAAAGGGAGAAAAATACTTCTCTCTCTACCTTCTCTATCCCATGCATAATCTTGTAAACCTCTATCATGTCACCCCTCAGTCGTCGTTTCTCCAAGCTAAAGAGCCCCAAGCGCTTTAACCTTTCTTCATAGGGGAAGTGTTCCATCCCTTTAATCATTCTAGTTGCCCTTTTCTGCACTTTTCCCAGTGCTATAATATCTTTTTGAGGTGTGGTGACCAGAATTGTACACAGTATTCCAAATGAGGCCGTACCATTGATTTCTAGCTTAAAAACCTGAAGGATAGGTGTGGGAAGGGGACACTGCTTGGTCCTCAATGGGAACTACTACATACACCTTGACATAACTAATGGAAGCAAAATGTTGAGATATTAAGAAATGCTTAACATTTCAACTGAAAGGTTATTTTAGGAAAAGAAATGCCCTGTTGGATTCAAGCAGTTTTGAAGTCACAATGACATAAAGAAGCCAAACTTTCTCTTGTACAGACCCAATGAGACAAAAAGAAATAAAAGGTAAGCATTTTAAAATGTACATACTGCTGCAGATATCTCTTCTGGCAGAAGGATTTTTACAGCCTCAGGGCCCTTCTTCCTGCAAAATCTATCAATGTACAAAAGAAATTGACATTTTTTTAAAATTCTAAAACATTAATTAAATATCAAAACTTCAGGGCTTTTCCTGCTCCCTCAACATTGTACCATCAGCTTAAATGTTATTGTTAAGATGCAGAACCAGGAAAGCTGATTTACTGGTGCCTCCTTTAGTTCTACACAAGCCACATCAAAGGAAAAGAAGCCAAGTTGGTTTACTGCACTGGAAGCTGTTTTGTGCAGGGCTGACACTCATTCAGCTACTTCTGTTATCTGGGAGTGCTACGGCTCACTGGGAAAACATTTGTTTACATGCAGAAGGTGCCAGATTCAACCCGTGCCATGTCCAGTTAAAAGGCTCAGGCAGTAGGAGTGATGTGAAAGACCTCAGCCTGAAACCATCAAGATTCCCTGCCAATCTCAGTACAGTACTGACCTTGATGGACCAACGGTTTGATTCAACATAGGGCAGCTTCATGTGTTCACAGGGGCACAGTTAAATAGTTGGTACCATGGTTAGAATTGAAGCAACTATAATTAAATTAAAGGGGTCTTCATACAAGCTAAGAGCATTTGCAGATGATGTGATGTTTATAGTTGAAGACCCAGTACAAATTCTGCCAAGTTTGTTAGCGCAGATCAAAGAGTTTGGAGATTTAGCAGGCTTTTATATAAATAAAAAGTAGTCAAAAATAATAAAAAATATGACGAAAAAGAAGCAACAAGAACTGATGGAAGTAACAGATTGCGAAGTGGTACAAAAAACAAAGTATCTGGGAATAGAGCTGACAGTAAAAAATACTGATTTGTTTAAAAACAACTATGAAAAGCTCTGGACTCAAATTGAAAAAGATATGATAAAATGGAACAAATTGAATTTATCATGGTTAGGTAGGATTGCTACAATTAAAATGAATGTGCTGCCTAGAGTTATGTTTTTGATGCAAATGATACCAATTGTTAAGGACAAAAAACAGTTTGAAAAATGGCAGAGGAAAATATCGGAATTTGTGTGGGCAGGAAGGAAACCTAGAGTCAAAATGAAAGTGCTTTGTGATGCAAGAGAAAGAGGCGGCATGCAATTACCTGATCTTCGACTGTACCATGAAGCAGTATGTTTGGTATGGTTAAAAGAATGGGTGTCCTTATCTAATCATAAGTTGTTAAATTTGGAAGGCTATAATGAACTTTTTGGATGGCAAGCATACTTACGGTATGATAAGTATAAAATGGATGCAATGTTCCAACACCATTACTTGAGAAGAAATCTATTGTCAACTTGGTTAAAATACAAAAAATTTATAGAGCAAGAGAAACCAATGTGGATTGTTCTGGCAGAAGTAATTAACCCGAATTTGGAATATAAAGGAGATGAATGGCTTACTTATAAAGAATTATTAAAAACCGAAAACAATGAGATGAAACTTAAAACAAATGAAGAATTACCATTAAATATCGACAAATTAAAGACTTATTTGAATCAGATCAAAAGAAGGCAGGTTTTAGAAATAAAAACTCAGAATTAGAAGAACTTTTATTGGGGGATAATAAAATAATCTCAAATGTATAAATTATTGTTAAAATGGTATACTGAAGATGAGACGATTAAGGTTCAAATGGTAAAATGGGCAATAAATTGTAATAATGAGATTATGATGGATGCATGGGAACAGCTGTGGAAAAATACTCCAAAAATTTCAACGTGTACCAGTATTAAAGAGAATGGCTATAAAATGATATACAGATGGTATTTAACACTGAAAAAGTTAGCCATTGCTAATAAGCAGCTATCCAACAAGTGTTGGAAATGTAAAGAGCATGAAGGTTCTCTATTTCATATGTGGTGGACTTGTGATAAGGCTAGAGACTTCTGGTCTAAAATATGTACTGAAATGTCTTTAATACTCCAAACTAATGTAGTTAAGAATCCAGAAATGTTATTGTTATCCTTGCATTTAGAAGACATTGATAGAAGGGACAGAGTAATACTGTACTATATGATAACGGCAGCAAGAACTTTGTACACACAATATTGGAAGAAAGAAGAAATACTGAAAACTGAAGAGTGGATACAAAAAGTGTTATATATGGCGGAAATGGACAAGTTAACAAGGAAACTGAGAGAGCAAAATCCGAAGGAATTTTTTGAGGACTGGGGGAAATTGAAAAAATATTTAGAAAAAAGATGGGATGTTAAAGGACAATTATGGTCTTTTGAGTGTTATTAAGTAAGATAAGATATAATGTAAATCTTTACCATTAAGTTTAAAATGACAACTAAGAGATAGCATTTGTAACAAGAAACGGGGGGTTGAAGTGCTGTTGGAAGTCAATAGAGGAAAGGGGGAGGGGAGGGGGTGGGGAGCATATACTATATATATAGGGACTGATTAGTAAGTAAGATGTAATATCAATATGTATGTTATGTTAACCATCCAATAAAAACTTTAAAAAAAGAAAAGAAAAAAAGAATTGAAGCAACTATGTATTGGATGCCGTCTCAATGTAATATTGAGATTATTTTATTGTTCTTGTTTGCTGTGGGAGCCCTTGTGGATTAAAAGCATGGGGTATGCATTTATTAAAGAACTTGAGCCCAGGTGTAGCCTAGGTCACCAGGCAATCAGCCAGAAAAAGTGGCAAAAGGTTTGTTTTAGATCAGCTTTCTTCCTTACTCTTTAGCGTGGGTAAGAGCCTGCGTTCCTTCTTCATACAGCTCAGAGCACACCTCATCAAGCAGCTTGTCATAGTTGGCATCTTCTTCTTTTACTTTACCTTGTAGTATGACCCCAGCTCTTTTCACCAGCTCTGCTACCAGAGTTGCCCTACAAAAGCCAACAATCCAGGAGAGCAACAGTGAAAATCAAAATACATCACATTATAGTTAACTTCTCAGGATATCTATTTTACATGGCCTGTGAAGAAGAAGAAAAATAAGAAATGAATAAATAGGAGGCAGAAAGGAGAGGGAAACATTGGTTTGGATCCCACTTAGTATTTACACAGACATATGGGGCAAAATTTTCACTAATTGCCCAGCCTGCTTTTTCTGAGGATCCCATGTTCCCCAGGAATAGCATTTCAGGGATTGTTCCATGATGCCACTGGAGGAGGGGGGATTAGGACCCCCCCCCCCACCATGCTTACAGAAATCTTGGCGGGATCCAAGCCACTGAATAGACTGTGTGTGCATGTTTTCAAGATCTAGCCCATTTCAAATTATTATAGACAAAGCAGCTTTCCATATCAGGTACTCAAGGAAACACCACTGTAAAGGAAAATGAAACATGTTTTGCCAAGACATTCTCAACTTTCATATAGGAATAGGAATGATAGTGTATAAAACAGGACTCCAAGCAGCCCTTGAGTGTTCTATTGCAGAAGTGAACTGACATTGGGAAACACTGAGAAAGTAATAGGACAGATCTGGAGATAAGAATTGGAACGGGAGAGGAATTGAAACAAGTGCTCCAACAACATGAATCTTACTCAGTGCACATTTGAAAATAGGTTTACCACAGTGCAAGAGAAGAAACAAGAGAAGTGTTGGTTAAACCCTCAAGGATATCGCCCATCAGTTCATGGCTGTCTTTTTTATAGCAAGGAAGCAAAGAACACAAATCAGCTCATCCTTTAAGGGGAAGGCACCTAAGCTGCCTTCTATTAGGCAACTCAAGAAGCCTTACAGACAGTTTGATACAGCCTTCCCAGCCCTTACTTGATGTGCTTGACACAATTTGACCCAATCCTTTCTGCCACGAATTCTACTGTTCTCCGCAGAGATGGTGGGTGATTGTGGAAGAAGGCTTGCTCCAACTCTGCCTATTAATGAGAAAGAACAAGAACCCTAAAGAGGTCAGAGAATCCCATATGATCCACAGTTTGCAGACACAAGTTATTTATAGAATATTGTGAATGTGAAAAATTGTGGTACCTGCCTTTCGCTCTTAAAATTTTCAATATATATTTTATTGAAATTTTAACATTTGGAAAGACAAATGTCCAACAATTCCCTTCCTAAGTCTCTCTTTTCCCTATTCTAGCTCCTCAAAATAGAGGGAGAATTGGATTCTTTCAACACTGGTCAGCCTAACAAAACAGGCTGGCAAATTTCTTTCATATCTCCTAAGCTTGGCACCCACTTCAGGTCTCTCCTTATTTAAAAGGAGCCCCGGGATATGCAGTGATGTACAAGTCTTCCTGTTCATGAGATAAGGGTGTTTTGAGCGGGGAGAGTTTACAAAAATAAAGCATGCTAGCAAAGAGAGGTCAAGCTCCCGCCCCCATCTACCTTATCTTTCTGTGCTGTACTATAGGAATTAATTTTTTCTCCAGCACACCCACCCTCTCCTTGACAGACACTGAGAAGTAAATTGGGCACTGAGGTTTAGCATCCCCTGACATTCTGTTTGAAGAAGATTTAAGGATTCTAGCAGTGGGAAAGAAAAAAATTCATCACCATGTCTCTATAAGCCTGCTCTGTTAGGGAGAATGTTAGAAGTAAGTAAAATGCAGATAGGTCTCCCCTATCTGCAACTGGGCAGAGGTTCTCTTGAGTGAAAGCTACAACTACTAAAATTATATTCCAGGCAGAGGAGGAGTGTATGTTGGAACTGAAAGTTGTCATGTTTTTCATTGCTCAGAAAGGATAATTTTTTCCCTATCTGCCTGATATTGAGGGAAGATCTGTTAGGTGAGAAACACGATCTTTGGGAATTTAATCCCAGATGGTTGGAAAATAAAAAGTCAAAATAAGACAAAATGGAATCACAACTAAAACCAATGGGAAAGTTATCTGAATCCAATATTAAAACTGAATTCATGCCATTACAATTATTAAATAATCTAAACAAATGAAGGTAGTCCAAACCCAAATAAATGTCCATGCAAATTAACAGATCTACATTAGCTGCCCTCTCATCTTTATAAGCTGTTTTCAAGGATGATGCTTTCACCAATACATGCATCAGTTTTCCATTTCTTTTGTTACTCATACAATTGTACAAACAGGCATTGCTTCCAATATCCACTGCAGGCTCTTCTATGAATAGTTATCATCTTGTCACACATCCTTGCTGTTGCTACAAAAGGTAAAATCTTTGTTCTTATCAGGGAAGCCTTTTACCTGAAGTTTTTGCTGAGTGAGGGAAGGCTTTATTGCCAGAGACTCTGCAGCAGTTGGGGTTATTTTTCTTATATAGCCGCCATTCTTTCCTCCACTACCAGATACGAATGAGGACAGCAGTTTCTTCAACTCACCTGGAAAAAATGAATATAGAAGGATGACAAACCCAGCCCACACACACAAGTAGGAGGCAGAAAAAATACCAAATTAAGCACATTTCACAGCTGGATTTCATCAGAGGCCAGGAGAAAAGGCAAAACAATTCTAACTTTCCTCTTAATTGAAGTAAAACATGGGAAACATCCTCTACGCTCTGTAAGGAGCAGCACAACCCTTTCAGGAAAAAGAAGACAGCAGAAAAATCTAAGTTTTATGGTTCAAGGAACCAGAACTCCCAAAACCTCATAGCTGTCAAAGAAGACTAAAGGCTAAGGCTCTAAAGGTCCTCCTTGCAGAAGGAAGGGCTATTTTTCATTGAGATCAAGTTGATTAAATGACTCACCAAGATAGGGACAACAAGAATAAAGCAACTGCTGATCCACCAAAGGCAAAGAATCCTGAAAAGGGGGGAAAAAAGAGACAGATACTGTGGGATACTCTTTTAATCTCCTACCTACTTTTAAACTATATCTGTCTCAGACAACAAGAAGAAACCTGCCAAATGCTTACTAGAGTTTGAGCTGATATTTCTAAGTCTGTTGTCAATCCTTCCAGTCTCACTTCACCAGCAAAGAAAAGGTTCTCTGGGACAGTGGGAACCTGAAATACATGCCCTGAACAGTTAATCCCACCAGCAGTGCAAAGCAAACCAGAACACAGCCTTAGCTTCAGTCAGAGAAAAAGGCTGGATAGAAAAACAAAATAAAGGCATCCACTCAAGGACACAATTGGAGAGGACCACCCATGAGGCTAGTATCTGGGGGTGAAGGTCACATCTTGTCCCCCACCTCACCTACGACCCAGATTGAAGTCCATTTCCCTACTCCAACAAAACCATTTATATTTCTGGCGGGTTCCAAGTTACTACAAGCTAAATCATCACATTGTCCACTGGATGTCCCACCGTCTTGCTTGTATTGACTTACTCTGTAATCCACCTTGAGTCCCAGTGAGAAAGGGGGAATATAAATTAATAAAAGCGTACATAGGTACATAAATAAAATTAAACATGCATCTGCATACTAAAACACCCTTATCTTGGTCCTGGTTTCATTTCTTCATGTGACCCTAGAGTATCTGATGGAACCAAGTGAGCTCACTTATAAGTATATTGATAGACTTGCTTTAATGAATACAATTACTCTCTTTGCCCAGGAGCTGGCACTGAGAATCAGGATGCCAGAACAAGTCACTTGGATTAGTGCTGACATACACTACTCTTACAGATATACTGGGAAGAATGATTTACAGCACAGTAAGTTGCTTGACCTGCTTTAAATCCTGCTTTACGATTTCCTTACACAATATCTAAACCCACTGGATTTAAATTATGTTGTTAAATAGACTAATAAGACACAGTTGTCAAAATGGGGCCCAAGAGCTTTGTTAAGTCCTTTGGGGTACTCAGTGGGGCCCAGTACTCTCACATAAGAAGCTTCCTTCTATTGAGTCAAACCACTGGTCTATCTAGGTCAGTACTGTCTACTCTGACTGGCAGCAGCTCTTCCACATCACCCACTACCTGAGCTTTTTAACTGGAGATGTTGGAGATTGAAACTGGGACCTTCTTCAAGCAAAAGTTACCAAGGATATGTGGAATTCACAATTTGTCAGGGTTTGCTGTCGCATGGAATAGGCAATGTCCTCTTGGGCAGCGGGAAAGAAGACAGTCAAACCATACAAGATGACAAATGCAGTATTTTTAAATGTTAAAGAGCAGCCACAAAAGGCCCAGATTATATTCAGAATGGCACCATAGGGCCACCATTTTGCAGACTTCAACAGCCCCCCACAGTTGTTCCCTGCCACACTACAGGGAAACAGATAGGCAATCTGTATGTTTCTCCCAGTGAGACAAACAGCAACTCTAACTCCCTCTCACTGCAGCAACAATCAGAACTGGGGGGAGGAGCGGCACTGCTGGAGATACAATCACACTGGAGATACAATCACAGCTCTTCCACAATCTTAGACAGTATGGTGTAGTGGTTACTGTATTGTGTAATACAAGGGTTCCGCAGGGGGATCTTAGGTAATCATTCTCACTCAGTTTAACCCATGTCAAGGCAAACTGTGAGGATGAAATGAGTAAGAGAAAACTCTCTACATTCCTCTGAAATTCCAGAAGGCAGGGTGGAAAAATGAGATAAATATAGAAAGGTTTGACGCTCAGATGATGGGGTGCTAACACTGGTGAACTGGGGAGATGAGGAAGCCATTTTGGCTTGTAAGAGGATTTTGGAGGACAAGACTAATCATATGACAAAGAGGACTTAGATGGAGGGGACTTAGTGACAATAGGTGAAAGGGTTTTGGCGGATAAGACCCAAACTCAAACCCAATATGCCACTAACAAAACAGTGACATATTGGGTTTGAACAGGAGGTGGTATTTTTAGAAACTAGTCACTTGTCCTGTAACTGGCATCCTTTCTCATTAAAATAGAATTTTTAAAAAACGAAACAACAGGTCTGGCCCCTTAAACATGGCAAACCAACCCTGCTCTTCATACATTCCTGGCATATATACATGTATGGAAGACAAAATTGTCTATTTATTATGTAGTATTATGCACAGGCCCTTTATAAAATGGTCACTGATTAATGCTAAGCATTGTAATTTTGTCCACTATATTTGGTACATGAAGTCACTACAGCTCCTGCCATTTTCAGCCTGAGTAAGAATTCTCAGTTCTTACATGCATTTCTAGGGCACAAACTTCTTTGCCCTCCCAGAAAAGTCCTCACAATATTGAGTGGTGAAGTAAAAATCTTGTATATCTCTAAGGTAGTACAGAATTTTTAAAAAGTTATTTTGAAGATCCGCAATAATACGTAACTTTTATTTGAACCAATGTAGTGATTTAAAAAAGCATGAAATGGAAGCACCTTGTTCAAACATCAGCTCAGCCTTGAACATTAGCTAACCTTAGGCAAGGTGCTCCATCATGCGACACAGGAATAGCAATACTGGCTTACCTGAGAAAATGGTTTAAAGACATATGCAAAACAACAGGAACATTCAGGAAAAATGCTATACCAGAAGAAAGTTTTACATGACATTATGAAAAACCACAAGGACTGCAAGAGGCATGTTATTTCCTAAAGAAAATAAAACACTGTCCTTACTTGAAAAAGCCATCCTAAAACTGCAAGAATCAATAATTTGTTCAGGAAACCCATCTTTTTATCTTCAGAAAGCAATAGACATCTGTAACAGAGGGGTAAAAGAGGGCAAACATTAAACTTCATGATCCTCTTTAGAGATGGGCACAAAACGGAACACGAACCAAAAAAACCCACGAACCAGCCTGGTTCATGGTTCCCGAACCAGTGGTTTGTGGAAGCTCGTTTCCACGAACTTCTGAACTGGTCTGTTTGGTTTGTTTTAAATGGCCCTTTCTGTGCTACTGCAAAGCGACATGGAAAGGGGCATTTAAACCCGCCAATCAGCTGCTTGTCGGGGAGATCCCCGACAAGCAGCTGATCATTTAAACAGTGGGGCCTGGCTGCTCGGCCAGGAGTTCCCAGCTGGCCAGCCAAGCCCCGTTGTTTAACTGTGAGTGGGGCTTGGCTGGCCAGCTGGGAACTCCTGGCCAGGCAGCCAAGCCCCGCTGTTTAAATGATCAGCTGCTTGTCGGGGATCTTCCCGGCAAGCAGCTGATCCGTGGGTTTAAATGCCCCTTTCCGTGCCGCTGCAAAGCGGTACGGAAAGGGGCATTTAAACCCCACGAACCTGTTCGAACTTGCACCAGTTCGTGAAAGTTCATGGTTCATGAAAACGCACGAACCACGAACCGCATGGTTTGTTTTTTTCATGGTTCGTGCCCACCTCTAATCCTCTTAGATTCATCTCCTTCATTTCAAAGCCTTGGGTTGGGGAAGAGTGAGGTACATAGCTTAAATATGCTCAGGTAACTTCCGGACTGCATTAATAGAATATACTCTCTACCTTTGAAAACTTCATGAAAGCATTCTGTTACTCCAAGATGCATCCATCTTGCTGTTATCTGGGGCAAGTAGCCTGGATCACGTAATACAAACCTAGCTTCATGGACTTCCAGTGCATTTTTAGGCTAAATTCAAAGTGCTAGTTTGACTTTTATAGCCTGAAGTGACTTGGGACTGGAATACCTGATAGATCTATCTTCTTTGAGGAGCTAATAGCCACTGCTAGCAGAACTTCAGCAACAGCTGAAACCCTTCTGCTGGCATCACCAAGGTTACGGAATTTCCTCTGCCATGAGGCAAGTCTGATTCTTTTTAAAAGTTGAGAGGAATGGAATCAGACTTGCCTCATGGCAGAGGAATTTCCATAATCTTGGTGATGCCAGCAGAAAGGCTCTCCTTTCTGAGCAGGATTTTGTTTTACTTAATTAGTTCTGAATCTGGATGGTTTTAGGTAGTTCTGGATTGCTATGGCTCTTTTTGGGTTCCTGCTGGCTATTTTTTTAATTGCTCAGTTGTTGTTTTGATACATTTATCATGGTCTTGGGGAATGTGTTCCTGATCATATTTTAGCTGTACGTATAATTGTGATTTCATTACAGTCACCATTAATGATGATCTGGAATGTAGCATTAGTAATGAAATTAACATTATAAAAGGGAAAACAAGAATAACTACAGGAACAGAACTATAAAGAACTGGGTATTGTTTAATGAGCACTGGAACACTTTCCAGGGATGGCTCCATATTGAGCACAGCCCCATCCACAGCCGTGGGAGTTGGCCCAGCAGGCACAGAGCCAGGGGAGGCAACTACACCAAGCCCTTATCCACAGCAGCAGGACCTGCCACAACTGGAGAACCCAGTACTGGATCCTGGAGCAAGGGAAGCCACGGGAGCCAGGATGGTGCCAGGTGAAAGAACACCCCAGCATTCACTGGAAAGGCCACTGCATAGCAAGGTGGCAGAGAAGGCAGTGTTGGGCACCCAAGGAAAGATGTCATCATCGGCTGGGGCCAATTCAATGAAAGCGCAGGCAATGAACTCTCACAGAGAGCAGGCCTGTGGGAAGCAAAGCCATGCCCAGGGGATGGGCAGCCTGCTCCAGACAGCCTCCAGGTATGGCCAATCGGAAGACAGCTAGGGTGGAGAAAACAGCCTACAACAAAGAGAAGGGTGGAAAAGAGGAACGCCCCCAACACACTAGGATAAACCTCTTAGGCAGCCAAGCAAGACTGGAATTGGGTGGCTGGGGGAAAGGGGCAGACTAAGTGATCTTCATAAAAGGTTAGCACCAGCATCAGGCCAAGGAGGAAGCAGTGGATGCTGCTCTGGGCCTGAGAGAGCTGATGTTCCATGAAAAGAGTGGAACAAGGTGGCACAACCCCCTCTTCCCATTCTGAGGCCTGAGAAGATCCCACAGAACCCTGCAAGATAGTGGAGGGAAGGTCACCAGGGCTGGAGGGGGGAGCCTCACAAATACCATTTTTGGGATGCCACAGACTGTATGTATTATTTTCTTTGATACAAATTTTAAAAACATTTAAGAAAAGATTTGTAGCTGGAGGAATATTATACATTGCAAGCCTTCAGAAGTGGTATCATATTTTGTGAAAAATTATACATTTAAATCAGCGCCATTACAGTAAAAAAGTTTCTATCCGTTTTATAACCAGATGTTATTACTGGTGATAAAAGTTCTGCCTTTCAAGTGCGTAACTACTCCTTCTAGACTTCAAACAGATTCAAAAAGCACTTGCCACTTCACTTACCTATACAGCTGTAGGAGGAGAGTAAATATCTTCCCATAGTAGTCAAGAAATGGAGCGATATGATCCATAAGGGAAAGAAACTCTACAACCCAAGGTACAGTAAGGACTGTGCGCTGTTTCTGGATTGATTGCTTTAGCAGCTTCAATATATCCAACACAGGAAGGGCCTTGATTGATAACAAACATTAGAACAATACTGATTTTTTAATTTGGATTTTTATACCCCACTTTTCTTCCCACTGAGAACCCAAAGTAGATTACAACATCATTCTTCTCTTCTCCATTTCATTCCCACAACAATCCTGTGAGGTACTTTAGGCTAAAAATGAGCGACTGGTTCAGTCACCCAGCAAGCTTCCAAGGCAGAGTGGGTCTCCCAGATCCTGGTCTGACACTCTAACCACTACATCACACTGGAAATACGCATAAGAAAAAAACTTCTGTCTTGATTTTAAAAATACATGTAAAGTATTACCTATTTTTATTTTATCCTGCCTTTCCTCTAAGAAGCTCAGTAAGGTATACATGTCTTTCCATTCTTCCATTTTATTCTCACAACCTTGTGAGAGTCAGAGAGAAAGTGCGTAGATTAAGGACATTGTCAGATAAGCCCCAGCGTATCTGCCATGTGTTTCTTGCAAAGTGTTTCTTGCAAAGTAATGTGCCTCTGAGTACATGCAGAGTAAAACCCGTTTTCTGGTGCATTGCTGCTAACTGCTTATCTCGCAGGCAAGGTGTTTTGGTTAGGAGTCCCTGACAAGCCTGGGAACTCGACCTTGAAGTCAATGGAGACTGCACCAAACTACACAGAGACTAAACTGAGCTCATCTCTCCCCTCCTCCCTGGCTCTGTGCGCCAAAAATCCTAACAGACACTCTTTCCCACTGGGGGCGGGGACACCCACCTATAATTAACCTTGCTTTACTACCTTTAGGGATTCCAGCCAATTCCACTGTTGTAGTATCTTGATAATGGTATCTTTCTTTAATAAAAACAACTTTAACTCATAGACCTCAGTGATGCAGTGAAGTGTTTGGGGAAGTACCCGGCAAGACCTGACAGACATTCAGTGACCAACACGACTAAAACCAGATTTGAATGTGGGTCACACCAGTCCCAGTGTGATTACTTTCTGGATTTTTCATCCCACAAAATTTTTTTGGTAACTACCAATGGCTTTATTTCCAAATACAATCTCTTCACAACTGTGGAAACATTACCAGGTAACTAACCAGTTTCTGTTCTGTTATCATTTTCCTTCACCACACTATTTACGCTCACAGGCCAACACCAGAAAGCTAACTAAGCAGAAGGAAAGGGAGCCAGGTATCTTCAAACCTCCCACCACCACCATGGGCCTTCTTTTTAACATCATGGGGAGAAATTCTCTCTCAGCTAACCAGGGTAAAAGGAACACCACAACTGTTTCAGGTGGTTGGAGGGGAATCATGCATGATCCAATAAAAGTGTAACAAGATCCAGGGCAAGGGTACATTTTTCCCAGCTCGTATACTGACAGTATCACACCAGCCCATTTGCTTAGCACTCAAGGCCAGATCTCTACCTAAACAACAAAGGCATTGGCAGCACTTACGAAGCCAACAATAACAGAGAAGACAACAAGTTTATGTCTATCATCACCTGACAGACCTCCCAAGCCACTAGCAAGGTCCAAGATGAATCCCGCAGATGCAGATAGCATTGCTGGGGCTTGGCATGCTCCCAATGTGTCTTGCCAAGTAAAACTCTCACTCCCCTATCTGTTTGCCAGGACACCAACATCTTCACAGGTAGATGTGGTATTGGGGAGTGGAGGGAAAATACCTGGGCAAAAAAAAGTGGCTTACTTATAATCTAGGATACCTCTCCATAATTACAACAGCCATCACATGTGTACACATATTGATTAGAAAAAAATCAATATTTTAACTAAATAAAAAAAGAGCATTTTTATAGTAAAACTTCAGTTATGACATCTGAGCTTTCAATTCATTTCCAGGCTCCTAAATTTAAAACGTGCAGACTGTATTCATTTGCACATTGTAAGGAAAGACATCAGAGAACACATACTGAAGGAACATCTTAAAAAGAAAATTTATGCTGGTATTAACAGTGTAACCTGTTCAAATTCAGCACTTTTAAGTCACTCATCTGATCACAGCTTCTACCTCCAGCCTCCTCTAGCCCCTTTAATGGTCAAGGACACAGCATAATCTTACGCCTGAACAGCCAATTCATTTTAGTAGCTGGAGAGCTGGATTTGGATGTGGAAATATGTGGTCAATCCCTGTTGGAACACGAAGCTCATTTACAATGTCCTTGGACAAGGCATTTTCTCTCAGCATTAATCTCACATGGCTGTGAGGGAGGGATAAGCTGAGATAATGAACCCCACATATGATAATAAATGAAGACAAATTCCAGACCATTGCTTGTAGAAGGGTCTAACAGAGATCTAGAAGAGATGGTGGGTGCACCTTAGCTCCCCTCAGTTTCCATCTCAGACAAACTGAATTTTGAAGATAAACTATCAGAAAGCTTATGTTATTCAACCACCCTGAGCACCATAATATAATAGAGTCATTTGGAGTGTAATACGGTTCTAAGAGGTCCCCTCCTCCTTCACCCCACCCTAATTTGTCTATATACCCGATGGGAGATAAGAAGCTGAGGAGGTAGAACATTTTTGCAGCACCTCTCCATTCTTCTGTTCTCCTTGCGGAGAGAGAAAAGCAGGACATTAGTATTTTAATACTTCCCCCTCACAATGGCTAGGATGGATACCATCTGTAGTATCTTACACATTCCAAGAAATGAAGTTTCCAGAATACACTGTGTGTTATAGACATTATACATCCCATCTATTGGAGGGATGTGCAGAAAAGGAAGGCAGAAGAAAAATGGAGGGAGCTGCAAGAATTTTCTGTCTCCTTGATATCTGCTCTCCACTGCTACAACTGAATGAAGGTAGGGTAGAAGAGAAGGGAAAGGATACATCTTCTCTGGCTTAGTTTTACCATCTGAGCCAGAGAATGTGGTGCCTGGAAAGCTCATCTCAGACAAGCCTTCTGAACTGCTGAAACTGATACTCCAACTTCAATCAGCATCTATAGTTACTGATGAGGTATGATACTGCATTCTCTTTAATAGGTACTTATTAAAAGTATCTCTACAACAAAGGTTTTCACAGGAGAAGAAAGCCTGCCTGCAATGGTCAAGTTTTTTAACATGTGGTGCATACAAATAAATATAACGCTTCCTCTAATGTAATCAAAGTACTGAATGAAAGAGTAGAGGGTCTGTAGTACTATACCAGTATATGAATGTCAGAATTTTCCCATAGCAAAGTGTGGTGCAACTGGAGGCTGATTAACTAGGCCATGAATTTTAACAAGCAAGGAATAACCATCTTCAGAAGCATTCAAGACTCTTATCGAATGAAATTTTTCTGTGTATGAGGACACAAGGAAACCCCTCCGGGAAAGGGGGGGGGATTTTACTTCTGTGAGTTTAATCTAGTTGGTCACATACTTGGTTCCTTAAGGTCACTGCAGATTCTTGCAGATCTCCCATTGGGGGCTCCACTGTGTGATAAGGCAGGAAGACAAGGAATCCAAAGAACTTGGCCAGAAGTCGAAGGTTCATAAGGACTGTGGTAAAACGGTTCTTTTCATCCTTAAATTGGGAAAAAAGAGAAATACACATTACAGTCAAACAGCAGATTCAGAGTGTAGCAATCTAACATTTTCTCCTCTTATAAAATCTCCAGAGCTCCTCCGACAGTGAAAAGCAGGTCAGTCTATAGCCAAATAAGACAAGACAGTGTAGGATTTCCCCCCATCTTCAGCAGCTGGCACAAGGGACTTGCCCATATAGCTGACGTTAGGGGAATTAAGCCTTCCCCATGTGCCATTTTTCCAATCTGCAACTGCCCCACAAAAATGCCATTTGGCCTACTGGAACAAACATACAGGATGGGAAAACTACATAGAGAGCGACTTCCCTCCTCCCCATCTGTAGACCTGATTCAAATTGGGGTCCACAGACCAGCTATTTAAGAAGGAAAAATGTCTGACTCTCCTACACAGAGCTGTCAGCACCGTGTTTGTTTTGGCTTTGGGACATCCAAATGCAGAGGTCTAAAAGTAAGGCTAAGGTGAGCTCACATGGCCAGTGGGGGGCGGGGAGGAGAAGAGCAGGGAATGGTATGGGGAACTGAGAGGCTTGAGGCCAAAATGGGTGTGCAAGCTTTCTGTGCTGCCTGTCAATCATATAATTTCTGACACAACACAAAGTTTGGGACCAATTTTTAAAGAATCACTCTCAGCATGACCATAGTGTGGATTATCTTGATCTTCGTCCCCAGTAACACATCCTTGTCCTTACCCAAGGAATAGAAAATCTTGAACCATTTCAATTTCTTCATTAGTTTCACATGGTTGGTCTGCAGTAGAAGATACTCTGATTCTATTTCTGTCACCTTTTACTTCTCGTCTAGCTTTAGAAATTTTAAGAGTTTCATCTGTCATTCACCTGGGCTTCTCCTGTCTTTGGCTACAGGAATAGTCTTTGCACATTCTTCCTTGATGCTATATCTGGTTTCAGCCACCAGTTCTTCTGGTTCATGATCAATTAAACTCAGTATTGCAAATCTGTTCTTTACATGTTCTTTAAATTCTTCTGGAATATTATTGATATTATATTTTGGCACTATGATTCTTTTAGTGTTTCTCTTCAGCTTTATTCTAACTTTTGATGTTAACAATTCATGGTTGGTACCACAATTAGCTCCTGGTTTTGTTTTAGCAGAGAGAACAGAGCTTCCAATCTTCTTGGTTCCTGTACGGGCCATTCAGTGATTTCCACATATCAAATCGTCTCTTAGGTTACCTGAAGCATGGGTTTTCAATGAACAAGTTGTTGGCTTCACATAATTCTATGAGTTGCTCTCCTACTTTATTTCATTATTATAGTCCAAATTTTCCTACAATGTTTGATTCTGCTTTGCCTCCTACTTTTTGCATTCCAGTTACCTATGATTATGAGTGCATCTTGTTTAGGTGTATGATCAATTTCCTCTTAGTCATGTGTGTAAAAGCTTTCAATTTCTTTTTCCTCAGCATCTGTAGCTGGGGCATAAGCTTGTATGATGGTTATGTTAATAGGTCTTTAATGGAGTATGATCGATATTAATCAGTCAGACTTTGCATTACAGCTCAATTGCTTGTGCTACATCTCACTTCACTATTAGAGTAATACAATTTCTTCTGAGTTAGCCATTTCTGGAATAAAACACTTCATAATTTTCTGACTGAAAATGTCCTAATCCAGTCCTCTTTAGTTTACTCCCTTCTAGGATTGCAATGTTTAAACATTCTGTCACCAAACCCTCATATAACTCAGGCTTGGTTTGACCTTCCTCTACCCTGAGGTAAAACTTCTCCTCTCTAAGCCTATAAAGCTGAACGCTCGGCTGGGAAGCCTTTAGTAGTGTGGTTGAGATTTAGCTTCAACTTTCTTTCTTGTCCCACCCCTCAGGAACATAAAAGTGGTATGGTTACCCAGCCAAGTCCAAGTAGGGGAAAGATCAGGGGTTTGCACTTCCCTTAAACAGAAACTGGCACACAAGGCTTGAGGAGATTCAAAATAAAACAAAAGGTTTATTTACAAGTAGGTAAAATTAGAAGGCATGTAGGCAGGTGTTTAAAACTGAAGTAACTTAGAGGTTTATGAACTGAACACTTTACTGGTGTGAGGCACAAAATACTTGGTATGGTTCTTAAGTTGCTGGCTTGTATGAGAGTTGATGTTATGAGACTTAAAAGTTGTTACAAAAAGCTCTTTCTGAGGTTGGCACTCCTTCAAGTTAGGTGCTCCTATTTTCACACACACACACAGCACGACTTCCTTCCCCTTTTCTGCCCTTAGGGTACTCCACTGAGACAAACCCTTTTATGATACTGGGCAGGCATTATAGATATGCCCCAGCTATAACCCTATTCCTGTGGCCGAAGAGGAGACTCCTTTCTACCCACTTCCTTGGTCCACTACAATTCCTAGATCTCTGGTGTCTGCACAGAAGTTAGTGCTGTCTTTCCCACTTTAGTCCAAGGACGAAAAGTGCTTAATAAACATTATGAGTTCTCTTGTAAGGGTACACCTTCACCTTTACTTCCTCACACAGAGGACTCTCTGGCTGACCCTCTCTAGTCAGAAGCCAGGCTCCAACTCCCCTCACTCATCAGTTTACTCCAACTGTCAACCCCTCAACATTCCGTCACCAGCTGCCATTTCAGACTAGCCACAAAGGGGGGAAACATGTCAATCATCCTCCCCTCTTTACTGCCCAGCAATCCCAGCATTTGAATCTGAGTCTGTCACACATACCATTTCTCGTTTTACAATTTCGAGCTTACCTCGATTCACAGTTCTCACATTCTATGTTCCTGTTATATCTAACACACAGCTTTGGACATTCTTTTTGCATCCATTCGCAAGAGCAACTGTAAGTCCTTTGGCTTCAATCCAGTCTCATCATTAAGAACAGCACTATTCATACTTATCCTTGGCCTCTTCCCCAGTAGCCAGTTGAGTTCCATCTGACCTAGGGTCTTCCAGCACTTCATGTTCTTTCATTGTGGATTGTCTCATCATAGGGTTTTCAAGGTAAGAGATTAGCAGAAATAGTTTACCACTGCCTTCTTCTGTGCAGTACTACCCAGGGTTAGCTGACGTGACACTACTATTGTCTGTGGAAGATCCTCCACCAGTGTCACCTTTCACTACGGCTGCTGCTATATTTCAAGGATTCCTCTGCCCTATCACCACTGGAACTATCAGTTCTCTTCTGCTGATGGGACCGCTGATTCCTGAAGGACGTGGATGCATCTTAGTCTGGTGTCTCAGCTTTGACCAATCCACCTTGAGGGACTCTGCTAGGAGTTTAGACTCTTCACCGAGTCTGTGCTCTTTATGGTATTGCTCCCAGTATTGCTTACATTACAACATCATTTATCTTAGAAGAAGGAAGACTGATTTGGGGATGGGGATCCAAGCTAACAGGCACCTAGAAGTGTAAGCACCTACACAAGTGCAAAAACAGTACCTGCAGGACTTTTTAGTGACCCATTTTCACTAAAACGTTCACTAGAACACTCACCTTGATAGAATACTGGTCTGATTCAGTATAAAGTAGCTTCATGTATGGCCATAATTTTAGAATACAGTATGCAGCAGTACATGATAACCTTAAACTTTCTTTTTCCAAATGGGTTACATTTTTTTAGAAATCATGAGTGTGCAAAAGCCTGAGAAGCACCACTTCTAAAGACATTTCCTGAGGCCTTCTAGTGATCGGCATGGCACAACTACACCCAGCAAAACTCCCAGCTGTCATAGACACCACATTATCCCTAACAAAAGGAGAATACTCATTCCAAGAAAAAGCACAGAGACATTCTGCATGTTGAAATCAAATAAAATGCAAACAAACTTTATCCAGGAAAAAAAATAAGGGTATCTAGTGAAATAATGGCTTTTTTTTAGTGCAGAACTTTCAGACACCCTGCCCAGAGAGCTAAAATTCCACAAGTATGATAACTCAGAGTATTGGTGTGCTGGAAAACTCCCAAGGAAATATTTATACAAACACTGGGCTAAAGTCCCAAGTAAGTCCCAAGTAAAATTCAGATGCAATGAAAGTCTGTTCACTGTTATGCAGTATTATAAAGGAAAAGATAATAAGGATTCTGCATAAAGACTGATTAATGAACAAAATTAATGAACAAAAAGCAATGCAACTTACCTGTTCATCCATGGCTTCCCCATCACTGCGCTCGTGGTCCACCAATGCAAGAGCATTCAGCTCCAGTATTTGCAAACACAGACTGTCCATCAGGTGCTGATTAAATTGATAACTTTGGCAAAGAAAAAAGAATGTAAGCTAAAGAGTACAACACTTACTAAAATAATTTAAATCCAGCCAGCTCATTAAATTGTATTAACCATGCCAGGCTTATTAGTATACTATGGTTAATAACTGTTCCTGGGATGGTGGATACAATGCAAGAGAGAATTTAAAGCACTCATAATGGAACCATCAGTATGAATGTGTCTGCCAGCTAAGGATCCACCACATGCATCTAACAAAGCGGGCTCTAGTCCTCAAAGTTTTTGCTTGAAAGTTTTTGCTTGGAAGTTTATGCATAAAACTCTTGCTTGTCATATATTTTATGTACATATGTATGGAGGTAAGGATGATTTTAAAATTGATCATACACATTTTTAAAATTAATAAAAAATAAAATCTCTCTTCAGCCATAAATGGCACATCATAGTGACATTCTTGGCACACATTTGTACCACATATTTTAGGGCATAGACATTTACATTTCAACTGCATTTTGTGCAATTTTTAATGGCAAATTCAATGAGGCAATGTGACACTGCATTGTGAGCTCTAATTTGAGCTCTCTCATTGGGTTTGCTTCAAATATTGTGCATCACTTTCTTTCACTTCTCACAGTGCAGTGTCACACTGCTTCATGGAATTTTAAAAAAAAAAACCAACTCTGTGGCCCTTGAAAATGCATTTTGTTAACTGAGGCAGTAAGTGCTTTAAAAACAGCTACCCAAAGGGAACAAGCGTTGTAGAAAATGCAGGTAAAACCTTAGTTAAACTGCCATCCAGGAACAATGGAATAAGCTCTGTACAAACCCAAAGTACTTCATCCTCCACTACATAGTTGGGCACTTCTCAGAAGCAAGCCCCATACTGCAGCAAATGCCTCCTAGTGGAGCCACCACTCAGCCAGAAAATGGCCCAAACAGAAGCAGCAAGGAGCAGCTAACCTTCCAGCACTCAGGATGAAATCCCTGAAGAACTCCTGGCATCCAGGGAAGGAAGGAGGTGGGCATGGCCCTCTGATGCTCTGAGGAACAATAAATCTCTCTTGCAGCCTCTTCAACCGACTCAGATTGTCTGAACCCAGCATGTTAAGTACATCCTGGTCTGGAGGGTCTCCCCAACTTGTGCCACTTCCAATGGGAACTCTACACATCTTTCAAAAAGAGGTGGGGGAGATGTGAAATGTTTAAGGTTTCTTCTCCTTTTAGCACCCAACAGTCCATCACCACACTCTGTTCCTCTCATGACTGCCCCACTGGATCTTGTAGTTTAAAACTGATTCAAATGCACATACATCACTCAACAAATGCCACTGAGAATGAGTTCAAACATGAATATTCATCACTTTTGATGAGTGCAACATGAAGTAAATAATTGCACGGGTGAACCCACCACTGATAAAATAGCACAGATGGATATTTCATATCACCATATGTCCAAAACACAGTATGTTTTCAATAAAACAAACTCAAAATATGTGCTGCTGTTTCTTCTGCTCCCTCATTATCCCTGGGAGCTTCCAATGATTTCAGAAAGTTATCATACATACTTTTTTGGCAGATGAGCTATAGTAGAGCTATATAAGCAAATGAGAATTTCTGGCAATACAAAGGAAATGTAAGATGACTGCAAATTAATTACTGGACGCAAAACTGAAGGAGTATTTTTTTCATTTTCTGATACATGATTTTCAGAGCTTGCTTAACAAATCATTATACAATTCCAGACAGATCACTGATGCTCCTTTTATTCAGGTATTATTGTGTAGAATAGGCAGAGTCAGGGACCATAAGAATCAGGATAAAAGTAAGTTTGAACAAAGACAAGATTTAATTTATCAAAAATTAGCACAAGTTCTGCCTGGTTCTTTCTAACTCAGAGGGCCTCAGACTTATAAGGTTGAGAGATCACATGGTCTTCCTTATCTAATCCTTATAAAACATCCACAGAACCACACAAACTAAGAATAAAATTTAGCAGCAAAACAACCTCCATTAAAAACAAAGTTGTTGCATAAGGTTATGGCAACACAGAAAAACAAAAATACAAAAAGTAGTAAATACTTACTGTTAACAAAAAACATGGCAGCCTAACTCTTATTTGAAACAACCAGGAAACAGCCTAATCACATTAAGTATTAAGTGGACATAACCAAGGTTCAAAAATCAAACTCCTTTCTTGTTTTCTTTTACACAAAATACTAACTGCATAAATAAAATTGTACATTAATTATGGCGACTCTTTCCAAAGAATCGTAGCTGTAACCTAAGGAAAAGTTTTGCTACAATAGAAGTTTTGCCATCGGTCAGCAAAATCTACCATTTTGCATGTGGGAAACTCAACCATTCTGTCCGTCCTTACCTGAAGAAGTTGTTTCTGAAAAAGCCTGGCAAAGTGGCTGTAGTTACATGCTGCTGAAAGGTGAGCCATCATAACTCTATAAAATAAGAAATTATTACTTCACTTGATTTAGTCATAGTAAATCAGAACAACTTTAATTCTGCATGGAAAATAAGAAACAGATGTCTTCCAGAGCAATTACAAGTCTTTTAAGGGTCAAAGAGGAAAAATGCTGTTTTCTTTCTGATTCCCTGATCAGTGAGAAACATCTCCTAATCTATTTACATTATTTCTTCTACTGCGTGCACAGCCACAGCTCTTTTATTCAACCAGATTACTACCTGCATATTACACTTCTCTTCTTATAAACCATGTGATGGAACTAGAAATTGGCTGTTGAGACATTACTTTCTTCACCACAAAACATAAAACTGGAAACTAGTACTGGGCTTTCATGCTTCCTCCTTGATCCAAATTCAAAAATTCTGTTTAAGTTTGGATATTGGGCTTCTCTTCACTTGGATTTCATATCCAACATAAGAGCAAACACATGAATACACAGAATCCCCTAGTCTGGCCATCATATGCACATGCAGTCAGGAGGAGAGGAGCAGGATACATGCAAAGTGAGACCACCTTATGGGCTCACCAGATCAAGGATGTACAGGAGCGCAATGCAGGTGACAGCTGGATAGAAAAGTGCCGCTCACAATGTTCATTACCAACAATATACTTAAAAGAAGAGTCTACCCAATTTTTCAGAACTGAATGCCACCTAGAGCAGTGATATTCACTCAGCAGCTCAGGATACCACTTGTGGCATTCTGACACCCCAGCTATGGCTCTTCTGTGCACTGTTCCCCAATGTGGCACCTGCACCATGTTTCAGGAAACTGGGCTAATGCCCCTTTCTGGTGAAGCTTGTGCTTGGTAGATGACTCCCACCTTGAAACAGGCACCACCAAAGGAACAGGTAAGCTGCAAGCCTCCCTAACATGCAGGCCTCATGCCAGGAATGAAAGCAACTGTGGCTCTTTTGGTTGATAGTTTGGACAGTGAGATGCAAACCCAAAGACTAAGGGAGAGGAAACAAGCCAAGCAGTAGGAGGTATACCATAGTGAAAAACAACATATGGGATGCAGCCACAAAGACCAAGGCAAGAACCAAGCAGAAGGGATCAGGCAAATATATAGACTGGTAGGGGTGGGCAGTGGCCTGTTCATCCTGAGAAAGGAGAGAAAGAAGGCAATGGGGAGCTTTTGTGAGAAGTTGGGGGTCCATGCTACAAGTACATGCATGAAGAACTGGAGGGCTGAATGACAAAAAAGGGGGGGGGAAGGGGGGTTATGTTGAAACTTCCTGTGCTAAGAAGGAACCCTCTCCACTGCAGTGACCCCATTCCAACACCCTACTCTCAGCATGAACAGAAGTAGAGGCAGCAGGCATGGTGGCCTTGTTCTATACATGTACAATAGCAGTAGGTTCTTCCAAACAGCAGCAGAAAAGGGCTTCTTTATATGAGCTCATAGCACAGTAGGAGGAGTTCTGCAACCCACCTGACAGTTATGACCCATGGGTTGAAAACCATGGATCTAGTGTGCTGGCATTTTCTAAGATACCTCTATACCAAACATGAATGTCCAAGTTTCCTACTGAGTGTAGGATCTATGAAGCATAAAAACATACTTTTTACCTGCCTGAGGTAGCTGTGACAAGGGGTTGAATCCTATGCTTTGTTTTGTTCACATTTCCCTTGTCCACTGTGTATGTGTTTATCTGCTTGTGGAGTATGCATTCTTCAGGCACTAGGCAGCTCTGTTTATGCAAGACTAATGTCTTGCAAAGCACCTAGTCCAAGAGCCTCCATAGCAGAGGACTGCCTCCCCAAAAGATGAAGATAGTACAAGCAGAAACAAGATACAGGATTCAAGGCACAGTAATAATTTTTCTCCTTAATGTAAGTCAAGCATTTTTCTTCTCAATGTAAGCCAAGCATACCATACAGGCAGTTTCCAATTTTTACAATCCAGAAAGGAAAAGTGATCCTCTTGAAGAAACTTAGATTGCCTTCAGACATCATTATTAACTGCAACTAGCTTAAACTGCAGTTTAGTGAACTAGCTATGTTTAAAGCAACAAACAATTAAAATCTTGATTTGTCTATCAGTGAGAGTCAACTACTGCAGGAACAGCAATGTTTTTAAACATCTCAGCAGCTGTAACTTTGTGCCCTGAGGGCAGTACTAGCAAACAAGATGTAATTAGTCTAAGATTCCTACGTTTAGATCTAGCAACTAACCACCGTTTCTACAAAGCAGGATGTAACTCTGGTTAAGAACCCCGGTGTATGGTTTTCCTAAGAGCTAACAGAGACAACAAAGCAGTTTAATGAAATCATGGTTTATAAACTGAATAATATGGCAGATCAACATAGCATGCTAGACATACATAACCAATTCAGTGGGGCAGTTGTCTACTCAGATACTTTAGGAAGTGAGCTCTGACTCACAAAAGCACTTTACTATGCAATCCTAAGGGGAGGTGTGCAAAGTGCACAGGGAGAGACCTAAGGCTTGCGCAGGAGTAAATGGCACTTACAGAGGCGCACTACCACAGACAGGTCGCCACGAGCGGTGGAGGGGGCGGGCTGGGGGGGCAGGCCGTGAGTTAGTCAGCTTCCAAAGTCACTCCAGGCCCAGGAACACCCCCTGCAGCAGCAGAATGTTACACCACAAAAAAAGGAGGCATATCCCATAGGCACCCATTGAACAGGAAAACTTGGGCCATCCTCCCGGCACCTGGCCCCACCCACATGGCCCAAACCAGGCATAGGATGGCAACTACTATGGGAACCAATCCGTGTGCGCTTCTGGGGTTGGCGAGCCCCCCTCCCCACTACCAATCAGCTGCCCACGCACCCTACATAACCTCCGGGTGCGCCGCTCATGAACTCAGGTAAGTGGGCAGTGGCTGGAGACTCGGCACCCTCTTGCCATGGGGTCTTTGTGCGCAAGGAAGGAGAGTGGGTATACACGGTGGCAGGTCACAAGTGCACTGAGGGGACTTAGTGGAAAATTGGGGGCACTCTGCACTCACTCAAGGGAAGAAGAGCAAAGTCCAGAATGTCTGACTAACAACTACCACCCCAGTCCCCTTGTAGGTTATCTGACTCTGGAATCCCAGCTCCGGAAGGGCGAGGGAGCACTACTAGGTAAGAAGGAGGTGGGGCGGCTACCCCAGCTCGCTGATTTGTGTCAGCTGCTCTCCTCACCTGAACCCTCCCAAATGCCAGCCTCTGCAGGTGAGGCTTGCCAGTGGGGAGCTCGGCGGCAGCAGCTGCCTGTCACCAAGACAGTTGCCCAGAAAACTGCTTTTGACGCAGCCATTGGGGAGGGGCAGCTACCCATTTGGGGGCTCTGTTCAGACTACCAGCAGAGGAGGAAGTGCAGCCATAGGTCGGGTTGACAGGATGCTCATAGCTCCCTGATGACGGAGGGTGCTAGGCCCCTTGACTTCCTCCCTCACAGGATAAGACCATTCCGATGCACAGAGCTTTCTCACCAGAGGGTCATGCATCATCTGGTTGCAGGCTGAACCTGTGATACTGGAGCTGCAGCAGCCACTCCCACCCATGGATCCCCTCCCAGACCGTGGCAGACTGGGGTGGGGCACAGACAGGGCTGGGTGTCTTGCTACACATGTCTCTTTCCCTTGCAGGCCAGTCGCAACTCATCAGGGAGACCAAGGAGCATGGCTGTTCCAGCCCCCGGTGATCCTCCTCGAGTGCCATTCAGGTCCAGCCCAGGGAGCAGTTTCCCACAGCAGCCCACATCTTACCCTCACCCCTGCAAGGGCAGGATGAGGGATGGATTTTGCAGCTCTGACTGCTGCACAAACTGCCTTTGCTCCCTTTCCAGCTGAGGGACATTGGCAAGAATTACATCCAGAGAACCTCTTCACCTTTTCCAGTTTAATAAAATGTGTTACATCACATTTGATGGGGACTCCTCAACTCCCCATTGGGATGTCTTTTCACACATCTCCGCAAATGTTTCCTGGCTCAGGGCTGGGATGGATGGGGTGGGCTCTGCTTCCAGAAAGAGCAGGCATCAATTGGTGCCTTGGGGCTCTGTCCAGTTTCCCTGCCCCCTTCCCCCCCTCAATGTAACTTCAGGCAGTGGGGTGGGAATTGAAGTATGGCCCATGAATGTCTAGCAGGGCGGGGGGGGGGGCACCACAATGGACTTTCATTCTCTGACAGACAGAACTGCTGGTATCTGATAAGCCAGGCAGATAACTGCTGCGTGTGGGGGAAGGGGGAGCTTGATGCTGGGAGGTGGGGGATGTGGAATGACATCTTGGGATCTCCAGGGCTCCTCCTCTGGGAGGATGGACCACTCTCCTTTTCGCTGTTTGCAGATACAGGTATGGACTTGGGAAATCTGGTGCGGGGAAGGGATGGACAACCTCCCCCGGAGCAGTTTCTCTGCTCCCGCAGGCCATCAATCCACTCTAGGGGAGGGTACCACCCCAGGAACAGAGCATGGCTCTCATGGTCCAACCCACGTTCTTGCATCTTTGTGATGCAGTGATGTGTTCAAATGGCATTGCCGCAAGTCTGTGGGCGCTTTTCACTCCTATCATGTCCAATGGGCCTTCTGGCACCTCGTGTGCTTTCCAATGAGCATTCCTGTCACTCATTGAAGAACCCACTCCCTCCACCTGCCTCTCCAGAACCTGGGGGCTGATCCCAAGTACTGCAGGCTACAAGTGCAACCCTCACCAGGTCCCACCGCCTTTCTGGTCACACTTTTCAGGGAGGGGGAACCTGTTTCTCATGGTAGCAGCGGCTGGATTTGCAGATACACAGAGCTGCAGCCACTGGCCTGGCACTCATCAGAAATGGGGGTTGGACGGGTGAGAAGGTGGGTACCCAATCCGCCCATTCAGTGTTACCTCTGCCCCCCTCCCCAGCAGGGATGCCTGCTCCCTGATGGGGGGGGGTTGGTGGGCAGCGGGGATGGCGGCCTCCACATTGGCTGGGCCCCTCATCCGCCTGTCAGGGAAGCGGTGCAGCCACTGGCTGGTGTGGGAAGGGTTGTCAGGGGAACAGTGGGTGGGTGTTCTTGGTGGTGGCCGTGCCTCGCCTTGCCAAGCTCTGGTGCTGGCATGGCTCTCCTGCAAAAGTCCATAGGGAGCGCCAGAGCAGCACCACTTTTAAGTCAACACAGATGGGAGCGCTGACTCAGGTCTTAGGATTGGGCTGCCCATCTTTTTTTTTTTAATTCTTTATTTTTGACAATTTTCATATTTTTAAATACATCTAACAACAAAACTAAACAAGCAAACACACTAACAAGTAACCTCAAAGGTAAGTATAACAGTCCACAATAGGCATATGCTGAAGAACCATGGCATATAAGAGTGTTACTCGTAACAGTACAGGTATCAATGTATATCGATATACACCATCATAAAAAGAAAAATAAGAAGAAATTTAAAAACTAAAAAGATCAATTGGGTAAGGGGTACAAGGTGATATTTCACGAGCGGTCATATAATCAACTACTGGTAACCAATTCTCCCAAAAGTCTTGCTGCAGGTTAACAGAATCCATTCACTTCAATTGATAGGAAATTTTTTCCATAAAGAAGGCGTCCCAGATCTTATTGTGCCAAGTTATTAAAGAAGGTGGTTGTCGGCTTTTCCAGGACGATGCTATAGATAGTTTTGCTGCGGATAACAGCGTTGCTACTAGGTCTCTAGTGTCTATTGGCAAGTCAAAGTCGGACCACAGGTTTAATAAAATCAATTCCGGTTTAGGTGGGAGTAAGTGGCCTGTGATTCGTTTAATGCAGTCAATTACATCAAACCAGAATTTTTGGATTACTTTGCATGACCACCAGCAATGATAAAATGAGCCTATTTCCCCACAGAGCTTCCAACACTTAGGGGAGATAGATCTGGTGCTATAGCTAAGTGGGCTGCCCATCTTTAAAGTGCCAAAGGGCTTCTGTTTGATGTGGATAATCAAGTTGAGACAGAACTACAACCTGTGTGATCACTTAGGGAGCGCTGTTATTTTGTAGACAGCAAAACTATTGCACAAATTATTACCTGATCCTGTTGCCCAGGCACCTCTCAAAATCCCAGCCAGATTTTTCACTATTATCTTCCCATTCACGCAGCAACTCATAGAAAATATCCCTATTGAAGAAGACAGAGATATCAACAGTCAGTCTTTCAATATGCAAAATCACAATAATCAGATCTACCACTAACCCACATTACTGGTTCCACAACACTCTACTCATCTATAAGCAACACAGCAGCAGAAAAACTTAGCTAATTCCAACAAGAAGGGTTTTATTCTACACCCTCTAATCCACAAGTATTCTACTAGCAACCATTCAAAAACAAAAGCCAAAGAACCCAGCACGCACACTTAAAGCTATTATCCCTAAGCATAAGTACTAGAAGAAAATTACACTGAAACCAACTGGAATAACTGACAAGCAAGTCAGTGCTTAATATGGAAAAATGGGCTGCCTGTCTTGCTCAATGAAGGAGGTGGGTGGGCCAAAAGGCTTTTTTATACAAGGGAAGCCAAGAAGTGAAGGAAAGGGCTGTTGTTTTTAATGCAGGACGACTGACAACTAGCTCTGTTCACTTCAGTCTTAAGGGTATTTCTAGCATTCAAATCTTTTCATTTCATTTGTGTATGGTGTTAATACTGCTGAGTAGCACTACCATTCTTTTCCTGGGCCATCCCTTCAAATGTCTGCTGCAAACAGAAGCTGTGTGCTGCACTGGTACAGACTAGATGGTTGCAGACATTTCAGAATTTTTTTTGTTCTCATACTTGCTAACACCAAAACTTGCCTTGCTTTTTCATTACAACCATGTAAAAAAACTTCACATATTGCATTTCAGGTTTATCTCTATCCCAAGCCAAATTCCAACATACTGTGAAGTAGAAAAATTCCTACAAAAACAAAAATGTTTGTGCTGGCAAATATTGTATTTCATTAAAACATCCACAACTTGAAAACACACTTGAGCATAAAGCAGACTATTCCATTTGCATAGATCCACTCCTCCATAATCCACTCCGGCATAAAACTGACAGCTTAATATAAGTTTCCAGACTAAAATAGAATTAAAAGATCAACCTCTTCATTAAAAACCTGGGTGAACAGAAACGCTTTGGCCTGGAGCCTAAAAGAAAACAAGGTAGGTGCCAGGAAAACCTTGAGGTGAAGGGCATTCCAAAAGTGAGGTGCCACTACTAAAAAAGCCCTGTCTCTGGCTGCCAATAGACATGGGCATGATCAGAATCACAATGTGAAAAAAACCCCGATAATGGCGTTTGTGCCATCGTGACTCAGCTAATCGGTTCCGTCCACAGCGTTCGGGGGGGGGCCCTTGATCGGGGGGGCCATCGTGATCTAATCGGAGAGCCAGACACTCAGGTGCCAATAATCTACTCCCCCAGCAACGGAACCAGGGGAATGCCTGAGCTGTGTTTGCCCTCCTTCTGTCATCCTAGAAAACCGAATGGAAGCCCAGCTTTCCTTGATTAGCAGGCTTCCTTCCAACCACGGAGCAGCAACCCAAGGGAGGGAGGGGGAAGGGGGTGTTCTGAAGCCATGGGCACAAAGGTTTTTTGCTTTTTAAAAAAACGGGTCTTTGTAGGAGGAAAGGGTGTTTTTCTGTCTGTCACTCTCTGTTTTTAACCTGCTTTTAAAACACTGTATTTTGTGGGAAAACCTCATGCACTGTTCTGTGTGTGTGTATAAAATATGCTTTTTGAAGACTGGCTGCTTGCTTTTAAAATCAGGTGGGGAGGAACGGAGGATTCTGTCCCTGCTTTTTTTTAAAAGCTGGCTGAAACATGCTGACAGGGTGTCTCTCTCTATTTGGAGAGGCAGGGATAGATCCCCCCCCTCTGCTCTAAGAGAGAGAGAGAGAGAGAGAGAGAGAGAGAGAGAGAGAGAGAGAGAGAGAGAGAGAATCAGGGCCGGATCAATGGGGGGGCAGGGGGGTAGTCTGCCCCCAGCGCCGCCAAAGAGAGGGCGCCGGGTGCAGTTGCCAGCCCCAGGAGCACGCTGGGGGAAAGTTGAATGGCGCGGGTGGCCTCCCAGCCACCCGCGCTGCCTTTTGCCTTTCCTGCAGGACAAGGGGCGGCCGGCTTGCAGGAAAAGCAAAAGGCAGTGCAGGTGGCTGGGAGGCCAGCTGCGCCGTTCGTCTTTCCCCAGGACAAGGGGCGCGCGGGCAAGCCAGCCGCCCCTTGTCCTGGGGGAAGGCAAAAGGCAGTGCGGGTGGCTGGGAGGCCGCCCGTGCCGTTCGGCTTTCCCCAGGACAAGGGGCGCGCGGGCAAGCTGGCCGCCCTTTGTCCTGGGGAAAGGCAAAAGGCAGCGCAGGAGGCTGGGAGGCCGCCTGCGCCGTTCACCTTTCCCCAGAACAAGGGGCGCGCGGGCAAGCTGGCCACCCCTTGTCTTGCGGGGCAGATGAATGGCGCGGGCAGCCTCCGAGCCACTCGCGCTGCTGCCAGCTCTGCAGCGCACTGGGACAGCTGGCTTGCTGCGTGGGCGGGGGGGGGTGCGACCCAGGCGCACGCGCGCGCACGCGCGCGCACGCACACAAGAGCCTGACTACGGTTGCCCTGTGCACTGGCAACCATTGATCCGGCCCTGGTGTGAATGTCCCCTCCCTGAGGGGAGGCGGGTCGTTGCCGGGTTAAACTCCCCCCCCTCTGCTCTAAGAGAGAGAGAGAGAGAGTGTGTGTGTCCCCTCCCTCCCTGAGGGGAGGCGGCTCATTGCTGCCTCCCCGTGCCCGCCGGGCCTGGTGGCCGCTGCCACCAACCACCGTTCCTATATCGCTGGAAACAGCGGGGCGCCTCCCACTTTGGCCTCCCCGATTCCGGATTGGAAATGGGACTTGATCGGTTAGAATCAGTGACCTGGGTTCGGCGGCGGCCCGGATCCACGAACAGCTTGATCGGTATTTTTTTTGGATTGTACCCACCTCTAGTTGCCAACTGCCTTACTTCTGAAGGCAGGGACACAGAGAGCAGGGATTGTGAGGCAGATCTTAACTGGTGGACTAGACAATACAGGAAGAGGCAGTTGTTCAAGTATCCTACCCCTAAGCCATTTAGGGCTTTAAATATTCACAGCTAGCACTTTGAATTGTACCTGGAAACAAATAGGTACAATAACTTGATGTTTGGTGGTAGCCATTTTGGGTTTGGCTTGCATCCTGTGACAGCCTTTTGGGGGTGGTGCTCAACATACACTCTCTAAATTATAAAAAAGTTGGGGACACCTACAATGACATGATGATCCTTCCTTCCACCACCATACCTTCCTCTACCCACCAGTACCTCAATTATGGCACTGCTTTCCCCTCCTCCAATGCATATCCACCCAGATACATAATACAAAATCCCACCACCAAGAGCCAGTTGTCACTGGTGGGTCACAGGGAAATATAGCAGTCTGTCTGTTTCCAGTCTCCAGCCACCAGTTCCTGGTGTAGCATGTTTTTTTATTTTTGCCTAAGAACCTTATAGTAGAACAAGAATTTCAGGGTATTTATAAACAATGAGGAACTTCTGACCCAAAAGTATAAAAGTCAGAATCAAAAACAAATGCATTAAAGACCAAAATTATTAATGATGACAAAGAAACAAAAAAAAAATGCGGATTCGGTTTCGTTTTCGCGGCCATGTCGGACGCTCTTCTCGGCAGGTCCAGGAAGAAGCGGCCGAGCTGCCTGGCCGGGCGGCTGATCTGCAAAGGTTAGCCCCCAGACTCTCAGGCAGGGAGTCTGAGTCCGGGGCGCGGCGGGAAGAGCCCTCTGACAGATCGAGGCAGGGGGTAAATTGCCCGTAAGTCCCTATGGAGGCCGGCAGACGAGCGCGGCACCCAGTGTGCTGCCGGGCCATGGAAAACGGCAAGGAACAGGATTAGGCGAAAGCCTGCAAGTAAGCGAATCCCTTCTGTTACTACAAGCGTATGTGAGGAGTGGTGGGGTCTGAAGGCTAGAAGATTCGGATTTTTCCCCCCTCGTAGAGGCTTGGAAGACTGGCTGTTTCCCCCCCCCCTAAAATGGCAGCGAAAAAGCAGAGCCCTGCTCTTGGCAAGTCAGTTACGGCGGCCTTGCAGAGGGGCGAGACGCTTGAGGAACTGGTTAAAAGAGCGGTTATGGAAGCCATAAAACCCTTTGTTGACAAGCTGAATGAAACAGATCAAAGGGTGGGCTTAATTGAAAGCGATGTGAAAGCCATTAAAGAAGCAGCGGGGGGGTGGGGCAGAGAAGTCTGCCCGGGAAAGTGCGTCACTTATGAGAGCAACGAACAGGGAGCTGAAGCTGGTGGAAAACCAGCTGATCGGACTGCAAGTGGAGCGAACACAGACCATTTTGCGTCTCCAGAACGTTAAAGAGGAGGAAAACGAGGATTTGTGAGATCTCGCCTCGGAACTTTTAGCGACACCCGCGAGGGCAACTAAAGAAGAAGTGAAAAGCGCCATTTTGGGAGTCCGTCGGGCATCTTCAAAATATGCAATGAAGCGGCAGCTGCCTCGCGAGATTGTTATTGAGTTTTCATCTAGGAGGGTCCGGGACAGTATCCTATATAATTCTTACAATGTGGAGTTGGACTTTCTGGGAAATAAAGTCAAGATATTGAAGGACGTTCCATTCTTAGTTCGGAAGAGAAGATTTAAGTACAAGAAGTTGGCAGCTCTTTTGAGGGAATGTGACATAAAGTACAAATGGCTACTCCCGGAAGGAATCGGGTTTAGTTATAAAGATCAAGCTTACAAGATTAATTCGGAAGATCAGCCAAGGGATTTTGTGGAAAAAAATCCAGAATTTGGACCAAATACCAAGCAAAAAGAAGAAGATCCGAAGCCTGAAGGGAGGGGGGAGGCAACGAGCGCTGCGGCGGTAGCTGCTCAGAGAGAATTGCGTCCGAGGCCCAGGGGAGGGAAAAAGATTTAACTTGAACTGTACTTTGTAATTTGTATGATCAACCACTCCTCCACTACTTGATTAAGCTATTTTCTTATTATGGTAGTATGAAGGGAAAGCATTGAAGTGTAGCGTTTAGTGTTTGTAGGCTTCCTTCCCTTTTTTCCCACCCCCCCTTCCCCTTCTCTTTTTTCTCCCTTCTTTTCCTTCCCTTGTGCTATTGTAGTCTTTTGTAGTTACTGTTATTGTAGTTTTGTATGTTAGATATTGAAAAATAAAAAACTTTTTAAAAAAAGAAACAAAAAAAATGCAAGATAAAGAAGTGGGTATGGATGAGTGGGGAGGGAAGGCCGCTTGGTATATCCTGATCTCATCAGATCTCAAAAGCTAAGCAAGGTCAGTATTTGCATAGGTGACTGTCAAGGAAGACTCTGCAGAGGAAGGCAATGGCAAATCACCTCTGCTTCTCACCTGCCTTGAAAGCCCCTTGCTGGGATCGCCGTAAGTCGACTGCAACTTGATAGCACATTTACACACAGCAAGAACTGGCCATCAATATTTACTGCAATGAGATGTTAGATAATGCAGCAGAAAGTAACCAAGGTAAACAATTGGTCTCTTGGATCCCTTACAACTGAGATGGATCCCTTACAACTGAGCTGTCCGAGGCCTGACACGCCGGCCTCGGACTCCCCCCACCCCCACCCCCCCGACGACGCAGAGCCCACCTACCGGGCGGGAGAGGCCAAGGACGAGGCCCCACCGGTGGAAGAAGGCCCCAGCGGCTGCGCCGCCGCTGCGCCGCCGCCCGCCGCCGCACCGGAGGAGAGGAGCCCGAGCGGCCACGACAGCGGGCGCACTCGGAAGCGGCGGCCGGCGCGGTCAGCGCTCTGGCGGCGACGGCCCCGTCCGGGCCGCGGGGAAGGCCGCAGCGAGCGGGGCGAGGCCGCGCCGGGCTGCCAAACGCCGGCGCAGGCGCCCTCGGCCGAGCGGGATGGCGGCCGGGGCCAGCAGGGGGGAGGGAGGAGCAAGCCAGCCTGTGATTGGAGGGCGGCCCGGGGAAGGGCCAGATCGCCCCGTCAGGGGCCTAGCCCGCCGTCCATCACAGGGCAGGAGGGAGGAGGGCAAGAGGCATTGGGGGAGAGCGGGGCAGCCCGGCTAGCAGCCCACCAACGGGGTAGAGGGAGGTGGGCCCAATGGGCTGGGATGCAGGTGGCACAGGTGTTGGGATTGATGGTGGGTGGAAGCACTCGGGGGTGAGGGTGGAGCTGGAGTGGGGAAAGTATTTAAGGAGGCTCTGGAGGCAGGCCGAGGAGGAAGGTACTGGAAGAGACATAGCAGGTGCCCGGCATCCTAAGGCGAGCACCCTGCCATTTGTCAGCCGGCTGCCCTGAAGGTTAAGGCGCAGCCGGCCGGGTGGAGCCGCGTGCTGACCGGCCCGCCAGTCAGACAAGGGCCGCCCTAGTCTGAGGCCGCCTGTGAAAGAGCCTCCACGCTTCCTTGGGGACCCGCCCAGCCGCTCCCGGCTACCAGCACAGACCCGCCGGGACCGCCCCACCCAGACCCGCCGCCAGGGGGCGTGCCACAGCCTGACATTGTGGTGGAGAATGCAGGCACTGATCCTGCTGTGAGGCGCCCGCGACCCCACCTTCCGACCCCGCCCGGGTGGACGAGGCCTCGCACCTATTTGCGCCCGGCAACCTTCGGCCGGCCCAGGCTTGACTCCGAGGCGGTACCGACGGAGGGCACCCCCATGGACCAAGCAGCCGCCGCAGCAGCGGGCGGGGCCGGGCAGCCCGCGGCCCCTACGGCCCTGGACTTGGGCCAGCTCAGCCAATGGATGGCCGAGCAGCAAGTGCGGCTCCTGCGGGACCTGACGGCACAGCAGCAAGAGTCACAGGCTACATTGCTCCGTGGACTGGCCCAGACCCTGGGGGCCGGACCCGCCGCTTCGGTCCTCGGCCCCGTGCGGGGGGCCCCCTTTCAGCTGACCAAGCTGGGAGAGGCGGACGAGATAGATGCCTACCTGGAGGCATTCGAACGCACAGCGGAAGCCGCCCAGTGGCCCCGAGACCAGTGGGCATTCATCATTGGCCCTTATCTGACGGGAGAGGCCCAGGCGGCCCTGAGGGCCCTACCCAAGGAGGAGAGTGCTGACTACCGGGTGCTGAAGGCCGCTATTCTCGACCGGTATGAGGTGACACCCGACTCCTACCGTCAGAAGTTCAGGTCCATCACCTACAAAAAGGTCGAGCGGCCCAGAGCCCTGATCAATGCGCTACGGGATGCCGCCTACCGGTGGCTGAAGCCCGCCTTGGAGGGCGAGAAGAAGATCGTGGATCAAGTGGTCCTGGAGCAATTGCTCAATATCCTCCCCCCCAAAGCCCGACAGTGGGTAGCCTGCAGCCACCCCGCGAGCCTGAAGGAAGCCACGGCCCTCCTAGAAAACTTCGCCGCGGCGGCAGACCCACGCGAGGCCCCCCGGGACACGGGCCCAGGAACAAGGATCAGCGGGTCCTCCCCTCGGCCTCTGGAAAACCCGCGCCCGGGGAGGGCCAGGTCCGGGGCCCGGGAGGCGTCGGGGCCGCGACCGGGGGCTTCTCGGGCACCCCCGCTGCTCCCCGGTCGGGAGGGGGCCTGGGGCCGACCCCTGGCCGGGCCCGGACCGGAGGCCGCCCCAAAGAGTTCCCGAGACCCCGAAGACCGGGGCCCGTGCTTTAAGTGCGGCCAGCGGGGCCACTTCATCCGCGACTGTCCGCTCATGGAGTGTGACGCCGGCTGGGAAGAAGCCTACCCGGTGACGGCCCGCCCGCCAAGGCCGCCGCCGCTGATAGTGATGGTAGAAGTGGCAGGGCGGCGCCTGTCCGCCTTCTTGGATAGCGGCAGTTCCATTTCGATGATCCGCACACGCCTGCTACCGCCCCACTTACCCATCGTTCGCTCGACGGCCGTGGCCTGCTTCCATGGCCACTCGGAGACCTACCCGGTGGTACGAGTGCCTCTGACCTGCCGCGGCCAGACCTGGGAGGTAGAGCTAGCCCGAGTACCGGCCCTGCCCTACCCTGTTCTCCTGGGCCGCGATGCCCCCAGCTTCCACCAACACCTCCAGGCCGCACGCGGGCCCGAGGAAGCCTTGCCCGCGGAGGACCCGAGGGTGGGACCCTCCACGGTGAACGACCCCACAGCAGACCCGAACGCCCAGGATTGGTCGACGGACCCCAGCTTCATCGCTCGCCAAGCGGACGATCCCACTTTAGGTGGGCTCCGAGACGCCGTGGCGGTGAGTGAGGGGGTCGTGATGGATGGCAGGCGGGAGAGTACCTCGGGTGATCCAGGAAGGGGGCGTGTGGTTCCGCATCACGAGGGCCAGGGGTGGCGAGGTCCGACAGCTTCTGGCCCCCCAAGGCTATCGACCACGTATACTCGCCCATGCACACGACCACAGCTGGGCCGGACACCAGGGACCTGCTAACACCTTGGCCCGGGTGCTGGCCCGATTCTTCTGGCCCTCGGTGTCCCGAGACGTGAAGGACTACTGCCGCACCTGCGAGGTCTGCCAGCGAACAGCGGGTCGGCCGCCCCCGCAGGCTCCCTTGGCACCACTGCCCGTGATCCGCACGCCCTTTGAGAGAGTGGCTATGGACTTCATAGGCCCGTTGCCGCGGACCGCCCGGGGATGCAGGTTCGTCCTCGTCCTGGTGGATTACGCCACCCGGTACCCGGAGGCCATACCCCTGCGGACGATGCAGGCGCCCGGCGTGACGCGCGCCCTGGTACGATTCTTCGCGCAGGTGGGCATCCCCAAGGAGCTGGTCACGGATTGTGGCACCCCGTTTACGGCCTCCGTCACCCGTCAGTTATGCCGCACCATGGGAGTACGGCAGATCTTCACCTCCATATACCACCCTCAGACAGATGGCCTAGTGGAGCGGTTCAACCAAACGCTCAAACAGATGCTACGGCGTCTGGCCCACGACCGCCCAGCCCAATGGGACCTCTTCGTGGACCCCTTGCTGTTCGCGGTCCGTGAATCGCCTCAAGCGTCCACCGGCTTCACCCCCTTTGAATTAATATATGGGCGCAACCCTCGGGGGATCCTGGAAGTGATGGAGGGGCGGCGGGCCGAGTCGTCGGAACCCCCAGGGAGGCCCGCCCCTGAATATATGAAGGAGCTCCAGGAACGATTAGAAGCAGCCAGGACTCTGGCCGGGCAGAATCTGGAGAAGGCCCAGGCGGCCCAGAAGGCCCGGTACGATCGCGGGACCCGGCTGAGAACCTTCAAGGAAGGGGATCGGGTCCTGGTCAACCGCCGCGTGTTCGGGCCCGGGCACCACGGTGACCCATGGCGGGGTCCCTTCCAGGTCAAGAGGGTATTGGGGTCCCATTCCTATGAGGTCCAGTGTGGCGCCTCCCCCCGTCAGTCCAAACGCCTGCACATCAACGACCTCAAGGAGTGGCAGGAGCGACCCTCCGGCACCTGCCGACTCGCGGACGACCCACTGGACCCGCCAACGGGGGAGCTCCCGTGGACGGACCGCCAGCCGGAGGGAAACGCGCCAGGGCTCGACGAGGCGTTGGAGCCCCACCAGCGGCAGCAACTCCGGGCGCTGCTGAAGGACTTGCCCGGCTGTTTTTCCACCCGTCCAGGACGCACCCACCTGGCTGAGCACAGGATTCCCACAGACCCCGGCCAAGTGGCCCGGGCAACCTGGAGGCCCCTCCCCCGGAAGCAATGGGAGGCCGTGGCCCGAGAGGTGGAGGAAATGCTACGCCTGGGGGTAATCCAACCCTCACACAGCGAGTGGCGCAGTCCCATTGTGCTGGTCCCGAAACCGGATGGGTCCGTGAGGTTCTGTGTCGACTACAGGGAGGTAAACAAGGTCGCAAAGTTCGACGCGTACCCCATGCCCCGGGCCGAGGTGCTAATCGATCAGCTAGGCGCGGCTCGCTACCTTTCGGCGCTAGACCTAACCAAAGGATACTGGCAGGTTCCCATGGCCCCGGGGGACCGCGAGAAAACGGCTTTCGCCACCCCCCAAGGGCTGTTTGAGTTCAAGGTCATGCCTTTTGGGTTGCACGGGGCCACCGCCACCTTCCAGCGGCTGGTGGACCGGGCGCTGGCTCAGTGCCAAGGTTTCGCCACCGCCTACATAGACGACATCTTAATCTACAGCCCTGACTGGCCATCCCACCTCCGCCATCTCCGCCAAGTGTTACGAGCCCTCCGGGACGCAGGGCTGAAGGCCAACCCCACCAAGAGCCAACTGGGCTTCAAGGAGCTGAAATACCTCGGGTTCCTCATGGGGCGGGGGCAGCTGAGGCCCCTCCCGGACAAGGTGGCGACACTGGAGGCAAGCCCCCTGCCGAAATCCAAGAAGCAGCTTAGGGGGTTTCTGGGGCTGGTTGGCTACTACAGTAAATTTATCGCACAGTACGCCAGCCGAGCCAGCCCCCTTACGGACTGCCTGCGCAAAGACCAGCCCAACCAGGTCCAGTGGACGCCGCCCCGGCGACAAGCCTTCCTCGACCTCAAAGCCGCTCTGTCCGGGTCACCAGTCCTGCGCAACCCTGACTTCGACCGGCCCTTCATTCTTCAGACGGACGCATCCGATAGCGGGCTCGGGGCCGTCCTGTCCCAGGACCACGGCGGGCAGGAGCACCCAGTCCTGTTCATCAGCAGGAAGCTCCAACCAGCTGAACGCCGTTACGCGGTCGTGGAAAAAGAGGCCCTCGCTGTCAAGTGGGCTGTCGGGGCGCTGCAATATTACCTCGCTAATAACCCCTTCACCCTCGTGACGGACCACGCCCCCTTGTCTGGATGTCCCGGCTTAAAGATCACAATGCACGCGTGCTAAGATGGTATCTGGCTCTTCTACCCTTCAGCTTTACGATCCGGCACAGACCAGGGAAACAGCATGTCAACGCCGACTTCCTGTCCCGGATGTTCGCCGGGGAAGCCACGCCCGACGCAACGCAAAGAGGGGGGGTGTCCGAGGCCCGACACGCCGGCCTCGGACTCCCCCCACCCCCCCGACGACGCAGAGCCCACCTACCGGGTGGGAGAGGCCAAGGACGAGGCCCCACCGGTGGAAGAAGGCCCCAGCGGCTGCGCCGCCGCTGCGCCGCCGCCCGCCGCCGCACCGGAGGAGAGGAGCCCGAGTGGCCACGACAGCGGGCGCACTCGGAAGCGGCGGCCGGCGCGGTCAGCGCTCTGGCGGCGACGGCCCCGTCCGGGCCGCGGGGAAGGCCGCAGCGAGCGGGGCGAGGCCGCGCCGGGCTGCCAAACGCCGGCGCAGGCGCCCTCGGCCGAGCGGGATGGCGGCCGGGGCCAGCAGGGGGGAGGGAGGAGCAAGCCAGCCTGTGATTGGAGGGCGGCCCGGGGAAGGGCCAGATCGCCCCGTCAGGGGCCTAGCCCGCCGTCCATCACAGGGCAGGAGGGAGGAGGGCAAGAGGCATTGGGGGAGAGCGGGGCAGCCCGGCTAGCAGCCCACCAACGGGGTAGAGGGAGGTGGGCCCAATGGGCTGGGATGCAGGTGGCACAGGTGTTGGGATTGATGGTGGGTGGAAGCACTCGGGGGTGAGGGTGGAGCTGGAGTGGGGAAAGTATTTAAGGAGGCTCTGGAGGCAGGCCGAGGAGGAAGGTACTGGAAGAGACATAGCAGGTGCCCGGCATCCTAAGGCGAGCACCCTGCCATTTGTCAGCCGGCTGCCCTGAAGGTTAAGGCGCAGCCGGCCGGGTGGAGCCGCGTGCTGACCGGCCCGCCGGTCAGACAAGGGCCGCCCTAGTCTGAGGCCGCCTGTGAAAGAGCCTCCACGCTTCCTTGGGGACCCGCCCAGCCGCTCCCGGCTACCAGCACGGACCCGCCAGGACCGCCCCACCCAGACCCGCCGCCAGGGGGCGTGCCACAGCCTGACATGAGCCTTAAAACTGGTTCAGATTAATGTCTGTATGAAATATTTCTTAAGGTGCTCAAAGGTTTTTATTAATACAACAAATCTGGGGAAAATCAGATTACTGATTCTGCACAATTAATTTCAGATTTTTCCCATGAGACAGTATCTATATGAGTCAGCAGGGCCTCCTATTTTGGTCTTACAATTAAAATTAATAAAATTTAAGTTTATTTAACTTTCAAGTTTATTTTCCACTAAGAATCAAGCTATTCACAACAGTTTACTTCCTTGGTGCACACAATGTAGCCTCGTGGTTGGTTCATTGTAATAAAGGAATATCCTCTGGAGACCTGATTGTTCTGCGAACAGCTCTCCAAAAACTAGCACAATGTTTAGCAAGCTGATGAATAAGAAAAATGACAGCACCCTCAATAGACAATTGTACTTACCTTTGCTTCTTAAATATGTGAAATGCCTTATCACTGGAAAAATTAGAACGATTGTCAGTTTCTGGCTGGAAAGAAACCGACTGTACAGATGAAGGCAAAAACAGGGACACCTGTACAAAATATAAAAATAGGTAATCACAACATATTCCTCCTAATGTAACATACAGTCCAAATAGAAATACATTTTTAAAAAACCCAACAGGGCCTAGAATTACAACCTGCTCACCCTTATACATTCCTATGTCAATTGTTAAAACTTGACATTTGGCTAGCTTCTGGAACAGGACATGTGCAGAACAGTCTACATTCAGGAAATGAACCTATTACAACTAAGAAAATGTTAACTTTACTATTTTTTTAAACCTATAAAGCAGAGGCAGTACTTTTTTACTTACTGCAACTGTCATTCTGGGTGCACATAGAAGGTTTCCGTGCAGAGACTACCAGATAGCAATTTCTCTTGGTAAGAAGAGAAGGAATAGTGGAGGCAATCATAACTAGTAAGAGTACTAAAAATTATTTCAGTCTTCTAGAAACACTGAGAAGACCACAATTTCACAAAGTTCATATAGCATCAAAATTGCATTTACCTTTGCTGTGCTGTTTTCATAGGCTGTCATAAGCCTTTTATGCAAGTCTGGGGAAAAGGATGCAATTCTTTCATTCTCTGCCAAGAGCTTCAATGTCCCCTTCTCTAAATGAGAAACAATTCTACCAAGATAACAGCAACAAGGAAAAAAATATTAAATGAAAGACAAAATCCTAATGAATTGCAATCCTAACCTCTACAGTTCGCTGAAAAAAAATCAGTCTATACAGACAGAAAAGTGAAAAGGAAATTCTCATAGTTCTTGTAGTTCTGGTGGCACTGGAAGCAAAATCAAATACAAGCACTACTGAATACACATTCCCACAGAAAAGCTCCTCTTTCAGATGGAACCCTTTAGTGATTATAGGACCTTAGTTTTCTAACTGACAGATGAACGAACATTGTGCAGTGCTACTGCTAAGCAAGTTACTTAGCCCATACACTCTCAACTAGGGGTCTGCACTCCAAAAACATTTGGGTTTCCTGCTTCGGGTTTACCCAAAGCAGGAAAAACATTCGGAAATACCCCAAATCCTAAGTGGCAAGCTGCTTCAGATTCGGATATTTGAATTGCTTTAGAATGTTCTGTAAAGATTTGGAGCATTCCAAAGTGATTCAGGGGCTGGGTTTTCTTCCAGCACCCCCCCCCACTCCCACCCCTCACCCCCCCACTTAGCCCCCGTCCCCTCCAACCAACTTACCCTGCATGGCGGCGGAGAAGGCCAAAAAGGCCCTTCCTACCCCTCAAATGGCCACCGTGGCAGCCTGAGGGGCTGGAAGAGGTGGCTCCAGCCTTCTCCGCGGACCTCCAGGCCCACGCAGCAGAGGCCAAAAAGGGAAGCTCCTTCCCTTCAAAGTCCCCCCTCCTTCCTCTAGCCGGTTGGAAAGGGGGAGACTTTGAAGGAAAGGAGGTTCCCCACGCCGCTTGCAAGCCTCGTAGGGAGCCTCCTTCCCTTCAAAGTCTCCCCCCACTCCCCAGCAGGCTGCACTCAGCCACTTGTAAGAGAAACCCCTGATAAGCAGCCGAGTCCAGGGTGAAATGCCCCTCTCTATGCCACTGCACAGCAGCAAGGAGAAAGGCATTTAACCTGGGCAGGCTGCACTCAAGCCCCTTGTCAGGGAAACCCCTGACAAGCGGCTGAGTCGGGGATTTAAATGTCCCTCTTCCTGCCCGCGCAACCGCGACAAACAGCTGAACAGTGGTTTAAATGTCCCTCTCCTTCCTGCTGCACAGCTGCATGGAGATGGACATTTCAACTCCTTGCCCCGAAGCTTCCTGAAGCTACACAAATAGCTTTGGTAATCTCTGATTCGGGGTTTCCGAAACGGCCCAGGTATGCTGGGGCCGTTTCGGAAATCCTGAACCTTTGCGAATGGGGTCAGATTTGGGTATTTTTCCCTAATCAGAAACCCAAAGCGCACATCCCTACTCTCAATAATACCATAAGCAGCAAAAAAAAGTAGACATAGATGTACACAGCATGAACATTCCTAATAGGCTTGCCAGTTTGCTCACTGTGGGAGAAAGGTGTGGAGGACAGGGGAGTTTGAGTTTGCAAACATAGCGACGTCACTTCTGGTCACATCTGCAGCACTCTAGAAAGTTCACTGATCTCTACGCTCTTCACTCCTCCAATTAACTACAATTGTCCTTCTCCTGATCACATGTAGGAAGTTTTAGAGTGTAGTGCAAAGTCACTTCTGGGTCTTCACCTGGAAGTGATGTCACCATATCACATGATGGTCCTTGTTCCCAAAACTGATTCCAAAACTGTTTAACTTACTGAAACTGATAATCCAGGACCTTCACAGCAAAATAGACACAATTGTGCACACTGTGAAAGTGTTGCCTTTCTACCGCATCTGTAAATAAAATGTATAAACATCCTTAACATTAATATAATTAGAGTTAAAGAAATAAGAAACTAGCTAGAAAGCTAGATAATGTCCGCAGAGGAAGTACTCCTTAGGAGCTACATCCCATGAAACACTAGCTGACCAACCACTAATTACAGACAATTCCTGCAATCTTACTTCCAGCACTGGCCTCTTACCACCAGGCGTCTGAGATGACAAACCAATGAAAAGGGATTTTTCCATATGGGGATTTTTTCCAGGTGGCCCAAACTATGATGTGCTCTTTCTTAGCTCTGCTTGTAGGGCTCCCATTAAGACTTAATGGAGAAACAGTGCACCAGCTGCAGGCAGAGACTCCATGTGAAGTTCTGCCTTCAGCCAATTACTGGGGGGCAGAGGGTCTTCAAAATGGCAGCGCTCAGCTCTGGCATTCCCCTTCCCTTTCAGCACTTTAAAAAGGGGAGTTAAAACAATCCCAGCCAAGGCTCAACTGTTGAAGGGGGGAGGAAGGTTTTGCTGAGCTGCAGGGGTGCTGACAAGATTATCATCAACTCAGCACTTCGCACCAACCTGACAAGCAGGAAGAGGGTGGGGGTACTAGCAGGTCCCCATACACCTCAATCCTGTTTGTTCATGACTGCACAGTGGGGGTGAATTTTCCCATCTCCATGTGACAACAGCTCAGTTTACACTATATTAACATGCATATGGGTATTCTGGATGTTTATACAGAGAGAGAAATTTCTACCAATACAAATGGGATCTTTATTAAAATCCCTTGCCTAGTGGGTTTCCAAGTATTTCAGACAACAGGATCACATACTTTAAAACCAAGGTTTCAAGTGATTAGCTATACTCCTTTCTTTAGAAACAAAAGAAATCAATACCAAAATCATTAACATTTTAATTGCTTTTACCATGCCCACTGTAAATGAAATGCAAAACTTTAAAATATGAACTTCTCTGACTTTGATTAGCATGTGCTACAAATTGGATCTAATTAACAGCCCGGGATTTTTGCACAATACAAGTTCTTACTTCTACATTCTTCATCAAAATCCAGGTCATTCTCTCCCTCATCTGAAGAAAATGTTCTCTTGGATGTTAGCAGCTGCAACACAAAGAAAAGCTCCAGAAAAATATTTGGTACGAGGTTTTCTGTAAAGTGAAGTGAAGGAATAATGCTATTTACTTCGAGCATCTTACTCTCAGCATCACACAGTACTTAGCATCACAACTTCCCACCTTTTTACCTGCTATGCAAGATGAATACAACTGAGCAAGTAGCTCCAGCTGTTTTCTACAGGAGACCTTTTTGACATCTGCAGAAGTTACCAAGTGGTTTTCAACTAGAAGACCCGCATTCCAGCCACAGTTAAATTTGTTGGGTGTACCAAAATCCAGAGATAAGCCTGATGAGGAAGAAGTGTGATGCAACAACTTGGACCTGTAATTTAAAATCCAGAACTGGACATAGAACTGAGAACAGCAGGCATCTTAGTGAGAACAAATAGTTTTTGCTCTAATACACTGATCAATAGGACTCCTTTCCATATTTATCAAGTAATTAAGATTGCAACTTCTTCAGAGAAATACGTATTACTTAATGCAATTTTTCCGTAAGGTATATTTATGAAATACAAGTTAAAACTAGATCAAGGTTCTTTAGCATTGCTAGACCAAATTCTAACCTTAAGCATAATTACAATTAATTAATTAAAGCAAAACCTACAAAATTAAAAGACATCAAGATGCAGGGCATTTTCAAAAGTGCAATCTTAAGTAGAGTTACACTCTTCTAAATTCATTCAAGTTAACAGACTTAGAAGAGTAAAATTGAGCTTAGGATGGCACAATAAAGAAGTCTTTTGGATTTAGCACTGAGTTTTTGAATTTAGAATAAACCTGCTATTGCATGAAGTGTACAAAACTCCCATTTTAAAATTCAAATTGTAATAGTTACAAACATTTGGGTCTACTTTATGAAGGCACTTCCTAAAACAACATATATAACCCACAGAAGATCTTATTCACTCATCAGCACCCCACCCCAAATTTCATAATGTACCGTTCCTTCTTCAACATCTCTCTCTCTTCCTGAAGGCTTCCTGGAACTGAGGTCACGTTCGATCTCTGGGCGATAGAAAAGGCCTCAGGACTTGTTTCAGACTGAAACAGAGAAATCTGATACTGGCCAACAGGCGTGGATGTGAAACACGTCTTGGGCTTGGAGAGTGGTCGCTCAGTGCTCACTGGGGTAGGGTTGATTCTTCTTGATGGTTTTGTTTTCCTAAAATGATAATTAGTCAAATGAAAGATTGTTACAGAGGGAAAAAATACAATAGAAAGTTATTTCCTTCCTCCAAAACCACTCTGCCTTTCAGCACACCATTTTGGACAACTTACTTTGATCAAACACAAAGCACTGATTACATAGATATATTAAGAAAGTTTTACCAATTTGACTGCAAGTATCAGAGGACTCTAAAGGCTAGTGTGGTGTGGAGGACAGAAAACTGAGTGGTATGGAGAAAACAGTCTATGTCTATAAACATCTGGTGGAAAGTACTGCCAAGTCATAGCTAACTTATGTCAACCCCTGCTGGGATTTTCAAGACTAGGGACTAACAGAGGTGGTTTACCATTGCCTGCCTCTGGATAGCAACCCTGGTCTTCCTTTGAGATCTCCCATCCAATTACTAACCAAGGTTGACCCGGCTTAGCATCTGAGATTTGATGATATTGGGCTTACCTGGGCTATCCAGGTCAAGGCAGAAACATATACAACAAAGAAAAAAGCAAGCTAAAATATGAAAGAGTAGAGAAGATTGTTTCAGTCCATGCAAACTTTGTTTTCTCAAGCATGTGAAGATAAAAAATGAAAATTCAGAAACAGGAACTGCAGTCAAGGATTTTTAAAGTGGGTGAATGGGGGGGCAAACAATTAAGAAAATCAACTCATAGCAAAATAGTGTAACTTTGCTGAGCAATATCATCAGAGCTCAAACTTCTGGCTTGAATTTATTTTAAAGTCTCTTCCAATGCTCTCAAGAGGCAGCTTACAGATAAATAAAAACAATGTAAACAAACAAACATTAATATAACATACTTTAAAAAACCACATTAAGAAAAGTATATCAATTTTAAGCATGTTCACTTGAACAAAGGTCAAGAGTTCCATGGGTAAGGAGGGGCAGAATATTATTTAAATTCTGGTATTCGGAACGAGACGTTCGTTGGCAGGAAGAAACCCAGAAAGAAGAAATGGCAATCCAGGCTTCAGCATCTTAAAAAGGGGAGGTGCCATGTCCTGTCAATCAATTGGTCATTGGGCCATTGTCATGTCCCTACTCCCTCTCCACCACAGCAAACTCATCAAATTGGTCAGTCAGGTTCTAGTGATTTTTAGCAGTACTACCTTCCTCCTATCATTAATTGTTATAGAATGCAAAGCTGAAAATTATTTTATTGTCAAAATACAAAAAGGAAATGTAAGAGTTTCACACTAATACTTACTTTGTCATTCCAGCAGCACTCATGGGTGGAAACTGCTCCAGGTCATTTAGGTTCAGCTGATCAGGAGGGGAACTAGTAGAGTTAGGACTCTCTTCACTCTGTTTCCTCTGCCCTGATGCGCCCAGTGATGAGCTATCACCCTTCCCATCATCATTTAAGTTCCATCCCAGCTCTTGTACCACCAGGTGTCCAGAAGCATTTGCAGAACTGTTGCCTCTTCTTCTGCCTCGCCTCGGTGGGGCAGCAACAAGAAAATTCCCCAAACTTGCTTTCTGACCTGAGCGTCTCTCACTGCGATGAAACATGGAACCTGAACCAAAGCTTGGGCTTGTGCTAGAATCCACATTTGGGAAATCACTGCAGGAACCCAATAAATTTGATCCAGTATAAACAGACTCATGAGACTCCAAAGCAGAAACAGGGGTATTGAGAAGGGACAAGCCGTCCTGCGTTGCATCACAAAAGAGCTTCACTCGGCTGCTATTAGAACCAGGTGTGCTATGAGTTCTCCTTTCAGATCCTGTTCTTTGGTTTCCATAGCCAGTAGAATTTCCAAGGACCTTGGACTTTGGAGTTTTAGCAGGAGTAGAAGGCCCATTGGTCAATATCTGACTGGTCTGTTCTCTTAAGTAATTCAATAAAAAAGGCACAAAGTCTTTCCGAAGTAAATAGAGCACAGCTAGCTTGGGATGAACTTGGCTTTCCTGCACAAAAAACATACAAGAAGCTAGCCAAAGAAAATTTCTCAACGCCTACTACAGTAAATCTGTTAGTTTTTAAAACATTTAACTCCTTTTTCTATAACTTTAACACGCATGGCACCACAATATGCTAACATATTCATGGCGGACTTAGAGCAACGCTTCCTCAGCTCCCATCCACTGGAACCACTACTATACTTAAGATTCCTGGATGACATCTTCATCATTTGGACCCATGGGAAGGAAGCCCTTGAGAGATTTCATCAGGACTTCAATAACTTTCACCCTACTATCAACCTAAGCCTGGACCACTCTACACAACAGGTACACTTCCTGGACACCACTGTACAACTACATAATGGACGAATAAATACCACCCTATACCGGAAACCAACAGACCGATACTCATATCTACATGCCTCCAGCTTCCACCCTAAACATACCACTCTGTCTATTGTCTACAGCCAAGCCTTACGTTACAACCGTATCTGCTCCAATGCTCTCGACCGAGACTCACACTTAAAGAGATTTACAACAAGCATTTTTGAGACTACAGTACCCACCAAATGAAGTGAAGAAACAAATCAACAGGGCCAGACTAGTACCCAGAAACAGTCTGCTCCAGGACAAACCTAAAGGAACTAACAACAGAACACCACTGGTTGTCACCTATAGCTCCCAGCTCAAACCCATCCAACGTATCATCAGTGAGCTACAACCCATCCTGGAAAATGATACCTCTCTCTCAGAAGTCCTGGGTGGAAGACCTTTCCTTGCCTACAGACAGCCCCCCAATCTTAAACGACTTCCCACTTACAATCATGAATCGGCCAGCACAGTCACCAGCACAGGGACCAGGCCCTGCAACAGACCCAGATGCCAGCTCTGCCCCTATATCTACCCAGGGAATACAATTACAGGACCCAATGGCATCAACTACACTGTCTCTGGCTCTTACAGCTGCTCATCCTCCAATCTGATATATGCCCTCATGTGCCAACAATGTCCTTCTGCTCTGTACATTGGACAAACCAGCCAACCTCTACGCAAAAGAATAAATGGACACAAATCTGACATTAGAAATGGAAACGTCCAAAAACCAGTGGGAAAACACTTCAATCTACCAGGACATTCCACCAAAGACTTAAAGGTTGCTGTGGTTCAACAGAAACCTTTCAAAAACAAAATCCAACGGGAGGCTGCTGAATTGGAATTCATATGCAAATTTGACTCTGTCAAGCTGGGACTGAATAGAGACTATGAATGGTTATCACATTATCACAGGTAACAGATTCTCTTTACAGAGGCGTGATCTGGGGGAGCCCAGTGATGCCTGGTGTGGGCTTTCGGGGACCACAGTTCTCTTTGTCAGATGCAGCTGGCAGGGAGAGCTGTGGTTATCGAAGGCTTATACTACATAGGAATTGGATACCTTCACTGCTACAAACTAATACGGCAAACTGACTGCACGCGAAAAGGAGATGTTTACATTTCCAAGCAAAGGAATGTTTTGATTGCCTCCACGCTAATTGCATTCTGTCTCTTTGTGATATATGTTCTTTCCTCTCTCTCTCTCTCTTCTCCCCTCCTCTTCTGTATCTGCCCAGTTTTGATCAGGCATCTGATGAAGAGAACTTGATTCTCGAAAGCTTATGCTACAATAAAATTGGTTAGTCTTAAAGGTGCTACTGGACTCTTTTTGATTTTGCTAAACTAGTGGAACAGCACCCTCTAGTGCTCCTCAACAATATTACTTTAGTACCAAATCAAAAACAGAATATATTATCAGGACTCCAGTAAAAGTCATTCGATGTTTAATTTGCAATCTCAGTCATAGAAAGCTTTAAATAATACTTACTGTATTATAAATTTTAAAACCTCTCCTCTATGAGGTGCCACCCAGTTTAATATACTAGCTTGGTGTAGTGGTTAGACTGCTGAACTACCATCTGGGAGACTCACGTTCCTCACTCTGCCATAGAAGCTCACTTCTATTACCTTGGCCATCACTCTCTCTCAGACTGACCTACCACACAGGGTGGTTGTTGTGAGAATAAAATGCAAAGAGGAGAACAATATTGCAAGCTACTTCAGGTCCCCACTGGGGAGAAAAGCAGGGAATAAATGAATAAATACAGCCAACTTCTAAAAAGGAGATAATGGACCATTCACTGCACTAGTGGAACCCCCCCCCCTTGCAGGTGACTGTGCTCCAAAATAAAGATTCTTATGTAACTATCAGCTACTATAGTATCACATATCACCTCAAAGAAAGGTTTGATATTAAAATACAGAACATCGAGTCTGCTGCTCTTCACAACTTGTGAAATCGCTTCTTACAATAAAAAACACAGGTAGAATGTAAAGCTAACTAAAATTCAGTAGGAACACAAGGGTCTCAGAACTTTGCAAGCCAAAAGTTGATAATTCACAATATATGGGAATTAGCTCTTCCTGTAGCTGGTTTTATGTCTCTACATTTTTAGGATTTACATTTGGTAATTTAGACGCTATACCGGATGTTTTCTTAGCAACTAGTACTTGACATAACAGACATGTTTTACTTCCTATGGGGCAGATTACATGGACTGAGAAAAGACTGGAAAATTCTGAGTTTCAGCTCTACAGGCCAACAAACACATCACATTTGAAGATGCTTTCATAAGTGACGTTACTCATGTCTTAATCAGAAGTGAAGTACCAATGAATGCAGCAGACAACCAGAACATTTTTCAAATTGTCCATTCAGTTTATAGAAATAAGGAACACAGAATTCGATTTACACATGTGTGAAAACAGCCATCTTCATTTTAAACACTGAAACTTGATGAAAGTACTGACTTTTTACTGTTGCACCATGGTTCCTTTTGTACGACCCATTTCCACACAAATTTAAGGTTTAATCATCATCTAGAAATTCTTGGCACTATCACTGTGCTAGACCCTGATTATTTCTGTTGATAAGCAAAAATGGTCCCATTTTAAAGAACTTTATATACAGCAACTCCTTCAAGTTAGTACAGGACAGGAACACTCTCCCCCGTGGCTTGGTCACTGTCTTTCTTAAGATGATCGCACACATTTCCCCAGTGAAAGAAAGAGACAGCCCTCAGCAACCCCCGTGGCAATCTGCCGCTTTAAATTGATTAAAAGTAAACTAAATTTTGACTGTACTAATCTTGACCGATTAATCAATAACACACTTCAGGCCGAGGACACAAAATGCACACCGCAGGGTTTTGAGGAAAAGCCAATAAGGTGTACATCCGCCTTTCTATGTGGCTCCTCCAAGCGCCAAATGGCATTTTAATCATCCCAACTTGAGCGAACACCAAACGCAAGCTCACAGTTTGACTTAACTAAAGCTTGAAAGTAAGCTCCCTTGCTTGAAAGTAAGTTCCGTTGTCTCAGTGGTGCTTACTTCCGGATAAGCATGTACAGGATCAGGGCTGTTTTGTGTTTTTGAAGCAGCTGACAGTGAAGCCGAAGCTGGTGCTTCGGAAGAGTCGGGGGCTCTGAAGTTCGGAGGCAGTCTCCCACTGGTGGGGAGGGGGCATGTGCTTGACTCTCTGAAAGTCCACTTACACAGCGCAGGCTTAAAGGCTACGACCCTTCAAGGGTTTCTTCCCTACCAAAGAACCAAATAAAGGGGGAAGCCCATCCGAGACAGCGCAGGCTTTTGAGGGCGGCAGAGCAACTTGCTTGCCCTCGAAAGTTCCCGCCCAAAGATAAGAACGACGACGCCATAATTAAGGGGGGAGGGGCGCTACGCGTTACCTCCTCAGGGCAGGAGCTCCGGTTAGCCTTCAGCCACCTCACCACAGCGCTAGCCACCACCTCCTCCCGCAGCAACAGCTCCAGCACTGCCTCCATCCCCACCTCCTAGAACGGCCGAGGCCGAGCAGGCGCCCGGAACACGCCGCCTCAAGGAAGCTCCGAAGAGCCGCGAAGGAGGCGGGGCCTAGCCCCGTTCTGACTCCGGGTTAGAGCGCAGCCTGTGGGCGGGGCCATGGGAAGAGGGCGGGGAAGCGCATGCCTGCGCGCGCGCGCTTTGGGATAGGGCCGAGAGTGGGCGTGACTGGAACGCGCCGTCTCCCCCCACCCCCGGGCCAAAGGGGCGTGGCCTAGAATGCACGTCCTCGAGGGAAGGGGCGTCGTCGCGCTTTCTCGGGCTGAGGGGTGGGCTCAGGTCGCGGAGATGCCTCATTGAGCAGGCGGAGCTTGTGGATGGGCGTCAGGCTGCAAGGAAGGCGGAGCCGCGGGAAAGCGATCCCCCGTCTCCCTCCCCCTCCCCTTGTCAACAAGCGGGGCGCCTGCGCCGGGTGTTTGCGCGTCTTTTCCTCTCATGCGCGGTATTTGCTTCCCGACTGGGGCCCGGGCTGTGGCCTAGAGCTGGCTGGCGCGGCCCGTAACGGCGCGATAAGCGGACTCCTCTGCCGCCTCCTGGCGCGTCTCCCAGCGGTAGCTGGACGCTCGGGATGGCCGAAGACTCGCCCAAGCGGCGCAAGGCCAATTTCAACGAGGCGGAGACGGAGGTGCTGATCGAGCAGGTGCTGAAGCACGAGCAGGTGCTGTTCGCGGCCGGGCCTGGCCGGGCTTCCCCGGGCCAGAAGCGCAAGGTCTGGGAGCTGATCCGTCACAAAGTGAACCCGGTGGCCGCCTGCCCCCGCGAGGTGGAGGACCTCAAGAAGCGCTGGAGGGACCTGAAGCGCCGCGACCGGAGCAAGCTGTGCCGCATCACCCACGGCCCCGGCGGGCCCCTGCCCCACTCGGCCTCGCTCGGCCTCCTGCTGCCGCCCGAGGACCTCTCGCCGCCCGACCACCTCCGGTCTTACGGCCCCGGGCTGCCTGCCCCCAACGAGGCTGTGCCCATCGTCGGCGGCATCGACACGCTGGACTTGCCGGGATCTGCCGTGACGGACGCCGGTGAGTGGGACCGGGGGCGAGGGGCTCCGGCGTCTCGCTCGGGCGCCACGTGGTGACAGGCTCGCTTGCACAACGGACAGTGGACGCGGTAGCCGGAGCCCCTCCGAAAGCCCTTCCCGGCGGACGATCGCGCGGCTGCCCGTACAGCACCCTTGTGGCTCCTCTTTCAAACGCCGCCGCTGCTGCTGCTTAGGATCCCGCTTAAGGAAAAAGGCACATTCCCGCACCGCCATAGCCCATTGGCCAGGATTGTGCTGTGAAGGCGCCCCCAGGGATGGGTTGGGTTTGGTTTAGTCGCTTCGAGTGTCCCTCCCGGTGAAGGAAGGAGCTCCCAACTTCACGAGGGACATAACGGAGCTCTGCCCCCTCCCCTTTGCTGAAGTGAGTTGCTGGTGAATGTTGAGGAGAGAACGGAAAGACCATGTTGCTTTCAGAGTGCATAGTAGCGGACAGAAAGCTCTCATTCTTGGTTTCTTAGAAAACTAAAACAAAGATCTCCGTATCTCTCGAAGGTCAGGAAGAGGCGCATTGCCCATCTTGAGAACACTTAGAAATGTGTTTTTAAAAGTTTTTGGCTGTTGGGTAGTTATTTAGCAGTTTTTCCATTCTTATAATCCCCCACCCCCAATTGTTGTTAGGTAAACTTAGAACTTCTAAGGGTGCATCTGTTAAAGGGCACTTCTGGTGCCAGTTTTGCCTCTTGAGTACAAAATGGCAAATGCTCCCACAGTACCTCAAAAAAGCCTGGCGGAGGGAGTTTCAGTCTTGTCAATGTAGATTGTCATCTATAGATCATTGAACAATTGTTTGGTGACTGTCTGGTATAACAAATCTGGTCACATCTATATCCTCCAACAAGCTTGGGGTAGCATACATGGAGTTATCCCAAATGAATCCATTATCTGCGCAGCTCAAGTGGAAGGCATGTGGTTTTATAGAAGCTGAGTCCATGCTTTGTTTATGTTGCTTATTACTTCATCCCAGGAGTTCTGCTTGTCTGTCACTACTTTAAAAAAAATGCAACAACTTAAAGAAAACAATGCTCACTTACTGTTTTTTAAAAAGTACATGGTCAGTTTTATAGATTTCAAAATGCCAGTAGCTGCTATGGAAATAATGTTTGGGTTGCAATGATGATGCTTACTGTAATAGTCTTAGATTATCTAAATCAAATATATGAATACATTAAAAATTAGGCACACTTGCAAATTGCTTAGAATAAACTTTTATTTTAAAAAACTGCTAGAAAACAGATTAGACTTGCACTTAATTACTTGGCAAGTGAACAAAAACCAAACTGTTATGTATTGTGAGAGGTAAAGTCAATGTGAAATTTTACTAATATTCAAATTATCCCTTCAGACTGCGCAATATGAGATGTACAAACACATTTTTCAGTAGCTGACAAGTTCCCAGATACTGCCACATTGTCACTGGTATACAACTACTATAAATGAGTTCTGAAATTGGTTATATATAACATTTTAAAAACCTCACGCATCTGATGAAGAGAACTGTGATTCTCAAAAGCTTATGCTACAGTAAAGTTGGTTAGTCTTAAAGGTGCTACTGGACTCTTTTCGATTTTGCTACTACAGACTAACACGGCTAACTCCTCTGGATTTAAAAACCTCGTTACTGAGTTTGGGCAGTGCAAGTATAATCTCAGATACATACAGTGAAAGAGGAGCTTAAAATTGGTATGTGCACTTCAAAAAATTCTCATTTTACTTTTTTTTCCAAAAGTCAGGAAGGGGATTATCATTTGTTGTAAATATTGAGGGTACAGGAAAGTCGTGTTGCGTGAAAATTAGGAAAAATAATGATACTCCAAAAAATGAGTGAAAATGATTATTTTTCTGGGATTACAGAACAAAATCAAAACCTGATTCTTGAAGTGCCTGAAGGAGCGCAGACAGAGGCCAGGAGGACTACTGTCCATTGAAACAGCAGCCCTTTAAAGTTTAAAGGGCTGATGTGCCACCTACAGAACAGTACAAAGGCCTCCTTACCCAAATCTGGATATTTTTGATATTTATCGGGAGTGAAATACCTAAATCAGGAAAAATCAGGAGTGCCTTTCACAGTATTAGATATTGCTGATCCAATACTGAAAACATTAGGCATTTTATCAGGGTGGCAGTATCCAATTGCATACCCCTAGTTTAAAAAGATTCTTCTTGCAATCTTCAATTTGGACACCTTTTTTAAACTAGTGGGCATATTTAATGGTACCTGCCAACTGAAGCTGAAGAAATTTAATAAAATAATACAGTCTCAAGTGAAGTGCAGGCGTTTTATGTGGCTGCGGTTGGATGTTTGGTCACAAAGGTAGTGAAATCTAAATTTTCCCCTTGCTCCTTTCTGTCTTCCTTTCTTAGGTTTTACAGATGATCCTGGTCCATCTCACCAACCATCTCTAGAGAAAATAAACCTAAAAGAAGATATAGTGGTGAAGGTAGTGGAGCCAGAAGAAAGCTCTGAGGACATGGCAGTGGTTCCTCCTAGCCAGGAACAGCTTCCTTTTTTGGGGATTCCGAATGGAGGCCCTTGTGGAAAAGTAAAAGCCAAAACAAAAACTCAGCCCCAGCCTGATCCAAATGAAATTACAGAGGAGGATCTATTGCAGATCCAGCAGAACCAGCTGCATGTCATCCAGTCTGGCTTTGATAGTATCAACCACAATCTTCGGCTGCTGCAGCAAGGCATGCAAGAGCTCAATAACAGCCTCAGCATCATGGCACATACATTAGTGGCGATCAAAAATGTCTATGTGAAAAATAATGCTGGCCCAACCGCATTTGCTACTGTAGCAACTCAAACCACAGCAGGGTACCTGAGTCCTGGGTCACCATTGGTTGAGGACAGAGTCAGAGTACCAATGGCTGGAAGTAGCAGCAGAAGCAGTAGCTGCAGTTCCAGCTCTATGTCACAAGAGCCTGGCCCGTCAGAATTTCCAAGGGCTCCACATAGACCCATTAAGAAGGAACATCCAAATGGTTGTTATTATTTCTGTTTTGCAGATGTGTGAAATTTAACTACACAAAAAAAAACTTGTGGTGATTGAGAGAAGCTGTTCTGCACTCTTCTCCAGTAATTCATAATGGAACAAAAATGTTTTGCTGTTCTCTAGAATGCTGAACACATAAGATCTGCTCTACTTCTGTTGAAGAAATGTCACATGTAGGAGGTGCAACACTAGCTACAACTCTTAGAGCCTAGTCCTATGCCCATTTACTGAGAAGTAAGTCCCACTGAGTTAAGAAGGACAACTCCTAAACAAGAGTATAGGATTGAAGTAGTTATCACTAGCTTTGGCAGTTGGTTGATTGATGCCTTGGATATTACATCCCCCTTTCAGTCTTATTTTTTTCCCATAGGGAAGAGAAAATTTGACTCATTTGGCTCTTCCTGGTATTAATTTGATTTTTAAAATTGACAAAATAGTATTAAAACATAACAGCAATATGTGGTGCAGAATATCAGACAAGCTGTTGTGGGTTTTTTTAATAATCCAAACTCCAGATTAGTGAGATTTAGTACTTTATTTTACTTCTATTAAAATAAATATTACTACTAGGAAGATGTTTGTGTCTGTAAGACCATGTGAAAGATTATCTGCTCTAGGATATGAATTGGGACACTGAGCTATGAGCCAAATCCATGTAAGTTATCCCTGATCCCTCTTATTTGTTGTTGCTCATGTTCAGTTCCCTCCCAATGAATCTCCCCTGCCAAAAAAAAAACCCCTCTGCTTAAAATCTACAGTGTGGAGAGGCTGCCTTTTGTTGCATAATTAAAACGAATTTGCCAAAAAACAGTTCTGATGAGTGATCTTATCTTTTTGATATTCAATAATCTGGGACTATCTGCTCACCACAAGGGTGTCCCTTTAGACGCACGTTGAAAAAACACATTTCAATGTATTCCATCTAAATTTCAGAGACTGTTCACACTGCAAGACAGCATATTAATGTCTTTAGTTTCATTGTATTGGTAGTGCAGTATGGCAGTTTTTGAATACAGAAGGACTTCACTCAGCCATTATGTACACAAAGGGCCCCTACTTGAGGCTGAATATCTTTGCACCTTGCACATTATTTGCTATATGTGACTTAAGGCGAGCATTAGCCTGTTAAATATGTTTGTAGAGGAGGTTTGTTGTATATATTTCACCAAATGGAAGAACCTCTCTTCTGCTTTAAGCAGTTCTATTAACTCAGTTACCTCTCCTACCATCTCTCACCCAATTATATAAGCTATAGGATCACTTAAACATTGTGGAAAAGACTACAAGATTTGAACATCTTTTGTTGTATAGTCAGAGGAATATAATGACAAACCATCTCAGCTCACCCCCTGCCTTGAACTCCCCTTGGTTGGATCTTGTGAGTTGGTTGTACCTTGATGGTATATGCTTCTTGGCATATACTACAAATCTTTGTAAATAGAAGAATACATTTGACTACTACAGAATCTTCCAAGGAAATAATTCATTACTACATAGAGATTTCTTTCAGAGGGAAAGAGTTTCACTGTTGCACTCTAATTGATAGAATTAACATGCAGGAGATGATGCAACATTCCGCTATCAAATAAAATATAGTCATTGGTTTTTTTCATGCTTGAGAATGTGGGCTCTCCATGGCAATAGCACAAAAGCTTGCTATGTGGAACACAAAGCTAACCCAGGCTGGCACAGTTGAATATATACTGTATGATAGCAAATCTATCATAGTGTATTTGATAAAATGCCTTGTTATAGTTAACAAGCTGTGAAGAACCAGAGTCTGAATTTCAAATAAGAATTGCAGAAAATATAACACCAGAATCAAAACCATCTATTGAAATACCACTGGATTGAGGGGATATTCCTGGGAGCTGAGGCTGAAATATGAAATCCGGTAAAGTAAGTACAGGAATATTTATTTATTTATAGTCTGCCTTTGTTGCCAAGGTTCAAGACAGTTTACTTTGAATAGAGGAATGATATAAGTTGGTCAAGCCATGATCTACTGATGACAAAGGTGAATACGGCCCCAACATTGCTAAAAGGGGGAACCCATTAGGACGGTCTACCCAGAGGGGCTCATGAATCCTTCAGGATTCCCATATGCTCCGCCGGATTTTAGAATTCCAAACATACTCTGTTGAGGCTACTGTGGGAGCTTGAACATGAAAGTCCTTATTGACCTTTCCCAGCTGCAGGGCAGAAGCCAACTTCATGGTTTACCATGGAGACAGGAGACGAAAAGAGGGCTGGAAGATGTCTAGTTGGCTGCAGGGCAGAAGCCAACTTCATGGTTTACCATGGAGACAGGAGACGAAAAGAGGGCTGGAAGATGTCTAGAAAGATGCTGGTAGAATCTTGCACTGAAGTATGCTGTAGAGCTCATTGGAAGACCCCTGATAGCAGCAAAGAAGCGTTATTTCTTTGCAACCATTGCATCTGCTAGTTCATGACCATCCCAGTTGTTGGGTATCTTGGCATTTTCTGTCTCCTAAATCTGAACCTTTACTTGCTCAAAAAGTGACAATTAGCTGTGACACCTTTGCAAAGTTTTGTGCTGATAAAATAGCACAAATAAGCTCTGATCCAGATGCCAGCTGTAATATAGGCAAGGTAGAAGAAATGCTTAATATGTTGTCTGGTCCCCTGATGAACCATTTTGACTCAGTTACACAGATGGATATTAACAGGATCCTGGCATCAGTGAAGGCCACTACTTGTGCACTGGGTCCATGCCAACTTTGGTTACTAAAATCACATAAGGACCACATAAATGAGCCCTTCATATGTATCATTCAAAGAAGCAAGTTATCTGCGTACTAGTAAAAGAACCCATCCCTAGACAAAAATAATGTTGCCAGTTATCACCCACTCTCTAATCTGCCCTTTCTAGGTAAAGAGGGCTGATTGATAGAGCTGCAGCAGACCAACTTCAGGTCTTGGACAACTCTTGTGTCCTGGGCTCACTTTGGGTTCAGGCTGAGCTATGGAATGGAGATAGCTCTCGTAGATTAATTCATGATCTCTATATGAATATAGAAAACGGCCATGTTTCATTGTTGCTCCTGAATCTATCTGCCACCTTTGATACAGTAGGCAATGCGATCTTCTTGAGGTATCGGGCTGTGCCTTGGACTGGTTTAAATCGTTCCTTATAGAATGGACTCAAAGGGCTGCTATTGGAGACCAGCTATCTTCAGTGTGCGAATTACTTTTCAGGGTTCTACAAGACACAATCTTATCCCCTATATTATTGAACCTCTATGTAAAGTCTTTAGGAGAAATCATTTGTAGCTATAGAATTGGATGTCAATATGTGGATGACATCTAGCTCTGTATCTAAATCCTCTGGTGATGCAGTAGTGGTCTTGAATCACTGCCTGATAGCTGTGGTCAAATGGCTGAAAGTAAACAAATTGCAAATGAACCCAGACAAGACATAAGTGATGCTGATTGGGAAAAACATTGTGCGCACTTTCAATGGCATTTAGTTGACTCTTGCAGACTCAGTTAAGAGTCTAGATGTTATATTGGATCCATTATTGCTGCTAGAGAAGCTTAACACAGCTGCAAAAAATGCTTTCTTCCAACTCAGCCTTACCCAGAAGACAGTCCCCCTATCTTGACACAGCCAATCTGGCCACCTGGATCCACGCCACAGTACACTGAGATGAGACTACTGTAATGCACTCTACATAGGTCTCCCCTTGAAGTCAACTCAGAGACCAGTTGATGTAGAATGCCACAGCTTATTATCAGGAACTAAGCGGAGCATGCATATTACTCCTATTCTGCAGTCCCTCCATTGGCTACCCATCTATCAGGCTCCATTCAAGGTATTGTCTATCACATAAAAGACCTCATATCTGCAGTACTGCCTCTTATGCTACACCATGGCAGCTTCACTCATTTGAACAGAGCCTTCTGCAGGTGCCACCCTACAGATGGCCAAAATCAACAACTCCCTGAACATGTACACACTCTGTTGTGGCACCCTCCTTATGGAATGGCCTTCCTGATGAGGTCAGGAGGGTTCCCATTCTCCCGGCATTCTGTACACTATACAAAACTGAATTATTCAGGAGGGCTTTCTTGCACAGGCAGGAGGGCTGTATTATAAGGAAATTATTCCAAGAGATGTTTTGGTAAAGAGAGAGTGGACTATACTACTTTGTACTGTAAGTTTGCTCCTCCTGGGTAGCTTCTGTGTCATTTAATATGTCACATTCAATTGCTAATTATTTAACATTGGTTCAGCTGTAAATCAAATTTCTGCCTGTTTTCAAAATTCCTGCAATACCCCATTTCTTGGTTTATTGAATGTCACAGCCATTGATTGCATTGACTGCATCAGTGAGAAAGATGGACTATCAGTAATTGAAATAAAATAATAAATTCAAAGTTCTTAGGCTCAGGCATGAAATCTTCAGCTTCATATTCAGTACACGTTCAGATTTCTTAAGTTTTCTTCATTCTTCCTGATCACTCTGTTTAACTGATTGTGTTCCTGATATAAGTGGCAAGTCTAGTCACTTCTTGATTTTTTAATTTTTGTTTAGAATTAACTTAGGACTGTAAAGTCTAGCCAATCACCTCTTCCCTGCACCACCCATTGGTTTAGGAGTTGGGGAGAATTGTATAGAAAACCAATGCCATCTTAGATGCTGTTCGCACAATATTTTGCTCCTAGGATTCTACTAAGGAAGAAATGGGGAATACATTTCTGTTCCTCATATCACAGAAGAGCTGTGGGAGTTGAAACCAGGGAAATCGCACATATATGTTAGTGTGGGATCTTTCTACACATGTATGGTGTGTATTAGTGCGTGATTCAGCACAGGGTCACTGTTAGTAGTTGTGCCCATGCACAAGTCATTCAACAATTTAAAAAGCTGACTAATTGACCAAAAGGGAGTTAAAGACCAATAATTACATAAGGGTTATTTAATTCAATTTGAAATGCTTAAGTATTTTAAGGGTTTCATGGTTATGCCTCTATACAAATGTTTAGGCTCATACTCCACTGGTGCTAGCCTCATGCTATGTGATGAGGAATTCTATGTAGCTCACAAATTCTGTGCACTTTTAACCAACAAGCTATCCCTATGAAGAAAAAGCAGTCATGTTATGCTTTAACAAAGGGACAAAAAAAAGCTCCATCAATACAAATTTGATGATTTTCTCCTAAATGCAATATTAGCCGACTACAACAGCAGGAAATAAAGAGGCAGAAATGTCAGTCCTTATTACCACTGGAAAAAATTATATTAAATTACTGTATTAGTCATCAGCATTTCAAAGCTGATCATTTACAATCAGCACCCCAGAAGAATAATGTGACAAATATAGTCAAAATTATTGTTTGCATGCTGAATAATTTTTATTTAGAATCCGTTTATAAAAATAAAATACAAAATAATTTGAAAACAGAACTTAAAACATTTACAAAGCCTTGATATGATACAAATGTGGAAAATAAATAACTACACCTTTATGTACAATTTACTGTTACAAAGACACTTGCTAATCGGCCAATATCTTCAATGCCTGAGATAAATTAATAAAAAATCTAACTTGAAAGAAAAAATCTAACTTGAAAGAAAATGAACAGAATATTTGATGATACTAAGCTTTCCAGAACAAGTTTCAACCTAAATTCACCATCATAAATGGTATGCTGAATATTTTCTTGGTAAATATAATAAATGTGTTTTTCTGACTTAAATATTTAATTATTTTAAATATTGCTTAGATATTTCAGATTATGAGCCCACAGCTTCAAAGGTCAGTCCTTGTTTCAAAGCATTTATTTCCTTCATTTTTGGGTACTTGGTGTAAAGTAGTAAGGGGGAAAAGCCCAAATATAAAACATGATCAGGTATGTGGTTCAGTAAGAAACTGGATTTTTGGAGGAGACATTTAGAATTTTATTTTCATGCCTATGAAGGACAGCATGTAATAGAGACTGGAGGACTACCTATGTGCACAGTGCCTGTTCTTCAGGAGGATTTGAGAACCTATTGTCAATGGGTTGTACACTATCACTTAGCTAAGGTGGTACGTTCTTTTAGCACAAGGTGCATCCTGCTAGTCAGATACACTTTTCATTAGCAGGATGTGCCTCCTTTAACTGAGTGGAAATAGTAGGATACAATCCAATGCCTTTTTCAAAGGGAGCCTTTCTTCTGCTATCAATAATCATTAATGCCTGCCATACATCAGAATGACAGCACAAACTTCTCGTCCACAGATCTGAGATGTCATCTATCACTCAAAGGCTCCTGGGGCACACTGATCACTTAACAGCTTCTGAGATAATATGCACATCCCAACAAATTTCACTGGGACTGCATTGGACAACAGTGATCTTTGTTCTCAGCTACAGAAACTAACTTCTCTGAGAGCAGCAGAAATTACTATAACAGACATTTTACACTGGCACCATAAATTGCACGCATTCATTTTTAAAGAGAGAAATGCTATCAAGTGTAACTATCTTTTCACAGAGCTCTTTCTTTAACTCCATCTGTATGCAACAATTAGGCAAATGCCACTGAGAGTTTGCCTGAAGTGTAACATAACGTACCCATATGCAGCAGAAAACTAAGTTAACAAGCTCCAAATTTATAAATCAAAATACTAACATGTTAAAGACCCAAAGTGTGAAATTTCAAAATACACATACATTGAAAAACCATAATCTTTCACTGAATGAGCATTCCAATTAAAGCATGCTCAATTATTCTTCTGTCTCTACTGTTAATAACAGATGGAACTATAACCTAAACTCCTGAGTCTATGAAACTATACAGAAATTTTAGACATAATGGAGCATACCACAGCTCAGAACTTCCTCTCTTTGTGATGTTATCATGGTATTTTTTTAATTGCTTATGTCCAATTATTGCAGAAGGGGGAAAGTCTATTCCTTTATCTATAAGCAAGCTGAGCAGAGCTTAATAAAAAGCTAGTCTAAAGCAGCAGAAGCTATACTGGAAGATTTTCTAGCACTAGTAGGGATTTAGCCATTATTGTTTTTTACTAGACACTTCGTTACTAGAAAGAACAGAGACCAAAACCATTTAAAAACATATTCAGCATTCACAAAAACAAAGACCAACACACATTAAGCTTCTATATACACACAGCCTGCTGTGATTAGAATTATATGAATGAATACTGTATAGGCAACATGTTTGTCTAAGACCACATAATTTGTGTTTTTCCCTTTCAGTTTCAATGCCAAACTACATGCAGTGCAAGAGATATGTAATTGGATCAGCATGATTTAATTGTTATTTAGAAACTGGGTGGCATGTTCCAAACTGAAGCAAGAGAGATTAGCCCACTCTTAAACTGCTTTCCTAGTACAAATTACCTTGATACTTAAATATTTTCCTCAGCAAAGCGAACAGCAGCTGGATGGGGGACAACTTAGATTGGAGGGGAACAGATCAGGTAGGAAGGATTAACCACCTCCCCTTACCCCAGTGCCATTGCTTCAATCCAATTTGAGCATATGCTGCAGTTGCTTTTAAATAAGAATTAAATGTTAAAAGATCTTGTCAATTTGCGATGTGGTTGATTTTTGCTCAGTTTGTTTACTAAAGACTGTTTTTGTAGGACTGTGAGGATTCCTCTAAAGTGGAAGACCAGAAATTTGGAGAAAATGGTGTATCACGCTTCTGTTTATATGTATGTCTTCCTCTGTACACTTTTAAATGGTCACTAGGATATATATGCACACCAAATACACATTTTAGGGCCCATAGCTATTCGACCCACTAACTTTTACTGACATTAGTTGGTGAAAAGGGCAGGCAGCACAAGCAAAAACCAAAAGCATAAAGTTTTCCTTCTTTACCATTTCCTCATCTTTTATTCGGAAACAATGGAAGGGATTAGGCACTATACCAAAAGTTCAGAGAACTCTAAGCAGTCTTTAAACAATTAAGAGACCATTAGTCAGCCGTTAAAGCTTCTATAGCCCTATCTTCCAAACCACAGTATAGTAACATATCAAGGGAAAAGACGCTTATGCACTGCAGCTCTCTGAAACTACAGATGTATGCAAGTATTCTTCAAACACATCTGCACCAGTCTTGGATCCTTATTATACTGATGCAAAGGCTGTAGGGGAGGGGGCATTGTGTTGGACCCTCTTACCATTTTTCCAGGTTAAACAGGATAAACTTTTGAGAAATCATTGCAACATACGTATAAGACACTTGTTCTTAGGACCAAAAAAAAGCCAAAGGATTCAGGAGAGTCACCTATTTTCTGCGCAAGGCTGGCAGGAGATGTTCTGTACCAATTGACTTGGAAGATCAGGCTTCCCTTAACACAAATACAAAATTAGAATACCTACAGAAAATGGCATAGCAGCATATTGGTTTTGGAATAGTAGCATATCACTTGTGGGCTCAAGTCCACAAAATGCTCTCCACCCCTATATCTTGATGATGTTAATGAAAGAGTTGGACTCTTCTACACTTTGCAGTACTGAGCCTATAAAAGCAGCAAGATCATTTTATCTCTCACCTATGCCATTAAGCCAACAGGCCTATGACCATGGGAAAAAAATTCAGAAAATCCATTTTCAGCAAATAAAAGAAAATGTGCAAACAATATTTTTGTTAAAGGTAGATTTAAAACTGCAGGCACAATTATTATATAGCGCTTAATTACAGAATTTAAATAAACTATTTGTATTTATCTATATTTTGATGCCTGACAGAATTAGTGTCCTTTTCCCCAGAACCAAATGCAAAATATTGTGAATCATCACTTATCTAAATTTAAAGAAGGATTGCCACTGCATACAGAGGTATATTGCTTATATTTATTTCAGGGCAGAGTTCACTGCCATGCAGCATTATAGAAGCACCACTGCTTTCTTGGTTTCAAACAAAACTGAATTCAAGGGGGAGAGGAGACATACAAATTTAGCACGAATATTTGCCCAATAATTATACACTTCCAAATTGTAAGAGTAAGGAATCATAGCTAGAATTAGAACAGTTCTGAATTTTGGCAGTCCTTTTTAATTGGACTTGATAAAAACAGATCATTCAACTAGGAGCAGTCGATGAATTATATCAAACCAAGAGGCAACACGCAAATTTTTTACAATAAAACTGTGCCATGCTGCTCCAGTTATAATAAAGTGTGATCTGCATTAAAATGTCAAATTCAAATGTTTTCCTGTTAGAATAAAAATTAAGCATTGTGTTAGTGAACAATTTTCTCAAATGCAGATTTTAAAGCTTTTTGGTTTCCCTTTTCATAAACAGTGCATGAGCATCAGAATACAAAGCTTATTGTCACTCATGCAAAAGCTGCTACAGATAGTATACTTTCTAGCTGCGCTCTCTTCCCACATGGCCAAGTTACATTGTTGGCTGGTTACCTTACAGGTGCAGGGACCAGTGTCGCAGGCTTGCATTTTGCCAGATATTCCAAAATATTGTGGCATTCAAGAAAATAAGAGATGAGATTTCCTGAAAGAATCTATTATTCTGTAATGTTACTCATCATCAACACAATTGTTAAAAGTGTTAACTACACACCATAGTATAGCAGCCTCCCAAATGATATTTTTTTAAAAATGTGCAAAAATGCTGTAAAGAACCATGCAAGCTCCCAATAAAATTATAGAGTTCTAAAGCACAACTTAGAGAACCGATACATTTGTAATCCTCATCATTACTTGTAAGTAGGGTTCTCTCAGAAATAAATATGAGGCTACATTTAGTTAAGAATGGTTTATGTACTCCTACAGAGTATGAATGGCTAGAAGCACTTTTATATGGAGAAGCACTTAAATTCTGTTCAGAAAAAAATATGCAACTGTTGCTCACCCTGACTCAGCACAGGGGAAAAGCAAGTCTCATTTTTTCAAATGCAACTACATCCATGCCTGTTCATTATGGTTTTATCTTATTTTCCATATTTAGATTTGTTCTTCAGGACAAAGTAGATCAATAATTACAATTAATTACATGAAGTTATTGTTTCATATGTTTGACCAGTAATCAAGTTTAATTCACAATACTTTTTCGGTTTTCTTCCTGGAGTGGCAAAAGTTATGTAGGAATAGTGAAAGAAATGAAGAAACAAAACCACAGCTTAAGACAGAGAGTTGATAGTAAAGTACTCCACTATGTTACTTTAAAGCTTAATTAGTAAACCAATGGCTTTATAATCACTATTAGACCATCACTTGGCAAAGTGGCACACTCAAAAAGCAATTTTACCAGCCACTGCATTAAATACACAGGTATCACCCTGTGCCTTCCACAATTATCATTTAGTCTGGCCTGTTTCTTTTTGCACTTTTACAATATGGAAAGAAATACAAACATATTTCAATAATATTGTTGGAACATTAGAGTATACATACAATATGTACAACAATATTTTCTACAACATTCTTTTAAAGTCAATGCATAGGATAGATACACATTTGTCCCTGACAGGAGAGAGGAAAATAAATCTTTGTGGCTTTTCATCTTCCTACATGCATACTGATACTCTTGACATGTTCATCTTGACATGTCCTGCTTGCTTCAGGACTCCTTTGTAAGCATCACTCCCTTGTATTCAGTAAATACTGCAAACAGTTTAAATTAGTCATAAGTAAAGAAAAGGTTAATCAATTTTCTAAAAAGGACTGCAGGACTTCGGTAAATCAATGCCATACAATGCCGCAGGAAAACATCAAATAAGGATCATATAGCTGTTTTCATTTCAAAGTAGGTTTCATATGAACACATTTCCCAGGGAAATATTTGTCTACTATATATTTGACTGAAGGACAGATTCTTGAAGTCACAATAAAAATATTCCCTGGAAGCACTCTTGTACCATTTCGAAAGGGACATAGAAGGTGGAATACTTCAAATTAAACTGTTCCACGACAATTATGTTGGGATAATTTGTTAGGTACCCTTGCATGACAATACATGAAGAGTATGCCTCAAGGGGATGGCTGAGCTGAGGAATCCCATAAGTTTCCATAGTTATCAGTGTTAAGAAATGTATTGTCCACACTTGCAAAGGGGAGGCTCCAATGGACCCCAGTAACTGATTTTCAGAAATCAGAGGGGAAGGAAGAATTGACAAGGGTAAAAAAGAAGATGTAAATTTGAGGAACCTCCCCCTCCCTTCAACAGCCCTTGGCACTCTCTCAAAAGCCCTTCCAGAGGATCAGGAGACTTTCAGACCCTTATGAAAGGTAAATACAGGGCACAAATATTTTAATAGACATAAAAAAAGGAATGGCATGGGAGATGGTCAGTAGACTGAAACTGGGTGGGGATCTCTGATGAAATCACAAACCTTCCCCTTTGAATGAAATGTCTTCTACTAGCATCTGTTTGGTCCCATCCCTTTGTATCACATCAAGCCATTAGGTATTTATTGACACTGTCCAGTGTAACAAGGAACAATTGAACCTGAAAGCTTCTCATTATGGGATGGAAGCATGTGAGGCAAGGTGAAAGATAAAATCATGGTCGTACAGCCTATCTGGCAATCAAAGACACAGTCTGTTATATGCCTTGCATCTCATTTCAAAAATTACAAATAAAGTGACAAACTTATACAAAACACTTGCTGAGCAATTACCACCCTTCAACCCTGACCCAAGACATGACGAGTATTCAGCTTTGTGCATGCCAGGAAATGGGAGCTGCAAGGCTACATTCAGGCACAAAACTGAAAAAGTACTGCATTATTTGCGGTCCATAACATTACAAATGGAAAATGAGAAAGAGTAAAGAAGTATATAGAAGCATATGTATATATATTTATAAGTATTTATAATATATAATTTACCATGAGAACATGCAATTATTAGTATAGCACCTATTATACAATATAATACAGCAGAATAGATCTTTTAAATCATATAGTTTGAGAAACAGCAGGTATGCTCTGCTGTTGCATTTCTCTGTAGTGTTTGAAACCTGAATGCAGCTAAAGGTTCCACACTGTGCTACATTACTTATGGGAAACAATATATACATTTAAGAATAAAAAAATTTCAACACATTCTGACAGAACAGGTGAAATTCAGTGCAGCTTCAATGCAGCATTAGAAATGTATTAACTCTGAAAGAAAGTATTCCCTTTTCCATCCAAAGATACTATTTTGGCAGCAAATGAAGTTTAAATAAAACAAAGTTAAAATTTTAAACGTATGTTGGCTACAGGCATAAAACTATAACAAGCAGATCAGCAATTGCCACCACCCCCATCCCCCAGTATCTAAGGTTCTGTATCCAACCACGTAATTATGAAGAGTTAAGAACACTTAAGTTTTCTTGGGGGGGGGATTTCTTCAGTGGTGCAGCCAGGTGAACTTCTTCTCAACCCATTTTATTCCTAAGGGGTCAGAAAAGCATCTGGAACAGCACAGGGGACTAAGTGGAAGCTTGCAGTGGGAGGGGGGAAATTAGCAGAAATAGCCATCCTCTCTTAAGAAAATGTAAGTGTCCCTAAGACTTTTAAATGTGTGGTTGGATACAACTTTGTATCCCCTAAAAGAAGTACCCATTCAGGGAGATGTCTGTATCCATTTTAAAATATTTCTTTTTGATTCCACGAATCCATTGTCCATTCCCGGATGAGGCAAAGGAGATTGTTTCTCTAAGGGTTATACAATGAAGCCTAAGTATATTTTGGGAAACATACCAGCCATTGACTTTATTCAGAGATTTCTGGGGAGTGGAAAAAAACCCTAAAACAAGAGTTCACATTATGATGTCCCTAAATGCAACCATACTTGTGAGTAAGGAAATGTATATACCTATACTCCAGGTATTGGCTTCCACCTTCCAAATAAACATGTATGACTGCTTGGTCAGATGCTCAGTAGTCATATGTACAAACTGGGAGAAGGGGCAGGCACATACATTCTTCCAGTACAATGTAGGTTTAGAGACACTGACCTATAAGAAAAAGCCCCATAAATTGCCTTATAGATTTGACCATCAAATATTATGGGTGGGGGTTCTTCTTCCTAAACATATACAAGCTCTGTAGTTATCTTTAAGAGGTTAAAGCTTCTAGATTTCTATTCTCAAGAAAAAAGTCCAAATGTGTAAACATTTCTACTCTTCTTCAGCACTATGGACTGAAGAAGGGAATTATGAATAAGGTGAATGGACTTGTCCCTGATGAGTAAATCCTGGTCAACTTTAGCAATGGCTTTCCTTTGTACCCTGAGAAGTTCTTGTACTCTCTAACAAATGTTGCACCCTGCAGGAATGCTTCAGGGTCCAAGATCTCCCTTTTTTCTTCTTTAACTCTGGCTGTGACCATTACCCCATTATATATTCTGTGATGGAACCCTGGAGAAAAATGCCATAGCTCCAGCAACTAACACACAGATAAATGATCAAGTTGTCTTAGGCTCACGGTCTGCACAGCGGTTAACAGATTATGGGCCAGTAAGTATCAGTACACATAATCCTTTGCAGAAAATGTGAACACTGATGCCTGCAGTCCTGTGTACACTTAAGTTTTAAATCCATTGGATTCAACAAATTTATATTCATCAAGTGTCCACAAAGTAGCAGCCCATGTCAAACATTTTGAAATTAAATACATGGGATTTGTTTTGTTTAATTGCTTGCTTTAAAGGGGGGGAAACATCAACCATGACATAATATAAACAACTTGGAAACAGATATATGAAGCCCCACATTCAAAATACAGACATCTAAAAATATTGCTGTTCAAAACAATGTGCTTTTTAAAAACTCTACAAACACACAGCTGAGTAGTACTTCAGATGTAATGGCATCATGGTGAAACTTAATTGTTTCCAGTTTTGTAACGTTCCTTGAGAAAAGCCTTAAATAATTAGGCTGCTTATCCTTAACAAACAAACAAAAAATGAAAACCTTATTAAAAAACACTCACTCCAGGGAGTGAGTGTTCTGAATGTTTCATACATCTTGGACAATCTGGATACTCCATCCCTGCCCTTTAAGCCTCCCTGATCTGCTTGATGCCTGGCCACTCACATACCAAGTGGGTCTTATAAATAATTTATCACAGAGTTGCTTTTCTTTGAAAGTCAGGTTGAACACTGATTTTGAAGACCTTTTCTTTGTTTAAATACACAGTACACAGACACAACATGCATCAGATTAAGAATGGGGCTTTGACACCAGACAAGACTCAGTTTCTATCTGCTAAGTTTACTAGCTGATTTGTTCTTCCCTGTGGGTGGTTTAATGTTAGATAAGTGGTGACAGGAGCCACTAGAACCTTTCAGACCATTCTTGCTAGATTTGTTGTAGCAGTGCTCTTGTTGGCAGGATCTCCTGGATGATGAAGAGCCTGAAAGACTAGGCGGCGATTTACTCCTTCCAAGATGTGGAGATGAACTCCTCTGGTCATGGTGAGGCCGCCCACTCCGGGATGGTGAGGAACTGGCAGTACGGGGCAACGAAGAGCTCCTAGGAGAGGCACTAGGACTGCGTCTAGGGATGACTGGACTTTTGGGTGGTGTTTTAGGGCTATGTGGAGATCCTGGACTCTTAGACTGGGAAGAGCTCCTTGGTTTCTGAGATCCATTCTGAAGGATTTGAGCCAGTCGAGATATCAGGTCTGAATCTGAGCTGCTGCTTCCTAGCACTTTGTATCTGCGCAACCTTGAAACAAATTGAAATGGGTTACTTTTACATTCTGATCTCCCATAAAATGATATTATAATACAAATACATTATGAAGTGTGTTCATTAATCAGTACATCTACAGCAAGGAGCAGAATTTAGTACGTAGAACTCAATTTGAAATTCTAAAAGCAACTTTCTAATTCTAAAAAGTGGACAACTTGTAGTCGTTGGCTGGCTGTCTTGGCAAGTATTCCTTGGACCCTGACACTACATATTGCCTAAGTTCAACATACATCCAAACTATTTTTCTGAGACTACAATGCAGCATAATAGAGCCACTACTGCCCGGAGTTAAAAATATTTATAAACATGTCCAGAGACGATGTATTGTCGAAGGCTTTCACGGCCGGAGAACGATGGTTGTTGTGGGTTTTCCAGGCTGTATTGCCGTGGTCTTGGCATTGTATTGTTGAAGGCTTTCACGGCCAGAGAACGATGGTTGTTGTGGGTTTTCTCTCAGTGACACTGAGAGATATCTGTCTTTTGGTGCTACACCTCTGAAGATGCCAGCCACAGCTGCTGGCGAAACGTCAGGAACTACAATGCCAAGACCACGGCAATACAGCCCGGAAAACCCACAACAACCAATGTCCAGAGACCACAGCAGAACATGAAAAAATTCTTAATGTATGTGACACAGGCAGCCAAGGCTATATCATCCCACCAGATATATGAAAAACTATTATCTATACTCATTCATAATTTGCATACCTTTACTTCTTTACCCTATGCTATTAAATAAATCCTCCAGATAATTTGAAATCTAAATCTTGTTAACAAATTAAGGCAAATTAATTAATAATGTGCAAAATTATTAACTTGCATGAGTAAAAAAGATTCTATTATTTTGCCAGAGAGGAGGGGCAAGAGAGGCACAACCATTTATTACAGACACATCTATAGTGCTGCAAGCTTGTCTAGCCATGAGCTTATGAAAGATTCCAAGGTATGCAAAGGCACAAAGGCTCAAACACATTAGCTACTTATGTAGAAAATATTTTTCTTCAATATCAACATTAAAAGATACATGATGGAGTACAGCCTATATTGAAGCTATTTCTGTATTCATCAAATTTGGTACTAATTTGACAAGAAAAATATACATTCTTGGCTGCCACTACAATTTATGCCAACTATAGCACATGGAAAAGGCTCACCAGATAGATCAAGTTATTAAAATGCTATTTACTGGCTGCTTGTACGTAAGTGAACAATTCCTGGCACTGTTAATTTTTACCTTTTGTATGCCATTCAAACAAGTAGATGTTAACCTATTGGTGCCATCCTAGGTAGTGTGGAACTTTATGTGCACATGGACAAAAATTCCACATTCAGAAAACAAATGAACAAAAAAACTGCATAGTATTATATACCTCCTTCCAAGAGATCTCAAAATTATTTCAAAGCGGGGTTTTTGTTTTCTCTTAAAATTATTACCTGGCTTCTACTCCAGGCCTTGTTGGGGGTCTTCCTGGTGGAGGCCGAGGAAAAAACTGAGCAGAGTTTGAATTGCCAGCATGATCTGTAGTAGTCCAAGATACAGGTCTTGGAATTTTACTCTTTCTGGACTGAGGACTGCTTGATGACAAAAAGCTTTCCTCCACTTGACTATGCAAATGGGAGTCTAATGTCAGCTTGGAAAAGGACGACAAAACATCTTCAGAAAGTGGTAAGGGAGCAGTAGCTACTTTTTCTTTCAGTGACTTGTCAGAGGCACTTGAGAGGTCACCAAGGAAAGATTTCAGCTGTCTCTTTTCTACAAGTAGTCTAACCAAGTCTGTCTGATGCGCCTTTTTTAGGAGTAGTTTCTCCTTTGCTGAAACAGGTGAAGAGGACTCTGATGAGGAGTCTATCTCTTGTGCTAAAACTGGAATGCGACTTTGTCTAGCTACAAACGGTGTTCTAACTAATTCCTTCTTGGACTGATGAGAACTCTCATTCTCTGAAATGCAATGGAACAATTCTCCGTTTCTCAGAACATTTTGCTCTCCTTTGTCCTCTTGATGTAAAAAAGTAGTGAGGCTTGCTTGTTGGCAATGCAATTCATCAGCATGATAGATATCACTATCATCATGGAGACCATTTTCTTGCACTAGAATTATTTGGCTTTCCTGTCTGTGAAGGAATGGTTCAGTACTTCTTGATAAGGAAACATCCGTTGTTTCAGGTACCGACTGCTTCAGTATCTCCTGTTTTCCATCATAATTTGGCAACAGGCAGGAAGTTACTAGCCTCTGTTCTTCAGATACTGTAGGAGCCTGCAGTTCACCCAGCACAGATTCAGTGTTTCCTGGAGCAACAAGTCCTGTCCTTTCAATGCTGTCTTCACAAGTCTCAGGAAGTTTACTGTTCTCTGCTTCTTTGAAAAGATTTGCAAGTTCTCTCTCTCCTTGCTTCTTCACACACTGTTCAACATCCTTTTGGCTATCGTCTTGGGTTTCAACACTTTCTCTAATATATCCTTCTTTATCCTCTAAACTATGATCTAACTTCAGCAATAAATCTGTTCTACTGCCACTAAGAGTTAACACATCATTTGCTACCACTAAGCCAGCTAAATTCTCCTTAGGAGAAGTAAGTTCAACAGCATGCTCCATAAGCCGGATATCTCGATCCCTCTTCTCTAGCTGCTGGCCATAATGAAAACTCTCAGAAGCAGACTGTGTGGAGGCCATTGATGGTCTGGGAATTGTAACCTATGAAGAGACAGGGGTGGGGGGGAAAGATCATTTTACAGAAATTACTTTTCTTAGGTTCAAGAATATCACAAATGAAACAAAAAAGTCTTTAACAATGGTGGAAGACAATCGAGAGAGACAGATGAATCTCCCTGGGAAGGGAGTTCTAAAGTTTTGGCACCACAATTCAAAAGGTTCTTTCTTGATGTATTGTCGAAGGCTTTCACGGCCGGAGAACGATGGTTGTTGTGGGTTTTCCGGGCTGTATTGCCGTGGTCTTGGCATTGTAGTTCCTGACGTTTCGCCAGCAGCTGTGGCTGGCATCTTCAGAGGTGTAGCACAGAGATACACCTCTGTATCTCAGTGCTACACCTCTGAAGATGCCAGCCACAGCTGCTGGCGAAACGTCAGGAACTACAATGCCAAGACCACGGCAATACAGCCCGGAAAACCCACAACAACCATCGTTCTTTCTTGAGCTAAAAACTGGTTATGATATCTTCACGGAACAATGGGAAAATATGTGGTTAAAAAGGTTGAAATTTACATTAAGTTCCAGTCTTAAGGAGGATTTTTATAAGATGATGTATCAATGGTATATGACTCCTGAGAAATTGGCTAGACTGTGTAAGAGTGTACAAAATCTATGTTTAAAATGTGCTCAACATGAAGGATCATTTTTTCATCTGTGGTGGTCTTGTAAGATAGCAAAAACATTTTGGAAGCTGATACAATTATTAATACAGAAGACTGTAAAGACTAAAGTGCAATTGAAACCTGAGGCATTTTTATTGGGAATGATGGATTCTCAGTTGGAAAAAAAATGCCAGCACTCTATTTCTATATATATCAGCAGCAAGACTACTATATGCTCAAAACTGGAAGAATTCGAAACTGTTCACAATGGAAGAATGGCTGACAAAGATACTGGAATTGGCAAAGATCGCAAAGCTTTCTTCACTGATTAGAATAAAGTCAGTAAGTACATTGTTGATTAATGGAAACCCTTCATAAATTATTTATATGAAATAGATAATGATTTGATGATTTATTTATGGACTAATGGATTTTGATGTTAGAAAAAAAGAGCTTTTAATCATTATCTAGAGAAAGTGTAAATTTGGTATGATATGAATATTTGTTTTGTAGAAAATCAGAAATCATTTTGTTTAGGTTGTTTTTCCTTTATTGTTGTTTTTTCGGTATTATGTATAGTTTGTTATTCTTGTTTGTTGACTAGTTGTCTTTGTTTTTGTATGTGTGTAAATGTAGTGTTTTTTGGCTTTTTTTTAGTGATATAAAACTCTTAATAAAAAAGAGAGAGAAGGCCCTTTCTTGGATTGCCACTTGTTTAGCCTCCAAAGATGACTTGAGTGGATGAGTAGGTTCATATGGGAGAAGGCAGTCTAATCTGCTACTCATCCTTCCCCCTAACCTTTGGTGTTCCTCAGGGTTCTATCTATGATTCCTACAATTTCCTCAAAATCTCACAAAGAAGTAAATGACAAAACAGCTCTCTCTCTCTATATCACAGGCCTTTCCTCCCTCCACTCAGTTCCATGTCTCCAACTGATATTTACTTGGCTGTCTTATCTTAAACTGTAGACGCCCAAGACTGACGCTCTACTAAATCCACTGAATTCAACTGTAGTAGAGGGGTGTAATTCTGCTTGGGACTGAACTGTCAAGCATTCCTTCTCTTCCTTTCCTTGACCATATTATCTGACAATATTGGCATCAACCTTGTTAACCAGACAAGTAACAAAAACTTGCTTTTTAAAACTTTCTTTCCTCTTTTTTGAGGAAATTGATTTGTTCTGTTAACAAGTCATGTCACTTTCTTCATATACAAAATGGTAATCCAGCTCATCCTGTCAGCTTCCTCAGCTAAAATAATTATTCATGTTCTGATATTCTGCTGCCTTGGCTACTGCAGCTTCCTCTTCTCTGGTCTTCTCTTATAGCAAAGTTTTTTCGCCTTGATCCAAAGGTCTGATACCCAAGCATTCAATTTCCTCATCCTTCAAATGATGCCAAATTCCTAACTTGCCATTCAATTCCATTCTATGTCCTGGACAGACTTTCTGTCCATGGTAATTCTCCTACCTAGTTTTTTGCCTTTATCTCCCAACATGTTTGTGACATTAGCCTTTCCAATTCTACTACTCTCAGCCACTCACAAGTCTTAATTTAAACTGTCCCATGGTAATTTACAACGTTGCTAGGACAATCAAAATGATGGCCAAACTGTCCTGAGAAGAAGGAAGCCCCATAAGGCATGTGTGACTTGCTGTTCTGTTTCAAAGACTGGAAAGAGAGGGAAAGTAGGATTAGCAGCTCCAGCTCCGAAGCATAGGTAGAGGTAGGGTTGCCATTCCCATGCCCGGGGTGGGGGCTCCCCTGATCCCACCTTCGATCCCCATGCCCACTTACTTGGCTGGCAGGGGGGCGCACTCCCTGGAGCACCCCTTCCCTGGGCGATGTAGTGCTCCCCCGGGTAGGGGGATGCACTCCCATGCCGCCATAGCGCTGGTGGCAGCAGTGAGAGCAGGCTGCTCTTGCCGCCACTGCCCACTCTCACCGCTGCCACAGCCCCTTTGTGCCAACAAGAATGGGCCACGGCCTCAGCAAGAGCAGCCTGCACTAGCGAGGACAAGGGCCCCCTTTGACCCAGAGGTGCCCTTTGTCCCCTGTGTGATGACTCCCAGAAGTGATGCAATTACATGAGCCAGGAGTGCGCGCATGTGCACACAGAAGGAAGCTAGGGTAACTGCTGGCTCCCAATCCTCCAGCGGGAGAGTCCAGGGACCTGGGCATCTCCTGTTGAGGGACTCCAGGTCCCTGGCAACCCTAGGTAGAGGCAAGAAAAGCAGTAGAAGGGTGCCAAAGGAAGATTCAATAGTAGAGGCAGAGGTGAATGACCCCAGTTAATAAAAGGTATTAACCAGCACTAGTGCCAGATATATTGTGTCATATAAACAAATTAGTATAAAAATGCTATTCTTAGTAATAAAAAAGGATAGCATTCTGTAAACGATAATATATTCCCACTGAATCTCTGAGACAAACACCCACAAGAATAAAAAAAATAAAGAATAAAAATCTGGATTAATCTATCAAGAGATGTAAAAATGCTTCTGTTGGACTTATTAATAAACGTACAGGAGTATGGTTTTATATTGTCTAACTGCAGCTAAAATGCTGATTGCAAAAATAAATAAATATGAAAGTGTGCTAGATATTTTAATCATTGTCCTGGGTGCAAATGAAAAAGATTTGGTTAACAGCAAAATTATCTAAAGTAACTTCAGATATTCTAGTTAAGAAAAGGAAAAGCAAAGAATCCAATGTTTCTTAAAAACTGAAAACCATTTCATGATTTCTGCTCCCGAGAGTTAAATCTGATTATAAACTGGTAAAATTGTGCAATATCTGTATAAGTTCTACAATTTTTACAATTGTTGTATTTAGCCATATAAATATTTTGTTTGTTTATTTATTATTTATTTATTAATTTATACCCCACCCTCCCTGTGAATGGGCTCAGGGCAATGAACAACATATATTATACAATTAAAACCATATACATATCTAAAAATCATAAAACAGTATTATTTTTAAGAATAGTTATTAAGAATAGTCATAATAATATTGTAAATATATATCTGATTATTTTTGTAGTTGTTATGGTAGTTTATTATAAAATAAAACTATAAAAAAGAAAAATCTGTTAAGTATATAATAATAATAATAATAATAATAATAATAATAATAATAATCTTATATACCACTCTTCTAGACAGATTAGTTCCCACTTAGAATGGTGAACAAAGTCAGTTTTGTTATTATCCCCACAATACAGATGGGGAACTGGGGCTGAGAGAAGTGGCTTACCCAAGACGACCTGCTGAGCTCACGGCAGTAGTGGGATTTGAACCAGCAGAATGTTGATTCACAACCCAACCACTTTACTACCATGCTACACCAATCTTTCTTTGAAAAGTTTAGTTTATGTACAGAGTCCATAGCTACATAGCAACAAAACCACAGCCTATTACCTTCTCTATTACTGATACTGCTCCTTGTGCACCTCACTTCCCATATTCAGCTGACTTCCCATTCACTGATACCTTTTCAGATCACTCTTCAATATGTTTCTAGAATCCCTTCCCCCAAATTAGGCTCACATCTATATTCCATACCTTCTTCAACCACGCTTGTATCTCCCCAATTCTTCTCTCTACCCTCTAAACCTCCAAGAATAGCCACCTTGATCAACCTCGGCTATTTTTCTACTACTGCAGCTATCTATTAACCTCCATCAAGTTTGGCCACGAGGCTCTTTAGAGACCAACAAGTTTTTCAGGCTATAAACTGTCAAGAGTCAGACATCTGAAGAAGAAGAAGAAGATTTGATTTATATACTGCCCTTAAGGACAACATAACACCCACTCAGAGTGGTTTACAAAGTATGTTATTATTATCCCCACAACAATCACCCTGTGAGGTGGGTGGGGCTGAGAGAGCTCTGGAGAGCTGTGACTGACCCAAGATCACCCAGATGGCTACAAGTGAAGGAGTGGGGAATCAAACCCAGCTCTCCAGATTAGAGTCCCACCACTCTTCACCAATACACCAAACTGGCTCTGTTTGACTTTTGACTCTTGGAAGTTTATACCCTGAAAATGTTGTTGGTTTCTAAAGTGCCCCAGACTCAAATCCAGCTACCTACCTGAAACTAAGTATGGCCATGTAAATCTCTCTCACCTGTACACAAAGACCCTCCCCTAATCTCAGAAACTAGGCAAGAAAAGCATTTTTCTGAACAATTTGCTGTTGCAGCACTTGAGCACTTGAGAAATATTACTTGACAAGGTGAGGTCACTCTGAGGACATATCTGCAACAATGAAGTCTTTACATTTGCTTTTTAACACCATAGTTGAATGTGATTAAGGATGCAAATGCCTATGAGACAGGGAAATATAGCTCCAATAGTGATGAGGTAGAACTTGGTTGAATATAATGAGTTTGGTCTTTGCTGCACTCTACTTGAGAAAATCCAGAATATCCATTAACAGAAGCAGGCAACACAAAGATATAGAACAGGAAGAGGTAAAGCACATTGAGTATGCCTGGAAGCCATCATCATAAAGGCATTAGCAGAAGGTGGGATAGTGAGAGAAAAAGTGAAAGGATCAAGGACCGAACTGTTATTCAGTACTGTTTCCTATTTATGATGCAGATGCATCTGGAAAAGTTAGAAATGTAGGACTGAATCTCAGGATCCATAAGCCGAATATGCTAATAGTTACCAAACTTTCTTCTTTTCACCTGCCATAAGAAAGTTTATTCCCTGGGTTGCATGACCCACATGGAATAATAGCCATGTGCATCAATAGCTGCAGTGGGTAGGTTAAGAGGGCAAAATCCTCTGACAAGAGAGGAAGAATGAAGCAATTTCACCCCCTTCCCCCTCTCCACTGCAGCCTCTCCACTCACATGGCTATTACTCCATGTGAGTATTTCAACCTTAAGAATAAATTTTCCATTGTTGGAAATAGTTTCTGGGAGAGGGCAAAGTGGGGGGAAAACTGAGATACTTGTGTGTTCTTTGCACAGTCCTTGTGCAGAACTCAATCTATACACTTTTCAAAAACAGACACATAGGCTTGGATCCAACAACACATTTTCATGAGCGCAACTTCCCCCTTCTGTTGTAGCCCTCAGTACCTCCAAAATGTTTTTGGGGTCCCCTGGTCCCCAGGAGCAGCATTTCAGAGTTCATTCTGGGCTGCAGTGGGAGAGGGGAGGCAAGAAACTTTATACTCTGTGGAAATCATTCTCCCCACTAGGGTTGCCACCTCCAAGTTGGGAAATTCCTGGAGATCTGCGGGGTGAAAGCTGGAGAAACCTGGAGAAAGTGGGGTTTGGGAGGGAAAGGACTTTGGCATGGCATAATTCCATAGAATCCACCCCCCCCAAAGTAGCCCTTTTCTCCAGGTGAACTGATCTCTGTGGCCTGGAGACCAGTTGTAATTCCAAGAGATCTCCAGCCACTACCTGAAGGCTGGCAACCCTACTCCCCACAGAAACGCTCAACTGGATCCAAGCCATAACTTAGTCTTATCGATACAGTAGTTTTAGCACTAAACAAATGAATCATTAACATTTTTTACTGGGCCCTATCCTACTCCTACTCCATGCTTTTCTCTGCCCCAAGGAAACTTCCTTTTCTGCTAGAGGCATTTTGGCAAATCCTCAATATTATATTTAAGTTGCTTGACATAGAGTCAGATTAAACTAAAGTGCGTAAGAGGTGCCCTGTTAAATCGGACCAGTTTCACAAAGCACCCAGGCAGCTGCCCTGAAGGGCCAAAAAACAGAGCAAAAAGGCCAAGGCCTTCCTCTGATTTCCTTTCTACTCAGAGCTTTTTTTGAGGGGGAACACTCCAGAATGGTGTTCCAGCAGCTATAGAATCTGCCCATGTGATTCCTTCCTCCTTTGGCCCCATGGGCAAGAGAGAGAGAGAGAGAGAGAGAGAGAGAGAGATGTAACTTCTGTTACATCCCCTTTAGTTGTCTTTTATCTAAGCTGAAAAACTCCAGGCATTTTAGCCATTCTTTGGAGGAAAGCTACTCTGTCATTATGACGGAATACCCATTAATGGAACATCTACTTTAAAAAATCTTTAAATAGCAGATGCAGGTTGGGAGAGAAAGTCCCCAATCTAGATAAAAACCATGGTATGAAGAAGTTAATCCTCTCTCTCTCTCTCTCTCACACACACACACACACACAGACACACAGACCTTTTATACAGTTTCACTCACCCTTTTCATTTACCCTGTAGGGGAAACATACAAACATCATACATACTTTCTCCTATGGAGATAATAGCCCAAAAGAGTAAATTGAAGTTGCAAAAATATTGCAGTAGAAAGTACTAAAAGGGCAACCCTTTGCTTCTTAGGCCACAGCTTTGACCCAAATTATTCCACCACCACTCAGTCTGCTTTTTAAAGATGACCACTTGGCCCTTAGTAGTCTTTTTTGAAAATAATTGGTTTATGTGAAAACTTAGAAATCTGGTAGTCATTCGTAAAACAAATAACAGAACATAGAATGACAACCTCAGGGTCGCATATGAAGGCAAACTGTGCTTATACTCATGAGAATTTCTTCAGATTTTATTTAAGAATGTAAATTGGGTTTTAAGACTGAGTGCTTTATTGAATGCTCCTTTCCCATATTACTGTTAACTGTGCACACATTCCAACTATATTTCTATGCAGTTACAAGAAGGCAACACTCAAGGATGGCAAGTAGCAACCTATAGGCTGGCCAAAAAAGAAACATATATAAGAATTGTTTTTACTTTCTCATAATTTCTAAGAACATTTCATTAATTATTATTTCCCCCCCGCCCCAACTTTTAGACAAACATTCAAAGCACCTTAAAATAAATGGCATAAAATAAAATTATAAGCACCAAACTAAAATTCAGCAACATAAGGTAAGACTAAAATTCAGCTTAATACTCACTGGGAACTAGAATTGTTTTAACAAATCCTTACATTTTCAAGCAAAAAGTCTTGTTAAATATCTTTGTTCATTGCACTGATTTCTGCTATGACCTTGCGCTATTGTTAGAAAAATGAGATAGGAGAGAAATTGTTGATACAATTTCCATTCTCTGCTATTATTTCAGAACTATTTATATTAGATTTCTATGAACTATGTTATTGCTCTTAATTTATAATAGAAAAAATACCATCATTCTGCTCCTAGTTTTTTGACATTTGTAGCTTTAATGTATTTTCAAATTTTTCATTAAAACCAAATAACCATTTCAGAAATTTCTGTGTTGCCGTTTGTTAAGGTACAGTTTTTTTCCAATTTGATAGGCATACACAGGGAGCAATGAAACTGCAGTTTAACCAGAGGGTACAAAATGAAGCAGGGCTTGATTAGTTGCATTTCAAGAAAGACACATTCTTTTAAAACAAATTGAAATTTCCCATATTGCAGGCAGCAGGAAAGTTTAAGTACCACAGTTTTGGCATGGAAAAGATGAGAACAAAGGATAAAATAAGAAGTATCCAGATGTGGATAAGAAAAACTAAATGCTGCAGAGAAAGCACGGATTATTGGATTAACTCTCAGAATTTTGATACCCGTATGTGTACAATATTGTATTATCATTAGCCACTGAACCTCTTAAATCAGCACAAAAGTTTCTGTTGAGATATTTTTTACAAAATGTATTCATGCATTACAGCATCAGTTAAACCACATGAAATAAATATTTTGCATTTAAAATAATATAAAGGAATGTGTTAAAATGTCTTTTGAACATAATAGTTATGGTGAGATTGACTAAAATGAGAGGTTAAGCCACACTGTGTAATAGTCATTGCAAGCAGAACATTCCTATGATGTTATTGTCAATCAGAACACAATTTCAGTGATTTACAGTGCAATCCTAAACAAAGTTACTCCAGTTGTAATGGGCTTTAACTGGAGTAATTTTTCTTAGGATTGTACTGTTTAAATACTAACCTCTTTCCCTGTAAAGAAAACTAGCTTGAATGTAGTATAAAACATTGAGAAAACTATCTTCTCTGATATTACTAAATCCTATCATTAACTTCTATTGCACATATCTTGTTTTGGTCAAGTGGACCAATCCACAACCATTAAAATAAACAGCAGTTTCAGCACTGGCATTAGTTACTATCTCAGCCTCACCCTGGCTGGAGCCTCACCCTGGCTGGAGAGTAAACCTTCGCCCTGAGAGTGCGTGGTGGATTCTTGAGCATGAAAGAGGCAAGAGCAGTTTATGTATCCAGTCTGAATTTTTTCATGCCCAAGATGAAGTGAGCTTTCTCTCACGAAACGGGTTAATGACAATTGCCTGCACATCCCCGTTGGCGTTGTTGGACAAATCTTGAATTTTGGGACTGGGAATGCTAGAACATCTTCCACGATTCTCTCCATGGGCTTCCGTATAAAAATATTTGCATGTTGCACTTTAAATGAAAGCAAGGAACTATACGGACTGTAAAGACTTGGTTGAATGATATATGTGCTGTATATAATTGTACTGTGTATTCCTGTATTGTATATTTGAACACATCGCACTTTGCACTTTCATATGTGGATAGGAATATATTTACATTTGCTACAGTGGTTGCCTGGTATTGTGTGGTCTCTTTGCATTATGTGAGGCTCAAGCAACCTCATGCATGTATAATGATTGGACACACATATCAGAATACAGCACAATGAGCATTCTAGTCCATTGTGAATCCGGGTTCTTATTTCCAAAGATTAAAACTGCAAAAAATTCTTCTTTACACTTTAAACTGTTAAGACTAGGATCTGAGGGAGACAAGTTCAAATCCCTACTCTGTCATCACACTAGGGTTGCCAGGTCCCTTAAGTCCCCCAGTGGGAGACCAGGATGCTGGCACTCACCCTTTGCTGGCTTTGGCTTTCTCCCTCGTGCGCATGCACACTTCCGGACGTGCGTGATGACATCACTTCCAGGAAGTGATGTATTCACGCGGGTCAAAGGGCGGCCCGGGAGCATGATCACGCTCCTCAAAGGGCTGAATCCCCCCCTTTGGCCCGATTCAGCCTGAAACTGGCCTCTTGCAGGGCATGGGAGCACACCGCAGTGGGGCGCAGGGTGCACCACACTGCCTGCGGTTGCGCCCTGGGGGTGTGCCCCCCACTGGCCAGGTAAGTGGGGGCAGGGGGAAGGAGGAGGTGGGAGCAGGGGATCCCCCACCCCCGGCGGGGGAATGGCAAGCCTACATCACACCTTGCTGGGTGACTTTTGACCAGTCATATATGGTGAGGATAAATATAGGGGAAGAGAGCAATATAAGCGGCTTTCGATATCCATTGGGGAGAAAAACAAGGTACAAATGAATTAATTAAGAATAACTAGCTTTATCTTCTACACAAAATAGCCTGCTGCTTAGGTTCCTCTTTCCTGTTCTCCGATTATTGTATTTTGTTGCTCATGTCTCAGTTTTAAGTCTTCTAATTGATTTCCCACCCCCATAAGCAATATTTTTCAGCCTCTTTTTCCAAAAAATATTTTAGAGCAACAGAAGTTTGCATTTACTCAAGAATAACTAGCTTTATCTTCTACACAAAATAGCCTGCTGCTTAGGTTCCTCTTTCCTGTTCTCTGATTGTTGTATTTTGTTGCTTGTGTCTCAGTTTTAAGTCTTCTAATTGATTTCGCCCCCCCATAAGCAATATTTTTCAGCCTCTTTTTCCAAAAAATATTTTAGAGCAACAGAAGTTTGCATTTACTCAATGCAAAACAGATAGGAATTGTATAACTTAGCAAATGACTGACACAGTGGAGTTGCTTTTATGAAGATGAAGATGCATTCACCTGTTGGAGTTGTGCTTTTGAGATGCGAATGACAGGGGGAAACTTGTTTCCACTGGGAATGACAGGAAGTTGCCTACGGGCAGCTGACCAGGAAGAGGAAGAGTGGCTCTCTGTTGACTGGCTCCTTGGAAAGCCAGCCTCTTTCTTAGGGTCCAGGTGAGTGGTGAGATGAGTTATAGGGCTCAGGGTACGGAGGATGGAGCTTGAAATTCTTGGGGTGGAGAAATGCAGCATGTGAGGAGAGTAGAGCTGCGAGAACAACAACATGCCAAGGAAAGGAAAAACGATGCAAATATTACATTAAGAACACTTAAGTTTGGTTGCTGTATATAGTAGTTTTATAGTTCACTTCTGTTGGTATTCTAAAAAGTAAACTCTGGCAATGTTAAATATTTGTAGGCAGAAAAACAGGTAATTAATGTCATTATCCCTTCTTGATGTAACTCCCACATTTCATTTGATCCTTCTGCAAGTGCAAATTCAGAATGGTTACAAAAAAACTGTTTGCAGTAGCATTTGCTAGGAAAAATAACTGCCATATTGTCATAACTAGCACAGTCACAGAATGGTGTGATTTACCTGTATGGTACAGAATTGTTAAAATATTTGAAATATGAATTACAAACACCAGTATAAAGTTTAATTAGAAACACATAAATCATATTAGTTGTTCCCTATTTTGAATTTTATATTCTTGACCTGGCTATATAAGATTTATGGGCAAAGGAATTACAACTCCTAATATAATACATTGCCCTGACTTTATTTTATGCTGTTCTGGGGCAGAATTCTAAGGAATTCAGTCCATGTTATTTTCAATTTTATCTCAGCATTCATTGTGTGCTAGGTCATGAATGCTTAATTTGTGTATTTGTGTGCTACTGTGATATTTTTATACCACTGAAGAAGATCTTTGGGCCAAAACATATCTGGTTTTATTGGTTCTGTACATATGGCAATGAGTTGTACTACTATACCTGTATATTAGTGATTTTATTTATATACAATGTTTTAATACATATATGCAGAACCATATGATGTTTTAATATAATTTATGTAATTATAATTAAACTTTATACCAGTGTTCTTAATTCACATTTTTAGTTATTTTTCACCATTTTTTTTATGTTGTTCCAACCTCCTTGGCTACTACCCTTGGCTTGTTGGGTTGTTGTTTTCCTCCTCTTTTTGTATGTTTCTTACTTGTTAAAACACTTCTCAGAAAAATGGACTGGGAATTTCAAAATCATTGCATGATATAAAGAAGTTACACTGAATGACACAATTTGGGGATTAGGAATTCCATATATGCATATATTAAATCTGCAATGAAAAGATTGTATCAGATATAAACACTACAGCAATATCTATATAAATGCTAACTGTGAACATTTATACTTCATTTTGTTCCACACAAAGTTGGTGTTTATTAATAATAATATTAATAAACACCCAAATCAATAACTTCATGTGGAATAAAATGATGTACAAGTGCTCAGGGTTAGTTTTTCCATATTAAATGCTCTCTTCAAATAAGTCCAATGAAATTCAAACTAGAAGTTCAATCCTAAACAGAATCACACTTTTATAGGTCGATTAAAGTCATATAATTTTTTTTACAGTTTAAGACAACTTATTAAAACTATACTTGTTGGAATTCTTAGGTAAAACATCTATCTTTATTTTATACATAGATTGTAAAAAACAAGAGAAAAATATCTTTATATTTTGCTGAAGTTGTTATAATCAAGCAGACTGTTGACTTGTGTTACATGGTGCTTTTCAGCAGGTTCTGTATATTTTGACCATGGCGATTCTGAATCCAAGTGATTCCACCTTTGTTACCACAGCAGAATTTCATATTCTCAAGATGACACCAGAATACATCAGAATAAAAATACATACATAATTTAGTTTCTTTAAGATCTAGGAAAATAATTTCTATCTAAGTGTAGGTTTTATGGCTACAGGAGTTTGTTTCCATAGCCTTCCAACATATGGAATAACTCATTAAACAATAATGAAGTATAGTTAGTGAGGAGCATCACACTTTCAATGAAGTAAAAATACCATTTACTAATTACATGTTGAAAAATCATTTACATATTGAAAAAGAACGTAGGTGTTGGCAAACATACATCAGCGATATGAAGCAAATCAAAATAAGTAAAAAGACAATTATGAAATGAACAATGGTTTCTCATTTGTATTTACAGAAGGGTTAGCATATTGGAGAAATCTGTACAAAACTTACTCAACAACTTTAGCCTTCTTCATTCTCCTCATCACTAACAGCAAAATTGTTCCATTTATTTCTGCATTTGTTCGTACTGAAACATCTGGGGAAAATACCTGTACCAGCTAAGTCACCATATCACACTGGCATCTTCTAATTAAAAACATCTGTTCAAGCAGTATCGTTCCAACTCACCATCTTGAGCTTCAATGCATGCTGATTCAGTCAATAGCAGAACCAAAATACGGGCAAGGCATCTACAGCCTTTTTTCTGCTAAAAGCAAATACGCTCCATATCAGAAATGATCTTGATTCAATGCTGCTTTTCAAATACAAGGCTAACCATGTCCCCTTTTTAACCTTTTTATTAAGGGCAGATGAAGTTAAAGGCAGAGATTTCAGTTCTAGTGCTGTATACACTTTTTGATTTCTAGTTACAGTTAGCCATACATCACATTGTATCTTAGATATACTGGGAAACATCCTACCATCTGTGTGCAGAAGGTACACAGAATTTTCCCACATACCCCTCCACTGCTGCAGCTCCCTCTGACCATTGGAAAGATTACTTCCAGGATTGCAGGAGTCACACACTGGAACACCCATGAAAGTGGTAAGGCTGGAGCCAGGAGAAACAAGGGAATGTAACTGCTCCCTCCCCTCAGAGGAGCTACTCATGCAGAACAGGAAGCAGGAGCAATTCCTACTGCTTGTTCCACATCATTCTAGCCCCCAAGCGACACAGATATTCTCTACTAGGGCCCCGAGACCAATCCCTCTATAGGTCAGAAACAGCAGCTGCCAAACACAGGAGAATTATACCTTCTGTACATGAGGTGGTAGATTACTACTTAAAGGTAAAGGTAATCCCCTGTGCTAGCACCGAGTCATTACTGATCTATGGGGGGGGGGGGGAAATGTTGTATCACGACGTTTTCTTGGCAGACTTTTTGTTACGGGGTGATTTGCCATTGACTGCTCTTTATTTCTACAGCATGCAGAGTCATTAATGATGTTTAGCATACTGGCATTAATCTCCCCAATACAGGAAAGTTTCAGAGATTTGACTCTATCGATTTTCTGGTACCTCAAAAGGATGAAATGGAATTAAAGCCCAGCAAAATAAGTACTGGTTGAAAGTGTGAAACAATGGCTTTATTTTTTATTGTTGATGCCCTGATGGCAATAACTGCTCTTGCTTCACAGTGCCTGTCATCAATGAATGCCCAGTTGCCCCTCAGATAATAAAAAATTAGATATACATCACCATTTATCTAGAACCTTTGCTTCAAAATCATGAAGGTCAATTGGACGACAGTAAGACATGCCTTTTACTATCCACACATAACCCTGGGATCATTGAGTCTGTGGCTAAATTTCTTTGTCGTGCATCGAAGAGGAGAAGAATGGTTTAAGTGATGGGGCAAGGGTTTTTTTTTCTCGTCTTCTTGCTGACTGTGCATATGTATGTCCCTTATGCCCAAAAGCGGCGGCTGCAGACATCACCCACCTTCCTGCCTTCACGGAAAGGATGGGATGGGCAGGAGAGGAGAGGTCATTGCCAAGGGTCAGAGTGGTTCCATCCAGAGAGGGACACGTTGAAAGAGGGACCGGGAACTTGTCTAGGAGAGTACGGGATGGGCAGGACAAGTCGTTGGGAAGGGTCATAGTGGTTCCATCCAGAAAGGGAGAGGTTGAAAGAGGGACCGGGAAAACAGAGTTGCGCTTACCGTAACTACTGTTCATTGACGTCTTCTGGGCAGACACACATGGGGGACTGCGCCTGCACAGGCCTGCCGACTGGATTTTTCTTTTCTAGTCAACGTCCACTAGGGGGAGCATGTACGCACCAATGCGCATGCGCGGCTTTTCCTGCCCGAATGACATTGGGCGACGTCGCCCCCTTTCCCCTCAGTTTCTCCTATGCCGCCAAATGTCTTCTCATAATCTGGAAGAACACAGCGGGGTAGGAGGGAGGGTTGTGTGTCTGCACAGAAGACGTCAATGAACCGTAGTTACGTTAAGTGCAACTCTGTTTTCACTGTCCGTCTTCTGTGCAGCCCCACATGGGAGACTCACAAGCCACTTACCCAGGAGGCGGGCATGTGTTCTCATTGAAAAAGAGACTGGAGTACTGCGTGACCAACAGCAGCCTCTTTCCTCTCCCACACATCTAAAGCATAATGTTTAGCAAACGTGTCAGCAGACGACCACGTTGCAGCCCTGCAGATGTCTTGCAAGGGCACTCCCCTAAGGAAGGCCGCAGAGGCAGCTTGCGCTCTAGTGGAATGAGCTTTTACTTCCAAAGGGCAAGGTAACTTAGCATGCGAGTAGCAAGCCCTAACAGCTTGAGTAACCCAGCGAGAAATTGATTGAGCTGTAGCAGCTTTTCCCTTCCTGGGCCCATAATAGCACACAGTTGTTTGGCACATCTAAACTGTGAGGTACGTTGAAGGTAAAATAAAATAGACCTTCTCACATCCAAGGAATGTAAGGCCCTTTCAGAGTTATCAGAAGGGTCAGGAAAAAAGATAGGCAGGACAATGTCTTGTGAGGTATGAAATTGAGTGGAGACTCTGGGTCTAAAACGAAGGTCAGGTCTCAGCACCACTTTATTCTGATGGACCTTCAAAAAGGGAGGATCCCACCTAAGGGCCGCCAACTCGCTAACTCTGCGGGCAGATGTAATGGCAATCAAGAAAGCCACTTTACAGAACAACCATTTTAATTCACAAGTAGCCAGCGGCTCGAAGGGCGATTTCATAAGCCCTGCTAACACTACTTGCAACGACCATTGAGGAACAATTTCCTTGACTTGTGGAAACATGTTATACAACCCTTTTAAAAAAGATTTCGACAGGCTGTGAGAGAAAACTGTTTTCCCATCTATCTTAGGCTGGAAGGCTGAAATGGCTGCCAAATAAACTTTAATAGAGGAATTAGAGAGTCCCCCGTCCTTTAGAGACAGGAGGAACTCAAACACAGGTGATAGATGGCAATCCCAAATGTTCACTCCTTTAATGTATTGTCGAAGGCTTTCACGGCTGGAGAACGATGGTTGTTGTGGGTTTTCCGGGCTGTATTGCCGTGGTCTTGGCATTGTAGTTCCTGGCGTTTCGCCAGCAGCTGTGGCTGGCATCTTCAGAGGTGTAGCACCAAAAGACAGAGATCTCTCAGTGTCACAGTGTGGAAAAGATGTAGGTCATTTGTATCTACTCAGGAGGGGTGGGGTTGAGCTGAGTCATCCTGTAAGAGTTTCCCAGGGTGTGGAATGCTAATGGCGGGAGGCTTCACTGTATCCTGAGGAGGTTCTTTTGCATATGGATTGGTACTTGATGTGCTAATCTTCTCTGCAGGGCTATTGTCGGGGATAGAATGTTTTGTTAGCCTGGTGTTTTTCAGAACTGGAAACCATGCTCTGTTCATTCTTAAGGTTTCTTCTTTCCTGTTGAAGTTTTGCTTATGCTTGTGAATTTCAATGGCTTCCCTGTGCAGTCTGACAAAGTAGTTGGAAGTGTTGTCCAGTATTTTGGTGTCCTGGAATAAGATACTGTGCCCTGTTTGAGTTAGGCTATGTTCAGCCACTGCTGATTTTTCAGGTTGTCCAAGTCTGCAGTGTCTTTCATGTTCTTTTATTCTTGTCTGGATGCTACGCTTTGTGGTCCCGATGTAAACTTGTCCACAGCTGCAGAGTATACGGTATACTCCTGCAGAGGTGAGGGGGTCTCTACTGTCTTTTGCTGATCGTAGCATCTGTTGTATTTTTCGGGTGGGTCTGAATACTGCTTGAAGGTTATGCTTTTTCATAAGCTTTCCCATCTGATCAGTAATTCCTTTGATATATGGCAAAAACACTTTTCCTGTAGGAGACTGTTTTTCCTTGGTTGGTTGATTCATCCTGGGTTTGATTGCTCTTCGGATTTCATTTCTGGAGTAGCCATTTGCCTGAAGTGCGTGGTTTAGATGATTCATTTCCTCATTGAGAAAGTGCGGCTCACATATCCGTCTTGCACGATCCACTAATGTTTTCATTATGCCTCTTTTCTGTCGGGGGTGGTGATTGGAGCTCTAGAATCAGCTCTAGAATCAGCACCCCACAAACCTAGTGTATGGTTCCGGTTTGTGGATGATACATTTATCATTTGGAGCCATGGGGAGGAAGAATTGATGGGGTTTTTGAATCATCTCAACAGCATCCACCTGAACATACAATTCACAATGGAGAAAGAAATCGAGGGAAAACTCCCATTCCTGGATACCTTGGTCATCCGCAAAGCAAACTTTCAGTTAGGTCACAAGGTCTACAGGAAACCAACTCACACTGATCGGTACTTACACAAAAACTCCAATCACCACCCCTGACAGAAAAGAGGCATAATGAAAACATTAGTGGATCGTGCAAGACGGATATGTGAGCCGCACTTTCTCAATGAGGAAATTACTCATCTAAACCACGCACTTCAGGCAAATGGCTACTCCAGAAATGAAATCCGAAGAGCAATCAAACCCAGGATGAATCAAACAACCAAGGAAAAACAGTCTCCTGCAGGAAAAGTGTTTTTGCCATATATCAAAGGAATTACTGATCAGATGGGAAAGCTTATGAAAAAGCATAACCTTCAAGCAGTATTCAGACCCACCCGAAAAATACAACATGCTACGATCAGCAAAAGACAGTAGAGACCCCCTCACCTCTGCAGGAGTATACCGTATACCCTGCAGCTGTGGACAAGTTTACATCGGGACCACAAAGCGTAGCATCCAGACAAGAATAAAAGAACATGAAAGACACTGCAGACTTGGACAACCTGAAAAATCAGCAGTGGCTGAACATAGCCTAATGCAAACAGGGCACAGTATCCTATTCCAGGACACCAAAATACTGGACAACACTTCCAACTACTTTGTCAGACTGCACAGGGAAGCCATTGAAATTCACAAGCATAAGCAAAACTTCAACAGGAAAGAAGAAACCTTAAGAATGAACAGAGCATGGTTTCCAGTTCTGAAAAACACCAGGCTAACAAAACATTCTATCCCCGACAATAGCCCTGCAGAGAAGATTAGCACATCAAGTACCAATCCATATGCAAAAGAACCTCCTCAGGATACAGTGAAGCCTCCCGCCATTAGCATTCCACACCCTGGGAAACTCTTACAGGATGACTCAGCTCAACCCCACCCCTCCTGAGTAGATACAAATGACCTACATCTTTTCCACACTGTGACACTGAGAGATCTCTGTCTTTTGGTGCTACACCTCTGAAGATGCCAGCCACAGCTGCTGGCGAAACGTCAGGAACTACAATGCCAAGACCACGGCAATACAGCCCGGAAAACCCACAACAACCATCGTTCACTCCTTTGTCATTAGCCCAGGCTTCAAAACGCTTCAATTTAGCAGAGTATGACCTGCGAGTAGTGTCCCTACGTGCATTCAGCAAAATCTCAGCTACTCTGTCAAACATCCCTTCCGACCCAGAATGTGTCAAGCAGTGAGGTTCAGTTTGGGTAGGTTGTGATACCAAACCCCTTTGTCGGACAGAAGGTCCGGGTTCAGAGCGAACCGATAATATGACCCCTGTGAAAGCTGCATGACATGTTGGAACCAAGCCTGTCTGGGCCAAAAGGGCGCTACTAGAATTATGTGAGGCCCATCCCTCTGAATTTTGCTGATGATTCGAGACAACAGCGGGAACGGAGGGAAGGCATAAAACAGGTGCCCTGTCCAGCGTATCTGGAACGCGTCCCCGAGGGAGTGGTGACCTAGACCTCCCCTGGAGCAAAATCGCAGGGCCCTCTTGTTGTCCTCCGATGCAAAGAGGTCTATGTCTGGGTACCCCCAGTCCAATAAGATGGCGTTCAGGTAGCTGTCTGCTATGGTCCATTCGTAACTGTCGGAACGCATACGACTCAGTTTGTCCGCAATGACGTTGGTGGTGCCAGGAAAATGGACCGCATGAATGAATACACTTCTGTCCATGGCCCATTCCCAAATCCGAACGGCCTCATCGCAGAGGGCCTTGGAGGTAGTGCCCCCTTGCTTGTTCAGGTAGAACATCATGGTGCAATTGTCCGTGAGTACCTGAACGGACTTCTGCTGCAGCGTGTCTGCAAATGCGATAAGGGCATAACGGACCGCTCTCAATTCTAGCAGGTTAATGTGATCTTCCCTTTCCTGCTCTGACCAAACCCCATGTGCCCTAAGGGCTCCACACTGGGCTCCCCATCCTATCATGGAGGCATCAGTCGAGATTGTGATCTAGGTTTGGATGAACTCAAATGCAATACCCCCAAGGAGATTAGTCTCATTAAGCCACCATCGTAAGGCACGGAGAATCCCTCTAGGAATGGAATATCTCTTGTTCTGGGATTCATGTTCAAAATCATGAACAGATAGGAACCACAGCTGGAGAGGTCGCATGTGCAACCGGGCCATAGGGGTAAATGCCATAGAAGAGGCCATAAGGCCTAGCAGTCTCTGGATAGCCGTTACCGACTGGAACCTACATCTCGAAAAGAGATTCACCATTCTGCCAATCTTTAGTGCACGTTCCCTGGGCAGAAAACCTCTATTTACATCGCCATCCAGCTCCATACCGATAAACAGTATTCTCCTGGACGGGGTAAGGTTAGATTTTTTGAGGTTAACCAAAAGCCCTAACCGGGCGCAGGTAAGCATCACCTGATTAATTTGGGCCAGGAGTGCATCAGCACACTGTGCTGCCAAAAGCCAATCATCAAGGTAGGGATAGATGGTACAACCTTGTTTCCTCAAGTATGCCACTACAACAGCCATACATTTAGAAAAAACCCGGGGGGCTGTTGACAATCCAAAAGGGAGTACCTGATAATGGTAGGCCTTACTGTTACAAAGGAACCTAAGGTATTTCCTATGACTAGGGTGGATGGCAATGTGGAAGTATGCGTCCCTGAGATCCAGGACAGCGAACCACATGTCCTCAGGCATTAACTGTAGGACTGTATTTAAGGTAAGCATTCTGAACCGTTTAACGAGAACAAATTTATTCAATTCTCTCAGGTCCAAAATGGGTCGTACGCCTCTATCCTTCTTGTCTGCAAGGAACATCCTAGAGTAAAAACCCAAGAGGTACTCCCTGAGGGAGTACCTCCTGTATGGCTCCCTTCTGCAGAAGTGTTACAACCTCAGCCTGCAACTTATCAGAAGAGGATTGTACTGAGTGGTCAGGAAGAGACAACACTGGGTAAACATCAAACTGAATTTTATAACCAACTGTAACAATGTTAAGCACCCAACTATCAGTGGTAATTTCTGCCCATGCTGAGGCAAACTGAGCCAGTCTGTTACCGAACACGACAAATTGTTTAAATTCTAGTCAGAACTGTTTAGGTTGAGTTGCTGACTCTTTGGCATTGTGGGCTTGTTGACCGCGACGTGGGCGGTAGCTAGGCCTCTGACGCTGAAAGGAGCTCGCAGGCGGCTGGAATTGCCTGTAGGACCCATAACGAGGATACGGCTGAAACCTTTGCTGCTGGCCACAATAGCTTTGAGATGAGCGATATTGATACCGATTGTCGGTGAACTGCCTGGACGGGAGAATGCCGTAGGAGCGAGCCGTCAGTCGGTCTTTACGCTTTTGCGAAAGGTATTCATCCGTTCTGGATGAGAATAGAGATTGACCCTCGAAAGGAAGATTCTCTACTTTGTTTCGTGTCTGGACAGGCAGTGCAGTTGTGCGAAGCCACGAGTGTCTGTGAAACACGATGGATGATGCCAATGTTGTCGTGACAGCCGTAAAGCCTCATCAAATATCACTTTAGCCAATACCTTCTGATCAGCAGGAAGCTTTTCCATGAAGGCCGCCATGCGATTTCATAGGAAAATCTGATAGGCTCCCATGATCGCCGAGTAATTGGAGATTTTCAGTGTCAGGGCAGCAGATGAATATAACTTCTTGCCCAACGAGTCCAGCTTCCTGCTTTCTTTGTCAATGGGTACGGCATGGGACCCTTGGCGCTGACGGGTCTGCATCTCCTCAGTAATGTGGGAACAAGGCGGTGGATGTGCAAAGAGATACATACAGACGTCATCTCGAGTTTTATATAGAGCTTCCAGCTTTCGAGACGTCGGGTAAACCGATGCTGGTTTTTCACAGATCGTGTTGATGATTTCCACTAATCCTTCTGTGAATGGGAATGCAATGGTCTGCGGATTCCCAGATTGGATATACTGCAGAATTTTATCTTTCGGCTTCGGATCCACAGCCAAAATTTCAATGTCCAAGGAACGGGCCATACGGACCATCTGCTCTGTGTAGAGCCGGTAATCTTCCGTAGGAGAAATACGACCAGTCCCAATAATGATGTCCTCAGGTGACGGGTCAGACGAAGGGCTAGGACTCGGATGTTGGTAAGGCCCAGGCCACCGGTAGGGAGAGCCATAGCAGGAGAAATCACTCCGAACGTCACCCCAATACTCTCTGTCAAGAGGCGGGGAATAGGATCGGTGAGACCTTGCATAAATGGAGCCTTCTCTCTCAAAACCTCTCCTTGGTGAGTAATAGGGTATACCCTCTCTCCCAGCAAAATCACCAGCAGACCATGCATGGGACGCAAGAGGTGGAGCGTCAGGTAGGTCACCGTCATCACCAGAAGAATAGCATGATGGAGGAGACAGGTGCGGAGAAGGAGTCTTGGGCTTCTCCCAGAGCACCTCATCAGTTTGGACCGAAGTCAATTGTCTGTGCTTCGACTTCTTCTTAGCCTTCTTCTCACCCTGGGAGGGTAAGACACAGTCGGAGCCTCGACTCTGGGTCACCGGATCCGGTGTTGCTAGATGGGATAACGGATCCGAAGTCTTAGGTTCCGTTCTGACTCCAGCCTTCGAACCGAGGGTAAGGCGAGTCGACTCCATAGACTTCTGAACCAACGGCGTCGGGCCCGGTGTCGGATCTGATGACTTTGGAACCGATACGGCCAGGATGTTTGGATCCGATGAAGTCCTCTGCACCTTCGGAGTCGACGTAGACGGCGGTTCCGACCTCGAGGGAGACTTGGAGCGGTATCGCCGCTTCCGAGTCGGATCCGAGTGCGGAGGTTTCGCGCAATTCGAAGCGGAGCCCGAGGCGTCTTTCGGATCCAAGGTCGGAGTTGGAGTTCGTCGGAACTGATCCGAAGAACGGGAGCAAGGGGTGGAAATGGAGCTACAGACAGACTGTATGGCCGAGGGAGCTTCAACTGTCCCGCTTACTGGTGGCGGTCCTTTTTGAGGGGTATCCGGGGCTCCCGATGCCCTCATAGCCTCCTCCAGAGTAGGGCATTCAATCTATTCGCCCTCTCAGCCCTGGTCTTGGGCGTAAATCGCTGACAATGCTCACATTTTTCAACGATGTGTCCTTCACCCAAGCACTCGAGGCAAACGGAATGGCCATCTGTTCTTGTCATCTTCGTAGAACAAGTTGAACAGCGTTTAAATAAAGCTTTCTCAGCCATCTCTGAAGAAAATGAACAATCTCCTCACAAAATGGCGTTTCTCACAGCGGACAGCTAGATCTTTACCGGTCGGCGGCAAAGAAGAAACTGAGGGGAAAGGGGGCGACGTCGCCCAATGTCATTCGGGCAGGAAAAGCCGCGCAGGCGCATTGGTGCGTACGTGCGCCCCCTAGTGGACGTTGACTAGAAAAGAAAAATCCAGTCGGCAGGCCTGCGCAGGCGCAGTCCCCCATGTGGGGCTGCACAGAAGACGGACAGTGAACTTGTCTGGGAGAGGATGGGATGGGCAGGACAAGTCGTTAGGAAGGGTCGTAGTGGTTCCATCCAGAGAGGGACAGTTTGAAAGAGGGACCGGGAACTTGTCAGGGAGACGAGGACAAAAGGTCAACATGTCCACCAGGTCCGGGTGCAGACATGCGTGGCGGGGACAGAGGAGGTCTCCCAGGTGGGAGAACACCCACTCGCTCTGCATGCTGGTGGGAGGGCAGGACAGGATGTTGGTTGCTTCAATGGACAGGTCTGACCAGACGGCAGATTTACTCATGCAATACTCTAACGGGTTGGACTGGGGGGGCTCGGGGGGTCCGCAAGGTACTCTCACACCATGGCCCCCGCCGAGTCCTCCACAGCAAGAGACGCAGCCACTGTGCTACGGCCAACCACACAGCCCACCGACGAGGCCCAGAGATTGAGTGGGCCTGTTTGGGTGGGTCTCTCCTGCCATGGCTCTCTTCCCACCTCTTCCCCCCTCCTTCTCCGCCGCCTGCCTTTCACCCCTGCTCGGTTCCCTCCATCCTGCCTTCTCTGCCTGGAAACAGAGCTCCGCTTTGTGGAGCTCCTTTTTCCAGCGCTCCTTCGTGCACCCCCGCATGGCAATGCTGCTCTTGATATGGGGGTCACAGAGGGAGGCCATTTGGTATGGAACCTCGTGGCGCAGAGGATGCAAGCGCTCAGCCACGCATGCCTGCATCCTCCTCACAAAGTTCCTGACCCTGGGGAGCAGCTCTTGCTCGTGCTCGAGCTACTTGGCCAGGAACTGGTCAAACCCATGGATCAGAGGGATAACCTGACCCAGGCTGGCCTCGTACAAGCATAAGAGCTTGGTGGCCTCCTTAAAGGGTTTCAACAACCAGCACATCTTGGCAAGGACCCTCCATTCCACAAAGTTCCCTTGTCCCTGCTGTCCCTCGGCTTGCTCTCTAGCCCAAGAACATCCCTCATGACCAGATGCAGCTTGTGCACTATGCACACCAGGCCCGGGAGGGATGCCTCTTCAGGGCTGCCAACATATTGCTTCCCGTGTCTGTCACCATGAAGCCACGGACAAACCCTTTCCCCTCCCCCAGCCGTCCACTCCCTCAGAGCTGCCTTTATCGTGGTGGCAATGTTCTTCCCAGTATGAACATTGTCCATCCCCCGGGCCTGGAGAAGAACTACCTTGTAGCCCAGCATCAAGCATGGCACCTGTTTTCAGGTGCCAGTTCTTGGCCTGGGGCAGCATAGGTCCTCTGGTTGCTACCAGTGGGTGGTGATGTCAAGGTAGCCATGATGGCAGCCGCTCCAGAGTTCTGCCGTGAAGTTCTAGCCCAGCAGCCCCATAAACCTGACCAGATCAGGCACTGATAATAATCAGTGTGAGCCCTCAAGTCTTGGGATTGTTTGAATTCTGGTGGCTCTTCCATGTAAACGCCTATATCATTGTGCAGAAAAGCTGTTTTTATGTCTACATGCTTCACGTGCATCTTTTACTCTGCAGTTATACTCACCCTTATTGAAGTGTGCCTCACCACTGGTGCAAAGGTCTCATCGTAGTCTTCACCATATTTCTGAGTGTAGCCTTTGGCAACCAATCTCACCTTGTATCTTTGCACTTTGCCTTCTGCATTGCGTTTGGTCTTGAAAATCCACTTGCATCCAACTGTTCTCTTCCCTGGAGGGAATTCTTCAAAGGTCCATGTCTGATTTTTGATGAGAGATTCAATCTCTTCCTCTGCAGCCCTTCTCCACTTCTCTGCTTCTCTGGCAGGCATTTTGTTATGTCTTCCATGTGGAGGGTTCAGGCACAACTTCTATCTTTGCCAGACAGGAAAGTCTTTTCAGTGGTATGTTTTGGTTTACTCTCTCTGATTGCCTGATTCTTGGCTCTTCAGCCCCTTCTGGCTCTGTGGCCCTTTCTGGCTCTGCAGGTTCCACTGCTGTGTCATGTGTGCAGTCCATGATGGGTAGTTGTACTGCTCTTTGTTGCTGTTTTTCGTTTTCTCCTGTTGGTGCACTTTCACCAATGTCTGCTACCTTCCTTTCATTAACATAGACAATGTGGCAGATTTTTATAGTTTCAGTCTTTGAGTTAAGGATTCGGTATCCTTTACATCCTTGTGCATACCCCACAATTCCTTCCTCTGCTCGGAGATCCACCTTAGATTTTTTTTCTTTAGGAACGTAACTGTAGGCTTTTGATCCAAAAACCTTCAGGTGATTCACACTTGGTTTGTACCCATACCATAGTTCATATGGGGTACTGCTTGCACCTTTGGTGGGCAGTCTATTTTGCAGGTAGGTAGCAGTGTTAATTGCTTCTCCTCAGAATTTCTCAGGTAGCCCTGGTTCAAGGAGCATGCACCTACTCATTGCAGTAGACAGCAATTCTTTCTCTCTGCTACTCCGTTCTGCTCTGGCGTGTATGGCACTGTGACTTGATGCTGAATCCCCTGCTCAGTCATGTAATTTTTCATTTCATGTCCTACATATTCACCTCCATTGTCAGTGCGGAGTGCCAATGGTCCTCTCTGGAATCTGTTACTGACCACTGCTACATAAGCTTTACATTTTTCCAGCACTTGATTTTTCTCCCTGATCATGTATGTTACAGTGTACTTGGAGAATGCATCAATGAAGGTGAGAATATATTTGTTGCTACTTGGTGTTGCTATTCTCATTGGACCACATAGGTCACTGTGTGTTAAATCTAATGGCTGCCTTGCCTCATTTTCCTCAGCTCCTTTCCCATTAAATCTGGGTCTGATTGCTTTGTTTTTAATGCAGCATATATATTTTTCTTCAAAAACACACTTTGTAAATTGCATGCCTTTCATCAAATTATTGCTTTGAAGTTGGCTGATTGCATTTACATCTGGATGCCCAAACTGCCTGTGCTAGATTAATGAGTAATTCTTATGTTTACAGGTCTCCTTTGCATCTGCAAAGTCAACTACTTGTTGGCACATTTCCAGGGCATACAGACTGTTCCTCTTCTTAGCTACAGCTATTATTTCTCTGTCCTCCTTAATGAGACATTGCTTCCCAAAAGATACTTTTATGTTTTTCTCTGCAAGCACACTTACAGAATGCAGGCTAGTTTCCAAAGTTGGCACATAGAAGCACTTTGTTAGCAAGATTCCCCGGGTCTGTTCGTTTGGAAGTTTGCATCTTAATGTTCCAGACCCTATGCTTGCTATTTCTACCTATCTACCATCTGCTACACACAACACTTTCCTTTTTTCTTCTTTTAGCATTTCAAAGAAAACTTTATTTCATGTCATGTGAGCTGTACATTCAGAGTCAATATACCAAAATTGCTCTCTAGGTTCTCTTTCTGCTAGCTTAAAGCATTTCCTTGCAGGTTTTGGTTTGTCACATTGGAAATTCCTCCCTGCTCCTTCCTTTCCTTTCTGGGAGGAATCCTTTTGTTTGGAGAGTGCAGTTCTTTTTGAAGTGACTGCCTTTCCCACATTCATGACAAAATGCTTCAGCTTTCTTGCTTAATTTTACAGCACCCATACCACTTTCACAGACCTTCTGTCTGAATTCTGGAATTACATATGTTTATTATACACCTCCAGCATGCTTATGGCTTGACTCAGAGTCAAATCTTTCTTAGCTTCTATTTGAGTTATGAAACTTTCATACTCTGGTTGTAGGATGATCAGCAACAGCACTATCAGATCTTCATCAAGGAGATTTTTCCAGCTGAGCGAAGCTGCTGGACTAAAGCCAGAAAATCATCCAGGTGCTCATGCAAGCTCTGATGCTCTCCCATTCTAATACTGAACAACTTCCTTTGTAAAAACATTCTACTCTTAAGCGACGTATCTACATAAAGTCTTCGAACTTCTTCCCAGATATTTTTTAGCTTTATCAATATGAATCACCCGAAAAATATCCCGGTCCTCCAAACCTTTAAACAGGATCCCTTTGGCTTTGTTGCTGTGCTCATCCTATTTTCTTTGCTTTTCAGGTTCCTCATTTGCCGGTCTTGGATCTTTAATTGCGCCCCAAAATCTTTGTTCCATGAGATAGGTCTGCATGCGGGCCTTCCAGATTACATGGTTTCTTCCGTTCAGCCTTTTTATTACTGCAACTTGCTAAATGCTATTTAATCAGAAATCAATCCACAAACCACTCTCTGCTACCATGTAGAATCTGGTATATCTTAGGAATGATCTTGAGTCTGATTAAGGAGTGAATGAAGAGAGTTTATTCAGGAACTACGACAGAAAGGAGAGAAATAGAATAGATTCTATCTACCTCAGTAAAAAAAAGGGAGGAGGGTCTTCTGGGAAGAAAGAGGAAGAAGGAAGTAGCATAAGAATACCAATCTGGAGATATGCAGGAAGGACAGAAGAGAGGAGGAAAGAAGGATCCCACTCTGCCATCTATCTAACTGTCAGACCCACTGCCCCTTGCAGGTATTTTGTGTCTTCTGCTTTCTCTGTACACAAAACACTGTATTTCCAAAAGCCTCAACTAGGACCAGGGCTTTCTTGGTTCTGGCACCAACCTGGTGGAACTCTCTGAGGAGACCCGAGCCCAGCAGGATTTATCATTCCACTGGGCCTGTAATACAGAGATGCTCCACCAGGCATCTGGGGGGCTGAAGTGGGGGGGCCACCCAACCAGCCTCCTGCCATAAGGGGCGGGTCTTTGCTGCCTTATCAATTGGTCACCCTGCCCCACAGATTTGTTGTTACTGGAGGGTTGGGCAATATGTGCACTGCCGTTTAAATTAATTTTATACTGATGTTTTTATATCTTTGTTACCCTGTTGATTTTATTTTTTTTTGTTATAATCTACTCCAAGCCTGTTTGCAGACCAAGTGGAATATAAATCTAATAAATAAATAAATACAGCCAGTCCCTTTTAGGTAAGATATACTCCCTTCTATTGCACTTTGTCATGGTCTGTATCAAATCTTAAAAGCATGATTTTTTGTTATGGGAATGTATGTATCCTCTCAATCATGCACAACACAAAAACTTGCACACTACCAATAAAACATAGCTTGTTGCTGTATCTGTAACCCAAAGCATGTTTCTTTTTTCTCTTGCCTACAAATCAGGATAGGCTTTATTGGCAAAAGAAGAAACCATAGTTTTTGGTTCTGGCTTAAACTGTGGCTTATTGGAAATGCACACATCTTCAGTTGCTAAGCTATGCACAAGGAGAGAGAAAAGAGGGAGAGCTTCCAAGGCAAGTTCTCATGTCTTGTCAGTAGGTCTGACTGCTGCTCCTTTTAAAGTAAACTAGAATATTTGTTAACCATGGTCAAAACCCAACATTTTCACTTAATGAGGGCCAGAAAGTTAAAATCAGTTTGGTCTGGGAGAAAAATTCATATAAGTCCTAGGAACAGCAATAATCACATGTTGTCAGGAAGAGAGGACAGCCTCCTCACACAATGGACTAAGGACTGGGACCAAATGAGAGAGGGCTGAAACAGTGGAACAAGGAGGAAGAAACTGGCAGTGGGTTGAAAATGCAGGAACTGAGAAATGGAGGAAGCATAAGAAAAGAGCTGACACATCTTATCCAACTGTAAACTTTCTCGGATAACTTTAGCATAACTGCAATGTATCTACCAATAGGAGTTTGGCTCTGATAATAAATTAGCATTAAAGCAAAGTTAGTTTTATGCAGTTAGATATGCCATTTTATGCAGTTAAATTTGATATTAAATATGCCATTTTCAACTTGTTCAAATTGAACAAGCTGCCCACCCTTTGGCTAGGGAACAAGAATTTGTCCATTATGGATACTGCAAAAGCAAGCTTTACTTTTTCATGAATTTTAAAGCCTATCACTGCCCTTGGAATTTTTGTTGTACATATATCTTAACAAATTTTTATTGCTCATTACTTCATTATTAGTGTGTATTTTAATTAAATCCAATTTTCAGAACTGCAGACATAATTGAAACACAAAATAAATCCTGGAAAATTGATGTTGCAAAGGTTTCTTAATTACTATCTTCTTTAAGAATTAATCCATTTGAAAGCAGGATAACTCTCAGCAGTACTTTGCTTATACGTTAGATATTGACTTTTCAGTTAGTGATTTTTCATATGGCCTGAATATAATAAAGACAAGTAACAACCATCAGCAATTTACTTACTGGAGTAAGAGCCCCTTCTGCTTGGGCCTCCATTAGACTTGTGGGTGTAACAGCAAGAAGTTGGCCTGCAGTTCCAACTGGGAGTTCTAGCTGATTTGCAAATGGCTCAGAAGCTGCAATACCACAGTATTCCACAGCCAGATCCAGCGCTGTCCCTTCTGCTGCATTCTTGCCATAAGCTATAAACTTATCCTCTTGTGGGGACTCCTCAAGGACTTGAAGCACTTCAGGTTCATCATCAGAAGGGCTCCCAGTTGTTTTATGCCCTAAAACTCCATTAGTCCTGAAATCTTGCAGGTCCCGTTCTTTGTCCACTATAACCCATTCCTTAGAGTCAACCTCCTGCTGACAGGAACTCAAATTGACCGCCACATATCCATTGCTAACACCACCATCACCCTGTTCTGGAGAATACCCGGAAGCAGGCTTAGAACCTTCAGGCAGGTATTCTTCATCATAATGCCAAACATGTTCATTGCAAGAAGTAACTGCAGGCAGAGGAGTTTTCTGAGAAGCAGCAGCAGCAGATTCTTTTCCAGCATTCAACCCTCTTTTCTTCTTCTCCATGCTAGGAAAAAGAGACATTTGTAACTAGATTATTATTATTATTATTATTATTATTATTATTATTATTATTATTATTATATCCCGCCCTCCCCGCAAGCGGGCTCAGGGCAGGTTACAACAGAAGATAAAATATACAAGATAAAATCACAATAAATTAACACAGCTTTCTAATAAAACACCTGCTCACCATATAAAAACCATATAACATCTGATGGAGGTGGAGGTGTGGCTTAACCATGTGTGGTCACTCATATATGAGGGGTAGATGGTCAATACCCCCTACAGACATAGAGGAGACCGGGAGAGAGGCTAATTTGGTGGAAACCCTGATGGCCTCAATCATGCGCCTGGAGGAACATCTCCATCTTACAGGCCTGCTTGAAGGAGACAAGACCTTGGTGGGCCAGGGTGTCCTCAGACAGAGAGTTCCACCAGGTTGGAGCCAGGACCGAAAAGGCCCTGGCCCTGGTTGAGGCCAATCGAGCCTCCCTGGGGCCAAGGACCACCAGCAGGTGCTTACCGGCTGATCTCAGCACCCTCTGAGGAGTATATGGGAAGAAACAGTTCCTCAGGTATGCTGGTCCCAGTCCGTTTAGGGCTTTAAAGGTTAATACCAAAACCTTGAACCTGATCCGGAACTCCACGGGAAGCCAGTTTAGCTGCTGCTGAACTGGAGTTACATGTGTCCTGAAAGGCACACCCATCAAGACACGGACAGCAGAGATCTGAACCAGCTGTAATTTCTGGGTCAGACTCAAGAGAAGCCCTGCATAGAGTAAGTTACAGTAATCCAATCTGGAGATGACCATTGTACGGATCACTGTTTCCAGGTCACAGGTCGAGAGATAAGGAGCAAGCTGCCTGGCCTGCCGAATATGGAAAAAAGCAGACCGGACAACTGCCGCAACCTGGTCCTCCTTTGATAAAGAGGAGTCCAGCATCACGCCAAGACTTCTGACCAGCGAAAAGGGAACAAGAGGTGCGCCATCGAAGGCTGGAAGCTGGATCCCCCCCTCCAACATCCCATGACCTAAGTACAGGACCTCGGTCTTCGTGGGATTTAACTTCAGTCTGCTCTGCTTCACCCAACCAGACACGGCATCCAAAGCTTTAATCAGAGCTTCTGGAGCCAAGCCAGGCCAGCTGACCAACAACAGACACAACTGGGTGTCATCAGCATACTGTTGGCAACCCAGTCAAAACTCCGTGCCAGCTGGGCGAGGGGGTGCATATACAGATTGAACAACAATGGGGAGAGAATCGCCCCCTGGGGGACGCCGCATACCAATGGTTGGCGTGCAGACACCCTCTCCCCTAGCGCCACCCTCTGTCCCCGACCACGGAGCAAAGAGACAAGCCACTTTAAGGCAGTCCCTTGTATCCCCACATCAGCAAGGCGGTGGGTCAACAATTCATAGTCAACCATGTCGAATGCTGCCAAAAGATCCAATAACACCAGCAGCAGCGACCCACCTCGATCCAGATGTCTACGGAGATCGCCTATGAGGGCGACCAACACTGTCTCAGTCCCATGGCCCAGGCAGAAGCCAGACTGGAATGCTTATTAGCATTACCTGAACAATGTAATGTAGAAAACAACAGGATACTACAAAATATAGATTTTCAAGTCATTTATTATTTTTAGAAAAAAACTAAATCTATACATATCTGAATCTCTAGCATAATGCATAGAAGTTCTATCCATTATGGAGGAACTTCTCAAATTATCCTATGAAAAAACAGATCGACAGCCTCCTTACCTTTGAACTCTGGGACTGCTTTAACAACTGTTGAAATCAAGAGACCCCAAAAATGGTGAGATCTTTACCAAAGAACAGATCAAGTTAAGTTTCAAACACCGTTATTTTAAACTGAAAGAAATTCAGAACAAAAGGAACTGCTACGTACCAGATTTCCAGAAATTTATCTGTGTCTGGCTTTGACTCCAAGGTCAAACGTTTCTCCAGTTCAAAACTGTGGATTGATCGTAACTTCCGCACCAAGGGAAAATCTCTGTCTTGCTGTGTAGTCTCTGAGCGGACTCGAACTGGAGAACCTAGACTTGGTGCATTAAGCATGCCATTAATTGGTCCATGACTATTTTCCTCTTCTGTAGCAGCCTGTAATAATACAGTACACATTAACTGTAACCAGATCAGAAGACAGACAAACCAAATATAATGTATACAGGATAATATCCCTTGTAAGACAACACAGATTCAAAAACCAAGTGGAGTCAGACAACAAGTCAGACTGACTCTTCAGTTCAGGCTGATCTACCGCCAAAGATGATCTAAGCATTACAAGACAATCAGTTTTCATTTGTGGCTAATATGAAATCTTTTGTAAATGTGATACCTCTGGCTTTTATTTACTTTTAATCCAAATCGAAGTTTAGCCCTAAAGGACTGCCTTTTTCATGGATATATATACATTGCATGCTACTATCCAGCATTTAGAACTTCGAGTACATTATCATGTTTCCAGACATCATGCCTAGGGCTGATCCTACGGGGAAACAATACTGTCTACCCTTACATATACAAGGAAATGCATGTCTTATCAGCAAAAGTGCCACCCTACTTGTGACTAGTATAAGTAATGGGAGAATGAAAACAAGCTGCATTCATGCCCATCATGCAAAACCATAGGTTTGTTGTGATGGCTGGGTATTACCACAAGCTACACCAATCAGGAGAAAAACTGCAATAAAGCAATGAAATATGTGATAGAGGTTTAAAAATTATGAATAATGTGGACAAAAGAGGGGAATTATTCTCCTCCTGAAAATATATGCTCTGGGTCAGCCAATGAAACTATTTAGCAGTAGGCTGAAGTCACACAAAAGAAAACATTTCTTAATGTAATGCATGATTAACTTAGGGAATTCATTGAAACAGAACAGAATTTGGTACTGTCTGTTACCATAGATGTTTCCAGAAAGAATTAAATGTATCCTTTCTTTAATTTGACTATCATTTGCTATTATCATGGCTAAAAATGGAACCTCCATGTTAAAAGCAGAAAGCCAGAGCTGGAGAGGATGTCTCCATCATAGTTTATCACAGGAATCTAACTGGCCAGTGCTGGGAAGTACGGAGCTTTGTTTTGATTCAGCAAGGAAAAAAAGGCTTATATAGAGGAAGGAACAACTGGATATTATAGTTCTATCAGCTACATCACTTACTTTATGGACTCCCAGTTTTGTCTTATTCCTGTTTGCATCCATCTCCTCCCACACATCCTTTTCCTGAGGATGAAGATGTCCAGGAGACTCTGGTAACTTCTCTGGAGAGATTCCAATAGGGATACCATTCTCACCATCACTGAGCTGCTCATCTGGAAACACTTCATCTGTGTTTTCTCGCAACAAATCTCCTGGTATTGGAGTAGCATTGGCAATTCTATAAAGAATGAAAATGCATAACTGTATTGAAAGTAATGCTGCAACACTTAACTGACTTATCATTTTTATTAACTGATTAATTATTGATTAACTACTTCCAAGCAGTTGTAAAATGATTGGACAGACTGTGCAGCAGCTCTCTATAATATGCAATGCCACTTGTCTTTGAGAGTCACCTCCCCCTTCTCTCCGCCAGGAAAGCAATGAAAAGTTTAAAAAGATTTGAAATACCCATCAAACTCTTAGCTTATGCTATTCATCAAGACTAAGCTACTAAAGGAACCCTGATCAACTCCTCATTAAACAAATTAAGTTTGTTCACAGATGATGTAGTTATTTACATTAGTGATCCCATTGACTCACTAAGCAATTTGTTAAGAAACATTCAACATTTTAGTTTGGTCTCAGAATTTACTTTTAAGTATTCAAAAACGGAAATTTACCCCAAGCATGTCCCACCATATATTCAAACAGCAATTCTAGATAATTTTCAATTTAAATGAGTAACTAACTGTGCAATCCTAAGTAGAGTTACTCCAGTCTAAAGCCATTGATTTCAATGGAGTAACTTTGCTTAGGATTACACTGTAAATCTTGGCAACACTGGGCATCAATATTCCTATTAATTTAAAGAATTTATTTGAACATAATTATAAACCCTTCAGTAAACAAGTATATAATACTCTAGAAGATTGGGCAAAGTTTCAATTAGTTGTTGTAAATTTTCCGGGCTGTATGGCCGTGGTCTTGGCATTGTAGTTCCTCACATTACGCCAGCAGCTGTGACTGGTATCTTCAGAGGTGTAGCACCAAAAGACAGAGATCTCTCAGTGTCACAGTGTGGAAAAGATGTTAGCAGGTAATTTAGATCTACTCAGGAAGGTGGGTTTGGGCTGAGTCAATATTAAAGCCTTAAACATCAAATTACAATCTTACAAGATATTAACATCATTGAAGCTTTATTGTTGTAAATCTATCAAAGATCCTAGGTGTTTGAAAGGTTGTGGAAATATAGGAACATTCATCCACTGTTGGTGGACATGCCATAAAATATAAGCTTTTTAGAACAAAATTCTCTTCACTATTAAGAATATTACAGGATATTTAATACCAAACTGTCCAGAAACCATCTTGCCTAACCTCTGGAACAACAATCCCATTCCTAAATTGAAAAAGGATCTTATTTCTTTATTGCTAATGGTAGCTAAGACACTGATAGCTCAAAACTGGAAATCAGACAAGATTCCTTCTGTTATAGAAAAAGATACTAAAGGTATGGGACCTTTTAGTATTAGATAAAATTTCAGACCAATTAGCAATCATAGACAATCATAATTATCAATCTTCCTTTACAGAAAAATGCTTTCCTATTTTTGATAATACTATTAATTATGCATATGAAGAAAGTACTTTGCCTAAAAATTGATTTTTCATTTTATTAATAATTAATGGCATAAGTATTCTTTAAAAAAAGCTATAATCAATATTAGACGTATAGATAACTATTATATTGTTCATATGTTTGGTTTAAGAGTTTCTTATATTGTTATTGCTGATAAGGTTATAAATAAACAGTTACTTTAAAAGTTTTTAAAGGCTTTCTTAAAAAGAGAGGAGTTGGTACATACTTGGAAGCAGCATCCTCTGACTTTAAAGCCTTTCCTTCTGATTCTACTTATGGCATCTGACAGATTGTTTAATGATAAGGAAAATAAATTGGGCATATGCTCAGAAGCACTCTTTTGAATTTCATCAGAATTCTGGCTCCATACCATGCGAGGTGCTAGTACATTTAAATTTGATGAAGATACAGCATGTCCCAATTCTTGTGTTTAAGGGATTGGGAACTGACTGTAGCATCTTGTGCCCTTCATATATCCCATCTCTAGTACAAAATCCTGGGTCATTAGTGAAACTTGTATAGTATTAACCATTAATAATACTGGTATGTTGTCACTGAATCATGGTAAAAGATGGTGGGAATATATTTTTCTAGTGGAGAGACTACAAAAGAGGAACTCTACAAGAGCTTGGATCCTGTTCAGTGTGAACACAGTGGTGTTTGGGGAAGCAAACTTCATGACATCTTCTCTCTTTCTATATAGCTTGTTCTAACTCTTGCAATCATGCTGTGCCTCCCACAATCATGCCCCAGGAAAATTATCTGTAATCTGAATTTAAAGCTGAAATGAGGACGTCTGTCATCTGTAGCCAGCAGAATTGGAGGATTACAGGTGCTAGGATTTTAAAGTTTTGAATCTTCAACCAACATATTTAGGAGTAGCCACATAGCTGATGCTAAAGGGAACACCTCAAAATCTGAAGCAGGCCCTCCTAGTCCAAAAAGATGGTAGTGCAATCATCCAGCAGGTGGTGCAATAGGAATGTAATGACTACTGTTCATGTCCCAGATTCATTCTGAAAATCATTACAGATGACTATGTAAATGAAGGCCTACTATCACCGAGGTATCACTATGGACGATCCAATTCTGTTAATATTGTCCTTCAAAGCAGAAATTGAACAATTTTATTCAAATTTATTCATGTTCCATGCTGCAGTATTGATATTGAACAAGAATCCTGACTTAATGCCAATGAGATCGCTAAATCCGTTTGCAGCAAAAGCACTGTAAGAGGAGACCAAAGCAATTTAACTCTAGAAGTATGATCCATTTTTCCCAGGAAAATCTGCAATGTTTATGCTTGTCAACACCTGCTCACGAAGAAAACACATCTTGTTTTCTCATTACTGAAGTAATATGATGGGCAAAGAAAGACCTGCCAAGTTTTCCTTGTTATAAAAGTATTAAAGAAACTGAAACCTTCTCTACAGTTGCAGTTGGCAACCTTGAGAAGAAAACAGACTAGAAAGAGCTTCAAACGCTACATCATTAACTAGGTAACATAAACTGAAATACTCCAACATACCCTATTGCAGCTGGGGTCAGTCGAGTATGCAACTGAGGAGTAGTTGAAGTGGTGGTGGTAGTTAACGATCCATCATTTCCACTCTTTTCCCAGTCAAAGGGATCACTCTCTGTCACTCCAAAGGTCTTCATGCTGTTGTCGAAGACGGACATGAGAAGCTATTAAAAGCAAAGAGAGTTAATAAACCCTCTTCAAGTGAGTAGGGAAATAATCATTGCCACTTGTAGTAGTGATGTGCTCTGTGAAAAGTTCTACCTTGAGGTCTGAAAGGCAGATTGACAGAACACTCATATCAAATACTGCACAGAACTAAATACTATCACTATTCATGCTATAAACAAATAATTGTACCAGTGAATAACTTAGGGCCAAGCTAGAAGTGACAAATTACACTTGATTTATAGCACCTTGGTTTATTATGTGATTGAGTGGAGCGCAAGTGGAGTGCAATTGAACAGGGAGGAATGTACATTTGCCATTCAAGTGTAATTCGTCACTTCGAGCTTGGCCCTTAGCAAGGTGCTATAAACCAAGGCACAATTTCAGTTGCTACATGTCCAGGAAGCAGAAGAACCAGTAGCAGCATCTAAGCAAGTGATCATAGCTCGTGTCAGGAAAATGATCATCATACCTAGTGTTAGGAAATACAAGAACCTCTTGTTGCCATACGAACCAGCCTATCAGTTAAGTTCTACACCACAGCCCTTCTCTGAGTACCCCAAGTTAAATAGGTGGCTGTTCATGAGAATGCCTTTTATGTGGCGGTGCTCTGGTTGCAGAATTCTTTCCCTACACAAATTGGCAGCTGCCCACATTAACATTTTAGATGCCTGGTAAAGTAGTTTCTATATACTGTTTCTCTGAGAAGTATGGCTTTATAATTAGTCATATTGTACTAGATTTATACAGGGCCGGATCAATGGGGGGGGGCAGGCTGGGTAGTCTGCCCCCAGTGCTGCCAAAGAGGGGGCGCCGGGTGCAGCTGCCAGCCCCAGGAGCATGCGGGCAGCAAGACAGGGGGCGTGCTTTCCGCACGCCCCTTGTCCTGGGGAAAGGCGAACGGCGTAGGCAGCCTCCCAGCCACCTGCACTGCCTTTTGCCTGCCTCGGGAGGCTAGGAGGCTGCCTGCGCCGTTCGCCTTTTCCCCCCGCCCCCGCAGCAAGCCAGCCACCCCTTGTCCTGCGGGAAAGGCAAAAGGCAGCACAGGTGGCTGGGAGGCCACCTGCGCTGTTCGCCTTTCCCCAGGACAAGGGGAGCGCAGAAATCCAGCTGCCCCTTGTCCTGCAGGGCAGGAGAATGGTGCGGGCAGCCTCTGAGCCACTCGCACTGCCGCCACCGCCAGCTCCGCGGCGCGCCGGGACAGCCGGCTTGCAGCGGGGGCGGGGGGGCGCCCCAGCGTGATGACGTCATAGGAGTGATGTCATCATGCAGCACCAGGAGCGCGCATGCGCTATGCACGCATGCAACTAGCCCAACTACGGTTGCCCTGGGTGCTGGCAACCATAGATCCGTCCCTGGATTTATATTTGATTTTGTATTGTTTTAATCTTGATTGCAAATCACCTTGACTGCTTTTTAAGTAGAAAAGCAAGGTACAATATTTTAAATAACTCATTCATATAAATCAGGCCTTAACCTCTAATAATATAAAAATTCTTAAGAACAATCAGTCTCTAGTATAAACCTGCCTGAGAAATGAGATAACTTACAGAGGCTCTGCTTTAGGTACCTCCATTGTAAGAGATAAAACGGGGTGGTCACTCAAGAGAAAGTCTCTTCAGTAATGGCACCTCATGTGTGATACGTCCGTCCCCCAAATTTGCTTACCTAATGCTTCTTTAGTTACTAGGCAGCAACTTCTACATTTAGCCAGCCTTTTAGTTATTTTTTTCTGCTAGTGTAAGGCAGGTTTTGTTTTACGATTGGTGATATATACTATTTTTCATAGTACGTTTTAGTATTTTATGATTTTATTGAATTATGACTTTACACATTGTATTTAGGAAACGCCCTGGAAACCTATGGCTGAAAGGCAGGCTACCAATATTATGTATTTTTATAATTAAACAGATAAAGTTCCCACTGAGAACTATAGTAATTCTCTGAGGTTTAAACACAGAAGTGACAAAATGGTTAAACTACTGTGTTTAGCACTAAAATAGCAACTCCCTTCTGTATTCCTGCCAAAGATTAGAAACTTTATTTTTCTAAACTTTATTCTTCATGAGCACCCATTAATCATATCGAAGAAAATTCTGAGTAATTACCCCCTTGACCCAAAGTTTTGCTAGAGGAAATTGAAGAACTCTTCAGCAAAATGAAAACTAGGAAAGTACCTGGTCCAGATTTGATCTCTATTGAGCTGTACCAGTATAACTTTGGTTGGTGGAGCTCCGTTTTGACTCTAGTTTTCTCAGTGATAAATGAAATTGGTATAATTCCAAGTGGCTGGAGACAAGTGATTATAGTCCCTATCTACAACAAAGCATTAGATGACAAATCCTACCAATTATTGTCCAATTAGTCTTTTGTCTTCATTAGAAAAACTTTATGCTTCCTTATTACTAAAAAATTATTAGATTGGATGATTTCTGAAAAGATTCCAGGCCCTGAGCAAGAGGCTTTGTTAATGGAAAGTCTACAATAGATTACTGTTTAGTCTTGTATCACTTAGCTAGAAAATATACACCAACATGCACCTCCAGGCTGCCTTTGATTCAATTCCAAGGGATTCAATTCCAAGGGTATATAGGACAAACTAGAGAAATCATTGATTGATTAAAGACTGCTATTGTTAATAAAGAAAAGTTATAGGGTTCTCCTTCAGCTTCATTGTAGTCTGAAAAGCCAGTTGTCCAATTCTTTCCCTTTACAGAAGGGTGTTCGGCAAAGATGCTTCTTAGCTATTATTATTTAATTTGCATATAAATGATATAGATCCAGAGGAGTTAGCCGTGTTAGTCTGTAGTAGCAAAATTGAAAAGAGTCCAGTAGCACCTTTAAGACTAACCAGCTTTACTGTCGCATAAGCTTTCGTCAGCTTACCAGTTCTCTTTGTCAGATGCGTGGAGGAGAGTAAGAAGAAACTGGTCAGACATATAGGTGGAGAGGGGAGGGGGGAGTAGATGCAATCAGTAGCTTCTGATAATGAAATCAGTTACTTCTGATAATGAGAGAACCATTCATAGTCTCTATTCAATCCAAGCCTGACTGAATCAAATTTACATATGAATTCCAATTCAGCAGCTTCCCGTTGGATTCTGTTTTTGAAAGGTTTCTGTTGAACTACAGTGACCTTTAAGTCCTTGATGGAATGTCCTGGTAGACTGAAGTGTTCTCCCACTGGTTTCTGGATGTTGCCATTTTTAATGTCAGATTTGTGTCCATTTATTCTTTTGCGCAGAGGTTGGCTGGTTTGTCCAATGTACAGAGCAGATGGACATTGTTGGCACATGAGGGCATATATCAGATTGGAGGATGAGCAGCTGTAAGAGCCAGAGACAGTGTAGTTGATGCCATTGGGTCCTGTAATTGTATTCCCTGGGTAGATATGAGGGCAGAGCTGGCAACTGGGTCTGTTGCATGCATCTGACAAAGAGAACTGTGATTCTTGAAAGCTTATGCTACAGTAAAGTTGGTTAGTCTTAAAGGTGCTCCTGGACTCTTTTCGATTATATAAATGATATGGCACATCATCTGAAAAACACTCAATTTTACCCACCAATGTTAGCTGATACCCTGATATTTAGGGTTGCCAGGTCCCCTTACCATCCCAGCAGGAAGCTGGGGACCTGGGGTTTACCGTTCTTGTGTACCCAGCATGCTTCACTCACTCACGCACTCGCATGATAACATCATTTCCAGGTGACATCTTTGCACGGGTGCAGGAGCATGCACGCACTTTGCAACAGACCGATTGGGGGCTCAAACAGGACCAATTTGGCCCGTTTGGGGCCAAAATAAGACTGTCGCAAAGCATGCGTGCGTGCACACTTTCAGGGTGGCACAATGACATCACTCCCAGGAATGGTATCATAGCACCACCCACAGGAGCATGCCTAGGAGAACCATTCCCGCATCCTTCTCCCCTGCCAGTTAGGTGAGTGGTGCCAGGGGGTGGAGGGTGAAAGTGGGGAACCCCCGCCCCCACCAGGGGAATGGGATCCCTAATAATATAAATGTTATATGTAGACAACACACTTTTGCTAGCTAAGACTTCTGTGGGCCTTTTCAGACTATTATAATTCAGAAGGGTTGACAATAAACCAAGGGAAGTCTAAGGTTATGGTATTTTCTAAATCTAGTCATATACAGAAATATAATTGGCAAGTTAATGGGAAACCTGTAAAGCAAGTAACTCGATTTTGTTATTTCGGAGTCTATTTTCAAGCTCATTTGGCTTGGAGGGCCCACCTTAAGAATGCTCATTAATGGGCCTTGATTGCAACGAAGGCTATAATACATTTTTTTTCTATAATAAAGTTGGCCAGTTTGTCCCTGCTGCTATTTCAGTTTTTAATGAATCAGTGCTGTTGGCTTCTCTACGGAGTTCCAATGTGTACTGAGACCTGCAGAGAGACACTAGATTCCCTTTTGCTATTATTTTTGTGGAAGATCACAGGTGTGCCAAACTGTGTGGCTAATGTCTCTCTAGGAGCAGAATTGGGCTTGTGATCTCTTGAAAAGCATGCTTGGGCTCTGGCTAAAAATGTTAGAAGCTAATGTGTGTCTCTTGTTTATTAAAATCTAATTTATATGTCACTCCACGGAGGAAATTAATGGAAATTAGACTTCAATTGTTAGGATTTAATAGTAGTGAGTTAGTGAGAATAGGAAGGTTAGCAGCATACTGTTTGGTGAATGAACGCTTGTATACTTTGGATTTTTTGAGCACAGTGCAGACAGCCCATAGGGTATGCTCTCCTTTATAGCTCAGATTATTCTATCCAAAGGCTTTAACATACTTAGAATTTTTAACTTCCATGATACAGGAGAGCATTTATGCTCACAAGACTAAATTCTATTCCTTCTCACGTAATGCAAGGGCAAATGCAAAAGATTCCATATTCTGGTAGACATTGAGACAGTGCTCCAGGCCAGATAGAAACTTTGGAGCATTGTTTACTGGAATGCAATATGTTTCATGGTACCAGGGATATGTGGATTACTCCTATTTTTTATGATAATGAAGGGTTGACAATACCAGATAAGGTAAAAAAAATTTTTTGAAGATGTGGAGTTAGAAGTTACACTGAATGTTCCCAATTTTGTTGCTTGTGTAATTAAATTTAAAGGATTTTAAGAACAGGAAATGTTATTTTAAAATGACTGTTAGTTGTAGTATTTTGTGTGGCATTGCTCAAGGCCTGTTGGCCAAATGAGCAGTATCATAAAAGTAAAAAGAAATGACAAAATGTAGCCGTGGAAGCCCCTGTTAATCTAAGTATAGTTGGTCGGGCCAGTAGCAGCACAGCCAGAAGGATGAGAGGGAAAGAGTCAGCGAGGGGAGCCCAAAGCTGGCAGGCAGCTAACAGCAAGAGAAGATGCTGCTGAGGCTGCTACTGCCGCCACTGCAGCTGCTAGACACAACCATTCCTTCTCACAGAGAAGACAGACTCCTTCCCCACTCTTTGAGAAGAGATGGCTGCGTCTAGCAGCTGTGGCAGCTGCCTCAGCAGCTCCTTCTGCTGCTGCTAGCCGCTTGTCAATTTCAGGCTCAACACTCTTCGGGCTCCGCTCGCTGACTCTTCCCTCCCATCCTTCTGGCCTTGCTGCTGCTGGCCCAACTACACTTCTCAGGTAAATGTGTGAGAACTCCACACGTGTCAGGCGTCTCATATAGTTTGGCTCTATGGAACAGGTTAAACACTGCACATGTATTTTTATAGTGGAAGAATAGCCATGTTAGTCAAATACTAGCAAGGCATCTGTTGTCCTCAAGACTACAAATGACTTGTTGTGGCTTACACAGACGAGTTAGTTATTTTTTAAAAAGGTATGCACCAAAAGAAACGCAATGGCAAACAAGAACGGAAACAACATAACACCATCTAATTTCCTCTCCAAATCTTTGCAAAACTTCCCAGTAAAAACACGGTATTATTCTATCTGATCAGTTTGTTTCCCTGACATACAGAAGTTCATTTCCCACAGAAAAATGGCTTTACTGCAATAAATGTCACACGCACTAGTCAGTGGAAACCAAATTTCCCAACACAGTTCAATGTATTAAAATATGTCCACTGCATTTGTATTCTAGATAATCTAGAAGTAATAAACAGCTGCCAGTGCAAAAACTGAAAAAACCTATCTGGTTCTGCTGCTAATAAATTTGTTTATTCCTTTAAACAGTCCCCTAATCAGACTGTCTCTTTGGATCTGACAGAACAGAAGAACTAGGGTACAATAATAATGAACATAAACTAGTTAACTTTTACTATTTGCTCAAAGAGAGATATGAATGTAAAAATGTTTCCAAGAACATGTTGAAATAGTAACAGGTCTCTACAAAACATGGCTGAAAAGGCTACATTTCTGCAAGCTGCCAGACTGAAATGCATGTTTCATGATTCCAGTTTCCAACTACTGAAGTAACATTTGAAAAGAGAATTACTAATCTAATCTAAAGTAGGGATTTTTTTGTAGAAAAATACTAATTAAATCATGTACTTCAGAAGTAGCATGAAGATCAAACCCTGAAGGCACCAGATACCCATTTTAGAATCCATTTTCCATTCCTGTTACTAAAATAGGAATGATATTCAGCTGTGTAATATGAGCCCTGCTAAACATGATAGAATAACTGTAAACTTTTAAATTGGAATTTGAAGGAGGCCATCTAACAAAGTGGAATGATAGAATATTTACAATAAAATACTAGTTAAAATCTTACCTGATAGTCAGGTTTAGTAAAATAATCTAAAACAGAAATGTGATCTAGGAACATGTTGAATTCTTGAGGGAGGTGTTTCAACATCAGCCGGTGATCATACCTCTCTTTTATAGAGCCTACTTGCTCCTATAGGCAAGAGGAAGTAACAATGACCAAACTTTCCTTTTTCATATTCAATATTTACACACAACTACAGATCAGTGTGTACATCTCATATTCTTTTGTACACAGTAGTATCTTTGATTTGACTTTCTAATTTCTTTATTCAATGGGCTGGATCTCATGATCCACTGACCCAAGTACTGAGGATTTTTCCTGAGACCTTTTCCCCAGTAGTTCCTCCTAACTCTAGGAAACCCACAGGACCCAAGTGGACTAATAGCCATCTGGGTCAGGAGTTGTACTGAGGAGGCAAAAGGGGACAAAATATCCCTTCGTCCAGCAGCATCAATGAAACCAACCTTCTCAGGGTTGGAAGGAGCTGCTGGAAGGGCTGGAATGCAGGAAATATTCCTGACCATTAATGCTTTACACAGATCACAAGATCCTGCCTAATAACTTTGGTAATTACAGTGTTCTTATATACCAGACGGCTTAGTGGTTACTCAGAGTGGTGAACATAATCAGTGTTATTATTATCCCCAAAGCTGGGACTGTGAGGAGCGGCTTACCCAAGGCCACCTGCTAAATCATGACAGTAGAGGGATTCAAACCAGCAGAGTGCTGACCTGCAATTTTAACCACTATACTACAGTATCGTTTTAAAGATCCATTGGTTTAATCCTACAACTCCGCTCACTAAATGTGGAACTTTCCTCCAGTGTAGCTAGCCTAGAAGAGCCACTGGAGGAAAGTTTCACACTTAGCTTATCAAAATCATAGGATCCAACCAAGGTGTGTAGCAAGTTTTAATACGGCCCGTCTTTGCTCAAACAATCAAGTACATGACTTAAACAATGATCTCAGTTACACCTCCCTGTCAGAACTGTGAAAACCCATTTGAAATAACACTAAATTTCTGCCAATTTTGATAGCCTCAGACCTAAATTAATCTTCCCTAACAACAAACTCAGAACAATAGTTTGATAAGACAAGCTGAAGTAAGGTATGAAATTTCGTACAAACACACGCACACACAAACTCTTGAACAATGAACAGATGGATTATTAATCTTAACCAACCTAACTAAAGCCTTGTACTATGTAAGTGACTTGATTAAAAATAATGTGCTGAAATATTTTTTTTACATATAACAAATTTGACTTAACATGCTCTGAACTAAATGATTCTTATAAGGACTTTCCATGCATTCAAAGACATTCTCCTTGGTTCATCTCAATTGGTACTATTTCTAATTAAACCTTGTCTTTAATTTTTCTCCAGGGCAGTTGTCCAACCACAAATTCCACCAACATGTAAAACAGGGACCAGAGGTCATCATGACGTCCCATTTCCTGTAGGGAAAAAAGGAGATGATTGGATATTATGTAGCCAATTCTATGCTTTTTCTACCTCAACATTCTAACCTCTACCTATGCTTGTTCTACCTCAAAATATTGAAGAATTTCTCAGCCAAACCCCTAATGCCTATATCGCAAGTTGTGTAGAGGAGAAATATTTTACCTTAATGTGGCTTACACAATGAAATCCAAAATCTTATAATTACATTAAACTTTAAAGACTCATATTAAACAAGGATCACAAAACATTTACAAATGGATTCATCTCCAAATAATGAAAACAGAGACACTGTCCAGATCCATACTTACTTAGCTTCAACAAGGCTGAGGTGTGAGCAGTCAACCCAGCCTCTGCCATTTTAAGAGCTGCTTTTGATATAAAAATCATAAGCCCCTTGAATCTAATGCATCTTAATTCGCATTAGAAATCCAGATGGCTGAGCAAAGCATTGCCAGATCCCACCCAGGAGAATGAGTCATGAATGGAATGTGAATGCAAGCTGAGTGACTGGGTGTAATTGGCTCCTGCCTCCCCACGCTGTAGAATGTGCTATCTTGACAAGAGAGGTGCTCGTGAGTCACCACTCTGAACATTCCAATCTCCCCTTTTCCCATTGATTACGACCCTACTCTGCAATTGAGGGCCATCAATCAGCTCTGATAAGTTTGTAACCCTTCCTAGGAACATCTAATCAAGACTCTAAATTCATTAACCAAGCTCCAGGACCATTTAATTAACTGCTGTTTCTTTGTAAGGCACCAGGAGTAACCAATCTGATTCATTTGTCACACCCCAGTAGCACCAATCAAAGGTAACCAAACCTTTGTCATTCCCAGCAGGTGACCTTTGTCTTAATGGCCAAAGTACTCTCCAGCCCCAGGGTTCACCTTGTCCTATAAGAACCTGGGCCTTGCCCCCTTCAAATTGTGCATTCTTCAGATCTGACTGCTGTATCCTCAGAGTCTCCTTCTCTGAGCTTCTCTTGGTCAAGAACGCTGGCCATTTGAAGCCCTCTTCCCCCATGGACTGCTCTGCTCTCTGGATAGGTAATCAATGCCTGAAATCTGTTTCAATTTTCATCATCGCTTTCCTAGGAACCTTGTGTGCTTGTGAGTTACTTCTTGTATGTGTGAGTTTTCCCTTTTAAGTAAAAATTACTTCTGTTTTCGAAGAACCTGTCTCGATGTCATGTATGCCTATCTGCAAAACATGCCATGAGTATGTTGTGTGTAGTCTAGTAATCCTCTGACATTATGAAGAGTTCTGATTACCTCTCCTTGCCTGTTATTTGGAACTTAAGTGTGTTATCTCTACTGTGAACGTAAACACTCTCCCAAAGAGGCAGAATACTTTCTCTTTTGAAGTGATCAACCTTGAGACTGGCTGCACCTAACACAAACAAGGCTTCTCCTGGGAAGAGGGATGATTTCATGCTTACTCTGTAGATGTAGTCTAAACTGTGATATTTTTTGTCTCTGGTGTTCGTGCCAGAATTTCAACAGACTTCTAACCTGGGGGTGGGACATTGCACTGTATCTAACCATGCTTTTCCTTAACACGTCACCTTGAACCTGATAGATCTCTAATAAAAGTTACTTCAACCAAAGCACCTGTGTGATTGATGTGGAGAACTTGGGGATTTACTTGCCAAGGACTGACACTCAACAGTTTCCTTAGGGTGGGGACCCCATAAAAATTGGTGGAGTATCCCGCTTGTTACCCCTCTTGCACAGTCTTCTCCCTGCTCACAAGAAGACCAGTTCCGGTATCAGCAGTGTCGTGTTGTTACCTGAATGGGACTCCTTGCGAGTAAGGGGGGAATTAGCGGCACGGAGAAGGCTGTGTGAGAGGGGTAACAAAGCGGGATACCCCACCAATTTTTATGAGGGCCCCTCCCCAAGGTAACCATCAAGACAGGTGTTCTTGGAATAAAGAGTAATGTTTATTAAAAGGGGAAAACACACACACAAGAAGTAACTCACAAGCATACAAGATTCCTAGGAAAAACAGTGGTGAAATTGGAATAGATTTGATGGATTTCGGGCAATAACTACCTATCCAAGAAGCGGGGGTGGTCCACAGAGGAAGAAGGCTTCAAACGTCCTGCATCTTCAGCCAGGGAGGAGGGCTCAGATAAAGAGACTCTGAGGGCCCTACACTTGGGTCCCAATAAGTGTGTACGATTTGAATGGGGCAAAGCCCAGGTTATTATAGGACAAATCATATCCTGAGGCTGGGGAGCCCCCTCAGCCGTTAAGACAAAGACCTTAAAGGTCACCTCCTGGGAGTGACAAAGGTTTGAGTAACTTTGGTGCTACTGGGGTGTGACAAAGAAATCAGATTGGTTACTTCTGGTGTTTCACAAAGAAACAACTGCTAATTAAAGTTCCTGGAACTTGGCGAATGAATTTAGATGCTTGATTACATGTTCCCAGGAAGACATTACAAATTTATCAGAGCTGATTGATGGCCCTCAATCATAGAATAGGATTCAAATTACAGAAGAGTGATTGGAATGTTTGGGTGGTGACTCACAAGTACCCTTTTTGTCAAGATTGCACATTCCACAGCTTGGAGGGCAGGAGCCTATCACGTCCAATCCTCGGCATTTGCATTCACATTCCATTCACGACTCACTCTCCTGGGCAGGACTCAGCAATGCTTTGCTCAGCTGGCTGGGACTCTAATGCGAATTAAGGCACATCAGATTCCAGGGGCTTGAATGGCAGAGGCCGGGATCAATTGCTCACAATGTGCCCTATAATCACACCCTGGGTATCAAGTATGTAACTAGTTGAACTACTAGACAAGTACCTTTAAATTCCCAGGAACTGATAACTGGTTGTGACTCTTTTGCAAAGTTTCTTTGCCAAGAAAACCTTTCAGAAAACTCTGATTTGTAGGTTACTACCTACTAACCCCTTGTGGCCTTGGACCCACATACCTGCAAGACTGCATCCCCTGCTATGCTCTGCAGTAATAGTTTCACTCATTTGAGCAGAGCTTTCTAAAGAATGTGCAGTTGCCGATCTTACCCTGCAAATGGGTTAACTTGGCAACTGCACATTCACACACGTTCTTTGTAGTGACTTCCTCCTTGTAAAATAACCTGCCCAAGGAAATAGATAATGATGGGTAGCCTTGTTAGTCTGTAGCCGTGGAAAAGAGCAATAGTCCAGTAGCACCTATGAGACTAACAAAATTAGTGAGTCTAACAAAATTAGTGATAGGGCCTCAGCTCACTTCTTCAGATACACTTCTTCATTTTTTAATTGTATCACATTATAATAGCTAAGTAGGTCAGGAAGACCATATACCCCTAGCTTGGGCAGGCAAGTTAGAGTTCGAAAATTTATTCTAGGTTTCTTCTGCTCCCAAATAACAGTTTAAGATAGATTGCCAAGATTTAATTACTTTGGTTGAGAATTGAGAGTTGGATAGGCAGGTTTTGAAAAACAAAAAGGAATTGTGGGAATTTAATGGTTTTGACTAAGTCAATCATTGTTAATATTATAATAGAGATCTGTGATCTTTATATAATACAGCTGTGTGATCCTACATCTAGAACCTTCCTTATTAACTATATTTGGCTAATTAGTATAGATTGCTATAGCACAATTTGATACTTCAACAATTAGCCTATTATTGATTTTTCTCAAGCAAGTATAAAACTATGGTAGAATTTTATCTCTCAGCATCAGGAACTCGTGTCTGACGCTTAGCACTCTACAGTAAAAAGAGGCTTGATTTGATCTAGTGTCAATTTATTTGTCTTCTTGGCCATCCATGGTAGCCGCAAAACTCTCCTCTAACATCACATTTCAAATGAATCAATTTTCTTCCTGTCCTACAATCTACATTCTCCCAATGTCTCTTTCTGGTAATTTAATCAACATTCTCCCTGATACAAAGTTACCTCTCTCAGTAATATCTCATGTGAATCCTCTGGAAACTATTCCTCCTTTGTTTCCACATAGTGAAATAGCCTTAATACTTACATTCCACTAGTTTATCACGCCAACAATTATATATAAAATATATAATTATGTATACATAGACTGTGCAGCACATTCACAAGACAGTATTTATTTTATTTGCTACATGTATACCCCCACCCTTCCAGCAAAGTACCGAGGGCAGCCTATATCACTCAATTATTCATTTTCCCAATGTTAACATCATGGGATGCAATTAAAACAATAATAATATTATTAAAACAAATATCAACTATAGTGTTATTTTTATAGCCAAAACAAAGTAACAGTTTCCTCCACTAGCATTTGAGATATTTCATGACACTTCATTTCCAAAGCAAAAAACGGTTACAGGACCAAAAAAATGAAAGAAGAAAGCATTCACATTACTGCAGTACTAATACTCACTCTGTTCCTGTGAGCGTTGACTGATGCATACCGCACTGTCCCTCTAAAACCAGCAACCGCTCGGGGCTACAAGCGTATACAGGGGAAGAAAATACAACATTTTCAATATTAAAGATTATAATACACATATCAGAATAACGTGGATTTTCAGCTTTGGGCTCTTCTATCAATAATGATGAATCAGGCTCTTTAGTCTGCCATACTATTGCTGTAATACAATCTGTAAAGTATTTCAAACAGAACTTGTAGGCACAAACAAGCATGCTTTGATCATCACTGAGAAGTTCAAAATAATTTTCTAGTTGACCAGATTACATTCTACTGAGATATATATCCCCAGGCAGCCATTTTATTATTTGTCCTTCTTTTGTTTCCTTTTGCCTAACAGCCAACATTCAGGTGTTTAGTTTTCATTTCAAATTAGTACCTTAACACCACCAAAAATGAACTTTTTAAATTTATTCTTTTAAACATCAAGTTGTATAATAAATTATTATATCACGTAATTAAGAAACAGTCTACATAGGAAGATTTTTTCCATTAATATTACTATTTTGTATATTTGTTTCATTTTGGATGTTTTCTTCTAAGAATAAATGTACTGTAAGAGAAAAAATCAGCATTATAAATATTTATCTTCACCAATGTGAAATTGAGGTTAGGTCACTCTAAGTAAATATAAAGCCAAACTAAAACAGTGGTTTTTAAGAACTGTCAGGTGTACAGTGTATTTTTGTAAATGCAAGAGCGTTAACAGTAGTCACGGAAAAAAATGAGAACTATGTTCATTCCACCATGTGCTTAGTCTGCCTCTTTGAGTTCTGGAGCATCCCCCCACCCTTTATTTATTACTATGTTTTCCAGTTAACTCTATTTTCCTTGTTATGTCTGTAGATTCAACACACTGCAATAGTGTTCTAGGCAACAATTTATAGCAATAGCTCTCAGACATTTCCTGTACATTCAGTGTATTTATAGTATTACTAAAAGTTAATGAGAAAGCCTATAATATATATAAATGTCATATAAGCAAGGATGGGCTTGACAAAGTCACCATCTTTCAGAGCAGTACTGCTTCTTAAAAGGAATACACAGTGTTCCCAACCCAGTGTTCTCTGTGTGAGGCAAATGAAGAAGAAAGGGGCACTTAGGAGAAGAACAGATGGGAGAGGATGATTAACCCTTGCATACCAATTCCTTTGAAAAGAATATGCTGTCAAATTGCAATCTAGTCATGATGACCCATCCACAGAGCATTCCAGCAAGAGATAAGCAAGGTGATTTGCCATTGCCTTCCTCTGCATAATAACCTCACTCTTTCTTGGTGGTCTCCCATCCAAGTACTAACTGCAGCTAACCCTGCTTAGCTTCCAGGCTCTGATGAGTTCAGGCCAAGCTGGGCTATTCAAGTTGCTCCACCAATCCCCTCACCCACCATTTCCCCCACTCTGGGGCTCTGATATCAAAACTAAGCCCAGGCAACACGAGTAAATCTGTACTGGTGGAGTATGGGGCAGGGGGGAGGCAGAATCAGCACTGGAGAATCACCAGGTTCAACAGAGTTTGAGAATGCCTCTCTCCAGCCTATTTCACCATATAAATTCACCTTCCACATTCATGTTACAAAAGCAAATGCAGGCTTGGGAGCATGCATTTACTCAAATAACATATAGTTCCATCCTCTGATCCAGTTCCTCAGCCTATCAAGAATGTTGAAGATTATCAATGATATTTAAATTAAAGGTGTTTAAACTAGGGCCGTTTCCACACTACTCACCTTCATACGGAATGCTGCAGAATGTCGCGAAAAAACCGTGGAAGATAGCGTCTTCTCACGCGAGTTTTGCGCGACATCATGCAAAACTTGTGTGAGAAGACGCTACCTTCCACAGTTGTTTCATGACATTCCGCAGCGTTCCACATGAAGATGAGCAGTGTGGAAACGGCCTACATGTCTATGAACTTAACATTCTCTATAAATAAGTGTTGCCCAAACTGAAGTGTTTATCCAGCAAAATAAAAAGTTCATCATTCTCATGCAAGCAGATATGCAATTAGTGCTCAAATGAATAAAAAGGTTCTGTGGCTCATGGAAAAGGTCCTTGGTTCATTCCCAGGCACTTCCAGGATTTCAGTTGACAGGTATTAAAACTGTTCTCTGTCAGAAACTCCAGAGAGTTGCTACCAGTCAGAATAAAGAATGATGAATTTAGCCAGTTCAACAGTCTGATTCAGCTGCCATATGATTAAAAGCTCTTGACAGCTGAGAAAATACATTGTTTTCTTGGTAATATACTGCGCGCACACACACACGCAAACACACACACTTAAACATGCACACATGTACAATAACACATGAAGTTCTGTAAAGTTCTACCCTGAACATTTCACCGGTAATGTTCAGTCTTTTAGTTCCCTGCTGTAATGTAAAGGAACTTTTTCCTTTGGCAGAAGATTGACCAAAAAGACTTTATAATAATGGTCACTTCCACATGGAAACAGCTTGTGTGGGTTCCCCACTGCTGCCAATACAGCGCAGCAGCACTAGGGCTTCTACGTGGCAGGCTCCCAGCATTTTTCTTGCAACAGTTGTCCATTGTAGCCATTCCTCCCCCCAACACCACTTTTTAAAAAAAATTGGTAATGGATATATGGTTATAACCTTATAACAATATTTCTGCAGGGTTCTCTGAATTCCCAAGTTTCATTTTAAAAGGTAAGTCTCTAGCTAGTTCTGATGCAGAGGAGCAAGAGGAAAGGCATATGTCTGTAATGGAAGGAACTACAGACTTTTCTTTTTTAAATAAGAGCTGGAAATTCGGGAAATCTGATAGATTGTTATATTATGGTATGTCAATTGCTGACTTTTTAAAAAAGCACTCCAGTAGCATGCGTGGCTGTTGAAGGGGATTGGAATGCAGAAAAACAGGGTTTCTCACCTGTAACTGTTGATCGTCGAGTCTCTTCTGTGCAGACACACATTGGGGACTGCGCAGGCGCAGGCCAGCCGCGGAAAAGATTTTTCTAGCTCTAAGAGATGTGAGGGGGACGTTCGGATCCACCGCGCATGCGCGCCGGTGTTCCCGCCAATTTTGAATGCATATATATCCGAACGTCCCCGGCATTCCCTCAGTTCACCTGAGCCGCCGGAGAAACAATGGAAGAAACCAAGCACTCACAGCGGGGCAGGCGGGAGGGAATGTGTGTCTGCACAGAAGAGACTCGACGATCAACAGTTACAGGTGAGAAACCCTGTTTATCGTCTTCGTCCTTCTGTGCAGCCCCACATTGGGAGAGTAACTAGCATCTCACCAATGGGGGCGGGTGTGAGTGTCTACTTGAACAAGGACTGCAGGACAGCTGTGCCCACAGCCGAGTCACGTCGTGCATGCACATCCACAGAATAGTGCTTGATGAAAGTGTCTGCAGTGGACCATGTCGCAGCTTGGCAGACGTCCCGGAGCGGCACTCCTCGTAGGAAGGCAGCAGAAGCAGCTTGCGCTCGAGTGGAATGAGCGGTAACCAACAAGGGACACTGGACTCCAGCATGCTGATAGCAAAGTTTAATCGTAGACACAATCCAGCGAGAGATGGACTGGGCAGAAGCAGGTGAGCCCTTGCGAGGGCCAGAGTAACACACAAACAGGGCAGGAGACTTCCTGAAACATTTGGTGCGGTGCAAATAAAACAATAAAGCACGCTTTACATCCAATGTGTGTAGTGCTCGTTCCCCTGGGGATGAAGGTGTTGGAAAAAAGGAAGGGAGGAACACCTTTTGCTGTAGGTGAAACCTTGAGACTACCTTGGGCAGAAACTCCATGCTAGTGTGGAGCATGACAGTACCAGGGAAAAACTGCAGGAAGGGAGGGTCACACCGCAGGGCAGACAGCTCCCCAACACGCCTAGAGGACGTGATTGCCACCAGGAAAGCCACCTTCTGAGTGAGCAAAGGCAGGGGACAAGAAGATAGAGGCTCAAAGGGCTGGAGCATCAGCTGGGAGAGAACCAGGGAGAGACTCCATTGTGGAATGGGATGGGCCCTAGGAGGGAAGGTCTTGAACAGGCCCTTCAGGAACTGCTTGGAAAGCCAGTGAGTAAAAACTGTCTTCCCATCAATCTGCTCATGGAAGGCAGAGATTGCAGCCATGTGGACCTTAATACTGGAAAACGCAAGGCCCTGGGAGCAGAGATCCAGGAGGTAGTCCAGGATGACAGGGAGCGGGCAACTAAAGGGAGAAACCCCCTTTGGGGCCAACCACCGGGAAAAACGTGACCACTTCCTCTGGTAGGACAACCTGGTGGACGGTTTCCGGGCATTCAAGATCACCCCAAGCACCCCAGAAGAGAGGTTCATTCCCGGTTGCCCAGAAGCCAGGCAGCCAGATTCAGTACAGCCACATCGTGATGCCACACCCCGTCCCTGGTTAAGAGGTCCGGGGCGTGAGGCAGGGGGAGGCATCGCCCCTGGGACAGGGAGAGCAAAAGGGGGAACCAATCCTGGCGAGGCCACCGAGGGGCAACGAGGATACAGCGGGTTCGGTAGGCCCTGACCCTGGAAAGAACCTTGTACAGGAGCGGAAAGGGCGGGAAGGCATAAAAGAGCCCTGGGGACCAAGGTATTTGGAAGGCATCCCCTAGGGAGTGGCGGCCAATGCCGGCCCGGGAGCAGAACAGCGGGGCCTGTTTGTTGCGGGCAGTGGCGAAGAGGTCGACCAACGGCGTGCCCCATGTGCGGAAAACCTGGTCGAGGTAAACCCTGTTTAGGGACCACTCGTGCTGAGGCAGAAACACCCTGCTCAGCGCATCCGCCGAGGTGTTGAGATCCCCGGCAATGTGCACGGCTCTGGGAAGGACGTTGTTGACCATGGCCCAATTCCATAGAGTTGTTGCCTCCTTGCAGAGCTTGAGCGAGACCGTCCCTCCCTGCTTGTTGAGGTAGTAGCAGGCCGTGGTATTGTCCGACAGGACCTGAACCCTCCTGTTCCGAATGGCATCTGCAAAAGAAGCGAGGGAGTAACGGATCGCCCTAAGCTCAAGAAGGTTGATATGCATGGATGCCTCAGATGGGGACCAGATGCCCTGAGCCGAAAGCTGTCCACAGCGCCCCCCCCCATCCCAAGTTGGAGGCATCGGTATAAACCGTGACCTCGGCTAGGAAGGGGCCGAAAGGACAACCTTCAGACAGGTTCCCAGGGACAGTCCACCAGGCCAGAGAGCGCAGCACCACCCTGGGGATGGAAAACCTCTGGTGCTGACCCATGGTGAGGGGGTTGTACCTCCGGACAAACCAGTTTTGCAGAGGCCTCATACGCAGGCGCGCAAAGAAAACCACCCCTGTGGTGGAGGCCATAAGGCCCAACAGAGTCTGAACCAAAAGGGCAGTCTGATACCGGCAATGCATAAAATGCCGGGCCAAAGCGGAAAGCCTGGCCAACCGGTCAGGGGGCAGGTAGGCTCTACCCAGCAGGGAATTGAAATGGACCCCAATAAACCTAATGGCCATGCCTGGGGTCAGGATAGACTTATCCCCATTAACCACCAAGCCCAGCCTAGCCAGCACGGACAAAGTGAGGGCAATATGGGCCTGGAGAGAGTCAGGCGAGGGTCCCACCAGGAGCCAGTCATCCAAGTACGGGTAGATAAAGCAACCCTGGGACCGCAGGTATGCCACTACGGTGGCCATGCACTTTGTGAAGACTCTGGGTGCAGAGGCTAGCCCGAAGGGCAACACTGTATATTCATACACAGAATTCCCATACACAAACCGCAGGTATTTCCTGTGGCCCTCAAATATAGAAATGTGGAAGTAGGCATCCTTCAGGTCTAGAATGGCCAGCCAGACGCCCACTTCCAGGAGTTCCATGACTCGCGCCAGGGTCAGCATGCGAAACTTCTCAGCCTTCAAATAACCATTGAGGCCTCGAAGGTCTAAGATGGGCCGGGAACCTCCACCCTTTTTATCCACAAGGAAGTATCTGGAGTAAAATCCCCATGGGGAAGTAGAGACATTGACCACCCGGACAGCACCTTTGGTAACCAACTCCATAACATTATTGTGTAACACAACATCACAACATGGAGAACAACGGGGAGGGAGAGAGAGAGGGGGTGCATCCGTAAACATTAACTTGTAACCATGGGCCACAATGGACAGGACCCAAGCGTCAGAAGTAACACGTTGCCAACAGGGCAAAAAAGGTCGAAGCCTGTCCAGAAACTGGGCAGCAGAGGAAGCACCCTCGGAGGCCAACGGGGGAGCGTTCAGGCGCAGTCAGAAGACCGAGGGCTTCTGCGCCGAGGTCGAAGGCTTGGGCGAAGAGGGCTGTTGCCTGCCCTTGGACCGGCCGGAGCGCCTGGAAGGGTGACGCTGCTGGGCAGAGTAGGATCGGTGACCGTAGGACTGGCCCGAGAAGAAGCGCCCTTGACGCTGCTGGTAAGGCTGGTAAGGGGTCTGGTAGGATCGGAACCGACCATAGCGATACCTCGGACCCGACGACTGGGCTGAGGGGGCGACCCCGAGGGACTTGGCCGTCTGCTGATTCTTCTTCATCAGGGAGAGGGACTCATCCGTCTTCTCCGAGAAGAGCTGGGGCCCCTCGAACGGGAAGTCCTCCACCTTCGCCTTCTTCTCTGGAGGCAGGGCCGTGGACCGGAGCCAGGCGTGCCGACGCAGGACCACCGAAGTTGCCATCGCTCGCGCTGCAGAGTCGGCGGCGTCCTTGCCAGCTGTCATTTGCTGTTTTGACAGCTTCACGGCCTCGGCTTGGAGGGCCTTAACCAGGTGGCGGCGATCCTCCGGGAGGTCGGAGAGGTAAGAAGACAGCCTCTTCCACAGGAATAGATTATAGGATCCCATTATGGCCTGGAAGTTGGCAATACGGAATCCCAGAGACGCGGATGAGTAGAGTTTCCTGCCCACGCCATCCAGCTTCCTGCCTTCCCGGTCCGCCGGGGCCGACGAGGAACCGGAACGGAACCGAGCCTGACCCTCCTCAGCCACGATCGACGAGGGTTTCGGGTGATTGAAGAGGTACGGGCAATCATCTTGCTTTAAACGGTAGTACCGTTCCACCTTCTTTGCCGTCGCGGACAGGGACGCCGGCGCCTGCCAGAGCGCGAGAGCGTTATCAACAAAATCCTCCACAGGGGGAAACGCCACCGACGCGGGGGACCCGGAATACAGCGCCTCCAGCAGCTTACTCTTGGGCTTGGAGGTCGTGGAGGAGACGTCTATCTCCAGCGCGGCGGCCATCCGCACCATTTGTTCGGAGAATAGCCTGTAATCGTCATTCGGGGACGATGAGCGGGGCCCACCCACGGTGTCATCCGGGGAAGGATCCGAGGCCGCGTCTGAAGAGCACTCCGACGGTGACGCCAGACCTTCATCATCCTCGGAATCCGAAAACTCCGGCGAGGTTTGCGTCGGAACCGAAGACCGGTGAGCGGTCGGGGCCGACGGATAAGTTGCAGGAACCGGCGGTCGCAGAGGTAAGCCCGGAGGTGGAGGAGCGGGTGCTGGGAGCCCGACTGGCTGAGCCGGAACGGAGACCATCGGAACCGACGGATGTTGCAGGAAGGGCAGCGACTGCTGGAACCACGCCACAAAATCCTGCCAGGAGGTCATGTTCCCAACCCCCGCGACCGGCTGGCAAGGGGGCAGAGGAGCAGGCACCGGGGCAGGCCAGCGAAGAGGCATCGGAACCGACGAGGTAGACGGCAGTGGAACGGAGGCCTCTGAAGGCGCCGGGGCGGACGGCAGGGAGCGCTCAAAAGATTGGAACGGATCCGGGAAAGGCGGAAACGGCACAAATTCCTCGGGAACCGACGGAGGAGGCGTGCAAGGAGGCGACGGGGTGTGGAGACTCACCACATCGTCGGGTATCAGGACTGGTTCGGCCGGAGAACCAGGCAGCACAGTCGGAGCTGGGGACAATGCACGGTCCTTGGCCCTCGACTTCGCCTTGGCCTTCTTGGACGGGGGCTCCGAAACAGCCTCCCGAACCGAAGGCTTGGAGGAGGACTTCGGCTTGGGCGCGGAACGCTTCTTGGCCTTCCGGCTCGAAGGACGATCCCCGGAACCGGAATCAGGACGGGCCTCCGGAACGGGTTGCCCCGTCGGTTCCGAGGGGAGCGGCTCTGGCGACTTACGAGACGGCGCCGGTGACGGAGCGGCGGAGCGCGGCCTATCTCCCGAAGAGCCTGACGGCTTGGGGGGGAGAAGGTTGGCATCCCACAAGAAGGCACGGAGCCTGGCCTTCCGATCACTCCTTGCCTTCGGAGTGAAGGACATACAAATGGAGCAGCGCTCGACAACATGCCCCTCGCCCAGGCAGATGAGGCAGAGCTCATGGCCGTCCGAATGGGTCATCTTAGTGCCGCATTTATGACACTTTTTAAACAAAGATGTCTGCGACATAATGAACGGTATCTCCCGACAGATGACAAGGGGAAAATACCGACCAGCAGAAGAAACGATCCAAAACTCCGAAGAGACGCTTGAAACGAACGCTAGACAATAAGAACCTTTTCGACGGCGGCGAAAAAGGAACTGAGGGAATGCCGGGGACGTTCGGATATATATGCATTCAAAATTGGCGGGAACACCGGCGCGCATGCGCGGTGGATCCGAACGTCCCCCTCACATCTCTTAGAGCTAGAAAAATCTTTTCCGCGGCTGGCCTGCGCCTGCGCAGTCCCCAATGTGGGGCTGCACAGAAGGACGAAGACGATAATAGTGCTTATGTGGGAGGGACCAGGAAGATGTAGTTTTTCTTGTCCACATGGGTGCCATCTCAGCTTTTGTGCGATCTTTCCCAAAACACTGGACCAAAGCAGATTATGTAAAGACTGCAGGGAAGAGAGGGAAACTCCAGAAGGTGAATAAAAGTGCCACACTGCTATGGGAAAGTAGGATGGGAACCTCCACTTCTCAAAAGCATCCAAGCCAGGACAAAGAACCCACATGTAAGTGACGAGGGCATAAATTCTGTCACGTTTTCAGTACAGTCCAAGATTAACACTGGTACAAAATCCTATTCTACATAGAACAAAACCACAGAATCTCAGAAGCATAACAGAATCAGAACATCAAGTAAGTCTTATGAAAGACAGATCATTTTCAAAGGCCTTTTCCACACAGGCAATTTTTGTCAGTTCTGGCCCCATACCGCTTTGGGTTTTCTTCTTAATTCCATACACTTAACTCACCCTTCAGATTTCAATGCAGTGTTTTTAAAGGTTCCCTTCAAATTTTTTGCATGCGCTTATTCCCTGATGCTTTTCTCAATGCGGTTTTGAGTAGGTTTTTTCAATCATGCAGAATGTTCCTTTCTGTTTTTCCTCTTTCCCCTCTGTTCCACCCTCCTCCCCTCCTTTGCAGGCTACTTCTTGCTGATTGGTCTCTCCATCCTCCTCTCAACTCCTCCCTCTCCATCTTCCCTTCTCTTCTCCCTTGCCCTCTCCTTTCCCAAGATGCACTTTTTTTTGAAGAAAATGACATCATAATCTCACAATGTTGGTGTTATTGCATTGTGTTGGCTTGCCTCGCTGGTGCCAGCCTCTGCCTCCCTACAACGGGTCAGCACAGGAGTTCTCCACTTTGGACCACTAAGGGGGGGGGAGGGAGTCATAAGTCATAAACAAAAATTTCTTTTTGAGAACATGTCTGTCATGTATTTCTTTTTAAACTAAGCGTTGTTACAATATAAAGACAGGATTACTTTGTGTGGTGGTTACATGGATCTCTTAGATTTTCAAAGATTAGCTATCTATGTTTTTTTGGTAAAAAGTTCTGTTTGGGGTTAGTCTATGCAATCACCACATGTGCACCATGTTGGGTTTCCTTTTGCTTTCATTTCTCTTTTGTTTTTTTGTTTTTTTGCATCACTAACACCTTAGTGCCTTCACCTGGATAGCCCAAGTTAGCCTGATCTCATCAGATCTCAGAAGCTAAGCAAGGTCGTCCTTGGTCAGCAATTGGATGGGAGACCTCCAGTGAAGACCATGGTTGCAGAGGCATGCAATGGCACACCACTTGTTAGTCTCTTGCAATGAAAACCCCACCTGGGGTTGCCATAAGTCAGCTATAACTTGAGGGCACTCTCCACCACCACCTTAGTGCTGGGTGCCTCTCGTCGTCATAACTTCATAATGTGATGGAGCATGCATGAAAATTTTAAAAAGTGGTGGTGGTGATGTGATGGCAGCACCACTGACACCCACAGTGACACCAACACTGACATCTCTACATAATCTTTATTTCATGGCTCTGTGGACAAAAAAAGATGGCACTCACACTAGGATTCAGGTTTGCCAGGTCCCCTTACCCTCCCAGTTGGGGGGAAGGGAACTCAGCATTCATGTTTTTCCCTCCTCACACGTGGACAAAGCACGCGTTCCCAGTGTGGCGATCTTACTTCTATGAGTGATGTCATCACGCAGGCCCCAGGAGTGTTCCCACACTTCACACCAGGCCACTTCTTAAAGAAATGGCCCACTTAGGTCCCAAATCAGTCCAGCGCAAAGTGTCTGGGAGTGACATCATCACACCACACCAGGAGCACACCCGGGAGGCCAGTTCCCCTGCCTTCCCCTCCCCCACCAGCCATGTGAGTGGTGGTGGGGGAAAGAGGCTGGGAACAAGGAATCCCCCAACTCCACCAGGGGACCTGGCAGCCCTACTGGGATTAAAAGTGGCATGTGGAAAGCTAGGTGGCCAAAATGAAGTTGGCCCTTGAGGATCATACACTCAAGAAGAGTGTGGAGGCGGGGGCGTGACGAAGAGGCAAGAACATCTTATAGGACGTTTATGAAAGCCTATGAGGTGGCAGTGAAAGCAGTACAGAGGGATTTCTTTGCTGCTTCCATTGTGTCCGCTAGCTCATGCCCGGCTCAATTATTTCGAACAGTTCGGTCCTTGGTCTCCCTCTCTCAGGGAGACCACCAATTTCTTAATTTGACTATTGGCTGCGAGGCTTTTGTGAGCTATGTTGCAGGCAAAATCTTGTCCCTTCGCCGTGGCCTGCCGCCCACTGTTGATACAGTAAGGGAACTGGAGACCCCTTGGCTGTCTTCTGGGTCTGTATTAGATCATTTCAGGCTGCTCTCCAAGGACGATGTTGACAGGATCCTGCAGGGGATGGGGCCAACCACCTGTCCTCTGGACCCCTGCCCATCCTGGCTGGTGAAGGCCAGCTCAGAGGGGCTACGGGACCATTTGGAGGCCATTGTTAACATCTCCCTGAGCTCTGGGGTTTTTCAAGGAGCGTTAAAGGAGGCGGTGGTGCGGCCCCTCCTGAAAAAAACATCTTTGGACCCCACCGACCCATCCAGTTACTGCCCAGTGTCAAACCTCCCGTTCCTGGGCAAGGTGATTGAGCAGGCAGTGGCAGTACAACTGCAGGAATTCCTGAATGATGCTGTAGTCCTGGACCCATTCCAGTCTGGCTTCCGTCCTGGCCATGAGACAGAGATGGCCTTGGTTGCCCTCACAGATGACCTTCCCAAGCATCTGGATGGAGGCGGGTCGGCGCTGCTTGTGTTACTCGATCTCACAGCAGCGTTTGACATGGTCAACTATGATTTGTTGGCCAGCCACCTCGCCGACGTGGGGATTAGGGGGACAGCCTTACAGTGGCTGGTCTCCTTTCTCCAGGGTCGGGGACAGAGGGCACCGCTCGGGGGAGATCTATCGCCCCGTCACCCTTTGGTGTGCGGGGTTCCGCAAGGGGTGATACTCTCCCCGATGTTATTTAACATCTACATGCGCCCCCTCACCCAGTTGGTGCGGAGGTTTGGGCTGGGCTGACATCAATACGCGGATGACACCCAGCTTTTTCTGTTGATGGACAGCCAGCCAGACACGGCCCCAGACAATCTGGCCAGAGCTCTGGAGGCTGTGATGGCATGGTTGAAACAGAGCAGGCTGAAACTGAACCCGGTGAAGACGGAGGTCCTGCAGCTGGGACGGGGGCTGCCAGATGTTGGGATACAACTCCCTGCCCTGGATGGGACACCACTGGCAACTTTGCCAGTGGTGAAGAGTCTGGGCGTGCTCCTGGATGCCTCCCTGTTGATGGAGGCCCAGGTCACGGCGGTTGCCAAGTCTGCATTTTTCCATCTTCGTCAGAACAGGCAACTTGCCCCCTACCTGACGCCCCAGGACCTGGCTACAGTGACCCATGCAACGGTCACCTCCAGGCTAGATTACTGTAACTCACTCTACGCTGGGCTACCCCTGGGCCTGATCCGGAAACTACAACTGGTCCAGAATGCGGCGGCGCGGGTCCTGACTGGTATATCCTACCAGTCACATATCACACCTGTCCTGCACCAGCTGCACTGGCTTCCGGTTGAATTCCGAATCAGGTTCAAGGTATTGGTTCTTACCTTTAAAGCTCTGAGCGGGTTGGGACCAGCATATCTTCGGGACTGCCTCTCCCTGAATGTTCCCCGGAGACTGTTTCAATCAGCAGATAAATGTTTACTGGTGGTCCCCAGCCCTAAGGAAGCCCGCCTCACTTCAATCAGGGCCAGGGCCTTTTCAGTCCTGGCCCCAGCCTGGTGGAACGCTCTGTCAATGGAGACCCAGGCCTAGCGGGACATATTATCGTTCCGCCAGGCCTGTAAGACAGAGCTGTTCCGCCAGGCGTTCGGTGGTTGAAGGGGGCGGTGCCATGTTGGCCTCCCACCTTTGGGGTGGGGGGGGTTCTCCCCACCATTGCACTTGGTTAATTTATTTCATTATTGTTTTGTATGTCGATTTTAGTATTGTTGTTTTCTTGTTTTTATTGATTTTAACTTGTTCACCGCCCAGAGCCCCTGAGGATGGGCGGTATATAAATTGAAAATATAAATATATAAATAAATAAGAAGAGAGGAGTGAATTGCCCGTGCGAAAAGGCCAAAGTTCTGGTAAAGTCATCACGACTGTGCAAATCACAGCAGCCCTATGTACAGGCCGCAAGTAGAGGTACTGACATATATAAGTGGTGCCGCAATAAGATTTCAAGAGAGTTCTATCTAGGAGACAAGTAAAAAGCCTCTCCCCTATAAACAAGCAGATGATTTTCAACTTTAGCAAGACCTGTCCCTTCCACTTTGCTTTCCTTCCTTAAAAACGAAACCAGATATGATCAGTGCAGACAATGCTGCCTAATCTACTAACTAGGGTTGCCAGGTCTCCTTACCCTCCAGGTGGGAGGCAGGAGACCTGGCACTCACCTTTGGTGCATGCACTCCTGGGCTGCGTGATGACATCACTTCCAGGAAGTGACATCATCAAACAGGCCTCATACCACCCCTGGGAGCGCTCCTGCGGGTTGAAATTAGTCCACTGCAGAGCACGGGAGTGCTGCTGGGGCGGCATGACAGGCCCTGGAGTGCTCCTGTGCTCCAGAGCAGGCTGATTTTGGGCCCAAATGAGGCAAAATCAACCCACTGCGGCACGTGGGAGTGCTGCCGGGGTGGCACAACAGGCTCTGGAGAGCTCCTGCGCTTTGCAGCAGGCTGATTTTGGCCCCAAACAGGCCCTATTTGGCCCACTGTGGAGCACGGGAGTGCTGCTGGAAGGGCCTTGGTGAGCTCCTGCGCTTTACAGCAGGCCAATTTAGTGGGCCCAAATCAGCCCACTGCAGAGTGTGGGAGCATACTGCACCACCCAGGAAGGCAAGTTCCCCCACCTTTTCCCTGCTTGCCAGGTAAGTGGGAGGTGGCAGGTGGAAGCAGGCGATCCACCGCCCCCAGCAGAGACTGGCAACTCTACCACTAACTATGGAATACTCCACAACCACACACAATCTTTCCTCATTGCCCCTTCATTTTCAGAGTAAAACCTAGCTTGGATCCAACAGTTTCTGAGAAGCACAACTTTCTCTTCCCGCCCCCCACCCCATGGTGCTCCAGGAGCAGCATCTAAACAGACATTTGGGCTGCAGCAGGAGGAGTATGGCAAGAAAATTGCATTCCATGGCCAGAAGGATTTCCCTGGAAATTTTCCACTGAATCCAAGCCTTTGGATCCAAACTTTACACCTGCATCAGTATTTTTTGCACCAGTATTTTTGCTGATCATAGTTAGCCTAGACCACAGTTTGCAGACATTTTTCTAACCATGAGCTTGCACTTTAATACTTTTTTTAAAATTTTATTTTTAACTTTTTCAATAACAACAAAAGGGAAGATATTCAACAGCAAAATAAGATATTGTACAAAGATTTTTAGCGTTACATTACCACAAGGATTCTACATCTAAAAGCGATTATAGTTAGAGATATGAAAAATAATAATTTGGAAAATTTTACCAACATGCCTTAACATTTACGTAAACATTTGTCTACCCTCCCTCCCGCTGAAACTGCCCACCCCCTCCCTCCATCCTTAACAAACCTTCCCTCCCTAACCTCCCCCTACCCCTACAAAGATAGATACAAATTGCTAGATTCGCTAATCAAGTGTTGTGCACTAAACAAAAAAAGAGAAGAATTACAGTTAAACTTAAATCACTTGATCATGTTATTTAAACAGTTCTCTATACCTTGTGGGTATATACCCCACTCAGGTACTTGGTATCACTTACCAAGGTAGAAGAGCCGTAATACTTCCTGGAGCTGAACCTGAAATAATATAATGCTTTAACTTTTCCCACCCCCGAACCTTAATTAGTAAACTAGAACATTGTATTTGTTAGAATATATACAGCTGCTTCTATGCAGAAAAGTTAGAATTATAAGCAGGCTACAATGAGGAAAATGACTATTAAGTATGTCTGATTGGAATTTTACTACCCTTTTATGGGGTAGGAGGCTGAGATCTTTTCCTTTTAAGAGATATAGTCTCTGGGTCTATGGGTATCTCCAGATCCATATTCTTCAGCAGGGTCAAACCTGATTCTTGGTCTTCTGCCAAATAAGTGTTCCCTTTGTGTATGACTCGGAGCTTTGTAAAGCTTGACCATCTGTATTCAATTCCTGCTTCTCTAAGAGTTCCTGTGATTAGTTTAAGTTCTCTTCTTTTGTTGAGGATTTCTTTTGGCAGATCAACAGAGACAGCAATATAAGACCCATTATAAGTAAGTGAGTTCTGTCGTCTGGCCATTTCTAAGATCTTTCTTCTTGAACTCCCATCTGAAAAAGTTGCTAAAATGTCCCTGGGGCTTTTCCTTCGTGGATTATTTGGCAAACCAAGCCGATGTGCTGTGGTAATTAGAGGGGCAGTATGATCTCTGAGGTTTAGAATTTTTGTTAGCCATTTGTTCAAGAAAGCTGCAGGATCTTCATTTATTGCTCCATTTTCTTCAATCCCTCTAAATTTAAGATGAAGCTTGTGATTTGAAAGTTCTAGGGATTGAATTTTGCTTTTCATTAAGTCATTGTCCTTTTGCAAGGCTTGGATTTTGTTTTGCAATGAAGTGCTCAGATCCATTGCACAATCGGCCTTATGAATGGCTCTAGTAATGTCCAATTTTATATCTGAGATCTGGTCAGTTAAATTTGTAATTTTATACAAGATTCTTTGCTCCATTTTTTGCAGCAACAAGGGCAGATTAGTTTCAGACAAAGTTTTACCTGTTGCATTTGCCTCAGGCGCCATTTTGAGTGCTTCTTCTCCAGCATTGTTTTGAGTATCAGGCTGCAACGGCACGGGAAAGTAATCCTGAAGCTTTTTAGCTGACTTGCCATTTGCATTTTTCTTTTCTGCATTGTTCTTGCCCGTTATTTGAGCGTTCTTGCTTAAATGAGTTGCTTTCTTATACTAATTGGCTCGAGGGAAGAGCAGAGCTCAGGTTTCTGCGTCTGTCTTCATCTGAAGCAGAGCCACGCCCCACACTTTAATACTTAGTTATTTTGGAACTTCATAGTAGATTTTGTTTCAAACTCTGAGTCAAGCAAAAGCAAATCTGAGCTTTCTACCAAATGTATGCTTGACAGAGAACAACAATCAAGACTGGTTATATGATAACTGCAGCTGTGAAGATACATTTTCCAATACATATTCATCATTCAAATGTCACATTTTTAGGTATGACACAACACAAATATATCTAAAAATCCTAATGTATTAAGCATCTCTAAGGGTTTAGATGATCATCACATTGGGGGATATTAAAGAATTTTCCTTTTTAAAAAATAGCTAGAAACACAGCAATCCTGACTGAAACCACCAGACATTTCTCCAAATGTTCAGCGTATTATTTACATTACCAATTACCCATTTATTCTAAATAAATTCTCAGAGTAAGGCAACCTTTTTCTTAAAAACATGCATAATACTAAACACTACTCCATACAAAGCACTCCAAAGTAAGATGGCTTTGATCCCAATCTCAACGCAGCTCTTTTTAAAGATTCTTCCAGTTGCTTATATGAAAAACATTAATGCTAACTGCTTAATGGAAAGATCCGGAAGCTCCATTCAAAGCCATCTTTGCTTCTTTTGCCATTAAAGAATACTCAAATGTGATAACTGTCCAAAATGTTATATTAGAAAAAGGGAACCACAAATTAAAATTAAGACTGATAGCTCTTAAGCGGTAAAAACAGTCTCTAATAATTTAAAGTCAATACTACCTAAGCAAAGTGAAGGCTATGATGAACAGACTGAGAAAAGCTTTTATAATCCACTCACAAACTTAAATCCCTAGACATAGTCTATAAAAAGCAAAACAAGTAGCTATGCAGATACTTGACCAAATATTTTAACAAAGTTAACCTCTCCAGCAATTATTTGAACTCAGTATAAAACATCATACATAAGAATTCTTCTCCTTGGGGCAATAATAATATTATCATCCAAGCCAGGAGAAAAAAATTCCACATTTCATGTTTCATAAAGATCCATTTCTATAGTCAACACAGATATACAAATATCCAACATATATGGATGTAGATGTTCAGCACTTATTAACTGCATAATATGCTGCTTGTTAAGTGCATCATAGTAATACAGAATGAGTCAAATAAATGAATAAGGCATATTTTGTGATACATATTGCATCTTGTTCCCCTATGAGTGTCAAGGACTCTAACAGGACAAAAGATACAAATGCATAAGGATTTATCAAAAAAATTTAAAATAAGAATATAAGAATTGTTTATATGTTCTAATAGTAAGTTGGGAGGAGAAGAAAAGAATCCCTGACTTCCAATCCACTTGATTTCCATCCTAGAATATAGAATTTCTATTATTAAAAATAGCAGAGCTGTTATTCTTTAGTATGTAGAAATGGCTAAAAAGTATAGAAGCACAAACCTATGATTAACTTGAAGATTTGTGGTATTACTTCCTTTCATGTTTTAATTTTTGTAAGCTGCAACCTTCATGATCAAAAGGTATGATGAAATATTTTTAAATGTGCAAAAAATTAGAAATCACAGGTCTGCAACATAATGGAAAATCTTGCTCACATACAAAAAGACAGTTTAAATCTGAATAATCAAACTACATGAAGGGACAGGCACTGAACATTAGCTGTCCCCATAAAGTCTAGTGTGGCCTAGATCAAGTACCCCAAATCACTAATCTCTGAATAAAGATCAGATACATCTGATCATAGAAGGGATCCTTATTATATTTATATCAAACATATTCAAATATCCACATCATCTCTTCTCCAAATAGATCACATAGCATTCTCAGCCTACACATTTATATAATTTTTTCCATTCTGTTTTCCTGAATGAAGTTATTATACCGAAGAGACTGTAATGAGATTTCTTTTGGAGAATAACTGAAATAATACAATTCTGAAATAATACAACTCTTTATACTAAAATTATTCCTTCTACTATCTTATTTATTTATAAATCAGGTAAAGCCTGGTTCAGCCACTGTACATTCAGTACTGAAACTCAGCTTTTTACTCTCTTTTCCATCTGGATAGACCAGCTGCTGCACCAAAGCATACAACATTGCTCAAGGTCACAGAATATGTCAGGACAAAATCAGAAACATGATTGCACGCTACTCTTATTCCTTTACAGTAACCACTGGGATCATAAAAGCCTCTCAGTTTGTAAATGTGATGCATTATATATAGATAAAACAGTTAAGGCTATCAGACATTTTAAGAGGTAGTTTTGTACATCAAATTAAATATCCTTTATTTTAAAAGTTTATTAGAGCTTCTTACTGGTCTGACATCCCCACATGAATTTGTAAACTGCCGTGCCAAGCCAAAATCCAGCATGTAACACTTCCTCCAAGTGCTAGGGAAACGCCCCATGGCAAAGTTGGACTAGAAGAAAAAAAAGAAAATTACATTTTTATCCCTTACATCATCTAAACTAAATACTAAATTCTGTCTTAAAATCACAGCTAGTAACACCAATACATTTTGCAGCACAGCAAAATAAAAATTTGATTTGGTACAAACAAAATTAATACCATTAATTTGCATTATTAAAATGTTAACCCAAAGTATGGTAGAAATCTGCCTATAAATGGGTTATTTCCAAAGTAAAGTGCAGTTTTTGCTGCAGTAGTAACAGTTAAAATATGCAGTGCCAGGCCTTTTTTTCTGCCGGAACACGCTGGAACAGTGTTCCAGCAGCTCTGCAAAGTAGTCACGTGTTCAGGTGACCCTGACCAGCTTGCAAGGGAAAGGAGCTCTTCAGCAGGTTGTCTTCAGCAGGTTGGGGAAAGTCCTTTCCACCAGCTGAAGAAGCAGGAGTTAAAAGAACTCCTTTCTGCTTGTCAAGCTGTGGGAAAAGAGCTCTTTAATCCTGCCAGGGAAGCCCCAAATGGGCTTTAAACTTCAGCTGAGAGGAGGTGGATTCCCCCCTCCCAGCTGAAGCCTTCCTTCCTTCTTTCCTCTTTCCGTCTTTCCATGTATTCCTTCTTTCCTTCCTTCCTTCCTTTCCTTTCCCTTTCTTTCTCCCGGGGGGCAGCTGCACCGTATGTGATCATGTCACTTCCCAGAAGTGACATCATCACGCGGTCCCGGGAACACATGCGCACATGTAGTGACAGGGGCGCCACCTCCTGCCAGGAGTTGCCCCAGGTGAGAGTTTCCCCACCTCTTTCTCCAGAAAAAAAAGCCCTGCTTGCTAAATAACTATATTGGGAATCCATACACAGTGAAAGCTTAAGCAAAACAAAAATTAACTAAGTTCTGTACAAGATGCAAACACACAAGATGCAAACACATCTTCTTGAACACTTCCTGGGGAAATATATTGCATTCTAATCAGTACCTATACTAAACTAAACCATTAACAAACTACACAATGATAGTCTAAAATAACTGCCTCTTCCATATAGAAGATACAGCTTTTGTCTAATTCTTACAGCAGGTTAGGATTTCATGTTTTAAATGCAAAAAAATCCACATTAGACCATGAGGGAAACTGCCTAATGTGCACATATCCCAGCATTTCTATGTGCACTTCAAATGCCTTCAGTCTCCCTGTTTGATGTTAACTGGTGACACTGCTTCACAAAGTCTCTAGACCTTTTGGATAAGGACATAGGGATGGGAACACAGCAGATCCCTTGTGAAACTGCTCTGCCTACAGATATTGATCCTACAAATAGTGCTGGGTGACTTTGAGCCAGCCACACCTCAGCTTAACCTACCTCACAATGTTGTTGTGAGGATAAAATTGAGGAGAGCAGTATGATGTAAGCTGTTTTAGGTCTCCATCAGAGAGAAATATGGAGTATAAATGAAATTATTTATTTTACTTATTTTATTCAATTTTTAGCCCTCCCTCCCCGCAAACAGGCTCAAGGCAGGTTACATCAGACATAAATACAATTTAAAATCACAATAAAATCATACAGACATAATACACATAAAATTTACAGTTTGCAATTTGTAATCCCCCAGATGGCAGTCCTCATCCTTAAATAAATAATAAATGCTTGTATCCGTATAGCCAGAATTTGACATTATGTCACATGCATGGCCGCCATAAAAATGAAACCCTACATCTTGCCCCATCACCACTCCCAACATTAAATACAAAACAAATGAATTGAGATTGAAAGATGATGCGGGCTTTCAATTTTATTGACAGCCATGAATGTGAAACAGTGTCTAGTTCTGGCCTTGTATTACGATGCATTACAAAACAAAGGAAGAAGGGAATCCCTACTTTCAGTAGCAGCCACATATGCCACAATATTCAGCAGCAGTCTGAAAGACTGTAGCAACTAGGGATGCCAGTGACAGGAGGTGGTAGACAGGGAAAGAGTAAAGGAGTGAAGAGATAAAAGGGTTTAAAGGAATTAAGAGACAGAATGGGTTCAGGGCAGGGAGGTACAGAGATGGAGAATGAGTGGGTAGGTTAAGAGGAGAAGAGTGACAGGAAATGAGGGGGGAAAGAGAGGGGGAAAGAGTGGTGGAGTAGAGGAAAGAGAGAAGGGGTGTTAAAGGAGGAAAGAGACAGAATGGGATAGTAGTCAGTTGGAGCAAGAGGAGGGATTTTAAAGTTTACACTTTAAACTCTAATCTCCCTCCCTTGCTCCAGCTGACTGTCAGCAGTCAGTTGGAGTGGGGTGTGTGTGAGATTTTAAAGTTTAAACTTTAAACTCTTAATTTAAAAAAAAAAGTTTAATGGTCACATGGCCATTTTCTAGAGGTGCTGGAACGGTGTTCTGCTGCGTTCCGGCTGGAAAAAAGCCCTGAGTGAGGGTATAAGTTAACTAAACTGGGAGGCACTGCGGGGGGGGGGGGGAGGTCCACAACAGCAGTGGTGGAATCTGAAGGCCAATTCAGATCAAGATTGAGGGGGGAGGGATTAAGCCTTTCCCCTTGTATGATTTCCCTGACCTGACACGGGCCTAGCAGAGCTCTTCTTTGCCCCACTTTGACAAACAATGAGGCCTACAGTGGCTTTGTGGGGTCTTTTCAGGTTGAGAAAATGGCGCAGGGAGAGGAGGCTTAAACCTCCCTCTCACCACACCTAATCCAAGTCAGGATTCTATATGCCTTTGGTAGGGGGTTGGAATACTATACACACAGCTCCCATGTCTGTTTTGGTCATAATAAGAAGGTTGGTGGATACATTACCTTTTTTTTTAGGAATCAGTTTGCTGCTTACTGTATATTTGTATATAAAACCAATAGTAAAAAATAATGTAAGTCTTTAAAGTGCTGTATCATCTAAAGGAAATTAAATGCTGCAGCAATATACCAGCTTTCTTATTGTGTGGGGAAGGAATAATGCTTAAGGTCTTAGTGGAGGTTATCATCATCCATTATTCTTAAAATAAGAACTTACTTTTATAGTCCAAAAAACAGAGTTGCGCTTACCGTAACTACTGTTCATTGACGTCTTCTGTGCAGACACACATGGGACTGCGCCTGCGCAGGCCTGCCGACCGGATTTTTGTTTTCTAGCTAAAGTCCACTAGGGGGCGCATGTCCAATCCAATGCGCATGCGCGGCCGTTTCCCGCCCGAGCGACATTGGGCGACGTCGCCCCCCTTCCCTTCAGTTTCTCCTTTGCCGCCGAATGCCTTCACAGTACCTGGAAGAACACAGCGGGGTAGGAGGGAGGGTTGTGTGTCTGCACAGAAGACGTCAATGAACAGTAGTTACGGTAAGCGCAACTCTGTTTTCACTGTCCGTCTTCTGTGCAGCCCCACATGGGAGACTCACAAGCCACTTACCCAGGAGGCGGGCATGTGTTCTCACTGAAAAAGAGACTGAAGCACTGCTTGACCAACAGCAGCCTCTTTCCTTTCCCACACATCTAGTGCATAATGCTTAGCAAACGTGTCAGAAGACGACCACGTCGCCGCCCTGCAGATGTCTTGCAAGGGCACGCCCCTAAGGAAGGCCGCAGAGGCAGCTTGCGCTCTGGTGGAATGAGCTTTAACTTCCAAAGGGCAAGGTAACTTAGCATGCGAGTAGCAGGCTCTAACAGTCTGAGTAACCCAGCGAGAAAGTGACTGAGCTGTAGCAGCTTTTCTCTTCCTGGGCCCATAATAGCACACAAACAGTTGTTTGGCACTCCTAAACTGTGATGTACGTTAGAGGTAAAATAAAATAGCCCTTCTCACATCCAAGGAATGTAAGGCCCTTTCAGAGTTATCGGAAGGGTCAGGAAAAAAGATAGGCAGGACAATGTCCTGTGAGGTATGAAATTGAGTGGAGACTTTAGGTCTAAAACGAAGGTCAGGTCTCAGAACCACTTTATTTTGATGGACCTTCAAAAAGGGAGGATCCCACCTTAGGGCAGCCAACTCGCTAACTCTGCGGGCAGAGGTAATGGTGATCAAGAAAGCCACCTTCCAAAACAACCATTTCAATTCACAAGTGGCCAGTGGTTCGAAGGGTGATCTCATAAGCCCTGCCAAAACTACTTGCAGTGACCATTGGGGAACAATTTCCTTGACTTGTGGAAACATGTTATACAACCCTTTCAAAAAAGACTTCGACAAACTGTGGGAGAACACCGTCTTCCCGTCTATTTTAGGGTGGAAGGATGAAATGGCAGCCAAATAAACTTTAATAGAGGAATTAGAGAGTCCCCCGTCCTTTAGAAACAGGAGAAACTCAAACACAGAAGACAACTGGCAATCCCAAACATTCACTCCTTTGTCAGTAGCCCAGGATTCAAAACGCTTCCATTTAGCTGAATATGACCTGCGAGTGGTGTCCCTACGTGCATTCAGCAAAATTTCCGCTACCCTGTCAGACATCCCTTCCGCCCCTGAATGTGCCAAGCAGTGAGGTTGAGTTTGGGTAGGTCGTGATACCAAACCCCTCTGTCGGACAGAAGGTCCAGGTTCAGTGTGAACCGATAATATGACCCCTATGAAAGCTGCATGACATGTTGGAACCAAGCTTGTCTGGGCCAGAAGGGCGCTACTAGAATTAAGTGCAGCCCATCCCTCTGAATCTTGCTGATGACCCGAGACAATAGAGGGAACGGGGGGAAGGCATAAAACAGGCGCCCTGTCCAGCGTATCTGGAACGCGTCCCCTAGGGAATGGTGACCTAGACCTCCCCTGGAACAGAATTGTGGGGCGTTCTTGTTGGTCTCTGACGCAAAGAGGTCTACGTCTGGGAACCCCCAGTCCAAAAAGATGGTGTTCAGGTAGTTGTCTGCTACGGTCCATTCGTAGCTGTCGAATCGCATCCGACTCAGTTTGTCTGCGATGACATTGGTGGTGCCAGGAATATGGACCGCATGAATGAACACGCCTCTGTCCATGGCCCATTCCCAAATCCGAACGGCCTTGTCGCAGAGGGCCTTGGAGATAGTGCCTCCTTGCTTGTTCAGGTAGAACATTGTGGTGCAATTGTCCGTGAGCACCTGAACGGACTTCTGCTGCAGCGTGTCTGCGAATGCGATAAGGGCATAACGGACCGCTCTCAATTCTAGCAGGTTAATGTGATCTTCCCTTTCCTGCTCTGACCAGATCCCATGTGCCCTAAGGGCACCACACTGAGCTCCCCATCCTATCGTGGAGGCATCAGTCGAGATTGTGATCTCGGTTTGGATGGACCCAAAAGCAACACCCCCAAGGAGGTTAGCCTCATCAAGCCACCATCGTAAGGCCCGGATAATCCCTCTGGGGATGGAATACCGCTTATTCTGGGACTCGTGTTCAAAATCATGAAACGATAGGAACCACAGCTGGAGAGGTCGCATGTGCAACCGGGCCATAGGGGTGACTGCTGTGGAGGAGGCCATGAGGCCCAGCAGCCGCTGGATAGCCATTACGGACTGGAACCTACATCTAGAGAAAAGATTCACCATCCTGCCAATTCGTAGTGCACGCTCCCTGGGCAGAAAACCTCTGTTTACATCACCATCCAGTTCCATACCGGTAAACAGTATCCTCCTGGACGGGGTAAGGTTAGACTTTGTTAGATTAACCAAAAGCCCTAACCGGGAGCAGGTGCGCATCACCTTATCAATTTGGACAAGGAGCGCATCAGCAGAAGGTGCTGCTAGAAGCCAATCATCAAGATAGGGATAGATGGTATAACCTTGTTCCCTTAAGTATGCAACCACAACAGCCATACATTTAGAAAAAACTCGGGGGGCTGTTGGGAGTCCAAAGGGAAGCACCTGGTAATGGTAGGCCTTATTATTACAAAGGAACCTAAGGTATTTCCGATGATGAGGATGGATGGCAATATGGAAATATGCGTCTCTGAGATCCAGGACGGCGAACCACATGTCCTCAGGCATTAGTTGGAGGGCTATATTCAAGGTAAGCATCCTGAACCGCTTAACGAGAACGAATTTATTCAATTCTCTCAGGTCTAGAATGGGTCGTACCCCTCCATCCTTCTTGTCTACCAGGAACATTCTAGAGTAAAAACCCAAGAGGGGGTCATGAGGGAGTACCTCTTCTACCGCCCCCTTCTCCATTAGTGCTACAACCTCAGCCTGTAACTTATCAGAAGAGGATTGTACTGAGTGGTCAGGAAGAGACAACACTGGGTAAACATCAAACTGAATTTTATAGCCAACTGTAACGATGTTAAGAACCCAACTATCAGAGGTAATCTCTGCCCATGCTGATGCAAACTGAACCAATCTGTTCCCAAACAGGACAGACTGTTCGAATTCTAGTCAGAACTGCTTAGGTTGTGTTGCTGACTCTTTGGCATCGTGTGCTTGTTGATTACGACGTGGTCTGTAGGCAGGCCTACAGCGCTGAAAGGAACTTGCAGGCAGCTGGAATTGCCTGTAGGACCCATAACGTGGATACGGTTGGTATCTCTGCTGTCGCCCACGATAGCCCTGCAAGGAACGATACTGGAATCGATTCTCGGTGAACGGCCTGGTCGGGAGAATACCGTAGGAGCGGGCCGTGAGTCGATCTTTACGTTTTTGCGACAAATATTCATCCGTTTTGGATGAGAACAGAGATGGGCCTTCAAAAGGTAGATTCTCCACTTTGTTACGTGTCTCGACCGGCAATGCAGTCGTGCGGAGCCACGAGTGTCTGCGGAGTACAATGGAGGATGCTAATGCCCTCGCAGAGGTGTCAACCGTGTCGCGGCCTGCATTTATTTGTTGCCGAGACAGCCGCAGGGCCTCATCAAGAACCACCTTTGCCAACACCCTCTGGTCTGCAGGAAGTTTTTCCATAAAGGCCGCCATGCGGTTCCAGAGGAAAATTTGATATGCTCCCATGATGGCTGAGTAGTTGGAGATTTTCAGCGTCAGGGCCGCAGATGAGTATAATTTCTTGCCCAAGGAATCCAATTTTCTGCTCTCCTTATCGATGGGCACAGCATAAGACCCTTGGCGTTGACGGGTCTGCATTTCCTCAGTAATGAGGGAAGAAGGAGGTGTATGCGCAAAGAGATACGTACAGACGTCGTCTCTTGTCTTGTACAGAGCCTCTAGCTTGCGAGATGTTGGGTACACAGAAGCCGGCTTATCACAGATGTTGGTAATGATTTCAATCAAGCCCTCGGTGAAGGGGAAAGCGATGGTTGGAGGATTCCCAGACTGGACATACTGCAGAATCTTATCTTTTGGTTTAGGATCTACAGCAGAGATCTCAATATCCAAAGAACGGGCCATTCGGACCATCTGTTCAGTATAGAGCCGGTAGTCCTCAGATGGTGATACACGACCGGTCCCAATGATGATGTCATCCGGTGACGGGTCAGACAGAGGGCTGGGACTCGGGCCCTGGTAAGGTTCTGTATGTTGGTAAGGTGAGACGTGCCTGGGAGAACCATAGTGGGAGAACTCACTCCGAGTGTCACCCCAATACTCCCTGCCAAACGATGGAGAGCTGGCATACAGGGAACCCTCTCTGTCATATCCACTCCGAGGGAGGTGATAAGGCCGGTCCTCTCTATCTGCGTAGTCGCCAGCATGCCACTTCTGGGCTACCCGAGGTGCAGCGTCAGGCAGGTCACCATCATCATCAGTGGAGTGGTACAATGGAGGTGACAGGTGCGGTGACGGAGTCGAGGGCTTCTCCCAGAGCACCTCATCCGTTTGGACCGAAGCCGACTGCCTGTCCTTCGATTTCTTTTTCGACTTCTTCTCGCCCTTGGCAGCTGAAGTCTGATCGGCGCTTCGGTTCCGGTCTATCGGAGCCGGCGATGTCACGACGGGCAACGGATCCGATGCCTTCGGATCCGATCGGGCACTCGTCTTCGGAGCGAGGCTAGTGCGCGCCGATTCAGTAAGTTTCGGAGCCGACGACGTCAGAGCTGATGTCGGATCCGATGGCTTGGGAACCGATCCAGCAGGGATGTTCGGGTCCGATGAAGTTCTCGGCACCTTCGGAGCCAGCGTGGCAGTCGGTTCTGACCTCAACGGGGACCTGGAACGGTGTCGCTTCCGAGTCGGATCCGACTTCGGAGCCGAGTGCTTACGACCCGACGTGGAACTCGCAGTCTCCTTCGGATCCGGGGTCAGAGGTTGGGCTTGTCGGGGCCAATCTGGAGAGCGAGAACGCAAGGTGGAAGCGGTGCTCTGAACAGATCCCATCAGAGAGGGGGTTCCGGCCGTCCCACTAGTCGGTGGTGGCCCTCCTGGGGTATCAGGGGCTCCTGACGCCCGCATAGCCCTTCTCCACAGTAGGGCATTCAATCTGTTTGCCCTCTCAGCCCTGGCCTTCGGGGTGAACCGTTAGCAATGCTCACATTTTTCGACAATGTGCCCTTCGCCTAGGCACTCGAGGCAAACGGAGTGACCGTCTGTCCTCGTCATCTTCGTTGAGCAGGTAGAACAACGCTTAAACAGCGACTTCTCCGACATGTTCTCGATCTCCTCAGAAAAAAAGTTTCCTCACAAGCGGACAGCTAGATCTTTACCGGTCGGCGGCAAAGAAGAAACTGAGGGGAAGGGGGGCGACGTCGCCCAATGTCGCTCGGGCGGGAAACGGCCGTGCATGCGCATTGGATCGGACGTGCGCCCCCTAGTGGACGTTAGCTAAAAAACAAAAATCCAGTCGGCAGGCCTGCGCAGGCGCAGTCCCATGTGGGGCTGCACAGAAGACGGACAGTGAACAATTATTACTGCTAGATTAGGAGTTTGAATGTTGTCCAAAGGCACATATATAAAAAGTACAAATCAAGTACTAGCCTTTAAAGTATGCATTACCTTTTTAAAAGGTTTATATCCGGTTTCCTAGTTCTCACCATCTAATAAACCACAATATAAAGGCATCAGTTGCAGCTTAGATTAATTCTTCATTTTGACAAATATTTATGAAGAAACTCACTGGTTTAATATCTCGGTGTAAAAACCCAACAGAATGAATGCTCTCAATGGACTCCAGAATTTGCCTCCCAAGCCGCAAGGTAGTACCAATTGTGAAGGTCCCCCTAGACTGACTTCGACGTAGATCTGCCAAGTTCCGACCCTGAGAAAGTCAGAAAGTATTTTCAGTGCAGGTGTCCCCATAAATATACTCAAAGAATCAGAAACCATTAGTATTTCTCAGTTCACAATGAAATAATTAAATCTGCATATAGATTCTTTCTAGAAGTATTCTGATCAAGCATCTCCTCAAAAGTGTCATTTAATATACCAAAAATATTTCAGAAGAAAGATATGTCCTTTAAAAAGTACCTTGATAGCTCCATATTGCTAAAAATAAGCATGAAAGGCTTATTTATTCAATGAAGTCCAGTATGTTGACATTTTTGCTTAGTTCAAACAGTCCCAAATCATGGAGATTCTGAAACAAGTCCCCAAGTCATACATTTCTCCTTCCTACATTGCTTCCCTATTAACTTCTATTTTACTGTTAGAGTTATCATGATATTCAAATAATCCAACTGTGGCTTGTATTCTCCCTCCCAACTAGAATTACAAGCAATTATTTGAAGAGCGTTTGCAACTCTGCTTTGGAGGGAAACATGCAAACTTTATAGTTTGCTGGTTCAAACAATGGAAAAGTTATTGTTAGCAATGAAACAAAATATAGAGGAATGCCACACATGGGAAAGGAGGAAGGTGAATGCAAGCCAACTGCTTGTTTCCAATCCATCAAATCATGGCCTGGAGAATGATCTGAACCAAGTCTTTGAGTATCTATCTAAATATTTTCAGAAAAAATAAAAGACTATAATAGAATTGGTTGCTGTCTTACTTTTAAAAATAGGGGTTTATTTACACTTTGCAACCTTTATAAGATCAGTTTACTCACAAGTACATCATCGAATTCAAGAACCCAAGTTCATGTTCTATTACACAGCAGCAAAAGACAGTACCAATCACTAGGTTCTCAGTCTCAGCAAGGATCCTGTGTCCTTGCTCCAGTAGCTGCAAGGAGCCGCCTGCTCCAGCCACCTGTTTTTTGTGGTGGCATTGGGCTGCAGTTCAGGGGGTGGGGGGGTCTATGACCCCATTATTACATAGATTATCGAAGTGCCTCTACTTCCCAGAACTCATACATACATTTTCACCACAAAATTGTAGGAGGAGAAAGTGTTATAGGGCTTCAAGAATGCACGATTCACAGTGCAATCGTATGCAGAGCTACTCCAGTCTAAGTCCACTAAGAGATGTAAAGAGCCATCTCAAGCAGAGTTATATCCTTCATTAACTTCAAAGGGCTTAAAAGGGTGGAACTCTGCTTAGGATGGCACTGGCAGAGCTCTGATTCATTTGATTCTGTTTGTGCCACAACTTCAAAAAGCATCAGAGAGGACAATGTTGAAATATTTTCCCTCCTGTATTGCTAGGAATTGTTGTTGTTGTTGTTGTTGTTGTTGTTGTTGTTATTAGCAGTATGAAAAAGCTTAAATTCTTGAATTTTCTATACATGCTGATATTTCTGTGCTCAAAACAAAGATTGACAGAATTCTACTCAAACTGTACTTGAGGTCTTCTCACAAAGCAATGGTTCTCAACATACAAGGCTGCTGCTGAAGGCAAAGATACCGGGTCCTCCAAAACAGCAGGATTTATTTGTAGTGAATATCTGGACTGACCCACCATACCACAGTATTTTTTTGCACTAAAGAATGCTTTCCCTACAAACATTTTGTTTCCCAGAAAGCAACTCTTCAGGGAGAAGAAACACGCTGCTGCCTTTGGTGGTTCTGCTCCTCTCCTTTATGCATATTTCTCACAATGTTTAACTTCAGGAACTCTGAAGGTTTTTTTTCTTGACTGCTCAAGCTAGAGAATCCACAGCTACGTTCACACATGTTGAATAATACATTTTCAATGCACTTTAGTGATCATTTGCAAGCGTATTTTCCTGTTTCCCTCAGAAAAACCCAGTTGCAAATGATTGCTAAAGAGCATTAACCAGTATGTGTGAAAGCAGCCCATGTATTGCTGCCTATTGCTTTTTCAAGTTTATTTCATATTTGACATTTTTTTGCCTAAGGAAATTTACATATAAATGAAACTTTTCACACAACTCACTTCACTTAGACCAGTGTCTCTCAATCTGTGGGTCTTGACCCAAAAGTGAATTATGAAGTCTAAAACCCAAGCGGGCCAACATATCAAGTAAATTTGGACTTGTGGGACACCATACCAAAAAAGCTGGGAACCACTGACTTACAATGAAGTCAGAAAGTAAGAAACTCACCTGCAACTGCATGACAACATAGTTAAATCTGTCATTCCTTCCACAGCCAACAAATTTACAGACATGATCTTTCCCTGAGAAAAAATAAAGGTACATATTTATCAGTTTTTCATAATTTACATTACATGCCTTTCAAAGTTAAAAATAAATAATTTATGTGAAAGCAGGTCTTCAAACAAGACAAAATCCCAGCACCTCCACTACTCTCCTTAACTTCCCCCAATCTTTCTTTCTATCAATATAAACCAAATAAACAATGACTATCCAAAAGTTATCTAAATGTGTGAAAATCAAGTGCCAAGAAATAGTTACAAGTAGACATGGGCATGAACCGGAAAAAACCCGAACCGCGTGGTTCGTGGTTCATCCAGTTTTACGAACCACAAACTTTGCTGAACTTGACCTGGTTCGTGAACCAGTTCGTAGTTCGTCGGAGCCCAGAACAGGCCCCTTCACATTCAGAGAACCCAAACTTTTCAGTCCCTTTTCCAGCAACAAGTGCAGGCCAAAGATCCCACCAAGCAATCTCTCTCAAAAACCAAGTTCCAGCAAGCCCTCCTCTTCCTCTCCCTCTTTGCTGAAACTGAAACCACGAGGCACAGAGCTTTCCCTTTTATATAAAATGCCCACATTGAGCAAAACAGGAGCACTCTGGTTGGCAAAAAGACCTGCCTAATATGGTTTGGGGGTAAGAGATTGGTGCCACCATGGCTACTGCAGGCCCATCTCCTCAGTTGCCTTAGAGATTCTAACCTTCCCCCCCCCTTTTCCTGGCTGGATGGGCCAGAATGGGAGCTCTCTATTTGGCAGAGACAGCTGCCAATCAAGCATGGAGGCCTCAGATTGGGGGCAACCAAAAAACTGGCCACTGTTGCCTAGGCAACGTATTGAATGGTGCCAAAGTGTCTGGCTTCCCGAACCGCCCACAGAACGGTAGGAAAAAGTTGTTTGGTTCGTAAAAACACAACCCCACGAACTGTGTGTTTCTTTGCCTACAAACCAGCCATTCCGTCACAAATTTTGGTTCATGGTTCGTTTCATGCCCATCTCTAGTTACAAGTATTAAATCTTTTCCACTTTGAAAAGTTTCCATCTTTTCAAAAATGTCATAATTACATGCTGAAATATAATGGCAAGAAAATGTCAAGCCATTTGATTAAATATTAACTGTATAGAAAAAACAGTTTCAAAATTGAAAATATTCTAATCATGAAATTAAAAACGGTCAATGTTAATGAATGCGCCCAATAGAATTAGTTTGTTCCAGAATATCTCTCTAAAATACAATGACTTTGGGGTCAAAAATATACAGTATACATTGCTTTCCCAAGATGCACCACTGTGCAGTTAATGAGTCCTGAGCACCAACATCAGTAATATATTTCATAGAAGCAGCAGCATTTTGGCAGGACATGATTATATGGCCATATTTCACTGCATTTTACTTCATCAGTGCTGCCTCAGGAAGCCAGTTCTAATTGCAGCAATAATTCCCTACCTAGTTTGAGAACTAACTTTTGAAATTGGCTTTTTTTTAAAGTTGAATGTATAAAGAAATTGCAATGACACTGTTAAAATATGTTCAGCCACAGCAAAACTTAACATTTTATTGACATGCATATTTAAAACAAAAAGAAATTGTATTGACTATATAAATACAGCCAGTTTTAGTATAGTTTATTTCAAAAGAAAAAGGCAAACTATAAATATTTTCCTGTACTGAGCAAAAGAAAATATCAAGGAAATAAAACTAATTATTTAGGCTATTTAAAAAGTCCTGAAAAGTAGTCAGACATGTCTGGTATACCAAATGCTGGAATTTGCAGGTTGTAGGCTTAATCCACATTTTATAAACAAACTCACTCTGAGAAATAGTATGCAAGAAGAAAAGAAAGCAAGGCAAGATACACGCATATGATGTATGACTTAAGAAGGAAGATGCCGCATACTTAACACATAATCCAGGCCTGTTTAGGTTAAAAGGATCACAAGAAGAAGCCCTAAGGGACCACATTTTGCTTCTGATTCCTCTCCAAATTAAAAAAAAAAAGCAAAATTAATTATTTCATTAACAATATAGGATAGGAAGAAGGGAAACTCAGCCTCTACTGTGAACAGTAATAACGCCTTCACACTCGGGCTGCCAGATCCGCCCAGTGGAGGTGGGGGATTCCCCGCTCTCAACCTTTGCCCCCCGCCACCTCTTAACTGGCTGGAAGGGGGAAAGGCCCAGGGAATGGGCCCGATAGGCAAAAAACCTCCCAGGCCAATGTGTAGCAGGCATGCTTCTGCCAGGTGCAATGACATCACTTCCGGAAGTGACATTGTGCCTGGCGGTGGGCATGCTGCTGCAATTCAATTTGGACCCCTGTGAAGCACAGAAGCATGCCCACCTCTGGGCACAATAACATCATCACACCTGCCCAGGAATGTGCGTAGGTCAACATTGCTTATATTTTCCTTGAAGCCAGCCTTAGTGACTGTTTCTTTGATGTTGTACATAATTCTAACCAAGACTCATGTTAGATCTTGTAGATTGAGAACAGCATTTACATCTATCTAATAAATGAGAAATTGTACTCCCAACTGGTCTTGTTGCTATGCAGTGTGTGTTGTAATATGCATTTTGGATTATATGTCTACCTTAAATTAGTAAACATTTCCATACTAGAAACACATAAATTGTCTAAGTGGCTCCTTTGAAATAGGTCAGGTGATGTTAATTCCCCACAAAAACAAGTTGTAACGTAGGAAAGTTCTGAGATCATTCTCTCCGTTGTAAGTGTTGTTTCCCCTCAATAACTGGGCTCTATTCCTTCCCACAGAACCAGCCCCGGCGCTAGGGTTTCTTGCGCTAGAGGCAAGCCTCTCTTGCGTGCACAGCGCGCGTGTGCCCCGGATGATGTCATCACGTGATGACATCATCACGCAGTGCCACCAGCAGGGAGCTGGGACAGTGTGAGGAGGCTGCCCGCACGCCGCGCGCCACGCACCACCCCAACCACCTGTCGTCCCTGGCCCGCGGTTGCTGCACCCACCCTGGGGCGTGCAGCGGCAGTGCAGGGCTGGCCAGTGGGGCTGGCCGGTGGGGCCGTCATCACGTGATAACATCATCACGCAGTGCCATTGGCGGGGAGCTGGGACAGCGCGAGGAGGCCGGCCATGTGCCACGCGCCGCATGCCACCCCGGCCTCCTGTCGTCTCTGGCCCGTGGTTGCTGCGCCCGCCCAGGGGCATGCGGCAGCAGTGCGGGGCTGGTTGGTGGCGGTGTGGGACACGCTCCTCCACCCCCAGCACCCCCTCCAGCGCCCCCTCCAGCCCCGCGGCGCCCACGGCCCCCGCCTCGCCGCCGCCGCCGGCCCTGCACAGAACCCCAGTATACATAGGAAACATCCCAGTACTAATGTTCACCTGGTGGTGGTGTTTTGGTTTGCACTCTGGATATGCTCAGATGAACACCTCTAGAGGTCAGGAGACAAACTTGGGTAAGCCATTCAGATAATACCCAGCTCACACCCCAAAACAAAAGCTACATAAAATGCAAAAAAAAAAAATCTAACTTTGCTGCCTGCTTTGTGCTTTCTATCATGTAGCTTCCTATGGCTCGAATAACTCTCTCTCTCAGATTCATCTTGCAGATCCAGTCTGTATAAAACAAAGCTCTTACTAGATCATATTCTCATTAATCCCATGGATTTTACTACCAATTAATCCCTCACTCCTGTTTAGTTCTCTTTCAAAGAATTCCATCATCTTACTTCTCTTATGTGCCATATGGTTTACATTCTAAGTCTTCCAAGCATGGAGTGAATCAATTCAATATTCCACAAACTGCTTAGAATGCTCATTTGTCCTGTGCCATCTGCCACAGGGTTGTTATTGAAAGCGTATGTTTTAACAGCATTGTAGTTTCTGTATTTAGGGATAATATTTAAAGCTAATAAGCCAAAGTGATGAACATGTCTTATACCTGTCTTCGAACAATAAATACCTTTATAGCTGATTAATTCCAAGAGATCCAGAGGAGTTAGCCGTGTTAGTCTGTAGTAGCAAAATCAAAAAGAGTCCAGTAGCACCTTTAAGACTAACCAATAAGCTTTCGAGAATCAAGTTCTCTTCATCAGATGCCTGATCCGAACTGGTCAAATACAGAAGAGGAGGGGAGGGGAAAGAACAGGACATATATCACACTAATTGCATTCTGTCTTCTTGTGATATATGTCCTGTTCTTTCCCCTCCCCTCCTCTTCTGTATTTGACCAGTTCGGATCAGGCATCTGATGAAGAGAACTTGATTCTCGAAAGCTTATGCTACAATAAAATAAAATTGGTTAGTCTTAAAGGTGCTACTGGACTCTTTTTAATTCCAAGAGATACTCTCTCCCATCTATTGACCCCAGTAAAATATTGGTATGAGGAGAGAAAGGGAAGCAGGAACTTGTATCACTGAACTATCTGTAGAATAGGCCATGCTTCTTTGTTGCTCCTCTTGGATCTATCTGCAGCCTTTGATACAGCAGACCATACCAACCTATTGAGGCATTTTGGAGGCAGAAGTGAGTATCGGGGGACATGCCCTGGACTCAAAGGGCTGCTGTCAGAGACTAGCTATCTTCAGTGTAGAAATTATCTACAGGATGCAATGTTATTCAACCTCTATGTAAAGCTTTTAGGGGAAATCAGTTGTAGCTTTGGGACTGGATGTCATCAATATGCACATGACATGACACCCAGCTCTATCTTTCTCTCTGTCCAAAATCCCTGGTGATGCAGAGGGTCTGAGTTGCTGCCTGACTGCTGTGGTCAAATGCCTGAAAGCAAACACATTGGAACTGATCCCAGACAAAATGGAAGTGACACTAGCTGGGAAAGCAGAGACCTTGAAGAACACAGTGCTTCTCAGATTCAGTGGTATTCAGTTGACTCTTGCAGACTTGGTTAAGAGCCTAGGGGTTATACTGGATCCAGTAGTACTTCTAGAGAAACAAGTTAATGTAGCTGCAAAAAATGCTTTTTTCCAACTCTTTTTAGTCAAAAAGATGAACCCCCTACTTTGACACAGCTGATCTGGCCACCTGGACCCATGCCGCAGTAACATCAAGCCTATTGTAATAAACTCTACATAGGTCTTCCCTCAAAGTCAACTCGGATACTCCAGCTGGTGTAGAACATAGCAGCTCATTTATTAGCAGGAGCTAGGTGGAGACGTACATTATTCCCATTCTGCAGTCATTCCACTGGCTACTCATCAGTTACCTGGCTCAATTCAAGGTATTGGCTATCACATACAAAGCCTTTCATGGCCTTAGTCCCTCATATCTATGGGACCACCTCTCTCCCTATGGTCCGCCACAGCAGCTTCACTCATCTGAACAGAGCCTTCTGTAGGTACTACTCTACAAACGGGCAAAATCAACAACTGCCAGTACATATATATTCTCTGTTGTGGCCCCCACCTTGTGGAATGGTATGACTGATGAGGTCAGGATGGCTTTCATTCTCCTGACTTTTCACAAACTATAAAAAACTGAGTTATTCAGCAGGGCTTTTTTACCCAGGTAGGAGGGCTATACTTTAACAAAATGGTTCAGAAAAATGCTTTGGTAAAGGGATAAGGACTTTGTATCAGCTCTGTACCAGATTTCTGCTTGTTTTCATATTTCTGCAATCTATACCCTCTTGTACTGTTCATTGAATGTCCCAGCTGATTGTATTGAACTTCACTGTGTAATCCACCTTGAATCTCTGTGAGAAAGGCAAACTATAAATAACATAAATAAATCTAAAAGATAAAATTGTATTTTAAGAATAACAAAGAGCTTTCAGAAAAATTAGATAGGCTCACATGTTAGAAACCAGAGCCGACCCCAGCCCTCAAAACTCTAACTTTCGGAGCCAGATTTAAGAAATAGCTTGACTATTTTATAAAATCCTCTCTGTTCTCTCTCATATATGCACCCTCTGTCTCTGTGCAAATATGCTGCAAACACAGCTCCAAAGATGGAATGAGATGCCAGGAAGAAGGATGAAATTTAGCTCCCTAAATGCAGGAGGCTAAGCATCTCTGGCAGCTGACAGAGTAAAAAACTGATTTTACTTGAGGTCTGCAGAAAGACAGGATGAGACAGAGCAAGAGACTTATGTTTCTCATAACGTAACTCCAAGAGAGTTCTGTTACATGAAATCCTGGTAGAATATGCAACCGCAGAATACTTAAAGTAAAAAGATAAGGAAGGAGAGAGGGCCTTTATCATAAACATGTCAATGTAACCATAAACACATACAGAAGAACATCCTGAGCAGTCTGTCATAGTATTATATGATATGAGCACTTCTCAGAACTTTAGAGGAAATTACCCACAGAAATAAACTATCAAACGACACACTTTTTAGACCAAGTTGTTCCGAGATTAATTGGCATATCCATCCAATAACTGAAAATTATTTCTTTCCAGGATGAAACACGGAAAACATTTACTGAAAAAGTACATGGTTTGCAAATATAAAACTAAAGCATATCCCCAGGGCTGCTTCTCCATTCAAACAATGCCTGTAAGACAAGAGTCTGCAACAGTTTTTCAGAAAATCCATCTGTTTTTTGTTTTGTGTCATAAGCAGGGAACTTAAAGATTTAGCAACCCTTTAAAGACAACAAAACAACTGTAATAAAATTTATATAAAGAAGCCAAGAAAGGGAGTTTTAAAAATGAGATAGAAAACCTTGTTTGTTTGTTTGTTTGTTTGTTTGTTTGTTTGTTTGTTTGTTTGTTTGTTTGTTTGTTTGTTTGTTTGTTCGATGTTTAGCCCCGCCCTCCCCGCAAATGGGCTCAGGGCAGGGAACAATAAAATGCTCAATAAGCATTTAAAATATATATAACTATAAATAGATTTCAAATCCAAAGAACATAAATACATAAAACAGCATATAAGATGAAGACCCCCTCCAATTTTCCCAATCATAGCATAAAAACCAAATAGAGTGGGTGGGGGCCATAGTTTAATAATAGTCTGGTGACTGCTCTTAAATAAATTCAAGTACTGCCACAAGAAATCAGTGTGGATACATTAAGGAGACGTAAAACAGTCAGTCCTGAGTTGTCTGAAGAGAGGGAATCATGAAAGTATGACTACAATAGCATTAGGAAGATGCTACAAACAGTTTTTAACACGGAATGACAAAAGTTTAATTGCTCGGGTGATCAATTTTTTTCTGTAGCATATCAGTCCAGGCAGGAAAACAAAATAGCAAATGCATGACTAGCAGAACATGAGAGCCCTGCTAGATCAGACTAGTGGTCTATCTAGTCCAGCATCCCATTCACATAGCAGACAACCAGTTGCCCTGGAGGGCCAAACAGGGTCTTCCCCTATTGTTGCCTCCTAATACTCGTATTCAGAGGCTTGTTGCCCTTTAGTAGCTCTTGCTGGTAGCCACCGATGGACTTATCCTTCAGAAATTAAATCCCATTTCAAAGACATTTATCCTAGTAGCCATCACTCACTGTATCCACTGGCAATGAATTCTACAATTTAATTACGTAATTGGGTGTCCAAGAATTCTAGTACTATATAGTATTATTTCTCCCCCCCCCCGCCACATTGCATAATTTTTAAAACCTCTATCATGTTTCCCCTTAGTCACCTAGGAAATGTGCTCCAATCTCTTACTCATTTTGATTGTGCTCTTCTGTATTTTTCCAATATTCTTTTTGAGATACAATGACTAGAACTGTACAAAATATTCCAAATGAGACTGCACTACAGATCTATAAAGATACATGACAATACTGTCTGTTCTATTTTCAATCCCTTTTCTAATAATCCCAAGAATAGAGTTTGACTTTTTAACCCACTGCTGCGCACTGAGCTGACATTTTCATCAAGCTATCCACTGCAACTCAAAAGATCGCTTTCTCTCTCAGCTTCAGTCACTTCAGACCCAATCAGCACATATTTAAAGTTAGGATTTTTTAAAATTTCAGTTTGCATAACTATACACTTGCCTACATTGTCATTTGCCACATGTTGCCCACTCTACCAGTTTAGAGAAATCCTCTGAGAACTCCTCATAATATACTTTGTTTTCCACTATGCTGAATAATCTACTATCATTCATAAACCCAGCCACTACACCTCTAACAACAGACCATTTATTAATAAATTAAATAGCACTGGTCCCAATACCTATCCTTATGTACTGCTCACTTTCCTCCATTGTGAAAACTGTTCCATTTACTCCTAGTCTCTGCTTCCTATCTTTTAACCAATTTTTAATCCATAACAGGACCCATTCACTTGTTCCATGACTGCTAAATTTATCTAGTAGTCTTTAATGAGATACTTCATCAAAAGCTTTTAGAAGTCCAAATATATAATATCTACTGGATCACTCACCCATGTGCTTGCTAACTTTCTCAAAAAAACTCTGAAAGGTTAATGAGGCAGCACTTCCTTTTCGCAGAAGCCATGCACTCCACAGAATCCATGGCACTAAAAGCTTAATTACATTTTACATTTTAATTTCCATGTTAGGTTTATGTTATTAGTTTGGTAAATAGCCCATTTCTTCAAAGGCACAATTGTGACAACACACAAATACAAATACAACAGTCTTTAACACATACACAAACAGATTACAGGTGTGCATTATGCAGCAAATATTATACTTTTCTATGAACCTGTTATACTGCCTGACTACCTCACAAAAGATGCTCTGTTTATGGCATGCATGTATACATGCACATCAAACAACATGAGAAGGAATCAGTGCATTCACAAGCATATCCTCAAGTAAAGACACTATTGCAAGCTTTATCTCCATTATACCACACGTAATCTAGAAAGAACAAAAAATTAAGAATCAGAAACAGGGCCGGGGCGCCCATTGAGGCCAGGTAGGCGGTGGCCTCAGGGCGCGGGGTGCTGGAGGGGGTGCCGGAGGAGGCACGTGGGGCGAGAGCGCATGCCACAGACCTGCAGCCTCCCAGCCCTCCCGCCCCAAGTTGCCGCCGCCGCCAGCACACGACCCCGTCCAGGGGCAGCAGCCGCGGGCAGGCGTCTGTGGCGGTGCCGGGCAACCGAGCGGGAGAGCTCAGAGGCCACCGGCGCGCCATCCCAGCCACCCACTGCAGCGATTGGGCCGGCGCGCACACCCGTGATGACGTCACACGTGATGTCATCACGCAGGCCGGTGCGTGTGTGTGCGCGTGCACGCGGAGGCGCCCGGCCCGTTGGCCGCTGCAGGCACCGAAAACCCTGGCACCGCTGCTGAAAATAAGGATTATTAAAGAAAGATTAAAGTATAAGTATATATTATTTAAAATCATAAAACAGTTATTATTTATTTCAGATTAATATTATTTGTAGATTTATGGTCCTACACACAAGCTTGATGATGAGCAGCAAAGTAAAAACCTTATAAATCATGCCATAATGTAGTCAAAACCTACTCTTCCATTTTAGCTAACATCTGAAAGAGGAAATTTGAATTAGTAACATATAGTAACATTAATTATTATGAGGAATCCACAAACTTTGGGTAGCCTTGGTAGCCAGTGAAAGTTTGTGGAGGCTTGAGTATATTATTAACGATAAGACCTTTCCCCAGATCCAGAGAAGAGATGAAGTCTATGATACCATGCTCAGTTTTGGAATGACTGAAAAAACAATGAGTAAAATCTAGAATTCAGAATAGGCGTGTAGTGTACTTAAAAGCACTGTTTCAGAAATTCCAATAACTTACTGCTCTATTTTACAGTGAGATAGCTCACTAGTTGCGGTGCTAAACATAAGAAAAAGCTACCCAGCTGCTGTTCTCATCACCCAAACACCACTAGATGGCTAGAATTACAAGACTCCAACTCCTACTCCTCCACCAGCAGTATTTATTGAATATACATCCCTTTTTTAATTAGGCTGCAGCACTAAAATATAAAAAAATAGATTCCTTCCAAAAAAAACCCAGATTTGTGTTTATATTACCCACCACTTTCCTTAATTGGTAAAGCATCATGTTAGAGATGCTCACATGCTTCTTTGGAAAATAGATGTAGAATCAGTCATGAAATATGGCATCACGTCCTGAGTGTGCACACCAACTTTCATTTTTATATTCTTGTTCTTTTTATTTATTTTACTTTACAAAAATTATACCCTGCCTTTTGTCCCTGATAAGGTCCACCAGGGGGCTAACAAATTAAAAACACACATAATAAAAATCACATCTTAAAAGCCATCAACACCCAACAAAAATATATAATAATTAAAACCAGAGCTAAAATACATATGAAAACATAAAAACAAAAATTAAAACAGTGCGCAGGAAAGAAGGATCACTGAGGAAATGCCAGTTGAACCAAAAAAGTCTTTACCCACTAGCAGAAGATGGCAACAGAAGGGGACAAATGAGTCCCCCTGGGGAGAGTATTCCAGAGTTTTTGTCAACAACCAAGTAGGCTCTCTCTCTGGTTGCAACTAGAGATGGGCACAATCCAAAAAAAATTAACCATCAAGCTGATCGTGGATCGGCGCCAGCAACGATCCCGATTTAATGACCCGCACCGAGCATCTCCCATTCCCAATCCGTGGATCGTGGATTGTGGATCATGGAGGCAAAAGCGGAGGGGCGCCCCACTGTTCCCAGCGATACAGGAATGGTGGGTGATGCTGGCGGCATCTGTGTTTGTGTTTGGCTGTCTGTGTTTGGCCGTCAGAGCTGCCTATCAGGGTTTGCAGGGATGAGATTGGAGTGCCCATGGCTACAGAACACCCCCTTCCCCCTCCCTCCCCTGGGTGTCTTCTCCCAACTGGTGACTGCTTGGCTGCTCCGTGGTTGGAAGGAAGCCCTGCTGATCAAGGAAAGCTGGACTTCCATTCGGGTTTCCAGGGCGACAGAAGGAGGGCAAACAGAGCTCAGGCATTCCCCTGGCTCCGTTGCCAGGGGAACAGATTGCTGGCGCCTGAGTGTCTGGATCCCCGATCCGAGCCCGATCGCCCTGATCCAGGCCCCTCCCGATCGCTGGATCGTTGGCCATGGACGATAACGATCCGCTGGGTCACGATCGCGCGATCGCCATTATCGTGGGGTTTTTTCAATCGTAATGCGAATCGTGCGCATCTCTAGTTGCAACCCACCCAATCTCAGAAGGCAGGGGCAGCAGAAGAAGGGCCTCCAAAGATAACTGTAGCACTCAGATAGGTTCATTAAGGAGTAGGAGGTCCTTCAGGTATGCTGGTCCCAAACCATACAGGGCTTTAAAGGTCAACACTGGGACCTTTAATTGTGCTTGGAAACAAATTGGGTGCCAGTATAAATGCACCAAGACTGGAGTGATATGGTCTCTCTATGATCCACTCCAGTCATTACTCTGGCTGCAGCATTCTGCACCAACTGACGTTTTTGAACACAAGGGCAGCCCCACAGACAGCACATTGCAATAATCTAATCTAGGACCTTTTTCTTCAAGGGAAGAGCAACTCCATCCAGAACGAGTGACACTTTAAATTCCAGGTCAGGCCTTCCACTCGCTAGTAGTACTTCCAACTTCTTGGGTTTAAGCTTTAGTTTAATAGCCTGCATCCATTCCAAAACATCCTCCAAGTACTGGGTCAGGGGTTCTACAGCCTACCTGGGATCAGCCGGAAGCATGAGATAGAGCTGACTGTCATCCGCATATTGGTGACAAGCCACCCAAATATCCAGATAACCTCACCCAGCAGTTTCATGTAAAACTTAAAGTGCATACGGGGCAAAACAGAAACTTGCAGGACTCCACTACCTGCACTACCTTCTGAAACCTATCCTCTAGGTTGAACTGGAACCACCACCAAACATTGCCTCCCAATCCTAGCCCAACAAAATGATCCAAAAGGATACCATGATAGATGGTATCAAGTGCCAGCGAAAGGTCCACGAGAACAAGAGTCACACTTCCTTTGTCCATGTCCTGGCACAGGTCATGCACTGCCAGGGTAATCAAGGTAACCAAGACTGTTTCAGTCCCATAACCATATTTATTTTGCTTTTCCACCCCCCCATCCATTCAAAATAGGTTCAAGGATCAAGATGGTAACTGAAAACAGAATTTTCTCAGAATATTTCTTTATTCACCAAGATATTTCTTTGTTCACAGTTATTGCAGTATAAGTGAGCAAGCTTATAAGTAAACTTACAAACAGAACGTCAGAGGGCAAATTAACAGAAATTCTCAATCAGTTCAGTCCATTACACAGTTTAACATTTTAATAATAATAAATATATTTACATTAATTTGCAGCACATTCTGTGTTTGAGTCACCCACCCTTGTCATCCTGCTGGCCTCAGGCAGGCTTTCTGCAGCAGAAGCACAGATGCCTTGACTGAGAGCTCCAAGCCCACACGCATTTCACTTCTGAGCTAGAGAGAATTCTAAGAGAGCTTTTTGGCTGATCGCAATAAGAACAGGCTCCTTTTGACTTAATGCGTGAACAAAAATTGTCTTAAAATTTCTTTGCTTTCCAAGTTATAGTATTATATTAAAATAACATTATTATTAATTACATTATGAATACATTATTATTACTACTATTCTAAGTTTTTATAAAAGTTAAACACATGCAATCCTTCCAAAGACCTAAATGCCAGTAACTGAAAAAAAGGAACATGAGAAGTGACCTCTGGGGTAATTGCATTATTGCTGCACTTGATATCTGTAAATACAATATGAATTTTTAAAAAGAAAATAGTCCTTTTATATTCAACTCAAGACCTTATGTACCCCATGCATTCCAATTATTTTGCTTTTATGGTATGTACATATATCTATACAAACACACTCTCAGCTACTTCTTTCTCAGTAAGAAGTGAGGGAGAGAAAAGGCATGCACCTGAGCCACTACAGTGTTTCACTGGACTGATTCAGGCTGAGAAAAATGTTGAGGGGTGGGGGCTAAAGCCACTTCTCCACATACAATGGAGCACTGATCCTAATTGGGTACTACATGCACAGAAAGGTGAACTACTAAATATATTAAATGAATGAATAAATAAATAATTGTGTGTGACTGTGTGGTGGGGACGAAAACTCAGCCTGTGTAATTCTTAATTCATACAGCAGAATTAGGACTGTTCTGGGGCAGTCAGAGTTAATCCCATACCAATGATAGCTATTCTGCCGTAAAGCAGGAGATCTGAGGAGACTGAGTATTGTGTATGATGCAGTGCCAGCATATTAAATGCACACACCCCACTGCAGACCACACACTCCTTGAAAAGGCTGTGAGAAAAAAGAACGGTAGGGTTAGGACAAAGGAGGGTAGCAGAGAGAGGAGCACAGAGTGCACTATAGAACAGTAACAGAGAAAGGGATTGGCACTTACTGCCAACTTGTGCATGGTGGGAGAGGTTACAGAGAGACATAAAGATGAAGAGAAAGTGAACGATAGGGTATTTAGGGAAAGGGGGTTAAAAGAATAGGATACAAAGAAAACACTAAACTAGTAGCCATTTTTCACTGTTAATTTAGCAGGGCAAGTAAGTCAATAAAACTGTTACGGTAAACCTCTTTTGTGCACCTAGGCTACAGAGATATGTTTTTCAGTTATTGCTACCAGAAGCCTCCACAGAAGGGAGCAGACTTGCCAACTCCACAAAGGGAAATCCCTAGAGATGTGGGGAGGAGCTTGGGGAAGGTGGAGCTTAGGGAGGGGAACGAGCTCAGCAGGCATGGTAGGCTGTAAAGTCTACCCTCCAAAACTGCCATCTGCTCAAGGGGAGCTGATCTCTGTAGTCTGGAGATCAGTCACAATTGAGGGAGAACTTCAAGCCCCATCTGGAGGTTGGCAATGCTAAAAGGGAGCCCAGCACTCAAACTGGATTCAGGTGCAGTTGTTAAAAACCAGTTCTCCCCTTCACTGACTCACTGTTGATAAATGAGAGGTGACTGGAGAGTGTCTATAACTTCATTGCTTTTCAAACAATTGCCTCAGCTACACCTATACACATTTTTAAATAGTGGTCAGAATTTATTTTTATCGTTTCTTTATTTTCTGTCTGAACTGTGTCATGTAGTTCCACTATTCAAGCAGTCCATTAAAATAAAGAGAAAATAAGTGAAACAAAAGCAAGGCCTCTTATTCCATGCATCAATGCCCTCCAGTTTACAAAAATGTTGAAATTTTTCTACCTTTTTCCTTTGAAAAAGGTGCTTACCCCTTCTCTTCTCTAGCACTGGAATGTACACTCCCCCTTCCGCAATACTGCCACCTGTCTTACTCAACTTTAGAAATAAGCATTCAGTTAAACTACAATTGTTTTAGGTGTCTTTTTCTTTTTGCACAAGCCCAAGTATTCCAAGAACATTAAGAAAATCTAGTCCACCGCACACAGATATAAGATGAGGAAGAGCATCTGGTCAGGCATTCAGAATATATTTGACCATATAGTAACTTGGTTAGGGATTCAATTGAATTTGATACTGACCACTGTAATTTGCCTTTTAACAGCACTGGAAAGGATTTTCCCCTTTGACCCCAGCTTGTCTGGATAGTTCAGTTCTTTTGGTTTTCTTAAGGCATCTCTGAAACACTTGAGCTTATGCAAATTTCACTGTGGTATCTACATTTATTTCAATTGATGTGTCAAACATGCAAGGGGAAATGGCTAGTAGACCCAGTAACAACAGAAGCGACACAAAAGCTTTTTGGTGCCCCAAACACGTTCACAAGATTCAGATCCCTAGGTCCCTCCAAATCACGCTCTCTAGTCAGAATCTTACTTGCTTTCTTCGAAAATGCATCACACTGACAGCTCATGATAAACCTGCCTTATTTTTTTTTTTAAATTTTCTGCAATACAAAAACATTTTCGTAATCACAACAGTATAACTTAGAATGCAACATTACTGTAACGAACTTGTCTAGAGAATATAACATTTAGAGTTATACAGAACATCACATAACTTAATAAATAGCAATTATCTTAAGGCTATCCGGGATCAATTTAAGGAAGTTATCATTACCTTCTATAAACTGCAAGAAACGTGACCATTTCTAAAAAAAAATCTGATTTGAAACTTGAAGATTCACCTGTTGAGATGTGATCGGTTATTTTGTCCATAATGAGATATCCCCACATTTTATTTATCCAAGATTTTATTGAGAGGTGTACTTTCAGTTTCCAATGTTTTGCTACAATGGCTTTAGCTGCAACCAGCATAGATGAGATGTTCCCTGCGTATAGCTTGTATCTCTGTGTCTTCCCAGAGGTTAAGAAACACAAGTTCAGGACAAAACGGAATGTTGTAACCTGTGATAGTTTTGATCACTTTAAAGATCATTTTCCAGGTCTGATTGATCCAAGGATAGTCTTACCAGCAATGAAGATAGGACCCTTGCTGGTTACAACCACACCAACAATGTGGGTCATATGAAGGGTTTATATAGTGCAATTTAACTGGAGTTATATACCATCTTTGAAGGACTTTACTAAATAGGGTTCTTATGTTTATAGCTTTTGTTAAGTGAATTTTAGAAGACCATATTGAGGCCCACTAAGAGTCGGAGACAGTGAGCTCGCAGTTAGTTTGCCAGCATGATCAGTAGTTGGATTTTCCCCCCATTTCTGTATAGTATAGAAATATACAGAATATAGTTTGTATAGTATAGAAATGAGTCCCTTTTCAGGAGTATTTCTTCTATATAAAATCTTTTTCAAAGTCAGTGAGATTCCTCTTGAGATGATTTTGGCTCTCCTGGCTAATAATTAAATGATTTAACTGCATATTCTCAAATGATGGAAGTTTGATGGAGCTTGAGACTTAGTTTTTAGGGAACCCTTGATTGTGACATCACATAGCTTAGTTAATTTTAATGTTCTCCGAAATGAAAAAGCATCTTTAGAATTACCTGGGGTGAAACGTTTATGATTTAAGAAAGATGATACTGGAGAGATGTTAGGAGCAAGTATCAGTCTCTTTAGACCCCAAATTTGTAGAGCAGATTTCAAAAAAGGATAAAATTCAATTTTATTAGATCTATCTTTGGGAACATTCCAAATTAGTTCTATTATAATGGTTTGACCCAAATCTGCTTGCTCAATTTCCACCCAGTCTTTTAAGTTATCTGTATTAAGATATAAAGAGTCCAGAAGCACTTATAAGACTAACAAAATTAGTGATAGGGTATGAGCTTTCATGAGCCTCAGCTCACTTCTTCAGATACACTTCTTCATTTTCAATTGTATCGCATAATAATAGCTAAGTAGGTCAGGAAGACCATATACCCCTAGCTTGGGCGGGCAAGTTAAAGTTTGAAAATTTATTCTAGGTTTCTTCTGCTCCCAAATAAGAGTTTAAGATAGATTACCAAGATTTCAATACTTTGGTTGAGAGTTGGATAGGCAGGTTTTGAAAAACAAAAAGGAATTGTGGGAATATAATGGTTTTGACTAAGTCAATCATTGTTAATATAATAGAGATCTGTGATCCTTATATAATAAAGCTCTGTGATTCTACATCTAGAACCTTATTAACTATATTTGGCTATGGTTTTTGTGGGTTTTCCGGGCTGTATTGCCATGGTCTTGGCATTGTAGTTCCTGACGTTTCGCCAGCAGCTGTGGCTGGCATCTTCAGAGGTGTAGCTTTTGGTGCTACACCTCTGAAGATGCCAGCCACAGCTGCTGGCGAAACGTCAGGAACTACAATGCCAAGACCACGGCAATACAGCCCGGAAAACCCACAACAACCATCGTTCTCCGGCCGTGAAAGCCTTCGACAATACATATATTTGGCTAATTAGTATAGATTGCTATAGCACAATTTGATACTTCAACAATTAGCCTATTATTGATTTTTCTCAGGCAAGTATAAAAAGGTGGTAGAATTTAATCTCTCAGCATCAGGAATTCGTGTCTGATGCTTAGCACTCTATAGTACAAGGATTTTTTTTGTCCCCCTTACCTTGCAGTTTTTTCAATACAGCTACTTCCATTTTCAGAACTTGCTTTGGTTGCTGAGCTGACTCAACCTTCAGTGCAACGTTCTCTCGAGTAAGCAAGTCAAGAGCATCATAGATTTCTCCAAACCCTCCACCTCCTATCTTTCTCAACTGCAGGAAACAAGAATATATGTTATTGTACATTCTTTCATAACTACTAGCCTATACTCTGAACGTTATCTAGTTCATTAAACTGAAATTATATTAGGTATTGTCATTGCCAACTGAACAATAATAACAACAACAACATTCGATTTTTATACCACCCTTCAGTTCAACTCAGAGTGGTTTATAAAGTGTGTTATTATTATCTTCACAACAATCCTCACTGACCAAAGATCACCCAGCAGGCTTCAAGTGGAGGTGTGGGGGATCAAACTCGGTTCTCCAGATTAGAGTCCTGCCACTCTTAACCACTACACTAAACTGTAAACCTAATTTTAAATCTTATATAATGCTATTAGATATGGGAAAGAAGTGCAATATAAAGGAACATTATGTTGACTGACTAAAAAGCACTGCAATGAAATATAGAGGATAAATCAGCAGAAGTTGACAAGTACGTGATTCAGACTAGGACATCATAAAGAAAAAAGATAGAAAATAGTACAGTAAGGAGATTAATCTGGAGAAAGGAACTTTGGTCTTACTGTGAAGGTTCCTTCTATTTGGGATAGAGGAGGACATCCTGACACTTAGGTACTCCTTCTCCAATGATGCCTGGAGCCAGGATATTAGATCATTCTTTCTGCCCCTGAGGATTGCACTGTAAGAAACCTTCTTTACAAATATCTACAATATACCAATATCATGGCCTTGAGAGAAGAAAGGTTAGATATCACACATCAAGTAACAAGTCACATTTTTGCTGCTTAAAGAAAACCACCTCTAGAAAGGAATAATGCAGCCAGACTCTCTCCCCAAGGAGACTTGTCTGTCTGTTTCTATTGCCATCTTCCACCAGTACATCTTTGTTTCGTTTGTGTCCTCTCAGTAATCTTTCCCTTCTGCCTTAACTTTTAATAGCTGTTTTTATGTTTTTGTATGTATTTTAGCTCTGGTTTTAAATGTTTTAATTACGTGTTTTTGTTGGTTTTAAAGGTTTTTAAGATATGATTTTTAATGAATGTTTTAAAACTGTAAGCCACCTTCATGGCTCTTTAGTTCAGAAGCTTCCAGAGTTTTCTGTAGAAAACCACAAAATGTAACATTGCTGGTTGTAACAAATGGATAAGACAGAGGAAACAAGAATGCTCAAAATCCCATGTAAGCAACCAGAATCCCGTTGGACAAGGGAAGGCCCAGGATGCCCTCCTTTACCACAAAAACAAGGAATAATCACGATAAGTCCAAAATTCCTTTCTCAGTTGAGGAGAGGAGGACATCCTGACACTTGGGATGTCACAAAGCTTCCCTCCAAGAGTGGTGAGTCCTTTGTCTCTGCTCACCACTGGATGAAGAACTGGCCGCCCAAAGGTCACCTCAGCCATTGCATAGGAGTTCATTTTGTAATAGCATATAAAGGTAGAAGTAGCTACTCTACAAATTTCCAGAACTGAACTACTAGTGTGAAAGGCAACTGTGGTGGATCTGCAGCTGGTTGAGCAGGCTGTAGGCCTGACCCCCTGAGAAAAATACAGGATGATGCATTCCTTGAACCATATGCTAAGAGATGCTTTAGACACTTTCCTGCACTTAGCCACTAGATGATAAGCTATACTATATCTTGATGAGTGCAATGTAGTTTTGTACAATTGTTGGAAAAAATAGGACTGCAGAAATCAGTCATATGGGGGGTAAGCACACACAGTGATATAACTAGGGGGTTGCATTATGAAGTTCTTGAGTCAAAGATATATATGGAAATCACTGTTTGGGCTCATTACCATAATTTTCCAGAACGGTATCACAAATCCAGGATGCTTGAAAACTACAAAAACTCCTCCTCTGAACAATCTGCACCCACCCCACCCCGCAACCCATTCAGGTACTTAACCAACAATGCAGCAAACATTTGTGTTTTTCTTTGATGTTAATGTTTCCTAGGAAATGATAAATTGGAGGAGAAATTTCTATCTTCCAATCAGATCCTTGCAAGGGAGCAGCATAGAGTACTCCCAGCTGCACCACACTGACTGCTCATATTTAGCTTTCCATCTACCCCATATCCCAAGATCTTCTTCATACATACTGCTACCTAGACGTGTATCCCTCATCCAGTATGCATGCTTTGTATTTTTGTTACCTAGGTGGAGAACCTGGCACTTAGCTGTTACCCAAATGGGGGTCTCCTTGTGAGTCTGGGGGAATTAGCATGAGGCAGCGAGAGGAGGTAACTGAGTGAGATTCTCCATTTGGGTATATGGGGATCATTCCTCTAGGGAAATCTCTAGATTAGAATATTGTTTTAGTTTTGTTAATGGTTTTTTGGGGATAGGGTGGCACTCAGCCTTGCTCCTTAGTTAACCATTCTCAGGTTTGGTTCTGTTGTTGCAATGGAAAACTGGAAGGGAAATTTCTCCCTTCCAATCAGATCCTTGCAAGAGAGCAGTATAGCGCACTCCCAGCCAATCCCTTCAGAGACAAACTGCAGAAAGCCACAGTTCTCCTTCCCTCCCTCCCTCCTTTGTTCAAGTACCAGTAGAATTGGACTTCTTGGTCCAATTCACTTGAATCTTAGAGGTTCTTTAAAGAACATGTGGCACTAGTTCTATTGCAATTTTGGTGCCTTTTGGTCAAAAAACAGACACTCCAGAATCCCCATTCCAAAAAAGTCCCCATTGGGAATAATGGAACAGCTAAGATTCTTGCTCTCTCTTTCTTCCTTTCTGCCTTTGTTGGGGCAGAGCCCTTTTTTTCCTCTGCAAGTAGCATGACCAGAGATACCTTGTTCAGCAGCCTGTAGAATTTGACCTCTTGGTCTAAGTTGCTTGAAACCTGAGGGATCTTCGGTGGACAGGTAGCATTAGCTCTGCTGCTATTTTGGTGTTACTTGGTAGCAGCTCTGCTGCTATTTTGCTTATTTCTGGGTAGGTTTGGTGTTTAGTCTGTGTAGGCTCTGCTGCTATTTTGGTGTTATTTGGTAGAAAAACATCCACTTCAGCCCCCTCCCCTAAAAGTCCCCCATAGAGAATAACAGCAGACCTCCAGGACTGGGGGGGGGGGGTCCTGCAAGGAAGACTTAATGAAAAGAAGGAAACAGACCACAAAAAGGAAGTATGGCAAGCACAGAATTTTTAGTGCAAAGGTTAAAAAAAATTATTGTCAGTCATTGTAAGAGTAGGAAAATGAAATTAATGCTGGCCAGCTGGAGCTCTCCTGCTAAGCTGCCACTTGACCATCTTAGGAATCAGAAGAAAGAAGTAGGGCTGCTCAAAGAAATGCCTAATTCAGGGGTCTGTAAAACTGAACCCTCTTTGTTCAATCTGCTTGAAACTTAAGTGGCCTTTAGATTAGAGGGGGGGCTGTATTCTGTGCAAATCTGGTGCACTTATCTTTACAAACAGCTACCCCAGACCTTCATATACATTCCCCATTGAAAATAATGATCCTAAATTCCAGAACCCAAAAACCTACACAGACTGAATGCCAAACCAGTAGTGTCCTACCCAGAAATAAGCAATCAAAGTAAAAAAAACCCCGGGCTTGGATCAAAAATTATAACACATTTTTTTACAGTGTACACCCCTTGGTGTAACCCTGCCTGACTCCTGGTACCCAGGAGTCTTTTGTTGATGAGGTCCAGGTTTGCCAAAACTGTTGGAGTCTGCCCCCTACTAGGGGAAGCCTGCTGTCAATTGCCCTGTTGACAGAATTCGTTGTTCCTCTTGCCCTAATTTTGACCCAATGTGGACTGAGAATTATGTCTGAAGGGGGTCTTTGCCTTGAACCAGGCAAATCTTCTGTAGGAATCTGTATGGAATCTGGGGATGATTCTATAGTTACAAAAAGACTAAGAGTTGAACCACTTCTACCATCTGTCCTTGTTTTTGGAGGAAAAGAGCATGGCCTTTTTATCCTTGGCCTCTATAAGCATGTTGTCCCAGATATCACCAAGAAGTTTGGCCCCTAGGAAAGGCCATGTGCTACACTGGCCTTTGAAGCAGCATCCACAGTTCAGTTTTTCAGCCATAGGTTTCTTCTTGCCACTGCTGTAGAAGCCATAGCCTTCAAAGAAAACTTAACAGAGTCAAAACTGGCATCTGCCATGAAGGCCACAGCTCTCTCAGGTCTAGAGGGTAGCGAGTACATTTTTTAAATAAACCATGAATTTCCTTCAAGAGTCTGCTAAGCCACAGGATGAATGCTCTTGCTGTGAGAGAGATGGCAACCAAGGCTCTAACAGTTGGCCATCACTTCATGGCCCTTGGGTAAGACTGCCTCGCTTTTTTTCTCCCTGTAGAGTCCTTTAAGGAGCTTTCCTCCTCCTTAGGTAAGGTTACACCTGAGGCCAGGCTGGCTCCTGGGGCATCTACCATTAGAATCCTGAGAAGATATGACATATTGGGGAGTGGAGGGAAGAGTAAAGTTTCTTAGTGTGACTGATGTGGAAGCACCGACTTGAACATTCAGTCAATTCTTCTTTGGTCTTTTTGGTGGAAAAGCAAGGAAGCGGGAAGGTAAAACCTAAAGTTTGGGTCAGACCAAACATCTTTACAGTTCCATCTTCTTCATCATTTTCTCATTGGGCTCTGGATCCCCCTTGGGGCTGAAGACTTGCAGAATCTTTAGAATTCTGTATATTATGGGAGGGAAGTCATCATGAGAAAACATCCTGTGGGGAGGAGGTGATGAGGAGGGTTTTTGTATGAGAGTTCCCCCTCCTCCTTGTCCAAACCAAACTCTTGAGTTCCTTGAGTCACTATTGGAAACCTCCTCTCCAAAATGAAAAGAACCGGGTGATAAGCCCTCACTGGATGGGGTGGGAAAACTTTTTTGTGATGCCTTCGATGGCAATGACAGTTTCCTAGTTGTCTGACCCTATCCTGCAAGGAAACGCAGGATGGCTTGCCTTGGGTGGCTTGCCTTTCAGGAGAAATGGAAGAGGTTGAGGGGGTTCCTAAAGAAGAGTTGTCTCTCTTTCTTCCCTGATATTTCTCTTTTCTCACCATTTTGTTATTAAACAAGTTACTTGGCCACTACTGAAACCTCACAGGGGTAATGAAGACATCTCCTCCCCATTCCAATGGGTCCTCGTAAGCAGCATTGCCCTGCTCTCTCACTACCTCCTGAATGGTTTGCATCTAGGATGTGGGGGAAGTGGCTGATGGGAACTGCTGGCAATGGCTGTAGCAAGGCACAGGGTTTTTGGCGCAAATTCCTTGCAGGCTTTTCCTCCACAGCACTGCTCTAAGCAGCAGATTTACTCCTCTGTCTTTATTTCAACAGTCCTCTGTCACAGGGTGGGACTCCTCCTCCTAAGAGGCAGAAAGAATGACCCAACATCCTGTCTCCAGAAATCATGGAAGGAGTATCCAAGCGTCAAGATGTCCTCCGGTTCTCAAAGGAGAAAGCAACAATCAATCAGACCAAGGATTACTTACACTTATATAATAGGCACTGAAGTCAAAACAAAAAAGCATGTATGTAAGAGCTAGAAACTTCCACTAGTAGTTCCAAAGCCTGCATAAAATGAATGTTAGCAACATTTGCTGAAATCTCAGAAGTTAAGTAGATGGCTGAATAAGACTTCCAGTGATCTGAAATAAGAGTTCAGTACCAATGCTCTCTTTCTACAACTAGCAAAACAAGAATTATACAAACCAGTACAAATTGCAGAAAATATGGAAAATACAAAATTATGCAAATGTTCTTAATTTGTTTAGCTTATAAAGTCCTGCCTAGGTACAGCACTTAGTGCTGGTATTTTGGACGTTGTGGTCAGTTGTACATACTTCAATAGAACCCAAACTCAAGACAGATGGTGGAAGTTTCAACTATGGAAAAAAGAGGTTGGGGGGGGGATTGATGGCAAACCATATGCTTCTCCATATATTTACAGCTTCACCCTTTTCAATCAAGCCCATTTGTAGAATTTCAAGGTAGAGAGCTACATACATATACACAAAACTAATTGGTTAGCTATGCAGAGGGTTGTGGTGGAAGGGGAAAACATATTTGGCACAAGCCCATAATGTATTTAGCAATGACACACAAGCAATAGCGTCCTTTGCTTGTCATGCTAGCATGCTAGCATGTCATGCTAGCATGCTAGATCTGAGCTTCAGAATTAATAAAAATAATAATTACAACAACAACATTCGATTTATATACCATCCTTCATGACAACTTAGCACCCACTCACAGCAGTTTACAAAGTGTGTTATTATTATCCTCACAATAATCACCCTGTGAGATGAGTGGGACTGAGAGAGCTCTGAAAGAGCTGTGACTGACTCAAGATCACCTAGCTGGCTTTAATTATTTTTTAATTAACTTTTTATTTAATACATTACAGCAGAGAAAGGAGGACTAGTTCCCTTAACTCTGCACCAGGCAACCAAAGGATACATAGATTAGAGAAAGCACAAGCTTCTATGAAGTTACATATATGGGTCAATTTTTTGTGTAAGCAAACAATCTTGAGACAGCGTTATCTCCACAAAGTAAGATTGCCAGCCTGAGACTGACATCCAGTGGCATACTGACCTGTCAGAGGGTCCTCACTAGCCACATAATAATGTTGTCAGTGACATGATGACACTTCCAGCACTGAGTTTTGACTGAATACTAGAGGGTCACCAGAAATATGTCATGCCAGAGGTGATGTTATCATGTCAGGACTCCAGAGCACCCTCTCCATGCCCCCCCCCCCATTTTTTCCACCATCCAGATGAGTGACAATAGGAAGGGTCTACCACGGGCCAGAGGTGGGAGCAGTCCTTCCTAAAGCAGGAATCTGGCAACTGTGACACACAGCAAGATGATTACTTCCCTGTCAAGCCATTTTTTTAATGTATTTCCCGGGAATGAGATATCATACTACTACTTAAAAATAGAAGCTTGTGCTAGTGCAGCACTAAGAAGAAAATTCTATTTAATTGACTTGGTCCTGAGCCCATACCACAAAAGACCAAATAACCACATGCTTAACTATCTGTAGCTTGTAAGACTGCCCCTGGGAAGTTGTAGCCCGAAAAGATATGTAAACTGAAAGAGTTTGTTCTTCATTTTTTTGAGGCCATAAACATGCAGAAAGAATAAGCATCAGTATGCGTGGGTGAGCAGGTAGCTACCATCTTCATATGGAATTATTTACAAAGCTAACCAGCAACATATATTTAAAAAGGAAGTAATATACTCACCACTTTCCATCTTTCTTTCACCAATATCCCCACACTAAGAATATCTGGCTGTTCCCCTCCTCCGCTCATTGTAATCTCCTGGGGCGATACAGCTGCTATACAAAGCCTACGTCAGTAGAGACCAACCAGGTCTCAGAGGTGGCTTCCATTTAAGCAGAGGCTATAGAAACAAACAGCAGTACATGAGAGCTTGTTATTTAAAACACAGATAAAAGAGTTCTCCTATTTTAGCTGAAACGTTTTTTCACATTTACAAAGTAGAACTGAAAGACATCCATAGAATTGTTAAATCTTTAGATATATTAAATTATTGAACAGAAATCAGTGTGCAACTTTGCATTATTAACCAAACTGGAAAAAAAGTTGCTGTGATAGATTGCAAAGTTTTTTTAACTTCTTTACATATGAGTTTCAGGAATTTTGGGGGGGGGGGCGGGGGGAATCAGCAATGCAAAATGACACTTTTTACATAAGAAAGTATATATTACCTTTACAAAATTTCCTTTCCAAGTTCTCTCCTCACACACATCATCTTATTATTTCTTACACCAACCCTGAAAGACATGCCAATATTATCCCCATACTACAAGCAGGGACTGAAGCTCAGAAACACAAGGCCAAAGATCGATATCATAGTTTATTTCATACCAAAGCAAACTTCCTTTAACCCAGACCCTATGTCTCATCTAACCACAATCAATACCACATTTTCTCATTATACAGAGATTCCTTCACACATTATCATATGTGTGTTCATGCATACGCACACTTTTGTACAGGCTCTTGAAACAGCTCCTTCTGTCCCTTAATAAAACCACAGGGTACAGCAAATACATTTGTTTGCTGTCTCTTCTTGATGGTGTAACAGAAAACATTAGATAGTTTAACAATTCTCCTACATAGGTGGCACTCTGTGATAACCAACTCCTTAGAAGTGTAACCATTTCAAATCCTTGAAACACCTTACTGATGCTATGATATAAAAGCAGAGTTCTTCTTCCACAGCATTAGACTATGGATTTTAAAGAGTGCAAGTCTGCAATTTAGGAATTTTGAGGGCAACAGCAACAACTGTTGTTCAAGGACTACTTAAGTCTGTTATATACTATGTGTCTTTCACACAAGGGTAGGGAAAGCCATGTGCACAAAAGGTTATGATGCTGAATAACAACATAGAAAGCCAAAATGGAACACAGCAGAATTTAAAGGCACACTGCAGAAACACTGATACCATACAAGGTATGACTTCAACTAAGGATGGAGACAAAAACTGAGAAGTAGCATAACTTAAGGGATAATACACTAATCTATGAACCAGAAAGTATCCAGTTAAAATCTCTCTTTAGCTATAAACTCACTAGGTGGTCTTATGCAAGACATTATTGGCCCAGCTTCCCACTTGCTACATGGGAAGAATACTTTACAGGGTTGGAAGGACAGTTCAGTATAGTGTGTGAAATACTGAATAACGAATAGTCAGGAAAAACATAAATGCTTCTTAAGAAACATTGCTCCCAGGATCTAAACCACAGCAGAGTAGGTGAGTGTGCTAGAGTGTTGCTTCCAAATCAACAAAAAAGTGTGCATAACTTAAAAATTAATAAACTTATTGTGGCATAAGCTTTCATGAGCCAGAACCCACTTTTCTAGATACATTGTTTTATTCCATTGGTAGATATATCACAGCACTGTGAGAGACAATACATGTATCTTTGTTTATATATGTCTCTGCCAGCTAAATATAATGCTGCATGTATATAATAAAGTGGGTTCTGGCTCACAAAAAGATATACCACAATAAATCCATTAACCTTTAAATGCGCCAAAAGACTGTTTGTTATAGAACAGACTCCACTAACAAGCTATCCGATTACCACTTGACATTGATTAATTAGGTACATTATCACTTAATCATAAACCAGCCCTACCTTCTTTCAGGAGAAAGCTATAATAAGTAAAGAGATTGGAGAATTTAAGAATTCTTAAAATTAGAAATTACTGTAATGACACCTCCTGAAAGACTTGCCACAATTTGAGAAGGTATATAAATTAGAATGAGGGGAATCATCAATAAAGAAAGGTTACCTCAGTCCTACCAAAATTCCTTACTTTCCACACGCAGAGGATATGAGAAGAAAAAATACTACAGATAAAATATTACAGATATCCTAGATCAACGGCCCTCACAAAGTTTGATTAAGCCAGTGATTAGAATACATTTTTTCACACAGCCTTTCTAACTTGATTGGTACCCACTGCTGTCCCATTCCATGTAAAGCGATATGGAGACAGCAGTTTCAAACAGCTTTTACAGCTGTTTATTAATCATATGTGAATCACTGTGGCCATCTTAAACAGTGCTGCTTTTTTGGGTGGTGCTGTATGCTAGGTTTTTTCACAGTTTGAGCTTCAGCACCATAGCGTTAATGCACTGGTAATACCATAACATACATGCAATACCAATGTTGACCACTGTAGCACTTTAATGAAAATTGCTATCTGCCCCCTCCCCCAGCAAGGAAAAGAACAAGTTGGAAACAGCATAATAAAAAGGTGGTGCTGGCAAAGGCGCCACAGACATTTCAAACAGTGCACTGCAGCAAAGCTGAACCACACAGAAACTTGAGAACAGGAGAAAGGGTTTTTTAAAAAAAAATGGCTTAAGCCCACATTGCAAACAGGACACAAGCAGTTTTGTGTGAAAAGCTTTTTTAAAAAAGTCTGTTAGCAACTGGCTCCTACTCTCCTGACCTTCCGCAAACTATGCAAAAACTGGATCATTCAAGAGTGTTTTTTTACACAGGTAAGAGGGCTCAACTGTGAGGAAATGGTTCAGAGAGATGCATTGGTAATAGGACAGGTTCTGTAGCCTATACTACTATGTACTTGTACTGACTGCTGTTGTAATATGTTCCTCCTACCAGGTAGTTTCTGTGTTGTTTAATGTATCATGTTTAATTGCTGATGATTGTTGCAGCATTGTTTTCAGCTCTGTAATGGATTTCTGCTTGTTTCCAATTTTGGCAAATTTGTATTTGCATATCAACGTGCATTGTTCATTGAATATGCCACCTGTTGATCGCATTGTCTTATGCTGTTTAATCTGCTTGGGGTCCCAGTGAGAAAGGCAGACTATAAATAATGTTAAATAAATCAATAAATCCCTCCATTGGAGTAGTGAGGAAAATGGCAGCTGTGAGAAGTTGACAGGAGGTTATGCACAGAACATTCATATAGAAGCACTAATGCTGATGTGCACGCCTATGCATTTGCACCTATGATGAGAGAGTCATCACTGTGTAGAAGCAGCCTCTCTCTTTAGAGAGACTGAGATAACAATGAACAATTCCAGGACATTGGGCCTGTTATTTTGTTGCCAATCATTAGAATATCTAAGATCTCTTGATATTGTAGATCCAGAAAGATAGCCTGCTGCAACCAAAATGACAGAGTTGTGTAGTACGGTAAAAAATAATGAATTTGCTGTGGCATAAGGTTTATATAATCCAGTTATATCTGTCAAAGTGGGCTCTCACGAAAGCTTTTGCCATAGTTGTGTTGGTCTTTAAGGTGCCATAGAAGTATTTGTTGTTATACTCTAGATAGTCTCAGGCTGTGCCAACTAATTATAGGCTATAGCTGTAGTTGTGAGGATATTTTTTCTGCATTTAAGATTTAAAAGCAAAGGTTGTGCAACTCTCTTTATATTAGGACCAATTAAAATATCACAAAACCACATACAAGTTTTCAAATTCTGTAGAATTCTTGGTCAAGCTGAGCAGATACATGGGAGAAAATGATTTAGTTCAAGGCAAGGTAGCAAACTCTGGGGTCCATAGTTGTAGTCTTAGAATAGAAAGTAGACATCATTGTCTGGTTTCACCTTGTCAATATAAGGATTTTCCCCCAGTTCAGCTCTAATACTACAAAAAAAACAGAACGGAAGAAAAATGCAAAAAAAGTGCTAAAGTACAGAGAGGAAATGGGGGGACAGGGTTTAGCTACTCTTGCTTAAATGTTCTGTTCTTGTTAAAAATAGCTCCCTCACCTGCCCCATCACTTTAATATCCTCCCCCAGTCATGGCTAATTTAGATATCCCTGGCTAAACATAACCAATCCTATATCTATTTGTTTCAGTCACATTCTACATCCCCAGCTGTGTTGCATATGCTGATCATATTTCGAGACAAAATTAACCCAGACAAAAGTATGTTTCATTCTTTGCTTTTATTGAAGCCACAGAGAGAAGATAAATGCAGGACTGCAGTAATCACAATAATTTTTCATCTTGGAATCTACTAACTTTGGATGACCTCTATATAAAGAAGAGTGAAAAAATTACAGATACTATTTATAGCCATGTTTTCATAGATCTGTAGTGCTTAGTGTATCTCTGGAACATTACAAAAATTATCAATTGTCAGATTATGTATATCTTTATTTTTGTATTCTCACAGGTTAGCAATATCAGGGTATCTTCAATTATCACTCATAAAGGAGAAAGGTGATAAAATTAGGAAAGCAGAAGCCTTTAGGGCTAAATTCAGATGTCATAAGAAGCAGACTGAAACTGAGTTTGCATAAACCTGATTTGTTACTGGACCAGCACAAGTAACAGCCTCCAGACTCACCTGGACAGCCCGATTTGTGGCTCACGGGGAGGCAGCAGGGACGAGGCACAGCAGCCACCATGCTCAGGCTTTCTAGGGGCCCCTGGGGAAGCCTGTCAGCCAAACAATTCAAATATCTCAGCTGGCCAATCAGCGCCAGCAAGGAAGGGGGAGGGGAGAGTGCCAGACCTGAGGCATGCAGTTTTCACTCAGGATTGGCTGGCTGGCATAAAAGAGGATCCCTGCCTCGCTCTGCCTCACTCAGCTCGGACAGCAAAAGCCCTCCCAACCCTTCCTTCTTTGCTGGTTTTATGCCTATTATTATTTCGTCAAAACTTTTTGGGCGTTTTACATTGGGATCGGATCCCTTTTGGGAGGAGACAAGGCCTGTGGGCTCTATCTCCTCATTAAGGGGATTCCCATAAGGAATCCTGGGGTGAGTCATGGTGATGCATGCCCAGCTCAGGGACTGCCAGGGCAGGCTCACTCCCAGGTGGCAGGGGTTTTCACGCAGGGGTGTAGCCCACAGTCTGCCACTCCTTGGTTCCCCCACTCAGCTGGGGTCTGAGGGGGCTGGTGGGTCATCGGCTGGCAGGCGGGTCAGCCGATGCTTGGGATCCGACCCCTATGTGTCGCCAACGCTCCTTTCGCTGTAATTTCAGTAAAGTTGTGGCCTGTTTTACACCAGTCAATTGTGTTGGGTGTTTTTGTCACTGGACCCTCCTCCCCTCTGCTGCCCTGTCAATGCTGCTGTAGAGAAAGTGGAAACCCACCCAGGAAGTGGAAAAATATATCTATATATTAAGGCACGAGATTCAACAGTATTATCATATCATATCATTCTCAAGATATGTGCAAATATACAACAAGTGCATTCCTAGTATTCATAATACATCAAAAAGTTCAAAGTCTCTCAGTGCATTCATAATATTCATAATACTTCCAAAAGTCCAGTCTCTTAGTCCAATTCAAACAAAGGACTCAGTGCCCTATTCCAATGCTTTTTTAGGAACAAGGTGGACACTCCAGGTGTAAACAAAACGGTAAGTTTGTAACCAATACTGTTTTTTTCTTTTCAGGTGTGACTCAGGATGTAACATCAAGGACCCAACAGAGAACAGCCCATACTGCGACCAGCTAAACGGCAGATTTCATCATCAAGACTTCCTCAGGGGCTGTGGGATTGCCTGAATGAGTACAAATGTTTCTTAAGACCCAGAGAATGACATGGATGCTATGCCTCACGTCTCTGGGCCTTCTTTAATAAAATTAAAGAAATGGCACAAAGAGTTGACTGGTCACCCAGAAAGTGATGTAAAATAGTACTATTAAGTGAACAAGGCTACATTTATGAAGAAATTAGAAGAAAAATTGGTGGAAACTTAACCAAAGGTGGCATTTCTAAATTTTTGAAGAGGTGTAAGGCAACTCAGTCACTACAAAACAGACTGGTAAAGGCAGGAAAAGGTGCACACAAGCAAGGGATGATAGAAAAATTGAGAGACTGAGCCTAGGTGACAGAAGAAAATAATACAGAACGAAATGGCGCAATCATACAGACCGAAATGGCGCAATTCAATGTGAAGTTGAGTGCAAGGACTGTTCGGTGCAGACTGGAGGAATTTGGTCTTGATGCTAGAATTCCATAAAAAAAAAAATTGTTCTCTCTCAAACAAAGGTTGAAAAGATTAAACTGGGCTAAAACCCATGTTAACTGGATAGCGGAACAATGGGACAGTGTTATTTGGAGTGATGAGACCAAAATCTCCCTGTTTGGTAGTAATGGCATAAAATACGTGAGAAGAAGAATCGGAGAAGATTTGCATCCTGATTGCATTACACCTACCATGAAACACCCAGTTAGTGTTATGATATGGGGTTGTATGACATCAAAAGGTGTGGGCAAAATTTGCATGATAAATGGCAATATAAATGCCCCAAAATACATAAATGAAATTCTTGAGCCCAAACTGAAGCCTTCCACACATGATCTTTTCCAAGATAATGAAGCATTTATATTTCAACAAGATTCAGCTCCATGTCATGTTGCTGCTGTGTGCAAAAAGTGGTTTCAAGATAATCATATTCCACTGTTGGAATGGCCTGGTAATAGCCCAGATCTTAACCCCATCGAAAATCTATGGAGCCGACTAAAGAAACTGGTTAGTAAGAAGCAACCCAGCAATAAACCGCAATTAATAGAAGCAATAACTCAGTCGTGGTTTCACATTATAACAGCTGCAGAACTAAAAAACTTGGTTCACTCCATGGGAAGGCGTTATAAGGCCGTAATTAAAGCAAAAGGTTACCCACTAAGTATTAACTGACATGGTGAGAATTGTTGTATAACTCATTTTTTCTGTGTTTCAATTTTCTTCTTTATAACTACTGTTCTAAAAAAAAATCCTCCATAAAAGTTATTGCATTACATTCTTGATTAAATTATCTTTCCATTGATATATAATTTTATGGTATTACTTAAAAAAAAGTGGTGTTACGAGCCATCAAACCTCAAAAATACACTTTTCCCAAAAGGTTTCCACAATTTTGGCCACTTGTGTATCATTGCCTTCCTCAGCAAAGTCTTCCTTGGAGGTCCCCCATCCAGTACTGCTCAGTTTCTGGTATCTGACAAGATCAGGCTAGACCATGCCACTTTCTCTCCCACTGCATCATTAAATTACTACAATAAACACCAACTGAATATACCATATATCTGTCTAATATTCTAAAATAAATATAAATTGCATTAAATTTAGAAGGTTTTATCCTGTGGATGTTGGTAGACTTCAAATTTAATATAAAAAGGAGACATTGATCATACTGATTAACACTGTATAATCTGCCTTGAGTCTCAGTAAGAAAGGCTAACTATAAATAATGTAAATAAATAACTTTTCCTAAGAAAAATGATATATAGTTAAGCTTAGCCATATCTTTTTACTTGTGTAGGATTAAAGATGTGAAGGCCCAAGGAAAAGATAGAAGAAATTTTAGAAAAACAGTTCACTCTCCATGAACCTCCCCTCCCCCATTTTTCCAATACATTTAAGCAAATGTAGAAAATATTTTACCTTCAGGAGCCAACAGCTTTATCCACATCCATAGATAGAATTACTAATGGCATTCTTCTGTTTTTACAATGATTTGTGATAGTCAAGGTCTTATGTTAGTAATGAGGTGGAAACTTTACAATCTTGGTTAAGAAATTAAATTGGTCTATAAGACTGCAGTATTAAAATATCATTTCTAGTTGTGGTAATACATACCTCATTCCAGGTATGTGATATGATTCCTATCATTAATACGTTTTAAATGAAATTTGTCATAAATTTGGTAGTTAGATCTTTAATTTTTTTTAACAGAATGTTGCAGAGAATCCAAATCATAAACTTCCTTCCTCCTGATGTTGGCTCTCCAGGTATGGACTATGACTTGGACATTGACCTAACAGTTCCAAAAAACCTCTCCACAGAGAGCATCACTTAATCTCCATATTATTAAATATAGATCACCCAGGTCTGGATGGAGAATTGGGCCTTGAGACAGCATATCTGTAGACAACTAGAAACTCATAAGAGAGTGAACTGACAAAGGCTAGAGGCAGTGACAGCTGGTGAGGTTTGGAGTTGGTATGGCCAATTTCTTTTGCTCATGAATAATGTGCATCACTACAACAGTTACAGTGGTGCATGCGTTTAACACACATGTACAGTTTTCTTGTGTACACAAATAACCACTGTGCGCCCAAAGAAGCCTTTCACTAACACTTCACCTATAATGTATGTTTCAAAAGGATTATCTGTCAGTCTACCCCGGTAAGCCTGATCTCGTCAGATCTCAGAAGCTAAGCAGGGCTGGTCATGGTTAGTAATTGGATGGGAGACCTCCAACGAAGACCAGGGTTGCAGAGGCAGGCAATATCAAACCACCTCTGTTAGTCTCTTGCCATGAAAACCCTGCTGGGGGTCGCCATAAGTCAGCTGTGACTTGAGGGCACTCTCCTCCATCTGTCAGTCTAGCAAATGAAAACTGATAGTCATTTCTTGCATTATCATACGAGATCCTTTATGTATTTACATTTTTATAAATTAAATTAGGCACCCTGAGACCAGGCTATAACATACCTTTAGGATTGCTAACACCCCCAAAAGATGAAGGGATGTCACCTTACATTAAAGATTCAAAGCACCAACAATTTTATGAGGAACCTAACATGCAGCCAACCTGATATTTCTAAACTTAATTTCCCCAAGTAACCTATGTCACCCTATTTTATCATGGTTAATAGGCTGTCAGGTCTCCTGGAGCTTAAAGTGGAAGATGGGGGGGGGGGTTTCAGGGGGCGCAATGGGATAACTTACCCCACTCTAGCATTGGGGGCTGATCTTTACCATTCTCAACATGACACAGAAGCATTCCATAGCATACGAGAACATGCTCTGGAGAGTTCCTGACTTGTTCCCGGGAATCCCTCCTCTCTCCACTCAACTCCCGCCGGCCAGGTGAGAAGTAGCAGGGGGTGGAGACTGAGAGCAGGGAATCCCCTGCCTCCACTGGGGGAATGGGAACCCCAGGGCTCTGAGAGGCAGCAATACAAAAGCAACCTTCCTAGGACCCAAGCACAGAATAGGGAAGACGACTTTGAAGTTATTCCTGGACAAATTCTTCCCATTCCCAAACATTTTTTACACAGTCCCAAACTATTAAAATCTCCATGATTGCTTTCAATAAACTCCTGGAGATTAGCACTGATTCCATGGGGACTGCAGGCCAATCCTGGAGGGATGTGAACTCTAGGACAGAACTGCACAAATGTATACTTTAATAACATTCATGCTCTTATCTATTAAGAAAGAATTAATATTGATCAATTCAGATGTACCTAGATCATTAGGCCAGTGACCTCACAGTTTAACTACAGAGTTTTTGTAAGGACAAAAAGATGCTGAAACAGGATAACATGTCTGGCACTTCTGGAAGGAACACAGATCTGAACATAATTCCTTGGTGAGAGGAAGAGAGGGGAAACCGGGGGCAAATTTGAACATAAAAGCCTAGGCCAGGGGCCTACCTTTCTCTACACACCAACCAGGAACCAAGATTCCTGCAACAAGATTAGGGAACCAAGCCTCTTTCAAAGGGAGGGGAAATCTGTTCTTTAGAATTGAGCCTTTTCTTCCATATCTATGGCCCTGCACTATCAGAGAAAAATCAACCAATTGGAAGGCAATGGTATCCAAGAGGGGCCTGTCCTACGCAAGGTTCACTAGATTTGTGTTACTAGCTAACCTCTGCTTCGTAACTGCAAGTAGCCTCATCAGCCATTGGCTGAAAAGCAGTGAGAAGAAAGACAATATGTGAAACAAGTAACAGAGCCCTCCCTATACTAAGAACTATTGCCATGTGAGTCTCTAGTAGGCCTTAGAGAAGCTTGGATAAGGATGCCGTTCCCCCAGTGTGGGCAGAGATTCCCTGCTCCCACCCTCCGCCACCACTCACCTCGAAGGCAGGGGGGGAAGGTCAGGGAACCGACCTCCCAGGCGCACTCCTGGGGATGCACAACAACATCACTCCTGGGAATTATGTTATCACACCACCTTCAGATCATTCCCATGCTCTGCAGTGAGCCAATTTGGGCCAATTTCCCAAAGACGACAAGTAAGGTGAGTGCCAGGTTTCCCACCCACCCCCGCCACACACACACACACCAGGAGGGTAAGAGAACCTGGCAACCCTAAGCCTGGATGAAAAACCAGACTGCAACTAAAGACTCAGATGTGAGAGAAGAGCCATGGGATTGGACAAGAAGAAGAAAACCAGGATGGATTAGTCAGTGACTAAGCCTAGGTCACATAGAAATCTTTCAGTAATTTAATACAATTAAGTCTTTAAAAGTTTTTTTTTCCTTTTCTTGTTTTTTCTTGGAGTGGCCAAGTTCCATTTGCCCCTATAGAGGAGCCTCCATTGAGAACCCAAAGCCTAGGCCAGAAAAGAGAGATACAGATAAGCTCCACCTTCTCTTGTCTGAGCTTGTTCAGGTCTCTCACCAATGATACCACTGGTGGAAATATGTCCAATAAGCCAAAGACCAAAAGCAATCAGTGCATCTACCTGTTCCACTTGTGGGCACAGGAAAACAGGCAAAGAATCTCATCAGTTTGGCATTCTCTAGAGACAGAACTAGAGCCAGCATACTAAAATGGAGTAGTAGTTTTTTGAACAGTTCAACTTACTGCAGTTGAGTCAGTGCACCTGAAAACATGCCACATTTGATGAAGAGATGGTCCTTCCTTTGTTGCAGCAGAACTGCCACTTCTCTCTGCAGTATGCTGCATCTTGTCCCTCCTCCACAACTGACATGCACCTTCACCATCATGTTTGTCTGAACACAACTTTTGAACTGAAAGATCCTTTCTTGCAAGTGAAACACTGCCAGCCAGATGGCCCAGAGTTCCCAAGGACTGAAACCTTCTGAAGCTTTCAAGTGGTTCCATGTCCCTTGAATATGGCCCAGTAAACAACAGACTCCTGACCCAGGTAATCTGGCATTAGTGGTCCCTCTATGTCCACCTATACGCAGACCAGTTTGTTGCCAAGTAGGCCCCCTCTCATGCTTTAAGGCCTGCCATGAACTGTGTTAAAGTTTCCTGCGTTGCTGTTTTACTGCTGCACCAAAGACTGCCTTGCACGTGTGTGTCCTGATACACGTGTCAGTTTCCTGCTTGCTTGCTAATTACCTTGCTGCTGCAATAGACTGTGTAGTTCACTGGCTCCATGTTTGGTTAACTGCACAAAGGACTCTTTTTCTGGGCAGCCCTGCCCTGACCTGTATCTGGACTTCCCAGTGTGTGTCTGGACTTTATTACAAATGTGCCCTGTGCCTGCATTGCCATCTGCCACGGACCGTGCCTGTTCCCTGCTTTGGACTGTGTTTTAAGTGCTGTTTCCCTTGCCTCCATGGAAGCCTGCCTCATATGGGCCCAAGCCGCTGCTAGCAGCCGGGCGCCTGCCGGGGAAACCTCCAGCGAGCCTGGCTAGGCGCTCCCTGGTCAGTTCCCGCCTGGAACCTCCCGCGGGTCGGTTCCCGAGCTCGCCCTCGCTACCGGGCAGCCTGCTATCCAGCCCCAGCTATGCCCAGCCGGCATCCATGTTCTTAGGCAGCCAGAAGACCCAGAGGAAAAGACTGCTTTGGGAAGCCATTTTGGCGAAGCGGGCACACCACGTCCGCAGCGAGAGTACCTCGCCCCGCTCTGCATATCTTAGGAGCCGCCCCGGAGAAGGAACTAAGTGCCGACCATCCCAAGCACTTAAGGAATGCATCTCAAAGAAACCTCCGCATTCCAGAGCTGATGACATCAGGACAAGCCCTGTCCGCTGGAACATCCTTTCAGCCCACTTGGATTTCCCCCTCCCTCTTTTGTCCCCTCTTCCTGAGGTGTCACTTATCACAATCTGATTACCAAAGTGGCCCATCCAAGCCATTCAGTAACCCATTAGAACCTTTGTTTTAAACTGTGAGAACCACCAAGTACAGCACCAGCCCCAGGGTACGTTTTGGGGTATTTAAGCTGGTCTCCCAGACCACTCGGTGCTCGTGCCACCCTATCCAGAACCCCTCGCTGTCCGTCTGTGGTCCCAGTGCTGGCATTGGGCCACCTCGCTGTTGTGTCTCTGCTTCGCTTCAGGATAAGTGAGTATTCCCCACCATCGTTGGGAACCAGCTAATGCGAACGTCTCTGTATTTCTTACTCTGTATTTCTTAGACCTTGTGTGTTCTCTGTATGCTTGTGCAAGTTTAGGCTTACGCCACATTGTTAGCAAATACACGTGTTTGGAACCTATTTGTAGTCTGCCTCTTTTTCACTAGAGTGTCTGGAATCGGGACCTCCGTAGACATAGGTTAAGATCCGCGCTAATTTTAAGTTACAGACTGCTAAAGCTAATTTCCCCTTATAATAAGAGCAGTTCTGGTAACAAGTTTCTCTCTGAGGAGAAGTCCTACACCATTTTCCAGGTCCCATTGAAGCTGCCAGTTCACAGACACTCTGAAGTGATGTCAAAGAGCAGTAACTTTCTGGTAAGGCAGCCATTTCCCCTGAAGTTGGCAAGAATGACCCCTTGCCCAGGGATCTGTGTCAACAGCTGCTAACATCAGCCCTGCAAGCATGCAGGAAAGATTAAGCTGATTGAGAAAAAGCAGCATGCCCTCATGATCACCAGTCTTCTGCCCATGAAAGTGCTGCCCTCATCAACCTAGGCATGTACAAACCAAGACAGAAAAGAGAACATCCCACCCGCACCACACAAAACCCCCTCTGCTTTGCACAGTACCAATTTTGAGGCCAGAACAGCAGGATTTTGAGGTGCATGGAGACAAAAGGACCCTTGCCATAGTAACCTCAAGGCTACACTATTGTAAAGTGCTTTGCATGGTGTATTGTCGAAGGCTTTCACGGCCGGAGAACGATGGTTGTTGTGGGTTTTCCGGGCTGTATTGCCGTGGTCTTGGCATTGTAGTTCCTGACGTTTCGCCAGCAGCTGTGGCTGGCATCTTCAGAGGTGTAGCACCAAAAGACAGAGATCACACTGAGAGATCTCTGTCTTTTGGTGCTACACCTCTGAAGATGCCAGCCACAGCTGCTGGCGAAACGTCAGGAACTACAATGCCAAGACCACGGCAATACAGCCCGGAAAACCCACAACAACCATAATGCCACAACAACCATAAATACAAGTACAACTCAGAAACTCCACCTGATACAGAACAGTACAGCTTGTTCACTATCAGGAGCTAGGCAGAATACATATATTATACCAGTTTTGCAGTCAGGATCCACATAACTGCAGAATCCTCTCTTTTGATATGCTTCACTGCAACAGCTTCCCTCATCTGAGTAACACCTTCTGATCATACCACCCTGTGTAACAGCAACAGCTGCTTGTATGCAAGCATCTTCTGTTATAGCTCCAACCTGGTAGAAAAGCATGCCTGAGGAGGTTAAGAAGACACCACCTGTCTATCATTCCACAGAACGTATAACATGTACTGTTCCAAAGGTCATTCATACATGGGAAATATATGGTTTTTGTGGGTTTTCCGGGCTGTATTGCCATGGTCTTGGCATTGTAGTTCCTGACGTTTCGCCAGCAGCTGTGGCTGGCATCTTCAGAGGTGTAGCACCAAAAGACAGAGATCTCTCAGTGTCACAGTGTGGAAAAGATGTGGGCAGGTCATTTGTATCTACTCAGGAGGGGTGGGGTTGAGCTGAGTCATCCTGTAAGAGTAGATACAAATGACCTGCCCACATCTTTTCCACACTGTGACACTGAGAGATCTCTGTCTTTTGGTGCTACACCTCTGAAGATGCCAGCCACAGCTGCTGGTGAAACGTCAGGAACTACAATGCCAAGACCACGGCAATACAGCCTGGAAAACCCACAACAACCATCGTTCTCCGGCCATGAAAGCCTTCGACAATACATGGGAAATAGAGATGCAGTAAGACTGAATTGTTCAGGAGGGCACTTCTTATAAATGGAACAAGTCTGTAATTTAATTGTCTAAGAAAAAATGTAGATGGTTATTTCTCCCTTCTTTCTCCTGCTCATACTGCATTGTTTATTAATAACACTGTTTTTATTTTATTGTTTCTCTAACTATGTAGCCAAGTTTTATTGCCTTGTATTGTCGAAGGCTTTCACGGCCGGAGAACGATGGTTGTTGTGGGTTTTCTGGGCTGAATTGCTGTGGTCTTGGCATTGCAGTTCCTGACGTTGCCTTGTTTGTTGAATTACTGTACTGGTCTAATTGCATTATTTTACAATTCTGCATTCTTCCTTGAGGCTCAACAAGAAAGGCAGATGATAAAATAAATAAATAAGTACTAATGCTATCTTCCAATTATACTGGTATCAAGGGATAATTTTTAAGATTTGCATTGCTCTTCAGAAATCAGAACATGGTCTGTGTCTGGCTATGTATGTGTGTGTCTGTGTAAGTTAAGTGGATTGCTTTCCTAGCATCACTATGATACTGGCTTAGCTGTAGTACCTTCCACATAACATCACCACATTATATAGAATATGAAGGATATGTCTGGATGATGTGGCCTCACCTGCTTTTGCCAACTAGGATGTCCATATTATATATTTCATTGCCCAATACTTTAAGCAAGTCACCCCAAACTATTACAATACTTACATACTTGAAGAAATCCCCATGTCTGCTCCTTGCTTACCATAAGAGACTTACGCCACAAACCAAGGCTACATACCAAGATGTGCGTTTACTTGTAGAAGAGATAGAGTGTAAAAATATTACTTTTAGACATAATATAATTTCCCCCTAAGCTTGCGAATGACAAGTATTGACTTTTTCAGTATAAAGCAAAACAGTTACAAGATATATTTCTAAATAAATATCAAACCCATGTAACACTTGCTAGATGCTACCAGGAGCAAAAAAAGGAGCTAGTTTTATGACTGAGTCTCAAACATTACTCCACACAATTATTAATTCAAAGACAAGCAATGCAAGAGCAAAATGAATAACCTAAAACTGAGAGCCAATGTGGTATATTGGTAAGTGTTAGACTAGGATCTGAGAGGACAGGTTCGAATTCCCACTTTGCAATGGGAATTCCCACTTTGCAATGGGAATTCCCACTTTGCCTAATCTACCTCATAAGGTTGTTGTGAAGATAAAAGAGGAAAGGAAAAACTATGTAAGCCACTTTCCCCATTGGGGAGAAAGGCATTGTATAAATAAAATAAAATAAAATAAGACTAAAATGTTCTTGCTTGTTTCAAGGGTTTCAGGCAAAGTTCCTCTACTAAAAAAGCAAATAAGAAATCAACATACTACATAGTAGATAGCAAATAGAGATCTGGGCCGATTCCAGACGGCCCTCCCCATTCTGAAACGTTGCACGGAAAACGCGAAATATCGCGTTTTCTCGCGCGAGTTTTACGCGACATCGCGCAAAACTCACGCGAGAAAACACGGTATTCCGCGTTTTCCGCGCAACGACGCGCAACATTTCGGAATGGGGAGGGCCGTCTGGAATCGGCCAAGCACAAACCGGAATACGAACCAAAAAAACCCACGGACCAGCTCGGTTCATGATTCCTGGCCGGCTAGCCAAGCCCCACCCACTCTTTAAATGGCCATTTCCCCGGCGCAGAGAAGCAGCAGAGAAATGGCCATTTAAACTGTGGGTGGGGCTTGGCTGGCCAGCCGGGAACTCCCAGCCCGCCAGCCAAGTCCCATCCACAGTTTAAATGGCTATTTCCCCACTGTGGGAAATAGTGGCGGGGAAATGACCATTTAAACTGTGGGTAGGGCTTGGGTAGGAGTTTCCAGCCGGCCAGCCAAGCTGCTGTTTAAATGGCCATTTCCCTGGTGCTTAGAGCAGCGGGAAAATGGCCATTTAAACAGTGCGTGGGGCTTGGCTGTGAGTGGGGCTTGGAGTGGGGCTGGGAGTTCCAAGCCGGCCAGCCAAGCTGCTGTTTTAATGGCCATTTCCCCACCGCTCAGAGTGGCGGGGAAATGGCCATTTAAACTGTGGGTGGGGATTGGCTGGTCGACTGGGAGTTCTGGGCCAGCCAGCCAGGCCCCGCTGTTTAAATGGCTATTTCTCCGCCGCTCAGAGCAGCAGGGAAATGACCATTTAAACTGTGGGTGGGGGTTGGCTGGCCAGCCAGGAATTCCCGGCCAGCCAGCCAAGTCCCACACACAGTTTAAATGGTCATTTCCCCGCTGCTGGGAGCGGCCATTTAAACAGCCCTGCTATTTAAATGATCAGCTGCTTGTCAGGGATCTCCCCGACAAGCAGCAGATCAGGGGGTTTAAATGCACTTTTCCCTGCCGCTGCTAAGCGGCCGGAAAGGGGCATTTAAAATTCATGAACCACAAACCGGTTCATGAACTTGCCCCAGTTCATGGGAGTTCATGGTTCCTGGTTCGTGAAAACACCACGAACCACAAACTAATGGTTCAGTTTTTCGTAGTTCATGCCCATGTCTAATAGCAAACCATTTTAGCTAATTTTAAACTTTTTTTAGCTTTACCTGTGCGCCTTGCAATTAATTTATTCTCAAAATAATTAATTTCTATACCTTTATGTTTAGTAAAGTATATATGAACAGTGTATGATGATGAAAAAGAGCACATCGATCAGTGAGATCTGAAAACTACCTTTTCAGTCAGTTCAGGGATACAAAGAAAGAACCAGAACTGTGCCATTAGAATGTCATCATAATTCAAAATACACTGTTAAGTACCAGATATTCCATATGTGTTATGTCAAGGAAATATTACACTTTGTTTTTATAGTGAATTATATTGCAGTATACAACCTATTTATTCCAAATCAACACTTCCCTAAGGACATGGCACAAACAGCTATAAATTCCATCACAAATTTTACACAAACCCCATTTTCACAGGTTTCATCTTAACTGAGTTAGAAAACACACAGTGCTGTTCTTTTTCAAGATACGTAACAATTTACATACACTCCTTCATGTTGATAGTTCCAGGGAAGCTGTGCAGTATTCCACTAATGATATTTAAAGCACTTCACAGGCCTGTGCAGTCAGCTTCCCTTGCTCTTCCAAATCCTCCAAAAGAGAACTAGAGACACCAAATGAATTATGAGGAAGCTGAAACAGTTTCTCTTTGACTTGGGGCAAGTCTACACAGAAGCTCCCTATACTCCCCATACCAGCATACAGTCAGAGAAAGATCAAAAAACCTACCTGCAAAACTTAATGGGAGCCAGAAGTCAGAACTACAACCATTTACACTTAGAATTAAAATGAGAGCACCTCTGAAAATATACAAAGTCAAAACAATTAGTAACCACTGCCACTTGAAAACACACACAAAAGGGTGGACTACAGCAGGAAGCTTCCCAGTAGGGAACACTGCTTATAAGCAAGCTGAACCTCCGGCACCTCACTTAAGAAACTGTACCAAATTTATTTGTACAAAGAAGGTATGATATGAAATACTGTGCACCAGTCCTTTTTTAATATGAATTAGATAGCCTATGTTATAGCATGTAATTCTTCATGTTCACCACTAAGTACAAGTGGTACAGCCATATATGGTTTGTGAGCCTGACTGCCTCCCACTGCCACCTCCTTTCAGAAATGCCCTTAAAGATGCTCAGTATGACAACGTATGAGAAGCCACCCTCCCCACTAGATTTTTGAAGTCATCAATGAGGAACTGAATCCTAAAGTGTTGGAGAAAATACTTCAAAAAAACCAAGCAGCATTTATGCTACAGGGTTCCACCTAACATTCCATTTAACATTTACCTTAAACACCTGGGAGAGAATGTAATTTGGGGTAAGGTGCCACCAATATGCAGATAACACCCAGCTCCACCTCTCCTTGACAGCTGTGCCATGCAGGTCTGTGGAAGTCCTGAAAAGGAACTTAGTGATAGTAATAGGATGGATGAGGGACAACAAACTGAAGCTCAATCCAGACAAGACTAAGGTGCTGCTGGTCAATGACAGAACTGCTCGCGGACTGAGGAGTCAGCCTGTCCTGGAGGGGGTTGCACTCTACCTAAAGGAACAGGTTCATAGTTGGAGCTACAGCTAGATCCTGGCCTACAGCTTTCTCAAAAAGCATGACATGGCAATGGTAATCTGTTCTGATTACATCTAGGTTAGATTATCATAATAGACTTAAAATGGGGCTGCCTTTGAAAATGCTTTGAAAACTTTGGCTTGCCTAAAATTCAACAGCCACTGTCAGGGGCAGGATACAGGGATTGTATCCTCCCAGTACTGAAAGATCTGCACTGGCAATCCACTTGTTCTAGGCAAAATTCAAAGTTCTGGTTCTTACTTTCAAAGCCCTAAATAACTTTGAGTACTTAAAGGACCACCTGAAGGCCACCTCCCATATTGTCCAGCCCACCAGTTAAGATTTGCCTCATAAGCTGTGCTCTCTATGCCCCCACCTTCAGAGGTGAGGTGAGGCACTGTTCTCTATGCCCTACTCTACTCTCTATGCCCCCATCTTCAGAGGTGAGGCAACCAGAGACAGAGCTTTTTCAATAGCAGCACCTCCTTTATGGAATGCCCTTCCACTGGAGACTTGTCTGGTTTCGACGTTGCTTTCTTTTAAGTGCCAGGTCAAAACATTTCTGTTATATACACTTTTAATTAAGGGGCTGATTTTTTAAAAACCATTTTAGTCTGGAAGTTATTATTTTAAGCTACCAGTGGTCTGTTTATAAAGGTTGGGTTTTAATTAATATCTGTTAATGTTTTGTTTTCATTATTTTTATTTTATAAGTTGCTTTGGAAAGGTTCCTAAAAAGGAGGCATAAATTTTTTTCTAAATAAATAAGTAATGCCTCAAAGGATTCCATTCTCTCTACAACTGAAGTGTTTTTCTGCCCAGTTCTTCACTCATGAGGCTCTGTCATGACAAGTTTCAATATTGTGGCCAGAGTCCAAAAGAAGTGTTATAATATCTTTTGCAATAAATTTTACACTCCTCTGCAAAGTCAGTTGAATACCACAGATTTAAGACAGGGACTTGACAAAATAAAATATATTTATTTTATTTACACAACTAAGTCATTGCCTAAGAAAAACATTTTCCCCGTGAACTTATCATTTTTTATTTCCAGTATTACAAGTCAATGTTGCTAAGAAAATTAAGGATTTGAAACAAAACGTAACTATTATTTTTTCTGACAATTTGTTTTGCAGTTTGTTTAGAGTCCCATTCACTCATGTAAAAAAAGTTAAATTACCTGCATAGGATTTGTAAAAACCTAACCCTAGTACAATGCAGCAGTATACAATTAATGAAACCTTTTTCACTACTGTGTCTGACAAGCTAAAGTCAAAGGAATTAAGGTTTCATTGATCCTTATAAATCTCAGCCCTATAATCAATGACTACAGCTTTAAATAGCCATTTTATTGATCAGTATCTGAACAAGAACCTTCTCAAAGTCATTTTTCCTAAACTTGTCTGCACTCCACATTACCCTAACGTGACTCAAACTGAAAAAGCTAATCTCTAAACATCATGATTTTCTAATGATCCTCATTTCTTAGAGTGTAATCCTAAAAAGAGTTACTCCATTCTAAGACTACTGATTTCAATTGACTCAGACCGGAGCAACTCTTCTAGGATTGTACTGCAATCCTACTTATATCACTATATGGTACAAAAGCTTAAGGTATGAATTACCACCCTACTGCTGTTTTAGAGAAGCATTCAACAGAACGACCTCTCCATCTTACTTTTCCTACTCCCATTGTTAATAGTTGGTCATTTTAAACATTTTGGCATAAAAGCCTCTTTTTTATTTGTCACAAAGTCTATTCATCTGTATTCACATGTTCAGGCAACTGCTGACAGCAGTAGCAATGTTTAGACACAGCCTCCATCTGCTTTTGTGCTAGAGCTTATTTGTAGGAATACAGAAACACAAAACTATCAACATTATCAGATTTATGGTTGTTGTGGGTTTTCCAGGCTGTATCGCCGTGGTCTTGGCATTGTAGTTCCTGACGTTTCGCCAGCAGCTGTGGCTGGCATCTTCAGAGGTGTAGCACCAAAAGACAGATCTCTCAATGCCAAGACCACGGCAATACAGCCCGGAAAACCCACAACAACCATCGTTCTCCGGCCGTGAAAGCCTTCGACAATACATTATCAGATTTAAATACTAATCAAATAATCTGGCGTGTGCCCCCCCTAGAGATCATTAATAAATAAGACCAGCGGTGAAACAGTCAGCTGTGACCTTAGATCAAATAAGGAAACAGTTCTTCCTCCCCCACAACCACGCGCCCTCAACCGCTTCCTACCTGCAGAGCTCCTAACGTTTTAACAGCAGCGCCGCTTCACGGAGCGCTATTGCATCGCCTACTATCTCCTTCGGTGCAGACAGCAAACTTCTTTCACCATCCACTTCGCCACTGCTCCGTTACCCACACACACAAACAGAACCGCAGCCATCCCACTCCCACACACTGCACGGCACGGCCAATGACAGGAAGGCAGGCAGACTTACCGTCCGAGCAGACAGAAAGGGCAGGGTTCGACCAAGCAAGATCCTCTCCCGTGTAGCGCTGGGGCTCTTCCATGCAGCATCCCCGCCCCCTTCTGTTCTGCAGAAGTGGGATAATGACCCCGGGGGGGGGGGGGGAGAGGATCCTGGGTGCCCAAGACTCTGAAGGTTACCGGCCTGGTCTCCTCTGCAACCCTCTCGGGCATCACAAACCGCCGCTTCTGTCAGAACGACAAGAGGCGCATCCCGCCGATGCTCCAGCCCCGGGAAGGACCCGCAGCCCTCCAGCCTCCCTCTGAAGCATCCCCAACACCGAGCGCGCCATCAGCCCCAGCTCCTTCCAGGCCTCCCGCTGCCCAGCACGCCAACGCCTCCCCCCCTCAGCCCAATCCCCCCGCCCCCCACGTCCCTTTGAGTCTGAGGGGCGCTCCTACCTGGAACGCAGCCGGTGGCGCCCCTTCCTGGACACGGGAGCGGACTCTTTCTCTCAGGCGGGCCCAAGGGGCGAAGGGAGGGAGGCGGTGGAGGAGCGGCGTTCTTATCGCTCGTCCCGCGTCGCCCTCCAGCACAGCCCAGCACAGCCCAGCGGAAGGCTCTTGCTCATGGCTTGGGAGCAAGCGGCGGTGGCGCCGTCGTCGTCTCTATGGTGACTGCGGGGCCGGTCCAGGCTAAGAGGGAGCCTGAAGGGGCCAAGCCGGCGGGAGAGGAAGCTAACGGGGAAGGTGGCAAACGGCTAGCGGCGCTTGTCGAACGGCCGTTGTCTCTGCCGCTGCAGGGTTAACCCTTTCATTGCCGTCACCAACCCTCGTTGCCTCAGCGGCGGATAATGATGCTGCAGCAGTCCCCGCAGGACGCGGCTGGTCCTTCGCTCGCTCTACCTTCACAACAAACCCCCTCCTTTTCCCCTGCCCTCCATCTAAGCAAGCCTGCTATTCCCCCAGGAGCGCCCGCCCACTCTTCTGACATCTTGAGCTATGATTGGGTTTGTTGCAAGGGACCACTGAACAGATTGGACAGCGATCTTTTCAATCACATCCTCCCTCCGCAGCGGGCGGCCGTTTCTTAGAAACGCCGCTGTCTTCACGTTGCTTGTGAGGCGAACTCGGCGAGGTTGTCCGTATGGCGCTCCGTAAAGCATTCTGGGAATTGTAGTTTTCCTCTACCGCTGTCAAAAGGGATTTTCTTCAAGAGCTTTCCCCCCAGATTTCAGAGGCAGGAGGGGAGTTATTAGTGGAATAGTAGATAGACGCAGGTGTTGTCTTCCACTTTGGAATTACTTGCTTTCTTAAAATCCTAAAGTGCTTACACGTTCCGCTTAGGCATTTCGTGTTATAACAAAAGGGAACGGTATCTGCTATTTTCCCCTCTCCAGTGTACACTGGATTAAGGCAGCAGAAGGCATTAAATTGGGGAAAGTAGTGGCTAAAGGGAAATGCATTTTGCAGTTTCAGACCTGTTGTAGGATACCCTCTGACTATGACAACTAGGAAGGGGATCAAGCTAGGTCAAATTAACTAAAATAATGCTGGGTGTACAGTGGCAATGAAAAAGGCCCAGATCAATTCCATTGAGATAGCTGGGTTAATCTGTTGCAGCAAAATCCAAAAGGAATCTTGTAGTACGTTCTAATGGATTAATTACAGCATAAACTATAGCCTGTTTCGTTAAATACATAAACTGAAACCCAAATTTTTTTGTATGCCAGTGCTGGAGTTACCAACTAGGGCTGGAGATCCCTTGGAATTACAACTGATCTCCAGATGACAGTGATCCATTCCCCTTGAGAAAATAGATGCTTTTGAGGGCAGACTCTATGGCATTATACCCCAGTGGGGTTCCTCCTAAATCACACCCCCGCCCCCAGGTTCCATTCCCAAAATCTTCTGTAATTTCCTAACCCAGAATTGGCAACCTTAAGTCCTACTTTTGAAAAAGGATAGCCTTTTCAGTCATCAAGAGTTCTTCCTTTTGTTTTCATCAGTGGAAAAGCTGGTAGGCTCCAACCAACAGTTTTATAGAATTGTAACAAATAATCCTAGAGCATTTCACAACATGGTAATGCCACTTTTGGTTATGCAGCCAGATGTGATGTCAGTGGATGCCATTTGGGTAAGTTTCCACCTCCCCAGTCTCCTGGGAGTTGCCAGCTGAGGGCTGGCCAGCTGACAGCTGGCAACCCTAGTTCAATAAGGCTGTGAAAGGCTTTTAAGGTAATAAAATTGGGAAAAGAAGAAGATATGTAGCCCTTGTACTTGGTGCATCACTGGAGATATATATATATTTTAAACAACTGACTCCACTTGTTGCCATATTTTGTACCAACTGAAGCTTCCAAAAGTGTGTTCCAGTAGTCCATTCTGGACATCATGGTAGCATGTTTAAGTAAGTAAAGTCTATGTAAAGGGAAGCTTACAAGAGGCCAAAGAGAAGGCAGAAAGGCTCAATGCCTGTTTTGCCTCAGTTTTCTCCCTGAAGGAGAGAACAGACCCACCTAAGAGATGGCAGTAGGCAAGACAAGACTTTGGAGCTTCTGCTTGACATGGGCAGAAATGTTGCAGAGAAGCACCTTGAGGTGCTGGATGTGTACAAATCTCCTGGGCAAGATGGGGTACACCCAAGAGTGCTTAAAGAACTTTCACAAGAGCTTGCAGATCCTTTGTTGATCTTCCAGACCTCTTGGAGGACAGGTGAAGTGCCAGAAGACTGGAGGAGGACAAATGTCATCCCAATCTTCAAGAAATGGGAAAAGGACAATCCAGGAAACTACAAACCAGTCAGCCTAACCTCTGTCCCAGGGAAGATACTGTAGCAGATATTAAAGGTGTCAGTCTGCAAGCATGGGACAGATAACAGAGTGATACAGAGACGTCAGCACAGATTTGTCCACAACAGGTTCATTAGACCAACCTCATCTCCTCCTATGACTGAGTAACAGGCTTACTGGATCGTGGGAAGGCTGTTGATGTAGTTGATCTGAATTTCAGTAAAGCTTTAAACAAGGATCTTCATGATGTTCTGAGGGATAAACTAGAGAACTGTGGACTGGACTCTAGGATGATTAGAGGGAGTGGAAATGGCTGGATAACCAAACGGAAAGAATAGTTGTCAATGGCACCACATCTGATTGGAGGAAGGTGTCCAATGGAGTGCCACAGGGAGAAATGCAAAAGAAATTAAAAGAAATGCAAATGATATTAAAGTTTAAGTTTGTGATGAACCCCAAAATATGTTATTAAATATTTTATCAAGTAATATTAAAAAATACGTAACAAATTATTTAAATATATGGCAAGACTAGTATTTGAAGCAAAGTAGAAAGCAGAACGATGTCCAGATCTGATAGAATGGAATAACAAGTTATATGAATATTTGCCAATGGCAAAATTAACATCTTTTATACACAATTGGCCAATTCGACAATTCTAGGAAAAATTGAAATATTTTTTTAATTATGTAGCTGAAAACTAAGAATAATTAACAACTATTATTAAATATGATGATAGACAGAAATATATTTAAATAGAAGTATAAGATTAGGAATATATATGGGCAAGTTCTATACAGGTATATAATTTAATGACAATTTGATTTTATTGATAGTTGTTTATTCCTTATGTTTCTCTCTTATAGGATTTAGATTATGTGCTTAGGTTCATATATGATCTAGATGATTATTGATGATTGAAGTAATGGATTACTCTAGGAATATGATTTGGATGATTATATGATGTAGTTATATTTTCTGTGTATATGTATGAGTTTACTATCTGAAAAAAATGAAAAACTTTATTAAAAATAGTTGTCAAATCAAACCAAATCAAATCAATTACCTTTATTGGCATTAGAAATAATAATAGTCTACAATCAGAGATAGGGATAGTTGTCAATGGCATCTGATTGGAGGGAAGTGTCCAGTGGAGGGCCACAGGGCTGGGTTCTGGGCCCAGAGCTTTTCAATATTTTTATAAATGATCTGGACGAGGGTGTGAAGGGATTACACATTAAATTTGCAGATGACACCAAGCTGGGAGGAGTAGAAACACCCTTGAAGATGGGGATAGAATTCAACAAGATCTGAACACACTGGAAAAGTGGGCAGATTTGAGTGAGATAGGAATTAACAAGAATAAGTGCCAGGTTCTCCACCTGGGTAACAAAAATGTAAAGTATGCATACTTGATAAGGGATACACTTCTGAGTAGCAGGTTGTATGAACAAGATCTTGGGGAACAGGTGGATGGGAAGTGACATATGAGCAGTCAGTGTGGTGCAGCAGTAAAAAAAGGTTAATGCAATCTTGGGGTGTATCAACAAAAGTATAACATCCAAATCATAGGATGTCATTGTCTCACTATATACTGTGTTGGTCAGCCCCCACCTGGAGTATCGTATGCAGTTCTGGAGGTCCCATTTCAAAAAGGATGTGGACAAATTGGAACGAGCACAGAGGAGAGCAACCAGGATGATCAGGGCCTGGATACCAAGCCCTAAAAGGAAAGACTGAAGGACTTGGAAATGTTCAGTTTGGAGAAGAGGAGGGTGAAGGGACACATGATTGCTCTCTTGAAGTATTTAAAAGGCTGTCACTTAGGGGAGGGGAAGGAGCTGTTCTTGTTGGCAACAGAAGATGGGACTCGAAACCATGAGTTTAAACTACAGGAGGAAAGGTACCAGCTGGACATTAGGAAAAACTTCTTTGCATTAAGAGCAATTCAGCAGTGATATTGGCTGCCTAGGGATGTGGTGGTGGGTTCCCCCTCATTGCAGTCTTCAAGGAGAGGCTGAACAAATGCTTGTCAGGGATGCTTTAGGCTGTTCCTGCATTGGACAGGGAGTTGGACTAGATGGTCTGTAAGGCCCCTTCCAACTCCATGAGTCTATGATTCTAAATGTAACTGAAAGAAAGTTCTAACAATGGCACTGCCCCATTTATACATTGACAAAGCCAGGTCCAAGCTCTTAACTTTATCTGTCAAACTGAACTTAACTTCATCTAAGTCAAGATGAACAACAGCGAAATAGTCTGACTTCCCAACCATCATCACCTCCCTCTTGTCTAGATTATACATCAATTTGCTTGCCTTCAGCTACAGCTTCTCCTTTTTGTCTCCTGACAAAAGCAGTTGTCTGAAACGAATAGCTTGTGCATATGTGTTGCTGCACTGCTTCATGGGAATTGTAGTATATTGAAAAAAATACCCCATCCACCAAATTCCTGTCACTTTTAAATGTGAGTGAATAATAAAAACGATGTCTTGGGATTGCATGGCTTGTTCTATTGTAATTCATGCCATTTTCTATGCTTGTAACCCCCCAATGACAGTTTGTAAAGTTGCTCCTATATTACCAACTGCAGGAGCCCCACACTCTCAAGTCAGTCTGGCCTGCAGCAGGAGAGAGAAAGCTTAAAACTTGATTGAGGGAACTGCTGATTTCTTTGTAGGTATGTGATAGGCCCAACTGGGAAGAAATTAAATTTTAGAACGTCCCTTTTAGAAGATGTTATAAAAGAGAGGCTTGTCAAACTGTTAGATATTGTTTAAAACTCTTTACCCTGAGTCAGTCTGAACTGCAGCAGGTGAGAAAAGGCCTAGAACTTTATTTGAGGTAACTGCTGTATCCAGTTAAGAGGAAAAAAGCCTCGAGCAGGAACAGGAGGAGTCATTGAAGAGCACACATTGAAGAGCTCTGCGCTTCTTTCATTAACATTTTGGACTTGCTGTTCTCTTTGTGTTACTGGACACCATTTATTAAAGCTTGTCTTTGTTCAGAGTGCCCTTTCTGAAGGGCACCGAAGATCCTGCATCTGCAAATGCTGCTGTGTTCATAGCAATTATGATTCAGTTATACCTGTATTTGTAAAGTTGTTGGGTTTGTGATAAATGGTTGTTACTTTAAAAACTATCATATTTTGAGTGTTTTCTTTGTGAAGCAATTTCATGATTACTTGTCAAGTGACAAGGGTGCTCTCATTTATTGACTTGAATCCCACCCTCAACTCTCCAATTGGAAAAGATAATTTAGGAAAGGTATCTATGTAGCCAGAGTTCTGCTCTCTTGGTTTATTACGAACAGCAGGCTACTCTGCAAAAAGCAGCACATACTCTGTAGGACATTTAATCCATGCATCTGGAATGCAACGGCACAAAGAGAAAGGGCAATGTTAGTGATCGGTGTTTGAAAAATAGGTCACTGTAATGACCTGACCATGATCCTGTTGTATATATGGCTTCACTGGTGATACAGAACCTTCTGGCAGTCAACTTTGTAAATGTGAAAGCTACCGCAAACAGAACTGTAGCTCAAGCTTAATTTACTGAGGTATGCCCTACCCATGATTCTGTAGTATAAAAAGCAATGCATGCAGGAAAACCTTTAGAAGCAGCTACACAGATAGCTGCCAGTCTGAATGCTGCAAACTGTGCATGTGCAAAGCCACTCAACCTGACTTCCAGTCTGAACTTTGAACAAAACATCAAAGCAATCCAAGGAGGAGTTCAGCTCACATGTTCAAGCACACTAAGTTCAACTGTCAATGACATTTTTTGCCATGGTTGCAACATCCCTATTTCATTTATTTACTTATTTATTTGAAACATTTATTAGCTGCCTTTCTACCTTGCAAGAACCCAAGGCATCTTACTATATAAATAGAATATTAATAAATGAATAAAAACAAAGTCTAAAAACACAGGACTTCCAATTAACATAAACACGCAATTGATTAAAAGTAATCCTAAATAAAAAAATATTATTATTTTTATTGTTTGCTTACAATCACTTGGTCTATGAGCATTAATAATAATAAAATGGAAATCGAGCCCTCTGCCTTCTTACCCACCAGGTGAGCTTCTTTTAGCTGATGGGACAGTCAGGACTTGGAGGGCCCAGGCAGGAGCATATGGGAGAAGATGGTCTTTTAGATACTCTGGTCCAAAGCCATCCCTAGAAACATTGCTTTCCTATTTTGTCCTGACTTTTGCCAGGAGATACGTTATTACAATTTTGTTAATGTGAGATGCTAATGTTGTCATGCATCATGATTAAGCTCTGTTCCACTATTTCGCTAGAACAAATCTCTCAATAGTCGTGGAGGTGATCTGGTCTCTAGGATACATGCTTGTAAATGTTTGCACGTGTAAATGTATGTGCATGAACACTCAGGCCCTATTCATAATATACTGTTGAGGTTGCTTTGAATGGTATTCACATGGCATGTCTAATCTCAAACAACAGTTCTGATCACTGCCACACACACAGAGAGATTTTGGCCAAATCCACATGGCTCAAGTTTGCCGCTATTTTCCCACCATTTATGCACTTCTCAGAGGGCTGTTCACATACTCTTACCTCAATCCCGCCATTCTATCATATCTGTTGCGCTGCGCCTCAGATGAGGTTGTCATGCTTTCAAACGCTTCTCTTGCACAGTTCTCACTATGGATGCGAACAAATAGATGCGGTTCACAAAGAGACCACCCCTTCTTAACCACCCCCACTTCCTTGTTTCTTGCCTTTCCGGAACACCATCCCTCTTTGCCAAGCAATTCTTATGGTCCTAACTCTGTCCGAGGCATGCCCGCACCCACGCCCTGTTTATTTTTTTTTTAAGGGGGGCATTCCTAGCGCTATTGCACAATCCTGTTCATGAAGATCACACAAGCGGTTTGGGAAGTGGCGTTGTAAAAAGTCCGTGGAGGCAATTTTTTTTTTACAGTAAATGTTTCACTGCCGAAGGAGAGCCTAGGTAATTTCTGGTAAGTGGACTGTGCCTGCAAAGGTTGACTCTTTCTGTTTTTCTTTTTTTTTAAATATTAAAATTATCAGTATAGCGAAAAATCACTATCCTATAATTATAGTTGAGCGGTAACATTAACCAATCGCAGGCATCAATGGGGGTGTGGCCCCGCCATTGCAATTGAGCAGAAAATCGATATAGCGAAAAGCTAGCATTAAATTTTTTTAAAAGGCTACATGATGTCGTCATTGGCGACAGCGGATCTAAACCCGCCCCGTATCATGCGATTCTCCCAGGGATGTGAACGGAGTATAGCGCGACGCTGGCGCAGTAAAAGAGGGGATGTGAACACAGACTGGGACATTGTGGGATAGAATCCAGTGCAATTATTGCGTATGAAAAGCAGAAGGTAGGGAAGTGTGGATTTGGCCTTTGTATTTTGTTTTGCTCTGCATGTGCCAATATGTGTATTTGGGTACATCAAAGCAATTAGTCCACCCACTAATCATGTTCTTATTGTAGAAGAGTGTAACTGCATCATTGTATAGCCTTCTCTGTGGAAGACTAATAAGTTTTTCAGACATCATACCATATTTTGCATGATGGGATACTATGCAGTTACTACACCAAACCACTGCCACATTCCACAAATGACTGACAAAGAAAAGTCATCGTAAACCAGTAAAGGTGAACATGCTCTAACTGAAATGGCCCAGGCTAGTCCAATTTTATCAGATCTCAAAAGCAGAGTCAGCCCTTGTTAATACTAGGGTCAGAGACCACCAAGGATGCCCACGGTCACTACACAGAGGCAGGGAATGGCAAACTACCTCTCTATTCAACTCTTGCCTTGAAAACCATAAATTGCCTGTGACTTGATGGCACTTTCCACCAAAGGTGAACATAGACATTTTCATTTTTTAAATATTTTATGGGGTTCATATACAAAGGCTCAGAATATATGGTGTTTTTTCTTTAAAATTATTTTTGTTTCCAAAGTAGAAACATTTAGTTTGGATATTGATATCACAAGGGCTGTGAACAAAGTTTATTTAATTATTTAACTTCATTTTTCACCCCAGTGAGGACCCAAAGTGGCTTTTGAAATACAAAAATACAATTTACATAAACAAAGAAAAACCAAAACCACAACTGTATATAGTTTAATACAATTTGTAGTGGGTTTGGCCAAATTGTGTGTCAGTTCTTTCCCCTAAAGATATATTGTAATCCATTGGCCAATTAAGGAGACATTACAGCAAAACTCCACTATTTAGAAGTGTTGAGGAGCAATTGCCATATTTTCCCGATATTGTCCCAGTTTTTGAAAGCATAAGTAAATGAATGTTCTATATACTTGAGGATCGGAATGTTTTTCCAGATAAAATTATAATGCATTATACCTGAAAGCATTTCTAAATAACAGAAGGCCTTGGGGGAATATCTGTCATTACTCACTGCTAGAACTTCCTGTACATCTGTATCTTGCACAATAGTATGCTTTAGAAGAATGTTTTGAGCTCTGACAGCTTCCACTGAATTCTAGAGGTCAAAAAGGAGACTGAGTTCTGTGAATTATAAATGATCATTAAATGAAAAAAGTTTCAAAAGTAATTTTGCTATCACTGTTGTTATTTTGAGGCATGAACTCGCCCCACTGTCTTCAGAAACCTTAAGATTTTACAATAAGAATTTGTAATCCAGCATTTAGAAAGTGATATACTACAAGACTTACCAAACACCATCTGCTTAGCCTGGCTAAAAGAACTAGCCCCAAGAAGAGCTTGTCAAAATATAATAGTTTTCATCAACAATATGAAATGCAAAATATTACTGAAGAATAATGTAATATTACCTCTTGGCAAATCTGTTATGGTCTATAGGATGAAATCTTAAATAAAATAAAAACATATATAAAATAGCTGTCTTGCTTTGCAGACACAGTTAAAAATTAATGTTGGGGCAGGTGGGGAGGCAGGTCACTCATAAAGGCTCCTGAGCTCCAACACAACAGTATTTCCATAATGCTATCACATTCTTGCTCCTGAATTTACAGCACAGCCCTAAAGGGGGTGGGATGAAAGCACTTAGGGAGCTGACTAGCCATTACGCTGGTGCATCTCCAAGATATGCCAGCGTAAGCAGGGGTTATACCAGAATGGCACTCTGGCACTGCCACTGGTGCAGCCTGGTCACAAACACCCACTGGTGTGTTGGAATAGGCAACTCAACATGCCTTGGACATTGAGGGGCGCAGCATGTTTCTTTATATATGTGTAACTCCAGCAAGCTGCTACTCTCTTGTCTAAGGTGGGAACACCTCCTGACTACTACTCCTTGTCTCTATGCCTCTTGGGAGATCTCTCTCTCTCTCTTGCCTTGTGATCTTGAAGGAGAAAGATGTAATTCTCCATGATCCGCCATGAAGGCCTTACCCACAGACTCACATCTCAGCCTCGCCGCCTATCTCAGGCCATGGTTTAGATTTAGGGAATGTAACTCTTTAGATTAGGATCTTTCCCTCTTCTCCAAGATATTGCTATGGAAGGAATCTACTTCAATAAAACTGTGTTGTATTGTTCTTTGATTGTGTTTGAAGACTAATTAATGCACGTTTGTGGTTTTAAATGCTTCTGCCTAAATAACTGCTGTTTTACTATAAAGGTATCACTAAACCATACAAATTAGCCAAAATTACCAATAGAGTACATGTTTTATTCTTGAGTAGAGCATCCATTTTCTCTTGCACTGCTTGCTTTCATTTCCTTGCTTCTGGTTCAGGTACTCATTGAACTTCAGCCCATGATGTTGGTTCTTGTAGTAACAACGACCTCACGAGGTAGGTCAGTCTCTCGGTTGGAACTCCTTTGTTGGTGCGCTAAAAGCACCTGAGGTCCTGAGACACTTTTGCCTCCGCAGAAGGCTCTGGCTTTTCTGGCACATCTACTTGCCTGGGAATTTCCACCTTTACTTCCTCACCTAGTTGGGCTTCTGATTGCATCTGCTCAGTGGCTGCACCCATTGCCTCATCACCGGGTTGGATATCTGGTTGCATCTGCATAGCGATGTCATCTGGGTGATACAGCAGCAGCTGGCTTTCATCATCTTCTCCCTCTGAAGTCACGTGTAGCAGCATTCTGGTTGCTCCTGTGTTGCTCATCAAATTGCACAGATCTGCTTATAGTAACATTGTTAGTCTTTGGGTCATAAATTCTGTATCCCTCGTATCCTGGAGCATATCCTACAAAAATGCCTTCTAAGGCTTTGGGTTCTAGTTTGGATCTCTTTTCTTCTAGTATATGAACATAAGCTTTGCATCCAAATACTCTTAGATGTTCTATACTTGGCTTCTTATTATGCCATAGCTCATAAGGAGTTTTGTTTGTAGCTTTAGTGGGCAATCTGTTTTGTACCTAGATTGCAGTCATTCCATCGTCTCCACAGTGTTTGTAGGGAAGTCCTGAATCCATTAGCATGCATTTGACCATATTCATGATAGAACGATTTTTATACTCAGCCACCCCATTTTGTTCTGGAGTGTACAGAACAGTAAATCTATATTGAATTCCCTTTTCCCTGAGAATTCTTTGTGTGGTATGAGAAATGTATTCACCACCATGGTTGCTTTGAAAAGCCTGAGGTTTCCTGTTGAACTTGTTAGAGACCATGGAAACATAATCACGCAGTTTCTGCTCAGTTTGCAATTTTTCTTTCAGCAAATAGCATACTGTATATCTCAAGAAATCATCAATAAAAGACAATATATAAAGGTTATTTCCTGTTGATACTGGTTTAATAGGACCACATAAATCTGTCTGAATTAGTTCAAGTGTTTGCCTTGAGCACCTTCGGTTTTGTTTGGGAATTGAACATCGAGTTGCCTTTCCTTTTATACAACATACACAAAATTGATCATCATTGGCACATGCATTTATATTAATACCTGTTACCAAGTCCTTAGACTGTAACTCCTTTATGGCTTGCATATCATGATGAACAAATTTTCTGTGCCAAAGTTCCAGGGATTTCCTTTTAGAAGCAGCTCTTGTTGCTGTATAGGCCTTTTCTCCTTGGCAGTCCAGTTCAAAGACTCCATTTCTGAAACTACCTGTGGAATAGATCTCTCCTTTGCAAGAAACTGTACATTTGTTATTCTTAAAGTGTATAGTAAATCCTTTTTCTGATAGTACAGGTACATTAAGCAAGTTTGCCTTTAAGTCAGGGATATATAAAACTTCTTCTACTTTAACTTTAGTTTTAGAATCACCAATATCACAATGAAGTGTAATTGAGCCTTTGCCTTCAATAGTTACATAAGTACCATCAGCCATTACAACTTTTCCAGATGTACTAGTGTCCAATTTATCAAACAGATTAATATCCAAAGTCAGGTGGCTTGTTGCTCCACTATCAATTAACCAATGCTTTGGGCTATCATTTATTTGACCTACATGAAAATTCCCATTAGCCCTTGGTTGAGAAAAATCTCTGAAATTACTAGCCCTTGCTTAAGAAAAATCTCTGTTTCTCTTTGTCTGTGCCCTTCTACTTGAAGTAGAAAAATTGTTTCCACCTCTGTTGCTAAAGCTTCTACTGCAAAGCTTCTACTGCTCCCTCTGGAGGTGACCAGGCTTGTTGCATGTGTGGTGGAAAGGAAGAGTCTGCCTCTCTCTAGGATTGGCTCTTTGCCTGCAATCAATTTGCCTAGGTCCTGACCTTTGGGTCTGGCCTCTCTGACCATGTAATTTGAGTCAGTTTTACATTTCCTTTTCTCATGATAAGATCTTTGCTTGTTGTACTCTGATCTTATCTTACCTAACACTTCCTCCAGCGTAACACCTTTTGTAGTAACAGAGTTGGTAAAACTGGAATAGTTTTCTGGAAGTGAGCTTAAAACTAAGGCAATTTTAAAATCTTCATCTAGTATCTGACCAGCAGTAGCTAGCCTATCAATTAAATTCAACAATTATTCAATATAAGCACATGCATCTCCATTTTCTTGCATTTTACTAGAGAATAGTTCTCTGAGCAAAGCAATTTTGCTGACCTGGTCCTGATCCCCGAAGATACACCTAAGAGATTCCACCATATATTTTGCAGTTTTCTTTGTTTTAATATGCACCAGCTGGGAATTTGCCAGTGAGGTTGTAATGATGTTTCTGACCTTTGGATCAGCATCCAGCCAATTTTCCACATCTGAATCATTATCTGAACCAGATGGTTTTGGATCAGTTAATATAAAATATACTTTCTTTTCTTACAATTGAGATTGTGATCTAAAATATCAGGAGTCAAAATTCTCTCCCATGAGCCTTTCTAACACTGCTTTTCTGTTCAACATTTTCAAAAATTCCAAAGTATTTCTCTAGGAAAGTTTATTTTCCCCTCTTTAATTTACTTTCTGAATGCCAGGCTGAAATTAGCCAAAAGTTTTAAAAGGAAGGCTTCTCTGCATGTTGGAACCTAGGAGGGTTGTAAGGCCATTCACCCGGTTTCTTTGTTCCTTGTGAATTTGCCTCTTAGAGCACTTCAAAGGATAATTAAGTCCTTTTGTTCTCTTACCAAAGGCTGTGAAGCCAGGTAGAGTGAAGGGGAGGAATTGCAGTTTAAACTCTTTACTTCTTAGATTCAAGTCTGTGTCCCATTAACCCTATTGGAAATTTTGGCTAATTCTTATATAGTTTAGTGATACCTTTATGGTAACACTTCAGAGTTATTTAGGCAGAAGCATTTAAAACCCCAAACATGCATTAATTAGTCTTCAAGCAAAATCATAGAAAGATATAACTTACAGTTTTATTAAAGTAGATTCCTTCCATAGCAATATCTTGGAGAAGAGGGAAAGATCCTAATCTAAAGAGTTACATTCCCTAAATCTAAACCATGGCCTGAGATAGGCGGCGAGGCTGAGATGTGAGTCTGTGGGTAAGGCCTTCATGGCAGAGAATGGAGAATTACATCCTTCAAGACCACAAGGCAAAAGAGAGAGATCTCCCAAGAGGCATAGAGACAAGAAGGAGGAATCAGGAGGTGTTCCCACCTTAGACAAGAGAGTAGCAGCTTGCTGGAGTTACACATACACATAAAGAAACATGCAGTGCCCCCCAGTGTCCAAGGCATGCTGAGTCGCCTGTTCCAACATAGTGGACCACTGGAGTAGATCCCTGCATTGATGTGGAACTGGGTGGGCTGTGGCAGGAGTTGTCCCCTACACAGTTCGGAAAGGCCTCCTAATAGTCTTGGAAAGTAACACTAGCAAAAAATACGGTATAGCCAATAGGTACCCATACACCGGGAAAAGCAAAGTGCATCCACCACGGGCACAACTCCACCCAAAGCCCCCAGCAGAGCACAGGATGTGGACTACAACTGCAACCAATCACCTCCCTCTCCACCAGTGGCCAAACTCCCTCCCTGGCACCCAACCACTGCCCACTCAGCACCACATAGACCCCAACCAGGATGCCTACAAATCACTAGATAGAGCATATCGCATGGGACTCTGCATCAGAGCTCTCTACCCTGGGGACTTTGAGTGCGTAGCATTGTACTTTGGTGGCAAGAGAGGCACAGAGTGGGTACTCAGCACTACTGGGGGAGCACTTGGCACTAACACCCAAGAGTGAGATCACAGTCCACTCTGTGTGGCTGACGTGTCTCATTTCAGAGCATTAAGAAGTATACCATCTTCAATGCCTCAAGCCAAAGGGGCAACTGTGCACTGACAGGTGAGCTGGGAAGGGATTCCAGCTACCACAGTCCAGGAGTCCCCTATTCCCCATGCATGAGGCCAGGCTCCACCTCAACAATGCTGGCTTCCAAAACCAAGGCCAGCGGAGTGTGCATATGGGGGTGACCCAAGCCAGGACCACCCAGCAGTAAGCCTCATATCTTGTAATGGGGCATACTATGAGGGAAGAGTCCCTGGAAGAGCTGCCGATGATGCAAGAATGCTTGTAACCCCCCACCAGACTGTTAGGACACTCCCTTGCCAGGATGCACCCCCTCAGGCAAAAGACATGGCACAAATGAGGATTAGGGTATCTGCCAGATGCCCCATTGTGCTCTGTTGATCAGCTGCCCAAGCAACCATGGGACCCACTGCTTTGCAGAATCAGTCTTTTTTTATATATATCAGGTTTTATTGGGTTTTTAGTAGACAGGGAAGGGTCACAACAAGACACAGACAGTTAGCAGATTCGTATACAAGACACAGATCCATCAATCCAAATACAAAAAGCCACTAAATGTGTAATTAACACCCCATATACCTTCAAGTTTCCCTTTTATTTTCTGTAGTCTTTATTTAATTTCTATGCTTTTAAATCCACTTACTCTATTCCTTATGTCATTTCTAATAATCTTTTCTTTTGTGTATATTATAGATAGATCACATTTCCCATCTTTTGCATTTTAGCCAGAGATATTAATCCCTTAGTCATTCCAGGAGCAGGAAATGGAAACAGTAAAACAAAAGATATCAGCAAAACAATGGTATACATCAATATATAAAGGGAGCATTTTTGTGCTAATTTTCCCTCTTTCCCTCTTTCTGTTTCCCTCTTTCTTTCCCATCTGTTCTGGCCAAGCCTTCCAAACTTGTGTACTTGGGTTATCATAGTAATAAGGGTGGGGAGGCCAAATCAATATTTGGTTTAAAAACAATTTTATATTCTATAGGAAATATCTCTTTCCTCTATTTTGTTCCAGCCAAACTTATTTGCTTGTGTTTTCATATTGATGAGGCTGGAATGGCCACATAACTATATGGGTAAAGCACAGTTTTACATTTTAAAAAGAGTAGCTCCTTCATCTGTTTTATCTTAACCATCTACACTTGTTTACTTGGATTCTCATAATCGTGAGGTTGAGAAGAGCAGATAGTCATTTAGCTTAGCCACTCATTTATATTCTGGAGAGAAGGGCTATAATTTAAAAATAGTTAAAAAGCTCCAAGGGCCCAGTTATCACATTATCACTATCCGTTTGACAGTAGATATTCAAAATCTATTATAATATAGAGCCTCTAAAACTTTAATTAAATCTGTATTGCATATCATTAAACATATAGAGGAAATCTAGGTCATAATCCGTGTTTCTTTTTCTTTCTTTCTTTCTTTCTTTCTTTCTTTCTTTCTTTCTTTCTTTCTTTCTTTCTTTCTTTCTTTCTTTCTTTCTTTCAAAATAAGAAGGAAAAAAGAGGACAGTAGTGAAAGCAAAAAACTCTATAACTCCATCAGTCCCCCCCCCTGTGTTCAGAACACATACAGAATATATGGTGTTATAAAAGGAAAAAAACGGAAGGAGCCATAGAGATAAGGGGTTAGGTCTGCTTTATTAAATCCTAATCTGAGTCTTATCCTTGTTTTTTCTTCTTTCTTCCTGTAAAATGGTACATCCAGTCCTTATTCCATCTGTGCCGCCAAAGGTGGATTTCCTTATCTTCCAGCCAGTTCTGATGAGGGTCGATAAAAATGTTGTTACTTCTCTGTTTATTTTTCTGCTTTAAAATCCGCTGCACTCTTTTTCCCCCTTTCAGTAGTAGAATGCTAGGTTCTCTCTTTGCAGGTCTGCTTCGTAGCTCCGCCCCTTTCTTGCTACTGCCTTGTATCTTCAAGAAGACGTACTGGTACAATCGTCCATTTTGTAGATTATATTTTTTTCTCATTTCGCTCTATTTTTCTTTCAGTTAAATCTGTCTCTTTAGAGATTTCTTCTGTATTGTCATTTTTTGTCTTACTTTTATCCATTTCTACTCCAAATGTCCCATCTGCTTTAATTAATAGTCCAGTCATTGATTTAGAAATTTCTTGCAATTTAGAAAGTGCTTCTTCTTCCCAGGAAGCCATTTCAAATTACTTATAGGTGTTATGTCCAAACTCATAAAAGTGGTAAAAAGCTTTGTTTTGTTAATTATGTTCAAAATTTTATTGCTTTCCAGCCGTCTGCTGAGAGAGTCTCTTTACAATCTCTCTCCGTCTCTCCCTCCTCCCAGCTTTGCCCCAGCAGCCGCCTCACAATCAGGCTGGTTAGCCCTCATAAAGCCATAAAACAATCTCCTTACTTGATGGAAAGCATTGTGGAATCTCTTGAGGTGTCTTCGAGTTGTTTTTATCTGTCTTGTTAGGAATCTGCTTTATTCGCTGTAGTTCATTTTGGCTTGTCGGACTTTCGGTTTTAGCAGCTTCGTAGCCATATTGGCTCCTTAGTTGATCCTTGCTTTCAGAACTGGTGTCAGGGCTTCCTGGGGGTTGCCAGACCCCTTGAGCTCTTTCACCTTGTTCAAGCCTGCCTCCCCTCTCTGGGGGGCAGAACTTGGGGGCCCAAATTCTCGGGTCCCAAGGAACCAGGAAGGTCACGGCAGAGGGCTCGTAAAACTCAGATGCCATAAATTCACTGCTTCATCCCAGAAGTCCAGAATCAGAGTCTTAAGCAGCAGCACTAGCAGAGTGCTTCCTCAAGGGTTCCAATTGTCAATAGGAAGGTAACAACATACATCCCAGGAAGGTCTTCTGACAAATGCACTATGTGACATTGGACCCTGCAAGGATACCACAAGCATGACTGTGGCCATCATAGCACCTGCCAACCGTCTGCATGTCTCTGTTCCATTCCTGTGCAGGTGGTAATTCAACAAGGAGACCAAGGAGCATGACCATTGCCATTCTTTCCGCTCTGCCAAGTCACAGGCTCCTATCTGCCTCCTGGAGCATTCTTCCACAGGCTGCTTCTTAGGCTGGGTGTTTGCCTCAGCCAGATGCATGCTGTGCTAAGGACAGCTCAGCCTGTCTCCCCATGGTCCCTGGGAACAGCTTGCAAAAGCAAAGGAGCCATACTGGACAAACAGAGTTGCAACCCAAATCATCAAACCCCTTCAGCATTTGCCTTAGAGCTGCCTCTCCACATGGCTGAGAGGGTGAGCTCTGATTCAGAGATGTCCAGGCTGAGTAGGATGGCTATAGTTGGTCTTTCAGGTGTCATGCACAGAGGTGTCATTGGCTGCCATTGCCTGATTGGTGAATGTTGCCATGGTTACTGTGGACTCGAGTACGCTTGCTTTGTCATCTTTTACTTCCAGAGGAGCATGCATTGTTGTTTCCCTCTACAGAATGTCCACATGGAATGGACTAGTACCACTGCTTTTGCATTGGTGACCAGCTGCTGACACCTCGGTGGCCCTCAGGATTGCACCGCCTGTGACTTGACTAGCAAGCACCATGCAAGTAATTGGCCTATGAACAATGGCAACTCCAGCTAGAGCATTTATGTTGGTGGCTTTTCATTAAATATCCCTAATGTTTTAAATATTACTAGATATGGCCTACAGCCTATAGCCTAAACAAGAGTCAGTACAGAGCAAAAAACATAACCATCTTATTAGACTTTTTTATCTTGCAGAATAAGAATTTTCAGTAGAAACAAAGTTCTAACAAGCAATATGTTGAAACAAAGTAAGTGAGGACCTCTGCAAGCACAGGAGTTATAAAAACATGAGAGAATGTTGTGAGTGCCACCACTGTGACAGAGGTATGGTTACATATGAAACCACATGTGACATTGATGTTTCCTCAGGATCAATGGGACATGAGAAAGTGGAGAGGGAGAAAATGGGAAAGGAAGGTTTGTAACTGAAGCAGCATAAGAGGGTGCTTCCTATGGCACCCTCCCAGGCGGCATGGCATACCCCCCACAGCAGCCCGATTTGGGCTGAATTATGTCCGCAGTGGGTCCAATTCAGGCCGAATCGCACCCTGCAGTGGGCCAACTCAGCCCCCTAGTGAGTAGGGGGACGACGCTTCCAGGCCGCCCTTTGACCTGCAGAATGACATCACTTCCTAGAAGCCCGGGATGCTGCCAGGTAAGTGCTAGGCTCCTGCTCTCCCACTGGGGGAGTCAGGGGAACTGGCAACCCTAGTTGGAGCCTATGTCTTCTTTTTGCTAAGGTAGATCCTATGACTGTCTTCTACTAAGTGTTCTTTCAAAGAGAAAGACTTCCTCCAGTGGGGAATGGCTTTTTTCTGAAGGAAAAGCTTTCTTTGATGGGAAAAAGTCTTTCTTACTTTAAGGAAATATTTTTTCATTAGAAGAAGACTTGGTGGAAGGATGACATAGGATCCAACTCAGTGTCTGGAAATAACTTTCAATGAAATAGAGAGAACTTACTTCCAAATTAACATGGTTGCAAGAATAATTTGGCATTGTGAATAGCCCATCTTTCTTGGGGGCGGGGGAGAGATTTCAGGTGCCTGGCTTCTGCTCCCCTCGCTGGAAGATCTCCCAACTGCCATGGTGTCTGGGTGGGCGATGGGGAACCAGCACCAAATCCCTTTTAACTACGTCTGCTCCTCTCTTCTTAACTCCCCCTTGTTAAACAGCCTGCTGTGGCACAGCCGCCAATCTCCCGAGGGGGAAAGGGGCTGGCGCTGCTAGCCCTGTTGGACGAAGGCGAAGCTGGAGAGACCCTGCGGTTCCATGCCACAACTCCAGAGGCTGAGAAACCGGTGCGCACGTGAGGTTCTCACGCTCACTTGCGGAGGTTCTAACGCTGCTACAGCCTACCTGCACAGCGCAGGCCGCAGGGGCCCATGCCCGAAGGCTACCCCGCCTGGCCTCAGCTTCCATACTCACCGCCAGAGCCCCAAGTGAGGGCGAAGAGCCTAGCCCAACCTGAATCCCTCTGCTGACGCTGAGCCTGCGCTGCCAACTCGCTGCCGCACTGGGCTTCCAGCTCAGCCCTCTTGTTGTTGCCGCTGCCTCCGTCTAGCGCAGACTCCATGTGGCCGCCTCACTGCCCGTACAGGCTACTTGCCGCTGTCCCGCGATGTAGCCTCGTGCAGCCCACGGCCCTCGTGCCATCGCCGGCTCGCGCAGCCTCCATACCGCCGTCCCGCTGACGGCGCAGGCCCTCTGCAGCTGCCTCGTGACGGGGACACGCGCTGCTGCCGCCAACAAAGCCCTGCTCCCCACTGGCACTGCCTTCCACAGCCCACGCGTGGCGGAGGCCTGCGCGCCTTGCTCGCAGGCGGCGGTGCTGCCTCGCGAGGTGCACACACCACCAAGGCCTGCGAGGCCCACTCGCCAGCGGCAGCGCTGCCTCACGAGGTGCACACCGTCGAGTCCTGCGGTGAATTCTCATTATAACTGAATGAGCTTAAGATTCTTTGTGGAATCTTGCATTTGATCAAAGTTAAGAAACCATTATTATTTGCTTTGTCCATAAGATGATCAGCTGATGATTCATAAGATGGACACAAAGAGTCTTAATATTAGCTGCATACCTACTCTGAACAGAAGTAGTTTTATCAGTGTTAAAAGGTTGTGTCTTTCTTAAGAGATTCTGTTTAAAATCTGCAGTTGTGCATTCTTAACCACAGTATAACCTTGTTCATGATAACATTACGGTCCAATCGGGTAGGGAATACTTTCTTAATTAATGTTTGAAAGACAGGAAGTCCCATATACATTAGCAGAAGACTAATAAATGTCTCAGTTGACCAAAGAGGGCAAACAAACCAATAAAATGTTCCTTATCACATATTAATGTTGTACTGCAAAGCTCATGTGAATCCAGATTAAAAGGAAAAGGAACATACGTGCTGCTGATAGCAGCACTACAGAGAAAACAAGGAAGTGGTGCCATTAATTACATTGAGCCTTAAAGCCTCTTTCATCAAATTATATGAATTGTCAGAGATATTGCTTGGAAAGATAGGAACAATGACCATAGTGAAAAATATAATATAGTGACAGAACTGGACAATATGGCTCTAGGTTTGGTTTCTGGTGTAAATAATTTATTTTGCTGAACTGGATAAACAGCATTATCTGTGTGTGTGTTGAGGGGAGTCTTACTTACAGAGCAAGCCACAAGCGGTGGAAAAAGATATTCAAGGACACAGAGAAAGTTTCTCACAAATATAAGAATAGAAGTGTTTAGGTAACAGAAATCTCAACTCAGTAAGTGTTGGGCTCTCATTTGCTTCAGTAAAAAAGGAAGAGCTGAGACAGGGTATACCATATTTATTTGAATGTGCCTTCAAAAAGAATGGAGGATGAGGGAAATTGGTTATAGTATCAAATAAATGGAATACAGCCTGAATCACCTCTTACTTTCTGTCCATGGTGGAGAGCATGGCCCACATGTGTGCCTCAGACTCACTACTTCTGAATAGATTAGACTATTCTGGCGCTCTGGTTCCTGAGCTTCATTGTCACTCAAAGACCTGAGTTCACAGCTTAATAGAAATGATCATCCTCTGACTTAGAAACAGATCTTGCTCACAATAATTTACAGAAGATGGCCAGCACTACTCCAAATAATATTTGCCCATGTCAAATGAAGTCTGTTGGTCCATGGGGATGGATTTTGGAGGCATATCGAGGTCTGACCCTATATGTTTTTAAGAAATAGTTAAAACTTGTTTTGCTTAAATACATTTTTATGATGTAATTCTATGGACTATCTTGTAACATATGTCCTGCATATCTTCCATGAATGTATATGGGCTCTGCCTCAGGTCTCTGAGAATGTGGGAAGTTCTTTATTGCAACAATGTCAGTAGGTTATCTCGCAAATGTTTACTTTCTCTTTCTCGCTCTGCTGAGCCAGTGTCCTTGACTGCCAGCCGAAACTGGCTCGAGATGTATTCTTCCTGAGAACCAAAGATAAGTTCATCTTTCTTACTCTCTACTCTAAAACAATATCTCACTCCAAATCCCCCCCCCATTAATGGTCCTCTTTCCCTAAGGCGGGAATATTCTCTATAACTAACACTGATAGCCCCATCTATGTCACTTCTGCCAGCTGCACTGTCTAAGCACCTTGTACCGAATGGATCTCTAATCAAGTTACTTCAACTGAAACACCTGTGTGTCAACTGTGGAAAATTTGGGGATTTAACTGCCAGGGACTGACATATCTTTTGTTGTTCTTGGTGTTCTATATTTTTAAGTGGTCATACTTGCCCTCACGATATTAAGGCTTATGAATATGGCAATATCATAAGCCTCTCTGCTCGTGTTTAAAACACAGACAAGCTGCCTGGCTAGGCAGGAAATGGAAAAGTACTGGAATGTGAGAAGTGAAGTAAGACTAACTTAGCCCCACACCTGGAGTTTGTGCATAACCATAGAACAATGGAGGTCTCCAGAAGCAGTTGAATGAATCCATTCACACACCCTGCCAATTCTACCCTTTACCCACTTTCCTATTATAACTTCACCCATCCAGCCATCGTGGGTCATCAAACTATCTTTTTACACCTATAGTTCCTCCCAGGAAGACCTAATCAAACCTTCCTATTTCATTGTCCCACCCTTGAGACAGTTTCCCAGTCCTTTGTCCCACCCTGGGAAGAACCATTAAGACATTGTTTTAGGGCAGAGACTCTCAGTCCTGCCTCAGGGCATGTTTCACAGTATATATGACTGTCCTGCCATGTGCTTAGTGTGTGTGTGTGTGTGTTCTGGACCTTCCACACATCCTCAGATGGCATGTCTGAGCCCTTCCCCCTCTTGCCATGAAGTACTGGTCACTGAACCTGCTTTCCCTCAGACACCCCCAATATCCTTGACCTGGTAACTATAAAATCAACTCTGCAACTCTCTCCAACTTTCCTCCCTGTTTTTTCTGGTTAGCTCTCTGTGTGCTGTGTGTTTTGTGTGCAATTGATCTGTAAGATTTTAAATAAAAAACCCTTTTTGATTGAATATCTACCTGCTTATTGAAAGGGTTCTCTAGAGGAAGAGATCCCTGTAGACATTGGCGCACAAGATCCCGTAGTTACCAGTCTCTTACATAGCTGTATTCCTTGCTTGCTAATTCCCCCACAAATTCTTTTACTCACAAGGAGACCAATTCCGGTAACAAATTAATGGTGAAGCAACGCAGGCACGCCCTGCACCTCTAAGTTTTTGTGAGTCGATACACAAGCCTTAGAGTGCAGATGTAAAAAGAAATTCCCTAGAGAAACTCTCATATAAACATGTATGAATGAGGATTTCGTGTGCTTGATAAAAAGAGCTGTTTGGATTGGAACCTTTCCCCTTTTCACCTCTTTTACTCCCTGGGAATTGTTCCCATGTTCTTTCAGTCTATCTTATGGGTGGGAAAAGTTAGGAAAAGCTTTCCCAGCCCCCTCCATTGTAGGAAATAGAAACCCAGCTGTTAGGAGTCGGGATAGGATCCCTCCAGTTGTTTAGAGGTCCGGATAGGCCTCTCTAATAGCTGCAAGAGTTTGAATTTTGGTGTCATATATGCCTCCTGCATATCTGCTATGAATGTATGTTGTATCTGACTCTGGTCTCTGAGACTATGGGAAGTTCTTTATGGCTGTAATGCCAGCAGGTTATCTTGCAAATGTTTACTTTCTCTTTCTTGCTCCACTGAGCCAGTGTCCTTGAATGCCAGTTGAAAGTGGCTCAGGATGTAGTCTTCTTGAGAACAAAAGATAAGTTCATCTTTCTTAGTGTCTAGTCTGAAACAATGTCTCACACTGTCTCACCTGCCCCCCCCCCAGCTAACGGTCCTTTTCCCCAAAGGTGGGAATATTCCCTATAGCTAACACTGCTGGCCCTATCTATGGCACTTCTGCCAAGTTCACTGTCTGAGCACCTTGTACTGAATGGATCTCTAATAACGTTACTTCATCTGGAACACCTGTGTGTTAACTGTGGAGAACTTGGGGATTTAACTGCCAGGGTCTGACATTTTGTTGCTGAGCTGCTTAACTTTGAAATCAGCGGCCAAGCTGCCTAGAGTTTGTTTAAATAGGGTTAGCAATTGTCCCGGCTGTAGTGGAGGCACCCCTCTCTTCCAAAAATTAGCCAGATTAAATATACTTGACTAATTGTCCAGTTTGGTTCCTAAAAGCCCTATTTTCCCTGCGCTCAGCCAAACCCCAGCTGAGCTGCAGATTTAAAAGTTCCTTCCAGTTCACTTCCCCCCTTGCCATCTCACCAGATAGTGGGACCAAGGAGTAGCAGGCTGGGATGAGCCCCCTTTCCCTGAATCTGGTTCATTTTGTCTAGGTTCACTCCCAGGAAGAAACAGGCAGTGGTGCACGGATTGCTAAGGGCTTTATTGCTGAGCATTCATGTAGTGCGAGCAAGGGGCTCCTTAGACCAAAGGAGTGCAGACCCTCTCCCACCTAGATTTTTCATTGCGGGAAGCCGCCAGTTTAAAGGAAGTAAAAATGTTCAAGCAGAGCCTGAGTTTGGATAAAATTGAGCGTTGGATTGTAAAACGGGGTCTGAACCCCTAGGAAGTGGGATCCTTTAAAGGCCCAGATCCCATTGTGATATTAAGAGAAACTTTTAAGAAACAGTGTGAGGAAAAGAAACTTAGAAGCTCAAAGAAACATGCTTGTCTATGGATTGCCCTTAATGACTGCACAGGCATGGCCAAATAAGGCTTTGCTGTAATCTATAAACACAGGCTGATTTTCTTCTGAAATTCTTTGGTGCATTCCATTAGCCATCGTACATTTGCGATGTGATCGTTAGTGCTTCTTCCTTTCCTGAACGTATGGCATTTCTTGTTCCATATATGGTAAGAGTCTTTGCTGTAGAATTTTGAGCATCACTTTACTTGCTGTGACATAACCCGCTGTCCGGGAGAGCGGTGCCTGGCGGGTCCGTCGTGGCTGGGCCAGCGCCTCTGGTGGTGCGGCAGGGCCTGGGGGCAGAGTCCCTCCAAGGCCGCACCTGCGGCCCGTGAGCTGGCAGGCGGTCCAGGCTTCCCTAGGTTGGCCTCAGAAGGCCCGAGGCTGTTGGGCAGAAACAGCGGCCCGTTGCCACAGCACTCAGCCTCAGGGGATGGCCCTTCCATCAGGACCAGCCTCCCTATCTCTTCCTCCCTGGCCAGGAAGCTTTAGACCCCTTTTATTCCCTCCCTCTAGGGGAAGCCCCGCCCCGCTCCCCAATTGCCAGCCCCCAAGGTGAGCCCAATTACCTGGGCTAATGCTGGCACCAACACCTGGCCCCACCCCTGCCTGGGCTGAGGCCCTCGTGCCTTCAGGCACCTGGAGGCTGCCCTGCCTCCCACCCCCTGGCTCCCTATTGGGCCTGCCCCACTGGCCGGCCTGGCCGACGGGCCTGTGGGCCTATCACCGGCTGGCGCCTCAGCGGGTGGGGGCCGTCGCCATGCCCTGCGGGCTGCCGTGCCACGGCCCCACATTTGTGCCACCGCCATAGCCGGGCCTGAGCTGCACTGCCTGCTCACTGCCGTGCCACCGGCTGCTTGGCCCACAGCATCCTCCTCCCTGCTGCGGCGTCCGGGCCCGGGTCATGGCTCGGCGGCCTCCGCTTTGGCGGTGACAGCCACCAGGCCTCTTGGCGGCAGCGCCTGGGCCGCGCTCCTTCCTCTGCCGCTGCTGCTGTGCTGCTGGCCTTCTTCCACCCCCGGGTGAGTCAGGGGGCCTTCGGGGGTGCGGGGGAAGCCGGGGTCGAGGGAGGGGAGGCCCGTCCCCGGACACTTGCATGGGAAATTAATACAATAGTCCGATAGTTGCTGCACTCTTTGAAATCCCCTTTTTTGGAATTGGAATGTAGACTGAGCATTTCCAGTCTGTGGGCCATTGTTTTGTTTTCCATATTTGTTGACAGAGTCTTGTTAAGATTTTGATGGACTCTTATTTCTGTAGCTTGAAGTAGCTTTATTGGTATTCCATCTACTCTGAACATCTGAACCTCAAGACAAAAGTAATAACTACTGAGGAGCTACACAACTTCAAAGTTGACAATAAGGAAATTGAAATTGTCCAAGATTGTCTATTCCGTGGCTCAATCATCAACCAACAATGAGGAAATCAGAAGGAGATTGAGACTAGACATGGGCACGATCAAAAAAAAAATACCGATCAAGCTGTTCGTGGATCTGCTCTGGTGACAACCTCAGATCACTGATTCACTCCGATCAAGTCCCATTTCCAATCTGGGATCAGAGGGGCGCCCCCCCACACACACACACTTAGAGCAGATGGAGGGAAAAGTTAACCCGGCGACGAGCCACCTCCCCTCAGGGAGGGGACGTTTTCACACACACACACACACACACACACACACACACACACACACACACACACACACACACACTTAGAGCAGAGGGGGGGAGTTTTTAACCCGGCGACGAACTGTCTCCCCTCCGGGAGGGGACGTTTTCTCACACACGCACATGCACGCACGCACACACGCACTTAGAGCAGAGGGGGGGGAGTTTATAACCCGTCCCTGGCTCTCCAAATAGAGAGAGAGACACCCCGTCAATAAGTTTCAGCCAGCTTTTTAAAAAAAGCAGGGATAAGAACATAAGAACATAAGCAAAGCCATGTTGGATCAGGCCAGTGGCCCATCCAGTCCAACATTCTGTCACACGCAGTGGCTAGAAATCCAGTGCCATCTAAAGGACTGTCAGTGAGGCCAGGACACCAGAAGCCCTCCCACTGCCTTCCTTCCAGCACCAAGACAACAGAGCACCAGAGCAGGGATAGAATCCTCCATCCCAGAGCAACAGAGCAGGGATAGAATCCTCCATCCCACCCGATTTTAAAAGCAAGCAGCCAGTCTTCCAAAAGCATATTTTAAACAGGAAGAAAGTAAAACCAGGATCCACACAGATCCTCGCGGATCCTATGGTTTTTTAAATAGGAAAAACACAAATGAAACATCAAATCACATACCAACTTCTTGCAAAAAGCAGGCGCTGGGCTGAGAAGCCAGAAGGAGAGAGATATCTCTTTTCAGTTAACTCTTTCAACGCACTGAAAGTCAGGAGAGGAGCGCAAAACAGCTTGATAGCTGCTCTCAAAGCAAGGGTTTTTTGAAAGAGTTAACACTGAAAAGAGATCTCTTCTTAACTCTTTCAACGCACTGAATGAAGCGCAAAACAGCTTCTGATAGCCGCACTCAAAGTTTTCTCTCTCTTTTAACCCATTCCTCTCCCAATCACTTTGCTTATATTTTTCTCAGGAAGCCACCTTTTCACTCACAACTGTTTGCTTTTCCTCGCTAGGGAAAATATTATCAAGTTTCAAACAGAGCTCAGGCATTCCCCTGACTCCGTTGCCAGGGGAATAGATTGTTGGTGCCTGAATGTCTAGCCTCCCGGTCCTATCACAATTGCCCCGGTCCAGCCCCCTCCCCCAACTGCTGGATCATTTGCCATGGAAGACAACGATCAGCCAGGTCACGATTGGGAGATTGCCATTATCGTGGGTTTTTTTTATCGTAATGGAGATCGTGCCCATCTCTAATTGAGACTTTGAAAAGCAGCTGTGAGGGAGCTAGATAAGATCCTTAAAGATCAAGATGTCTCTCTGGGAATCAAGATCAAGATAATCCAAACAATGGTATTCCTTGTTACGATGTATGGATGTGAAAGATGGACAGTGAAGAAAGCTGACCAGAAGAAAATTGATTCATTTGAAACGTGGAGCTGGAAGAGAGTTTTGCAGATATCATGGACTGCCAAAAAGACAAATAAGCGGGTACTAGATCAAATCAAGCCTGAATTCTCCCTAGAAGCTAAAATGACAAAACTGAGGCAATTGTACTTTGGTCACATTTCGAGAGGACAAGATTCTCTGGAAAAGTCAATAATACTAGGAAAAGTAGAAGGCAGTAGGAAAAGAGGAAGACCTAAAATGAGATGGCTTGACTCAATAAAAGAAGCGACGTCCTCCAGTTTGCAAGATCTGAATAAGTCTGTTAATGATAGGATGTTTTGGAGGTCTTTCATTCATAGGGTTGCCATAGGTCAGAAGTGACTTAACGGCACATAACACACATCCACTTGTTAGACATAATATCACAAATAATGGTATTTATGCAGAAACCAGAGAACAAAAGTAACAAAGCAGAATGAGGGGTGAAGGCATAATGAGAAAAAGGAGGGAAGGAAAGGAGAAATAGGGAAAGTGGAAACAGCAACAGAAGATGTGAAAACTAAGGTGAAGAAAAAGGAGAGAGAAAGCTAGAAAGTCAAGAGAAATGGGTGAGACTGAGCAATTATAGGTAGAGGAACAGAAATAACATAATTAGGACTACATACCAACACTGCCATCTATTGTTTTCTGCCTTTCATTTCAGACAAGTGCTAGAATAAACAAAACAGAAACACAGAACTTCTTAGCAGGGGATGCTGTCGTCAGACACTTTGGTACCCAGAATTAAACATCAACATGTTGTATCTCTGTTTGCTCTTTATCACCCCCACCTTGCAGTTCTTTCCCATCTAGCCACTAGGAACTTGGTGTTAAGTCTCAAAGAATTATTTTCAGTGGTCCTTTGCCAGGCTGGCTCTTGTGGATCTCCCCCTTCTTTCCATTCCACTTTGAAATTGCTTCAGCCTGTAATGGACTATTTACCAACCCACACTTCATCCAGGGAGCCACTGGAGCTTTTGCAGACAGAAGTGCTGTTCCAGGAAATTTTTCGACAGAGGCTGTACTTAGTAGTAAATGTGAAACCCGCAGCATTGTTTAATAGTTTCTAACCCTCCTAATTTCAAAGTCTCTGAGTAAATAACAAACAACAATTACACATAGGGTTACCAAATACCTGGAGAAAAAAAATGTCTTGCATCTTTAATAGAGGCTTTATGGGAAGTTATTTACTAGGTAATGTAATTTGCCTCCAAGCTGTGAAAAGCTTCAGCTACTCATTTCCATACATTAACTGTCTATAAAAGGGACAGGACATTTTCCCCTCCAGATTGTTGGCAGCCCTAGTTATACAAGTATAAAGATATTAATATCTCAGTCAGAAACACTCACAATCTGAGCCTGAAGATATAATAATGGCAATTACTTTGCTGCATTTTTATGAAAAAGTGCTGCGCTGGAGAACCAATGCAGGCTAATGCACACATGTAAGTGCCTTATAACTGAGTTAGACCACTGCTTAGTGTCTGATCTGAATGGAAGCCACTCTCAAGCAGCAGTCTTTTAAACCACAAACTGATTTTTTTTTTTTACTGGAGATGCTGAGGATTGAACCTGGGATTTTTTTCATGCAAAAATTTATCCCATAGGTCATGGGAAGATCTGAAATTTGACCAGCTTGCTTATTAGAATGTCCTGTGTAAGGTTTTGTGTGAATCTAAGGGTAATTAATTATCAGGCAAGGACAGTGGCAGAAGTAGCATAATTCACTATAAAAGCTGGTGAACATAGGTGCTTGAGACCACGTGTCACAAGGGTTTCAAATTATATCTGGTTAAGTTGCATGTTTTGTAGGACTTAACCTGGAGGCATGCAGTGCCTCCAGTAAATCTCTTAGCTATGATTAGGGATGTAGCTGGGATTAGCAAGGGCTAGTGCCTAGAAACCATTTTCTTCCTCTATCCTGTCCAGCGCACATTTCCAGTATACAAAGATTGAAATGGCAGGAGCAAACTCCCCCTGAGCATGTAGGATTTGTCCTCCTGGCTATGTTTCACCATCAAAGGGCTAGTTTTGAAAAGATGCTCCAAAACAGGTTGGTGACTTTCTTAACATCATCTCTGCTTGATAATCTTTTAAAAACATAAGGATATGAAAAAGCATACTTTCCTGTCTCTTCTTAAATCTAACAGCCTTATTGTTTTCATTTTGTAATAGATGTGCTACTTTTTTTGTCTATGAATAACCTATGTTAGATGTAATTCTCTTATAAGAAATAAAAAATGCTGTGATATAACACAAGCTTAAGAGGTTATAATATGTTACATTTAATGCCATTTTTCAAAATACATATTTAAATGAGCAAATGTTATTAATCTCTAGTAGTAAAGTGAGGCTCCATATTGATTATATTCTCCTTTTTGAGAAAAAAAATCCACATTTTTTTCACCTTTCCAGAAGATAGTCCTGTTTGTTCTTCCAGAAATAGTAGGAAAAGGGAATTATGTATAGGGTAATAATCATAAAGTAGGACAGTATATGGCCCCTAACAATTTAGGCTGTCAAGTGGTATAAAAATAACTAGAGAATAATATTCAGATATCATACACTGCAATTTCATACTCTTTCTGTGTAATTTAAACATAACAACAACAACAACAGCAACATTAGATTTATATACCGCCCCTCAGGATGTCTTAACACCCACTCAGAGTGGTTTACAAAATATGCCATTATTATCCCTACAACAAAACACCCTGTGAGGTGGGTGGGGTTGAGAGAGCTCCAGAGAACTGTGACTAGCCCAAGGTCACCCAGCTGGCTTCAAGTGGAGGAGTGAGGAATCAAGCCCGGTTCTCCAGATTAAGAGTCCTGCGCTCTTAACCACTACACCAAACTGGCTAAAAAAAATTATGTTACTGAAAGAATCTTTTAACTGTGATGTATTAAGAGACTTCTATCAGTCAACATTAACAATATAATCTATCTGAAATGACAAAACTAGGATTAGAAATGCCTCTCTTGAAATCCTAAACAGATTTCAATGGACTTAGACTGGAATAATTCTGTTTACAATTTCACTGTTAGTCATAAAAAGTGGGATAATATCTAATCTAACTATGTATTATCAGGCAGCACAAATTAATGGTGTGTTGTAGTACATTAACAAGCTGAATCAGAAAAAAGGCAGTTACACTCAGAGATAACAAACAATATGTGTGATATGAGTCAGATCAGGGATTCTCCAACTTGATTTATGTAATATTGGGACCTTGACTGCTGTGGGTAAATGGCTGAAAGTAAACAAATTGATCTGGACCCTGATATCATGGAGGTAATGCTGATTGGGAAGCCTGAGGTCTACAATGACATCATGCTTCCCAGTTTGGACAGGATACAACTGACTCAGTTAAGAGCCTTGGGGTTATATTGAATCTAGCATTACTGCTGGAGAAGCAAGTTAATGCAGCAGCAAAAAGAGCTTTTTATCAACTTACTTAGCCTGGAAGATGGCCCCCTTCTCGGACTTGGCCAATGTGGCAACCTGAATCCATGCCATGGTAACACTGAGACTAGGCTATTACAATGCATTCTACATAAATCTCCCTCAAACTCAATTCAGAAAGCTGCTGCTAGAATATTATCGGGAGCTATGCAGAGCATGCATATTACACACATTCTGCAGTCACTCCATTGGCTGCTTATCAGTTACCAAGCTTAATTCAAGGCATTGGCTATTACATACAAAGTCTTAGTCCCTCATATCTGCAGTACTGCCTCTCTCTCTATACTCTGCCATAGCAGCACACCTGAACAGGGCCTGCAATTGGGCAAAATCAACAGCTGCCTACACATGCACGTTCTCTGTGTCAGCTTCCACCATATGGAAAGTTCTGCCTGAAGAGGTCGGGAAAGCTCCCACTCTCCTGTCTTTCACAAACTATACAAGACTTAATTATTCAGGAGGACTTTTTACTCAGGCAGTAAAACTGTGCTCTATGGAAATGGTTCAAAGAGATGCTTTGGTAAAGGGATGGGATCTGTAGACTACACTGTATGTTGATATACATATGCTCCTGCTGGGAAGTTTCCATGTCATTTAATATGTCACATCAAATTACTTATGTTTTATTTCAGCAATGTTTCATCTCTGTATTCCCATATTTTGAATTTATGCATCTTTTCAAATTTCTGCAACCCTATTATTCTGTTGACTGAATGTCCACACTGTTGATTGTATTGACTTACACTGTATAATCTGCCTTGAGTCTCAGTGAGAAAGGCAGGCTATAAATAATGTTGTTAATGATGAAATAATGTAGTTCATTCTTTGAAGTAAATGTTGAAATACGAGTTTTCAGTTACTTTGCTCCATTCCTTAAATAATGAGGAGGTAATTGTAGAAAATAGAATGCAGAGACTAGTATGTAGAGAATAGAAAATCTCTAGTGTCTAGACTCTGGATAGATCTGTTCCATAAAGGAATAAAACCCTTGGATGGATCCATTCCTAAGAGTGCAATCCTAAGCAAAATCACACCATTCTAAGTTCATTGACTTCAGTAGACTTAGAGCCAAGCTACAAGTGACACCTGACACAGGTTGGACACTTGTCAGCTTCCCTCAAGTTTTGATGGGAAATGTAGGCATCCTGGTCTTGCAGCTGTAATGGAGAGCCAAGCTGCAAGACCAGGATGCCTACATTTCCCAACAAAACTTGAGGGAAGCTGACAAGTGTCCAACCTGTGTAAGGCGTCACTTGTAGCTTGGCTCTAAGAAGGATGAAACTTGGCTTCAGACGGCATTGTGAGCCTGATTTTTGTTTGTGCTGCATCTTGTCCTCTGCAGAAGTGATACTCCACTGCACAGTGTGCTCCTCTGCCACTAGGCCTTTTTCAGCTCATAGAAAGATCTTGCTGTCACATGAGCTGAAATTACTGCCTCCACTATTACCCAAATAGGAGGTCTCCTCGATTGGTTGGAGGAATCAGCATTAAAGGAGACACAGTGAGAGCGGGTAACTAGAAATCTCCACCGATATTTGCAAGGGTTATTCCATTAGACAGCTCTCAAATAAATCAGGCAGATGTTCAACAAGGTTTTTTTATTAAAAGAGAAATAAAATGGCAATAACACAAATACACACAGCACACATACAAGGCTAACCAAGAAAATCAGGGAGGAAAATGAGAGAAAGCAGTTCAGGGAGGGTGATAATGAAGAGGAGAGATCCATGGAGGCAGCAAGACAACCAGCATTTCATGGAGAGAAGAGAGAAGAGAAGGCCCAAACTAATTTGAGGGTGCATAGATGGGTCCCAGAACACAAACACTGAACATATGGCTCAGTGATGGACTGTTATATTGTTTTTATGTGTTTGTAATTTGTTGCTTTGTTTGCCACCTTGAATCTAATGAAATAAGGTGAGATATAAATATTTTTAAATTAATAAACAGCAAATTTTTTCACCAATCCCTTTAAAAAACATTTCCCCCACCCAATATTTTATCATTGTTAATTAATCCAAGTTCTTTTTTGTTATTATCAATTAATCTAAATCCATTTCAGATAATAAATACTGGGCTAGATTGTAACATACCTCATTTAATTTAGGAATAAAAGATTCATTCAACACTCTTCCCATGGTAGACTATATTTCCTTTCATCCAGAAACTGAGGAGGACTTCACTTCTGCAGTGATTCCAACTTTTTGGCAAAGGATCTCTAGGTACATTTACATTAAAAACATATGAAAGTTCCAATCAAATGGTTTCTTAGTTACCTGATCCTTTGTCAGGGTCTCTTGCTGCATGTGACTTACATGCTTCTTCAGATCTGCTACTGCTTTTCTGAAGAATCTCTCTTTCTTTCACACCTCTCTTGGTTCTTGGTCAACTCTGATTCATGCCCTAGTCCATGCTGCTGGTCTGAGCCCTACTACAAGTCTTTACCTGGGCATATGTAGCAGTCATCTCCACAGTTCTGCCTGTTCTCCAAGGATCTGAACCAATCCGGGGGATTCTGCCCTCATGCAAACCCCAGAGACTGGCCAGCCACTCAGAACCTCTGGACTTAAACTGAATGGGAGGGTCTGAGCCACCCAGGGCTGGATCTAGGGTTGCCGGCACCCAGGGCAACCCAAGTCTGGCCTTCCTCCTGTATGTGTGCACAGTGCATGTGCGCTCCTGGGACTGTGTGATGACATCACTTCTGTGACATCATCATGCAGGGGCTGGAGGTGCCACAGCAGCTTGATTTGGGCCCAATTTGGACTGAATCAGGCCCATATCCAGCCAATTCTGGCCTGAAACAGGCCACTGTGGCATGTGGGATCACACCACACTGTCCGGTAACACACTCAGCAGCTTTGTTCCCCCCCATCAGCCAGGTAAGTGGGGGTGGGGGTGGAGGGTGATAGCAAGGGATCCCCCGCTCCCAGCAGGGGACTGGGAACCCTAAGTCATAGCTCTGTACCAACTACAGCTTCCCTACAGTGTTCAAGGGCAGCCCTACAGACAGTGCATTGCAGTAATCTAATCTGGATGTTACCACAGCATGCACAACAGTGGCAAGATCTGTCGTGCCCAGGAAGGGCTGAAGTGGGCTCACCAGCCAGAGCTGGTGAAAGGTGCCTCAGACCACTGCTGCAACCTGTTTACTCAACAGGAGGCCCAGATCCAGCAGCACCCCTGAGCTAAAAACCTGTTTTTTTAGGGCGAGTACAACCCCATCCAGAACAGGAGATATCCCCATTCCTGGGTCAAATCTTCCCCCTACCATTAGCACTTCCATTTTGTCAGGATTAAGTTTCAAATTGTTAGCCTTCATGCATCCTAAAATTGTCTCCAGGCACCTGTTCACAGTTTTCATAGCCTCCTTGGGATCTGCTGTAAGGACAAGATAGAACTGTTGCTGTCAAAATGAATATATTACCAAAGTAGAATTTTCTGTTTCAAATGCTACCAATCCATATAGATGAAAAAACTTTTTTAAAAAGGCAGAAAGGATAAACAATTTTATATGGAATGGGAAGAAACCAAGAATAAGATTTAAAATATTACAAGATGAAAAAAAGAGGAGGTGTAGCCATACCAGACTAAATATCTGTATCGCCAAGCAGGCGCACTAGTTTGGATATCAGATTAGAATATAAACCCAGATAGTAGAAACATCACATTGGAGATAATTGATAATAAAGAAACCCATAACTATTTATGGATTAAGAAATCATTAAAAACTATTCAAAGACAAGATGGTAGTCATATTTTGAGGGATGGACTATTAAAAATATAGTTTCAGTGCAGAAATAGAATAAGTCCACCAATTTCCCCACTGACATCTCCAGTTGATGCCTACTGTGATATCAGTATAATAAATAAAATTAATTATATAAATTGTATATAATGGATAAACAAGGGAAAATAAAACCATGGCAAGAAATTCAAGATGAAAGAAAAAACATTCCATGGTTATATTATTAGATGCTGTTTAAATTCAAAGAACAAATAGTCAAAGAAAGAGGCTGGTTAAGAGAGGAAACGGCTTTTGAACAATTAATTACTGGAGATTCAAAACACCTATTAGGAAAGATATAAAATGTTATTGCAATATGATACAGAATCAGAGCAAGTAAAAACCTGTAAGATATAATGGATGTAAAATTTTTGAGAAAATATATGCATGTGCCAGTGGGAAAATCTATGGACCAAAGAAATTAAATTTACAGAATATCAAATGTTAAGGGAGAATTGGTATAAAATGTTCTTCATATGGTATATTACTCTCAAAGACATTGCAAAAGCTAAGGACTATAATGGAAAGTGCTGGAAATGTCAGAACATGGATGCAACATTTTATCACATGTAGTGGACATGCAAGAAAGCAAGAAAATATTAGACAGTAGTACATGAAGAAATGCAAAAGATATTAAAATGTAAGTTTGTGATGAATCCCAAAAATATGTTAATAAATATTTTATCAAGTAATATTACAAAAATGTATAATGAACTATTTAAGTATATGGTGTCAGTGGCAAGAGCAGTATTTTCGGCAAAATGGAAGGCAGAAAAATATCCAGATCTGATGGAATGGAAGAATAAGCTATATGAATATGCATCAATGGCAAAATTAACACCTTATATACACAATAGGCCCATTTCAGAATTTCAATAAAAATGGAAAGTGTTTTTGATTATATAGTTGAAAATTAAGAATAATTAAGAACTATTATTAGATATAAAGACAGACAGAAAGATATTTAAACAGCAGTGAAAAATTAAGAATATATATATAAGCAAGTTCTATATAGATATATGATTTAATTGATGACAATATGATTTAAATGATAGTTTATTTACTTTCCCCCCCTATATGATTTAGATGACGTGTTCACTGCCGGTGCCAGGGTTTCTGGCGCCTGCGGCCAACTCCCCACGTGCGCGCATAGTGCACATGCGCCACGGACTCTTTGATGACATCATCACACGATGACATCATTGTGCAGCGCAAACTGGGGGCATTGGCCAGCAGATGGCTGGGGTGGCAAGCGGAGGCTGCGCCGCACTCCGCATTCTGCTCTGGCAGCAGCTCGCGGCTGCTGCGTCCGGCTTGGGGCATGTGGCGCTGGTGGCAGCACGGGGCTGGCTGGCTGCAGCAGCTGTGGCCCAGCCACGCCAGCTCTGCGGCGTGCACCTCTGCCCCGACACCCCCTCTGGCGCCCCTCCGGCACCCTCGCTCTCTGAGGCCACCGCCTACCTGACCTCAATGGGCACGCCGGCCCTGGACATGTTTAGGTTTTAATGTATGATCTAGATGATTATTGATAGGTGTAGTAATGGATGTTTCTAAAGGTATGACTTAAATGATTATAGCTTATGTCTTATGAGATTGAGTTTATTAATTGAAATAAAAATTTTAAAATAAAAAAGAAGAGAACTGAGTGTTTTTTGCACATTGGTAGCCACTCAGCCCAGATCTCTGGATGACCTCTCCCAGCACCTTTACATGGATGTTGGAAACCAAGGACATTTCAGTCCCATGACCAGGCCTGAAAACAGATGGGAATGGACAATCTGTTCTTTTTTCCAGCCCCAGCATCTTCTCCTCCAGCTTTTTACCACCATCTCTGCTGATTCGCTGCTGGTCAGAAGCGTATTTAGTTACTGACTACAATATGCTCAGCCAACTGGATTACAACTACAACTGGGCCTCCTGGTCTGCTTTCACCCCTTGTATCTGCTACTCAAATAAGGATCCATCTAAATTCCTCATTACTTTCTTCCCCTTTAATTTTTTCTATAAACTGCTACTGCAATCCATGAGCTTCTTTGAGGAGACCAATTATTTGCTGCACCTTGCTTACTCTCTTCCCCACAGTTTCTCTCCAAGGAAACATTGTCCCATCACTGACATCAGTGTTACTCTGTTCTGTTTCCTGTATGGTAAAAAGTCTAGGGGTAGCACTAAAGGGCTTGGTTTCCTTTAGATGAGAGAGCATTAGAGACTTATGGTATCTTTGTAATACTCATTTTATTTACAAGTATTGAAGCATATCCTACTGGAAGAAAGCAGACTCCTTAACCCAAGCAAAAATCACTGATATTGTATTGATTCCCAGAGAGCCAGTGTTTCAGCTGACCAAAGCTGCACTCTAGTTTTAGTGCACTCCAGCTAAAACTCTTCACATCCAAACTACAAAGCTGATTCCACAATGTTTTTCTGCCCATCCCTCTAGGAAAGGTTGTGGACCATCCAGAAAAAAAAGAGAGCAGGAAATTGAGGGTTGGGGTGGGGGTGGATTAATGGAAATATAAAATTAAAAGGTATGTCTACAACAAAAATTGAACATAGGTGACTGGCTCAGAAAGCCAGAAAAGTGCCTTAACCAGCATTTTTAAAAGCAATAATTTAATGGCATTGGAAACAAAAGGGCCAGAAATAGTGGGGCAGAGTTTATCATTGTATAATACCTACTGGCCAGTGCACTTCAGAACTGCTGAAAGTTATTTTATTGAATGCAGCTAGATCGAAGCAGTGTGAGAAGTAAATATTAAGCTTATCTGTAACAGTTATGTACACTTACTTTGACTTATGACAGGATTCACTGAATATGTACAAGGCAAAACTATCACTGAGCTGTATAGATGACCTATTTATTCTCAGAGGTTTGAACATTTGCAATTCATAACATCTATTTGAAGAAAAAGAGAACTGCAGTTCCAGTCCAAGCACCTAAAAATATCTAGAGGTGTTTAAATGTGCTTAAAGCTTCATTCAGTGCTGGTGTCCCTTCAGCGAAGGGAAGTAGTAATTCATTAATCTCATTATTAGATGAAGGTGGCTGAAACACAAATGGACATGAACTCGACTCCTCTTCCATATATGCAGTTCTTTTGTCACAAATGTTATTTACCAAACGTATATATTTCTTGTATGGTGTGTTTTAAAACTTTGTTTTATGGCCCAGTTTATTTTTTCTGTTTTTATATCATCTTGAGTATGGTTCTGCCTACAGAAGGGTGACCAATCCATTCAAGCAATTGAATTCATAACAATAATAATAAATCCCAAATCATTGGGAGTTCCAGTGAGGAGGGCAAGGAAGGCGGATGCCCAGCAAGCGAGCTGAGGGACAGCACTGCAAATTTGCTGTATGGGAGTTTTTCCACTCGAATATCTGCTTGGATCAAAAGACAGATTGTGAGTTTATCCCATCTGCATTCCTAAGACTGCTTGCCAGAGGGGCTTTTTTGCTGAGATGGAGGTTTTGACATTGGTCCCTGCCGTAGCATTTGGAATCTGGGAAAGTTATCTTCACTCGTAGCAGTGCTGGAGCCGATAATCAACACCAAGCTTTCCGCTCCTCATTTCTTGATGGTAGAAGAGACTAATTTAAGTTAACAAAGAGATTTTCTCCAAGACAATGAGATAACATCCTTTGGGGAGAGAGACTTTTTTTAAAGGAGATATAAAGGACATTTGAATAAATCTTTCTTATTCCAGCTTTTTGGAGGATTTATAGACCTGGGAAGTGAAAAGTCTAAAGACTGAATGTTTTTTCAAGATTTATTAATGTAGATTTGGACATTTTTAGGGGGGAAGTACTTTTGCGATTAAAAGCATTGCTTAGTAGAGGAACAGTTAAGCTGGGAAAGTGAAACTGGGAAAACAACTGTTTGTTTTGGCTATCCAGGATAAGGAACACCTGAGCTTTGTTATTGTTTTCTTTCTGTTGCTATGGCAACAGGACTTGGAAGAGATACAGTTGCTATAGTGAAGGAGAGACACTACTAAGAGAATTTTAGATGTCTACTGCCAACCTCTGGCACCTTCTGGCAACTACAGAAATATCTATGAAGTATGACAACTACAAAAAAAACTTGCCGTGGATCTCTAGATCTTCCAGAAATTGAACAATTTCAGAAACATTTTCAACAAATGGCTGATAAGATGGGTGAGTTGGGGAAGAATTTGGGGGCCAAAATGGACTCCCTCGAAGAACAAATAGACAAAAGGATTGTTGCTTTCAGAGATCAAATGACAGAGCAAGTTCAAAAATTGGACCAATCTATGAAACAAATTTCTGTAGAAGTGAATCAAATTAAGGAGAAAGTTGTGACAACAGAAAACAAAGTACATTCTCATGTGTTACCAAGAGTAATGTTTTTGCTACAGACAATACCAATCATCAGAGACTCCAAACAATTTGAAAAATGGCAGAGGAAAATATCAGATTTTGTTTGGGCAGGCAAGAAGCCTCGAGTGAAAGTGAAAGTTTTACAAGATGCAAAGGAAAGAGGCGGAATGCAACTGCCCAATCTGAGACTTTATCATGATGTAATCTGCCTAGTTTGGTTGAAAGAATGGATGACATTAAAGAACAAGAAACTATTAGCCCTAGAGGGATATAAAAAAAATTTGGATGGCACGCATATTTATGGCATGACAAAGTAAAGGTCAACTCGATGTTCCTGCATCACTTTGTTCGGAGAAGTCTATACATAATCTGGAAGAAGTACAGAATTTATCTACAAGAAGGAACCCCTTTGTGGGTGGTTCCATATGAGGTGATAGACCCGAGAGCTGTTGATAATGAACAACAATGTTTAACGTATAAAGAAATAACTAAAACTGAAGCATCCAAACTTAGAATAAAGACACAAGAGGAACTATCACCTAATTACGATTGGTTCCAGTATAGACAGATCAGAGACTTATATAATTCGGACTCTGTAAAGGGAGGTATACGAATAGAGAATTCGGAACTAGAGCAGACCCTTCTTAAAGAAGATAAGAAAAGAATATCCAAGGTATACCAAGTACTGTTGAAGTGGTATACTGAGGATGAGATAGTTAAAACACAAATGGTGAAATGGGCTATAAACTTTAATAAAGAAATAACAATGGAGGCATGGGAATACTTGTGGAAAACTACAATGAAGACAACGACATGTATTAATATCAAAGAGAACATTTACAAAATGATCTATCGTTGGTACATGACACCAAAGAAGATTGCGCTAGGGAATTTGAATACTTCTAATAAATGCTGGAAATGTAAGAAGCATGAGGGCTCCCTCTATCATATGTGGTGGTCGTGTGAGGTAGCCAGGCAGTACTGGGGGGAAATAATAAGAGAAATGAGTGAAATTTTACAATTTCAAATTAATAAGAACCCAGAACTCCTGCTACTGAACTTGGGAATGGAGGGAATTCCAGCCCAACACAGGACGTTGATATTTTATATGACAGCAGCAGCTAGACTTTTGTATGCGCAAAAATGGAAAGTACAAGAAGTGCCAACTATTGAAGATTGGACTTACAAATTGCTGTATATGGCTGAAATGGACAAGATGACAAGAAAACTGAGAGATCTGGACTCAGGGCAGTTCAACACAGACTGGGAGAAGCTGAAACAATACCTGGAGAAGAAATGGGAGGTGGGAGGAAAACTGTGGCAGTTTGAGAACTACTGAAGTATTGAAGTAGAGGGGGGAGACTTTACCGGGGGGAGAAGAGATAAATGTGAATTAATAAGCAGTCAGATTAATAGATTGACATATATATAGATATATATAGGTTAACAAACAGAACATAGAGAAAATAATTAATTATAAGGACTAAATATAAGGAGCGATTAACTAACAATATTTTCTTTTTTTCTGATAAGTTTTGTACCAAACTGAATGTCTGAAGATATAGATGGGTCAAATTGATTGACTACGTGAGGAGAGATATATAGAACTATTATAAAAAGATAGAATGAGTAATATATATAGAGAATAAGTCAAATTGTTTGATATAAACGAATATATGATCTATATGGTTTATGATATATAGAAATATCTGAAATTGAAAAATTGGGATAAATTGTTTATCTAAGATGGAAACAAAGACTTACAGTTTGGGCATATAATGTTAAAAATAGTTAAGGATGTACTGCTTAGAATAATGGAGAATATATATTTGTTTTAGATAGAGGAAGCTAATAAAAGTAAGGGAAAGGGGACAAAGGGTTGGAAAGCTGTTGGAAGTCAACAAAAAGGGGGGGAAAGGGAGGGGGTTAGAGATGAAAAAATTGGGGAAAATTGAATGTAAATGTGGAAATAATGGATTCTAACCCAATAAAAAATTTTCAAAAAAAAAAAAAAAGAAAAGAAAGTACATTCTCATGATATTTTGATTGAAAAACAATTAGACAGCTTGGCACTGTTAGAAATGGCAGAAAAAGAATTTGCCCTAAGGTTTAGATCAATCCCAGAAGAAGATGGTGAGGATATTGTAGACAAAATGACTGTGGCTTTGGCAGAGTTTTTGGACTGGGATCAGGCTGCAATGCAAATGGAAATTGATCGAATATACAGAATTAACTCTAAATTTGCTAAAATGAGAACGCTCCCAAGGAATGTGCTGGTCTACTTTGTAAGAAGAGTGAAGGAGCAAATTCTACAACAGCACTATATCACAAAATTAATAATTGGTGGTGCCCAGATTATAGTTTTGAAATAAACTCCCATCTGATTTCTGCGTAAATGCAAGGATTATAGCTTTCTGGTGGAAAAGCTAAAACAGAAAAATATTGCTTTTCAATGGGATACTCCAGAAGGTAGGGTTTTTACATTTCAAGGGCAAAGATTTAGACTGGACTCAGTACATAAAGCCAGAGACTTTCTTGAAAAATACAGGCATCAATTGGACCAGAGCAAAGAGGAGGAGGAAGTGGATGCCCATACTTGACGCTGCTCTTTACTTTAACATATATTGGGATTTCCCCACCGCCCCATTTTATTAAATTTTAAAATCTCATGGCACTATGGATCACAAAAGTTTAACATGGAATATTAATGGAGCAAATTCAGCCCCAAAAAGGAAGAAAAATTTTCACTACTTAAAGAAACTAAAATATGATATGATTTGTTTGCAAGAAACCCATATTAGGAGAAACAATATAAAATTTCTGACATAAAATTTTGGGTGAAGAATTTATAGCAGTAGATACCAAAAAGAAGAATGGAATTGCTTTATACGTCAAGCCACATTTAAAGCCTAAATTGATAATGAGTGATGAGTATGAAAGATATGTGCTGGTAGAAATTGATGTACAGGGGACAAATGCATTGGTGGTGGGTCTTTACGCTCCAAATGAGAATAAAACTGGATTTTATTTAAAAAATTGGGGATTGTTTAACAGATCTAGCACATGAAAACTATTGTTTGATGGGGGACTGGAATGGTGTGGTCGATCCAAAGATAGATAGATGCTCTGAGAAACATATTAAGATGAACCAGGGTAAACTACCTAAAGCTTTTTTTGATCCAATGGACAATTTAGGTCTGATTGATTTGTAGAGACAGAAAAATGGCAACACAAGAGGTTTTTTTTTCTCAGAAAGACATAGATCTTTCTCAAGAATAGATATGATTTTGACATCAAGGGACATTGCCACTGAGGTGGTTAAAATAGAGGCCCTACCCAAGACGTTTTCAGATAATAATCCAGTATCTATGAATTATAGGGGGGGAAGGGGTAACTTTAGGTGGAGATTAAATGAAGCTCTGTTACAAAATGAGGGGACTATCAAAAACTTTAAAAATAAACTAAAAGAGTATTTTGAATTAAACTTAAACAAAGGTACAGATATGAGAATGATTTGGGATGCAAGTAAAGCATATATTAGAGGTTACCTAATTCAATATAATGCTCAACTGAGAACAAAGAACCAAGAGAAAAAGCAACGTATTTTGGAGGAGATAAAGAGTAAAGAGGAAGAACTCAAGAGAGCTCCTAGAAATACTAATATATTGCAACATATCAAGTATCTGGAGTCTGAGTCAGAGCCCCCGGACTTGCCGGGAGGAAGGGACAGGAAACAGCTGGGAGACAGACACCCAGACGCCCCAGCAGACACCCAGGGCCAGAACCTGCCAGCACAGGAGGGAGGAAAAGAAGCACCCAAGCCTCAGAGGGTTAGAAGGGGCAGATGGAGGCCAGCAAGCCCCACCCTCCAGTGGGAGTCTAGGAACCCAGGCAGGGAGAGTGAGGCCAGGCCAGAGGGAAAGGGCACAGGCAGCAGGGACAACCAGCCAGCAGCTAGCCAGACAGAAACCTTACCAGCAGTAGAGGGAAGGCAGTCAAGGCACCACAGAGCCATGCCCCAACCTGCAGGCAGGCTAGAAGGGATTAGCCAGAGCCAGGTGGGGCAGGAAGGCAAGCAGCCACAGCTGGAGCTGCCTGAGGCACTCTACAGGAAAAACTTGGCAGCCAGCCAAGAAGGAACAGGTGTGACTGCCCTGGACAGCCTACAGAGCAAACCCAGGAGCAGTTGCCTGGTCAGCCAAGGGCATGGCTAGAGCGCCAGAAGGGGGCATGGCTGACAGGTGGAGCCGGGAATTGGTGAAGGGATAAAAGGGAAGTCCACACACAGGGTGTGGTGGGTTGTTGTGAAGGAGGAGTGATAGAGTGGAGAAGGATGATGAAGAAGGAGATAAGACGCAAGCAAGAAGGAGGAGGAGGAGGAGGAGGAGGAGGAGGGCTGTTGAAGAAGGAGAAGGAGAGCAGTGTGAGGGACAGCTGGGGCAGGTTAAGCAAGCCGGCGTGTGGACTGAGAAAGTGTCAGGGTGATGTATACCGCCCCTCCTTCCACAGAGCAGGGTCCTGTAGTATCTCTGATGCCCCCCTTGGGTCAAAGCCAGGCACTGCAGTGCTCAACGCCATGGCGCCCAAAGAAAAACCTGACATCAAGATCTTACAAGAACAGCTATCGATGTTAATGTCAAGAGAAATGGAAATTAAATTGAATTATGCTAAACAAAGAATATTTGAATATGCAAATAAGCCTGGAAAATGGTTGGCTTATAAATTGAGAAAGGAGAAAGAAAAAAGAATGATATTGAAAATATAAGAGGCAGATAAGGCACTAACAGACACTGCAGATATACAAAAGGCATTCTATCAGTACTATACAAATCTGTATAAGAGTTGTGATGTGTCAGTGGAAAAATATATGAATATATTAATAAACAGAAGTTACCTAAGATCACGGAACAACAAAGACAAATTATGAATGGACCTATAACAGTAAGAGAAGTGCAAGAAGCCATAAAAAAGAGTAAGTTGGGAAAAGCTCCTGGACCAAACTATAAGTGTTTTGAGGATGAACTTCTTCAGCCTTTACAAAAGACGATGAACTCTGTTTGAGAGGGAGGGAAAATGCCGGACTCATGGAAGGAGGCCAACATAGCACTTATTCCAAAAGATGGACAAGATCACACATTGACAGGCCAATATCACTATTAAATAATGATTATAAGCTGTTTGCATCTATCTTGGCAGGAAGGCTTAAAAGTATCCTATGGGACATTATTCATGAAGACCGAAGTGGATTCCTACCTAGGAGGCATCTAAAGGACAATGTAAGAACAGTATTGGATATTCTGGAATATTTAGAAAAACATAATGAAAGACAAGTTGCTTTGATTTTCCTAGATGCCGAGAAGGCCTTTGACAATTTAAACTGGAAATTTTTGTTTAAAATATTGGACTTTGGGGACAATTTTACTAAATGGACTAAGTTGATTTATACAACCCAGACTGCACGGATAGTCGTGAATGGAGAGTTAACTAAACCATGTGGAATACAAAGAGGCACAAGACAAGGCTGCTCATTGTCGCCTTTGTTATTTATACTGATGCTTGAAGTTTTGAATAGAGACATAAGACAAGATGAGAGAATCTGAGGTGTTAAGGTGAAACAGGAGAACTACAAACTGAGAGCCTTTGCAGATGACTTGGTGTTGATTTTGGAGGACCCTTTGAATGGAATTGAAACTCTAATTACAAAGTTGAAAGAATTTGGTGTAGTGGCTGGTTTTAAGGTTAATAAGCAGAAAACCAAAGTCTTAACTAAAAATATGAAAATACAAGATCAAATGAAACTTGAGAGCAAAACAGGGTTTAAAGTTGAGAAAAAGGTAAAATACTTGGGTATTACTTTGTCAAATATGAACTGTATGTTATTCCAAAATAATTATATTAAGACTTGGAAAGAAATTAAAAGGGATATGCTAAGATGGGATAAAATTCAATTATCGCTGTTGGGAAGAATAGCTACAATTAAAATGAATGTCTTACCTAGAATGTTGTTCCTATTTCAGACAATTCCTGTATTGACAACAGAGACACCATTTAAGCAGTGGCAGAAGGATATATTGAGATTTATATGGCAAGGCAAAAAGCCAAGGGTTAAATTTAAGGTTCTACAGGATGCAAAGGAAAGAGGAGGTTTGGGCTTCCCAGATTTGAGATTATATTTTGCGGCTAACTGTTGGTTTGGATGAAGGAATGGATACTGTTAAAAAATAGACGATTACTGGACCTGGAAGGGCATGATCTAAAATTTGGGTGGCATGGGTATCTATGGTATGACAAAGTTAAAGCCAACGCAGAGTTTAATCATCATTATGTAAGGTGTGCAATCCTGAGAGTATGGAATAAATACAAACTTAGGTTTTGTTCGAAAACACCTCTCCAGCTGTCATCACAAGAAGCTCATTTTAGAAGGGAAATGGTTAGTCCACTTAAATGGTTAACTTATCAGGATTTATTGGAATTCTCTCAGGACCAAGTTAAAATTAAATCAAGTTAAAATTAAATCAAGAGAGGATTTAGCAGCAGAAGGGCACGCCTGTGAGTGGTTTCCATATATGCAAATTCTGGAGAGATTCAAATTAGAAAAGAGTCATTATGACTTTGAGAAATCTAAAACTGAATTTGAAATAGCCCTTTGTACAAATGATGAACATGTTATTTCTAAATGTATAAACTTTTGTTGAGGTTTGAGACGGAAGAAGAGCAAGTAAAAGAATGTATGATTAAATGGGCAAAAAATGGTGGACATGACGTATTAATGGAACAATGGGAAAATATGTGGACAAGAGGGCTGAAATTTACATTAAGCTCCAGTATTAAAGAAAATGTTTACAAAATGATGTGTCATTGGTATATGACTCCTGAAAAACTGGCTAGAAAGTATAAGGAGGCGTCAAATGTATGTTGGAAATGTGCCAAACAAAAAGGGACATTTTTTCATATGTGGTGGACATGTAAGAAAGCAAAGAGTTTTTGGTTGCAGATACAATCATTGATTCAGAAGCTTTTAAAGATTAAACTTCAGTTGAAACCAGAAACTTTTCTGTTGGGAATAACGGACAGCCAGTTGGAAAAAACGCTTTAGAACACTGTTTTTATACTTTATTACAGTGGCAAAAGTACTTTATGCACAAAAGTGGAAAACTACAACATTGCCTACAGTGGAGGAATGGTTGACAAAAGTGTTGAAGTTTGCATCAATGGCAAAACTTACTGCATTGATTAGAGAAAGGACATTAAATAACTTCTTGACTGAATGGAAACCATTAATAGACTTTTTGCATGAAATGGATAACAAGGATTTGATGACATCTGCATTTATGGATTAAGAAACATGAACAATAAAAAAGAGGGGTTTTGTAACTAACCTAGAATAAGTGTGACTCTAGAAATGATATATACTTGTTGTGGAGAAAATTGGAACTCAACCTGTAGTGTAATCTAGGTTTTTGGGGGTTTTTTTTGTTTTCTCGTTTCCTTTTAATTATATAGATATATGTATTGTTAGAGTGTCATGTTTAGAATTGTGTATTTTTTCTTATTCTCTATGTTTATTGTTTATTATGTTATGGTGTATAGTTTATAGTTTAATAAAGAAAAATTTAAAAAAAGAAAATGATGTATATTTGTGGAGGAGAAAATCGGAACTCAATTTGTATTTTTTTTCTTTTTCTTGTTTGTTATTTTATGTTTATATGTACTGTTAGTGTGTGGGTTTTTTAAAAAAAAGAATGCTGTGTTTATTTTTGATGTTTATTGTTTATAGCTTTTATGTTACTGTTTACAGCTTAAATAAAGAAAAAATTTTCTCAGGAAAAGTTAATAAGGTTTCCTGTTCTTGACCTAAATTAGATTGTATGAAATGTAACAATACTGTGAACAAAACTCAATAGTAGGGCTCTTATGTTTTTACATATGAGTGAACAATACATTCAGGAAAAGTTAATAAGGTTTGAAATAGGTAATAAGGACTTGATGACATCTAGATTTATGGATTAAGAATCATGAACAACAGAATAAAGAGGGCTCCATAAGCAGAATACAGGAATGAGAGATTAATTAGTGAAGTTCAGAAAAAATATAGACAGAGCATTGAAACCAATGGAATTTTAAAATTTAAACAAAAAATGAAGAGATCCAGTGGTAGTTCGGTGTGCCTAGCATTGTATGAACTATACTTCTTTGTCCCATGTGGTTGTTGTGGGTTTTCTGGGCTGTATTGCCGTGGTCTTGGCATTGTAGTTCCTGACGTTTCGCCAGCAGCTGTGGCTGGCATCTTCAGAGGTGTAGCACCAAAAGACAGAGATCTCTCAGTGTCACAGTGTGGAAAAGATGTTGGCAGGTCATTTGTATCTACTCAGGAGGGGTGGGGTTGAGCTGAGTCATCCTGTAAGAGTTTCCCCGGGTGTGGAATGCTAATGGCGGGAGGCTTCACTGTATCCTGAGGAGGTTCTTTTGCATATGGATTGGTGCTTGATGTGCTAGTCTTCTCTGCAGGGCTATTGTCGAGTACAGAGTGTTTTGTTAGCCTGGTGTTTTTCAGAACTGGAAACCTTGCTCTGTTCATTCTTAAGGTTTCTTCTTTCCTGTTGAAGTTTTGCTTATGCTTGTGAATTTCAATGGCTTCCCTGTGCAGTCTGACAAAGTAGTTGGAAGTGTTGTCCAGTATTTTGGTGTCCTGGAATAAGATACTGTGCCCTGTTTGAGTTAGGCTATGTTCAGCCACTGCTGATTTTTCAGGTTGTCCAAGTCTGCAGTGTCTTTCATGTTCTTTTATTCTTGTCTGGATGCTACGCTTTGTGGTCCCGATGTAAACTTGTCCACAGCTGCAGGGTATATGGTATACTCCTGCAGAGGTGAGGGGGTCTCTACTGTCTTTTGCTGATTGTAGCATCTGTTGTATTTTTCGAATGGGTCTGAATACTGCTTGAAGGTTATGCTTCATAACACAAGTCCCATGTGTTCCAAAAGGATAACTTCTATCCTGTTGTATCAAATCCATTTTCATGGAGGCCAGCATTCTCTTTCCAGTTTTCAGATGGAGCAGGTAGGGCATGACAGCTCATATTATTACTGTTTATATAGTCTGCATTTCTCAGTTAGAATCAAAGTGGATGATGCAACATAAATTGGTAATGGTCCACACAAATAGACATCTAATGAGCCTTTGACATCTGCATGTATTTTAATTCTTGAACAAGAAAATCATGGGAGATCTGAGTGTATTTAAATGACCATTTGATTTCATTTTCCAGAATTTTTTCTTGTGTTTGCAGTTGCCTTGTAAACATCATGACCTGGTGTAAGCACCACATGCAAGTGGCAGCTTAGCAACAGTCTTCTCTGAAAGTCATGCATACCAGTGCACACCTAGGCCAAAAACCCATTAATAAAATGAGCCATGCCCAAGTCTTATTGAAAATAAAGGAAAAGTTAGTCATAAACATCTCCTCCCAAAGCTTTCACTGTGATGAACTGTAATGGAATTAGTTTATAAACTTCTTAAGAGGAACGTGAGTCTTTATAATATAACTGCCTTCTAATACAATCCAGATGATGTACCAATACATGCTGTCCAAAATGTCCACCAATGGAAGGATTTCTGTCAGCTGAGCATGACTTCTACATGTTAGCCCTCTTGCTGCTGCCCAGAGACCCCCTGCAATACTGTTTCTGGGGAGGCAGGCAGGAACCCACCCCAGGATTAGTATTAGAGTTACCAGGTGTCTGGTTTTGAACTGGACAGTCCGGTGTTTTCACTGTCTCTCTAAAAAATTGAGAAAATATCAGATTTATAAACGACTACTATGTTCTCAGTTTAGTAAGTCAGTCACCTGTTTCTTCAATGGCACTTGTCTGTCCATGATCCTTCCCTTTTCTGCCTGCTCCTTCCTGGGCCTGGTGGTTGGCAGGTCCATTGTGCTGCAGTGGGGACGGACTATACTTCCTAGGGTGCATCAGGAGGCCTGGAAAATATGCAGTCACTCTTCTGGTTGCTTGTTTGTGGCTTATGTGAAGGGTGGCTGTGGCAGCAGCCTTTGCAGCTGCTGCTTCTACTTTGAAGGCAGCCTGACTCCACTTTCTCCAAGACTGGCGCACTCTGGTCCAAGGAGAGGGAAACAGGTGATGATGAAGATGGTGATGAATTCTTCTCAGCTGATGACGGACAGACTGAGGCAAAGAGGCAGAAGGAGATTGGACCATTGTAGGAGATTGTATAGATTTTAATGTTTGCATTCTTATCATATTGTGCTATTGGTTTTTAATGTTTGTATTTATATTTATATATGTATTTAGATTTGTAATATATTTTATAATTTATAATATACATATATATATATATATATATAATATGTATTATAATTTGTAACATATTTATATATTTGTATTTATATCTTAATATTGTATTATCAGTTTTAGTTTTTGTATTTATAGTATTTAGTATTGTATTGTATATCTATTTTGTAAACCTTGACAAAAGTAGAAAACAATGCAGAAAGAGCATGACAGTATATACAATAGAGAGATAATAATAATGTTAAAGGATTTTTAGACTCCTTTCCATAAAATCTTGATGTGAGCATTCATCCAAGCTAACAGCACACAGGCACATAAAATGGCCTTTCTCCAGTGTCAAAATTCTTCCTCTGAAATCTACTTGTCATATAGGTCTCTAGTAGGTGAGAAGGGTCACTGAGCAAAGTATAAACATTTTCTTGCTTTGGTTATTATAATTAAGATAAGTAAGACTTTAACCTTGAATGCATTCCTTTCCCAGAGAATATCAGATATATGGCTCCAACTTCTCAAATGTTTGTATATTTCATTTGTCACTCAAGTTTGTCATATGCCCTGTATTCTGGGGAGATGCATCATTTTGCGTCATTCTGACAAGGTGTTTACACTAACCTTTGATCTTTTAATCTGTAAACAATTAGCAATTATCCTGTAAACAATTAGCATTAAGGGTATATAAGATTCTCTGATGCGACTCGACTTTACACATTTCTGCCTGAAATGGTGTATCATGGGATTATTCTATAAACAATAAACCCATTTTCTTCTGTAATCACTGTGTTTGGTGATTTGAAATATATGTGGGTAAGTGGTAGTAGGGTAGTATGGACTGGCAGCAGAGTACTATTACAAAATTCCCCTGTCAAATAATAACTGCGCTTATATACCACTCTTCTAGACAGATTAGTGCCCCACTCAGATTAGTGCCCCATTAGTGCCCCACTCTAAGATGCAGTCTATCTTAGAGGTAAAGAATGTGTAGACTTGTGTTTACATGAAAGACCCTCAACAGAACTGTCTTTCAAGAACAAAGACAATGTAATTGATTAGGATGTTAATGGAGCAAGCCTTTGATATCTCCCTATAAGAGAGGGACGAACCAGGCACTCGGTACCCTTCACTTGCAATGCCAAGACGCAGAGACTAGCTAAGTCTCTCGGCTGTGCAACGGGGGGGGGGGGGGGGTCCCAGAGCTCTGGAATGGGGAAAAAGGTTTTTGTAGTTGTCTTATAATATTGCTGTGTCTTGCATGCTAACTTGTATTCTGTATCTGTCTCTCTAGCGCTCTAGTGTTCAGTGGGTTGGGGCCCAGGTCTGGTGCCTTGCCCAACTGCTTGTATTCTCTCTTATTCTTTTTAAAATAAAAGTACTAGTTTTGGTTAAGAACTTTTCTGTGCTGTGTACATCACTTTCAGCCAGATACTTAGACCAGCAATAGGGAAAGAGCAGGCAGGCTTTATTCCATCCCAAGCCTTTGGTGAGGGGCTACCCTAGCAAGAAGCGAACTCTGCTGGTGGGACCCAATCCCAGCAGATTTACTGCTGTGCTCTGTTTCAGCATTTCTTCAGCTCTGTATTGGATTTCTGCTGGTTTCAAATCTTTGCAAATTTGCATTTATAGACCCTATTTCATTTTTAATTTAAATGTCCTTGAAATTGATTGTACTAACTCACACTGCAATCTTCCTTGAATCTCAATGAGAAGAGTGGACTATAAACAAATACACAAACAAAAAACAAAGAAAAAAACAAAGAAAACCCAAACAAATAAATAAGCAGCATTGTTTAGGAAAGCATTTCTATAAAGGTAATAGTGCATACTATTCCTGAATAGTTCAGAAAGGTGCTTTTATAAGGGGAACATGACTGTACACTAGATCACTCTATTCTATATATTATCTGTTTGCTGAATTCATTATCCTACTCTTTCTGCATTGCTAAACTAAAACTGATAAATATACAGGAGAAAGACAGTAATCTCTCCCTCTTTCCTTCTGTTTCATAGGTTTTTACTTCATGCCTTTGCTATCCTTGGTGCCCTCTGATAAGTTAATAAGGAGATTTTTCAGAACACTTCTCCTCCTAAAGCTGTCATGACCATGGCTGTCCTTAAAGTCAAATTCACCAAAACAAAGAGAGACAAATTGGCTCAAATCCTGTGGATCTTCAACTGGATGTCAGTGGTGTCTGGTGTGATTCTTTTCAGCCTGGGACTCTTCCTGAAGATAGAAATCCGGAAGCGGAGTGAACTGATGGCCAAAGGAGACATTACCTCTGCCCCCAACATGCTTATCTCTGTAGGGGTCATAGCATGTATCATCAACTTCCTTGGAGGAAAAATCTGTTACGATGGCACAGACACTGACAAATTTAATCGATGGAAGCTGGTTATACTTCCATACATTGTATGCACATTCTGTTTCACCTTCTACATCTTGGGTGGGGCTGTTTTGTGTTATACCATGAAGAATGAGCTGGAGGAATCTCTGAATCTGGGACTGAGAGATGCTATTAAGTTCTACAAAGATACAGATATACCTGGACGGTGCTATTTAAAGAAAACTATAGACATATTACAAATTAAATTCCAGTGCTGTGGAAACAATGGTTTTAGGGACTGGTTTGAAATTCAGTGGGTGTCAGTTCGCTATCTGGATATGACTTCCAAGGAAGTTCTAGAGTAAGTATTAATGGAGGACATTTTTAATTACAAATAGTTCTCCCAAGCAATGAGTTTCTTTTGAACAAATGGATCAAAGAAGGTAATCAGAATACACTAAGCCATGTAACAGTAGGGTAAAAGTTTCAGCACATACTGAATAGTGCATGGGAAAAGTCTGCCATGATTCCATGGGACTAATATCTGTATTTCAGCCTACACTTAGTCAGAGCTTACTTCATCAGATACATGAAATGTACATCCAGAATCTGTACATCCAGATTCTAGATGTACATCCACCACAATCTCAATCTGAATTGGGACCAATGACATTTGGGAAAATAAATGTATCATCTAGTTTGGGCCATATAGAGTGGATTGATTAAGAGATTCACTTCATACATGAGATAGAAATGAGCTCTGACACATGAAAGCTTGTGCTAGAATAAATGTTGGTAGTATCTAAAGTGAAATTAGATCCATTTTATTTTGCTACTACAGACTAACCTGAATACCTATCTGGAATTATGTGTCTTCTAAATATCATGAATTTCAGTTACAAACTACAGTATCACATACACTTACTTGGAAATAAAAGCAATTAAAACAAATAAGACTTATTTCTGATTAAGTGTAGGCAGGGTTGTGTGTGTTTTATGTGCCACACAGGCTTTAGTATTACAGTACAGCAGTGGCTAAGCAGGGAGCTGTGAATGAGGAAGTCCTTGGTTGAAATATCACCTTTACCATAAATTCACCAGATGGCCTCAACAAAACTATGTTCTCAAGCCACAGAGGGGTTCCCATGCATTTATGTATGTGTCTACCTGTTGCAGGGGGTGCTTTTTAAACAAAAAATAAAATGAAGGGGGATAGAGAAGCTTGGTCTTGCCCCTCTCAATCATTACCTTGTGGCATTTCATTGCTTGAATCACTTTCCTTTAGCTTTCACTCCTGTCAGATCTCAGAGCTAAACTTTAAGCAATGGAGTACAGTAAACAAACAAGGAATGGGGTTTAGGATTTTACTTCCCTCAGCTACACACACAGTTTTCTGTTTTAAAAAGAGCTCCCTGATATGTTTCCCACATCAATGAAGACACAGAAATAAGTGCATGCGTCTAGATTGACCCTTAGCCATTACCTATACTAATTCAACATATTCAGAAAGTCTATATAGCACATTGGCTACAGAAAGATTAGGTTAAGAAAGATGCACATGAACAAGAGACCCAACATTTTAAAAATTGAAATAGAAATATAGAAATTTTTAAAGTAACACCCTATTTGATGACCCTGTTTGGGTGGAAAGATAGCATTAAAATGTTTTAAATTAATTAATCAAATTACACTTATCTTTATTAAGAGTTGCTGCAAGCATTAATGAGATAATACAGGTGAAGTATTTTAAGGAGCAGAGTAAGTGCCAAGTATTACTTTCATTAAACAGAATGAGTATCCTCTATATCCTCTAAAAAAAACCAATGCTGTGTTCTGGGATGCAGCTAAAGCACATGAAAAGTTATTACTTTAGCAAGCTCCCTTACAGGTTTGACTCCCTGTAGCTTATTTGTAATATGGAAGTCCACAGAAACTTTAGCGGTACACAATTCTAATTTATTTTCACCCCTATTTTTTTCTTCCTCTATTCTGTCTTTCATTTCTCCTGTTTCCCTTGTGACAAGTTTCCTTTAAGGTGCAGGTTGTTTGTAACTGTAACTGTGAACACCCTTGAAAATTGGTGGGTTGGACACATCTGTGATCCAACATATCATATGTAATCTGTATTTTGGTTCTGAGTAGGAACAGAACCCCTGGAGCATGGCACTCCTATTTTCCAACCCTGCAAAACAGTCCAGAAGACTAGCACACTCAATTGTATCAAAATCTGCCAAGAAATGTAGAACAGAGTTGCAATCTCCCTGTCTGTCGCCCAGTTGCCCAGGATAAAAGACTGAAATGAGCCTCCTTATTCAAGAATATCGGGAGCTCAGTTGCCACTACCTTCTTGAGAACCTTGACTTATACAAAGGGGCTACTGACGATAGACCAACTATCATTAGGTTTTCAGAGGTTTTTTTGTTACTTTGTTCAAGGCAGCAGAAACCTTACATTGTTGGAATGAGGAAGTCACTACCTTCCAGACCCAACTAGATGTTCCCTCTGGTCTGATGTTATTAGCTAAGAAGGGAAATGGTGAAGCCTACAGGTGTCAGGCTACATCTCTTCAAAACTGCAACAGTATCCACAGGATACAACTGAAAGTGACAACCCACTGAGTTCCACCACCTCCTTTCCCAGAAAAAGACAAAAAGGCAATAAGGAAACATCCTATCACTGTGCTTTAGGAAGTATTCTCAGGCATAATTTCCTAGGGAGAAATATCTTCTTTATATGGCGATTACCTACTTGCGCTGTCTGGGTATGACAAGTGGTTCACTGTACACAGTGAGGTTTTTACTTTTCTTGGAAATATTGGCTTGAAACTCCTGTCTCTATTTCTTGAACCGGATTTCTTCCTATCCCAGGGTCTCCATCTACTTCATATTCTCTTGATAAAGGCTGGTTTTCAGATTATTGCTACCAGATGGAGGCCAATTTATATTGCTTCATGTGACAGGAACCATTTGTATGCTGTGGTTTGCAGTCTCAAATGCAGGTGTAGTAAGCAGGTTATTGGGTCATATGAAGAGCTTCAACAAATGAATAGTTCCAACATCTGGAGCATTTTAGAGCAACCCCTAGCATGTACATAATATTATTTAAAGTTCCATTCTTTTATTCAGATGGTAAACTGAAATTCTAATTCAGTTCAATTATCATATTGTCAATAGTAGAGTTGTGTCTCATAAAAAATATGTGTTCCTGTTTGTAAAGTTTGCTTTACAATTTCTGCCTTAAACTGGAATCTAGGAAGAGATCTATTTCCTATCCATCGTCAGCTTGGGTCTAATCCTTTTCAGAAATCAAAGTGCGCAGATTGAATGTGTGTATGGCATAAATAGGATCATGGTGGTAAGCCTGGACCAACTGGACCAAACCTGCAAGAGTTTAGGGGGGATGCAAATTGCCATTGTTCCAAGTGCACGATGTCACTTTTATCATAAACCTGGGTGACATCATTGCATTAGAGCAACACTCTAAGATTCTACTGAAACTCTATGAATTTTCCCTGCATCCCCCGCCCCCCAGCTGTCCTGCTAAGCAGTGGCAGGGGGCAGGGGCTGCCAGCAGAAGATAAGGGCTTTTAGTGGGAGACCTGGCAGCCCTACCCAGTTAATATATGCTCAGTCTACTGAAAGAACCAACTGTTTGCATATACTAATTTTGTGTGTAGGCTTTTCTGCATGACCATTTTCAAGTCATGTATACAGAGTCTGAAGTTGCAGATTTGTATGCATATGGGGTTTGTTCTCACAATAAACTGAATGTGTGCAGATCAGGGATGGGGCTTTCTGGCATAGTCTCACTTCGCCCACAATCGTGTCTTCAGTGAACTGATTAAAGCAACACAAGGGGAGTGTCAGGAATTTTTTTTTGGGTTACTCTTCTTTACAAACCATATCCCTTCTGACAGATATTGTAATTTAAGTTCCTGTGCTATTTTGGAATCAAGTATGCACAAAGTATGTGATGTGCTCTGATTCATTTCTAGTAATTGTCCTTTTAATTTAAGTAATTGGATTCAAAAGGTGTAAGACACAAATGCACTATGCATATCTGAGAAAAATCATTTGGGCTAGTTTATTAAATACATTTTAAAAATTTTTTAGACTAAGTAAACTTTTTCGTTCCATCAAAAAACATTCAACTGCAAGAAGCAACGTGTCCTTGAACTTTATCCACCCTGAAACGAGAGTCAATCAAAGAGATGCTTCACTAACGAGTTAGGGACCATAGATATCACCACTATGTTGCCTTACATACTATCTATTGCTTTAAGTATGTGCTCCTATGTACTACCTGTTGCTTTAAGTATGATCCTACTAGGTAGTTCTATGTTGTCTAATGTCAGTCCTAGAATTGCTTATGCTCTGTTTCAGCATTTCTTCAAATCTATATTGGATTTTTGCTAATGTTATGTCTTCGTAAACTTGCATTTATTTACCCTATGGCATTGTTTATTTAAATGTCCTTGATATTGACTGTACTAATCTCACACTATGTAATCCACTTTGAATACAAGTGAGAATGGCAGGTCTATAAATGACATTAAATATATAAATCAAAACAAGTTCAGGCCCCAGACGTATTACCCATTTTTACAATGTTCATCTTCCTCCATTTTGTTGCAGTCGCCTGAAGAGTAACATTGATGGGAAGTTCTTGGTGGATGGAGTGCCCTTTAGCTGCTGCAATCCAAACTCCCCTCGGCCTTGTATTCAATACGAACTCACAAACAACAGTGCTCACTACAACTATGATTTTCTGACAGAAGACCTCAATATTTGGATGAAAGGCTGCAGGGCAGCCCTACTGGAGTATTACACTGACATCATGAAATCCATTGCTGTCATGGTTTTCCTCATCTGGTTGTTTGAGGTAAAAATAGTAAGGTTTTCAGTCTATTGAAAGAACAGACCCTCTGCAGATGCAAACTTTGCATGTAGGCATGTCTACATTTTTTATTTTTCATAGTTGTACGATCTGTAAAAAGACAATTGCTTATGTAAGAAAGCCAGTCGAACAATGTAGAATGTTTGCAGTTACCCAGAATCTTGGCAGATGCATACCTTGTGTCCTTGGTGTGCACAGACAGCTTTCTCCAGATTAATATGAAATGTAAAAAAGCAAAATGAAACCTCAGCAGAGATTAGAGACAGAACAACAAGCAGTATGTACCACTGTATAAATACACAAGCCCAGGGCTTTTTTTCAGGGGGAACGCGGAGGAACGGAGTTCCGGAACCTCTTGAAAATGGTCACATGACTGGTGGCCCCGCCCCCTGATCTCCAGACAGAGGGGAGTTTAGATGGTCCTCCACACTGCTTGGCGGCGCGGAGGGCCATCTAAACTCCCCTCTGTCTGGAGATCAGGGGGCGGGGCCACCAGCCATGTGACCCTTTTCTCCAAGGGCAACCCACTGAGTTCCACCACCTCCTTTCCCAGAAAAAAAGCCCTGCACAAGCCTAAGATTAAAAATGCCTGTGACATTGCTGCAATGCCAGCATATTACTGTATTGGGTGACCTTGTCCTGGTGTAGCTGCAAGTATTTTCTTTCTGTTTTCATGTTTCTTATTAATATACAAAGTAGGGGTTCCAACATATCTTCTGACATAGAGAAAGTTAATGTGTTTCACCATGGCATCTTTCCCCTACCAGAGTTGCCAGATGGCCACCAGGAGACTATGCCCATACCTTTAAACTATCTGGCCAAGTGGGTGTCAAAGTAATGGCAATCTTTTCATAGCTTTGGCTCTACCCAGTCATTTCCTCTGTCCTCCAACCACTTATTCTAGCCTGCAGAATGGCAAATGTGCCCTGGTCACTACTGCACGTGGGGAGGAAGGCAGATTTAATAATAAAAATAATAATACTCAGTTTATACACTGTCCTTCAGTACAACATAATGCCCATTCAGAGCAGTTTAAAAAGTGTGTTATCATTATCCTCATGACAATCACCCTGGGAGGTGGGTGGGACTGAGAGAGCTCTGAAAGAGCTGTGACTGACCCAAGGTCACCCAGCTGCCTTCAACTGGAAGAGTGGGGAATTATACCCGATTCTTCAGATTAGAGTCCTGTCGCTCTTAACCACTACACCAAAAGACCGAGGGGAGGAATAAGGAGGAGACCCATCGCATCTTCCACCTTCATTGGGGAGTTTAAAGGTACATGCATATTCCACATAACCTGCCAATTCTGATCATTATCATGGATGTTATAGATTATAGAAGCATGAAAACTCTTTCTTGTAAATTCTGTTCCTCTGCAAGTGGTAATGTCTGAATCCATTAATTCTTTCAAATGTGTAAATTTAGGGTTGCTAGCTGTTAGTCACATTCCTTGTAGAGAAATATAAACATCAGACAAGAATCATCAGATGAGTGAAAGTTTATACAATACATCAAAAGTTAAATGATTGGAAATAAAAACGGCTTAGTGACTGTAACAAAATGGTTACCAAGGTTGAAATGAGTGCCAGTTGCTGTTAATCTGTCTTTAAGCGGGGGGGGGGGGATGTTCCCCATGAGGTTTGATGGGCTGTAGGGCCAGGGAGAGGCCTGCAGGAGTCTTGGTGTGGGATGCCCTTCTTCCTGGACTACAACTCCCAGCTGCCCCGGGCCAAGAAAGTGCGGGAAAAATAAGGGGTGGAGCCTGAATAGAAATACCCAGCCCATCCTGAGGAGAAGAGTCAGTCGCCTTCTTGGTTGAAGAAGGAGAGGCTCGTGCTGCTGGGTGAGACCTGGTTGCCTAGGCCCTAAATGTGGAGGGCCTGGGAGGCAGCAGAAAGGAAATAAAGGGGGAACCTTCCCTTAGACCCCCCCCCCCTGCTTAAGGTAGGGTAGGGAACAGTGTGGTAGGGAAAGCAGACGGCGGTTCTCTTCAGTTTGATTTTCTGCCCTATGAGTTCTGAACAGGGCGGTCTACCCCTATGTGTCGTGCCTTTACCTGCTTTGTATATAGTGCTCTGTATATAGTTATTAAATTATACTTTTTTGAATATAAAGAACCTTGTGGTGCTCTGACTACGTAACCTCCCCCACTTGGCACACTACAGGAAGGGAGGGAGCCCGGAAGAAACGGATCAGGCCAGACCTTGGTGGGTTGCCAATTCTCCAGGGCCCAACCAAAGATCGGGTAATTCACTTTCCAGTAAGGAAATTCAGCCAGAGGGGTCTCACTGCCCCTCAGTCAGGCGGTGTACAAATCAGTGAGTGGTGGCAGCGACGAAGAGTGTGAGCCACGCCCACCAGGGACGGTGGGAGGCGGATAGCGGGGCTAGCAGGCCATTGACGGCGGCTCAGTTGCCCGGACTGAGAGCCAGCACCTATTCCGCCACAGTGACAAACAGTTTTAAGCATATTTTTAGTGGGGGGGGGGAGAGAGACCCATTACAAACAAGCATCCAATGATCACACACATGATGTAAACAAATTGAAAAGGCTGGATTAATCATATTAGATATAATGTTTTAATGTAAGGTTTCTGCTCAGAACAGCACAATGTAATTAGTGTTACCCTTTCTGCTGAATTAAAGCATTCTCTCTTTTGGGACAGTTATTTGCATCGATTATTGCAGAAAGGGGGAAATGATTGTTCTGTGTAAAAGGGAGATAAGATATTCGAACAACAGGCCTCGCTTTTTCATGTCCTCCTTTAATGTAGGGAAAATAACAAGATCGACTAAGGAAAGTCTCTTATGCCTGATGATAACAATATAACGGTGATCTTCTGAGTGTGGGGCATCCAGAAATACCTGCAGTTTAATCCCTCAATATTCTTGTTGTAAAGCTGCCTCAAGCCAGGGACGATTCTAAGTAAAGAAAGAAAGCGTAATAAAAGCAGCTTGGCTGCTAGGTAATTTCTTTCTAAAATTTCCAGTCTGTATTGGAGTCAAATGACTCAGTATGCAGTCCCTCATACTGCCAGCACCTTTCTGTTAGGGAAGGCATCTGTGAGCATTTAAGGAACTCAGATGAACTGCTGGGTGCCTGAGGTGCATAGGTTTAGGCAATGTCCATATAAAGGGAGACACGAAGAATTCTGATGTATGTAGGGAGTTGAAGAGCAGAAGGTTCTCAGACTGAATGCTCAGTGATGAAATTCTGATTAAAAAAACAAAGGGGATACAGCTGGGGGGGGAGGAAAGGGGGAAGGGTAGAGTTGCCAACTCTGGGTAGGAGAATTACTGGAGATTTGGTGATGGATCGGGGGGGGGCTTGGGGAGGGGAAGGACTCAGCAGGATACAATGCCATACAGTCCACCCTCCAGAGTCGCCAGTTCCTCCAGCAGAATTGATCTCTGCTTTCTGGAGATCAATTGTAATGTTGGGGGATCCTTAGACCCCACCAGGAGGTTGGCAACCAGAGGGCAGGGAGGTCCACATTGCAATCTCATTGGAAGGAAGTGAAAAGAATACTTCAAGGCCAAACTACCCAAGACTTTTTTGACAGTTGGTTCAGGGTTCCCCCAACCCAACTTTCTATTATCAGTCACATACCACACTGTTGTGAACTCCCAAGTATGTGGGGCTTTGATTGAGATTAGGGTCATTGTGCCCCACAGGCCATTATCCTGAGGCACTATTAGCCCTGTTATGGTCACATGCTTCTCCCTTGTGGAGCAAATAGCACTTTCTAAGTCAGGAAAATGCATGCGGGGGCGGGGGGATGCTGAAGTGCTCCCTCCAAGCTAGGATTGCTGTCATGTCTCTGTATATCCATGCCATGTTTGTTTATTTGTTCTGTCATTAATGCCACAGTACATTGAATGTCTGATGTCTAACCTGCTGTATTCTCAGTAGCCATGTTCATTTCCATATAGTAACTGTCTTTCCTCTAGCCAGGATGGGCCTCATGTTATCTTACAAAACTATGCACCTCTGAACTAGAAACGACCTTGGAGATTCCAGATGCTTGCCTTTGCTACTTTGCCCAGATGCTGGGAATTCATTGTTATGTACTCTCTCTTTAGCCATAAATATAATGGGTTCTCACAGAACCAGTGTAACCCTGTGCACCAAAACATAACTGTTGCTGGAACGCGGGAAAACTCAAGTATAATATTGACCTGTTGTTTTGAATTGTCACTTCTACCAAGCTCCATGATGGAGTACAGACCTGAACTGTAAAATCCTGAATAAAGCCTTTTCTATTGGAACCAATGTGTGTTCACTGGAGAGGGACTGAGGGATCTACCTGGCAGGAACTGACAGTTCCCTATTCCAGGTTGGGAAGTTCCTGGAGATATTGGGGGTGAAGCAGAGTATAATGCTGTAGAGTCTGCCCTTCAAAACATCAATTTTCTGTAGGGGAACTGATCTTTGTGGCCTGGGGATCAGTTGTAATTCAGGGAGATCTCCAGCCACCACCTGGAGATTGACAACTGTATCCAGGGTTTTTTTTCAGCTGGAACGCTGTGGAACAGTGTTCTGGCACCTCTTAAAAAACCCCGTATGACTGGGTATTTTAAATCATTTTTTCAGCCATTTTGGGTTTGTTTCAGCCCAATTCGGGCCCGAAACGGCCAGGATCAGGCTGCTGCCGGGCAGGAAAGGGTTCCCTCGCGTGGCAGCAGTTCTTTCCAGGCCAATTTGGGGGCAATTCTGCCCAACTTGGGCATGAAACGGCCTGGATTGAGCTGCTGCTGGGCAGTGGAATGCTCTCCCGCGTGACAGTGGCACGTTCCATGCTGATTTGGACCCCCTGTGGAGCGTGTGAGTGCTCCCAGGGCGGCAGTGGCCTGCATGATGATGTCACTTCTTGAAAGTGACACCATCAAGTGGTCCCAGGAGCACGCACATGCTTTGCATGCATGCATATGGTACTCAGTGAGTTCTACCACCTCTTTTCCCAGAAAAAAAGAGCTAACTGTACCCCAATGCCATGGTCCAGATCCCAATAAGGGCTCCGTATGCTTGGGAACTAATTTCTCAGCTGCATGATGTGTGGCTGATGGTATGATATTCAAATTGGGAGAATCCAGACTCAACTCTACAAAAATTTTTTTTTGCATAGTTTAGGCTTAAGTTAACATTGGTTGCAATGTATGTAGCCTGGAGCAGTACCAGCACTCTTTGGCCATTACAGTATTCTTAATTCTGCACTATGGTATGCAGCAAGAAAATTAATTCTTTAATTACTTGCAGTGCTAATTATTTTCTTTTTCTTTTAGCTGTTTATGCTTACTGGGGTCCGTTACCTTCAAACTGCAATGAGGAATGTTGTGCTGACGGGTGATCCACAATGTGACTCAGATGGCTGGTTATTTGAGAACAGCTTTGTAGAAACTGCCAAATATAATATCAACATAATTAAAAACCTTGGCAAAGTCAATCAGATATCCACAGTCACAGGAACGACTGACCCCAACATGGATGTCCAAACTGCAAGCCATGGTCCAGAGAACCTTCCAACAAAATCCATTCCAAAAGCTTAACTGGATGTGTCTGAAGTCTTTAATATGGCTGGGCACTGCAATGACTACAGTGCATTTATCCATTTTTTCCCCCACAGGTGAGAATTAAATTGTTAATTCCAAGAGTGAAATAGATAAAGTGTATTCTGGCAACAGGACCGAACATGGTGACTTCTAGCATATAGTGGAACAACATTTTACTATCCAGGGTATCTGCATCTACACCTTTAGTCTTGTGTAATCATGTTCTCTTTTTCATGATGCATACAGAATGATGGCATAGAATGTACTGTATTCTCTTTTTCTTATCTAACATTGTACTTAAAATTGATAAAATCCAAACAGCAAGAAAAAGGTTGTTAATACAGAGTGGACAACTGTTCCATACATGATCAGGTTGTGAATCATTTTCAGATTTTTCTATGTCCATATTTGCATCAAAATTATCCCCATGAAATTCAAAAGCTCTGTTTTGATTTCCTGCCTTCAAGAGGTTGTCCTATGAATTCTATAATTTAAAAGATTTTATTTCTCTAAGTATGAACATTACTTTATCTGTTGTATTCCCGTAAAGCTTTTTAATCATGAACATAAAAGGAAAATCCTTTAAAGCAGTCACAGGCTTTCTTCATTTGGAAGATGTAACTCCTTCAACCAAATATCACAATTATGAATACCAGTTAACATCAAATCCCGACTTAAAATGTATTGAGATGCTTCAGAATGAATTTACACACTAGCACAGCCTGTCTACTCATTGAAAAGATATAGCAGACGCTTCAGAAAATGACCCTAGATAATTTGTGTATTGTTTTAAAATGGATACTTCCATTCACAACAACTATATTGTTGGTTTTTGTGGGTTTTCCGGGCTGTATTGCCGTGGTCTTGGCATTGTAGTTCCTGACGTTTCACCAGCAGCTGTGGCTGGCATCTTCAGAGGTGTAGCACCAAAAGACAGAGATCTCTGTGTCACAGTGTGGAGAAGATGTAGGTCATTTGTATCTACTCAGGAGGGGTGGGGTTGAGCTGAGTCATCGTTCTCCGGCTGTGAAAGCCTTCGACAATACAACTATATTGTTGTAGCCAAAAATTATATTATGTCTTTATGCTGAGGAAACCAATAAAAATAAAGGAGTCGTATTTTAGTCCAACATGCACAAACACACTAGATCTTTCAATACAAGTTTTAGAATATACTGAATTTTGTACATTTTATCGGTAAATCAAATAACAGGTAGCAATTTTCCATTATGTAGTATAGGTCTAGATAACAGAGAAATACAATTCAAGGCAAACTACAGCTTTTATAAAGAGTGATTAGTGGGTCATTTTGATTAATGGAAAAAAGGACACTCACCCCCCCCCCCCCTTGTTGGATTGCTAGGATACTGGTCAGATCATCTGTAGATTTGATTGTATGGTTTGATTGGATGACCTGCATATATCCAATTGCACTTTGTTCTTTATCAAACATATCTCATCTTTGACTGACAAATAAAAGACAAGTGATGGTTTTCAGATCTATTCGTAAATTTTTCATAAATGTAACTTCTAGTGTATAACCATTAAAGGTAAAAATGACCTAACCAAATTTCCAGGGCAGAGAGCCCCATCCTAACTTACCAGGGCTGGTAGAAGATTCCGGGCAGGTAGAACAGGCCCTGACAGCAGCTGAACAAACTGCAGTGAGCCCCTAGTGAAATCCCTGCCTGAAAGCAGGTAAAGAAGGGCTGGGTAGCTGCAGCACAGAGAGGAGGCAGGGGTCTGCCACTTCACCACAGCCTCAGGCTGTCATGACCTCTTCAGGCTAGCACTCTGACTCAGACTGGAAGGCTCAGAGGAAGAGCCTGCAGACCAGCAGGACCAGGGTGGGCCTGGTGCTGCAGAGGCTCAAGCTGACCATGTGCCAGATGCCAGCACCAGGGTTTCTGGTGCCCGCAGCCACCCTCCTGTGCATGTGCCCCCGAACTGCGTGATGATGTCACCATGTGATGATGTCATCATGCAGCAAAGCCAAGGCCATTGGCCGGCAGGTGGCTGGGGCGGCGCGTGGAGGCTGCCCATGCTCTGCATGCTGCCCCAGCTGCCTGCCATGCCTGGCCCACAGCTGCTGCGCCTGGCCGGGGGTGTGTGGCAGCGGTGGCACAGGGCTGACCAGCTGCTGCAGCTGTGGGCCAGGCACGCCAGCTCCATGGCACGTGCCTCTGCCACGGCACCCCCTCCAGTGCCCCCTCCAGTCCCGCAGTGCCTGTAGCACCCGCCTCACCGCCTCAATAGTGGCATTGGCCCTGGATGCCACACTGTCAGAACCTGTGGGCGATGACCTGGCCGACCGTGCCCCAGCAGCACCTGAGTCCATCCCACCAGAATAAAGTCCTTGCTGCCTGCCCCAGAGACCACCACTGGAGCTAGGAACACCAGTCCCTTGCCAAGGGCGAGGTATCTCCCACTCCCATCCTCCATCCCAATTCTGCTTTCCTGGCCAGTGGGGGGGAACACACCTCCCAAGGAGTGCTCCAATGCTCTGCAGTGGCCAGAAGCACTCCCAGAGTCATTTATGACCTGCGCGATGACATCACTTCCCAGAAGTGACACCATTGCACAAGTTGGGAGCACATGTGCGCACACAACAGGGGTAACTGTAAGGTAAGTGCAAGAGAACTTCAGTGCTGGCTGGATCATCTGTTTCACCACACAAGTCTTGTGTTCCAGCTCCCTCCCTGGCCAGTCAAGCAATCAAATTCTGAGGAGACCATCTGACCAGACCCTAAGGTTATCAGCCTCTAGGTGGTGGCTGGAGATCTGGAATTACAACTGATCAGGCTACAGAGATCAGTTCCTCTGAAGAAAATGGCTGCTTTGGAGGGTGGACTCTATGGCATTATACCCTGCTGAAGTCCCACCTGTAGGCTCTGGTATATTTTAGGAATAATCTTGAGTCTGATTAAGGAGTGAATGAAGAATTTATTCAGGAACTACAACTTAGATAGAAAGCAGAGAAACAGAATAGACACTAATTACCTCACTAAACTGGGAAAGGGGGACTTCTGGGAAGAAGCAGGAAGTAGCCTAAGAGTACCAATCTGGAGACATGCAAGGACAGAACAAAAGAAAGGAAGAAAGAAGGATCTTATTTTGCTATCTGTCAGATTTGCTGCCCCCTGCAGGTACTCTGTGTCTTCTGCCTTCTCTGTACACAAGACATTGTATTTCCAGCATCACCCCATACTTTACCACGAAGCTGTTTTCTCAACCTGGAGCTGGCATGTGAGGCCTGAAGCATCCCCACCCCTCTCAGGCCGGCTTAGACCAGAGGAGAGGTAGCTAAGGAGGGAGATGCAGGGAGGTAAGGCCTGAGAGGAACCCAGCCACCTCTGTTACCCAGGACCATGCCCACTTTTATGGGGCTGTAAGCAAGCCCAGGGTTGTCCCGCCCACAGGACTTCCTTTATTGTAAACCACCTTGAGTTCCTGTAAGGTAGAAAGGCGGCTAATAAATGTTTTAAATATATAAAAATAAAAGGCAGGAAGTAGAGAAGCCAAGAAGAAGGACCTTGCAGTTAAAAGAGAGGTAGGGCTAGGATGAGACAGAACTTGCCTCATCCCCCAGTGATTGAAGTTTTGTTTGTGGCTTGCCACTAAAGGGTGCTGGAGGGCATGGCAGCCCTGAGATCCATCTCTCAGGAGGCAGAGCCTGACACAAAATGAACCTATATATGCTGTGTATTTAATTTTTCTTCTTGTATGATACTGTACAACCCCACTCCCCCTTTTTTCCTCTGAAGGGTATTATATGTTGTCCTGAGCTCAGACACAATTATGACACAGCAAATCCTACAGTGAAGTATTACTCCTTGAAATAGGTAATCAGTCTGCCATTGATAAAAATATGAGCAGCAGGCTGGATCCCAAACATTGCGTAAGCTTTGGTGTATTACTAAGTACATATTCCTTGATGTATATCTAGAGAAAGGCAGCTCCAGCTAGATGTATGATATGTGATCCTCAACTTCTCGTTATACAAAGCAAGGCTGCCCAGAAGGTTTATAGGGCCTGCTGCCACTGCCTGCAAGGACATGTGTATTATTACAAAAGTGGGATACCACATGTGAGAATTCTGCATATGACTCCTCCTTGCCTTAGGAACAAGTGCATTTTCCCTACTTGCTCCTGCAGTAGAAAGAGTGGTGCAGAGTTTACCTCAGAAACAGGTACTAAATGAAAATGACTTTAACAGTTTGCAGGTGAAGTATTTATTAAACTTATTTGACAAAGTTAGGAATGAAAGAACAAAACAATGGTCTGACCACGGTTCAGCCAAATCTCCAGCATTAAAACAAGACTTTCCCTCAAAGTCAAAGGATCAGTTCCCAGGGCCTTTCACTATTTGAGAGTCTCAGGGTTGCCATGGAAGCTATAAATACCTGGGCTGGACTTGACTTGGAACACTCAGAATGAACAAAAGTGTACAAATAGGTCAATCAACAGATTAATTATGCCTTTACTGTTTAGAGATCCCAAATATGCATGTGAACTGCTAGGATTTCCAGGGGAGAGAAAAGAGAGATCGTGTGAGTTTTAAGTCAATCCATCCCCACATCTCCCCTAATTTACTGTAAAGTGACAGGAGGACCATTCGCCATAGTTTTAAAAATATTCCTGTTGCAAATTCATGCTCTAAAAAAAAAAAGCTGCACAGTCCTAATTCTAATTCCTATTAATTTGTGCAGACATAGAAGGCATTAGCAAGGGAAGCCTGTAAGCCACAGCATCTGTTTAGCTACAGAAATAAATACGATTTGCTGGAGACTTCTAATCCTATTTATCTTTGATGTGTAAGCTAATCAGAATTAGTAGCAGCAATACAATTTTTTAAGTTAACATACTTGACAACTTAGCCACTGTAATCAAGCAGATCAAACCATTTGCTGACTTTCAAGTGAGAAAATAAGACTCACACTGCTTCTGCCTTTCTGCCTTTCTGCACAGTCAATTTTTGGTGAAGCGGGGCGGGGGGCGTCGGGGGGAGCGGCGCAGCCGCGACCCCCGGGGGCCCCCGGCCCGCCGCAGGCGGGGCGGGGGGGCGTCGGGGGGAGCGGCGCAGCCGCGACCCCCGGGGGCCCCCGGCCCGCCGCAGGCGGGGCGGGGGGCGTCGGGGGGAGCGGCGCAGCCGCGACCCCCGGGGGCCCCCGGCCCGCCGCAGGCGGGGCGGGGGGCGTCGGGGGGGAGCGGCGCAGCCGCGACCCCCGGGGGCCCCCGGCCCGCCGCAGGCGGGGCGGGGGGGCGTCGGGGGGAGCGGCGCAGCCGCGACCCCCGGGGGCCCCCGGCCCGCCGCAGGCGGGGCGGGGGGCGTCGGGGGGAGCGGCGCAGCCGCGACCCCCGGGGGCCCCCGGCCCGCCGCAGGCGGGGCGGGGGGCGTCGGGGGGAGCGGCGCAGCCGCGACCCCCGGGGGCCCCCGGCCCGCCGCAGGCGGGGCGGGGGGCGTCGGGGGGAGCGGCGCAGCCGCGACCCCCGGGGGCCTGGCTGTCTTTGTCTTTGTCTTTGTCTTTGTCTTTGTCTTTGTCTTTGTCTTTGTCTTTGTCTTTGTCTTTGTCTTTGTCTTTGTCTTTGTCTTTGTCTTTGTCTTTGTCTTTGTCTTTGTCTTTGTCTTTGTCTTTGTCTTTGTCTTTGTCTTTGTCTTTGTCTTTGTCTTTGTCTTTGTCTTTGTCTTTGTCTTTGTCTTTGTCTTTGTCTTTGTCTTTGTCTTTGTCTTTGTCTTTGTCTTTGTCTTTGTCTTTGTCTTTGTCTTTGTCTTTGTCTTTGTCTTTGTCTTTGTCTTTGTCTTTGTCTTTGTCTTTGTCTTTGTCTTTGTCTTTGTCTTTGTCTTTGTCTTTGTCTTTGTCTTTGTCTTTGTCTTTGTCTTTGTCTTTGTCTTTGTCTTTGTCTTTGTCTTTGTCTTTGTCTTTGTCTTTGTCTTTGTCTTTGTCTTTGTCTTTGTCTTTGTCTTTGTCTTTGTCTTTGTCTTTGTCTTTGTCTTTGTCTTTGTCTTTGTCTTTGTCTTTGTCTTTGTCTTTGTCTTTGTCTTTGTCTTTGTCTTTGTCTTTGTCTTTGTCTTTGTCTTTGTCTTTGTCTTTGTCTTTGTCTTTGTCTTTGTCTTCGTCTTTGTCTTTGTCTTCGTCTTCGTCTTCGTCTTCGTCTTCGTCTTCGTCTTCGTCTTCGTCTTCGTCTTCGTCTTCGTCTTCGTCTTCGTCTTCGTCTTCGTCTTCGTCTTCGTCTTCGTCTTCGTCTTCGTCTTCGTCTTCGTCTTCGTCTTCGTCTTCGTCTTCGTCTTCGTCTTCGTCTTCGTCTTCGTCTTCGTCTTCGTCTTCGTCTTCGTCTTCGTCTTCGTCTTCGTCTTCGTCTTCGTCTTCGTCTTCGTCTTCGTCTTCGTCTTCGTCTTCGTCTTCGTCTTCGTCTTCGTCTTCGTCTTCGTCTTCGCCCTCCGCCCTCCGCCCTCCGCCCTCCGCCCTCCGCCCTCCGCCCTCCGCCCTCCGCCCTCCGCCCTCCGCCCTCCGCCCTCCGCCCTCCGCCCTCCGCCCTCCGCCCTCCGCCCTCCGCCCTCCGCCCTCCGCCCTCCGCCCTCCGCCCTCCGCCCTCCGCCCTCCGCCCTCCGCCCTCCGCCCTGGGGATTGGGGATTGGGGATTGGGGATTGGGGATTGGGGATTGGGGATTGGGGATTGGGGATTGGGGATTGGGGATTGGGGATTGGGGATTGGGGATTGGGGATTGGGGATTGGGGATTTTATTTTTGGCAACCTCTTCTACAAGCAAAACTTTTGTGGTACAAAGTTGTAATGTTATAAAATGGTAAAACTTTCATAAAATTGTAAATTTACTAACAATCCATGTCAAATAAGTATATAGATAATTCAAACAGTATTGCTTCTATAATCATATTAGGCATAAATATTAAACATAACTTTTAAACATTAAGTAAAAAGTATTAAATACTCGGTAGAGATGGGTTGAAGGTTTTATCTTAAATCCTGAGCAGCTTGAAACCTTCAAGTGAGAACTGAAAACACGTTTCTCTGTTTTAGAGAAACTGTTTTTCAGTACAAAATAAATAGGATGTATGTTTTTGTTGCACTCTCCCAACCAGGAGACAGACTCCTCCTAAGAGTTTAATGGCTTCTTTCATTAACAAACACTAGTTGTTTTCATTAAGTGAGGTATCAAAATATCAATGTTCATTTAACAAGAATTAAGTTTCCTAACATTTCTTAATGAAATCGAACTCAGTCAGATTAACGATGAAATGCATTCAAGTTACCGTAGCACATATTACAAGGGTAAGTTTCCTGCCTAGATCTTCATGAGATTTCTTTTGGCTAAAACCCTGATCTGCTATTTGGATTACCATTTTTATATATTATCTTATGCAGAAATCTAACATCTTTTCATATGATAACATAGATAAATATCAAACCACAATTTACTATTTCCAATCATGTGACATTCTACCTAGCCAAAAGTACCACTATGCCCAGCTGCAAGATAAGAGATATGGATAGTAAAAATGACAGGAAAAGTTACATGACCAGATCATCCTTGGTCTCTGCTAACAATTAAAGAACATGTATTTGATACTGTTCACTATTTTTAATTGGCTGTCAAAGATAAAGAAGCACCAGTTATACACCATACTAGAAAAAGAACTACAGTGAAGTTCATACAGTGTTATTTAGAATGCATATGTTTCACTAAGTATGTGTTCTAAACCATAATCAGAAGTCTACTGGTTTGAATCCCACTACTGACATGAGCTCAGTAGGTGGCCTTGGGTCAGCCACTCCTCTCAGCCCCAGCTCCATTGTGAGGATAAGAATAACACTAACTTGTTCACTGCTCTGGGTGAGGCGCTAATATGTGTAAAAGAGCGGTATATAAGCACAGTTATTATTATTATTTATATTTCCATGACACCATCCCTTGACCTGTGAAATTAAGTATTTTGATAAATATGAAAGTGATACAAAATATAAATGCATTGCATAATGTGTGAGTGTACATATACAAACTTTAAAAATTGTATTGGATAATACCGCAAAGCATGATTACTGAGAAAGCTGCTTTCACTGCTTTCAGTGTGGAGAGCTGCTTGTAGATCAAAACAACCTGGCGAGCTGTCTTCATGTAGAGTGCACTTGATTCTCTTGGCTTTCAATTCTGCTTTCGTTCAGCATGGGTAAATCAATGTGTCAGCAGTAAACATTTGTATCACTCCTCTCTGAATGACCTTTTAAATTTTACTCCTATCGTGTCAAAGCAATTAAAATTAACAATACAGTTACTAAGCTGCTAAGATCAATTAATGGCTCTTAGGCTTTATCTATTGATCTAGTGACATCTTCAAAACCCACTGGTAACAGACTATACATACTTCTCTTCTATCCACAATATATACACAAGGATTGATTACATATTCTTATCTTCTAAATTACATATTTAAAGGGCATATTCTTATCTCCTAAATTAATTAGTCAAACTCTTACATCAAGGATTGGTGACAAGTTGTGGACAGACTATGCTTGGACAGAATGTACACTGAGAATAAATGACATTAAACAAATTGGAAACTAAATAAATCACTTTTATTTAACAAATAAATTTCTTCTGAAGTCTCTTTAGAAATTAAACAATAGAAACAAACTATGTGGCATTCCTCAAATCCACATGTAGGATGCTATGGAAGTGGTACTTAGAGGGAAATTAATCTCCGTTGCCTCCTGTCATGAAGAGCAAAAAGAAAACATTAGAAATGAAATGATATCTAGAATAAGAAAACTAGAATATGAACACAAAGAAGGCCACCCAATCTATAAACTTACTTGCATAAAAATTAGAGGGAAAAACCTCCTCACATTCTATACAAGCTATTAAAGGCACCCAGGAAAAACTCAAACTAATTCTGTGAAATTAGCCGATGTATTTGCTGAATACTACCAAACCATTTGTACATCAGACAATCCTGACACTAATCATATTTTAAATTTTTTATCATCACAGGAAATTTGGAAAAAAACTCACAAGAACATAAACAATATCTGGACCAGCCAGTCACAACAGAAGATGTTACAGTCACTATCAAATCCTTGAAAAAAATAACAGAGCTTCAGACAGGGATGGATTCCCTGCCAAATTTTTACAAAAAAATACATTCACCTACCTTCAACTCCACTAACTGCCACATGCAGCTCTGTTATGATAGGAGGTAGCATCCCTCTATCTTGGTCAGAGGCTGAAATAGTAGTTACTCCAAACAAGGACAACAATATTACAAATACTAAATCTTCTCAACCAATACCCTTACTGAATCAAGACCAAAAGATCTTTACAAGCATATTTGCCAAAACATTGTCTAAATTTAAATAACCAACTACATTCACCTTGACCAGACTGGCTTTATGCCAATAAGGAATCTTTTTGACAATACACTTAACACTTTAACTATAATTAATTTCTGTGTAGCATACAAAACCCCTGCATTACTTCTGACCTTTGATATAGAGAAGGCATTTGATTAAGTGGAAATACCATATCTAAAACTTTTTACTTCAAAAAATGGGTTTTGGCGACCAATTCTAAAATGCCATTAATGCTCTTTATCTTTCTCCAAAAGCTACAGTTAGGACTAACAATGTACATTCGATAGATATCCATATAGCAAGGGGAACTAGACAAGGCTGTCCCCTTTCCCCATTTCTGTTTGCCATAACTATAGACAGGGCCGGCACTACCATTAGACCAACTAGGCAGCCACCTTAGGCACAGACCTCAAGAGGGGCATAGTTTTATACAGATTACTTTCTTGAAAAAAATGCAACTGAGAAAACCTATTGAGCACCCCCTAATTGGTCCTGTCCACAGACATCAAGCAGCTCAAAAGCTCACCATAACTTTATTTATTTATTTATTTATTTGATGTATACCCTGCCCTCCCCACAGATGGGCTAAGGGTGGCTAACAACATTAAAAAATACATTAAAATCACAGAAACATAAAATCAATAATATTTTTTTTTAATGATTAAAATAGCCCAGGAGCAGGCTATTTAAACAAATATTGGGAGTCTGTATACAGGCATGGCAGATGGCTGAGGGCAGCTCCGGAAGAAATGGTGGTCTTAGATGGAAGAAGAAGGACACTCACTGGCACTCAGCCAAAGGCCCAGCAGAACATCTCCGTTTTACAAGCCCTCCAAACTGTAACAGTTCCCACAGGGTCCAGATCTCCAGCGGGAGAGCATTCCACCAGGCCAGGGCCAGGGCAGAAAAAGCACTCGCCCTGGTTGAGGCCAGATGGATGGCCTTTGGGCCAGGCACCACCAGGAGTTGCTTGTCTGCAGAGCACAACACACTGCAGGGGACATAATGGAAGAGGCGGTCCCGCAGGTATGGAGGTCCCAGTCCATGAAGGGCTTTAAATACCAAGGTTAACACCTTGAACCAGATCTGGAACTCCACTGGAAGCCAGTGCAGCTGGCACAGCACATGATGAATGTGCGCTTGGATGGGCGTTCCAGTAAGGATGCGTGCCGCTGCATTCTGGATCAGCTGTAACTTCTGGGTCAGGCCCAAGGGCAGTCCAGGATAGAGTGAGTTGCAGTAGTCTAGCCTGGAGGTGACCGTTGCATGGATTACTGTGCCCAGGTCCTGTGGTGAAAGATAGGGCGCCAGTTGCCTGCCCTGTCGAGGATGGAAAAAGGCAGACCTGGCAACAGTCATGACCTGGGCCTCCATTGAAAGTGTAGCATCCAAGGTCACACCCAGACTCCTCACCATCAGGGAAGGTTTCAATTGTACCCCATCAATGGCTGGGAGCCGGTTCCCAGCTCGATTGCCCCATGATCCAGACACAAAACCTCTGTCTTCAGGGGATTCAATTTCAGGCGACTCTGATGTAACCATACCGTCACAGCCTCAAGACCCTTGACCAAGGAATCCAAAGCAAGATCGGACTGGCCATCTGTAATGATTCCAATTAAATGTGTGCATGTATCTTTAAATGCTTGATGAGATAGGTGAAGAGTGGGGGGTGAAGGAGATGGATGAGTGAGTGATATGTGTCAGGCTATGGCATTCCAGACTTGATAGTCTGTTTCACTCCCTTTTGCAAGAAGATGAGGTCTTTTGATTTCGAAAGGTTTATTGAGAAAGACAGCATTCAAGCCCAGATCTGCATATTCCAGGATTAGAGATCCTGGCCGAGCAAAGCATTGCTAGGAATGAATAATAGAGTAAAGGTTGTTACATTTCACACTCCCGGAGCCCAGCCTCCCCCCCCGAGTTCATACAGCAAAACTTCTCAGAGGTGCGCTGAGCTGGCCAAGGTCGAAACAGCAGATAAGACAGGATCCTTTCCCATGGAATTGGCTCCTTGCAGGTGTTGCCTGGAACAGCAGATAAGACAGGATCCTTTCCCATGGAATCGGCTCCTTGCAGGTGTTGCCTGGAGGGAAAGAAGTCTAAACACTACACGATTAAATATGGCGTTACTTAGGTTAAAACAGTTTCTGACAATATGATTGGTTGAGGACTGAGAGGGTGGGTGGAGTGAATGCAGTTTGAGACTGAGAGTAGAGAGAAAATTTTTAGTCAGAAGAAAGCAGGCTAGCTGTGTGCTGCCTGAATATGTTGAAGTGTTTATGAGAGAAATATAACCTGTGTGGAACCTGAACTGAGCATGTTTGTGAAAGGACACTCAGTCAGGGAAAGAGAGGCCAGCTGTGTGAATGAGAGTAAATGAAGTAACTTTAAGAACCGAGAACTACGTTTATGAAACCGATATGCTTCTCGACTAAATAAAAGTTTATTTTTGTTTTGCTATATCCCAGTGTAGCTGTCATTGCTATTTCCCATTCCTATCTTCAGGGCCACATAGAACCACGAAGGAGCCTGACGCTTAGGAACGTTACCAAAGGGAAAATTTAAATAAAATATCTTGGAATAAAATATTCCTGGTGGCAGCAGACTACACAGAGAGTTAAGGGATAGATTAAAAGAAAAATCTACCCTAAAGAAAGTAAAGGTCATAACACCATCCATCAACAGATAGAGCTGAGTGTCATCCGCATACTGGTGACAACCTAGCCCAAAGCTGCGGGCTAACCAGGCAAGGGGGCACATATAGATGTTAAATAGCATCGGGGAAAGAATCGCCCCCTGAGGGATGCCACATACCAAAGAATGGTAAGCAGACATCTGTTCCTCGAGTGCCATCCTCTGTCCTAGACTGTAAAGGAAGGAGTTCAGCCATTGCAGGGCTGTTCCACGAATCCCCACATCGGCAAGGCAGTGGGTCAGAAGATTATGACTGACCATGTCAAATGCTGCTGTAAGATCTAAAAGTATCAGCAGTGCCGACCCACTCCGGTCCAGGTGTCACCGCAGATCATCTGTGAGGGCAACCAGAGCCGTCTCTGTACCATGGCCAGGCCTGAAGCTGGACTGGAATAGATCCAGGATAGAGGCATCACCCAGGTATACCTGCAGCTGTTCTGCTACCGCCCTCTCAATTACCTTACCCAGGAACGGAATATTCGAAACTGGGTGATAATTGGCTGAATCAGCAGGATCCAGTGATGCTTTCTTTAATAAGGACCGCACCACTGCCTCTTTCAGTGAGTCTGGAAAAAACCCAGAACTCAGAGAAAGATTAATGATGTCAGCTAATGGTGCCCAAATCCCATCACCACCACTTTTCACCAGCCATGATGGGCACGGGTCCAGTGGGCACGTGGTAGGTTTCACAGCCTGCAGGACCCTGCCCACCTCCTCCTGGGAGAGTGGCCTGAATTGATCTAATGTCAACCCTGAGGACGACCAAGGAGCCTCCAGTACACATACTGCATCAACTGTGGTGGACAGATCCTGGCAGAGTGACAAGATATTATCCGCAAAATAGTCTCCAAAAGCCTCACAGCTTATTACCGAATTTACATTTTTATTTGTCCCATGTGTGAGGGACGTTAAAGACCAAATCACTCTGGAAAGTTGTGCTGGAGAGAACTAGTGGACGCAGTGGAAGCTGCATAGTAGTCTCTGCAGCTTTCAGTGCCATCTCATAGGCCTTCATAAACGTCCTATAAGATGTTCTTGTCACTTCATCATGGAGTCGCCGCCACACTCGCTCTAGCCGTCTCAGCTCCCATTTGATTTGTCGTAGCTCATCAGTATACCAAGGAGCTACTCTAGTTCGGGGGCAGAGAGAGCAATCTCATCAATAGCTTCAGAGAAACGGGCATTCCAGTCCTCTATCAGCTCATCCAATGAGCCACCAGGGGGCATCGGATCCTGCAGAGCGTTCTGCAATTCAATTGGATCCATTTGACTCCATGGGCGAGCATAAATCAGCTCATCGCCCAAGCAGGAGGGGGTCATGGTGCCCAGACAAGCCCTCAGGATGAGGTGGTCTGACTATGGCACTGCTATAGCTTCATCCAGATCCACCTGTATCCCGAACCCAAAGATCAAATCCTGTGTGTATCCTGCTCGATGTGTGGGCATTGATACAAACTGGGAGAGTCCTAATGCTGCCATGGAGGCTATCATGTCCATGGCCTGTGAGGAGGTAGCATCATCGGCATGGACATTGATGTCCCCTAAGACCAGAAGCCTGGGGTACTCCAAGGCCCAGCCAGCCACCGCCTCTAACAGGCCAGGCACAGCATCTGCTGGTGCGCTGGGCAATCGGTACACCAGACAGATGGCTATACTCTCCTTGGCATCCCACACCAGGCCCAGACAATCAATGCCAGCAATCTTTGGCAAGGGGAGCAGCCTGATGGAGAAAGACTCTCGAATGAGCACCACTACCCCAACAAGACATTTCCCAATATGTAAAACAAATAGGAGAAACCTGTACCATAAATGTGTTGGAATATATGTGTGTTGCAAGGTCTGAGATTCAGTCATTATGGGGTTAATGTGTTTACCTACCATGCTATTGTTTAGATTGACCTGGAAGGGGAACCTGGCTCAAAGCCAATAATCTGCAAGCCCGGGAAACTTGAGAGTGTTTGTAAACTGTTATTGGTCAACAGGTCAGGTGATTTTCTTTCAGGGTCAAGAAGACAGAGGAAGAAGAAGATTCTCCATTCAGTTATCACAGCTCTTTGTTTGTAACCAGTAGTGAGAATGTAGCTCCAGGCATTTGTTATTTTGTAGGCAATCCTGTTAACCTTTTTTCCTTTAGAAGTAAATGATTTTAAAAGCTAAACTTGTGTGCTGACTCTCTATTGATTCAAGATCCATTGCACCTCTGAAGAAAAGCTATTTTTTAACCTTTTCCCCCAACAAAGTGGACCAGTTGAAGTAATTATTAAGGTGAAAAAGATGCTAGCGATTCATGTATATTGTTCTTTGAATAACAGCAGTATGGTATGGCTTTGGATAGGCAATATGAGATCATTAACTCTCTAAAAAGGCAAACCTTATGAGTTATATCATCCCGCTTTCAGATAATACTGCCAGTCATTGCTGCATCTCAAAATAGTCTAGGAGACTCAAAGTTATCTCAGAAGTCTCAGTCAACTTGAGAGGAACAATCCTTACTGAAACTACTCCATTTTAGCTCTCCAGAGAGCCAGCTAAAAAGAAGAAAGCAAACAAACTAAGTAACTGCAGACAAAAGTATCTCCTTTTCAAGTACAACATAATTCTCTCTCTCATTGTCTCACAGCAAACATGAGAAGGGGGTGGGAGTAGAAGACACTCTGTTGTGCCAGCCAGGAAAAAGGTGGGGAAATAGCTTCCAATGCTACAAAAAGAAACTTTTCAGCAACTTGAGGAAGCCAAGCAAGAAGTGAGAAGGAAAACAAAAGGGAAAAGGTGGGAAACTGCCTCCAGAGTAAAGAAAAAAACCCACTTCATAGAGCAAACTGTATCCCAGCAACACCAAGAGAAGAGGCAGAGTGGAAAACACTAAAATCTTCACAGCTATTCTGCTGTGTCTGGAAAGAAATGGGCAGAAAGTCAGCTTCATGACTGCAATAAAAGGGAGGAAAGTAGGGAAATTCTGCTGTAGCAATGCGCAGAGCATACTTGCTGCAGAGGAACAAGTGCAGGGAAAAATACCTCTGCACTAGAACCTACAACTATATAGTCAAGCTTTTAAGGTTTCCTCAAAATCTGAAAATCCTTTAAAGAGTTATGATGACCTCGTCCAATCCTTAAGGCCACTTTTGGTAGGTGCTCGAGAGGGAAAACTGGTCAAGACCAATTTGTCATCTAAACCTTGGTTTGATCAAAGCTGTATTTGTGCTAAAAATGCTTTAATCTATGCCTATAAGTTAGCACTGAGAGCTGATGAAAAGACCAGACAGGATGCATTTTTCTTTCATTTTTAAAAAAGAAATATAAATCACTGGTTGCCCGCTGTAAGAAAGAACATACCAGAAAACTGTGGGCCAATATAACTGAAGCAGCTACGAGCAAAAACTCAGTGGTGTTCTGGAAACTAGTGTCAAACCGCACCTCCACAGCCGCCTCCCCCTTGGCTTCCTGTATCCCCCCAGATAAATGGACTTTTTTCCCAAAAAATGTATGATGATCTTATTCAACCCCATCCTGCCCTAACAATAGAAAATCTGGCCAAATGCCCCCCAGTTCATGCCGAAGAGGTAAAAGCTTATATTAGCCAGTTAAAGAATGCAAAAGCCCCTGGGCTTGATGGAATATCTCCAGAATTACTAAAAACAAATATGGACTGGTGGGCAACCTTCCTAGCCTCCCTATTTGCTTATATTGATGAAACCGGCTACATCCCCAATGATTGGGGAATGGCTATAGTAGTCCCCTTCCATAAGAAGGGAAAGAAGGAGGATCCATCCAATTATAGACCAATCAGCTTACTAAGCATTGTAAGCAAGTTGTCTACAAAACATCTGCTGAAGAAATTTTTAGACTGGCTAGAACAGGAGGATATAATTGCTGATGAGCAAGCTGGGTTTAGAGCTGGCAGGTCAACAATAGATCACTGACTAGTAATGCAACACCTTGTAGAGAAATACGCTACAGGAGACCAAGCATCACTTTACCGGGCATTTGTTGATTTAAAAGCAGCTTTTGACACAGTCTCTAGAAATAGACTTTGGAGGAAACTGCAGGCCTCCTCTACTGATAGGCGACTGCTGTTCCTTTTGGGGGCTATGCACAAGCAAACTGCCCTGAGTAAGGTGCAGCCGAATTGGGCATTTGACTGACCCCATTCAAACTTACAGGCAGGTGTGCCTTCTAGCCCCCTTTCTGTTTATCTTCTACATCAACAATTTGGTAAACCTTTTGAATGACCCTGGATTGCACCCTCCCAAATTAGCAAATAGGCACATTCACGTACTGCTCTATGCAGATGATGCTGTATTACTTTCTAGGACCCCCATAGGGCTGAAACGAGCTCTAAAAAATTCTCCCAATTCTGTGATACTGAACACCTTCTAACTAATTACCAAAAAACTAAGATCCTGGCTTTCGGTAAAAATCCAAAGATCAGACGATGGGAGCTTGAGGGGCATCAGTTAGAACAACTTACCAGCTTCAAATATTTGGGTGTAGTTTTGCAAGCCTCAGGTACCAAAACAACACATAGCAGCTTCATTGCTGATGTGGGAGAAAAAACAGCACACGGTATACTGAAATTCTATCGATCACAAGGAGGGCAGTATGTACCGGCTGCATTCAGATTGTTTAAAGCCAAACCATTGGCCCAATTACTATACGGATCATTCTTGGGGCTGCCATCCTCCTCTTTCTCTCAACTTGAGAGAGTGCAGTCCAAATTCCTTAGAGCCCTATTACAAGTGCCCAAATGCATGCCTAACTCATGGGTTAGACTGGAAACAGGAATGTTAAGGGTAGAGGCCAGAATCACCTGTTGATATCTAAGTGTCAAAAGCCAGTGTGCAGAGGCTTTAGATAAGAACGATCAGTATGACAGGTAGACACATCAGGTGACAGAGAGTCAGATGGTTAACTTAAGAGTCAGGAGACCATGAAGTGAATGACTCAGCTAAACTCATGCATGTATCTGATTCGGTGTCTACATGTATATATAGCTACTATGTACAGTATGGTAGGGGCTTCTTGCAAGTCCAGGTGTAGGCGAAGCACTTTGTCTCTCTGGACTGTAAACTTGTATATATTGCTCTTAATCCACCTATAAATAAATTGTATTATACACCTTTACTAAACAAACAAGGTGTGGACTCTTTGTGGATCCTCCTTAAGCTGGTGCAGTCACGCTCAATACACACTATTCAACATCACCATCCTTTCAATTTTCAAAAGGCTGTCAGGACGTCTAAACCCGCAACGTCTGCTCCCTCTGTTATTCCAAGACAAATTTCAGTCTAATTGGCAAAAGGCGACTCTGAAATCCCTGGGAAAATTGGGTCTTTCCCCTCAAAGTTTGCGAGTCATGGGGTTAGACCGAGCAAAATCACTCATTAAGCAGAGAGTGACAGACATTGAAAGACAAACATTTTCTTAGAGCACCAGGTTTTATTTCTTCAGATACTACTAAATATATTGCCGCTCCTGCAGCCTATTTTTACTTTCTTGAATCCAGTAACTCCAGAAGGGCATTTGCTTTAGCTAGAAGTTCAACTCTACCCTCTGCTGTCCTGGAAGGAAAGTTTAAAGCTGTCCATTACTCTCTTACGCTTTGCTCCTATCCCCTAAGAGAAATTGACTCAATGGAGCACATCTTCTTCAACTGCCCAAGTCATAGTAAAATTAGAGAGGAAACCATCAGTCCATTAGTAGAAAGATTCCTTGGAAGTTCAAATAAAATCAAACTTGATTATCTTTTGTCTGATCGGAATCGCCAGACACCACATCAAGTAGCAAGATTCTGTGCCCAGGTCTACAAGCAACGTAAATCGCATAAGGCATCTTAAACTACTAATTTATGATGATCTTATTTTTTTACTCTTATATTTATTCATCGTTCTTCCCCAGTATCCAGTCTCGACTGTTTTTAAACTGATTTGCAAATGGTTTTATATGTACTGGTCGCAGACTGTAATAATAAACTTGACTTGACTACCTCTGCACTAAGAACAGCAGAAATACCTGAACCTACTTCATGGGGTGAATTATCCTAGCTACCACCAGAAGAAGCTGAGAAATGGAGAAAAGCGGAGGGTGTGGTGTCGGTGTTGAAGAGAATGATAGCACATTGAAAGAGCTCCGTCTCTCCCATGCCTGAAATTTAAAATTTATTTTGGAAGGGTAAAGTAAAAATATTTACCCTTCCAACGTAAAGATACACTAAGAGATCCGAAAGGCAGATTCATATTTATTAAAGGCACTATAGAAAACCAAACTTACACATTTGGCTCAATTTATGCCCCAAACCAAGACAGCCTAATGAAATTCTAAAACAAAGTTCATTAGAATACACATGCATCACTTAGTATAATGTGCTCTAAACCATATTTTCATGACAAACCCACAGAAACAGCAGCAACATAATCTAAGAGTATAATGGAAAGCAACAAATAGAAACAGAAGGAAAAAGTATTCTGCTCACCAGGTTGGAGGCAAGTTCTGACGACAACAGGGCCAACAACAAAGATTCTCAGGTCAAACTCCATGGTCAAGTAACAGATTCCCAAATCAAAGACTGTGACCCACCAAGGCTCAGGCAGCCAGAACCAAAGAGCTCACCAACAGCCAAATCCAGAATACCACAATTGTGACTAGCTAATCCCATGCTAGCTGCGGCCTTATAAAGGGAGTTTCTCCTACAGGTGAGGCTGGGTTCATTAAGCTTCTTGCTCCAAGCTGGCTCATCTCTGCTACTCAGGAGGAGTAGATCATGTCCGGGTTCTGAGCCCCAGCCCCCAGACTTGACAAGAGGGAACAGCAGGGGACAAAAGGGTGGCAGCAACTCCACCCCCCAAGCCGGCAACCAGGGCCAGAACCTACCTACTCCATGGGGAAGGGGCAAAAGGCCAGGACCTCAGAGGGGTGAAGGGGGCAAGGAGAGACCAGCCAGCCCCACCTTCCAGGGGGAAGAGAGGGGGCTAAGCAGGCTGGAGGGAAAGGGCCACAGCAGGGGGAAGGTGGGTCCAGCAGCAGCAGCAGCCCAAGCAGAGCCCTTACCTGGCAGGGAGAGGACGCCGCTGCTGCAGCCCAGAGCCACACCATGGCTAGAAGACAGCAGCCTGGCTCAGGAGTTGCTAGAAGCCAAGCCTCTCCAGGGGGGGCTGCCTCAGGCATTCTGGGGGAAGAGATGGGTAACCACGCCCAGCATTGCTGAGCAGGCAGCGCAGGAGCTGGCTAAGGCAGCTCCTCGTGAGCAGGGCCAGGCAAGCTCAGTAGCTCAGAGGCTGGCTGGGGCAGCCCCTCGTGAGCAAGGCCAGGCAAGCCCAATAGCACAGAGGCTGGCTGGGGCAGCTCCTCGTGAGCAAGGCCAGGCAAGCTCAATAGCACAGAGGCTGGCTGGGGCAGCTCCTCGTGAGCAAGGCCAAGGAGCCCTCAGCTGGGGATGGCTCGCACTCAACCCCACCCTGCCAGCAAGGCAAAAGAGCCCAGGAGGGATTAGTGGTTGGAGGGAAACACCTGGAGGAATGCACAGCTGGGCCCAGTCAGGAGAGGGAACAAGCCTGGAAGGAGGGCGGGGTGGAGAAAGGAAACCCTATAAAGGGTGGCTGGGAAGAGCTCTGGGGTGGTGGGTGTGAGTGAGGAGTGATGATGTGGAGTGAGAGCAGTAAGATGCAAGGGTGGAGGCTTGGAGGAGAGTCCTGGAAGGAGGAGATGAAGGAGGACGCAGAGGGTAAGCAGGCCAGGTTGAGCAGGCCAGCGAGTGGACTGAGAGGGAGTCTGGGTGAGGTATACCGCCCCTCCTTCCACAGAGCAGGGTTCTGCAGAATCCCTGGTCCCCCTGTGACGTCAGGAGCAGACTGCCCAGTGCCACGCCCAGCGGCAGCGGCGGCAAGCCCTGACAGATCAGATCCTGTACTGGCTCTCCTGACATTTCCTCAGCAGGGGGAAGGCCGTGGGCTGCCAAAATTGGAGACAATGGTGGTATTGGGTATTGGCAACTGGGTATCTGAAGCACCTCCTTACAGTAATTTAATTTAATTTAATTTATGAGCCAGCTTGGAGAAAGAAGCTTAATGAACCCAGCCTCACCTGTAGGAGAAACTCCCTTTATAAGGCCGCAGCTAGCATGGGATTAGCTAGTCACAATTGTGGTATTCTGGACTTGGCTGTTGGTGAGCTCTTTGGTTCTGGCTGCCTGAGCCTTGGTGGGTCACAGTCTTTGATTTTGGAATCTGTTACTTGACCATGGAGTTTGACCTGAGAATCTTTGTTGTTGGCCCTGTTGTCGTCAGAACTTGCCTCCAACCTAGTGAGCAGGATACTTTTAATCCTTCTGTTTCTATTTGTTGGTCTCCATTATACTCTTATATTATGTTGCTGCTGTTTCTGTGGGTTTGTCATGAAAATATGGTTTAGAGCATACTAAGTGATACATGTGTATTCTAATGAACTTTGTTTTAGAATTTCATTAGGCTGTCTTGGTTTGGGGCATAAATTGAGCCAAATGTGTAAGTTTGGTTTTCTATAGTGCCTTTAATAAATATGAATCTGCCTTTCGGATCTCTTAGCGTATCTTTACGTTGGAAGGGTAAATATTTTTACTTTACCTTTTCAACATAAATTTTAAATTTCAGGCATGGGAGAAACGGAGCTCTTTCAAAGTGCTCTCATTCTCTTCAACACTGACACCACACCCTCCGCTTTTCTCCATTTCTCAGCTTCTTCTGGTGGTAGCTAGGATATTTCACCCCATGAAGTAGGTTCAGGTATTTCTGCTGTTCTTAGTGCAGAGGTAGTCAAGTCAAGTTTATTATTACAGTCTGCGACCAGTACATATAAAACCATTTGCAAATCAGTTTAAAAGCAGTTGAGACTGGATACCGGGGAAGAACGATGAATAAATATAAGAGTAAAAAAATAAGATCATCATAAATTAGTTGTTTAAGCTGCCTTATGTGATTTACGTTGCTTGTAGACCTGGGCACAGAATCTTGCTACTTGACATGGTGTCTGGTGATTCCGATCAGACAAAAGATAATCAAGTTTGATTTTAGACGTCCTGACAGCCATTTGAAAATTGAAAGGATGGTGATTCTGGCCTCTACCCTTAACATTCCTGTTTCCAGTCTAACCCATGAGTTAGGCATGCATTTGGGCACTTGTAATAGAGCTCTAAGGAATTTGGAGCGCACTCTCTCAAGTTGAGAGAAAGAGGAGGATGGCAGCCCCAAGAAAGGGGGCTAGAAGGCACACCTGCCTCTAAGTTTGAATGGGGTCAGTCAAATGCCCAATTCGGCTGCACCTTACTCAGGGCAGTTTGCTTGTGCTTAGCCCCCAAAAGGGACAGCAGTTGCCTATCAATAGAGGAGGCCTGCAGTTTCCTCCAAAGTCTATTTCTAGAGACTGTGTCAAAAGTTGCTTTTAAATCAACAAATGCCCGGTAAAGTGATGCTTGGTCTCCTGTAGCGTATTTCTCTACAAGGTGTTGCATTACTAGGCAGTGATCTATTGTTGACCTGCCAGCTCTAAACCCAGCTTGCTCATCAGCAATTATATCCTCCTGTTCTAGCCAGTCTAAAAATTTCTTCAGCAGATGTTTTGTAGACAACTTGCTTACAATGCTTAGTAAGCTGATTGGTCTATAATTGGATGGATCCTCCTTCTTTCCCTTCTTATGGAAGGGGACTACTATAGCCATTCCCCAATCATTGGGGATGTAGCCAGTTTCATCAATATAAGTAAATAGGGAGGCTAGGAAAGTTTCCCACCAGTCCTTATTTGTTTTTAGTAATTCTGGAGATATTCCATCAAGCCCAGGGGCTTTTGCATTCTTTAACTGGCTAATATAAGCTTTTACCTCTTCGGCATGAACTGGGGGGCATTTGGCCAGATTTTCTATTGTTAGGGCAGGAGGGGGTTGAATAGGATCATCATACATTTTTTGGAAAAAAGAAGTCCATTTATCTGGGGGGATAGAGGAAGCCAAGGGGGAGGCGGCTGTGGAGGCGCGGTTTGACACTAGTTTCCAGAACACCACTGAGTTTTTGCTCGTAGCTGCTTCAGTTATATTGGCCCACAGTTTTCTGGTATGTTCTTTCTTACAGCGGGCAACCAGTGATTTATACTTCTTTTTTAAAAATGAAAGAGAACGATATGCATCTTGTCTGGTCTTTTCATCAGCTCTCAGTGCTAGTTTATAGGCATAGATTAAAGCATTTTTAGCACAAATACAGCTTTGATCAAACCAAGGTTTAGATGACAAATTGGTCTTGACCAGTTTTCCCTCTCGAGCACCTACCAAAAGTGGCCTTAAGGATTGGACGAGGTCATCATAACTCTTTAAAGGATTTTCAGATTTTGAGGAAACCTTAAAAGCTTGGCTATATAGTTGTAGGTTCTAGTGCAGAGGTATTTTTCCCTGCACTTGTTCCTCTGCAGCAAGTATGCTATGCGCATTGCTACAGCAGAATTTCCCTACTTTCCTCCCTTTTATTGCAGCCATGAAGCTGACTTTCTGCCCATTTCTTTCCAGACACAGCAGAATAGCTGTGAAGATTTTAGTGTTTTCCACTCTGCCTCTTCTCTTGGTGTTGCTGGGATACAGTTTGCTCTAAGAAGTGGGGTTTTTTCTTAGCTCTGGAGGCAGTTTCCCACCTTTTCCCTTTTGTTTTCCTTCTCACTTCTTGCTTGGCTTCCTCAAGATGCTGAAAAGTTTCTTTTTGTAGCATTGGAAGCTATTTCCCCACCTTTTTCCTGGCTGGCACAACAGAGTGTCTTCTACTCCCACCCCCTTCTCATGTTTGCTGTGAGACAATGAGAGAGAGAATTGTGTTGTACTTGAAAAGGAGATACTTTTGTCTGCAGTTACTTAATTTGTTTGCTTTCTTCTTTTTAGCTGGCTCTCTGGAGAGCTAAAAAGGAGTAGTTTCACTAAGGATTGTTCCTCTCAAGTTGACTGAGACTTCTGAGATAACTTTGAGTAATTGAGAGGGCGGTAGCAGAACAGCTGCAGGTATACCTGGGTGATGCCTCTATCCTGGATCCATTCCAGTCCATCTTCAGGCCTGGCCATGGTACAGAGACGGCTCTGGTTGCCCTCACAGATGATCTGCGGCGACACCTGGACCGGAGTGGGTCGGCACTGCTGATACTTTTAGATCTTACAGCAACATTTGACATGGTCAATCATAATCTTCTGACCCATTGCCTTGCCGATGTGGGGATTCGTGGAACAGCCCTGCAATGGCTGAACTCCTTCCTTCACAATCTAGGACAGAGGGTGGCACTCAGGGAACAGATGTCTGCTTACCATTCTTTGGTATGTGGCATCCCTCAGGGGGCGATTCTTTCCCCGATGCTATTTAACATCTATATGTGCCCCCTTGCCCTGTTAGCCCACAGCTTTGGGCTAGGTTGTCACTGGTATGCGGATGACACTCAGCTCTATCTGCTGATGGATGGTGTCATGACCTTTACTTTCCTTAAGGTGGATTTTTCTTTTAATCTATCCCTTAACCCTCTGGGTAGTCTGCTGCCACCCGGAATATTTTATTCCAAGATATTTTATTTAAATTTTCCCTTTGGTAACGTTCCTAAGTGTCAGGCTCCTTCGTGGTTCTATGTGGCCCTGAAGATAGGAATGGGATATAGCAATGACAGCTACACTGGGATATAGCAAAACAAAAATAAGCTTTTATTTATTCGAGAAGCGTATCGGTTTCATAAACGTAGTTCTCGGTTCTTAAAGTTACTTCATTTACTCTCATTCACACAGCTGGCCTCTCTTTCCCTGACTGAGTGTCCTTTCACAAACATGCTCAGTTCAGGTTCCACACAGGTTATATTTCTCTCATAAACACTTCAACATATTCAGGCAGCACACAGCTAGCCTGCTTTCTTCTGACTAAAAATTTTCTCTCTACTCTCAGTCTCAAACTGCATTCACTCCACCTACCCTCTCAGTCCTCAACCAATCATATTGTCAGAAACTGTTTTAACCTAAGTAACGCCATATTTAATTGTGTAGTGTTTAGACTTCTTTCCCTCCAGGCAACACCAGCAAGGAGCCGATTCCATGGGAAAGGATCCTGTCTTATCTGCTGTTTCGACCTTGGCCAGCTCAGCGCACCTCTGAGAAGTTTTGCTGTATGAACTTGGCGGGGAGGCTGGGCTCCGGGAGTGTGAAATGTAACAACCTTTGCTCTATGATTCATTCCTAGCAACGCTTTGCTCGGCCAGGATCTCTAATCCTGGAATATGCACATCTGGGCTTGAATGCTGTCTTTCACAATAAACCTTTTGAAATCAAAAGACCTTGTCTTCTTGCAGAAGGGAGTGAAACAGACTATCAAGTCTGGAATGCCATAGCCTGACACATATCACTCACTCATCCATCTCCTTCACCCCCCCACTCTTCACCTATCTCATCAAGCATTTAAAGATACATGCACACATTTACTTGGAATCATTACAGATGGCCAGTCCGATCTTGCTTTGGATTCCTTGGTCAAGGGTCTTGAGGCTGTGACGGTATGGTTACATCAGAGTCGCCTGAAATTGAATCCCCTGAAGACAGAGGTTCTGTGTCTGGATCATGGGGCAATCGAGCTGGGAACCGGCTCCCAGCCATTGATGGGGTACAATTGAAACCTTCCCTGATGGTGAGGAGTCTGGGTGTGACCTTGGATGCTACACTTTCAATGGAGGCCCAGGTCATGACTGTTGCCAGGTCTGCCTTTTTTCATCTTCGACAGGGCAGGCAACTGGCGCCCTATCTTTCACCACAGGACCTGGCCACAGTAATCCATGCAACGGTCACCTCCAGGCTAGACTACTGCAACTCACTCTATCCTGGACTGCCCTTGGGTCTGACCCGGAAGTTACAGCTGATCCAGAATGCAGCGGCACGCATCCTTACTGGAACGCCCATCCAAGCGCACATTCATCATGTGCTGTGCCAGCTGCACTGGCTTCCAGTGGAGTTCCAGATCTGGTTCAAGGTGTTAACCTTGGTATTTAAAGCCCTTCATGGACTGGGACCTCCATACCTGCGGGACCGTCTCTTCCATTACGTCCCCTGCAGGGTGTTGCGTTCTGCAGACAAGCAACTCCTGGGGATCCCTGGCCCAAAGGACATCCGTCTGGCTTCAACCAGGGCCAGGGCTTTTTCTGCCCTGGCCCTGGCCTGGTGGAATGCTCTCCCGCTGGAGATCTGGGCCCTGTGGGACCTGTTACAGTTTTGCAGGGCTTGTAAAACGGAGATGTTCTGCTGGGCCTTTGGCTGAGTGCCAGCGAGTGTCCTTCTTCTTCCATCTAAGACCTCCATTTCTTCCGGAGCTGCCCTCAGCCATCTGCCATGCCTGTATACGGACTCCCAATATTTGTTTAAATAGCCTGCTCCTGGACTATTTTAATTATTTTTTAAAAAATATTATTGATTTTATGTTTCTGTGATTTTAATGTATTTTTTAATGTTGTTAGCCACCCTTAGCCCATCTGTGAGGAGGGCAGGGTATACATCAAATAAATAAATAAATAAATAAATTTTTAAAAAAGTTACGGTGAGCTTTTGAGCTGCTTGATGTCTGTGGACAGGACCATTTAGGGGGTGCTCAATAGGTTTGCTCAGTTGCATTTTTTTCAAGAAAGTAATCTGTTTAAAACTATGCCCCTCTTGAGGTCTGTGCCCAAGGCGGCTGCCTAGTTGGTCTAATGGTAGCATTGGCCCTGTCTATAGTTATGGCAAACAGAAATGGGGAAAGGGGACAGCCTTGTCTAGTTCCCCTTGCTATATGGATATCTATTGAATGTACATTGTTAGTCCTAACTGTAGCTTTTGGAGAAAGATAAAGAGCATTAATGGCATTTTAGAATTGGCCGCCAAAACCCATTTTTTGAAGTAAAAGTTTTAGATATGGTATTTCCACTTAATCAAATGCCTTCTCTATATCAAAGGCCAGAAGTAATGCAGGGGTTTTGTATGCTTCACAGAAATTAATTATAGTTAAAGTGTTACGTGTATTGTCTGGTCAAGGTGAATGTAGTTGGTTATTTAAATTTAGACAATGTTTTGGCAAATATGCTTGTAAAGATCTTTTGGTCTTGATTCAGTAAGGGTATTGGTTGAGAAGATTTAGTATTTGTAATATCGTTGTCCTTGTTTGGAGTAACTACTATTTCAGCCTCTGACCAAGACAGAGGGATGCTACCTCCTAACATAACAGAGTTGCATGTGGCAGTTAGTGGAGTTGAAAGTAGGTGAATGTATTTTTTTGTAAAAGTTTGGCAGGGAATCCATCCCTGTCTGAAGCTTTGTTATTTTTTTCAAGGATTTGATAGTGACTGTAACATCTTCTGTTGTGACTGGTTGGTCCAGATATTGTTTATGTTCTTGTGAGTTTTTTTTCCAAATTTCCTGTGATGATAAATAATTTAAAATATGATTAGTGTCAGGATTGTCTGATGTACAAATGGTTTGGTAGTATTCAGCAAATACATCGGCTAATTTTACAGAATTAGTTTGAGTTTTTCCTGGGTGCCTTTAATAGCTTGTATAGAATGTGAGGAGGTTTTTTCCTCTAATTTTCATGCAAGCAAGTTTATAGATTGGGTGGCCTTTTTTGTGTTCATCTTCTAGTTTTCTTATTCTAGATATCATTTCATTTCTAATGTTTTCTTTTTGCTCTTCATGACAGGAGGCAACGGAGATTAATTTCCCTCTAAGTACCACTTCCATAGCATCCTACATGTGGATTTGAGGAATGCCACATAGTTTGTTTCTATTGTTTAATTTCTAAAGAGACTTCAGAAGAAATTTATTTGTTAAATAAAAGTGATTTATTTAGTTTCCAATTTGTTTGATGTCATTTATTCTCAGTGTACATTCTGTCCAAGCATAGTCTGTCCACAACTTGTCACCAATCCTTGATGTAAGAGTTTGACTAATTAATTTAGAAGATAAGAATATGCCCTTTAAATATGTAATTTAGAAGATAAGAATATGTAATCAATCCTTGTGTATATATTGTGGATAGAAGAGAAGTATGTATAGTCTGTTACCAGTGGGTTTTGAAGATGTCACTAGATCAATAGATAAAGCCTAAGAGCCATTAATTGATCTTAGCAGCTTAGTAACTGTATTGTTAATTTTAATTGCTTTGACACGATAGGCTGTAAAATTTAAAAGATCATTCAGAGATGAGTGATACAAATGTTTACTGCTGACACATTGATTTACCCATGCTGAACGAAAGCAGAATTGAAAGCCAAGTGTACTCTGCATGAAGACAGCTCGTCAGGTTGTTTTGATCTACAAGCAGCTCTCCACACTGAAAGCAGTGAAAGCAGCTTTCTCAGTAATCATGCTTTGTGGTATTATCCAATACAATTTTTAAAGTTTGTATATGTACACTCACACATTATGCAATGCATTTATATTTTGTATCACTTTCATATTTGTCAAAATACTTAATTTCACAGGTCAAGGGATGGTGTCATGGAAATATAAATAATAATAATAATTGTGCTTATATACCTCTCTTCTACACATATTAGTGCCTCACCCAGAGCAGTGAACAAGTTAGTGTTATTCTTATCCCCACAATGGAGCTGGGGCTGAGAGGAGTGGCTGACCCAAGGCCACCTACTGAGCTCATGTCAGTAGTGGGATTCAAACCAGTAGACTGCTGATTATGGTTTAGAACACATACTTCGTGAAACATATGCATTCTAAATAACGCTGTATGAACATCACTGTAGTTCTTTTTCTAGTATGGTGTATAACTGGTGCTTTATCTTTGACAGCCAATTAAAAATAGTGAACAGTATCAGATACATGTTCTGTAATTGTTAGCAGAGACCAAGGATGATCTGGTCATGTAACTTTTCTTGCCAAGGACTATTGCTGCCTGTCTCCCTTGGCTCGTCTTTGCCTCACTTGCCTCATCATTGGTCATCTGTGGCTGGTGTCTCTGATCAAGAGGAATCACTGATGGGGCAACTGAGGCAAAGGCAAGCCAAGTGAGGAGGATAGGCAGCAGCTGCAGCACCAGGCTTTTCTGCACCACTAGACCACTGGCTGATTCTTGCCTAGCCAGCCTTATTGGCCCTCCTGGCTGCCTGGGCACTGACGTGTGTGTGTGTTGTGTGCAGACAAGTGGTACCCCAGACCACCATCCCATAGGAAATTTTCTCCTAGGGGCCATAATGGCAAACCTGATCTTGCTTAGAAGCCCTTTATCTGTTACATTCTAGAGTATGATATTTGCTGCTTCACCATCCTCAGCCTCCCCAGTCTTACAGTTGCTGACTCCTGCTTGTGCCAGCAGATTTAGGGGTAATATCAGAGGATGGTGTGGTTTAGGAAGGAAAGGAACCTCGGTGGCATATAATGTCATAGAGTCCTCCCTCCAAAGCAGCTATTCCAGGGGAGTTGATCTCTCTTATCTGGAGATCAGCTGTAATTCCAGGAGAACTCCAGACTCTATCTGGAGGTTGCAACTTTACCCAGTCTCCTTCTCTTCAAATCAGCTCTGCTGTTCCCTCCTGTATGCTTGAACCGTCTCTCCAAGCACCTGCTGACACTTTAGTCAAAACCCTCTTCAGATACCAATACTTCATGCAGCTTTCCAACCAAGCTGTCACGAATTTTTGCATCACTGATTTTGTTCACATTAATCCACTGTTCACTGTACAAACACACACACCCTTCGCATCATTTTTGCACTCACCTTCATTTTGACCCTCTAACTGAATTGGTCTATGGGAAGCAATCCTTAAAGTGGATTCCTTTTTTTGGTTTATTATATATATTAATCGGACATCTCTTAATTTTTTTTTCAAATAAATAAACAAATAAATTACTGAAAAAATAGGACATATTTTTTATTGTTACTTGGAGCATCCAGCCAGGTAACTCCTCTTCGCCTGAGGCTAAGTCCCAGGCTACCAACAGATAATTGTTGGGGTGGAGGGAAGCGAAAAACATGGTCTGGGTGTGCTTTCAGTCCCGAGTCTGCAGAAAACTGCAGTCTGTTTTGTGCTGTTCCGTGAGCATATTGGCATAGAAAGGGTTAACTGAAGGGTGCCAGTCCAGAGTTTTCATTTCTAAAATATTGTTCTGGAGTGTCTCTAACACATCCCCCTGTTTTTTGTGGCACTGGCCTTTCTTTAGTGCCCGTTCCGGGCTGTTTTGTGCTGTTCCGGGAGCTTTTTGGCATGGAATGGGTTAATGATCCTCTGGGCATTCTATTTTGCCCTAAAAAGTGCAGCAAGGAATGGGGCCTGATACAGATTCAACCTACATCAAATACTTAACTCCTCCCTTCTGACAAAGGGAGCTTTGACTCTTGCACATGGAAATCTAGTTGGTCTCTAATGTGCAACTAGACTAAAATCTTGCTCCTCATCAGTTTCACTGGAAATACAGTTGACTGGAAATACATCCTCACCTGCTGTTAGATCCTCCAGTGTGGACCTACTATCAGACACATACTCATGGTGCAGGAGGGAAAGCGAGTCAACCCTAGGGGGTTCTTAGAGAGCCAAGTTATAAGTCGGAAGATTATAACATGGACCTATATCTTATATAAAGTGCTTCCAAGACTGCAAATTGAAAGGGAAGAACACAATGGAGGAAGAGGAGAAAGGAGGCTTCTGAATCCTTCCATATCATTTAATTTCTTGCTTAAAATGACCCCCACCAAGATATTTTTATTGCTATTGTGGAACATGTGTGAAGTTTTCCACAGTAAGATTAAAAGTAACTTGGTGTGGAGTGATTTTTTGGTGGCTGGTGGGTGGGAAAACAATAGCTAAGAAATTCCTCTCTTCTCCCCATGCCACGTGTTAGCTTTCCCCTTCAAATTATAGCTGAAGTGGCTTCCTTACATAACTAAACAGCCTCTAAATAGAATAGTAAAATGTTCAAATTAACAAATGAATCACCCCCACTGAAAAGTGCTCTGGTTTGAAGTGACGTGAAAGCCTCCAATAGACTTGGCTTGAAAGTGAAAATACTTTGCATAATTGTATTTAGGAGTTCGAGTAACCCTAACAAATACTGAAATATGATTTTCGCACTGTTTCTATGTATAAATAGATGGACCAACACCTATTATCTCCATTTTACAGGAAGGTGGACCAAATAGTGAAAACATAAATTATGGAGAGAAATTTTAAATGATATTTGTTGTGCAAAAATATCACACTTTTGGCTTTGGAGTTTTACACCACTTTGAAATTGGGGATTGAAATGATCCCCAACAAAACCACTGTTTGCAACCTGAATTGTTATGCAGTAGATAAAGGTAAAGGTAGTCCCCTGTGCAAGCACTGAGTCATTACTGACCCATGGGGGGATGTTGCATCGCGACATTTTCTTGGCAGACTTTTTACAGGGTGGTTTGCCATTGCCTTTCCCAGTCATCTACACTTTACCCCCAGGAAACTGGGTACTCATCTTACTGACCTTGGAAGGATGGAAGGCTGAGTCAACTTTGAGCCGGCTACCTGAACCCAGGTTCTGCTGGGATCGAACTCAAGTTGTGAGCAGAGCTTGGACTGCAGTACTGCAGCTTACCACTCTGAGCCACAAGGCTCTGTATGCAGTAGGAGCAGGTAAAAGCCCTGTGTTTGAGCTCTCTCAAAGTTTCCCGGATGTCCATAGCCACATAGAGAAGCTCAACTTGAACTGTATTGCAGTTTTGGAAAATGGGGCCATTCTAGCTCCCTGCAGTCTTGGGCATGTTTGTAGACATCCTCTGAACCCCTTCACTTTTACCAGACTTGAAGGAGCCATTCAGGCTGGAACTTTAGATGACCCCCTCCTAACCATCTGTCCACTGAGCTGATTTGTTTCCCTTTGCTGTGTTGTATCTAAGCTTCCCTTCTGCCTCATAGCTACATTGAAAAATTGAACTGTATCACAATTTTGGAAAATGGGGTCACTCTTGCCCCCTGCAAGACAAGCCTGGGCATGTTTACAGGCATCGTATGAACCTCTTTACATTTTCCAGACTTGAAGGAGGCATTCAGGCTGGAACTTTAGATAACCCATAGCCATCTGTTCACTGAGCTGATGGTTTCCCTTTGTTATTCAGGAAGAGCTCTTAATTGTAAGGCTCCAACAGGTGCAGCCTGTGGGCAGGTTACAAGAATGCTAGCAGAAAGAATGCAGATATTTTCTTTTATTTTTGTTAACCCTTTAACTAGCATGAATGGAATGCCCCTTTCCATTGCAAGAGTCTGTTATGTGCCTATTTTTTCCTGGTCCCCAAGAATAACTTTCTTCAGCAATGCAGGGCAAAGAAGAGTAAAATTTTGAATTGGAGTCAAAATACCCGTCAATGAAAACATTAAATCCTCACAGAAATGTAATGGGCTAAAATTGACCCCACCACTTTTAAAGCACAAGACACAGTTTATTTTAAAGAAAGCAATAATTTTTAACTGTTATAATACTGAAACTGCCACCCTGTATGTGTTTCCTGCTGCTGCCACCAGGTGTGAATCACACATGGTAGCAAATGCAGGCAACAGATTGCTTTCTTTAAAATAAACTGTTCCTTGTGCTTTAAAAGTGGTAGGGGTCAATTTTACCCCATTTACATGTCTGTGAGGATTTAATGTTTTCAATGAAGGGTATTTTTTACTCCAATTACAAGTTTTATTATTCTTTGTCCTGCATTGCTGAAGAAAGTTATTCCTGAGGCCTGAATTTTTTCTTAGTAGCTAATGCCATGATTGAGAATGCTATCAAGTTTTCATTCCTTTTTCTGGAATTTGGGGTCATTTTGACCCCAATTGCAAGCTAGTTTTTTTCCTTGGGAGGATTAATGATCATTTAATGACTCTGTTAGCGGACCTGGAATTCAATATAACATTTGATGAGTGCAAATATATAATTGCTGGAATTAAACATCGCTTATATTTAATGAATATTGAACAGCAATAACTTTATAGTTACATTGGTAACTTTTTCTGGTCAAATAGCTTATTGGTTTTAAGACATAGATGGGATATGGGATTTCTGAGGAAATTTCTCTCATCATCTTGCTGAGTGTCAGCTTCACAAGAGGGAGAAATGTATATAGGAGGATGCCTGACCAAGAGAGCTTAAAAGTGTACCTGAGTGAGGCCTTCCCTTTTCCTGCGCATGAGTAGTATTGAGCACATCTCTTGTTGAGGTCTGTAGCAAATAGATCTATGGTGGGATATTCCCATATTTTACAAGCTGTATAAAGTCCATGTGGACTTCATAGTTCTGGTATTTGGAGCAACTTAGTGCATCTGCAAGAACAATGTTCTTGCCTGTTTTCTGAATGGCAAAGAAAGAGATTCAATGTATTGTCGAAGGCTTTCACGGCCGGAGAACGATGGTTGTTGGGGGTTTTCCGGGCTGTATTGCCGTGGTCTTGGCATTGTAGTTCCTGACGTTTCGCCAGCAGCTGTGGCTGGCATCTTCAGAGGTGTAGCACCAAAAGACAGAGATCTCTCAGTGTCACAGTGTGGAAAAGATGTAGGTCATTTGTATCTACTCAGGAGGGGTGGGGTTGAGCTGAGTCATTCTGTAAGAGTTTCCCAGGGTGTGGAATGCTAATGGAGGGAGGCTTCACTGTATCCTGAGAAGGTTCTTTTGCATATGGATTGGTGCTTGATGTGCTAATCTTCTCTGCAGGGCTATTGTCGGGTGTGGAGTGTTTTGTTGGCCTGGTGTTTTTCAGAACTGGAGCCCATGCTCTGTTCATTCTTAAGGTTTCTTCTTTCCTGTTGAAGTTTTGCTTATGCTTGTGAATTTCAATGGCTTCCCTGTGCAGTCTGACAAAGTAGTTGGAAGTGTTGTCCAGTATTTTGGTGTCCTGGAATAAGATACTGTGCCCTGTTTGAGTTAGGCTATGTTCAGCCACTGCTGATTTTTCAGGCTGTCCAAGTCTGCAGTGTCTTTCATGTTCTTTTATTCTTGTCTGGATGCTACGCTTTGTGGTCCCGATGTAAACTTGTCCACAGCTGCAGGGTATACGGTATACTCCTGCAGAGGTGAGGGGGTCTCTGCTGTCTTTTGCTGATCGTAGCATCTGTTGTATTTTTCGGGTGGGTCTGAATACTGCTTGAAGGTTATGCTTTTTCATAAGCTTTCCCATCTGATCAGTAATTCCTTTGATATATGGCAAAAACACTTTTCCTGTGGGAGACTGTTTTTCTTTGGTTGTTTGATTCATCCTGGGTTTGATTGCTCTTCGGATTTCATTTCTGGAGTAGCCATTTGCCTGAAGTGCGTGGTTTAGATGATTAATTTCCTCATTGAGAAAGCGCGGCTCACATATCCGTCTTGCACGATCCACTAATGTTTTCATTATGCCTCTTTTCTGTCGGGGGTGGTGATTGGAGTTTTTGTGTAAGTACCGATCAGTGTGAGTTGGTTTCCTGTAGACCTTGTGACCTAACTGAAAGTTTGCTTTGCGGATGACCAAGGTATCCAGGAATGAGAGTTTTCCCTCACTTTCTTTCTCCATTGTGAATTGTATGTTCAGGTGGATGTTGTTGAGATGATTCAAAAACTCCATCAATTCTTCCTCCCCATGGCTCCAAATGATGAATGTATCATCCACAAACCGGAACCATACACTGGGTTTGTGGGGTGCTGATTCTAGAGCTGTTTTTTCAAAATGTTCCATGTAGAAGTTTGCTATAACTGGGCTGAGTGGGCTCCCCATGGCCACCCCATCCATCTGTTCATAGAATTCGTTGTCCCATTGGAAGTAACTGGTTGTCAGACAATGATGGAATAAGGCTGTTACATCCTCTGGGAAAATCTGATTAATCAGTGCAATAGTGTCTTTTACTGGAACCTTGGTAAACAGGGATACAACATCAAAACTGACAAGTATGTCTTGTGGATTGAGTTTCAGAGAACTGATTTTGTTGATGAAATCTGCTGAATCTTTGATGTAAGACGAGGTTTTCCCGATGTGGTCCTGCAGGAGATCTGCCAGATGTCTAGCTAATTCATATGTCGGTGAACCAATGGCACTCACAATGGGTCGGAGTGGGACTGAATCTTTATGTATTTTGGGGAGTCCATATAGTCTAGGTGGCTGTGCTTCTGTCTTGCATAGTTTGCTGTGCGTGTCGGGATGTAGTGAGGAATTCTTGATCAGCGCATTTGTTAGCCTGGTGATTTTGCAAGTGGGATCTCGTTTTAGTTTTTTGTAGGTGGAGGGGTCCAGGAGTTCCTTAATCTTCTTTTTGTATTCCTCCGTTTTCATGATCACTGTAGCATTGCCTTTATCAGCTGGTAGAATGATGATGTCTGGATCTGCATTGAGGGTCTTGATGGCATTTCTCTCCTTGCGTGTTATATTGCTGGTGGAAAGCTTTGCCTTTCGTAGAATCCTGGCTGTCTCTCCTCTTATTTCCTCAGCTTCCTCTTCAGGTAGATGACGGATGGCAGCTTCTACATTTGCAATGATGTCTTCCACAGGAATTCTGGTGGGGGTGACTGCAAAGTTTCCTCCCTTTGCCAAGATGGAGGTTTCTTCTGGTGAGAGTTGACGGTCTGTCAGATTGATGACAATGCGTGCATTGTCGAGCATTGGGCTTGTCTGTCTTTTTTCCTGTAGTTTGTTAAACTTCTGCTTCTGTCTGGATGTGTGGTTGGTAAACACTTGTTCCATCTTCCTGTAGGTGAGATTATCGACCTTGTCCCAATCCTGACTTCTCATTTTATGGCTGGTGTTGGAACTACGTCAGGAACTACAATGCCAAGACCACGGCAATACAGCCCGGAAAACCCCCAACAACCATCGTTCTCCGGCCGTGAAAGCCTTCGACAATACATCGAACACCTCTACGGGGAGGAAACATTCCAACAGACCCGAAGATTGGAAACACTTCGGAACAAGAAAGCACATCTACTCTGTTCTTTGACCTTTCTTCTACGCTGCAGGGACACAAGAACCATTCCATCTTTTCTCACAACTAAAAGAATCTTCAAAACCACACAGGCGAACCGCATTTATGACCGTCTAGAACAGGCCCTCTTACGTGAGAGAATCCACACTACCCGCAGAGAACTTGCTGCCACAGACAAGGAGCTATTTTGCTTGCATATCAACACCAGCCATAAAATGAGAAGTCAGGATTGGGACAAGGTCGATAATCTCACCTACAGGAAGATGGAACAAGTGTTTACCAACCACACATCCAGACAGAAGCAGAAGTTTAACAAACTACAGGAAAAAAGACAGACAAGCCCAATGCTCGACAATGCACGCATTGTCATCAATCTGACAGACCGTCAACTCTCACCAGAAGAAACCTCCATCTTGGCAAAGGGAGGAAACTTTGCAGTCACCCCCACCAGAATTCCTGTGGAAGACATCATTGCAAATGTAGAAGCTGCCATCCGTCATCTACCTGAAGAGGAAGCTGAGGAAATAAGAGGAGAGACAGCCAGGATTCTACGAAAGGCAAAGCTTCCCACCAGCAATATAACACGCAAGGAGAGAAATGCCATCAAGACCCTCAATGCAGATCCAGACATCATCATTCTACCAGCTGATAAAGGCAATGCTACAGTGATCATGAAAACGGAGGAATACAAAAAGAAGATTAAGGAACTCCTGGACCCCTCCACCTACAAAAAACTAAAACGAGATCCCACTTGCAAAATCACCAGGCTAACAAATGCGCTGATCAAGAATTCCTCACTACATCCCGACACGCACAGCAAACTATGCAAGACAGAAGCACAGCCACCTAGACTATATGGACTCCCCAAAATACATAAAGATTCAGTCCCACTCCGACCCATTGTGAGTGCCATTGGTTCACCGACATATGAATTAGCTAGACATCTGGCAGATCTCCTGCAGGACCACATCGGGAAAACCTCGTCTTACATCAAAGATTCAGCAGATTTCATCAACAAAATCAGTTCTCTGAAACTCAATCCACAAGACATACTTGTCAGTTTTGATGTTGTATCCCTGTTTACCAAGGTTCCAGTAAAAGACACTATTGCACTGATTAATCAGATTTTCCCAGAGGATGTAACAGCCTTATTCCATCATTGTCTGACAACCAGTTACTTCCAATGGGACAACGAATTCTATGAACAGATGGATGGGGTGGCCATGGGGAGCCCACTCAGCCCAGTTATAGCAAACTTCTACATGGAACATTTTGAAAAAACAGCTCTAGAATCAGCACCCCACAAACCCAGTGTATGGTTCCGGTTTGTGGATGATACATTCATCATTTGGAGCCATGGGGAGGAAGAATTGATGGAGTTTTTGAATCATCTCAACAACATCCACCTGAACATACAATTCACAATGGAGAAAGAAAGTGAGGGAAAACTCTCATTCCTGGATACCTTGGTCATCCGCAAAGCAAACTTTCAGTTAGGTCACAAGGTCTACAGGAAACCAACTCACACTGATCGGTACTTACACAAAAACTCCAATCACCACCCCCGACAGAAAAGAGGCATAATGAAAACATTAGTGGATCGTGCAAGACGGATATGTGAGCCGCGCTTTCTCAATGAGGAAATTAATCATCTAAACCACGCACTTCAGGCAAATGGCTACTCCAGAAATGAAATCCGAAGAGCAATCAAACCCAGGATGAATCAAACAACCAAAGAAAAACAGTCTCCCACAGGAAAAGTGTTTTTGCCATATATCAAAGGAATTACTGATCAGATGGGAAAGCTTATGAAAAAGCATAACCTTCAAGCAGTATTCAGACCCACCCGAAAAATACAACAGATGCTACGATCAGCAAAAGACAGCAGAGACCCCCTCACCTCTGCAGGAGTATACCGTATACCCTGCAGCTGTGGACAAGTTTACATCGGGACCACAAAGCGTAGCATCCAGACAAGAATAAAAGAACATGAAAGACACTGCAGACTTGGACAGCCTGAAAAATCAGCAGTGGCTGAACATAGCCTAACTCAAACAGGGCACAGTATCTTATTCCAGGACACCAAAATACTGGACAACACTTCCAACTACTTTGTCAGACTGCACAGGGAAGCCATTGAAATTCACAAGCATAAGCAAAACTTCAACAGGAAAGAAGAAACCTTAAGAATGAACAGAGCATGGGCTCCAGTTCTGAAAAACACCAGGCCAACAAAACACTCCACACCCGACAATAGCCCTGCAGAGAAGATTAGCACATCAAGCACCAATCCATATGCAAAAGAACCTTCTCAGGATACAGTGAAGCCTCCCTCCATTAGCATTCCACACCCTGGGAAACTCTTACAGAATGACTCAGCTCAACCCCACCCCTCCTGAGTAGATACAAATGACCTACATCTTTTCCACACTGTGACACTGAGAGATCTCTGTCTTTTGGTGCTACACCTCTGAAGATGCCAGCCACAGCTGCTGGCGAAACGTCAGGAACTACAATGCCAAGACCACGGCAATACAGCCCGGAAAACCCCCAACAACCATCAAAGAGATTCAATGTTGGATAGGCCATTCCTGTATCAGCGAGAATTCCTGGAAGAGAGCCAGGGAAGCTGTCTGTTCAAGTAATGCATGGCAGTCTAATTGTTTGTGCATATCTGAACATTTTTGCCTTCCACTAGGCAAACCAGAGCCTTCAGAGCATACCACCCTGAACGCAAGGAGGCTGCTAGGGGAGAAGTTGTCATTGCAAGACCTGTTGGTGTGCGGCATCCCTCAGGGGGCGATACTCTCCCTGATGTTGTTCAACAGTTATACATGTCCCCTTGCCCAGCTGGTACAAAGTTTCGGACTGGGCTATCACAAGTATGCGGATGACACCTAGTTGTATCTGTTGATGGGTGGCTGGCCTGCCTCTGCCCCAGACGTTTTAGCTAGAGCCTTGGCGACTGTGTCTGGATGGTTGAAGCAGAGTTGACTGAAATTGAATCCCACAAAGACAGAGGTCCTGTATCTGGGCCATGGATCGTTGGGCGCCCCTTATGCTTGCTCCTAAGGTTAGGAGTCTGGGGATGATTCTGAATGCCTCCTTATCAAAGGAGGCTCAGATCAGAGTGGTTTACAGGTCTGCCTTTTTCCATCTGCAACAGGCCAGGCAGCTTGCCCCTTACCTTTCCACTCATGACCTAAAAACAGTGATAAAAGGGTCAAAGATAAAGCAGTTTGGTAATGGAACTAAAAGTATTAAAATACATGCTGTTAGATACTGGCTAAAATTATTAACTGTTCCTCCCTCCACTTACTTTCTGGGATATTATCTACCACACTGTTCTAAAAATTGTGAAATTCTTTTAAAAGAAGAGGCCATAATATACAAGAATTTACTTTATTTCCTTTTTAAATATACATATACAAGATTTTTAAAGGACCAGAACATTACATAAGACTCAAATTTACATTTTTGCAATTAAAGGATATCAATATGAATGTATGTAAATAAATTCTGTTCTTCCTTATAATTCAAATTAGTGGCTTCACCACTGTGTGTTTATTAAATGCAGATTATACTCACAGTGAACCAAACTGCATAGTAATTAATTGAAATGAAAAATGACCATCCTTATCCAGTGCGCAGACCTCAAGCTAGCCAAGTCCAAACATGTAAAATGTGAAGCCAGGGTGTTTTTTTTTTTTTTGCCTCCACTTTCCTCAAAGAAGAAGAATTCTGATGTAATTTGAACAAGAATCTGACCAGTACAATGATACTGCTGGGAGCTGTATGCTCATGGAAGTAGGCTTTTTGATGCAAATCCTTAGTTGGCTAGGAAATTGCAAGCTGCATGTATAACTCTTCAGCTTGACCTGGCAGCTGGAGCTGCATGCATCCCTTAAAAGAAAAGCAAAATCTCACCAATTACAGTGAGGATTGCTTTCGCCCAACAGCCAACCGGTGTGGTTCTTGTTTCTTTTAAAGGGCAGCGTACACTCAGCCTCAGTTGCTATGCTCACACTGCTGAACTGGGGGCCACTGTTTCCATGTCAGTAACTGGTAACATTCAGATAGAGGTGAACTCAGTGCTAGTCTTACTGGGTGAAATCCAGCCAGTGTTAAGCATGTTATAGTACAATCTCAGCAAAAGAGTTAGTTACGCTAGTTGGATCACGCCCGTTGTTTTCAAGAAGCAATCCATGATTTGACTGTTAAGGACACTGCAGTGAAAGTAGCACCTATCTCCTGTATTAAACCTCCTCCTACTTAATTACCACAATGATACTACCCTGCTGCTCTCTAGGACAGTTATTTCATTTATTGGAACTGTCTTCACACACACACACACACAAATGATGCAGGATGTTATGTATGACCCTCCTGAATTGATGCAGGAGTGCATGTGGGAACATGACAAATCTATTGCACTTGCACAAATTCAGGTGTACAGTGTGAGTGAACGTATGCCTAAGCAAAAAATGTGAATAACTTGAACAGGTTATATGATACCCTTGCCAAATGAACATTGTTTATGTTTTGTGTATGTACTGGGGGAATTCTTCATGTATGCCTCAACAATCATTGGGAAGGGGGGAAGGATCAGCTTTAAACCTCTGTTTAGAAGTCATTTGCAGAGGGATTTACTATCTTTTTAAAGCAGGCACACTAAGGAAAATCAAGAAATCTTCATGGCAGTATTCTATGGAAGCTTGTTTGCGCTGCACAGAGAAGCTTAAATGGAAAAATAAGCAAAGGTTTTACTTTACTGAAGTGAAGGATTATTGGACTGTGTGAAATCATGTGCCTTCTGATCTTGCTGTCTGTCACAATGTTCCTTTCTGTGTGGTTTTTTTTTTGTTACTAGAAATTAGTTATTTTCACCCAAGTTCATGTCTCTTAACCATCTATACACACACGTTTCACTGTATCATCTGGGTAGTTTAACCTTTAAGACAGGATTCATTCACTGGAAGGTGAATGTTATAAAAGGTACATTTATGGCAAGTTTTAGCTCTTATCACAACCTCCCTCCAACATAATTATGGCTATAATATGGAGTGAAAAGTGGATCTGAAGTATTTTAGTGCCACTGATGTAAAAAAAGAAAATGCAATTATGTCTTCAGCAACTGAAAACAGGTTGTGGACCCAGCATAATAGCACCAGACAATGTGCAGTTTACTGAAGTCTCCACAGAACTGGACCATAAAATTCAGGGAAACCTACATATACTAATGTCCATCTTTTATTTAATTATTTTTAATATCCATTGTCTTCTAATTGGTATGCTGACAGGAAAAGAGGTGCGTATTTAAATGGCTTGTTTCATTGCAGTCTGTGGGAATGTAGTAGTCCACGGGATAAGTAAGACCTACATTACTGTAGATAATATTTTACTACCACAGCCAAAGTTAGCAGGTGGTTAAAAACTTTTAGACTATTGTGATTACAGAGGCACAAAATATTAGTGTGACTATATTATATACACAGTGATCGTTTAGCTATGCCAAAAGCAAAGCATTGCATTTCCGATTCAAGGCCAGCTGAAAATTTTACTTTTCCACTAATTTAGAATAAACTGGCACTCACATTTAACTTTTTCAAATGCTTCTCATTAAATTGCACAGCGCATCCTGTGTAGTGTGCACTTCTCATTGTACTACTTCGTAGTCAGAGTACAGCTACAGTTTACAAGGTGTCTGGAAACATTTCTCCTCCAAGGAGCAAGTTGCAGACAGAGCAATCACAGACTTTTTAAGTGCTGCTAAGCTGAAGGAGGAAACCAGATATGAAGAATGAAGACATCAAATTAGTCCAAGTATATTGTTCTTGTATCTAGATGAAGAGGCCCTTTAAAGGGTCATTTTCAACCGCTGTTTACACACACAAAGGGAAAACTTGCTGCTTCTTTATTGGGATTAAAATCACATTTAAGTATGACAAAAGGTGGTCTGGGGTATCTAAATTATACAAAGTGCAGAATCAGGTGGAAAAGAAACTTCAGCAAAATGTCCATATCTACTGAACCCAGCCATTTCGGGGTGGCAGTTGTTCTGGCAGTTGTTCAACAATCAAATCTGGAAAGTTGTGTGCATGTATGCTTTTCGCACCAGATTAAACCTGCTTAAAATCAGTTAGTTTTAAATACACGAGTGTGGACTGGATTTTTCTCCTTAAAGCAAACATCTTGTTCAGAGACTTAGTGATCCAATCTAGGAGGAACTGCCACTCAGAGCAGCTGCCAGTTGAATCCAAAGAAGATTTGATTCGTTTCTTGGTTTCGAGCAATCTCCTCTATGATGCAGTGCTGCTGCCAAAGCAAGTGGAGTTTCCAGTACCGTTCATGACACAATTGCAGAGGGTTGCCTCTTCTTCAAAAGAAAAACAAGAATATACACATTAGATGTGAGAAACCATGATAAATCTTCCGTTTCAATCCACTTTAACTTTTACTCAGGTAGGGCACGTACCAGGACAATTCAAGTAAACATTAATTTGCAGAGAAGTTTCATATAAATATTAAGTGACAGAATGGCTAGTTAGCAGCCTCATCACAGAATCTTTACTGGCAACAAATGCCTCCTCCTGTATGAAAAGCAAGTATTAAGTTCCTGGAACTGTGCTGGCGAACACATCTTTCTGATGGAAATGAATCAAGATAGTAGTCTAAAATTCACAAAGAAGAGTATTTAGCAGGTTTGTTCAGCATTATAAAACAGCAATACAAAAATAGAAAAACATGGGAGATAAAAAAAAATCAATGTGGTACAGTCAGTGTCAGACTAGCACCAATCCCTATGCTGCCTTGGAAGAACTGCTTGGACCTGTTTCTCCTTCTCACCTTAACACGTACCTAAATATGGCTATTGTGGGGGGGAAAGGGAGATGAGAACACTGATGTTTTAAGCCACTTTGGGTGCCCATTAGTGAGAAAAGCAGGATATATATCTAAATACACTTTGAAAAGCAAAACATCCACTTACGACAGATTTGGGTCTGTTTCTCCATATTCATCTAGGTATGGTGCAGGATAGAAACAGCCTCTGTTTTTTCCTCCCATTAGCATAAGTTTGCAGTCCTTAATTCTAAAGGAAAGAAAGCTGAATTAAAAACATATGCCGATAGAGTCATGGTTTGCAAATATTCTCAGCACTCAACTTTTAACAAAATATAACCTGCCAATCATTAAACCAAAGAACCAAATCTTGGGTACTATGAAGTCAATCTTTTGAACTCAGCCTGAAAAACACATGTTCAGGACCGAACTGCTTTGAATCCTACAGAAAATAGGCATCTGTTGCTTTAAAGTTTGAAAACAGGTTGAGATCATTTCGGCCTCAAGAACACTAATCATTCCTCTTACCAGATTTAAACTGCATGAGTCTTGCCATCAGGCGCCTTAACTCAGCATCTGGTTCATCCTGCAACACCAGTTCTGTTTACCAAAAGTGGCCCACTAGATACCTTGCTTTCCACACCAGCAGGCCAGGTTTCTTACCCATTTAAAGTATGTCGCTTTATATACTGATTGACTGGAAAGAATCTTTATTAAAATGATGACAGAAATAGATTCTGAGGTCTCCCCTCAAGAAAGATCTTGAGGATATCAGACTTTCCCAGCACTCTAATTGTAACATGTTACTGCAAGAAGAATGCAATTCCATAAGCACCAGCAGTTCTGCTTTAAGTTTTGTATGGAATTGGATGGAAAGACAAAAATTACCCTTTTAAGGAAAAAAACTGGGCAACATTTGCTACACCCCATCTGAAAAAGCACATATTCCCTTGTGAAAATGGGTTTACTTTGGCACATGAGCTTTATATTCTAGTCAGTCACCTACTTCAGAAAGATGCCCACTCCAGCTCCACAATGAGCAGCATGGGATGTGCAGGGTCCAAACTCTTCCCCATTTACCATCTCTTGACAACAGGAAGTTAGAGAACACAGCATGGCCCCACAGAACAAACACAACACTGGGTACTTGGCCTCATCGTAGGAGGATTGAGGGCATCTGAAAAGATAAAGGTAACTAAAGACTACAGCCTGAAAGCAACGTGGAGTTCAGAAACACTACAGGAAGCACACCGTTAGCCAAGAGGATCTGCAACCAGAAACCTCCACTACTAAACTTTGATGACTAGTAGGAATCAGATGGAAGAACTCCTTCATAAGGGATACACATTCACTCTCCCATATGTAGAAAAGATGGAAAAACCAGCTAAACTAATATTACACTAAAATCAAAAAGTAAATTTAAATATAATCACTCCTCAAAGTTATTTCCTATAAGTTTCAAGCACAGATCTGTATATGGGAGACATGGCTTCCAATCCACGATCAACCACAGACTTTGTACTCAGTCTTGAATGTTTGATTCTTGATTGACAACATATATTTTGAAAACTAAGAATTGGAAACACTGATCACCTACTTCAGCAATTTTGTGCAGATCAGGATGAACAACAAAGTACTTTGAAATTTTGCATATTAAGCCATAGTGATGATGTATCATTAAATATGATTTGTCATGCTCCAATAGCATTAATATTAGTGTATACTAATACATAAATTTGGGGTTACAGTCTGTTTTTATATTCTACACAAGAGTAGTCTAATTAGTTGTTTATTAGTTGTTTTTGAAAAGAAAAATAATCACACATCCTGAACCATACTCACAGGAGCCACCTCTAATCCACACCAAATCATTACTTGTCTTACTAGAATATTCTACTATCTGTTTGTTCATGATGAGGAATAAAGTCCTTGGACTCCCCACCCCACCTCACCCCCAACACCCACGCTTTGTGTGGATACTGAACACTAACTGATTTGGGGGGGAAATGAAGTTTTGTTGCAACGTTAAAACTGGGCAAATCACCCGATCTTGATATCACCGCAAACTGTACTTTGCACCAAACCAAGTAGCCTTCAATCTCTGTACTGCACATGAAGAAAGAAGGAGCAAGAAACTATACAAGCCCAAGAAATTTCTGGCTCATTCACATGAATTTTCTTCATGATGTCTGAACGCAATCACACAAAGCAACTCTGCCAGCACCCCAAATCCATTTTAAAATACTTCCATCTTCCTAATTATATAGTCAGGAGAAAGAGCAGTGGATCACCCTTTACTGTCTTTACTGAAATTTTCCAAATACTAGCCAGCTTTTATCATAAAGATAACCATTGTTTATTTCATGTATTTATATGTTACACTTACAAAAATTTGCCTGAGATGGTTTCCAGTAAAAAATTGAAATGCAATAAAAGCAAATTAACACAATATGCAACAGCGAACAGCATAAAATATGCATAAAAGCAGCACAAAGGCAAAATGCTATATAAAAGAATTCATCAACATAAAAGCAATAAAATCACTATGAAAAGATGCAGCTTTATATTTTTCTATTGATCTAGTCTTGTGACAACTGTAAGTTTGGCAGATATGTGTAAAGATAATCAACTTTCTAAAGTGAGTTGAACTGCTACTCCTGTTGTTGTACTTAATTTATAGATTGCCCTCAAACACTAAAGCGAAATTTTGTTATTCTTTCAAGCCTGTGTAAACTCCTGATTGTTTGGAGCCAGATACTTGCATTTTTAAACTTTTACTGCTGGTTTGTTAAGAAGCCTTCCTTTGTTCCCTAACACCTTTCTAGTTCTGTCCAATGATCAACACAGTTCTTCCCTATATTGACCTTTCAAGCTCAGGATTCTCCTTAGATTTTTTAGAACTATCTAAAAGCTTGGTCCAAAATACAATGGTCAGACAGACTATTATCAGGGCCTGGGCACATGGATTGTGTCATCCCTATGTTGAAACATCTGCACTAGCAGCCCATCTGTTTCTGGGCACAATGCAAAGAGCAGGTTCTTACTTTCAAGGCACTAAATGGCTTGGGCTCGGGTATGTGAAGACCTGCTTTTTTTCTATTGTTCAGCCTGCTAGTTAAGATCATCTTCCTGCTGTTTGTGCTTCCACTTGCAGATGTGAGGTTGGTGAGAGTCAAGAGACAGGGCCTTTTCTGTGGTGCTACCTTGCTTTTGGAATGTTCTCCTCCTTGAGGCTCCTTTGGTATGTACTTTAAGATACCCTTTTAGACACTAGGCCAAAATATTTATTTTTATTTTGGCTATGAGCTCATATTCCATCTCATTAATTGTCAACTTCTAGCACAAGGACTGTTATAAATATTACTTTAGGCTACTGAATGCTTTATGTTGCTTTTAATGCCCCTGTCTAGTTTTTATGGCTTGATAATTGATAATTCTTGTGCTGTTATGATTTTTGTGAGTCAGCTTAAGCAGATATCTGGAAAATGATGTATATATTTTCCATATATACTACCTTTCAGGACAACATAATGGCCACTCAGAGTGGTTTACAAAGTATGTTATTACTTTGGTGTAGTGGTTAAGAGCAGCGGGACTCTAACCTGGAGAACTGGGTTTAGAGTTCTGTTGCTCTTAACCACTACACAAAACTGGCTCTTATACCTATGCTAGATGGAAAACCTGATCCTGGAATGTTAATTTAACATATTTTTGCAGTACTATTTCTTGCATAATTGGTAAAATAATACTCTGTTCATAACTTTTCCTTAGTTACAATTATACCTTATCTATGTTATGCTAAATTCAGTAATATAAAGAAGAAAATCTGTAAATATGTTAAAAAGACCTCTGGTTCTCACCTGAACTGAGAGCTTCTATTCAAAAGGCAGCTGTAGTCTTCTGGGAGCTCAATTAATTTATTTCTTTTCCTTGGATATCTAGTTCATTCATGTATGAAGAAACATTATAATCCAGGATACAGTTAAACATCAAAACAACAAAAACAGCACTACTGTTTGCTTGAACTTTATATCATTTTTTTTTGTTCAAGATGAAAATATTTGAGGCAGTGGGAGATTCTAAGACAAAACAGCTATGATTCCTGTACGTAGGGCTCAATTTAGATGAAACAAACAGTCCATATACTGGTAACAACAAGCTTCTGAAAGCCTTAGCCTGCATGCCCACACTCTTTCTGCACAATGGAAACTGAAGACTTCCTTGTACCTAAGAAACCACAATTTATTGTGGTGTCTGAGAATTAAACCATGGTTTGAAATCTTGATTTGCAAGCACAAGAATAAGCTACAGTTTGTTGCTTGGCCCAATTCAGATGTCACAACAAACTGTGTGGATACTGAACACTAACTGATTTGGGGAAAAAATGAAGTTTTGTTGCTACGTTAAAACTGGGCACCCACAAGGGAAAGAGGAAGCAGGTAAGTCCAAGGACTTCAGAAGCTTGTTCTCATAACAAACCACAGTTTTCTTATTGCACCTGAATGAAGCCTAGGAGTTTGCAAGTGAGACCTATACATCAGATTAATGTTTATAAAATCAACTGAAAAAAATAACAGTGATTTCTCTTTATAAAAAATGACCACAATCCAGAGAATCACAAGACTAGTTTCATGTTCACTGTAAAGCTTGCGTTTTGTGGCTTTCAAAAGACATCTTTGTTTGCTGCAAAGCAAATTGTTTTGAAATTCTGAGAAGTCTCAAAAGCAGATTTTAAAAAGCATTGTGTACTGCTATTTCAAGAAAAAAGCCTGGCTGGAGATGCTGAGGCCTTCTATCTATATAAAGTATGCTTCAGAATTTTAGGGTAACAGATATATAAACAGGGCATTGTCACATCTCAACTAACAGGAGGGATGATTTTCAAACATATTGCTGGCTAGGAATAGACAACCCACTTTTGAGACTCAGGGTAAATATATATATATAAATACATGTATCTAAAATTGTGTGTGTGTATGCACATATACAGATGTTGGTGTGTGTGTGTATCTAAAATTGTAACAAATATGCAGAGGGGATACCGACTAATTATTGCAAGTTAAGCAATATTTAGGGACTTACATTATTTTCTGTCTGCACTAGTCACAAACCCCATAATTAATTCAAACTGAAGCACATATGGGATGGCTCAGTACTCCAATCTGCTGAACATTGGTAAAATGGACTATTGCCCTGGCATGGGGCCAACAGAAAAAAGAACGTGATGCAACAAAAGCGATGGTAAAAGAACAACATTTGACATTTTATCATTAGTAAAAAAGTGCTGTAACTGCACTTAAAATGTATTCACATTTGTTGAAAGGCATAAAACATACTCTAGATCTGGATATTCAGGTCTCTTCAACCAAAACAAATGCTGCTACAGAATAAAAAGGAACTAACCTTAATGTAATACGTGTCCCTTTTAGAAAGCTTAGTACAACAGGATCTGCACACCACCTGCGAGAATTTTTTTTTATCAGAACAGTAATATTTATAGGACAGCTGTCTATTGCTAGTTTAAAAAATGACAATTAAGTGGGACATTTCCTCTAACTGATAGTTACAATAATTCCCTATTTTATTAAAGTAGGGAACTAGCATTTGAGTGTGCTGGGGGACAAAACAGGGAAAAGGATAAAAACGGGTCTTTAGGTTGTAGGGACCCTTCTATATACACAGTTAAATATTTACTTTTCAATACATGCACTACCTCCATGCTGCCAAATATGGGTACCAGAATGTGTGTACAGAAATCAAGGCAGCAATGCATGTTCACGTCTTGAAGTGAATCCAAGACAAACCTGTACAACAGCTTCCATAACCAAATGCAGGGAGCAAGTTCACATCTCAGTCCTTCAACCCTCAAAGCCACTATAGGGGTAGCACAGCAACTGTTGCATGTCCTTTGCTTGAGCAAGGAAATATTTGGCTCTAGTTGAGAAGCTGCTAGACATTCTCCCTCTGCAATTTCTCTGCTCAATCAAGACATGACCTGGCTGGAACAGACTGGTTGCAGCAGAGGGTGTTCCTGCACCCAACTCCAATAATGGGAGACCTACTGTAGCCCCTATGCTCAAACTACTTCATGTTGAATGTCCATTATGAAGGCAAGAAACTTTTGTAATTCTTCCATGGTTACTTGCTCTTACAAAAATTTATAAATGCTGCTCTCTCCTTGTCCAGTTATGTTCCTCACATGGCTCATTAGCTCAGGGAGATACTTTCTCAACAGGATCTTAGGAAGGATTTCTACCCCTCCTCCCCAATAATTCTTCAGATTTGATCCAATAGGTTTGTCTTCCCCAGAGCTGTATTAGAGGGATGTGGCTCCCTCCAAGGTATTTTGGACTCCTCCTTGAATCCCTCCTCTAAAAAATAAACCAGTCTCTAGTCTTTTACTAGCAATGACGTTGCTTCCTGTTCAGTGAATGCAAAGGCACTGGGACAACTGAAAAGTGCTAAATTACCTTTTATTTTATATTTACTACAATCATATAATTTTAAACATTTTAATTTATATTTAGATTCTGGCTGTTCAATGTCTCACACCCCTTTACTCTCTACACCCTTACAATCAAGACAAAAATTCTGGCTACCAGCCTGGCCAGTTCTTGGCTCACTTGTCCAAATCTTCTACAGTGATTGATTATCCCTTTTGTTGGGATAATCTTATGCTAAGAGAATGTACTTAAAAAGCAGAATCCATTCTCTGATCAGTACTTAACTCATACCTTTGGAGCAGGGGTTCTACTATATTCCAATATTCTTGAAAAAGCAAGAACAAATTGGTGGGTAGAGACAAATATCCACAAAGTGCTTTGAACTGACTTTCCTCAGAAACTGAAAAGGAAGGAGAATATGCTGAACACACAGCTGATTGCGGACATTTAAAAACAGACTTCTACATTTTAAAAAAAATTCCTTGCAGAATCAGAAAGAAAAAGTGCATTTCAGATAGAATAGTTTTAAAAAGTTTGAGTAGGAGCAATGGCAATGGCTGAATCCAGATGGTCCCCTATTACTATTCTGGGTAAGAAATTCTGAAGATTCAAAACAAAACTTGTCTTGTAGAGGGTAATATGTTGGGGATGTCACATTGAAGGCTACCAGTTTACTTACTGAAAAAGTCAAAATGATTGTTATTCTGAACATCCAAGCTAAAATCCTCTTGTGTGTGTTAAAAACGACAAGAGCCAACTCCTTTGTGGGAAGATGCATGTGTCAAATGGGGGAGGCATTCAGATAAACCTTTTTTGGTGTGAAAGTTCTTAGTGCTGGAGGCGTCTTCTGTTTTGGAACAGCAGGGTTAGATTAAAAGGGTGGGTATAAAGCCTATCAGCAGCATAGGTGAAAAGGCTCAGATCAGTTTGTATTACTGCACAAGACTCTGAGGTTATTTTTTAAATATTTATTTTGTACTTTAGCTACCTCAGTAATTCAACAAGAAAAAAAGGAAACAGTCAGGACCTATATTGCACCTTGTTACTCTAACGAAAAAATGCAGTTAGTAACAAAGCAGTTAAATATCTATCCATGATAGCAGGGATTCGAAAACAGAACTTCCTGGTAACCATTTTGCAGCCAACTGAGGTATTTTCACCTGCCTGTGGCTTTAATCTGAATTTTGTCTGTGGAGAGAAAGGTCACTATACTCTACTACTTACCTAACAAAAGCTCCTCAGGTGGTGGCACTCCCAGCAAGAAATGGAAAAACAAAGCAGCACAACGCAGGTAGGATGCAATTCCCTTCTTAATACAATCCCACAAATACCAGCCAGGAACAGTCGGTCTGTACCAACTGCAATACAGAACAAATATGTGCATTTAATACTTTGCTGGAACTTTCATCAAGGCTTGAAAATATAATATAAAAGATATATTGTGCTTTCATGTTAGGTCAGAAACTTGGCGGGGCCAAAAAACAAAGTATGAGAAATTAAAGCACTTCTCCATAATTGGTATTTTATATGGAGGCTGCCATTAAAAAACATGATGATAGTAGTCATTAAAAACGGTCCTTGCTAACAGATTAACACACTGTACAGCTTGGTGTATATCATGTGCACACAAATTTAGTGAAGAAAAAAATGGGTAAAAACCAATAAAGGTAAAAACCACTACAAGAACTTATTCTGAAGGCATGCAACCTAGATGCACTAGATTTTAAGGTCTAGTTGAACTAATGAAGTGACTTTATAATGAGTCAGACTATTTGTCTATCAAGGTTAGTACCCACAACTAACTGGCAGCCGATCTCTTCACTTCTGCAAAACATGAAAAAACAACTGAATACACTCGTCTATCAAGGTATGCTGCAAAGATGCTACTTACCCATTTGTGTATCTGCAAATTTCTTTACTAAAAGAATCTGCAGCATGTGCTTCTTCACTATCTTCCTGTGACTGATCAGAAGGATATTCAGTGCAAGAATTGGCTAAAACAAAATATATATATATATATATTACTATTTTTCAAGTACTGTACTTCATTTCTACCTGGTCTTTTTGTAAGAAATAACATGTTTAAACCAGTTTTAAATTGAGGACAGGAGCACAGAGGTAGACTATAATTTGAGAGTGCTGTAGCACAGCGGTTAAGTGGTTGGGCTCTGAGTCAGCATTCTGCTTGCTAGAATCTCGCTACTGCCATGAGCTCAGCATTGGGTAAGCCACATCTCAGCCCCAACTGTATTGTGGGGATAACAACACTGACTTTATTCACTGCTTTGAGTGGGCACTAATTTGTCTAGAAGAGCAGTATATAAGCACATTGTTGTTGTTGTATCCCTTTAATGTTGCCTTAAGCCCCAAAAGGTATTCATGGAGAACAAAAGGCAGACAGATTTACTATAGCCAGCTTGGAGTGTGCAGTTTGGTTCTGTATCTGGATTAGAATACCATATTTGGCTGATTTGGTGAAATCTGGGTATTCTGGATCAAAAAGTGAGTACTGAACTAGATTTGATATTCTGAATTTTTTACTGAATTAATTTGGTAAATTTCAGCCATTGTTTCCTATGGGAAAATCAATCTGGGGGTTATCTGGTAGGCTGCGCCGTCATTTTTCAAGCAAACTTCACCAAATTTGCAGGGAATCTACTCCTGACTGTCCTCTAAAGATTCCCCCCACAAGCTTCATGAATACTGGACCCCTGGGGCCAATTTTATGGTGCCCTGAAGAAGGTGAGCCCAGCCACTTCATTGTTAAAGTAAACTATGGTTTTGACCTTTCCAACAATGGCACAACTTTCTTCTGATTTGTGCCACAGGAAGAGTCTGTTGCACCAGACGCAAGTGACACCATTAGTGAAAAAGTTTCATAAAATCCAGCCCAATATTTTGAACAATGTCTGGCTTGCGTTCACCTTTATATGTATGGACAACTCTGTCACTTATCAAAACTATCTGGGGCCTTTGTTTGTTAGATTTAGGAATCTTCTTATTTACTTATACTTTTGGCTAATTCTTGTTTAAACAGTTTTGTTCTTTTTTAGTTGATACTGTTCTGCAGCTGTTTTCTTGTTTTGGCAATTATAATTTTTGGTCTTTCTGTATTGGGTTCCATATGGTGATTTGTATTATGTGTAACCCACTGAGCATATTTTTGTGTGTGGAGTAATCTTACAAAAATAAGTTCAATATAAAAAGCACTCTCTCTGATACACAATATTGAGAAATTGGGATCCAAAGGGGAGTGGGGGAATACTTTGACTTCTTCCTCCTTCCACTATTCCCCTTGCTACCTCACTTGTCCCCATTTTCTTTCTTCTAGCTTGCCCACAAAGAATGATTTTAATCATCTTAAGGCATCCAAGCCTCCTGCTTTTAAAAAAAACGGGGGGTTACACCAAGCTATCTAGACAAAAGCCACTAAAAGGTACAGACAAGGAAGCAAATAGCGCCGTGACATACTAACTACAAAAACCTATTAAATATACAATGAATACAATAAATCAGAAACTTTTTTACAAAATCAGTGTCTGTTAATTAATTTTTGTAAGTTGAACACAATCACTGTCACAAGTTGTACATATCATTGGTAAAGCAAGTACAATCAATCAATAAAAAGAAACAACATGGTCACAAAAGCCACTATTTCAAAGTAGTTATAAACCACAATTAAAGTGCTAAGTGCCAATCAGAATGTAGATGCATACATAACAATAAAGTGATCAGTGCCTATTTTGTATAAAGTGACAATGCCTTATTCCAGAATAAATACCTGAATACAAAAATATGCCATATACACACGGGAAACAATGTCCATAAAGAAACAAAGGGGATATAACAAAAGATTCTGTTGCATGATTGCAGCTCTATGACTGCAACGGGCTCGCTAGCCTTCACATCTCATTTCTGGCTCCCTTCTTCCAGGCAGTTACAGAAAGCAAGAATTATAATATATGGCAGAGAAAACCCCCTGGCATATATCAGACGTTCTTTCCAGGCTTTTTTTGTGTTGGTTTTAGGTTTTTGTAGTTAGTACATCACGGCGCTATTTGCTTCCTTTTCTGTCTCTATACCATGACTCTCTCTGTTTTCTTCAAGCCTATCTAAAAAGTAACCGTACCTGTTGTGGAGGTGAGAATGATCTGTGTAACATGTGCCATGGTAATCAAATGGAAAAGATAGAGATGATTACAGGCAGAGCTCATAGATGAAGGTTGTAGGTCTACAGTATCCTCCCAATACAAAGATGGAAATGATAATATAGCACCAACCTAACAGAGCAAAGGGGACACAAATAACATTGTCAAATAGAAATAATTTAAAAAGGACATTAAGAACTAGTGGCTAAGAGAATGATATATGAATCAGGAAGACTTCTACCTGAATCTTAACTATTATTTATTACATTTATATCATACATTTCTTCCTTCACAGAACTCAAGGTCACATACATAGGATTCCCAAGTGATATTCCATTCAGGAACTAGTTTGACCAAGACCTGATTCACTTCAATGAAGTTGCTATTTCACATACCCTCCGGCCACAATCTGGGGTCATCATAAATTCATTATATGGCAATTCATCTTCTCTCAGCCTCAATCTCACACTAGCAGTATTAGGGTAATAACACTGGCCAACTTTACAAAGGTGTTGCAAAGACTACAACAAGGTAAAGTAGGTGAAGCACATGAAATACTCAGAATTGCTACACAAATGCGAGATGTTACTGTGTTTCATGATGATATAATTCAGAGTAATTGTGTTACTTTGTTCCAGAAAAAAACAAATAGGAATCCAGTGACACTTGAAGATTAACAAAATTTTATTTGTGTGCAAGCTTTCATGGGTAAGAGCTCATTTCTTCAGGTGCAATTTAACAATATGAGCTCTAGTCCACAAAACGTAAACCGAAATAAAATTTCGTTTTTCTTTAAGGAGTCTCTGGAATCCTGATGGTTTTTTACAACAGTACAAAATAGTTTAAAATGCTTCAAAGATACAGGACAGTAAAGAGTACAGTAGCACCTTTAAGACTAACCAACTTTATTGTAGCATAAGCTTTCAAGAGCCACAGCTCTCTTCATCAGATGCATGGAGGGTATGAAGATATCACCTTCCTTTCTAAATGCAAAAACCTGGACATTCTACCCAAGGGCCTGTGCACACAGTGAGAAACTATGCAACACCTTATCCAGGAAATTCTTAATTCACCTCATTGGACTGATGTACAGCTAACAACAAAGGATCAAGCAGGAGATCTCCAAACTAGACTCTTCATAAAAAACAATCCTTCTACACAAACCAGGAGCTGGCAGATTTTTACCAAAACCATAGAAACCATCTACTGCACACTACTTACGCAATTACAGAAGGAGAAGCAGCTTTCAAAACTCCTGCACATAACAGGGAACAAGAACACTTTAGATCCACCTAGCAACATTATCAACCTCTCCAGCCACAAACTGAGCCAAGCAGAGGAATGTGTCCTCTCACATGAACTATCTTTTTGCCCAGCCACACCCACACAAACCATACAGCTCTGTGGAGACCTGGAAGCCTATTTCAGACTCCTAAAACTGAAAGAATTCTTCAACCACTCCGCTGAACAGACACCATCACAGCAGCAATCACCCTCCCAACCAAGCAATACACAGTCATAGTCACAAAGTTCCAGAAACAAAAATTCCACATGGACACCCCCTGAGGGCTGCAACTTCTCACTGGATTTTTACACTGAATGCTTCCATCGATGTACCCGGGCTGAGATAATTGACAAACAAAATCACTTAAAGCAGAATCTCAGCCATGCAGAAAGAGATGCCATAAACAGCCTCAAAAATAATTCAGGCATCATAATCAAGGAAGCTGACAAAGACAGCACAGTCGTAATCATGGATAAACATAACTACATACAGGAAGCAGAGAGACAACTTTCCAATACAACATTCTATAAAACATTACTTTCTGACCCTATGGAGCAATACAGAACTCAATAAAATATTAAAGACACTCCCCATGGACATACAAGAACGTATCCATATGGACACACCCCAGGAACCACGGCCAGGAACATTCTACCTACTACCCCAAATCCACAAACCAGGTAACCCAGGACACCTCATTGTTTCAGGAATTGGCACCATCACAGTAGGAGTCTCAGGATATATGGACTCTATCCTCAGGCCCTATGCCACCAACACACCCAGCTATTTACAGGACAGTACTGACTTTCTCAGGAAAATACAGTCCATTGACAACCTACCGGATGACACCATCCTAACAACTATGGATGTTGAGGCTCTGTACACCAACATCCCACATGCGAATGGACTGCAAGCCATCAGGAATATTATGCCGGACAAAAGCACAGCACACCTCGCCACTGAACTTTGCTACTTCGTGCTTATTCACAATTACTTCAAATTTGGCGACAGCCTATATCTACAGGTTAAAAGCATAGCCATGGGCACTGGTATGGCACCACAATATGCTAACATATTCATGGCAGACTTGGAGCAACGCTTCCTCAGCTCCCATCCACTGAAACCACTCCTGTACGTAAGGTTCTTGGATGACATCTTTATCATTTGGACCCATGGGAAGGAAGCCCTTGAGAGATTTCATCAGGACTTCAACAACTTTCACCCCACCATCAACCTGAGCCTGGACCACTCTACACAACAGGTACACTTCCTGGACACCACTGTACAACTACATAATGGACAGATAAATACGACCTTATACTGGAAATCCACTAACCAATACTCATATCTACATGTCTCCAGTTACCACTCTAAACATACCACTCGGTCGATTGTCTACAGCCAAGCCTTATGTTACAATTGTATCTGCTCTGTTCATTCCCTAACGTGATAAATACCCTCATGTGCCAACAGTGTTCATCTGCTCTGTACATTGGACAAACCAGCCAACCTCTGCGCAAAAGAATAAATGGATTCAAATCTGACATTAAAAATGGCAACATCCAGAAGAAACCAGTGGGAGAACACTTCAATTTACCAGGACATTCCATCAAGGACTTAATAGTCACCATAGTTCAACAGAAACCTTTCAAAAACAAAATCCAAGGGGAAGCTGCTGAATTGGAATTCATATGAAAATTTAACTCAGTCAGACTTGGACTGAATAGAAACTATGAATGGCTGTGCATTATCAACAGTAACTGCCTTCAGGCATTCTATTCATATTCTGCCATGGAGGGGAGGGGTCACACCCTGTTTGGACTGTGCATTCCACCTCTTTCATGACTTCTTGTAACTTATTTACATTTACATGACCCTTACTCCCTGCATCCTCTCCCCCCTACCCTCACCACCTATATATCTCTGGCCAGTTTCTTCATACGATCCATGCATCTGACGAAGAGAGCTGTGGCTCTCGAAAGCTTATGCTACAATAAAGCTGGTTAGTCTTAAAGGTGCTACTGGACTCTTTTCAATTTTGCTACAGACTAACATGGCTAACTCCTCTGGATCAAATATACAGGGTTTATTAATTCCATACAAGCTATTAAATTGATTATCATTTTAAATAATCTAGGAGACTTTAGTCTCAACATCATTCTTACAATGATTATCAAGAAAAGTTTTTGCAGACACACAACTACAAATTAGACTAATCACAGGATTAGCATCTGTGCGCAATAAATCTCAAAACTTAAAAGAATCAGTGTAAAACAAAAGCCAACTACTTACCAAAATATGAAACAGATCTATATCTAGAAGGGATGGAGTATCTTCTATTTTTAAACCAGGCAGAAGAACTACAAGAGCAAGACATATCATTTACAGACACTGCAACTGCCTGACTTCAGTAAAAGTATGACAGAATAAAAAGGAAATTTCTTCTATTTTTTGTCAACCATTTCTCTCTCTCCCATCATGTCCACCATAATGTAATTCTGCCATTGGATGCTAGTTCCCATGGCCAGTCTTAAAGATGTTCAACTTCTACAAAACCTTTAATGAAAATACATTACCTCCTAAGAGACGAACAAGATGCTGCTGGATCACGCTTTGTGGTAATGTACTTCTCTGAGCAGCTGCAAACTGCACTACTGCTTTAAGACCACTGTGCTAGAATTCAAGTAGGGGGGGGGGAGAAGGACTTCATTAAAAATGTGTTTGCAATTCCTTTTTCTTTTTTAAAAAAGTTTGTCTTCTAGCGGCTGAAGACTAACAGTACCTAGAATGTGCATTGGTGACAAGTGGTAAGTAGGGGGAAGGTATAGGGGAAGGCACTTGAATTGCTAATTGTTGGATAACAAAAGCCTAAAAATAAAGCCAACTAAATGTAAGTTAAAAAATGAAACATGCATGTAAGTTAAAAAATGAAACACTCATGACTAGAGGTGTGTACCCAAAATTTAGTAAATCTGATTTAATGGAATCTGAGAAAAAATTGGAATCCCCCAAATTCCAAATTGATTCTTTAATTTGGTTTGGGTATTTCTGAAAAATTCAGCCATTGTTTTCTATGGGAAAATCACTCTGGGAGATATTTGGTGGACTGGAGCAGTCATTTCTCCACCAAACTCCACCAAATTTTCAGGGGACCTACTTCTGACTCTCCTCTAATGGCACCCAAGTTTCCAGAAGACTGAACTCCAAGAGCCACTTCTATGAGCCCCTGAACAAGGTACTCCCCAGCCACTCCATTGCTTCCTATGGGAAAAGAGTCAAAGCTGACTCCCATTGCAGAAACACATTGGGGCAAGGCTGCCACGGCCAAGGCACCCTCCCAAATGCAATCTGAGCTCATCTCAGAGAAAGCTCAATAGAACCAAAGTGAAGCACAGGAATAGAATTTGAAAATTCATAAAAAATCAGGATATCTGAGTTTTGATTTGGAATACCCAGATTTTGCCGAATCAGCCAAAATTTGGTATTTTAATCCAAATACTGAACTGAACTGCACACCCCTACACAGGTCAAATCCCAAAGAAATGTCCCAGGGTGTGGGGGGTTCACTCTCTCTCTCAGATACACACACACCCCAGAACAGCAAACTCTGTTCAGAGTTTAAAAACATTTGTCTTGCCATGTTGGGTGGTAGCTGTAATTGCTGTTTGAGATGCAGAAGCCCAAAACCCTGCTGAATAAATGTAACTAGCTTCCTAGATTGTGGTCAATGTGTTCAATATGAATAAATTCTATTAAGAACAGTGCAGATGACAAGTGCTCCATATGCCAGTGGAAAGAGCAGAACAATGTTGTAAGATAGAAACATTTTTTTTAATATCATCATAGAAAATGTAAGATGTTCATTAAAGATTCTGGAGCACTACCACATACTATGCCTGGAAATATCTGAAGGGAACAGGCGATATCTATCATGGAGAAAGATATGCAACAACAAGGCATAAGAACTGTCATGCTCCAAGGCCCACCTAACTGAATACCTTGAGTTTTCCACATTGTTTCTGGTAGGCTATAGACATAGCCTCCCCACCATTTATCAAATATATAGAGCTTTTAAGCATACTATGCCAATCCCGTATATGAATTTAAGAATGAGGTGTGACATTCTGGAAATCACTCTAGTTATATGTATTAACGCTTTTGTTTTTTTCAAATGTAAAACAACTTTGCAGGAATGTTCTGTGTCTGACATAGTATAGAAAGCTGCCTCTAAAATAATCTGGGAGGCGATTCTCTTGAAGAGCTGCTACTTTATGAGATATTGTTGCAAAAATTAATCAGTAACACTGGACAATTACATTATCCAAACATCCATACCTGTCTATTTTGAAGACATCCAAATAAAGGCTTGCCCTCATCTTCAAGAAGATTTTCTTAAAAGGAAACAAAGAACATTTGTAGTGAGTCAACAAACACAGACAGCTAGCTTACATTTTGGTCTCCCCACACATGGCTGCTGTTTGTGCCAGAAGTCAGCGCTGAGGGTCTAAAAGAAGAAGGCACCACAGTATGGGATGGTGCAGCAATGATGGGGAAAATCAGGTCAAGACACCTCTTACTCCCCTGATACAAGTAGTGAACAGAAGAGGGGGAAGGGCACAATTTTATTAAATTCCCCCCTCATCACTGCCGTGTCCTGCACTGTGCTACAGCTTGTTTGTGAGGCTCTCCTGATCCTCAGGTCATTTTTAGGACACACAGCAGGCTGCTTGGGGAAAAGGGAAGGCAAAGAAAAAAACCCTCCCCAACTTCTTCTGGATCTAACCCATTACTGTCCCTTGTTCTAATTCAAAATCGCATTTTAGTAGATCTAAAACTCTACCAGTGTCAAGTTTAATAAAAACAAAAATTCATTTTGTGAAAAAAACTCAATTTTTGTCTTACCTAAACACTGGATGGTAAAAGCACAAGTGCTCCAAGTCATCATAGGAATGCGGGGATCAGCTTCGTTTGGAGCAGTCTTTAATCCAATTCTGTAAATTGCAGTGGCAAAGAGAACCACCATCTCATTGATACTATTAGAATATTTGACTCTGTGGAAGAAGCAAGGAAAAAGTCTGTGAACCAGTGACAGTAGAGACTTCAGAAGTTCAAGGGATAGATTGAGATTATCTGTATGATCAAGTCACAATCATTTTAATTTAAGAAGTGTTCAACACCTATTTGTCTTTATAAATCAGTAACCCTTTATAACAGGCTTGAACTCCCAGCATGTTTCAGCAAGATGTTTTCGTTTATCACTGTGGACTACTCTCAAATTAAATAATAATTGCAGTAAATTATCAGTTTGATCTGAGTTGTATATCTTAATACAGTGACAGTTAATCAAAAGATAAAATTCAAGTAGGACCTCTTTGCCCTTTCCTAATCATCTTTAAAAAAATCAGAGATTTTTGCCAACACAGTTACCAGAGTGTGCGCGCGCCGTCAAGTTGCCTCTGGCTTATGGCAACCCTATGAATGAAAGACCTTCAGAATGTCTTGTCATTAACAGACTTGCTCAGATCCTGCAAACTGGAGGACTTGGCTTCTTTTACTAAGTCAAGCCATCTCATTTTAGGTCTTCCTCTCTTCCTACTGCCTTACACTTTTCCTAGCATTAGCTAAAATTACAAAACTGAGGCTATTGTACTTTGGTCATATCATGAGAAGGCAGATTCTCTGGAAAAAGTTACCAGAATAAGAGATATAAAAAAGTTACAATATTCCAGATTCATCTAATACAAACAGAAAACTGACTGTTTACACTTACAAAGGCTGAACTCCAAAGCTAAGAATAGAATGGAAGTCTGAGGAAGAATTTTCCATTTCTTTACCACATAGAACGGTTTGCTTTTCTTCTTTTAGAAAAAGAAAAAAATCACAAGTCAAACTGCTATAGATGAACAAATTAAAATAAAAACCATTTATGTAGATTCAATATTACATAGAATTTTCTTAATTATTCCTATACTGGAACCAATTATGAGAAAACAGGGATTAAACACAGCATATGTTTAATCAGACATACAGAAGCAGAAAACCACATCAATATGCCCAGAAACCAGATTGATCTTAGCATTAATAGTTTTCAGCAGAAGTTTTTGAGCTTTTAGCTACAGACACAATTCTAAATCTGTGCTAACGCATGTCCAATGTGGCATAACACATTAAAGAGCACTGCCATGAATTGACAGAAAAAAGAATGAAACAATTATCTAAGTGGACTACAAAAAGAGAAGCAGATTGGGAAATGAAATGGCCCTTGAGCAAGCCAAAGTGAGCAAGCCCTTGCAAGTGCTACAAGCCAGGGCTACAGAGGCCACTCAGCTCAGCAGCACCAGCAACAGGCAGTAGCTTATCCAGTATTTCCCCCTGCAAAATGGCAGGCATGTGGGAGGAGACAATTGGAGACCTGTTGCCAACTACTATTGAGTCATGCCTTCTTAGAGTTGCTGGAGCTTGGCTCTACTGGTCGCTGGCTACTTACTAGTGGTCACCAGGAAATTACCCTGCAAGTTAAATGGCAAGTCTACCCCTGCATAAGAACTCCCCAAAGAGATAATGAAAGTCTATGCCAGACCTCAGTTTCATCAGCCAGCACAACAAACCAAAGCATAACTCAGTCTGGACGGAGGGCAGGATTGCTGGCGAAAACCTAACCGATGGATACCCATATCCTAATCTGAAAGCATGGCTTGAGAATTGTGGTTCTCAAACTGTTGGTTGCAATTGTCTTTTAGGTGGATCATGAGACCAGGAGAGAGGTAAAGGAAAGGGATGAGCTGGCAGTGGCTTTTGGAGACTAGATAGCAGATTCGTGTTCGCCTCTGCATAATTTGTGAAAAGGCCCTGAAAACACACCCTGTTGCACAATAACACTATATTATTTGTAAATACTAAAAAATACAAATAACATAAAAACTTGTTCTGTTTCTGACATGAAATTCTTGCATTTTTACGTTAGGAAGGGGAAAGTACCATAGAATTATTTTGCAAGTGGGTCCTGAAAAGTATAGTAAGTTTAGAAGCAAGTCCTGCTCCAAAAAGCTGGAGAATAACTTTAGAGAATATTTCAAATCTATATAAATAAGCCACACAATTCATCTGTAACTCTTCCTAAAGTGTACCTGTAACATCATTAAAAAATTCATCTGTGTTTAAAGATTCAAACTTTTAAACCAAAGGTAAAGATCTGAATAAAAATCTAACCTTGAAGACTCTTCTTGCTGTAACCAGATATCCTGGCCATAACAATTTCTATCCACTTTGACAAAGACAGAAGCTGAGCCACCATTTCTGCATCTTCACTGGCAACACAAAAGGAAAATAGTAAGTTGAAGAACAAAACCAAAAATCTAACTCCACAGAAGCCAGAGATGCACATACCTTTAAGACCTTAGGTATTAAAAACAACTATTTAGTTCCTGCTCTAGCTATTTAAATATGAAATAATATTTTAAAAGTACTCTGCTCTCCTAACACAGAGAAAGTGAACAAGGACAATGACTGTTGAATAGTAAGTGACATCACACATGCAGACAAGAATGAATTATATACTTGCTCCTTGTATGTGACAAGAAAAACTGCCTTTATACAGGTACAGGTAAAATTAAATGCTGTAACGTACCTATTGATCTTCTGTACCTGCAAAGGAATAATGGGAATCACAGTGTTGCATAGGGATTTGCAGAGTGGGCAGAGATATTCTCCATTTTCTAAGTCAAAAACCTGTTCAACATGAAGACGCTGCCGAGAGTTTAGCTGAATGGCATCAAAGTATCTGCAATATTCAAATGGAAACCAGAAGAAAAACTTTTTCACAACAAAAAAGCCAGAGTTTTTATACCCATTTAACTCTTTTACTATGCTACAATCTCTTGCCATTATTGACTTGGCTTACTATAGTAATTTAATATGCTTAAGAACAGGAAAAAGGGAGGGAAAATGGCCAGCAAGTAACTATTTGAGGCTTTAGACAGTAACTATCATAAAAAGTTACAAAGTTTTGTTAAGGAGCGATATGTTTTTTTGGAAAATAACTGTAAGTGGAGGGCTGTGACAAATGATGGTTGGCCCAGTCCAACAGGCATTACAGAGAGCCGCTGGGGTTGGGGCTGAATTTCAGGGGCTCCAGGCTAAACCTGCAAGTCCTCACAGGAAAATTCCCCAACATAGATGCTTGGGATCACATGGGCTAAGGACTTGTCTCCTTCATTTCTTGATTGTTATCCTTTCCCTCACATTCTGTACAAATGACTGAAGCAAAAATCCATTTCCTTCACTGCATTCCATTGTATGGAATAAGAAAAACAGTTGCAATTAGGAGGAGACACATTTCTCCCCTTCCCATTAAGCAAGTAGGCTATGGGGGGCAGGGAAGGGATTTTCACTTAGGACAGTAAAATTCCTTTGAGTCAGCCATGGCACAGGCTGTTTCTTCTCTTGGCAGGGATATCAGCCAGTAATGTGAAAATCTGCTCTTGTAACAGTGCCTTAGGAAGTATGAATTAATTTTGATTTGCTCATTTGTCACAGGATAGGGTTAACCCATGTAAGTAATGGGGCCTGTTCTGGCATTACATTCCAGGGACTGTCCTCAGCCTAGGATTAGTCCTTGCATCTCATGTATCCCCCATGTCTTCTTGTCCACGAGATGAAAGAATTATCTGGGTCGCACTACATTTATTTGAACAGACACTCCATAACCATCCAATCAGTTGCCAAAATAAACTTTTGGGGGAGGGGGGATGAAAATCAGGTAGCCTAGGAGATTGAGTAGTCAAATAAATGTAGTGTGATATAACAAAAAGATATACAATAATACAGTATGTTGGCTGCATCTTCTCTCTACAGGAATGGAGAGAGGTATAGGTGACCATTACTGAACAAGCTCAAGGTAATTTAAAACAGATTCTAAGCAGTCATGCAAGTCAACAAATATAAAAATATGCACGCTCATCTAAGGCAAAAACACTACACTAGAAAACTGTGACTACATATTTGCGTATTTCAATGACAGATTACAGTTTTATTATGAAAACCAGCAATTTTATATTTTGCCTTGTATTCTTGAGCATATGCTTGTGCTAACTTGCTCTAATTTCTTTCACTGAAACATTTGAGGCTCCTGCTCTCACTTTGGCCGTTATAATAAGCTTAAGGACTCTAAAAGAAAGACACTGACTGCAGATTAAACAAACAAGTATATTCAAAAATTTTGCTTACTTCTGCCAGCAAGCAGCATGCATCACATGACCACAACTTCCTGTATGAATTCCACATGACAAATCAAGATCCATGAAGAGAGGATCTAGTTTATGAGGAAGAACATCATCAAAACATTTATGTTTAAACAAATGGCAATTTGAAAAACAATATCAAATTTTTCACAGAAAGAAACATTTTTTTCAGACTAGACTAGAAACAGTTTTTGATTTTGTAATTAAGTTTTCCATATTAAATCCCATATAGCAGGTTTCTTCTTGCATCTGACAAGGAATTTAAAAGAAAAAAAACAGAAGGTAGCAATAAGACCTTCCAGATGGCAGTCTAAGCTTTCAACACTAAATATTATCATTTGTTTTAAGATTGCCAAAGCAAAAGGCAATGCACGGCTGCTTTTTTCTTGATTTCATCAAAAGGAGACATTTTAAAAAAATGTATTTTTGCCTACAACATTTAGTTTACAGGATGAAACTTAAAACATACAATAACAATAAGGATATTTATTTATATAGCATTTTCAGTGTTCAAAGTGTTTCACGTACATTAGGCTGTGGCAGTCGTTACAACAGGCCTGTATGGGTGGCCTGCTGAGACCATGTAATGAGTTCAAGATCTGGATTGCCCCTCATTCTTTAGCTACTATGCTGTCAGCTTATTTCTTATTTTAAAAACTTCTACCTCACTTCTCTCTCAATATGGGATCCAGAGCAGCAACTGCAACGTGTTCCTTGTGAGTAGAGATGGGCACGAACCGAGAAAATTCCAAACTATGCAGTTCATGGTTTGTTGCATTTCATGAACTACGAACTTTCATGAACTTCCCCGGTTCGTAAACCAGTTCATTGGGTTCGTAAAAACATCATTTCTGGGTCAGCAGGTCTGCAGAGAGCCCATCCACCCCCATTGCCTACGGAACTGATTGATCGGGCCAGGCTGGTCTGCTGTGATGAACTGAAATATGAACCGAATGAACCGGGCTAAAATTTGTTACAGTTTGTGAGAAATGAGCTTCCACGAACTGCTGGTTTGCAAACCACGAACCAGTCGAGTTCATGACAAACTTCGATTCATATTTCGGTTCGTGCACACCTCTACTTGTGAGTTCTTTCAGCTGTATGGCTTTCTTTTGAGAGAGCCTATAAAAACCCATTCACAAATGTTTCACAACAAGAAATTTAGTTTGGTAGCTGATTCAAAAGCCACTGCACCAAAATGAGAACCAAGATGAAAGTCAGTGACTATGCAAGCAAGTTGCTTAGAGAGAGAGACATACCTTCTGAAAGTTCAAGCACTTTTCCCCTATTCTGGCTTAAAGCAGTAGATCTCTGGACACAGGCAGATAAAACCATAGCAGCACTTTCCAGCCTCACTTCCTGTTCTTCCTGACACAAGATACATGTCAACATCTCTTTTTCCGTCAAAGATGGTCCTCGCTTGGGCCCCAAAGCAATTCTAGAGTAGTCTATGGTTGGCATAGTACTACAAAGGCACAAATAAAAGGTTCAGACTAATGGATATCTGTTAAATCAAATGCCTAAGATAATCTTCTGACAAGCAATTAAACTATTATTTGAAATTTGAATTAAATAAAATAAATTTTAAAAATTGTGCGAGAACTGCTTTACCCCCTGCTGAACTATACCAACACAGCAGTTGTCAACCAGAATATGCTTAACAAAATAAGTCTGTAATAGAAGTGTGCTGGTACAGTGGATCATAGACAGTGGCAAACATACTGAGAAGGATTTACATGTAACTGAGCCTGTAAATTAATATTTTAAAATATTTTCATGCACTCATTTTTAAAAGGGATAGTCTAGGTCCTGTTCAGACATTATTTCCTCCCTGGAATTTCACCTGCGGAGACACTAGAAGCCGGTCTCAGTATCATGTGTGCCTTATGCCTGCTCTTCCAATGGGAGGGAGAGCAAAGAGAAGTTAAATACATTTAAGATCTCTCCTAATTTTGCAAAATTCAATCCCATCTTAACAGGGTCAGAAAAACCACACATTCAAATAAACACAGTACCACCCTGAGATCAGGTCTGAAACTATGTTTCACTATTAGTAAATTTGGAACACCCTATAATATGCCAGAAGGAACTATAATTAATGTCCCCCATTCATTAGGTGTATACACAGTATAAAACTTTTTCAGGGTACATGTAGTGCATTCACTATGTGTATGAGGATTCCTAATTTATGTGGTTTGAGCATAGCAGGGTCTTGAATGTTTTTAAAACCTAGTTAAAAAGCTGTAGAACAAGACCAAGAATGAATGAACTACTACAGCTTTAACTTGAACCTGTAAGATTGAACAAGATTTATGGAAGAACAGGACCAAATACTGAATATAAAATGTTGTAATACCAATTTCATTAAAAAATCCATATGGCTTTAGTATTCAAATTAATATGTACAACATATTTACCAATAAACTGAGAAATCGCCATCATCCATCAGACCAGAGATATTACAGGTTTCACAAGCTTTTGGGCTGGTGAAAAAGGAACAGTGGGTCCCTGCTGGCTACCCAAAAGGCTGTGTTAGGGATCATGGGACCTCTATGAACAAAAGCCATATGGGTGGGAAATGCAGTAAGGATGAAAATTGGGAGAGATTGAGCTGGGTGGATTCACATTTATAGTTCCACTAGAGCCAATAAAAACCTTTACAGTGCTTTTTTTTTTTTGACAAAAAACTAGTCAAGATTTTATCACTGACTATTCTTTCTTCCTACCTTTCTTCTTCCATAACATCTCTTCCTTGTAGTTCTTGTGTATTCTCATATAAGAGCTTGTGCGTTTCAATGAAATTCTTCTGCAAGGCAGACATCTGGGCCATAATCTTCTGGCGATGTAGCCTAGCTGCTTCTGCTTTCCTCTTGCGCTCAGCTTTTTCCTTGTCCTGAGTGCTTTGCATCTTATTTAGTATCAAAAAAACAAATAACTCATTTATTAACAACTTTCTCTAAAGTGATATTTGATCTCTCTCTTTCCATTGATAATGGAGTAGGATTTAGAGGGAAAAATTGCTCACAGAGAGACTGTAGGCTAGCCAAAAATAAACTTGGCAGCCACAGCTCACCTGAATCCTCCCACAGCTGGCCACACACACTACTCTCAGCTGCTGGCACTTTCCCCCACCAAGAGACAATATCTTAATTGCTCTAGGCACAAGCCTAGCTGAAGAAGGAAGTCTGGTTCCTCTAAAATAAGCATCCATAACATTGGGGTGGGGGGGTGGAGGGAGATGCAGCAACTCCCATCCTGAAAAATCAGAAGTTTGCAGATGCTGAACTTATCCAATGCCAGCTGAAAACGCACGTTTTGTGGCATAAAGTATAAGCATTAAACAGCTGCTCCCTGACCTCAGCAAAGGTTTTCTGCGCTACCTTTTCTTTAGAGGGGAAAAAGCACACTCTGCTACAAGGAGATGGCAGAGATATGCTAGTTGCAGAGCAACATGCCAGCAAGATATATTAGTAGAAGGGCAAGGGAAGAAATGAAGAGGCTCCTTTCAAATTATTTTGGATTCCCACTTAAATGAGCTGAAAAGTATTTAACACCACTGCACTTAAATGAATCACCAGATCAGAACTCCAATTTCACACTATCCAACTGTTTTTCTATAACATTTCTTCCCTGATTTACCGTTACCTCATTGACTTTTGTAAATTCTGATCCGGATGGAGCAGCAACTGCTGACAAACTTGACTTCTCTCTCAGACGTTTTATTGTTTCAAACATCTAGAAACAAAGGTTTAAGGGTTAAACTATGGATCATTTACTGTACAAATAATGCTGTACAATAATGCTGTACAAACCCTGAAAAAATGAACCACGTGGTTTGTGCGTTTTCACAAACCACGAACTTCCATGAACTGGTGCAAGTTCGAACCGGTTCATGGTTCATGGGGTTTAAATGCCCCTTTCCATGCTGCTTTGCATGGCTGAAAAGGCCATTTGAACTGCAGGTGGGGCTTGACTGGCCAGCCAGGAGTTCCCGGCCAGCCAGCCAAGCCGTGCTGTTTAAATGGGTATTTCCCTGCCACTCCGAGTGGAGGGGAAATGGCCATTTAAACTGCAGTTGGGGCTTGGCTGGTCAGCTGGGAGAAATGGCCATTTAAACTACAGGTGGGGCTTGGTTGGCCAGCTGGGAACTCCCGGCCAGCCAAGCCTCACCTGCTCTTTAAATGGTCATTTCTCCCAGCAGACCAGCCAAGCCCCAACTGCAGTTTAAATGGCCATTTCCCCTCCACTTGGAGCGGCAGGGAAATACCCATTTAAACAGCAGGGCTTGGCTGGCTGGCCAGGAACTCCTGGCTGGCCAGTCAAGCCCCACCTGCAGTTAAAATGGCCATTACAGCCATTTAAACTGTGGGTGGGTCTTGGATGGCCAGCCGGGAACTCCTGGCCAGCCAGCCAAGCCTCACTCGCTCTTTAAATGGCCATTTCCCTGCCACTCGGAGTGGTGGGGAAACGCCCATTTAAACAGCGGGGCTTGGCTGGCTGGCTGGGAACTCCTGGCCAGGCAGCCAAGCCCCGCTGTTTAAATGATCAGCTGCTTGTCGGGGATCTCCCCGACAAGCAGCTGATCCACGGGTTTAAATGCCCCTTTCTGTGCCGTTTTGCAGTGGCACGGAAAAGGGCATTTAAAACGAACCAAACGAACTAGCAGACAAGTTCGTAAGTTAATGGAAATGAGCTTCCACGAACCGCTGGTAGCAACGCTGTTAGATATACGGGTTTAAATGCCTCTTTCTGTGCCGCTTTGCAGCGGCACGGAAAAGGGCATTTAAAATGAACCAAACAAACCAGCAAACAAGTTCATAAGTTCATGGAAACGAGCTTCCACGAACTGCTGGTAGCGACGCTGTTAGATATAGCCAGCATTACTGCCTCACACTACCTTTCCCCATTTTCTGGTTCGGATTTTATAATTGTTTTTTGGGCTGGTTTTAAAGACATTTCTGCGTTGTTTTTTTGCAGTTTTGGTGAAAAAAGTCAACAGGCAGCCCCAAGCCCTGACCCTCTTACTTTCTGAGGCCTTCATTGGACAACTGATGTGTGTGTGTCTTGCCAGTGTCATAGCTGGCTGTCTGCCTTGGTACTGGCTTGCCAGGTTGGTTTGGCTTGGCTTCTGTGGTTTGACAATGGTTCTGTTGGGGTCACAACACTGGTCAGTGGTTCTGCTGGGATTCTTTGGTTTGGTGGGCTTGTTGGCACTTGGAGGCTTTTGGCCAGTGTGTTTAGCTATTTGCTTTTCCACTGGAGAAAGTAGGGAATTTTTTCTCCCCATAGGAAACAATGGAGGCAAGTAGGATGGCTGCGGGTACCTTGTTCAGGGGACTGTAGAACTGGACACCTCAATCCAATTTGCTTGAAACTTGACAGGTCATTAGTAAAAAAACCCAGCCATTTCAGTCCACCTCCCCACAGAATGAATTCTCCATAGGGAATAATGTACCAAAATTTTAGAAATTTTTGGGGGAAACCCAAATCTGAATCAGTATTGGGGACCTGAATACTGGTAGGGAAACTTCCTGAAATCCAAATCTGAAAAACATGGTGAGGGGATGGGTTAAAGAACCCCTTATGCCACAGTTCCTAATCACTGTCCCCTGAAGCAGCTATTTACTCTAAAATAAACAGATCTCCAGTATTACACTCAGTTTGCCCCTAAGTTTTGGTTTTCATTGAGCTAGCCACCATCAGTATAAGGTCCTCCTTCCTGGAGAACTGACTTTAAACAGTTAACTGTACATTTCTCTTGCTTCGCTTACCTGTAGTACCCAGTTGATCATATCCTTCTGGGATTCTAGCTGTTGAATTCCTTTCAGTTTTTCCAAAATCATTAGTATATTCATTGCGTTCAAAGTAGAGCTTCCCATTCCTTTGTAAATAAATATAAAAATTTTATAAAAATATGAGTATATGCTACTTAAAAGTATTAGATAAGAACATATTTTAAAGTTACAGAAGACCTGCTGTTTGTTGCAGCAAATTTATCACTGTTATGACAGTGATATCTCTCAATTCTTTACAAGTTACAAGCTATAAACAGAAAACTATACTACTGAGGTAACTTGGGACCTGATTCTAATTACTCCACAACATACATTATATAACCTGAAATATTTGTCTGTGATGTACGTAATTGAAGTATAACTACAGACAATTTGTTTATACTCTGGTTCAAGTACTTTCCCACCATCAAACGGAGGTCAGCATAATCAGGAGATGCAATCAGAAGCAGCCTGTAGATTAAGGCTGACAACTACCTTTAATTTAGGCAGATATTTCCAGACAAATCAAGACCTAGACCAACATGGCTTTCCTCCATCTTGTTTTAAAATGAGGCGCCTTTTGAAACAATTATTTAATTTAATTTAATTAATTCGATTTATAGTCTGCCCTCCCCACACCAGTGGGCTCAGGGCGGATCACAACAAGGCTTAAAAACACATTGCACAATTAACCATTATTATCATTAAAAACATAAAATAATACATACCATCATTTAAAAATACTACATCTTTATAAACATAAAAAACAAGAAACATAGCAGCACATAATTTAGACGCTCACCTTTCACCATCTATAAAGCATTTTTACCAGAAAAATATGTGAGAGATGGAAGGTGACATTGGACGGGAGGGCATATAAGTTTAACCCCCTGACTGGGGCGGGGGGGGGGGGACTGCCTAGCATCAACCATATGGCTAGGAGAACAGCAGGCCCAGTGAAATGTTAGCAAATCTTGCCAGGCCCTGATCTCATAAGACAGAGTGTTCCACCAGGCTGGGGCCAGGACCGAAAAAGCCCTGGCCCTGGTTGACGCCAGGAGGGCCTCCCCAGGGCCAGGAATCTTTAATAGATGTTTATTGCTTGAGCAAAGAGTCCTCTGGAGCTCATACGGGGAGAGGCGGTCCTGGCAGATACATCGGTCCCATTCCACATAGGGCTTTATAGGTTAGTACCAAAATCTTGAACCTGATTCGGTACTCCGATTTAGCATGCATTTTATTTATTTATAGCACTTTGCTGCTGGTGAGAACTCTTCCGGGCTTTTTACTTTTAAGATCAAGCATTGCATTTTCACTTCAATCATTTGTCCATTTTTTTAAGATTGCAAATATGTATTTTATTTCAATTTACACACGTACAGACATAAAATATAAACTATAATCATTATTAGAGATGGGCACGAACAGCAATACGAACTAAAAAAAGCCAAGAACAGCCCAATCAGCCCTCCGCGAACAAGCAGTTCCTGAGGCCCAATTCTAAACGAACAGGCGGTCATTGCTCGTTGCTGTTTGTCAAGCCAGACAATCTGGCACCTGCAATCAATTCCCTTGGCAATGGAAGGCAAGGACTACTTTCAGGTAGTCTGAACTCCTGCTGTTGCCCTGGAAACCCCAATCTAAGCCCAATTTAGCTTCATAGGCAGGTCTTCCTTTCAAGTGTGAATTTCCAAATTTTTTACAAGGAAGCAAAGAGCAGGGGGGAGGGGGGCTCCCAGCTCTAGTTTTGCAGACAGAGAGGGAGAGACAGTTGCTGTTGGCATTTTGAGAGAGAGACAGGGAGAGTGCATTGGAGCTTGAATTTTCTTTGTGTGTGGTGGGATAGGGATTTACCTCTTCAAGTTCCAGGGCTGCTGCCAGGCTCTATGCCAAGCTATTATTTATTACTGGTACCTTTCCTGCTGCCTGCTCAGGTAAGGTTTCTGGGAGTGGTGTGTTAGGGATCTACCCCTTCAGGTTCCAGGGCTGCTGCCAGGCTCTGGGGCCAAGCTATTATTTATTATTGGTACATCTCCTGCTGCCTGCTCAGGTAGGGTTTCTGGGAGTGGTGTGGTAGGGATCTTGACGGCTGGAGGAGGGTCTGCTGGCCATCATAAACAATGAACATGTTCGTGACAGGATCATGTTAGTGTTTGTGGATGGCAACGTACAACGAACACCATGTTTGTTTGTTTTCTGTTCATGCCCATGTCTAGTCATTATATTCAATAACATACATTTATATGGAACTTACTTACATTTACTTTTATTATTTCACTTCTATTTAAATATCTTTATTCTGTCTTTTCCGTCTATCTTCATATCTAATAACATTTTTATTAACAATAACAACCTTTTTCTTTGTATTATTCTCTGTTAATTTAATTTTGTTCTTGATTTTCAGCTACATAATTGAAAAACCTTTTCCATTTTTCTTGAAATTCTGAAGTTGGTCTGCTATGTATAAAAGATGTCAATTTTGCCATTGTCATGTATTCATTTAGTTTACTCTTCCATTCCTTCAGGTCTGGGCATTTCACTGCCTTCCATTTTGCAGCAAATATTACTCTTGCCGCTGTCTCTATATACTTGAAAAATTCACTGTCTATTTTTGTAATCTTATTTGGTAAGATACTGAAATGCATATTTTTCGGAGCCATCGGAATCTTCATGTGTATCTATCCTATCCAATATTTTCTTGCATGTCCACCACATGTGATAAAATGTTGAGTCTGTATTGTGACATTTCCAGCCCTTCTCATAATCTTTATTTGTTTTTGCTATATCTTTAGGGATAAAATACCATCTAAAGAACATTTCATACCAGTTCATTAATATTTGACATTCAGTAAACTTAATTTCTATTAAAATCTATAGATTTTCCCACTGACTCATGTATATGTTTTAACATTTGTCCATCTTGTGCTGACAAATTGTAATTGGTCATACTTGCTCTCATGATATCAAGGCTTATGAATATGGCAATATCATAAACCCCCCTGCTCATATGTTTAAAACACAGACAAGCTGCCTGGCTAGGCAGGAGACGGAAAAGTACTGGAACGTGAGAAGTGAAGTAAGGCTAACTTAGCCCCACACCCTGGAGTTTGTACATAACTATAGAACAATGGAGGTCTCCAGAAGCAGTTGAATGAATCCATTCGCACACCCTGCCAATTCTACCCTTTACCCTCCTATTACAGCCTCCCCCATCCAGCCACCGTGGGTCATCAAATAATCTTTTTACACCTATAGTTCCTCCCAGGAAGACCTAATCAAACCTTCCTAGTTCATTGTCCCACCATGCAGACAGTTTCCAAGTCCTTTGTCTCACCCTGGGAAGAACCAGTAAGGCATTGTTTTAGGGAAGAGACTCTCAGTCCTGCTTCAGGGCATGTTTCACAGTATATAATGATTGTCCTGCCATGTGCTCAGTGTGTGTGTGTTCTGAACCTTCCACACGCCCTCAGATGGTGTGTCTGAGCCCCTCTCCCTCTTGCCATGAAGTACTGGTCACTGAAGCTGCTCTCCCTTGGACACCCCCAGTCTTCTAGACCTGGTAGCTATAAAACCAACTCTGCAACTCTCTCCAACTTTCCTCCCTGTTTTTTCTAGTTAGCTTTGTGTGTGTTGTGTGTTTTGTGTACAATTGATCTGTAATATTTTGAATAAAAACCCCTTTTTGATTGAATATCTGCCTGCTTATTGAAATGGCTCTCTAGAGGAAGGGATCCTTGTAGACACTGGAACACAAGATCCTACAATTACTGCCTCTCGCATAGCCATCTTCCTTGCTGCTAACTTCCTCCCCCCCCACCAAATTCTCTTATTGCAAGGAGACTAATTCAGGTAACAAAGCTACTTAAAAATTTGGTTCCCTAGTGCATTATTCATGTATCAGTGTATTAACATTTTCAGTGTAGCATGAAGATTCTTCTTTTATAAGAGGCAGCACTTACTTGATGCTTTGTGGTAGAAGTCAAAGGTTACTTCTTCCTCTGGAACCTTCTCTAACTGCTGCTTTTCTTCCAATAAACCCAAAGCAAGGAGATGAAGCACCTAGAAAAAATATATAAACAAGTATAATATATTTGTGCTGTCTCGCATATACATGTTTCCACTTAAGTCTACTACACTCTCTGGCTTACAAGATGTGATGCTTCCCAGGATGGCCATTTAGGAGAGAAAAAAACTTGACAGAGGCTATCTCATTAAAATGTGTTTTTCTGGGTTCAGTGTGTAGTCTGGGAGTACTTGACATTACAAATCTGCTGGAGTGAATCAGGTCTGCACTTTGTCCCTCCCTGGATGGGACCTCCAGGTAACAGCTATTATATATTGACAGGAAGCTGTGTATTTATTTCCCTGTAACATTGTTACTAATGGCCAAACTATATGTGAATTTTTTTAATGAAACCTAGACTCAACTCACTTTCCCTGCAATGCAGTAATTTTCTGTAAAATAATGCCTGCCAGGCCTGTTTCATTCCAGAAAATAGCAGTGGAGCAAGCACGAGCACCTCCTCCTCTTGTGCCGCAGTTCCAATCTGAATCAGGCCTCTGTAGGGCTATTAAAATTAGTTCCACAAAGCTGCTATATGGCTGCTGGAAAAGCAAGTCAGATCCAGACAGCCTGGACATGTCTCATTCAAAAAGTCACATCTTAAGTTGGCCATAAATCCAATACTGTATATTCTCTTGAAAATGCATGTGACGCTAAGGAAAGGGGTGGAAAGCAGTTACCTGATCTTCGACTATACCATGAGGCAATATGTTTAGTATGGCTAAAAGAATGGGTGTCTTTATCCAATCATAAACTGTTAATATTGGAAGGCTACAATAAACTTTTTGGATGGCATGCATATTTGTGGTACAATAAACACAAAATGGACGCAATGTTCCAGCACCACTATTTGAGAAGAACTTTGTTTTTAACCTGGCAGAAATATAAAAAATACATTGATCAGGAGAAGCCACTGTGGATTGTACCAGCTGAAGTGATTAACTCGAATTTGGAATACAAAGGAAAAGAATGGCTTACCTTTAAAGAATTAACAGAAACAGAAGATAAGGAGCTAAAACTCAAACCAAATGAGGAATTGCCATTCAAATACGGCTGGCTACAATATCGACAAATCAAGGATTTATTTGACTCAGATCAAAGGAAGACAGGTTTTAGAACCAAAAATTCAGAGTTAGAAGAACTTCTGTTAGGGGATAATAATAAAGCAATCTCTAAAATGTATAAACTGTTATTAAAGTGGTTTACAGAAGATGAGACAGTCAAGGTTCAAATGATAAAGTGGGCGATAAACTGTAATAATGAAATAATGATGGAGGCATGGGAGCAATTGTGGAAAAATACCTTAAAAATTTCAACATGTACCAGTATTAAAGAGAATGGCTATAAAATGTTATATAGATGGTATTTAACACCGAAAAAATTAGCCATAGCTAATAAACAGCTGTCTAACAAGTGTTGGAAATGTAAGGAGCATGAAGGTTCTCTATTTCATATGTGGTGGACTTGTGGCAGGGCTAGAGACTTTTGGGCTAGAATATGTGCTGAGATGTCTTTAATACTCCAGTATAATGTTGTTAAAAATCCAGAAATGTTGCTGTTATCTTTACATTTGGAAGACGTTAATAGAAATGATAGGATATTATTGTACTATATGATAACAGCGGCAAGAATATATTATGCACAATACTGGAAGAGAGAAGAAACACCTGAAATTGAAGAATGGATACGAAAACTGTTGTACATGGCTGAAATGGACAAATTAACGAGAAAACTGAGAGATCAAGATCCAAAGAGATTTTTCGAAGATTGGAAGAAAATGAGAAAATACTTAGAAAGAAAATGGGATGTCAAGGGACAATTGTGGTCTTTTGAAGTATATTAAATAAGGTAAGACATATTTTAGATCTTTACCAATAGTAACAGACTAATAATTATAGCGTAGAAATATGATCAGAAAACGGGGGGTTGGAGTGCTGTTGGAAGTCAACATTGAAAAGGGGGAGGGGAGGGGATGGGGAACATATACTTATGGGAACTGAAAAGAAATGTAGTTGCTTTTAATCTGATTGTATGTTAACCCATCCAATAAAATTTCATTAAAAAAAAAGCACATGAACAAGAGGAGGGGGACTATTTCCTCAGTTCTCTCTATGCCGCTGCCGGACACCCCCCCCCCAGAAACTAGGATTCCAGAGAGTTCACAGCAAGGCAGGAGGAAGAGATGTGTGCCTGCACAGAAGACCACTCGATGAACAACAGTTACAGGTAACTGCAACCCTGTTTTCATCTTCATGGCTTCTGTGCACTCCCACACTGGGAGAGTAGCAAGCTCACTTACTGAAGGAGGTGGCTGTGAAGCTCTCAAAGTAAGAGGCTATGGAGGGCCACCTTCCCAAGAGATGCTTTGCATCTCATTGATATTCACCCAGAGGTGCTTCTAAAGACTCTGGAAGCTCTCTAAAAGTGTTCCTGCCAAAGTACAAGCAGGAATGTTTTACCTTATGAGGAGGTCACCTTGAGGGTTGGAAGAATTAGCATGCAAGGAGAGGCAGCAAGAGGTGGGCAACTTAGCAAGTTCTCTACCTATGTATATAAGGATTGTCCCTGCTAGACAACTCTTTCAATGAAGAGGCAGATGTTTCAATCAAAAAGAGATCTTTTATTGAAAATAATAAAGATCAACAGCATGCAAAGATACACACGGCACACACTCAGACCTAACTAGAAAGCAGCAGTGAAAATTGGATAGCGTTTGAGTAATTGGGTGACAGTTACCATCCAGAAGAGAGCATCTGGGAGAGAGAGCGTTGAGCAACCAGCACGTCAATGCAGAAGAGCTCGAACAGAGGTCCGAAGGTAGATGGGATCAGAGAGCATGCACACAACTATGGTGGAGGGGTAGTCCAGTTTTGCTGTGGAATGTACCCTGTGGCAATATTGTGTCTTCTGCCCCAAAAAGAATAATTTAAGGGTTGTCCCCAGGGTGGCTGGAAAGCTGTCTCCAGAGAAAGACAATGAACTGGTGAGCTGTCTCTGCAGTGAGACAATAAACTAGGAAGGATTGATAAAGTCTTCCTGGGTGGAACTAAAGTTATCAACAATGATTAACAACCTGTGATGTATGGGTAGGTAACGCTATCGGAGCCCTGAGTCGCCTGAGAACAGGAGAGTGGATAAGGGAAGATCAGTAGGGTGTGTTATGGTGATTAATTCAGAAATTCCAAGAAGACCCTATTGTCTCAGGATCTTTGCACATCTCCAGGGCGTGGGGGTTGAAAGCTGACCTCACCTGACATCTCACATGCTAGTAACGTTCTGTCTTCTGGCCGAGATCTGGCTTCCATATTTCTGCGTGCTTGGGCAATATTTTTTGTTTAAAACACATACAGAGAGGGGCTTATGGCATTGCCATATTCATAAGCCTTCTTAATATTGTGAGGGCAAGTCTGACCGCTAACCAATGCAGCAAGGAAAAAAAGAGCACTCTGATGCGGCGAGCCATGGTAGGTAAAGGGCATTGAACAGTCATGCACTCAAGGGACAGTGAAATAGCCTCTACCAACCCACAAAGGAAGGTTGTGTGAGGATACTGCCAAGTCTATTTTGAAGCCTGCATGATTAATACAACCAATAATGTTGTGAGACATGAAGACTGAAAGCCTCCCCATAGTAGAGAATCCTGGCCAGGGCATTGGACACATTAACACTGCGAAACTCTATGAATGGGGTGGGACATAGGTTAAAACCCACAGTGTCCTCATTCCATAGGTGGAAGCACTGTATACTGAAAATGAAGCACCAGGGAAGTGCAAAAAGTTAACAAGGCATTATGCCCCTTCATTTCTCAAATGGCTATGCAAAATGCTCCCTCCCTGCCTGCCTATTCACACACATCTTTGTTTTTTTCCTCTTTGGCATTAGGAGAATCTTGAAGAACACCAGTGTGTGCATAGTCTTTGGAGATCCAATAATGAAGAGGGAAGTTTAGAGTGTCTGAGGCCCTTTCCACACAGCACACTTTAAGCCGGTGCTTCTGCATATTCACACTGATCAGCACTGAATTAGTTTGGGCTCCTGGCATTCCGCACTGCTCAACCTCGATGTGATTTGGTGTCTGCTGATGAGATGTGTCTGTTTGAACCCACCACTTGTAGGGGCTGGAGCCAACATAACTTCTAAAAATAAATCGTGTATGTGTCGTAACATTGCAATGTTGGAGCCCATTCCCACTGTCCCTGTATGTGTTGATTGGACTGTACTGTGCCCACTGGAGAGACAATTGGTGGCGGAGTTCTGGGAGAAAACATGTACTTTCCGTGCTTGTTCCACTCTCATTTTTTTAATACAAGGAAAGAGTTGTAATGTTACTACTCCAATTGCTTCCTCCCTTCTGGTTTTAAAAGCCAGGAAAGGGTTAAAAGGCTGTTTGGCTTCCTCCCTCCCAGCTATAAACACACTTTCTTATTTTTTTTAAGCCAGAGAAGAGCGCTTTCCTGATGCTTCATTTCTCAAACAGCTGTGCGAAAAGCTCCCTCCTTCCCTGCCTGCCTATTCACACGTTTGTTTTTTTCCTCTTTGGCATTAGGGGAACCCTGAAACACACCAGTGTGTTCACAGTCGAGAAGGAGAAAGCAAACGGAGCATCAGCCTTTTAACCCTTTCTTAGCTTTTAAAGCCAGGAGGGAGGTAGCAAATGAAGCAGCAACGTTACTACTCTTTCATGGCTTTAAAAAATAAATAAATGAGAGTGTATAGCCATAGCCGGGAGGGAAGAAGAGAACAAAGCATTGGCCTTATGAACCTTCCCTCACTTTTAAAGCTGGGAGGGAGGAAGCAAACGAAGCAGCAGCATTACGAATCTTACGTTACTTTAATGATAAAAATGGTGGGAAAGGAGTTCAGCGACCTGAGGGTGGGAATGATTACCAGTGGGCAACCAACCAATCAGCACCAAGGAAAAGGAAAGGGAGAGGGATAGAGATACAGTCACGAATGAAGACCTTTGCACACACATAGGATGCATCAGCAGCAACTCAGTGGCGGCTTCAAGAAAAAGTCACGGTATATCCATAGGGGGAAAACTCAGGGAAAAGAAAGACAATATTCAATTCTGCATCCTATAACTCTCTTGCAAGTATGGAACTCTGGAGATCATGGGAAGCAGAATGGAAACCAAACTGCTGCAAAATGGAAAGGGCTTGAGTCCCAAACATAGTCAACAGCTCAAGAAGATGATATAAAACATTTGCAGTAAAACAAAAGACAAAGAAAGATAAAGTATATCTAAGCTCTCCTGGAGGAAGTAGTAGTAGTACGACAAAGCCATTTTGCAGGAGCCACCTGGAGGCACACCCTCCGAGTAGGGCCCCCACACCACAGGGGCAGCCCCTAAGATAGCACTGAATCTCAGAATTCCCTGGGAAGAACAGAGCACTGAAAGCATGAGAATGGTGCACATATGCTCTGTCTAGGAAAGAAGAAAACAAATTTGGGTATCTCATTAAACTGAACATCTCATTAAGCTGAAGATCATATTCTGCCAGGGTGACACATACAGGTATATAAGAACACAGAACTGCAATTGTGAAAGTGAAAACACTGAACAATCTTAGTAAAATGTGGATTAATGAAGGCTGAAAAGGCAAAGGCAACTCTTTCAACTAGTAGGACAAAAAAGGAAGTTGCCCTGCAACGGGTCTGTAACTAACCATCAACAGACCAGAGGAAAAAACTATATGGCAGCCTAAAGTTGTTGTATTCTTTCTAAACATCCAAGGTGTTGGAATTCTGCCACTAGCAGTCTGCTCCCCCAACAGCAGAGAGACTCTCTATAGGAAGAATAGAGAGATGTGTGGATAAGATAGCCAAGCACAACTGTAAAGACAACAATACACAAAATTAGATGACCTGGATCTAAAATAGGCTTTTTCATCTGTCTACCTTAACAAAAAGGGAGCACCCTTTTGTTTAGTGAACTGAATAGTTCAATTAACGGGAGGACAGGCGACCTCTCCTGAAAGGAGAGGTGGGGAAGACCTTGGGTCTTTTGAGCCCATAAAGCAACACAGACGTGAAAAAGAACTGTAGAAAAACTGTGAGTGGTGGACGAGGCAGTAGACCACTAAATCTTTACTTTCTCTTGTAGAATAAATAATCAGTAAGAATGGATAAATTAATTTAAAGAATTTGACAGCAAGCCTGTTCCTCCCCATAAAGTGTTATCTATCTGAACTGAAGAATTTAGAGTCTCTGTGTGAAGTTACAGTAACAGCGGCTACATTTTTAAGTCCTAGCATGGACTAGGAAGTCTAGCTCTGGATTAAAGGAATAGATTCATCACATATACTACAGTTATAGGTTAAGAAACACACAGATATCTGAAAGAGTAAGCTGACTCACAAAAGCTCATAGCAAATAAATGTTAGTCCTTAGGCTTTTATCTTATTCTACAAAGATGCAATCTGCTATTGGCAATGTTCAATGACCTCTATTTATAACTTTGGCCAATACCCTTTATGCTGCTGGATGGGATTAAAATGTGTGTCATGCTCCCTTCAAAGAGGATGGTAAAATGTTCATAATGACCTGCTGATTAGCAGCTTAAAGAAAAAAACTGCAGCAGGGGGATTTTGCTTCCCACATAGGCTAATAGTTTACAACATTCACAGTCTACAGTGACTGAATTAGACATGAAGCGCTATTTAATCTGCAGGCTATCAACAACAATGACAGCAAACAATTCAACGAAAGTTTGTGTCAAGTACTTCTTGCCCTGGGGCACCCTTTCTGAGTAGAAATGCAAGACATCCTTTAAAAAAATGGGGGTGGAGTTTATCTAAACTCCAGCTTTCAGCTCCAGTGGGGACTCAAAGTGGCTATAACATTTTATACCTTTCCATTCCACCCACAAACCAACCCTGCAAAGTAAGTCAGGCTAGGAGAATGTAACGGGCTCAAGGCCACTGGCAAGCCTTTGAGGTACAATGGGATTAGAATCTGTATTTCCCAGATCCCCGCCTAATGCTCTAACCATTGTACAAAACTGCTCTTGTCAGAAATGGTGTCATACAGGAATTACCTCAGAGACAAGATGAATACAATTGCAATAAGATCTCTCTTCTAGCAGTGACAATTGTAATATTGTGGAATCTGTTTCATGTTTTACGTTAGTCCCAAAATAGTGAAATCCGGAGAAGTTCCAGTCCAGGTTTTATTCATATCTGTGTAAACTGGCTGAAGTACTGCTAGGGTGAGCCTGGCTTTGTGTTCTTTTCTTTGTTTCTGATTAATAAAGTTACTCTGTGTTGACTAAAAGAGATCCTCTGCACATTACTAAATGACTGCTGAATCTTACAGCAATGAGACTGAGAACCCTGGCGAGAGCCAGCACCATTCCCTGGAAGGAAAAAGAGAATGCAGGCATGCTTTCAAAAATCATTGGGCTTAGAGGTGCAGGTTTATCATCTCTGTTAAAACAGAAGCAGCTGAGGAGCCCCAATCATTACACTGATAGTTCAAAGCTCCTATTTCACTGTGTTAGCTCTATTAACCCTTGCCTCCAAGGATTTCGCCTTAGAATTGAGGACAGATGGGGAGGAGGGATTCCTTGAGTCAGGCAGGCACGTTTCCAAATGCCTTGGGGAAAAGCCTCTTAGCCTCAGATCCCAGGCCTCTGTTGTTACACCTCCAGGTGTCTCCCCTCAGAGATAACACAACCAAGGAGGGGAGAGCCTTCATCCTGGCAGGCACGCAGGTAAAGCCCCTGGGAGAGAGCCTTGAAACCAAGGGTTCTATCATCACATTTCCAGGCTTCTCCCTTCGGAACTTGCGGGGGGAGGTGCCTTGAAAGAAAAGCCATTGTGAGGAGGCTCTGACAGACCTTCCTCTGGACTTAGCCCTTGGTAATAAAGGGTGCCAAGGAGGAAGCAGGTGCCTTTAATCAGGCTGGTGTTTTCCAGCATCTTGAAGAGGCCTCTCTTGAGCCATAATGGAAAAAATAGAAACTCTTCTTCTTTAAATGTAGCTTTACTCTTCACTAGAATGACTATTGGTAGTTTAAAACTTTTAAAAGAAAGAATTCTCTTCAGCCTCAAGGATGAAGTGTGGGAAAATCGGAGAACAGCAGTGGAGATCCTCTCTGTGTGGCAGTGAAATGAACTGAGGGAACCACACCTCTCTTCCTGTTCATGTAATGTTTTGGCGGGAAAGTGCCAAAGGAAGGAGGGGTGCTCCTAGTCTTCGAGAAAGCTCTGGAAATCTCCGTGGCTGGCTTGCACAGTCCCCAGTGTAGGATTGCACAGAAGCCATGAAGGTGAACAAAACTGTAACAGGGCTAATGAGTTTGACCAAACTTGTTAACAACTATATGATAAAGACTTAGACAATTTATTCTTATATCACAGAACTTTTAACTCAAAACATAATGAGTCACAATGGAGTACATTCACATATTTAGCTTGGAGTCAACAAGTGAGGGCAAAAAAATTTATGACTTGGTACATCATGCTGCTGCTTCTGCTGCCGCCGCCATCACCACCACCACTAATAATAATAATTTTTTTTCTTTCATTTAAATTCAGCTGTTGGTGTAGCTTCTGATTTGCCTGGGCACTAGCTTGAGGAAGTGGGAGAGAACGGGTATTTAAATCTCCCCCCTGAACATTCTCCTGGTCTAAGTCACAGCCCCCCCCCCACTTCTATTAGCCCTATGAGAGGAAAAGGAACAAAAACTGATGCTGTGCCTTCAACTCTCTCTTGTGGGACTAACAGAAATGGGGGGTGGGTGGATTTAGATCAGAAAAACTGTGCAAAGCAAACTGCTAGCCCCTACAGCTGAATTTGAGCACAAGGGTGGGGGGAAGTAGGAGGATCAGTAACTGCTGTGCCACAGCTATTTTGGTCCAGATATACATTTTGGTCCAATATATATACATATATTGATCAACAGCAAAGCAGATGTCATTAAAAACTGAAAAGAAATTATGACCCATTCAGTACAGCCATTATTCAAACCTATTCCTCTGGCTCTCAAGGGCAAGCTAAATGTTAGAACATAAATACAGAATGTTGAACACTTTACTACATTGTCATATAATGGGAAAACCCTCAAGATACTAAAGATAATAGAACTGCAAACAAAACAAAGGAGAGCTGGACCATCATTACTCAGCAAAAACTTGCACCATTTCCCTTTTATCATCTGCAAAATCTCATCCCATACATATGAAAAAAAGTTTTATTTTTGAAACAAATCAACCTTATTATAATAACAACCCAGGCTGTGGAAAAGTATAGCCTTTTTCACCTTAGATGCTGATCAAACTAGAAATTCTAGAAGAAGATATTGTTGCATACCATTTGAATCATTGCTTCAGTCCACAAATGACTTTCCAGCTCCAGGGCTCTTTGCAAAACAGTTCTCAGAATATGCATCATGATATCACAGTTCAGAACTTTCACCACATTTCTGAAAGCAGCGCTGAATTCAGGTGGTGGCGGCGGCGGCAATGCTAAAAAGGTAGACAAATACATTTCTTTTACTAATATCCTATCTTATTTATTTACTTTAAAATAATCAACTGCACTCTCAACTAATGGCTCTCAAGCGTAGCAATCACATTTTAAAATCTTATAAAAATTAAAACTCAACTCAATATTGAAATATGCACCAGCAATCTTCACAAGGTGTAGTGAAATGGAGGGAGAAAAATCAACCAAATGCCCAGGCAAAAAGAAAAATCTTAATCTGTTTTAAAGCTAAAAGTAGATAATGTTAGTGTTCAGTAAAGGAGCTGTGGGAATGACGTTCTCCAATTGAGGTGCCACCAGTGAAAAGGCACTATCTCTAGCGTCCACCCAACTCACTTCTCAAGCAGGACCTCCGTTGTTGATCATAATGGCCAGGCAGGTTTTATGTTATTTCTTTATATCCCAACTTTCTGCCCAGAGATACTAAGGAAGTGAGCAATCTTTTAGATAGCCTGACCATGGCAGGAATCTTACTAAGCTTTTCTATCCAAAACGTTTTTAGCTAGAAATGTTTGGAATTGAATCTGAGACCCATGTGTACAAAAGCATAGATGATTTCCCACTGAGCTATCGCCCTCCTATAGAAATCTGCTCAGTGGCAAGCATTACACCTGAATAAGCTCCCAATCCTACAGTTTAAAATATTGCTAAGACTGATGAAGTCTAACAAAAGAGCATTAACTCTATAGGGAAAGGAAGAATGACATACACTATCTGAAGTCCCTGGAGAAATGCCAAGAAAAGTGCTCTAGATAGATAGAAAAACAGTAAAAACTCCAATAGCACCTTTAAGACTAACCAACTTTATTAAGGCATGAGCTTTCGAGAAACACAGCTCTCTTCGTCAGATGCATCTGAAGAAGAGAACTGTGATTCTCGAAAGCTTAAGCTACAGTAAAGTTGGTTAGTCTTAAAGGTGATACTGGACTCTTTTCTATTTTTGCTACTACAGACTAACACGGCTAACTCCTCTAGATAGATAGATACTTCATAACTTGTTTTAGGATATGTCAAAGGGTACTGAAATATAACCTCACAGTGACTACCATTCCTGGGAACCAGAAGACTATCATTTGCTTAACACAACATATCAACTCCTCAAATAAGACATCAACATATATAATAAAATAGTTTCTATGCAACATTCAACCTTTGTGAAATAAAACTGGAGGGGGCCAAGCAGTGACTGTAGTATGATCCTAAGCCAGTGAAGCAGCAAGACATAGGTTACAGCCATTAAGCTATGTTTGTACCAGTGTCCATAGCTCCAGAAGAACAAAAAGGACCAGGGCTCATTAGGAGGGGGAACGCGCCGGAACGGTGTTCCGGAAGATCTGAAAAGAGGTCACATGGGTTTTGGCCCTGCCCACGTGATTCCTTTTCCTCCCTGCTGCCTCTCCTCCAAAGGAAGGTAAGCTGCTTTAAATTCATTCTGCTGCTTTATTTTCATTCGTGACTCGTGAGTGAGTGAGTGAGAGAGTGAGTGCAAGCTGGGCTACTGTGGCTGGCTCTCCAAAGGAGGGTAAGCTGCTTTGAATTCATTCTGCTGCTTTATTTTCATTTGTGACTCGTGAGTGAGAGAGAGAGTGAGTGACTGCAAGCCGGCTACTGGGCCTGGATCTCCAAGGGAGGGTAAGCTGCTGCTTTAAATTCATTCTGCTGCTTTATTTTTATTCGTGATTCGTGAGTGAGTGAAAGCCAGGCTACTGCAGCTGGCTCTCCAAAGGAGGGTAAACTGCTTTGAATTCATTCTGCTGCTTTATTTTCATTTGAGACTCATATGAGAGAGAGAGAGAGAGAGAGAGTGCGCAAGCCGGGCTACTGCATCTTGCTCTCCAAAGGAGGGCAAGCTGTTTTGAGTTCATTCTGCTTTATTTTCAGGAAATACCTGGAGATTTTTGGGGAGAGGGGCCTGAGGGGTGGGTGTTGCCTTCTGACACACTTCTGGTGATGTCAGGGGGTGTCACATATGCTAATAAGATATGCTAATGAGTTATGCTAATGAATTCCTGCAGCTCTTTTTCTATGAAATGATCCCTGAAAAGGACCATAGGCTACTGGGCTCAGGGAGAGGAGGCAGTGTTAGTAGTCAGACCCCTCTCATGCTAGAAGGACAGTTTATGGATGCAGTATCATAAATCCCTTCCTCATATGCCATAAGCACAAGGCACTACTTGACCAGGGTGGATACCAACTGGACAGGAGCATGGAAAACTAACAGAAAGCTGAGTTAGGTGGCTGGCTACCTGATGCCCCTCCACACCTTGGAGAGTGAAGCATATCTAGAACAATGAGGTCTCTCAAGAACTCCTGGCTAATCCCTTCAATGCCCTGCTTCTCTTCCTCAACTCACCTACCCTAATCAAGGCTATTCAGCACATCTGATAGACTTTCCATCCAGTACTTGCTGGGTCAATCATGCACCTTTTTACACCTAGAAGTCCACCCTAGATAAACTTATCAAACCTCTCCTAACTTTTGTGCTCCCTCCAGACAAATCATTAACTCATTATCTTTTGAGGCAAAGAGTTTCGCCCCAAGGTACATTTTGCCCTATAACTAGACTCCCCAGAAACCAGTTTGTGCATGTGTGTCCTGGATCCATACACCCACCCTCAAGTTTATGCCTGAGCCTCCTCTTCTTTTGTGTGAAATGCTGGTTGATTTGCTGCTCGTTTACGGACCTTCCCCTTCTTCAGGACTGGTAATTATCACCCTATCCCAATTATTCTCTCCCATTTTCCTCCTCATTTTCCTAGATAGTCTTGTACGTGTGCTGTGTGTGTTTTGGGCCCATTTGATTGTCTTTTACTTCCCTTTACATAAAGAAACCCTTCCTATTGAACATTTGCCTATTTTATTTGAGAGTTTTCTAAGGGAATAATCCTCATATACATAGGTAAATACAACTACCTCCTCTTGCTTGCCTCCTTTAATGCTAATTCCTCCAACCAATTAAGGAGACCCCTATTTGGATAACAGAGGCACCCCACTCCTTGCTAGTATGGTACACTGACATTTGCTCACAAATTTACCACATAGGAAACTCAGATCTCCACAGGTTTTAGATCACTATTAATCATTCATTTGCAAATAAGTGGCTCAGTAGTAAACAACGTTTTCACTCTTGCCTCCTTTGATCATTAATGGCAATCAACCAAGCCCAAATTCTTGTTTTATCAGAATTGTACTTCATGTACATAAACTACCTTCATCCATGCATCTGATGAACAGACCTGTGATTCTTGAAAGCCTCAATAAAGTTGGTTAAAGGTACTACTGGACCTTTTACTATTTTATAAATTACCCTGGCACTGATTTCATATCTCATTTCAACCCCTTACCTTCATCTCTGTTTTCTTGTACTCTTCTTTTCTTTTGCGTATGTTCAGCCTGTAAAAAAGGAGTCAACTAATTTATTCCTAGTAGTAACAAAATAAAAAGTTTCTTGACTAAATGTATAAATGATTTTTAGTACACTCAGAAGGACTTCATTGTCAAACAGCATAACAGAAAAACTCCCAATGCATCTTTGATGGGCTGCACTTAACAGCAGGTTTCCAAAGTGCAGCAAAATCTGATAGCTGGGACAGGAAGGGTTAACTATTCTCTAGAATTGAGAGGTTGAGTGACAGACTGCTCCCTCTTCTCTGACTGGTCAGTTAGAACCAGTCTGAAAGCAGTCAGTTGGTTTCTGACAGGATTTAGAGTTAGAGAGTCTGACAAGAAAAGTCAGACAGGTTCATCTTTACAGTAGAAAAGACTCCTTTGCCTTGAATGTAGTATGACTGTCCTGAGGAAGAATTCTATCTAAGAATCCAAAATCTAAGTTTCAGAATAAGATGAAATATGCTTTACACAGAGTGTGTTTTGGCTAGAGTGATTGGGTAGTGGGTTGAGACTCCCTTTCAAGTCAAAAAGAAGAGGGGTTGTATCTTCTGTGGAGAAGATTAATTCTGGCCCAGTTTTTGAAGGGGGATTTGGCTCTGAAGAGGCCTCTGGATCTGTTGTGAAGGGAAAATGATTTTAGACTAGTTGGGAAATAGAAATACCCTCTAGTTTCAAGAAAGGAGCAAGACAGGTGCACAAAGAAAGTGATTAACTCCAGAAAACCTGAACTGCCATAGGAAACTTCCTGAAGAAACATAGTTGCTACACCTAAATTACTAAGTAAAACACCTGTCACTGTTAGGAACCAAAAATATATGAAAATAAGATTCAAGGATAATATTTTGCTTGGTACACAAAGTGTATTCTGTAATACCAACAAAATTTTACCTCCACATATCCATCCCTTGATTACATTTACTTAATTCCTGTCTGTTCAATAAAGTTATTTTTTATGTTATACAGTTTCCAGTGCCAGTTCCAACAAAAAGGAAGAGAGCTTCTGCGTTTCCCAATCAAGTTCCTGGGCTAGGCTAAAAAGCCAAAATGTATCTGTGTGTCAGGGTGGGACAAACAGACTTTCAAAACCACAAATATCAACACGCTAGTTGGGGCTACTCAGTCAAAGCAGGGAAACTGAATTTTGGTGGGAAAATCTGCCTCACAGCAGGGAGCATGAAGGGGGGCTGCGTTATAGCGTCATTCCTCTCTCCTCTTAATATCTATTAATGAGCATAAACTGATATATTAAAATTTCATTTGGTGATGCTTGAGATAACAAATTCCAGTTTAACAATACCTCAGATATGGTTCCCCCGTCCAAGTGGTGGGTTGGTGACTGATAATCTAAAGCCTGGCTGATGTGCATGCTGCCAAAATGTAGTTTTGCACTTTTAAAATGGAAATAGGGCTATGCATGGGTGGGGATATTTGGTATTCCCGCTTCGGGTTTGCCTGAAGTGGGAAACCGATTCGGAATACCTCCAAATCCAAGCGGCAAGTCGCTTCGGATTCGGGGTTCGGGAATCGCTTCAGTATGCTCCATAAAGATTCGGAGCATACTGAAACGAGGGGGAAACTCCCCACCACCATCCACCACCCTCCCTGGGGCAACCCCTCTACCCCCACCCCCCTGGGGAGACCCCTCCAACCCCCACCAACTTACCTGGTGGCAGGAGGGTCATCAGCTGGGCAGCGGGCCACCACCACCGCTGTGGTGGCAGCAGCGGCACAAGGCAGTGTGGCCTGGAGCCAGCCGGCTCCTCTGCCACCGCCGTGCCACCGCCCGAGCCTGTGTGGTGGTGGGGAAGGCCGGAGCCGCCTCCTCTGGCTCTTCCTGCCCCTCAAATGGCCACGGTGTGCTGGTGGCTGGCGGCCATTTGAGGGGGAGGAAGGGCTTTCTCTGCCTCCTCCGGCCCTTCCTGCCCCTCAAATGGCTGCCAGCCACCAGCATGCCGCGGCCATTTGAGGGGCAGGAAGAGCCGGAGGCAGCGGCTCCAGCCTTCCCCACTACCCCACAGGCTCGGGCAGTGGTGCGGCGGCGGCAGAGGAGCCAGCCCAGAGCAACCGCAAGGTAGGTGGGGGGGAGGTGGGGGTTTGATGTTTAAAGGGCCCCGCCGCTGCTTGCAAGCAGTGGCAGGGCCCTTTAAACAAGCCCCGAAACTTTCAGAAGCATTTCCGAATGCTTCGGAAAGCTTTGCTTCGGTATTCCAAAGCGGGAATACTGAAGCTTTCCGAATTGGGTCCGCTTCGGGTATCTTTACCCAAAGCGAAACCCGAATAGCACAGCCCTAAATGGAAGCTAGTAATTTCAAGTTGTGCATGCAGATGCTGCAACAGGTCAAAAGACATAGCTATAGGGAACTACTTCCTCAAGAGCTGTAGGGTTCCAATTCAGATTAGGACCACGCTACAGTAGTAGGAGGGCTTGAGGCCCCTCCCGCATTTCAGCGAATGTAATGAGAATCAGTGGGTGTGCCCAAGCCATTCCTGAGCCTGTGCCATGGTCCCAATCTGAATCAAGACCGTGCAGCTATGGGGAAATTACTTCTCCACAACTGCCACCTGGTTGTGGGGAATGTGCCAAGGAATCCAGAACCAACTCATTAACATGTAACATATAATCTGGCCTTTTGCAGCCATGATGAATATAAGCCAGGTTCTTTATATGGAATTAATCCCCAGAAGCAATAAATAATAAGAATCTAAATTTTATAGGTTTAAATAGATTGCAACAGCTCTTATTACCTGTCTGGACACAACTTCCATTTACAAATTTTTCTTCTGTCTGGACATAGTTTACAGAGGTCTAGTTCTAATTTGCATCACCTTGGGAAAATTTTCTTTAAAACTTCTGAATTTTACTATGTTTACAGAACAATAAAGCAAATATAATCTTTTCTAATACATGGAGATTTTAATTAAGCGTTCCTTCTCCATCCCTTCCCCTTTCACATCTAACAAATTGGCTACAACGGAATTGCATGTCCTACCTCTATGTTTCATGCTGAATGTTATAGTTTCTTACCTTGCTGTGCTGTGTCTTGGTATAATGGTAAAAAAACATATTAAATTCCTTGAGGCACTCATCTTTCAGTTCGTAAACTCCATGGCCTGATACGCCTGGCCTTCTTTATTAAAAAGATTAATCACCTTAGATTAATATATTCAATGATTATTCACAATAACGCAAACAAATGAAGTCTAAACGAATAATGCAAACAAATTAAGTCTAAATAAAAGAACAGTAAGATTTTTGATGCATTTGGGCATAGGGGTCAAACTGTGACAACACTGCCAGATGCAAAAGGATTCCAACTAGCACTTTGTGGATTTAAAAAAAAAAATTTTTTTTCCTGCAAACCTATACTCTACCCCTGGGTGATCATGTTGGACATGGGGTGGGAGGACTCATGGCAATTAAATACATATATATTACTCCATCTTATTGGATTTGCACTGGATTCCGTTCCCATGTTTTGGTTATTACTTATGAAGCACTATACAATCCAGTGCCTACATAGTTATGGAAGCACCTTCTTCAACACATTAATTTTCTCTTGTTCAAAGTAGATTATCAAAATCCATCAAATAAAGAATTAGAATACTAAAAGATAAGACATACATGTGATACTTTTTCATTAGGCATGTTAAGTGAACAAAAGGGTAAGTCAAAAGTTTCCAAACTATTTCCCAAGAGTCCTTACTCCTCAAAAGATTATCAAGGGTTCCTTAATCACAAGATAAACTATGATAGACAATTCTTAAGAAAAGGAGAACAGAAGGTGGAAATCTATAGCCAAGGGGATCAAAAAGAGTATACCAGTAAAGAAGTTCGTATAAATATAGTATAAATCTATTATCATAAAGTCCACAGTGACTGAGTGCTCATGTACAAATTCAATATAGATACAGAAATATTTACAAGTACAAGCACGTTAGAAAAATCCTTCTGTTTGTTTCTTTGTAGGTGTGCAGAAGATGGGTGCTCTCAAGGAAACAACGCAGTCAACAGGTAAGTATCCATAGACAAAAACTAATCTCTTTATTTTCTTTTGCAGGTGGAACCGCAATCAGGAAAGAGGAAATATGCCCAAGGGGCTGGCTAATGTGATACTTGTTTCAAAGACTTCTTCAGAGGTCATTGGCCCGATCCACCATACATCAACATAAACACTGATTCTTTCATGTGTCAATGTTGGCGCACCTCAAGTCTTGGTCATGCGTAATATCCTTGGGGATATTTCCTCTTTCCTAAGCTTTTAAGTTTCTCATGTCAAAATTATTCAATGTGACAAGAAAACCCTAGTATCTTTTCACTTTTGACACAAAAAGAGCAATCACTTACTTGAATAAGGCCACTTTGTGGATGACCCTCTCCATACCAGTCTCATTGTTTTCCTGTAAAAAACATTTCATATGCTGATGCACTAAAAACAAAATGTCGGCTGAAAAAATAGCAAGTCTACTTAATGGAAAGTCTACAAGTATTCTGATAAAAGTATACATTTGTCAATTACCCAACTATTCAAATGACAACCTGGTATTTCCACCATAACCTGGTATTTACACTATAAATGGTATCTTTAAGAATGTTGCAGAAATGTATTTGCTTCATATGCAGAAAAGGATAACTTTATTATCAGTATCTATTCCCAATAGTAAATACACAGCTTTCAGTTAAACTGTCCTAAATGTGACTTAAGTGTCTGCATCATGTTTCATATCTCATAATACTAACCTGAAATTCAATCTAAGATTTGATATTCATAAACTAGTTATTAAATCCAACTGCACAGCTGCATTCTGAATAAGTATAGTACTCCTAATAGTTGTATTTGTCTTCTACTATTTTATACTCTTATGGGCACTATACACAGAATAGTTTAATGCAAATGTGCAATTACTCAATGACCGGGGGGAGGGCATTCTGTCCATCATAGTAACAAAAATATGACAGATGTTAGCATGTGTCTCTCTGGAGAGCTAATAGATATCAATACTATGCAAAGTGATCTAAGCAACATTAGTTCACTAAGAGACAGAATTCCTTGTGCGCATGGTGTCCATTGTGCATTTATATGTGGAGTTGGTTGTTCAGAAAGTGGGGAAGAGTGCAGGTGCCTCTGTCTGAGAGCTCCTATGCCCCAGAAGCCTCTGGACTAGAGGTGGGCACGATCCAAAAAAAATTACCAATCAAGCTGATTGGGGATTGGTGCTGGCGACGACCCCAAATCACCGATCCACACCGATCATCTCCCGTTTCCGATCCGGGGATCGGGGAGGCCAAAGCAGAGGGGCGCCCCGCTGTTCCCAGCTATGTGGGAAGGTGGGTGGTGGCGGCGACCGCCGGGCCCGGCGGGCAAGGGGAGGTGACGTTCACACACACACACACACACACACACACACACACACACACACACACACACACACACACACAGAGCAGATGGGGGGGAGTTTTTAACCCAGCGACGAGCCGCCTCCCCTCAGGGAGGGGACGTTCACACACACACTTAGAGCAGAGGGGGGGGAAAGTTTTTAACCCGGCGACGAGCCGCCTCCCCTCAGGGAGGGGACGTTCACACACACACACTTAGAGCACACTTAGAGCAGAGGGGGGAAAAAGTTTTTAACCCGTCCCTGCCTCTACAAATAGAGAGCGAGCGACACCCCGTCAACATGTTTCAGCCAGCTTTTAAAAAAAAGCAGGGACAGAATCCTCCATTCCTCCCCACCCAATTTTAAAAGCAAGCAGCCAGTCTTCCAAAAGCATATTTTAAACACAAACACAGAGCCATGAATGAGGTTTTCCCACAAAATACAGTGTTTTAAAAGCAGGTTAAAAACAGAGAGTGACAGACAGAAAAAAACCCATTCCTCCTACAAAGCCCCGTTTTTTTTAAAAAGCAAAAAAACCTCTGGAGTGCCCAGAACCCCCCTTTCCCCCTCCCTCCCCTGGCTGTCTTCTCCCAACTGGTGAGTGCATTGCTGCTCCGTGGTTGGAAGGAAGCCCTGCTGATCAAGGAAAGCTGGGCTTCTATTCGGGTTTCCAGGGCGACAGAAGGAGGGCAAACTCAGCTCAGGCATTCCCGACTCCGTTGCCAGGGGAATAGATTGCTGGCACCGGAGCAACTAGATCCCCGATTAGATACCGACTGCCCCGATCAAGCCCCCCCCCCCGACTGCTGGATCAGTCGCCGTGGACGGCACCGATCCGCCGGGTCCCAATCGCGCAAATGCCATTGTGGGTATTTTTCTATCGTAATGCCGATCGTGCCCATCTCTACTCTGGACTGTGGCAAACATTTTAAAATTTCTGCCTGAAAAAGGTGGCAAGTGGAAAGAAAAAAAAGTAAAGTTAAAGGAAAAGAAACCACTCACATCTTTGGGTAAAGATTTCGCAATAGCACTGTGAGCCATTGGTTCAATACAGAGCAAATGGACAATTTCTCTCATAGTAACGTCATCTTTTGTCACATGACTGACACCAGGTACATATCTTTCTCCTAACAGGGAAAACAATGGAAAAAAGCAGTGAACTCACAATGGAGCATACTTTTCATACAATAATACCAACAGTTCAACAGACTAATGGTTCTCCAAAGACAGTACAGAATGCTGGAATACATGGTTAAGAGTCTGAATGGATAACAGTACAAACTCAACCTCCCCAATTAGTGCAGTGGCAGAAACTGTGTGACCTATACACCTTCTGATTGGTTATCAAGTCCTTTTATTTTTATAGGCTTTTCCCCCCTCTTGTGCCCTTTATGTAGTTGTCCTACAATGAATCTTCCTTCTACTCCATCTATTTTAGTCTTATTATATAATAAGAAAGGAAGGCCTGACAGTTCAACCATCTGCCTTTATTTGTCAAAGACAAATCTGACAACTTTGATCTATATAAAAACGTATTACTTCAAGAACATTAGACGCAGCACTCTCAGTTCTACAGCAAGCCAATAGTAAATGTGCATTTGTGTTTTATATAGCCATTACTTTTATATTTTAGGCTGATACTTTATCCTGCCCCCCATACATACATCCTATTTCATTAATGCTAGTATCAGCTACCTTTAGAAGCCCTTTCCACACACGGTTTCCAGAAACAGTATTATATAGTAGTCTTGTAAATCATCAACAGCCACTGGAAAGTAGCAGAAAAGTGCAAGAGTCCAGTAGCACCTATAAGACTAGCAAAATTTGCGGTCAGGAATGAGCTTTCGTGAGTCACAGCTCACTTCTTCAGAACCACTGGAAATACACCTTTCTCCAGGAAAGAAACAAATGGGGTATCCGATGAGAGGCCTGAGCTATCAGCCCAACTAGGCCTTTCTTGGGAAACAAGCAGCCACACAATCCAAGTCTATCATAGGATAAGTGTAAGGGACTCTAGAGAAACAAAAAATGAACTCTGGAAGCACATCTATGACTGCAAAGGAATGCGGTTTTTATATTTTTTATAACAAATAAGTAACATAATGTAAGTAAAATAAGGGCCTCGGGAACCAGCTTATGATAGCGGTAACAGTGGATACACAGCCACAAAATAGTTTGAGCAATATTGTGTATTAATGGAAGTAGGACTTGTAAAAATAGATTGCTTACCTGCAGCTGCTGTTCTTTGAGTGATTATCTGTACATTCACACTGATGGGCTTTGCACCTGCACACAGCAACAACTTCAGAAATGTCTAAAGCTACAATTTAGGCATGCAAATTCTCTCGCTGAAAGACAAAGACTTAGACTATGAATGCCTGAGAGCATAGAGTCGTGTCTTTACTGATCAGTTCCTTCCAACTTTAATATGCTGCAGCATATTAAATCACCTATTGCGGAGAAGGCGGTTGTGTCATGTGAATGCACAGAAACCACTTGAAGAACAACAGTTACAAGGAAGTAGCCTGTTTTTACTTCTTTGAGGCCTCTGTGCATCACATTGATGGGTAAAAGACTAGCAAGCTGAATGACCTGAAAGCAGAATGGTGCAATCAAAATAAGCATCCATCCAAGCCCTAGTATCAAGGGCATAACATTTAAGAAAAATGGATGGCCAAGTGCGGGCATCAAAACGGCACAGTTCAGGCACAGAGATTCACTTTGCAAATCCACAGGAAGCAATCATTGCCCTGGTCAAATGCACCTTGGCTGCAGTGGACAGAGTTTTATGTATTAACTGGTAGCAGATTTTAATAGTTTAGGATATCCCATGGCTAATTCACTGCCCTCTCTTACTATCATAGTAGAATATGAAAAGTCTAGTGTGTTTCCAGAAGGAACAGATAAGATCTATGTAGATGGCAAGCCCTCAATGGACATCCAGGGAGTGGAGCAACCTCTCAGCTTTCATCACTGGAGATGGAAAAAAAGATGGGAAAAAGGTGGGCAGGAATATATCCTGGTTTAGATTGCCTTCTGACACTACCTTAGGCAAAAAGATGTTATCAGGATGGAGAATCATCTCCATGAAAGCGCAGGAAGAGTGCATCTGCTTTAAGGGTAGCCAGTTCCAATGCTTTTCAGGTACAGCAAGTAGTGGTGAGAAAGGAAGCCTTGAAAGAGAGAGAAAAAGATCTGTGTTTTTTCAACTGTGCTAGGCCAGGCAGCTTGTCCCCTACCTCTCCCCCCAGGCCTTAGCTACAGTGATCCACATTGGACTATAACTTGCTTTACGCAGGGTTACCCTTGAGACTGAGCAAGAAACTGCAACTAGTCCAGAATGCCGTGGCTTGTGTCCTTACGGGGATACCACTCAGGGCACATATACAGCACTGGCTTCCACTGGCTTCCAGTGGAATTCCAGATCAGATTCAAAGTTTTAGTCTTAACGTTCAAAGCCCTAAGCGGACTGGGATCAACATACCTACGGGATTGTCTCTCCTGATATGTCCCCTGGAGGACCTTTCATTCCTCAGACCAACACTTGCTAGTCATCCCCAGCCCAAAGAATATCCTCCTTGCCTCAACCAGAGTCAGGGCTTTTTCTACCCTGGCACCTATCTGGTGGAATTCTCTTCAAGTTAAGATCTGGGCTCTGCAGACTTACTGCAGTTCTGCAGGGCGTGTAAAATGGAGATGTTCTACCAGGCTTATAATTGAGGCGATGGCGGCACCTTTCCTCTGACTCCCCTTGCCTTATTTCTTTCTGCTAGTTTGAGTGGATTTCTATTCATCTATTGCACTGCTGACTACAACTAGAACATTTTAGATACGTTTTGTGGACACCATCAATTTGTTTGTATTATTTAACTGATTTTAGATTTATAGACAAGTTTTACTGTTAAAATTTTATTGTATTAATTTTATAAGTTATCATTGTTGTAACCCACCACGAGGCTGCTTGTGGGGAGAGCAAGTTATAAATCAAATAAATAAATGTTTTTATTGGCATGAGCCTTTACTGCTCAGCTCCTTTTCATCCGCTGCAGCAATAAAAACATTTATTTATTTGATTTATAACTCCACCCTCTTGAGCATGCATGGTTGAAGCCTGCACCCTAGAAGTTTCTGAAACTGTTGCTTTCCACAGGCACAAAGCCCATCAGCATGATGCGCAGAAACCGTGAAGAAACGTGCCGATCTAACATACACATTTGCTTCAGATACTAAGTATTCAATTATAAAACCTACTTAGTACCTGTAAGAAGGCCAAAACCATCCTCATCTCTCTGAATCAGAGATACAGGGTTTTGTAACAGGAGGGATATGCTGTTAAATCACTGCAGTACTGCATGTATACATTACAGGCTGCAAACAAGCAAAGAATGAACTACAGAAGCTACTTTTAGTCAGATTTTCTGAACAGAAGGATAGACCAACCCAAAAGAAAAAAAGGTCAAATCTTGCTTTTTCTATACACAATTCTTTCTTACCCACAATGTAGATAAGAGCTTGAAGCATTTCTTCTATTAGTGTGTTACACTGCTTATTCAAGTCCTGTAAGATTTCAAGAACAACTATTTAGATGACGCTAATTCAAGTCTTGGGAAAATAAAGTAATGTGAAAAATTCAAGTATAATTCAGAGTATATTAGATTGATTCAAGCTAGAGTGTTATGAACATGTTTAAAAAGTCAAGATTGAATCTACACCATAAATTGAGGTCTGCAAACTACAAATGTGGTCCAATTTTTTTAAAATTATATTTTATTTAAATTTTTAGTTTTACAGAAAGCACCAATATAAAGACAATAACAAGAAATATTTAACTTGTAGTAAACAGTATTAACTACAACTTCAGTTAATCACCACAAATAACCAACATTTTCAAGTAATGCAACCCAAAATACAAAAAAGAAAAGGGAAATTGCTTATTATCATCACATCCCTTACCCTAGTGGCCAAAATTGTGGAAACCTTTTGGAAAAAATGTATTTTTGAGGTTTGATGGCTCATAACACCACTTTTTTTTGGAGTAATACCATAAAATTATGTATCAATGGAAAGATAATTTAGTCAAGAATGTAATGCAATAACTTTTATGAAGGAAATTTTTTAAGAACAGTAGTTATAAAGAACAAAATTGAAACACACAGAAAAAATGAATTATACAACAATTCTCACCATGTCAGTTAATACTTAGTTGGGTAACCTTTTGCTTTAATTACGGCCTTACAACGCCTTCCCATGGAGTGAACCAAGTTTTTTAGTTCTGCAGCTGTTATAATGTGAAACCATGATTGAGTTATTGCTTCTATTAATTGCGGTTTATTGCTGGGTTGCTTCTCACTAACCAGTTTCTTTAGTCAGCTCCATAGATTTTCGATGGGGTTAAGGTCTGGGCTATTCCCAGGCCATTCCAACAGTGGAATATGATTATCTTGAAACCACTTTTTGCACACAGCAGCAACATGACATGGAGCTGAATCTTGTTGAAATATAAATGCTTCATTATCTTGGAAAACATCATGTGTGGAAGGCTTTAGTTTGGGCTCAAGTATTTCATTTATGTATTTTGGGACATTTATATTTATCACGCAAATTCTGCCCACACCTTTTGATGTCATACAACCCCATATCATAACACTAACTGGGTGTTTCATGGTAGGTGTAATGCAATCAGGATGCAAATCTTCTCTGATTCTTCTTCTCACATATTTTATGCCATCACTACCAAACAGGGAGATTTTGGTCTCATCACTCCAAATAACACGGTCCCATTGTTCTGCTGTCTAGTTAACATGGGTTTTAGCCCAGTTTAATCTTTTCAACCTTTGTTGGAGAGATAACAATGGTTTTTTCATGGAATTCTAGCATTAAGACCAAATTCCTCCAGTCTGCACTGAACAGTCCTTGCACTCAACTTCACATTGAATTGCGCCATTTCGTTCTGTATACACCCCGATGATTTTCTTCTGTCACCTAGGCTCAGTCTCTTAATTTTTCTATCATCCCTTGCTTGTGTGCACCTTTTCCTGCCTTTACCAGTCTGGTTTTGTAGTGACTGAGTTGCCTTGTATCTCTTCAAAAATTTAGAAATGCCACCTTTGGATAAGTTTCCACCAATTTTTCTTCTAATTTCTTCATAACTGTAGCCTTGTTCACTTAATAGTACTATTTTACATCGCTTTCTGGGTGACCAGTCAACTCTTTGTGCCATTTCTTTAATTGTATTATGTTGAATGGCGACATTCAAATGAAGGAAAGCTACTTTATATCAACCTAAGCAAGTTGTGCTTCCTTTCCTGGTTATTTGGCTATAACATTTGATAGAATACAGATAATTGAACAAACTTTGTTATATTACATTCTTGATTAAATTATCTTTCCATTGATATATAAGTTTATGGTATTACTCCAAACAAACTGGTGTTATGAGCCATCAGACCTCAAAAACTCACTTTTTCCAATAGGTTTCTACAATTTTGGCCACTAGTGTATTTTTGATAACTAGGTTTCATTACACCCAAAATTAAGAAGTTCAATCCGTATAAATATAAAGTAGATTATACTATGGTTAAAGGTCGGCCATAGAATAGTAGAGGTCCCATTTAGCCACATTATTTGTCCATTTTTCCTCTTTAGTCAAATAATCCAAAACTGGGAGCCATTGCTCGAGAAAGTAAGATTTGTAGTTCAGATTTTCCCTCTGTGTCAATTGATCAGTAATCTTCTGCATGATGAAATGATCCCAGATACGAGATTTCCAACTACTTATAGATGGGGCAGATTTTTGTTTCTAATGTGAGGCTATTGTTAGTTTAGCCAATGCCAAAAGTGAAAATAAAAGGTTTAGACTAATAGTTGGGATCTCAGGGTCTTCCCAAAAGCTTAATAAGATTACTTCAGGGGGCTTCGGGATTGAATACCCTGTTATAGTCCTGATTTCCTTAATTATTTTGTCCCAAAATGAACTGACGTATTTGCATCCCCACCAACAATGTAAATGGGCATCCAATTCACCACATTGCTTCCAACAGTTAGCCAACTGAGTATGACTAATGTGATGCAACTTGACTGGGGTCATATACCAATGAGAAATCAATTTTAGGGTTTGCATCTTTATGTTTACTATATTTGTTTGAAAATTACATGATTTCCAAATCATATTCCAACTGTCATTTGAAGGGTCAAAGTTGCATTCCTTAAACCAGAGTTTTTGATAGGACAGTGTTTTGTGTTCCTGTTCTTCTTCTAAAAGAATTGAATAAATTTTAGACAATATACCCCTCTGTCTCTCAGGGCTTTCTTTCAGGATCCTTTCAAAGTTTGTTAACGGCTTAACCATTGATTCTTTAATTTTTGGTGATTCAAGGAGGTGTTTGACCTGTAAGTATTCAAACCACGGGATACGTGACGTGGTGTTATGTTCTAGATTTATCTTATCTTGACATTTTCCCTTGTCAAAGATATCTATTATTCGAGTTGTGTTGTTAAGCCTCCACCATTTGTATGAATGACTACTGAGAGCTGGTAAAAACCAGTATTGCCCCACAAAGGGTGAAACTAGAGTGTTTGCGCGTTAACTTGCTTCTAAGTCTGTCCCAGGTTTTTATATCACTCAATAAGAAAGGATTGTTCACTGTCCGTCTTCTGTGCAGCCCCACATGGGACTGCACCTGCGCAGGCCTGCCGACCGGATTTTTCTTTCTAGCAAACGTCCACTAGGGGGCGCACGTCCGACCCAATGCGCATGCGCGGCCGTTTCCCGCCCGAGCGACATTGGGCGACGTCGCCCCCTTTCCCCTCAGTTTCTTCTTTGCCGCCGACCGGTAAAGACCTAGCTGTCCGCTTGTGAGGAAACTTTGTGAGGAACCTTTTTTGAAATTGTGAGAGATGTCGGAGAAGTCGCTTTTTAAGCATTGCTCTACATGCTCGACGAAGATGACGAGAACGGACGGTCACTCCGTTTGCCTCGAGTGCCTGGGCGAGGGGCACATCGTCGGGAAATGTGAGCATTGCCAACGGTTCACCCCGAAGGCTAGGGCTGAGAGGGCGAATAGGCTGAACGCCCTGCTGTGGAGAAGGGCGATGCGGGCTTCGGGGGCCCCGGGTACCCCGGGGGGGCCGCCACCGGCTGGTGGGACGGCTGACACCCCCCTAGAGATGGGATCTGTCCGGAGCACCGCTACCACCTCGCGTTCCCGCTCGCCGGATCGCCGACAAGCCCAGCACCCGACTCCGGATCCGAAGGAGGCTGCGAGTTCCGCGTCGGATCGCAAGCACTCAACTCCGAAGTCGGATCCGACTCGGAAGCGGCATCGTTCCAGGTCCCCGTCAAGGTCGGAACCGACCGCCACACCGACTCCGAAGGTGCCGAGGACTTCATCGGATCCGAACATCCCGGCTGGGTCAGTTCCCAAGCCGTCGGATCCGAGTCCGACTCCGAGGTTGTCGGCTCCGAAGCCCACTGAATCGGCTCGCACCGGCCTTGTTCCGAAGACGGGCTCTCGATCGGATCCGGAGGTTTCGGATCCGTTGCCCATGTCGCCGGCTCCGATTGACCAGAACCGAAGCTCCGATCCGATTTCAGCCGCCAAGGGTGAAAAGAAGTCGAAGAAAAAATCGAAGCACAGGCAGTCGACGTCGGTCCAAACGGATGAGGTCCGCTGGGAGAAGCCCTCGACCCCGTCACCGCACCTGTCACCTCCGTTGCTCCACTCCACTGATGACGATGGTGACCTGCCTGACGCTCCACCTTGGGTTGCCCAGACGTGGCATGCCGGTGCCTATATGGAGGACCGACCTTATCACCTTCCTCGGAGTGACTATGACAGAGAGGGCTCCCTGTATGCCAGCTCTCCATCGTTGGGCAGGGAGTATTGGGGTGACACTCGGAGTGAGTTCTCCCACTATGGTTCTCCCAGGCGCGTCTCACCTTACCAACGTGCAGAGCCTTATCAGTGCCCGAGTCCCAGCCCTCCATCTGACCTATCACCGGATGACATCATCATTGGGACTGGTCGTGTGTCACCCTCTGAGGACTACCGGCTCTATTCTGAGCAGATGGTCAGAATGGCCCGTTCTCTCGACATCGAGATATCGGCTGTGGATCCTAAGCCAAAGGACAAAATTCTACAGTATGTCCAGTCTGGGAACCCTCCAACTATTGCTTTCCCATTCACCGAAGGCTTGGTGGAAATCATTCACGACATCTGTGAGAAGCCGGCCTCTGTGTACCCGACATCCCGCAAGCTGGAGGCCCTGTACAAGACGCGGGATGACATTTGTGCATACTTCTTTGCACATCCACCTCCTTCTTCCCTCATTACAGAGGAAATGCAGACCCGCCAACGCCAGGGATCTTATGCGGTGCCCATTGACAAGGAGAGCAGGAAGCTGGATTCCTTGGGCAAGAAATTGTACTCCTCTGCTGCCCTGACGCTGAAAATCTCTAACTATTCAGCCATCATGGGGGCGTACCAGATATTCCTTTGGAACCGCAGGGCGGCCTTCATGGAAAAACTCCCGGCAGACCAGAGAGTGTTGGCGAAGGTGATCCTCGATGAGGCCCTGCGGCTGTCTCGGCAACAAATAAATGCGGGCCGTGACACGGTTGATACCTCTGCGAGGGCGTTAGCATCCTCCGTCGTCCTCCGCAGACACTCGTGGCTCCGCACAACTGCGTTGCCGGTCGAGATACGTAATAAAGTTGAGAATCTGCCCTTTGAGGGTCAGTCCCTGTTTTCTGCCAAAACGGATGACTACCTGTCGCAGAAGCGCAAAGATCGGATGACAGCCCGTTCCTACGGCATTCTCCCGACCAGGCCATCCACCGAGAATCGGTTCCAGTATTGCCCTTCACAGGGCTATCGTGGACGGCAACAGCGATACCAGCCGTATCCACGTTATGGGTCCTACAGGCAATTCCAGCCGCCTGCAAGTTCCTTTCAGCGCTGGAGGCCTAGCTACCGCCCTCGTCGCGGTCCACAAGCCCACGATGCCAAAGAGTCAGCAACGCAGCCAAAGCAGTTCTGACTAGAATTCGAACAGTCTGTCGTGTTTGGGAACAGATTGGTTCAGTTTGCCTCTGCATGGGCAGAAATTACATCCGATAGTTGGGTTCTTAAAATCGTTAATGTTGGATATAAAATTCAGTTTGATGTTTACCCGGTGTTGTCTCTTCCTGACCACTCATTACAATCCTCTTCTGATAAGTTACAGGCTGAGGTTGTAGCACTACTGGAGAAGGGGGCTGTGAAGGAGGTGCTCCCTCAGGACCCCCTCTTGGGTTTTTACTCCAGGATGTTCCTGGTAGACAAAAAGGATGGAGGAGTGCGACCCATCTTAGACCTACGAGAACTGAATAAATTCGTTCTCGTCAAGTGGTTCAGGATGCTTACCTTGAACACAGTCCTCCAGTTAATGCCTTAGGACATGTGGTTCGCTGTCCTAGACCTCAAGGATGCATATTTCCATATTGCCATCCATCCTGATCATCGGAAATACCTTAGGTTCCTGTGTAACAATAGGGCCTACCATTACCAGGTACTTCCCTTTGGCCTCTCAACAGCCCCACGAGTTTTTTCTAAATGTATGGCTGTGGTAGTGGCTTATTTGAGGGAACGGGGTTGTACCATCTACCCCTATCTTGACGATTGGCTTCTAGCAGCACCCTCTGCTAATGCACTCCTGGCCCAGATTCATACTGTAATGCTCACCTGCTCCAGATTAGGACTTTTGGTTAACTTACAAAAGTCTAACCTTACCCCGTCCAGACGGATACTGTTTATCGGTATGGAACTGGACGGTGGCGTAAACAGAGGTTTTCTGCCCAGGGAGCGTGCTTTAAAGATTGGCAGGATGGTGAACCTTTTTTCTAAGTGCAGGTTCCAATCCGTAACGACTATCCAGAGGCTACTGGGCCTCATGGCCTCTTCTACAGCTGTCACCCCTATGGCCCGGTTGCACATGCGACCTCTCCAGCTGTGGTTCCTATCGGTTCATGATTTTGAACACGAGTCCCAGAATAAAAGATATTCCATCCCCAGAGGGATTATCCGGGCCTTACGTTGGTGGCTTGATGAGGCTAACCTTCTTGGGGGTATTGCCTTTGGGTCCATCCAAACCGAGATCACAATCTCGACTGATGCCTCCACGGTAGGATGGGGAGCCCAGTGTGGTGCCCTGAGGGCACATGGGGTTTGGTCGGAGCAGGAAAGGAAAGATCATATTAACCTGCTAGAATTGAAAGCGGTCCGTTATGCCCTTATCGCATTCGCAGACACGCTGCAGCAGAAAGCGGTTCAGGTGCTCACAGACAATTGCACCACGATGTTCTACCTGAACAAACAAGGGGGCACTACATCCAAGGCCCTCTGCGACGAGGCCGTTCGGATCTGGAACTGGGCCATGGACAGAGGCGTGTTCATTCAGGCGGTCCATATTCCTGGCACCACCAATGTCGTCGCGGACAAGCTGAGTCAGATGCGATTCGACAACTACGAATGGACCATAGCAGACAATTACCTGAACGCCATCTTTTTGGACTGGGGATTCCCAGACGTAGACCTCTTTGCGGCAGAGGCCAACAAGAAGGCCCCGCAATTCTGTTCCAGGGGAGGGCTAGGTCACCGCTCCCTGGGGGACGCATTCCAGATACGCTGGACAGGGCACCTGTTTTATGCCTTCCCTCCGTTCCCACTGCTGTCTCGGGTCGTCAGCAAAATCCAGAGGGATGGGCCGCACTTAATTCTAGTGGCGCCCTTCTGGCCCAGACAAGCGTGGTTCCAACATGTCATGCAGCTTTCGCAGGGGTCATATTATCGGTTCGCACTGAACCCGGACCTTCTGTCCGACAAAGGGGTTTGGTATCACGACCTACCCAAACTCAACCTGACTGCTTGGCACATTCGGGGACGGAGGGGATGTCTGACAGGGTAGCTGAAATTTTGCTGAATGCCCGTAGGGACACCACTCGCAGGTCATACGCAGCTAAATGGAAGCGTTTTGAGGCCTGGGCTGCTGACACCGCAGTTAATGTTTGGGATTGCCAGTTGTCTTCTGTGTTTGAGTTCCTCCTGTCCCTAAAGGACGGGGGACTAGCTAATTCTTCTATTAAAGTCTATTTGGCTGCCATTTCAGCCTTCCACCCTAAAATAGATGGGAAGACAGTGTTCTCCCACAGTTTGTCGAAGTCTTTTTTGAAAGGGTTGTATAATATGTTTCCACAAGTCAAGGAAATTGTTCCCCAATGGTCACTGCAGGTAGTGCTGACGGGGCTTATGAAATCACCCTTCGAACCACTGGCTACCTGTGATTTAAAATGGTTATCCTGTAAAGTGGCCTTCCTGATTGCCATTACATCTGCCCGCAGGGTTAGCGAGCTTGCTGCCCTGAGGTGGGATTCTCCCTTTTTGAAGGTCCATCAGAATAAGGTGGTTCTCAGGCCGGACCTTCGTTTTAGGCCTAAAGTCTCCACTCAGTTCCATACCTCACAGGACATTGTCCTACCTATATTTTTTCCTGACCCTTCCAGTGGCCCTGACAGGGCCTTATATTCCTTGGATGTGAGAAGGGCTATTTTATTTTACCTACAACGTACGTCACAGTTTAGGAGTGCCAAACAACTGTTTGTGTGCTATTATGGGCCCAGAAAGGGAAAGGCTGCTACAGCCCAGTCAATTTCTCGCTGGGTTACTCAGACGGTTAGGGCCTGCTACTCGCATGCTAAGTTACCTTGCCCTTTGGAACTGAAAGCTCATTCCACCAGAGCACAGGCTGCTTCTGCGGCCTTCCTTAGGGGCGTACCCTTGCAAGACATTTGCAGGGCTGCAACGTGGTCGTCTTCTGACACGTTCGCTAAACATTACGCACTAGATGTGTGGGAAAGAAAAGAGGCTGCTGTTGGTAATGCAGTGCTTCAGTCTCTTTTTCGGTGAGAACACATGCCCGCCTCCTGGGTAAGTGGCTTGTGAGTCTCCCATGTGGGGCTGCACAGAAGACGGACAGTGAAAACAGAGTTGCGCTTACCGTAACTACTGTTCATTGACGTCTTCTGTGCAGACACACAACCCTCCCTCCTACCCCGCTGTGTTCTTCCAGATAATGTGAAGGCATTCGGCGGCAAAGGAGAAACTGAGGAGAAAGGGGGCGACGTCGCCCAATGTCGCTCGGGCGGGAAACGGCCACGCATGCGCATTGGGTCGGACGTGCGCCCCCTAGTGGACGTTTGCTAGAAAGAAAAATCCGGTCGGCAGGCCTGCGCAGGCGCAGTCCCATGTGTGTCTGCACAGAAGACGTCAATGAACAGTAGTTACGGTAAGCGCAACTCTGTTTTTCTTAGGTTGGATGGACGCTCACTGTTCTTGTTCCATATGCATTCACTTCTTCCTTGCAGGTAGTTTTGTTCTATGTTTTTCCCAACAGGTCTTAACAAGTCGTTTGCTATCACTACAAGATTTTTAAGGTGAGAAGCCTCATAAAAAGTTTTTAAATCCGGTAAATTTAAACCACCTCTACTGGTTGTTCTTTTCAGGGTTTCCATAGGTATTCTAGGCTTTTTATTATTCCATATGAATTTACTAATTTTGGATTGCCATTGATCAAAGGTTTTATCTGGAATTGTAATGGGAATTGCACAAAACATAAAAATAAATTTTGAAAAAAATGATTTTTGATGAATATAAGAATCCTATGCAAAAAGTCTTAGCTATTACAGCATTACTGTGTTTGAGTTATGCAGTACATTTGCAGACAACGCAGGCTAGAATAGCATTATTCAAACAAACAGCAACCAAATGATCCCCACAAAGCTTTTTTTGCAGATTCCCCAAGCCATCCCCCTTCTCCTGTGGTTGCACACACCAGAATTCAGCTCTTCAAAGCAGGTGTTACAAACCAGGAACATTCATGTCCTCAAACAATACAGCAGGACCCTTATCATAGTCTGAACAGGGTCTCGTGCAGGTGCCACCCTGCACATGGGCAAAATCAACAGCAGTCTGTATATGAGCTTTCTCTGTGGTGGCCCCTTCTATATGGAAGAGCATGCCTGAGAAGGTCAAGAGATCCCCCATTCTCCTGGCTTTCCGCAAATGATGCAAAACCAAATGATTCAAAAAGGCTTTTTACACAGATAGGATGGCTGTATTGTGTGTGTGTGTGGGGGGGTGTCTCAGATGTTTTGTTAATGAGTTAGGGACCATAGACTTCACCACTATGTTGCCTTACATACTATCTGCTGCTTTAAATATGTGCTCCTATGAACTACCTGTGTTTCATGTTGTCTAATGTCAGTCCTAGAATTGCTTATGTTTAGTTTCAGCATTTCTTCAACTCTGTATTGAATTCTTGCTAATGCTATGTCTTTTTTAAATTTATATTTATTTACCCTATGGCATTGATTATGGAAATGTTCTTGATACTGATTGTGCTAATCTCACACTGTGTAATCCGCCTGGAGTCTTCAGAGGATTCAGAAAGAAGCTGATTCTTTAGGGCCACATGGCAAGTGGAGGGCACTAAAGTATTTTTGGTGGACCCCCCCCCTCAGCCCAGTGCCCTCACAATGGTAGCATGTACAGATTTTGGGACTGAGAACTACCAACCATACCACACTTCCGTGTCATACCACCAAGCATACCTGTGAAAGAGGCTAAATAATAACTATGCTTATATACCACTATTCTAGATAGATTAGTGCTCCATTCATGTGAACAAAGTCAGTGTATTATTATCCCCACAATACAGCTGGGGAGCTGGGGCAGAGAAGAGTGGCTTAACCAAGGCCACCTACTGAACTCATGGTAGTAGTGGGATTCGAACCAGCAGAATGCTAATTCACAATCCAGCCACTTAACCACTATGCTACTTACTTAACTAGATTGCTGCTAGCCACCCCTGAGGTATTTCTTCCCCTGCCTTGGTAAAACCCAGTTATATAACCTTTTCCACCCTTAATACCAAGGAGGAGAACAGGGATTTACCACAAGAGGAAGGTTTATTTTACAATAAGGGCAAAGTAAACCGGAAGTGTTCAGGACCAATTTTATCAAAATGTAATTTACTGAGAAACAGAGAATTCAGTGTCTTTATAGAAGACATTGTATCAGAACAGAGAGAACACCAATAAGTGCTAGACTATATTGGATTTAATTATTTGAAACATTTATGAGTTGCCTTTCTGCCTTGCAAGACCGAGAAAACAGTTACTTTTTACACAGATTTCTTAATCTTTTCAATTATATGACAGTCTTTTTAAACTACAGGCCTTTGTCTGCCCTGTTGTTTCCAAATAACCCTGAAAGTGGGGACAAGCATCACAACTGTGAGTTTCTCCGTCAGCAGGGGGCGCCGCGTCCGTCGGGTCCGCCGTGGCGGGAGTGCGGTCTGTGCAGCCGGCGGGTCCAGAGGAATCCCGTTGCTACCCAGGCCAGGCAAGCGGCCCGTATGCTGGCTCCAGGGGTCCCAGCTTCCCTTCAGATTGGCCTCAGATGGTCCCAGGGCTGTTAAGCCGTGTGTGGTGGCAGGCAAGCACAGCCTCTGAGCCCAGGGATGGTCCTTCCCTCAGGACAGCCTCCCTGTTTCTCCTTCCCGGCCAGGAAGCCTTTGACCCCTTTTATCCCCTCCCTCGCTAGGGGCAGCCCCGCCCCGCTCCCCAATTGCCAGCGCCCCAGGTGAGGCCCATTATCCGCCCCAATGCCGGCAGCAACACCTGGCTCCAGCCCTTCCTGGGTGGGAGGCCCGGTGTTCCCTCTCCTCCCGCCTCCCGGCTGCCATTGGGCGCCAGTCCCCCATTCCCCTGGTAGGCGGGCGGGCTGGCCTATCGCCTGCCGCCGCCGGGCCCGGCTCCCGCCCCCTTCCTGCCTCGCGGCGCCAGGCGGGGCTGGGCCTCGCGAGTGTGGGCCTAGCGGCTGCGCCACCTCACCTCTGCCGCGGCCGCCGCGGCTGCATTGGGGCCGTCTGCCCCGGTGGCACCTGCCTCGGCGGCCGTCCGGCCTGCCGGTTCGTCTCCCCCGGGAAGCTCCCTCCCGCCTGGGTTGTCGCTGCCGCGGCCTCCTCCGCGGCGCAGCAACGGCCTCCCTCCTGGCCGCCGTGCCGACTGCTGCCGCCGCGCTCGTTCGCCGCCGCGCCGGCCCCGGCAGGGTGAGTTTTGGGGCCTGTGGGGCCGGGGGGGCGGCGGTGAGGAGGGAGGGGAGGCCCGTCCCCGGACACGCCCTCCCCCTTTTGCTCCCAGATGCTGGTTGGTCTTCTTCGTGCATTCGTGACAGGAAGTCGGCATTCTGGTGCAGGTGCCTCGGCCGGTGTCTCGTCACAAAACTGAAAGGCAAGAGCGACATATACCATCTAAGTATGCGGGCGTTGTGGTCCTTCATCCGCGCCGTCCACAAGAGGGGGGCGTGGTCCATAACTAGGGTGAAGGGGTTGTTGGTGAGGTAATACTGGAGGGCCCCCACCGCCCACTTGATGGCCAAGGCCTCCTTCTCCACCGTGGCGTACTGCTGCTCGGCCTTCTGCAATTTGCGACTTAGGAAGAGGACTGGCCGCTCCACCTCGTCGATTTCCGGGGAGAGCACGGCTCCGTGTCTGGTGTCAGAAGCATCTGTATGGACGACGAAAGGCTCGTTGAAGTTGGGATTGTGGAGTACCGGGGCCCGGGACAGGGCCGTACGGAGCGTCCGGAAGGCCTCATCGGCCGGCGCCGTCCAGGTGAGCTTGGCCGGAAGTCCTTTCCGGAGGAGGTCTGTCAGGGGGCTGGCCCATGATGCGAAGTTCGGGATGAACTTGCTGTAGTATCCAATCAATCCCAGGAAGCGTCGGAGCTGCTTCTTGGTGGTCGGACGGGGACAGTCCTCCAGCGTAGCCACTTTCTCGGGGACTGGTCTCAGTACGCCTCAGCCGACTATGAATCCCAGGTATTTGACCTCTTGGAAGCCCACCCGGCTCTTCTGTGGGTTTGCCCACAGGCCGGCGGCGTCCAGAGCCTGCAGGACCCGGCGGAGGTGCTGCACATGGGAGGGCCAGTCGGGGCTGAAGACGAGAATGTCATCAATGTAGGCGTTGGTAAACCCCTGGCACTGGGCTAACGCTGTGTCCAACAGCCGCTGGAAGGTGGCAGCCGCCCCGTGTAGCCCGAAGGGCATCATGCGAAATTGGAACAGCCCCTGGGGCGTGGCGAAGGCCGTCTTCTCCTTGTCACCCTCCGCCATGGGCACTTGCCAATAGCCCTTCGTCAGATAAAGGGCCGTTAGATATCGGGCGGTCCCCAGTTGATCGATGAGGGTTTCCGCTCGCGGCATGGGGTAGGCGTCAAACTGCGTGACGCGGTTGACTTCCCGGAAGTCAATGCAGAAGCGGACGGACCCGTCAGGCTTTGGCACTAACACCACAGGGCTCCTCCATGGGCTGCGTGAGGGATCGATAACCCCCAGCTGGAGCATGTCAGCTACCTCCCGGTCCACTGTATCCCACTGCTTCCGAGGCAAGGGCTGCCAGGGTGCCCGTACCACCCATCCTGGTGGGGTAGGTATGCCGTGGGTCACGGTCGTGGTGCACCCCGGGGTCCGCGAGAAGCTGTGGGGGAAGTCTCTCAGCAACTGTTCTACCTGCTCCCGTTGCTCCGAAAGGAGCACCGGGTCTAGCGTAGGGGCCTCTGGGGGGCCCCGCCGGGGGGTCCAGGGCAGGCTTCCGTCGGCGGGCTCCAGGGGGTCGGCGGCGAGTTGACACGTCTGCGGCTCCCGCTCCTGCCATGCCTTGATGTCATTGACGTGCAGCCTCTTGGCTTGTCACCGCGAGGGTCCCCACTGGACCAGATACGTCAGAGGGCCCAGCACCTGGGTGATTATGAAGGGGCCCCTCCAGGGGTCCCCAACTTGTTGCGGGCAGAAGACTCACTGGTTGACCAGGACCTTGTCGCCCTCCTGGAAGGTGCGTAGGCGGGCTCCCCGGTCGTAGCGCTCCTTCTGGGCCGCCTGGGCCCCAGCCAGGTTGCGTTGAGCCGTCTCCCGGGCGAGCTGGAGGCGCTCCCCCAGCTCCCGCATGTAGTCCGGGGCCGCCGTCGCGGGGTCGTCTCGGGGGGTTGCCCATTGCTCTTCGACCACACCTAGGATACCTCGTGGCCGCCGGCCGTAGAACAGCTCGAAGGGGGCATAGCCGGTGGATGCCTGAGGGGTCTCCTGGAGGGCGAAGAGGAGGGGGTCGACCAGGAGGTCCCACTGATTCAGCTTGTCCCACGCCAGCTTCCGCAACATGGCTTTGATAGTCTGGTTGAGGCGTTCCACCAAGCCGTCTGTCTGCGGGTGATAGATGGACGTAAAGATCTGGCGAATGCCTAGGGTCAAGTAAAGCTGGCGTGTCAAGGAGGCCGTGAAGGGTGTCCTGCAGTCGGTGAGGATTTCCCGGGGCAACCCCACGTGGGCGAAGAACCGCATCAGTGCTCTAGCAACGCCGGCCACCTGCATGGACCGCAGGGGAATCGCCTCGGGATAGCGGGTGGCGTAGTCGACCAGGACCAGTAGGAACCAGCAGCCGCGGGCCGTGCGTGGCAGCGGTCCGCGAAGTCCATGGCCAGGCAGTCGAAGGGTGTCTGTACGAGCGGTAGGGGCATCAAGGGGGCTTTGGGGGCCGATCGGGTGGAGGCTCGCTGGCACACTGGGCAGGATCGACAGAAGGCCTTGACGTCAGTGGCCACGGACGGCCAGAAGAAGTGGGCCAGGACCCGGGCCAACGTGTTATTGGCCCCCTGATGGCCAGCCCAGGCGTGGTTGTGGGCGTAGGAGAGGATGGAGGCCCGGAAGGCCTGCGGGACCAGCAACTGCCGGGTCTCAACCCCCCGACTGGCAGTCAGCCGGTACCAGAGGCCCGCTTCCTTGACAATTCGGGGGTAACGGCCAGCCCTCCGCCCGTCCCGGACGCACCGCTCACTTACTGCCACGGCGTCCCGGAGGGACTCGAGGGTAGCATCAGTCGCCTGGGCCTCCTGGAAGGCGGGATCAGCACCCCAAGACGGCAGCGGGGGCTCATCAGGCGACGTCGAAATCCCTGCACGGGATCCGGAGTCGGTTGTGGCGGGGAGAGCCTCCGCTGGCGGGGTCTGCAACCGCACCTCAAGGCCTGGTGCATCTCGGCCCAGCAGCACCGGGTACGCGGGTACTCGGGCGAGCTCCAACTCCCACTCTTGCCCTTGGTATCGAACCGGGACTCGCACAACCGGGTACTCTTCTGCGTGTCCGTGGAGGCATGCGACGGACGTGTGCCGCACGACAGGCAGGCCTTCGGGCAAGAGCCTGGTCCGGATCATCGAGACGGAACTGCCGCTATCCAGGAGTGCTGACAGCCGCCGGCCCGCGATTTCAACGATGACCAGTAGAGGTGGGGGCCGGGCCGCGCGGGTTGCCAGGGGCAAGGCTTCCTCCCACCCCGCATTGCACTCCATCAGGGGGCAGTCTCTCATCAGGTGACCCCGCTGTCCACAGCGAAAGCAGGGCCCTCGGTCGGCGGCGCTGGCGGGGGCCGGGCCGACGGGAGTCTTCGCACTGGGTGGTGGTGGTCGCGGCCAGCAGGGCGGGACACTGCCACTGGTAGGCTTGGCCCCGGTAGGGGGTAGGGCGGCGGAGTCGGCCCCTAGGGGTCCGCGGGGCCCTACTCGGGCCCTTCCTGTGGATCGGCTGTCGCGCCCCGGTGTAGCTCCGTCCTTGTTGGGCTCCCGCGGCTCTGCTGCCATGAAATTCTCCAGCAGGGCCGTGGCTTCCTTGAGATCGGCCGGTTTGCTGCAGGCCACCCAGTATCGCGCCTTGGCAGGCAGAACATTCAGGAGTTGCTCCAGGATGACCTGATCCGTGATGGCCTTCTCGCCCGGTGTCTCTGGCTTGAGCCATCGGTAGGCCAGGTCCCGGAGGGTGGTCACGAACCCCCGCGGCCGAGCACCCTTGTTGTAGCTCAGGGCCCGGAACCTCTGGCGGTACGTGTCGGGGGTGATGGCGTAGCGGTCCAAAATGGCCTCTTTCAGCCTCGCGTAGACGGCCGCCTCCTCTTTAGGGAGGGCCTTGAGCGCGGCCTGGGCTTCCCCGGTCAGGTAGGGGCCTAGGATGAAGGCCCACTGGGCGGGGGGCCACTGGGCCGCCTCCGTGGTGCACTCGAAGGTTTCCAGGAACGCGTCAACATCATCCTCCGGCCCCAGCTTGGTGAGTTGGAACGGGGCGGCCCTATGGGGTCCCCCTGGGCCAGTCGGGGCCCTGGAACCACCTTGGGCGTCCCTTAATATCCGGCAGACATCCCGGAGGAGGGCCGCCTGGGCGTCGCGTTGCTGGGCCGCGATGTCCTGCAGAATCCGCCCCTGCTGCTCCGCCTGCTGAGTGGTTATGTCGCGCAGCAGGCGGCCCTGTTGCTCGGCCATCCACTGCCCGACCTGGGCGAAGTCAAACGAGCCGCCGGGGGTGGCAGACGCTGCCCCTCCGCCTCCACCCTGGTCCATAGCTGTCGCGGGTGTGGGCGGGGTGGTGGCGGGTCCCGGGAACGTTGGTGGACGGAGGAAAGACCGGCTGCTGGCCCACCCCGCAGGCGTGGGTAAGTAGGGGAGGCGCTTCACTAGTGGTCGAATGCCCACATTCTCCACCACGTTGTGAGTTTCTCCGTCAGCAGGGGGCGCCGCGTCCGTCGGGTCCGCCGTGGCGGGAGTGCGGTCTGTGCAGCCGGCGGGTCCAGAGGGGTCCCGTTGCTACCCAGGCCGGGCAAGCGGCCCGTATGCTGGCTCCAGGGGTCCCAGCTTCCCTTCAGATTGGCCTCAGATGGTCCCAGGGCTGTTAAGCCGTGTGTGGTGGCAGGCAAGCACAGCCTCTGGGCCCAGGGATGGCCCTTCCCTCAGGACAGCCTCCCTGTTTCTCCTCCCCGGCCAGGAAGCCTTTGACCCCTTTTATCCCCTCCCTCGCTAGGGGCAGCCCCGCCCCGCTCCCCAATTGCCAGCGCCCCAGGTGAGGCCCATTATCCGCCCCAATGCCGGCAGCAACACCTGGCTCCAGCCCTTCCTGGGTGGGAGGCCCGGTGTTCCCTCTCCTCCCGCCTCCCGGCTGCCATTGGGCGCCAGTCCCCCGTTCCCCTGGTAGGCGGGCAGGCTGGCTTATCGCCTGCCGCCGCCAGGCCCGGCTCCCGCCCCCTTCCTGCCTCGCGCCGCCGGGCGGGGCTGGGCCTCGCGAGCATGGGCCTCACGGCTGCGCCGCCTCGCCTCTGCCGCGGCGGCCACATTGGGGCCGTCTGCCCCGGTGGCGCCCGCCTCGGCGGCCGTCCGGCCTGCCGGTTTGTCTCCCCTGGGACGCTCCCTCCCGCCCAGGTTGTCGCTGCCACGGCCTCCTCCGCAGCGTAGCAACGGCCTCCCTCCTGGCCGCCGAGCCGACTGCCGCCGCCGCGCTCGTTCGCCTCCGCGCCCGCCCCGACCGGGTGAGTTTCAGGGCCTGTGGGGCCGGGGGGGGGCAGCGGCGAGGAGGGAGGGGAGGCCCGTCCCCGGACAACAGCAAAACCTGAACTTCAGGTATTCAACTGAAAACAGCCACAGGGTATTATTACGGATGCAGAATAGTGTTTGTTCCTAAGCTGAAATCTTTTGCTGGAAGGCAAAATGAAAACTGATTCAATTTTACACCAGAAGTAACTGAGGACTACATTAGAACTGTACCTCCTTGGTCCTGCTCAGAGTTCCTAGGACTGAATTAATGACTCCCAGCAACTAATTAGCACTTTCCCTGGCTATTTTATTTTTTGTTATTCATAGGCTGCCTTTGTCAAAGACATTGAGGCAGATTATACAGTGTAAGTCAATAAAATCAACCGCTTGGACATTCAAAAATAACACAATAGGGTATGGATTGTATAAATTTGAAACCCAGCATGGATCTGAACACAGATATGAAACACTGCAGAAACAAAACAAGTAATTTGACATGATAAATTAAATGTGAAAACTTCCAGTAGAACCAACAAAAAGTACCCACTAGTATAGTCTACAGTCCCTGTCTTTTTATCAAAGCACTTCTGCGTTATTTCTTAAGCTCAGATCTGTTACCTTAGTAAAAAAAACCCTCCTGAATAATTCAGTTTTGCATAGCTTTCAGAAAGCCAAGGGAGTGGGAACTTTCCTGACTTCTGTGCTCTGTAAGCTTGGTGATTGCAACTGTAAGAGCTTCCACCCTTCAAAAGGAAGAAGCAAGTTCTGCAGCCCACCCCCAAGGTGGACTGTGCCTGCCTCTGTTCTTCGAAAATGGAGAGGGTTCTATTTTCAGGTTAACCTGAAACCTGATGGACTTTTGGACCATCTGGGTGTATGCTTGCAGACCCCCAGGAGTTACTGGAGTTTGAGAAATGCTGGTTTGCTGGATGCTATTATGTAATTTCTGCATTGTTTAATATATACATATGCTTTGTTTCAGCTTTTTACTTTAATTCTCACAATCCTATTACATTGTTTATTGGATGTTCCATCTTATTGATTGCATTGACTTACACTGACTTGCATTGTCTTGAGTTTCAATGAAAAAGGTGGACTATAAATAACATAAATATATATAGATAATGTAATGCTAAAACACAATCTGAAGCTTCATGAACAACCTTGAAGAAGCTACAGGCTTACTTGATCCCTCCTCTTCTTGTGCATGATGAGGTAATTAGCTATTTCCACAGCTACTCAAGAGTTGGCTATTATACCTGAACTGGTAAATGATAATCTGTTGAGAAAATTGAACTAATTAGCTCATTGCATGAAAGGGGAGGAAGAACTGAGTCTGAAGTTCCTTCAAGCCTCATTCATGTAGAAACTCAGTTTACCACTCTGTCTCAAACTCATATTATTAATAAACTGATATAAAAACCCAGTACACTGATTCTTCAATAAAACAGTGTTTATGCTTAAACAAAACATTTGTTGTATCAAAGCAGATATAATCATGAAGTTTCCACATGATTCATCTATAAAAATGAATAGGATAGGTTTGCTTACCTGGTCTTTTGTTGGCATGATCTTCTTAAAGGCATCAAGCAGTTCATACCGCTGGAGTACCAATAAGAGGAAACTGTTTGGATCCATATATGCTGCACCAACCTAACAGATACACACACATGCAACAGCATTAAAAATAGAGGAAATATTCAATATTCAGTATACACTGCTATTTGGGAAAAGAAGTTCAAAAAAACTATCACCTGAAGCAGGATTATATCCTTATCATACATTTCTTCTCTGCATTTAACATCTTGGTAATAAAATATCTGAAAAGAAAAGTATTTTTAACAAATTTATGAATCAAGTTTAATTCATAGAGCTGTTCCATGTATTTTAGGAATGTTTAATTTTTATACACACACACAAAAAAACTCAATAAAAACACAAGTTATACTTTTGCTTGAAATGATTATTTACATATAACATATCAAGCACAGAATGTGAAACTGCACATGGAAGAACCTACTTTTTCACTTATTTAATTCCTAATCACATCCTAACAATGCATTTTTAGAAAACTAAGAATTAGTGACAAACCCTGCTGACACTTTCAGCTTCTTACATGTGTGGACTATGTTTCAGTGGCTGGTGTTATGCAAGTGTGAAAATGGGAATCTAAATTCTGGATTAGAAACACAGAGCTGGAAGGGACCCCAAGAGTCATTTAGTTCAGCCCCCAGCACAACACAGGAAATTCACACCTACCCCCCACCTCCCTCAGTGACTTCTGCTCTATGCCCAGAGGAAGGCAAAAATCCTCCATGATCCCTGGCCAATTTGGCCTGGAGGAAAATTCCTTCCTGACCCCAAAGTGGTGAACAGCATTACCCTGGGTATATAAGAAAGGGCCACAAGAGCCAAGCACCAGCTCATCCCTTCAAGTACTCCCTCTCTTGATCTGGGTACGTTCATATTAAGTCAGAGAATCATCATAGCTGTCAGATGACCTCTTCTTAAATATCTCCAAGGAAGGACAGCCCACCACCTCCTAAGGAAGCCTGTTCCACTGAGGAACTGCTCTGTCAGGAAGTTCTTCCTAATGTTTAGCCGAAAACAATTTTGCTTTAATTTTAACCCACTGTTTCTGGTCCAACCCGCTGTGGCAACAGAAAAAACTCTGCTCCATCCTCTATGTGACAGCCCTTCAAATACTTGAAGCAGGCTATCGTATCACCTCTCAGTTGCCTCGTCTCCAAGCTAAACATACCGAGCTCCTTCAACCTTTCCTCATAAGACTTGGTCTCCAGAACCCTCACCATCTTCATTGCCCTCCTTTGGACATGTTCCAGCTTGTCAACATCCTTCTTAAACTGTGGTGCTCAAAACTGTACACAGTACTCCAAATAAGGTGCAACTAGAGCAGAGTAAAGTGATACCATTAACTCATATGATCTGGCCACTATACTTCTGTTTATACAGCCTAAAATTGCATTTGCCTTTTTAGCTGCTGCATCACACTGCTGACTCATGTTCAGTGTACGATTTACTATGTCCCCTAGATCCTTTTCACATTTACTATTGCCAAGACAGGTTTTCCCCATCCTATAAGTGTACCTTTGATTTTTCCTACTTAAATGCAGAACTTTGCACTTATCTCTGTTAAAATTCATTGTTAGTTTTAATTCAGTTTTCCAGCCTGTCAAAATCACCTTGAATCTTCCTTCTGTCTTCTACTGTGTTTGCATCTCATCCCAATTTAGTATCATCTGCAAATGTAATGAGCATCCCCTCTATTCCTTCATCCAAGTCATTTATAAAGATGTTGAACAACACAGGGCCCAGGCCAGATCCTCAAGGCACTCCGCTTGTCACTCCTCTCCAAGATGAGGAACCATTTACATATCAGTCTTTCGCTGAGATTTGGGCATCCGAGAGGGCCATCTACCTATTCCAAAGGACACTAATTCTCAGAACCGTGCCTCCTTCTTTGGGTACAATCTGTCAACTAGTTACAAATCCATCTAACAGTAATAGGATCCAAACCACATTACCAATTTGTCAACCTGAATATCATGTGGAACCTTACCAAAAGCCTTACTGAAATCAAGATAAACGATGTCCACAGCATTCCCCTGATTTACCAAAGTAGTAATTCTCTCAATAAAGGAGATAAGGTTAGTCTGACATGATTTGTTCTTGAGCAACCCATGCTGGCTCTTAGTAATCACAGCTGTCTTTTCTAAATGCTCAAGGACTGACTGATGATTTGTTCCAAAATTATTACCTAGCTCCTCCTTTCCCCCTTCTTGAAGATGGGGTCAACATCTTCTGGCACCTCACCTGTACTCCAAGAATTCTCAAAGATGATATAGGCTCCACAATTATATCAGCAAGATCCTTTAGTACCTTAGGATGCAATTTATTTGGTCCTGAGGACTTGATTTCATTTTAAGAAGCTAGGTGTTTACGTACCACCCCAACGTCTATCGTAGACTGCAATTCCATTTCTTCCTCATGTGTTCCCTTTTTGCCAGGATGTGCACAGTTCCCCTTGCAAGTGAAGACTGAGGCAAAATAGGAATCGAGCAGTTCTGCTCACTCTTTGTCACCATTAAAATCTCACTTTCCTCTCCCCACAGTGGGCCTAACACTTCCTTATCCTTTTTCCTGCTCTGAACATTACAAAGAACCCTTACTTGTTGTGTTTAGCATCTCTCACTAGCCTAAGCGCATTTTGAGCTTTAGCCTAACACTCTCTCTACAAGCACTGGCAAGTTATTTATATTAATCCTTGGTTATACAGCCCTCCTTCCATTGCTTAAATTTGTCTTTTTTTAATTTTCATATCTTTAGAAAGCTGTTTATGGAGCCACTCTGGCTTCTTTAAGTGCTTCCCATTTTTTCTCTCTTATTGGAATAATTTGTGTTTGTGCCTTCAATATCTCTTTTTTAAGAAACTCTCACCTATCTTGAACGCCTTCAGTTTTTCTGACCATGGGTTTCTGACCATGACTTTGAGCTTGTTAAAATTAGTTTTTCTAAAATCCGACCTATACATCTGACTATGTTCAGCTTTTCCCTTACACAAGATCTTAAACTCCAAAATTAGTTCCAGCAATTCATTCATACAAGGACTGTGGTTCTCTCTCATGTTCCTTTCCATCCTCTGACCTCTGGAAAGTTGATTCCTGGGATTGTGGGACCTACATGAACTAATAGTAAACATGGGGGGCAGTGAAAAAGGGCAAACCCCTTCCCAAGCATTAGCTCTTCTGATGAAAGAAGCAGGAGGGTAGCTTCATCACCACTTCCTACTCAGCCATCTACCCAGTGAATCAACTTTTCTGGGATCAAAAGGGACTGCTGTGAGAAGGGAAAAACAGAAACAATTTGCAAAAGTTAGCACACTCCACTAATAGGTCACTGAATCCAACCCATTTGGTGAGATTTATATACTTTCTTTTTAACTTGTGTAGTGTGTGGTGGCTAGAGTGTTGGATTAGGATCAGGGAGACCTGGGTTCAAATCCCCACTCTGCCATGGAAGCTTGCTAGATGACCTTGGGCCAGTCACCCTCTCAGCCTAACCTACATCACAGGGTTGTTGTGAGGATAAAATGGAGGAGGGGGAGTATAATGTAGGTTGCTTTTGGTCCCCATTCAGGAGAAAAGCAGGGTATAAATGAACTAAATATATGGTAATAAACAGAGAAAAGAAAGTCCTATTTCAATTCCTTTCAACTCCCCCCCCCACCTTAGATCTTGTTTCTTCTCTTCACACTCTTACTCCAGTTTACTACTTCCCACCACCTAAGAATTGGTGATAGTTTGCTTGCCAACTTCTTACCTTCCTGTTTCTTTCTTTTTATTTTATATGTATTATATTGTAAGCAATTATTTTGAATTGTAAACTGCCTTGAAAGCAGTAGCAGAAAACCAGCACACAAGAGTGAAAAATGAGAAAGATAGTGTCCTTGTTTGGGACTTCTATGCTATCATGTCATAGATTTTATGTTGCACTTTGAGCAAGCGCAAGCATATTTGCAATGAGTGCCCTGATCTAGAGTCTATGCACTCCAGTAATATGCTTGCTGAAAGTGTATTTAGCCACTTAGTTTTCACAGAAACAGCCGCACCAACCAGGAGAACATATTCATGGCACAATTTAGAACATACCTGGCTAATCAAAGATAATCCATTCCTTCTCCACATTTCTGCAGCAACCTGAGCAATCAATGCTAGGCAACGCAAAGGATATTCAACTAATAGCTGCACTTGGAATTCTTCCTACAAATACAAAAATATGGAGTATGAAGAAAATTGACATTCTGAAGTCGGTAAGCAGTAGAAAACATGAGGCTGTCAAGTGATTATAAGAGAATGAGAATTTTGAGGAATTATACAACTCAAAATATGAACATCACCAGGAAGCTAGAGTAAATATCTTCAGTCACTTGTATGACCCAGCTACATAATCAAAATTATTTACCCATCAATAATGAACAATACTGAATCATTTCCATTTTCATCAAACAAGACAGACATAGATTGCCATAGTGATTGATGTTTCATGAATACTGCTCAATTGGTAGAACTAGTATAGTAAGACGCAGTTAGAAAACTGTCCTTTGAACCTGCTGTTTTAATTTTTGTTTCTTAATTCTTTTTCCAGGAACAAAAGTTAGCCACAGTTTCACACAAGTATTCTATAGGAAATTTCTTTTAATATATTATGAAATGTAATGTGAGTAAGAATGTTTCTGCTAGCCCCCAAAGTCCTTGACATTGATTAAGAACATAAGAACATAAGCAAAGCCATGTTGGATCAGGCCAGTGGCCCATCCAGTCCAACATTCTGTCACACACAGTGGCTAGAAATCCAGTGCCATCTAAAGGACTGTCAGTGAGGCCAGGACACCAGATGCCCTCCCACTGCCTTCCTTCCAGCACCAAGACAACAGAGCACCACCTCCCCACAAAGAGAATACCATCTATCTCCTGTGGCTAATAGCCACTGATGGACCTCTGCTCCATATATTTGTCCAGTCCCCTCTTGAAGCTGGCAATGCTTGTAGCTGCCACCACCTCCTGTGGCAACGAATTCCATGTGTTTATCACCCTTTGTGTAAAGTAGTATTTTCTTCTATCTGTTCTAACCCGACTGCTCAATAATTTCATAGAGTGCCCACGAGTTCTTGAATTGTGAGAAAGGGAGAAAAACACATCTTTCTCTACCTTCTCTAACCCGTGCATTATCTTGTAAACCTCTATCATGTCTCCCCTCAGTCGTCTTTTCTCCAGGCTAAAGAGCCCCAAGCGCCTCAATCTTTCCTCATAGGGAAAGTGTTCCAACCCTTTAATCATTTTAGTTGCCCTTCTCTGTACTTTTTCCAGTGCTATGATATCTTTTTTAAGGTGTGGCGACCAGAACTGTACACAGTACTCCAAATGAGGCCTCACCATCGATTTATACAGAGGCATTATGATACCGGCTGATTTGTTTTCAATCCCTTTCCTAATAACCCCTAGCATAGCATTAGCTTTTTTTATGGCAGTCGCACACTGTGCTGACGTTTTTAGTGAGTTATCTATCATGACTCCAAGATCTCTCTCTTGGTCAGTCTCCGCCAGTTCAGACCCCATCAACTTGTATTTATATTTTGGATTTTTGGTTCCAATGTGCATTACTTTGCACTTGGCTACATTGAACCTCATTTGCCACATGGATGCCCACTCTTCTAGCCTCGACAGATCCCTTTGGAGTGCCTCACAATCCTCTCTGGCTTTCACCACCCTGAACAATTTCGTGTCATCTGCAAATTTCAGATTGCGTAAGAAGTCAGGTTATTCAAGTTTTAATTCAATCAGGATCATCAGCTGAAGCCTGATGTAAGCCACATTCAAGCTTCAAATAATTGTTATTTAACTGTTATTTATATTCCATCCTTTCCTTAAGGATGGTCAGGATGGCATAAATGATTTCATTTTATCCTCATAAACATGTAAGATGAGTTAGGCAGAAACAAAATAACCTCAACCCCACATTTTCAAAGCCAGAACATCTCTAGTACGGGTCCAACAATCTAGCAGCAGCAAACTCCAGAATCTGACTAACTTAAAAGGAAACCATTTGTTGCTTTAGTCGGGCATAAGAAAATATTAGGCATGTGTACTTGGATATTTCTAGTCTGAATATATATCTGACCAGCATGATACTCATGCTTCGCTACGGTATTTAATTACTTTAAATCCAGTTATAATACTTATGGGTATGTAACATTTGGGGGGGGGGGGCTGAGTTGGCTGCATATTTCTTCCTCATTTTATGCTTAGGCTTGCTACAGTGGCCTATGTTCCTGTGGGAATTCTCTGCTTTCACATTAGTTTTGGGGCTTGGTAGTTCTGTTTGCATTTGCAGACTTTTGGCCAGTGGTTTTGCTTGTATATTTGGCTACTGGCTTCTTTGCAGTAGCCAATAAAGCACTGGATGTTTTTCCTTAGAGGAAACAATGGAGAAGTAGGATGGCTGGAGGCACCTTGTTCAGAGGCCTATAGAATTGGACACCTTGATCAAATTTGCTTGGGTCTTTAGTGGCCAGACTATGCAAATTTGGTGTAAATTGCTTGAAAAACAGCTGCTCCCCACACACCTCGGGAAAGAATCCTCCATAGGAAATGAACCCCAAAAATTCAGAATTCTGAAAAACCCAAATCTCAAAATGGTATTAAGAGATTCAAATAATCCAGAATACTGGTATGGAAATCATTCATGAAATCCAAATTCAAGGATACAGAATTTTTTCCAAGTGCACATCCCTAAAAATATGCACTTTCAGGAGCAGTTATTTTTTAGGAAGAGGAGTGGACCAACAACTATCAGGAATATTACTTACGCATCTTGCCTCCCATTCACCACAAAAGTAATTTTAGAAACTAAAGTATGTGTTGGATCTGGCCCACTTTTCTGGCTGGTGAAAAAAGGAGAAGAGTCCCCTTTGACCACCCAAAGACTACACGGGGAATGATGCGACCTGCATGGATTAAAAGTATGCGCAATGGTGGCTCAAGTAAATAGGGGAAATAGGCAAAGTTGAATAAAAAAGCTGGCTGGATGTAACCTTATGATTATTCAGCTCAAATACTTACAGAAGATAAAAATTCATGTAATTTAGAGATTGTTCCAGTTTTGCTCAACTGTATGTGGAGACCTAAGAAATATATAAACAGTTACATTTATATTTATCAAGACATGGATAAGAGGCACACTTCTATATTTTCTGTAATACGTTTCAATCCTGCTTGCACAGGGCAACATTTTAAAGCTTCTATAACAATCAACTGTAATTGTTTAAATCCCAGGCAAATACATGACGACAAACATGACTTAGGCAAATATATAACAAATATGACTCTATAGGAGAGATCCAGGCTTCTGTTAGTGTTTAGATAGGAGTTCATAATTATTTTTCACTTCAAAAATACTAGTTTGAAAATCAATGCCATGTGATCCTGACAGCCATGCAGGCAGTGGATGTAGTTGCCTTCTGCATATATCCTCCAACCTCATGCAGTATCAGAAGTTTTACTCACGTAGAGATCACACTATAGTATCACATGTCTAAAGCCCTAAAAGAAGTTTCATATCTGACCAATTAAAACATTCAGAAGGATACACATTGGCCAGTTTTCTGAAAATGGCACCTGAGAACATGTTTTGTTGTTCAGAGTGTGAGATCATAGAAACTAGCATTACATTTCTACCATCTTTAGATGAGAACAAGACATCCCATATATAAATCTGTGCCTTCAACAGATATGCAAAATGCTGACCGCAACAACCAGGTAGTCAAATTCATGCATAAATCCACTTCTAAATGTACAAGTCAACTTCCTGAAAACTCAAAATTATGTAGAGCCACCCATGCTGTGTTGTATTTGCATACTTGATGCTGTGCTGTATTTGCATACTTTATGGGTTAAATATGTCCAGCAACAGTGTCTTGTAAGTTAATGAACCTAGAGAGAAATGAACTAAGTCTTACTATCTAATCCTTTTGATTCTCTTGACATTTACGCAGAGACATTTGAGATTTAAATTGAAAATAATTTTATCTGATAGAAAGAGCAAGCAACAAGACACTTACCAGCAAGCATTCTGGACAATGGTAGATGAATGCTGACAGGATTTGTAGAGACTTTGAAATGTTTACTTTCCAGAGTATGGCCACATAAATGAATTACTGTCCTCTCCCATGAAGAGCTGTTTGCGCTACATCTCATTACTGCTAAATGACATTCCTTGTAAGCTGTCACCAACAATTTTTCCTAGAATGGGTAATATTTTTACAATTGTGTTAATTTTAAAATGCATAGCCTTTCCCCCTACAATTTAATGGGGCTTAAAAACCCTACAGAAAAATGTCTTTAATATGGCACATTTCCTGCCTCTCAGATTGGAGAAAACAGAGTTTAATATTAAACTTTTTATGATAATGTAAGAGGTACAGAAAAGCTATTCTGTAACAATATGCACTATCCGGTTGAATTTCTTTAGCAGCAGTCTTCATTTTTCTGACTGTGAGCAAAGTGTCCAGGCCCCATCCTTACAAATACCAAACAGTCAGACAACAAAGTAAGTACATGTTAACCCCTCTATACTTACCTACTTTTGAGCACCTCTACTCAGTTGACCTGCAGATGCTATTCTGAGAAGTTTCCTCTTAGAAGAACTTTGTTACTTAACCGTAAGCTTTTAATTCTGATGTTTCATGAAAGAAATACAACTCCTGAATTTGTTAGACTAATATTGTTGTGGTGCAACAAGTTATTTTTAGATTTATAAAGTGGATTACAAAGCCTTGAAGAAACAAGGATCCAATGAAAATATGTACCCATTTAGCATTTTTCCTACGGATGACTAGCTCAGTTTTGACACAGATTCGAATCCCCACACAAATCAAGAATCTCTACTTTGTAAAGTAATGTCCATTCTATGTTAGGCATCTTTCTATTACCCAAGCTTATTAACAGCTCCATATAAATTAAGAGTGGGACGTTTGCTGAATGCGGAGACTTCTACAGATCTTTCAGATTAATAAACTACTATAACAGGATTTGTCATGGTAACTGTCAAGGGTTCAAGGTGAAACAAACACTGTTGGATTAATACTGAGCAGTCAGGCCTACCATGGCCTGGGGATGGAAAGAAGGAACCTGCTCACAAGGAACCTCTGAAAATTTTAGATCATTCCATGAACAGAAGGTTTCTCTAGTATACAGTGGCATAATTTTGCTTTAAAAAACTTACATCACAAGCGCACCATTCCTGAAACATCAAAAGAACATTCTTCAACTGTATTTGAATAGCAATGGCTGCTTCCCAATCAGGATCCACTTCAATGTGTTGACCAATTTGCCTTTTTATTTCTTCCATTCCCTGTAATTACATTGCCCACACATAGTAATATTGAAATATTTTATCTAGGCATGATCCACATAACCAATTTCAAACTTATTCAGAGAGAGTAAAGTTATGATCCTAGACTAACTTACGTGGACCTTAGTTCAAACTGAATCAAGGCATTTTGTAATCCCAATTAAATATGCTTATCATCAGAGTGTGTGCTTTAAAATTTATCCTTCAACCTTAAAGGACCTTCAGGGAATATGCAGGATCCCGCTCTGTGGAAGGAGGGGTATACCTCACCCTCACACCCTCTCAGTCCACTTGCAGGTCTCTTCAACCTGACCTTATCCCGGCTGCCTTCCATGACAGCTGTCCCCATCCAGCTGTTGGTCTTACTCCTACTCCTCCTCATCTCCCCCCCCACACACAACCAACAACCCACCCTGTGGGTGGACTTCCTTTATATTCTCTCTCTCATTCCTGGCTCCACCTGCCAGCCACACCCCTCTTTTGCCCTCTAGCCTTGGCTGCTCAAGCAGCTGCACCTGGGGTAGCTAGTCTGGCTGCTTTGGGCAGCTACAGCTGTGCTCTCTTGGCTGGCTGTCAAGCCTCCTCTACTCTGAGCTTCAGGCCCCTGGGCAGCTACAGCTGTGCTCTCTTGGCCGGCTGCCAAACTGTCTACTAAGGGCCTCAGGCAGCTCTACCTGTGGCTGCTTTGCTTTCAGCCCCACCTGGTTCTGGCTGATTTCTTCTAGCCTGCCTGCAGGCTGGAGCGTGGCCCTGTGCTGCCCTTCATCTACTACAGGTAAGGCTACTGACTGTCTTGCTGCTAGCTGGCTGTCCCTGCTTCCTGGGCTTTCTCCCTCAGGTCTGATCCCCTCCTGGCTGCCCCCACTCTCCCTGCCTGGGCTCTTAGCCTCCCACTGGAGGGTGGGGCTATCCGGCTTCCACCTGCCCCATCTAACCCTCTGAGGCTTGTGAGCTTCTTTCCCTCCCTCTGGTGCCGGTGGGCTCTGGCCCTGGGTGTCTGTTGGGGTGGCTATAAACCTGTCTTCCGGCTGCCTCGCATCCCCTCCTCCCAGCAAGTCCAGGGGCTGGGCCTCAGACCCCGGACAGTGCTGCATCTTTTAATTATGTACTTGTGAAAGACACAGCATTACTTAATAAAGTTAACTTATGATCATCTGAAAAAACAGATCCTCCTAAAAATTCTTAATCTTTATAATTTCATAGAGTACATAAGTGTAATTGATCATTATTCCATCAATATATTTAGAATAATACAATTAAGCGCCTCAAAGGCAAATTAGATATGAGCCACTAATACACTGTACCTGCATGCAAGTGAGAATCTTCAGGAATGACCGGAACCCTTCCAAAAACTGTTCCCGCAGCTTGTCTGTCCACACTGTAGGCTTACTGATTAAAATGTATCTGTTGATTTAAAAGGTCCTTGTATAATTTCATGAACTTAGAAGCTACCTGCCATCACTTAAAAAAATGGCTTCAAACCGGGGATGTAGGATCAGAATTATATGGGACTGGACAAGATCCCGGAAATCTATACAGAAAAAACCAACTGATCTTGATGGCTGTAGACTAGCTGAAATGTAGAAGGGTAGATGGACATTTGACCATTGATATCCACTGCCACAATTTCATCAGAACAAGTATTTGCATTTTAGGGATTCATAGAACAGGATGCAAGAATGTAAATGTTCAGAACCTAGGCACTACTTAATTTCTAGAATCTGGTTAGCAAGTATGTCCTGATGACAGCAAAATAATATGAGAACTGAGAGGGAGGCATTATGCTGGCCTATCTGAGTGAAGGCCGGCCATAAAGCTGTGGATTCAGCCTGGTGTGGGTGACTTGGGATGAGAGGGGAGGAGGCTGAATCCAGATTCTTTTCCTCTTGTTTCCCAGCTAGGCGGGGCTCTTCTTCCATCACTCAAAAAGGTTGGGAAGGAAGGGGATTCCAGCTCAACCAAGTTCTCCTCCTCCCATCAGATGCTTCTTGTTCTCTCTCTGCCTTTTGGCAGCCTCACCCTGGGAAGAGGAGAAGCACCAACATCTTCCTCCTCTGCTTCTGGCTGCAAGGGTTTAAATAAACTCTTTGCTCCATTTACATCCCCCCCCACTCCGCTTTCATATCCCGTGGCAGCAGGCTTGCCTCGCAGGATCTTTCCCTCCCCTTTCTTGCTGGATAGATTCTTCTGCAACATATCCTTGTGGGCTGGTATTGCTTCATTGTTTGGCTCCACCAGGCCACTGTTGTGCAATGGGGGGGGGTGCCTGCCAGACAGCTCAGCAGTGGACAAAGTGGCTCCAGTCAATTCTGGTGGAAGCTGTGTTGGCGCCACACAATCTGCCACCTTGGTGGCAAGGGTGACACCACAGACAATCATTCAGATAGACAATCATTCTCTGTATTTCTGCTTCACTGCCTCAATATTTAGTTCATGGCCAATAAAATTGCCGACCATGGTTCTAAAGCAGCCAAAAACTGCTCCTTTCAGAGACAACAAATAGGAGGGCTGCTGGGTCAACACTACATTGTTTAGGAGAAGTTGTCTAATACTATACACAATATTATCCCATCAAAATATGTTTTGCAACACACATCCAAAGTCATACCGATATTTCCCCGCCTAATGCGCAAATACATAGATGAGATTAAAAAAAAAGATCTCCAGCGAAAGTAGTACATACTGTTTTCTATAAATGGAAATGCTTACTTGAGGTCACATATGACTGCATACACTCTGCTTAGTTTCTCTTGACTGTAACCCTGGAAATTGAACTTGCCATTTTTGTCCAAATATTCTGGCAGCTCTTCAAGTAGTGTCTCTGTTATGACAGTGATTACATTTTGCTCTTCAATGAGATGGCGTGCCTAAGAAGAAAAGTGCATTTCAATAGTAAGAATCTTAATTCCTGCAAAAGCAATTAAAATTTCACCCAGTTTTTATTTCATTGTTAATTCTGTACCAAAATGTGATATAAGACATCACAAAATTTGCCTGGTTTCTTAAGCACAGAGTTACTATAGGCCAAGTAGGGAACATTAGAAAGTATTTTTCTTACTAACAGACAGAAAATTTCTGAACAGCTGCTTAGAGCTTTGAGTAGGCAATAAGTAGCATTGAATTCCAGGCATCAACAGGTCAGCTGCCTATCAGCCTAATAATATCTAGACCAGAAAAACTATATAGGGTCACTTGCCCAGTTCCTACACAAAAGGTACTTCCATGCAAGAATTAACAACAAAATTGCATGTAAGTACAATGGGGGCGGGGGGGAAATCCCACAAAGTTGTATTCATATTAGTGCTTTCTGTATCTGTTGGGGTCCACGGTCATAGGTAAATCAAACATTTCTGCCACTGCATAATTTGTCATATGAGGCTACCTTTCCATACAAGATCAATCTCAGCTCATAGCTGGTGGGAAAATTTCAGCAGTCTTCCCACCTATTCCTTGTAACACTGGGGGAAAGGGGAGTTTTGATAGCCTCCAAGATCAGGGAAAAACAGTTATATTTTAACAATTCAGAGTTTTAAGGATCAAATATTATTCCCCATGAATAACTTCAATCACTGCTTCCTAGAAGCTCATTATAACAGTCAGATGGTATGTTTAACCCGGTGTTCTGTGAATGTTGTATCCATAATATCTATAAGGGTTAGAGTGATTTTATTCCCTAGATGGCAGTGTGCCATTCGGCAGTGATCCTCTAACAAATGAGTATATGGAGATATTTTCGAGCCTGTTCTTCAGAATCTTTGGTTCCCTTAAATCAGGAAATATTTTCCTGGAATAAAAGATAACTATTAATGTTATTGTGCAAAACACAAACAACAGTGGAAGAGTCTGTACAGTGCTATAATAGGTAAGATTATATAGTCCTCATGCTTTCACTAGTGAAAGAAAATAGTTGGATTTTAATTTCACTTTTCTCCCATGATTCTTGAGAAAAAAAACAAATGGGGGAAGGTAGCTTTCTCACACCAAAAAAAATATGAATGGATCCCATGCAAAATCTCCACAGATGAAAGGGAATTTTATCAGCAAAGCAGGACTTTCCTGCTCTTCTCCCAATGCAGCACAAAATGCTGCTCCTGGGGAACAGGGAACTCCCAGAAACAGAATAAGGGGAGAGATTAAAGAGTTATCAAAAACTGCCGCCTCCCTTTATTCAGCAAAAATTTCTTCTGGAGCTAACCTACTTCCTCCTGCATGTAGAGGGGCATCTTTGGATCCAACCCCAAGTGTGTATTTTAGATACAGCCATTTTATAATCCCGTATTACTGAATAATTGTTTTAGATCTAGTGTCATACACTAAAAAAAAAGATTTATTCATGTCATTTATAGTCTACCTTTCTCACTCAGACTCAAGGCAGATTACATAATGAGATTAGCACAGTCAATATCAAGGATATTTTAATAAAGAATGCTGTAGGATAAATAAATGCGAGTTTACAAAGATACAACATTAGCAAAAATCCAATACAAAATTGAAGAAATGCTGAAACAGAGCATAAACAATTCTAGGACTGACATTAGACAACATAGAACTACCCAGTAGGGTCATACCTAAAGCAACAAGTAGTACATAGGAGCACATACTTAAAACATTAGATGGTATGTACGGCAACATAGCAGTGAAGTCTATGGTCCCTAACTTGTTAGTAAAGGACACTTTTGAGATTATCTCCCTACAATACAGCCCTCCTATCTGTGCAAAATGCCCTTTTGAAGAATTCAGTTTTGCACTGTTTGCGAAAGGCCAGGAGAGTGGGGGCTCTCTGACTTCCTCAGGTAGGCCATTCCATAGGACAGGGGCCACCACAGAGAATGCACATATATGGGCAAAAAGGTCATTTTCACAGTATAGATAGTTAAATGAGTCACTGGATCCAATATAAATTTCTCTCCTTCACTGAAGGAAAGTTTAATGGAAGGGAATAATTGGATCCAACATACAGTTTTTCTCTGCAGTCTTTGCAAATGAAGCCTTTGAAGAATCACAGACATGAACTCAAGTGTTTTGTAATTCATGGTAGCAATAATATAAACAGATTCTTGTTTAGTAGCAGGCTGCTTGTCAGTCTAATAGTGAATTAAAACAAAGATGGATGTCTTTTGGTTGTGGTTCTCTAGTATCTAAGGCACTGTCTTTCCTTACAGAATTGCCCAACAGATATCATTTATGCTAATGAAGTGAAATTATATATGGTTTGCTTACTTTTTGATTAATTCTCCAACTAGTCATAGGCTAGGTTCATATGATCAGATCCAAACCTCAGGCTTACACACTCGGCCCTGCATCATCCATTTCTCTCCTCTTCCAGGAAAACATGATTTGCTGTTACGAGAAATGGGAAAGACATGGTTTGGAAAACCATGATTTCCTAACAGCAAATCAAAGAGGGAATAGCCTCTGCTGCAATAGTAACTTTTCTGGATCATATAACTGGCCTGTCTACCATTCAAAGAGAATAAACTCATATGACTGTACTTGCTTACATTCAGCCATGTAATTTGTGACTTGCCTGAACAACAGGCAAGTATTGCCTATGGCAACTAAACATGCAAGTTTTATAAAGTTTGCTTTGTTTCCTTTTATAGCAGAAATGATTAACATAGGCCCTGAATCACCATAGGTTTCCAGTTCATTTGCATGTCTTCTCACTTCCTCTGAAGACCACCATACAAAATCAAACAGCAGTGAAAAACAGAAATTATATCAATCCAAATGTAAGCAACTTCATGCTTTAGGGGTTACTTATATGCAAAATATTAACATATACTGTAACAAACACAAATGTACTTCTATAAGCTTGGATGATTAGCTGTTCATACCAATGTAGGAACAGTGAAAATCTGAACTGAAAATGCCGTCACAGAGATCTGCTTTTCATGGTCATCCCTGATGTAGTCTCTCTGAAGTGTTTTGTAATGCTGCGAAGACAAGAAAGCAAGAAATATGTGACCAACTGGTCTCACACCAGTGTGATGTAACAGTTTGAGTTGGACAAGGATCTGGGAGACCCAGCTTCAAAAATGCGCTGAATGACCTTGGGCCAGTCACTCACTCTCAGCCTAACTTACCTTAACAAATTCCATGGCAAAAAGTTTTTTGTAATCCATTTCCATGAAAAAACTGCTGAAGATTAATTCGTGTAAGATCTTTCTTGCTCCTGAAAAAATTCAATAGTTAGCATCTTTTCCACACATTTCTCTTTTATTTTAAAAGACAAGTCAACAGGAAAAAAGCAAAGTGAACATAGTGATTGAATCCAATTTAACAGTGGACCCTTTAAAAATGTAACACTTAGGTTAACAACTAAGTACTTAAGAGGAAATACTAAAGCTGTTACATATATAATAGCAAAGCCATTTTAAATATCCAACACTCACCTTAGCATTGATGACATCCAGAGTAGGCTTAGTATTAAAACCACATCATAATCCATTGTGTACACTTTTTGTTGGAGGTGGAAGGGAAATGGTGCCATAAACTAAAGGAGTATAGGACTTTAGGTAGTGAATACAGCCACTCAAGAATCCTCAACTTAGTTTGTGGCCATATCTATATATCTCACCACATACCTCTCTCTCTCTGAACTATAGTGCAGCTGTGCCATTAAGAATACCCAGCATCTTTCACTAGCATAGCAGTAGAGTTGGAGCTCATATGCCAACAAGGACCATTACCATTGTGCAGAGTAAAAAACATCCTAAGCAGAGTTACTCCAGTCTAAGCCCACTGATTTCAATTAGCTTAGACTAGCGTAACTCTGTTTAGGATTGCACTGAAAGTGTTGGACTAGGATTTGGGAGCTCTAGGTTCATATCCCTTCTCTTCCAGGGAAGCTTGCTGGGTGACCTTGAGCCAGTCACATTCTCCCACCCTAACCTATCTCACAGGGTTGTTGTGATGATAAAAGAGAGGACAGAACGTAAGCCACTTTGCGTCCCCGTTGGGAAAAAGGGCATAAATGACATAAATAAATAAAAATAAAATTAGCACTGTAGCATTCAGTTGACTATCAGACATCCCTTATAAGATGTCTTCCATTCTATTCTGTAAAGAATCTTGGAATAACATTTTTCTTTACTTTTTTTTTTAAAAAATATATTTTTATTTTCAGTTCATAGGGGGGTACAGAAGAAAAAGGGTAAAGGGGGGAAGAAAGTTAAAACAGATATATAACTTTGTCCTACAAAGATTATACAAATACAGAGTATAGAATATACTCTGAAATATAGAAATTAATTATTACACACACACCCCTCTTTATTGGCATGTCAGAGCGAAAAAGGGTGCAATAAAATTAGTTAATAGCTTCCCTGATACAGATTGCAGATTGAAGAAAACTAGCCACGTTAGAGGTTATAGAAAAGTTGTGACCAGATAGTAATTGCTGGACCTTGACATTATCAAAAAGGCTGCACCATGAATAAAGAAGTGAGTTCAAAAGTTTGTCTTGGATCTTAGAATAAAATAAACAGTATAATAGAACATGGGAAACAGATTCAATGGCACCCAGGCCACAAGGGCATTTTCTGAGTTCATAAGGGGTCCCTTGGCATCTGCCAGTGAAAATGGCCGAAGGCAGTATGTTGAATCTAATTAATTATTAAGCTGGTATATATTTTCCAGCTATGCTACACAAGCATAGTTTGAGCCTATTCCTACTTATTTTTAATATTAATAATACTAATAATAAAAAGAAAGACCAGAATAACATTTTTCCAACTTACCTTTATACAGTTTTGCATCCCAAAGCATCAAGGTGCTTATAAGACAAGGTTTCTCTGAATCAATTTCTTCTTTTAGACATGTTTGACAGATGATCTGACGAAAGTCACCTAAGCCAGGGTCATATTATTTTTACTGAGGAGTTAGTGGGATAATCATGATCCACATAAACTAGCTATTCTTTTAGCAAAAAGACTTTAGACAAAGCTTCAGATATAATATGTATGTTTGTTTTGAAAGAATGTTCTTTCTTCCACTCAAAGTAACCTTACCGCATGCCCAGTATTTCTACATCTGTCTTTACAGTGAAATCTACGGACAGGCAGCAGACATTCCCCTTGGATTAAGAGGTTTACAAATGTCCAAAAACCTTATTCTGAGCAAGCCAATATCAAGATAGACAAATCAAGATAAAATCTGGGATATTTTTCATTCTCTTCTACCCTTATACCACCACACTGAACCAAATTATGCACTCAGTTTTCACTACAGCCTCTGTTCCAGATCATTCTACTAAATTCTAGGCAGGGATCATATTTTCTGTTCAGGGCTTACTGCAAACATTAAACATGTTATACCATAAATAATGACTGGCTGTGGCACAGAGCACTCTGGAACTGCTGCAGATAGGCTTGTTTTTGTTGCACTGCTTGTCTGGTTAGCAGTCAAAATGCTGCTAGTAAGGAAATCCTTCTCTTGTCCTCTCTCTCCACCACAGCTGAACAGAAACATTTATCCTACTCATTCTGTGTGGGTAAAGGTGGTTGAAAACAGCTACTGTTCAACTACTGGTAGCAAATGCTAATGAGTATAGAAAAGATGGTTGGATCCAATTCATTAAAAATGGGAAGAAGGAAAAGGCTTTTGGCTATGGAAGAACTGCGATGCAGCATGTAACGATTTTTGTTTTTAATCTTGCCCTGGACCTTTAATTACAACTCCTTCTGTTACCTTTTACCTCAGGAGGTCTCTGGTCACCCCCACCTACCACCTTCTTCAAGTGCTCTCTACTTTACCCAGACTTTTTACTTTGACAACACCTTCCCTTTGGATTGGAATCCCCCTGCTAACACCACTTGTATTTTGCATGACCTATAAATTGCTGCTACCCAAAAGGTTTTCGCTGCCACCAAAGTCTTTTGCCTTAGATCTCATCTGATTAACTGGTACTATAGGAAGGCTTTGTCATAGATGGTAATATGACAGAATGGTCAGCATGAGTGGGCAGTTGTGAGGTTACAAAAGGGATCCTTTCTTGCTTAATCAAAAGCAGAATTTATTTATAAGAACGTAAGTGTGATGGTTGCTGAGTCTTGATAAGTATACTGGTTTCAGAATAGGTTCATAAGCTTGGCAGTTTCAGAATAGTTATATATACATTCACGGAACCAGTCAAAGACTAATTATCCACACAGATCTTCACTAAGAGAATCAGCACTCCACTTCCACTCAGCTTGCCAGACCTACATAGCATTACTTATCTCTAGATACTCAAAGAATTCCACACAGACTGCCTTAATCAGAATTTCTCAGAACTCCACACATTTCCACTGAACTTGACAAAATGTGACCTCTTTCAGGCTTCCACAAAGTTTGCTTGACTTAGCCAGAATGAACATTTTCTCAGAATTCTGACTAAAATTCCAGTTTTCTCCGCCCCCTAGGGTACAGCCATCATCCTATCACAGCGCATTCCATTCACCCATCCAGCCCTCCTCCTCCTCTCCTCAGAGGCTTGCACTGAAACCAACAGTAACAAATATTTTAAAAAACCACATTAACCAACGAAATAAAGCACACAAACTTATTTACATACAAAACATTACATAGTATTGATATTTCTCCAAGCGTACATAGGTTTTTCACACGGTCTTTAAGATCCAGGCCACAACATGATGTGCACTATTTAAGCAGCCACCACACTCATACATTATTTTCCCCCCCCAGATCCCTAGTTATTTGGATAGTCAATAAAATTCAGATTTTTCCAGTCATTATGTTCCTGATTGATCCAGAAACAGTATTATCTCAGTTGCCTCAGGAAAATAAGACATACAAACTGAAGTTTATTCAAGTAAATAAGTGTCTTTCCCCATCAGATCAGCAAATTTAATAACTTTCCAAAGGGACAGTGCTGGAATTATGACTGATGAATCCTAGAGAATATAGCCACTTTAGCAACCTGTTCAGAGTTGGGATGGAAACAAGTACCACTGCTGTAAGAACTTCTGTATAGGATAATCTTTTAAACTGCAATAATAGTTATGCCTATTTTTAAAGGAACATTTATTCAGACAATTAATACAACTGAAAAAACTTTAAGAGTCCCTTGTTGATGTTTTGGCATCTGAATACGGTACAGAACTTACTTACTTGAATAGCTCATAAGTTTATTCAACCAGGAACCAAGACGCAAAGCAAATTTCTGATGAGACATAATATCAGCATGAAGAACCTTCACAGTAAGAGGATGCTGGGAAACATTTTTTGAATGTTTCTGCAAGATAAAAATATTTCAAAAATTGAATGCGCACATATTAAGCTGTTATTGGATCTTTCCTATTCCTTTATTTTATTTATTTATTTAATTCAATTTATATTCTGCCCTCTCTGCATCAGCAGGCTCAGGGCGGATTACAATCAGTACAGTAATTTAAAATACATATAACTTTAAAATCAATAAAACCACATAAATATTTAAAACACAAAGCAGCAGACTTCTCCAATAACCACCACCCAACCATCTCCAAAGTATTTAACAGGCTGGGGGGGGGGCATGGTTTCCTCTAGTCGGCCAGTGGGGAGGCCCAACCAGTGTCAACCATACACCTGGCGGAACAGCTCTGCCTTGCAGACCTGGCAAAAGGGTAACAAATCCCTAGTCTCTTTAGACAGAGCGTTCCACTAGCTTGGAACCAGGACCAAAAAGGCCCTGGCCCTGGTCAACGCTAGGTGGGCCTCCCTGGGGCCAGGGACCATTAACAGCTTTTTGTCGCTGGATCGAAGCGTCCGCTGGAGCTCATATATGGCGAGGCAGTCCCGCAGATACGCCGGTCCCAGTCCACATAGGGCTTCATAGGTTAATACCAAAACCTTGAATCTGATCCGGTACTCTGCCAGTAACCAATGCAGCTGGCGCAATACCAGTGTAACGTGTGCATTAGAAGGCACTCTGGTGATGACATGCGCCGCTGCATTTTGGACCAGTTGTAACTGCCGGATCAAGTTCAAGAAAAGCCCTGCGTAGAGCGCGTTATAGTAGTCTAACCTAGAGGTGACCATTGCCTGGACCACTGTAGTTAAGTCGCGGGTCGAAAGATAGGGGGCGAGTTGTCTGGTCTGTCAGAGATAGAAGAACGACGACCTTGCAACCGCCATGACCTGGGCCTCCATTTTCAAGGAGGCATCAAGGATCACCTCCAGGCTCCTAACTCTCGGAGCCAGTGTAAGCACCGCCCCATCAAGTGTAGGAAGCCTGGGCCCCAAATCCACACTCCCACAACTCAAGTACAGGATCTCCGTCTTCGAGGGGTTTAACTTCAGCCGACTCTTCCTCAACCATCCAGCCACGGCTTCAAAAGCATGCTCCAGGACATCCGGGGCCAATCCAGGCCGTCCGTCCATCAACAGGTATAGCTGGGGGTCATCAGCATAGTGATGACACCCAAGCCTGAAACTTCGCATCAGCTGGGCGAGGGGGCGCAAATAGATGTTGAATAATAACAGGGAGAGTATTGCCCCCTGCGGTACACCACACACTAGTGGATAGCAGGATGACAACTTCTCCCCTAGCGCCACCCTCTGTCCCCAACCATGGAGAAAGGAGACAAGCCATTGTAATGCCGTCCCTTGAATTCCCATGTCGGCGGGGCGGTGGGTCAGAAGATCATAATCGACCGTATCGAACACTGCCGAAAGATCTAATGAAATCAGCAGCGCCGTTCCACCTCGATCCAGGTGTCTGCGAAGATCGTCTGTGAGGGCGACCAGAGGGTGGTCCCATGGCCCAGGCGGAAGCCAGACTGGAAGGGATCCAGGGCCGAGGTCTTCTTCAGGAAACTCTGCAGCTGTTTCTCTACCACCCGCTTAATCACCTTACTCAGAAACGGGAGGTTCGAGACTGGGTGGTAACTGAGTGGGTCGGTAGGATCCAGTGATGGTTTCTTTAACAGGGGCCTCACCACAGCCTCCTTTAGTGCCCCGGGAAAAACCCCAGAGCCCAAGGATGTGTTGACAATAGCCTCCAAGGAATCCCGTAGTCCACCAACACTGGCTTTCACCAGCCACGATGGACATGGGTCCAGGAGGGAAGTGGTAGGCCTCACCACCTGCAGGATCCTGTCCACCTCCTCCCTAGAGAGGGGGATGAAATGATCGAATACCAGGGGGCCTCTAGTTCACATTCCGTGTCAACTGTGGCCGGCAGATTGTGGTGGAGAGACAGGACTTAAGCTCACAAAAGCCTCACAGTTAACGGCTGAATTCAAATTTTGATGGTCTCCACTTGATAAGGAGACCAATGAACGTACCATATTAAACAATTTAGCTGGGTGTGAGCTAGCTGACGCAATGGAAGCTGCGTAGAATTCCTTCTTCACAGCTTTCACTGCTACCTCATAGGATTTCATAAATGACCTAGAAGATGTTCTTGCCTCTTTGTCCTGAGATCGCCGCTACACGCGCTCAAGTCGTCTTAGCTCCTGCTTCCTCTGCCGAAGCTCCTCCGTATACCAGGGAGCTCAGCAACTGCAGGGGCGAAGAGGATGACGGGGTGCGATTTTGTCAATGGCTTTGGAGAACCGGCTTTGCCAGTCCTCCACCAGCTCTTCCAACAAACCGCCATGGAGCATCGGTTCCCGCAGAGCATTCTGGAAACCAATTGGATCCTTGAGTCTCCGCGGGCAAGCATGCATTAGTTCCCCGCCCTAGCAGGGTGTGTGTGGCATCCCCAGCTGAGCCATCAAGACCGCATGGTCTGACCATGGCACCAACTCTACCCTATCCAGAACCACATCCAACCCCATCCCGAAGATCAAGTCTAGCATGTGGCCTGCTTTATGTGTGGGAACCAATACAAATTGGGAAAGTTCTAGCATTGCCATGGCTGACATGAGGTCCGCAGCCAAGACGGCATCGTCAGCATGGACACTGAAGTTCCCCAACACTATCAGTCTGGGATACTCCAAGGCCCACCCCGTGACCACCTCTAGGAGGCGCGGCAGGGTATCTGCTGGTGCGCTGAGCAGTCAGTACACCAAGCAGATAGCCAAACTTTCTTTGGCATTCCACATCAGTCCTACACGATCAATGCCAGAGATCTCAGGGATGGGGAGCGGCCTGAAGGAGAAAGTTTCTTGGATAAGGATTGCTATGCCTCCCCCCCCCCCCCAGCTTCCTGTTCAAGACTGATGAAGGACCGAGTATCCCGGGGCGGGGGGGGCAGTTCACCCAAGGCAACCGTTTTGCCATCCCTCACCCAGGTCTCAGTCAGGTATACTAGGTCCATATTAGCCGCTGCAGAGGTATCCTGCAGGGTTCTGGTCTTATTGTTTACGGACCTGGCATTGCACAACATCAGCGTTGAAGGGGAGTTTACTTCCCTAGCTCCAACACCTGCGTGTCTTGGGATGGGACGTAGGTTAGAAGGGCACCGAGCCTTTCTGTATCTCCATGACCTTCTCCACTTCGACCGTGTCCCACCGCCATATCTCCCTCTTCCCCAGAGGACTGGGATCCCTGGCTCCATTCCGGCCACCCTCCCTATATCCATCGCCATTACAAGACGATGTCCCACCAACAGTAGAGGATAGTATCGGCTCTAATCCAAAATGTGTCTAATACAAATATGTCATATAGTGATAGCCTAAAAAATATGTTCCACAACATATAATGGTGTCCAAGGAATCCAAGAGTAATTCTGAATTCCATAGTCAGTTTAACTTAGCTTCCTGTAAGGTAACCCAATCACCCTCCCCCCATCTAATTCCAATTCAATTTCCCACTCCTGACCTTGCCATTTAGTTTCATAAAATCTAGTTTGCAGCAAGATTTATTTTTCCTATTTCTTTTTTCCCCTCTTCCTTTTTCCATTTATTTTTAGGAGAAGCTCTGTTGAGATTCTCTATAATTAGGGCCACAACTAACTAACTAATTTCGTAATAAAGGCAACAGTCCAATTAAACTCTGGGGCAGTATACAATTCAATTCATAAACTATCAAATTATGCTTAATCAGTACAGACTCCAATTTCAATTCACAAACAGACCCAATTTACATCCCAACCCATCCCCCACTGCTGGCCAGAGTTCATTGTCTTTAGGTCTTTAATTGTAGCGTAGTTCCTCTTATTATTTATGGCGGTAGTAAACTAGTTTTTCATTGGCGGAGCTCAAAGAACAGCCCACGCTTCTACTGCCATCTTAGCCATCACAAGCAGGTGGAGCTTGTTCTTCTTGGCTCTCTCCCTCCCTCTCTGGAAGCACAAGGCTCCTGGGCAGTGTTCTTAAAGTGCCCCAGGCGCAGAGAAGGGCGGGACCGAGCAACTCGCTCACTCACCACAGCAGGCAGGAGCTTGTTCTTCTTCACTCTCTCCCTCCCTCTCTGGCAGCACAAGGCTCCTGGGCAGTGTTCTTAAAGTGCCCCAGGCGCAGAGAAGGGCGGGACCAAGCAGCTGGCTCACTCACCACAGCAGGCAGGAGCTTGTTCTTCTTCACTCTCTCCCTTCCTCTCTGGCAGCACAAGGCTCCTGGGCAGTGTTCTTAAAGTGCCCCAGGCGCAGAGAAGCGCAGGGCTGAGCAGCTGGCTCACTTGTTCTTCTTCACTCTCTCCCTCCCTCTCTAGAAGCACAAGGCTCCTGGAAGTGCCCCAGGTGCAGAGAAGGGCGGGACCAAGCAGCTGGCTCACTCACCACAGCAGGCAGGAGCTTGTTCTTCTTCACTCTCTCCCTTCCTCTCTGGCAGCACAAGGCTCCTGGGCAGTGTTCTTAAAGTGCCCCAGGCGCAGAGAAGCGCAGGGCTGAGCAGCTGGCTCACTTGTTCTTCTTCACTCTCTCCCTCCCTCTCTAGGAGCACAAGGCTCCTGGAAGTGCCCCAGGTGCAGAGAAGGGCGGGACCAAGCAGCTGGCTCACTCACCACAGCAGGCAGGAGCTTGTTCTTCTTCGCTCTCTCCCTCCCTCTCTGGCAGCACAAGGCTCCTGGGCAGTGTTCTTAAAGTGCCCCAGGTGCAGAGAAGGGCGGGACCAAGCAGCTGGCTCACTCACCACAGCAGGCAGGAGCTTGTTGTTCTTCGCTCTCTCCCTCCCTCTCTGGCAGCACAAGGCTCCTAAGCAGTGTTCTTAAAGTGCCCCAGGCGCAGAGAAGCGCAGGGCTGAGCAGCTGGCTCACTTGTTCTTCTTCACTCTCTCCCTCCCTCTCTAGAAGCACAAGGCTCCTGGAAGTGCCCCAGGTGCAGAGAAGGGCGGGACCAAGCAGCTGGCTCACTCACCACAGCAGGCAGGAGCTTGTTCTTCGCTCTCTCCCTCCCTCTCTGGCAGCACAAGGCTCCTGGGCAGTGTTCTTAAAGTGCCCCAGGCGCAGAGAAGGGCGGGACCAAGCAGCTGGCTCACTCACCACAGCAGGCAGGAGCTTGTTCTTCTTCACTCTCTCCCTTCCTCTCTGGCAGCACAAGGCTCCTGGGCAGTGTTCTTAAAGTGCCCCAGGCGCAGAGAAGCGCAGGGCTGAGCAGCTGGCTCACTTGTTCTTCTTCACTCTCTCCCTCCCTCTCTAGAAGCACAAGGCTCCTGGAAGTGCCCCAGGTGCAGAGAAGGGCGGGACCAAGCAGCTGGCTCACTCACCACAGCAGGCAGGAGCTTGTTGTTCTTCGCTCTCTCCCTCCCTCTCTGGCAGCACAAGGCTCCTGGGCAGTGTTCTTAAAGTGCCCCAGGCGCAGAGAAGGGCGGGACCAAGCAGCTGGCTCACTCACCACAGCAGGCAGGAGCTTGTTCTTCGCTTTCTCCCTTTCAATCATTTGTTTTAAGATCAATACAACTTTAACTTTGGGATCAACTATATTTATCAAATGTGACAGAAAATATAAATTTCTCAAGAATGCTTTAAAACATTAGTATCTTAATACAGCCAAGAAAACAGTCATATTAAATTCATCTATCTAAACAACTGAACAAATTACCTTTATTTCTTCTTTTGCTTGCTGACAAGCAACATATGTCCCTTTCATAACAGCCTTCCGACCCTAGTTAATTAAAAAAAAAAAAAAGAGGTGGTACTCTTAGGTGAGGGGACTAATAGAACCAGCTTTATTCAACTATGGAAACAAAGAAAGAGGTGGAGTAGAAAAACAGTTAAGAGTACTACTCTGAATTCACCTTTTGTTAAAAAAAACCAACCGTAAAAAAAAATAAAAAAATAAATTAAAAAAAAACCAACCGTGTTGCTAAAGTCACACAAAAGAATTAAATGCAACAAGATAGACATTCCAAAATACTAAACAAAGAATATTTGTGCTTATTGGGATGTTGCCCAGTGATGTACCTCCACCTTGTATACTACAAAGCTTGTAATTGGAATTTTTTGTTTTGTGAACGAAGTGGCTCAATTACAAACTTTAAATAAAACTATGTTGTCCTTAGTTGCAAATGTAAAGTTTGCAGTACTACAAATAAAAATAAGATATCATTTATGGCACCTGTATTTCTTAGAAAAATGACACATAATGCATGCATCTGCACCTCTCATAATCTTGCACAGATTTAAGTTTTCCTACATAAGAATACACTGTACAGAATCTGTATACCTAAGGACCTTGCTCAAGATCAACCAGACACACCTTTGCAGAATGATCATTTTGTATTATCACAATCCTAAAGACAAGAGGCAACACTTCAGGAATCTCATGCTAAATGACATTATATGGGAGAGGGCAAAACAATTATATCAAGTACGGCTGACACACTATTACAGGATAGTGCAATATTAGTACTTGTGGGACGTAATATCTTGTTCCTGTTGATAAGATCCTTTTGTAATGATTAAACTACATGTACAGTAACAATACAGTTGGCTCTGTGACAAATGGACTACAGTATGTCACAATAAATGGTATATATACTAACTTCTTTATCTATAGCAGTAGTATACAACTGGGCCTCTCCAAGCTCACAGCCAAGAGCTCTTTGCAGACTGTAGATAACATGATCATAAGAGTGATGCTCATCATTGAAAATGATACAGTAGTATTTGTCCATCTTCTCTCTATTGGAAGGACACAAGATGTAATTTAGTGACCAAAAAGAAACTAAAATAAAGTCCAACATAAATGTTGGCAACACAATCACTATAAGCCAACATATAAAAGATGAGAGAAATCAATCAACATGAGAAAAAGGAGAGGAATTCATCATCATTTGATTCTTAGAATTTACATGTATTTCTCTAATTTAATTTAGAACCTGTTCTTAGATGGGGTTAAGCTTTCCATGGTAGATCAAGTTATGAGCTTAGGGGTGCACCTGGACTTGGACTTGATGGTGGATAAGCAGGTTGTTGCCGTTGTTAGGAGCATCTTCTTTCAATTGCATCTCACTCGTAAGCTATCACCTTATCTAGGCCCTGCTGGCCTGACTATGCTAGTACATGCTATAGTAACTTGCAGATTGACTGCTTTAATGCACTCTACACAGGGCTGTCTTTGGAGATGTCTCTAAAGAGTTCACTGGTGCAGAATACTGCAGCAAGGCTCCTCTTCAAGAAGCCACTCAGAACATTTAACTCCAGTGCTTCATCAACTGCACTGGCTACCTACTTGCTTCTGGATCCAATTCAAAATGCTTGTTATTATATCTGAAGCTCTTCATGGCCTAGGAGGGCCCCCATACTTATCAAACCTACAGCATACTTCCCTGAGCCGTTTATACTCTTCAGACAGCCTTCTCTTTAAGGTGCCCTCCCTTAGGACTATTCAGATGACTGCTGTAAGATCATGGGCCTTTTCTATGGTTGGCCTAGTTCTTTGGAATGGCCCAAAGGAAGGAAAGACTCATTCCCTTGCTACATTTAGGAAGGCATGTAAGGCAATCTTCTCCAAAGAACATCTGGTGGTGGATAAGCTTTCCACCCAATTTGGCCAAGATTTTGCTGAGTATTTGGGTAGCTGAAGGTTTTTAAATTTGTAAATTGTGTCTTAATTTTGTTAATTTATGCTTTTGCAGCTTTGTTGCTACATGTTTCTCTGCCTTGCATACAAGGAGATAAGTTGGAAAAGAAATGCTTTAAATAAATAAAATGTTCTAAATTATTCTTGTAAGATTTAATGATAAGCTAAAGACCAAACAAGTGAACCCACAAACCTACATCATCACCTGGAGCATTCCTCAATTTAGAAAGAATCATAATCACACTATTCCTCCTCAAAAATAAAAAGGGCTGGTAGCTGCACTTTTAGGATATATAAGAGTGCCCAGCAGCAGCTAACGGCAACAGTAATACTGCTGACAACAATTACTGTATTTGTCCCATACAGAGAACAGCCTTGCAAGAATTTAACTGTATCTTATTTATCAAAATGGAAGCAGCGTCAATTCTCTCCCATTTCTCTTTTTAAAACTTACAATGAGAACACAGCTTTAGGGTAGTTATACGGGGAACTGACAGTCAGGTGGTGAGGGTGATACTTATACTTGCCATACTGGCTGATTTGCTCCTGCAACAGAGGTTGTTGTTTCTTCCAGTAAGATTTACTTTCAGTTTCAGAGGTTGGTTGGAAGGATGGAAAGTGGGGGGGGGGGGGAATTTGCAGGGTAGCATCAATGGGAAGGTTTATTCATCTGCCCAGTTATCACATACAAATGCCCCTTAGAATTACCATCATAAGGGACATATTGAGATAGGAATGCCAGATTTTCCTTGTATCATATAAAGTTTATTATTACATAAAAGTGTGATGCTAAACAGAACCCATATCACTATGAGACTAAATACACAGGAAGATTGGGTATGGATGTATTAAGCACTAGATCCTGACAAACAAATGATCCCTTATCTCCAAGATCCAACAGTTTTAGAAGATGAATTACAGATCCACAATTGCAGGGTACCTAAATTATGTGGTACTTTTCTCCTTTTCCATTTATTATCTTGCTTCAGCTTTCCTTATTAAGCAACTATATGTCTGTCTAGTCCTGAATAAATACTGAACAATTGTCAGTGTTTTATTTACTAATATTTCATCACTAATACATTTCTAATGGGGGCAGAACAATTTAAACAAAAGCTGTGGAAATATGGGACTATGGGGGAGAAATAAATTTTGCACTGACTCAAGTACTTGACTTACCTAGTCATAAGTTCTAGAGGCAACTCCTTCTCTTCTTCCCAAACAGTCATATCTACAATATATTTTATCACTGACGGGAAGATTTTTCTTGCTTGTGACAGTAGTTTTTCGTTCAGCTGGCATTCAGAGCTCTGCAGAAAGCAGTAAGATATGCTGAAAAGGATTGTGATTGCATATATATCAAAATAAGATTTGGAAATATTGCAGACAATTTATATCTAGAAGAGGCAACAATCTGCAATATTATTCTGCTGAAAAGCAAAAATAACATACATTCTCTGCTCCAAGCACACAAAAAGGAAATTTTGTACTTGAAGACTTAATAATGAGCAGTTAAGTTTGAAACCCAGCTAGCAGTTACATACCCTGAAGTATATAACAACAACATTTGATTTATATACCGTCCTTCAGGATGACCTAATACCCACTCAGAGCAGTTTACAAAGTATGCCATTATTATCCCTACAACAAAACACCCCGTGAGGTGGGTGGGGCTGAGAGAGCTAGAAGCTGTGACTGACTCAAGGTCACCCAGCTGGCTTCAAGTGGAGGAGTGAGGAATCAAACCCGGTTCTCTCTTAACCACTACACCAAACTGGCTCTTAACTGCACTCTTAACCACTACACCAAACTGGCTCTTAACTGCACTCTAAACCACTACACCAAACTGGATAAATATATACATGATATATTTATCATGTAGCACATGTTAAGTACATATTTATCATGAAGTAATATTTATCATGTGCCAATTATCAGAAATATACTGCTATCAAAATTACACAATTATTAACATTTTTGATATAAATACAAAAAGGAACACGTCTTCCCCATTTACTGTACTCAAAAATGTTACCTCCTTCACAGCTCCAGCTGCTCCAGGCTCATGGTTTGCACAAAGAGGTCCAGCTTTCCAAGCTTCAGTATCCCCACAGTCACAAAATCCTCCTCCTGTGGAAGTGTTCATCTAAAGAAATGCAAAGCATCAAATGTAAGAAGACACCCATACGTACATTTGCATCACCAGCACACAGTCTCAACACACAAACAGTTCCTTCCTCTTACTATCCATCCTTCAGAATCTAAAAGCAAATTAACCTCTGAATGTAGGTTTGGACTCTGCCTAGTAAATACTCTGCCATATACAATTCATGAATTACTTCATCATTAATACTTCAGCTCATGCCCCCATTCTAAACATTTAAAATTTTGAACCAGTTGAGATTCGGTTTCGTTTTTGCGGCCATGTCGGACGCTCTTCTTGGCAGGTCCAGGAAGAAGCGGCCGAGCCGCCTGGCCGGGCGGCTGATCTGCAAAGGTTAGCCCCCAGACTCTCAGGCAGGGAGTCTGAGTCCGGGGCGCGGCGGGAAGAGCCCTCTGACAGATCAAGGCAGGGGGTAAATTGCCCGTTTGTCCCTATGGAGGCCGGCAGACGAGCGCAGCACCCAGTGTGCTGCCGGGCCATGGAAAACGGCAAGGAACAGGATTAGGCAAAAGCCTGCAAGTAAGCGAATCCCTTCTGTTACTACAAGCGTATGTGAGGAGTGGTGGGGTCTGAAGGTCAGAAGACTCGGATTTTCCCCCCCTCGTAGAGTCTCGGAAGACTGGCGGTTTCCCCCCCCCCTAAAATGGCAGCGAAAAAGCAGAGTCCTGCTCTTGGCAAGTCAGTTACGGCGGCCTTGCAGAGGGGCGAGACGCTTGAGGAACTGGTTAAAAGAGTGGTTATGGAAGCCATAAAACCCTTTGTTGACAAGCTGAATGAAACAGATCAAAGGGTGGGCTTAATTGAAAGCGATGTGAAAGCCATTAAAGAAGCAGCGGGGGGGGGGGGGCAGAGAAGTCTGCCCGGGAAAGTGCGTCACTTATGAGAGCAACGAACAGGGAGCTGAAGCTGGTGGAAAACAAGCTGATCGGACTGCAAGTGGAGCGAACACAGACCATTTTGCGTCTCCAGAACGTTAAAGAGGAGGAAAACGAGGATTTGTGGGATCTTGCCTCGGAACTCTTAGCGACACCCGCGAGGGCAACTAAAGAAGAAGTGAAAAGCGCCATTTTGGGAGTCCGTCGGGCATCTTCAAAATATGCAATGAAGCGGCAGCTGCCTCGTGAGATTGTTATTGAGTTTTCATCTAGGAGGGTCCGGGACAGTATCCTATATAACTCTTACAATGTGGAGTTGGACTTTCTGGGAAATAAAGTCAAGATATTGAAGGACGTTCCATTTTTAGTTCGGAAGAGAAGATTTAAGTACAAGAAGTTGGCAGCTCTTTTGAGGGAATGTGACATAAAGTACAAATGGCTACTCCCGGAAGGAATCGGGTTTACTTATAAAGATCAAGCTTACAAGATTAATTCGGAAGATCAGCTAAGGGATTTTGTGGAAAAAAATCCAGAATTTGGACCAGACACCAAGCAAAAAGAAGAGGATCCGAAGCCTGAAGGGAGGGGGGAGGCAATGAGCGCCGCGGCGGCAGCTGCTCAGAGAGGACTGCGTCCGAGGCCCGGGAGAGGGAAAAAGATTTAACTTGAACTGTAATTTGTAATTTGTATGATCAACCACTCCGTCACTACTTTATTAAGCTATTTTCTTATTATGGCAGTATGAAGGGAAAGCATTGAAGTGTAGTGTTTAGTGTTTGTAGGCTACCTTCCCTTTTTTCCCACCCCCCCTTCCCCTTTTCTTTTTTCTCCCTTCTTTTCCTTCCCTTGTGCTATTGTAGTCTTTTGTAGTTACTGTTGTTGTAGTTTTATATGTTAGATATTGAAAAATAAAAAACTTTAAAAAAAAATTTGAACCAGTTGAAATATCCATACCATGTTCAATGCAAATTACTCTCTTGCATATGATACAGCAAATTCGATACCAGTCTTTCTGCAAAGCTGAAGCCTTAACATTGGCTACCATAAACCGTTCCCTTTACAAACAAAAGTTATTTTAACATTTTCAATGTCTGTACTTTCAAATGTTGTTCTGTACTTCAATTTGAATATGTTAAGTAATAAAAAATTATTTCAATAAACATAACATGAGAGCTTCTATAGCACAGTAGTTAAGTGGTTTGGCTGCGAATCAGCACTCTACCAGTTCGAATCCCACTACTGCCATGAGCTCAGTAGGTGGCCTTGGGTAAGCCATTCCTCTCAGCCCCAGCTCCCCAGCTGTATTGTGGGGATAATAATAATACTAACTTGTTCACCGCTGTGGGTGAGACACTAATCTGTCTAGAAGAGCAGTATATAAGCACAGTTGTTATTATTATTTATTATTTTACTATTTATTATTTTATTGGTTTTATTATTTTTGGATAGAAAAAAATCCTGCTATATAAAATAATTATTTGCCAACACCCTACTGTAATAGATACAACCTTGCAGTACAGATTCTTACCTTATAACGATGATTCTTGTGAATACTGTTTTGGAAACAGGCCATGCAAAGTACACAGGTTGGATCAATTGCACAATCTCTGCAACAAAAATAATTTGCTGTCATTTTATAACTCCTCAAATCTCACTTATTCCAGCAGTATTACCTAAAAAGACATAACTTAACCCCTCTTCATGTAAAAAATGCAAACTTATGAAACACTAAAACTATTTCATATACACATTCTTCTGTCAATCAACAGAAATGGTAAGCTTTACATTACTATTCACCTGCAGGAATATGTTGTCTCTCCCATTTTGAATACCTTCCCACAGAGTTGAGGGGTGCTACTTTGTCTTAGTTTCTCCAGAGAAGTATCCGGATGTTCCCCAAATAGATACCACTCTAAAGGACGGAGTATAGTCATCTGCACTATTTCCTCCTCCTTCTCCAGCAAAGGATTTATTTCATCAAAATAAATGTCTGGAACAACTTTTGTCAAATGTTGAAGAAAGCCAGTATGAAAATCCATGTTTTCATCCCAACGCTGCATGAAATAAGAACAGATATTAAAATAGCACAGAAAACAACTTAACACAAAAACTCTCTGCACCAATATTTTATATACTATGAACATTCTATATAGAAAAATAAAACTAAGCGTGGCCCTGAATATAAACTTTTGGTAAAAATTCCAAAAGGATAGCTTCATTGATCTGTTGTAGCAGAACAATCATCAGAGGGCTTGGTCATTTATGATAGATTATATAATGTGCTCTGGATGATCTCTAGAAGTGTGAAGGAATGTGTAATAGATTTCCAGCATAAGGCAATGATTATATGTCCATAACCTAGATGTATTGTAAGATCTAGAAACCAAACCACAGTGCAACTATGTGATGGAGATAAGAGCTCTTGTATACTTGAAACTCAGCAATTACTTCACACATCTATCCATTGCCAGCTACCACTTACCACACATCACATGAGCCATCTGCTGCAGCCAAGCCCTATATCACAGCCACATTCGTGCCAGTAAGGACAAGAACTCATACCTGAAGGGTTTACTATATCTATCATCTGTCTTCCTCACTGAGACTCAAAGCGGATTACACAGTGTAAATCACTATGAAGACGCACTGAATAAACAATATTCTGGGATTACTGAAATCTGAATAAGCATAACATATTAGGCACACTATAGAGTGTGTGGATACAATAACAAAAGATATGATGTCAGTATTAAACAATGAAACAACAGTGTAATATGTGTAGCAAATTGACAATATATCCTATACACAGTGGTATAATCCACAGCCCCTTTACCTTTTTAAAACAACTTCCTGAACTATTCTGTCATAGTATAGCCCTTATACTATAGAAAATATCTTCTGCACAACTTTGTTACACTCTGTAGAATGAAAGAAACATAGGAGCCTTCCTGATCTCCTCATGAAAGCTATTCCACAAGGTGAGGGCCAGGTCGTTGCTGATCTTGCCTGTTTCCAGGATGGCACCCACAGAAGTTTCTGAACAGATGAGTGGAGCGGTTATGGAAGAACGTAAGAGGAGAGATGGTCCTGCAGATATGAATTGACGGGCAGCAAATGGAACGACTGCAGAATGGGTGTAATATGCATGCCCCATCTAGCTCCTGATAACAACCAAGCTGCAGCATTTTGTACCAACTGGAGTCTCCAATTTGGCTTCAAGGTCAGACCCATGTAGAAAGATCCATGTAGTTTATTTACTGTGGCATGGATCCAAGCTGCTAGATCAGCTGAGGCAAGGTAGGAGGGCCACCTTCCAGGTTTGACAAAGTTGAAAGGAAGTTGGTATGTTTTTTGCCCCTGAATTAATTTGCTTCTCAAGCAGTAATTCTGGGTCCAATATAACCTCTTGGCTCTTAATGGAGTCAGCAAGGGTTGGCTAACCTACATTAGAAGTGGGAAGTAGAATTACCTTAAATGCCTCAGCCTTCCCAACCAGTATAACCAGTATATATTCCATCTTGGCAGGATTCAGTTTCAAATTGTTCACTCTTAGCCATTTAACTACAGCACTCAGGCAGTGACTCTAGATTTCTACTGTGTTACAGGAGATCTGGACAGAGATATAGAGCAAGGTGACATCAATGTATTGATGGTACCCAGTTCTAAAGAGCTATGAACGATTTCTCATAGGGGCTTTATATAGAAATTGCTTAGTAAGGTGGATAGGACTGCCCCCTGTGGAATTCCACAGGTAACATTCCACAAAGATAACAACTGCTCTCCAGTAGTAATTCTCCGAGACCAGTCTATAAGAAACAATTATTTAACCATCTCCAAAGCACATCCCTCAATACTAACATCTGCCTTCAAAATCTCAACAAGACAGTATGATCCACTATACTCAAAGTAGCACACAACACTAGTAGGAGCAACAAAAAGGCATGGCCATTGTCTACATTCAGATTGAGATTGTCAAATAAGGCAACCAGCTTAGTCTCAGTCCTGTATTTGAGCATCAAACCAGACTGAAAAGGGTCCAAAGAAGGTAAGTTATCCAAAAAGACCTGGATTTGGTCTGCTACTGCGTTCTTAATCACTTTGTCCATAAATGACAAATTAGAGGCTGGGAGGTAATTGGCCATAACGTTTTTTCTGTAATTTGTTTTTTAAGTAGTGGATAACTGCCCCTGAGTTGCTAAGAGAAGGTACACTGAGTCAGTGAATGATATACGATGGACACCAAGGACTTATTTAGATGATCCTTAAACCAAACAACACCAACTATACCATCAGGGGCTTATTCATCTACTCATCCTCTAATAATATACTATCATCTGCTTAGAATATACTTCTGCTGTTTGCACATGGCAAAAAGATTGGTCTCTAGACAGAAGACCTAACAGATACAAATCTGACATTAAAATGGTTACGTTCAGAAAACAGGATAAAAACAAAGACTTAAGTGAGGCTTAGTTCAAAAACCCTCTGAACTAGCCGTCATTAACAAATCTGATTCTATTGAATTCTGACCTAATTGAAACTGAAGTTGTCATTCTACTGCAGAAAGTAACTGTTTAGGTGTTTTACTAGCACAGCAACACAGAACTGAGTGATTGCTAAACACGCTGTTCCCATCTTGCAAGTATTTGACTGTACAGAACTGCGATAATTCTACTGCTGCCATATGCACACCATGGCTTTACGTGCAAACCCTCTACAAGTTTTTTTTCCATGTATACTCATGCACATATTCATCTCCCAACTTAAGATAATTCTAGTCCACATAAAACTTAACTTGCAATGTAGTTAATGTTTAAGGTAACAAACATCTTCAAAATTGTATTAAAAGATGTATAGATTTCTATTCTCTATTAGCTACCTATATCGCTGTGAATAGGGTAAAAGCCTTTTTAAACTTATTTGCCCTTTATGAGCCTCCCATGCTTTTGAAAAAAACTATCATGTGATTACATAGCTCACAATGTACCAAACAGGACAGGCACTGACGTCTGCACAAATTAAATTACAATTTGTCAGAAAAGAACATGTTCCATGTTCCCAGCCAGCAGAAGACACAAGCAAACACCTGGACAGAGTGTTCAACATAAAATGATACTGTGAGCTCAGTTTGTTAATAATCTACGCACAATAATATCTGCTTAATGAAAAGCAGGAAAAAACTGACCTGCCATTCAATTAAAGCCAAACAAACAAGTTGGTAAAACAGGCGTTCTTTAATAATTTGCAAGACGTATACTAATATTAATGGTTATGTTTACATATTTAGTAATTGATTTCTAAGGACTAGTTTCTCCTTGCCAAATTACCTCCCTTGTCAATAAACAGCACTTAGACATATAGTATTGCTCATATAATTATATTCTAAGGCAGAGAAGAGCAACATGCTAAAAGAGAAGTCACCAAATCACAGTTGTGGCCTTCGGCATGACAACTGAACTTGAAACAATTTGCAAAACTGGACTAAACATTTATAAAAAATAAAATCTAAACCACCAAATATATATTTCTCCATACACACTTCTTGGCTTTTCATGAGTTTACATCCCATGAAAGTGGCCTGTTTTGAAAGCTCTTTTTCATTCAACAGAACTAACTAAATTAGTAAGGATATGCATGGCCCCTTTTACCCTTTCCTCCAGTTGCCTCCTGAGATTTCCAAATTGCTGATGCTGGGGACCGTGGGATGCATACAGACAAAAAGTAATGCAACCCAGGGAAACTTGCGATGAGGACAGGAAAGGCACCACTCTTACACCAATGGACCTAAAATCAAAAAGAGTCCAGTAGCACCTTTAAGACTAACCAATTTTATTGTAGCATAAGCTTTCGAGAATCAAGTTCTCTTCGTCAGATGCCTGATACAGAGACTGGTCAAATACAGAAGAGCAGGAGAGAGAAGAGGCAATTAGGGGGAGGAAGGGGGAGGGAGCAATCAAAACATTCCTTTGCTAGTATATGTAAACATCTCCTTTTAGTGTGTGTATCAGTTGGCTTCAAAGGAGTTTGCCCTGTTAGTTTGTAGAAGCCAAACAGCTAGACCATCCAATTCCAATGCAGTATGGGCCTTCGATAACCACAGCTCTCCCTGCCAGATGCATCTGACAAAGAGATCTGTGGCTCCCGAAAGCCCACGCCAGGTGCCACTGAGCTCCCCCAGACCCCACCTCTGTAAAAGAAATCTGTTACCTGTGGTAATGTGATAACCATTCATAGTCCCTATTCAGTCCCAGCTTGACAGAGTCAAATTTGCATATGAATTCCAGTTCAGCAGTTCACAATCTGTCTTGTGAAGCAATTCCAGGCATTACGCCTTTTTTTATGCCGTCTTCAAGACTATGCATGTGTAAGAGTGACAGGCCATACTGCTCTAGAGAACGAAGAGAGAGTGGTCTAGTTTTCTATTTGGCCCCATGGTTTACTTCAGACCACTCTCTTTTTCCTAGTGTGGTCAGTGTTCCTGCTGGACAGGTAAGATCTTCCGATACATGGGAATCACTCATGGTGTTACCCAAATCAGTCTCTTTGTCAGGATAGAGCATCTTCTATCTGCAAAAGTCTTTATGACAGACAGCATCCTCTATCTGCAAAAATCCCTAAAACATGCACCTACGGGAAAGAGGTCTGATGCATACACAAGTCCAAATCTAGCCTAATAAATTCTTGAGAAGATGAGAAGCAAGAATTTAACCAGCAAGTAAACTTATTGCCCTATCCAAGACAGAGAACTAGAAAGTACAAAATCAAGAAAAGAGTGCAAGTCAGTGTTGTTACAAAAGTCCCACAGTATATGACAATCCAACTAATACGTTGCATGCTTGAACAATCCTAAACGTGTTGCTATAAGCTAGTGCCCAACTGAAAGCAACAATGGAAAAGACTCGTTCACTGTAAAGCCGACTGGTTTGGAACTGGAAGTGGGGAAGCTAAAGTCTGGGAGAAGGGGAGGGGTAAAACCAGGGAAATAAAATCATTTGTTGCCTGTCCTGAAAAGAAGGGTCCAGTGCTTTGGAATCTATAGTGTGTGTGTGGGGGGGTGTTCCTGTGATTTCAGCAATGGAAGAAGGCATGGGAATAGCCTACTACAGCCATTTAAGCAGTGTCCCAGGTATACAAACAGATACAAAGGTTCACCTGGGCTGCAATGAAGGAGTTCTATTACTGGCCAAATTCCATGTAAAGTGAAGATTTGCAGCGGGATTGGGTCAAGAATGCACGGTGAAGTAGGATGGGTAAGGGTAAGTCCAAATATATGAGCATTCTAAGTGATGTAACAGAGGATAGCAGAACAAGCTATGTGGAGTGACTGGATTACCTTGAGTGGTGAGCCATCTGCAGCCTGTATTGTCGAAGGCTTTCACGGCCGGAGAACAATGGTTGTTGTGGGTTTTCCGGGCTGTATTGCCGTGGTCTTGGCATTGTAGTTCCTGACGTTTCTCCAGCAGCTGTGGCTGGCATCTTCAGAGGTGTAGCACCAAAGGACCAGTCTTTTGGTGCTACACCTCTGAAGATGCCAGCCACAGCTGCTGGCGAAACGTCAGGAACTACAATGCCAAGACCACGGCAATACAGCCCGGAAAACCCACAACAACCATCATCTGCAGCCTGTTCACCAAACATTGAATGGAGGATTGATGGTCTTCCCTGGGCCTATAACAAAGCTGCTGTTTTGTGAAGGAGGCTTGGCATGTTAGATTATTGTCCTGCAAACTTGAATCACTAGAGGCTTAGACAAAGCCTTCTAGACAAAGCCTTCTAGGGAATTCTAGAGGCTTAGACAAAGGCCATTGATCTGAGTATATCCAGGGGAATTCTTGCCAGCCTCAAGGGCCCTGCTTTATATCAAACTAGATATTTTATCCAGATAACAACAACAACATTCAATTTATATACCGCCCTTCAGGACAACTTAACGCCCACTCAAGAGTGGTTTACAAAGTATGTCATTATTATCCTCACAAAAATAATCAGGTGGGTGTGGCTGAGAGAACTCCAGAGAGCTGTGACTAGCCCAAGGTCACCCAGCTGGCTTCAAGTGGAGGAGTGGGGAATCAAACCCGGCTCTCCAGATTAGAGTCCCGCGCTCTTAACCACTACACCAAACTGGCTCTCTTCTTAAGTTTTAAGACAGAGGGTCTTAGGGTACACACAGATAGAGTGGGCCTGTTGGGAGGGTGACCTTGTAAGTAAAAAAGTAGGAACAGACAAATATCATTCCCATCTCAACCAGCTCTAAGCATCTGTGTCAGCACAAGGAGGTCTGTCCACCTGCTCCTCATAAGCATTTTTAACATTTAAACATTTACAGTAACAAATAAATGGCAAACGAATCATTTTAATTGTTTATATGTTTACTATTTTACACTCTAGTGGGGAAAGATATGAAAGTAAGATGTACTTACATGGATGCCACATTAGGATCCAAGCCACTGACATATACAACCTTGCCATACAAACTTTTGCTATTTATGTTTTCCAGAGGATCTGAAAGACTTTTATGCCATGGAGATTTGGGTAATTAAGCTTATTTTGCCCTTTTAAATTCATTATGATGGCCACAATTTTTGTAATCAAATCTTTTTTGTTTTTACTACTGTTTTATGTATTATACTACTGTTTTATGTAAAATACATGTATTTTATGTATTTTAGTTACATTGTGGGAAACTGCTTGAAACTCTGAAAAAGCAGGTTATAAATTTTCCAATTAAATATAGTGCAAGTTTCCTAGATTGATTCAGTTTTTAAACCAAACTTCAGATATTGTTGATGTGGGAGAAAACAACCACTGGAACAATTTTTGCTTATCTGAATTCAGAACCTGTTTTGAGACTGTGCTGCCATACCTTAATATATATTTGTTAGCGGTAGTATATGCTGCAAACAGTATTTAGAAAATTTATATTCTGCCCTTCTACCATTGAAATAGCACTCAAGGCAGTTCACAAAATTTTAAAGGTTAAAAATGCCAAACAAGTTTAGATATCACATTAAAAAGGTGACAGCAGTATAACTGATAAAAGCAGTAATAAAATAGCTGCTCGTATAAAATATAGGATGTTAAAAACCAACAGAAGCAGAAGAACCCAGGAATCAAGAAATAATATGCAGTCTTTTCAAAAATTCTGCATAAGAGTTCCTGTAAAACTAAAGTGAGTATTTGAATCAAATTGGGTTTAATAGACACTACAATGAAGGACTATATGGAAGAGTTAAGATAGTTGCATTTACACATTAAAATTAATATACAACAGACAGACAGTACAACTAAAATTAATGCAGTGACATACAATGACCTCTACAAATTGATTACCTCTAGCTGCTTTGACAGAATAGCATGGAAATATACAAAAGGAAGCAATAGTCAGTCTAAATGAGAGAATAAAAGGCTTCAAGCAGACAGAACCGTATGTACGACATATCAAATTCAACAAAGTTTCTTTTTCAAATATGGTAGTTTGCCACACCACAGAAAAAGCTAATGGAACTGGAAACAACTGTGCAGTTTTAACATTTCAAAAATATTAGTATGAAAAGTCTCCACCTGACATTTGGAGCACACATCTTTCCCCTGCCATCTTAAGACAGAGAGAAAACTGCATTAGATCCAAACAGTACTGTTAATATTTCTTCTACAATGCAAACAAATATTGCCATTCTGGATAGAGACAGAATGGGAGGGCAGAGATGGCACACCAAAATACATTCTGTATCAGAGGCGACATTCTGCCAATGGAGAGAGAAGAACTAAGAAGAACCCAATAATTTCAAAAGACTGACATTTTCCTCTGGAACCCACAAAGACAACACAGTTTTTAATTAGAGTTGCAGATCTCAGTCAGACCTAAATATTTCCCTGTGAAATGATTTACAGAATATTGTATAAATGATACACAAATGGAACCTTACAATCTAATGCTGGAACAGAGTTATGAGCCAATTATATAGTATTACTCTCATGTAACAACTTGGGATTGCACTACCACATCAACAATAGCCAGTATTCCTGATATAAAGAAATGTAGCAATGTGATACCAAATTCTTGCATAACAAAGAGATGGAGCACAAAGATGGACACAACCCACTCATACAGCATTCTAAAAGCATTTCTGTCAGTCTTATCAACATAAACACAGCTGTGTTACATTTGATTATAGTATTTACAACTGGATCGCAACTGACATGCGGTTCAGAAAATGGGACAATACTTGATTTGCAAAGCACAGGTTAATATTGCAGTGATGTCACTACAAGTTATGCATAGCTGAAACAGTGTATTTATTATATGTTGTCATATATCCATATGCTATATAAAAGTTTTCTAAAAAGGCACAATGAAATATTTTGTCATTGGTTCATAAATACTTTATAGTGTTACCAGAACTGCTCTTTTATTATAATGGGGAATTAGCTGTAGCAGTCTGTAACTATTAATATTAAGCGAGGATCATAACCTATGTTTACGGAGGTCCCGATCCCAGACACTCTAGTGAAAAAGAGGCAGACAAGGAGTAAGGTCCAAACACGTGTATTGAGTGTAGCGTAAGCCTAGCTTGCACAATCATACAAAGAACATACAAGGTCTAAGAAACATAGAGTATGAAATACAGAGACGTTCGCATTAGCTGGTTCCCAACGATGATAAGGGAAATACTCACAATCCTGGAGCGAAGCAGAGACACAGCAGCGAGGGTGGCCCAATGCCAGCACTGGGACCACAGACGGACAGCAAGGAGGTCTGGATAGGGAATGGCCGAGGCCACAGACAGCGAGGGGTTCTGGATGGGAATGGCCGAGGCACCGAGTGGTCTGAGAGACCAGCTTAAATACCCCAAAACGTACCCTGGGGCTGGTGCTGTACTTGGTGGTTCTCACAGATTAAAACAAAGGGTCTAATGGGCTACTGAATGGCTTGGATGGGCCACTTTGGTAATCAGATTGTGATAAGTGACACCTCAGGAAGAGGGGACAAAAGAGGGAGGGGGAAATCCAAGTGGGCTGAAAGGATGTTCCAGCGGACAGGGCTTGTCCTGATGTCATCAGCTTTGGAATGCGGAGGTTTCTTTGAGATGCATTCTTTAAGTGCTTGGGATGGTCGGCACTTAGTTCCTTCTCCGGGGCGGCTCCTAAGATATGCAGAGCGGGGCGAGGGGCTCTCGCTGCGGACGTGGTGTGCCCGCTTCGCCGAAATGGCTTCTCAAAGCAGTCTTCTTCCCAGGGTCTTCTAGCTGCCTGAGAACATGGATGCCGGCTGGGCATAGCTGGGGCTGGATAGCAGGCTGCCCGGTAGCGAGGGCAAGCTCGGGGACCGGCCCGTGGGAGGCTCCAGGCGGGAACTGACCAGGGAGCGCCTAGCCAGGCTCGCTGGAGGTTTCCCCGGCAGGCGCCCGGCTGCTAGCAGCGGCTTGGGCCCATATGAGGCAGGCTTCCATGGAGGCAGGGGGAACAGCACTTTAAAACACAGTCCAAAGCAGGGAACAGGCACGGTCCGTGGCAGATGGCAATGCAGGCACGGGGCACACTTGTAACAGAGTCCAAACACACACTGGGAATCCCAGATACAGGTCAGGGCAGGGCTGCCCAGAAAGAGAGTCCTTTGTGCAGTTAACCAAACATGGAGTCAGTAACTACACAGTCTATTGTAGCAGCAAGGTAATTGACACGCAGGCAGGAAACTGACACGTGTACCAGAACACACACGCGCAAAGCAGTCTTTGGTGTAGCAGTAAAACAGCAACGCAGGAAACTTTAACACAGTTCATGGCAGGCTTCAAAGCAGGGGAGGGGGCCTACTTGGCAACAATTCCCCCCCTCGGAGACCCCGGGACGTCAGGCGCGCGGGTCTCCGAACTTGACTTCAAAGGTGAGGTGGTCGGCAATGTCCGGTGGTCGAGCTTCGAGCGAAAGAGGAGTGGGAAGGGAAGGAGGGGGAGGCGTCACTCAAAAATTTAGCTTGGAGAACCACCTAACCGAATAAGTGCAATTTAGATCAGCCAATGGGCTGCAGGTCTCTGGGTTCACACCAGGGGGTGTGCTAAGTGCAATTGTCAGAATAAATAGTAATAATTCATAGCAATAGTAATTCATAGTAATAGGCAGCAATGATCAATTCATGCATATAAATAGCAATAATTCATATTGGTGTACATTGATCAATTCATGGATGAAGGTAATTCATACGGAATTCATGATGGGTTAAAAGCATTAAAAACCAGGAGCAATTCATATACATGGATCAATTCATAAGCATAAGATTTAAAAGCAGGGGCAATTCATAAAGCAGGATTCATAGGTGAGGGAATAATTCATATAGGAAAGTGCAAGTTAGGCATAGACCAATTCATAGAGGGTAGAGTAATTCATAAATGGTTAAAATCATAAATACATATATATATGATTAAAAGCAATAAACCAGGAAGTTAAAACCAACTCATAGAGATAGCAGCAATAAAAGCAAGTGCGGAGAAACAATTCATGAGGGTAAGCGGCGGAAGGGCTCATAGGGGCAGAAAAATAAACTTCGCAATTAAAAGACTAACTCATATAGTCAGATTAAAACCAAATTCATAGAGTCTAAAACCAGGAGTAAGATAACCGTTAAAAGAGACCGTTCAGGAATGGTCCCGGTTAAAACCAAATTCATAAAATAATAGATATGCTAGAATTACCTCGGCGGAGGGAATCAGGTTAAAAAGGCAATTCGTAAGGTTAAAATCAAATTCATAGGGATAAAGTTCATGGGCGCACTTGCAGTGGATAGAGGGAGGGACTAGTTCGGGGCTAAATTCATGGGAGTAAAATTCATAAGAAGCAATGGCGAGAAATTCATAAGAAACGTAAAACAATAGAGCAGCAAAGATCACAGACGGCTCAGTCCGCAGTACAGCTGCTAGACTGGGTTGCATATTTACAGGAGCAAGCAAACTTAGTCCATGTGTTCCAAAACACACTTCCACCCCCCCTTGCTGTCTGCGTCAATCCGCAGAGCAGGGTCGGCAGGCGGCGAGAAGGGCTTCAGGCACACAGTTCTAGTCCTCATGGAAGTGGCGCTGCTGGCGGTCGTTCGTAGGCAGGCCGTGGGCTGGGAGGCAGAGTAATATGTCCCCCCCTAGTCCACAAGAGGGCCTCGGAGCGGTATCCGGCAGCAGAGCGTCCATGGGGCCGGTTCAGGATCCGTACACATAATAAAACATAGTCATAGTTCATAACAACATAAGCAACTAAACAAGGGTTAAAGGAGGGCGCCAAGAACAACCCTTAAGGCAGAAGAAGGTCGGGGTTATAACCATTAGAATAACCATTAGGGCAAGAGGAGGTCTGGATTGTAATGGTCCAGACGGTAGGACAGTTGGAGTTGCTGGAGCTGTCGGCGGCTCCAACAGCCCAAATAAAGCAGTGAGGCACACAACAAAACCTGGAAGGCCAAAATAACGATGATTGGGTGCAAAGCCAAATTGTAAATTCCAGTGGCGGTGGGGCTCCAGCCAAAGAGGGTTTCCCACCACGAGTGCTCACCGGTGGTCTTGATTAGTTGGACCAGGTCCAGGATCTCCTTGCCGTTGTGGGACACAACCAAAGCAGTGGTATCCCCGTCCCTCTGGATGCTCTGGAGGGTGCGGTGGAGCTGCGGGTGGGTCAGGAGCTCGTGAATTAATTCCAGACCGATGCCAAGGGGAATGGGCTTCACATGTCGATAGATGGAGGGTGCCACCAGGATCTCTTCTTGGGTCCAGACCGGTACCGTGTAGGTGAAGTCGCAGGCTGCTACCGAAGACAGGTTGCAAAAGCAGCGGTTGACTCCCGGGATCACGGGCTTGAGCTGGAACGAGTTCAGGATCACAAAATCGCAGGCCGTTCGCACGCAGGCACATCCTTTCCCAATGTAGACGACAGCGGAGCTGTTCTCCCGGACGACCTCAAAAGGGCACTCGTTGAGGGCGTCGACTTGCGGGGCTACACAGGGGTGATGAGGTGCAAAGGCTTGGTCCTGGCAAATGAAGCCGGTCTGGTCTCGATGCTGGCACCCTTGGAGGCTGACGAGCTGCCATCCGGTCGGGGTGAAGCGGGCCCAATGGTCGGGGTGGCGGGCGTAGAGGACCTCGGTGTCGCTGACTTGGAGTCCCAGAGGCACGACTGGATACACATGGAATGACTCGTGCGCACTGGCCGTTAATAAAAATAATTTAAGCTCCTGGGTGGTCGGTGAGAATGAGGAATTTACAAGAGACCACCAGGATTCAAGCTCCAGTTCTATGGGTGACAATTTGGGCATAATCAATCTTTTAATTTCCAGGGGCAAGTGCCCATCCGTGGCTTGCCGAATTAGCCCCATGGCCACAGCCTGGTTTAATTGTTGGGCTTGCATACATGCCATGGCTATTGACATGTTGCGTTCCAAAGACTGTGTTCCTTTGAGCAGCAGAGAAAAATCTCTTTCAATTTGACTCTCCCAGTTAACTAAAATGGAGCTGATCTCGTGTTGCCCATTCGAAATGGAATTTAGGGACTGCACCACCGGTTTACCTAAGTCGGAGATGCTAGTCGTGACATGGGCAAACTTATTAGCGAGAGTCTCAATATTGACCGAATCCATGATTGCTAAGCCTCCGGCTGCAGGAGCAGTCCAGTCGGCAATGCTTCGTCTGGCACGCGAGAGAGAAGGAGAGGGATCGATCCACAGTTGTAGCCATGCATTCCAACCCTTGCTACCGGCCTCCAGATAGGGAGCGCACTGCGGCAGCCTCTGGGTTATATTTAGCTCAGCTAAGTCGATGCGGATCTCTTTTAAAGACATTTGCGGGCGGACTAGAACTCTCTCTCGAATGTCAGTTTTCAAAACATGGGAGCCCACTATATGCGTGCCGCCTTGGCTTAATTGTTCATTGCTAGCAATCAAAGGGTCAATTTGGATGGTGTGGGTCTCCTGGGTCCGGATCAGCAGGGAATAATTGCCTGGTTCGTGAGTCAAATTTACAAAGAGCAGCCCAAGCCGGTGAAATTTCTCTACTAGGGGCTTGGTTTGGCATTCGGGCGTCTGCTGAACCAGTATCCAATCGGGTGGGCCGTGTTTGGCTAGGTCTTCCTCCTTTAAAATCCAGGTCAGGTTCTCCCAGCGCTCTATAGCAAAGGAGAGAACTGCGCCTGAAGGGGGCGTGATAGTGACTGCTGCCGATTCAGTGGTAGTAGTGCCTAGTAGGATGGTCATTCAAAAGGGGTCTCCTGCCTTCCATACTGCGGCCGACACTAAAATAACTTCACAGTATGGTCCGAAAGCCTCAGTGACAAATGGCGAGGTTTCGAAGTTGGCGGGGGTGGTATATTTGTCTACCACCGGGACTGCGGTGGGGGCTGGCCTGATACGGGGAAGAAACATACAAGGAATCGGAGCAAGTGGTGAGACTGTATCGGTAGGCGAGTAACACACTAGTTCTTGGGACATAGTTTTTACTCCCACACATAAAATAACAAGCTCTGGGGGTCGGATCCACTGCTCTTCACAACTGCGGAAGTTTGTGCGATCCGTGGGGGTGGTCATATTACTCTGCTGCACAACTTTGCAGACCATCATTTCATTTCCTGCCAGGGTATTGATGCATCTCCAGTGTGGGTAGGGCATTAATTTGGACGGGCGTCCCTCTATTAGGGTGCCTGCCAGCATGAGCAAACACAGAGTAGCCAGGTGCCTCATCTCCTGGCCTTCTTTTTCCTTTTTGGCGAAAATATCCTGGGGAGACCTGCGGATATAAGTACAGGCTCCCTGAGTTCATTGCAGCAAAAATAAAATAAATGAAGTGAAGTAGGGAGAAAGAAAAGGGAGGGCGGTTTTCTGCCAGCACTGTATGTTAGGTGGGGTTCGAACGAGAAGTCCCGGAGCACTAAGCGAGCCTTCCAGCTTGTTGCTCTGGGGGACTCCTATGCGGAGGCTTCTTCCTAAAGCGTGTATGTTTCAAGGGGGAACGTCTTTGCGTCGGGCAGGGGTCGTTTGTGCGTTCGGCGGGATTATGCAAACTTGCCCCAGGGGTCCCTGGGTGCCTAGGCTATGTGGCCTTCAGGTGCCCCTTGCTCGGTGGCGGGCTACTTTTATTTTGCGGGCTGAGAGCTGTCGGTCCGGCTCGGCCTGGCCTTGCCGTTCTAAAAAGAAAAAAAACTAGGGAGCGGTATCCAGTAACTATAAGGGTTGCTGCTAGAGGAGACCTCCGTTCTATTTTTCTAAAATAATTTTTAAGTAGGGGTGGTTAGGGTTGAAGGTATGTTTTATGATGGTTTGCTTTTGCTTTGCCTTTTTCCCTCTGCTTTTTTGCAGGACCTCATGTATGTATTTCAGCGGACCATTTTTTTTCTAGGATCAATTTTTGGAGGGACTCCCTCGGGAGGCCCCAATTTCATGTTAAAAGAAAGAAACACACAAAGCAAAAGCACACGGGCGTGGGTTATTTTCGGGTTGCCCTCACTTGGAAGGCCTGGCAGGGCTTCATTATATCTTCAATATGTCTCCCCCCCTTCTTTTCCCTTGTGCGGTACGGGCAAGGGAAAAGATTACGTGGGGCGGGCGGCTGCTGGCGGAAAGGGCCGAAGTGGAGCCGAGGGCGCTCGGCGGCGTTTATCGAAAAGCGGCGGAGGCGGCCGAGATCTGCCGGCGCCACTGTGTCTGGGTTGTTCGGGGGTCATCTTGGCGCGGGGGATTCTGGCTATGTAAATGAGGTACGCTGCCCCTAGTGCGTGGCGAACGCACCCCAATAACATATTCCAGAGGGCACATATTTACAAAATACTGGCGGGTCTTTTACCTTTGCACTAAAGCGTACTGGCTGGTGGCGCCGTATAGCAACTCACCATGACGAATATGAACATTAGTAAAAGAGGGATGTTGGGCTATCTGGGGGTCCTTTTCCAGGGGAGGCACGGCCCTCAAAGCCAAAGCCGACCATCATGCGAAAGCGTGGGTCTGGCAGGTGAGACCCCGAATCTACGTAGATGCGGGATCTTCACCAGCACGGCGGGTGAAATGTTTTCAAATACAGAGATCACCTTTATTGGTGTGTCTCCAATATTGGAAATGCATTCACTCTTGGGCTAAAGCCTCTCCAAACACTTTCACACACAGCAAATCTCTTTTGCCTGTGCAATTTTTTTCCCGAACATGCGGCTTACAATCCAATTAAGAATCACTCTCGGTGGTGGTCCTATTTGGCTTTGGTTGCCGTGTCTTCCCCAAGGGTCCCAACTGTGGGGCCCGCCTAACGAAGTTAAAGAATAGAATTGGGAAACTTTGGACATTCACACCTATATCTACATATTCTACTGTTTCTTTTATACTAAGGCTACAAAGGTCTGGTCTAAGGGAACACAGGGTATCTCTGGCCCAGGGTGAAGGGATATCTGGCGAATCACTGGGCAGAGGGGGGCTGGGCTGGTGGCGGCTCCCCCAGGGTCATACACAGGAGGGGCAGTTTGCAGCGGCTTCCCTTTCCATTCTTTTAACTGAGAGGCGTGAAAGTATTTTAACCAAGTGCCTCCTGTCTTTCTCTGGATAGCTACCTGATAGACGGCTGGGGAGACTCTTTTCGTGATGGGGACTGGGCCCTGCCATTTGGCTGCTAATGAATGCGCCTTTTGCGAGAACTTCCTGTACAGAACGAGCTGTCCTTCCTCCCACTGCCTGGGGTTCCTGACCCATCCTAATTTGCGGTCCATATCCTTCTGAGCGGTGCCCAACTTCTGGGCCACTTGCATGTGGACAGCGTGTATGGATGAGAGCAGATCCTGGACCCAGGCGTCATTAATCACTACGGGCTGCATATCAGAAGGGAGCTGCGTATCTAGCCAGAAGGCTTCCGGGAGCTGCATTCTTCGCCCTGTCATTACCATATGGGGTGTGAGCCCGTGAACTGCGGTAGTGCCTCTAATGGCCATTAGGATTATGGGGAGTTTTTCATCCCAGTCTCTCCCGGAGGAGCGGACCATTTTGCGGAGAGCCTCCTTGAGGGTCCGGTTGGTTCTTTCTATGGCGCCCGAGGCTTGAGGGTGGCCGGCTATGTGGAAGCGCTGCTGGATGCCTAGCGCCTTGCAAAGCTCCTGGGTGACTTCTCCGATGAAGTGTGAGCCTAAATCGGAGTCCATGACTCCCACGATGCCCCATCTTGAAAAGACATTGTTGAACAATAGTTTGGCTGTGGTGGCTGCATTGTTGCGCTTGCACGGAAACGCTTCGACCCATTTGCTAAAGGGGTCTATGACAGTGAGACAGTAGCGATTGCCGCGTGGTGTGGGGGGAAGGGGGCCGATAAAGTCAATCTGTATGCGAGCCCAGGGTCCGTTAATTCTCTGATGCTGGAGGGGAGCTCTAGGTCCGGTGGGGTCTGCATTGACCATAGCGCAGGACAGACAGTTGTCCACCCATTGCGCTACTTCGGTGCGCATGCCAGGCCACCATCCAACCTCTTTTACCCTTTCCAGAGTCAGGTCCTTGCCTCGGTGTCCCTGCTCGTGGACAAACTGAATCAGGTCGGCCCTGACTTCCAGTGGCACTACCCAGTGGCGTTCGCCGGCTGCATCTACTGCCCAAACTATGCCTTCTTCTTCTCTGATCATGAGTCTCCCTGTCTGATCTCTTCCTGCGGCTAGGAGGTCGGCTATTTCTGGGTCAGATAGCTGCAGTTGTGCTAGGTCTAGTGTTCCTGCGGTTCCCTGAGCTTGGCTGCGGGCTTGTGCTCGGGTGGTGACAGGGTACAGGGGACAATCAGTGGCTGGTTCCGATAGGGGAGCATTTTCAGTGGCGGCTGCCTTGGCTGCGAGGTCCGCCTGGTCATTCCAATAAGCGGTCTCTGAGTTTGTCTTCTGGTGTCCCTTGACATGGGTAACCTGCATTGGGCCTGAGCGGGACTGAAGGAGTGCTGCTACTTGCTGCCATAGCTGTAGGTGGGCTACGGGTTTCCCATCACTAGCTCTCCACCCCTGATTCTGCCATACCGGGAGCCAGACCGTGGCGGCTTTGGCCGTCCAATCCGAGTCTGTGTAAATGGCCAGCGGGCTTTCTGGGGGCTCAAACTCAAGCACTGCCAGAAGCGCTTGCACCTCAGCCGCTTGGCTGGAATGGGGGCGGGCTGGACCTTTGAGAGTATGGGCGTCACTCACTCGCACGGCGCCGTAGCCTGTCCGAGGAGAGCCTCCAACGTGAAAGGAGGAGCCGTCACAGAACCAGCAAGTGAAGCCGTTCTGTCGGGCTTCCTCTAGCGGGACTCCCCAAGTGACTGGCCAGACAACCTGCGGTGGCGGGTCCAGGGGGCACTCGTGCTCGGTCCCAGTCACTAACAGGCCATAGGGAGCTGGTGGCTCGGTGGTTTCCTTTTTGAATTCTACTCCGCGGTTGACCAGGGCCAGGGTCCACTGTGCTATGCGGGCGTTCGAGACTTGCCCGTCTTGTATCTTTCCCGACAGGATATATTTGAGAGGCGTGTGAGTGGTTTGAACTATTGTACGTGACCCTCCTATGATAAATTCCCAATGGGTCAGACTCCAAACTAGAGCAAGGCAAGTCTTTTCGCATGGGCTAAACTTGGTCTCTACTGAAGTTAGATTGCGAGAGGCATAGGCTACTACTCTAGCGGTTCCCGCTTGCTGCTGGGTGAGCGTGGCTCCTATGCTCTTGTCTGACACTGCTAACTGAATAAAGAATGGCTGGGTGACATCTGGATGGGCTAGGGCCGGGGCTGCGGCCAGACTGCGCTTCAGCTCGGCTAAGGCTGTCTGTTGCTCCGGTCCCCACTCCCAGGGAGTGTTCTTCTTGAGGAGAGCATAAAGGGGGCGAGCTTTGTCTGCAAAGGACTCGATGAAGTCTCGGGAAAAGTTAAAAGTTCCTAGAAGGGCTCTGAGGGAGGGGACATCGGTGGGTGCAGGCAGCTTGGAAATGACCTCCATTCGCTGGGCGTCCGGGGTGCGACCCTCGGGTCCCAGGGTCAGACCCAGGTACTTGACGCTGGTCTGAACCAATTGGGCCTTTTCCCTGCTAGCCTTGAACCCAGTCTCGCGGAGGAGTTCCAGGACTTCCCTGGTGATTTGGCGGGCTAATTCTTCCGTGGGGGCGTGGACTAAAATGTCATCCACGTAGCTCAGTACGTGGGGCCTCGAGGAGGGTTGGAGGCGTTCCCACATCTGAACTACATGGGCATGACAAATACTGGGGCTGGAGTGGAATCCCTGGGGTGTCCGCTTGAATGCGTATTGCTGGCCGCGGAAAGTGAACGCGAACTTGTACCAGCAAGACTCATGCAACCGGATGGAGTGGAAAGCGTTGGCCAGGTCTATGACCGAGTAGAACCGGGACCCAGCGGCAATGGCCGTTAGGATCTCATTGTACTTGGCCACAACCGGGGCAACTGGAGGGGTGGTGGCATTCAGGGCACGGAAGTCGACCGTCATTCTCCAGGTCACTCCATCTGCTTTTAGAACTGGCCACAATGGGGCGTTGCAGATGGACTGCATCGGGAGTATGACGTCCCACTCAAGGAGTCCTTCTATAGTTTTGGCTATCCCTGCCTCAGCTTCCGCTGGGTACTTGTACTGTCGTTGGGGAGGGGGGTCCTTTCCTTCAATCAGGACGCAGGCGCCCTTCACTATCCCACACTCGGCCTTGTCTGTCACCCACACTTCGGGAAAGTCCTGAACCCAGGGGTCTCCTGTGATGGGGGCGAGAGGAAGGGGGGCCTTAAGGGCTGCACATCGATGGACTGCATTGACGAAGTCTGGGCCTCCTGGGATGCGCCACAGGAGCCCATTTGCTAGGTCAATGGTCAGTCCCTCGGCACGGAAAAATGGCATGCCCAAAAGTCCATCATCTTCTCCCCGGTTTGCGCATGCCGAAATCCTGGTGGCCAGGTTCCCAACGGAGAGGGGGATATCCTGCCAGACCTGGGATTCCTGCATGCCGCCTCCAAAACCGGCGAGTTGCATGGTTGTGGGGGTCTGGGTGCCCTTCGTGACTAAGGTGGGCCGGAGTATATTAAGTGAAGCTCCGGTATCTATGAGGAGAGTGGCAGGCTTCTTCTTTTCCCCGGGAGTCCCGATCCCTGCCTTCACTGTCGGTCTCCCCCATGTGTCCGGCTTTAGTTTGGCAACTATGCCCACGGAGGGAGACTGGGACTCGGGGCAACCCTATTCTGATCCTGCACACTGGTCGGTGGAAGCGGCGCTTCCTCTAAAGGGGTTGTTGGGGCTCGGTCGTTCCCGGACCGCAGCTATCGGGGGACTCGAGAAGGGAGGGTCCGGCGGTAAAGGGGGCGCTGACGGAGGTACTGGGGGCTGTTGCTGGTCTTCCCACTCCATGATCGCTTTCATTAGAACGGACGTGGGCTTTCCATCGAATAGCTCCATGTTCGCTCCAATGTTTTTGAGGCGCATCCATAGTTCCCAACGGAGGGAGTCCCTGGACTGGGGCGTGCTGCCGCGGTCCCGGTAGCCCTCGTGGTCGCCCTGCGATGCTCCCCAAGCGTTAGACTGATCTGGAGGCGGGTAGACCTGATGATTGTACGGGTGTGATGCTCGCGAGTGAGAAGGGGCTAGGGGCGCCTCCTGTAATCGGGGCTCGTGGGGTCCCTGCTGGGAGGAGGAACTGTAACTCGGGGTGGGCGCAAAGGAAACTCCCGGGCGGTAGTCCCTTGGTCCTCTTCCCCGGTTAAAGCTACTGCTCCTTCCCCTCAGGATCCCTCCCCTTGCCTCCGGGTACGGGCTGCGTCCCTGCGGTCGGTATTGAGAGTGGGGGCCATGATTGGCATAGGTGACTGCACTTATCGGCTCGCTTTCCTTTCTACGAGAGGCCGGGGACTTCACATGGCGGATGGCGCCGGTCTCTCGCAACAGGCCAGCAATGCTCCTGATGCGGGATTCCAGCTCTCCCCATGTAATGCTCCCGGGCTCGACTCCTGCTAGGGCTAGGCGAGTGGTGCTGTTGAGTCCATCTATGACTGCCCTCCTGAATTCCAAGTCGTCGAAGTCCGGCATGTCGCTCAAATCTAAATCTACCTCGTCTGCTAGTTCGGCTAGGAGCTGTTTCCTGGCTAAATATGCCTCTGGATCCTCTCCGGGTTTTTGAGACTCTGCAATATACAGGGCTTTTAAACTCTTGGTGGGCCACAGGAAGGCGCACAATTCTTTCATGGCACCATACTGACTTCGAGTGGCTAGTCTCCGGTTAGAAATATATGCGTTGAGGGAGGTGACTATTTCGGGGCTGGCACAATGGCGAGCCAGCTGAGCTACATCGGAGCCACTGGCGGAGGGCTGGGACATGGTCACGTGTGCAAACCATTGTATAGCTGAGTCTCGGTTCAGGGGTCCCATGCGGTCCGCTATGGCTTGGAGCTCATCGGGCCTCCAATTGCGGGTCTCCTTAACTATTCGGTCTGTCTTCCTGCCATCATCGTCTGTGGTGACAATTTCTTTAGTAGCTATTGGATGGAGGGGCTGTGGAGCTTCCTCGGGCTGGGACGAAGGGGGTGACCAACTGTCGGTACTACCTTCGGGGAGGGCCAAGAGGGCTGAGGGGTGCACGGCGGAAATTACGGCCTGTTGCATCCCCAAGTGTCGCTTCAGGGCCTCTAGCTCCCTCTTACAAGCGGAATGGTCCGCGGCTGCGGTTTTAGACTGGTTGTGGTCCGCCATGAACCGGGCGGCATGGGTGAGCTTAGTAATCTCCTCTTGTCCCTCAGTTAATGCGTGCTCAGCCATATCGGCACGAGCGGTGGCCGCTTCAGCCTTGTGCTGGGCGTCCTGGAGGGCGGTAGTTAATCCTTGCTTTTCTAGTATGAAATTGACGCGTTCGGCGCGCCACTCAACTGCTTTCTCCTCATGGTTTCTTTCCTGTTCGACTAGTTTGGCCCTGAGAGTCTGGATTTCTAGGCGCAAGGCGTCCTGTTCTCTTTTGGACCTCTCCTCTAACTCCTCCTGTGCTGTTTGCAACTTGCTAATTAGGGACACACTGTCCTGTAGGGCGGTGAAAAGTGCCCAGGCTCCATATCTGTCCTTTTTGCTAGTCCTAGGTTTCTCCTTGTCACAAAAATCTTGGAAGGCGCTTCTGACTATCTGGAGTGGGTCGGGTCCCTTGAAGGAACCGGCTTCCCAAGGGCAATCTCCCTTCTTCACTAGCCACTTCTCCAGGCGGGGCACGGTGGGGTTTGCCCGGTACATTTTTACTTTCGTTTAAGGCTGACCTCGGGGGAGGTTAAAGAGTAGATCAGCGATACCAGGGGTGGGGCGATTAAAGCTGCTCAAGGGTTTTAACAACTTCTTCCTCTCTATGTTCCTTTTGGGAGGTTTATCCTTCCCTCAGGTCCTCAAGGGTTTTTACCAGGGGATTTTAAGGTTCTACTTTTAGGGTCACAAGGGTATTTTTAAGGGTCCTACACTCGGCTCTTCTCCACCGGGGGAGAAGGAAAATTCCTATTCCCGTTTTAAGCTTGCCTACAAGCCACAGGACCAGGAAAAGTTTACTGGCTCAGAGGGTGCTCTCAAGCTCTCTAAGCCCAAGAACCAAAACGCTCAGTGCTTCCAAGCCTCTGCTCAGAAGCTAAAGCTCAGGGGTCTCCCAAGCCTATACTCGGAAAACCAAAAAGTGTCCCCAAGCCTCTGCTCGGAAACTGAAGTGCTCCCAAGCCTCTGCTCAGAAGCTGCAATTAAGGGGTCTCCCAAGCCTCTGCTCAGGCAACCAGAAATGCTCCCAAGCCTCTGCTTAGAAACTGAAATGCTTCCAAGCCTCTGCTCAGAAGCCAAAATGCTCTCAAGCTCTCTAAGCCCAAGAACTAAACTCAAAGTGTCCCCAGGCCTCGTGCTCAGAGACAAACGGTTAAACTGTCTCCAAGCCAAGACCAAAAGACTAAATGCGCTCAAGGACTGCCTCTGCAAGTCCCCAAGCAAAAGTGCCCAGGAGTAAAGCTTACTGTACTCCCAAGCGGAAAAAGCGCTCAAGAGTTCTAACAACTCCCAAGCAAAAGTGTGCCCAAGAGTCCTACTGACTCCCAAGCGAGGTGTGCCCACGAGTCTGACTTAAAACTCGCAAGCGGAAAGGCGCCCAAGAGTCTATCTTAAAACTTTTAAGCACGGTGCGGCCGGCTGCCGCGGGGCTTCAGGAACCTGGCTTCAGATTCCCAAAGCTAAACTGACTGGACAACCAAACGGACTATCGATCCCTTCACGTTTCCTCCGGAGCGGGGATTGAAGCCTAAGTGCTGGCAGGAACGGGGTTTGGACGGACTTAGGAGAGACGGGGGAGGGCGGAAAAGAATTTTATATGTGCTGCTTCAGGATGTATATATGCGTATATATCTAGAGCCTACTTCTGGGATCCCACCCACATAGACGCGTTTAGGCGGCCCGGAAGGTGGCCAGGAACTTCACCAGTTCAGAGGTCCTCACCCACAGTACACCGGTTATAACGGCTGGAGGGCCTCGCGGTGCACCACAAAAGGCAAGTAGTCCAAAGCTGGCTGAAGGAGGAAATGGGGGAAAAGCCAACCCACAAGATAGAAATGCTCACTAGAGCCACACACACTCACACTTTTAATTCCCTGAGCTAAATTGCGCTCTTTACACTGAGGTCTGGAAAATTTTCCTCTAAGTCAGTTCGCGGAAAACACGCGTGTCGACTCACGTGCGTTCACACGAACTGGGTTATGCCCGCATTCTCCACCAGTAAACTGTTACCAGAACTGCTCTTTTATTATAATGGGGAATTAGCTGTAGCAGTCTGTAACTATTAATATTAAGCGAGGATCATAACCTATGTTTACGGAGGTCCCGATCCCAGACACTCTAGTGAAAAAGAGGCAGACAAGGAGTAAGGTCCAAACACGTGTATTGAGTGTAGCGTAAGCCTAGCTTGCACAATCATACAAAGAACATACAAGGTCTAAGAAACATAGAGTATGAAATACAGAGACGTTCGCATTAGCTGGTTCCCAACGATGATAAGGGAAATACTCACAATCCTGGAGCGAAGCAGAGACACAGCAGCGAGGGTGGCCCAATGCCAGCACTGGGACCACAGACGGACAGCAAGGAGGTCTGGATAGGGAATGGCCGAGGCCACAGACAGCGAGGGGTTCTGGATGGGAATGGCCGAGGCACCGAGTGGTCTGAGAGACCAGCTTAAATACCCCAAAACGTACCCTGGGGCTGGTGCTGTACTTGGTGGTTCTCACAGATTAAAACAAAGGGTCTAATGGGCTACTGAATGGCTTGGATGGGCCACTTTGGTAATCAGATTGTGATAAGTGACACCTCAGGAAGAGGGGACAAAAGAGGGAGGGGGAAATCCAAGTGGGCTGAAAGGATGTTCCAGCGGACAGGGCTTGTCCTGATGTCATCAGCTTTGGAATGCGGAGGTTTCTTTGAGATGCATTCTTTAAGTGCTTGGGATGGTCGGCACTTAGTTCCTTCTCCGGGGCGGCTCCTAAGATATGCAGAGCGGGGCGAGGGGCTCTCGCTGCGGACGTGGTGTGCCCGCTTCGCCGAAATGGCTTCTCAAAGCAGTCTTCTTCCCAGGGTCTTCTAGCTGCCTGAGAACATGGATGCCGGCTGGGCATAGCTGGGGCTGGATAGCAGGCTGCCCGGTAGCGAGGGCAAGCTCGGGGACCGGCCCGTGGGAGGCTCCAGGCGGGAACTGACCAGGGAGCGCCTAGCCAGGCTCGCTGGAGGTTTCCCCGGCAGGCGCCCGGCTGCTAGCAGCGGCTTGGGCCCATATGAGGCAGGCTTCCATGGAGGCAGGGGGAACAGCACTTTAAAACACAGTCCAAAGCAGGGAACAGGCACGGTCCGTGGCAGATGGCAATGCAGGCACGGGGCACACTTGTAACAGAGTCCAAACACACACTGGGAATCCCAGATACAGGTCAGGGCAGGGCTGCCCAGAAAGAGAGTCCTTTGTGCAGTTAACCAAACATGGAGTCAGTAACTACACAGTCTATTGTAGCAGCAAGGTAATTGACACGCAGGCAGGAAACTGACACGTGTACCAGAACACACACGCGCAAAGCAGTCTTTGGTGTAGCAGTAAAACAGCAACGCAGGAAACTTTAACACAGTTCATGGCAGGCTTCAAAGCAGGGGAGGGGGCCTACTTGGCAACAATAGAGTCACCTTAGCAAGGATGCAGTAAGTTCAAGAATCTATTGTTCTCTCATCTATCTATCTATCTATCTATCTATCTATCTATCTATCTATCTATCTATCTATCTATCTATCTATCTATCTATCTATCTATCTAATGTAATACTTTATATTATATTCTGTAATATATCTTTTCTGTAACACACTATAACACATCCTCCAACCAAGCTTCACAGAGTATCAGAAAGAGATTACCACAGACAAACTATTAATGGCAGGGCAGATGGAAACAATGCAAAATATTTTTTTAATATAGAGAAAGCTATATGAAATGAAAAACATTAATTTACTTTGCTGGTCACAAAGTTAAATCATTAGAAGAAAAGTGTATTTTCAACCACTACTATGGTTACAGGAATCCTCTATTAATGTGGATTACATGGACAGCAAAATTGTCAGGATTTTCTGTGAGCTCTCCATATACTGATCAGCATGAATCATGATGCAGCTTCTTGAGTTTAAAAAAGGCATATAACCTTCAAGTTCTTGCCAGCACACTTGTCAGCATATACCTTCATTTCACTTCCACCCTAGGTTCCCTTTTGCTAAAAACTAGATGATACTAACTGGGGTCTCAAGACGTGTTGTGGAGTGGGCAATTTGGAAATTGCACTAAATTCCCCCAAATCTGAAATGTATTGGAGTTTCAGAAGACTTAGCTCACCTCTTTTCCATTTAGCCAACTCAATTGGTTTTAGCATTTTGTCCCATTTTAAAAACCAAACAAAAAATTGCATCCCCTGAGACTTCTACCTTATCTATGGGTTCCTTTGTTGTACAGCTTTTGCTATCTACAGCTATCCAGCTTACTAGTAGATAACACGATTATGAAATTAACAATGAAATATAAATATTAGTGGTACTACTTTGGGGCTAACTTAATGAACTAATATAAATTATCTGACAAACAGAGCTTTGACTTTCAAAAGCTCACACCCTTGAAATCAAGTTGGTCTTTAAAGTGCTACTGGGCCCAAATCTTGCTCTTAAACTCAATTATGTTCATTTCTCACTAAAAATCAAGACTACCTTCACAAAACTTAACTTCCTACTTGACAAACTGTACTCTTCCGTCTGTTGACTCTAATGAAATTTAAATCACACATTTGTTCCTTTCAATTATTCATGCCTCAAGCAACAACAACATTCCCAATAGTGAGGAAGAAACATCTTTTGGTACCAAAGTACAAGTGACCTGTAGTTATTTAAACTACAGGTCACTTGTAATTGTAGTACAAGTGACCTGTACCTTTCCCTGAGAGCATTTTACTTTGGTCCACAGAGCTTCCTCAAAGAACTGTATAAATTAATTGCACATTTCTCCAGCTGGTCTGTATTTCTCTTCTTAGACAAACACAACCACATGGTGATGGCTGAAATGAACTCTGCTTCTTTTTAAAAGTGTCATGAAAATTTTGGATATTTTACAGCCTGAAGATATCAACATATGTTACATAGTTACTCAATATAAGTCTCACATTGAAGATACTATTTTTAAGAAGCAATTTTAAAATGCTATATTTAGCCTAGGGAATCCATAGTTTTAGTCCATAAAGACATCTGAAAATCCTACCATCCTCACTCAATTACCAGAAATGGTAACTGTTTCAAACAGGCAACAGGACAATATTCTAATGCAGCCAGGAAATGAATTAAAGGGAATGATGACTTTAATATATTCCATTTTAAAAACTCACTGAACCAGTAGCTAAATTTCTCTGCAAAATCTTTAAAAATTCAAACTTCTAAGCAATACAGTATTACCTCTGTCATCACTTTCAGATCTGAATTAAAAGTGCTTAGCAGAAGTCACCAGAGATTCTTGAGTGTCTCCTACCGCAGTTCATAAAACCTTTCCTCAAACGGGTTGGTTGCCTTCTTTTCCAGCCTCCAAGCAAACAAGCTCACAGAGCACCGTGATCAACTAAGACCTGCACGAAATCAATCAAGTGAATCAGTCTCAAGAATATAATGTACACATTGAAATACAATTCAAGGTCCAAAAACACTGGTAAAGTATAAGGCAAATGCTCAAAAATCAATGTAGCTGCCAAACAGTGCTTCTAAGCACTAGGTCAACAAGAAAATCACCATAAAGTGCAAGTTACAAAAGATAATGAATAACCGTTATACAAAATTTTTTTAAAGTGGCCGTGCCTAGAGCAGCAAAACATTTATGAACCAATCAACAGATGTTCAACAGAAGCAGTCTTCATTGCAAGCAAAGTCCCATAGTGTAGAAGCTGAAGAAATCCATCAAACAGTAACTGCGACCGAGGCACCAGTATGTCCACCCGTTTCCGTCTCTCTTCTTCCTGGCAGTTACCACGCTATATACAACAGTAAATAACACTGAAATAAACCATATACAATATTTTTAAAGGTTTAAAACCATTTGAACAACTTACAGCAATGTTTCCTATGCAAAATACAGAACATATTCTCTCCTTCTCCAGCTGGAACAATGGCATCTGCATGTAATGCCTTATCAATTGTTTATAAAGACCAACAGCTGTGGAAACCCACAGTAGCAATTAAATTACATTAAAGAGAACGTACTACATACCTCCACAGATTCGACACAGACATGTAACACAGAGATTCAACACAGACATGTAACACAGATAAAGCTGTCTATTTTATTAAGTGCCAGTGTAATTTATTTTATGTTGGCAGTACCACCCGTGTTATCAGGTTGAGAATTCGGGAGCATCTCTCCCGCATTCAACAGAGAGTGATTGAGGCTCCTTTGGTGTCTCATTTTTTGCCAGGTGGGACATGGCACAAGGGACCTGTTTTTTACTGTACTATACTTGAGTAAAGCCACAAATTTGGAATTTGTTAAGAGGGATTTACTTGGGAAGGAAGCATGGTGGATCTATAAACCTGATACTGTGTCTCCTAAAGGGCTTAATGTAAATATGGATTTAACTTGTTTTCTGACTTAATTGTAATCTGTGGAGATATGTAGTACGTTCTCTTTAATGTAATTTAATTGCTACTGTGGGTTTCCACAGCTGTTGGTCTTTATAAACAACTGATAAGGCATTACATGCAGCTGCCGTTGTTCTAGCTGGAGAAGGAGAGGATATGTTCTGTATTTTGCATAGGAAACATTGCTGTAAGTTGTTCAAATGGTTTTAAACCTTTTAAAATATTGTATATGGATTATTTCAATGTTATTTACTGTTGTATATAGCGTGGTAACTGCCAGGAAGAAGAGAGATGGAAACGGGTGGACATACTGGTGCCTCCGTCGCAGTTACTGTTTGATGGATTTCTTCAGCTTCTACACTATGGGACTTTGCTTGCAATGAAGACTGCTTCTGTTGAACATCTCCTGTTGATTGGTTCATAAATGTTTTGCTGCTCTAGGCATGGTCACTTTAAAAAAAATGTATAACGGTTATTCATTATTTTTTGTAACTTGCACTTTATGGTGAATTTCTTGTTGACCTTGTGATTAGAAGCACTGTCTGGCAGCTACATTGATTTTTGAGCATTTGCCTTATACTTTACCAGTGTTTTTGGACCTTGAATTGTATTTCAATGTATACATTACATTCTTGAGACTGATTCACTTGATTGATTTCGTGCAGGTCTTAGTTAGTTGATCACGGTGCTCTGTGAGCTTGTTTGCTTGGTTCGTTCTTCCGTGATTCTGTCTCCTTTGTAGTCTGTTCTTTTCCTGCCTCAGCATTTAAGAGATGCTGCTTACATGAGTACTGGTATTTAAATACCAGTACTCCAGTGCAAACATGCATAATATGCCATTATGAAGCATGCATACATAAAATTATCACCCTTTCCTTTAAAATACATGCAAACATGAACTTAGTTCTTTCCCACTTACTGCTCACTCATATTTTAAAGAATCAGTGATTTACATAAATGTGTAACTTATGTAGCCAGATAACAAAAATATTATAGAAGTAGCAAGCTTCAGATTCTTTACCATATATATATTTATATGGTTTTTAAATACATTAAAATTTCCAAAATACCTATTATTCAGCCTGAAAAAAATCTTTGACAAAATTCTATTAATTTTCTAATCTAACCGCTGATGCAGTTCAGCCAGTCAGCTCAAGAAACAAATTATCTGGGACTTCCATTTTTTTAGTTTAAACAGAAATTGAAATCATTTGCATGCAGTTTAAGGTTACAATTCTATACTGTTACCTAAGAATAAATAAAACTGAACAGGACTTCTGTGTAAACAGGAAAAAGTTGTACCACATAATATTTTCCATTTTATTTTGCCCTTTGATACTTAGTAGTTAAATCTGTGTTCCTGTTTTCAGAATATCATATGTGGGTGTGTTTGATTATTATAAATGTTGTACAATTGACCACTGAGAAAGGCATTAGGGCCAAAATGGGTATGGTCTGTCTTTGTGTTGGTCATTGGACTGTATCATCATCTGTGTATGGAGAATATTTTAGCAATTTTAAACATATGCATGTAGCCTGCCATTCAGGCCTTATGTTTTTAACTTGTATTTTGTGCACATCCATAATAAATAGCTTTTTGGAATATATTTTACATTTTAGGATATAACTTGACCCCTGTATTTTTCCCTTCAGAATATCATCTTCACAGCCCAGCTTTTCTTTCCTTTCATGGTACAGCTTTATTGGCCATAGCCTTAAGGGAGAAAAAATAACCTATAAGGCCCATTCTAATTATGTTTTTTTTAATTTTGGTCACTACTAAGAAATCTGTACACAACCCCACTTCAAAATGACAGTGGAGAGAATAAGGTCAGTAGTAAAATATAACAGAACATGTGCCCCAGTATGCAGTGTTTGCTTTTTATTTGTTCCCATCATTGAAGAGTTTAACTTTGTGAAAAAGTATTAAATATCAAATTTTGCAAAAGTAATTAATTTCTCAAGAACTGATGGATGAACTGAAACAAGGCTATTACATCTCAACACATTTCAGTACAGATCTCAACACAGAAGAAAAGGCAGCAAGGCTCATTCTCTAGTCAGCAGTGTCTGATCTAACAATCCACACAACTGTACCAAGAGGAAGGAGGAAAGCAAAAGGCTCAACTTGCTCTTTGTGCTCAAAGCTCCCTTCGTATCTTTGCAATAATGATAATCATTTGGTTGCCCTAAATTTGCTTGTAACAAAATGCTTCTCTTAATTGTTACAGTATTAATATCCTGAACTTTTTAATTTATTGTATCCATATCATTTATACTCCACCTTTCTCACCGAGACTCCACCATTGCAAGGAGAAAGCTTGCATAAGAGCATAAAATGCTTTTCCAAGCCGTTTCATATTTAGGCTATTCAAGTACTCAAAATACCATTTACTTTACTAGAGAAAAATGCTTATTTTCACAAAACAAATCTTCACACATGCAAATCCCTTTTTCTAGCTGCCACACAATCATGTAGTTGTATCTCTCCCTAAAGTCCCAAATTTTGCCAAATGTTATAAAGTGGGCCGTCTGAAAGCATTGTATGTTGTGTTGTTTACCGTGCAGGTGTGCACTCCCATTTAACGGACCTGCAAAAAAAAATCAACCTTTTGCGGCACATTGCACAATTTAGGAGTAAAAGAAGCCAGACACACCAAACACTTCAGGAAAACATCTCCTTTCCAGGCAAGCAGCTCTATTGTACGGGCTGCAGAAGGCACTAATGCTGCTGGGAGTACAGACTTCCTCAGTACTACATCAGGGTTTTAGGTTAAGGGATATGAGACACTGTCTAGCCAACATATATCCTGAATGGTTTTCTTGGTCCAGGAGGTTTAGAGTACACGGCGGGCGCAGAATCTCACCCTAGCGAACTCCGGTGGCTTCATGGGTACAGCACCGCCCTTTCCAGTCATCCCTCCTGTTCCGTCGCCTCCGTCCGCCATCTTAGAAAAACTGATAATCTTCTAGCCGAGCCTCGCCACAACCCGACCGGAAACCAGCTGTGGGGACGGAGGGGGGGGTCGGAAAAAGTTGACCCAGGGCTTCGTGCTAATACCTCGTCAACGTTGATCCTTGGTTAAAACTGAGCAGGCGCGCATCATATACGCATGCTCAGATAGCACCTGCTGAAGCTGCTCTGCTATTGGTAGTTTGACTGCCTTCTGATGAGGCAGAGCTGGCCAAAGGGAGGTACGTGTAAACACGGGTGAACATTTATTCCAGCATAAGTTTTTCGAGGTCAGAGAGTACTTCATCACACTGGATCGTTAGCACCGGGATTAAGGTTGTTTCCTCTTAGCAAAAGAGGACAGATGAATCCAGCATTCAGGCTGTCTTTCTTCCCTGCCTTTTACCTGTTAGGAGTTGGGACCATCCATCTACATAGAGCACAAAAAAAACCTATAATGTTTTACAAATTACGTTTACTGTGATCTTTCCACAGGGAACGTTTTGATGCCACTTCACTGTGATGGAATTAATATCTATGGGCATACTAATTAGAATGTCTTGGACAGGAATTGTTCTTAGGAATCAAGTTCCATTGAGATTGGAAACAGAAGAACAGAGGAAAGAATGTATGATAAAATACACAAAGAACGTTGGATATAACATACAACTCGAACAATGGGAGAATATGTGACTGAAGGGACTTAAATTTACATTAAGCTCTGGTCTGAAAGAAAACTTTTCTAAAATGATGTATAGATGGTATCTATCACTGGAAAAATTAGCAAAAATGTATAAGAATGTTTTGGGCAGATGTTGGAAATGTGAACACCAGGAGGGGATGGTTGATCATCTATGGTAGACATGAAATAAAGCTTAAAAATGGATATAAATACAATCTATTATCCAGATTTTAAAGATTAATATAGAAATGAAACCGGAGGCATTCTTGTTGGGACTAATGGACACACAGAAGCTACTCACAATATACTTTTTTAATATGACAACAGCAGTGAGACTCTTATATGCTCAAAAATGGAAAGCCACAATTTTATTTTATTTATTTATTTAATTCTATTTATATGCCGCCCTCCCCACAGATGGGTTCAGGGCGGCAACATTACCTAAACAGAGAAATGGCTGGAGAAGATGATGGAGTATGACGAGATGGGCACACTTACATCTTTGATTAGGGAAAAGTAATTGGGTAAATACATTGTTACCTGGAAACCTCTTATAGACCTTTTGTGAGAAACAGAGAAATGGACCGATGGTTTAATGTTTAGAAAGAAATGGAAAGTAGTTATTTAGGGTAAATTTGGAGTTAAGTTATAATATTGATCATAAGGGTAAATTTGGAGTTAGTATATAATATGTAATACTTACATTTTTTCTCAGAGATAATTGGCACATTCCTAATTTCTTTTGCTTTTTTCTTTTTGTTTAGACCTGTTTTTCTAGTCTTTTTAAACATTTGTTTTAAAATTTTCAATAATTTTTTTAAAAAAAGGAATCCTGTTCCATGGGAACATTCCGTCTCCTCCAAATCACAAAGAATGCTGCCTTCTGCCTCCTAAATGTTCTTAGCCTTTAAAAGCTGTTAAAAACCCAGTAGATGCAGCATTTTCTGCCACGTGGGCGCAGCATGGGAAAAATGCCCCCTTTTAATTTTTGCCTGTCACCGCATGTTTTTCCATTGGGTCAAATGTGGAAGTCTGTTTTATAACTGGTTCTCTTCTTGATAGGAATGGTAGGTAGACTTTCTCTTCCCTCCCGATTCCCTAGTACAGATTTTCAACTGTGGTAGAAAAAATGTTTATTTCTCTGACCAAGGATGTGATCACTAGCTGTCAATCTGATGGTTTTGTACCTAGCACAGATTCTTGTGAGATTTTTGTAAGGTGTTAGATTTGACAACATGAATTTGACCACCAGAATACTGCAATGGGAGGGGGGAGCGTCCACTGGACAAGACAGATTTGCATGAGTCTGGGATTCCTTGAATGAAGGATGCTGGGACTGTGTTTGCCATTAATGAGAACAATAGCTTCACACTTTCACAAAATTATTTTACTTGTGAGGAAGAAACTTTTGTCGAAAATTAGCCCATAACATAATAAAATAACATAAAACCAGTGTTCTCGGTAAATGACTCACCATGCTAAAACATCGAACTAAAACTACCGCGGAAACAAAACATTCGTACAGTGAAATCCCAAACAGTTACTCCAGTCTAATCCCACTGGAATCAAATGCTACTACGCTCCAGGGCTACAGAGCTACCAGAATGAGTGGCGGGTGTGCCCCGTCCGGACCGTGTTGTTGTTTCTCCCTTTGCTCTAATGAAGCAGTAGAGCTCTGCGATCGCCACCTACTGGACTGAGCTCTCTGACAGGCAACTTAGTCCTCCAGGAAGACAGAGATGAGAAGGAAAAAGCTCGATGAAACCTTATGGGCGTGCATCGGCCCGCCTTGCCCTTTACACGCGAGACCAAATATCGAAGTTAGCGGTGCGGCGCTGGGGCGCGGCGGTGACAGTTGGCGCGCGGGTGGATGGTTCCCATCCAGGCGAGGATGCAGAAGGTGGCGGCTGGGCTGGTCGCGGCCGCTGTGATCGCGCTGCTACTGGACTGGTATAGCCCTTCGGGGCCCCAGCAACCGCTTCCCCACGCCCGCTCCTTCGCCCCCGAGCCGGCTCCGGGAGCTGAGGAGAATAACCTCTTCTGGTTAGTCCAGGTGAGGCGAGGTGGGGTGGCCAATGTGACGCTCAAGTGAATTCCGGGTAGAAATCCGGAATCAGCGTGGCGGAGAGGAGCAATGGCAGGATTTACTTTTGACCAAGTTAATGGGGCCATAATGACCTACGAAAGAAGCAGTGCCATTATAAATTCATAATGATAGCATATAATCATTATAAACGATTTTTAACTCTTCACTTTTCTGTTTCTCAAAATTAAAAGAACATGTAAGTGCCATATTGCGGCCTGGCGGTGGGGGGGAGGGGGAGGGGGCGGGGCGGTGAGAGAGATGCAAACTATGGGGGAACTAAATGGTTAAGTCTTACCACTCACTGGACCCAAAAGTTATTTTTCTAAGTCAATGGGAAGATTTAGCTATCCCAAAGATTAGGAAAGAGCTGATTGTAACATTTTTTGTAGTAGCAAAAAACATGATTGCACTAGAATGGAAAAAAGAAAAGGCACCTTAGGTAGACTCTTGGTTTGAAAAAGTCTGGAACCATTTTATATTAGAAAAAAACCCATAATGATCTCTATACAGCAGAAAGATTTCCTGTAAGTACTAAGTTTATGGAAAAATGGCTACCGTTCTTTGAATATGTAGATAAGCATAACATGCAACCCAAATCAAAAATATTACAAGCAATAACCAATTATGGTGGTTTTGTTTTGTAGTTCTTTAAAAAAGATAGTGATGTGTATATCTTTGTTTTAATTTGTTTGATTCTCTTCCTGTATCAAACTAGTTTTATTACTTGTTCAACTACATGTGACTTGATTGTAAGATAGTATGTTGTTGTTGTTTAATTTCAATAAAATGTTTTTTTAAAAAAAAAGTCTTACCACTCAGAGATGCAGCCACTGACATCTGCCACATTTTCGTCCTTTTAAGAGCTCCGCTACTTCTTCCATTTTATATTTTTGCAACGATTCTGTGAAGCTCATTAGGCTGAGAATGATTGACCGAAAAGTTTCTTGGACCAATTGGAAATTCAAACCCTAGTCCAGCGCTGCCCCACACTGACTCTGATTAGTTCTGCTAATAATTAGTTCAGTATGCCTGTATAACACTCTAATTGAATATCTGTTCCGTGTTTCATCCTGCATTTTCTTAGATCAAATTTTGTATTAGTCCTGCTTTATATATCAACAGTTGGGAGTGGTCCTCCTCACCTGCTATGAGCAGATTGATTACTCTTTTGTTTGTATATTGTTTTAAACTGGCCTCTCTTTTTAACATATCCTTCCACGTTTCTATTGTTGGTAGTGTTTAATATAAGTTCATCAGCCTCCTGGAGGTACATTTTATACACCTGATAAAGTGAGCCCTGTCTCAGGAAGGCTTATGCTGAAATACATTTTTGTTAGTCTTTAAAGTGCCACTGGATCCTGATTTTGCTGGCTCTAATTATGTTGGGCTAGTTTAGTTTTGTCTGGACATTTCTACAAGTATAAAGTGTCAATGTAGTCCACCAGCTGGATGATACCAGATTGTAATTTTTGTATGGGTTAGCATACCATATACCATAGAGTCTCTATGGTATACAATAGGTGAAGTAGAATCCTAGAGCATTTGTCTTCTGCCACTCTGGGAGTCTTCTTCTAGACTGAATGGTACTCCCTCCAAAGCTGCCATTTCCTCCACAGAAACTGATCTCTGTAGCTTGGAGATCAGCTGTAATTTTGGGAAACCTCCATACCCAGCCTTTAGGTTGGTAACCTCAGGTGAAGAGCAGTGAAATGATTGGGTAACCATCTTTTTCTGAAAATGAATATTAAAAAGATTTTCTGTTTTAATGTTAATATTGTGATAATAATATTTTAATATATTTTAAATATTTTTCTGAAAATGAAAATAAAATGAATTTCTTTTTCAGTATTCATAATTTACAAATGTATTGAGTCTGAAATTAATCTACTAGTGTTTCATGTTCTGATCTGTTTATGCTGCATTTACTCACTTTGTAAAAATATTTGGGGCTGTTTCTGTTACTGTTTTCTTAAACATTATATTCTTTAGTAATTCATCCACTTTTTTCCTTTCCTTGTAGGTATCAGATCTACATATCAGTAAGTTTAGGGATCCAGGTCGAGCCCCTGATTTTGAAAAGTTCTGCACTGAAACAATTGATGTAATTCAACCAGCTCTTGTTTTAGTAACAGGTGAGCAACCTACTTCTCCCCATCCTCTACCTCCCTACTAATTTCATTTTATAGTGCATTACAGTAGTCTAGCCTTGAGGAAATTGATGGCATTTTAGGTCTGGACCTAAAAGAAAGGGTTATATCCTTGTCATTAGATGGGTGACAAGCATCTTAAAGTGCAGGAATGAATCCAGGAGCTCCTGGAAGCTGAATCCCACAAAAGTCTCTTGTTTTTCCCCTCACTTTTGTTCTTCCAGTCTTGAGATCTGAATATCATTGCTTCAGTCTTGTTGGATTCAATGTCAGTTGATTTGCTTGCACTCATTCTCTTTTAATACAGACCTTATTATGCTTCAGCTCTTCTCCAAGAGACCCTGGTGTTGGATGTCTCTGGGGTGGGCATGACTAACAGCTAGACAGGGGGTTTTCTCTGTTGTGCTACTGGTTCTGGAACACTTTTCCCTAGAAAAGTGAAGCTGAGTATCTCATTTTCTATATTTAGGTTGATCAAGATTTTTTAAAGTAAGGGTTTCATTGTCTAATTGTTTTAGTGACACGGATTTTGGTGCTGAACATTGATTTGTTTTAATATACTTAATTATATCTGTTTATATTATCTTCTTTGGGAGTGGTGTTTAGCCAAGAAATTGAATTTTTAAACATCTAAAACATAATAGTCATTGGTTAAATGAAAATGCTGGATGAAGAAAGTATTAGTCAATAATGATGGCACTGCATCTGAAATCTGCAGATGATCTCACCTAAAAATCTAGGCAAGAAATGGTCCTCACAAAGCTCCAGAGATTAAAGAGTCTCATACAATTAATTGATAACCTTGGAACTATAAATATTTCTTTTTTAAAAGATAAGCCTATCTAAGAAGGGCCTGCCCTTCCCTCTACCCACTGCACTGGTACCTAGCTGTAATACAGTGATGCTCACTCAGGACTTTGTGACATCCCACCTGTGGCTCTTCTGAGCACTGTTCCCTAATGTAGCACTTGCTCCATGTTTTAGGAAAATGGGAAGGCCATTTTCCAACAGGCCAGGGCCTGTGGTTGGCTGGTGATTCCCACCTTGCAACAGCTGCTGCTGGACCGATGGAAGATGGGGAAGCTGCAAGCTTTTCTGAGTTGCGGGCCTCTTGCCAGGAAAGGAAGTAAAGAGTCCATTCTTTCTAGTCCTCTTCTCTGTAGCCTCTTTATTCTCATCCCAGCACCTAGGTTGCTTTTAACATAGGGAAGCATTTATTTTTTAAACATTCAGCCTAATAAAAAGTTCTGCATAACCTGAAAGCTTGCACACTGCTTTGTGTCATAAGTCTAACTTGCAAGCTTTTCCCCTCATTTCATATACATGAGGGCTGGCTAAGCTTCAGAATGGCAGGGAGAGACCCTCAGAGGTGGTCTGCTAATTGAAATGGTTATACTTACATATTTACTATTAATAGTTACAGTTTATATTACTTGTATGTGTTTGGTGGAGTGGTGTACAGTGCATACATGTGGCTCTTTTGGTAGATTATAATTGTGAATATGGCCCTCTGTGAGCCTCAGAATGCATACTACCGGCTACTACCGTTGTTGATTTGGGTTCATACTGATAGCTAGTCAAGCTACTGATCTTGTCTGGTGCTTGTGGGAAATTGATACACTTGAACATCTGTTATTTTCAGTTTGCCTAAGAAGAACTCTGTTCATGCTTTTCTTCCTCTTCCAGCTCTCCAAGACTAGTTGGGAAGCTCATGAAGAAACCAGTTTGTTCAAGCATCTCTATTCTTATGTGACTTAAAATCTGAGTTTATTTTATTTTGTAGACTTCTATAGTAAGTGCTGCAGGATAGAAATGTATGACATAAATATACAGCTAAGCTAAATGGGGAGAGAGTAACTGGATCATGAAAGAGAGGAGATTCCTCTCCTTGCTTGTACTCTGTGGTCAAAGTGTATGGATAGTGGATGGAAGACAGCAATCCTTCCTTTAGTCCCATCTATGCCATTGTCATGAGCTATCAAAGAAAGAGTAAAACTGGATCCAATTAACCTGGCTTGTCTCTCACCCATCTTGTAGCTCCCTGGATGACAAGCTGTAATGATTTCAAGAAATGTGTGCATGTATCTTTAAATGCTTGGTGTGAGATAGATGAAGAGTGGGGGTGAGAGAGAGGGATATGATTGGTTGATGACTGAGAGTGGGCGGAGTGAATGCAGTTTGAGACTGACAGGAGAGAGAGAAAAGTTTTGAGTCAGAGGAAAGCAGGCTAGCTGTGTGCTGCCTGAATATGTTGAAGTGTTTATGAGAGAAATATGACCTGTGTGGAACCTGAACTGAGCATGTTTGTGAAAGGACACTCAGTCAGGGAAAGAGAGGCCAGCTGTGTGCTGCCTGAGCAGGTTTAATCTGTGAATAAGAGAAAGAGAGGCTAGCTGTGTGCTGCCTGAGGAGTTTTCTGTGAGAGAAATATAGAGCCTAGAGAAAGAGGCTAACTGTGTGTGAAGCCTTACAAGAGATCTGTGTGAATGAGTTTAAATGAAGTAACATTAAGAACTAAGAACTACTTTTATGAAACCAATACACTTCTTGAAAAATAAACATTTATTTTGTTTTGTTATATCCCAGTGTAGCTGTCATTGCTATATCCCATTCCTATCTTCAGGGCCACATAGAACCACGAAGAAGCCTGACGCTTAGGAATGTTACCAAAGGGAAAACTTAATTAAAACATATTGGAATATAATATTCCTGGTGGCAGCTAACTACCCAGGGTGTACAGGGAAGATTAAAAGAAAAATCTACCCCCCCAAAAGTAACGGTCATAACACAAGCTTTGAAAACATCTGTCTGAAGTAGAACCCTCCCAGGAGCAGTTGTCAGTGGGTATAGGGCCACCTAGTGTTAGGCTGAGGGTTCCCATTGCATGGGTGACCTCAAGTTTAGTACTTTACTTTTTCATATGGCTGAAATCATTTAGATAAGAAGATAAAGCAAAGAAATCTAGGGTATCTTTGAGCTGGTGGCCAACTTTTTCCTCCTCCTAGTGGTCCATTATCTAGGGCAGGGGGCCATTTCCACTTTCCACCACTGCTCCCCACACTTGATGATTACAGCCATTTCATTTTATGCCTTATGAATCATATAAGAGCCACTGACTTCTGCAGTGAAAAACACGGATTGTGGTCCTATGATACAGTGCCTACTGCTACAGACATTGATGACCTCAGAGTATGGACAAGGATAGGTTTTGCACATGCATGCCTATTTCCCATATTGCAGTCCTTTTACTTTGTTTTACAGAATGTGGCACTAGTGCTATGCCTGTTTATTTACATAGCCCAACTGTAACTTCTGTTTCTTGATTAAACTAGTGAGTTAAATGAAGAAATTAGCTTTCTATATAAATGATATTAAATGAGACATTTTGGGTTCATATTTGTGAGTCTGGTGCAGCAGGTTCCACATGTTCCAGTCCGTCATTTTGATCAGCATTTGATTCATGTTGCATTCCATTGTTATGCAGTTCTTGCATAATTTTTGCAGAATGTGCTATGTGGGTTTTTCTGTTTGTTAACAGGTGACTTGACAGATGCCAAAACAAAGGATAACATTGGGTCTGATCAGGTAGAGGTGGAGTGGCAAACTTACCAGACAATCTTGAAGAGGTCTAAAGTCATGGAAAAAACCAAATGGATTGACATTAAAGGGAATCATGGTAAGATAAATGTCGAGACATTTGGGTGAGGGAATTTCCACATGTACTTATTCACATGTCTTTTGATTCATGTGTAAAGCAGAGTAAGGGTTTGTTTGCTGGTTCTTTTTTGTTAGAAAATCGAGCACTTGGGAGAAGGAAATGAATCCTGCTCTCTGTTACCTAGTAAACCATCCTAAGCATGTCTGCTCAGAAGTAAGTCAGTGGAACATACTCCCAGGCAACTCTTTGTTGGATTGCAACCATAACCTCACAGGGATTTGCTGTCTGAAGTATTTTTCTCCAGCTTAGCTTTGATACTGGAAATGAGCCAGACTATAAGTAAAATAATTCGGACAACTGAATTAACGCAGTGGAGACTTTAAGTCCTCCACTTATCTGTGTGCTTCGTTTTGTCTGAAGTGAATAAATAGATCCTTCTTACATTACATGTGAATGGGTAAACTCAAAAATAAATGCATATGGATGCCTCTAGCATATTTAATTTGGCCCTGAGATTCTGTGATTGAGATTTGCAGTTGTTCTGTTGAATATTGTCAAGTTAGAAGAGATTGTAATCAGGTGTTTACCTAGTAAACGGCAAACTTTAAAAATGAAAACAAAAGCCACATAGTATCTTTTCTTAGAAGCTTTATTGTGAATTTTAGTTATCGGTTTTATTTCTCCTCTATTAGAGGAGGTTTTGAGCATATCTTTTGAATTTGCTCAACCACTATTTTTTCTTAATGTTTTTAGCTAAGGAAATATCATGTAAGGGAATACCCTTTTATTTCTCTCTTATTTTTTAAAAGCAGTCTGCGAGGTAACACTTGTCTCTCAGATGTTCGCTTCGGCATGCTCTGTAAAGATTTGGAGCACACCGAAGATCAAAGCAGAACTTTTCTTGCTGTTTGCAAATCAGGCCCGAATTGGTAACCCAAAGCGCATACGTATGTACTGCAATATAAATAGATGTGCTCATACATAAATATCAAGAATAAATAGTATAAATATGACATCTAAGATATGCAAATCACATAAGCCCTAAATAGTAGAGCCACAATACTCAATGTCAATGTCTTTTGTTGTTTTCCCACAGGTCAACATCAGATGCTTCTAACAAGATGCTCCCGGTTGGCAGGCAAGTACACAAAGTCAGACAAGTCACCATGACTAATAAATATTTTCTTCTGTGTTGCAGGGACTGAATCCAGAATTATTAAGGCTGCCAGAAGGGTGGGGGATTGTCATCCTTAACACATCAGATTATGTGCAGGAGATCTGATGAGGCATTGTTAGAGGGTGACATCACTCCAGCTTTGCATATAGCACTTATTAATTTACATCCAAGAGTACTTGTGTTCTATGCTCTTCCTAAGTTTCATAAGGATGGTTCCCCCTCCCAAGGGGGAATTACTCCCCAAGTCTCCAGGAGTAATTCCATCTTGGAACCTCTAGCACAATATCTAGACAGCCTGTTGCAGCCTGCAGGGATCTCCTCCCCTACCTACATCAGGGATATTAGTCAGTTCATTACCTTAGTGGAAGAGCTAACCATACCTAGAGATGCGACCCTGATGACTATGGATGTCACCTCTCAATACACTTTCATCCCACATGAGGAGGCAAGGACAGTGATAAAGGAGACCTTGTATATATGTGAAATCACATCTCCCCCCATTCCTTTGTCATTATCCATAGGTGACATAGTTCTGGAGAAGAACTATTTTCGTTTTCAGCGAGATTTCTGTTACTAAATTTTTTCGAGACCAGATTTGTCAGAGGAATTTGAGATATGGATGAATTCCATAAATGACCATATTAAATATACGTGGCAGTGTGATCACAATCAGATCAGCTTTTTAGATATTGTAGTCTATAGGAAACTGGATGATAGATAGGGGATCAGGCCATTCAGGAAATTAACGGATAGGAACTCCTACCTCCACTACACATCCTATCATCCCCTACATTTGAGGCAGAACATACTGTATGGACAATTTCTGCTAATTAAAAGGAACTCGTCCTCTGACCGGGGTTGTGTTAGGGAGAGGAGCAGTCTTTGTAGGAGTTTTGTTAATAGGGGGTATGCACGATGAATGGTAGAGCAGGCAAGGTGCAGAGCAGCTGGTAAATTGAGGTCAGAGCTGTTCAACATGCGGGACAGACAGGAATCTGGGAGACTCCATTGGTCAGTGGAATATACTCCATTAGCTTCCACAATCAATCGTGTTATCCACAAGCATTGACACCCCTTATTGGATATCAACAAACTAGGAGTCTCAGGGACATATTAGTATGCTCAGATCAACGTGCAATTGCAATGCAGGATAGACCAATTGGCCACTACAGATGTGGCCATTGTAATGTGTGTCCCCTAACTGTGGTGGGCAAGGAGTTTTGACTCACTGACTCTGGCTGGTCCATCCCTTTAAGAAGCTTTTCCACCTGCAATACTGCTGGTATGGTCTACATCATTGAATGACTTTGCCATAAAATATATATTGGCAGCACCACTTGTCCCATATGTCTTAGGATTCAGGAGCATCTTTCCACCATCAGGAACCGGAACATGGATGCCCCTTTAGCCCTTCATTTTCAGCAAGACCATAATCCTGAAAGAGAGCTGTGGTTTCCATTTTATTTGTCAACAAAACACAAGGTCGAGGTGATTCTTCTAGAATGTTACTGCAACATACGGCATTCTGGATTTTCGAGCCGAACACCCTAGCTCCTAGAGGTCTGAACCAAAAACTGAATTTAACTTGTTATTTGTAGTGGGCAGTATAGCTATACAGGGATATTTTGCCATCAGGGCTTTGCCATTTTAAGGAGGTTTGAGTAATGATTAACGAGTATATTTAGGGTCAGTGTCGGGACAGGCAATTACAGAAGTGAACTGTCACTATCCTCAAGTGAGAGATTTGTGATCTGTGTACTTAACATCTTTGTGAGTATACACTTCATATGATATTCAAATAATTGGGTGTATGCTAAGTAGTTGTTAGTATTTTATTTATTTATTGTGTTATCAGATCGACTGTTATGTGATGCGCCCTTGAAAAAGTCCTTTTACAAAACTGGCTATCAGCTAGCAACCTGTTGGGTGGGACTCGTTGGACTTTTCCGGTTCTGGCAGCCTTAATAATTCTGGATTCAGTCCCTGCAACACAGAAGAAAATATTTAGTAGTCACAGTGACTTGTGTGACTTTGTGTACTTACCTGCCAACCGGGAGCGTCTTGTTGGAAGCATCTGATGTTAACCTGTGGAAAAACAACAAAAGACATTGACATTGAGCATTGTGGCTCTACTATTTAGGGCTTATGTGATGTACATATCTTGGATGTCATATTTATACTATTCTTGATATTTTATGCATAAGTACGTCTGTTTATATTGTAGTACACATATTTATTGCACTTGCACTTTAAATGTATCTTTATATTAAGAATTGTTATTGATTGCTCTGGTTAATTGGTTCACGGGAGAGTTTCCCTTCTGCTGAGTTATCCCATTTCTAGCTCGAATGCACATTACAGGGCTCTTTTTTGAACCTGACCTCTCTTCCCTTTTTCAGTTCTCACAATCTTAAATTTGTTTTGCAATTTTGTGTGATACTGTTTGGCATTCTCACTGCAGATGCATTCAACATTCCAAGCCTGGACAGTGTCAAGAATTACTATAGGTAAGCCTGTGTGCTGTGGTAACTCAGAAGCCCAGAAGGAAATTTAATTGTGTGGTAGACAGAGACATTCTATTAAAACAAGGCATATATGTTTAAGGCAACATGACTCTTAAAGTAGCCTTATAAATAACAGTTTAGAAAGTAGTAATCCACCTATTACTTTGTTCATTCCTGTTGTTCCTTCCTCCCTGCTGCCACCATTATGGTGTTCTGAGCAACTCTGCTTCTCTGTTTTTGCCTCTTCTATTGTGCCTTTTAGTTTCTTTTAACTTATTTTCTTATTCCAGACATTTCTGAATGTAATAATCCCTTCTTGTTTTGGCAGGAAATACTCTGCATGGCGTAAGGATGGCTCTTTCCATTACATCCACCACACATCTTTTGGCAAATACTCTTTTATCTGTGCTGATGCAACCCTCATTCCAGGTCCCAAGAGACCCTACAATTTCTTTGGAATTCTAAATGCGGTAATGTAAAATGAAACATATTACAGCACTAAGCTGTCAGCTGTGTAAAATGGAGTCTAAAGATTTTATTGACAACTGCACAAGATCTAAAATCTTTGAAATCTTTAGAGCATTATACATGGGTAATTTGTCATCTATTATGACCTGGATTCCTGTCTGTTTAATCTATTAGTTTTTGTCTTTATGCTATGCTTCTGGATCTGGTGGTAATTTTTTGTGTGTATTTTAGGTGCAGATTGGAATATACATTTTACATTGGTTGTGTTTGCTGATACACTCTAAGTTATGTTTAAAACCTAGTACTGCTTTATATGAAGGGGTAATAGATGGTAGGAGAGGTAGACAGGGAAAAATACCTAGATGAGGTATTGCGATCCTGCTCTTTGGGGTCATTAAAGGTACTGTGACTATGTTTAAAAGATCATTCCCTGATCTACAGCTCCATATGTTCCTGTATGAATACGCTTGCCCATGGGGACGGGGAGCTCCAAGAATGCTTTAAAAATCATTTTATTCATTTATTTTCAACATTTATATCCCACGTCCATAAGTAGCTTAAGGTGTAAATCAATGCTAAGTTGTGTGTGACTATGTCTTTTCCCAGCTATCGTGTTTACATGCTTGTTGTGGGGAGCCTTTGTAAAACTATAGGAGCCTGGGTCCCTAGACCTACTTATTGGCAAAATATTTAATGCTTTAATCATGAAGACTGTCCCAGTGATTGGAGATTGGACTGAAGCTCTGTTTTAGTCAACAAGCAGAGAAATAGGGTGAATTGGAAACCTATACTTATTTAGAAATTCTGTATGGAGCCTTTCAATAGAACCTGCTGGGGGCAGCTTACAAAGTTAAATATACGAAATAATAAAACATAAAATAATTGCATAAAATCATTAAAAATTAACTAACTAGTCAGAGCCTAGAAACAGCATAAAGCATTTAACAGCCTAAAATGATTGTCATAAACAGTTCTGAGGCCAGAGGCTGACTGTAAAGACAAAATATCAACTCCTTAAAAAAATATTTTAGCCCAGTGCCTAAAAGAGAATAGGGGAGATACCAGGTGAGATACCAGGTAATATTTATGGGGAAGAACATTCCAAAGACGAGGTGCCACCACTGAAAAAGCACTGTCTCTGGTTGCCACCTGCCTCACCTCTGTAAGCAGTGACACAGAGAGCAGGTCTTGCAAAGAGGATCTTAACTGGCCAGCTGGACAATATGAGAAGATCTACTGCCTTATCTTAGACTTCTGTGACTTGTGCATTGCTTCTGACTCTCTTCTTTTTAATTGAAAGCATCTAGCTTCAGTATTGGTCCCAGAGTTTGTCTGCACTACTGCCATATTTACAAAAATTGTTGCTCTGAAGATCACTTTTGAAACTCTGAGCTGCAAAAGAATATAGGGAGGGGTGACCTACTATACCAAGAATGAGAAAAGTCAAAAGTTCAGCTGTGCACATAATCCTCTGGAATGTGGCATACATGTTTCACAGCCTTATTTTTCCAAAACTAAAAATAATGAATTTGTAAATGAAAACAATTCAGCAATATTAATTTGCAATACACACATTAGTGGAACAATTATGTGTGTTTTACAGTCCTATCTAATGCTTGTTTACTCAAAAGTGAGTCCTACTGTGATCAGAGGGACTTACTCCTGCATTAGCATGTTTAGTGCTGCAGTCTTAAGATTCTAAATGCTCAGTCTGTTTGCTTAAGTCTGTGCAGCTGACATGCTACTAAAATGTTTGCTGCTGTTATTTCATTTTAGAGTCAAATGGAAGAGCTACTTTCACTGGCTGCAGAAAGTCATGACAGTAACCACACTATCTGGTTGGGTCACTATCCCACCTCAACAATAATCTCTCCATCACCAGGAATACGGATGGTTATGAGGTAAATTGTTCTTCCCTTATGGACAGGGGTGGTTCAGCAAGAGATTCTGCCTAAGACTGCCACCCCAGGTGTCTGCCTTTCACTGCCCCCCCCCACCATCCCTGCCCACAAGCTGAAGCAGCTAATACTCCTTCCCTCATTGTTTTCCCAAAAGTATATAAAGACAGAACAAGCCACAGTATGTTAAATACATATGGGAAATGGGCATTAGCTTCTCTGTCTTACGAGTGGGTGGTGTAGTGGCAATAGTGAGGTGGCAGAGGCCCACCAGATCTACTCCTTGAGGCCCCTACCTCACCTCACCTCACCTCAATGCAGACATGCCTATGCTTGTGGAAGTGGGTTTGTCTACTGTTTTTAATAATTACTAATCTTAATAGGAAACTTGTTGGTCTCAAGCCTTATCAGTAAAACAAGGGCCATCAACAAAGTAGATGTATTTGCATACTTGGGGAACTCTCTAGGAATGCAGGAAAACATTACTCTGTAAACTTAAAAAGAAAACTCCCAACAAACATGGGAAATATTCATTGTCCCCCAGGAACTGTGAAATGTTGAGTGCAATTGAACATCCATTAAGGGAGAAAAAGGCAACATCGACCTACTCAAATTCCTACATGCTTAGACTATTCAGAAGGAAACAATTAGGGTTGGGATTGGGAATGCATGTCATGAGACATGCATCTTCTAATTTTTAACCCCCCCCCTCCCCCCTAGCAGTTTAGGATCCAATAAGCTTCTAAAAATTGTATCACTTTAAAACTAAAAGAGACCTGGTGGGGACGTTGATTAGGATCAGAGGGAAGGTCCTACCCTTAATCCTAATTAACACATACCCCAAGAATTTTAACCTTTTTACTTCCTGCATTCCTAGCTTAGCACTAGGCCCTATACCAAGAATGTCTCACTATAACACTTTGTTGGGGAGGTAGGTTTCTAATAATTTATCCATCCATTGTTTATTGTAAGTATTAATAATGTTCTTCCATCCGCATTGTTATCATTATAGCTATGTCTAATGCTGAAATGAGTGGCTTATGCCAATCCTAAAAGCAGCAAAACCATAGACAAGTTGTGTGTGTGTATTATGTGCCATCAGGTTTCTTCCAACTTATAACAACCCTATGAATTATAGCAACATCTTGTGTGCAAGAAAAAGAGAAGATGATCCTGCAGGGGGCAGCAAGTTCTAATTAGATAGAACTGTAGGGGGGAGTACCTTCTTTCTAATAAGATATTTTCTTCTTGTCTATCTGCAGAATACTACTCTTAGAACTCTCTAAGCTATCAAGGCAGCTAGGTTTATTTTTTCTGTTTCATATGTAGTTCAGTAGTTCTATCGATCAATTTTGTTACTCTTAGTCAGTATAGTGTCCTGACTACTGCACACATAAGGCTGCCAGGTCTTTCTAGTGAGGGAGGGTAGGAAGAAAGCAGTACTCACCTGGACTTTGCATGCACTCTCCTGCCCCCTGTGCATGATGACATTACTTCCAGAAATGATGTGCACATGCGCTTAGTGCTGGAGTTAATTCTTTTAGAATCAGCCCAAAACATAGCATTAACATCACTTCCAGAAGTAAAATCATTGAGCATGTGGCCAAGACCATGTGTCCATGTTTGCCTGGACTGCTTGCTGGTGGCGGATGATCACAGGGTGGCTTGCTTCCTCCCACTAAGAGGAACAAACCACCAGTGGGCACCTGGAAACCCTATGCAACTCTGACAACATTTAACAGCCTCCGGAATGCCATATAATTGACAGCCTTGCTTCCTTTGAGTCAATCCACAGCTTCTAATAGACAACGTAGGGGTTTCTATATTCATCATTGTGTCTTCTGTGCAGTCCCACGTGAGAACTGCATGCATAGGCCAGCCACAGACGTATCAAAGCTCCAAAAGGCATGAGATGCTCACCCGGCCTTTTCGTGCGCTTTCTGAGTGGGCGCGGCTATAAAAGGCTGGGTGAGCAGATCCCTTCCTCACTTTTTCTTTAGCCGCTGCTGAAGAAGGATGTGCTTTGAGCTCCTGCTCGAGTCCGAGCAAGAAGATAGAAAGCGAGAAGAGAATGACTTTCAAGGCACTCTTCAAGAAGTGTCTCAAGTGTGGATCCAAGATGACCCAATCCGATGGGCTCAAAAAATGCCTGATGTGCCTAGGAGAGACATACAATACCATACACTGTGGTGTGTGCAAGCAATTCATGCTGAAGGCCTGACATGAATGGGCATCACACCTCTCATAGTGGCACTATGAGAGTCAGCCCTCCAAGGTGTATCCGACTCCGAAGTCTTGAAGGCTGCTAATAAAGGACCACAGCACCCAGAACAGGCCTCCTTAGTATCTCCAATTTTGGCGCCAAGTGTTGACAATACAAACTAGTCAGTTCATTAAGATTCTAGCTCATCTCGGTCTTCATCCGAATCGCCGTCGAAAAAGGCCAAGCTCAAGTCGAGGCATACTGAAAAGCACCTGACTCTGAAACCGGAGAAGAAAAAGCAGCCCTCTGCTTCGGCTCCATCTGCCTTCGTGGCTCCAAGAACTCCCTTGCCAAGACATTGATCAGCCTTGGTTTGTGCTGTTCTCAATGGCAAGATTCCGGATCTCTCAGACCTGGGAGTGCCATTATCTCCAATACCACCTTCCCCAGTGCGACCTGCACAGAAGGAAGCAGCTTCCTCAGCTCCAGCTGACACCGAGAGTTGTCTTGAGGTTGTTAGAAGTCACAGATGTTCATGGGTTCCATACCCATAGGAGTCTCCTTACCATTATTACACCTACAGCATGGAAGGGTCTCTGGGTCTCTACCCGCCACCTCACTACTATCTGCAGAATGACTACTACTCTCTGGAACCTCTCCCTTTGGTTGCAAAGACAAGACCTCCCTCAGTTCCTCCAATGGTTCCCAAAGACATCAGGTCTACAGAACCAACACTTGATCCACCAACACATCCTGATGATGGTTCCGACTCCGGTTCCGACCTGGCATCCAAGCCATCCCATCCAGAGTATATCACAAAGGACTCTGCTGTGTCTCCAACTAAAGACCTTCACCTCTACTCTGAACAACTAGTCAGAATGGCAAGGTTATTGGAAATCGGAGAAAGGTTTATGCCTCATCAGCCCTAAATTTCCGTATTGGCAATTATGAAGCCATTATGGTCAGGTACCAGTTGTTCTGTGGGACCAAGATCAGCCCTTACTTGAGTCTCATCCCTGATGAGACACAGCGTCTTGCTAAAGTTCTCCAAGGAGAAGCCCTTCGGCTCTCAAAACAGCAAATTCTCACTGCGAGACACATTGGGGGTTGCTCCACACAAGCTATGACCTCTGCCATCATGATTCAGAGGAATCCATGGCTTAGAACAACCGCGTTACCTCCACGCCATAGATTAAGAGTTGAAGACCTACCCTTTGAGGGAAATGATCTTTTCTCGTCAACCACTGACAATTCACTTAAGAAAATAAGGGATGATAAGGTGACTGCTAGGTCCTTAAGGATTACCTTGTTTGTTCCATATAAACACCAGTTCCCTCCTTACATTACAACCCCAGATACAATTGGTTTCCCTCTCAACCGAACCAACATTTCCCTCAGAACCAGCAACATGCTGCTTCCACGGTTCCATCCAACCAGTCCAGATAGAGGTATTACCATAAGGACCGTTCCAATTTCCCCAGAGAGCAGTCAGGGTCTTTTGATGCCAGGCTGTCTTTCCCCCTCCCTGTCGGTCAATCCCTGCCCTTACATGCATGGGAGAAAATTACCCAAGAGCTCTGGGTACTGTCAATAGTTCGGGAGGACTACTCCATGGAGTTCAAATCCATTCCTCTGAACGTTCCTCCTCAGACGAACCCCTCCCTGCCTCAAGCAGTTTTGGTGAAGGAGATACAGAGCTTATTGTGGAAACAAGTAATAGAACCAGTTCTGGCCTCCAGTTCCGATAGGGTTTATTCCCACTATTTCAGGGTGGACAAAAAGTCAAGGGGCTCCTGCCCCGTCTTAGATCTCCATTTTCTAAACAAGTTTATTGTTCCAAAGAGGTTCAGAATGTTATTGTTGAAAGATGTTTTACCCCTGTTGGAAAACCACTGTTGGTTCATTACGGTAGACTTAAAAGACGCTTATTTTCACGTCTCAATAAATTACAGAACATCTGTTTCCAATATGGCTTTGAAAGATACCAGTACAAGGTTCTTCCTTTCAGCCTTTCCTCTGCTCCTCGGGTGTTCACCAAAGTTATGGCAGTAGTGGTCGGCCACCTCATGGAGAAAGGTTGCTCTGTATTTCCCTATCTGGACGACTGGCTTATTGTGGGCCACTCCAGAGAGTCTGTCTCTCATCACACCTGGTTAGTACTGTCAATCCTCCAGCAATTGGGTCTAAGGGTCAATTTAGAAAAACCGTCCTTGGTTCTGCAACAGAGGGTAACATTTGTAGGAGCAGTGTTGGACTCCACAGTAGCCCAGGTTTTTCCCACCAAGGAAAGGATAACTTGGTTCCGACTCACTCTGAACAAAGTGCGCTCTTTCAGACATCAAAGTGCAAGAAATATCCAAAGTCTATTAGGTTTTATGGCCTCTCTGACACTGATAGTTCCATTTGCCAGGCTCCGGCCCCAGCCATTGTAAAATTAGTTTGTCAGGGTATTCTATCCGCACTACCAGAACCTGTACAAGTGGTTCTCAGTTCTGAGGATCATACACAGATCCCTGGCTTGGTGGAACAACAAACGGAACCAAATGATAGGGACTCCGTTTGGTTCCCGCTCCATTCACTTCTCCATCTACATAGACACCTCTCTGTCGGGTTGGGGATCTTTCTCTGGAGACAATCAGGTAAAGGGCCTTTGGGCTCAACAAGTGTCAAAGTTACACATCAGCCTTCTGGAGCTAAGGGCTATACGGTTTGCTCTGAAAGCCTTCCTCCACCTTGTCAAGGACAAAATGTTCAGATATGCATGGACAACACAACTGCCATGCATTATCTGAACCAGCAAGGGGGGGGGGGCACAGTCTCTCTGTCCCTCTCCTGATAGTCCTCCCTGATTTGGGAATGGGCTATCCAACATCAGGTCTCTCTCACAGCTATCCAGATTGTTGGGGAAGACAACACTCTAGTGGATGCCCTGAGTCAGTCCAAGATCCAGAACTATGAATAGTCTATTCACATGGAATTTCTCCAACCCATATTCCTACGGTGGGGGTTTCCCAGTATAGACCTCTTTGCTACTTCACTCAAAAAGAGGTGCCTACAATACTGCTCTCGATGGGGAAGGGAAAGTCATCCCTGGGAGACGCTTTTCAGATGTCTTGATCAGTCAGTCTACTGTATGCCTTCCCTCCTCTCCCTCTCATGACCTTGGCACTCAGCCAGATGGTGAGGGAGAAAGTGTCAGTGATTGTAATCTCCCCTTATTGGCCAAGACAGGCTTGGTTCTCCATCCTGTCCAGAATGTCACAGGGAAGAACTTACTGGTTTCTGCTGTCACCAACCCTTCTTTGGAACAACGTGGTTCTTCACCACAATTTAGACACACTGAAGTTAAGAGCTTGGCTTGTGTCCCCTCTGGAGCAGAATTCTCTTCCCCAGGCAGGAACATACTTTCACAAGCCAGGAAACCTTCCACCCATAAGTCATACTCTAGGAAGTGGAAACCTTTCTCGAGTTGGGCAGTTGAACAGGGTTTAGCCCCTTCTTTGACTCCCTTGCCATCTGTCTTAGACTATCTGGTCCTCTTAAAAAACCAGGGACTCTCTAATTACTCTGTGAAGGTCCATCTAGAGGCCATCTTGACCTATCATAATGGGGTAGGTCCCTCTTCTCCCAACTGGAATGTAAGTCCTTCCTCAAAGGGTTGGCTAATGTTTATTCTTCAGTCTCCAAACCCACTCTCCACTGGAGCTTGTCTCTGGTTTTAACAACTCTCATGCATAAGCCTTTTGCGCCTCTAGCTACCTGTCCTCTCAAACTTCTGACCCCTAAGATGGCCTTCTTAGTGGCCATAACATCAGCTAGGAGGGAGAGTAAAATGCAAGCCCTGAGGTACAATCCACCTTTCCTCAAAATGTTTGCAGACAAAGTAATTCTTCGCCCCAGCCTCCAGTTCCTTCCCAAGGTGGTCTCTGCCTTTCACCTCAACCAAGACATTACTCTGCCAGTATTTTGTCCTTTGCCTTCTACAGAGGCTGACAGACTTCTACACACATTGGACGTCAAACGTACACTGTGTTTTTACCTGGACAGGACTATTGTTTTCAGAAAGGACCCTAACATTTGTCTCCTTCAAGGGAGCTAAAAAAAAGCATTGAAAGTCACTGCCCAGACCAACTGGTTGGTATGGCTCATTAGAGAGTGTTATAAGCAATCCAAACAACCTTGCCCTTTGAACATTAGGGTGCATTCTACAAAGGCCCAATCTACCTCATCAGCATTTAGACTGCGCATTCCACTTGTGGACTTATGCAAGGCAGCCACCTGGTCGACACCATCCACCTTTATTAGACATTATGCAATTGGCATAGACTTCAGAAGGGATGCTGCAGTCGGCAAAGCAGTCCTGAAGTCTTTTTTGATGAAGAGCAACACACCCACCTCCTGGGTAAGTTAGCTTGCTAATCTCCCATGTGGGACTGCACAGAAGACACAACGATGAAAACAATTTGCACTTACCTGTAACTGTTGTTCATCAAGTGTTTGTCTGTACAGGCACACATCCCTTCCTCCTTTCCCCGCCATGTGCTCCTTAAATATGCTAATGTCTCCTTCTTCACTGGCAGCTTAGTGAACTGAGGGAGGGATCCACTCGGCCTGCCTTTTATAGATGCACCCTCTCAGAAAGTGCGCGAGAAAGCTGGGTGAGCATCTCGTGCCTTTTGGAGCTTTGATACGTCTACAGTTGGCTTGCACATGTGCAGTTCCCATGTGTGCCCGCTCAGAAGAACACTCGATGAACAAAAGTTACAGGTAGGTGCAACCCTGTTTTCTCTGAGATTCTCAAGATGTGCATAAAAATAGGAAATTGTAACATAACCTATGTCCATGCAGGGAAAAATATCTTTATGGAAGCAGTCCCTGCTATCTAGTGATAAAGTGCTCAGATTTCACACCAAGCAACTGTTCCTCAATCTTACTATCACTGTTTGCTAAATCTTGCTGTCACTGCAGCCCCAAACCAGTGCTGCTAAGAGAAAGTTTGCAAAATCTTTTTTTCTTTCTTCCTCGAAACCTAATCTCCCCCTCTCCCTACAAGCCTCAAAGAGGAGTGCTGTTTAGCATAACATGGATGGAGGTACACAAAAACATTTTATTTTTCATGATTACTGCTCCTTCTCCAAAACCAACAACAACTAATGATAATTTGGTTAGATCTGCTACAGCCTATTTGTGTGGACACTTGCATACCCTGGGTGGTCTGATGCCAGTTTTACATGCTCAGCACCATCATGGCACTCTAGAACTGGAGCTGGGAGACTGGAAGGATAATCGGAAGTAAGTAACATTTCTAGTTTTCCACATTTTATAGTGATGTAATCAGCAGAAGCATCATGATATCACCTTGTGCTTGGATGAGTTTTGCGCATCTCATTATATGAAATCATGGTTATTCATGCAACGTTTTGAACAACTACTCTCAAAATGTGTGGCTGTTTAGGCGATAGATGAGGAAGAATGGTGTGTGTTAATGATCAGAAGGTTAATTGTTGCAATAATGAGTATACGCATGCACGCACACACTTCTTACTTTCTTGGTCTTTCCTCCCTGAATATCATGTTGCATATCTGCAATATGAAGTTGCTCCTTCCTTACTTCTTTTCAGCAAATCTAGAAATGCCTTGAAAGTTGACAATATTTCCTTCACACTCTACTAATTAACTTTGGGAAGGTTCCAGTACAACTTTTATGGTGGTGGTGTTGACCTTGGAAGGCATACTAAAACACTATTTGATAATCCTGTGTTTTAGAATACAGTAAGAATAAGCAAACTCTGAGCCTCTTTGGCTTCAAGGAAATTGAATTGCGTACGAGTAAAGAGGCAGTTCAAGCTATGGAATCGGCCTTCGCCTGTACCAAACTTCATATTGGATTGCAGGAAAAGAAAAGAAAATTGGGCTGCTTCCACAGCAACCTGTTCATCAGAACATTGCGGTATAGGTTAAGGGAACTGTGGGCTTAGTTGGAGGCAAGGAAGCTTTCAGTCTGCATACAGGGGAAATTTATGGAAACTTCAGGGAATCCAGCTGAAGTCTCAGAACAAAGTCTGAAGAAGTATAGCTTGTGTATCTTCTGTACAAGCTTAGAATCCAACCCAATATATTGTTGTTTAAGTGTTTAGGAAAATTGAAGCATTTCCTTGGAAAAGATATCTAGATTTTGTGCAACTAGAAGAGCAAAGTGGCACATTTCTTTTACCTTTTGAGATGACCATATTAGATTTTAGGTAATTATTACTGACTACCCTTACACTATTATAATATTCTGTTATATTAAGTAATACTATTGCTGTTGTTTAACTGTGTATCCCATCCTAACCTGAAACTTTCAGGGCAGATACCATGCTTTAACATAATATATAGTTGCATTTTCTTATTAACATTTTTTAATTTCATGTTCAGAATCTGAAATATAGCAATTTCTAAGTATCTGTATTATGAGATTACTGTACGTTCACCATCAGTACTTCGAATGTGCCTTGATTTTTAGAATGTGCCTTGCAGGCTAAAACTATTCTTTTTAATTATTGATCATCAGATTCAGGATTCTTGCTTTTGATCATGATCTCTTCAGTTTTGCTGACCTGGATTTTGAGACATGGCCTGTAGTTCTTGTCACCAATCCCAAGCCACTCCTTTATAGTAGCTCTGCTCATGAACCACTACAGAGGATTCTTAATTCTACCCACATCAGGTAACTTGATGGTGTGCTGAGATTTTTACAAATTTCTGATTTCAAATTTTTACAAAGTTCTAATGACATTTGATTTATATACTGTCCTTCAGGACAACTTAACACCCACTCAGAGCAGTTTACAAAGTGTGCCACTGTTATCCCCACAACAAAACACCCTGTGAGGTGACCCAAGGCCAGTTTGGTGTAGTGGTTAAGAGTGCGGAACTCTAATATGGAGAGCTGGGTTTGATTCCCCACTCCTCCATTTGAAGCCAGCTGGGTGACCTTGGGCTATTTTTTTTTTATATATAATTTTTATTCTTTTTATTAACTACATTAACTAACAATACAAGGGGAAGAAAGGGAACAAGGGGAGGAAGGGAAAAAAAACACAACAACTACAACATGTAACAACTATGCTACACAAAATGTTTTCCCTTCATACTGCCGTTATTCAAAAGTTAAAGCTTTATGTTATATTGATGGAGTGGTTGACCTTACTAAATGCAAATTACAATTTAAATTCAAATTAAATTTTCCTTCCCCTCCTGGGTCCCGGACGCAGTTCTCTCTGAGCAACTGCAGCCGCAGTGCTTGTTTCCTCCCCCCCCCCTCAGACTTCTCCTTTTCGTCTTGCTTGGTGCACTGAAATTCTGGATTTTTATCCTCAAAATCCCTTAGTTGATCTTCTGATAATATCTTGAAAGCTTGATCTTTGTGACTGAACCAGATTCCTTCCGGAAATAACCATTTGTACTTTATTCCACGTTCTCTCAGAAGAGCTGCGAACTTTTTATACTTAAAACGTCTTTTCCGAACTAGAAATGGGACATCTTTCAATATCTTAACTTTATTACCCAAAAAGTCCAAATCTGCATTGTATGAATTATATAGGATCGTGTCCCGGATCCTCTTAGATGAAAAATCAATGATGATCTCGCGAGGCAGCTGACGCTTCATTGCATATTTTGAAGTAGCCCGACGGACTTCCAAAATGGCGCTTTTTACTTCTTCTTTAGTTGCCCTCGCGGGTGTCGCCAGTAGTTCCGAGACCAGACCCCGTAAATCCTCATTTTCCTCCTCTTTCACATTCTGGAGGCGCAAAATTGTCTGTGTTCGTTCCACTTGTAGCCCGATCAGCTGGTTCTCCACCAGCTTTAGCTCTTTATTCGTAGCCTTCACGAGTGACGCACTTTCCCGAGCAGACTTCTCTGCCCCCCCGCTACTTCCTTAATGGTTTTCACTTTGCTCTCAATTAAGCCCACCCTTTGATCTGTTTCGTTCAGCTTGTCAACAAAGGGTTTTATGGCTTCACCAACCGCCCTCCGCACTACTTCCTCCAACGACTCTCCCTTCAGGGCAGCCGAAACTGACTTGCCCAGAGCGGGACTTTGTTTTTTCGTTGCCATTTTAGGGGGGGGGGGAACCGCCAACCAGATTCTGAAACTCAGCGAAGGGGAAGAACAAGCCTTCTTAGCTTCAGATCCCACCACTCCTTCGCGTGCGCTTGTAGTAACAGAAGGGATTCGCTTACTTTCAGGCTTTCACCTAATTCTGCTCTTTGCCGTTTTCCATGGCCCGGCAGCACTCGAGGCGCCGCGCACGTCTGCCGGCCTCCGTAGGGACAAACGGGCAATTAACCCCCCGCATTGATTCCGGGGGGCTCTTCCCGCAGCGTCCCGGACCCAGCCTCCCTCACTGGGAGTTTTGGGGGCTAATCTTCACAGATCAGCCGCCCGGACAGGGTGCTCGGGCGCTTCCTCTCGGACCTGCGAAGAGGAGCGTCCGACATGGCTGAGAAAACGAAACCGAATCCCGGGTGACCTTGGGCTATTCACAGCTCTCTGGAGCTCTCTCAGCCCCACCCACCTCACAGGGTATTTTGTTGTGGGGATAATAATGACATATTTTGTAAACCGCTTTGAGTGGGCATTAAGTTGTCCTTAAATGCCCTGAAGTGTGGTATATAAATCGAATGTTATTACTATTATTAAGGTTGCCCAGCTGGCTTCAAGTGGAGGAGTGGGAAACCAAACCCCACTCTCCAGATTAGAGTCCTGCCACTCTTAACCACTACACCAAACTGTTAAGTTCTCATGAACATTTGTAACTTTTCAGTGTTTGCATATTAATACTAAGTGCTTTCAGCTTCCTGTGCATCACAAAAGACTGTTTAGAAGATAACTTAGTATTGCGTCATTTACAGTCTACCTTTCTTTACAAAGGAAAGATTACCTTGACTTTTAACCAGCTCCTTGATCAATTTGTATTTTGAAACAATTTTTTAAAAATAACATTCTTCAATATAGAAAATTCTAATGTTGAAACTCGAAATTTGTTCTGTTGTATCTCTGCTTCACACACTTTCTGGAAACAACCATCCAGAGACAAGCATTATATCAGTTTGGATCACCTATACAGTTACATATAAAGAAAGGTGTCATAGTCATTATTTTATAGTGATATACTACTAACAAATTCCCCCATATACGGGTTTGTTTCTGCTTCTTAGAATTTTGGCCTTCTCTCCCTCTCCTATCAAGTTTGTCAAGGTCAGTATTGATGGCATTCATCTAGGTGATGCTCTTCATGTGTCTGGACCTCTCTATGTCCTACAGTGGAGCCCCCAAAGCTACAGTCAAGGATTTCATCAAATAAATGTGACAGTTCAGGTGAGCTCTCTGTTGCTGCAGCTTATTTCTATCATGTAGTGTTTGATAGCCTTCAAAGACCGTTTGTTTGAATAGATTCATTCCTATTCCTGAGTGAATGATTTTGGACAAATAATATTTTAGACTCTTTAAAATCGGAACAGTAGAGAAAATGGCACATAGTTTTCTGAAGGTAGATCAGAGAGAGCAAAAATATGTAGACTTATGTAAATTATCAGTCTTGTATATAGCCAATTTCCACCATTTCTGTCACAAGAAGCGGAACATGACCAAGAAGCAGAACTCAAGATAAGGCTTTACAGGTAGAAGCGGACTTGAATCTTAATGGCTGGGGTCACCAGGGGTAAAGGAGCACTTAAGTGGCATCTCCAAATGTACCATTTTACTTCCTCTGCAACAGAATGATTGCCATTCAGAATGATTGCCATTCTGTCCTTTGTGGGATACTTTCTCTGCATTCAAGACACTGAGCCTGCTCTCTGCTCTTGACACTGAGTAACTCAGAGATCCCAGAATCCTTGCAGTATACAATGCTGTGTGCACACACCCTGCCCATCATAATGCCAGCATGGCACAGTAGCTAGAGCATGGGATTCTGACCATTGAAACAGCTTCCAATCCCCATGATGTTCAGCCAGTCATTCTCTCAGCCTAACCTACGTCACAAAGTCATAGTGAGGTTAAAGGGGACCATGTGTGCCATTCTGAGCTTTTTGGAGGCAGGTGGGGTTTTAAAAAGTAACAATGATGGGCATTAGGCTAGTAATAAGAATAGTATTTTATTTTTTTTATGTGTTGCCATTTTAGGATGCCAGTGACAAGAGTACTACTCAGCTTCATACATTCGCAATGGAAGAAAACCTGTCTCTCAAATTTGGCTTCTTTCCATCTTGGCTTCTTCTTGCTGACCTCTATATATGGGTTAGTATTATTAGAGGGTATGTGCCCTAGAACTGGCCCATTTTCTTCCACCTGCTTGCTACTAAGTTCTCTAGTTCTATGAGTCACTCAGATGTTTGGGTTTATTTAGGGACTGTGTGTTTTTATGAAGTTTCAGCTTATTGTCCTAGACCTGACCAAACTATGACTTGATTGGACATTGAAGAATGTAATTTTACACTTTGCTGGTGCAGTCACAGTACACACACTGTGCTTATAGGGAGTATGTATTTTGCATGTATGTGCTAGTATTAGAATGGTGAGAGAGCGAATGAATGCCAGCCAGGCTATAAAGAAGATGAAAGGAACCCGAATATTGTTTAAGAAAGAACCAATTCAAATTATGTGCTCATAGATTACAATCTTCACGACTGTAGCATTTCAAAATGAACGTTTGAACACACTCCCTCGTACATCCTAAAGTGATGTAATCATGTAACAAGATTGTGCTACATGTGAACATGTATGTTTAAATAAGTTCTTACAAAATTTTACATTAGTTTTGAATTTCTTATTTTTCATGTGTTTGTACTTCTTCCCTTCCAACTTCCCACATGGAGGGATATTCCATATGCTATCAAGTGAATGACCTCTATGTGCACTCTGAAGCGGTAGGATTGCACAAGAGGAGCATAACTGTCTAAGTACCTGTGCATTTGTCCACAGGATGCATAACAAAGATTCGAAGTTCTGATGTGTCCTCTATTCAGACATCCCAAAAGACTGAAAATTTGTAGTTTAGATCTAAAATACCTGTGTCTACTAAAGGTAAATCTTTAGGATAGTCGTCCATCACCTTATTTTCAGGATTCTGAGAATGACAGTTTTTCTTTTTTCTTTTCTTTTTGAGGCTCGGGTAGCATTTGCACTCGTGGTTATCATCCAGATTGCCTTTCTGATTATTTTCCGGTATTTAGGGAGGCCAGCACTTAAAGGTAAGAGCCTTTTTAAAATGCAGCTTTAATCATTCTTTGTTTTTCTTGCTGTTCTCTACAGCTTGAAGCAATTCTTCCAACCTGCTTGGAAGAAAATGCTTCAAACAATTTCTTTACTTCATTTATACCCCACCTTTCTCTCCAATGGACCCAAGGTGGTTTACATAATTCTCCTTTCCTCCATCTTATCTCCACAACAATCCTGTTAGTCACACCCTGAGAGTGTGTTACTAGTCCAAGGTCATGCAGCAAACATCCATGGCAGATCCGAATTTGTTCTCTCAGATCCTAGTCCAACTCAGTTAGGCAGGTTTTAGCTCCCATCACCTGCATGTGCTATATTTATGTAAAAAGACATATTTGCATGTTATAGATGAATTATGTGGACACATGAACATATAAATGTCTCTGTAATGTCTACCTGAGCTCTCAGCCAGAAGGTAATCTTTTAAAAAATTGAAGTTACCAGTTCAGAATGCAGTTTGACTAAAATATGGGTTTCACTTTTTTAAAATGTTGATATACTGACTAAACCTAAACAAAATCAGTCATAAGGATGTAAAATTATATATGGGAATTTGTTTACACATATTGGGTTGGTGTTAGCTTCTTTACTGTATTTTCTTAAAGGAATGTGGGCAAGGGCTGTGGCTCAGTGGTACATCATCTTTTTGGCATGCAGAAAGTCCCAGGTTCAATCCCCAACATCTCCAGTTGAAAGGATTAAGTAGCAGGTGATGTGAATGGCCTCAGCCTGAGCCCCTGGAGAGCCACTGCCAGTTCGTGTAGATAGTACTTACCTTGACGGACTGACCAGCTGATTCAGTATTAGCCACTTCCCTGGTGGGAAAAGTTCTGACCCTTTCATAGACTTAATGTGTGGAAATGGGCCATTGAAGCTATTCATGGCAGGGAGGTAAATAACTTCACCTGGTAAATAGCAGTCTATCAAGCCTCTATTAAACGGACAGGATACTTTTTTCTCCAGCCAGCTGGCAACCCTAGTTACAGCTGATCTTTATTTGTATCAAGCTAGCCTTGCTAAAATTCTGCCCTGCTTTGCAAATAAGCATTATAAAGTTTATTGTATGACCCACTTGAACTGGCACTAAACTGGTTTCAAATGTTTTAATAAACTTTTATTGACTCAAGTCACGGGTCCCCAACCTTTTTGTACCTGTGGGCTCCTTTGGAATTCTTACACAGCATGATGGGTGCAGCCACAAAATGTTTATCACAATAAGCAGTCAGCCATAAAATGGCTTTCATTTACATAGTGAAAATCCTTGTGTTATTGTTGCCAAAGCAACATTTTTAAAAAATCTGCTGCACAGTCAATCAGATCTCCATTGGTCCATCAGAAGCCTTGTTGGGCAAAAGCCACACCTGTCCCCACCTGCTTTCTAAAAACACTTGAAGAGCATCAGGAAAGGTGTCAGCAGGCATCAGGATGTACATGGGTGCTCTTCACTTAAGTTCTTCTAGTCTGTTTTTTTTATTTGTCACAACTAAACCAAAATTATTTAACAAGGCACTATATGTAGTAACTGTGTGTGCACATGTGTGTAAAAAGTGCTGTCAAGTTGCAGTTGACTTATGGTAACCTGTACTGGGGTTTTCAAGGCAAGAGACTTAACAAAGGTGGTTTGCCATTGCCTGCCTCTGCATAGTGACCCTGGACTTCCTTGATGGCCTCTCATTGTTACCTGAATTGGTCTCCTTGCAAGTAAGAGAATTGTGGGAGGAATTAGCAAGCAAGGAAGATTGCTAAGTGAAAGGTCGGTAACTACGGGATCTTTTTCATCCATTTTTACGGGGTCCCAGTTATAGCAAACAAGACTGGTGCTTTAAATTTAAAGAAGGAACTTCTATTGAAAAGGGAAAATGCATGCACATACACATAGGGTAAATAGCAAAATGGTTATACACAAACACACACACACACACAGAGTCCTAGAAAGCTAGGCAGAAGTTGGAATAGAGTGAGAGAGGGCAAAGTATATCTACCTATCCTGAAGAGTGGTCCAGTCCACAGGGGAAGAGAGTAGCTTCAAACACCAGCATTCTCAGCCAGGAGAGCAAGAGGCTTAGGGCAAACCTCAAAGGAACAGCGCTTTGGATCCAGTAAGCATGTACAATTTGAATGGGGCCAAGGCACTAATAGGGTAAAACGTGCCCTGAGGTGGGATGGCCCACCCAGCTGTTAGAACAAAGGCTCCAACAGCCAGTTCCTGGGAGTAACAAAAGGTTTTATTACCTTGATTGGTAGCTGCCGGGGCATGTGAAAGAGAAAGCAAAACTTGTCCCGGCTCTGCACAATAGGGCAGTTTGTTAATGAAATCCACCGGAGCTAAGTTGATGAATTTAGTTGGGGAAGGTACCTTCCCAGGAATGAATTATAATTACTTATGAACGCTAGTTGATTTTCTCCTCAATCACTGATAGGAGATCTCATCATGGAAGGAGGGAAAGGAATGTGTAAAATGGGATGACTCTGCGAGACCTTTGTTGCTCTGGATTCCTTTAGGGGTTGGGGAGACTGCAAAACTACCACTGTGAGTCTCTCCATTCATGCCTGGATCTCCCAGGTGGGACTCTGCAACTGTTAGCTGGCATTTCCCTGGCTGCAATTCAAACTGCCATTTTAAATCCAGGGGCCTTGTGATTTTATTTTATAATGGCTATTAAAGATGGCGGAGGCCAGGCCAACTGCTTACACCGTCCAAGTACTAACAGCACCGACTGTACTTAGCTTCAAAGATCTGATTAGATTGGGATAGCCCGGGTCACCCAGTTCAAGGCCATAATAGCTGTATCTATATGTTAATGCTCTCATTTTGTAACTATAGAGAAATTTGAACACAGGAGATCTCTCATCAACAGTTGTAAACTATTGCTTTATAAATAAAAAATCCTTGTAAATCTATCATATAAACCATTTACAGGAACCATTTAATTTTTAACTATAAATAATTTAATTGATTCCTTGCTTGTTGTATCCTTCAGAGCTCTCCTTTCAATGTATCTCATGGGGTGAGATCACAAGAACTTTCAATAAACATGCTGATGAAATTTGTTCTGACCTTCATTTATATTTGACCCAGATCTTGCAATCTTTGCGTAGAATATACTTTACTGGAAGTCTGGGTGCATGCATGCTAGTTAAACTGAAATTAAATCTAGACAAGACTGAAGAATAGAGAACTGCTAAGAAAGCTTCATAGTTGGAATTTGGCCTTTATCACTAGTCCCTCAGGTTTACAGTATTGGTGTTTTTTAATCTCTTTCTATGCTTAGAAGTTCGGCTTAAAAATGATTTTGCAAACACTATTTGTCGAGATGGTGGTGGACTTGTTTTATACTGAGATCAACTGAAAATAATTTGGGACTGTATATGCACCTTGTAGTTATAACATGCTCTTGAAACTGCATGTGGAGAATGTTCTAGCCTACTTCTTGTTCGGTGTTGGCTGCCAGGAATGCTTAAGGCAAGTGCTTCAGAACTTGTATTGGTGCTTTTCAGGCACAGTTAAATTGATAGCTTCACAGACCTATGTGGTTTGGACCTCTAACGTCTTATCATTGTCTCCCAGTGTTCTGTAACTGTACCTCAGTCTCATCCCCTGGATATCAAGGGTAAACAGACTGTGGTAGCATGGGGTGGCTTATTTAGGAGTACAGAACTGTCTCATGCTTGGGCTCGGTGTTATAAAACTGTTTCAGAATTCTTACTGGAGAGACAATTTGTAGTGGGTTAGCTTTTATTTAACAGAATTAAATTAACATAGGAGTCAGGAGAGGCGAGAGCAGGATTTAATTTTAATTTTTTTACGTTTGAGTTTTAAAAATGTGACTATCCCCAAACCTTCAGGAGGATGAAGCACGTGTACCTATAGATATTTGATGCACCTTTGGGAAAATCCACCAGAAAGTCTCCTTCCACAAACTCCCTTTCATTTCAGTGAATGGATTTGCCCCTTGATGGCCCTGTAAAACATTACCTTTAGGCAGCCCATATGTATTTAACATTATTGAGTAATTTTTTTCTGCTGAATTTTTTTTTTCATTTTAGGACATCCCACCAGGGCAATGCAGGCTTCTCTTTCACTTCACATCCTGAGCAAAACAAACCTCTTCTATTACTTCTTCTTGCTGCTGAGCTTGTATACTGTTCTAGGTAAGACGCTCTGAGGAATGGGCACAGTGGCTTTGTTGACATGCCAATATTGTTTCTAGCAGAAAATCTGAGAGCTTTGAATTTACTTTTTTAATATAATAAAATGTTATTGAAAGCTGTGAGTTTAATTGAGATTTATGTGCTTGCAAAGGATGCTTCAGAAAAAATGCCATCAATTTATAATCCATGAAACCTAAAAATCAACTTGAGTTTGAGGCCAAAACTGTGTATTTGGAATAAAAGTTTATCTGTTTGGAGCTGAATTGGATGATAATGAAGTACACATGACACATTTAATATCTTTATTTGATAAGTTACTGATTTTTCTGACCACAACTGGTATGTAATGGTATTTATTACCATTCCAATACCCCCAACAAAAATAAGATCCTTCACCACCACCACCAGGAGCCAGTAGAAATCTATTAGTTGAATCCAACCAGCTTTTCTGCTGGTAAAAAGGGATCCGTATTGACCACCCAAAAAAGCTGTGCTGGGAGCAATGGGATCTACATGTACAAAAGCCATGTGCAATGTGGGCTGCAGTTAGGAGGGGAAACTGGGTTAGATTGAATGAAAAAACTGGCTAGACCCAACAGAATAGCTTTTAGTCTTCCTGCCAGTGAAAATCCACTCTGCATGTACTTCGTTTCTTCTTTCCCGGCATTTCCTTCCTTACTCATCTACTCTAGTGGCAAATTGTAAGTATCTTGCCTGTGGTCGCAATTTCAGAGCCAGGCAGGGTTTTCTCTGCTTTCTCTTTGTACTATGGTAAACATTCCCAGCAAAGGTTTCTTTGGGGAAATCACCACAGCTTCATGGAAAAAAGTTTATTTTCTTGTAATTAAAATATTTCATTAGAGAAAGGAAAAATGTAGTGAGCATAAAATGTGTAACAGCTATGAAACAAATACATTCAAAGGTGGGGAATCAGTTCTTGTCTGTGGTGTTACTTGAGAGAGGTAGTTACCAAAAAATAATGTTAGTAATGTTAGTTACCAAATTTGTTTCCATCTGAGTCTGTCCAGGTCTCCTCTTGAAGCCATTGTTCTCTTCAGATAGACCTATTCTTTCATCTTTTTCCTGAGTCAGATGAACAGCAAAAAAACACCATCTTCCCTATCCCACTCAGAATCCTGGAGTACACATTCCTAGAATTCCTTCTCTTATGCAGAGGAGAGGGTGCACCTTCAATGCATTGCATAGATCTGCAAATCTTTACATATCAATGGCATTATTTGACATTATTTGAGAATTAATTCTTTATTATTAGGAATTCAGATGAGCATCTTTTTAAGCTAGCTATTTCTGTCTCTGTTTCCAGGCACTGTTTGAAAGTGATACTTATTGCTGGACACGGATTTTAGGGTTAACTGTAAAAAATATGTTTTTGTATTATACTGAATATGATTATCATTCTTCTTTCTTTACAGGTCCCTGGTTTATTGGTGAGATAATAGATGGTCACATGGGTGCCTGCTTTTCTTTTGGGGTAATAGTTGATGGTCATTTCTTTCAAGGCAGTATAACATTCCTAGTTGGAATTTTGCAGGTAGGATATGCTATGCAACAGTCAACAAAATGAAATGTTTCCAAATATTGGAATGTGTCAGAAAAAGTTAACAAGTTGTGCAGTTATTGCTGAAATATAAATTGCCAAGTAATACTTCCAGTACAGTTATTTTAGTATAAGTCTTTCTAAATTTTGCATTTGATTTGATAGTGCAGTATAGGACAGGGGTGCACAACTGAAAACAGTTATATGTTCCAGAATGGTCCTTGATTGCAGCTAAGTGGGCTGCATCAGGCCCTGCCCCTGTACAGACTTCTGATTGAGATTGCAGCTACTGACAAATAATTTGGTCCCACAACTGAGCATTCCATTCACCTGTGTCTCAGCCATAGTCCATTAATTAGACACAGTAGCTACAAGTTTTCAGTGCAATCCTGACCAGGGCCTTTTTTCAGCAGGAACGCGGTGGAACGGAGTTCCAGCACCTTTTGAAAATGGTCACGTGGCCGGTGTCCCCATTCCCTGATCTCCAGACAGAGGGGAGTTTAGATTGCCCTCTGCGCCACCGAGCAGTGCGGAGGGCAATTTAAACTCCCCTCTGTCTGGAGATCAGGGGGTGGGGCCACCGGCCATGTGACCATTTTCACCAAGGACGATTTAAACTTTAAAAAACTCCCTCCCCCCCTTGTTCCAGCTGACCCAAAGTGACATCATTGTGCGGTCATGAGTTCCACCACTGAGTTCCACCACCTTTTTCCCCAGAAAAAAAGCCCTGATCCTGACCATATTACCTCAGTAAGTTCCATTTTACTCAGTGGGCCTTACTCCCAGGTAAGTATTTGAATGATTGTACACAGAGGGCGTTCAAAGCACTTGAGTAAAGGGAGGAAATGGTCATGGGGAGGATGTTGCATGAAGATTGCTATGACAACCTCACTGCCCCTGCCTCATGTGGTTATCTCCATTGTGCTGAATTGCTTCGCTCCCTCAGTCAAGGGCAGTAGATTGACTGAAGGCCACATGGCATGCAGCTGTGGGCTGAATGTTATGCATCCATGTTCTTGAAGATTCACAGCAGTTAAAAGTTTATTTAAGCAGCTCTTGAAAGGACCTGCGTGGATCATGGTTAGTGTCATGTCTTGTGCCCCTTCATGAGATAATGCTTGTAACAAGCACAAGATTTCTTCCTCCCCATATTTGCTCCATTCTCTATATTTTAAATTTTCATAGGAGTTCTGATATTCCTGTTGTGTGGCTGAAGCTCTTTAGCTAAAAATAGTGATGAACATTAACAAAGCTACCTGCCTGTTGTAGCAGTAATGCCACCATGTCATGGTGGTTTTGCTTTTTCCGTGAAATTTCTGAAGTGCCATTTGCAGAACATATTGTAACCACCGTATCTGTAAAGACAAGGATGGCTTCCACAGAGGTGTGTTTTGGCCCCCTTGCTCTTCAATCTCTAGTTAAATGACTTAGTTCCAAGCTTCTCAGGCCCTGAGTTCTTTCCGCCATCTTTGGAGGGGTCAGAAATTATCGATTCTCCTATATGAAGATGACATGGTGTTAGTGTGTCTTTTATCGGTTTAAGGAGGATACTGAACAAACTGGGCAATTTCTGTAAGGGTGAGGCCTTAAAAATCAACTTTGCCCAGCCCAAAGTAATGGTCTTTGGGAAGATACCTCAACAATTTAAATGGTCAACAGATGGCAATCCCATTGAACAATGCAGCACCTTTAGGTATCTTGGGGTGACATTTAGTGAAACCCTCTCATGAAATGCCCGCCTAGCCATAACAAAAGCCTCAGTTTTGAAAACCAATGGGGCCATTTAAATTTTACATCTCAAAAGGAGGATTTTTAGTTGAGCCGGCCTTGAAACTGTTCCAATGTAAGGCCATCCCACCGCATCTATACGGTACAGAGATCTAGGGTTGGAATGAATGTCTGACTTTGACCCTGGAACCAACTCAAAATCTGTTTTTTACAGAGGATTCTAGCTTTGCCTCGTGGCACTCCAGCAGCTTTAGTGTGGGCTGAACTTGGGTTACCTTCTATCAGAGCCCGTTTGCCTTATTTAGATTCTGGAGAAAGCAATCTCTGCTAGTCCACTCTTAAGGCAAAGCAATGCACTGCTGTAGACATCATTTGCTCTGCTGGCTTCAACAATATCCTCCGCCATTATTCCCTGATGGATGACTTTCAGGGTGTCCCCTTGCCTGGTCTCAATATATGAGACTGGATCTTTAAGACGGATGCTGCATTGGACAGAAGTACAAGTCTCTGTTCTAGATTTTCTTCCTGGTTTAAGTTGTTCAAGAGGGACCATGGCTGAATCTCTTATTTGACCAACATTTTTCCTAGTCTTAGAATAGCTTTAACTTCTCTGAGATTTCAAACCATGCACTCAGCCATTCTAGACAGTCATTACATACAAATACCGATTGATGCCCATTTTTGTATTTGTGGAGCTTCAGTCCCCAAAGACCTTCCCCATTATCTTTTGTTCTGTCCCTTGTATACAGAGCCCAGAAATAAATTTCTTAAGGAAATCATAAAAACATTGATTATTCCCCTGTGGTGGAAGAATCTTTTCAACCTGGATCTACACATCTCTTATAGAGCAGCACGGTTTGCCCTGGCAGCTAAGAAAATCAGGGCTCAAGCTGTGCCTAATGGTTGAGACTCCTTCATCCATGGATAACGAGGGTGCTTATATGTTTTAAGTAATTTTCATATGTTTTTAACATCATAGTTTTATTGTATGATGTTTTTGTTTTGCTTATGTGTTTTACTTGTTTTATTTGCTTGATTATGATGGCCTTTGGCCACATGCAATAAATAAATATTCTGAGTATATACTTTGAGAGATTAGTAATGTGTATATCCTCCCCCCAGGTGATGTTTTTCAACATACCTTTGATGGCATATCTGTGCTGGTGCCTGTTTCTGCGTTGTCAAGGAAACTGTTTTGGCTCTCACCTACATAACGTTAAACAGTATCATGCTGTGCCTGTCCACCTAGCCATGGCGCTCCTATTTTCCTGGCAAATCTACTCCTGCTTTTTCCTGCTGCAGACCTATGGAGCTATGGCTTTCTTCCTATCTCCACTGAGGACTTGGATTGTGGGGCTAACTCTCTTTCTGGTTTACAGAAGCTGGACAATGAACTCTTCTACTCTGAAAACCTTTATTGTGCAAATAAAAAACAATCAAAGCTCTTAATGCCTCCTCTTCTGGCAGATGAAATTCACTTTCACTGAAACTGTTAAGTGGTGAAGCTGTGAGCTACAGTTTGTATGAATGATGTCCATGCAATCTGAACAATTGAATGTAAAGGTTTGGAGTTCTGAGAGACTTCTGTATTGTGGTATAATATGTCTTTAGGCAGGAGAAAGCTATAAGCAGACTTACAGTGCCTATCTCAGGAGCTGATTATATTTGTTGACGGAAATTGTTTTGAATTGCTTTTACATAATGATAAATGAAGTTGATTAGAAGTTGATACTGGAATGTAAGGTTTCTACTTTTCTGTGTTTATATAGAGTGCTGTACATGTAAACCCAGAAGCACTTGGTATTTGATTTTGGGCAATGTGGAGGACAAAGCGGTATAATAATAAGCATGCCTGCAATCTGATATAGATTTGGCATATATGGTTGTCTTTTCCTCAGAGCAGCATGCCTCTCACTGGCATTAGAAAATGGTTTTGAAACGGTTTCCAAAAGTGATCTGCTATGTAGCATTGGGGGCTGTTAATGGAAACACAAGTCCAATTCCCACAGGGCATATTGAGTTACTTGCACTGTTTTCTGGTTTGTGATCTATCTTATATATCTTGTATGTTCTTAATTTATTTTTCAAATTTTGTTTGTCTGTGACTGACCGGGATGAAAGTAATTTAATTTTCTTACTGGAATTGTGTCTCTATGGGAGGCTTTAAGCAGAACATGGGAAGTACTACTTTGCCACCTTCCTACAAATACTCCATACTTTCTTCCCTGGTGACTGCCAAGCTGTGGAGTGTGCCATATATTAAGTCATTGCTATGAGAAGATAAAATCTACTTTACAGCCTTGCTTTTGTAGTTTGGTAACTGAATGATATGCTGTGTGAATAAACTAAGAATGGCAGCCAGTGTCAAGTTCTCCTGCTGTGGTACAGCTCACCTCATGCCTCAGTGCCAATCCATGTTATCTCTAGGGTTGGGTTCAGAGTTCTTTTCTACCTATGAAAGGGGGAGAGGGTGCTAAACCAGTGCTGACCCCTCAAGCTGCATTTCAGGAAGTACAGGAGGCTGCAGCAGGAAGGGGGATGGGGAGATCTGTTCTGCAAGCGGAGTTCGACCTGTAATGCTTTGGATCAAGTTTCATATGCATGTACTCTGCATCCCACAGAGTCAGGAGCAAACCTTCCCATATGTAGAATACTTCGTATGACTGGCCCTGTGTGTGTGTTTGTACGTGAGTATGCCTCAGCCTTGTCCCCTAACTGTGTGTTCTGAGGGTGGGACGTGTAAACCAAAGGTGTGCATCTTTCACCTAACGCTTGCATACATTCTTGATCTATGTACAAACTCTTGCTGTATTTGCACAAATAATCGTTGTGTGTTTTTACCAAAATATAATTGCTGAATGCAATTCACAAAGTCTTGTGTGTTTTTTATTTTTTTATATTTAACCTTACACTGTTTTCCTCCCTTAAGTAAATAGCTGTTTATATAATAAACACAGCTAAGTAACACAGTTCAGTCACCATTCCTAACTTGTGGTTATTTCCTGATCTGTTGTGGTTTGTAAGAAAGCAGATGCTAGCAAGTTTCACATTTAGTAGATGCAAAGTCAACAGTGGCACACTTCCATGTCTCTTAGTACACTTTGGTGCTTTTAAATATACTACTTTTAACTGTATTTCCCCAAAAGAGAAAGCAAAGAGATGGATTAAACACGCCATTAGTTAGTTGCGAATATATGCTTACATACACAATTTATTCTATTTTTTTCTTTAAAAGGTTTATATTAGTGCAGATTTTAATGTCAGAAGCAAAAGACAGTTTTCAGCCATATTTTCCTCTTGTAATGCTAATGCAGGAACAGGACAGTTTCAGAGTAGAGTAGTTTAACTCTTCCTACACTAACCAGGCTTTAGGGAAAAATGGCCTGAGTGGAGCACTGGTAGGGAAGGATCAATAGCTTTGAGAGGAGTTAAGCATCTCTCTCCCCAGCAGTTTACAAGTGCCCTGCCTTCTGTTTTCCTAGGCTGAGAACACATCTGCCAAGAAGACCTCTAGTTCTTCCTGTAGCATTTTTTCTGTACGATCCCATATTTTTGTCATCTTCTACCAGCCATCTGTATTAGTTCAGAAGTTATACCTCCCACTGTTACCCAAACAGGTTTATGGGCAGCAGCTACTGTATAATGTGAAAAGTGTCCTTTACATGTGTAAAAACACATATCACCTAGGCAATTAACTTCAGGAACTTCTGCGTATGTATACCAGGATCCAATTTGGGGCTGCACTCAAAAAGAATAAGGGAGAAAACAGCTCTTAAATAAGGAAGATCTTTATTCCCATAACAAGATAGAGAACAGAAAGGCAAGAAATAACAAAATAAGACTGTACGCTAAACAAATGCAACACTTTTACATAAGCTGACCTGCCTATGAGCTGTTGTTAGTGAAAAACCTGGAAAAGGAGGACTGGCTAGCAGTTATGTAAGCCAGTGGTGCTTTGGGGGAATAAAGGGGGGAAAGAAAACGTGAGCTTGAGCTTGAAGAGAACAAATGGGTGTCCAGTCCAGAAGTGGGTGGTAAAAAGCTGGTCTGGGGATGAAGTACCAGGGTTCAAAGGAGGGTAAAGATGAATGATTTCATCCAAGAGTAGGGGTCCAGAAAGTGAACCAGCCATCAGGTTGCAGAAGCAGGCTTGGATCCAGAAAGCCAGCAGTTAGAGTCCAAGGTGGCAAGGTTCAGTTATTTCCGCAAGAGTAAAGAAGTAGACAAATGGTGACGCTGGGGTAACCAGCAAGACCCAGAAACCACCTAGAAAGGTAGGAAATCTGAAGGGTGTTTTTTATGCACCTTTAAATATATCAACATGGAGGCAGTGATTTTGCTGGGACAGGGGTGGACTTAGGGTTGAAACTTGAAATCTATTGCAGAGTTTGAAAGTAACTGCTAACGTCCCACAAGCTTGGATTATGAGACTAGGGATCAAGTTAAGAAGTGGGATATCAGTGAGATGTACTCAGGTGGAACATATTGGCAGTTGCGAGGGAAGAAGGCAGAAGAGAATATCACAACTTGTTCTCTACTTTTTGTCTTGCAAAAGTGAGCATCTCTCTGAATTTCAAAAGGCCAGCCCCTCATCTGAGGCACAAGCCTCTTGGCATGAGCTAAACGGCAAGAGGAAAAAGGCCCAGTCACTGAACACAACTTCAAGAACTCCTCCCCTGCTAGCTATAGAAGACGGAGAGCTCCCCCAGTTATGTACTTTAGTCCTGGTGCAGCTGGCATGGAAACACCACCTGACAGACTACAATAACATCAATACTACTGCAGGTCAGGACTGTTGTATGGCTATCTGTGGACAGTAATATGTTGATTGTGAAGTATCTGTGTTATATCATTGTGGTTGCGAGGCAATCTCTACCTGGAACAGGGTATATGAAGACTGCACCATTCCGTAACAGGTGGAAGCTGGTAGATACAGAGGTCGGGCTTATCAAAAAAGGTCAATATCTGGCAAAGATGCTCACTGCCTATCTAATCTCCATAGCATCCTGAGATGATGATGATGATGCAGGACACCCAGTTTCCCACTCCCCTTCACTAATACTTTGCAATGCCAGATCAGCAAGGCTCAAAACTGCACACCTCATTGGGTTGCTGAGGGAAGAGGGAATCAATCTGTCTTGCAGAACAGAGTTGTAGTTGAGGGGGAAATGACACGGTATGTCTGTCCTAACTCCACTTGATCATGTAGTTCTCTACCAACTCCACACTGGAGGCTGAGAAGAAGGAACTGCCATTATGCTTCATGAGCCTTTCAATTTCTGCAGACTCTCAATACAAACTAGTTGGCATTTACTGTACGTTTCTTAACACTGGGAACTAATGACAGATAAGGTATTCTGCTTGTCTACTGGCCATCTAGTAAGCACCCTCTTGGAGCTGGCAGAGGTAATTTTGGACGTGGTGCTGGAGGTACCTAGACTGAGTGTCTGTTCCACATCAGGTCCAGCCCAGGATTTAATTGCTTCCTTGGCAGTCCTGGGCAGTAACAACAGACTCCACACATGAAAGGATACACCTTGGACTTAATTTTTTGCACTGAGTCTTTGAGGAGAGGTACTGTTTCAGGACTCGCAATTCATCTTGAACCATGGTCTGACCATTGCCTACTGAAGACAAGGGTGCTTACAGTCATCCTGACACCCAGCAAAAAGGGTGGACCTGTCAAGATGGTCTGTCCATGGATGCTCATGGATCTTTCTGTATTCCAAAATGCTCTGAGAGATTTTAGAATTCCATGCACATGCTTTGTTGAGGTGGCTGTGGAACCTTCGGAACTCCTTGAAGCCATTAACAAGATTGCTTCTTGTCATCCTTTCCCACCCCTGTGGTAGAAGCCAGCCCTGTGGTTTACTATGGAGCTGGGTGATCTAAAGAGAACTGGAAGATGTGTAGAAAGATGTTGGAGGAAAACTTGGCAAAAAAACATTATTTCTTGGCAACCGTTGCACCAGCTGGTTCACAACCATCCCAATTGTTTAAGGTATCTTGACATCTTCTGACTCCTAAATCTGAATGTGTACTGGCTCAGGAACAAACAATTAGTTGTGATACCTTTGCAAAAAATTTTGCTGCTAAAGCAGCTCAAATATGCTCTTATCTAGATGCCAGCTGCAATATAAGGCCCTGCCTTATGGAATGGCTGCCTGAAGGGACTGGGATAGCTCCCTCTTTTGGCTTTTTGCAAAACTGAATTATTTAAGAAGGCTTTTAACTCTGGAAATAGGCCTGTCCTGGAAGAAATGGATCAGACAAATGTCTTGAAAAAGGGACAGATAACCCATGTGGAAATGGACAGAGATCCAGAGTCAAACTGGACTTATGTGTTAATATTTTTTTTATTTTACAAATGTTATATCCTGCCTTTCTGCTCTCAAAAGGGCCTCCAAAGCAGCTAACAAATTAAAACATACACAATAAAATCATACACAACATACACATTGTGAAAACACAAAAACAAGTTGACTAATTTTTATTAACTCTGCATTAAAAATATGGGTATAGTATTCAGTCTCTAGTCTCCAGTCAATTAATGTAAGTAGCACCTTTAGCAAGAAGGTAATGCCTGACTGCTACAAGTAGTTGCTTTTTCTCCATAACAGTACAATACAAATATTTATTTTATTCAGAAACATGCACGATCTGTTTTCCAATGTTGTCTCCACGCATCATGGATTGAAAAGCAGCTACAAGAGAACAAATGTAAAAATCAACCCTACACCATCATTCTTTAGCTATAACTTCAGGTAGGTAGCCACGTTGGTCTGCAGTAGCCAGGATTTGAGTCCAGTGGCACCTTAGAGACCAACAAGATGTTCAGGGTATAAGCTTTTGAAAGTCAATGCTTCCTTCTTCAGACTCTGGCAATGCAATCACTGGACCTAATGACACTATACCATCTCAGGTTCATTCACTTGTTCATCTTCCAATGTTACATAAGGTAACAAGTGTCAGCAATGCACTTCTACTCTCTACCTTTGAGAAAAAGAATCTGTCCTTACACAAAAGAATAAATGGACATAAATCTGACATTAAAAATCACAACACTCAAAAAACAGTGGGGGAACATTTTAATTTTCCAGGACATTCCCCTGCTGACCTAAAAGTAGCTGACCTAAAATTCCCCCGTTATCCTGAAAAAAACTTCCAGGGCAGATTACAATGTGAGATTGCTGAACATGAGTTCATTTACAAGTTCAGACCAACAAAACCCCAGGGGCTGAATAGAGACATAGGATTCTTATCTCTCTACAGATGCTAATTTCTGCTCTAATCAATCTACAGTGTAACTTTCCATCTTTGCTTCACCCTTCCCACCTCCTGACTGGGATATAAAGGCTCTAGGATTTCCACTCCTCCTTGTATCTGAAGATGGGGGCTTTGATTCTTGAAAGTTTTTACCCTAAAAATCTTGTTCGTCTCTCAGGAGCCACTGGACTCAAACCCTGCTGTTATACTGCAGACCAACATGGCTACCTACCTCAAACAGGAAGCTCCACGGCTGAACAGGGTCTCCTTAGGTAGAGCACAACACTCTAACCATTATATCAAGCTGACTAAATTGTGAAGCTCTCTGGAAAAGGCTTTCCCCAGTATTTGTGTGCATGTTCTCTCTCTTCTGTTATATTAAAACCATTTGTATCCATCCTTCCTTCCCATTCAGTCACATCATCTAACAATTTAAACATTAGCACTTCTCAGAGAAAGTTCCTTGGTAGCCCCCTAAAAATGGCCCTTAGGGAAACTGGCAGCAGATGACAGTTATGGGCAAGTAGGCTTCTCCTCTGCAATGCTGCAGATCTAAATATAACCCTCTGGCTTTCTTTCCAGAGTGGCTTCTAATAGCAGAGATGGCTCAGGGAATCACAAAGCAACCATTTTAACTTAAGTCCAGTTGCCCCAGCTATGATTATATGACGGTGTTATCCATTCCATTCTGTCACAGTGATCAGCCCTGAAACTCATCCCAGTTGGAACATTTCGGGGGCCACTTTTAGAGGCTTACAGTCAGGCAATGGCTGCATTACCCCTTGACCATCCACTTTCATCTTTTCCGTAACCATGATCCAGAATATATTTTCCAGTGGCAGAATGGAACCTTCCTGTCTCCCATTTTGCATGATTTCCACAACATGTTGCTCCTGATAACTCGAAGAACAACATGAGGGGTTCTGCAGCAGGAAGGGGGAATTGCCAGAAATTGTCACTTTAGTCTGGATCCAACCCAAGGTTTCGATTTAAACATCTTTTAGGCCCATGGATTCATATGAATATGTTTTACATCAGGTTATCCCTTCTGTTCCAGTTAAAGTGAGCATTCCACAGCTTTGCTATAGTGGAGTACAGGTGAACCAACAATGTCTTACCTCCAATGTTTTCCAAACCTTTCACAACTGTCTCTCTAACCTGTAAAAAAAAAAAAAGATAGAGGGAATGGAGGTTGTTTCCCATTTTATCTCCTAAAAGAGATTATTAAATTCTCAAATAATTAGGAAAGAAAAAAAATTGTAGTTAACAAAAAGATGTTCTCTTAATCTCAGCCAGTTCTTTATGATTAAATTGCTGCATTTGTAGAAAGCCTCTATGTTTACTGTCAACAGGATAAGATTATTGTTCAAGAGTCAACAGAACAAATTCATAATAATAATAACAACATTTGATTTATATACCACCCTTCAGGACAACTTAATGCCCACTCAGAGCGGTTTACAAAGAATGCCATTATTATCCCCACAACAAAATACCCTGTGAGGTGGGTGGGGCTGAGAGAGCTCCAGAGAGCTGTGACTGGCCCAAGGTCACCCAGCTGGCTTCAAGTGGTGGAGTGGGGAATCAAATCCAGCTCTCCAGATTAGAGTCCCACGCTCTTAACCACTACACCAAACCACTACACAAAAAGAAATCTTTCACAGAAGAGAGCCATACTTGCAGCTTATAAACAATTACCTTGAGATTTACGCCCTACCTTCAGTTTTCCCTCTTTGATCCACTGACAAAGCTGCAAAGTACCAGCTGCATATTTGTCCATGTAGTTTAGAACTACAAATCTTTCCCTGTGAAAAAGCAGAATAGAAGTTTTGGTTATATTCAATGAACAGCCCAAACTCTTACAAACAGAGATGGCCAATCAACATTTGTGTGAAAATCTTTTAACGTTTTAGTTGTTTAGTATGTTGTTAGAAAAAAAAGTAATTAAATTACAATGTACTGAAAGGGTGCAGGCCACAATCTTCACTAGCGACTGAAACTGACAAGTACGGTCTTACTTTCTGTATGTGAAACTAACTGCATGGACAAATAGGCTAAACTTTGAATTTAACAGGATCAATTAATGCTGATAATCCAGATGGATGAAGATATTCCAATAATACGAAGCTGTAAATGCACTTTAATGTGTACAGCAGCTGATATATGCACAAATATGTCTGGAATATACAGTAGCCAGGTACTCTGTGCATACTCCTTGGTCATTCTACCAACTGCACAAGTGTTCATCTTAATTTTTACTGTAAAATGTGACTCCTGCCCTATTTCCTCATAGGCATAATGCTGCAGACAGACCACCTCTGCCTTACTGTTGCAAGAGATCCCAACTCCTGGCCTCATTTCTGATGCTGTCTTTTTTTCTCTACCACATTCTGTTCTCCTATTTCAGCTTCCTACACAATCTCTAACCTTGGTTAGGGGATTAAGCAGGAGGCTGAAATAGGAAGTCAGAATGGGTTGGATCCCACAATCCATCAGTGGAAGGCACCAACAGTTTCTAATCTTCCCAGCACCCATTTCTGACTCTGGGATTGCAGGAGTAATAGCTAGGCAGGTTGGGAGGCTGCAGTGGGCAGGGGGAAGAAGATGAAATCACTCCCATCTGCCTCTACTGTGAGCGGAGCTGTTAATGGAAGAAGGTGATTTCACTCCCTTCCCCCTCCCCAGTGCAGCCTCCCAACCTATGTCTATATTCAGGAAAAATGGTAACTAGAGCTGGTTAAGAAGAAATACCTAGTGATGTTCCGTGCTTTCTTTATTTCCTCTATTGCAGGAGGGAGTGGAGGAGGATAATGCACATCTTTGTTGTACTGGGAGATCTGCCCACACAAAATGATATGGCTATTTGGATTCATCTGTTAGAGACAAAACAGAACAAAAGAAGCTACTTTCCTGCCTTGCTACAAGCATAAAGGTATACTCATAACTAAGATCTCTCTATGTTGGATACCAAAATATGCTTTCTTTGAAAAAAAAAATTGGTTTAAAGAGGCAGAATTGGTTGTTATGTGTGTAACCATTTGAGAGAGAGATGGTTACACACCAAGCAATGCATTCTTGGAAAAATAAGGTTCATGTATATAGTCTAATAGAGTAATATTTTTTTCATATTTTGCTTTCAAAAAATCCTTTCTATATTGACTTTGCTGCTGAGGAACTTTTGCTTCACTGTCCGTCTTCTGTGCAGCCCCACATGGGACTGCGCCTGCGCAGGCCTGCTGACCGGATTTTTCTTTCTAGCAAACATCCACTAGGGGGCGCACGTCCGACCCAATGCGCATGCGCGGCCGTTTCCCGCCCGAGCGACATTGGGCGACGTCGCCCCCTTTCCCCTCAGTTTCTTCTTTGCCACCGACCGGTGAAGTTCTAGCTGTCCGCTTTTCTGAGGAAACTTTTTCTGATACGTGAAGATGTCTGAGAAGTCGCTTTTTAAGCGCTGTTCCACCTGCTCCACAAAGATGACGAGGACGGACGGTCACTCCGTGTGCCTCGAGTGCCTGGGCGAAGGGCACATCGTCGGGAAATGTGAGCACTGCCAACGGTTCACCCCGAAGGCGAGGGCTGAGAGGGCGAATAGGCTGAACGCCCTGCTGTGGAGAAGGGCGATGTGGGCGTCGGGGCCCCCGGGTACCCCGGGGGGGCCGCCACCGGCTGGTGGGACGGTTGACACCCCCCCTGAGACGGAATCTGTCCGAACAGCCGCTTCCACTTCGCGTTCCCGCTCGCCGGATCGCCGACAAGCCCAACACTCGACCCCGGATCCGAAGGAGGCTGCGAGTTCCGCGTCGGGTCGCAAGCACTCCACTCCGCAGTCGGATCCGACTCGGAAGCGGCACCGTTCCAGGTCCCCATCGAGGTCGGAACCGACCGCCACATCGGCTCCGAAGGTGCCGAGGACTTCGTCAGCTCCGAACATTTCGGCTGGGTCGGTTCCCAAGCCATCGGATCCGACTCCGACTCCGACTTCATCGGCTCCGAGGCCCGCTGAATCGGTTCGCACTGGTCGTGTTCCGAAGGCAGGCCCTCGATCGGATCCGAAGGTTTCGGATCCGTTGTCTATGTCACCGGCTCCGATTGATCGGAACCGAAGCTCCGATCCGACTTCAGCCTCCAAGGGCGGAAAGAAGTCGAAGAAAAAATCTAAGCACCAGCAGTCGACGTCGGTCCAGACGGATGAAGTCCTCTGGGAGAAGCCCTCGACCCCGTCACCACACCTGTCACCTCCGTTACACCACTCCACTGATGACGATGGTGACCTGCCCGACGCTCCGCCTCGGGCTGCCGAGACGTGGCATGCCGATGATTATATGGGAAGGGAGGACTGGCCTTGTCGCCTCCCTCGGAGTGGCTATGACAGAGAGGGTTCCCTGTATGCCAGCTCTCCATCATTTGGAAGGGAGTATTGGGGTGACACTCGTAGTGAGTTCTCCCACTATGGTTCTCCCAGGCGCGTCTCACCTTACCAACGTGCGGAGCCTTATCAGTGCCCGAGTCCCAGCCCACCATCTGACCCGTCGCCAGATGACATCATTATTGGGACTGGTCGTGTGTCACCCTCTGACGACTACCGGCTCTATTCTGAGCAGATGGTCAGAATGGCCCGTTCTCTCGACATCGAGATATCGGCTGTGGATCCTAAGCCAAAGGACAAGATTCTACAATATGTCCAGTCCGGTAACCCTCCGACTATTGCTTTCCCGTTCACCGAGGGCTTGGTGGAAATCATTCACGACATCTGTGAGAAGCCGGCCTCTGTGTACCCGACGTCCCGCAAGCTGGAAGCCCTGTACAAGACGCGGGATGACGTTTGTGCGTACCTCTTTGCACATCCGCCTCCTTCTTCCCTCATTACAGAGGAAATGCAGACCCGCCAACGCCAGGGGTCTTATGCGGTGCCCATTGACAAGGAGAGTAGGAAGCTGGATTCCCTGGGCAAGAAGTTATACTCCTCCGCTGCCCTGACGCTGAAAATCTCTAACTACTCAGCCATCATGGGGGCGTACCAAATATTCCTTTGGAACCGTATGGCGGCCTTCATGGAAAAACTGCCGGCAGACCAGAGGGTGTTGGCAAAGGTGATCCTCGATGAAGCCCTGCGGCTGTCTCGGCAACAAATAAACGCGGGCCGTGACACGGTTGATACCTCTGCGAGGGCGCTAGCTTCCTCCGTCGTCCTCCGCAGACACTCGTGGCTCCGCACAACTGCGTTGCCGGTCGAGACACGTAATAAGGTTGAGAATCTGCCCTTTGAGGGTCAATCCCTGTTCTCATCCAAGACGGATGACTACCTCTCCCAGAAACGCAAAGATCGGCTGACAGCCCGTTCCTACGGCATTCTCCCGACCAGACCATCCACCGAAAATCGGTTCCAGTATCGCCCTTCACAGGGCTATTGTGGTCGGCAACAGCGATACCAGCCGTATCCTCGTTATGGGTCCTACAGGCAATTCCAGCAGCCTGCAAGTTCCTACCAATGCCGGAGGCCTAACTACCGCCCTCGTCGCGGTCCCCAAGCCCACGATGCCAAAGAGTCAGCAACGCAGCCAAAGCAGTTCTGACTAGAATTTGAACAGTCTGTCATGTTTGGGAACAGATTGGTTCAGTTTGCCTCTGCATGGGCAGAAATTACATCCGATAGTTGGGTTCTTAAAATCGTTCATGTTGGATATAAAATTCAGTTTGATGTTTACCCAGTGTTGTCTCTTCCTGACCACTCAATGCAATCCTCTTCTCATAACTTACAGGCTGAGGTTGTAGCATTGCTAGAGAAGGGGGCTGTGCGGGAGGTGCTCCCTCAGGACCCCCCTTTAGGCTTTTACTCCAGGATGTTCCTGGTAGACAAGAAAGATGGAGGGGTACGACCCATCTTAGACCTACGGGAACTGAATAAATTCGTTCTCGTCAAGAGGTTCAGGATGCTTACCTTGACCACGGTCCTCCAGTTAATGCCCGAGGACATGTGGTTCGCTGTCCTGGACCTCAAGGATGCATATTTTCATATTGCCATCCATCCTGATCATTGGAAGTACCTTAGGTTTCTATGTAACAATAAGGCCTACCATTACCAAGTGCTTCCCTTTGGTCTCTCAACAGCCCCACGGGTTTTTTCTAAGTGTATGGCTGTGGTAGTGGCTTATTTGAGGGAACGGGGTTGTACCATCTATCCCTACCTTGACGATTGGCTTCTAGCAGCTCCCTCTGCTGATGCACTCCTGGCCCAGATTCATACAGTGATGCTCACCTGCTCCCGGTTAGGGCTTTTGGTTAATATGCAAAAGTCTAACCTTACCCTGTCCAAGAGAATACTGTTTATCGGTATGGAATTGGATGGTGGTGTAAACAGAGGTTTTCTCCCCAGGGAGCGTGCATTAAGAATTGGCAGGATGGTGAACCTTTTTTCCAAGTGCAGGTTCCAATCCGTGACAGCGATTCAGAGGCTACTGGGCCTCATGGCCTCTTCTACAGCTGTCACCCCTATGGCCCGGTTGCACATGCGACCTCTCCAGCTGTGGTTCCTGTCGGTTCATGATTTTGAACACGAGTCCCAGAATAAACGGTATTCCATCCCCAGAGGGATTATCCGTGCCTTACGATGGTGGCTTTATGAGACTAACCTCCTTGGGGGTATTGCATTTGGGTCCATCCAAACCGAGATCACAATCTCGACTGATGCCTTCACGATAGGATGGGGAGCCCAGTGTGGAGCCCTTAGGGCACATGGGGTTTGGTCAGAGCAGGAACGGGAAGATCACATTAACCTGCTAGAATTGAGAGCGGTCCGTTATGCCCTTATCGCATTTGCAGACACGCTACAGCGGAAAGCGGTTCAGGTGCTCACAGACAATTGCACCACGATGTTCTACCTGAACAAACAAGGGGGCACTACATCCAAGGCCCTCTGCGACGAGGCCGTTCGGATCTGGAACTGGGCCATGGACAGAGGCGTGTTCATTCAGGTGGTCCATATTCCCGGCACCACCAATGTCATCGCAGACAAACTGAGTCGGATGCGATTCGACAGCTACGAATGGACCGTAGCAGACAATTACCTGAACGCCATCTTTTTGGACTGGGGGTTCCCAGACGTAGACCTCTTTGCGGCAGAGGCCAACAAGAAGGCCCCGCAATTCTGCTCCAGGGGAGGGCTAGGTCACCGCTCCCTAGGGGACGCGTTCCAGATACGCTGGACAGGGCACCTGTTTTATGCCTTCCCTCCGTTCCCACTGCTGTCTCGGGTCGTCAGCAAAATCCAGAGGGATGGGCCACACTTAATTCTGGTGGCCCCCTTCTGGCCCAGACAAGCATGGTTCCAACATGTCATGCAGCTTTCGCAGGGGTCATATTTTCGGTTCGCACTGAACCCGGACCTTCTGTCCGACAAAGGGGTTTGGTATCACGACCTACCCAAACTCAACCTCACTGCTTGGCGCATTTGGGGACGGAGGGGATGTCTGACAGGGTAGCTGAAATTTTGCTGAATGCCCATAGGGACACCACTCGCAGGTCATACGCAGCTAAATGGAAGCGTTTTGAGGCCTGGGCTGCTGACACCGCAGTTAATGTTTGGGATTGCCAGTTGTCTTCTGTGTTTGAGTTCCTCCTGTCCCGGAAGGACGGGGGACTCTCTAATTCTTCTATTAAAGTTTATTTGGCTGCCATTTCAGCCTTCCACCCTAAAATAGATGGGAAGACGGTGTTCTCCCACAGTTTGTCGAAGTCTTTTTTGAAGGGGTTGTATAATATGTTTCCAGAAGTCAAGGAAATTGTTCCCCAATTGTCACTGCAAGTAGTGTTGGCAGGGCTTATGAAATCACCCTTTGAACCACTGGCCACCTGTGATTTAAAATGGTTATTCTGTAAGGTGGCCTTTTTGATAGCCATTACGTCTGCCCGTAGGGTTAGCGAGCTGGCTGCACTGAGGTGGGACCCTCCCTTTTTGAAGGTCCATCAGAATAAGGTGGTGCTGAGACCTGACCTTCGTTTTAGACCCAAAGTGTCCACTCAATTTCACACCTCACAGGACATTGTCCTACCTATCTTTTTTCCTGACCCTTCTGATAACTCTGAAAGGGCCTTACGTTCTTGGATGTGAGAAGGGCTATTTTATTTTACCTCCAACGTACATCACAGTTTAGGAGTGCCAAACAACTGTTTGTGTGCTATTATGGGCCCAGGAAGGGAAAGGCTGCTACAGCCCAGTCAATTTCTCGCTGGGTCACTCAGACTGTTAGGGCCTGCTACTCGCATGCTAAGTTACCTTGCCCTTTGGAAGTAAAAGCTCATTCCACCAGAGCGCAAGCTGCCTCTGCGGCCTTCCTTAGGGGCGTGCCCTTGCATGACATCTGCAGGGCTGCAACGTGGTCGTCTTCTGACACGTTCGCTAAACATTACGCACTAGATGTGTGGGAAAGGAAAGAGGCTGCTGTTGGTCAAGCAGTGCTTCAGTCTCTTTTTCGGTGAGAACACATGCCCGCCTCCTGGGTAAGTGGCTTGTGAGTCTCCCATGTGGGGCTGCACAGAAGACGGACAGTGAAAACAGAGTTGCGCTTACCGTAACTACTGTTCATTGACGTCTTCTGTGCAGACACACAACCCTCCCTCCTACCCCGCTGTGTTCTTCCAGATAATGTGAAGACATTCGGCGGCAAAGGAGAAACTGAGGGAAAAGGGGGCGATGTCGCCCAATGTCGCTCGGGCGGGAAACGGCCGCGCATGCGCATTGGGTCGGACGTGCGCCCCCTAGTGGACGTTTGCTAGAAAGAAAAATCCGGTCGGCAGGCCTGCGCAGGCGCAGTCCCATGTGTGTCTGCACAGAAGACGTCAATGAACAGTAGTTACGGTAAGCGCAACTCTGTTATGTAGCAGTGGTATTTTGGAATGTGTCACATATGCACCAGTTTTTAATGGGGTGGATCCAAGTATCCTCCAAGAAGTCTTCCTCCTTCCTAAGTAGCCATCCTCAAAATTAAGTGGCTCTTCCACCAAAGAAAGAACCATTTAAAATGGAAGAAGGCCTCTTAGATGGAGGAAGGCTTTGAAGTTTGCTCAGTGGGGTGGCAGGATAGGGGTAGAATCCACCCCTGATATATGAGCAAGTCCTATTATAATAATAAAGTTGTGCTGTTGCCAACATGCCCTTAATTTGACATAATCAGTAGCTAACTCCAGGTCAGTGAAGATTCTTTCCAGGCCAGTGAAGCTCACTGGTCTTGGTAGGAATCTTAAATTGAGTAATTTGAAGTTGGAGTCACCAGATCTGTCCCAGGTGATAACGTTATGACCTATGGGTCATAAGATAGTTGCTACTTGTTTTATGGTCCAAGAAGTAAACCCCTGTGGCATTTTAAAAGTACGGCATATAAGCAGGTTTGTAAAAACAATGACTGGGTGTGACTTCATTTCCATTGTCCAAATCAAGTCCTCTGAACAAAGCTGACCAAGCTTAGCAATATCTAATATTTCTTCTCAATGTCTGCAAGTTTGATCTCCCATAAGGAGGGGGAGGAATGTTGTAACCTAGACTGGACCAAAATGAGCCCCTTCTCAATAGATGCACACTCATGTCAGCCCAGGCCCACCTGGGATGGATGTCAGCAATAGAGAAGGAGAGTGGCAGAGTATATGGTGGCTATTGGGGCACCTCTGTAGCACTCCCCTGTGGCATTTTAACCAACCACAAACTGCCAGGATAGCAGCAGGACCCTGCAGAGAGGGTACATGGTGGTAGAATGCCACAGTTCATCCATAGCCCATGCAGGTTTGCCTGGAGAGGTGAAAGCAGAGTGAGGAGGAAGAGGAAAGTAAGCAAAATGAGGGTTGATGTAGATAGGCTTAAGTGCCACAAACTGGCCACCCCGCTAAGCTGGATAATGTTGTAAGCCCCTCTGACAAGGATCTCTGCCCTAGGTTGGAAGGTAATGTACATTGTGGCCCCAATGCCAACAAGGAAAGGAGAAGACTGTTGTACCTCTGCAATAAAGACCCTGGTGAATCTCCCAACTAAGTCTGCAACCTTCTTTCTAAACGAACTGTGCTGAGTTCAATGTGCACCTCCCTCAGAAATGATAGTTCAATTCACATGGGGTACTGCCAGGCCAACTATGTCCATCATGTACATGTGGAACCCCTGGAAAAGAGCTTGAAAACTCTTATAATAGATTGTTAAGCAGGAAATGGCTAAACATGCCAATTAAGAGAACAGTCTAAAGAACAGTGTGTGTTTGTTATCTGTTATGAAACAGAGCTAAAGTACATTCAGTTCATCTGGCTTACATTCTGTTGCAACCACCAGAAATGATTTTTTAAAAATATTCTTATACGAGAAGCAAACACAGGAGTTTTTTTTTAAAAAACCCTGATCACCTCCACTACCACCATCTCAGCTGAAGCACAACAAAATAAGTCAACCTGACACCAGCCCAAAGGAAAAAAAGGAGAATACAGGTTCTTCCCAATTATGGAACATATGTCACAGCAAACATACCTGAAATTCTTACAGGCTACCTTTGCAGGTGACATTTCAATAATATTGCGAAATTCTGTGAGTTATGATAGTCTGATACCTTTCAAATGTCTAGTTAGATTTACTTATTTGTACTAAATTTTTGTCCCACCAGCTAGCCTAGATATAGGTTCTCATAGTGGAAAACAATAAACAAATTGGAAGTATTTCATTTACTTGAAACATCTATATGTCACCTCCCTTGTGCTCAAGGTGGTTCTAAATAATGCATAAGAAAAAATAGAGTAAAGGATTCAGAATCTAAAAGGATCAGTGAATACAAACGGAAAGGTCCACATTGCTGACACTCATATTCCAATTCTTTTATCTCATATTTCCTTAAAAGGTGAACCCTTAAGCCCTCCTAGAAGCCTTCTAGAGCACAAGATAAATCAATTTAAGCCATAAAATATTAAAACCAGCAAATCGCTTTTACAACTTTAAGGAATTTTTTAAATCACCAGAAATGCAAAAACTGTCCTTAAAAAGATTATTTTTATAGCTATAAAAATTTCCAGTGTGATGACTAGACAGAATTCATAGGGAGTAAATTCCATAAACAAGTATTATAACAGACTGCATGGGCAAAAGTAAGACTCGAAGTGTGGCCTCCCCTATGAAGATATTAATATCCACAGAGACACATATGGAATAACTGTTTTTGTCAAATCTCTCACATCCATGCAGACTGGGACTCTACATTAGCAGTGAGAGGGGCAAAAGGTGCCAGATTGTCAACTTGTCCAGTTATTTGATCACGTTCCCTCAGCCACCTTCCCTGGGCGACACCATCGGCCTATTAGGAAATATACAAATGTGTATAATGGCCAGTTTGCTCCCAAAAGAAACCTATACTGGATCCAGAAGATTTCAGCAGTGATCAACAGGGTTATCAGGTCTGGTCTGGCAATCAGCAGATGGGGGGCAGGGAAATGGAGGAGCGGGCTGTCAGTGATGATGTGACAGCACTTCTGGGGAAAACTGGGAAGTGAAGAAATACCTATCTAGGAATCACTGGAAACTCTATTGCTTTCTGAGAAATTACATCATGCTGACAGCAATATTTTTGTGTGCGCTGATGGTTTTCTTTCTCCAGCTGGAGTGCCAGCAAACAAGGCAGCCCTAACTACCAACAAATTTCAAATGTTCTATTCTTAAGCAAGGTACTCAAATGGGAGGTGGGTGGACAACTTCTAGCGCTCCTAGATGGAGTGGATTGTTTGACTCCTTTCCAGTTTGGTTTCAGACCTGGTCAGACTTTGGTTTCAGACCTGGTTTCAGACTTGGCCTTTGGAGTTCTGAGAGTCTCCATTTTGTCCCCTATATTTTTCAATATCTACATGAAACCAGTTGGATGAGGTCACCCAGAGATTATGCAGATGATACTCAGCTCTATTGCACTCTTCCAGCCATTGCTGGAGTGGCCGTACAAACCCTGAACCAGTGCCTGGAGGCAGTTTTGGAGTGGATGAGGGCTAATAAACTGAAGCTTAATCCTGACAAGACAGAAGTGATACTGGTGAGCAGAACATGTGACCTAGGACTTAGGGTCTCATCCACTCTTGATAGGGTTGCATTTCCCTAGAAGGAACAGGTCTAAAGTTTGAGGATATTCTTGGACTCAGGCCTACTGCTGGATAAGCAGGTGGCAGCTGTGGTCAGGAGAGCCTTTTACTAGCTTTGACTGCCTAGTCAGCTGTGGCTTTTCCTGGGCAGGAAAGATTTGGCCATTGTGGTGCAAGCCTTGGTTACATTTAGGTAATGATAGATCAAGATGGGTAGCTGTGTTAGTTTGTCTGTAGCATTAGAAAAGAGTAAGAGTCCAGTAGCGCCTATAAGACTAACAAAATTAGTGGCAGGGTATGAGCTTTTGTGAGTCACAGCTCACTTATTCAGATAGGGTGCCAGACAGCTTGGGATGCTTGCCCTGGGGGGAGTGGAAACTGCATGTGTCACTCAGGAGGTTTGTCCTGGCTTGCAGGAGAAGATACCAGGCACCTGTTCCACCAGCTGATGAACTTGCTGCTGCTGGGCCAGTGTCAGGTCATCGTCCTGCCGGGGCATAGTGTTGGTAGGTTCTTGACTTCCTCATGGCAGATCTCCCTCAGGGAGGGCATAAGGATCATCAGCCAATGGCATGCGGCAGGCTCCCACTTCCTCCATTCCCTGTCATTGATGAGAAACCTCTTCCTATGTCGGCGATGGGGGTCCACACTGTACCTCATATGACAAAGGGCTTACAACTTGGGTAATCAGAAATGGTCTCTGCCAGGGGTCACTGGGGCCTTGGGGTAAGACCCAATGGCTTACCAAAACTTTGCTGTCAACAGAGTCCATAGCCATGTCTCCCTGTCATACTGCTCCTTCTGTGCCTGTTGGGCTGCCTGAAGGTTCTCCCGAGCCACCTCTTGAGCCTGGTCCAACTGGTCCCGTAGTCGCCTTGCATATTCAGGTGGATTTATGCCCTCTGCCGGGCTGGGGTCCACCCATCGGGACTGCACTAAGTCCAGGATCCCTCAGGGCTTCTGGCCGTACAGCAGTTCGAAAAGAGTGAACCCAGTTGAGGCCTGTGGAATCTCCCGCGCAGCGAAGAGCAAGGGGTCCACATACAAGTCCCACTGGCTTGGCTTGTCATGCACTAGTTTATGCAGTATGGACATCAAGGTCTGGTTGAAACGTTCAACCAGCTCATCTGTTTGCAGATGGTAGGCAGACATTTGGATCTGTCGGATGCTGAGCATCTGGAACTTCCCTCTGGAACTGTTGGGGGACTAGCAACTTCTGTACCTCCTTCCCCTGTCCCTGAGCTATCCTATACCACATGCCCCCTGCTGAACAATTCAGGGGAGCAGGCATGCCCAGCGCTCATCCTGGACCTTGCCTTCCCTCTCTGCCACTGTGAGGCGCAGAGCCTCCAGGCTTTCAGCATTCTCTTGAACCACCAGGAATCCAGGATCAGTGTCCCATGTTGGCTGAAGTTGGGGTGGTCAGTTCAACTGGGGCTCTGCTGATGGGCCAGGATGCTCAGCCACCTCCCCGCCAGTCATTGCTTCCTGGAAAGTTGTCACTAAGTGCAGGATCTGGAGAAATCTTGAGGTATCTCACCCGAGGAGGACTGGATAGGGGATTTCTGTCACCTGGGCCAACTCTACTTTTTGGGTCGTGCCCTGGCATTCCATTGGCACCTGAACCACAGGGTACTGTTCGGTGTGGCTGTGAAGGCAGGTGACTGCCACCATCCAGATTATAGGTAACCAAGGTAGCAGGAGTCGGCTGCGAATAATTGAAACAGAGCTCCCACTGTCTAACATAGCCTTCAGCTTGTGCTCTGCAATTGTAACCATCCCCAATAATGGAAGGGGATGCAGGGGGCTCACCGTCATGTTATTGTGGCCTCCTCTCTGGTACCCCCTCCTGTCAGCAGATGCTCATGCCAGATGTGGTCCTCCTGGCTGCAGGTGAAACAGGGGACTCATGCACCAGGCACTGCCTGCCCCATGCCAGTGTAGAGGCCTGGGCAGTTGCAGGCACGTCTTTATCTGTTGGGGGTGTCCTCTGTGGGACTGGCCCCAGCAGGGCCCCTTGAGACCATGAACATGCCTGGCCATTTGTGGGCCTTCCAGCCTCTCTCATCTGGGAGCTGGACTCTCCCCTCCTCTTGGGCCATCTTCCCTCCCAGAGGGCATCTCGGGCCTCAATTGCTAGGAAGTTTTCCGCAGCTTTGTGGCCTCTGGCAGGCCTCCTAGCTTGTTACAGGCCAGCCAATGCTGGGCCTGGGGTGGAATGATCTGTATCAGTTGCTCCAACACAACCTGGTCCACAATTGTCTTCTCACCTTCTGTGGCTGGCTGCAGCCACTGAAATGCAGCATCTCGTAGGGCAGTGACTAAGGCCCATGGCCGGTCTCCCTTCTGGTAAAATATGTACCTGAATTTCTGCCGGTACATTTCTGGTGAGACCTCGAACCGGTCCAAAATGGAAGATTGCAAGGTTTCATAATTGCCCCCCTCCACTTTAGGGAGTGCCTTGAGGGCTGCCTGAGCCTTCTCCATCAAGTAGGGCCCTTTGATAAAGGCCCACTGCTCTTTGGGCCATTGGGCTGCTTCCGCTGTCCACTCAAATATTTCCAGGAAGGCATCAATGTCATCATCAAGTCCTAGCTTTGTCAAGGAGAACCTGGGGATCCTAGCTGCAGCCTCCATTGCAGTGAGCCCAACTGTTCCGGAAGGCTGGCTCACCCCCCTTGAAGACTTGACAAAGGTCCTGGACCAGGGCTGCTTGGGTCCCCATAAGCTGCTGGGTGACATCCTGGAGGAACCAATCCTGGTGTTCCACCAGCCACTAACCAAACTGTGTAAATGTCACTGCCAAAAGACAGCCAGTTGTGGTCTCCTCGTGAGTTGCGGTATCCTTATGAGTAGCAGTTGTTGAGGCAAGAGTAGGAATGCCGTGTAGTGGATGCCTCGCAAGAGAATCAGTGCCCGCATTCTCCACCACTGTGTGAGGCTCTTCCCTCACTGGTGCCCCCATCTGATGGCCTGCCATCCTACCGGCTCTTCAGGCAGGTGTCCTCCGGCCTCAGATGGACAGGGAAGGGGGTTGCACCACCTTGTTCCTTCTCCTGCCCTGGGAGTAACAGCACGCTCCAGCTGCTCTCCCTGCAAAATCCTCCTCGGCCTTCATATGAACCTGAATTTAAAGGCCTCCCCTGGCCCCACCTTCCTGGCTCTGGCCCCAATCATCACCCCGTCTCCCTGACTGGCCCTGCTCCCAGCCTATTTGATAGGAGGGCTGGGTAGACTCTGCAGTCTCCTGGCCCCACCATCCCAGCCTAGGGCAGGGCATTTGGTCTGCTCTCTGCCTGGCTCACTCCTGCTGTTTCTGAACCCTTCCCAGTGGCTCCCCAGGCAGCTTGGGGCCTGGGCCTGCCTGGCTTGTGCTGATGGCAATCTCCTGTGAGCCTGGATGAAGTGGAGCCATCTGGGCAACTGCAGGAGACAGGTTAGTCTGCTGAGTGGCTGCAGGCTGTTCCCCAGAGTTGTGCCTGGGCGGCGGCTGCGACTGGCCTAAGGGTGGGAGAGGCCTATAAGACTAACAAAATTTGTGGTAGGGTATGAGCTTTTGTGAGTCGCAGCTCACTTCTTCAGATACTTTTTCTTCAGTATCTGAAGAAGTGAACTGTGACTCACAAAAGCTCATACCCTACCACAAATTTGTTAGGCTTATAAGCGCTACTGGACTCTTGCTCTTTTTTACTGCATTTAGATTGTGTGTTTATGTGCTGTCAAGTCACTTTCCACTTTGTGAGGCTTCTCTCTCACTGGCGCCCCCACTTGACGGCCTGCCATCCTACCAGCTCTCCAGGCAGGTGTCCTCCGGCCTCTGATGGGCAGGGAAGGGGGTTGCACCACCTTGTTCCTTCTCCTGCCCTGGGAGTAAGAGCACGCTCCAGCTGTCTCTCCCTGCAAAATCCTCCTCGGCCTTCACATGAACCTGAATTTAATGACACTAATGATCTGGTCACTGCAGGGATAGCCTATCTGCTCTTTGTCATTTTTAGTGCATGGTAGTAATACAGTGGCGTAATGCACATAATATAAAGAATGAAACATGAGCCAAACCAGATTTGTAAAGGGGTAGAGAGGTTTGGCAGACAGCTCTTCAACAGAAATGTGGATAGTGTGAACATGTTTCCCAGTTTCCTATCTGTTCCTGATATTTTCAGATTATTCCAGCATTTCAGAAAGGAGATGTTGTTTCTTTAACGTTTCAAGTAATCACACAAGGGACAGAGAACAAAGTTATTACTCAGGCAGGGTTATAGAGAAGAAATAAAAGTAAGTAAAATCTCACCAATGTCTGAAGAATCTGGAGAAATGACAGGGAAGAGGCAAAAATAATAGCAAAAACTCACTTGAGCTATCACTGCATCACTGATGTCTCCACCAACATTGTCAAAGTACACATCTATTCCATCAGGGCAAAGCACACGCAGCCGTTGCGCGACATCCCCTTCTTTATAGTTGATAGCTGCATCAAACCCCATTTCCGAGACCAAAATAGAGCATTTTTCATTGCTTCCACAGATGCCAACCACTCTGGAACAACCCTCAAGGAAGCCGATCTTTTGGAAGCCCCATAAAAAGAACAATCATTGTCTGTTAAATTTTATGTAATAACTTGTCTTACAGATGATTAACAAAACAATCTCATTTACCTTCAGTGTTCTGATCATGGTGTGTTTGTGTATCCTTCCTTCTCCCTGTCATTTTCAGTACCTTCACCTTTACTCTTATCTTCCTCTTTACACAGTCTTCATTCGAGACTTAACAGATGAAGTATATTTGTATCTGCAGTGAAATGAGTGCTGCTGCACTCATTTCTCAATGTGGTGAAACTGGAAACAGAGGGCCTTCGGCTCTGCACTTGTCTTACAAATGACTGTGCTTCAAGGAAGGCCAAGACACACTGACTGGGCCAGCATTGTGCAGGTCAGATGCTTCTTGGCCCCCATGCAATCTCCTGCAGGCTTATGTATTGTCACCGGCAAGTTAATGTCTTGCTGAGATCATCATATGGAGATAGTGTTGTACTAACCAGTGGCTCCATATTCAGGTAGATAAACTACGGTGATTTGTTTGGAAAAGGGACTCTACATCACTTTAGACATCTTCCCCGACTCCACATGTAGGGACCTGTTCACAGAACTCAGAGTACCTCAAACCCTCCTCAGTCCCCAAGCATACCCCTCCCCCACCCTGTAATGATTCCTGTGATAATGAAAATAGTACTTAGAATCTGAATAGTGCTTTCAGTGTTAAAAATGCTTTGCATTATGTATATTATTATTATTAGCATTTCTGTGCTATCCTAGCTGGGCTTTCACACCTCCTATGAACAAATAGGAACCACAAAAAAAAAAACATGTCAGCTGGGTCACTCAGCCTCAGTTTCAAGCCTGCAACATAGAAATAATAATTTGGTTCCTCAGATGATCATTCATACAATGAAGGAGATACAGGTATGTTTGTTCTCCTGACTTTATGAAATATACGCCCAGCTGATATGGCCCACATAAAAAGGTGTAACATTTCCTCTTAAACTTGCTTACCTGCCCAGCCGATGAGCCACAGGCACCAGCAGCTCCACTGACAACCATTGTTTGGTTAGCACCCCGTGTCACGTGTCCTTTCTCTCTTATTCCTAACAAAGCAGTCAGCCCAGTCAAGCCAGCTGCACCCAAAAAGTAGGAAAGATGCCCATCTATGAGCTGTGGATTAATCTGAACAGAAACAAATCACTTAAATTCTACCAGAAAGCTTGTAACAAATACTGCCAAACAAGTCAGGATTCATTCAACACACTTTCAAGTAGATTTATGGCCTGACAGCAGGAGCAAGAAATTTCACATGCTTCCTTTTTTGACCTCCATGCAGCTCTCCCCCTCCAACCAGATATATTCTACTACCACCACACCAGCAAATATCTTGTTTTTGGAATCCCTGCATTTGCCTGCTTTTTGATATACTGACATTTACCAAAAACCTTTACTGTGCATTCAGTCAGAACTCATACACACAGAGTAGCCTGCACAGTAACCTTACGGGAAACAGGCCATTCTGCAGATCTCCTGATCACTCAGATTGCTAGAGCACAGGCTAGTTGGAAGAGATGCCATAGAACTATGAGCAATGGAGTACAGGAGAACGAGCTTGTGGATACTTGCAGGAAAGGTACGAAAGGACCTGCCTCTGAACTATGATGCAACCGCCTGCGGGGAAGAAGAGAGTTCCGTGGGGAGGCTTTGCATGTTACTCTGGGCAGGCAAATGACCAGTGGGATATTATATTTTCACCTGATCATGAAATGATAAAAGGACAAGCTCTTTCAAAGATAATCAAAAAGACTACAGTTCACAAATTACTCAATATAGTAATTATTCCTGAGAATGAAATGGAAAAAAATAAGGATAATTCCTATACACACCTTTTCAAGCTGCTTTCCATCTATAATGGCCTTAGTCTGCCAAGGCCAGTTAAAGGAAGTTGCAAAATCTCCTACAGAAAATGAGGGATCTTTGCTTTCTTCCACAGCACCAATTCCTCCACCACTGGCAACTTCAGACAACTTCCAAGCCTGAATGTAATCAGAACCAGAGTCTTCATTCATACGACAACGCTGCAAGATAAAAATAAAACAATATATAATTACTCAGTTATCTGTGAACATCTGACAAAACCCCCACCCCACTTTCTCCTTTTGTGACATTATATTTTTTATTCATTGCACTGCATTATAGGGACATTTGTTTTTCTGCTTTAACAACATAAGCATGCTAAATACACACCCCTTCCAGACTCAGTCTCAGAGCACTGACAAGAAGGACTGATCTGCGGTGACTTATTTACAAAATTAACATTTCTAGCCAATTCTGTACTGAAACTCTCACAGCAGAGTAGAATGTTCAAGCTATGTTATTGTTGTTAATGCATTTTATAGGATATCTGTTAGCACACACAAACCTCCTCAGGCTTCCATTCATCAGAGATATAAAACCTGCAAGAATGAAATATTCCCTACTTCTTTGTCTCCTTCAGTATATCATAGAAGATTACTTGAAATCAGGTGATCTGGAGAATGAACCACCAACCACCTCCCAGCCTCTGCAATAACAAAAACATATGCCCATGAAGACTGAGGAAGAAGACAGACAAAAGGCAGCTGCCTCATTTCCCACTTATTTGGTGCAATTAAGTAAACACTCATTCTCTTAAGTTGCAACCTGGCAATCCCATATTAAGCCCACACACTCACAGACCCCATGATGATATTATTCACATTGAGTAGATAGCTGGTTAAAGGGAAATATAATCCTATAAAATGCAACTAGAGTTGTATGATCAAAACCCAGAAAAACACATTCTTAAGATTTACAAGCGACTCAAGAGGTTGCAGGAAATCTTTGATATAATTAAGAGAAGCAAGACAATTTAGTTGCAACTCTCTTCCAGACTGCTGGAATTACCTGCAAATTCTGTATAGGGTTCAAAACCCTGCTTTTGACATTACTTTTGATTTATTGTATGTTTTATAGGAAGTTTCTCCTTTCCTATTTAACAATCAGTATAAAGGAGGGCTTCTTGAAGTCAAAGTGCTAAAATAAAATTTCTAAGATTTGTTTTACTAGACATTAATGTATATGTTTAAAAGAAAAATGGATAGAAAAATGTTTTTCCACAAAGGAAAAAATACTGACAGAACTGTCCAGGACTGGAACACACTCAGTTCCAACTAGTGGCTCCTTTGGGTGGCTGTGTTAGCAGAAGAAATACCTGATGTAAGGATTAACCACTCCACCAAACCTCCAGCTGAATGGCAGACTCAAAAGAACAGCCAGTGCCAGACAAGAAGTTCAGCATCCTGTGAGATCAGGAACTCTTGTGAGAAGTCAGAACTTTATAAGAGGGCTAGGTGGGCAGCCAAGGATACTGAGGCTGACTAACTGCTCTCAGTTGCAGAAGTCAGGTGATGGGCAGAAGGAGGACCCAGGTGAACAAACACCCTTCGGCCTAAGGAGGAACAGACAAGGCTGAGCAGAGGCATGAAGCAGAGAAGAGGTAGCGGCTGCCAAATCCGCCTCCCCCCCCACACCCCGGAATCTACAAACCATAATCTACAAACCACCAGAGCCCCTGAGGATGGGCGGTTTATAAATCGAAATAATAAATAATGGAAGGCCCAGCATTAAAGTACCATTGAACATGAAAATTAGTTTTTAAAAATCCTAATTAATATAGATAGAAGGTTTATTGTATACAGCCATAGGCCATTACAAGTCACAAACAACAAACAGAACAGAAACACAAGTCTGAATAAAATTGATGTGACATGGTCAAAAGCATTAAAATTTAAAACTAGATACAGCCATTAAACCATTTCCAGTTGTCAAGTTCATATAGGGCAATAAAAGTATACACAGTTAAAACAGTAAAGACAATAAAAATCCCCAATGTTATCCCTTAAGTACAGCATTGGCCCGTATTTTTTTTGCAGCCAGGGCATATAAAGCCATTTTGTGGGATACATTAGCATCAGAGTCAGCAAATAAAATTGCAATCTTCTCAGGGTCTGAGTGGGTACAAAGGCTGGACAACATCTCAAAAAGAAATTTAGTCCTAGGTTGGACATACAATGGACAGTTGAGAAGCCTAATTAATATAAGGATCTGCTTACACTATATAATTATTGAAAGACTATATCAGAAAAAGCTCCATGGTATCAGAAAAAGCATCATGCATTCAAGCTGTGGTGGATACTCTGGTTGTTGGACTACCATACTGAGTTACCTCTCCTTTGTTGTGAATGGTCACTTTAATTAAATTGTATACATTCAAGCTTTGCATAGAAAAGTCATATATGTACTTCTTGTATTTCATAGCATTTTAGTCTAGTGTTTACAGTAGTTAGTTCTTTATATCCAAGTATACATCTGTCAAGTGAAAATCTGTTGCATGCATCTGATGAAGTGGCGCTAGTTGTCAAACACTTATGCCACAATAAATAAATAAGTCTTTCTGATGATGACACAAGACTTTGCTTGTTTTATAACAAACTAACTGTATAATCATATGCAGTTACTCTAGCCTAAATCCATTGAAGCTAGTGCTCTTAAACTGGAGTAATGCTGCATAATTTTGGATGTTTGTATGGTTGCTAATTTATAATAATCGTTTTATATATTTTAACTGTATGTGTCTATAATCCGCCCTAAGCCTGCTGGAAATGTGGCGAGGGTGGAATATAAATTGAAAATAAATAAAAATAAATAAAAAAATAAATAAGATTGCACTGTAATCCATTAGCTCTTCTGGAATCAGTTCTTTGATGTTGCTCTGTGTCACGAAGTGCATTCTGAAATGAACTTATGGCTATGAGGCAGAATAAGCTTGCTTTAAGTATGTAAACTTAACGCTTACCATATAGGGGTCCACAGATAGATAAAGTGTACGAACTTTTACTTGACCCTCTGACACTTTATCCTGTAGAGTGGCTTCTTCCATACGGAAGTTTTCTGCAACTGGCACGCCATTGACGCCTAGAATCAAGCAGATTTCAGGTTTAACTACAACTATTTAGCCCACAAATTGCTTTTCAAACTGTCTGCCCCATTGGTGTGTGTGCACGTGCGCATGTGTGTGTCACACCACTCACAAGAGACCAAAATACTACAAAAATATAAAGCTTTTCACTATCTTTTTTGCATAAATGACATACCCTAGGGCCTGCCTCACCCTATTTTCAATAATTGCCTCTCTTGCCTCCTTATCTTTCATCTCTATGACTTTCCCTTTATCTTTATACATGCTGAAAGTTTGTACTTTATACATCTTGCTGTCTGTCCTGCCACTCCTGCTGCTTTGGATCTCTCGTCTAGAGAGGAATAATTGGTTTTGTTGCTGAAATGCATATCTCAACACAAGACATCTCCTAAGTAGTGATTTCTAAAATTACTTCTAAATTGTACAAAATGCATCCAAATGGGCTGAGATTCTAACTGTGCTTCAGGGGAGAAAAGGAAAAAATAAAAGCTTTTGGATACTGCCAACTAATTAGCTTTAGAACTAGGAACTGAGAATTATTTTCATATATATTTTTCAATAACCTCAACAATGTAAGTGTAAAAAGTTGGAAAATACAACAATCAGCTTTAAAGAGAAGATGTCCACCTGTTTTAGAAACCTAACAGGAAACAGAGATTAACAGCTAGCCAAAAGGAAATGTGTAATTAACTCAGATTCTATAGTACAAAATTAAGAATGAGTTCCTGGTACAGAATCTGTACCTAGATTAAGTGATATGAATCACTGAGGCAAGTACAATTTATACTACTTGCAACATACTTGATTCCTTTGGACGACTTATTGTACTTTATTTCACAGATGATACTAATTAAAATGACTGCTTACGCTATTGCGTTTGTATACAAGCAAGCAAAACATTAATTCTCACTGATAACAGTGTTTTCAGAAGAATGCCTGCTATGTATGTCTTGCTGAAGACCTTCATAGGTAGTGAAGAGCTTTCCTTATAAGCCTACTAACATTACTGTAAAAAGCTCTCTGTAGAAATCTGACTGCTTGCTGTCTTGTGCAACCACACCAAACTCACAACTGTTCTGTGACAAGTAGAGACATACCAGGGCGTGAACTCAACACCACTCTTTGAATAATCATCAGTCCTCCAGCTGGGATACTGCACAGGAAGTCAGTTTTCCTGTAAAACAGAACACATTTGACACAGAAGGAGTTGCAACGTGCAAGTCTTAATTTTAAGAGAATCAGAAGAATAATGTATAATCAATGTCAAGACTACACATTAACCCCACACCTGTAGATTGTAGGTCACAGACACATTAGAATACAGACAACTGGTACTACAATCCTAAGCAAAGTTGTGGCCTTCTAAGCCTACTTAAGTCAGTGGGCTCAAAAGGTGCAACTCTACTTAGGACTCCAGCAAAGCAAATGTAGCAAAGCATGGCAGGGGTGCAAGGCCAGGGCAAATGTAGCAAAGCATGGCAGGGGTGCAAGGCCAGGGCAAATGTAGCAAAGCATGGCAGGGGTGCAAGGCCAGGGCAAATGTAGCAAAGCATGGCAGGGGTGCAAGGTTCTGCTCCTAATATTTGAAAGGATGTTAGTGGGAAATGAGTTAGCAAACACAGAAGGTGAGCAACAGATTGAAAAAGCACAAATTGTAGAGGAAAGTGGGAAATAGCTGAAGGTGCTAAAACATGTGAATAAGAACCTTGCAAACAAAAAATTATGTTAAAAATAATTTTAGCGTAAATATTAGCACTTTGCCATAATACATTTCACACTGCTTTTGCAATGGGAAAGTGTCCACGGTATAACTGTCTCCGTTTAGAGACATATCTGCAATCTGTGCCCTCTAATGGTGCCGGATTTTAATTGCCATAAAGCAGCATTGTGTTCAGAGCTGTGTTATGGGGAGAGACTATCCAAGCAGTAGATTTTTAACACACTACCTGCAATCCTAAATACTCTTAACAATGGGTAATTTGTTTTGAAATAACTGGAACTTAATTCTGAGTAACGAGATTCTGATATTGTAGTCCTACTCCTACAAATTTACAACCAGAAATAACTTTTATTCATATACGTCTTATCATCAATGGAACAAATCTATCTTGCTGTACTTTACAGGTAATTTAAGTAAGATTTAAAAGCGTGTTTACAGAACTGAGATGAATGAAACATAAAACAGGGATCCAGAGGCACCTCAAAGACTAACAAAATTTATTCCAGTATAATCTTTCTTGAGTCAGAAAAGCTCACTTCATCAGACACACTGAACTGTACACCCATTCAGTCAGTGATTTATAGTCACAACAGAAAGGCAGAAGATGTTTTGAAGAGAGGCTAGGATAAAACAAGACACAATAAAAAGAGTACTCAATTCACTCGACTGATGGCAGCCAGTATCAACTGTTGCTAGACAGGCAAAGTGGGATTAACATAAAATCTAGAGCAAAATAAGTAGATGCTACAGAAAGTTGCAAATGTACAGCTGTCATCTAAAAGAGGCGGGACATGCAAGGTGTCAGCACCTATAAAGAAAAGAAACCTTAAGTCCCTGAAATGCAATTGAATTATTTTAATTAACTATCCTGTCCTAAGTAGAAGATGCATCCCTCAGACTGTTCATGACAGTTCAGCCATTTTATTTGGAGATCTAACATTTGGAGAAACAAAAATTATGCCCAAGGTATGCTTATATTTTTAAGAGAAAATGTAAATATGTATTTATATAGCTGCACAGCATAAACATCCTCCTAAATATCTACAACACAGCAGCTAGTTGGAAAGAGAAGCAGAGATGACCAGAGAACCAATCCTGGTACGTTAGTAACACAAAGTGTCACAAGGCATTTAAATCATGCAACCTTTGAAAGCAATATACCGTTATGCATATTAGGAATAGGCACTCACTTTGGGCTTATGCAAACTATTTTTAGAGAGAGATGCTAAATGTAGAACCATGTTGCTTAAGTGCCACTCATTACATTCGAATGCATGCCATTTCTGATAGACTAGAAAAGTGCTAAAATATACAAAAGATTCAAATGCTCTGAGCTTAGCAACACAGAGAGAATGTAGAGTTTTAATCAGTAAAATTCAGCTGAAGAAGACAAGTTATGTAGCTATGAAAAGTATAATGATAGAGATTTTTACAAGTTGGGTAGCCGTGTTAGTTGGTCTGTAGCAGAGTCCAGGAGCACCTATAAAATTAACCAAATTTGTGGTAGGGTATGAGCTTTTGTGAGCCACAGCCATATCTGGAGAAGTGAGCTATGGCTCACAAAAGCTCATACCCTACCACAAATTTTCTTAGTCTTATAGGTGCTACTAGAGATTTTTACAGTTTTTACTTTTGAGGGTATTTTTTAACTTACTAACAATATTAGCAAATAATTACACTACCTATAGCAGTGCTTTATATGTGCGTGTGTTTAAGAGCTCACATTTTATTGACCTGGACTTGAGCGGTTTAGTTATTGCACTCAGACAGATATCGATAAGTTTCAGGGTGAAGGCTGAATAAGGTAATTTACTGGGTCCCTTTTAATTTCAGTGAAATACAGGGTGGCAGGGGGAAAGGACTGCACAAAACTTTCATGTAGGTAAAGAGGCAGGAATCCTCCTGTGATTCAGATCCAACCTACTCACTGAGGGACTACAGTCAAACAATCAAATAGGTCTCTGTAGTAGATTCAGACGCCAAAATCACCAATCCCCTTCTCATTCTGCTTCTTCTATGGAATTGCATGCAACTATAGGGCTGAAAATTAGATCTCCTTTTTATAGCTTACAGTGCTGTGATATTTAGGAGTAAACATGCCTTCATTTTAAATTTACTATCTCATCTCATTGAACTTGAGTTTTGAAAACTCGCACCATTTTTAAGCAGCCACTTGATCCCCAGTATTTAAAACAGTGTCCCCCAACAAAACACAACCAGACTTCAGGACCTCTAAATAATAAATAACCTTCAGACCTCTAAAGAACCTTCAGACCACAGGGACTTCTAAATAATAAACATTAGAGTATATTTTTTTTCTTCATGCCTTTTCATATATGCAAAAATAAAGCATGAATATTCATTTTCAGTGTCCCTTGTGTGAGAATGCTTTTTAATCATATGGGGCCTCTTAAACCGACATAGTTTGGTGCCTCATCGTGTTATATTTTGGTTCTGGGGCAAGATCTTGAAAAAACCTCCAGCTGATAATTTCAGACATGTTCTTTTTCCAGTGTGTTATGATTGTGGCATCAGACAGCAAGCTCGACCACTTCAAAAATATTATTATGTCATCAAAAATTGATACACCCTGGTTGCAATTACATTCTGAATTAGAGAAACTATGAATCAGTGAAACTGTGATCTAGGGCCATGTTTCCTGCAGGCTCTGTGGGTAGTACAACTAGAAAAGTAACCTCCACGTCCTATGAAAATGAGCAAGAAAGAGTTGATAAGTACAGAAAAACCTTAACAAAACATGGCATTTTCTTCCAGTTAAACATTTCATCTACATTCGTCACCAGGTTCAGAGATCCAATAGCATTTTATTGAAGCTGCATCAAAAGATGCAACCCACTTTCTTCACTGTTCCAACTTATGCAGAAAAGTACATCAAAGTCCCAAAATAAACCTGGGTAGAAATGCAGCAGTTGCTTTAGCACTGGATACTTGTTTTCTTGTACAGATACTCTCCACCAAAATTTCGTTCCGCTCTTAAACGGCAGGAATCGTGCTGGGGCGAAAACAAAGTTGCCAACTTCAAATTCACCAGGAAATCGGGAAAGGAGGCTAGATTGGAGTCTATATATTTTACCGAAGAACTTTCTGCAAAGTGAGGGATTGAAAAGGACCGTTTACACCAGACCCCGTTTTCCATCCTGGTTGTAAAGAAGCCGCATCCATACTCACCACCACCAGGCCTGCCTTTCACCCGCCCTTCAGCGCCGAGTTCTACAGTTTAGCCGAAGAGTTCGAGAGAGTCCCTCAGCATGTGCCTAGACTCTCTCTTAAAAGGGTTACCCAGGCAGCAGTGGGGCCGTTTAAACGGGCAATGCAAGGAAGGAACTTTCGCCGCTTTCATTCGGAGTTGAGTTAATACCTAGGAGCAGCTTCCATTGTACTGCTTGTAATTCAGGATGATGATTATAATGAAAGCAGCTCACCGCTGCCCACGCTTCAGAGGGTGTGTGTATTATGCGCCGTCAAGTTGTCTCCGACCTATGGCGACCCTATGAATGAAAGACCTCCAAAACGTCCTGTTATTAACAAAATCAAAAAGAGTCCAGTAGCACCTTTAAGACTAACCAACTTTATTGTAGCATAAGCTTTCGAGAATCACAGTTCTCTTCCTCTGATGCATGGAGGGCAAGAAGAAACCAGTCAGATATATAGGTGGAGAGGGGAGGGAGGAGTAGATGTAAACAGTAGCTTCTGATATGGAGATCAGTTTGCTTCTGTTAAGGAAGTCAGTGAGTGATTCCGCATACACTGGATAATGCGCTTCCAATCCTCTTTATAGATCTTTTGGAACGGATTTTTTTGTGTGTGGAACAAAAAATCCACCTCAAACGACTGATAAAGTGCATTGAAAGTGCATTATCCAATGTGTGCGGAATCAGCCACAAACAGGCTTACTCAGATCCTACAAACTGGAGTACACTGCTTCTTTCATTGAGTCAAGCCATCTCGTTTTAGGTCTTCCTCTTTTCCTGCTGCCTTCCACTTTTCCTAGCATTATTGACTTTTCCAGAGAATGTCGTCTTCTCATGATGTGATCAAAGTATGATAGCCTTAGTCTTGTCTTTTTACTTCTAGGGAGAATTCAGGCTTGATTTGATCTGGTATCCTTATTTGTCTTTTTGGCTGTCCATGGTATCTGCAAAACTCTCCTCCAGCACCACATTTCAAATGAATCAATTTTCTTCCTGTCAGCTTTCTTTACTGTCCAACTTTCACATCCATACATGGCAATGGGGAATACCAGAGGATACTGCACAACATTTTTAAAAGAAATGCTTTTTGATCTGCAAGCCCTGTAATCTGAAATGTGTAGCAGAAGAGTGAAATAATAGTTTTGTGAAATGCTTTCTCTACATGCACAGAGGCACTCTTTATTATACCACCCACTTGTTTCATTCCAGGGCTAATCCCCGGGCATCAAAAGTTTCTTAGGTTAAATATCCTTAATGAGACCTGTCTCAAAGTTAACTAATTTATAACTTCTTGTTTTCTAACAAGCCTTCTCTATGCAAACATAGGTAGAACAGGGTGTATATTTATTTATTAATACATTCAAATTATAAACTATAAACATCTTGATTAATATTATATCTTACTCTCTAACATACTGTACCTTTAAGACTCATTCTAGATAATGCCAATAAAATTACAGACGAGTATGTAATTTCTGGGAAATATTATCTGGACTGGTCTAAGTGTTATCTTTTATGTCAGGAATTCTTTGAATCATGTATTCTATTGGTCAATTTGTTTATTTTTAAAATATTTTATCTCATTACAGTTTCTACCTCATGTAAGTGGGAGGCCCACCTGGGCTGCCAGTGAAACACCACTACTTTTTCCATTTTTTCACCATCTCAGGGAGGTGGGGAGGGGAGGGCAAGCCCCAAGGAGCTCTCACTTCTGGCTCCAAGAATCAGACAAGAGCCACTCTTACAGTTATGCCTTCAGAAGGGTGCTTCCTTTCAATTAAAAAAAACAGAAGTTGAGCTATATGGATATCTGACTTCTGCCAGCTGAGGACATACTACATGCATCTGATTAAATGAACTGGTCTATAAAGATTTATGACACAACACAATCCTAAACAGAGTTGCACACTTCTAAACCCATTTACTTCAATGGATTTAGGAGTCATTCTGTTTAGGATTGCCCTGTAACTTTGTTAGTCTTTAAAATGCCATGAGTCTCCTTGTGTTTTTGCTGAGATTAACTGGCATGGCTGCCCTTTTGGATGAATATGGTGCCTCTGACAGGGTTGCTCTCTCCAAGGGTGGGAAGGGACTTCCAATGACTGTGCTCATTCTCAGCTTATGTCTTTCTTGGATGATGTAATTACTACATGAATAACATTCAATAGCTCTTTAATTTGCAGGCCTTTAGGGGTAGGCCACTTCTCATTTTAGAAATGGGAGCTCCAGCATCAGTAAGACAGAGGGGAGAGAATTGGGTGAGCACTAAAGAACAGAGAAGTGTGCCATTTTCTGATAGACCTGATGTAACGGATATCTTACCTATGTCTTTACCAAAGCTCCCACCATCTCAAAAGAAAGACTCCTCTTTACTCCTGGATAACTTTCAGCAATCACTAAGACCTGTCAAACAGATACTGCTCTTTGAACAAGTTCTGCTTATCAGTACATTATTTATAGGGTCCTTCTTGCTTTGCTTTTTCTCATCAAAGTACAGACACCTTCTAGAGTTTATTTATTTCCTTTATTGAAATTACACTCTAGTTTTTTAATGAAGCAAAATATCAAAAAAATATAATCAGTAAAATAAATCCTACCAAAATAGAACACAAAAAATTAATAAGAGTTAGGTTCGCTAACATTTCCTAATTAACTCTAAGTTTAAAACAAAGTTTCTATGAAATGCATTAAGATTCCCATAGCATACAAATACAAAGGTAAGATTCTCACCTAGATTCTCATGAGATTTCTTCCAATCAGAACTCTAACGTACTACCTAAATTTGAATGTTTTATAGGTTATCTTATGCAAATATCTAAGATCATTTTCATGTGATAGTATAGATAAGCTATGATTGGTTTGATGCTTAATTAAATATCCATATTTTCTATTGTATAACTTTCTAATTAGCCCAAAAGTGACATTATATCCAACTTGCAAAACAAAATTATAAATCTGTGAGAAGTGACAGAAAGAGAAGTTGGTAGGTCACCATTGGTCCATTCTGTGATTGGAGAACATTAATCTAGATAGAGTCCACAATTTTTAATTGGCTGTCAAAGATGAAAGCAACACCTGTTGTAGTTAACATTCTGAAAAAAACTCAAGACAGTTCATGCAAAGTGCAGAACATTTAGAATACATGTATATTGCTGTGTATTGCTTAGCGCAATGTGCATTTTAATCTATATTACTGCAACACTGCTTCAGTTTTTCTAAGAGCCAAGCATTCTTTTTTGTCAATCAGCACAACCCCTTTAAAGATGATCTTGGGAATCTACATGCCTTACAAAATAACACTGTGCCTACTGTACAAACTGTAACTTCTACAACAGTATTTTTCCTGTTTCCAGTAATCGCTTTTGTGTTTTCAGTAAATAGAAAATACTACCTGAGTATATATGGATTGACCATTATTACCGTTCATTTGAAAGAATTATGGTCTGGCAAATATACAAGCTTTGCAAATCATAGCAACAGAGAGGACAGCATGGCAACAACAGCTGCAGCAATGAAAAGAAAAGGCAGATGGGTATAGAGGGGGAAATTAAGGGAATGGAGAGGTTGTTAGCGAGGAAGCGGTGCAAGAATTAATGCCAGCAACATGATTTACAGTAAGTAACAAACTCTTCCATTTATCTCTTTTAAGTTAAATAATCACTATGTTGGAATAAGTATGGCTGTGCGGGGGCTAGATTCTTAAGGTAAATACAAGTTCTGTCTACATTTAAGGAATTAGTATTTTGAACACTGCAATCAATTAAGCAAGAATTTTCCTACAGTGTACTGTGCCATCTTTTCTCTGGTTATACTGCAGAGGTAATATTGCAGCATTGTCCAGGGGTCACATTAACCTGGCAATAGTGCTGGACATCTTGAACTGGCCCTGCAGTGGGGTTATCATCCCCTCCTTTGCCAGTTTTAACTTTTAAGATAAATTTTCATTTCATACATGAAATGTTTGAATGGGATGGACTGGTCTGTTGCCCTCCTTCATTTTAGAATATGCCCTTTTGAAATACAACAGGAACCATGTGATTGTGGGTAAGCAGGAAAATAGCTTCGACTAGGCAACAGAGAGTACAATGAGTTCTGGCTTCAGGCGATGAGGGCAATATCCAGTCTATAAGATGCGCAGTTTGCCCTAGTAACTTAACATTTGTAATCTTTTGAGTGGTCAAAAGCATGGGAGAAATATGCTGCCAAGTGACCAAATCAGTTTTCAGATCTTTCCAGTGCAGAAGATAGTTCTGGTCAGTTGTGTGCTTGATGATGCCATCCTAAACAGAATTATACCCTTCTAAGTCCATTGACTTCAGTGGATTTAGGAGGGTGTAACTCTGTTTAAAGTGGCAGTATAAGAATCTCCATATTAGCACTAGGGTGCAATAAGCATCTCTGCCAACGAGGCTTCTGAGGAGAAAGAGAAGCAAATACATTCTAATCCTCCCATAAGGACCAGAATATTTCTGTCTTGGTGTTATTTCCATATCACACTCCTGTGGTTTTCATCACAGCTTGTGCTATTCAAATATTTCACTTCTAGAAGCCAAGCCAAGGAATTGTTGTCTATTTAATCTTGTTAGAAGGCAAGCTACATACTTTCTCATATGTTCCTGTAAAACCTTAAGAGATGCCATTCTTCCAATATGTGGAAAGCTTAATTCAGATGCTCCCCATGTTTACTGGCAGTCTCACTAAATTTAACCACTCTCTGGCACTTTCACAAAAACTGAATGACTCAGCATAAATCTGTCTGTTTCCTTTTTATAGGCCAAATATGGGGCCATTTGATACATTCTTCTTTTGCTAGCCTAATCCATGTACTTGTAGTGGGAGAAACAAAAATTGCTCTTCAAACATGATCATCTACATTAATTTTCTCCCTTAATTTAAGGGAGCACACGCTACACAGTCTGCTGTGTAAACAGTTTACTGCAACTGATTTGAAGCTAATAGCTTGTAATGGAGGGATTATGCACAGACAACCTGGCAAAATTTAGATTTGTAAAAGCTTCTCCCTCTGCAGTGTAGGAGGCCAGTTAGATTGGTCTATCCTTGGAGGCTGATAGGTACTGAAGGTGTCATGACAGTCCTGGGGGATTCCCATCTAACATAGCTGGCATTCCTGTCAAAATACAGACTGAGCCCTAAAATAGGAAGCTGGCCTGGACAGCTGATGCTATTACTCCTAGACACCTTCTCCCAACAGTTGAGTGTGGGAGAGAGAAAATGGTTTCTTGAAAAATTGCATACGTCTCAGCTATCTGGAAGGAGGCAGTTCCAAGACTTTTTAAAAAGCCCACCCTAAACTTTCATTTCCCCTTAACTTTTGGCTGGTTATTAAACTCTACTATTGATGTAATGATATAACAACAATAAATAATAACATTTAATTTATGTATCATCTTTCAGGCCAACAACACCCCCTCAGAGTGATTTACAAAGTATGTTATTATTATTTCCACAACAATCACCCTGTGAGGTGGGTGGAGCTGAGAGAGCTCTGGAACAGCTATGACTGACCCAAGGTCACCCTGCTTGCTTCAAGTCCAGGAGTGGGGAATCAAACCCAGTTCTCCAGATTAGAGTCCTGCCACTCTTAACCACTACACCAAACTGGCTCCCCTCCTGCCTGTGAGCATGCTTCTTTTGGCATCCATCCAGATGCCACTGGTTCTCTCTGTTCTGGGCAACTTCCCAGGAAGTCCCAAGAAAGTGGGGGCTCTTGCCCTGATTGGTCTGCCAGCATGATCCACACTGAAGGGCACACTCTTCCACCAGTCTGCTTCCTGCTTGTGAAATTTCCACAGGTATATGGTTGTCCCTTGTTGGAATCAGATTCAGAATGTTAAACTTCGAACTTTGCTGATTTAGCAAAGCGATTCCTGTATTTTTAACTGGATACTATGCATATAACTGGGAAGGTAGGAAAGCTGTAACCAAGGTGAATCAATTATTTTCCTCTTGCTTTCCTAATTTTATTTTTTACAGTATCAGTCAAAATATGCTCTTCTCTTTTAGTTTGCTGTTAGAAAGAGGTCTCTGGTCCTAACGGTCAAAAAGTTAAATCTTTGTTAGCTCACAAAACTGAGTAGGGATCTGTTTGGTCAGAGGAACAGCATGCAAGGCGCAGGAGGTCTGGGGCTGCTGAATCTATAGGTGGAAGAGGAGCTGGATTATACAAGGCCTGTCCAACCTTCTTCCATTCACCGCGCTAGGAAGTGACGCCGTCCCAGAATTCTAGCCAAAGACTCAAAATTGGAGTTGTTTTGGTTTGGGGTGGAGTGGAGTGGGGGGCTCGGCGGCTGAGGCGACCTTGCTTGTGGTGCGGACTTAGTGAAGCACAGCTGACGTGCAGCGCCTTGGGAGATTAAAGGTAAACCGTGGGTGAAACAGAACCTTCGGAACTGGGACTGGACGCTCGATTCATTTCCGTGTCGTTTGCTTCCTAGATTGACTGGCCGATCTATTCCTTTCTGCTGCCCCAACCCTCGACCCACTCGGAACTTCGCCAAAGTTAGAAGACAAAGCGATGCGGGGGCGGGGGAGGTCTGCGTGCATGTGTAGAACGGGAGCGAAAGACTGCCGGTGGCAGGCGGGCGGCGCGGTTTCGCCTTTTGCAAAGTGACAGCAGCAGCAGCAGCAGATTGCGTGCTCAGGGGTCAGAGTCCAGTTTTCTGCGCCAGGGTTCAGCAGCAAGACCGCAACGGGAGCTTGTGATTTGCTGCTGTTGCTTCTGCTCTGGAACTGCCTGCAAGCCCGCCTTTGCGCTACGAGGGCACTCTGCGATTTATCTCTGGTCAACGGCCTGGCGCGCAAAACAGAAGATTCTTACTTCCCTGACCCTGCTGTGTACATAGAGTTTTTACTGGTCGTTTGCTGCAGACATTGCAGCCTTAGCTGGGCCCCAGCTGTTGGGGGTGGGGGGTGGGGAGAGTCGTGGCTCTTCTAAATTCGGCAGAGCTCCTAGGAAGGGAAGAGAAAGATCCAGGCCTGGTAACAAATAGTGAAGCAGTCGCTTCAGTTTGCAAAGACCAGGCATGCCCTTTGGGGTTTAAACCGGCGTCCCCCAAGCCTCGCCGCCTAGGAAAAAATGTTTAGGACAAAAGCTTGTTTATGGCTTACGACAGATGTTCCATACCAAATATTTCTTCATCTTCTAACCGAAAAGGACGGGTTCTTTGGCAGTTTATCGATAAAGATGTCCAAACACCCACGGACATATGTGATTGTGCCTTACATAATACCCGTAAATCTGCTAATAAGCCTGGGTGAATATTTATTTTTGATTTATAAAGCCATGTAGGCTGCGCGTTACAGATTTCCCCCCTCATTTTCTGTTGCTGTTTGTTTTGAAAGTCCGAGAATATAGAAAACCCTATCTCAGTACGAAGGCTGTTTATGCATGCTCTGCAAAAATAAAAAAGAAACCCCAATCCACCGAAGGGAAAGTACTAAAAGAACAAACAAAAAGTTACCGCTGCACAAGCTGGGAACAAATTGTTCAGACCTTTTACACACGTGACCGTTTACACCCCTAATTCCCATGAATTTCGGTGCGGCTTTTAAGTAAGACTGCAAGTAGGCAAGACTAGTCAAGGTTAAGTTGAGCCTCCTTGTGAAAGAAAAATCTGATAAACATCCTTACTCAGGGTTTGCATACGCTTTGCAGACCTGTGTAAACACCAAGCCACCTATAGCCTCTCTAGCTGAAAATGGCAAAATTGTGTGTGAGTGTGCCTAGAAACTAACACCGATTTTGCTTTATGGTAAATTCAGTATCTGCAGGAGTTGGAATTTGACCAGAAGTTTCACTTTGGTGGGGTTGTGGCTTGTAAACTGCACTCGAGTTTCAGAAAGAAGGGCCCACTATAAATAATGAAAATAAAATAAAGATTCATGCACAGATGGCGTTTTATCTTTTTACCCTGTGCAGTTATTTTATAGGAATACATTAAACAGTCAGAGGTTTGTTCAAAATTTTTCTCGGAACTGATAAAAAGTACATTTTGACAAAGACTAACTAGATAATGTTCTTCATGTTGAGCTGTAAATTCTTACAGTGCAACCCTGAACAGAGTTACTCCAGCTTAAGCCCATAGACTGGGGTAACTCTGTTTAGGATTGCACTGTTCGTTGCCCAGAAGTATAGGATCCTATTTGGAGTCTTACCAAATGGCTTGGAATAAAAACAATAACGAGAGGCAGGGTGTACATTGAAGGATGTGCTTGCAGTTCCAAAAAATGAATGGAAGGGAGGGGGGGGGGAAGACTGAGCAAAAATTTGGTATGACTATAAAAGTCCTAGCTATAAGACAATGGAGAGAAAAGTTCTCTAGGAAAATCTGCAGAGGAGTTTGAAAATAGGATTATTGAACCCTGAAAGCAATTATGTAGATTAAAAGCTTGGGGTTTCTCCCTATCAGATACAGCATAACTTCCAGGATAGATCTTAATTTGTTGGGAAGGGGAAGGAATTGTAATATAGTAACACCCCTTTATATTTTGGTTTCGGTTTTTGTTTGCCTAAATAAGTGAAAACAAAGGCCACAGTATAAAGGAACATACATGTATTCAGTAGCAGTTGCTGTCCAGCAGTAGAGTTGTCCTGAGCCTAAGTGTCATGGCCCAATCTGGAACTGATGAGTCTGAGGGCTCCTCCAGAGGAGAGGAGCCTCGCGTAACCAGCCAGGACTCCTCAGGAGAAGAGGAACCCTGTATAGCCAGCCATAGCCCTGGCCAGCAGCTGAGGCAGAGGCCCCAGTGCCCTCCACACCCAATACCACAGGGGAAGCCCAGCCAGGGACATCCAACACCACAGGGGAACCCAGCCAGAGGCTCCCCCCCCCAGGTTCATCCACACCCAAAGAGCGCTGCAGACAGAAACAGAGGCTAGAGCTGCAGGAGAGATGGTGCAGAGCTTGCCTTCTGAGCCGACACCAGCTGCTGGAGTCAAGGATGAGTTGCATCAGGAGTGAACCCCAGCAGCTGGCTGCAAACCATGTCTGGCTATAAAAGCCAGTCCGGAGGAACTGCCAGGCATGAAAGCGAAGTGTTACCTATCTGCAACCACTCTGTGTCTCGTGTCCCGTGCCCACTCCTAGACCTGACACTATCGGTAACTGACCTTGGACTGGACTTGACCTGGATTTTGCATTCTGGACACACCCCTGGCGTTTTACCTTGTGCTCTGATTACAGATTGGATTTAGCTTTTGAATCTTGAACTCCTCTTTGGCTTCGTGTTGGTGCTTAGACTTTGACCATTCTGCTTGGGCTGGCCCAGCCCATGACACTAAGAGTCACTTTGCATATTACATCATTCGCTGGTATACTTCACCAACCTGCATTGTACACATACAATGTAAAGTATGAAATTTGTGCTATCACATATTGGCTAAATTGCAGCTTTGGCCTGGGTGAGGTGCTGGCAGAGCATGTACTTTGCATGCAGAAGGTCCCAGGTTCTATCTCTGATAGCTTAGTAGATGATGTGAACATCTGCCAGGCAGAATAGACAGTGCTGACCTTGACTCAATGTAAAGTGGGTTCATGTGAACTGCTTGATACCTGGTTCTAACTTCATCTCAGCCACAAGGTCTCTAGTTGTTTGTTGGCACACCACTAGCCTAGCTCCCCATCTGCAATGTGCTGATAACATTGATTTTATTTGTTTTACACAGAGCCTATGTAAATAAGGGATTTATTTATGTATTTATTTTATTCACGTTATTTATAGTCACTTAAGGCAGATTACAAGTTTAACTCAATACGATCAACTACTAAGGCATTTAATAAACAATGCCATAGGGCATGCAAATAAAAATGTGCAAAAATTTGAAAACAAGCAGAAATCCAATCTTGAGCTGAAACATTGCTGAAACTGGGCATAAGTAATTAAACATGATGTATTAACACAGTGCATAAACCACCCAACAGGAACATACTTACAGCAACAGACAATATACAGGAGTATAATATATAGTCCCTATCTCTTTACCTGTGCATCTCTTTGAACTATTTCCTTATAGTACAGCCTTCCTACCCATGTGAAAAAGTCCTTCTGAATAATTCAGTTTTGCACAGTCTGTGAAAAGCCAGAAGAGTGGGAGCCCTCCTAATCTCATCAGGCAGGCCGTGCCATAAGACGAGGGCCACAGCAGAGAATGCATGTGTGCAGGCAGTTGTTGATTTTGCCCATTTGCAGGGTGGCATCTGCAGAAGGCCCTGTTCAGATGAGCAAAGCCTTGAATGGACCCTGGTAACTGATGAAGTAACTGCAGAATGGAAGTAATACGCAAGTTCTGCCTAGCTCCCGGTAATAATTGAGCTGCCGCATTCTGTACTAACTGGAATCTCCGAGTTGACTTTGATGGGAGACCTATGTAGAGTGCATTACAGTAGTCTAGTCTCGATGCCTATCCTGGCTGCTAAAATCATGTAAAGACCACATAAATGAGTCCTTGATGTCTATTATAAATCAGTCACTAACTCATGGCACCTTCCCCTTGACATTCAGAGAGGTGGTTATTCGCCCACTACTTTAAAAAAAAACATTCCTAGACAAAATATGTAGCCAGTTATTGCCTAGTCTCTAATCTGCACTTTCTGGGCAAAGTGACTGAGAGAGCACAGTAGCTGACCAATTCCAGGTCTTCTTGGATAACTCTGGTGCTCTGAACTCTTTTTTAGTCTGGTTTCAGGCTGGGCTGCAGGATGAAGACAGCTTTAGCGGATGATCTCTGAATGTAGACCTCCATCTGAATGTCAATCCTCTTGGATCTATCTGCAGCCTTCGATACAGTAGGCCATGCCATCCTATTAAGGTGCTTCAAGGCAGAAGTAGGTCTCAGGGGATGTGCCTTGGACTGATTTAGATTGTTCCTCATGGAATGGACTCAAAGGGTTTGCTGCTGGAGACCAGCTGTCTTCACTCTAAGAATTATCTTGTGGGGTTCCACAGGGCACAACCTTATTCACCATGCTATTTAACCCATATGTAAAGCCTTTAGGAGAAATCATTTGTAGCTATAGAGCTGGATGTCATCTATCTGTGGATGACAACCAGCTCTATATCTCACTATTGAAATCCCCTAGTGATGCAGTAGAGGTTCTGAGTTGCTGCCTGACAGTGGTGGTCAAATGGCTGACAGCGAACAAATTGACAGAACCCAGACATGACGGAAGTGATACTGGTTGTGAAGGCAGATATTGAAGGACATTGTGCTTCCTCACTTTCAATGGGGTTCAATTGACTTTTGAGACTTGGTTAAGAGCCTACGGGTTATTTTGGATCCAGTACTGCTGCTAAAAAAGCAAGTTAACGCTGCTGCAAAAAGGCTTTCTTCCAATTCAGCCTAGCCTGGAAGATGGCCCCCTACCTTGATTTTAGCAGCCAGGATAGGCAAGGATCCAGTGTACAAGTTCTGGTTGCCATGATTGTGCATCTCTGTAGTCACTCTGGAACTTCCATTTCTCCACCTTCCCAAGCAGCCATTTCCTCCAGGGGAACCTGATCTCTGGAGGATCTGGAGATCAGTTGTAATCCCAGGAGAACTCCAAGCCCCATCTTGAGGTTAGTAACCCTCCACACGGCAATATGAGACTGTGCAGTAGGGTTGCCAACTGGCCAGGGGGGACACTCCCCTCCCCAAAGGCCTAGTCTGTCTCTTGTGTCTTTTGCAGAAGTTTTATAAGAAGAAATCAGCAGGTGCAGCTTTTCATATCATGGCACCAAACATGATGTAGCTTGTTACGTAACTAGATACTAAACTGTTGTTACAGACACAGTGACAGGATCCAGTTCAAAAATCTGGCAACCCTATCATACAGTGGCTGTTACAGAGCAAATGTGGGCCTGGACCCACCCTACAGCAGGTGCTTCAGGGGCAGTCATCTATCTTGGATGGCTGTAGGGTTGGTAAAGAGTTTTCAGGGGGGCAGGATGAAAGAGCTGAGTGAATGTTTCAAACACTCAGAGGCAAGGTTAGTTCTGTCACAGGTTTGAGTGGAAGTTTTTTCTGTTTTGCCCCCACTTGTGTTGTATACTGGGGGTTGGCTTGTTATGGCTTGGGTTTTCCATGATCCATAAGTTAATGGAAGAGACTGCAGGCTGATAAAAGGCAAAGAGGGAGTGAGACATAAACTTGTGTCCTGCCCTAGACTGATATCCAAAAATTCTGGGGCAGGCAGCACGATATGCGTAAGGATTTTCCAGAATAACACCAATACTTAGAGTTGCCCACTCTGGGTTGGAAAATTCTTGGAGATTTGGGGGTGAAGTTTGGGGAGGGGAGGGAGTTCAACAGGGATTTGATGCCATAGAGTTCACCTTCCAAAGCTGACATCTTCTGCAGAGGAACTGATCTCAGTAGTCTGGAGATCAGTTGTAATTCTCCATGCCCCACCTGAAGGTTGGAAGCCCTACCAGCACCTCTTGAAATGGAGACACCTCTTACTGTATTGTATGACAGGTTGCATTGAACCTGGAGTGAGGATCCATGTGATGGGATTTCAGATAGTGAAGGGTGCTCAGTGTTCTGTATTTTATAAGACTGTTGGCCATTTGAATGGCATTTTCTCTGATACTCAGACAATGTTAATTTTCTGCCTATGAAACTGTCATAATTTACTTTAACCTGTGCAAATTGCCAGGCCTCATACATCTGGCCTTTTGGTGAGGCCCTCAGGTTGGAGGGTGCAGTTTCCAGACAGGTTTAGGTCTCAGCGTGCTTCTTGCTCGCTTGCTTGCTTTCGTCAGGTTTAGCAACTAGTCTGGGAGAATGACATTTGCTGAGAAATGCATTACAGAGCTGAGGAAACGCCCCCTTCACCACCCAGCAGTCAGATACAGTCACAGTTACTGTATTTCAGAGACGTTTATGAGGACTTACAGTGTCATGTATTTTCAGTTTTATTTCTGGTTCCACATGCATGGAGATTAGGAATAGCAGTTTTAAGTGGGAAAGAAATGATAATTTGAGGCAACCAGGTAGCAGGGGATATATATGCTTATCAGATATGCATTTAAAAACTTGTAAGTATGTATATTGACTTAACCTCTGTATTAGAAAATTTTAAAATTACAGCTGATGATGGTTTTGTATGCTTTAACACTGATTAGTAAAATGAAGTCGACAGGTCCATTTTATAAGCGGAGTGAATTCAGAGGAACTAAAGATCAACCTTTTATCGATTTCAGTTCTATAAATAACTTGCTCAGTATTGTATCCTTGCACCAGTGCAGAGGTTTGAAGATCAGGGTCGCCTCATCAGTGCTTGTTGCCTTCAGATCATCCCACTTAAAAGGCACTGTGATTAAATAGGTTCATCTGTATTCAGAGGCTATATTTTAGTGATAGTTTTACAATGGAAAGGTTGTTATTCTGTAACAAGAAACTTCTGCCACACCCTTTGCTTATGATCTTGGGTCATTCACATGTCACCGTGTTGAAGTTTTTTTATATATATAAGAGGTTTTAATTACATGTTTTAGATTTTTAATGTGTCTGTTTCAAGTTAATATTAAGCCATGTTACTGGAAATCGTTGTACAGAACTATAGGAAGGGTTAAATGAGTAGCTTTGCAGTCACGATGGAGACCCCTTGATAGCCCTGTACATACAACCCCTCTGCATGCTGACTTAACAGCAGGCCTGAATGATGGACAGCAGGCATGAACATAGTTGGCTCTGCCTGTGTGACTGCCTGGTGGGTGTATCAAGATATGATAGAGATACAGGCTTCCTTACACAGAGACATTTTTTTCACCTTTGCTTCCAAACAGGAATGCTCTTTTTTGGAGCACGCACAGAACACTTGTCTACATTCCAGGTTTCCCCCATCCTCAGCATGCTGTTTCTTAAACATTCTTTACTACAATCTTTGCAGAAAGAATGCAGTCTGGGCAGAAGGGAGTGCATTGCTGAAGGCCCTGCCCATATTGTTGCCATTTTCCTTCTGTCATGGCCCCTGCCACACCACCAGATGGCTTTTGATTTTTTAAAAGCCCTCAAAAAGCCTTGTGGTGACACAAGAGGAAACAAATGCAAGGAACTATGGCAGCTGATGGAAGGAAGTGTATAGAAAACTCCAAGGTAGATGCTCGTTGCCATTGCAAATGTGTTTGGATTCAAAGTGGCAATGAATGCAAAATGGAGAATTCTCACCTTTTGACTGCAGCCACAGTTAATCTAGATAGCTGAACAGTATACATGAAGAAGCTTCTATGTTAATTTTGAAATCAATCTTGCTCATGTTGCTAAAATGGTTTTTTATGTAGGAATGATATGTTTTTTCTTCATAAGCAATTGTTTCTTTTAAAAGCAAGTAATGAAATCTTGTTATTTTCCCATACCTATTATCCACGTACCAGAGAATCATGCCAAAAATGGTATCTCCTTCTACTGGAACTTCATAATAAACTTAAGTAGATATTGCATACTCAGAGGTTCGGTTTAAAGAAAAGCTCTGAGTAGTGGCAGTGGAAAGAGAAGCACAGATAGGTAGTAGGTAAGAAGCAGTGAGGTGCCCTACCTGGATCCACAACCTGGGCAAAACAGTCAGTAGCTGAGAGAAATGTTCTGTGGGCATGTTTCACCATATGTGGTGACTGTAGCATTAGGATAAGGTTGCTTCACTGCAGTAAATAAAAAGATCAGCTGCTAGCCAATATAGGAAGGAACACAGGACAGAGGTCAAATTCCATCACCTTCCCTCATTGCTTACTTGCTGCTACTAGCATACTTAACTATTTGTGGCTCAGAGCTCCAGACAACCATCTTGCCTGTCCCTGGAGAACAAGGCTTTTAACAGCAAGAAACACATAGGTGGAGCAGGTACATTTTTACTTGAAGAGAGGAGGAGATCTGAGATGTTTGGGGGTACTGTTCTTCCCATGATTCCTGGAGGCAGGAAGTAGGTTGCTTTTTTCCATCTCCACCATCTTCTGAGCACAGGGATTCTAGGAAGCCCCATGATTCTATTTTCTCCTCGAGCTCTCATCTTACTTTCTTTTTCTTCATGTGTGTCTCTTTCTGTTTCTAAGTTACTCACAAAAAAGTGTCTTTCCTCTTTGCTTTTTTCTTGGCTCTACCCTTACCAGCTGCTCCTTCAATGTCCTCCACTGCCTCATCAGCTGAAGACTTGGATGCAACAGCGTCCTCATCCAGAGCAAGTCATTCCCTGGCAGAGGAGCCAGAAGATGACTCTGGCACAAGCATCCAACCACCATACCTTCTGTCCTTTGTTAAGAAAATTGTTCATCTAATATCAGATTTGAGTAATCGTTTGTCAGAGGTAAAAAGATCTCAAAATCTCTTCTTAGCAGGTGAAATGTATAGCGCTAGCATATTCCTCTCAAGGTCTACAAGCACTGAAGGACATTATTGCACTTCAGTCAGGAGTGCAGATACCTCAGGTGCTTTCAACATGAATGCCTCTGTTGTTGACATCTGCAGAGTGGCTTGTTGAGAATCAATGTCCATGATTGCTAGCCATTACAAAATGGACTCCATTGCCTCAACTGATGAAGCATTTGGATAGTGGCAGGTCCTACAACAGGTTGTGGAACCTTAGAAGGCAAGGTTGGCTGGTGGTTCTCCCTCCTGTACTGGATGCACTGCTTGGAAGGATCCCAAACTTCTCAGAGTGTCGCCTTGTCTTTAGATGAAAATGGAACATCACACTTATTGTGAATGCTTCTTTTACTTGAAGTATAGGAGGACACTCTGTTCCCACCCTGCTGTAGGGTGGCCATCCTTTGGGTGAGATAACTATGAATTGTCCATGACAGGCGGGACATTTGCAAGGTCAACCTTGATGCTGACTTTCTTTGTTCCTTTCACAACAGTTTACTTTTGTCTGTTCTGTGGTCCTTGGTATATAATCCAGCTTTAGCTTGTTCCCATGTTTGTCAGTTGAATAATATTTTTTCTGGGTTAAAGGCCAGGGGTTCTGGTCTCTGAGAGACACACTCAACAGTAAATGGCTGAGCTGTGGAAGTCTCCAAACTGAGGGAGGAGGGGCATTCCCTCCTGACTGGAAACAGATAAGAGCAACCTACTTTATGCCTGCAAATGTCATGGAAAGGAGAGCACCCCCAAATGTCTCAGAGTGTTCTCCACTACTTCAAGCAAAAGGAACCTTCACAGCAGTCCAGTGCTCTGTTCTTCTCCCAATCCCCAGTTGTCTTCCTCTTTTATACTCTTTCAGATACTAGATAACGCTGTCCAGGAACAGTTGCCTAAGGAAATCCTGACACATGGCTGACACAATGCTTGAAAGCAGAAACCAATGAGGTTTGGTGCTGTGGAGAATATGTTTTGTACAAATTTTATACGAATTTGATGCCCTTAAATCATATCCCAGATTTGCTGCATCAGTCTGTCTGCTTCATAATAGTCTCACTGTGTCTGTTGAACTAGAGCTGTAAGGATTTCACTGGAAAAGATAGTGTTGGACCAGCAGGTAGTTGTATGAGGGGAGGGACAGATTTGGCCTGGGGGCACTGGTTGCATGGTACTGCTTTATGGTTACACAGATAACCAAATAGCTGCTACTGTGTATTTGGTCACGTATCCAAGAATGGAAAGACCTCATTCAGCAGCCCTAATCTTTCTGGGGCAGTTGATTCATTTTCTGATCACTTCTACCTCAAACTTACCTTAAGTAAAGCAGTCAAACTGAAGTGAGTTGAAAGTGCCAAAACCAAGATCAAGATAACGTCTTTTGTGCACAGGCTAACAGCAGTGTTGTCAAGAATGTTGAAAGTCTAATAGTCTTCTGAATCACCATGAAATTTAGTAACATCTCAGAACCTAGAACAGACCAGAAATGGGTTCAGTCCTGTCTTAAAGAAGGGAAAGGGGTTTGGTCTTTGTAGTCTAGGGATCTGCAACTTTTTATAATTAAAGAGCCAAATTATGTCAACATACAGAGAAGAGATCAACAAAGAGCCAGTATAAGAAAGTCCATTTGCATAACTAAAAACATACGACTGAACATTACAGATAATTAACATCAGTAATGGTTCTGCAGTCTAAAAATTGGTTGTTCTGAGTACTTTATTAGGAAGTGTCTCACATGCACAAGATGTCACAGTAAGTAATACGTAAATACAAGGCAGGAGTACTGCTTGGAATTTAGTGCACTGGCTTAAATACATGGTTGGACTTGGATTACTGCCAGCTGTTCCCCTCTACAATTTTTCTTTCTGTAATGCAAAACTACACGTTACATATTCTAATGAGTCACCCCTGGATTCCCCAAACCCATCTTGCTTTTCCTGCAGCCACACAGCAGCTGCAAGGAATGGCATTTTAATGATCTGCAGGGGCCCAGTTTAGGTCAGGACAACAGCATGGGTGAAGGAGATCCTCCCAAGCCATTTTCTTGAGCTGAAATGGCCCCATAGGGAAGTTATTTTCCCAGTTTGGACCTGCACATGCAATATATGACAATTCCCCCACAGATTAATTCTCATTTGGAAAAGGGTCTGAGGGTGGAAGTCAAGAGCCTCTCCTCCCACCATACCATAGTCCCAAGCCCTCCAGGTTTTTAAAATGCCATTCCCTGCAGCTTCTATATTAATACATAAAGTGTAGTCTGGCCATTAGAAGCCCTTTAGTTCCAAGAAAATCTTTCTGCCATTCTCCCTCTGAGGCAGAGGACATCTTGGGTGATTCCCACCATCCAATCGGTAAGGCAGGAAGTTGATTTTTCTTCCTCTTCCTTTGATATATGTGGGACCACCCTCTCTCTCCTCAGTTCTGTTCCTGCCTTCAGGGAGAGCAGTTCTTCAATAGGCTAGCTCTGCTGCCTTTTCTTTCTTACTGTTCCTACTGGTTAGCTTCTTGCTTCTACCTCAGGACTCTTTGATTTCTAGACATCTCCTTCTCTAGTTCCTTTTCCTTTCTTCCCCCCTTGCTAGGGAGTTTTAGAGAAGGGGTCCTGTGGCCTCACAAGAGTCATTGGACTCGGAGGACAGTTTCCTGGAGAAGGCAATGGGCTGTTCTCAAGGAGCCATCCTTCCGGCAGCGGGAACAAGACCAGCTGGCCCCAGCATGCCTCTCTGGCTTGCAAGGCTCCCTGGCAAGGAACTGACGTCAGTGGAGACTCAGCCTTCCAAATGGCCCCATCTGTCTCAGAGGGAACCCGTGAGAGCCGTGCACCACAGTCAACCGACTGAGAGCAGTGCCATCCAGAGAAGCTCTTTTTCGGCTGGAAGAAAAGACACTATCCTACCAAGTATCACTCCGTGACCAACTAACTAAACTAAATAACGTAGCTAAACTACAATGTAAAAAAATGAAAAACAAACATTATTAAACTTCTTCACATTACTCTACATGCAGCAGTTAGCTATCCAAGCTCCAATTACTGGTGAACAATATGTTCTTCCCAACCGAAGAAGGGAAGAACACACAATTCTCCCAGCAACACTTGCTTCCAGAGTAAACAGAATTATTTATATTGCACGCAGGCAAAGACAATTTAGTGTAGTATCAAAGAAGGCGTGAACAATTCAAAAAAGACCACTAAGGGTCTAGCAATAGTATAAATACTTCAAGACTTGCAATAAACATACAGAGGTACAAAAATTACCCCACCACACAACAATTTGTGACAATAATATTTCAAGGACAATTTATGTAACTGCTGACGGGTTTGCCAGCAAGAGGTTCCCGTTTCCGGATGTCCCTTCCTCAAAGCAGTTACAAAGACCACAATTCAAACAGATGTATAATCTCAATAAATAAAGCAGCAAGTCAGAAAATCACAGCCTCTAAAGTGCATAATAGTGGCTCGCTCAATGGCGTAAGCCAAATCAAAGTAATGGTCCTGCAGCATCCATAGCAAGAAGAGCCACCCCCATGGCTGGAAACAGTCACATCTTAAGGCAAATCCAGCCAATCAGGGTATACTTCACTTAACAATTACTACCCTGAGAAACTTGTGAGAGGAGATAAGGCATATTAACACACAAGTTCTGCCAAATTCACACAGGTGCAGGCAGTTTGCCTGCTGAAACCCCTCTCAAGCCTGTAAAGCAGACTTTACTCACCAGAGAGCTCTTAAAGCTAACTTGTGACAATATATTTTCTCAGGCTTAAGTTCCTTTCCGGACAGGCACCCGCACCCGGTGGTCTCTGACTGGGTGGAAATTGAGAGGAAATCCCTCCATTGCAGAGGCTACCCATCGGAGATCATAGATACCCTACTCGCTTCCAGAAAAAAGTCTACTGTAAAAATATACAACACAACCTGGAAAGCCTTCACCAGATGGTGCAGACGCATGAAGGTCTTGAAGCCTTTCACGGAAAATATCCTGGGCTTCTTACAAGAAGGTCTGAACAGAGGCCTGAAGCCAGTGACGTTAAAAAAACAGGCAGCAGCCATCAGTACAGTTCTCCCGCTGATGGAGAAGGTACCTCTTGCATCTCATCCACATGTTCGGAGATTCCTCAGGGGTGCAACCTTACTGAACCCACCAATGGTGCACCGTTTTCCAACCTGGCGCTTTCATGTGGTGTTGTCGGCTCTTACCAGAGCCCCTTTTGAACTGGTGAGAGACATTTCTTTAAAATGGTTAAAACTGAAGACTATATTTTTAGTGGCCATAACCTCAGCACATCACATCTCGGAGATGAGTGCTCTTTCTATCCGACCAGACTTGCGCATATTTCATAAAGACAAGGTAGTGTTGCGGACAGACCCAACCTTCCTACCTTAAGGCATATTCAAAATTTCATCGCTCTCAAGAAATTAATCTGCCTTCATTTCGCCCAGACCCAAAACACTCAAGAGAACAGGATTGGCACAACTTAAATGTGCAGAGAACTCTTTAGGCATACATAATTTGAACAGAGCCAATACGTAAGACAGACTCTCTTTTCATTAACATTACCGTCCTAAGTTAGGTCAATGTATGTCTTTGGCTGCAATCGCATACAGCGTCAAGTCCTGCATTAGAGAGGCCTACAAGGCCCTAAAGCTTGAAATCCCAACCAGAATTATGGCACACTCAGCCAGGAGTGCAGCGACCAATGCTGCCCTGCGAAGTAATGCTTCCATAGAAGATATATGCAAGGCGGCTACTTGGTCCTCACTATCTACTTTTGTCAGGCACTACCATCTGCACACATACTCATTGGCAGATGCAGCCTTCGGCAGAAGGGTACTCCAGCATATAGTGGAAGACGAAGATCTAATCCCACCCAGAGAACAGTGAATTGCTTTGGGAGCACCCAAGATGTCCTCCTCCTCAAAGGGAGAACAGACCTTTGGACACTTACAGTGAAGGGTCCTTCTCCTCTGAGGTCAGGAGGACCTCTTGCCCTCCCAAGATCTTCGCCCAACAACAGACTTTCAGTGGAGATCCAGTTAATTTTCTATATTCTACTGCATGTTTCAGTCAAACTCATTGTTTTGTCCTTTTTCTGTTTCCTTTCTGCCATACTGAGGTTTCTTTTTGTAGTCATAGGTTGGACACAGGTATAAGGAGAACACTGCTAAAGGGAGTCACCGAAACTGAGGAGAGAGAGGGCGGTCCCACACACATCAAAGGAAGAGGAAGAAAAATCAACTTCCTGCCTCCCCAGTTGGATGGTGGGAATCACCCATGGTGTCCTCCTGACCTCAGAGGAGAAGGACCCTTCACAGTAAGTGTCCAAAAGTCCGATCCCTTTACATAACATTTATTCTAGCCTCCCACTTGCCCCTCCAATATACCTTAACTTAAATATTTCTTTTTAAAATTTGGTCCTGTACTGAGCTACATTTGGTTCTAGAACCATCACTTGATAACCCATGTTGTAGTCAGTGCAGTTTGAAGAGCAAGTTTAAACTTCCAATTAACTCCCTAGTTTAGCAATGCTTTTTATGGTTCAAACTGAATTTCATTGTTCTACCTACTGTCTTTGCCTGGTGGCATCATTAAGCAAGTCCAGTTGAACCTGAGGGCACTGACCCCCAAACCTGTCAACTTCAGCACACAGTGACCCATTTATGCTTGCTAATACCTAGCCAGTGTGCTGTTTGTCTTTTAAAATGCTTATTGTTAGTATAAACCAATATTCAGGTGTATGTTGAAAATGTATTTTAAGGCAAATTTTTTTCCATATGTTTGGAGTCTCAAATCCAAAGTAACATAATATCCCTCCCATTTGCAGTGTTAGGAAATTGGAGAAAGACTCCTTAGGCAGGAGCCAGCACCGGGATGACATAAATGCCTTGAGCCAGTCACTGGTTATTTTGTATCTTTACCTATCTTGCAGGGTGGTTGTGGGATACATGGGAAAACTCTCTGGATTCTTTGGAGTAAGAAGGGTGGATACAAATGCAATAACACCAGACTGGAGGTGTGGGTAATTTCTGTGACTTTTAGTACCCAGTGAGGAAGAAAGAAGAAAAATATGTGTTTTATATTTGTACAGAATACACAAATTTTGAAGTGCATAAGCCAGAACAGACCTTATAAGTCATTGCAAATGTAGTAATAGCTACAATTTAACATATCAAAAATCTCTGAAGAAAATAGAAATGAAGTTTTAAATGAGTTTTATTTCTGACACTGTTTTTTCTCATTAGGGGTGTTCCTTAATTATGGAAATATTTTCTTTTTCTTTCTTTCTTTCTTTCTTTCTTTCTTTCTTTCTTTCTTTCTTTCTTTCTTTCTTTCTTTCTTTCTTTCTTTCTTTCTTTCTTTCTTTCTTTCTTTCTTTCTTTCTTTCTTTCTTTCTTTCTTTCTTTCTCTCTCTCTCTCTCTCTCTCTCTGACACTCAAGGTGGATTACATAGTGCACGTCAATGTGATCAGCTAGGATGTTTACTGAACAGATGCAATGATGATGATGATGATGATGATGATGATAACTGCACTTATATACCTCTCTTCTAGACAGATTAGTGCCTCACCCAGAGCGGTGAACAAGTTAGTGTTATTATTATCCCCACAATACAGCTGGGGAGCTGGGGCTGAGGGGAGTGGCTTACCCAAGGCCACCTACTGAGCTCATGGCAGTAGTAGGATTCGAACCAGGATTTGCAGCCAAACCACTTTCATAGATGTGCTTTTCTCAATACACTACATGCGGGGCTGTATCTTAAGACTGAAAGTTGCAGTTAGTACAAAACAAAGTTATACTATTGCTGATATGCACTGTTTACTTACTGGGGTCACATCTTGCCAATTTTAAAATAACTGCACTAGCTTCCCATTTGCTTCCGGGCACAATTAAAAATATTTTGTTTATTTATTTGATGGTTTATATCTTGCTCTTCCATCCATAAAAAGGATCCCTAAAGGAAGTTGAGACACATTGAAAACACAGAAATTACCGTTACAATAGAACCTCAAAAAAGCATTATCAATGAAAAGTAGCATAAAAATGTGACTGAATCATGCAACTAGAATACAGCAACATAATGTACAAAAGCCACAAGAAAAAGTTCTGTCAAGACCCTTCCTCAAAACTCCAACAAAGACCAGATTAGGTAAACTTCTCTTTGGGGGAAATTCCAAAGCTGCAGCACTGGCCACCTAGCATATTTCAGATGGTGAGGAAACATAGGGAAAGGCCTCCAAAGACAGTACACAGAAGCCCTGTATGAGAGCAGTCAGTCCTTGCTATGATCTTTACAGACCTAATGTTTTAAAGCCAGACTTCTTAAAGGATCACTTAGTCTCATATAAGCCTGCACATGAATTAAGATCTTCTTTAGAGGAGCTTCCATTTTCAGAGGTAGGCAGGTGGCTACCAGGACCACAAGGGCATCTTGATTGTGGCAGTTCTCGCTCACAACTGTCCATAGAGCTCCTAGTCTTTGCTTCAGATTCCAAGTTTTTCTATTCATCTGGGATTTTGCATGGTTTTGGTTGTGTAGATGTATACCCCTCCTTTGTGAAGGAGCTGCAGGTTCAGAACATCTGAAACATCTGTTGGCAAGCAGATGGTCCTGTGTGCAATCTGGGACTCGGTAGTAGATGTTCTGAATGACCTCTTCTCTTTTTAAAGTGAAAAGCTGGTTGAGGAGGCTGTAGTTCTGACTCTGAGTGCAGCAACAAGATGTAAGTGAGCTTAGCATTTCCCCCATTCATTTTTTTCCCTAGTAAAACTCACCTCTAAATCCTGCCTCTCATACGTAATGAGGGTAAACACACACCCTTGCCTCCACTGCATTCCTCTACCCAGAATCACAGCCTGTGAGGCTGCCTTTCATTTGTAAAAAAGGCAAGACTGTGTTGCATTCATTTGCATGTAACATGCAGTTTGCAAGAAAATATGGTATTACCACCATTTTTCTTTTCTGCACAGAGACCAAAGCAGAGACGAAATAGTAGTTTCATCCACACTAAGCGGGTAGCACAAACTTTGTTGAAGTTAGTGTGTGGGTGTAAACTAATGCTGTTTTAAAAAGGAGGTGTGAATGCATTCTAAATGAGTTTTGGATCAGAATATAAAGTTGTTTATCTGTATCAACACTAATCTGCAGGTCGGTTTACAGCTCTATCCTAAGCTGAGTTACATCCTTCTAATTCTGTCAAAATCATTGGTCTTAGAAGGGTGTAGTTTTGTTTAGGATTGCCCCGCCAGGACTGATGTGACAGTTAACCGTTGTGATCTGGGAAGTACCTTTCATTGCTTGAACCTCTGCTATGCAGTGACGTGTAATTGAAGTGTGGGATTTGAGCAACAGGCTACTGATGACTCTGATGGATTCATTGCTCTGGCATCTGGATGGTTTCAGGAACCATGGGATGTCCTGTGTCATAAATATCCAGGTTTTATAAGTACCACATGAGCTGCACCCTCCTGTCTTTTATTCTGCTTTGTTGGATTTTGAGATTTAGATGGTTTCAACCTGTTCAAGTTCTGATCCTCAAACAATTCAATTTGTGCTAAAATCGTGGTTTCAGAATCAATCTGAAAACCTATGGCCTAAAACAGATGAGAAGTGAACAGAACTACTTCCTGTGGGGTGGTGTCCATTTTCAAGTCTAGTTGTTAGTGGCCAATTACCATTGCTTGTTCATGACATAATCTCCTTTGGGTGTGAGGCTACATAATCGTTCCCAAGTCACTACAAGGTGTAAGGTGGTTAATTATCTTTCTCCTTCTCCAACTCACTCCCCCATTTTTTATGCTGTTGTGTATGTGTGTATTTTATGTGTGTGTGTGTGTGTGTGTATCCTACTTTTCTGCCCTCAAGGAACTCTCAGGATGACTAATATATAAAGTGCACATAAAATTAAATTAAAAATGGCAGGTCAGAAACCTACAAAACATGTCTAGCATTAATTGTACTCGCCCAAAGCAGGTGAAATAAAACATGTTGTGCCTGGCCTCCTAAAGATGATGAGAGGCCTGCCCTGACAAGCTTCACTGGGCAAGAAATTCTATCATGAGAGATAGAGAGAGCCCTGTGCTTTCTAGCTCTGCCTGGAATTCAGCAGTTGAAGTAGGGGGCCTCTCCCAATTATGTAAACATGCTAGGAAGGTTCTTGTAGAAGCTGTAATTCCTTTCAATGCCATGGAGTTATGACTATCTCTGTAGAGTTTTAAAGGTTGACCACTATTTTGAATTGTACCTGAAAAAATATGGGGAGCCAAGGAAGCTTTGCAGCAATTATGCAATATGTAATATGTTTTCTGATAGAAGCAGCAGCTAACCACTGAACTGTCACGTTCAAACTGCCTTCAGAACAGTTTGCAAAACAGCACAGCATGTTGCAGTGGTTAGGTAGATGGTGGCCAAATTGTAAAGCCATGTGGCAATTATATGTTCTTACCATTTTGTATATATATTCTATTTGCTATGGATAAAAGACTTAAAAAGTCTTTGTGTTTCTTGCTTTTCATAAGAGCTAAAATTATTTACAAGGTTACGTTTTAAATTTTTTAAAAAGAAAACATAAATTCTGGAAGTTGGAGAGAACCTCAGCGGTCATCTTCATAGTAGTGCATATCAGTTTTTCTAGCACCCGTCCTCAAGAAATGGGATCTAGCCATTTACCATTCATGTCCAGATTATATTACTGTGATGCAGTCTACATGGGGTTGCCTTTGAATGGGATTGTCTGTCCTAGAATTGATTATGTTCTGTTTCAGCATTTCTTCAACTCTGTATTGGATCCTTGCTAATACGATGTCTTTGTAAACTTGTATAAACTTGTATTTATTTATCCTATGGCATTGTTTATGGAAATATCCTTGATACTGATTGTACTAATCTCACACTATGAAATCTGCCTTAAGTCTCAGTGAGAAAGGCGGACTATAAATGACATAAATAAATAAAACAAATAACAGTTCTTTATTGGTTGCCACTTTGCTTCTGGGCTCAAATCACATTGTTATAATATGGGTATCCATTTTTTTTCATTAATGTGCCACATGATCTCCAAGCTTCTGCATCATGTACTTGCCCCAGGTCTTAGACACTCAATAACTCCAATGTGGCAACATTGTCACGGAATAACAGAGTTGAGAGGGTCCATGCATAGCATATGAGTATTGGACGTGACTCAAATTTAAGTACATTAGATGTTTTAGTCATACTTATTTTCCTTTTGTCCATAATTCTGCATAATACCGCAGCTTCATGATGTAATTCTGGTGGAATTAAACTTGAACCTACAAATTTTTTTTTTGCTAAAAGTCACAGGTGGGCTACACCCTGGGTCAGGCAAGCCACATTTGGCCTGTGACCTCCATGTTGAACGCCTGTGCCCTATACCACCTGGAATCAGAGTATACAAAGGAATACCAAGCAGGCAAACCCCCAAAGAAAGGTGTAGATATTATAAATACAAATAATAATTAAAAATCTTGTTACATCTTAATAAAAATCACAATTAGTATTTATTGATATGAATTTTGTATTTAACATGGCAGTCTGCCTCCTTTGTCTCCTGGCTAGCTTGGGTTTTCCCCCTTCCCCTCTTGCGCCCTTTCCCTCTAGCCAGAATCTTCCCATTTCCTGCTTCTCCCTTTTTATACCCCAGCTCCACACCTGTTCCTTGAGTTAAGCTCCCCCTTCTCTTCTCTGTTCCCTGCTTTCCACAGCCATGCTCTGAGTAAGATGTAGTTAGTTTCCAATAATTTTGGAAGAGAGTTCTCTAACATCTGAAGCCACTCCCTGAATAGGTTATGTGGGATGCCTAGATGTTCTGCTATTCACATGGGGACCTATTTAACCCTGCCATAGGATCACCTGCCCTCAGGCTCTTCTCTAGGCCACAGTTTTCATGGCCAATTAATTAACAGTAATATTAACATCGTGTAGTCTAAGCTTTTGGTGAGCATAGGAGAAAAACACTATTTGATTTAAGCCATTTTCTTCTCCAGGGGCGATTTAGTTATTACAAATGGTTTTTTTTAAAAGAAGCAACCTACTTTTGAGAGCTTTATGGATAACTTAATAGAACTGAGGTAGCTTTTCCTGTCATCTGTTGCTACTTGCACAGAAGGGATGTGAAAGTCTAATGACCTGATTAGTTACTCAGTGTATCTATTTGGGGGAGTGAGTAAATTGGCAGGACTTGGTGACCTACGCCAAAGGGAGTACTGGAGCTCTGCCAGCGAAGGCTTATCAACCTGGCCCTGAGGGCTTGACAACTGAATTGCCACTGTGGCTCTTTCCTCTGGACACCAGTAAGGTGGCTATTGAGCTTTATTTTCTTGCAATTCTCCCTCTCTCCTGTTGATAAACTGTGATTTAGCTATCAGCAAGCGTTGGTATTAGGAGAGGGATATTGTACCTTTCAGAGTTGCACAGAAGTGGCGGCTTCTGTTACTATAACTTTGTGACCGGGAAACCCTTAGGGGGTATCTGGGGCGAAATGCAGTGGGATAAAGTGTCTCACGAATCTGAACTAATCAGCCAATTATTCTGTTACTGGTGTCTGATTTCAGTCTGGTGCTGAATACTGAGAGTGATGTACAAAGAACTTCCTTCAAAAATGAATGTGGCCATTTTTGAGGTAGAAAAGTCACAATTAGTTTTTTGCTATTTTTAATTTTCATGTGACTATAACCTTGGGAATAGGAAGGTGTGTTTATATGATAGGAACGGCCATAGCTTTGTATGCAGAAGATCTGTGGCTGAATCTCACATCTGTAGTTAAAACGATCTGGTAGTAAGGGTTGTTAAATATCTCAACCTGAGATTTTGTACATCTGCTTCCAATCTGTGTAGACAATACTGACCTTAATAGACTAGTGGTCTGACTTGGTATTGGGCAGTTTCATGAAATCAGACATCGAACAATTGCATCTTCAAAAACTATATACATATGGTAACTTGTGATTTTATTACATGGGGGAGTTTCACGTTTGTCACACAAAAAGAAAAAAATGTTTGTGTGAAATACGCTGAATTTATTATGTATAGTGAATATAAAGATAGCAGAGTGGCAATCTCATGAACACCTGTGAGAACTATGCTACACTTTGTACTTGCCAGCTTATGCTGAAACTATTTTAAACAAACGGAGGCTTTTTTCTAGCGTGTAATTAAATTCTGAACTCAGACATGTAAGAGAGTTTTCTGAAAAGCACTGTTAATGTGCAAAAAGCATAAATCTCCATTACACTGATATTACTGCAGCCAGGGATTGCATGCTTTACAATTTTCTGACTAGCAACTTAGCCAAGCATAGTTGAAAATAACGTTAATGACTGCAAACTGTTGCAGAAACCTTTACTTTCCCTATTCCTTCCCTCTGTAGCCGGCTTTTCACTACACAGAACTATAGTTGGTTTCCTTCAGCTCTCTGGTAAAGAGAGAAGAAGAGCAGTAATAGGCAACTTGCTTTCTTTGCCAAAAATATTGAGTGTTAATCATATTCTTTTAATATTATAGGTTTTTAGTTTGTATAAGCCACTCACTGAGGCCAAAAGCAGAATGTATATATTTTAAATAATTAAATAAACCTCTGTCATCTTATAAATGCTGCTCTAATACTGCATTTCTGAATGCCTCATGTCTTTCAGCTGCCATGAGTTGCTGTCATTGCAGTTAGAAGAGCACTTAATGAGAAAGTACTCACCCTGCCGTATAAGACATATGTAGAAGTCTCTAACTGAGTGGGATGAAAGCGGCAATACTGTCTCTACAATTTTAGAATGTTCCTAGAGATAGAGACCACACAGAACTACAGTTATGACACAAATGAATATAGCTGAATCCTGATAGTATCTGTCTCACTAGGGTTGCCAGCCTCCAGGTGGTAGCTGGAGATCTCCTGGAATTACAACTGATTTCCGGGCGACAGATAGCAGTTCTCCTGGAGAAAATGGGTGCTTTGAAGGGTGAACTCTATAGCATTATACCCCACTGAGGCCCCTCTCCTCCCTAAACCCCGCCCTCTGTAGACTCCAACCCCCAAATCTCCAGAAATTTTCCTACCTGGAACTGGTAGCCCTATGTCTCACACACATTCTCTCGCACACACGCTTCTTAAAGCAAAGTTGCTTAGGGTGTGTGTCACTTTGAGTGCAGAAGCAGCACATTATGTGGTTTACTCTTTTCTTTCCCACTGATCCTCCACTCCAAAGTTCACTTCCCTGAAGGACTTTTGCTTATGGAACCCAAGCACATTTACTGTCACAAACGCATGGGTAAGAGTCGGCAACAGCCATTCACGTGCATTCCCCATAGTGGCTCTCAGCTGCTGGAGTTGGTCAGGAAAACCTCCATGCTTCTGTCATTTCTCAGAATGTGCAAGAACAGGCATGTTCAAGAGGGGATTTTAAAAGCGTTTAGAACCATAATATAATGGAACAGCTCAAGAGGCCACTTCTCTGCGAGATAGTATTGTAGTTCATTGCATGTTAAGGGATTTTTCCCTTAACAATAAACCCCAGCCAGGACACCCTACAAATTATTAGGCAGACCATGCGGCACGGGACTCTGCTTCAGAGTGCTGTGCTGTGCAGACTTTGAGTGTGCAACATTGCCCTTTGGTGGCAGGAGAGACCCAGATGGGCACTTAGCACTGCCAAGGAGCTTCCCCTCGGACAGGGTATATAACTGGAGTGCCTTGTACTGCCCCAATGTGCTCTGTGGATCAGCTGGCCAAGCAACTCTGGAACTTATTGCAGGATCTGAGCCCTATGCAGCAGTAGCAGCCACAGCCGCAGAGGATAGATCAGTTACAGTAGCAGAGCTCTCCCTCAGAGCAACTGCATGTGCCAAAGAGGGGCATGGGGGTGAGACTGAGGAGCCTGCCAGGGCACACAGGCATGGTATTTGTGCTGTTTGCCTTTATGACAGATTTCTGTTTTGCATCTGAGGGCCAAGCTACACATGACGAATGACACTTGAATGGCAAGTGTATTTCTCCCTGTTCACTTGCCCTCCACTCAATCCACTTGCCGTTCAAGTGTCATTCGTCATGTTTAGCTTGGCCCTGAGTAAATGATGATTCAACAGGGAGACCTAGGAGCTTGACTGTTGCCGTTTCTGCCACTCTGCCCAGTTACGGGCTACGGACTGCCTCCTGGAGCATCCTTTCATGGGTTGCTTTTTAATCTGGGAGTCTGTCTCGCTCAGATGCATGCTGTCCTAAGGACAAGCTCAGCCTGTCTCCCCATGGTCCCTGGGAGCAGCTCCCAAAAGTAAAGGAGCCATACTGAACAGATAGAGTTGGCAACCCAAGTCATTGGACCCCTTCATGATTGACCCTGTCTGTTTGTGCTTTGAGACTAGCTCCAAGCCCCTCCCTGCCCCACCTCCTCTCCCATCTGTGACTTTCCCTTAGGGCTGCCTCTTTGCATATCCAAGAGAGTAGGTTTTGGCTCAGGGATGTCCATGCTGGATAGGATGGCTGTAGTTGGTTTTTCAGGTGCCCCTGGCCTTCTGTGTTGTTCAGCTGCAAAACATAGGTATCCAGTGGCATCTTGGCGGCTGATCCCACACATAGCACCCCTACTCTGCTGGCTGCTGTGTGCAGTATGTATGGGGAGTGGGCTGGTGGGTAGTCCAAGGGTGTGTGTGGCTGCTCTGGGAAGGGGGGATATTTGGGTCTCATACTCTCCCACAACACTTCTGGTGCAAGGGCAGATGTACCCAAGGCAGATGTAAGGGAGCTGCTGCCATAGGTATGGTGAGGATGGGGGTGGTGGAGCAGTCTCCCAGCCAAACCAATGGATATATGTGGTGGCCCATGAGCTAAGTCATCATGTTCCCCCTTATATTGTTGTGTGTGGGGGGGGTGGCATAATGTTTGCTCCAGGGCTTTTGCCTGCTTCTCACCTCTTTTCATGTGGGGATGAAACCAGGAGCCATGGACATGCTATCCCAGTGCCTTTCCACTGAACCATACTTCTGTGTGCAATATTCTCTCCCTGGTCCCATGTGGCTGGTGGTGATGCCACGGCTGCAGTGGGGTGCCTGGAGTTTCCTGGTATGCTCACTTTGAACTCCTCTTGGCCCAGTGGCCAGAATGCTGATCTTGAGTGGGGATGTGTATCAAGGCTGGCCTCTGTCTTTTTTTGTCTTCCTATTTTCGTACTTTATTCATATCATGAGAAGACAATATTCTCTGGAAAAGTCAATAATCCTAGGAAAAGTGGAAGGCAGGAAGACCCAAAACGAGATGACTTAACTCAATAAAAGAAGCCACATCCTCCAGTTTGTAGGATCTGAGCAAGTCTGTTAATGATAGGACGTTTTGGAAGTCATTCTTTTGTAGGGTCGCCATAGGTCGGAGGCAACTTGAGGCACATAACGTACACACATTTTTACTTTTAAAGAGGAAGAATGTGTGTGGCTCAGAGCAGAGATGTTTGTATGTGGGCAGCAGTTTTGCTGCCAGTCAGGTCCTTACTGGGGAAGGGGAGGGCATCCAGTCCACTGCACAGGTGCCCTTCGCTTGTGAGCTGGGGAATTGGCCTCTCAAGTCATGTGACTCTGTTGTGGTTGCCCTGTTGCTGGCTCTTTCCTCCCTGCCTGTTGACTCTCCATGGAGGGTTGGAAGTAACATCAAAGGGCAGTGGCCAGATTAGTGGTTGGTGATTGGCTGCTTCTGAGTGTGCCACTCCCAAGGGCATCATTAGCTGCCATGGGAAGATTGGTGGATCTTGCTGGGGTTGCTGTGGACTCGGGAGCCCTTGCTATGTCATCTGTGTCTTCCAAAGCGGCATGTGTTGTTGTTTCCCTCTGCGGATTGTCCATAGAGAACAGACCAGTGCTGCTACAATTGTGCTGGTTGCCCTAACCCTCTCCTTGGCGGCCTTCAGAATTGTGCTGCCCATTCTTGAATAAAAGCCTTATAGTTACAGCTATGTTAGCTCATAAAAACTGTTTTTTTTTTAAAAAACCTTTTTCATATTCCTTGTTTGCATGAGTTCAGGCTTGGCTCTTTTGCAAGACTGATTGTTGGAACAAAGTGCCCAATGATAAGTGTTCCTGCTGGCTCTTTTACAAGTTATATATGAATAATTATATATTTGGAAAAGTTGTACTCTGTAAGCCTTTTTAATAAAGGCATGCTTCTTTTAACATCAAAATCCCTTTCACATAATGTACAATCATGCAGGGGGGGGGGGGTCTTGCACTTACATTTGCTGCTGAACACTTAGCCTCTGATCTACAGCTGAGAAACTTTGGCATGCTTTCCAGGAACCTAGGATTTTAGATGGTTTGGAATGTATGCCACTAGGCTGTTTCATTTCACTTACTGGGAGGTTGTAAACAGTGGCTTTGGTCCATTAGAATTACATATAAGCATTTAACTCTACAATCCAAAAGTTGTCCAGTTAAATCTGTGCTGTAGTACATGTTTAGATTATGGGAAGGTATAGACTTAGCAAAGAACTAGTGAAATAACGGAGAACTTTTACAATACTCATGGATAGTACATGTGTCATTTTTCTACAGCATGTTACAAGAAAGCAGCCATAGGCAATAGCACATATTTTGCATGCCTCATGTTAAGTCGCTGTAGCTTCTTCAGGTCAGAAGATCTTGTGTTGCACGGTTACATACCAACTCTACCTGGGATTCTGGAAAGCTACTTCCATAGTATTGGCCAGACAGACGCAGGAGAGAGAGAGACTATCCCAGTGGTTTAGTTGATAAAACAAGAATGCATGCTCAAGATCTCTTACTAGTGCATAATCAATCTGTGTTAAGTGACTTCTGGGCAAAATTCAAAGTGGGCCTGGCCTACTCAGTTATTTTAAAGGTGGTCCCAGCCTACCTAGTCATTATTATCTTGTGGTCTCATTTTAATATTTTACCTATGTCAGGGTTCTTGGTATTCAAATTTTTACTTGTGACAGGTTAACAGAAACAGAATAGTTAGAAAATTAAATTTCATTTTAGTGTTTCATTTTAATCAGAAGATTTTGTATACACACTCACTATTGAATAGACTAGAGAGTTACTGGTTCTGTAGATATTTTTGAGTTCTTGTTTTGTGCTTCTACCACATCATCATCATCATCATCATCATCATCATCATCATCATCATCATCATCATCATCATCATCATCATCATCATCTCTCCCTGCAAGGAGGCTCAGGGCGGGTTACAACTGTGTAAATAAATACAAAGGATAAAAACATTTTAAATACATTAAAACCAGAGTTCTCAATAAACATACGTTCCAGATCCCAAGATGGAAGCCCCCTCCATTCTTTCCTGACAACCATACAGTCCTCGTACTAGTATGGATTATGACAAATTTATAATGATAGTGTCATATAATCTGTAGGGGTCTACTTTCTTCTTGAATTAGGATTCCACCTGTGAATCTGTTTAGGAACATAAGACATGCCTTGCTGGATCAATCTAGTATCCATCTCGTTCATCATACTTCCTAACCATCAGTAATCAGCAAGTACTAGGTAAAGGCATAGAATCCAGCTGGTGGATCCCTGGTGGATTGTGGTCTGTCTTTTTATCAACCCTGGGCTCAGAGATAGGCTAGTGCTGTGACAGGCAGTTCCTTATAGCTCAGTGTGTACGTTCATCATGGTAAATTCCCATTCAAAGCCACCATGAGGTCTCCTAATTTGAATAATTTATTACAACTGTATAATATGGATTTTCCAGTTGCATTTCTTTAAAGTGGGGTTCTGAGCCCTCTGACTACAGGCAAGCATCTGTTAAACAAGCGCTGGGCTTTCCCATTTGGCACTTTCCAAGAAGAGGAATGTGGTGAATGCAGCTGCAAGATGGTACAGGAGACAGTGCCTTCCTGGCTGCTATGAATCTGGTTTTGCAGCACAGCAGAGCTTTGGTTTCTTCCTGTAAGTTTCTGTCACTGTAGCTTTCTTCCTCTTGCACTCCCTTTGCAATGTGTACTTTCCTAACCCCCAAATACACACACTGGTAGTAAAAGTCTGTTTAAGGAAGGATTGCTGCAGTGTGCTGTGAAAGATGCACTCTGAAAATGGGGGGGAAATGCAGTGGGAGGAACAGAGTCAATATAGAACTCGAAGCATTGGTTGCGGTTATCAATAGCCTTTTATTTATATTTAAAGGAACTGGACTTGGAGATGTTGCACAATAGTGGAGTTATGGGAAAGCATCTAGGAGGCCTGATTCTCAAAGCTGACATTTTTACACCATCTGCTTCTACATAGATCAGTGTAAAAAATAACAGAAAATACTGTGGAATTTTAAACTGATTAATGGGGCTTGAATTAATCTCTTTGGCAAGTGTATCATTTGTGCAAGTGTGAGGCTGCAATCCTATACACGCTTATTAGGGAGTAAACCTAGTGGAAAGGAAGTGGGAATGGAACATACTTGCATAAGATCGGGCTCCACCGAACCATGCAAGCAGGAAATATTTGGCTAGCCTAACGTTGAGGCACGTTGAAACATTTCTGCCTGCCCCACTGCTTATCCCCAAGGCTGAGTTTTCAGTATTTTAACTTTTTATTTTGTTTTGCCTATTGCTTCTGACGCAGACGCACCATTACTGGCCATGCTTATAAAAGTAGGGACAAAAAGTAAACGTCTCTCTCCAAGTGGGAAAGTCAGTCAGCACTATTCCTGGCAAAAGAGTGTTTCCAGTAACGTGATCGGGCTCTTCCCCTCCTGACCTTGTAGCTCGACGGAGATGCTAATGCGTGTCAAAGCAACTGGATCCTCTTGCCAACCAAACATTTGGACTGAGTTATGGGCAGTCACAGAAACACACATACACAGAGAGTGTTGAATTACAGGGCGGTTTTTAAAAAACTTTATTCGCCTTATATGGCAACAGGAAATGGGCGTGATCTAGGCCTGCTGTAGGGTGGGGGAGCCTGATCTGGAGGCAGTTGTGCTGATGAAGTGGAAGAGCTGGTTTTCCCTCTCTTGCACGACATATGTGTTTTGCAGGAGGGTGCTCTCAATTGCCTTGCCTGTTGTGCAATCCCCGCCGTGAGAGAGAGAGAGAGGGCGAGGGAAAAGGACTTCTCCCTCCCCAGCGCTGCAGCGTCTCTTCGTTCGTAGCGAGGGTCCCCCCTCCCTCCCTCTGTTCCCCAAGCTGTGATCTCAGATCTGTGACTCAGAGAGACTTGCAATCCTGACACTGCAACGTGTGGTTGGTGGAGAGAGCGAGAGCGAAGTGGGGCGCTGGGTCCCGAGCCAGGTACACTGCAGGACTTTTGTGCGCAGAAGGGAAGCTGCGAGCAGCGTGGCTGACAACTGCACGGAATATTCGCGGTTGCAAGAAAACTTACTCCTGGCTTTCCGGGTAGCCTTGTGGAGATCGGCCCAGGCTTTCTTGGGGTGTGTATTTTATTTTTCGGAAGGGGATCGTTCTAGGGGATCTAAGGCAAAGAGGACTGACGGGAATTTCCTTTTATTTCGCGCATGAGAGGAGGGAGGTAAGTTTGGAATCGAGGGTGCTTGCAGGGTTCAGAGGGCCTCTAATTTTTTTGCAACGCCCAGCACCGAAAGGAACCGCAGCCGGTCGGAAGGAGGGGACGAAACTGTGGTCTCTTGCAGCCGTGAAAGATTTGCAGTGAGGGGGATCGAGTGGTTGGGGGAACTTTTGTTCGCTTTCCTGTGTCTTTAAGCCGTGTGCATAATGCGTGCGTTGCTCTTGTTTGTGCAGCTACGCAGTTCGGCGCTGCTAATGGGCGGCCGCGGCGAGGAGGTTTCCTCCCTTCAAAACGGGGAAATAAGATCTACGCCGAGTGGTGTAGCTAAAAATCCTCTTCCCTCGTTGCTTTTGAAAGCTGGGAAGCGGAGAGAGGAGAGAGTTCGAATCGCCTTTGCTTCTTGATATCTGATGACATTTTCTTCTAAAATGCGTCGCTATTTCACCTCGTCGTCGTCCCCCTCCCGGTGATTCCGCCTCAGTTCTGTAGTCCCCAGGCTGTTCAATAGAACTTAACAGGAAGGGGGCTAAAGCGTGCTTGTGTCTGAGGCAGGTCAAAACCTTGAGAGATTTTAGCCTCCCCTTCCCTCGGTTAGTCGTCTCTTATCCCTAGTTACCGGATGAGTCCAAACCAGGGTGACATCGTTCTCCTTCCTCCCCCCAACACAGCTCTAGGAAACTCCAGTATAGAGTGTCTATGTGTACATGGGGGCTGCAAGTGCCATATAAATCTTTGGGGTTAACCGAAAGTCACACTTCTGTTAATTCATAAGCATAAAAGTTGTGTGTGTGAACCATGTAGTTCATGCACTCGGGCTTCTAAGACCTCGAATGCGTTGTGCAGGAAATCGGATTACAAGATAGGATGTTCCTCTTTTTTAATAGGCCTCTTTTTTGTTTTTGAAAATACCATTGTCTGGTTGGTACATAAATTGCATCGTCCCTGCATTCCGTGGAGACAAGTCAACAGCACAACTGACAGCGGACCTGTAGAATGTATCCCTCTGCAAATGAGTACATCGACTTGTGTGCACAAACCTTAAAGGGTTGTTAAAAGAACCAGGTGATTTCTGCAAGTCAGAACCCTGATCTCATCTTGCTTCAGTGGCCGGTGGATTGCAGAGGTGGTAGTAATGTTGAAAGCTGTGTCTAATCACAGTCATAGTGACTTGCCAGGGCGTATGGCCATCCTTATTGCTGGTGACATCATCAGAGCTGCTCTAGTTCCTGTGGAAATCAATGAGAAGTTTGCTATTAACCAGAGGTACATAATTGGCCCTTGTACTTGACAGTATTGCATCCCAGAAGTGTACCTGGGTCTGGCTGTGGAACAGGCAACTTCTAATATAGACCTAAGAGTAATAAAGGCTCATTGAGATGTTACTATTTTGGAAATACCACAGGTATTCTCCCTGTGTGCCTCTGTGGCCATGAGCTCTGTTGTGTGAACTGCGAACTCATGTAAGTAACTTGCCGATAGAAGCATTTAGTTCCAAATTTTTAGGGGGAATTCGAGAATAGATGCGCTGACCTGATGTATTAACAGTTCACATGTAATTTTCCATATGTATGCAAATAACTTTGGAATCGCTTGAATTAACTGTGTGGTTCAGCATCACTACAAATAGCAGGGAGTGGCTGAGAATATAGGCTTCTCCTTGTATAATATATTGAGGAATTGATAGTGACACTGAGACTGATCTCATGCACTACAGTGCTGGCGCAAAAATGCTTTCTTTTCATATTACATCTACAATCTGCCACACACCAACCCTCTCCCCCCAAGCATCCATGTCAGTCTTTGGGTCTGCTTTATTGTTCACCAAAGAAATGGAATTCAGATTGTTTCTGACAATTGTTAGTGGTTGTCCATGAGATCAGTAAGAACAGACAAGACAACTTGCTACCCCAACTCCTTAAGTACCTTCTGCAGTGCGCAACCTCCGGGAATGGTTGCACGTGTCTAGGATACCTTCTTGATTCAAGCATGGCCAGCCCTTCTTGCAAGTCTTCTGTGACAGACATGCAGAAATTTCTCAGTAGACAAGTTGATGTGGAAACAGTTCCATCCATGTAGAAAGTTTAGGGTAATTTGCCTGAAAGGCAAATGCTTTTCAGGTGTGGAAAAACGGGAAGGGGGAAGGATAAACTTCAAGAAATATCTTAGAGTGTGTGTGAGTTTATGCTCAAAAGATGTGTGTTCTGTAAAGAACCTGATCAAATCAAAAGCATTCTTATTCCATACGAATTATGGAAGTAAAGTGGGGTAGTGATTTGTCACAGAAAAGAGATGCTGTATGTTCTGCACTGATAACCTTATTTTAAGATATTTTAGTATCTCCAGTGGTCCATCTTCATTAGCACCGGAGGGTGGGAGTGGACTGGATTTGTGATCAGTCTTGTTTTTGTGCTGATTCTTTCAAAGACTCATTTGGAATGAGGAAGAGAGATGATGTTGTATTCTCATAGGTGTGATTGCAATGACTCCTGGACATATTCCTTCTTTTCAGAAACTGTACACAGCTTGCACAGGCTTCAGGCCTCAGGTCACTAAAGAATGAACTTGATGACAGTCTGCATTAATATGTGGGTGTTGCTTGTTTCTTGCCTGCAACATCCCGGTTGCAACTCAACAGCATCTCCTCCTCCTCCTCCTTGTTGAGAGACTTTGTTGACCGAAAGTATACAGCTGTGTTCCAATAGAGTGTTAGGGAATCTTGCTGTAGCACACCAGTGCATAGATGCAGAGCCATGGAATTAATTTTGGCACAGAGAGAGAGAGAGAGGGCTGTTAACATGAGAATGATATCTCTGTAGATTTGGAGTCAGTGAGGTGGCAGGTGAGTGGATACATAGTACCCATAAATGGCTCTAGGGCTTATCCTCTCTTTGTTTTTAGTGAATATAGTTTTTTCCTATATTGAGAATTCTTCTTGCAATAGTTGGTGTAGCTCCTGAGGGGACTCTTTAGCTTGGAATCGTGAATGTGCACTCATGTGACCAGTAGAATAGGCTTACATAATGGTCATCTTACACCAGGATTTCCTGTTTGTTTCCTGTATGCTGCAGGAATTGTCAGTGTTTGTTTATTAAGCTGTCTATCAAAGGTTCAGAGTCTTTCTCAACCTTTAAAAAATATGGGAAGGTGCTACAATACTGTGACTTGCTCTAACTCTGTAGTCCCTTGTCCCAAGCCAGGATCCATTTGGCTGCCTGCCTTTGATTTCTAGATGCTTGGTACTGCCTGCCTATCATGATTTTGGCTAGGTGTTACAGGGAACTGCAGTATTCCCCAACCTGTTTCTTCCCCTTTTTCCTGTCAGTAGCCTGTGTACCACTTTGCTGCTGAGGGGTCCGTTGCCTCACTTCAGGACACTGGGCCCTGTGGCACTTTCAGACCATTGCATGCTGTTTATTAGGGTTGATTTGAGTGAAATGAAAGGAATTATATATAGTTACAGAGAAAAAAGTACCTATTTGATCTAAATCAGGTTTCTGATTTTGTTGTTCATGAATTTCCTGAGCAGGAACATGGTTGGAACAACAGTTTAAAAACTGTAGTTTAAAATGTTTTTTGGTTTGCAGTTGGTTTCACTATGAAATGGAAAGCAAAATGTCTGTATTGTTTGGTTGATAGTCCTAAAATTTCATAATTTGCTGTAGTAATTAGTACATGGCTGGTTGCATCATATTGACTACAGTAGTCAACTGTCTTCCCCCGATCTATATATAGAAAAGAATTTTAATGATGTTTAAGAGATTATTATAAATTGAGCTTTAAGAGGTCTATCAATTTTAAAGTGTCTGTGCTAGATTCCATTTTTTAAAAGTTAATGTTTTAAAAGTTACTATACTAATATTGGGTAAATTTGAATTTTGAAGTGTTTTTAATTTATTTTTAAAGAAGTGACTTTAAATCATGAAAAGTATTGATTTTAATCCACTGTATTTTGTGTTTATTGAAATCCTACAGAAGATCAGAAAGGGAACTAATCTGAAATTCAGACAATCTTTCGTTTGTCATGAGAGGGAGTAGAATGTCTACATGCTACAGTTGTAGAATATGTGCAGAACTATGAATAAGTACAGGATGGAGATATTGTACATTATGAATATGGTTTAGCAGTAAAACTAGGGTCTGGTTTGTAAGAAAGAATATTACTTAGTCCCTCCCATGACGCTATAGTAAAGGATGTAGAACTTCTGCTAGAATTAGTGCCAATAGTTAAAAATAAGAGACTTGTATTTTGGTGACAGACATGAGAAGTGGTGGTTTGCCAGTCCTTTTTCGACATCGTGGGGCTAGCTTTACCTCGCTCCCACGAGTCCACTCTTTTTCTTAACTCCGTGGCGCAAAATTACTCTTTTCTTTTATTTTAAAAGTCCAAATTTAGATTATTTTCTCAAAATTTAATATTTACGATATCCAAAATGTCGGGCATCTTTTCTCTATGGTCTTATTTGAGACAAGCGCCCTTACCCTTATCCAAGATGTCCTACTTCCGTTTTCCTTGAAGCCAAAACTTTGCCCTTCTTCCAAATGGCGATATTCCACTTCCGTTGTTTACAAACCGCTTCTCGCCCGCCTCTTTATGGTTCTGACGCACTTCCTGTTCCTCTCCATTGCACAGCAGTTCTCGCGATATTAAAGCTTTCTCACAGTCCACTATCTCCTCCTAGCCACAGGTATGTAAACAATAATCGTTTTTCCGCGCTAACTTCTCTTTAAAAAGTCACTTTTTGCCAATTTATTTGCTGGAACTTTCTCAGTTATTTATTAAGTCTCTCGCAGTTTTCTAATTCTCTTTATCACTTTATTTCTTATTGTAATCTGTCCAGTACTGAGAGATAGCAATCTTTACCTTCTTAGACGTTTCTCTTGGGTTGTAATCACTGCTTCAATTATCCAATCGGTTCAAAATCCCTTCTTGAGTTGCTGAAGCTTGGGCATGAGGGTCTTATGCCAGAAATTGACTCCAGAGCCGCTGCAGAGATCTTGGCTACCCGTCTACGAGTGGGACCTCAAGGGTGGATGGGGGATCGTTGCGTAGACCCCCCCTCACACCCGAGATCAACGCACTCTCGAGGTCTTGAGCGTACTTGCTTGTTCTCCGCCTGAGAACAGGGGGTTATGGGCAGTTTGCGCCCCTCCAGCCCCTACAAACAGCGGCCCGGACAGCTCAGCTCCCTGAGCTGCGTTAGACCTCCATGGATCCCAAACCGGAAGTCTATAGTAAAGGATGTAGAACTTCTGCTAGAATTGGTGCCAATAGTTAAAAATAAGAGACTTGTATTTTGGTGACAGACATGAGAAGTGGTGGTTTCACAGAACATTTTTAGAGCCAGACTGTACATGACACCTGAAATTTAGCTTGAATTTACATGTTCAGCTTACATTGTGGTTACCATCCCACATGTATAGATTCCCTGTACATCTCTCTGATACAATCATTTAGAACAGGGGTCCCCAACCTTTTTGAACCTGTGAACACCTTTGGAATTCTGGTGTGAGTGGTGGGTGCAAGTACAAAGTAGCTGCCACAAGAGGCGGAGCCAGCCACAAAATGTTAAGGAGTGAGATCACGCATAACTCTAATAGTAACTTGTCTGCATTTCAGGCAGAAGCTCTGTTCAACAGGATGCTTTTTAAAATGATCATATTGTTTAAAAATAATTTCTTTCATACACCTTCACTCAGGCAGTGGCAATCATTGTGTTGTAGTAGCTGCTACCAGAAGGTATTTTTTAAAAATCTGCACAGCTAATGAGATCTCCAATGGCCAATCAGAAGCCATACTTGGCAAAAAACCCACCTTGGCCCCACCTACTTTCTAAAAACACTTGGCGTGTGCCAGGAAAAGAGTCGGTAGGTAGCATGGCATCCATTGGCACCAGATTGAGGACCCCTGGTTTAGATGTTCCTTTTCTTTCCCAAGGGTTCTTCTATTCTCTCCTCTCCTGTCAGTCATGGTTTGTTCCCAATTCCTCCTTCAGCAGCTGTTTGGCATAACCCTTTTTTCAGTTCACACACTCTCATTACTTCCTCTCTCTGTCTTAAGGAAGTCTTTACCACCTTAGAAGTAGGTAACAGAGGAAAGTCCTTTTCCTATACTTGAACAGAAGCACTAGTAGGTAGACAGTACACAGGTTTTTTTTTTTAAAGACATTAATCCAATCCCTCTCATGCATCCTGTCCCAGCAATAGTATCCTGGAGGAGAGTCACAGATCTGTGGATGTTTCAGTAATTTTTTTTTAAATCACATGCAGAGAAATATTTATACAAACACCTTCATCATATGAAAATGAGCACGTCTACAGATGAGTGTGTAAAGTGACACTCTGTTGCAAGCAGCAGTCATGGGCAGTGGGCTTAATATCAATCAGGTTTGGTGAATAAGGGTGGTTTTTTTAGGGGGGGATCTACTCTCCTGTGCCATTTTCCTATTTAAAAGGTCTACCCCCTTCACTTTGTTTGGCTTTAAGCTCCAGAAGGGAAAAGGATGGGTATCTATATTGTGCCTTTCTTGCTACCAGGTTGTAATGCAGCATGGGAAACCAGGAAGGGAGAGAATTTAATTTCCCCGTCTTCATGATTTAGCCCCAACCCATTGGCTGAGGGGCTGCTTTTTGCAGCTAAATTACATGCTTGGGGTCCATATCATGGATTCTTGTTGGCTTGTATAGCTTTGCCCTTTCCATAGATATGTACTGAGCACAATCTAGCCAAAATTCAACACTTTTAGACCTTGATTTTGTCAATGGAAGTCTCAAGAATGTAATAATCTTTCTTCCATTGAAAACAATGGTACTTAAAGGTACTTTGGATGATGCCCATTTTATTTATTAAATTCCCCTGAGGTGACTGACTCTTTATTTTGAGTGATAAACCTCACCTTTTACGAAATTTGTGGCTGTTAAATACCACTTCAGTCAAGGCAACTGATTGCCGCTGTATCTGGATGGTTGAAATAATAGGAGGAGCAGCCAGATAACTTTCAGCTTCTACAGTTGTGTGATGTGTTCATCTTTTTGCCACTAAGGTATTGTCACCTCAGGCTACTCTAGATTCCTTTGTGATGGCCATGGCTGGAAGCAGTCTCTCCATTTATGAGGTGACACACTGCATTCTTGTGAAACTTGCTGCATTTGCTTGTATACTATCATGCAGTCTACAGTTGGACTAGTGTAATGAAAACTTTATATGACTACTTTTCCTTGAGGATGTTTTGAATACTCCAGTGGCTGCAGAATGTTGCTACTTGGCTTAGACATCTCACATAATGTTTGCCATTTGCAGTTCTCGCTGGTTTCCAGATGAACTTTGAGTGCTGTTCGAGATCTGACTTAAAAAAAAAAGTGAGGCTTCTTTTCATGGGAACTATAGCTATCAAAATGTTAGTTGGATATAGTCCTAAAATGTAAAGTTGAGCAGGGTTGGGGGACTTAAGCTTGAGGTGAGATGCTGAAATTTTGTTTAACTTCATTAGTTGCAAGCAAGGCTGGTAACTTGCCTGAAGTTTTGAGAAAAACAAAACAGGCCACAGGAACTTTCTTCCAGTAATAATTGTTATTAGATGTCCTTTCCTGAAATATTATGACATGACCTCATCCTTCTCCCTCTAAGGGCCAAGCTACAAGTGACGAATGACACTTGAACGGCAAGTGTATTTGTCCCTGTTCACTTGCCCTCCACTCAACCCACTTGCCGTTCAAGTGTCATTCGTCACTTGTAGCTTGGCCCTGAGGCGCAGGACATCTTGGGTGATTACCTTTGCCCAATCAGGGAGGCAGGAAGTTAATTTTCTTCCTCTTTCCTGTTGGTGCTTGGAACACCCCCTTTCTCAGTTCTTTCCTGCCTCCAGGGAAAGCAGTCACAGGGGCAGATTGCTCTGCCACTTTTGCTCACTCAGTCTTCTGTACTGCCTTTCACTTTCGTTTTCACTCTTTATTTCTATTTTTCTCTCTACTCTTTCTCCCCTTGCTCACTCTGCTGCTTTCCCTTTTTTCTTCGCCTTTCCCTTGGAGAGCTCAGGGGAACATGGAGCCCATCGACTCCGACAGGAGCTTTATGGAGGGCGAGGAGGAGAACTCTACTATAGCCATACCCGTGGTACTGAACAGCGATCCCACTGATACCATCTTGCCTTCTCAGCTTGAGTGGAATCCTGGCAACTTTCCGGCCTTAGAGCTGTGTACTGGCAGCAAAAGAGGCTGAAAGAAGCAACAGGAGCCGGGATCTACTGTACTTCTCTGCTCGGAGGCAGAGAACCATGCCGAAACAGAGGCCACAAAAAGTGGCAAGTGACAGTGGCGCCCACATCAAAAGCCACAAGGCCAGAAATGATGCACTTACCATCTTCCGCCGGGAAGAAGGTATGCCAGGCCCTTCCAGTGTGGATTGGACTCTGCCGAATCCAGAACTTGATCATCCTATGACTGGTAATGTACAGGGTGACCTTCTTTCCCTTTTAAGACAGACTATGAGGGATGAAAATCTTAAGATTTTGTCAGTCCCAAACCAGGGACACAAGCGAGACAATGTCAGCTCCCCCTTCTCCCATCAAGCACCGTCGAATTGACAAACAATGGCCTACCAAGGCAGCCCAAAAATCCACTTTGAGGAGGTCTAGGGGCAGGAGCAAGATCTAGGGGTGGGGAACATCTTCCGATAGTGAAGATAGAGAGGAGGGGGAGTTCCTCTCTGCCGAGGAGGAGGAGGAGGAAGAGATCAACATCCCTGATCAACCTGACAGGTTATTCAAAGCGGAGACTACCCGTATTTATTGACCAAAGCCCAGGCTGTCCTGGATTTACAGGAGAATGCCAAAGGGGAAGAGGAGAACCACAAGGAGAGTAAGACCTCGAGACCCAGAGGGTGCAGGGAGTTTTTCCCCAGAACTGATACTCCAGAGAAAGTGTTTCTATTCCCAGAGTATTTTGAGAGACAATTAAAGGCCAAATGGCCTACCCCTGCGGCCAGTAAATCATACTCTAGCTCTGTCAAGAAGTTATATGCATTACCTGTGTATGCTAATGAGTTGTTGCAGGTTCCATGGATTGATGCGCTGGTGCAGCACTCTAGTCCTCGGGCCTGTTGGCTGAGGATGGCCAAGGCACCGTGAAAAACAACTTGGACAGGAAAGCTGAATCTGCCCTCAGGAGGGCTCATGAAGCTATGGCCATACGAGCCTCTACCACAGCCTTAAACGTATCAAGAGCCTCGGTGGTATGGATCCATAAGCTCATCCAACTGCTCCCTGGAAACCACAGAAGTCTCTTGGAGGGAGCCAGTAGGATTCTGATGGCCAACAACTTTGAGATGGGCGCCACTTTGGACACCCTGACCACTTCCTCTAGAGCTATAGTATTGGCAGCAGTCACAAGGAGACTCCTATAGTTGAGAGCTTGGCCAGTAGACCTTTGTTCCAAATTCATCCTGATGGCTTATCCCTTCCAGGGCGACAAGCTGTTTGGGGAAATGTTGGAAAAGGTTTTGGTGGAGATGTGGGACAAGAAGAAGGCCCTACTCAGAATACTCAGAGGGTCAGATAGACTCATCTTTCATACCCAGCTATTTTGTTCCCAACACTCTGGCCAGGCCTCGACAGGAACCCAGACATTCATCCTGGAATAATAGCAGACAAAGTTTCAAGCGAGGCTCAGTCGGCTCTAGGACCAACAGACCTAACCAGTTTTGAGGGGACAGACAAGACTTCGAAGCCAAAGCCCCAAAATCCTGACTCGCCTCAGGGCCTGGTGGAAGGGAGACTACTTCAGTTCCATTGAGCGTGGGTAGAATCAAAGACGGATGCAAAGACCCTCGATGTAGTCTCCAAAGGATACTTAATTGAATTCAAACACCTCCCACCAGATCGTTTCCTGAGATTTCCACTTCGCAAGAACCCCCAAAGAAAGCTTATCCTTCTGAATGCCCTACAACATCTTCTCAACATCCAAGCCATAGAACCCATTCCTTTTCAGGAGAGAGGACTTGGAGTGTATTCCCTGTTATTCATTGTACCAAAGAAAAATGGGGACTGGTGAGCTATTCTGGACTTAAAATTTGTAAATCACTTCATCAGGCAGAAGGACTTCCGTATGGAAACACTTCGCTCCATCTCGGAAGAGCTTTGTTCAGGGAACTTCCTCACTTCCATAGAACTCACCAAGGTGAACTCACCAAGGTGTATCTCCACATCCCCATTCATCCAGCACACTGGTGCTTCCTAAGATTCTATATCAACAACCTTCACTACCAATTCAAAGTGTTACCCTTTGGTCTGGCTACAGCACCCAGGGTCTTCTCGAAGGTAATTATCAATCCCATTGTTCACCTCAGAGAGAGGGGGATACACATATATCTGTACTTGGACGACCTCCTTATCAGGGTGAGCTCAAGAGAGAAAGCCCTCCAAGGCACCTGGGAGACGATTCAGTTCCTGCAACGCCATGGGTTCTTGATAAACTTGAACAAGTGCTCCATCCTCCCATCACAGAGGTTGATGCATCTAGGTTTGATAATCAACACCAAGGAAGGTTGTCTCTTCCTTCCCAGGAAAAGATCCAAAAGACCAAAGAGCTTGTCAGATCCGTGATCCAAAGCAGTTCTTCTCCTCTCAACACTTTCCAAGCTGATAGGGACCTTAGTAGCCAACTGCGAGGCTATCTATTGTGGACGTTTCCACTCATGGGAGTTTCTCTCCTTCCTCTGACCATTCCAACCCCAGATCCTATCCAAATTCAACAGTCTAGTAAAGGTTCCCTGGAAAGTCAAGGAGAGTCTCAAGTGGTGGTGCCAACATTTGTCGGGGGAAACGCTTCCTTAGTCCTCACAGACTACAACTGTTCACGGATGCCAGCCTGTCAGGATGGGGAGCGACCTTGGTGGGACAACCGATCCAGGGACTCTAGTCCGAGGAGAAATCTCGGCTCCCCATCAACCTCCTGGAGATTTGAACAATCTGATTGGCTCTCTCCCACTTTTCCAGGAGCATAACAGGCAAGGACATGCTAATTTGCATGGAAAACACATCAGCCAAGGCCTACATGAACAAACAGGATGGTACCCGGTCCTCCAAACTGCACAAAGAGGCAGTAAAGATCATGTTGTGGGCAGAAATTCACTTGACCTCCATTCAAGCAGAACATACCAAGGGCGTGGACAACTTGCAAGCCAACTGGTTGAGCAGACAGACCATTTGCCCAGGAGAATGGTCCCTCAAGCGGGAGATCTTCCAGACAATGTCGAACCACTTCAGTGTGCGGATAGTGGATCTGTTCGCTTCCCATCTAAATCATCAGGTCCCCAGATTCTTTTCCAGGTACCTCCACCCTCAGGCGGAGGGTACCGACGGTCTCATCTCTGTCTGGCCCAAGGGCCTACTCTATGCCATTCTTCTGATCCCTGTCTTACCCAAGCTGTTGAGAGAGAGCAGATCAGAACGCAGAAGTGATCCTGATTGCACCTTGTTGGCCGAGGAGACTGGTTCTCCACACTCCAGTCGATGTCCTCATCTTCACCTCTTCACCTTCCGTCTATACCGGATCTACTCCATCAGGGACTGATTTGGCACCCACATCCAGAATGACCACATAGAAAGTTGAAAAGAACACCCTGACCAAACTAGGCTACCTCACTCAAATGGTGCACACCCTCTTGGCCTCTAGAAAGAAATCAGCCATTAAAATTTACAACACCACTTGGAAAGCCTTCCTCAGATGGTCAAAGAGGAAGAAGATAGACCACCTACATCCTTCATTGGCTGTAGTCCTAAGTTTCCTCCAGGATGGGCTGAACTCTGGCCTCAAGCCGGCCACACTGTGAAAACAGGTTGCGGCCCTCTTGTCCATCCTTCCCCCGTGGAGGGCTTCTCTCTGTCTAAGCACCCACATGTACAACACTTTTTGAGAGGGGCCACCATGCTAAGCCCACCAGTTGTCCACCGCTTTCCTACCTGGAGGCTACATGCCATCTTATCAGCCGTGACTAGGCCTCCCTTCGAGCCATAGCCTTAAGATGACTGAAGTTAAAGACCGTTTTCCTTGTGGCCATTATCTCGGCCAGGAGGATCTCAGAGCTTGGAGCCTTGTCTATCGAACCTAACTTATGCATCTTCCATAAAGATAAAGTAGTCCACACAGATCCAACCTTCTTACCCAAGGCAAGTTTAAAGTTTCATAGAATACAGGGGATTAATCTCCCCTTATTCTGTCCCAGTCCATCACATCCCAAGGAGAAGGAATGGCATAATCTCGATGCGCGGAGAGCTCTCAAGTCTTATCTAACCAGGACAGAACCTATCAGAAAATTGGATGCTCTCTTCATTAACACTTCTCCCAACATTAGGAAGGAAATGTTGGCTGTAACGATCGGGAGGAATATCAGAATCTGTATCGTAGAAGCCTACAGATCAAGCAATAGAGAGATTCACAGGGGGATCACAGCTCATTCAATCAGGAGTGTAGCCACTAACACAGCTCTACACAACAACACCTCGGTGGAAGAAGTCTGCAAGGCTGCCACTTGCTCCTCGGTTTCTACCTTCATGAGGCATTACAAGCTGAACCTGTACGATTAAGGGTATGCTGCCTTCGGAAGGAGAGTGCTTCAAAATGTGATACAGGACGAGGAACTCAACCCACCCTTTTGAGAGTAACTGCTTTGGGAGCACCCAAGATGTCCTCCACCTCAGAGGGAGAACGGACCTTTGGACACTTACCGAGAAGGGTTTTTCTCTGAGGATCGGAGATCATCTTGCCCCTCCCAGGTTCCTCGTGACTATTCCAGAGTGTCTGTCTTTACGTGTTGTCTTCCTCTTTTCTATTTCTATATCATTTAGCAGGTCTAATTACCAGGTGAAAGTTGTACTCAAGCAGTACCAGTTCTTGATAATTCCGCTGCTGTTTGGAGTCACCCAAACTGAGAAAAGGGGTGTTCCAAGCACCAACAGGAAAGAGGAAGAAAATTAACTTCCTGCCTCCCTGATTGGGCAAAGGGAATCACCCAGGACCCTTCTTGGTAAGTGTCCAAAGGTCTGTTCTCTATTCCCAGACAGCTCTCTCCAGATAGTTGTCAAACTAGGTGATTGTGCGGGGAAAGTATAATTTCATATGTTTATGGATAGAGATGTGACATTGAAAAAAAGGTCTCCCTCTCCTCTCCCCCACCCCCTGGTGTCCTCATCACATCTCTATTTGTGGAGTAGACAGAAGTCGAGAATACAAAACTCTGTGAATGTGTTGCAAACATTGCTTCTTTGTAAAGATGAAAATTAACCCGTACAAGCATTCAACTAGAGTGTGCATGACTCTTGGCTATAGCACCAGCCACCAGGCTTCCATTCCTGTGCTGGAGAAGTTGAACTTCTTTGCATATCACATGACAGTAATCTCACACTTCCTTTACCAAGTCTTACTTCAGTTTCGAGTCCAATGTAAATTTAATTACTAGCCATGTACATGAGAGTGCCAGTTATAGGGTTAGTCACTAGCATACCCGTGTGTGACTTTAGGAGGGCTTGAGTGACTTGACCTTGAACTATTGCTAAATTAAATTAACCACTTTGTTGTGATGCATCATTTTGAAAAAAAATCTTTTAAAAATAAAACATAACAGAAGTGTTGGCTGGGATAAGAATAGGATGATGGGAGTCCTATCTAGAATCTTTCTCATTTCATTTGCTAAAACACCTGTTCCCAGACAAATACATATGTTAATTTCTGCATTCCTTTTTCACCTCTTTTTTTTTAATTTTTCAGAATAAAGAGGGGTACACAAAGAAGAGGGGGGGATAACAGGGTCAAAGGAACAGTAAGATTTTGCACTACTAGAGTTATTAAAATACAGAGTACACAAAACATATCTTAATCGGAGTTTCACTACAGGAGTTTTTAGAATACAGAGTGCACAAAAACAATCTCTTTCAATATTTATCCACATAGCAATAGAAATTGCAACTATTAACTATTTTCACCTCTTGATACATTTACTACCAGTTTAGGGGGGGAACAGCCTTGCGCTAGCCTGTTTAGTCTTCAAATTCTAGTCTGCCACATAGTGGAGAAACTTGTGTCTGTCTTGTTTCTCACCCTTGGCCCAGATGCTGATTTGTACTGGAGTGGAAAGTCCAAGAGGGAGCAAAGATTATCTTTACCAAGTAAATATGGCGTTACATTACTGTGAGGCCTGCATTCTTCACGCAGAAATGAAGAGAGATTTTAAACCTGGGAGGAGTCTCTAGTTTCCACAGTTCAGCTTTTGTATGGTAGTTTGTTTTGCTGTTGGTGAAACTGATGTAACCCTATATGAATACAAGTACAAGGAGAGCCGGCTCCACGTTATTCCCAATCCAGAGCCAGCTGCAGTTCCTGCATGGCTGTCATAAACATAGCTTTTTGTTGCTAGCAACTACATCCCTGGCAGCTCCAGCAAGAAGAGCCTAAAAATAGTGTAGTTAACAGCTCTGTTAATCGTTAGCACTTAACCAGTTTCCAAAAGGAAAGAATGTGTACATTTGTGTCAGAATTGTGTAGATTACTTTCTCCTGGTTCTTCTCATCCGTACACTAGACTGCTCAAATTACTAGTATTTCTCCTAACAATAAATACTTGCTGCTCACTTTAGCCTATCTCATTTGTCGGAGTTATTTCTAAAACATCATATAGTTAGCCAAAACAAATACCACAGATCTGTCTCTGCTGAAGTGAAACCTATGCTGCTTTTCAGTTTTGTAGAAGGTGGGCTCCTTTGCCCCTCTTTTCCATTGTGTACTGCTCCCTTTCCTGTATGTATACAGGGTTATATACATGATTAGTAAAATCTTACAGCGATTTATTTGGGAAGGTTCCCCCCCCCAATACTCCTATTAATGTGACATCACCAAATTTTGTTTTGGTTGTTAAGTTGAGATTGTTGGTAGGGTTGTTTCAGTTTTGTGTTATTTTTTATCATGGTCATTCTTATGATACTGTCTTAACCTCAGAATAGGACTGGCCAATTATTTGTAATAAAATGAGGGAACAGAATTCTCAGACTCTGATACTCTGTTTTTTCTTTCTGCAGTGATACCTTTTACAGATTCTAAAATATTCTTTAAAAATGGGTTATTCCTAAGCACAGCGTCTTCTTAGCAAGCCTGTACTTACAGCGTCAGACGTTGACCACTGTCCACTTCAGTTTACTTTTTCTAGCAGTATGAAGTATTGGCAACTTCTGGGGAGGCTCTCCCAAGTCCTGAGGAAGAAATTGGTGAAAACTTATGTACGAGTACTGGCACTTAAAAAAAAACCCCACTGGCAGAAACCAACAGAAATCCCTCAAATCATTTTTTTTTAAAAAAGCCACAACAAAATTGCACTGTTTACAAGCAGTTACGAAGATGAGGGTGGGAGGCAGAAGAGAGTAGGTTACCCTGACATGTTGCTTTAAAAGCACAGAACCTGTTTCTTTATAAGGTGCTTGGCTGAAAGCCACTCTCTGAGTCACACAAGTTGCTACTTTGCCCCTCTAATGCTACTATAATGTTCCTCTTTCTAATGTGTCAGTTGCTAGAGTGTGCTGAAGGGGTTGAAAGAAATGGCAACCGTGTTGTTAATGTCTAAAATAAAGAAGGGTAAACCCATATGTTTTTGTTGAAGGACATATGGCACACATGTTTGGCATGGAGCTGGTATTACCTTTTTTTTTAGAAAGGTATGATGGCATAAGAACAACATGAACTATGTTCTGTAATTAATAATGTCTCAGGCCTCTTGTCTGTGCAACAGCAAGTATTGTGGTAGCCTCAAAACTGTGAAGTAAAAAAAAGACAATGATATAATCCACATTTTGGAGACTTCTACAGTTCAGTGTGGTCTAGTAGCTGGACCGCATTAAGCTTTTGATATGGAGAAAGAAGGTGCAGATTCACCCTTAGACATGAAACTTGCTGGATGGTCCTGAGCAAAGCAAATCAGTATGGGAAGGTACATGTGTACTTTAGCATGCATTAGAATGGAACAGTCTCCTGCTTCAGGGTTGACTTTATGGCATGCTTGACTAAACTGTTGACCACCATTCTGCTAAGTGAATGAATGTTTTTTATTCCCTCTTGAATCTAGATTTTCTGAACGCTTAAAGTGCTTTGCTGCCTATTGACAAATGGAGAGACCTAGCTACTTTAGGCATAAAGCCAACAATGGGTTAATGGCTATGTGAACTAGGTGGTGCAGTCTGTGCTCCAGATTCTTGGGCACTGTTTCAAGGCAAACCATAGTTTGCTATTATAGCTGAACTGGTTTGCTCCTGGATTGCAGTTTTGGTTTCCAGGCAAACCAAATGATGTTTGGGCACATCATTGTTTGCCCAACAGAAAGGGAGGGGGGAAATGCAGCATGTATGGAGGGAACAGCAAGCCCAAGCATCACTCATGTAGATGCAAACCATGGTTTGAAATTACATCAGATTTCAGTCATTGTTCAGAATGGTGGAACTGCTGGATTTTAATTCTAATTTTCTTTCCTACTTCCTGATTGTGAGTATCATTCCCCCCTCTTTCCTTCCTGCTCTTTGGCTAATTTGTACCTTTTGTTCATAATGTGCAGAATATTTGCCTGGAGATCTCATGGCACAAGAGTTTTTTTTCCCCTTCAGCCAGGCCTCCAGTGTGTAGGAAGGCTGTGCTGCTGTCATTTCCCACTTCAGGGAGCAGTGGGTGGTGAGTGGGAAGGAAAAGGCTGTTTGCAGGCAGCCAGCAGGAATTTTAATCATGCTAACTATTCACAAGCCTTGAATTGGTTGAATTTCATTAATTGGATTGATGTGACCGTGTGGTTGGAGGCAGACTTGGTGTAGACAAAAAGATATGCAGTGAATTTTGTCAAGATTTAGTTTAATGCATACATATATGCACTCACTTATCCCAAGTTCACTTCTTTGTTCTCAGCAGCATCTGTCAGAGGAGACAGCAGTTTCACACAAGACAAGAGCTGCAAACTGCTAGCTTATGACCTTTCCCAAGGCTATTTCCTTAATGCCACATACCAAATTTGAATTACACAGTGGATGAGTGGATCATTTTTATGCAGCAAAATCAAAAACGTCAAGGAGAAATAATGAAACTGAAGATAAAATCTCCAGTAAGATACCGACATTTATGAATTTGACTTGGTTGTATTTCTTAATAGCTGGCAGTTTCAGATGGATGCTCTTTCTGTAGGGGCTGTGCTTAAAGTTCTTATTGACTAGTGAAGTGATCCCCATGGCTTCCACTGGTATGTTTCTTGGTGCCCACTGTCAGGTTCTGCCATAGGCACCACCCTGTGGGACGCTGGCCTGCCTGACTTCCACCTTAAAGGACCTTCAGGGAATATTCAGGATCTCGCTCTGTGGAAGGAGGGGGGGGATATACCTAACCCTCACACTCTCTCATTCCACTCGCAGGTCCCTTCAACCTGACATTGTCCCGGCTGCCTTCCATGACAGCTGTCCCCATCCAGCTGTCGGTCTTATTCCTCCTTCTCTTCATCTTCTTTCCTCCACCTCCTCTCCGCTGCTCTCTCATTCTCTCTCCCTGCTCCGCTCCACTCCACCACACTCCTACACAGCAACCCACCCTGCCCTGTGGGTGGACTTCCCTTATATCCTTTCCCTCATTCCTGGCCCCACCTACCAGCCACACCCCTCTTTTGCCCTCTAGCATTGGCCTTGGCTACCTCAAGCAGCTGCACCTGGGGTAGCTAGTTTGGCTGCTTTGGGCAGCTACAACTGTGCTCTCTTGGCTGGCTGTCAAGCCTCCTCTGTTCGGAGCTTCCAGTAGCCTCAGCTGGTCTCTATTATTCACTTCCTTCCTGTTTGCAGGTTGGGGCGTGGCCCTGTGCTGCTTCTGCTGCCCTGCCGGTAAGGTTGCTGTCTGTCTGTCTGATGGCTGGCTGTCCCTATCTCTTGTGCCTTCTCCCTCTGCCCTGGTCCCCTCCTGGCTGTCCTTACTCCCCCTGTCAGGGCTCTTAGCCTCCCACTGGAGGGTGGAGCTAGCTGGCTTCCAGCTGCTCCTTCTGACCCTCTGGGGCTTGGGAGCTGCTCCACCCTCCAGTGGCTGGGGTGCCTCTTTCCCCCCTTCTATTGTTGGTCCGTGCTGGCCCAGGGTGTCTGTTGGGGTGGCTGGGTAGTTGTCCCCCAACTGTCTCCTACCCCCTCTTCCTGGTACGTCCGGGGGTGAGCCTCAGACTCTGGTCAACCACTTGCTTCTTCCCCACAGCAAGGAGCTAATCCTGGCTTTTATTCACCTCATTGGAGAGGGAAAAGCGCCAGAAGAGTTCAAGAGGTGTTACTACCTGGAAGCACCTAATTGGAAAAATCTGCCTCTGTCTCATGCTTGGTTTGGAATCTTTTAACACTTTGTACAACATACCAACATTTTGTGTTTGGTCCCATTCCCATAGTAGCAATCTTCTGACAGGTTCTGTTCTTCATGGACCAAATTTCGTTGCGGTGACCACTACCCATTCTCAAAATTCCACAAGTGTCAAGATTGGAGACCTCTGGTGCTAGTGGGAGCTTATAGCATCTTATATACTAATAGTCAAGTGGCCCTGATCTGTGGATACTTAAATTTGGAGAGTGGAGCCATGAATGGAGAAGTCAGATCTTTGTAAACACTTGAAAAATGCCCCAGGTTTGCAGAAAAATCTGAAATATTCATTAAAAAAATTGTTTGTTTTTTTTAAAAAAAAAACCCTACAAAATTATAAGAGAAACACCTGTAGCTTTAACCAGACACCCTCAGTCTTTGTTGCTAACAGGCAACCATAACCACCAATATTCTCGGCTTGGTTTCTGTCAGAAAAAGGCAGGGAGGGGACAGGGCCCTATCCAGGGCTGTTTTTGGCCTTTGAGGTAGGACTCATTGGGGCTAGGCCCAGAATCAACCACCAGATGACTTGATACCTCATGGCCTGCATAACTCATACAGACCCTGCTGCTTCCTGATGTTCAACAGCAGACACCCCACAAAAGACAATGTAGTGTAGGGGTTAGTTTCAGTGTAGCATCTGGGAGACCCAGGTTCGAATCATTTCTCTGCTGTGGAAGCTCACTGGATGACTTTGATCCAGTCACACACTTTCAGCCTAACCAACCTCTCAGGATTGTTGTGAGGATAATACGGTGGCAAAGGGAATAAAATAAGCTGCTTTGAGTCTCCAGTGTGGAGACAGGCATTATATAAATGAAGTAAATTAATAAATATAGATGAAGATGGGGGGCAGATAAAAGGTCAGTTGTTTAGTGGGTTTGAAGAAGAGAAGGACATAGGGAATGGTGAGCATATGGAGGCTGCCAGGAGGAGAGAAAAAGTAAATAGTGTGGGGAAGAGAATACAGTATGGTTGTCAAGTTCCAAACTGACTGTTGTAAGCCACCCAGCAATCACCTTCCATTGGTAGGCATCCCTGGCAAACGGATGCACACACCTTTGTCCCCTGCCTTGATGACATCACTTTGGAGAGTGACGTTGTCATGGGGGGTAGGAACATATGCACACTTCACACCAGGGCCAAATCCTTAAGAATTGGCCCCAAATATGTCAAGTTGTGATGGGAAGTGGAGGTGCATGCACAAGGGATACACCTGCACCCCCCAATCTCCTGGCAACTCTGGGATACAGGGGAAAGTGAAGTACCCCCCACAAGTCCTTGCTGGATCCCTATCATGCAACTGGGCTCACCTCAGCCAGCACCATAGAACTGGGCTATAGGTGAGCAGCTGCTGAGCAGGGGAGGGGGAAAAGTGAACTCGGGTTAGAGGTGGGAAGGACAGAAAGAAACAGGAAAAGGGGGAGAGGCTATGGGGGCAGGAAAGGGAAAGTGGACATGATGGAGGAGGGGGAAATGAGCTGCCCCCACACAAGTCCATGTGGGTCCCCCACTGGTACTCTATTTTCACTTGTATTCCATTTCTTTTAGTTCTGATAGATTTTAGTAAGAAGTGAGGACCACAATAGTCTCCCATAAATAATACCTGTTTTTCCTCTGTGCTTCCTGGAACATTAGTGCAGAATGGCTTCTCTTCTTCAGCATCTGTGAATACTAGTGATTCAAATTGATAACAAAGTACCTGAGTAAGAATGGAATCCTTATCCTAGGCTTGAGTTGTACCTCTTTGTTTCCATTGTTCATCAATGATTTTTCCAAATTCTTGCAGGTCTTCAGTAAATTTTTTGTTGATACTTTATCTAAAAAGTTTGATAAGATGTTATAATTAATTATATTCTATAGCACTGTTGTATTTATTTTAAAATACAAATAAAAATTGTCAGTTGCTTTTAAAAAAGAAACTAATCTGTATAAAACTGTGCCCCTCAGGTCAGTTCTGTGCCCCTCTGAGGTCTGCCCCCTAGGCGGCCACCTAGTTGGCCTAATGGTAGCACCGGCCCTGCATACAATTGCTGTACATAAAATCCCTCCCATGGAGAAGAAGAGTGTGCTGGACCTTCCCCTGCCTCCTCATGATTGCCAGCTTGTGAGCATAGCACCTAAACATGGAGGAAGTATCTGCACATATGCACCCTCCCTGTGATTGGTAGTGTTCAGTAGACTGTATCTCCAGTCACAGGGAGGGAGGGAGGGTGGGTACATGTAGACACTTCCTCTACTCATTCACTCTGTGAAGCCAGCCTGCAAGCATGTGGGGTCAGGGGCAGGACTGTCTCACTTGTGCCCAGTGTCCCTCCTCGGTGTTCAGTCAACACCTTGGAGGGGTTGTGTGTAGAGGGCTCTTGTATATTAAATAAAAATACATTCAAATTTAACATGATTGTCTATCTCAACTGGAGACTGCTAAGTGTCCAGTACATGCTGTGAAACTCTTTTACTGCATCGGGGTAGTGATCCTAGCACTTCCTACTTTGAGTTGTAACAATTATCTCGGTATAGCATCTTAATGCTCTTTAAACTGAGACATTAGGGATTGACCCTGGAGCCTTTCTGCATGCAAAACCAAACACAGAACTATGACCCCTCCCCAACAATATTGTATGGTGTTTGGTATGTTATTAGATTCCACAGTCTTCTGTATTGCATCCATATTTTAATATATTGTATTATGAATTGTTGACTGCAGCTGGCTAGGTCATGAATTAAATAAAAAAACACTGATTTAGTATAGAGTCCAGTGGATCTTTAAGACTAACCAACTTTATTGTAGCATAAGCTTTCGAGAGCCACAGTTCTGTTCACCGGATGCATTAGATCCTGTGGATCTATGATTTAGTATAGCTTATCTTCATTAAAGTTAATGGGATTAAAATACAAATTGCAGAGTTTAGCCTGACTGAATGTTAAGAATGGCTAATCCTTATTTTTTAGATTGGACCATAAAGCGGTTGGCTTCATAAAGAAAAAATGGTAAATATTGGTAATCCAGTTTCTTCATTTGAGTGGCTGATGAAGCACATTGTTCAGATTCAAGCAATGCAGACACTTTAACTAATCTTAATATTGGTGATTAAAAAAAAAATAAAAGCAAGAAATTTTACTGTCCTGACAAGTCCACAAAAGTTACTAGCTTCGGTAACTTTTTAAAACTAGCCTTTCTGACCACACACATCTATGGAATATGGAAGACATTTTGGGCCCTAAGTGGTCCTGAGGAAAGAAAAGCACCAACAGTCTGCTAATTCACAAATGTTTTCATGCCTGAAAGTGACTCTTACTTGCTGTGCATAACCAGGTAAATAATTAGCTGCAGTCTTATCATCCAACACAATACTTCCAATATGTATTGAATTTCTATTACGTTCTTCCACAATGACAACATGAAAATTTAAGTGAGATGGAAACAAATATCCTCATGCAATATTCTTTTCAGAGAATGAACAGAATATGAACATTTTGAAAAGGGCAATTAGAATTAATAGCCATGTTGCCAAGTGTTCTGCACACTGCTTCAGGTTGTGTGTTCTTAAAAGAAGAGATCAATTTTGTTAGCCTAGCTGAGCAGAAACCAGTTGAATGTTGTTAAGGGTCTTTATAACTTTGTGGTTGCTTGTGAGGTCAAATGGAAGTAGAATAGCAGATGAAATTAAGGAGAAGGCAGAACTGCAAGAGGCTCTTGATAGATCAGTAGTCAAATGGAGTTTAATGTTATGTGATGTAAAGTCATGAACTTGGCTTTTGAAACAGAAGAAATGTTCAGTCTAAAATATAAGAATTGGAGAACATGAACCATGGCTTGTTTTTCAAAGATACCGTTATAAAAAATTCTAGAAATACAGGGCAGTTAATGTAAAGGGAAAACTATTGGTATGTTAAACCTTTTAGACAGTGAAATAACTGTGATGACTTAATTATTTCTTGACCTCATTTATATCCTGCCCTTTCAGCAAAATGCCCAAGGTGGTTACAGATCAGCTATAACATTTGCAATCCAAACAATGCTAGTAAAATTAAAATTTAATAGCAGAAGAATTAAAACCATGTAAATAGCGGTAGGGAAATAAACTAATTAGTTAAAGTCTCTATGAACAATGAATGGCAAAAGGAAGGAAGTGATAGCAGTTGGTAGACTTCTCTAGGAAAGCTCAGTCATAACATAGGGACCACTACTGAGAAGCCTGCAGTTGGTTCCCTGTTGGCTCTTGCTTTGGAAAATGTTGGGAATACAGCATGGTTTGCTGTGATTGCTTGAGGGAATGAAGATGATCATGTGAGGAAAAAGTTGAACTGGGTTTGGAAGCTGGGTTAACCAGTAGAGCTGAAACAGAGATGATTTCAACTTGATTCCTGCAGTGTTTGGGCTGTAGCATTTTACATTACTTAAAGAAGTAAGACTGCATTCTGATGCAAGCTTTCTTATAAGTAAGCCCCATAGAATTCAGAGGGTCAAATTTCTGATGTTTATGTGGCATTTTTCTTAGAAGCCCAACTTTTAAAATTTAGCTTATTTATACCTACCTTTCTCGCTGAAACTCAAGGCGGATTGCAGAGTACAGAAAGGAAAAAAAACAGTAATAATAAAATAAGACATTGAATGAAAAATGCAATATGAGTACAGAATTGAATGACAATACCAATACAGTAAGATTAAGAATACATAATTAAATGATAGCGTGAACAGTAAACTGCCCAGGCCATCATAGTGCAAGCAGTGTAGAATGAGCATGAACAGGCATTTGCTGATCTTTCCATTTGTATGGAGGAACCTTCATCCTAGTTCATACAGTGGCCAACCAGTTACTCTGAAGGGACAGCAACAAGGCATAGGGGTTGACGCCTTCCCCTGATCTTGCTTCCTGACACTGCTATTCAGAGGTTTACTGCTTCTCTTTCATCACCATGGCTAGTACCCACTGATAGACCTGTATGCATGAATTTGTCTAGTCCCTTTTTAAAGCCGTCTGTGCCTTTGGCATTCACTGCATCCTTTGGCAGTGAGTTCCACATTTTAATCACTTGTTGTGTAAAGAAGTATTTCTGTTTGTTCATCTTGAATCTGCTGCTCATCAACTTCATTGGATGCCCTTGAGTGCTAGTGTTTTGAAAGAGAGGGAAAAAATTCTTTCCACCCCCCCCCTCTGTCTCTTGTGAATAATTTTATAATCCTCTAGCATCCCCCCCCCCAGTTATATCTTTTCTAAACTGGTAAGTTCCAGGATCCTTAGCCTTTCCCTATAACAAAGGTGCACCAACTCCTTAATCATCTTGGTTACTCTTTTCTATACTTTTTCCTGCTGAGCAATATGTTTTTTGAGATACAGTGACCCAAACTGCACATAGTATCCAAATGAGGCCACACCAAAGATCTATATGGGGGCATTATAGTATTGGCCATTTTATTTTCAGTTCCTTTCCCAATAATCCCTAGGATGGAGTTTGCCTTTTTCAGTGCTGCAGCTCTGGGTTGACTTTCACTGAGCTATCCCCTATGCCCCCAAGGTCTTCAAAAGGTTCCATTCAGATGACTGAAGCTACCATGGTGGAATTTAGGAGGAGATACTGTCCTACAGGTATGTAGGTTCTAGGCCATGAAGGGGCCTTGTAGTTGATAGCAAGTATCTTGAATTGACCCCAATAATGATCAGCCGAATTGAGTGACTGCAGGATGTGATTCACATACATGTTCTCCCTCTGAGGCGGAGGATATCTTGGGTGTTTCCTACCGTTCAATCAGGGAGGGAGGAAGTTAAATTTTCTTCCTCTTTTCTGTTGGCACATGGACCACCCCTTCTCTCAGTACTTTTCTGCCTCCAGGGAGAGCAGTAGCAGCAGCAGATCTCTCTGCTGCTTATTAGGCCTTTATTCTACTTTCACTTTAGCTTATCTGATTCTTACACTTCTCTGTACTGCCTTTTCTTTAGTCTTTACTCTTCTCCTCCTCCTCCTGTCCCCTCTATACCTGCCTTTGGTGATCTATTCTATGGGAGTGCATGCAGCCCTGCTATGGAGCCAGCAGACTCCGATGGAAGCTTCATGGGAGAGGAAGGCAAGGAAGCAGGCTTCCCTGCTATGGTGGCAGCATCGGATTCCGAGCCTCCCGGTACCGTCCTACCTTTGCGGCTGGAGTGGGCTCCCAGCAACTTTCTGGCCTTAGAGCCATGTATCCCTGCCAAACAGGCCCGGCAGCAGCAGACAGTGGCTGGATCTTCTGCGCAAGTCTGCCTGGAGGCTGAGTGCAACGCTAGCCAGCAGGACGCAGAAAAAGCGGGGGAAAGCGGCCACAAGCACACCAAGCTCCACATGGCTTCAGTCGACGTTCTGTCCAGCCTCCCGCCAGGAGATACTTCTGCAGGCACTTCCTGCTGGGATCAGCACCTGCCTTTGAATGAAAGTGGCTCTACCAGGATGGGTAACATACCTGGCGATTTGGCCCTCACGTTTTCAGCTGACTGTCTCTCTTTATTAAAGCAGAGCATGAGAGATGAGCTCTCCAAGCTGTGTCAACCTCTTTCCAGGGCCAGCAGCAAATTGTCCCCCCCTCCCTCCCCCTCCATGCACCAGGCCCAAATACAAATCCAGATGAGTGGCTGCCAGATGGCCTACCAAGGTTGCTCAAAAGTCCACCCAAGTCAAGAATAAGGACAGGGGGCTTCCCTGGGCTGGAGAGATGTCCTCTGACAGTGATGACAGGGAGGAGGGTGAGTTCCTCTCAGAAGAGGAGGAGGAAGGGGAGGTCACCATTCCGGAGCAGCCAGATAGGCTGTTTAAAATGGAGGACTATCTGTATTTTCTCTCAAAGTTCCTGGCAGCTCTTGACGTGCAAGAAGTACCAAAAGGGGAGGATGAGGAGGATCCCAAATCGGGCAAAGCATCCACAAGGCCCAAAGGGTACAGGGAATTCTTCCCTAGAGCAGACACACCAGAAAAGGTCTTCCCATTCCCTGAGTATTTTGAGAGACAAATGAAGGCTGAATGGAAAATGCCATAGGCCAACAAACAATGTTCTAATGCAGCAAAAATATTATATGCCTTACCATCCTTTGCCAATGAGTTATTGCAGGGGCTGAAGATTGACGCCCCGGTGGCCGCTCTGCAATCCTTGGGCCTCCTATCAGAGGATGGCCAGGGATACATGGCCTGGACAGGAAAGTGGAGATCGTCCTCAGGACCATTAGAGCCTCCATCACAGCCTCCATTGTAACCAGAGCTTCTGTGGTGTGGTTGCGTAAGTTACTGCAGCTGCTTCCGGGAAACAGTCAACATCTCTTGGAAGGAGCCAACAGAATCCTTAAAGCCAGCACCTTTGCAGCAGATGTCACGGTGGACGCCATATCCTTTTCATCCTGAGCCATGGCCTCGGCAATAGTGGCCCAAAGATTATTGTAGCTTCAAGCCTGGCTGGCTGACCTCCACTCCAGGTTCATTCTCATAGCCTACCCCTTCCAGGGCAACAAGCTCTTTGGGGACACACTCGAAAGGATCCTGGTGGAAATAAGGGAAAAGAAAAAGGTGCTGCCCAGAACTCTCAGGAGATTGGATAGGCAGTGCATCTAACAGTCCTTTCATTCCCACCACTCCCTCACCAGACCATGACAAGACTTAAAGCGTTCATCCTGGAATTTCCCCAGACAGAGCTTCAAAAGAGGCCCCTTCAGAGCCAAGAACAACAGTCATCACCAAGCCTGAAGAGACAGGCATAACTTCGACAACAAGACCCCTAAATCCCGACTCGCTTCGGGGCCCGGTTGGGAGGAGAGACAACTCCACTTCCACTAAGCATGGGTTGAGTCAAGGGTGGACGCCTGAACCCTCGAAGTGGTCTCCAAAGGCTACTCAGTAGAGTTTGACTTTTACCTACTGGATCGATTCGTGACCTCACCCCTTCAAAAAAAAACCAAAGAAGACTCATCATGCAGAGGGCACTCAACCATCTGCTAGACATTCAAGCAATAGAACCAGTAACCCACAAAGAAAGAGGCCAACGGGTCTACTCCCTCTTCTTTACAGTTCTGAAGAGAAATGGGGACTGGAGGGCAATTCTAGACCTGAAGTTTGTAAACAGGTTCATAAAGCTAAAACACTTCTGTATGGAAATGCTATGCTCAATAGCTGAAGCCCTACAGCTCGGGGAGTTCTGTTCCTCTACTGACTCTGTCCAAACTAATGGGGACACTGGTGGCAAACTGCAAGGCCATCTATTGGGGGCGCCTTCACATCAGGGTCCTGCTGTACTTCTTCTGCCTCTACCACATCGTGATCAAGGCGAACACCATGGTGAGAGTTCCCCAGAAAATCAAGGAGAGTTTCCTATGGTGGACCAAGGACAACAAACTTCACCAGGGCAAGAGCTTCCCAACGCCTCAAGTGATCCAACAGATGCCAGCCTAACTGGATGGGGAGCATCCTTGGAGGGTTGCCTGGTTCAGGGATGATGGTCTGTGGAGGAATCCGCCCCCCCCCATCAGTCTCCTCAAGATGAGGAAAATCAGGCTGGCCCTGACACAATTCTCCAACCAGGTAGCTGGAAAGGATGTCTTGATTCACACGGACAATACATTGGCGAAAGCCTTTATCAACAAACAAGGAAGAACTCGTTCATCCAGACTACTCAAGGAATAGATCAGGATACTCACATGGGCAGAGCCTCATCTGTCATCCATACAAGCAGAGCACGTCAGGGGCTCAGACAACGTCCAAGCCCAAGTATGTCCCCAGGACATACTCTAAGTTCTATAGATCCCAAGAAATTAATCTTCCATCCTTCTGCCCTGACCCTAGATATGCCAAGGAGAAAGAGTGGCACTGTCTGGATGTCAGGAGAACCCTCAGGGCGTACCTCACCAGAACAGATCAGAGAATCAGATTCGCTTTGCATAAATGTGGGTCCCCCTAACACAGGGAAGAAAATGTCAGCAACATCTATTGACAACAGCATTAGGTCCTGCATCGCAGAAGTGTACTTCCTAAGGGAATTACAGCTCACTCCTTGAGAAGTGCAACGACAAATGCAACATTCAGAAATAACACACCTGTCGAAGAGGTCTGCAAGGCCACCACTTGGTCTTCAGTCTCCATCTTTGTGAGACATTACAGGGTAAATCTCTATAATTCGGTGGATGCGGCATTCGGAAGGAGAGTGTTGCAGCACATAATTCAAGATGAGGCCCATATCCCACCCAAATAGGAGTAACTGCTTTGGGAGCACCCAAGCTGTCCTCCGCCTCAGAGGGAGAATGGACCTTTGGACACTTACCTTGAAGGGTCCTTCTCCCCGGAGGAAAGGAGGACATCTTGCCCTCCCAGGTCCTTCATCTCCTTTACTATCTTACTTTTTCCTCTTTAGTGCTGCATATTCATTTTATCCTTTCTCACACAGAGAATAATCAATCATTTTTCAGGACAAATAGCTCAGAGACTAAACAGAAATCTAGCAACAACAACAAACCAGAGAATTACTGCTGCGTGGAGTCAACCGAACTGAGAGAAGGGGTGGTTCATGAGCCAACAGGAAAGAGGAAGAAAATTTAACTTCTTGCCTCCCTGATTGCATGGTGAGAAACACCCAAGATGTCCTCCTTTCCTCAGAGGAGAAGGACCCTTCATGGTAAGTGTCCAAAGGTCCGTTCTGCCTGGCACCTGCTAGTAATTGGGCTGCCATGTTCTATACCAGCTGGAGTTTTCGAGATGACTTCAAGGGAAGACCTGTGTGTAGTACATTACAGTAGTTCGGACTCAAGGTAACCTTAGCATGGACCCATGTGGCCAGATTGGTTGTGAGGCGGAACAGCCCTACTGACCCTTGAGTACTACCCATCCTGCCCTCTGAGGCATCTTGGAATTAACCAGAGGCAGTCTAAGTGCCTGCCTGGCATGTACCACCCACCTAGTTTCTCCCAACCATCAGAGGGGCTTTTGTTTCTTTCGCCTGGTACCTGCCACCAGCACTTGGCCTTCATAGGATTGCTCACAGGGAGGACCAAGACTCCTCCCTCCCCTGTGTAGGCCTTCTGCTCTAAGGCCCTGCCTCATAACCAGTTTTCTGCTACCCAGCACCTGGTTACCGCAGGACCTGTTTGCTGCACTTGTGCACCATTGGGGGAGGTGGTTAGCAGATTGCCAACAGACCACCCCCTTCTTGTGGTGCCTGTATTAAATAGCATGTTTGAGCAGTGGAAGTCTATATGATACAAAGAATAGCTATATTAAAGAATTTTTTAAAGCATTTTTAAAAGGGGGGGAGTTCATACTCATACTTTTAACCATAGCAACAGATTTTAGTATGAGATCTCAAAAGAAACGTGAAAATGCAATTCTCTGTCCCTGTCTGTATACATGCCGTAGCCAGTTCTTCTCCTAAGGTAAAATCAAAAAGAGTCCAGTAGCACCTTTAAGACTAACCAACTTTATTGTAGCATAAGCTTTTGAGAATCACAGTTCTCTTCGTCAGATGCACGGAGGGCAAGAAGAAACTGGTCAGATATAGAGTAGGGGAGGGGAGGGAGGAGTAGATGCAAACAGCTCTCAAACAGCTCCTTCTGATATGGAGATCAGTTTGCTTCTGTAAAGGTAGGCTCTTTAACTTAGAAGGCTCTAGCTTACTGAGAAGTCCCTATGCCTTTGTCTTCAGCCAGTTAAGGCATCTGCATGACTAAAGCCCCAGGCTGGGTACAGCTTGGAAAGCTCTAGCTTCCCCTCCCTCTTTCTGCTCATTCTCAGCTAAGATAATTTTTAAGCTAGAGGTGAAGATTTTGTTACAGTACTTAACGCTGGTAGGTACATTGGTTTGTTTCTCCACCAGTAATGCTGAGTACAGTATAACCCCTAGTCTCTTGACTGAATCAGCAATTGTTAGTTGGACCCCACTGACAATGGGGAACATAGTGTCCTTCTCAGCCTTCCGAACCAATGTTACCTCTGTCTTAATCAGGATTTAGTTCCAACTTGTTCACCCTTAGCCAGAAATAAGGCATTGGTTCAGGTTCTCTATAGAATTACGAGATGATTTGGATAAAGAGATACAAATTTCACACCAGTCACAGTTAGTCTGCAAAAGTGACCCTCTGAGTCCTGACTGTAAAGAACAAAAAAGGCGGGTCTTCTCCAGTCCAAGGCACATCCCTTAATCCCAACGTCTTCCAAGTGCCTCAATAAGACGGCATGATCCACTGTATCAGAGGCTGCTAGTAGGTCCAGTAAACACAGCAAGGCATAGTCTTCGTCTGCATTCAAGCAGAAATCATCAGCTAAAGCCACCAGTGTGTCTCCTTTTCATATGTAGCTTTGTCTGAAGCCAAATTGAAATGGTTCTAAGTCAGGTGATTTATCCAAGAAGGCCTAGTATTGTTCTGCTACAGCTCTCGATATTTTTGCCCAGGAAGAATGATCCTAAGATCCTGTTGACACCATTGTGGTTATGATCCATAAATGGACCAGATGATTTACTGGGTGTTTTTCAGGAGTCATCACTGTGTTACAACCAGCATCCAAATCAGAATGTATTTGAGAGATTTTGTCAGCAGAAAAACCTTTGCAAAGGTGTCACAACTTACCATTGATTCATGTGAATTCAGAGGCATAATGGTTAAGTGACTGGGCTCTGAATCAGTACTCTGCTGTTTCAGATCCGATTACTGCCAAGAACTCAGCAGGTGGCCTTGGGTAAGCCACTCCTCTCAGCCCCAGCTGTATTGTGGGGATAATGATAACACAGACTTTGTTCACTGCTCTGAGTGGGGCACTAAACTTATCTAGAAGAGTGGTATATAAGTGTACTGTTGTTGTTATTATTACTGCAGAGCTACTTTGAAAAGTTGAGCTGAGTGTGAATTAGTTGATGCAACAATAGCAGTGAAGTAAGATTTCTTCACTGCCGCCTCATAGGTCTTCCAGTAAGCTCTATAAGCCACTCTGTGCAATTTGGCTTGAGCTTTCTGCCATCGTCATTCAAGGTGTCTTTCAGCCTTCTCTTCAAGTTATTCAACTCAGTAGTAAATGAAACCACTGAATTACGCCTAGAAGGTGGATGTGAATGACGAGAGGAAATCATGTCATTGGAATGCAGGAGCTTCTCATTCCATGCTCTCACTGTAGCCTCTGCAGAAATACTTGCTGGGATCTCAAAATCCCTTAGGGTGTTCTGAAAACCAGTTGCTGTGGGTGGACCAATTTTGCCAACCCCTTCCCTCTTGCAGAGTGCCAATGCCACATTCATCTGTGTCTTGAATAGCAAGTGATCAGACCATGCTATATACACTGAACCTCCAGCCCCCTGACCAGACCTTCCTCTAAGATTCAGTACAAAAGATTGAAGTCTAAGGTATGATCTTTGTTACGTGTAGGGCCTTTCACAACCTGAGAGAGATCCATAGTGGCCAGAAAGGCTACAAAAGCTGTTTGGCTCACTGCACATATATGAACTCAATACATCTTTACAGTATCTCTGCCTTTATTAAATAAGGCACCGTTTTTTCCCCAAATGTGGGACTTAGTCTAAATGATGAGTGGTTTGGGGCAAGCCACTATTGCATGGCCTCAGGGATGCTTGTACCAGGAACTACCCATCTATTTTTTCTGTTGATAAAATTATTTTTCTTCTCATACATTTTTAGAAACATGGTTCCTCCTAGCAGTTCTGTGAGGTCGGGTATGCCGAGAGTAACTTTTGTGCAAGGGTTTGAGTCCAGTGGCACCTTAGAGATCAGTAAAGGTATAGGTTTTCAAAAGTATAAAGGCATAAATTTTCAAGTGTCAAAGCTCCGTTCTTCAGAGCTCTGACTCTCAAAAGCTCATACCCTGAAAATCTAGTTGGGCTCTAAGGTGCCACTGGACTAAAATCTTGCTGTTCTACTGCAGACCAACGCAGCTGCCTGCCTGCCTGAGACTATCTTCTGTGCAAGGTCACTCTCTGGCCATCCCAGCTCATTTCAACCCAGGTCTCTCCCACCACAGTGTATCAGCTACACCGACTGGCTTTATTGCTATGCCGTGGTTGATCTCCAGGCTTCTAAATTCTTAATTTCTATTGCATACACAAAGAGTATATTCCTTTTGGTAACTAAATTATAGTTTAATTTCACTGTATTTTCTAGGAGATTATTGTATCCAAATGAACCTTTTGTTCTGCTGTTGAAATGTGCCCGTTAGTGTTCCATTATCCAGGAAGCTGTCTTAAAATTTGTTTTTCTTAAAACCATGGATTACTTTCTGCAAGTCTCTGTACACATTTTATGTATATAATCAAAATTTGAAAAGTGTTGCAGGCTCCAAAAGGTTGGGCCTCCCAAAGGTCCAAAATATATTAATTCTAACATATGTTGAAAAGAAGGCAATAAGTGATATTTACGAAGTTGAATATTTCTGTAAAAAGAGTGTGTGTTGCATGCCATCAAGTTGCTTCCAGCTTTTTAAAATGCACAGCATGCCACAGCCTATTTTTCTTTGCCCTGCAACACCTTGGTGAGGCAGATAAATGACTTGAATTCCCATTTTACAACTGCGGAATGCTTATCTAAAGCCACCCATTAAAACACTTCAAATCTTGAATTGTGATCTTTTTAGAAAAGAAAGTAATCCACATGGGTTCAGGAGGTGCTCTGAGGAAGCTATTGCACTGAATATTTTGTGATGGGCATATTTTTTATTAACAAAACCAATGTTATAATTCTGGCTGCCAGAATGGAATAAAGGGTCTTTCCCACATTATCAAGTTGTTTTGTTGGTTTATATATGAGTTCATTTGTGTGCACATAAATAAACAAAAATGAGATATGGATTATATTTTACCTGCAGTATAAATAGTTTTGTGGGATCATTTTATATCGTATATACTAGAGAAGAGGTACCTTCAAAACTATGTGTTGTAGCTAGCTGATCTAAACTCTTTTAAGTGCAGAATAACTCTTTAAAATATATTTTGAGTACAGCATTAACACCAGTGTTATCAAGAGTTGCTTAGGTTCTTCCATTAAATAGCTAGAACTGTGGTAGAAATTGAAAAACAGAAATGGAAAGTGGACTCCTGGGAAATTGCTGTCATTAAAAGTTGATTTAATGCAAAGTGCTGTTAATAGCCAAAGCATTAATTCTTAGAAACTACTTGTCTGAAGGGGTGGGGGGTGGGGAGAGGAATCTTTGACACTTAAATAGATTTCATTGATGGGGAAGAGGATCAGATTGATGCACAAAGGAAGAACATTTTTATACGAATCTCCATGTGAGAGGACAAGCAGAAGTTGTAGATTTGAGTCAGGAAGCAAGAAAAAATGAAGTTGAAGTGAATAAATTAACAGATGAATTAACAGATAGCTGCTTATACACCTACGATGGAGAAATTGGATTGGGGAATTGGATTTCTGCCCCAAATCTCTCAGAAATAAATATTTTGTGTTATGGCTGTTGTAGCATCAGAGAATATTATCAGTTTGTTGCTTTGTACTCCATGGTTAGACTTGGGCAGTCTGCTGCTTATAGCAGCGATACAAAAGCAAAATAAATGACATACAAAAAGGGAACTTGTTACAGAGCTGCCAAGTTATAGAGGGATCAGTTTTGGGCTATGAATTATTTTGCTGTGGTCTGGTCTCCTGCCAGAATTTTATACATGTTTGTTTAAGTAGATTGTATATCAGTTGCATTTCAAAAGCAGAATTTTTCCATCTCCTATTTCTCTCCCCAAGATATTTTTGTGCCGCCAAAGAGGAGCAGAAAAACAAGCTGAAAGCATTTTATGCTTGATGAAGAAACGCCCTGGCTCTCTGATCCAATTGCAGGATTCCACTGCTGGCAGCCAGCATGCAGAGGCAGGAGTGAAAGCCACAAGTATAAATGGATGAGGAAATGACTCAGTGAAACTGCAGACCTATGAGCTACTTGCAAGGAAGTAAAGCTGTGCAAGAAAGTGGAAGTTGCAGAAATCCTCCTGTATGCCTGCTCTCTTTCTCCAACCCTCTTGTCTAAGTTTACTTTTTAGATTTTTCAGGACTGAGAAGACTTTTTATTAATGGGAACTGAGGCAGATATTTATTTTCAAATATGTATAATTAAATGCATTGTTAGGTTTTGAAGCGAAATGCAGTAATTGCATTCCATATAAGAGACTATGATGGAATTCAGTGAAAGCTTATAAATAGCCACTTGCTTGGTTTCAAGCAAGAATTGTGACCAGGCTGCAAAACTTATGTACCAAGGTGGTTCTTCATATCTTTTAGGTTATCACAGTATGCCAAATGACTAGCATAGATATGTATGGACAGATAGGTTACAAAGAATCTTCTGTGGATTTGTTTGCAAGATTAAATGCCAGTCATGCACCAACTTGCTTATGGAATCTCCAGATGAAATCAAAATATAATACAATACAATACATTATTACATATGTTGTGTAGCACATTTGCTTTTGTGTTCTATTGTTTGTATTATCTTCTAGGAGTCTAACAGTGCAGTCCTATGGAGAGTTACTCAAGTCTAAGCCCATTGATTTCACCATAGGATTGCACTGTAAATCTATATTGTGTGTGTGTTATGCGCTGTCAAGTTACCTCTGACCTATGGCGACCCTATGAATGAAAGACTTCCAAAACGTCCTATCATTAACAGACTTGCTCAGATCCTGCAAACTGGAGGACTTAGCTTTTTTTATAGAGTCAAGTCATGTTGTTTTAGGTCTTCCTCTTTTCCTACTGCCTTCCCCTTTTCCTAGTATTATTGACTTTTCCAGAGAATCTTGTCTTCTCATGATGTGACCAAAGTACGATATAGTCTTATTTTCGTCATTTTAGCTTCCAGGGAGAATTCAAGCTTGTTTTGATTTAGTACGCACTTGCTTGTCTTTTTGGCTGTCCTTGGCAAAACTCTCCTCCAGCACCCCATATTGAACAGATCTTTCAAAGAACTATATCTAGGCTTTGCTGAAGAAGCCAATCTAATGCTGCCTTTTCTTTTAGTATACTTTATATTGAGAAGCAACCCCCCACCCCACCCCGCCGAGTTGTTTGATTTTGTACCTTATGGTACAGTAGAAGAGAAACACTGGGATGATCATTCTATTTCTTTTCGTGGTGTTGCACGTCTTGGAAAAAATGCCAAATTCAGGTTGTTCTGGCAAGTTACTGATGTCAAGCCAGCATAAATCTTAATTAATCTTAATATGTGAGAGAAGCATCTGGCTGAGTAGTATCAGAGATGGGCACGAACCAGAAAAAAAAGAACCATGTGGTTTGTGGTTCGTCACGTTTCACAAACCACGAACTTTCACGAACCTGTCCTGGTTCATGAATTGGGTTTGTTTGGTTCGTGAAAACATCACTTCCAGACCAGCAAATCACCACTTCCAGGTCAGCAGAAGGTCTGCAGAAAGCGCAACCCCCATTGCCTAGGAAACTGATTGATTGGCACCAGGCTGTCTGCAGTGGTGAACCAAAAAACGAACCAAACGCCCTGAAGTTTGTGGTGGCTCATCAGAAATGGGCTCTGACGAACTGCTGGTTCGCAAACCATGAACCGGCCTGGTTTGTGATGAACTTTGGTTCGTATTTCGGTTCATGCCCATCTCTCGTATCAATCACTGCCATAGGAGTACAGACAATTTATAAGATGGGTAATAGCCCTTTGTGTACTACCTTTATCATTCTTTGGAAATGAGATCCACCAGGCAGCAGAATTTATTGCCAAAAATACAGTCTTTCAGTCCCTTTTATAGTTCTTAGGCTTGTGTGTTCTTTATACAGCAAGCTGTGTACATATGGCTGATGTAGAAAATAAGCATCAGTCAGTATTAATAGTATTTACCATGCATTACCAGTATTCTCCACATCAACTTTATTGTTTTAATGCAGTTTAGTATAGGTAAAAGTTTTTCAACCCTTTTCCCCAGTGTCTTCTGATAAGGTGAACTGTGTGTGTGATTCAAGTTCACATTGCAGTTCACCATTTCTGTGTGTATGGCATTATTAGAGACAGGGCAGATAATCCTTTTGTTCTTTATTCTGGTTTGCCTTTTCTTCTTGCCTGTCTGCAGCCAAAAGTATTTAGGTACTTTCCTTCATCTTTCTCCTTCTGCCTGCTTTACTGCTTGATGCCAAAAGGCTATTTTAAAACCCACAGAGCACAGTTTAAACCATTCCTAGAAGAATGGAAGGCTGTTCTCTGGGGAATTCCTGAGCATGTGTGGCTATTCATTGGGAAATTCCAGAGTAGGAATGATGGCTTCTAATTGCTGTGGAAGGCCTGTGAAAAAAACGAGCTGACCAGATCCAGCTTTTTAGCACTTTCTGTTCTTTGGGGGATTTTTGTGTGGACAGCCATTGCAGAAGCTTCTGGCCACATCACCACTTTCTAAATAAAGTACCTTCCATTTTAAGGGGCATAGTATCAGTGGTACCTTCATTTCTTGATATTTATTCAGTTTTGGTTTATTTATATCCTATCTTTCCAGTAATATGTTCAAGGCAACTAACACATGGAAATTGTACAGACAGATGAACACAAGAGAAAATTGAGGACCAGCTGGTCCCTTCACTGATAATAATTGCTCAGATAACCACAGAAGGGATGGGAAATGAGTCCATCCTTGTTTCTCTCTATTTTATTTTATTTATTTATTTTATCATATTTATATTCCGCCCTCCCTGCAAGCAGGCTCAGGGCGGATAACAGCAGTTAAAACATTTAAAACATTTCATTAAACATTATCATAAAACATTAAAAGCATTGTATAAAGATATTAAAAATAGCAGCACTCTGTTTTTTTTTTTGGCGATTACAGAAAGTGCAGCAGTGCAATTGAAACATGGCAGCAGCTTCAGAACAGTGGTGGGCAGCTCTCATAGGGAGGGGAGTAGATGTTATATCCTCCAGCCAGTGGAGGCCCAGCCTCAGCCATAAGCCTGGCAGAACAACTCTGTCTTTCAGGCCCGGCGGAAAGATAGTAAATCCTGCCGGGCCCTGGTCTCAGTAGACAGAGTGTTCCACCAGGTAGGAGCCAAGACTGAGAAAGCTCTTGCTCTAGTCGAGGCCAGGCGGGCCTCCTTGGAGCTAGGGACTGATAGTAATTTCTTTTCTCCTGATCGGAGGGTCCTCTGGGGAATATACGGGGAGAGACAGTCCCTCAGATACGCTGGCCCCAGTCCGCACAGGGCCTTATAGGTCAATACCAAAACCTTGAACCTGATCCGATACTCCACTGGCAACCAATGCAGCTCACGCAATATTGGTGTAATATGCACCCTATTCGGTGCTTTCATAATGATGCGCGCCGCTGCATTTCGCACCAGCTGTAATCTTCGGGTCAGGCACAAGGGTAGGCCCGCGTAGAGCAGTAATCCAACCTAGAGATGACCGTTGCCTGGATCACTGTAGTTAAGTCACAGGTAGACAGTTAAGGGACAAGTTGTCTGGTCTGCCGCAGATGGAAAAAAGAAGATCTGACAACCGATGTGACCTGTGCCTCCATTTTCAGGGAGGCATCTAGGATCACCCCCAGGCTCCTAACCCTTGGAACAGGCACAAGCTGTGCCCCATCGAGGGTCGGGAGCCGGAGTCCCGAATCCAGTCCCCCATGGCTCAAGTATAGGACCTCCGTCTTTGTTGGGTTCAGTTTCAGTCGACTCTGTTTCAACCAATCAGTCACAGCTGCAAATGCATGTTCCAGGACATCTGGGGCTGAGCCGGGCCGGCCGTCCATCATCAGATACAGCTGGGTGTCATCTGCATATTGATGGCACCCAAGCCCAAAACTTCACACCAGCTGGGCAAGGGGGCGCATATAGATGTTAAACAGTAAAGGGGAGAGTATTGCCCCCTGTGGGACCCCACACACCAATGGGTGACGGGGTGACAATTTCTCCCCAAGCGCCACCCTCTGTCCCCGACTGTGGAGAAAAGAGACAAGCTCCTGTAAGGCAGTCCCTCGTATCTCCACATCGGCGAGGCGGTGAGTCAGAAGATCGTAATTGACTGTGTCAAACGCTGCTGACAAATGTAACAACAACAACAAAAATAATAAAAAGTGACATCAAGCCACAGCCAATTTATAGTGACCCCCTCAAGGGATTTTCAAGGCAAGAGATGAGCAGAAGTGGTTTCCCATTGCCTCCCTCTTGATTCTTTCTAAGCATGTGCAATGCACATGTTCTATTCAAAGCCACCCATGATGTCAAAAAGTTGCTGTTTTCACTACTGGGCTCCTAATTTGGTGACTGCAAGACTAGAATAACTCCTCTTAGAAACTTAAACTTGTCTTTATTATTCTAATGAAGCCTGGTGAACTAAAATTAATTGTCAATAAGTATGTGTATGGGAAAATCAGTAAATTTTTACAAGAATTGGTTCTTAATAGAGGAAATTTTGATTAAGAAACCTAGCTTCTGAAAAATGATTACTTATTAGACTACCAAAAGACTTTCTTGCTCTGTATTGTTTATAATGCAAAGTATTTCCTATCAAACCACTTTGTTATAGCAAATGAGATGTTTCATATTTGGATTGTTTTGTTTTGTTTTGCTTTGGAAAAACAGACAAATTGTATTTGGGCGTTGTTCACTATGTGTGTTATGTATTGTCAAGTTGCTTTTGACTTATGGTGACCCTATGAATTAATGACCTCCAAAACATCCTATCATTGGCAATCTTGCTCAGGTTTTGCAAACTGAAGTCTGCGACATCCTTTATTGAGTCAATCCATTTCATGTTAGGTCTTCCATAACACCCAAACACCCAGCAACCTGGATATACACTTTTTCATGAAGTGGAATGTTGCATTCTAGTACTTAGCTCTGCTTGTTGAGTAACATCAGTTAATTTTCAGTCTTCTGTGCAGTCCTACATGGGTCTGTGCAGGCCAGCCACTTGGAGGATCTGTATAGCTTTAAAAGTCCTGTTTGGGCAGGAAACAGCCATAGGTGTGTGTGGGGGGATACCCCTTTCAAGGATGTCTTAAGTTATACAGATCTTCCAAGCAGCTGGTAGACATGTGCAGTCCCATGTGTGCCTGCATAGAAGACTTCAGTGAACAACAGTTACAGGTAAGTGCAACCCTGTTTTTTATACATTTATAAACCTATTTTTATTTTTTAATTTGAAACAAAAAAACCCTATGTAAGTAATAAGTTGTAGGTAGTATTTTGGTTATTAACATCCAAAACAGCCGCTATACTCTGGCTGATCAAACCTTACTTTTCAAGGTTTAGAGTAAGTATAGAAAAGATTTTTTGTTAGTAGTAGGCTGCAAGTTTTCTTTGGCTTTTATTCAGTAACTACACCGTGTACCGTATTCTTCTTAAAGCACATGAAGGGCTTCCTTACAGTAATTCTAGAAAGCCAACAGTTGTCTCCAGTTTTAAAAAATTGAAGATGAAGTAAAATAGTTTGACAGGCTACTTCTGTTTGAGAAGCCATGTGTGTAGGTTTTAAGAGCTTTAAAAGTTTTTGTGAGTGGGGATTGAGGCAGCTGCCTCATAAAACACATGAAGCTGCTACCTGCTGAGTCAAACTATTGGCTTGTTAAGGTCAGCATTATCTGTGACTGGCAGTGGCTCTCCATATCTTAAGTGGATATGCAGGGGATTGAACCAGGGGCTTTTCTGCTTAAAAATCAAACACACTGATTTTAGGGATATGCATCATAACTCTTAGGGAGATTGATGTTCATCATCTTTATGTGGAGGATTAAAATTTAGTACTTTGGTTGTGTATTGATTTTTGAAGTTGTGTTGTGTGACTTGTGTGCAGTATTTCTCATTTCCTTTTTGCCGCTCTTTAGGATATAATTACTTTTCTTTGGGGTTGAGCAACATTTAGTAGTGCTGAGCTTTCGATTGAAGTTTATTTTAATTTTTGTGTGTGTCAAAAATATACATGCTCAATGAAGAAAGAATCTTGTGGAATTGCTAAGTGGATCATGGCTAAATGGGTGTTATGTTGTTGGCCAACTCAAGCTCCCCGAAATCCTAAAAACTAACATATGGAAGGATTTTTGGCATATTTCTTTATGGAATCTAAAGATGTAGACAAACAATAAGTAAAGCTTTGAGAGGGCGCTCAAAATTAGACTGAAAAAATTAGAGGTGCTTTAAAGAAAGAGAAGCTTAGAAGACCCTTTTTTTACTAAGCCCCATTTATATATCGTCCTGCTTTATAATCTTCTAAACCACGTATTGCTGAAATGTGAACAACCTACCAAGTAATCCAGATCTCTCTGTACAATTAACTTGTCTTGTTTCCCACACGCTTCTGTATAGTTCCAGTACTTTAGAAAATGATCCATAGCTTTTTCCTACATAGCTTCTCAGCTGGGGAAGGAGTGTGCAACTTGCAAAGCAGATAGCATGTATAATGTAATAGTAGCATATATTTGACACATTTTTAAAAAATATTTCATTAAGAGAGGCCTATACTCAGTTTCGATTATTAAGTCTAAAAAGCCTGAAAATACTTCATTTGATGAATGAACATTACAATGTTTTTTTAGTACATAAGAATTTCTCTGTTGTGAATATTTTAAAAATCTTTGTGGTACATAATGTGGGCAGAAAGTTTGTGGTAGAATCTAGGGTCCATAGATTTGGACCCAGATATTGTCTGTGGTTGCCTCCCTCTCTGTTTTCTACCATATGCAGAATCTGGGTGGGGGCAGGCTTACTATGTTTGGTGTTTGGAGCAAGCAACGGCAGAGTAAACAAAAGATACTACTATTGTCTGTTCCAAAACTCAGGGTAGCCAAGACCTACCCAGGTTCTCTGGCATCATTAGAGGGCTTGAGGAAGAGGTCTCATGTTGTGTTGAACTTTGGAGAATCAAGAGCAAAAAAAGAGGATGAGGAAATATCAGATGTTGAAATTGCATATAGTAAAAGTTGTCTTTACAAAAGCATTCTCACTGTGAGAAAAGACCCCAAAAATTGGAGGAGATATTGTAAGAGAGAAGCATATAGATAAAGAAAAGGAAGAAGATGAAAGGCTTGGAGCAGAAACTTAGTATTTGTTACATTGGGTCTCAAAAATTGAAACCCGGCTGGAAGCTGTGACAGTAATTTGTTGTGCAGTTTGTAAAATATCACCAACAGGTGAAGTATGTTCTATCTGTGAATTTGGGGGAAGGGCAAGGAGGGATGGATCAAGGAAGATAGACAGAAATATAGCTATAAATGGTTTTCAGTAACAGTTGACAAACTTTTACACAGTAGTTCCATATACATTTTAAGATCCTGAAATGTTTATCTGAAGTTAATTATCTGTTGATTTGTTTTCAGGTGGACCTCAGAATCCCTTTGAATTACAGAGGATAAAGAAGGCTATCAGTTTGAAATCTGAATCTCATACACCTCAACATGGATTTAATTGGAGAGTGAAGAAAACTCTTTGCTGCCTTCTTTTTTATCACCTTTATCTTCTGCTCTAGCAGCAGCAATGGGTTGGCTGTTTATCTGATTTTTGTTGTTGTTCCTGGGTGGACATCCTGTGCCATGAGTCTGCAGGCTCACCCTAAATCTTCGACCAAGAGGGCTGGAAAGCGGATTGCATTTTTCGGTGAGCAAGATGTCCCAATGAAAGAGGCGCAGCAGCAGCAGCAGCTAAAAGGAGGGCAGTATTATGGGCATGGAGGGAGTGTGCCTTCCTCTCAAGCTATGGAGCTTTCCAAATCAGGTGTCTTCGCCGGAATCCCCAGCAATGCAGTTTTGCTGAACTCTATTTATGCTCCAGATAGAGGTGAGTCACGAATGACTCCCCAGCAAGTGGCTGCTATCAAGTGGCAGAACTCCCTGATGGGGAACCAGGTGGCTGAGAGGGATGATACCAGTTGGCAACATCCGCCTGGAGGATGGAACCATGGAATGGTCTATGGAGGCAGCCAGAAAGGGGGGCACCCCAATGCCAGCATCCCAGGTTTCTACAGCCACCCTGATACCATGAAAAGAAATCACGAGAAAGGTGTGATGGTGTCCCAGCTTGACCTGTATGGAGATGCTGTCCAGCAGATGATGTCTCAGAAAGCTCAGCTGGATCAGCAAACACTTGCTAGACAGCAGGCCCAGATGAATTCTTTCCAGCAGCTGCAAAAACAGCAACAACAGAGTCAGCCTCTGCCTCTGCAGTCTTTCCAAGTGGCCTTTGGCCACCAGGGCCAGAAGCATCCTGAGTTGTTGCACGTCTTTCAGCAGGCTCCCACTTCTTCCAGCCCAGCTTTCACCACCCAGCAGAAGCAACAAGCGCTTCCACAGTTGCAGCTGTTTGAGAACTTCTATCCACAGCAGCAGCATCACCAACAGGCATCCATGCAAGCCTTTGGCATCCAGCAGGCTGCCTCTGTAGCACAGCCTCATGTGGTGGCACCATCCCAGCCCCCCCAGCATCACATGGTTGCCCATCAGTTCCACCAAGTTCCTGAGAGGAATCAGGAGCTGCTGAAAGCCCTAACGGAACAGAACCCACAAACTGTACTACCTCAAGCTCAGATCTCCCTCCCAAGAAGATCAAGAAGGCTCTCTAAGGAAGGTGTCCTGCCACCATCTGCCACAGAGGAAGTATTGGCTTCCAGGCCAGCTGAGGAATATTCTGGTAATATGTTGCCACATCACTGGCAACCACAGCAGCATCCAGAAGTCCAATTTCAACACCAGTCTGAAACACTCAATAGTAACAGAGAGACTTACTCACAGCTGAACAAAGTAGAAATAGAACATGGGGAGATGCCAGCTGGAGGTGAAGTGGAGAAACCAGGCACGTACGAAAGTACTAGAGAGGGAGAAAAGCAGGTGGCCACAACAGATGGTGTTAGCCAGAGAACTAATGACTTTGGAGGAGTTAGAGGTGGTGTCATCCAGAGCACCCGGAGAAGGCGACGTATTTCCCAAGAAGCAAATTTGCTGACCCTGGCTCAGAAGGCAGTGGAGTTGGCTTCTCTTCAAAACGTCAAGGTAAAGGGTGTGTCCTCTGTTTCCGTTCCCAATATGCAACACCTTAAAGTTAGCATCCATTACTAGTTCCTCTCACTCATCTCCTCAGACCATCATGCTAGCAAGAGTTTGCTGTTATCAGCAAATTGTGTTCCAGCACACACACTGGTAAATGCAGTTGCTGGAAAACAAGCAATTCTTGTTTTGGCGAGTGCAGCTGTCTACCATGTTTTGCTCTGGGGATGGTGATTATGCTAGTGTCATGTGGGCCTAGTAGATGGTGACCTTATAAAACTTTTCCACGTTTAGCTGTTGCACAGTTTGGAAAGGAAAAAAATAAGGTACATGTGTGATCCCCTCCCCCCTTCTCCTGAGGTGTAACTTGTCCCCTCTGGAACTGAAGAAAAATATCTGAGTTGCAAACTAGCTCTGCCACTCCCTTCCATGGAATGGGACTGAAGTCTCATTTGTTTCAGCTGAGGAGAATATGTGAGATAAGTGCTATCTTCCCCAGCCTTTCTCTCATGTCTACAGGGCCTAAATAGGCTCTAAGTTAAAAATTGATAGCTTCAACAAAAACTTTAGAATCTTTTTTTTAAAAGGAAAGAAACTAAGCTTGTAGCCCACAGAAAGGAAAAGCTGGCAATTTTGACTAATGCATTGGAAACTAGAGAGGATTTGAATGGGATTTCTAGTGGTCACAGGGCAGTCATTTGACTGAATGGATATGGTACCTGTCCAGTAAATCTATGTACTTCAGTATGCTAAAAGAAGAGTCGGGGACAAAAGAAGAAGTGGAGCCCAATATGTACATAATAAAATATTGGACTGGAGTATTCTGGGTCACCACCACTTGGCTATGAAGTTCAGTATGTGGTTTTGGACAAATAAGCATTTAACCCCAGTCTTGTGGAGATAAAATGGGACATCCTATATATTCCCTCCAGAAAAAGGGCAGGGTTGAAATGTAATTAATATAAAAATAATACTTAGAGAAATAATGTCATTTTTCCGTAAAATATGTCTGTGCTGCTTTCCTCTCATAGGGAATCCAGATGCAGATCACAACAAAAATGTAAAACATTGCTCATGTTTTAGAGATACATCTGAACAACAGAAACAGAGCCAGAACAAGGAAAATGGAACTATTTCCATGCTTCTAACCACTTTTGAATAGCGAGGAAGAGCATGCCCTGTCTTCGGACAGAAACTAGTGATGTAAACTTTTCAGATGCTTTGAAGTCATTTGAAAAAACTAGCCCCCGCCCTTGGAAAAATGGAAATATGGGGAGAATGGAAAGATATGCAGTACTTATTTTCTTATCAAACCTAAAGAACTTCTAATTTAATAATGTAGCACATAAAAATTTGCTATTTGGCATATTTATGGAATTTGAAAATCTAAATGTCTTCATTTTTTAAAGTAAAGTTGCAGATGTATCCAACATATGAAGAGCTGCATACTACTGCACCATATGCTACTTTAGCCCATTTATCTTAAATTTTGCCATCTGAGAATTAAGGGAAGAAAAGCTGAAGGTAGAAACTGAATTCCGATTATTTGGACAGAACACTCATATGAGTAGGACTGTCAGCAAACTTGGGTATTAAGTTAAATTTTATAACACGGAAAATGCATAACTCTTTAATGTAGCATATTGTAGCCAAAATTATATAAATTGAAACAAAACATTTTTGAAATGTATATGTCTACAGTATTCATAGAAGTTATCATTATCTAATGCTGTAGATTGTCTTACATAAAAATTTTTCATACAATGCATTTTGAGTAAAACCTTTTCTTTCATTCCACTCATTCCAAAGGGGATGAAATCGAGTTTTTTTCAGAGCTCTCGAACGTTTCCCAATGTTTCCATTGGAAAAATTGAAAAAAGCCCCCAGGCATTTTTAATGTGAAAAAATGGCCTTAAGAAGCATTTCACTCATTCTAAAAGAAAAAATATTTCACAGGAGGATTTTTTTTCGTACCTGCATAATTTTTTAATTTGAAAAAATGAAAAAGAGTTGGTTGCTGTGTGGGTGCTGAAAGATGTGATAAGCTTACAGTACAGTCCTAAGTATAGTTAAACCCTAAGTCAGTGTAACTGTTCAAGGTTGTTCTGGTTGATACCTTATGTTTATATGCTTGGGTATGGTCAGGAGCCCTCTGTTTTGTGCTTATTTCAAAGTGTGCAACAAACAGGAAATATGTGTGATGTTTTCCAGAACATGAGACTTGGTGGTAATTTCATGAGACTATTTTGTTATATGTGAGGAGAGCAAAAATTGCTTAACTGCTGTTTCTGCCTCCGAAATGGTTGTGTGATTCATCAGAAGTAGACAAGGACAGTGGCATTTTTATAAGCAGCTACGGGGAGTCTTTCACACAAACCTGTGTAGGGCTTTTACTGTTTTGTGATACAGATCAATGAATCTGCCCTTTCTGTTGCTCTTTTGCTTGACTTTTCTAGGAGGAAGGCAGGCATATAAATATTTTAAATAAAAATAAATTAATTAAAAGCAGCCTTGGTGTGGATTAAACTGTGTGGATTAATCAGGAATCTCAAGCTCTAACATGCGTAAGCCTGCCCTGTGTCCTTTTGCCCCGGAACATTCATTATCCAGATGAGCCATCTGTAGTGTGCTTAGTGGTACTGCTAATTTTTATAAAAGTTTGCTAAGATGAAGTTCCATTTCTGCAAGACAGCCAGAGAGCAGAGCATGAATCCAGAGAAGTCAGCAGAATGTCCAGTTCAGACAGAAGTTGATACCCTTAGAAGTAACGCCGTGTGAATATGGGAAATGATAACCTAACATTCTTGGAGAATGTATACATTGGATTTGTAAATTACTTGCGTAAGGGAGAGAGATGCCGCTGCATATTAAACTCTCTGATGTTCCTTTTCCCATTGCATAGCTGCATTGTGTGTTTCTATACAAGAGGTGGCCGATTATATTCACAACACAAACAATGGATGTTACAGTGAGAGACCATGATTATATTGGGTCTTGTTTTGAACAGGCTTCTCCCTAACATTTCTTCTGTTGTGTATATGAATCAGCCGGATGGATTTATACTCCAGTGCATCTAATAAAGTGAGCTGTGACTTGAAAAGTTTATTCTGGAACAAATTTTGCTAGTCTTTCTGTCTTGTTCTGCTGCTACTGACTATCATGGCTACCCATTTGGAATTACCTTCTTCAAGAAATGACTCACTATCTTCCTTTAAATTCTATTACTAACTGTGTCAGTTTCCACTCCTACACTTGTTTAATCAACAAAGATTCTTCGACTTCTTCCTGGGTGTTGGTCTGCGTACTGCCAAACGATATTTGTTATAAAATATTAGTCATTTACTCCTTTAGTTTATAGTGCCCCTCAAATAGCCTTAGCAATATCAAGATTTGATCCAATTTTAGGCCAGTTCACTTGATCCTCTAGCATGTAGGATATGTATATTGTAGGTTGTGGGTAAGGGAAATGGCAAAAAATGTGGACCTTCTGTGGTTCTTGACAGTATGTGCAAACACTTTGCATGTGCCACTTCTCTTTGTGGTTGCAGGACTGTACATATATCCTGGTTATATGTCTCACATTTTTCTGATTCAAGAGATGCACAGCGTGATGAACCTTTTGAAGGACAGTTATGACCCAGATTTTAGTCTGTCTTTTTATGTTCAGAAGCTTTCCACTGTACAAAAATCTTTGCAGTGCATCAGTACTGCTAATACTACTAATAAATAGTTTAAAAGAAATTTCCCTGTATAAGTCACATACAGTGAGAGCTTATAGCCAAGTCTTTTTTTATGTAACTTCTGAAGAGAGGTCTTTATTAAGTTCCTTGGTTGTTTTATCTTTCAAGCAAACTCAACATTGTGTTTATGAAATGTTAATCTGTAGATTATTCTTGCTAGTAACTCATTTAATTTTATTAAATCATTTCTATACCCCTTCTTAATATGTTCTCCTTTGACTTGGTAGTTTCCTCAAATTCTGCAACCTTCCTTGGGTCAGATTGCCTGCTGGCAAAATTGAAGTACCTTTAGATATTGGCAGGAAGATGGTTTTAGATTTTGTGACTCGTGTGTAGGGTTATATATAGAGTCAGTGTTTGACTCTATCAGCCTGCCAAATTCGATGCAAATATTAAAAGTACTTAATGAAGGAAAACTTTGGAGATCTTAATGTGTCTGGCCTTTTTGTTCCAAGAACCCAGAAGCTTCAGAAGAAAAGAATAGAAGTGAGGCGGTGGCAGCAGCACCCAGGAGTGTTGTGGAATATGCCAGTTCTCCACCAGCCCCAAAGAGAACCCGTGAGGACAGCAGCCTTGTACCTCTCATCATTCCTGTGTCTGTACCAGTGAGGAGACTGGACTCTCAAGATGTTGGCAGGGAGAAAGGTGAAGAAGGAAAGTTTCAGAGGTTCATGACAAATGACCGTGGCCTTTCTGAAAGCAAACCTTCTGTAATAGTCACTAGGAGAAGGTCCAATCGCAATTTGAACATGGACATGTCTGCTCAGGTAAGGCTGTTTTCAGAATTTTGTGGGAAGGGGAAAATAATCCTGTGAACTAGCTAAAGGAATCTTTCTGCCTCTACCTTATTAGGTCTGGGCACATCTCTGCTAAGTCGGTTGTGATTTGCTAGCCTTTTTTCTTTTGGTGTGTGCCACTAAGGCAAGGAAGTCTGTGTTGTTTAGCTGTAGGTGGAAGGGTGGGTTACTAGTCAGATTATCCTTACTCAGCAGTAGGTTGTAATGGATTTTGACCTTGAGTAATCTCTTGGGACTGTAATGACGACCCACGTGCATCATGTGTTCTGTTCTCAAGACCCTGGAGTATATTTTGATTTTCTAGCATTGAAAAGGGATTGTAATCCTGGTCCAGAATGGTCTATACCTAGCGTTCTCTCTGCCACCTGGTGGTTTATCTGTAGGGCGTGTTGGCTTTTGTTTCATCTCATGTTAAAATGGCAAACCAGTACCTCCTGTCAACTTGGAAAGGGGAAAGCAAGGCTCATCGATACAGAATTTATTTTTAATTATACAAACAATACATTTTTTCTAAATTCTCCAGATTTTTAGGGTACCTTCAAATATTACAGCTTCATACAGAGAGAGCACTTTGGAAGAGCATGTTTAGATTGTGGTGTGTGAAGGTGTACACCTGTCTTTCCATGTTTTTTTCCTTTGCAAAAGTGCTTTCCCTACATGAAAGTCATACCTAGCAGTAGAACATGAAATTTTTTTCATGCTTACATAAATTGTGCATACAGTGGAAAACCATAGCCAACTTCACTCCAACTAGCTTACTTAAGCCTTGGTAGGGTGGGCAGTTGTTAGATGGATTTTTTTTTCTTTGTTCGTTAAGCATTTCTATGCCACATTTTTGGGGAAATTCCAAACTCCAAAACCATTTAAACAAATAAGACAGACAAAAAACACAAACCTATGTGGGCCTGGTCTTGGTCCACCAGGCTGCCTTTTGTGTCTCTTATGCTGTGATATTATATCCTCTTAGTTACTTAGCCCAGAACATAAGTCTAGGCTGTTTTGTCTGTTGTTGATCAAACTGTAATTTCCTCTTGTTTATTCTGTGAGGCTGTTTGAGTCTGTCACCACAGCTCAGTGAAAAAAAATCACAAGGTGAATGTATTTAGAGAAACCAAGAAGCAGAGATGGTGTTGTGACTGTCTTGGAGTGAATGAGTAGAGCCAGTTAGAACCTAAGTTCTGAAAGCAAAGGCTGGTCTGTTTTTTTTTTCCTTTAAAGTCCCTTGTTGGTGGTGCTTCATAAATACCCTCATAGGTTAAAAAAATAAGCATTTATTGATGTAAGCTGTGACTTGTTTCTGTTTGGCTTATCTTTAGTTTTGAGACATAAGCAAGCTATCAGTGCAGTCCTAAGATCACTTTTCTGGGAGTAAGCCCCATTGAGCAGACATCAATAAGATTTTGAGTGAACTTGTTTAGGATTGCTCTCTATAGCATGAGCAGTGAGAAGTAAAACACATTTTTTTTTTTGTAGCATGAAGGTGCTGTTCCAAAAGAAGAAATGGAGGGGTTTGCCCGGAAACCAAAGCAACGGCCCAGGCCGGAGCCTCTCTTCATTCCACCAAAAGCCTTCATTGCTCCTCCAGTCTATTCCAACATCACACCGTATCAGAGCCACTTACGCTCGCCTGTCCGCCTGGCAGATCAGCCTTCTGATAGGAATTTTGAGCTACCTCCTTACACTCCCCCTCCAATACTCAGCCCAGTGCGAGAGGGCTCAGGGCTGTATTTCAATGCTATTCTTTCTGCGAGTGGTAACTCAGTTCCGCCCCCCATGACTCCTAAAAGTTCACACAGGACTCTGCTGAGATCCAGTAAGTTTCTACATCTCTCTTTGGGGTTTGGGCGGTGGGGGAGGGTAGAATGGGGAGAACATCAAAGTTGGCAGGGGAATCATGACTGCCATAAGTTTGAGAATTTCTTGGCAAGGGGAATACAGATCTGGCTCAGCCATTGGCATTAAGATGTATGCGCACACTTCCTTCGTTAGTAAATTGGGTTGGAACAGTAGCTAAAGCTGCATCGGAAGGGGTGCTAGAAAGCAAAAATGTGGCAAAATGGTCTCAAGATTTTTGTTCTTGCTCTCCCCCCCCAGTCCCTTATAGGCAGTATCATTTGGCAAAAATGTTTGTATGGTAGAGAGAATAAGTTGAACATTTCTTAATAAAGACCCCAGACAGAACAAAAAATGTACTTCAATAATCGGCTGTCAGCTAGATCCTACTGAAAATGAAAAACCTTGGCGGTTTATTGAACATGTCACTAGCCACAAAGAGAAACAATCTATACTTTTAAGTATTTCCTTTGGGAGTGCAGGGAACTGAAGCAAAGACACCTAGGAGGAAAATCTAAGAAATCAAACATTGTAAAATTTGACTGTATATGCCAATTACAGTTTCCTTTTATTTTTCAGTGCCACTGGAGTTAAAAATGACCCGAGCACTATCAGTTTATACAGTTTCCAATTGTAATTTGCAAAATGTTGCAGGTGGTAGGGTTAGTGAAACACTGCAGGTCAGTTAAGAGTAATTTTGGTTAGTGGTTAAGAGTGGCAGAACTTTAATATGGAGAACTGGGTTTGATTCCCCACTCCTCCCCTTGAAGCCAGCTGGGTGACCTTGGGTCAGTCACAGCTCTTTCAGAGTTCTCTCAGCCCCACCCACCTTACAGGGTGATTGTTGTGGGGATAATAATGACATACTTTGTAAACTGCTCTGAGTAGGCATTAAGTTGTCCTAAAGGGTGGTATATAAATCGAATCTACATCATCATCATCAAGTTGAGGTAGACATGAAGTGTAAAGTTACAGGAGATTGAAAACCAAACTAGCTATCTTTTCCCACCTCTTATTGTCAGTTTGACTCCATTAGCTCTATATTCCTTGAGTGGAAGTTAAGAAAGTGAATAAACTGTTTCATCTTTATTTGCAGATAGTGCAGAAGTCACCCCTCCTGTTCTTTCAGTAATGGGAGAGGCTACTCCAGTCAGCATTGAACCGTAAGTATCAATTAAAAATAAGTACATGACAGGTGCCTAGCTCAAATTGGCAGAGCATCTTTTCCTGTCCACTTTAGGGGGAACGTCTCAATGAGAGTTAAGCCAGATATAAAATGTGTGTTAATTTTCCCCCCCAAAGAGAGGAACGGGGTCACTTTCCACTTCATCCTTCTCCAGCTGCTTCCCCTTACATCAGAGCATATCCTGCTTTATGTCTAAGTCCAAACTTTCCTTGGCTGCATGCACACTTCCTTGGATGCTGAGTTATCGTTGCACTCAAACATTTGCAACTGGATTGTGCTGTGTGAACAAACCAGTCCAATTGCAGATGATTGCTATAGCACAATATCCAGTGATGTGTGGATGCAGCCCTTGATGAAGTCTTGCCTCTTCAGAGATTGTGCAGTTGAGATTCTCCTATGACGAGAGGTTAACCGTAGTCTTGTTCATAATTTATCAACTGAATAAGGTTTTTGTGGACCACTTAGCAGTTTCCATTAGTAGGTGGCTCTCTGTCACTCATCATTATTTTAATTGACTAACTAAGATTTGCTTCTACCATTGCCATTCTGCCATCCTACCATTCATGTAGATATTATACAAGTCGAAACAATTAACAATTAGCAAACAGTATACCCTATAAATAAGAACTAAAGTATGTTGTATAAGCTACCTGAAAGACCTTGCTATCTTACCACTATCTTATGCATAAAAGTCTTAATCTCTTTCTTCATATTCTGTGCACTATGACTCTAATGAATCCTTTGCTGTTAATCTTGTATATCGCAGTCTTACAAAGTACTGATATAACAGTCATCCTGCCAAACACCTGAACTCTACATTTAATTACATACAGCAGTCTGCATTCCTCTTAAGAGAAAGAGAAGCTGTTGATAGAGTCCAGTAGCACCTTTAAGACTAAACATGTTTACATTTACTAGCAAAGGAATGTTTTGGTTGCCTCCCCGCTAATTGCATCTTGTCCCCTTCTGATATATGTCCCCTTCTCTCCCCTTTCCCTCCTCCTCTTCTGTATTTGACCAGTTTGTATCATGCATCTGACGAAGAGAACTTGATTCTCGAAAGCTTATGCTACAATAAAATTGGTTAGTCTTAAAGGTGCTACTGGACTCTTTTTGATTTTGCTACTACAGACTAACACGGCTAACTCCTCTGGCTGTTGATAGATGCGCTCATGCAGTTTATTCTTCACTGTGTAATGTATGAATGAGCTCAATTGTATGGTTTACTTTCTATTTTTACTAGAGCCCAGGGATTTCTCCCCATGCCATTCACTGCACTCTTGTGGATTGCAGATACCAGACTCAAGTCAAGATGGGGCAGAGGCATTGCAAAGCATTTTCTTTGCACCATCTGGCCTCACATCTGTTAGATAGGCAACAATTGTATGTGCATTTTAATAAGAATAAAGAATTTGAAACTAAGGAACTATTAGGAATCCTGTGTAGGGGGACAGTATCTCTTGAATATCAGATGGTAATGATTAAAGTAGTGTAGATACGTATAGGAGTGGAGAGACGTAGGTTCAAGTCTCCATTCCACCATGGAAGCAGATCAGGTGACCTTGGACCAGTTGCTGTCTCTCAATCTAACTTCTTTCATGTGGTTGTGAAGATAGAATGGAGCAGGGGAGAGTAGGTGTACTGCCTTGAGTTTCTTGGAGGAAGGGTGGGATAAACATTGGGTAGATGCTGATTTCTGCTTCCTAATACATTACATGACAGTGGCTAGTTCAGAGTATAATTAATGTGTTACTAAATTGTTCATACAGGATAATCCTAAACAGATTTACTTGGAAGAAAGTCTCACAGCATTCGGTGCAGACATTGCCTAATAAGTGTCCTTTGGATGGCAATCTTGCAGCCTGATTCTAAGCAGATTTATTTGAGTACATTTATATCCCATTCAGCGGGTCTTATGCCTGAGTAAACGTATATAGGGGGCACCCTTAAAGGACCCATGCTTTTGCCCTAGTCCTAAGGGCTTCAAATGGAGGAGGGGGCTAGACAGAAGATGCTGCACTTGCAAGGATCCTCCCTTCCTGGCTTGCTTCAGAGACGATCAGACCTCCGCACTAGTGCCTATGGAACATGGAGGCAGAGAGAGCAGGAGCCATTTCTCCATCCAGCGACGCTGCTGGTGTGCAGCTTCATCCCCTTGGTGCAGCTTCATCCCCTTGGTGCATCACTAGTACTGAGCAGCAGGGCAAAAGTAGGCTTGGGGTAAGATCTCAGGAGCTACCTTGGAAGCTACAAGGCAGTGGGGTCATAGCTCCTCCTGACCTCAGAGCAGTGCTTCTCATTGTTGAAGGAACTTACACCTCTGCCAGCTGTACTCCTGATGGTCAGGCATGGCACTATGATTAGTGTTCTGGTATAACATGATGGAGAAGCTTCATCAGATGCAATCCAAATGAACACCACAGTGCAGCTTTAGGTCTTCATACAGAATGCATCTGCAGTTCCTAATACAGCAAAGGAACCTGCTGTGTGACTGGGCTTTTTTGTTGGGACAGGGGCTGTGGCTCAGTGGTAGAGCTCTTGCTGTGCATGCAGAAGGTTTCAAGTTCAACCCTTGGCATCTCCAGTTAAAAGGATCAAGTAGTAGGTGATGGAAAAGAGCTTTACCTGAGGCCCTGAAAGCTGCTGCTGCTGCTCAAACTAGACAGTGTCAGGCTAGACTCCATATAGAGCAGCTTGATGTGTGTTCAGTCTGTGCATGGAAACTTGCCTCCTTGTGCATATTTTCCTTGCAAGGGCTGGAATGCTTCTAAGTTGTCGAGGGTTTTTAATACCAAGAAGTGACACTGAATGTGAAGAGTGACTGAGTTTTGTCCTAATTCTTCCCTAGTCCAGCTTTATCTCCTTAGGTCCCTCAGTGCCTTGCTGCACTCACTTAGAAGGAGAAAAAAAAATGGTTACTTACCTCTCCTTCTTTTCAAGATGAATCAAGAAAGCAAAAGGGGCATGCAAGAGAACAATCTGTGTATTATCCTAGGCAACAGCTGCTGAAATCAGCAGTGTAGCCAGTCTCCAGATTAACAGAAGGTTATCCGCCTGCCATTCACACTAACACATGCAACTTGGAGTGTTCTTTATATAACATATTTTTAGCTTTGCAGTGGTCATATGATGAGATTCAGCTATACTCCCTGGAGATGGCAGATTTCAGGCCTTCTGCTAATTACACATATTTAATGCAGAAGCAATAGGAACAGGAGAACCCCCCCCCTAAATTATTTTTGTATACCTTTTAAAAAGACTCATAAACTCTGTGTGTGTATGTATTCATGTTATTGATGTTAAATTTGAATCCCGTCCTTCCTCGAGGGAGCTCAGAGTGGTGTGAAATGAACTTGCTCAAATTAGCAAGCTTTGAATTTAGCAGAATATTGAATCTCAAATTTCCACTCTAGCCGCTGGCTCACAGATACAAAACAAAATTATGTTTTAACTGGGGCTTTGAGCCTTCCACAACTTTTGTTCAGCGAGTATGGAGTGGGAAAAGGAAATTTCTGTGATTAGCAGTTATATAGAGGAAATTTCTGTGATTAGCAGTTATATAGAGCCAGAGAGCCAATGTGATGTAGACTAGGAGCTGGGGGGACCCAGGTTCAAATCTCCACTCTGCCATGGAAGCTCATTGGGTGATGTTGAGCCAGACATACACTGTCCGCCTAATCTACTTCGTAGGGTGGATTACAATGATGTAAGCAGCTTTGGATCCCCATTGAGAAGAAAGCAGGGTATATGTGAAATAATAAATATAATAGTATAGATTTGTATTGTTGGTTCAGACATAAAACCAAAGTAGGTAGTTTACTTATACCCTCCATCCTTCCCACATGTGATCAGAACTGATTAGTGACTTCTGATTCTGCTCATACCTTAAATTGCCATTACATCCAAACCAGCAAACTCTGAATTGAACTTCTCCTCCAAATCAGCTTCAAACCATGTTTTGGAGAACTGAAACCATAGATTGTTGGCATGGATTGAGCTAAACTACCCACGTGTGCAAGGGGAAGAAAGCATGCAAGCACAGCACTTGTTCAAGCAGTTTCAGATGGTGGTTTAATATTGTATCAGAGCAAACCCACACATACTTGCTTCGGGTGGCTTTTAAATCTTGGTTCTTCGTTGTTTGCATTATTATTCCTGTGACTGTTCGTCTTACAGGGTGGCAACTCCTGGCTGTCACATCATGACCCACTATCTTAAATGAATATTTATTTTATAGGCGTATCAACGTGGGATCCCGGTTTCAAGCGGAGATCCCACCTCTTAGAGATTGGTCTCTGGCAGCTTCTGACAAGCCCAAGGCAGAGCTAGTGTGGCAGCCATGGGAGGAACTTGAAACCAATGCATCTGTCCAAGAGAATGGTAAGAAGCTTTGAAAATTTGAGTTACAGTGATAAGCAGCAGGGGTGATTGGTGTGTTGTTTATCTTTTTATGAGCGCATATTTGTAAACTTGCTGTATGGTCCACCATGCTGTTGTTCATTGATCCAGTGTAAAGGTTAAGCTCACCAAACATAGGAGGAGATAAGATAGAGAATAGATCTGACAGCTAGAGAAATTGAAAGCCTTTTCTTTCTCCTAAACTATTCATTTCTATATTTTTAACCTTGCTTTCCTTGCAAAGCATCTTGCAAACAGTAAAAACTATCAATATGCATCATTTAAAAAATCAACAGACCAATTGAATCGGTCATTCTTTTCAGTTAAATCCTTAACATTCTGCTGCTAACTCAATGGATTTTCAGTAGTTTCTAAAAAGAAAATAGGATTTTATTGGGGCTTCTTGGAGAGGGGCCACCACAGAAAAGACTCATTATTTAGGTGGGTTTGTAACCTAAGATGCCCATGTACCATACATGATAGAAATCACATTTTTTTCCCATCTGAAAGAGCCCTCTACACTGATAACCCTGAAAAATACTTTAGTGTGCGGTGAGACATATCCTAGCTGCTGCTGCTGCTGCTGCACCATAAATTTTCCTTTGTCTACTTCCTACACTTATTTTATGGGAACGCTTACATTCCGAATTTGTGTTTTGTAAAAAATCAGTTAGGGGAAAAATAAATCCTGTCAGTATTGATTTTATTTATTTAGATACCCCACTTTTCTGCCTAATAGAGATTCAAACAGCTTACAACATTGATCTCCATGCCTCCATTTTGTTCTCACAATAACCTTGTGAAGGGTGTGACTGACCCAAGGTCATCCAGGGAACTTCCATGGCAGAGTGGAGATTTGAACCTGGATCTCCCAGATCTTATTGAGATGATCTAATGCTACACCTTCGTAAACTTTTATTTATTAGCCCTATGGCATTGTTTATAGAAATGTCCTTCTATATGGAAAAGCAAAACAAATACTTGCAGTCAATACCTGATAATCTCAAAGTTATAGCAATTTATTAAATTTTATGTTCTTCCGTTTCCCTTACCACATATATTGTAAATACTGCCAAGGCAATTGATATGCTGTCTCGAGCACATGTTTATATTCATACTGTTTATATAATTATAGGGTTATATATTTGTTTTTTTACTATTGCATATTGTTGAAAAAAAATCAAAAAGAAAAAAAAAGAAATGTCCTTGACTTAATCTCACACTGTTTAATCCACCTTGAGTCTCAGTGAGAAAGGCAGACTATAAATGAAATAAATAAATAAAATACAATGCTTGCTGCTCTTACAAACTAGCTGTTTTTTCTTGAGTCATTCAAACTGATATTCAGATGCACTAAACATTGGATTCTATGCCTTGAAACTCTAAATTGTGAGAGCCAAGCATATGATGCGAATTGGATTTAAAGGTAAGGGTGCAAGGAGCTTTCCAGTGGCAGAGCTCACCTCTTTCTGCCAAAGCTAGGCTCTTTGAGACAATGGAAAGGTCCACCATTTGCAAAAGGGAACCTTTTGTATCCAACCTGTATTTACTTAAGTTTTGGAATATTCTTGTGAAATTTACTGTTAACAAAGCATTTTACCTGCTGAATGGCAAACTAAAGGATTCTCTGAGGGTGGGGGAAATGCACTGGTGCTGCATTTGAGAGCATCTCTTCAGTCACCTTAAATTCTATGACAGCTTCAAAATGCTGCCATGCAATGCAAATGGATTCTTGGCTTTTCTCCCTCCCTGCCTCCTTTGGTCAGCCAGTTAGTGCTTAAAATGACCTAGAGGCACAGTTTTCTTACCGAGTGAAAGAGTTCGGGCTTCATGCTGCTCATTATGCATGCCAGTATATTTGTCCTGTTCTATGTAAATAGGACAGGCAGTGAAATCATAGTGGTAAGATGCAGGAGGCCTTAGCTGATCCTAATTGGAAGAAAGCAGCATTAAAGCCTGGGAGTGGTTCATCCCCCAGGAAATGGTGGTGGTAGTCTGTGCATAACTAAGATTAAGGTGGAAATTGGGGCATCTCTGAATGGACGTTTTGGTTCTTTTTTACCTGCCTTATTTTTTTTAATTTGATGCTTATTTCATGATGTCACAGTGGAAAATCTGCTGACTGCTGCTTGCTCAAGTATATTTCCTGGAGGTGGTACCAATCAGGAGCTGGCATTTCACTGCTTACATGAAGCAAAAGGAGACATTTTGGTAAGTCTCCAACTGTTGTTGCTGTATTTGACTGGACTTGGGAGGTCGGTTATTATTGATTGTAGTAATACTAATTGATAGTAGTGATATAAGCCAAACTTATATTGCCTTTTAGGCTTTCACTTTCTAGCATAACTGAAGTTTTGTCCTGATAAACTTCTTATTGTGCATTTCTTTGATGCCCTTGGTGGAGGGGTAGAATGTTCCTTTGGTTCCCCCATTTTCCTTCCACAGTTGATAGTAATCTGCCTTCTGGCCCTCACATTCTTAGTAGTGTGTGGTAGGTTTAAGCCGTGTGCTGCTACTGTCTGTTTTTGTCAGAAGATTGCTTTATTAGCGAACAAAGTAAAAAGGTAAAGGTGCAAGCACTGAGTCATTACTGACCCATGGGGGGGGGCCTCACATCATGACGTTTTCTTGGCAGACTTTTTATGAGGTGGTTTGCCATTGCCTTCCCCAGTCATCTACACTTTACCCCCAAGAAACTGGGTACTCATTTTACCGACCTCGGAAGGATGGAAGGCTGAGTCAACCCTGAGCCGGCTACCTGAACCTGGCTTCCACCGGGATCGAACTCAGGTCATGAGCAGATCTCGGGCTGCAGTACTGCAGCTTACTACTGTGCGCCACAGAGCGATTAAAGAAGAAATTAATAAAGAGGAAGCTACAAAACTAATGCATTAGTGCAGCGTAGCTATAAAGCTTTATTTTGTCATTCCATGTGGAAAGTATCAAATAAAACAGCCTCCCCTTTTCTGATTATAGTATAGGATTAAATTCTTATGGTTTTAAAGGGTTTTTTAAAAGTGTGTTAGCAACTCCGGTGATCTTTGGAAAAGTGCATGAATGGATTTAGCCATTGATTATGTGCTTGCTTTGGAAAGTTGTTTAGTTGAGTAAACTGAATGATTAAATATTGGTTGTTAACTAGCTGTGCCAAACATCATTAACTGAGGCACAGTCTCTGTACTTGGGTGTGCTAATAAGGATTGCTGTCAAATGAGATTTTGGTGTAGGAGAATCAAACATTTAGATTAGACATAAAATACTAAATCCAAGTTAGAAAGGAGTGGGGGGAAATAATCTACTAGATAAGAATGTTTAGACCTGGAAGATCTGGATCTTAGTCAGCCTTGCCATTCATAGGGTGGCATTTGGCAAATCAGTGTCCCTCTATCTCAGTTACCTGTAAAGGTGAGTGAACTGAGGCAGAGGAACATTTAACTTGCCAAGTGCCATGCTGCTAAGGCCTTCTACTTATGGCTGAGAGTATGAATAAGGATTTCACCTCTTAAAATAATAACCAGGACAGAAGGGTAAATAAGAGACATGTAATTTCCTCTAATGCTAATAGTTACACTCTGGTTATGATACACTCAGTGCACTAATACTGGCTTTGCATGTTGCTATCATTTTTTTTCTGTGACATAAAAATGTGACTGCTCCTTTGGAACCTACATGAAAAAAATTGTTACAGGGATGGTTAAACAAGCCTAATTCACTCTGAACCTCAATATTAGGCTGAGCAGTAAATGAAACACTTGAGATAAATACTGGAGATCACACTTTGTGACAAGGTAACTGTTTACCATTTTGTGTTTTGTTATAAAACCAATTATTCTGTATGTTTTATCCCATAGGTTGCTCTGACCAAATTGCTGCTGAAGAAGACTGTGTGGTCTCCAAACCACCCACTGGCAGACTATCACTATACAGGTATGCTGAAAACAAGGACATGGGCATGGTGGTTTTTATTCCTCTTCTTCTCGACTCCGTCACGTACCACCTACATATGAAGCCATGTTGATCCAAGGAAGAGCAGCAATACGGTAGCCACTCTTACAGTGCAATCCCAAGAGGAGTTACTCCAGTCTAAGCACATTGAAGTCAGTGGGCTTAGACTGGAGTAACTCTGTTTAGAATTGCACTGTTCGGGGTTGTTTAGGTGCTGCTCTTCTATTTCCTTCCCCATCCATCTTTGTACACGTGAAATTGGGCCAAACATGAAATTCACAGGTTTCCTCTCCACTCCTTGTTCGCTGGAAACAAATCCATATCCAAATTTAGAGATCTATCCAGTAATGTGTGTAATTTGGTGCCAAGGTACTAACAAGGGCCATGTCAATTCATCACTTGCTTCATCGCACATGGTGGTTTTCCCTGTAGAACTAAAAAGCTTTCAGCGTTGTCTTGGAGTATCTATGACAACTTATGCTTAACTCACAGCTCACTTCACTACAGCCTGCTTTTAGAAATGGTGCTAAATATATTGCGTATTGGATACACTAACAGAATTAATAAAAGAAAAAAACAGACACGATTGGAAACAAAGATGGATCCCCTTTTATAGGTGGATTGAATTAAAATACAAAATAAGAATTTAATTATAGTTTAGGAAGATAGGACCCAAAATAGCGAGAAAAGAAAATGATTATCAAAATTAAACAGAGTAGACTTATAGAAATAATAGGCTAACAGTAATGAAAAGACTACACAAATACAATTGAACTGTAGAGATGGAGTGTAATATATCGTATAAATATGTATTAATCCTGTAAGATTTGGTTTGATCTGTTTGTAGGTTGATTTGGAATTAAAACTAATAAAGCATGTTATTTAAAAAAAGAAATGGTGCTAAATATATTGCATGTGTCTGTGCATCTGAGAGGGGAAGGGAGAGAAGACATATACTTTTGAAAATGAAATAGTGTTATACTAGAGGTATGTGCATTCACATATTTACATGTGCCTTAGCTATGCTTCATTATTTGAAGCATTTTCATCCAACCCTGCATACTTGACAGCTTCAAGCAATGCAGCACAGCAAATTAAGGTGGGGCAGCAGGGTTTGCCTTCCTGTGCTCTTTGTTTTCTATAGATAAAAGAAAGCATAGACTCCCCCCCACACACACACTCCTTAGAGAGGGCATGGCTCAATAGTAGAGCATCTGTTGGGCATACATATGGTCCTAGATTCAGTTCTCAGCATCTGGCAGTAGGTGATGTGAAAGACATTGGCCTGAGACATTGGTGAGCTGCTACCCAAACTGACTTTGATAGACCAGTGGTCTGATACAGCATAAGGCAACTTCATTCGTACAACATATGTATGACTAGATAAATTTGTCAGTAAATCCCTGTGGATGCCTGTCATGTCCAGCTGGCCCTAAGACTTGGAATATAGCCATTTTTAATTAAAATAAGAGTTTCTAGAAATGCTCCTATTTGTGATTGGAATGACTTATTTTATGTGTTGGCTGGCTTCTATACTCCAAAAGGTCACCACTTGTTCAACAATTACCATTGTTCCTTAGAGAAAATTTTCTAAGGCCCTCACCAGATGATCATTTCTGTTTTATTAGGAGAATTAGGTTCAGACTTCCCCTCCCTCTTGCCCCCCCCCAAAGTTGCACCTGGCATTACTGCGTCGTATTTGTATGGTCCCTGGATTAAAAAGGAACCCAAGAAGAAGCTAACAAATGTAAGGAATACCAAAGAATCAGCTAATTTTTGTAATTGTTTTATGGCCTGAAAATGACTATGAGGCCTTTTGAAGATGAGCACTTCAGTGCCTTCCTGCTTTGTACATTTCAAAATGTACTATTCATTCACTTCCATAAGAAATAAAGATTCTGTTTTTTTTTAACAGGTCCCATCCCCAAAAAAGTTATTTTAACAAAACTGCTTTTGGAGGTCATGGAACTTATAACATACTCTGCAGCCTGACCTCGGCTAATTTGTGTGTGTGGCACACACACACACTAGCATATTTGAGAAGAGAATATTACCCATATCAATGTTGTGCAAACTGATTGGAGACCACAGTTTGTATTGTGAGATATGCTGTTGAAAGAACAGCATTGAGAACTTTTGGAACATTCCCTGAGAATTCTGGCACCCTTTCCAACCTGGGATCTCTTCAGTCTTGCATTTGTCCTCAAACACTGACCCCTCTGTCCAACCGTTCTTGATCATATTGGTTGACCTGCTCTGATGTCACAGTGGAACTTGGCTAGCAGAAGTATTTGATCCCTGTTGTTGTTGTTGGCTAAGCTATTATTAATGTTACGAAAAAGACTGAGTAATTATAACAGAGCCTTGTTAAGAAAATGCACACAATTGTGTGTCTATTTCTGAACTTGGCCCCAGAGTGTGGATCAAAAAACGGGCACAGTGGGACCAGATATGGGTAGGGGAGATATTTCTACAAGAATAATCTGAAAAAAGATTAGAGAAATTGTGGGGTTTTAAAAATTGTTCCAAAGGTAGAAATAATGTTTGCATGCTCTTGTGTAGATAACCACAAAGCAGACAGACGAACTTAGTCTTGCAACACATTGCAAAAATCCTTTCACTGCCCCTGCAAATGCACAGGTTTTGCACATTGGGGGCTTATCATCACTGGCAACACCCGCCCCCCCCCCCCAGCCGCCTTTTGTTCCTTTCTTCATGCACTTTAGCACTGTAACAGATATTTTTGGAATTTTAATAGAAATTGGTGATAGATTGCTGTAGCAATTATTGTTTTTTAAGACTTCGAAAAGACTTCCAGTGGCTTAGCGAGGAAAAAAGATAACTGGGACGATGGCTTTTACCAGGGGCTGTTGACTGGAAAACGGCAGTGATGCGGGTGGGACTTTTTTCAAGGCAGAAAAATATGCACCATTCCTTCTATACAGCATGCTGTCATGCTTAGATAGCATCATTTCCAAAAGGACTTGAATTAAGCAGGTTTGAGAGAGCGCATATTAAGAACAAGGAAACCAGGAAAGAGGACAGTTACAGCTCATTATCATGTGGGAGCACAAAAAAAAAAGGCTCAGCTTTGGAAGTCAAGTTAGAGAAAAACTACCATGCAGAAGCAGCTTTAAGCTAGTTTGGACATAGAGGGAAATGAGCCTATAAACTTCTGCTCAATTCCATATGTAGTTCGGCTTGCTTATTGCCAAAATATTAGGTAGGCCAGTTAAAAGAAAAATAATTAAAAGGAAAAAAAAGTTTTAGAACATTTTAAACAAAGGATAGTTTGTCTGCCTAACAAGGCACTTTAACTGGCATTTACCTAAAAGAAGTGGACAGTCAAATAAATGAGAAAACCTTTGGAAAATCTGATATTAATAATATCAAAAACAGTTCAAATAGGGTAGTAGAAGATGCTGATTTAACAGTGAAACCTTGAACTGACAGGGAAGTTTAAAATGTGTTATGGTGATACATTCCACCCTCTTTCTTCGCAGGATCAGATAGGTGGAGTGTACAGGAAAAGAAGCTTTTCAATAAAGGCATTGCTATCTACAAGAAAGACTTCTTCCTGGTCCAGAAACTTGTGAGTTGTTCATCATTTACCTTGCGCATTGCAAAAGAATTGATCTGTGGAACAGATGTCGGCATCATTAGTTTGTTGGCAATGTATTCTTCAGCCTCTGTCTGAATGCTTCAGTATTGTTGTGTTATGTGATAAAATAGAAATGTCACAGTCATCACAATATCATTTCATAGGAGACGTTTTATACAGAAGAGGGCTGGATGCTGTCACAAATGAAGGGTGGTGTGAGAAGCTTATTTTGTCCTTGTTTGTATCATGGCAAAATCATCTCTTGTACCATACTTTGTGTACTTGTGCCTTTTTTGTACTTTGAGATTATGTTTGTGAAAGCAGTCACAAACATAACATAGATGATTCTGGTGTCTTGAGGTTGGAATGTATATTTTAAAATATTGGTGGTAGACATTTGGGAGGAAGGCTTGTACTTTAGTAAAAATTGGGTCCAGTAGCACTTTAAAGACCAACTAGATTTCCAGGGTATGAGCTTTCGAGAGTCAGTCTTAAACAACAACTCACTCACAACAATGCACTTCCCAATATGGACACAAACTCTGGGACCAAGGCTTTCAGTAAACCAAATTAATAGCACTGCCCCCATATTCACTCTGCCAATACAGTCACTGGACCTAACAGTGCCAGCTATACCAGGCTCATTCACTTCATCATCCAACGTTATATATGCCACCAAGTTTCAGCAATGAGTCTCAGTGAGAAAGGCAGACTATAAATGACATATATACATACATGTCTTTCAACTCTGTATTGGACAAACAGGTCAATTTTTTTGCAAAAGAATAAATGGACTTAAATCTTCTATTAAAAATCACAACATTCAAAAAACAGTGGGAGAACATTTTAATCTGCCATTTTAATCTTAACATTCCATTCCTGACTAAAAAGTAGCAGTTCTCAAACAGAGAAACCTTCAAAGGAAAATTACAATGCAAGATTGCTGAAATTGAGTTTATTTGCAAATTTGGAACAACGGATCTCCCAAATTTAATGTGGACATTTGAGCTCATATCTGACAAAGGGAACTTTGACTCACGAAAGCTCATACCCTGGAGATCTAATTGGTCTTTAAGGCGCTACTGGGCCCAAATTTTGTTGTTCCACTACAGACCAACACGACTACCCACCTGGAACCATACTTTAGGGTGCTACCTGGCATCAAGTTCTCTATTATGTAAAGGATGGAAAAGTGAAGCCTGAGAGAACTCACTTGGGGAAGAGTTAAAATTCTGAAAGGACAGTCGGGTAGATCCAGCCGCTCTGTTCTGCAAAGTCTGAAGCCTTTCTTCAGTTTCTGGTTCCAGCAACAGGGTCTGGATCCACCCCTGTGCTAGATGGTTTTGCTAGGAATTTTTGTCTTGGTGGGCCCCATGCTTTTCAACACACTGGAAAAGAGGGCAGATTTGAATAAGATGTGAATTAACAAAGATCAGTGCCGTGTTCTGTACCTGGGTAACAAAAATGCAAAGTATACGTATTGGATAGGGGATACATTTCTAGGTAGCACCTGGAGTATTATGTGTAGTTCTGGAGGCCTCACTTCAAAAAGGATGTGGACAAATTGGAACGGGTTCAGAAGAGATCAACCAGGATGATCGGGCCTGGAGAACAAGCCCTGTGAGGAAAGACTGAGGGATTTGGGAATGTTCAGTTTGGAGAAGAGGAGGTTGAGAGGAGATATGATTGCTCTCTTTAAGTATTTAAAAGGTTGTCACTTAGGGGAGGGGAGGGAGCTGTTCCTGTTGGCAACAGAGGATAGGACTTGCAATAATGAATTTAAACTACAGGAGGGGAAGTATCCACTGGATATTAGGAAAAACTTCTTCACATTAATAATAATAATAATGATAATAACAACAACAACATTTGATTTATATACCGCTGTTCAGGACAACTTAATGCCCACTCAGAGTGGTTTACAAAGTATGCCATTATTATCCCCACAACAAAACACCCTGTGAGGTGGGTGGGGCTGAGAGAGCTCCAGAGAACTGTGACTAGACCAAGGTCACCCAGCTGGCTTCAAGTGGAGGAGTGGGGAATCAAAGCCGGCTCTCCAGATTAGAGTCCCGCACTCTTAACCACTACACCAAACTGGCTCTCTCAAGACTGATTCAACAGTGGAATTGGCAACCTAGGGACCTGGTAGGTCCCCCCTCATTAGCAGTCTTCAAGGAGCAGCTGGATGAATACTTGTCAGGGATGCCTTAGGCTGTTCCTGCATTGGGCAGGGGGTTGGACTAGATGGACTGTAAAGCCCCTTCCTACTCTACGATTCTATGATATATGTATATACATATACAGGTGGGAGTGGGTAAAAATGTATATTTTCATAATATAAACTTCCTGAATCCTTGAGATAGAATGAGATAAAACTCTAAATACAAATAAGTCCTTTTTGCTTTTTTTTTAAACAGTGCAGTCCTATGGAGCACTACCTCAGTCTAAGTCCACTGAAATCAACAGGTTTAGACTCAAGTAATTCTTCATAGGGTTGCACTGTAATCCTTATGATGCAAAACCCTAAGATCTGACCATAATAAAGCTGCATGACTGTGTGTGCACAGTGGAGCTCCTGAATCTCCTTTTGCTTTGAATCTCCTTTTGCATCTCTTCTACACCTTTGGCTCTATATGACACACTTTTGAAATTCAGGAATTTTCAAGAGCAGTTTTACAGTGTGCTGTGCAAGAGTGAAGAAGGGCTGCAGTTGATAAGGAAGTGCTGGGAACAAGGTAGCCCTTGGCTGGAGCATCTGATAGGAGTCTCATTGTGATCTGTATTGAAGTACATGGGTAGGCCTAACCAAGTACTTTTAAAAAGAAAATGCGAATGACTTGCCTTTTCTTCTTTCATCTCAATATTGCAGATAAAAACCAAGTCTGTAGCCCAGTGTGTGGAGTTTTATTATACATATAAAAAGCAAGTGAAAATAGGCCGTAATGGAGCCCTAATCTTTGGGGATGTTGATGCTACCACTGAAAGAGCTGTTAAAGATGAAGCTGAAGTAGATATCAAGGTAACCTGCCAGATCTCTTTGTGGCTTGAATGCCCAGTTTGGCGCTGGTTGAAAATCTGTGTTGGCTATCTGTAAACTTGATAAGAAGGTAGTGAAGCCTGAAAACTTAGGTGTCATCCACATTGATTGACTTGAGTTTAGTGCTTTTGAGAAGTGGTTTCATTCTTCCTTCCCCACAGCTTCATGGTGCATTGTTGCACCTCTGGGGATTTCCCTGGGTATTCTCCAATCTTTCTCAAACCTGATTTGCTCTGAAGCATTGGGGAAGATCACAATAATGGCAGGATGGCTCCTGTGTGTGTGGGCGGCAGGGGTGTGTGTGTAGCATTTTTCAGCTTACATGGCAGCTATTTTCCTTGACCCAGTCCGCACAGCAGCCATAGGGCTTTTAATTTTTTTCTAAAAAATTGGCACTGGAATATTGTTATATCAATATACCATTGTGGCGATAGGTGCAGTAGGTTTTCTGAATTCCCAGCTTCTATTTTTTAAAAAAGTATGTCTAGCCCTTTTCCTTGTGGAGATGCAAGGAAAAAGGCATGTTTTTGCAAGGAAAAGGGCTAGATACTTACTTTTAAAAAATATGACAGCTTAGAATTCAGAGAACCTGCTGTACCTATTGTTAAAATGATATACCAATATAATAATAATCTAGTGCTGATTTTTTTTAAAAAATGCAAAAGCTTTGATGACTCAGAGGAAGGGGGCTGGCCACTTCCAGGGGATTAGGGCAGGAAAACTAGGAAACCTGCCGTGTAGAAGCCCTGTTGCCTCACCTGCAACAGGAAAACCACATAATCCTATTTGTGTGTGAAAGACACCATAGTCTCTTCTTAAATGTCACCAAAAGAAGCTCCTTTAAATTTGTTTCATACAGATTTTTGCTCTGATTTCATATCTTTATACTGAAGTGAATTTTAAAGAGTATTCTGACTTTCTTTTTCCTTATGAAGAGTTCCCATAGGCTTACACGTACGCTTCCTCCCAGAACATACAATGAAGATTATGAAAACTCCGAAGAGGAGGAGGATGAAGAGGAGAGAGAGGAAGAATTGACCATAAAAGAAGAAATAATAGAAGAGGAAGAGCTTCAAGACAAGAACAGCAGTACAATGCCTTCCAAACCCACACAGGTTCTACACCCTGAAGACCAGGTAAATGTTGCATTGAGTGGCTTGTGATACGCAATTATACTTTGTTTGGCTAACTGATTGACCTGCTCAGAGCAGAGTAGTATATTTTTTCCTCTTAATGTTTCTTGTGAGTTTGGATTAGAATATTTTGTATGATAAGCAATGAGGTCTGATACTCTCTGACATTTTGTGATCCCAGACCATCAGCTTTAGCCAGGGAATTGGTGTTCACACCTCTGTCCTCCAAGGGGTGGTTCTTAGCATGTGTTGTTTGGAAACGCCAAGAGAAAATGCTCTGAGAGTGTATTATAAAAGTACTGTTGTTTATTGGTGGATTATTAGCCCCTGATGATGTCTTTTGCATGAAACAAGTTGAAATATCTAGCCGGCCACTTGTTGGGCTACAGGGTCCTTCGGGTCCCCTTCCTTACCACCTGGACTCCATCTGTAAAGATAAAGAAGAGAATCAGTGATATATTGGATATATGGTATACTTACCTGTGGAACTCCTACCTCATTGAATGTGAAAGGTCTGCTGCGTTCATCTTTGGATGAATGAAAGAATCTTGAGAATATACATGTTTAAGGACTTACCTGTGGATTTCCAATTGATTCTAAGGACATTTTGGCACTTTATTAAGCAATGCGTACAGAGAATTAATAGACTCATACGGCTTCTTACTGAATTTACAGTATTGACAATATTTATTCACAATTATACATATTTATTCTCAAATACTAGTCACTTTGCACTTTAATATATTGTTAATATTATTGATTCCTGTACTTTTTCCTGTTGTGGTTTGTCCTCTGAGTAGTTTGGTTCTGGTTACTGGAGGAGCCTTCTGTTTGATTACGCAGACAGCAGTAGAGCAGGCATACAGCTCCGACCATGGACACTGCCCAATGATGCCGCCTGCTTGCAGGAGGCATCCATGGGCAGAATCCTGCTGCCAGGATCCCTTGCTCCCTTTACCCCCATGCTGCCAGTTGGCTGTGTGGTGGGCAGGGATTTAAATCACCCCCTGCTATACTATGATATGAGGAGGGCAGCAGATACGTTCCAGCCATGGCCAGAATGTGCCTCCTGTGTGCTCCCTTACACCACTGAGCAGCTGTGTGGTGGAAGGGGATTTAACAGGCTGCAACAATATTTGTTCCAGCTCTTTACATTTCCTCCTGCTGCAGAGCTGTGTGAGGGGGAGTATTCTGATCATAGGCACCATACCAACTGCTGCCCAGAGTGATACCAGTAGCCAGGAACCCATTAGGACAGCTGCCTGCTCCTCTGTCACCTGTTCTTAGCCTGTGGAGGAGCAGGCTGCAAGGGCCCCCTTGTTCCCCAATCTTGTCAGTTAACACAGCTTTCACTATACTTAAAAGCTTAGCTTGCGATTGTGGCGAGTCAGGGAAACCGTGGACATGTGAATGCTCGAAGCTCTGTGTTAAAATTCTAAACCTATCCATTTCCCTCTTCTTAATGCTCAGATACTGTTTTAATCCCTCCGTTCTTGCAAGGTGTTATATGAGGAAGTATGTTTAGTTTAAGAGTGATCCCTGTCAGGTAATGACATTGGATGTACTAGGGGAGACAGTATGCAGCTTCATCCAGTGTATTTCATATAGAGCTTGAAAGGTTAGGAGTAGTTTCTTGATTGGTGCCTAGAAAACGATAGGAAGCCAGCCTAGATGCTAGTCCGGTGATATGTTGTGCTCCTGGCAGTCCATGCCTATTAGCAGCAGCGGCGCCAGGGTTTTCGGTGCTTGTGGCTGGCTGGCGGGCTGGGCGCCCACGCGCGTGCACACACACCAGCCTGTGTGATGACATCACGTGTGATGTCATCATGGACACATGCGCGCCTCTGGCCCAATCGCTGCAGCGGGCGGCTGGGACAGTGTGCGGGTGGCCTCCAAGCTCTCCTGCTTGGATGCCCTGCACCGCCGCAGACACCTGCCTGCGGCTCCTCTGCCCGGCCAGGGGTGTGTGCTGGCGGCGGTGCGGGGTGGGAGGGCTAGGAGGCTGCAGCTCCGTGGTGTGTGCTCCTGCCCCCCGTGCCCCCTCCGGCACCCCGCGCCCTGAGGCCACCGCCTACCTGGCCTCAACGGGCACACTGGTCCTGCCTATTAGACAAGCCTTTCTATTCTATACCAGCTTCCAAAGCTTCCAGACATCCCTCAAAAAAAAGAACTCACATAGAGTTCATTATAGTAGTCCAGCCTTGAGTTTATGATGGCATGAATCCCAGAGATGGATGAAAGTAATGAAAACACCTGGAAAATTTCCTCCTGGAGGAGCCTAAATTAGTATTTTAAAGAAAATGATCTCCCATAGTTATGATGTGATTCATTAGAATAAATATACCTATCGTATTTGAAATGAATAATGTCAGGCATCTGAAAGTTTTTCATAAATATTTTGCTTGTGTGTGTGTGTGTGTGTGTGTGTGTGCGCGCGCGCGCGCGCGCGCGCTCGTGCGCGTGCGCAGGTAGCAGGTGCTGGGAAAGGAGCCTCTCTGCTCAAGGCCGTGGAGAACTACTCTGTTAGAATAGCCAGCGTTGATCTAAATGGGCTAATGGTCTGATTCAGTATAAAACAATTCCATATATGACCTCCTTCTAGGAATTCTTGATGTATCTTGTTGATAATAATTCTCTCTTTCTGTGCAGGCTGGCAGCATCCTTACTGAAAGATGTCGGGAGCCTGGTGTTCCTCGAGGGACAGAACCTAGAGGTCGAGCCTCAAGGAGGACAAAAGAGACTCCCATTAAATATCGAAGGACTTCTCCACCTGCACAGAAGAGAAGACGAAAGCCAAAGCCCAAACAAGACACCACCAACAAAGCCCAGAACCAAGAGGAAGAATTTCCGTGTAAAAAATGTGGCAGGTAAGGTGGAAAAAAGCTCAGAGGTGCAAAGGAAAGATTCTGGCATTCCTTCTCTACCAGGAGTTAAGAATATGGAAGTAACAGATGTATTAACAGCTTAGATGGTTATACTTGTCCAGTTGCTGCTTCCTTCCAATTGTTGCAGATGTCAGAGGTGGCCCCACTTTATACCCTGGTAAGCTACCAGCTGAGGCTGTCAACTCAGAAGGGTAGGAGGGTTAAAAGCACTCATTCATTCCTCCTTATGTTGACCCCTGTCCTGCGCTCCCTGAAGCAAGCAGTTGAGTCCTTGGGCCTTTTAACAAAAGCTGAACCGTGTGTGTGTGTGTGTACCCTCTCAGGGTCCCTGGCTGCCTGCAAGAGGTGAGGAGCCTCTCTTAATTGCCGTGGCCTTGTTGGGTGCTCGCATGCCCTGAAACTTTTTGACAGCACTGTTGTTCAGCAGATGTGGTGCCTTGACCGTTCTCACCATCACAAGTAGCCACCAGTAGGGGGTGGGGGGGGATCCTGTACCCCTACTATTGCAAAGATGTTATGACTGATCTGAGCAGATGTGTTACCTTTCGGCTGGTATAAATAAAGAGATTCCCATAGAGATGGGGAAATGCTTCAGGCATTTCTCAGAGGAGGAATTTCAACAGAAACTCAGGACATGGTTGTTATTATAACAGCAGACACTAGTTCAGAACAGAGGAGTTCGTTGTGTTAGTCTCTAGTAGCAAAATCAAAAAGAGTCCAGTAGCACCTTTAAGACTAACCGACTTTACTGTAGCATGAGCTTTTGAGAATAACAGTTCTCTTCGTCAGACGCATCTGACGAAGAGAACTGTGATTCTCGAAAGCTCATGCTACAGTAAAGTTGGTTAGTCTTAAAGGTGCTACTGGACTCTTTTCGATTTAGTTCAGAACAGAAAAAGAAGGCATATTAAGCATGAAGCAGCCTCACTTTCAGTTTGTACGTATTGAATGTCTCTCTTAAACTACCGGAGCTAGACTAGGAAAAAGAGTGCCTGCGGGGATAGCTATGTTGGAAAGTTGGGTTCTCTGCCAGGATTTCATAAACTCGGTGAACAAAAAGTCTGATGAAAGGAAGAGGATGGAATCTCTACCCAGTATGTTTATAAGAGAATGGGGGGGGGGCGCTCTCTAGACCCTCCGGGATTGTCTGCTTAATGGTTTCCTTTTATCACCCCATTGATGGGGAAAGGGGAGCATTAAATCAAATTCTTATTTATTAAAGTATTTTATTGCAGAGAAGCAGAAAGAGAAAGAGCCCCCAAAAGCTCAGTAAAGAATTGCTTAGGTGTGTGATTTTGCATTTTATAGGTAAGATGCAATTATCAAGCCTGGACTCAAGCATACAAGTTTCAAAGACTTTTACTCATCATTTTTCATAAAATAAAGGTGGTTGTTAAATGTATGGTCTCTAGATACTTTCCGTATTCTTGAGAAACCCACCTATCTTTGCAGCCACCAGAAAAAGAACTACCAAAGCTGCTTTTTAAAAAATATGTCCCACTTTGCTGTCAAGCTCCACCTTCCATGCCTCTGGGGCCCTGGGCTGATTGGAGCAGGGCCAGTTACAACATCATGTACCAGAGCTGAGTAACCACACCCCTGCCAGGGACTAAACTTTATTAACTGGGAAATCCAGAGGCAAATTTGACTAGACAGCGGCTGTGATCCAAGAGATACTTTAGGCATACCCAATGGTTTGGACATGCCCAGAAGGAATTTTAACCTTTTCCCTCTTTTTAAACTTTTCCATTCAGTTTTAAACTTTCTAAAGTAGATTTGTTCTGCTGCACAGAGAGAGGGGTGTGTGTGGGGTGTGTGTGTGGCTGCTATTCAAGAAACATGCATTCAGAGTTCCCTGTGAGGTGTTGAGCTAGTTTTGTGGTACTTTGTATTTAGGCCTGGACACTTGCTCTTTCCTTTCGAAGACCAGATCAAGGAAAAGGCATGACATGCAATTCTTTGTGTGTGGCTGGCAACATTAAACATAAGGAGTTCAACATAACCCTTACCTAGTAAGATACGGACAATTGGATGTATTGTTATCATATTGTATCAGATGCAATCTATTATCAGATAAAACCAGGGCTCATTTGGAGGAGGAATGCACCGGAACGGCATTCCTGTAGATCTGAAAAGAGGTCACGTGGGTTTTGGCCCCGCCCACATGATTCCTTTTCCTCCTCGCCGCCTCCCCTCCAAAGGAGGGTAAGCTGCTGCTTTAAATTCATCCTGCTGCTTTATTTTCATTTGTGACTCGTGAGCGAGCGAGTGAGTGCAAGCCGGGCTACTGGGGCTGGCTCTCCAAAGGAGGGTAAGCTGCTTTAAACTCCTTCTGCTTTTCAGGAAAATTTCAGGAAATACCTAGAGATTTTTGAGTAAAGGGGCCTGAGGAGTGGGTGTTGCCTTCTGACACTCTTCCAGTGATGTCAGGGTGTGTGGCATATGCTAATGAGATATGCTAATGAGTTCATGCAGTTCTTTTTCTATGAAATGACCCCTGGATAAAACATACATATATATGAGTGAATGATATATATATATATATCCCTCCCATTATCAGAGAGGAGCCATGCAGTCACTGAAGCAGGATTCATGCACATGGTTATTTAACTGCAATCAAATGGGCACCAACATGCAGCTTAGGAGATCAGAAAACTATGAAGCCACTAACACTGAAGCATTATGTAAGAATGAAAAAAATCTGGTGACAGATTTTAAAGAATTAGTCTTTAGGGACCTTTTGACACAATTTGGGACCTGTGATTTCTGCTCATATATGCTTCAGGTCTTGATTTGTATGTATCTATTTCTCTTAAAGGCAGCTACATAGAACATAAACCTGTCAGTGGCTGTTACCCATAACAGCTAATAGTGAACACTTCCACAGTGAGAGTTAGTATAATCAAATTGACACGTCTCAGGAACAAGCGAGGGAGTGCTGCTTCCAGTCGTGCCCCATGTTTTAAGAGCTTTCGGGGAGCATAGAGCTGGCCGCTGCTGGAAGCAAAATGCTGGACTAGATGAACCATCTTTGATCCATCCAGGCAGTGGATCCAGGGCCACAGCTTCTTGTGCTGCTTTTTAGTGCCTCAGATTAAATTTGTATATGGATTGTGCTAAGAGTGTGTAGCAAGAGAAATCACCAGGGCTAAATGTAGATGTTCCATCTTTAAAGAAAAGTTAAGAGGCACAAGTGTATACTACAGGCTCAAGGTGACTTATTACAGATGGTGCAGCAGGCGGCCATCAGAGATCCAAACTGAATCCAGTTCTCCTTGTTCTCTGTTCTGTCTTGAGTAGGCACAAAGAATGGAATGAACAGAGCAGTTGCGGTGGGTGCAGAGCTGCTGCTCTCCTAGCAGACTTGCTCTTAAAAGTTCTCTGTTTTCTTAACGAAAGGCAGGGAAACCTTGCAAACTGGGGGCGGGGGGCAGGTGAGATGGAGAAAACACCGTTACATGGTGTGTCTTTTGTTTTCCCTCAGAATCTTCTACAAAGTGAAAAGCCGTAGTGCTCACATGAAGAGCCACGCCGAGCAGGAAAAAAAGGCAGCTGCTCTTAAGCAGCGAGAGAAGGAGGAAGCTGAGGCGGCGGCAGCAGCTCGGAGCCGGGCACAGCACGAACAGAGCAGTAACAGTGGGAGCAGCAGCAGCTCCAACTCCAGCTCTGATGAAGATGGAGACGTTTAGCAGAGGGCCAGAGGAGGCTGAGAGCATAGCCAGGCTGGAGCCAGACTCTCGGCACACTTGCGTCTGTACCTTTCCTCATCTACAGAGATTCCAGACTCCTCACTTCCACTTGCCTTGCTCAGTACAGCTGGAGTTGAACAGATGGATTAAAAGAAAAATGTGTGACCTTGAAATTTTTTATTTTTAAAAAAGAGCCAACATTTTATGAATCATTTTATTTATAAATTGAACAACTTACTATGGAGTGAGACTTGGTTTTCCTTCTGTACAAACAGGCCTTCCTTGTCCTTACGAGGAATCTTTGTAGTAATCCTTAGGTGTGACATGCACACATGAGGAGGAGAAAAATGTGCAGAGGTTAAATATGTCCAGAAGTTGACACAAGTGACTTCAAAAAACTTTCCCAGATAACTCAAGGAATCCATAACTTTTCCTCCAATTGCTACATTTTGCTGTTGTCTGTCCAGTTCAATGCTCGCTACTGGTCTCAATCCATCTAGTTAGGGATAAAACCAATATACATTTTCCCACCTGTTTCCTATCATGTACTTCCTACACCAGTTAGGTGCCAGAACAAGCTTTTTGTGGACAGCGCAACCCCCCACCCCAAGACCCAAGAGAGCCAATCTTTGAAAGACACTGAAAATAGCATGGCTAGGATTATTCCTGGAAGAAGCTGGCCCTTCACTGTTATATTTTTGCATACTTGCTGCAAATAAAAACAGACCTTGACTGCTGGGAAGGCCGTAGGTCATTGTGAGAGCACATGTGGTATTTGCACAAAGGCCCATGTTCAGTCCATAGTATTTTCAGATTAAAAATATCTCAGGTAACAGGGCAAGCGTAGACTTTTCTGCCCTGGGATATTGTAGAGCCACTGCCAGTTGGAGCAGATGGTAATGGGCTTGGTAGACAAATGGTCAAACTTCATGTAAGGCAGTTTCATATGTTCATATATTATAGCAGCTGTAGTCTTTTTGTCAAGTCACAGTATTGAGAAACCCACTATGAAACTGCCTTGCTTTGTGTCTTTGAAAAGTTGGGCATGATACTGGTATATTTTTCTTTCTCATCTTACCCATTCCTTCATAAATATACCATAAAGGAATAGCCAATCTTAAAAGATGAAAGTAGAAAAGTCGTACTTGTTTTTACCCATCTATTCTGAAAGGCTATCTAAGAAGCATCAGAAGAACTTGAATGCTTTTTATTCAGTCCTAGTACATTGGCTGGGCTGTGACTCTCACCAGTCTGTATTCAGAATGTTCTCTTTTAGCACTGCCTTTATTGGAGAAATGGAAGAAAATCAAAGACCTCCAATAAGTAGTAATAATAATATTTGATTTATATACCGCCCTTCAGGACAACTTAATGCCCACTCAGAGCTGTTTACAAAGTTATCCCCACAACAAAACACCCTGTAAGGTGGGTGGGGCTGAGAGAGCTCCAGAGAGCTGTGAGTGACTAGCCCAAGGTCACCCAGCTGGCTTCAAGTGGAGGAGTGGGGAATCAAACCCGGCTCTCCAGATTAGAGTCCCACGCTCTTAACCACTACACCAAACTGGCATAGTAAAGTAACAAAATAAAGAACAAACACATTAAGATTTGCTATGATAAATGTTGAGCTTATCCACAATTTTGCTGTAAAGAATACAGCAGTATTCTAAACTTGTGTATACGTGGCACAGTACAATGACAGTTGTGGGCCAGGAAGGGGGTGGGAATGGAGCAGGGAAAAGGCGCTTCAGTAATTGACAGTAATTAAAGATAAAATAAGAGTTAAAGACTCTCACCATCCAAATGGGCATGTCTGTGTGATGCTCAGTAAATAGTTCTGTAAACTTCTATCCAGAAAAATTTGAGTTCTTTCCTAAAATATCTGAATTTCCTAGAATATTTGAATACCTGAACATGCATTTAGTGTGCATTTTGCAAATTTCAATCACTTGCATATTTCTGTTGCCAGACATGGCTTTTATGCTTTTAAGAATCAAAAGTTGCATCAGTGGAGGGAAAGGAGGCATAGAACCTTTAGTTTTTACCATCCCTTTGATGATTCTGTGGATAAAGAACTTATGCAAATTATATCTGGGGTGTATTCACTACCCCCAAGCCATATTCCTGTTGTACCTTGGGATACAAAAATGCCGCCCTCCCCCTTGTAAAAGAAAATTATATGGTGGCAGAAGCCCACAACACTGAGAGCCTGTTTTAGACACGTGTAAAGCCTAGAGACACATTTTTATGTTAGGTAGAAGGTTTCTGTTGACTAGATTGCCCCATGCACACACTTTGCATATTTAATAATGTGCACCAGTTCTGTGAAATGTTACCAGGTTGTCTTCCTGTGAAAAAAGGAAGGATTCTCAAAAGCACTTTATAATAAAGCTTATGAGTGATTTTTATCCCAATACACCACCCCCATGCCCCTAAATTTCATTCTTTGAGACAAGTACTTCAATCACAGTTTTAGATAATGGATTTTTTGTTGTTTTCTATGGAAAGAAAACGGCATGTGACAAAAATAAATAGGGGTTTGTGTTATTTTAGGCCAAGGGGTTTTTAAATTCCAGTTTAAACATACATAAACTAGAGCCCTCTTCAGCAAATGCTTATCAGTGGATCCTTTTTGTTAAGAAGACCTAAGGCTCCACACCCGTTATAGATGTCAGCTATCTTGACATAACCAGTGAATGGTCTCTCTTTATTCCTGAGTAGAATTTTACACGAATACATTTCGCCCTGTACTTCCTATATTGTGTAGGTCATAGATCCTGTTTATTTTTCAAACTTTCTACATAAAATGACTGCCTAGTGATGGATCCACTCATTGCAGCCCGAATAAGTGGGCTTTAGTACAAGACAGTGTATGCTGGAATAAAAATGCTAGTAGTCTTGTAAGATGCTTGTTTTTTTTTCCTAGCAGACTAACATAATTACTTCTCTGTAATTGTAAGTGGCTGTACTTTGGAGACATTAGGATGAATCCAATGCAGTATTTCTACACACGTGACTCTCATGGCTCCCCCTCTCTTGGCAGTCCAAAACGCAGCCTAAAGTGTTGCTCCTGGGAGGAAGGGAGCCCCAGAGGCAGGATTGAGGGAGGAGCTGCAGAAGTTCTCATGTCCATGGAAAGATCCGTGAATGTTGGATCTACCCCATTGATTACTAATATGCAGGTAACAGTGTTCTAAAAGAAAAAGTTGTAGAGCCACTTCTTTATGAATCCCCCCCCCCCCAGGTGCAGACAGGGAAGAATTTCATTGCAGAACATCGCTAAATGGAGGTATAGGAAGCATATGTTTAGACTTTTCTTTATAACCATGAGTGGCAGGAACTGTGCTGGCCCTGACTGCCTTGTAACTGAAAATAGCTGGGGGGCGTGTTCGCATGTGTGTCCCCTGACTTAAAACTAAAACCCCATAAAAAATGAGCTTTCCAGAAGACAGGTTGTTTTTGACAGCTTGTGTGCTAGGAGCATTTGTATGTGGAGGAAAGCTGGTGCATGGTCTACAGCCGGTTGTGTCATCTGACTAGCTGTGCAGTTGTGTTGCAAAAGGATGGCCCAGGGTTCAGTTGCCAGAGCACTTGGGTTGCATGCCTGACGTCCCTGGCATTTCCAGTTACAAGAGTCTCAGCAGAGTTGGGGGAGCTGCTTCCTGTCACAGGAGGACAGTGCTGAGCTAGGTGGACCAGTTGTCTGACTTGGTGCAAGGCAGCATCAGTGTTCACTTTTATAGTGAAATAATCCTCTTGGAACTAACCTTTGAATTTGTTCCGTGGCAAGTCAGCTCTCCTTTTAAACTGAGCCTTTCCAGCACTTTGTGCTCTTTGAAAAGCACAACACTTGATGCTAAGATGCACTCCATGCTCTTCTGTCAGCTCAAGAGTAGTTCTGAGAATCTGGTAGGATTCTTCCCCTGCCTTTCTGTTGAGTTTGATAGCATTCAGCAGCGTGAAAAATGCAAAGCGTTGCATTTTGTAACATGATTTTGAAGACACTATATTAGACACGATAGATAGAAATCAGCTGTATTTTCCTACAAAATTGCAAGTGAGCTGCATGCTGCCATTTTAAATTTGGCACAGCTGTATTAAGGTTTTGCAATGCTCTAGTATGTCTAGAAGTTGGAAATGACTCCATCCTTTAATTGGCTACACAGAACAACTAACCATAGTACTCCCTGGCTGTACTACATTTAGAGGGTTGAATGCTGTGGGTCTGTTTTGTAAATGGTGACAGCCTCTTCCAGTGGAAGAAGCATGTTCTGTTGGAGGCTCTAATATTAGTGAAATATATTCATAGGAGCCAATCCACTGAATAGAACTTTAGGTAATCAGCATCCCATATATCATACACTAAGGTTGCAATCTTATACATACTTCTTCGTAAATCTTCCTGAACCCAGTTGAGCCTGCTTTTGAATACACATACAGAGGATTGTACTGCACATGCAGTTAAGCATAAGAAAGTTGAAGATGGAAATGAGTGTTTTCTTATCTGTTGGAAAGGTGTACTTGTCGCTGTTTCAGTAAATCTGCCTATTGTTGCTCTCTCCCTCAGTCATTATTAAATTCGTATGATCAGCTGTATTTTTGTAGAGAGCTTGTAGTTCAGACATCTCTTTTAACTAACGTGATGTGGAGATCATTTAGCCATACGTGTCTTAATCAGCTTCCAGCTCTTTTCTGCTAGTGCCATATGGCTGCGGTCTAGTGTGTCTCAGTAACCTTTAGAGCTTTTTTGTGGCTATCTCAAGCACTTATATTCTAAGAATCTTTTTCCATGCATGCTTTCCCACTCGTGCAGCTTCACACAAATGATTCACTGATGTGCACTTTATAGGAGTTAAATGTCTCAGAGGTAGAATAGCACAAACATTTCTGCCCCTGTGGCTCTACTGTTTTTCCCCACGGGCCTGTTTGAAAACCTTCCACTTGGGTTCAGCTGCTGCTTTTATCCCATAACATTTGCCACAGTGCAAAGGCTGAAATCCTCCATGCACTGTGTGCAACTGCTATGCATTTCAGAAAACTGCTTGGGATTCCTGTTGAAATGAGTGAAGATTTTGTGGTTGGCTGTAGTGCCAGAGAGACTGTGGCCCTAATCTTCAGCTGCTTACATTTCCTCTCCCCCTGTCCGCCCTTCTGGAACGGGGGGGTTTATATCAACAGCTGAACCTATAAAGATCCCCAGCTGCTTATGTTCAGGAGGAGACAAATATATATATTTTTGTAAAATGTATTTGAGCTTGAGGGGTTTTTTTTCTAAAAACAAAAAAGCCACCCCTTTACATCTTGAAATTTTCTGGTGGTTCTGAAGCTCACATTTGGTACAAATTGGCTTTTCTTGGGTGTAAGTTTAATTTGTAACGTCGGAGCTTTTGATGTATTGTACATAAACAGTCTCTTTGTAACTATTGTATAAATGCTTCATTAAAGTATAGAGCTTTTATTTTAACAAATGAGCAAGAACGGCCTTTTGCTGCACTTTTTAAAAGACTGTTACATATTAAAATACTGTACATACAAAAATATTATATACCTCTTGTGTACAGATGTCATAGACCAGACAATTTATTTTTGTGCTTTTTTTTTTACAAAATATTAATACACTAAAAGTCTTGCTGATGTGATTAATGTACTCATGTAACTTATTTACTTCTGAATGTTCCATTGTATCTTTTTAAACCTTTTATTAAATAAGGTTTAAAAACAGCATTTGTAACAAGTATTTTTTAATTGAATGTTTTAAGATAAGAGGCTGGAAAAAATTTTCATCTACTCTGGTGCTTTATTGGGCATAATTAAATATGATCTATATGCTGCAAAAAAGGGGTATGTGTTTTCCTATTAGGTATTTCGATTCCTATACATTTTCTTTCATTGCCTCAGTCCTCCAAATCACATTTTAATCCAGCAAGGATGATTCTTGCATGGGGTGGTGAATTCATTAAGATGGTCCACCCCAGGTGTCTGATGAATCCCAATGGCTTCCTGTCTGCACCAGGGGATTTCCCTACTTTGGCAGCAGACGACTATGTTGATGTCCTGACCGCTCTATGGAATAGGGACATGACCCAGACAATATTGCCCCAAAGTGCCCTCCCCTTGATAGAGCCAAGCAGCCTCCATGGTTCCCTGGGGAACTGATGGCTGTGAAATGGAAGGGTCAACAGCTAGAGCCTATATTAGAGCATGTTCTGTGGTGGTGGTGGTGGTGATGGCAGCAAAAAGGCAAGATTACTCCACCACCATTGCGCCTGCTCATAGTTGTCCAGCTGAGTAGTTTCATATGCTTTGAAGGCTTCTACATCACGGCCCCATGGAATTGAACTATGACCACACAATAGCTTGCTGTGATCTATCTGCTACTTTGCAGACAAAATTGCCAAGATCCGCTCTGAGTTAGATGCCAGTATGGATGCATGGTCAGAAGATGAACCTGTGGCAACTGCTTGTCTGATTTATATGATAACTTTCAGCTTATGAAGCCTAAGGATGTGAACAAGATGGTTGCAAAGGTGAGACCAACTACCTCTGTTCTCAGCCTTTGTTCTTCCTGGCTGTTAAAGGCTGCCAGAAGGGGACTGGGATAAGAGGAATGATAAATGCATCATTGAGAATAGGAATTGTACCATCCATGTTCATGAAGGCAGTAATTCAACGTATGTTGAAAAAACCCTCCCTGAGCCCCACTATGTTGAAGAATTTCTGCCCAGTCTCCAGTCTTCCATTTTTGAGCAAGGTGTTAGAGCGGGTGGTCACTTCTCAGTTCCAGGGGCTCGACTGATTTTCTGGATCTTTTTCAATCCGTCTTCAGGCCAGGTTATGGAACAGAGACTGCATGGGTCGCCTTGGTTGATGACCTCTACAATGAATTAGATAGGAGTATGACCATGCTAGTCCTGTGGGATCTTTTAATATCAACCATGGTATTCCGAGTCACCTCTCAACCCTGGGACTAAGGGGCACCATGTTACGGTGGTTTAAGTCTGGGAGGTATCTGGGAGGTCAGTCATGGAAGGTGGTACTAGAGGGCTGTTGCTCTACCCCATGGTCATTGACCTATAGAGTCCCACAAGGCTCAATTTTATCCCCACTATTATTTTAATATTTACATGAAGCCACTGAGAGAAGTCATTAGGAGGTTTGGGCTACAGTGTCACCAGTACGCAGATGATACCCAATTTACTGTTTTCATCTAATTCCAAGGATGCTGTTGGTGTTCTGAACTGATGCTTGGAGTCAGTAATGGGTTGGATGAGGGTGAACAAGCTGAAACTTAATTCTGACAAGTTCTCTGGTTTAGTTGAAAGGCTGACCAGAGATGTGATATCTTCTCTGTCTTGGATGGGGTTACAATCCCCCTGAAAAGTCAGGTTTGCAGCTTAGGAATACTGGTTGACACAATAGTCACCATACCCAGGTGGTTGCAGTAGTTTAAAGTGCATTTGCACAGATTTGGTTGATGCATTAGCTGCATCCATTCCTTGTTTAGTCAGATACAGCCACAGTGATCCATGCCCTAGTTATATCTTGACTGGACAATTGCAATGCACTCTACTTCTGGCTACTTTTGAAGAAAGTTCAGAAGCTGCAACTAGTGCAGAATGCTGTGTCTAGACTGCTGATCAGGCCCAGCTATCAGGAACATGTGACTAATACTACAGCAACTATACTGGCTACTGATCCACTCCCAAGTCCAATTCAAGGTGCTGGTTCTAGTCTTTCAAGCCCTACATGGCTTGGGACCATGGTATCTGCAGGACGATCTTCTTCCATCATTCCTGCCCAGGAGTTGAGCTCACATGGAGAGGCCTCCTGACTGTCCCATCAACTCAAGAAACTTGGTGGGTAATGATGGTAGTCCCATGGCTGTGGACCAATCTCTTCCAGGGAGATGAGCCTGGCCCCTGTCGCTTCAGGAAGTAGCTGAAGACTGTTTTCTTTAGGACAGCATTTTAAATGCATTTATACTCTGTGACTTTGTTTTTAATTGCTGATTTTTTATTTTACATTGTAAGCCACTTTGAGCACTTTTAGAGGAAAGGTGGCTAATAAATATTTTAAATACATAAATGGGAACACATTTCTGTACAGAGGCTGCCCAGCATTGTATACTGTGCATCTTGGGAGAAAGGACAGCAGAAAGTGAGAAGTCCTTATTTATTTATGTACTATATTTCTGTGCTTTTTCTTGTTACTCAAAGTATTTTCCAATAAAATAAACAACTGACCAGAAACATGACAGTAAAACTGAGCCAAACTCCATTAAAACCAAGTCAAGAAAAATACAGGCTTCCACTGCCACCCTTTCCACATTCCCACTATTAGTCCCAATCACTTAATGAGTGTTTTATTTATTAATGTTCTTTATAGTCCACCTTCCTCATTGAGACTCAAGGGGAGTTACATAGTATGAGTCAATGGAGTCCATAGGATGGGACATTGAATACGCAATATATTGGATTCAGACGTAGAAATCTAGTTTTAAAAAATCTAGTTTTAAAAAATTAGGAACAAAGTTTTAGCCCCTCCTCCCAGGTTTTTAATGCCCTGAGAGGGAGGGGGGGAGATGAAGTGACGCTCAGTGCGACGGTTGGGGGGGGAGGCAGAGCACGTGTGGCTATGTAGCTCCGGGCCACGCAAGCAGGGGAAGGAGAAATGCAGCGATGCACCTGCAAGGACGCCTACATTCCCGTCAAACCTTGAGGCAAGGAAACCCAGGTTGAATTGAGGTAACTCGTCACGTCTGTTTCGGCTCTGAGGTTCTACTGATCGTATTTTACTCTTGATTTTTATTGTAAGGTGGACTATAAAGAACATTAATAAATAAAACACTCATTAAGTGATTGGGTTTGTGAGAAGGAGTGAGAGGGAGGAAGTCAGGACAGAGGAAGAAATCCTGAGAATAGCAATCTGCATATTAAAAGACAGTCAGAGCAGTCAACAATAGTAAACAGAAAACAGAGTGCCCTGACCTCTCTTTCTAACTCTTTGGTTTGTCCCCCGCTGAAACCTGAGGAGAAAGACAGCGCTGGATCCTCCTCTTTCAACAAGAAATTCTATTTATATTGCATTAAAATTTGTCTAGCTTTTGCTTAACAAAGTCCTCACGGACTGTTTTTGTTGAAAACTGCTTTTGAATTCTGTGGTCTTGTTTACTTGGAGGGGTGCAGAGCTCAGAAGATAGCTGGTAGTGCCCCTTTTTGAGTTCTGCTTTCTATTAATTCAGAAATGATTTTTCTGAGGTCCTTTCTGTTGGATACCTATTGTTTTGTATTACATGACTACAATTTGTTCAAAGTCAATAAGCCACAAGGAAAGGTGGTTCATTCAACTGTTGTACTATCTGTATCTTGCTGGTATGGTAATGAATAAATAGGCAGTAGCATTGAACAGTGAATACAACTGTGCTTGAGTGCAATTAGTGAAGGCATTGTTAGTAAAGCCACTATGGCTGGAATAAGTAGGAGTAAATCACCAACTAGCTGGAAAGAGGTAATAAAGGGGTGCTTTCCAGCCCTGGAACAGGTATAGCATCTTTTTCAAACCTCCCTTCACCAAGGTAATGTGGGAATGATAGAATTGCTAGATGAAAAGGTGTTCTTAACCCTTTCCATGTCTCCCAATTTCTCTCCAACATGTTCAACCCCACAGACATATCCTCTTACTACATTCTTACTTCCATAGAGAAAGGTATAAGTGTATCTGGACTTTTTCCACAGATGTACATATACATAAGTAGCAAAAAAATGGCTTCTAGATATTAGTCCATAAAATTGAACTCCACAGGCAGTCTTTTAAAGAGCCAGTGTGATAAAGCACCATTGGACTTGGAATGGGGAGGTACCTGGCTACAGCCCCATTCATCATTGGGTGTTCCATTATCTCACAGCCTAAACTGTGAAGGTTGTTAACAGGATAGCTCTGGAAGAAGAATGGAATGATAATGTAATAGTACACAATCTGGGATGTTGAGGAATTCAGGAAATTTAAAACAGAAAACGTGCTTCTAGGTACCCTCAGGCACCCTGAGCAGCATTTGACAATGTATCACCTCCATCTGCCAAATTTTGCATCTCAACATGTCTGCTACTGATTTATGGCCACTAAGCAGTATTCTTATTATTCCTTCCCCCCACCTCTATAATTATTTAAATCCCAAATTTTGCAAACACACTGCTCCACCAAGAGTGTGCCATGAAGATTGCCAGCTTTAGAATTATCAGATTAAGCTTTTCCCATCACTTAGCTTCATGCCAGAAACAGCTGGATCTTCTTAATTTCATTGCTCTGGGCTTCTGTGAGAGGCACAGGAGCAAGAAATGTAAAAATACCCACATATTTTAGATACAGCTGCTTCCACTAGGAGTTGCACCACAAGGCACTAAAGCAGCTGGGAAGTAATACCACAGGTGTCTGTTGCACAAGGCAGTGTCTATCTTCCTCTTAGAATGCTTTCTAAAATGCCTTAATTCACTTTACTTACTAGAATTAAAATTACTCTTCTATATCTGCATTGCCAAATGTAATATATTCATTCTAAGTAATTTCATTTTGGGATTACAAAGTTGAAGAGCAGTAAGCTAATGTTGATATCGCAGATGTTTAAATTCCTTCCTTATAAGAGCAAAAATGTAAAAATTCACCTTTGAAAGTTTAACTGTTGAAATGTTATGTTTTACAATTGTTCGTAACTCAGTTTTAGCCTGACCCTGGTTTGAATCTTCTTTTTACATGGCAACCCTGACAAATAATAAACAGCACAGCCAAGATCTTAGTTGGTAAAAAACATTTATTACTATTTTAACCAAATTTCACAAAACAACATTCATAAATAGATCTAAATAACTTGACAATAAAGTTTGACAATATGATCATGCTACAAAATTATACTGTGTGTGTGTGTATATATATATATATATATATATATATATATATATATATATATATATATATATATATATATATATGTAATCAACACAATAAGTTTTTGAAAATTGTTCTCCATATTGGAGTTTTAGGAGCAGTGTCTTCTAGTTCAGAATGGTTTATCGATGAGAGCTGCCTGTTTTAAATGTCCTTTGACATCTCAGTATAAATTATTACATACAGTAGCTACTTACTGCCAGACAACAGGCTAGAAAGCAAGTGAACCCTCTCCCATTTGCTGTCACTTCCATGAAATAATGTAACCCACTCTCACCAGCTGGGTCAGTGAGATCCATCATGGCTTGAATTGTTTGACATGGGTGTTTTTCATCCATTATCAAAAACTGTGTCATGTAATCACAAGGGATGTGGCAAGACAGAGTAGTTCAAGCTTTGACAGAGCAATGAAAAAAGACCTTTCAATTACATGCTCCCCTAGCTACTACCCTCATTTTCTTTACTTTTCACCATCATCCAGTGCATAATTTTAAAGTGCAAAGTCTTCTTTAAAAACATCCCCTTTTTGGTGACAGGAGTTCTGATTTGTTCTACGAGAGTAAACTTAGTCCATTCAACAGGGCAAGTGCTAGTTCTTTTTGGACTAGTTCCAGCAGAAGAATCTTTTCACTGATAACCAGTATAGATACTTACTTAACATTAATACACAGTCATTCTGCTGTTCAGTTAATGTGTAGTCAAAAAGGATTGATAGCTACTTTCCCCATTCTGCCTGTTCGGTACCAATCTCATCATCCTATGCAGAAATGTCGCTTTAATGCTGCTATGACCTCTGAAAGACTGCAAACCTCATTCTTGACATTCAGATTTCATTGTATGAAAGAAGAGACAGATTCCAGAAGAGACCCTGTAACATAACATGTTGGCCACATTATTTATATAAACAGGTGTTGTGGGTATTCAAATGTGGAAAACAAGCCCCCATGCGTTCTCTGTATGTTTTCATGCATGCATCTTCCATTCAAATATTACATAAAAGGGCACAACTGACATACTGCAGAAACAAAGGGATTCTTCAGTATGTGCAACATACTGTGCAACAAAGGGATTCTTCAGTATGTGCAACAGCCCTAAGGAAGGAAAGGAATACATGCATTCAGTATCTGAAAATATACTACACAATGTGGGTGAATGCGTTCTCTCTACCAATTGTATGCACAGTCCTTTGTTTTCCTTAGAATACTGAACAAAAACTTGACATATTGTCGAAGGCTTTCACGGCCGGAGAACGATGGTTGTTGTGGGTTTTCCGGGCTGTATTGCCGTGGTCTTGGCATTGTAGTTCCTGACGTTTCGCCAGCAGCTGTGGCTGGCATCTTCAGAGGTGTAGCACCAAAAGACAGAGATCTCTCAGTGTCACAGTGTGGAAAAGATGTAGGTCATTTGTATCTACTCAGGAGGGGTGGGGTTGAGCTGAGTCATCCTGTAAGAGTTTCCCAGGGTGTGGAATGCTAATGGCGGGAGGCTTCACTGTATCCTGAGGAGGTTCTTTTGCATATGGATTGGTACTTGATGTGCTAATCTTCTCTGCAGGGCTATTGTTGGGGATAGAATGTTTTGTTAGCCTGGTGTTTTTCAGAACTGGAAACCATGCTCTGTTCATTCTTAAGGTTTCTTCTTTCCTGTTGAAATTTTGCTTATGCTTGTGAATTTCAATGGCTTCCCTGTGCAGTCTGACAAAGTAGTTGGAAGTGTTGTCCAGTATTTTGGTATCCTGGAATAAGATACTGTGCCCTGTTTGCGTTAGGCTATGTTCAGCCACTGCTGATTTTTCAGGTTGTCCAAGTCTGCAGAGTCTTTCATGTTCTTTTATTCTTGTCTGGATGCTACGCTTTGTGGTCCCGATGTAAACTTGTCCACAGCTGCAGGGTATACGGTATACTCCTGCAGAGGTGAGGGGGTCTCTACTGTCTTTTGCTGATCGTAGCATCTGTTGTATTTTTCGGGTGGGTCTGAACACTGCTTGAAGGTTATGCTTTTTCATAAGCTTTCCCATCTGATCAGTAATTCCTTTGATATATGGCAAAAACACTTTTCCTGTAGGAGACTGTTTTTCCTTGGTTGTTTGACTCATCCTGGGTTTGATTGCTCTTCGGAACGTCAGGAACTACAATGCCAAGACCACGGCAATACAGCCCGGAAAACCCACAACAACCAAAAACTTGACATTTCAATTAAGGTACAGGCAAACAAACGGCTTAATAGCTTTTAAAGGTGGTTGAAGAAAAATATTCACCACTGATATATTTTGTCATCAAGAGGAAAGATAGCTATCTGCATTATTTACTAGGAGCCTTGAATAATGGTGCATTCATTTTTCTCATGCAATCTACTAAAGACATTTGTTTTCGCTAGGAAGCATTACAGTCTACATCATATCCCATCACTCTTTCCTGTACCATTTCCTTCTGGTTTTCTCCTCCTACAATAAGCCTGTACCTCTTTAAAAACCTTTCATAGTTTGTAAAAAAGTCTTCTCTTCCTTCATTGTCACAGCTGTTTTTTTCTTTTATTGCATAGTTCAACTTCACACAATTTGCCCACTTACCACCATATTGCTAACTTCTGGCAATTTTATTTAGCAGCAGCTAAACCAAGCACTATTCTGCCTGAATGTTTCCTCTCCCCTCCTACTGCATATCATTTGTGGGGATGTGAATTTGCCCCAGAATGAAAACATGTCATGTATGGACAAATATTAAGACTGCTATTGAGGGACAAAACTGAAGTGAAATAAAATGGTACAAGAATTCTGTCTGGTCTGGATATCCAAGCGTTCTTGTTACACAACCACAATTTTTCTTTAGCTATACCCAAAATAAATTCAGAGCCCACAAATTTCTTAATATAACCCATAATCCTGAGTGACAAAGCTGGCCAATGGGAATTCCAAAAAATATTTTCTTCCCACTGTTTCAATTGAAATCATATTGCAAGGAAAAGACATGGCATGTTTTTTTCAAAGGTCAAATAAGTTAGATGTTTATTTTTCTTCTCTTCAACCTCCTTAAGTTTTCCTCCATGGCAGCTTTACATTAAAATAGCAGGCAATAGAACTAAAACAATAGGCCAACTGTAGGTAGCTGGGCATTACAGGCATTTTTCTCTCTCAACAACTGATGCTGAGCAATAATAAGGTGCTAGACTGAGAAGTAATTCTGCAATTTACAGCTAATCTCCCACAAGAAACACCAGCTGTCCATAGAAACTGGAGAATGGATTACTTTTTAAAAGTCATCATCAAGACTTAAAGAAACACATTTTGCTAACAGCAGCAATTTCATTTGTCATTCAGTTGCGCTGCTCTTACTCAAAAGATCTCATCTCCTCCATAAGAGTTTCTTTACAATTCTGTTCTTGCTTGCTTATTTTGATTTTCAGAATTACAGGAAGAAAAAGGAAACACTGGCCACTAAATAAACCTAGCTTTAGGAGAGCAGTACATCCCACTACTATTTTCTTGAAAGCATATGATTTAGAAATAGGAAAACATTCTCCTAAAAAGTGTCAATTAACAAAGACTTGAAACTCGCATCATCAGAACACTGATGAATAGTATATATAAGCAATAACTAAACTATAATGCTCCCCAAACTAGCAAGCTTGCAGAAATACAAAAATGTACAGCTGAAAGGAATGTTATTAAAAGCTGTGTTTTAAGAAGGTTAAAATTTGGCTACAAAAATAACCCTACTTCCTGCCCCAATAGAGGCGTAGTAGCCACAGTGCAAGCAGTAAACAGTATCTCAGCCTTGCAAACAAGCCCACAAAACTTACTATTCTACAGTTTTTCATTAGCTTCCTCACCCACGCACACCTGCATTAGCCTTTTGGGGCACACTGGTGACCTGAAGAGAGAGGGGGAGTGACTGTTCCAATATTCCTGCCTGATCACCTGGAGGCAACTTTTATTTGTTGTAGGTAATCTCATGGTGGGCTATTTATAAGCTCGCAGGCAATGCTTTTGAGTTGTAACTTATCAATAGGATTGCTATTGATAAATTACAACTCAAAAGCATTGCCTGCAAGCTTACAAATAGCCCACTATGAGATTACCTAGCATTGCCTGCCACATCTTAATATAAAGATAGTTCCCATCGTTTTAACAGTCATTGTGAAGTGACAAGGCCTCACTCCTCCTGTGCTTGCTTGACCACCACTTTTGTGTCCTGAAAAGGTTAACTGGAGTCCTGCTTGTCATGGGAAAATTAACTAATGCATCTTTGGGAAGGGAATACCATTCCCACAGAGTGTTTCACTGACTTTAAAGCAACAAGCACCAGCCCTAGGTCTGATGTCAATCTTATGCATTTGTCCATAGGAGACTAACTAGTTTGTCAGCAAGTGGGTTACTGCCTATGCTAAGAAACAAAGGAATGTTAGTAAAAAGGTCACCCTTGGGAAAAGAATGCCAAGTGTCAAGTTTGATTTGAAACTTACTTTTTAAGAAAACTTTTGTATACCAAAATTTATAGAAATAATTAAAATGAAAGATAAATATACTTTGGAAGTAAAATGCTTATGTTTCAGGACTGGGTGGGTAGAATCAAGCTAGTGGCACATGCACATGACTAGTATAAGGATAATAAATTAATCCTAAAAGCTAATTTTGAATTTCAAAAGTAATTAAAGGGAATTAATTAACATTACTATAGCAAAAGAGTTGTTCTAGAATAACACTACAATTGAATTCTAGATGAACCTATTACAGATCACTTTTTCTTCCAAAGAGCCTAAAACTGGAAAACAATTCTCCATTTAAGCAGACGATAAACTTGCAGAAATCCATCCAAGTAATCAGAGAAAAAAACGATTAGCAAATGTTTAATACATGTATAGGGAGGGGATATAGTACCATATGTATAGTCAGTTGCTATACAAATGTTGTATTTTAAAGTGTGCTGCTATTCAAAGACTGAAGTACAAATATTAATGGGGAGGGGATCAGAGTGTGTGAGATACAAGTGTGCACATTAAATCACTTTGCTTTTATGCTTATATATCACATATTAAGAAAGACATTGTCTGTTACAGGAAGAAACGGAACAGGAGAAAACTAACAGCACTGCCAGCCGTAACGTTAAAAGTAGGGGTGTGCAGCCCGAAAAGATTCGGGAGAACATTTCGGAAATACCATAATTCCGAAGCAGCAAGCCGCTTCGGAATTATGGTATTTTACTCGCTTCGGTATGCTCCGTAAATATTCGCATACTTAAGTGAGGGGGGGCAACCCCTCCACCCCTACCTCCCACCCCCCCTGGGGCAACCCCTGCAACTCCCCTGGGGCAACCGCTCCACCCCCCCACCCACTTACCTGGCCGGAGGGAGAGGAGGGTCATCAGCTGGGCGGCAGGTTGCCGCCACCGTGGGGGCGCTGGCAGTGGCGGCAGCGGCAGCACGAGGCTGCGATGGCCTCAAGCCAGCTGGCTCCTCTGCTGCCACACCACCTCCTGAGCCTGCAGTGGGAAAGGCCAGAGACTCGCCTTCCAGCCCTTCCTGCCCCTAAAATGGCCGTGGTGCCACAGTGGCCAGTTGAGAGGCAGGAAGGGCCAGAGGAGGCAGAGAAAGCCTTTCCTGCCCCTCAAATGGCCACCATGGAGCCACGGCCATTTGAGGGGCAGAAAGGGCTTATTCTGCCTCCTCTGCTGCGCCGCAGCCCCGCGGGTGGTGGGGAGGGCCAGAGCCACTGCTGCCGCCGACAAGGTAAGTCAGGGTGGGGCTGGGGTGGGGGGCTGGGGTGATGTTTAAAGGGCCCCACCGCTGCTTGCAAGCAGCGGTGGGGCCCTTTAAACTCAGCCCCGAAGTTTTCCGAAGCATTACAAATGCTTCAGAAAGCTTTGATTTGGGATTTCAGAAAACCCAAATCTTCATGGATTAGGTCCGATTCAGACATTTTTTCCTAACTGGACTCCCGAACTGCACATCCCTAGTTAAAAGTTGTATATGGAAAACAGCATTACCCCATTACTCTTTCAGAACAGGTTTCAAAAAAATCCATAATCCAAATAAGACATCTATTGGGATATATTTACTCAAAAAATATATTGCATGTGACCAGAGAGCTCCTCAAGTTTTAGGTGGATAGCTGTGTTAGTCTGCAGTAGAATAGCAGGATTTGAGTTCAGTGGCCCCTTCGAGACCAACAAGAGACTCAATCCTCAAGTTTTGTTAATTCTAACTACTTTCCTCTCTTTATGAACTTCAGTTTTTTCAGTTGTGATTTATCCAAAACTGAACTCTGAAACCAAAACTGATTTCCAGCTAAGCTGCAAGCTTAGACCTCTTTAGACAACTGCTTCCCCTCCTTAGATTACAATCAGATTCCAGAGTGAAAAAAGACTTGGCCATTCAGGAACATTCACAGCAACAGCATAAACTGTTGTTCAGCTGTAAAGTCTCTTGTTCCTTAAAACACAGTATGTAAAAGAAAACACAAACCAGTGCATCAAATCAAACCAATGCTTAGGAAAGAAGCAACTCATCTAAAATAAATACATTGCTTTCACCTAATACTGTACATAAAAAAATAAATGACTCCCAGAATGTTATAATTCAAGCATCTCAACATGGGGAGTTTGGGGTTTTCTACTAGCAACATGTTTTTTATTTGTGTCGTAAAATCCCTTTTGTAGCAGGCAAAACTGACACCAACACCTATATGGCTATAGTTTAACAGGTGGAAGGGAAAAGATGAGACTGTGTGAAACATTTACAGCATGATGGTTTTCAGATCCTTTCTTTAGAAACGAGACATCAGATTCAGCACAGACACAAACACACAAATTTAATACAAAATGTTGCTCCTACCCCCGCCCCCAACTTTTCAAATAATTAAAAAAGTCTGATGAACAAATGCTATAGAAAATATGTTCATAATTAGGAAGACTGAAACATAAGTTTTTAGAAAATAAAATAAATCCATTCTTGCAAGAATTGCTTATTAACAAAAAGATAAATCTCCTAAGGAAAAAAAAAGTGAAGGACAGCAGATTCATTTGTAGCCCCAGTTTTGAAAATAACTCTTTGGATGAAAAAGAACAACATGGGGATAAGCCAGTTAAAAATGATGCCCTAGATCTTCTTCAAAGACAAATTTATACAAAAGTTTCACATACTGGAGAATGCTGGAGATACATCAATAATTTAACAGAGACGAAAGAAGAGTTGTGCTAGTTTTCTCCTTCTTCACCTTCCTCCTGTTTAATAACTGGGATACCTATCAAAATTAGAGAGGCATAATTTTTTTAAAAAACTTCCGAAAAAAATTAGTATATGTAGCAAAACTAACCAACCTCTAGCTAAGTTCTGACTTAATTTAGGAAAGTAGACTATGTAATGCACAAGCTGAATATCTCCTGATATTTTGGCAGTACAGTTTAGAACTAAGGGGCAAGAATACAGGAAAAAGTTAGAAGTAGATTTAATCAGAGTTAATAGAGGACACAAATTAAGATTCCAGCACATTTAACTAGATGCTGCCTTTCCTGATGCCTATAAATTGCTCCAGCAACTTGTAAAAGCCTTTTTCTGTATCTTCCCCGTACTTCAACTGCAAAGCTTAATAATCTGTGAGACAGCAGTCCTCCGAGAATTAGAGCACAGTGTTACCTGACCTTAGTATCTGCATTAATAGGTCAGATCCCATCTAAAAGATCCACGAGCACAAGATGTGGGGCAATTCCACAATATACTAATCACAATTCACTCACAGCCAAAACACATGAGACACCTGATGTGCGGAGGACACTCATCAGTTTCCCACAAGGATCCATGGGAAGTGTAGTAAGAAAGAACCTCTGCCAGGGAGAAGAGGGAGAGCTCCCTCTTGCCACTGCCAGCTCCCCTTGCTCCCCTAAAAGCACTCAGCAGCCTCCTCACCTGCGAGGAGCAGCTGAGCCCCTTCGGTGAGGCCTCAGTGGCTCAAGGCAGAGAAAGGGAAGCGGGGTGGCTGCAGCTCAGCTGGGCTCCAACGCAGCACGCGCTGATTCCAACTGCGCCCCAGAGGCAGGAGTGCTTCAGCCAGGCACGCTAGGCACAAGCCTCATGCTGGCTCCCTGAGCTTGCGCCATCCATTCTCCTGCCACCAGCAGCCCCAGAAGAGCAAGGACAGGACGCAGACACTCAGCTCTTCCCCCAATCAGTGCCTGTGAATCTTTCTCCAGCTCCTGCTTGGCTCCTAGTACCTCAGTGTAAGGGCACACCCCAGCTGCTGCCACCTTGTCTCTCTTGTGGCCACTCCCCTCAGCTCCCTCTGGCTGCTGAGTGCATTTACAGGAACAAGGGGAGCAATTGGGAGCAGTGCGCACCCCCTCCGAGCCCAGCTGAACTGCAGCCCCAGACACTTCTCTTTCTCTGCCTCCAGCTGCTGAGGCAACACCAGAGGGGCTCGGCTGCTCCTCGCAGCCGAGGAGGCTGCTGAGTGCTTTTAGGAGAGCAAGGGGAGCTGGCAGTGGCAAGAGGGAGCTCTCCCTCTTCTCCCTGGCAAAGGTTCTTTCTCACTACCCATGGATCCTTGTGGAAAACGGACAAGTGTCCTCCACGTGCAAGGTGTCTCGTGTGTTTTGGCTCTCAGTCTTTGAGTCTAGACTAAGAAGAATTCTCATTGAGATCCAAAGTAACTAGGTATGGAAACGAGGAGTTATAACTACTCTGCCCATCTCATCTGCTGAATGCCAGCGAGCTCTCACCATCAAGTTTCTTCAGTCTGGGCACTCGCTTGGTTGCTTCCTCAACCCAAGCACTCTGTGAGTCAGCGGAGTATTTCTCTTCCAAGGGATTGCCTACAAAAACCAGATCCTCCAGTAATGGTAAGTCTGCCAGTCTCACAAATTCTGCTGCAACCATAAAAAGATCCAGTCAAAACTGGAGTAGTATGTTATGAAGCAAGGGGGGGTGCACTAAGACCCCTCTTCAAGACCACCATGGCCAGCCAGCAAATGCCAGCACATGCACTGTACAGTATTTTACTACCATAAGTGGGACAATATACACTGGTGACTACTTTGCTATACTACCACATTCAACACAGTTAATATTTTCTAAAGATTTGAGAAATCTTGCTTGAGCAGATATCTAAACCAATATTATATACTGAAGGCTTCTTTCTAAGATAGGGGGGCCAATCTTGAAACCCATCTCTGAACAGTTTAGGATACTGACTAATCCCTATGTCTGAGTAACTTCAAGATACACCAGCACATGATAAAGATGCCCTGGCGAATCTGCACATACATCATTAAACAGGGTTAACATACCTGTAACTTATGTTCATCGAGTTCTTCTGTGCTGACACACATGGGACTGCGCAGGCACAGGCCAGCCGCCGGAGAATTTTCTATAGCTTCTATGGCTCCGAAGGGGGCCGTTTGTCGCGCGCCTCAGCGACCGTTTTCCCGCCCAAACGGTCACATGCTCCTCCAGCGACCAACGGCCCCTTCCCTCAGTTCTCCTTTGCCGCCGCTTGACCAATACACTTAGCCATAACACCTTAAAAACACCAATTCCCGTTACAGCCATCACAGTGTCGTGCATTGGAATTCACAGTGGGGTAGGAGGGAGGGTTGTGTGTCAGCACAGAAGAACTCGATGAACATAAGTTACAGGTATGTTAACCCTGTTTTCATCTTCGTTCTTCTGTGCCTCCACACATGGGAGTGTACCAAGCTTCACACAATAAGGAAGGTGGGGTGAAATCCAACACAATTTTATTAAAGAACAAGAACAACAACACCATAGATATACATACATACATCTATACAAACTGTGTAGTGATAAATAAGTATCCAATATTTACATATATATATATATATATAGACACATAAATATACATATATACACTCTTTCACTCAAGGGTACCTAGCAGGTACGCCAAGAAACCCTCTCCAAGACTCCCTTAGGAAAAAAGGGAGTGTAGAACAGCTTTGGCCACCGAAACATCCTGCTCGGCATTGACATCTATGGCATAATGCCTGACAAAGGTGTCTGCAGAGGACCATGTGGCCGCTTTGCAAATGTTAGCCAGGGGCACACCCCTGAGTAGCGCCGAGGAGGATGCTTGGGACCGCGTGGAGTGGGCCCTGACATGAAGCGGGCAAGCTACCCCTGCCAGGGAATAGGCCTTGCTAATGGCCGTTGCAATCCACCTAGACAGGGTCTGTGAAGAAGCCCTGTTACCCTTGTCCTTGGCCCCAAAGCACACAAACAGGTGAGGGCCCGACCGGAATCCTTTCGTCCTATCCAGGTAATAGGCTATGGCCCTCTTCAAGTCTAGGGAATGGAGGGCCTTCTCCCCTTTCGAGGAAGGGTGAGGAAAAAACGCAGGTAATGCAATATCCTGCGAGAGATGGAAGGCGGACACCACCTTAGGTAGGAAACCTAGGCAGGGACGCAGGACCACCTTGTTCGGATGAAACACAAGGAAGGGAGGGGGTCAGACCGCAACGCAGACAGCTCACTGACCCTTCTGGCCGAAGTTACGGCCACCAGGAATGCCACCTTGTACGATAACATGTCCAAGGGGCAGGTTGCTAGAGGTTCGAACGGAGGCAACATAAGCTGTGAGAGCACCAGGGAAAGCGACCACTGGGGTACCGGTGCTGACACAGGTGGGTATAGGTTGAACATGCCCTTAAGGAATTGACGGGATTGAGGGTGAGAAAAAACTGTACCACCATCAACTCTGGTGTGAGCAGCAGAGATAGCCGCAAGGTGGACCTTGAGAGAGGAAACCTTCAAGCCCAGGTCACGCAGGTGGCACAAGTAATCGAATACAACCTCTAAGGGACTGCTGGCAGGCACCACCCCTTTAGCAAGTGCCCAAATTTCGAACCTGTGCCACTTGGCCGCATAAGAGCGCCTAGTGGATGGTCTGCGAGCATTCAAGAGGACCCTCTGTACCTCATCCGAAAAACCTACAGGGGAGGAAGGATCCGCCAAGCCGTCAGGTGCAGCTTCCCGGGGTCGTGATGGACTAAGTCCCCGTTCAGAAGGAGGTCCTGACGAGGGGGCAGACTGACATATGTCCGTTGGGACATCCGTAGGAGCTTCGGGAACCAAAACTGCCGGGGCTAAAACGGGGCCACCAGGATGCAGTCTGTGCCGTCCGCCTCCAGTTTGCATAGGACCCTTAGAATCAAAGGGAACGGGGGAAACATATAGTGCAATCCCTGAGTCCACATACACTGGAAGGCATCCCCAATAGAGAGGGGGTCGCTCCCCGCCCTCGAACAGAATGTCTGGGCCTTGGTATTCGCCGCAGTTGCGAACACATCTATATCCGGATGACCCCACATCCGAAAGATCGGCCCAATGTACTCTACGTTCAGTTCCCACTCGTGGTCCAGCAGAAGGACCCTGCTCAGGGTATCCGCTCGGGCATTGTCTGACCCTGCCACGTGTATAGCACGAATTGTCACGCCATTCCTGATTGCCCACTGCCAAGTGAGCGTGGCTTCCCGGCACAGGGCCATGGACACTGTGCCCCCCTGCTGATTTACGTAGTACATGGCAGTCGTGTTGTCCGTCTGCACCAACACCTGGCGATTTTTCAGCAGTGCTGTAAGGGACACAAGTGCGAAACAAATGGCTCTTAGTTCAAGCACATTAATATGGAGCGTCTTTTCCCTCTCAGACCAGACATCTTGCACACACACCTCACCACAATAAGCCCCCCATCCCAATAGAGAGGCATCCGTGGTAACCGTGACGTCAGGACGCTGATAGCCAAAAGGGGTCCCTTTAAATAAATGGTCATCAGACAGCCACCAGTCCAAGGAGGATAGGATGACCCTCGGGACAGAGAGTTTGAGGGATGGAGGGTGCTGCTGAGCATCGTACCTCCGCACGAACCAGTTCTGGAGAGGGCGCATACGCAGCCTAGCGAAGGGCACCACAGAGGTGGCCGCTGCCATATGCCCTAATAAGCACTGGATAGTGCGCACGGACTGGAAACGGTTCCTTTTAAACATGGACACAAGACCCCTTAGGGACCTAGCTCTCTCCAAGGGGAGCAGAGCCTTACCCTCCACAGAGTCCAACAGCGCACCAATGTAGGAAACCTTGCAGCTGGGCACCAGTTTGGATTTTTCAAAGTTCACCAGGAGCCCCAGGCGTTGACAAGTGCTAAGTACTAAGCCAATGTCCTGCACCAGCCTAGACTCTGAGTCAGCCACGATGAGCCAGTCATCGAGGTATGGAAAAATGGTACAGCCCTCTTCCCGAAGGAAGGAGACCACAGGGGCCACACATTTCGTGAACACTTGTGGGGCAGTGGATAGGCCAAAGGGAAGCACCTTATACCGGAAAACCCTTTGCCGGTAAACGAAGCTCAGGTATTTCCTGTGCTCCTCCCGTATTCCCACGTGAAAATATGCATCCTTCAAGTCAAGGACCGCAAACCAATCCCCCTGTTTCAGCAAGGCGATCACAGCCGCCAATGTAACCATCTTGAATTTGGTCACCTTGAGGAAGGCATTAAGGCCCCTCAGATCTAAAATGGGACGTAAGCCCCCATCCTTCTTGGGGACCAGGAAGAACCTAGAGAAGAACCCCCTTACAGAGTCCTCATAGGCCAATTCTTCCACAGCACCCTTGTCCAAGAGCGACACGATCTCCGCATCCAGCTCGGCCATAGTATTATTGACAGCTGTCAGGGGTGAACTGCATCTAGGCAGCTCAACGAACTCCAGCCCGTATCCCTTCTCAACAACTGTTAAGACCCATGAGTCAGATGTTATTGACTCCCACTCAGCGAGGAGTGGACTCAGTCTGTCCGAAAAATTTGGGGATACGGCTGGCGCGACCCGTCAGTACTGCCTCCCGGCGCCCTGCTGATCTCTCTGCTGGGCCGGCGGCTGTGATGGGCGAGGCTTGAAGGGTCTACGCCTCCTCTGTTGCTGTGCAGGAGGGTAGGTCTGCTGCGGGTAGGCAGGATACTGGTAGCCTGGCCGCTGCTGCTGGTATCTGCCCTGGAAGTGGTAAGGGCTGGACCGGAGAGTGTACCGTGGCCTGGAGGTGGGCTTGTCCGCAGGAGCCAGCCCCAAGGACCTCGCCGTCTGCCTGTCCTCCTTCTTCTTTTTCAGGGTCTCGTCGGTGGATTTGGAGAACAGCGAGTCCCCCTCAAAGGGCACGCTCTCCACCCTGGAACGCACCTCCTGAGACAGGGCGGTCGACCGCAACCAGGAGTGGCGCCTGAGGACCACCGCCGAAGCCATTCCCCATGCAGCAGTGTCGGCAGCGTGACTCCCCGCATTCATCTGCTGCTTAGACAGCCTCACAGCCTCAGTCTGCAGCAGGGATACCACCGCCTTCTGTTCAGGTGGGAGGTCTCTAACATAGGACGCCAACTTCTCCCAGAGATAGAGTTGATAACCAGCCATGATGGTCTGGTAGTTGGCGATCCGAAGGCCCAGCGAAGCAACCGTGTATTGCCGTCTGCCAAGCGCATCAAGCTTCCTGCTCTCCTTGTCGGCCGGCACAGAAGTGTGGCCTGAGCACCGGGGGTTGAATTCCTCCGTGACCAGAGAGGATGGTGGAGGGTGTTTCACCAACGCTTGCCAGGTGCCCTGCTTAATTTTATAGAGCTGTTCGGTCCGCTTGGATGTCGGAGGCTGATCACAGGGCACCTTCCACACCCTTTCCACGATTTCCTCAATACCCTCAAGCATGGGGAAGCCGATGGACGCCGGATTGTCTCCGTAGATCCTTTTCAGGAGCTTGTCCTTGGTCTGGGGGGCTGCTGAGGAGATGTCCATCTCCAGCGCCTGAGCCATCCGTGCCATCTGGTCCGAGTAAATCCTCAGGTCCTCGTATGGTGAGCCGGTGCTCGGCACCACGTCGTCGACCGGTGAAGGCTCGGACCAGGACTCGGAACGGTAGTCCCCCAGGCTCTCCACGTCTTCCTCCTCGGAACCGAGCCGTGACTCCTCACCCTGGATTGGTGGGGGGAACCACGCTTGCCTCGACGTCGAAGGCCTCGGTTCCGATCCGGAGAACCCGGCGGGTGCCCCTTCCCACTGGCAGTGGTACGGCGGGGGGAGGTAGGAAGCCTGGCGATGTCGGGACGCAAAGGAACGGTCGGAGCCGACACTCTCCCCGGACCAACGCCGCTCACGGCCGGTAACAGAGGGGGAATGATGGACAGGAGATGGTCGACTCCGACTCGGTGGCGGGCTCGGTTCCGGCCCCGGGGAACGACGGGCAGGTGATGGACGACTCAGACGCGGCCGCGGGCTCGGCTCCGGCCCCGAGGAAAACTCGCCCGGCACCACCTCGAATGCCATCGGTTCTGGCACCGGTTTCGAGACCCCCTCCGGTTCCGGGGAACCCAGATGAGGGGAAGGCGTGTGAGGAAGCACAATGACATCCTCCTGCGGGGCGGGACGCGGCGACCGGTGGTGATGCTTGGCCTTCTTCTTCTTCTTGGCCGGTGGCTCCGAAGAAGACCTCGGAACCGATGCGTTCCTCGACTTCGAAGGGGACCTCGGCTTCGACCGCTTCGCTCTGATCGGAATCGAGCTGGTCGTCGGTTCCGAACGTGGACTCGGCACCACGATCCTTGGTTCCGAAGCTGGTCTCGGATCCGATCGGGTGGAGGACGCGCTTCGGGGCGGTCGTGCCGAACCCTGAGCCGGTGAGGCCGCTTTCGACGCCGAGGCACTCGGGGGACGCGATTTCGACCCTGACCTCGCGGAGGCCACTGAGCCAGCTCTTGATGGCCTTCCGGCAGAGGGGCTAGGGCCGGCCTTGGGGGAAGGTAACGGAGTGCCTCCGGACATGACCTTCTGCCACAGGGAGGAGTTCAGTCGGGCCTTGCGCTCCTGCCGGGCCTTGTTGGTGAAGCCCTGGCAAATTTTACAGGCCGAAACATTGTGGGTCTCCCCCAAACAAAACAGGCACAGTTCATGGCCATCGGTCTTGGCCATTTTCGTGTGGCACTGGAGGCAATGCTTGAAGAGAGCCTTTGAGGCCATCTTCGGGGGCACGCTAGAGAGAGAGGTCAAACAGTCCGGGTTGTAATTACCGAGTCCAATCCAAAGTCCAAATCAGTATCCGAAGAATAGTCGAGGTCCAAAGTCCGAAGTCAAAAGCCAAAGATCAATCCAGAAGTCAAAAGACACACAAAGCACAGAGCAACGAAGCTCACGTTCTCTCCAAGCGGCAGCAAGAAGAGAACTGAGGGAAGGGGCCGTTGGTCGCTGGAGGAGCATGTGACCGTTTGGGCGGGAAAACGGTCGCTGAGGCGCGCGACAAACGGCCCCCTTCGGAGCCATAGAAGCTATAGAAAATTCTCCGGCGGCTGGCCTGCGCCTGCGCAGTCCCATGTGTGGAGGCACAGAAGAACGAAGATGAATAAAGCTATTCCAGCACCATGCCAGCATGGTATACAAAAAGAAGGTACTGGAGAGGAGTAGATCTGGTTACACACACCCAGTTGTTGTCACATTTCTAGCCCTGGTGCAACAGTACAGTGGCAACACCCCTAGCAAACCTTTTTGAAGTCTCAGAGATCCTATAGGGAGTGGATATGCAACTTCCCCTCACCCTCCAGCAACACCATGAAGGCATAGCACACTTTTGGATGTCCACTAAGCTTGCAGCCAGTGAGGACACCCGCAGCACAGATGATAGGGCATGGGGCTATATCTGTCTAGCTTCATGTTGCATAAGACTTAGAACACTCACCAAGAGCGTTTGTTTGTTTGTTTGTTTGTTTGTTTGTTTGTTTGTTTGTTTGTTTGTTTGTTTGTTTGATTAGATTAGATTTTTAGTCCGCCCTACCCGTCAGGCTGGCTTAGGGCGGAGTACAACATTTCAATTTACATAAATAACAGTTAAAAACAGATAAAACAGTATTCAAATAACATTAAAACAACTTTATACAATACAGCTTCTCTTCAGATGGCGATGATAAAATACTGCTTTTCAAGCCCTGGCTCATATGTTTGTGTGGGTACTCTATAAAGGGCACTTGCACAGTCAAGTATGAGAACAAACATTGCTTGTAACATGCTCGCAACAATTCTGTGCTCAGAAATCATACAGTTATTATACCTCAGGACACAAACACACAACACGAACCTCCATCCCTTCAGTTAGGGGTGCAAGGACAATGCATCTTTTTCAGGTAAGCAAGAGAGGAGGATCTCCTTCCCCAAGTTGTGGCCACTGAAACTATTTCCCCTCCCATCAACTCTGCAGAGAGTGCCACAGAGACAAAGACTCTATGGTCTCTGTGCATGGTTGCACGGTTCTCTAATAGCTGCTAGCAGCTAATATGCCATGTGATCTAAATGAAAGGAGGGTGGAGTGGCACACAAGTGTCACTAAGATAAACAGGTCACTGGCAGTACTAAACCCTGTAAGTGAAGCAGGGGATTGAGGAGGCATCTGCCTACCTAAAGTGATTGGCTTCTGGGGCAGTCAGTGTGAACAAACCATTCCTATGTAATCAATTATGGTGATGCTAAAACTCAGATGGGCCTGGAATGCCCTACCACATGGTGTTCTGCATGTCGGTGCTAGTGGACTTATGGGGCATGGCTCCATCAGCCTATCACAGCGGTATCATGTAATGATGGGTGGGTTGCAGTAGGGTTGCTAGAAATTCCAGCGCAATTGCTATGCTCTGAGAACCTTGATGTGGGCGGCCTATTATGTTTTTATTTCCCCCTGTAGAGTGATTATAAGATGCTGACCAGCAGCACCAAAATCTTAAAATGGAATTGCATAGCTTTACCACTTCAGGAACACATTTCCTCACCTACATAAGCTAATACTAACTCACCAAAATATGAATTCATAACGTCACCATAAATCATCAAAATATTTCAGAACAATGACTCTGCCTTACCCCAATCTTTTACTAGATTATTGGACATATAGAGAATCTTCAACTTCTTCATCACATGAAGTCCTTTCAATTTTTCAATCAGGTTGTAAGATATCCATAACTCCTCTAACGTATCTCCAACTGCCTCCTAAAAGACAATAATACATCTCAAAAAAATGCCCTAAATGTTTATATTATTATGCATACTGTCTTCATGACCTCTTAAGACTACATCAACAAAACAAAAAACTACTCCTCCAAAGTCCATGCTACACTTTCTACCAGGCTACACACTAAGAAAAGCCTAAAAGAGAGAAGGATAACACATTTCTAAGAAAACCAAGACCCTAATACAGGACTCATTAACATGATTGATTCAAGACAGAGAAACAAAAAAGGAGATATACATAGTAGATGACTCTAATTTCTTAATCAACTCAAAGAACTCCACATTGTTGCATGAGAGACTATTATGTGCTGAGCTAATGAGTTTAGCCTTTTGTCTTTCTCTCAATGAGGACAACATAGTCCAGTGACCAGAGAGGTAAGAAACTAGGGAAGATGACCTATTGGATGCTTCAAGAGGTACTGCAGTTAGCATTTTCTTGTGCCTCTCCCCGCCTTCCAGTCAAAGATTAGTAATTCTGAGCATGACTCACGGGACCTTTGCCTTTAATCTGCAGCAAAGGAAAAAACCTCCTTTGTTCTGACTTAAAGGGGAATTGCAGGGTGGATGCATTGGAGCTTCCACGTGGAATCTCTGCCTGCAGCCAATACAGGGAAGGGGGTGCAATTCAGCTCCACGTTCAAAATGATGGAATTCAGCTCTGTACTCTCCCCCAGCTCTATATGACTTTTCTTTCTAGTTCTGAGCACTATGGCTCAGCTTTGAAGAAAAACGGGGGCAGGGGGTCGCAAGCAGCAAAGGGGCTTGGGTGTGATTGTTGGTGTCTTGGCACTTCTGTACTCATGCAATGGAGAGGTGGGGACAGCAACACAAGGCATAGAGGTAGTGCATGCTGATGTCATCTATGCCCACTCCACCCCACAGAGCAGGGGTTCTTTTTTGTATATCTGTGTGAAAGCAGTCCTAATTCCAAATAAATGTATGGACTGGTGTTCTACCTGCACAGTTGTTAGGATAATTTTCTGAAGGTGATGTCATTAGTGAGGAATATGTACAGCTATTCCAGTGTTTACGATGTTCCTGCACCGACCAGTATGTACCACCTTAAAGAGATTATAGAACTGGGCTACGTAATATATTACATACCAGACCGTTAAGATTCTTTATGTTATTTCTTCCCAAAGACAAAATCCGCAAGTTTTCTGCAACAGAAACAAAACTGGTATTTATTTACAGCACTGGTTATTTAAGCAATGTGGAAACAACACAAGTCCAAGACAGAAAAAGCCAGCGTGATTTATATTGCTCCAGCTGTGCAAAATGGAAAGGATACAGTGAAGACAAAAAATGGAATTAAATGGCCCCCAGCATGTAGATGCTGCATAAAATTGTCCCTCGTAATTGCTCCAGCTATGTGGCTAGTCAGTCACTCATAAGTTCTGGCCATCAAGTGAGCATCTCTACAGTTACAGAAGCAGGCAACATTTCAGATTAGTAAATTCCCATTTGGTTAGAACTGCTTTGTAGGATCTTTTCTAAGCAACCATACAAGCAGTAGTCATCTGTTTCTGCCCAAAATACTGTAATAAATGGGGGGACCTGAATACCTTGATAACAAATAGTTTAATAATAGCATCTTCTCAGTGTTGCCAGATGAAATTAGTGTTTCAGCCAGCATTTCATAGTCTGATACTAATGGATACTACTCATATGACACATTTTGGTTACAGATGTCAAAAGAAGTAGCATACAGACATAATATGAATCTGGAAGAAACACTGCTTTACATTACTGGCCAGCAAATCACAAGGTTTTCCCCTTTTCTTCTTAAGAAGGGGGGAAGAGGAGTAACAATGTAATTCTATAGAGAGTTACATCCAGTCTAGATCCACTGATTTCAATTGGCTTAGACTAGAGTAATTCCTCTGAAAATTGCACTGTAAACCATTGAGGAGATCAACTAGTTCAAATCAGAGATGAGAAGCAGCTAAATAAGGGAAGAACAGAACCACCTAATAATAATAACATTCGATTTATATACGGCCCTTCAGGACAACTTAATGCCCACTCAGAACGGTCTACAAAGTATGTCATTATTATCCCCACAACAAAACACCCTGTGAGGTAGGTGGGGCTGAGAGAGCTCCAGAGAGCTGTGACTGACCCAAGGTCACCCAGCTGGCTTCTAGTGGAGGAGTGGAGAATCAAACCTGGCTCTCCAGATTAGAGTCCCATACTCTTAAGCACTACACCAAACTGGCTCTCAGGAGCCAGTCTATCTACCTAGGAGCAAGTCTATCCAAAAATCATTTGCTGTTTACCAATCGTCTTCTCTCACACAACAGAATCACTGGTAGCTGACAGATCTTACAGTTTTACCATGAATATCTCTGATAATTACTTAGAATGAAAGACATCAGATAAATTTGCCTGTGAGCTAGAGTATTTGCAATCCAACTAATGGCGCAATCAGACATTCCCTAGTTATACCAAGATAATTCTAAACATGGTTGTTGTGGGTTTTCCGGGCTGTACTGCCATGGTCTTGGCATTGTAGTTCCTGACGTTTCGCCAGCAGCTGTGGCTGGCATCTTCAGAAGTGTAGCACCAAAAGACAGATCTCTCAGTGTCACAGACTGTGACACTGTGACACTGAGAGATCTCTGTCTTTTGGTGCTACACCTCTGAAGATGCCAGCCACAGCTGCTGGCGAAACGTCAGGAACTACAATGCCAAGACCACAGCAATACAGCCCGGAAAACCCACAACAACCATCGTTCTCCAGCCGTGAAAGCCTTCGACAATAATTCTAAAAATGTTCAATATTCATAACCTGAAACTGAAAATATAGTATGTCATCTGTGGTATGACAGTTGGCCTCACTGTCTGTTTCAATTACCAACAAGTGGATTATAAGGACATGTTTCTTTAATCAGAAGCAGTAAACAAAGCCCAGATACTTCTTGTTAAGAAGCTTGCTGCCTGAATAAAACATACTTGATATTTTAGTTCTAAGCTGCTTTGATCAAACTTGTTTTAGATATTAAAAATAAAAAAATATAATTTCAACATAGACATGGTAGCAGCTTTCCTCAGAAGAGATTAGATCAATGCAATAATTCTCAGCTATTTTGTTAGAATATTTATTCTCTCTTCAATGACACAGGATTGTCCCATGGGGACATGGTTCCTATGCCACCGGTTTGGGAAAGTAGCAAGAGTCACTCAAGACCACATCAGACTGTGTGTGCCCCCAGAACTTCAGTATCTACACAACCAGCAGCAAAGTATTAATAGTTAAACATCATCTTAAAATTCTATTACTTCAGAGGCATTCGTTTTTGTTTTTTTTAATGAAGTCTTGATTTTGGATTGTTTCTCTGTTTTCTACTGCAGCCAGTGAGAATAACTGATGCCAGATAATTCACTGCTCATAAAGGTTTGGAGGGTCTGATGGCAGCAAATGAGAATCAATGAAGATACATATTAAAAAGCAGCTATAATATACATACTGATTTTCATTTATCACTTACTCAGCGCATTCAGGTTGGCGATTTTTTCAATGCAGTTTGTAGATAAGGACAGCTTTCTTTACATGGAAGGCAAAGAACTGTATGTTAACTGGAATGTAAAAATACTGAAGCAATAAGATGTTTCCTTACAAGTAACATTTGCTTAAAATCTTTCATCATACAACCTATCTAGGAACTGGTAGTGATTTGGGTTTGCAGTAAGTTTTCAGTAACTTTTACAAAGGGTTTGCCTGATTACTGCACTGTGAGCTCCAGCCACTTACAAATGCACAGAACAAATATTTCATCATGTTTCTTGGAGATCTGAACAAGCAGTTACTCATTCTACCAAGCACTGAAAGCTTCTGACATAGAATATTATTGCATGTGGCCAAAAGTCATCACAATCAAGAAAATGAAACAAGTAAAACACATAAGCAAAATATAAACACCAAACAATAAAACTATGATGTTAACAACATATAAAAATTACTTAAAATACATAAGCACCCTCATTATCCATTGATGAAGGAGTCTCAATCATTAAGCACAGCTCAAGTCCTGATTTTCTTAGCTGCCAGGGCAAACTGTGCTGCTCTATCAGAGATGTGTAGATCCAGGTTGGAAAGGAGGATTAATTTTTCCACCACAGGGGAAGAATCAGTGTTTTTAAAGACTTCAAGAAACTTATTTCTGGGCTCTGTATATAAAGGGAAGAACAAAAGATAATACGGAAGGTCTTTGGGGACTGAAGCTCCACAAATACAAAAACGGACATCAATTGGTATTTGTGTGTGATGATCGTCTAGAATGGCTGAGGGCATGGTTTGAAACCTCAGAGGAGTTAAAGCCAGAGGAGTGGACTAGGAAAGATTTTGGTCAAATAAGAGGTTCTGCCATGGTCCCTCTTGAATAACTTGTACCAGTGAGAAAATTTGGAACAGAGAGATGTACTTCTGTCCAATGCAGCATCCATCTAAAAGATCAAGTCTCATATACTGAGACTGGGCAAGGAGACACCCTGAAAGTCATCCATCAGGAAATAACAACAAAGGATATTGTTAAAGCCAGTGCAGTGAACAGTGTCTGAATGCAGCAGTGCATTGCTTTGCCTTAAGAGTGGATTTGCAGAGATTCCTTTGCTTTCTCCAGAATCTAAATAAGACCAAGTGCAAATGGGCAATGATAGAAGGTAACCCAAGTTCAGCCGGTACTAAAGCCTCTGGAGTGTCCCAAGGCAAAGCTAGAATCCTCTTTAAAAAGAAGTTTTGAATTGGTTCCAGATTCAAGGTCAGATGTTTATTCCAACCCCACATCTCTGCACCATATAGAAGCTGAGGGATGGCCTTACACTGGAACAGTTTCAAGGCTGGCTCAACTAAAAACCCTGCTTTCAAGGTATTAAATTTAAAGATGGCCCCAGTGTTTTTCACTGAGGCTTTTGTTATGGTTAGGTGGGCTTTCCATGAGAGTGTTTCACTAAATGTCACCCCAAGATACCTAAAGGTGCTGCATTGTTCAATGGGATTGCCATCTATCGACCATTTAAATCACTGAGGTCTCCTCCCAAAGACCATTACTTTGGTCTTGGCAAAATTGATGTTTAAGGCCTCCCCCTTACAGAAATTGCCCAGTTTGCTTAGCATCCTCCTTAAACCAATACAAGTTAGGGACACCAACACCATGTCATTTGGCATATAGGAGAATCAATACTTTTGGACCCCCTAAAGATGGTGGAAAGAAGTCAGGGTATGACAAGGTTGGAACTATGTCATTTAAGCAGAGACTGAAGAGCAAGGGGGCCAAAATACATCCCTGTTTGAACCCCCCAAGTAATTAGAGTCTCTTCTGTTAAAAAGCCTGTGGGGCCTACTTTAACTTAGCAGATATATTGGAATGAAATTCTTGAATCAGGAACAATAGGTGTTTATTAATATTAGTGCCTGCTAATTTTACCTACAGTCAGTTCCAATTGGTTGATAATTTGGGGAACAGATTTGCAGCCCTTTTTAAATATCAGGACTACAATGCTTTGTTTTCACCCTAAGGGAAAAACACCATTTAGATTAATCTGGGTAAACAACTTTGCAAAGATTGGGCACCCACCAGTCAGGGAAGGATTTAAACAACTCAGGAGGGATCAGGTCCTCACTAGAGGGCTTACCAGAAAGAGAGGAGATGAGGCCTCTTATTTCAGATGCTGCAATGGGAGACCATTGTGGTGAGGTGGACAGACTTAAAAGTGGTGTCTCCACCACTGCCTCATTCTCCTGAATGGGGGGCTGTGGAGCTAAATACCTGGCTGTAGTGAGCATGCCAATCTTTTGCTGAGATTTGAGCCTCCAATAAAGGGAAGGATCTGCTTGGACCAAAGGAAACAAGTTCCCAGAACTGGGACTCTCTCTTTTCTTGGGCTGCCAGGCCAAGTTCCTGCCATTGCAATATTTTATTATATTTATTGCCTGCCTTTCTCAATGAGACTCAAGGCGGATTACATAGTGTGAGATTAGCACAGTCAATATTAAGGACATTTCAATAAACAATGCCATAGGGCAAATAAATGCAAGTTTACAAAGACATAACATTAGCAAAATTACAATACAGAGTTGAAGAAATGCTGAAAAAGAGCACAAACAATTCTAGGGCTGACATTAGACAACATAGAACTACCCAGTAGGGTCATATTTAAAGCAACAGGTAATACATAGGAGCACATACCTAAGCAATAGATTGTACACAAGGCAACACTGTGGTGAAGTCTACAGTCCCTAACTTATTAATGAAGCATCTCTTTGAGATCATCTCCTTACAATTTAGCAATGTCAAGCTTCTTATAAATTGACCTTAAGGAGATGACTGACAGATGTTCCTTTCTTCTGATGACAAATCTGTCAAATATAATGTACTAGCTCTTTCCTGTAATGTTCTGCACTCCTGATCGAACCATCCTTTGCAAAGATGAATTGAGATTTTTTTGGGGGGGGGGTGTCTGTTAGGTAGGGTCTGTTAATAGAGAGCACAGGTTTGAGGAGTTGGGTTATGCCTTCAAAACACTTGATGGCATCAGAACCATCCTGCATTAATTCTTGGCTCAGAGACCAGAGGTCGGCCTTCACCAGAGATGGAGCTAAACTGGAATATAGCTATGTGGACTCCTTGATTCTCTTTACACAAGACTGAGATCCCTTTAGGGCCTCATGGGCAGGACTAAGCAAGATATTGCTCCAAAATTGAAACAAAAGGCTTAACAGGCACTGATCACTCTTGGTTCTGTTGCCAACCTCAAAATAAAGGGTCTGAAGCAGGAGTGAGGATGATACTGCTGCGTAATCTATTGTGCTGGCTCTTTGGGTAGATAAGAATGTAAACATACCGCCAGAGATATCAAATCTTGTGCCATGGAGAATATGTAACTGATGGAGTGATAATAGTTCTAATAATCTTAGGTCTAGCTTGTTTATACTTGCGTCTTGTAATGTCTGGTCCAGGAAACAGGCTTGTTTGAAAGCCTGGTTGTTAATCTGGGCTCATGCCAGGGCCTATTCTGGCACTGAAATCTCCACATAGCATGAGGTGAGAGTTGGGTAATGGAAGGGCTAGAGTGTCAAGGGTAATGGACAGAAGATCCCCAAAATTTTCAGTGCTCTTGGGTTTTAAGAGTTTAGGTGGAATGTAGACATTAACGCAAAGGAGAGAGCCAAGATGTTGGTCTTGGATCAATAGAACCTGAATATACATCAACATTAAGATCGACAGATACCGTTACTGCCAGACTCCCCACTCTCTTGACACAAATTTTGACAGCTGGTACTGCAAAGGCACGGTAACCCTGAAGAGTGGGGTGATTGGACACCTGGGACCATGTTTCCTGCAGACATAGTATATCAAAATGTCACAGGGACAAGAAGAATTCAGGGTCATGGAGTTTATTCCCTCCCACCCCAAGAGGTTCCAAGACAGCTGCTGTAATTGTCAATTGAAGCTCTCTATTCTACACCCGTGAAGAGTCTACAAAAATGCAACCATTTTTGAGGAAAGACACCTGACATGGGTCAGGGGATTTGACCACTGCAATCTGAGCCAGAGACTTGTTGTTCCCAACTTAAAGTCTTCAAGGAAACGGTTAGGCATCATCTCCATTCCCTTACTTCTGTTGGGGGGTTGGGTATAGATGTATTCTTTAGGCAGCGGAAACAGCCTGTCTGCAAGGGGTACCTCTATTGGGTTGGGTGAATCAGAGGAAGGTTGGACTACAGTTGACTTTAGCAGAACCACCCCTCAGCATTTATCACTCTGATGAAGGAGGTCTGAGGTATTGGTAATGGGCATTCGTCCTTGACTTCCAGAAGTCTGGACCTCAGTTGTTCCAATCTGTCAATGATTGCCGTCTGCTCTGAAACTGGGAGAGCAGTAAAAGAATTTATTAAATCCTCCTCCAGAACTTTAAGAGGAGAGCTCTCTGTGTTAGTTTCTGTGCTGTTCTCTGAGCAAGTGGAGAAGGGTTCATCTCAACTGATTAGGTCATAGGATAAAATGCTAAACAGTCCTTCCTTCAGGTGCTTACCTTCAGCTGTAGAGCTGAAGAGGTGTGGAGTTTTCTATCTGAAAAGTGGAGATGTGAGCATAAAAATCCGTGCTAGGAAAATTCCCTTTGATTTTATGAAGACTTTGTCAAATTAATAATGAGAGGACAGCTGAACTACAAGCCTGGTGAGAGTGATTAAGGAGCTCAACTTGATTTTAACTTAGAACAGTTCATCCTGCTGCTAAACAAAGTTCTCAGGTGTTGCTGGGCATGGCATTTGTATTCCAAAGAGGGATGTAGTCATTGAATTAGCAGATATTCAAGCAAATCTTGTGAGGCTGGAGAATGAAACTTACCTGATGGTTTGTTCTCTTCAGTGGGGAAAGACATCCAAACTGGTTAGGTCATGCCTCCTCTCACTCCAGGCAGGGCTATGCAAATTTTTATATATGTCTTCCTGGGATCATGCATGTGCGTCCCTCCAGACATAAAATAGCCTAGATCAGGATGGTCATTTCAACCTTTTATTATAACATTTTTTTAAAAGAACTCCAAAAACAAACGTTATATTTTTTTCCTTAATGCTATTTCTTAACTGCAACAATTGCAGTCCTGAAACGTGGGTGGAAGAATTGGATGCCTTTGCCTCACTGAAGAGAATAAACCTTCAGGTAAGTTCTTCCCAATGTTTCGTTTTCCTTCAGTGGGGGAAAGCATCCAAACTGGTTACGTAACCAAGAATAGCTCGGGTGAGAGAAATTTAATTTACTGTTCCAGCATCCTTTGGAGCACCCTTCTCCCAAATGCAGCCTCTACAGAATTCTGCTGATCAATTCTATAGTGCTTAATAAAGGTGTTAAAAGATGATCATGTTGCTGCTCTTCAAATCTCCACGGGAGCCCTGGTAGAAAAAGCAGCAGACATGGCTGCTGCCCTGGGGGAATGAGCTGTTATGTTTAATTAAACATAATGTTTAATTCTGCAGATAGTAAGGGTTCGAAAGGTGGTTTTATGAGGGCCTGCAAAACCTGTGTTGAACAGGGGGTGCTAGTTGTGTCATCCTCTTTATGTAATGTCTTATTTGCTTATCAGAGGCTAAGTTACCTAATCCCCTGTTGCTAAGTACAGCAGCAATGGCCGCTACTTGTCTCTTTAATGTATTGGGTCTAGATGGGTTCCACTGATCCTTATTTTGGCTAGTAGACCAAGAATAGAAAGTTGCCCATGTGTAGTTGTATATTTTCCTAGTGGCTGGTCATCTGGCCTGGAATATAATGTCTGTGATTTCTCTAGGCAGTCCTTCTTATTCAAGGGCATTCCGTTCAGTCTCCATCCCATCAATTTTACCCAGATTGGATCTGGATGATAGAACTGGTCCTTGGGACAGCAGATCATGCCTGATCAGAAGTCTCCATAGTTTTCCTGATCGACATCTGTATCAGTTCGGAAAACCACATTCTCCTCAGATAGTATGGGGTCAGCAGTATGATGTCTGCTTTTTCCTGCCTTATCTTTGCTAACACTCTGGTAATGATCGGCAGTGGGGGAAAGGCATAAAGTAGGCCTTTTGACTAGGTCCAATACAGGGCATCTATCCCTTCGGCCTCCCTCTCATCCAACCTGGACAGGAAACTTGGTACTTCCCTGTTTTAGCAGACGCTAACAGGCCCATCACTGGTGTTCCGAAACATTTGGTGATGTCTTCGAATACTTGGTCGTTCAGAGGCCACTCTGCTTGGTTCATGTCTTGCCAACTCAACCAATCAGCCATGTGTTTAACATTCTTTGGATATGTTGAGCCCAAAGCCTTTTTGGTGTTTCTTTGCCCACTAGAAGAGCTGGATAGCTTCCTGGTGCAGAGGAAGGGCTCTTGTTCCTCCTTGATGGTTTGTGTGTGTTTTGGCAGTTATATTGTCCATCCTTCCCAGCACAGACTTCTCTTGAACTTGTTTCCAGAAGGCTAGCAACACCAGTTTTATTGCTCTGAGCTCCAGCCAATTTATGCTGTTCAGTCTCTCTGTTGGGGACCACTTCCCTTGAACTACCTTGTCTAGGCAGGGGGCTCCCCAACCTCTCAGGCTAGCATCCATCATTACTATGATCTGACAGGTCTGGCAAAGGGGGACTCCCTGTGATAGATTGGATAGCGATGTCCACCATTCTAGAGAGTTCTTTAAGTGTGGTGCCTTTGTGTCTTTTTTCCTCTGTCTCTTCGATAAGGGATCAGTGTCCACTGCAGTGTTCTCGCATAGAACGGACCTTTGGACACTTACTGTGAAGGGTCCTTCTTCTCTGAGGAAAGGAGGACATTTTCGGTGATTCCCACCGTCCAATCAGGGATGATGAAGACCCAGGGAGGGAAAGATGTTCTCCTTTCCTCAGAGGAGAAGGACCCTTCATGGTAAGTGTCCAAAGGTCCGTTCTCCCTCTGAGGCGGAGGACATCTTGGGTGCTCCCAAAGCAGTTTCCAGTTTCTGGGTAGGATGTGGTCTTCGTCCACAATCATGCGCTGTAGTACTTTTCTACTACAGTCAATGTCTGCTGAATCATATAGATCTGATTTGTAGCATCTTACCAAGGTTGAGGCTGACAACCTTGTTGCTGCCTTGCAGACTTCTTCTACAGAAGTGTTCCTGTGTAATGCTGCACGGGTAGTAACACTCCTCAAAGAGTGAGCTGGTATTCTACAAGGAACCTCTACAAAGAGAGTTTTTAAGAGTTTCGATAGTGCGTTTTGCTATTGGCACCTACAGCTGCTGAAGGCATTTTCTTCCCCAAATTGAGGAGAGATATATTTAAGAACAGTAAGTCTGACTTTCTGATTTGCACTGTTTGGAGCAGATAGGCCTTGAGCATCCTTCTGATGTCTAGGTTGTGTCAGAGCCTCTCCCTAGTCTATTTAGGGTACAGGTAGAAATATGGTAGCCTTATCTCTTGCAACCTATGGAATTTGGAATATGCTTTTGGAAGACAGTATGAGGTATCAACTTACCATTGTGAAATATACAGAGTTCAAGTCTGACTAATTCTTCTGGCAGACACGAACATAATGAGGAAGATGGTCTTCATTCTCAACCTTCTCAGGGGAATGCCTTTGACCGGTTCAAATGGATGTTTAGTCAGGGCTGTGTAAAATGTCCACTGAGTGAGGGCTTTCCAATAGGAGTTGTAAATTCTGAGCGTTAACTGTTTTCTGAATGCTAGGAGAGTGTTGGTTACCTCTCAGGAATATCCCCATCTTAGGAAGGTGTTCCTTTCTATTTCCACACGGTTAAGCAAAGTAAGTCTAAATGAGAGGGCCAAATCAGTCCCTGCTGTAACTTGACCAGAGAGGTCAGTAGGATGAGAGGAGGGTGGAAAGGCATGGTCTGTTACTGGTAAGGGTGGTAATGGCCACTGCAATGTCAGGGCATCTGCTTGTGGGTGGAACAAACCTTGTCATGTACCCAGCTAGTTGATGGCTGTGTTGGGACACAAACAGGTCCATGAGGTGTTGCAAAGTGCGATGTTATCCAATGGATGAGATCTTTCTTAAGGGACTATTTCCCTGTTGTCCCCTCAGCCAGTCTGCCTGGACATTGGATATGCCTTTGGTGTGTTCAGTTCTGATCGAGGCTAGGTGACCTTCCTCCCAGGTAAGTATCCTTGCTGTCTCCTTATGCCGCCTTGAGGTCTTCCTCCTGCTGTTTATATATGTTTTGTCTGCAACCTCGTCTATACAGATCTCTGAACTGGAACAGGACCAGACAAATTGCTCACATTTCTAAGACATTGATAGGAAGACATGCCTAACCTGTGATTCTTACATCTGTAAATATTTGTTGTTCTCGAGGCATCATGAATCTTTTGCTTTGCATTTGGTTGGTGACCTTGGCTCAGATTGGTTTTGATCTGAAGTGGTACCTGAATGGGAAGATCTGTCTTCTCCATGATCTGTTGTTAATGAGATCTGAGAAAGGTTTGAAGTGGTCTTGCCTATAGACCCCAAAGGTATTGCATTGTAGTTGGCCACTAGCAAACCCAACAGTTTCAGTAGTGTCGTAAGAAGTGATTTTGCACTCTGATGACAGTCTCAGTCAGCGGTTTGGTCTTTCTCACCTTTTCTTTGGTGAGGGATAGATAAAGCCCTTTTGGCGACTGTGATCAAACCCAGGTGTTCAAGCTTGTAGGAACTGAATGGTGAATTGAGTGTTGTGGTGAGATTTTCTCTTGAGCTTGAATTGATCAGGAGATCGTCTAGGTACAAGTGAACATGAATACCCTTGTCTCTGAGACATATGATGGGGTTGATCATGAGTTTTGTGAATACTCTTGGCATGGTGGACAGGCCGAAAGGGGATGGCTCAGAACTGCCAACTGATTTTTTTTTTTTACATAAAACCTTAGGTATTGTTGATGGGCTGTCAGAATTGGTACATGGAGGTATGCTTCTGTGAGATCTGTAGACGTCATGTGTTCTTCTGATTGATTGGTCACTGCGACTGAGCGCAGAGTCTCCATTCAGAAGTGATGCAATTTGATAAACTTGTTCAAAAAACTCGAGGTCTAATAACACCCTTCAGTCCCTATTCTTTTTGGGGACTGTGAAGAAGATTGAGTAGACCCCCCCCCCCACATCCTCTTTCATTGTGGGGAACATGCTCCGCTGCTTGAATGCCCAGAAGGTGTTGGAGTACATTTTGGGTTAAGATTTTGCGTAGGGGAGAAATGACAAAAACTTTCTGGTGGGTAGCTTTTGAATTGTATGGAATAGCCTTGTGAGACTATTTCTAAGGTCTGCCTGTGTGTCAACCCAGGCTTAATGGTAAAGAGTAGTTGGCCTCTCACAGGGACAGCTAGCGAGTCCTGTTTTAGAGATCTGGGTATTAAGGTTGGATCTCTTTCCACATGTGGAGAACTGTCTGTTTGATCTTGGGACAAGGTAAGCGTTATCCCCACAATACAGCTGGGGAGCTGGGACTGAGAGGACTGGTTTACCCAAGGCCATGTGGCAAGTTCATGGCAGCAGTGAGATTTGAACCTGCAGAGTACTGCATCACTGTTCAGTTACTTAACCACTATACTACAAGTGGGGTCTTGAAAGGACCCCCTGTATTAAAGGGCTGCCTAGATTAACCCCAGGATGGCCATTTGGAATCTTGTCTGGACCTTAGTAGTGTGTGTTGTGAATAAAAAGGCTGAGGGTCAATGGATCGCCTCTCAGACTGTTTGAGTGTTTTTGGCAACACATTCTTCTGTCCTAGGTCTCAACCCAGATCTTTCCCAGGGCATCCCCAAATAGCTTGTCTCTCTGAAAGACGTAAGCAAGGATGATATTTTTAGAGTGTGAATCTGCTGGCCATGCTCTTAGCCAACAGTGCTGACTTGTTACTGCTGTCGAGACCATAATCCTGGAAGAAAAAGGTAAATGTATCCAGGATGGTGTCTGTCTTGAAGGTATTGGCCTTTACATTTCTGTTTGCCCCTTCAGTAGGGGCAGCTACTGTTGTACTGGAGGAGTTGGATCAGTTTTCATATCCATACACCTGACACTCTGGAGGCAATTGAAGCAATAGCTGTAGCCTTAACAGCCATGGCCACGGCCTTGAGAACTCTTGTTAGCATGGCCTCTCTCCTCTTGTCTAAGTGGTCTCTGACTGATCTTTGCCCATCCTCTGACTGGAGCCCAGATGACTGAAGTGTAGCCACTGGACAATATACTGTAGCCACTGGAGTTTCGATCGCAGGTACCTGCAACAACTCATAGCAAAGAAAGTTAGTGAGGTGTTTTTGTTTTTTTTAACCAAGTTCAGGGATTGTTAATTGGCTTATGGTTAGACCACTCAGCCTTGAACCTTCTCCCCAAATATTCGGGAAATGGGAGGACCTTTTCTGAGGAATCTTCACTAGGAAGAGACTCTTGTTTCCCTGGGTTGGATTTGGTATTCCTAGTTTAAGGGTCCTACTCCCCCAAGGGTAATTTCTACAGCTCTAAGGGTGAGAATGTCTTAGGTAGTAAATACTGGTAGACCTCAGATTCAGACAGCTGGGTTGACTGTTCTGGTAGAGATATTTCCTCCTGCTCCACATCTGAAGGAATTTATCCTTCTCCTCGTCACTACAGACTCTATCTGAGGGCGATCCCCCTGCTCTGTGGGGATCTCTGACTGATAAACATTACAAACTGCCTTATTCTGACTCAGACCATCTGTCAGTGTTATCTCCTCAGACTGGCAGCTGGTCACCAGGGTCTCAGGAAGAGGTTTTTCCCATCATCTACCTGATGTTTTTTAACTGGAGTTAATGGGGAACAATCCTGGATCCTTTGTATACAAAACAGAAGCTCTTCCACAGAGCTACAGGCTTACTCATGGAGGGAGGAGGAGGTAGGCACCACACCACTATTAACAGAGGTTTCAGCCTGGCAGAGATTATATATTTCCTCCCTCCTGGTTAGTCTTAAGAAGTTAAAAGGTTCAAAGACACCGGCAAGTTTGTGCCCTTTATACATTACCTATCTGACAGGGAAAGGCAGGGCTAGATCCTGTTGTAAAGGTAGGGCTAGATCCAAAGAGAAAAAAGCCTGCTGTAAAATCTCCAGCCAGGAGGTTGGCATGGGCACATTCACATGGCGCCAGAGCTGAGGAGATTCTTGGCATCTTTACTGGGCCAAGGTGCTTCTAACTGGCAAAGTGACAGGATTTCCTCCCTCACAGTCAGTCTAATTTCTTTTTTTTTTTGAAAAATTTTTATTGGGTTAGAATCCATTATTTCCACATTTACATTCAATTTTCCCCAATTTTTTCATCTCTAACCCCCTCCCTTTCCCCCCCCTTTTTGTTGACTTCCAACAGCTTTCCAACCCTTTGTCCCCTTTCCCTTACTTTTATTAGCTTCCTCTATCTAAAACAAATATATATTCTCCATTATTCTAAGCAGTACATCCTTAACTATTTTTAACATTATATGCCCAAACTGTAAGCCTTTGTTTCCATCTTAGATAAACAATTTATCCCAATTTTTCAATTTCAGGTATTTCTATATATCATAAACCATATAGATCATACATTCGTTTATATCAAACAATTTGACTTATTCTCTATATATATTACTCATTCTATCTTTTTATAATAGTTCTATATATCTCTCCTCACGTAGTCAATCAATTTGACCCATCTATATCTTCAGACATTCAGTTTGGTACAAAACTTGTCAGAAAAAAAAAGAAAATATTGTTAGTTAATCGCTCCTTATATTTAGTCCTTATAATTAATTATTTTCTCTATGTTCTGTTTGTTAACCTATATATATCTATATATATGTCAATCTATTAATCTGACTGCTTATTAATTCACATTTATCTCTTCCACAGTCAGTCTAATTTCTGACAGGAATTCTGGAGGTAACATGCTTGGGGGAACACTTATATGGCCCTCCTGGGCTTGTCAGCTAAAGCTCCGGGTGTCTGGATTATGTTTCTGCCATGTCTCTCCCGCCAGGAGATTGGCAAGCGCATCTGAGATTAGGTGGGAAATCACTCATCGTGTTGATGTTTCCCGCCAAAATTGAGCTCCGCCAGGTGGTGCTGTTCTTAGCTGGCTGACAGAGGCGCACTGTTTTAACAAGCTCCCTCTGTGAAAGATGGGGCCGTTTAGAGGCCTGCATCTCTTCTGAGGCCATTTCCTCGCCGGGGAACCACGCAGCCTAAGAGGCATGCTGGTGCCGGCTGGGCTTGTCCCCGCCGCCAGTAGGACGGCTCCGTGGGAACAGTCCATATTCTCCTCACCAGGGAACCATGCAGCCTAAGAGGCATGCTGGTGCTGGCTGGGCTTGTTCCCGCCACCAGTAGGATGGCTCCATGGGAACAGTCTATATTCTCCTTGCCAGGGAACCACGCAGCCTAAGAGGCATGCTGGTGCTGGCTGGGCCTGTTCCTGCCGCCGGTAGGACGGCTCCGTGGGAACAGCCCATATTCTCCTCCATGAAGCTTTCCTCAGAGTCCGATGACTCTCTAGAGACCATATCATCCTCTTCTTTCTTTGGCAAGAGGAGTAAAAGAAGAAGAAATGGGAGGAGAAGGCTAAGGAGTAAGGTAAAAAATGGTTTGAGGAAGAAGAAAGGTAAATAAGAGAAAAAAGACAGCAGAGCTAGTCTACTGAAGAACTGCTCTCCCTGGAGGCAGGAACAGAACTGAAGAGACGGTGTCCCACACACCAGACAGGAAGAGGAAGAAAATTAGTTCCTGCCTCCCTGATTGGACGGTGGGAATCACCCGAGATGTCCTCCGCCTCAGAGGGAGAACTTGGCCCATGTCACTAAGTGTATCATAGATATGAGAAGACAGCGTCATTACGTCAGTTCTCTTGTGACATAGTAAGGTTGTAATTAGTTCTTTGATTTTTGTCTGTCTTTCCAGGGGCAAGTAAACCTTCACTACTAGAGTGTTTATCTTGGCTTGTATCCGACTTTCACCACGGACAAGACCTATCGATCTGTAGTGGACTTTAAGATCCTCCATAATCTCATCAGGCAATGTGTAAAACTTCTTTGCAATTGATTGCAGAGTAGATCCATAGCCTGGTATGGACCATTCTGAATGTATAACCATCAAAGTTCCCAGGAAAAGGACAGCTTAACATCTTTTGGGGTGGCTTCTTAAACCTTGTAGCGTTCAGGGAGGGTGGGGTGGTTTCTGGAGTTTTTTCCTGGCTGGGATAATTTAAAGTGGTAACCACCTTTTGAAGTAGCCTCTGAAACTGCTCTGGCTGAAACAGCCTGGCTGAATTTTCCTTCGTCTCCAACTCTGCCCCTGACCACTCTCCCTCCTCCCTATCAGATGTCATGGTAGAAGGGTTAATAGATAATAGATAAAGAGTCCTCCGTGATGGGAGTCCTGTCTTAGAGAGAGAGAACTCCCTGTCTGAGCGTGTATGCGAATCTTTGCGGACTGATGAGGGGATGGGGAATCTGGCTCTGTCTGATCTGACCCTCTTAGCACTTTTATTTTAAGCCTTGAAACACATCTGAGTTGCACTCTTTCCAGGGTTGACAAGAGTCTGAAGACTCCGGAGCTGTGGAGTGGGGCTGTGTGCTCGGAGGCATTTTCTTGTCTCTGTACGTTCACCCGCTGCCCCTTGTTCCCTCTTGATCAAACCCAGTTCTCCCTTCCACTTCAGGAGAAAAGGGGTTTATGCTGGGGCCTGCAACTTGTGAGTTTAGCCAAGCCAATTTCCAAGCCTGCATCATCCACTCCATAGGGGCAGTCTGAAAAGAGTAGGAAAAAATGGTGCAGTCACCATATTTGTGGCTCCCATTGTAGCTGGGGTCCCTGAAATGGCTGTCTGAGCTTGCCAGAAGGGGAGAAGGTTTGCTGGGAATGTTTCAGTTCTGGGGTCTTGGCCCACCAGGAAGGGACCGAGGGTCTTGAACCATCAGATGAGATATCGACTCACTACTCATGAGGCTGTTAACGCCCAGTGTGAAGGTATTTTGGCTCGGCCCAGCAGCCTTCACATTGCCGAGAAGCTGACCTGCCTCGCCTTTCCCATGTGGTCATGCTGATGCCATTGGCGAGGGTAAGGAAGATCAGATCAAGGAGAGATCTGAGGCCTCTGAAACTCCTGATCAGTCAGCTTGCACTGCTGTGGAACTAGCTTCTCTCATTTGCCCATCCTCTTTGCCCAAGGCCTCTGATCGGGAGGGTTTATCCTTCACACGTTCTCTCTTCCCCACAGACCCAGGGTCCTGGATCCTTTGGGAGGGATTACTCTCCATCGCTGTCCATCCAGGTTTCTTCCCACTTTTTTTCCTCTAGGTAGTTAGAACTAAGCTGTAGTGTTCTCCTGGAGTGGCAGGGCTATTCAAACTGGAGGGACACACATGCACAATCCCAGGAAGGTATACACAAAAAGTTGCATAGCCCACCCAGAAGTGAGAGGAGGCATGACCTAACGAGTGCAGATGCCTTCCCCATTGAAGGAGAACTAAATGTGAGAAACCTCCCTCACTATCAGTCAGGGAACAGCTGGAATGGCTCCCATGTTCTTCCCCCTGGAGTGTCAGTTCAGCTGTTGTCCACTCAGTACTCTTGGGTTTTAAGGAGCTGATGTTGTAGATCTTAGTTATTATGTGGATTAAGGAGTCAAGCTTTGAGAGCACCAGTTGTAGCTGCTCAAAAATACTTTCCACTGTTTTAGCAGTTAGGAAAAAAAGTTTGCTTATCATGTTGCCTGCAAGTCCAGTACTTCCTGTATCTTCCCTTATGAGGGGGCAGGGTCTCCACATTGATCTGCAAGCAAGTCTCGCTCTGGGAGGCCTCAGAGCTGGTAGATAAAGCTGCAAAATGGTTTGAAGTAGAAATGTATATGTGAGGAAGTTGAGAGAAGTAAAGAAGTATCCAATCTTGCTTTGCTTGGAAGCAGGGGTGGGGGAGGGGAGAGATTAAGTCACCCAGCCCATGCAGGCACTTTCGAACCCCCATCACTTCACATGCTTTATTTCTAAATGCAGCACTGTTAGAGAAGGGTGAAAAGATAATAAAAACAGTGCAAACAGCTTACTTGGAAAACCAGAATGTGTAAAAAACAACGGCTTCTCCCATAATATACCACCAGAACTCTCTGGAAGTTACTTGGAAAACCAGACAACACGGCTGTTTTGAGGTTCTATCCTCATTCTGAAGCAATATTAGCCTTGAAATCTGAAGCTAACTCTTTGTAATCAAGTTCAAGCGGCAAGCAAGAAAAGAACTGAAGCTGGAGAAGCACCAGATTTCTAAGCACAAGCCGGATTTCTATTCTTTTGGATTTGATGCCAAGCTCTCCCCTAGTTGTTTTCAGAAAGCCTTACTAATAGACCTGTTGATGTTTCTAATATCTGCAAGTCCACAAATTCCACACAGGCAGCTTCTTAGAGCAAACACTGGATGAAACAGCCTGTCCTCAGACACTTCCTGGATGGAAATATTTATCTACAGTTTCTCCACAATGTTTATTAGGAGAGTTATAGGTGTTATAAGACAAAACTTGGAAAATAAGCATCCACTACCACTGCTAGAGCTCTGCCCACCCTGAAAGATTGTGGAGTGCCCAGTTAACCATTCATGCAGGGTCCTGCAGACTCATCTACATCTATTCTCCCTCCTTCACCTGTTTTGGCTTGTACCTAATTTATGGATTTGTAACCTTCTTTCTACAGGTAGAAGGCTACTGTTTTTAGTCTTTCACCTAAGTTAAGAACCATTTGTCTGAGCTGGGATGGGGGACAGGAGAAAACATCTACAGTCATGGAGAATGAGCAAGGGATTTCTGATTGTCTGGACTCCAGCAAGGAACTTGGATCCAGTGAAAATTGTTGCAGACAGAAGGTGAGTGATTTGTTTTTACTGATTCCCCCTTCTGCTGCAGACCCACTCCCCTATGGTGCTCCTGGAAGCATTCTGGGCAGCAGTGGGAGGCAAACAAGGTCTGTTCTGTTGATAGAAATTCCTTATGTCAGCAGAGAGTTTCCATGGGCTACAAGGCAATATTTCAGTTTATTCTGTATATATCAGCTTTCCAGAAAGGAAATATTCAATCAGTCAGTATCTAATTGGCTACTGCAACTTGGAACAGCAGCAGAATTAGGAGCAATTTGCTCTGCTACACTGTAAGTAAAACTCATCAAATCTCAGGAATCCGGGGAAAGAATCCAACGGAGAAGAGTTTGCACATACTTGTCTTCTTTCTTTTCACTAACAATTATTTACAGTGGTTAAGTTTTCTGATAATATGCTTTCTTTTGTTCGTTATGTATGCTTTTTCTATTCTTTTGGGCCATGATATAGGGTCCAGTGAGCAGCCATAATCCCATAACAACAAAGATCTGTGGGTGAGTTGCCTTTAAGGTAAGTGAAATCAATAAGAAACAGAAAAATATTGGTTATTGCTCAGTTAAGACGTCATGCTGAACTATGGTTGAAAAAGCTAAATTACAGTTTAGTTTGGCTGAATTAATTAACAATGGTTAGCTGTCAAACACAAATCTGAAATCATGGTTTGCAATCTATAGTTTATACTAATAATGGTTTGGCACACCAAAATTTGCTAAACATTGCTCCATGCCCAAAGACCACTACACCTAGACACTGGACGACATGTTCATAAATTACAATGAATACATGTACAGTGTGTATACAGTGTACACTTTATTTTCTTTTATATGTGCATTGAGTAACTCATGTTACATTCTACTCACGTACAGCTGAGCAAATGAATTAAACCCCCGTGTTTATCTGGGTATTGGTTTCCAGTTTCATTTGTAAAGTGAAATGCATTTGCTCTTTCTTACAAACAGGTGTGCATATGTATACACTGTAACAGCTGAACAGGGCTTGGAATGCTGAACAAATGGAAAAGGAAAACTTTAAACTGTGTGGGTCTGTATATTTGGAAGCTTAAACCATAATTTGGGTGCTATAACATGGTTTGCACAAACCGTGACATGATAGCTGCCCTGATGATCTAGTGGGATAAAAAGGCAGCTCATAAATATTCTAAATAAATAAATAAAGATGTCTGAGTTGAAACTATGTTGCTGAAGAAAAGTTTATGAAGAAGCTAGGTGCTGGAACAAAGAGGTCTGAACAAAGAAGTTTATCTCCAGAAATAGAGATAAATACAAAAATAATTCTAAATAATAATAACTGTGCTATATACTGCTCTTCTAGACAGATTAGTTACTCATCTAGAGCGGCGAACAAGTTAGTGTTATTATTTTCTCCACAATACAGCTGAGGAGCTGAGTTTGAGAGGAGCGGCTTACCCAATAAAAGATAATTTACAACAGCAAGCACGGATAGCTGATTTCTACACTAAGGAAATTATCCCCCCCCCTTTCTTTCAATACACAGAACATACTCGCAGTTAACAAGAGAAGAAAGAGATGCATCCATCTTCTCTATAGGAGGAATCTGTGCATAAAGTTTTACTTCCTTAGCCTCTGATGGTTTCTGGCCATTTTTTTCTTCCTGATGAAAAAGAGAAAGAAAGAAAACACTTCTTTGTTCTACCACTAAAACATTCAACCTAGGCGAATAGAAAATAAGAATGAAGTCTTTCTTGTCGATATTTCCTATCATGGTTACTCAGCTGCACATTAACTCCAACTAATTTGCCTGAGAAAATGACCATTCAGCATGTGGCTGGAAAGAAGTTCATATGACAAATTTGATGCATTTAGTTGGGTCACAGCAGACCAAAACTTTGGATGGCCACACAGTCAAGCAACCTACTACTGGAAAATTTGTTCTACAATTCAATCAGGGCCCTCATAATAACCTCACCTGTTTGCTAGAAGTAAACTACAATGCACACTAAAATGAAAAACATCTAGATTGTATGAACGGACCTCAACTGAACTCTAAATTTGCAGTAGCATTCCACAAAAAGCGTTTTCTTCATACAGAAATTAGTTACTTTCTTCTAAAAAAACATACAGGGAGAACTCTTGCATTCCACCAGTATTGTTATTTCATCTCACAACCCAGATTAGGTGTTTTTTCTTTTGCCTTCTTTCTTCTACCAACCATTTAAATATGTTTTTATACCAATACAGCTTCATAACTACACATGTGGTAGGTCATATCAGTGCCAAATTCTATTATAACAGCATAGGATGCTAACAGAGTACTCTAGTTCCTAGCATTCATTTCCAGCTTCTAAGATAATAAAGAAAAATTCAAACATTAAAATGGATGCCCGGAAAACCAAAACAAATAGCATACGTTGTAGTGCCTGGTTTTATCTAGTCCTTTAAAAAAATCTAACTAAAATACCTAAGTTAAAACATCTGTAGACAGAAAAAATATAAAGATCACAACTCTGCACTGACTAAGGGTCTGGTTAGATGATCGGTTAAACGCACGTTGGGTTGAGGGAGAGCTGGTGTAGTGCAGTGACTAGCATGATGGACTTGGATCTGGGCAGCCCAGATCGGATTCCTCCCTCTCTCATGGAAGCTTACTGGGTGGCCTTGGGCTTGTCACAAACTCTCAGCCTAACAGGCCTCACAAAGTTCGTTGTAAGGAAAAAAATGGTGGAGAGAAGAATGATGTACACCCTCTTTAACTTCCCACTGGGGAGAAAGGTAGGGTATAAATGCAGTAAAATAAAATAAAACTTGCGTTTACTATGTGACCTGACACTCACCTTTGTAATGGGGGTGGGGTGGGGGAGGAGCATGCACAAATCAGCTTCCGAGCGTGCACAGAGGCAGGAGGAACTTCACCATTCCCTTGCTTCCACCCTGTGCTAGAAAAGGTAGGCCCAGGAGACACATGGAACAGGCAGCCTACCTTCTATGGCCCTTTCTGCTACTGAAAGCACATGGAGTGGAAGGGGGGAAATGATTAAGCTCCTCATGCCTCTGTGTGTGCTCAGGAGCCAACTTACTATTTCAAAGGTGAGAATTGTGTTATGTGTTAAACGTTGAGTTCCCCTGATCCAACTCAGTTTTAGCATATCATCTAATCAGTACTACATTAAATAGTACTAGTAAACACAGCCAAAGTGCAAAAGGTTAACTGGTTATTTCTAAATTAAGATAATTAGGGAAGTTACTAAAGTAAGTAATTTAAGCTTAACCTGCAGGATGGGAACATTTTCAATTCATGGACACTGGTTTGTTTCTCCTATTTTATTTTCTTGAAAAAGCGACTGAGTTCGTGGCGATAAGATTACAAAAGATAATTATATGAGAAAGGCAGGACAGCTGGCAAAAGATGTGACAAACAAGCAGTCTCAACCATCTAGGCAGGAGGTTGCCGCAAATACATTTCCCCTAACTATATTCATCAATACTCTGGCTCCTTACTACTCCTACAATTTTCTAATCCCTACTTTAAAACCTTTACCTCTCTAATACTCTAGTTCTCATGTGTCTCTTCTATTCTCCTCTGCTATTCCACCAAAGCCCTTATCCCAGAGCCTCCTTCACCTCCTTATCCCACTGCTGTCTTTGAATATTTCTATCTTGCTGTTCCCTCTGTAATAAATGATTGGTTGATCCTACTGTGCTATATGTGGATATACATCTTCTGTATAACATCTATCATTTCTCTTTCTATAACACACTTCTGTATCAGAGCCTATTTAAAGTTTGCCTAGTCTCAGCTTAGCCTCCTCTGCTGCCATCAGATTCTCCCTTTACTCATCCTCACTACTCATAATAGGCTGCATCTTCCTGTTTTGCTTTGCTAAATTGTTATTTTCCATTGGTGCAAGGCATGTCCAGCTGATCCAAGAGGTTCATCTACTGGTGGGATGTGCTTAGCACCCATGGAATTAACCTCCTTAGCTGAGCAGAGTGACAGAGTACAACCCTATAAAACCTTGATTTTTACTCCTTTTTTGTCTTACCTGTCTGAGTACTTGAGTACTGACCATGTAATATCTATGTATGTAATAGTATAACATTATAGATGCTTTATAAATATCACTGAACACCACAGCAGTTCAAATCTAAAACTTCAGTGAATTAATGATGTAAGAGTTTGGGGTTACAGCCTATTACTCTGTTCAGCTAAGCATGTTCCTTTGGTATATTCTGCAGATACAAGAGGCTCTTCCATTGCTAGAGGAGCCTCTTACTTCAAGAGACTGTGCCACCTTTAACAGAACAGTTAATTGGTTTATTTTATATATTTATTTCCCATATTTATACCCTGCTTTCTCACTGAGATGCAAAGAAAAAGTGCATCTTTCTTATCAACAGTGCAAGCTGATGGAATCAATACAGCTCTATATCATGTATATATTTTTTCAGGCATGCATTTCTTACAAACTACTCTCTCTATGTCATTGCAAAGAGTTTTATAAAACTGACTGGAGCCCTATTCTTCACCTAGAATGTTCATACAACTATATAATCCCATTTCTACTTACCCATTTAGCTAGAGCTTCCTTAATAGTTGTTGCTTTTGCCTAAACAAATACATAAAAACAAGTATTATACAATTAAATAGCAGCAGTCCTATCAATTAAATCAAAGTCTGAACTGATTAAATAATCATATTTAAATAAATGCACATACTGCAATATCAAGATACTCTAGTCAAAGAAAGACCAGTTTTACTGAAATGTGTGGTAATGTAAAATGTTAGAAAATTACGAAGTTCATTTTAAAAACCTTTTTCATCAAATTTGGGAATAGGGAATATTTTTATAACGTAAATACATCACAGCTAACATGGGAGATCTGGGTATAAAAAGGTATAAACTTCAGCTGAATGCTGAGAGCTTCAGATGCCTGCAGTTCTTAGTCTTAAAAGGACAGTAATGGCAGTTTTACTCTGCTGGTTTTATCATCACATTTAGCACATGGAGGAAAGAAATGATGTAATTGTATAGTAGAAACTCTTTTAGAGGTTTGAGTTCCAAAGGCTTTGCTTGCTGTAAGTTACATGCAATGGATAACACACTCTCCAATGCAGAACACATTTCACTCTGCAACTATACAGTAGCTTTGATTAATCATACTATTAGTGTGCAAGCTCAAGTAATTACACATTTCTTTACAAAACACTAAATATTTTTTTTGTAAAAATCAAAGGCTGAAATCACTGATCTTATCTCTAGATACAGAGAAAGCTTTCAATTCTCTTGAAATAAACTACTTACAGACTTTACTTCAATATATGAATTTCGGAAATAAATTCCTAAATGCAATTAAGGCAATATACATGCAATCATTAGCAAAAATTAGCTCCAATGGAGTAACATCCAATACTTTTAAGTTATTCAGAGGAACACGCCAAGGGTGTCCCCTCTCCCCAATTTTATTTGTACTGGCCCTAGAACCTCTGGCAGAAACAATAGGGAATAATAAATCAATTCAAGGCATTACACTCAAACATATAGATTACAAAGCAAGCCTTTTTGCTGATGACATATTATATTTGTCACATCCAGTAAGATCTACAGCACCTTATAGATAAGTCTAATGGTTCCCATAAGGGTCTTATCTCCAAAATCTATAATGTACTATTAAATTCAGAAAAACAACAGGCATTGAAAATTCAATCTAATTGGCAAAATGATTGTGAAACAATATTAATAGATGATATTTGGGCTCGAATACGGCGCTCCAAACTAATTAACTCATCAGTAATCAGCACAAAACTTCAGACATATAAGATCATACACTACTGGTACTTAACACTAAAAAAATTAGCAATCATCTCATCCAAAAAATCTCTATGTTGTTGGAAAAAATGTGGGGAAATGGGCATGTTCTACCATTGCTAGTGGGGATGTAAATATATAAGAGAGTTCTGGGATAAAGTCATTAACCAAATATCCCTTATGACATCTTACAATATAGCTTTTAAACCAGAATTGATCTTCCTTAATTATTGGGAAGACATGGCCGTACCGCAAATTAGACGTGACCTAACCTCAATATTATTTGTGGCAGCAAAGATGGCAATCGCAATAAAATGGAAGTCACAATATCCACCAGCTCTTAATTTGTGGTATTCTAAAATTTGGGAACAACTGATAATGGAGAAAATATCGGAAAATATACTAATGTCTACTAACCTGTCATTATTATCAAACTTATATACAAAATGGAATCCTTTTTTTGAGTTTCTTACAAACAACGAGTTATTGGCATCTAACTTACCTCATTGAGATATTATCAACCTATATATATAAGATCTTTGCTCTTCAAATTAAGCTATGCATAAAACGCGATTTCAGGAAAAAGCACCTGTTATTTAGTCTCCTTAGACACTTTATGTAATTTTACTTTGGATAGTTACTGTTATTGTTCATGTTTGTTTATGTCTATAAAATAATAAAAAAGGAAAAAAGTAATTACACATTTCTAAATCCATTGAAGTCAATGGGCTTAGAACGGTGTAACTCTTTTGTTAGGATTGTACTATAGCATTTGCAATTCAGTTTTAGTCAGCATTAAACTGATACTCAGGACAAAGAAAACTTAAGCATCAAAATAAAAAATACATACTCTTTTTAGCTTTCTAGAGCTTAAAACCATTTTTTGGCATTAAGAGGAATTAAGTTCTCTCCGCAATGTCTGGATATTTCCCTCACAGCAACAACAATGCCATCTAGATTGCTCTATAACTTGCATCCACATCCCAGTCATGCAGAAATATCAGATAATTTGTTTTTATACTAAGTAAACTGTGTCATGAATCAAAGTGTGAGGTGTCATTTTTGTCTAAGAACATTACTACATCATTTCAATAAATCTGCAGACTTTATCAGTCTGATCTAACAATCAACAATGTACGGACACATAAGAACAGATACGTTCCAATTTTTCCCTATAAACCTAAAATGTTAACATATATGAAGAGGCCACTGCTGTTCTTTATATATTATTTCAGTTGATTTTAATCCGTGACACACAGCAATTGATAACCAAAATACAAACCAAATTATATTGCTTGATGTAGTTGATAAGCATATTTATTTATAGTATATATGGGAGATTCTTGCACAAATCACTAAAAGCCATGAGACTCATTGACCTAACTCATTTGAATGAAATAATCATCATGCCAAGGTTTTTATAAGAAGCTTCCTATGAAGCCTCAGCTGGTGATTCTTATTCTTTGTCCTTTCAAGCAAAAGGGATGAAAAATATTTCTATTTGCAGCCCATTACTTCTGAAAACTTGCTGCTGATGAAAATAAGATGTTACATAAAAGAATGTACAAGGAGACAATAGTCCCACAAAATATATCACCTGTGTTATTGAAAACTTCATAAGTAAAAAGGATAAGACACGGCTAATACAAAATACTACACTGTTACAGTGCAATCCTAAGCAGAGTTACTCCAGTCTAAGCCCATTGACTTCAATGGCCTTAGACTGGAGTAACTCCTCTTAGGATCGCACTGTTAGTTTATCAGTCAATTGAATAAAACTACGTAAGTTGCCAACAGTATTGCTGCATATTTGTGACAGGAAATTGGTGCATTAAAGGCTTTTAAAGTGCAACAAGGAGAGAGTTCTATGCTTTGATTTGGATGTAGCTTTAGCCATTACACTTCCTATGAGCTGCAGTAGTTAAAACCCGGAAAAATTCAGGCTGTTTGCTGCCCTGGGTAAAAAGAATTATTACGGCCTTATAGTATAATGAAAACCTCCACAGAACATGGAACGGAGAACATAACCACACACCACAGCAGCATTAAGTCCTTGATTTTATAATTTTTATTCTTGTGACACATCTTAAATAAAGTTCTTCTACAACTGGGAATTTCAGTCACACTTATTAATGCAGGTTCTTTTTAAAGCAACCTTCAAAGTATCTATTTACCATTCTACTGAAGGTGACTCCCAACACTCAGATGATTCCTGGATAATGAATAGTCTGTACAAACTATTTAAGCCTTCCTTCAAATGAATGCCCCTCCTGTGAAACAATAACATGTTAGGATTACATCAGGTTTCAAGCATCAAAGGAAAAGATTTCATGTTGCCTCAGAGGCCATTTAATAACAAATGTGTAGCACTTACAGACAGCAATTTAGTGTTCAAAGCATTTCACATATATTATCTCACACCCAATCCAATAGGAACTTGTATTAATTCAAGATTGAGTTCTACTCCTATCTTTTGCAATGCTTGACCTTTATATTCTCTCTGTACTCACAGTGTGTGTATACCCTTAGGTGAGTACATCAGGAAAAATAAGTTCTGGTTTATAAAATCTTATGCCTCTATATAATTGTTAGTCTTTAAAGCACCACAAGGCTCTTCAGTGCTTAAACATTACTTCAGTAATCTTTATGTCATCATCTAAAGTAGGTCAGTATTATTTTCCCCACACTGAAACTGAGAGAGTGGCTTGCCTTAAAGCCACTTGGAGAGCTCATAACTGAAGTGACATTTGAATTTAGGTCTCTGCCACTCAAAGTCTTAACTACACCACACACAGAGCTCGGGCTGTCTGTCAGGAAAAGCCACCGTACAATGCTAGTTGGCTCAGCTTCTCTACTACTTAGGAAATTATCAGATCAATGTGGCAATGCTACTGTGGGTGTAGACCGAAGAATTTTTGAAATTTAAGTTGAGGGCAAACAGGAATCCACGTTGCAAGTCGGGAAGGAGAGAATAAGAGGCGAAGGGAACCTTTCCTTCGGCTTCTCATACTTTTACTTGCCCTGATGCTAAGCAGCACCTTCTTTAATTATTCCACGAACTCACCTCTCCGCAGCCAGTTTCCTCCTCAACTCATCTTGAACGCAGTTACAGAAAGATGGGACAAAAGCGACGTGGTCCAGTTCTTTTGCTCTTGCCTTCACTGAAAGGACCCTCTGCTCCGTCCAGTAGCAGAGTCTATTCTCCCGCTCCAAACGGGCCCTTCTTCGCCCCAGACAACTCCCTCAGGTAAAACCCCTCCCTCTCCTTTCGCTATCTCCTTACCCACCCAAACCACCGGCGCTTCTTCTCCCGCCGCTAAGTCCCTACTGCCTTCGCCCAACTCCAGGCCGCTCCTCCCGTCGCTTCCTTTCTCCCACAGCCTTCGAGCGGACTTACCATGATTATGATTCTGGTTGCTATTGTCTACTGCTTTGGTTGCTATGGCACGCTAAGCCCCGTGCGCATGCTCACCTGAGGGAAAGGAGGGCGGGGGAAAGAAAAGTCAACCGGCTGCGGATCATAGAGGCTCACCTGCAAATAGATGGGCCTCTACGCCGGAAATTTCTCTACAGCCATAGAGATGAGGGGGAAACGAGAAAAATCCATCTCCCCTGACTTCCGGTCTTACGTGGTCTTTCTTCTGGCGGAATGTAAGACCGCTGCATACGAAAGAGGAAATACAGATTACAGTTTCAATAGATTTGCTTTTGCTGAAAATGAGCGTGTGTTCTACGCGGCTTGCGTTTTCATGGAAATTCAGTACATTCCTATCAGAAATTTATCAAGAAATTTTGCCATAGTTGAGCAAACGAAATTCTGTTTAAAAATAAACAGAAGTCTCGTGGCACTTTAAAGACTAATAATATTTATTCCAGCATGAATAAACATTCAGCTGTATCTGAAGAAGTACTGAAAACCAAAATGGCAATTATGGGCAAGAGCTAAGTCGAACAGACACTAGGAGTCCCCGTAATGATTACTATATACCAAATTACACTATTCAAAATATATACATCCAATATAATTACTACCAATCATGTAAAGTGCAAGTGCTATACAATAGGAGTTTTACAAATTCATCTATGACACATATACAATCTCCATCAGAGATCATTTAAAGGAATAATGCACAATGGCCACACTATCGGTTCATATAACAATAAATGCTAACAACTTATGTACAAATTCATTGATAATAATCCATAAATATCATGATGAGTAGAAACACATTCAAGATCTATGAACAGTCATTTAACATTTTCCATAAATAGTCATACATAAATAGAATAATACTAAAAGGTATGTGAATACTACATGTCATAACAATACAGAGGAAAGTAGAGTCAGTATTCCAAATAGAGATGGTAGGGGTAAATATTAATCTTCTCCTGTGGTACTGTTCTGTAATGTCCCAATATATACATTCATCAAATCTATTTCATGCTTTGCATTGGTCCATAGTGGGTATGACTCAAATTGCCTTCCAATATAGCTGCCACAGGGGACCCTTGCCACCACAGATGTTGAACTGTGTGTGTCCAAAAGATCCCAAAGTTCCTGACAGGACGCTAGCTACTCTCCAGCAACTTTCTCAACCATGTCCATGTAGCTACTGGACCAGAGGAAGGACATGGTTGAGAAAGTTGCTGGCAGACAATGAACTGCAATTTGTGTTGCAGAAAGTAATGATTTCCCCTGAGAAAGCAATGACGAAACAGGAGAGTTTTTTTAACTAGGTATGAAGGCTGTAATGTAAGGAAATGGTTCCATAAGATGCTTTGGTAAAAGGATAGGGACTGAAAACTATACTACTATGTACTGTCTCTAGCTGTAATATGTGATAGTCAAAACTCTGAATTGAACCTGGTAACTAATGGGTAGCCAGTGGAGTGACTGCAGAATGAGAGGAGTATGTATGTTCTGCCTGTCTCCTGGTAATTGAGTTGTGGTGTTCTGTATCAACTGGAGTCTCCAAACTGACTTTGAGGAAACCTGTGTAGAGTGCATTACAGTAGTCAGGTCTTGATGGTGTGGATCCAGACAGTCGGATCAGCTGTGTCAAAGGAGGGACACTTGAGTCCCACTGAGAAAGGCAGACTATAAATAACATAAATAAAAATAATCCTATGATTATTTTAAAGAATCTGACTACTTGGAAGCAAACTCCAGGTTTTCTTGGTAAACTCTTCTGCTCTGGACCCTTTGCAGTCTGATTTCAGGCAGGGCTCTAGGACTGAGGCAGCTGTGGTGGCTTTAGTAGATGACTTCCATCTGAATGTAGACAAAGACTAAGCTTCTTTGTTGTTCCGCCTGGAGTCTGTGCTACAGTACTTCTGTTGAGGCGTTTGGCAGCAGAAGTAGGTATCCCGGGATATGACTTGGACTGGTTTAAACGATTCCTCATGGAAAGGACTCAAATGGTTGCTGTTGGAGAACAGCTGTCTTCATTGTGGGAATTATCTTGAGTGTTCCACGGAGTGCAATCTTATTCCTCGTGTTATTCAACTTGCATTTAAAGCCTTTAGGAGGAATCATTCGCAACTATGGAATTGGATGTCATTAATAGCTGATGACACCCAGCTCTGTATCTCACTATCCAAATTCTCTGGTGATGCAGTAGAGGTCTTGAATAACTGCCTGACTGCTGTGATCATGTAGCTGAAAGCAAACAAATTGAAACTGAACCCAGACACACGGAAGTGATGGTAGTTGGGAAGGCAGAGATTCTGAAGGAATGGAGGGAGGGGGGAAAGGAGATACAGGGTAAGAGAATGTGCACCTCACTGTACACATTCTTCAGCCCTCCTCTCTCTATCCAGAATACAATACATTTTTAAGGACTTAAGCAGACCAATTTCCTTCCCTTTTTAACCCACTCTCAACATTCTATAGTTCCTGGAAAACAATTAGTATGATTAGTGCTGAATTAGTATGATTAGTGCTGAATCATACAATTAGTATGATTAGTGCTGAATTCCCTTTGAAGCAATTTACCTTGGGGATTTATACCTTTATTGGGTTTGATAACTGATAAAACAGAAAATTTAAAGGTACAGCTTCCTAAGTGTCAACGCACTCTATACATCTATCCCACATGAAGGAGCTAGGGAGGTGATTAGATCTGTATTAGTAAATAGGGAAACACAGCTACCTCTTTTCTTTTAGATTTGTTAGACATCATTATGGAAAAGAATTTCTTCAAATTCAATAACCAATTTTACTTTCAAGTTAAAGGGGTAGCCATGGGATCCTCAACGGCACCTAGCATTGCTAATCTTTTTATGACTTACTTAGAGCAAAAATTTATATTAAATGACAAGAAAACCCTTTTTAGGGGGATATAGTTGTCTTTAGAAGGTACATAGTTGACATTTTTGATCATGCGCAATGCAGACAGAGTTGGTAGTATTGCCTAGTGGTTAAATCAGGTGGATGATAATATCCGCTTTTCTTGGGATGGTAGTTTTGACTACATTAATTTCCTGGACATTACTGTATATAAGACTGAGATGCAAGGAGACTAGAGGTACATCCATATAAAAAACCCAATGGATTGAAGGTCATACTTGCATTTTTCTTCTTCTCGCCTAAAAAGGAACATTCCATTGGGGCAACTGTTAAGGATAAAAAGAAACTCCACTGACCATAACAACTTTGTTAAGGACAGTAGAGAACTCATGGAGTCATTTCTGGATAGGGGTTATCCAAGGCGGGTTGTGTTAAATGCAAATAAAAGAGCCATACAAATGGACTGTTGCACCTTATTGCAACCAAAATATAAGGAGGATTGTAATAATATTAAATGGGCTATTGATTACACCTTTCTTTCTTTTAAAATTAGTAAAATTGTTAAGAAATATTGGCATGTTATCAGAGACCTACCTGGCTGCGATATAATGCCATCCATTGGGTATTGTCATACACAAAATTTGAAAAATATTTTGGTGCATTCTAACTATCAGGATACAGATACAATGACCTTGAATCAGAAAGGGCATTTCCCTTGTGGTAATTGCAACGTGTGTAGGTTTGCTGTCAAAACTTCTGATATATTGAATTCACTTACCAATATCCCTTTCCAAGATGCTCCTCTTTCCACGTATAAAACTAGTTCTGTCATTTATGTGATACAGTGCCCATGTTTAAAATTGTATATTGGAAGTACAATTTGACCCCTGAAGACCTGTGTGGAAGAGCATAGATCTAGAATAAAGAATAAATCTCTAGACGCTCCCCTGGTCTCCCACTTTGTGGGAAATCGCTTAGGAAGCTGTACCTTTAAATTTTCTGTTTTATCAGGTATCAAACCCAATGAAGGTATAGATCCCCAATGTAAATTGCTTCAGAGGGAAATGGAATGGATTTATACAATGAATTAACTTATGCCAAATGGCTTGAATAGCAGCATTGATTATTCTTGTTTCCTATGATTATGTATGGTATACTTTCTATGTATGTTCTGTCTCTTTAATGAAATTGAACTCAAGTATATAAAAGTTGATGATGTAAGATGTTTGGTACAGCAAATGTCCATTGAAAGCTACATCAAGTGAAAATTGTTTGATATAGTGATTTATGTAAGTACTTGGGATAAGATTCTTCAATGGTACATTGATTCTTTGATAGTACATTAATTGCATATGGTTGTTTTTAATGTGTGTAATTTCTTCTAGTGATTGTCGTGGTCTAAATGAGCTTTTGAGAAAGTGTTTATCATGAAATGGGATTATAATGCTGGAACACGCCCACCAAGCTCCACCCCCCCTTCAAATACAGTCATATTAGTGATTTGAACAAAGGCTTTATTGACTTTTCATACATCTTGGTCAGAAGGTACACTTGCTGGCCTTCCTGTAGATACTCGACAACAGAAGCATTGTTCTACATCTGCAAAAAGAAATATAAAGAAAAAACTGTTTTAGGATTGCATACTTACCTTACTTGACCTTTACCAGTGGTGTGATTGATGATTGGAACTCTTTTGTATACACTTATTGTATGTAGCATGTACTGATTGTATTTATTGAATTTTTGTGATGGTTTGTATTACTGAGCATTTCTTGCACTTTATATAAAAATTGCTAAAATTCATAAATTATACATATTGTAGTCTCTCCAATAAGCAGTGCCTTTCCCTTTTGGTTCATTTTTGGAGGAGTCCCTTATCTTGGCTGTTTAGGATTGCCAACAATCTGGAGGAAAAAACTGTCTTGCCCCCTTAATAGAGCCTGAATGGGATGTTATTTACCAGGTGATCTTCATTATCACAATGCCATTTCCACACATTACATCTCTATTAAAGAGATTGAACACATTTCCTCCAGGTTGTTGGCAATCTTATGCAGGTATCATATGTTCAGTGTTCAGTTACTGGAATTGGTCTCCTTGTGAGTAAGAGAATTTGTGGGAAATTAGCAAGCAAGGAAGACAGCTATGCAAGAGGCCAGTAACTATGGGATCTTGTGCGCCAATGTCTACGAGGATCTCTTCCTCTAGGAATCCTTTCAATAGCTGGCAGATATTCAATAAAAAAGGGTTTATTTAAAATATTACAGATCAATTACACACAAAACACACAACACACACACAGAGCTAACTAGAAAAAAACAGGGAGGAAAGTTGGAGAGAGTTGCAGAGTTGGTTTTATAGTTATCAGGTCCAGAAGATTGAGAGTGTCCAAGGGAGAGCAGCTTCAGAGACCAGTACTTCATGGCAAGAAGGAGAAGGGCTCAGACATGCCATCTGAGGGCATGTGGAGGGTCCAGAACACACACATACCAAGCACATGGCAGGACAGTCATATATGCTGTGTAACATGCCCTAAGGCAGGACTGTGAGAGTCTCTCCCCTAAAACAATGCCTTAATGGTTCTTCCCAGGGTGGGACAAAGGACTGGGAAATTGTCCCCAGAGTGAGACAGAAAGGCTGGTGAACTGTCTCCAAGGTGAGACAATGAACTAGGAAGGTTTGATTAGGTCTTCCTGGGAGGAACTATAGGTGTAAAAAGATTATTTGATGACCCATGATGGCTGGATGGGTGAGGCTACAATAAGAGAGTGGGTAAAGAATAGAATTGGCAGGGTGTGTGAATGGATTCATCCAAGTACCTCTGGAGACTTCCATAGTTCTATGGTTATGCACAAACTCCGGGGTGTGGGGCTAAGTTAGTCTTACTTCTCTTCTCACATTCCAGTATTTTTCCATCTCCTGCCTAGCCAGGCAGCTTGTCTGTGTTTTAAACACATGAGCAGAAGGGCTTATGATATTGCCATATTCATAAGCCTTAATATTGTGAGGGCAAGTATGACCACTTACAATTGCACACACAAGCACCACATTAGGGATGAGTGATCTAACTAATCTTTTATAGAAGCCTCTGGGACAGCATGAAATTAGGCCCCTAAGAATGAATTACTATCTGAAACTCATTCACATGAGTGAATTACATGAATTTATTGTCTTATATAATACAAATTACAAACTGATAATCCCTATTCCATGATGAGATTTTTTTGAACTATAATGTATCTTAGTGAAAAACGATCTTTAGACAGGTTTTTCCTCATAAAGCATTTTATTAAAAATCCAATTTAAATTAAACAATTAAATTTAAAATGTTAAAAATCCAGTTTGTTTGTTTGTTTATAACTGCTGAATTTTACCCACCATAATTGTAGGGAAAGATACCTGTTTTTCCAGAGATATTTCATCTCCTTCTGGTTGTTCCATTCTGCCACAACATCATTCAATTAACCATCAACACTGTCACACAGTTTACTGGAATTACTCAACATTATAAAGTATTATGAGAAGAAAACACACTGATGTCAAAACCTGAAGCAACTTTAGAATATGAAGACAACCATTCTTTTTTTAAAGGTTTTTTTAAAAGACAAGATCGGGCACAAGACCATTTAAAAACCTGCACTTACTTCACAATAAGTATGGGAAGGAAGGAGAAAGGCTTACTGGGCAGCTGGTGATAAGAAGACAGGTCGGCTGGACCAAGGATCTTGGTGATAATAGTGCATCTACATTCAGATTCTGTGCACATTCACTAGCATGTCTTAGGGAGCAAACCTAAGCGGGTCTACTTGGAAGTAAGACCCATGTTATTCTATGGATTTTACCCCAGAAAAGTGTTTTTAGGATTGCAGCCCATATAAGCTCAGAGGTACTTAGTGATAACTGCTTAGTATGACAGCCTAAACAAGACCATGTATATTAGACAAAATATTGGTGTTGTGTACTGTTTGGTAACGTTTGGCTAAACAAGCAGCTGATAATTTGAAGCCTTAGTTATTTATCTGGTGGCTGCTGTTTAATTATTGGCTAGGATTGTTTTGATTAGTTAAATTGCATTTGATTTGTTAAATGACATTTATCGTTATTTGAAATTTGCTTTCATTGCTTGCAAGCCACTTCAAATACTGGAAAAGCAGCATTTAAAAATTATAAATATACATTTTAAGCATTATATACATAGAAATAAATTCAGTTTAATATATGAATGAAATGTATTACTAGTGCTGCAAATTTCAGCTTTAGATTAAGTGTGAAGTCAAAATAGCACAGTTACAGTACTTAAAAAGCGCCAGTCAGCAAACTGCCAGGAATTTAAAAGGAACCCTAGTTTTAATAATCTGTTTTATTTCAAGCTGGGTCTAAAAGGAGTCATGTGCTCAAAATATGATTCATTTATGAAGGGTTTAGAGTCACAGATTAATTAAGATAATATGATGTGATAGGAAGAAAAAGGAAACATCTGTGCCTAAAAATGTAAGAACACAAACAATTTTTCCTAACAAGTTATATTGAATAGTATCTCCTTATCTCTCTCTGCCTGGAACTTCATTTTCACATTCTGCTGTTTTATCATTTAAAAGTTAAAACCTGATAATGACAGGTGTTTGGTATTATAGCACGTAACCACTCCAGACACACTGTTGTTTTCCAGCAAACAGCAGCTATCAGTATAAATTACTCAATATACATAATGGGTAGACACATTCAAATTCAAGGAGGGCTCATGGCTTTAATTCATCTACAGACATGTAAATTGTAGCCTAGTTATTCTGTATAAATTAGTAACATGTACTACTGTAAAGGTCATCTCTTCAATCGCTTCAGCAGTCACACACAAAAGATCCTTATGACTTTATCCTCTTTTCTAGCCATATGCTCATCTACTAATCCCAGCTCAGACTTCCCTCTTAGGTTTCTTCCCTTTTCCTCCCCTACTAAAAAGTAGAGAAAGAAACCCCAACAGACTGTACTGCAGGAATCTCGTTAGGTGGCTGGACACATAATTCAGGGGAACAGAAGGGCAGGGTAAAATTACAACTGAAAATCCTGACTATGCTTAGAAATCATTATTAGTTTAAAACTGGCAATGAAAAGCAGCAAAGTACAACAGGAAGTAATATGGACTGACATTTCGAACAGCAACAATAATTCAGTATTTAAGTACACCATTCAGTATAATTTGCCCATTAGAGAAAATACTTGGTAATTCAGAGATCTTCAGTTATCTGTTCTTCAGGGTAACACATTTAGATTAATCCCTTTTTTATGTATACATTAGATTCATGGCAATCCTATCTCACTGAACTAATTATGACTGAATGCATGTTTAATACAAGGATGCACAATCCCAGACCATATTGAACTTCTGTTCTTAATATGTTCTTAAATAGAAATTTTCAGTGTTTGTAGGATTTTTGTCAGAGATGTCGTACAGTCCCACTCTAAGTCCATAGGGAATCACAGCTTTTGCTCTAATGCAGGAAGTACAGGCTGCGTGTGACTTTAAACTTTTTCTGTTCTTTCTTCAAGTGGTATAACAGGCTGTCTTTATTGATGGCAATCAAGACTTTAAAGCTGGCAAAGAGTCATATTTCAGATTTGTGATCTGAAGATGACAGAGACCTATAGCTAGATGTTAAAGAGACAGGAAATTGTTCAACTCTTTTGAGGTGCTGGTTTGCAGCAGTGATATGCCTTTATTTTTTCACAAGCTGACCAGGATGTATAGATCTATAAACATTAACCTAAACAAGGGCCACTATTCAATATTTTCATCCAAGATCTCTTCTTGAAAACATACATTCACACAGCCTCTGTGCTTGTCCGTCAACGCAGTTCTTCATTTGAGTATTCCAGATTACTGTAAACAAGCCTGCAAGAGTCTTTTATTTTCTCATCCCCTTGCATTGTCATTCAGCATACAATACACACATGATGTATCTCAGCTCTTCCCATCCTTCCAAGTCAGTCCTTGAAATTCATTTTGGTCTTTGGCATCTTTCCCACCTCTCAGTATTCAGCTCTTTGGATAATCTCATCTCAAGTGGAAGTGCAGAAATTCCAGAATCTTCCCCCAAGAATGTTCTTGGGCATAAGCGTGAGCTCTGCTCTCTCCACCACCCAGAATAGGTATCCCTAGAACACGGTCTAAAACTACAGGGCAAACTGGAGAATAGGCTGGATTAATTCGATGACCAGCTCCTGGGTAACTCAAGAGAGTAAAATTGTCCTTCCTATGCTGCCGTAGGCACTCAATGGCTATCTCAGCATACAAAGAGCTCTTCCAATTGCGGTCATCCTCCCCGACCACAAAAAGGAAGTGGCCTTCTGCTTTTTCTATAGGGATACGACAGTGTGAATTAGCTGGGTCCTTCGGGTCATCCAATGCCTCATAAATATCAAATACACCATCCTCAGAAATTCTGATTTTACTCATGTTAAAGCTGAGTCCAGGCAGAGTAAAATTGCCATAATGGAGAGTACTAGCTGTGATGGAGCTGCAGCCAGAAATGCAGACAGCAGCCACTACTTCTGGCAGGAAGGTCATCATAGAAGATGCCAATTCTGCTCCTTTCCCTGTTCCAACAACACCAACTCCTGGCCCTTTAACCTACAGAAGCAAAAACAGCATAACTGGAAATTATGGAGTGGAGAGGAAAAGAAAGAACACATATAACTAAGAATATGACACGAGGCATCTACAGTACTGCCTCATTCAGAAATACTAGTTAAACTAATACTTGAACTTGGGGGCATCCAAGGAAGTTGATGGCCAATAGAGTCAACACAGAGACTCAACAAGCAAATAAAATCTGGAACTTACTGCCAGAGGACATACTGATTGTCACTAAGGCAAATGACTTTAAAAGGGAATTAGACAGATTCTTGGAGGATAGGTTTATCAACGGCTACATGCCATGATGACTAAAGGGAACCTCCATGTCCAGCTGAAGTGAACCTCTGAACACTGGCACTAGGAAGCAACATCAGGGGAAGGTCTTAGCCTCTGTGCCATGTTCATTGGCCCTCCAGGGCAATTAGTTGGCCTCTGTGTCAAACAGGATGCTGGATTAGATGGGACACTGGTCTGATCAAGCAGAGCACCTCTTATTTAACTATTAACTTCCTCTACATACATTTACTCAAAACCCAAGAATGAATACCAGACTTACAATTCCAATAATCAATTTTGAAAGTTAATTTGTCATGAATACAAAAAATTCAATACAATAACTTCAATGTAAACAAACTTTTTATTAGTTATATACTGTATTTTTTTTTGGTTAAGGGCACTATCCATCCTTTCATACATGTACCATTGTTTCTCCTTGTTCTAAGTTATATCCCAATATAGGTTTATAGAACTAAATTTCTTCTCCACAAGTCACTTTAAGATCCAGAAACAGAAACAGGTATTTGGTCACGAGATGGAGGAACTAATTTTTTTTAACTTTTTATTTTGCGTTTTTATATAACTTTTTCCAAAACTTTAAATAACAAAATACAACAAAAGCATAATAGCAATACTTGGAAAAGGAAACCTTCTGACTAACCTTGAGAGCTAATTTGATGTTTATCTCAAACATCATCAATACCGAACAAAGATGTGTGTGTAAAAAATGTCACCATACTCGCCTTTGGGTAACGCAGCAGAAACTTAGCTGCCTCTTGAAAGTACTCAAGGTGAAAATCCTCCATGATCCTGGGGAGATCCTCAAAATTAAAATACGGTAGAGAAAGAGCAGCAAAGCCATGGGTAGCCAGGAGGCTTGATCGGAATTCAACTAAGCCACCTTCATCACCAAACATATCTATCACTCCTGGAAAGGGGCCATCCCCTTTAAAAAAGCAGACAGTGGTCAATGTTGTTTGGCTAAGTCATGAATGAAAGCACAGTATAGAAGTAATCATAAAAGTCCAGTGAGCGTAGCTAATGTGTTTTTTGTTGACTTTATATTGAATAGTAAATTTTGTTATAAGATTTTTCATATGGCTGTAAAAATAAGAGGAAAAATTTGCTACATTTTATCCTTTGCTCATTTCCACTGTTCCTATTCCACCAACAAGAGTCTAAATTTCAGCAGCATATAATCAATATGGAGGGAATGTGACCACATTTCTGGGAAACTGTGCTGCCAATTGCCCCTCCCATTTTTTCTGCGCATCAATGCCAATCAAAGGCTTACATCTTACACTGACTGGGAGGCATGGATTGGCTGTCTACTTGCCCAAATTAAAACACACAAGGGCAGGCGTTTTGTTATTTGAAACACTCTTCCTTGCACAAAGTAACATGGCATTTTTCTAAATGATCACAAGATGGCCCTGTTGTTCCACAGTGCTCCAATCCTCAGGCTCTAGAGAAGACACCAACAGCACAGCCTTAACCACTGTCAATCAATTTAGAAGGGCCAAGCTCTTGTTAGAACTACTGTGAGTCAGAAAATATTCTCAATAGGGTAACGTTAAATAAAGTTCTCTAGAATTTTTTGTATAATATATTAGCAAAAGTGGTTAGGCAGTTGCTTGAACCACCGAACCCACCAGTCAAAATATTTATAGGAAACAAAATTATCTTTGAATTCAACATTTGTGATAAAAAACATAATTTTTTCCCCTAAGTCCCGAGAACATTCAGTTTTCAAATGTTCACTAGCCCTATTATAGCTGGAAAAAAATAGGGGAAGGAAATAATTAGAGTAGTGATTTGGGGTAGAAAATTCTGCACAATTATATTTTTCCATGGAAATTTTTTTCCGTTTCTAAACATGCATTTTTCATACTATTGTTTTCATCTCCAGTTCCCCTTCATACTATTGTTTCATCTCCAGTTCCCCTTCTCCCAGTTAATCTCCTTGAAGCCACAACGGAAAAATGGCAGCAGCCAGGCACCTTTCCACTATGCCCAAACCAAGACCTCATTAAGAACCCTCTCTCCAGGTCCGTTTTTATATTTTTTGAATTTATAATTGTATTCATTTTAATTGCTGCAATCTACTTTGGGAGCTAAACAGTCTGAAAAGTGGAGTAAAAATACAGTAAGTAAATAACAGACAAAATTAATTAAAAGAAACATACTGAAAATGCCAGTCAAACAGGGCAGTTTCAAATTTTATTTCGCTTATTTCTGATTACTGTCTTTAGGCAGTAATAGTTTATTGATGTTGTAGCCATAGGCTATAAAATACCAGCATACCAACATATGCACCATGTAGCAATATGCAACATCAAAAGAGTTAAAGGATAAGTACATATTTACATATCAAGATAAAGCTAAACATTTTAAACTAGGGTGATAAAAAGTTGCAGAAGGAAACAGAGAAAACCCATAAAAATTACATAAAATTACAGTTTGGCTAAAATTCTTACAGAATTAGCAATAACTAATTTCTTCCTTATGTTTAGAGAAGAGTAAAAATAGTCACGTTAAGAGTAACCAAAGGAAAAATATCAGTTAATAAAAATTTTATACATTCCTCATCAAAGCCAGAAAAGTTTACAAGAAATTGGTTCAGGAGTTTATTTCGGATAGACCCATAGAACAAGCAATGTAAAACATAGTGTACAATGCCTTCCACCTGGTTGAGTCCACATGGGCAGAGGTGTTGTTCCACTGGTATTTTTTGAAATCTGCCCTGTAAATACTCAGTTGGCATAGTTTAGAAATGAGCCCTAGTAAAAGCCTTTCTTAATGTTACATTAGAAAGGTCAGCTAAGTAGCGAGAGAATAACTTATTTTTCTAACTCCAAGCATACCACAGGGAGAATTTAGATTGTTGAACCAGACCAATATCATGGAGGACATCTTTTCAAAGAGCCAATTATGTATTTTGCTTGAGTCCCAAAGCTTTAAAGCCTCTAAGGAAGGCAAAGAGTGTAACTACAGAATAGGGGACAGCAAATTAAACCATAGATTCCCATCCTTGCAGTACCAGAAACAATATTTTATCAAATGGTCTTTGGAAATACTGTCAAGTTTCTTATAATATTTTAATAGTTTCAGGTGGACTCTTGCCATAATGGCAGGTAGACCAACTTCTAACCTTAGATATATAGCAGGAATACCCTGAGGAAGTCCCAACATTTTCCTTAAAAGTTGTTCTGGATAATTTCAAGCTGGTTAAATATTTTCTCATTCCACCCTCATATTTCAGCTGCATAATAACTTTGCCCTGAAATACTTTAAGGGCCAGGGCTATTAGTCACCCCCCCCCCTTTGACTGTCTTTAGGAAGCATATGTCAGACTTTGCCAGGGGATTCTCCTAGACGGCTCCACTTCATCAGCCCAGGCTGGATGATTTAAAGGTCTTTATTAGGAGATTTCCACCATTAGAATACAGTACAAAGTAACTGCCAGGAATACCAGGGGAAGGCCCAGTAGGCTAGTTATACCCTCCTCTCCCCTCCCCCTTTTTTCAAGCAGAAGTCGGTTACTCTTGGTGCACAGGTTCTCGCTGGAAAGATGGGAGAGAGACAGGCACCAAGGTCATTTGGTCATGCTTCCTGGTTCCTGTCCAGGAGTACTACCTACTCCTGCTACCCTGTGACAGCCATACTTACTACATGTTGTCTGTTCAAAGATTATACCATTTATGAGCTCTAACTTTCATAAAAACTCCTTGGCACATAAAATGCAGAGTTATCAAATACAGGCTACAAACCCAAGAACTCTTTCTTGGGAGTAAACCCAACAATAAATTGGGACTTACTTTTGAGAAAGACTGCTCCCATAGTAACACTGGCAGCTGGTCTCTAGATTCAATAATACTGGTCTGTGAACAGGCTGCGTATTTTCTTTCTTTCATGTATTTTTGGGTTATTTTTGGTCTATTTTTACAATAACTGTCACTGAAAAAATAGGTTTTGATGGTAATCTTGCACCACTGGAAATTGGCATTTTCCCTAGATATACAGAGTTAGAAAGATTAGTTAAACATCCTGGCAGTTCTTGAGAAGATGATGTTTAATAAGTAGAGAAGCTTGACCATTTTGAAGAAATGGGGGACTCCCATTTTGGAATGTTTTTACTTGAGAATATCATTACAGGTATCTCCCATGTGATGTCATTCCTTAACTACCTCTCTAGTGTTATTCCTTAATTACCTTTTTAGTGTAATCTTTGTATATGGCTTATCTACATACGATTGACAAGTGGAGATACTGGAAGCAATCCTAAGCAGGTCTTCTGAGAAGTGAGTCCCATGTTATTCAATAGGGCTTATTCCCAGGAAAGTGCCCTTAGGATTGCAACATTAATTTTGTGTATATAGCATATGTGCTGAGTCTTGCACTGATGTACAATAAAATTAAATGTCTATGAAAACTCTGGCACAAAACAGCAAACCAATAAGTAAGGTCCATTAGCAGCAATTTTGATGTATGTTTACAAGTTTCACTTCCTGGTATCAATAGATTTAGATTAAATACACTGTTGCTTTTGGAGAAAGTTTATTCTCTGCTGAATTTAAAACACTATAATTACTCAAAAGAAAATGAACTTTCTTCAAATGCAAACTTGTTTATTTATTTAAATATACTCAAGACTTCAGTGCATTACAGAAGCATGGTTTTAAACAACACAGAGATCACTATGATAAGGGTAACATTTATTCAGAAGTAGTTAGCACACTGGCAATACCATTAGATAAAATCCCAGCAAGTCATTTTTTATCCGTGCATGTTTAAGAACACATGTCAAAGGTGGCTTGCTTCTTGCCTTGATGTCAACCAACAATTGTGAACTACTTTTAGCACTTCCCAGGGATACAGTTTCTGCAGCTGATGTTATTATAGTGGCTCCTTGAATTAAGTGAGGAAAGGTAAAGAGGAATGAGTATACAAAAGAAAATATTTAATCTTTGCTTCTTTTTCATGGCCTGGAAGTTCAAGATGATTTCCAAGTATTTTGGCACAGCAGTTTCCTCCAACTCAGAGTACAGAGAGGTACTTGGAACCAATATTTGAAAAAATGGCATATAATAATGTATGCATTAAGATTTGGATTTTGTGACTGTGGATATTAGGAGGGATATATTTATTTTGAGAGAACTTGCTTTTTGTTTGTACTGAATATTTAAGGCTTCTTGTGTAAATAAATAAACTGCAGGTATATATCATAAAGAACTGACTGAATATTCTGTGTCTTCTCTATGAATTTCTTTGGAATTATAAAAATAAAAAGTAGGAAGTGAAATATAAACAAATAACAAAGGGAAATGGACTCTCCGCCCCCCCAAGCCCTTGTATTTCTTCTTCAGCGCCCCCGGGCGCGGGGCTCAGGCGGTTCGCAGGGTTTGTGCCATGTGTGCCCGAGGGTACATCACATAGCCAGAACCCTGCAAAGGCTCCCCCACTCACCTGGGGGGAGGAACAAGCTGCCTCTTACAAGCCCTTCCTTCAGCCGAATCCTTCGCACTTGGGAAAGAGTGAACCACCTTTCCGTGCTGGCCCTGGCGAGCAGCGGGCCAGGCAGCGCAGCGGGCGGGCTGTGGCCCTGGTGCACAGAGATCTCCACCTTCATGGGGCTTTTCACCGGCCCGGGCTCCAGCCGGTGGTACGGCTTCTCCATCGCGGCAGGGGAGAGGCTCCAAAGCAGCCCCATAGGCTCCAGCCCGGTGTAGTCCCCTCCGTGAGACGGGTCTCGGCACAAGTCCACCTCCCCCCGAGAATCCGCTCGATAGTGGGCGCAGGAATCGAAGAGCCGGCCCTGGCCATCCGCCACCAGCGCGCGCAGGCTCACCTCCTGCCAAGGAGCCAGCCCCCAGACCGCTATTTTGGCCGGCTGGTCCGCCAAGCCGGCCGCGGGGCTGACGGACACTGTCGCCGCTCCTCGCCAGGTGCAGCGTCGGGGGGCGACCCGTCCGAAGCGCCCCAGAGAGGCGCCCCAAGCACTAGCGGCGGCCCCTCGCCACATTCCGGGCAAGGCGGCTCCGGGCGATTCTTTGCTGGCCGCGCAGCTCTAAACAGCGCACGACGAGGAAAAGAAGCCGCTTCAGCCCCGCCCGCAACTTCCCTAAGGCAGTATTAATGGAGCTCGGAGAGCCCGGCGCCAGACCGGGAGGGCAGCGGGTGCTGTTGGGGTTGCCATGCCTAAGAGCACACGCTGCTCTGAGGCATGGCAAATGTTCAGTGCTCTCGGCTGTGCTGGAACATACAGACGCTTGGCCTGAGTAGTGTTAAAACTAAAAGACTATTTGCCAGCGTTTAATCGGTGACGACACGGTTGCCCTTTACCCACATTATAGGGAACGCTTTACAATCCATGTAGTGTACACCTGATTTTTCTTTGTATGTATGTCGAATAATAGTTACGTTGCATTAAACTTATGTACAGCTGAACCTATATTTATCCAAGTACTGATCCTCGGTTTTATTTTTTAAATATTGGATTAAATTTTGGATACATAGCGTGCCTCTCGTTATGCAAGACTGGAACATCAAAAACGTTAACACCTGAAAAAGGATTTACAACAGATGCGTACATACAGGGCATATACATGTGCAGCCATTGTAATGTGTGTACCTGGTTAAAGAGAGAGAGAGAAGGAAAATCAGTATTCTTCCAGTTTTTAATTCACATACCAAACCTGGTTGTATGAACTTCCTGAAATGCTGGGGACACAGGTTCATTTTCCATAGAGAAACACTAGATCTGAAATCTGCCCAGGTGTCACACTGTGTAACCAGAAAGATCTGCCGTATATTTGCTGGTGAAACTTTTTAATATGATGCTACATTCTCTCCTCTCTCTCCCTTTTGACTTTATTTTGACAGCCATAGTATGTGTGTTCTCTCCAGATACACTACACAGTCCAGTCATTGGTCCCAAACCAGTATACATTAACTGGATTCTTTGATCAAGGGCTTTATAATGTATAAGGAAATCTCTGTACAAGATAGAGTAATAAACATCAGGTTTCTTCACCACATTGATTTCCTCCTTTTTTAAAAAAAGATTGTTATATATGCAATAGCAGAGGAATTGCACGTGTTATTGCTTACATGGAACCGAAGTGTCCCAGGATCAATGTTCACAATCAGATATTGATTTGCCAGGTCTTACAGAATAGGTTAACACAGTACTTTTCAGAAGAGCTTAGCTCTGAGAGTTGTGATGTCATATGACAAACACAACAAATGGTACTGTGTTCTACAAATTCTACTGTGGAGAATTAATAAAAGGCTGGATAAACTAACAGAATAAGCGATCTAACATTTATAACAATTTAATTACCTCTGTGTGTGTGCGTGTGTGTTATGTGACATCAAGTTGCCTCTGACCTATGGTGACCCTATGAATGAAAGATCTCCAAAACATCCTATCCACAGGCTTGTTCAGATCTTGCAAACTGGAGGATGTGGCTTCTTTTATTGAATCAAGGCATCTCGCTTTGTGTCTTCCTCTTTTCCTACTGCCTTCAACTTTTCCTAGCATTATTTTTTTTAATTAATTTTCATTTACTTAAACAAACAACCATTTTTAAAAAGGAGTACAACAAATAGAACAGATTACTTTTCTTGTGATGAAATATTGTTGGTAATCAATTCTTTTTATATTGACTTGATTGTTCTAATTGCATTTCAAGGGTTGATTAACGTTCCAGTCTGATATTTAACAAATGCATGTTTAGCTTTTGGTAAGTTTTAGAGTCTATGTGATGATTAGTAGATAGGTTTTGTCCCACAGTTGTTAAATACAAAAAGCTGTAATATTTAGATCGGGTTACACATTTTGAGATTTTACACTTTGAAATGCTTATAAATAATATAACTATCATTTGTAAATTGGTATGCCAACAATAAGATTTTCAAGGTAATATAGTATGAATTCTGTGCTTATGTATAGACCTAAAAAAGGAAAAGAAAAAAAAATCTCCCTCTACCCCCCTCCCACATAGAAAGGTTACATGGCATTGTTATGATTGTAATTGTTCCCCTCCTTCTTCCCCCTTACAAAACTAGTAAATTCAAAATAAAAATTAGCTATAGGCTATTTACTAACAAGAAGCTAATTATGAAAATATGCTAGTTGTACAGCCCCCAGAAGACCCTGTAGGGAGTAGTGTCCTGTGGGTCTTAATACAAATGTACAATGTCTAGGGGGCCGTCATTAATGAGAGCGAAGAGAAAAACTGTCTTCCCCGCCCAAAACCTCCATACAGTGAAGAGACACAAACCGCTAGCTTTGTTTTAAGCCATGAATTCTAAAATCTGATTACTTCCCCCTTCCTTTTTTCTCCAACTTTTAAAAACAGAAAAGAGACAGATTTTCCCAACTCCTGGAATGTTCTTCATTATTGTCATTCAGTTGTTTTGAACTGGGATTTTGCTTCCTTTATGAGGAGTAGGTGGTTGAATGAGTTTCCTCTTTTGTGCTGATTTTGACAGGATAGTAGGAGATATGTCCAGTTTTTACAGGAGGGCTTGTCCTGATTCTTGGGTCTGCTGCATAAAGTTGTTTATCCTTAAAGTGGATGCAAAGTTTGGAGTAGTTGAGCCATTTATATTCTATTTTTGCGTCTCGTAGAGTTTCAGTTATCGGTTTGAGATTTCTTCTCTTGATTAATATTTCCTTGGGTAGGTCTGTGAAGATCAGAATCAGGGAGCCATTGTACTGGAGCGATTTTTGTTTCCTGGCAATTTCTAGAATTCTTTTCCTTGTCTCCCAGTCTGGAAAAGTAGCAATGATATCTCTTGGAGCTTTCCTATTTGATTTTAAAGGACCAACCCGGTAAGCTTTGAAGATTACTGGAGGAATGTTTTTACCTGGATGCAAAAAACTGACAAGCCAGTTGGCTAAAAATAAAGATAGATCTTGTTTTGCTGTTATGTTCTCATTAAACCCCTTAAATTTAAGATTCTGCTGGCACGTTATTACTTCCAGGTTTATAAGTCTTTCATGCAAAGAGTTAGAGATATCTAACGCGTTATCAATTTTTTGGATAACGTTAATTTTAGCTTGGAGATCTGCTAACTGGTCCCCTAGTTGCATTTTGCAACTGTGCTGCTTTGTTTCTTCACGTTTGAGCTGTGTTTCCCCATATCTGGGAGTGATTTTTTATTTGAAAAGATAGGAGTTTTGGAGCAGGGTGGGATGGAGCGCAGCTCTCAGGTGTCCAACTTCTCTGAAGCTGGCACCACACCCCTCTTTTCCTAGCATTACTGACTTTTCCGGAGAGTCTTGTCTTCTCATGATATGACCAAAGTACGATCGCCTCAGTTTTGTCGTTTCAGCTCCTAGAGAGAACTCAGGCTTGATGTGATCAAGAACCCACTTATTTGTCTTTTTGGCCATCCATGGTATCCGCAAAACTCTCCTCCTGCACCACATTTCAAATGAATCAAATGGACAGCTTTCTTCACTGTTCAACGTTCACATTCATACATAGTAATGGGAAATACCATAGTTTGGATTATCTTGATCTTGGTCTCCAGAGAGACATCTTTATCTTTCAAGATCTTTTCTAGTTCCCTCCTGGCTGCTCTTCCAAGTATCAATCTTCTGATTTTTTGGTTGCAATTTCTGTTTTGATTGATGATTAAGCCAAGGAATAGAACAATTTCAAATTCCTCATTGTCTTTAAAACTACATAATTCCTCAGTAGTCATTATTTGTGTCTTCTTGATGTTCAGCTGGCGCTTTCTCCTTTAATCTTCATTATATAATTGTCTATGTAACAACATAAAATTAAATAATAGTTTCTTAACTCTGTCTCAAGTACGAAGAAACACTTAGGGAGTTGCTTGGTCTTAACGTGATTTCACTTTAAGTTGGTGTTTCTGGCACTTTTAAGTTCTTCTATCTACTAGTTTTTTTGTTTCATCAGCTGCTCCCACACTAAAGGTCAGGTTGCCAGGCTTGTCCAAATAGCTCCCTTCGATCTCAGTTACTCAACTTTTCCATTGTTTGGGACTCAGCTCCTAGGTTTGTAGGTTCCTGGCTGCAATAATCCATTGTTGTTGTTTTTCTAGTACTTTTTTTTATTAATCCAAATTTAATACAAGAAATGATAAAACCGTACAATACAAACAAGAAAGGGATTAAAACTAAACCATAAAAGACATTATCAAAACCACTCTTGGCAAATTGTTAAAAACCCAAGAATTACAATAAACAAGCATTTAAACTTTGTTGCATTGGGGGAATTACTTCTTTGGCATTTAAAACATCTAAAATTGGTTCCCATATTTCATCATATTCAAATAAAGGGACTGCCATATGGAAGTTCCCAAAAAACGGATTGTGCATAATCCTACCCATCAAATATTGCTCCCAGATTTTCTGATACCATTTTTTTAGCAATGGGCCTTTGAGGGATTTCCAATTCTCAGCAATGACCAGACGAGCAGAGGCAACTAATGTCGAAACAAGAGATTTGGTATTCCTATCTAGCACAGAGTTGGGCCAAAAATCTAATAGGAAAAATTATGGGGAGTATGGCAACGAAAGACCCATCATGTTGAATAGCTCTTTGTGAACCACTCTCCAAAGTTCCTGAACAAAATGGCATTCCCATGACATATGTAGGGTCGTGCCTTCCTGCTTGCAAGATCTCCAACATAAGAGGGCTCAACAACCTGTTCATCTGATTCAATATATGTGGTGTTAAATACTAACAGCTTGTAAAATTGGACAACAGCTTGTAAAATTGGAGTTTAATATGCCAACAACTAGATTTGTTGGAAGGGGAATTCCATATGTTTTCAATCAGATTCTGAGAAAACCCGTTTTAAAGAATCAGACCAATTTTTTTGGTATGGCAGAGGGTCTTTATGTATAACCCTTAAGAATAATTTGTAAAGGGTTGAAATCCTACCCTGTTTACCATCTTCCCCGTTCCAATTCATTTCCTCAAAAGGAGTTAGGGGCCGAAGCAAATCCTTGGACCTGATCAGCTTGGTGAACAGATGTTTCAGCTGAAGATATCTAAACCAAGATATTCTAATTCTAATTAAAGCAAGTATTTACAAATAATTAATAAATAGTTTTAAGATATATATATATTTTAAAAAGGTATCCTAATTCTGAACCTTTCTTCCACTGTAGATTTTTCCAGAATTGTCCCATTTTCAATCCAATTAGTAATCAACAATATCCCAGAGTCTTTCCATTCCCTAAACTCACTTAAATCCTTTCCTGGGGGAAACCACTCTTGGTTAATGAAAGATGTTAGGGGAGAGATACCTGGAGCTAAGATTTTCCTGTATTTATCCCAGGTTTTCAGCATGTTGTCTAATAGGGAACTGGAAGAAGTCATAACTGGCCTGTTTTTAGCTGAGGACCAGATGGTTACTGGTAAGGAAAGTGGTGAAGAAAAGAAACTTTCTACAGAGATCCAGGCTTCTGCTGGATTCAGTCTTAAAGCCTGAATCAATGGAGCCAAAGAAGAGGCAGCATGATATAAAGACAAGTCTGGAACATTCAGACCACCCAAGCCTGAGGGGCAATAATCCATTGTTGAAGGTGTAGTGGTGAAATGTTTGCTAGCTTTTCTGTCCCATTGTAGCTAATTGAAACATAGAGACATAGAGCTGGAAGGGATTCCAAAGGTCATCTAGTCCAACCCCCAGCACAATCACCTTTAATGAAATCTTGTAACTCATATCCATTCACAAGCATTTTTAAACCAGCAGTATACACAATGGCGTTAGCACCATACAATTTTACATGGATTTGCAAAGTGTTCTCTTGTAACCTAACTTTATAGTCTGAGAAGAACATACAGCATTTGTCAGTATTTTAACTGCAACCATTTTAATAATATGAATCGTACAAATTAATCCTCCAACATGAGGGTAAAAGATACCAGGTGGTCCATCCTTAAATACTGTTGACATTGTTATGAAACCATCAGTATAATCTGGAACATTAAGAAAGTGATGTTGCTTTGCACTTGATCTTTTCAGTATCAGGGGAAATATGGTAAATTAGTTTATGTTGGAGGGAAGTCATGTCTCTGTTATAGCTGAAGAAATATCAGGTGAATCACTGGGTCTGGCTCATGAATAAGCACCTTACTGCATGAAACAGCAGCCTGGGGAGCTTTTTCACAAGATTATTTGCTAACAGCACGATCCTTCTCTTGAAATGATGTGTATACACCTTTCACTACTGTCAGTGAAGGGCTAGAGTACATCCGATGACTAGGAAGAGTGCCATTTCAAATGAGAGGGATACAGCCCTCCCCATCAGCAGATCTACTAAAGCTTACGCATGCTAACCTACTCCTTCACATGGCAGATTGAGATTCTTATTCACACGTAGATCCAGAGGAGTTAGCCATGTTAGTCTGTAGTAGCAAAATCAAAGAGAGTCCAGTAGCACCTTTGAGACTAACCAACTTTATTGTAGCATAAGCTTTCTAGAATCACAGTTCTCTTGTCAGATGCATCTGACGAAGAGAACTGTGAGTCTTGAAAGCTTATGCTACAGTAAAGTTGGTTAGTCTTAAAGGTGCTACTGGACTCTTTTTGATTTTATTCACAAGTAATTACTAGTAATTGTCGAAGGCTTTCACGGCCGGAGAACGATGGTTGTTGTGGCTTTTCCGGGCTGTATTGCCATGGTCTTGGCATTGTAGTTCCTGACGTTTCACCAGCAGCTGTGGCTGGCATCTTCAGAGTCACTGTGACACTGAGAGATCTCTGTCTTTTGGCGCTACACCTCTGAAGATGCCAGCCACAGCTGCTGGTGAAACGTCAGGAACTACAATGCCAAGACCACGGCAATACAGCCCAGAAAACCCACAACAACCATAATTACTAGTAAATTTTGCAAGAAAATATTCCAGATCAGTAAAGGAAGAATATCTCTCTTCCTGGGGGAAAAATACTTGAGGAAAAAGATGGCACAGTACTACTCATTCGATATTCGAGTTAGCAGTACCTTTGGTTGTTTCACTTGTTTTTGAAATAAGTATGTTTTTACCAAAATAAAATCAAAACAAACAACAAGGCACTTAAGCATCAGCCCTTTATATGAGAACAAGTCAAGAAAGGACAGTCCATCCTATATATATACTATAAACATCTGAATTCATTCATATTTATCTTAGTGGGGCACTTAGCCCATTTCTGGATCCATCTCAGAGGAAATACTACATGCATCTGTCAATCCAATGCAGTCTCCAGTCATAAAACAACAGAGTGCTTAGATACTAAGTTTAAAGAACAAACAGTGAAATCCTAAGCCCATTGATTTCAAAGGGCTTAGAATGGAGTAACTCTGCTTAGGATTTCACTGAAAGTTACTGATCCCAACACTCCATACATGTAACACTGAGGTCAACTATAAAGTTTACCATCAGTAAAATGTTACACCATTCACTTAGGAAATCAAACTCCCCAAATAATCCCATAGCCTTTATCTGCCAAAACATGTTTTGCAAACAGCGTTCTCATAACTTGTTCTGTCTTCCATCTTGTTCATCACCGAGATGTTTGTGGTAAAAAGTTCGGATCTGCTGCCAAGCATCCACCTGTGCTGCAGCATGAGCCTTAGGCTCCCCTCCCCAGATCACTGGGCGGCCCACCAAGAAATGCATTGAAGCTGGGCACAACGGGAAATAAGGAGGCTCAATGTAATGCCCTGCTCCCGGATAGCAAATTATCTCAGGTTTTTCTTTCCCATGAGCCTGCAAACAGTTGGAGGCTTCAGTGGCAAAGAATTCACTCTTCCAATTATGGTCATCCTTGCCAACAATGAAAAGAAAGTGGCTCTCAGCCTTCTCCAATGGAATAAGGCTTTGGCGGTTAGAGCCTTCCAGTGGGTTGTTCAGGACATCCACAATGTCAGCAGTCCCAGTCTGATCTATTTTGATCCGCTTCAGATCGAAGCCAAGAGGTGGAATAGTAATATCCTTATAGCGGAGTATGGCGCCTACATTGGCTATGGAACCATTCACTATGGCTGTCGCAGTGACACCCTTTAAGAAAGAGGCGATGGAGAGACACAGGTCACCCCCTTTGGAGTGTCCAAGCAGCCCAATACCTGGACCTTTAATCTGGAGAGGTGGGGGAAGAGAGAAAGGATTAACAGAGTCATGTTGTGATAGGCAGATGTAAAGATGTGAATCTTACCCGTACTTTCCCTATTACTATACTCTGCTGCCTACCTCAGGTAGACTACGGAGATCAAGAGGTGTGAGCTGACCATAGGGCTGCCAATTCCCAAGTGGGGCTGGTGGACTCAATGGCATTATACACTGCTGAGGTCCCTCCCATCCCCAAACTGCACCTTCCACAGAGTCCACTCCACAAATCTCCAGAATTTTCCAATTCATAGTTGACAAGCCTAGCTGAACACAAGTTTACATTTTTCTGTTATTGCCTTTTATCTCATAGTCTGCCCAAGGTTTCCTTGCTTTTGTTAACCTTTATCTTCTTTTAACTGTCAGAAATGCAGAGCAATGAGTTACTTTGGTCTTTAATCTTTTACAACAGTTCTTTTTCAGGAGCTTAGCATTCAGTCCACATTCCTACAGCATTCCTAGCCATATGACTATCAGGATTCAGTTCGGTTAACTTACAGTGCAATTCTAAGAAGAGTTACCCAAGTGTAAATCCACTGAAATCAATGGGCTTAAATTGGAGTAACTGTTTAGGAGTGCACTGTAAGACTCAGACCTCTAAATTGACTGCAGCCAGGGGATGCACCCTAAACACTCATTAGTAATTAAGAGTAAGCCCCATGGAACTTAATTAAACTTACTTTTGAGCCAACATGCTTAGGATCTGGCTACACAAGACTTTCTCCCCTCTGTCAAATGTAGCAGAAAAGAAACTACTGGAACGTCAAGCTCTGTATCAGATTTCTGCAAACCATTTATTGAATGTCCCAGCCATTGATCATATTGAATTTATACAGTGTAATCAGCCTTGATTCTCAGAGAGAAAGGCAGACTATAACTGACTAACTTAATATAGCTTTACCTTTGGATGTTTCAGCACATAATTTACAGCTTCTTCAAAATACTCCAGGTGGAATTCGTTCATAGATTTAGGGAGGTCTTCATAAGCATAATAGGCCAGTGCTAGCATGGCAAAGCCATGATTGGCCAGCAGACATGCTCGGTATTCTGGAAGGCCTCCTCCAGTTCCAGAAATATCAATGACTCCAGGAAAGGGGCCTTCACCTATAAGAGACATGAGAAGCAGTAGTGTTGCCTTCATTGGATTCTGAACGTCAAACTCTGTAGAATTCACCTTGCTGTAAAAAAACCCAGGATCCTGCACAATCAACACATTTAACAAACTGGACTGTTCAAAGTATTAATCCCTGCTAGAGAAATGGAGGCCCATTATGTCAACTGGTCAGTTTCAAAATGAAAATAAACCAAAATGCTTTAAGCAAGCAAGTCCACCAAAACGGCAAAATAATATGTCAGAGCACCATGAAATAGACACAAATTGTCAATTATAATTTTACCACTGGGGAGGAGAAGGGCAAGAGCGGCGGCTCGATTTTGATTCAGGTACTAAAATGGTTCGCACTGACTCCCATCAAGAAACGCTCATGCTTATGAAGGAAGCGGCGATGGCAAGAACCGAACGGGGGCGCCGCTGCGGACTAATGGAGCCCTGTTGGGGGGGGGGGGGTGATGATGGGTCGCTGTTGCAGGAAGGCCACGATGTATTGCTAGGATCGGGAGCGCGTTCCTCACCGGGAGGCAGGAATAGCGTGGCCCGGATCCTGCCCTCTCGTACCGGGATCCGCCGCCCGCCGTCCCGCAGGAAGCCGCGCTCGTGGGTGCCTCTGGCCAGGGGCTCGCTGCGGCTCCCCAGCACCTCCACCTCCAGGCGGAAGGGGCTCTCCACGTCGCGCTTCACCAGGCGCTTGAAGGGCTTCTCCGCCTCCATCGCCCACAGCAGCCCCATCGGCTCCACGCCGGAGAAGCTGCCGCCTTCCAGCGCCGGCGAGCGGCTCAGATCCAGCTGCCCGCGGCCGTCTGCCCGGTACAGCGCGCGCGACTCGAAGAGAAGCCCGGTCTCGTCCCGCAGCCGCGCCCGAAGCGTGACCTCCTGCTTGGGCCTCAGCCCTTCCACGGAGATGGCCAGCGGCTCGTCGAAGAGGCTCCGGCCGGCAGGAGAGAAGGCCACGCGGGTCTCCATGCTGGAGGCCGAGGCGCAGCTGGCTCGCAGTCTGGCCGGCAAGCCGCGGCCCACTGGCAGCGCGAGGCCTAGGCGCACTAAGGAGGCCATGGGGCGGGGCGTCTCGCTGCGACTCCAGGAGCGAGCAAGCCGGAGCCTCCTCTTCCTGGAACTGCCAACTCCAGCTTGGGACTTCCGGGAGATTTGGGGCCCATGGAGGGCGGGATTTCGACTAGCATCGATGCTCGTCCAAGTGCTCTCCAAGGTGTCATTTTCTTAAGGGGAACTCATCTCTGTAGACTGCTTGTGAGTCTGGAAGAAATCCAGGCAGCCCTACTGGCTCCTCTTCTCCAACTGGAGCTGCGGATAGGCTGGCTCAGAGCGGAAATACAAGTGACAAAAGGCACAGATTGGACACTTGTCAGCTTCCCTCAAGTTTTGATGGGAAATGTAGGCATCCTAGTCTTGCAGCTTGGCGCTCTGTCTGCTGTCCAATGGACTTTTCAACTGTCATTTGTCCAACATTCCGCCAAGCTGCCTACATTTCCCATCAAAACTTGAGGGAAGCTGACAAGTGTCCAATCTGTGACTTTTGTCACTTGTGGTTCCACTCTCAGCCCTCTTGACCCAAGCCTTGAGCACGTGAGCGCTCAGATTTATCCGGTTTAATTCACTCAATCAGATTCTACAAATGCATGAATAATTTTAAGCTTTTGAAACTCACTGAAATCCTAAACACATGGAAAGTATGTTCAATTATATAGATATTTATTTATATTATTTATAGCCTCCCTTTCTCACTGAGACTTTATTTATTTAATTATATTTCTATTCTGTCCTCCCCGCGAACAGGCTCTGGGTGGATTACATCATTTAAAAACATAATCACAACAATGTTACGTAATCAATAGATACATAAAAACTCTAAAACAATTTAAAATCTAAGTAATTTCATAATAAATTAAGGTGGAGTACACAGTGTGAGTCAGTACAGTCAATTTCAAAGACATTTCAATAAACAACACTAATAAGGTATATAAAAACATATTTGCAAAGCTTTCAAACTAGCAGGAATCTAACACAGCGCTGAAGAAAAGCTAAACAGAGCATAAGCAGTTCTAAGACCGACATATTAAAAACATAAAATATTCAGTAGGATCATACAACAAGATGTTTATGCCTCAGTTTTCTTCCCTGTGGAGCCCAAAGTAGTTTATCACATGGTTCTCCCCTCATTTGTTTTATCCTCAGAACAACCTGTAAAACAAGTTAGGCTGAGAGAATGATTGGCCCAAGGTCACTGGGATTTGAACCAGGTCTCCCATATACTAACCTCTACATCTTAACTTCAGCTGGACTTGATTCAGCAAAGAAAGGCCTTTACACAACACATACTTAACATATAGAATTCACTGCCACAGGACATAATGATGACCAGTAGTTTAGATGGCTTCTATAAGAGATTAGATAATTTCATGAAAGTCAGGTTTAGCATGGTAGGTAAACGGAACTGCCAAGTTCTGAGGCAGTGTACCTCTGAATGTTAATTGTTGCAGGTTAATGATGGTAAGTGATTTCGGCCTTCACATCCTGCTTTTAGGAGTATCTGGTTGGCTACTGTGGGGAAACCGGATGTTGGACTAATGAATCATTGTTCTTATCCAGCAGGGCTTTTTATGTTCTTAATGTCTCATTTACAAACATTTTTCTCTGTACCTAGGTGTTGTGCAATATATGTATATACACTAGCTAAGAATAAAAATTCATGTATTTGTAAGTAGACGCCACAGTTCATCTACAAATAAATGCTTTGGAGTACTGTAGGACCTCCCCCTCCCCCCCTCACAATACAGCTATGCCTCTGGAATTCATTTAATTCAATACTTTCTTCCTACTTTCTACAATCATATGCATATTTATTTGAGGGTAAGAACACTTGAACATAGTGGGCTACCCATCTTTTTAAGGATCATACCAAAATACTGACATCCCTTTGGCAGTTGAGATAATCATTCTCTCTCTAAAAGTCATCTCACCCTCAATGTAAATTGGGGACCTTGATTCTAGTTATGCCCAGGGAGAAAGAGGTTAGTTTTACTGTTCTTTCACCACAATTAATTTTATGTCATTAGTGTTGTTAATTACAATGTTAAACACAGGCTTGGAGTGTTTCTGTGGACAAAACTATTTCACCTACAGAGAACTACTTTCTTGCCACCCAAATACAGTCTAGAATTCTCACATACACACCAGTTGTTTCAGCAGGCATTTTGGGCTGCAAGGGAAAGGGTGTGTGTGAGAAAGTCATGCTCTAAGGGTGGACATCATTCTGTCCACAGAAATGCTCCAGCAGATTCAAGCCACTGTTTCTAAATATAAAAGAGATTTATTTAAGATGGTGAAACTAAAAAGGGGGCAAAACTATGGCAAATAGTATTAAAATGTACGGCCTTGAATTTATGAGCCATTAAGATACTATTTCAGGCTAGCAGGAGGCATCATTTAAATGGGTGGTGGGAGTAGAGTGACAAAAATAATAGCATTCAGTTTGCATGTTTCCCAAGCCTTTTGAGGAGGGGGTATGGAAATCAAGGTTTGTAATTAAATATAACATGCTGGGAGCCTATAATGGAGAATGCGAGAGAGTGTATAGGTGTGAGAATGAATAAATGAATGTGTTTGGAAATCCCGCCCTGCCCTACCATTCTCTTACTCCAGAATTCCCTGGAGAGTTTGAGCAGGCTGATTCTCAACTCCCCCTCTTTTTTAAAAAAATTGACTCTCAGCTCAGCTGGTGCCTTCCTCAGTTTTCATGAGACTGGTTTTTTGGGGGGAGATGAAGCCTGTTTCTTTTTCTTTTGGTTAATTTGCAAAGTCTGTTGCTTCTTTTTTTTTAAAAAAGGTATGACTTTTTAAAAAATCGAACTTCTAACCCATCCAAATGGAGAAAGATGGCCTCAATGAATAAATGTTTTACAATCATTTTACTGCATTACTATCTAATTATAAAAATGATCTTTATTAATTCATAATAAAGTCACCTTGACCAACTAAGACAGTGAATAGTTGGATTGTTTGTTCATGCCTTGCTGTCTTCAAAGATGGCAAACTGTAAATTAAACACACACACTCCAGATTGACTGCCATAAGGCATCTCTTTATTTTCACAAATGTAGCAGCACCACAGTGTGTGTGGCTCCTTTCTACATAATGAAGATGATGGCAGAGGCCTTTAACTATGTGGGAAGAGCCTGGGCTGCAGCTTCTCCACCCCCACCCCTCCCTAGGAAGTAGAGCTATATTAGCATGGAGGAACTCAGCACAAGTTTGTAAATCAGTAGCTGTTCCTGTGTATTTGGTACTCAAATATTTGCCTGGAGATAGCTCAAAGATCTTCTCTATAGAATGTAGTTTGAAAACGTGTGTGCTATTGCCAATGTTAGTTCAGTAAATGTTAATATCACACTAGCTTTCTCTTTAAGTACAGTAACATAGAACTTAGGAAACTGAAAGACTTTTTACTAAAGCCTTATGAAATAGCTTGGAAGTTCCTTTTAAAAAAACAAACCAATCAAAACAATGGACAAATTAACTGTGACAGAATGCAAGTACATCATTGGTTGCCAGGTAATGACTGTAAACTGCCTCACAGGACTGAGAAGCCAAGACGGTGAGTTCTGATACATAGGTTGTTGCAATTTGCTCATGCCTATACATGTCCAGATTTGTGAAAATCATTCTGAAAATTATTTTGAAAGGCAAATACAAACCTTTTCTACTTCAAAAAGCAACAAAACAAAATACGTGGAATTTGAATGATCCAAGCAGTAAGGGTAAAAACAGGGTTTCTCACCTGTAACTGTTGATCGTCGAGTCTCTTCTGTGCAGACACACATTGGGACTGCGCAGGCGCAGGCCAGCCGCGGAAAAGATTTTTCTAGCTCTAAGAGATGTGAGGGGGACGTTCGGATCCACCGCGCATGCGCGCCGGTGTTCCCGCCAATTTTGAATGCATATATATCCGAACGTCCCCGGCATTCCCTCAGTTCACCTGAGCCGCCGGAGAAACAATGGAAGAAACCAAGCACTCACAGCGGGGCAGGCGGGAGGGAATGTGTGTCTGCACAGAAGAGACTCGACGATCAACAGTTACAGGTGAGAAACCCTGTTTATCGTCTTCGTCCTTCTGTGCAGCCCCACATTGGGAGAGTAACTAGCATCTCACCAATGGGGGCGGGTGTGAGTGTCTACTTGAACAAGGACTGCAGGACAGCTGTGCCCACAGCCGAGTCACGTCGTGCATGCACATCCACAGAATAGTGCTTGATGAAAGTGTCTGCAGTGGACCATGTCGCAGCTTGGCAGACGTCCCGGAGCGGCACTCCTCGTAGGAAGGCAGCAGAAGCAGCTTGCGCTCGAGTGGAATGAGCGGTAACCAACAAGGGACACTGGACTCCAGCATGCTGATAGCAAAGTTTAATCGTAGACACAATCCAGCGAGAGATGGACTGGGCAGAAGCAGGTGAGCCCTTGCGAGGGCCAGAGTAACACACAAACAGGGCAGGAGACTTCCTGAAACATTTGGTGCGGTGCAAATAAAACAATAAAGCACGCTTTACATCCAATGTGTGTAGTGCTCGTTCCCCTGGGGATGAAGGTGTTGGAAAAAAGGAAGGGAGGAACACCTTTTGCTGTAGGTGAAACCTTGAGACTACCTTGGGCAGAAACTCCATGCTAGTGTGGAGCATGACAGTACCAGGGAAAAACTGCAGGAAGGGAGGGTCACACCGCAGGGCAGACAGCTCCCCAACACGCCTAGAGGACGTGATTGCCACCAGGAAAGCCACCTTCTGAGTGAGCAAAGGCAGGGGACAAGAAGATAGAGGCTCAAAGGGCTGGAGCATCAGCTGGGAGAGAACCAGGGAGAGACTCCATTGTGGAATGGGATGGGCCCTAGGAGGGAAGGTCTTGAACAGGCCCTTCAGGAACTGCTTGGAAAGCCAGTGAGTAAAAACTGACTTCCCATCAATCTGCTCATGGAAGGCAGAGATTGCAGCCATGTGGACCTTAATACTGGAAAACGCAAGGCCCTGGGAGCAGAGATCCAGGAGGTAGTCCAGGATGACAGGGAGCGGGCAACTAAAGGGAGAAACCCCCTTTGGGGCCAACCACCGGGAAAAACGTGACCACTTCCTCTGGTAGGACAACCTGGTGGACGGTTTCCGGGCATTCAAGATCACCCCAAGCACCCCAGAAGAGAGGTTCATTCCCGGTTGCCCAGAAGCCAGGCAGCCAGATTCAGTACAGCCACATCGTGATGCCACACCCCGTCCCTGGTTAAGAGGTCCGGGGCGTGAGGCAGGGGGAGGCATCGCCCCTGGGACAGGGAGAGCAAAAGGGGGAACCAATCCTGGCGAGGCCACCGAGGGGCAACGAGGATACAGCGGGTTCGGTAGGCCCTGACCCTGGAAAGAACCTTGTACAGGAGCGGAAAGGGCGGGAAGGCATAAAAGAGCCCTGGGGACCAAGGTATTTGGAAGGCATCCCCTAGGGAGTGGCGGCCAATGCCGGCCCGGGAGCAGAACAGCGGGGCCTGTTTGTTGCGGGCAGTGGCGAAGAGGTCGACCAACGGCGTGCCCCATGTGCGGAAAACCTGGTCGAGGTAAACCCTGTTTAGGGACCACTCGTGCTGAGGCAGAAACACCCTGCTCAGCGCATCCGCCGAGGTGTTGAGATCCCCGGCAATGTGCACGGCTCTGGGAAGGACGTTGTTGACCATGGCCCAATTCCATAGAGTTGTTGCCTCCTTGCAGAGCTTGAGCGAGACCGTCCCTCCCTGCTTGTTGAGGTAGTAGCAGGCCGTGGTATTGTCCGACAGGACCTGAACCCTCCTGTTCCGAATGGCATCTGCAAAAGAAGCGAGGGAGTAACGGATCGCCCTAAGCTCAAGAAGGTTGATATGCATGGATGCCTCAGATGGGGACCAGATGCCCTGAGCCGAAAGCTGTCCACAGCGCCCCCCCCCATCCCAAGTTGGAGGCATCGGTATAAACCGTGACCTCGGCTAGGAAGGGGCCGAAAGGACAACCTTCAGACAGGTTCCCAGGGACAGTCCACCAGGCCAGAGAGCGCAGCACCACCCTGGGGATGGAAAACCTCTGGTGCTGACCCATGGTGAGGGGGTTGTACCTCCGGACAAACCAGTTTTGCAGAGGCCTCATACGCAGGCGCGCAAAGAAAACCACCCCTGTGGTGGAGGCCATAAGGCCCAACAGAGTCTGAACCAAAAGGGCAGTCTGATACCGGCAATGCATAAAATGCCGGGCCAAAGCGGAAAGCCTGGCCAACCGGTCAGGGGGCAGGTAGGCTCTACCCAGCAGGGAATTGAAATGGACCCCAATAAACCTAATGGCCATGCCTGGGGTCAGGATAGACTTATCCCCATTAACCACCAAGCCCAGCCTAGCCAGCACGGACAAAGTGAGGGCAATATGGGCCTGGAGAGAGTCAGGCGAGGGTCCCACCAGGAGCCAGTCATCCAAGTACGGGTAGATAAAGCAACCCTGGGACCGCAGGTATGCCACTACGGTGGCCATGCACTTTGTGAAGACTCTGGGTGCAGAGGCTAGCCCGAAGGGCAACACTGTATATTCATACACAGAATTCCCATACACAAACCGCAGGTATTTCCTGTGGCCCTCAAATATAGAAATGTGGAAGTAGGCATCCTTCAGGTCTAGAATGGCCAGCCAGACGCCCACTTCCAGGAGTTCCATGACTCGCGCCAGGGTCAGCATGCGAAACTTCTCAGCCTTCAAATAACCATTGAGGCCTCGAAGGTCTAAGATGGGCCGGGAACCTCCACCCTTTTTATCCACAAGGAAGTATCTGGAGTAAAATCCCCATGGGGAAGTAGAGACATTGACCACCCGGACAGCACCTTTGGTAACCAACTCCATAACATTATTGTGTAACACAACATCACAACATGGAGAACAACGGGGAGGGAGAGAGAGAGGGGGTGCATCCGTAAACATTAACTTGTAACCATGGGCCACAATGGACAGGACCCAAGCGTCAGAAGTAACACGTTGCCAACAGGGCAAAAAAGGTCGAAGCCTGTCCAGAAACTGGGCAGCAGAGGAAGCACCCTCGGAGGCCAACGGGGGAGCGTTCAGGCGCAGTCAGAAGACCGAGGGCTTCTGCGCCGAGGTCGAAGGCTTGGGCGAAGAGGGCTGTTGCCTGCCCTTGGACCGGCCGGAGCGCCTGGAAGGGTGACGCTGCTGGGCAGAGTAGGATCGGTGACCGTAGGACTGGCCCGAGAAGAAGCGCCCTTGACGCTGCTGGTAAGGCTGGTAAGGGGTCTGGTAGGATCGGAACCGACCATAGCGATACCTCGGACCCGACGACTGGGCTGAGGGGGCGACCCCGAGGGACTTGGCCGTCTGCTGATTCTTCTTCATCAGGGAGAGGGACTCATCCGTCTTCTCCGAGAAGAGCTGGGGCCCCTCGAACGGGAAGTCCTCCACCTTCGCCTTCTTCTCTGGAGGCAGGGCCGTGGACCGGAGCCAGGCGTGCCGACGCAGGACCACCGAAGTTGCCATCGCTCGCGCTGCAGAGTCGGCGGCGTCCTTGCCAGCTGTCATTTGCTGTTTTGACAGCTTCACGGCCTCGGCTTGGAGGGCCTTAACCAGGTGGCGGCGATCCTCCGGGAGGTCGGAGAGGTAAGAAGACAGCCTCTTCCACAGGAATAGATTATAGGATCCCATTATGGCCTGGAAGTTGGCAATACGGAATCCCAGAGACGCGGATGAGTAGAGTTTCCTGCCCACGCCATCCAGCTTCCTGCCTTCCCGGTCCGCCGGGGCCGACGAGGAACCGGAACGGAACCGAGCCTGACCCTCCTCAGCCACGATCGACGAGGGTTTCGGGTGATTGAAGAGGTACGGGCAATCATCTTGCTTTAAACGGTAGTACCGTTCCACCTTCTTTGCCGTCGCGGACAGGGACGCCGGCGCCTGCCAGAGCGCGAGAGCGTTATCAACAAAATCCTCCACAGGGGGAAACGCCACCGACGCGGGGGACCCGGAATACAGCGCCTCCAGCAGCTTACTCTTGGGCTTGGAGGTCGTGGAGGAGACGTCTATCTCCAGCGCGGCGGCCATCCGCACCATTTGTTCGGAGAATAGCCTGTAATCGTCATTCGGGGACGATGAGCGGGGCCCACCCACGGTGTCATCCGGGGAAGGATCCGAGGCCGCGTCTGAAGAGCACTCCGACGGTGACGCCAGACCTTCATCATCCTCGGAATCCGAAAACTCCGGCGAGGTTTGCGTCGGAACCGAAGACCGGTGAGCGGTCGGGGCCGACGGATAAGTTGCAGGAACCGGCGGTCGCAGAGGTAAGCCCGGAGGTGGAGGAGCGGGTGCTGGGAGCCCGACTGGCTGAGCCGGAACGGAGACCATCGGAACCGACGGATGTTGCAGGAAGGGCAGCGACTGCTGGAACCACGCCACAAAATCCTGCCAGGAGGTCATGTTCCCAACCCCCGCGACCGGCTGGCAAGGGGGCAGAGGAGCAGGCACCGGGGCAGGCCAGCGAAGAGGCATCGGAACCGACGAGGTAGACGGCAGTGGAACGGAGGCCTCTGAAGGCGCCGGGGCGGACGGCAGGGAGCGCTCAAAAGACAAATTCCTCGGGAACCGACGGAGGAGGCGTGCAAGGAGGCGACGGGGTGTGGAGACTCACCACATCGTCGGGTATCAGGACTGGTTCGGCCGGAGAACCAGGCAGCACAGTCGGAGCTGGGGACAATGCACGGTCCTTGGCCCTCGACTTCGCCTTGGCCTTCTTGGACGGGGGCTCCGAAACAGCCTCCCGAACCGAAGGCTTGGAGGAGGACTTCGGCTTGGGCGCGGAACGCTTCTTGGCCTTCCGGCTCGAAGGACGATCCCCGGAACCGGAATCAGGACGGGCCTCCGGAACGGGTTGCCCCGTCGGTTCCGAGGGGAGCGGCTCTGGCGACTTACGAGACGGCGCCGGTGACGGAGCGGCGGAGCGCGGCCTATCTCCCGAAGAGCCTGACGGCTTGGGGGGGAGAAGGTTGGCATCCCACAAGAAGGCACGGAGCCTGGCCTTCCGATCACTCCTTGCCTTCGGAGTGAAGGACATACAAATGGAGCAGCGCTCGACAACATGCCCCTCGCCCAGGCAGATGAGGCAGAGCTCATGGCCGTCCGAATGGGTCATCTTAGTGCCGCATTTATGACACTTTTTAAACAAAGATGTCTGCGACATAATGAACGGTATCTCCCGACAGATGACAAGGGGAAAATACCGACCAGCAGAAGAAACGATCCAAAACTCCGAAGAGACGCTTGAAACGAACGCTAGACAATAAGAACCTTTTCGACGGCGGCGAAAAAGGAACTGAGGGAATGCCGGGGACGTTCGGATATATATGCATTCAAAATTGGCGGGAACACCGGCGCGCATGCGCGGTGGATCCGAACGTCCCCCTCACATCTCTTAGAGCTAGAAAAATCTTTTCCGCGGCTGGCCTGCGCCTGCGCAGTCCCAATGTGGGGCTGCACAGAAGGACGAAGACGATCTGACAGGAATACTAATCAACTGAACTTGGTGCGGTTTGTGAAAAAACAAGGAGATGTTTGTTCAGCAGTTCATTTCAAATTTTCTGATTTAAATTCAATATATGACAGTGAAAAAGGAGATTAATGGCCGCAGTGACCTGTATTCCATGTAGTCATCATAAAAAATTTTCTAAATAAAATCAGTAGTACAAATTATTATAATGTAAACACATTCCAGAATGTACACTTGTCGCTTTAAGAAAAGTTTAAAGAATTTTGGAACTTCTTAAAGACTAGAAAATTTATAGTGGTATAATGATTAAGAAAAGGAAGCACTCACAAGCAAGAGCTAAAAGGGAATTGTACCTAGAATATATGAATGTCTGAGCAGTTTTGTTCAGTAAAGTTACATTCGTTCTTTAAAATAATTACACTCTAAAGCTCAGTTTCAGGTGGGTAGCTGTGTTGGTCTGCAGTCGAAGACTGGACCTGGATTTCAAGCCCAGTTACATCCTTCTAAGTCCACTGAAGTCATTTAGCTTAGAAGACTGCAACTCTGCTTAAGAAGGCACTGTAAACCAACTAAAAGTGTCTGAGCAGACCTTTGCAAGCAGCAGTGTAATGTATGTTGGGCCATAGACAACTGACACTTCTTCCAGGGCGAAAATGGCTGATGGCAAAAACAAGTAACAGCTTGAAGTGAGAGTTCAATGGGGTTGATGGAGCGTCGAGTGTATTTCGATGGGAATGGAAGGAGTTGCATGGATGGCAATGAGAGTCTTGCCTCTGGAGCTAAGAAAGAGAACAAAATAGTGGCAGCACGGCACAGGTGTATTGCTAAGGAGAATGAACTGGATAGTGAAAATGGAGAGATTTGGCTTATTCTATGACCGTGCTCCTTATTTGTAATTGGTTATTAAAGGTTTTCTGCAGGATTCAAATGATATTTAAAGGGAAGTCATTTCAAAGGGATATTTCCAAGCAAGACAAGTATGCTGTAGGGCAGCTGCCTCAACAGTACAGTAGCATAGTGAATACAATGCTGGACTAAGATCTGGGATGCCAGAGTTTAAATCTCCATTCTGCCACAGAAGCTCACTGACTTTGGGCCAGTGCTAAGCCTTCTTCATGGAGTTAGGTTGTGAGAAAATGGATAAAGGGAGAAGGGTGTTGGAAGCTGCTTTGGGTCCCCATTGTGGAGAAAAGTGCAGTATTATAATAATAAATAATTAATATAAATAAAACTATTTGCAAATTGTAATATATCATAATATGCTACTGATGAGGCAATATTCTCAAAATCATAGACTGGTTCTTTCTTTTAAAGGGAAACAATTCTGATTTTTAATGTGATTTTATTATGTTTATATCATATGTGATGTTATCCACTCTGAGCCCGCTTGGGGGAGAGTGGACTATGAATTTAATAAATAAATAAATAAAATAAGAGAAAGCACTAAGCTAGCAAGGGGACATGGTGGTATCGTGGGTGGTAACATTACAGCATTCCCTTGCAGCTCATGAAGAGCCAGCATTCCTACCTGATAGCCTGGTGGATGTATGTGCACTGATGCTGGTACATTACATGATTAGGATGAGCATGCATGGGGGATTCATGCTCATCCTAGTCATGTATCAGAATCTTAGTGCTCACATACATCCACCATGGAGAGCCAATGGTAACAATATTCCAAAGTAATCGCTAATTTAAGTAAGCATCATAGTGGCTTTTAAATCAAATTAATTGTCTACATTTTTAAAAACAATTCATCCTTACTTTTCCCTTTATTGTGGTTTAGGAAACTCTGGAGTGTGTCTTCTTAGAGAAGAGCAAAATTTAATTTACACAGCCTCTCAAACTGAAATTTAATATTTTATAAATTCTATTCATTGTTTGGAAGTTTCACTGTTGAAAAGATGGAAATACCTACTTTCTACAAGAGCAAAAATCCCTTTCCTTTTGAGTCTAGCCTGAAAGCCAGAACTGATAACAAGCAGGTACCCGCAGTGTACCAGAAAGGAACATACCACTCCACGAGGCACTATGCACAATACAAGAAGGTTTGCTTCAAGACTATAGCCAAGGACTTAAATTTTTCAAAAGAGGTGGTAAAGCACAGAGAGCCAGCAACTCTGTCTTATAAGGAATATGATCGGAAGCATGTATATGATTATTCCAACATCGTTCACAAAGAAATTACTACTAAGAAGCCAAGGTGGCCAAGCAAGCTTAAACCTTTGAAGGAACTACCTCCATTGATTCAAACAGACATTGCTCCTTCCAAGCAAACCACTGACAATGTTCCTTTCTGCTTGGAAGAGTGTGTCTGGAAAGCCAAGCTGGAAAGCACCCTTGCAGAACCATCTCTGCTCGTACCCATCTCTCCTCCTTCTCCTCTTCCTTGTGATTCTCCTTCACAGATATTCTTGACGGAACCTCATGACATGTTAGGAACCCTGATGACCAAAGGATGGCAAAAAAGAACACCCCAGGGCATCACATTCCATGAGCCAGAGGACAAGGACAAGGGATGGGAAGAAAGTCTGTTGAGAAAGCTGAACAAGGCTACGGCTCAGTGGATTGTGAACAGCCAGTCTTCCCGGGGAGGCTGGGTTCAGGGTAAGCTAAAGGGTTTCAAGAAGCAAAAATATGACTGGGAGAGCATAAGATACGTGCTTCCTTCTGGCAGTGATGTAGAGTTACTGGATGAAATCATGGCAGAGGAAGATGGCGTGGGTGTTCGAAGTTTTGAAGAAAAGATACCAGAGACACTTCTCCCTGTCTATTATAGGTAAGGAACAAGACTGGTTGATTGGAATGGAGGGTGCATTATGCTCTAACACTCCATGCATTTCTTGGAAGCAAATTTGCTGGGATTTAAATCCATGCAACTGCGCTTGGGATCATTGACACTAAGATCAGCACCATTCCATTCACGTTTTAGTTTAGATCTGCTATTCTTCCACCCCCTTTCAGTTTAGAGATGGACCAAGCATGACTTTTTGTGACACTATAGAGTAAAGTCATGTCAGTGTTGCCCTCTGAAGCTTTCCTTTTATGTTGCTGACAGTGATATGATGCTTGCTTCTCCACTACAGGTGCTGGCAGAGGGCTTGATATTATTGTTGCGTACCAGACACAACACAGCTTGGTCAACAGCTCCATTCAGGAGCCACACAGAATTGGGCAATGGTCAAGAATTCTATGTACTTTCATTATATCACTATTTTCAAGGGGAATCAGATTGTATATGACCATAGTTAGCCTGGGTATTGTCATAAAAGGAAGATCTGAGCTGGAAATAAAGGACACTGGCAGCACTAGAAAATCATATTTGGGGTTGTTATAAGGAAATGCAGTATACCTTGATTCATGTTAGAGACACTTATACAGAGCGTATTCAGTCTTTTAACTCTGTATCTCTCAGCTGAGAGGGTTTATCTCTGCCCTCAATGGTGCTGTCATGCACACTTACCCAGTTATAACAAAGCACACATTATCAGTGTAAATGGACCTCTCAGGATATCCCAAAAGTGTTCTGCCTTGCTTTTTCTGTGCAAATGGTTATCTTCATCCTGCCCATTTGACTCCATAAAGTGAAGCCATCTCCTCTCAGCCTGAAATCGATGGTGTTTGTTGCTTCATTACCAGGAAACTGGAAACAGGGTTGCCTATTTGGGCGCCAGTGTCTCTTGTGTATCCTGCATTTCCTCATCACAACAGGGGAAACAAGGCAAGGACTGACAAAGTCATCCAGTAGCAAATTCTCTCTTGCATGGAACAGAGAAATTGTGTTGGATAAGGGGAACAGAAATGTTTCAAGGGTGCATTTACATAGCCTTTCTACTGATAATTTTCTTTAGAGAAATGAGTGATATCAAACAATCCCATGTTTTTTCGACAGATGGTGCTGATAGTAATACACTAAAATTTTAAAATGTGTTTACATGGCAATAAATTGTCACTGATTTACTCCCAGGTAAATGTGCATAGGATTATAGGCTAACAGTGCAATCCTAATTACACAATTCTACTCCCATTGACTTCATTGTACTCTGCTTGACAACTTGTGCATATGTTCTCATTGTTTCTGCATAGCGGGGCACTTTAAGATTATGTCAAATTCTGACCTTAGTATTCTTACTAGAATTAACATAATGCAATTTTAATAAGCTTATAACTGATTATAATAGAAAGTTCTCCTACTAAATCTCAAAAAGTATTACACAGTTGGAAAGAATAATAACCAAATGGGACAGTCTTTATGTTGATGCTATTATTTGCAGAACATGATTCACTTATTTTATTTACAACTTCAAGGAAAGCATTAAAGTATTATTGGCAAACCATTCAAAGGTAACTCAAGAATAGGTAAGTTCAATGAGTGAACTCATTCAGATCTGATTTAGAAACCTTGCGTAGAAAAGGAATGTAAGGACATGAGTTATATGAATGGAGAAGGTGCTGATTCAAATATCAGCCTACCCATGAATTTGCTTAGTGTAAGCTACTGTCTCTCAGTTCCACACCTGTAACATGGGCCTGTCTTACAAGGTTAGTGTTAGGATTGCTGAGATAACATACAAAAACTATTCTGAACATGAAAGGAATGCACAATTTCTGTTTAAACCAAACATTTTATTTATTTATTTCAGATTTCTATTCTGCCCTCCCTGCAAGCGGGCTCAGGGCGGATAACAACATATTAAAAATACAATTAAAAATTCATGTACATTAAAAACAACACATTTAAAACAGGATGGTGGACAGCCTTCACAGGGTGGGTTAAGATTTATACACCCCTTTTTCCAGGCCGGCGGAGGCCCAACCTCAGCCATATGCCTGGCGGAACAACTCTGTCTTGCAGGCCCGGCAGAAGGATAGTAGGTCCTGCTGGGCCCTAATTTCAGCAGACAGAGCATTCAACCAGATGGGAGCCAGGACCAAAAAGGACCTGGCTCTAGTCAGGGCTAGGCGGGCCTCCTTGGCCTCCTTGTGCTTGTTGTTCACCAAACCAAACATTGGTCATTAGTCATGTATGGACTTTGTTGGACTTGACAACACCTCCATCCCCATTGTTTTGCAATCTGCTATAGGCAGCAAAAACACTCGTTATTAATTCCATGGTATTAGCAATATCAGAACACAAGAGTAGCCATTCTGGATCAGACCAACAGTCCATTTTGCTCAGCATCCTGTTTCCACAGTGGCAGTTGGATGCTGCAAGGAAGTACAAGCTGCACCCAATCAGAAAATAATAATAATAACATTTGATTTATATACTGCCCTTCAGGACAACTTAATACCCACTCAGAGCAATTTACAAAAGTGTGTTATTTATTATTATCCTCACGAAAATCAACCTGTGAGCTGAGTGAGGCTGAGAGAGCTCTAAGAAGCTGTGACTGAACCAAGGTCACCCAGCTGGCTTAAAGCATTTTCCAGATTAGAGTCCTACCGCTCTAACCACTACACAAAAAAGTCACAACCTTCCTATTTAAGGTCTATTCTTTAGACAGATTAGACTCTAGACTCACTGGAAAGCTCTTACATTTATTCACAAACCTCTCAAAAACCACTGCCCTCTATCCTCGCTCCATCACTAGACTCAGTCTAGGGTCTACCTCCACAACTCAGGCAGTTATCAGAATTTATTATTTCAAGAGGGGGTAGTCCTACCTGGTGGGCTGCCATTTATAACTGTGCTTAGTTTGGTGAACCAGAAATTGGCAAACAGCCCTGCTCAAAGAATTGACCTGTGGGCTGCCAAGGCATCTAGGCACCAGTGCCTGCCTGAGTTTTCACCTGGCAAAGCACTGCGCTCTCAGTTTGCCCAGCCCTCCAAGAGTTTTTTTCTCCTTTTTTTGGTACCACTGCCATCAACTGGCTGTTTTAGGAATTACCCAAGATATCCAGTACTGCTTTCCTTCCTGCATTGATGTTCTAAGGCTCCACTTAGTGCCTGAGCCTCCCACTATCCAGTGACTGGTTAGCCTGGGGATCATTACCACACTTGCACACTCCTGGGGAATTAGTGATTTACCAACTAATTGCCTCCCTTCCCCTGGCCCCTGTTTTGAATAGAGTGTTTGAATGATGGATGTCTATGAGGTAAAGAGAAAAATTACCAGCATTCAAAACAGTAATCAATTAACGTGAAATGTCCACACATGTATTCTCAGCACAGCAATGAATAGAGCATGGAATACAAAAGAAAGGTGTAAAAACACAGTTTCTCTGTCTCTCATTCTTTACATGGCCTAGTTGGTCGTGGTCTCAGGCAGGCTTTTAAGCTTGTAAGTTACAGTGTTCTAAAAATGTCCCATTATCTTTGTGTCTTTGTTCAGGCAACCAGCCCTTTGTCTGCTCCAACTGATAGTCTGCTATGGCGGCCATCAGCTGGAGCTGAAGTGTGAGAGCTCGTTCACCCAGATGGCATCAGCCAAAATTACCCCTCTCCCTCCATGCCAGGTTAATTTATTATCTTTGTTTGTCCACTCCCCCCACCTTATGGGTCAAAGAATCCTTTCCTGAAATCTCCAGGAAAATACATTCTAGGCTCTCTTCACCCCCAAAGATAGAGTTGCCAGGTCCCCTTACCCTCCTAGCAGCAGCGGTGGGGGGGGGGGACACAGTACTAACCGGGAAGATGTTTTCACATGCGTTCCCAGCAGGTGCAATTACATCATTTCCAGAAGTGACATCATTGTGCCTGGCGGCGAGTATGCTACTGTGCTTCACAGAAGCCAATCTGGTTTTTTGCCTCCCAGGCCTGTTCCCCGGGCCTCCTCCCCTGCCAGTAAGATGAGTGGCAGTGGAGGGCAGAGGCTAAGAGCAAGAGATCTCCTGCCCCCACTGGCAGCCCTACCCCAAGGTGTCAGCTTCTAATTGGAAGTCTGAGATGACCATTTCATTGTCTCTGGCCAGGAAGGCCATTAGCATTTCTAAAGCTTGGATGGTTGGTACTTGGGTACTTAAGTGACTCTTGAGAGCAATTAACTTCCCCCATGCTGTCTTTCCTCTGTTAGGAGAGAGAAAAGCTTTTAAAACTAAACGTGAAGGTCCTGTACAGCCCTCACCTTCAAATTTAAATGCATTTCTCTACGTCCCGCACTGTAAACCATTTCTAAACTGAAAGCACATCTCATCTCATAGGATACCATCTTTCCACTCAAGAGCACTGTGCAGAGATGATCCATCTGGAGACAACAAGACAATGGTAGGAATATCACAACAGAGACCCAAACTGGTGACTCCTATTAAGCATTGGAAACGGCTAAGCTCCCAGGTTGGGAAATATTCATACACCACTGAGAATGTTTTTGAACAAGAGCTCTATTTTGGTAGGTATATCTGGAATTTCCATAAATCGTTTTGCATAAACTTACATAGGGATGGGTGATCCAAATCTTATTTTGGTAGCTCAAAGATTAGCTAGCCCAAAGCTCAACCATGATGAATCAAATCTTGTGTGTTGAAAAAGATGGCAAGCATTATAACTTTTTTATTTATTTAAGGATTTTTAATGGATGCCTTTCTCCCAGTGAGATGCAATTACAAGAATTGCAGGTGTTCATACAGTCACAGCTTAATATGTTTCTATAGATGTTGGACCGCCTGTGCATATGCTGTTATTTTTTCTGCATACCTATAAACATGTCTATAAACATTCGGAGAAATTGTTAGTTGGCTGTCATTTTGTATATGTTTATATGCCATTTGGGGCATCAAGCACTAAATTAATTACACTATCTATTTTTCCTCTTTGCATATTTAGGGTCAGCTAATATTGTGCATCAAGATACAAAGGGGGGTTACATTGTTATGGATAATCGTGACGAATACTGTAAACACCTCCAACCGCAGTATCCAAGACCTCCAGAGCTTTGGAGTTTCAGGCCACCCAAAAAAACAAGTAAGAGAAGAAAAACTAAACAAGGCAGAGCAGAGTTTTTCAATTAGTAATACTATTTTAAACACTTTAATCCTGAACAAATTTATTTGGAACTAAGTAACATGATTTACTTCTGAGTATGTTTGTATGATGAGAGTGCAAACATTGTTAGCTAATAGGTGTTCAAGGACATGAACATTCTAATTTCCATTCTGACTTTCCAATGGAAATGGAGAACATCTTGCAAACTGGTATGTAGATAAAAGTTTAATTTGAAATCCTACCAAAAATAGCATCAAAGACGGTAGAGTGGATCTAAGTTCTACTGGAAAATAATTTATTTATTACAAGTGGTCCCTTATATGCAGAACACTTAAATGCCAGCTGAAAACAACTGTAGCATATTTCTTGCTTTTAAAACTTTGACCAACTGAACCAGGAATTGTGTAGAAAATGTAGCATATGGTCATGTAATACAGAATGGTAATCATATATTGAAAAATACGCTACAGCAGATAGGATCACAGCTCCCTAAGGTAGCAAAAATGAACATGTTCATTGTCAAATAACATGCAACTATAGCCATAGGTTTCCAAATTACAACCCTGGGCCAGTGTACCTTCTACAGTGGGTATGTGTGGGTATGTATTTTTTCAGTGTATGCTGTTGAGAATTACTGAAATAAATATATGCATTGAAACTGATCACAGCCTTCCAGTTTCCTGTCAAATGGTCATATGAACATAGGAAGCTGCATTATGCTGTTAGATAATTAGTCCAGCTCTGTTTAATCTACTTTGACTGGTAGCAACCATTCAGGGTCCAAGTAGATAAAAAAATCTCCTCCTTAGCATCTAGAATTCAAGAACTTTTCATCAGATGCTAGGGACTGAACCTGAGACCTTCTGTATGAAAATCATGTGTTGGATCACTGAGCCACAGCCCCTTCACAGCTTTTAAACTAACTTCTGGGGGAAAGTCAACAAGAGCTGGAGATCCTCTGGTTTGGGACAACTCATCCCAAATGGATGATGTAATAAAGTATTGGGAAAATATTGATGAGAGAGAGCTAGGCCATGAGGATGAGAATAGAGCAGTAAAAGAGGGCCATGTGAGGGAACTAGAGGGCTGAGGGAAGTGTGTATCCCTAGAGAGGAAGCAAGGTACAGATGCCTGTATGGCAATTCTAGAAGTCTCTGAGCCAGGATCAGGGAGCTAGAGGGCTTGGTGCTAAATGACAATGTAGATGTAGGATACATTTCAGAAATGGGGGAAATCAATGGGACACTGGTGTCCCCGGATATAAACTGTTTAGACAGGAATTTGAGGGATGTGTTGGGAGTGGCTTTGCTCTATATATCAAAAGAAAAAAATACAGTCACATAAGCTAACAAACATTAGGGGAAGAAACTCTCTCATGAAATCACTACGAGTAGAGAAACTGAGCCCTAAGGGTTACTTAAAAGTGGGGTGTCCTATCATCTCCCTGACGAAAATCAGGAGGCAGACCTCAAGGTGGAGATGGAAATAAGAGTGGTGACTCAAGGGGAGAATGTTGTATTACTGGGTGACTACAACTGTCCTATATAACAAATATATATTTGAGTCATACCATAGAAACAAGCTTTCTTAATATCATAAATGTGCACTGGAGCAGTTGGTCACTAACAGTGAAATTCTAAGCAGAGTTACTCCAGTCTAAGCCTATTGATTTCAATGAGCTTAGACTGGAGTAATTCTGTTTAGGATTTCACTGAGAATCAACTAGAGGTGTAGCAACTCTGGAATTGTTGTTCAGCTGGCTCAAAACCAAGTGTGAGATGTAAATATTGCACTGATTTGGAACAGTAATAACAATACTGTTAAGCTCTGCATTTAGCAGAAATTTTCCCGAGTGCAAAATAATAACTTTTGACTTCAAAAGGGGGAACTTTGCTAAAATGAGGATGCAAGTTAGAAGTTAAAAACAGAGAATTAAGGAAGACAAATCCTTCCAGAATGCCTAGAAAGTATTTAAAACTCCACTGATTGAGGCTTAGATAGAATGCATCCCTCAAATCAGGAAAGATACCAACAAGGCTAAAAGGATGCATGCATGCATGATTAACCGCTCAAGTCAAGGAAGCCATAAAGGGCAAAAAGTCTTCTTTTTAAAAGAGGAAGATTTACCAGATGGGGTTGAACAGAAAGGAGCACAAATTTTGGGGGAAAAAAGAATATGTAAATTGGCAATAAGGCAAGTGAAAAAAGAGAATGTGAGGAGTGGATGGCCAAATACATTGAGATAAACAATAAGCATTTCTTTGAAGGTATCAGGAGAAGAAAACTGACTGGGAAGATAGGCCTTTGGATGACAAAGGAATCAAAGAATTGCTTAAGGAAGATGGCAGAGAAATTGAATGAATTCTGTGCATCTCTTTTCACTGTGGAAAATGTAGGGCACATGCCCATTGTTTTTGAGAAAGGTATCTGAAGAACAGTCAAATTGTGGTAACAGATAAAATTCTAGGACTATTTGGAAAACTGAAAACCAGTAACTCTGCAAGTACAGATGGAATACTCTCAAGGGTTCTTAAAGAACTCTAATATGAAATTGTAGATCTGCTATTAAGTATGAGTAACTTGTCACTAAAATTGGCCTATATGCTAAATGACTGGAAAATAACAAATATCACCCCAGTTTTTAAAAAGGGGTCAAGAAAGGATCCAGGAAATTACAGGCTTGTTAAACTAACATCTGTTCCAGGTAAATTAGTAGAAACTGTTATTAAAGAGAAAATTGTTAAGCATATTAAGGAACAAAGTTTGTTGAGAGGAAATCAACAGGGCTTCAGCAAAGGGAAGTCCTCCTTCATGAACTTCTTGGAGTTCTTTGAACAAGTTAACAAGGACGTGTATAAGGGTGATCCAGTAGACATCATATACTTGGACTTCCAAAAGGCTTTTGACAAGGTTCCTCATCAAAGACTCCAGTCCTGAGTAAGCTTATTCATGGGATGATATGTCCTCAAAACTGGTTAAATGGCAGGAAGCAGAGAGTAGGAATAAATGAACCTTTCTTGCAATGGAGGTAAATGAGCAACGGGGCCCCACAAGGAACAGCATTTGGATCAGTACTATTTAATTTGCTCATAAATGATTTGGAATTGGGACTAAGTGGTGTAGTAGCCAAGTTAACAAATGATACTAAATTATTCAAAATGGTGAAAGCGAAGGTGGATTGTGAAGCGCTGCAGGAGGGCTGCCATGTGGCAAAAGAAGTTCAATGTGGCTAAGTGTAAGGTAATACATATTGGAACAAAAAATACTAATTTAAAATATACTCAAATGGAATCTGAATTGGCTGACACTGAGATAGAAACAGATCTTGGGGTTGTTGTGGAAAGCTCAATGACAATGTCGACCCAGAGGTGAAAGGGGCAAACTCTGTGCTAGGGGCTATTTGGAAAGTGATTCAAATGCCCCTGTATAAAGCTGTGGTGTGGCCTCATTTGGAATACTGTGTGTAGTTCTGGTTATTGTAAAAAGTACATTGTAGAACTGGGAAAAGTACAAGGGAGGGCAACCAAGATCATTAGGGGACTGGAGCACTTTTCCTATAAGGAAAGGTTGGTCTGAGAGCCAAAACACACATTAAGAAATACCTAGGTTCAGCACGTGTTCTCTTACCTCAAGGTTTGCCGGGATCTGTAGGCGTCCTGGAAGTTTAAAGTTTAGCATTTACAGAGCAGCAGAAAGGGGAAGGGAAATACAGGCGCCTGTATTTCCCTCCCTGCTGCTCTGTAAATGCTAAACTTGTTCTCTTACCTCAAAGTTTGCTTGGATCTGTAGGCATCCTGGAAGCTTAAAGTTTAGCATTTACAGAGCAGCAGGAAGGGGAAGGGAAATACAGGTGCCTGTATTTCCCTCCCTGCTGCTCTGTAAATACTAAACTTTAAGCTTCCAGGACGCCTACAGATCCTGGCAAACCTTGAGGTAAGAGAACACGTGCTGAACCTAGGTATTTCTTAACGTGTGTTTTGGCTCTGAGATTTTTTCAGTCTAGAAAAAAGGTGGTTATGGGGAGATATGATAAGAGCTTTATAAAATTATGCATGGTGGAGAAAGTGGATAGAGGGAGCTTTTTCTCCCTCTTCTATAATACTAGATCACGAGGGCAGCAATGAAGTTGTTTGGAAACAGGTTCAGAACAGATAAAATGAAATACATCTTTACTGAACGAGTGATTAAACTATGGTTTCCAGGCTCAGACAGTCAAGCTGCAGGAAACCAGGGGAGGAGACAGGGACAAGGGAGGAGGGGCAGTCATCAACAATGGTTTGATGTCACTTCTGGGGAAAATCCAGAAGTGATATCACACCTCTCTAGGAATTGCCAGAAACTCTGTGTTTTTTTTCAGAAACAACATCAATTTTCTCTAGAAATCACTGAAAATATGGTTTTAGAGTTTTGGGTCAGTCCTACTTTGGTGTTTTTCTTCAAGTCATGTCACGTCATTGGCCTGAAGGCCTTTAAAAAAATTATTCACACACTACTGCTCAAAGTACCAGCAGGAAACAAAAAGTGGAAGCAGGGGATTTCCCACCCCCAACACAGAATGGCAACCCTAAATTAAACTGTGGATTTCTCTACCAGGCGAGATTGTGATGGTCTCAAGCACAGATAACCTTAAAAAGGAATTAGACAGATTGATGGAGGAGAGGTCTATCAATGGCTACTAGCCATAGTGACTGAAGTGAACCTCCAGCAAAATTCCAGTGCTGGGAGGCAGCAGCAAGGAGGGGCTCGGCCTCTACGCTTTGTTTGCCCTCCAGGACAGCTGGTTGGCTGCTGTGTGAAACAGAATGTTGGACTAGATAGACCACTTGACTGATGCAGCAGGCTCTTCTTACGTTCTTGCATTCTGTACTTCAGTTCCAGAGGGAGTCCTACCCAATCATTTCTAGGCCTGGCATCCCCCTGCCCAGGAACCCTTGGCTCTGTCTTACCTGGCCAATTGGAGGAGGGGGAGTGTGAGCACACATTCTCTTGCTCCCCTGTTACACTGGCTGCTAATTTTCTGTCACAACGGAGGATCTGTGGGTCACGCTGAATTCCAGTTCAGTAAAAATGTGTCCATTTGGAGGCAATTTTTACTTAACTGGGCTTCAGAGCACCCTGTGACTCCTCTGTTATGCTGGAAAATGATGTCATTTTCTGGTGTGATGAGGTGCACAAAAGTGTAAGTGGCCTGCTGCCTCCCCTTCTCCCAGCTCCCTGCACCCCCACTTTGGCCCTATATCGATCTGGTGTGCTTTGTAATTGATTCATGCTGTTTTATTTAGCCATTCACATTAGTTCTATGCTGTCACTCCATATTGCTTGCTCCAGGCGGCTTATAAAGTAAAATATAATTTTAAAAATCGTACATATTAATTTTAAATGCATACATGTTTATTTTAAAAGGTTCTTTTAAAAAGCTGCTGTAGCACAGTGGTTAGGCTATGAATCAGCATTCTGCTACTGGTTCGAATCCCACTACTGCCATGAGCTCAGTAGGTGGCCTTGGGTAAGCCACTCCTCTCAGCCCCAACTTGTTCACCACTTTGGGTGAGGCATTAGTTTGTCTAAAAGAGTGGTATATAAGTACAGTTATTTTATTTTCAAAGCTTCTCCTCCATCAGTTATAAATGGACTTTTGAAAAAATTAGCAATCCCAACCACATTACTTCGAAGATTTGTGATCCATAATTGACTGAGTATCCAAACACACTGTGCGCCTGCATGTAATCTTATTTTACTGTTTCCTCTATGTAAATAGCATTTCAAGCTGATGGACTCTAAGGTCATTTTGATAATTGAAGCTCTCATTATTAAGAAAGGGCTAAGGAGAAATTATTCTTTAGGTGTTGATTTCTACATTTTTTCATGTGTGATGGATTGCTACTGATCTGTTTCCTTAAACTTGTTGGGTCAGCTTATAGGGTGCAGAAGGGAGCTATCCGCTGGACTGCATTGCCCACCATAATTGAGAACTTTGCCCAGCTAGGCCAAGCAGAATCCATTACAGTCTCTGGGAGAAAAAGAGAATCACGTAGAAAGTATGAAAGAAAATTGTCTCAAGATTCATTTATCCGTCGGACTATGCTGGAAAAGTGGAAGGCAGACTGGAAGTTGGGTGAGTACTCTAGTTCCAGATTTCATGGACCATTGTTGTGGTTCATTCAAATCAAAAGCAGTTTTGCAATTTATTTCCATGTTTGTTGTCAACTTGTTTTTGGTGGCTCAGTCCCAGGAAACCTACCAGACCCTTGTCATAAATAAATTTCCATTCCAGTTTTCTCTTTGTGGTCTTTTATTATTCAATGCTCAGATCCTCGGTGGCGGTCAGCAACTATAGAAGGATTAATGAGAGACCTCACAGATGTGCACGTTCAGAATCGGATCAATGCTATAATTACCTGTGCATCTGCTGTGCTTGAACGGCCCCAGAAAGCCAAACCAGGAAGTAAGGAGTCAGGTATAAGATACTGCTACAGAAAACTATTGTTGTTTCAGGAATGTTTCTCTGCCACAGCAGGCAATCAGGCTGGCACAAATTAAACTGAGATGTAAATGATCAAAGATTCTGGTTTATAGGTTGAATGGGGTAGAATTTTAATTTAGCAGATTATATTGGATAGGGGAACTAGGGAACTATTTAACCCTCAAAATACCAGATGCTATTGCTACATCAGCTAGGGGATGGACCAGCATATGTCTGACTTGTGTACTGATTAGCAACGTCACCTTTCCAGGCTTTCTGGGGTGTATCCTACTATCTGCAGAATTTGAGAAGCAAGACTCTGCCACTTCCCTCTCCCTCTGCTTTCCACTGAGCCCCCTGAAATTTTGTTCTTGGAAGTCAGCAGACCCTCAAGAAATCATTAGGAAGGTAAAGTGGAGGTCTGCAGTGGAGGAGGCAAATCTGCAGATATTGCTGCCCCTTCTTCCCAAGACTTAAATGCAACAAAAGTCTTTGGAACTGTGCAGTTGACATTGCTGCTATCTTTTTTTGTTTGTGAGATGGCATAGAAATACATTCAATACATAAAATAATACTAAATCTCTTTCAGCAAGGAATGCCAGAAGATTAATCTGGGATCCCATATATATAAAATATATATTTTATTGCTGAGCTGCAGCCCCTCCCAGTTGACAGATTATAAGAACACTCCATTTCAGCTAGGCATATGGAAGCTAAGAAAGATATTGCATGCCTTTTTCATGCAATTACTTAATTTTGTTGGTTTTGTAAATCATACCTCACTCATGGTATGGTAGTCTGCACATGAAATATACCAACTTTTGTAATGTTTTAAGACTAACAGTGCAATCTTAAACAGAGATACTCCAGTCTAAGCCCATTACATTCAGTGGGCTTAGACTGGAACAACTTTGTTTAGGATTGCACTGTGACACATACAGCTGGTAATATGGAAACTGAAGCCCTCTTTCAGAATCTGATTCAAGTATTCTTTGTTCTTTTCCTGCATTTCCATTTTGCCTTTCCCCCACTGTAAACAGCTCAGAACAAAGTAATATATTTGATGTTCTGGTTTTCTCAGTTATAGGAACAGAAGCAAAGATGTCAGAAATTCCAGATATTCCAGTCGAAATACAGTCTTTGCTTAAAACTACTCTGTTTGATGAGGATGCTCATGTGAGAATGGCAGCTGCAATATGCCACTATACCATAGGGGAGAGATCCCAGCAAGCACAAATCGTTGTGAAGAATGCTTTGATACATGGTCAGTAATAACTCTTAACATTCTAAAGACTTTCTCTGGGCATCATCAGTCTCCAAAGCCAAGATCACTTTTTCTCCATTAAAAAATAATCAAATATCAGTCAGACTAGGGCCAGTCAGATTTGGGTAAATGTAGTGCATCTACCATTGAAACCATGGGACAGTTTAGACATCACTAGCTAGACTGGGAGCAACAGTACAATCCTAAATGGAGTTACACCCTTCTAAGAGCATTGATTTCAATTGATTTTGAAGATGTAACTCTTCTTAGGATTGCAATGTAAAGGATGTAAAATCTAGAGGTAGGTGAAGAACCACCATTGAAGTTTGATACAGGAGTGGGGAGGTCACCACACTACTTGTTGTGCATCACATATGTCTTTGTAAACTGGTATTTATTTGCCCTATGGCATTATTTATGGAAATGTCCTTGATACTGATTGTACTAATCTCACACTGTGTAATCCGCCTTGAGTCTCAGTGAGAAAGGTGGACTATAAATGACATAAATAAAATAAATTCCTCAGGGGTACCTACTGTAGTAACGACACGAGACAGGGTCTGGATGCAAAGTCTGTCCCTCCAAAGATGGAGGCGAGAGTTTTATTAGCTTGTATTCAGGAAGTCCCGGATGCCCAAATATGGTTATAGCAACAGTTACAAGTTACACATTCCATTCTCAGCCAACTAAGCAAAATATGCTGCGATCAGACTTTTGTCTTATCTAGGAAGCATAACGGAAAGAAAGGTACATCATGAGCTTCTGAGCGTAGAAGAATATTACTTAGAGTGTATGGGAATGTTGCGCTCTGTGAATGATGACTTATTGTTACACATTTAAACTACTCCCTGAGTCTTCCTGTATGGCATGCCAACTGACCAGGAGATCAGGAATGTAGAAATGTAAAGAGCAATTAATGGAGGCTGTGTGGCATGCCTACTCCGGCCTACACCTACATTTCTAGCCAGCTCACTGGTTCTACATTATTATAAAAATATACTGTCTTTCTTGTATATTCACACTGAATGTATCTAAGAGTGAGTAGTTTTAATCTGTGCTGAGAATCTGCTCTGCTGGTATCTGAACTGGCCCTTTGTGGACAAATTGCTTTGTACTAGAAATGAATCATGAACCGTAATCAATTGTTGTATCTGTTCAAATATGTGCTTGTTATGTGCCATCAAGTATGAATGCCATTACACAGACAAGCTGTTTCAGGTGATCACAAACCTGTAGCTGAGTCTTGTAGAATACATGGGATGATAAAAATCCCCATCATAGCCATCTTGGTGTTGTTGAAGCCGCAGCCTTCTATAAGCACCTCTTTTGCTTACAGAAGGCCTTGTATTCAGTTGTTGGCATCTCCAGATGGACTCAGGAAACAGTGCTGGAAAACACTTGAAAGAGCTACTGTGTAGTAGTGCACTGGGCTAGTATTCCTAATGGTCCAACACAAAGTAAAGTAGCTTTGTACATTCACTCATGCAAAATATTGGTTCAGTTTCTTTAGTTCATAAGATGAGCTTAATAATAGTCACATTTTATAGGGGATTTTATTAGTCTTTTGATCACCGAGAGATTTCAAAAATACTGTCTTCATTGCATTTTCAAGCTTATCCCGATAACTATGTGGATTACAAACTTTTATTAAGGACATTGAAAGCTGACATTCTTAAAATGTGAGCAAAAGCTCATGAGCCACACAGAGGTCCATGGATTGTTGGCATATTCATTTTACCGATCATATATGTTGCCTACCTAGACGTCAAATAGATGTGTAGGCTGCTGAAAGAGAAGATGAAGTTTCCCTTTTCCAGACACTGGGTGTACTCACATGAATAAAGGCAAACAAGGTTAAGATTTTTGTAGGAGTTATTTAGGAGGCTGAATGCTCTTCTAGACATGATTTATGTACAGGAGTGCATTCCCCATCGCTGCCTGTGCAGAAGAAGGAAGTCAGGAACCAGGCATGAGACGCTTCTGCTGGGAATTGCTGATGTGGTAAAAGGACCACACTCATCATGGAAGGGTGTCCCAGAGGCTCTCTCTGTTTTCTACAGTGGAAGCAGTTATTTCTGTGGTGGACAGAAGGACTCAGGGGAAGAGGTGGAGCAGGCCTAATTCTGGCAAAGTTCACATGTGAACTGTTTAGGAGTAGCAATAGAAACTTCTCCAGTCTGTCATTTGGCCTTCTGGCTAGCTTCAAAATGTCTAGAAAAGAATTAATATCTTAATATTAGATCACTTGTGAACTCATATCACTTCTCATGTTATAGTTTAGAACATGATGTAGTGGTTAGACTAGAATCTGGAAGGCCTGGTTTTGAATTAGGGTTGCCAACTCCAGGTTGAGAAATTCCTGGAAATTTGAGAGGAGTGAAGCCTGGGAAGGGTGGCGTTTGAAGAGGGGAGGAAGCTCAGCGGGATATAATGTCATAGAGCCAGTCCTCTAAAGCAGCCATTTTCTCCAAGAGTATTGATCTCTAGGGTCTGAAAATCAGTTGTGATTTTGGGAGATCTTCAGGCCTGTCCTGGAGGTTTGCAACACTAATTTGAATCCCTATGCTATTATAGAAACTTGCTGAGTGATCTTAAGCAAGTCACACAATCTCAGCTATACCTACCTCATATGGCTGCTGAACAGGAGGATTTGGGTCCAGTTGACATCTTAGAGACCAACAAGATTTTCAGCCTGAAAATTTCATAGTGTAAGATTTTGAGAGCCAGAACTCCTTTCTTCCCTTCAGAAGCAGGGAACTCTGACTCTTGAAAGCTTACTCTGAAACTCTTGTTGGTCTCTACGGTGCCACTGAACCCAAATCCTCCAGTTCTACTGCAGACCAGCACAGCCACCCACCTAAAGTATTCATAGGGCTGTTGTAAAGATGAAATTGAGAAGGGGAGAATGCTGTTAGCCACTTTGGGTCCCCCTTGGGAAGGGAAGCAGGGTATCAATGAAGTAATTTAAAATAATAAAAATAGTGATGAGTTCCTGTCTAGTAGCACAGATACACAGTTTAGATTCTTCTAAAGTATTTTCTCTTGCAGGCACGTTATCTTGTATGCCAGTAAAAACCTGCGCTCTTCCTAAATAATCTTTAATAATTGTGTGCTCATGATTAGCTTGTATACTTGTTTAGACTTCAAACTTTCAGCATTTTAACAAAAAGCTCTGATAAACTAAAAACATTATTTGTTCTTGCAAACAAAGCTCAAATGGTCTCCTCCCCCTCCCCTGACCTTTCCTTTAGCATGTCATATTGGATAGTAATTCTTTTTTGTCATTAGGAAATTCTGCAGACAGCTGGGCAGCAGCCCAGTGCCTAGCACTGGAGGGTACTGTCACTTTCCAAGTTGTGAAAAGGATCCTGGCACAAATTTTTGATCAGAAGGATGATGCCACCGAAGAGCAGGCTTGTCTTTTGTTAGCTCGGCTCAGCAAACAAACAGTAGGTATATCAAGGTTTGGGGGTGGGGGACAAAAAAAGAAAAAATGTGTAACAGTCATAGGCTATTGGTGTTTTCAGAACCAAGATTTCCCAGAATGAAATTCACCATTGCTCATAACACAAGGTGTGTGTATTTGCAGGAAAACTGGGTTTGAGATCCATTGTGCCGCTCTGTGGGGTGGTTTCTCCTTGGACAGAGTTCCCCAGGAGGACACTCACATGGGAAATTATTTGGTTTTCTATTTATTAATATATGTCCACTTGCTGTTTATATTCACAGATTGTTTTATTAGAACTAATCTGAAATATTTATCAACAAATTGATAAAGCTCCAAGTTTTGTGCTTTTGACATTTTATTAATGTCTTTCTGATCACATCAACTACCTAACAGTGCAATCCTATGTAAAGTTACTCCAGACTACACCTAAACTTAACATTAAAAACCTTATGTTGTGATTATACAGTGAGTTTTTTTGGCTTACCACTTATTAACTTAACTATTACAGGGCTTGGTTCAATGTTTACTGGCTTCTGAACTGAATAGCTACCAATGGAAACACAGAGTCTTAGCCTGTAAAACATTCTCCTGTATTCCAGGACCTGTCAGCCAGGTACGTTTTACCTCAGGAATCCTACAAGTAAGAGAATATTGACAGTGTCAACAAATACTAATAGAGTGCAAATAAAGTTTTGATGTTCAATGTGAAGTGATTGCAGATTAATAGAAATTAAATTCTTAGGCAATTCAATATGTTCTTCTTTTATACAGACAAAAGATGCAGGTAGCCATGCTAACTAGTTAGACAAAAAAAACAAGCTATTTCTTTTATGCTGGTGTCAAAAACATGAACTTCATACACACTAATTTGGAGAAATAATGCAAATTGATTGCATTGTTGTTTAGACTCTACATGTGTGTGGCTAATTTACAGTAAAAAGAGATTTGTGTAATTTTAAAACAGTGTTTTTTGAATCAAGGATTTTAGGATATCTATGTTACAAGTAGGTCATCCTTAGGTCTTATGTGATCTTCTGTGCAGGATCTCAAGAACAAATTTGTTCAGTTGATGTGGACAGATTGGAAGTTTGATGTACGACAGGCAGCTGCCCGAGCTTTGGGGTATTTGGAGCTTGGGAAAGAAGTCCATGACCAGCTCAGGTAAGTGGTATGCAACATGATAGTCACTTTAATCTCCATTAAATTTCAAGATTCTGAAATGCAGATACTACTGCTATGGGATCAGCAGGTAGCCTTGGGTAAGCTACTCCTCTCAGCACCAGCTGTATTGTGGGGATAATAACAACACTGACTTTGCCCACTGCTCTGAGTAGGGCACTAATCTGTCTAGAAGAGCAGTATATGAGCGCAATTATTATTATTACCTTAATATCATGTTTGGTACTTAAAATGGAACACACTGATATCATTATGTATGTGAGAAGCCTTGCATCCACTATCTTCATTAATTTTGTAGTGATAAAAATATAATGATTGATGCACACAAACATGATTTTAATACGCTCTGCAGGAAAGCTTACTGCTAAACATATCCAGCTGCTGAGCATGAGGGTTGTAATGGGGCTGGTTCTGTTACTCCATGATATTTATAATTAAGATCTTTAACTAATTCCATCAAGAATTAACAGGGGTCTTCTGGCACCTTAAAGGCTAACAGCATTTTCATCCTAGCATCAACTTCCCTGGACCATAACCCACTTCTTTAACTGAAATGAGTAGATTGCTATGCAGTTATTTTATGTAAGGTATCAAAAAACACAGCAATGACAAGAGGCTATGAAATGCAGTAAATACCTAGTAAAGCGTAACTATGCAAAATTCAAACCTAATTTAGAAAAACACAGAGACCATTCACTAGTTACAATACAGGGGTGAAGGGTTTCTGTATTTTTCTTGATTTGGTTTGAATTTTATGTAATTATGATTCATCCTACATTTCATGTCCCTTTGACCCTACTGTCTGGGATTTTGTTCATAGTTGTACGTAAAATGACTGCATAGTGAAGATCCACTCAGTACATCTAAAGAAATGAGTTCTAGTCTATGAACAAAGGGTCTGTTCATTTTTTTTTTTTTGAAAAATTTTTATTGGGTTAGAATCCATTATTTCCACATTTACATTCAATTTTCCCCAATTTTTTCATCTCTAACCCCCTCCCTTTCCCCCCCCTTTTCGTTGACTTCCAACAGCTTTCCAACCCTTTGTCCCCTTTCCCTTACTTTTATTAGCTTCCTCTATCTAAAACAAATATATATTCTCCGTTATTCTAAGCAGTACATCCTTAACTATTTTTAACATTATATGCCCAAACTGTAAGCCTTTGTTTCTATCTTAGATAAACAATTTATCCCAATTTTTCAATTTCAGGTATTTCTATATATCATAAACCATATAGATCATACATTCGTTTATATCAAACAATTTGACTTATTCTCTATATATATTACTCATTCTATCTTTTTATAATAGTTCTATATATCTCTCCTCACGTAGTCAATCAATTTGACCCATCTATATCTTCAGACATTCAGTTTGGTACAAAACTTGTCAGAAAAAAAAGAAAATATTGTTAGTTAATCGCTCCTTATATTTAGTCCTTATAATTAATTATTTTCTCTATGTTCTGTTTGTTAACCTATATATATCTATATATATGTCAATCTATTAATCTGACTGCTTATTAATTCACATTTATCTCTTCTCCCCCCGGTAAAGTCTCCCCCCTCTACTTCAATACTTCAATACTTCAGTAGTTCTCAAACTGCCACAGTTTTCCTCCCACCTCCCATTTCTTCTCCAGGTATTGTTTCAGCTTCTCCCAGTCTGTGTTGAACTGCCCTGAGTCCAGATCTCTCAATTTTCTTGTCATCTTGTCCATTTCAGCCATATACAGCAATTTGTAAGTCCAATCTTCAATAGTTGGCACTTCTTGTACTTTCCATTTTTGCGCATACAAAAGTCTAGCTGCTGCTGTCATATAAAATATCAACGTCCTGTGTTGGGCTGGAATTCCCTCCATTCCCAAGTTCAGTAGCAGGAGTTCTGGGTTCTTATTAATTTGAAATTGTAAAATTTCACTCATTTCTCTTATTATTTCCCCCCAGTACTGCCTGGCTACCTCACACGACCACCACATATGATAGAGGGAGCCCTCATGCTTCTTACATTTCCAGCATTTATTAGAAGTATTCAAATTCCCTAGCGCAATCTTCTTTGGTGTCATGTACCAACGATAGATCATTTTATGAATGTTCTCTTTGATATTAGTACATGTCGTTGTCTTCATTGTAGTTTTCCACAAGTATTCCCATGCCTCCATTGTTATTTCTTTATTAAAGTTTATAGCCCATTTCACCATTTGTGTTTTAACTATCTCATCCTCGGTATACCACTTCAACAGTACTTGGTATACCTTGGATATTCTTTTCTTATCTTCTTTAAGAAGGGTCTGCTCTAGTTCCGAATTCTCTATTCGTATACCTCCCTTTACAGAGTCCGAATTATATAAGTCTCTGATCTGTCTATACTGGAACCAATCGTAGTTAGGTGATAGTTCCTCTTGTGTCTTTATTCTAAGTTTGGATGCTTCAGTTTTAGTTATTTCTTTATACGTTAAACATTGTTGTTCATTATCAACAGCTCTCGGGTCTATCACCTCATATGGAACCACCCACAAAGGGGTTCCTTCTTGTAGATAAATTCTGTACTTCTTCCAGATTATGTATAGACTTCTCCGAACAAAGTGATGCAGGAACATCGAGTTGACCTTTACTTTGTCATGCCATAAATATGCGTGCCATCCAAATATTTTTTTATATCCCTCTAGGGCTAATAGTTTCTTGTTCTTTAATGTCATCCATTCTTTCAACCAAACTAGGCAGATTGCATCATGATAAAGTCTCAGATTGGGCAGTTGCATTCCGCCTCTTTCCTTTGCATCTTGTAAAACTTTCACTTTCACTCGAGGCTTCTTGCCTGCCCAAACAAAATCTGATATTTTCCTCTGCCATTTTTCAAATTGTTTGGAGTCTCTGATGATTGGTATTGTCTGTAGCAAAAACATTACTCTTGGTAACACATTCATCTTAACTGCTGCAATCCTACCCAACCATGACAAATTCAATCTATTCCATTTAATCAAGTCTCTCTCTATCTGAGTCCATAGTTTTTCATAATTGTTTTTGAATAGATCTATGTTCTTTGCAGTTAATTCGACTCCCAAATATTTCACTTTACTTGTTACTTCACAATCCGTTGTTTCCATTAACAATTGTTGTTTCTGCTTAGTCATATTTTTGCATAATATCTTTGACTTCTTTTTGTTAATGAAGAAACCTGCCAAGTCTCCAAACTCCTTGATCTTATCTATCACTCTTGGCATGTTCTCCAATGGGTCCTCTACAATTAACATTATGTCATCCGCAAATGCTCTGACCTTGTATGAATAGTCCTTTATTTTTATTCCACGAATTTCATCATCTTGACGTATTTGTATCATCAGAATCTCCAATACTAAAATGAACAACAATGGAGATAACGGGCAACCTTGTCTTGTTCCTTTACTTATCGTCAATTTCTTGGTCAATTCATCATTCACCACAATTGCTGCAGTCTGGTCTCTATAAATTTCCTTAATTGCTCTGATGAATCTTTCTCCCAATTGTAGCTTTTCCATAGTGGCAAACATAAAGTCCCAGTTTAAATTGTCAAACGCTTTTTCAGCGTCAACAAAGAAGAAACCAACCTCTTTGTCACAACGCTTGTCATAATATTCAATAGCATTGATCACTGTCCTTAAGTTGTCTCTTATTTGTCTGTCTGGCAAAAAGCCTGCTTGTTCCTCCTCTATGACTTCCGAGAGCCACCCCTTCAATCTCTCCGCCAATATCTTCGCAAAAATTTTGTAGTCATTGTTGAGTAGCGATATAGGTCTATAATTTTTCACATTAGTCAGGTCTTGGCCCTCTTTTGGGATCAATGATATATTCGCTTCACTCCAAGTTTCTGGAATCCTTTGATCCCTTAAAACCCCATTCATCACCTCTTTTAGGAATGGTGCCAGTTCATTAGCCATTGTCTTATAGAATTTAGCCGTAAGTCCATCTGGCCCTGGCGGGTCTGTTCATTTTTAACGTGATAAGACTCCTGTTTATTTTTGCTTCAAACAGACATGCAAACATAAGGCAAGATTTTAGTCGAGTTAGGTGTAACACCATGGTATTCTTCTGAAGATAGTTTCAGGTGGGTTGCTGTGTTGGTATGCATTAGAAGAGCAAGATTCAAGTCCAGTAGCACCTTAGAGACCAACAAGATCCTCAGGGTATAAGCTTTTGAGAGTCAAAGTTCCTTTCTTCAGGTATCTGATGAAAGGAATTCTTATTTTTGAAAGCTTATATCCTGGAAATCAAGTTAGACTTTAAAGTGCTACTGAACTCAAACCTTGCTCTTCTACTGCAGACCAACACAACTACCCACCTGAAACTATCACAAGGGCTTTGGTTCACACCCAAGTCTGAATAATTATTGTCTTGGATATACAAACTGAGAACATCCATGGTTCATTAAAGACCCTCTTGTGCTTTCAGGGTGAAGCTGCAAAGAGGAGATTGCCAGACAAAGGTGGAGGCTCTTACATTGATTGGCTGGCTGAAACTTATGACAGCCAAGCTGCTCCCCAGTTTTCTTCAGTGTTTCTCTGATGACTTTGTTGCTGTCCGAAAGGAAGCCTGCCAAGCAGCTGGAGCACTCAGGATTACAGAAGAGTCAGTGAGTGTTCAAAATGCCTGACAAAGGCCCTGATGGCAATGATAAATTTCAGCTTTTGCATTGCACCTCCAGGCGGAATAAAGAGGCAGACACTGTATTTGGGAACTAAAATAGCCAATTTATTTTGGCAATGACAGTAACATCCAACATTAATGTGAACATGGCAAGGGGCTAACTAGCAGTACAGGTCATGCCCTGGGATCGACTCTGAACCTCCACCCTTACCTGTCTGGGCGCCCTGGGGGTGAGCCATCCATACATATGGTTGGGGACCTGGCCAGCCAGGCAAAAGGGTTTCCCCCTTACAAGCTCCTCTAGCCGCAGCTGTCAAACATGGAAGATGGATTTGTACAGGGGGTCCCATCCAGCAGTCTGCCTCTCAAATAAGCCAGCTGATCCTGACAGACCCCAATTCCCCCAACAATGGGGATGTGCCAAGGGTGTTCACCGGCCCACTGCTGTGGTCTCTGACTCTGGGATCCTGCGCTTGCAGCCGTTGCCTGTACTGGAAGGTCTCTCTAACACAGAAAGCCATGTTAAAACTTCCCGCTGGAAAGCAGCTACAGAGGTCAATGTGGCTGACCTCTGCCTCTTGGCTTTACCTGACCATGCCACAGGAACCCCCTTTGCCTAGTCTAGGGTTGCAATACAGTTGAGGATCTTGCATCTGCTTGCAACCTCCTCCTCCTCATCATAGGAAGACAGCTCTGGTACAGCCAACCTTTTTACTGGCTCCTTCCTCTTAGACTTTCTCCCACCTTTCTTGGGTGGCATGGGTAGCAATAATTGTGTGAACAGCTATTAAAATGCTGCCCTCAGAATACACGCAAAATGGGTGCCAGGCCTAGAACTACAAGTATGGCCACCGCAAGAAACTGGCCACTAATAACCAAATTAGCCTCCCAGCTAGCTCACATACCCAAGCATCAGCCAGCCAACTAGGCCCAGTACAACTGCGGGGGGGGGGGGGAGTATGCCCTAGTTCCAAACAAGGTGCCCTTTTACGCGAAGTCAGAAATCCCCAGGCCTAGGCTGGGCCCCCTCTAAGCCCCAAACTCGCTAAGTGCAAGGGGGTGGGGTTATCTGCAGGAGCTAACTGCCACGGGCGGGGGGGCTCTTAATGATTAATACGGGGGGCGGTTAATAGACGCCCCTGCAGCAGCAGCAGCCTAAGTCAGGTGACTGATAAGTAGACTAAGAGCCCCGTATGTTGTTCACCCACCGCAAACCCCCCCCCCCGCTGCCCACGCTGCAAGCGTGGGCTTGATCAGGACAAGCAGCAAGGAACTCTCGCTGCCAAGGCCACCTCCGACGGTTCACTTCCCGCCACGATCTGCTGTTCTGCCTCCGCTTTGCTGCCGCAAACTCAGAGAGGGCTGCACAGATACACGCTCTATTCCAAACAAACGAGCACGGACCTACTGCAGAGCCCGTGGGGCAGAGCCGCCTTTTAAGGTGTCCGGCTCTGCCCCGGCTCCAAGCCCGGGAAGAGGCTCTTTGCCTTTTCTTCTGCCGAGCCGGCAAAGGCCAGCCGCCGGCTCTAGTAGATAATGCTACGCACCGTGGAGGGTCCGCATTCTTGGAAGCCACCCTATTCTGCAGATACCAGTTCAAGAGATCTGTGTACTGAACCTGCCTCTGCATGTAGGTGTGTAACCCATCTGTGCAGTGATGTGTGTCCTGTCAAATTGGCTGGATGTGTCTTTTGATGTTGATGTGGTTGTATCTCACCGTTTGGTCTGAAATGCGTTGCTTGCAGCTACAACTGGATGTGGGCCAGGTTCTGTAACAAAGCTAACATCATCTAGCAGTAAAGGACATGTATGGAGCATAACTGTTTTTACAGGGGAGGGCTAAGGTTCCTTGGTAAAACCTATGATTTGAATGCAGAAATTGTATGTTCTCTCTCACATCCCCAGCTGAAAGGATCTCAGGTAGCAGGGCTGGGAAAGGCCTCTCTACCTGAAATCTTGGCAAGCTGTTGCAGAACAGACAATGTTGGCTTAGATGGGCCAATGATCTAAGTAAAAAGCAGCTTTGTATACTCAGATGGTATGAGGTCATCAGAGGGTGGGTTAGGGGACCATTAAGGCGAGACAAGCTTCCTGAATGATACCTTTAGCTGTTAGATTGGCAGCCTTTCAAGAACACACATGGGATAGTTGTCAGACTTGTGGCTAGATAACGTTCTTACTCCAGACTACCTTCTGCAATTAGACAACAGTCCATTGTTTCCAAAAGGCTTTTACTGAAGAATTAGTTCATTATAGTCCACTAGCCTGAACACAAGGTCCAGGATGGTACATATGCATTGTTACCAATGACAGGCAAAGCATGAGGTACAGAGTAACAGATCACAGTAGGCCCAACCTCCCCCCACAGTTCTCAAAACAACCCCTTTGAAGTTAGAAGAGCGAGAAGCTCCCAAGGCCGGTTCTTGGTGGAACGTCGGTAGCCAAAACAATCCTTTTCTGTAAGATAGCTGCCTGGGAACCTTGGCACCTGGAAGAGAGCACTTACACACTGAAAAGATTAAAATGGAGTCGGTTAAGCATAGGCATACAAGAAAGCAGTCTGAACCTGACATTCTGCCCCCTCTAAGATGCTCCCCCTCCGGGTTTCTGTGGGTAGCGAGAGTAGAACGCCTTAACTAATCTAGGGGCATGAACATGTACAGAGTTCACCCATTCATCAAACCCAGAGTCAAAGTCTTTCCACCTAATGAGATAAAATAACTGATTTCTGTGTAATTTAGAGTCCAGTATTTGTTGAACTTCATAGTGGGTTTGATCATCGATCAGAGTGGGGATTGGAGGCGCACGGGTGTGCCATTGATTAGCAGGAGGGACTTTTTTCAACAAACTTACATGGAAGGTATCATGTACATGACGAAGATTCTTTGGCAGATTTAGAGCAACAGTCACTTTGTTGATTACTTTGCGAACAGGAAACGGACCTAAAAATTTCAACGCTAGCTTGCGGCTGGTTTGGGTTGTTTTCAAATTCTTTGTGGAAAGGTAGACTAGATCACCCGGCTGTAATTCCCATTCTGCCGCGCGGTGGCGGTCAGCGTATTTTTTATAATCCTGTTTGGCTTTGATGAGATGTTTCTTAATCTGCGTCCACTGTTGGGCTGCTTCCCCCCACCATTCGGTGACATCGTTGGAGGCTGTAGTAGGGGGAGAAAGCGCCTCAAATGGGAAGGGCTTGAAGTGGAAGCCATAGACGATTTTGAAGGGAGTTTCTCCCGTAGAGGCGTGCACGCTGTTATTATACGAGAATTCTGCCAAGGGGAGCAAATCAAACCAATTATCTTGTTGGAAATTAATATAACAGCGCAGAAATTGTTCTAATATCTGATTTGTTTTTTCCGACTGTCCGTCTGTTTCTGGGTGATGGCTTGAACTCAGACCTTGTTCAATACCCAGTAGTTGTAAAAGCTCCCGCCAGAAGTTGGCAACGAACTGTCCGCCGCGATCCGAGATCACCTTGGATGGAAAAGAATGTATTTTTACAATGTTTTTCATAAAGATGTCGGCTAGTTTTCTAGCCGAAGGAATTGTAGTACAGGGTATAAAATGGGCTTGCTTGGAGAATAAATCGACTACGACTAAGATACAATTGTGTCCCTTGGAGGGGGGCAAGTCTGTGATAAAATCCATGGAAATTATTTCCCACGGTCGACTTGGCGTTTCTAGGGGTTGCAGGAGTCCCGGAGGTTTTCCTTTTCGGGATTTGGCGCTGAGACAGATGGGGCAAGACGCTACATATTGTGAAATGTCCTTGCGCATGCCCGGCCACCAAAATTGGCGTTGTACCAAATGAAGTGTTTTTAAGTACCCATAATGACCCGCTGTGGGAGCATCGTGACAGCGTTGTAACACTTCTTTCCTTAAGCTTTTGGGTACATAGAAGCGATCTCCCCAGAGCCATTCCCCCTGATCGGATTGTTGCAGTTTGTCTTTGGGCACATCTTCCCCCTCCTTTTCCACTTCAGCTTTTAATTTTTCTCTCCATCCCTGATCGGGTTGGGGAAAGCGGGTGGTGCGGCTGCGTGTTGTCACCACGCCCCCTAATTGCGTAGGTGAGAAGACTGTGTCTATTGTCTCCTCCCTTTTGCTTTTGTGCTGGGGCATGCGTGATAGAGCGTCCGCCAAGAAGTTGGTTTTCCCAGGGAGGAAGTTCAATGTGAAATCAAATTTAGAGAAAAACTCCGCCCATCTCAGTTGTTTGGCGTTTAGCCTGCGAGGGCTGCGCAGGGCTTCTAAATTTTTATGATCCGTCCAGACTTCGAACGGATGGCGGGCTCCTTCTAACCAATGTCTCCAGGTAGTGAGAGCTGCTTTTACAGCAAAGGCTTCTTTCTCCCATACATTCCAATTCCTTTCCGATTCTGAAAATTTCCTGGAAAGGAAGGCGCAGGGTTTGAGCTTTTCATCCGCCCCCCGCTGTAGCAGTACACCCCCAATTGCCGTGTCGCTGGCATCGACCTGTACTATGAACGGGCGACTGTCGTCGGGGTGTTGTAGAACGGGTTCTGATACAGACTGCGTTTTAAGGTGATCGAACGCCGTTTGGCATTCCGCCGTCCAAGCCAGTTTTGCACTTGGTTTTTTGGCTTGGTCCCCCTTATCTTTGGTTTTCAACAGTTCAGTTAGGGGGAGTGTGATTTGGGCGAAATTTGCAATGAACTCTCTATAGAAGTTGGCAAAGCCCAAGAAGGATTGTAATTCTTTGCGGGTTGTGGGGGTTTGCCAATTTAGTACTGCTTGTATTTTACTTGGATCCATTTTCAAACCCTCCTTAGAAATACAATAGCCCAAGTAAGTGAGTTCCGTTTTGTGAAATTCACATTTGGAGAGTTTAATAGGTAACTGGTTATTCATGAGGGTGGTTAAGACTCTCTTTACCAGTTCTACGTGTTCCTCTTCAGTTTCTGAATAAATCAACACATCATCCAGATACACTACCACACCTTTATAGAGGAATTCATGCAGAACCTCATTAATCATGGACATGAAAACTGAGGGGGCTCCGGCCAGGCCAAAAGGCATAACTAAGTATTCATATTGGCCGAGCGATGTGTTGAAGGCTGTTTTCCATTCATCCCCCTCTCGAATACGAACGTGAAAGTAAGCATCTTTCAAATCTAATTTCGTAAAGATCTTACCTTGAGCCACGACGTTGAGTAGATCTCTTATGAGCGGAATAGGGTAGGCATTGCTGGAAGAGACCGCATTAAGACCTCGAAAGTCCGTGCATAATCTCAAGCCCCCATCTTTCTTTTTTACAAAAAGTACTGGCGCTGCATGGGGACTGTTAGCTGGCCGAATAAATCCTCTTTGAAGGTTGAGGTCGATGAATTTGCGGAGCTCCTCTCTTTCGTTGGGACTCATAGGGTATAGGCGGCCTTTGGGCAGCGAGGCGCCAGGTAAAATTTCCACAGCACAGTCTGTCCTCCTGTGAGGAGGTAACGAGTTGGCTTCTTCTTCTGTGAAGGCTTGGGTGTACGCCCTGTATTGTTTGGGTATTAGGTTGATTTCTTCCTGGGAGAGGAGAGCCGGTTCGGTTGTGGTCGGATCTTTTCCCCAATTTTGATCCCACCGATGACTTTTGCATGACTCATGGGTAAATGTGATGCTTCCCTCTGCCCAGTTGATGTAGGGGTTATGATCGCATAACCACCGGCTCCCCAGAATCAAGGGGTACTTTGCTGTGGCACTAATAACGAAAGATCTTTTTTCCCAATGTTGTCCCATGCCTGTGATGATTGGCATGGTTTCAGTAGTCACTGGATTCATGTTAGTGCCATCCATTTGCTCGAAAATGACCGGTATATCTAAGTCTTTGACAGGGAGTACTAGTCCGTGTACCAAGGCTGGTGCAATAATGTCTCTAGAGCAGCCCGAATCAATGAGGGCTTGTACCCGGATGTGCATCTTTCTGTCAGCATTCACTAAAGTCACTGGTATGAAGAGTATGGACCCATACGGTCGGTTCGGAACCGGAACTGACTGAGGTTTGATCTGCCGTTTGGGTCCTTTCACGACAGATCCATTTCGTTTCCCGAGGAGGGGCTTTCTGGATTCTCCCCTCCCGCCATCGCCGTTGGATCATATTCCATAACTTCTTCCAGTTCTAGCCCCCTCTCAGGGGGATTTCTTCTCGGCGCTCCCCTACCTCTTGCCGTTCTGGGGGCTGGGGTAGGGCGCGGTGGCGCCGGGTAGGCAGCGGGGGCTGGGCGTCTGAGTTGGAGCAGAGGTCTTTGCACAGGCCGATAAGGACATTGCGCTGCAAAATGACCACTTTGTCCACACTGCAAACACAATCCTTGTTGCCATCTAGCATCTCTCGCTCCACGGATAGCGTAGCCAGCCCCCCGGCTCCCTCGAGCAGGAGTGGAGGAGCGTCTCTGGCCCGGAGGTTGTTGGTGTTGCTCCACCAAACGAACTTCCATCAGACGGTTTTCTACTTCACAGGTCAATTGTATCCACCCCAACAGCGTAGGAGGATTATCTTGCATTAAAGCTCTGTCCAGCAATCTAGGGTTTAAACCCTTTTTAAACATGATAATCTTGGTGGATTCCTCACACCTTGGGCATTTGGCAGCGAGTTGTCGGAATTTTGCGGCATAGTCTCTAGCCGACATGCTGCCTTGCCTGATAGCCTGCAATTCTGTTCGGGCTCTGGTTTCTTCTAGGGGATCCTCATATTGAGCTCGGATTGCGTCTACCAGCCCTTGGAGGGTATCTAACTCAGGGGCCCCCACGTTATACAGTCCTACATACCAGTCAGCTGCTTTGCCTTGAAGACGTGACCCCAGATGTTCGATTTGACTAGCTTCACTTCCGAAAAGATGCCCCCAACGATTAAAAAATTGCACTACTTGTACTAGGAAAAATCCCAATTTGGAAGGGTCCCCATCGAACGTAGCATCCAACTTGACCCAACCCATTGGAAGGTCTTGTCGAGGGACCGGCGCCGGCATTGGATAGACATCGAGTGGTTCGAGGGGTTGTCGCGGGGCCGGGGCCGGCATTGGATAGACGTCTAGCGGGCCGAGGGGTCGCGGAGCTGGCAGCATCTGTGGTCTCTGTGGTAGAGGTTGTTGCGGGTGCGGTCGCGGCTGGCGCAGTGGAGGTACTCCCGGGCGCGGCTGGGGAAAAAGTCCTCTCGGTATAGGTTGCGTTGGCCGCGTTGGTGCTGGGTCCGCTGTCCCTCTCGGCCGCGGCTGATGAGGGGCCGGTCGTAATGGTTGGGGATGGAGTGGTAGCGGACGAAGCGGAGGCGTATCACCTCGCGGCCCCGGGGTTGGTCCCGCTTGCGTTGTAGGTGGAGGGGCTACCGGCTGATCAGCTTGCGTCGTGGTTGGAGGGAGGATTGGACCCCCCGGTTGCGGTCCGTCACCCCCTCCACTGGTTCCGTCGTCAACTGGTCCGGCCGGCTGGTCAGGCTGGGAATCATCTGGGCATGAATCATCTGGAACGGGTCCTTCTCCGGGGACCTCTTCCTCATCCCCCGTCTCTGGTGGCTGTTGCGGCCAGGGTTGCGGCCGAGGCAGGAGCGTTTGGAGATTGGCCAGACTCTGGCTGATGTCTGGCCATCCAGCGGGCCGTTCACGACCGCCGTCCCCCGCGACTAGCACCGACAGCAAGTGGACGGCACTGGCTAAACTTTCTTCCATATTTATGAGTCTGTTTTCCAAGAGCTGTACTCTCCCCATGGTTTCCTCACCCTCAGCAGCTTCGACCGTCTGCGAGGTTTGCCCAGTTTCAGTTCGCGGCCCCGTGGTGAGCGTTTGCTGCCAAGGCAAGGGTGCCTCGTCTCCTCGCTCCTCTTGGGACCTCGCGGCTAAAACTCCTTTTGTCAGGCCGGTGATTGCCGATATACCTGAGTCAATGGCTAACGTTCTGCTCTGCAGTTGCACCCACTGGTGCTCACTTACGTCTTGTTGCCCCGACCACGGGGTGACCTCCGCATAATCCCAACTCAAGGTGCCACGGCGAGACGCATCCCACTCCGATTGTTCGGTCGTTCTATTCCAGTAAATCCAAGATTGATCACCGGTTTGTTCAGGGATGGATTCCAGGCTACGCCGACTATCCAGCTGTAAGTGCGTGAACATCGTGCTGGCCCTTCTATCCCTGGTTTCCCTTGGTCGCGCACCCCACTGTGTCGGGGTAGGCAGCGATAACAGTGGGAGAGCCGTGGCCCGTGGCTGCGTATCAGCCCTGCTTGGAGCAAGGGTATAGATCGTTGTAACCGAGGAGTTATCCTCCCTCGGTGCAGGTACTTGAGTGTCCGAGCCTTGAGAGCCGGGAGAGGCATACGGGTCAAACAAAGGATCCCTGACAGGGACAGCTTTGGAGTCCGTCTGATCCGGCTTAGGCATTGGAAAATGTGATTGGTAACAAAATGTCAGACTCGTGGCTAGATAACGTTCTTACTCCAAACTACCTTCTGCAATTAGACAACAGTCCATTGTTTCCAAAAGGCTTTTACTGAAGAATTAGTTCATTATAGTCCACTAGCCTGAACACAAGGTCCAGGATGGTACATATGCATTGTTACCAATGACAGGCAAAGCATGAGGTACAGAGTAACAGATCACAGTAGGCCCAACCTCCCCCCACAGTTCTCAAAACAACCCCTTTGAAGTTAGAAGAGCGAGAAGCTCCCAAGGCCGGTTCTTGGTGGAACGTCGGTAGCCAAAACAATCCTTTTCTGTAAGATAGCTGCCTGGGAACCTTGGCACCTGGAAGAGAGCACTTACACACTGAAAAGATTAAAATGGAGTCGGTTAAGCATAGGCATACAAGAAAGCAGTCTGAACCTGACAATAGTAATAGAATATTTATATTGTATACACTCAGGATTTCCCTTCCTTAGAAGGGAATTTGGAACTTTTAAACTATGACACAGGCAAAATTTCCTAGGGCCTCAAGGTTGCTTTGGGGTCGAACTAGTTCACTACTTAGCCATCCCTGATTCTAACTCTTGTGTTTTTCAGCTTAGAACATATTTTGTCCATGTATAATACAACTCAGCAATGTTTCATTCACAGTAGGAACTTCTCTTTCCCACAGCTGAAAGGAGTAAGAGTACATTGAAATGAATGAGATGTGTGACATTGTGCATCCCCTTTCATCATAACAAGACTTGTATTGGGCAGTTCTCTTGTGATGTGTCCCCTTCAGGAAAAGGAAGTGGGCACAAAAGAAAAAAGAATCTACAAAATAATGAATCTCTGCCAGATAAGAATTGCCGCTGCCTCCTCTTTTATCTTTTGAAAAGAAAAAGAAGAGTTGACAAGTTTTTTGTCCAAACCACAAGAATAACTGGTGGGCTCCATTTGGTGGATTCCATGTTGTGCATATTTGCTATGTACATGGCACCATCTGAAATCTCTCTTTAGTGCTTTTAATTAGGAGAAATGCTGTTAATTATTATGTTTAAAACAACATGTATCTTTCTTTGTCCTATACTTTTGCTTCTTAGGTGCTTAAATGCCTTTTTAAGGTAATGCAGACCGATCCCCTCTGCAAGATCAAAGCCTTCGCCATCAGAGGTACTACAGAATATAAACCCCAACTTTCCCCACAAAATTGCAGACCTAACCTATTATCGGGATAGTGGTACATGATGTCCAAGATTCACTAGCTTAAAAAGTTGGCTCTTGTTTATGGAGCTTTTCGGGGTAGAAATGGCTTAATTTTCAGGCTTAATTGCAAACATTAACTACATATAGAGAATATAATATATTACAAACTCACATTTTAGACAAGAAATATCTCCCAAAATATAGACCTAGTTAAATAGCTCCTTCTAGAATTGCTTAACCATGCTGACTTCTTCATGGGTGAGGACAAGGAGACACCATGGCTGCTTCCCCATGGAGGTGGTTCTCAGCTTTTGTGCCCAAACCACGGTGAATTGTTATGGCGCATACACACATCTTCCCCTCATCATTCACATTCCATGCTTTGCTGTGATCCTTTCCAAATCTGGTTTGGTACTACCATTGGGGAAAGATTGCAGTGGATAGGAAGGTGTGCCTTTTTGCAGGTTCCACTGACACAATTTTTTTTGTCTTAGTGCCCCCCTCCATCTGCTATTTGCCCCCTCTACCAGAAGGCCTTTTCAGAGTTTTTTGAAACTTATGTTTGATATATTGTGATAGCATTATATTACAACAATCTATCTAATGTGTGTGTGTTATGTGCCATCAAGTCGCCTCCAACCTATGGCGACCCTATGAATGAAAGACTTCCAAATTCTCTGCTTTCATTTCTTTTGAAAAAGTAAGCTTTCAGACTTTTTTGTTCTGTAGACATCTCTTTGCAGTGGCAAGGAAAACTACATGAAAAATCATTGCAGTGTGGAAAAAGTAAGGTAGCAAACTCCAAGTGGGAAATAATTGAAGATTTGGTAGTGGAGCCTAGGGAGGGACCTGAGTTGTTATGATGCCATACAGTCCACCCTCTAAAACAGCCATTTCCCCAGGGGAACTGATCTCTGTTGCCTGGAGATCTGTTGTAATTCTGGGAGATTTCCAGGCCCACCTGGAGGTTGATAGTCATAGTGGAAACAGTCCATGTCCAAATAAACACATACCCTGATACGGACAAAAATAACCATGAAGGATGCACCTAGCCTGCCTGAATTTGTAGGCCAGCCCAGGAAGAAAAAGGCTGAGGGCGTGTGTGAGAATGGAACCTTGGAAGTTCAGAACAAGCAGCCCAGGCCTCAACAGCAATCTACTGGAACCCTGGAAAATTTGCTCTAGAGATGGTGATCACCTAGGTCTGCTTGACAGAAATGTCAGAGGGCATGCCAAGGCACCTCCAAATGCCACAGGAACACTCAAAGCAGAAGTGTGGGCCCCTTTAAGAAGATTCCGTTCTCCTTGGGAGATGTGGGCTGGCAGGTTCATGGCCTGTTCTGGTATAGGAAAACCACAAAAGTTCTGCTGTTTGTTTGATTGAATTGTCAGCCTTAGAGCTGCCTGAAGCCCTGCAGCACATGTACAGCCAAACTGGTTCCCTGATACGTGTTTCTAGTGGTTGACTCCTCTGACTGATTGATCCTGGTCCCTCATGAACTTTGCTTTGCTGCAAGGTCCCAGGCTGAGACTGTGGCAGGATGTATGTGAAAACCTACACATGGGATTTATGTACATTACTACATGAATGCACCTTCTGTGTAAGGTTTTTGAAGTGCTTATTAATATTAATTATAGCACATTTCAACAGTACAAAGCACTTAACATAAATCTCCATAATGCTTACAACAGCCCTGTAAGGCAGACCAGCACCATATATCTCATACTGCTGAGGAGTAACTAAGAATGCAGCAGCTTGCCTAAGACCATCTCTTGAGTTATTGCTAATGATACATTTGAATGAAGAACTTCCTAGCTCAGGGATCACATACTAAGCATCTACACTAACAATCTAATCCATCTCACTGATTCTGTTAACAAGCGCTGCTCACTTGCCTCACTAGCATCTCCTTGCTATTGAAGCTTTATATTAAAGTATGTCTTATATTTTGGTATTCTATTACATTAAAAACATGTTGGAGCCTACCGTCTTTTGGGCTGCCACACAAGACAGAATAGAGTTCTTGTTCAACTGCCCTCCTCACTTGCAGCCTTTTGTCCACAGTGGTCCGATATCTGGAACAGCCTTTCACAACTCAAAAGGGGCCCTCTCCTCTTACACCAGGACAAAAGGCCAAACCAGTAGCAGGGCATATCCAGTGGGGTTTTTTTTGCAGCCAGGATTTCCATTCTCAACAATTTTCCCACTTCTGCCCTGCAGTTGCATCCAAAAATGCCCCCACAAATGTTGATCCTGAGAGACAGAAGAACAGAAGTTTGGGGGACATGTTGGGCTACTACAAGAGGATGGAGGCAGGAAAGTTGCGCTCCACTTCTGCTTGCAAAAATACCTGGCTGAATCCAAGCTAGTATTGTTATTTCTATGCAGAATGTAAAAATCCATGAGTACAATATTATCCAAAACCATAATAAACAAACAACTGTGGGTGAATTTCCAAAGTCCACTGATAATGCTGGCATTTATAAAAATATAATTTGTATAATAATCAAGTTTTTGCTTCAAGACACCCCCTTCAGTGCAAGATACTGTTTAATTTCAGAATACAGAACTCATCTAAAGGTGAACCAGAGTTCTGCTCCTGTATTTGGCAAATATTGTGCAACTGAGTAAATGTAGTTCTACTTAGTTGAAATAAATACTATTTTCTTTGCTGCCAGCTCTTGGTCAGATAGGTAAGGCAAGTCCCAAGCTAGAAGATCTTCTTCTTTGGGCTGTTCACTATGAAGAGGATCCTGGAGTTCGAAGGGAAGCCTGCCGTAGTATCATCATCCTTAAGCTGCAGGATGAAAAAGTCCGAGCTACTTTACTGGAGAGAATGATATTGGAACCAAATGAGATGGTAAAAGAGTAAGTAACTTCTTTCCCAAAGTAAGATACATTTCTGTGTTGAGGTAGACAGAGTTTCCTTGTCCATAGCTTTTTTCATGGGACATCTTCTAGAACGTTCAATACACATTTGTTACCTCTAGGTAATGCTTCCATCTTCTGCATGTACATGTTCTAATGTATTGAGCTTTGAAAAATGAACCCTCCTGTCTCAAAGAAGCTCTGCTTGTCATTCTGCTGATTTCACTGATTTGGGGCTGGATCATATGCACTGCCAGTGGAAGATGTTGGCAGATGTGGATCTGTATCACCTCCTCTCAGCTCTTATCACCGAAAAGGCAATCCCAGTAGTTGGAGGATGTGCAAGGACTAAAAACCACACAAAACAAGAGGCCACAATGATGTGGAGGAACATGTGGTCAAAATCACCCCTCCTGCTTCTTGTATTAGCACAGCTTCTACATAGGAAACATAGGGTCCAATCTATTGTCCACAGTGAGCATGCTTTGAGAACTGCAGCTTCACGTACGTTCCAACTATGTTTAAATAACAGGTACAGAAGCTACTTTCTAATTCTGTGTACATGTGAGTATTGTGTACCACACTTGGCATTGTAAATTAACTTCCTGTCTTATTTGGGAAGTAAATTTTACATTACAATAATAAAGTTTTGAAAACCTGAAAGCATTTTTGTTTAGAAGTAAGAGGGTGATATGAAGTTGCCTTAGAAGTGACTCAAACCGTTAGTCTATCAAATCCACTTGTACCATTCCTGCTGATTAGCAGCAGATCTCCAAAGTTTCAGATAGAGGTCTTTCCCAACCCTACTGCCCTAGAGTCCTTTTAAAATTGGAGACAGCAGAGACTGAACACACGTCTGTCTATGTTCAAATCTACCATTTAACTATGGCCTGGTGTGGTCCATGTTAAAATGACCTGACTTTATGACCTATCAGTCCAAATACATTTGATTTGATCTGAAAAAAACCTTCCAGGGGGTAGTGTGTGTGTGTGTGAAGTTGCAAATTGAAATTATAAGGATATGCCACTAGACTCCATGGAAGTACCACAACCATAGAACTGGTAGCTATAACAAGCTTGGAGTTGTTATCAGTACTAATGAACTGCTTTGCACCCAGCAAATGCTGTACATTTTTTGTAAGGCTGTTGAGATAAAGCAATGCAAATTAGAATTTCTTTGCCTGGATATACTGCACATTAATCTCAGGATGGGCCAGTGAATCAGCTCAGAGGTCTGAGGGGATGTAGCTCACTGGGACCAGGAAAATCAATTTCAATTAGACTTTTAGATACATTTCAAGAGAAGAAAATGGTTTTGAATATAAATGATATCCTAGATCATACCATTGTGACAAGCTCTACAGATCCTAGAATTGCACTTGAAAGCATTTTTTTAAATGTTATTCATGCTTGTCTCCTGATCTGATTACAGGTAGATTGCATATTTTAGGAAATAATCCTAAACAAGTCTACTCAGAAGCAAGTCTCATGTTATTCAGTGGGGCTTACTCCCAGTAAAGTGTCCTTGGGACTGCAGCCTTAATGAGCTTAAGTGGCTTGTTTTATTTACTAAAATGTTTCTATTAAGAATTTTTCTTTAATACAAAAAGCATTTCTTACAATGCTGCAACTACTTCAGGGTAGTGGTACTATGTGAAGGTCAGAATAGATTCAGGCCAACAAGAAAGAGGACTGGGTATGCAAACTGTTTTTCTTTGCAAAGACTGTCAGGTGGAAACTCTGCAGCATGCAACTAACAAGCTATTATTTCAAATTCAGAGAGCTGAACCGTGCAGTGGTGACCTTAAATTTCCAGCAGGAAGAAGAACAAGAAATGATTCAACAGATCAAGGACAAGGTGAAAGAAATGCAGAAGATCCTTACAATTTTATCTTGGGAAAGACAAACCCTCTGATTTTTGCCAGTGTTTCTGGGGCTGGTCTGCACACATATGCTTCTGTTATTTTGGGTATCCTGCAGGATTTGGGTCCTGTGGCACCTTAGAGAGACCGAAAAGATCTCCAGGATATAAGCTTTCAAGAGTCAGCGCTCTCTTCTTTAGATACAGGGTGTCTGGGAATCCTGACTTTAATAAGCCATTCTGTGGATTCACAAACTGGAAAGGCAGGATGTTATTTAAAAGAAATGTTACCCGTTTTAATTTCTTACAGCGTCATCATCTTGGCATGACTTCATTGTAGAAGTTATTTGTTTGCTCTGTTTCCAATAAGCATACCTGAAAAAGAAACTGGACCACTTAACAGTATTTTCATATACGAGCCCAAGTAGGGGTAAAAAGCAGTCATAGCACTGCAAGTCCAAAGTATGATACCTTTATTAGGAGCTATAGCAAGCAAGCGTTTGAGTACACATTATTCATTCTTCAGGTTGAATGTTAAGAGAGAAAAAAGGAGTAGGGAAGAAATGACTTCTGCTTTCTCAAGTTTGTTACAATCTGCACACTGGGGCTTATCATACCTAATCTCCCCTCCTCTCAATTTTTCTTCATGTCCAACCTGAAGAAGAGTTCTAGTGAACTAGGAGCTTGATCACCGCCTTATGATGTTTTATTTGATATTAATAAGATAAAATGATAAAGTGCTAGTGATAAACATTAATGTAATACATTTGTTTGTAATGCAGATTACAACATTAACCCAAAAGGATTTGGTGATACAGAAACTGCAGAAACTTAAAGAGATAACAGAGAGGACATGGCAGGAAGCTCACCGCATATATCGTGACAAGGACGACGTCTTTATATACAGAGACCTTTGCGAAATCTTTCTTGATGCTGTTAAATATACTTCAACAGGTAATTTGAGACAGGGAGTAGTCTAGAGGAATGTTAATTTTTAAATGTCAATTTTTACTCCACCCGAAGGGCCCTCAAAGACCCTTTAAAACCCAAACTGCTCCATTTTGCAGATGAAATGTATAAATGGGATCTTGTTGAAATTAAGGGACATTGCAAATAAGTGTTTTTGGGATTGAGACAAGTCCAAGAAGAAAGGTTTTGATTGCTTTTTAAGAAGCAAGAGAGTGGCTGCAAAACAATTCCTAGATGCCCCTGTCCTGTATATAGCATACAACTGCCGGAGTGCCTGCCCTCTAAGGGTACAGCCCCAGCAAGCGGCTTGTTAGATACCCTCGTTGTTTCTGTAGGAGCAGCTGGCTTTTGGTTGCATGTCTCCTGACCTTGTTCTCATTCTTCTTCCTTCCCCATGCCTCATGGGAAGGGTGCGGTTACACTCTTGGTGGCAGCAGAGCCACTTGGCTCCTTATGTAATCCATTAATAGTGCAGTTCTAAGGCACTAATCCTTTACCTATCTTTCTGGAAGTAAGCCCCATGAACACATTATGACTTCCAAGAGCCAGTGCCATGTACAGATTAGTGTCAAACAGACCAGAGGGATATATGAGGCAACTTTAATTTCCACAGAACAAGGGTGCTGTGCTGTCCAAATTATCTGTGGCCATCTTACTGTAGAAGTATTAGGTTGTGCCTACTCAACTGTATTATGCACCAGACTGTATTTCTAACTGCCCTCTCATACAGTCAAGCCAAGTTACATGCTTGTAGTGCTGTACTTAAATAATGACTGATCTCATTTTTATTAAGGGAGAAGTCTCAGCCAAAGTGTGTGCGCGCTTGTTGCAATCTTTAGTATGAAAGCGGAAAAAGAAAAATCAGTTTTCAGAGTAACAGGGGAATGCAGATGGAACTGAATCCAAAAGGTTTCCTCCTGTTTAGTGAAGAACTGCTGTAAAGATTATTGTATTAATGTAATGTGCACATACGGAGTTGGGTCTCAACTAAAACTCCTACACATTCATGTGTTTGTATGTGATTTTTGTAAATCCCTCCTCCCAAGGCAGATCTCCGCACCCTGTCCCCCTGAAGCAGCATTCCAGGGAGCATTTGGGGCTGCATTGGGAGGGGGGAAGGCAAGGAAGTCACCCTTCTGCAGATGGAATTCCTTTCACCCACAAATTGTAGCTGGAAATGGGATCCAAGCTAGCATTTGTTCTGTTTATTGTTACGGTCAGACAAAATTTAAAATATGAATTTGTCTATCCAGGTCAGACCCAGAAGTTCTCCAAGATTTGGACTACACTCTCAGAATTACTAGTAAGTGCAACAGAAGGGTATTTTTTCAGAATATATTTATTTTGGTCATCTATGACACATTACACAGAAAACAGAGGGCTCTTAGTAATCAGCAATCCCTTTTCAAACAAAACGGTAGCTAAAGCGATCTTATCATCCAAGGTGTCACATGGAAGGGCTTTTACACTGACATAATTGGGGTAAGAAGACAGCAAAAATTCAATACCATCTGTATACTCCGGCTCTATTTCACAATACTTGGGTTCCTCCTTATGATACACCCTTGAATTTTCTGTGGTATAATACAGCAACATTTTGTCTCCTCCATTGCACAACCTTACAATCCCATATCGAAGCAACCGTACCTTTGTATTTTCACGGAATGGGACATCAACATCTTGGACATCTCCATTCTCCCATCGTGCGGGAAGTCCATATACACTGCATGCCTTTTCACTCTCAGTCAGCACTGGAGGGAGGCAGTCATGAAAAAAATCCTTGGCTTTTTGATCCACTGCTGCATCAACTGGTGCATAGTTTATTAGTTTAGCGATCAGAGCATGTACTTTTTTAATGAAGGCAGTCCTACGAGGATCAATCACATCTGAGTTCAGGACTCCAGTGTATTCCAGATAGTCTATGGGGAGACCCTGGCGAAACTCCACGTCCTCTTCAATGGCCATCTGCAAAGCTGCAGGGAGGAGTTTTTCCAACAGGTCTCCCCAGGAGTTTCTCTGGAAGGAGGAGACAGTCATGTGGAGGGAATGGGCTTCTGGGAGGCAATCTCCTTGATGAATGAACCCACGAGGAAAATAGAGCAGGTCCCCTGCCTCTAACACGGTTTCCAGAATGGGCTCCCCAATCTCATTCTGAGTCAAGTTGCTGCTGGAAAACTGGGGCAACACCTCCGCCTCTTTCCTGGGGCTGTACACTCGCCAGTGCTTCTTCCCTTCCAGCTGGACTACAAAAGCCTCGATGTCATCATAGTGGGGGGCAAAGCCCTGGGTGCCCGCAGGGGTGAGGTAAGTGTTGGCTCCCACCATGCTGCCGAATTGCTCCTGCAGGAGGGAGAGGAAGCGCCAGACAGTGGTGGAAAAGGCCTGGGGGTTCAGCATCCGCAGCGAGCAGCCGTTCCGGTAGAAGTCCCACACCACGGCCGGCAGGGCCCTGCCCAGCGGGTTGTGCGTCTCCCTCCTCCCGTCTTCGTAGCTGGTCACGTCCAGGTTGACTCCGAACTGGACCTCGTGGTCGCGCAGAATGGCGTCGAACTCGGCGGTGGAGAAGAGCCCCTGGTAATAGGCCGGGTTGCCCCGGCGGAGCAGGAGGGGCTGCTTCTCCCAGTGCTGCTCGAAGAAGCTCTGCGGGGAGAGCGGAGCCACCAGCCACTCCAAGAGTCTGGCCGCCTGCGCCCGGCTGTGCGGGACTCCCCCCAGCTCCCCCAAGAGGCGCCGGAGCGAGGAGCCCGCCTGAAGACACCGGGCGGAAGCGCGCCCCTTCTTGTCCATCTCCGCCGCCGGGGCTGAGTCGCCCGCCTCCAGGCTCTGTTCCCGCGTCTCCTGCAGCACCCTGCGGCGGGAGCGCAGCTTCACCCTCCGGCTCTTTGCCGCTGTGACCACCGCCAGAACCAGGCGGGAGTCTCCGGGCGGCTGCCCATGGGCGGCCCCCGAAGAAAGTGGGCGAGCCCCGCGCGGTGGCTTCTTCGGGCGCCGCTTCTTTACCTTCTGGTTTCTTGGGGAGGCGGACAGCCTGTGGGCCGGCGGCTTATGTGGCTCTTCGCGTAGGGCCGCCGAACGGTAAGCCGAGAGCGCGGACACGCGCGGCCCCAGCAACTCCTCCATGTCGCAGGCCGGGGCGAAGAGCCTGCACGCGCGCCCAGGCCACGCTGCCGGAAGCGCCGCGTGCGCCGCGCCCCGCCTTTGAAGCGCCTCTGCCGGGGCGGGGGAGAGGAAGTCTCGCGGTGCTTCCGAAGGAGAACGGCGACTGCCGTTTTGAGGATACTTTCTCGGGAGGCTCACGGGCTAAAACGAGACTTGCTTGTGAATGGGCCTGTGAGCCCGGGAACACCTTCGAGACTAACATACTTTATTCTGGCATAAGCTTTCGCCAGCCAGAGTCCCTTTTCATCAGGTGCCAGTAGACGTTTTCGTGAGTTTATGCTGGACTAAGGCTGCGGTTTATGGACACTGATGCTGGTGTTAGTCTTGGAAGGTGCCGCAAGTCTGCAATAGACTGGAAACGTGTGTGCAAATATTTTTGGTTGGGGAAAAGCACCACCTTGCGATGAGCGCAGAGGTGCCTTGCCTTTTAGTTCTAAATAACCACTCTCGCCGCAATGGGCAAATGAGCTGTTGCCCGACCTCTCCTCCCACTATTAAAACTTGCCAAAGGTTAAAATCCTGTCTTCCCAGTCATCGTGTGGAACCACGTCGTTGCGTCTGGAGCTAACTGATGGACCATACTATCTAGGCTGCAGGCCTAGCTATACTTAGTAGAGTCAGCACTGTCGAATTAAGTGGGCTTCCTATTGAATATACGTAGATGGGATCAGACTTCATAACCTTTTACATCAAGATGACCAGAGATCTAGGGGGGAAAATACAAAGGATTCTTGTGACACCCTAAAAGCTAGTAGAAGACTTAAAAGTTGTTGTGTAATTCTTGCTTTTGCTGCAACAGCTTAACACAGCTAGGCCTCTAATTTTTCATAACAGAAGTCAAGAGTAAGTTTACTTATGATTACTGTCCACCTTAGTGAGCTCTAATTGTTACAGATCCAGAGGAGTTTGCCGTTAGTCTGTAGTTGCAAAATAGTAGAGTCCGGTAGCACCTTTAAGACCAACTTTATTATAGCATAAGCTTTCAAGAACCACAGCTCTCTTTGTCAGATGCATCTAATGAAGAGAGCTGTGGCTCTCGAAAGCTTATGCTACAATAAAGTTTGTTATTCTTAAAGGTGCTACTGGACTCTACTAATTGTTATAATAATTGGAAATAATTAATAGCTATATATTACAAGTTTTCAAGGTACGCTAGTTTTGTTTGTTTGTGGGTTATACTGTTAATATGAACCACGTAACTCATGATTTACAAACACCAAAGTTAAACAGAATATTCATATAATTATACAAAACCTGACACCAAACACTCAAGAAACTAGGGAAAAGTATCACTTGTTGGAAGGATGAATTGCAAAGACAATTGTAGTTTATGTATATTTTCACTTCTTAGATTAAATGTTGATTTAATATTTTTATTTCAGCCTTTGATGGGAATCCCACCAAATTCCTGGACCCAAAAATCTTTCTTGGAAGCCTTGGAAGCATACTATGTTGAGAAGGGAACATGTGCTAAGAAAGAAGAAACTCCTACAGTGAAGAAAAAAAACCCTAGGGTCCTCCAAAAGAGCAAAGAAACATCACTCGTTGTCCGTTTTGTGCCAAATGTTTAGGCAGCTACTTAGCCAATCCTGTTCTGGTAGGAAAGAAGGTATTCTAGGCAGTTTTATAAAACTGTGTGCACATAAATTTTTTTCCAAAGTTTGGAAGCAGAATTGCAGAACCATCGTCCATACTGATATGCACAGTAATTTGTTGTGACCTGTGTGGTGTATAGTCAAACCAGTTTTGTATGATTTGGAATTGTACAACTTCATGTCATGCCCCGGAAAAGCCAAAACTAGACCCACGTGTGTGACCAGCATTGCAAAACATCTCTTTCTTTCACTGTGCCTCAATCAGTTTTACAATGATTTTTTAAATTGTGAGGTATGCATGGTGTGCAGTGTATATTCTTTTGTGCTTATATAGCCTTTTTTTAAAAAAAATGCAAGGTTATTTTCTCATATCAGCAATCTCATGATTTTTCTTGTTTTTTAAGTTTTGTTTAGAAGAAAAATGTTAGACCAGAATCTGCTTGTAAACTTGGTTTAGTCAGTTTTACCACTCCATTCACTTGTAGGGGGTTTGGGCTAGTGTTAGTGAACAGGGGCATAGATCAGAGTATATCAGTTATCCCTAATATGTTACCCATGGGCATCTGCGAGTGGTTCCTGGTGCCTACTTGCTTCTTTGATAAGGCATCTTTTCCTAAATGCAGAAAGTTGATCCTGGCTTTTTTGCATCTCGTTGGAGCAGAAGGTGCTTCTGAAGAGTGTGGTGTAGTGGTTTGGTGTAGTGGTTAGGGTATTAGGCTAGAATCTGACATGAAGCCTGCTGGGTGACAAGTCACACACTTTCAGTCACACGCAGGGTTGTTGTGAGGATAAAATGGGGAGAATGATGGATACTGTTTTGACTTTCTTGGAGAAAGAGTGGGTTAAATATGTTTTGACTGTAAATTTGGAGTTCTAATATCGATTTCATTAATAAAAATTGCCCATCAGAAGAGACCCTCCCCCACACATACATCATCTTATTTTGTTTGATCAATTAGCTATCGGAATGAAAAACCAAAACGTTTGATTTTCTTACTCTAAACTAACCATTTTAAAACTTTAAAAATCCATGAAAGGCAAAATCTTTTTTAAAAACTTCATTGGACCAGTTAAAGAGTACTAAGGGATGGGGTGTCATCAATTTGTTGAGGAGTTAGCCGTGTTAGTCTGTAGTAGCAAAATCAAAAAGAGTCCAGTAGCACCTTTAACACTAACCAACTTTATTGTAGCATAAGCTTTTGAGAATCACAGTTCTCTTTGTCAGATGCATGGAGGGCAAGAAGAAACTGGTCAGATATATAGGTGGAGAGGGGAGGGCGGAGTAGATGCAAACAGTAGCTTCTGATACGGAGATCAGTTTGCTTCTGTTAAGGAAGACAGTTACTTCTAATAATGAGATAACCATTCATAGTCTCTATTCAATCTAGTCAAGCTGGGATTGAATAGAGACTATGAATGGTTTCTCATGATCAGAAGTAACTGACTTACTTAACAGAAGCAAACTGATCTCCATATCAGAAGTTACTGTTTGCATCTACTCCGCCCTCCCCTCTCCACCTATATATCTGACCAGTTTCTTCTTGCCCTCCATGCATCTGACAAAGAGAACTGTGATTCTCGAAAGCTTATGCTACAATAAAGTTGGTTAGTCTTAAAGGTGCTACTGGACTCTTATCAATTTGTTGATGACTCTCAGCTCTATATTTTGTTAACTAAGCCCACACCTGCAGCGTTCTCCTCTGAACTAGTGTCTGGATGTGATGGTCAAGTGGATGGAGAAGAAAAAGCCAAAAATGAATCCAGAAAAGATGGAGATGATGTTAACTAGTACAATCTACAGGATTGACTTTCCTGCATTAGACGGCTTGAAATTATCTTTATCTGAGCATGTTAGAAGTCTTGGGTGCTTTTTAAAAACCAAGGGCAGTCCATGGTAAAGAGCACCCCTTTTCAATTTTTTGTTAAGGAAGTGTCCTGTCTTCTAGACCAGTGATACGCCTCTGGGACTCACAGTGACTCATAGAGACCCAATTTACTTCCCTCATCGGCATGATGATTGTACATTAGGGAGGCTTGCAGTCTCATACCTTAAAAAAGTGGTTCCCATTCCTTCGGGAGCCACTGTTTCAAGGTAGTAATCATCTACCAAGCACAAGTCCCACTGGGCAAGGGCTTTGCACCCTTTCTTGAAACATCAGGGAGGTACCACATTGGAGAAAAGTGCTCAGAAGAGCCACTGGTGGCATGTCAAAAGAGTCTTATGTGGCTTCCAAGCCACTGCATACCACTGTTCTAGACTCAGCTAGTCTGGCCTTGCTGATTCATGCTGCTATCAAAACATCTAGGCTGGACTATTTTAATGCAGTCTGTGAGAAGCTGCCTTTGATGACAATTCTGAAGCTTCAGACAGTGTGTAGTGCAGCTCCTTATTTACTACTGAGATGGACCATAATCATATACCAACAATGAAACAGTTGCAATGGCTAGCTATTTTCTTCTAGGCTCAATTAATCATGTACGTTATTACCTTTAAAACCATTCACTTTCATAACCTGGGACCTATATATCTGAAAGACCATAATTCCATGTAGTCCACACCTCTTTCTTGAAGTACCTTTCAGATCCATTTAGCAGTGGATCTTTATTCCTTCTTAGATAGTCCAGCCGACTTTAACCAGAAATTTAGCTTCAGTTCCTTCTCCAGTATTGCAGTTCAGAATCTGTCTGTGAAATTCCATTCCACTTTATCTTTTGAAAAACCAGTAACACAGGTTATTTCAGATAAACGATTATTGGAATTTGAATTTTTAAAAATGACAATTGGTGGATAAAGAATGAATTTTGCTGGAATAGTTGTTGGTTTGTGCGAAACTATTGTGATGTTTTAGGGCTTGGTTGAGTGTTTAGTGTCTGTATTAGTATGAATGATTTTTTAGCTGCTTTGTATGAGTTTTTAACCCTTGATGTTAGCAAATATGGGTCTTGTTGGAATGACGGGATATCAATATGTCAGATTAATCTGCTAAGAGCGTGAACTGGGATTGTACAAGGAAATAATAAGTATGCTGCGTTTTATCAGCATTCAATAGTGCTCTCAGAAGGATCCCATGTGAGCACTGGGTCATTTAGAGTGCAGTCCTATACAGAGTTTTTCCAGTGTAAGCCCATTGAAATCAATGGATTTAGATTCAAGTAGTTCTGCATAGGATTGGTATCAGTAGTACACCAGTCCTTCTTTCTCACACAAACACTCCGATTAGAAATGTTGTGGGTTGTAGCTGGAGTTAAGGCATAATTTTAGTGAGTAAAAGACAATTATTACATAGTAAAATAAATATTTTCCAGCAGAAAGTATCCGTGTCATTTATCTTTGTTTTTATCAGTCCTGTCTGACCATTTCTCTGCCACTTTTGCCCATCCTGTTTTCCTTATGAGCCTCTTATCCCTTTTCCATCCCATGCTGGCCATACTGATGGTTTTCACACAGGGAGAGACTTGTACGGCTTCCTCATTACCGGTGCAGCTGCTGCTAAAGTTTAGCAGCAGCAGGCTTCCCCATAGCAGGTTTCCCCAGTTTCCCTGCCCCAGCCCCCATGCAGTGGCCACCCCCTCCTTTCCCTGGGTTACTGGGGATTTTAATTTTTTTTTAAAAAATCGACACTGAACTATTGTATCCATGCAACGTTATACCAGTATGTGTACCTGGTTTTCTGAATTCCCACTTTTCATTTTAAAAAGAGTAAGTCATGATGCTATGGAGAAGTAGGGGGGGAAACTGCTTCCCAAAAGCATTGACCCTGGAACAGATAACCTCCACTCCACTAATGCCGAAAGTAGCACGTGAGTCTGATTTTCAGTGGAAAAATGGAGCAGGATTAAATAGCTGGGCTCCTTCCATACTGATTTTCCTCTAGTCATACCATCCTAAGCAGAGTCACATCCTTCTAAGTCCATTGAACTCAATAGGCTTTGAGGGGTATAAATCTGCTTACAATGGCACTATAAATCATGTCCCAGTAACTTCATTATGTTTATAAAAATTGGTTAACAGGATCATAGAACTACGTGTTATATGTAATTCTGTTCTTAGGGCTTGAAAATATGTAGAATCAGGACTGACCAACAATATGATCAAAAGACTACCAGTTTTGATCAGAAATAAGATCTTTGGGAAGAGTAAGCTCACATTGTGAAGGTGCATCTGATGAAGAGAACTGTGGTTCTCGAAAGCTTATGCTACAGTAAAGTGGGTTAGTCTTAAAGGTGCTACTGGACTCTTTACTATTGTGAAGGTGGATTTTGTCTTTTTAGGCTTTAAGTTTTGAGGCTTTACGTGCTTACATAGATGCAGCCAAGTATGTTACAAATACTTCTGTTATTTAAGTACACATGGATTCAGATTACCAACTTTCTTACTGTGAAGTTAATTGATTACGAGAGCTTTGTGGAACTAACCAATATCTCAAACATGTAACCTGTTTTGGGATTACCAGGCACATCTCTAAAAGCTAAAACAATATTGCGCTAGGGAATATAAGACTAGGGAACATTGAGGCAATCTGCCATGGTGGTCATAGTTATGTTGTGTGTGAGACAAAGTACCCCCAGTGTTTAGTGACTTTTACTCTATATTTATTTAGTGCCAACAATTATATTAGGGACAAGTATTTTGCCCTTGGCTTCTGGGAAAACTCTGTGTTGGCCTTAACTGATAACTGTTGATATCATCTCTGTTTTATTTTGCCTCCAGATCTGAAGGGACAAGATGATACAGCTGCGATACGGCAAAGTTAAGCAGTGCACTGAGAAGCCTGGTCTGAATGGGGCATCGTACTTTTTCCAGATAAATTTACTAGGTTGGAAAGATGAAACTAATATGTATTCACAAGTGTGCTTTTCTATGTGATTTAAACTTGTAACCATTTTACAGCTTTGCTTTTTTTTACATCTGTGAAATATAATTTTCAGTGAAACCTAACAGAAAAGTCCTAAAAATCATAGCTGCCTCAGCTTCTAGCCTTTGCATTTATATTACTTTCCTTCTTAAAGGAATAATTTGAACCAGCAGAATGTTAAAGAGGGAATGGGAATATCAGAGAAGCATTAGATGAACATTAGGTGAAAGGTATTTTTAATCATTTGATGCTTTGGGTGTTTTATGTCTAAATGTGATATGAAATATTTTAAAATAATTCAAATGAGCACAGTGTGCAGAGATAGCCAGAAGATGGAATTATGCAGCTGGAATCCTGGGACATTAGGAAATTGTAATGCAGGGAAAACACATAAGTATTGCTTAATACAAGGGCACAGAACCAGAAGATTGTGCCACGATCCTTCCCACACATTCCTTCACCACCAGTATTTGGGTCCAAATAAATGAAGACAGGATGTCTGATCCTGTGCTGTGTTAGGGATGCTAATGATTATGGATTTCACGTACATTTAACTCTGCATGGGATCAGGTCCTCAACTGACTTAAATCTAGGTACTCCAGCTTTATCTGATCTGTGCTTTCTCTTGTACACAGGGCATCTGTTGCCAGATCATTTTTGTAGAAGCATTTTCATTGCCAAACCACAGAGTAGAGGTGATCAAACAGTAAGAGGAATTTCCTGTAGAAATATCATTACTGTGCTGCCACACTAAGCATGATATCAAGCTGATAAGGAAAATGAACACTGGGATTGCGAGTGGCCAAGTCCCTTCTTTACAAAAGGTTATGAAATATACCTGTATATAAATAGCTTACCACCAGGTGGCAGTGTGGTTTAGAACATATTTTAAAGAAAAAGTTTATAAGTTTAAAAGATGAATCTCATATCTGTATCACAAGAATAAGCAAGTGAAGTTTCAGAAATCTGCAGTGAACTATTTGTGTGCATACACAGTAAGAAGCTGTATCCATCCGCTATACTATACTAGAGCAAGATTTGGGCCCAGTAACACCTTGGAAGTTCTAACTCTTAAAAAAACTCATACCCTGGAAATGTAGTTGGTCTTTAAGGTGCTGCTGGACCCAAATCTTGCTCTTCTACCGCAGACCAACATGGCTGCCCACCTGAAACTATCCACTATACTAGTTTCAGGGATGTGAAACTCATGGCCATTACAATGCCAGCATAAGATTGACATGGGCACAGAGAAAAAGAAAACCTAGGGACAAAAGCGAGAAGACATAAATCCTATGCACTGGCTGTACAGGGAAATAAAAAAAAATCACTGCTTGTACAAAAAGCAGGCAAAAGTTTGCATCACAAAGAGGAGAGTGAGAACTGTTTAATTACTTTTCCTTCCATATGATGTGACACAGTGGCTGCTTCCACATGGAGGTTTGCTCCAAACTGGGAGTGCCTTTCCATCAGAGGCACATACACCCTCATACTTCTTGCTGCATAACCAGTCTGTGGCATTTGGCTGATCTGTGCTGGCTAATCAGTGCTGGGAGCTATTTCTGACTGAGTAGGAAGGCTCCATCCATGATTTGCTGATAGCAGGTAAGCAGGTTACACGTAGCACTGAGAGGCAAACAGGTGATTCTAAAGTGTTGGGGAGGAAGCTATCAGTGGTACACCCCATGCAAGGCTGTGAACCAGTGCAGAGCTGATTCAAAGGAATAGTGGCACAACATGTGATGATTAAAACCAACGGAAAAGTATACCATGATACATAAAAGAGCTATAGAGCTCAGGAATGGATCCTAACCATGTCTTCTGCAGGTAGAAGGCGCATCTTCAGAAGAAAAGATGTGCGTGTGCATGTGTGAGATTTTTTTTCCAATTCCCAATCCTGCTATAGTGTCCCACTTAATCTCTATGAAGGCAGGAAAGTTATCTTCTGTGAGGGCCACTATGCTTATAGATAGAATTCAATCCTCAGTTCTTTACCACGGACTGGATGTCAGTATTAGCATGGTGCTAATGATAGTATATACTGAATCTACTGAAGACAATAATAGTAGCAGTATCATCTGGGAGTTTCCAAACTGTTGAAGGCCCTAAGAATACTCCTTTCGTTGGTAGAATAGTTCCTGGAGCTAAGGAGGAAGGGAGGCCCAGAGCCTTAACAAAATCTTATCCCCTCCTGGAAGAAACCCATTTGGGGCAGATACCTACCAAACATCGTATAATGAAACAAAAGACAGCTGAATTTCTCGTAATGTTTTTCAGTAATGATTTTACATGTTTATGTTAGTACCTGAAGAATTCAGCACAATGTTGCCCAAGTCTTGTAAGCATGTAATCAGCTTATTGCTGAAGGCCACCCACATTTTGTAAAAAAAGGATATAAAAGCATACTGAGCAAGTACTTGAAGAGTCCCAAGTGGATTCTGAAAAGGGAACCAAATGATGTTTCTGAAAGTGATGCAAGTGTTTCTTCAGCACTGTTCAATTCTCATTCCTCAAACAGGCTGAAATATAAGAATGCAGAATCTCAGCTTTAATTGGATTTCTTCCTGTAAAACGAAAAGCTACTGGGCATAGTTCCTCACTGTTTGCAAAGTGGTGTACCTTTCAGAATCTGTCTGATGAAGTTTAGTATACTTATTTTAGGTTATGCAAAAAAAAATGCCATAGCAAAGTAGAAAGAAAATAGCAAACAATAACAGCTTCTATTGGAGCTGGTGGCTGACATTCCCCTCTATAGAATTTTGGATGTTATATATTCCATATGTACAATTTCATAGTATCTAGACAATGCCTACATTCAGGTACCATTGTACTGTTTTCAGAGTGGCATACAAATATAGGTTCTAAGTACTGTATCTTTTCACAATTTTAATAAAACTGCTGAATATCTTATATTTTAACATTCAAATAAATAAATATATGTATGCTGCACTATTGGGTACAAACTAGGGATCAAATTAGAGGAGACACTGGAGAGATCTGCGTTTCTAGCTTCCAAGTGTTTTAAATCTGTAAACAACAGCCACACAGTAGCCCAGTTTAGATCACAACCATGGTGTGAGGGAAAGGGGGAAAGAGAAATCTTTCTGTGACACAGTTTTCTTGACCTGGAATGACCACATGGCAAACATACAAACACTTTGTTTGCAAACAGCAGTAACTAGAACAGAAGATAGAAGGCATGAAACTGAGCCCCAGAGTTTCTGCTCTTTTAGTCCACAGGGACTTCACAAATAGCACGGAATAAAAGTGTCCAGCACAATCTCTGTCTCTTGTCCCTCATCACCATGATGCCTGTGCATGTGTACGTATGCCAGTGTGGCACAAGGGAGTATGTGCAACAGTGGGATACATAAGGAAAGCTCGGCTTGTTAAAAAAGAAAAAAACTACAGTTTCTCTCTCTTGTGCACACACTCTTCTAAAGACCTGTTTTCCACTTTATTAGCAGCTCAAACCCTGCACTGTCACTTCTGTTGTGCTGCCAAAAGTAACAGACCACAATGGAAAAAGATTTCCTAGCTTGTTCTTCCATTAAAGAAGGCCCCTAACAAGCCTCTCCATTCAGCCCAATGGCATCTGCTGTATCGACAATATGAGGACACTGGGCAGGATTGTGAAATCTGTTTCCATTGCAGTTGTTGAAACATTCACCACTAGATTGCAAGACTAAATAGCTTGTTCAGAAGTCTGTCTCTCAAGAGTGCCCTGCTACCCCTCCTTCTGCTTCCTACCCCTATCAGTATGAATGCACTTAATTCAATCAATGAAGTATCTCTCATCTGAGATCTTGGCTTACTTCCAGCTGCAGCTCATGCTGGCTTTTTCTCTCCAGGATTTTCCCCATTCCCTGTTTGTTCGTGATCCTTAATCCTAGTTATCATGTACACAGAGTTCCACTGAGAAAATGAGCTTTATCTAAATTTGGCCTGTCCGATTGAAGCAGATTAATAAAATCAGTATTTTTTAAAAGAAAAACCCTGGCAACCAGAGTCACTGTGAGATATACTGAGTATATCTCCTGTGCAGATATGAAAAACAGAAGTTAAAAGCTCAGATCATACCTCGATACAAAATTATGCGATCCCCAGCTGAGCAGTCATATCACATTCGCAGCAGACCCTTGTGGGATTTTTGTGTGTGTGTTTGCAAATTAGATTAAGTAAGGCTTGTTTAGTGCTCACAATACATGACATCAAAAAATTACTCATTTGCAGATATTGAAAAGATGCTATCTACAGTGTCTGTACAGCCAGTGACTGAACACAAAGCTTCAGACTTCAAGACTCCAAGTGTTTTACTTTTCAAAGGAGGGAGAGGAGGAAGTATGTGTGAGGGGGAAATTCAGATAATAAAATGACCGAGGAAAGAAACTGAATGAAGTCACTGAGATATAGAATTCCCATGTGCAAGCACAACAGAGTCAGTGTGCAAGGGAGCTGCTTGCACTTCTGATCCTGCACTGAGAACAAGGGTCAAAGTAGCAGAATGTGCACAAATCATGTTCTTGACAATACAGGGTGGCCTGAAGGGCATTCTTCTCTTTTTAGCAACATCATGTCTGGGAGAATTTGAGCAGGTTTGGCTTCTTTAGTCATGACAGTTCTAGAGGGGTGGCTTTAGTAGCCTATTGTTGCAAAACGAAAATCCAGTGGCACCTTAAAGCTTAACATTTCTTCCAGCATGAGCTTTTGTGAGTCAGAGCTCTTCCTCAGATGCAATGGGATGATTGCATTAAGTCTTTAAGGTGCCACTGGATTACTCTTGTTTCTCTAGCTGTTGCCAAACATCAGGCTGTATAGACTTATCTCTGCAAAAAAGAGGCTATTGAAATATGAACATACAAAGCTGTTTTAAAGTAAAGGCACTGCCCCGCTAGCCCAATATTGTTCTCGCTGATGGACTGCAGGTCTCCAGATTTGTATACAAAACATATACTCTACTACTGAGCTATGCCCCCTCAAGTCTTCCTGCCTCTTATTTTCCCTGTTCTGTATAATTAAAGGCAAATTCAGCAAAACATAGCACAGAGAAAATTAGTATCTAATTTAAGCATTAATTTAGACATCTAAGAAAGCCATTTGAATTACAGTCTACATTGCTGGCCTTTATTTACTATTTGTGTAATAATTTCCTTGTTTGTGATTATATTCCAACTCATAGCTCCATCTGTGAAAACTGAGGTCACTGCATGACACAAGACAATTTTGTCTGTTGTATAAAGGTTTAAAGCTCAGTTCTTTATCTGAAGTCATTCGTCAGCAATAATAAGATCAGCCTCATTTTGATAAAGATGATGGAGCTGAATGAACCCATTATCTCAGCTAAAGAATTATCAAGCAAAAGCTAGGTTTAATTTTGCAAAACTTTTATTATAATTAGAAACATTTGAAACATTATTTTAGTAGAAATCACACTGTCTTAACATAGCAACCACTGTTTTCCACAAACATAAGTGCATTGATGCCAGTTGATTTGCAGAGCCATATCATATGATTAATTATTATGTGGGAACTGACCCTTATTTTCAAAACTTCAAACGTAGTCATGCTATCTTATGGTTTTCCATTCATAAACAACGCCCACAGTCAATCATGAGCCTTCTGGAAAATATTTTAAAAAGCCTCAGGCAGAAGTCACACAGAGAGATGATCAATCAAAGAGAAACATTGCTGAAGCCTTTAGGTAGCTTTTAATCGTATGTTCAGAGAATGAAACAACATATAGGATTTACTTTGCAGGACCACAGATTCATCAAGCCCAGCATTCTGTTTCCCCCTATTATCACCATCTAGAAACTCACAGGCTGGATACTGAGATGGTAGCTTTCTCTATTTACTGCTGTGACATAAATTGTTTGTATTACACAGTCCTCTCTCTCTCACCCATCCTTTCTATTTATACTATGCACTCTCAAAGCTGGTCCCAAAATTCATTATCACCAATCACTAGCACAAAATTAGCATGTTAAAGCCGCTAAGGTATAAACCTAATTTATGTTAAATATAGATTGTTTTAAAACTGACTCTTGTATAATGCAAAAGGTCTTTTGTAGTGTGCTTTAATCTGAAATTCAAAGAATAATTTGGAAGAAAGTAATGTATTTCTGAGAAATAGTTTTAAGAGTGGGGTATTGCTAAGTGAATTTCAGTTAATTATTAAATGCTAGTAAAATAGCAACATAATTTAATGAAATTGATTACCTACTAATAAGTTAGGGTCATTGCTGATTATTTTACTGAAGAGTTTAGGGTAGTCTTGCTCTTCTGTGCCAAATAGTTTAAAATAATCTAAATTGCCAAAATCAATTTTCCCGGTTTTTTTGGAGAGAAAAATAATTATTGCATTGCAGCAGATGGGTAAACAACATTTCCTCCATGTTACTTTTTGAATGCAAAGGAGTGCTGGTATCCTTTTTTATTATTTGTTTTGGTGCCATCAAATTGCAGCTAACTTTTGGTTACCCCATAGGGTTTTCAAGGCAAGAGAGATTCAGAGCTGGTTTGACTTTGCCTGCATCTGTGTAACAATCCAGGCCTTCATCGGTGGTCTCCCATCAAAATACTGACCAGGCCAACCCTTGTTAGTTTCTGAGATCTGATGAGATTGGGCTACCTGGGCAATCCTAGCAATATCCTAATGCTACACAAATTGTAATTTCCCAACAACTCTGACAAAATAACTATGATTTTGAAATAATGAGAATTTTCTTAGAAGAACTGAAGAAAGCTACTGAACTGCATAAGACTTACATCTAGAGAGAAAATTAATAAGGAGTATGAATGTTGATAGTTTCAACAATTTTAAAATAAAATAAGCGTGGTAGTCAATTCTGTTTACAATAGCAATTCAACCCATTTGCCAAGGTAGGAACTTCAGATTTCCACATTTTAATAACAACAAAAGTTATCAGAAATATTTTCGACCAAAGGTCCCCAGTATGTTGTCCATGGGGGCCATCGTACCTGCTGACATCTTTCCCAATGCCTGCCAATTGGATTTAGCAAGTGGGTGTGGTCAGGTGGGGCTTTTGCCCAGCAGGGCTTCTCATTGGCCATTGGAGATCTGATTGGCTGTTTGGATTTTTTAAAAGTTGCTTTGGAAGCAGCTGCCATGACATAGTTAGAATCTTCACTATGTGACTGAAAGTGTATTCAAGAAAATAATTTTATACAGTATATTCATTTTAAAAGGCATCCTGGTAAACAGAACTTATGCCTGAACTTCTGAAAAATTACTATTAGTATTATGCATAAACTCACTCCTTGGCATTTTGTGGTTGGCTCCACTTGTGACAGCCATTTTTTGATTGCGCTTGCCACTTGTGTCAGAATTCCAAAGGTGCCCAAAGGCTCAAAAAGACTGGGAACTCCAGTTTTAGCGGGCTTTCCCCATCTCACAGTAGGAGATTGTGCTACTAGGTTTACCAGCTATAAACTGTGTCTAGGGTCTTTACAGAATTACAACTAATCTCCAGAATTACAACTAATCCCCTGAAGAAAATGACAGGTTTGTAGGGCATGGTCTATGACATTATATTCCTGTTGAGCACCATTCCCTCCCTAGACACCATCCTCAAATCTCTAGGAAATCCTCTCTCCAAGTCATAGCTGGAAAACAGGTGCATTATTGGGATTACCGGAATGGGACTGGGTTGCCAGGCAACTGGTAGGAATCTAAGGGGGAGCAGGGACACAGGCAGGTGCCGTCAGACAACAATGTGATACCACTTCTAGTGAAAACGCAGAAAACAACATCTCACCTCTTTAGGAATCACCAGAAACTCTATAGTAAAACTGTAGCATTTCCATCAACTCCTAAAGCTGACTGCCATTGCCTGATGGTGATATTTTTCTCCCACTAGCTGCAGGACTGTCAGCAGGAAATGAGAGATAGGAGCGGGAAACTGGCAGCCCTAGTAAGGGGTATCTTAAAACTCAACAAATTAACCTGGGATACCTCATGTTTGCAATATACAGGGGACAGACTGGGCATCATGGACACAGTGAAAAATCCTGGTGAGCCCCATCTCCTGACCACCTGTGCCCACCCAGCACAAGGGCGAGAGCCCAGCCAAGCAGAAGCAGCTGCTGACTGAAGGGAGGCTGCACTGTCTAGGCAAATTGTGCAGGGGCCACCACAAAGCTGAGCCTGGACATGCTGCACAGAGGCTATCACAGAGCAAGCTGTGCAGTGGCAGCCTTTGTTCTACCTCAGGCAAACCATGTGGCAGCTTCCACCAGGGCAAGTTGCTGATAATAGGGTTTCTAACTCTAGGTTGGGAAATATCTTTGGGAACAGGAAGGACCTCCGTGAGGTATAATGCCATGGGGTCCACCCTCCACAGCTGCCAATTCTCTCTGGGGAGACTGATTTCTGTCGTCCAGAGATCAATTGCAATTCCAGGAGCTTTCCAGGCCCTACCTAGAGGTTGGCAACACCACATGATGACCACAACTAGGCTCAGCCAGGATAAGCCGCATGGTAGCCACTGCTGGGTAAGTCGTATAGCAAGCAGCGGGTACTGAGCCTAGCTCCAGCAAGGGGGGGGGAGGTGACAGGCTCAGTTTGGGTAAACCACCGAGGGGCTACCATTTGGTCGGTCATGTGACGGCCACCGTCGTGACCGCAGAGAAGAGCGACTTCTCCCTCCTTTAAGAGGACATGGCCACGTCCAGGGGCCCTTTTGTCCTCTTAGTCCATGCCTGGAAATACATGTAACACTTGCTACACTTCCTTAGACCCGACTGAGCTTATTCTTATTAAAAAGCAGCAAAGCCCAGGGGCCTAAACCGAGGCGAAAGCAGCGCTCCCTACATCCCCCAAAGGTTAAACCCAGGTCAGGTACTCGACTGTAACGTTGCCCTTCCCCCTGTGCAACCAACCGCCGCGAAATTAGGCGCCTCTATGTACCTATGTGCCGGGAGGAGGAGCTATTTCCATGACTGATATCTCCTCTGGCCTATCATAGGAGCCCGCTTTTACAGTTTGAACCAATAAAAAAAGATAAGGCCAGCCGTGGGGGCGATGAAGCACTAGTGTAGATCAAAAGGTTCGGAAAGCGAAAGGCGGAGTTAAGAGCTTGACAGACTGGGAAACTCACCAATAACTGCCAAGAACTCCTGCCCGAAGAGACCAATCGGCTGTGAAGATAGAGGTGGGGAAGGAGGCGGGAGTTGTTGTCAGGGAACGGGAAGGAGGTGCCGAAGGGAGGAGGCTGCGGGTAGCAGGTGAGAGCGGGTGGCCGGGCCTGAGGAATTGGCCGGGGTGGGGCTGGGCCCGTTGAAGGGGTGGCGGGTGGGCGATTGAAGGCGTGAGGTTCGATCCGGCTTCCCCCTCCTGGCGGGAAGAGTCGAGTGACGTGTAGGGAAAGGCTCGAGCTGTGGTGTGTGTGTGTGGAGGAGGAGGGGGGGGCGGCGCTCCTCGTCTCTCGGAAGCTGTGCGGCGGGTGAGTCTCTGAGGGGAAGGAAGAAGGTGGGCGGCGGGGCTCAAGCGTGCGATGCAGGGAGGGAAACGGAGGGCCTTTCTTTTGAGGGGGCAAGGTAGGGGCAGCGCCCGTGTGTGGGACTGGTCTGAGGAGAAGGGGCAGCTGGGCGGGGTCTGAGTGCCAGGGACACCGGAGGGGAGCCTGAGGCGAGGGGGAAGTGCGGCGGCGGCTGAGGAGGAGGGGGTGGCTGGCGGTCGTGTGTGAGGCGCCGCTGCCCTTTCGGATGGGAGGAAGCGGCGCTGGCCCCTGAAAGTTAAGGAAGGCTCAGTCCGAGCCCCAGAATGAACCCGGGCGAGGAGCCAGCGGCAGAGGAATGCAGGAAGATCAGGAGTCCTCTGCGAAAGGAAAAGAGATGTGGAGGGAGGCTCCTGCAGGAAGTTGAGAAGAGGAGGAGGAGGAGGAGGAGGGAAGTGTCTCGCCGAAGGTACCGCTCAGTTTGAGAGAGGAGAATCCCGCTTGGAAGGCTTGCCGCTTCCTGAGTCTGGGCAACTCTAAACGAATGAAACGAAGTGGCTTGTTCTCCTTAGAGCTGCCCTATATTTTATGCTGTTTCAGCGCTACTGATTTGAATGAATCCTTTTGCGGATCGCTTACTTTAGGGCCTCAGAGGGGTTGTAGTGGAGGAATGGAGCGCTGATATGCGAATGGAGACGAGGAGTGCTGTACTTTATCTTTGTATTACCGTGTTTTATGGGAAGCAGGTTTGGTGTACGGTGGGGTTTAGTCAAATGTGGTTTAATTTCAACACATTTCCACGAGAAAGGTGGTGGTTTTGTCAACATGATGACTGTGTCATCTAAGGGAGAACTTGTCTTGTGGCTTTCTGCTGCAGAGAAGAGAAGCATAAAATAACTGAATGGGCTTTTCAGTGGGTGGCTTTGTTTTAATGTAAATTATAATTGCTGTTTAATTATATTACTTGATTTCGTGGGCTAGTGAATGTTACATATAGCCTGAAATCATTGAATATACTTATGACTCATCAGATGCTAAAAATGTTGACGGCTCAATGTGCTGTTTCAGAGAGGTTTAATGAATTTACATAGCACTTCTTTAACTACTGACTGGTGCCATGTTTTGCGACAGCTCTCATCTATAACAACTTAATCTGCAAGATTTATGTAACCTGTTCATTAATGTTTTATAAAGCTGGATAATATATTCTGGTTCAATTTATTCTGTTTAATATGTGGCTTGTCATGTCTTCCAAGTCTTCCTACTCCCCAAAAGTTGTTAATTCAGCCTGCCAGTGTGGTGCATTTTACAAAAAATTGTTGTTGGGATACAATAATTTATTTGTTTTGAGTTTTCTAAATTGTGTACTTGAGTTCACAGCTCCAAATGTTATTATGGAGTTGGAACTATAAGCTAAACCACAGTGGCATTTGTTTCTGGTTACTGTCTGCTGGAAAAGTATACATGTTAAGCACATTTTTGGCTATCCTAATCCTTGATAGTTATGTAGTTGAAATCAAGATCAGTCTTTTAAGGCCATCTGCTGTTTAATATGCTTGACATAGAAAAAATAGTGCTGATCAGTACCATGTTTTCCACTGGATTGTTAAAATTGTTTTTTTTCCTCATTTCTTCACTTCTTGGCTATTCTTCATGGAAACACTAAAATGATGACATCCCAGTCATGTGAGCAAAATACAAACAGAAACTGAATAGAAGAGGAATGTGTAATCATTACCCATTTCTCTTATTGAATGGTGAGACAAGCTTCCTTAATGTGAAATAGAATACAGAATGTGTGAGATAAAGAGGGTTAAATCCCAGCCGTGCCACACAAAGTTTTGTACAAACAATAATAAAGTTTCAACAGGCTGCATAGTGAGCACTTTTGTCAGTGAAGCAAGAGCTCATCGGCATGAATCATTTACACTGTTAGGAGGAAAGACATAGTGATGGGGAAATGTGTTCCTAGTGTGATGTATCTTTCATTGAAATAAGAATTCATCCAAAGAAATGTATTATATATACCACTTAAATAGCAATCCTAAGCGTGTCTGCTTAATGGGCCTTACCCCCAGGAAAGTCTTCTTAGGATTCCACTTAGTTTCATTGGAGTAGGTAGTGGTATAAATGGATTCCAATTATGTTATACAATAATGTATTATTCAAGTCTGAAATGTAGTTTGCTTTTAATAAGGATCACTTATACCATATATTAAGCACTAATTTAAGAAGGCTGCCTTATAGAACCATGCAGATGAGTCTACAGAAGTTACTAAACTGCATCCTGCAGCTATGTGTTAGTTAATGCTCAAAAGATTCCACTTCTAAACAAAATAACATATTTAATGTAAACTGTAATCAAGTTCTTTAGAGTACGTTTATGAAGCAGATGCTTTTGAAAGTGAGCAGAATAATGTGGAGGGCATTTCTCTTGCTTATTCCATGAACTAACAGTTGTATTGCTTGGAGCGCGTCTTTTTCAGTATATGTGTTTAAAAAAACTGACCTTTAAAATAAAAAGAAGGAACCATGAGTTAATTTATTCATGGACTGGAGGGTCTTGTATGATTAACATAGAGAAATACTAGGTTTTCAGTTCCTTGGACTATGTTCTGGCATTTAAAAGGTCATATTAAAGTCTTGATAACAGCAATCTGTTAAAGGTTATATCATTACAAAAATACTTAATGGTTTGAATCTCCTTCTAGGGCTTTCACATTAACAAAATTTGACAATCCCTTTTATGCTTTGGGATTAGGTAAAGGTAAAATGATTCGTACATCAAGAAAGTAAGGCCTTTAGTAAAGAATGCATGTAACCATTTGACAATTTACCTAAGCTGGAATCCATCCCTCAAGGATTCATAGCCTGGAAGAAGTATTTTACAGCCCAGAAGAAAGAATGAACTTCTTTTAAATTTTCATGTCAAGCTGACTGAAGGTAGTTCTTACTTGTGAAAGAGCAAGTGGCAGTTTATAGCTTAGTTTAACCCACTTCATGGTCACCAATGAATGACTGATTGGTAACCTCTTGAAAGTATGGAACAGTTTAGAGTTCCTGTGCCTTTTAGTTTATGGTGGCAGATGATGTGACATTTTGCATACATGCTCCAGAGTTTCATTGTTAAAGTAGCATAGTTAAAAAATTGGGTCCTATGATATTTTGCCAATGGACAAGTTGGAAGTTCTGTATCTAAAACCACTGTTAAGTTCAAAGTTAAACATATTCATACCACAACTATATGACCAGAAATCTTTTCAATTGTATCTTAAAATATTTTAATTGAATCCAGAATCTTGGCTGTAGATTAGTCCAAGATGTAGACCCATTATTTCCAAACCAGTAAAGTAGATGTCAGCAATCCAAATATTTATTAGCAGAAAAATGTTAAAACATGCATTAAAGGGTCACCTTATTTCTCAACAACAATGATTCTTGGAAGAACTATTTTATGACTTTTGGGTAAAAGATTACCTCAAAATTAGTTCTTTTGAGGATTTGATCTCTTGTTCGTATACTTGGGAGGGCCTCTCAGTAAGCTTTAACTGAATGTTCTGATGGAAGTGTCAGCACTCTAGTGTTGAAAGTGCATAATGCTAAACTGTGTGTTTTCTGTTACTCTGTTGGCACGTGTCTGTTCTATCCAGGGCATGGGTTAGATGGCTATAAAGGAATGATTATTTGTGCAGTCTCTTCCATATGTGAGATGATATTTGTTGGGGAGGTCTGATGGAGAACCTGCTATTGGGCTGTGGATCTAGTACTTATTTATTAGTGCAGCTTTTTGCTTGGAAAGCTGAGAGAGTTCTTCACCAATTTCCAGAGCATGTTGACTTAGGGCTGAGTTACACAATATACTTTTTGATGAGTCAGGTCCAGTTTCCCCAGACTCAGCTCACTTTCCCTGCAGCTACTCAGCAGCAGTGGGGCACACAATTTAAATTCTCTTGCCTCCCCCCACCCCATTTTCCTGAACCAGAATTGCTGGCGGTGGGGTTGGGGGAATAAGAGCTACACACTCCAAAATGTCTGGACACAAATCACCAAAAATATTGATTAGCTTGGCACTTGGCCAAGTGATGTGTTGGAGGCTTGCATGGGTCTAAGTTGTTCCCCTAGCATGGTGCTGACCACTTGCACACAATTTTTTCAGTCCTCCCCTTAAACTGAGAAGACAGGCCAGATGTCAGAAGAGTTGCCCAAACGCTTGCAAGATTGAGGTTGGTTGCCCTAAAGGGTCATTTGCCTGATTTCCACCCCTCAAGTTGTCTGAAATGACAGAATATCAGAGAATATAAGGGTCTTCCAACCAGAGTTCAGAGAAGAGAGTTCCTGTCTTTTCAAAGACCTAGAAATACAAGCAACCTAATTTTTTTTATTGAATTTGAGTAAGGATGCTTGTTTGTAGTCAGAGGGGTTAACTGTGCCAAGTGTTACATCAAATGCCCTCTGCTTAACTGTAGTTAGTTGATTTTGTTATCAGTAATTTCTATACCATCGAATTATAGCATCAAAGCAGGTAGAATTTTAACATGTGTATTTTATACAGTCGGAGTTAAGTCTTTCAATGTGATCACTTAGCTGCCATCCATGGTTTTATTTTTACATTTTAAAAAATAGTTTAGTAATTGAGAAAGTTGTAGATATTGGTTGCATTAAAATGTCATGACAGATAGAGGTTTGTTCATTGTAGGCATGAATGCAGCTTGTTCTCATGCTTACATGGACAAATGGAGTGGAGAGGGATGAGGAGAACATGCAAGCAAGGCAACAAGCTGTGTTCATGTCTCTCATGGACAAACCTTGGGACTTGACTTCTGAATGCAGCTGTAAATGGAGATGAGTTAGAAAGCAGCACCTAAATTTAAATGGAGCTTGAATACATGACCAGTAACTTACAGACAGATGTTATGGGCAGGGCTGTTTGACAAAAATGGGTTACAAACTGACTTGAACCTTCTACTAGTCTGGTAGAAAGTAGAAATAAATTTATTGGTAATTATGATCTGTTCTCAGTCCTCTTGATCCCCTTGTGGGGTATCTGCCAACTGGTTAAAATTGCTCTTTCCTATATACATAGCAAATGAGGCCTTGAAATAAACATACATTGAATGATGGATTTAGAAACTCTCTAAGCTATGAAAACTTTCTCTGTAGTGATAGCAGTTAAGATTGATCAGTTAAGGGAATAGCAAAGGTGTGTGTTTGTGTGTGTTCTACTGAAAAATAGTCTCGTGCTACAGTTTGGGTGTGCGTGCTGCTTAATGTTTACCTCCTGTTCTTTGACTGCTCAAAATTTGCCCCCCCCCCCTCCAAAGCTGCTTTTCTCCTGGGATAGTCAGTCTGGATGACAATTTTGTTGCAAATTATGGACAGCCCTTCAAAACAATAATTTGTTTCTTAAATGCTTGGAATTGAATCAGAAATGCTCAGTGCATGTTTCCTATGCCTCTTCCATTATTTTTGTTAAATTATTTAAAAAGATGTCATGAGCATGTTGAGGGGCAGGCTGGCTGTGTGACTTATCTGTCTATTCTAGCCATACCCCATTATCCTTCCTGAGTCTATTTTGTTCATGGGAGTGTTTGAGTTTGGATAACAAATACTCTGCACTCACTTGTTCTCAATATGTTTGCCTCTGGTATCCCTTTCCTCACCCATTCCCAAAGCACAAATATTAATTTGAAAAAAATATGTTTTCGTTTTTGTCTTGGTCTTGCTGGGCAAGGGAGAGGACATGCCACATTATTTGCCTGTGTAACATTGTGGCCTTGACTGTTTTGCAAAATATTGATGTTCTTGCCTTGCCAGCTGGGAGTTGTAGTTTGATCCTGTAACTTTTAAGCATGTATTAAGAATAAATGTCATCAACTAAGGAATACCGCCAACTGTGCAGCTGCAAAAGCAGTACATATGCTCTAATATAGCTAATTTTTAACGATACATGACCTGTCTACAGTGCCCCATGATGAGTTCCCAAGTAATCTAAGCAAATTGTGAACATACATCACCTCTGATGCTGAATACAACTACTTCACAGATTTGAGCTATTTGAACTGCTGTTTGGAATTTCAAACAAATCATTGAGGCAGGAACAGAATGGCCGCAAATGGGCATTGCAAACAAACAAGGTTTTCAGTTTTCCCCTATGACATAAAAATAGAGCACATACCTCTGCTTTGTAGCTTGGAGGCAGTTTAAGTAGACAGGAGGCAGGAAGGAAACGCAAACTGCCTCCTCCCTTGCCACTCTTCTGCTCTCAGTCACTAAGGCTGCTTTTCAGTTAAACAAAACCAGTTTTCAGGGGGAAAAAACCCATGCTTATGTCTGTAAGGTGTAATTTGATTGTCATTTATACTTTACACTTACTGACTTAAATCTTTGGATTCATGAAGTTGTGATGGTACCGAGTGTTACCTTTTCACCTAGTTAAATTTATCAAAGTGAATACAAAACATCTTCCTAACTGTTGATAGGCCCAAAGGGCTGGCAGTGGTTCCATAGTAAGTCATTGCTGAAAGGTATAAATCTGTCTCTGTGCCTAGTAATGCTTCTAAATGCCTTTTAAGATCATCAGTGTTTCAACCAAAAAGTTAAAGTTTTGAATAGTCATCTGAAATTGCTGTTGTATTGCTGTTTAGTGAGAGATCTGTCTTATGCTTTGTGTTAGATGTTTGAAATTGGGACTATTGTAGCTGCCGTTTTATGGTAAATTTAAAAAATGAACAATAAGAAAAACATCATTCTGTGTGGTTAATTTTTTATAACTTGAAAGTCCCTAGATTTTCCCCAAACCAAATAGCATGCCAACTAAAACCTTTACTGAGAGATCCTTGTTGGCTTAGCTTCTTGTTGTTTCTCATTTTGTTATTTAGAAATAGCTGGGCTAAGTTGTCTGGAAAATCACTAAATCAACGAATTCTTTTTTCTCATGAAAACATGGCTGGTATGCTTTTGGCTTCATTTTCTGTAATTCTTTGTCTGAAGAAGGTAAGCTTCTTGATAGGAATGATTTGGTTGCTGTGCATTGCTAGTTTGTAGTTTAATCAGCTATCATCCTCACACTTTTCTGTGATGAGGAGCTATATTGATTTGACAGTTGATATTGAATGTCTTGCACTTTAGATGGCTTCACTAACTTCAGTGGCAGTTTTTCTAGTAGATAATGTTAAATTGATACCAGATGCAGTCTTTTTGAAGAGGTAAAGACTTAGTCTGAAATCCTGTTTGCTCATAAATCTCACTGAGTTCCTTGGAAACTACTACCATGTTAGCATGCACAGAAGAATGCAATCTTAATTTGTGTACTGTTGAAGGGGACCTTAACTGAGAAGTCAGTGAACTTCTATAGTATGTTAGATTTTTAGAAACTGTTTACTGTTTTTATAACAGGTTTTATAATAGCAATAGTTCCCAAGGAAACAAAACAGGACTTGAATTTCATATATATGGATCCCTTGATGACAATAGAGAGAAACATACCAGTATGACAATAGAGGGAGAAAAACATACCAGTTACAGTACTTTTTAATGCAGAAGAGTAGTATAAATGTTACACACCACAGAATTATATCTAATCAAAACATATACAAGGCCATGCTCCATCTTGAGATTTACTGTTCCAAACCATGATGGACTTAGACCATTTATCAATAGCCCTATTCACTAAATTATCAAACATGTTCTTAAGTCTCATCATTAACACAATTTGCCAAACTTTCTGACACCAATCCAGTTTAGATACAAAATCATGAGAAGAGTAATCCTGGCCAACACAATTCATTTTATCACATTCTTTCTAGCTAGAGAATAGATAAAATGTCCTATCTGTTGATCTTATTATATTTCACTTGCAATCCACCTTGAATCTCAGTGAGAAAGGCAGACTATAAATAAATGTGTGTGTTATGTGCCATCAAGTCGTCTCTGACTTAGGACGACCCTATGCATGAAAGACCTCCAAAGCATCCTGCTGTTAACAGTATTATTCGGATCTTGCAAACTGGAGAGCATGGCTTCTTTTATTGAATAAAGCTGTCTCATTTTGGGTCTTCTTCTTTTCCTACTACCTTCTACTTTTCCTAGCATTATTGACTTTTCCAGAGAGTCTTGTTTTCTCATGATGTGACAAGAGTTTTGTCATTTTAGCTTCTAGAGAGAATTCAGGCTTGATGTGATTTAGAACTTATTTGTCTTTTTGGCTGTCCATTGTAACCACAAAACTCTCCTTGAGCACCACATTTCAAATGAATCAATTTTCTTCCTGTCAGCTTTATTCATTAACCTCAAATCCTAAATCTCTGTGTACTTCTTCCATTGATCTTTGATTTATGCCAAATAATTGCATTAAGTCCTTGAAATTCAAATGTCTAAATACAAAATTGGTTCTCTATTCCATGGAATAGGTTAAGCTTTAACACTATAATTTCTACAGAATTGGTGCAAATTTTACACAATTCTGGCTTGATTTTTACAACCAGAAATTTCACTATATTTTTACAACCAGAAATTTCAGCCAGTACAATAAAACTTGAATAGACTATTTATGATGTAATGGAGTTAGAAGAACATTATTGGCATATAAAGAAACTTTAACATTCACTGAATCAAATCAACCAATATCTTGTTGGTTACTATGACCAGTGGTTCAATGGAAAGTGTAAAAATGAAAAGTGTGGACAGCCTTGTCTCATACCAAGAGAGGAGAAAAAGCTGACAGACATTTCCATTAATGGACCTTCTAAACCAGATTAATAAACATTAATGAAATCAAATCAGTAATTTTCCACTGAGACCAAAACACTTTAACAGCAGAATTAATTGCTTTTTCGTTGTTTTAATAAAATTAAAGCAGATTCTAAATTAGCTTTTTGTGATATGAATGGTATGCCTCTGAAGTTTGGCAATTCCTTTCTGTTTTTAAGAGAACCTATTTGATACTAATTAGACATGGCCACAAATAGGAATATGAATCAAATTTCATGACAAATAGGGTCAATTTGTGTATTGCGAAAACACATTTTGTGGGGCTGCGTTTTTCATGAAATCCACAACTTTTGGGCTGATTTGTTTGATTTGTGAATGCTTTGTGATGCCAGACAAGCTGGCGCTGATCCATTGATTCCCTAGGCAACATAGGCCTGGAATGTCTGCAGACCTTTTGTTGCTGTAGAAACCACAGTCTTAGCTCACATAACCTTGATAGGCAGCTCTCCCTGCCAACCTGAGAACTGAGCAAAGCTACAAATGACGAATTACACGTGGCAGGTCTGTGCAAGCTTACCTGGGAACTGTAGTCGGAGACTCCTTCCCCACTCTGTTTCCCTTTTCCGTTTTTAAGAACAGGATGGTGGAGTAGCAGCGGTGGTGACAGCCTCAGCAGCTTCTTCTGCCGCTGTTCACTGCTTGCCAGCTTCAGGATCCCTTCCCTGACTCTCTGCCTCTAGTCCTCCTGCTGCTCTGGCATATCTTCCCACCCCCGCCCTAAGCTTTCCGGAGCAGATCCTGAGCAGATCCACTCTGCTTGGCTTTTCCTTCAAGAACTTGGAGGCGAGGGGAGGGCATGTCAGAGCAGCATGAAGATGAGAGGATGGGAAGGAAAAATCAGCAAAGAGAACCTGAAGAGAGGAAAACCCAAGCAGATCCGCTCCGCTTGACTTTTCTTCCAACAGTGGCAGAAAGCAGGAGGCCAGGAGAATGGGAGGGAAAAGTCAGCAAAGAGAGCCTGAAGAGAGCTACTTGAAGGGTGGCTGGAGGAGAGCCTGGTGAAGTCTCCCTGAGAGTTTGGCATCTTTGGGTATGAAGGAGGCTGTTGTAGGGCCCCGGGAGCTGACGAATCACGAACTTAACAAATTGTTTCACGAAACGGGGCCATTTTGTGAAGGTTCATGGTTCATGGAACGCAACGAACCACGAAACTCATGGTGCGTTTCTCCCCCCCCCCCCCCCGTTTCGTGCCCATCTCTAATACTGATTGGGTGGTATAGGGTGTGTTCCTGGTTTCGTATGATCTTTACCTTTCCTCAATGTATAGGTAATCATTTGAGGCAGTACCTGCATTCATAACTGTAGTCGGGGGGGGGGGTCCTTATTTTGTCAAAAAAAGGTGAAAAATGTAGGTATTAATCCATTTGGAGTGGAAGCTTTTCCCCAAAGGAACAGGATTGGGGGGGCATTTGGGGCTGCCACGAGCAGGAGGAGGTGGGGAAATTGTCCTCTGTAGATGGAAGTCCTTGTGCCCATGAAAATGCTAGTTGTATCTACCCCAGATATTCTCAGTATACCAGTACTGGGCAAGAGTCTTTTAATAAGTTGATTTAACGTATATTACTTATGCTAGAGCAATTTTAATTGAGCTGCTATATCCTCAGCTCTATTAAATTTCTTTTTTTTTTTTTTTTTTTTTTTTTAGAATTGTTTAATTTTAATTTAATTTAATTTATTACATTTATATTCCACTCTCCCCGCATCAGCGGGCTCAGGGCGGATGACAACAATTCAACATATTAAATATCACTAAAAACTTAAAAATTCTACATCTAATGATTAAAATTACAACTATGCAAATATACAAATTTCATATATATACATATAAATAAGTAAAGAGGCAGCACATAGTTTGAATTCGACGTTCCGTACAGCGGTTCTTCCCAGAGCAAATATATGAGGTTTAAAGTATTTAAGGGTATTCACCTTGATGATGTTTTGCATACTTAATCACCTTCACTTTGTCTAATGCTTATGTCAATTTTGCGTGTAGTGCAAGCATGTGGGTTTCAGTTAGATTCTACTTGCTCGCTCCAGTTGTTACATTGTCTGACTCAACAGCCTTAATGAATGTTTCAACTATGTTGCTTGTGCATCTCGGAGTTGATGTGTTCATAGTGCTACCAAGCTAGAAAGGTAGCCTAGAAGAATGGCATGATTTTTCCTTGATACAGCCTTCTCAACAATAGCCAGCAGTTTCCTTTAGAATCTCATCTTGCATATTCTTTTTTTTTTTTTTTTATTAAATTTTTATTGTAACATCAGATGTAACTAATAACCTTCAAGTAACAAACAACATTTCAAATTTGAATGAAACAAAAACCAATATACAATACGCAGTTAGACTTACATCCTTAATAATTAACGTAAAGAAAAAGTAATTCCATGTAATTACACAGTTATACTATCAGCTTAATAGAAGGAGAGGTATCCATTGTTTGTTACAACTTGTAGTATTTTCGAGTTGGGCTGCATATTATTCTTTTCTATGTATTCCAGAAATGGGAGCCACTTCTCAATAAAATTAGTATTTTCTGTGAGTTGTACTGCATTTTGCATATCATTGCTTACTTTTTCTAAAATAAAATGATTCCAAACTTTAGAGAACCAGTTTTCGATTGTTGGTAGTCTTTTTGATTTCCATACTGTCGCTATGGCACTCTTAGCTGCTACAAAAAAAGAGGCAATGAGCTCCTTTCTGATTTTGGGGACGTGTGAGTTTTCCCACAAGTCTAAAAAAATCATTTTTGGGTCAAAGGGGAGGTCGTGGTTTGTGATATCTTTAATTTTCATTAATATCTCTTCCCAAAATTGTCTAATTCCTTTACATTCCCACCAACAGTGGGCGAAGGTTCCCTCCCCGCCACAATTTTTCCAACATTTTGGGGATGATCTAGCTGATATGTGTGCTAATTTTTTGGGTGTTAGGTACCATCTGTGAATCACTTTAAACGTTTGTAATTTAGTTATGTTGACTTTCGAGGTGAATATTCCAGATGTCCATATTTTTTTCCAAATCTCTGGGGACTGTTCAATTGCACAGTCCTTACCCCAACTAGATTGACAACTTAGCTGCTTGTTCTCAGTGATGTTTAGCAGAAGGTTATATAGTTTAGCTATCATGCCTTTTTTTTGTTGTACTGGTGAGTCTAGAAATTGTTCGAATTCTGTCAGAGGTTCTTTCATGATGTTCCTTAGCCTTATTTTTTCTGCCATGTGTGAGAGTTGTAAGTAATTAAACCAATGTAGTTTTTGTTCTAATTTATTCTCTATATCTACTTTCTCTAGGAGACCTGATTTTGTGGATATGTCAACTAGTCTAGTTATTTTTGCTTGATGTAATGATAGGATAAGTGATCGATCCCACTCTGGTAAAAACCATTCTTGATTTAGAAAGGTAGAGAATCTAGATATTTTGGGAACAATTTTGATCCTGATTTGGTCCCATGTCTTTAAGATAGATGGTATCAGGAAGCTTTTTTTGATGCTTTGTGGCCTATTACTTGGTTTGTTCCAAATTGTGTCTGTTATGTCACTGAATTTTGAAGATGGTTGTATGATCGTAACCCAATCTGGCTGAGGGGAATTTGAAGTCATTTGCAAGAGGTTAGCCAGTCGTGTCGCTGATTGATATAGGTATAAATCTGGATAATTAAAACCACCGTTTGCTGATTTCCTCCTCATAGTAGTGAATGCAATTCTCGGGTGCTTGTTTTGCCATAGAAATTTATTAATTAATATTTGCCATTGAGCTATTTGTGATCTATTTATAGTAAGAGGGATCGCTCTAAACATAAAAATAAATTTTGGTAATATAAAAGCTTTTATTAAATGAAATCTATCATACCACGTGAGCTTTAATTTATTCCATTTGATAATATCTAATTTAATTTGATTTATCAATTTGAGGTGATTCAATTTTATAAGGTCTTTCAGGTTGGGGGTGATTTCAACTCCTAGGTATGTAAGATTTGATGGGGACCATTGAAAGCTATATATTGTACTAATTTGTTGGACCGTTTTGTTATGGGTGTTGATGGCAAGATAGTAAGATTTTGTTTGGTTACTCTATTAAATTTCTGATTATTAATCACTAAAAATGAAACTGCTGTATTTTTCTGTTCCTTAGAATTCTTCCCAATGTTTTTCAAGGGTTTATTACAAAACTTGAAATATCTTTGTTTGGTATAATTTAACATTCACTCTATTTTGTATGCTCTTTTCAACTTTAGTAAAGATGTTAGAAACCCTCATCTCCTGTTTTTGAACAAGCAAACCTTCAAGTTTCCCTTGCTTAGGGAACATTGTTCTTGATAGAGTCCAAGACATCATAATAGTTGCATGATCTGTGAACCACATGGATTTAATCATAGTTTTATATGTCTTGGTCATTATATTATTTATCATCCACCTTCCTCACTTAGACTAAAGGTGGATTATTACATAATATAAAAACAATTCAATCAAATAGCCAAGATATCTAATGAACAAAAATGTGGTAGGGCTAAGATCGAAGAGTTGGCATATAGTGCAAGCAGAAAAAGAGGAAACTCAAAGGCAACAAAATGGTCTAAATACACACCGTATTGAAGAGATGGTTAAGGCAGAAGATAGAAAAATACCAAGTCTTGAATAAGAATTATTTGGGAAAGAGTAATCCAGTTCATTTGGATTAATTAAAAAAAAAAACAGGTTTAGTATCATCTAGTAACTTAACTAGAGCTTGCATTATCTTTTCTAGAACAATATTCCCTATTGCAAAGCTAACAATTATCTCAAAGAAGTATTTGTAAAAATTTACCTGATCACAGTGAGGCCCATAGAGACAGACCACCGTATGGTATCTCTCAGCTTCATGTGTATTGAACAGACCACTGCTAGTGTAACTTGTAGAAATGAGACATCTATCCCTCTTTCCTGCCCTCCATAACAAAGAATGCTACATTTTCATGTTAGAAAAGTTAACCTTTTTTAAAGTTAAAATTTTTAAGTTATTTTATTAGTGCAAAACAAACAGAGTGGATCACAACAATTAAGATACATACAAGATAAAACACTGATAGCATAAACATAAATTATGGTTTGTTAAAATCCTAAATGCAGTGCACATATTGCACATCTTCAGTCCTTTGGGCCTGTGGGACAAGGTGGCCAACTATTGAATAAAAATGTCCATACACAGTTGCCTTCTATATGCAATATGTCCAAATATTTTTAGGTTTATGAGGTCAGGAAAGTTAAAACCTTTCACATTTACTGGGAAAAATTGTTTGTTTAATTATAAAGAATAACTAAAATTGTATTCCTTAAGGTTACAGAAGATTGTATATTTTTGTACCACTGAACAATGGTGAGTACAAACCAGAAGTTCCATTAGGTTCTCTGCATTGACAGTGCACCTTTTGGGGGGGGGGGGGGGCGCACACACGTGCTTGCACGGGAGGGAGGGTGGATGGACATTTTGGGGTCATACTGAGAAGCTCAGTGAAAGTATTGGGTTCAATCTTATTATTCCATTCTAGTCACAGAAAAACTTTTCACGTGTGCAAGGAATACACTGCACCAGCAGTCTTTGCTATGGAGGAAGGCTCCACCATTAAAGGAATGGAAAAATAGGATCCCACTCATCAGCTGTGTATGGTGAGAAGAAATTCATTGGCATTTTAGGAAAATGGATGGTGAAAGGTCTGTGCTAACTAGATGCATAGTGCTGATTCAGAGTTAAGGCCATGAAATGCCTTAAACCTTAGCACTATGAAGCTGGGAATCAAAAAGCAGTTTAGGCAAATTATAGCTTTGAAACCTAAGCATTTGAATGGCTAGGTAGTAAATCTGTCGGCTTTTATCCTGAGTACACATGCAAGTATTTTTGCTATATGAGCAGAACGTTTTTAAAGCAGGATGTTGCTTCTTGTACTATGAGTGGTTGAATGCTAAGATTTTGAATGTGTTGGTACCTCTGTCATAAAGCATATCAGATAAAATATGTTTTCATTCTAAGTCTTGTCTAAATATGTGCTTGGGGTATAGATTGTATTATACTATTACTTTCTGTGAGATAGCAGTTGGAGTTTTCTAGGTAATACAAAGGCTGTTCAAAGAGGGCTTATATACCAAGCACAATTATAATATACTAAAGCTCTACAGTATCTTATGACTTACACGTTCAAGTTGCTTAATACTCCTGCCACCATATTTTCCTCTTGCTGTTAAAAGTAGCATTGCACCAAGGTAGACCAATATGAGTAGAAAGTGATTTTAAGTTCGATTGTCTAATTGAAACTTTAAAAAAAATTTGAATCATAGAAGTCTGGTTTGTTAGCTTATCCCTCTAATAAAGCATTCAAGCAAGCTGGCCACCCTTGCTTAAGAGTGCATATTGCATGTGCAGAATATGAGATTTCAGCATCTTGTGCATTTCTATTATCAGTTTAAAAGGAAACCGGACTCAGGGGTGCATGAAGTTACTAAAAAGGGCTTGAAAGTGTGTAGGCAGTGCCTGGTAAAACTTTGAGAGGTCCGGGTATGATTAGGGATATATGAAGAAGAGCTCCAGTGATCAGGAGGATTTCATGCCTTTGATGGCTTTGCTTCCTTTATTTCTAGTAGAGGCAGTTTCAGTTAGGCAAAATAACCAAATTTAGAGAATTTTTTTAGGCAAGTCAAGCATTCCTTGGCATAGAATTTGAGTTGTTCTGGCATGGGATTTTTGTGTGAGTATGTGTATACCTCCACAGGGTTATCCTGCTTCTGCCTAATTGTGGATACAGCATCTGTTTCAAAAGCACATTTGTTTGGGGAGAAAGATAAACTAATAAATAGTACTGTAGATGAGATAAACAGAGGATAAAGGGGAAACCTATTTCATAATATTATCTCTGACTATTTGTCTGTTAACAGGGCCTTTGATCTTATTGTTTAGGCTTTGGGAATAAAATCTTAAAATGTAGTTTGCTTGAGCTAAATTCTGATCGTGCTGGAAAAAATATAGAACTGTAAATAATTGTGGAGAGAAAAATATGTAAACCATTTTGTTTGCAGGCTTGTTAGCTATTCCTTACCTTCTGGAATGTAAATGAATGTTAATACAGTTATGTTCTTTGAACAGTCTGTGATTCATTAGTTCTGTTTCTGGTAGAGCTAGATAACAAATCTTCATGTCAGTAGCAGTTCACCAGAAATGTCTGGGACTTCTGCCCTTTGGACCTTTTATCTTTTACATTGTTCACTGTTGGTTGGCTTCCTGCTGGCTTCCAAAGTTCTCTTAAAGCTGGGGAGAAGGGCCATGTAGTATTCAAGATTATATGATTATAAATTACTACAGTGGTGTGCTGCCTATAGCAAATGAGCACACCATGTCTGGAGGCAGAAAATAACCTCTTTCTAAATTGTGTTCTTAACAAGATTAGACAAGGACTAGGATTGACTGGCAACTTCCATGAATGGAAGTGATTTCTGTCATCCAAGTATGAATTCTTCGCTCCCCCCTCCTGCTACAGCCTGAAATATGCCCTGTGCTGTTTTGGGGACTCCCTAGGGGTAGCATGAGTGGGAGTTGGTAGGAAATCCCCTCCCCTTTCATCCATGGAAATGCCCAATGGGATCCAACCCCAGGTAATTTTGTATCTTGGCTATCATGGGTTCATTCCTCGGTGCTGTCCTTTCTTGGCCCTAGTTGAGGCAATCTTTGGGTTTATCCAGTAGTATGCAGCCTATAATAAACTGTAAATTGATGTGCATGGCAGCAAAACAGCAGTTTATTCAAATAAGAATGTGCAGAATGGTTTAAAAGTGATGAAGAAAAAAAGCCCTTTTTCTTATTTCACTGTAGCATTGCAAGTTTGTAGACTTTTCCCTTGTTTAACAGCGATGTGCTGTGGGAATAATATGAGCTTTGATAATTGTAAATAAAATATAAAATCATGCTTTGGGGGAAAGGGATACAAAGTTTGTTTCATTATTAGGTCAGATAGTAACAAATCTCTTGCGAGTTACTGAAAGAAAGCACTTAAGATTGTCAGTTATAAAAAAGGAAACATGAGTTAAATGAGCTGGGGGTTGGGAAGAGGATGAATTTTGTATCTCTTTGTTTTGTGATAATGAATTATGAACAATCTGTTCATGCATTTCTGTAGAGCTTTTAGTGTTCAGAGTGCTTCATAAACATTATGCAGCCCTGTAAGTTAAACTAGTATTATCCCTCTATTGCAGATGAGAGCTAAGATTGAGAAAGTGTGTCTGACTTTAGGACAGCATCATGTGATCTCCTGGATTGTTACATCAGTTATAAATTAAACATAGTATTTTCACGAAGAAAATTATGGGGATACTATATATTGCACTACTCCAAAGAGGTTTTGACAAAATACTTCAATATTTTCACTGATAAGAAACATAATTCATAAAGTACTTGCACCAAACTACTGTTCAGTGCCAAAGACACTAATGTAATGTGCTTACTTTAGTGGTAGATGCTGTAAAGAACATGAAAGAACAGTAATATGTACCTTAGAGCTTTCTGTTTTTTTTAATTGAAAATTGTTAGAAATGGGTTCAAAAGCAGTATACAAGTATTTCTTCATAATATAAAGTTATTCCAAATAAGAACAGGGAGAAGTAGAGCAGAAGTGGGCAGTGGGGCGTAGGGTATGACAACAATTGTCATACAAAATCAGGATACAGGAACAAATATGATCCATTGGGTCTTGTGAAATTTAATTACACGGAGTATATAGATGCAAAATATCTGGACTGCAGTTGTTGGAATACTTCAGACTGTTCATAAACAAGCACTATATGTATACTGCATAGGTATACACTTTTCTCCTGCAATGTCTCTGTACATGTAAAGGGATCAGAATGCAAAGAATGTTCTGTGATATGTTTAATTACTGGACTTGGCTGCCCGTTGAACAAGTTAGCTTATAAACTGCTGTAATTTCCACCCTTTGTTCATCTACTTGTACATTGAAAGGGACTAGATCTTGCTCTAATTTTGCTGGGTACCAGCAATAAGCAGAAGAGGCCTTTATGTAGGTGGAATAAGTATTCTGGGTCTAAGGATTGTGGCAAGGATAACAACCTGAACCCATTAATGTGACATTTCAGAGTTGAGCCACATTTAAGGAGTCATATGCCACTAGATTTGAGTTACTGAGCATTCCAACCATGCATGAAAGGAAGGGCCTATTTGGCTGTGCTTTCAGCATTAGGACTGAGATGAAGGCAAACTCTTAAATAGATACTTGGTATGTACTAGGGCTTTGGGGGAGGCAATGGCAAACCACACTGTAACAAAAAGTCTGCAAAGAAAACGTAGTGATGTGACATCCCCCCATGAGTCAGTAATTACTCAGTGCTTGCACATGGGATTAGCTTTACCTTTTATGTACTAGGGCTCAAGTAGTTTGGGATTTTATGTCATGAGTATTGAAATTGTCAAAGATTAAGGGTGTTCAGAGGGGTATGATTTCACTTTTATCAGTTCACAGTACTGAGTTCTTGTGTTCTTCTCTTTAACAAAAGCCTATGGGAGGTGTTTAAACACAAGCAGATCTAATGTTGAAAGGCCAGAAAAAAGAATTGTGCCTTCATCTGTCCCAGATCTTCAATGTGGTGCCTCTCTAAAGATCAAGTCACAGAAATCCTTCATCATTAGTTGCCATGGATGCTCTGAGTCTAGTATGGCCTGTTCTTAGTGCTTGGCAAAAGTTTGGGTCAGTCCTGTTTTCAGCAGTATTTTGTGTACTGCCATTCCACATGGCTTGTTCTACATAAGAATAAATAGATGGTTGTGAGAAATCAAGGACTTACACGCATAATAGAGGAGCCACACCAGTGAAGGTGTAAAATCCTGTCTGGTCTAGGTCCCACATACCTACAGGACCATCCTTCCTACTATGCTTTGCTGCAAAAGCTTTGGTCATCTGAATTGAACTTTTTGCAACTTCCTTCAGGCGAATTGGTAAGATTAGCAATGCCTACTCATGTGCATTCTGTGATCACTTGCCTGAGGTGGTCGGGAAATCTCCAACAGTATTATCATTCCACAAAATGGCAAAACTGAAATGTTCAGGAGGACATTCTTGTAATGGGATTGATATCTAGTGAGACAGAATCGTCCAGAAGGGTTCCTCATAGGGTAGGGAGTGCCTACTGCCTTGTCTTGTACCTTTGTAATTTCACATTCTGCATTGTTTGCACTGTGCCAGCCTGGGGAATTTGCTGTTCATAGTCATAGGTTTGTGTTAGCATTCAGTTTGCTGTTTTTAGTTCATTTGCATTGTTCATTGTATATCATATACTATAGGTTCATATTGTTGCTCTCATTGTCATTTAGTTTTGTGTACTTGTCCTGTTGCCAGGGTCAGCACCAGAGTTTCTGGCACCTGAGGCCGGGGGGGGGGGGGAGCTTCAGGACTGCTCCTGCCCCCTTGCGTGCGCAGAGCGTGTGCGTGCACCCGGACTGCAGGGCGACAGGTGGCTGGGTGGGAGTGCTGAGAGGCTGCCAGCCCAGCCAGGAACAGTGGGTGGCTGGGGAGGCGCGTGTGCATCCTCCCAGCCCTCCTGCTCCGTTGTTCTACGCACCGCCCTGGACGCCTGCTGCGCCTGGCCCGCAGCTGCTGCTCCCGGCTGGGGGCGTGTGTTGGAGGCGGCAGCAGTGTGGGAGAGCTGGGAGGCTGCAGTAGCTGTGGGCCAGGCATGGCAGGTGGCCAGCTCTGTGTCACGCGCCCCCTCTGGCGCCTCAGTGCTGGAGGCAATCGCCGGGCTTGCCTCAATGGAGGCACCAGCCCTGCCTGTTGCACTGTTTATGCAATGTATGATTATTTTTTTCTCTCTCAGCACTCTGTAGTCCACCTTGAGTCTCAGTGAGAGGCTAGCTATAAATAAGCTAAATACATTTCAAGGCTGGAATAGTTTTGACTTTGAAGGCAGGGATTTTGTGGAAGGGGGAGAATAGATGAGGGAGGAGGAAAAGCAGGTTGTTAGAGATCAAAGCCTGATAGTGGAAACTTGTGTGGAATAATACAAGTAAAATATTAAATACAATGGTACCTTTTTTGTTTAACCTCTCTTGGATCTTTATTACAGCTTCTCCTTACAGGTTCTTTATTACACCTTCTCCTTCAGTCCCTGTCAGTTAGATCCCCGAGTTCTCCACAGTTAACACACAGGTGTTCCAGTTGAAGTAACTTTATTAGAGATCCATTCAGTACAAGGTGTTCAGACAGTGGAATTGGCAGAAGTGACATATGTAGGGCTAGCAGTGTTAGTTATAGGGAATATTCCCGCCTTTGGGAAAGAGGACCATTAACAAGGGGGTGGGTTTGGGGTGAGACGTAGTTTTAGAGTAGACAGTGAGAAAGACGAACTTATCTTTGGTTCTCAAGAAGGATACATTTCAAGCCAGTTTCGGCTGGCAGTCAAGGACACTGGCTCAGCAGAGCGAGAAAAAGAAAGTAAACTTACTGGCATTGCTGCAATAAAGAACTTCCTATATTCTCAGAGACCCGAGGCAGAGCCAATATACATTCATGGCAGATATGCAGGGGCATATATGACAACTTAACCTTAAACTTGTACCTCAGGAGGGCCCTGGTTACAAATGGTCAAGCAATGGTCACCTCTAGGTTGGATTACTGTAACGCGCTCTACGCTGGGCTTCCCATGGGCCTGATCCGGCGGTTACAGCTGGTACAGAATGCAGCAGCGCGGGTCATTGCTGGAGCACCGGTGTGGGAGCATATTACACCGGTGCTACGCCAGCTGCATTGGCTGCCAGTGGAGTACCGAATCAGGTTCAAGGTTTTGGTGTTAACCTACAAAGCCCTACGCGGACTGGGACCGACGTATCTGAGGGACCGTCTCTCACCATATGAGCCCCGGAGGACTCTCCGCTCTGGCGGAAAACATCTTTTAAGTGTCCCTGGCCCTAGGGAGGCCCGCCTGGCGTCGACCAGGGCCAGGGCCTTTTCAGTCCTGGCCCCGACCTGGTGGAATGCTCTGTCTTGCGAGACAAGGGCCCGGCAAGATTTGCTTGCATTTCGCCGGGCCTGTAAGACAGAGCTATTCCGCCAGGCATATGGCTAACGCTGGGCAGTGCCCGCCCCCCCCCGTGAAGGGGGGGTTAAACCATCACCCCTATGCAAACACAGAGGCATGTATGAACCACTGGGCAGCATGAATTGTTATATTTAATGTTTTTAAATGTTTTTAAATGTATTATTTAATGTTTTTAAATGTTTTTAAACATGTTTGTATTTGTTATCCGCCCTGATCCTGCGAAAGCAGGGAGGGCGGAATATAAATATAATAAATTAAATTAAATTAAATTAAATAACACTGCTCCCCCCTCCGAGCTTCAAGTGTTCTCTACTTTACCCAGCTTTTAAGCTCAAATATCTTCACTATAGGAAAGCCATAGGCTTAGAGCTAGTAGTCAAGGGCCCTTTGCCTTGTGCTTTGATCAGGAAAGGAAACAGAAGTTGAGCCCACACGTTATGCACCTGGCAGAGATGTTCCCAAGAACTCACCTCCCTGCTGATTGTAGTATCTAAAAAAGTGAAGCTGGCTTTTTTATAGCACAGTATACACTGTACAGTTTCCATGGAGGAAATGGACAGTTTCTTTCCACTTTATGCAAGAGGATGAGTCATTTGCACATCTGTTTGTCAATAATATCTGAAGCTTCCCTTAGATGTTCTGCAACTGCCATCATTGAGCTGCTGCAACTGACATTGAGTTGTGTCCTTTTGCCTTGGTGCATACGGTAAACATTTTTTCACTTTTTGTTTGTTTAACCCCCTTTTAATTAGTTAAGCCTTTGTTCAGGTTATGTGTCCAAATTCTTTATATTTTTTATGTAGACACTATCTCTTCAGGAATCATGCTCTTGCATCCTAGTGAGAAACTGGAGTTTTGAACCAAAGGGGCTCTTCCTCTGGCATAATGGCATTTATTCTGGCAGAGGGGCAGTTTTTGCAAGCAGGTATTGGACTAGTGTTAGACTGGGATTTGGTAGGCCCAGGTATGAATCCCCACCTTGAGCTAGTCACACATCCTCAGCCTAACCTATCTCACAGGGTTGTTGGAATATAATGGAGGAAAAGAGAACAGTGTTGAGCTGCTTTGGCTCTTCATGAGGGGGAAAGATGCAATACAGGTGAAGTAAATAAAATTTTATAGACCCTCCTCATTACCCCTGTGCAGTTTCTAGGGATCTCTTGGCTCCCAGGAGCATGAATTTAGGGGTCTCACTGAGGTGCTTTGTGAGGGGAGAAATAGTACTGTCCACTCCACTTGCAGTGCTGGTTCTCTGAGAGCATGGTCAAACATCATGGTCATTTGGTTAAATCATGACGAGTCAGTTTTTAAATATTGACATGGAACATTTTCCAGACTATTTCCCCAAACCTTTCCCCTACCAATAAGATCTCCATTTTCTGAATATTATATAATTGTGATATTTACCCATGTAGTCAGCGTACTGCAGCATCCTTTCAGAATCCATTAATAATCTTGTAACCTATAATTGCAGTAAATGATTTTTCCTCAGTTTCCTGTATTAGTCATGACAAGTTTCCTGTATTAGTTAAGACAACTTGACATCATCTGCTAATTGCTGCAGTTTGTCAAGTGCAAGTAGCTTTTTGACAATGTATAATTTTATAACGCATTGTCACCCCTTGTTTCTTTTTACTAAACTGAAATGGCACCAGAAGCTATAGCCTATAGGTACTCCATTCCATTGACGACTTTGAATGTCCTTTCACTCTTTTTAGCTTGAGTGATCTCAAGTGTGTGTGTGTGTGTGTGTGTGTGTGTATACATGTATATATGTATATATCACATGTGTATTATATACAGTATATATAGTGTATATAGTAGTTTAGAAATGCCCATACCATACTGTAGAACTATATGTAGCCATTATATTAATGTATCAGTTTGTTTTCAGCTGCTCTTTTTGAGGGAGCTATCTACATTTTCAGGGAGCTATCTACCATGACCCGAGGATCTGTGTTGAAGTGTCAGCCCCAGTTCTTGTCCCATAAGCAAATATTTAGTTTGTATTTTTTGCGACAGGCTCTCTCCTTAGTTATATTTTTCATTTTGTTCATCAAGTTTGAGAGCTTTCTTGGAGCTTATGGCCAAATACATCTCAAAGTAATCTAATAGAAAGTTGGCTTGCCTCAGCTGTGAATTGAGGCATGGGATCCCTGTTAATCAATGACTGTTTGAAGAAGGGGCTGTCAGTGTTTATGCTTTGTATTATTCTTTTCAGTATTAAATATGTATTGCTCATGTGTCTGCATTTTTCACCTACTTGCTGAACTTTTTTACCCATCCGGTTCCCTACCTGGTGTATTTACAGTCTGCCTTTCTCGCTGAGACAGTGAGACACAGATTACACAGTGTCAATTCAATATAAACAGCAGGGGCATTCAATAAACAATGCAATAGGGTATCGATTATGGAAAAGAAGCAGAAATCTAATATGGAGCTGAAATAAACAAAAATGCAGTTTGACATGGCATATTAAACAATGTGGAAACAACCCAGTAGAAACATACTTACAGAGCACACAGTAGTATAATCTGCAGTTCCTGTCACTGTATCAAAGCACAGGGCCAGATTGATGGGGGGCAGGGGGGGTAGTCTGCCCCCGGCACTGCCAAAGAGGGGGCACTGGGCGCAGCTGCCAGCCCCGGGAGCGCGCGGGCAGCAGGTGTGGGGCAGGTGAAAGGTGGCAAGCTGGCCTTCCCCTGTCCTGCGGGGCAGGCGAATGGTGCGGGCGGCCTCCCAGCCACTCGCACTGCCGCTGCCAGCATTGCAGCGCACCGGGACAGCTTGGCTTGCCGCGGGGCGGCACGCGCCGCCTTGTGTGATGACGTCATGGAAGTGACATCATCATGCAGCACCGGGAGCGCACGCACACTATACGCACGAGTGCCCAGTCTTCGATTGCCCTGGGTGCTGGCAACTGTAGATCCAGCCCTGTCAAAGCATCTCTTTGAACCATTTCCCTACAGCACAATACAATGTGAAGCTACCTTTACTAAACACCATTGGCCCCCTTAACTGTATTGTCTGCTCTGGTCCTTCTCCAAGTGGCCTTTCTCAGTACCTGCTTCATGATTTGCATTACATAAATTCTTCAGTTTTGGCAGGGCTTGAGCTGGAAGCAGGTGGTGCTACATAAGCAAATGTAATCCTGTGCTGTTTCACCCATATGCCCTCTCTGGTGTAGTTAGGACTACAGCCTAACAGGTTTCCTCCCCCTCTTCTCTAGTTTTTAATGCAGGCATATTAAGCCAGTGACTTGGATTGGGAATCAGTTTCAGAGTTTATTATTGGTTAATAGAGCTCCCCCCCTCTTGCTCAGCCACCACTTTCAGGATTGCTAGAAAGGATTGTTTCTAAGCACATGCTTAGGCCCTCCTATTTACTGAGTATGTGTGTTATGTGCTGGCAGGTCATCTCCGACTTATGGTGACCCTATGAATGAAAGACCTCCAAAATGTCCTATCCTTAACAGACTTCATTACAGAGTAATCACAGCAAATCTCTGTGCATCCATAATTTGTACTCTGAAGGCTTCTGGGTCACTAAACGGAATGGCAAATTGTAGCCTTAGAATTTTTTTGCAAGCATTGCTGTAATGTTCATTGTGCAGTCTCCCCTGTTAATGTGTGTTATGGTTCTCAATTACTAGGATTTTCCTGCGGCAAGCCAGGCAACTTGCCCCCTATCTCTCAGCCTGAAACCTAATGACAGTGATCCATGCAACGGTCACCTCCAGGCTGAACTACTGTAACTCACTCTACGCAGGGCTTCCCTTGGGTCTGATCCGGAAACTACAACGGGTCCAGAACGCCGCTGCTCGTGTCCTGATGGGTGTTCCATACAGGACACATATTACACCAATCCTACAGCAACTTCACTGGTTCCCCGTGGAATTCCGGATCCGTTTCAAGGTGTTGGTTTTAACCTTTAAAGCCCTAAATGGATTGGGACCAGCATACCTGAGGGACTGACTCTCCCCGTATGTACCCCGGAGAGCGCTTCGTTCAGCGGGTAAGAACTTACTGGTGATCCCTAGCCCTAGGGAAGCTCGTTTGGGCTTGACCAGGGCCAGGGCCTTTTCAGTCCTGGCCCCAACCTAGTGGAACTCTCAGTCTGAGGACACTCGGGCCCGCCAGGATCTTGTATAATTTCGGTGGGCCTGCAAGATGGAGATGTTCCACCAGGCTTACAGCTGAGGCCAGCGTCAGGGCCATCATTGAGCCTCCCACCAGTCTCTGGTATTCGAGTACAGTTCGTGTGTCTGTCTACCTCCTCTTTGTATGCTGGGGGCAGGAATGTGTAGCCAACTATATCAGGTTTTTGTATATATATAATTTTAATTGCTGAATTTTATTGTAGAATCTGCTGTGTAATTGTATTTTATGACTGTTGTACTCAGTCCAGAGCCCACTTGTAGGGAGGGCGGGTTAAACACCGAATAAACTAAACTAGACTTATCCATAATACTCTTAAAGCAGCTGTTGAAAACATATGGCTGTATAGTTTTGCTGCTGTCATCTTGGACAATAAAGAACAAGGCAGTTATGCATGAAGTAGTGTTACAAAGGGAAGGGCGGGCACAAGGACAGGATATGGAGTGGTGCAATATTCTCAGTGGGTAGAGATAAAACTTCAAGAAATTTTAAAACTGTGAGGCTTCTGTTTTTAGAGAGAAATTGAAATATTGCTTTATAGCCCACCTTTCTCAGTGAGACTTAAACTACACCTGTTTTCTTGCTTTAATAACATAGAATGCATCATTTATAACTTAGTAGCATATGCATCGTACTAATTGACATATTTATGGAGATTAAAAGTATGCCTTTTTCTACATGCAAAACTGCAAATATACCTAATATTTGAGAGAGAGAGCTGCAAGCTGCTGCCCCTTATGCTACCTCTGTGCTTGATTTTTGACATCTGAAAGGTAATAAAAAAGAAGTTGAAATTGGAAGACTTTAGTGGTAAAAGTGTATTTTTTGGACAGAAACAGTCTCATATGGTCACAATAGTCAGTACTACCAGCATATTTGAGTATAAGGTTAAACTTTATGACATTAAAAATGCTGAACTCTTAATGTACTATCATCAAACATGGTACAGCATATTAAGTTTTAACAAACTATTAACATTTAAACAATATATCCTTGAAAATATGTTGCATATGTCTACAGTACACAGGAATTATCTAATGTTATGGCTTTTATTACGTGAAGTTCATACTACGCACTGAGTAAAACCTTGTCTTAAAAACTTCACTCATTCCAAAAGGGAAAAAAGTGTTCTCTTCAGTGCTCAGCAAAATTTCCTAATTTTTCCATAGGTAAAATTGAAGAAAAGATCCAGCCCATGTGCAGGGGGAGGGGAACCTGTTTTTCTAAACATTATTTCCTTCATTTTCTAAACATTGTTTCTTGGATCTACTTCTGTAGAAGTGAGCAAAACGATTACAGCATTAAACATGGTAATACTGTACCTGTACATTATCTACATCAATTCTTAGATGTGTTCAGTATATGCAGGGAAGATTAGCTGCCTTTTTAAAGGAGGCATTCACAGGCATGGTTCATGGTTAACAGTGAATGCAGGCAGGGCATTCGAAGTTAACCATAGACTGAGTGTGATTCAAAATACTGTGATCTTTACTCTGCTTGTGGCATGGAACTTTCTGTGTTTTTATACTTAACTGTGAACCTGAGATACAGCAGTAGCAAATAGATTGGGTGAGGCTGCGTGATAATGCAGAAAGCTAAGAAATCCAGTCACAAACTCCAGTAATAAGAAACTTGAATAATGGTACTGGAGTTCCTTAAATCTTTGAATAGTATGAATGCAGCTGTGATACTCTTCAGATAAGAGGGCCACGGAGAGCCCAAGCACAGGGGGAGAAAGGTACACTTTGCTGGTGGCTCAACCCCAGTTGCAACTGTAGGGGGAAAATAAGGTTTTTTTCTTTCCTGACTCATGAGATTGTATGGATGAGATGGGATCAAGTGTGTATGGAGGTCCATGTATAATGACCCCCGTGTAAATTTTCTTAGGCCAAGTGGCAATGGAAACTGGTGGCTGCAGTCTCAAAAATGGCTAAATGTGTTCCATATGATTCGAGTGAGAGTATATTGTACAGGTATATTTGTACTGGCTAATAAAACACCCTGTTTTTTGTCCCCTGTACGTATTTAGGTGTTTTCTAGTAGGTTAAATCCGCTGGAGTGTGCTGTTGGATATTACTGACCTGGTAAAATGTTAACTATTCCTTGGATTGTATCAGCAGTATCCTGTGCTGTGAAAGGCACTCCTGATATTTTCCAATTCCAAGACCTTTCCCCCCAATTAAATATCAGAAACATTTAGAATTGTTGGGGGGAGGAGCTTTTGTTCTTCAAAGCTGGTCCATGGTGCACTGGACCTTTGAACTTTAAAGAGTCATTGTTTTCAGTGAGCAGTGGACCTGTTTTCGTGCTGCAGGCATTTATGGCCTTGGACATGGGCAGGGGTGCAGGCCATAAGGATTCTTGGTCCTTGGCAGTCTGTGGATCTCAGCCAGTGGCCTTGGCCAGATGAATTAACTTGGGTGACACTAACCCAGGATGTCTCATTTAGTTTTTGTCTTGTTTGTTTTCAATACTAAATTTTATGTAATTTTTTTTTAAAAGTGTATTGTTTGTAAACTGCTTTTGGTCTCCATCAGAGAGAGAAACAGGATAAAACCTGAGAGAAATTTAGCTCATATGATAGACTAAGTTTCTGGCTGACTCTTATCTCTTATAACTTATTCGTCAAGTGACATTGTTTCTCCAGGTTGCTCTCTTCCACAGCCACAATTGTATACAGTTTATTCCGGAATGCCTAAACCATTTTTCTCCTACAGGGAAATAAAGTTCTGTTTTTCTTTACCCCTGAACTCTTCCTTGATATATACAAGCACAAAGTTATAATGCAATAAATATCAGGGCAGAGACGAGGCCAAGAGTGTCTCCACAGCATACTAGAGATGGGTGTAATGAGCATTAGTTATTTACTTATTGGTGGCTAACTTGCAGCAAATTACCAAACACTAACAAGGGAAGTTCATAATCAAATCTTTGTCACCTCTGTATTGTTTGAGCTTGTCTGGTGACAGACCAGAGTGACATGGGGGCTATTCCTCTAATTTCTACAATCTATTTATTTAAAGCATTTTTATGCCACCTCTCCACCTGAATATAGTCCCCCCCATAGAAACATTTGAATATTAAAACAGCATTTAAAATATATGAAATTAAATAAACACATACAAACACACAACACCAAAACCAGGGAGGAGGATCAATAACTGTTACAGGGAGTGTTGCAAATGAAACAAAGTCTTCATCTGTGATAGACAGATGAATCTCCCTGAGGAGGGAGTTAGTGTTTTGGTACCACAACCAAGGAAGCACTTTCTCAGGTTGTCAACCCATCTAGCCTCGGCAGAGGTAGCCAAAGCAGGGCCTTCAAAGATGAACAGAGTGAGTAAGGTAGGTTTATATGGAAGAAGGCAGTCCTTAGACTGGCCTCAAAATCTATCCTGCTTTAAAGGGCAATACCAGCACCTTGAAATGGGCCTGGAAGCACACTGGGAGCCAGTGTAGATGGAACAAAACTGTAGCGATATGGACCCTGTGACCCATTGCAGTCAACACTCTGGCTGTAGTATTCTGTACCAACTGCAGTCTCCAGACAGTCTTTAAGAGAAGCCCCACTGTACAGCAGCTTGCAGGAAACTAATCAAGATGTTACTGGGGCATGCTCCACAGTGGCCAGATAGTTCCCTCCCAGGAGGGGCCACGTCTGGCTCACCAGCTGAAGCTAGTGAAGGCACCCTGAATAAACAAAATACAAAAGTTAATAAAGTGGGGGAAACATACAATTTTATAGAATAAATTATTAAATAGAGCATAATAATTTTTTAAAAATGTATTTTTAATTTTCTATGTTATCTGCATTTTGTTCATTCTGCCTTTTCTCAAGCCTTTTGGTTACCTAATTTATTTAGGATTGGATCTTTTTCCTTTCATTTTTTTATTGTTGAAAGGTATCCCCGGCTACCACTCTCCCCTGTTTATCCAGCAGAAGATCTGGGTCCAGTAGCACTCCAGGTGACAAGCCTGCTCCCTTAAGGGAGAGTACAACCCCATCCAGAGCAGGAGAAATCTCATTTTGTGGGACAAACCTTTCCCCTACCAATAAGATCTCCATTTTGTTGAGTTTTAAGTGTCAGTTTGTTAGCCCTTACCTATTCCAAATCAGCCTTCAGACACTTGTTCACGGTTTGCACACTCCACAGCCTCCTTGGTATCTTTTGAAGTGTGAGATAGAGGTGGTGGCAACTCAGCCCAAATCACCAGATAACCTCTCTCAGTGGTTATAGATGTTTAAAGCTATGGGGGACAAGACAGAACCTTGCAGGACCCCTAAGACCAGAGGCCAGGGGGTGGAGTAGCAGTCGCCCAGCACCACACTCTGAAATCCTCCTTTGAGGTGGGGCTGAAACCACCACAGAACAGTCCCAACCCTGAAGGGTGGTCCAGAAGGATACCATGATTGATGGTATCAAAAGCTGCTGAGAGGTCTTGGAGAATTAATTATTGCACTCCCCCTGTCCATGTCCCCGCACAGATTATTCACCACATCGAGTCAGCCGAGTCCTATTTCAGTCGCATGACCAGGCCTGTAACCAGGTTGGACCAGATAAAAAATTAGCTTCATTCTAGAATCCCTGAAGTTGCCCAGCCACCACTTGTTTTATCACTGTTCAAGAATGATACATTTGAGACTGGTTGATAGTTATTCAACTCTCCTTGGTCCAGAGTAGGTTTTTGTAGGAATGGGTGCACCACTGCTCACTTCAAGGCAGGGATGATCACCCCTTCTGACAGGGAGACATTTACTCTCTCCTAAACACAGTCTGCTGCCCCCCCCTGCAGATTTATGCGACCAGGAGGGGCAAGGGTTGTGCAAGCAAGTGATAGGTTTCAGATTTCCAAGAATCCTATCTGCATCCTCATACTGGACAATCACGACGTGCTGGCCATTAACAAAATACCATTGTGCTCTACGAGTGAAATTTTCCCTCCAAAATTAAAAAGATTTCAGGGCTGTGCCTATTCACGCATATATAATTATCTTAACAAGATCCACATGAACCCACGCCAGTGTCCCACGAGATACTTCATCATTTTAATTTCCTTTTGTAAATTCAGAAAGGACATGATTATCATTTTCACTACATTGGGAGCTTTGTTTCATATTTATTAAATAGAATTTTTTCCCAACACAACTGTCTAGACTATAACAGTACTTCCATACTTAATGAAAATTATTATCATGCTCTTCCTGACTTTCTAATATGAAATTAAAACAATTTTTGAAGTGCATAATGTTAATATCAACTTTAACATATTGTTGGGAATACTACCTGTTAAAGTACCATACTAGAGCCAAAGATCAATGGAAGGGGGAAAAGTCTTTGAGCTTCTCATCAAATGTGTTTGGGAAGGACTTGATTGGTATGTCGGTATGACAGCAGCTCTTAGTTTGAATCTGTGCTAGTGAGAGGGAAATTTTAAAGACACTTTAATTTCATCACTTTAATAGGGCATCTAGCTTTTAATTATATTGGATTGTTAAGGTACTGTAACTCATCTAGAATTGCATGAATTTTGCTGTGGCTTAATGGATGTTCATCTTTGAGTGCTCCTAATTTTGTTCAAAGTTCAGGACAGATACTTTTGTAAATCCTGTCTTCCTCATTCTGGATGCTGAATCGCTTCTGTGGCACTGTCCAAGCTGTCTGCCCTTCTGCAAGTTGTCAAAGATATCTGGATAAAGCCTTCTGCCCTGCTCACTGCTAAATATCTTGAGGATATGTTCAAGGTACAACAAACATGTCCCTTCTTGTTTACTTGTTGTAACCTCAGCTGCGTTGTGGTACAGGCAGCCCTTGCTAAGAACAAACACAAGGTCTGCTCACTTGCAAATAGGGAGGGCCATCTTGGACAGCGTGGGGTGTTTTATTCCTCTGTTGCCTTGTGTCTTAAAATAGCACAACATGTATGTTGCATAGTTGGCTATTAGCACCTACTTTAGGAGACTATGACACTTCTGTTGGACAGCCTTTCCCATGAAAAACAGCCCTTGGCTAATGCCCTGAAAGATGAGACACTTCAACCCACCAAGCAACAATTTGGAATAGCTCATCATGTGGCAGACCCTGGAACAAAATCACTGGCAAGTGCTCTCACTTTGCCATATCTGACTGCTCTCTTCATCCCTAACCCTCAAGAACTGAACATGCATTCATGGTCTTGCTTTTAAAGGAAAAGGCCTGTTCAGTTCTAAGACTGATGGTATTCTAAAAAATCTAAGAATTGAGATCTGTGGCTTGACTTCTTATGGTCCTCAACCTCAGAAATGATGCTCTAGGTACCACTTATACCAGGGTCAAAAATCACCCTCCCAACATGAAAATTGATCCTTTCACTGCTCTGTGATATTTTCCTCTAAGATTGTCTTCAAGTCTTACTCCTTATGTCAGCACTCAGTTGGCTGTTCCTCAAAACAAAGCTTCTGATCTTGGACCTTGCCAGATCAGCCCATGCCATGGCACCATGTTCTCCCATACTGGTACATCGCATAGGACTTGTGGGTCCTTATTTTTGTCTGCATTAGCTGTACTATACAGTTCCATACCATTCCACCCAAATAATTTGTAATAACTCCTCCTTCCCAGTTATGCTAGAGGAAGTCCCCTGTCTTTCAAAAGGTGTCATTGAGCCAATTCCAGCCTCTCAAATTGGAGGAGTATTCTACACCTTTTACGTTCTTGTGCCCAAGATGGATTGCGGTCTGCCCAGTTCTGGACAAAAGGTGTGAGGGTGAATCATTTCAACCCACACCAAAAAACTTTGCATGGCCACTCTGCCCACCATTCTGCCTTTGCTCTCCCACAATGTATGGTTTGCATCAGTAAACCTGAAAGATACATATTTTTAAAAACTTTTTTAGTTTTTAAACAATAAACAGTATAACATGGCACATACATTCATAAGTATATACAAGGAAAATAAATGCAAAGTGAATTACAACTGAGGAACATTAAATCTCATTAGTACATAAACAAATAATGAACTTTTATAGTCAAGTCATATACTCCCGGACTGGATACCATGTCTCAATAAAAGTTGAATAAGAATCGTCTGATGACATATGAGTAATATGATCACTAACTTTCTCCATAAAATAATGGTCCCCTAATTTTCTATGCCACATGGAAATAGTAGGAGGTTTTGGATCTTTCCAAATTGTTGCTATCATGGCTTTTGCTGCTGCTAAAAGTAATTTGGTGTAGTGGTGTACGCCAGTTTGGTGTAGTGGTTAAGAGCAACGGAACTCTAATCTGGAGAACCAGATTTGATTCCCCATTCCTCCGCTTGAAGCCAGCTGGGTGACCTTGGGTCAGTCACAGCTCTCCGGAGCTCTTTCAGCCCCACCCACCTCACAGGGTGATTGTTGTGGGGATAATAATAACATACTTTGTATACCGCTCTGAGTGGATGTTAAGTGGTCCTGAAGAGTGGTGTATAAATCGAATGTTGTTGTTGTTATGCCAGTTAATTTTTTTACCCATTTTGGTACTTCAGTATCTGCCCACAGATTAAATAATATCAGTTCTGGGGTTGCCTGACGAGAGTATCTAGTAATTAATTCTGTATGAGTTAAGATTTCTTTCCAAAATTTATTAATGCATGGGCAGAGCTACCAACAATGAAGATAAGAGCCTAACTCCCCACATTGTTTCCAACAATAGGAAGGGACTGAGGAGTTAATATGGTGTAATTTCTGAAGGGTGAAGTACCATCTGGTGAGCAACTTCATTGATTGAATTCTTATGTTTAATGAGCTTGTGGTATAGATATGTGATTATATTTTTGAAATAATACCTTTATTTACAACGATTAAGTTTGAGTATGTTTTGAAATTCGATTGTGGGCCTTGTTATTGCTTATATCTGGTTGGTTAATCAAATGATTATATTGGTACCAATGTATTTTTCTTTTTAAAAGCATTTCCAATTGTATTTTAAGAAGTAAAGTACCTTTTTTGTTATAGCTATTAGGCGCGTTACATTGCTAGTTCTCCAATCTTTATATGCCTCCTGTTCAGCTCGTTGGTGCCATTTTGGGCTCAAGAATTGAGAGTGGTGAAATTGAAGGTGCTAATGCTTTCCTTCTTTTATCCCATATCCTTAAAGTATTATTTAATATGAAGTTTTGTGAAATGGTAGGACGATTGTCTCCTGTAGTGACTTAGGGCTGTATAAAAGCTTTCAATTGTCAGCCAATTGGCCTGGGGGGTTGTATAGTTTAACACTGGAAGTAAAAAGGCCAATTGAGATACAGGGCCAGATCTACATATTTTTGGAGGAGGGGCAAAAGTAAAAAATGGCACCCCCTTATATATTTTTTTTGTATATACATATATGATCAATGTTTTTAATATAGATATATAATAAACAACTCTTTTAAACAACAGAATAAATTGCATTGACTTCTATGAATTGTTAATAATAACACTTTTACATTATTTTATCTGTCATTAGTTAAGCATTCCTCCTAGAATTCCTTTTGTTGTAGGGAGCTAAGGGAGTTCATAGGCAGACATGCATGTTAGATATTAGGAAGACAGACTTTAAGGAACTCAAGAGGCATGATGAGAATCATTCCATGGCAAAAAATCCTGGAAGGGTGAGGAGCAAGTGAAGGGTGCTGAGTTATTTGCAAGCTCAAGCTGTCAATATTCTGGCAAGACAAATGTGGTAGGGAACTCACTATGATGGGGGAAACTTAAACTCCAACGAAGGAAGCCCAGTACCCAAATAAACAAAATAGATTCAAATTCTTTATTCTAGAAAAATAACATTTATTGGTTAGCTAAGGCATGTTTCTAACACTCAAAAGAATCCACAGCAAATACAAAGCAGAGATACAAGAAAAATAAACTCTTTCTAGGGCATCATGTCCTTAGGGGGAAAAAAACAGATAAAATAGCACAGAAAAACACCTTGGTTCTAGAATACCTGAGCAGCAAAATTAAGCCATCTCCTTTAATTGATGAGTAGCTCTCGCCACCTCTTTAAGGGGGATGTACTAAAAGGAATGACAGGATTGCCCATTGGAAATAATGGGAACCAGGAATGCCATTTTACTTGCTTGGGCTCCATTGAAATACAGTTCAGTGGCCAAATGGAAGTACTCTATACTTAAAGTGACGAAGACCTGCAGCAAAGGGCAAGAACTTGAAGTACTAGGAGTGGATTGTAACATTAAAATGTGCATCTTTCACCATTCCCATCCAAATTCAGATAAACTATTTAAAAAATGGCAAAAAAATTTAAATGATTTTATTTGGAGCAATAAAAAAGCCCAAATAAATTTTCACGCCATGCAAAGACATTCAAAATTGGGGGGCCTTGACTTCCCCGACTTGATGTTATATCTCAACAGAGCCAGATCTAGGGGAGAGGCAGGGTGGTCACCTGACCCGGGCGGCAGGTCAGCCTCTTTGCAACTGGGGTGGCCGCGCAGGCCTCTTCCCCAGCAAATAGGCGCTCATGCGTGCTTGGCTCACCTGCTTGTGTTTTTGCTGTCTCTGTGATGCAGAGGTGAGAAGAGCTCAAGGTGCACCAAAAGGAGGAAAGGCACAGAAAGCGTGTGGAGGGGGAGGGCTCCACCGCCACCACCCCAGCAGGCACCTCTAATTGCTCAGCAGGCCCGGAGCTTTGCCTCGTTCATTTGGCCCGGGCTTTGGCACCTTGGGGGGGGGGGGGTTACCAAATGCTTGGCAACTGTGGTAGCTCAGTTCATTTGTTAGGGAGAGCCATATTGACCACTGGTTTCTCATGAACAGATCTTGCATTGCCCCTCTATGCCACCTCCATACCTTCCTCCACCTTTGCACTAGCCTGGGCCTGAAGATCAGTGCTTCAAAATCACACTCTTCTGACTTGTCAAATAAAATTGAGCCACTCACAACTCCAGTCATTCTTTTCTACCATCTGACCAGGCTGCTACTATCATTTGCCGTGCTTTTCTTTGCATCCATCAATCCCACTGGTCTGCTTTCCACATTCATTGTCACCTGAACACAGGGTGGATAAAAATCAATGATTTTTTTAAAAAAATAAAAAAAATCAGATTTTTTTGATTTAAATCGGATTTTTTTAATTTAAATCGGATTTTTTAAATTTAAATTGGATTTTTTAAAATAAAATGCTTTTTGAGGAAAATATATTACCATCCAAAGGTTATTCCATCATGAAATAAAGATTAGTTTTTAATTATGTAGAATAAGGCTGTATATGTTTAATTTTTTTGGTAAATAAATTCCATTAATCCATTCACAATGTCATGCTCTTCCAGAGGTTTTTGTAAGATTATTGGGCAGTTTCTCTGCCTACAAGATATTATCACAGATGCTTGGTTTTGCAGTTCTCAAAACTGAATTTGTGTCAGCTCAGCAGAGATCACAAGCCTCTTCTTCACAGCAAAAATGTTATAACGTGAACAGAGTTGAGAAAAAGACCTTAATCCTATTGTTCTACAAACCTATGAAGACAGAATCCACCCCTCCAGTGCTAAGTTTCAAGAAGTTCAGTGAATAGAAACAATATTTTTCTGATTGTTTGGAGTGGAATAGATCTGCACAAGAAGAAACTAAGTGTGAGGAGGGAGGGGCAAGCAGTACAAAATGAAAGTGAAACTTTTTGAGCACAATACTGCACAAGTCTTTGGATCTTTTGTGTGTATGACCTGAGGTTTATCACATTCTTTCCTTGGAGGAAAAAACCTATAATGGCAGCAGGCCGTAAAAGAGACCCAGTTTGGGAATACTTTAATGAAGTTCCTTTACCTATCGGTAAGACAGGCATGCGTGCAAAATGCAAACACTGCAACAAAGAAATGCAAGGCCTGGTGGCCCGAATGAGGCAACATCATGAAAAGTGCTGTGATGAAGATGACCAAAGAAACACATTTGAACAGGCAGGATCTTCAGGTTGGTAAACATTTTTATTGAATCATATTTCTAAAGACTGCCTTGAACTGTCATGTTTGAGCAAAATTATATTTCTTATTATTACTGCATGTTACTGTCATTTGGTACAGTTATGAAGAAAAGCAAATATTCCTTTTGGGGCAGTGCTGTACAATAAGCAGAAATTGTATAAACAATAAAATAACAGCATTGACTTTTTTGTTTAGGGGAATTCATCGTCAACATTAAGGATTCTGGAAACTATACACCTTCAAAATCACCATCCTCCTGTTCTACAGTTTCAGAGTTATCCATCCCGGATAGTGCTTCATTTGCATCATCATCAGACACCCACAGTATATCACCTAAAAGAAAGAAAAAGCCCTTCCCTCCTGGAACCACCATAGATAAGTTTGTGATAAAAACTAGCAGATTAGAAAAAGAGTTAATTGATGAAAAAATTGCCCAGTTTGTTTATGCAACGAACTCTTCTTTCCGTCTGACTGAGAACTCACATTTCATTAATATGGTTCAGTCACTGAGACCAGGATACAGTCCACCCTGCAGAGCAGATGTTGCAGGGAAACTGCTGGATAAAGTGTATGACAGAGAAATGGAGCAATGTGCAACAGCTCTGGAGGGTAGAATTGTTAACCTAAGTATTGATGGGTGGAGTAATGTCCACAATGATCCTGTTGTATGTGCTTGTATAACAACAGAAGAAGGGAAAGTCGTCCTTGCACAAACAATTGATACGTCAGGAAATGCACACACAGCAGAATACTTACAAGAAGTGGCAGTAAAAGCTATAATAACATGTGAACAAAAATTCAAATGTTTAGTATGCAGTTTGGTCACAGACAATGCTGCAAATGTATCCAAGATGAGAAGAAATTTAGAAGAGCAGGAAGGGAATACAAAGCTAATAACATATGGTTGCAGTGCTCATTTGCTGCACCTCTTAGCCAAAGACTTAAGTGTTCCAGAAATAAAGACTAATGTTGTTGAAATTGCTAAATACTTCCGTAACAATCATTTTGCTGCAGCAGCTCTGAAAAGGATGGGTGGAACCAAGCTAACGCTCCCACAAGATGTTAGATGGAACTCTGTGGTGGACTGTTTTGAGCAGTATATCAAGAACTGGCCTATTCTGATGACAGTTTGTGAACAAAATCGAGATAAAATAGATGGCACTGTCACGGCCAAAATCCTCAACATTGGGCTTAAGAGAAATGTTGAACATATGCTGAGCATCCTGAAACCCATCTCTGAAGCTTTAAACAAAATACAGAAAAATAGCTGTTTTATTGCTGATGCTGTTGAAATTTGGAAGGAACTGAGTGAACACTTAAAAACAGAACTACACATGGACAGAATTAAATTACAAGCATTAAAAAAACGAATGGGACAAGCACTGTCTCCAGCTCATTTTTTGGCAAATATTGTCAATATCCAGTACCAGGGTCAAAACTTAAGTGCTGAGGAAGAGGAGTTAGCTATGACATGGGTATCCAGCAATCATCAATCTGTAATGCCAACTATAATAAACTTCAGAGCTAAGGGGGAACCATTCAAGAAATATATGTTTGCTGAAGATATGTTAAAGAAAGTCACACCAGTGAACTGGTGGAAGTCACTTAAGCACTTGGATTTAGAGACTGTTCAAGTAATGATTTCACTTTTAACAGCAGTAGCTTCTTCTGCAGGCGTTGAAAGAATATTCTCTTCCTTTGGACTCATTCATTCTAAATTGAGAAATAGTTTGGGACCCGATAAAGCAGGAAAGCTTGTTTTTCTTTTCCAGATGATGAACAAAGAAGAAGATGAAGATGACGAGTGAGCTACAGAGGACAGTATTTAAGTTTTTCATGTGTAGGCTGGGCTGACAGTCTAAGTTTCTTAAAATATATATATTTTGTTTAGCCAAATTAGTTAACAAACATGGATGTTTGTTTAAGCAAATAACATATGCTGTAATATTATTGTTTCAGTTGAATAAATAAAACTATTTAAATTGTTATTATTAAGGTAATGATTATTTTTCTCCTTCCAATAAAGTACAACAGAAAAGTTGTCCAAATATGAATGATTAACCTAAACTGGGGATAATTCATCTCACAATAAATTAACTATAATGTGTTTCTAATAGTATTAAAATCAATATTTTATATAACTGTAAAACTAATATGAAAAGTTGTTATTCTAAAAATCTTCATCTACTTGCATATTAAAGTTATGCCAGCAAGAATTAGTCTTTATGTAGAAAACTATGATTTAAATCAAGCCTTACTGGCTAGTGATTTAAATCGTGATTTAAATCAGTTTGATTTAAATCAAATCCACCCTGCCTGAACATCCATAGCCTCTACTACAGATGTTAAATTGCTGGTATGTTTCTACATGGATCCTCTGCAACTGTCGCGCACAGGGCTGGGCACAGCAGGCAGGAGGCTCACTGGTACTGCAGGGCGGAACACAACAGGCAGGAGGTCAGTAGTCCAGAAGTCAGGTCAGGTGTCAGAGCCAATACTGTCAGTCAGAGAGAGGAGCAGGCAGAAGAGTAGTCAGAAAGCAGGCCGGGGTCAAAATCCAATCCAGCAGCAGGGCAGGGCACAAGGCAAGGCAAGAGCGTCCAGGCGTAGAGCTCTGGTAGCAGGGAGTGGCGAGCTGAGTTGCTTCCATGCTTGGTTTCCTCTGCGTCTTCCTTTTATGCTGTCCTAATGAGGAACAGCTGTTGCCTCTCTCTCTAACAATTCAGTTCGGTGTTGCGCCTGTAAACGGGCACTCCTTCGCCTATCCAACAGAGCTGACTTATCTCTATGTTTCCTCCTTTCAGCTGGCCCCAGGTGCTCAGGTTTCGCTTTTGCTCTGGGGGAGTCTTTGTCTCTTACAGCCTCTGTGGAGGTTTCTGGCTGTTCCTCATCCCTGACAGTCTCTGCAGAAGCTCCAGGCTGTTCTTGCTGAATTCCTCCTGGAGCAGCAGCAGTGGTTCCTGACTGCTCTTCCTCTCCAATAGCTTCTGCAGGGGCTTCTGGCTCTAGAGAAGACCCTTCTGGCCCTTCCTGCTCATCTTCTGAGGAGGACTCTGAGGCAATAGGTAAGGTGGCCAGTCGAGGCTGGGGCTGACTCATGACAGCAACTGTGGTTCAGCTGCATCTTCAAACTCACATTCCATCAGTCTTGAATGACACACATTCCCAGAATGATCCAAATCACTCTTGTGGTGGATGTCATTGCTATAGCTTACCAGAGGTCTTGTAGCAAAAGATCCAGATACCATCTTTAACCACAGATGCCTGTGGGGATGGGTTGTCCAGTGTCAGAGTTACACTGGATGTCTCAGGAAGCTGCTTCCATATCAGTGACTTGGAGCTGCTGGCAATTTTACAAGTCCATCTGTGCATTTCTACTCAATACTATGCAACAGAATTGTCCAGATCCTAAGAGTGTTTCTTCAGTATATTATGTAAACAAGCAAGGAGGGACAGACCTCCCTGTGCTTCCGTACCTGCGGTCTCTTGGCACCAATGTTGTAAATACTATCTGTGTTGTGGTCCACAACACAAAGGCCAGTGTCCACAGCAAGCTAGGCCATTTGGTCCATGAGCAGACTCTCAGCAGTTCAGTTCTTCTCTTCCTCTTCCAAGGATGAGGCTATCTAGAAATTAACATGTTCACTTCACAGAACAACTACAGGTGCTCTGCATACTGCAGCAGACAGGGAAGAGCAATAGCTCCTTAGACAATGCATTCATGAGACTTTGGGTCACAGAGTTCTTTTCCATGTTTCTTACTCTGCTTCTCTTCCCCAGGGTAGTAATAAAGATTTTTTTTCATTTTAATAGAGCCTTTTTGGCTATGCCAACTTTGTTTCCTTCACTCTTTCATCTGGTCAAAGGAAATTTTCTCCATCTTCCAGAACACAAGAACATCTTGTCTTTACTGGGGTCTCATTCTTCAAACAGATATGACCAAACTGAGACTAACTGCATGGAAAATGTCTTACTTGTACTTCATTGTGCTCTTCTATGACCACCTGAATTCCAGAAAACCATCAGACACTCTTACGCCTCCAAGCAGAAACACTGTTGTGTTTTATGCACTTCCACCTTACATCTGGACCCTTTGAACTGCCCAGTTCACTCCATTGTGGAGTAGTGACTGTCCCTGCGTGACCAGGGTCTCCTAATATTGTCACTACATTTGTATCTTGTAGCTATTTCTGAGTGTCAGGTCTGTTGCCCACAGTCCTTCCATATTGCTTTCATGCTGTATTTTTCCAGTAATGTTTGTGTGTGTGTATTAGCAGGAGCAGCTTGGTTCCCGAGACAGCCTTATCTGAGATGGCTCACCACAACAACCTTGGGACAGCTCCTTCCTTTCACTTTCCCACCTTCTGTACTAGCTGGGTAGACACCGAGGGTGGGGGATGGTTTAGAGGGTTTGATATACTGTAGCAAGCCCTTAACACGTCATTCTCAACAAGAGATCTGTGTACAGCCAGAAGCTTACTTTGGCCTTTGGATAACCTATGAACACTTGTACTTTCTGGATATATAATCTCTCAATAAAGAACCTTTGACTCAAGAGACCTTGGATTTCTTGCTGCAAGGGGTGGGAGACTAAATCAGAGTATCCTGCTTTCCATAGACTGACACTGAGCCAACTGTGTTGCTGAGACTTTATCCTCCAGTTTCCAAAATTCTTCCTCTCTGGAGCCTTTAGTTGCTTTAATGACAGTTGATAAAACATTATTTCAAAGCCTCTGCAATCTCCATTTGCGATTGTTTCTTTGTAGCCATAACTTCCCCCGTTGTGTAAATGAACTCTGTGGTATTCAGTCTCATCCACAATACCTTCAGTTTCATCTGAGAGCCAATTTGGTGTAGCGGTTAAGAGCAGCAGGATTCTAATCTGGAGAACTGGGTTTGATTCCTCACTCTTCCTCTTGAAGCCAGCTGGGTGATCTTGGGTCAGTCATAGCTCTCAAAGCTCTCTCAGCCCCATTCACCTCACAGGGTGATTGTTGTGAAGACAACAATGCACTTTGTAAACTGCTCTGAGTGTAGCATTAAATTGTCCTGAGGGGTGGTAAATAAATTGAATGTTGTTATTATGTAGACAAGGTAATCTTATGCCCAGATCCTGCCTTCCTTCGCAAGGTAGTTGGTTTATTCAATTTCAACTAATATATTGTTTGCCTGTCAGCTTTAAAAACCACTTCTCAGATGTTGAAATCATACTGCAGGCTCTTTGACTTCCACAGGGGTCTTGCTTTCAGGACAGCTTTTGGGGAGGTAAAGATCCTTGCCTGTTTATCTGTCCAGTTAAAGAGAATCAAGATCTCCATTCAGTGCCTGGATCTTACTGCATTTCACTCTATTAATTGGTGAATCATCCATTGGTAGGCCATCCCACTGGCCACTCAACCATGGCATGCTCTTCAGCATTCATATAAGACATACACATTCTAGATATCTGCAGAGCAGCCACCTGATTGCAGTCCTTGTCACTGTGTTGCAGACATCTGAGCATGAAGGTTTCAGCTGAGCAGTGCTGAACACCTTGTTCCATTAAGACATACATGTTAACACCTCTAGGTAGGTCAGCTTGCTAATCTTATACCATGTGAGATGTACTGAAGAACAGGTTGCTTACCTGTAACTGTTCAGGTAGTTGTCTGTGCAGTCACATGATCCCCCAACATTTTAGGGCCATTCAGCTATTTGACCTGAGAGATGGCTTTACGGTTGTGGCTCCCTCCCTTTGGAATGCATTAACAGAGGAGACTTGCTCCTTCCACGATTTGGTAAAATTCCAGAAGGCCTGCAAAGCAGAGATGTTTCAACTGGCATTTGGAGGCTGTTTCAGATAATGTGTATTAGCTTGACTTCCTGTAGTTTATTTATTATAGACAATGGGAATGAGTAGAATTTAGGGATGGCACTATTCTTTTATAAGTATGAGTTTTAATATTTGTATTCTACTATGGGCTTTAATGCTTGTATTTTATTGTTATTGGTTTAAATGTCTATTTCATTTTAATATTATTCATTTTAATGTTTGTATTTTATATGTTGCCTCAAGCACCAGACATGGTGGAGAGGTGGTATGTAAGTTGGATAAGCAAATAAATAAATAAATAATGCAACAGATGTTTATTTTTCCCTCCTGTAGCATCTTGTGAAGAACAACTAAGAGGAGTATGTGTGTCCCTTCTCTGAGCATGCATGCACCCTTACAAGGTGGAGTCAGTGCCAAAAGATCCTCTTAAGTTAAATGCTGGAAGTTTCTCCCTTTCAGTTCTGCACAAGCTTGTGTCTTGTCGGTGCATGGATGACCACTGCGTGGATGACCACTAGAAGAACTTAGTTTTAGATGGGTAGCCATAGAACAGCAGGATTTGAGTCCAGTGGCACCTTAGAGACCAACAAGATTTTCAGGGTGTAAGCAAGTCAGAGCTCCCTCCCTTGTTGATCTCTTGAAGTGCCACTAGATTCAGATTTCACTGGAAGAACAGGAATTACAGGTAAGCAGACAATTCTTGTGCTTTGTATGGCAGAATGATCCTACTGACCCACACCACAACTCCATTTGGTCCTCCAAGGTGTGTAGATGCCCAGCAACCATCCCAAGCCTCCTTGTGGCAATGCAATGCTCTCCCAGGTCACCCAACCCTCAGAGGAGTTTATCTTAACTTTTCCTTTGGTATGATGCCACCAATTGGTCATTTTAGGAATTATCTGCTGAGAGGGTCAGTATTCCCAGCTTCCCATGTTGCTGTTGTAAGGCACCATCTAGTGCTTCCATCTCCTGCTACCCAAGAATCAATTACCACAGGGGTGGCTTTACCACACTTGCACTCTCCCAGGGAACAGCGATTTAGCAATCGCCTGCCTACTTTCTCTTAGCACCCATTTTAAATAATGTGTTTGAATGGTGGAACGACTACCAGCATTCACAATAAAGTATTATTAAAAGTAAAAAGTCCACAACATATTCTCTACACAGCAATGGATTGAGCAAGAGAAACAAAAGAAAGGTGCAAACAGCAATTCCCCTGTCAATAATTAAGCAAAGGATTTGGAGTATTGAATTACAACACTTAAATCTTGTCATAAAATATCATTTCTTCAGGGACAAGAAATGTGTGCCCTCCAATTATTTGGCCAATATACTAATTTCCAAATTTAGAAAACCTTTGTCTAGGTTCAATGTCCTACCCACTGCACTCTTGCAAGAGAGATATTGTGGAGTATTGTATCAGGAATGTGCATGCCCTTGTGAGTGGGGAAGTTGAAACAGTTGGGGGAGTGTCTTCCTGTATTGTACTTTTTACTGTCATTTTAGACTAGATTACATTACTGCATTACATAAGAAATATCCATGTAGATCTGAGGAGACATATATTTCTCCTCTTGGACCAAGAGCCTTGGATCACAGATAAAGTGGCCAGATTTTGTGTAGCTACTAGACCCTATCATAGCTTCTTATTAATCTAATGGATTATATTTGCTCTTTTTAATATAATTTATGTAATGGATTTAATGTATCATTGCTGCCATTGTATTGACTTCTGAGCTGGTTTATGATAGTAATAAATTATTTCTTCAGTTCCCCTGTCCCTCACGTTGTACGTGCCATAGCTGATCATACTCTAAGGCAGGCTCTTTTACTTAAGTTTCCATTTGTTAATAGCTTCCATTTATTTCGGCATCTTTGTCTAGGCTGCTGCTAGCCCTTTGTCTGCTCCATGTGGCTATGGCAGTTATCAAGATGTGGGGATATCTGGGGCCTCCTTGCATTTGCTGGTCTCCTTTCTCCATGGTCGGGCACAAAGGGTGGCATTTGAGGAGCAGAAGTTGCCATGGTACCCATTGGTATGTGGTATCCCTCAGGGGGTGAATCTCTCCCCGATGTTATTTAACATCTGTATGCACCCCCTTGTCCAGCTGACCTGGAGCTTTGGATTGGGTTGCCATCAGTACACTGATGACACCCAGTTGTATGGACAGTTGGCTGGATGCCATCCTGGAAGTTCTGGCCAGGGTCTAGATGCTAGGACTGTGTGGATGAAGCAGAGTTTTTTTAAAAATATATATATTTTATTAATACGAACTCATTGTATATAATAAACAGGTAACAGTAATTATACATTAACTGTGTATAATGGATGAAGCAGAGTTGACTGAATTTGAATCCCACAAAGACAGAGGTCCTGTATCTGGGCTGTGGGTTGTTGAGTTCGGGAATCCAGCTTCCAGCCTTTGACGGGGCACCTTTGATCCCTGTGTCAACCGTGCAAAGCCTGTACATAATTCTGGCTGCCTCCTTATCAGTGGATGTCATGGCATCCACGGGTTCGATCCGTGGGCAGTGCCTCCATTTTAAAAGTGAATTTGGGCTGTTTAAAAATGCAGGACCAGGCAATCTTGTTTCCCCCATTCCTTTTAAAGGGCTGAAACAGCTGCAGGGGACTGGTTTGGCACTTGAAAGGATGTGTGGAGGAGTGCAACGTTGTCTGATCCCACCATGATGCAGGCCTAATCACGACTGGGCCCTTGCAACATTTTTAAATGACCCATTCTAAAATGGCCATGATGCCCATGGATTGGACCAGTGGACACAGTAATGTCTACTTTGACCCCATATTGGGGGGAAATAACATGAAATGGCCCTTAAGTCCTGTTCTTGGGGAAATGAGGAAGAGCCCTTTATGTTGACCCATTAACTTCCTAATCTGATAATAGTATTCTTTTTGAAGGGGTATAAAAAATGGCAGAAAATTGTGTCAAGGATTGTATGCAAGTAACGATTAGCAAAAAATGTATAAACTTGATGCAAAGATTAACTTGTCTAAGCATTTGCAAAAGGGGCTAGGTTGGAGGTTTCAAACTATAAAGTGATTTGCAGTTATGAAGAGTATTCAAAACCCATTTCTGAAAATTGCTAATTGAGTCATGCCATTACTTGAAAATATCTTCAGTTTGAGATAAATGTTTTTCTGAGTACAAAATCTCACATACTTGAGGCGTTAATCTATTTATATTCTGCATTTTTAGCCAATAGTTTACATTTTGTGAATGAGTCATTCTCCAGCTAAATCTTAATCACACCTTGAGGTATTTTTACAAATTAATTAAAATAGTTCTGACATCTACATAGTCATCAGTGCTGTGTGAAGGTTAAAGTATGATTTTTCTTGTAGGTGGACATGCTCTAAGCTTTGTCTTAGAAATGTATCTGCTAAAATTAACTGCTAAATGTCCCTATTAAATATTACTGATTTGGGTTTGAGAATATAATTTGCTATAACACTCAGGGAGAGTTGTAGTTATATAGCTTTCAGAACAAGTTCTCTCCTGGTAACAAAGCATTCTGTGTTAATTATTGTATTGGTCACAATGGAGAAGTGTCCTGATAGAATGGGAAGTGAAATAATGGAGACACACGTATGTCTTCTTCAGAGGAAGGAAGCAGTCTTGTCAGGCATAGTGGAACTTCAGTTACAAAACATCCACTGGAGCAGAAAACTGACCCATTTAACTATTGACATAAAACTTAAGATTTACTGTTGGCATGGTTCTATGATGAGGTTTGGAAATAAAATTTATTAGTTTTAAGCTTAGATGAACTTTGAATGGAAGCATTGCAGTATCTTGTGAAATGTAGTTTTTGTTATATAATCTGGCACTTGATTGTAGGCTAGGCAGTTAACTAAAGTTTCCACTCGTCTTGAGGTAATGGCTGTATCACTAACTAGTTCACAAATTCAGAACAGAAGTAGGCATATATACACATTAAGGGAGCACATGTGACCTGTGCTTGTCCTGGGGAAGGGATCAGATGCACATATCTGGTCTATTCAAAGTAACTTGTAGAGAGTGAGACTGGCTTGGTTACCTTTTGCCGTGACACATTCTGAGGGGGAGCTACTGCCACAAATCCTGCATTCTTGCCCTGGAGAATATAGGCTGCATAGATGTTTCTGAACATAGTTGTATGGTGCTAAATTTGGAGTTGCTGCCTTTTCAAGAAGAAGAGAGCAGTGCTTTTAGAGTAAAATCTATCCCAAGCAAATGAAAAGTACTACTAGCTAGATGAAATGCTTGCTTCCCGGAACAAATTGCAGCAGCAAACAAATCATCAAATTGTGGTGAAATTTGGACAGCTTTCTACAGTTGGGACAGGATTTTTTAAAAAAACTAAAAGCTGTATTTCTAGTCTAAAACTGCTTGCTGTTTGTTAAACAAGATGCTGAACTAAAGGGTTGTTTTCAAATCTGTATATTTGCAACAGATGAACCTGATTGTTGGTTTTTAGTTACCATTAAAAGTATTACACAATGCAAACTAGTAACAGTATAATCATCTTTGAGTTAATGGTTTTTTCATCTTGTTTGACTTCAGTGGCATGGCTTCATAGTAGGGTTGCCAGCCTCCAGGTAGTGGCTGGAGATCTCCCGGAATTACAACTGGTCTCCAGGCCACAGAAATCAGTTCATCTGGAGAAAATGGCTGCTTTGGTGCGTGGACTTTATGGAATTATGCCATGCCAAGGTCTTTCCCCTCCCCAAACCCCACTTTCTCCAGATTTCTCCAGGTTTCACCCCCCAGATCTCCAGGAATTTCCCAATTTGGAGCTGGCAACCCTGCTTCATAGAGAGCTGCATAAAGAGCTGCTGTAGTATAGTGTTAAATCAGCACTCTGCTGGTTTGAATCTCACTTCTTCCATGAGCTCAGTAGGTGGCCTTGGGTGAGCCTTATGCTTGCCAGGTCTCCTTACCCTCCTGGTAGGAGAGGGGGTGCGCCCGGGAGGCTTATTCCCCCACCTTCCGCCCTGTTGGCTAGGTGAGTGGTGGTGGGGGATCCCCACCCCCACCGGAGGACCTGGGACTACTTCTAGTAAGCCACTCCTCTTAGCCCTAGCTCCCTAGCTGTATTGTGGGGATAACAGTAATGCTGATTTTGTTCACCGCTCTGAGTCAGGCACCAATCTTTCTAGAAGAGTGGTATATAAGTGCATTTGTGGTGGTGATGATGATGATGATGTAAGAAGCTTTCCACATGAATACTTGAAAAAAAGGTGTGTTGGCCTAGGCAATCCTTTGCTCAGTGGAGAATTTTGCGTAGCATGCAGGGTTGGTTCCCCTGCCCAAGCAACCAGAGCAAGCTCCTGAGGCATTCTTCAATATTCAGTACTGCATCATTTGCAGAAGGGGTGCTCAGTACTAAAATCGTGCAGGAGCTCAATCCCATAATTAGTTTTCAGTGCTAGAATGAAAAGCATTTTCAGACATACATCCCACCTGTTGTACTCCCTTCCTACAGTCAGTCTCTGACCTGTTGCCTGTACAGAGAAAATGAATTTTCAGTGGTGTCTGTATGTTAAACTGGCTAGGACGCACAAGATGGTGCTGCCCTATAGAAACTTCCTTTGGCATATCTTATCACATATTTTTCCTTCTCGGGCCAGGCAGCAGTAGAGCACTGTAGTGTCCCAGCTAATTAGTAAAAGCCCCTCCCCATTTGCTACCTCAGTGGTGAGTGATTTACCCTACTTCATGGTATGGCTACCTACAAGACAGTTATAACTTATGGTCTCATTTCAGTTAGAAGTTGAAAGCATTTTCATGGTTGCATACTGTTTTCAGTAATAACATCCTTCCTCTTTTATGTCCTCTAGTCTGCAAGGCAAATTTTGCATGTAATTGATAGTTGCTGTTGAGCTGATGTTATTGACTGACCAAAAGAGTTACAGTTCAGCTTAGGGAAGACACTTATTAGTGGCTGAGAAATGACAGTGTGCAGTTTATTTGTTTAAAACCTTAAATATTTTAACTTTTGAACCATGGGTTTCTATACATTTTTGGCAGGATCTGCTTCCGGAAATTTAGCCTAAAAACAAAAACCTTTTCTACCATAGAACAGATGCCATTTTATCTTGTACTTCGGTAAAGAAATTCTGTTCTGTGGTAACTGCAATAATATAAAGAAACACTGGAACAAGCTGCATTTTAGAGGTACTCGTCTCTTTCTAGAAGTTCATATTGGTGCTTACAAAACATAGTGGGCATAATCCAAAGCTTTTGCTCCTCTGCCAGGTACACCCATTCCTCAAAAAAGCATGAACTGGTCATGATGATGCATGCTATGATTGCAATCCATCTTGAATTATTATTATGCACTTTATGTAAAATGCATAATAATAATTCAAGCTGGATTGCAATCATAGCATGCATCATCATGACCAGTTCATGCTTGGTGTACCTGGGAGAGGAGCAAAAGCTTGGTAAAAGGCATTAAGTACTACAGAACAGTCCTACACCTCAAACAACAGGATCTACCAGTTTCCCCAAGCTATGAAGATTCCATCCATTATTGAGACTCCATCCATCCATTGAGGCTCCTCATCCAACAGTCTGCTGGGTTTGAGGTTGTATTCCTGTTGGTGGGTGACCAGGACAGGGTGGGGATTCTGCTCATGTACCATACATCCTGCTGCCCGCTGTCTCTTCCTGAGCTAGCCGATCTGGTCGCAAGTGTGTTGGTGGAGACCCATAGACTGGTGATCCTGGGTGACTAGCATCCATGCTGAGGCTAGCCTGTTAGGAGTGGCTGAGGATTTTATGGACTCCATGATGGCCAGGAGGCTGTCCCAAATAATGTTAAAGCTGACTCTCTTGTAAGGGACAGACTGTTACCTGATCGAGTTTAGATGTACTGCTTCCTCTTTCCTCCTCAGGGGTAGTGGGACCATTAAGATAGCCCACCTCAGACACGTGATGGATCCTGATGTTTTCCTGTTGGCACTTGGGGATTTCCCCATCTTCGCTGCTGACGATTCTGTTTAGGCCATGACCACTCTTGGGAATAGGGTGACGGCCCAGACTGTTAACACAATCATCCCTAGGTACCCTCTTTCCCTGGACAGAACAAGGCAGTCTCCTTGCTTACAGGGAAATTGTTGGCAATGGAATGGAGGGATAATGGCTACAGCTCCATTGATGGAAAACTCAAAGCCAGGCTAATGGAATCCAGCATAGAGCCCATATTAGAGCCTATTCTGTGTCAGTGATAGTAGAAAAAAGGCAGTATTTCTCTACCACCATTGCATCTGCAATGACTTCAGGAGAATCAATAGGGATGTACTCTCCTGTTCCTCTCCCAACAAAGATCATCCGTTAGGGTGTCTTTCAAGTCCTTCCCTGAATCCAGATTGAAATGGGTCTAGGTAGATAATCTGTCCCTTCCATGATTACCTTTAAGCTACATGCTGCCACCTGATTTGAAAACCTGATTTATTTTGCCCAACAATGTGTTCAGTGTTATAACATTTGCCTCTAGATCCAAATAATGCTATTTCTATTGTGATTTTATGAAACTGTTCCTGTCCATATAGCGTAATTTTATATGCTAAGTAATTATGAATTTTATGTTGTTGAAATAATAAAATAAGTTAAGCTTGATAAATAAGTAACTTTAGTTTTCACCAACATTTCAGGAGTTCCATTTCTGGAACTCAAAATTTCTATTGGATACCCTACAACATCAGTAACCTACTTGACATCAGTACCAGGTCTAAAACAAGAATATCTATAAATGTCTGACCACACTGAATTTAGATTGTACTGTGGTCCCAGCAGTTCAGAAGCCAAGAATCCTGTTGTTCTGGATCTTTGAGACATGGATTTATTAGCTTCTAGACTTTTCAAAATCAAAACTCTTAGATAAAGGTTTTGCAGCTACAAACATTCCTGTATCCCTCAGTTGTTCAAGCTTAGAAGGTCAGTCTTCTCAGTTGCATCAGAGTAGCCGAAACATACTGTTTAAAATATTTTCAAGTGGTCTGGCATTTTGCTACATGGCTCATGTAGAGATCCAGTCATGAATATATGTTGTCAGATCCACCCTTCAAGCTGTGTTGTGATACATAGGTATATGGCTGGATACGCTGGTAACTTTTACAAGCTCATGAAGAAAGATGATCTGCTAGTCTCACCTACAACATGTTAAAATGTGCTGAAATGCCTGGTAAATCAATGCCTGTTCCATTTTTTAAAATTTCAGATGACCACTGTACCTTGAAAAATACAGCGAAGAAAATTCTTGTGAGAACTCAGTGCCTGCTCATGAAATTGAATGATTTGATTTTTATCACTTCTGCTGCTTTGAAAACCAGCACATACCTTGCATGCTAGCTGCTCCTTTTTTTGCCGAAGCTATGAAAACTAGTTTTTTGAGTACTTGTTTCCATTTCTATTTTATTCATTTGTGAATTCTTGTAGTGGCAGTAAGGAATATTTCTGTGTTATGTGACTGCATAGATTATATGAAAGCTTGAATTTATCTGTATATTTCTAAATTTAATTTTAAAAAATTATGAGCGAAAAAACAATAATTTTAAAGAACAATCCCGTGATTTTGGTACAGTAGAGCATGTTGCAGTAGAGACTGAAGTATGAGGAAGAAGCTTAGCATTTGGGTAGATTTGTAACTGGTTGATGGGTCCTACAGAAAGAGTGCTTATAAATGGTTCCTTGTCATCTTGGAGAGGAGTGACATGTGGCGTAACTCAGGGATCTGTCCCGGGTCCTGTATTGTTCAACATCTTTATAAATGACTTGGTTGAAGGAATAGAGGGGATGCTCTTTAATTTGCAGGCAATACTAAATTGGCAGGAGTAGCTAATATGGTAGAAGATAGGCTCTAGATTAAGGATGATCTTGAAAGGCTGGGAAACTGGGCTGAAACTAACAAAATGAATTTCAACAGACCTAAATGTAAGGTTCTGCATTTAGGTAGGGAAAAAAATCAAATGCGTAATTCTAGGATGGGTGAGACTTGTCTTGGCAGTAGTACATATGAGAAGGATCTAGAGGTCTTACTAGACGATGCATTGAACACAAGTCAGCAGTGTGATGCAGCAGCAGCTAAAAAGGCAAGTCTGCATCAACAGTAGTGTCCAGATTACATACAGTAGTAGTATCACTTTACTCTGCTGTGGTTAGACCTCATTTGGAATAATGTGTTCAGTTTGGGGCACTGCAGTTTACGAAGGATGCTGACAAGCTGAAATGTGTCCAAAGGAGGGCTCCAAAGATGGTGATGGAGAGGTCTAGAGACCAAGTCCTGTGAGGAACTGTTGAAGGAGTTTGGTTATGTTTAGCCTGGAGAGGAGACAACTGAGAGGTGATATGATAGCCTTCTTCAGCTATTTGAAGAACTGTCAGAGATGATGGAGTGGAGTTGTTTTCTGTTGTTTCAAAGAGTTGAACTAGAACCAATGGGTTAAAATTAAACCAAAAACAGTTTTTGGCTAAATGTTAGGAAGAACTTCCTGACAGCTGTTCCTCAGTGAAGCAGCTTCCTCAGGAGTTGGTGGGTTCTCTTTAGAAGTTATTAAGCAGAGACTAGATGGCAGTCAGTCAGCAGTGCTGATTCTATGACTCGGTATGAACTTAGGCAGGTTGAGAGAGGGAGGGCAGGAAGAGATGAGCAGTGCTTACCTCTCCTGCCCATTTCTTATGTGCCTAGGGTAATGCTGAGTCAGGAAGGAATTTTCCTCCGGGGCCAGGGATCCTGGAGGTTTTTTGTCTTCCTCTGGGCATTGAGCAGGGATCATTGGGGAAGTAGGGGGCAGGAGCTGTGAATTTCCTACATTGTGCAGGGGGGTGGATTAGATGACCTTTATATCCCTTCCAGCTCTATGATTCTATGGCTTATTAGGTGAGCAGTTCAGTTGGTTTTTGCTCTTGACAGCACTAGATTGAATTGCATCGTCATGAGAAATGTTGGACTCAAGCGTTATTTCTGCTCAGTTCTACAGCATTGAGCTATCACAGCTGGTAGGTGTTTACATTACTGGAACAAGTGCCAGAGGTTGGAACTGAGGATAGATGTGACAGGATGGACAGAATTCTGAGGCATTAGTCACTCCTGTACATATCGTGATGATGTTGGTTTGCATCTTGATTATTGGCTTCATTTGCACATCCTCATGTGAAAGCATTTCTAAAAGTGTTCCTAATAGCAGCTGCATAGTAATTTGATAAACTAAAGAACAGGAAGTCTCTGCTAATTCATGGTAAGTGCAGTTGAGATCCTAAACATGCAGTTCCTGTTAAGTTCTTGACAAATAAGCAGCCCTTTAGCTCTGTCAAGCAATAAATCTCAATGTGGCTTTGCTGTATTTAGTTGTTGGCACTGTTGCAGCTTTCTCTTATTTAGGAGTCCGAACTGAAACCCAAATATACTCTCTTGCTTTCTGCAAACTATGCAAAACTATGCACATTTGCACACTGTATTGCTGTGTACTGTTTGTTGCTGTAACCTATTGCATTGTTTATGGGATGTTCCACCTCTAGTTTATATTGACTTATTTGTCACGTGTCACTGAGAAAGGTGGACTGCATGTAACATAAATAATAAATGTGTGCCATACAAGAATATTTTGATAGAAGCTGGTAAACTAGAAAAAAATTACTGCCTATTTAATTCATTTAGTTTGGGCAACAAATAAATAGTACTTAAAAAACTCCACTTGATGTAGACATGTTAGTTTCTACATTTTTGTCCAGGGTGGTCAACTTGAGTTGGAAAGGAGATAAAATTGGGATCGTGCTGAAGTGGTGAATGCGAGATGATAATTATCATTTTTTTCCTCTGCAAAATTTGGTGCTTGTGGAAAACCATGTGTTGCTCTGGAATAACCCCTTAATTCTTTTAAACCCATTTTGGTTATGCATTCAAGAATTGGAGGCTAAAGCAGCTAAAAGGGTAGGGGAGACACACAGGTGAAAGCATAGAATTACCCAGTCACACAACCTGGAGAGCCCTCCTGTGTATCACAGTTCTGGTGCTGTGGAGGAGAATGCAGCTAAGGGTTTACCTGGCCAGTTCCTTCCTGAGTTCAATTGCCCAACTTGCTTGCTGGATCAAGCAAAAAGATGGATTTTCTGAGGTTAGGTTTTGCAATTTATATTGGATAAATGATATAAACAGTAAAAAAGTAAACAGTAAAAATTATGTAAACAATAAAAAAGGGATAGAGGTGAGTCTATTATACAATTAACTGGGGGAAATGATCAGTGATTTCTTGTTCATTTAGACAAAAGTGATTGATTCAGGTTACGAACTTGGACCTTCTTAGTAGTCATTTGATATGCATCAGGATTGTCTGCCAATTTACAGCACACTAAATTACTTGCATAAAAAATAGCAAGAAAATTTGAAAACTACAGAATAGCCCTAGTGGAACACTAGCACTAGGGTGGAGTGTGGGTAGGGAATGCTTTGTGTGTATCAGAAAATGGCTATCTTTTTTGGTGCTTTTTGTAGCTTTTAATGCATCAGAAACCTCTTTTGTATCCAGCACCATCTATATGGTGCTGGATAGTTTGCACCATATCCTATGTTCCATTTTAACTCTCTTATGCAAACTAGGGATTCTCCTACCTGGCCCTCTGAACATCTTTCTCTTTGCCGACCACCTGCTCCTGATTTATTCTGAATTACCTCTCAGATTTATTCACAATTTTTTGATACCTTGAATTCTAATAAAAAAGTATTACACTTTAGTGGGATTTTTTGGGAAGTTTTCTGTGGACCAGCATGGCGACCTACAGATTTTGCCTATGTACAGACAGCAGTTTGAGTACTTAAATGTATCATTTTCTATGTCTAGTACATACTTATCTTGCCTTTCTTCCAAGGAACTCAGACCAGCATACATGGTTCTCATCTCTTAGTTTCATTCTCATAACAGCCCTGTGAGGTAGGTTAGGCTCAGAGAGCCTAGCCCAAGGCCACCCAGCAGGCTTTGTGACAGGGCGGGGTGGGGGGCCTGAACCTGGGTCCCCAGCTCAATCACTATACCACACCAACTCTTACAAACAAATTGGCACCTTTTGTCCAAAAATAATGAACCTTGTTTAAATCCATTTTTGGTTTCTTTTGCAGTGCATAAAGCAACCCTGAAATTCAGGAAGTCATTTCAATATAACTTACAGAAACGGCTTCTGCTGTGTAAGGTTTCTTAAACTGTAGCATTCTTCAGGGTGAAGGACTATGTTGAGGAGCACCAAAAAAGGATAAAATTGTGTGAAATAAGAATTAAGGTAAAAAGTGCAAGAAGGGAAGTTCATTTTTGCGATAATACATTCCAGATGTGGGTGTACTTCTTCAGTCTAACCATTCAGAAAATGAGAGTTAAAACTCTGATTAAGTGTGGGAGTTTTAGTGTCATTAGAATTGTGCCTCTTAATGACAATGCTGTTGAACATAGGAGGAGTGAAACCATTCTTTCTCTTCTAAAGAGAGGTAACTTAAAAGCTTATTAGTATACTGACTCCTTTGTACCAGATCCATCTTCTAGGTTCAGTGTTCAGTTCTTGTGTACCGTCTGATTGGGATTGAGGGCCTGTGATAATTGAGGTCACATTGTGTTTGTCAGAGTTTATGTGGTGGTGACTGGTAAGCCTTGTGATACAAGAATCAGGGTTCCTTTCAATAAGTATCAAATTCCAGTAGTCACAAAAGTTGACAGTGTTGGTGCCTCTGTAAACCATGGGGTCCTGTACAGTTCCAGTGGAAGACTGATCTTCCCTCCCTTTCCATTCTCCTAATAGTGGCCAATGAGAATTAGAAACATGATGTTGAGGGATAGGGGGTTCTGTGTGGATTCAAAATAGGCAACTGCTGTGAGGAAGAGGAAGCAGTCAGCTGCTCTCCCTACCGCAAGCAAATCATTTGGGTAGATAGGAAGGAGGTATAGAATCCTATTCTGTGTAGTTTTTTGTTTTGGGAAGTCTGGTTGCAGAGGTGACTAAAACAAGTCTTCTCAAATTCAGTATACTGTGATTCTTTCTGAAGACCTACTTTTTCTGCCTTTAGGATATATTAATTTTGGGGAGGGACTGTGGCTCAATGGAAGAGAACCTGCTTTGCTCAAGGTCCCAGGTTCAACCCCTGGCATCATATGGTAGGTAATGTAAAAGACCTTAGCCTGAGACCCTGAAGAGCTGATATCAGTAGTGACTTTCATAGATCAGTGGTCCTATTCAGAATAAGGTAGCTCCATGTGTGTAATGTGCTGTATGTGAGTTGCCACTTGAAATATTTGAAGGTGTGCAAAGCATAATACCCAAACTCCTACATTTGGATGCTGGGAAATGCTTCATACCTGTGTTTTCATTTCTCTTATGATCTCTTAAACAATCCTGAACCAAGGTTCTGGTTTTAATAAGCTTTGTATGTCTTAGGTTTATCTTTCATACTGATGTGACTTCTTTGCTTACAATATAATGTCCATGCCTGAAGGGTAAAGGGATGTTGAGCCTGTAATTTAAAGGACCTTCTTCACTTGTTTCACAAAGCTTTAATAATGAAGACAGTATAATATGTACCTAGTCTGCTTTTTTGTGGTGAGAAGCTTCAGTTTGTGTGCTCCACAGCTTGAAATTGATACCACAGGAGAGAGATCATGTAGTGTGTATAGGAGACTTAATGTAACTTTATCCATGATACTGCATTCAGGTTGTTTGGCATTTTTATCTAGTGCTTAATTACTATGGATTTGTATGTTTCTCAGCTAAAGGTTAATATCATCAGTGTAGATTTTAGCTAGTTTCTTTAAAAATTAACCCTGCTAATAGTAGTTGGAGTGGCATTGTGTGAATCTTTGTTATACAGGTTATCTAGTGCTGTTTCCATTCCTCTCAGATAACAGATAGTGACATGGCACATTCTACTAATTAATTAGAAATCAGTAAAGGGGGGGACAGTTCACCTTCCCTCTCGAAAGGCTTTAGTTGGAGCTACTTAGCAACTACGCTAATAGCTTTGTTGAAAAAGTTTAGTCTCTAAGCAACAGACAGGATTTTGGCAGCTTTTTTGCCAAGTGCTGTTTGACAGATTTGCTCTGTTTAGTTTGTTCGTTTTGGCGTATGTATGATTTCAGCAGCTGAATTGCTTTATGCCTTGACATATCCATATCCTTGGAGGAAATGCTAGGCCTTCTGAGATACTTTTTTTTTTTGCTTCTTCGATCATATCCTTTAAACACTGATATTTGGGCCTAAGGTCCTCTGTGCATAATAGTTGCTAAGCAATTTCTTAACTTTGTAACCTTGCTACACAGTACAATTACCTATAGTACTGCCCTATCTGAGAGTATTTTATCACTTGCTATGCAATTAATAAAGTAGGGATAATGAAATAAATGAAGTAAAAGTAAAAAATAAAATAAGCTGTGTTGGTGTTCTTTAGTAGTCTTCAGTACAGTTGTACAAACAAATGTCTTATCCTCAGTCACATTCATTAAAGTCTGTTGCCCTAAAGATGTGTTTATAGCCCCAAGTGACTATTATATTATCTCTAAGCTATTCTTCAAATTTTGCTTAATTGAGACAGTGTTTTGAAATTATAATAACTGTTGGATCACTCTTAAGTATTACTTCATATGTCGATTTATTTGTGCTGAGAATTATTTACATTCCCCTTAGTTTCATATTTTTGTCTCAATCTGTAAATTTCATAATTGATTGGCTAATGAAATCATCAAATGTCAGGCTGATCCTTATAAAATTGTCAGAGTTGAAATTTAAGAAGCAAATGTGCTGTGCTGGAAGATTGAAATTGGTCTTTTGGGGAAGCCTATCTCTAAATGGTTTATAAAATTGATTATAAGCTCCTATTTACTTGGGTCAATCTATGTTCAAGTCTTTGTTCTTATCTTTTAACGGATTGAGATTCATGCCAAATCTGCTCGTTAGTCATGGGTTCGGGGAGCCTAGTTTGAAAAACAGAAAGTACATGGTTGCTTCAGTTGAATTTGAAGAAAAGAACTGTGTGTTAAGGTATTCTCAAAGTCTAAACTTAAGATGTTCTTAGAATAAGCCTGCTGGCACTTCTGGTATTTCTGTCCAAGCAGGCTGGAGAAACAATGGTTATACCAGTATGCAGAAGGAAAGAAGAACGAGGTGCAAGGTGAAATTTTTTTAATTAAAGTTTTATAGATCCCTTTTTCATTTCACTTAAAAACTACTTCAGGGGATCTTCTAGGAAGTATTTCTGCTGTTAGCATGAGCAGTGGTGATTTGCTCAAGGTGACAGTTAAAATACTTCCTAGAAGACCCCCTATGAAGCTTTTAAGTGGAATGTGTAGGGATCTATAAAACTTGAATAATTTCTTTTCACCTTGCACCTGGTTCTTCTTTTCTTTTACATTTCTGTCCTAAGCAAGGAAATAGTAGCTTTCACTGACAGTCTTTGCACTTTCTTTGCATGGACAGATTTTAGATTAGTACAGTCATACTGTTGAAGATGTCCTACCATTGTATAGTTTACGAGGATACATTCAGTTAGAAGTTGCTGGCTCAGGTTTGATGAATTCAAATGCCAATAGTAAGGAATAAATTAGTGTTCTGCACCCTCAAATATTTATTTTTATTTTACTTCATTTATACTATATCTTTCTCCTCAGTGAAGACCCAAAGTGGCTTACATCATTCTTTTCTCCGTTTTTATCCTCATAACAACCCTATGATGTAGGTTAGGCTGGGAGTATGTGACTGGTCCAAGATCACCCAGCAAGCTTCCATGGCTGAGCTGGGAATCAAACATGGGTTGCCAGAACCTAGTCCATCACTCTGACCACTACACTACACTGACTTTGACACACACATTTGAATTAATTTGAAATAATGCTCTATTTGTGGTGGTATGATACGAGTTAGTTGTATAAACAGATTTAGAAGATCTGAAAATAATTTTTCTTATTTCTTGAACTGGTGTTCTTCAGGGAATATCTGCTCTGTATCATCCTACAAAAGTGAACATTTTTTCTTTCTCACATCACTGTTGTGTTTTCTTTGTAGCTTATTGATTAAATATTATCAATATTACAGGTGTATAGGGAATGTGTTTTTTGTTTGTTTAGGCTGTTTTTCAGCTTTCTGTGTTTGTCAAACTCGACTTCATTTTTAAACCGTTTTTCCTTTCTCTTTTTCTCCTCTCAAAAATATCACTTAAAATTTTATACCAGTAGTGGTGAGCTTTAATATAGAATCTTAGTATGGACTCTCATGACGGCTTATGTTTAAAATCGACAGTGTGTACATTTTTTCCTGTTGGAGTCATTTTAAAAAGCTTACTGATTTAAGAAATGAAATTTGCAGTCATGTTTTTGTGGAATGAAAGAGCTGTTGAAGAACTAGCTACCAAACTGAATTTCCAAATTAAGCATGAATTCATGGTGCTCTTCTAGCACACCAAATATGCATATGCATTGTAGAGGATCTCTTACTCAATATCTTCTGAAAACTATTTATTCATAAGGACCTCCAATTTGATTGAAATTTAAGCTGTATCACATAGGCATGTATTTAGAATATACAGCTTTGTTACTTCTCATATGAGTAATGGGCTGCTTTGGATTTAATTTTTCCCTCCAGGAGAGTACAAGCCTTAATAAATAATACCTACTGAAAAAAATGATGATGTGATATGTTTAAGCGAGCACATACTCATCTGATGTCCCTTCACTTGCCTTAATGTAATAATCTTTCCTAATAATCTCTGGCTTGAATAGGGATATGCTCTCTCCATTTAACTATGAAGTAGAAGCTAACAACCTTTTGTATGGAAAGGAAGGAGTGGTTTTCTGTAGCATGCAATCAACTTCACTGCGATTACTATGAAAAACTTGCACTGATTCCAGAAAGTTTATTTTGAGGAAAGGAAGAGGAGATATATTTATCGCAAGTTGGATGAGGCATTGAACTGCGATATTTCTCAATGTGCCAGTCTCTTTAGCATGTTACCTTAAATACATGGTCTGTGGACCAAACAAGATTAGAAGTGTGAGTGTGTGTGTTATGTGCCATCAAGTCATCTCTGACCTATGGCGACCCTATGAATGAAAGACCTCCAAAACATCCTATCTTTAACAGACTTACTCAGATCCTGCAAACTGGAGGACGTGGCTTTTATTGAGTCAAGCCATCTCGTTTTACGTCTTCCTCTTTTCCTGCTGCCTTCCAGTTTTCCTAGCATTATTGACTTTTCCATGAAACTCCTCTTCTCATGATGTGACCAAAGTACGATAGCCTTAGTCTTAACATTTTACCTTTTAAGGAGAATTCGGGCTTGATTTGATCTTGTACCCAGTTATTTGTCTTTTTGGCTGTCCATGGTATCCACAAAACTCTCCTCCAGCAATACATTTCAAATGAATCAATTTTCTTCCTGTCAGTTTTCTTTACTGTCCAACTTTTACATCCATACATGACAGTGGGGAATACCATAGTTTGGATTATCTTGATCTTGGTTCCCATAGGGACATCTTATCTTTAAGGATCTTATCTAGCACCCTCACAGCTGCTCTTCCAAGTCTCAATCTTCTTATGATTTCTTCATTGCAGTCTCCCTGTTGGTTAATGATTGAGCCAAGGAATAGAAAATCTTGAACAACTTCAATTTCCTCATTGTCAACTTTAAAATTGCATAATTCCTCGGTAGTAATTACTTTTGTCTTCTTGATGTTCAGTTGTAATTAGACATGGGCACGAACAGCATTACGAAAGGAAAAAACCAACGAAACAATCCATTCGTCTGTTCGCGAACAAGCTGTTCATGAGGCCCCATTCTAAATGAACAAGTGTTCATTGCAAGCCTCGTTCGTTGCCTTCATCAGCCGTTCGTCAAGCCAGACAGCCTGGTGCCTTTCAATCAATTCCCCTGGCAACGGAGGCAGGGACTGAACTCTGTCTGAACTCCTTCTGGCTTTCCTTCTGGCTTTAACCCTTCAAAGTACTTCCAGCAGAGAGTCCTGTTTTTGCCACTGTGAAGAGAAAATGACAGCTAAGGGGGGACCCATGGATCATGCCTTTCCCAGGGTGCAATCTCTCTGAAACTTGGGAGGTCTTTGGAGGACAGTGAGAACTATGTCCCCTGCAAATTTGGTGGGTATTGGACATCGGGATGGTCAGTTTGTAACCCCTCAAAGTAGCTTCCAGCAGAGAGACCTGTTTTTGCCACTGTGAAGAGAAAATGACAACAAAGGGGGAGCCCCATGCATCATGTCTTTCCCGGGGTGCAATCTCTCTGAAACTTGGGGAGGGTGTCTTCGCAGGACAGTGAGGACTATGTCCCCTGCAAATTTGGTGGGTATTGGACATTGGAAAGGTCAGTTTGTGGGGTGTTTAAAGGGCCCTGCCCCTTGCACGTGTCTTAAATATGTTGAGCACTCATCTGTGCTGCCCATTAAACATCCCATAGCACAGTGGGAGGTCCTTTTCCATGTGTTCTTCCCTTGAGGCTCTGTGACTTTAGAAGTCCTGGAGCTATGCATGCAGGACCTTTCCTGTGGAATCAGTACTTCAGGATTCATCTGTCCCACCCACACCCACTTCAGATCCTCAAACTTTACAGGAACATTACAGCACAAGCACTTTGTAAAGCATCTTCTGTAGCAATAGGGCATGTTCAAAAGGTGCTTCAGCTGAAAGCCTTTCAGACACTTGGTGGTGGAGAGTGCCTTGAAATCATAGCTGATTTATGGCAACCCCTGGTGGGGTTTTAAATGGCCTTTTTTACATTGGTGGAATATACTTCCTTAGGTCACTATTTGATAGCATTCTTCATTGATAAAGATGGACTTTTCACTTATTTAAGCATGATTCTTTTTTCTTGTAGGACGTGACAACTGAGCAATGAATAAATTACGGCAAAGCTTTAGGAGAAAGAAAGATGTTTATGTCCCTGAAGCCAGTAGGCCACACCAGTGGCAGACAGATGAAGAAGGGGTTCGGACTGGCAAGTGCAGCTTCCCAGTTAAGGTAAGTGTAACTTCTTTTTCTCAGGAACTATAGTGAACTTCCAAATGTGGTGCCTGTGTGAATGGATTGTGCTAAAAAGCAGTTGTTTTGACAATGTTATTTATTTACATGTGTGAAACAAGTCACATTTATTATCAGCCACCCACATATGCTTTCTCTCTGATGCCAGTACAAGTATGTTAAAAATCATGAATTCCTGATCAAGTTAAATGAACATGTTTGCTTGTACTTTGCTTTACTAGTGTGTGTTATGTGTTCTGACCTACTTAAGCATTTTAAACAGAGTTCATATTATAAATATTTTAATTAATATACACTCACACACGAAAAAAACAGCTCTGTTGTACTTTCTTTTCAGAGGATGCATTAAGCAACACCTTAGAGGGGTATCCTCATTCCTGTGTAACTGAAGGATTAGTGAGTCTACTTGATTTTTTAAAAATCTGACTGATTAGTGTCTCCAATCTATCAAGCATTTTGACTTAACCACTGTATATTACCAGAGATCTAAAAAGTCTGCTAATCGAAACTGCATAGTTATTGTTCAAATTTAATTATAGAAAAGTTGCTAGCTAAGGGTAAAATGTGATTTACACTTAAAAATAGTGTTATTTTCTGTTCTTCATAGTTAGTTTCCTCCTTCAGCGGATGTGATAAGTTTCATACTGTTACTTACCTTGAAAGACTTGACTCCTTAGTAAGGACAATTTTTAAATGGTGTTCCTTGTATTGTCCTCGCTTTTGTTTCAAATAGAAAGGTAGAAAATGAGTGCTGTTAAAGGAAACGGTGTAGTGCTTTTAAGTTTATGTAAGTGGATATGAATTGTTGATGTTTATTGCATACCACCAATGACTGAGTGACTGTGAAAATAATGGTGGTGTGTCTGATGTTGGAAAGTTGGGGCATCTTTTGACATGTATTTTCTCTCAGTACAGAGGTTCTTTTCTGGAACTCTAGAATGTCTTGCCAAAGCTGCAGGGGTCTAGTTTGGGAGAGTAAAAGGATAATGAGCATTATTAGAGTGCAAAGAGTTTGCTATGTACGTTAAATCTATACTTTATATAGTAGAATATTGTTTGGTTAACATGTTTTACTTCTCACAAAATAGGACTGGGCTCCTCATATACTCATCTGTGTTTCTGGATTAAGGCTAATCTTTCAATTTGAGTTTCCCAGCTAATTTCCTCTTCCTGTCCAAGACCATATGGCAAGAGGAGTCAGTCTCAGCTGAAATGTTCAAATTGCTTGAAAAAAGTGAATTAACCTGTACAGCCTTGCTCCTGGCCTGGTTGAAGCAGTAATAGTTTCTGATTACTGCTGGTATCACAGAGTTGGAAGGGGCCATACAGACCTTCTAGTCCAACCCCCTGCCCAATGCAGGATGAGCCTAAAGCATTTTTGACAAATGCTCATCCAGCCTCTTCTTGAAAACTGCCAGTGAAGGGGAGCTTACCACCTCCCTAGGCTGCTGATTCCACCTTTGAACTACTCTGACCGTGAAAAAGTTTTTCCTGATATCCAGCCGGTACCTTTCTGCATGAAATGTAAGCCCGTTGCCTCAGGTCCTATCCTCTGCTGTCAACTGGAACAGCTCCTTGCCCTCCTCCAAATGACAACCTTTCAGCTATTTAAAGAGAGCAATCATGTCCCCCCTCAATCTCCTCTTCTCCAAACTGAACATTCCCAAGGCCCTCAGCCTTTCCTCGTAGGGCTCAGTCTCCAAACCCCTAATCATCCTCGTCGCTCTCCTCTGCACCCTCTCGATTTTGTCCACATCCTTTTTGACGTATGACACACAAGAGTTAGTGAATGAAATTTCGGTTATCAACTGCAGACTTCCTAACATTTTAATCCATGGTATAGGAATTTAGTATACTGGAATTGAAAGCTGGTCCAGTTTAGGGAACTAAAATGCTATGCTTATGGGAGCCAAGCACTTTGCTGCTGCTTGCATAATGTTTTTGCAAAAATTAAGGCTTTTAAATAATTTAGACTTTTCATAGGCTCTAGAATGACTAGAGACATTTTATTTATTCACTGATCATGTTTATATCCTGCTTGCTTTCTGTTGGGGAACTTAAAGCAATTTATAATAGGTTCCATAAAAGCACTGATCAGACACACACCTGCTTAGCTGGTGTCTTATCAGATGGAGACTGGGGTTTGATAGCTTTGTTTGTAGTGGGTATAAGGCAGTGAGGCAGGCGAGAGGAGCTGTGGGTCAGTCAGTACTGTTGAGGTGAAGTTGCCAAGTTCAGTCTCTCATTAAAAGGATCAGGTAGTAGGTAATATGGAAGACCTCTTCCTAAGAGTTGCTGCTACTCAGAGTAGACAGTATTGACTATGCTAAGTCTGATTTGGTTTAGGACAGCTTCATGTGTTCATGTGAGAGGACATAGAGCTGCTGAGAACAAGGGGAAGGTCAAGAGAAAGGCCACTTTCTAGATCAGGGGTGGCCAAATGGCAGCTTGCAAGCCACATGTGGCTCTTCAAGCCTTATTTGGCAGCTCCCGGAGGCTTGCAAGTTCACTCCTCCCCCAGGCTCCTTTAAGGACCAGCCGCTCTCCCGATCTATGCACCCAGTGTGCTTCCCCTTTCTTCCCCAATGCTGGAGCAAGGAAAGGGCGGGCTAGGGCTGAGGACAGCCCACCCTCCCTCACCATGCTGGGTGCTCCTCTGCAAGCACTGAGCTTTGCCAGCCCTGCGCTCGCAGCGAGCGCCGGGGAAGGGCACTTGGGGAGGAGGTGAAAGGGAGGAATGAAGCAGCAGCAAGCAAGTGCCAAGGCAGAGGTGGCCCAGGACTTTCTGCTTGCCGGCTTACTCCTGAGTAGGCAAGTGCGCAGCTGGTGAGAGCCACTCATGGCATGAAGCGCAGCCTGTGCCGGGGTGCTTTTGTATGGGTGGAAGCCCCATTCGTTGCACGGAGGAGTGGCTCACCTATAAGTGTGTGCAGGACAGCTGGGATGGAGGGGCAGGGAGTGCATTTGCTTCAGAGGACATGTGCTTGCTTTAAGATTGTGTGGCTCTGCTTTTGTGATCCTTCCTTCCTTCCTTTCTTTTTCTTTCTTTCTCTCGCCTTCTTTCCATTTCTTTCTCCTTTCCATTTCTTTCTTTCCTTCTTTCCATCTCCTTCCTTCCTTCCTTTTTTCTTTCCTTTTTTTCCTTCCTTCTTTCTTTCCATGTATTTCCCATTAATAAAACATTGGGGTTGCCAAGTCCAACTAAAAAAATACCTGGGGTCTTTGGGGGTGGAGCCAGAATACTTTGGAGGTGGTGCCTTGCAAGGATGACATCACTTTTGTGATGTCACTTCCAGGTCAAAGGTCAGGTGGTTGTCCTTCCCAAGACCCACCCCTTCTGATGATGTCACTTCCAGCATACTGTACCAAAACCCCACCCCTTCCTGTGATGTCACTTTCAGGGCACTCCCTCCCCAAACCCGCCTCTTCCTCTGAAGTCACTTCAATGCATCATGTCCTGTGGCTCTCAAACATCTCAGGTTTATTCTATGTGGCTCCTACATTAAGCAAGTGTGGCCCCTGTTCTAGATGAACTGGGTATACAGCTTATGTAACAAAATTACAAGGAAGTTGTTTTTTTCAATTTGGACTGTAAATATAAAGCTTCACTTTTCCTTCACTATCAGATTTATGCTTGTTTTCAAAATTCTGCAATCCAAACCATATTGCAATGTTTACTGGATGTTGATCTTATTACAATCCTCCTTGAGTGTCAGTGAGAAAAGCAGACTATAACTAAATTAGAACAATGTCTATGCAAAGAGAAGGCAGATCTTATACATATATTTTGCCATTGTCTAGTGGTGAAAATATTTTGGTCTAAATGGCATTACAGGGACTATTATCCCTTTAGATTCCAAGGCAGTATTTACTGGGACTAGGTAAAGCACACAGTCCAAAAGTCTCTATAAGGATGATTCTTGAAATATTTACAACTGCAAAACTGCTGCTAGCAAAAAATCTTATAATTCAATTTTGGATTCAAAAAGTTTAGGCTATTGTAAAATATCAAAATATCAGAACTTGTTCAATTGAAAGATGACTGTATTAAAAAAACTTATTTTTCTTATAGCTGGAAAACTGTTTTTGAATTTTAGAGACGTAAGTTAAATATATCATTAGACTTAATAATTATGCCTCACTTTAATAATGGAAATTAGTAAACTGTTAAGACTGAGTGTGAATTAAGTAATTATTACATGAATAAGATTTAACATTTATATACAACTAAAGTTGCTATTATATTGTAATGATTTTGTTAAGATGGGTTGGTTTAACAAAAGAAGTTGGTTCAACTAAAGAATTGTAAATTCTTTTTTAAATAAACATTATTCAAGAAAAATTAGAACTTTGTCGTTTAGAAACTTTTTAACTACTTCATTTTCAGAAGATACCATCTGTATGTTTTCAAGCTTCTGTTCAGTTACATGGGGTAGAAACTAGGAATGTCTGCAAATTTTATTTCTGTGGTAAATTTTCTTCTGATGCTTTAAAGTTATCCTGTGTATTCAGAGTAGTTAGCTTATTCTGGTGACAGTTATATTGGTTTCAGTGGAAGACATATTCCTACCTATGAAGTTTGTCTCCCACCAAATTGGGATGAAGTTCTTAGATACTGTATCCTACATCAAAGGGATCCTTCCTTTCAGTTTTCAGGTAGATAGGCAATTTCTGTAGGCAATTAAAGTTTTCACTTGTGCAGTAGTTTTCAAATAACTAAGTGCAGTGAGGGGGGGAGCAGGACTTGTGTTCCTTTGTCTGCCTGCTCCACTTTTGTGTGTATAAAAGAACAAAGGCTTTACATGAGAATTGGGGGACTGGTGCAGTTTCCCCAGGTCTGCTATTAGAGGAGAAATATCCTCTTACGTAGAAATGTGATACTTCTGCTTTCCTTGTCTTCTTTCTCTGTGTGTGTAGCAGAGAATGGTAATCTTAGCAGCTTCTATGCAAAGCCGAAAGCTTGCCTGTTGTGAGAAGAGAGAATGGAGCACATAAAGATATACGTCCCACTCTAGCGCTTCCCATGTTGTTGTTGTTGTTATTTATTATATTTCTAACCTGCCCTTCCCGCAAGCGGGCTCATGGTGAGGTACAGCAGTTATAAAAGTATAATACAAATATTAAAAACAATTCATAAAAGAACAGTTCATCATAAAATCAACAGATAATAACTGTCCCAAGATGGGGTCAATTCCAGATTCCTGCCCATCAGCATACAGGGGGAGAATATATAGTCAAAGTTTTCGCATATCTGAACGTAACAGACTTGATATGGGGTGGAGGGAGATTTCTTCTGTTTTCTCCTTCTCACCTTCTCCCAAAGAGTACAAGCAAAGCAGTGGCTATGATCAGATTAATGTCTGATAGCTAGGTGAGTTTATGGAACATGGCATGAGAAACTGAAACCAGGATGCAGCTGTAAGACATATCTGGGCTAGTTGATTGGGACCCAAAACTCAGAGGAAATGTCATTTACATTGATAATTCTTCCAAACATTGCAAGGTGTATTCAGATTGTTTTGATTAGTTGCATCCCAAACAGACTTCCCTACTTAAACAAGTATTTAATGCCAAGATTCTTAAATTGCAAGATGCACTACTACATTTATTCTTCACTAATTTTGCTGTAGACGTGTGGAATATACTAAATAAAGACCTGTCTATAGTATAAGCTTGAGTTCAATGAAACTTTATAGATTTAATTGGGATACTGTTGTATACTGTTGTTGTACACTGATTTGAGGTTTCTTTGTGTTGGTGTTTCAGGAAATGGAAGTTCAGCTTTTAAAAAAGTTACTTTCGTGTGTGTGTCTCCCCACCTTGGTTGTCATGTTCACATCTCATCTCTTTTTTTGTGGAGATCTGACTCTTTTCTGCTCATGGTCATTATATTAAAAAAACTAAAAAGTGACCTGAAATGCAATACAATTTCAAATGCTTCCAATTGTGTATCTAGTACACAACTGCAACTAGTTGACACCTGATTTTGGCATCTGATTTTGAGCGCCATTGCTGTGAAGTAATAAGAACCTAAGAACCACCTTGTTGGATCGGACCAGTGGTTAAGATTCCCAGTGCCTGCTGGTGGTGGGCAATCTCCTGGGAGTTTGGTCCGTTGCCTGCCTATCACTGGCGATCAGTGAAAGGTGGCAAGCCTTCTGGAGATTGCCTGTCACCGGCAGGCAACCCAGGAAAGCGTGCACAGGGCATGCTTCCCGTGGGGCATGGCACCATCACTTCCTGAAGTGATGTTGTTGCACGGACTGCTCCCATGCTTCGCTGGGGCCAATTTTGTCCCTAAATGGGCCTGCACTAGACCCGTGCAAAGCGTGGTAGCACACCTGGGGCCAGCGTGATGATGTCACTTCCCAGAAGTGATGTCATCACACAAGCAGGAGGCTGTCCCCTGATGATGCCTCCTGGCACTAGTATTCAAAGACCTACTGCCTCTGAATGCGGAGATTCCCTTATCATAGAAATTGCCTAGACCACATGGGAGCCCCCTTGATACTACCAGTCTTGATATGGAGTAGTGACCATACAGTTACTTTTTTTTTTATTTTGGACATGTGCATGTTATTGGTATAAGTGCAGCATCGCAATTTATGAACACAATAAAATTTATTTTTATATATTCTCCACCGGTTTTGTTTTATTCCAATATTCAAAATACAACTGCCAGTTTCTTTCAAGTTTCTTGAGCGTATTGATTCCCATGCATTCATTTTTTCTCATGTTTATGGTGGCAGTGCTAATACAGTTCTGTTTTCAAGCAGCTATTGCACTACTAGCATATCATGAATTATCCCTGAGATTACACAAATGAGCACTGGTATATTTAGGAAGGAACAAATATTAGGCTTGGGCTACATAGGTCTCAAAATTGGTATATGGCATTTTTTTGGCATTTTTGCATTTGCTACAGAAAATTGAGTGAAGTAGCATGAAATTGAAAGATCACATAACTGTAATTGTTGAAAAATTATTAAATTTCATTTATTGTATTGACTTTATGACATCTTGCAGGACAGTACATAGCCATATACAGTTACCAGCACATTGTTTATCTCGTATTAAGAAAACGATTAAACTTTATCATTGCCCTTACTAAGCCTTGTATGACAAATTAGTTTTATCTTTGGTCTGTTAGCAAAAAAGTTAATGCTTAAAACTGCCTATTGCTCTTAAACAGGAACTGATGGGTTGAGTCCTGCTCCTCATTTCTTTTAATGGTGGCTCTTCCTAGGAGCTTTCTAATGATGGTAATCTCTATTGTGAATGTAACAGAGTCATAGGATCCAATCCAGTATTTTTAGAGTTGTGTGCCTGGGTGGTGAGGATAAAGTGGAGAACAGGAGAATGAAGAGCAAAGAAAACTGTTGCTTTCGGTTCCCATTGGGGAGAAAGGCAGGGTATAAATCAAGTAAAATTAAAAAGTGCAAATCTGCACAAAGTTAGTCCAGTTGAAGTCCATTGACTGTAATGGCTTAGACAGGAGTAACTCTGCATGGATTACACCGCTAAACACATACTTCAGAGGAGCAGTATACCTCTTCAGCTGCAGTACCCACCTTGAAACCTCAACCTGCTGTTTGAATGTTAGCTTAACTTTTAAAAAACTCCTCCTTTTACCTCCCACTCAAAACTGAGCCAGTAGAATTGTGTGACTGGTTTCTGAACCACTAGTTCAAATTGTTTTGCAGCAAGGCACACATGGGCACTAACTGCAGGTAGTAGACTGCAACTGAACTCAATTGTGGAACATTAAATACTGTTTAACTTGCTCATCTAGCACCGTATGTGGGTGCCTAGCAAAGCTGGAACAGAATTATGCAAATACATTTAACTATCAACAATTTAATCTGTTCAGAGAGATGTCTGCCACAATAGTTTAGGAGGCATGAAGTTTATTGATACAGAAGGCACTAAATAAGATTCTGAACATGTTGGGAGTAGATAGGTAAAATTTCTGGAAATCTTGATGCCATTGGTAAAATTGAAATATACAGTACTTATTTATCAAACCTAAGCATATTTTATACTCTGACATCATAAAATGCGTATGTATAAAAATACATATAATGCATATGTAGGCATATGATGCACTGTCTTCCTATTTATGAAATTTGAAAGTATAAACACTGCGATTTGCTAAACTACAAATATACCTAATATTAAAGAAAGCACAGTAAACCGCTGCACTCTATGCTACTGCATGCATTTTAGGTTTTACCCTTAGAGAGGTATGGTGAAGAATTGAGAATGCAAAACAAAACTTTAGATTACTTCAAAATTAAGTGCCTTATTTGGACAGATACTCTCATAGTCACAATAGAAGTATTCAGTATTTGGATATTGAACTTTACAGTACTGAAAACACTAAATTCTCAGGGCCAAACTAGATGTGAAGATATCCTCGTGTCTGACACGGGGATGCTGCCACCTTTTTAAAGCCTAAAATGGGTGTTTTAAAAATTCTGTGAGGAGGCCCAAAACTGATTGTAGCTGTTTTGGCACTTGAGAAGGTATGCGGTTGGGGGTGGGGCTTGTCCCACCACACTTTGGACCTAACCAGAATTAGACCCTCTCAGCATATTTCAATCTCCCATTTTAGGCTTTAAAGTGGCAGCGTCCCCACGTTGGACGCAAGGATACCATCACATCTAGTTTGTCCTTCATAGGCATAGTATTATAGTTCAAATTAGTCACATTTAAACTATAAACATATTCTTGAAAATACAAACAAAGTATGCTTACATTATACACTCATTATATAAGGTTATAGGTAATTACATAAAAACCTTTTTACTATACATTTTGAGTACCTGAAGTGCTGAAATTCATGTAGTGCTTTCAGGACACATTCCATTAGAGTATTTTTCTAGTGTTTCCCTAACTTTCCAATTTTTACTTGTTGTTGGATGTTTCCACTATTTTCCTGGGACCTTCACATTGCTAGTGGAGGAAAATTTCCCCAAGTTCCTTAACAATAACTCCTTTGCATGTAGAAGGATTTTTGCTCCCCTGCTTCAGAACTACTGCTGATCTGTACTTCAGTTGCTGATGATGCCAGAAAACATCTATTAGATCTGGATGCCTGTTGAGCAGTCACAACTACATACAGTAAGTTGTAAGCTACAAACCAGTCTTCTGGGCCTATATAAACTATGTCAACCACTTTGATTTCATCTTCTGTGTCAGTTATGTCAGCTTCAGTGATAGTCACTTTGGGTCTTGTAAGAGTTGCACTCCATCTTTCTAGGACATCTATCAAGGGATGTGGAAACAAGCACTAGCTTTGGTTGGAACTGTAGAATTCAGTGGAAGTGCTGAAGGTCATCTTTTTAGCAGTTAGTCCAGCCTTGGAGTGAATTTCTTACCCCAGTTGCAATGTTTTTGGCAAAATGCAAACAGAAGTGGCTCTACAACTTCTCATTTTAGGACATTGTCACCTGCACATTAGTAAACAATGTTCCCAATCCCAAGTACAGCCACTTTTATAATAAAAAAAAACACCTGGGTCATAAAACCAGAAATATACTGATTTTGCCATTTGGGTGTGTTTACTGTAGTCTGTGTGTATAACACATTGGAGTTCAAAATACTTCATGAGTTTGTTTAAAAAACATCATTGATCCCAGGTGGCATTTTCATGTGCTCGTCATAGCCCATCCTGATGACCCTTCCTGATAACCTGAAGGACATTTACCTCATCAAAGATGGATATATTCTTGGGGCATAAAAATACCCCAAGATGCAAGCAATGTTAGAAATCGTTGATTTTAAATGTCTTTCTTTGAAGTGTATGCAAGATAGATAGTTTTCTAATAGATGGTTGTTGTGGGTTTTCCGGGCTGTTTTGCCGTGGTCTTGGCATTGTAGTTCCTGACGTTTCGCCAGCAGCTGTGGCTGGCATCTTCAGAGGTGTAGCACCAAAAGACAGCGATCTCTCAGTGTCAGTGCAACAGACTGTGACACTGAGAGATCTCTGTCTTTTGGTGCTACACCTCTGAAGATGCCAGCCACAGCTGCTGGCGAAATGTCAGGAACTACAATGCCAAGACCACGGCAATACAGCCCGGAAAACCCACAACAACCATCGTTCTCCAGCCGTGAAAGCCTTCGACAATACAGTTTTCTAATACTTTAAGTTCAAAACTAGTTTTTTAAGAGAACAAAAGAGGTGTGATGATTCAGACTGCAGAAAGGGAGCAAAATAAACGTTCTGCCTTGAGTGTGATAATGTGTTTTCAGTCTTGAGGTATTTGCATGTTGTGAGACATAGTGACTTTGGTTGCCACAAATGTTTGTATGGAATCTTTTCTACTCCAGGGTACAGTGGAATTTGGATTGGGGCATGAATATATCCCTGAATTCAGTATGTGTAAGTTTTGTCACAGTTTTGCTATGAAAATCTATTTCCACTGTCTGTCAAGTAGACTTTGGTGCCTTTCATGTGGGGATAGGTTGTTCTCTTGCTGCTGCTATGGCTGTGTTGCTGATATGACACAGTGGCCCCGGCCACCACCAGGGCTTTTCCAGGTTTTTTAAAAATCAGCAATTGAATGCCATTATAACGCTATAACACTCTGTATCAGTTTTTATGAATTCCCAGCTCTCTCTGTTTTTAAAAAAAAAAAAAAAAACTCTGGTCCTTTAGAAAGGCATATCTCTGCAACAAAAGGGTCTAGAAATTTACACTTTAGATTAAAACTGTACATTCACAGATACTGATATTCACACAACAAAAGTTCCTTGGTGGTGGGGAGGGCAAATCCAAATTTTCCCACCCACACAGCAGCTATCCAGGCTTTGCTGCAATCGTTCCCATAATTTCACAGCAAACAGGTTTAGGAAAGATTGGAGAAAGCTGGGAAATGCCGAGACATGCAGAAAAGCATCATAATACTGTGAGGAAGTAGGGGGAAAAGCTCACTTTTCAATAGCATTGAACCTGGGGCAAATAAACAGTGTGGAAATGATCTTTCACTTTCTTTCCTCCATTATATTGATATGACTTGTAAGATTATTCAGTATTCTCAAGAATAGTTGGTACTCTTAATACCATTCTTACGATGACCTCTATTTTATTTAGAGAAATCACTTAGGTCTGTAACAACTGAGTGTTGTCAGGGCTTTTATTGTTTTCAGCAGTGGAAATTGATTTCATCAGTACAATAATAGCATCAACTACAGACTCTCAGAAGTAGAGTGACAATGTAAAAATGTAACAAGTAAATGCAAATAAGACATTCTGTATGTGGATAGGATGAGGCGAGCCTGTCCATCTGTTCCATTTTTAATACTTGAGAGATGTATACTCCATTGCTGGAGAAAAGCAATACAATTAAAAGGAGACATTGGAATAGACATGACATTGGTACCAAAGAGGGGGGTTTGGTACCAAAAAAGTACCCTTTAAAAAAAAGTTGTGTGTGCTTAAGTTACTTGAGAAAGAATTGCCCACCCTAAGAGAGTTGGGGGAAGGGTACATGTATATCGCAGCCTTCTTTAACATTCTGATACTTGCAGAGTGCTCTTTCCAGCTTTCTTAGTGGCTTTCATTCTAAGATGCATATACCTTATGAACAATTTTTAGAAGTTTCGCTGTAAGAAATGTCAGGTATTTAGTCCTGTGTTTTTACTGGGAATGTTCCAAACTGGGAATGTTCCAAATTTCTGAAGTTAGATGTTATGATTGTTACAGTAGTTCCTGTTTTGCCTGCCTTTACAGAGAGCTTCTTTTCTATGAAGTCTTTGATATAAGTAAGAAGTGTACCTTATCTGCACAGCTTATTTTGGGTGTCAAATATCAGTTTTATAGTTGAAATGGGCTGCCTAAAATTACCATCTACTGATTTTGTATATTTCACTCATTTTCATTGTAGAAAATAAAAAAGTTAATTGGTTTTGCAGATGCTTTTCAAAAGACCTGTAAATCTAGTTGTACAAAACAGATCATTTCAGTTTCAGGGGGGGAAATGAAGCCAAGAAGCCAACTGTTTTCTTTCACCCTGTAAAGCAGATTTCAGTAGATGATTAACGCTATCCTAAATAATATAAATTTCAGTGCAGCAGATTTTGTCCTACTCAACTAGAGTTTACACTTTCTATAAAATGAAAGTGTGACTCCATGTGGTTAACTCTTTTTTGGTCGTCAGGATTCTTTTTTAAATGCATAAAGCTCAAGTACTTTGTTTTGGAGGTTGGAAAGAAAGACAGACAATGACACCATTTTAAGACTGGCTAAGTTTTGCTAGTTAAATCAGTGCACTGTAAGTTGAAGAAATGCTATTTCGTATCCTGGATTTCACTGCTTTGGTGTTAACAGCTATGGTAACACACCCAGAACACACAGGAAATGGCAAACAAAAATAATGTTGGGGCTTGACTTTTGTTCTGTTGACTTCTTCTACCCCCACTCTTTGTTTTTACAGCAGTTATGTCACAAATCATCTCACAGAGGGACTTTATGTGGAGATAGAACAGCATAGGAGGAAAAAAAATAAGCTTAGTGGAAACCCACTGGGCAGATCCCATGCCACTCACAACTGGTCTCTGACAGCAACCTAAGTCTAAACTATAAGAAGCTATACATGGTGCTAGATTCTTCCTCAAGGGTGAGAAGAAACAGGACTTTGGAAGGCAACCTTGTCAACAACTTCCAGGAGCTTCATATTCCAAGCTCCCACTGCAACCTACACACACTCCAAGCAGCCCCTCAGAACCAACCCCTCCCCCCCAAAAACTAACCGCACCTGCAGTAACTGCCCAGCCACTCTCCGTTGTGGGAATATCCAGACTCCCACAACAGGAACCCATGGAATGTGACATCCATGGCCACAGGCGTAATCCCCCTTTCAATCTACCCCCCCAGCAGCCCTACAGACCCAAAGACACGCACCCCCAAGTTCCCCACCACCCCCAGAGCAGGCTGGCCAGCCACTCCCCATTGTTCCCTATGATGGGAACTTTTAAACTGTCTTTCCCAGGGCAATTATGCACAGGCCAGGGGTGTTACAGTGGAGGGCACACTCCTGAGTGCAAGCTTGTCCCTGAAAGCACACCTGAACCACAAACACGCACCCCCAAGTTTCCCACCACCCCCAGAGTGGGCTGGCCAACCACTCCCGATTGTTCCCTGTGATGGGAACTAACTGAACCAGAGAATAACACACAAACACACATTGAATCAAGTTTTAAATTTTTTATTTTTTAGCTTTCATTTACAGCATTAAAGGCACATGACATTAGTGTCACATCACAACAGTCTCCTAGACAGTAGTACCACAACTATCCTCACATCAGAGAATCACAAAACACACACAATCACTTGCAAAAGCATTTTATTTCTTGGCTTTAAGTTACAAAGCATGGAAGGCACATCACAACATATCACAGCAATCTCCTAGGCAGTAGTACCACAACTATCCTCACATCAGAGAATCACAAAACACACACAATCACTTGCAAAAGCATTTTATTTCTTGGCTTTAAGTTACAAAGCATGGAAGGCACATCACAACATATCACAGCAATCTCCTAGGCAGTAGTACCACAACTATCCTCACATCAGAGAATCACAAAACACACACAATCACTTGCAAAAGCATTTTATATCTTGGCTTTCAGTTACACAGCATGGAAGGCACATCACAACAGTCTCCTAGGCAGTAGTACCACAACTATCCTCACATCAGAGAATCAAAAAACCACACACACAATTACTTGCCAAAACACTATTTTTCTTGGAGTTCCTGGGCTGAGGGTGGGAGACAGCATACAGCAACAGCAGCACAACATTTATACCCCCCCAACATAACCATAGTGACTCCAAGGGAGCCAAACCACAGTGTCACACATCTGTTCCACCCAAACCTAACTGAACTGGGGGAAACTTTTGCAACTTAGTCCAGCAGAACCATTGTCATTTCCTGCAGCTGGGCTCAGTTCAGCCTGTGGGGAAACACCACAGAGCAGAACAGTACCTGGCCACAAGCACAACACAATGGCATTTGTGGAGCATGGTTGCAGAGCCGCCGCCCCCCCCCCCCCCGCCAGCCTTAGGCTGAACTGGAAAACAGCTGTGAGGTAGTGTTGGGATGTAGCCTTCATCATCAGCTGGTCCTCACCCGCACCATCCCTACCTGCCCCACTCCCCCCCCTTCAACAGGAACATTTTAACTTCAACTAAAACAACATTTTACAGCATTTTACAAGATTTTACAACATTAAACAACATTAAAAACAACAGTCCTGCAGCATAGCTAAGTTTGGTTGCTACTCTGAGTTTCTTGCTGTGAGTCCCTAACCTAACCAGTCCCTATTTAACTTGTCTCTCCCTCCAGTGGCAATCAACATTTCTGGGGCCTGTTACCAATTATCAGAATAAATTTGTGCCCACAGGGTCTGTGACAGTTTTAGATTTGTTTTCCTGTTGTGGGGGGAGGCCAAATTTCAGGGTGCATTCTCTTCGCCACTGAGTTCCACCCTCCTCCTGCTGGATTTCTTTCTATTTCTGAAACTTTAATGTAGGGAAGAGCGTGATTCCCCAGGTCCTAGACTCGCAGAGGATGCAGGCCACAAGGAGGGCTCACCTCATTCACTCTGGAAGTCCACTCCTGAGAAATCAAAGAGCCGAGACTTGACCTTCAGGAAGACCAACTGCTCAACTCTCCATGGGAGAAGGCGAGAATGATGTGGGCTGACAATGTCGCCCGCATAAGAAAACATGTGCGCGCTCTCCATGCTCATCAGAGGGCATGAGAGGAGCCGATGCGCCTCGAGGGAGAGGTCTGGCCAGACTGCCTCCTTCTTGGCCCAGTAGCTCAGCAGATCGGTGGACAGCAACTCACAGGGCTCCGCATGGTAGTCCCTGACCACTGCCTCCGCCGAATCCTATCTCACAGGACTCACGATCCCAGAGGGGCCAAGGGCCCACCAGAGCATCTCCATCCCCATGGACAATCCCGGCAGTGGCCGGGGGGGGGAGCGTGCTCAGAAGGGGCGTGAGAGTGACCCGCAGCACTGGGTCCCCCGCCCATCCCCTCTGATGACAGGCGGCCCCTCTTGGCCTGCCTACGCCTCACCCGTGCACAGAGGGCATCTCTGGCTTGGCTGAGGTTCCCATCCTGCTTGGCAAAAGCGCTGTTAATGCGCGGGTCACACATGGCTGCCAACATGTACAACTCCTTCTGTGTGAGAGGCGTTAGCCTGGCAGCTATGCCCTGCTGCATCCTTCTCACGAGCGCGTGCACTGCCGGAACAGTGTCTGTACATGGTGCATCTGGGTCCAGAAAGGAGGCCATTGAACTCTGGAGCGTGTGCACCAGAGGAATGACTCAGAGTTGCTGTGTCAGATGAGACTGCTACAGTGAAGTCCTTGAAGGGCTTCAGGACCTCCAGTGTCTGGGAGATGGTGAGCCGATCCCCCTGGCTGAACTCACCCTCCTGCCTCCAAGCGTCGCTCTCTGAGAGTCACACCTCGAAGGCAGCCTGCTGCTCCACCAAGTGCTCCAACATGGCACAGGTGAAGTTCCAGCAAGTGATTATGTCAGAGATCAGGACATGCTCCAGGTCGCCTGGCCTGCTTCTGGCGCAGTTCGTGAGTGGATTTCACACTGCGCGAGAAGTGACTCGTGAGCCTCTGACATTTCTGCAGGAGATACTGGAAGTCATGAGTTGTGGGGTCCTGGCGTTTTGGGGAGGAGCCCACCCCAAGCGCAGCTTTCACCACTAGGTGAAGTTTGTGAGCCACACAGTAAATACGCTCATGGCTCACCTGCCATGCCGCTGCCCTCATGTTCTGGCCACCATCTATCACCATGCATCCCACGGTGACGGTTCCCTCGCCTATCCAGTTGTCCAACTCCCTCCTCAAAGTGGCCACGATGTTCTCCACCATGTGTGACACGTCGAGAACGTCAGCGTGGAGCAAGGCCTTGCGGTAGCCGGCCTGGTGGTCTCCCATCCATCCTGGCCTAACACTGGACACCTCACCCCCACCCTGAAGTTCTTCGGGTTGCCACCAGTGAGCAGTAAGCATGAGGTACGCATGCTGCACACTAGAGCAGGTCTAGATGTGCCTTCACATGGTCCCTGGCAGCCCTGAAAAATGAGGGCACCATGGCCCTGCTCAATGTCATGTGAGCAGGGATCATGTACCAGGGATAGGCATCATGGAGCAGCCCCTGGAAGCTGAAGTGGTCAACTAAGGAGAACGGCTGACCATCTACTGCTATCATATTGATGATGTGGCGCATGACGCGCCGGGTTGCCTTCTGGATTCCCCCCTCTGGGTACACTAGTGCCCTGCATACCAAGCATCTCCGTCAGATAGGCTTGGTGTCCCTGCCCTATAGGAACCCGTGGAGGGAGAGCACCAGAGGAGCCTGCCTCCTTCTGACTAGCTGGCAGCCATGTAGTGCCACTTGAACTCTCCCCCCGAAGAAGCACCGCCTGCTGTAGCCTCTTCAGGTAGTTCCACATTCCAGACGTGGAGAGATGGTTCACATCCCTCCCACGACTGATCCGTTGCCTGCAATGCCAGCACTGGTCAAACCAGGGGTCCTCAGTTCTCTGGAAGTGACTCCAGATATTGGAGGTAATGGGGCCCCACACCGCACAGGGGAGGTGCTTACAGGCCCCCCAGGAGACACCTCCTGTGAGGTGCTCGGGCCAGACACACCTTGTCCCACTTTCGGCTGGACAGTTGGAGATGGATGAGGATGAAGGGGCAGAGATGTGGGCTCTTCCACCACAGTTTCTTCCTTTTCCTCCAGCACCCTCTCCTCCTGCACAGCTGTGAGAGGCCTGCTGTTGGCCTCAGAGAAAACAGGGGAGGACCGCCCAGCAGGGGGTTCCTCCTGTAGTTCCTCCAACATCCTATGGGTCCCTGAGGTGAGCATGAGGGACGGAAAAGTCACATGCCCCATGTCCATCCCAGGAGACACCACATGCTGCCCCTCCTTCAGCAGCTGGGTCTCAACCGCTGGAGGAGGGGGAGCCTCAGCAGCAGGCCCCTGCCCAGTGCCAGCCCCTGCCTCAGACACCTGGGTTGGGGGTGGCCCTCCAGCAGCTGCCTCAGGAAAGAGGGCCTTGTGAACCCTCTTCCTGTCACCAGAATCCAGGCTGGTGAACGGCAGCTGAGCAGGGGAGGGCCTCCTCTGCTCAGATGGGGGGGATCCCCCCTCCCCACAGCATTCCCCTCCCCCTCCCCTCCACCCCTTTAGACTTATCTCTGGCCTTTCCCCCAGGGCCCCTCTCAGCGTTCCTATCAGCCATTCTTTACCATCCTTAAATCTACACTAAGTACCTGTTGTAAAGTTTTTATTTAAAAAATCCCCAAATTTACAATTTAGTTTCAAAACCTACCTACCTGTTTCTAAATCTATGTTTCTTGTGGCTCTGTTACTACTGGAGATGGCCAGTTAAATATCTTTTTAAAAGGCCCTATTTATTTTTGGGAACCTAAACCTGCACACCAAACAGCTGAATTCCTCTTCAGAAATCAAGCTGGCCCTAAACCCCAATATAAATGAAAGCCTATTACTACAATAAATGCCCGGCCTGGCTCCAAGGGTGGCTGGGCAGTGAAACCCTAGTTAGGGGAGAACAAATATTCAGTGAAGGCCTAAAACTAGCCTACCTTCTAAAAACACTATTTAAAACTATTCTGGGAAACCCAAAGTAGAACTAAATACAGCTAAAACTAACAGCACTAACCTTAACACTTAAAAACTTTAACTCCCCCCACAACAATTGAAATTAAGCCCCAACAGTAACTGTAAATGCCCTTCCCCCCACCCAGACAAGCAGAAACCTACCACCTCCTCCCCAAATAGAAAACCCAGTGAGTCAGTGACTGACTCTCTCACCAGTCCTGCAGGCCAGTGATGGTCAGGCAGGCAGGCAGGAATCCTCTAGCTGAAGTCCTCTCCTCCTCAGTGGCAGGCTGCAGCCATACTGGAGACAGAGAACTTCTACCAGTCTCTCTAGGCCAGGAACAGAATGGAAGGTGGTTAATTTGGATAATTAGTAACTATTAACCTTTAACCCCTTCCCCAACAACTGGAAAAAATCAAGCCCCTAACCCTTTAAACCTTTAAGGCCCACCCAACAGCAACTGGAAAATAAAAACCACAACTGAACTATAAACCCTTAAAACCAAACCATCCTCCAAACAAATGCCCCAGCCAGCAGCCACTCAAAGCAAAAAAAAAGTCCCCCCCCCACACACACACAAAGGCCAACCTATAATTGAAATCTCCTGCTGCATCTCCTTCCAGTGAATCCATTGGCTGGAAGGAAAATGCAGCAGTTGGGTTGGACACTCCTAACTCCCCCTCCCTTCCCTATCCCCCTCCCTCCTCCCCCTTGTACTCCTAGTCTAGTCACTCACCTCCTTCTCACCTCTCCCAACCTGTAAATTAGGTGGGAATCTCTGATTTTGCAATGCAAACAGCCAGCAAAGCAAAGCTTCCCGACTTTTTTTGCAAGATGGGAGGGGTTAGGAGGAGGTAGTGAGTCACTCAGTCCTTCTCCCCCCTCCCGTCTTCTAAGAAAGCGTGGGAAGCTTTAACTTCCTGCAGAACAGCAAAGGGCTGCTGCCAGCTAACCCGAAGCTTTCCGAAGCGCTCTGAATCTCTTTGGAAAGCTTTGCTTCAGTATTTCGGAATCGGAGCCAGCATGCTGGCCCCAATTCGGAAATATCGAATCTTTCCAAATCGGACCCAATTCGAGGTTTCCCCCCTGAATTGGATACCCAAAGCGCACATCCCTATTCATGAGTTGTGTCTGTCACAATCTGGGAGAGACCTGCAATGACCAGGGAGGCCATGAAATCTCCACCATGAAATCTTCATCTTGAGTGGGTTTCCAGCACCAAAGTCTCATTTTAAAGAGGACATCCACTGGATAACTAGGTGACTGGTAAACCAGTAGGATCCATGGGATTGGATCCAACAAGCTTTTCTGCTGTTGAAAAGTGGGGATGGGGTCATCAAAAAGAGTATGACTTAAACTGTTTTTTGCTTACATTATTTCCAGTTCTGTAATCCTAGCCCCACAGCTTTGTTTTGTTCGTTGTTCTGATTTTTTTTCTGCCTCGAGCATCAGTGAGAAAAGTGGACTATAAATGAAATTAATAAATAATCATAGGATCTGCATAAGCAAAAGCATGTGGGCCATGAAATCTCCATACTCAAAGCCTCAGAGACTATATTAAGGAGGGGGGATTAGGTGGGAAAAAGTGGGAAAACAGGCTGGATTCAACCCTTAATTTATCCTTGGTTCTCATTTCAAGGAATACATAATCATAGTCAGTTATTGTTTGTATTGGCCACCTGTGAAAATGGAAATATTTGTGGAAAATGATGACTACTTCCACTCCTTGGCCTCTGGTTTGAGAATGATGGTGTACTACATAACCAGAAGGAGGTAGCTAAGACAGATGCAGGCCATCATTTTCTTCCAGCCTGGTCTCAGTCTTATATGAGTTTTGTTCTCCACCAGCAGTTTAGACAGGAGTGTAGTCTTACTTCTTTCCAGTCTAGGACTACACACCATCAGGGACAAAAATGAGGAAATAGGGATCCTTGCATAGGCATCTCTAGTGATGGGACTGAGGCGACGTGTCCAGTGAGTTGTAACTGATACAGCTCACTGGCCACATCTGGCAAGCCTCTTCCCTTCTACCACCATATCCCAACTGCACTGGAATAGTAGCCTTGCCCATCATACTGTACCAATCACAAGCCAAGATCAGTAAAACTAAGAAAAACCCAGCACTAATCTTGCCAACCACAAAATTACAATAAAAGCATTCTGCAGGCTAAGGGAATAATAAGCTGAAGAAGATATTGCCCATAGGGTGTACTGTACCTCATTCAGAGAGCAATGTTGCGTGGGGCTTGCGGATGCACAGTAGATATTCTTCCCCATGCTGACAGGTCTTCCTTCCAGTTGCGACAGCAGCCACAAAGAGCCAAAGGCCAAAAGCCTTTTGGCTCTTGCCTTTGATTTTAAGTAGGCAGGATATATATCTGTGTGACAGGAAGTAAAAGAAACATAAGAGAAACAATACACACTAGTGAGCTAATGGCTCACTCCCATCAAATGCATAGAGCTCATAGGCAGTATAACAAGAGTGCTGGGAAACAGATGAACAAGATATTTCTCATCTTTTCCCCAGACCAACATTTCCATTGAAAAGTTGCCCAGATAAATTCTGTTCTATTTCTTTGAACCACCTGTTGTTCCAGGTGGTGTTTTTGTGCAGCCAAAATTACACGAGCAGAGTGGTGGGAACTTGTTGCGTTTATATTCCACTTTTCTTTCTTCATGGAATCCAGAATGGCTTAGAATCCTTGAGGCCTCCCATTCAGTCAAGCACTGACCAGAACTTGCTTAGCTTCAACAAAGCTGCTGGATCATATACTATGATACCATAATCTTGGAATTAAATGTCTCCTTCCTCTCCCCTCCCTGCTTGTGCTGTAATGTCTTTAAGTGAAACAGTTTCCCCAGCACAGCTGAAAGGTATTTAGGGTTTTAGTGTTTTCCAGTCTCTTAGTTGTTGGCATTCTTGGATTTTGGGAGTGGTAGTTTGCTTTGGAACCTTTTTGTATGATGCCAGTAAGCTGACTTATCTACTACGTGGGACCTCTGAATGACTTCATGAGTATCTTGTGTGATCTCAGCTGATACGATGACATTACACTGCTTCTAATACGAGGACTGGATGAACAAAGTTTGAGAAATCATTATTGCATTCAAACTAACCTGCCAAATGTCTGTCTCTTAAACATATTCTACAATCAGTCATTCTTTATCGCCTGTTACCTTTTTGCTTAGCTTTCTTCTATTAGAACTCAGTATAACATTCCATTACAGCATAAATGCATGTCATTTCAAATGTGTATGTGATGTTTTTCTTTTTGCATTTGCCCAGTAACTAAATGTTCTGTTTTCATTTGGATATCAAATGAAAGCTATTACATATAGGGTTGGATCCAGACTAGATTGGCATTTTCCACAGCCCCCCTTCTTACTACATACCCTCTCCGTGTCATTCCTCAGGGTCCCCTGTCCACCAGGACAGCAGCATTTCATGAGTCTTATTGAGCTGTGGTTGGAGGAGTGAGACAGGAAAGTTTCATTCTGCTTCTGAAAAACTTAGCCTGGATCCAGTCCATAGTTTCATTCCATGTGTTTTTAATGCCTTAATGGCTAGTATTTATCTTGATGACAGTTCTGTGTATTTGGAAATCTTCAGTGATGCTTTAAAGAGCCCCTCCTCTTGCTTATTGCTGTTCTCGTCATATTCAGGGTAAATAAAAGTACTGACCTAGTTAAACAAATTAACACACTGTGTGTGTTCAGAGGAGCTGGTCTAGTTCATTGCTTTTAATCTGTTCCCCTCCCCTTGCTATTTCCATTAGTATCTGGGACATGTGGAAGTGGATGAATCAAGAGGAATGCATATATGTGAAGATGCTGTGAAACGACTGAAAGCTGTATGTATATTATTTAAAATACTATCATTACATTAAAATAGTTCCAGTTTTAGTCAGAGAACTTGGGGCTTTGCAAAAGAAATATAATATGATGATTCTGTACACTTTAATGTAGCATAGTTCTCAAATTCAAATAAGAATATTATGTATAGGCTCCCTGTTAGATTCCTAACTTAAGTAAATGACTGGATTCTGTTTCCTCACAGAAAACGAAAGCAATTCTGAAGTAGCATTCACTTGAACCAACCTATTCTGTCATGATGGGTGGAAATGGCAGAACTATAAACCTCGTTCTGTGACTTTTATGAAAAGCCTATTCTTAGTGCCTTTTCTGCTTAAAAAAGGAAAGGTGTTTTTGAACTCTTACTCTGAAGTTCAGAGAGAGCTCATGCACTCCTATTACTTTTTGTACTATTGTTTTAAAATGTAGCTAGTTTCCTTGGATTATTTGTCAATAAAATTAAGGTGAAAGGTTTACTGGTGCTGACATGTAGGGCTGGACCTTCTATATATTTTTAATTGACTCTTTGAGCTGCTCTTTTCACAAAAACATGAACGTTCTTGTTTAGAGATTCAAGCTGATTCTTCAGCTTCTGCGTTTTGCTTCTTATCGGTATGGCTTCATTCTTGATTAGCCTAATAACAATACCTGAGGTGCATTTCTACAAGCTGTACTTTCATTTTTACAGGATAACTGTGCCCCTTTCCAGACAGTGGGATAGGTGTTGCTCAGAATTTTTCTGAAAACAGTGTTGAAGTCATTTGAGGACAACAGTCTAGATGTATCTATCTAGGTGTAGGACTTCTTGTAACAGCCTGCTGTTGTCACAACAGACTGACTTGTATATGGCAAACTAATGAAATGGCAAGATTCCCTATCTGTATTGCTGTCAAAATTACTTTGTTTCTGTGTCCTTTTTCTGACTGCTGTTGAGGGTTTTCACTGGGCCCTGCCCTATGTTTCATGTTTTGTTAATTGCACCAAACATGTGAGACATTCCCCACCCAAGAAGATATAAAACAATTCTTTTGTTTTTCTTTTTAATGGCTGTTCAGCCCTTTCCTTTCAGATAGAGAATATTTATTTTCAAGATTGCTGTAGGAATTGTGGGTAGGAACAGTTGAGTTATATTACATTTTTATTGCTACCTGCTGCCTTAATGTAGCAGTTTCTGCAAGATTGCCTGTATCTGTACTTTGAACAGAATAAATTGGCATTTTAGAGTAGCTGCAAAGCATTAATCATTCAGGGTTGGGGAAAGAAGGAAAAGCAAGCCTTCTTGAAGTAACAGTAACCCAACTGTGCTGTTTGGATTTCTACTAATTGATTGAACCCTGACTGATACAGCGTATCTGGTACATTAATTTGGGAAGAACATGATGGAATGTCTTGTAAGTGGCACCCAATATGAGTAAGGAAGCTTTAAGCTGTAGAAAAGAGGTTGCATGTGGAACAGAGTTCTCAATTTCTGACTATGTTATATAGCAAGGTATAGCTATAGCACAATAACAACACAGGTGTTGAATGGTAAAATGAAATACCTTGCCTGAGAACTAAATCTGTAGGGCGCTACAATCAAACTGTCAAGTTCAAATTCTTCTGTAAAGTGTTGCCCATTGTTTGGGTTACTATGTGCTGAGTGAAATTCGCTTATGTGATTGGAATACTGAAAATCCTATCTAGTCAGTGAGACACTTCACTGTATTGTTGTAATCTTGAGTAATTTAATAGCCAACTATATTTGAAATTAGAATTTCAAAAGGTTTGTAGCTCTTGTAATATGTATAGGAGCCTCTAAAATACAGTTTTCCTCTTGATTAATAACAACCTTATACTTGTGCATTGATAAGCTGTGCTGAAGCAGCATATCTCTTGCATTGTCTCCATCTTTTCTAATTTGGCTAGAAATTGTCTTCACAGTTGGGATCTTAACGTGTCATATCTTTTGTTTACAAATATGATACATTTGTTAATGTGTGTTCTTGTTTTAGCAGGTAAAAGAAACATAAATTGTGTTTTAAACTATCTTAGTGTTAATAACTTCCATAGCTACCCTAAAATTCAATTTGCATGCTTTCTTTATCATTCTTTTTCTGGGACATCTAATTTTTTTCATGTAACCACTGCTTCAGAAAGTAAAACTAATAAATTTCTCCTAAATAAGGTAGCTTCTTACACACTTCCTAAACTTTGGTACATCTTCTGAAGGCTGATTATTTTGATGTTTAATGCTTAACTTGGCAGTGGTGGCAACTGTTTTTTTTAATATGCAGCCGTGAGATTCTTTGGTTCTTTGGCAAATAGGGCTCTGCAATGAATTTGAGGACATAGAACAAATTTCAACAACAGTAATTCATTTGTAGATACATAAATTTGAGGTATTTCGAGTCCAGTAGTACCTTGAGACGAACACTTTTCAGCATATAAGCTTTTGTGAGGCAAAGCTCACTTCATCAGATGCTTGGAAAGTTTATACCCTGGAAAACGTTGTTGGTCTTTAAGGTGCTACTGGACTTGAATTTTGTTCTACTACTACAGATTAACATGACTACCCACCTGGAACTATAAATATGAAGTATATCTATCATATTGCCTTCCTGAATGATTTTTACTTACCTATTACTACCTAGCAGTAATAGTGACACCATATTCTTGTAAAGATTATATGCCGTAAAGTAGCTTACTTTAGAGATAAGGTTAATGTTTCAAGACAGTAATACCAGATGTTGGTCTTGGATATTATACCACATGCTGAAAGTTGAAAGAAATAAGGTGTGTAATAACTGTAAAAGTTACTGTTGACCCTGAGGTGTCTAAAACTGTAGACTCAAAACAAAAGCCTTCATAGGTTTCTGATAGGTAGGAGGCCATGCATATGAACTAACTAGTAAATGGAATTTGCTTAAGTGAAGGGGAGCTTTGAATGCCAAGGCATGCCCACCTTTGAAGCAGACTTGAAGTCTACTGTTGCTTCCATAACCATGTGACAAGTTGTAGGTAACTTTCTCTAAAAGACTGTGGATGCTTTGTGTAGATGTGTATGATGGTGTGGGGTAACACTGGAGAATATTTACGTTGCAAGCCACTGCACACACATGGTAGCTAATGGTGGTAGCTGTTACAAGACCAATTTCAAGTGACATTCTTTGAAGACTGTCAGAAAAAAAAGCCTGGACCTTTTTCTTCTCCTGAAATTATCGACTGTCCTGTCCCTAATAGTAATTACATATAAAATATAAAGCTGCCACATTTAATTGCTATCAAAATGTGTGCGCTCAGTTCCTGTTAATCTACGCTTCTTGCATATATAATATAAAAATACGTATTTTCTTTGCTGCCAGGGTGTGGACATAATGTTCTTTTTCTCATATGCAACAGAATGTGGAGAAAATGCATTTAAATGCTACAGAGTTCCATTGTCAGTTACTGAATGGATCCAAATTTCAAAATAAATATTGTCATAAAGATTATCTACATTCTCACTGCAGCCGGGTTTGGAAAATTAATTGTACAACTGTATGAACATAAAACTCTTGATAACAACTAAAAGATAAAGCTGCACAATATATTATTTTGGTTTTATGCTGTTTTAGCTGTTAATTGCATCTCTGGCAGATCATTTTGAATTTTTCTAATGTGTTGGTTCCTAGCTCTGTATCCCTACTGCCAAGTTTGGTTTATAACCTACTAAAATTAAGGGGATCAACAAAATGAAGTAAATATTTTGCATGAAATTCGGTCTGATTTTTTTTCTTTCCTTCCCCCCACCAATTTCAGAGCTGTAGCCTATCTTTCTAATAAAAGCCCGTGGAATGCCTTTTATTTGCATTTTCATGGGATTTGTTTCACATTTGCTTATCTCATCCTTTTCAGACAATTCTAAGCATTCCCTACTTCTTTTTCCAATCCCCATTTCTTGTATATCTGTGTGGGTTTGAATCTTTGGGACATTTTAGCTACCTACAGTAATAGCGTTCGACTTGTCCCCCCTGTTCCTCCAGGAAAGGAAGTTCTTCAAAGGCTTCTTTGGAAAAGTAAGTTTAATGCCTCCTTGTGTCTGAGCTATAAGGAGTTACATCCCTCGTATAACATTGTCATTTGTCAGAATTCCTTCAAAACTTGGAAGCTTCATCTTCAGCTGTCCTTGGGAGATGGCATACAAGTTTTCCTGTCACCCCTTCCCTCAATAGCTTAAGAATCCCATAATGTCTGCTTATTCCTAGGTGAACTGAGATGAATGAAGATATACAGTCTGATAAAAACTCTTTATAGAAGGATCAAATGGTATAATTTACTGCTCAAGGCTGCCGATAGTTCCAGCTTAGTAATGAAAATGTTATATTCTTAACAGGATTTTTGATTTACTTAAAGAGTATACTGCATCTTTCCACCAACTTGTAAAACAATAGAATAATACCAAGAATAATACCAAAAACAAGTGGAACACTTTTAAAAAGCCATTTCTAGGATTGTCAGGCATTTGAGATACTTGTGTTTGGACTTTGCCTAGAACAACAAGGCCTTTGTCTTAAACAGCACGTCATAAGAAAATGGTGTAGCTTCTCCCTAAAGACATCCTTTAGGTACCTGCTACTGTTGTACTAGTGACTAGTTTTCACATAGCAAAATATGGAAGGAAACAAGTGCATCACACTCTTGAGAAACTGCAAGATGGTATTTAAAGTCTTGTAGACTAGCTGGAAACTACTATTTCTCTCTTTTTAAGGCTGAGAAAAAGGGGGGAGGTCTAGCAACAGGGCATGCAACCTGCTGCCCTTCTTTCCAGCAGCCTAATAACTATCCCAAGATGTGTGGCTCTGTGCACGTTTGCATCTATTTGGGAATGAGGAAGTAAGAATTGAATAGGGGTTAGGGTGTCATTGAGGTGAGCAGGGATACATTAGAAGGCCGGAAGAGGTTTGGTAGCAGTCAGAATTCTGCCCCTCTAGGCCCCTATTCACCACTTGCAGAATTTCTTCTAAATGCCCTGTTGTAGAGGTCCAAAAACCCTGTGATCTTAAAATGCTTCATATTGCTAATGACTGCATCTTGTCAAGGGCCTGTGTGATATGAACAAGAGCATAAAGCAGTGTTCTACTTGATGGTACATAATGATGAACATTGGAACAGAACATTGGGGGTGATGAAAAGATGAAGTTGCTAAAAGTTGTAATAAAAGCTACCTGTGGTGTAACTCCTTAAGCATCCTCCTTAACTGATGGGTTTTTTGGGGGGGGGTGTGTTTGAACAGGTAAAGAATTTAATCTTGAATTCTTTGCCTTTTATATGAATATATTAACATACTCAATTCATCCTCTTCTATTCTTTCTCTCTTCCTTTTGCATTGTGTTCTTGAAAGACTGGCTTCAGCTTGATTCTCTGGAGATTTTGTAGTTCAGAATATCTGGCTTTGGGTGCTCCTGCTGAAGTTGGATATCATCTGCACACTGACTTTTGTGTTTCCTGGAGAAGGAAGTCTGCATTCAGCCTGACTTGACAGTGCTACAATAATACTGTTTTTCTTTTCTTCCCTAAAAGAGCGGAAAGAAGGCAGTTAAAGCAGTCCTTTGGGTTTCAGCAGATGGACTCAGAGTTGTGGATGAGAAAACTAAGGTTAGATGTTCCTGTGGAGGAACCTGTCACTAATATTACTAAATAATCTGCTATGGTGCTGAGATATAATCGTCTCCTTTGCAGCTTCCTCTTGATACAAGTTTTGAATATGTGAATACTTAAGAGATACCTGTGCATATAGCTCAATTTATCATTGCAGTTTTATTTTTGGCTTTTTATAGCTCTACATCATATAATTGTGTCTCTGTATGCTGTCAAGTTGCAGTTGACTTATGATGACTCCAGCACGGGGCTGTCAGAGCAAGCTCAGAGGCTTTCTTGGTTGTCATCCATCCAAGTACTGCACCTGCTTAGCTTTGGGGATCTGATGCGATTGGGCCATGCCACCTTCCCTCCCACTTCATATAATTAACTATTTAAAATTAGGTGTTTTTCTCTCCTTCTGTTTGAAAAGTGCTCTTGTATCACCCATAAACTGAGTTTAGGCAAGAATTTCTTTTCTTGTAGATGTGGCTAAGGGAGAAAGTCCTGCATATAGGAATGTGGTATGCATCCAAGTTTTGCCAGTCCCCACCCCCATATTTTAAGTTTTAGAGAATATTTCGAATCTGTAAGAGGGTAATGGCTATAATATTCTGAAAGCCAACCATTTTTCAATTCATGCCTTTTCCTTAAGCTCTAAATAAGTTTTTTTTTTAATTGAAAGGAAAGAGTCTTGTCACATTACACCTGAATTCTTACCCCGAAGGTGTGAGTTTCTGCATGTGTGCATGTAGTTTAATGTTCAAATAAGTTTAACCCTACTTTTGGATGTAAAGGATGATGTTCAAAAGACTTTTGACTTCCTGCCATGTAGGAGACTTTGCCCTGATGTGGATGGCCCAGGCTAGCCCAATCTCAGAAGCTAAGCAGGGTCAGCCCTAGTTAGTGCAGGGCTGCAGGTTAGTGCTATGCAGAAGCAAACAATCGCAAACCATCTCTGTTTGTCCCTCGCCTTGAAAACTATGGGGTTACGTTGTCATATGTCAGCTGCAACTTGATAGCACTTTAAACACATGTGCACGCACACACACACACATGCGCGCACACACACATACACACAGACGTGCTTTTGTACTTCGAATGCAAGCTACAGTCAGCCCACCTTGCACTTTCCCCTAGTTTATTAAAAAGTATCCAGTCAGCATCTTTCAGATTGGAGTGAGGTGGTAGGGTCTTGCCAGTGATTTCAATTGGGTGGGAACTGCATCCATTCTTTGCTGTTATCAGAAAGACCTGCAGAGTTTGAGTAATGGCAACTATATAACTTGCTACTGTTGTAGCTGTCATTTTTTGTCAAATACAAGGAGAACCTTAATTATATCATGCCTTGCGGCACTAAAGGGGGCATGAGCAAACACTTTTCTGGCACGATTTTGGACACTGTGCCAAAAGTACAACTGTATCCTTCTTGCCTTGGTTCTCAGCATGAGAAGTATTGGATCCTCAGGAGCAGCTGGAAAAATTATTTATATCTAAGTTGGAAGACATTATACAAAAAATTGTCATCCATCAGAGAGCTGGAAAGTCCCTAGCTCAGCTGCCATCTGTGAACTGCCCAAATAGCCCTAAGCAATCATACTCTCACACCCTCAGCCAGTCATTTGCAGTATGCAGGGAGGGGGGACACCTGCAGAATTTCTGTAAAGATTACTAATATAGTGTTATAATGTAGACAAACTATCGTTGTGCTACTGTTTGTAGGTGTTTAAATTATCTGCCAACCATGGTTTAATAGGGCAGATTTAGCACTTTGGGAGCCTTGCACTTCTGTAGTCACTTGCACTGAATATACATAAAGGGCTCTTAATTCTGGTGCTGCTAATAGATACTTGCCCTGTATGGGATATTTTGGTCTCAGTTATGTTTTGATGAAATAACTGATCTAATACTAGAATTTTGTGCGGATATTCTAAAAATTAGTACTTAACTGTACCATCTTAGATGGCAATATGCTTGTTCTAGTTGGAAGCAGAATATGATGTTGCCCCTTGGTGGTTGGCTGTGTTAGTACAAGATTCCAAATATTAAGTCTCCAAGGAATTTGAAAATAAACTAACCCTAAGGACACACATGCATAGACTTCTAAAGTTAAATCTCTTTAGGGTTCATATTTATAGGTACTTCTATCCATGTTTATGTGTGTGTGAGATACAGACTCATTTAGGGTTTTTGAGGGAAGGGCTTAACTGCCTGGAAAGACAGATGGATGATGAATCTGCTTTCTGTGAGCAGGTAAAATACTGATAGAACAGTGTCTGGCTCTACAGCCAAATGTGGATGAATACACAATCAAATCAAATACAGCTTTTTTAAAAAGATGGAGCCTTTAAGGTATATTGCAAGAATAGGCAGGATGCTAGGAAAAAATAGCAGGCAAACATTTTGGAGACTAAAGAAGCTTCTTAGAGATGTGTTTCAGAAAGGGAAATAATAGATGTGAACAGCTGCCAGGAATCCAGGAGTGACCCATACATTGATTTATGCCAGTTCATTAAAACAGTGGCTCAGGGTGCTCCTCTGTGTGTGCGTGTGTGTATTTACATATTGTGAGATCTTGTGTATAGCACTTCCTAATAAAGGACTCACAACTGCCAGTATTTGGACTATGGAAGCTATGGATTATCAACTTGTCATCAGTAATGTTAAGTTGTATTTTTGAGTTATAAAAATCATCTTTCTTATTCCTGCTTTTTGTTGATCTTTTGCTCTGAATGTTGAGGTGATTTTGTTCCTTAATTGCAAAAAGTTTCAGCCCCCTCTAACAGAGGGAGAAAGAGAAGTTTCTGGCAATACATTCCATGTTCCTATAATGCTAATGTTTCTAAGATTCTCCTTTTGGTATCTCCTTTTTCTAGGACCTTATAGTTGATCAGACAATAGAGAAGGTTTCTTTCTGCGCTCCAGATAGAAATTTTGACAGGGCTTTTTCTTACATCTGTCGGGATGGCACTACACGCCGCTGGATATGTCATTGCTTTATGGCTGTAAAGGACACAGTAAGTTGCTTTTGAACCACAGAAAGAAGAGGTGCACAGTCTCCAGGATTTTTTTTTAAAGAAAGCCCCTTATGGGTTTCAGGTCAGAACTAACTACACAAACTGTGTTCATATGTGAGTCCTTTGGGTAGAGAAGTCTTAGTTCATCGTCGTGTCTTCTGTGCAGTCCCGCATGGGAACTGTGCATGCACAGGCCTGCCATGGACATATCAAAGCTCTAAAAGACGCAAGACACTTGCCTGGCCTTTTCACATGCTTTTTGAGTGGGCACGGCTATAAAAGGTGTGGCGAGTGGATCCCTCCCTCAGTTCTTCTTTAGCCGCCTCTGAAGAAGGATGTGCTTCAAGCGCCTCTTTGAATCTGAGAAAGAAGATAGAAAGTGAGAAGATGTCTTCAAAGACACTTTTCAAGAAGTGTCTCAAGTGTAGTTCCAAGATGGCCCAATCCAATGGGCACAATAAATGCCTAATGTGCCTAGGAGAGGCACACGATACCTTATGCTGTGGCATCTGCAAACAGTTAACACTGAAAGCCAGGCATGAGAAGGCATCACGCCTAAAAGCAGCATTATGGGAATCAGCCATCCATGGTGTTTCGGACTCTGAAGTCTCTAAGACCATTAATAAAGGGCCGCAACACCCAGAATGGGCCTCCTCGGTACCTCCAATTTTGGCTAAAACTTTAAAACCAATAAAACCACATAAATATTTAAAAAACACAGCAGCAGACTTCTTCAATAACCACAACCCAACTATCTCTAAATTTGACAGGCTGGGTGGGTAGGGGGGGCATGGTTTCCTCTAGTTGGCCGGTGGGGAGGCCCAACCAGTGTCAACCATACGCCTGGCAGAACAGCTGTGTCTTGCAGGCCCGGCAGAAGGATAACAAATCCGGCCAGGCCTAGTCTCTTTAGACAGAGCGTTCCACCAGGTTGGAGCCAGGACCAAAAAGGCCCTGGCCCCGGTCGACGCTAGGTGGGCCTCCCTGGGGCTAGGGACCATTAACAGCTATTTGTTGCTGGATTGAAGCGTCCTCTGGGGCTCATATAGGGAGAGGCTGTCCCACAGATATGCCAGTCCCAGTCTGCATAGGGCCTTGAATCTGATCCAGTACTCCACTGGTAACCAATGCAGCTGACGCAATACCAGTGTAACGTGTGCATTAGAAGACACTCTGGTGATGACATGCGCTGCCACATTTTGGACGAGTTGTAACCACCGGATCAAGTTCAAGGGAAGCCCTGTGTAGAGCGCATTTCAGTAGTCTAACCTAGAGGTGACCGTTGCCTGGACCACTGCAGTTAAGTCGCAGGTCGAAAGATAGGGGGCGAGTTGTCTGGTCTGTTGGAGATGGAAGAACGACGACCTGGCAACCGCCATGACATGGGCCTCCATTTTCAAGGAGGCATCAAGGATCACCCCCAGGCTCCTAACTCTCAGAGCAGGTGTAAGCACCGCCCCATCGAATGTAGGAAGCCTGGGCCCCAAATCCACACTCCTGCAACTCAAGTACAGGATCTCCATCTTCGAGGGGTTTAACTTCAGCCAACTCTGCCTCAACCATCCAGCCACAGCTCAAAAGCATGCTCCAGGACATCCGCGGCCTATCCAGGCTGGCCGTCCATCAACAGGTATAGCTGGGTGTCATCAACGTACTGATGACACCCAAGGCCAAAACTTTGCACCAGCTGGGCGAGGGGGCGCACATAGATGTTGAACAATAACGGGGAGGGTATTTTCCCCTGTGGCATACCACACAGTAGTGGATAGCAGGATGACAACTTCTCCCCTAGCGCCACCCTCTGTCCCCGACCATGGAGGAAGGAGACAAGCCACTGTAATGTCATCCCTTCAATTCCCACATTGGCGGGGCGGTGGGTCAGAAGATCATAATCGACCATATTGAACGCTGCCGAAAGATCTAATGAAATCAGCAGTGCCATTCCACCTTGATCCAGGTGTCTGCGAAGATGATGTTAAAGAGCAACACGCCCACCTCTTGGATAAGTTAGCTCGCTAATCTCCCATGTGGGACTGCATAGAAGACACAACGATGAAAACAGGGTTGCACCTACCTGTAACTGTCGTTTATTGAGTGTTCTGTGCAGACACACATCCCTCTCTCCTTTCCCCACCGTGTGCTCTTTAAATATGCTCATTTCTCCTTCTTCACTGGCAGCTTAGTGAACTGAGGGAGGGATCCGCTCGCCCCACCTTTTATAGCTGCATCCACTCAAAAAGCACGCAAAAAGGCCAGGTGAGCGTCTTGTGCCTTTTGGAGCTTTGATACATGCGTGGCAGGCCTGCTCATGCACAGTTCCCATGTGTGCCTGCACAGAAGAACACTCAATGAACAACAGTTACAGGTAGGTGCAACCTTGTTTTTCTTATGAAAAGAAAATGTAGCATCACATGAACAATCTGAGCATTCACAAAGCTATAATATTTGAAATTGGAAATGTTACAGTGGCACATATAGTGCCTGTCCTGTGTGTCCCTCAACACAAACATGGATCATAATTCTTTTTACTGAACTCTTTTAAAAAATTGTATTGGTTTTATAGCACCAGTGTTCTTGTAAATGCTACCTGCATGATATATTGAAATATCTCTTTAGTTACTATATATTGGTAATCACATGTACATCCAAGGAGTTTAATCTTTAGCTTGTGCTTTATACCTTCGTGTGGTAGTTACGCTGACTCTTCCTGATGACATTTTACAGAAAAAGTGTGTGCAGTGTGTTGAATGCCGGCTATCATTTGACAGTATTCAGAAGAGATGTATTTTGGTTTTTGTATCTAAAAGATGCATCATATTTTTCAGGGGGAGAGGTTGAGTCATGCTGTTGGCTGTGCATTTGCAGCCTGCTTGGAGCGAAAGCAAAAGAGAGAGAAGGAGTGTGGAGTGACTGCCACCTTTGATGCCAGCAGAACCACATTTACAAGAGAGGGATCATTCCGGGTTACAACAGCAACGGAGCAGGCAGAAAGAGAGGAAGTCATGAGACAGATACAGGACACCAAAGGTGATGGAAAGCTACTCTGTCCATTTGGAATGTGGTCTGTACTGTTGTGCATCAAGTACTTTCTCAAGTTGTTATTTCACCTGCAAAATGCCACTGGGATCACACAACACTTATGTCGTCTCATCTCCCTTTTATATGTGTGGTGGTTGATGAGCCCCGCTCCCAGATACCATCACTGAGAGAATTTACTGATGAAATATTTCTCTGTATTACTGTAGCTGTAGAACACTCTTCCTGTTTTGCCTTGTGAAAAGCTGTGAGTGACTGTAATGAACACAAACCAGTACCTACCAGATGAGATTGTGCTATGAGTGCTCAGAAAGCACAGTGAGATTAAGAATAATACTTGGGTGGGTAACAGTTTATTTTGAGATAACATTTTGAGCTTTTGAACATGAAATACTGCTGGGATTCTTATATTTCAAACAGAGTAAAATGTTTGACAAAGTTGCTGTGTGAGATGATGGCAGGGGTGTGTGGTTGAAAAAAGTAGCACCACTGTCCCCTCTGCTTCCCTCTGCAACCGTCAGAGAAGTGGGATCTCACAGGGTTTCTTGCGTGTTTCTCAAGTATACTGCAGGACCTGTTTGTACTTTCACACTTGAGTTTCAAAACATTTGGTGGTGGTGGATGTTGAAGAGCTTATACACATTTGCTTTTCATATGTTAGTTTAAAAGCTTTTTATATTATGATTAAACCCAGGTTGTATACTTTAGGGGGATGAGCCACAGACATGGATTTAGTTAAGGAGTTTTTTAGAAAGACTGAGAATTTTCATTGTCCTGTGGTTAATTAAAAAGATGAATAGAAAGGCAGGTCATGGAGCTGTTCCTTGTTAATTACCCTTTCAACAGACAATTCAGAATGCTTCTATACAACGTTTCAGTGCTGTTGCTCTCTTTGCTGTCACTGCTGTTGCTGTCTTAAGCATGTAGCTGAAAAGTAATTGTGGTAGAACACATAGCTGTCTAATGGGGCAGTTTCGCAAACCATGTTTTAGCATTTTTTATAAATATTAAAATTTTAATCGTATCAAAATAGATCAAATCCAGTTGAATTTTGGCAACCCAAGGTACATCATCTCCTTGATTCTTCTCATGCGGCACAATGGTACTGGTGCACACAGTGTTAGATAATTATTGTGAATGCCAGAATGGATATGGTCACATTCAGCTATTGAAGGGTAATGATGGTGCACACCTTGGAATTGTTGAAGGACTTTGCTAATGATTAATCTAGCAGCAGTGGTGGGACTGAAGAGAGAAATGGAGTGCAACTCTTCAGCTATGAATCAGCTTTGTTCTGTTTGCACAGTACCTTATGCATTAGCCCAACAGAAAAGCTAGTTGAGTAGTGTGTATATGCACAAGGTCTCTGAATTCATAGGCCAGGAGGTCATTTTTGTTTATCATAATGAGCTCTTGGAAGCTCTTGCAAGCGAGTCTCAACAGAAAAGGTTTGGATCATCAGTCTCCCAGAATTTGATATTTACTTTGGTTGAACGGTTGCTGGAGTTCAAGGATAATATAGAGGTGGATTTAATCTGCATAATAAATCAGTTGTAAAGTGTGGAAAGGGGCCATGGCTCAGTGGTAGATCACTTGCTTGCCACAAAATATCCCCAGTTTAATCCTTAGCATCTCTCATTAAAAGGATCAAGTAGTAGGTGATGTGAAAGACCTTAATCTGAGATCCTCAAAAGCTGCTACCAGAGTAGACAATACTGACTTTGACAGACCAGCAATCTGATTACCTAAGACACTTTGTGTTCATGTGTGGATCCAATCATGTTTATACTGAGATATAAACTTAAGCAGTCAGTAACAACAGATTAGTTGTGGCAGGATTTAAATCCAGTGGTGCCTTAGAGACCAAGATTTTCAGGGTATGAGCTTTTGAGAGTCAGAGCTCCCTTCTTCAGAAGATTAATTGTACTAGCTTTTGGTTACACGATGTACACTAACCATGATAAAACTGCAGTGAGCATAGGAAATAAGCTTCTGCAGTTAAGTTAGTATTTTGCATCAAGGATAGTTATTGGATGATTTCTAAAATAACAACAACTCTCTGAAGAGTACAATAACACTTGCCCATCCAGAAAGGTTAAAGAACTAATAACATTTTTCTAAATATATCTTTTTTTCACCTTGCAGTTGAAACAGATGTGAAAACAACTGCTTCAAGTTCTGTATCTAGCAATACAGTCCCATCTCCAAGTTCCCCAACCTCTCCTACCACTGATGCTGCAGCATCTGTCGACAAAGAGTCAAATAACCCTCATGCTATTCCACGAAGACATGCTCCCATAGAGCAACTTGCTAGGCAAGGCTCGTTCAGAGGCTTCCCTGCACTTAGCCAGAAGATGTCCCCATTTAAACGCCAGCTTTCTTTGCGAATAAATGAACTGCCATCAACAGTGCAAAGGAAGACCGACTTTCCCATGAAAAATTCAGGTGAGGCAAAAGTTTTATCCTGTGTTAAATAATCATAGTACCATAGGGTGCATTGAGTGCACTTGTTCTTTGTGTATGAAAGAGGCTTCCACTGAGAGGTTGGTATATTTTCCTTTGAAGAGAGAGTGACAGTCTGATGGTTGAGTACTCTCTTACCCATGATCCCTAGAGGCAGGAAGTAGGCTCAGTTCTGTTTCTTGCTTCTGCCTGACAGTAGAGCAAGGAAAGAGCTCCATGTTTCTCCATCGAGCACTTCGGTTCTTTATCTTCCTAGTTTTCTTCTCTGCTCTAAAAAAAAGAAGAAGAAGAAATAGCCTCAGTGGCTTTCTTACCTACTCCATCGGACACTGTAGCATCCCCTGAGGGAGAAACCAGTGGTCATCCCCCAGCAACACGGCAAAAGGGCAGCACAAGCCTGTGCTTCTTACCATTCTTCAGCAATAGCTACTCAAGAGCAACCATTGAGCCCTGCAAACTCTGAAATGGGCGGCATCTATTTGCATTTTGATGGGAAAATCCAGATACCCACTGCAGAGGTCCACAAGTGCATGGGGACTCTGCTGGGGCTCATACTACTGGGTAAAGGGCACACTCCAAGGTGGTAAGCAGCAAGTGGGATCCCTCTGCAGTGTTTCTGAATCAGAGTGGGAGGAGACCTCCAATTCCATAGAACTGCAGGCATAGATGGAACAATTTGTTAATGCGAATAAATGAACCAGTTTGGTGTAGTGGTTAAGAGCACGGGACTCTAATCTGGAGAGCCGGGTTTGATTCCCCCCTCCTCCACAAAGCCAGCTGGGTGACCTTGGGCAAGTCACAGTTCTCTTGAGCTCTCTTAGCCCCACCCACCTCACAGGGTGATTGTTGTGGGGTAATAATAACACTTTGTAAACCGCTCTGAGTGGGCATTAAGTTGTCCTGAAGGGCGGTATATAAATCGAATGTTATTATTATTATTATTATAATGCGCAGTGGGCTCACAGAGGGAGACACCCCTGAAGAGGTCCAGACAGACATACTGTCCCTCTCTCCCATACTGCCAGGAAGTGTCTTTATTCTTAATAGAACACTGGACAGAAGAAGGCTCAGCCACCCTGGCCTACCAAGGCAGCCATGAAAGCCACCCCAGTGTCTCAGAGATTTCATGCTGACCATTCTAAAAAGCTTTGTTCCTTTCCTCCTAAGTTTACTAGAATACTAAAAACTCTAGCGGTCGATCCCCTTATAGCTAACCTGGCCTCAGGAGTATATCTCCTCAAGGAAAGAGGAGGATACCTTAAGGACACTATGGACTTCAAGAGTGATGTGATGCAGTATTGCACCAGTCCCATGAAGCCTAGCAATTAAAGCTTCTGTTGCTGCATCCCTTTTGGCCAGGGCATCAGTCCTTTGGCTACACAACCTCCTCAAAATTTCCAGATCTTAATGCTTGCCTGTTAGCTTATCTCAGCAGATTAGAAAGAGCGGCATCTTTCATCTCATGTATTAGCCTCGACTCCATGAAGCTTTTGGCCAGGACTGTGAGCATGGAGGAACCTGTGTCTGAAACATTGGACACAGACACCCTAACTAAGGCCAACTTGGCCACCTGGCCTTTTGTACATGGTAAGCTCTTTGGAGCTAATTTGTATGAAATTCTTGAGGAAACAAAGGATAGAATGTCTATGTCCTTCTCAAGCAAAAAGGAATACAGGAGACCAAGAACATGGATTTCAGTCCTTTTATACTCATATGAGTATGACTTTTGACTTTTGAAGATTACGCTGGAGTAAAAACAGACAGAGCTACAGACCTCAAAATCAAAACCACTTCTCTGGTCAGTCTTTAGGACCAGGAAAATCCATCAAGGATCAGTAGAATTCATTCCAGGAACCAGCCAATGGGAGGGTGATTCCAGAACTTCACTTAGTCCTGAGGTACAGTCCACATCAGATCAGCAGGTATAGTTGCTCACAGATATTGAGTCATATTCCCTCATCCTCATGTGACAGGTTCCTGATCTCCATACTTTTCAAGCATCCAAACAAGATGCAATAATAATCAGATGCAATTAATCACCTGACAGAGAACAAGCCTATTGCTCTACTTTTTTCACAATGCCAAAAATAATGGGAATTGGAGGGACATCTTGGATTTCAAGCTTTTCAAAAAGTTTGTGCAGTGCAGCAAATTCAAAATGAAGATTTCTGGGGGCGGGGGCTGGAGGAGGTTCACCGTTCCATTGGACATGTCCAGGGAGACTAATCTCTCTGAGACACCCTCCCCAGGATTAACCTCCTGGAATTAAGGGCTATTTGTCAGGCTTTCAACTTCTTCAGCAATCAAAGTCACCCTCTCATCATCTGTTTTCGGACAGACAGTATGGCAACCCGCATGAACTTCTAGAGTGGATATCAGGTCGTTCAAGCTACAGCAAGAGGCAACAAGGTTGACGTCATAGGCAGAAACCAACATGAACTCATGAAGAGTACATTTAGGGGTCCCTCACCATAGAAGTGGACTGGCTGAGCCACAGTTGCCTGGATCCAATGGAAAAGGATGCTCAGCGACTGACTGTTTCAGCTTCTGATTCTAAAATTCAGTCAATCCCTAGGGGACCTTCTTCAAACTCCACAAACTTCCAAGATTCTTCACCAAGTACCTGTTTTCTTTGACAGAGGAAGTAGATGCCCTCCCAGTACTGCGGTTTCCAGAACTTTTCTACACCTTCTCTCCTGTTCCTTTAATTTCCAAAGTTACAAAAAAGGTCAAAGGGGGAAAGGTGGAACTGATTTGTATAGCGCCAACTTGGCCTGGAATCTCCAGCCTGCATCAACACAACTGCCTCTATGGAGACTGCCTGTCTTCCAGAACATGTTGATCCAAGGCCCAATAGTTCCTTCAGATCCTGAATGGCTCAGTCTGATCACATGGATATTGATAGGAAAACTCTGGTGGACAAAGGATTCTCCTAACAGATGGCTTTCACTATACTAGCATTCAGAAAGAAGTATGCCACTAGGATATATGACTAGACATGGGCACGAACAAAAAAAACCCCCAAACACCCTGTTCGTTGTTCGTTGCCATCCACGAACAACGCACAACGAACATGAACTAACATGAACTGTTCCCAGACATGTTTGTTGTTCGTTGTTCATGGGGGCCAGAACGCCCCCCCAACCCCAACCCCCCCCAACTAGCACACCTCCCCTCAAACCCACTTACCTGGCCCTTTAAAGATCCCTTTAAACTATCAGCTGGCAGGCAGCAGGGGGGGATTCCCCCCTGCCGCCTGCCAGCTGATAGTTTAGAGGGCCCTGTCCTGGCAAAAACAGCAGTGTCTGCTGGCAGCTAGTTTGAGGGGTTACAAAAGTGACCTTCCCAATGTCCAATACCCACCAAATTTGCAGGGGACATAGTCCTCACTGTTCTCTGAAGACCCCCCAAGTTTCAGAGAGATTGCACCCCGGGAAAGGCATGATCCACTGGTCTCCCTGTTGGCTATCATTTTCTCTTCACAGTGGAAAAACGGGACTCTCTGCTGGAAGTACTTTGAAGGATTAAAGCCAGAAGGAAAGCCAGAAGGAGTTCAGACAGAGTTCAGTCTCTCCCTACCTCTGGTTGCCAAGGGGATTGATTGCAGGTGCCAAACTGTCTGGCTTGACAAACGAGGCTTGCAATGGTTGTTGTGGGTTTTCCGGGCTGTATTGCCGTGGTCTTGGCATTGTAGTTCCTGACGTTCCGCCAGCAGCTGTGGCTGGCAACATCAGGAACTACAATGCCACGACCACGGCAATACAGCCCGGAAAACCCACAACAACCATCGTTCTCCGGCCGTGAAAGCCCTCGACAATACATCGAGGCTTGCAATGACCACCTGTTCGTTTAGGATAGGGCCTCATGAACAGCTTGTTCCAGAACAGCAGATTAGGCTTTTCATGGATTTTTTCTGTTCGTAATGCTGTTCGTGCCCATGTCTATATATGGCTGCTCTTGGAAAGTATATGTCAGGTGCTGCAGACACAAGACTACAACCCAGTAGAGACAAACTTTCCACAGGTTAACTTTTCTTCCTCCAGGGTGGACTAATCCAGGGTTTAACACCTAATATGTTGCTCTGATGTAGGCACTCTAGCATCCTCTTTGTCTCCAATGGGAGGATATCATGTCTTGACATCCTCAAATCAAGTGGTTTCTAAAGGGTGCTGTCCTATCTCATCTGCCCACCATCCATAGTTTGCCATTATGGAGACTAGATGTAGTATTACAAGGCTTGACACAAGCACCCTCTGAATTCTGAGGGAGGTTTCAACAAATTTTCTTACTCTCAAGGTTCTTTTACTAGTGGCAGTAACTTGCGCCAGAAGAATTGGGAGCACTGTCTATAGTCAAAGGATTCTATGTTTCTCACAAGGATAAAATGGTTCTTCATGCAGATACTACCTTTATGCAAAAAATCAGTTCAGCCTTCACAAGAGATCAGCCTATCATCTTTTTGCCCTAAACCTTCTCACCCAGAAAAAAGATCTGGTGCTGCTTAGATGGGCACTGGGATATACCACTCATTTCAGAAAGATGTCCGGTTTGTGGCTTACCATCTGGTAGTGAAGGAGGGCGTATCTAAGCAGGTGATTTACTGAATGTATAGCTCTGGTGTACACTTCTCAAGGTATGCAGACACCAGTGGTCGTCACAGCTCACTCAGTCAGAAGTGCAGTTATCTCTGCAGCTTTCAGTGCCAGTGTTCCAATCCCTATTATCTATAAAGTTTCTGCATGGACACTGACTTCCATGTTCATCAGACATGAAATAGATTCCATTGCCTTGGCTGATGCAGCATTTGGTTGATGGGGTTCTTCAGCAAGTGGTCTGATTCCTCAACCTTTCTGACCGGCTGAAATTCTTCTTCCCTCCCTACCTTGGGAGTTTTGCTTGGTAATATCTGAATTGTCAGACCTCTCTTCAAGTGAAAATGGAACGTGAGATTTACTGTGAAGGTTCCTTTCATTTGAAGAAGGGGACGACACTCTGGACCCACCCTATTTTTGGGTAGGGGTCACTTCTTCAAAGAATGTGGACCCCAGGGGGGGTGAGATCAATTCCATTCCAGGTTTCTCACAAATTGTTTCAATTTATAATTTGTCTTTGCTGTTTCAGACTTATCTTTTTTACATTCTGTTACCTCACGTGTGCAACATGCTACAGTTCATTTTGGATAAGACACCCTATGATGAGCTACATTAGCTTTGGAAGTATCCAGACTGAGGAGAGTTGGCACTCCCTTCCTATTGGAGACAGAATTAATAACCTACGTCCTGCTTCCTGGAATTGTGGGTAGGAGAGTACCCAATTGTAAGTGTCCTCCTTTTCATCAAATAAAAGGAACCTTCATAGTAATTCCAAAATTCCATTCTCTACCCTTTGTCCCTTCCCTGTTATAAATTCAACTAAGGCTCCAACTTTTCTACCTTTGCTGCATTGTTTTATTTATCTCTGATCTCAGGTTCCACTCTTTATAATCCAGAGAGGTAATCAGGTTAATCTTCTGGAACAAAAGCACTATATCTTACGGCACCTTAGATTTTCACACTGAGGAGCATGAACTTTGTTTAGAGCATCCGATGAAGAGGGCCCATTATGCTACAATCAAATTGTTTGTCTTGAAGGTTCTGGAAGACTCCGTTTTCGTGTTTACTCTGTATAGTGTTTTGGCATATTATTTATACCTTGCTCTAAAAGCTATATTAACTATAATAAATTGTCCTGTAGTTTGAAGAACTTGGAGCAGTTCAGAGAGAAAAATGTATGATCTGATCATCTTTTCACTGACTTTCTTGTCTTAAATCAGCATATCATAGACATGTTTATACAGAATAAATAAAATCTATTCTTTTTGCACGTAAAATTGTGAAGTTTGCATGGCTGCTGTTAAAAAGTTTTTGGGAGCAATGGGATAAAATTTCTAAGTCAGTCAGTTTTTTGTTCCTGTTTTCTATAGTTCTTCAGAGTAGACTCTCTCTTTGCTCGATCTTCACCATGAATTTGTGGAATGGAAAATACAGTCTTGTATAGTTACTCATAGTGAGGTGGGCAAGAGGAAAATCTGGGAATTTGAACACTCTCGTTTGTCTCCATATCTGTGTAATTTGTGTTTTTTCAGTTCCTGAAGTCGAAGGAGAAGCAGATAGCATTAGTTCCCTCTGCTCCCAGATTACAAATGCATTCAGCTCACCATCTGAAGACCCTTTCTCCTCTGCCCCCATGACAAAGCCAGTCTCTGCGGTTGCACCACAGTCTCCAGCTGTTCAAGGTTTGTCCTCTCTCCACTTGAGCATTTGTGGTGCTTGCTATGTATGCAGTGCTGCTTTCTCTGCGATGTGATTGCTTTAGTGTCTCAAATTGTCTTGCAGCCCTTCTGTTTGCATTTGAAGTCATTCTGTATAACTCATTTATAGTTTGCAGGAAAGTAATATTTGGGAGGAAACAGGCGAACTACTCAACTATACACTAATTACGTAAAAGGAAACACAATAAACATAAAACATAAAAGGAAACACACTAATGAGCAAAATACTATTACTAAATTTTATTTGTCGATAAATATTTTTAAAATATGAAATTGTTGCCTGTTAGCTCACACTGAATGTTGCAGTGACTCTAATGTTGTGGCAGAGGGAAAGAAATGAGTTTTTCAGTCTTTGTTTAGTAGCCACTGTTGGTTTGAGTCATCCATAAATTAGAAGCAATGCAGAGCCAATCAAATGTGAACCTATAGCTGGCCTGATCCTTTAGATCAGGAACAATTCCCAATTGTTTTTGGCAGGGTGGATAAAAATCAATGATTTTTTTAAAAAAAATCAAAAAAACCAATTTTTTAAAATTTAAATCGGATTTTTTTTTATTTAAATCGGATTTTTTTGATTTAAATCGGATTTTTTTAAATAAAATGCTTTTTGAGGAAAATATATTACCATCCAAAGGTTATTCCATCATGAAATAAAGATTAGTTTTTAATTATGTAGAATAAGGCTGTATATGTTTAATTTTTTTGGTAAATAAATTCCATTAATCCATTCACAATGTCATGCTCTTCCAGAGGTTTTTGTAAGATTATTGGGCAGTTTCTCTGCCTACAAGATATTATCACAGATGCTTGGTTTTGCAGTTCTCAAAACTGAATTTGTGTCAGCTCAGCAGAGATCACATGCCTCTTCTTCACAGCAAAAATGTTATAACATGAACAGAGTTGAGAAAAAGACCTTAATCCTATTGTTCTACAAACCAATGAAGACAGAATCAACCCCTCCAGTGCTAAGTTTCAAGAAGTTCAGTGAATAGAAACAATATTTTTCTGATTGTTTGGAGTGGAATAGATCTGCACAAGAAGAAACTAAGTGTGAGGAGGGAGGGGCAAGCAGTACAAAATGCAAGTGAAACTTTTTGAGCACAGTACTGCACAAGTCTTTGGATCTTTTGTGTGTATGACCTGAGGTTTATCACGTTCTTTCCTTGGAGGAAAAAACCTATAATGGCAGCAGGCCGTAAAAGAGACCCAGTTTGGGAATACTTTAATGAAGTTCCTTTACCTATCGGTAAAGCAGGCATCTACTTGCATATTAAAGTTATACCAGCAAGAATTAGTCTTTATGTAGAAAACTATGATTTAAATCAAGCCTTAATGACTAGTGATTTAAATCGTGATTTAAATTGTGATTTAAATCAAATCCACCCTGGTTTTTGGTGGAAGGCAGAATTTGATTAGAATTTCAGGTTGTATACTATAAACTGTTTTCATTAGACAGAATATCTTAAAGATCAAAGCAGAACTGCAGTGTCTGGAGTATATGAGGCAGTGACCTCTAAGAAATGCACCATGCTCATTCTTTGAAATCTCAGCTTTTATTTTTTTTTTAAAAAAAGTCTCTAGCCCCTTTTCCTTATATAGACAGAATCTCTGCAAGCAGTTTTTGCAGGGTGTAGGGGAGGAGAGGTTTCTAGAGAAATCAGAAGCAGTTGTCCTGACGTAATTAACTCCTTACTGACCATGCTCATTCCCAGCTACTCTTTTCATAAGTGAGAATAGTGGGCAGAAAATCTGGATGAGATTGATACTGCTTGTGAATTGCCTTCTTTATTTGCCCATTCATACTCAACTGGATATCAGTTTTTAATTATTAATTGTAAGCTACCTTGCTGCAGCTTGCCTCTGTGAAATAATGTATTCCTCTGAGCATGGGCAGAATACCTTTTACTCAGCATTGAATAACTGCTGTCAAGTGCCTGTTCCAGCCTCTCCTAAAATCTGAGATCATAGCTAAAGACTGAAGAGGCATAATGCTCAGGCAGGCTTCAACCCCAAAACCTCTCAATATAGAAATGCTTCACTGCAGAGAGCCAAAGGGCTGAAGTAGCATAATAGGAGTAAAACCACCTCTTTGGTGAGATTATAAATTTGAGCCAAGGATAGTCACCACTCCGAAAGCCAAGCTAGCAGAGTACTTTAGACATATGACAATATTTTTCCTTCTGTACATAGTAAGCACATGCCTTCTAGATCTTAGGGGATCTAGGCTGGAGGAGATGATTTGCTGGCAAATCTAACTCAAATCTTCCAGTGTAGTAATAGTTATTAATAGTTTCCTTGCCATCACTTTCATCAACACATTTCTGAATCCTACCCCACAATGTTATGCACTGCTGTATTGCTTAAAAGTAAAGAACATAGGTGAGCTAAATCAATGAAAGGCTTGTGGTACAATTATAAGCAAATCAGTGTCCTCTAGATAGCTGATGGTATACCATACTATGGGGATAGAAGTGTCTTAAATCCCAGAAGTATGACTTTACATTCTAGGATTATGCTCTTTGAGACTTCATAGCATCACCCTCCTATATAGATACTAACCTTTTGAAATACTTAGAAAAAATAAGAAATCACTAGCAAAAGATTAGATAAAATGTATACAGACTATATTTGGGTACTATTCTCTAGTACCATGTTGATTTCTGACTGTTCCATCCTCCTCCCTCCCACCAGATCAACAGAAAACTTAAGCTATTCCCAAATGTTCTGGTTGTAAAGGAATTCAGGATTGCACATTTCTACTTGTACATAGTCATTCCTCAGACTGTTTCAGGCTTTTGGTTTCCTACCATGTCACTGAATGAAACTTCATTAATACTGTTGCTTGTAAAGGGCAAAACTTTAGTCAGATAATGCTAAATGGGACAGGTGCAACTTTCCTGTTAATGACTAGAATATTGGTAAATGATCACCCTATAATTTAGGGCCTACTTAAGCATTTAAAATCCAAACCAGTTAAAAAAATTAAGTATCTTTGAACATACTGGATTTATATTTAGGTTTCTGCTGTTTCCGGTTGATTTATGATTGCCCCCTGCAGCATACCCTCAACCAGAACATTTCTGGATATGCGCATGAATCAAAGATATTATAGAACTTTTATATTCAAGCTGTGCCTGGTGTCTCAAAGCTAAACATCCATGGAGTCCTTCGGCTTTGTCCGTGTGGACATTTCAGCTGCAGCACATGATCGCTACATAATTATTGGGTTTGAATTTTCAGTGTGCTGAAAATAGGACAACTTTCTTGGTTGGAAAAGGGAAAACTGATCCAGCTGCATCGGAATCTAAAATATGGAGACTATTAGCATTCTGCTACGATGTTGTGAAAAATCACTCTGGTGTCTTAGTCCAAAGCTAGCAGAAAATTAACTTCTTGGCCAAAATGCACCATGGAAAAAGCCTGTAGATTAACAGTATGAAAGAATGACTATGTTATTGTGTGTTGCATGTTGGCAGAAATCATGCATTCATTTTAATGTCCCAGTCATCTGCATGCCTTGCATGAATTAACAGCCTTGATGTTGTCTGCTCCCATTTTAGTTAATGGCACTGCCTCTGCCTTCAATGTGCTTTCTGCTAAGCCAGTTCAAACTACTGTAGCACCCACAGCAATACCAGTTCGTGAAACCAATCCCTGGGCTCATGCCCCTGTTGCTCCGGCTGCTGCTAAAACTGGAGCTGCAGCCACTCTTGCTGGTAAGACTGGATGCAAATCCTGTGGTGTGACTTTCAGAGGGGTGAAATGTGTGGTGTTTGGATAGATGGGTTTTTATCAAATCTAGTAGACCAGCTTATTCATGGCTTAGATTCACAGGGGTTTTATCAGCAAAGGCTGACTCTCTCTTACCGCCCCCCCTCCCAGTGCTGGAGGCCCTGTCACCGAGGAACAGCGCAAGGTGTGACTCAGAGGACTGCAATGGGTGGGAGGAATTGACAGAAATTGGCCTCCGCTTCTGTCTGTAGAAGTCCCTCAGTGGATCCATATTTTAAAACACTTTTTTTGATGAAGTTTTTGTTTTAGGAAAAAGTAAGCTTTATTCAAAATTACTGGATCAACAGGGGTTTTTGAGAAGTAATTTCTAATTTAGCTAAATTTAGAGGGATTTTTTTTTAGGGTTTGGGGAAGTAATTTATTCTAGGATCAGTATGGCTTTTGTAACAAGGGTTCCTTTTGACCCTTTAAAAAGTTTACTTCTATGACCCTTCAGAAAGCCAAAGCTGGGTACTGCCTGAGGTACTGTACCTAGACACCAGGAGCTGAAGCTGGGTGTGGCTTCTCTTTAGCTGGAGATGGAAGCCAGTAGCCTTAAGGTTAAGTGACAATCCCTTATTGAAGTTTATGAGATATTGAGGACTTGGGATAACAACACATGCTTTTTCCAATACAAAGCATGGAACTTGGTTAGTCCAGTTGGGGAAAGAGGTGAAGAGTTTGGGAATGAATCAGAATCCAGAAAGACATTATACTGTTGACATTATAGCAGTTCAAATAAACTGAAATTTTAAGTATTGAATATTACAGAGCATTTAGAGGTTAACACACTGCTTTGCATAAAAAGAATAAGGAGAGAGTAGAAGTGAAGGAAGGGAAAGAAGGAAAGCAACAAGTTGTCAGTAAGTATAGTTTCAAGCTTATATGTATGGATTTTGCAAAATGTGAGTTTGGGTAGTGGGATTCATATATGTGGAAGAAAGTACAACCCTCTCATATATGTAGTCTTGTGATCTGATAATTGGCCATGCATTGTGTGCATCCCTGTTTCCAAACTCAACTGCACATAAATCTTACAACTTTGGCCCAAATACAGTGCGATGGCATATTTCTGTGGCTCAGTTATTATAACTAGCATTCTCCTTTTTGAGCTTAAGAATGAGGAGAAGCCTGTCTAGAAACTTCGGTGATGGTGGTGGAGATTGCTGTCAAGTCATAACTGACTTATGGCAGCCCCTGCAGGGGTTTTTAAGGCAAGAGGCTGAGGTGGTTTGCCATTGCCTGCCTCTGCATAGTGATCTTGGTCTTCTTTGCAGGTTTCCCATCCAATTACTAACCAAGGCTGATCTGCATAGCTTTCAAGATCTGATGAGATTGGGCTTGCCTGGGCTATTTAAGTCAGGGTCTAGAAACTTTGGATGGGGTCAAAAGGAGAGCAAGAGCCCATTAATAGCTTTCCCCTTAATGTCTGCTCTTCAAGCATCCTACCATTTATTTCTGATATCCAGGGTGGTTCTTATAACTGAAATCTGTGCTTTGCCTAATACTGTAGCCATGACTGTGTGAGCTCAGTTCATACTTGTATTAGATCAAGATGGGTAGCTGTGTTAGTTTGTTTGTAGCAGTAGAAAAGAGCAATAGTTCAGTAGCACCTATAAGACTAACAGAATTTGTGGTAGGGTATGAGCTTTCATGAGTCTCAGCTCACTTCTTCAGATACTTCTTCAGAGAGCTGTGACTCACGAAAGCTCATACCCTTCCACAAATTCTGTTAGTCTTATAGTGGACTATTGCTCTTTTATATCTATTTGTATTAGTTCAGTTCAAGGAGCCTTCTATATTAATTGCAGTGGTGTGATGTTTGCCCAGTGCTGATACAACTCTGAATTTAAAAATCTGTGAATATACTGAGGTGATTGGAGTTGGAAGCTGAAGTTGTGTCAAGGTACTCCCTAGGATGCCTTCTCAAACAGCAGCAATCTGAAAAGGGTGAAGGATATACTCAGTTGATATTTTGGCTTAATAACATTTTCCTTTACAGGTACTGAATGGAATTCCAGTTCTGGGGCAGCCTCACCGAATCTGTTCCAAGCAAACCACAGACGCACTCCTTCTGAGGCAGATCGCTGGCTGGAGGAAGTCTCCAAAACGGTCCGAGCACAACAGTCGCAGCCACAGCAGCCACCTCCTCAGCCACTCCTTCAGCCTCCCGTGGCAGTTTCACAGACAGCACCAGCTTTTCCAGTCAGCACCTTCATTGCATCCCAGCCAGTGCCCGTCGGTGTGGTGCAGCCCACGTTTATCCCTGCTCAGCCATATGCCGTAGCGAATGGAATGCCCTACTCGGGTCCCAGTGTTCCAGTGGTTGGAATCACCCCTTCCCAAATGGTAGCCAATATGTTTGGCACAGCAAGCCACCCTCAAGCATCCCTCTCTCATCAATCACCTGGTCTTATAAAGCAGCAGACATTCCCACAGTATGAAACTAACAGTGCTACTACCAGCCCTTTCTTTAAACCTCCTGCCCAGCAGCTCAATGGCTCAGCAGCTTTCAATGGTGTAGACACTGCCAAATGGCCCACAGAGGACAAGCATATACAGCCACCTGCAGTTGCCCAGCAGGTTGATCCATTTGAAGCACAGTGGGCAGCACTGGAAAACAAGTCGAAGCAGAGAACCAACCCCTCTCCAACAAACCCTTTCTCAAGTGAATTACAGAAGACTTTTGAGATTGAACTTTAAGCAATCCTGTGGCTTGTGCTCTAGTCTGTGTGTATGTGTTTTGGGGGGGGGGGTTTGGGTAGAAAAGGGCAAAGGACAGAGGGGGCTTCTGAACAGCACATTCAGTTGCTGATGTCCCCATAGAATCAAAGTGAGGTATAGAGAAAGGGAGTAGTCATGGGGGAGAGGCTCCAAGCTCCAGCCACATCACTATTGGGGAATATCCAGGAAATGTATCCTTACTGCCTTCCTTCTTGCTTGGGAGCCTGTACTACAAAGGAAACTTCTGGAAGGCTGAAGATGGGAACTGAGCCCTGAAGCCCTTTTCCCAAAAGAACTTCAAATGACCTTATATGATGAAAAGCAACTGACTTGCCACTATCATTTAAGGGGTCTCAGCCTTGCAGTGAGTGCCCCGTAGCCCTGGCGGGGAAAGAGGAATGGTGGCACAGTAGTGAATGGGTGGGAGGGGAAAACATGAAAGCTGCTCTGCATATACTGTCTGTGGAAAAGGATGAGCTTCCATTTTGAGTAACACGATGATTATATATAAAAACAAAGCCAAAATCTTTATTTTTATGCATTTTAGATTATTTTAAATAGCTCTAGATATTAAAAGCTGAATGAGGAGTTGTAAGTAATCTTGCCAAAGGTCTAAAAGTGGGTTGGATGTAAAATTGTACATAAGATTGATTTATCGCTGATTCTTATGATCAGTAATATGGGAGTAGGGATTGGGAGGAGACTCCCTACTTGTTCTTCTCTGTTCATTGTAAGTAGCATATTGCAACTACAATCATGAATCATGACCAATAAAAACACACACACATTATAGAGTAGTTTAAGAGCAGTATTGTCTTATTTTGAAAATAATTGGTAAATTCTCTTTTTTTAAAGGAATCAAGCTAGATGATGTTAGACTACATATAGGTTCTTCCATGTATTGCTGCAATTACATTGTTCTTATAGTACTGTGACAGTTTACTGTAACCATACCTACAATCAGGTCTACTGAGCCTACATTTATATATTTTATGTATGTTCGATTTTTTTTTTAAAAAAAGCTAATCTCCCCACTGTTCTATGTGAAAGCTTGTGGCTAGACTACAGCTATTCCATGTTCTTCCTCTGATGAATCATGAACGCCATCTCATTTTTAATTTTCCTTTTAAAACTTGGCCTTACAAGCAAATGTAAGTTATATATTTGTACTGATGATTTATAATCTGCTTTAACAGAAATAAATGTTGGTAGTAGATGATACAGCTCTCTAAGAAGCCTTTTTTATAGTTGCCACACTTCTTTGAACTTTGGTATATCTGGAATATGTTTGACCTAGAAAAGGCAATGCTGAATATGTGGTTGCTTTTTTAAAATTGATTACTATAGCAAGAACTGTGAGTGTCAAGTGCAATATGTGTCTGTACACAGGTTTGCATGCTTACTACCAACAGTGAACACACAGAGATCTCCTATTGTCAGAAACATTATTGCTGAGGTGAATGTTGTGTATTCTAGGTATGGTTTTCCTTTTCATGGGAGATATTGACAAAATGTTCCTCTTAATGTGACATAAATGCATTTGAATAACCAGAAGATGCAATGAGCAACTGTTGGATACAAATTATTTCAGTTGGGTTTTTTGGCCAGTAGATAACTATTCATAATCTTGATACTTATACTAGAAAAATCTTAATCATTCTTGCCTTAAGCAGTGCTTAAAAATCCAAGTGTAGCATAGCTTAGCTGCAATGACTTCTTGGTGTGTAACTTCAAGTATGGCTAACTGCAGTCTTTTTGACATCTAATGTAGCAACCCCAAATACTTATTTTTAATACAAGGCCACATCTCCCTGAAGCATTTTTTGTATAGTATGGCAGACAGATCAACTATGGAAGCCATTTCTCTTTCCAACATACCTGAAATCTCTTTATTTACATGCATGCTCCTTCAAACTGCTCCCTTGAGTAAGAAGATAGTATAGATGGAGGGAGGGTGTCAAATACAAGCTAGTCCTTGGTATACTTAGAATCTGGGAAGGGTTACATTACACTTCAGTTTTGTAAGTAGCTGTATATAAATATTTTCCACACCAAAAATTTTAGATACATGAATGTCTGAAAAGAGAATGCCACTACAAACTAATGCGGTAATTGAACTTTTGACGGTGATATTAAGCAACTTACTACATGTTTATTATTGCAGTTGGTGAATGATTAATATGATTTGTACAGCATTTAAGTGTTCAAAGTGATTCACAGGCATTCCTGTGCACACAACAACTTCGTAAGTAGATGAGTATATCCCTATGTTTCCAATGGGTGTGTGTGCCTGAGAGAGAATAGCTTGTCTAAGATCACCTAGTAAGTTTCATCAGGGCAGGCACAAGATTCTGACCTGGGACTTTCTGATTCATAGCTTGATCCTTTTGCCTTTGTGCTATGCCATCTCTTAATTACTCTAGGAATGTGAGATACAGGGAGCAGGGATGAAAACAGGAAAGTGGTGGCATTTTCCTGACAAAGTGAACTGGAAAATACTTTGTTTATCCCATGCTTTTAAAAATCAGTTGTCTTGCAAAGAAAAAGAAAATGATTCATTTGCGTGCTACTTATGATGACTGCCTCTTGGGTTAGGAGCTGGAGCATTAAATATCCTCTCTCATCTGATGGCTCTTGCATGTTTCCAGCTTAAAAGGTCTTTTTCAGAAGCCATTGAGTGGTTTGAAGCATGCAAAAACCTAGTAAGACCTCCTTTTCCCCTTCTCCCCATGGCATTGGAATACAGAATTGCCTTGTAACCTGACACACCTATTAGAATGTTGTGTTATAGACCACTGCCTGGGTTTAAAGACCATACTAAAGTTTAAGGGGCTCTGGAGTAGAGAAAGATTCCCCAGTGGTTAACTAGGACCTGATTAATAGAACCTGTGGCAGCAATCCTAGGCAGAAAAATTATACACACACACACATGGGGCTTTGCTGAGGAAAGGAAAATTACTTACAAAGCACAAGGTTTATAAGGCACTATATTTAATGGGTAAAATGAGCTGCTGCTTTCGCCTTATTTTCACTCAGAAAACAGATTTATTTTCTGGTTCACACTGAAATGTTTGACTCAGCAACAAAATTAGTTGCCTAATGTTAGAGGGACTGTAAGTTTTCTTCAGCTCTTCTGGAGTTTGAACCATTCTCAGCTGTTTCAATGTATAGTAAATCAAAGGAGAGGGGCCTTTGAGAATAGAGTGCATGCATCTTGACCCTGCTTAAAACCAGCCTGTACTTTCTTTAGTTGCTACATATTAACTTTAGAAGCTCAGTGCTGACTCTGAAGAACCTGAGGATAAATATGCAGAGGCAAACTTTGATCAGTCAAGATTTTCAAAAGTCAGCATTCTAAAAGCCCCACATGAAGCTACTTCCACACAAGAAGAATCCTAGAATATGCAAAACAAGCCCTATTTTCTTTTGGTGATGTGCTTGCTTTAAAGAAATCTGGTTTAGTACCCAGAGCACCTTTCATGGAGTTTGTTTCTTTTCACCAGCATCCAAATCTCCTGAAGCTCCAGTGAGTTCAGTGATGTTTGCATGGTGCCAAAATCCTTTCATCCATAGTTCTGGGTAGCTGCTATGAAGCAAATCCACTTTATCTGCTTGTATCTTTTGAAAGCTGAAAAGCATGGAATAGGAAATGTAGAATAATTGAAATGAACATAGAAAGTCTAGATCAGCTGCCAAGTTTCCTCAGAAATGTGGTCACTTGTTTCTCCTTCCGTAAAGGATTTGGCTCAGTAGTTTTCATTAAAGTTGAGTAGTGGCTGATGTTTGTTCAAATGCTTTCATAGCTTTGGTCTTAAAAGCATCTTTCTTGCTTGCTCTTGACTCTTGTCCATGTTGCTTGTTCATCATCTTTGGGGAAACAATCCCAGGCTGTTCGTCTCAACTGATGAGCAGATCAGCCAGCAGTCAGAAAGAACTGGATGTACTAGATGCAAAAAGCTTGGAGAGGTGAAAATTCAGTTATTGCCAACTGTTCTGCTATAGCAGCTCATGCTGGCTTCCTATTGTGTGTTTGAGAAAACATATTTGAGATCACCTCTTTAAGTCACTGCTGCAGGTGTTGTCTCTCTTTGGGACGGGAGGGGTCAGCGACTTTGGCGAGGTGGATACCTGGGTTGATAACGAGAACAGCTAGCACAGCAGAAGCTGGAGTAATACTCATTATTGCAGAGCTGTGCCTGTAATATCAGCTCACAGTTGGCAAGATGGGGTTGGTCAACACATTCCCTGTTTGGGTCCACAGGGAGGGGTGCAGGTTCTGTAAGGAGAAAGAGGAGGGGGATGTTAGGGTAATATTTCAGTGCAATGCCCAAAAATTGCTGTTGATGCACAGGCTAGAACGTGTCCCTGCTGCATTTAGTTCAAAAGAATTTATGGTAGGAAAAAATAAAAAGCAGAAAATAGCGAACAGCAGCTGCAGCATTGGATGAAACGGTAACCATTTTTAGCAAGACACTATCCCATTCTATACAGTATATAGAAGCTTCAAGCTGTGAGTCACACTGCAGTTGCTACCCACGGAAAAGTGGTTGTTCCTAAAGCGAGGCCCATTTAGTTTAAAAGCCATATTTTAATAACTTTAACAGATTTGCCTTAATTCAGCTTTCCTGTTCCCTCCCCTTGTCTATCTACATCTACCTTCCACAAGCAAAGTCTTGACTGGTTTTTTTAAAAGTTTAATAACTACACTACTGCAGATAGTTTCAGGTGGGTAATCATGCTGATTTGTAATAGAAGAGCAAGATCTGAGTCTAGTAGCACCTTAAAGAACAACTAGATTTCCAGAGTATGAGCTTTCAAGAGTCATACTAAGGGAGCTCTGCCTCTCAAAGGCTCATACCCTGGAAATCTAGTTGAAGGTGCTACTGGACCTGAATCTTGCTCTTGCACTACTGCAGCCTCTCTCATGTGAATAATACACAAATTGGCTATATAGATAATGAAACGGAACCATTTATAGGTTCTCTAGATTAAGGTCATGATGTGCAACTCAAGACAAAAAGTAGATCATATACAATCTACTAGCATAGACCAGAGGTCCCGCCAGTTCAGTATCCTGTTTCCAGGAATGGCAAGCCAGTTGTCCTAGGGAAGCCACAAGCAAGGCATGGAGATAGTATCTTGCCCCTGCAGTCGCCTTCCAGCAGACAATATTCAGAAGTACACCAACAGGGAGGTTCCATTTAAACAGGTCTATAGACAGAAAAGAGCTATTTGCTTATCCTAGCAATCTGTCTAATCTCACTTTTACAGCCATCTAAGTCAATGGCCGTTACTGCAACATATGACAGGTCATTTTCTAAATTATGCATTTTGACACAATGGAAAGCCTTTTGTCTGCCCTCTTAATTTCATTTGACATCTACAGGAGGAAGGGCGGGGCGGGGGGGGAGATGGAAGAGAGCTTTTGAACGAAGGGCCAGTTCAAATGGGAGCAGCCATGGATTTTTTTTTCTTTAAATAGTAGCTTGGGACTTAGCTGCATCTTAAAATAAGTGTACCACATTCCATTTTCAGTGTGTGTCTTCCTTCTATTTGTACTACCTCACATTTTAGAAGAGTAGCCATAGACAGTGTGTGGTAGGGGCCAGAGTGTCAGACCCAAGTTCAAAGCCCCATTTGGCCATGAAGCTCATTAGGTGACCTTTGGCCAATCACTCTCAACCAACCGTCAAGGGCTGTAAAGATACAATAGAGAATGGAGAACCATGCACTAGACATCTTCTTTCTCTCAGTTGCAACATTCAAGAGTATTTGTGTCCCCTCAGGGACTAAACTAGTTCATGGCTTGAAGTATTAGGAGAAAGCAGCCTATGGAAATATAGAAGGTTATATTTGTCAAGGGGTTTGATACTGAGTGTAAGCTAAGAAATCAAGAGCAGAACTAAAAAGAAAACAGTTCCTGAAACTGGTGTCAAAGGTCTGGTTGCAGCTTAAGATACATTTTGCACCTTGATTGTGATAATTGAATACAGAACAAGTGTTGTATCACTTCAGTTACAGAAGGCTCTTTCCCCCATGCGCCCCTTTCCTTTGCCACTTGCCACAGGACTCTTTTTAAGGGGAAAACCACAAATTCCAGATGCCTGCACCTTTCATGAGCAGTATTTTGTAATCACACCTTGAACAAATGTCACATAAGCAGCAGATCTTCTCTAATGGCACTTCACCATGAAGATCTGAACAAAGACATACGCACTTATTTAATGCTCCACTAGCACTTGGGCTTCTGCTACCCCAATCTCCATCCATGCATCAGGACAGCCTAATGATAGCCCAGCCTGACTTTTTTTTTCCTTTGTACCTTAGCACAACATTAGTATGTGGGCACCTACGCTATTACAGCATTGTTTTTACGTCATAACTAGTAGAGGAATTTCCAGTTTTCAGGCTGGAATTCTAAACCTCTAGAGACACCCACCTTCTGGCCGCTTCCTGATCACTCTCACTTCTGTGCTGGCACTAACAGAATTACTACCACTGTAGGCATTGCAGGTGTAGGACCCTTCGTCACTTATCTGCACACTGTTTATATGCAGACTTCCATCGTGGGACATACGGACATGATGGCCATCAGTGCTTACTGGAACCCCATTCCTGAGCAAAAAAGAAATGACAGGACCAGTTACCTTCCATGTTGAAATGGAGCCTCTTTCTGGCTCCTACATATTCCAAGGGAGGTACACTTTTTAGCAAGACCATATTGAGAAAGGAGCTTTTGAGGACATGATCTTACAGAAAAAGCGGTCTTTGGCTTGCAGCATAAATGAAGCCTGGAGTGCTCCACGGTGTCCATTCTCTGATAGATCTTTGTTCAGTGGTTACCTGGTGTTAATGTTTCTTAATGTGACTCTTTACCTTGACCATCTGATGTTGACATTGTTGCCTGTCACCACACATTGAAGCTGGGTGTTTTCTCCCTCGGACACAGAGAGACTGGGTAGCACACCAGTTATTCTCAGCTCTCCTGGGCGAGAAAGAGTATTGTCACTAACCAGGAAGATTCTGCCCAAGAAGCTGAAATGATTCCTTCAGGAAGAGCACTCACATATGAATTCTGTTCTTAGCAAGAAACAGTCACATTGTTCTTTCAGTCACAGCAGTAGCAGTTGCCACAGAGACACCCACCTGCTCTAATGGTGTATACCTCAGTTACAAACTTAAAACAGTCTGCAAGAGGTATAAACTCTTGCATTTTCCCCCCTTTGAATTTTGTGAACATGCCAAGAGGGGTCTCCCAACCTTCTAATGAGACTCCAATCCCAAAAGTTCCCTGTGGATAGATACTGATTGGGGCTAGAGGGAAGTAACGCTAAACACCTTAAAGGTATTTCTACAATACAAAAAAACCCCCTGAAACCTCGTTTGTCTCAAATGTAGTCCTACTGATAAAGCCTAGGTCAGATTCTTTTATACAGTCATGCCTTAAACAGACCCATATGGAGGGTAGGGTTGCCCTGCTAGTGAAAATGGAAAAGTGTGGGGAGTTTATTTATTCCACAGCACTATAAATTCCCCAGGTCATATTCTTTGCTCTCATTCAGTTGAAATTACACAGAAAGCACCCCCACAATGGCTCAAAGCCTGCCCCTGCCCATTCTCCTACTTTCTAGCTGCATGTATGGATTAACTCTCAGCAACTTCCATTTACCTGATGCTTGGCTTATCAATCAATCAATGTACCCTTTCCTCACCCCATGTTCTTGATATCAAAGCAAAGCTTCTCCCCCCACCCCTTTTTCTCCCAATACCTTGAGGTCTGATCTGGATTCTTCTCTGATCCTGGTTACGGCCATTGGAAGCAATGCAGGTAAAGAAGCCAGCATCTTCAGCACTCAGGCGACTGATCACCAAGGCACCGTCAGCCTGCTGCCTGTGCCTGGGAACCAAAACCAAAACATACCATGATTTCTGGAAGAAGAGATGAAAACCACTCACTTATACAGATCAGGCCTTGTAGCAATAACCTATCTAATTGCGGAAACTAAGACTGTAGTCTTAGGACATATCATAACAAAATAATACTTGCTCTGGTGTCTGGTGCTGTTTTCATCAGCCCTAGTTAATGAAAGAGAAAAGTCACCCACCTCTCTTCTGGCTCATGCTGTGGAACAGTATGCAGAACTCTGCTGGGTTTGGCATCATGTCCTCATGTTAGCAGCAAAGAGTGACATGTATTTGGTCTTCGTGGTGCTGCAAAAACCCCTATTTATTTTTGTTTCAACAGGCTGACATGACAACCACTCTGGAACCAATCCCAGATTGCTTACTCCAAAACTATTAAGTGTTTGACAGATAAACCACAGCACTATAACAGTCTGATAACTGACCAGATTATGTTATCAGAACAAAGCCTGGATAAGTTATTAAAAGAAGGTGAAGGCGCACAAACACACATGTATGTGGATCCACCCTGCATCACATAAGGGCTCCCAGGCAACAGCCACTCCCAGTAACCCCCAAGGGAAATCTCAGATAAGAACCTAAGAAGAGCTCTGCGGGATCAGACCAGCGGTCCATCGAGTTCAACCTCCTGTCTCACAGGGGCCAACCAGCTGCCCCAGAGGGCCAACAAACAGGCATAGAGGCCAAGACCTTTCTCTGATGTTGCCTCCTGACACTGGTATTCAGAGGTTTGGTGCCTCTGTATATGGAGGTTCCTTTTACTCACCATGGCTAATGAACATTCACAGATCCCCATGAATCTGCTTAATCCCCTTTTAAAGCCACCTATGTTTATGGCCATCAATATGTCCATTGGCCATGAAATCCACAATTTAATTACTTGTTGAATGAAGAAATATTTCCTTTTGTCTGTCCTGAATCTATTGCCTATCAAATACATTGGGTGACTGCCCCCAAGGGCTAGCATTTTGGGAGAAGGGGGAAAGGTCTCTCTGTCCTGATACTTGGCCATGCGCAGGTCTTTCCCCACATTTTGATGAGGATCATCTAAGGATGCCCCATCAAGTGTGGGAGTGGGGATGGGAGAATATCTACACTGCTGCTCCTTTCTTTGGATTCAGAGGCACATGGTGGATTGGGAGGCAGTTTTTCCACCCTGTTCCCGCCATGGTGGGCAGCTCACTTCCACCTGAGCCTCCTTCACTGGTGTGGTGTGTGCTGTTGCTCCTGAACTCACCAAGAAGAGCAGAGGTGAGGCAGGAGAGGAAAAAAACCTGGCAAATATACACTGATGGAAGAAAAGGTGGGGAAATAAAAGATGGAATGCCAAGAGACCTGTGATAATAAAAGAAGATCTTTGGAAAGGGACTTAATGGATTTGTGCTAATCGTTTCAATCTTCTGATCTTGGTTTTAATGTTCTCTCTCTATACCTGGAAACTGCTATGAGTGTGATAGAAAAGTGGTACACAAATATATTTTAAATAAATGGTGTTTTAAAGAGGTTGTAGAGACACCTGTGGGTGGGGAAACAGTACAAGAAGGGATAGCTATGACATAGGTGGGCAGAAACAGAAAAATGGAAGTAATAGAAACAGGGATGCAAAGATCTTGGCAGTGAGGGATAGATACCAGGAGAGGAGAATGCTGCAGGACACACAGAGAAAACAGAGGAATGGGGTTGCAGAAAGATATGTGGGTAGAAAAAAGAGGTCATAACTGAAAGATGACCTATGGAAGCACAGAGAGTAGCTTGGCATGACCTGGCACATGCTAGGAACCAGAACTAGCCAGACATACTTGGCCAATCCCTGATGGGAGGTGTCTGGTATCAGTGACAGAAACAGTATCGGAAAGCCATACCCTGAGGAAGACCCAGTGCAGGAGAGTTGTGAGGAGGAGAGAATTACAATATGGAAGGGAAGAAGACAGGAGCAATAGCATGAAAGGCCTATGGACATTCTGTATCTGAGGTACATCAAATACCTGCTGTTGTCCTACAACAATGTAGCCCTCTTGAACGAGTCACAATTAGGGGTGTGCACTTTTTAAAAAGTAGTTTTTTTATTTGGGTATCAGAAATCCAATAGATATTAGTATCCCTGATATTTGGGTCCAAAAATACCAGTATAGTACTTCAATGCAACTTCCCCCCGCTGGGAATCCAAATCTATTTGGCTCCATTATTCCCTATGGGGGAAATGTTCAGGGAGCTAGAAGGTCTGTTTTTAATACAAACTACACAAAAATTGCAGCATAATGAGGGCTGACTGTCCTTTAAAGATCCTCCAAGATGAAGTGAATTGGACCAAGCAGTCTGATTTCTAAAGGCCTCTGAACAAGGTCCTCTCAGCCACTCTCCATTATAGCCTCTGAGGGGAATCGCATGCTTTCTCCAGGACAAAGAAGGCTTACCCAAACTCAGAACAGCAACCACTGACCCAGAGCTTCCCCAAAAGATCTAACAGAGCCCAACAGAACCGTAGAATTCCTGCAGAACCACCAGGCAGAACTCCTTGCCCTGAAATGCCCCCCCCCCCACCGGGCTGGGAAAACCATGAAAAGGAAAAAAGACAAGCCACGCTTTCAGAGCAAGGAGTTCTGCCAGATGGGTTTGGCTGGGATACTCCTGTTCTGCTGAGCTTTGTCAGTTCTTTTGGGAAGGTTTTGGGTCTGCAATTGTTCTTCTGTGTTTGGGTAAACCTTCTTTAGCCTAGAAAAAGTATGCAACCCCTCCCCGCCCCTGGCTACAATGGAGAGGGGCTGAGGGGACCTTGTTTAGGGACCCATAGAACTGGACCTCTTGGTCTGATTCAATTGAAACTTTGGGGGTCTTTAGACAACCCTCACCATGTTGAAATGTTGATGTAGTTTGCTTTAAAAACAGACCCCTCATCCCCACAAAGATTCCCCCATAGGGTGTAAGGGACACAGTTAATTCCAAATATATTCAGAATTAACTGGGAAGCCAATACCAGTACACTCAAGAATCTTGAATTTGATCGGGATTCCTGAATATACTCACAAAATACCAATAAGGTGTTTTGTGGATATATATTCAGACTAGATATACCAAATCACACATCTCTAGTCACAATGGCCTTCAGAGCGGTTGGGGCTGTGCTCCCCTAGGATACAGAAAGTGGTATTAAAACAGCATTACCATTAGCATGGCTGTTTACCTGGATGATGAGATGGGCTGTCCATCCTTCCACCACTCAATTGTTAGAGAAGGTGTAGCTTCAGCTCGGCAAGGCAATCTGACGCGTTCCCCAATGTTGGCATCAACTACTGAGGGCTCATTCTTGTACATTTTTAGCCTGCAAAGCAAAGACCCCTGTTACACCCCCTGCCAAAAGCAGCAATAGTTCAGTTCTGCATTTGAAATTTCCATAACAGAACTCGACCACTTCTCCTTGTCATCTCCTCTGAATGGCACTTGCACAACCTGCTCCACCCTGGCCCCCACCATCTAGAGTTCACACTGGCTCTGCAACTTGACCAGGGCACAGATGGGCACAAATGGATTCCTTCGCAGACTGTGTTGCAGCCAGTGCCCTGCTTCTGTCTTAAACACTTTACAAAGTGCAAACTTGTATAAATACATCTTTCCTAAGTGTTCATTTGGCTTCAGGCCCAGAGAACTCCTTTAGCCACAAGAGACCCATGTAACTAAATGTTCTTTTGAATAGCCTGCCTGGCTCCACTGAATGCTTTCCACAAAAGGCTGAAGAAATTTCAACAAAATACTGCTGTTTTTCCTGTAACCATCTGGGGACTGCCACTAGCTGGCACTCCATCAGGAGGCACTCAGGATACACTGACAGGTTCATTCAAGCAAGACTTGACTCACTGACTCTAAGGCCTGTGCAATTGTGGCAGACCCCTACAACCTTCCTGTTATGATCTTTACTTTCCTTGGGGTAGATTTTTCCTTTAATCTTTCCCTTAACACCCTCTGGGTAGTTTGCTGCCACCAGGAATATTATATTCCAATATATTTTATTTAAGTTTTCCCTTTGGTAACGTTCCTAAGCGTCAGGCTCCTTCATGGTTCTATGTGGCCCTGAGGATAGGAATGGGATATAGAATTGACAGCTACTCTGGGATATAACAAAACAAAAATAAACTTTTATTTAGTCAAGAAGCGTATTGGTTTCATAAACGTAGTTCTCGGTTCTTGAAGTTACTTCCTATAAACTCATTCACACAGATCTCTTCTAAGGCTTCACACACAGTTAGCCTCTTTCTCTAACTCAATATTTCTCTCACAGAAATGCTTAAAACTCCTCAGGCAGCACACAGCCAGCCTCTCTTTCTCTTGACTGTTATTCACAGAAATATTAAACCTGCTCAGGCAGCACACAGCTGGCCTCTCTTTCCCAGACTGAGTGTCCTTTCACAAACATGCTCAGTTCAGGTTCCACACAGGTCATATTTCTCTCATAAATACTTCAGTATACTCAGGCAGCACACAGCTAGCCTGCTTTCTTCTGACTGAAACTCTTCTCCCTGCCCTGTCAGTCTCAAACTGCATTCACTCCGCCCACCCTCTCAGTCATCAACCAATCATATCACTCACTCTTCCCTCTCTCTCTCTCTCTCTCACCCCCACTCTTCACCTAGCTCACCAAGCATTTAAAGACACATGCACACATTTACTTGAAATCATTACACTTCCCAACAGCACAGGCTATCAGCTGGTTAGCAGGGGATTGCTCTCACACCCAGTCCAAGCAGGCTGCATACCCCAATCCCCTAACTCCATCTGAGAGGGCACAGAGAACAGGTTGAGCAGAGCTGGAATACCACTCTCAGCAGGGTAGTTTTAGGTGGATAGCTGTGTTGGTCTGCATTAGAACATCAGGATTTGAATCCAGTGGCACCTTAGAGACCAACACGATTTTCAGAGTGTAAGCTTTTGCGAGTCACAGCTCCCTTCTTCAGACACTCTGAAAATCTTTGTTTGTCTCTAAAGTGCCACTAGACTCAAATCCTACTATCAGTAGAAGAGGCATGGAGAGAGGAAGGGGAACAAACAAAACAAATAGAGACACTTTTTTGTCCACTTACCTGACTGCAGTACTTCTCAATCCCACTATCAAAGCAGAGTTTTGAAGTGTTCTACAATTAGTAGTAAACTCTCTCACAGTTGTGATCCTGAGATTTCAGGTTTAATCCTCATTTGCACCAAGTGAAGAATTTCTAGGCTCTTTCTGCTGCACACAGTGCTGATTTTCTTGAGTTTAAACAGGTTACCAAGTTTTACTACAGAACTGTGCATCCTATCCATTCGAAACAACAACTTGACTATTTACACAACCTCTTGTCTTCATCAAGAGCACTGATCTCACCTGATATTCTTTATTCTCACTAGGTCACAAAACAAAAACAAGTCTAGTTTATGATACCGGAAATACAAAGGATAATACTAGATGCTGGAAATCTTACCTGTACATGGAATGAGGATGCTCAGTGGAGACATGCGAATGTCCAGTACTAACTTCTAAACCTAATGCTCCATGTTGATGATTTTGTCCATGAGTAAGCTGATGCCTTGTTCCATGTGCAACTGGAGGTCCATAGATACCTAGAGAGAAAATTCTGACTAAGGCTTGGATCCTGCCTAGAAGTATTGCAGATGGAAGAAGGGATTTGTGCCAGTACCCCCATCCCACAGTAGATCTCTTCCCCTCCTCCAAGCCATTATCGAGGAGCAGTATTTCAGGGGCATTTTAGGCTACAGCAGAAGGGGAGGCAGGGAAGTCACATTTTGTAGGCATGAATTATTCCATCTGTGGAAACTTTAGGTGGGATCCAAGCCTAAGATTATCCATTCATTGTGATACTTCATGCAGATTTTTTTTTTGGTGTAGTGGTTAAGAGTGGCAGGACTCTAATCTGGAGATTCAGGTTTGATTTCCCACTCCTCCACTTGAAGCCAGCTGGGTGTCCTTGGATCAGTCACAGCTCTTTCGGAGCTCTCTCAGCCCCACCCACCTCACAGGATGATTGTTGTGAAGATAATAATAACATACTTTGTAAACCGTTCTGAGTGCGCGTTAAGTTGTCCTGAAGGGAAGTATATAAATCGAATGTTGTTATTATTTTTGTCATTGCATATCAAAACTGGCAAGTATCTCTTTGCCTTGTTCTGTTGAAAGTCTCTAAAATGTTAACATTAGAAGCCACAACATGCAATTTAAAAGGCCCTGGCAACACTTATGTGGTTAAACATGATTGATCTTGGCATTTAAATTCTATGATCTCCCAAGCCCTAGCCCTGCCCCCATAGCAATCACAGGCCCAGTTTGCGCAATATTTTGTGTCATTTAGGTTGGCCCCAATAAAAGATATTACATTTATTTCTTTTTCTAGCTTAAATGTTAGTTCATGAGAAATTTATGAGCATTCAAGCCAAGAGCTCTGCAACCATTGTGTGTAACAACAGCAGAACAGTTAGTTACCGGGCAGAGAGAAAGGTCATGAGTAAAATGTAAAAGAAAAGATGTCACAGGGTGAAAAGTGGGAGAGTTAACAGTATTGAAATAAGTTGGATAAGATAATCTATGAACATGCTAACCAAGAAATCCCACGTATGTTGCAAGAAAAGAGGGCACCTCTCCAGAAACCTTCCAGTCTTGTCTGGGCAGTAACACAGCAGACAATCAGCTCTGAAACTTTCTCACTATGGACAGCTGTAAGCAAGCATGCCCATTACAAAGGATGGTAACTCCACTGTTTTTACTATGACTGGCAATTGCCAGCTTCCTTCACTAACACTGACATGACTAGTATGATCATGATGAGCGTTTTGCAAGATCTGGAAAGGGATAAGGTTGACATGGTAGGCTGCTGACTTCCTAATCACAGTTAGAAGTTTACCTTTTCCTTTTGATCTGGGAAAAAATGGCAAGGTTAGCTCAGGTCTTAAGAGAGAAACAATGAATGACCTTTGATGCTTAGCTGGATCTGTCTCCGTTCTGTCCTCCCATTGGAAATTATACACATGTAAGTCCCAGCATCCTCAGCTCTGAGCTGGCTGATCACCAAAGAACTGTCAGACTGGTAAGTATGCCTGCAGGGCAAAGAGAGAGAATTGTTCATTCTCACTGACCAACACATCATCTAAGGGGTTGTTGGCATAATATACATGATAACAAAGCTACAATATGTGCTTTTAAATCTTATTTAGCCTGGCCATACCACCAGGTCAATATACAGTATTCGTATATAGTTTGTAGCTGTACTGTTTTTTCTTCACAATACCCCTGTGACATCAGTTCAGGTGAGAGAGAGAGAGAGTGACTGCTAAAGGTCACTCAATTAGCTTCATGGCTGAGTGGAAATTTGAATCCGGGTCTCACAGGTTCCTATCTGACATTCTAACCCATCCAGAACACTATTTCTTTTTCTTTTATTTATTTCACTTATACATCTTTCTCATCAATGGAGAACCACAGCTTACATAGTTCTCCTCTCCTCCGTTTCATAAGAATAAGAATGTAAGAACGTAGGAAGAGCCCTGTTGGATAAGACCAGTGGTCCATCTTGTCTGACATCCTGTCTCACACAGAGGCCAACCAGCTGCCCTGGAGGGCCAAACAAGGCATACAGGCCAAGGCCTGCTCCTGCTCTTGCCTCCCAGCACTGCTGTTCAGAGATTTGCTGCTTCTGGATATGGAGGCTGCCTATAGTCACCATGGCTAGTAGCCATTGATGGACCTCTTCCCTCCATGAATCTGCCTAACCCTCTCTTAAAGCTATCTATACTTGTTGCCATCCCCTCCCCCAGTGGCAAATTCCATAGTGTATTTATTTGGTGAGTAAAGAAGTATAAATTAATAGCAGCAGCCCCAGTACTGATCCTTGTGTTACTCCACTGCTTGCTTCCCACCATTGCTATAACTGTTCATTTATTCCTACTCTCTGCTTCCTGCAATTTAACCAAGGATTGCAAGAAGATATGTCCACTCATCCCATGACTGCTAAGCTTATCCAGGAGTCTTTGGTGAGGCACTTTGTCAAAAGCCCTTTGGAAGTCCAAGCATATGATGTCTACTGGATCGCCCTTATCAACATGCTTGTTAATTTGCTAAAAGAACTCCAAGAGGGCTGAAGGAGGGCTTCCCTTTGCAAAAGTCTAATTGATTTTCTGTCTGCAGACTTTGTATCTTAATGTGCTTAGTAATTCTCTCTTTAACAACAGTTTCAGGTAGGTAGCCTGTTAGTCTGTAGTAGAACAGACAAACAGCAGATCTGAAGAAGGGAGCTTTGACTTTCAAAAGCTTATACCTTGGAAAATCTTGTTGATCTCTAAGGAGCTACTGGACTCAAATCCTGCTGTTCAAGCGCAAACCAACATGGCTACCTACCTGAAAACCTGTTAGACTCTAAGGTGCTAATGAACTGAAATCATACTTTTAAATAACAGTTTCTATTAATTTACTTGGAATGGATATTAGACTTATCTGGCCTGTAATTTTCTACGCCCCCTCTAGAACCTTTTTTATCCTCACAAGCCTGTGGGGTAGGGTAGACTGAGCATATTCAAACATGGATCTCTCAGATCCTAGTCAACCAGTACACCACATTGGTCTAAAATACTTTGATAAGAGGCATGGCCCAGCAGAATAATGCAAAATATGTAAATGCATGTAGTGGCTGCTTGCTTAATTATAACAAACACAGAATTCAGCTTTTGTCGGAACAGTTAGTGTTAAATAAAGAAGATACTACTACTATTTATCAAAATTATGTTCTTTAAAGTGTACAAATTTTAAAACTTAAGAAATGAATCTCATCCCTCCCCTTTTCCAAATTCTACCAAGTTGGTATACATGAGTAAGATTGGTCTCACAGTTTGTGTAGGGTAGAGGGGGAAAGCAAGGGATAGGCTCACCTGTCTGATGGCACTGGCTGCCCATCCTTCTGCCACTCGACTCTGGAGAAAGGGGAATTGCCTGCCTTGCAGAGAAGGCGAATGCTTTGTCCCAGGCCTGCCTCCACAGTGGAAGGTCCTGATCCTTCCAAGAGGATCCTGAAAAAGAGAGATTTTCTAAAAAAAACCAAAAAACCCGTCCATCTCTTACCATCTCCAAGGTTGCTTTGAACTGTAGGATGAAAAATTCATGGCTGTGGGTAAGGAGAAAGAACCTCTAACATTTATCACCATATTTTTGCAAAGGCAGAGGATTCTAAGGAACCCATGTGACGTTTTACCTAGCCCTATAGATCCAAGTCAGGATGAATAGTATTAAAACCACAGTGTACAGCTATGGCTAGGAAGCAGGAAGCTTTATAGAGTCCAGAGAGAGAGATCTAACTGGGGAATGACACTTGATCCATCACCTTGCACATCAGAACCCAAACCGCATGAAAATACATTTATCTTGGGAAATCAAGAGTGTCATTATTTGATGTGGAACCAAATCCAAGCTGCCGTATCCAAAATGCTCTTGCAAGTTACTTCTGTTTGTTCAAAACATCCCAAGTAAAGTTTGAAGTTATCCAGAGCATAAAGAAATATAACTACCCACCATCAGAATCTGGATCAGTCCACATATAGGAAAAATATAGCTGAGCATGAGTCTGCCCAGCTATATCTGACATATAGCTGCCTGTCCTTTAAAGATCCTCCAAGTTGAAGTGACTTGGACCAAGCAGTCTGATTCTACAGTCCCCTGAACAAGGTCCTGTCAACCACTCTCCACTATGGAGAGTGGATATATTTTTTCCTGTGTAGTTTACAGGAATATGACGTATGAAGATGCACAACTGGTCATTTAAGAATGGGAAAGCAAGCTTTGCCACTAGATAGCTGGCGTCCCAAGAGCAAGAGTTACCGATTGTGTGTTCATCTTTGATAACAGCAAAGGTTCTTAGGCTGCAGAGAAACAGCCCCTCAGTAGGAAAGCAGACTTGCATTAAAATGTTACCTGTTCAGAGACTGTTGTAATGAAGGGCCTGGTGGGGTTTGATGTTCAAATCCATTCACTGTCGATTCATCTGCTCCAGATGGCCTCCTCCATTCTTCACGTTCATGGTAAACTGTCTGACCATTGACAGTCAACTGCTTCTCAGAAATCATACCTTCCCCCAACCCATGCAGGCGCTTTGCTGGATCCATCCCTCTTTCCCCATAACCTGCGGAGCGATGAGAATCTCGATGCTGGCTTTCCAGCACAGCAGTTCCTTGCTGAGACTCTGGTGGTGCATCTATAGTCATGGTCCTTCCCCAGCCCCTTTCTGTATGGTGCTGAGCTAACTTTGCTTCTGAGCGATCTCCTGCAATGTGGAAAGCTCCTTCTGTATGGCTCTGAGCGATCACTCCTCTTGCAGAGTGTTGTTGCCAGTCCTGTGCATTCCCTTCTTGCAGGTGTGAACTAGGCTGGATGTTGGGAATTGCAATATGGTGGTGGGGCCTTACATCACTTCTTCCCAGAGATACATGGCAAGTTCCCATGCACTCCTCTTCAGAAGCAAAGTTGTTCTTATTACCATGGCAACCTCCATACCAGAATCGGTTGCACTTCCCAACATCATATACAAAGTACCAGCGAGTTGTCCAATCTGTGCAGGGGCCATGGGTATTGGGCAGCAGACAGTTGATAGGATAAGCTAACAGAAGAGAGAGTCATTGTCACAGATCACATTAAACACACACAGAATAGTCACATATTCAATGGATCAATCATTACGGCAAGAGGTCAGAAATATGAGAACTCTGTTTTTAAAGCTACTAGCAAGAATTCTCTGAACTAGATCATGGGGCAGATAGCAAGGTGAGGCCGGAGGAGGTTAGGAATCCCTTGAACAAAAAATGCTGCCACCTCTGTAGCACAGAGGTCTCTGGAGCACGTCCTCACTTTTGAACAAAGGCACCAGCAAGGTAGGAATCAACCAGGTAATCATAATCTCCCTCCAACTTGTTTGGACCTTTCCTTAAAAGAAAGAATGCCCTAACTCCATCTTGTCAGTCCTGTTTCGGCATTAGCCAGAAACTTCTGCTGGTGTGGTTCTGCCACCAATTCACCATAGCCACACTAGGAATGTAGCAAAGCTAATCATTACAAGTTAGTAAGAGGAGGTTGGATTTGGAGCAGCCGACTGATGGCATCATGTCCAGGGAACCCAGTAGCTATTTAATACAAAGGGACTGTATATACTATAAATTCCAACTGATTCAACAGACATAGATGGCTTCATGCCAAAGAACTCCGGGAACTGTAGTCCTGGGAGGGAGCTCTAGATTTCCAAAGGAATCCTAGGTATCCTTACAAAAATACAATTACTAGGATTCCCTAGCAGAAGCCAAATGTTACCAATATTTTTAAACTGGTTCCTGTCCTATAAAAGGAGAATGGGCAAAGTAAAATAAAGTGGAGACCTAACAGCAGTTACCTTATGTAACTGCTACAATTATTATGTAAGAACTGTTTATGAGGACAGTTATCCCTGCTGTGAAGGGATGCTGTATCAAGTGGCTGGGTCCCAATCATGTGTCAGAATCATGATGCTGTCCTTCCCAAACCTGTTCTGGGTTCTGTTTCTTTATACCAAGAGCAGAAAGAACCATCTTTCTGACACTTCTTTGTTGTCCATTGGTTCAATTTGCATTACCAGTTTAGAACATGTATACATTATAAACAGGTTTTATAGTCATTCTCTGTTTCCAGGAAAGCTTGGGAGCTGGATTTTTGGTGGGAGTTGGGGAGGAGAGAAGGATCTGTTTTGTAAAAGTGTTCTTATGGCTATACTCAAAGAATTCTGGGAAGTGTAGTTTGTAGAGAGTGTTGAATAATCTATAATTTCTATGTTTTGTAAGATCTAAGTTGGTAGCATAAATATGTTTTTACGTACAGAGTCAGGGTTCAAAGCATCAGAGGCTCAGTACTGTCTTACTTGGCTTAAGATCAAATATTATTGCCCATGAAAGCAGATATTGTGCCCAGGGGAGTTGAGTGAGTGACTACTTCAGAGTTGGACTTGTGCCCATCCTGACTTACGAAAGCTACTTAAGAAAGCATTGGCTGTGGCAAACACTGCCACTTTAAAGGGAAGACAAGTAGTTTCAAGTCTGTCCTCCCAATGCCCATCTGGTTTCTGATCTTCCCTTTTTGTAAAGCTGCATTGAACATTCATGACGCCTCAAAAGAATCAAGAATAGAAATGCATTAATGATTCCTCTCCAGTAGGATTGCCGACTATAAAACTCAGCTGGAAGAACATACTAGATTCTGTTGCCTTTCTACAGATTTTTTTTTAATGAGGTCAAATAGAATTCAAATACTTGGACTCTGATGGCCCATGTCAGACCTATACTGAATTTTGGCACAAGGATGATAAAGAAGGAGGAACCATTGAGACACAAGTGACGCAGAGTGGCCCCAACCACGGGGTATGCAAGGCAAGAGAGGAGCAGAGGTGGCTTGCCATTGCCTTCTTCTGCACAGCAACCCCAGTCTTCCTTGTTAGTCTTCCATCCAAGTATTGACTGTGGCTAACCCTGCATAGCTCTCAAATTCCAATGAACTCAAGCTAAGCTTTATCATTAGATGATAGAGGCTAGCCTATAAAACACTAGTTAAAGGAATGTAATATGTTTCTGTCCATTTTTATAGAAAGCACTAAGTAAACCCACCCTTCAAAACCAAATGCCACTTACGTTGACTGGGTCTGTTGAGGCATCCTTCCCCCAGAGGCCCTGAAGCAGAAGCAATGTTGTCATAGCAACAACCATACATAGAATTTCGGCACTCCATGGTCAGACTCTGCTGGGACAGAACTCGGCTTGCCTTAGACAAAACCAGATAGGATTGAGGCGACACCATTCAATTCAGTGTGTCAAAGGTCGCAGACAGTAGAGCCAATTATAGAAACTATTCAGTTTGATTTTTTAAAAATATACAATACCAGGAGGAGGAGGTATACTGACTGACAGAGATGAAGATAATATCTTCAAACCACATAAGCACAATTCTGAAAGACAATGAAAACACCCAAGAAGATTTCTCTCTGACCTGGAGGAATTACCAAGCAGGGAAGATGAGCACGCATGGGTTGTATTGTAAACTACACCACTGAAGTTGCCAGGGAGGAGAAAAACAGATGCCACTTCTCTTACCTACGATAGGATCTAAATGGAGATCACTCACTGACATGGAAAACAGACCATTACTCCAGATGGCAGGTCTGCAGGGTATGAGAAGTCAGCTGCTGGGCAATGCTCCCACCAGCTCTGCTCTCTGTCACTATGTTTGGGCACTGAGCCCATCCACTATGCTAGTTCTGAGTGTCCTAGCAGATAATTCAGTGTTGCAAATACAGTCCTTCATTGTGCCTCCTCCTATACCTAGCAAAACAGTTGGGCTGAGAGTCAAACAAGACTGCCAGAGACAGATTCATGGCCAGAAGTGTCAATAGCAGAGGATGAAAAGGTTAAGCAAGGGGGCCATGACCACCCATCAAACACACACAGCACTGGGCCTCATGTCCAGAAGGCAAACGCTATTTTTGAATGAGTTCTGAATGGACAATTTGATGCTAGAAGTCAGTGGTGATTATGAAGGCAAGGCTGTTGTTACTGATTTGAAAATATGTTTGGTTCATCTAGTCTTTTTCTCTGTTTGACTCATGGATTACACACTAACCTGATGCCTTCCGTCAACTCCAGAGAAACATTTACCAAGCTATTTTCTCAAATACAAAACTGATCCTGAGCATGAAGAGCTCTTGAGGAATAAGGGACTGTGTGCTGGACACATGGTTTCCGTGTAATCAGATCCCTTCTAGTTCTGTATGAACTGCCTGCACAATGGGTTGCATTCCACAGAAGAGTCTCACGCGCACAACAGTCTTTGTGCAAGTGGAAGTGTTAAAATTATTTGCTGCTGCTTGCACTAAGTGAAAGTGATTGTGAGCTTTTCTGAACACTTGATTCATTCCTGATTTTCTTAGTTATTAATCTCCAAGTGCTGGAATCAAGTTGGGAACCGTTCTTTTGCACGTGTGCCCTCCCTCAACATTTTTACGTATGTGGAGTCAGTTTAATTTGTTCTGCATGTGCTTTAAATAATCATGATTTTCAAGTGAGAATGCTGTCATTGGTGGCATCTCAGCACACACACCCTTTTGTGCATGCTTCTACTGATAAATCGATATGGGGCTGAATTTCAAAAAAGACTGAAAATGAACACATGGGAAGCCAAAAAGGGGATCAGCTCCACCACTCATCCCCAAGTTTCCCTTGTTCAAACCAGAGAGCCCTGCCCAGACCAGGAGGCAGAGGCCAGCATTGTTAGAACAGAACCCAGAGCAGCAGCATCTATGTGTTTTTCAAACTGTGCTGCTTTTTCTGGCAGGCATCAATAGCGACCACCCCTCTCCCCTGGACCATTAGGGCTTTTGCCATTTTTTAAAAAAAACATCAATTTCATATAAATAGATTGATCTACCATTATAATAAAAGGTGCAGCACTTTCTCTGAATTCCCAGATTTAATTTTTTAAAAAGTCTATTAACTCATTCCCTTGTGGAGATATAAGGGGGAAAGTATATTTCCTCAATGGAAGGGGCTAGAGCTGTATGTTGCTGCATCCATACCACTACTACTTGCACACACGAAACTGCGCTAAGTATATCTTCCTTTCCATTCACAAATTGCTAGATCCCACCCACTGGATTGTTAACACTTGAAGCTTTCAGTTTATCAGAGCAATCCTATGCAAAATTACTCTAGTCTAAGCCCATTGCAATCAAAGGGCTTAGACCACAATAACTCTGCATATGATTGCAATGTAATTCTTGTATCATAAGTTCAATTCTCCCATTTGCAACATGGGGTTTGTACAATGATAAGTACAAGTATTATATAAGTACTAAGTATTAGCATTCCTGCCCATCTTCATGAAGCACAACAATTTTGGTGTGGTGTCTCACTCAAATCCACCATTTGCCAGGAAAATACAGCTCTAGATGCAGGGGAAAAAATTGCCACAGGCTTAGCTAGGTACCCAAGGCCTGATCCAAAGCCTTTGATCTAACACACTGTTCGTGATATACAGATATTTAGTAATTAAGTTATTTCACTTCTAACATCTGCCCCTCACTCCTCCACTTGAAGCCAGCTGGGTGACCTTGAGTCAGTCACAGCTTCCCAGAGCATTCTTAGCCCTCTCAGCCCCACCCACCTCACAGGGTGTTTTGTCATGGGGATAATAATAACATACTTTGTAAACCGCTCTGAGTGGGTGTTGTCATATTATTACTATAAAATTCCCCATACTTACACTTGGTGAGGGAGCAGGAGGTTCATTTCTGTTCATATAAACATCACTGTAATACCGTGGACACCCTTCTTTATTTGGCCCTAGAGCAGGTGATACTCCATCAGGGCAGCACCCGTACCTATTGCCGGGGGGTGGGGGTGGGGAGCAATGGAAACAAGGTCAAGCATAATGTGTTCAAACTAGCTCAGTGAATCAGCTTTGTGGCTAAACAAGCAATTCGTTTAGTTAGATTTGTATGCAGCCTCTCCAGACCCGCCTGAAGCAGTTCACAACTAAAGCAATAAATAAACCAATTAAGAAAAAAAGTCAGTAAAACAAGTATAAAAACAGATGAATAAGAACCTGCCAGCAAAAACATGCCAAGCCAATTTAAAAAGCCAGGGCACAAAAGCACATAAAACAAACACGAGCAGTCTAAAACAATATTAAAAATCCTCAGGCTAAGAGCAGATCATAAAAGAACTAAACAAAGAAACCCCTTTGTGAAAAGTCAAGGTAAAGAGAAATGTCTTGGCCTGGTCTCTAAAGGAAAGTAAGGTAAGTATCAGGCCACTCTCAAGGGGGAAGGCATCCCAAATTTAACCAGTCTGTCCTACCTGCTATGATGGCAAATGTCAGGCGGGCAGCCTTGCCTAAGGGGGCCAGCTGCTGGAGTGTGGCCATCTGAGCAGCATCCATGAGGACTCTGGCTGCAGTCATGAACCTCAGCCAAGGGCGCAACATCTGAATGGGAGTTGAAGTGACGGGACACTGAAGAATAAGACTCCCATCGAAGAGGCAAGAAGTTGGAGCCATGATGACCTTCACTGGGCTGGAAGTGGTGGTGAGTAGAGCTATCTTGGATTACTCTTTCATTTCTAGAAACTGAAAAGATAACTTCATGGCATGTAGACTTCGGCCTGCAGTTACTAACTCAGGGCTATGGTTAATTCTGTGGTCAAATGATAGCTGCTCTCCTGTTGCAGTAGGAAACCTTCTCCGGAAGGAATGCAACAGGGCTACTTTTTGATATAATGTAGTGATTTCTGTAAACACCCTATGATATCAAAATGTAGTTTTAATTGCTGTTCCCTGTTTTTATCACTGCTCCCTTCTTTCTGTCCACTGATCAGCCAAGTAAAGCTTCTGTGAGCTTGCAAATATGCTATGGTTTTGTGGCATTTAACCTCTGGGTAACTGCCCTCTGCTTTTAAGTTGTTACTAGGGATGTCAGCTCCCCCGGTTCCACACACCTGGCCAGTGGGGTAGGGGGGAGGAAGGGGGAGGCAAGCTGGGAGGCACTGGAGCACATGGTGAAATAGTGTGTATGTGCTCTGGAGACCCCAATGACACATTTCTGGTTGAAAACAGGAAACTAAGGGGTCTTAGCAGGGCCAAATTGGCCCCAAACATAGTTGTTTGGGGTTGATTTGGGCTCCACTGAGATCCTGTAGCTAAAGGTTTTCAATCGGAAGTGACATCATCAGGGCTTCCAGAGCATGCATGTGAGGAAGCTGGATCAGGACCTTGTGCTTGCCTACTGACCTCCTGTCCTCTACTTTTCAGGTAAGGGGGACTGGCAACCCTGGTTGTTACAGCTGATATGCAGTTTCCCCTCTTCTTGACTACCTAAGAACAACTAATTTCTTAGAGACAGGTTCACAGAGGTATGCATGAGTATTCTCATAATATAACAATCAATGGGTGAAACATGATGCACAGCACAAGCTCTTTAAACAGCCACCCCTACTACAAATGGAGATACACATTCACCAAATGAAGACACAAATTCTCTTCTTCAATAGGCAACAATTCCATAGCTAAAGCACAATGAGCTATACTGGATATGAATACTTTGCAGCCACTTATCCTCCCCCTACTATATTGTGCACTCACCCTGAGGAGGAAATGGATGGCAGAGATATGGGGCTGAAGAAATGAAAGACCAAAGATAAAATATGACCTGGATAAAATGCCACATATGGGTTAGGGATGGAAAGATTGAGCTCAGATGTTGTCAGGAAGGGAGTGGCAAGCAAGGAGCTCTGGAAGCTAGAGGAATGTGGATCAGGGAACAAAATAAAAGTTTTCTGGTTTGTACAAACCTAAGAGGAATTCTGAACCTTTATGAGCTGTATAGGAGGGAAAATGCTGGTAGGTGCAGATTTTCCCATCACCTCACCCATACCATGCCAGTTTTTCATACAGAGGTCCTCTCAGAATCTGAATATGGAAACCTTAAGGAGGCAGCAAACTCCCAGAAACCAGGAGAGAGAAAGCTCAGTTCAAAATTGATTTGAATTTACCACTCAAGTTTATCACAGTGAATCCTAAGCTGGATCATTCGGGACAAGCTCCAACTGAAAAGCACTGAAGAGTGACATGTTTTATGACTGTGGGCTACCAGGCTTCACCTAACCTTCATGTTGACAACATAATGACTGACAACATTAGTATGTCATAAAAACGAGGAGACACTGGTTTGGCCAGGGCTTACTTTATTTCACCTCTTTCTCTCCAATAACGTCCCTAATTGGGCAACTTGTATTGACTTATATAACTGGAGGCAGAAAGCAAAATACAATCATTCCAAACCTGTGGCATCATGGTCAGGATTGTAGCGAGTCATTAAGGTCAGGCGGTTGATATCATAGCCTGTGGTGTCCTGCATGCTGGGAACCTCTGCAATTATATTAATACTCTTAGATTAAAATAGTGAACTGGACGAACAACCAGATATGGGTAGGGGGGCTGCTCCTCACTAAGCAGAAAGTTTCTGGTATTTCAGAAAGGTATGAACTGCAATAAACACTACTTTCAGGGCACAAATGGTGAAAGTCCCAGAGGATTCTGAGCAGTAACTTGCTTTCACTTACGTTGTGGTTGGTGGCAAGGCTGGGGGTTGCAGCTTCCAAATGTTTCCGGTATCTGTGGCTGGATGGCTTTGCATATCTCTTGGTTGTAGGATTTGAAATCTCTATCGGCACAAGTGACTTGGCGGGTTCGGATGCCAGAGTCACAGCTCTTCGAACACTTGAACACACAGTACAAGCAAAGTTAATAGGGGGCTGTAATTCTACCGTCCTGAAAAAGTATCACCTTCTGATAATAGGTGCTAAAACGGGATTTCTCAAGGTTGGGCAAAAGTCAACAGTGAGTTGTAGGAGACTTGTTGGTAAGATTATCAAGCTGCCAGCTGGCAGCAATTGTTTGGAGATTATATGGCACAAAATGATCAAAAGTATAATAGCTTCCATGCCAATTGATAGGTAGACACCAGACAAACAAAATTCTGAAACCGATTCTCCATAGGAACAGTTCCAAGTATATATCCTTTGTGCTTTCATTCCCGGAGAAACTGATAGCATTAGCAGAGTACATCACTACTACTTTCCCAGAAAGGATATGGATTTAAAAGTTTATGCTGTCTCCCACAGTTTTGCTCACATCAGAATGGCTTTTTCCATGGCTACAGTCTCTATTGTTCCAGAGGTTTCTGATCATATGATACATCATCATAATAAGCTCACACAGATGCATCCCCAAATGTAACAGATATGCACAGAGCAGGGAAACAGCTTGGTCAAGTGGGACAACTTCTACATTCGAAACATAATATGTCAAACTTAGATTTTGCAAAGAAGTTTTGGAATTACTCCGTAGCTAGCATTAGCTGGCTGCCCATCTTGGGATTTGCCACACATTATTCTACAGAACTGTGATCAGACCCCCAGATGTATAATTGAACATCAAAAGCCATGGAGGAGGGGAAGGATCGCATGCAATATGTGGTTTAACCTCATGATTTCTCTCTACCACAGAAACACTGTAGCATAAAAACGATGTTTGTGCGGATAGGCTTACTAAAAATCACAGAGAGGAAAATAAGGAGAGGAGGAGGAACATTAGACAAGAAAATAAATCTAGAAAAATAGTGTTATACTTACCAGTCCCCAGTTGCCAATATGCCAACCAACTTCATGGATGCAATTATCCTCAATGCAGTTTTGGGTCTGAGGAGGTTTTGGCTGCGTTAGGCAGGCAACATCTTGAGTCTGGGAGCCCAACCCTGTTCTACAAGCTACAGTCCGGGTCTGAATACCTTCCCCACAGCTAACTGAGCACTGTAAGAAAGAAAGATGTACACTTTGCTTTCCCTTGCATGTCATTTGCATGAACACACTCCAACACCTGAAGACCTATTTTAATTTCAAGCTTCTCCACAGCCTGTTGTGTATGTAGTACAGGAAGCATATGCCATAATGTGCTGTGATACTTTGAGATATGAAAATTCAGCCACAAATTCTTGCACAAATGTCTGCAAAGGATAACAGCCACAATGTTTTATTGGTTGACACTTGTGGCACTTTAAGAACGAATAAGAATTATAGTGGGAAGTGTTGGAAATGTCAATGTAAAGATGCAATGTTCTATCATACATGGCGGTTATGTGAGAAGGTGAGAAGATATTAGATAAAAATTCATGAAAAGATGCAACAGATATTGAAGTTTTACTTTGTGCTGAATCCTAAAAGTATGTTATTAAATATCTTACCTAGTAATATTACAAAAGTACACAGAGAACTTTTTAAATAAATGGCGTCGAGATAGTATACGCAACAAAATGGAAAGCAGACTCTTGTCCAGATGTGACTGAGTGGATGAACAAATTGTGTGAATATGTATCTAGGGCTAAATTAACTTCCTATATGCATAACAGACCAATCTTAGAATAGCAGGAAAAATGGAAAGACTTTTTTGACAATGTATCAGGCAACTAAGAAAAACTAAAAACAGTTACTATGGAAGCAGACTAGATTTTAAAATGTTGAACATAAAATGGTGAATTCAACGTTGACTATAAAATGTTGAGTATAAGAAAGTAAGGAGATGGAGAGGAGTAATATTCTGTAGAGCAAATGTGCTGTTATATGTTCTGTTTAAGTTTTCTTTTGTCTATTGTTACTGTCTATTTCTTATCAAATACTCTTTTATCTAATAAAAAAGAAACTCGTGGCACTTTGGAGATATCTGTTTATACACAAAAATGGTAAAAAGTCACTTTAGCTCACTGAACAATCCAAACAATATCCATGTAATACCCTTTATTAAGACTCACTGAAACCCAAACAGTGCCCATGCTTTTGAGTTTTCCAGAACTCTTAATCAGGCTAGGTATAAGGCATGCATTCTTTGCTTGTTTGCATCAACTAAAATTGATCTTCAGTATTGTTATGACTACTATGCTTTTCCATTGCTAGTCTCAGCCTTTTAAGGAATCCATGTGTTTCATTTGTCATCAGAGAAACATTTGATCAACTAGCGGTTATTACTGTTTCAGTTGGATGGCTTCTATTTTTAGCTTCATGTACTCAGCATACCACACGTAATACCTTTACCTACTCAGCATACCAAAGTGCAAACTGATATCAAGCCACACCTTGTCTTCACTGAAGTAAGCAAAGCATTCTACACAAGATTCTGACAAAGAGGCCTGAGAGATCTTTCCCCATCTTTAAAAAAAAAACATCCAGTTTGATTAAGAGTTCTGAAGAACTAAAAACTTTGCATATTGTGTTATCTTGGTTAGTCTTAATAAAAGGTATTACGTGGCTTCAGTATGAATCTTTTATTTATGACATATTGGTGGCAGAGCCATGTATGACATTTTTGTGATATTTGTTTGAATGATTTATTTGTAATATATTATTTCAGCAAGCCATTGAGAACTGACAGGTCTAAGAATGCTGCCAATGGAGGAGGAGGAGAAAGAAAAAAAGGTTTGAGAGAGAGAGAGAGAGAGAGAGCGCTGTTGCCTAGCAACAGGTCAGGAGGAATCTTGGCTGGATCCATCTGGGAGACAGGGTGAAAGGACAAGGGCTATGGGGATATAGTTTGCTGGGAGATCTGAAATGGGATCTGCCAAACATTTTTAAAGACAGATTGCCACTAACCAAGGACCCAACTTGGATTTTGAAAAGAGATTTTAACCATCCATGCTTACATGGATTTGCCAACTAAAACTGATCCACACCCTTGTCCAAGCTGATAGAAAAAAGGTGGGAAAGGCAAACATATTTTCTTTAGCTATTCCCTGCCCCCACAAGGCTAACGACCTGGGGGAGGGCTGTTAGAATTTGTAAAACTATGCATGGGGACAAAGAATTAAAACTCTTCTACACCTATGCTACGATCCTGTTCCAAATCAGGGCCCTGCATGGCTACTTTTTGCCTTTCTAGAACCACTTAGCAGATCTGATTATGGACCTCCCAGAACCTAGGCTAGTTAGCTGCTTTCCCATAGGCTGTCTCCTCTCACCCCTTCCTTGAGAAGAATCCTCTATCCTAGTTGGGCTACATGTGGTCTTCAGAAACACTCCAAAGATCTGACCAAGTATCTCCCAACATCTCATATGGTGAAATCATAAGAGGGTTCCTTGAAACAGTTGAGTGTCTGCTGAGTTGTCAGTCTGAGCTGATGTGGTTGAAGAAAACATGTCCTGCAAGGATAGTCTGTTTCATCCAAGAAGTCATCAGCATTCTGGTGCTCTTTCCCCATGCCCCAGTGAAACCAACATTGCTGAGAAGAAAGGCTCAAATTACTGAGGGAGAAAGTGAACATCAGATCAGCAGTCACTTGCTGGGGACAACAATTTTCTTCATGGAATTGTGTGCTCTCTCATCTAATGACCAGAGTCCTTTTTTTTTTCCTTCACATTTTGACTTTAGGATGTGATAACTACACCAACTATGGTTGCCAACCTCCAAGCGAGGGCTGGAGTTCTCGAATTATTACTGATCTCTAGATAAGAGATCAGATCCTCAGGAGAAAATGGCAACTTTAGAGGGTGGACTCTATGGAATCAAATCCCTGCTGAGCTTGCTTCCCTCCCATAACTCCACCCTCCCCAAGGTTTACCTACAAATGTCCAGGAATTTACCAGCCTGGAGCTGGCAACTCTAACGCCAACTTGCATACTGTTTTCTTGCCTCCTCCCTTCGATATAAATCAGTTAAAATTCCTTTCCCATATTAAAATAGTTGCTTTGAAATCACAATTCCGGTTTGCACTTGCCTGAGGTAACTATGAGTGACACAAAGATCTTATATACTAATAGCCAAGTGGTCCTGATCTGTGAATACTTAAATGTGGAGATTGGAGCCACAAACATACAAGTCAGATTTTCCTACACACCTCAAAAATGCCCCAGGATTGCAGAAAAATCTGAAATCTAAAAAAAAAAATCAGAAGGTAAAACCTCCAAACTGATAAAGGAGCACCTGTAGATTTGGAGTTACTGTACAGAATGAAAAACTGAAAAGAACCCACAAGACATAAAAGGAAGGAAAGTGGGAGGGGGCTTGCAAGATGGAGATGTTCCACTGGGCCTATGGTTGAGGCCTGACCATGTCCTCTCTGGTGATTAGTGCCCCCATTGTGCAGCCCTGAGTTTGACCGACTCCACAATCTGCTGTCTGCTTTTTATGGTTTAATCACAGCCTCTGGTATATATACTGGTGCCTTGTTTATGTAGCCTTTGACTGGTTTTTATTTAATATGTAATTTTAAATGTTTAAAATTGTAAATGTAATTTTAAATTTTAAATGTTTGTATTTATCTGCCTGTTGTGAGCTGCCCTGAGCCTGCGTGAGGGGAGGGCGAGATATAAATCTATTAATAAACATAAACATCAGAATTTAAACCTGGATAGTGAAAGTGACGGACAGTGACAGATGGATGAAAGGCAAAGGCAGGGCCAGTGTCAGGATGATGCATAGTGGAACAGTTGCCAACCAATGAGAGCTGCTAAAGGGCCCATTCGCCTCCCTGTCCCTCCACTCTCCCCAGCTTTCCCCTGGCTCTTGCATGCTGGGAAGGAAACACATGACATGTATATGTTGCTCCTGTCCCGCACCTCAACCTTAGATCATGCCAGCAGTCTGCCGGCCAGCCTTCTAATCATTAAAGCCTTCTCCTCCAACATATAAGGTAGGAGCTTTTCCGGCTTTTGTGTTCCATGATGGAGGTTGGCTGGAAATGGAAGGGATGTGGGTAGTAGCAGCAGCCTCTATCACAGGCTCCAATTCTTTTTCTTATAGCAGAGGCTTCTGGGGATGGGAATATCTGTTCAGCTGGCTCTGAGGTGCTGGAAGCTTCCCCAGCCACCCTTTCCTTATTACCTTGTGTGCAGCAGCCAGCAACCTTTCCCATGCATGCCAGGAAGGTGGCAGCTGGGAAAGAAGGATATGTGAGTGTGCGCACATGCATGTGCACTTTTTGTGTTCCATCTATCCATTCCATTCTCCTATGTAATCTCTGTCAGATCACAGCTTCACTTTTCTGGTGATACACGAGGGGGGTGATGGTTCCCTTTTGGTGCACTACAACCCAGGAAAGTGGGGGAGGGCACAGAGTTTGGCAATGATGTCATAAATGTCATGCCGCTCCCTTTGATTTCAGTCAGCCAGCTGATAGCCCACCACGCAGCATCTGGGTCTGTCTTCTCCTGGAAGGATCCCCCACCAAAGCACAGAGTGGTTGCCCTGATTTGCCTTACCCAAGGGTCCCTGCCTGGACTAGCCACACCCATCTCCTTTACTGGAGCCACGTGGGGGAGGATAAGTAGGGGGGCCCATACAGGCTGATTTGTCCTGAGCTCTGCACAACCCCAGGAATGGCCCTTTGGTCTACACATATGGAACAGAGTGACAAGGGACTCACAGTGTGAAGTTAGGTTTTCTTCTCCAATAGCCACTGAGACAGCTGGGACTATGTCAGCACATGTACAGGATATTGTATCTGTCATAAACTCACCTCAGACCAAGGCCCTGTGGTCCATGTCGCACACTGTCTCATGTTGCAAGGCTGTGCACTGCGTGGGCTCTCTGTTAAGGATGCACACTCAGCATCATCCACTACATCCTGAGAACCATGTCCATCATAGGAAACACAGTAAACAGAACGGATTTGTGTGCCTCCTCCACAGGTTGCGGAGCAAATTCCCCAATCCCCAGTCTTCCATCTGTAAATACAGAAACAAGATCTCTCAAGGAACTTATAAACCAATACTAACTAAGATCAAAGGTAATAAAGCAAGTTCTCCACCTCATGCTTAGAGCACTGTCAGCCACATTTCAGCATTTTTTGCTATTTATTAATTAAAACAGTAGAGTCAGCTGTCTGCCCCCAAATCCTATCCAGATGGTAAGTGCCATAGAACCAGATATGTGAAATAGCTTATTAAAAGTGATTAAAATGACTGAAATCAAAGAATTACATGGGTGACAATGACCATTCTCTGGAGGATTTTTAAATGATGCAATTGCCAATTAACAATGACATTAGAAAAAATAGGAGAAAATAGTTTAAAAGGACAGTTTTAGATTGAATTAAAAGAGGCTGCATCAATAGTGGAAACTTTTAAGCAATGAGGAAAGACTTCCCCAGGAAAAGTGTTTGTTTTATGACATTGAACAGCCCTTGATACAGCCAGGTGCATATGCTGATAAAAAGCATATGTATACTCCGTGCTAACAACTGTCAAGATTGCCTAAGTTCTGTGCCATGAGAAGCTTAAGCCTATGACTGACATGTATAATTATTCAAATAAGCACATTGTATAAACTGCCATTTCATATCATTTACTTTGATGTTCCTGATAATCATGGGAAGGGGCCAAGAATGGTGAAGGGAACTGAGGCTCTACCCTTGATCATTATGCATTTTATTCAAAAATGTCTCTGACCTCTGAAATTTCACTAAGAATTATTCATGCAGTTGAAAGTTACAGTCACAATCCTTACTAGAAACTTCCTTTCCTAAGAAGTTAATGTTGAAATTCTCAGAACGTTCAGACTGTCTACCCAAAACTAATTTCTGTTCATGTGGGAAGCAATCATAACTTGGCCCTGGAAATAATCTTATATTTGCTTTCAGGTATCAAGACTTTCAATGAAGCCTCATTCCTCTGCTAACCGGTCATATCTCAATGGCTGCAATTTTAGGAGATATGTACATTATAGTTTAGGGGGTTTGATGCATACAGCACAAACGTGCAGGATGCTTTAACACAACCTGGTTCCCTCCTCAGTCATACGGCTAAAAGGGCCAAGGCTGGATTGCTCTTTGCCCACTCGTGCAGCTGAGATCCTGGAAGAACAGTAACAGGTTGTTTCTCCTAATGATATGGATTAAAAAGGCAGATGTTGTTTCATGAGGATGCAAGAGAGCAATGCTAACATGATCACTATCCCATGCAATAAGGAGGAGGAAGAGCAGGGTACAAATGTAACAAATAAAATTAACCTGATAAACGGTTTTACAGACAGAGTTTCCAGCTGACCGTTACTTTCTAGTGCATGAAATAGCTATTGTTAATTATATTGCAATGGCATGCAGTATCAGTTGTGAGCAGTAAATATGTGGAAAATTCTTTTTTCTAATGTTCAGCCAAACTAGACGAGATGCTGGGAGAAGTGCAATCCATCACATTATGTCTTTTTTTAAAAAATAATCTAATTGCAGTTTCCAACACATACTGCACAAACCAACTCAACCACTTTGGCCTGGAAGAAGAATCAATGGGCTACTGTATGAAAGTGCCCTTCAGGGTAGGGGGCAGTTTCCGAAAGGAAGTTTGTTGCTATCAATAACTGGATTGGCAGAAGCCCAAGCTAGTCAGTTCCTTGTCCAGGACACACATGGGAGAACCATCCTCCCCACCCCACCTCTGCAAACTAGCTACAGGGGCTGAAAAATTATTTCTGCTCCAGATTCCAAGAAGAATTTTGCCCAGTGCTTCCAGGTTTCACCTTGTGGCAAATGTCTCTATTGCCATTATAAGTGCAATGAAATAAGCATCCAACAACTTGTCTGGTCCATGTTAACATTTAGTTTTTCTTGGCACTGAATTTTAATGTCACCCAGAGAGAAATAAATCTCTGCCAACAACTGAAAAAAATGTCATAGTAAGAAACACTCAGATCAACAGCAGAAGTGCTTGCACTAATCAAGCATGTGGGCATTTTTATAAAGTTATAGGTCTATATTATAAAAGAATGGTTCAGGATGGTGCTTTAACAAAGGAAACAGGACTGTGGGCTATACTACTGTATACAGAATGTATTTTCTCTTTGCTGTATGTATGATGCTGCTCTTACTGCTTTGATTTCTACTTATGTTAATACATAAGTAGAATATTTGCATTTATATAATATGCATAAGTGGAAAATATGCATTCTCTTCATTGTTAAACATATAATGTCTAATACTTATGCTTTGTTTCAGATTTCTGTAAACCTAGTACTATTTACATGTCTTATTAGATCTCTCATCGCATTGACTTACCCTGTGTAATCTGCCTTGAGTATCAGTGAGAAAGACATATAAATAATGAACATAAAATAAACTGAAAATTCATATTTGGAGACAATATTTGGAGGAGATGGGATATATATCTAACAGTTGAACAAACTCCCATTATGTAGATCAATAAGTGCATAGGAAATTATTCGTTAAATTTGCACTGCACCTTATTTTTTCCCCTTAAACTCATCAAACCATAAGCTTACTTCTAATATTTGAGGTTGGATGAGAGGGATGTGTTGGAGAGCTGAGACAATTGTGGGGGCAAAATCAGCAAATTCCACAACCTTCTTTTAACTACTCCTTTCCTTTCAATTGTTCCCTCCTCAAGCTTTACAGCTGAGTGACAGACTCGTGTTCTGGTAAGTAAGTTTGCCACTGTCATGTCTTCTTAGGCTCTCAAATGCTTTAAAAAAAGATCTGGATCAAAGACAACCTGATGCTGCATAGAATATAAAGGAACCTCAGTTTCAAACACTTCAAGATTTTCAGGATAAACTTTTAAAATTACATACACTTAACAGAATGTGACAAAAAGATAACTGGTATCTGTAAAGCCCACTTTAGGTGCTGATCCTAACCCCAGTTCATACTCTACATAGCAGGTTGGGTGAAATGCCGGATAAACATGGGATGGTAAAGTCTATAAAGAATATAGTAGCATCCAAACACGGAAACTCATTAGTCAGGTGAGCCAAATCAAGAGGGCAGGTAGCTCTGATAAGAGCAATACTTGAATGTGAACGATTCGTGCAAGGGGTCTATTGGAAAGTCCTTCTTTGTACTTTCTTCAGATGACAGCAACTGTAATATCCAGTCACTTATACTCCTGTGTTAGTAATTTGCTAATTTTGGAAGAACTAATATTTATAATACTGAAGATGCATAATTTTAAGATTAAAAACATTATTCTGACCAGAGTTTTTTAAAAGAAAGACCAACTTCAGCAGTTTCTATCTAGATTTATCTTGCAGTTTTCTGTGCTTGTAAACTAAAGTTGCTAGTACAGTAGCCACCACACCACGGTGAAATGGGAACAAGCCCATACTTCCGGAATGAAAGTAGAAAATACCTGAATATTTTATCCTCTTTCCTTCCTTCAAATGGAAGGCAAAATCATCAGTAATAAGCACTGCTGCCTAAGCAAAGTTCACTTTTCCCAGCAACTACCATCCCAGCATCATTTAGGGAGAGAGACCAAAGGTCCAAGTAGAGACCATCACCAAGAATGAAAGCCACCAGACAACTTAATGTTCTTGACTTATGGTTTTCAAACTGCATTCCTAGGATCTGCAGGGTTTCACAGCAGATTACCAGGAAATTATGAATCACTTTTCTCAAAGACAGTTTGTCCATTATCATCAATTTACCCCTGAAACTTGCCACCAGAGAGTGCACCTGGGCGACATGCTGAGTTTTGTAAAAGATAACACAGCTGAGGCCACACAGGTCTGACCTGTATGCCATTAGAACACACCCCAGAGTCCTCCGCAATATCCATGGGTGCTTCAGTGGACGAACTGATACAAAAAGGGTAGGAAGTTTGAAAACCATTGTTGAATGTAGGGAGCAGAGAAAGAATAGCCTAAATACTTTCTCCTGGTTACCTCTTCACTTGCAAGCTTCGTACTGTGCTGCGGCTCCATGCTCCCGGCAGATACTGATAAGATATCCTTTATATATAGAACAAACATTGTAAGGCTTTTAATGAATGTATAGACATTTGGGGTTGCCTGTCACACTATATCTTAAGAGACCTCCTGCATCTTGATAAGGAATTTTTTATGACCTCTAGTCTAAAAACTTATGTATGAGCAAATATTGGAGCTGATCTTTCACACAGAAGGCAAAAGCTTTTGCTTTTAAGCAGATTCCTTCTGACACAGTTTAAAACTCAGAACACTGTAGGTCAGGAAGACCTCTTGTTTTGACTTTGTACTCAAGAATTTACCTTGAATACGCACCCTCTCAGGAAGACACCCAAAATTCCTGTGTGGCACCACATGTGGTGTAGCATGTTTATATTACAGAGAGATTTTTCTGTCTTGTCAATCTGGCCTGTTTTGGTGCCATGTCTTCTGAAGAATTTGATTCTGAAGAATTGTTTGTATTAGCTTTGTATAACAATTTTATCTCTTTCTGTAAACGATTAGCTTTGGAAAGTATATAAGATCTTCTGCTATGGCTGATCTTTATGCATATGTCCTAATGAGGTCATTTGCGTCTGAGCTTTATTATTAATAAAACTCATATTTCTTCACTGATCACAGTTTTGAGTCTAGATTAATGGAGGGTAATGGGTCTCATGGAAAATAAAATTAAAGCAGAGTACTTTTTAAAGAAATTTCCGTAACACGTCTGAATTTCACTAGGCACTCCATTATGAGATGCCGCTATGGCAATCTATCCATCAAGACCACTCGACTGGTACAGTCGAGGCTGGCACTGGATCTTGACAGTGTGCATAAGAAAAAACGCTCCACGGCTTAGCTCTCTCTGAAGGAGTTTGTATGCAATAGACATCATACAGAAGGAAGACTTCCAAATCTGTACCTATTATAAGCATAAATCTAATTATTTTATTCTTAGAAACACTCTCATGCCAGACATAGGAAACAATTCAAAGCATTAAATAGGAATGCCCTCCTGGATGGTATGGAAATATGACCTGTACACAGGCACTTGTCAGTCACCACCACGGCAGTCCTCTAGTACACACCCTCCACCTTAGTCAGGCAGAGTTGTGTGGGCCTGCAAACCAAAGGTCCCTGCCTAGAATGCTGAGAGATGCTAAGACCACAGCCATCTGGCTTGCTAGCAACAAAGTTTTACTTTTGTTCTTGAGTGCATTTCGCCTCACACATATTTCTTACGAGAGCATTAAGGACTGAAAAAAGACACTGATGAGTAAGGCCAGACTTGCCTGGGTCTTATGTACTGAGGGAGTTCAGAAATCAACTTAAAGAAGTCAAATTAAACCTCACCGTTTTGTCTGGGGGCATGACTGAAGGCCACAGGTCCGATTATTTTCCGGCTGTGGTTTCTCTCTACACATGTAGTCAGGGTATGCTTCGTTGTCAAAGGTGCAAAAAACGAGACGTGACTGATAACCTATGGGGCAAAATCACTCACCTATAGCAACCATTATACAATTTAACAAGGTAGAAGCTCTCATAGCATCTCAAAACATGTATGTATCATTTACTCCTTACAGATACCACCCCACTGGTATAGTGTTCTTGGTTGTTGTTGTTTTCCCAGCTTGTGGATATAGGGCTGGATCATTTGAGTTAATCTGTAGGGAGAAGGACCAAAGGATTGTCTCTGAAGATCTTTAGGTCCTTTGTGGGTCCATTAGTCTGTGATAAGCCAATGAGCATCTGGTTTAGACACATGGAGCAATGTAGAAAATTAATTCACTTAGAGAGGAATTGATTTCTAAGTATGCTGGAGCAAAAGACTGCCCAAGGAACTAAGCATTATGAAGTCACATTAGGTGATTATAACCAGAAACTGGCAAACAGTAGAGGAAGTAAAAAACATGATTTTTGGGTAATGCAAAAATAGGCCTCTAAGGTAATGCCTGGTCTGTGTGTCAGCTTTGCAGGCCAACACATGACCCACACGGTCACTGGATACCAGACAGTCCTGCAGCCTTTCATACGGTGCAGTTGCACAGATCTTTTGTGATCTGGACAGTGTTTTGAAGCAGTTGATTTCTTGTCCAGGGCTTATCCTGGAATACCACACCCCAACAGAGGCATCCTCGGTTACCAAACGACCCAGCCACTAGAGAAGAACTCACCGAGGAAAAATGTTAAGACTACAATATATACAATCATTCAATGAACAATTATAATTAAAGTGCAAAAGTGCTCAAAGTGACAACTTGTTAATCAATAATTACAATGAATATAATAAATAGTACAATAGAATAAATACACAATCAATCAAGATGCAGACTAGTAAAAATTTGTGCTGAATTACAAAGTCTTTGCAAAGTCCTTCAAATCAACTGGTTGATGAATTCCTACCCCCGTTAGAGGTAAGTTTATAAGAGTGTCCCGTCCAATATAGTAATAACTATTCTCTCTTTATTTTTGTAGGCACTTGCTCCACAGGGAACAGACAAAACTCCAAGTCGGAATCCAACATAAAACCGTGACCTCTCAACCAACTGGGTTTTTGCATTAAGTGTCAGTAAAACATGGACAGTCTTTTAAATAACATTTCCAGCCCTTGATGAAGTGAAAATCCAAACAGGCCTTAATGCACCGGCAAGTTTGTATTGTTGCCTTGTTGGTCGTACCAGGCATTTGGTCACATAAAGGCTATACCTACATTGTATTCCAACTTGGAGTTTGACCAGTTTCCTGTGGAGCAAGTACCTGCAGAAATAAAAAAGAGAATAGTTATTACTATATCAGACGGGACACTCTTATAAACCTACCTTCAGCAGGTGTATGAATTCATCAGCCAGTTGATTTGGAGGACTTTGCAAAGACTTTGTAAAGGCTGATTCAGCATGAATTTTTACTAGTCTGCATCTTGATTGATTGTGTATTTGTACTATTTATTATATTCACTGTAATTATTGATTAACAAGTTGTCACTTGGAGCACTGTTGCACTTCAATTATAATTGTTCATTGAATGATGGTATATATTGTAGTCTTAACATTTTTCCTCAGTGAGTTCTTCTCTAGTGGCCAGGGCTTATCCTGGGCAAGTGAAACATAGGCCGTTTCCTCACTTCCTTAAAATAGCAGCACACTCCTGGAATGCTGGCGACTTCTTTGCGCAAAATGTGCTGAAAAAATGCCCCGCATCCGTTTTTTTTAAAATCGCATGAAGAAGCCACTGGTGTTCCGGGAGCGTGCCACTATTTTAAGGAAGTAAGGAAATGGCCATATTCACACATGGCTGGTTTGGGTAGTATATCCCGCAGATGCTTCTACCTGACTGGTAGACTGTATGTCTCTCCATCCCCTGTGACCACTTACCTCCACCACACTCCACACTGCATTCACTCCAGGAGCCATACCCCCAGCTGTAGCCTGAGTTCTGCCTTTGGAATGGCAGGTAGTATTCATAATGCACGCCTTGGTTTGGCTCCTGGCTGATAAGCTGAAAAGAAAAGGCAAAACAAGTGTAATGAAAACCCACTCTTTTCTTTCTCATTGTGGTAGTTCTTCCAAGCACTGACCTAAACGATGTGAAGAGGCAAATGAGGGATTAAAACCATTCCTTGACTGCATCACTCTAGATTGTCCCTTAAATAGAGATTGTACTTAGATCTTTGTATGCCATTAAAGGTATTTGAATTGAATTAATAGAGATTGTAGTAGTGAACACATCTCTTAAAAACAAAACAACTCTGCTCTGTGCAGAGAAATCCAGATGTGAGGGAGAACAACAACAACAACAACAACAACATTTGATTTATATACCACCGTTCAGGACAACTTAATGCCCACTCAGAGCAGTTTACAAAGTATGCCATTATTATCCCTACAACAAAACACCCTGTGAAGTGGGTGGGGTTGAGAAAGCACCAGAGAACTGTGACTAGCCCAAGGTCACCCAGCTGGCTTCAAGTGGAGGAGTGGGGAATCAAACCTGGCTCTCCAGATTAGAGTCCCGCGCTCTTAACCCCTACACCAGACTGGATCTCAGTTCTATGAAGAGTTCTATGAATTCAATCATGCGATTCCTCAACCTCCACAATCTAAAGCAGCACAGATTAATAGTTTTACCACTTCAACAGCTGTTTGTGTGAACTAGGCCTAAATCTCAATTCCTTGTTTTATTTTTGACAAGAAACAAAACCATACTCCCCTTCCCTCCCTGCCTTCCTTTTACACATCTCCAGTAAGACTCTCCAATCTCTTCCACCTCCTCCAGGAGCCCACTTCATTCCTTTCCTGTCTCAGAGTTTAGCACTCCCCCTTCAGTAAAAAGAGTGAACTACATTCTTGATGGAGAGCCAGACCATTGTGTTGCTCATAGGCAACAAACAATAATCTAGAGATTGACCTTAGTATATACCCAGTTAACATATCACTTTACAATACCATCCTAAACAAGGTTAGACAATTCTAAGCTAACTGACGAGAACAGACTTAGAAGGGTGCAGCTCTTCTTAGAGGGGCACTATGACAAGTGTTCTTCACTGTTTGACAGCTGTATTCAGCATTTTTACAAAGTTCCCTTCCTCCTCTTACTACTTGACCAAAGGGTGAAACACTGGTTTAGCTAATGACAGCTCCATGTTCAATCTATTTGGCATTTCATTAATGTTTATAGTCTTGCCATTTCACTACACTGGTTATAGCCCAGGACTACATCTCCTAATAGCATGAGCCCAAGAAAGTATAGGACACAAGGACAAATACTTACTTCAATGACCAAGGGCTCAGTGGTGGGACCCCTGGCATGAAGCAGCTCAGGGGCCAGATCACCCTCAGAGCCCCGGTCATAATGCACCACTGTGCTAGCAATATGTAAAGCCTGGCTGAAGTTGATTGTCCAATGCCCATTCAGATAGTATGTTCCTTGCACATTCTTGATGGCTGAGAGGAAGAAAAAATAATAGAGCAGAAAAAGTATAAGAACTGCCTGACTTAAAACTAAAGACCCAATATTCCAGAAGCATTATAACAGATGATTAACATAATGTCTGATAACACATATAACATGACATGTTTGTTATATTCTATGTATCAGATCAAATGAGGTCTCATTAGCTTCAGGGAGTAATAACATGTGTAGATAACAGCGGGTTACCAAGAACACTGTGTAACTGCCAATGACTAACAAGTGAAATCAGCTGTAGGAAGCAGATGCTTGGTTGCCCCATTACCAAGTCTCTTGCTTTTATACTAGATAGCAGCTACCATCAAATATTTGCCACACTAGCAAAATGTACTGTCTTTCTATGCTCACAGACAGCCCCCCAAGTTAAAACAGTTAAAACAACCAACAACCATGGATCACCCAAGAGAGACACATGCCCAGGAACCAAACCTGGCAACTAACCTAGATGCCAACTTCGTCCTCATAAACTCTTGGGCAATACTGTTATGGGACCTAATAGCATCCGCGACACCAGCCTGGGCTCATCCACTTGCACATTGTCCAGTTTAATGGAGCACATGTCAATAACACCCTTCTCCTGGCCACACTAGACAAACATGTCGGTCTCTTCAGGAGTGAATCAATTAACATAAATTGGCCATTAAAAAATCACAACATTCGTAAACTAGTGAGATAACATTTTAATCTCCCTGGGCATAGTATTATAGACCTGAAAGTCACAGTTCTACAAAAAAGCTTCGAAGAAAATATACAACACTAAAGTTCAGAATTAGAACTTGTAAAAAAAACCTCTACATATAATTCGGGCTTAAACAGAGGCTTGGGTTTCCTTACTCACTACAATCTCTAATAACACTACAGGACCCACATTTTATCAGACAATAACCTCATATTAATGTTAGTTAATGTTCACTTACACCATTTGCTTACCTGTTTGAACCTCTGAACTGTATCATCATCCAATATGTGTAACTGCGAACTGTTGATTTATGATGAGATTGACACCTACCTTTCTACATAAGCTCCTGCCTTTCCCCCTTAAATAGAGAATTTACACTTGAAAGCCTCATGATGTAATTCACACCAAGCCTTGGTTCCCCCATCACCATCCCGGTAAGATTTCTCAGAACAAATTTCTCTTCCTGCATCTATCTGAGGAAGTGAGCTGGGACTCATGAAAATTTGTATTGAAATAAATATTGTTAGTCTTTAAGGTGCCACTGGCCTTCTGTTTTATTCTGCATATTCCAGCCTCACTCTTTTCAATGAACCATCTTCCACCTGCATTCTGAGATGACACAGTCCCAGAAAGGCTACACTGTGATATTTAGGGTTGCCAGGTTCCCTTACCCTCCTGGTGGGAGGAGTGGGGAACCTGACACTAACCTTTTTTTTCTCCTTGCATACGTGCAAAACGTGTGTCGTCCCAATGTAGCACGATGACATCACTTCTGGGAGTGAAGCCATCATGCAGGCTCTGGGAATGCTCCCGTGCTTCGCACTGAGCCAGGACTGACATTGTCGTGCCACACTGGGAGCAGGTCTGGGAGGCCTGTTCCCCCACCTTTCCCCCCTGCCAGCCAGGTGTGTGGTGGCACGAGGTGCAGGGCGGAAGCAGGGGATCACCCACCCCACTGGGGACCTGGCAGCCCTATATTTCTGAACACATTGTACATGGTTCTGAACACAGAACACACGGTCTGTGCAGAGTTACATTAAAAGTGTAATTGGAATTATGCATTTTAAGCACATTTACACAGAGCAGTAGCAAATGCTAAAAATACTGTACTTACCCAAAAAGTTCCTGGTAGGCGTTGCTTCCTTAATGTGGATACTCATGGCTCCCATAGGAATGATGAAGATTTGATTGTAACCTGAAAGAAGTGGAGCGAGTCAGGCACAATAATTTCAAATTACTGAGACAGGTAGAAAAATCACCTGTGCGTGTACAGGTGGTGTTTTTTTCAAAATGAAGAGTAACTAAATGGGGAACTATATAAATCCAGCTGTAACTACTTCATTGGTTTGGAATTGGCCAGATCAAGATTCATACTACCCATAAAGCAGCCCATCCATGTAACTGATAAATTATAGTCCAAAGCAGGAATGCTAATGGGTCAAATCCCAGCAGTGATACAGTCCAGACTTCCCTGGACTTCAGTTATTAACTCTGGCTTTGAAGATGCAAATAGATTAAGAAATGCAGATCTCCATCCCAGCCCCAGTATAAAGATTACAAATCCCAGATCTGGCCCATTCTCAGTTATTAAACTGTGACAGAAAATTTGCTGTTCTGTACCTTTAGGGAGGCTGGGCACATCAAAGAGGCCCTTCACTTCAAAACATGCTCTGCCATCTCCTCCACATTGCAGGCATTTGTCTTCTTTCTTGAAAGAATCCAGCATGTTATCACAGCCAACAGCCTGTAAAACAGCAGAGCTGAACTTAAATGCAAAAATGACTCAAAAGACAAGCTGAAGAATTGCATAGGAAAAGATAAAAGGCAAAGCTCACATTTAATCCTAAAGTCAAGAAAAAGAGAAGTTAGATTGGAGACAGAAACAGGGTTACATCAGAAAAGACACTGTGGAGATGTATGATTTGATCTTCCTGAGATCTTTTAAAACTCAGTGACAGCTGCACAGGGCCCTGATTCATATTAATGCCACTCAGAGATGGTTTAACCTTTTCAGTTCCATCATCTTTGCAAACTGAAAACAGGCTCCCCTTCCCAGCTGGATTCAACCAAGAGAGAAGAGACAATGTGGCTAAAGTGACAGACTAGGATCTGGGTGACCCAGGTCTGATTCCTGCTCTGTCCTGGAAGCTCACCTTAGGCCCGTCATATACTCTCAGCTTAACCTACTTCTCAGGGTTTGTTGTGAGGAAAAAATGAAGATGAGAATGATATAAGCTGCTTCGACTCCTCATTGGAGAGAAAGGCAAGGTATAAATGAAAGAAAATATAAATTAGGGCATTGCACAACTGTAATTTGTCTCTAGAAGACTAGCAGAAATTTACAGTCTCCATCACATCTAGTTTGACTCTTGGTTTTTATAGCAGGGCATGAATTTCCATGGTATACACATTTTTTTCACTTCATCCCACAGTTGCCATTGGTCAAGCAGCTTTTATTTTATTTTTATTGGTTTACATTATTTATAATCTGCTTTTCAAGGTAGATTACACAGTCAATACAATCAATGGCTGGGACATTCAATAAACAATACAATAAGGTATGTAGGATTACAGAAATTTGAAAAAACAAGCAAAATCTGATACAGAGCTGAAACAATGCTGAAACAAAATTTAATATAACATGTTAAATGGTGCAGAAACTAGGATTTTGAAACTCATTTTCAAATTTCAGTGGCAGATAGTCAAGATCTGGGGATTCTTAGATGATCAATATTGTCTAGACCTGTTTCAGTATGGTTTCTCTTCCGGTACTACTGAAACAATTTTGGTGGACATTCTATACCAAGAGATTCATGTGGAAGCTCTTAGTTTACCTGGACCTCTTAGCGGCTTTCAGTGCCATCAGTGATGACTTTTTCCTGGGATGGCTTTCTGAGAGAGGGCAGGTGGATACCATTTTGCAGTGGTTCTGTTCTTTCCTGGAGGACAGAAGTTGGTGATGAGAGGCTGCTGCTCCATCCATGAAAATATGGGGCACAGCAAGGATCCATCTCATCTCCAGTGCTGTTTAAACATTTATATGAGACTGGTGGGTAAGGCCGTCTTGAGATTTGGAATATTATCAATATGCAAATGACATGCTCAACACTATCTTTCGTTTTCATCAAATTCCCAACAGGAACCAGTCAGAGTTCCCTACTTATTCATGAAGCTCTCAAGGCAACTTTTGGCTAGTGAAAATCTCTCATCTGAACCTACCACGGTGTTGTCATGAGAGTGATGGATATAGAATTAAAGAAAAGGATTTTATATATTACTTTTATACAACACATATATGCCTTGCACTTTCTTCCTATGCTCAGGAGCCAATGTAGTACTTGTAATGCAACCTGTAAGAATATGACACTTGAAACAAGAAGACTTGAAACTGTGTAAGAACTGATATACTGCTTTTAGAGATGCACTTATAAAATGTTATGCATATGTTATATTATTCTATAAGATTCCAGAAGAAATCAGTACCAGAGAGCCTTTTGTAAAAAAATCTGATTTGATGCAGCAAGCTGGTTTTGGCCTCCTGTGGCCTACTTTCCTTAAGGCAGAGAAGGAACTGGAGGAAAGGACACAGAGAAAATAAAACATCCTTTTTATCAGCAGAATTCAGTTATCAGAGGGTATCAAGGTTGCTAGATCGAGACGCATTGGCGCTGTTGAAGGTGGTGTGCCCAGAGGAAAGTGGGTGAGAGGTTAGCCTATGTCCTTCTGATTTTAGGACAAGATAAAGGATTTTGCAGGATTTGGAATTCTCTCCAGAAGAAGAGCCAACCCAGAATTGCATCTTCAAATCAGAACTAACCCTAGATACCTTATGAGCCAATAAGATAGCAAATATTAGAATATTGTAATATTGTTATGATTATCTGAAAGTATTAATTACTCTACACTTCTATTGTAAGGGGTTGAGCTTTTTACACACAAGGAGACCGTCTACTTCTGTGTAAGGGAAGAAGCTCATCCCCCGGGTTAATAAAGAACCATCTGTTTTGCTTCAATTCAAGAAGGACTCCTGGATTTTATTTTAATTTTTATTGTGGTTGGTGGGGAAAAAGAGAACAACCACAGAGGCACAAATCTGTGCTCAACAAGAGGAAAAACTGGATAAAACCCCTCAGTTGTTTAGAGAATGCACAGAATACAAATGTGATAAATACAAATAAGATGACAAAATGTATGCTGGCTTTTGGAGACAGGCAAAAGGATATGAATACATACTTGACAGATTCCCTCAACACAGATGTCATGCTTTCCGGGCTCACAGGTTGTTCCATCTGTCACAAATTCCTTATGCCTATAGTAGAAGTTCTCTCCCTTTGGGATACAGTTTAGTTCACACTTATTAGGAGCTGTGAGAGATGTTAAAAAATAATGTGTCACTTAACATTCCCTATCCCTCACAAATGGACCTAACACCTTGTATCATTTCCCTTCTGAGACTTTGTTTCTGCCCCACTTTCCCTAGTTTTTAAAGTGACTTCATGGATCATTAAATCACATAACATTTCTGAAAGTTAAAATTACCAATCAAAATTATCAATTACCAGCAAAAAAAAGCACCCACAGACAGCTAAACCTGTGTTTAAAAGATCACAGCTTACAAGAAACCATCCAGAAGGCAACTAATAAATCATAAGAATCAGCAGTAATTTAAATACTTCAATCACTTTCACAGATCATACTTCAGATGCCCCCACCAAGTGAGACTAGATGGGCAGCAATAAGAGAAAGGGCCTTCATGGTTGTGGCACCCAAACTTTGGAAACCCTTCTCCAGGGAGAGTCATCTGTCTGCCTCTACAAGGCAAGTGCTGAGCAGCAGGGTGAGCTTCTCCTCACAAGGGGTGGCAGCGGACCTGAGAGGAGACCATGCCTCCCAGGTGCGCAGACCTCCCCCCACCCATTCAGGTCAGCCAGCTCTAAATTGGCCAGCCTCAGCTTAGACTCAAATCTTGGTGGACGCCGTGCACCCCTGGCCCCTTCCCCCCTCAGTGCAGCCTGCAATCAAGTCCCCCCCGGTCAGTCTGGGGGCCAGTGTTTTTTGTTTAATGTCCCCCAAATAACTGTTATTGGCCCTTCTTGCTGGTTGTGTGTTTGTATTTTTTATTGAACTGTTTATTCAATAATAAATACACTTTATTTTAAATGCTGCTTTATTGTTAAAATGGTTCAATGTCTTGTGTGCTGCCTTGAGGACCATAATTTTAGTGGAAAGGCAGCATTGAAATGTCTTAAATAAATAAATAAAGCAAAGGCAACATAAAGCAGACCTTAAATAAAGAAAGCAAGTCTTAAGTTGCCCTGACCTGGATAGCCCAGGCAAGCCTGATCTTGTCTGATCTCAGAAACTTAGCAGGATCAGCCTTGGTTAGTAATTGGATGAGAGGCCTCCAAAGAAAACCAGCATTGCAGAGACAGGCAATGGCAAACCACCTCTTTTAGCCTCTTGCCTTGAAAACCCCAGGGGTTGCCGTAAGTCTGCTATAAGTAAGAGAATTCTAGAACCAAGGTGCCAGCACCAAAAAGGCCTTAGTCCAGATTACCATATGTCTGACTGTGGAAGGCAGAAAATCTTTAATAGATTTATTGGACAGGCAGGATCATACTGGATTAAGATACCAGGAGTCCAGACCATATAGAGGTGAAAAACTATTATAGTTTGGTGTATGCAGGAATACAGTTTTTAAACTAGGAGCAGTACATGAAGGCAAATTTACATTTTATCATGCACAGAGTTTATGCCAACTGTGAGCAGATGTGCTCTACCTGAAGTTCATCTCCATTCATCATTACCACCATGACATACTTTGGAGGAAGCACATGCAAGAAAGTCCTCTAAGGCACCAATCATAATGGAGCGCTGATCTTTGCAGTAAGAGAAGCACAGACTTACCATGTGAAAACAGGCAATGTGAATCAGCTGAAATTATGTCAATGGCCTTAAACTTGAAATATAATTAAAGTTTTTTAAAGTCATGCTATGAAGACACCCCAAGGCATCTGGAAATTTGAAAGAAGATATGCTTCAGTTTACTTCATTGTCTTCTAGAGTAGGCTCTACACAACTTATTACAAAAACACGAGGAATTTTCTCAGAGAAACTGCAGTACTGCCTCAGCAGATCTGTATTCCCCACAGACACCATTTTCCTTTCACTCAAATTCTGTTGTAACCTAAACTGAAAAATCCTTAGAAAATATTACCTCCATAGTAAGGGAGCCATTTGTATCTCTTTCCTTGAAATTCTGTGCCATCAAACTCTGCACATTGCTCTCCTCGAAAATCTCTCGAGCCTTCAGGACAGTTCTAAGTGAGAAGAGACAGAGGAGTTTGTTATCTGGAACAAGATCTCACAGGGAGGAATATAAGCAACTTAGAAGAATCATTCTGAGTGTGATTTCATTTTGTTCAGGACAACCTAGCTTATGGAAAGAGGTAAATGGTCTGATTCTTATGTGTGTGCTGTCATCTCTGACCTAGGGTGACCTTTTGAATGAAAGACATCCCAAACATCCTATCATTAACAGACTTCCTCTGATCTTGCAAACTGGAGTACGTCGCTTCTTTTATTGAGTCAAGCCATCTCATTTTAGGTCTTCCCCTTTTCCTACTGCCTTCTACTTTTCCTAGCATTACTGACTTTTCCAGAGAATCTTGTCTTAACGCGACCAAAGTACGATAGCCTCAGTTTTGTCATTTTAGCTTCTAGGGAGAATTCAGGCTTGATTTTCTCTAGTACGCACTTATTTGTCTTTTTGGCTGTCCATGGTATCCGTAAAACTCTCCTTCAGCACCACATTTCAAATGAATCCATTTTCTTCCTGACCGCTTTCTTCACTGTCCAACTTTCACATCCATATATCGTAACGGGGAATACCATTGTTTGGATTGTCTTTAAGGATCTTGTCTAGCTCCCTCATAGCTGCTCTTCCAAGTCTCAATCTCCTTCTGATTTCCTCATTGCAGTCTCCCTGTTGGTTGATGATTGAGCCAAGGAATAGAAAATCTTGGACAATTTCAATTTCCTCATTGTCAACTTTAAAATTGTGTAACTCCTCAGTAGACATTACTTTTGTCTTCTTGATGTTCAAATGTAATCCTGCTTTGGTGCTTTCTCCTTTAACCTTCATCAGTAGTTGTTTCAAGTCTTCATTATTTTCTACCAATAACACGATGTCATCTGCATATCTCAAATTGTTAATGTTCCTTCTGCCAATTTTTACTCCAGTTTCTTCTAGATCTAATCCAGCTTTCCCTATGATATGATATACATAGAGGTTGAACAGGTAGAGAGATAATATGCATCATTGTCTGACACCCTTGCTAATTGTAAATCATTCTGTTTCCCAATATTCTGTCCTAACAGTAGCCTCTTGTCCACAGTACAGGTTGTGCATCAAAACAATCAGATGTTGTGGCAAGCCCATTTCTTTTATGATAAACGCTTTGCTGTAATCTATAAAAGACATGCTGATTTTCTTCTGAAATTCCCTGGTGCGTTTCATTAGCCATCGCATATTTATGATGTGATCTCTAGTGCCTCTTCCTTTCCTGAATCCAGCTTGAACATCTGGCATTTCTTTTGTCATATATGGTAAGAGTCTTTGCTGCAGAATTTTGAGCATCACTTTGCTTGCATGGGAAATTAATGAGATAGTCTGATAGTTGCTGCACTTTTTGGCATCCCCTTTTTTGGAACTGAAATGTAGATTGAGCATTTCCAGTCTGTAGTAAAATAGTAAAGAGTCCAGTAGCACCTTTAAGACTAACCAACTTTACTGTAGCATAAGCTTTTGAGAACCACAGTTCTCTTTGTCAGATGCAGAACTGTGGTTCTCGAAAGCTTATACTATGGTAAAGTTGGTTACGGTTAGTCTTAAAGGTGCTACTGGACTCTTCACTATTTTGCTACTACAGACTAACATGGCTAACTCCTCTGGATCCAGTCTGTGGGCCATTGTTTGGTTTTCCATATTTGTTGACAGATCCTTGTTAAGATTTTGATGGACTCCATTTCTGTAGCTTGAAATAGCTCTATTGATATTCCATCTACTCCAAGTGCTTTGTTTCTCCCAATTGCTTTGACTGCAGCTTTACTTCATTTTCTAAGATTTCTAGTTCTTCATCAAAGGACTCTTCTTCAAAAATATCTGTCATCCTTCCATCTCTTCTGTATAGTTCTTCAGTGTATTGTTTCCATCTTTCCTTTATTTTGTCGTGATACACACGTTAACACGGTGAGGGGGTTTGAGTGTGTCAGTGAAGCTGAGAGCAACACCATCAGGAGCACAGGCTTGGTCAAGAGTCTAAACTCCTGGAGTCACTTAAGGTGGAATGGTCAAAGCTGAGACACTAGACTAAGATGTATCCACCCCCTTCAGAAATCAATGGTCACATCAGTAGAAGAGAACTGAATGTTCCAATGGTGATGGGAGCGGAAGAATTTTTGAAGGTTAGCTACAGTAGCGGAAGGTGACACTGGCAGAGGATCTTTCACAGACAATGGCAGTGTCACTTCAACTAACCCTGGTTAGTACTGTGAAGAAGGCAATGATAAACCACTTTGGCTAATCTTTTACCTTGAAAACCCTATGATGAGACAATCCAAAATGAAAAAAGATATAGTGCTGGAAGACAGGACCCCCAGGTCATATGGCACTCAATTGGCTACTGGGGAAGAGCCAAGAACAAGTACGAATAGCACTATTCTTAATGATGGAATTGAATTAAAGCTGAAAGGACGTCCAGTTGCAGATTTGAATAGATGCAAAAGGAACGTCCAAAGCTGTGTGACACACATAATAGGAACATGAAACATGACAAGTACGCAGCCGGGTAAGCTAGAAATAGTAAAACAAGAAATGGAACTTTTAAACATTGCAATCCTGGATGTGAGTGAACTAATGTGGACACAAAGTGTTTTAGTGCGGAAATGACAAACTCAAAAGAAATGATGTTTCCCTAATACTGAGGCAAGACATAGCACAAGCAGTCAAGAGCTACAACGCAAAGTCTGACTGAGTAATATTAATCAGACTTCATGGAAGGCCTGTTAACATAACCATCATTCAAGTTCATGCCCCATCTGCAGACGTTGGGGAGGAAAAAATTGAAAACTTCTACACAAGTGTCCAAGATGAAATTGATCACACACCTAAACAAGATATGCTGATAATTATAGGTGATTGGAATGCAAAAGTAGGAGCCAAACAGAATCAAACATTGTGGGGAAAATTGGACTAGGATCACGAACTGAAGCAGGAGAGCAACTCAAAGAATTTTGTGAAGCCAATAACCTGTTCATTGCTAACACATGCTTCAGGCAACTGAAAAGACAATTGTACATGTGGAAATCACTGGGTAACCAATACAGGAACCAAACAGATTACATAATTGGAAGCAGAAGATGGAGAAACTCTATTCTCTCTGCTAAAACAAGATCAGGAGCTGAGTGTGGTACAGATTATGAGTTGCTAATATCAAAAATTAGAATAAAGCTGAAGAGAAATATTAAAAGAATCATAGTGCCAAAATACAATCTAAAGGATATTCCCAAAGAATTTAAAGTCCATGTAAGGAATAGATTTGCAATACTAAGTTTTATTGATCATGATCATGAACCAGAAGAACTATGGGTTGAAACCAGAGATATTATCAAGAAAGAATGTGCAAAGACTATTCCTGTAGCCAAAAGAAAAGAGAAGCCTAAATGGATGACTGAGGAAACTCTTAAAATTGCTAGAGACAGATGGGAAGCAAAAATAAAAGGTGACAGAAATAGAGTCAGAATTCTAAATGAAGCTTTTCAGAGATTTACACGCAGAGACAAAGAAATCTATTATAATAACCAGTGCAAAGAAACAGATGAGAACAACAAAAAAGGACGAACAAGAGATCTGTTCCACAAGATCCGGGAAATCAAAGGGAAGTTCAAGCCATGACTTGGGATGCTTATACGCTTCCAAAATAATTTTATATAATCAGCACAAAAGTAAAGACAATGTGGTGCACAGAACTGAATGTTGGGGTCTGGGTTCATATTCCTATCAGCTGCAAAGATCATAGAGTGACTTTGGACTAGTCAAACATGCCCACTTAAACCATTGCCGTAGGAAGCTTGTCATGTGTAACAACCAGAGGCCTCAGATACACATTCCGGTTTTTGTCCAAAGATGCTCAGATAAGCATCGCCATGCAGATGTGCATCCAGATGAATGGGGTCATTTTTCCTTACAGGGTTGTCGTGAGAATAAAATGGACCAGTTCCTCAAAGGAAGGGTGGGATAAAATTCAAATAAATAGAAACAATCGGAGATCTTAGTAATTCATTTTATTACTACTTATTAAAGTTCAGGATTAAAGTTCTGATTCTTATGTTATTTTCATATTTTGCGAGTTTTGTTTTTCTCATCATATTCTTTCATGTGCAATACTGAACATAAAAGGAAAGCCTTAAAAATCCTAATAATCTACGATTGGTATGCACATTTAGATTTCTGGGCTTATTTATACAACCATGGAACTTGTTTAGACACTATTTATCTCATAACCCTCAATTCTATGCACAGTGATTTTGCCAAAGGGTCTTAGAATCTTTCATTTAAGAACTTTTGATTCACCCCTGGAATGTATAAACCAGAGGCTGAAATGAATCAAAGATGTGCTATGCAGAAATAAATGTTTAAGGGAACTGTCTGTTTTCACAAGAAAAAAATTACAATTTAGAAACAAAATGTCCAAAAACACACTACAGAGTTGCACAAAACTATAGAAAAATTGTATACAAGATTGTAAAATAAAGTTTAAATTCCATAAGAGGTCAGATTACCTATGCAATTACTGAAATATAGAAAAATAATGATTTATATAGGTGACTATACCCTTATACTTCATGATAGTTAATGTTAATTGATCTAAATAATTTGCTCCTGGTTCAGTTATGACTACATTGAAAACAGCAACAGAGTCCTTTTAATCTTCATTGGCTACCTTATTTGTATAAAATATTGTTTCTACATTAGAAACTTCTATGCTACTGCAAGCAATGAGCTGCAAGTGCAATTAAAATGGTGGTTCCATATATTACTTAATACAGTGCTGTAATCCACATAAAAATCCATCAATGCCCATCCTCCATGGGCAAGATCCTACTATATGTTTACCTGGAAGCAAGTCACATTCATCAAAGGTTTTGTTTCTCCAAGCAACTTCCCTTTAAATTTTACTCCTTTATATTTTAATCACTTGGATGCCTGTGCATAGTTAGTCACTTTTTGTGCAGTCATAGTGGCCACAGCATTCCAGAATTAATCTGTAATTAACCATTTTTCCCTGTATGAATTACTGTTTCTCCTTGCCAAAGTGAATGCCAGGGCCGGATCTAGGGTTGCCGCCGCCCGGGGCAACCCTAGTCCGGCCTCGTCATTTTGGTGACGTCATCATGCAGGGTGCCGGAGGCAGTGTGCGGGGCTGGGAAGCTGCCTATGCCATTTGCTTCTCCACAGGCGAATGGTGCAGGCGGCCTTGTAGCCCCCTGCACTGCCTCTCGCCTGCCCCGTGGGATGGGGCAGCCGGCTTGTCATGCGCCCCATCCTGCAGGGCAGGCAAAAGGCAGCACGGGGGGCTGCGGAGCAGGCGAATGGCGTGGCCGTGGGTGGGCCGTGGGCCGTGGGCCGTGCAGGACAGGGGGTGCACGGCAAGCCGGCCGCCCCATGTTCCCCGGGGGCTGGGGCAGGTGAAAGGCAGCACGGGGGCTGCAATGCTGCCCATGCTGCCACCTGCACGCTCCGGCAGCTGGCAGCTGCTCCCGACGCCCCCTCTCTGGCGGTGCCAGGGGCAGACTACCCCCCCCTGCCCGCCCTCGATCCAGCCCTGGCGAATGCTCATTATTATTTCTATTTTTCATTATTATCATTTCCGAATCATGCAATTATGATAATGATCAACTCCTTTGGCTGTAAAGGGGGGGAAATTAAAACTCGCCCCTTCTAGGAATAAGAACTGATAATTAAAGGTTGGTCAAAGAAGGCTGCAGTCATCATAGCTGAAATGCTAACTAATTAAGCAGAGGAACAGAAGCTGCCATAAATGTTTAAAAGTGAGATTTAAAGGAACAGTAACCATAAGAAGCCTCAAAAGCTTTTCCAGTCCACTCTCGACAGAATGGCACTGTAATTGATTTTAAGTTTTTAAAAAATAATCACATATCAGATCTGAAAAAATGGGAGGACAACAGGAAAAACCTAGAACACGTAGTGTTGACAATAAAGTTATCTGAATTTTCATTTGTAAAAACTGAGTGAAAGAATGATGTCAATTCTAGACAAAAGACTAGTATGCAAGCAATCTCTAACAGGTTGATATAAAGTTGTTATTTAGCCATCTTACTTAAGTAATTCTGAGAGTGCATCAAAAGCCTAGATTCATCAATGGTGAAATTAGTTCCAAAAGTTCACTTGGTTTTCTGTTAACAGTCAGTAGATGCTGGCTGCTGAGAAAGCATCAGCATTTGGATGAGAAAGAATAATCAAAGGTAGGGGGAAAAGGGAACTAACTGATCAGTTTACCTGAACATTGCATGATCGATAGCTTCGGGATGGTCCTATACAACTCGACCCACCATCTGTCCTGAAAGATAGACTGACAATCTGCAACAGCTCAGAAAATATTAGAAATGCCACAGGAATATTTATATTTCTTACATTTATATGCCAATGGGCTTAGACTAGACATGAGCATGAACAGAAAAAAAACCCCAAACATGGTGTTTGTTGTTCATTGCCATCCATGAACAACGAACATTGACAAACATGACCTGTTCACAAACATGTTCATTGTTCGTGGGGGCCAGCAGTCTCTCCTCCAGCCATCAAGATCCCTACCACATCACTCCCAGAAACCCTACCTGAGCATGCAGCAGGAAATGTACCAATAATAAACAATAGCTTGACCCCAGAGCCTGGCAGTGGCCCTGAAACCTGAAGGGGTAGATCCCTACCGCACCACTCCCAGAAACCTTACCTGAGCAGGCAGCAGGAAAGGTACCAATAATAAATAATAGCTTGGCCTGGAGCCTGGCAGCAGCCCTGGAACTTGAAGAGGTAGATCCCTGTCCCACCACATACAAAGAAAATTCAAGCTCCAATGCACTGTCCCTGTCTCTCTCTCAAAATGCCAACAACAACTTTCTCTCCCTCTCCACTGTCTGCAAAACCAGAGCTGGGAACTCCTCTCCCCCCTGCTCTTTGCTTCCTTGTAACAAATTTGGAGCTCCACACTTGAAAGGAAGACCTGCTTATCAAGCTAAATTGGGCTTAGACTGGGGTTTCCAGGGCAACAGCAGGAGTTCAGACAGAGTTCAGGCAGTCCCTGCCTCCGGTTGCCAAGGGGATTGACTGCAGGTGCCAGACTGTCTGGCTTGACGAACAGCAACAGGAGGCTTGCAATGACCACCTGTTCGTTTAGAATGGAGCCTCACGCACAGCTTGTTTGCGAACAGCTGATTGGGCTGTTTGTGGCTTTTTTTTAGTTCATATTGCTGTTCGTGCCTATCTCTAGCTTAGACTGGAGTAACTCTGCATAGAATTGTGCTGTAAGCCCGTAACCTAACAAGTAGGCCTAACCTGCATTCCTAGCAAACCAGGAGCATTTTAAATGTCAGCATAACCATCTGGGAGTCACTATTCTCTGAGCAGCAGAGATCATGTTTAGGTTACCCAGTTCAACAATCCTCCATTCTCATGATCTGATTGCACATACATCCTGCATGTATGGGCATACATCTGTTGTCAGAAAGAGCCAACACATATTCACTTTACAAACACTACTGGGGACCAGTACTGGGATAAATGTAGGGTTTGAATGTAACATAAGAGTTACTCAACACATGTATAAAGAAAAATCAAGTGTGCACAGATTGTACGGTGTTCACTGAAACTTGTGAACAGGGTTGAAGAAGCACATCATGAAAAAGCAAACCTCAGGCTCCCTAAATTTGTTACTGGTCAAGCCACTAAGTATCTCATACCAGATCCTTGCTGCAAACAAAATGGTAGTGCAAAGCATATACATGCATGAGCTTTTATAAAGGCTACTGTCTTTACACACATTCTCTGTACCTGGAAGTGCACACTATCCCTTGAGGAAAGGAAAACGTTGAATTCTCTGATGCCAGTCTTGGCTGGAAAAGCCACATTTGAATGTCAAGACAAGAGGCAGCGTGAAGAGAAACAAATCATTTGTTGCTCTTCTCCTCCTGTCTGTGGGCTGGCCCAAACTATTTATTTTTTTAGTGAGATAAGGGTATTTATTTGTTGATGATGACCCAGATATTTTTCTTGCAGGTAGTGCTTCTGTTGTGGGAGAATGGAATTTCCCTAGCATTAAAGCATGATCATTCATGGCTGGACAAATGTAATTCTACCTCCACCTACAACATCTACAGGAATTGTGACAGTGCAGATGTTTGATTAAATACAAGCAGCTGTATTTAGTCTGTTTGAAGAAATGACAGCATCAGAAAAACAATATTGTTGTTAGAACTAGGTAATCTTCATTAAACAGCATGCATCTTTTCCATTTGAATAAAGCTGTTTACTTTATTTGAATAAAGTAAACTACAGCAAGGCTACCATTCCATTACCCATTCTCTGGGTAAATGATATAGCACTAATAGGTTTAGATTGGAGCTGTTAAACATAACATTAAAAAATCTGGAAAACTCTTATCAACATCACATTCAGATCTCAAGAAAGCTAGGGACTACAAATGTTGCTCTATTCAGGAGAGAAAGCTGTTTTTTGAAAATTTTGCAAAGCAAGAGACAAAGGGAAAAGAAAACTGCTTGTTTAATAGTTTTATCTTTGCTTACACAAGAGTCATCCATTTTACCCATAACTCATAATTTCTACTGGGTGCAGCTTTGCTTGCCCTAGCAGGCCCAAGCATTTTTACTGCCACATGCTGCCTAATCCTTCTCTAGCCCTTGCAAGATGAAGTAGTGCTAACAATACGCCAGCTGTGTCTATAGCTTCTGTAAGCAGAGCAGCATCTGAATAAAACTGCCAGGTTAAAAAAAAAAGCACAGATCCATTCTTCCTCTAAAAGAGGCTTGTGCAAACTCTTTGAGTGTGGTTTAGTAGTTGTCAGTAGTAGTAGTAGTAGTTGAGTGTGATTTAGTAGTAATAGCTGAGTGTGGTTTAGTAGTAGTAGTTGAGTATGGTTTAGTAGAGTGTCAGACCAGGATCTAGGAGGCTCAGGTTCGAACTCCACTTTGCCATGGAAGTTTGGCCAGTTATATATTCGCAGCAAAACCTAACTCACAGAGTTGGTCATGAGGATAAAATGTTACAGGAGAGCAACATAAACTGCTGAGGCTATCCATTGGGGAGAAAAGTGGGATGTAAATAAAATAAGTAAATTCTATTGTTAAGTAAGAATTGCTTGGATTTTCCAGGTTGTTTCCCATCATTGATATTACTGGGTTCATCTAACAATCTTGCAGGGCTGTACAAAAAGCCTTAACAAGAAAAAATAGCGGAGCCTCTTCAACCAGCATCCACAGGGATTACAAAGGACACAACAGACTGTACCTTCAAGGCAACAGCCACAATGCTCCTCTGGGGCATTTCCAGCTACACATTCTGATACACAGTAAACCAGATCAGGAAAACATGGACCGTCTTCACACTGGAACAGTTTTCAGTGCTGTTAACGTTTCATCTACAGTGAAGCAGTGGCTCGCAATGTAGGTCATGCAAATCATATTTGCATGGTAAGTGTCACAAATTAGTATTTATTGGTGCAAAAGGAAAATCTATTTCAGATAAAACTTTGCTGGAAGAATCTCTTTTCTTACAGAGTCTTCACAAAGAACAGAATTAATAAAAGTAGGGGGACTGCAAGGACTTGTGGGGGGGCATTTCAATTCCCCCACTATTTCCTCTTTCCCTTCCTTGAAAGACCCAAAGCTTCTGCTCTTTTCCTTCTTTTTCTCTGTCCCATCAACCGATCAACCTACCTAAAACTGCTCCCTACCTTGAGCTTTCTCTCCTCCTTCCCTCCCCCTGGCAGCCTCTCCCTGGGAAAACCGTGCAGTTCTGGCTGCCAGGTTGGACAAGGCCCAGTTGTGTGGTGGCAAACCTGCAAGGATTTGTGAGGGCACCTCACTTTCCTCTGTAGTAGAGTTGCCAGTCCCTTGGTGGGGACAAGGGATCCCCTGCTCCCAGCCTCTGCCCCCCCCCTCACCACTCACCTAGCTCTAATATAAGACAAAGAAAATTGGCCTGGAAAGAAAAAGAACCAAATCCTCTTACCTTTGTGAGTAGCAACGCCGCTGCCGAATACTGACTCCTCCACCACAGCTCCGGCTGCACTCCCTCCACTCTCCCCAGCTTCCCCAAAAGTCATTTTGCCTTTTCACTTTGGGAGCCTGTAAGACAAAGTCACTGTGAAGGACCACCACAACACTTCTGATCAAAATGAATTGCAGAGATCCAGGGGAGACTGACTCCCTTCCCTTTTGTGATGGCCCCCTCATAGAATGCTACAGGTGCATAATTTGGTCATGGTTAATTAAGAGAAATTCACACAATGGTGGTTTCCCCAGGAATTGGAGGGCATTGAGATGCGTAGTGTTTCCCCGCCCCCTGCTTCCCCACAGCATCATGGTTCTTCTGTGGACCTCCCAAGTCTTCCTCATCTCTCCTGCAATCTTTCCCTAACCTGCTTTTAACCTGTTTTGGGAAGGACTGCATCGCAGCAAAGGAAGGGTGGCACCCACCTGGGTGGAAAACCCCAGACCTTCTCAGCACTGCTCTCATCAACACCCTTTTCCCTGCCTCAGTCTCCCATGATGGCCATTTTCTCCCTGCCACCAGGAATGCAGCTGAATATTAAACTGTCTATTGAATACAGCTGAATAGTGCTAGAATATTATATTGTTACAATATTCTAGCAGATTCTCTGAATTCCCAGCTTTTATTTTTAAACAAGTCAGTTTCCAGGACCTTTCCTTGCACAGATATAAGATGAAAGGCTTTTCTCTGCCATGAAAGAGGCTAGAGAATTATTTTTCTTTTTAAATGAAAGCTGGGGATTCAGAGAACCCAATAGGTTGAATATCATTATTGTAACAATTGCTGATTAAAACAAAAACTGGAACCGCCCCCCCCCCCCAGTGGCTTGTGGGGAGGGGTGGCTGCTGCTGGGGGACCGGGGCAGGGAGACCTCCAGTGCAAAATCTCCATCGTTGCTGTGCTGTATCTGAAGCAGGAGCAGCAACAGGGTAACCACACAAGCCCATCCACATGCAAAGAACACCTGAGAAGCTGAGCATGAGGGTATATCTCATGATAGGGCCTCCGCACCTGAAAATCATAGGTCTGTTGTCTCTGAGTATGAACATTTCATACTGATATCATGCTAATACTGATGAATTTGTATGATCTCTTTCTTAAAGACTAAATTAATGACCAAGACCATATAGTGTGGCATTGAATTCCGTAAGTGAATTATGCACCATCTGATATAGTGTTACTTTTGTTCACTGTGAACATACTGCTGATCAATCTGATTGTGTGATTCCACATTCTAATATTAAAAGGAACAAAAATCTCTACCAACTTTTTCTCTGCTACGAATTTTTTTTACAAACCTCCACTAAGCAGTTGACTTTTACAGTTGTGGTTTTCCCATTCAAAAAATAAACTATAGTACTGGAGAGAGTGAAGAAAAGTGGTGGCTAAAATGAGGTTTGGGCTATACAAGACCTTCCCATGTAGTTTTATAAGTTTTTCTTTCTCCTATCAAAGGACAGGCAGGAGGGGGGAAGTCAATCACTTTCATGCCTTGCCCAAGTACCGACCATCTATACTCTGGAAATGCTGATGGCTACCCTGGCCAGAGACAATGAAAGGTCAGGTTACACCTCCAGCTGGAAGCTGACCTCTAGGTGCCAACGCAGAGACGTGGGGGTATGAAAGCTAGAAGGTATCTTCCCGGAGATATCAGGAAAAGAGGCAGGCCAACAGAGATAATAAAATCCCTTGGCAGTTAGCACAGAGGGAGAGGGGTCCGTTTTGCAGGTCCATTTTGGCTGTTTATCTCGGGAGGAAGGAAGTCTTACACCTGAGCTCCAGCTGATGGCCACTGTGGCCACATGGAGCAGACAAACCACTGGCAGCCTAGACAAAGACTCCAAGGTAATGGAAAGCTTTTAGAACAATGGAACTTCTAAGCTTAAAGAACCTGCCTTAGAACAAGACCAGCTAGGCCATGTATGGAGTGACAGGAAGAAGACTTGTGTGTTTATGTCTTTCTTTTAGATTCTGTGCTCAAGTTGTTGCTCTGGACATTTACTTTTCATAAATTCTTTACTAATTTGAATGCTGGTAGTTCTTCATGCCACACAGACCTACACCATTCAAATATGCTATCTAAAAAGGGCGCCAGAGAAGGGAGACGGTTAAGTGCTAAGTCACTATTTCTCCAGGAGTGCCCAAGCACCGTGAGCCATCCCCAGGGAAACCAGTTGCTGGGTAGCGGGAGATGAAAGCACTAGGCAGAGCCTTAGAAAGGGAAACTGACCCTCTTGATGGGTAACTCCTAAAATGGCCAGTTGGTGGCAGCAGCACAGAAAGAGTGAGAGAAAACCTCTATGAGGGTTGTGTGGGCTGGGACAGCAGCATGGCGCTGGGTGGGCACTGGCGCCTAGATGCTTCAGAGGGCTGAACGGGTTGCAGATCAGGGATGCCATTCTGTCACATTCTGTCTCTTTTTTGTCTGCAATACCTAGTAGCTATTCTTCAATGCGACACAACAGGATTAACATCACACTCTACATTCCATGAAATTTAATTACAGTCATTCCTGTCTCTGCCTCTAAATGTGTTTTCCGATCATGACTTAGTGGGATATGCTCCTGTGTCATATAGGTCTCATATAGAAAACACCAGATAACTCTGCCAGCAAAAGTATATGTGAGAGTGCTTTTTCTCAATCATTCCACTGCACCCCTTCACTGTGCATGAAACAACCAAAACATCACAGAACTGGACTCCTAAAATCATGTCAGACAAAAGTGTACTAAATCTCAAATGAAATTAGGTAGACTGAAAATAGATCAAGAACATGACACAAGGTTGTGCACAATGATCACAAAGAAGGAAAAATCCAGGAAAGACCATTGTTGATTCAGAAGGAAGAGGACAGCAGTTGAGACTTCCTGTTTAAGTATGAAGAACAACAGTTTAGCTGTACTGCTATACTTGTGGAAATAAACTATTAGGAAGGCAAAAAAAAAACCCAGAGGAAAAGGAGTAGAATGCACCAGCAGAAAATGGAAATGAATGGAACTGCCCTCTCCACTCATTAGCTGAGAGGTGCTTGCCCCACTCTAGGGGAGGAATAGGTGACTGCAAGCCTACTCAGCAGAGGATTTAAGTATGTAATGAAACACTCTACATGTTCATCTTTACCTGTGGACTCAGATTAGGAAGGAGATGAGCCGCCCCTGCCTGGAATCCATGAGCGCAGAAACAGAAGGCAACTAAAGCAGACTTACCTAACTACCTCTCATACCAGGGCTTTTTTCTGGGAAGAGGGGTAGTGGAACTCAGTGACGTAACGTGGATTGCCAGCACCCGGGGCAACTCCTGGCAGGACCATGCGATAATGTCACTTCCAGGAAAGTGACATCATCATGCAGGGCGCCCCCCCCCCCAGGAGCGCTCCCGCAATTTGGACCCGCTCGCCTCCCCGCTCCTTACCTGGCATTAATGGTCCTTCTAAGTGGTGCAGTGTTGTAAGCCAGAAATCTACTTTGTGAGCAGCAACTTGCAAGTTCTGAGCACACCTTTTCCAAAACCAGAACCGATTTGATTAACAGACTTTTGAATTAGATTGTCTGAGGCATTGGTATTGGGTTCCATCAATATGTTGATGACACTCACTTATGCATGTGGTTCTCAAAAGCTTATGCCTCAATAAAGTTGGTTATTCTTAAAGGTGCTACTGGACTCTTTACTCTTTTGCAACTACAAACTAACATGGCTAACTCCTCTGGATATTAAAGTGTACATCTATAATATATGGAATTCACTGGCAACTGCTAGAGGGTATTAGGGACTTTAAAAATGATTAGTGAAATGTGTGGATGAACAGTCTATTCAGTTATTTTAGCATAAGAGTTAACTGGATACTCCACATATAGGGGCAGTATATCATCAGAGCCCAGACCAGGACAACCCAGGCTAGCCTGATCTTATACCTCAGAAGGTAAGTAGGTGATTCCTCCAGGGTTGTTTCACTGAAGAAGGCAATGGCAAACCACCTCTGCACATCTCTTGCCTTAAAAACTTTGCAGGGTTGCTATTTATTTTATTTTGTTTGCACTATTTATAGTCAGCCTTTCTCACAGACAGTTAAGTGTTAAGAAATAAGAATCTAACTTCCTTAACATTTATACCAGGGTAATAATGTGGGGCAAACTTGATGGGGGTGGGGGGCGGAATACAGCTTGAGTTTCAAGAGCTGGAAGCAGACACCCTCAACCTCCACCCTCTCCAGGTGCCAGCCCCTAAATCTTCAGGAATTTCCCAACCTGGAGCTGGCAACTCTAAAGCACACGAGCCAGCCAAGGCCAGGGTTCTCCATGTAGCCAACTGTCTGCCCGCACTTGGCTGCCTGCCCACCGCCGCTACCTGTTCTGGCTTCCATAGCCACAGCAGAGAGGCCACTTGGCTGCCTACCCACTGCCACTGCGTCCTCCAGCTCCCAGCGCCAAGAGGTGCCGGAACTGCATTCCACTGTGTTCCAGCAGAAAAAAAGCCCTGTCTCATACAATAAGTTGCAGGAGAGAATTGTTGTGTGCAATGGGTTCCAGGTGCTTCAAGCGCCAAAATAAGTCAGCTAGTCAAACCTTCCTGGTGCAAGCCCTCCAAGCTCCCCTGCACAGCCAAAAGGGGATATAGCGATTGCTATATTATAATGACTGTCAGAGATATTATGAGTAATCAATACATCAGTGATCAATATGAGGTTTTATTGTTGCATTTTTATCTTTCATGCACAAGTGCAAAATGCAATACTTGCTGCTTCCATACAGGAATGGGAAGAGTTGTGCCCACTGCAAAAATGAAGCAGGAATCAGTCTCTGTAACATCTTTTAAAACTGGGCACAGTCCAGCCAAAGTTAAGCACTAGGATGACCACCAATGTCAACAGAAGAGTTAAGCATGTACTTAATTCATTTTTCATGGAAATCAATGGGACTTAACTTTGGCTAGGTCATGCCCATTCCTTTTCCCCAACTGGCTTTTTCACTCCCTGAACAATGATACTAATGATAAAAATAACAAAGCACTGTAAATATAGATTAAATACAATTATCCTTGGTTTTTTTTGGTTGCAAACTAAATAGACACACAAGGAAATATGTAGCTTCACCTATGAAGCCAAACCAATCTGGGCATTGCCTCAGTTGGATACTGCCCCCAAATCCTGTGTAGACTAAAGGGTAAATAGAACACAAACATTCATAATACATAACCTCTCAACAAAGACACCAGCATGCCTAGACTAGCTCCCGTCAACAGCACACCTATTTTTATTTCTTCTTGTTCATTACCACTACTACTTTTTAATCGTTTTCAAGTTGACATGTCCCACTTCCAGACATTCTGACTGAGAAACGGTGGTGTCATCACATACACATGGCCCTAGCCGTCTTAGATAGATGGCATGCATGCCTTGGCGCATACGTCGTCATTGTAGGGAAACCATAAATCCCTGTATTCCTCTACCTGCCTTTTCCTGTACTCTTTAACATTCCATTAGCATTACCTGTTATTTAGACAAACTTTTCACAGTTCACAACATTTTATAAAAGCAATGTAAGAGATCAGGCTTTATTCCAAAGGATCTGTAATCTAATGTTCAGGGTAATAAAGGACAGAAAGGAATCATTGGGATTAAATGTTGGTCACATAGGACGCACAATTTACTGCACAAGCCAAAGCACACATTTTATTTCCTTATTAATCTAAGCTACACAATGAACAGAGTCATGTTATACATGATTCAGACCATAATCATGCAGTTGAATGTTCTCCAATAATATAAACTTCTTAACACAAAAACTCCTTTTCCCTGAAGTAGGACTTTCTTTGTAAGACACAGTATTAAAATATACAAAACATACACACGACACGACGTGGCAATACTTGAGTCTATCACCAGTTCACCAAGATCTGTATTGCTTACTCAGATTGCCAGTGGCTCTCCAGGATCTTACGTCAGGGTCTCTCATATCACATGCTATCCAAGATCCTTTAATTGGAGATGCTGGGATCAAACCTGGGACCCTCTACCTGATTGACCCTTGGACGGTCTACCACCAAGCTATGGCCCTCCTACTTATTATCTACTTGCAGTCTGAAGTGATACAGTCCAGCAAGAGCTACCACAGGTAGCTTCGTTCCTAAGACAACCACACATCAAAGTCCTATATAAACAAATGGCTTTTAATTCAGCCCCCACAATTAAAATTTGCACTCACCATTTAATCCCATTTTTGCCGGTTAACTGATTTACTGGTTATGTCTGTATCTTGAAGTCATTAATCCATCTGACAGAAGCACTACATAAGTGACCTTTTTAATAATTCATAATTTTAATAATTCATTTATATACCGCCTTTCAGAACAACTTAATACTCACTCAGAGCAGTTTACAAAGTGTGTTATTATTATCCTCAAAAAATCACCCTATGAGGTGGGTGGGTCTGAGACAGCTCCAAGAAGCTGTGACTGACCCAAGGTCACCCAGCTGGCTTCAAGCGGAGGAGTGGGGGATCGAGCCTGGTTCTCCAGATTAGAGTCCTGCTGCTGGTAACCACTACACCAAATTGGCTCTCACACTAAATTGGTGTTTATTGCTGTATTTTTTGGCAGAGTTCAAAAGCAGTGGTAAGAACGAGCTGTTCTCATCCTTTAAAGGAAGGCTTAGAAGAAGCAGTGGGACATTCTGGGCTTCAGAATGGCATCATTTTTGAAGCTGACTTGATGGAAGGAAGAATTTTTGCAGCTGCATTAACTTGCTTCTCCAGCAATAATACTGGGTCTCGTATAACACCTAGGCTTTTCCAAGTCAGCATGGGTCAGTTGAACCCAGCAAAAGCGTCCATCAATGACTTCAGCCTTCCATACCAGCACCGTCTTTGTTTTGCCAGGATGCAGTTTCAATTCAACTTGTTCACCTTGAGTCATTAAAACCAACACAAATCCTCTGCAAGCTACTTGGCAACATTTTCGCACTTTGATCTTAAAAAAGCCATTAACAAAAATACTTACTGCTAATGTGCTGGAGGGGATCACTATTAGTGTAAGCAATAGGAACAGAAATGCCATCATGCCCTGTGAGATAAAAATAGATAGAATTATTCAGTCCTGTAAAAGTCATTATTAGAAAACATGATAATCACAAACATACAAAATCTTACAGTAATGCAAAGTTATCGTGCCACAAGCAACAGAACAAAAAAAAATGGCACCACTACAATCCTGTTGCAGATTCCTGTTGCAGAATTCCTAGACACATGCATCAGGCACTAACTATCATTACCATCTTTTTTTACACGCTGGATGAAGATGCTCCTGTTTGCCTGGGCCTTCAACTGCAATTAACTGGTTTACTTTAACTAGGCAATCCAAGCAGAGTTGTACCCTTTTAAATCCATAGAGGTCAGTGGGCTTAGAAGGATGCTTCTTTGTTTAGGATTGCACTGCATCTTTGTTTATTCCTGCTTTTAAAATATTTTTGGCTGTATTATTTTTTAGATTGCTCGTAGATGGCATTTTATATGCCACCTTAAGGGCCAATGTGGTAGAAAGGCTGGACACAAATTCCTTACACAAACCAAGTTTGTCAAATTTTGACTATCCTATTAATGGAAACTGCAGCAAAACCAACAATCTTACAATTAATGAGTGATTCCGCACACGTTGGATAATGCACTTCCAATCCTCTTTATAGATCATTTGGAACGGATTTTTTTGTGTGCGGAACAAAAAATCCACCTCAAACGATTGATAATGTGCATTGAAAGTGCATTATCCAACGGGTGCGGAATCAGCCAATGTGTCAATTTAATGACTTTTTTTTTGCATATCTGAACCAAGGGAAAGGTTGCAGTAGAAAACGAATATAGATCTTGGCTGCTTTCTTTTTAACAAAGCAGGGTTTGATTAATCAGGGGAACTGTCAGAAAGAAACAGACCACAGAGCAAGAAATGGATACATTTAGCCTAAACTTTTTCTGAACTATAACAAAAGGTTTAAAACAGATATGTTTTAGCTATCTCAATTTTTAAAAAAACCTGTAAAAGTTTCATATTCCCTAGGACGTATCAGGTTCGTCTTATACACCTCTGTCACCCCAAATTGCAAATGTCCATTAATTCAAAACAGCAAGCAGTGGCTAACTTTTCTCCCATTGATGCACTGGCTTGCCAACTGGTATTTACAGTGCAATCCTATAGAGAGTTACTCCAGTCTAAGTCCTTTGACTTCAATGGGCTTAGCCTGTCAGTCCATAGGGTTGCACTGTCTAACAAATGAAAGCTGACTGCAGAGTGGCTGTGGCTTAGTTGTAAAGTATCTGTTTGGCATGCAGAAGGTTCCCAGTCCCTGATATCTCCATCTAAAAAGATGAGATGGTAAGTGATGTGAAAAACCTCTACCTGAGGCCCTGGAGATGTGCTGCCAGTACATAGTACTGACCTTATAGGACCAATATCTAATGCAGTACAAGGCAGCTTCTTGTGTTCATGTTATGTGTTTGTGCAAATGGATAAAACAAAGTTTCAGGGTTTTTTAAAAAAAACATGGGAAAAACAGCAGGAGGAAGTAATCTGGGGGAAAGAACTAACACCCTTCCCACTGCAACATGGCCCACATCCAAATCACATGCTTCCCCCACACCAAGGGCTGCTTTTTGCCTTTTAAAAATCCACAGATCTTCCTGGTCACTTTTAGTTTGGCCTTAAATTCTCCCCTCTGGAGACAATTTTTTTCATTTAAAAATATGGCCTCTGCTACACCGGCTTGTGTACATGATCTCTTGGCAATTCCTTCACATTTTATTTGTTATTCTATGAGACATTCCACATTATTTCCTAATCCAATTCCATTTTTCTATCTCCACTAGTATTCTCCTTCTGTTTCATCACAGTTGGACATACTGTGATAAGTTATGTGAAAAACTTCTGCCTGAGACCCTGGGGAGCTGCTGCCAGTCAGAGCAGACAACGTTGGCCGTAATGGACCAATGGTGATAAAGGGGAGTACTGAGCTGAGGTAAATGAATCAGCTTTAGAGCACTCACTCCCTATGGAAACAGTGGTCCTTTTCACAGGTACCCAAAACCTCTAGGTTTGGCTTTTTATTTCCCAGGAAGTACAAGCTAGTCTGGTAAAGACTTGAGAGAAACTTGTTAGTTTCCAAAAGCACTGGGGTCACAGTTCAGAAAATAAGGGAGAGTAAGTGAAACCTGACATGGGCCGATTCCAGACGGCCCCCTGCCTTGCGAAACGTCGCGCGTCGTTGCGCAGAAAACGCGAAATATCGCGTTTTCTCGCACAAGTTTTGCACAACGTCGCGCAAAACTCGCACGAGAAAACGCGATATTTCGCGTTTTCTGCGCGACGACGCGCGACGACGTGCGACGTTTCACAAGGCAGGGGGCCGTCTGGAATCGGCCATGATATGGGGCTCAGCTGAATTCAGACCGCTAAACTGACTGGTAACAGAAGGTGATCATTGTTCTCAAAAGAATGCCAGTGTGTATTTGGTATCAGCTATCTCTTTAAGCTTCCTCTTTGGCACAGTGAAATCACCAGCAAAGGGAGAGAACAGGAAATATTTTGTCTTGTCTACCATCCCAAACTGTAAAGTTTCTGATGAATTTGACATTTTCTTCTCAACTATATTATCACCTGAATGTGGCTTGGTTCCATTTTAGAGCCTCAAGTAGAATCTTTGGATACAATACAAAGAACCCAGTTCCAATCCAGATGTTTGAGACATTTTAGTCCTTTCAAACTTTACAATCATATATACTGGAAGCTGACCCCTTGTTACCCACAATCTTCCCAATACATGTGTAAGCAGTCGGCCCGGCCTCCACCATCTTTAATAGCTATTTAATAAAGCTACCTATGATATAAAATCACAAGATCCCTGGATTAAAATGGCAGTTTGGCCTACAGAGGAATTCCAGATAGCAGTTGCTGAGTCCCGCCCAGGAGCCCCAGGCATGAATGGAATGCCACATGTAAATGCAGAGTGACCAGTGGTGATTAGTTTTACAGTCTCCCCAGGTCCAAAAGGAATCCAGAGCAACAAAGGTCTCGCAGAATCACCCCACTTAACATTCCTTTCCCTCCTTCCGTGATGAGATCTCCTGCCTATGATTGAGGAGCAAATCAATTGGCATTCATAAGTATTTAGAATTCATTCCTGAGAAGATACATTCCCCAACTAAATTAATCAACTTAGCTCCAGTGAACTCCATTAATGAACTGCCCCTTTGGCACAGTCCCAGAAGATGGTTGTTGTGGGTTTTCCGGGCTGTATTGCCGTGGTCTTGGCATTGTAGTTCCTGACGTTTCGCCAGCAGCTGCGGCTAGCATCTTCAGAGGTGTAGCACCAAAAGACAGATCTCTCAGTGTCACAGTGTGGAAAAGATGTTGGCAGGTCATTTATATCTACTCAGGAGGGGTGGGGTTAAGCTGAGTCATCCTGTAAGAGTTTCCCAGGGTGTGGAATGCTAATGGCGGGAGGCTTCACTGTATCCTGAGGAGGTTCTTTTGCATATGGATTGGTGCTTGATGTGCTAATCTTCTCTGCAGGGCTATTGTCGGGTATAGAGTGTTTTGTTAGCCTAGTGTTTTTCAGAACTGGAAACTATGCTCCGTTCATTCTTAAGGTTTCTTCTTTCCTGTTGAAGTTAAGAATGAACAGAGCATGGTTTCCAGTTCTGAAAAACACTAGGCTAACAAAACACTCTATACCCGACAATAGCCCTGCAGAGAAGATTAGCACATCAAGCACCAATCCATATGCAAAAGAACCTCCTCAGGATACAATGAAGCCTCCCGCCATTAGCATTCCACACCCTGGGAAACTCTTACAGGATGACTCAGCGCAACCCCACCCCTCCTGGGTAGATATAAATGACCTGCCAACATCTTTTCCACACTGTGACACTGAGAGATCTCTGTCTTTTGGTGCTACACCTCTGAAGATGCCAGCCACAGCTGCTGGCAAAACGTCAGGAACTACAATGCCAAGACCATGGCAATACAGCCCGGAAAACCCACAACAACCATCATTCTCTGGCCGTGAAAGCCTTTGACAATACAGTCCCAGAAGAGACTTTGCATTCTCTTTCACACACCCCAGCAACTAGCAATCAAGGTAATCAAACCATTGTTATTCCCAGGAACTGACCGTTGGAGTCCTTGTTCCAACGGCTAGGTGGGCTCTCCCACCTCAGGGCACGTTTTACCCTATAAGAGTAGTGCCCTGGCCCCATTCAAATTGTGCACACTTGTTGGATCCAAAGTGCTGCTCCCTGGAAGTTATCCTAAGCCTCTTGCTCTCTTGGCTGAGGACGCTGGATGTTTGAAGCTACTCTCTTCTCCCGTGGACTGGACTACTCAGGATAGGTAGATAAACTTTTCCCCTCCCTCACTCTATTCCAGCTTCTGACTAGCTTCCTACGACTCTGTGTGTGTGTAACCATTTTTTTAATTAATTACTCCTGTATGTGCGTGTGTTTTTCCTCTTCAATAAAAGTTTGCTCTTTGAATTTAAAGCACCAGTCTCATCTGCTATCTGAGAAGGGACCCCATAAAAATTGGTGAAAAAGATCCCATAATTACCGCCTCTCACATAGCTGTCTTACTTGCTGCTAATTCCCCCCCCCCCACACACACACAATTCTCTTATTGCAAGGAGACCAATTCAGGTAACACATGCAGCTGCCATGTTGTGTGAACAGAGGTAACACATGTATTTACTATGTAGTGTACAGCCTCTGTACTAGTAAATGTAAGAATCCAGAAGTCAGCTTGCATACACCAATGTGTACACAACATGACAACCATATGTATTGGATGCTTGTGAGTAGTGTGTAACTAGGGTTGCCAGGTTCTCTTACCCTCCCAGTGGGAGGGGGGCCTGGCATGCACCTTTTCTTGATTCCTTGTGCACACGTAAAGCATCTGCGTGCCCCTAGGCCTGCATGATGATGTCACTTCTGGGAAGTGATGTCCTTGCGCAGACCCAGGAGTGTGCACGTGCTTTGCAGTAGGCCAGGGGAATGGCTGGCTGGCTTGCCCAGCCTCCTGTGTTGCAATTTTCTCCTCCTCCTCCTCCTCCCCCTTGCTTCCAGCCTGCCTGTCCTCCTGTGCACCAGGGAACCAGCCAGCTGACCCAGCCTCCTGTGCACCAGCAATGATGTCACTTCCACGAATGATGCCATTGTGTTAGGGTCAGGTGTGCACATGTGTGAAGGTGGGGCCTTCCAGGCACGATCCTGGGGCAGCACAACAACGTTACTCCCGGGAGTGACATTGTTGCGCCACCCTGAGAGCACTCCTGCACTTTTCAGCGGATCAATTTGGGCCTCAAACTGGGCCCAAAGCGTGCCTGGGTGGCCTATTTGCCCACCTTCCCCCCTGCTGGTCAGGTGAGTGGTGATGGAGGGCTGAGGGTGGGGGCAGGGAGGATCCTGTTACATATAGTTGGTAAGCTCCCAGTACAAGTGATTGTTGTGTCTGAAAAAGACTGATGAGAAAGTATATTCTATATAATTCAAAAACCAAATAATTATAGGATTCAACTTTAACCACATTAACTATTCTCTCAAACTTCTTTCTCTGTATTATGGAAGGGGAGTCTTCTCACTTCCAATCCTGGACCTGCTGTGAACTGTAAAGAAACAGTGATTAATTACTAATCCAAGCAACCATGTCCAACTGCAACAAGTGGAATGCCTTTAAAGGTTAGTATCTCAGAACAAGCCTGATGCAACAAGTTCTAAATCCTGATTATATGAACAAGCCCACAGTGTGGAACAGTTTGAAAAACCTTTCCTTAATTAAATGGGAATATAATATCTACAACATGACTAATAATTTGAACACATAATTCATTTATGTAAATATCAACAGACTAAGTAATACTAACAGTGAACATTAATTGCAAACTCTCAGTAAGCACAGTGGTCGGATAGTATTTAAAATATGTTATCAAAACTATTGCTCCTGGGCAGGACAGCTATTGAGCCAGGAACTGAAATGCACAGAGAGCTAAAAACTAGGTCTCCCAGGTGCAGCATCTGTCTCTTGGACGCTGTCAGAATAGCTCCAAGTCATGAAATTTCACAGCTGTTGCTAGACATCCATGGATGTTTGGTTTTGAGCCACTTCTTACATCTGGGCAGGGTTGTATGTGAAGAGAGGGTATGGGAAAGTGGGAAATAATCTAATTTATATTTCTGCACTTCCACAGAACATAACACACATAAAACATTTTATAATCTGCAAAAATATATGTATGGATTAGTGCAAAATATTGGATTACTGCAAAATATTTTTCTCATCTTAAAAGCACAAACTCTGCAGAATTTCATCTCTGCTGTATTTTTCTAGAGTTATACTGCCACCAGCTACCTACAATCCACACCTCCTCTTGCAATCCAGTACAAGACTGTGATGCAGTACAATGCATAAGGCTACAGTTGGAAAGAAAAATCGGCTTCACCTCTCATCGAGTGGAAGTACTTTTTGTTCATGCATGAAACTGTTTGGATCCTGATCAATAACAATATCATCTCCTTCCCATCTTACCTCTCAGCTCCTGGGTATCCAATGTTCCCCTAGAGACTGAGGGGATAAATTTCTCATTCAATCAATAGATGGGCTGGCCCTACTCTGAATCATTCTGGAACACAAAAGAGAACACCCCACCAAAGAATACATTCCAGGCCTCTATAAATGATTAGAAAACCCGAGGGGACACAAGGTCCTAAGAGACCTAAATCAATTTTTATACATTTTTAATTTTTAACTTTTTAAAGTGCAAGTGTGAAAAGTGTAAACAGAATCATCAAACACATAATATACATCAGAGAATCTCTTTCAATTATTCCTTATAATTTAAAAGTACCCCATGCTGTCAATTTCTCAAAATGGTCAATGCCACAATTAATCCAAGTCCAATTCAAACCAATGCTTGTCAGCAGGTAAGTATCAAAATTCATTAAAAAGTTCATATTGTAAATCCATTTCTTGTTCCTTCTTTTTATAGGCAGAAGCCCATTGAGAAGAATCCACAACGGGAAGAGGTGCTCCCGGGGAGGTGGCAATGGGTACTTGATTCTAGCAATGTATCAACACCAGTACATGGTAGAAATTGACTTGGATTGAACCAGCAGTTAAAAGGATTGACTTGTGAAGAAGCAATGCAAAACGGGATTTTTAAGGGCTGGCACACCTGTTGCCAACTCCCCTGGAGCACCTCTTCCCATTGTGGATTCTTCTTGAATTGGACTTGGATTAATTGTGGCTTTGACCATTTTGAGAAATTGACAGCGTGGGGTACTTTTGAATTATAAGGAATAATTGTAAGAGATTCTCTGATGTATATTATGTGTTTGATTATTCTGTTTACACTTTTTGCACTTGCACTTTAAAAAGTTAAAATTTAAAATTTTATAAAAATTGATTTAGGTCTCTTAGGACCTTGTGTCCCCTCGGGTTTTCTGGTTTATATGAGACCTGCCCCCTTTTTTCTTTAGTGTGTAGTATCTCTATAAATGATTTTCAATGTGTATAATGAATTTCACTTTAGTAGTTAGAGTGATGTAGAAATTTATACTTATGCTGTGCTGCTGAGTATTTAAACAGCACAACATGAGACAATAATTATCATCTTTGTAACTTTACAGAAGGAATGTTAATTTTATAGAAAAAGAAGACTTCAGTCTGTACAGTTTGCAAATTAGCACCATCTCTCAGTTACCAACGGTCTTGAGAATGTGCCTTTAAGATTTTTGTTGGCATTTGTGATGGCAATGAGGATGGGATGGGGGAGAAATGAGAGAGACAAGGGGAGACTTCTGAGGTCACTGTCCCCTGGGCCTGGAGTGGTCTAAGTCTTACACTCTGGTTTTTCTTTTCATTTGTTTAAACCCCCTCAGCTGCCCACAATCAATAAAAAAGGAAGACATAAGCTTTATTTAACTGGTTGGTAGCATGTAAATTTTGTGTTCCCTAAAGGATTCTTATTTGGGACCGTAAAAGAATAATGGGAATCGAGAGGTAAATATAACCCCTTTCACAGCTACTTTGACTTGACAGACCAGCCACAGATGGAAATGAACAACAAACATTTATTTACAGATATAGACTATAAGGTGTATAACAAGTTAAAGGTTTCATGTAAAATAATCAGTATGGAATGTACAACTGCTCTCAGTGGGGTTGACAGATGACCTCCCTCCCAGCACAATGACATCATTTGTGGAAGTAATGTCATTGCTGGCATACAGGAGGCCAAGCTGGCCGCTTCCATGGTGCACAGGAGGCTGGGGCGGCTGGCTGCTTCCCTGGCACACAGGAGGGCTGGTAGGCTGGAAGCAAGGGGAAGGGGGAAGAGGGGGAGGTTGCAGCACAGGAGGCTGGACGGGCCACACAGCCACTCTCCCAAGATTCTAAGCTCTCTGGAAACAGGGGAGGGGGAGGATGCAGAGGCAGTGCAAGAAAGCCTGCTGGTGCTGCCACCAACTCCTTACACACCAGAAGCTGCTCCTCCCACATGCACAAAAATACTGGACGTGTATATGTCTGGTATTTTAACCCTGTTTCCCCTGGACAGTCCAATAAAAAAACAGACTGTCTGGGGGGGGGGGGGGAACCAGACACCTAGCAACCTTTGCTCTCAACTTCAGTCCCCAGAGATTATAAACTTTTCCCACGTAGGGTTAACATATTAAAGCTGTGCCTTAATTACCAAACACACACTAAGGAGAGATTTGATTTCTTTTTCTCTAGACAGGGCTCCTCAGTATTCAAATTTCTACTGTAAGCTTTTTATCACAGCTTATAGGCTTGCTACTCAGGTTCCAGGCTGTTTCTTTAACTTAAAGTTAGATTTGATGGGTCCTTCAAATGGTGGTTGTTTATTTTTCGAAGAACACATTTCCTGCCCCAAATCCTAACTAAAAAGCAAAATAATCAGCCTGTCTAAGCTTATGCTGTTATCCACAGCCACCAAAATCCCTCTCTGAACGAAAAGTATCTCTTTTCTTTTCTTAAACTGAAGCCCGCTCACCCCTCCCATCCAGTGGAGTACTAGGAGTTCAGATTGGCTGGCAATCACTTGGATTTTCATAAGGCTTAAATTACAAGGAATGTTTCAGGGCCTTGGAGGATAGGTGGAATTTGGAGGATGATTGCCACAGCCTTACAGCATGACATGAAAGTTTTAAGGAAGCGTGTGGGCTTTTGACAGTCTGATTAGAACAAAGTAACAGTGTTATCTAAAATAAAATTTGCTATACAAATAATTAACTCTTTTTTCACAACAGCAACACTGATGATCTTGGAGTTTTAAAATTTAATTTATTTTTCTCCTGCCACTGCTCAGAGTGGCAACAGGTAACAGGGCCTGCCTGTGGGAGACTATAACGGGAGTCTGGGGAAGCCTGCCTGCACAGCCAGGCGGGTGAAATCATAACTTTATGTTTATTTGAATGATAGTATGTACGTGGTTTTATTTCTTCTCCCAGCTGTTTACAAATCAATAAAAAATGCATGTACCAGATTTCTGCCTTTAAAAAAAATCTTTGCAGATTTGCATGTATATACTCATTCCATGCTTTATTGAAATGTCTTTGATATTGACTGTACTGTGTACAGTCTGTGTATTCACACTGTGTGATCGGCTATGAGTCTCAATGAGAAAGGAGGACTATAAATAATGTAAACGAACAAAAATAAATAAATAAAATTATTCTTTCCCACCATTCCTAGAGATAATCACCTGAAAAGAAATTAATTACAACTTTGAAACTGCCAAACTTTTTCTTGTTTTCTTGTTAATGGCATCCATTCATTATTGTTTTATAAAACAATAAATCTTCAGAAATGGAAAGTTTTCCATAGGAAAATAAAATGCTGGGGAAATTTCAATTTCAGAAAACTTAAAATAAAATAAATTAAAAATAAATCAAATTTTAAACTCTAAGAGCCAAAACACACGTTAAGAAATACCTAGGTTCAGCACGTGTTCTCTTACCTCAAGGTTTGCCGGGATCTGTAGGCGTCCTGGAAGCTTAAAGTTTAGCATTTACAGAGCAGCAGGGAGGGAAATACACGTGCCTGTATTTCCCTTCCCCTTCCTGCTGCTCTGTAAATGCTAAACTTTAAGCTTCCAGGACGCCTACAGATCCCGGCAAACCTTGAGGTAAGAGAACACGTGCTGAACCTAGGTATTTCTTAACGTGTGTTTTGGCTCTAAGATCATCAATGTTACTGTGTCACTTCTGGATACAACACAGAAATGGCAAATGGTCATACTAAGAATTTACCACAGAGTTCCCAGTAATTCCTAGAACTACTGCCGCTGCTTCCAGGTTTTCCCCTGGAGGTGACATCACTTTGCTTTGGATACCAATGAGTGTTAAAAAACTTTCCTTCCTGATTTCGCTTAGAGCAGCAGCAGATAACAGGGGTTTGGGATGGGGGATACCCTGCCTTAATTAAGGGCTTGGCAGCCGTGCACTGCAATTTGGAAGCTAAAACAGAGAACAACTTCCATGTGGAAGCAGCCTTTGTTGAAACAGATGAGTGAATAACTATGTCTATGGAATAATGTGCACCATTCTTGAGAGGTGTTAAAATTAGTGTGTCAATAATAATTAATGTGAGCCTTTTAAATTATTTAAACAATGTATACATGAATGAAGAAGACTGATAAGATTTTCAAGAACAGGTGATTCTGTGTCACCTTGAAGACCAATATACTTTTGTTAATGTGCTTTCATAGAGCAGAGACCACTTTTTCAGATAGAATTTTTCCAGATGAACAGATAAAGAAGATAGTTTACCACCAGTATAGCACATGCTTTGCACAGAGAAGGCCCATAGGTTCAGGTGCTGAAATCTCAAGGTAAATGGGTCTCTTGTAGCAGAGCTGTAGCAGTATCTGTAAATTAACTGCCAGTCAGAGTAGACAAAGATGTGGCAGATGGATTAATGGTCTCTAAGGCAGCTTCATATAGTCAAGGCTGCCATCCTATGCACAGTTGTATGGGAGAAACACACATTAAACCCAGTAGAACTTGCTTCTCAGGAAATTTGGATATAATTTCATCCATTCTTTCCTGTCAGATAACATAAAAGCAGATGCAATTTGGGATGCTTTTTACTGTAGTGCTCTCCGAGGAGACAGGAAAGACAGCTCAAAACATCTGCTGTGGTTGGAGAAGCAGCTTTTGAGGCAACCAAAAGCCTCAGCAGAAAGCAAAAGCATAAACCAACTGCAAGACAACTGCGACAAGGGTCTTAAAGGCACTGCACAGCAAGCGTCTTTGACTTTAAAAAAATAGCCTCTCTCCTATTTCCTCCATTGTATGAAAACCCTTCATTTGGCAATTGCTCAAAATATAGGAAAACCAATCCATGTCTGAGAAAAACCCTAATGAAGACCCATCCCACGTACACTGAAAATATGAAGAAATACCCAAACGCAAGCAGATGGTGGCTCTCTCTCAAAAACATCCACATAGTTGAAACCAGAGCTAGTGGACCTCTGGCACCTTAGGCAAGTTGCCTATATTACATCTTATGGTTGCCCTAGCCAAGGAGGAGGAACCAAAGGAAGAGAAACCACCAATGCCACCAGCTCCGCCATTGCTGCCTTTTTGGCAATGGTGCTATGGGCAGGGGAAGTGGAGTGGGTAGAGAAGAGAAACAGCTGTGCACCATGCCACCAGAAGAGGAGCTCCCTCTTGCCTTGGGACCTGCCTCATCTCTTGCTGCAGGACTCACCAGAGCCTCCTGCTGCAGCTGTATAAGGGGAGGGAGAGTGGCAGCACTACCAGAAGGCAGGATCCCAAGTGGTGTGTGTGTGTGAAGTGGTGGGGGATGAAGAAAGAGAAGGAGCAACAGCAGGCACTGTGGGGGGGAGAAAGTGAGAGAAGAGAGAAAGACTGACTGAGTGAAGGACTGCGGGGAGAGGGGAGGCAGCAAATGTGGGTGGAAAGGGAAGGAGTCTCTTGCAAATTCCTTGCGGGTACCTGCTTGTGTAAATACAATGCCCAACATGCAGGTATCTAAGTAGGGGAAGAGAATGAACAGCCGTGATCTTCTGTCTATACTTTGGACCAACATGCCCTCATAGAACAAACATTTTCTGGCTTCCTCTTCTTTTTTCTTTAATTTTTTTGTTTTAATTTTTTTTCCTCTTCTTTTTTCCACCTCCATTCCTCCCACCCACCCACCCCATATTGCAAAAGCCAGAAAACCATCAGGAATTGAGTTGAGGGCTACAGCAGGAAGAGGGAATCAGCAAACATTTCATACCTTCCTTGTGCACACAGAAAAGTGTCCTTCTGCTCACGCGAAAGTGTCTCATGCCAAGTGTTTATGTTGTTAAACAGATGTGCAAAAAATGTAAGTTACCACTGTTCAGTGGCAACATTAAAGGGTTGTAGTGATGATGTGCTTGTTTTCCATTCCCTCCCTCCAAATTATTTCATGCATTCTTTTGCTCTTTGGCGCTAGTAGAGTTATCCCCATGGGTCCACTGACCCTCAGGAACAACTTAGGGGGAGGTGCTACAGGGAACTGTAACAAAAAGGGAAAGGTAGCAAAGGTCTCAATTCAGAAATATCTGGACCCACTCTGTGCACATGTACAGAGAATGAAATCAGGATCTATGCACCCTGAGATCAGGATTGTTTTGGATAATATACTTTTGTAGAAATTCTATTTCAACTCAATTAAGCATATTTTTTATTTTTATCAGAATATTCAATTAACTCTGGTCGCTTCCACATGTTCCTTTCCCCCCCGGGCTTTCTCTGTCCTGAAGCCAAGTCTTCCCAATCCACTTTCATAACTCACCTTCCATGCGCAACATCCTCATGCATTTCTTGTGTGTGTTCCTGGTGAAAGAAAAAAAGGTCCCAAAACAGGAAGCGCATTGGTGCAGTCCTGCCCAACTTTCCTCTTTTTTTGGGGGGGGGAGTGCATGCGGGATTGCACTATATTGTTGTCCTGTCTTTCAGTTTCTGTAGAAACTGGGCGTGTGTAGTACTCCTTTCTCTACCGTTGATTTCCCAAAGTTTTCAATGCAAAAGTGTTTAATAAATATGTGAACAGTAGAGTAGCGCAATTGCATGATTTCATATCCTACTATATGAAAGGCAACCACGTTCCCAGGAAGAATCCAGGAAGTAGTGTTTGTGATGCAAAGACACGGTTAATGTGTAGATTTATAATGTGGGGATGGTACTATTTAATCTGCACTCTGCTAATGCTCATAACAGCCTTTACAGATAGGACAAAAACTGACTCCATCTCTCCAATGAACACACAGAGCTGCCTTATCTTGAATCAGACCACTTGTCTTTCAACCTCAGTATTATCTACTCTGGCAGCAGCTCAGGCAGAGATCTTTCACATCACCTACTACTTGATTCTTTTAACTGGAGATTGATCCTGAGACCTTATGGGTGCAAAGCAGATGCTCTACTACTGAGCCAGCAATTCACCCCTAAAAACAAATTTTTCTAGTTACCATTCAGTTGTGAATGTTACTGATGATAGGGTTGCCAGCTCTGGGTTGGGAAACTCCTGGAGATTTGTGGGGCGGAGCCTGGAGAGGGTGAGGAGGGGAGGGGCCTCAGAATTGTGAGCAGCAGGGCTTTTTTTCTGGGAAAAGAGGTGGTGGAACTCAGTGGGTTGCCCTCAGAGAAAATGGTCACATGGCTGGTGGCCCCGCCCCCTGATCTCCAGACAGAGGGGAGTTTAGATTGCCCTCCGCGCTGCTGCAATCTCAACTCCCCTCTGTCTGGAGATCAGGGGGCGGGGCCACCAGCCATGTGACCATTTTCAAGAGGTTCCGGAACTCCGTTCCCCCACGTTCCCCCTGAAAAAAAGCCCTGGTGAGCAGCCAAACAGGACTCTACCTGAAGCATAAAGAAAACTGACTTAGGTCATACTCTCCTTGGCATGTTCTGGAATCAGGTAGAAGGGATGGGAACAGAAGAGATTGTTTTTGTTGGGTGTCAGGGCGTTTTCAGAGACTGAAGGGGAAAGACGCAGCTATACTTGCTCTTCATCAGCTGGAAGAGGAAAGACACCATGTGTTTCTGATGAAAAAAACAAATATGACTGCAGTAGATGACTTGCCTCCTAACCAGGACAAAAAGATGAACATTTAAATGTGGTAGTTTTAAATTAATAGTAGCTTTATGTACAAGTAAAGTTTCATTGGTATATTTTTTTTAATAAATATTGATGTCTTGTGGTAATTCTGCTCCACATTAAAGTCTAAATAGGGTACCAAAAGAAGGTGGGGAAATTCTTTCCCATACTGGACTCCTAAGATGTGTTCACTTTCAGCTTACATTGCAGTAGGTAGCCAGGAGAAAGAAGCCTGTGGCTCTTTATTTAAAGAAGAGTTTTCAAAGAATCAAATGGATACGGTTTAGTTTATAGATGGACTAAACTGGCAAGTCTATTCAAGCTTCTGGTGGTGGTGGTAGTGGTAGCAGTAGAATATGGTTGAAGAGCTGAACTCCTAATTAAAGCCTAGTAACTTGGGACCTTGTCCAGCTGGGTAAATTCTCCACTCCCTTGGCAGAAGTGATTCTGAGGGTTGTTTTATCATAGAATTACACATTTTAGAAAAGTTTACCAACGTTTTTCTTATGCTGGTCCAAAGAAATGGCCTGAATTTGAAGAGAACTTTAAAGAGCTCACACAGTCACAGAATGCTTCACTGGTTCCATATAATTGTTTTATTTATAATTTAAATAACAATACCTCTATTTTAATGTATTGTCCAACACTTGTTGCTCTGACCTGGATAGCTCAAGTGAGCCAGATCTCAGAAGCTAAGCAGAGTCGGCCTTGGTTAGTAATTGGATGGGAGACCTCCAACAAGGACCAGGGTTGCAGAGGCAGGCAATGGCAAACCACCTATGATAGTCGCTTGCCATGAAAACCTCACCAGGGGTTGCCGTAAGTCAACTCAGACTTGAGGGCACCATATACACACACCAACACTTGTCAAATAATTTCAGATATGGCCTTATATTACTTCTCTCACCTTCAAAAACCGCTTATTTTTGTAATTTAAAAATTGTAATATTTTAGTAAATTTTCCATTACTTTCGGTACAAGGCTAAATTTCAGTTTTTTAAAACAACAAAAGGAGTTTTCTGAGCCTTGGAAAAATAGTCTAATTCACTGTGGAATTTAAAGATCTGCACTGAACATCTCTCTAAGATGTGTATGCACTTCAACTTGTGTATGCATTTTAGCTTCTTTATTGACAGCTTCTCATATGTATCTCCTTTACAGACAGCTTAGCATATGTATTTGTCAGTCAGCTGGAGTGTTAGAGCATGGCTCAGTGTTAGAGTATTGACTGGTATTCAGAAGGTCCCATGTTCAATCCCTGGCACCTACAGTTTTATCTCAGGTCATGTGAAAGACTCTTGCTGGCCGGCAGAATAGACAGTACAAATTTTGGCAGACCAATGGTCCTACTCAGAATGACAGCTTCTGAAGTTTAATGCCAAGATCATCCATCACAATTTACTATGCAATATATGATACAACATATGAACACTGCTTAGTATTTGAACTTGGAACTGATTGGAATATAAACATTGGCATTCATAGAAGTTGCAGAATTATCAAATCCACAAATGACAGGATACCGGATATTGAAAAAAGAGAGGAAAGTATTCTCTTTTGACCACTGAAAAGGCTACTCTGGGGATCATGGGATCTGCATGTGGGATAGAAAATGAAATAAGGAAGCAGAATGGGCAAGAATGAAAGAAAAAGAAGGCTGGAGACAACCCATAAATTTTTTCCTCAAGATTGGGAGGGGCACCTGTAAAGCTAATTTCATGTAGCTTCAGGATACAAAGTCTTTTCCTCATTTACATGGGAATTCACAATCCACTCCATTCGGAATGCACCTAACCTATTGATTTGATTAGGAGGATATCTCCAAAATAAGTAACAGACTTTTATAGTCATGCTGCTTGTCCCTGATGCTATGTATACACAATTTGTGAAGCACTTTAGCTCAGGAAGCGACTGTTTCTTCAAAGTTCAGACAGTCTTGTAGCTACAATCCCATTTCTGTGGCTAAAAGGTATGCCCGTGCTCCCTCTGAGCAGTTATATCCCATCTGATCTTCATTATATACTAAAATGACAACAAGTTCAGTGGCTTGGCAACATGCCCTCTTGCAGAAAGGCACGGTCCTAACCAGTGTGGAAGCAGTTAGTGTCAGATCCACACATTTGTTCAACATTATTGAATGGAGAAGCAAACATGTTTACAAAGTAGCCTCCCGGTGGTAATTTAATTATAGGTCTTCTCTTCCAGGACACAGTTAGTCTAGAGTTCTTAGGGACTATGCGATATAATTTACCTAAAGGAAGTTGTCCCCTTTTCTTACACTGACTCCACATTTTGTATTTGTAACATCTTCATATGGGTCAAATTTCTGCTTTTCCTGTCACCTTGGGGTCAGTACCCTTTTTTTATGGTCAGGCAAAACCCCAACAGATGCAGTTTCTCAGTGCCACATCTCCATATTGAGGAATAGCTACACCTGTTGAATGTTAGCATATTGTGCTGCCGCTGAAGGCATAGAACCTCTTTCATGAAAAGATAATAGTAATTCTTAAATAATTCAAAGAATAGGTGTAGAAGTTAGAGTGGCTTGGGAGGACCAGGATTCAAATCCACACCCTGCTATAAAGGTCACTGGGTGACCCTGAAACAGTCACATTTCTTTGCCTCATAGGTTGTTGTGATTGATTGACTGATTTATTAAATTTATAATCTACTCTCCCCATGAACGGGCTCAACATAGATAACATCAATATTAAAATTTACAGTAAAAATTGCTTTAAAAACCATAAAAACATACAATTCAGTGATAAAACTGATCTAGATCATATTATGAAGATGAAATGGGTAGGGGGACCACACAAATCAGCCAAGTTCCTTGTGAAATGGCAGAATAAAAATGTGACAGTGACATTCCTGCTGAACTTCAACAACTTGTTGGTGTTCATTTAAAGACGACTTTCTTAGCTGGTTTGTTAACTTTTAATAACAGTGACAGCTACACAGAGAAAAGCAACAAGGGACCTGATCCTCCTGCACATTTCCATTTATATTGTTCACTAGATCAAACGTGGAGGTGAGAGCGCTCAACAGAATCTATGGACTTCTTTATGTGATAATTTTATCATGTTGCAGCATGACTCTGAAAAAATCAGTCTGTGCCAACCAGTATGTTGGATGATGCCAACCACCACACACTGAGCTAAACTGAGCTGAACTAAGCCAAGCCACTGGTACTCAGGAAAAACTACAGATTTTCAAGTGACTGCAGCTTGAATTAGCACCTCCTGTTGCTCTCTCAAAGCATCCAGGAATACACATTCAGCCAAAGGAACATTTAGTAGAAACCAACTAAGTTAGTGGTGCAATCATCCCAGGATTTGGGACTGCTTTTAAGAATTCCCTCATCAATATCCTACCCATGCAAATCCTGCTACTCGGGAAGATTATTGCAAAGACAGATAGTGCATGCTAATAACTCACAACAACCCTGAATACCATCAGCTATTTGATTACATTTGAATCCTGAAACTAGTAGATCTATGAACAAGTTAACATTCATTTACCATGTAAAATCTCCTGCTTTTCCCACCACTTTGCAATATATCTGATTGCAATTATAAAGCTTCACTCACACAATGCTTTCTACCCCTTGCACTTTTAAAACTTTATCAGGCTGATTTAAACACATATACACTAATTATTAAAAAGAGAGCTCGCTTCACAAGCCAAGGCACTTAGATAAGTGGACTATGAAAGGCAAAGAACCGAACAGCCCATAATACAAAGTTAAGGTTTACCTGACCCTTGTATCTGAGGATGACAGCAAGAAGCAGCAAAGCCACCCTAGAGCACCACTCAAATATCCAGCCTTCCAGTTGAATCAGTGGTTCTAACACCCTCCTTTCTTCCCCAGCTTCTGTTTGGTTACTAATCCACACTGCACAGGAAAAGGAGAGTTGGATTTCATTTAACCCCTTCTGCCACAAAAAGTTCCTCCACAGCTTTCCTGTTTCGCTTTTTAAATTGCCAGAACTGTAACCATCGGCACATGGAAGAGCCAGCTTTTGAAAGATTTCCAGTTCTTTAATATGAGCCTCTTTTAAAAACACAATCAGTTGTTGAAAGTTATTAGGGCGGGGCCATTCATAACCAAGTTTTATTTTAGCCACGGGCTGCACATCAAAAGGCACAACAGAGAGAAAAAACGTTGGAACAATATATAACTGCAGCCATTGTTTCTAATTTCCATGAAAGTTCTCAAGTCTAAATAATTATTCTTTTTAAAAATCACATTTCCTTTTCAACAAGCATACACCAAAATCCACATTCAGACTCACCCCTCCTACACTTTGAAGCTGGGTATATAAACAATCCCAAACCTTGTCCATAGATCCCTCTGTGCAATGGAATGACTCAAACCGTGGGATTGAACATTGCAGTAGTCTGGAGAATACTCAGAGACAAATCTAAAACAGCAAAAATACCAATCTGTGAGGAGTTCCTGTTTTAATCCATATCTTGCAATCAAAATCCCTGTTAAAAATAGCTAGGAAAGAAATGAGGCTGCTCAAACACAAAGCTGACATGAGTAATGCTTGGTAGCACAATATAGAAATAATAAACCCAAATTATCACTGCTTTTCTGATTTCAGTGTAAATGATCTGCTTTTTTTTAAGCACTTTTATCTTTCATTGAGTTTCTATTTAAAGATCCATTGGGACTGTACAGGCCCTGGGGAAAGGATTGTTTTGTGGTGAGTAGTTTCCTGCTTATCTTATGAAACCAGGCCACACTGCATTGAGGTGGTGGTGGGGAAACAAAGCCATGTGATGAAGCGTTGGGGCATTCCTCTGCCACACCAAAGACATCAAACATTATCACAGGTTGGACTGACACGGGGATCCCCAATGGGTAGGATTGCCAGCATCCAGGTCTGGGCTGGAAATCTTCAGCCCCCCTCCCCCCTCCCCAGAACTGGTCCATAACCACCCTGTCATTTTTGCTTTGAGATGGTGCAAAAGGAGTATAATTTTTCTCAGGCTCAAAGAGAAAAGCTCTGGGAACCATACCTATTATGCAGCTCATTCCAAAGCCTGGTGCCATGTGGAAACAAAGTGAAACAAAACAAAACCTGCAGCAGTTGGAAGATGGGGCAAAAACTCTGCATGAAAAGCACCCAAGAAGAGGTTAGATGTTTTCAAAACAACAGCAAAAGCAAGGGCCACTTCAAGCAAGCACCCAAGGAGTCTCTCATCTGAAAACAATACAGAAGCAGAGTAATAACAAAAAAAATGTAAGTAATACCTTATTGGCCAAAATGTGGAACAGATATTATAATAAGCCTCTTGTTGCCTACGTTTCTTCAGTGGTGATCTCTTCAGAGATCTTGGATGATTAAACTATGTTAGAAAGTTGGGGATGAGGAATTTGACTAGCCATATTGGAGGCTAGCCAGGATACATCCAAGAAACAGCTGTGCACTGCCTACTGCTAAGTTAAGCACTGCTGAAAGACAACATCTAATTGAATTAAGAGGCACTCCTTAGGGATACAAGCTTTCAATGAGATCTGACAACCCGAGCTGAAAACTTTGAACTTTTAACAAAGATTTTGTTGCTGCCTCTTTTACATCCTGTTTCCAGATGGACTTCTATAATAAGAAAGGCTATTCTTGTGGAATTTTGATCTATACCCAGCTCATTAAGCACCAGAAACGGGAGATGTATGCCTCAAAAAGATCATAACACTGTAGTACTTGGAAGTCAAAAATATCAGAGACAGTCCTTGGTGGGTATGGGTTGAGGAGGATCTTCCAGAATTATAACACATCTCCACAGGATCCTCTCAGAAATGTTTATATTACATTTAGATTAAGTTGCTGAGGGTGGGTCCTATTTAATTTTTTTCCCAAGCTGCTATAAGTACATTTTTCATAAACTGTGCAACTAAAAGTTTAAAAATTCCTTTAGAATTGTGGTGCTAATTATTATTACTATTATTAGCACATTTAACATGCTGAAAGTGTTTCACAGCATTGTTTTCAGCAGTCCTGAAGGCAGGCCAGTGTTGTCAATAATATCAGTGAGTCAAGTGGAGAGGCATGTACTGAAGTTGTGTATTTCTGGTGCGTGCAGGCAAAATTCAGATTGAAACTGCAGCACATGAGGTGGGGGTAAACGTCCCCCCATAGGACCAGAAATGGCCCAAGTGGGACAGTATTTGATCCACTGGGGTTTGCGCACAATGCTACAATTTACTTTGCCACAATGAAGCAAACAGCATGCACCCAGAGCCATTTCATGTTGGGAAAACTGGGTGGGAGGTCCTTAAGCCCCATCTCTCTACAGGGTGGCCACAATGTAATCTGGGATTATGCACACCTAGGAAGCATGGAACTTTCCATCCAACTTGGGATGGAAAGCATACTGCATAGCTAGGTAAGCTGAGGCTGTGGCGATTTCCTTAAGGCCACCTGATTAGCTCGCAGCTGAGGTGAGATTAGAATCAGGTGACTTTGGGATGCACTACAGCAGCCTTCATAATACTTCTTATAACAATGAGCATTAGAACTGTAGATTGCCAATCAACAAACTTTCCAATAAGAAAAAAAAAGACCACGAAGGAGTTCATGACTGAATAGCTACAAGGGCCATTCTATTAATTAATGCAAAAAAGTCTGGATTTGCTTTCAAACATACACTCAATAGTGAAGGATTGGTGTTAGAAGTAGATAAGGTTAGGCAACTGTCATGTCTATGTTCAATAGGGTTGCCAACCTCCAAGTAGGAAATGCAAGAGGGTAGATACCCAACTAGGAGAAAAATTCTGAAAACAACCTGGTAACAAATAACCTTTTTATCATACCCTGAATAAAGTGACTAAGTGCATTTGTGCATAACATAAAGTGCTCAGAATTCTCTAGAACATTACATATTTCATCATGGGTTGTCTATAAATACAATTTATTAAAATACAGAACAATCTTTACAATAAATATCACTCATAAGATCCAATATACAGGACAAAATGAATAATGGATGGCTGCAATTTGATACTTAATAGCTCAGTGACGCAGTCCTCATAGCCCTTTAACAAGAGGAATGTCTCTTTAATTCATTACGTGAAGATGCTGGGAAAAAAGCTCTGGGGAAATATCCAACAGGTACGTGATTAATCCAACTTTATTGTGATTATCTTTAATATTTTTCTTTTGTCTGTTCCTTCTTCAGGTGCACGTGTGGACGACGAGGATGGAAAAGATCCAACCCCTCCTAGCCCTAACTGGGGCCAGCTATTATCACATTCGTCCGTAAACTTCCTCAGGGGCGAGGGTTTTGTCCACTTAGATACTGTCTATGAACAAGCAAATATTCTGACAATTAAAAATACTTATCATATATAAAATCTTGTGAGTATGTATATTAAACTCACCACCATGCAACAACCTGTACTATTGCATCCTGGAAGGCGGCATCTGCAGTCTTGGCTGTGCACACCTCTGCCAATGCCAATCATTCCTTTAACCTCCTCTCTCTCGTATGAAGCAGATTCTCCAGTAGTACATGTATTCTTAACAATAGGACTGAAAGTCTCTGAAGAGATCTACCAACGTCCTCTGCAGCACAAAGAGATCAAGAGTCTTTTGTCATGTTCCTGATTTTTTTCTGAGCCAACAGATCCTGCTCTTATTTAGATACAATGATTCCAATAGCAAGTATGGCATAGACTGAAAATTGAAAATTTATTCTTAATGTGGTTCTGATGGAAGTGAATTTAAAGGACTAGAATATTTTCATGTGCCTTTCCTATTTTTATGTAATTGAACTGTATTTTTACTGTGCAAAGCAGAGAGTGAACACTGGGGTAAAGTGCCCAGGCAGATGACATGTGCAAATGCCAGTCACTGTGAAGTGCCTGTTATTTGAAGTTTGGTGAAAGACTACCCACATATGTACACTGCCCTAGCTTACTGGTAGTAAGATGCACCTGTAACCACTATGTACTATGCCATATTCATAGACTGATAAGGGAAATCTCCTATTTGTACTAATCATGCCAGACAAATAAGAATAGAGAAAAGAGAGAAGGACCAGCAGCAAGTAGGACAGCCAGAGGGAGTTTACCTTCAAGAAACAGAAATAGCAGGCACTGAACTTTGCTCTAGAAAACAAGGACGCAGAGAGAGAAGGACTTGCGCCCTTTCCCCTAGACCAGCAGGACGTGTCAAGGACTTGAAGAGCTCCCAGGGCCAGAAGGGAGCCTAAGTAGCTTCAAAGAAAAAAAATAGTATTTGCCTGCAAAGCGCAAAATGTTGCTAATAAAAGAAGATGTTCCTTGACAAGGTAATCTTGAGGTGATAAACAATGACCTCCAGAATTGTTCTTCCAATGTGAGATAGGGGTGGTCACTTGCTTGGACCAATGCAGTCCCAAGATCGTAATTTATATAACTTACGCTAATTGACACTAAGGTATAAATTTTTATGTTGTAGCATCATAGCTCCGAAGAACTGAGTCCTTTACTAATTAAGCTATTGTAGAGTGTAGAGTATTTTGTCAGCCTGGTGTTTTTCAGGACTGGAAACCATGCTCTATTCATTCTTAAAGTCTCTTCTTTCCTGCTGAAATTGTGCTTATGCTTATGAATTTCAATGGCTTCCCTGAGCAATCTGACGAAGTAGTTGGAAGTGTTGTCCAGTATTTTAGTGTCCTGGAATAGGATACTTTGTCCTGTTTGAGTTAGGCTATGTTCAGCCACTGCTGATTTTTCTGGATGGCCAAGTCTGCAGTGTCTTTCATGTTCTTTTATTCTTGTCTGGATGCTATGCTGTGTGGTCCCGATGTAAACTTGTCCACAGCTGCAGGGTATGCGGTATACTCCTGAAGAGGTGAGGGGGTCTCTACTGTCTTTTGCTGATCGTAGCATCGGTTGTACTTTTCTGGTGGGTCTGAATACTGTTTGTAAGTTGTGCCTTTTCCTAAGTTCCATCTTAGGTTATAAGGGGGGCTGGGGGGGTGTTATAGTTTGTAGTTTGAGCCAGTTATGGTTTTATGTTTGAAGCCTCGGGTAGAGGACAAGAATTCTTTCTAGATTTTCTCTGGTTAAACTCTTACTACTTATGGGGAACTGTGGCAAGAATCTTATGGGCTACAGTTTTGAAGTTCCATGGTGTTCTTGAGAAAGATTGTTGTTCGAAACAGGCTGAGAGGTACCATCCTGTTGAACATAATGGAAAAATTATTCGGAATGATTATTACAGCGCGGGCTCAGTCTGTTGAGATACAACTGGCGTAGTCCAGCAGACAGTTTCTGCTGTTTGCTTTGAAAGATCTTCTCTCACAGAGATCCTGAACGCCATCAGACCATTGGGCTATTACTAACATGGTGGAATAGACCATTGGGCTATTACTAACATGGTGGAATGAGACATACACCAGGACACAATATGAGAATTTATTGCCTGTGAAGAAGTGACTCTCACGAAATGGGTTGGAACAATATATGCTGGCAAATCCCATAGGCGTGGCTGACGTGGCTTCAGACATTACCTTTCCATCTGCTACATCACAGCCTCATATCTGCAAACTGACGTCTTACTTTACTATTGACATTGTTGCCGCCACCATTTTGATTGAACTCTATTGAGTGCCTGTGAGCACCTAAGATTGGATTTGAGTGTTTGTGAGCACCTTTATATTGGTATGTTAGTGCCTGCATGCACTCCTTTTGGGTACCTTGAATATATTACTTTGGATAGAATTGTTATATGCTTGGACATGTACCTTGTTGTGTCATGATAGCATAAGTTTTTGCATGTAGGTTTTGTATATATTGTGATGCACAAGTCACGCTCTATAGAACATTAATTATATATATTTTGGATATTACTTTTTGGTGATTTATTGTGATTACCTCTCTGGGTTATTTCTTTAGCTGTTAGTTCTGTCACTACCGGAGAAGCCCCCCCCCCTTCCTTCTCTCCATTACTAAGCAAGTCATATATTTACACCTCTAGTGACATCAAGTTAATTTTAAATAATCTGAGAACTCTTGGCATTTAATGTGAAACAACACAGATATGACAAGTTACTAGAGTTCAACTCGTGTTTCCTTACCTCAAGGTTTGTTGGGAAGTGTAGGCATCCTTGCAGCTTAAAGTTTAACATTTACAGAGCGGCACGGAGGGAAGTGCAGGCGTGGGGCACCTTTCCTCCCACTCTCCAGATGGGTCGCTGCATTTCCCCTTCCCCTGCTTGTGCGGACCAGAGCTACATAGCCTGCTCGCACAGAGCATTGCTTCATCTCCCCTCTTACCTGGCCTGGCCCCCAGGAGAGCGGGAGGAAAAGCACCCAGAGCATCGCTGCATCTCTCCCCCTCGCTAACCTGGCCCCCGCCCGAAGCCACGTGGCCTGGAGCTGCATAGCCTGGCGTCGCTCTACGGGGGCTGGGTGAGGGAGGGTGGAGTGATGCATATCTACATATGCGGTGCCTCAGTTCCTGAGGATCTTCTACATTACACCTTATTTTGTCCCGTGTATGCAGAGGTTAGAGCTAAATTTCTTGCTAACTTGTTAGTGGGGAGTAACTTTACCTCTGATATTGACAAATTAGTTTTTTTGTTATCTGATACTGATTCATTTGTCACTAGCAAAGTATCCCTGTTTGCCTTAGCTGCAAAAAAGATTAGGGCCAAGATAGTTTCCTCAGAAACCTAACTTTTCTCATAACTATCTGATATTTATTAAGGTCCCATTTTAATTGTATTTTATTTTTATTATTTTAATAACTGTATTTTATGCTTGTAAGACAGATTTCTATTTTTACTGCACATACTTCTTCAGATACCTGAAGCTTTCGTGAGCCACAGCTTACTTCTTCAGATACCTGAAGAAGTGAGTTGTGGCTCACAAAAGCTCATACTCCACCACAAATTTTGTTAGTCTTATAGGTGTTACTGGACTCTTGCTCTTTTCTACTGCTACAGACAGACTAACATTGCTACCAGGGTTCCCGCGAACGTGAGTTCCTGCGCTACGGCGCAGGAATTGTCACAACTCAGTGCAGAGCTGAGAAGCCCCAGCGCACAGAAGGCGCTGGAGGAGGAGCCGCGGCTCTGTGGGAAGAGCTGCGGCAGGCGCTGGTGTAGCCTTTTCCTCGCTGGGCTCTGGAGGAGGCACTGCAGCAGCCGCCCGCACGGCCTTTCTCCAGCCCCTCGCCAGGCTGGGGGGGGGGGAGAGAGCTGCAGCAGGCACCCAGGCAGCCTTTCCCCCGGGCTCTGGAGGAGGCACCGCAGCAGGCGCCCGCGTAGCCTTTCCCCAGCCCCTTGCCAGGCTCAGGGGAAAGAGCCGTGGCAGGCGCCCATGCAGCCTTTCCCCAGCCCCTCGCCAGGCTCGGGGGGGGGGGGGAAGAGCCGTGGCAGGCGCCCATGCGGCCTTTCCCTTGCCCCTCACTGGGCTCTGGAAGAGGATCCGCGGCAGGCGCCTGCGCAGCCTTTCCCCTGCCCATCGCAGGGCTCTGTGGGAAGAGCTGCAGCAGGCACCGGTGTGGCCTTTCCCCAGCCCCTTGTTGAGCTCTAGGGGAAGAGCTAAGGCAGGCGCCCATGTGGCCTTTCCCAGGCCCCTCGTTGGGCTCTGGAGGAGGCGCTGCGGCAGGCGCCCACACGGCCTTTCCCCAGCCCCTCGGAGGAAAGAGCTGTGGCAGGCATCTGCGCGGCCTTACCCAGGCCCGTTGCCGGGTGTGGAAGAGGAGCCACGGTGGGCATCCCCAAGGCCTTTCGCCAGCCCGCCAAGCATCCTCTCTGGCCCAGTGCTGTAGGAAAAGGTGGTGGCAGCAGCGGCAGACACCCGTGCTATTTCTCACCAGCCCACTGAGCAGCCTCTCTGGCCCAGCGCGGGTGCTGGAGGAGGAGGAGGAGGAGATGGCGGTGGTGTTTCACGCTCCTAGGGTTGCCAGCTCCAGGTAGGGAAATAATCTTTTTGTGTGTGTGTAAATTCATGACTAAGGAACTCTATTTTACATGCACACAAAAAATTGACTTCCTAGTCACAAAGACTTGCATGGCAGGGAAAATTCATGACAGAACTAGGGTCTGAGTCTGGGAATTTTACAGAGGCTGGTAAGACAGGCTGTCCTCTAGTTAAATTACTCCATGGGGAGTGGGGAGCTGCGGCCTCAGTTTTACCAGTATTTTTGTACATCAATGGCATTCTGCTTATATCTTCAGGGGAGAATAGATCATTGCAATACAGTGTAATAAAACAGAATGGCAAGCAAGGAGAAGGCAGGACTTCAATGCTGACTTTACGCTTTATGACTTAATTTCATTTCAAAGATTCCATGACCATAACTCACAAAGAGAAAAGGAAAGAGTTTTAAAGCCATGAAGCCTCCAGGGCGACTAAAGGCCAGTTCTAGGCTGTTCCAATGAGCAGCTCTCAGCTGGAAGCTAAATAGGTGCTCCCTCTGCAACTTCAGCCAGCTTCCTTCTTCTTTCTGCAGACCTGGCCACAGAAGAGACAGGAAATGCCAATCGACAGAGCAGAGGTAGAGGGAGGAATGACTGCCCATCACATTCTGCTTAGGATTTGCTTGTGGGCAAAGAGGAACCCTTACTGAAGCTCATCTGCCTGATGTTGCCCAATATGCAAAGAAAACTCTGGCAATACACTGATGCCTGTGGAAAGAAATGGTGTCTGAGCCATTTGCAGGCATGCTTCACAACACCTTTATATAAAACATAGAAGGGAATAGCCAGAGTGTGAGTGCATTGCGGGGCTGGATGATGCACAATTCTTCTTCTCTGTAGATCCAGAGGAGTTAGCCATGTTAGTCTGTAGTTGCAAAATAGTAAAGGTCCAGTAGCATCTTTAAGACTAACCAACTTTATTCAGGCATAAGCTTTTGAGAACCACATGCCTAAGTGGGTGTCATCAACATATTGATGGCACCCAATACCAACGCCTCAGACAACCTAAATCAAAAGTCTTTTAATCAAATGGATTCTGGTTTTCGAAAAGGCACGCTCACAACTTGTAAGTTGCTGCTCACAAATTGGATTTCTGGCTCACAACACTGCACCGCTTAGAGGGAACATTGATTGCTACCCATCTTGATCTATTGGCATTTTGAAAGCCTTTTTTGAAATACTATGAGGGGATACTATTTAGGGAGGCATTTCCTCCCTCTTGCTCCCCACTCTTTAAATCATAATGGATTGCATCATGCTGTCCAGGCTGCTTGTAAGAGATGTAATTTGTAAAGCTCTAGGGAAGTAAAAAACTAACATTGCAGGGAGAAAGGGGTCTTAGCTTGCTACTTGCAGAAAAGTTTATTATTATATAAAGGTGAGCACTAGAAAACATGGCACCCCTTCTCCTCCTGTGATAAAAATAATTATATTACTCTAGGATTCTCCTTCCTACTCATTCTGCTGTATGTGTGATGCCCAGGCCTGTCTCAACTGTGGTTGAGCTTGATGTTCCTCAGATATATTTTTTAAAGTTCTGCCCTAGGGCCAAACTAGGTGTGACCTGGGAAGTCTGTGATTAAGATCTTAAGTGAAGGACTAAAACCAGCAGGGGAATTTGGCTCAAGGCCATGATCTCTATGGAGTTTTCTTGCAGGGCTAAATGGCCTAAGGGGGACAGATGAAAAACTGGGAAAGGAGGGAAAGGCTCTGTCACACACCATCACTATAACCCCAATCCAAATCTGACTCCCCATCATGAGGTTGATTTTAAGCCTTTAATAAAATTGCAGGATATCCTAACAGTAGCTGGAAAATGTGAAGTTACAATGCTTGTGGAGGCTGCTTAGGAAACCTCCCCCTCCCCCCCCCCGCCAATTTGTTGAGACTTTTCTCATATCCTCCCTCCTCTCTTCTTCCATTCACATAGGAATAGCCAGTGACTAGAATCGTGGTAATGTCACAGCTGAGAAGATTATTTTTCAACAGGCTTTCCCCTGAGAAGGTATGTTTTAAGTAACCCATGGCCAGGCTACAAGTGACAAATGACACAGATTGGACACTTGTCAGCTTCCCTCAAGTTTTGATGGGAAATGTAGGCATCCTGGTTTTACAGCTTGGCTCTCCGACTGCTGTCCAATGAACTTTTCAACTGTCACTTGACCAACATTCCACCAAGCTGCCTACATTTCCCATCAAAACTTGAGGGAAGCTGACAAGTGTCCAACCTGTGTCATTCGTCACTTGTAGCCTGGCCAGTTTAGTTTAATTATGTCCAGCAGGTGGTCAAGTAATTGTAGTGCTCTATAGGCTTTGAATTTTTTTTTAATATTATAGTTTTATACTGGTTTCAGTTTTATTTCTTGGCCAGTAGTAGTCATGTTTGTAACCTGACTTAGGCTAAATAAGTAAGGCAGGATATAATTGTTTTAGACAAATAAAAATATTGCATGTAGTAATTTCATAGAATCATAGGGCTGGAAGGTACCTCTAGAGTCATCTAGTTCAACCTCCTGCACAATGCAGGAAATACACAACTACCCCACCCCCCCAACTGCCCCAGTGACCCCTGCTCTAGGCCCAGAAGATGGCAAAACACCTCCAAGACCCCTAGCTAAACTGGCCTGTGGAAATTACTACTTGACCCCAAGGTTGCAATCTACATTACCCTGGGCATGTAAGAAGACCACGAGAACTAAGCAGTGATGTAACCCATTTTGCCCTCCCCCTCATGATCTGCCCAGGTTCACAGAATCAGCATTGCTGTCAGATTTGTATCCAGCCATGCAGTTCTGCCTTAAGGAGACGTAGCAGTTATTTCTCCTGATTTCCTCCTCCCACTGCAGACCTCCCCCTGGAGATTTCAGTGCCAAGATAGGGGAGATTTGGAGAAGTGAGGGAGCTCAGCTAAGGTTGTCAGCTCAGGTTGGGAGATTCCTGGAGATTTGGGAGTGGATGCCAGGGAGGCTGGTGTTTGGGGAGGAGAGGCAACTCACTGGGGTATAACGCCGTAGAGTTCACCATCCAAAGTTACCATTTTCTTCAAGGGAACTGCTCTCTGTAGTCTGGAGATCAGTTGTAATTCTCGGAGAACTCCAGCCCCCCACCCGAAGACTGGCATCTCTAACCTCAGCAAGGGTCTGATGCCTCCTCAGTAGCTGCCATTTCCTTTTAGGGAACTGATCTCTGCAGTCTCTGAAGGTTGACAGCTTTGGAGATTAGTTGTAATTCTGGGAGCTCTTCAGGTCCCACCTGGAGATTAGCAACCCTAGTTCTCAGAGAACTCTAAGCCCATCTTGAGATTGATAACCCTACTTTGGTTACAACCAGTCATCTGTAGACATGGCCGCTGCTTTCTTCTCTTTTGAAAAACACAACTTCTATAGTGCAACAAACTGGTTGCCTAGTTGATGCTTAGCTTTAAAGTTGCACCTTGTACCCCCTCCCCTACCACCAAGTACAGCTCAGTCATGATCTATGACTCAAGAGACGACAGGAAAGAACAGAACTGGGCTGTACTAAGACGAGGAAGATTTTTCCCTTCCAAATGAGATTACAGCAAGTCTCTATATAAGATGCAGTTGGCAGAATTCATTTAGCTGTTTTCATGTTCATTTAGGCAATTTAGTAGTATTTCTTATATAAATGACTGTGGCAGTTCTCTGAATTCTAAGAAATTGCCTGACTGTATAGAGATGAAAACTCCTCCTTGTTCACCCTTATGTGGATTTAAATGTAACACATTGTGAACCAGGCAGCTACAGGATCAATCTAATTAATTTTGTTAATTTTATTTATTTATTTCAGATTTGTATTCCGCCCTCCCCACGAGCGGGCTCAGGGCAGATAACATATTAAAAATACAATTAAAAATTCATATACATTAAAAACAACACATTTAAAACAGGATGGTGGACAGCCTTCACAGGGAGGGTTAAGATTTATACACCCCTTTTTCCAGGCCGGTGGTAGATTGCCACCTTGGGGTATACCACACACCCCTTTGCTACTTGGTAGAGCACAGAGGGAGCTGAAGCGCAGGCGACCATTGTACCACCAGATATTTGCCCGGAGATGAAGATTTTCGAAACGGGAATTTGATAAAGTTGCTCTGCATCACCATCCCGTCGGCAAATGGCTCAAAAGCATTAGAACCCCTCTTCTTGGGACTGGTGTTTGTCTATACCGGCGGTCACAGCTCTGCGCTCCTCATGCTCTAGCGATGGACTCTGTTTACAAAATTAGTTCATGAAAATTACAAACTGTATCGGATGACTTTGTATTGTGTGGCTTGTGGATATTTGTAAAATTTGAATATTTATTCTGTATTTATTAGCACATTATTTATTAACACTATTGTACTCTGGCACTTTAATATATATAAAAAGTGTAAATTATTGCTTTGAGCATTTATTGCTTTTCCCGGTCTGTATATTGTTCTAATATAAAACAAGGAAAATTTGTACTCAATTCATAAATGTCCTAAGAAATTTCTTTGTTGAGGTCTTCTACATTTTTCTTTATTTTTTGGATTTTAATGTTGATACTACCATTTTAAAGTAAAAACATGGTAAAAAGGATGCTTGTGTTATATTAAAAACTTGAAATGAAAATAGTATTATGACTAATCAGAGAGATATACATGGCTGCTGCAAGATTTGAGTCTGGTAGCACCTTTAAGACCAACAAGACTTCCAGGGTATAAGCTTTTGAAAGTCAAATCTTGCTGTTCTATGCAACCAACCCAGAGACCCAACAGAAATTATCTATGTGGATTCTGTTACGCATTTGCTTCTCAAATATCTGCTGCACGTCAAGAGATAGAAAAACTTTTAGGGTGCTTTTCATATTACACTTTGGACAAAAGTGCACTACAAATTAAAACTGTTATGGTTTCCCCCAAAGAATCCCCAAAATTGTAGCTTGCTGTGGTACTCAGAATTCACCATCTGCGATCCATTGTGGCCAGGCCTGTGGCCAGGGGTAAGTCAGCAGATGGACCACCGTACCTGAATCACTGATTCTCCCCATCCATGTTTTGTTTTTAATAACAAGCATTTTTAGTTTGTACCATTACAATTTGCCTTTTAAAGAAAGAGGGCTTGTTTGTTAGAACAGGATGCTTTAAAAGTAGAGGTTAGTACTCTTTAAAAAATTATTGTAGTCCAAATTCCATTCTCCTGACCTCACTCTGCCCATCTAATAATTTGACTGACACTTTTGCTCTTATTATGCCTAAATTACACTGGGAATAAAAACATGGCAAAAGAAGGTAAGTTGCAAGGAAGTTTCTGGTTAAGGAAAGTGTTCATTGTATGTCAGAAAAAGTTATGAGGCATAAAAAAACTTGGCTTACACCCTACTGTCTGTTTCCATTGATGGAAGGGCACCTCTTTTTCTTTTGCTGATTCCCTCCTCACTGTGCAGCTCCTCCTTTTGCCCACTATGATGTTCTCAAGGGTCTGTTGGCTGCAAGGAAAAGTAATTTCAGAGGGCTCTGTGCTGCAGTGGGAGGAAGAGGTGGGAAAGTCCCACTCTGCAAGCTGCGTTTCGCTCATGTTCCCATAGAATACAACCCATCGTTGTTCTTCAGCCAACATTTCATAGTCACCACAATGTACATAGGCATATCGGGTTCTAGAAGTTTCTAGTAGTTATAAGGGAACCCTTGATTTTTCCATTCATTTCTTTAAAGCTTGCCCCACTTAGGGCCAGTCCAATGCCCCAGGGGACCTATTACTCCCCCCTTTCACTTCAAATGAGAGAAAAGTGAGAAGTATGGAATGCGGCTGTCATTCTTTCTCAGATTAACCTACTTCAGAAGATTGTTGTGAGAATAAAATTGATGGAAGGAATTTAGGGTTGCCAACTTCCAGGTAGGCCTGGACCTCTCCTGGAATTATAATGGGTCTCTAGAGTATAGCAATCAGTCCCCCTGGAGATAATGGCAGCTTTGGAGATTGGGCTCTATATTATCACATCCCTGCTCTGTTTCCAAACTCCAGCTTCTCAAGGCTCTGCCCCTCTGCCCAACATATCTCTAAGAATTTCCCAACCCAGAGTTGGCAATCCTAATAGTAGTTATGTATGCCAGGTTGCACCTATTGAAATACACTTGAAAGACTTATGATGGGGTTCACACCATACACCTCTCTCTCTCTCTCTCTCTCTGCCTCAGGGCCTCTCCCCACCTTCGGTAGTTTTCCCCATAAGAATTCCCAAAATAATTCCCACTTCACAAGACTGAACAAGTGAGTTCTGATTCACAAAGCACATATTGATATAATTGTTGTTAAGTCTTTAAGGTGCCATCAGACTTCTGTTTTCTTTTACACACACACACCTTGCCCTTGTTCCACCTCACCTTTCCTTTTTTTAAACCACATCCTCAATTTTCTCATCCACACAAAAGCACTACATGGGGCTCAGCTAAGTCAGTACCAGGGATGGTCCTTCATCCCTCACCCCCTGGCTAAGTAGATCTGGGATGTGGAGGTAAAAAGGTAAAGGTAGTCCCCTGTGCAAGCACCGAGTCATTACTGACTCATGGGGGGATGTCCCTTCACAATGTTTTCTTGGCAGACTTTTTTTTTGTTACAGGGTGGTTTGCCATTGCCTTCCCCAGTCATCTACACTTTACCCCCAGGAAACTGGGTACTCATTTTACTGACCTTGGGAAGGCTGAGTCATCCTTGAGTTGGCTACCTGAACCCAGCTTCTGCCAGGATCGAACTCAGGTTGTGAACAGATCTTGGGCTAAAGTACTGCAGCTTACCACTCTGCACCATGCGGCTCCTGGGATATGGAGGGGAGGGGCTAAAAAGTGCATCAACCTGTTCTCCTTTACAGACAGTGTGAACTGGATCCAGACAAGCAGACAGCTCTTCTTGGATTCCCTTTATGTGGGGTGAGGGGGAAGGATTGAGGAGGGAAAGGGGGCATGATGTCCTGCTCCTTTTAGGAACACAATAGGGAGAATTAGAGGGAAGGAGGTGAAGAGATGACCACCTCCATACTTCCTAATTCTGAGTGCTGATCACAGCCACTTCAGCAATCAGACAGATGGGATGTGTTCCCTTTTCGTTTGTGAGGCTGAAAGCTCTGCTTTCCCCAAAGGCCTTGTTTTTCCAACCTCTGGATTTGTTCTGGGTTGTACCCATGCCCAAGTCATGAATTCCAGACTCAGGTTAATTAAAATTATATTTATTAGCTTAACAAGTGTTTGTAGAAGCATAAACAACTCTCACACAGGCAACAGACATAAAACAAAGAAACCTTACTATTACTACATAGTCTACCTAAAACTTAAAAGTTTGCTACCTAAGCATGTCTGCTTGGCATCCGTCCGTTGCTTATCTTACCCATCTATTAGAATGCATACCCCCTTCCATGCCTGGTTGGTCTGGCATAGGAACATGCTGAAGAGAAAAGAATAGAGAAGGGAACTAGGTGAGCTGAGAAGCCATCTTTTCTAGGACTCAGCGCATCCTCCAGCAACTCAAGAGCCAATCAGGGCCAGGCTGTTAATTAGCATTTCAGCTGTGTGAAAATCTAGGGAGTGCAAGGATAGCCTCTCTGAAAACAGCCTCCTGAGGGCAAATCTCTGGGGAACTCAGAGACCGCTCTGCAGGTGTAACTAATCAGCCCAGCCAGCACATATCTGAACTAGGCCAGAGTCCCCAAAAAACCCGGGTTTGAGAAATTTGAGAAGGAAAGGCTGAGAACTTTCTTACTGAAGGGACTTTCCCTAGGCCAACAACAACAACATTCAATTTATATACCATCCTTCAGGACAACTGAAGGTTGCCAGCTCTGGGCTGGGAAATTCCTGGAGATTTGGGGGTGAAGCTTTAGGGAGTTTGGAGAGAGGTGGAATCTCGGTAGGGTATAGTGCCATATAGTGTAGTGCACCCTCCAAAACAGCCATTTTCTCAAGAACTGATCTCTGTCGGCTGGAGATCAATTGTAAGTCCAAGAGTTCTCCAGGCCCCACTTGGAAGTTGGCGACCTGAAGGCTGATCAGGGGGGATTTGGATAAGGGAAGAGAAGGTATTTTTTAATCCCATTCTGTCTTTTTTTGGAACTCCAAGAGGCTGCTAATCCAATCACCCTAGCTTCACCACTGTATGTTTGAGGAGTGGGAAGTAGAGATGGAGATTCTTCTGGCACAAGGTTATATGCAGGCAAGCTCCCCAAAGAGGAAGGAAGTGTATATGAATGGGGGGCATGGAGGGGGATGGATATTATGCTAGGAAGGCCCCAGCTCTATGCAGGTGTGTTGGCACATGATAGCACCACCCTGGGTTGCCTGCTGCTTGGCTTGCCATGCCCTGCAGACAGTATAGTCAGCAGGTCTGCCACTGCTACACCATGGTGCTGGCCTCTTATCCTAGAGATGGAAAGGCAGGCTAGATGCATTGAAGAAGGGGGGCTCTTTTGGTGCCCTCCAGGACTGGCACAGGCTGGCATTCTAGGCAGTTGCCTATGTATGCTTAGTAGGTTGGGCTGCCTTTGGCTCTACCTTTAAATGTAGCAGCCCCACGAAGTGTGGGAGGTTGGCTACAGCCCTGCTAAAGCCTTTCCCTGAACTACAGTTATTTTTGAACTAGCTTGTAGCATGTATTCTACTATTCCAATTAGCAAGGTATGAAGATTTCCTTCTAGGTGGGTAGCCATGTTGGTCTGCAATAGAACAGTAGGATTTGAGTCCAGTAGCACCTTGGAGACCAACTAGATTTTCAGGGTGTAAACTTTTGAGAGTCAGAGCTCCATTCTTCAGATGTGAGCTGCACCTTGAAAATCTTGTTCATCTCTGTGGTGCCACTGGGCTCAAATCCTCTCCAACTTAAGTGTCTCTTCTTAATATGAAATTGTTCCTTAGACTAGATAAAAAATTTGTAGCCTAAGAAACTTTTTTTAGCCTAAGGTTGGATATATGTCTATGTCTGGAATGAAGAAATGTCCTTTGAAAGCCCCCGCCCCTAGTGTATCTTAAAAACTGCCCCTTATTCTTTTTATTAAAAATATTTGGTTTTGTTTTCACTTGGTTCAAAATTTGCCCATAATGGTTTTAATTATGTTATTATTTATCCAGGACCTAAGACAATTAGTTGCATTACAAAGATATATTCCATGCCCACATGCTTACAGTCTACTAGATGTCAGATACAAGGAGAAGGGTAATATTAAAGAAGTGCCCAGTGAAAAAGAAAATCTTAGGACCAAACTAGAACTTACTTTTTTGGCAAGTCCCTCCCCAACCCCCAATTCCAGGTGCAAAAGGGCTCCTTCTCGTCTTTAAAATGATATCCCTTGAAGTGTGACTGAAGGGAACATGGGGAAACCCAGACACAATTTGCCAAAAAAGTAACATCTAGTTTGGCCCTTAGGGATTGCACAACATATTTACAGATGATACAAAGCAAGAGGAATCAGCAGCAAAGCTAGATAGAAAAGACCAAATGGTCTACGGTCACAACAATCGACAGAGAAGTATAAAACTTTGGTTCAGATAATATGATGCAAAGCCATTGCCTGAAAAGCTCTTAGGGTATAATCCTGCCTGACACTGTCCTATTAAGAAAAATAAAAAGGCAGCGTGACAGATAGACCAGCAGGCAGATTGGTGTAAGTATGTAATAGCAGCCATCGTCTAAAGTACACAAAATGAGTTTGTTTCTATTTTGTGTACTTTAGAAGATGGCTGCTATTACATACCTACAGGTATGCATTTTTCCCCAATAAGTGTGCAAAAAGCTTGTATGTGAGGTTGTTAGTGGTTAAAGGGGAAAGGGAGAAGTAGTGAAGCACCTTCTCACTCTTCATGCTATATAAATGTTTGTCTTATTCCACTGGTACAACTGGCCAAAGTGATGTATTGTCGAAGGCTTTCACGGCCGGAGAACGATGGTTGTTGTGGGTTTTCCGGGCTGTATTGCCGTGGTCTTGGCATTGTAGTTCCTGACGTTTCGCCAGCAGCTGTGGCTGGCATCTTCAGAATTTGATTCAGTATTTCCTTTTGAACTCAGCAATACTGAATACTGACATCTCTGTCTTTTGGTGCTACACCTCTGAAGATGCCAGCCACAGCTGCTGGCGAAACGTCAGGAACTACAATGCCAAGACCACGGCAATACAGCCCGGAAAACCCACAACAACCATGGCCAAAGTGAGTTTGCAAGTTTGAAAAATACTGTCAATAATGTAAAAATGTGAGAGTGAGATGAGTGTTTGTTCCCTCTTTCAATAACAATAACAACAATTTCCTCTAGGCATGACTGTTCCTTTTAAAGCCTTGATCAACTTGCCTCCGGATGAATTCCTCCCCAGAAGCAGGATTCCATTCATCTGTTGAATTGGTGTTTCCTTTTTTCAGCTGCAGGCAAGTCAAAACAACCTACTGAATGATCCCACCTTTATCTTGGCTTTAAAAAACATAATAACTCTTAATTATCCCCTCCCCTTCCCCTTCAGGCACATATGCTGCAGATCAAACAGACAATTACTTCTTCAAAAGTGAAAACCTTGTAGGTTTTGGGGACAATTTGTGTAAATGTAAGAAAATAAATAAAATGTCCAGCAGTGCCATGCAGTAGAGAAGATCAGACTTGACTGCTGATGTACAAATTAACATGCCACTCAGACTTACCAAAGCCTTTTCACCTGTTTGCCTCACATATTACTTTGTGCTCTGTCAAGATAATCGTATTTCCAATGCAATTACAACTGACATGTGAAGGAAGAACTATTCCTAGCCTCCAACCTGTTGGTTAGCACTTTACCCTTGCCTTGCCAACACTGTAAAGAATTATATATGACGACTTGTTCAGGCAGCCATATCTTGTTTAATGTTCCATATTGTATCTCTTCCCCAGGATAATCTCATTCTTTACCCAACCCTCAGATTCTCCAGACTCTCCTTGTTCCCATATGAATGTGGGAAGGCAAGAGTAGGCTCAAAATTCCAGTGGTGGGAACTAAATGCTGAAAGGGTATACTGATTTATCCATTCCAAAATTAGAACCATCTGGATCTGTACTGTTTTACAATAATATATCTTAAGCAATCTTATTTCCAATTGTTTGAAAAAGAGAAATGATGAAAGCAAAAGCTCAAAATAAATGGAATAGTCTTCCATCTCCTTTTCTACCCATTTTTTTTTTTTTACAAATTTCTGGACCATTCATATATAGTTGTCTCTATTTAGCAATATCAAATTATGATGCATGTTTGAAATACACTGAAAGCATCAAAGGTTTGGTTATAATACCAATACATTGAATCAGTTTTGCAACAGAAATTCAGACATTCCCATCCTTGGCCTCACATCTCCTTGGTAGCAAGCAAGCACCTGGAGGCTTACATGATAGCCCTCCTTTTGCGCTCATGTTTTCAGGCACCAAGGCTGTTAAAACATCCGTAGATGAAGCTGGATGGTTCTATCATCTAATAAGAGTGTAGAAAGCATCTTCTTTGCAGAATCTAAGAGAACAGTACCTTTCTCATCTCTGAAAAAAAATATCAAACAGCCACACAATCCCTTTCTTCTTTGCAGCTCAAAGCGGAAGTGGTTCTGGGTGCATACTTCCTGCTAGATAGTATGGGTTTTAGTTGCTTCTGTTCACTGAGTTTTCTCTCCAATAGGGAGATCCATTCTCCTTTCAAAGTGATGGAATTCAGAGACCTCTTCTGGCACTAACAAACGTGATGTGCTTTTCTTGCCTTTATCTCCACCAATGATGCTAACTCAAAGCCCACTGAAGGACTTGGAGGAGATCTGTTAAGTAGTGCTTTAAAGTGCCAGTCCAACGGTCTGTTGAAATTTATTCATATGTTCATTGGGGAAATACCATGTTCCTCAAAACACGCACCCACACATGCACATGCTCTTTTTGTGATTTCACAGCTGTCGGTTCAGTTTTTGTGCTTGCCGTTCCTTGGACTCAAAGGCAACTTTGGTGTCCTGCAGCTGGGCAATGGTCTCTTTGGCTTCCTTCAGATCCTGGCAGATGTGCTCATACTTCTGAGTTAACTCCTTGTTTTCACGGCGTAGGTCCTGAACCACCTGGCTGACTTCTTCTGTCTGTTTAGTGCAGTGGATTTTTAGTTGCTCCACTTCAGAGAGCATAATCTCCATGTTTCTCACAAGTGCTTCCAGTTTCTCTCGAGACATTTTGTCTGGCGTGTCCTCGTCGTTCACTCGCCCAAACCCAAAGGGGATAAAAAAAGCCACCTTGTGTAATATAGAACCAAGAAAGCCTAATGCTCACACTCCTGCTGTCTCTGTTATATATCCCGTGTCTTCTATTCTCCTCCTCCTCTCTCTTCTCTAAAGCATTTCTAATCTTCTTTGCTTGGATAATCTGCTTATTTTTACTGTGATGCAGAAAGTGTCAGGAGGGATGAAAATTCTGAAGTGCTGCATAGCAAAATAGTCAAAAATTGCTTATTTTACCCACCTAAACATGTTAAGAACAGTACATATAGAAAACTGTTCAGCAAAACCCAAGAACTTTAAAGTGCATTTGGTTTAGAAAGTTAAGCATTGCCTCATTAAAGATAATATAAGAAGTAACCCCCATTGAACTCAATGAGATTTCAAAGTAATTGGCTGCGTTGTGTCTATTTAATATATGTAAGTTGTGTATTTCCTATCATAATATTGTCCCAAATGTAAAATAGTACTCAGTGTGTATTCATTTGTTTTATCCTGCCTTTCTACATTTGAAAAGTCCTTAAGGCAATTTCCAAATAATTACTATAATTAAGATCCCCCTTCCCAATACACCAAGAAGGAACAATCAATCAAACAGAGGTTCCAAAGTGATCCATTGCCCGCACTCAATATTTCAATAAGACAGAAAAGTAGGAAAAAGAGATGGAAAGGTAAGTGGTGACAAAAGAAAAAAGAAACTTTCAGAGGAAAGATGACTCATGCACTATATAAAAGTGTTAGCAGGAAGATATCAGTACAGTTCCAAACAGGAGCCTCATTTGTTTTTCGTTTTTTCTCCATACCTCTATTTACATAAGTTTTTCCTTTTACAGCTAGACTTAGAAGATCTTCCAACCACATATTCAGATTTGATGAAATCAAAGCCTTCCACTTTTTGACGTATGAATCTTGGTAGTTTTATAAATATTAAAATCACAATATAGCAATAAAAACAATTTACAGTAAATTCATAACAAAATAAAATGGGGAAATCTAGTTTCAATAGCAATACCTTTAAAACAAGTTAATAATTAAAAATATTTGTCTTTTTCTGATCCATGGAACTTCGTTGTTTGTTGTTTTTCTGACTATTTGTGATATTCGACATATGATGCTAGAGTTTTGTGACTGGAACTCCAGGAAGTTATCTGGCCCTAAAAAGCAGCTGGAGAGGTAGGGGAGGTCTCAGATTCTTTGCTAATGAGTTAGGGACCATATACTTCACCATGTTGCCTTACATACTATCAGTTGCCTTAAGTATGTGCTCCTATGTGCTACATGTGCTTCAAGTATGATTCTATTGGGTAGTTATATGTTGTCTAATGTCAGTCTTAGAATTGCTTATGCTCTGTTTCAGCATCTCTTCAAGTCTGTATTGGATTCTTGCTAATGCTATGTCTTTGCAAACTTGTGTTTATTTACCCTGTGGCATTGTTTATGGAAATGTTCTTGATATTGACTGTACTAATATCACACTGTGTAATCCTCCTTGAGTCTCAGTGAGAAAGGAAGTCTGCAAGCAAGCAAGCAAGCAAGCAAGCAAAAACATGAACCAGACCCATCCATGGCACAGAAGAGAAAAGGCAATAGTATGGAAAGGGGCAGTACCTGTATTACGCATGTAATTTTAAATCAGTGGAGGTGGCAGGTGTTAACCGGAGAAGTGCTGTAGGGAATGAGAGCTCTGACTTTCTCATATCCCTGGCCTGCATCATTACCTTGATCTATATCCTGTGGCTGATTTTTAGGTAAGAATTCTGTTTTCAGGTTTTCTAAAGCCAAGTGGCATAATTTGCATATTATGCAAAGCAATTAAATTATGCAAAACAACACAGATTTTTGTTATCTACTAGATGCTTTGTATCTCCTCCTGTTAACTGCCATAAAAAAAGATTTTAAAAAAATTAAATAAAAATGACTCTATCTGATCCTTTGCTCATGCCAGGATTTTCTCAAACTCTCTTCTGAGAACCACGGAGAAACAGTCCTAGAACATTCACCCTCTGTAGCCACTTTAGGGCTTCTGCTGTTTTCAGCTACAGCTGGCAACACCTACCCATTTCCTGTGTGAAACAAGAAGTGACATCATCATGTTGGGGTGACACTTAGGATTCACTATAAACCCTATGGTTTAACTCTATAGTTTCATGTACACATAACTCTCCATAACTTCATGTTTTATAAATGGGACCTTTGAAACCTACAAAAATAGGTTTTCACCAATCAATTTGGGCTGAAACCTCTAGAATATGTGGAAGTTCATATCTGAATACAAAATGAAATAAAAACAAATTAAAGGTATGTAATTGTAAGTGAAATAATTGATTCAAAATTTGTGAACCTTCAAGAGTAGGACAAAGGTTTCAAACCCTGCCGTTTACTAGATTTTTAAAAAAATCTGGCCATGTTGCAATAATCCCTAGATTAGGGCTGCTGTGGGAAGGCACAATGGGGACAACATTCTGGGGTTCTTAGTCACTCTGAGAACTCATGAAACTGAGTAAGTCACATGTTCTGTTGTTATATGTTGCATGGTTGAGTCTGAGTAACATGGGGTGGGGGAAGAGATCTTTGCTTATGAGTGGTTCTCAGCTGCACTATTTTAGATAGATTCCCTTTGATAAATTCCAGATTTATCATCTTGATTATTATGAATAGAATTTTCAGGCATTATATAGGCAGAACATTAAACAAGTAATATGCCATAACGATGTATCTACCCCTTGTAATTACATTACATTGTGTACATTTGTATTACAATACAAATTCATTTTACAATACACACACACAAAAAGAGCCAGTGTAGTATAGTGGGTAGAGTACTGGATGAGGATCTAGGCAATCCCAGGTTTGAATCTTCATTCTGCCATGAGAACTAACTGGGTAACTTTGGGTCAATCATGCGCTTCTAATCTAACCTACCTCACAGGATTATTGTGACAGATAAAACAGAGGAGAGGAGAATGTTGTAAACCGTTGGTTCCCCACTGGGGAAAAAGTGGGGTATACATTAAGTTAGTAAATAAATAGTTCATTATTTATATCCTACCTGCTTCCATCATGTGACATATATAAATTTAATGGGTGCTCTCCCTTGTAGATACTGACTAGACCCTGACCTGCTTAGTGGATTCAGGAAACGATTCCAAGAGATGCTTTGGTAAAGGGACAGGGATTGTCGGCTATACTACAGCATACTGTCTGTTGCTCTAAGTATGCTTCTACTGGGCAGTTTCCACATCATTTAATATGTCATGTCCAATTGCTTATGTATTGTTTCAACATTGTTAGGGAACCATGTTTATAGTTTAATGTATATTTAAATATAAGAAAGATACCTCAATTACCTGTAGCACTCAAATTGTGTTGTCAACATGGCTTTCGGATATAGATCAGCATGTTTATCTTCATTCTGCACAACAACACAAACAAGTGGCCTTGTTGAGAAAAGGATGCTTCATTTCCTACTTTCTTCTGGCATAGAAAGAGTGTGTAAATACATCCATCATTTAGCAGAGCTGCCAAGGGCTCTCTAAGCAGAATGTTAGACTGAATGAAAGAGCCAAGAGGAGAGAGGCTGTCCCTGCTCCTTCTCAGCGACTTGCAGCTGCTAGGCTTGGTAGTTGGATTCCAAAGTTTTGCCAAGGCTGCCTACTAAGCAGAGATCCTTTTCATCGGAATGGAGGGGACAGGGAAGGAGGAGAAAATCATAATGAAAATGTATGTCCTTAATGCCTTTGCAGAATGCTGGCTCCGAGCCCAGATTCTGTGTAACACAGCAACTGACAGAATAGGCTGGAACATGTTGTAGCATTAAGAAAGAGCTGTTCCTTCCCAGCACTGTTTTATTAGGATGAAGTGACAGAGTGCTGCATCAAGAGAACACTTATGTAAAGGTTGCTTGATTCAGTATTTATATTTGATTTGCTGGCTCACACAATATCTATTTGTAATTCAACCTGCGTTGAATTCATTTTCTATATTGGAGGTAGGCATTTGGGTGAAAGACTGTTTTCTAGCTTTTCCAGTTAAGTATGTAGATTGCATAGAGTGGAAGTGATATGTCAAGGTGTATTGGTACAAAGATTTACACCCGTGATTGAGGCCAAATCCACACTTCCCTACCTTCCGTTTTCATGTGCATTAATCGCGCTGGATTCTATCCCGCAATGTCCCAGTTTGTGTTCACATCCCTTCTCTTACTGCCGCTGCCTTGTGCTATACTTCGTCCACATCCATGGTAGAATCGTGCAATACAGGGCGGGTTTAGATCTGACGTCGCCGATGATGACATCAGGTTCATTTTTAAAAAAAATTTCATCAGATTTCCGCTATAGTGTTTTTTTGCTAAATTGCTATGGCAAGGCCACACCCCTACGATGCCTGTGATTGGTTAATATTATTCTATGCCTTCTTCTTTGAAATCCATTGGACCATTATTCTGGCGGGCTAATTTGAACTGATACTTAAGGTGGGGGTGATCCAAACTCTCCAAACGCGCAGACTAATTATTTGACGCTTGTATGTAATGTTAGAATGATGGATTTCTGCTATAACGGTAATTTCAACAGTTAAAAAAAATTAATTTTAACAGCCACCGATATTTCCAACTGTCCAGCATCCTAAAAATGATACGGAAATGGAAATTACGCCACCCCTTGATGTCTCCGCGGGGATTTTGGAGCACCCCGATTAAGATTTATGGCTGGGATTGTGCAACAATGCTGGGAAAGTCCCCTTTAAAAAAAGGGCGGGCGGGCGGGCAGGCACGCTGTGGACAGAGTGGAAAAGCTTGATACTTGCACAGCAAAGAGGGATGGTGTTCCGGAAAGGCTGCAAACACGGAAGTGGGGTGGTTTGAAGGGGGCGGTCTCCTTGTGAAACGCTTCTATTTGTCCACATCCACTATGAGAACCGCGCAAGAGAAGCGTTTGAACGCATGACAAATTTGTCTGAGGTGCAATGCGAAAGACATGAGACAATGGCGGGATTGAGGTAAGAGTATGTGAACAGCCCTCTGAGAAGCGAATAATGGGTGGGGGAAAAGCGGAAAACTTGAGATGTGTGGATTCGGCCTGAGTATTGAGACATTCTGCTAGCCAGTGGGATCTTTATGGAATCCTGGACAATTAATTTAAAAAAATAACAAAAGGGCTCTTGAACCTTATAATTGTAGACCTAGTGGATTTAAATTTATTGGCAAGAGGACACTGGGCAAACAAATATTCATCCAGTGCTTAATCAGCTTATAATATTCATACAAGATGCCACAATAGCTGCTAGCACAGATGGCTTTTTAAAATGGATTAGATAAATTAATGTAGGGAAGGTCTATAATAACCATGATGTCTAAAATAAACAGGAATCTTGTGGCATTTTAAAGACTAACTACAAGTTATTCTGGTTTAAGGTTTTGTTTACTAGCACCAACTTCTTCAGGTAATAGTTAAGAATGCAACTTTTCATATTCATAGTACAAATATCTCTGATAATAAATAGCAGTGAATGGCTCTAGTATTCCCTCTTTTTGATTTCCAAGTGGATATTTAGCAGTCACTGCTGGAGACAGAATGCTGGCTAAATAGACCTTTGGTCTGATCCAGCTTGACATTTTTCTCCCTTACAATGTGATTGTAAAAATGTTAAGGACTTTGAACAAGGAGGCAAGAAAAACAGACTGAAACTGCACAATTTCCAATATATTTTTAAAGGCTGGGTTACTCTTTCCATATTTGAAAGTACCATTTTTAGAGATTCAGTACATAGAATAATAGTCTCATCCTACCAAGCTGTGGCAACAGAAGTACTAGCTGTATTGCTGCAGCTACTAGAGTATTTCTTCCCAAAGGTCAGGCATCATTTCCCAATAGGGAATCCCTCTTTCTAGCCTTTTTACCTTTGAGTATCCCAACCTCCAATCCCAACCTCCAATCAGCCAACAATGAGCCTTATCATAAGAAGCCCAGAAAGAGCCCTCCTCTTTCTCCCGTCTCCTCTCAGCAACACAGGCCCCTCGGTCTGCTTGGCAACATTAGAGCTAGAGAGCGAGCTTTAGCAGAGCATCACTAATCCAGTTGCTGTAGAGGGGAGTGTCAGTCCTGCATGTGGACTTTCCTGTCCACACCTGGTCCTCTTTTTCCTCTGCACCTGCCATTCCCCCCCATTGGTTCCAGTGGGGTTTTTTTCCAATTAAAAATGGGCAGTAGGCATTTTGCTATTGTATCTTCACTACTGCCTTTTAAAAAAGCAGACAAAAAGCACTCTGCTTAGGCTCAGGGGATGGGGGTGGCAAGCATAAGGAGATATCCTGGAGAATGCCCCTATGGGGCCCCTCTGTTACAACATGCCAACGAATGCACAATGGGGAATTGTCCCTGTGTGGGAGCACCCTAAGCCTCTCCAGTCTGAATCAAACAATCTACCCACTAAACCACACCGACATGTTACTGCTGATGCTGTGTTAAATGGACATAGTCAATTTTATTGTGTGTGGGGATGTGTGGAAAGAAACCCCTGCTTCTCATTAAACTGGATGATACTGGCTCGGAGTCCTGGAGTGTGCTTGTTCTTACTGCTCAGTCTGTCACACAACCTACCACTGACATTCCAAAGTGGATAATCGACAGCTTCACCTCTGCAGGAAGTGAGATTAAAAGGGTTTACTGCTGCTGTGGCAACAGCCAAATTCTACTCTTAAAATAGTTTGGAAGCCATAGCGGATGACTGTGAGCTTATGTATGACTCACCTAGAGGATTCAGTTCCTACAACCCAGAGCTTTGTGCTTTGTGTCAAAGAAGACATGTTACTCTCTCTATTTCTGCTACTATTGTTTGTGTGCAGTTTTTCATGCTGTGTATTTTTGGAAAAGAGTATTGTGAATAGAAAGTATTGTAATCTGCCTTGGATCTCAGTGAGAAAGGCAGGCTATAAATAAACAACTATAGTAATGATAAAAGCTTATGTAGTGGGATATTTTGTGTAAAAAATACATCACACCCCTGCACTGTATGCCTCTCAGTAATATAAGGTTGTGTGAATATTGAGGTTCTTCCTGATTTGCCAAGGACTGTAATTCTAAACAAGCCTAATTAAAAACAAATTCCATAGAAAGAATGAGACTTACTTCAAAATAAAGGTGGTTAATATCAGTGGAATTGCTGCATGGTAAGGAGGTTGAACGTTGTGTCACTAAAGAGGTTTTAAAAAAATACCTATCTATCATTCATAGAGTTGCCATAGATTAGAGGCAATTTGATGGCGCATAAAACACAACACACACAACATGGCAGTGCAGTGGTAAAAAGTGCTTTAAGACAAAAATAGTCCAGAAGTTTTGCATCATTCCACTTTTGCACACAGGGAATAGTGGCTGATTGTGGTTTTGCACACAAACCTTCTACCTTTGGATGGCGTATTTCTCTAAGCACTCTGCTGGAAATCGTGACATTGCATGTGCCCTTGTATGTGTTAGACAGACTTGTTCAATCTCACTCAAGATTTAAGCAAGATTTTAACTTGGGCCACTCAGAAACATGCTCTGGTTTTACTCCAAAGGTCTCTGTTCTACAATATACCAGATACACAACTTTGGAAGGAAATATTTGCAAGAGTGCAAATTGGTTGGGCCACTGGTCAATAGTAGAACAGCGTTTCACACTGTGTGCCCTAACACAAAAGTGGATTGCAAAGTCTGTGGAAATAGATCCCAGGCTTTTGCAGTCTTATTGATTTGTTCATGTTTGTTTTTTAAGTGGGTCACCAGACCAAGTAAATGGAAACCACCTGTACCCTTTCACAGGATGCCATAGCAACAGAGCATCCCACCCCTCCCACCCCGTGACACAATGTTCCAGGTAATTTGTTGTGATTCCATGGAGCCTGTTTGGAAGCAACAGAGAAACAAAGATTCTTTCTACCAGCAAGTTTACTGTATTAAGCAATAATTATGGACTTTCGTTAAGAGTAAATTTCCTTGCTCAGTGGACTTATAAGGTAAATTAACCACAGCTTTTGTTCTGTCCTATGTGATGTTGATCACCCCCTATGCAAAAGGGATTTACTCCAATTTGCAATCACTCAGCAAAATATAACTGCCTTAAAAAGAATTTGTTATATTTTGCTAGCATAAAATTGTAGATGAACTTTTTTATTCAGAGGTTGCTTGTAAAACTATTTCTCCTATGAGGGTGATCTATATACATTTTTTCAAAATAAATGGGATTTTTTTTGCGGAATAAAGCAATTTCTTTTCAATATTTTTATATAGCATTTTCATGCCTTAATTATGTCTCCTGTGGTTTCAAAATAATTGGTTTTGACAAGGTTGCAAAACTAAATGTGAAAGTGTTTATAGAGGGATTTTATTTTTAAAAATTGTTCCTTTGAGACTTAAGGCTCATAAATAATGAAGGTGGAGGGCACAATCCAGCAAGTTGGGTGTGATTGACTGAAATAAGCATTTAAAACTATACAATTTGAAGCCTGCCTATGTGCCTATTTCCTTGTATGTCTGTTCCACTGCGCGTAGGGGGCTCACTCCCTCAAGAATATGCAGCCTTTCAGTCCAGTGCTATGCATGTTGGATCTTATTCCCAAGTAAGTGTGCACAAAATTACAACCTTAGGTGGCAACCTGATTACACCCTACAAGTTTTCAACATTTAGCCCTTTAATTTATGTAAAAGCTTCAAGATGCCAAACAAAAAGCAACTGGAATGATAATAGGCATAGAACACCTCTACAACTGCAGAATAAGTGGTTATGTGTAGTGCATGTGTGTAAGAGCAGGGGAGAGGGTTGAGTAAAAACAAAGCTGCTTCACTGCATTTTCCTCAGCGCTGATTTCAAAATGGATATGCTTTTTTTTGGAGCTTCAACACACGCTGTGTAACTGTATTGTTTCCAGGGTTTCACCAAACCGGCTTTACTCTTTTTTTGGAATTAATGCAGTCCAAGAGCACTTTGTAGGGAAGGAAGTGCACATCGTTCCTCCTGCAAATGCTGCGACTCGACAGCAGGTTCTTCTGCAAATGTCCCACCCATATTGGCGCCATTTGCTGCAGTCAGCCCCCTTGGGGCTGCTATCTTCCCTGCATTTTTTCTGCCATGCCAGAGGACTTTTAAAAACAACTGCAACTGCTACAGTGCTATACCAATTACTGATTCTTTTTTAAAGAAAGGGAAAATGGCAGTCAGAAGGGACTGATGGAGGAATGTGTACAGAAAACGTCACTTGTGAAACCTCCGTCACCAATGTATACAATTCTGCATTTGCTGATGAAAACAACCTGGAAAATCCTCACTATGTGGAAGTAGCCTAAGGCTAAAATAACTCGGATGAAGACCAACTGAAATGTATGAAATCATGAGTTTAAATGTCAAACTGGGGAATCTGAAGTACAATTTTGGAATGGATTCACTAGAAGATTCCTGGCAACCCTATTGAATTTAAAACCACGATGGATATGGATGATATACGCATTTTAATCTTGCACTGGTATTTTACAGATAAAATCTGTCAGTTTGGGGAGACTGCCCCCCTCGCAATCCTGTTTTATTCTTTCTGGGGGGGGGGGGGGAAGCCATATCACATTAAGTAACCAGGTCAAGGAATTTTTCTTGGGGAAGCTCAGGGTTTAGTTTTACTTACGTTAGTTAGGGATGGAAAAATTTTTTGTGGGGTTTATTCCAACTACAACAATAATGATATATGTTTATTCCAAGCACTAAAGTTTACTTACTTGAGCTACTTGGATTTTAAAAAAATGTTCCCTTGGTTACCTCTGAGGTAGAGAACCTGTATTGATAAAATATAACAGCTGAGGATTTTATATGCAGACATGAGCACAGATGCCCTTCAGGTGTGCATCAGCCAGAGAATTCTATATTTGTAAAGTACAAGTAATGAGAGATAATCATATGACCCATGCATTCTTTATTTTTTGAATAATTTGATAAATACAGGGAAAATTACAATAAGCTATCAAAATTATATCTTAATTGGAAAGGTGTTTTAAAAAGGCTTATTCACATTGAATTCAGATAATGTATAAACAAATGTCTGTAAAAACACACATATGCTAGAGTGCAAAAGAATCCAATTCTAGTCCATATTCCAGTATTCCCACTGGCAGGCCAGTATTACGAGACAAGATCATGCAACTGTACAAACTAAGTACTGTAGATTTCTCAATAATGGTCTTTACATGTAGCTGCCAAAATTATTTACCAATAAACAGTGAATATATTTTCTTCATCCATCCTGACATTTCTCTCTAATGTACTCCAACATTTGTTTCTCTTGCTACATCAATAACAAAGCAATTATCATGTACATGGATGAAATTTCAGCTAAAGTACCCAAGTAGGATCTTATTTTTAAAACATTTATACCATCTTTCTTCACGAAATGTGGACTTTGGATCTTGTTCACCAAAGACTCCCAGACATCAATGCCCTGTATTTGAAGAAGGTTCAGCTATTTTCAGCTCACTACAGCCCTTAGAAAGGTTTGTAAATCAGGACTGGAATGGACTGTATCGGGTCAATATTGTAATTACAGCTTGTACCATTAAGTGGCACTAGAATTTAGACAGGCCTCGTTCTCAATTTTTACTGTACTGTTGACGACGCGGAAACTGCCACTTTTGGTATCTGGCTAGAATAAATCCTGATACACAGAAAAGGAGATGAAAAAACAGTATTTACAGTGCTTCGGCTTGCTTGCTAGAGAGCAGTCTCTTAAGCTATTTATTCAAATTTGACGGTTAGAGAAGTTACCAGTGCTGACAATACAACCTTGATGAGCATTCACAATGTTAGGCAATCATTCAGTTGAATCTGATAGGCTTACTAGACTAGGAAATACGTGTATTAGGCCATACACCAAACTAGAGGTATGCTGCCTTTTCAAATGGGATAGAAGCTTAACGTGCTCACTAGCACTTTAGTCATTGTATTGAGTCCCTTCTCAAGAAGCTAGTACTACCTACAAGCTGCTTCTAGGTAATAATGTCTAGGAATTCTAGGATCAAAATTGTCATTAGTGACTACACCTTGTGTCCAAGTTTTAATTCTGGCTACAATCCACTAACTTTAGTGCTGTCTTTAAGGAAATATCTGGTATTGGAATGCAATTGATCCTCTATAATCATACATCACAGAAATGGTGTTTCCATTTCATGTTCTTTATTTTCTGCTTCTGCTTTCTGAAGATCCAATAATATAGCCTGTACTTTATTTAAACTTCACAACATTCAATGTATTGGATAAAAGTAACTTTCCATCTTCAGTCTCCTAACTTAAGGGCTGAATAAAGCATAGGCACATAACTGAGCAATTTTGGCTCTATATAAATCTCCACTATAACCTTGTGGGACAATGACATAGTTCTAATTGAGGTATAAACCTCTACTGATGCTGTACCCCACTATAGACTGCAGATGGGGGTTCACATGATTGAATATATTTTCATACAAAACATTTCCTCTATTGAGAAAATCATGTCAGGGAGAATAGTTCTTGCCTAGTTTTCTTCCTAACATGTTTCTGTGGGCAGAAATTTTCTTCTCTTTCTCTTTTTAAAAATACATTCAATCGTTCAAACCTCAGCTGCAGCCTGAACTGGTATAACCCAGACATAGATCTACTCTTACAGGTTTTTGCAGTGGAAGACTAGTACCTGTGAGAATTCTAAACATTTTTCTAAGAGCCTGTATTGGAGTCTGTTTCTTCAGATAACATTTCTCTCTCTCTCTCTCTCTCTCTCTCACACACACACACACACACACACACACACACACTCAGACATAAATAAATGCTCTCACTATACTAACAATTCTGCTGAGTCTTGACTCAGGGGTGCATACTACCAACTACCAAACAATTTTTGGCAAATCTTTTTCTATTGTTTGTGTATTTGACATAAAAGGGTTTCTCTCTCTCTCTCTCAAAGATGAACACAGATGTGATGAACACTACAAATAAAATATCAACAGCTTATCTCCTGACAGTCAAGAGTTCATTTCAAATCCGATTCCTCATGAACAGTCAGCTAGTTCTGGCTTATGTCAGACAGAGAAAAGATATGTTTTTCATTTTATTAATCCTTAGCCAAACTGAATTCAGTAAGCATCTGTCAGCCATTCAGTGCAATAAGGTTAGGTGGGCAAGTACATCTTATTTCTACTGAAATACTCCAATTTCTGGATGGCAGGCGTTGCACAGCTGGCGTTCAAGAGCACTCAAGATGAGGCAGTCAAAGATATACAGCAAGAGCCCTTAACACAAAACATAGTTTTACAAGTACGCATGTAAGGTTTTAGGCATTTTTTTTAACATAACATGCTCGTCCACAGAAGTATTTCTGGAATGATTCCCAAAGTGGTAACGAAAAAAGTTATTTCAGAATTGGTTACCTGCATGATTTTTAATGGACTGCTCTTATGAGCAGGACCAAACACAAACCTAGTTAGTCTTCTGTTTACTGATCTTGCCCGATCAGCTCAAATGTAGTGTTATTAATGTGAGTGTGCCAAAGACTATGCCAAGGCAGTAACCACACATATTTTAAACAATGTGGGAATCAGCCCTAGGTCTTATAAAATAAAAATTATTTGAGAGACAGCCATTATGTACGTAGTATTTGGGGATGGAGATGAATCCTCTTGGTTGTAGCATAATCTCTAGCTGTCATGTTTTAGACAAAAAAGAAATTACGAAAAAAAGGATCCAATATAAAAAGTAAAAAGTAAAAAAAGCGTCCAGGGAAATATGTCTTCTGTTAATTATACAAGCACATGCCCTGCAGACAATATGAATTTTTCTCTTGTTATCTTTGTTTCCTCAATATAACACATTCTGTTTTACACAATGATCTCAAAAAATACTACACAAATATAAGTTTCAGAACAAAAGAGAATAAGGTGAAATTCACACATTCATCATTTGGTTAAAAAAACCAACAAGAAACATGTTTTTGGTTGTTGTGGTACAATTGTTCTTCTGTAGCTTTTGAAAGTATCTCTTGTCTTACCATACAAATAAATCATGGAGCTAACTGTGATGAAACATAACACTGAGTGTTCAGTGTAAGAGGCATGCAGGGTGAGGGAGCAGGGTGAAGGAAATCTAGGAACAGATTATACCAATCTAGCAAGAATTTAAAATCTTTTGGAATCAAGGATCCAAATTCTGATCATGTAACCAACCTGCCTCAAACTGAATCCAAGAAACATTTGGCAGCAAAAATAGAGACTGTGTGTTCTGTGCTGAAGAAGGCTACAAACTTGCAACATTTGTACACAGGGTTATTGTGCCAGAGAGAAAATTAAAATCTAAGATGTAACCACACAGACACAGAGAATAACTTGCATGATTTTTTACTTTAAGTGAGACAAATTCTTCTCACCACAGTTCGAGCGCTGCTCTCCAGGTAACCCACAGTAGGATCAGGATGAAAGTACTGATCACAGCTGAAGACAGGCCAACTCTTCAGATGGTTCAGTATGATTTATATCTCCTTTGTAGAGCAATTCTCAGCACTCCAGAGGGGTGCAGTGAAATCTCTGTGCTGAGTAGTTATCTTGCTGGTGGAAGCATAGGCATCTTTAGTACATATGGTCCTTATGAAGAATTATAGCTCAGAATGTTGAAGACAATGTCTCATACCACATTCGCTGAGACCAATTTTTACAGTGAAGAATCCAGTGGAGCCCAGTATGGCAGCTGTTTTAACAAACAGGTAGAAATAATTCCTCCCTTCCACATTTGCTACAGTTAATACAAATGTCCACAGGATTTCAATTTAAGGTGTGCTAGATATAAAACTGATGGAATGCAAGCTGGTCCATAAAGGGTTGCACCAAGTTATCTGTGGCAAAATAGAAAACGAGTCCAAAGGTTATAGAGATTGGAAGAGCAGGTAAGGCCTTTTTAAAAATGGCAAGCAGCAAGAGGGTAAGGCACAAGCCCTGGGGGAAAAAAAGCATACATAAGTTAGACAGTGGATCTCTAACCCACAAGATATCATAGGCTATGCTTGCCTGGTTTCATGAAAGGCTACTTGCCCTGAATGATCTTCAGTGATAAGAGGATTCCCTAGGGAACGGTTCACACACTTTGTCCTACTGAGTAATTGCTAAAGAGAAAATCCATAGGCTGCCATTGGACACTGATAGTAGATATTTCTGTACTGAACTTTCCATGGTTTCATCTCTAGTACTGTGAATGTCAAACAGCACAGCCTGCTCTCAGATGCTCAAGCAAGGACCCCCAATAATGCAAAGTCTTGCAGGCAACTCTGTGAAAGCCACTATCAAATGGCTACCATAAGGTAGTGATGTGTTATTCACAAAATGGCTAAGGGGGGGGGGCAGTTTCCCATTTCCCAAAATGTGGGGAAAATTTCAAGCCAGGTATACTCCTATGATAGGGGCAACTGCTTTGAAATGGGTGTTCACTGCAGATGCTAATGTGATAACTTTTCTGAAGCCCTTCTTGATCCAAGATTATCTCTTTGGTATGGAGCAGAGATACTGTTTCCAGAGAAAGGAGGGTGTTGCTCCATTCTTGGCCACAACAGAGGCTGTCAGGTCAAGAAATCTTAAGCGTATATGAACTGTCTGAGATACACCTGTCCGGGATAAGTTCAGTGCTTTGCTTACCAGTCAGCTTGTAGGGAGTAGGGAGTAAGTTGAAACCCTTCTGTGTTCTATTCAACACACTTAGGAATTTATTTCCAAGATTTAAACAGCAAGTAGGTGCCGGAAAACTATCATAAGGCGTCATGGGGCTCTGGGCTCATGCTGGGAATCACTGAGCTAATGATTGTCATCTGTTAGTCATCTGACACATCATATTTCATTATTGTCACCCTATACCTAGCAAGTACTGACCAATTAAAAGAGAAGACAGAATTTCTGTATGTCCCCTATTGCTTATGGTTATTAAATTCATTATTGAATTAAGCAACTAGTTTCTGCTGATTCTTATTGACTTGCAACGTTTTCCCCTAATTTCCTTTACCTTTGCCCCCCTCCCCACAAGACAGGCCATGGATATGTGCTCTCAAAACACAAGGAACTGTAGAAATAGTATATATTCCTAAACACTCCAATTCACCAGTTAGAAGATGATACTGGATCTACCAAAATTACTAGATCGGAGGCATATGCATACTGATATGCATCCCAACTAGGGTTGCCAGGCCCCGCAGGCTCAAACTGGGGGTCATGTGTGCTCTGGAGTGCACTCTGTAGCTCCCGTTCCCCACGCCCTCCCCTGGCCAGATAAGATGTGGGAGGGGGTTTAAAGCTGGGAGCATGGGATCCCCCACCCCACCTTGACCAGGGGAACTGGGAACTTAAATCTCAACTGATGTTCATTCTAGGAAAAGATAAATAGTAAATATCCCACAGAAATGTCCAATACCATATACTTTCCTATGAAGTTATTGGCCTAAGAATAAATCCATGAAACATGGTTTGCACATTCATGACATGCTACTGTAGCCTAAGAAATGTGATCAAAACTGTACACATAGCATGGAATTTTCCCACCTTGCCAAGGTGGATTGAAGAAACCTCTTCAAACAGTATTCTGAAGTGAGGCCTCTAGAATTCTTGGTTATGTTCATAATCACTTTGATAATAAGGAACGAAGCAGAAAATGATCATTACTACCTAACAGCATACTCACAATTAAAATGGCTACAAAACAAGCTAAAGTTGTGTTCCAGTCTCCACTGGCAGTTGCTGAGGCTTTGCCAACCAGAACACTGTAGAAAATGAAGTCTCCTAAGCCAAGCTTCACTCCCCCTGTAAAGGAAAAACAGAACCACTAAGCAGACACAAAGTTACTACTGTCATTCAACCCTGTCATTAAAAGTACCACATGCAGTAACATATTTAATTATTAGCCAATGGTTAAGCCCCCAGTCAATGAGAAACCTCAACACCTCGGGTGATCCACACCCGACTGCTACTGCCGGGCCTGCCCGTCACCTGCACCACCACCGTGGCATGCTTCCATGGGCACTCGGAGACATACCCGGTAGTCAAGGTGCCCCTACAGTGCCAAGGGCTGTCTTGGGAGGTGGAGTTAGCCTGTGTCACTGCCCTGCCCTACCCCATCCTCTTGGGGCGGGACGTGCCATGCTTCCATCAGCACCTGCAGGCAGCCAGTGCCCCAGAGAAGGCCCTACCTGTGGAGGGCCAGGAGCCGGGGACCGCAGCCCCCACCTCTGAGGACATAGCCACACCTGATTGGGCCACGGACCCAACCTTTGCGGCCCGCCAGGCCGAGGACCTGATGCTGAAACCCCTGCGGGACGCTGTGGCAGTGAGTGAAGGCACCATGAGGGATGCCAGGCAGGCCAGGAGGCCCCGGGTATTCCAGGAGGGGTGTGTGTGGTACCGATTCACGACAACAAGGGGTAAAGAAGTTCGTCAACTCCTGGTGCCCCAGGAATACTGAGGGATGGTCTTGGCCAGCGCCCACGACCACGCCTAGGCCGGCCACCAAGGCTCGCACAATACCCTGGCTCGCGTGTTGACCTGTTTCTTCTGGCCCTCAGTGGCCCAAGATATCAAGGACCACTGCCGCACCTGTGCAACCTGCCAGTGGGCCTTGGGGCAGCCGCCCCCGCGGGCCCCATTGGCCCCTCTGCCCATCATCCACACACCCTTTGAGAGGGTGACAATGGATTTCATTGGACCCCTGCCCCGGACCGCACAGGGTTATCAGTTCCTGCTCGTCTTAATAGACTATGCCTCGTGGTACCCGGAGGCCATCCCCCTGTGAACCATGCAGGCTCCCGGGGTGATGTGGGCCCTCGTCAAGTTCTTCACCCAGGTGGGCCTTCTCCGGGAGGTGATCACGGATTGTGGGACCCCCTTCACGGCCAAGATAACTTGCCACCTGTGCTGCACCCTGGGGATTCGACAGATATTCACGTCAATATACCACCCCCAGACCGATGGGCTGGTGGAGCATTTTAACCAGACCCTGAAGCTAATGCTGTGCAAGCTGGCCCATGACTGCCCTGTCCAATGGGACCTGTTTGTCAACCCCCTGCTCTTCGCTGTATGGGAGACCTCCCAGGCGTCGACCGGATTCGCCCTCTTGTGGCCGCAACCCCTGGGGAATACTGGAGGTCATGGAGGGTCAGTGGGCCCCTCAGCCACTGGACTCGGGGCACCCAGCTCCTGAATACGTGCAGGATCTCTGCGAGCGGCCGCCGCCCAAGAAACCCAAAAGGCTCACTACGACCAAGGGACCCAGCTGTGGACCTTCCAGGTGGGGGACCGAGTCCTGGTCAGCTGACGGGTCTTCGGGCCAGGGAAGTGGGGCGACCCTTGGCAGGGACCCTTCAACGTGAAGTGAGTGCTAGGATCTCACTCATACGAGGTCCAGTGCAGAAACACCCTGCGGCAGGTCAAGCGCCTACACGTGAATGATTTGAAAGAATGGAGGGAGTGGCCTGTGGCCAACTGCCAGCTGGCCGATGACCTCCTCGAGCCCCCGGACGGGGACCTCCCCTGGATGACCCGTAGCCCTGAGGAGAATACCCCTAAGATAGACGAGGTGTTGGATCCCCAACAGCGTGACCAACTCTGCGACCTGTGCGCCGCACCTGGCTGCTTCTCTAAATGCCTCAGGCGGACGCCGCTGATGGAGCACACCATCCCCACTGCCCCGGAGCAGGTGGCCCGGATGGCCTAGTGGCCGCTACCCCACAAGCAATGGGACGCCATGGCCCGAGAGGTGGACAAAATGTTGAGCATGGGGATCATACAACCCTCCCGAAGCGAGTGGCGCAGCCCCATCGTCCTGGTCCCAAAGCCCGACGGATCCATCCGCTTCTGCATAGATTACTAAGAGGTGAACAAAACTGCGAAATTTGACGCCCACCCTATGCCCCGGGGGGACCTGCTCATCGATCAGCTCGGGTCAGCCCGCTACCTCTCCACCCTCGACCTCACGAAGGAGTACTGGCAGGCCTCCATGGCCCGCCAAGACCAGTAGAAGACCACCGCGACCCCCCAGGGGCTGTTTGAGTTCCGGGTCATGCCCTTCGGGCTACATGGGGAGGTGGCGGTGACGTTTCAATGGTTGGTCGACCGGGCCCTCGCCCATTGCCAGGGCTTCGCTACCGCCCACATAGATGATATCGGCAGAGGCACAGGATGGACCCGCTCAGAGCCTCCCTCCCAGAGTTGGACTCGCCGCCCCCGCTAGGGGGCGTGACAGATTCTTTAGTGGGAGAGGCTACTGCTCCTCCCACCTCCCCTTCTGGATAGAGTCTCCCCCTCCCCATGGCCACTCCCAGGATAGCCATAGTGATGGAGGCCACTGGGGAGGCAGTTGGAGGCAAAGTACCCTGAACTTTGAGACGTTAAGAATGAATGAAGTGAGCACATGCTTTTGCCTGCATTCTCTCAGTCTGAGGAGCTTGGTGGGAAATGCTTTTAAAAACTTAAAGCTCAGAAACAGAAAGAAACAGCAGGGAAGTTATCCGATTTGACTAGCACTATATGAACTCCATATTCCAAATTGTGTTCTCAAACAAAGACCATTTACACGTGGATTATTTGCTCCGTTTGGTGCTATGCTGTGTAGAATGTTTTTCTGATATATACACAGCATTCGATACCTTCAGTGATCATCTCAACATGACCTGAGTTAAATGGATGCTGGTTTCTTGTGTCTTTTCCTTGAATGGGAGAACATGCAGTGTCTGACTCCTATGCAGTATTTACATTTGCCTTTCATCCATCTGCCCCAGACCTGCCCCTTGTGCAATGACTGGCCTGTTTGGCTCCTCTTCTTTCCCCTGTAAGCTTCCTGTGGGTGCTCAGCCTGTCCATGGCACAGTCTTTTCAGTTTGCTTTGGCCATCCTGAAGAGTGTCTCTCTGATCAGCACCTACATTCTATCTATACATGTAATCTAAAAGTTTTTGCACTACTTGAAACCCAAGGAATCTCTGCCACACAGTGTAATTATAGATCACTCAGCTTACAATCACAGCAATCAGGATCACCCAGAGCAAAAAAATGCAAAATGGATTTTCAAGGTTCAGCACTTGTGCCTTGAGGAGATAGCACAAGACTTCTCAACAGATACTAGCTTTAGTGGCTAGGAACAGACTGCCTAAATCTCTCAGACTGAAATGGTTTTACCCAGAACTTTTGTATGCTACAGTTGTGGAGATGAGGAGATGTGCCCTCCCCCATTCTTCCTCTTCCTCAGTTGTGTGGGGTACTGGGTGTCCTGTCTCTGGTAGGCTTGGGTACCATGTGTGGCTTGTCTGCAGGGCAGCCTCCCCGGGGTCTCTGGCCTGCTGCTGCTTTTGCCATTCCAGGGATGGAGGTGTGCCTCACGGCAGCCTCTCCTCACTTCCGCTTTCTGTGACTGTTCCACTTCTCCCGCAGCAGCTGTGTGTGGGGAGGGGGGTTGCACTGGTCTCGCAGCACATGGGCTCATGGCTCTCTTGCTGGGTGGGGACCCTGCCTCTGTCTGGCTTGGGGACTGCGTGTGTGATTCACCTGTGGGACAACCTCCCTAGGCTCTCTGGCCTGCTGCCACTTCTGCTACTCCAGCGATGGAGGCATGCCTTGCAGCAGCCTCTCTGCACCCCCCCTTGCCATCGCTGATTCACTTTCCCGGCAGCGGATACTTGTGGGGAGGAGGGCTGCATTGGCCTCATAGCGCACGGGCCCAGGGCTGTCTTGCTAGGATGGGTGCCCTGCTTCTGGATGGCTTGGGAACTGTGTGTGACTTGCTTGCAGGGCAGTTTCCTCAGGCTTTCTGGCCTGCTGCTGCTTCTGCCACTCCAGGAACAGAGGCACACTGCGCAGCGGCCTTCCCCACACTCCCACTATTGCAGTTTCACTTCTCCAGCAGCAGGTGCATGCATGGAGGGCACGCTGCCCACTTCATTCCAACTGGTGGGGAGGGCACGTCGCATTCTCAGGTTGGTGACTGGTTGATTTGGCAGTTTTTTTACAACGAGGACAGCATTTTCACAGGATCTTTCTTTCAATCAGAACTCCTTTTTCAATGAGGAGCAGACAATAGTGGAGAGAAATTTGAGCCCAATGCAGAGATGCGTAATGAAACAAGCAACTCCTGGCCAAATAAATGAGCTTTCACTTCTGAAAAGATCAGGAGCACACGGAGAGTGTAAAAAAGGTCAAAATAATAAACAATCCAACTAAATCCTAGCTGCTGTGTGGCAGAGAAAGTTATTGTTGGACTCAGCACCTCTGTGCAGAAAATATATATGGTGCCAAAAATGTTGTTGATACTCTCATAAAATACTCCCTCACAAATGACACTGGAAAAAGATGTTGGGAAAGCAGATGAATATCTCAATTAAAATAAACAACCCACAAAAGCACTTAACACTGAAGTTTGTGCACATATTGTACTGGTGTTGTATTTCTTCTTTACAGGGGTGAGAAGCACAGGAGAGCCAGTGATGAAAGGCAGCTGTGGATCCTGAGGCTTCTCTTGCAAGCCAGTGACAGTAGAGGTTACAGACTGCAGAGAGAACTTGGGTGCCCCAAACACTAGCCTGTGGTTTGGCTACGATTCTCTGTTTTGATGTTAGTTCTGTTGGTTCTATTTGCATTTGGAGGCTTTGTGGAAGTGGCTGCTCTATTGTGTGTTTGATTCCTGGCGTCTTTATTTTATTTACATTATTTATAGTCCACCTTTCTCAATGAGACTCAAAAAGAATTACACAGTGTGAGTCAGTACAGTCGGTTTCAAAGTCATTTCAACAAACAATGTAATAGGGCATATCTATGCAATTTGCAAAGATTTGCAAAAATTGCATCTTATTCAAATCTGCCCACTTTTCTAGTGTGTTCAGATCTTGTTGAATTCTATCCCTGACTTCAAGGGTGTTTGCTGCTCCTCCCAGTTTGGTGTCATCTGGAAACATAATGAGTAATCCCTTCACACCTTCGTCCAGATCATCTATAAAAATATTGAAAAGCACTGGGTCCAGGACTGAGATCTGTGGACACCTCTCTCCAATTAGATGTGATGCCATTGACAACTATTCTTTGGGCACAGTTATCCCGTCAGTTCCCTCTCTAATTAACCATACTAGAGTCCTGTCTAAAGTCCACCAGTTTACTCATCAGAACATCATGAGGAACCTTGTCAAAAGCTCTACTGAAATCCAGATAAACCACATCAAGAGGATTCCCGCAATCCAGTAAGCCTGTAACTTGATCCTAGAATGAGAGGAGATTGGTCTGGCAGGACCTGTTAGTGACAAATTCATGCTGACTTTCCCAGATCACCATATTGTCTGTCAGATGCTTGAAGATTGATGCATTTAATATCTGTTCCAGTATCTTCCCTGGGACAGAGGTCAGGCTGATCTGCCTATAGTTCCCAGGATTGTCCTTTTCCCCTTTCTTAAAGATTGGGATGACATTTGCCCTCCTCAGTCTCCCAGCACATCACTTGTCCTCCAAGAGACCTGGAAGATGATTGACAAAAGGTCTGCAAGCTCTTTTGAAAATTCTTTAAGCACCTTTGGGGGCACCCCATCTGTTCCAGGGGATTTGTACACATCCAGTGCAGCAAGGTGATTCTTCACAACTTCTCTGCCCATGTCAACCAGCAGCCCAAAGCCATGCTCTGCCTACTACCATTTCTAGGTGGGAGAAAACGAGGCAAAGTGGGCATTGAGTCTTTCTGGCTTCTCTCTGTACTCTGTCAGAGTTTCTCCATTTTCATCCAGCAATTGCAGTATCGTCTCCTTCATCTTCAGTTTGCTCCTCACATATCTGAAGAACGTCTTTTTATTGTGGCGAACCCCCCTGGCCAATCTCAGCTCATTCTGAGCTTTGGTCTCTCTGATGGCTGCCCTACAGTGCCTGGCTATCCCAGATGCAAATTTTGTTAGTCTCATAAATGCTGCTGGACTCTTGCTCTTTATCTTCACCCAGACACTTTCTACTGGGTTGTCCCTCTCCTCTTCCAGTATTTCCTGAAAATCAAGCCCTTTCCTCACATACAGTGCCACTCCATCTCTTCTTGAATAACTCATACCCATCCACTACTGTATTCCACTCATGAGAATCATCCCACCAAGTCTCTGTTATGCCTACTATATCTTTCCATCTGCATTAGTAGATCAAGTTCCTCCTTCTTATTGCCCAAGCTTTGGGCATTGGTATATAGGCACCAGAAGCCTTGCAACATTTTCTCTCTTTGATCTGGCCTTCCCAGATAGGCCTTTGCTATTTGCTATCCTTCTTCCCTGAAATTCCAATGACAGTTGTCTCCATTCACCTATGACATCAATCTAAAGCCCTCCCAAGGAATCTCTACAGGTCTCTTCCAAACACATTCTTCCCTGTCCTTGATAGGTGGAGTCCATCACATGCAAGCAGGCCATCTTCAAGAAAACGTAGACCATGATCCTAGAATCCAAATGGCTCCTGCTGGCACCATGAACGCAGGCAGTGGTTCACCTCCATAATTTTCTGTTCCCGTTGCATTCCTCTTCCTCTGACCGGTAGGATCAAAGAGAATACTACCTGTGTCCTCATTCCTTTCAGTTGTCTCCCGAGGGCTTCATAGTCAGCTCTTATGCACTCAATGGTGTTCACAGCTGTGTTATTTGTTCCCACATGAACCATCACAAATGGATAATGGTCTGTTGGTTTGCCTAGCGTGGCCATCCAGTCTATGATAGATATTCTTGACTTTTGCCCCTGGCAAGCAACACACCTCTCAGGCCATGGGGTCAGGCGTGAATACATTATATTTCATACCCCTCAGCAGAGAGTCACCGATCACCAAGACTCTCATTTTCCTTCTAAAGTTATTTGCTTGTAGATTCATGGTATGCCTATTTGTTCTTTCCAATCCTTGTTACTATACTTCTGCCAGTGATTGTCACTTGTTGTTGTACGTCTGCCAGTGATTCTGTCATATCAGCAAGGGCCTGGAATTGATTTCTCAGCTTCAGTGGCATTGAGTGCTATCTTGTTCTGTGCCTTCTGGTTTGTGCTGTTAATCTGAGGAAGTTTATTAGGAAAATACTCTGTTTTATTGTCCCTTCCACCACTCTCCCCAAACGCTTTCCAGGGCCCTTTGAAGACTTTTGTTGATGAAACCCTCTCCTTCTTTGATCTCTTGGGAGGGGGTTGGTTCTTCAGTGGAAAGGCAGGACTAGGTTCCCTGCAATTTTAGCATCACATGCTTGAAAAACAGCCACTCTAGCCCCCCCCCGAAAGAGTCCCCCAAAGGGAATAACAGACTTGAGATTAAAAAAGTCTAAATCCAAAAACAGAGATCTGAATAACTGAGTACCTGAATAATCCAGAGTACCAACACAGAAACCATTCCTGAAATCTGAATCTAAAAATTACCATTTTTTTCCTAAGTGCACATCTCTAATCCCTAGTCTGTGAATGCTGACATCTAATATCATGATGTATGGGCCACTACAAACATGTGTCTTACTTGATTACAGGTTTTTGGTAAACAACAGCTTCTGTTCTCCTGCTCACAGAGCAAATAATTTCCTTAGAGTTTGCATTTCCTACTTAAATGGTGGTTTGCCAGTGTACCAAACTGTATCCAGTACTCTATGCTTCCTAGCAAATTATTATTTTTTTAAAGACACACTTATCAAATTATGGTGCATCTTCAGGATTAAAGTTATGTTTGTGATTGTACTGTATAAACCGTTAGATCCAATTTTGTGATAATTATTGGCTTGGTAGATATTTTAGAAGTATAATATTTAATTAACAGAAAACACGAGGATTTCTGCATTTTCATCTAATTAAATAAGAACCAGGCAGCAACTTATTGTTTTCTCAAGCCTCTAAATTATCATGATGGCTCTGACCTAGCATACCCAAACCCAGTAGTCTTTATTAACCATAGTTCTCATCCTCAAGCACCCTGTTGCCAAACAGGAGATAATGCAACCTGCAGCCAAACTTTACTCTCTGCAAGAGCTCTGTCCTAGTCAAGTATCCAGATGTTTTCTTATTCTACTTACCTGCATCTATGGTAAGGACAAACTTACCCCATAGAAACACCGCCAGTCACATCATTATGCCTTATTCTTTCTCCCTTTCAGTTGGGCAGTGTATAATTCTGTGTACCTCTGACATATGCAATGAGCCCTCCCAGCAGATCCATGTATGTGTAAAGTGCCACAAGTCACAGCTGAATTATGGTGACCCTACAGAATTTTCAAGGCAATAGATAAACAGAGCAGCTTGGCCATTGCCTGCCTCTGCACAGAGACTCAGGACTTACTTGGTGGTCTCCTATTCAGGAATTAACAGGGGCTAGCTCTGCTTAGCTTCCAAGATTTGAAGAGATCGGGCTAGCATGGGAATTCTAGGTCAGGGCTGCAAATCCATATACAATACCACACCACATACACGCTGCTTTTTCAAAGTATCCTTCATTTTAACTGTAGTTTGCTATGTGTGAGGTCTGCTGTTAAGAAAACAAAACTAAGTCCCCAAGTCCCCTTTAGCATGTACAATGAATTGTATAGTTCTTGTGTGTGTATCTTATAAAATTTAATACACAGACTACCTCTTTCTCTGAATATGCACCACATGCTCCCACCCTTCTGTGGTGGGTTCATGTGCTAAAAGTACAGTGAATGTGCACATGCTTCTCTCCTGTGTCTGCCTACAAATCCATTAGCAAATTACAATTTGGACACTATGCTGCTATTGATCTGGGATATCACAGAAATTAGCCATATCCTTAGAAAAACCAAAGTACAGAATATTCTGCAGTTCCTGAGTAACTTTACAGCAGATTCCCTGCAAACCATGAAAACTGTGATTACAATGGCATGATTTCCCGAGTTCATACTGATTCAGAAAGTTCACATCCTTTCTAAGATCTAAGATATGTACATGTCTTCTTGGACTGTGCAGATCCAATATTCACATGCAAGAATCCAGAGCATAAGAACCAAAACCTACAAATACTATTATTTCCTCCTAACCTTGATTATGAAGTAGAAATGGCTGAAGCATCTATGTTTCACCTTCTGATACTGAGAAGAACATCTGAAACATATCTGAAGTAGAATGACAAGAAGTCTGGAATCCAGAGCCCTAACATGGTATGCAGGTGGGGAAAAGCCCAGTAGAAGCTGTAAGATAGCAGGCAATACTGGAAGGTGGTAGACCCACAGGACCAACATAGCCCATAGAAGGAGAAAGTCTGCCACATTCATATAGAGGGCTGCCAACAGAGAAATGCTGGTGACTGGCTCCACCCTGAGGAGGAACTGTAACAGGAAGGGGCAGCACTAACTAGGAATGAGGCCAACTGAGGATATAAAATTCCAACCATCCTGAGCTGGAAACAAACTCCTCTCTGCAACACAGGGTGCCCAGAAGGAGGGCAGGAGGATGTGGCAGCTGAGGGAATACCTAAGACCATTTACCTCAGAGAGCATAGTCTAAGACTATTTAGGGGGTGATATTCAGGAGCAAGCAGACATGCATCTCTAAGGCCATAAGAATACTCTCTCCTCTGTGGGCAGCAGCTGTCCAAAGAATGATTTCAGGGCCCATCAAATGCAGTTCTTTACACATCTCTCAACTGCATAGGTTTACAGTCTCATTTAAATAGTGTCAAGCAAACTGACTTTAGCAGCTTCTCCATATAGAAACACATCATGCTTTGGTTTCTGAGTGTAAGGAATTATAATCCCCCTCTCTTTTCCTTTTCCTGCAAAAGTCTACAGTCAAAGCAACAGCTCCTTTTGCAATGGCCCCCAGCATACCAGATAAGTACAATAGCTCTGTACACACACTGTTGCCCTGTAAGTTAATGCATGTTTATCTGGAAATCTTACTTACTCTCCTCTGGATCTTCACTTGTTAGGGAATTACTGGGGAGAGCCTGAACAGCGGCTCGTGTTTCAGGGGTTGATTCCAGAGGCCCTATCCTATTATCTCTTTGTTGCTCCCATTCTTGATTGAATCCTCCATCATCAGACTCTGCACTTTCACGTTGAGTCTGGTTTCCTGTGATTGAAAAACAGAGATAAATGGTTTTTAACATTCTTCTGTAACAACTGTCATGTGATAATTCTGCCAACAATTCACGCTTTAACAATGAGAAGATGGGTAAAAATAAATAACTCAATTCTAAACTTAGCTGTGAAAAAATCCAGGTATGACAACTGCAAACCATGTGTACCTGAAGGACTGCTGCTCCACCACTTGGCCTCTGGCCAGCAGGGTCCCACAAGGTTCCATTTTGTCCCCCATGCTTTTCAACATCAACTTAAAGCTGCTGGGAGATGCACCCTGGAGATGTGGGCTGAGTTGCCACCAATATGCAAATGACACTCAGTTCTATCTCACACTTTCAGCAGATCCCACAAGGAGACTGTATAAACCATGACCAGGTGCATGGAGGCAGTTTTGAGAAGGATGAGAGCTAGCAAAATAAACTTAATCCTGACCAAACAGAAGTGCTTCTGGTGGGGAGAGAAGGTCTGACACAGGAATTGGTATATATCCTGTTCTGAATGTAGTTGCACTCCCCATAAAGGAGCAGATTTGTAGTTTGGAGATGCTGCCAGATCTTATTTATTTATCTTATTTGTAGTCCGCCTTTCTCACTTAGCATCAAGGCAGATTACAATATGTAAATCAGCACAGTCAACAGGCTGGGGCATTCAATAAACAATGTGATAGGATTTGGATTGCAGAAACTTGAAGACAAGCAGATACCTGATACAGAACTGAAACACTGCTGAAACAAAGCATAAGCATTTACACATTACACATTAAAAAATGTAGAAATTATGTAGTAGGTTATTTACAACAACAGATAGTACATAGTAGTATAGTCCACTGTCTCAATCTATTTACCAAAGCATCTTTCTGAATCATTTCATTATACTCTGTAAAAAAAACCCTCCTGAATAAATCAGTTTTGTGCAGTTTGCAGGAAGCCAGGAGAGTGGAAGCCTTCCTTTTCTCATCGTGTGGACCATTCCAAAAGATTGGGGTCATAACAGAGAATACACATGTATAGGCAGTTGCTGATTTTGCCCATTTTCAAGGTGGTACCTGCAGAAGGCTCTGATGAGCAAAGTCACTGTGGCAGAGCACAGAGGCAGTCTTGCAGATATGAGGGGCCAAAGCCACCAAGGGCTGTGATAGCCAATACCTTGGTTATTGTTTCCATCTTGTCTGGATTCAGTATCAATTTGACGCTGGTTCAAAACCCCACTCCATCGTGGAAGCCCACTGGGTGACTTTGGGCCAGTCACATACACTCAGCCTAACCTACCTCACAGAGTTGTTGTGAGGATAAAGTGGAGCAAAGGTAAATGAAGCTAGCTGCTTTCGTTCGCCATGATAAGAAGGGGGGTTATATATGAAGTAAATAAATAAATATAGCTGAAGATGGGAGAATAGATAAAAGGTCTATTGGTTGGTGGATGGGAAGAGGAGAAGGAAACAGAGAAGGCTGAGATCACGGGGGCTACCAGGAAAGAGAAAATAATGTGGGAAAATGGATCCATGGGAAAGTGAGGTGCTCCCTTCAAGTGTTTGCAGGTTCACCACGGTGCAACTGTGTCAAGCCTGGCTGGTAACTAGGCCAGACCTTTCCTGGGGAGAGGCTGTCAGGGGGAGGGAAGGAGGGAAAGCTGGAGATGGGGGAGGGGGGCAGATAAAAGAAGGTTGGATGGCTGGTGGGCTTTCAGAAAAGGGGAAGAGAAAAGAGTGGGAGGGGAAAAGAAATGAGATGCTCCTTCAAGTCCTTGCAAGTCTCTTGCTTGTCCAACATATTCTTCATCAATTGCACTGGTTAACAATTAACTTAAGATTCCAATTCCAAGTGCTGGTTATTATAATTAAAACACTTTGGAATCTGGGATCCATCTTACTCAACATGTGCCTCTGCCCTTCCCATGAGGGTCTAGATCAAGATGGGTAGCCGTGTCTGTCTGTAGCAGTAGAGAAGAGTAAGAGTCTAGTAGCACATATAAGACTAACAAAATTTGTGGCATGGGTGGGGCCAGGTGCCTGGGAGGTGGGACCCAGGGATACTGAAGCTGTCTTCCCATTGGGCACTGCCCCACAGGGAAGGAGGAACTCCCCACTGACTGGCAGAGGCTGAACCAGTCCCCAGAGAGAACCACAGGTGCAGGTGGTGGGGTGCACAAGGGACAGGAAAGCAAGGAGGCAGATTGGCTGTCCCAGGAGGGGCTTTCGTGAGCCACAGCTCACTTCTTCAGATACTCATGTGAGTCTAGTCACTGCTTACTGAATGTGTGCCTATAACACTTGGTGTGTCTGGAGCCGCCTGTAGCGGCCCTGGACTTGACCTCAACCCCTGCCCGCCACCAGCTGAGGCCAGAGCCCAACTGAGCCCCTGCTGCTTCCCATGGCCCCGGCCCCCTTACCCATCAGAGGGGCAACGCAGTCTGCTCCTGAGGGCGGCCAAGAAACAGGAGGACACTCTGGGTCAGCTGAGCTGCACAGCAGCACTCCAAAACCCAGCTGAGACCACTGGCAGTGCGGCAGCAGCAGGAGAACGCTGCAGACCAGCTGAGCTGCACGGTGGCACAGCAGCACTCCAACGCCCTGCAGAGCCCCAGCAGATGCCGCTGGCTCCGGTGGGGCAGGGAGGCCCGGGCGAACACCCATCGCAGCTGGGCACGGGTGGGGCCAGCTGCCTGAGAGGTGGGACCCAGGGATACTGGAGCTGTCTTCCCATTGGGTGCTGCCCCAGAGGGAAGGAGGAACTCCCCACTGACTGGCAGAGGCTGAGCCAGTCCCTGGAGGGTGCAGGTGGTGGGGTGCACAAGGGACAGGAAAGCAAGGAGGCAGATTAGCTGTCCCAGGAGGGGGCGGGCTGAAAGGGTGCTATAAAGGGAAGGGCTTCCAGTGAGGCTGGGGAAGAGTGCTGGCCTGACCATTGATAAAACAGCGAAGAAGGTTCACGGCACAGTAGGCAGGAGGAGAAACTAGGTTATGCAACCCCCTCCCCTGCCTATTTCTGAGGCTTAGGGAGAACTTCTCTTCAACACACTTGGGAAGATGGCCGAAGGTGGGACAAGCAGGCCAGGTGGTGCGGCGGCTCACATGGTGCAAGAACATCTGTAGCAGAGATCAGGCTCTTTCACCCAACAGATCTGAGGTTATGGGATGACATCCTGATAAGTGATGATTTTACTGTATTTATTGTTCCTGATTTATTGTTATGGCTTTCAATGGAACCAGTCAATAAAAGTAACATTAGGTAAGGTAGGTATAAATGTTTTAAATAAATATAAATACAATAACCTGGGAGATACTCATGTAATCCTTTCAAAGCAAGCTGGAAAAAGACATAAAGGTACTCAAGAGAAATCCTTACTTTGTGTATCATAAGTGGATCTTTTGGGAGCTCTCTTTTGGGCTTCAGGGTCTTCCTCAGCCATGTTCACCAGCCATATCATCGTTGCTGAGGAGAAAGATCAAGCCCTGGTTAACCCACTATTAAAAGTAAAAATCATGCTATTTTTCTGCCACAGGCCGATTACATAATAGTACCATTGTAGTATTTTTTGTGAAGCTTATTATGCTACAACACAGGCTGTATTCAGACATAATGAACTAACTCGGGTTTCTTTGTGATGATGATGATCCAGGAAGTTTGTGAAGCTGACAGTGGAGCAACATAAACTGTGCTTCCTTTCAAACTAGGAAATCTTCAATTTAACAAACTATAGCTAGTTTCTAGGTGGAAGGCAGCAGGAAAATAAGAAGACCCAAAATGAGATGGCTTGTCTCAATAAAGGAAGCCACAGCCTACAGTTTGCAAGATCTGAGTAGGGCTGTTAATGATAATACATTTTGGAGGTTGTTAATTCATAGGGTCACAGTAAGCTGAAAATGACTTGATGGCACATAACACACACATGCACACAGAGGAAAGAAACAAGCAGAAATTTGTTAAAATATCTGAATTCAGGCATCATAACAAAGTGGAGTTTCTTTCAAAGGAAAAAGCCTCAGCTTTGTATGCAAAGGGAAGAGAGAAAAGGGAGGAGGGGGGAGCACATGAGTCAGAAGACTTCCAAGCTCATTTTCATCATAAACAAACCATGGTGTGTTCATTATTCAGCTACTGTCTACACAAACAAAAGGCTGTCTAACCAAAGAGTTAAGAGTGTACTTATGCAAAGGGTCTGTAAGTGGGAGAACGCTATTTTCTTGGCTTGTCAGCTGACTAGCCTCTAACTGAATGATTACTATTCTTCTGAAATTTTGACATTCTAGCTGAAAAGCACAACTCCCTGTTCCATAAAATTGTAATGGAATTACAAAAATTGGCAGACTTGTTAGAATTAAGCATATGTGATAATGTGTAAGATTGCACTGGTTGAGCAGTTGAATATCCCATCTTTTAAAAAATCTCAGTAGGTTACATAGGTATCAGCAGATACAAGTCTCATGAAATCATTTTAAAAAAACTTTTCAATCTCCAGCACTTAAAGTATTTGATAGGCATACTACAAAAGCGACAAATATTTTCTGCCTCTGGCCCACTGATAAGTAAATTAATGAATTTAGAGTTGGAAACCAACTTCCATTGAGCAGAACTTGCAGAAGAGGGGTAAGGCTTTGCCTCAATGGTAGAGTATCTTCTTTCCATGCAGAAGGTTCCAGGTTCAATCCCCAGCACCTCCAGTTAAGAGGATTGGGTAGTAAGTGATGTGGAAGATCTGCTACTAGTCAGGGTATACTGACCATTATAGAATATAGGCAGCTTCATTTGTTAAAAAATGGCCACCATCCTTTCCTTTCTCAGGTCTTCTGGACCTTGGTAAAAACAGTTATAGGACACAGTGCTTCAGAAGAAATGGAAAGAAATCACTCTCCCATCCCACTTATATATGCTCCTGCGTCGTTCTCCTTTCCCACTGCAACTCCTCGCATCACTTCCCACACATTTCCTAATGGTCCCTTGATCTTTTAGAATAACTTTCTAAAGAGGCTAGAGACAGAGGAGGAGGGTGGCAAATTCCATTCTGTAAGCTTTACTCTGCTTTTAGAACTTTGGATCCAACCCAAAGAGATCTATTGTGGAAACTGATATATTGCTTTGAGCGAACCAATACTACTGACCCTTTCTCTCCTTACATTTTTACTTAATATTATATGAAACAGTCTTAAAAGCACAAAATGTTCTTTTTATCTTGGAACATCTTACACAGAACAAAGTTCAAAGTTCTGAATCAACAATAAACAAGGACTTGAGGCCCAAGGAAATGAAAATTTGACTCACAGCTGCTCAACTAGCCTCATGTAGTTGAGCAGAAAATCAGCTGGTTTAGTAACATTTTCTTTCAGTTTAGAAATAGGCATCAGATTACAATTCTCCATATACTTACATGAGTAAATAAGCGCTGGGAACAGTGTTTCATTTCTTTCTTGAGCTGTTTCAACCAGCATACGAAGAGGCCCTTTAGGACTCAAAACAGCAACCAGATCTGGAAGACAGATATTGCGATGTGGCTGAGAGATTAAAAATCCAAACACTGTCAAAACTGTTTCTTAAAACATTCTATGGCATTTTGAACACTAACTAGTCCAACAAAAAATGTATCACCTTTGCTCTGCATTTCTGTTCTGCAGGATTAACATGGCTACAAGTTTTTGGTTTGCAGTTTTGGCTGCTCATAACAGTAAATGCTACTGAAAAGTGAATTTAATCAAGCACTGCTTAATAGCAATAAACCCATATTAATTGCATAGTAATAAAATGGTTCAAGTCAAATCCCTGAGTTATTTTATTGGTCAGGGGGAATTTAGTAAGCAATACAAATAATCTATGGAAGGCAGTTCACTACAGGAATTCTACTCTGTGCTGGGATACTCCAAACATGTTCCCCAAGTATATAGGGCAGATCATGTTATCAAAAGCTATGATTTCTACCACCTCAAGAGATGCAGTAGCTTCTATGTGAACCAAAATGTTTAGTATTGCATTATATGGCTGTAGTTCTTACGGCTGTAGAGATAAAGGCGAGCATTTGAAAGGTGTTGCCAATTATCCTTCACAGAGTTCAGCAACAGTAGATCTAGTGAATAAACCATTTCTTCATTTAACCAGGGCCTGTTCCATGATTTGAGAGCCCTAGATAGAGTTCCTGTTCCCTTGCCTATATGCCCTTCTCCCTTCACTCTCTCATATGTCTTTCACCATCACTTGGTTTTTGAGCCCTCTCACTGCCTGTATGTCCATGTGAAATGACATTTGGGGAGGGGCACCAGCAGTAGACCCTGTCAGCTGCTCCAGCTCAAGGTATGACACCAGATCTGCATCTTGTAATTACCAATGTGGTCTCTGGAACTGATTCTAATCCTGTCCTGCTCTACCATACTTTGTGGCTGTTTCTGGAAGCCCTTGAAAACATGGAAGCAGTTGTGCATGCATTATGTTTAGGTCAAATATCAAAAATAAATTATTTTTGCTACACACACTCCTGTTTTTAAAAATCAGGCATCACCCAACCACCTTCATGAACATGTTATTATACATGGAAATGTTGCTTGTATCACCAAGTTCATCGCCACCACTTCATTTATCAAACAACTATGTTTTATAAGCATTAACCTGGAGTAACTGAAATTTAATAGCTTAAAAGATATTCATTGCTAGTTTGCCACCAAACAAATCTTTCCATCTATAATCCTTATGCAGATTCATCTATGCATCTCCAGGTTACTTAGTATTCTTCTCAGATTCAGTATAGCAGAGAGGCCAGACACTGCTATGTGAATTTCAAAGGCTTCTTGTAGACATTTTTGGTGCAAAGACTGAACCAGGATATAGAGTTCTGTGATGATATTGCCAAATCAGTTTTATCTTATGACTGGAATATTTACAGAGTCTGTCTTTCTAATATTAGAAATGCAAATGAAGAAGAATGTTTTATAATGTCATTTGGATTCTCTGAACAAACAACAGTTGAACACAAAGTATGTGGTATTCTTGAAGCTGCTGTACAGCACATCAACATCCTAAAAGGCTGCCATGCTGTCTGTCCTGTTGTCTGAAAAAGCCAAAGCATATATTTACAAATAATCTTGCTTCAAAAGCAAGTGTTAGCATTAACCAAGACCTGATTTAGGAATTCCAAATTCTGAACCACTAAGCAAAATGAGTAATTCTTCCTCCATTCCTTGTATTACTGAGTGAAGAGTGAGAGGAGAAGCAAGAGTTATTGCGGAACTGAAGAACAACTAATTTCTCTAAACACATCGGGTTTTAATTTTCTTCCCTAGATAGTAATAATTTTAATTTTTCACTACCACACCAATTTATAGATCTTACAACTTATGCCACTCTACAATCTAGCACTGAAAAGGTTTCCCAGCTATGCTCAAGATCAAAGCTGGGAGGGCTAGTCTTGAGTACTGGGTAAGTATTTTTAAAATGAACAAAATTTCCTATAGTAAAGCTGGTCACAGTCCAGGAGCAGAAAGGCATTTGTTTTCACACTGTACTTCTGGAAATCCTTGACAGCGCATGTTATACTGAACCCAACTTTAAAGAAGAAAGGAAGTCGACCTCTATAAAATACATGAGGCACAATTACAAAAGATCGTACAACATATCACAACAGACAGTGGAGAAATTAAGGTGATATTAATTGTAAACTGCAATCCAAACTATGATCACAGGAAATTAGGGAGGGGTATCTTGTAATCACTGTAAAGCTAAAAATTGAGACTCCCCCCACCACTAATTTGTTGAATTATAAGTATACTTCTGTCTTTGTTTAGAACATTTCTATGCCACATCTTCAGAGTCCTGATTCAGCTGGCTTACAAATAAAAATGACAATATAGAACACAAGCAGCATAAACACTATCCACAAAACAGGAGACCATTAAAAAGCTGATAAAACTCCTGATTAAAAACAGGTAAAAAGGTATGTTTTAGCCTAACCTGTAAAAAACAGTAAAGCAGACATCAGGCAAACCTCAAGGGGAAGATGTTCTGAACATGAGGTGCCACCACAGAAAGTGCCTTGTTTCTAATCATCATCTGCCTCACCTATGAAAGCAGGGCACAGACAGCAGGACTGAGAGGCAAATCTTAACTGGTGAGCTGGATAGTATGGGAGAAGACTTTCCTTCTTGTACCCTGGCCCCAAGCCATTTAGGGCCTTAAAGGTAAGAACCAGCACTTTGAATTGTGCCTGGAAAGAGATGAGTAACCACTGCAGATCTTTCAGTACAGGAGTTATACACTTAGAGATCTCTGTCTTTTGGTGCTACACCTCTGAAGATGCCAGCACCAGCTGCTGGCGAAACGTCAGGAACTACAATGCCAAGATCACGGCAATACAGCCCGGAAAACCCACAACAACCATAGTTTAATCAATATTTCTATAGAGGTTTTTGTATAGAAATAAAAGTATCAGTGCTGTGAAGATAACACACTCTCTTCTTGTCACGGAAAGATCTACAGAGGCATTATTAAGAAACTATACAGACTTACAATATGACACCTCACATTTTAAAAAAATATTTAAAAACCAGTAAAACAGTCCTGGTATTGAATTTAATTTACTGAGACTATCAAACATAATAAAAAAGAAAAAGCAGAATAAGCAGCCACCATTACCTCTAGTGCAATTTTTGGCTCCATGACCTTACCATATACTGAAATTACTGCCAAGATGAGCCAGGCAGTCCATTCAGGAAGGTATTTGATGAAGACCAGAGCCATTAAAGCACTTATCATAATGAGATAGGCTTGCTGGAGCCGGAGGGGGCCTTTCCAGTGAATGCAGATCATCCCCACGACACCAAAGTTCCAGATCATGAGAGCTAGCGTAATGTAGTCCATGGCAACATTGTAGGTCTTAAAAACTTCACTATGAAACACACAAAAGATTTAAAACTTACTACTGTATTAAAGCAAAGGAACAACATGGCAGAAATAATAAAACAATTTAATTATTTTTGGGTTTTGTGCCAGTCTCAAAATTAACTGTTAATCTTTAAACTAGATTAAAATTTATGGGGTGGGGAGAAGCTAAGTTTTGAAGAAATAAGTGGTTCAAGCTTCACTACAACTGCGTTTTGATTTACTAACAAAGTTCTGTGTAGCACATTCCTTTGTTGCCCTCTTGCCTCCTACTCATCTCCATAATTGGAAAGATAAACCGGGACATAAATGCATAATGGTAAACCAAGTCCAATTATGCCAGTTTCAGTTCTCCCCTGTAATAGAACACCATTTATACAAACAACTCCTTGCCTTTGAAGAACTTCTTTGACTAAGAACAATTTGATGGACTGTAACTGCATCAATCACAGGTCATACAAAATTAGGTATTTTTTTGAAACCCATGGAGTCAACTCGAGTAAATAAACTACCGATGAAAAATCTAGAATATTTTTAAAGGGGGGCATAAACATTTAGGACTCGATGGATTCCTAGGCCACTGAAACAATTCAACATGCAGCACCACTAAGCACTGACTTCAATGGGCTTAGAATGGTGTAGCTCTGCTTAGGATGACACTGCAAGTTTTCAGTTTTCACATAAAGATTCTTTGTGGACAGCAATTGCCCAAATCAAAATTTGCCATTAAAAAGTCATTTACAGTCCAATCCTCTTCTTTCTTGTAATTGTTGAGGTATAGAGGCTTCTGCTGCGACACCCGTTGCAGCATCCTCTCTAAGACAAGCAAATTGGAACTGGACTGCTCTACTCTGTTTGTCCCTAAAAGAGGGATAAACTCCACTTCCTTGTGGCTTTTAATCTAGGCAAAGAATCTTGGGCCAAAGTCCGAAAGCATTAGGTTGATGTGCAAAGGGACTCTGTGCTTTGCCCTCTAAAAATCTCACCCACACTGTGGTAGAGCTTCTTTTGTATGCTAAAACCTACTACTGCTTTAATTACAAGGGCCAGAAGCAGCTACAGTGGCTAGAGCAACAGGTTAACATGTTCTTGCACAGAATTCCTGACTATATAGCATTGCAAAACATCTTAGTCTTGCTTTTGCCCCAGAAGCTATATATACCTATTAAGCAACAGTTGTACATGGAATACTTACACATAACTTCATTTCCTAAAAGCTCACTGCCAACTTAATCCATGCTGCTATGTATTTTTACATAGCAATACAAAACCAAAACCATCCTCCAGGTGCTCTCTATATTTATACTCATCTGCTCTCAAACATGTATAGCTGCCATTACTAAATAAGCACGCAGACATTGGCAATATTTGTAGCAAATCTCAGACTCCAGCCTTGCCAAGGAAGTACAATTTTCTGCAGATAAAGCTACAAAGACTCCAAGAAGTGGTTATCTGTAAGCATGGAAACCCAATCTGTTTACAATAGGATTACAGTTAATAGCTGGCAGAATGTTGGATTTGTAGGGCAACAGGAGAGGAACAAACATCTATAACAAATGTCCAAGTGTGTGTGTGTGTGGGCTTGTATTCTTTATTCCTGACAGATTTTGAGCTTTACTCTTTTTATAAGGGATGCAGACTTTATAACCCAATGAAGACAGATTGATTCAACTACTCATTGAGACAGCCCTAACATAATTTTTTGGTTAAACTTACCCTAAGTAAATGAATGAGAAAAAGAAAAGCAGAAAAAGAGAAGAAATGATGAGCCATCCATGGATCACCTAAAACACAAAAACAATTATAAAGATTTCCTTTTCAGAACAGATATTAAAATTATTACATTTAAAAAGAGTCTATTTGAAACCAATTGGATTTCATATCAAAAATCTAGTTATGCATACTGTTCTCTAGAAAAATCTATAGTCACATAACATTGAGTCAACGTGTACTAGGATTTTCCTGCTTCTCTTCTTCCCCTGCAGCAACCTGTAACTGCAGAAATGCTGCTTCTGGGAGTGAATAGAGGTCTAGACTAGAGCACTCTTGTTATGCTATGTGGAGGGACAGAAATAGGCAATCCCTTCACATGCATACTCTAGTGCACAACTACTAACTTTGTGGCAATTACCATCAACCAAACAAGCCACATTTACTTCCATTCCTGATGTAAGGCCTGCACCTCAGGGAGGATTGCTGCTTACCCATTCCTCCAACAGCAGTTGTTTCAAAGTAGAAACCACTAGGCAAGCGCCTTGCCTATTCTACTGAAACAGGGGGAAGGTGCTGCACTGGGGAACAGTGTTTAGAAGAGTCACACATGGCATGTCAAAGAGCCATGTTTGGCTCCTAGATACTGTGCTTGGATCCCAGGCATTATCTTTCAAAGTGAGGCAGTCACATCGTCACAGAGCTTGGAAGTCACATGGCTGTGGAGTAGAGAAGGGAGTAGTGGCATTTCAAACCTAATACCCAACCTAGTACACACCCAAACCTATGCTGAGTAGATAACAAGGGATCTGTCAATGTACTTCAGTTCTGTCAAATGAGAACTCAAGTATACTATTGAACGCTAGTAAACAGCAGTAAAAACTGGAATAAGAGAGGGAGCCCTGTGGCGCAGAGTGGTAAGCTGCAGAACTGCAGCCCAAGTTTTGCTCATGACCTGAGTTCAATCCTGGTGGAAGCTGGGTTCAGGTTCAGCTCAAGGTTCACTCAGCCTTCCATCCTTCCAAGGTTGGTAAAATGAGTGCCCAGTTTCCTGGGGGTAAAGTGTAGATGACTGGGGAAGGCAATGGCAAACCACCCCGTAAAAAGTCTGCCAAGAAAACGTCGGGATGCGACGTCCCCCCATGGGTCAGTAATGACTCGGTGTTTGCACAGGGGACTACCTTTACCTTTACCTACCCTTCACCCAGTGCATACTTCAGAAAGCAGCTTATGTTACTTGAGGGAAATAAATAGTTCAAAATGTCAGGACTTACTTATTTACATTCATAAGTAATATTATTACAGGCTTTATTTAACATTTTCTAAAGTTCTTTATTATGCATAAAGCTCCTCAACAGCAGAAACTCCAGAAGACTAAATTTATGTGAAATCATCAGCATAGTGAAAACTAAAGCAGCTTGAACTCCAAGAGAATCTTTGAAAATAGGAAAAGTGAGTAATAATGTGACAAATGAAATTCAGTGAAGGTAAGTGAAAGGTAGTATAATTATGACACAAAGTTTCATTCATATTTGCTCACTGTTCTAGAAAACAGACAGGATACAAAGAACCATGATGTTCTCCTTGTAAAACTGACTTTTGTTATAGTTATGTTTTAAGTTAATGTGTACAAAGGAGAATTTTATATATACAATGGTGTTGGTTTGGTATTGTCATTTTTTAAAAAAAAACTTAATAAAGTTTTAATATTAAAAAAATAAAAATAAAACTGACTTTTGTCTTTGCCCTCCTGCTGTTGCCCATTGTGCCTCTTCAAAAGTCATTCCTAAGGGTAGGGTACATTCAAAAACATGTGGGTTGCAGTGGAATTCCACCCCCTTGTACAAACAGAAATTGGTTTCCATTCACACAAGGGGTAGTGGTGGATCCAACCTGTGATTCTTATAGTGAGATTTACATTCCTCTTGAACTGTTATAAGCTACTTTTCCCTTTCAGTCATTAAAGTGTGATTTAGTTTAATTATACTACACTATAGTTTAATGACAATTTCACTACATTGTAATTTAATGCATATGAACTGCCCAAACCTGGAACATCTAAAACCTCTGGATAATAAGATGTTCAGATAAAAAGCAATGCCATTTTGTAATGGATCAGTCTTCAGCTGGCCATCTTACATTTGAGATTTCCTTGCCAGGACAAAGAAACAGGAGGCTCAAAACTTCACATGCACGATATCCTTTAGGATTTCTATCTAGAGGACAAAACCTCACTATCTTCAGAAGAAACCAAACATCAGATAATCAATATGTAATAAAAAAACCAAATAGCTGTGTATCTTCAGAGCAAAGTCAAAATATTCACAATACAAACACATAATTATAAATATCTAAATCTAGTTTGATAGAAAATAAAACAAACTCTTTTTGTATGCAGTCAAACCCTAAGATAAAAAACTAGAGACATGGTCATTTGCTGTGCTGACTATAGCTCTGCTTTTACTCTTTTTATTGAAAACGGAGCTAAAGTAGGCTTTGACTCTATAGGCTGTTCTATTTATGAAAACATTCAGCCAAAAAAACCCTTACAAAATAGGTTTATTTATATACCCCCAACACTTGACACACCTGCCTTTTGTTAGATGTGCCTTTCACAATATGCTTCACATGAAAGACAGGAATTAGTCGACATTCTTCATAACATATTTCATAACAGCATGTCAGGGCAGGTCTCTAAAGTTTTATTAAAACAGTCATGTCTCACTTGACAACTGCACATTATAATTGATTTGTTGCTACAGACTCCAGTTCTGCCTGATAAAACCTGAATAAAATTCTGCTGCCAAGGTTTGCAAAATACAGAGAAATCAGGTATTTTAGTTCGGCAGGAAAACAGACTCTGCTTATGCAGAGTGACTCAGGACAGCATGAGAGAGAAAAAACCTTTCAGGTATAACAATAAAAAAAACAGAAGCTAAGAGGTTCTACTTGTAACCACTTATAACGAATCAAGAGGTCACAGGACTCACAGCATAGTCTGACTGATACTTCCCATTTTCATCTCTTTTCCTAACAAATTTTATTACTTCATATCGTTTATATATGCATTTCAGTTCCTCAGTTTGTACAGTCACACACAGTACTTGTCTAGCCCACGTTATTGCTTTCTTAGAACATTTCAGTAAGCAAACAGGAAGTTTAACAAACCTTAATGAACAACATTGTGCATTTTTCTTTTTGTTAAAGCTGGCTTGGTTGTATAGTACAAGCAAGCAGGATTTTACAAAGAACAGGCCAATCTTTGTCAGGCCCTAGGGGCCCCACAGGGACTAGGAGCCTGTCAATTTTTTTTGCTGCAGCACTGTTACTTGCTCCCTAGGGCTCCAATGGTTAAAGGCACTTTACACTCTGCACCATAGCAATACATGTACATATATATTTATCCTTATATTTATACTCTCTTAAGTATATATGAATAGAATTCTTCAGGAGACCCTCAAAACGGATATAGGGCTATGTACTGCGGTCTAGTACCTACCGTAACTGGGTCAGGCTATCAGCTGTAGTAGGGTGAAATATTGAGGTGCTGGAGGGCCCCCGAAATACCTGAAACCTTGGAGCCTGGCCATGGGTTAATAGAGCCCTGATCTTTATCAAGAGCAGGATTCTCCAATGGCATGTGAAAATCTTATTAATTAAATTAATTAATAATGTGCAAATCTCTAGTGAAGGTGCAGTCTTGTCGAACTTCAACAGGATGAGGATAGTTTCCACAGGCAAATCTCACCGATACCATTTACAGCTTGGCAAAGTTACTTAATTGATCCCACTTCAATAAGTATACACATGAAATAGGATATTACATTTTACAACACGGATTATACATTCCATAATTTTATTTACTTTATTTATATCCTGCCTTTTCTCCCTAATGGGGACCCAAAGTGGCTTACATTATTCTCTTTTCCTTTGTTTTACCCTCATAATAACCTTTGAAGATTGAGCAAGATTTGGGTCTAGCAGCACCTTTAAGGCCAACTAGATTTACAGGGTTGGAGCTTTTGAGAGTCAGAGCTCAGCTTCAGGCACTCATAGGCAGATAGTGCAACTTAAATGTTTATTTCAACTCAGAGTCCAAAAAAGAACTTAATTTGATCCAAAATTTAGGGTCCTCTTGGAAATAAGACCATTAAATTCAAGAAAAACCTGTCACTGATGGTTTAGATATACGTGATTTCCCCTTTCTAAAGCATCTGAAAGATCTTCAATAGCTATTGTAGTATATCGTATCTATTAATCTATTGTAAACAGCTATAATTATGGGAAACCATGCTTCTTCAAAGTTGAACTTCCACTTCAGTTTTTAGCTTAGGCAGAGGTTTAAGAATGTTTCATTTATTTGGAAACCAGTATATTCAAATATGTTCTCAGAAACATGGGGAAAGACATTTGAAGATCTCAGCCTTTTTTGATATGGTGCATTATGACGTCATGGTTCAGAGAACTCCTCCTCACCTTATAGCACCTGTATTTATAAAGCACAACCAAGAGTATGGTCATGACAATGATGACACTAATCATGATAGCAGCATTGAGAATAGAATTCAGAGCTCTTTGTCCAACTGTTTCCGTTTCTTCTGTGAATGGAGTGTAGATGCTAAAACACAATTTTAAAAAGGACAGGTTAAATCTGTGCCATACAAATACAGTCTTAAATCCTGACAGTCTTCCAATTAAATTCCTTTAAGGAATATTCAACATTTTAAAAAAATGTACTTAAAGAGCAATACTAAGCAGAGTCATGCTCTTCTAAGTCCGCTGAAGCTAATTCACTTTGAAGGATTTATCTCCGCTTAGGAGTACATTGTAAAAGTCATATTCCTTCTCAACAGTATCTTTATGCACACACCATCTAGTGGATATGGAATGAATTAAAAAACAAGTGACTTGCTACTTCATTCAGTACCACAAACTCAGCCATAGGCAGACTGGATAAACTAGCTAAAGGGATCATATTTCTTATCCATTTAACATTTCATTTCTAAAGGACTATACCCTTAAGGGGGATATAAGTGAGGATCAGCTAACAAGGTTAGAGTACTGGTAAATTATTAGAGGAAGTAAGGTTTTTGACTATAAAAATAAAAAGGTAATTCCCTGGCCCTGTGTGGATGTGTATATATATAAAGGAACAAATATTTGAATTAAAGAAATAAAATCAATTTTGAGATAATAAAATTGAGACTTAAATTTAACTGGAGCATGAGACTCAAATTGCAGGTTTCTTAAAAAAATAAGAGCTGCTAGCTATCTTTACACAGGAAAATCATTGTTTTTAATCTACATACCAAAAAAAGAGTTATGCTGTATGTCCTTAAGCTGTCCTTTGTTTTAGGGATCATAATTAAGGATCTAGCTAGACCAACAGTATATTATAATGTGGGTAGTACTGAGCTAGTATAAAATGAGGATGGGGTGGGAGCATGCTGAAGGGCGTGCTGTACTCTTAGCTCACCTTCTCCCAGCTACTGCTATTCCTGCAAGGCAACTTCTAATTTTGTTCTAATTTGTAGGAGGGCGGGTACATTAGGTGTCACTTGGCCACAGGAAATTGTGCTCACACTTCCCCATTTAATACTTTTGCAGCAGCAGCAGCAGCAGCCATCATCTAAAACACGGGTCTACTGCTGTCACACCTTGTCGAAACTTGAAAGTAACAGCAGAGAATAAAGAAAAAACTGCAAGATTTCAGGACAAAACAGGCAAGGGAAAAATGGATACATACAGCTGTCCATCCTTGCGTGTATAAAAGCTGACAGACTTGATGGTTGCAACAACTACTACCATACAAAGTGTGACAGGCGCAAATAGCATAATCACATGCTTTGCACCATATTTCAGCGTCAGCTCTTCCTCCTCGTCATCTTGTTCCACCACTTGCCGAGTACTGTTCTGTGGCTGCCCATTCGACTCTGAATCAGGATTATCACTGTTCTCATGGCGCCGTCTTTCAGTGTTGTCATTCTAGAAACATTTTGTTAAAAATAAATCCCATTTCCTTAAATATCCACAGATCATACATGCATTCTGAGTTTTAAGGTTTGGGCTAACGGACTGATTTATGCAAGTCCAATCAATGATTGGAGAGGAAACCATGAGAACCCTGTGTAGGAACTGAATATAGGAATAAAACGAATTACAAAAGGAAACAAATGTGAAAGGAAGCAAAGATTCAGTAGCAAGAAACTAAAAATAAAGAATATCTTGACACGGAAGCTTAAAAAGACAAACAGGGGTAATGAACACATCACAGGGGAAAACAACACAATTTAAAAGATATCTGTGGATTAATTGAAAGGAGAGCATATGGTAGACAATTTAGTTAGTTCTAGGGGTCACTGTGATCACTATGTTAGGTCCCTGTATTAGGATAATTTTCCCTCGACCCCGACACCAGCGGGCGAATGAGGCGGTGGGGAGGCTGCAGGCTTAAGCCTGCAACCTCCCCGCCGGGCGCTAAGTTCACCTTGCCGATGTCGGGGTCGAGGAATTCCTCGACCCCGACACCGGTGGGCGAACGAGGCGGCGGGGAGGCTGCAGGCTTAAGCCTGCACCTCTCCCCACCGGGTGCTCCGTTCGCCCGCCGATATTGGGGTTGAGGAGCTCCTTGACCCCGACACTGGTGGGCGAACGAGGCGGCGGGGAGGCTGCAGGCTTAAGCCTGCAACCTCCCTGCCAGGCACTCCATTCACCTTGCCAATGTCCTCGACCTTGACACCGGCAGGCGAAAGAGGCGGCGGGGAGGCGCCCGCTGATGTCGGCGTCGAGGAACTCCTTGACCATGGCACCAGGTGAACGAGGCGGCGAGGAGACTGCAGGCTCCACAGCCGAGCAAAGGTAAGTAGGGGGGGGCTGGGTGTTGTGGGGTTTTTAAAGGGCCCTGCCGCTTGTTGGCAGGACAGGGCCCTTTAAACCATCAGCTGGCAGGCGGCAGGGGGGAATCCCCCCCCGCCGCCTGCCAGCTGATAGGGAGGAGGGGATAAGTGGGGGGGGGGTTAGGGGGGTGCTGGAAAACCCAGCCCCCTGAATCACTTTGGAATGCTCCAAATCTTTACGGAGCATTCAAATGATTCAAATACCCGAATCTGAAGCGGCTTGCCACTTCGGGTTTTGAGTATTTCTGAATGTTTTTCCCGCTTCGGGTAAACCCAAAGCAGGAAATCTGAATATTTCCAGCGTGCACACCCCTGCTTATCACTACATCATCTTTTTCTTTGAGCAGTCTCATGGATGATCCCAACCAATTTAGGGACCATGCAGTAAATAGGATGACATCACAATGCTCGAAAGTCAGTTTTAACTACATGCTGATGTCAACCAGGACAAATAAAACTAATTCAGAAAACTTTGCCCTTATTCTGAATAGATGAACGCATTTGCCACATTTTGATGTAATCATAAAGACTGCCCAAAGGTTCATGCGAAGACTTTTTGATGCTATAGAAAATATTGAGAAGTTCCCCCCCATCCTTTGCCTCAACCCTGAGCAAAAATTCTGCAATGCTCCTTTCTGCACAGGGAATAACACATTGTGGTGTTGAAAACATGGTAGGTAGAGCATGGACAAACAGAGTAGGGACAAGCAGAGCTCTGATCAGATAGCACAACCTGCTTATTTAAAATTTTCATAAAATTGGCTACTTACTAACTACTTTTAAATTTATTTACACTTACAATTATTATATTTTCATTACCTTACTTTGGTATAATTAAAAGTACAGTAGGTGCTTCCAAAAAAAAGGTGCAGATAGAGGGCAATAATATCAAAATGTATGAAAAGTGACAGAAATGGCCTAAAAATACAAAGCTTAACCTTCTATATCATTCTAGTATTTCTCAACTTAAGTATACCGTATGGACAAACTTAATTCTACTTTGTAAGGCAAGATAACTAATTAAAATGTTTTAACTAAACAGCAGCAAAATCTATAGGACAGAGAATAAAAAGATGATCGGATTATAAGATACAGATTTACTTATGATGCTAAACTTCCAGTCCTGATGAAAATTAGTATAGATACCAGTTCCCTGTATTAAACTTGTATCTAAAAAGACTATGAGAATATTTATTTACGGATTGACGGAAATTTCTTTGAGCCTTAAGAAGAAAAAGGTATATTGTAATAAGTATATTGATAACTTCATTCCAAAAGGACATTGTGTCCTACATGGAAATAGTTTTCATTTTCCAACAAAATTCTTTTTACATCATCCTTCTCAAGTATAGCGCCAATGCTTGTAGCAAAATAAACACAGATCAAACAAGAAAAAGAGCTTTATACAAAACAGTCCCTAAGTAAAAGTTCAGCCCAAGAAACTGTGCTCAGGACTGCAGTTTGCAACTGTTAAAGGAGGAGCAAGGAAAAAACAGTAACATTCAGAATGACGTTCTGCCTGTTACATTTGAATAAAGATGCAATAACTTGTGTCACATCAAACACACTTTGTTCTAGCAAGTAGAAAAATCACAAATTACTATCTTATTAGCATTACACGTAAGTCAGAGGTGCCAACTGTATTGGAAGCAAAGGTACCGATTCCTCGCTTTCATCAGTCTTTATGCATCTAAAGTCGGTGAAGGGGTTTGAATCAAACCCTTGTACTACTGGTTTATGGGCAAGAATAAACTATGTTTATTCAAGATGAATGAGTAATACTAAAGATAAACAGGAACCTGGCAGCTATCAAAGAACATTGTTAATGTCAAACCCAAGGCAGTAGAACTGAAGGTGCAGAACAGAATTGTGCCTGGATGGAAACTTCCCCTGCTCTGTATCTGAGCCTTAACCCCCAAATGGAAATGAAGGAAGCAGTGCCAGGCAACACTGTATTATGCAGGGCTTTGCAAATTTTCCCATTATGGGCTTCTGCATCTATGCTAAACCTTCAATTTCCTGGTACTACTGAGAAAATGAGCTTAGCCAGCTTGGATTCTGGCGCAGTAAGTAAGTACTACTTCTAGTGGAGGTTGCCTCCATGCAACAAGTCAGTTGTAGAAGCTTTAAACGGAGATCAGAAGATTCTCTCAAACTGCAGACCTGTTTCCATAAACAGCTGCCAACTAACATATGAAAATCTGAAAGGACTTGAAACACAGAGTCCAGACCATGCAGCACATTTTAAAGAGTTTAATATTAGATATTACTGTTAACATACCCATTTTGATTTGATATAATACAGCACTGTCAAGTGTTACTGGAAATAATAAAGTCATTTCTTGCATAATGAACCACAGTTTTAAAGGCAAGGCAAAGAACCAAGCTGCCCACAATGCCACAGATTTAACAAGAAAGCTTTTTGGGGGATCACCTTACAGATGCAAGGTCCAACATTAAACAAGTTCCTCCTCCAACCTATGAGAGTGCATATTTACTTGCCTTTTATTACAACAAAATGTAATATTAATACAAAAGTGTTTAGTTTTCACAATTATTTACGAGGTATCACCACTAAGGATTCTTAAGAAATGTCACTAATATGAGAGGAACTGAGCATATTTTACCACAGTTGCCAGGCCTGCTGAAGAACATTCCTTGACCAAAAATCACTACGGTCTTCATGCTTGGTTGTTAAACACTTCTTAACAACTATTAAAGCATCTTAGAATCCATACACATTATGCCAGAGAACCTTGATGGTTAGATGTTCAAGTCTACTCCCCACATTTACCCTATCATTTTATCAGGTCCAAGTGAAAACAAAATTTCTAGTTATTCTGTCCTGGCTATGATGAAACATCGTGGTCTGGGGCACTGATTAAATTACCACAGATAGGGATGCCTCTATTGGTTCCCTTGATGCAGTATTTATATTGTTCTTGCTGCCTCAAATAAAAAAGAAAGATTTTCCCAAATAAATTCTCTTTAAATAAGCCAGCATGATGAACCTATTAGAATGGCAGACTAGGATCTGGGAGACCTAAGTTCAAAATCCCTCATCTACCATTAAACTCACTGGGTGATCTAGGCCTAGCCGCTCTCTCTTAGCCTATCATAGGCTCACAGAGTAGATACTAGGATAGAATGAGGAAAAGAGAATGATGCGTGCTGCTCTGAGTTCCTTGGAGGAAGGATGAGGTAAAAATATTCTAGACAGATAGATTAAATGAGTTTAAAAAGATGCCTGAATAAATTTAAATCTGAAATTCGACAACAGTCAGAAGTACCTGCCATCTCAGCAATTTTAAAAGTTTAGTGTATATTATCTACATATCCCACCATGCTAATGCACATTGTCTTCTCATTAAGGATAAATTAAAACAAACAAATAAATGGTAGTTCACTGAACTATACTACATCTCCTAAAAATACAACAAACCACTCAATTTCTCTCTCACTTGCATCGTATATGCAACAAAAACAAGATAATGGAAACACATAGCCCGAAGACAGGAAAGCAAAAAAGAAAACAACAGATATGTAAATGAAGATGAACAAAAACAACAACAGTGAATTATTAGGGGATGCATGGATGAACTGCAGAATATGACCAAAATTTGGTCATACAATATAAAAACACAAGATTCATTTACTTTATTGAAAATAGAAATGGTTATGAAAAAGTTCTGGGGTGAGATCCAAAAGGTAGCACATACACAAGGCCTTTTCACACGAATCTTCTGAGTGCCACTCCTGAATGCCAGGGGATACTGAAGAACAGTATCCAATGCAGTGAGGGGGCTGTAGCTGAAAATGAAAACTAAGGAAACTGCTGTCATGCACACAGCTGCCACAGGTGAATACATGGAATCCTGTAGAATCTGTCTGTTTTGCACGTTACTAGAGTGAAATTCTGGCTATGACTTGAGCTATGCAATTTTCAGCTGAATCCAGACCTGTATCTGGAAGAGCAAGGATTCAAATATTTATTTCACCCGAAAAAGGCAAGAGTTGAAAAGTTTCTGATTCTTTTCATCAATCATTTTTGAACACAGATATTATTTTGAGCCTTGATTACGATCCCTTATCAGGCAAATGGCATGATTTAAAATTTGCTCAGTTAGACTGGGAGGAGAAATATTGACATAGAGCATATTACACATACTAAGCTTCATACAGACCTCAAAATGGAATGCAGTACCTGCTAGATTATCAGCAACACTTAAACTATCTTTATGCCTAGTAAGAAAAAAACTTTTAAGAAATAAAAATTATCCAAGGTGTCCAGGGAACCAGTTGTACAGAATCTATCAACTAACAACACAATACTATATGGAGTTACTCCAGTCTCAGCATGCTGTAATCAGAGGCTTAGACTTGGTCACTGTACTGCACAGTCTTGTACTATAAATGAAACAAAGCCATGTAAAATTGCCTGATAACCTCTCACAAAAGTATCAGAATATTATAATTTGAAAAAGAAAAGCGCAAGATGAAACATTTATTTAATTAATGAAACTAGATCTCTTACATTAAAATACTTCTCTGTGGTTCTTATCACATTAATGACTGTAAGAACTAACAAATATAAGGGGCTTTACTCCGCTCTTTACAGGCATTTTGTATTATAAATACAAAATGAAGAACAGTATTTTGGATTATAAATACAACAGTATTTTGTATTATAACAATAAATACAATTTATAATTACAATAAATACAATATTATAACAATTATAAATACAAAATAATCCACTCAGTTTATGTGCTGGCATGTAAAATAATTGTTTTCTTACGTACGGTATTGCTCAGGTGGTTGTCAGGGAAGTTTTCTGTCAGCTGCCCATGCTGGAAATGTACGTTTGCGGATAGTTCTGTCATTGGGACTTTTTACTCCAAAAACTTTCTTTCTTCGTGAAACTCTGCAACTGTAAATTTTTTTAAAACAGATATTCTGAAAACTTATATTCTTTTTTGTATGCTAACACGAAATGAAGATCTTCTCTTTGCTGTTGTCTTTCTAGATGAGTGAAAAAAATAGCTTGTAGTAAATTGATCTGGACGACCCACTAAATCATGCTAATCTCTCCTCATGCATTCCTTCCTCCCCTTTCAGTTATGGAGACAATTACAGTTTATGATACTTCTGCAGAGATGTTAAAGTTAACAAGTTAGCCCAAACCAAATCTGCAAATCCATTTTTTACAATGGTAGCAGACTGGCTTGGTATTATGGTTTGCATTAACATGCATGTAACACTAACCACAACTAGTTGAAAAAGAGCCGTGAAGACAGGACAGCGAAGAATGCTGAAGGAATGGATCCAGACAAACCTGCTGTGGGGTTACTGCATATTTCACAACCCTCTCCCTTCCCAAATCTGGCCCACAATTAAAAAACATTTTCAACATTTGTAGCTAAATAAACTTTCCAAAAATGGCATAATTACAATCTTAAATCTTGTTATCTGATATCTGATATGTAGTATCTGGCATATGTATTGTTCTGATGATTTCCTAGAGTAATATAAATATATGTACCCAAAGCACTTAATCTAAGTATAAATTCTAGGCTATGGGCTGCTCAGAACTTAGAAGAATATAGTTTACATAAAGGAATCAAATATTAACAAATGTCTATAAAAGAGATGGAAGCTCAGCCACTAGCAGCAGTTTATGTAGAAAAAAATGAAAAAAGACTGGTTCAAGAACAGTGCAAATGCCACTACCAGAAATGCTTCTTTTTCATTATCACCACAAACCGATGTTTTGATAAGGCAGGAGCCTATCAAGAATAGCAATTTCTTCAGTTTCTGACTGGGTGGCAAGATCCGTAGGTTAGCTGATGTGACAAATATCCTCCTTTATCCCATTTATAAGCTTGGCAAAGTAAGTTTAGCCAAAGAATGTCCATGATGAATTGCACACAATTCAGATAGCTGACCCACTGTTCTGCACTCAACTGAAAGCCTCGATGTTCCTCTGTTTTGACTTTAGTCCATATGACAAAAACACAATTTTTTAAATTCTCCAGTGAGATAACATTAAATAGAGACACGAATGGAAGCGTACAATTACATCATATTATTGTTGTTCTTATAGTTTGTACTCTTCAGGACCTGAATCTTTTAAAAGAAAAATGTAAGTACTACTTTTAATGTTTTAAAAGTAAAGTAAAAGAAAATTATACTAATAGTACATAAAGTTAAATATGACTGTTTATCCATAGTTACTAAAGGCCACTGTGAGAAAAAGATGGCTAACACAGGATCTGAAAGCCAGTTTGGTGTAGTGGTTAAGAGTGCAGGACTCTAATCTGGAGAGCCGGGTTTTATTCCCAACTCCTCCACTTGAAGCCAGCTGGGTGACCTTGAGCTAGTCACAGCTCTCTGGAGCTCTCTCAGCCCCACCCACCTGACAGGGTGTTTGTTGTGGGGATAATAACAACATATTTTGTAAACCGCTCTGAGTGGGCATTGTGTTGGTAATCATTCATAACCCAACAAGTTGTCCTGAAGGGCAGTATATAAATCAAATGTTATTATTATAATTTTAATGCTTTAAACCTATGCATCCTTTCTTGCCAATAAGTATGTTTATTGTGCTCAAATAGGACCAGGCTTAGTGTCTTCCTTGTGGCCCTTTAAATTCACTTCATAAGTTGCAAACTTGTGTAACAATATTATAGCCTTGTAAAGGAATGTAATAATGGGGAAAAGTCATGTACATGAACAAAAAACATAGGAATAGGAGCGTAGGAATAAAGTATTATCAATCAGGGATATGAAGAACTAGATGCCAGATATTGGTAGCCTCTATCTCTTTCTGTTCTTCTGTTAATAGTTTAGTAAAAGTTGTTAGAATGAATGTAGTGAGAGTGCAGAAGATTGGGAACATAAAGGAAGGGAGGAAAGGAGATGGAATATTATATTTATGTTGTAAATGCTTTTAAAAAGAGTTCATAGTTGTTCTATACACGGCTTTTTTTCAGCTGAACGCAGTGGAACGGAGTTCCGGAACCTCTTGAAAATGGTCACATGGCTGGTGGCCCCGCCCCCTGATCTCCAGACAGAGGGGAGTTGAGATTGCCCTCCGTGCCAGCATATGTATTACTGGTTTTGTACATATGGCTATTAGTTGTACTATTATACCTCAATATTAATGATTTTTATGTATATACAAGGTTTTAGTATGTATATGTACAACCATATGTTGCTTTTAATCTAATCTATTTATTCCTACTGAACTTTATACCGGTGTCTTTATATTTTTAGTTATTTTCAACTATTTGATATATATTTATTTCTGTTGTTCCAAACTCCTTAGTTACCCACGAATATTTCTCCCATTCTACATTTACTCCATAGCTACCTAGCTCAATTCAAGGTATTAGCTATCACTTACAAAGCTCTTCATGGTCTTTGCCCATAATACCTACGGGACTTCCTCTCCCCCTATATTCCATCATGGCAGCTTTGCTCATCCGAACAGGGTCTTCTGCAGATGCCACTTAGCACATGGGCAAAATCAACAGCTGCCCATACATGTGCGTTCTCTGTGGTGGCCCTCACTTTATGGTCTACCTGAGGTGGTCAGGAAAGCTCCCATTCTCTTGACCTCTTAACAAACAATGCAAAACTGAATTGTTCAAAAGGGTTTTTTTTAGATAGTTGGCTGTACTATAAGGAAATGGTCTGAAAAGATCCATCAGTAAAGGGATAGGGAACCCATCAGTAAAAGGATAAAGAGGAACCACAGACTTTACTACTACTGCAATATTTACAGCAAAACCATAGATTTCACCACTATTGCTATAAGTATGATCCCACTAGGTAGTTTCTATATTAACATGTCAGACAGAGAATTGCTTATACTCTGTTTCAACATTTTTCAGCTCTGTATTGGATTTCTGCTGCTTTTTAAATCTTTGCAAATTTGCATACACCCCCCCCATTCATTACATGTTTATTGAAATGTCTTTGAAAGTGACTGTGCTGACTCACACTGTAATGCGTCTTGAGTCTCAGTGAGAAAGGTGGACTATAAATAACATAAATAAATCAAAAGGGGGAATTATTTTACATTTGCATACAAGTTACAAATTATGTCCAATAAGACATTTTTTGTGTATAGCATTTTAAGGGGGGTTGTCCTACTTTTGAATAAATATAGTACATGTTGGAATAACTACAGGAATTTGGGACAAAGAATGCATTAAAACACTAGACAAGTGCATGGCAGACCAGAATGTAAGAAGAACTGAAACTGTTCTGTTTTGGAGAGGATCTGTTCTAAGCAAGAACATTTTGATAGGGGATTTCTCCCCAGCAGAAATGTTTTACAACACAATGCCAACAACAGCCACAACACACCTAAACTTAGTGAGTCAAAATCTCCTCATTCAAACAACTCCCTCCTCCCAAAGAAACTCACTTTAAAATCCAAGACAAAAGCAAAACAATTCTAAATCCAAACTTTTTATTGACAGCCAGCCAGAAAAATGTGCAGAGCACAGGATATTAGCATTACTCTATCATTAATAACTTCTACTTTAGAGACTTCTTCAAGACTTTGTAATTTAATTGCTACTCTTAACTGTGTTGTTTTTAACTGACAGAATACAGCTTCTGTGTGGGCTAAAGCAGCCAAACAGTTTATGAATGGCTTGATGTAGATATAACATTGCATCAAATGAAGCATCACCCATTTTATTTACAGAAACAATATTAGATTTTCTTTTCTATACTATCATAAGGCAGAATCAGGATTAAGGCCACTATTTTTTTTCTTGGCAGAAAATCTGTCACAAGAAGAAATTCAACAAAGTTCACAATATTTCGATATAGAAACACCTGATGAATTTCTACATGTTGTAGAGCTGCTAAGGTATACAGTTTTTTATTCGATAGAAATAAAAAATTGGTTTAAACAGCGTCTAACTTATTCTCAAACGGGTAATTTTTGGGTACATCCAAAGATCTCATCTCTTGATTTCAACACTGCTTCCAGAACATGAGAGTGGTCAAGAAGCAGAACCTTCTTCCCTCCTTTCAGGCATTTTCACACGTGGCGGGTAGGGGGAGAAACATTCTAATCCGTGTTGTTATGGATTACGAGCTGGGGCGTGCAGGGACAGGAGGGAATGGTCTTCATTCCAGATTTAAAAACGCGGAGTACAAAGAAACGACGAAGCGGAACCACGTTAAGACAGGGAGTCCGTCAGAGCCTATTACGGCCCAGAACATAAACAAGCGTGTAAAGGGGGGGGGGGGGGCGTGACGGAGGAAACTGAAGGAGGCGCCTCAGCCATTCCCCACTATGACCGGGGAAAAGAGGACTACCGCTTGACCCCCTCGTAAGGCTCTTCTGCCTCCCGCTTTCAGCCCATTCACAAAGCTTACCTGCCCCCCTCAAAGCCGGCTCCGCCGGTTTGTTTCCCTTCCGACCCGAATTCAGAGCACAGCCCCACCCCCTCCCCCAACGCTTCCGGCCAAGGCCCCGCCCATCGCCCCAACCCTCCATTCCGTCAGTATTAGCACATCTCCGCCTGCTCGATGGCTCATGGAGGTGCGCGCCTGCGCATTACTTGAACTCCTCTTCCGCAGGCTGTCGGTCGGCTATAAACAGAGGCCCAGCCTGCCCTGTCTTTGCGACAATCGTTGCAACCTTGGATGACGCGTATGCGTAGTGGGAGGTTAACAGCGCGAACAGCCGCTCCAAAGTTTTTCCCGGCGCACGCACAGCTGTTGTAGCCCCTCCCCCTCCCGTAGGCTCTAGATCTTGCTGTTGCTTCGATGTACTCCACAGAGCGTATCTGGTTTTCTTGACGCAACTCGTGTGTTACAAATACCGGATTTATTCCTCTGTGGGAACCGCCTTTTCTGCCAATCTCACTAAGGCCCATTACCGTGTATCTCGAATTTCCCCCCTTAATCAGATGAACACGCATAGAAATGAAGCCTTTAAAATTCTTTGAAAAGTGAGATAAGTAACAGAGTACTGGTTGTAACCACCACAAACGCCCAAACTAAATTACAGTTCTGACAGATTGGTTTGACTGCTTTCGATTAGCTCAACAATCTTCATACTAATAGTTACCAGTTACCAGTCGTAACTAGTTGGCTTGGATTCATTACAGCATTCGTCATAAAGCTTCACAAAATTTAATAAAGCAAAATTTAGTTAGAAACTTTTTTTTAAAAAGTGATCACAAAGATCTCTTAAAGGACCATGCAACTTTGAAGACCAGCATTTCTGGTGTGGCAGTTCAAAATGTAACAGGTAAAGGGGCCATCCATACCAAATAGAACTAGTATTTGCATTTAGGCTGAAGTTTTGATGGGGGGAAACAACCCATGTGTTGTTTTCTATAGTGATAGCCTCAAGTAGCTAATCAAGTTAAATCTGAGTAGCAGATTACACCCAGGAGTTTCATTAGAAATGGTACAAGTCTCACTGGTGTGACAGAGAAAATGCTCTAATTTAAAGTAGTCCAAGAACAGTCATCAGAATTACTGTGGTTTTTTTTTTTTAAGACAAACATATACAAAAACACTCTCTAAAGCAGGGGTCACCAACATTTGAGCTTAGGGTCATCTTTGGAATTCTGTAGTGGGCACAGCCACAAAATGGCTACTACAGAAGGCAAAGCCAGCTACAAAATGGCTGCTGCAGCGTACCTTCAGTCATTCAGTGAAGATCCTAGTGCTGTGGTGACAGCTGTTGCCAAATGTTTCTTTTAAAATCTGCACAGCCAATCAGTGGGCAATCAGAAGTCTTGCTGGGCAAAAGCCCTACTCGGTGTCATTCACTCTCTAAAATAGTTGTTGGGCCCCAGGAAAGGTGTCAGCGAGTGCCATGGCACCCATGGGCACCATGTTGGGATCCCTGATCTAACAATATGTGTTTATATCTTTACTTTGAAGTGCCAATTCTAGCAATTCTTTGATTTATACTGGTCCAAGAAATGTGTCACTGAGTCTACATAGCACTAATAGTAGCACCCTTAAATTTTTTTCCTGTTCCCTCCTAACCAAAGAAGGAATAGCCAGTGTGTAAATTTCTAATCCTGTACATACTATGATCACATGCTGTTACAAACTTGTAAAAGGAACTCTGCTACATCAGCTCCCCATCGGCCAACGAGGTAACTTTAGCAAACCAAGAAGTAGGGCATAAAGGCAACATCATACATTATATTAATAAAATATTAATATTCATTGCATTTTGAGATGAAATAATGTTAAATGGTGACACGCCTTGAGACATCATTCAAATAATCTAAGTCCAGATCAAATATATACATTTTTAATATCTGAAATATTTACATGTTGGAACCTTGACACGATCCCATTTCTTAAGAACAGTTTTCAGATGTCCTCTTATAATGCAAGAATTCAGTAACTCAGGGTCAAAGTTATGCCTTCTAAACAGGTCAATCTGTATCCTTCAGGTAAAGAGAATCAAAAGAGTGGCATTTAAAAAAATTGAATCAATTTTTGCTTCCTGGAAAGTGTTCATCCTGCAATCAAAAAGGCCCATAGCATACAGTATTACTTGTGTATGAGATAAAAAAATGCAGTTTACAGTACATTGTTACATCAGCATATGTATAAAACCCATACAGAGTAAAAGGGCAGGAAATATCACCCTCTATCAATCCAACAGAGACAGCTTACAGTACAAAAAGAATAGTCACAGCTGACTTGATGGCTTACATAAAAACAAATTTCCCCATTGCTTGAAAACAGATGATTTAACATTGTAAACTGTTGTGCTCGTTACATCTTTAAACCTTTTCTTTCCCCAAGTATCCTAAACCGGCTAATGAATTTTTATTTTAAATAAAGATAACGGATGCTTAAAAATGTCAAGTCTGCTTTAGAAGGGAAAAAAACAAATAATTTGCATACTAATTATCCTTGATTCAAATCCCCAAATATGTTAAATTCTGTCATCAGATTAACTGAAGACTAGAAGGCCTCATGTAATGAGCAGGAAATAATCAATGGCTTTACAAGGATGCCTGAGTGAATGCAATACCACCATTTCCCTTACAGATTCGTCTACAAATAATGCAAATTTGTTCTATTTTTACCAAATCCAACAAGAGAACAAGTCCACATCCATGCAGGTGAAAACTACAGTGCCAGCAATGACTCCCATCCATTTTCAGAATCAAAGTTTATTCCAATCTTTTAAAATGGAAAAGGGAAAGAAGAGGTTGATGTATTTACATAAAATTCAATTATTTTGGTAAGCATTAAGCACAGATGTTTTCTAAAACATGGGACAATATTTACAAGTCATAGTTTAGAAGATGAAGATTAGAGACTGTGTACAGCAGCTGCAGTTTATAAACCATACCTGTAACTGTACCTAGTGAGAAACCACCAAATGCAGGATTTGGATAATTACAACCAAGGAAGCTGGGAAGTGAAAGGGGGCAGGGGCAGGTCTCAAATGTTACGGAGGATGAAAAAAAATTCACATTTTCTACATTTAAAAACACAGGTCTCACAAATGTCTGAGGACAGAGAAACTTCGAAGTTCTTCAGTGGTGGGAAACAAAAATTGAAATGGAGCCCTAAAAGCAAAAAGAGTCTTTATTTTACCAGACCAATCTTTTTGGCTTCTGTTTCATATATCAATAATCTCCACATTTTTACTATAAAAACTTCAGCTTCTTCATCTAGCACCTGCAACAGAAGAAAAAAAAACCCAGATTGTAGGGAATTACTGCTTAATAAGAAGCATCTATACATCAATTTGAATGCATTTGGTGGGTTTTGTTTTTCAGATACACTGAAGAGGGTCCCAAATTTATGTAAGTTAACAAAATGCTAGATTTGGCATGTTTTCTGCTTACCATAGCGACATCATCCAAGATACTCTGTGGGGAACTATGAGCCATAACCTGAAAAGACAGAGGTATATAGACGGCTTAAGAATGTTATCCCATAAAGGTAGCATTACTCTACAGAGTAGTAAACTCATACCTTAAAGCCATTAAAAAAGTCCCTATCTTTTAAAAATCAAGTGGGATGCTTTTATAGGAGCTCTTCAGTGAGTAAACCAGCTGCACAGGATTCACACTGAATGATTCAGAAGATGGACTAAAATGCAAAAACATTGCTTTTCATTTTAAAAGTTTATTTGATTTTGAACGGGCATCAAAATACATTTGTAAATAACTTGAGTAAAGCTGCAGGGAATGCGAAGGCAACTGCCACCTGCCTCTCACACTGCTTGGCATCTATAACTACAGCAGATGTACTAAGCACACAAGCCTTGAGGGACAGAGGTACATGTCTTCACTAGGTAACAGGTCGACATGAGTTTTTTGACAATGGTTTTTCCATGACAGCATTTTAAGGGAAAAGCCACTGCAGAGTAAGTTTGTAAAGATAATGTATGTTCACCTTTGAGCAAACGAAGTCAACTAGAGTTGCTTCTTCTTCACCAATATATTCTATTATCTTCTTGTTGATCCATGGTCTTATTCTACGTTCCATTAATGTCTAGAACAGAAAGCAGCATTTCAGATCTTTTACGTTACTGTACCATTTATTTTTTCATCTCTTTCTCAGGAACCTAAAGCCAGCCATTAAAGAAATGATCACATAGTTGGGCTGCAAGCTTTAAAAGGGTTCAAAAAGTAAAAGGATTACTTAATATGAGCACAATTGAATTAAAGTCTGAGAGATCCCTAGAATATTCCTATAATGGATAGTAAATGCCTTTGCTAATTAAACATAAGTTTAGCACAGATGTTGGTGAAATAGTCAAAAGTTGTGAAGATGAATACTCAGAAGTTAACAAACAGCCTTGGCAGTTACAATCCTTTATACACCATTTACAGTTTAGATTTTAGTGAGTTTTCTGCTTGAGTGAGGATACGATCGGGTGATTTCTGGAGACTGCACTCTCCCACTGCAGACCCTCATGTTGACCTGTATGCTGTTCTTTGGGGTCTGCTAACACCTGAGGGCACAGCAGGCTGCAGCAGGAGAGGAAGAGTTGTCCTTCATCTAATCCATCTCCATTGTACTACATGGGCTCTACTCCATTATGTTTATAACTTCTATTCTTCATTATCAGAAAATGAATGTTGAAAATACTGGCCTTGTAATCACAATACCAAATCTTGCCAATTTATTATAATGTATTTGGCTTTAAGCCATCATTAACTATATGGATGTGTATACTGAGTTTTATTGAGGTGTTTTATGTAATATAAAATGCCTTGAGCCTACATTTTGTAGAGAAAGACAGTCTAAAAGTATTTTAACAATAAATTAACAAGTTACAGCTGTAGGAGATTAATTTAAAGAAACCAATTTAATTCATCAAAACGAGTCCAGTAGCACCTTTAAGACTAACCAACTTTATTGTAGCATAAGCTTTCGAGAATCACAGTTCTCTTTGTCAGATGCATCTGACGAAAAGAACTGTGATTCTCGAAAGCTTATGCTACAATAAAGTTGGTTAGTCTTAAAGGTGCTACTGGACTCTTTGATTTTGCTGCTACAGACTAACATGGCTAACTCCTCTGCAATTTAATTCATGACAACACATCTGTTTACTTTCTAATGTCATTTGGTTCTTTTAAAAATTGTAGCAGGAAATGAAAGAAAAAATATTTAAAATGAACTGTGTTGCAGTAGCTTTTCTTTATTAAATTGTAAATTACCTTATAGTTCCTTCAACCTTTTAAAGATGCCTATACTGAGTTTGTGGTAATAATTTTTATTTCAAATGCATAACCAACTAAAAATTATTTAATTGGATGACAAAATCCAAAGAAGGATGTCCAGGTGCGTGAGAGACCTGTGCAGGTAGCTGGAATTTTGCTTTTTTCCCCCCCTACAGCAGGATTCCTGCCCAGGAGACACTCTGTAAACTGAACAACTTGCCTGTAATCTTCACTTATCTCCTGCATGCCCTGTCTCAGATCTAAAGGTGACCTCAAGGAAAGACTTGGTGAATTATTTTGTGCAGAATGTTTTTCTAGATAAAGTGAACGGATGAGGGGTTGTATGATGCATTTGTGTGTGTGCTGAAAAAAGAATTTTACTGCAAAGAGTTTGGGACTATATGTAGCAGTACACAAATATTTCCAAGTCAGTGCAAATATGGAGTCAGGATCACAACTGGAAATAACTGCATTAAACCTAGCTAGTGTCTTGGTATTCCTGTCACTACTATCATTCACAACTCTAAGCAACACTGGGCTAAAGCAAAACATCTCTTGTACTCTATTTGACTATTTACAAATTGATGCCTAAACTTAAGAGGTGACAGTTGTTTTATAAATTCATCTTGGAGATAGTACTGCAGATTTTGTATTAGTTCATACTCACTGAATCCACAATAGACCAATCAAGAGGATAAGCAAAGAGTTCTGGTTTGGCTGTGGGAATTTTCTCAATGAGACTCTTAATATGTTTTCGTTTCTCTTCAGTATTGACAGTGCCTTTGGAAGAGCCTTTGTCTTCATCACCGTAATCCAGTGGCACCAGTTTTCTTTTTCGGGGCATGTCATCACTGTCTTCATCTTCAAATTTATTAAACACACTGTCCACAGTGAGTTTCTTTCTTTTCACAGCATTGGGCTGATTTGGACTATTGCAGGCACCTACAATAAAAAAAAAAGATTGTATTTATTAAAAGGTTAAGATTCATTCTAATATGTTTAAACACCAATTCATCTGGTGATTCTGCAGGATTCAAAGTAGGTAATATCTTTGCAGTTGAAGGATGAACAAATAACTTTAAAAGAAAAGGAGAGAGACTGGCTGTGGATAGCGTAGCAAAAAGGTTCACCCTATTCTGGCCTTCTCTATACATTTGTTGGGCTACTGTCCAGTTTCTTGGCTTTTCAAATGAATCAAAATTATTATACTTTGGGGAAGATTTGAAATAGGAAGAAACCCATAGATCTGACTTGGGTAAGTTCATTATGGCAACGCTGACTAGTTTGCCATTTTTCTGTCCTTTTAAAATCCTGAGGTGAAATTTTTTTTAAAAAGTAAAACAACACTTGCCCAGTTTGAGACTAAGTCCTATTTTAGGCCTGCACTCCTCTGGCTGCTGCTGATCAGGTGAATTTTCATGTGGGATGATGATGCCACAAGGAGATTCATCCCCCGGGGTATTTGGAGTCGCATTGCCACTGGCTGAGGAAACAGATGGAGCAGAGCTGATGGGTCGGAGTGTTGGTTTAAGGCAGGGCTTTTGCTCTGGCTCCTCCTCTTCTTCTTCTGGTTCTTCCCTTTTTTCTTCTTTTTCTTGTTTTTCTTCCTCTTCTTCCTCTGATTCTGGCTCTTGTTTGGTTTGGGGCTGTCTACGCCTTTCAGCCTCTTGCTCCATCTGTGGAAGAAGACAAATTCTGAAATTCTACAGAGCCATATTTCTGGATTATACTTACAAAATGGAAATATTACAAATCATACAAGCAACACTACTCTGGATTACCCATAATAAAATAATCCTAGTTAATCACAGTAATCGGGTTTTTTAAAGCCTTAATTTAACATTAATACCATCATACTAAATAAATTCCAAAACAAAAGTTTTTTTTTTTAAATATAAGCATGCAGCTAAACCCACACATTACTAGCAGGTCAGTCACTACCAATACTTTGTACTTAACATAGGTCTACCATTGCAAGAATGTCAATTCTCTCTCCTAAAAAGTAGTTTCTTACCCTCTGTAATTCTGCATCTGGATCTGGATGCCCTTCTGCCAGAAGGCGTTGCCGGATTTCTTCCAACTCTTCCTTCTCCCTCTTTCTGTCCCTTTCATCTGCTTCCATTTCCTTCTCCCTGTCTCGCAGTCTCTTCTGCAGAGCACTTCCCCTGTAATATGCATTCATTTTTGATTTACAAGGGTTTGTAACACAAGCTTCCCCCATGAATGCTTCTAAGAAGCAAGCCATCAACCACTCTATTCATAATGTAGACTACGAAGGATGGTGATTTATTCCCTAACTCCAAAGAAATAGCTTTATGTACCGAGCAGTAATAGTCCCATTTGCTTCTTGATGTCTTAGTTCCTATCAGAAAGAGCCATTAAGGAATAACTCTATAGTGATGGAACAAAATAATTCTGAATTTTAAAGCAATTAACTTCTTTATTCTTCTAATACTATTTTTCAGAAAGGACTTTTCTGTTTGGTTTGATCTGTTTAATTATTCCTCTAATTCATATTTAATTTTCCCAAAAGGACCCAAATCACAACTCTGAACCTTAACAAAATGTATGCAGGAACAATTAATTACATTTGGAAAAACTACTATTAGAATGTCTTACAAAATTTGCCTCAAGCACCTTGACACAGAGGCAGCCAAGACATCTTAAAAATAAACTGTTACATGTTACAGGTTTCTCATCCAGGGTGAGCAAAATACAGTAAGGACACTACACTGCGGTGAAATCGTATCGGCTTCCCTGTAAACGATCCATGCATCCATCACTGCATCAGCAAACAAAGTTTCATGGTGACAGAATGTGTATATTTTTGACATGACTATTTTAGTGAAGCCAGAGAACAAGTGCAGATCTGCTTTTGTGAATTCTAAACATACCTGTAATATTTTGGGTCATCTCTGTCATCATCATAATCTTCTAGGAATTCTTTGAGACGCTTAGCTTCTTTTGCCTATAAATATTAAACATTTAATATTGTATTAATATTCTGCCTATTTCTGAGAGTGTTTTTATGCTTGTGTAGAAACTAAGAGTTGATGTTCTTTTCTACTGGAAAGTTATCACAGTGGAAAAACTTTTGTTTTTGTGCAATAGGGACTAGCTTGTTTTCCCAATGTTTGAAACAGGACTATCTCCTCACCAAATGTTGTATGTAATTTCACAGCATTTTTGGTTTCCTCTAGCCTCTCAGATCTTAAAACATATACAGAACACAGTTTGCAGAAAAGGTCTGTACCAGTTTCTCTCTTCTTTACTGCTCTCCTGAAAAAGGGGTGGGGGTGCAATGGGAAATGAAAATTAGAAGACAATCCCCTCCACTCCTATTTCATTCACATAAAAAAACAGGGAAGGATTTTAACCCCTTCACACTGCAGCCCAATGACACTATTCACCAAGTAATCTTCAGAGGCAGCTGGGAGAGGGATAGAAAGATCCTTTCTGCAAACTTTGTTCTGTGCTAAGTTTGTGTCCAAGCTAATGATGTGAGTCCAGCATTTCTTAACAAGACAGGGTTTTTGAAAAAGTGCCCCGCATATGCAAATCTATTATCCCGAGCAATATGAAAACGTAGGCTAGGATCTAAAGAGCTAAGCAAGGCCTGAGGGAGGCTTTTAAAAACTGCAAACCCCATGAGAGAGGGCAAGCCAGTTGAGAAACCTATCAAAAAGAATCTGTAATACGGTGTGCGCGTCCGTCTGTCCTGTGGTGCTGTACAAATGTGAAACAAAGGTTCCCACTGGGAACACACCAAAATTAATGACTGATCTGGTACTTAGCATAAACAGATACAGTTCTTTTTAAAGCTCAAAACTATTGTGTTTATTATCTCCAAAGAGTGTAAAGTGAAAACTGAAGCTATGTGCAACACAATGACAGAACAGCATTTTCAGAAAGCAGCTTCAATTGATTTGTGAACTGTTTTGCTCCTTGAGAAAAGTAGAAGATTCAAAATACGTTTTTATCCTTTTCCAGATGCTTCAAAATGTACTTTTACTATTTTATCCTTCTCCATTTTCAGCCAACAACCCAACAGCTTTTTGATCAAACCCTGACACTGTATTTTAAGTTTCATTATCAGGCTACAATATTACTTACAAATGGCTTGTCAGCACAATTATCTGTCAATGTCAATCAATCCTTTCTTCTGATAGCTCAGTCCTTGCTTCAGATTCCTCCTCCCTCCTTTGTCTTCTCCGCAAACGGTATGAAGAGAGGCAGAGCAAGCAGACACAACTATCTTTTCTGTTGTATAACTGGGCATGTGCTGATATGAGAGCTATGTCTGGTTGCCTTTGGCCTAGATGCTTAGATACTACAGTTGGCCTACCTTGACCATGGCATTAAACTACTTTGAACCTTAATATCTAAATTCAGATATTCATCCAACTTAACCCCCTCTAATGAATCTATGGCATTGTACCACAAGTGGTAGAAGTGCACCATATTAGTACAGATGGAACAGTCTAAACCTTTCACTGGAAAAGCACTGGCAACGCTGCATGTAAGACAGGCATATTTTAAGCTACTAACTATCCTACAAAGATAATGAACTGCATCCAGTGCAACTGAAGTGGTATTCTTCACATGCAATAGGGTTTTCCCTACCTCCACCTTTTCACCTCAACTGTGTGTGTGCGAGTGTGCGTGCACAGAGCTATGACTATGAACACCTGCTTTTTCTTATAGCTATATACTCACTCAGATATACCCCCCAAAATTCAAGTAAAGTTTTTAGCCATGATCATTTAATTTAAAGCAAAATAATTATTTGCAAATATTCTGTATAAGGCCATTGTACACACAGGAGACAGGAGGACACCTGTCACAAAGCAGCTCTGTGCCAGGACAAAGACTGTGCCATTCATGGGGAAGAGGGCCTGTAGCTTAATGGTAGAGCACATGCTTCACAAATAAAGTGTTCAAGGTTCAGTCTCTGGCATCTTCAAACTGAAGGAGTACTAGGTGCTGAAAAGACCTTTATCTGGCTGAGATCCAGGAGACCTACAGCCAATCAGAGCAGATGATTTTGAGTTAAGCTGGAACGCAACTAAGGCAGTTTCATATGCTCATATCATATGTATGTATTGTAACAGGTGTGCAGAAAAATACGAAAAGTACTTTTAAAAACACTAGCGGATAGAAGGCCCCAAACAGTAAAATGTATGTTTCTGCATGCAGAAAAAACGTTTCCAAGTGACATTTTGAGTTGCACTGGGTCCCAGCAATGAGAGAAGACAAGTAGGGTAGCGGTGCTGGAATGAGAACAGGAGGAGGAAAAAAGATGACGGATGATGGGGATAATGTAGCTGATGATGAGGTAAGAAAGAATTGGGGGGGGGGGGGGAAGCAGGAATACTCTGAGCAAGAGGACATGAAGTCCTCACAATTCTTTCTCTTTTAGACATCAAATGAAAGAAATGTGTAAATTAACTTACCATTTCCCTTCGTCTTTCTTCTTCCCTTTCAGCTTCTTTTTCATATTCTCTAGCTTTTTTCCGTTCTCTGATCTCCCAGTTTTTAAGACGCTGAAACAAAATAACCAGTTTAATTTCCCGTTTCCTGAAAAATTAACAGTCTCGTATTTCATCTGAGAACCACCCACGATGTAAACCATTTAATTAGGTCAGTCAAGAATGTTACTCCAACATACTCAAAGATTTTGTAGCATGCTCTACATAAACAAAATAGCTGAAAGGTATTTTTATACTAAAGATATATACAGGAAACTCTCTTCAATTAAACAATCACATAAAATGATCTCTTCAGATACCTCTTGATAAGCTGCTTCCTTTTCACGTAGCTTCCTTTCCAGTTTACGTCGCTCGTAGGCATCTTCTTCATCCTCTTCCCTATCTCTTTTCTTGTCCTTTTCTCGTTCCCTTTCCCGTTCTCTCTCTCTTTCTCGCTCCCTCTCTCTCTCCCGTTCCCTTTCACGTTCTCTTTCCCTCTCCCTCTCTCGGTCTCTGCTTTTCTCTCTGTGAAGGTCAAATATCACAAGTTATTAAAGCAAGGAATTGGCACCATTTACTGCAATTAAAAGTTTTCTTTATGACCTATATTAATATCAATAAATGATCAAATTATAGAAACACTGCTCTAGAGCTGTCTTTAAGCAAGGTTCAATCACTTATGTTAGACATATCCTTCCTCACGTGTAGCCATGAGGCCAATACCCTTTTCCACCACTATACACTATAATGTATCCTTTGACTGATTGGATTCAAAATTTATGTAAACGGAGTATATTTGCAGAAGGTAATTTTTAGTCATGTCGCCTTTCCTCAGTAACTCCCTTGTAAACTGCTGTTGTTGAGTTTCAGGAGACCTTCAAAAACAATGCAGCATAATGGCGGGGGTGGGGGGAGTAAAGGAGAAAACTGGCTAAAATCACTTGTACTGGATTGAAGTTAAAAGCAGCTGCTAAAAATTGTTCCCATAAACTTGCTTCATCTGCAGAAGCCTTCAATCCAAGCCATATTATTTAACATGGATCTCCCACTGTACACCAGTATTTTGAAACATAGCGTATCTCCACCTATTCAAAGTTATTCCACTTTGAAAAGAAATTAGCAATGCTACTGATAAGCATTTATTATACCTCATAATTGCTCACCTAGATCTGCTTCGATCTTTATTGCGGTCTGAGCTCCTTTCACGGTCTCTCTCCCGATCCCTTTCCCTGTCCCGGTCTCTGTCTTTAGTTCGATCTCGATCTCTATCCCGTTCTCGTTCACGCTCTCGTTCCTTCTCCTTCTCTCGTTCACGCTCCCGCTCCCTCTCTCTTTCACGCTCCCTTCTCTCTCTTTCACGCTCCCGCTCCCTCTCTCTTTCACGCCGTTCTTTTTCAATTTCTTGCCTTTCTTTTTCCTTTTTTCCTTTTTCCTCCTCCAGTTTCTAGAAACCAAGAGGATTTTCAAAGTTAACTTGTAGCTAGAGTCGGAGGCCCCACCCCACCACCACGCACAACGCCCAAGACTGGTAGTGAGCATAACAAAAATCATCATGATTTAACATTTAAACATTAAATAGCTTGCTTTCAACTCATAAGAATGAAAACAAAATTCTGCAATTATAAGGCTAGATGTTGTGCAAAGACGACCTAACAGATTAGCAATCTCCAACCTTGGATAGAAAGGCAATGCTTTCCTCATATATACTGAAATTTAAACAGCACATTGCCTGAAATGCTTTGCAGGAGAACTAACAATCCCCCAAAAGAAAGAAAAGAACCACTTAAACATAAGCAATGTGAACTTTTTGCTAGCAAAAGGTAATCCTACCCAGACTTTAGTAGGATGTTGACAAGGACAAGACAGCTAAATATTCCCATGTTTCAGCCAAACCAGAATAATCTTGTGTAAGAATGGGAGGTAAAATCTCCCCACTGCATTGTGAAGTTTGTGACTGCAACTGCAATCAGAAGTGTTCCCCAACTTCTTCTTCTTCTTTTTTTTTAGTATTCACTACTTAGGTATTTTATTCTACTCTTTGTAAAAGAAGAAAGGTTGGAAATCACACATAGGAGACAGACCAAAAGGTTATCCAGTACAGTTTTGTTGGATTGGTATAAAATGCATTTTTAATTGAAAGAGACATGCCTATGACCTATGAAGACAACAGAAAAATAAAAATCACTTAAGTGATAGATAAATCCATCCCTGGAAGCAATTGGTGTTTGTTAACTTACAGATGCTGTGCTAGGACATGGACCGCCAACACTGGATTAACCTTGCCTATAAGCTATATTTCTGGGAGGAAGAGTAAGTACATGGTTCACAAATAAATGAAAAAAAAAACCAGATAATATCAGCCTAATGGATGCCACAACATTATAGGCATGATTCTTCCCCACAAGAGTGCTGGGTCTGGAGAGAATCAGCTCAGGGTATAACAGTGCCATGTTTGTCTCCTCCCTCCTTGGTATTTGGCACAATCATTATGTCAGGCTGTTACAGGGAACTGGAAATCTGTGCATGCTTTCCATATCTCTGTTCAGCCAAAAATACATGAGCAGATGGGGATGTATGACACATGCATACATTTTGCATTGTTCACAAAAGTCTGCCAAAGGACCTGTGTCTTTGCACCCATGTGCTAAAGGGTAGAAGAATGGAAAACAAGGCCTTGTTGTATCCTATGTGCATCCTTCCATACAAGGAAGGATCATGCCCGAGATATTTTATGCAAATTAAGCAGGGGGAAAAACAACAAAATCAAACCATACAAGGTTCATCCCCTTTGGCACTGTGACACCATCAATGAAATAAGTTATAAACTGAAACAATAAAGTGTGCATATATTTCTCTGTTTCAACAAAGAATTTAAAACAACTTTAAAAACATCTTACCTGACTGACAGTCTTCCGGTATGCACTCATGGACCAGAGAACCAAAACAGGAATATAGTAATAAAACTAACAAACAAGAGATCAATGTATCTATCCACCATACTAAATGGTACCAACAGCCAAATACAAGCAAGATGGTGTAAGATACATTGAACTCATGAAAAGAAAGGGGACAAGAATGGTAGAAAACTGTCATTGTGCAGAGGGAAAGGTGGGACGTATATAAATGTTGGGATGGGGCAACCAATTTTCTAAATCAAGTGCTTTTATAAAGTTTGGTTTAATCTAATGTGGAATATTAGTCTATGCTGTATCAAATTTCAAAAGCAGAACTTACCTCAAATTTCATATTACTTTTATAGAAAAGTTTATATACTGAAATGATTGATACTTACAGATTATTTTAGCTGTTCCAATAAAATGTCTTTGGTTAAGTTCCTGGATTTCCCCCTAAATTTTCGTTTGTAGTAAGAATCATGATAAAAATGTGTCTTGTCTTTGGCATCTTAAAGGCTTTTTAAAAACTTGGTTTTCTTAAGAGCTAATGAAAGAATCAATCAGCATAGTAATTTTATATTGAAAATTTAAGTAGGCTGCTACCATGGGAACAAAAGGGTATGAAGTAGGAAATGAGGTGGAGGAAGGATCAAATACATGTCAGGGTAAATGGGCAAAAAGGATAGGTAGAAAAACCATAATGTCTTACCTTAAGTTCTCTTCAGACTCATCTGTACTGTAAATGGACGCCCCCTGAAAAACTGATATACCCTAACAATTTGATTGATTTACAAACTCTTACCAAAAAACATGCAAAGGTTCACTGTGCTCACTAGCAAGCCCCTTTTAAACATCCCACCCAATATGTTAAATGGTCACTTTTATATTAGAATTAGTTAGTTACATCTATTTTAATGTTGATTCAAAATATCCCCCAAATAAAATAGATCAAAGGCAGCAAATTGCCCAATTGCTTCTGAAACAGTGAAGCATTTTTTTAACTACATGATTTCTTTATTTTTTGACTTGTTGGGGCTTGGAAATAAAACTTTTTCACCACTGACCAGTTTTACACATCTTCTGGAACAATTATCCCTCAGGTTCTCATTCCCAAGTTATACTGGAATATTTTGCATTGCCAGTAATGTACATCCACTTTTGCTTTAAAGTTATATGTAAATAAGCATGACTCTGTAACCAGGAGTACATTTCACCATTTTGCACCTTCAAATCATTGCACCAATAAACAAAATAATTCATTTCAGGGGTGAACACTTTATTTGACATGGAGTTCTCCAATCTTTGGTGGGCAACATTATCATTTTCTTAGAAACTAAACATCAAGACACAATGCATGCACTCCTTGCATCTCACCACCCTTAAACCACCCTTCCCAACCAGAATGCATTCACAAATTCACATTACAGAAAATTCTGTAGGTGGGAACCCTGAGGTAGGATTTGCTGTGCAAAAACATTTCCAAGCCAGTTACCCCTTTGCATATTTTTCTGAGGGGGCATCCATAAATAATAAAAAACAGAAGCTCATACTTACATCCTATTCCATGTTACTTTCCAAGCTGTGTGTTTCATCTTGCATTAGTCACCATATGATCTCTATCATAATGGTGGGGGTCAATGAATAGATTAGCTTTTATGGGAATTTACAGTTCTTCCATGCATCTAAATTTTGGTCAACTCTTGTAACCACTATCGTAATTTATTTTACCCCCATTCTCATCTTAGATACTAAATTAAATCTTTAAATTAAGCATTAGAGCTCAGTAAAATACTTCACTTGAATTATATGTTACAGATTTCTGAGTATTGTGGAAGTCAGAATATGCTTTACATAACAGCTCAGATTAAGTATTTGGCCTTATGTATATGATTTTATCTGCTTTGGATATTACAAAAAGTAGGGTAGACTTTTTTAATGTATTCAGGTTAAGCAACTAGACTGCACTGCAATCATTAGAAAGTTTTTTAGAAAGTGCAAAATATTAGACCACTTAAGTGGAAAATGTTTTTGTTGACTTTTAAAATACACATGATGCCTATTATAAAAAAATTAAGTGGTATGGTCATGTGTTGATAAATTTTCTAAGAGGGACAAGGGAAGAGAAATTGGATTTTGCAAATACCTAAGATTGTATAAATTCCAGAAACAAGAATACTACCTTGTGCGTATCTCTGAATTTGCTGATCTCCCGGGATATCAGGTCTCTTTTGTCTTCTTCCATTTCTATAGCATTTATATCCTCCTATAAACAGAAAAGAAGGGAGGGAGGAACACAGGAGATAACTATTAAAACCCATCTGTACAGGCACAGGAAAACCAAAAGAAAAGCTGAAGGTTAGATGTTTTGCACCAGTCTTGTAAGAGATAAATAAAGGCCTTCTGCAGTACCAAGCCTCACAGTCTGATGTTAAATGAATGAAAAAAAAAATCAGATGGACACGAGTCACAAATCTGGTAACTAGCAGTAAACATAGTCATTGTCAAAGCCTACAATGTAAACGAACCTTGGTGATGAGTGGATAAGGTATCAGTGGGGCCACTGGAAATCTGCGGAAAATCTGCGGAAAAATCCACGGAGATTTTTTTTTTAAAAAATAGATTGCATACTACTCTGAAAAAAAAACAATGTTCTGTATGTTTGTAGAATAAGCAATATTGTATTGCTGTGACCCTAGGTCTTTGACTCAACAAAATTACAGAAGAACCTCGCTAATTCTCCTTTTACTGATCTACTTCTCAGCAAGGGCTTTGAGTGCCACTGTGAGGCCCCACACTGGCAAGTTTTCTTTTAAAATCGCAGCATATTAGCATTCTAGGAAATCTTACAAGCTAATCTAGGGTTGTTAACAAGTGTCTGGTACCTTTTGTGGTATGTTAAGCCTGATTTTGTTTCTTACTCGCTAATTCGCAAAATTCAATAATATTAAAGGGGATTCCCAACAGTTACTGCAAATTAGCGAGGTTCCCCCATGTCTGAAATTAAAAATAAGATTTCATTTGCCATTTCTTTCCCCACACTCTTGAATCACCCACGTTATCCCTCATCTCTTCAGCCAACAGAATGGGCAAGAGAACAAGTTGTAATTATAAGCATTCAATAAAGGGGAAAAACAGTGCCACAAACCAATCTTTACATGGCACCCACCCCCAGCTGCTGTTCTCCCACACATGCACAGAGGTTCTTTATTATTCCCCATCCCTAAGAAATAAGGGGAAATAAGAATTATGCCCATGTCCCATCTGCATCCTTAGAAATCAAAGATGTACTCTTCCACTTGCAAGAGGGGTGGGTAGATATGAGCACACTTATAGAAACGGGGAGCAGGCTGACAGACAACAGTATTTTAAAATTCAGCCAAGTCCACTCTGTATTGCTCAAAACTAGCAATATCAACACAGAAATTCAATATTCAGATCTTGTATGAGGGACATTAATAAACTACATAACCCCTTGGTAGCACCCATGCCTGAATAACATTGCATGGCTTTTCATAATATACATAACACTCTATAGCATGGATAAAACATTGAAAAAGAGAAAGAGGGAGACCTTTCCTAAAAAGAGGTAAAGAATGGGAAAAACTGAAGGCAAGAATTACTCCTCAGGTTAACTTTAGGCTAACAATAATGGGGGTGGGGTGGCATTCTAAATTCATTTCCCCCAAGTGATATTGTTTCTAGTACTGCTCTTTCAATACTTCAATAGCAGCCACAGCTGCCTTACTGACAGCTAACATGTAGCATAGTAGAGAAAATGGAACTTTATTTGAATAAAGTGCTTGCAGACTCAACCAAAAGTTACTTTTGAAACCCTTGCTGCAACCAGCATTTACAGGAGCCATAGCCCCTCACTGAAGAGATCAAGGTTTATTTCTAAAGCCTTAGTGAACATTACTACTATTTGGTCTTCCCTCTTTGCCCCCAGACAGATTTTTAACACAATCATTAGTAGGGTCATTTACAGAAGATGGAATACAGAAGACGTATTATAGCATCTTTCTGCAAAATGCCAAGATTAAAAAAAAAAGAAATCAGCTGACTGAACAGCCAAATATTTACAAATCATTTATAACAACATGGCTTTATCCCTCAAGGATAACAAAGAGCTTCTTAACTATATACACAAACATAATTAAAGCAGGACAGTGAAAAAGGTTCAAGGTGCCAAGATGTGGTTGATAACACCAGCGCAACCTCCCATGCCCTATGCCATGAGTCATGTAAAATATCAAACATAACAGGCAGGATATTTTTAGGGTCTCAAAAGCATTTCCCTTCTCAGGAAACAATCTGCAGGTATTGCAATACATGTATTTTAGAAGGGATAAAAGGCTGAATCAAACCTGCTGAGATTCAAACCTGTAGCTCCAAGAAGTCTAGGCATTGCGACCCTGGTGCCTACATACCTACAACATCCACAGGGTTTGACATCTAGAACTGATTTAATTTCAGTATAAAACAAAAAAATTGTAGCTAACATCAAGGCTTGCCGATTTGTGTTCTCATCAGATGCTTTGAGCTAATGTGTTGGCACAGGGTTTGGCCTTTATGTAAGGAGATGAAGTAAATCTTTTGTGTCCAAAAGCAAAACACATACGTCCTCCTTCTTTTCCTTTTTCTTCTTCCTGGGATGAGAGTCAGATTCTTGGGAGGGGGCATTGAGCTCGCTGGAATATTCTCGTATTAACACTTCAATGGCCCCTTTAATTAGCTGGTCTCTTCTCTTGGCTTCCTCATCAAGAGCTTCCTCATCTTCGGTTGTAGATTCTGGCCGTGAGTTCTACAAAACAACACAAGTTTTTAAGTCAGGAATTGTATCCAAAAAGGGTATTTCCTGCATAGCTTTACTACATGCCATTAGAACTTGAAAGTGTTACATGAATATGACAAATATACTTAATGTTGTTTAATTACAGGCTTTTCTCTGATTTGGAATTACAGCAGAATTTTGCAAGCATGATTAGCAAGTGTACAAAATTAATGCTATCGGGTAGAATACAAGGGATCAGAAAAGGATGTTCAAGCATCATAGAGACTATTTAAAAAACCCTTATATTATCATACAGTTCTCCTTAAGACCTGACCTGGATGGCTCAGGTAAATACAATCTCCTCAGATTTGAGAAGCTAAGCAGGGTTGGCCTTGGTTAATACTTGGATTGGAGACCACCAAGGAAGTCCAAGGTCACTACGCAGAGGCAGACAATGGCAAAGGACCTCTGGGCATCTCTTGCCTTGAGACCCCAGCAGGGGTCGCTATAAGTCAGGTCCAACTTGACAACACTTCCCACCACCTCAATTTTTATAAGCATGTCAGCAGCTCACTTTTGACTTTGTTGTTCTGGGAGAGCTCATAAATCTACCGAGGGACAAAACTAATCACTGAATACAGGGCTAAAACAGAATGAAAACTTTGGTTCAGTTCCAATTCATATTTTAAAAAGATTTGTACCCTACAATAATTATTCCTTCTAGAACTTAATCACTATTAACTCATTTTACTTCCCTAAGCAACAAATGCAACATGACAGCATTGTCATTTGAAACTACCACCATCACATGTCAATAATCATGGAAATAGCCCATTCAGCAATACTTTTTAATGATGAGCAAAGCATATTTATTTATTTACTTCATTTATTTCCAGCCTCTCTCCCCACTGGGGACGCAAAGCAATTTACACTGTTGACCTCTCCATTTTCTCCTCACAAAAACCCTGTGAGTTAAATTAGGCTAAAATTAGGCTCAGCAAGTTTCCATGACAGAGTAGGAATTTGAATCGGGATCTACCAGATCCTAAGCCAGCATTCCACCCTACATCCTGCTCCATACATTACAAATTCCTACATAAAAGTTACCTTTTATGTAAAAGTTACCTTTTACTGTGACTTCAGTGAAACTTTCAACTTCCACAGACTTCTGTTGCAAACTACAGGGGGCACTGACTGTACTGGAACTACGGTTAGGTTACTGGTAGTCTACTGCTAGTCTACCAGCCACTTATTTTTCCAGTAAGCACCCTCTCTGAGTTGGCAGAGATGCTCTCGGATGCGCTGCTGGAGACACCGAGACTGATAGTTCTAAGCGGCTTCAACATTCACGCTGAATGCTCCATGTCAGGGCCAGCCCAGGACTTCTTAGCTTCCTTGGCAGCCCCAGGTCTTTCTACAATAAATCTTTTGCTCTGAGCAAAGGTCTTCTCTTGGGATTTGAGATTTGGCCTAACCATTACCTGGTGAATTCAAGGGTGAATATGACCCTGACATCCCACAAACTGGGAGGCTGAGCTAAATGGTCCGCCCATGAAGGCTCATGGATCTTTCTGGATTCCAAAATGCTTTGGGAGATTTCAGAATTCCAAACACAGACTCTGTTAAAGTGGCAGTGGAAACATAGAATGTAAAGCTCCTTGAAGCTATTGACAAGATTGCTCCTCACCAACCTCTCACACCTTGCTTCATAAACCAACCCCCTGGTTCATCACAGAGCTTGGTAATCTAAAGAGGGCTTGAATACATCTAGAGAGGCACGGGCGGAAAACTTGTGCTGAATTTGATAGAGTATACTACAGAGCCTGTTGAAAAACTTATAACACAGCGGTGATAACAGTAAAGAAACAGTTTTCTGCAACCATTCCATCAGCCTTTTCGTATCCATCCCAGTTATTTAAAAGGTATCCTGACATCTTTGATTCCTAAATCTGAAACTTCACTATCTCAAGAACAGACAGTTATCTAGGACACCTTTGCAAAGTTCTTTGCTGAAAAAAATAGTTCAAATACACTCTGATTTGGATGTCAGCTGTAATACAGGAGAAGCAGAAGTAATGCTTAATACACTGTCAGTTCCTCTTCCAAATCTTTTTGTCCCAGTTACAGAGACAAATATTGACAGAATTCTAGCATCTGTAAAAGCTACTACTTATACACTGGATCCCTGACCATCCTGGCTACTAAAATGGAAAGATCACATAAAGGAGCCCTTGATGTCTACTATAAACCGGACACTAACTCAAGGCGCCGTTCCTCAGCCTCTGAAAAGGGTGGGCATCTGTACACTACTTAAAAAACCATCTTTAGACAAAAATGACAGCCATTTATTGCCCAGTTTCTAATCTGCCCTTTCTGGGCAAAGTGGTTGAGTGAGGAGGTTCCACAAGGTGTAATCTTATCCACCATGTTATTCGACCCCTATGTAAAGCCCTTAGGAGAAATAATTTGCAGATATGGAATTGGGTGTTACCAATATGCAGATGATACTCAGCTCTATATCTTGCTATCCTGGTGATGTTGCAGAGGTACTGAGTAGCTACTTGACAGCTGTTGTCAAATGGCTGAAAACAAACGAACAGAACCCAAACAAGATGGAAGTGATGCTGGTTGGAAAAGCAGAAGATCTTGTAGGACACTGTGCTTCTGAGCTTTGATGGGGCCCAACTGACTTTGGCTGACTCAGTGAAGAGCCTAGGGGTTCTATTGGATCCAGCACTACTGCTAGAAGCAACTAAATACAGAGCGAAAAAGGTCTTCTTCCAACAAAAACTAGCCTGGAAGAAGGCCTCCCTACCTTCACACAGTTGATATGGCTAGTTGGATTCATGCTAAGGTAACATCGAGACTAGATTACTGTAACTCTACACAGATATCTTCTTATAGTCAACTTGAAGATTCTAGCTGGTACAAAGCACTGAGCTCATTTACTTTCAGGAGCTAGATGAAGCATGCATATCACTCCCCTTCTTCAGTCACTCTACTGGCTACCCATCAGTTACCGGGCTCAATTGAAGGTTATGACTATTACATTCAAAGCCCTTTGTGGCCTTGGCCCCTCATAGCTGTGAAAACATCTCTCCCCCTATGTTCTGCCACAGAATGAGCAGCTTCGCTCGTCTGAACAGGGCTTTCCGTAGATACCACTCTGCAGTTGGGCTAAATCAACAATTTCCCACGTACTTTCTCTGCGGTAACCACCACCTTATGAAATAAGCCTTGGCCTGCCTGAGGAGGTCAGGAAAGCTCAGACTGTCCTGGTTTTCAACAAATTATGCAAAACTTAATTATTCGGGAGGGCTTTATACTCAGATTATAGGGCTGTGTTGTAAGAAATAGCTCAAAGAGATATCTTGGTTAAGGACAGGGACTACAGACTATGCTATTGGGTACTGCCTGATGTAGATATGCTCATACTGGGTAATTCCACATTGCTAAAGATGTCACGTTAATTAATTATGCTTTATTTCAAAAAGGCTTCATCTCTGTGTTCGGCTTTATGTTAGTGTTCAAATTTTCTGCCATCATACCCTATTGTATCTGTTTTCATTGAATGTACTGTTGATCATCATATTTTGCTCAGTGAATGTCCTAGCTACTGATTATATTGAATTCACCTTCAGTATGTAATCTGCCTTGAATCACAGTAAGAAAGGCGGACTATAAATAATGACTATGATGATGACAGTCATAATGTATACTATTCTACATGTATGTAGATTTCTGTTACATACATGGCAGTGATGCAAAACGTTATACTGAATTAATTTATTTTAACAGAAACATCCATATAGAAATGCAGGATAGGTGAAGCAGCAATATGCATCTGCTTAAAATCTGATTTATTTAAAACGTTTTAGTCTGCTACGTCACAGGCTCAAAATGGAATGCAATTCCACGCCTGTAATGAAACTTAAACACAACAGAAATCCTACATAATAAAAAACAATACATTGAAAAGCATTTAGCTCCTTCCCACAGCCAGCCAGCCAACTAGAGCATTCTTGTTTACAGTTTGGTGTAGTGGTTAAGAGCAGCAGGACTCTAATCTGGAGAGCCGGGTTTGATTCCCCGCTCCTCCACTTGAAGCCAGCTGGGTGACCCTTGCGTCAGTCACAGCTTCTAGGACCTCTCTTCCCCGCTCACTTCACAGGGTGTTTTGTTGTGGGGATAAAATAATGGCATACTTTGTAAACCACTCTGAGTGGGTGTTAAGTCATCCTGAAGGGCAGCATATAAATTGAATGTTATTGTTGTTATTAACAAATGAAAATCAGTCTTACTGACTGCAGCTTGCATATGGCTATGCTCAGTGCAAAACCTGACTGCAAGGAAAGCTCAAATTATTACAGAATAAAAGTATCTACATTAAAATGTTAAAAAGGTTACTTCCGCTCCATGAGATTCCTTCACTGCTATTAAAAGCATTTTTTAAAATAAATGAATTGCTATAAACACACCTGCATCAACTCCTCTTTTTTGTAGACATGAATTAAACTTTGGAATTTGAAATTTTAAAATAAGGAATCTCACCTGAGAATCCAAGGTGGGTGTCTAGTCAATACTAGATGAAGGAATAGGTAAGGGAAACAGTGGAAAGGTGGTGGTGACTAGATGCTATTAAAGTAATTTGGAAACTGCTAATCAAGACAGATGTTTAACTACAGTCAGATGTTTCATTAGGTTATCTTCCCCTTTTTAAATAAGCTACATTTTTTACTAAATAAAAAACAGCTTTAAATGTTAGCTAGAATGTCAAAACTATCTGTGTTGGAAACGTATGGACTGCATGAAACAGTAATATTATAAAAGGACAACTGAATGCATTTCATCATCAGGTGATTTTTAAATTCGCACATGCATCAGTAGGCAGCTACCTAAAATTGTTACGCCTTGTAACTTTTATGGATTTGTGTACTGTTCTCTGCAGTAAAGTCACCTGTCCTCAGGAATTGTCTCGACTTCAGTGTTCCTCATACATAAAAAGTTTTGAGAATGCTTCTTTATAAATACTTGATTCCTTGATGATATAATGCATGTGTGTGTTATTCATGCAACTTGGGATGTAGTCTTGGGCAGGCTCACTTGCTTGAGTCATCTGCTCCACAAGCATCATCTGGCTTTCTGCTTATGACACATTCATAGCCTGTTTAAGTTAATATGTAGTAGCCATATCTTATATGGAGCTGCTGCCGGGGACTGCTGCTGCTGAAGCTGCCTGCGCTCTGCTGACCAGGGAGGCTACTCCATCGAGGGCTGAGCTTTTCCACCTGCTCAGCCCTGCCCCCTGAGTGCTCTGGCCTTAAAGGAGCTGCTGCCGGGGACTGCTGCTGCTGAAGCTGCCTGCGCTCTGCTGACCAGGGAGGCTACTCCATCGAGGGCTGAGCTTTTCCACCTGCTCAGCCCTGCCCCCTGAGTGCTCTGGCCTTAAAGGAGCTGCTGCCGGGGACTGCTGCTGCTGAAGCTGCCTGCGCTCTGCTGACCAGGGAGGCTACTCCATCGAGGGCTGAGCTTTTCCACCTGCTCAGCCCTGCCCCCTGAGTGCTCTGGCCTTAAAGGAGCTGCTGCCGGGGACTGCTGCTGCTGAAGCTGCCTGCGCTCTGCTGACCAGGGAGGCTACTCCATCGAGGGCTGAGCTTTTCCACCTGCTCAGCCCCACCCCCTGAGTGCTCTGGCCTTAAAGGAGCTGCTGCCGGGGACTGCTGCTGCTGAAGCTGCCTGTGCTCTGCTGACCAGGGAGGCTACTCCATCGAGGGCTGAGCTTTTCCACCTGCTCAGCCCCACCCCCTGAGTGCTCTGGCCTTAAAGGAGCTGCTGCCGGGGACTGCTGCTGCTGCTGAAGAACTGGTGCTGTTTATTGCTGCTTAGGATGTTTGTATGCTGTGATAAGGGGATGGATATGAGGAAGGCATCTGAGATAGGGCCAGGGATACCAGTCCTCTGGGGACGGGGGAGGTATGGCGGTGGGGCCTGGTTTAAAGGGAGAAAGTCACGGAGATGTGGAAAGGCTCGGTGCCCTTCTAACCTACGCCCCATCCCGAGGCATGCCGGTGTTGGAGCTAGGAAAAATCCTCCTTCGACACTGATGTTGTGCAATGCCAGGTCCATAAATAATAAGACCAGTATGCTGCATGATACTTTTATGGCAGCTAATATGGACCTGGTATGCGTGACCGAGACTTGGGTGAGGGAAGGAGAAACAGTTGCTCTTGGTGAGCTGACCCCCCCGGGTTATGCGGTCCTTCATCAGTCACGAACTGAGGGTCGGGGGGGAGGGGTGGCAATCCTTGTCCGGGAGGGTTTCTCCTTCAAGCCGCTTCCCGCCCCGAAGATCTCTGGCATTGATTGTGTGGGCCTGGTGTGGAATGCCGAGGAGAGTTTGGCTGTCTGCTTGGTGTACCGACCGCCCAGCGCACCAGCAGACGCCTTACCGCGCCTGCTAGAGGTGGTTGCTGGGTGGGCCTTGGAGTACCCCAGGTTGATGGTGCTGGGGGATTTCAATGCCCATGTAGATGATGCCACCTCGATACAGGCCACGGACCTGGTGTCAGCCATGGCAACACTGGGACTCTCCCAATTTGTATCGGCACCCACACATGAAGCAGGCCACACGCTAGATCTGATCTTCGGGATGGGATTGGATGTGGTTCTGGATAAAGTAGAGTTGGTGCCATGGTCAGACCACGCGGTTGTGAAGGCCCGGCTGGGCGTGCCACCCCCCTCCTGCAAGGGCGGTGAGCAAATTTATGCTCGCCTGCGGAGACTGATGGACCCAATTGGGTTCCAGAATGCTCTGCGGGAACCAATGCTCCACGGTGGTTCATTAGATGAGCTAGTGGAGGGCTGGCAAGTCCGGCTCTCTGAGGCCATCGATGAAATCGCCCCCCGTCGTCCTCTTCGCTGCCGGAATCGCCGGGCTCCTTGGTATACGGAGGAGCTGCGGCAACAGAAACGGGAGCTAAGACGACTTGAGCGCGTGTGGCGGCGATCTCGTGACGAGGAAGCAAGAACATCTTATAGGCTGTTTATGAAGTCCTATGAGATGGCGGTGAAAGCTGTGAAGAAAGAGTATTATGCAGCTTCCATCGCATCAGCTAGCTCTCGCCCAGCTAAATTATTTAATGTGGTCCGTTCATTGGTCTCCCAATCAGGTGGAGACCATCAAAAGTTGAATTTGGAGATAAGCTGTGAGGCTTTTGCGAGCTTTTTTACTGATAAGATCTTGCTTCTCCGCCGCGACTTACCAGCCACAGTTGATACAGTAAATGAACTAGAGGCCCCTTGGCCGTCTTCGGGACCCATATTAGATCATTTCAGCCCTCTTTTCGGGGAAGAGGTGGACAGGATTCTGCAGGTGGTACGGCCTACCACGTGCCCCTTGGACCCGTGCCCGTCATGGCTGGTGAAAGCCAGTGTTGACGGGCTTCGGAATTCCTTGGAGGCGATTATAAACCTGTCCTTGAGCTCTGGGGTTTTTCCCAAGGCGCTGAAGGAAGCTGTGGTACGGCCTCTTCTGAAGAAATCATCATTAGATCCTGCTGACCTGCTCAATTACCGACCAGTTTCCAACCTTCCGTTTTTGGGGAAGGTGATTGAGCGGGCGGCAGAGAAGCAACTGCAGAATTTCCTGAAGGAGACCTCAGCCCTAGACCCCTTCCAGTCTGGTTTCCGCCCGGGACATGGGGTCGAGACATTGTTGGTCGCCCTCACAGACGATCTCCGCAGACATCTGGATCAGGGCGGATCAGCACTGCTGATTTTGCTGGATCTGTCAGCAGCGTTTGATACGGTCGATCATGAGCTTTTGACCCACCGCCTTGCCGATGTGGGGATTCAGGGGACAGCACTGCAGTGGCTGGTCTCCTTTCTCCACGATCGGGGACAGAGGGTGGCGCTCGGGGAGAGGGTGTCATCTCGTAGGCCACTGGTTTGTGGTGTGCCACAGGGAGCGATACTCTCTCCATTATTATTTAATATCTATATGCGCCCCCTCGCCCAGCTGGTGCGGAGTTTCGGGCTTGGGTGTCACCAATACGCGGATGACACCCAGCTTTATCTGTTGTTGGACGGGCAGCCTGGATCGGCCCCTGATGCCCTGGAGCGTGCTTTTGAGGCTGTGGCTGGTTGGTTGAGACAAAGTCGGCTGAAATTGAATCCCACGAAGACGGAGGTCCTGTATGTGGGTCGTGGGGAGATGGCTTTGGGACCCCAGCTTCCTACACTTGATGGGGCAGCACTTACACTGGCCCCGAGGGTTAGGAGCCTGGGGGTGATTCTGGATTCCTCCTTGAAGATGGAGGACCAGATCACTGCAGTTGCCAGGTCTTCCTTTTATTATCTTCGGCAGGCCAGGCAGCTTGCCCCTTATTTGTCTCCCCGTGACATGACTACAGTGGTCCAAGCAATGGTCACCTCTAGGTTGGATTACTGTAACGCGCTCTACGCTGGGCTTCCCATGGGCCTGATCCGGCGGTTACAGCTGGTACAGAATGCAGCAGCGCGGGTCATTGCTGGAGCACCGGTGTGGGAGCATATTACACCGGTGCTACGCCAGCTGCATTGGCTGCCAGTGGAGTACCGAATCAGGTTCAAGGTTTTGGTGTTAACCTACAAAGCCCTACGCGGACTGGGACCGACGTATCTGAGGGACCGTCTCTCACCATATGAGCCCCGGAGGACTCTCCGCTCTGGAGGAAAACATCTTTTAAGTGTCCCTGGCCCTAGGGAGGCCCGCCTGGCGTCGACCAGGGCCAGGGCCTTTTCAGTCCTGGCCCCGACCTGGTGGAATGCTCTGTCTTGCGAGACAAGGGCCCGGCAAGATTTGCTTGCATTTCGCCGGGCCTGTAAGACAGAGCTATTCCGCCAGGCATATGGCTAACGCCGGGCAGTGCCCCCCCCCCGTGAAGGGGGGGTTAAACCATCACCCCTATGCAAACACAGAGGCATGTATGAACCACTGGGCAGCATGAATTGTTATATTTAATGTTTTTAAATGTTTTTAAATGTATTATTTAATGTTTTTAAATGTTTTTAAACATGTTTGTATTTGTTATCCGCCCTGAGCCTGCGAAAGCAGGGAGGGCGGAATATAAATATAATAAATTAAATTAAATTAAATTAAATTATATGGTCATATCCCTTGGTGGTGGGAGATTTGTATGAACAGGTACACACATTAAATGAACAGAGCATTTTCTAGGAGATCTACCCCATAATGGTATCCCAAAGACCTACCCAGCTACCAATTTTCCTTTTTCTTTCAACAATCTGCAGTCTTGTTCTGGATTAGCAACAGGCAGAGGGGGGAGAGGAGAGAAAAACACTTTTTATTCCAGATAGTCAGATTTGGCCGCAAGCCTTCAATTATTGATCATGACTATGCAGTGATCAGTAAAGAAACTAGATTACAAACTCAAGCAGAAAATACAGTCTGTTCTAAATTGGGGGATTTAGATGTTTGTGCTCAAAAACTCCGATCATGAAAATTAAAACAAAGGAACTAATTAATAATCATCTTAACAGGCGTAACAAAGTCAGCACAGCAATTTAAAGCATTAGCACAAGTCAGTAGGTATAAAAATAAATGGCACATAATTCCAAATCAATTTACTGTTAGTTAAGAGTAGTTGTACAAAGTATACATACCCCATTGGAAGCCCTTTTCTTTGCCTTCCATTCATCTAGCTGAGCCTTTGTCTTGGCATCAACTTTCACTAGCAGCTTCTTTTCTCCAATTTGAAGATCATGTAGCAATCTGAGTGCCCGTAGTGTAGATTCTGGTTCTTTATACTCGCAAAACCCAAAGGCTGGAGGTGAATCATTTAGATTTTTAAAAATATTTTCTACTAAAACAAGAGTGTATACATGCACAGGCTGCATTCAGATATCACAGTAACTCATGAATTGTGCAACAAACTATGGCTAGTCTGTCAGATGTAAGCAACATATCTTGATTTGCAGATCCGTTTATCTACTTCTTGCTACTCTCTGCCTCCCATTTCTGTGACCAGGCAACCACAAAGGAGCTACACAACAAACTGCGATTTATGAATCCAGGCATCACAACAAACCACAAACTGCATTTAACAAACCAGCTACAAACCCTAGTTTAAAATATGGTTTGATGTCAATCAACAAATCTGGGTTTATTGGACCATGTGAAGTCAAGTCAAACCTAATAGGCCTTTGGATCAAACCTTGGTTTATCATTATAACTGAACGCAGACAGACAAAGTACCTATTCAACTATTTTAGCAGTCTGCTTTATAAATTAGTAAACTGTACAGTCAGATCCCGTATTTCAGAACATTTAGAAAATATTCACCACAATACTATAAGTCCAAGTAGCTGCAGGTGATGGGTTCTACAGAACTTACAAGTCACATCCATCCTGTGATGTTGCCTGTCAATTAAAATTCCATTATAGCCAGCAGATATATTTCAAGAACACAAGGTTTTTGCAATGTTGCTGGCCACAGAGCATAGAGTTAGGATACCAAAAGTGAGCCCTGCTGAATTCTGGCCCCCATACCTGGTGAGTCTGCTATGGCAGCCTCATCAACACACACTGTTGTGCTAGCAAAAAAGTTTTAGCATAGCAATCCCTAATCAAAGCCCTGAATTGCCTTGTTGCACAGGTAAGCAACCCTTGCTCTTCATCTTATATATTTAATGGCTGACAGTTGTTCACAGGACTGGATCATTAATGCTGGGGGGGCTCAAAGAAAAAGAGAGCTCTATCCTTTACTGCTTGAGCATATGCACTGCATAAATATCAATAAAGATATCGATATCAATAAAGTTTGCACACCTCTTTTTATACTGTGATAAAATACATACCTTGGAGTTTTCCAGATGCTCCTTGAACTCTCTTCCAACTCAAAACCAAACCACATTTCTGTAAAAAAAAACACACACACTTAAAGTATGCTTATTTAAGGCAATGCATCATTACCTATCAGGGCAAAACCAATAAATCATTCTTAAAAGCATCTCAACAGATTTAACTGAAGAAAGCCCTCCTAGTTCATCTCTGATAGGCATTGACTAGAAACATAATTACAGTGGCATTACATCCCTGTGTCAAGTATCATTCTGCTACTCATTACCCCCCAGCCATCCTATTGCCTCCAGATTTGCGTATCCATGCACAGACTTTCTTAAAATAGATAACAGATTATAATCTATAATCTATTCTCTCTCTGTGTGAATAAAATCTGACATCTGTAAAAATGTTAGATTTTAAAAAATAGCAAACATCTCTAAAAATGAATTGTGAATTCATATATAACCTCTTCAAAATGAATCATGAATACCTAGCACAGAGACTGGATAAAAAGCTACTTTAAGAACTGTAAGAAAAATACCTGAATTTTGAGGTTAAACATTATAAATGACAATAAATCATATGTGCATTCTATCGGAGCTTCTTTCTAGCAAATAATCACAGGTTCTAGAATCTATGAGGCACCATTATATGGATCATTAGGATCACACCTAGATCCCACGAAGAGTAATTTGGCACTCCTGTTGTATGCCCTCCAGCTACCTTATCTCTACAATGCATTTAGTTCTCAAATTACTAATGACTCTAATCAAACTATATTTTTTTTAAATTTTTTTTTATTGGATTAGAAATCACTATAATATCCATTACAATCAATTTCCTTTAAATATTCCAGTTCTAACCCCCCTCCCTTTCCCCCCCTTTTGTTGACTTCCAACAGTTTTCCAACCCCTTATCCATTTTTCCCCCTACTCATTTCAAACTTATTTTATCTATTAAGCATATACTTTCACTCTCTTCTAAGCTTATCTATTATAACACAGTGCTATCTCTATTCCCTTTCCCACTTAACTTATCAACTAAGTATTCCATTCCTGACGTATATTCATTACTAATAACAATCATTTATCTAATTTTTGTACTCTATATTCTATCTTATTCATTCTAATCTCGTCAATACTACATAACTTTAAATACTTCTATAAACATTGTATACATTCAATGTAAGTCAATCAATTTAACTTGTACTCTATATATTGCTCTTTACTTCCTTCTATCTTATATTCATTCTATAATTTTTCCATTATACAGTTGTCTGCCGGAAATGATCAATCAATTTGACCCATACTCTACATAGTTCTAAGTACCTCTATTAAATTCAATATACATTCGACGTAAATTAAACAATTTAACTTATATTCTGTATGTTACTATGTATTTCTTTCCGCCTTTCTTATATTCATTCTGTTTTAGTTATATAGTTTCTCCATTATACAATTATCTGCCAGAAATAAAATCAGTTAGTTTCTATCCTTATAATTCTTATAATATCACCTCTATTACTTAATACTATATATAGTAATCAAATAAAATAGTTGCTTAGAATTTCTCATTTAACTTTCCTCCCCCCCGGTAAAGTCACTTCCCTCTTCTTTTGTTGTATTTCAGTAATTTTCAAACTGCCACAGTTCTCCTCCCACCTCCCATTTTTTCACCAAATATTGCTTCAACTTTTCCCAATGCATGTTAAACTGTCCTGGATCAAGGTCTCTCAGTTTCCTTGTCATTTTGTCCATTTCCGCCATGTACAGCAATTTGTAAATCCAGTCCTCAATAGTTGGCACTTCTTGTACTTTCCACTTTTGCGCATATAAAAGTCTAGCCACTGCTGTCATGTAAAATAGCAATGTCCTGTATTGTTCTGGAATATCCTCCATTCCCAAGTTCAGTAGCAGGAGTTCTGGGTTCTTATTAACTTGAAATTGTAAAATCTCACTTATCACTCTTATTATTTCCCCCCAGTACTGCCTAGCTACCTCACAGGTCCACCACATGTGGTACAAAGATCCTTCATGCTTTTTACATTTCCAGCATTTATTAGACATGTTCAAATTCCCTAGCGCAATTTTCTTTGGTGTCAAATACCAACGATAAATCATTTTGTAGACGTTCTCTTTAATATTAGTGCATGTCGTGATCTTCAATGTATTTTTCCACAAGTATTCCCATGCCTCCATTGTTATTTCTTTATTAAAGTTTATAGCCCACTTCACCATTTGCACTTTAACTGTCTCATCTTCTGTGTACCATTTTAACAACACTTTATAAGTCTTAGAGATTTCCTTTTTGTCCTCTTGTAGAATTACCTCCTCTAATTCCGAATTCTCCATTCTTACCCCTCCTTTCGCACAGTCCGAGTTATAAAGGTCTCTAATCTGTCTATATTGAAACCAATCGTAACTTGGAGACAACTCATCTTGCGTCTTTATTCTTAGTTTAGAAAATTCTATTCGTGTTATCTCCTTATACGTTAAGCACTGTTGTTCATTATCGACAGTTCTCAGACCTATTACTTCATATCTAATCAAACTATATTGACATTTACTTTTTATTTCATACCCTTTCCATTCCTTGAGCATGTGCAGTCTGATCTTAAGCATGTTTGCTCAGAATTAAGTCTGCATTTGTTCACCTGATTTGCTTCAACAAATAAGACTGCAGCTTTATTCTTTAAATATTCTTCTTGCTTGGTATTTTTACATTTGCACACAAAGGGCTATTGGGAACCTGACTCCTGTCTCAAAGCAAGCATTCTACAACCCCTTACATTTTTATTCCACTCTTCTCCCTAGAGCTTAGAGCAGCACATACAGTTCTCACCTTTTCATTTTACTCTTACAACACCCCTATGAAATAGGTGGAGAGTTAAGTATCTTGAAGTCAATCAGTATGTTTCATGGCCTACTAGCAACTTGAACCAGTTTGCCCCAAGCCTACTGTTACATTACACTGGCCCCTCTGTTCAATGCATATAGGCAGCATGAAAGAGGAGTTGAGCTAGGTTGCATTAAAATGCTATTTAGTTGCAAGCAAACATGCTTTATTATTGCAACCAAATAGCATCCATTCTTAATCCGGATATAAGATTTCATAATGGAAGCTTGATTTAAATTACTGAGATGTAATCTGTAAAGGCAGCAATCCTAAGCAGTTCTACTTATGCCCCACATTATTCAGTGGGCCTTACTCCCAGCTCAACAGCGCCATACTACGCAGAATCACATCCTTCTAGGTCCATCGAAGTACAGGGGCTTAAAAGGATATAACTCTGTTTAGGACTACACTGTAAATCACCTAGATTTGTATCAACCCATAATATATCTCCTGCCTTTCCTAAAAACCATTCCCATCCCAACTCTACTCCTTTTCCCCCAATACATTAATCACACTCAGCACTTAGGCAACTATAATTAATTGGTTAAAAACCGAAGTAGCACCAACAAACTGGGTAACATATATTAGATTTTTTAAAGACTTGTAAAAAAAAAATTATAGATACTACAGATAGCAGGCACCATGCCAGTAGAAGCATTACATACATACATCATCTAAAAACAATATATCTGTTTTTCTTCAAAACTACTGTATTATTCATACGAAAATGTACACAAATTTGAGCAACAAACATGTGATTAACTCTATTCTCTTTTCCTCCTTATATCTCTCATTCAACTTTAGATTTTAGTTTTTAGTGACATCATTAAATAATGCAAAAACATTTGTTATTATACCAACAATACATGTTCTCAGAAACTATTCCACTTACTGCAAGAAGCTGTCTTATCAGCATGTCTGAAGCCTTGTCTGATATGTTGCCTACAAAGACAGTGGTTGTGGGACCACTATTCTCATCATTTTCTTTGTTCTTTAGACCAGGATGCTCCTTTCTAATTCCCATGTGCTTTCCAACCATTGATACTGTGGTTGGAACCAATACCTTAAAAAGACGGGGAAGACTTTAACTAAATTACAATATGGTCACCTAGAAATATACACACAGCTAAATATCAAAGCTACATTAATAAGCTGATCAATAAACAGACGAAGAACAATATATTCAATACCCCAATTCTATAACATGTTTTAAAAAAACACTGCCTCAATCTTATTTAGAAATATGCTTGTTTTAAGGAATTTCCTATTAAATATTTTGCATGAACAGATTTAGTTTACAAGGTTTACTAATTTCAGGTAATTATTTCTTGATCTGATTCATGCAAAAGGAAAACAGCTAGGAAATACCTTTAATTACTAAAATAAATATCAAATGTAAATCAGATTTCTTATATTCAAACATGCTATATCTTTAAATCAACAACTTTTTGTGAATCTAGTACAAACTGGGAACATCAACAAAAGCTATCACTTTTACCTTGATTAGAAGACTGATAAATGAGACTGATCAATGTTTGAGAAAACTTAGATCTAGCGTAGGTGAAACTTTGTCCACTGTTTGCAAACTGTCAGTAAGTTTCCAGATCATCAGGTGCGCCCTCTCCCCACTGACACAAATGCCCACCATCCTTCCCTTGTTTGCTGAATTCATTATATATTGTTTTATCTGCTCCAATGCTAGCTAGGCTTTCCAATTTAACCATGCTCTGTAATAAGTTTGCAAATCCTAGTTGAGAACGATGGTTATTAAGTACATAGAAAGCATCCGTTAAATTGACAGCATTGATGCAAATGTAATGATACAGTGGACAGGAGGTAAGAATCTGTGCTAGAGGGGAGGAAGATATATTCCTGAAGTGCTTCCCAGTTTTCTAACTGATGTATAGATAAAAAGTAGTATATTTGCAGCAAAGCAGAGATAACTGTGCTTACAGTCACCAGTACCTTAACTATACTATACTTACAGTGGGCGCAGGAGCCATAATACTCATTGGCACAGGAATCATTGGAGTCCCTGAGAAAAGAAGTGGTTGTATTAATAGAGCAATGAGGTCCAAATATTAAACTATTTTTCAAAGCAAATACTAGTAAACCGAACAACTGCATAGTAAAGAGCTCCAAGAATGGATTTGCTCCCCATTAAAGTATGGCACAAAAAATTATGTATTTTTCAGATTTTCAGATTGCCTCTCCTCAGGAACAAGGCCCAAAGTGGTTTAAAACACTAAAAACACACTAAATATTACATATTAAAAACTAAAAAAACAAACTAAAAGCAAAAAGTAGATTTAAACATGGAACAATGAACTAAAATGGTTACTAATCAGTATAACAACAGTTTGGACTAACTGACCTGATTCAGATATAACTCACCAGGAGGTACAGGCGGAGGAAAACCTGGGAATTGTGGAGGTGGAATTCCAGGTGGAAGTGTTGGGATACCCATAGGAGGGCGATTCAAGTGAGGTGGAAAAGACATGTTTAGTAGTAACCTAAGAAAAAAATGGAACTCATCAGCTTCAGAACATGTGCTGCTCTATAGTTTATGTACATTTGTACTTTGCACTGTCCCAAAGGCTCAGATTGCACAGCTTATTTAAAACAAAGTTAAGAATAGAAAATTTAGGTAGCTGGTACTAGCCTAGACAAAAGAACTTTCATGCCTCAACTAATCAGATTTGGTTGACTCTTTTCTGGAAGTGGGATTCCTATCTGTAAAGCATCCACAAAGAATATCCCTGAACGATCACCTTCAGCTGCTAGGCCAGGTGGTTTTGTACTCCTTTCCCTCACCCTTTTCAAGCTGCTCATATACCTCAAGGAACTAACACAGAAATAGAATCATAGAGTTGGAAGGGGTCTTACAGACCATCTAGTCCAACCCCCTGCCCAATGCAGGAACAGCCTAAAGCATCCCCAACCCATCACATCCCTAGGCAGCTGCTGAATTACTCTTTAACGTGAAGAAGAATGTTTAGCTGGTACGTTCCCTCCTGTAGTTTAAACTCATTGTTTCAAGCCCTATCTTCTGTTGCCAACAGAAACAGCTCCCTTCCCTCCCTTAACTGACAGCTTTTAAAATACTTAAAGAATCATGTCTCCCCCTTAACCTCCTCCTCTCCAAACTGACCATTTCCAAGTCCCCCAGTATTTCCTCATAGGCTTTTTGAAATGAGGCCTCCAGAACTGCACACAATACTCCACATGGGGTCTGACCAACACAGTATGTTTGTATGTGATTTATAATGCCATCCTCAGGAAAGTTACACCCTTCTAAGCCTACTGAATTCAATTGTGCAGCTCTCCTTAGAATGGCACTATTAACCATTTATATAAATGTTTAGGTTGATACACCCACCTGATCCTGATAGTCCTGATTAAGGATGTGGACTTCCAAAATTATCATTTTAATTCTGTCTCGCAAAGTCAGAAAGGTCATTATTATAATTACTGTTAACATTGCATAAATAGCAGAACACCCCCAATGCCCTTCTTGACATTCCCTTACAAAATGATACTTTTGCAAGCATCTCCTGCCGCCCAGAAGCAGCAAAAGCAGAGAGCGAGGCAGATCCATAATGCATCAGCCTAGAGATCTGCAGCTCAGTCTTCCTATTGAAAATAATGCCCTTTTAAAGTTTAGAGGGCTGATGCACTACAGAGCAGCTATGAACAATGAAAGACTTCCCAACCCAATTCCAGATATTTCCAATATTTATCAGGAGAAAAATAGTGGAACTGTGAAATACTCGAAAAGCCTTTCACAGTACTTGATATTGCCCATCCAATACAGGACATATCATATCCCTTTTAAATCTACAGTGGACTCATTTGGAATAGTGTAGACAGTTCTGAGTACCCTATCTCAAAAAATATATCACGTATCTAAAAAAACTAGGCCTTTCGGTGCAGAAAAAAGATGAGGACACACACATATGGTTTATAAAATCATGGGGTGTGGAAAGTAGATACGGAGAATGTTCTCTCTCTCTCTCTTCTATAACAGGGATACCCAATGAAGTAAATGGGCAATAGATTCAGAATGGACAAAAGGAAAGTACTACTTCACTTAATAATTATATTGGAAAATTTGCTGCTAATCAATGTAGTGATGGCCACTACCCTAGATAGTTTTAAAGTGAGTCTAGATAGATACATGGAGGACAGTTCCCTCAATGGCTATTAGCCAAGATTACTATAAAAGAACCTCTATTCTTTCTGGCCTGTAAACCTCTGAATATTAGTACTAGGATTAAATATAAAGGGAAGGCTTTGGCCTCTGTGCCCTGTTTGCTGGCCTTGTGGAACAACTAGGTAGCCACTCCATGAAACAGGATAGATGGACGATGGGCATGATCCAGCAGGACCCCTCTTACTCCAAAGCAGATCATGGTGCAAGAAACAGTGAATATGTTGGAAAATTAAGACATGGTGCAGTATATTTTTACCTGAAAATATAAGCTAGATATGCCATTTATACACGTAATGTGCAAAAACTAGCAACTTCCTAAAATTCAATACAAAAATGCCATTCTATATCATGAAACGACAAATGGAAGAAGAGCCTGTTTTACTATCCTTTTGAGAGAGAGCATTCTTGGGATTTAAAACCACACAAGTTCTTATCACTAAAATTCTCCTTCAACTCAAAAGTCAAGTAGCTAAGTATTTCAAACATTCAGATGTTAAATAATTCAAAGTTTAGTGGATGGATTTGTCTTCAAGATAAACAAAAACAATGACAATTTTCATATACTAGTATATTCATAATTTAACATGCTGCTACCATATTTAAGCAGGTGAAACCAGTATACCAGGAAGAGTATAAAGGAGAGGTATGCAACCTTTTGGGGCTGGAGGTTGAAAGAAATGCAATGCCTACTGCTAAAGATGTGCTTGCAAACCGGGGGGGGGGGGGAGGAGAGAAGAAATCAGGTCTGTACTTGGCCACTCACATGAGGAGCAAAGCAAGCCCAGTAGCACTGCCAGCCCTTCAAGGGCTCACTTCTGGCCCAGCTAGGGGATCTACAGAGCCAGAAGTGACAGTGGGCAAAACAACCACCCTTTACAGTCTACCAAACTGCCCCCCAGGTGGTGATATTGCAGGACTTGCCCTAGTTACTTGGAACAGGCCCTCTGGCACAGCAAAGTGACCTGGTATGTCACTGTTTGACATATGTGCCAGGGGTGCCCACATGTTCAAACCACAAGAAATTAAAGGTGGGGTTGCAGCACCCCTTGTTCTTGCATCCACCAGCACACCTGGATGTGCAGGATGAGTGTGTGATCAGGAGTAAATTGAGAGCTGAACTAAATGTGACACTAGATGTTCTGTGGGTGATCCCAAACAAACTGCACTTGCAAAGGGTGCAGATTGAGATCATTACCAGGGCAGTGAATCTTCACCTCCACCCACATATTCATGGCCTGAAACAGCCCTGCATAAACTGAAGCAAACATACAGGAACTCTGCATGGCACCTGTGTATTTGTCCATCTTGGCAAATAGTGATGTGGCGACATTTCAGATTAGGAAAATTGTGTGGGAGTAAACCTCCTACCTGTGGTCCTGATCCAGGTAGGGGGCCTGTGCAGCTGCTAATTTGAGAGGAAAAAATTTGGAAGCTTAAGCCACAGAATTCCCAGCATCCCATATAATTTGACTTTCACTTCTACATTAACTGTGCCCTGTTCATAGTAATTCATGCGTTATTTACATTGATTAGACTAATATAATGCATTCTACAAGATGCTGTCTTTGAAGAGTATTCAGAGACTACAATTAGTTCACATTGTAGTGACTAGACTGTTAATTGGGCCAGCATGTGGATCATATGCCAGTTCACATCAACTTAAGTTAGCTGCTGTTTCTTTATGGGTTGAATTTGATGTGCTGGTTCCAGAACAATTAAAGGACCACTTATTTCCATACAAATGTACCTACACATTAAGATCTTCCTCACAGTGCTCCAGTGCTGGAAATTCAGCAAGTGCCTGTGTGAAACAGTTTATCTTAAACAGTAACACCGAGATCATGAAACTCCCTTTGCAGGGAAACTCCTAATTTCCTAAAAACTCTTGGGTACCAAGTTTAGGAGAACTTTTGAGTTTCACCTATTTTCTGCTACTGCTTTTTCTGGCTTTTTGTATTCAAAATTGTTGAATTTGTTACACTTTTTTATTGATGGAAGAGTATTACATTAAACAGTTTAATGTAATACTCTTCCATCAATAAAAAAGTGTAACAATTTCAATTAATATTTAAAATAGTTGCTGATCTCCTTCAATCCTTGAAAACACTAATCAGGATGCTTAAATAGCAGGATTAGAAATGCATATGTGATGAAAGCATATTTTAGGGAGGGGATCTCAGATGATCCGCTAATAAGTTAGGAACCATAGACCTTACCACTATGTTGTATTGGATTCCTGCTAATGTCTTTGTGAACTTGTATCTATTTACCCTACGGCATTGTTCATGGAAATGTTCCTGATATTGACTGCACTAATCTCACACTGTGTAATCCGCCTTGAGTCTCAGTGAGAAAGGCGGACTACAAATGACGTAAATAAATAGTCCTTGGTCTACAGAGCTACTACCATCAGAGATACTACCATATAATATCCATGCTCAAACGAGAAATTTACTGGGTAGCATTCAACAGTTTAATCTCTGAGTTTGATTGATCACACAGTGTTATTGTAAGGATTTAATAAAAAGAATTTAGCACAATCTGTTCTTAACCCTTAGGATAAGGCCTGAAAAAAAATTAAGAGATATATAAATAAATGCAACATATTTCCCAAATGATGGGAATTAATCAAGACAGGTCTATTTTACGTACTATTTTATGAGTCCAAAGGATAAAATTTTGTTAACTGCAACTGCAAGTTTCATGTAGGTAGCATCAAAACAAAATTTGAATTCAGCAGCTCCTCAAAGGCCAATAAAATTTTCTGGAGTCAAAGCTCACTTTGTCAGAAGATGAAGTGAGCTGCGACTCTCAAAAGCTTATATCCTGGAAAATTATGTTGATCTTTAAGTTGCTATTGGACTCAAAGTAAGTGTTGCAAATATGTCAATTTCCCCCAACATTTCCAATTCATTGAGAGTGACATTATACAGGCAATTTCCTTGTTTTCAAGATTTTTGAACATTCTGTTATCACTACTATAATGGCTAATGGTGTTCAACTGAAATGGGGGGGGGGGTAAAATCAAGCCCTTGAGGAGTATCATCAACATTGCTAGGGATGCATTTTAAATTAGTTGATAGGCCAGCAAGGAAGAGTTTGCAGAAGCTTATATGAGCATTAAACACACACTTCACCACAGAAACGAAGAGGATGGGGGATGATGACTCCAGAGATACTCAAGTAATAGTGGCAAAGCTTAACTAAGGCCTGTGCACAGGAAGGGAAAAATGTGTAACATGAACACTTTCCCAATTTCATCAAAGTGGTCTGTTATAGTCCACAATATAAAGTATACAAAAGAAGATGTAGCTGGCAGATTAGAAATTACTTTGTCTTGATCAACTTTTTGGATGTTAGCAAAACATCTAGACAGGAGTGGGCCAAAGAAGAGAAAATACATTTTGCCAAACATTATTGTAAAGGATTTATTAAAAGGAAGTCAGATGGAAAAGAAAAATAAAGGGTGAAGATCAATTCCATCGAACTTTTTCTAAGGTACTGGAGGCAGGGCAACAGAGTTTAAGAAAGAGGATAGTATACACCATGGAAGAAGTAATTGGAAGTCTTGTATATTCCTAGAATATTTTCCACTTGTTGAAATAATAATCTTTAAAATCATATAAAACAATTTTGAAAAGCTTTAGAACATCTACGTTGAGAGGCACAATCAGCATTATAATCCTAAATATTTGCAACCCATAGCACAGAACATCATTAGACAGAACTAATATAAGACACATAGAAATAGTTATGCTTATTAGTAATAATAGTTTAAAGTAGCTCTTCTATATTCCTTTCATTCCATTTTAGATTTTTTTTTTTTGCATCTACAAAATCCCTGTAATGGGACAGTTTTCAATACAGATGCATGGATTTGATTTAATTAATGATATTTTTGTTGAAGCAACAAGAAAAAAAGACTCTACATACAATGCATTTAGAATTTTCCTCTAATTTCTTATTAAAATATTGTCTATGAAATGACTTAAGAGCGACTGGGAACAAAGAGCCCAAAGGCTGTGAATAAGTGGTAATGCTTTGCATGGACACTGACACATGCATAAATTCACAATGCTAATTTACCGTAAGTTCTCTGCAGCTTTTTAGAGTTCACAGTGACTCTCCCAGCATTACTTAGGATGCAAGCCTACTGCAAAGGAAATTCCACAAAAATCAATAGATCGTTTCAAGAAAGTCTTATAGGCATGTTTTTTAAAACAACAGAGAACTTCCACTGAGAATGTGTAGAGAAGTCCCAGAATATCCCATGGCCCTGCTCACATTAAAGAGTGAATAAACTGCTAGCTAAACCAATCATGATGGACATCAACTATAATGCTGCAGTACTTTAACGAAGCTATTTGCGTGTTTTCAGTGCAAGTTCAGAACAAACTCTTTCGGGAAACGATGGAGATGAAACCCATCAGCGATACTTAAGATCGGTTCATTGGGGAAGATTCCGTGATGGGTTTGCTTTCTCATAAACGTGAGGACATATTTTAAAAGACATTACATTTAAGGTGATGGCGCCGCTCGCAGTGCTCGGTCCGTGGTTCACCGAGGCCAGTCAGCTCTTTCTGTTGCTCTGAGGGGCTGAACTTGCCTGCCCCGAACAGCCTTTCGTGCGCCTGAACCGGGAGAGATAGAATCCCCCCGCCCCCAGCAGCGCCTATTCATTCTAAACGGACTGACTGGCCGACCCCAAGGATTTCCCACAAGGCTCCCGCACCGCCGCGCCCTCTCCTCGTCTCTCACACATCCGAGAGGGCTTGCCGCCCCCCGACCCGCCACTGAAAGGGACACGCCGAGCGCACGGGAGAGGAGGGTGGGCAGAAGTCAGTCCTCTCCTAGTGCCTGCCGTCGGTGGCTCCGCTTTCCCCTCGCCCTCCTTCTCCCTCTCCCGCTTCTATCTGAGGGTTTCGGCCCGGGCTACATCCGCCTCTCACCGCAAGCGTTGACCGGGGAAGCAAGGCCTGTCCGTCTCGACGCCTGAGCCCGGCAATGGCAGCTAGGCCGCGAACGCACCGCGCACAAACGCCGCCGTCGCGCTACGCGACTGGTCATGTGGATAACCTCCTCTCAGCGTCTTTCGTCAGACTACCAGGCTGCGTCGCGCAAACCTTACCATAGATTACGGACAGAGCGTCTCCCCATCTGCAGGAGGGAAGGGGAATGTCTAGGCATATACTTTAACTCTACGTGTCTAAGCTTAGGCCTGTGGCACTGATGTAGGAAATACAGTATCGGCTGCGCTTCCATAGAGTGGCGCTTGCCAGACAGGGCGGAAGAACAGCCCCGCCTTCAATTTTGTTGTGGGCTGTCTAAGTCACTGCATGATAGTTTGTGAAGAGACGCCATCTTCAGAGCGGCCTTGGGCTTCTTGGATATTTCTAACTCACCATGGAAACTGACGACAAAGCTTCGTTTGTTTCCATCCCCTTCCCAATGATAATTCATACCGTTCCTTGAAGAAATTAGTTTTAGATAACACATATAGTACAGCTACATGATTTGGAATTGGACCTCTAACTGTAAAGATGGCTACACAGTTCCATGGCTTCATTGCCTTGGTTTTGATTTGGCAACAACTTGGTGTGCCCGTAGCTAGCAAGGCCATGGTGCCGAGATGCTATACAGTCGGCCTGCCTGCCTCCCAGAGCCAACTAGATTTTCATGGTCGTGGATTCTTTGTTCCTGTTCCAGCAGTTATCTCTTACAAGTAGACGACAGATTCACACCCCCGAGTTATATTGTAGAACTCTGAACAAACCTGAGTATTTGCCCTGCCTTCCGTTTTAAAAAGTGCTTGAGAAGAAGAGTCAGACCTTGAAACTAAAAACTAATAACCATCATGCTTCAAAATAAAGAACTAGGTGGGGGGAAAACAACTTCTCAGGATACATTGTTTGATAGAATACAACGTAGGTATTTTGTTTGGCATCCCAGTCTGAAAAGTGAAAATGAATTGCTGTGAGAAGTAATATAAAGATAGACTGTTTATAATTTATTTTCTTACCCCACCTTTCTCCCCAGTGGGGACACAGGATGGCTTATATAATCCTCCTCTATTCCTCTATTTTATTCTTACAGTAACAACCCTGTGAAATCTGTTAGGCTGGCTCAAGATCACCCAGCAGGCTTCTTGGGCAGAATGGGGATTCAAACCTGGTTCTCCAGATTCCAGTCCAATACTCTAACCACTACACAACGTTGGACCCTTTGGTATGCAATATTTATTATCTATAGCAGCTGTGTTATAGTTTCTATCAGCCAATCAAAACACTATTTTAATTTTTTATTGCCACATCTTGAGAAACTTCTAAATTTTGATATAAAGTTCTGTTGTCAAATCTAAACTCACAGTAATTGGAGGAAATATTATGCATCTTTAATAAAATAGTCTGGTAATATCTAATGGGACTGCCTTTTCAGGCTAGGCTGTGAGGCACCCAGATGATTTTAAATACCAACTGAAACCTTTTTATCTACTGAGGTTTTTAATGGACAGACGGTATTTCTTCTTTTACCTGTTTTGACTTAACTTTATGTTGACTGTTGCTGTTTTAATTTTACTTAAAGTGTAATAGCTTTTGAGTTTGGTACAATTTACTATCCTATTTTTCATTGTGATTCGTGTATTTTGCTGTGATCCCCTCAGTGTGCATTTTGATGTAGAAAAGTGGGGGTACAAGTCATTTAGTTTAGACTTCCCATTCTCTATTAATCTAAGCCTGCAATCCTATGAATAAATACTAGGAAGTTTCCTCTTTCCCACTGAATTCAGTGGACTTTATTTATGAATAAACATTCGAACAATTAAGTGTCCAATAATTGGTGGTGGAGAGTGCCCTCAAGTCAGAGTTGACTTATGGCAACCCCTGGTGGGGTTTTCATGGCAAGACTTATAGAGATGGTTTGCCGTTGCCTCTGCAGCCCTGGTCTTTGAGGTCTCCCATCCGATTACTAACCAAGGCAAACCCTGCTTAGCTTCTGATGAGATCAAGCTCACTTGGGCTATCCAGGTCAGGCATCTAGGAATATACCATGCTTGGAATAAGCCTGTTGACACCCCTGAACTTGTTTTGCTCCACTAGTATGGTGCTAGGCATACTGCCAGATCAAAAAATTGAAAGGTGGACTGAAGAGCTCTCTTTTTTTCTGTGTACTATAGAGCTCTATAAAATAAGGTATATCCTATCAAAAGGCTCTATAAATATTGCATGACTCCCTCCTATTATAAGACCACTATGTATATATGTAGTGATATTGCTATTTGAGTACCATATATTATATATTTTTATACAATGATTTTTTTCTGGGCATAGGAATAAAATTATGGAGAAAACACGTACCAAATTTTTGGCCATAATGCAGCTGTTAAAGACACAGAAAAAGAACAGCATTTCTGTTCATCTTTTTGGAACCATCACTACAAACTACTACAGCATAGGTTAAAAGCATGGAGGATGCATATAGAAGATGAGCAGGAAAATCTTAGTTTCCAAGCGTAGCCATTAACAGTGCCATCATAAGCAGATATACACCCATTTAAGCTCATTGACTTCAGTGAACTTAGAAAGGTGTAACTGCTTGGGATGGCCCTATAAATCACTAATAAGCCACTATCAGGCTCAGTACTTCTACCTGTCTTTATGTGGGAATAATAATATTCACCAGCCTGACAGGATTGTTGAAAAGATTAGTGAGACAGTATGTGGGAAGTACTTTTGAGTATGCTACAAAACTGATGTATAAACATTTGTTAGTAATAAAATTGTTTTCTATTGGGAGCTTGTAGGAAGGTAGTAAAATAAGGTAAAGTATGCCATCAAGTTACAACTGACTCGAGGCAACCCCATGGGGTTTTCAAGGAAAGCAGAGGTGGTTTGCTATTGCCTTCCTCTGCCTAGCAGCCTGTCCCCCTTGGTGGTCTCCCTCATCCAAGTACCAGCTGTGCTTAGCTTTCTGCGCTCTGATGAGATTAGGCTAGTCTGGACTATTAGGGCTGCTACAAATAGACAGTAGAACACAAAAATACATTTAAGTAACAGAATCCAGAAAAAGAGTTTTATGCCTGTAGCAGCCAATCAACTTTGTAGTTGAGTGTGAGAGCTAGTTTAAAGTACATACAACATGCTTATATGCTTATATGAGAATGCTTATATGATGGATCCCCTTCACTCTATCCTCTGTAAGGCAGATTTTCCTGCCAAAATTCAGTTTCCCTACTTTGACTGAGCAGTCCCAAGTAGCTTGTTAATATTTGTGTTTTTGAAAGTCTGTTTGTCCCACTCTGACACACAGATATAATTTGGCTTTTTAGCCCAGCTAAGGAACTTGATGAGGAAAAGCAGGAGCCCTCTTCCTTTTTCTTGGAAATGACACTTGAGGCTGTATAACATTCACAAAGAAAGAACAACTTTATTTAACAGGCAGGGATTGAGTTAGTCAGGGGGTGGAAATACAGAGGTAAAATGTTGGTATTACAGAATACACTTCTTGTAACAACCAAAATAGTATCCTTGAAGCTTAGTTTCATACATCTTGCTTCTTAACAGTGAGTGGTGTTTTACTTAATAACTTAGTTACAATGATGTTTCTTCAGAAAGTTTCCTGTGACAGTTCAGATTTCCTGGAGTTAGACTAAAACTGTTTTCCTTTCACAGCAGACCCTGGTCCTCCTCAGAGCCAACCCCCACACCCTGTGTTCAGATATAAATTTTTCTATATGTATTTCTTTTATATATTCCTTCTTCTACTGTTGAAACCTTTTTATACAATTCTGAGAAGAAGAGAGTAGACTGTTCGTGCATCTCTTTTTCCACATGGGTAATTCCATCCTCTTTTTTCACTCGTTATCATTATTCTTTCAATTTCTTTTCTCAGTGTGCCAGATTTATTCACATATTCAAAATAATAACATTATAACATCATTAGATTTATATACCGCCCTTCAGGACAACTTAATGTCCAATCAGAGCGGTTAACAAAGTATGTTATTATTATCCCCACAATGAAACACCCTGTGGGGTAGGTGAGGCTGAGAGAGTTCCAGAGAGCTGTGACTAGCTCAAGGTCACCCAGCTGGCTTCAAATGGAGGAGTAGGAAATCAAACCAGGCTCTCCAGATTAGAGTCCAGCGCTCTTAACCACTACACCAAACTGGCTCTCTGCTTCCGCTTTTAAAAAAACTTAACTTCTTCTGTATCTCCTCTGTTTCAGGCATATCTAGTTGATTTCTAAATTGTTTAATCTTAGTCAGAATTGCTTTGTTTAAGGAGGTTTTATGTTGTTTTTCCAGATTTAGAATTATATCCATTACATCTTTTTCTTTCTTTTTCTTTTTCTCTTGTCTATGAGGATTATTAGATTCTCTCTCACGAAAGCGTTACTAGCTTCCCATATAGTTACTTCCCATATAGAATATCACCTGTATTATTTAATCAAAACATTCTTCTATATCTTTTTCACTTTTTAAACTGTCTTCTTGTAGTAAAAGATTAACATTTAATCTCCATTTTCCTCTACTTGATTTATTTCTCTGCCAAATTACTACTAACGTTTTGTGATTGGTAATGAAAAATTAATTCAACTGTCTCTTGTTCCTGGGTCATGATAAAACAGTTTGTTGCTAATCATTTTGCAAAACAAGGATTTAAAAAGTCATACTTTTTAATGAAGCTGTAGAGGATGAAGACTCCCATTATAAGCAAAATTCAGATCCAGTAGCACCTTAGAGACCAGCTAGGTTTCCAGGGTGTGAGTAGTCTTTAAAGTCCAGGTAGAGGGTGAGTGGAAATGGTATTACAAATTAGATTTGTCAGGAAGATACCTATAATACATGTTGTAACAGCTTGATAGAACATGGGTGCGAAGTGTAAAATTAGCATCTGTAATACAAGAAAAATCCTACCTTATGAGAGCTCATTTTCAGTTTCCCCCCCTTCGCTAGACTACACACAAACCACAGCAGCCTTCTTTTTTCTAGGCACAGTAAACATTAATACGCCATAAATGTAAACAGCTCCCCCCTATACAGATGTTTCCTACTCCACCATCATCTCTCTTCCACCTTCCTCATTACACAACACCTTCAACCATGTTATCACGACCATCCCATCCCTACGTTCACTCTCCTTTTCTTCCAACCCTTATTTCCGCGGCAGCCAGATCGCTGTTAACTAGTCCCGGGATTTCGAAACTACATCTCCCAGGATGGTGCACATATATCTGCTTGACTTCTTGCTCTACAAATAAGGACATGCCTTCCTGTTACAGGTCTAAACGCGCCCAAGTACTGGAGTCGGAACACTACAATTCCCAGAATGCATCTGACGGTCCCTGCCTCTTTTCCCACTCGATCCCACCTTCCTGTCTCGAGAAGAAAAAAATAACCCTGAAGTTCCCAGCGATCAGCTGATCACTACTGACAACAAGGGGAGAAGGAGAGGAAAATCAGGGGACTGGCCCAGATACCCGCTCGGGGTGCCAGGTCTGCGTGATGGGCTTAGACATATCGAGAGTCATATCCTAATCCTGCGGGAGAGGAAAGAACGATTCTCCCCCTCCCTTTGCCACTAAGAGGAGGAGGAGGAGACTACGATCTGATTCCTTAGTCACTAAGACTTGCAGGGAGGAAGAGGAGGAGGAAGATGCCTGCTGTTTTGTAAACAATAGATTTGGCTGTTGGAGTTCCCTTTACTGGAGACCCGTTTTGTTTTCTAGGCATAGTTTTATCATTTTGTCTAACCCCGCCCCCCATGTTTATGGGAATCCTTCCTGTACAAATACTGTGTAATATGAAACAACATTTTCTTATTCTGTCTTAAAGTAATGTAAGTAGGCTTTCAATTCATTAGCAATGATATACAGTATCTATCCTGATACAGATTAGAGCGATAGGCAGATGTGTCTTGTGGTTCAGGACAAAGTCTTGTCTTGGGAGCAGTTGAGCTACAAGTGAAGAAATGTTAGTGTAATCCTTTTCCTCTATCTTCAAAAGTGGGTTTAAAGGTTTTAAATAAGTGTCAAATTATTATTCTTGTCTTGACCAGGTAAGTGGGGAGGTCATCACTGTAAAACAAGCTGCTATTTGTTTGTAGGGTTCAACATCCTCTAAAATTGTAATTGTTGAGGTGAAACACCCTGATCAGATTTGTTTATGAAAGATGTATCACAGTGAATTAAAACCTGTAATGTTATGCACATTTACTTAGGAGTAAGCCGTATGGGACTCAGGGTTTACATCTGAGAAAAGCTACATTGGATCAGGCTATGCTACAATTAGTTTTGTAAACACCTCTACAAATACTTTCAGTGAAATCCTAAACAGAGTTACTCCAGTAAATCAATAGGCTTAGACTGGGTTAACTCTGTCTAGGATTTCACTGTTTGTGCAAGGGTCTCTCTCTTATGAAAAATATTTGCAGTTAAAATAGAGTATGTATGAGACCGTACTGCTATAAGGAGACAAAGTTCTCTCTTGTTTTATAAAAAACAAATCTGGGAACTGCCTTCAAGTGCTTTGCCTGTTGAAGGAGGAGTTTCACTGTGGGAGGGAAGTGGAGGATTTTCTAATGTTGTCTTCTGTGTGCTGTGGAACCTTTGCATTTCTAATGTTGGCTGTTTTCTTTATAATCTCACCCCACCCCTCTTTCTTTTCTAGGTGTTTCAGAGAAGAAAATCAGAGTTGCATTCTAGAAACATACCAGATTGCTTTTCTTACACAAATTTTAGTTGGTTGTAACTTTTAGTCTGCAAGTTATTTGAGCTAGTATTGGACCCATTGTGTGATGCTGCACTGTTTACATTTATTTTAGGGGGGAAATCCAACTTGCATATCATGCAAAAACTGTAGGAAAGATTGAGATTAATATATACATATTAGAAAAGAGGACCAACCTTGCTGGGTGTCCTCCATGTTAAGCTAAATACGGATTTTAGTCTAGTATAAAGCCGACAGTCAACTGATGAAAATGAGTGCCCAGCCTCCAACAGCAGACAAGGGATTAAATACAGCCCTTTTGTGCCAGGAAAGCTATGCTTGCAGTGGTACAGATGAAGCCACCTTTGAGTGCGATGAGTGTGGAAGCCTGCAATGCCAACGGTGTGAAGAAGAACTGCACAGGCAGGAAAGACTACGAAATCATGAACGGATCCGTATTAAAGCTGGGCATGTCCCATACTGTGACTCCTGCAAGGGTGCCAGTGGAAATATCATGCAGAGCAACACAACAAATTCCAGACAGAGAGCAGTGGTACGGTGCCAGGCCTGCAAAACTAATCTCTGTGTAGAGTGTCAGAAAAGGACTCATGCAGGTGGAAACAAGCGGAAACACCCCATTACTGTGTACCATGGTGACAAACCCCAAGAGGAAGAAGATGGGATGGATGAGGAGGCCAAGAGGAAGAAGATGACAGAAAATGTTGTAAGCTTTCTGTTGGTGGATGAAACAGAGGAGATCCAGGTAAGAACTTATATGAGTTTAGAAAAGTGGTGGGGTAGGGGGAATAGGCTGATACTCCTGGTAGGCTAATCAGTTCTACTTTGTTTGCCTGAGAGGCCCAAGTCAGCACTGCCTTGGGGAGAACCTGGTGATAACATCAGTGAGTTTCTTTGTGGCTCTTACCTTCACCTCAGCCAGTTCTCTCAAGTCTGTGGATTTCACTAAGTCAGGTCGTTACTGACTGTTTACTACATCAGTTTTAAAGGGAATCTAGAAGGATGATGGTGGTTTGTTTTTTGGGGGATCTGTCACTGACCCCTCAAGTTCTCAGTGGGCTCTACAGGAGGTGGAGATAACAGCCTCACCTCTCAGGAAGTGCCACCACCAGTCCCTCTTAATTAACCCTGTTTTAGAGACCAAGGAACCAAGTCTCCAGCCCTTCCGCATGTGTTAATCAAGAAGTCAGCCCTTGCAAGACAAGATGCCTGCAGACTGAGTGCCACAAAAACAATTATTTGGTAGCTGTAGCCAATTAAACCAGATTAATGGATTTAGATTAAAGCCCCCAAACTCAAATAACACCACAAAAGTATAATTAATAAAGTTTATTATGAACTGTGCAAAAGATTACAAATTGCAGAAATTGCACAAGATGGGAAAGAAAATGATAAAATAAAATATCTGCCTTAAAATACTGTACAGGCTTTGGTTTCCTAACTTAGATGTTACCTTGTCAGGTCAAACCACAAAAGCCCAACAGCACTCCAAAGTTCCAAAATCTAAGGACAACAGGCTTGGAACTGACACCTAAACTGATTACCAGGTCCAGAGCTCAAGACAGCTTAACAGACTGAAGACCCTGCTTGATGCCAGGCTGTACACAGCATGGCTTGATCCTGCTCAACCTATTGGGTGTTATTGGGACATGTGATGTGTCTCTCTTAATCTGAAATAGGTCTACAGTCAGAGTAACTTACCCCTAGCAGTGTTCCTTGGTCTATTGAAGCAGAAGGCACTAGAGAGCCTTCCATCCTGGTCTATGGCCTTGAAGCCCTCTGATCCCGTGATCTCATCTGCACCTGTGTTCCATTCCCTTATTGTTCTGAGAACTGCCAGCTCAGAGCTTCAGTAAATTTCCAGAGGCTTCTCTTCTGTGGCCTGACTAGGCCCAAAAGCCTGAACCAAAGTTTTGAAAAGCCAAGGAATGAACTAAGAGAGGCCAGTTTCTTGTCAGAGTCACAAATTAGTTGTATTATGGGGACAATTGTTTCTTCTATAAGAATATTTTAGTCAAAATAATAATCCCCCCAGAACCTGATATATAAAAGTAAATGCATTGTACCTACTGGCAGGTATACTCTGAAATGCCAGAGCCAAGAATTCATGATATTCTAGAAAATTAATGGCAAAACCTGTTCTTTTCTTGAGTTTCTTTGAAGCAGACTGACTCAAGTTGTTAGAAAATTCTTTGCTTTCCCGTGACAATAAGATGAATCAGTAGGGAAAAGGGTTAGTGAAAAAAGTTGTATTTGGCGACTAAGGCTGTAGCCTGTGAAAGTAATCATTCTGTAAGAACCATTATGGTTGAAACACAATATACAAATATTGTACATAGATAAGTTTACAAAAGTCAGTGCAAGATGTGGGTAAAAATAAATACTCTCCCTTACTGTGATGGAAGTGCTGTCTGATTACTACAGCAAGAACTGGAGTGCAACACACTCGATTACTCTTCCTGACTGTGTCGGTGGCCTCTGTGGCAGTGAAAATTACCACTTTCCCCCTCCCACAGGCCCTAATCTTGTGCCTCTGGCAACAGCTTGACGTGCAGACATTTTTCAAGTGTTTTGTCTTGTGTTGGAGATAAATAGGAAAAGCTTCAGCAATTATGTTTTTGGATGCGAGGTTGCTGTTAAAGGCAAAGGAGCAGGACTTGTCAAGTAAGGTGGCAACCATAACAAAAATCTGGAAACTGTTTAGAGGCTTATACATACTCCCCATTCTCCGATTTTCTTCTTCCTGAATAAGTCATTGGTTACATTTCCTCATCCCTAGGTTGAAATGAATTCATGTAAGCTGCAGCAGTTCCACTGGCTTTAAATAGGATTGCTTAGGAGTAAAAGGGTTACGGCATATGGTCAGCAGTTGATCACTCACAGAGACATGTGAGATTCCAGTGTCTTAGACTGTGTGGAATGATATTTTTAGCTTTAGTAATTCTGTTGTCTGATATCTTCTTCATAAGGTAAGGGGAAAAGCTGGATAAAGGAATATCTTCTGAGGCAATTAAGACAAAAGATAATGCAGAGAGTTTTCTGTCCTGCTTTTTTCAGCTTCCCATTTCTATGAATTGCACACAGATAACCAATTTTTTAAAATCTGGTTGCTTATGCAACAAATGCTAAATGTGTTGATTTTGGTACACATGAGGAGAAGAGCTCTGTTTTGTGGTTTGGTTATTCAGCTATCTACAGTTTACAGCTGTCTGTCATAGTTATAGTACATCTGTTTCTTGTTCTGTTTTCCAGTAAACAAGGCTGTGTACGGAATCCCTAGCAAGTATGGTTGTCCATTTGCAACCTGAAATTTCTGTCTCGTAAAGAGCTTCACAGCAGCAAAAGCCAGTTCAGATACGGTTTTTTTCAGATCAGTGTCTACCTTAACTCTCTTTTTCTCAATTACCTCTCTTTGGGGCCCATATTCATATGATACTCTGAAGGCAGCCAAATAGGCAAAAATTTTGTTAGTGGAGCTTTTCTTGTCCATTAATGTACCAGTAAGAGCTTCACCTACTGAATTTTTCCTATTGTGCAATAGTTAAATATACAGGAGCCCTGCCCCCAGGGGGCGGGAAGAATGTTAAGAGTGGAATCCTAAGCAAAGCTACACCATTCTAAGTCAACGGGCTAGAAGTGTTTAACTCTATTTATGATTGGTTGTTTTAAATAAAACCTGTAATTTCCCACCTTCTTGTCAAAGTGCAGATCAAGCTGATAGTGCAACAGGACCTCAAAGCAGGAGTCAGCCATTCATATGTACTTTCCCTTAGTCTGAATGTGCTAAGTTCCATGCACACTGGCTTACTCTTGTTGGAGAGTTATTAATTAACATGACTAATCCTAATGACAGTAAAAAAAAGGTAATATTTGAGAAAGCTATTTGGATCACTTTATACTGTAAGTAAACTGAAAGCAGTGTTTACTACTTAAGTTTTCCAAACTGTGAATGATTTATAGATGTTACAACTGTTAAAACAGAGTGAACACCAAGAAATAAATCTTTGCCCTATTGCTAAGGTGTGGCACCCTTAAGCAGGATGGGAAATTGTCAAATGGCTGTGAGTGTTGTTACCACCCTTGACTTTAGCACCAGGAAAGGATGCTGAGCTTCCTGGTAGAATTGTGCCTTTTGGAGGCCAAAAGAAAGCCTCCAGACTTCTACATCTGCCCTTGAAAGAAATGTGAATATTCTTTCAGTGTTTAAAACGTAGAGACCAAGGCTAGTCAGAAAACAAAGAAAACCTTTGTCTGTCACTTTGTCATTTTTTTCTCAACTGAAAAGATTCACTATCAGAATTCTACTGGATCAACACACTGGGAATGTGATAAAGCACTGTCCATTTTCATTGCTAGTGGTGTTTATGATTATCATTTGTCATATCTGTGGTGAGCACAGAATCACATTTTAATGCCATTCACTATTTATTGTTTCACTCAGCATCATGAAGGAAGGAAATTAAGTCTAACTTTTAAAGAACTGGCATTCAATGGTAGAAAATTTTATATCGCTAATACAGCCTGATCTAAACATACTACCAAATGAGAGAGTAGAGTAGCTGAACCACTTACACCGGCAATACAAAATTTAAACATTTTAAATGTTGCTTTATGTAAAAACAAACACCCCCCCCCACAAGTACAAAAATTAGCATTTAAAGAGAAATTCTAGTCCAGCCCTCTTCTTATTGCACTAGTTTTCTGTTTGCAGGGAGTTCTTTATGTAGGGTAATCATAAAATATATAACACCCCCCCCCCTGGCAAAATGAATTTCTACAACTTAATCTATCATTACAGGCCTCTGTCATCTAATTCTGCTGCATGTATATGTCCAGTTTCTAGTCTGCAGATGAGAGATTTTGACTCAAAATGCACCTTATAAGACAGCAGGAAAGTACATAGTTTGGGCATGTGATACAGGGACTAGAAACAGATTCTTTTAAAATATTACTATCCTTTGACAAGGGAAGAAGCAGAAAATGTAATTTTTTTTGCTTTACCAAAAACAATTATCTATGTGGGAAATTCTGCACGGAATAAACATTTTTGCAGTTGAATGTGCTAATTCAGTTGAATGTGCTAATTCAGTTGAATGTGCTAATTCAGTGGGTGACTGCAGATGGAAAACTGTTAGTGGCTGAACTGGTGGAACTCAAATAAAAATGAAACTGTGGAGGGTGACAGCATCCCTGGTTTAGAAGCTGTTGCTTAAAAACAGCCACTTCCGGCTTCTCATCTCTGTGATTCTTCTGAACACACTGCTGGGACCAGAGTTGTTTATCTACAGAAATGGTTGTGAACTCTCTTAAATTTAGTTGTAGCAGTTAATCAACTATACATTTTCTTACTCTGGTTGATCTTTGAAATGTACTACATATGAATTTATCTGTTGGCTCAAAGACTATAAATGTGTCCCTGGCCTTTTGTGAGTTCTTGATGGTAATGTGTTAAGTACAAAACTAAGGGAGAGAGGCTCTCAGAAGATGTCATGAAACTCCATTTCTCTGGAAGTTTGCTAAACTTCAAATGTTACAGGTCCTGGTAAGGTTACAAGTCAGGTGTGTGGAGTTGCACAACAGTAGGTCTTGGATTTTCCAGTTGTAAGGTTCTAATATGATCTTATGATCTTCCTTTTCCTATGTTGGAAGGTGGCAAATGAAGAAGAATTTATCAGGAAACTGGACTGCAAACCTAATCAGCACCTCAAGGTGGTCTCTATTTTTGGGAACACGGGAGATGGCAAATCCCATACCCTTAACCACACTTTCTTCTATGGTCGTGAAGTCTTTAAAACATCTCCAGCCCAGGAGTCTTGTACAGTAGGTGTCTGGGCAGCCTATGACCCTGTCCACAAAATGGTGGCAATTGACACAGAGGGTCTTCTTGGAGCCACGGTGAACCTGAGTCAGAGGACCCGGCTGCTTCTGAAGGTCTTGGCCATTTCAGATGTTATCATCTACCGAACACATGCTGACAGACTCCACAATGATCTCTTCAAATTTCTTGGAGATGCCTCTGAGGCATACTTAAAACATTTCACCAAAGAGCTGAAGGCAACCACAGCCCGTTGCGGTCTGGATGTTCCCTTATCCACTCTGGGACCTGGCGTCATTATCTTCCATGAGACTGTATACACACAATTATTGGGTGCTGGTAAGTAAATGAATATCTAATGCAACACAGATAATTTGGGATAAATCTGTAGCGTGGCAGCTATTGCTCAGAGTTGCCATATCAAAGATATGGGCTTCCGTTCTGATATCTTTCATTGCCTGCGCTGCAGAAGTGGAAAGACATTGGCCCTTTTCACACTGCTTACCTTCACTCACAACGATGTGGAACATCGTGCTAAAAACGTGGAAGATGGCGTTTTCTCGTGCGAGATTTGTGTGACGATCTCGCTCAAGAAAACGCGATCTTCTGCGTTTTTTGCGCGATGTTCCACGTCGTTGCGAGTGAAGGTAAGCAGTGTGAAAAGGGCCATTGTATAGTTAGGATTTTGCAGATAACAACAAAGAATCTGTTATCGTGGATTATGTGTATTCTACACAAACATTATGAGCGTGCCTAGTGTTTGGTGCATAACCCACCATTCTGAGATTTCAAGATTCGATTAAAAAATGTAAGTATCTAGCACTGTGGCTACAATAGTAAGCTCGAAGACTGACTGCCATTTTCAGTAAAATATCAGAAAGAAGGTCTGAGTAGGATTTGGATTCTTTGCCTTTATGCCTCTTCACCAGCATAAATAGATTTATGTAAAAATAAGCAAATATATGTAAATCTGTAGAGTTTATCCTGGTCACATATGAGAGTGATACAGAATTTATGTCTAAACAGTGACAGCACAGTCATTCTTGCTATTAGACAGAGGCTTAAACATAAAGAATCCCATCTGATGTTGCTTAGCTGAGAGTAACAGGTAGCACTGGATGATGTCAGTAGGGTGGCCAGGGTTTCCAACAGGGCCGGAGAAAAAATGTCTTGTAGCTTTATAGAGGATTGGTGGAATGATCTAGACCATGAAAAGCTTCAGCTGTCTGTTTCCACACATTAAGTCTCTATTAAAGGGACAGGACACTTTTCTCCAGACCAGTCGGTAATCCTAGCGGTGACCCAGAAACTGACCCAGATACAGAAACCAGTAAAAAAATAAGCTTTATGCACACCAGCATAAAGGGTCTTTCCTCCCCTGTGTGGGATCCTGAGGGCTCAGCTCTGGCACCGCAAAGTCACTTTCAGGTCATGCTGGAAGTGATATCATTGCATTGAGGACACTAGTTGTGACCCCTGCCCCCCATCTCTTCCTAACTAGCCTTATAAGGGGCCAGACTGCAGGACAGTGAGGAGGGCAGTATCGGTCTCTCTACAGGTTGTGGGGGAGAGACTGCAGAGAAGAGGAGTATATATGAGTCTCATGCCAGGAGTGAAGGATGAAGATTCGCCCAATGGATGGGGTTTGTAACCCCTCAACCGCACAGCATGAAGAGTGGAGCCAGTCAAGAGGACTAAAGCCAGTGGGTTTAGAATCAGGGTCTAAATACATAGTATTGACCGTCCCCCAAAAAGACTATTCCTTCTCTTCTTTCCGCATTCCCTGTTTATTCCCTTTAACGGTTTAATTTAATTTCATTCAGTACAATACTAGCAATATTAAGCACTGAGCGATCTACATTACTTTCTTTTGAGGTGTGCATTGACAACATGACTTACCTCAGGTGACATCTATTATTTCTTGCTGAGTGCACCTGCTTCTGTAGGTACAGAGATGGGGAAGTTTCCTTTTCCCCCTGTGCTTCCAGAAGCTCCTGTTGTCAAGCAACCATTTGTATGCTGAATCTGGCAACTGCTTCTTCCTGACCACAATGTTCTTGGCAAAGAGAGAGACCAAAGAATTTTGCTCAGTTTTTCCCTGGCCTCATTTTTCTGTTAAGCAACCAATATAGTTGGCAAAGCTGCTAACCAACACTTTAGTGCCACATCCTTTTCTTGGTCCATAAAATAAAATTACACGAGAGAGCAGGAATGCCGCCCTACAGGCAGGTAAAGTCAGATTCTGTTACTGGTAATGTCAACACCCAGTAGTGACAATAAACTGTAAATATGTAGACAGAAAAGGCTTTGGACACAAAAGAGACAATCAGTGTTAAGATGTATTGATCTTCGTTAAGATGTACCTGGAAAAATGAATGGATCTGTGCCAACCTCAATTAGGGCTTCTCTTCTGGCCTTCGTAGCAGACAAGTCCACATATCATTGAACAGATCTGCATGGAAAGTTCTTTATGATGTCTGCTTGAAACTGCTGTGTATATCTGTGGGCAGTTTCATGTCTAAGCACCCGACCATGCAATGTCCAGGTGCTAGCTTGTGCATGATCCTCATAAGGTCTCATGAGTAAAGGTGCTTCTTCCACATGGAGATGTTGCTCCATTTTATCATCCAAATTGGTTGTAAGGACCCTAAATCAGCATAGCAATCCATCAATAAGATAAAAACAATATACAGAAGCTTTCTGGGATGCTGGTGATAGTGCTGCTGTTCTCAGACCAGCAGAGATTCCGTTTTTTGAAAGCCTTTCATGAAAGCTGGGAATTCAGAGGAACCAGCAGACCATGGCAATAGACTGTTATAATGCTATAGCACAATAGCAGTTACTGATCCTCCTGCCCCTGCCAGTGATGCAAAGGGGGCAAAATTCTAGCTGATGGTGGAAAGTGTGTTCAAAATTCCTGTGTGGATGTTCTCTTGCCAGTGTGAATGCCTCTCTCCATTTGCAGTAGTGATGACAGGACAGCAGTGAATCCTTCCCTTTTAAGGGTTTTTTACTTGGATAGGAAGACTGTATTGTAAAGAAGTGGTCTCAAAGAGATGCATTAGTAAAGGAGTAGGGACTATAGACTTTACTACTATGCATGTTGCTGTAAGTATGATACTACTGGGAAGTTTCTGTTTTGTCTACTATGTTGGGCTTAGAACTGCTTATGCTCTGTTTCAGCATTTCTTTAAATCTGTATTGGCTTTCTGCTGGTTTAAAATCTTTGCACATTTGCATTTATATATCCTGTTACATTGTTTATTGAAATGTCTGACTCACACTGTTTAATCCACCTTGAGTCTCAGTGAGAAAGGCGGACTATAAATAAATAATTGGTGTGCAGATGGAGCCTAAGCATCCCAATCTGGTGTGTCAAGCAGCAGGTTGGGAGGCTTCCTCCCAAACAGTTCAATTGAGGAATGGCTTGAGCCTGCTGCCGGATATGGTATCAGCAGAGATACTTGCAAGTGAGCACCTCAGCTTGCCATGTGAGCCTCCAGGGCTGGGTTGCTTCCCAATAAATAGCTGCTCCGTTGCACAGGTGAGCTGTACATGTACAAAGTACATCAGGAAAAGGAGGGGGATAAAGAAAGGTAGTTTGCTGCTTCTGTCTTAGAAAGAATGTCAGGTCTACATGTAGCCCAAATGTCTTTCCAGATCTCTCTCCAAAAAGCCAACTTTATTTTTTACTAGCGTTAGTACCCATATTGTGCTAGTAGCACAGTATCCTATCCTCTTGTCATTTAAGGCTACTGCTGCTGGGATGGTGATGGGTGGCCTTGCAACAGACAGGGATAGTTTGCAGCTTTGTTATTTTTAAAATACAGCAGCATTGTACAGCAGGAGAACTGAACATCTGGTGAACTAAAAATAAAAGAAGACAAGAAAAAAAGCAAGGCAGAAGGTTTCCAAGATTGGATCCAGCAATGCATGAATGGAAAGGACAATGTACTTAGGCACAGTTCTGCTTGTGCAAGGAGTAGCACAACGGCTGCAGCAACACATAATATATAATGGAATGACAATGTTCATATGGAGCAATGGAATGTACAGCAGAGGGTTCATATAATTTCATGTAATTTGAGCAGGAGGCCATAGGTAAAGGACAGCTTTCAAACCCCTCATACTTCTGTACTTTAAAATATCACCGCCATCCTGTGACCTGTGTTGTGGTTTGCTAGTCTGCCACTGATGTCTGGCTAACCTTCAACACATGCCTGATAAAACTTGGAGAGAATTTCATTTTATTCACATATCTTGAGCTCATCATCATACGTATATTAGAGAGACCTGTTAGCCATTTTGGGGGCAATTTTCACCAGACACATTTTTAGAGCGCAAAAAAAAGAAACCTAACAGTGGAAGAAGTCCTTCGGGATCAGTTTTCAGTGTAAATTTGGCCATCTCATCTTTAATGCATTTAACTAGCTTTTAAAAGATTACCAAAAGTCTGTATTATGTGTAAGAATGATATAGTTTAACAACAAGTTGTTCATGTACTACTTATTGTTTAATATGCTCAGATCATCCTTCTGAGGTGCCTGAGAAACTCATTCAAGATCGGTTTCGGAAACTGGGCCTCTTTCCTGAAGCCTTCAGCTCAATCCATTACAAAGGAACAAGGACTCACAACCCTCCCACAGACTTCTCTGGACTTCGACATGCAGTGGAACAACAGCTGGAAAATAATACCACCCGTTCGCCCCGTCCTCCTGGAGTTATCTACAAAGCGCTCAAAGTGAGTTAAGATGTTTATTATTTTTAAAATATTTTTTCCATTTTTTATTTTATTTGAAAAGAAAAACATAAACAGTAAAAATCCTCATACATAATAGAAATAAACATATGACAACAATAGTGAGAAATCTACTCATAAGCATCCATAAAAGGTTTCCACATATCTAAAAACAAGTCCATTTGCAGTTGTCTATATGCCGTATGACTGAATAAAGATAAAGTTGTAAGATGGTTGTTGTGGGTTTTCCGGGCTGTATTGCCGTGGTCTTGGCATTGTAGTTCCTAAAGATAAAGTTGTAAGGTCCTCTATCCATTGAATTATGGGAGGTGGGCATTTGTCTTTCCAGTGTTGTGATATAAGTCTTTTAGATATGGTAAGGGCATGGAAGGGACATTTTCGTTGACCATCAGTTATATTCCAGAATACAGGTAGGTAATTTAAAAGTACATAAAAATCATCAAGGATTAATGGATATTCTGATAAAAAGTGAGTTAGGCATTATGAATCACTGTTGCCTTGTAGAAGCTGTCCAGATTCCCTGATTGGGGTCTGAATAGCTGTCCTGGTGGCAGATGGCTATGTTCCAATTTGCAAATCTTTTTAGCATTCTTATTGTTAAATGGGACCAGATGGTATTGATGCAGGGTGACATACAGACCTTACATCCACAGATCATCGAGAAATGTATTTGCTTCAAGGCTTTCTAGCCAATCTAACCTGGAGAAAACTTGCTGGAATATTGGTTTTAAGGGATGTAGGAAGAGTGCAAGTTCACCACTGAAGTTTACTTTTGGTATTTCTATAGTAACTATAGTGTTCCACCTGCATACAAGTTCCTGTTGATAAAGAACTAGTCTAGAAGAAACTTTTGGATCAGGTGTCCCCATGTAAATTTTTGTAACAAATCTAATTTTTATAGTTTCTGTAGCACAGAAGCTTAGTCTGTGAGGCTTTGTGCTAGTTGTAATGATAACCCATGCACTATGACATACATACACAATCCAGGACCAAGCCATTGTGGTACAATGGCAAGGCCTGTATTGTTGCCAGAGTTACTGAGAGTAAAGATAAGGTCTTAGGCAACAGCCCATTCTCTTAACACGCCTTGATTTTTCTCAGGTTCCTTAAATGGGAAGATGATTTTTGGCTGTAGATAGCAAAGATGTGACACCTGGAACTAGTAGATCCTGAGGAGTTAGCCGTGTTAGTGTGTAGTAGCAAAATCAAAAAGAGTCCAGTAGCACCTTTAAGACTAACCAATTTTATTATAGCATAAGCTATATTATTATATTATTATTATAGCATAAGGGCTTCCTTCCCATGGGTCCAAATGATGAAGATGTCATCCAGGAATCTTAAGTATAGTAGTGGTTCCAGTGGATGGGAGCTGAGGAAGCGTTGCTCTAAGTCCGCCATGAATATGTTAGCATATTGTGGTGCCATGCGTGTGCCCATGGCTGTGCCATTAACCTGTAGATATAAGTTGTCACCAAATTCGAAGTAATTGTGAGTGAGTACGAAGTGACAAAGTTCAGTGGCGAGGTTTGCTGTGGTTTTGTCCGGGATAATATTCCGTATGGCTTGCAATCCATCTGCATGTGGGATATTGGTGTACAAGGCCTCCACATCCATGGTTGCTAGGATGGTGTCATCTGGTAGGTTGTCAATGGATTGTATTTTCCTGAGGAAGTCAGTGGTGTCCCGTGGGAAGGAAGCCCTTGAGAGATTTCATCAGGACTTCAATAACTTTCACCCTACTATCAACCTAAGCCTGGACCACTCTACACAACAGGTACACTTCCTGGACACCACTGTACAACTACATAATGGACGAATAAATACCACCTTATACCGGAAACCAACAGACCGATACTCATATCTACATGCCTCCAGTTTCCACCCTAAACATACCACTCGGTCTATTGTCTACAGCCAAGCCTTACGTTACAACCGTATCTGCTCCAATGCTCTCGACCGAGACTCACACTTAAGAGATTTACAACAAGCATTTTTGGGACTACAGTACCCACCAAATGAAGTGAAGAAACAAATTAACAGGGCCAGACTAGTACCCAGAAACAGTCTGCTCCAGGACAAACCTAAAGGAACTAACAACAGAACACCACTGGTTGTCACCTATAGCTCCCAGCTCAAACCCATCCAACGTATCATCAGTGAGCTACAACCCATCCTGGAAAATGATGCCTCTCTCTCAGAAGCCCTGGGTGGAAGACCTTTCCTTGCCTACAGACAGCCCCCCAATCTTAAACGACTTCTCACTTACAATCATGAATTGGCCAGCAGAGTCACCAGCACAGGGACCAGGCCCTGCAACAGACCCAGATGCCAGCTCTGCCCCTATATCTACCCAGGGAATACAATTACAGGACCCAATGGCATCAACTACACTGTCTCTGGCTCTTACAGCTGCTCATCCTCCAATCTGATATATGCCCTCATGTGCCAACAATGTCCTTCTGCTCTGTACATTGGACAAACCAGCCAACCTCTACGCAAAAGAATAAATGGACACAAATCTGACATTAGAAATGGAAATGTCCAAAAACCAGTGGGAGAACACTTCAATCTACCAGGACATTCCACCAAAGACTTAAAGGTCACTGTGGTTCAACAGAAACCTTTCAAAAACAAAATCCAACGGGAGGCTGCTGAATTGGAATTCATATGCAAATTTGACTCTGTCAAGCGGGGACTGAATAGAGACTATGAATGGTTATCACATTACCACAGGTAACAGATTCTCTTTACAGAGGCGTGATCTGGGGGAGCCCAGTGACGCCTGGTGTGGGCTTTCGGGGACCACAGTTCTCTTTGTCAGATGCAACTGGCAGGGAGAGCTGTGGTTACCGAAGGCTTATACTACATAGGAATTGGACACCTTCACTGCTACAAACTGACTGCACACCAAAAGGAGATGTTTACATTTCCAAGCAAAGGAATGTTTTGATTGCCTCTATGCTAATTGCATTCTGCCTTCTTGTGATTTATGACCCCCCCCCTTTTCTCTCTCTTTCCCCCTCCTCTTCTGTATCTGCCCAGTTTTGATCAGGCATCTGATGAAGAGAACTTGATTCTCGAAAGCTTATGCTATAATAAAATTGGTTAGTCTTAAAGGTGTGTCAGAATATAAACTCACTTGCACATGTGTAAAGGCTGTTGTGCCCTTTAACATAGAGCATAGGGTGAGTCAGCAATTTCTCTGACAGTTCACACCTGATCAATTAAGCTGGGATTGCGTCAAGATTGCATCAGCCGTGTGCTGGTTGGCTGACTCCAACTCACCCTATAGGCTAGTGGACACTTAAAAGTCCAGCCAAAGGTTTGTGCATGGCTGATCTGCTCAGCTTGGTGCCTGGTGCAAACCTTTGTCGCTCAGAACAATCTTGGATAACTCTGGTAACTGACCTAAGGACTGGACTCTGGTTTTGCTCTCTCTGTATGTATGTATGCTGAGCACCTTTTGCACCTGTAAATATATGGACTTGTACAATACACCATCTGCACTTTATCACAACGTCTTGGCTCCAGTGTTTTTGTTGTTGGGCAAAGCGGGTCACTTGGCAGCACTAATTACAGACGGTTATTCCGTCAAGGTGCTACTGGACTCTTTTTGATTCTGGAACTAGTAGAAGACTAGAGCATGGCTCTTGAGGGAATAATGTAAGGATATGAATAGCTGATAGAGAAGGTGTATAAACAGTGTCTTGTGTATTTTCAGAGAAAGACAAAAGCATCTTTTTTACTTGTTTTGGGGAAGGGGGATTTTTTAAACTGTTCTCTCGAACTCTTCTGTCATGTTCACTATCATGTCTTCATGTCTGCGTACAGCTTTAGTATCACTAATCCCCCCTGTCACCACGAGTATCCACAAAAGCAGCTGAAGATTATATTCACCCAGAGCCAGTTTGGTGTTGTCAGGCTATGGATGACAGGCTATGGCAGATAGATCCCTGTACCATTGCAGCCAGAAATCCAGGCTCTTGGTTAAATGGCTTTATTCAGAAATCAGATCATTTCCACAGATATGTCCATAGAATTACTCAGAAGTTAGGTAAGCATCTAAGCAGTAAGAACAGGTTGACAGGAATGGTAACCTGTGGGAAAATCCTTCCTCTTAACACACATTTGCTCCTTCCCCCTCCTAACTGTAAAACAGGACTTTTGGCGCGAACTCGTCCTGAGAACGTCTCACATATTTGTACTATCAAGTCAAGACACTGAGAAAGCAAGAGATCAAAGTTGAGACATAGCAGTGCATGGGAGTGAGCGGTATACAAGATCAGGAGTACTGAAAGTTTCTACAGTCCGTTAGATAAGGCACCTGCAGCTTCCATAAGCCTGTGAAAGGAAACAGTTATGGCATTGGCAACATGAACTCAAGTTATAGCATGAAACATTGGTTCAGAAACAACAGGTCAGCATTGGTTCAGAAACAACAGGTCAGCATTAAGTAGTGGCATGGATGGGGCACAGACATGACATTTGTCATGGTTAAGAGCGTGGGACTCTAATCTGGAGAACTGGGTTTGATTCCCCACTCCTCCACTTGAAGCCAGCTGGGTGACCTTGGGTGAGTCGCAGCTTCTAGGAGCTCTCTCAGCCCCACCCACCTCACAGGGTGTTTGTTGTGGGGATAATAATAGCATACTTTGTAAACTGCTCTGAGTGAGCGTTAAGTTGTCCTGAAGGGTGGTATATAAATTGAGTGTTATTATTATTGTTATTACTAGTACTGTTCCATGTTGATTTGTGGAATATCTATTTATGGATGATGCTATATACAAAATTTAACCATAAGATGTAATTACGTAGAGGGAGGAGACAAGGTGTCCATCCTAAACATAAGTCATTTCATATAAGGTTGTTGAACTCAAAATGAATTCTGTAGCTTTAAAAACTGTGCTCCAGGGCACAAGCAATAACTGTGCTTATAAGGTACAGCCAGAGAAGTGCGGCGGAAAAATTTCTAGTGCTTTATGTCACTGTGGACAATTTTCCATTTATAAAGATTAGTTTTTTCATAAAATCAGCAATAGTTGTTCGATAACATAGCCCATACAGTACAAGCGTGGAACTTTAAAACTGTGTTTAATGATTTTTCAGGTAATTATCTTGAAATTTGTATGAGAGAATATATATATATATATTGTTGTCCTGAAGGGTGGTATATAATTTTTTATTATTATTATTATTATTATTATTATTATTATTATTATTATTATTATTATTATATTCTCTCATACAAACTTCAAGATAATTATGTTCTATTGTTCTTTTCTATTTGTAAATAGAATATGTTCTATTGATTTGTAGTGTATGTAAGGGGGGTAAAACACAAATACTAAATAAAAAATCAAATTATGAATTTACTTGATTGGCTGTTCAGGTCAAATGAAAACAAGGAACTATTGGATAGAAATAAATGAAAAAATGCAGAAGATATTAAAGTTTAAGTTTGTGATGAACCCCCCCCCCCCGCCCCAAATATTTTATTAAATATTTTACCAAGTTATTTTACAAAAATACATGGCAAATTATTTAAATTTATGGTGATGGTGACAAGAGTAGCATTTGCAGCAAAGTGGAAAGCAGAACGATATCCAGATCTGGGAGAATGGAAGAACAAGTTATATGAATATGCATCGATGGCAAAATTAACATCTTATCTACACAATATGCCGATTTGAGAATTCCAGGAAAAATGGAAAATATTTTTGATTATGTAGCTGAAAACTAAAAATTAAGAACAACTATTGTTAAATTTGATGATAGATGGAAAGATATTTAAACAGAAGTAGAAGATTAGTATTAAGTGGAAGTTGAAGATTAGGGCAGCTGCTTCCTCCAACACCATGTATTTTTTTAAATTTAAAAAAAGAGGGGAGGGGTTGTGCAGACATCTCCTGACTCTGTACCTGACTCCAGTGTGTGGATTTAAAAATCTGTACACCAAGGTCCTGGTTCAGAATTAGATATGGGATTCTGTAAACCACTTTGCAGGTACAGTGTATCAAAATGGAGGATACAAGTGTTCATCATCGTTCTTCTGTGTAGTCCCGCCAAAAAGAGAATTTTTCATAGCTACTCCAAAGCTCCATTTGGGGGGGGGGGGTCACTCTTCCAAAGCCACATAGGAACCGCTTTTCCTGCCTAAAACAGTCATGTGACCTGTGGGAGGAGCAACACCCTTCCTCAGTTGAGCCACTGCGAGGAGAGGAATCAAGCTCTTGTGCTTCATAATTTCACTTCTGCATTTAACATTTTTTCCCTTGACTTTGGACTGATTACTGACTTCTGCTTCGGATTTTGGATTGGATTTGTTTCCCTACCATGATTTTCGGACTGGACTTGGAGACTTCCGGTTTGGCTAATGGAGACCTGACGTGGATCCAGGGAGCTGGATCATCAAGAGTGACTGTTTTGGGCAGGCCAGGTGCCTAGATCACCTGCTGCCACTCCTCTACAGGTAGAAGAGGAGTTAGAACGCTGCGAGACCCGGAGAGTGTGTGATCTCGGCAGCGGGGGAGGTCCAGGATAAAGGATTTTCCTCATTGTCTTGAGGTCCCCTTGGAGAAGGGCTAGCTAAAATCTCTGCAGTACTCTTTGAGTCATTTGTTTGGCATAAGGTCTCCAGAAACCAAGCTTCAGAACCAGATTTGGCCAATTGGAAACGAATGAAACAGCATGAAAGACCCAAACGGAACAAATTGAGGTAAAGATTTTTATCTTCCTTCGGACTTAAAATGAGAAGAGAAAGTTAACTAAAAGTTAAAATTGTGGACTGAGCTGATAGAATAAGAAAGGAGCAAGGCATCTTGAAGGAAAAACTGAAATTCGATAGACTATAAAGCGTAAAAGAAGTGAAATTAATTTTTGTTTATGCATACCTGTGGTTTTGGAAGAGATAACCGGCAGTGAGAAAAGGGGAGGAGGCTGAGAAGCTGCGGAGCAAACATCGCGAGAGGCTAGAAAAGCAAGGAGAACAACGAGTGATACTGCCTAGAGAGGCTTAATCTGGAGAGTAAGAAGGAAGTGGAAACAGCAAAGAAGGACCCGGAAGGAAAACAAAGGAAGAAATGCGAGATATAGCAACGAGAGGACAAAAGGAAGTGGATACCCACCACTCCGGAAGGGAAAAGAACGAAGCAAGCTGCCATAGAGACTCTCCACCCGATATCTGGTGAGATTGAAGCAGTTTGGATTTTTAAAATAAGAGATAAAAGGATATCTGGGATGGGGAAGAATCTAGTGTAGAAGCATGAAGAAAGTAGAGAAGGAATGGCAGGTTGCCATAGCAACGGCTATAGAATCGCTGGGGGGGGAATTTACAGAGGGATATGAAGAATTGAGCCAATCTATGCAGAAAATGGAAGAAAGATTGATTAAAAAGCATAAAGGATTTACTAAAACCAGAAGAGGAGGTGAAGATTGAGCTACAAGCAAAGAACCAGATAGTTCAAGAGATGGAGCAAAAAACCACCGATTTGACATCGAGCTTAAAAGTTGAAAAACAAGCATTTCAAGATCGTGTGGCAGAAAATGAGTATCAAACTACAGGTATTAAGCTGGAAATTCACGATACGCCAGGGAAAATAACGCAGAGTGTGCAGGAACAAATGATTCAAGTCTTGACAGAATTTTTAAAGAAGCAATCAGAGAAGTTAACAGTAAGCATGGAATACAGAATTAACTCCAGTTATGTACAACAGAAGAATTTACCAAGAGACAACATCGCTCAAGTGAAAGAGGAAACCCGGAAAAGAGGCAGAAGTACAAGATTCAAGTTACAAACAGGAATTACTTAAGGGACTAGCTTTAAGCTACAAGAGCTATTTAGGGGACTGGATATATGATTAAAATATAAAGTTATGGAACAAATTGATAATGTAAGATAAACGAACAAATTGGAAAATGTTAAATATAAAGTTAAATGAACTAATTGATAAGAAAATAAGGAGAACAAAATTTAAGTAAAATTTATGTGTAAAAGATGTGGAGAGAGAGAAATATAAGAATGAAACTACAGATGGAATTATTTGAAGGAATAAGTTTTTTTTTTAAGTTCCAAGTTAAAAGTGAACTAACGGGATTGAAGCTAAAGCAAAAGTACAAATTATATGTAATTGGTTAAAGAAACAAATTGTAATAGGTTGAAGATTGGATTTAAACTGTTGTATATGGCAGAAATGAATAGATTGATAAGGAAGTTATGAGAATAAAGTGAGGTGAAAATTTTTCATAGAATGGGGGAAATTTAAAATCAAATTTATGTGGAATTAAAGGGGATCTGATAGGATAAGAGTAGTCTATTGATAATGATATAAATGTAATGATAGAGAATAAGCTAGAACTTTGCCTTTAATTATAGGGACAAAGGAAAGTAACAGAGTTAATTATAAGAAATAAAGGAGTCATAGTGCTGTTGGAAGTCAACATAGAAAAGGGGGAGGGGGAGGGGGTGGGTTACATATATCAATATATGGGGGAAACGTGTTGTAAAATGATTGGTAGATTGTATGTTAACCCATCCAATAAAAAATATTTTTTAAAAAATGATTTTCAGACTGGACTTGGCTAAATTGGAATTGTGAGTGCTTCTATCAGGCAGTATGTCCCAATCTAAAGCCCTTTTCAAGAAATGTGGCCAGTGTGTGCTACAAAGATGACCCACTCTGACCAGTGTGAGCTATGTCTGTTATGTTTGGGTGAGAGCCATAACATAGCAGCATGTAGTATCTGCCAGCAGTTCATGCCAAAAGTGCGGAATGAAAGGGCGCTTTGGCTCAAGGCCTCACTTTGGGAGAGGGTTCTCTCTGGCACAGATACTCTGGCAGTGAAAGCACCTGCTGCAAAAGAGTGCCCATCATCTTCCGACCCTAAAGCAGCATCTCCATTAGCCCCTTCTGGACATCGATCCAGGGATGATTCCGTTGCCTCGTCTCAGTCGGTTCCAAGATCGGATCCGACCTTGAAGAAACACAGCAAGACGAAAGCGACTTCGGATCAGAGATCATCCTCAGAGCCGCCACCAAAGAAATCTAAGAAGACCAAACATTCAAGATCCAACACAGAGGCTAAACGAGATAAAATCTTGGAGTTGAGCCATCGGCTACCATCAGAGACTGTGGCCCCATTGGAGAAGGTTATCGTAATCCCTCCTAAGACACCTTCACCACATTTGGGATCCCCAGGCAGGTACCTATCTGAAGGTGAATTGCAAGATTTCGACTCACACCATTCGATTAATCTGGAACCGGTGAGATGGTCACGTGGATCCAGTACGGAGCTGGAGGTATCTGCCAGGGAGCCGATTGACACATTGGATCTGAGGCAGGGAAATTAAGTGGGTTTATTGTTGGATCCCACCTGTCACAACATGAATGGATCCGAGCAACATTACTCTCTGGAGCCGAGGTCTTCATTGGCACAACAATACCTGTATGCATGCTGTATTCCAGAACTGTATCACTGTCATTGGCAAGGGGGCCCATCCGAATTTGGTTCTTCTGATCTGAGACCGTCCACTTCTTCTGGACAAGGATTGCTCCCGCCCACTGTAAGCAGTTGGCCTGGCCTCCGCCATCTTTAATGGCCATTTAATATGGCTACCTGTGATATTATGGCCAGTTTGGTGTAGTGGTTAAGAGCGTGGGACTCTAATCTGGAGAGCTGGGCTTGCTTCCCCACTCCTCCACTTGAAGCCAGCTGGGTGACCTTGGGCTAGTCATAGCTCTCTGGAGCTCTCTTAGCCCCACCCACCTCACAGGGTGTTTTGTTGTGGGGATAATAATGACATACTTTGTAAACTGCTGAGTGGGCATTAAATTGTCCTGAAGGGCAATATATAAATCAAATGATGATGTTGTTGTTGTTGTTGTTGTTATAAATGTCACCAGGCCCCTGAATTAAAATGGCAGTTTGGATTGCAGCCAGGGAAATTCCAGCTAACAGTTGTTGAGTCCTGCCTGGGAGACCCAGGCATGAATAGAATGCTGCATGTAAATACAGAGAGATGAGCGGTGATTAGTTTTGCAGTGTCCTCAGCCCCTAAAGGAATCCTTAAGAATGGAGCAATTGTAGAAATCCAGCAGGCAGACAATACATTGGGGTTCTTTTCCAGATTCTTTCTGGTTCCAAAGAAGGATGGGGGACGTCGGCCCATCCTTGATTTGAGAGGTCTAAATTGGTTCTTAAAAACCTCCAAATTCAAGATGGTCACTTTATGTGCTATACTGCCATTCCTGAACCCTGATGATGAACACTACAACCATGTATTATGAATAAACAGACGCACTGCTTCCCTGACTCTCTTTGCGGAGGTCACGGCTATTTGGACCTGGGCCATTGCCAATTATGTGTTCTTACAGGCCATCCATATTGCTGGATCAGACAATACCAGAGCGGATGTCTTAAGCAGAGTGTTAAGGGTCAATCACGAGTAGTTGATAAACAGCGTATACTTGAACCATGTCTTTGCACTTTGGGGTATCCTGGAGGTGGACTTGTTTGCTGCTGCATCCAACACCAAAACGCAAGGTTTTGTTCCAGGGCAGGGAGCGATCCCTAGTTACTGGGGGATGCTTTTCTGTTCACATAGACAGGTCATCTATTTTACTTGTTCCCCATTCCCATTAATAGTCAGAACATTATGCAAGGCACAACAGGACAATACAGATTGTATCCTGATAGCTCCCTTCTGGCCAAGACAGATTTGGTTCCCAAAGTTACTAAGTCTGTCCAAACAGAATTACATCCTATTAGCTGCAGTACCGGACATCCTGAGCTGTGGAGATCTGCACCACCACAATCCCAACACACTCCACTTAACAGTGTGGTGCATCCATCCAGAAATTTAGCGCTTTCGCTAGAGGTACAAAAGGTTCTTCTTAATGCAAGAAGACCTTCAACCAGAAACTCTTACAAGTCTAAGTAGAAACGTTTTGTTTACTGGACAAAAGATGGGGGATTTCAGCGACCAAGTGTTCTGTACTTAGTATTTTAGAATACCTGTGCTCGTTGAAAGCTGAGGGTTTAGCTGCAATATCAGTCAAAGTGCATTTAGCTGCCATTTTGGCTTTTTGTACACAAGTTGAAGATAAGATGATGTTCTCAAACCGTACATGTCATCAGTTCCTGAAGGGACTATTCAATTTACATCCTCCTGTGTCGCCTCCTGTCCCTTAGTGGTCCTTGTCCCTAGTTCTTTCACAGTTAATGCTACCTCCTTTTGACCCTATTGCCACTTGTTCACTGGAATTATTGACTGTGAAGGTCAGTTTCCTGGTGGCAATCACATAATCTAGAAGGGTCTCTGAGCTGGCAGTGCTTAGGTCAGACCCTCCCTTTCTCAGAATCCTTAGGCCTAGCCTACAATTCCTGCCTAAGGTTCTTACCCCCTTTCGCTTGACACAAGAAATCCATGTCCTTTCCCAATCCGCAATCAAAGGTGGAAAAAGCACTCCACACACTTGACTTGAAACGGTTATTGTCCTTTTATTTACACAGGACACACATCTTTCATAAGGATGCATATTTATTTGTTTGTTATGGTGGGCTAAATAAAGGCAAGAGAGCGTCATCGCAGACAATTTCTAGATGGATTGTTCCTGCCCATCAAGAAGCCTACATTCAGGCTGGTGTTGAATGTTCATGGCAGATTAGATGCAGCAGTGGCTAAAGCAGTTCTTCAGTCTCTGTTTAATGATAACGTATGAAAAGTCACTACTGATAGAATAATTTTGCACATTCATTTGTATATAGTGATACGTGTATATAGTTTTTGCTTTTGATAACAGTTTGAAATTCTGATTTTTCTGTTACGATTTTGTTTCTCCTATTTTATGGGGTTATGTTGTTAACAAAATTGTGTTGGAGAGATTCACCCCGCCTCCTTATTGTGTGTAGATTGGTAATCTCCCATGTGGGACTGCACAGAAGAACGACAACGAAAACAGGGTTGTACATGCCTGTAACTAATGTTCATTGAGTTCTTCAGTGCAGGCACACATATCCTCCCTCTTGCCCCGCTGTGAACTCTCTGGTGCTGCCTAGTGTAGCTCATGGCAGCTCAGGAGAACTGGGGGGGGGGGGTGTCACTCCTCCCGCAGGTCACATGACCATTTTAGGAGGGAAAAGCAGTTGCTATGTGACTTAGGAAGAGCGACCCCAAAATGGAGCTTTAAAGTAGCTATGAAAAATTCTTCGGTTGGCAGGGTTGCGCGCATGCGCAGTCCCCATGTGTGCCTGCACGGAAGAACTCAATGAACAATAGTTACAGGTATGTACAACCCTGTTTTTTCAATAAATACATTTGGAAAGACAGCATTAATGGAAGAATTACCAGCCTCACAGAAGGTGTGTCATTTGTATCTACCTTTCTAAAAAAATTGAAATTGTAATTGTTTCATATTCACTGATGACGTCTCTTGCACTTTTCCCCAGGCACTGAGTGATCGTTTTAGTGGTGAGATCCCAGATGATCAGATGGCCCACAGCTCCTTCTTTCCGGACGAGTATTTCACCTGTTCCTCTGTGTGTCTCAGCTGTGGGTAGGTGAATGCAGATCCATCAGAGACCTCTTTGATTAATGCCCAAATATACAGTTCATTGTGCTGTAGTGGTTATAGCACCAAGGACATCATCCGGTTTTTCTGCAGGATTCTCTGCCGCAGTCCTTTAAAGTGTACATTTAAAATTAGGCTGCTTTTTCTAAGCAAGCCATTCATGCTGAAAGTGATCGCATGGATGTCTGCAACAAAAATTCCCAAATATTAATTGAATTCTGACATTCTATATTTTATTTCTTACATGTATATCCTGCCTTTATTCTTTCATGAAACTCAAGGCAGTGCAGGAGTTTCCCAGGTCTCCTTATCCAGGCATTGACCAAACCCAGACTGGTTGGCTTCAGGGAGGTTGCTGCATCACTTGTCCTCAAACTGTACTGTGGAAACTTAATCCTGAGGCTGAAATTTCTGTGTGGTTTGTTCTCCTTGTGTTGTTGGAAGATTCAGGATGCATGCTGTTTCTGAAACGTTCTTAGGTAAAATTAAAGTAGTTTTAGGTGGGTAGCCATGTTGGCCAGCAGTAGAACAGCAGGATTTGAGTCCACTGGCACCTTAGAGACCAACAAGATTTTCAGGGCATAAGTTTTTGAGAGTCAAAGTTCCCTTCTTCAGATACTTTAGGTAACATTAAATACTCACTGCTTTTGTTGTCTGGTCTGTAATATGGTGGGCATTCAGTTGTTCTTATGACTCACAGGAATTTCACTATTAGCCTTTTGCTTTTCTAATTAGTGTTTGTAATAAGTACGTGCCATTAGGACTTCAAGGAGCATATTGTGAAAGCAGTGAGTGGCCTTCCAGAATATTCTCCTGTGGCTGTTTCTGCCAATTGTTATATTTTTGCCATTGCCCACTCTTGGTTAATTCCTTCTAGACCTCTTGGAAAGTTTCTGTTCTTTTCCCTCCCCCTTCATTTTCTCTTTTGTTATATTAGATTTCTGTATACCTTTAAGCTATAATTCTTTCCTGATAGTAATGATGGTCTGTTTGTAATTTTAAAATGTTTGAAGAATAAAGAGTTTATACAAAATTAAGACAGTAAGAAATAAGGTTGCACCAAATGTTTGATCGTGAACAGTTTCTGTCCATAAAGAGTACTTTGGGGGACAGAGGGGTAAGATTCCTGACACTGCCCTCCATAATCTTCCTCATTTCTTCTTAGCTGTTCAGTGCCTGCTAGCAGCTGCTTCAGTATCATATATTCTATGAATGAGGAACTACTATTTTCTGGGAAGTGATCTCACCTAATTGGTCATATAGTGAGCATGATGGTTCCAAAATGCTATGTAACCAATTGGCTTTGGCTACGGGACTATGTTGGAAACCCACACAGAATGAGGGCAGTGCCTTCTGCTCTCCCTCTGAATGGGTGAATATTTTTTTCTCATTTCATACTTGATGGAATCTTTCACAAAAACACACAGAGGGAGGCTTATTGACTCAATGACAGTCGGAAACTATCTAAGTGAATCTCTGTCCAGGTTACTGATGTTATATTGAGATTTGTCTTGCTGATAACCAGCCCTTTCTCCGAACTTTTCTTTGCTTGATATTGAAATTCCAGGTGTGGATGTAAGAACAGCATGAACCATGTAAAAGAAGGGGTCCCTCATATAGCCAAGGGTCGCTGTCGATATACCCATCAATATGATAACAGAGTGTATACCTGCAAGGTGAGTAGAGCAAAGAAAATGGGACTCCAGGAAATGGAGATGCAGAAGATTTTACATAAACTACAGCAGACCCACACAACCTGTAACCCACCAAACTGATCGTGGTCGCTTAGCTACGTATTACAGCCTGTCAAGTTCTTGACCCCCTCTCCTCATTTCTGTAGTCCTAGGTAGGCAAGAGCAAACCCCCAAGAGGTATTGAGCTTTTGATGGGTCACAAGTTAGGCAGTCCCTGTCTTGGATTCATAGAATCATAGGGTTGGAAGGAACCTCTAGGGTCATCTAGTCCACCCCCCTGCACAATGCAGAAAATTCACAAATATTCCACCCCTCCCCCACACACACCCAGTGACCCTTACTCCATGCTCAGAAGATGGCAAAACACCATCAGGATTCCTAGCCAAATTGGCCTGGGGAAAATTGCTATCGGATCCTAAGGTGGTGATCAGCCTTACCCTGGGCATGTAAGAAGGGGCCACAAGAACTAAGCGCTGATGTAACCTTTTCTGCCCTGCCTCTCATGATCTGTGTAAGTTTTTGTTTGTTTATTTAACCTCATTCATACCCCACTTTTCTCTCCAAATGGAACTCAAAGCAGCTAACATCATTCTTCTCTCCTCTCCTTCATTTTTTTCCTCACAACAAATCCTGTCAGGTAGGTTAGGCTGAGAGAGTGTGACTGGCCCAAGGTCACCCAGTGAGTTTCTATGGCAGAGTGAGGATTTGAACTTGGGTTGCCTAGATTCTAGTCTTACACTCTAGCCACTACTCCATACTGGCTCTCTGTTATAGTTTCATACAAATGTTCACATCATGGAGATTTCCAATTTGCCCCAGTTTGGAAAACAGTTTCTTCAAAAACAAACTCTACCTTTTCATGTGCATATAAGAGCTGTACTTTGGGATTTGATCTCTCCAATTCTAGGCTTGTTATGAACGTGGGAACGAGGTTAGAGTGGTGCCAAAAACATCTGCATCCACTGATTCCCCTTGGATGGGTCTTGCCAAGTATGCCTGGTCAGGGTGAGTATGGGAGAGCAGAAGAACTGTTGTCTTTCTTCTTTTATTCTCATCACGTATTGAGGTGTGCTTGAGTGATTCCTTCTTTTCTCCTGACTACAGTTATGTGATAGAGTGCCCCAACTGTGGAGTTGTGTACCGCAGCAGACAATACTGGTTTGGTAACCAAGATCCTGTGGACACCGTGGTGAGGACAGAAATTGTACATGTCTGGCCAGGAGTAAGTCTGTTTGTGTGGACCGGTTATCTTCCCTCTGTTACAGAAAGGATAATGTTCAAACTGACACATAATTATAGACTTTCTGTCCCTTCAGTGTTAGCCATTCCAGAAGTTGTCAGAGAGAGAATACAAGATAGACACTGCATGTCTGGATGTTTACATACTTAGCTCCACTTTGAAACACGGTTTAGAAAACCTAACAAGTCTCTGCTTCCAAGATAACTGAAGTCTTTGCTATATTATACTGTCTTCTTGTTTGCTTTTAAAAACACAAAGGATTGTGTCTAAGCGATGGATTCCAAAGCAGAAAGAGTAGGTTGGTCCTCACTTCCACAAATGAAAGGAGTTTGCAGAAGCAGATCTTCCTCAATAGCCCCCTGTATCCCCTGAAATTTTGTGTAATGTGCCACTTGGCATGGGGGCTGCTGTAAGGAGGAGGGATTGGATAAAATCAATCCCTCACTCTTCCACAATGGAGCAAACTTGACTCAAGCCTTGCTCAGCTCATGCAAGGGCAGTTATTTTACCTGTTTCTTCCCTCTTTACTGCACCCCCCTCCCTTCTGCATAGCTTGGCATATTGTTCAGGAAGGTCCCCCAATTGTCTGCAGAGGATTTCTGAGATGAGGAAGATCTCCTTCCACAACCTCCTTCAATTAGTGGGAATTAGAATTGAGTCCAATGAGCACAAAATATGCTTTTGTATCCTCAGAAGATTCATTGTTTTAAAGACCTCAAAAGAAAGTTGTGTTCAGAGACGTCACAATCAGCAGCAGGAGTCTTATTTACAAGGACTATATTTGTATCTGGTTGCACCAGTAAACCATCCCTATTCTCCATATTATCATATGGAAAATGGCATACATCTTCCCATGTTGGCTTTTTAATAGAGGGTGGCATATCAGAAGCAGACAAGTATGATGGGATCGGACTAAATATCCATTTTGTTGCAGACAGATGGATTTCTGAAAGACAACAACAATGCTGCCCAGCGCCTCATTGACGGGATGAACTTCATGGCGCAGTCAGTATCTGAGCTGAGCCTGGGACCCACAAAAGCTGTGACCTCTTGGCTGACAGACCAAATTGCTCCAGCCTACTGGAAACCCAATTCCCAGATTCTGGTATCTAAAAGCCACTATACTTGCATGCTCATGGGAAAACTGTTCCTATTTACATGATCGCATATTCCCTTTCCACCACTTCTCCTTGTCCCCAAATGACGAAAATAATGGTGTGATTTGATGAAGATTGTTTGTATGCTAAAAATCTGCTGTGCTCAGTAGGCTTGCAAATAACTGCTTGCCTGGGATGAGTAAATATGCTCCAAGAGACCAAACAAAACACATATGCAGCCGCCCGTGTGGGTACTCCCATTCCCATCTATTTCCCAAAGACTGAGAGAAACAGCTAGGCATGCCATGCTTAAAGCTACATTCTGTTGTTCTCTTTCCTTCTTCCTGGAAAGGCAGGAGGAGGAAAAACAATCTCTTTGCCTTCCTCTGGAACAGAGGCTTTGTCTTTATGTAGAATAGAGAGAGGAATAAGAGTCCTCCCAGTCTTGGTGCATTTGCCTAGCTAGCTGGTTAAGTGTTGGCTGCTGCTTTTGCTGTCCTTTCCCCCCTTGCTGTAAAGAGAGGAACCAAAAGACAGTATTATTCCTGCCAGTCCTGTTCTTCCACTGGGCTGGGCCAGCTCTTCAGTTACTTTTGCCTTTTCCCTTTTACCAAGAGAATGTACAAGCCCATGCTGTGTCTCTGCAGCAATGCTTTGGAGGTTACTTTATAGTCTGGTTTCTCTTTCCTAGGTGTAAAATCTTTACCACTGAAAGAAAGCAGCCACTATTTGTGGTGTTCTGGAGAAAAAGCTCAGCACCAGTGGCAACTGCCCATCCCTCATGGGTCTCCGTATCTTCCTGAGCTGAAAAGGGGATGGGGACAGTTCTGGCTCCTCTTGAATTCTGGCATGGGGAGCAGAATGTTGGGGTGTGTGGGGAAGAGAATATTGTGGAATCAGATGATGGATGACTAGTATTGCTCTGCTTAATTACATGGCTCATGTTATATGATAAGCCACTGCTATCTTTTCAGAAACCACTACAGTATACTTTTTGGTCTTTAGCTTGAAACACCCTATCTGGACCTCCTTTCCTTGGTCTATTTATGTTTTAAGTGATTTATCTACTTCTCACCAGTGTTTGGTCAACCTTGCTAGCTTCCATGAGCCAGCAGAGACAATGATCCGGCATTGTTGTATATAGACAAATCTGAATTCTTGGGCTCTGATTCTGCATGTTGACAGTGATGGGAAATCTGTTTCTTCCTGTACAGTTGTAACGAGGTAGAAATTGGATAGGTTGGAAACACTAAAATTACACAGTCATGAGGCTCATCCGTATCAGTTAGAAAAGCTGCAGTTCTGAATTTTATCCCTGTTACTGTGTTTTATCCATGTAAATGTGGAATGCCTTGGATTATAGCATCTAGCTGAAACAGCGCCTTTGTTGAATTGGTGGTGGAACTTGTGAGTAGAGGTGCTGATTTTGTGGCACTATTTACACTGTATGAGGACTGTACAAGATCCCACCAACGATGCACTGAGCCTTTGTCAATGCTTGGCCATCACCAGGTTTTCAGGTCCCACACAGACAGCAAAACCAGGAGGATTATTGAATCTCTTGCTGGTCACTGTATGGGGATGCATTCAGTGGCTGAATTGCAAAATGTGCAGGCCCTTGCCATATACAGTATGACTTGATTGCCAAGTTCAGAGCTAGCAGCTGCATTGTGAGCCCCTCCAGAACAGCTGCTAATGCTCGCCTTTTGGCAGCTACTTCCAAAGAGGTAACATCTGGGGCTGGAATAAATGTGAATCGCCCAGTTCCATGTGCTTACATTCCCCTGAATTCTCTCAGGAGACCATGTTATTGGTGTTTTCAGAATAGGACCATTTGTCTATAGGGAGGGATGTTTGTCCACATCACACCCCCATCTCCACTCTTTGTTTTCTCATATAAGCCACACCAGAAGATAGCCCAACAGGTTCTTTTTTTTTCTTTCAGAATTGCAGAAAGTGTGGCATATCATTTAAAGATAATGACACTAAGCACCATTGTAGGTCATGTGGTGAAGGTTTCTGCGATGGGTGTTCATCGAAGACTCGCCCTGTCCCTGAGCGGGGCTGGGGACCCACGCCTGTACGTGTATGTGACAGCTGCCATGACAGCAGGGGCATCCAGTTAGGTAATCCAGTCATGACCATATTGGGTGTGTGAATCAAGTTGACTTGTGCAGCTTTCAGTTAGGGTAACGCTGTGTCTTGCCATAGCTGCTTTTGTCATCATCCAGCTGAGAACAAACTGTAACCTGGTCCTTTAACCTGGTCCTATAACCTGGTGGAAAATCTTGTTGGTCTCTATGACGCCAATGGACCCAAATCTTCCTGTTTTACTGCAGACCAACATAGCTACCTACTTGAAACTGGTTCTTTAGTGCTCTTAGCCACAACCACAAATAAGGGGCACACACACAGCATAATAAAAAGAAGCATACCTAGGGCTGCAGGGAAAGTCTCCAAATTTCTGTATGTGTTAGAATATAAATAATCATTTTCAGAGGAAACTACTCAACATATTAATTGAATTCAATCAGATTACTGATTTCTTAATCTCCTCCAGTTATTTACGGTGTCTCACTCTGAGATGGAAACAAGCATTTCAAGAGCTCCTGCTGTTGATAGGTTCTCTTCTGTGCATTCAGCTCACTTCAGCCTCTGTTCAGTCTTACGTTTGTTCACAAATCAGACGTCTAAGCAAGGAAAATATCTAAGGATAATCTTTCTGCTGTTCATGCAGTTTAGTTTAGATCCAGGGTGTATATTTATTAAACTACTGGGAGGATACCACCCACAGTATATGCCTTGTCTACCTGGCTACTGTTGAGACTTATGAAAATTTCCCAAGGGCTGGCAGGGAAGGTAGAGTATGAGTGCCTTTTAATGGATTCTGCCAAATGAAGTGCATACATTTTGGAATCATCCTTGGCAGCATCCACATGGCAAGGAGTCTCTGATTTGCATTAGTTGCCTCTGCAGTGGAGTGCCACAAGAGTTTTCTGCACTTTTCTCCATTGGCTGCCATTTTCCCTGCATCCCCTCCCCCATTCTGCAATTGGTGGGCTTTTTTAGAGCTTAAAAAATACTTGGTATAGTGTCATAGCACTCACCCAATTTTTTAAGAAGCCCTTTGGTAATGTGGTGGGAGAAATGGCAGTCATGATGGGCTGCCAGATGGAAGATAGTGTCCATGTGGATGGGACCTCAGAAAAAGTGCACTTTACTATCCAGACAGCATGCTAATGCACTTGGCCTGGGTTCTTTTGAAAAGATCATAGTCAAGCAGGTTTGGGAGGATGATATTTTGTGGATGCTCCAAAAACCAGCAAAAGCAGAGAAAAATATTTGTATGAAAGCAGCCCTGGAGAGGTTTTTCAGCTGATGACATCCCTACTTTGACAGGGTATTTACTTTAAAGTTACATGTTTATGTATCATTGTCCCTTACAATATCAGACAGCTGGCTGGCACTTTTGGTTTTTGGCATCAAGTTCTTTCTAAACTGTGATGTAGGCTGGCTGAACTTGTGGGTTTTGCTCTGAGCTTCAGTTTCTGTTGCACAGATGTACCCGAGGCTCCAACAGATGAGGAAGGGGGGACAGTGATAGCCAGGAAAGTCGGTGAGGCTGTGCAGAACACTCTTGGGGCTGTTGTGACTGCCATCGACATCCCATTAGGTAAGTGTTACTTGATTTATTTACAATTGTCTTGTCTTTTTATTTCAAAGGGTAAATGCGGAATTGGGTTTTGAGAAAAGTAGGATTTGTTGAGGTAAAGGGTCTGCTGGAAGGGTTCTGTGAGCTGTGTGATTTTTCTTCATAGCTGTAGTTAATGGATCAGGTTGTCCTAGATGTGCACCATGTGTTCACCGTAGTTCTTAAATGTTTATCGCCTTTAGACACAGGTCCATGGGAGTGGCTTTCCCATGCACATGTGGCTGTAACGTGTCTTATGAATGCTTGACCATTTGGGTGGGGTCAACCACATTGGCCTTTTGTGCCAAATCACTGTTGGGAAGGAAGGTGCCAGTAGGGTGAGCCAGATTCATGTAACTGGTCTGGTCACAGCGTTGTAGAATATGTAGGTATTGCAGCCATTTGAAAGAAGCACCATTGGCAAGCATCTCCCACACAAGATAAGACAACAAAGTTGGGGATGTTTTTGTTCTTAGTCTGTGCGTAAGACCAAAGAAAAAGGGAAAGAGTGGGTCACCTAGGACCACAGCATAGTTTTTGAAAGTGATGATTTGTGGAAAACCTCAAGGTTTCTCAGTAGTTTTCCAGCCCAAGGACCAGAAGCACAGCTCCTTTATTGTATTGATTAGGATAGGGGTGATGTTTGTCTCTTGGGTGCTTTCATGTGGAAGTCTATGGGGTTTCCAGTGTGATCAAATAATACAAGACCTGGCTTGTTGAGAGAACAGGTGTTGGAATTCTGCATGCGCACTGCCTTCTCTCAAATGGGAAGGGTGAATGCTCATGCAAGTTGTATCTTCTTGTTCCTGGGCCTGGTGCTGTCTGTTCTTTAGATTGCCTCTTAAAGCAGGTACATATGATGCTGATGCCTAATGTCAATTTGTTCATTAATTTTTTATAAAAGCACAGACGGAGAATGATTTGAACCTTCTTATAGACATTCTTAACCCTTTTCTTCACAAGAACATTGGAAAAAGGCAGAGATGGGTTTTGTAGTCCTTGTTCCTTTTTGCTAATGATGGTTACAGCATGGTGGATTTTTATAACTCTTCACAGGTCTCGTGAAGGATGCTGCCAGACCTGCTTATTGGGTGCCTGACCATGAGATCTTACACTGCCACAACTGTCGGAAGGAATTCAACATCAAGCTCTCCAAACACCACTGTCGTGCCTGTGGCCAGGGTTTCTGTGATGAGTGTTCCCATGAGCGTAGAGCAGTCCCTTCCCGTGGCTGGGACCATCCTGTCAGAGTCTGCTTTAATTGCAATAAAAAGCCCGGTGACCTTTAACCCCAACTTCCTCTCTGGGTCCTCCATAACACCTCAGCTTCTCAGGGTTAGCAAAACAACAACAAAAGTACCCCTTTTTAACCTTTCATGTTCATGTGCTGTTGTCAATAAGATTGTAGAATAACTCATTTCAATAGGTCCTACAGGGCTTGTTTTCAAACAGATATCGAAAGTTGAAGGTGGGTAAGTGTGGAGAAGCTTGGAGTAAAATGAGGAATCCCAAATCCTAGTGTATTATAAACCAGTCAAAAGTATGTATCTCTATATCTATATAAATTTAGTATGCAGAGAATGCAGCTGGCTGATGAAACATTGATCATTTACAGTTTAAAAAGGCAAATGGAACTGTTTTATGAAGTGTAATGGGTCAGACACATAGCCTCTTGAGTGCCTTTGAATTTGTGTGAAGCATTGCTTACAGTTCATATTGGGAAAAATGAAGTAGTTCCTGCTTTTGAATAGGGAGGGAGTCCGAAGCATTGCCCTTGCAACTCCATAATCCATACTTATTTTATTCCAGCCTGCCCTTGGGTGGTTCCACCTAGTTGTTTAGTCTGGAATTGCTGTTATTTGTTCATTCAGGTTTAATGGACAGTCCAGACAAAATCATAGGCAACCTGTTGCATTCCTGTGTTTTCAGTATTTTTCTGGGTTTTTTTCCAAACCTGTATAGCGGCAATTTTAAAAACTTAAAATGTATGCAGTTGAAATGCAGGATGGTTCCATGTGAACATCAAAGTGCTCCTGAGGTTTCCCAGGGCTACTATCCCTTCTCTGTCCAGCTTAATTAATTACTTCCAATTTCTCTCTCTGCATTCATGAATCAAATATGAATTATCAGTTCCTCTTTGAGAGGGAGGATGAGACAAGTACAACTTTTCACTTTGTAGTCAAAGTCATTACTCATATTCTCTCTATTTTTATTATTTTAGTACTGCAATTTATGCTGAGGATAAAACGAATAATATATGCAATGATGGCAGGCTGCAAACTGAAAAATAGTATTTAAGCCTCTCTCTTTCCTAAGGAGACACTGAAAAAACTGGCAGGAGAAAAGAGGAAAATATTAATTAGTTTGAAAAGAAAGGAACAGAATGGAAATTGTAGAGAGAAGTGGAACCTTTGTTGAAGGGATGGTTGTTGTGGGTTTTCCGGGCTGTTTGTTGAAGGGAGCTTATTTCTAAAAATCTATATAGTAGGAATTTGCCCATAGAGTTGTGTGTGTGTGTTTTACTGAAGAATCCAGCACTATATTAAGTGCCATATGGAACCACCATTTCAAATCTGTGTGCAGCTGAATGCAGCAAATGCATTTAGTGCTACAAAAAGATCCTAGTGTGGAACAATAATTTCTCATTTGTAGGGCCTTACCTTTCCAGGCAGTCAGGGTAATAAAGAGGACAGCACTTTTTCTCTCGTTATTCAGAATAGGTCCTGTTTAAAGTCTGTGTGGCTACAGAACAGATGCTGTAGTTTTTCGAGTCTTGGAAGGGCATTGCATTAAACATAGTGGGAAATTAAGCAAAATCAACTGATGTGTCACAAAATCTAAAGATGGTATACTAGCTTAGTTCAGTTGTATTTTCGGGTGATAAGGCCTTATACTTCATGACCACATTCCTATATGTTTGATAGACTCTCATCTCTTCATTAACTCTTCAGTCTTAACAGCAAAGGTAGGTATCAGGTGAGCTTTCATACTTTGCAGTTTAGTAATTACTTAGCATTTTAGACACTAGTTGTCTTTAAACAATCCTAAATATATATATACTTAGAGGTATCCCCCTATAAACACTCAAACCAACCTGGAAAACAGCAGGGGTGATACTGGGACAGCATTCTTTTCTACAAGCCCTGCATCAGACCACTTTGAGGGAATGATCAAACTACTGAGTAAAACTGTAACACTGGACTTTTCTGTGGATCTTGGCTTTCATGATAATAAACACAATACTATCAGACTGAAGAATGAAGCCCCTCCTCCTTTTATCTCCTATGAGTCTGGCACATTCCCCTGGTGGAGATCTGTCTTCACTCATCATTACTGGAGTTTGGCATGATATCCTGGCACTCTTTCTCCCACATATAGAATATATACTTGTATCCTTTGATTACTGAAACCCAATTTTAGGACTATATTATTAAATTAAGTGATATAAGGACTATCCTTTCTAAACAAGTGTGCTGACTTCAGTGTAACTAATCTTTTTTTCTGCCTGTGGAAGGAAGCAACAGTTTTCAGCTTGCATGCCAAAACAGAACTGGATTATGTAGTAGTAAATTCCTGGTATCTACAGGGAGGAAAACCTATTTTGTAACTAGAAGCTGACAATTTTTTCAAGGAATAGAAATGGGATTAAAAGTCTTGTAGAGTTTTTCAACCTAGGTACTACACTCTGAAGTGTTTATTTTTGATTCTGTGGTGGAAATACAATTGGAATTTGTTTGTAGTCCATGCTGTGTGTTATCCATGCATGTAGCTATTTTACCATGTTGTTGCACATAAAGAAACCATCCCTGACATTCCTTGTATAAAATCTTAACTTGTAAGCTTCTGTGTCATTGATTTGTTTGATTTTTTTTTGTGCTGCCCTAAGAACCTACTACATCATTCTTCTTAAGGGAGATGTAAGTTGCTACACATAAAAAAATAGCAGCATGGTCCTGGAGGAAAATTTTAGCTTAAAGGCCAGGACCTCTAAGGTAGCATTTTCAGAATTGTTACCAGTTCCATGCAGGGCCAGCTAAACAGGTATAATTTAGGGGTCCTTGTGCCTGGATGAAAAAGTGGTATGGGGAAGAAAGGACTGGTCCTGGATTTATTAGGTACTGGGAAACTTTCTGGGACAAGCTGAATCTGCACAAAAGAGATGGTTTTCATTTGAATCAAAAAGGAACCAGGTGGCTGCCTGCACTATTAAAAAGATGGCAGAGCAACTTTTGATTCCTGGGGGAAAGACGACAGGTGATCTGAGCCAAGACGGGAGCTGTAGTGCTTGGTAGTATTAACTCTTGGGAAAATATTGGTGGGAATGGGCTAGTATTGTGCAGAAAGGAGGGCCATGAGGAAACCTAAGGGGCAAGGGGGGGCCATGAGAAAAATGAAGTACTGGTAAGGATATGCTCATTCTGGAAGCCTCCAGGCCATGATACAAGAGCTGGAGTGTTTGGTGCTAAATGAAAATTTTTACATAATAGGTGTTTTAGAAACTTGGTGAAATGAAGCAAACCAATGGAACGCTTATCCTTGGATATAACTCTATAGACAGGATAGTCACAGATGTGTTGGGGGCACTGTTGCTCTGCATATCAGATATGGCATAGAGTCAAATAAGTTTCTTCAACTATACCAGGAGCAGGAAACCATCTGGTGACATGGTCTCAGCTAAGAAATATGATTTGGTTAACAGGTTAGATTAAGCTAAGGATCAAATCATGTAAGTATGTGAGTCGGTAATTATGGATAGCTTGCAGCTTGGCTTACAGGAAAGGCCAGGAGCAAGACTTAAAAAGTCCTGGCATCCCAGATGACAAACCAAGATGCCAGTGCAGTCTTGAGAAATGGTAACCAGACTAGTGCCTACTTCCATGACTGCACATGCTGACCAGGCAATTTTAGTTTTGAGAGGAATGAAAAGATTACCTATGGAAAATAAGATGGCAGAGAAACAGAGTGTATTCTTTGTGTCCATTTTCACTGTGAAAATTGTGGAACATACACCCATGATGGAGCTGTTGTTTTGAGAAGGGTGTCTGAAGAACTGGGTCAAATTGAGGTAATGAGAGATGTTCTAGAACTGCTAGACAAACTGAAATCCATTAAATCTCGTTCCCGATGGCATACTCTTGAGGGTTCTCAAGGAACTCAAACATGAAACTGTTGAGCTACTAGCTAGTATTGTAACTTGTTAAAATTGTCCTCCATGCCAGAGGGCTGAAAGTGGCAATTCTTGCAATGGAGGATCCCATTATTCTTGCAGCAGGATCCCACAAGGATCAGTATACAGGCTGGTGTTATTCATGAGAGCCAGTGTGGTGTAGTGGTTAAGAGTTGGACGAGAATCTGGGAGACCCAGATTTGAATTCCTTCTCTGCCATGGAAGCTTGCTGGATGATCTTGGGCCAGAAACACACACTCAGCCTAACCTACTACACAGGGTTCTTGTGAGGATAAAATAGAGAACAAATATAAGCTGCTCTGGGTCCCTGTTGGGGAGAAAGGTGGGGTATAAATGATGATGTGCAATTGGGTATGAACAGTATAGTGGCCAAGTGTGCACAATACCAAATTATTCAGTGTTGGTAAGTGAAAGGTTTTGCACACTGAAAGAAAATTCTAACCTTAAATATATGAGGTTCGAACTGGCTGAGACCAAGATTGAAAGAGATCTTGGTTACAATGGACAGTTCAATGAAAATGTTGATTCAGTGCATGCTAGAGGTGGAAAAACTCCATGCCAGGGATTATCAGGAAAGGGACTGAAAATAAAACCGTGATGATTATAATGCCCTTGTACACAGCCACGGTACAATCTCATTTGGAATACTGTGCAGATCTGGTCACCTAATCTCAAAAAGGATATTGCAGTGCTGGAAAAAGTACAGGACAACCAAGATGATCAAGGGGTTTGAGCACCTTTCCTATGAGCAAAGGCTGAAGAGTCTTGAACTTCTTAGTTTCAAGAGGGGAGTCTAAGGGGGGACGTGATAGAGGTTCACAAAATTATGCATGGGATGGAGAAAGTGGATAGTTTTTTACCCTCTTGTAATATTAGAACTCTGGGGCACCAAATGAAGTTGATGGGCAAATAGGTACAGGACTGACAAAAGGAAATAGTTCTTCATTTAAGAAGTAATTTAATTATGGAATTCACTGCCAGGGGACGTAGTAATGGCCATGAGCACAGATAGCTTTACAAGGGATTAGAGGGATTCATGGAAGAGAGCTCCGTCAAGGGCTACTAGCAATGCTGCATAAAGAGAACCTCCACATTCAGAGACAAACCTCTGCATACCAGTGCTAGAAGGTAACATCATGGGAAGCCCCTGTGCCCTATTTACTCCTGGGCAACTGGTTGGTCACTGTGAAACAGGATGCTATACTACATGTGCCACTGGTCTGATCCAGCAGGGCTCTTATACATAGGAGAAGTTGTGTATTTCATGGAACACACACCTTGTTAGCCACCAAAGCCCAAGGTCATCTTGTTCTTTTAAAGTAACTTAATTAGCAATGCCTGAAAGAAGTGGTATCTTCAGACAATAAATGAAAACACCTATAGGTTGCTGAAATTAAGAGTTGTCCAGTTTCTAAGAAATGCATAGTATAATTAGATGATGTAGTTTAACAAAAACTGTAGCCTGCCAACTTACCAGGAGGCTGGTTTGCAGGGCCGTGGGGTGAAGGCAAACAGTGGAGGGCCTTGCTGCCACTGTGGCATGGCCTGGGTGGCTCCTGCCAGCCCCACATGACTGTGCGTGAGCCAATGACCACAGTAGGCCCAGACGGTCAATCAGAGCCAGCTGGCCATTGTCTTTTCTCAGGTCCACTCTGCATGGACTTAAGGCGCAGCTGCCCGGGTCCCATGTGTTCCAGCATGCAGCCAGCAATCCTACCCAGTCTGGCTTCATTTTTCTTGACTATGGGACTTCAGTTCACTTATTTGTGTGCAGCTTGTTGTTGGGCATTTCGGGTCTGTCTCCTACTTGTCACGACTTTGGGGGACGGTTGGGCATTGGGTACAGGTCCATTTGGGGTAAACATGGCCTGCATGCTCTGTTTCCTCATGGCTGTGGATCCGCTTATCGGATCTTGGGGGCAATGCAGGGCAGTGACAAGCCCAGCTTGGTGGCTGTTGGGGCATGCTCACTTCCCTGGTGACAGGGGAACCATGCAGAGGTGTATGCCCAGGTGCGTTCCCACTTACTGTTATTCCTCATTGCCCCCCTCAGCTGGCAGTGTGAGGGGGTGAGGAGGTTATCAGCTGGCAGGTGGGTCAGCTGATCAGGGATCTCTATCTCATGCGGTACCAAGGCTCTGATAAGCTTTAAGCAATACAAGTTATGACCTTTTTTCTCCAACCATGGTATATGTGCTTCTGTTCTCCGCCCCATCCTCTCCCCTTAAACACTGCTACCTGTTTCTGCACTGTTCCAGATAGTTGTGTTAGTAGAAACTGCTCCTAGAAGTGTCAATTTAATACTAATATTTGGTTGTTTGCCCTCAGTTCCAAAATACAGGGTTGGAATTTTAAAATGCAGAACTTTCACTAAATGTCTGAAATTATTGACTACTCAGAACTCCTCTTTTCTACAGAAACAATGATTTATTTAAGTGCAATGATTAATTCCTTATGTGAGAAACTACACTGCTTAACTAATCTATTGTAGAGTGGTGAAACACTAGTAGTGGGTTAAAAGTTAGTTAACTGGCTGTTCGTGAAAGTCTACAGCACATTCTATTGGTTAAAGAGGTGACACGTCTACTGTGGCTTGCCTTTATAAAGCACAATGAAAAAAGTTTTTTGCTGTTCCCAAACACAACAGGAAAATTTTGATCTAACTAAAATATTTCATTCCCTAGAAACTGAAACAATACTTTACACACGACCACTAAAAGTTCCCAAAGGACCCATGTAAAAAAATTTGCCCTGATGTCTATGAGTAATTTTCTCAGAACATAATGCCATGTTTTTGAGCCCAGGATTCAGATGAGATAATGTACTAATGCCATAATAAAGAATGACGATTATAATGAAGGATAGCAAAGTGAACTATTGAACAACACGGTTATCCTTTATTTTCAGCAGAGCAGCTGAAAAAAGAATAAGCTGAGATGCTCCTTCCAAACTGCCTTGGAAAATGTAAAATAATATGAAAACATGAGTTGTCTGAATTGATTGATTTTCCCACAATGAATCTGAACTTGTTTCAATAAAAAAACAACACAGCAACCATTTTCTACTGCAATAGTGAAAAGACTGGTATCTTGAGCAGTTGCTGTTTAAAAAGAAGAAACAGTACTTTCACTAATTAGATAACTTTTTAAGTGAAAAATAATTTGAAAACAAAAAACAAGAGTTATTTGTTGCTACTCAAAACAACTAAATTTACTCATTTTTTCCTTTGGAAAACAGACGTTCTATTTTCTAAAATAATAGCAAAACCCATGTTGATCAGCAGGATAACAAGATCACCAAAGGCCCTCCGCGTTCTGTGAGGGCCAACAAACATTTATAAAAATAAACAGTAAATAAAATATATATTGATACGTTTTATTTCCTTCAGCCTTCTTTAAGCTACCTCTTGGGCACAGGAAGGTCCACTTCAGAATCTCTGCAATGCAGCCTATGAACAGTAGTAAGCAATAGTCAAACTTTTTAGTCATCAGGCAAATTCAGGGCAATATTCCTGTTCACCACGTTATTTAAGACATTTTTACAGGTTGCTTTCATTGCTGGTGAAATCATTCCCTTAAATGTAACATTTAAGGGAATGATTTCACCAGCAATGAAAGCAACCTGTAAAAATGTCTTAAATTGGGAAACTATATAGGACTTACCTAGGCAGCAAAATTAAAGTAGAAATCATTCCCTTAAATGTAACATTTAAGGGAATGATTTCTACTTTAATTTTGCTGCCTAGGTAAGTCCTATATAGTTTCCCAATGTATAACTAAAAGAGCAAACATGCAGCATGGGCAGTATGCAAAGCCCAGAGGACACGGAAACAGTAGAAATATTCTGTGAGTTTCCAATCTCTGCACTGACAATATAGGTGAGGAGAATGAATTAATGGCTTGGAAAGAGGGCAACCAACTCAAAGATCCAAATGTTCAGTTCATCAGAACACTAAGTATAGTCCTTGCAAAACAGAGAAGAAAAAATCTTTGGTAAAATGCTGAAGATGAAAAGCACCACAGAAAGCTAAAGATGAAAAGTTCCAAGTCTGTGTCAGTACAACAAAAGCTTCAGGACAGGCAGGCATCATTTTTTAAACATTTCAGTCACTAAGGACAGTGGAATGATCCATGTCTTTGGTATACAGGCAATATGGATCATCTGTCTTATAGGAGAAGTAATACAGATCTTGTCTGACAGCCATGAGCAGTCCAGGAACCCCTCGAGTGCCTCCAAGTTGTGATGAGAACACCACACTTGGGATGGAGTCCTTGGACGATGGATATGGAGAAGGGATAGTCCTGAGCAAATGAGCATCTTGAAGACTCCAAATTCTGGTGTAGCAGTCCTGACCCACTGAAAAGAAAAATATCTTCAATGAACTTTATTTTCTATCTTTATATCATGTATTTTAAAGCTATTTTTACATCTAAAGTGGCTATAATCCACGGATGTTACAAAATCAAGGCATTGGAGCCCAAAGAGAATAAATTGAGATAGGCAAAATCACAGCTTTCTGGGAGCTAGTGTTTTACTGTAGAAGCAGAGATGTCATAATTCTGCTAATTTTTATTGTTTTTTAGATACTAGAATTATTGCAATTCACTTTTACAAAAGATCTGATAAAAATTATTTTAAAACTATCAGAAATGTCTTTCTAACTCAAACTTGCGGTTATGTCATCAGTTTATAAGCAGGAAGCCAATGATCCCCAACTCTGCATGTGCACGTCAAGACTTCCAATTTCCCATGGCAACAACTGTCATTTTTAGATGCCAGCACTACCAAATCAAATAGGGCATCAAAAAGCAATTTGACTGTTGCTACAAGGGGTTATGCTAAAACCTGCGGTGAGAAAATTAAAGAAGCAGCATGTGGTTTTGGGGAAGCCTATACAGCTCTGGAAAAAGTGGGTTTGGATTCAGACTCAATTTTCTATTAATGGAAGAGGAGATGTAATTCCTGCTGCAAATGGTAGGATTTGCCCCTCCTACCATTCCAGAGGATCTCCTGTCCCCTAGGAACAGCATTTCATGGAGATAAGCAAGTTGCAGTGGGACGGGGAGTGGCTGGGAAGCTCTCTTATGCTGATGGAAGTGTCTTCTGTTAGTGGAAAACTTCATCTGGATCCAACCCGATGACTATACTTGATTGTATTCTCCTTAGATACAAAACCAAAACACTCATCTCCAGACCCTTGGGCTTATCTGTAGATTAAGACAATTTTGTATACATACACATTATCATACCTGCCGTAAGAAGCCCTTCTTCCTCATTTACATGCAAAGGAAGAACAGCATGTTCATTGTGGTGGCCTCTATACTCTTTCACACATCTTAGTTTTCTCAGGTCCCACAATTTTATCTGCAAATGGACAAGCACTCAAATAGTCTATGTCAAAGGAAAAACCTTGGTATATACAGATAAAACAGTAATGCAGATGAATGTTTTATGATGAAAGAAGCCTTATCTTTACCTGTCCTGCCATATCTGCAGCCATGAGATACTGCTCAGTTTTCAGAAGGTTAACAGATGTGATTGCAGAATCATGGAAGAAACGGATAGCTTTCCAACCTTGCCCTTTATGGTTGCGCTGACGGATGTCAATGCTGAAAACTTCCCCTGAACGACAACCATTATACAGCACTGGAGTCTAGAAAAGAAAACACTGAATGGGTTTCACAATAATTTACCATCATCTTGTAAAGCATTTTTAAAAATATCCAAAGTCATTATACCCTAATTATTCTCTTGTAACTTAATAATGTTATAGACAATTTCCACTCCCATTTTATTCTTGCAACAACCTTGTGAAGTGGCTAAGTAAAGAAAGTGTAATGGCCCAAGACAACTGAGTTAATTTCATGACTTGGATTTGGATCCCTCATTCCAGTACTTTTATAGTGATGAAATGTATAAATCATGGTGTGTTCTGAGCTATGGATTTGGATATGGAAGGGGTATAGCAGTAAATACTGTTAAATACTTTATAATAATATTTTTGGTCTAATAGCAAGACACAGTGGAAGAGAAAGGAAATTTCTCTGAGAATGGTTGTTGTGGGCTTGAGCATAATATTCAAATGATGTATAGTGATCGTGCTCTAGATAATCTGTGTAAAGGGTATCTTAATTTCCCCCCTAGTGTAACGGGTATTTCTGTTTTTCCTGTATCTCCTTAGTTGTTTAGAAAATGTTTTTAAAAATTTAAAAAAGGAGCAGAGCCCACCTCTTCTTCATCCGCTTGCAATCAGGAACAAAGCAAGTGGCAATGCCTGCCCCCACTTTCACCCAGCCAAGATCAAGCATGGAGCTGGAAGAAATGCCTGCTCCTCCCTTCACCCAGCCAGGATCAGGAGTGGAGCAGGGGGCGGTGCTCCCCACTTCAACCCGCTGAAATCAGGCACAGAGCAGGCAGCAATGCTTGCCTCCCTTCACCCAGCCAGGATCAGGTGAGGAGCAGGAGGTAATGCCTGCCCACCCCTCACCCAGCCGGGATCAGGCGCGAAGCAGGTGGCAATGCCCGCCCCCCCTTCACCTGGCTGGGATCAGGAGCAGAGCAGGTGGCAATGACCATTCCCTTGCCTTAACCCAGTCGGGCTCAGGTGTGAAGCCAATAATGCCCACCCCCCTTCACTCAGCTGGGATCAGACGCAGAGCAGGCAGCAGTGCCCAACCCCCTTCACCTTGATAGAATCAGGCACCGAGCAGGTAGTAATGGTGGCCCCCTTCACCTGGATTCAGAGATATCCCTGCATGCAGGCACTGGATTAATCACATGTCTTACTTGGATAGCAAACTGCTGTGCAAGAACATCACTGCTAGTGCCAAAGGTCTGTCGATGACCTGTCATTGCATTGGTCACAAGCACTCGGCGGGATAAACCTGAGGTGAACAAAAAGTAAGTGCCAGTTTGGTAATAAAGCTCCATAATGGATGCAGAGGGGGAAGATATTACCTGTGCTGAAGCAGTTATCAGCCTGAGGATTCAGACACCAAGCACAGGACCAGGCAGTGGAGATCTTGAAACTGCACAGCATTCCAGGTTGGTCTCCTAAGGAACAGGAGAAATGTATGCAGTGGCTTGTTTCCAGAAATATGCAGTGCCTCTCTTTCATAATTCAAAAGTCACACTTTAAGATATTCAAACACAAAACATTTTATTTGTTTGTTTAAATTTATATTCCGCCCTCCAGCAGGCTCAGGGCAGATCACATTTGTATATATTTAAAATTAGACACTGGAACTATTTCTAACATGCTGAATGATTAAACTTTTGTTCCCTTACTAAATGAAGCCAAATGAACCTCTGTAAGAAAGTGAGTCTATAATTCACTTATGCTAAAGCAGTCTCATTAATTTTAGTAGTATTGGTTTGGAGAGTCAGAATAGTTGCATCCTTCAACTCAACATCTGGATGGGACTTCCATTACCAGATTTTAATTCATAATGGCAAACTGGTAACAGCTGGGTATGTTCCTGCAGTCTAGGAATCCAGTCCTGCCTGTGAACAGGATCCCTAAACAAATTCCCGTACAGCCTGGTGAGAATGATGTTTTGCTGGCAGTTTTCCCAGAACCGTCTCCAACTAAGAGAAAAGTCATGCCTCCTCCACTCTTTTCCAGCAACATTGAGATGCCTGGTTATTTTTATTTTTGACTTTCTCCTTTGGACAGGACAGCCATGAATGGAGCAATTTTTGATTTTCTAGGCTTTTCTGTTTTATGTGGTTTTGCTCTTAATTGTACTGGATCATCATTTCCCACCTCTACCAATTTTTCCTAAGTCCCCTTTTGTTACACACAACCAGTTTTTTCCAGAGGCAGTTACATTCACCCCTTTTGCGCTGTTCATGGAAAACAGGACTAGCGTTTGTTCCACATTTTCAGTTGCATACCCTTCCAATCTTTTTGAGAACATTGTCCTGTCCTTTTCAATCATGATCCTCCCATCAACTGCAGCAAACTTCCAATAAGATCTCACTGCAGAACACACATACCTGGAGCTGGCAATTTTTCTAACATTTAACCTTCCACTCTTTTGGCTTTTCATGGCATGGAAGTGTACAATCCCTCCTGGTGCTTTAGATAAGAGAGATGTAGGTTATCAACCTGGTTCCATGAAATTCTATTGGTCTCTTCATGGGGGTGGGGTGAATGGGGTCAAAGGTATTTGGATCATGGGAGGATGTTCTAGTTTTATCTTGTTGGTTTCAGTAATTTATTTTTAAATACAACATAAACAGAGGTTATTTGTTTTGAACACAGTTACAAGGTTCCTCCCCCCCCTTGGCAATTGTTATATCCAGATGGATTTCGAATTAACAAAACCTTAGAGAACTTACTTTTGTCTAATGGCACTTTGATTCCAGTTTTTCCCCCACAGATCAGAGAATACAATATGATTAGCAATATAATGCATGTAACTGTTAGTATGGATCAGCAACAGGTCCTTTGAAAACATTTGAGGCACACTGCAGGCAGGAAAATTAATATTTGTTGGGAAACTACTGTATAACAGCTAGGCACGGGCATAACTGGGGCACAAGTCCCTGTGTTGGCAGGCTAGGGGGATAGGGCGTGAGTTAGCCAGCCCCCTAAGCTGTTTCAGCATGGCAATGGCCCTAGCAGCAGCAGAAAGTTACACCATGAAAAATGACGGTGTAGCCCATAGGTGCCCATTGAGCAGGAGAAGTCGATCGCCCCCTGCACCTGGCCCTGCCCAAGCTGCCAGGCAAAGCATAAGATGGCAGCTATCAATCTGCTCGTGCCGCTCCAGTGTTCAAGTCCCCTCCTATACGCCCAATCTGCTCCCCAGGCACCCTACATAACCTTTGGCCATGGCGCCCATGACCCCAGCCAAGCAAGGAGGTGGCTGAGAACCCCTGCTGTGGGAACTCAGAGTAAGAGGTGGAAGAGGGTGTTCATGGTGTGTGTGTGTGTGGGGGGGGGCACAACTGAGAACAGTTCTCATAGAGAGATCCTTTGCAGCGGCGGAGGATCGGGAGAGGGGACCGGACCACCCACCTTGCACCCATATACGGGGGAAGGCCAGCCTTGTCTAATGAGTCACGCGATGCTGGCACAAAAGGCATCGAAGGGCTGCAGGTGCCGTGGCTCGGGCACGGCCCCCCACACTGCAAGAATCCAGCTACCTGGACTGTGTGAGGCAGCTAGGTGCCATCGGCAGAGCTGGGGAAGGCTGCAGGCTCATGAACTGCCCACAATTGCAGGGCCCATCACCCTAGAACTAGGGCTCACCCTCATGGAAGGCTTTCCCTTGCCTATATGCCTCCATGCAGGTGCCATGACACAGGAGAACATGGTCCTCGGCTGCCTGCTCTCTGGCAAGGGGCGGGGGAAGGAGGTGTTGACATGTTGTGGGAATTGTGGCCGGCGCATTGGCTGCACTTTTGCTTGACATCACGGGGGCGGCACAGCACTGGGGGATGCTGATGGGGTTGTCAGGGGAACAATAGGTTATATGTTCCCAACTGCGGCTGGGCCATGTCTTCCTGGGCTTGGAAGCTAAAATCCCTTTGCTAGAAAAGTAGCCCCCACTTTGTAACTTGACAACATCCACAAATGAAAGTGGTATCAAACCTTAGTTTGTGTTCTCTTCAAATCTTTAGTAATGTCAGACAGCATTAATTTTTCTTCCCTTGATACTTAAGAGAAAGTCACTGGAGGAACGAAAAAATAGATGGCCACATACAGGCTGTCTGTATGCACAACCCTTCACCCAACCAGTATGCACTACCTGTGTTAGAGTTGCTGAACAAGGAGGCAGGAAGTAGGCTAGCACAGCCCAGAGTTTCTGCAACACCCATGAGGCACAGCTTGATAAAGGCAGTTAAGGATGTTAAAAAGAGAAAAAAAGAGCCAGTTTGGTATAGTGGTTAAGAGCACGGGACTCTAATCTGGAGAGCCGGGTTTGATTCCCCACTCCTCCACTTGAAGCCAGCTGGGTGACCTTGGGCGAGTCACAGCTCTGGAGCTCTCTCAGCCCCACCCACCTCACAGGGTGATTGTTGTGGGGTTATAATAGCATACTTTGTAAACCGCTCTGAGTGGGCATTAAGTTGTCCTGAAGGGCAGTATATAAATCGAATGTTATTATTATTAAAAGACAACTGAGCTTGACAACTCAGATCAGCTGATAAATCACTCTTGGAAATTCAAGCAGTTTGCCAAGTATGTCTAGCCTCAGTGAAGGCTCATTCCATCACTGTTATGGCACTAGCACTCTGGAATAGCCTTCTGGAAGAACTCTGGCTTGGTTCTCCCTCTTGTCATCTTGTTCTTTTTCAGAAGGCGTTGAATGAAAATTGCTGATCAGGTAAGAGGTTGTTTTCATTAAACTGTCTTGACAGCCTGTTTTGGTGCAGATTTTCTCTCCGTTATTTGTAAGCTTAATTCTAGTCTACTGTAAGATATTTCAGCCTATTTTGAAGGAGAGGAATACAAATTCTTGAATACATAAATAAATAGCTTAACAGCAGCCTGAAAGGCCAGTGAAGACGGAGGTCCTGCAGCTGGGACGGGGGCTGCCAGATGTTGGGATCCAGCTCCCTGCCCTGGATGGGACACCACTGGCAACTTTGCCAGTGGTAAAGAGTCTGGGTGTGTTCCTGGATGCCTCCCTATCGATGGAGGCCCAGGTCACGGCGGTTGCCAAGTCTGCATTTTTCCATCTTCGTCAGATCAGGCAACTTGCCCCCTACCTGACGCCCCAGGACCTGGCTACAGTGATCCATGCAATGGTCACCTCCAGGCTAGATTACTGTAACTCACTCTACGCTGGGCTACCCCTGGGCCTGATCCGGAAACTACAACTGGTCCAGAATGCGGCGGCACGGGTCCTGACTGGTATACCTTTCCAGTCACACATCACACCTGTCCTGCGCCAGCTGCACTGGCTTCCAGTTGAATTCCGAATCAGGTTCAAAGTGTTGGTTCTTACCTTTAAAGCCCTGAGTGGGTTGGGACCGGCATATCTTCGGGACCGCCTCTCCCTGTACGTTCCCCGGAGATCGCTCCGATCAGCGAATAAATATTTACTTGTGGTCCTCGGCCCTAAGGAAGCCCGCCTCGCTTCAACCAGGGCCAGGGCTTTTTCAGTCCTGGCCCCAGCCTGGTGGAACGCTCTGTCAATGGAAACCCGGGCCCAGCGGGACATATTATCGTTCCGCCGGGCCTGTAAGACAGAGCTGTTCCGCCAGGCGTTTGGTGATTGAAGGGGGCGGTGCCATGTCGGCCTCCCACCTTTGGGGTGGGGAAGGTTCTCCCCACCACTGCACCTTGTTAATTTGTTTTATTATTTGTATATTGATTTTAGTTTTTGTTTTTATCAATTTTAACTGTTCACCGCCCAGAGCCCCTGGGATGGGCGGTATATAAATTGAATAAATAAATAAATAAATAAATATCTTAACCACAGGAACAGCAGTGTTTCACTAGAGGCTAGCTATAATCATAAAATATATGCAATAAAGCAAGCCTTCCATGATTCCTCTGTGATAACTTGTATTTTTTTCACAGAAATCTCTGATTCCTAACATTTTTATATGGATGTGAAAGACAATTGAGTGGGGCGGGGGGGACTAAGACACAAGAAACTTTTTTGCTTTTTCTACCACACAATGTCAAAGAAGAAAGTAACATAGACAAAAAATATTCCTGAACCTCCCAGAAACGGACAAAACTTCCCATTTTTTTACATGCTTTCACTACAGTAGTCAATTCTATGGCCTGAAACCTCGAGGCAAAAGAATTATCTGGGCCTGAGAAACCACTATTTCTTGTAGCTTGAGAGCCCCTCTTCAGGAGGTAGCCTTCCTCAGTCTCTCCTCACTTTCAAATCATCTCATAATTTTTTACAAACTTGACTTTCATTCACTTTGCATCATATTATCTATACCATAATGTCAGGATGAGTATCTCCTCCCCTCATTTGAAGGTCTGAGCACAGCTGATAAAATGGTTTTTTTCCCCATTTTAATAAAAAGGATATAAAACATGGGAGTCCGGATGACTTAGTGAAGCCCAACATACAGAATTTACCTTTAAAAAAAAACAAAAAAGATAAATAAATCTATTAGAGTAAGACCACACCAAGATGAACTTGTGAGGAAAGGTCAGAAAACCAATACGTAACTAACTCTAAAGATTATAATCTGACTCTAAAAGATAAATATATCACATTCTCAGACTTGTGTGGGATTTTTCCTGGTCTTGTATTATCATTTCTAACAATATGCATCTGCTTACAGAAAATGGAAGTAAATCTTTTCCAGAGCCCCATTTTTTCAAGGTACGATATTAACATTGTTTTTCTCAGAAGATGCACAAGCTTATTTTCCATTCCATTTATTTATTTTTCCATTTATCTTTCTTTGTAAGCCACACTGAGCATTTGTCAAAGTAGAAAGGTGGTACATAAACATCTTACAAATAAATATACTCCTAGAAGCAAAGGTAAATGATGTACAGTACTGTACTGCCTATGAACAAGAGGAGGCCTTGCTATCAGATGGCCTATTTGTAAAGATGATCAAAAGTGAGAAGAATCTTTGTATGAGAAGAATCACTGAGTCAGAAAACCACACAGTGCTTTACTGTAGAAATGAACTCAAAAGAAATGGTGTTGCTCTAATAATGAGGCAAGACATAGCACAAGCAGTCAAGAGCTACAACACGAAGTCTGGCTGAGTAATATCAATCAGACTTCAGGGAAAGCCTGTTAACGTAACCATCATTCAAGTTTATGCTCCAACTGCAGTTGCTGAGGAGGAAGAAATTGAAAATTTTTATACAAGTGTCCAAGAAGAAATTGATCATACACCTAAACAGGATATGCTCATAATCATAGATGGATGGAATGCAAAAGCAAGAGAAAGAATGAAACATAGTTGGAAAGTTTGGACTAGGATCATGAAATAAAGCAGGAGAGCAGCTCATAGAATTTTGTGAAGCCAACAAACCTGTTCATTGCCAATATATGCTTCAGGCATGCAAAAAGACAATTGTATACATGGAAATCTGTTGCCCGGATTGCTTTTTTCCACCTGCGGCAAGCCAGGCAACTTGCCCCCTCTCTCTCAGCCCGGGACCTAATGAGTGATCCATGCAATGGTCATCTCCAGGCTGGACTACTGTAACTCACTCTACGCAGGGCTTCTCTTGGGTCTGATCCGGAAACTACAACGGGTCCAGAATGCTGCTGCTCATGTCCTGATGGGTGTTCCATACAGGACACATATTACACCAATCCTACAGCTGCTTCACTGGCTCCCTGTCTCTCCCTGTATGTGCCCCGGAGAGCACTTCGTTCAGCGGGTAAGAACTTACTGGTGATCCCTAGCCCTAGGGAGGCTCATTTGGCCTCAACCAGGGCCAGGGCCTTTTCGGTCCTGGCCCCAACCTGGTGGAATTCTCTGTCTGAGGACACTCAGGCCCGCCAGGATCTTGTATCATTTCGGCAGACCTGCGAGATGGAGATGTTCCACCAGGCTTACGGTTGAGGCCAGCGTCAGGACCATCATCGAGCCTCCCACCGGTCTCCGGTATTCAAGTACAGCTCGTGTGTCTGTCTACCTCCTCTTTGTATGCTGGGGGCAGGAATGTGTAGCCAACTGTATCAGGTTTTTGTATATATATAATTTTAATTGCTGAATTTTATTGTAGAATCTGCTGTGTAATTGTATTTTATGACTGTTGTACCCCGTCCTGAGCCCACTTGTGGGGAGGGCGGGTTAAACACCAAATAACTAAACTAAATCACTGGGTGACCAATACAAGAACCAAATAGATTACATAATTGGAAGCAGAAGATGGAGAAGCTCTATTCTCTCAGCTAAAACAAGACCAGGAGCTGATTGCGATACAGATCAATAGTTGCTAATATCAAAAATTAGAAAGCTGAAGAGAAACACTAAAAGAATCATAGTGCCAAAATACAATCTAAATAATATTCCTGAAGAATTTAAAGACCACATAAAGAAAAGATTTGCAATACTAAGGTTAATTGATTGTGAGCAAGAAAAACTAAGGGTGGAAGCCAGATATATTATCAAAGACTATTCCTGTAGCCAAAAAAAAGGAGAAGCCTAAATGGATGACTGAGGAAACTCTTAAAATTGCTAAAGACAGATGAGAAGCAAAAGTAAAAGGTGACAGAAATAGAGTCAAAATTCTAAATGCAGCTTTTCAGCGACTTGCACGCATAGACTAAGAAATCTCTTATAATAACCAGTGCAAAGAAATAGAAGACAACAACAAAAAAGAAAAAACAAGAGATCAGTTCCAAAAGATCTAAGAAATCAAAGGGAAATTCAAGCCACAGCTTGGGATGCTGAAAGATCAACAGGGAAATACAGTATCTGATCAAGACAAAATGAAGGAAAGATGGAAACAATACACCAAAGAACTATACAAAAGAGATGGAAGGATGACAGATACTTTTGACGAAGAATCTTCTGATGAAGAACCAGAAATCCTAGAAAGTGAAGTAAAAGCTGCACGCAAAGCAATTGGGAGAAACAAAGCACCTGAAGTAGATGGAATACCAATAGAGCTATTTCAGAAATGGAATCCATCAGTATCTTAACAAGAATCTGTCAATCAGAACCACTGAGTAGTTCTACTATAGCACTTAACTCGAAACAGAGTATTATTTATTTAAAACATTTTGATGTCACCTTTTCACCCAAATCAGGTCTATTTGGCGGTGAACAACAGACATTAAAATATGTCAACATTAAAACATGTGGATGTGTAGGTTCAAATAGGAGAAGGCTGTCCTTATGATATGCTGGCCCCAAACTGTATGGGGCTTTGAAGGTCAATATCAGCACCCTCAACTGAGCCTGGAAGTAAACTGGGAGCCAGTGTAGATGAAACAAAACTAGAATGATGATGATCCCTATGACCCACTCCAGTCAACACTCTGGCCACAGCATTCTGTACCAACTTACTTCATTTATACTCTACTTTTCTTCTAAATGGGGCCCCAAAGTGCTTACAACGTTCCCCCCCCCCTTCTCCATTTTATTCTCATAACAACTAGGCAAGGTCTGTTAAGCTGAGAGTGTGACTGGTCTAAGTCACCCAGCAAACTTCTATGGCAGAACGGATATTCAAACATTTATGTATGTATGTATGTCATTTATAGTCCACCTTTTCTCACTGAGACTCAAGGCAGTTTATAGTGTGAGATCAGTTCTATCAATATCAAGACATTTCAATAAAAATGCCATAGGTTATATAAATGCAAATTTACAAGACATAATATTAGCAAAAATCCAATACAGAATTGAAGAAAGGCTGAAACAGAGCGCAAGCAATTCTAAGACTGACATTAAACAACACAGAAGTACCCAATAAGATCATATTTAAAGCAATGGATAGTACATAGTAGAACATACTTGAAGCAACAGATAAGACATAAGGCAACAGAGAATACATAGTGATTAAGTCTATTGTCCCTATCTCTTTAGTGAAACTTCTCTTTGAGACCACCTCCCTACAATACAGCCTTCCTATCTGAGTAAAAAGCCCTCTTGAATAATTCAGTTTTGCATTGTTTGTGGAAAGCCAGGACAGTGGGGGCTCTTCTGACCTCCTCAGGCAGGCCATTCCATAGAGTGGGGGCAACCACAGAAAATGCACATGTACAGACAGATGTTGATTTTGCCCGTGGGCAGGGTGGCACCAGCAGGAGACCCTGGTCAGATGAGCAAAGCTGCCATGGAGGAACATAGGGAGAGAGGCGGTCCTGTAGGTATTCTGGACCAAGGTCATGAAAAGCTTTGTATGTGAGAACCAATAGCTTGAATTGAGCCTAGTAACTGCCCAGATCCTAATCTAACCACTACACCACACTAGCTATTTAGTAACGCAAATAATTTAACAATTCTGCTCGCAAATGCAAGGCAATAATTGCTTATTCCACTAGCCTGAACAAAAGCAAACTGATGACCTAGATGACATCCCAGTTAGAATACTGCAATGTATTATTGTTTTAATATACAAGTAAAGATAATTTTACTGTTGTGGTTTTGTTGTATTATATTAATTTTAGTAATAATCATAATTATGAATTATCCTTTTTATTTTATATTTTCATTGTTTTATTCCTCCTGTTAGCTGCCTTGACAGATTGTGTAGAGAAAGGGCAGAAGTCTTCTAAAGAAATAGATGTCAAAAGCTCTTGTATAAGATTCAGCCCAAAATCACTCAAATCAGGTACAGAGGGACCTATTATTTAAGTGCTGAACATACCTGCTTAATGATAGCAGACCTTTCTTATAATGAACATGAACTGAAGCATGTTGCTGTAGATTCTGCTGTTAATTAATTTCCTTCCATTCTCTCCTTATCTCAGACCAGCTCCTACTTTGTAAAAACCAATTAAGAAACTAAAATTTCTAGGCACTGTACAAAGTACATGAAAAAGATAAAGAACCCTGGCTGTAGGATTACACTGTAAAAAGTGTTTGACAGAATGAATCATTTCCGATTTTCAATGACAGAACAGCCAGTACCTTGCGATTTGTGAAGTACAAATTGTCATGCATCTCCACGGTAAGAGAATCTTTCCCCAAGCCACTGAGGTTGACAATTCCATATTTACATCCCCCGTGGTCTACATCATTCACAGTGAATATCCTCTCAGAAGCTGCATCTGCCTGCAAAAGCAAAAGCTGTAATGTGGACAGGGCCACTCCAGAAGCATTACTGAGCAATATTTCACACTCCTCTATAAAGGAACATGAGTCTCTCCAATGGTCAAGGAAAAATTCACACCAGCCACATGTGCCCCCCTGCCCCATATCTCAGGCCTTACTATAGTTGACATTCTTCCAGGTGCACACCAAGGAAAGCCTAAGAAAATTTCTCAAGAAACAATGGGTTTGATTCAGAGATGCATCAGTAGAAGGTGCTGATGGTCATGGATCCTCCTCCTCTCCTGGGAACCACATGGACTATCGGTCATTTGTGCAGTGGGGAGGCAACAAAATTCATTCTCTTCCTCTCTGGTCAGCATACCTCCGCTGAGAGGAGGAGGAGAGCACAATTTTGCCCCCTCCCCAGTGCAGACTCTCAACTCACATGGCTATTAGTACCCATAGACACCATGACCTTGGGAAATAAACTTTCTAGGGGTCAGAAAAAACCCTTTCGCATAAGATCATGTATCCCTAATTCAAAGATAATACTAAATTATTTTTCATCATAAAATAAATACTCCAGCATACCGCTATCAGTTTAAAATTGTTGCTCCCAGAAACTGAAGAATCTGGGCTTTCAATTTCTATTTTTCTTCTCTGCATGCAATTCACTTTTAATTCATGGATCAGCCTAACAGTAGGGAAAGAAAATGAAAAGGAATTTGTCAAATAAAAGATCATTAAAACATTCAGCAGCTATGGATTTTGTTTATAAAACACACTGAAAAATTTAATAACAAAATATTTCAACAACTACCTCTTCCCTCAAGTCAGACAAATGAAGTTTCAGGTTAGGGTAGTCTGAAACTTGCAAGGCTGTAGGCAGAAACACCCTTTTATGCACAGCATAAAATCAGATCTGCAACTATATAACTTCGTAAGAGGTGTCCTGGTGATACTTTTCAGCTTGATATGTTCTCTTCCCTGACTGAAGGCTGTGACAACAGGTCGAGAGCAAAGATGCAGTGGAAGATTTTTAAGCTTAAGAAGAAATTTTAAACAATCTTACCTGCAATAACTAAGAGAACTAAACAAACCCAACTGTCTCTTGCGTAAGATGACTGATGAGTTCAAGCCAGATCTGGATGTTTTCTATTGAAAAGATTAAAAGAATACTGTTGTGTTCTGAGCTAAAACCAGAAGACATCCAGAAATTCTTCATGGACAAGTACTAGCAAACGTATGGGTTCCCACATCCCTAATGTACCTGCACTAAAATCACCAAATAATTTATGATTTCTATTTTTACTTGCACAACACGACCAGTATATCTATCAACCTAGACTAACATTAAAAAATAAAGGTCACAAACTGATACAGAATTAGGCCTACTTATAGCCTTTACAATCAATTGGTTTAAGCCTACCTAACTCTATGTTGGATTGTGGCTATTTTATAGAGATCTCTGTCTTTTGGTGCTACACCTCTGAAGATGCCAGCCAGCTGCTGGCGAAACGTCAGGAACTACAATGCCAAGACCACGGCAATACAGCCCGGAAAACCCACAACCACCATAAAACAACAATAATTATATGTTAAACTAAAAACACAACCCTGCAGAAATACAGCCAATAGTAAAAAACAGCAACTAAGTGAAAAAGTTTCCATTTTACTCATGGCTGCTTAAAAGCCTGCTGAAATAGTTCCACCTTGCAGGACCTGCGGAACCTATATAGGTTCTTTAGGGCATGCATATTGTTGGACAAAGCATTCTACCAGGATGGGGCCACCACAGAAAAGCCCTCAATTTGGTGGAGGAGAGACAAGCCAGTAATAGGCTGGGCACCACCAGTAAGTGGTGAGATGAATATGATCCAGAAACCAACGGAAAGCCAGTGCAGCTGCTGTAAAATAGGTGGCATATGGGCAGACCAAAATGAATTGGTCAAAAGTCTAGCAGCTGCATTCTGGATGACCTGTTGTTTCTGGAGTGTCTTTAAGGGTAGCTCTGTGTAGAGTGAATTACAGAAGTCTATCCTGGAGGTGACTGTGGCATGAATCACTGGGGCCAGGTCCGACTAAGACAAGTAGGAGACCAGTTGGTGAGCACAGAGGAGATAGCAGGATGCCGACCTCGCCAGTGTGGACACTTGCTTATTCAAGGACAGCAAAGTATCCAACCGACTCCCCCAGGCTCTTCATAGAAGTTTATTCCATGATGTAATTTAAGGGGACACTAAATGAAACATCTTACCTTCATGTGTTTCTCTTCCTCTTCTAAGAGTTTCAGTCTTTGACACTCTAGCTCCCTGTGTTGAATGCTTTCTTTGGTGAGAGGGTTGCAGTTGTTATGGCCAGGAAGCAAGCGGAAGTAACGGTTTTTTTCAGGATCATAGTAAAATCCTGGTAATTCTTTAAAAACAACAAATACAACAGATTCTGTTAGCAAGAATGTCTTTTATCTTCTCATAACCTGCATTGGAAAGCACTGAATATTTGTGGCATTTCACAGTCAAACAGATAGAGCATTGTCTGATGGCTCAGCATAATTGGTCAGGTGGATTAAAAAAAGGAATTGAGTAATTCTTCCATGTCCTATAAATATTTAGACTGTCAGTAGGACATTAGCTCTATGCAGATGTTTAGAAAGTACATATACCTACCCAGCACATGTAGAAAAGAGCAGCAACCTGCTCACTGGTCCTGGCCCCAACATCTATGATAAATATGTGCACTGAACCCTACATCATAAAAATAGAAGTGCCACACAATTGGGAACACTAGTGTTTTCATAATGCCAAATCATAAAGAAGATCATAAGCATTGTAGGGCCTGCTGCACCAGGATTGCCATTTTCCTGCCAGGGATCGGTCTTGTTTCCCACTGCTCTTGTGGCCAGCAGGAGAAAAATAATGGGGAAAAATTGCTATCAGGCAACAGTGTGACAGATGTCCACTTTGGCAATCACTGGAAATCTCTATGGTTTTATCTAGAGAGGTGATTTCTAGAGGTGTGACGTCGCTTCTGGGTTCCCCCAGAAATGATGACACAGCTTTACCCAATGCCCCCCACCCCCCCACCAAGGACTTCCACTAGTTGCCAGCCACTGGCTGGCAAACTTATGCTGCAGACATTTAGTTGAATGTGCAAGTGACAGTGGCAGCACCAGCAGCCACGACTGGGCCAACACTTGTGATTGCACAATCTTGTATATGCCTGCAGAGGACACACTTTTTGACATCTACAAAGACTGTTGAAATCCAACAGAGCTGCTGTCAATAGTGTGGTGGATCCAATCATCCTCTAAGGAACCTTCCTCCAGCCTAGGGTTGTCAGGCCAAGCTTGGCAACTGGCAGAAGAGCTGGAAGACATGGGCGGGGGGGGAGTGATGTCAGTAAAATGATAGTGTTTCCAGTGATTCCTAGAGCTCTGCATTGTCACTTCCAGGTTGCACCCAGAAGTGATGTAGCAATGTTGCGTTCCCCCTTTCCCATCGCTGCTCTGAGTGACAGCAGGCAACAAGGCTTACCAGCAGCAGGCCTGGTAAACTTATTCCAATCAAAGCACAATTTCTCCAACTTGTGGCCCTTCTTCCATTGGAAAAGTCACTTAAGTTGAAGGAAGGCTTGAAACTCTGCTCAGTGGGGTGGTAGAACCAGGGCTGGATTGAGGGGGGGGGCACTGGGAGCAGCTGCCAGCTGTGCACGGGCGGCAGTGCAGGCAGCCTCCCAGCCCCCTGCACTGCCTTTTGCCTGCCCTGCAGGACAGGGGGCGGCTGGCTTGCCGCATGCCCCTGTCCTATGGGGCAGGCAAAAGGCAGCACGGGGGCTGCAAGGCTGCCCATTCCATTCGCCTCTCTGCAGGACAGGGGGCGGCTGGCCTCCCCCTGTCCTGCAGGGCAGGCAAAAGGCAGTGCAGGGGGCTGCAAGGCTGCCCGCGCCATTCACCTGCCCCACAGGACAGGGGGTGGCTGGCTGCCCCGTCCTGTGGGGAGGTGAATGGCGCGGGCGGCTTCCCAGCCCCACACGCTGCCTCCGCCAGTGCACCACGTGGGGGCATGCTCAAACGTGCATGATGATGTCACAGAAGTGATGTCATCACATGGCGCCAGGAGTGTGTGCGCGCTGAAGCGTTGGACTAGGGTTGCCCTGGGCACCGGCAACCCTAGATCCGGCCCTGGGTAGGACAGGGTCTCTAAAATACCAAGGGTAAAAATAAAGTATATAGCCCAATAGCACTTTAAATATCCAGACCAAAATGGGGCTGTGAAAGGAAGAAAGAGGGAATTTAAATTTTCTAGCCCTGCTTAAGTACATCTTTTTCTTTAAAGTGCAATGCCAGTGCCCTAGTTTCAGTTAACTATACAGGTCAAAGTTTAAGCATCTTCTCCATGCAGCCCCAATTCAAACTGGGGTCACGCTTGACTGTAATTTGCCTGTGATCATCATACCCATTTTGATCCTTTGACAGACTGGGGTGTGTGTGCATTTGTGTAATTTATGTCAGTTGTTATTTCAATATTTTTTCATCTATTAACAATCTGGAAAGTATTAGATATAGCAATGCAATTTATCTTCTAATTGTCAATTTACCTTGTCAAACTAAAACCAGTAACACATTTAAATAGGTCTCATTCACAGATGGTCAGATGTTCTTAGAAATGTTAAATAGAAAGTCATAAAAGTAGTGGGGAGTTTCTTGGCACATAAACCATATCATTCCTTACCAGGCACTGAACTGTTCTGGCACATGCCAGAAGATGTAGATGGATACTCAGTTTCGCTTGTACCTGGATTCTGTAAGTTTTGTAATTCTTCTTGTTCATATCTATTTAAAAACAGAATAAATGAGGAAGACATATTGAACATATGTTCATATTATAAGATAAACAACAGAATACATAATATAGAAGTATTATTTACTCTTTTACTAAAAGAAAAGAAAAATAACCGCAAGATGTATTGAATATACTTAAAACCCACTGACTGCTACATATATCTACAGGCTTCTAGCTATTCTCCTGAGCACACTGCATAATCCATTGTTTACAGCCAAGCATTATTACACCTGTACTTCCTCTAGTTCTTTGGAGAGGGACTCAGACTAGCATCTGGCCTGGATACAATTCTAATTGGTTGGGGTAAAGCATACATATGCCAGGAATCTGCTTCTTATCCTCTGCAAATTTAAAATTCTTATCGATCATTAGTAATTACTAAAAGTAAAAATGAAATACTACAAAATTATAGGATATTCAGGAATTTTCCTTCACAGAGTCCTTATTTAGCATTAATATTGACAACTGCATTGAAATGACACAGTATACATAACAGAAGTTTCTGCTATTATTGTAAATATCTGAGAGTCTCTCTATACAAGACTTCTGACATGTGTTCTTCACGTGTCAGGAGTCACAATGTTAGCTGGGAAACAATTTTAAATGACCAAGCTGGTGGAGATCACTCCAAAGGGGACAGATTCTCTCACAGTCTTTTGCCCTGCCGAGGTTTGGTTAATTCAAACTTTTAAGTAGTGAGGGCATCAGGTATTAGGCTCCAGAAGGGGAGACGAACATGCATCCAGGCATCTTGTGTAAAGAGACTATGAGAAATACCTTTAAGCGGTCTTATTCAATCTTCAGCACCCAATCTTCAAAGACTGAAAATACTATCACAAAAACTTGCCTTTCTGTATGGCTCCAATGGTTGTGTATCTGGTATGGCCTGGGATTGTAAGTTTGCCTCCGATGTCTCCGCACATGATTCTCTCTTCCTCGCCAGCTGTTTTTGTTCATTACTTCAACAATGCATGGGAGGCTTTACAGCTGTTGAGAAAGAATCAGCACAGAGTTCCTAATAATTCAACTACTTTAAGCTCTGCTTACAGGTTTACAGTTTAAGAAACACTAGCCAACATCCCAAGAACTGTGCAATTAATGGTTTGTGCTTGTTTTTATATGCAGCACAAGGCAGCTGCTGTTCAAGATGCACATTTTTCCAATTATATTTTTATTCACAATTTGTATACGTGAATGGAGATTAAAAAGTTAAAAACTATAAAGAGAGGTTACAGTCACATAATGTGTGAAACAGAAAACACTTGTGAAACTAGGGACAATTTCAAAAGAAGGTTGGAAGTCAAGACTCTCATTGAGCAGATGAAGTAACTGGATTTGGATTAATTAGTTCTTTTAATCACAGCTACCCTGGGTGCTTCATTGATGGATTTGGGGTTACAAATTAAAATATTACTTTTTCATATACATTTAAGGAAGTGGATAAACAACTGATATACCCGCTGTTTCTTATCGGTTTAAATGTCACAATGTTATCAATTTTGGTTTGTAACTGTGTTCTTATACTAGTTTTAATTGAATTTATTTTAATTTCAAATTAGATCACCTAGTAGATTTAACAGAAATTTGTTGTATTAAATGACTGGTTTATTTAGAGGGAGGAGAATTGCTCTGGAATTGAACAACAGAAGAAATAGTAACCGTTGTAGATACTTGGCAAAATCTCATCACACAAATGGCTCACAAAAATCTGGAGTACTTTATGTAAGAAAGAATCTGGGAAGAGACAGAGACAATTTATGGATGGTTGTTGTGTCAAACAGAGAGATCTCTGTCTTTCGGTGCTACACCTCTGAAGATGCCAGTCACAGCTGCTGGTGAAACATCAGGAACTACAGTGCCAAGACCACGGCGATACAGCCTGGAAAATCCACAACAACCATCGTTCTCTGGCCGTTAAAGCCTTCGACAACAATTTATGAAGTTTTTCTTTGGAACACTGTAGTACAGGGCACTAATCTATCAATTTTAAATGGCTTATTACAAGAAAACGCTGTATTGCTTCCTGACAAATTTTAAGTCTTCTGAATATAATACAGTGATGCACATTTCCATACGACACTTACTATTCATAATTTAAATGATTACATATTAAGGAGATTAGAGAGGCTTCAGATTACCCTGAAGGGTTAATTTTAGTATAAATAATGAAGATGGATAGGTTAGTAATTACTGAATATTATTAAGGTGTTATTAGTATGTGAAAGTGTCCAAGATTATAGTCCAAATGATAAACATTCCATAACAATACAAGTATCTTTTTAGGATAAAACCAATAGGCACATAAAATGGCATACTGGGTTGGAACATTTTGTTATATTGCACTAATTGGAACAATTATTTACATTAAGAAAACTTCAGAACATTTCATTTCAGTTATGTCAACATCTAAATTTTCTAGATTGTCTTAAACTTAAGAGATTTATGAAAAAATGGTGGATATGTATGATTGCTAACTATATGGGGCTCAATCAAACAGTTTACGGACTTTGAATAGATGGGGAAAGGTGTTCAGAAAGGGATCATTATATAAATGCAATGATTTTGGTTTTCATTTTGTTTTCTTTGTTATAGCCTTGTAAATGTTTATTTTCTGTATAAAAGTGACTTTGAAGGCTTGCATAACACTACAGCTAAACCCCAAATAATTTAATATGTTAATATTAATTATATTAATATTTTGTTAATAAATCATTGTATTTGATTTAATGTTTAATGTACTTTACACAGCATTCTCAAGCTGGATGACTTGTTTGGTGAAACTGTGTCAAGCTGATTGTGAACTGAAGTGATAGGAAATCGTGGCTCAACTGCTGTTAATTTTTCTTTCCTTAAAAGAGCGGCTAACTCAGTGAGTATGTAGGATGCACTTGAATCTGCCCCAAAGAGTAGTAAGCAGAAGCTCTCAAAACACCTGAGTGACATATATGAAACACTAGATACAGCATAGCCATAGAATATAGAAGGAACATAACTGTAGAAGAATTTAGCTTTAATATACCTGTGTATTGACCTAACTCTCTGTAACAGACACAAGAAAGAGGCCCTTTGTCTTCATCTCTCTAGCCTTGCATTTCGGCCTGGGTTGGCTGTAAAGCCGAAAGTGCATTCAAGAGATACAAAACAACCTGCCCTCCTGCCTGGTCTCTGCCAAGTCACAAGAGATACGTTCAAACCTTGATAACAGAGTACTAGCTCTAGCTAAACTGTCTTCATGGTCTTCTTGGGAAAGATGAATAGCCAAGCGTATGCTACATATTGGGGTACTTGTTTATGCTGATGGTAACAGATCAAAGACTAACAATGGATTCTTGTAGCGTTAAGTGATGGGAACCAGCAAATTGAAGGCCTTGGAGATGACACACAGCTACCAGATAGTTACTTTATTGATACTACAGGTGCAAGAAAAGGACTGTTTGTTCTTTGAAATGATAAACAACTTTTGCAAGTGTTGAGTAAGGGGACAACCCCTAATTATGCCAAACCAATGGCATGACGTTAGGTCATATGTAAACGTAACTTGACCAGTAACTTATTGAACGCATAATTTCTACTAATGAACCAAAGGTGATAAAAGTTCGTGTAATGGCTTTGAAACCCCAAAGAGCACTTGGGTTCTGAGGGGCCTTACACTCTCTACCCACTTTCTTCTGTCTATTTGAATAAACCAGTTTTACCCTTGTCACTGGACTCTGCCGTCTGATTCTTTTCTGAGTCTGGCCGAGAAGCAGTTCAGGACACGTGTTTGCGTGTAACAAGTACGACCAGCTGTCTTATGTTGGTTATATAGTTATAACCAGTGCAATCCTAAGAACCCTTTCCTGGAAGTAAACACCATGTAATAAACCTGAGCAAGATTCTCAGTAGATTTATCTAAAACTGCTCTCTATGTAGCTTGCTAGAAACGTAATTGTTACAAATAGAATAGTCGCTTGAGCTCTTTCCTCTACTAGGATTGCCGGGATTCTCAGTAGTCTTCAACTTCCCACCTCACACACACCCCCTCCCCAGAACAGCCTAAAGATCCCCTTTCCGGTTCCATCTTTCTCCGGTTTGTACGCCATTTCCACTACTGAAGGCGACACTCCAGGGGCTTCTCCTTCCCGCGCTATCCCGTACCTGTATCCCTGGTGAAGTTCTTGCGCACGCAAGCGCAACCTACCTCCCCTCTCGAATCAGCGCCCCCTTCTAGCGACCCGCTCCTCTCCTCAGGAGCCTCCGAAGCTCCTTTCCACCTCCTAGTCCAGCAGCACTCGACGCTTTCCCTCCCCGCAGTATCTAATTGGAGCCTTTCTATTGTCCAGCCCCAGGCAGCTGGCATTTTTCATTGGACAAAGTAAATGTCTATCATGTAGAGTTTCCCTTGCCGACGGAGGCTAAACTTCGTCACGTGACCTTTTCCTCACTAACAGGCGGGTGGAAGGCGCTGGGTCATGTGATTCGCCGTAGGCACCCCTAGCGGGGTGGTTGCTGTGCGCGCTTTAAGTCCTTCGATTGGTGGCGCGGCAGATCAAGCCGAGATTGGTGGTTGGGGAGCGCCGACGTTCAGGGAAAGAAGCGGTATCGGGTGAGAATAAGCGGAGGTTCCTGGTAGTCCCGTTGGGTGAGCGCCAAATCCAAAACAGAAGGCTGTGGAGTACCCTTTCAACCCAAATCATACACAAGAGCGCGCAAGCTTTCAAGTTTTCCAGGCAGAAGGGCACGTTAGAGGAGAAAAAAGTGTTTCTGGTCATTGTAGGAAGAACTACGTGCATACGGTGGTTTGGCACTGGAGAGAGCACATGGTAGGGACGAACAGGCAATACATCTCTAGCGCCTTCTTACGGTGTTAAAATGGTATGTTTTATTCAGTAAGTCAGCCCTTACTTTGAAGTAAATCACGTTGCACTTAATGAGACAAGAATAAACAGTATTAGAAATAGTTTCCCTCCTTTATAATCTGACAAGATTTCCTTTTGTACAAAGAGTGAAAGAGAGAGATCATAAAGTACAGTTCTACCTGACATATGTAGAACATAGAAAGTTTCAGGACCATGTTCTACAGGGTGGTTTCCTTGTGAGAAGAGATACTGGGTGCTCATACCTTGAAAATTGAGTTGGTCTTAAGGATTTTGCTGTTTGGCTGGTTCTTGTATTCTGTAATTTTTTTATTTACAAAATGAGCATAGAAGAAAAGAAAGGCATGCAGGTATACCATTTTTAATCAGCTTCCTCAAAAGTAAATAGCACTCCCCCCCTTAGGGGGGAATTTCTATCTAGCTAATCTTAACACTTGCAGCTTTCTCTCCCTTGCACTGGGTATGTCCCATGTGTTATAACAATGTCCACATAAGCAGGTGGGATGTTTGATAACAAGAAGCCACCAGTGTTGGTATAAGTATGCATCTGGTAGCCATCAGTTTTCAGTGAAGAATATCTGTTTGCCTAGATATCCCTTCACTTGATACAACACAATCCTGTTCTCATGACATTACGATGCTGAACTCTTTTGTGTGGGTCGGCCTGCTGTGTTCTCCATGTTATGAAACAAAACTCCAGCAGCACTTTAAAGACCAACAGAATTTAGTCCAGCATAAGCTTTTGAGAGTTAGAACTTCAGATGCATAAAGTGTATATCCTTAAAGTCAATAAATTTACATTAAAGGCTGAAAACAAAAAGGCGAGGAAATGTTGAAAGAAGAGGCCAGTTCAAAATGAAATCCAATCAGAGAATTATTATATAATATCTCTAGAGTGGCCTGGATCCTGCAGTGAATCTCTGCTGATGAAAGGGGAATGGAATGGACATCCTTGCTTCCCCCTTTTCTGTAGCAGCCCAGTGTGATCCCTGAAATGGTGGTCCTGGGGAAAAGAGTATAACATAAGTGGGAATGCATGAAAGTGCCCTCCCCTTTCACTAGTGGAAGTTTTCTGCAGGCTCTAAGTCTATGGTTCATGTTTGAAGTGCTTCAGTGAAAGCCAGGGTTATGTGTAGTGGTTAGAGTATTGGACTGTGATCTTGGGAGACCCAGGTTCGAATTCCCACTCTGTAATGAATCTTGCTGGATAACCCTAGGCCCAGTCACACACACTCAGCCTAACCTATTTCATGGAGTTGTGAGGACAGTGGAGGAGAAGAGAATAATGTAAGCTGCTTTCTGTTCCCATTGGGAAAAAGGTGGGATATAAATTAATAAATGGTGAGAGGTTAATAATTAATATCCTTATTTTGTAGAAATGGCTGAAATAATGACTTACCCAAAATCATAGTGCTTTGAAGTGAAAACTTTGTCTACTGATCGATTCCTCGTTGGCTTTAGGTATATTTGATTTAGTAATTTATTTATTTTATTTTATCATATTTATATTCCGCCCTCCCCACAAGCAGGCTCAGGGTGGATAATGCCTTTTATTCTTTGGTTTTCAAAATAAGAGCAAATTTAGTAACATTTGATTTATATACCGCCCTTCAGGACAACTTAACGCCCCCTCCGCGGGGTTTACAAAGTGTGTTATTATCCTCATGACAGTCACCCTGTGATGTGGGCGGGGCTTAACCACTACACCAGTGCAGGATGTACATGGAATTCGTATTGCTCTATGTTGATATGGAATGAGTGCCGATCTGAGAAATTTTGGTTGTCAGTAAAACTCCTCTGCTGAGTTCAAATAACATCCAATGAGATATTCTGCTTTCTATATAAAATTATTTCTAGTGAATCTGAGATGTTCCATTCCATTCAGTAGAGGGCAGCATTGCATTAACATAAACAATACATACGCTTCCCTTTCCAAACAAGAATGGACATGTTTTTTTTTAAATTGAACTGTAAGCCTGCTGTGGAACATTGCTTAATGTGGCAATACAAAAATCTGTCTGAAAGTGGATGTGAATTTCTCTTACCCTTCCTTTAAATTCCCTTTATCTTAATAAGACATAAAAGAAAGGTAAAATAAATTTTGTTATACACATAGGTCATATTGTCACAAGTGTAAACTGCCATTTCATTTTGCCCTTGGGGAGCATATCCCCAAAGTGTTACTAGACATGTGCAAGCTTGGATCCAACATTCCACCCTTGAACCCCTGTTCGAGTCCCTTCTGCCTTGAAGTGCAGGCTGCTCAACGCTGCTTCTCTCTCTCGGACATCTGGATAGCTGCCAGCCACAGTTGCTGGCGAAACGTCAGGAACTACAATGCCAAGACCACAGCAATACAGCCCGGAAAACCCACAACAACCATCGTTCTCCGGCCGTGAAAGCCTTCGACAATACATCAACAACCATTGTTACTAGACAGTTCTGTGTTATTACTGCTAATAACTTTTGTCATTAATGCAGTCTTTACAGTCTATAGCTAGGTTAGATGGAGAAATGGTGATGTCTAAAATATTTGTTTAGCTTTCTGGCTGTAGTCTGACCTAATTCTGAGTAACTTTGCACAGAACTGAGCTGCATGTCTACCTGCATCCTGGCTCGATATAATAACCAAAGTATCACTGCATGGAAATCTACAGTGACCCCACTCTTATACAGGTCTTGAAACAATAATTGCTATATGCTTTATACCTCCTCATAGGTAATCTTAATTGCATAGTTTAGACTCTGTGATATAGATTAAGGTCTTGTCAAGAATCCAGAAATAGTATTTTGGGCAGTTTTCAAAATATATTTAAGAAGTGTGGATTAGTAAAAGTAATCCATGGGTTAAAGGAACAGGGGGAAATTGGTCTCAGAGAAAGTGTCCTTTGAGGCAGTTTCCAGGGTCTGTCTTGCAGACCTTTAGACTGTGAGAGGGTAATCAGTCCCTTATGTAATGTGAAGATTTATTTGCGTGTGGGGGGGGGGGTAAAGCTTGCATTTGGAGGAGGGGAGAATTGAGTTCTGTGACCTACCCTTTTTAGGCCTCAGACTGAAGTTGAGAGTTTGTGCTTGCGCATGACTCACTGCTGCCAACATTCCCTGACAGCATGGAGGCAGCCCACATATTTTGACCCACTGAATTTTTCTACAAGGGTTCGTGCTGTCAGCAGAGCCCCTCTCCTGCTCTGCTCTCTTATTTTGCCGCCCCTCCCTTTAAATACATACAGCCCCCACTGTATGTGGGGAAGTATTGCACTGTTCTTAGGGAAGTATTGCAGAATGAAAATCTGGTCCCCAGCGAGACCCGTCACCTCAAGTCAGTAAACACTTTCTCTTTAAACTTGGCAATCAAGGTGCTGCTATTTTTTAATAATCTTGTGAGCAGTTAATGTGGAAGACCTTATTTTTTTCAGCATAAAGTAGTGAAATGAGGTCTTTCACAATTTAAGTTGCTACCAAGCAGATATTCCTGTAAGTAATTGTATGTTGATAGCCAAGAGTAAAGTTTTTCTAAGTTACACACACACACACACACACACACACACACACACACACACACACACACACACACACACACACACACACACACACACACACACACACACACACACACACACACACTTCTTCACTTAGTTTATCAAGGTGAAAATTCCTACAGTAGATTGGAGTCTGTTCCACAGGCAGTAGCAGTGTGTTCTTCCAGGCAGCAATCAACAAACTCCTATAGTCAGTCCCAAGACACAAGGAAGCAGCCCAGTCTTATTACCAAGCCCTAGCAGGATGCTGGATTTCATTTCATTTGCATGTTCCCTAGCATCTGGATGCAATTCAATCCTAGCAGATGTCCTCTCTGGAGAGACTCTCTTCCGAAGGAGGAGTCCCAAGCTAACCCAGGGCAGGAAAACAGCCAGCTAACCGATAGCTAGTAGAACCCTGCAATACACATGCTGATCAACTTAATGCGGGTTTTATGGATGATAGTAAATCATGTGGCAGAAATCCCCATAGGGATGAGTTCTGAACTTTCCAAGCAGTGCTTCCCCAGTCTTAAGTATTCTCAAGCTTGAAAGCGTCATCAAGCTGGACTTCTGCACTACTCCACTAACATACATTCTGTTAAAAAGCTAATTATTATGAAACTTATAAGAATTGCATCTATAGATTGTACTGTAACTTGAGTTCAATACTTTGATATTACGTCATGATATAATACTGTAACTTGGAGCTTTCTTCAGTTTTTTAATTAATAGGATCCAACTGAGAGGTTATTCCACAAGCCCCTAAACTCATCTGTAATAATAGCCATAAATGCTATTTGTACCTTTCCTTCAGAGTGAAGAATACAACCTGTAGACGCATTCACTGGCTGATTGCCCCTGAAACTCTGATTAACTAGCTTGAGAGGTGTTCTGGCACCACTTTTTGAGAAATATTTGATTAGCCAGCCCAGGACACATTATTTAATAATCAGCTGTGCTATTGAAAGCTTGTCCCTGTCTTTCACACCGCAACTTGACATCTGTGGTTAGAGTGTCCAACTAGGATCTGAGAGGCCCAGGTTCCACACTCTGTCATGGAAACTGTCTGGGTAACCTTGGAACAACCATATACTCTCAGCCTAACCTACCTCACATGGTTGTAGAGAGGATAAAATGGAGGAGAAGAGAATTATGCAGGCCACCTTGCATTCCAATTGAAGAAAACGGTAGGGTATAAATGGACTAAATAAATCTGGTTCCATAACTCTAGAGAATGAACACCACACTTTGTTTTTAAAATGTATGTACTAATACATTCCCACTTATAGTAGCTCAAATTATGCCGCCTATTTGTTTATTTGGATACATTATTATAGAACCTGTAATATAGAAGGCTTTTGAAGTCAAAGGGTGAGCCATCTCTTTCCAGCAAGAGGCATGCAGAGGATGTTGTGCTTGGGAAGCAAAATCAAGGAGGACCTCTACCAATATACTTTTTGCCTGTGTGATCCTGTGTTCATTTCCCGTCACACGCATACACATGCCATCATGTTTATATAGTCACACTTACTCATGCCACTCATATGCAATATTTATATAAATTCACTACTTACATGTATGCCATTTTCAAGCCTACACAATTTAACATTTTGATAGTACTGTTGACTGTTTCTGCTGAGAGTCTCTCTAGATGAGAGGCTTGGGTCCGTGTTCGCCACATGTTGCGAGAGACAATGTTAGCCAGGAAGCGTAGTTTTGAAAGACAGAGCCAATGGAGATCACTCCAATGGGGACAGACTCTCTCACAGCCCTCTGCCGGCTCTGGTGTCTCCCCTTCCAGAGCCTTTGCCCTCCCAAGACTCAGTTAATTCAAAGTTTTAAGCAGCGAGGGCAGCAGGGTAAAAGCTCTGGAAGGGGAGACAGTCTGGCACACCTGAGACAGTGGAGGGCTGTGAAAGAATCCGTCACCTCTGGAGTGATCTCTGCTGGCTCTGTCTTTCAAAACTATGCTTCCTGGCTAACATTGCATCTCGTGACATGTGAAGAACGTGTGTCAAAAGTATTGTGTAGAGAAACTCTTAAGTCAGTATTAATACATGCAGTTTCATTTCTCCTTAAGACCTATGTGCTTATAGTATTTTTTTAAATCTGAGGTCTTAGAATGTCCATGAATATCTCTGCAGCAGAGATTCACAATACTGCAAGCAGCATTTGATGCAGGCATTTACCCTTTGTTGGATTTACCTGATTTTAAAGGTGAAATTGACAAAACCACTATTTGATCTTACAGGTACTTAGGAACCAAAATATATGTGCGAAGATGAAGATGTTTGAAGCAGGCTATCTCAGTTCTTCATGTATATTGGTAAGATAAACCAAACTTGCTTAGATACGCTTTTAATCCTTAACAAAAGGAAAGGGAAAGCTGGCACATGTACCCCGCTGGACTGTTAACAAATGTTTTCTATTTCTGTCTTTGTGGTTTCCTAAATAACCACCAGAGGTAGCTAACAAGCCAGGGTACAATGGCATAGTTGTTTCCAAAGGGCAGCTTTTATTGTGTTAGTTTTAAAACTGCTGTTTTCTCCCTCCAAGGAGTGTACATGGTTCACTCCTTCTCCATCTTATATATATACTTATATATTGTCGCTGTGGCCTTACTTTCCAAATTTATAGACTAACTAGTTTTATCTGGAAAAATTAGTGATAATTAAAATGTAATCAGCTTGAGACAATATTTGTAATAGGAATTCAACATGTATATAGCCCTGAAGAAATCATGCGTATGAGTATTTGCTCTGTATGATACTTGTTAGTGTCTAACTTCACTACATCTTTATATGATGTAGAGCTGTAGTCGCAGGAGCACTGATAGTCCAAGTGACACAAAAATATGGCATATGCTAATCTCTGTTCAGTTTCCCCCCGAAGCTATTATGGAGAGAGATTGTTTTATTAAAAAAAAACCACTCTCATTCTAAATCGCAGTGACCTGGAGATAATTTAACTGGATGCAGGATTGTACCTCATATGTATAACTTCTTGATTCACTTTTGTAAGGAATGAATTTAAGGTGGAAGGTTGTACTAAAAATGCAGCTGCTGCAATATTTTGTGTTGGGACATAATAGGCCAAACTCTAACCTTGTGTAGACAAGCCAAGTGTGGGAAGTCAGGGCTTGTCCTCACTCAGTCTCTTGTAGCACAGTCTTAAGCATGTTTACTTAGAAGTAAGTCTTGTTGATTGCAATAGGGCTTACTCAAGTAACTGTACCAGTATACGCTATTTAATTTCTGCATGAAATATGAGAGATGATTTGAAAACTTGAATTTATGGGTTATCAGTTTGTCAAATGACACCCAGCTTTCTCTCTCCTTTTCATCTAGTTCTGTAGAGGGGATGGAAAGGATAATGTGTATATTTAGATATTTATGCCCCACTTTTCTCCTTAAGAGAGATCCAAAGCTGCATATAGCATCATTTTCTCTTCCTCCATTTTATTTTCACAACAACCCTGAGAGTGTGACTGGCTGATGGTCACCCAGCAAATTTCCATGGCAGAATAGGGATTCAGACTTGTATCTGATAAATCCTACAATTCTTGGATGTTAAGGTCTGAGGGCAGACAAACTGAAACAATCAAATCAAGATGGAAGTGCTGTGGTGGTAAATAATACAGGAACAAGTGTTAAGTAGATGAGTTGTACTCATCCTGAATGATCCATGGTCTTGTTTTTAGGGATAGTCTCTGTTCCTCTTTGTCCTTTGATAAATAAGGAAGAGAGGGGGCTATGAGTAATTTCTACCACTTTAGACTGGTTCACCTGATTCCTGGAAAAAAGCTGATATGGCCACTGCTGCAGTGGTGTTGATAACATCCACACTGGACTTCTGTAATGTGTTCTATTAGCGGATACCTTTGAAGATGGTCCGGAAATTTCGACTGGCATAGACTGCTTCGGCTAGCATATTATCAAAGACCTGCTGCAATGAGAATGGCAGACTGGCTCCCAAATTGGTTCTCAATTTGCTTCGGTCAGGGTGCTGTTTTTTTTTTAATTAATTTTTTATTCATTAACATAATAATAAACAACAGTAAACATTAAATGTTAAACGGTGAATATAAAAGGTAATGTTGTAGAATAACAAGAAAGTTGTTTACAAATAAGTTTCAAGAACAAAATGCAGTGGTTTTTAATCTTTACAACTAGAAGTAATATATAGGTTTCTTCTGAAGTGAATTTGTTTGTGGAACTAACTATCCAGTCAGGGTGCTGTTTTTGACTTTTTAAGCTTTAAATTGCTTGGGTTTGAAGAACCTGAAGGACTGCACCAGCCGTATGAACCAGACCAAGTCCTGGGATCACCTGGGAAGCCACAGTTGGAAAGGGTAGGTTGACAGGGGAGTCATGGGAGACCCTCTCAGGCAGCCACCCCTAGATTGTGGAACTCCCCCTCTACCTTACCCACTCCGGAGATCCTTTTCGTATGCGTCTGAAAGAATTTTAAAACATTTATTACAGAAAACATTTGATAACATTTGAAAGGTATGTTATTTTACTGCCTGGAATTTTATATTTTAATTATTTTTGTTCTGTGATTTTGGTAGTATTTTTATTTTATTTAATTGTTAGTTGCATTTTATCAAGTCAACCATACATTGTACAAAATTGTGCATAGGATTGCAGCCTAGGAAAGATGTGACCCTTGGGTTTAAGCAAGTGAGGGCCATCTCATGACTACAGATGAAGAATCCAAAAGGTTTTGTGTAGCAAAGAAAGTCCAGGGAATGGAGTCTGTTTTATCCTACTTGGAGTTGCACAGGGCTGGAGCCTATTACATGACTTTAGATCAGCTAATCCATTCTGCATTTATGTGACTTTGCTGTTTGGGGGCTTAATCCTTGCTTCCAAAAATTATATTCTTTTCCTTTAGTCATAATACTGTATACATATTAAAACCATGTAATCAATTCACTACCAAGTGGCTGAGTAATGCCTCCTGATATAGTTGGGTCTGCTTTTAGTATGTCCTTATTGCCTGGCACAATGTTTTCTCATTGTAGAGGAACAGCCAGGATGACACTGTGTGAGCTTGACCAACTCTTTCATATAATAACTTCAAAACACGCAGTTTAAATCAAATAGTAGCACATTGTCTCCTGTAATTATAGTCAATAAATCCTAGTTTCTAGGCTTCGTTCTGAAACAGAGAAACACAATCCATTAGCATATACTTAATTCCTTACGGGCAGGGCTAAATGTAGGCTATGATTCTGCAGGAGCACAGAAAAAGCAAAAAATGTGGGTGCAGTATCCTTTCTAAGAATCTCGGCTTTTAAAAAGTATTTAGCTATTGGGACTGAAAAGATATGCTTGCAAATGTTGGGGCAATAGTTGCAAAATCTCATATGCTAGAAATGTGGCTAAATAAAATTAGGTGTGTTGGGGGACAGCTTCAGTGTCTTTTCCCATCTCATGACTAGCAAAACTAGAGTAATTCAAGCAAAATAACACAAAGTTTAACTACGCTCAGTTATAGAGCACCTACTTAGCACACAGAACGTCTGAGGTTGAATCTCCAGCATTTCCAGTTAAAAGGATCAGGTAGTAAGTGATGTGAAAAACCTTAACCTGAGATCTTGGACAGCAGTCAGAGGAGATGATACTGGCCATAATAGACCAAGGGTCTGACTCAGAGTAAAATAACTTCATACATTCATGTGTGTGTTTAAACTGCAATAAATTGTCCCAACCACTTATTACTGTAGTTCAGGGGTCTCCAACATGTTATTTATATATTTGTTTATTTATTTTATTAAATTTATATTCTGCTCTTCCTGCAAGCGGGCGCAGAGTGGATCACAAAATGCAATGAATACAATAAAAACATGGTAGCATAGATTAAAACATCAGTCAATAAAATCTATTTAAAATACTTGCGCACATATTGCAAAATCCACCAGGCATTAAACAGATCCATGGGGCAGAGTAGTCAGCTACCTGATGAAAACAGTCTGGGGGGACAACAACTCCCCCAGCTGGAGGCCGGTTTGGTGGCCCGCCCGCCTCAACCTCCATATGCCTGGTGGAACATCTCTGTCTTGCAGGCCCAGCAGAAAGAGAATAAATCCAACTGGGCCTGGGTTTCCACAGACAGAGTTCCACCAGGTTGGTGCCAGGGCCGAAAAAGCCCTGGTCCTGTTCTTCGGCTTGGTTTCATTTTGTTTGGGACCACCCCCTCTTGGATTTACTCCTGGTTGAGGCAAGGCAAACCTCCCTAGGGCCAGGGACCACCAGTAGATGTTTGTCTGCTGAATGGAGCAGTGTTCAGGGAACATATAGTGAGAGGCAGTCCAGCATGTTGCTCGTGGGTGCCATGGCATCTGCTGCTAACACATTTCTTGGCCCCTAGCAAGTATTTCAGGGCTTCTGATTGGCCACTGAGGATGCGATTGACTATGCAGATTAAAATAACATTGTTTCAGCAGTAGATGCCACCATGGTGTTTATTTTGTCTCTCACTCCTCTCTTTATTGGATTTTTTAAATTACCCTCTTTCTCTCTGCAGTTAGGCTTCCTCTGTGGTTGACTTCACCTCCTGTGGTAACTGTTTGGGGGGTTGCATCCACTACCCTATTTCAGAATTCCAGAGGTGCCCCCACACTCAAAAAGGTTGGGGACTGGTATAGTTCGTACAGGCTGTAGAAATGATCCATTCTTGGAGCAGAATTTGGATTGCCTGAACACATAATTTCTTTCCGCACATTCAGCTCTACTTTTTGGAGCCAGTAAGGAGCTAGAGCAATGACCAGAGGTCATGAATATAAAGTCTGGCATGTGTGTGATTCCGCACTAGCATCTACTTGGTAGTTTTAGCAAATGGTCACTATGTTCATGTACTGTGGTGCTGTAATCCATAGTAGAGCCTGCCTACTTGGTGTCCTTGTTGATATTCTGGTGCTTTATCCACCAAGACCATTTCCATGCATATTATATGCCCTGGGTTTGATGCTGTTGGATAGTGGGGTTTTCCTCACACTCCAACAGTAGATGGTGCATTCCTGAACCTTCAGGGGGATTTCTAGCTTTTCTCTGTTCTTTCCCAAACCTCCTTCCTTAGGAAATTTTGGGAAGGATTGCAGCAAGGCCTGGATGGCTGTCATGTAGGTGAGAAAATTCAGATTTTCCTGGCCCCATCTACATAGCAATGATTTTTCCTGCCTCATTTCCCACAACAGCCATTTTTCCTCCTGGATTTTTTTTTGTTTGTGTTTAATTGGCAATTAAATATCAGGTTGTCTGAATTCCCAGCTTTCATTTTTTAAAAAGTATGTCTCTATGCTCATGTGTGGTAGAGATATGCCCTTTCCAGCATATCTCTAATAAAATGGGGTAGGGACTTAATTTTTTAAAAAACCATGAAAGCTGGGAATTTTTAGTAACTAAGGATGGATTCAGATTACAGCAATCATATGGTATCTTGAACATTGAAAATGTTAACAGCCACAAACATAGCCTTCTTATTATACATTGGTGAGTAATAAGCTTACTACTAACAAATCACAATGTGAACTGGTCACCCACATCAATCCAAATACATTCCATAGTTCCCTTTAGTCTATTTACACAGAGCATAGGCAGGACTAAGCAAAGCAGGAAGAAAGAGACTAGTGGGGTTTTTTTTTTGTCCTGAACAGCTGTGGTTATTATTCTACCAGAGCAGGGACTGTCTTTCCAATCTGGCCACTTTCTGTGTAGACTTGGAGGAGTGTATTTTTCAGGAGGTATATATATTGTACCTTCCCCTCTTACCAGACAGTCAGTGAGTGGTCCTGTAGAAGTAGCAAATTTGCCATAATCCAAACTCTAATATTGGACCAGAAGACCACCCCAGTGATACATACCAAGAGGAGAGGAAGCCATGAATGCCTTACCCTTTTTAAGGAGTCATATTTAGTTGAATACCTGCCAAATGGTAGGAATGCATAAGGAAATTTGACCAGAAAGATATGCTGTTAAAAATGCATTATTGGGTGCCAGCCATCATTTTCCTTCTTGACTGGTTTTGGCCCACATTTGTTGCATACATCCTGTTTTCTTCCCTTTCCATCACTGTCGACTGTTGCTTTGTAGTCTTCTCTACACCTTTATCTTGAACTCCTTTTTCTTTCCATTCTTCTATTCATCTACAGCCCATCCATGTTGCCGTATTAGTACAATGTCCACACACAATGGAGAAGTGAATGGAAAGGGGCTGAAGAGTGGGCCAGCACCATCTTTCCTTTCCAGCTATTCTTCTGCGTCTTTCTTTCTATTACCCACCCATCCGTTATCCACCCCTCCCATTCCCTTCCCTTTTTCCATTCCTTTGAACCTTCATCTCTATGCATAGTCATATCTGCACCATCCCCTTAGGCCTATGTCCTCTTCCCCATTTCCTTTCAAGCTATCCTGTGTGTGAGATCTGTGATTATATTTATGAGTTCTGCATAGCTACATCCCATATTCATCACAGCTATCTTGAGCAGGTCTCTGGAGAGAGGGCATGTACCTTTTCTAAACAAATCATCTGCCATTTTCTGTGTTTTAAGAACTTGCTTAGTAATAGATGGGAAACATTGAGATACCTTGCCCAGATTAAAGGACACAGGATCACAGGTTCTTCGCATTCAGTCAGCTGCTTTTCATTTCTCAGCTTTCTTACAGCACCGCATTGCTTGATCTGGTAAAGGTGGATAGATTTGTGTGCAGACATCTGGAACATTATAATTATACATGGGATGAAGCAATACAGTCACTTTCTAGCCCATGAAGTCATTTCTAACTCTTTGCTGGCACAGCTCTGTGCTGTAAAATGTTCCTTATGGGGCCTTTTACAAGTTGTGGGCTGATGAAGAGCCTTGTTAAACCAGAGTCCCAAGTGAGTTAGGAAACAGTTTCGGAAAATTTATAAACCATTGTGGATATTTTTGTAACCAGCATATAAATTCTGGCAGTTATTGAAAACCAGCAGCTATTAGTTGTAGGTTGAATGGACATGTTAGGGAAAGTTTCCCTACTAATGAAAACTTGCAGGTATTAGAAAATAATAATGAGGATAACTGAGAATAATTTGGTCGTGATGGTGTTGTGGTCATAGCAAAGAGAATGTTTGACTCCAGAGAAGCTGGAAACTTTCTGGACTCTCATTTACAGTTGTTTATAATGGAAAATGCCATTTAAAAGCTGCACATTTTATCCCATTTAATAACATAATGTTGTTGTGTTATTAAAGAGCCTTTTATTGATTGTGTTAATGTTGTGTGTGTTCTTGTTTTATTAGATATGTCCCTGAATGCTCTTAATGATGGGGTATACATTTTTAAATAAAATAAAGAATACATCTATTTCTCAACCATGCCTAACCAATGAACTTACAACACTTAATAAATGGTACTCATTCTTCTGCTCATCCTTTCTCATACCCTGGAAATCTAGTTGGTCTTTAAGGTGCTATTGGACCTGAATCTTGCTCTTTTACTACAAACCAACAAGGCTACCCACCTGAAACTACCCTCTATCGGTCATAAGCATTGTTAGGTATATGAAGACAATAGTCTATTACTCATGTAGACAGTCAAGCCAAAGTTCATCCACCTACAAGTTTAGCAGCATAATATCAGGTAGCAGCTTGCAATCTGAACATTTAACTGGCAAACTACATGTTACACTGCAACCATGTATAACAAAGCTGCTAAGGACCATTCTCCCTTGTAATGTACCCTTGGGAGTCAGTGATTTGCATCAGGGACAGGAGGGAATATATCTCTTAACTTTCCTGGCCCAGTCTGTCACATTCCACAGACTGGGCTGGCCCCGAGGTTCTTTGTGTCCTAGGTGATGTATGACTTTGTCTCTCCCCCCACCCCCCCTTCAATAGAGAGAAGCCCAGAATACATGCTTTACTTACTGGGCATTCAGAATGAACAGAGTAAAAATACAAATATATACACTCATCAAAAGCTTTCCATGTTCCACCATGGCAGCTGTAGAAGACCTGGGTTAATAGATATGGAGACTGTAGAAGCCAGTTAATCCCAAGCTCCCCTTTAAGCCAGTAGAGAAGGCTCCTCACATCTTTTTGGCATCCCTCAAAATCAGGCTCCTCACATCTTTTTGGCATCCCTCAAAATCAGGTGCCCCAGGTGATCACATAGATTTGCCTAGTGGCCTGGCTGGCCTGGCCAACAGGGACCCTGTGAAGTGGGGGAGCCTGGGAAAAGCCCCAAGAGAGGCTGCACATTAGCTAAAAGGAAGAGGGGAAGGCAGGATTGGGCCTCAAGGGCACCTAAAGAGCAGGTGGGGCAAAAACTTACAGGATTAGTCTCCTCTGGAGTAAAGGCTGTCTTGGGAGTAGACAGCACCTTGCGAGTAAATACCTACTAGGGAGTAGATCAAGACAGCCAGGGAGTGGGTGTGGTAACAGAAAGGAGAACAACAGTCCAGAACAGGAGGAAGGGAGGGGAGGAAAAATGGCTGGAAAGAGCTGGGTAGAAAACACTGGAAGGGACCGGGAAGGTGGTATTCCTGGCCAGAAGAACAGCAGGTTACTCGCTAAAGGCTTGGCAGCCTGAAAGCCTAACCCTGTAGTAAGGGCATTGGCTAGTAGCTCCAATCATGGAATCCTGGGAGCAGGACTAAAGTTTTGATGGAGACAGGTGAAGAAGATACAGGATAAGCAAACCTTTAGAATGTGATAGGGTTGTGTGCAGTTCTGATCATTATATCTCAAAATGGACATTGCAGAGCTGGAAAAAGTACAAAAGAGGGCAACCAAGATTATTAAGGGGCTGGAACACCTCTCCTGTGAGAAAAGCTGAAGAGTCTAGGACTATTCCATTTAGAAGAAAGACAAGAAAGAGGGGGCATAATAAAGTTTTATAAAATTATGCATGGGGTAGAGAGTGGACAGAAATAACTTCTCCTTCTTCCAAAATATTAGAGCTTGAGGGCATCAAATGAAATTGATGGGCAGTAACTCTGATAAAGATATGTTTTGCGTACTCTGTATTTTAATAACTCTTGTAGTGCAAAATCCTACCCCTCCTTTGACCCTGTAACTCCCTGTTTTTTCTGCACCCTTTTTATTTTGGAAATATTTTAAAAAATTCAAACGAAAAAAAATGAAATTGATGGGCAGTAGATTCAGGTTGGACAAAACGAAATAGTTTTTTTTACTCGAGTGATTAAAATGTGTTACTTGGTGCTAGAGGATGTAGTGATGGCTACATTGATGGCTTTAAAAGGAGATTAGACCGATTAATGGAGGACACAGCTATCAGTGGCTACTGGCCATTGTGACTAAAGGGAACATCCACATTTTAGAGGCAGTAAACCTCTAAACACTAGTTTCAGGCAGCAACATCAGGGAAAGGCCTCAGCCACAATATCTTATTGGCTCTCCAGAGTAACTGGTTGGCCACTGTGAGAGACAGGATGGTGGTGATGGACCACTGGGTTGATCTAGGAGGTCTCATTCTTATGAGAATTCCAGATCCCACTTGGAAGTTGGCAACTCTAGGTTGTGGTCAGGTATTTAGATTCTGTTATTTGGAAAATCAAAATACGTTACCATCTTACGTGTCCCCTGGTGTCTGCCTGTTACTGGAGATGGTGGAAATGGATAGAACACCTGAGGGAGAAGCTCTGCCTGGTCCTTTACGCAGGCTTTACACAGATATTCTTTCAGAAACCGGCCTCCCCCTGTTTTTACCCCCATCAATGTTCCAGATTGTGTTTTCCCCCAAAACAAGAGAGAAACACTGAGGGTAAAAGCAGATGGCAAGGAACAGTAAGAAATTGGCTGAGGGGAATGGTTAAGTATAACCTTTCTTCTCATTGCTGTGATGCCTGATGCTGCCTCATGAGGGTGGTCTACAAAGGAGAAAGAGCCATCAAGGGCTTTGTTACACTGCTGCTGCTGTGGGGCTTGTAGCTTGTCTGCCATCAGGGCCGGCGCGCCCATGGAGGCCAGGTAGGCGGTGGCCTCGGGCGCATGGGCGCTGGAGGGGCGCTGGAGGGGGTGTTGGGGGTGGAGGCGCACGCAGCGAAGCTGGCATGACTGGGCTGCCTGCAGCTACTGCTGCAGCCAGCCAGCCAGCCAGCCCCTTGCTGCCACCGCCGCCGCCACACACCCCAGCCAGGCACAGCCTCTGTGCGCCGCTCGAGCAGCGGCTCACGGCTTCTGCGCCCAGCTGGGGCGCGCGGCGGCGGCGGCACGGAGCTGGCTGGATGGCTGCAGCAGCAGCTGTAGCCAGCCCACGCCAGCTCCGCTGCGTGCTCCTCCGCCCCAGCTGGGCGCAGAAACCGCGAGCTGCTGCTGGGGTGGCGCACGGAGCAGCCTCCGCGCGCCGCCCCAGCCCCGGCTCGCAGCTTCTGTGCTCGGCTGGGGCGCGCGGCGGTGGCGGCACGGAGCTGGCTGGATGGCTGCAGCAGCAGCTGTAGCCAGCCCACGCCAGCTCCGCTGCGCACTCCTCCGCCCCAGCCGAGTGCAGAAGCCATGAGCTGCTGCTGGGGCGACGCACGGAGCAGCCTCCGCGCGCCGCTCCAGCAGCAGCCCGCAGCTTCTGCGCTCGGCGGTCCGTGCGCCACCCAGCCCCCCTGCGGCGCGTGATGACGTCTGTGATGATGTCATCACGCCGCGCGGAGGCGCAGGTGCACGCCGCCGCAGGCGCTAAAACCTCTGGCGCCGGCCCTGTCTGCCATTGCTCCAGCGCTGCTGTTGTCAATCCTGCAAGTAGGGCTATGGTCAGGGTTCTTTTGACTATAGTATTGTTTCATTAGGATTTGGAATACAAGTGAAATCCCCGTGTTCCATAAGCTCAGGCAGGGAATGAATGAGGGAAGCAGCTGCAGGTCTTTGGCATCGTACTTTGCATGCTGACCCTTGGGGTGTAATCTCGGTACTCTGGAAAAGCAGAATCCATTTCAGGCAGTGGGCGTTTATTTACCCAGGGAAAGCATTAGGTGGTGAATTGTTCCAAATGTATAAATAGAGTGAGGAGTCTGCTGCTTATCCAGTGCTAGTGTTGACTTTATTAGCAAGTGCCTTTCACCTGTAGAAAATGCAGACACATTTAAATCCCAAGTTAAAACTCAAGTCTGGCTTGTTGGTTCATGTGTATGATTTTCACTTAAGGTATGAGAAGCCTCAATTCTGGATAACTTCCCACTTCCCAGTCCAATCTCTGGCATTTTTCAACCTAGACATTTAAGGACCTTAGAAGCTTTATATGAGACCTTGAAGAGTTGCTGCTAGTCAAAATAGATACTATTCATCTAGATGAACGTACATGAAGCTGCCTAACATTGAATCAGACTATTGATCCATCAAGGTCCACATTGTTAGCCAGACTTTTCCAGCAGGGGGAATTCTACTGTACTGAAGTGGATTACTAGAATCCAGCTCATAGTGTTTGACTCCTTAGAAGGAAAATGGTATGCTATAATCCATTACTACATTAGCACTAGGCTTTGCCTGTATTTCCTGGGCCATGAAGCCCACCTAGAGTTTGATAAGGATTCTGCTAGAGAATCTTATGTGGTAAATAGAGTACCAGCCTTGCAATATGGTAAGCGATAAAAATAGCATGGACCCTCACAGCCTATGTCCAGTCAGCCTTATCCTCTGCTGAAAAATCTCATAGTAAAGCTTGACAAGTCCTCTACAGTGCTTTCCTTTGAAGACAGAGTGGACCAATGGGGAAAGACTGCTGATTAGGAATGCTTGCTCACACACCAAGAGTCTTGCTCCATTTTGACAGCATCCAGTCATGGGAGAGGCAGCTACATCTTATAAAAACTGCATTTGCTACTGCTTTTCTCTTTGCATTTATGCATGTTGGTCATCTGAGGCCAATCAAAACTTCCTGGAGTGTTTCCATAGTGTACAGATGGGGGCGGGGAGCACATTAATTTAATTTATTTTATGTCATTTATATTCCACCTTTCTCACTCAAGGCGGATTACATAGTGTGAGATTAGTATAATCAGTAGCAAGGACAAGGGCAGGCATTTCCATACAGTGTCAAGAACATTTCCATAATGTCATAGGGTAAATAAATACAAATTTACAAAGACATAGCATTAGCAAGGATCAATACGGGGTTAAAGAATTGCTGAAACAGAACGTAATCAATTCTAGGACTTACATTAAACAACATGAAGCACACGTAGTATATAGGAGTACAATTTTAAAGCAACAGATAATATGTAATAGATCCAGAGGAGTTAGCCATGTTAGTCTGTAGTAGCAAAATCAAAAAGAGTCCAGTAGCACCTTTAAGACTAACCAACTTATGCTACATTAAAGTTGGTTAGTCTTAAAGGTGCTACTGGGCTCTTTTTGATTTAGATAATATGTAAGGCAACATAATGGTGAAGTCTATGGTTCCTAACTCATTAGCGAAACATCTGGGACCCCTTATATACAATACCACCCTCCTAGTTGAGAAAAAAGCCTTTTTGAATAATTCAGTTTTGCATTGTTTGCAGAAAACCAGGAGTATGCAATACTAATAATCTGTAATACTAAAATGGGAGACACTGGAGATGCGTGGCTGGTTTTACCCCATATACCAACAAGGCAGTTGTCTGAATTGGCACATTTCATGCTGAACACCATGCATGAGTTAGGACACTGGTTGGCATTGCTAACTCCTTACTCTGCTCTGCTTTACTTAGAGTAACAAAACAACAAATCATGAACTGTCTCTGAGAAGAAAGACAAAGTATTTTCACATGTGGGGCTTAAATTTCCTATGAACTTTTCTGACATTGTTTGTCACTATCATTGATAGTTGTAAATATTGATGAGATTTGGGGGAAGAGGCATTGCAATACTAAGATGGGAGAATAGCCTGTAGATTTTATGTTACTGTCTATATTGCAATGCATTTTGGGCAACAGCTGCTTTAAGCCTCCAATGTGTGAAAACACCTGTAGCCTCTCAGGATTGAAGTGCTTAAAAATGGGTTTAGCTTCAGAGCAATCCTAAGCAGTTTTGCCCTTTGGAGTCTGGTAATATCAGTGGATTTAGAAGGGTATAATTCCATTGAGAATTGCACTGTTCGTGTGGAAGGTAGGCCCCCCCCCAATCCTTTGTGTCTGATTCTTTTAAAGCTGAATATACCTAATTCCATTTCCACTTATCCTAGAAACTGGGATCCCTGTTGCTGAAATTTTAGTGGACAGGTTTAAACTTTGAGGTTGAATTGAGCTTCTGAGTATGCTGAGCAGACTTTATAGCCTTGAGGCATTAAGCACATATGGCTGTACCTGAAAGAATTCTCTTCAAAGAAAATAATGGCTCAACTTTAAGAATGTGGCTCCTGCAGTGGTAAAGAGTGAGTTGACTGGTGTCCATTTATATTGCAGGTCTGCACAGGCACCACTGTATAATGAGGGTGACTTGCATCTACAAAGAGGTCCTGATACTGAGTCTGGGACTTCAACTCATTGCTCTCTTTCTCTGATGTATAGGTAGAAATTGAAAGAAATTGGGAAGAAGAGCGGACAAGTCACAGCACGTTTAAGTTACCTGCTAAACCTCTGATAAGTAGAGCCCTCATCAATAACAAAATGTCTGTAACATTCAGATCTCTGTGCATGAGCTTCAATAAAATAGTCTCTGTTTTAAAGCTAATATCATGAAGGGATTGGCCTTTGTTCAGATAGCCAATCTGGTCTCCTTGGGGGATTTGCTCTGACCCATAATGCCCATAGAGGGAGGGGGTAGATAAAGAACCTTTGCACTGTAGCCTTTAGAGGAGTTTAAAATGATGCACAGGCCTCCAATAGTAATGGGATCCTTGGCTGCTTCAGGTTTCTGGCTGTGGCTGCACATGTTTAGCTGTAGTTCTAGGCAAGTGTTCTCCCTGGAGTTTTTTGCCTAATGAAATTTGGGACTTATCCAGACACTCACTTTTTTGAGCAATCAATGTGCAGTGGCTTCTCAGTTGGTGCAGCTGATCTAATTGACCTCCAAGTAAGTGCTGCTGTAACAGGGAGCTGGCATTTGCATAGTGCTCAAAAGACATCATGCTGTTGCTAGGAAAATGGAGGCCTCCGTTGCCTTCCAAATTTCCATTGTGCTTTGAAATAGAACTAGACAGGTGATGCAGGTGCCTATTGGATGGTGCCCATGACATTCATTCCTTGTGTAATGAGACCCTCCCCTCTGCAACACCTGTACCATTTTACATACTTTGGGATATATTAAATATTTTGATTTCTTACAGTATCTTCAAAACTGAACGCTGCCTCAGTGTAATACTGAAATGTAGGAGTAAGCATGTAATATTTTTAAAAATATTTGAATTCATGAGGAAGAATATAGTAATTGCCTGGTAGAAATGCCATATTTCAGGAAGTTTTGTTTCTGTTGTTCTTTGTAGGCTGTGCTGACCCCCTGTGCCACACTAAAGTGCATAGCCAGCCCTTGTTTTAAATCTCCTCCTTCCAGCAAAAAACAAATAAAAATCCCTTTGGCTATTTATTTATTCCAAACATGTATGTGCCACCTTTCCAGAGACCTTTTCAATATATTTATTAATTTATACCCTACCTTTCTGCCTACTGGGGACCTAAAATGTCTTTCATCATTCTATCCTCCATTTTATCCTCAGAACAACCCTGTGAGGTAGGTTAGGCAGAGGATGTGTGACTGGCTTGAGGTCATCCAGCAAGCTTCCATGGCAGAGTGGGGATTCAAACCTGGATCTCTCAGATCTAACACTCTAACCAGTACAGTTCACTGGCCCAAGGCGGCCCACAAAGTAAAAACAATACAATACAATAATAAAAGTAGCATAAGAATTGTCAATAAGTTCCTCAAAAAAGCCAGGAGTAGAAAAACAGCATGAAACAATATTCACCAGCCTAAAATTATAGTTATTTTAAAAATCCAAAGGCTACTTACTATTGCTGTCATGTGTTTATTTCTGTTGCACATGAGGCTTGTTTTTTCTTTTTGCTTCTTTTCACATAAAATATTTTTTAAAATTTCCATACAATATGTGCTCATTCTCATCACCATTGAATGAAATGTATACCTACAATAGCTGTTAAGTACTCCTTTTGATGCTCAGCATCTTGTGTCCAAGGAGATAAATTGGTAGTAGACAAAAAAAAAAAGGTACAAAAGATGAAATTCCTCAATTCAAAGCTTTGTAAAAAAATATTTTGGCTTTGTCCTTAAAGGTTCATAAGATACCCATTCTAAAGAGAAGGTGCTACCACTGAAAAAGCCCTGTTTCTGATTACTGCCTACCTCTACAGGTGGATGTGCAGATAACAGGATATTGGAAGAGCATCTTATAGTGGGCTAACCTTTCTCATTCATTACATATGAACTAAATATTGCACTGTAACTATTGCAGAAGCATCCAGTGGGCCAAAGGAGGTTTGACAGATGTCTGTTTATGATTTTCTCAAGTCAGTTTCACAGTTCTGTTGACTTACGTGACATTTGAGGAAACAACTGAAACTGGGAATGAGGAAAACAAAACAAATGCGTTTTCCCATTCACAACAGTGCACCTCCCCCACCCCCATTAGTATTAGCAACTTTGAGCCACAGAAATAATTATCCAAGTACAAGCATAGACTAGAAAGCATTCTTATAACTGAGAATCACTATCAAAGATAGAATCGATGGTTGTTGTGGGTTTTCCGGGCTGTATTGCCGTGGTCTTGGCATTGTAGTTCCTGACGTTTCGCCAGCAGCTGTGGCTGGCATCTTCAGAGGTGTAGCACCAAAAGACAGAGATCTCTCAGTGTCACGACACGACACTGAGAGATCTCTGTCTTTTGGTGCTACACCTCTGAAGATGCCAGCCACAGCTGCTGGCGAAACGTCAGGAACTACAATGCCAAGACCACGGCAATACAGCCCGGAAAACCCACAACAACCATCGTTGTCCGGCCGTGAAAGCCTTCGACAATACAAAGATAGAATCAATATATAAAAATCTTAACTGAAATCTTTTTTACAGTTTTTACAATTAAAATGGAGTTTGTCCCTTTCTAAATATTTCCGTAGGAGTCACTCTCAAAACATTTAAAAACTAATCATTTTGATCGATGTAGTTAATGTGAAATATTCAGTACAAGATAATCTTATCATCAAAGCAGCAATTTTCTGTGCCATTTGTTGCAATCTTATTGGTGTTCTGTGGATAATTCAGGATGGCTTCTTCTTCTCTTGACTGAGAAATGTGGAACCTAGACATGGGGATTTGATAGATTAGTAAATGAAAGGATGTTTCCCAAAGTATTTTGTCTCTGCTTTTCTATTCATTATTCATGGTGAAGTTTGCCGTTCTCAAATTTAGCTGACTCAGATGGAGTGGATCCAGAAACACACTCCTTTGCTTACCTGGAAAGTGTTTGTGGATGTCAACCTGACAAGCTGGTTTTCTTGTGCACTTACTCATTTATTTATTTATATCCTGCTTTTTGGCCATGAAGTCCTGAAAGTGACTTGCACATTTTAAAAATACGGTCATAACTATGTCTCTCTCTTCCAAAATTTATTAGTCTCCATTGCCAAGTCAATGCTGTAATCTCTTCTGCTTAGGACAAGAAGTCTTTAATGCCTTGAGAGCTGTGGTGTCTCTGACACGTCCATTATGTCACCTGTGCCAGTATCTCAGACTTTCCTGGGCTATCCACATAGAAATCCGCAGGACCAGTAGTGGGCTAGATGGACTGAGGGAAACTTTTTAAAGAAAGTCCTTGTTGCTGTAACTCTATGCAGAGAAAGAACCTCATTATTAAACTTTTTCTGTTTAAACCTTCTTTGCCTCTTGATTCTCATGATTTAAAGGAGTTCCTGGTCTTGTGAATAGGGATGTACAATCTGATTTTCCTGATCCAGCTGTAGAGCTGGATTTATGCTGATTTGGCATAAACCAGATCACATTAGAGAATCCTGGGTCAGATTCAGGAAGCTGAATCCTGATTGCCTGGATTAAGCCCGGTAGTTTGGTTTAATTTGGTAAACGCTGCCGCAGGCTGGCTTTTTTTTCTTCCCAGGCATGGGGGGTGGGGGGAGACAAGCTCATCAGCCCGTGCCCTCAGCCTGTGCCCTCACAACTCCCCATGCTAACAGCTGGCTCCACTACCAGCCTCTCTGCCTGCTGCATCCTGTCCTCTGTTGGTCTTGTGCTGCTCTCCTGCCACAGAGCTTGCCTAAGCAGCACTTTGAGCCACTTTGTGTGCTGCTGCCTCTTGCTCACTGCTGCTCCAACTCTGTTGCCTGTGCCTGCTTTTCTCCATGAGGTGACTCAAATGGATTGGATCCAGAAACACACTCCTTTGCTTAGTCTGGAAAGTGTTTGTGGTTGTCAGTCTGCCAGCCTTGTGCCACTCCTGCCATGAAGCTTTCCTGGACAGCACCTTGAGCCACTCTTTGTGCTGCTTCCCTCGTGCTTGCTGCTGTTCCACCTCTGTTGCCTGTACCTGCTTTTCTCCATGAGATGAGGGACATGGAATCCCTCCCCTCCTACCTCCAGTCCCACCTGAGCTTCAAAAGAGCCCTTTAAGTTGCTACTGTCCACCTTTTAAACTCAGTGGTTTGTCTGGTAGCCTCATCTCCCCCCTTGCTTCCATTTGGGGCTCTCTGGTTTGATATTGGGTGTACTGGCCTGCAGGTTCCCAGTTCTGGGGCCCAGAAGGCGGGCAAGGCACTGTCATTCAGTCCAAGGTTGGGGTTCCAGCCCTCAGGCTAGGCAGGGTCAGACGGTCCGAGGGCAGGCTTTCAGGAATCAGACAAAGCAGAGTGAGTAACTTCACAGTGATCGTCTGCATTGTGTCCACGTCCAGCAGCCTTTCTTGACTGGTTTAATAGCCCCAGGTCTAAGGTCCATGTGTACAGCTAGCTGCTCCGGAAGGATCCTACAACTCTTCCTCGTCATCTTCAGTGAGCAGCTAGGATTGGGGCCAGGAGACATGCACTTTGCCATCTCTCCTGTAATTCAGTGCTCAGCCTCTGTCTGTGACGCTCTAAGGGTGGATGTGATGCTGGAGGACTGGGGCCGGCTAACTGAGTTTCACCTACTGGATCAGAGCTGGAGGGTGTCAGCGGCTCTACCCCAGCAGTTGGTTGTGACTGCTGATTGGCTGGCATCTTCTGCTGATCAGCTTCTGCTGTCTCGAGGCTGGATGCACGGGGCTCCTGTTCTCCTGAGGAGTCCTCACTATTGCTGAGCCTTGTCTGACTCATGACATTGGCATATTCTGGTTGGCCATTGGTTCCCTTGATGTAATTTGGTTCTGTTTGGCGTTGTTGGTTCATCTTGCAATTAAGTGGCTTTTGGCCAGGGGTTGCTTGAAGTGGCTTTTGGCCAGGGGTTGCCAGAGTTTTCTTAAGAGTATGTCTTTTCCTTTAAAGGCATGGAAATGGTTCCCCCATAAGAAACAATGGAGAGTGGCTACGGTCTTCTTGTTCAGGGGCCCATGGGTTCAATTGAAGCCCTGGGTTCAATCATCCTGAAACTTTGTGGGGGGGGGGGGGTGGACAGGAAGGAGTAGGTCACCTACAAATTTGGTGGAGTTTGCTTGAAAAATGTGCCCTGCCCCAGCGCCAGATAGTTTTCTTCATAGGGGGCAGTAGCTGGTTAAATTCAGGAATCTCTAATCCTACTGAACTGAATTAGAGAATCTGACCCAGATTTCAAGGATAATTAATTTTTATGGTATCCCTAACACCTGGATCCAGATTGAGCCTAATTTGGCGGGGGGGGGGGCACATCCCTACTGTGAATACAACAAGAGCCAGGCTAGGAGGAACAGCAAGGTGTTGGTAGCTGCATGAACGGTGCCCTCTCTAGCTGTTCTCCCAGGGCAAGAGCTCTTTAACATCCTCAGAACCAAGAAGGGAGGAACTGGGTGCTGCTTACACAGGTGTGGATTGTGAAGAAATTGTACATACAGATATACACATACACATTCTGGAATGAGATGAGTATACCTGTGTTTTAACTGTAGGGTTTTTTGGTTTGGTATGTATTTTAGCTCTGGTATTGTTTTAATGGTGTGTTTTTGTTGGTTTTAATGGTTTTTAAGATGTGATTTTATTATGTATGTTTTAATTAGTTAGTTGCTTTGGTTGTCCTTATGAGGGCAGAAAAGCAGGGTATAAATTTTGTAAATAAATAAAATAGAAAAGAAAGGGATTTCCTTTATTGTTAAGGAACTCTGTACTATGATAGCCAGAATGCCTATTCTTTCCTATCTAAGCTGGGAAGGAGAGAGATGTTGAAAGCACGTTTTACCCTCATGCAGGTTAGTCAAAGAGGTAGGAAGAGAAGGATTTAGTCCAAAGGAAGGCAGTTCCTTAGATTGCATTCTGGGTAAATAAAAGCAGCAAAAAAGACAAGAGGACAGCTATAGAGAAAACTGACCTATCCACCTTACTAGCTCTACCCCTTCTGAAGTACTAGTATGCTTGGTATAGAGAGACATTGTACAGCTCTTCACTTTCAACAATAACAAAAACATAAATGTGTGAATCAGGATGTGATCTTATCCTAGATTCTACAGAACTAGAGACAGGAACCTGAAGATACAGTCCCAGAACCTGTTTCCAGTGTCAGGAGTGAATCATGAAGCATGTGATCCACTTTTAAAAAGAGAACGCTTTGGAGCATGAACAGAGTGCATATCTGTCACCACTGAGCAACAGCTGCTCTTAGTAGTATCACACTCCAGTTCTCTAGTTCAAAAGAATGGAGGACACATCTTTAAGTGTGGTAGAATAAGCAGCTCTGAGGAAGAATCAGCAAAGCTAGTTTAAAGGGGAATCCTGCCTCACCAACCTCAGTAAACTTAGCAGTTGTGCGATAAGTAAGTAGAAGAGCAGAAAGCAGAAGATAGGGATAAATGTTCATATTGCAGGACAGTAAGCAGTGGGGTGCCCTAAGGATCCAAGAATCCATGGAGCCAATACTACTTAAATTATTCATGAATGATCTGATGCCAGGGTTGAGCAGTGAGCCAGGTTTGCAGCTAAGACCAAATTATTAAAGATAGTGAAAACTTAAGCAGAATGTGTAGAGCTCTAGAAGGATCTCTACAATGCGAGAATGAGCAGCAAAATGTTAAATGAAATTCAGTGTAAGTACAAAGTGATGGATGCTGATTTCATATATATGTTGATGGGGTCTGAATGGACTGTGGCTGGCTAGGGAAAATAATATATGTTTAAGTTAGAAAAGGTGCACAAAGGGGCAACTAACAGGATTAAGAAGTTGGAGCATTTTCTGTATAAAGGAAAGGTAAAGGATTTGGGGCTTTTAAGTTCAGCAAAAAAAAGAGGAAGAAATCTTAAGGAGAGGACAGGAAAAAGATTTATGGAATAGTGGGCTTTTGCTTGCTCTTCCAATTCTGGGCCACACAATTAATTTAATTTAATTTAATTTATTATATTTATATTCCGCCCTCCCTGCTTTCGCAGGCTCAGGGCGGATAACAAATACAAACATGTTTAAAAACATTTAAAAACATTAAATAATACATTTAAAAACATTTAAAAACATTAAATATAACAATTCATGCTGCCCAGTGGTTCATACATGCCTCTGTGTTTGCATAGGGGTGATGGTTTAACCCCCCCTTCACGGGGGGGGGGGGCGGGCACTGCCCGGCGTTAGCCATATGCCTGGCGGAATAGCTCTGTCTTACAGGCCCGGCGAAATGCAAGCAAATCTTGCCGGGCCCTTGTCTCGCAAGACAGAGCATTCCACCAGGTTGGGGCCAGGACTGAAAAGGCCCTGGCCCTGGTCGACGCAGTACATTCAGGATAGATGAAAGTATTTCACATACCACATAACTGAATTAAAGAATTCACTGCCACGAGGTGTGACATTGTCCACTGGTTTAAATAGCCTTGAAAGAATTAGAGGGAGAAGATACATCTGTCAGTGGCTATTAGCCATAGTGGTTGAATGGAACCTCCATATTCAGAGGCCTGAACACTCTGTTACCATTGATGCACTGAAAGTCTCTCTACACAAGACATCTTACGTGGGTAGGATCAGGTGAAAGATCTTACACTTGTTCTCCCATTGTGGATACACATGCACTCCTAAGGAGACAGAGCACACTTGAATATAAGACCACACAGAAAGTAAGTCTCTTGAGCGTCCCCATGTAAGATGTCTTGTGTAGAGAGACTAAGACTGTGTGGTCTCAGGACAGAAAAAGGCATCCCTGCCTAATACAGAGATTAAGAGTAAACAACAAGGCTCCTCCGAGTCAGAAACAACCAATATCAAAGAAGAAACCTCCAAGGTCAAAAGGAATAAATTGATATTAGGAATTTAAAAAAATTTAAATGTATTTTTGAATTTCAAAGTGCAAAGCGCTAAAATGTCACCATGCAATTTCTAATAATACACATAAATATCAATAGATCGTCCCATAAATATCCAATAGGTATCCAAATATACAATTATGTACAAATACAATCAGGAGTCCAACCGGTAAAGTTCCATCCTATGACAATAATGCAAATCTTCCAGAGATGCACTCCATGATGGATTTCTATTTGCCTGTTCCTTTATAGGTGTTCAAATGGAGTTTTCTTCAAAGGACAATGCAGTCCAATGGTTATAGTAGATGGCTAAGCATGAGTTCAAGAGCCTGACGGGTACTGCCAGCTTGTTATTCCGTTTCAACAAATTCTTTATCAAAGGCTCTTAATTATACATACTGTAATTAAATTGTGGTGAAATAAAGTTATTAACAAAATAAACAAAATATTAAATCACCAAAAACATGTTGTCATTTCCTGACATCAATAATAAAATTACAGTCACTCCAAACTATTAAAAGCTCTGAAATGTACATATTGTGAAAAATTTATAATGAAGAGGCAGACAGAAAACCTAGTTTTCAACCTTTCCAGCAGATCCCTTAGTGAAGCTGTGAGATCAGTCCTCAACAAGGGCTTAGGGTTTGTACCGACACCGATGTATAACACATTTAAAACCAGAGTGGATGCTTTTAAATTGATCAGACAAGTCGAATTAAAAAAATGTTTTGGGGTTCAGCAAGCACCACGAGAAATAGCACTTCTTCGTACAAAATCGTCCTTTATGCCATCAGTTACAGATTCGGCAATAGATACCTTTGAGAAATTAGTTATTAAGGACATAGACCACATAGAGAAACTACCTAGACATCCTTGGCATAATTTAACAAAACCTGAATCTGAAGCACTTAAACAGTTACATGCAGACAAGGCCATAATAGTTAAACCAGCTGATAAAGGGGGTGGTAGTCATGGATACCAAAGATTACCTACAAGAAGTACCTACAGCTCAATGATACTACTAATTACCAGCATATAAATTATGACCCCCTTAGATGTGTTCAAAAAAACATTAAAGTGGTTCTCAATGAGGGTCTAGCAAAAAATTATATTAATTACCAAATTTATGGAGCCTTAATAAATACCCAAGAACACCAGTTTTCTATATACTCCCAAAAGTGCATAAGGGAGGGAATCCACTGCCAGGACACCCAATAGTATCAGGATCCAATTCAGTATTGGAACCTCTCTCGTTATTTAGACAGTTTTTTACAACCCTTGGTCCAAACAACACCAGCTTATATAAAAGACACCACTTCCTTTATTAAGAAGATAAAGGATTTAGTTGTTCCAGAGATGGCTTTTTTGATAACGTGTGACGTTAAATCGCTATATACAGCCATACCACACGAAGGAGCTAGACAAGTTGTCAGTACAGCTTTACAGAGTAGAAACAACCTGTTTCCTCCCACTCACTTTCTCTTGGACTTATTGGATATAATACTTGAAAAAAAACTTTTAAATTTAGAGATCAATTTTATTTTCAAGTTAAGGAGGTGGCGATGGGGTGTACTGCTGCTCCATCAATTGCTAATCTGTGTATGTCTAATATTGAGACTAGTTTCATTTTGGATAAAGAGAAGAACCCATTTTATGATGATTTATGCCTTTATGTCAGATTTGTTGATGATGTCTTTACTAAAAACATCTGTACATGCTGGGGACTTTACAAATTGGCTCAATAACCTAGATGAAAATACTCAGTTCAGCTGGGCAGGAAACAAAAATTGCATAAACTTTTTGGACGTTGTGGTTTTTAAGGAAGGCGATGGGAAACTGGGTGTGCGCCCTTTTGAAAAACCAACATATTTGAGGGATAACATCCCAAAGGGACAATATCTCAGGTTAAAGAGAAACTCCAGTTGGGAGAGTGACTTTAAGAGAGAGCGCAATCGTCTGAATAAGTCCTTTCAGCATAGAGGTTACCCAGATGGAGTCATAAGGAGAGCAAGAAGGAAGGCAGCCCAGAGAGAGTTTATCCCTAGACAACAAACCATTAAAAAAATGGGCATTAGAGTATACTCCCCTTTCTATGAGAATAGCCAAGGTTATTTACAAACATTGGCACATTTTAGGAGACATAGAGGGATGTGAAGAAAGACCATTGATAGGCTTCCGGAAAACCAGAAGTTTGAAGGATATACTTGTGCATTCTGAGTTCAAGGACTGTCAGCCACCAATAGCACAACCTGAGGGACATTTTCCTTGTAGAAGTTGTACCATCTGTGGTCTGTCAGTAAAACTTACTGAGATTGAGAATCCTTTTAGTGAAAAATCAGAATAAAGAATTCTCCAACTGCAAAACAACCAATGTTGTTTATGTCATTCAGTGTGCCTGCAAGAAATTGTAATTAGGAAGTACGACATGGTCTTTAAAGATTAGAGTACAAGAATACATATCTAGGATTAAGAACAAAATTAGAGGCACCCCTTTGGTAATACTTTATAGAAAACAATCATGGGGAAAGAGATTTCAGAGTGTCTGTTCTTACTGTGATCAAACCTTTGAGCCATGATGTACAGCAGAGACTATTGCAAAAGGGATCTTAATGGATCCCTTAGGACTTTGACCCCTTATGGTTTAAATGATGAAGTTGAGTACTCTTGTTACCTATAATGTGACACTGTATCTTTAAATTTGAACTTTGTGGCTGCAGAAAATGGGTTAAAAGCTGTAATGGGAAGTAACACCTTACGGCAATGGTCCCTCGGATTCTTTCCTGGAGATGAAAATCTTCCTGTTGGAGTGATTGTAAGTTCATTCATGAAAAGAAATGTTGATAAGCCTATGGTGATTTAATATTTATAATTCATTATAAATTTTTCACAATATGTACATTTCAGAGCTTTTAATAGTTTAGAGTGACTGTAATTTTATTATTGATGTCAGGAAATGACAACATGTTTTTGGTGATTTAATATTTTGTTTATTTTGTTAATAACTTTATTTCACCACAATTTAATTACAGTATGTATAATTAAGAGCCTTTGATAAAGAATTTACCGAAACGGAATAACAAGCTGGCAGTACCCGTCAGGCTCTTGAGCTCATGCTTAGCCATCTACTATAACCATTGGACTGCATTGTCCTTTGAAGAAAACTCCATTTGAACACCTATAAAGGAACAAACAAATAGAATTCCATCATGGAGTACATCTCTGGAAGATTTGCATTATTGTCATAGGATGGAACTTTACCGGTCGGACTCCTGATTGTATTTGTACATAATTGTATATTTGGATATTTATGGGATGATCTATTGATATTTATGTGTATTAATTATTAGAAATTGCATGGTGACACTTTAGCGCTTTGCACTTTGAAATTCAAAAATACATTTAAAATTTTTAAAATTCCTAATATCAATTTATTCCTTTTGACCTTCGAGGTTTCTTCTTTGATATTGGTAATACAGAAATTAGACAAATTAAAAATAGTAGTTTGTGTATTTTATACTGCATGAGCCACATTCACAATTTTTTTTAAAAAAAAATATTTTATTAATTCGATTTTTAGCCTGCCCTTCCCTCAAGCGGGGTCAGGGCGGGTTACAAAAGTATAAATAATACAATAAAAACATTTTAAATACATTAAAATAAGAACAATATATGTACAGAGTCTGAGATGGCGGCCCCCTCCATTCTTCCCATACCACAGTATAACAAAAAACGGGGAGTGGAGGGCACAGGTGATATCATACAGTGACATCATGTATGGGGGGGCAGATGGTTTTATAGCCGGGAGACCGACTGGAGGGCATTTCTAACAATCGAAGACTGGCCTCAATCTTATGTCTGGCGGAACATCTCTGTCTTACAGGCCCGCCGAAAGGATATAAGGTTTTGGCGGGCCCAGGTGTTCTCCATCAGAGAGTTTCACCAGGTTGGGGCCAGGACTGAAAAGGCCTTGGCCCTGGTTGAAGTCAGTTGAGCCTCTCTGGGACCAGGGATCACCAGTAGATTTTTTTTCACAGATCTTAGCATTCTCCGGGGTATAAAGGGGGAAAGGCGGTCCCTCAGATATGCTGGCCCCAGTCCATTTAGGGCTTTAAATGTTAAAACCAAAACCTTGAACCTGATCCGGAACTCCACAGGGAGCCAGTGCAGTTGCTGCAAGATCGGTGTGATGTTTCCTGTATGGCACACCCACCAGGATCCATGTAGCAGCGTTCTGGACCCGCTGTAACTTCTGGGTCAGACCCAAGGGAAGTCCTGCGTAGAGCGAGTTACAGTAGTCCAATCTGTAGGTGACCATTGCATGGATCACTGTAGTTAGGTTGTGAACTGACAGATAGGGTGCAAGCTGCCTGGCCTGCCAAAGGTGAAAAAACACAGACTGGGCAACTGCTGCGACCTGACCTTCCAAGGAGAAGTCCAGCATCACTCTGAGACTCCTGACTGATGGAACGGGCACAAGCAGTGCCCCAACAGAGGTCAGGAGCTGGATTCTCAAATCTAGCAGCCCACGGCCCAAGTACAGGACCTCCATCTTTGCCAGATTCAACCTCAGCCAGCTTTGCTTCACCCTTCCAGACATGGCCTCCAAAGCTCTCACTAGGACATCTGGGGCAGGCTGGCCATCCATGAACAGATAACTGAATGTCATCCGCATATTGGTGACAACCCAGTCCGTAACAACTGGGTGAGGGGGCACATGTAAAGATTGAATAACAGCAGGGAGAGTATCGCCCCTTGTGGACACCAATGGTTGGCATGTGGATAACTTCTCCCCAAGTGCCACCCTCTGTCTCCGACTGTGAAGGAAGGAGACCAGGCACTGTAAAGCAGTCCCTCGGATCCCCACATCAGCGAGGTGGTGGGTCAACAGTTCATAGTCAACAGGGTTGAACGCTGCTGAACGATCCAAGCAGCACCGACTCACCCCAGTCCAGGTGCCTATGAGTTCGACTGTGAGCTGTGACCAGCACTGTCTCCATCCTGTAGCCCTAACAGAAGCTGGACTGGAATAGGTCCAGGATAGAGGAATCCTTCAGGAAAACCTGTAGCTGTTTCGGCACCACCCGTTCAATAACTTTGGCCAGAAATGGGAGGTTCGAGACTGGGCAGTAATTGGACAGATCAGTGGTGTTCAAGGATGGCTTTTTCAGAAGAGGCCACACCACGGCTTCCTTAAGCACTCCAGGAAAAAATCCAGAGCTCAAAGATAGATTAATAATGGCCTCCAGTTGAGCCCCCAACCCAACCACACTGGCCTTAACCAGCCACGAAGGGTGGGGATCCAAGGAGCATGTGGTGGGCCTCACAGGATCCTGTCAACCTCCTCCTGGGAAACCAAGCTGAAGCGATCTAAAACAGGGCTAGAAGACGGCCAAGGGGTCTCCAGTTCCCTTACTGTATTAACTGTGGCCAGCAGGTCATGATGGAGCGACAAGATTTTAAATGCAAAAAAGTTCCCAAAAGCCTCACAGCTGGTAGCTGAATTTTGAATTTGGTGGTCTCCCTGAGAGAGGGAGACCAAGGACTGAGCTACTTGAAACAATTTTGCTGGGTGTGAGCTTGCAGACGCTATGGAGGTAGCATAGAGTCCCTTTTTTGCCTCCTTCACAGCCATCTCATAGGCTTTCAGAAACGCTCTGTAAGATGATCTTGCTTCTTTTTTAAATCAAACGCCTATCGATCCCCATTAGGCTCAGTTTCTTCCACATAATATCCCAAGGCACTGAGTCAAACGCTCCCTTGAGAGCTAAAAAGGCCGTGTATAGTTTAGGGCCTTTTCCTTTTCTATATTTATTTATTAGGTGACTAAGAACAACACAGTGGTCCAGGGTTGACTTACCTTGGCAAAAGCCAATTTGCTCAGGCCCCAGGATTTGCTGGTCTAAAATTCAAGCTTTGAGCTTGTTGGCCAGGTGGTTCACATATAGCTTCCTTATGATGGATAAGAGACTAATTGGTCTATAATTATTAGGAAGCTGTGGATCACCTTTTTAAAAAATGGGTACTACAACAGCGTTCTTCCATTCTTTAGGAATTACTCCTGATCTATCTATAGCTGAAAACAAGGCGGCCAGGAAGGGGGCCTACCACTGAGGGAAAGCCTTAATAGCCTCAGGGGGGATCTTGCCTCTTCATCCCGGCTCCACCACCACAGTTGCTCAAGCTGTCTTAGCTCCCGCTTCATCCAACGTAGCTCCTCTGTATACCGGGGGACCAGTCTGGTACGGGAGCGGAGAGGGTGACTGGGGGGTAGGCAATTTTGTCTATGGCTTCAGAGAGACAGTCATGCCAGTCCCCACCAGCTCATCTAAAGAACTGCCAGGGGGCATCAGATCCCGCAGAGCATCCTGGAAACCAATTGGATCCATTAATCTCTTTTTTTTTTTAATAATATTTTTTATTTTTCAATATCTAACATACAAAACTACTGCATACATACATAACCTACAAGACAGTAACTACAAAAGACTACAATAGCACAAGGGATGGGAAAGAAGGGAGAAAAAAGAGAAAGGGAAGGAGGGGTGGAAAAAAGGGGAAGGTGACCTACAAACACTAAACACTACATTTCAATGCTTTCCCTTCATACTGCCATAGTAAAAAATAGCTTAATAAAATAGTGACGGAGTGGTTGATCATACAAATTACAAATTACAGTTCAAATTAACTTTTTCCCTCCCCTGGGCCTCGGGCGCAATTCCCTCTGCGCAGCTACCGCCAGAGCGCTCATTGCCTCCCCCCTCCCTTCAGGCTTTGGATCCTCTTCTCTTTGCTTGGTGTCTGGTCCAAATTCTGAATTTTTATCCACAAAATCCCTTAGCTGATCTTCCAAATTAATCTTGTAAGCTTTATCTTTATAACTAAACCCGATTCCTTCCGGGAGTAGCCATTTGTACTTTATATCCCGTTCCCTCAAGAGAGCTGCCAACATCTTGTACTTAAATCTTTTCTTCCGCACTAAAAATGGAACGTCCTTCAATATCTTAACTTTATTTCCCAGAAAGTCCAATTCCACATTGTATGAATTATATAGGATACTGTCCCGGACCCTCCTAGATGAAAACTCGATAACAATCTCGCGAGGCAGCTGCCGCTTCGTTGCATATTTTGAAGATGCCCGACGGACTCCCAAAATGGCGCTTTTCACTTCTTCTTTAGTTGCCCTCGCGGGTGTCGCTAAGAGTTCCGAGGAGAGATCCCATAAATCCTCTTTTTCCTCCTCTTTAACATTCTGGAGACGCAAAATGGTTTGTGTTCGCTCCACTTGCAATCCGATCAGCTGATTTTCCACCAACTTTAATTCCCTGTTCGCTGCTCTCGTAAGTGACGCACTTTCCCGGGCAGACTTCTCTGCCCCCCCCCGCTGCTTCTTTAATGGCTTTCACATCGCTTTCAATTAAGCCCACCCTTTGATCTGTTTCATTCAGCTTGTCAACAAAGGGTTTTATGGCTTCCATAACCGCTCTTTTAACCAGTTCCTCAAGCGTCTCGCCCCTCTGCAAGGCCGCCGTAACTGACTTGCCAAGAGAAGGACTCTGCTTTTTCGCTGCCATTTTAGGGGGGGGGAACCGCCAATCTTCCGAGACTCTATGAGGGGGGGAAATCCGAGTCTTCTAACCTTCAGACCCCACCACTCCTCACATGCGCTTGTAGTAACAGAAGGGATTCGCTTACTTGCAGGCTTTCGCCTAATCCTGCTCCTTGCCGTTTTCCATAGCCCGGCAGCACACTGGGTGCCGCGCTCGTCTGCCAGCCTCCATAGGGACAAACGGGCGATTTACCCCCTGCCTCGATCTGTCAGAGGGCTCTTCCCGCCGCATCCCGGACTCAGACTCCCTGCCTGAGAGTCTGGGGGCTAACCTTTGCAGATCAGCCGCCTGGTCAGGCGGCTCGGCCGCTTCCTCTCGGACCTGCCGAGAGGAGCGTCCGACATGGCTGCGAAAACGAAATCGAATCTGGATCCATTAATCTCTGCGGGCACGCATAAATTAGCTCAGCGCCTATACAGGAGGGGGCTGGCACTCCCAAATGAGCCTTCAGGACAAAGTGGTCCGACCATGGCACCGCTTCAACAGCACCAAGGCCCACCTAAATCCCTATCCCAACAATCAAATCTAGCGTGTGGCCTGCTTGATGTGTGGGAACTGAAACAAATTGGGAGAGTCCCAGTGCTGCCATGGATGGCACCAGGTCCTAAGCATGTGAAAAGGCATCATCATCAACATGGACATTGAAGTCCCCCAGGACTAACAGCCTGGGATGCTCCAAGGCCCGTCCCACCACCACCTCCAACAGGCTCAACAGGGTAACTGCTGGTGCACTAGGCTGTTGGTACACCAGACTGATAGCCAAATTCTTCTCAGTATCCCACGTCAGGCCAATACAATCAATGCCAGTGATCTTTGGTGCAGGGAGTTGCCTGAAGAAGGACTCTTGAATGCGTATCGCCGTCCCCGCCCCCCGACCATCCAGAACTGATGAAGGACAGAGAACCCAGCGGGGGGCTGTGCTTTCAAGGCAACCATTTCGCTATCTGTCACCCAGATCTTGGTCATGTATACCAGGTCCACACTATTTCCTGTAAAATTATCTTGCAATGTTTTGATCTTACTATTAATGGACCTGGCATTGTACAATAGCAGTCCTGGAGGGAGGCAATTCACCCTCCTAGCCCCACAACCAGCATGCCTTGGAATGGGACATAGGTTGGAAAGACATCAAGCCCTAGTGCGTCTCTGTGGCCTTCCTTTCCAACCCCATGACCCACCGCCATACCTCCCTCGACCCCAGAGCACTGAGATCCCCAGCTCCGCCCCGATCTCCAGTGTCACACCTATAGACCTCCCCGTTCTCCACCCTATAATGTAATACATGGCAGTATCAGCAATCTAAAAAGCTCACAATCAACTATAACTATGATTATTAAAATACTATCAATCCCTTCTCCCCCCCCCCAATTTATCAGACAAAAATACCAATACAGCCTGAGTTAATTTGCAGCATAATACATAGCATAACTATTTTAAATCTACAATTAATAATAACACTACCGGTTGATAGACAATAACCCAATACAATAAAGACTCCAATGTCTAAACAGTGTTCTTACAATGCAATCCTCAACAGAATTTTCCCTTGTAAGCCTGTTGACATCAATGGAATTAGAATGGTGTTATTTTTCTTAGGATTTCACAGTATCTCCTTTGAGATACTAGAATTTAAAACAATGCGTTATATCACTTTTTAAGATCATGGAGCCCAGTACTCATGGAGTTACAGCCTCTTTTAGAAGCTGTAGATGTTTGTGCATCTCATGAGAGGCTGTGGTCTGCAAGCAACTTTGACAGGTGTCAGTTATTTTTGAAGAATGATCCCCTTACTTCTGAATACCAGAGTTTCACAGAAGATAAGTTACAGTCGCTTATCTCAGAAAAGCATTCCAGGACTTTACAACATCCCTTTTTAATGTTTGTCTAATAACCCCTTTGATTCGTCTGCTCCAAGTGTTGGGCTGGTTCCAGCTACTCCTTTATACTGGCAGACAGACAATCCCCCCTCCCCAAGTTTTGTATGTGGGCTTAACAGCCCATAGGCCATACACTATTACAAAGTTTAAGAATTAAAAATAACAGTTAAAGAAAAAGTTCCCATGTCCACAATGCAGCCTTTGCTAAGGCTACTCAGTAATAGCCTTTAATTTTAAGGAGTCAGGAATGTTTGAATACTTTAGTAGCCATTTTTTAAGGTATCTCTCTCTGGCTAGTTCATGCTTTGGATAGTGAAAGAACGGACCTTTGGACACTTACCGTGAAGGGTCCTTCTCCTCTGAGGACAGGAGGACATCTTGGGTGTTTCCTTTTGCCCAATCAGGGAGGCAGGAAGTTGAATTTTCTTTTTTCTTCCTCTTCCTGTTGGTGCCTGGAACACCCTGCTTTCCAGTTCGGGTGACTCCAAACAGCAGTAAAAGAAGGTTAACAGTCTCAACACACTAAATACTGGGAGACCCTACTAAGAGGGAATAGAAAAAACTGAGAGCTTAGTAAACGGACAATATAACACAGAACATTGAAAAAGTGAGAACTGTGTAACACCAGTGAGGATAAAAGTGAACAGGTTAGCAAGAGCGAGAAACCTAGGGAGGGCAAGATGTCCTCCTGTCCTCAGAGGAGAAGGACCCTTCACGGTAAGTGTCCAAAGGTCCGTTCTCCCTCTGAGGCAGGAGGACATCTTGGGTGCTCCCAAAGCAGTTACTCTCGATAGGGCGGGTCAAGGTTCTCGTCTTGCATCACGTGTTGTAAGACTCTTCTTCCAAAGGCAGCGTCGGAGGAAGAGTAGAGGTTTAACTTGTAATGTCTAACGAATGTAGATATGTTCGACCACGTTGCAGCCCTGCAAATTTCTTCCACTGAAGCGTTGTTGTGTAAGGCCGCATTTGTCGCTGCGCTCCTAATGGAATGAGCTGTGATGCCCTGAGGCAAGTCTCTGTTGCAAGCTTTGTAAGCCTCTGCAATACATGAACGGATGTTCCTGCTAATTGTAGCGTTTGACATCTTCTTTCCTACATTTGGTGGGCATGTGTTGACAAATAAGAAGTCCGACCTCCTGAAGGGTTCGGTCCTGACCAGGTAGACCTTGAGAGCCCTGCGGACATCCAAGGTGTGCCACTCCTTCTCCTTTGGATGTGCCGGTTTGGGACAGAAGGATGGTAAGTTCAGCTCCTGCGACCTATGAAACGAGGAGACAGCCTTTGGTAAGAAAGTGGGATCTGTGCGTAAGACTACCTTGTCCATATGGAACTCGCACAGCCCCGGCTTGATGGAGAGGGCCCCAAGTTCCGAAATTCGTCTTGCTGATGTAATGGCTACTAGGAAAAGAGTCTTTAATTTCAGCCACTTCAAGGGTACCTCTCTCAAAGGCTCAAAGGGAGATTTGGTCAACGCTGACAGAACTACGTGGAGCCTCCACGTAGGGAAACGGTGCACTGTTGGAGTGCTCAGAAGGGTTGCTCCTCGCAGGAAACGCCGAATATGTGGATGTTTGGCCAGTCCAAGCCCGTCAGGGAGGAATAGTATCGAGGACAAGGCTGCGACTTGCTTGCGTAACGTGGCCGGTTTTAAGCCTGCATCCAGTCCGTCTTGGAGAAAAGCTAGGATCACATTTAGGTGTGGTCGGAGATGGTCAATCTTTTTCCTTCTGGCCCAGCGAACAAAAGCTTTCCAGGAAGTATTGTATATCCTTGCCGTTGATTTCTTTCTGGAAGAAAGCATTGTCTTGACTACTTGTGTCGAATACCCTAACCTGGAAAGGTAGTGCCTCTCAATTTCCAGGCGGTCAGACACATCCAGTCCGGGTCTGGGTGAAGGATCGGGCCCTGGTGTAGCATACCCGGGGTGATGGGGAGTTGGAAGTGAGGAAGAACAGCTAGAGATTGCAGGGAGGAAAACCAAGGTCTCCGGGGCCACCATGGGGCGATCACTATTACTTCCGCTGCCGAGTCCGCAATTCTCCTCAGTAACTTTGGAAGAACTGGGAGGGGAGGAAATGCGTACAGCAGACCCTCTGGCCACGGTGAGGTTAAGGCGTCTATCCCTTCTGCTAGAGGGTGAAAGAACCGAGACAAAAATCGAGGAGTCTGCCGGTTCAGGTGGGTCGCGAACAAGTCCATTACCGGAAGGCCGAATCTGTCTGTGATCAGGAGGAACGTTTCCTGGTTGAGTGACCACTCCCCTGGTTGAATGGTCTGACGGCTTAGCCAGTCTGCCTGCAAATTGTCCGTCCCCTTTATGTGTTCCGCCTGAAGAGATGCTAAGTGCGTCTCCGCCCACGTGATGATCCTCATCGTCTCCTTGTGTAGCCTGGAAGACTTGGAGCCGCCCTGCTTGTTCAGGTATGTCTTGGCGGACACATTGTCTGTCCTGATCAAGACATGCTTGCCGTGGATCAATTCGGAGAAGTGGAGTAAGGCCAGGCGGATCGCCCTGACCTCCAGCAGATTGATAGGAAGCCGAGACTCCTCCGCACACCAAGTCCCTTGAGCTGGGCGGTCGTCCAGGGTCGCTCCCCAGCCGGACAGACTGGCGTCCGTGAACAGCTGAATTCTCTGAGGATTGAGGAACGACTTGCCTTGACGGAGATTGGCCGTTACAGTCCACCATCTGAGGGCCTCCTTCACCTGCCATGGAACCTTGACTAGGCAGTCTGTCTTGGTCATAATACGACGTTGATGCGGGCGCAGAAAATTGAGCAGAGTCCGGGAGTGGAAACGACCCCAATAGATTGCTTCGCATGCTGCCACCAGCGTGCCCATCAATTTCGCAAGTCTCAACAAGGACGTCGACTGCTCCTGGATCACGGACTTGACCAGGTCCTTGGTCTTTAGTATTTTTTCTTGGGGTAATCGGATAAGTCCCCTCCTGGTGTCTAGGATCATGCCCAGATGATGTATCGACTGAGACGGACTCAAGGAACATTTGTTCAGGTTGACCAGAAATCTGTATGATTGTAGGCACTGGATTGTTGTCCAGGTGTCCTGAGTTGCTTGGCTCCTGGAGGTTGCTCTCAATAGAATATCGTCCAGATACGGATGGACGTGGATGCCGGCCTCTCGAAGACGCCCGATGGGATTGATCAAAATCTTGGAAAATACCCTGGGAGCTGTGGCGAGGCCGAAGGGCAGGGCTCTGAATTGGAAGTGGCGACCGGCGACGCAGAATCTCAAGAAACGCCTGTGTGAGGGGTGAATAGGAATGTGTAGATACGCCTCGGTGAGATCTATCGATGTCATGAATTCCCCTTCGCGAAGAGCCTCCGATATGGACCGCAGTGTCTCCATCCGGAAGTGCTTCAGATGAATGAACTGGTTGACGAATTTTAGGTCCAGGATTGCCCTCCAGTCCCCGTTCTTTTTGGGGACTGTAAAGAAGATGGAGTAGACTCCGGATCCTGACTCGAGATGGCTGACTGGCTCTATCGCTTGGATTTCTAAGAGGTGCTGAATGGCCTTGAATGTAATCTGCTTTTTCTTTGGGTCTTTTCGGAGTGGAGATCTGAGAAAACGATCCGGTGGGATGGACTTGAATTCTATTACGTAACCTTGAGAAACAACTTTGATGGCCCACACGTCCGCGAGGTTCTTCTCCCAAGTCCCTAAGAAATGATGGAGTCTCCCTCCCACCGGAAGATGTTGTGAGTCAGGACTTAGGGGCCTTGGAGTCGAAAACCTGTCGGTCCCCTCTCTGTTGAGACGTCTTGTAGGATCTGGTTCCAAAGGAGGTCTTTCTGTGGTTCGGCTTAGGTGAATTCCAGGAGGATCTCTTATTGTCCCGTCGAAATCTGGGAAGCACTTGGTGAGAACGAAAGGACTGGGAGCTGTAAACGCGCTGATCCGACCTCTTGATCGTCTTAGGGAGGGCCTTCTTCTTGTCGCGCGTCTCCACTAGCACCTTGTCTAGGGACTTGCCAAAGAGCTTGTCCCCCTGGAATGGGTAAGCCATAAGTATAAACTTTGAGTGCAAGTCTGCTGGCCAAGCCCTCAACCACAGAAGTCTCCTGGCAGCCGTCATGGAGGCTATGGCTCTGGAGGAAAAGGACAAGGCGTCCAACGTGGCGTCCGCCGTGAAGGCGTTAGCTTTCATAATTCTGTTGGCCCCCTCCATCAAGCGTTTGCGGTTACCTGGAAGCAGTTGTGTGAGCTTCCTGATCCATACCACTGCTGCCCGGGAGACGATGGATGCAGATGAGGCAGCCCTAATTGCCATTGCCGAGGCTTCGTGTGCCCTTCTAAGGGCAGTCTCTGCTTTCTTATCCAGGTTGTCTCTGACGGCCCCTTGCCCGTCTTCTGTTAGTAGGCCAGAGGACTGAAGAGCAACCACAGGTGCGTCGACCTTGGGGATCTGCAAAAACTCATTGGTAAAAGAAGGTAAGGCATAGAGTTTTTTGACAGAGCTATGATATTGTTTAGAGGCTGCTGGGGTCCTCCATTCTGCCCTTAGCTGCCTTTCAAAATATTCAGGGAAGGGAAAGACCCTTTCGGGGGTGCTATCTCTAGGAAAGAACTCCCTGTTTCCCTTTGGCCTGGATGATCCCTTGTCAGAGTTGGGATCTTCCTCCCCTCCCTTTGAGGATTCTTGTAGATCTAGTGCTGCTAAGGTCTTGGAAAGCAGATATTGATAATCCTCTAATTTAAAAAGTCTGTTGGACTGTTCTGGAATGAGGGCTTCCTCCTCCTCTTCCTCAGAGAGGAATTCCCCTTCAGCCCCGTCCTCGCTGTCTGAGGATGACTCCCCCCCCCAATACAGATCAGACTCCCCAGGGTGAACTCGGGTTGATTTCTGAGCCGCCTTGGTGGGCCAGGCGGATGCAGTCCGACGCTGCTTGCTGGGGGGTGGAGGGGGGGAAGAGGCATGATCACTAAGGGCCCTGGAGGGAGGGTGACAGATCTTCCCAACCTCCTCCCGAACAGCCTGCCTTAAGAAGGAGCGAATGCTGCCTTGCAGGAACTGCTCCACCTCGCTGGGCACAATACCTTGGTCTTCTTCGTTGACCTCGGCCTCTGGAGCAGTGGAATTCCGTCCGGAAAATTTTTTAGCCGTTTCTCCCGGCGGGAGGTTGGCAAGCACGTCTTTCGGGGCCGCGCGGGAAAAGACGCGAGCTTCGTCGGCTTTTCCCGCTCTTTCTGCGGCATCTCTTTTGGCATCTCTTTTGGCTTCTTCTTCGGCATCCATAAAGCTCTCCTCTGAATCTCTGGGGTCCATTGTGGATGACTTTCAAGTGAGATCAGAGGGAGCAAGAGACTTGACAGACAGAGGGTAAGATAATAAGGAGAGAGACTGAGAGATATAAGGGAGGAAAGGAAAAGAGTCAGAGAAGGAATATAGATCAAATAAGAGAAGGTAGACAGAGGATCTGTCTAAGCGACTGCTCTCCCTGGAGGCAGGAAAGAACTGGAAAGCAGGGTGTTCCAGGCACCAACAGGAAGAGGAAGAAAAAAGAAAATTCAATTTCCTGCCTCCCTGATTGGGCAAAAGGAAACACCCAAGATGTCCTCCTGCCTCAGAGGGAGAAGGTATCGGACAGTGAGTCAACTTCAGCCAAAGGGCAATCACAGAAGTGCGGGTCCGAGGGTATCTTGAGGAAATGGCCCTACATCTGGGCTGTCAGCAATGCATTGCAACGTGCAATCATATATTGCCTCCATTTTGGAACTACAGCATACTAAGGTAATGAGGTATGTCAAACTGTGTAGAATATTTACTTTCCATGTAGAGTGGGGAACATTTTTGTGCAGCATCCTTTTGAAGGGAATCACAGTCCTGTTTAAGCAGCTTCTTTATAAGTAGTTCTCGTCTTTTCCTTGTTAAAGCTCTTGGGTTCCATGAACCTAGTTTGTTTATTTCCATGTCCACAGTTTTGTTCCACCTTAATCAACAATGCTCTTGGATTGCGGATTTAGTGGAGACCGGAAGATCGTTGGAGTTTTGCAGTCGGTATTTAAAGTTGACTATGGCTTTCCAGATTAATGTTGAGATTTTTGGAAGACCCAATTTGAGTCGTATGACTGTGAAGGTGGTAGAGCAAGTATTTTTCAGAAGAAGTTTAACTGGAGCTTGTCAAGTTGTTCTGTTGGGCCCAGAAACCAAATCCGGGAACCATATAGAATGCGTGGCATCGTAAGAGCCTTGTATAGCTTCAAAAGTATTGAGGTCCTTGGATAAAGAAGAATTTCCTTAAGGGCAATAGAGCTAAGCTGATTTTCTGTTTAAGATGTTGAATATGCTTTGTTCCAGCGCGGGGTCTGTAAAACTTCTAAACTTTTAAGCTGGAATGGGTGTGGGGTATATGAAACTGACAGCCCCTTTCTCCTGCCACTCTGGCAGCGGGAGAAAGAGGCTGTCAGTTTCACAGACCCCGCGCTGGAACTGGTGTGGGGTCTGTAAAACTGACAGCCTGGGCAGCCGGAAAAGAGGCTGTCAGTTTCACAGACACTGCAGCTGATCCCAGCGCGGGGTCTGTGAAACTGATAGCCCCATTCTCCTGCTGCCTGGGCAGCATAAGAAAGGGGCTGTCTGTTTCAAACGCCCCACACCGGCTTCAGCAGGCGGTGCAGGGTGGTTGAAATGCCACGAACCACGAACTGGGAAAAGTTTGGAAGTTCGTGGTTCGAGGTTCCGTGGAATACTACGAACCATGAATCACGTGGTTTGTGGTTTTTTTGGTTTGTGCCCATCTCTAGTGTACAACCTTGTATAACAGTACATTTATCTCAGATTAACTGTGCAATCCTAACCAGACTGAGGTACTTAGAAGGGTGTAACTATGTTTAGGATTGCATTATTAAACTATCCCATGAATTTATGAATTGTTTGCAGGTGGCTTTTAGAAATGCAGGAAGAAAGGATGGATAGACTTCCCTTGTTTTACATTGAATTATTTTATTGAAGAACTCTGAAAGCCCATAGTGATAATACAAGCCAAATCTATACTGCAGCATAATCAACTTCACTCCAGTGTGTGTTGGCATATGTAGATGATAGCACCTTTAATGTTGCTTGTTTCTAGGCTTTCCGTTGATCCTTGATTACAATGTCTTACTACACAGGGAGTGGCAACTGAGCAGTTGCAAGGTATTGGGCCAGGTGCATACTCTCAGCCTAACCTCTCTCATAGGGTTGCTGTGCAGAAAAAATGGAGGAGAGGAGAATTATGTAAGCCACTTTGGGGTCCCATTGGAGAAAAGGGTGGGGTATAAAGTAAGTAAGTAAGTAAGTAAGTAAATAAGAGTGCTTTGGTTTCCATTCATCTCCCAGAACTGCCTTCATCAGCATCCACTGTTTTGTTTAATCTTCAGTGCAAATTATGAAATTTCACACCCCCAGGTAGCGATAATGCCTATTTCATTTATCTTATGTATTCATTTCATATATTTTTATCCTGCACTTCCTTCAGGAAGCTCAGGGAGCTATATGTGAATCTTTGACTGCTTCCATGTTATCCTTACAATAACCCTGTGAGGGAGGTTGGGCTAAGAGAGCGTGAGTAGCCAAAGGTCACACTGTGGTGTGGCCAAAGGTCACACTTTTTGTGGTGAGTGAGGATTTTAACGTGAGTCTCCCAGGTCCTAGTCAAGCACGTTAACCAATATACGAGACTGGCTCTCAAATTTTTTTTTATAATCGTTTTATTTATTTCAAATAATAAGCTCAAACATAAACACATAAAACATGAACTACATCATATAATCATTTAATTCATATCTCTACAATCAGCCACTACTTCAGTCATCAATAGTCATCTAGGTAATATATGAAACTAAATCCTATAAAATAAAAATAATGAAAAAACTTCTACCATTAAAATCATATTGTCATCAATTAAATCATTTATCTATATAAAACTTGCTTACAGATATTCTTAGTTTTCCACTTCTATTTAAATACCCTTCTGTCTTCATATTTAATAATAATTGTTCTTAATTCTTAATTTTCAGCTACATAATCAAAGAATACTTTCCATTTTTCGTAGAATTCTGAAATTGGCCTATTATGTAGGGTAAGATGTTAATTTTGCCATTGATGCATATTTATATAGCTTATTCTTCCATTCCCCCAAGCTAGAGTGAGTCATGGACAAACGTAACCACCAAAACAGAGCTCTAACCGTGGTGGATCCAAAGATTACATACAGTAGAACCTGATGGACTTAACATCAATTGCGATTTAACAGCTTATTTATGAGGACTTTTTGTGGGAGTACTGGCCCTTTAATTTATTTTCTGAGTTACTGTTATTTAAGAGATGCCTTGAGTTATGCTGTGCAGACGCCATTGAGCAAGCGGCCATTGTGCATGGAAATTTTGTGTGACTTACCTTGATTGATCTTTGTGAGTATACTTTGAGAAACAGTGGTTCTTACAAACTTATTTTCTGTTGAAATATTCATAAAATGTATATTATTTTCTACAGTTGTAACTGCCAGGAAGAAGGGGATACCAGAAACGGGATTCCTCGCTAGCAAACCCGTTGTGGTTACTACTCATTGGATTTTGTTATGCAATCTTGTAGCTGCTATGACTATACAGTTTTGGTCTGTCACCTCCAAAAACTATATATTTGTTGTTTAAATACTTTTTTGTAAGCTTGTAGCTACTACTGACTTTGTACTTTCCTTTTTGAACTCTGTGGTATATGTAGGTACTATTGCTTTGTTGCGAGCACTTGCACTTTCAAAATTGTTTATTTAGCTTCTTTCACCTTGTATGCTGTGAGCTCGCCTTTGCACTGTACCTTTTCTGAATTGACTGTTGCCAGCTTTATAACCACTTAGAATTTTTCTTGAATTACTATTTAACTTTTTGATAAAAGTGTTTTTGAATTTGTTTATGATACTGTATCTTTACATTACCTTAGTTAGTCGGTCACGGTTAGAACTCTGTTTTGGTGGTTATTCTTCCATTCCATCAAATCTGGACATCGTTCTACCTTCCATGTTGCTACATATACTACTCTTGCCACAGTCCCCATATATTTGAATAGTTCACTATATAATTTTGCAATATTGCTTGGTAAAATATTTAATAACATATATTGGGAGTTCATCACAAAGTTTAATATCTTTTGCATTTCTTCATGTATTTCTATCCAATATTTCCTTGCTTTCTGGCAAGTCCACCATATGTGATAGAATGTTGTGTCCCTGTTTTGGCATTTCCAGCACTTTCCATTATAGTCTTTATTAGCTTTTGCAATGTCTTTGGAATTAATATACCATCTGAGGAACATCTCTTGCTTTTAATTTATTTATTTAGAGATTTTGTATTCTGATTCTCCAGGAAATCTGCCTGAGGCACCTTGCAAAATAAAACAAGAACAACAATGCATAAAACATTTATAATAAAAACATCAAATGAAACCATAAAACATTGAAAACTGTTATTTAAAAGTCAGTGTTAAAAACCTAGTCAGAGCATAAAAACATAAATCACTGAGAAGCAGAAAATTAATTTAACAGTTTTCAGGATAAAATCACGCTATAGAAATGGTGTTAAAAGATCAACCTGTTAATGAAAAGCCTGGGTACACAGAAATGTTTTGGCCTGGGGCATAAAAGAGAATAGGGTTGGTGCCAAGTGATTTTCCAGTGGAAGGGCATTCCATAGGCAAGGTATTAAAAAGCCATGTCTCTGGTTGCCACCACCGTACCTCTGAAGAAGGAAGCACAGACAGCAAGACTTTGTGAAGCAGATCTGAACTGGCAAGCTAGACAGATAATACAGGAGGAAGCAGTCCTTCAAGTACGCTGGCTCCAAGTGCTTTTCCAAACACACACACATATTTTTTTCAAGATACTACTGGGACTGACTTTGCAGAACTGTACGAAGTGTAATAAAAAATAAATGTACACAATGAATTTGATTTGGCACAGCTCATTTTTGGAATTTCTGTCCATGCCCGTATTTGTAGATTAGTACTTTGAAGCAGAGAAAGTTGTTCCTCCTCAGATTACTAACATGTTCAGTACATTTAATAACATGCCGCTCCACAACTACACGAGCATCCGTATGTCAAATATGGAGGCCAGATGTGTGCTACACTGTAAAAGAAACAAGTTAGATATGCCTTACAGATGCCTTGCATCAGCATTAACTTGCAGTTAACAATGAAGACATGTCATTGTGGCTATTCTTGTCCATACAAAATAGACACCAGAGCAGAAGAGAAACCACATAGATCAGAAACCACAGTTTTTTTCACACTTAATCTAGCAGCAACCTTATTGAGAGGCATATCATTTGTAGAGCAAGGCCTCCATAATGCCCCTCCTGTGTTTCAGACTGTATCATCATTTCCTCAGCCTCGGGCATGTAATAACATGCACATTCATTTCACATGAGACAATAGCCATGCGCACCTTAGAACCCAGCTCTCCCCTGCATTGGCACATTGGAGTGGAAAATCAGTAACTGACAGATACTTTCTTTTAGGAAACTCGTCCATATGACTGACCTTTTTACTGAGGAACCTCTGATAAGCTTCCTAGAACTTTCTAAGTGCCATGGAACACAGTTTGAAAAATAACAACACGCATGACAAAAGGGCCTAGTTCTACAGACTGAGACCAAACTCTAAGGCAGTGGTACTACAGGGCTCATGGAGAGCCATATTCACAATTATCAACTAAAAGACAAACTTTTATTTTCATCTTTGGCATGAGGCCTGCACCTCAGGGAGGCTCACGCCTGAGTTTTGCTGTTCCTTTGGCAGCAACTTTTTCAAGGGCGGGGGGCTACTTGCCAACCAGAAGCCCTACTTTCCTGAAACACGAGCCAGGTGCCACATTGGGGGACAGTGCTGAGAAAAGCCACAGATGGCATCTCAAAAAGCCATTGATTATCACTGCTCTAAAGGTTCTGTACTGTGCATAACATTCCACACTCAAGTCAATGGCATTTTCACTAACTTGGAATCACAGTGCAGAAGAATCACATGCTGCACCTCTCTTGCCACTCAATACTTTCACCAAAGGGAATGGCTACAAAAACAAGGATATGGCCACAGTTTTCTTGCCAATTTTTCAATGGTCTGTACATTGCTGAAATCAAATCAAGTTATTCTGTGTCTTGTACTGACCTTATAGTACTAACAATTTCACTTACGTTAAATAACTTCTAATTTGCATCAAATAGAAAGGAATGAATCCAAATTAGTTATTACTTGGCAGATGTTATGTATAAAAAGTTTCTTCACTGTTCCAGAAACAAAGGTATTTATCAACAGAGCATTTGTACCAAAGAGGAAGGATTTATCTGTACATTACATTTTCTCTGGAGATCTGTACATTACATTTTCCCTGGAGATCTGTACATTACATTTTCCCTGGAGATTCTGTGTTCTGGGCCCAATTCAGCTGTGCACAGAGAGAGGAAGCTTAGATCTTCCCTTTATATAGGGTTGCTGACTCTGGATTGGGAAATTCCTGGAGATTTGGGGAGTGGAACGTGGGGGGTGTGGACTTGGGGTGGGGTGTCCACCCTTCAAAGCAGCCATTTTCTCCAGGGGAATTGATCTCTCTTGTCTGGAGATGAGTTGTATTTTTGAGAGATCTCCAGGCTACACTATCTTTAAATGTGAAACAGCCTCAGAATGTGCTATTTGTCTTGCTGTGGGGTGAAGTATACTGATGGGCTACATATTACCAATGGGGCAAATAGCACTCCCTAGACCATTGCAAGTTAGGAACATGGGACAGAGGTAGGCCTGCCATATCCCCTGCCTTCCTCACCCACAGCCTTCATCAACTTCTGCCTCCTGCTGCTGCTCACCTGAAAGACACCTGGAAAGACTGGAGGCAAGCCTGAGGCACATGTGCAAAAAGCACACATGCCCACACATCATGCCAGGAAATAACTATTTATTTATTTTATTTATATCAATTTGTATTCCGCCCTCCCCGCGAGCAGGCTCAGAGCGGATAACAACATTAAATCAATTAAAACATTCCATATTAAACATTAAAAACATCATATAAAAATATCATACAAAAATTTCCTATGTGACGCACACATAACAGGTTGCTCTGGGGGCCGATACTCTAAAAATTTAGAGAATTGGCCCTGGCATGGACCTGTCACTTCCACCTCATGCTGGAAATGATGCCATTGTGGAATAAGAACCTACTGCCCCCTATTGCCCAGTTTGGAAACCCTGCACAGAGGAGGTGTAAGCCACTCTCTTAAGTGTGCCAAACCCCAATCTGAATCAGGCCCCCACAAGCCTGGGAAGCATGGGACATTGGAACACACCGCCACTCCACCCAATCTAGGCTGGAAGGGTCCCCAAGGAAAATGTAACCTGTAAGTTAGGTCCTAGGGTGTACAAAGTAACTAGAATTGACTTTTTTACAGAACCATTCTTTGTTAATTTAACAGTGCAAGCCCAAGTAGAATCACACCTTTCTAAATCAACAAGCTTAGATGGTATAGCTCTGTTTAGGATTGCACTGTTACAGTTAGCTTCTGAATGGAGTCGTACTCTATCAGAATGTGATGAGCTCAAAAGCTTGCATGGGTGTAGTGCACACCATCCCCTTGTGTCTCCTATGCTTTAATTTTAAGCAGGGAGAGAGAATCTTGGGGGGGGGAGAGCAACCTAACTTGTTTATGGCAGTTTTTTGCTTCCATAATTCCAGTGATGCCAGCAAAGTTAATATAAAGCAAGTCCAATCCTATGCTTGTTTACTCAGAAGATTCCCACTAAGTTCAATTAGACTTACAAGTAAGTATGCAGAGGATGGTGACCTCTGTGTGACTGCAGCCTTAATTATGCACCCTCCCCCTACTTGGTGGTTCATTTTCAAACTGGTATAAGAGTCTGGCTTCCTGGTGCCTTTCCCAGAAATGGGGCTCTATTTTAACTCTCCCTGGCAGTCAGGTCTCTGAGAAATTACTTTGCTGCAGCCAAGCACTTAGGTTTTGTTTTTTAATGAAATGGAGCAAAGCGTCCTCCTCCTCCTTTTCTCATGTCAAAAGATCAGAGAGACCAGGTCTCAACACGCTAAACCAGGCAATCCCTTCAAAAAGTTGCTTTGAGTGAAACAAACAGGCGGTCGGTGTGGTCACTGTGCATTATGTAACTAGTGCACTGGCTGCAGGAGCTGGATGACTGACATGGAGAAATTCCTAGCGGAGGGGGAAGGGTGCTGCCCTGGAGTCACTGTCATTACCAAGAAACCTAAAGGGGAAAGTGGCTGTAGCGAAAGGGAAACAAAATGGAGATTGTCACTAAAACGCAACCCCCCTCCCCCCAACTCAACTTGAATGTAGACTACATAAGCTTGGGGGGGGGGCGCTAATATGGCATGAAACCAGAGGGCAAGCCGTTTGGGAAATGAAAAGCAGTCTCAGCGACGGAAACAAATAATGAGCTGTCCGTATTTTACCATCCATACACACGCGCGCACCGCTCCTCTGTTTCACGGCAGGAGAGAGAGAAACAACAACAACAACGACCAAAAGTACCAGAAAAAACTCTTTTACTCTCCACTAAGTCTTTTAACCTAATTTGGAGAGTTGATTGCCCCTGTGCTGCGTTCCTGCCCCTTTAAGACCTGCTCTCTTAACAGTTTCACTGAAAGGGAGTGACCTCTGGGCTTTGACAGCTCCCCTAATAACTAGAAGAACCCAGGCTCCTCCTGCAGCACATGATTGGACGGCGGGCCGGTATCCCCTTTCCCTATTGGCCAACGGCTTCCCCTGAGCGAACCTTTAGAACTCTGAGACACAATATTCTGTTACATTGTAGCAAAATGGCGACTGTCATTCACAACCCCCTGAAAGCGTAAGTAGGAATCAAAAATGTACATATTCCGCGTGGTTTAAATATGAAAAAGGGCGCCTTTCCGATGCATGCTGCCAGACTGAACCTGGTGTCTCCAGACTGCAAGTGATCTATCCTCCCTCCCTGTTTTCTTTCTGATCTCCTTTTTTCCTGTGCAACACACACAAATCTTTTGCTCGGAAATTAATAAGAAATTGTTAAATTTGCGTTCTGTTTAATTGATTGACGGCGATGAAAAGCAACCACAGTGCCGGGCGCTAAGAAGGCACCGATGCTGCTTGCAGCTGGGGTTTCTCGGATCTTGGAAACGGGAAGATTTTGACGGTTCCCTGAGGGGTTGCTTGCACTTGACAGAGTCCTGTGCTTGGCGTCCGCGCTGGCTTCCACCGTCGCCAACGAGAGTCCAGCGGAGGAAGATCGATTGTGGAAAGCGGGTGCATCATGACGAGTTTGCAAATGGACGAACTGCAGTTTCAGAGTTTGCTTCTTGCAAACCTTCCAGTACTTGGGGTGACTTGAAGCCAGGGGAAGGGAAGGAGTTTCTCCGACGTTTTTTCCTGGTTCGGATTGGTAAAAAGGGGTAGTATGGACCTTTTCATGACAGGACAGAAGGGGCATATTTGTGTGTGTGAGAGAGAGAAAGACAGAGAGTGTAGTACTAAATGAATGAGACTGGTTTGTGGATGGTTGCCTTTAATAAAACGCAGGAAGTCCGGAGACCTGTTTTGCATACCGTTCGCGTTTCTCTTTTAAAAGTAGATCAAATGGCAGACTCGGGATGCGTTTCAATGGAGCGATGTGTAGCCTTGGCTCAGGCGTTGCGGGGGGTACAACAGAGGGCAAAATCCGGCTGCTGCGCTCAGGCGGCATCCGAACAGCGCAGGTGCGCGGCGGGGCTCTTCCCCGTGATTAAAGGCGCTCACTTGGTCTTTCTTCGGGCGGGCTCCCCCACCTTTTCTTCACGGATACACACCACCAGTGCATCCCCAAAGTGGCTGGGAGGCCGCCCGTGCCGTTCGTCTTTCCCCAGGACAAGGGGCGCACGGGCAAGCCGGCTGCCCCTAGTCCTGGGGAAAGGCAAAAGGCAGCGCAGGTGGCTGGGAGGCTGCCCGTGCAGTTCCTATTTCCCCAGGACAAGGGGTGTGCTGGCAAGCCGGCTGCCCCTTGTCCTGGGGAAAGGCAAAAGGCAGCGCGGATGGTTGGGAGGCTGCCCACCCCATTCATCTTTCCCCAGGACAAGCAACACACAGGCAAGCCGGCTGCCCCTTGTCCTGGGGAAAGGCAAAAGGCAGCGTGGGTGGCCGGGAGGCAGCCTGTGCCATTCGTCTTTCCCCAGGACAAGGGGTGTGCGGGCAAGCCAGCGGCCCCTTGTCCTGGGGAAAGGCAAAAGGCAGCACCGGTGGCTGGGAGGCCGCCCCTGCAGTTCGCCTTTCCCCAGGACAAGGGGCTCGCGGGCAAGCTGGCCGCCCCTTGTCCTGGGGAAAGGCAAAAGGCAGCGTGGGTGGCTGGGAAGCCGGACGCCCCTTGTCCTGGGGAAAGGCAAAAGGCAGCGCAGGTGGCTGGGAGGCTGCCTGTGCCATTTGTCTTTCCCCGGGACAAGGGGTGCGTGGGCAAGCCGGCAGCCCCTTGTCCTGGGAAAGGCAAAAGGCAGTGCGGGTGGCTGGGAGCCCCCCCCACCGCGCCGTTCGTCTTTCCCCAGGACAAGGGGTGCGCGGCAAGCCAGCTGCCCCTTGTCCTGCAGGGCAGGTTAACGGCGGGGCAGCCTCCAAGCCACTCGTGCTGCCGCCAGCTCCGCGGCGCGCCGGGACAGCCGGCTTGCCGTGGGGTCGGAGGGGGGCGCCCCAGCGTGATGACGTTACGGGAGTGATGTGATCACGCAGCGCCAGGAGCGCGCGCTATGTGTGTGCGTAGAGCCTAACTACGGTTGCCCTGGGTGCTGGCAACCACCATAGATCTGGCTCAGAGTTGAGAAACACTCTGGCGGGTGTTGTTCAAGGATACCCGCTGCTGTGAGTGGACCCGAGCTTGGCAGTCAAGTGGAGAAGGGAGAGAGGCTTGCGGATGGGATGGGCAACGAGCCGTGCCCCACGATGAACTAGTGCTGGCATTATGGGAACAGCGAATTCAGACGGGGAGAACTGTGGTTTTTCGAAACCTGAACTATCCCCAACTTGCATGTCAGGGGGTTAAATGTATGGAATGCTGCTCTCCGCGTTTACCTGTTTCACTTTTCACGTTCCTTGCCCTCCTTTCCTCCGGGAAGTAGGGTGGTGGCGTCGTAGTCCAGAGGGCTATGCCAGTTTTATCCTGCAACAGTCCTGCGACATAGGATAGGCTTAGCTAGCCGTCAAGTCCTGCGCGCTCTACCCGCTTTCATTCCCGCCAGCTGAAATGCATTATGTACCAGTAATGGTTGTGAAGTTAAACACGCGTTCCGCTGTTTTCAGTGATACTCGCTTCTGCTAGGTGGGAGTCGTGCCTACCTTCTCTAGGCTGAATTTGTTTTAAAGCCAGCCCATGTTGTTGTGTTTAATTATTGAAACACCCGTCGTGCTAAGGCCACTATCCCGCCTCCTGTTTCAATGGAACCTTTACACCTATGTAAGGCAGTATCTTCTCGTTTGCAGAGAGCCATCGGGCACTTTAAATGACTATTCTCTACCCTGTCCAAAACAAAACAAAAAGAGCAAGGTGGAAGTTTCTTTTAAGGAAAGTCACTATCGCTCGCCATCAAAATGAGCTTCCTCAAAGGAATGGCAATATTTTCATAGTGAGCTGGGAAGGGGGAGGGCGAGGTGTGCGGTGGGTGGGGTCTGGAATCGATTCTTGGTTACATCATGGGTGCAAATGAAGCGTGTATCCATTAAGGAGTGTTAAACCCGTGTCGCTGGCTGGACAGACAAAAATGGAGCAGGTCGCGGGGCGGGGGGATTGCTACTCCTAATGTTGCGTTATTAAATTTAGTTGCACCAGTAATATCAGACATCCATCATTTTCTGCATCTCCACATGACCAATCGTGAGCCCTTTGCTGCCGGTTGATTGATTTATCTGGCGGGGCAGAGTTCTTCCCACTGAAATCTTTCCGAACGGGATCAGGCTTTTAATATAATTAGTCTTCTCTTCTTCCCCGGCCCCCTCCCCTCGGGGGAGGGAAGTGCTGACAGCAGAGGAAACAATAGGCACCGAGCGCACCAAAGATGCTTTTTCTGGCAATGGTATGCGGGGAGGGGAGGGGAGGAATGTTGCTGCTGGCCGGCCGCCCTTTCGCAACTTGTTTTTAGAACGTATGTTTCTTCTTAAAAGTAGCTGATCAGGAAAACGAGGCACATATATCACGTGGGTTAATGAGGGCGACAGCAGTTAAAACGGGATGTACTAAAAGGAATGACAGGATTGCCCATTGAAAATAATGGGAGAGGCTTGAATGCCCGTTGGAAATAATGAGAACTTGGAATGCCCATTGACTTGCATGGGCTCCATTGAAATACATTAGAGCAAAAAAAAGGTACAAAGAAAACGTGGAATGGATATTGAAGGAAATTCTCTGGGCCCACATAGACTGTTCTGGGACTGGATTGACAGGCCCCTGACTGGAATGACGGCCCCTAAGTGTGGCAGAAGGGCTCTGACACTAGAATGACAGGCCCCAGATTGGAATGATGGCCCTTGGGTGTGACAGAAGGGCTCTGGGACTGGAATGGCAGGCCTGTGACGGGAATGGTGGCCCCTGGGTGTGCCAGAAGGGCTCTGGGAATGGAATGACAGGCCCCTGAGCGGAATGACGGCCTCTGTGTGTGACAGAAGGGCTCTGGGACTGGAATGACAGGGCCCACGCTGGAATGATGGCCCCTAGGTATGACAGAAGAGGTTTCTGACTGGAATGATGGCCCCTGGGTGTGCCAGAAGGGCTCGGGGACTGGAATGACAGGCCCCTGACTGGAATGATGGCCCCTGGGTGTGCCAGAAGGACTCAGGGACTGGAATGACAGGCCCCTGACTGGAATGATGGCCCCTGGGTGTGACAGAAGGGCTCTGGGACGGGAATGACAGGCCCCTGACAGGAATGACGACCCCTAAGTGTGCCAGAAGGGCTCGGGGACTGGAATAAGAGGCCCCTTACTGGAATGACAGCCCCTGGGTGTGACAGCAGGGCTCGGGAACTGGAATGACAGCCCCTGGGTGTGACAGAAGGGCTCGGGGACTGGAATGACAGGCCCCTAACTGGAATGATGGCCCTTGGGTGTGACAGAAGGGCTCGGGGACTGGAATGACAGGCCTCTGACTGGAATAACGGCCCCTAGGTGTGCCAGAAGTGCTCTGGGACTGGAATGACAGGCCCCTGACTGGAATGACAGCCCCTGGGTGTGACAGAAGGGGTCTCAGATTAGAATGACGGCCCCTGGGTGTGACAGAAGGCGTCTGGCACTGGAATGACAGGCCCCTGACTGGAATGACGGTCCCTGGGGGTGACAGAAAGGGTCTCAGACTGGAATGACAGGCCGCTGACTGGAATGACGGCCCCTGGGCATGACAGAAGGGGTCGGGAACTGGAATGACAGGCCCCTGACTGGAATGACGGCCCGTTTGTGTGCCAGAAGGGCTCTGGGATGGGAATGCCAGACCCCTGACTGGAATGACAGCCCATGTGTGTGACAGAAGGGCTCTGACACTGGAATGCCAGACCCCTGATTGGAATGACGGCCCCTGAGTGTGACAGAATTACTCGGGGACTGGAATGACAGGCCCCTAACTGTAATGACAGCCCCTCAGTTTGACAGAAGGGCTCGGGGACTGGAATGACAGGCCTCTGACTGGAATGACGGACCCTAAGTGTGACAGAAGGGTTCTGGGATTGGAATGACAGGCCCCTGATGGGAATGGCGGCCCCTGGGGGTGCCAGAAGGGCTCTGGGACTGGAATAACAGGCCCCTGACTGGAATGGCGGCCCCTGGGTGTGACAGACAGGATTTGGGACTGGAATGACAGGCCCCTAACATAAATCATGCCCCCTGGGTATATCAGAAGGGCTCTGGGACGAGAATGACAGGTCCCACGCTGGAATGATGGCCCCTAGGTGTGACAGAAGTGGTCTCAGACTGGAATGACAGGTCCCTGACTGGAATTATGGCCCCTGGGTGTGCCAGAAGGGCTCGGGGACTGTAATGACAGGCCCCGGACTGGAATGACTTCCCTTGCGTGTGACAGAAGGGCTCGGGGACTGGAATGACAGGCCCCTGACTGGAATAACGGCCCCTGGATGTGACAAAAGGGCTCGGGGACTGGAATGACAGGCCCCTGAGCGGAATGACGACCCCTAAGTGTGAAAGAAGGGCTTTGGGACTCAAATGACAGGCCCCTGACTCGAATGACGGCCCCTGGGTGTGATAGAAGGGCTCGGGGACTGGAATGACAGGCTCCTGACTGGAATAATGGACCCTTGGTGTGACAGAAGGGGTAGGGGACTGGATTGACAGGGCCCTAAGTGAAATGATGGCCCCTGGTTGTGACAGAAGGGCTTGGGGATTGGAATGACAGGCCCCTGACTGGAATGACGGCCCTTGGGTGTGACAGAGCATCTCAGGGACTGCAATGACAGGCCCCTTAGTGAAATGACGGCCCCAGCGTGTGCCAGAAGGGGTCTGGGACTGGAATTACAGGGCCCTAAGTGGAATGACGGCCTCTGGGGTTGACAGAAGGGCTTGGGAGCTGGCATGACGGGTCCCTGACTGGATTGACGGGCCCTGGGTGTGACAGAAGGGCTCTGGGACTGGAATGACAGGCTCCTAACTGGAATGACAGCCTCTGGTGTGCCAGACTATGTTTTGGATCCTTACTAATGCTATAGCTTTAAACATGTATATGTTAGCCTTATGGTATTGTCAGGGAACCATTTGTAGAAAAAGAACTGCCGGAACTCATTAGCATAACTCATTAACATATGCCACACCCCTTGATTGGGCCATAATGGCCAGTATTCGGCTGTTGCGAGATGGGGAAGCGTTACCTCACCTGGCAGTGGCCCGGTCAGGGCCATTTTGCCCACAATCCAGGCCAAAACAGAGCCAAAATTGGCATTAGGGGCACGTTTTGGCCTGGATCAGGCCCAAATTGCCAAGATTGGATTGGTGCTGGGATGGGAGGGGTCCCCCACCAGGCACTGACCCAATCCTGACAGTTTTTGGTCCTGATCCCGGCCAAAAAAATCCCCAAAGGGCTGGAAATGGCCATTTGGGCTTTGTTTGGGCCCGGATCATGGCCAAAACAGCCTGGACCAGGTCAGTGCTGGCCAGGGGAGCATTCCCCCACCTGGCCCTGACCATATCCCGGCAGTTCTTGCCCCGATCCCGGCAAAAAATAGCCCAATTGCCCGAAAGAGCACATTTTGGGCCTTTTGGACTAGGATCAGGGCTAAAAAGGACAGAATCTGGTTGGAGTCAAGCAGGGGAACCCTCCCCTGCCCAGCACTGACCCAGTCCAGGCCCCCTTGGCCCCAATCCGGGGCCAAAATGAGCCCAAAACATCCAAAAATGGCTATTTTGGGTCAGTTTTGGCCAGGACTGGGGCCGAAACATCCAGGACCATGTCCATGCCGGGCATAGAAAACTTCCTACACCTGGAAATGACCGATCAGGTCTGTTTCGGCCCCGTTCTAGGCTCTAGCCCCAATCCAGGACGAAACGGCCCCAATTGGCCAACAATGGCCATTTTGGGCCCGTTTAGGCACAGATCAGGGCCCAAACGACTGGGCCCAGGTTGGTGCAGGGTGGAGGAGGCTTCCCTCACCTGGCACCAACCCAATCCAGGCCATTTTTGCCCCAATCCAGGCCAAAATGGTCCCAAAATGGCCATTTTTGATCCATTCTGGCCCGGATTGGGGCCGAAATGGCTGGGACCGGGTTGGAGCCGGGCGGGCGGGGGAAGTCCCAGCCATTTCGGCACCAATCCGGGCTGGAACAGACCCAATCCAGGCCCAAAAGTGCCCCAAATGGCTGACTATGGCCATTTTGGGTCCGTTTTAGCCTGTTTCAGGACTGAGATGGCCCAGACTGGGTCGATGCTGAGTGGGGGATGCTTCCTCCACCTGGCACCGACCCGATCAGGGCTGGTTTGGTCCTGAATGTGGCCATTTTGGCCCCAAATGAGGCCTAACTGTAAACCTTTTACATTCAGGTGGGCAAGGTCACCTTACTTAGGGGAATGACTGGAATGGCGTTCCGGTACACTGCCCCTTAAAATGAACCCTGGATATTGTATTAAAATGTACTTTCTTGATACTGATTGTATTAGCCTCATACTCTGTAATCTGCCTTGAGTCTCAGTAAGACTGGAACGACAGGCAAGAGACCATTATTCCACACAGGGGCATGTCATTCCAGTCCTAGAACAATTCTGGAATATTTGGAGACTCTCAGTCCTTTCAAGAATGAGCTATTTATATCCCAGAAAGCTTCCGCTACACCCAGAGGCTTTCGTTGCACTCACGGACTGGTCATTCCAGTCAGGGGCCTGTCATTCCAGTCCCCGAGCCCTTCTGTCACACCCAGGGGCTGTCATTCCAGTCAGGGAGGCATCATTTCAGTCCCAGAGCCCTTCTGTCACACCCAGGGGCCGTCATTCCAGTCAGTGGCCTGTCATTCCTGTCTGAGACCCCTTCTGTCACACCTAGGAGCCATCATTCCAGCGTAGGCCCTGTCATTCCAGTCCCAGAGCCCTTCTGATATACCCAGGGGCGATGATTCACCTTAGGGGCCTGTCATTCCAGTCCCAGAGCCCTTCCGGAACACCCAAGGGCCATCATTCTAGTCAGGGGCCTGTCATTCCAGTCAGTCCCCGAGCCCTTCTGTCACCCCCAAGGGCCATCATTCCCATAAGGGCCTGTCATTCCAGTCCCTGAGCCCTTCTGTTACCCCCAAGGGCTGTCATTCCAGTCATGGGCCTGGCATTCCAGTCCCCGAGTCCTTCTGTCACATCCAGGGGCTGTCATTCCACTTAGAGCCCTGTCATTCCAGTCCCAGACCCCTTCTGTCACACCCAGGGGCCGTCATTTCAATCAGAGGCCTGTCATTCCAGTCTGTGACTCTTTGTCACACTCAGAGACCGTCATTCCAGTTAGGGGCCTCTTATTCCAATCCCAGAGACTTTCTCGCTCACCCAGGGGCCATCATTCTAATCTGAGACCCCTTCTGTCATACCCATGGGCCATCATTCCAGCGTGGGGTCTGTCATTCCAGTCTGAGACCCCTTCTGTCACACCCAGGGGCCGTCATTCCAGTCAGGGGCCTGTCATTCAAGTCCCCGAGCCCTTCTGTCACACCCAAGGGCCATCATTCCAGTCCGAGGTCTGTCCTTCCAGTCTGTGGTCTGTCTGTGGTCTGTCATTCCAGTCCCAGAGCCGTCATTCCAGTCAGGGGCCTGTCTTTCCAGTCCCAGAGCACTTCTGGCACACCTAGGGGCCGTCATTCCAGTCAGGGTCCTGTCATTCCAGTCCCCGAGCCCTTCTGTCACACCCAATGGCCATCATTCCAGTCAGGGGCCTGTAATTCCAGTCCCCGAGCCCTTCTGTCACACCCAAGGGCGATCATTCCAGTCAGGGGCCTGTCATTCCAGTGTCAGAGCCCTTCTGTCACACCCAGGGGTTGTCATTCCAGTTTGGGGCCTGTCATTCCAGTCCTGAGCCCTTCTGTCACACTTACGGGTCGTCATTCCAATCAGGGGCCTGTCATTCCAGTCCCCAAGCCCTTCTCTCATACCCAGGGGCCGTCATTCCAGTCCCAGACCCCTTCTGTCACACCCAGGGGCCGTCATTCCGTCAGAGGCCTGTCATTTCAGTCCGAGACCCCTTCTGTCACACCCATGGGCCGTCATTCCAGTCAGGTGCCTCTTATTCCAGTCCCGGAGTCCTTCTGGCACACCCAGGAGCCGTCATTCCAGTCAGGGGCCTGTCATTCCAGTCCCAGACCCCTTCTGTCACACCCAGGGTCCGTCATTCCAGTCAGGGGCCTGTCAATCCAGTCCTAGAACAGTCTGTGGGCCCAGAGACTTTCCTTCAAAATCCATTCCACGTTTTCTTTGCACCTTTTTTTTGCTCTAATGTATTTCAATGGAGTCCATGCAAGTCAATGGGCATTCCAAGTTCTCATTATTTCCAATGGGCATTCAAGCCTCTCCCATTATTTTCAATGGGCAATCTTGTCATTCGTTTTAGTACATCCCCTTAAAACACATAATGAGGGGGAGGGGGAGAAGCAGAGCCCGGTGTCCTTAGCCCCATGTGTCCTTGCTGACAATGAAAGGGAGCCCACTGACATTTGCATTTCCTCTGTCTGCATTTTGATTGTGTCTTAAATTAAAATAAAAATTGGCACCGCCCCCTCCTCTGCAGAAACTGGCCGCACAATGGTTTTCCTCTCTGCGTTTGGGGTCCGTGTTATAGGTATAGCTGAACCAACTGATTTGGTATCATTAAAACTCTTTATGTCTTTGCTGTGCAATAATCCCTTTATTTTCAGTATATACAGACATATGCAGCTCTGCTAATACCCTGGATTAATTCCACGTGAGATACTTCATTTGATGTTCCGCAGAAATACTTTGGAACACCCAGATGAATGCAGTATTAATTTCCCAGTGATTTCCTGTTTGTTTTTAAACAACATTAATGCTTCTCTTTCCTTGCTGGATGGCTTTAGGTGTCTCCGGTGCTTCTCTGATTCCCTTTCTCTCTTCTGGGAGCCAGCCAATGCTCTGACTGCCCATTGTGTTCCTTCTGCTACAGAACCCCTTGTTTGCTAACATGGTGCTAAATGCAAAAAGCATCACAAAGGCTGGATCATGAATACTAGTGCGAGCACAGCCAATTGCCCACCCTGAAAATGACTTGCCCCCAACAGAATAATAAATTATGAAATATAGACTTGTTTTTCTTTGGGGGAATGTGAGATGAAACTTCTCCTCCCCTTTGAATCTATCTTAGTTCTCCCCTTCAGCTGCTGAAATGGAGACAGGTGATATTTGGACAAAACTCCTGCCCAGGCAGGATAAGGTATTTGCAAACAACTGAGGGAATTTACGCTATCTTATTTTTAAAACCAATTGTATCTTGTGTGTGTCCTTTTCTATCTGGCAACCCAGCAGGTTCTTTTATTTTAGCACAATAAAGAAAAGATTCACACGATGCTCCTCCCACTCTTTGCATTGCTTCCTGGTCTACCCCTATCACATCTTGGTTTGATGGGCATGGATCCCACCCCCCCACACTTTCAAGGATAATATTGCTTGTTACATGTGACCCACTGGATTACTCCCGTGCCCTATCTGTCATCTCCTGTTCATGCTGTGAAGGAGAGCATGTGCATCCATGCTATACTGAGAAAGAACTGTGCATCTGTTACTGCAGTACCCACTGTTGGCCTAGTAAGTGGTCTAACATTGCCTGATGGTAAGGCCCATCCTGGTGCCATGTGGCCTGTGTATAGCTGTCTTCTATGACAACTGCATTGCTCCTAGACCACTTTTCCCAGCGTAAGTCAAGAAGTACATTGTAAAGGAGAGGAGAGGATGTGGTACACACAAAGTCTATGAACCTATGAAACTACCTTGTGTTTCAGTCAAGATTATAAGTCTATTGAGGTCAATATTGTCTACTCAGACTGGCAGCAGCTCTCCAGGCAGGTCTCAGGCAGAGGTCTTTCATGTCATCTCCCCCAGATCCTTTAAATAGGGGACTGAACCTGAGACTTTTTGCTGTACCTCTGAGTTATGCTTCCAAGTAACCAACTGGGTTTGGTCAGCCTATCTATATCACTTTTCTATCCTACCATTCCTCCCAGGAGCTCCGAGTGGTGTGTGTGATTCTCTCCTCTGCTTTATCCTCGCATCAAGCCTGTGAAGTACATTAGGTTGAATGAAAACGAGCGAACTTCATGGCAGGGTGGATAAAAATCAATGATTTTTTTTAAAAAAAATCAAAAAAATCAGATTTTTTTTATTTAAATAGGATTTTTTTTAATTTAAATCGGATTTTTTAAAATAAAATGCTTTTTGAGGAAAATATATTACCATCCAAAGGTTATTCCATCATGAAATAAAGATTAGTTTTTAATTATGTAGAATAAGGCTGTATATGTTTAATTTTTTTGGTAAATAAATTCCATTAATCCATAAATTCCATTAAATAAATTCCATTTGTAAGATTATTGGGCAGTTTCTCTGCCTACAAGATATTATCACAGATGCTTGGCTTTGCAGTTCTCAAAACTGAATTTGTGTCAGCTCAGCAGAGATCACATGCCTCTTCTTCACAGCAAAAATGTTATAACATGAACAGAGTTGAGAAAAAGACCTTAAAGACAATGCTGCAAATGTATCCAAGATGAGAAGAAATTTAGAAGAGCAGGAAGGGAATACAAAGCTAATAACATATGGTTGCAGTGCTCATTTGCTGCACCTCTTAGCCAAAGACTGAAGTGTTCCAGAAATAAAGACTAATGTTGTTGAAATTGCTAAATACTTCCGTAACAATCATTTTGCTGCAGCAGCTCTGAAAAGGATGGGTGGAACCAAGCTAACGCTCCCACAAGATGTTAGATGGAACTCTGTGGTGGACTGTTTTGAGCAGTATATCAAGAACTGGCCTATTCTGATGACAGTTTGTGAACAATCTTCATCTACTTGCATATTAAAGTTATACCAGCAAGAATTAGTCTTTATGTAGAAAACTATGATTTAAATCAAGCATTACTGACTAGTGATTTAAATCGTGATTTAAATGGTGATTTAAATCAGTTTCATTTAAATCAAATCCACCCTGCTTCATGGTAAAGTGGGGATCAGAACCTGAATCTCTCTTCCAGATCTTTCCTGTCCTAGTTCTCTGTGCTAACCACTACATTATACTGTCTTTAATGAAAGCAACTGCATATGTGAGAGGGGTCCCTTAAATGATCATCCTCCTAGAATGGATGTTGCTCTTGTTTTAGAAACCTCAGCAAACTTGCAAAATTAGCATTACACAGATTTGCATGCCCAGAAACCAACACATCACATTAAGGGAAGGGACAAAGAATACCATGCTTAACATGGAAGCAACGAACCAAACATGAATGTGTGTAGAGGACACGGAGAGGTGAGTACACAGTGGGGATATATGAGCAAGCCCTCGATGTCTGCATGGAGGACACAGCTGCATGTCTGAACCAGCCGTTTAGGAATTTGTCACAACTTGTGGTGGGCATAAGCCAAAGAAAGAACTCTGCTATGAGTAATTATGCAAACATCAGTTGCTATTGTTTAATGGAGTTTGGTGTCAGACAGGGCACATAACCTGGGTGAGATGTCAAGTTGCCATTGTTATTATTTTTCTTTGGCAGGCTTCTTGGTCTAAGAACTGTATTCCCTCCAGAAATGTAGCAGGAGAAGCTTTCCCCAGCGGTGCATCACCATGCCAGAATAGATAAAGCTCTTGCAATCCTACTTGTGATGCAGCTTTTAAGGGATACACTGGCAGCGACCCTAGTGAGTGTGTCATGGGTGTAATGGTGGTGTGGGAGAGGGGTCTGCTCAGTTTTACATCATCTTAAAGGAACTTTGGTCACTGCAGATCTCTTATGCCTGTCTAGGAACTTGATGTGAAGAATGCATTGCATGACAAGCATTGCACATGGTAGTTTCAGGTGGGCACAGCCATGTTGGTCTGTAATAGTAGAACAAAATTTGAGTCCAGTAGCATGTTAAAAACCAACAATAATTTACAGGGTATAAGATTTCTTGAGCTGAAGCTCACTTCATCAGAAAATTGCAAATGTTAACATCTCAAGATGGACATGTAATGTTAACAGATGTTGGTTGTAATGAATCAGTACTTTGTCAGACATGCACATTTTGACGTACTGACTTGGGAAATCAAGTGTTGTTAACTGGGCAGGAAAAACGTCCTTTCCCTCTATTAGAGGTTTAATGCGTAAAAATGGATAGCTGAAATTTTTTTTAGGATATTGAAGTAAATAACATTGCCTTGTAATAGGCAGCATTTGCTGCAGATCAAACTGATATTTAAAGGAACAACTAGAGGGATCCATTTAAAAGCTGACAACTTAGATCTTTAGGATCTGTTTTTAGCAGAATATGAAAGACATCAGTGATTTTTGTTGTCCATTATAATTGGAATTTTTACTCTTTTTACTAGACCTTGGTTTAATCTGTGTTCTGCAAACTAATATACAGCACTCTCCCTTGTACTGCTGAATCTTCAGGCCTGACTTTGTAATAATACCTCTTCATCCTACCTTTCTTCTGCTTGCTCCTTTGTGTATGTATACTTCTCAACCTGGAGTAAAACACTTCATGCATCTGAAGAAGTGGGCTCTGGCTCTCGAAAGCAAATGTTACAATACGTTTGTGTGTTTTAAGATGCCTCAAGAGTTTTATTTGCTAAAGAAAGAGTTGTCCCGCCCGTGAGTCCAGTTGGATATCAAGTCACAGTTATTTACTAAGCAGTTTGCTGGACTCAGTTAAGGTTTTAGAACCAACCCCAGCCTTGGAAAGAAAGACGAGAGCTTCTCTGAGGATTTCTGGAGTGCTTTGCTCTCCCTGATGAACAGCCATGCTTCTTTCTACACATTCGAAGCAGGGCTTCCCAGACCCAGGGAGCACCTTCCTTGCAGGAGAGAGCTTCAGCTCATGCCCATGGTCTGCCTGGAAATTGCCAGTAATTTCTGTTGCTGGCTCTTAACGTAAAAGCTACTCTGAAATGCATCCTGGTTACAGTTCGTTGTAACCATCATAATCCAGCAAGGTTCTAAGACCCTTCCTTCCTTGTAACGTTGACCTCCTGGACAAGTGCTAGATAAATATAGCTGCCAGGTGTGTCAGGGAAAGAGAGAATTGAACAAAATGGCCTGGAGGTGGGGAATAAGGCTGCTATGATATAGGAAAATATTGTAACATTGGGGAGCCCGAGCTTGGGAAATAATAGGTTCCTGGTTACAACATTTTGTGTGGTTGCATGAGTGACCTGGGCATGATTAGCTGCTGTAGTGCTTCTGTAATTTGTTTTGTCGGCATTCAAGTCTTTCACAGTCTGTCAGGTTGTATGGATGGATAGAGCTGGAATCATAAAATTGTCACTGGGAAAAAGGGGCTTTTTGAAGCCTGTATTTTTTTTGGTAGTATCCTTCTGTCTCCTGAAAGCAATAATGGAATTGGCAGGGGATAACTGGAGAAGCAAAGTTATTACAAGAATTTGAAGTGCCAACTCTCTTTATTTATGGGGGCAAAAGGAGTTCACGGGAGGAAAATATTAGGGGATATTTTAATGTTCTCTGTTAAATGGGTTTCAGAACTCATTTTTTTACAATTAAAAAGACAAAAACAAAACCTATGCAAACACATAAGCCCTGATGCAGATAAACTTAAATGCTGTTTAAATAAACGGGACACATTAGTTGCAAGTGCAACTTTATTTCAGTAGCTGAATGTACAGCTAACTTTCTGTGGATGCTGTGGTGCAAAAGGATCTAATTACATTGCACACTTATTTCTTTTTTATTTACATTGCATTCCTATTTCTAATAATATTTATTGACTTTATTTTATTTATACCCCACCTTCCTCCTCAATGGGAACGATGAAAGACAATGGAATTTCCAACAACAGGATTACTTAAGGCTCTTCTTAGGCTACTCCCCACAATACTCTGTAACGGTGCCCTTCTTTTAGCCTAGGTTACTGTCCTAGGCACACATACTAGTAAGTAAGTCCTGTTGAATTGAATGAGATTTATATGCTTGCAGAAATAATGCAGGATTACAAGACTTGAGAACAGTGCAGTTGAACATTACATTACATGCAGTAAACAGACTAATAAAGCTGGATTACAATATTAGAGAATGATTAAATTAAAAAGTCATACGCACCATGAAGACTAACCTTAAATTGTGCTGATATTAATGACAACCTTTTATAAAAATTTCCTCATGAGCGGTTCCTTAGAAGGCTGTATCTTATATAACCTGCATGCAATGCCCCATAAGGACATGTTTATTTGGATGGTTTTTTAATATATGCAGTTACTTACCTAGTGCATGTGACAAGACAACAATCAGAAATCACCCCTGGTTCAGGATGTTGGTTTGTCCTTAACCTTGAATTGTAAAACATGTAAGTTAAGAAACAAGACTGACAACTTATTGCACACCCTGATAGCATCCTCATCCAAAATCGAGTGGTATAATATTCATAGCAACCAAAGGATTTTATTTTCTGTACCAAAGCATATGAACCAAGCCTTCCTTAAGCTAATGACTGGACAGGCAAGTGTCCAGAAATTCTGAACCTATGCTAGCTCAGGAACTGGGACCAGGTTTTCTTATCCATCAAGTTTCTTCCAACTCTGTGTTTCTATAATTTTTATGGAACACAGGAGCTGGTTCACCCATGCATGTTAATTCCTTGATTTCTTGCATGTGTGAATATGATTTTGGATTCCAGACAGGTTTTTTTCATTTCACCTTAAATACAATTATATTAAATGGAGTCATTAAGTACAAGAGTAATTGGAGAAAATAAATGATGTGCATGCATGTTTGAATTGTTAACAGTCAGACACTTCTTCCAGCTGAGGGGCAGTTTAAGCGCAAGACACTGCCCGGCCTAAAATGAAACAAAATGGATGCCAGCCAAGTGAGAGCCTTGGAAAATATTTTAGAAGGGAGTCAGAACGGTTGACTGACTAATGGCCACTCCATACCCCAGAGAGATGCATAATTTAGGACAATGGGTCGCCCAAGAAACTCTTAACTAATATCATCAACTCCCCCCTCACCCATTTATCCTAATTAAGCAACACTTAACATTATTCACTGAACCTGGTAACTTTTCCCATCCGGTACTCACGGGGTAATCAAGCACCATTTACACCTATTATACACCTCCAGAAAACCCATCAAGTTATTGTTTTGGGGACAAATACGTCAGCTTGCCCCAGGGAGCATTTTGTCCTATATTTGGAGTCCCTAGCCATATGTGTGTTCTCGTTCTGGGATCCTCAAATCTATTTGGGCCTTCTCTTCTTCCTTCGGTGAAACACTAGTCATTTCACTGCTACCTCCATGGACCTCCATCTATCTTTGAAACTGGTAATTATAGCCTTCCCCAAAATTGCTTTCTCCTTTCTCCTCTCTAATTTCCTCTTAGCCTCATACGTGTTCTGTATGTGTTTGTATGTTTGCCCTTTTATTTCTCTTTTAATAAAAACTTTTCCAGCTGAACACCTGGCTGGTTTATTTCAAGAGTTCTCTTAAGGGAAAAATCTCCATAAACATTGGTGAAGAATCCCAGTTACCTCCTCTTGCCTTGTCTCCTTTAAGCTAATATCCCCCAATTAATTAGGAGACTGCCTACTTGTGTAAGAGAATCAGTCAAAGAATTGGGGGTGGGGAGAATAAGACTGAAAAATCTGAGTCTTTACTTTATAGTATGTTTTGCTTCCTGTTTCATACTAGAGTCTTTATGACCAGCGTGGAGCTGCCAGCTAATAAGACCTGGCTTGCACTGGTACATTTAACTTTAATTCAGTTTCATCTGTTTTGTCATAAGCTTTATGAAGTACAAAATATAGCTGTGTCCTAAAGAAAAGGAGAAAGTTAAATAAAAGTGAAAAAACAAGCATCACAATAATTAAATGAACTATCCAGTTTGCATTCTGAAAAATCTTTGCATGGAACTGTCCTGAAAATTATTTAAAAACTTCAGGTTGTTCAGAATGCAGCTGCAAGACTGTTTGCCAGGATGGATTGCATGTCACTCTTGTGCCCAAAGATTTCTACCAACTGCCTGTTCGTTTCTGATCCCAATTTGGGGGAGCTGGATTTAACCAAAAAGCTATATATTGTTTGGAAAGCCATGTATAGTTTGGAGCCAGGGTGCATGAAAGACTGCTTATTCCCTGCCTGGGGGATGAGTTCCGTAGCCCTGCTTTGTGCTCACTGCCTTTGGAAGTGTGGTGCTGAGCCATGAAAGATAAGACCTTTTCCAGGGGCTGCCTTCTGGCTTTGGAATGCTCACACCTTCTCTTAGAGCTGCTCTTGAGTAGCTCGCTGTGCTGGGCTTTTGCAAATGTCAGTTTACTTCTAATTAACTTGTTGATCTTCATGTTCCTTCTCTCCACCCCCCCCCCCCCCTTTTCCCTCTTGGTTTAGCTGAATGGTGTTGCTGGTTGTTCATTTGGTTTTATTGTACTGTAAACCACTTCACACACATTGTTGTGGAGGGATAGGGTAGAAATAGTTGTAATAAGGCTTAATGGTATTTGCACACATGCCTCTTTTTGAGTGAAGAATGCAGGGGTTGTGGTCTATTTCAAATGGCAAGTTCTGCTCCCATACTAGCCTCACCTCAGCTCATTTTCAGTACCAGAATTCACCCGGGTTAGAAGAAAATGCTGAAAGAAACAGAGCACAACAAGGTGAGGCTCAGGAAAGGGACTCAACCATATACTCAGGTTTTGTTTAAAAGAAGACCTTCTCTCCCCATATACTTTTTTGGTGAATATGCATCTGGGTTGTCCTTTAATTTAGTTATCTAACTAAAAAAATGTCTCCTGTCTTTTTTTCCTTGAAGGATAATAGTAGCTGGGAGGGGAATTTTCATGTGGGCAATGGTGGTGGTGCGGGGCGGGGCGGGGGGGGGGGAGGTTTAAATTCCCCTCAACTCATCCACCCCATGGTGAATTGTAAGGGAAACTGAAGATGTCGACAGATTACAGAGCTTAACATTATTGGTGATCTCTTGCATCCCTCTGGTTTGATGCCAACTCTGTCTCTGTGTTATTGATGGCATTCTATGTCTATACTACTGAGAGAAGATGGCAGATTCTTCTTGGTGGTTGGAGGGATGTGCAAATGTAACATTTGCCCCATTTCTCCCTTCCCTAGAGCTGCCTGGCTGCTTGTTAGCATTTGCAAGCAAAATATTTTCCCTGTCTCTGGCTCACCAGTGATAACAGAATAACAATCAAACTTGAAACAAGGCTTGCATTACATTTATGTATTTTGTTTAATTGTTTTAAATTTGTATATATATTTATATTTACTTCTGTTTTTAATGTTTGACATGTTTTAATGTTTGCCTTCTTAGGGTGAGCTGGGTTGAAAGGCAGCACAGAAATGCTTTAAATAAATATAATCAAAGCTGTCCTAAAGCCAGTGAACTAGTAATGTGATTGCTGTTATCATCTCTTGGGAAAGAGAGACCTATCACTTCAAACTCCTTTGGTGCTAAGATCTGTGTGTAAACACTGCTAATTGGTAAATGTTTCTGTTGGCCAAGTATCTGCTGAGTTACTCGTTCCTGTTCCCTCTGACTTCCTTAAATGTTAAAGAGGTACCAGAATAATGATCAGACCCAAGATTTCAGAATGTTACAATTGTTATTTTTTATCTTAAAGATGCTATTATTATATTACTAAACACTGTTACCCATTCCAGTTTTCATTAGTTAATATTCAACTGCACATCCCTAAAATTGTCATCTGCTGCTAGTGGAAAAGTTGATAAATGTAGTCCAGAGAAGCACCCATAGATTTTTATGCCTATCAGTTGCATCAGCAGTTCCCATTCTACCTGAGCATGTGCCTGAAATATCTCCCTTTCCCAAGAGATCATGTTACTATCTGTATAATTTTAAGGCTTTGAATTGTGCAGGAAAGGATCAAAAGGCTGCTCATTTGAGATGTGTAGATATGGGATGGGTTAGCACAGCCTCTGAATTCAGAGTTCTTGTGATGGAACTGTGCAGAGTTTCTCATTGAAATCAATGGGGTTTTAAGGTGCAATCTGATGCACAGTTGTTTAGGGCTAATCTTTGGTGAGCTAACTGGGGCTTTCTGGCATGGAAATATGTATGAAGTTAGACTGCAGTTGTTTCAGTATGACTTAAGTGCACCTAATTTTCGTGGGCCTGTCTCTTGAACCTGGATGTAAGTGAGAGTTGATCCACATGGACTTTTGACCAGATGTCCACTGAGTTCTGTGCTTGGAACTTATTTCCCAGGCACACAGAGGCGCAGTTCAGAGTGGGACCATAGTGCATGGAGAGGAGGGGCTTAAGTTTCCCTCTGTGCTATTTTTCTGATCTGAAGCAACCCTGAGGAGTTGCTATTTGCCCTGCTGGGGAAGTTTCTGTGTAGCTGTCAATACTTGTAAGTGTCCCCAACAAGCAAATAACAGCAAAATAACATGTAAATCAGCCCTAAGATGGTTCCCCTTGGCCATGTTTCTCTCTTCTATTATACTGTATAGTTTGCTTAGTCTTTATAGGAATTATCTTACTTTTCCTTGAACTTATCCTTGAACTCTCCTCTTTTACTGACAAGGTTCACTGCTAGCAAGTTGTAATTAAGTCCCTGCCTGTTTCTGTCCCTATAACAGAGTTTTGCTATGGAAAAACCAGCAAGTGAAGAGTTTCATAGTATGGAGTTAAACATCGTCACTTGCTAATTGCTGCAGAACAGATTGCTATTAAAGGGATAACTACCAGGGTTGGTTCAAAAGTGGATAACCCTATTTATAGATGAAGAGCTGAGGCTGAGAGTTATTGACTTGCTGAAGGTCACCTGCAGAATTCATGGCAGAGTTGGGATTTGATCCGAGGCAGTTCTTTGTTCAATAGGCCACATGGGGCTACATTAGTGATAAACAACGATGCAGCTACAGTGAGGATCAGAACCTGAAACTGGCTTTCTTTGCTATGAACAGTTCAATCCTAAGCCTGCATCATTACATTAGACGAAGCCTATACACGGTCTGGCAAAAATACAAAAAATATATTTGGATGAGGGTATCCCATCGTGGGTGGTGCCACTGGAAGTTATTGACCCAAGAACAATTTACAACAGAGAGGAATGTTTGTCATATAAGGAGGTGTTGAAAATGGAGCAAAATATGATTAAACTTAAAACAGGAGACGAATTATCCTCTCACTATGGATGGTTCCAATACAGACAGATTAAAAACTTATATGACAAGGCTCATTTAAAATTGGGATTTAAATGGAAAAACTCTGAATTGGAAGAAAGTATACTACAAGAAGGCAAGAAAAAGATTTCTAAAGTCTATAAGATTTTGTTAAAATGGTATACAGAAGATGAAACTGTTAAAGTCCAGATGGTGAAGTGGGCCATAAATTCTAATAGAGACATAACAATGGAAGCATGGGAATACTTGTGGAAAAATACATTGAAGATATCGACTTGTACCAATATTAAAGAAAATGTTTATAAGATGATATATAGATGGTACCTAACGCCGAAGAAAGTAGCATATGGGAACAACAAAATGTCAGACAAGTGCTGGAAATGTAAAAACCATGAAGGTTCATTATATCACATGTGGTGGACCTGTGAGGTAGCAAAGCAGTTCTGGGGAGATATTACAGAAGTTATGACTGAAATTTTACAAATCCCAGTAAATAAGAACCCAGAACTGTTGTTGCTAAATTTGAAATTAGAAGAGATTCCCAGGCAACAAAGAACTTTATTATTCTATATGACAACAGCGGCAAGAATTTTATATGCTCAGAAGTGGAAGACGCAAGAAGTACCATCTATTGAAAATTGGATACAAAAATTGCTATACATGGCAGAAATGGACAAAATGACGAGAAAGTTGAGAGAACAGAATCCAGAAGAATTTCTTAATGACTGGGGGAAACTAAAACAGTATTTGGAAAAGAAGTGGGACGTAAAGGGACATTTATGGTTGTTAGATAACTATTAATTTTACAGAAAGGAGGAGATACTGATCTTTACAAGAGAAGAGAGGAGATAAGTTAGAAACAATGTAACTGATAGTTTGATGTTAGGTTTTGTTTAATCTAATATATATTATCTATTTTAGTAGTGTGTTAAGACAGTTAAGAATAGAAAAGGGGATATAAGTAGTAGATTCAGACAGCGGGTTGGAAAACTGTTGTAAGTCTTAGATTAAGGGCGGAGGGAAAAGGGTGGGAGAACATGGAAGTGAGGGTTTTAATTGAAAATCTGTAATATTAATTTTTATTCACCCAATAAAAATTTCTTTAAAAAAAACAGTTCAATCCTAAGAATACTTTGCTGGGAATAAGCTCATTTGAACAGACTTCAGTAGGATTCTGAGAAGATGCTCTCAAAATGTGGTAGCTTTCTGAACCAAATATGAGCTAAGTTAGAAAATGGCATTAGTTGGTTCCCTTTGTAAGATTTTAATAAATAAAAAGCAGCAGTGTAAGGAGGGGAGAACTCTGGGTTTTAATGCTCTTTTCTTATAAGAAAACCATTGTAAGAATCACACTTCTAGAATTGTACTATAAACCATCCCATCCAAGATTCTCGATGTACAATTCTTATAGTGACAAAAACAGATTCCAAGACTTCACAAAAGAATTTAATGTAGTGTGTCTGGAGTTGCTGGCACTTATCTTCCCACTCACCCAGCTCTCCTCCCATATGGGAATAATAGATAACTTCATCAAAGCTCATGCATTACCTGCCTGAACTGGGTGTCATAATGTAAGCAAAATACAAGTTTGGCTGCTATTACTCTTTTGATGGCACCTTCAGCTGTACCCAAAGAGCATTCAAAACAGATGCAGCTTGGCAGAGAATAATACGGAGAACTCAACAGTGTATAGCTGTGAATGTGATCAACAGGATGTTCCTGCTGAATCCTGACTCACTGATTCTCTGGGAAGTTGCTGTTGAGGCAACTCCCTTTGGATACGACTAATGTGGGCTTACCCAATTATTTATATGTCTACCAAAGCTGGTACTCAGTGCTGTAACCTAGTTACATGTAACTCTTCAGTGAAACGGAGTACTGGAAGAAAACGGATATATCTTCTGGCATTCAGGAGGACCCTATTTCCTCTGCCAACTAAACTCCAATACACTAAAGACAGTACAGCCTTGTTTACTACAAATTATCCCAAAGAAGTCAATATGAATCATAAGGCAAATTGCTTACGTTTTTCAGGCTCAAGGTCTACTAATGATTTAGAGATGCAGCAGTGTAAATAAGAAGGCTCCCTTTGCCAGTCTTTCAGAAATTTGTTTCTTTTCCCAATATTGAATCTTGAAATAAATATTAAAAGTTCGCTGACCCAAGCCTGATAGCGATGGTTGTTTTCTTTCCACATATTTTCTGCTTCTCTAATCTAAGATAGATGGGATTGGCTGTCTTGTCTTGGTGGTGAGAAGGAAGTGTCAACATGGTGTAATGGGTAGAGTGTCGGACTATGATCCTAAAGTCCCCTGATTTGAATCTCTAATCTGCCATGAAAGCTCACTGGGGAACCTTAAACTGAAGGAAAGAGACTGGCCCAACCTATCTTACAGGTTTGTTATTTTGGGAATAAAACTGAGAAAGAAAGAATGATGTTCTAAGCTGCTTTGAGTCCTCGTTGGAGATAAAAGTGGGGTATAAATAAGTATTTAAAACTTTACTCTGAATGTCACTATCCTTATTACTACATATCTTGCTGAAATGAACCTTGTCTTTAAGGATAAGTTATGGAGCTGAGCCCATAGACTCTAGGACCAAGCACTGGTGAGCTTTCTCATACACACATAATGTGTTGGTCCTCTCCTTTCCTTCCCTAGGTTCCTGGCTGGATTCCTGAGAGTCCAACAATGGGCTGTTTGACTACCTGCTAGCTTCCTTAGCACTGGATAATATTTTTTGCATGGAGTAATACTTATAACTTAGCATAATGTGTTACAGTTTGAATAAGGCTCTGTGGCAATCATTCCCAAAACTCTATCTATCCTCCAGGATTCTGAACCAGTCCTTATGATTTAAGCCTCTTGCAAATCCAAGTGGTTGCCAGCCAATATGAGCCCCTTGCACTCCACTGGATGGGAGGGGAGCGAGTAAGCCTCAGCTTAAGGAGGGAAAAGAGATATTTTCCTCCTCAGACAGGGATTTTGGTGCTGTGAATAACTAAGCTTAAACAGGCTTTTATTTTGTCTTTTATTTAGGATTTGTGGTCAGGTTGAGGAAGGAAGCTTGTTTTTAGTGAAATAAACAAGCACCCTGTGAAGGGCCCATCAAATCTATGTACAGGTTCTATGACCAGGATCGCTGTAAGTTAAAGAAGTGGCCTGGAACCTGAGTAATAAGCCTGTCAGCTACGGCAAAAAGGTTAGAATTGAACCTTGAATGCTGAAGAACCCTGTTTGGAGAAAAAGAAATGAAATCTCCCCTCAGTGTTTGTGTGCTTAACTAAGGCTTAGTTCAATGTATTAACTCACAGTGGGGAAAATGTATAACCTCTGGGGGTGCAGTTGAGAGCCAATTGTATATTCCATGCTGATTATTCCACACTAAACCTTTAAATAAATGCTCAGTTCCATCTGTGTCCTGTCAAGTCAAAATAACTGTGTGAAAGAGATTATACTCACCTCACAATTGAGTACCATATTATTCTTTTAGGGTCACAAATAAACCCTTTTAGGGAATACAAAGCTTACATGCAACCAACCAGTTAAATAACGCTTGTGCCTACTATTTTACTGATTGTGGGCAGCTGAGGGGGTTTAAACAAATAAAAGAAGAAGCCCAAGTGTGGGACTGCAGCTATATGTTTAGAGAGCAGTTACTTTAGAAATCTCCCTTGACTCTCTCTTCTCCCCCATCCCTTCCTATTTACTGCCTCAGACTCCACTGTGGTGTTGCATAGTATGGGTCAGGTTTGCGATGAATAAATAGTAGGGATTGCCTTGGGACCCACAGAATCCCTTGACCATTTGGCAGTGATTGATAATGATGTGTATGGATCAGAGAAAGAATGATAACCATATCATTTGACATATAAGCTTGCCTTGCTCATCAATATTATCTGACAAAAGGAATTCTTGAATAAGCATTTAAGTTAGGGGGTTATTTCCAACTTGATGTCACATAGCAAATAATAAGGGGAAATCTGTATTTTTTTCGGTTTGCTAGAATTCCTGTTTGCAACAATAGTGGAAATCCAAAATCATGTGTGTTAGAACCAAGGCATGAAGAATACCCTTTACTCCTCACAATAACTTAAGAGCTTTACCTTATATTACCTTGTAATGTAGCTTTCAGTTCAATTGTATGTCATTGCATTCAGCACAAGGATGCAATTCTTCAACCATTTAAAACCCATGGAAAAAGACAGCTACAATCTGCCATGCAAGGTTTAGAACAGAAGTGATGCAGTTTGGTACATTGCAGTTCCAATGTCAGTGTCCTACAGTTTTGGACTTAAGTGATTAAATAATAAATACTTTATATTTGTAAACATCCTGAGGAAAATAGGGTGATGAATAGGAGGTGAGTGGATATGTTTTAAGGCCAGACACAGGGAGACATCTGGCTGCTTACTCCTGGAAACAGTGTGCTGAGCTAGACAGACCCAGCAGGCTTCTGCTCATGAGATAATTTTGAATTTTTTAGTTTTTATTAATATTTGGTTATCCTGCCCCTTCCTCTAAGGAGCTGATGGTGGTGCACATAGTGTTCTCTCTTTCTCTAGTATATCGTAACAACAGCCCTGTGAGGTAGGGTACACAGAGGGAGAGTGATTAGGCAAAGGCCGTGCAGTAAGATTCATGGCAAGTGGAGATTTAAACCAAAGTCTCTCTGGTTCTAGCCCAATACTCTAACCACTACACAACACTACACCATTACACCACACTGTCATTCAGAGAGTCCCTGTCTTCAGATAACGTATTAAAAAGAATGTAGGAGGGTTTTGGTCCTACCTCCCTATTTATTAGGGCTGTTAAAAATATACACAGGTATATTAAAATATATATACATGCATGGAAGGGAACAGGATCATGACCTATTGGTTCCCATCTTTGCAGTCCATGTATTCAGCTGAACATTTGCCAAGAGCCCTAAAAGTGTATGCACAGAGCTTATATATGTGCAGTTGGGACCCTGCCCTTTTTAAAGCATTCCCAGTTTTATGGAAGCTTTTGTGTGTATGCTTGCATTTGAGTAACCTCTCTGTAGACATTTAGATGAGTGCATGGACATCTGGGGAGCAGAGCCAACGATCATCATGATTCTTCTCCTTTCTAAATGCATACAGTGTAGGTACTTGGGGAAAGAGCTGCTTTGATGTTCAAAGGATTCTTTCAAAAATTTTCATAAGGGATCTTTGTGCTTACTTTTGCCTCCCTCAGTACTCTGTGTCGGGGCCTCTGCTCCCTGTGATCCCCAGCATGGTGGTCATGGGCACTCTGGTGCTTTCTGATGCATTTCCAGGCACTCACTTGCTTCTCTTTCAGCTCAGTGGTCTTATGTGTGTGTAATTCTGCACAGGATGACACTCTTATAGTGTCATTTTAAGAACACTCTTCTGGGAGGAAGCCCCATTGAACAGATTTATGCTTCTGAGTAGATCTGTTTGGGATTGTGTTCTTAATTGTCTTCCTTTAACTGTCTTCATTAATGCTTGTGCATGTAAAGCGCCCTCAAGATGCAACCAACTTATATAGGTTTGCCAGCCTCCAGGTAGTAACTCAACAGGACAAACGCCCCCGTAATACAATTAACAATTGATAATTGAAAATAATATACTCTGCAATAGCTACTATTTGATTTATATTCTCTCCAGGCCACAGAGATCAGTTCACCTGGAGAAAATGGCTACTTTGGGGGGTGGACTCTATGCAATTATGCCATGCCAAGATCCTTTCCCTACCCAAACCCCTCTTTCTCCAGGTTTCGCCCCCCAGATCTCCAGGAATTTCCCAACTTGAAGCTGGCAACCCTAAACTTATAGTAACACCAGCAAAGGGATTTCAAGGCAAGTAAGAAGTGGGTTTCCATTGCCTTTATCTGCAGAGTCCTCCTTGGTGGTCCTCCAACCAAATACTGACACTGCTTAGATTCTGAGATCTGAAAAGAAAGAGTTACACCATGCCGCCTTCCTTCCCCGCATTAATTCTTACTACATGCTAAATACTTCTGTTCACTTTTGTTCACACTTGACATGTTTTCTGTTCTTTAGCTGCTACATATTTTTTCCCTCTTTTCTCTGTTGTTCTGGTACAAATCTTCCTGTCAAGTTGGGTCTGCATGTTCTTGTACATGCCCTTTCTCTCTTATGGGTCTTTATCTATGGAATTCTCTTCTACTGATACTCATTCTGCTGTTATGTTGACTGTACTCCTGAATATTTATTTGCTTAGGGTTCCTCTGATTTGCTTTTAAAACTGGCCTCAATTTAAACCCGCCCCCCCCCCCAATTTCCTTTCCCTAAATTTATCATGGCATTTGGATTATAATCTGTTCAGTGAGGGACCTTTTTGTTTTTTTCTAAAGCACATAGCTGTATGCATTATATGTGGTGGTAGAAAGTGCTTCCAAGTCGTAGCAGACTTATGGGTGCCCCTGCTGGGGTTTTCAAGGCAAGAGACTAACCGAGGTGGTTTACTGTTGCCTGCCTCTGCATAGCACCCCTGGTCTTCCTTGTTGGTCGCCCAAGATATTATTAACCAGGGCGACACTTCCAGCATCTGATAAAATGGGGCTATCCTGGTCGAGGTATGGATTATATAAATAACAAGAATAAAATGTGCCTTTTGAAGTTACACAGTAGAAAAGAGCAGGAGTCCAGTAGCACCTATAAGACTAACAAGATTTGTGGTTCAAAAGTGAAGAAGTGAACTGTGACTCACGAAAGCTCATACCCTACCACAAATTTTGTTAATCTTATAGGTGCTGCTGGACAGACTAACAGACAGACTAACACAGCTACCCATCTTGAAGTTACACAGATACACTCCATAATGGTTTCTGAATTCAGTGGTGATTTTGGATCTGTGTCTGACTTCAACAGATGGAGCGCCAAAGACCAGACGAGGTAGAAGCTTCAAAACTGATTTTATTTTATTTTAAAATTAATTACCTGTTGCACACAAATGCATATTAGTACCAAAATGTTTTTTAAAAAGTGAAAAGCTACTTTGGGAGAAGTGAATTTTACGTGGCGAGTTGACAGAGGAGCAAGGGCAGAATCTGTTCCTTGTGTGCCATTATCTTGCTCTTGGTTCAAACCAGACAAGCCACTAGAAGATCTGTGAGTGGCTATCCAACGGTGTTTTTTTTTCTCAGTAAAAAGCAGCCTGCACTTTCACCCTGCCAACTGAGATCAAGGTGGCAGCCCTGGGGGTGGGTTGTTAACCTTTTCCCCATTGTTCTTTTTCCCTGACTTGAAAAGCCGTACTTCATTTATTTATTGTATATTTTTATTCTGCTCTTTCTCCAGGGAGCTCAGGCTGTATTTTCCCATGACACAGTGTTCCTGCTTCAAATGGAAGACCTCAAAGAGGGAGTACAAAAATTGATAGTGTAGCCAAGGCTTAATTTAGAAGTGGCCAATTACTAGTGTCCTTCCTAGACGAGGTAGCAATGTTCTCGCTTATTCTGGCACATTTGCTTGCATGTTCACACACTCATGTATCTTGGTGTGATTTTATCTCTGGTGTACTGAGCTGGGAAGAGGTAACCAGGCAAGAGGGTATAGCTAACTCAACACCATAGCCAGGTCCCTGGGCTCTCCTACTCCTTTTCTGGTGTGTCACAATGCTCTGCTGTCTGTGCCTCCAGCGCAGCAGCATAACCATGGCCTAAGTGGAGGATTACGCTGATGGGCACCAGTTTGCCAAAGTTCCAGGCAGACAAAGGTCACCTGTTTCCTGAGGACCTTTAACTGTGGAGGGGGGCATAGAATGAACTCAAGCCATAGTTCCTCCCCTGAAGCTGATATTTTTGTGCCTCAGAGGATGTGATATACCTCCACAATAAGGAATGCTTAAAATGTGAGAGGGGTTAATTTAAAAAGCATTAATGTTTTGAAAAGTGTGTGTGGGGGGGTGGGTAGTACATGAACAGAACAAGGAAACTTCCAATCCTTAAGATTTTTTAGTTAAGTGATCTTTTGACAGAGCCATTGATTCTTTAGGTGGGAAGACACTTTGTCTACAGAGAACAACTCTTTAAACAGATTTGTGTTTTAAGCTCAGTTAATAGCAGCTGTTAAGACTTCTTACAGGTGGGATCTGCTCTTTGCATATGCTGCACTGACTCTTTGCATGAAGAGAAGTGTAAAAGGAACTGGATATTTCTATAGCACTTAACTTCTTCCTGCCTCAGGCTAGGGACCAGGCCATGTAGCCTTACAAGGATATCATCCTTTCTTGCACGTGTTTTGTTTTCTCTGTTTTACAAATGGCATCTTTGTGACATCCATATTGAATTAGCTGCCCATTGGGTTGCCAGCTTTCAATGGGACCATTATAAATGTGCTTTGGAAAGCAATTTGATGTGCAGACATTAACAGGGGATTGTGTTTATCTCCATGTTGTCATGAAAATCTTTACCTGCTGACTTCTGCACATTTAAGCTGACTTTAAAGAGAGGACAGGAACAAGTCAGGGAAGGCTTTCCCCCCTTTGTTTCTTAGTAATGCTTCTTCCAGAGACAAATATAAGAGCCATATACCTTAACGTCTCAAGAACAATGAGATGATTTTCACAAACTGCAGAAAGTATTGTTGTATTTCCTGTGTCTCTAATTCAGATGCCCTCAGAAGAAAGAGCATGTGGTTTTTTTTAAAAAAACTCTTCCGTTTCTATGCCAAACAAAATTAATATGTACAGTGTGCCACTGTGCTGTAATACGTAGAATGTTGAACTAGAATTGAACATATTTGGGTTCAGATCCCCAGTTTCCATGAAGATCACTGGGCAGCCTTAAGAATATCCTATGTATCTCAGTTTAACCTACCTCACAGGGTTGCTGTCAGGATACAGTTGGAAAAATAACAACAACAGCCACAACAACTGCACATATAATGCTGTTCTAGACAGATCAGTGCTTACTTAGAGGGTGAACAAAATCAAAAAGAGTCCAGTAGCACCTTTAAGACCAACCAACTTTATTGTAGCATAAGCTTTCAAGAATCACAGTTCACTTCGTCAGATGCATCTGACAATAAAGTTGGTTAGTCTTAAAGGTGCTACTGGACTCTTTTTGATTTTGCTACTACATACTAACAGACTAACACGGCTAACTCCTCTGGAGGGTGAACAAAGTCAGTGTTATTATTATCTCCATGATGCTGCTGGGGAACTGCGATTGAAAGGATTGGCTTATCCAAGACAACCTGCTGAGCTCATGGTAGTAGTGGGAGTCTAACCAGCAGAGTGCTGATTCTCATCTGAACCACTTAACTACTCTAACATCCTTGGAGAAAAGGTTGGCAAGAGTACTTCTAGCTTTTTTATAGGAAGTGGTTTAATGGCTTTTAACATCGTTATGCTATTTATTGCAAAAGGCAAGACTAGATATCCGATGTCGTCTTTTTTTTTTAAAACTGAAAAGTAGTCCTGGGAGGCTGCCAGTTTGGATGGGTAGGCTGCTTAACCATTTTCAATCCCTGCTATGTGTATGATAAAAATAATCTCCTCCTCATCCATGTTGCTTCTCTCATCACTAGATATTGTATTATAAAGAGAATTTAGGATTATCCTCCAGGTTCATCAGAGAACCGAATCCAGCTGCTGGTCAAAGAACTCAACAGACTTATTTACATATAATACTGCTTGGGCCTAGAGATAGGCTTGCCATCCCTCCACCTCCAGCTGCTGCCCCACAGCCTGAGTCACCTGGCTGGAGGGGGCAGGAAGGCACAGGGGTGGGAAGACGTGTGTGCATGACCTCCTGCACTCCCCCATTATGCCAGCAATGGAGGGATTGTGGTACTCCCTGAAGCAGAGCTCCAGAGGGGCAGTTTTCACAGTGCTTGGCTTTGGCGTGCATTGAGATCCCTCTGTTATACTAGAAAATGATGTCATTTTCTAGCAAGGCAGAGGAGCACATGCTACCTCTGAATATGGGAGGTGGGTATCCTATTGTCCCCTGCCCCTTGCACTCCACCTTTGGCCCCTCCTCCCTGTTGGTTGCCCGCACCAGACACCCAGCCTCCTGTGGCTATATGGCACTACTTGCCACCCCAGGCATCTGGGTGGCGTCCTGTGTCAGTGCAGTGCTGCCCAGGAGCAGCCAGCCAGCCTGGGCTGGAAACAGGTGCCTCCTGCGTCAGCACAGCACCACCCAGGGACAGTCAGCGAGCCGAGGCACCTGGGCGATCTCCTGTAGTTGTGTGGTACTGCCCAGGAGTGTCACTTGGAAGTATGGGGGGGGGGGTCAGCAGGATGGTATCATTTCCTACAGTGATGTCATCACACCACCCATGAGCGTGCATGCTACACACACAAGCAAAAGGTAAGTTCCCTGTCTGCCTCTCCTCGGTTCCAGTATTAGGTCATACCCCATCTGGCAACCCTAATGTTTATGCATACTCACCTTGAGGTCGTCTTTGTGCGCTCTCCCTTCTCCTGTGCACTGACATCGCTTCCAGTATGATGGAAAGTGATCTTATCACACTAGTGCCGATTCTTTAAGAGTGGGCCCAAAACATAGCATTTTTTGAGGCTGTTGCTTTTGGAGTGCGGGATTACCCATGTGGCCATTTGCCTGGGCTGCCTGCCAATAATGGCCGATCTCTGGGCAGTCTGCCTCCTTCTGCCAACCGTCAGCAAATTATGGACAGAGAGGCAAGTCGACAGGCCTGTCACTGCTGGGCACCTAGCGACACTAACCTGGGGGCAGATGGCCATGCCTCTGAACATTAATTCTTTCTTAACTGTATTAGTGGCAGGAGGCCTAGTTATAATTTACCAGAATGTGAACCCCTTCGTCTGAAATATTATGATGCTTATTTTAGAAAAAAGCCCCATTGAATACAGTGGGGCTTATTTTTTAATAAACATGCCCAGGATTGGGCTACATGTATTATATGTAAAAAAATAGTTAATGCATGTGGTCTTCCCTTAAAAAGTTGTGTGCTCAAGAGTTGTAACTCTGTTTTAAAAAACCAGTATTAAAAAAATTATCAGTGGAAAATAAAACAGGAGACCAGTGGCACCTTACAGGGCAAAAAAATCTATTCTAGCATAAGCTTTTGTCACATGCATGAATTGTGTTTGTACATGGACATGATGAAATTAAATAAGTACTTTTAACAACTTGAATGTGTACAGAGTTGGGTATGTTTGAAACCATTAATTTCACTGGGTTTAGGTATACCTGTCAGCATACGACTAAGCTGCCAAGGCTGCAATATTATGCTCACTTATGTAGGCATAAATCTCACTAAGTGCACTGGGGTTTACTCCTGAATAAACATGCAGAGGATTAAGCTGTATGTCCTCTAGATTTCATGGGAATTTGGCAAAGCCCATGTTTTGCATGTACATTGAGAAGAAAGGCACACAAAAATGTTTCATGTGGACTAGAACTTGCCTCTAGTCATTAAATGGGGAGAAAGCAAAACACATTGTTTCTGTGGTTGTTTTGGTTTCTGAAAATTGTTGTAGATACCTTGCTATCATAGTTGTATTCTTGGAAATATGATGGCTAGAAACATTTTTTTTCTGAAAAGAAATGTGATGATAACCTCAGCAACTGTGCCTTGAAGGTAATTCCAGATGAGGAGCAGTGTTAGAAGAATAAAATGGAAGTCTAGTGGCAACTTAAAGAATAACCAAATTATTCCAGCATAAGCTTTTAAAACCAGAGTTCGCTTTATCCGACGAATACCTAGGTTTGTGAGCCTCTGAATAACTTTGCAATAGTTGGCAGCTCTGTAGTTCTGCATCTGAAGAGAGGATTAGGCTGCTTTCTTATCTCTGGAGTCTACCACCTGTGCAGATCTTGCTACACCATCTCTGCTGGAGATGACTTACCTCTGGCATTCTCTTTAAAGATCTTCTTGACAAGCAGGTATTTTGTCTCTTGCAGGAAGCGCATTGCACCAAATTCCAGGTGCTTAAAATATTCCCAGGGAGGAGACTACCAAGACTCTTTTCAAACCCTCCATTTTTTGTTTCAAATTTATTGCAGACATTGTCAATAACCAGTGATCTAATATCTATCTTAATCTACAATTTGATGGAAACCTGAAATATCTTAATGTGTCAGTATTACAAGAGAAAATATCCAGGTTTGTAGTTCAGGCATATAAAATGGAACTCTCATCATACCTTTTAACATTAGTGTCTTTTTTTAAATAAGGGGGTTGCAAATCAAAATCAAATTCTGTTATCTAGTTCGTAGTTCTTATTTTCTTTGGGCACATCTATTTATCAGCTAAAAGGTTTATCATTTACTAAGGAAAACACTAACAAAATTTATTCCAGCATAAGCTTTTAAGAGTCAGAGATCACTTCTTCAGATGCTGGTAGGGTTGCCAAGTCTGCCTAGCAAGCTGCAGGGCTGGGAGGAACTGCAGGAGGTGGGGGACAGAGATTACCTGCTGCTGGGGTGCTTGCTGGCAACACACTGACAACATTTCTGGAAGTGACATCATTGTATCATTGGCCCACCAGAACCACTTTGATATTTGAGCAAAAACTCTGAAGGATTTTGCCCAAATACTAGGGCTTCACATGGTGATGTAATTACATCACTTCTGAGCATACCGGAAGTGATGCCAGTGTGTTGCTGGTGATGTCATTACAGTGGCATGTACATCCCCCCTTTTCATGCCATTTCTTCGCCACTAGCCAGATAAGTGGCAGTAGGGGTGCTGGTGGGGACGCGGAATCCCTCGCCCCCAGTGGGGGTCTGACAACCTTAGATGCAGTGGACATCTATACGAGATATATAGTTATAATTAAACTAAAAATTAAATGTGGTAGTCATTTTAAAGATTGTGTTAATGTTTAGCTAGCAAGAAATGGTTTCCTTTTGTTTTGTGCATACTGTAGTTCACCTTGGGTGCACATTGAAATCTATTATAGTTTGTACATTTGGGTTTGAGCAAATTTCTGGGTTACTTTCCCCACAAATAGGACCCTCACATGGGAGGAAGGGTATACTGTACTCAGGCCTAGGATTCCAGAGGGGCCTGATGGCAGCCCTGGCTGCAATCCCCATTACCATGAGGAAAAAATGGAGGATAAATGATAAATGCTTGAGGCTATTTATAGAAATTTATTTCCCTGTATCTATGTCCAGGTCTCTTGCGTGATTTACTGGAGCCCATCTGAAGCAGTGTTAGAGCTAGGGTTGCCAACTCTGGGTTGGGAAAATCCTGGAGATTTGGTGGGTGGAGCCTGGGGAGAGTGGGGTTTGGTGAGGTTCGTAGGATCTCAAGAGGGTATAATGCCACAGAGTCCACCCTCCAAAGCAGCCATTTTCTCCAGGGGAACTGATCTGTGTCACCTGTAGATGAATTGTAATCCTAGGAGATCTCCAGCCACTGCCTGGAGGTTGGCATCCTTGGCTAGAACAGCACTTTTAAGCAATGTTCAAATCTGCCAATCCTAAGACCCTTCTCTGGAACAGAGAAAATGCGCTTGCACAGTTAAACAAGGACTGTGTGAGTGAGACGTGTGAGTGAGACTACTCGATAAGATGCCCCCAGGGATGACCAGGGGGTTCTGCCATTTGAGAGCCAAATGTGGGCCATTTAAAAATACCACAAGGGCCCAATCCTTGGACTTGCAGTGTGGTGGGAGCAGGGGCTCTTGTCATACACCGCCCCCCAGGCTTTTCAAGTTAGCAAACTTTTAGGACTCTCAGGCTGGGTGTGATTAAGCAAAAGTAACAAAGGCAGACATTTTTCAGAATGTAGACTATGTAACACTGATTTCAGAATTAAAGCAAACTTTTTCATGGCTCATTAGATTGTATGTTCGGGATGAAAGATTGTAGTATCAGTGGGAGGGTATTCCAAGTTTGACTGCCTCCCCTAATGTTTTACCCCTGTCAGAAGCAGCTGTTGTTAGTGTGGAGTACCTGAGAAGGGTGGGTGGGAGTTCTAATACGTGCATAGCCTCATGTTCAAGGAGTGAAGTACTGACTGAGCTGGAGCAGTATGGATAAATCCTAAAAATCCTCCCAGGTGGTTACAGGGGACTTACCAAAGGTGTATCGCTAAGGTCCAAGAGGTCTGGGGCATATCAAGAATAAACAGCTGGAGTTAGAGAAATACAGGCATCTATAATTGGGTATTATTACATTAGAATAAAGATGCATTTTAAAGTTTAAATATATTTCCTACAGGTTTCTGCTCCATTCATTTGATGTATGTGTCTCCATGCAACAGACTAACATGGCTACCCCTCTGGACTTGATAAAGAAGAGCCTCTTTTCTCATAATATTGGCAGCACATTATTTCATAAGGTCATCTTTGTCACATTGTCAAAAGCTGTTACTATCCTTCTTTCCTTATCTGTTCATTCCACCACAGTATGTGTCTTAGTTAAAATACTGGATCAGATTCAACCACATATAATGAATAATCCAGGATGGACCTACAATTAATGAAAGCAAGAGGGAAAGCATCTCTCCTTTCAGTGTGTGTATGTGTATTCATGTGTGTTTTGTTCCTCGTTGTCCATTCTTTTTCAGACTGGATGGGGAGGGTAGATTGAGTTTTCCTTTCCCTATTATTTACTTGGGTTTTGTTTTCACTGCAAGCTTATCCACCAAATGCACTTTTGGGCTCTTCTGTCTCCTGGTATGTCTTCAAGGTTAGCCATTGCTAAGCAACCACCATGCAAAGTTCAAGGCCGGCCAGCTGACTGCAATGCATTTCCCAGGTTATCTCCCATATGAAGTTAAGGACGATTGGAGTGGGGGTGGGGGAGCTCCTCTGGAGAAGGGGGAGAAACACGGACTGAGCTGCCACTGTGACTTTGAACAAGGCTCTGGCCAAAATGGATTTCAATTCCATCTGAACAGTTCTTTTCCTTGGTAATGGAATGGCACACCTGAGCTCGGTCCCCATCATATTAATTTCACCTCTGCTAAACTTTCCCAGTCAATTAGCCGTGTCTATCTGCTGCTCTAGCAACCACATGTGACTTTTCTGGAAGAGAAGCAGCTGCTGTGGGGCTTTTGGAACTGCAGTTCCCTTGGCAAGCTTTCACTGTAGCAGCCCCCTTGAGCATGATTATCAATCAAGGCCTGTCGAGTTTCTCTCTCAGACCCATCTATCTTTGTGTTTGCCCTTCTTCTTCTGTTCCATATAGAATATAATATATATAATGATGCTAAAATCTTAGTAGCTGCATATTTTGGGGTGGTGAGGGGATGAAAGGACAATTATCTGGTTCAGTCTAGAGGTATTTTCTCAGCATACTTCTTGCACTTTGGGTTTGTATGTACTGTATAATGATTATTGTTTAAATTTGCTGATTGAGTTCTTGGGTTATTGTCTAATGAAGCCCCATCAGGAAAATGTGCTGGATCAGACTTTCAAAAATGATGCTGCCTTATGCTGAGGCATTCCACTGGACTGTCAAGGTTGTCTGCTCTGACTGGCAGTGGCTCTCCAGAGTCTCAAGTGAGGATCTTTCACATTGTCTACTTTGAAACCTTGTAACTGGACTACAGAGTACTGAATCTGGGACTTTCTGTGATCAAAGCAGGCCTTACAAATGCAAAGCAGAACAAGTAAGAGTATAGGGTGATTAGCATAGGATAGAGCTCTGTTAAGAGTTGTACAGAAGAATAAGTTACATTTCACACTGACAGGTTAACGCGCCATTTCCGAGGAGTTGCCACGATCGCAACAGATGTGGCTTGGCATCCATGTGTTTCACACTGTCAGAGATGTTTCGAATTGGTGTCCTGCATTTTGTTTCACACTCGCTTTGAAGCCCTGTTTTTTTTGTGGGCTTTGGAATTCACGTCACCCTTGTTTAAAAAAAGTTTTCGCATGCGTTGTAATGTTGTGATGTTACCACTTGTAACTCCATCCCTCTGTATGCACATCAATACTGCATCTCTGTGTGGCCATTTTTGCACCCTAACTTGACACATTTGAAAATGGCGCCAAGTGGTGTTGAGAGCTGATTGTCCCTGCCCAGCAAATTTTCCAGCCACCATTGGTCTCACGCGATCACGTGAACCCTGAATGGATGGGGTGTTTGTTCGAATGCCATTTTTAAGGCCATCATTATCATTTATACTGAGTATTAAAACTCAAAAGGGAAATGTGTCCAACATTCAAATGAGCAGAAATGGTTCTTTGCTGAGCCAGAAAGCGTATCTACTGGTGGTGATTTCCTGTAGCACCTTTTTCCCAAACAGCAGTAACGTAAGAGTGTTGCTTCCTATCCATTGATTAAAAAAAAAAAGATGCACAACGCTGAAACATTACTGTCCTTTAGAAATACAGAAAAATCAGATGGGGTGCTGAGGAGGGTGGGTTTTATTAGATCCACACAGACTAATCAGCTTAAGGAAAAGGAGAGGGTGGTGTAGAGAAGCAAACAGCTCAAATGTGACGAGGAAGTTTAAGAGGAAGCCGCAGCAGCAGAATGCATGGGTGGAGGGGGGACGTAAGGATGGGAGCCAGAAGAAAGAAGAGGCTGAGCAGGGGCCTTGCCGGCAGGAGAGTCTCCAACGCCCCTTGCTCATTCCCAGCCTTCTGCCCTCCTTTGCTCCAGGCCGCAGATAATCCCTGGTTCACAAACTCGCCAGCATTTGGAAAGGGCAAGAGGCAGCTGAGCAAAGATTAAAGTCGACTCAGCTCCAGACCACGCACTGAGTGCCTCACATGCTGCACAGCCGAAGCCCTCCCTCACCAGGGCTGCCCGCTAAGCCAAGCCCAAGTTCTTCAGGGGCATCACTCGGACAGAGGTGCCAGGGCACAGAGGGCAAGTGTGTGCACTTGCACCCTGTGACCCCGGCCTTGCCTGCCTCTGTCCCGCTCTGCGCTCTACTTTCTTCACTCAGCCCAGGCCAGGTGGGCGCCCAGCTCCTTGCTGCCAGCCAGTCTGGTGGGCTGGGGACGCTTTGCTGCACTGTCACCAAATGCTAAAACATTAACAAAAAGGGCAGACAAAGCGGTCGGGGTTGCTGAGGATAGTGGGTGTGGTCAGATCTCTACAGACCAATCAGCTCCTGAGGAAAAGGAGAAAGGGGGGAGAAGCAAAAAGAAGACAAACGTGTTCACACTGGCATTAACTGGGCCAGCCATGAGTTGGCAGCGGTTTCAAAACAACATCGCGGTATGTCTGCAGGGGGGAAAACTGAGGATACCATGGACTAAGATTGACACTGCAACCCACGATTAACTTGCAAGTGTGGGATGCAAAACAGGTGCAGAAACACTGAAAAATACAAGTGTGAAAGGTACCTAAATATTGGTAGGGGGAACACGCTGGAACAGCATTCCTGTAGAGCTGAAAAGTGGTCACGTGGGTTTTAGCCTGCCACATGATTCCTTTTCCTCCCCTCTGCCTCCCTGAGTGAGTGAATGAGTGTAAGCTGGGCTGCTAGGCCTGGATCTCCAAAGGAGGGTAAGCTGCTTCAATTCATTCTGCTGCTTTATTTTTGTGAGTGAATGAGTGCAAGCCGGGCTACTGGGTCTGGATCTCCAAAGGAGGTTAAGCTGCTGCTTTAAATTCATTCTGCTGCTTTATTTTCATTCATGATATGTGCGTGAGTGAGTGCAAGCCGGGCTGCTGTGGCTGGCTCTCCAAAGGAGGGTAAGCTGCTTTGAATTCATTCTGCTGCTTTGTTTTCATTCATGACTCGTAAGAGAGTAAGTGCAAGCCAGGCTACTGCGGCTACTCTGTTCAATCACAGAGACCTTGCAAGTCAGCGAATTGCAAGTCAGCGAATGTTGTCTACATCATTCAATGTAAGTGCCCATTGCTGTATATAGGCAGTACTATTCGCCCCCTAAGGACAAGAATCCAGGAGCATATATCTAGGATTAAGAACGGAGTGCTAGAGGCGCCTTTAGTTGGCCATTTTTGTGAGTGTAAGCATCTATATAACGACTTCAAGGTCTCTGTGATTGAACATCTGGACCGCCCACATGCTTTGGACTCAGGCAAATTACTTATGCAACTGGAATCTAAGTGGATTTTTCAACTCAATACTTTGTCACCACATGGATTAAACTTGGAGATTGTTTTCTCTTGTTTCTTATGACCCCTTAGTGACTTCACTGTAAGTCGTGAGGTTAGTTCAGATCTTCCTCCAGCTGAAATTGGTTTAGACGGAGCATTAAGTGATTCGGCCCTAATTGTGATATATATACACAGCAGCCATTCTTATTGGTCAGTAGTCCGTTAATACCATCCTTTCATAAGCCGTAGGAGAGTGTGTTTTGAGCATGTAACATATTGTAAGTATAATTCCGATTAGTGCTTTTTAATACGGAATGGTATGTGTGTACCTGCTCATTGTATTTTTACGTTTGCAGTGTGTCTGGTCCGAAGGGTTCTATGCCCAGGATGAAGTGAGTTTTTCACTCACGAAACGGGTTAATGATAATTGCCTGCATATTCCCGTCGGCGTTTTTTTGAAGTATTAATTCAAGTTGTTGGACTGTGAATGAAACAACATCTTCACACAACTCCCTACCTACTGGCTTTCCCACTAACGTTGGCATTTTGCACTTTAAATGATTTGAACGAGTTCTACGGACTTTGAATATATTCTCTAAGGATTTCATGTGTTATATATGAATGGACTCTGTATTTTTGTATTCTGTATTTATATTGTAAAATTAATTTTGTATTTATTCACACTGGCACTTTTGCACTTTTGCACTTCTAAACTTGATAGACGAACAAGCAATTAATTCATAGTTGTGGTTCCCTGGTCTTGTTGTTCTTCTCGTGTCTTAACACTGTAGCAAACAGTGAAGGTGCACCAGAAATCCTGTTTTATTATTTATGGATTTATTTATATTGCCACCAATGTGTATGGTACTTTAGAGAGTGAAGAAGACAGGTCTCTGCCCCCGAAAGCCTACAGTCTAATGTTTAACATAAGGGAAGACAACTCTGGGAGTTGAAGGCAGGAATGAGGAAAAGGAAGAATCTGACTTCATTCCAGTCACATATGTTCTGGCTTGGGTTCAGTGGGGAACTACTAGAGAGCCAGGAAACCTGGCCTTGGTTGCACCTGTTCTCCCCAAACTAATATTTCATAAGAAAGTACACGCTTTAAATAATGAATATCTGTTAGAGAGCTGTGAAGCAGTGAAATGAAGCCTATTGTATTTTTCTGTAGCACTTGTCACCATGCAATCACTTTATCATTCTTTCCCTGTTTTATTGACTCATCTCATTTAACTCTGAATTATCTGATTAAGTGTTTTAGTAAGTCGTCCACCAAATGGTTGGCACACATATGACAAAGTGGCCATAATATGGTCTGCAGCGAAAAAGGAAGTCAGTGCCAGCCTCATCATCCTTTCCTGAGCTACCTTCCCTCCCCTTCCTCTTGGTAGCTGATTCCTGTATGGTTGACACTTCTTTTGTGGCAGGGCTCCCGAGCTCCTTAAAGCCACATAATTGGTAGAAATTCAAGTGCTGTTTTTCTCATTTCCTTATCTTTGTTCTTTCAAAAGCATCAGCACTTACATGTGAAAGTCAAAAGTGGAGGGTAGAGTTTTGGGAGGGGAGGAAGTTCATCAGGGATATGATGCCATATAGAGTTCACTCTCCAAAGCTGCCATTTCCTCCAGGGGAACTGAGTTCTGTAGTTGGAATTTCAGGAGAACTCCCTACCTGGAGGTTGGCAACCTTAATGGCAGTTATGAAGAGAAAATAAAAAATGATGCACACCTAGGGTGGGTTAAAATCGTTCACTGCCTCTAGTGACTGTATTGACCCATAAAAAACAAGCCTGCTCTTGTCTGTATAACTGAGCTCTAAGGTTTTATGTTTGGTCAGCTTAAGGCGAGTTGGAATGTTGGCTGAATTGGGCAGAATGTTGAGGACTGGTGTTCCTGTAGATTGCTGTACTAACCAATGTCGTGGTTTCTGGGAATGTTCATGAAGGAGTACAATACATTAACATTCACAGATTTGGGCTGAGTTGTTGCTAATATGTGGATGACTCTCAGCTGAAGAATCACCACACAGGCTACCATAACTGTGAAAAGAACTGTATGTTTAACCTCCTGCCTGTGTAGCAGTGCAGTGAATATTGGCATTCAACATTGCCCAAACTTTCGAGTTATGGAGCATGGCAACAGTTACTTCGCTACATAACTGCATGCTGCAAATATTGACAGTTGTCAAGAATTTATGAGTTGAATTCTGTACTGCTTGTGGGTAACTTACTAAGAAGATTTACAGCACTGCTGTTACCTGTTCTCAATCTTGTATCTGTACAAGGACAGAATATTCCAGAGCTGTCTTCATTACTGCTGTAACTACAAGTCTATTTAATTTTTTCTTTTCTTTTTGACAATTCTGAATCTTCACATCTGCTCACACTAATGGGCCAGCTAAGAGATACACCAAGGTCCTTCACTGTACTCTCGGAATTATTCTGGATAGGTAGGTTATATCAGGACAAAACAACACATGTTCTGTAGACTAGGTCCCCAGCCAAGCTATGTAAAAACCCTGAGCACATCTCAGTGTGAAGAATTCCATCTTCTGTTCTTGTGTCTTACCTCTTTAAATTTGTTTTTCACTTGGATCATGAACTTGGCATCTGATGAGGACCTGATAGTCTTGATGAGCCTACAGATTTTAAATACACTGTGGTTTAAAGTTTGCATAGTTTCCTTGCAGGGAAAGTAGAAGTATTAACACATTGTGATGACAAGAGATATTCCACACAATATTGAGGCATAAGCTTTCGAGAACCACGGCTCTCTTCATAGGGTTGCCAGGTCCCTCTATCCTCTCAGCGGGAGGATAGGGGCCTGGTACTTACCCTTGTGCGTGCGCGCCACCGGCGATGTGATGCGTGGCAATGTCACTTCTGTAAGTGACATTGTCGCACCAGCCATGGGAACGCTCCCACACTCCGATTTGGCTGGTTTAGGGCCAAATCGGAGCACAGGGATGCTCCCACAGCCAGTGCGAGGGGTGGGAGCTTGCGCATGGTGCGCTCCTGAGGTGCATGCCAGTGGCGGGCACGCTCCGGGAGTTTGTCCTCTCCTGCCGATCTCTCAGCAATTGGCGGATAAGGGGGCAAACCCTGGGAGTTTGCCTGTCACCGGCGGGTACCTGGTAACCCTATAGTTGTGGTTCTCAAAAGCCTATGCCTCAGTAAAGTTGGTTAGTTGGTACTACTGGACTTTTACTGTTTTGCTACTACAGACTAACTCCTCTGGATCCACACAATATTACATCTTATTGGGTTTTGTGTGTAATGCCTGCCTATGCTTGACTGCCTGTGTTCTGTAAATGAGCGGCTGTGGGGGGGGGCAGGTTATACATCCAGGAGTGAATTATTGACTGATATATGTACATGTGTGAATTAGCCTATAGTTCACTGTTCACTATTGGGGGGAGCATAATGACTTGGATCCAAAGAAGTGTTTCTGTGCATGAAAGATTTTCACTTGCGGCATATAGCTTTCTCACCTCTGCTATCCCACAGTAGCTTAAATTGCACCCCCAATGCTATTCCTGAAGATCCCTTGTTCCCCATGGGCAGCAGTGGGATGGGAATGTGAAAAAATTACTGAAATACTTTGTTGGGGAAACTGATGATCATGATTGTAAGGGTCGTTAACCAGTCTGGCATAGGGAAAACATCTTTTTTGACCCTCGATATGGTTAATTTGCACAGCATGAACAGAGCAGAACTTTCCTTACAGCTGGAACCTAACCATATTTATTTAGAAGTAATCCCACTGAATTCAGTGGGACTTACTGCAAGTAAATCTTAACTGTACATGTGCCTGGGATGACCTGAGATATGGAAAGTGTGAGCAGGGTTGCAGCACTTTTTATACTCACCACAACTATGGGAAATGTCATGGATGTATTTGTATGCAGTTCACACATACTTCGTGAGAACTCGTGCCCAGTTGCAGGATGGGATTGCTGATATGATGGAGCTGCAAGTGAATGGGCCTGAGTGTGCCTCTCTTCCTATTTGCCTAAAAATATTATATACAGTTCTTGACACTTCCCTTATGAGGTTATGATAGTCTCTGATGTCCCTGGGAAAGGGTTATGAATGTATGTAAAAGAAAGAAAGCTATACCAGACACAGACCTTGCAAGAAAAAAAAAAGCCCGTTGTGTGGCTGACTAATGCACTGGCCTGGTGTTTCAAACATTCCTATACACCATGTGCTGATTTATTGCTGTGCATGCTCTACCGCTTTTCCATTGGCTGGCTCCAGCAACTTGTGTAATGGAAAAGACTTTTCTTTTTTGCTAGAGAACTCTGGGAACCTTGATTGTTACAGCACTCACTGGATCAATGAATATTCCAGAAGCTTCTTGCCTAAGTGACCTACAATTGGGCGATCAAACCTCTTCTTCCCTTCCTCCTTCCTCCCCCCTAGAGAGAAGCTTGTAATTAGATGAAATGAGGACAGACTATGCATAAGTATCTGCTTTGCTGGGATTCCTGCCCAGAAAGGAAACGAATGAACATGCAGAGCCATTCAGAATCCTTTGCATCTTTTTAACGTTATTAACAAGGTAGCGGAAGCACAGATGATTTTACATTAAAACGGCACAGCTGCTGACTTATAGTGACCTTTCTAAACCAACTGACTTTATAAAAAGGAGTTGTACATGTTCTGTTGTCAGTTAATCTTTTCTTCCATCATTAATTGCTAAAGAAGTTCTGGCTCAGACCGAAGGCACTGACTCTTTACTTGGCCTCTGAATAGTCATTTGCTTGCTTGCGAACAGTCTCAGGAATTCCATGACTTAAAACATTTCATCAGTGATCATACAAGGCACAAATAATGCTGAATCAGGATCTCTGCTTTCCTTTTTAATTCCTATGCATGTGGTACCTGTTTTCTCTTCCCTGTGCAGATGAATTGCTTTGCACTTCAGATGTTGCATTTGGTTGCTTTGCTGAGGTTTAGTGATTTTTTTTGTAATGTGTTTTGTTTTATTGCCTAAGCACCTACAGTAATTGTGAATTTCAGTAGAACAACACATACTGTACACTCTTACTTAGCTAGAATTGTTTAGTGGTTAAAGTATCAGAACAGGACTTGGGAGAACCAGGTCTGAATACCAACTCTGCCATAGACACTCGTTGGGTGACCTTGGGTCATGCGAGCTACCTCACAGAGCTCTTGTTGTAAGGACAAAATGGAGGAAGGGAAGCAATGTTGTATGTTTCTTTGGGTTCTCATTATAATAGGTCAGGTGAAGATGAAGACTGGCATATCTTCTAAGTTCTTCAACTGAGTACATAAAGATTAAATCAGGAGTCTTCTGACTTCCCTCTAAAGGCAGCGCAGGACGGAGAGGAGAGAGAAGAGAGGTCGTACTTATACAAACTTTCTGGGATGAAGCTGCACCTCAGAAGGGCTGCCAACATTTCAGGGGTTATCTGTAGGGTTGCCAGCATGACTGGAGAAATATGTCCTGTCCCTTTAAAAGAGGCTTAATGTTTAGGAATGGACTATTGAAGCTTTTCAAGCAATGCAGGTAAATAAAGTACCATTATTAAGCCTCTACTAAAGGGGCTTAAGAGTACCATTATTAAGCCTCTACCATCTGATCTGTGAATGTCGCTTCCCCGAGCTGTTTTAAAAAAAAAAACACACCTTTCCGGGTTTTTAAAAAAATTGGTATCTGAGATTGTATCTGTGTGTGAGAGAGAGGAATGCCTATTCTAAGATAGTAACTGTTATGTGCATTCCTTATAAGTATTTCTTTAATTTAACAATTTCTTTAATTGGTAAATAGATTTAATCAGGTCAGGGATTTAAATCAGCCCCAAGGTTTTTTATTTATTTATTGTTATCAATTAATTTACTAAGGCTTTTACCCTATACACACTTACTAGACAGTAAATGGAAGTGTAGATCTCTCTGGTGATACATGGTGCCTTTGTCCAGCGGGTGTGCAAATTGCAGTCATTCCTCATCAGGCTTTATGTGACCACGTGACCTGATCACGTTCTGACTGGATTGTCACAATGTCTTCTATGAGCTGCCCTGCAAAATGGTTCAGAAGCTTTAACTGGCACTAAGTGCTGGAGCCAGATTACTATCTAGGACTAGTTACAGAGAACACCTCATGCCCACTTTCATTTACTTCTGGGCCCAGTTCAAGGCACTAGTCATTACTTTTAAGGTCTAAATACTTTGACAGTAGGATACCTAAAGGATTACCTTCTTCCTTATTTATTTATTTATTTATTTATTTATTTGTTTATTTAATTCGATTTATATCTCGCCCTCTCCACAGATGGGCTCAGGGCGGCTAACAACATTCAAAAAATACATTAAAAGTCACAAAAACATAAAATCAATAATAATTTTTAAAAAGTCATTAAAACAGTCCAGGAGCAGGCTATTTAAACAAATATTGGGAGTCCGTATACGGGCATAGCAGATGGCCGAGGGCAGCCCCAGAAGTGGTGGTCTTAGATGGAAGAAGGACACCCGCTGGCACTCAGCCAAAGACCCGGCGGAACATCTCCGTTTTACAGGCCCTGTGAAACTGTAACAGGTCCCGCAGGGCCCAGATCTCCAGCGGGAGAGCATTCCACCAGGCCGGGGCCAGAGCAGAAAAAGCCCTGGCCCTGGTTGAGGCCAGACGGATGTCCTTCGGGTCGGGAGCCACCAGGAGTTGCTTGTCTGCAGAGTGCAACACCCTGCAGGGGACATAATGGAAGAGGCGGTCCCGCAGGTATGCAGGTCCCAGTCCAAGAAGGGCTTTAAACACCAAGGTTAACACCTTGAACTGGATCTGGGACTCCACTGGGAGCCAGTGCAGCTGGCACAGCACAGGATGAATGTGCGCTCAGATTGGCGTTCCGGTAAGGATGTGTGCCACTGCATTCTGGACCAGCTGTAACTTCCGGGTCAGGCCCAAGGGCAGCTCAGCGTAGAGTGAGTTGCAGTAGTCTAGCTTGGAGGTGATAGTTGCATACATTCTTGTTTGACAAGAGAGGCCCTTCTTTGTGTACCCTCACTCAGGGAAGTAAGGTAGATGGCCACATAAGAGAAAGCCTTTTCTGTGGTAGCATCCCTCTTACAGAATTCCATCCCAGCAGAGATTCACCTGGCATCTACCTTGGCCAGTTTTAGGTGCCAGGCTAAAACATTCCTTGCTACCAAGGCTTTGTTCTAAGGTGTGTGTTTTTAAAAAAATTCTGGTATGGTTCTAGATCTGTACAGTTTTCTATATGATTGTGAAATCAGATAAATAAAAATCCTGCTGAAGTCAATGGGGTTGTTATTTCTGAGTGTACTGGCATAGGATAGGGCTGTGAACATTGCAGCCTGATTACAATCTGTTTAAAGCCAAATATAACATCTGAAGGTCTTAAGATATGGCAAAAGTGTATGGACAGAGTGACACAAACCTTTTGCAGTGCAAAACACCCGTTACTACTATCAGACAAAGTGGTGGCATGACTTCCAAAGAACAGCTTTAAATCAGGAGATAGTTAATAATGGCTTCTTAATGATTATGGCATGCCATTTTGCAAACATCGTTTACCTTCTGGTGACTTCAGTGATTTTCAGAATTTATTTATATCATGCTGTGGGTGCACTACAAGGCTTCTAGTTTGTAATTTGTATAGTTTTGTTTTTTACCATACATACTACAGTGAAGTTTTACCTTTCATCTGCTCCCTTCTTCTGTTTCTTCTGTCCAGGGCTTGTTTCTTGTCTCCAGTGTTGGTGAATGCTGTTGTATACTAGGGCATTTTGTGCCTACATGCAGTGCAGGTTTACTCCAATGTTAGCCCTACTGAATTCAATGGGGCTTAATTCGAAGGGTGCACAGGACTGTAGACTTTAGGACATGAGGACAGAGGTTGATTGTCCATCTGCAGGAGCTCCAGGAATAAAAAGGACACTCGTGGGCCTCCAGGGGCTCATCCTAAACATTCTCTGCGAAACAGATGAAAAATAACCATACAGGACGCAAGCAGAAGCATTACCGGCTCTGACCATACACAGTAATTCTCAGTTCTGGGGTTATTGTGAAGCTTCCATGGGCGTACATTTTTTTGTGCTATAAACTGAAATAGTATAATTTAGCCGCTCTGCAATGTGGAAAAGCTTTTAGTACAGTGACTCAGGGAGAAATGCTGGTTGGCTTCTGTGCATTGGGCAGAAATCACCAAGGAGAAGCAGGTTGGATTTGCATTAGACTCAGAGTAATGGATGGTGGGGTGCCACAGCTGACGAGCTTTTCAGAATAGCTTCTGATTCAGTCCTCCTAAAGAACTGGCAGGAGGGAAAGCACAAGCTGTTTCTGCAGCTGGAACTTTTTTTTAACTGCGAAATTTTGGTCTTGAATTTTGGAGCTGGTAGGACAAGGCCCCAAATCCCAGGGAAACGGTACCAGCTGCTCCTGCTTCCATTCTGTCCATGTTTCTTTTTTGCCTCTGATTTGGCAGTTGGCTTGGGGATACTTAAGAGGGCAGATTTGGCCTCAGCTACTGATCCTGCAGCATTGTTGTAACAGCTTTTTTCAAATGAATCATTTATATGTATGAGGGAAAACCAAGTTACATATGGAAGTGCTTTATATCGTTGCTCTGTCTCTCTTCATACTCTTTTTGGTAGTTGGTCTTTAGGGTCTCGGAGATACTGGTCGTTCTACCACAGAGTCCCCATGAAAGGCATCTCTATTGGTTTTCATGCTGCGTAGGTTCTTCAAGAGCAGCAAGTTAACTCTGCTGTGCCTCCATCTACGCTGTAGCGTAGTGATTAAATGGTAGGGAATGATAGGGGTGGGGGATCCCTTGCTCACAGCCTCCGCTCCCTGCCATCGCTTACATGGCCAGCGGGGGTGGGGGTGGGGGTGGGGGATGGGCCTAGGAGCGCCAGAGTGCTCTCCTACATGCTCCAGAGGACTTCCTTGTTATGCTGGGAATGACATCATTCCCAGTGAAGGTCCCTGCTGAGTGGGCAAACCACTCCTCTCAGTCCCAGCTCCCCAGGTCTATTGTGGAATAATAATAACACTGTCTATGTTCAGTGCTCTGAGTAGGCACTAGAAGAACGGTATATAAACACACTGTTATTATTATTTCCTCTTGCTATTGTAGAGGCCAATGTGTGAGATGAGAAAAAGACAGGAAAGCTCCCTTGATCCCAAAAAATTGGTGCACACACAGGTCTGCGAACTATGCTTCACCAAGCACAGGTTCCTGGAAAACATACACAATACAATGCAAAAAATACTACAGGTCATACAACTTGTAGAATAAGTACTCACAGAGTATTAACAAATTTATCACCTGCCTTTCTCACAGAGACTCAAGGTGGATTACACAGTACAAGTCAATACAGTCAATTTCAAAGACATTTCAATAAGTGATATAATAGGGTATGTAAATACAAATTTTCAAAGATTTTAAACCAGCAACATTCCAATACAGAGTTGAAGAAATGTTGAAACAGAGCATAAGCAATTCTTAGACTGACATAGCAAACAATATATAAACTATCTAGTAAGATCACAGCAACAGACAGTACGTAGTAGTAAAGTTTATAGTCCCTATCCCTTATGCATATCTTTGAAATCACTTCCTTATAGTACAGCCCTCCTATTTGAGTAAATAGTACTTTTGAATAATTCAGTTTTGCATTGTTTGCAGAAAGCCAGGAGAGTGGGAGCTTTCCTGACCTCTTCAGATTGGCTATTACATAAGATGGGGGCCACCACAGAATGCATGTGTATAGGCAGCTGTTGATTTTGCCCATGTGCAAGGTGGCACCTGCAGAAGGCCCTGTTTGGATGAGCGAAGCTGCCATGGTAGAACATAGAGAGAGAGGCAGTCCCATAAATATGATGGAGCAAGGCTGTGAAGAGCTTTGTACGTGATAGCCAATATTTGAATTGAGCCTGGTAGCTGATAGGTAGCCAGTGAGGAGACCACAGAACTGGGTGTAATATTCATGCTCCTCCTAGCTCCCAATAATAACCGAGCTACAACATTCTGCACCATCTGGAGTCTCTGAATTAACTTAGAGGAGACCTATGTAGCGTGCATTATAGTGGTCAAGTGCAGATGTTATCATGGCATGGATCCATGTAGACAGATCGGCCTTGTCGAAGTAGGCTAGACGGAGCTTGTAGAAAGCATTTTCAGCTGCTTTTACTTGCTTTTTCAGCAGTAGCACTGGATCCAGTCTCTTAACTGATCCTGCAAGACTCAGACAAACTCCATCAAAAGTGTGGAATACAATGTCCTTCAAGATCTCTGCCTTCCCAACCGGCATCACTTCTGTCTTGTCTGGGTTCTATTTCAATTTGTTTGCTTGCAGCCATCTGACCACAGCTGTTAGGCAGTGATCCAAGATCTCTATTCCATCCTGTGGTAATTTAGATAGTGAGATACAGAGCTGGTTGTCATCCGCATATTGATAACATCCATTTCCATAGCCACAAATGAGTTCTCTTAAAGGCTTAACATAGAGGTTGAATGGGGGGGGGGGGCAAGATTGTGCCCTGTGGAACTCCACAAGATAATTCCCACTCTGAAGATAGCTGGTGTTGGTTTATATTATCTAAGATTAGTGGACAAACAGGTTGTGCCTTGGATACATGCCAGGTAGTTTAAGCCAAGCCCATTGAAACCAGGATCTTTTACTAAGAAATGGCACAGTTCTTCATGTCATAGTAATCTTATGTCCTTATTAATTATCCACACTTGTGAGATTATGCTTGTTCCATTACAGTCAACACATAGTAGTATATCTATAAAGGAACTTTGGCATGCCAAAGTGGACAAACAAAGGAAAAACAAGATGGAAGGATTTCTCTGCCCTCAATTTGTACCAAGTTGCATGCAGTCTAAATGACAATCCAGGGTGCAAGGCCATGACAGAACAGGCACTCTAGCCTCACTGGAATTCAGGAATCAGTATTTATAAGTTTCCCCAAATGATTCTTCTACTTCTTTTTGTTTTGTTATATAGGTGTGAAAGAATTATGACATACTCAGTGTTAAAACTTTAACATATCCCTTTAAAGCCCTACAGAAATGAGACATATAAGTAAAACTGTGAAAGCAGAACTCCAGCTCACCTTAAGAGATGCTGAGGTACAATATCTTATGTACTAATAGCTAAGTATACCTGATCTGAGGATACTTAAATCCAGAGATTAGAGCCAAGAAAGAACAATAAAGATTCTCCTACACACCTGAAAAATTCTGCAGGTTTGCAGAAAAATTTGAAATAAATTTTTTTTAAAAAACCCTCCAAAATGATAATAGGAGTGACTGTAGCTTTAACCAATTGTCGTCAGTGGCCTGGCAACCATAACAGTTCAGCCAGTATTCCAGGCTTGGTTTCTGTTAGGAAATGGCACAGGGAAGGGCAGAGCCTTTTCCAGGGCTGTTTTGGCCTTTGAGGGAGGACTCATTGGGGCCAGGCCGAGAAGCAACCACTGAATGACTTGATACCGCATTATTTGCATGACTCACCTGGGCCTTTCTACTGTTCAACAGCAGTGCCCCCAGAAAGCCAGTATAATGTAATAGTTAGATTTCAGAGTGGGATCTGGGAGACTCAGGTTAAAATCACCACTCTGTTGTGGAAGTTCAGTGGGTAACTTTGATCCAGTCACACACTCTCACTCTAATCTATCTCTCAGTGTTGTTGTGAGGAAAATATGGAGGCAAGGGGAATGATGTATGCTGTTTTGGGTCCTCATTATGGAGAAAGGCAGTATATCAATGAAGTAAATGAATAAATAAAAGATAGGGTTCCCAGATGCCTGCCAGTGGTGGGCAAACTCCTGGTGGTTTGCTCCTCTGCCAACCAATCCATGGCAACCAGCTGCCTGGCGACCACCTGACACAGGCAGGCAGCCTGAGTGAATGCATGGCACATGTGCTTTCCACTGGGCATGATGACATCACATCTAGTAATGATGTCATTGTGCCAATGATGGGAGTGCTTCCATGCTTCATGCAGGGCCAATTTTGGCCTCAAACATGCTGATTCCTAAAGAATCAGCTTTGCACAAAGTGTGGGAGGATTCCTGCAGCCAGCACAATGACATCATTTCTGTAAGAGATATCATTGCACCTGGCTGGGAGCATGTCCATGTGAAGGAAAAGAAGCACCCCCTCCCACGAGTGGCAATCTTAATAAAAGGTAAGTTATTGAGTAGGTTTGAAGGAGAGGAGGATGTTGGAAAAGTGCACCTATGAAGGATGCCAGGAAGAAGGAAAGAGGAAATCATTTGGGGAAGAGGATACAGGGAAAAATGAAGTACCCCCTGCAAGCACTTGCAGGTTTCCCCCCATGCAACTGGGCTGTAGGGAAGAGGCTGTTATGGGGAAGGGGAAAAGGTGAAGACGGGAAGACAAAAGAGAGAAGGAAGCAGAAAAAGGCGGTGAGGCTGTGAGGGGGCATGGAAGGGAAAGAGGACATGGGTGGATGAGAAATGAGAATGTCCCCCACAAGTCCTTGTGGGTCCCCTCTTGTCAATATATCTAATTGTCAACCCAGCCAAAGCTGAGGATACTTGCCATGAATGGGCACGGCAGATCTTTCTACAACCTGAAAAATGTCCCAGGATTGCAGAAAAATCTGAAATTCTGAAGTATGGCAGACCAATGCAAGGCAGGGGAGATGATGCTTGGCCTGTGGTAGGGCCTGGCTCGGAAAGGAGGTGACAGTGGTGCCTTCTTTGGCCCCTGCTCCAGTTGAGGGAGGAGGTGGGGCCCACCATGGCCTGTGGCGGGGCCCAGCTCAGTCCGAATCTACATAAAACCAGGGAAGCAGCACCTGGCTCACCTAAGGTGTGAGAAATGGTGCCCAACCCATCCAAGTCCCATGTGAAACAAGGAAAGTGGTTCCCAGCCAACTGAATAGGCAGGCTATCTCTTCCTCCCTCTACCCTTTGGGAAGGCAGGGCAGTGTCAGGCAGGCTGCTTTTTCCTCTCTTCCTCCTTTTCGCGGAGGCAGGGCTGGGGTGTCCTGGGGAGGAGCCATTTTCCAGGGTTTTTCACTCCCGGTGTTCCCCTGCTCAGAGAGTTGTTCTGAGGATAAAATGGGAAGAGAATGATGTAAACTGCTTTGAGTCTCCATTGTGGAGAAAGGTGAAGAAAAAAATGAAGCAAATAAAGTAAATAAATATAGCTGAAGAGGAGAGGGCAGGATATAAATGTTAGATTGATTGGTAGGTGGGAAGGAGAGAAGGAAGATGAGGAGGGTGAAGAAGCAGAGATTGTCAGGAGGATGGAGTTGGAAATAGTGTGGGGAGGAGGATACAATGGAAAATGAGGTGCCCCCTGAAAGTTCTGCTAGGTTTCCCTGCTGGGCAACAGGGCTTGGCCCAGCTACCAGCACTTAGGGTTGCCAAGTCCCCCTGTTGTCCCAGTGGGAGGCCCTACTTGCTTTGCTGCAAAGTGTGCACATACTCCTGGGCCCTCATGATGACGTCACTTCCCATTGCATAGGCCACGGCCACCCCAGAAGCGCTCCCATGCTTTGCGGGGGGGGGGGGCTGAATTGGGCCCCATTCTGGTCAAATCAGGGCTGAATCAGGCCAGATTCGGGCCAATTCTGCCCAAATCAGGCTGCTGTGGACTGCGGGAGCACTCCCGCACTCTGCAGTGGTCCAATTCCATCCCGGATCGGGCCTGAATCAGCCTGAAACAGGCTGCTGCAGAGCGTGGGAGTGCTTCTGTGCTCTGCAATGGCTCAATCTGGCCTGATCCAGGCCTGAATTTGCCCATTTTGTGCCCGAATCTACCCGGATTGGGCCTAAAGGGAAGGGAATGAAGAAATAGTTGAGGAAATACTGGGGGAACGGGAAAGGAGATGCACCCTGCAAGTCCTTGTAGGTCTTGTGTTTGTTCAGCCCTAATATAGAAGGTTAGCTTTGTTGTAAATTGTGTTAGAGTCTTAAAATATATAGGCTTCCAATTACTGCTGACCGCACTTCTCAACCCACAATGAAGAAATTGTTTTGTGTTTCTCATTAAAGTCCTTGATTTGTCACCACATTTTTTCATTCTTCTAGATTTTTCTGCAGAAGTGCAAAATAGTTTATGCAAACATGTAAGGCACACAGTGACAAACTGTGTTTGCAAATACATTTATTATGCAGGTATATATACTAGGCAGCTAGGAGCAGTTGCCTCCCCCTTTAACGTTTGTGATGGCCAACACCTGTTTCCAAATAATGTCTAAAGGTGACCTAATGTAGGAACTTTTGTTGAAAGAGGACCGCAGGACGGTATGTTGGAAAATTAGTGCCTTGTCTGTCTGTTCTCTGGTCCAGTGAAGACTCCTTGCAAACCAATAGCCATCCTCAGGAATGTGCATTCCTCCCTGGTCCAGTTCCCCGTCCTTTCCCCTTGTTTTCTGTACCTATGGATTAGTGTTCTGTCTGCTTTGATGATAACCACAGTTTCCCTCTTAACCAGAGCTGGCAAACCCATTCTAATGCTATTTTCAAATTCAAGTTAAAATGTGAACCCTTGTTAGTATTAATAATGTCAGCATTTTCAGTGAAATCTTAAGAGTTATTCTAGTCTAAGCCCATTGAAATCATTTATTTATTTATTGTTATTTATAGTGCACTTTTCTTACTGAGAATCAAGGCAGATCACTCAGTGTAATTCAATACAATCAGTGGCTCATACATTCAATAACAAAAGGGTACATGTGTGTGTTATGTGCCGTCAAGTCGTTTCTGACCTATGGCAACCCTCTGAATGAAAGACGTCCAAAACGTTCTATCTCTAACAGACCTACTCAGATCCTGCAAACTGGAGGACGTGGCTTGTTTCAGGTCTTCCTCTTTTCCTACTGCCTTCCACTTTTCCTAGCATTATTGACTTTTCCAGAGAATCTTCTCATGATATGACCAAAGTATGGTAGCCTTAGTCTTATCATTTTAGCTTCTAAGGAGAATTCTGGCTTGATTTGATCTAGTATCCACTTATTTGTCTTTTTGGCTGTCCATGGTATCTGCAGAACTGTCCTCCAGCACCACATTTCAAATGAATCAATTTTTTTCCTGTCAGCTTTCTTTACCGTCCAACTTTCACATCAATACGTGGCAATGGGGAATACCATAGTTTGGATTATCTTGATCTTGGCTCCCAGAGAGACATCTTTATCTTTAAGGATCTTATCTAGCTCCCTCACAGCTGCTCTTCCAAAAAGGGTATGGATTGCAGAAATTTGAAAAAAACAAGCAGAAATCTAATATAGAGCTTAAACAATGCTGAAACAAAACAATAAGCTATTTAACAAGACATATTAAACAACATGGAAAATACCCATTAGGAGCATACTTACAGCGACAGTACACAGTGGTATAGTCTAGGGGTATGCATCTAGAAAGTTTCTATTTCATTTTTGGTTCCAGGAGTTCCGGAACAATCCCATTTCATTACTAGTTTGTTCTAGCTGTGCTGGTCCTGGCTCAGAACTGATCCATTTGGTGTTTGTTGTTGTTGTTGTTGTTGTTGTTTCAGTCCATTGTGCATATTTTGGCTGCACATGCACAAATACTTGCTGTTCTTTTCAGGGGTAAGTACGTAAATGAGGCTCTGGGGAAGCTGTTTTTGCACTTAACCAAAAACAGCATCAACCATGAGTTTCCCTCCTAGTCTAAACAATTTATCAACTGAGTTTTTCCTCAAGCACAATAACAGACACACTCAACAACAGATCCATATAAAGTGAGTGTCGATGGGTACAGAAGCAGTAACAGCGGCAGCAGGGCATTCCCAAGTAGGAGAGTGCTGCAAGTGCAAAAAATTATCCTGCTTCATGTTCACTTTTTTTTCCCTGTAGTCCCAATAACTTATTGCCTTTGCATTCTGCTTTTGCCTGTTGGTTTCATGTGTCCTTGTGCTTTGTTCTCACAACAAGAGGTGAATCCAAATCCCTCCCTCTGATGCTTAGTGTTCCTCTGCAAAACGGAGTTCTCCATCGCCCAAGGGCAGGAGGGGAGGCAGGCAGAATGAATTATTGGCTGAAACTGCCCCCCCCAAGCATAAGTTTTCCTTTTCCTGAAGGGGCAGGCGGGAGTGTTTTTGAAAGGGCAGAGTAGTCGAGTGGCTCACAAGATGGAGGGGGGAGCAATCCTAAACATGTCTACTCAGATGTAAGCCCCATGTTATTCAGTTGTGTTATTCCCAGGGAAATATCTTTCGAATTGCAACCTATGATTGCAGTCTCCCTTCCAAACATTTTCAAAGCTGATAGGCATGGAAGGGAGGGGATCTCCTCTTGCAAGGACCTGATTGGTAGGGGTGGGGAGGAGGAGGAAATGCACTCAAGCTCATTGGTCTCATTCCCTCTTCCTGCCAACATGATTAATTGATAACACAAGGTCCCTCTCCCCTTGGGATCTGATTGGCACTGTTCAGGGAAATAAGCTGCTGCCCTGCCCTGCAGGAGGAGCCTGCCCAGTGCCAAAGGTATGAAATGAAACAAAACACACAGACTTTTTAGCAAGAGGGAGTCGTTTCAATTTAGTTTCCCAGTTTTGGTTCAGCATTCTAGAAGCTGCTTTAACAAGCTGAACTAGCAAGTTCTGTGTGTAATTTCAGGGTTTTCCCCCCTGTTATTCACACCCCTATAGTCTCCATCCCTTTACCAAAACATTTTTCTGAACCATTTCCTTACACAGCCATATTACCTGTGTAAAAAAGCCCTCTTGAATAATTCCGTTTTCCATAGTTTGTGAAAAGCCAGGAGAGTGAGATCTTTCCTAACTTCTTCAGGTAGGCCATTCTGTAAGTGGGGCTACCACATAGAATACACAAGTATGAGCAGCTGTAGATTTTACCCATTTGCAGGGTGGCACTTGCCGAAGGTCCTATTCAGATAAATGAAGCTGCCTTGGTGAGACATAGCATCTTTTGAAGTGTAACACTAATCCACGGTTGAAGTCAAAAAGGGAGAGGGAAAGGGGAACTCATGCAGAAGAGAGAAGTAATGAAGTGTAGGGGAGTGGTCATTTCTAAGCCTGGCTTACAATTTCCAAACCTTGCAGAGAACTGACAGTGTACCTGCTTTGGGATTTCTTGCTTAAATGCTAAGGGCGAGAATTTGCTCATGCAGGGACTATAGACTATGCTATTGGATACTGTCTGCTGATATAGATACAGTCCTACCTGGAAGTTCGATGTTGCTAAAGATGTCATGTTAATTACTTACACATCGATAGCCAGTTTGGTGTAGGAGAGCCAGTTTGGTGTAGTGGTTAAGAGTGTGGTTCTCTAATCTGGAGAACCGGGTTTGATTCCCTTCTTCTCCACTTATAGCCAGCTGAGTGACCTTGGGTCAGTCACAGCTTCTAGGAGCTCTCTCAGCCCCACCCACCTCACAGGGTGTTTTGTTGTGGGGATAATAATTTTTTTTTTGAAAAATTTTTATTGGGTTAGAATCCATTATTTCCACATTTACATTCAATTTTCCCCAATTTTTTCATCTCTAACCCCCTCCCTTTCCCCCCCCTTTTTGTTGACTTCCAACAGCTTTCCAACCCTTTGTCCCCTTTCCCTTACTTTTATTAGCTTCCTCTATCTAAAACAAATATATATTCTCCATTATTCTAAGCAGTACATCCTTAACTATTTTTAACATTATATGCCCAAACTGTAAGCCTTTGTTTCCATCTTAGATAAACAATTTATCCCAATTTTTCAATTTCAGGTAATTCTATATATCATAAACCATATAGATCATACATTCGTTTATATCAAACAATTTGACTTATTCTCTATATATATTACTCATTCTATCTTTTTATAATAGTTCTATATATCTCTCCTCACGTAGTCAATCAATTTGACCCATCTATATCTTCAGACATTCAGTTTGGTACAAAACTTGTCAGAAAAAAAAAGAAAATATTGTTAGTTAATCGCTCCTTATATTTAGTCCTTATAATTAATTATTTTCTCTATGTTCTGTTTGTTAACCTATATATATCTATATATATGTCAATCTATTAATCTGACTGCTTATTAATTCACATTTATCTCTTCTCCCCCCGGTAAAGTCTCCCCCCTCTACTTCAATACTTCAGTAGTTCTCAAACTGCCACAGTTTTCCTCCCACCTCCCATTTCTTCTCCAGGTATTGTTTCAGCTTCTCCCAGTCTGTGTTGAACTGCCCTGAGTCCAGATCTCTCAGTTTTCTTGTCATCTTGTCCATTTCAGCCATATACAGCAATTTGTAAGTCCAATCTTCAATAGTTGGCACTTCTTGTACTTTCCATTTTTGCGCATACAAAAGTCTAGCTGCTGCTGTCATATAAAATATCAACGTCCTGTGTTGGGCTGGAATTCCCTCCATTCCCAAGTTCAGTAGCAGGAGTTCTGGGTTCTTATTAATTTGAAATTGTAAAATTTCACTCATTTCTCTTATTATTTCCCCCCAGTACTGCCTGGCTACCTCACACGACCACCACATATGATAGAGGGAGCCCTCATGCTTCTTACATTTCCAGCATTTATTAGAAGTATTCAAATTCCCTAGCGCAATCTTCTTTGGTGTCATGTACCAACGATAGATCATTTTGTAAATGTTCTCTTTGATATTAATACATGTCGTTGTCTTCATTGTAGTTTTCCACAAGTATTCCCATGCCTCCATTGTTATTTCTTTATTAAAGTTTATAGCCCATTTCACCATTTGTGTTTTAACTATCTCATCCTCGGTATACCACTTCAACAGTACTTGGTATACCTTGGATATTCTTTTCTTATCTTCTTTAAGAAGGGTCTGCTCTAGTTCCGAATTCTCTATTCGTATACCTCCCTTTACAGAGTCCGAATTATATAAGTCTCTGATCTGTCTATACTGGAACCAATCGTAGTTAGGTGATAGTTCCTCTTGTGTCTTTATTCTAAGTTTGGATGCTTCAGTTTTAGTTATTTCTTTATACGTTAAACATTGTTGTTCATTATCAACAGCTCTCGGGTCTATCACCTCATATGGAACCACCCACAAAGGGGTTCCTTCTTGTAGATAAATTCTGTACTTCTTCCAGATTATGTATAGACTTCTCCGAACAAAGTGATGCAGGAACATCGAGTTGACCTTTACTTTGTCATGCCATAAATATGCGTGCCATCCAAATATTTTTTTATATCCCTCTAGGGCTAATAGTTTCTTGTTCTTTAATGTCATCCATTCTTTCAACCAAACTAGGCAGATTGCATCATGATAAAGTCTCAGATTGGGCAGTTGCATTCCGCCTCTTTCCTTTGCATCTTGTAAAACTTTCACTTTCACTCGAGGCTTCTTGCCTGCCCAAACAAAATCTGATATTTTCCTCTGCCATTTTTCAAATTGTTTGGAGTCTCTGATGATTGGTATTGTCTGTAGCAAAAACATTACTCTTGGTAACACATTCATCTTAACTGCTGCAATCCTGCCCAACCATGACAAATTCAATCTATTCCATTTAATCAAGTCTCTCTCTATCTGAGTCCATAGTTTTTCATAATTGTTTTTGAATAGATCTATGTTCTTTGCAGTTAATTCGACTCCCAAATATTTCACTTTACTTGTTACTTCACAATCCGTTGTTTCCATTAACAATTGTTGTTTCTGCTTAGTCATATTTTTGCATAATATCTTTGACTTCTTTTTGTTAATGAAGAAACCAGCCAAGTCTCCAAACTCCTTGATCTTATCTATCACTCTTGGCATGTTCTCCAATGGGTCCTCTACAATTAACATTATGTCATCCGCAAATGCTCTGACCTTGTGTGGGGATAATAATAACATACTTTGTAAACTGCTCTGAGTGGGTGTTAAGTTGTCCTGAAGGGCGGTATATAAATCAAATATTATTATATTATTAAATTCAGAAAGGTTTCATCTAAGTGTTTGGCTTTCTGCTAGTTTTTCAAATTTGTGACTACCATACCCTATTGTATCTGTTTTCATTGAATGTCCTAAATGTTGATCATTTTGTATTTTTGCTCTGTGAATGTCCTAGCTATTGATTACATTGTATTCACTTGCAGTACATAATCTGCCTTGGATCTCAGTGAGAAAGGTGGACTATAAATAAACAACAACAATTTCACTGCAGGAAAAGACGCAAGTCCCCTCTTTGCAGGATACACAAAAGATCCATTACTCATACTTCTGTTGTGGTCAAATCTATGTAATATGCAAGATATCCACATTACTACTAACTGGGAAAAAATTTATAGTAAACCTCTAACTGTACCTTTTGTCTTTGCCTTCTTCATTGGTGTTTGGTGCAGCTCCCTCTAATTTATAGGTGGCTACTGCGTCCTATTTTGGAAATGTACAAATGGGAACTGGAGGAAATTACAGCTGCTCACAATACATACTCGTGGTCAAAAATGTACAAGTTTGTTATAGGGTGTACTGAAGGTACAAACTGCATCATATTATATGAGGCATGTTTGTACTCTTAAAGATGGTAGTAGGATTTCCAGATTACTATGTAGCAACTCTCCCAACAAATGAGTTGTTTGATTGAGTGAATTACTGTACTGGCATAATAATAAGGAAGGAACAGTCTATTATATCTGAAGAATGTAACATTGGAATAAACCTCTTAAGGTGTGTCCGGATGACGCCTTCTTGTGCTTCTGATTTGATGTTAGTATGCTAAATTAGAAGTGCAGAAAGTACAAAAATGGCCCCCACTTTGCAGACTATTTGTCACTAATAATGATTATTACACCTGGATTAATAGCTCATCCCCATCTTTCTAGAAACTTTGCCATCATATTTTATTACTAGAAAGGAGGGTTGCCAAATCTAGGTTGGGAAATGCCTGGAAATTTGGGGACAGGGTTTAGGGAGGATGGGGCTTGTGGCAGGAGGGACCTCGGCAGGGTATAATGCTATACAGACCACCATCCAAGGCTGCCATTTTCTCCAAGGGAACTGACCTCTGTAGTCTGGAGACTACTAGTAATTCTGGGGGATCTCCAGGCCCCAACAGGAGGCAGGCAACCCTAAAAGATGGTTGTTGTGGGTTTTCCGGGCTGTATTGCCGTGGTCTTGGCATTGTAGTTCCTGACGTTTCGCCAGCAGCTGTGGCTGGCATCTTCAGAGGTGTAGCACCAAAAGACAGAGATCTCTCAGTGTCACAGTGTGGAAAAGATGTAGGTCATTTGTATCTACTCAGGAGGGGTGGGGTTGAGCTGAGTCATCCTGTAAGAGTAGATACAAATGACCTGCCAACATCTTTTCCACACTGTGACACTGAGAGATCTCTGTCTTTTGGTGCTACACCTCTGAAGATGCCAGCCACAGCTGCTGGCGAAACGTCAGGAACTACAATGCCAAGACCACGGCAATACAGCCCGGAAAACCCACAACAGCCATCGTTCTCCGGCCGTGAAAGCCTCCGACAATACATCGAACCCTAAAAGACTTGCAGACAATCTCCATTTTTTTTTAATTGTTCACTTACAAGTCTGGCCACAGAAAGACAGTGGCTCCTTCTGGAGACTTTATTTCCAAGGCTTCGTAATCCTCTCCTGATTGTTTGTCTTTCAGGAAGCCAATTCCATTTAATTCTGTTACTCATGCTACAAAGGAAGAGTATTATTGGCTGCTGCTGTTATAGAACTACTCTTGCTGTGTAGAGTATGTGGGTTTCAGTGAACTCTGGTGGCATTGTGAATGCTCACATGCAGGTGTAGGGTCAGGGTGTGGTGGGGTGAGCATTAATGAAATGCACTGGAGGCACAAAGGGTGTCTCCTGTGACTGGATATGCTTTTAGAAATAGCAGGCACTTCTCTATAGGGTAGTAATATCAGCAAAGAAGTACATAAAGTTTGGTTGCTCAAATAAGGTTAGGTAAGGTAATTTATTGCAGTGGTCCTCACATTTCAGAAAAATCAAGGACCCTCATTTTGATCAATAATTTTTCTGTACTCCAAGCCCCATCTTCCTTCTTGGACAGCCCTTCTTCAAAGCCTGTGCAACAAGCTGCACATGCCTCACGGATGCCTCCATCCACATGTCCTCAGAACAATATAGCGAGGATGTTTTTAGCTGCATTTTAAAAGGAAAGTAAACATTTTTTATTGTTTGTGATCAGGCCGATTCTAAAGAGCTACAACTCAAAAAACGGAGGTATTGGGTCTCAGCAACCAAACTAGAATTTTTCTGGTTGGAGTTTGGTGGTGATCTGGAAATTAGGAGACTGTAGGTGGTGGTAATTGTATGAATGCCTACCCTTAGAAAGAACAAGAAGCTGTGTCATTTTCTTGAGGTGGAGGGTCTGTGTCCATATTCCTAGAAAAACGGAGTGGTTTCTGGTTTCATGTGAACTGATAGGCATGAGAGGGACTTCCCATCCTTAGAACTCATGGACCTATAGGAGTACCTTTGCAGATCCCTAGGGATACATGGACACCAGTTTGACAGCCATTGATCTGTTGGTGTTCTGCCCTTTGTTCTTTTGGTGAGAGAACTGTGGCTAGCAACTGTGTGGAACAGGGCTTTCTCAGTGGTGGCTCTCAGATTATGGAATTTTCTGCTCCTGGAAGTCAACTTTCCCATTCACTTTTGACTTGTTGATGTTGGTCAATGCTACTTTGTTCTGGAAGTTTTTTGATTATTTTATCTCTTGATTAATTTTAATTTGCTCAAGGGTTTTTTGGTCTGTTGGTACGGATATAGTTGCTGACTGGATAATTTTCAGTTTCAGTTGCTGTTTTAACTGTTTATTCTTTTGTGATCTTTATTAATTTCTCATGTTAATTTTATTTAACTACTGTAAGCTGCTTGTCAGCTGCTTGTCACAAGGTCAAGGGAGAGGAGTGCATAGAAATCCACCTTCCTTAGCTCCACACTAGACATACAAGCAGTAATTATAGTCTGGTGCTTGTTCCATTACATCTAAGCATGGTGTACTTCACCTGCTGGCTGCTGGCCCTTGTGGGACCAAGCCCCTCATTTGTCAATGGGGCTTTTCTGGTCATCCTCCATGCAGGACCTCTGGGCTGTGGCTTTTAAACCAAGTTGGTGCTTCCAGTATTCCCCCTCCTCAGGGCTGGCGCCTCCATTGAGGCAAGCCCGGCGACCACCTCCAGTGCTGAGGCGCCAGAGGGGGTGCCGGGGGCGGGGGCAGTGGCACGTACTGCAAAGCTGGCAGCAGCAGCGCGTGGGCGGCTGACGGGGAGGGATGGAAAGCTGCCCACATGCCGCCCCGGCTGCCTGCCACGCCTGGCCCACAGCTACTGCAGCCTCCCAGCTTCTCCTGCGCTGCTGCCATTGCCAACACACGCCCCCGGCCAGGAGCAGCAGCCGTGGGCCAGGCACAGCAATGTCCGGGGCAGCGTGCAGAGCAATGGAGCAGGAGGGCTGGGAGGACGCGCGTGCACCTCTTCAGCTACCCACCGTGCGTGGCTGGGCCGGCAGCTTCCCAGCCCTCCCACCCAGCTGCCCATCCGCCGCCCCGCAGTTGGGGTGTGTGTGCGCGCTCTGCATATGCGTGCAGGGCCAGGAGCAGTCCTGAAGCTGCCCACCCCCAGCCTCAGGCACCAGAAACCCTGGCACCAGACCTGCCCCACCTGCTCCTTCTCTGTCTTCCTCAATCTGCCTCTCCACTCTTTGTCTGCCTCCCTTCTGTTAGGTCCAGCTCCCTGTTGGACCCACTTCTCATATCACTTTGAGTGTTGCTTTCATAACAGAGTGGTAGAACGGATATATTTTTTGTAATAAAAAAAATAAAGAGATGGTTATGTACAATATAATCCCACTGACTGCTGCCAGAGATCCGATGATGTCTCCCCAAGCCTTTCTATTCCTGTTGTGTTTGTGAATGCTATTGCATTACTGCTTGCAGTTTTCATGAAGGCAGAGCTTTTAAACTGAAGTATGGCTCTGACTCTTTAACATGACACCTAAGAGAAGGTAGATAACATGATCCTTTATGCTTATCGGAAGACTCTTGGAAACTCTGAAAGGAGAGACCTTTCCCAATATAGCCTCTTCTCCCAGGGGAGAAAAAATGCTTAACCACTAGGATGGTGTCAGTTGTGAAACAGTAATTCAACCAGAAAAATGAGTACTCCATTAAAATATTTGGGAACAATATCCCCCATAATCATCTGTATCTATTTCATTCTTAAAATGCAGTATAAAAATGCATCTTGAAATTTCTTAGCCTCACTGGGCAAAGAGGAAGAATTTATAGCTCACCCCACCCCAAGCAATAATGTCTCAATACTAAGCAGCAATTAATATTTTGAAAGTATATGCATCTAAATTAATACATGCAAATAAGCAGAAGCTTTTCTTTCTTTGCAAGAATGGGCAACTGTACCTGACACTGAGAAAGCCCTAATTTCTCTGTGCTGGCAGAGTTATTGCTGGGGATTCATCAGGGGGTTGAATGGAATTAGTTGCATGTAGAGCTGCCCCTTACTAGGTGAGGGCAAGACAACTGAGAGCCAAACTACAAGTGACGAATGACACAGGTTGGACGCTTGTCAGCTTCCCGCAAGTTTTTTTTTTTAAAGATTTTTATTGGGTGAGTAAAATTTAATATTACAAATTTTTTTATTAATACCCTCATTTCCATATTCCCCCACCCTTTCCCCTCCCCCCTTTATCTCAGACTTCCAACAGTTTTCCAACCCGCTGTCTAAATCTACTACTTATATCTCTTTTTCTTTTCTTATTCATTCTAATATACTACTAAAATAGATATATGTTAAACTATAAAAAACCTAATATCAAATTAACAATTACAACATGTTTCTAACTTATCTCTTCTCCTCTTGTAAAGATCGCCCTCTCTTCCCTTCTGCCAAATTAATAGTTATCTAGCACCCACATTTCTCCCTTTACGTCCCACTTCTTTTCCAAATACTGTTTTAGTTTCCCCCAATCATTAAAGAATTCCTCTGGATTCTGTTCTCTCAGTTTTCTTGTCATTTTGTCCATTTCTGCCATGTACAGCAATTTTTGTATCCAGTTTTCAATAGATGGTACTTCTTTTGTCTTCCACTTCTGGGCGTATAAAATTCTCGCCGCTGTTGTCATGTAAAATAGTAATGTTCTATATTGCCTGGGAATCTCCTCCATATTCAAATTCAACAACAGTTCTGGGTTCTTATTTATTTGAATTTGTAAAATTGCAGTCATAGCTTCTATAATATCTCCCCAGAACTGCTTTGCTACCTCACAAGTCCACCACATATGATATAATGAACCTTCATGGTTTTTACATTTCCAGCGCTTATCTGACATTTTGTTATTCCCATATGCTATTTTCTTCGGCGTTAAGTACCATCTATATATCATCTTGTAAATATTTTCTTTAATATTAGTACAAGTCGATATCTTCAGTGTATTTTTCCATAAGTATTCCCATGCCTCCATTGCTATGTCTCTATTGCAGTTTATAGCCCACTTCACCATCTGGACTTTTAACAATTTCGTCCTCTGTATACCATTTTAACAAGATCTTATAAACTTTAGAAATCTTTTTCTTGCCTTCTTGTAGTGTACATTCTTCCAATTCCGAGTTTTTCCATTTAAACCCCGATTTTATACGATCCGAATCATATAAGTCTTTAATCTGCCTGTATTGGAACCATCCGTAATAAGATACTTCATCTTCTGTTTTAAGCTTAATCATATTCTGCTCCATTTTCAACACCTCTTTATATGACACACATTGTTCCCTATTATAAAGTATCCTCGGGTCAATGGCTTCCATTGGCACCACCCACGTTGGGATACCTTCATCCAAATATTTTTTATATTTTTGCCAGACCGTGAAGAGACTTCGCCTAATATAATGGTGCAGAAACATAGAGTCCGCTTTAATTTTATCGTACCATAAGTACGCATGCCAACCAAAAAATTTTTTATATCCTTCGAGAGTTAAGAGTTTAAGATTCTCTAACGACATCCATTCTTTAAGCCACACCAAACATATTGCTTCATGGTATAGTCTTATATTTGGTCATTGTAATCCCCCTCTTTCTTTGGCATCACATAAAACTTTGATCTTCATTCGAGGCTTCTTCCTTGCCCATACAAAGTCCGATATTTTCCTTTGCTACTTGTCAAATTGCTTGTTGTCTCTTATTATTGGTATTGTTTGCAGTAAAAACATAATTCGTGGAAGTACATTCATTTTAATTACTGCTATTCTTCCTAGCCACGACAAATTCAACTTATTCCATTTGATTAAGTCTCTGTCAATTTGTTGCCACAGCTTTTCATAATTGTTCTTGAATAAGTCAATATTTTTAGCAGTAAGCTCTATTCCTAAATATTTTATTTTATGTGTTACCTCACAGTTGGTAATTTCCGTTAATTCTTGTTTTTGTTTCACCATATTCTTACATAATATCTTAGATTTTCTTTTGTTAACATAAAATCCAGCCAAATCACCAAATTCTTTTATCTTATCCAACCATCTTGGCATATTTTGGATTGGATCCTCTACAATAACCATCACATCATCTGCAAAAGCTCTGACTTTGTATGTAAATCCCTTAATCTTCAAACCTCTTATGGCGTCGTCTTCTCATATCTGCATCAATAAAATTTCCAATATCAAGACAAACAACAGTGGAGACAATGGGCAACCTTGCCTTGTACCCTTCCGTATTTCCAGTCTCTTAATTAATTTGTCATTTACTACGATTGCTGCACACTGGTCTTTATATATAGTTCTTACTGCTTGGATGAACTCTTTTCCCATCTGTAACTTCTCCATTGTGGCGAACATAAAATTCCAATTTAAGTTGTCAAAAGCCTTCTCTGCATCCACAAAAAAGAAACCAACTTCCTTTTCACAGCGTCTGTCATAGTATTCTATTGCATTTATTACAGTCCTTAGATTGTCTTTAATCTGTCTGTTTGGTAAAAATCCTGCTTGCTCTTCTGCAATAAATTCAGCCAGCCATTCCTTCAGCCTTTCCACCAATATTTTCGCAAAAATCTTATAGTCATTATTTAACAGTGATATAGGTCGATAATTTTTTACATTACATAGGTCCTGTTCTTCTTTTGGAATCAGTGATATATTAGCCTCATTCCAGGTTTCCGGAATCTTTTGTCCCTTTAAGATCCCATTCATCACTTTTTTCAGGAACGGCACCACCTCTTTTGCTATTACTTTATAAAATTTAGCCGTTATTCCATCAGGTCCTGGTGCCTTCCCCAATTTAGTCGACTGTATTGCATCCATAATTTCTGTTTCTGTTATTTCAGCATTTAGTTTTCGCTTCCACTTCCCAGATAGCTTTGGTAAATCAATTTTGCTCAAATATTGATCAATACTATCCTCCTTTACCACTTTACTCTGATATAATTTGGCATAAAATTTATAAAATGCTCTACTTATGGCTGATTGATCCATTAACGTCTTATCTTCTTCTATAATCTTAGTTATCACTCTTTTCCCCCTCCTCTTCTTTAATCACCAAGCTAAATATTTCCCCGGCTTGTTGGCACCCTCAAATGTTTTTTGTTTTAGTTTCTTCAGTTCTCATTCCAATTCTTTGTTGTCCATTGCTTTTAGTTGTTCTTGCAGAATCTTTATCTCCAGGTGTAGTTTCTTTCCCCCCGGTCTTTTCTTTAATCAAGTCTTTTTGATTTTTATCTTTTCCTGAATTTCTTTCCTTTTTTCTTCTTTTCTTTTTTTGTCTCTCGCATTTAAGTCCATTAAGACACCTCTCATTACAGCTTTGTACGTATCCCATACTTTATACGTTGGTACAGATTTATCCAAATTATATTGTATAAAAAATCTGGTTTCTTTCTGTAACAAATCTAGATTGCCCTCCTGTTGCAGTAAATCTTTGTTAATTCTCCATCTAAATTTTTAATACATTTCCCAAATCTCCACATAACTGGATTGTGATCTGAGCTTACTTTGGGCATAATTTCAACCTCTTTAGTCCATATTGCCAATTCCTTAGAGGCCCTGATCATATAAATTCTCGATAGCGACGAGTGCCTTGCCGAATAATAGGTAAATTGCTTGGCTTTGGAGTTATTTCTTCTCCACACATCCTCCAGATTTTCTTGTTTTTGTATTTCAAAAAAAGATTTTGGCAATAATCCCCGTTTCTTTTGAGTCCCCTTTGTTTTCTTGTCTTCCTGTAAGTTTACCACTCCATTAAAATCCCCTGCCAGGATTATTTGTGAATAAGTCACTCCGTCTAATTGCTTCTGCAATTCTTTAAAAAAATTGTCTTTAGCTCCATTTGGTGCATAAATCCCTACTATTAGTGTCTTTTGGGAGTTCCAAATAATTTCCACCGCAAGATATCTGGCTTCAGAGTCACTAAATATCATTTTAGGTTGCAGCTCCTCCTTGATATATAACACAACTCCCCTTTTTTTCTGTTTTGCTGCGGCGACAAATTCTTTTCCTAATTTGTATTTTTTTAAGTACTTTTGATCTTGTTTTTTAACATGGGTCTCTTGTAAACAAATTGTATTACAACGTTGCTTGGATAGCCAATGAAAAATAGTTTTACACTTGGAAGGTGAGTTAAGTCCGTTTACATTCCATGATATTACTTTACACTCCATAATCAAATTCTGGGTCTTTTAGGTAAGTCTTTTTCATTGTCCAACAAGAACATCTCCATCTCATGCCGCGATCTAATAGTTCTCCTAATTGCTTGAAATTCAAAACTCAGACCCTCTGGAATCTCCCATCTATATCTTATATTCAACTCTTTCAAAATCTGAGTCAGATCTCTATATTTTTTCCTATTAGGATTTTTTTAGGTAACTCCTTCATTATTCTCACCTTTTTTCCTTCCATTACCAGTAGGTTTTGAAATTGCTTGCTCACAATGTCTTCTTTCATTTTTTTGGTAGTAAACTGCACAATCATATCTCTAGGCAGATTTTTTGAGCTGCATATCTTGAATTAATTCTGTACGCCACGTCCACATGTCTTACGATCTCTTCCATGGTTTCCTTCAAGAATTCTGCTAATATTTCCGATATCTGTTCTTGGGCTACCTTCCCCTCCTTCTCCGGAACGCCACAAAATATAAGTTGTCTCTCCATATATTTACATTCCATCACCGCCACTCTTTCATTCAAGCCTGTGGTTTCTGCTTTAAATGTAGTGGTTAGCTTCTCCGTCTTTTCTTCCACCTCGTTAACTTTTTGCTGCGTCGTCTGTAATTCCTTCTTGACCTCGTCGATACTCTTTGTTAACTCCGCCACTTCAGATTTAATTGTCTCCTTGAGATCCTTCATCATCTCTTGTATTACATCTTTTAGTTCTTTGTTGCCTTCAGCCACTTTCTTATCCAAATTATCAAATGCCGACTGCCAGTCCTTTTTCGACATCATGGGGCTCGATTTGCTCCGCTCCCACGAGTCTGCTCTCTTTCGCAATTCCGTGGCTTAAATATTTAAGTTCCCAAATTAAATGTCTTGTTCTACTAGTATTTTGTCCAAAAATTAGCGCTTTAACTGTCGAAAATGGTGGGCATCTTTTCTCTATGGTTTCAAATCAAAGCTTTGCCCTTACCCTTCTCCAAGATGGCCCACTTCCGGTTGCAATGAGGGCTTGCCCTTGCCCTCTTTCAAAATGGCGCACTTCTGCTTCCGCCTTTTCCTTCACAGCCACTGTAGCCTCGCATCTCGATGTTTATGATGCACTTCCTGTTCCTTCCCCGTCGTCGCACCGCTACTTTCTCTCGCGATGTTTCTCCGTTCCCACAGTTCGCTATCTCTTTAAACCACAGGTATGTAAATAATAATCCTTTCTTCGCCTCTAATTCTTTTCTAAAAGCTTCTTTCCATACAATTCTTTTACCGGGGTGAACTGAATTAGTCCTTTTAAACTTTCTACTTCAGCTTTCTGCTTGAATTTAAATCCTGTAGTCCAATTTCAAACTTGTAGAAGAGATAACGATCTTTACCTTGCTGGGTCTTTTCTGGGTTGTAATCACTGTTTCAGATGTTCAGATTAATCCAAATTAGTTACTGAAGCTTGGGTACGGCGATCCTATGCCAACTCAATGACTCCAAAGCTGCTGCAGAGATTTCTGCCACCCTTCTTAGAGTGGGACCTCAAGGCTGGGAGAGAATCCTTTGCGCAGAACCCCCCTCAGCTGAGATCTACACGCCCTCGGGGTCTCAAGCATTCTTGCCTGCTCTCCTCCTGAGAGCAGGGCGCCGTGGGCGATCTAGCACCCCACCAGCCCTGACAAACAGCAACTTGGACAGCTCAGCTCCCCGAACTGCGTCAGACCACCATGATTCCCAAGCCGGAAGTCAGCTTCCCTCAAGTTTTGATGGGGAATGTAGGCAGCTTGGCGGAATGTTGGACAAGTGACAGTTGAAAAGTCCATTGGACAGCAGTCAGACAGCCAAGCTGCAAGACCAGGATGCTTACATTTCCCATCAAAACTTGAGGGAAGCTAACAAGTGTCCAACCTGTGTCAGGCATCACTTGTAGCTTGGCTCTGAGGCTCCCACCCCATTTCTCATCCTTGTTCCAATGAGTGGTGAGGGGGTGGCCGAATGCAGGGGCTGGAACAGCATTTCCTGATGTCATATCGGGCTGTGTAGCTAGAAGTGATGTCATGACATTGCTGGCTGCTGAACAGACTAAAAAGCAAAGTATAAATGAAAATATCACGTATTGTTTTTATCCTGCTCTCCTCCTAGGGAATTTGGAATGATCTCTCTCCTCCAATCATTTTATTGTTTTTTTTTTAAATCAATTTTTATTTGATGAGATAACATACATTCTGTACATTCCATACTACATGGTATAGCTACATTTACCCCTTATTCTGGTATATATGCCCCCACCCCTTCTCCCTCCCCCCTTTTCCTTTTTGACTCCCAACAGCACTATAACCCCTTATTTCTTATCATTATCATTATCACTATTCTATTATTTGTTTCTATTATTAAAGGTAAAGTTCATACTTATTCTCTGTACATCTTAATAGTTATCCAGAGACCACAGTTGTCCTTTCACATCCCACTTGTTTTCAAGATAGTCCTTAAATTTCCCCCAGTCATTCAAAAATTCACTTGGATTTTGTTCTTTCAATTTTCTTGTCATTTTGTCCATCTCCACCATGTACAACAGTTTCTGAATCCAATCTTCAACTTCTGGTATTTCTTCTTGCTTCCAATACTGTGCATATAGTAATCTTTTATTGTAATCATTTTATTGTTGTAATAATCCTGGGCGGTTAGGACGATTATGTCTGGCTCAAGGTCATCCAGTGGGCTTCATGGCTGAGTGCGCCATTTGAACCCGGCACTAGTCTTTCATTCCAACCACTACACAATGCTAACTCTCACCCTGAGAATTTTTGTGAGGCTTGTGCTAAACAGCATTGATGTCAACAGGCTTGGAAAGGTGGAACTCTGTTAAGGATTGCTCTGTAAGTTTGTGTCTTTGAGGGATGCTATAGCTCTGAAGTAGAAAAAAGGTACTCTATCTCAGGGTGTCTCCTTTATAATCTTTTGGCTAAAGCTTTATTATACATTGGGCATTTTGAGTGCATAGTATAATACCATAGAGTCTACCCTTCAAAGCAATCATTTTCTCCAGGGGAACTGATCTCTATGACCTTCTGTGTGCTTCTATTGAGGTTGAGTTTGTTTTTTGATGTTTTCTGATGCTTTAAATATGTGCCCCACCCCTTTTGCATGTCTTCTTGAGGGCCTATGTTGGGTGGAAAGGCAGCTTACAAATTTAATCCCTAAATGGTGGAAGAGAGCATTAACTGCACTACTGATTATCAAGCACATGTGACCACACTGTCAGGTCGACATCCACCCCATTGCATGGGGACAACTGCACAGATTGTGTGTGACTTAAGCTGCAGCTCATGTAAGAGGATACAGTTTGCTTAGCATTCTCTTGGGTAAAAATGAATAAAATCCTAGTATAAACCCACTTCATACCTTGAGTTTAAATTAATGAAAATGTATGAGATACTTACAGTGCAGTCCTATGTAGAGTCACTCCAGTTGAAGTCCATTGGGTTTAGATCAGAGCAACTGCATAAGATTATACTTTTAGATTTGTGATATTCAAACTATATGTAAGCAGAGGGTTTAGACTGAAGGAATTGCTTTTTAGACTGTTGAAAGTTCCTTTGTCTTTATTAAAACTTTAAATTGTTCCAGTGATGGTGGACAGTTCATGGAATGTTACATATATGAAAATAAAGGTTTGAAAGAACTATTATGATAGTAAATTCTGGCTTCTTCCATAATAGCATATTCATCTAGTTGTTTCCATAGTATATTTTTTTATAGAGCTATGTTTTTTTATACCATAAAGATTGGCACCACTGAAATTATCGAAGCGAATTGTTTTGGAGTTAGCGATTGGAAGAAATAACCAAAGCCTGCTAGTGTAACTTTCCAAACTTTTATCAATGTACTATACATTTACAGTTTTTCAACAAAGAGTCTTTTGATGAAGAACTAGAAATTCTAGAAAGTGGAGTGAAAGCTTCACTAAAAGCAATTGGGAGAAACAAATCACCTGGAATAGGTAAAATACCAATAGAGCTATTTCAAGCTACAGAAATGGAGTCCCCCAATATCTTAACAAGATTCTGTCAACAGATATGGAAAACCAAACAATGGCCCATGGACTGGAAATTCTTAGTCTATATTCCAATTCCAAAAAAAAGGGATACCAAAGAGTGTAGCAACTATCGGACTATTGTGTTAATTTCCCATGCAAGCAAAGTGATACTCAAAATTCTACAGCAAAGACTTTTACCATATATGGAACGAGAAATGCCAGATGTTTAAGCTGGATTCAGAAAAGGAAGAGGCACCAGAGATCACATTGCAAATTTACGATGGCTAATGGAACATACCAGGGAATTTCAGAAGAAAATCAGCCTTTGTTTTATAGATTACAGCTAAGCTTTTGACTATGTGGATCATGAAAAGCTATGGAGAGCCTTAAAAGAAATGGGGGTGCCACAACGTCTGATCGTTTTGATGTGCAACCTGTACTCTGGTCATGAGGCTACTGTCAGGACAGAATATGGGGAAACAGAATGGTTTCCAGTTGGCAAGAGTTTCAGACAAGGATGAATATTATCTTCCTACCTATTCAACCTCTATGCAGAGCATATCATAAGGAAAGCTGGATTAGACCTAGAAGAAGGTGGAGTGAAAATTGGTGAAAGGAACATTAACAATTTGAGATATGCAGATGATACCACATAACTAGCAGAAAATAGTGAAGACTTGAAACGACTACTGATGAAGGTTAAAGGAGAAAGTGCCAAAGTAGGATTACAGTTGAACATCAAGAAGACAAAAGTAATGACTACTGAGGAATTACACAATTTTAAAGTTGACAATGAAGAAATTGAAATTGTTCAAGATTTTCTGTTTCATGGCTCAATCAACCAAAAGGGAGACTGCAATGAAGAAATCAGAAGAAGATTGAGATTTGGAAGAGCAGCTGTGAGGGAACTAGATAAGATCCTTAAAGATAAAGATGTCTCTCTGGGAACCAAGATCAAGATAATCCAATCTATGATATTCTCCATTACTATGTATGGATGTGAAAGTTGGCAGTGAAGAAAGCTGACAGGAAGAAAATTGATTCATTTGAAATGTGGTGCTGGAGGAGGGTTTTGCGGATACCATGGATGGCCAAAAAGTCAAATTAGTGGGTACCAGATCAAATCAAGCCTGAATTTTCCCTAGAAGCTAAAATGACAAAACTAAGGATATCGTACTGTGGTCACATCATGAGAAGACAAGATTCTCTGGAAAAGTCAATAATGCTAGGAAAAGTAGAAGGCAGTAGGAAAAGACGACTTAAAATAAGATGGCTTGACTCAATGAAAGAAACCACATCCTCCAGTTTGCAGGATCTGAATAAGCCTGTTAATGATAGGATGTTTTGGAGGCCTTTCATTCATAGGGTCACCATAGATCGGAGGTGACTTGGCAGCACCTAACACACACATACATACATTTATGAATATCGGAATACTTATAAATGGGTTGTAATTCTTGTTGCTTGCCACCCTCAATCTGTCAGAAGGGTAGGATATAATTATTTGCAGTGAATAATTAACTTTAAATAAATACCAAGGTCAAAGCTTAGTTCAGAGTGACCTGAAACCATAAACTGTGGTTAGTGTGGCTGTCTGAACACAGGACACTAACAGTGCAATCCTAAGCAAAGTTGTTTTAGACTGGAGTAACTCTGTTTAGGATTGCACTGTATGTACAGTGGGTTAGGGTACTGTCTGGCGATGCCAGCCTTTTGTCCACCTCCACCACCAGCTCTGCAGCAGCAGACACCCTCTTCAGGCCCTGCAGTGCAGCCTGTGGCGGTACCTCAGTTGCAGGAGCCTCTACAGGCCTCCAGGCCTCCCTCACCCTTAGGCCAGTTGCAGCCAACGCCCAGGCACAACTCTGGGGAACAGCCTGCAGCCACTCAGCAGACTCACCTGTCTCCTGCAGTTGCCCAGATGGCTCCACTTCATCCAGGCTCACAGGAGGTTGCCATCAGCACAAGCCAGGCAGGCACAGGCCCCAAGATGCCAAGGGAGCCACTGGGGAGGGTTCAGAAGCAGCAGGGGCGAGCCAGGCAGAGAGCAGACCAAATGCCCCACCCTAGGCTGGGATGGAGAGCGTGGGGCCAGGAGACTGCAGAGTCTACCCAGCCCCCCTATCAGGGCCAGTCAAGGGAGCAGGGCCAGTCAAGGAGACTGGGTGGAGATTGGGGGCAGAGCCAGGGAGTTGGGGCAAGGGGAGGCCTTTAAATTCAGGTTGCTGTGAAGGCCGAGGAGGATTTTGCAGGAGAGACAGCTGGAGTGTGCTGCTACTCCCAGGGCAGGAGAAGGAACAAGGTGGTGCCCATCTGAGGCTGGAGGACACCTGCCTGGAGAGCTGGTAGGATGGCAGGCCATTAGGTGAAGGCACCAGTGAGGGAGGAGCCTCACAGGTACATCACACCAGGATCGTAAACTATGGTTTAACAATTATGGTTTTGTGGGACATATGAAAGTGAACATTCTGCTTTGTTACATTCAATGCAATACAGGCTGGGTTCACATTGGAAGTGATGTTGTGACACCAAAACAACATGTATTTGCACGTCCCCTCCACTGTACATCTTCTTTCTGTTGCACATGGCTTGCAACACTATGTATGAGCTGAATCTTGCTTTCACAAGCTACCTAGAGTTTTAAAAAACCCTTATGTTGTCACATTGTTTGAACACAGCCAGGGTTTAAAAACAAACGCACAGATGCTTAAATAACCATAAAACATCTCCATAAGATCTGCCTACACCACAACTTCAGAATTCTCCAAATGCTAGAACTCAAATTAATCAATTCAGCAGTTAGTGGTGCATTCAAAATAAAAACATTCGGTAGTCTAATAACTAATTTGAACAAAATGTTCCTTGGATGAGCCAGGTTTTGTTAAGAAAGCTTCTGCCAAAGGTTGTTCCAAAAGGCAGGATACTGTCAGAATATTACAAATCATGCTATGAAGTTTGATTACACTGATAAATTGCCAGCTATCATCTGTACGAGTAGCATCTTCTGTTGGATTGCTTCCTGCACATAGAGCTGCCTTCACTTTTCTGTTAGTCATCTTGCTTGCTTCTCCATAAAATTCATAGCTGAAATTTTACCTTCAGGAAATCTGTTCCCGGTGTAAGCCTCCCCTTCTCTAATTCTTCATTGCCACCTGATTGTCTTCAAGAGTCATGTGGCTATCTCTTTCCTCTTCCTTCATCTTTGACTTCATCAAAGACTTAAAAGTGCAATCCTAAGCAGAGTTACTCCAGTCTACGCCCATTGAAGTCAATAGGCGTAGACTGGAGTAACTCTGCTTAGGATTGAACTGTTATTCTAATTTTACTTTCACAGCACAGGAGTCAGGTGGGTAACATCAGAAGCCCTGAACTATGTGCAAAAAGCTCATGACATGGCTTGTTTCCATTCTAGCATTACTGCATTTGCAGGGCAATACTAAGCAGAGTTACTTTCTTCTGAGCTAATTGACTTCAGTGGACTTACAAGGATGTTACTCTGCTTAGGATGGCCCCATGGGGATCTGTGTATATTGGGAGTATCACAAGTAGTTTATTTCTGAGGTCCAAGGTGCTGGTTATGGCCTTTAAAGTCCATCATGGCCTGCAACCCTCATATCTGAGGACAATATCCTCCCATATGGCCATTACAGTCTTCAAGCTGACGCCTGTTGGCTATTCTCCCACTTAGGATGGGCCACCTGGCATCAACTAGAGCCCAGATTTTTCCCATTGCGGCTTGCACACTATAGAACAAGTTTCCTGAAGAGGTGAGGAGAGTTCCACCAATGGAGGGCCGCTTCCACATGTTCCAATTTCTTCAGGTTTTCCCTGTCTCAAACCCACGTCTTCCCGATCCGCTTTAGGAACTCACCTTTCACATGCATCATTCTCGTGTGTTTTGTGGATGTTTGTCCTGAAAAAAAGGTCCCAAAACAGAAAATATGTTCTTTATCTGCACCTTGTCACAAATGATGTTGGCGCATTCCTGTCCAACTTTCTTTTTTTTGAACGCGTGCAGAATTGCGCTATACTATTGTCCCATCTTTCAGCTCCTGTAGAAACCGCATATGCGTAGTACTCCATTCTTTACCATTGATTTCCCACTCAAAGTTTTAAATGTAAAACTGTTTAATAAATATGCGAACAGTAGAACACTATTGCGCAATTTCCTATTTAAAATAAAATAAGAAATGGCATTCCGTTCTCAGTGTTGTTCCTAGACTGATATTCCAATTGCTGAGTGATCCAATGTAGCAAGCACTGCAGTATAATTCCCTTTGTAGATGTAGATATCATATTTATTTATTTAATGTCATTTGTAGTCCGCCTTTCTCACTGAGAGTCAAGGCGGATTACATAGTGTGAGATTAGTACAATCAGTATCAAAGATATTTCCATACACTGTCAAGGACATTTCCATAGACAATGCCATAGGGTAAATAAATACAGTTTACAAAGCCATAGCATTGGAAAGAATCCAATACAGAGTTGAAGAATTGCTGAGAACACAATCAATTCTAGGACTGACTTTAGACAATATGAAGCAAAGGTAGTATATAGGAGTACAAATGTAAAGCAACAGATAATATGTAAGGTAAAATAGTGGTGAAGCCTATGGTCCCTAACTCTTTAGCGAAGCATCTGAGACCCCTCCCTACAATACCACCCTCCTATCTGAGTAAAAAGCCTTTTTGAATCATTCGGTTTTGCATCATTTGTGGAAAGCCAGGAGAGTGGAGACTCTCCTGACCTCCTCAGGCTGGCCATTCATAGCTCAACGACAGTTAAAAAAAATAAAAGGGGAGGGGGATTAAACAGTCATGTATGCAAGCCAGACGCATGTGTGATGTTTAAAGGAGGGGTAATGGTGAGAGAAGGGACTGGAGATTTGTGGGAGGGCTCTTCTGAAGAGCAAAAAAGCCTCTGCATGCATTGATATGGTATGTAATGTCTTTTGCCCAAGGAATCCTATAATGCTGAACATTTTCTGTTGTCTGCCTTAGCTTCTGTTATACTGTTGTTTGGGCTAAAGTGACATTTAAACCAATTTTAAGTAAGTAATGTAGATATGCCCTTATTTTCCTATGCAGTAACTGTACATCAATGTCACAGGTTTTATACATATTCCAACTGTCTTCTTTCAACAGTACTTTCGTTGTAGGGCTATCACGTCTTCCAAGCATTGAGAGTAGAATCTTTTGTACCTTAGAAAATTCAATATTTTCACTGCATTCATTGCTTTTATACTGTCTCACTGGTCACTAAAATAAGTACCTGTGATATTTGCTAATGTTTATTCCTTGGCACACATTAGCATCAGTTTGTGAAACTGTAACCCCAAAGAAACTGCCACTGAAGCTTTTGATGGCTAAACTTTCTATGCTGTATGGTGACTACAAGAAAAGATCCTGCAAAGTTCTCTTGCCACCTGCATAGGAAATGTTCCACTTTTGGTATAAGTGTAGGCAGAGTTCAGATTCAGAATAAAATTGATCGTTTGGCCACATCCTGTTCTCTTGTTTATATACCTACTGCTTTGAAATCTGGCAACTAATTTTCAGTTTGATGGAACTTGAGATAGGTTTGAGTTGCTGCCACTGTTTTTTAATCAAGCAAAAACTCAAATATGCATTAGATATTTAACTGGATATAAAACTGATGCCTTTAATGGTTGCCTGAAGTGCAGAAATTCAACTGGTGATGTTTTCTTCATTGTTGCATTTCTGTACCAGGAAAAGCTGCAGTTGCTTAAAAGTACAGGAGCCCAGCCAATAAAAAGATGGCAACCCTACTGCTAAATCAGGAAATGCTGAGTCAGTTGTTTCTTTTATTTCAAAATGTCTTTATCAGATTGATACATGTCTGAGAAATCAATAAGATTATCAGCAATTACTTTGCAAATTATGCCTTTTGTTAACTGGGCTTCCCATTTTACTAGGATCCAAAGAAAAATGTCCTGTCCCTTTTCTGGAAACTTAATGTGGGGAAACTTTTAATGAAATGCAGGTGAATAACATAATACGTTAAGTAACATCTCAGTAAGCCTCTGTTAAAGGTGGTTGTGCTTCCTGGTAGTTGGTAGCCTTTCAGTTTGCCACACAGTACAGAAATTCAGTGTTTTGGCAAGAACAGTTTCACTTTCTAATTCTGTTTGCCTCTTGCCAGCAGATATTTCAGGTCAAGGTTTCCTCCTGTTGTATAAATGTGGTGAAATATAAAATTCTGTTGATCAGAAACCTTCTGCATGAATTCTTTTCATGTTATTTAACAGTGGTGATGGAATCCTTCTGAGGCACACAGAGAGGTTCCACATGAATTAGAGAAAGCACATATTACGGGAGCAGGTCCTATTACTAAAAATTAGAGATGGGCACGAACCAAAATATGAACCAAAGTTCATGACAAACCGGGATGGTTTGTGGTTCGTGAATCAGCAGTTCATCAGAGCCCATGTCTGACGAACCACCACGAACTTTAGGCTGATTCATTTGGTCCGTTTTTTGGTTCGTCACTGAAGACAGCTGGTGCCAATCAATCAGTTTCCTAGGCAACAGGGGATGGACTTCCTGCAGACCTTCTGCTGACTTGGAAGTGGCCTTCTGCTGGCCCGGAAGTGACCTTCTGCTGACCCAGAAGTGACGATTTGCTGACTTGGATGTGATGTTTTCACGAACCAAACGAACCAGTTCACGAACCAGGGCAGGTTCATGAAGGTTTGTGGTTCATGGTTCATGAAACATGACAAACCACGAACCACACTGTTCATTTTTTTTCCGGTTCGTGCCTGTCTCTACTAAAAACACTTTATTACTTTAAAATTACTTTACTTACTTTTAAATTACTTTAAAACACTTCAGGTCAGTGGAACAATCTTGTGAAGTATGGCTACCCAGGGCATATGGAAGAAAGTTAACCTGCTTGCCTCTGCAAGTGGAGAAAGTATGCAGCTAGGCTGGAGTCTTACTTAGCAGCCAGTGACATTATTACAGACCCAGAAAGGAAGGTTTCTGAATTTCCGGTTGCCAGCAGGCCTGGAGGAAAATGTGTTGACCGTTTAATAGAGTATAGAAATAAGAACATATGTACAGTTTAAGTACATATCTCTTGAACTGAATTTCTTTGCTGTTTCATTGATGTGAATGGCATTCACCATACTTTAGTGAAGGTGAGGCAATCCATGATGTCTCTATACCATAGACCAACCAGGAACTCCAAGCTTTCATGAGACTCCTGTACTTTTTTCATACATTCCTGCAGCATAAAAGCCACAGTAACAGAACTTCTGCATCGCTTTTTAGATAAAGGAATCCAAGTGACAGTAGACAGCCGAATATGATAAAGGTTTGGGTGCTGTGAAACACTTGTTGTCGTAGAGTGCATTGGTCCATTATGATGAACAATAGGCATAATTTTCATGTGTGGTGCCTGCCCATCTGGCATTGGGGCTGTCTGGAGTCAATAACTTAAAGATTCGATTTACGCCCCCATCATGTTCTGCTCAAGAACGAGTCCCACAAAATGGAACTTTGGACAAATCATTAAGGATGCTTTTGCCATTGTGGCTGGTGTAAAGAAATCTCATGACTACAATCACCACTGACCACAAAAAAAGATGCAGAAATTACTTAGTTTTCTGTAAGAACAGTTGCAAATATACCCAATACTTGTATATGAGCAAACTAGGATGGGAGCAGAAGATTAGCTCAACATTTTATGTAATCCGTTCCACAAGCACAACTGTGCTAAGCAGATTTATTTTTCTGTTTGTGCCTCGCTGGATCCAACCCCATGTCAGGAACTGTGGATCTGGCTCAGCATGGATCCCTGCTACTGTGACTGAAGCTATAGGGCTACTATTGTATCAGACTGGAACATCAGATGGCCATTTACTAGTACAACTACAGCATGTGAACTAGATGAGGAGGCAGGTACTTGGACTGCCCCCTTTGTCTGCTGGCATCAATGATTCTCTAGCCACAGGCATTGCTGAGGTAGTGGCTACCTGGGAACCCAGATGAATATATGTTGACCTGAAGCTTGACTCAGAAAAAAAGACAGAGAGCAAGCCAGCATCTACTGCGGCATCAAGTCCTGATGTACCATCTCCAGTACATGATCTGTCTTAGCCACCTTGCACTAGAGCTCGTCTCTGGTATCTTCAAGACTGTGTGAATGAGGGTGGGGTAGTATATTTGCCTACCCAGCTTAATAACAATAATTATTATTATTTGTTATTAATAATAACATTTGATTTATATACCACCATTCAGAACAACTTAATACCCACTCAGAGCAGTTTACAAAGTATGTTATTATTATCCCCACAACAATCACCCTGTGAGTTGGGTGGGGCTGAGGGAGCTCTGGAGAGCTGTGACTGACCCAAGGTCACCCAGCTGGCTTCCAACGGAGGAGAGGGGAATCAAACCCGGTTCTCCAGATTAGTGACACTGAGAGATCTCTGTCTTTTGGTGCTACACCTCTGAAGATGCCAGCCACAGCTGCTGGCGAAACGTCAGGAACTACAATGCCAAGACCACGGCAATACAGCCCGGAAAACCCACAACAACCATCGTTCTCCGGCCGTGAAAGCCTTCGACAATACAATAATAGCATACTTTGTAAACCACTCTGAGTGGGAGTTAAGTTGTCCTGAAGGGCGGTATATAAATCAAATGTTATTGTTATTGTTATTATTATTTAGTTTATGGTGTACATAAAGCTGGACCAACCATACCTTTTCTTTTTCTTACAAGGACCCTTATTACATGGACAGAGCATAGGTCAGGGTTGCAGTCAGTTGGTGCTTCTTTTCCCTGCCCCAAGCAAGCACTCAGTGGATGTGTATTGCATAAATATGGCTTTAGTAATGTTAGAACTATTCCTGTTTGAAATTGCTGGATAGTTGATAGTAAATGAAGAGAGCTGCTGGTGGTATGAAAGATAAGTATATAACTGTATTGTAGTATAGTGATCAGATTAGGAGCAGAATAAAAATATACTAAATAAATTATCCAGTAACCAGTAGTGCTTCAAAAACCAGCTAGCCGTATTTGACTAGAAGTAACAGTGAGACTTAAAAAAAAGCACACCATATGCAGTAATGATTTTGTCATACCGTTTTCAGCTTTCTTAAACACAAGTGTCTGTCTCCAACCTATTGCAAAGGAAGTTGCAAAAACTGCTTCCGAATATTGAAAAGTATTTTCTTTTATTTCCTTCACTCAAAGAGTGAATTATATTATTTTGGTCTCTGGTAGTACATGCAAAATTCACCCTCAGTGTTGATTACTCAGGTTAAGGTTAAACCTCACAACAACACACAGTTGTAACACATAAAGATAAACAGTTGATTTAGTTCATGGACATTATACAGCACTTTGCTGATGTTCTCCAGATGAAATCTCTTCCAGTGATTTAAAGGATTTCAGCAACTGCAAAACTGAGTAAGCTAAATGTGTGATGAACAGCAAGATTTTGCACGTCCAGGACCTTCTGCTGCTCCTTCCCCTCCACTTGACTGAAGTCCTATCTGTGTAAATACAATGTACATAATCTGTACTACCTCTTAATTTTGAGTGGCAAGGTTTGTATATTGAGCATGTATGTACAGTAATGATTGTGAGTATGTACTATTTAGATTTCAAATTGTGGTAGTGGTAGGGTGTAATGATATAGGCCTATATGATGTAAGCCCCACTCACTCCCCCATTGTGAGGCAGATTTTCCCTCCAACTGTCAAGATTGCTTGCTGTGGCTGGACACCCTCTGGTAGCGTGTCTCTCAGTGTTATTTAAAGGTCTTTCCCCCCACACTTTAAGCTTATGTATTTATGGCTTATATCCCGGCCCAAATGTAGCGGAGAAGCAAGATTCCACATCTTCTTCAAATGAAATGGCACTAGAGGCTGAGGAAAGTTCAAAAGAGAAACAGCAGGTTTATTAAACAGGCAGGGTTGGTATATAGGTAGTCAGGGAAAGTAAAGCTAAGGTAAGCTTTGACTGTAGAACAGAATACTTCATAAGCATTAGGCATAATAATCTTCTTAAAGCTTAGTTTCTGTACTAGTTACAGATATTAAAAAGTGAGAGGTTGGTAGTTTCAGACTTAGGTTGCGTTAACAAGGTTTCTTCAAGGATTTCACTTTACAGCTTAGGTGTTCTGACGTCAATACAATACTCTTTACCATTTACATCAGACTTGGGGTCCTCCTCAGAACCAACCCCCCCCCCTTTAGACACTGGGTAGGAATTATTTTTCTCCAAAAGATATAACCCTGATCTCTTGGCTGAAGGGGAGTCTCCTTTCACTACCCACTTCCTATGCCAACAATACACACACCCCTTCTATCTTTTCTTTATAAATTAGTGCTGGCTGTCACACTTAAGTACTTTAACTAAAAAATTTTCCATAAACCTAAAGTTATACCAGTTAGGGCAAACTTTTCTTTTTTTCCTCTAACAGAGGAGCTGTGACTGACCCTTCTTGTCAGACTCCAAACTTCAACTTCTTCGAACAATTCTGTCAGCTCCAATTGTTACCTTCTCACTGGCCATCACAGAGAGGGGGGAGCAGCCTGTCAGTCGTTCTCCCTTCAGGCAGTTTTTTTTAACACTTTCCCTTTCACTCTCTGGGTGCTGCACTTAGTAAACCTTTCATTTAAAAGCCTATTTCATCACATTCTACTTCATATTGAGGGCCAAATTTATGTGATGGAGGGGACCCCACATCTCCTTGTTCATATTTAAAGAAACAATTGTTGCAAGGGCAGCTACGGTATCCCATAGCACTTCTGTTATGGTGTCCCACAGTTTTCCAGCTTGTCGCAAAAATTGTTTGTTTGTAAAATCACTGAGTGAAGTCACCTGAAGATTTGGATTCATATGTTGATGCCAACTAATTCTACTACCTCTTTTTAGCAGAGTCACGTTAAGCAGTAGATTTTCTGAAGAGGTGTTTGGTCTCAGGAGGAACAGTTTGTAAATGATCCTGCTCATTTCAGTCAACTGGTCAAGAGGATATCTTGGTTAATTCTCAGTGGCTTTTAATGCCAGCAACTGAGATGCACTCTCCCAGTCTGTCCAAGCAAAAGTCATCTGCCAGCATGAACAAGGTAGTTTCAGTCCCAAAACACTGTTGGAATGGTCCTGGATGAACAGTTGTGGCCAAGAATGTTGGAAATTACATACCCCCTGTGTACTTGAGCACCTTCCGTCAGATGGGAATGTTCTTCCATTCTTGCTGGTATCAGAACAGGATTGGAAGAAAAGTGCTGAAAGTAGTGAGGTAAATTGTGAGGAAAGAAGGAGGGAGAAGACAGGGGTTAGTTCCTCTCACCAGAGGTGTTTATTAAAAAAAAATCACTCTCTGGCTGCTCTCTAATTTAGATACGCACAGGTAGACAATTATATAAAGACAACTGGATTCAGTTTCCCAGCCATCCTATCTAGTTTGGCTATGAGGTAGGATTGCCAGTTGACCAGAAAAAAAACTGGCCTGGTCTGCTGTTACACCTTTAGTAAAGGTTTGATATGCCAGTGACGCTTGTCATGGCCTAGAACTAACCATGTTCACGGGCTAATTGCTGCAAATCCAACTGCTGTTAGAGGGACAGCTATAGAGGCTGGTTCAGAAACTAGCAATATTATGTGGAATGGACACAGAGATGAACAAATTTTTGTTTTGTAGAGTTTAAAAATAAAATGAACATATCTACCTACCAACTTCACTTATGCCCAACAGGGACTCAAAGTACGTAGCATATACTGCTCTCCTCTGTTTTATCCTCATAACAACCCTGTGAGGTTGGCTAGGCTGAGAGTGTATGACTGGCCCAAGGTCACCCAGCAAGCTTCTATGGCAGTGTGGGGATTCTAACCTGGTCTCCCAGATCCTAGACGAACGCTCTAATCACTACACCACACTGGCATTGTGGTCCAGTTTGAGAGAAATCATGAATTATTCAGATTTATTGTTCACCACTTCCCCCAAACAGTTCTCTACTAGAATCCAGGTTTCTGTTAACCAGGATGCAGGATGTGCGGCTTTTTCTCTCTTGCCTTTCCCGTTTTTTGTGCAGCAGACGGTGATCATTCCCAAGTGGGACGATGATGCAGCTGAGGCTGCTTCCCTGATGTCTTTACTGTGCTATAGAAATTCCCTCTGGCCTCTTTGAGAAGAAAAGATTCAACTTATTATCGTCTTTTGTTTATGAATTTAGAGATTATATTTCTTACTGCTACATGCGTTCCTTCTCCTTGTCCAGCTTTTCCCAGCCTTAAATTGCATGCTTGTGTGACTGCTCTTTTGTGTTGTTGTTTTTCCTCCTTCCATCACAGAGCACAATTACAATGGCCTTTCTACAGATGGGTCTGTTGTTCTCTCTGCCTCTAGTTGGAAAAGAAATACTAGAAGGTGGCAGAGATGTATTCAAGGAAAATTCTTGTTTTGAGAAATGGAAGTAAGAGCACACTTTTAATTTAATTTGGCAAGCCATTTGAATTATTTCTTGCCTTACATCGCTATCAGCCTAACCATCTTCTCCTGAAGAGAAGTCCATGCCACTGTGATGCAAAGTTCATACGCTGTGAACAAACAGGGTTGCCAAGCTCTTATATCTTTTGTAGTAGTTGAATTCACATACGTTAACAGCTTTGCCTAGCAGGTAGATGAAGTGGTGGGCAAAGCTCTGCCAATTTAATTTCTGTCTGTCAAGTCAGAGACCACAGTTCAAGGTGAAGGCGCACAGGCAGTAAGAAAGTTGGCAACTTCAGGGTTGGAGTGTAGAGCATTTACAATTAGATATGAATGAGTTACTTGGGAATGTTTTCTGCCAAAGGGTGTCTCTCTCTCATTGGTATCTTTGGTCCAACATCCATTCAGACTGGGGTTGGCAACTGTGTTTAGTAGGTAAGACGTGTCTTAATCAAGCAGAAATTGTTTAGTTTTTGGCATATTACTGAGTGGCATATTACCTACTTGATTTCTGTACATCAGGCTACAGCAGCTAGCACAGGAATAGGGCCTCTTTTGTAAAAAAAATGGTGACCCTAGAACCTTTTCCTGTAAACTTACTAAGCCAGGGATCCCAGAGTCATACTATGAGAAGAAATCTGTGTTCAGGACTTCCTCTGACTTTCTTAAATGCTAAAAACAACTGTAGGGGACAAACTGGATTGAGTCTGTCACATGGGAAAAAGAGGTTACTGGATATTTCCATCTACATTGCTTCCTTCATTGAGACCTCTCTCCATCCAGCTGCTGTCTGTCCCTTACCATACAGATATTTTACCTGGTTACCAGGTTTTCCCCCTGCTAGGCAAATAGTAACTGGCAGGGGCAAATGAAATTAGGAAAATAGAAAGGGAGGGAAAGTTCCCCTCTCCCCCTGCACTGTGACCCTAGTCTAGATCTTTTCCAGCTGCTTGTAGCTTTTTAAAAAAGCCATGGGAGTTCATGATCACTTGTGACCTGTACTTTACTTTTCAGTATCTTTTCACAAGGGGAAGTTCAGCCTCTGTAATTCTCCAGTGGTCCTAGGAGTGGGACAGTCCACATATTTGGGACATTAGCTCCTCCTCTCTGAGGCAGGGTCAGTCAACTTGATTGATCCCGGAAGGGGAGAGGCTCGTCCCTTCACTCGTCAGTTTTTTTGGCCCTGCCTCAGAGCAGGACATTGACCATTTGCTCCATTAAAGCAAGGATCCCAGATTACAGATCGATAAGACAGAAATTCTCGTCAGCTCACTGGGGGCAGAAAGGCATCACTCCTTCCCTTCCCCCTTCTCTGATGACACGAAAGCAAGCAGCAGAGCTGACAGCCCTAGGTTTTTACCTAGATCCACGGCATCAGCAGAGACTCCCATGAGGCCTCTCACGCCCTTGGGCAAAGAGAGCACCTCCCCTCCACCGGCTGATGATCGATGGGGGCGCAGTTGAGTCTGGAGGAGCCAGCATTCGCTATGCTGGAGCTGGCGAGCTTCAGTCAGCATGACTTGGGGCATACAGAGCTTCAAAGGGCACACTGGCTGATTTGCGGTAAGCGAGCTTGCCCAATAATTAACCCTTGAAGCACCTGATTAGACAGAGCTGCTTTAAAACGAGGCAGTTTTTTCACCGCTTGCTTTCACTTTCCATAAACTGACTGTATGTTTATTTGGCGAGAAAGGAGTTTTGGTGGGAATGGCAGCCAAAGTGGGACTTAGCACAGCAGGGGGCACAGGGGGAACTATATGATTTAGATCTACCTACCTCCCCCCATGCCCAACCACCTCACCGTAGTGAAGGGGAAACTACTGAAGATCTGTATCTCTCAAACCAAGAAGCCAAGTCTAACCTTCTAGCATGACTAAGAGCAGAAATTAAAAGAGAATTTAAAGAGGTTTTAAAAGAACACAGGCACAATGAAGCCTTATGCTCAGTAGATAGACAGGGAAGACAGTCTGGCAGAGATTCTAGCTCCAAAAGATCCAAACAGGCGGAGTCCTCCCCTGACCCTCCCAGATCAAAAAAGCAAAGGGAGGATGATACTGCCAGCTAAAGTGATTATGAACCCCAGGGAGGTATGCAGTCTGACTCTGAGATATCAGACTCTTCAACTAATGAAGAGGGGGAACTATCAGAGGAAGAGGGGGAAGTTTCAACCCCATTAGAAACAAGGTTGTTCCCTCAAGAGGTTTATGCTAGACTTCTACCTAAAGTTCAAAGAGTTCTGGAAATTCCTCAGACTCCCATGGTAAAAGAGGAGATAGGCCCAGCCTTTCCACTAAGCTCAGAGAGCGCATTACCTATGACTTAATGAAAGGTGAATGGGAGAATCCAGCAAGACCAAAGACCAGTCCATTTTTAACAAGTTTTACTCACTGGTTGCTGAAGCAGCGAGAAAGATTAAGTTACCAGTGGTGGACGACCCGGTCTCCAGCATAGCAACCAACTCAGTGCTGCCTATGGATGTTGAAGGTTTACCCAAGGACCCCTGCAACAGAAATTAGAACAGATGTTATGCAGGAATTTTGAAGCCTCATCAACCTCTCTATGGGCCTCAGCCACAGCCTCCTTATTTGCAAGAGTGGCGTTCTCCTGGGCATTTGACCTGGCTGCAGCAGATAGCAGCGTACCTAAGAAATCAAGGACAAGGTGAAGAAGATAGTGCTGGCTACAGCCTTTGCTGCTGATGCTTCTCTAGATGCTCTTCAAATGTCATCTAGGACTATGGGCCTTAATGTCACAGCCAGAAGGTACATGTGGCTAAGAAACTGGGATGTGGACCCCGTGGCACAAGCCAAAGTGGCAACAATCCCCTTTACAGGGGAGAAAGTGTTTGGAGAGGCTCTAGAAAAATATCTGGTGGAGGATAAGGAAAAGAAGAAGGTTTTACCATCAAAGAGGAAGGAAATAAAGCAAAGAAAAAGATTTCAGTCCTTTCGAGAACACAAATATATCTCACGTGTGGGAAACACCAGAACCTCCCAAGGACACTGGCAGACCAGGACCCGAACAGAGAGCAGATCAACATCCTTCCCCAAGTCAAATCAATACTCTAAGACCCAAAAGAAAGGATCCTCAGCATGACTATGTACCAACAATGGAGTCCATTCAAATAGGAGGACGATTACAGTTTTGCAACCTTATGGCAACAATTAATAACAGACAGATGGGTAATAGACACAGGGATACTCCCTAGTGTTCAATTCTCTTCCACCGAGAAGATTTATACAGTTGCCAAGGAATTCATCGAAACAGAAACACCGGCAAATAACAAAAGCCATACAACATCTGATAGAAATAAGGACAATAGAACCTGTGCGTGCGCTATACAGAGCTCAAGGGGTTTACTCAGTACTATTTATTGTACCAAAGAAGAACGGAGATGTCAGAGCCATCCTGGACCTGAAGTGGCTGAAGAAATACATCAGGACACACAAGTTCAGGATGGAAACACTGAAGTACATCACAGCATTCATCCGAAAAAGGGACTATTTGGCCTCCATAGATCTATCAGAGGCCTATTTACACATACCCATAAAGGAATCTCATTGGAAGTATCTACGCTTTGCGTATGGCGGTGAACACTTCCAGTGCAGACCTCTGCCGTTTGGCCTAAAGTCATCCCCCAGGATTTTCACAAAGGTGTTAGTGACCCTAATAGCTGCATTAAGGATGCGGGGAGTGGCACTGTTCCCGTATTTGGATGACATCTTAATCAAAGCACTATAGTTGACAACAGGCCTGAAGGCAGTAGCACAAAACATGGAATGTCTGTGGAAAAATGGGTTGTGATCAACTAAGGGAAGAGCAGCCTAATACAGAAGCAGAAGATAGTACATCTAGGAGTTCTGATAGACACAGTACAAGACAAAATGTTTATCTTTCAAGAAAGTCAACAGAAGATACTCTGTACGATAACGGAAGTACAGAGAAGAGACAAAGTGGAGGTGAAGCTCCTAGCACATCTCCTAGGAATGATGGTATCCTGTCAAGACACTTTACAGTGACCAAGTTTCCACACACGGCCACTTCAGAGGTTTCTTCTGCCATTCCAGGACATCTTTGCACACAAGTATTACAAAGTAATACGAATTCCAGCATCCCTAAGACAAGAGATGAACTGGTGGATGGAAACTACAAGGTTTCAAGAGGGAGTACCACTCAGAGAACCAAAGAGAGCCATTATGATGATAGTTGCCAGTTTCAGAGGCTGGGGTGCACACATACAGGACAGGATGGCCCAAGGGACCTGGTCCAAAGAAGACTGGTCCAACAGCATGAATTTACTGGAACTCAGAGTCATAAAAATGGGCCTATTCAAGTTCCAAAATGTACTGGCAGGACAGCATGTAATGATAAAAACCAACAACATGACAGCCAAAGTCTATGTAACAAAACAAGGGGGTACCAAGTTTAAGATTCTGTACAAGGAAGCCAGTACAATATTCCATTGGGCAGAAAACAATCTAAGGTCCTTGAAGGCAGTGCATGTTGCAGGAAGAGAAAATGTAATTGTGGACTTCTTAAGCAGGAAAACTGTGGACCAGATGGAATGGATGTTAAACAGAGAAGTCTTTCAACAGGTATGTGAGAGGTTTGGCAAGGCAGAAGCAGATTTGTTTGCAAATGGACAGAACCACCAAGTCCCAAAGTTCATGTCAAGAAGGAAGGAACCTTGGTCCATAGGGACAGATGCCCTGAACACCAAGTGGCCTCAACAACTGTTATACGCGTTCCCTCCAATTCAATTAATTCATAGGGTGATATAGAAGGTGATGGAACAAAAAGTGGAATTGATAATAATAGCACTCTTTTGGCTGAGAAGGACATGGTTCCAAGACCTGATGAGTTTATCAGTCACACAAGCATGGCATCTACTACTGAGAGAGGATTTACTGACACAAGGGACATTACAACATCAATAACCGGCACTCTTAAGCCTCACGCATGGAGGTTGAATGGAACCAATTACAAAAGCTAGGTTATGCAGAGGGAGTAATACATACCATGCTAGCATCTAGAAAAAATTCCACTAATAGAAGTTATAACAACACATGGCAGGTATTCCATAATTGGTGTAAGGACAGGGGGACTGATCCTCTAACAGTTAGGGTAAAGGAAATTCTCCTATTCCTATAGGAAGGTTTAGATAAGGGACTCAGTACTAGCACCCTTAAATGCCAAGTGTCAGCGATTTCCTCCATAAGGGGAGTTACCAAAGGAAAATCTCTCGCACAATATCCACATGTGAAAAGGTTCCTGAGAGGAACTACGTTATTAAATCCACCTCAAATTCATAGATTCCCTACATGGAACCTTAATTTAGTTTTAAAGGCACTAACCAGGGAACCCTTCGAACCAATGCAGTCATGTCCTTTGAAGGAACTAACCTTTAAAACTATTTTTCTAGTAGGAATAACATCAGCAAGAAGGGTATCAGAATTGGGATAAGGAACTTTGTATCTTCCACAATGATAAGGTGGTATTGAGGCCTGAGCCAGCATTTATTCTGAAGGTAAACTCCACTTTCTATAGAAGTGAGGAAAAAATCTTGCCTTCGTTTTGCCAAAATCCAAAATATGAGAAAGAGAGTGGCATAGGCTAGATGTACATAGAGCTCTGAGCTATTATAAGGATAGGACAAAATGAATACATAAATCAGATAGTATGTTTGTGTCCTTTAGAAAATCTACCTCCACCCTAAGTAGGTGGATCAGGGGATGTATCATAGTAGTATACAGGGCGAAGGGACTTCAGGTTCCGGAAGGTATTACAGCCCACTGTCTTGGGGGGGGGGCAGCCACTTCAGCTGCATATAGAGCATTCCCTTCAATGGAAACAATATGTAAAGCAGCAACATGGAAATCTATACATTCCTTTACAAGACATTATAGAGTAGACAGGATAGCGTCTGCTGAGGCCGCTTTTGGCAGAAGGGTTCTACAACACACCCTCTGATTCCAGATTAGAGATGGGCATGAACTGGAATAAAACAAACTGTGCAGTTCGTGGTTCATTGCATTTCACGAACCACGAACTTTCATGAACCTGCCCCAGTGCATGAACTGGTTCGTTTGGTTCATGAAAATGTCACATCTGGGTCAGCAGAAGATCACTTCCTGGCCAGCAGAAGGCAACTTCCAGGCCAGCAGAAGGTCTGCAGGAAGTCCATCCTTTGTTGCCTAGGAAATTCATTGGCGCCAGACTGTCTGCAGTGATGAACCAAAAAACGGAATCAAATGAACCAGCCTAAAGTTCATGGTGGTTCGTTAGAAATGGGCTCTGATGAACCGCTGGTTCGCGAACCATGAACCAGCCTGGTTTGTCATGAACTTTGGTTCGTATTTCAGTTCGTGCCCATCTCTATTCCAGATACCAATTAACCCACCCAAGGGGCAAACTGCTTATTTATGTCCCAAATGTCTGGACCCATTCCTAGGACCACTTGAGAATGGAAGATTTGAATTTCACTTACTATAAAGCTTTCTTTCTCAAGTCGACTGACCCTGCCTCAGAGAGGAGGAGCTAACGTCCCAAATGTCTGGACTGTCCCACTGCTGGACCACCGAGAAAGGAAGCTCAAATCTTCCATTCTCCCATTAGTAGGCTTTACACCCAACATAGAAGTGGTAGATGAAAGCTTCTTCACATCAGACCTAATTTTCCATTCCATAATACCATGGAAGCTTGAAGGATATTGAATAATTACAATACTATGGCTCATTTATTTTGTAATATCCTGTTGACTTCCAAATAATGTTGTAGAAGAAAAGTAGAAAACAGGTGTGTTTTTTTAATTCAAGGGTTTTCTAATCAGCAAGGACACATACTCCAAACAACACAGACAGAGCACATCTTTCTTGGCTTCCCCCTACTCGCTGCAGCTTAAAAAGGCATCTAACATGCTTCTCCTGAAAGACAGGGAACAGAATTTCAGGGAATATTTTGGGCCGCAGCAGGAGGGTGGAGGTGAGAAAGTCTCACTCTGGACGGAAATCTGTTCTGTTTGTGGAAATGCTCAAATGGATCCAAGCTGTGTTTTGCTTGAAAATAAATGGAAGTAGTTATTTTTTTAAATTGATGACCTGTGCTAGAATAAAAACAGCACATACGACCTAGCAGGTGAGGCTGTCTCCATATTCCTTTTTCCTAAAAAAGTTTATACAAGGAGGTCTCTTTGAAGCTAAAGATTATAGTCAGCAAAGTCGAAAAGAGTCCAGTAGCACCTTTAAGACTAACCAACTTTACTGTAGCATAAGCTTTCAAGAATCACAGTTCTCTTCATCAGATGCGTCAACAAAGTTTCTCTCTTAGGGGGAAAAAGCAGTACAATATCTTCTTCTTATAACCAACCTGATCGTCACAAAGTAGTAAAATGGTTTTTGAGTTCTCTAGAATTCTTCAGCTTGGATAGTTAGTATGTAAAAAGAAAAGCAGGGGAAGAGGGAGATGGAAAAAGATGTTTAAAAAAACAATGCAAAAGCTTAAATGCTCGAATCAAGAGCAGCATTTCTGCACATGCAACAATTTCCACCCATTAAATGTGATTTTCTACCCTCCACCCACCTGAAGCTGTCTGAAATGCCCCTCGTCCTGTTCCAGGAACAGCATTGAGGGCAGATTAAGGACAGCTCTGGGAGGGGGAAGTGGGAATGTTGTGCTCCACAGCAGCAATTATTGTGGTCATGGAAGTATTGGATTCAAGCTATACTCTTGCCTTCTTGAAAGGGAGATCAGGATGTGTTTCAGCCTTTAATTAGGTCAGATGGTGCTGGGCGCTAAACAGCTTTCAGAATATGCTCTGGTTTACTGGGATAGAGAAGGAAACAACTGACAGAATTAAATCTGCAAGTCTACATTCCCTGGTCTTAATTTCAAGAAGGCTACAAACTGAAGATTTTGTGCTTTTTCATCGTGCCCTGAAACATTATTTTCTCTATTCCCACATTTTCTTTTCTTGTTTGATTTTTAAACTGAAAGCCCACACTGATGAAGAGTTCTGAGGACTCTGTAAGCTTGCTGTCCTTATTTCATGGTGGTTTAGTTGGTCCTAATAAAAGGTATTAATTATACTGTTCTTTTCTGATATCTTCAAAGCTAGTCCCAGTCCTACCTTAATTAGACTGTCACTCTAGGGAACAAAAAAGTGGGACAGCAATCTAATCTGTTTTTCCTGGATGGCACAATATAGCCAAAAAACTTTAGCAATTAAACAGTTGCTTGTTGTTTTAGATGGTAATCCTTAGGAAGTATACCAATGGATGTAATTTTGAAACTATGTACCCGATATTTTCCTCATTGAAACAAGTGTGTATATTTGCTAAAGCAAGAAGGGAGCTTACAGTGCAATCCTATGCAGAGTTACTCCAGTCTAAACCCATTGAAGTCAGTGGGTTTAGACTGGAGTCACTCTCCATAGGATTGCACTGTTAAGTCAGTCTGCCTGTAAAGGCTATACTACTTCTCTTTTAACTGTTGTGTAAAACAAATTAGCTGAACCTTTTCAAAAACATGGCATTTCTGATGTTTGGGGCAGGGAAGATATGCTAGGAAGACCTCCTGTGGAGGAATTAACAGGAGGGGAGGCCCAACAACTATACCTATCCCTCCCATAGAGCATTGTTATGACATCTGGCACATCAGGGGAACTCAATTTTAAAAATGCCTGTTTGCTTGGCACTGTAAGGGAGCACTACAAGGTGGGGGTAAGCTTCCGGTTTCCCTGCCGCCCCAGTTTTGCCAGTGCAAAGGGTGGCATGGCACCTCTTTGTCCTTTTTCTTTGGCTCCATGTGTTCTCCCTAGGGCATGTGGAACCACAAGAAAGGGAGTGAAAATCCGACAGCAGCTGCAGGTTCCCCATGGGAACTCAATCCTGATGTGCCTCATAGGCCTAATTCTGATTGGGACCATGGCATGGTGGGAACAGGGGCTTCAGCCTTTCCCCTGAGCTGTTTTCTCAGCCTGAAATGGTGGGGGTGAGGAAGGCTTAAGCCCCTTCTCTCACCATGCTATGGCTGTGATCCGAATCAGCCCTAAGTTGTGGCATATCAGGATTGAGTTCCCACAGGGAACTTGCAAATGTAAGTCCCTGTGTGGCCTCCACAGGTTAGCTGTAATGTCCACCTTGGCTTGTGGATGACTGGCAGTTGTTTACCTTTATCACTTCCCTTTTTGTTAAGTATCTCTAAGAAGCCTGTTGTGTGTGTGTTACATGCTGTCAAGTTGCTTCCGATTTATGACAACTCTATGAATTAACAACCTCCAAAACATCCTGTCATTAACAGCCATGCTCGAACTCACGTATGAATCTCCAAGGGGATCAGCCCAGTCTCCAATCTAAGCAGGGCATTCAGAATGCACAGAGGGACTCCAAGGAATTTACACAGGAACTTGGATTGTAGGTTAAATTGTAGGCTCTGTATCAATATATTCTTCGTTGAAGGAATCAGTCACAGTGTATTGTTTCCAGCTTTTCTTGATTTTGTCCTGATTGGATACTGTACTTCCATGTGCATCGTGGTTTCCCTTTGAATTCTGGATCTTATGGAAGACATCTCTTGTTCTTCCTTTTTTTTTTGTTCTCATCTATTTCTTTGCATTGGTTATTATAATAGTTCTCTTCGTCTCTGTGTGCAAGTTGCTGAGAAGCTGCATTTAGAATTCTAATTCTATTTCTGTCACCTTTTGCTTTTGCTTCTTATCTCTCTTTAGAAATTTAAAGAGTTTTATCAGTCATCCATCTAGGCTTTTCCTTTATTTTGGCTACAGGAATAGTCTTTCCTCATTCTTCCTTGCAAATGTCTCTGTTTTCAGTCCACAATTCTTCCAGTTCATGATCAATTGAATTTAGTAATGCAAATCGATTCTTTACATGGTCTTTAAATTCTTCAGGAATGTTATTTAGATTATATCTTGGCAATATGATTTCTTTAGTATTTCTCTTCAGTTTTATTCTAATTTTTGATACTAACAATTTCTGGTCTGTGCCACAATCAACTCCTAGTCTTGTTTTGGCAAAGAGGATCGAGCTTCTCCATCTTCTGCTTCCAATTATGTAATTTGTTTGATTCCTGTATTGGCCATCTAGTGATGTCCACATATACAATCATATATTCAGTTGACTGAAGTATGTTTTTGCAATGAACAAGTTGTTGGTTTCACAAAATTCTGAGTCATTCTCCTGACTTTTTCATTCCAGTCACCTGTGATGATCAGTAAATCTTGTTTAGGTGTATGATCAATTTCTTCCTGGATCCTTGCACAAAAGCTTTCAGTTTCTTTTTCTTCAGCATAAACTAGTTGGGGCATAAACTTGAATGATGGTTATGTTGATAGGCTTTCCATGAAGTCTGATATTATTTGGTCAATCTTTGCATTATAGCTCCTGTTTGCTTGTGCTATGTCTCACTATAAGTGCAACACCATTTCTTTTGAGTTTTTCATTTCTGGAGTAAACGACTTTGTAATTCTGTGACTGAAAATGTCCTGATTCAGTCCACATTCCACTTTTCATATTCCATATCTATATTATATATATCATACAGCTTTGGACTTTCCTCTTGCATCTATTCACATCAGCAACTGGACATCCTTTTGATTTTAATCCAGTTCCATCATTAAGAGCAGCATTATTTTTACTTGTCCTCTGCTGTTCCCCAGTAGCCAATTGTGTGCCTTCCAGTCTGGGGGCGGGGGGTCTGCCCTCCAGCACTATATTTCCTCCACCCTCATTAGCACTGGAACTGTCAATTCTCTTCTGCTGATGTGACCGTTGTGATTCCTGAAAGGGGTGGGTGCATCTTCATCTGGTGTCTCAGCATTGCCCATTCTGCCTTGAGTGACTCTGCTAGGAATTCAGACTCTTGGCCAAGTCTAAACTTCTGATAGTATTGCCCTGAGTTTCACTAACACACTCAAACCCCTCACTATGTTAAGGTGTGTTTCGAAGAGGCACAAAGCCTGTTCATCCCATCTCATGCCTGTCATTCCCGTCTCTTACTGGCTATTCTAGCATCACAACTACCTCACCAATATAACTTAAGGATTTCATTTTCTTTTTCTTTTTAAAGAGCCGCAGGTTGCAGACCCGTAATCTAGATGCCTGAAGACTTCTGCAGCAGCATGCAGATTTGTCATTGCAGATTTATTTGATGATCTTCTGAAGTAAGATGGTCTCTAGAGCCGATGTTAAGCATGTTTGCAGTGGTTCAAGTGAGATTGTTCACTGTGCAATTCAAGTCATTTTCTCTGCAGTTGCTATTCAAGCTAGTCAATGGTTGTTCATCAGATACAACTGTGTTCTTGAACTGTTATCAGCCTGTTTACAGATGGCCAGTTCTAATTTCTAATTTAGTGAAATGACAATGATAAGTCTTTTATGCTCTATTGCTATGCTTTATTTCAGTGTCCTCTCTAATGGCCAGCGTGAATGTGATACTTCTTATTCTTTAACCAGAGATAAGGAATCAGGATTTTAAAATGGGATTACATAGGCCGTCATCACACGGTCCCTTATCTCGACAGTTTTGCGCTAGAAATCGTATCCTCTGTTATCGCGATCATAATGGATTCCCCCATTGTCTGTCGAGTGCTCGCGCTTCCAGTCGGTCTCATTAAAAGGGAAAAGCGCAATTTGACAGTCAGTCAAAGTACTTCCTTAAAAGGGGCAAAAAACACCTGCCCTCCCTCGTTTGTAAAAAAAAAAATTCTGCATATTTGCGCTATATTGGGCAGCAGCTCGTCCCTGCGACGCTAAGCACACGGCAGTCAGTTTCGCAACTACGCCAAGAAGGGGAAAGTCTCTGCTGACCAGCAGACTTTGGGATGTGTACAAAATGGCAGCCCTTCCCCGACGACGGCCAAGGTCTGTTCAAGCGCCCCTCTGAGCCCTCGAGGGCTGCTCGCCGGGGCACTTTGGCTGCAGGAGCGGAGGCACGCAGAGCCGGGAAAAGGGCACCTGCCGGGGCCTTGGGGCTTCGGCCGCCCTCCCAACTTCTTCGGCTCAGCTTCAGCCCATTCCCAGCTGTCCCTTTCGCTTTCCCAGCCCCACGCCAAGGAGGAAGCGGCTTCCAAAGTGCCCTGCAAGAAGCGCCAGGGAGGGTGGGCGGGTGAGACAGCTGCCCTCGGGCATGGCTACTTGGCAATAAAATGGTAGAGGAAATGTCAATCAGGATAAACTGCTTCCGTTGTTCTTGGACGGCAGAATATCACAATAGTGCGATAAGGCTTACTAAAAAAAAATACTTTGAGGCTGAATTGCGGGTCATGCTGGAGCTTGTGGGAGTGTGGGACGGGAGAATCAGCGTTAGGAGGGACAGATGATCGGAGAAATGAGCGCTTTGGCATTGCAAAGTGTTCACAGTCGATCCAGGGCATTCACATGGAAGCGGATGAGGAAGTCACAAAGCGTGATTTGGGGAGAATGGCAAAATCCAAACAGAACCGGAATAAGGTGAGCATTCAGTGGTAGATGGTGCTAGTTTGGCGCTAAATTTATGGCCGTGTGACGACGGCCATACTTAACCTTCTAAACTGCTTCCATTTGCATTCAGATTCCATCCCTCTCCATCCACCTTAACCATGGTTTAAAATTATACCAGCACTGACATTAACCATGAATAATACTAATCAGAGTTCACTCGTAATCACAATTTTTGATTTCTTCTGGTATGTCTTTCTAGGTACACAATGAACAGTTAAATGTAAAACTTGTGGGTTAGCCAGAGATTTTGCTCCATAAATTTCCCATATACTCAAATACAGGTAAGAGGACTGCCCTGGATGGTGTTTCTGGTCTCAGTGTATATCATGCAGATATTTATAATTTTAGAATTAGAAGTGGAGCCTTTTTTCCATTGTGCCCCATAACTGTATATCTAAAGGAGGAAATGTAGTGGTGGATGTCTTAAATTAGAGCCTTGTAAGGAGATTTTGCCTCATTTCATATGTTCCCCTGTGCACTCTTAAGATCTTCAAAAGAGGTACCTCTCCACTTAGGTTATGTATGAAGCTGCTTCCAGCTGTGCCAGATTACTGATCTCTCTAGTCTACTATTGTTTATTTTGAATAGCAAAGGTATTTTCTAGTACTATAACTTGAGATTGCTTTAAATGGAGATGCTAGAGACTAGACCTTGGACTTTTTGTATACTAATGGTATCCTGGGGGTTTCTCACTGGGATCCTTCCTCATTATGGAATTCACTTCTCAGTGAAGCTCATCAAGGTCATGCTTGATCAAAATCTTCGGAAGGCCTAGGTTGACCTTTCTGATGTGTAATTGGGTATATTTAATAGGTCTCATACTTTTTTTTTTTGAAAAACTAGTGTCTATTTCAGCTACTTGTAAGTCACCTTAAGAGTTTATTTTAGGTCTCTAAGGTATGGTTTATATGGCATTTAAAACAGATAGAGTTGAATCCCTGCCTATAGATTCCAAGTTCCTTGTAGACAGATTGTCATTTTACATTTCCAGCTGCAAAATCTAGACACATTCCATGCATCCATTAGTCTCTTTTTAACAGTCTTTTCCTTTGTTCAGCAGCAACTCTGACATTAGAGAGACTCTCAGCATTTCAAAAGAATAGCCTAGTGGTGAGTTGCACCATGCTTACTAACTATGAGAGGGAAGATGTGGTGGTATAGCCTATGCTCACCTCTTTTGGGACTGTGCTTCCATCCCAACAACAAGAAATCCACTTACGAACGGTAAATGATAATAAAAGACATCTCAGAGCAATAAATGTACTATAGGAAAGAAAGACACAACTGTGTTGATCATGCTTATTATCTTTGTTTGCTAATGAAAATCTTATTTCAAGCCCCACCCAGCTCTTAAAATAGCCACAACATGTGCCAGCTTTGCCAGAAATGCTTTTACGCATTAGTAGTTTTAATCGCTGCAGTTGCAATGGCCCAGAAGTCCACAGAACTGCATAGGTTTCATTCCAGGATCTCTTCCAGCTGGTGGTTCTTTTGACTCAGTGCACTTAGTGTGGCAGAGTTTCAAGTGCAAGGAGACTGCAGTTCAGGTGAAATACGAGTGCCAGCGCTCCTACATGGCACTGATGGGTGTACGAGAGAGGGAAAGGGTTGCAAAATGAGCTTGCCGGTGTCTGTGGCAACAGAAATTTGAACTTGCTGGCTAAAGTTCCCACTATTTACTGCCCACTTGGAAGAAAATAGTTACTACTGAAGTTGCTGTGTACTTGATTAAGACAGCTTTCTCCCTCAGTTTTAATGTGAAATATTTATGCGTTGTCATCTTGGATGCCTTGAATAACACCACCAGCAATTCATTACGCTTCTGTAACTGTTTCAAAGTTAAGATCCTGTTATCTTGTGACCAGTGTAAATCCACTATAGGATCCTCTTAAGTCAGTGGAATAACTTTACACTGGTGCAACTCAGCCTAGGAAGGGCTTAGCTATCTGGCTCTAAACGCTATACCTCGGGGAGAGCAGAGAGGCTCCAAACAGCTGAACTGATTCCACAGCTCTTATCTCCCCAGCAGATGTTTGTGCTTTTGTTTTGCTTTAGCATGAGGGCGAGAGAGAATACAGGAATGTACCAATCCATACTCTCTCTGTGCTTCTGTTTTCAAAGCTGCCAAAGATTGGCAGACCTCACATTCTATACTTGGCGGAATACACAAAGAGAAAAAAAATGTTGTTGTTTTTTTAGTATAGCCACTGACTGCCTTTGGCCTTGTCTGTTGGTTCTGACCCAAACTATGCTTAAAGAACTGTGACCTTGGCTTGAGAACAATGCAATTACATGATTAAGGAAACAATCCTAAGCAGGTCTCCTACTCAGGTATATTCAGTGGGGCTTTTTCCCGAGTATAATTATAACTGTGTTATTATAATCGCCCTTCTGGACAGATTAGTGCTGCACTCAGAGCAGTGACCAGAGTCAGTGTTATTATTATCCCCACAATATAGCTGTGGCTGTGGGGAGTGGCTTACCCAAGACCACTTATAGAGTTCATGGCAATAGTGGGAGTCCAACTAGAAGAGTGCTGATTTGCAGCCCAGCCACTTAACCGCTATGCTACAGCAGCTCTCATCTTTCCTTGATTTGAGACAAACAATAGAGAGATCTATTGCATCTAAACCAAGTCCTCCAAATCAGAATTGCAAACTGCAGAGTTTTCCCTTGATAATGGCAACGATGGTTTCCTTTGGAACAGGAAGAAAACGGCATGTAGGAATTTCAGCTCACAAGAAGAGTATCAAATCAGCCCAGTGCAGGGGCCTTCACTTCCTTGTTGTACCTGGAATGGTGTAATTCCCGGAGTGACAAAGAAGTCCTCCAGAATTAAGTCCCGCCCACAACCCCCCCATCCCCCAGTTTGGGCTCTGGGGGAACTGGCAACCCTATGTTGTAATCTTGTATTCAACAAGCTAATTTTGGTTAGAGAGCCCTTGGGTTTGTGTTAACCAGGGTTACAACTGGTCAGACCTAACATTGAATCAGGCAAGTGGGCATGGAGAGGTAGGGTAGTACTGTGCTGTAGATGGGGCCCAGGCATGGAGGAGGAGGAGGAAACTCTACAGAGCCACGGTTTGGGGAGTGGGAGTTGGGCAGTCTAGGTTACAAGCCCATTACCACAATAATGCTCTGTTTGATATCTTGGAAAGTATACACACATGCATGCACACACACTTTTATGATTCATGTGACTGTATAGATGTGTTGGAACTGGGGTTAGGGCTCCCAGGTGCCCGCCAGTGGCAGGCAAACTCTCAGGGGTTTGCCACCTTGCTCGCCGACCTGCCAGGAGGTGGCAAGCTCCTGGAAGTTGCCAGCCACCAGCAAGTACCTCAGGAACGCGTGCCATGTGCACATTCCCAACAGGCACAGCGAAATCATTTCCAGAAGTGACGTCGTTGTGTCGGCTGTGGGAGTGGGCCCCAAATGGGCTAAATCGGCCCTGCACGGAGTGCAGGAGTGCTCCCATGGCTGGCATGATGATGTCACTTCCAATGGTGATATCATCATGCAGGCACCAGAGCGCGCACACAAAGAGGACCTCGCTGCTGGCACAAGGTAAGTGCCAGGTCCTTTCCCTCCCAGTGGGAGGGTATAGGGACCTGCCAACTCTAATGGGGCCCATGCTATAGGTTTGTACCCAGCCCTGAGAAATTATGTTTAGGTCCTGGAAGGAGGGATTGGGGGTGGGAGCATGTGATTCTATGGCTTGCTTCTAAGTGTCTACCAGCCCTTTAAGTAGCTGTTTTAGAACTATTAAGTTTGTTAGCACACGTACAAGCAGTATGCAGTTAACCTATGTTTTCATTTGTGTTCTCATACTTAAAATTCAGAAGCAGCTAGCATTTTTAGCTCAGAAATGCATCTTGGTCCCTAAGGCGGGCAACCCCTCCAGCCACAATAGTACCCACAAGCACATTAAAACACTGCTTTAGGAAGAAAGTATGATTTATTTATGTACTTATTCAAGCTTCTAGCTTACCCTATCAAAGCCTTGGGGGCAGATCCTAACATTTAAAAATAAAGCACACTGCCATATAAAGCAGATGATTCAACAAACCAATGCAGGTAAAAGTCTAACACCCAGTTCTTCTCGCCATAGCCAAACCATGCCTCCCCAAAGCCATCCATTACCCCTGATAACTTATAATGCTTTTGCAATTAACCAACTTCAGCAAGTCTTTTTTTTTTGAAAATTTTTTATTTTTAATATCTAAGACAAAAACCTACAGAAAAAAAACTACAAAAGTACAAGGGAAGGGGAAAAGGGAAAGAAGAAAGAAAAGGGGAAGGAGGGCTGGAAAAGGGGGGGAGGTAACATACAAACAATAAACACTACACTACAATGTTTTCCCTTCATACTGCCATAGTTAAAAATTTAAACCTTCATAAAGTAATGATGGAGTGGTTGACCTTGCAAAATACAAAATACAACCCATATTAAATCTTCTTCTTCCCCCCCCTAGGCCTCGGACGCAGTTCTCTCTGAGCAGCTGCAGCCACTGCGCTCGTTGCCTCCCCCCTCCCTTCAGGCTTCGAATCTTCTTCATTTTGCATGATGTCTTGCCCAAATTCTTGATTTTTGTCCACAAAATCCCTTAGCTGATCTTCTGAATTTATCTTGTAAGCTTGATCTTTATAATTAAACCAAATTCCTTCCGGAAATAGCCATTTATACTTTATCCCTCGTTCCCTCAGGAGAGCTGCGAGCTTTTTGTACTTAAATCTTCTTTTCCGAACTAGAAATGGAACGTCCTTCAGTATCTTGACTTTATTTCCCAGAAAGTCCAAGTCCGCATTATATGAGTTAAATAGGATAGTGTCCCGGACCCTCCTAGATGAAAACTCAATAAAAATCTCGCGAGGCAGCTGCCGCTTCATTGCATATTTTGAAGAAGCCCGACGGACTTCCAAAATTGCGCTTTTTACCTCTTCCTTAGTTGCCCTCGCGGGTGACGCCAATAATTCCGAGGCAAGCTCCCTTAAATCCTCGTTTTCCTCCTCTTTAACATTCTGGAGACGCAAAATAGTCTGTGTTTGTTCCACTTGCAGCCCGATCAGCTGGTTTTCCACCAGCTTTAGCTCCTTGTTCGTTGCTCTCATGAGTGACACATTTTTCCGAACAGACTTCTCTGCCCCCCCCACTACTTCCTTAATGGCTTTCACACCGCTCACAATTAAGCCCACCCTTTGATCTGTTTCATTCAGCTTGTCAACAAAGGGTTTTATGGCTTCGATGACCGACCTTTTCACCAAGTCCTCGAGCGACTCCGCTTTTCCCTGCAGGGCAGCCGAGATTGACTTGCCCAAAGCGGGACTCTGCTTTTTCGCTGCCATTTTAGGGGGGGGGGACCGCCAACCTTCTGAAACTCAGCGAGGGGGAAGAAATCCAAGTCTTCTTAACTTCAGATCCCACTACTCCTTCGCATACGCTTGTAATAACAGAAGGGATTCGCTTACTTACAGGCTTCCGCCTAGTCCTGTTCTTTGCTGTTTTCCGTGGCCCGGCAGCACGCAAGGTGCCGCGCACGTCTGCCGGCCTCCATGGGGACAAACGGGCAATTTACCCCCTGCATCGATTTGCCAGATGGTTCTTCCCGCAGCGTCCCGGACCCTGACTCCCTCCCTGGGAGTCCTGGGGGCTAATCTTTGCAGATCAGCCGCCCGGTCAGGCTGCTCAGACGCTTCCTCTCAGACCTGCGAAGAGGAGCGTCCGACATGGCCAAGAAAACGAAACCGAATCAACTTCAGCAAGTCTCCAAGGACAAAGAATTTCACAACTGTGGCTATTCCTAATTGCTCCTACAGTGGCCGATTTCTAATTGTTGGCATATCAATGTATTGTTGTGTGTCTTTAGGCAAAATACAGGGACAGGAGACTCAGATTATGTTTGGCCTCAGAGTATTTGGTTTAATGTAGATGAAATAGCACAGTTCATGCATATACTTATAATCTTATAAGTATACAGGATAGCCCTATTCACAAGCTGAATGGAATGTACATACAATCTGTATACAGCATATATTAGATTCAGGGCCGGATCGAGGGGGGGCTGGGGGGTAGTCTGCCCCCAGCGCCGCCAAAGAGGGGGCCCCAGGCGCAGCTGCCAGCCACTGGGAGCGTGCCGGTGGCAGCAAGGGCAGCTGAGCGGCCGCCCATGCCATTCGCCTGCCCTACAGGACAGGGAGCGCGCAGCAAGCTGGCTGCCCTCTCAGCCGGGCAGGCGAATGGCATGGAGGGCTGGGAGGCCGCCTGTGCCACTCGTCTGCCCCACTGAGGGGGTGGCCGGCTTGCCGTGTGCTCCCTGTCCTGCGGGGCAGGCGAATGGCGCGGGCGTCCTCCCAGCCCTCCATGCTATTCGCCTGCCCAGCTGAGAGGGCAGCCAGCTTGCCGTGCACTCCCTGTCCTGCTGGGCAAGCAAGTGGCACGGAGGGCTGGGAGGCTGCCCTCATCATTCACCTGCCCCACAGGACAGGGAGCACGCGGCAAGCTGGCTGCCCCTCAGCGGGGCAGACGAGTGGCGCGGGCAGCCTCTCAGCTGCCCACACTGCTGCTGCTCTGCTGGCGGCACGCCCACCCGGCGCGCTGTTGGATGGCCTTGGGTTATCCTGGGCGCCAGCAACCCTAAATCCGGCCCTGATTAAATTGTTCTTTGTAAGCGCAATCAATAATTCTCATGTTACAGTCAATGCATGTATTGCTGAATATGTGATACAAACCCCACATTTATCCTGTTACAGTTCCCCAGTGTCATTTGTAAAGTTAACACGTTAGATTTTTCTTAGAAACAGTTGCATGCACAAACCCCACATTTATCCAGTTACAGTTATCCAGTGATACAGTTATCTGCACATTTATCCAGTGATAGTTATCCAGTGATACAAACAGATATATGCACAAACCCTAGTGATACAGTTATCCAGTGATACAAACAGATATATGCACAAACATTTACCCAGTTACAGTTATCCAGTGATAGTTATCCAGTGATACAAACAGATATATGCACAAACCCCACATTTATCCAGTTACAGTTATCCAGTGATACAGTTATCCAGTGATACAAACCCCACATTTGTCCAGTTACAGTTCCCCAGTTTCAATTGTAAAGCTAACACGTTAGATTTTTCTTACAAACAGATATTTGCACATACATGCATGATACATGTTTGTTCACTGTAATATGTGAACAGGGCTTATCTGATGAAGAGAACTTTGACTTTTGAAAACTTATATTCTGAAAATCTTACTTTTCTTTAAAGTGCTACTGGACTCAAACCAGAGCTTATCTTAACAGGAATGGGGAGGAAAGGGTGAAGCAAACACTTTAAGATAAGAAAAACATTTACGTAAATGGAAAATTACCTGTTTACATATTGTATGTATTTGCTGTCAAGACACAACAACCAAGTTATGACAACCCCAGCAAGGGGCTGTTTTAAGACAGGTGAGAAGCAGAGGTGGCTTAGCCATTGCCTTCCTCTGCAGAGGTCCCCCATCCAAGTACCAACCTTGCTTAACTTGCATCTATTGAGATCAAACTATACCACGCTGCCTTCCCTCCCTATTATTTACGGATTTCTTATATGACTTAAGTCACATAGGGAAAACATAATGAATTCAAGCAACCCAGAAGTTTGTAATGTACATCTCAGCTCAAGTTACACTAAGGCAGAGCTCAAGCTAAAGAATGTTAAAAGAATGTTCAAGGCCTAACTTTTTGTGGATTGCTCCTTTAAGGCACCTGAAGGTTTACTCAGAGACTTTCCTCAAAGATAATGTCATGAAGAACAAGATTGTTTCCGGTGGTAAATTATAACGAGGCAGTAAGCAGTTGCTATTAAGAGAATAAGCCATCTGTCCAACTCTGTGAAAGAACATTCTTAATCTCTTTATAAACTGTTCCACAAAATCACTTAATATGTTAAGTGAAAAGATTTTTGTTTTGGACTGGTGTAAATGTCTTGCCATCAAACCCCCCCCCCCCCCCATTCCTTTTGTTTCATATTTAGAGTTCTGTCTGACTGGGAAAAGGCTGCATATCCAGAAGTCGTTGTATTAGACCACAGGATGCAATTCCTACATATGTGATGTAATCATCCTTAATCTCCAGCACGTTGATTCTTTCTCCTGTTCCCTCTGCCTTCTGTTGTCTGCAAGTTTCACAGTTGTCAAATAAATTGCAATGTATCACTCTGACAGTTCCATTCTATGTGGACATGTGTTGCAAGCTGGGTTGTGTGATCCCAAATCCACACTTATCAATAAAGGTTGTTCCATAACTGGAACTGATTAGGCTCTGAAGTGGCCGAGAAATGCATGAAAGGGGAGATTGTCTTTTAAATCATTAAATGAAGGCAGGGAGTGGGTTTGGAGGCAGAATCCAAACAAATGTGAACATGAAATATCCTCTTTGATGTCTTGTGCTAGGCAGCTTTCAATCTTTGCTTAAAGATTCCACCCCCCCTCCCTCCGTTGTTTGCCTCTTGTAGGACTGTATCCAATCTTCCACTGTTCCTGTAATGCCTTGAATTAGCTTTCACTCTTCTTGAGATAATTATAGGATAGTATAATGTATCTATTGTTCTGTTCCACAAAGCAGCACTGTCATAGGGATGGCTGGGGTGGGGAGACGAGAGAATCTCTGTGTGCCTCCTGCATCCACACTGTGTCGCTAATTAGTATTCTCTTTGCCTTTCCTTCTTAGGGGTTTCCTGCTCTCTCTCCTTTCCAGGCTTCTTCCTTGCTCTTACTTTTCAGTCCTTGCACTGGGTGCCACAACATTAGTTCTAGGTAGCCTTTGTAGCACTAATCGATAACAGCAATCTATAACTTCCGCTAATTTATAACAGTAAGTATCTTGTACTTAAAGGTGAAAGAAGTAACAATCTTCTAACCACTTTCTATACAGACTGCCAAATTTTAGGTAGTGAGAGTTATTTACACTGATTTCCACTGCCATAGTCTTTGTGAGAAGGTTTTTTTTTTATAATTAGGGTTTGGCTGAGGGAAATCAGGCTAAAATCCTCTGTTGCAATGTTGTGAGTTTATACTACATCTCTGGATACTTTGGGGTAAAGTCAAAATACAAATGCAGAAAACATTGCCTTCCGTTAGTTCAAGAGGCATGCAGACTAACCATGCAATCCCATGCAGAGTTACTCCAGTCTAAGCCCATAGACTTTGCTTGGCTTAGACTGGAGTAACTGCACAAGAGTGCACTTTAAGTGCTCCAGCGATTCTACTTGTCTTTGCTGAAGCAGAGATTTGTCAAACCCACATCTGTAAACTGTCGGGTTCTTCAATGGATATCTAGATAACATTCTTATGATGAATCTGGCTGTGATTTATATATCTGCTGTCTCTCAAAGGCATTATAAAAAAGCAACATTACAATGGCATGGGTGGAATAGCTTCTGTTTGATGGATCTACCATTATGCAATCTTATGAAAAGCAAGCTGTACAAATTCTTCTTCATTTACTTCATTTATACCCCACCTTTCTCCTCAATGGGGACTCAAAGCAGCTTACATCATTCTCCTAACCACCATTTTATTCTTGCAACAACTCTATGAGGTAGGTTAGGCTGAGACTGTGACTGACCCATGGTCACCCAGAAAGTTCTGATGGCCTGATTCAAACCTGATTCTCCCAGATCTAGTCTGACACTCAACCACTACACCATGCTGGCTCCTTTCATCAAGTACTTGCTGATTAGTAGATAGTAAAATCTTCCTGTCTTTATATGCAGCAATACATCAAAAATTTCCACTGTGCATCCAGCCATCACAATTAACACTATTTTTAGGTACTCAAGTACACAAACTGATTCCTATGATCCAACTCAAAGGCAAGGCACTCAAAAATGACCAGTATTGCAGTAGGTTTGTCTGTTTGGCTTGTAACCACTTCTGGATTGAGCATTTGTTCCCCAAACTTTCATAAATATGTATCTATGTTGGTTGAATGTGCATGCAGTACACATCTATCCTCTGTCCTATGCCATTCCTGTCAGCTTCATGTAGTTGTTGCATATTGTGGTGGAGAAGTGCATGAATTACTCCTGTACATGTTCTAGAAAAAGCTGCTGTTAAGCAGACCTAGTCCATACTTAAATGTGTAGAAATATTTTGTATATGGGACTCTCTGTTGGTTTTAGATTTTTAATCCTTGTACAACAAAGCTTCTGAATCTGTACATTCACAAGTGAGCAATTCTGGTGACACAGATCTATACCTACATAATATTTGCAACTTTCAAAGTCTTTGGTGAGAGCTGGGGTGGCTTCAGAGAGGGATTCTGCATGTTGGTTCTTGATCTCTTATGTTGATAGAAACTCTTTAACAAAATAATAATCTGGGACAAACTGATTACCACTAGCTCTTCACCAAGACTCTGTAAACTGTTCCATATGTGCATTACTCAAGCACAGGCACATTACACTGCTGGCAGATGAAGATATTATACACATATGAGCCATGGCCTAGTTGTTGAAGAAGCCTCCAGTCCAAATTGATCCTCAGGAAACACTGCCTCTGCGCAAGACCTTTTGAATATTGCTGCTGGATGGGGGGGACTATGCTGCTGGCTGCCCTATTCTCCTCCAGTCAAAGTAAAGGATGTCTTATCTGGAATGGCGGAGGATGTGATACCACTGGGGTTTTGTAAAAGTTCCTTTCTATGATGATATATGTCCATCTCACCCTTTAAAATGTGGGTGGTTTGATTATTTTCTGTCTATCCAAACACAAAGGGTCTCCAATGGAGGTGCAGAATCAACTGGGTGGGATGTCTTATGAAGTGAGATGCATATCAGTTCTCTCACCCATGCTCTTGCTTTGCTTTGGAACTGTTCTTAGAAGTTTTTTCTGCGTGAATTCTGTGGGACTATATATGTCTATGAATTAATTATGTATCACTTTGTGGTTTGATTGGTAATATACTATGCACAGCTTATTTGTTGGTGTCTTTTGGTGTACTTCCTGGAGCCTTTGGCTCCCCTCTTGTTAGGTACTTTCTGGAGGAGCCAGGAGGGAAATGAGGTTGAAGAATGAGGTGGTAGAGTGGATGGTACCATTTACTGACAGGGTCTATTTAGTGTAGAGAAGCATTAAAATGCGACCTTTCACTTGTAGTATGAAGTGGTTTGATCACTTCTATTTCCTCAAGTAGAGTTGCTAGGCAGAGTCCTGACAACCAGCAGGAGGAATGGGGGAGCGGGGACATGGGGTGTCGGTGATGATGGTGGCATCACTAGATCACTTTGGTGTACAACTCAATAGGCAACTCTAGGAATCACTGAAAACTATGATTTTACTCTATGGTTTTACCATAGAATTTCCAGCAATTCCTAGAGCTAGCCATTTCCACTTATGGATTGTAGCTAGAAGTGAGGTACTACAACAACTAGGGAATCACCCTAAGAACCCAAATACACTACCGGATGTATATTAATAAACTCTGTAATTAAAGTGCAAGTGCTCATACATATCACAACATACACTGCAATTACAAGACTCATATATTCCTCTGAAGTCAGTCAGTCAATCATAAAGTGCTCAGTTCATCAATACATTAGGAGTGTCCCAAAATAAGTCCACAGTAATCATAATAAATACACTTCGGTTAATTCCGTAGATAATTGTGGATCGCATTAGGACATCAGACGTCTCAAACTCATGCCCCGAGCGGACGTGCTGGTGGAGCACCTGAGGTCCGCTCGCTACCTGTTGGCTCTCGATTTAACCAAGGCAATTTAAGAAAATGCCTTTTGGTCTCCATGGCGCAGCAGCCACGTTCCAGCGACTAGTGGACCAGGTGCTGGGTGAGTGAGCGTACGCAATGGCCTACATTGACGACATCATTGTCTTTAGCCCGGACTGGCCCACCCACCTCCAGCACCTGGAGTCAGTCTTGAGAGCCCTCCAACAGGCCGGACTGTGGGCCAACCCAAAGAAAAGCCATCTGGTGTTCCAGGAGCTGCAGTACCTTAGCTTTGTGGTCGGGGGAGGCTGGGTCCGACCACCACCGGACAAAGTAGCCTCAATGGCTGATGCCCCACGGCCCCAGACTAAAAAGCAGGTCCGGTGATTTCTGGGCCTGCTGGGGTATTATGGGCGGTTCATCCCCCACTTCACCTCCCGTGCAATGCCCCTGACGGACTGCTTACGAAAGGGGATGCCCAACCAAGTCCGGTGGACCCTGGAGCTGGAGGTGGCGTTCAAGGACCTGCGGTCTGCCCTATCGAGTACCACCACCCTGTGGAACCCGGACTTTGACCGGCCCTTCACTCTAGCCACAGACGCTTCTGACACCGGTCTCGGGGCTGTCCTGACTCAGGAGCATGACGGAGTGGACACCCCCATCCTCTTCTTGAGTCAGAAGCTGCAACCTGCAGAAAGGCGCTATGCAACAGTGGAGCGGGAAGCCCTGGCAGTCAAATGGGCGGTGGGGGCCCTGCAGTACTACCTGGCCAACAACCCCTTCGTGCTGCTGATGGACCACGCCCCCTTGCAGTGGCTCCACCGCATGAAGGCCCACAATCCTCGAGTCCTGCGGTGGTATCTCTCCCCACTGCCGTTCCAGTTCACCATCAAGTATCGCCAGGGAGCGCGACACATCAATGCTGACTTTATGTCCCAACTGTTTGAGTCCGACCCTGACCCCCACAAGACAAAGCCAAGCGGGGGGGGAGTGTCCGGGGTCTGAGGCACAGCCCCCGGCCTCGCTGGGAGGAAACAGTGAGAGACAGCCGGGAGGCAGCAGCCCTGCTGCCCCAGCCAGCCATCAGAGCCAGAACATGCCTATGCCAGGAAAAAGGGGAAAGGGTCCAATGCCCCAGGGGGCTGAAAGGGGCAGGGCAAGGCCAGCTAGCCCCACCATCCAGGGAGAAGGCAGGGGGCTGGGCAAAGTAGAGGGAGAAGGCAAGGGCAGGGGAAATAGTGACCCAGCAGCTGCCCAAGCAGAGCCCTTACCTGATGAGGAGAAGCAGTCCCAACAGCCCAGAACCACGCCCCAGCCTATACACCAGCTAGAAGGCAATAGCCAGGCCCAGGGAGTGCCAGAAGCCAAGCAACCTCAGGTGGAGCTGCCACAGGCGTTCTGGGGGAGGAGCTGGGCAGGCAGCCAAGGGGCCGCAGCTGGACTTGCCTTCAGCAATCAGCAGAGTCAGGGAGGCTTGGCAGCCAGGCAACACGACACTGCTGGTGCTAGTCAGTGGAGCCAGATGAGCTACCCCAGCTGCAACTACTTGGAGCAGCCCAGATCCAGGCTGGAAGAAGGGCAGGGCGGGGAAAGGAAACCCTATAAAGGATGGCTGGGAAGAGCTCTGGGGTGGTGGGTTTGAGTAGGAGTGATGGAGTGGAGTTGGAGCAGAGTGAGAGCGAAGGCAAGGAGGAGAGTGGATGAAGGAGGAGGAGGAGATGGCAGAGACCAAGGGGAGTGAGTGGCACAGGTTGAGCGGGCCAGCGAGTGGAGTGAGAGGGAGTCTGGGTGATGTATACCGCCCCTCCATCCACAGAGCAGGGTCCTGGAGAATCCCTGGCCCCCCTTTGACGTCAGGAGCAGACTGCCCAGTGCCCCGCCCAGCGGTGGCTGCGGCAATCCCTGACATAATAAGCATTCCCTCTATTTCTTCATCCAAATTATTTATAAAAAAGTGTTGAACAGAACAGGTCCCAGAACCGAGGCGCTCCACTTGGCACTCTTCTCCAAGAGGATGAGGAATCATTAACAAGCACTCTTTGGGTACAATCTGGCAACCAATTACAGATCCACCTAACAGTAATAGGATCCAAACCACATTTCACCAGCTTGTCAATAAGGATATTATGTGGAACCTTATCAAAAGCCTTACTGAAATTGAGATAAACTACGTCTACAACATTCCCCTGATCCAGCAAGGTAGTAACTTTCTCAAAAAAAGAGATAAGGTTAGTCTGACATGACTTGTTCATGAGAAACCCATGCAGGCTCTTAGTAATCACAGCCATTCTTTCTAAATGCTCAAGGACTGACTGTCGATTTGTTCTAAAACTTTTCCAGGTACAGATGTCAAACTGACAGGTCGGTAGTTACCCAGATCCTCCTTTTCCCCCTTCTTATGTGAGATTTCTACTTACTGATTCTCTCATGTAGGGACCAACACATTTGTCCAATATAGATAGTAGAAGGGCACTGTTGCTACATGATGGCATATATTAAATTGAACGATGTGCAAATGGATGAGCCGAGGATCATGCTGCTGATGTTATTGGGCCCTGTAATAGTATTACCTGATTGTATGTGGGCACAAAGTTGGCACTGAAGCCTGTTTCCGGGTTTGTGTTTCTGCTTGGTGGTCCATTATTGTTGGTAAGAAACTGTTTTAAGTTGTCTATGATTGCTACCCACTTCACCTCTGCAGGATGTGGCACAGAAAGTAGGGCTTCTGAAAAAGATCTTAGCTGGTGAGCTGTACAATATGGGAGGAGACAGTACTATGATGGCCCCGATCCATTTAGGACCATACCAGCACTTTGAATTATGCCCAGGACAATGGGCAACCAATACAGCTGTTTCAGTACATGGGTTCCATAATTCCAGTGGCATCCCCCAACAATAGCCTGGCTGCTTCACTTTGCACCAATTGAAGTTTCTGGTCATTTCTCAAAGGCAGGCTCACATAAAGAACATTATAGTAATCTAATCTGGATGGTGTCAGAACATGAAGCAATGTGTCTAGATCATGCTTTTTGAGGGACGGCACAGCTGGTGTTTCAGCCAAAGGTGATCAAAGGTGCTATGTGCCACAAAGGAGACCTGAGCTTCCAACTGTAAGCAAGGATTCAGTAGAACCCACCCAATGGGCGGTCAGTTTCCAAACCCTGATAATACATCATTTAAACTTTTGAGAGGGGGAATATTAGTTTTCATAAGCAATTCTGAACTAGATTTGCTTTTCAGATTGACAGGTATGTCCACATGTATGTGGTTGTGTGCACTGCAGTTTCCTGACTTCCCTTAATTATGATGCTCTTCTTTGATGCAATCACGGACTGCTCTCTGCTCTTTTCACTGTGTTTTCCCTATGTGTCCTAAATCAGAAAACCCACAGATTAATCCCAGCCAAGCTGTGCAAATGGTTGGCAGCACTGGAGCAGCTCCAGAACATTTTCTCCCCTTGCCTTAAGCATATTTACATACCAAAGTGTACTGCTGCTGTCTTGACACTCTTTGTATTCATTCCCACATATCAAGGCTCGTGTCTGGCTTAGTTCTTCTCCAGGTTTTTGTTTTTAAATTCTCTCTGACTGTGTGTGTGTTCTTAAATCCAAAAAAAAAATGATCCCTGTCTGTCTCAGAATCTGCTTTTGTAATTCCTGGTAGCTTAAATGCTAGCAGTCGGTAAAGATTGAACAAACTGGTCACAGTCTGTCATTGTCTCTGAGCCATTACTTTATCCTACTGCCCTTCATTCCACCCTTCTTCCAGTAAGTGCAGGGAAGCATATGTTGTCACTTGGTTTTTCCCTCCTCTACTTTTCCCTCACAGCTGCCAGTTGAGGTAGGTCATTCTGAGAGAGGGGGACTAGCTGAAGGTCACCTAGTGAACTTCACAGGAGAGTGCAGATTTGTAAACAGTCTCTCTTGTTGTAGTCCGACCCTGGCTGTTTATTACATTTTCCTTTGACAGCCTATTGTTCGAAGTGTGTGTGAGACTCTTGTATGACTTCACCCAACACCACAGGATCTCCTATTTTGGTACTGAAGGATGAGAATCACAAGCATTCTTTGGTAGGTAAGGCAGATATGTGAAAAGTTCCAAACATATTTTGAGTTTCGTCCCAGCTCACTCATTCAGTTTCCACCCCTTCTCCCAGTAGCCACAATTGTGGCAATTCTAGGAAAGGAAAAATGTGTGCCTTTCTAGGAGCTGTCCATAGCTTCCTAGGGAGACATGCCTCCCATTTTGAGAGACATGTACTGAGAATATTCTCCCAGTGATTAGTTTAGAAGCCGGAAACAGGTAGAAATTAAATGTATTTTTAAAGAAAAAAATTGAATTTGAGATTTATCAGTGCTCATTAGTCTAAAGGTTTATTAAGTAAATTTTGAACATCTAAAAATTGTACTCTGTGCTTCATATATTACAGTTATTCATGACCCCCCCATTCCGACACCACAAGGAATGATAGATAAATGTTTGAGGGGGAAATGATCATCCAAAACCTGTTCTTGCAATGCTGCTCAGGAATTTGTTTCTTTAATCTTCACTATCCTCATGCATTCCACAATAAGGTATCAGATTTGTAACTCATGTTACGTGAGTTTGTAAATAAGGTCAATCATTGCATGATAAACTACAGTTCAGAATGCTTTCACTAACAAGTACTTTTTGTTTTACATTTTCAAATGCCATTGCAGCTATTTCCTATGTATAATTATCCCTGAGACACTAAACTTTTTATGTTTTGTCTTAGATGAAATTTTGATACAGCATGAAGTTGTATGCACAGCCTGCTATTTAGCTGTAATATTGGCACCTTGGGTAAATCACCATTCATCCTTATTATTGAGTGCATGTTTCTATTAAATGGAATACATTTATTTCAGGGACAAATTAGAAATAATTGTATGCTTTCCTTATATTGTGAGGCTTCCTATGCCTAGGCAAAAAGAGAAGACAAAAAAATATGCCCCATATCTGGGTGCGTTTTTTATCCTGACAGAAGGAGCAATTTCAGGATTTGATTCCCAAAATCCTAAACCTCCCAACGGTGATGAAGACAGGGTGAGCTGTGAACTTATTCCTCAGATCTGAATTGATAATATTGTGAAAGACAAAATTTCTCCATTCTCCCTGCAAGTAGAATATGAGTGAACTGCCTAATTTAAAGCAGACATTTTACCCCTTTTCTATACTAGAAAAGGATACATTCAGACTGGAAGTTATTGAAGTGGGAGGATGAGCGCACACCCTCAGTCACCTCCCCTACTTCTGAATGAGTAAAATATTAAGAAAGCTCTGCCAACAACCCGCACTTTGGTCAGTTCTGCCAACTTTATTATGATCCTCTGTTATGGCAAAATTAAGTGGATGTTTGGATATTCAAAGGAATCCTACAGCTCTCTGATTCCTGATGTTTTTTTAACATCTGATTTTTATTCTAGAAGAATTGTTGGTTCGGTGTGGGCCTAGCAAAAATAATGAACAATCCTGTGATGCTCTATACACTAAGCAGTCCTTCTGCTTTTAGGAACGTATTGCTTTGTCATGTTTGCTGCTTTTTATGGTGCTGTTTTGCTGCTTTTAATACTCTTTTAATCTCACTGTTATGTATCTGTAAACTTCTCTTTAATGGTTCTTATATAATTTTATTGTTTTTCAAATGAAGGTTGTAAGCTGCTTTGAATATTTTATTGACAAAAGTATTTTAGTATTTAAAGACAGAAGTATTTTACATACACAGTTTACCAAGTTTTGGGGATGCCTTGGCGAGATGCCATCTAGTACCCACTTCACTCATCTATTAGGTTTACTGCCATAAGTTCACTCCCCCTCCCCCTACAGGCTAAGCAGCAGCATGTCTTGCACTCATTGAAATTTCTGGGACTTACCTCTGAATAAACACAGTTAGGCTTTTTAGCTATCTTTCTTGGATTTGTAAGTTAGCAGACATGGAAAAAGGTAAGAGGGTTTAATTTTTAATATGCAAACGTTCTATATTGTGGTTTAAAGTAGGATATGAGAAGAAGAAGGGAACTAAAATGGTGCTGGGATGATCCAGTCACATATCTCCCAACATCTTTTCTGGTCTGATCCTTTTAAGGACGGACGGACGGATGGAAGGAAGGAAGGAACTGAAAAAAAAGACTAATAATTCATTTTTAAGGAGCTACACCCTCAGAAGGCCCTTGGGTATAACTGTTTAGAACTGCACTGTAACAGTTGAATTTGAAATACCTAATATCTACTCCATACTGTGTATTGTGGATTATGATGCCCTGTTTTGGGGTTTGGCTAATATATTACACCTTTAAGAGAGATTTTGATTGCCATTGTCACTTCATGTTATATTGCATTAATATATTAAAACTTTAAAAAAAAAATTCCATATCATTGCTAGTGCAGCATTGAAGGGCTGGGGGAAACATTCCAATATCGTGAGAGATGAGACCAAAGATAAGAGGCAATTGCATAAGCAATGAAGGTTAGGTTAGTGGGGAATCCTTCTTGTATGATAAATGAGATTCAGCTGAAAGGTAATGAATGGAAAACAAATTCCAGAGATAACCTATCCTAGAAGACAATATGTCCAAAGGAAGACGTGGATTACATTCCCACTGGGGTGGGAGGTCACTTCTTCCCAGCTTTCCCATAACCTCTAATTGTTTTTCCAGTCACCTTCCCCAGTTTTAGAAGGTAAGGATCTTTGGATAACATTTGGTATAAAATCTATTTCCAGATGCTCATTCATTTCTCTTGTTAACAACTTGAATGAAAAGGGATTCTGAGTACAAATGCTCTAGACAAGTTGTTTTACTGTCCAATAGTTTCAAGTTTGTCTTGTGCTGTCCATTGTTGGAAAGTCCAATTGCTTGTTTTCATACCCTCTTTAACTTTGGATGAACTTCTCTGTCTCATGATAATCTACTGATCAGGACTGAAATCAAAAGAGATTCAGCAACCAAAATAACAAATTATAATATCTAATCTTTATTAATAATTTTGAGGACTTATATAGAGCCATCTCCAGAAAAAATCTAACCCTGTTAAGGATTATGTATATGTGGCTGAACTAAAATGGGGCATATATTCTCAATGGTTTTGCACCCTACAAAATGTACCGTCCTTTTCAGCTGCTTTACATACCCCTTTGCAAAACATTGTGGAACCGTTTGCAAGAGAGGAAGCTGTTGAGAGAACAGAAAACGCATCTCAATTGTCAAGGCAAGAGAGTCCCTTGCCCCTAGTTGGAACGAGATGTAGCTAGGAATGTGCATTTGGATGCACACATCTACATTGTGCCCCAACTACTCCTGTGTAACTATGTGCTGCAGCAGAACAGGGACTGAAGTCTTTCTGCATAAAGCTGGCAGGCAGTGAAACTGCTAGTGCAGCATTGCAAAGCCAGAAGCAGTGGCTTGTTTCCTGGGCAATGGGGAATGTGTTTCCTTCCCTTCTCCCCTGCCAAGCAGCAGCAGATTGGTGAAGCAACTACTGTGGACCGGCATGAGGGAAAAGCATGAAAGCTTAAAAGGCAGTGTTTGTTTATGTTAATATTTTTGTGCTCCCCCTCCAATGCTCTGTTTCACTGTAAGGCAACTTCATATGTTTGGATGAAGTCCAGGAAAGATGGATCACAACTTTCTAGATTCTGTCCATCCTAAAGTGTAGGTCCAAGAAGGACAGTTCAGCACTTCTTTGTCTTCTACCAAGCTGACTATGTACATCATGCAGTTGAGATAGGAATGGGAATTGTTCCAAGTTTGTTGTCAGATCATGACTCATTGGTGAGATCATGGGAAGGCCTCTCCACCTTGGAGACTTTTTTTTTTTTTGCAAGATGTTCTTGGATAGTAGTTGAGAGTTCTGACCAAGAGCAGCCTGTCTAGGAGCTGTTCTTGCAGTTCCAATCAGCTATCGCAAACTGCTTTTCTCTGCGTATTGTTTCCTTCTCAGCTCTACTTTTGATGTTGGATCCCTAGGTCTTAAAGAGTCATCACTGAATAGTCAATTACATTCTGTGAATCTCTTTCCATTTTCTTTCACTATCTCCTGGTGGTAAGATTTCTGCTGTTCTGTAGGAGGAGTCTGCAGTGGAAACTTGTGATGCCAGAGTGCAGTGCCATGCAAAGTGACTAATTCCAGTTTACACCCTGATATAAACAGGGCTGAAACATGCAGAGCATTCCTCAGATTGTACCAGAGACAACTAGATTGCTCGTGCTTTAATCTGTATTGTCATTTTGTTAGGAAATGGATGCAACAGTCATTTCCCTGCAGGGGAAAACTGATATGTCAGTGTCTAGTCCAACCTGATGGGAATTAGCAGCCAAATAAATGTGATTAGGTATGGATTGTTTTTGCTGCAACAGACTAAGGTTGCAATCCTATGCAAACTTGTTTGAGAGTAACCCCCTCTAAATTCAGTGGAACTTAGTAAATATGTTCAAGTTTGCTCTTGAATTTCTTAGCAAACTGGTGAGTTAATACAACTTCCATGATGTCATCACGTGGGGCAGCGTGTGCCGCCCTGCAGTAAGTCGGCTGTCCTGGCATGCTGCAGAGCTGGCAGCAGTAGCACGAGTGGCTGGGAGGCCGCCCACGCCATTCGCCTGCCCCGCAGGACAAGGGGAGGCCAGCTTGCAGCGCGCCCCCCATCCTGCGGGGCAGGCGAATGGCGCGGGTGGCCTCCCAGCCACCCGCGCTGCCTTTCGCCTGCCCCGCAGGACAGGGGGCGCGTGGCAAGCCGGCCTCCCCCTGTCCTGCCACCCACACACTCCCAGGGCTTGCAGCTGCGCCTGGCGCCCCCTCTTTGGCAGCACCAGGGGCAGACTACCCCCCTGCCCCCCTGTCGATCCCGCCTTGCCTTTCAGAAAATCCTACTTCCAATCTAAATCTGCCTAGCTTCTGATGGTCTTGACACTCATAGCCGGCTCTAATAAGATGACTGAAACAGACACTGGAGGGACCTCATATAGGAGAAGGTGCTTCTTCACATCATCAGGTCTCAGACCAGTTTGGTTTTTTAAGATAAGAACCAGAACCTTCACTATTAAAAAGTAAAGTACTATATACTAGGCCTGCAGCCTTTACCTGATAAATCAGTTATACTGAATGAATAAAAAACTTTTTGATAGATTAAAAGGGCAACCCCCCATTTTAATTGTGGAGTATATATTTTTAAAAGTTAATAGTTTATAAAAATTGCAGATGGAATGTACCATCTTACAAGGCATTCTTCCTTCACTTTCACACAGGAATGCCTAACAAAGGCCATGTCTTCTACATCATTTGTTTGTTTATGAATAGTCTTATTTTTTACCATAAAGCAAAAGTGACTTCCAAATCTTTAAAATACAGATAATACAACAGTACATGCATTGTCTAAAACCAAAGAAAACATGTTTTCTTTTTCAAAACGATTGCATTCTTTATATTTAAATTTATGATGATTTAATCCAGTGGAACCCTTATGATTCGGGTTGCCAGGCCCCCTCAACCTCCCGGTGGGTGATTATGGTTTGGCACTTACCTGCATGGGGGGGGGGGGCGTGCATGCTTTGCATGCACACGCTCTGCAGGGGCCCGGATTGGGGACATTGTGGAGCACGGAAGCGCTCCTGCCCTCTACAGTGGGCCAAAACGCACCCGTTTTGGTGTGGATCAGGCTAATTTCGGGCCCGTTTTTGTGTAGGTGGGGCCCGTTTTGAGCTGCTGCAGAGTGCAGCAGCCCGAAACGGGCCTGATCAGACAAAAATGGGCCCGTTTCAGGCCGCTGCAGAGCTCAGGAGCGCTCCCATGCTCTGGGCTGAAACAGGCATGTTTGGGAGCATTGTGGAGGGCAGGAGCACTCCTGTGCTACACAGCAGCCCTGATCTGGGCCAAAACGGGCGTAATCCAGGCAGCTGCAGCGCACGGGAGCACACAGCGCCGCAGGGGAGCATGCACAGATGGTGCATTCCCCCCACTGGCCAGGTAAGCAGGGGTGGGGGTGGGGGATCCCCTGCCCCATCCCTACTTATGATTGACTATGATTTCTTTTAATTAGGCAAAAATCCTACTATAAACTGTTTTACACTGGTCACAGATTTTGCACAGCATTCATTTCCCCTTGCTGGTAAAATAATGACTTGTGAATAGACCAATGGTCTGATTACTCAGAACAGGACTGATGTTATAAATCTATTCACCTGCCTCCCATGATATTCTGTTGTCATATTTATAGGCTTTTTTCATTTTCTATTGTACAGTGATAGTGTGTGAGGCAACTTCATTCATGTTAGTTGTCTGTTGAAGTCATTGCATTTCTCCAATGACAAATAGTGCCAACCTAAGCAGTAAAACCCTCCTAAATCCCCTGAAGTCAATGAGCTTAAAAGGGTATAATTCTGTTTAGGATTGCACTGAAATTTTAGTTTGATCTGCTAAGATATATGATGACTTCAAAAAAGGAATTCAAATTACTAAAGTTAAAGAAGATCTTTAAAGAGGATATAATTTTTTAAATTTTGCGTCCTGGTGACTCTTGTTAGAGCTAATAACTTTTAGGATTAGATTGCTTTTAGTGTTCTGTTGTGTATGTTGATTACGGTTCTTACGCTTTATCATGTCTCCATTACTGCAAATTATATCTATTCAAGGCAGGCGGATGTTGAAATAAATGTATCCTTGTGTCTGTGTTTGCTTCCTTCATGACCAGGCTCAGGAGCAAAATAAAATCTAATTATTACGCTAATGTAAATTTATTATAGAGCTGTTAAATGTAATTGTGGTTTACAAGAATCATATTGTGAAGCCAAAATTATTTCACTGCGTGGAGCTAGTTGCTTGGGAACAGAGTTACTCAGTTTGAACATCTTCATTTTCCTTTGCATTTGAATTCCATAGGGTGGCAGATCAATGAATCATACAACAGGGGGGTAGGGAGGGGGTTGCTCCTGGATTCATGTAGTCAAGCCTCTTGCACGGAGATGGTGTCCTTGAACACCTTAAATAGATTAGCCCAATCTATCCATGTTCCACAGTGCTAATAACAGAGTGAAGGAATGAACAAGGTGTGTCAGAATGGAGATGCCTGCAAGGCAATAATGGAATTTAATAAAACAAGTTGAGGCTTTTCCTGCACCTTTTGCTGTTGCCATTTTGCTGAAGCAGGAAATAGGAGTGATGATGGAAATACAACTTGTACCTTGTACCAACACTGATCCAAGCCTTATAGATGCTGCAGTTGAATGAGCAACAACCTGCTGGTCTGTACTGCAGTATGGATGCTGTGGCTCAATTCTGACCAGGCATGCGATTGAAGTACAACTGATATATGGCTCAATAAAGACTGCACAGAGTGGCACATTTAAATGCAGCATGTGCAGCTCTTGACAGATGAGACCCAGTTTGGTGTAGTGGTTAAGAGTGGCAGGACTCTAATCTGGAGAACCAGGTTTGATTCCCCACTCCTCCACTTGAAGCCAGCTGGGTGACCTTGGGTCAGTCACAGCTCTCTCAGAGCTCTCTCAGCCCCACCCACCTCTTAGAGTGATTGCTGTGGGAATAATAATAACATACTTTGTAAACCACTCTTGAGTGGGTATTAAATTTCTTGAAGGGTGCTGTATAAATCGAATGTTGTTATTATTGCACCCTAGATGACTCAATGAGTCATGCCACATAAAGAAAGGCAACCCTCACTTTCCAGGCTACTGGAAGGGATGCTGCAAATATAGGTTCCTTTCTGTTTCCTGTGCAAAAGCTCCATTTTGGCCATTGTAGGGAAATATCCCAAACAAGCAACTAGTTTGAGAATACTAGATTTTGTGGAGAGGAGAACTTACTGGATTTGCATCTAATGCACAATTAAATCAATGGCAGTTATACATGTACCACATGCACGATCAATTTTGATCTGCCTTGTGAAAGCTTCACATTCACTTTTGGGCTCAGTGTCCTGAATATGCAGTGCTAGCATGGAAGGCGGAAGGGCTAAGTGTCCCATATCTCTAGCTGCTGGCTTGTTAGCCAGTTAGACATAGAGGCAAACAAGAAAACCAGCATCTCCCGCAATGCTGGCTTTCTTTTTTGCCTTTTCTATCCTGGGAGGCCTCTGAGTTACCTGATGAAAACCAATGGTCCAGGTCAAGTTTAAAACTAATGAGATGCTTAGATATTCTATGAGACTGACTCACAACTGTAGTTAGAAACCCATTTCTGACCCCTAGTTTTAATATAATACATCACCTTTTGATACATTTGAAATTGTGCATAGCTTTTATTCTCTTGCACATTGCTATGTAGAATAAATGAGAAATAAGGGAGCCTGTGGGTTGCCCTTAGGACTGGGTGAGCATTGTTCTGATCCTGCCTCACCTCAGAATCTCATTTTTGCCTTGAGCACGTCACCAGGTCTCAGCCTTATAATAGTTCTTCCTCTGGAAAAGGCAAGGAAACGTGTCGTTCTCCCTTACTAGAAAAAGGTAGAAAGCGGCATGGATTGCTTCTCAATTTGCCAACTCCGTCAATGGTGTGAGCTATCATACTCTCAACCAGCAACTAAAAGGACATGAAACTCAGACTTATAAAAAGTGCATTGTCCTTCTGGAGGGGGAGGGTTGTATGTGAACAAAAATCCGGTCTGAAATGGTCTCTGTGTCTGACTGGACATCTCCAACGTATTGTTGGCCAAAGTCCACATCCCCAAAAGGCTTTTGCTGGGATGTTAAATATGAGCGGTGACAGGGCTGAGCTCAGTGGCACTCTTGCTTATTATCAGTGCTGCTGGGGGAGGAGAAGCAGCTGCCTGTGATGAGTCTCTTGGGACTGCTTAGAAAGGAATGAGTGTAGCCAGCTTAGCACCATTCTCTCAGTTCTCACTGAACTGGCAGAGCTTCACAGTTGGCTACACCACATGTAAGTTGAGGGATAGCAGTGTGGTTGTTTCCCTTGCAGACCATTTTCATGGATGTGTCCAGTGAATCTTTGTGGCCTTATTTCTTGACCTTCTAGATTCTCCCAGGTGGGTTTTGTATCTGTAAAGGAGCTGTATTGCTTATATTAACTTCCCAATGACGCTTTCTCAACACTTCCCAAAGGGAAAAGGATTGGAGCTGATTAGCAAGTCAGGTAGTAACTTAAATTTCATAATTATCATTTCTATAGCATTTTGAAAACAAGAATCTTCATTTTTGCAGTATTTGTCTTATGCATCCTCACAGTAGGTTAAGGTCAGGGCCAGAAGAATGCCCCTGTGCTTTCTTGCCTGGATAACTAGTAATTTGATGAGGGTGCCTAGGGATCTGAAACATTGGGCCACTTGCAAGGTGTTTCTTTTAAAAAACAAACACACACCCAATCCTGATTCTAGAGTTGCTAATATTTTGCAGCCCGGTTTCCTAATTTTTGCTTTACTAACATTGAAAGATTCGGATTTACCTAAAATACTACATTAAATTAAATGTTCATGATTTAGGATTTGAGTTTGTTATTTCACCCCAGTATGCTAGCACCGTGGAATAGTCCTGTAGTTTAGAGCCTTGCCAAAACAGTAAGTGTTAGAAATAGATTAATTTGAGAGGGACGTAGACAGGCCAAAAAAAAAAAAGCCAATGCAGGAAGACAGAAATAATGCAACACTGATGGCTGTTCACGTGCATGGAAACTCTCTTAATTACTTTTTAATATCTGCACAGTTTGACCATATGAAGCTGCCTTATGTTAAGTCAGACCATTGGTCCATCTAGCGCAGAACTGTTTACTTTCCATGGCAGCAGCTCTACAGGATCTTAGCCAAAGACAGATCTTTCCTGATGCTGTGATCTAAGATCCTTCCACTGGAGATGCCATAGACTGAAACGGGGATCTTTTGCATGCAATGCTTGTGCTTTACCACTGAACCACAGCCCCGTCTTATGTTGTAGCATATATCAGAGGACTTTTATTTCAATGAAACTGAACCCTACCAGATTCTAGTTAGAGGAAGCAACGTAGGATTGAAAAAAGTATAATTTCTGCCTATTGGCCTGAATATATTCACTGTCTAGATTCAGGAGCACTGTGATGCATTTATGAAATATATTTAGTTAACACAGTAATATGTTTTGCACCCAGTTAAATGTTTTTCTTTTCATAATTGTCCCTAGTGATTTTTTTGAATGCTGCTGTTTCTTAGTGAATACTTCTTGCCTAGCCTACTACTACAGCTGTTGCTGCCTCCTCCTCCTCCTCCTCCACCACCACCAGAATTTTCTGGGAATTCTGCAGTGGATTATTTTTACTGGTCTTCATGAATTCTGGTATTGGGAATGATAGATTCTGAAAGCTTTAGTGGGAGTTCATATGATAGGGCATTCATATGGTATTGAATATTAGTGGGTTGTTATCTGGATATCTTTGGTGTACATTGTCTTTGTCACTCTCCACAGCAACCTCTAATCAAAAAGAGTGGCATAGGAGTAGTTATTTCTGAGTGTTAGCTATGTCTTTATCTCAGGAAGTCGTAATTTGGACACTACAGAAAGGTATGAGGAGGTGTAGTAGGGTAACTTAGGAGATCACCAAATAACTACATCATCATTCAGTTTGGATTCTGCTGATATCCAACAGATGTGTGAAAATGTACTGGATTTCTGGGAATTTCTGACTAGCTATTTGAATACTAGTTCTATAATATAGCACTGGAGTTTAAAAAAATATGAGACACCTTCTTAGTTACAGCAAAGAAGAAAAGTGGGTGAGGGGGAAAGCCCCCAAAATGTAAAATATATTCCAAGGTGTTTATTATGGATTGCACAAAATATAGGTTAAAAACATAAGCCCTGAATGCCAGGCTACATGCAAATGTTAAAAATTGCTAAAACGTTCTCCATGCTTAGATGATGATAAATTCAATGACCAACACAAAGACAGACCATACGCGTTTCTGCCCTAAGGCCTTCCTCAGTGGTCAGTTGTACAATATTTAAATTAAACACAACCACACATTTAGAAACCAATATAGAAATGCTCCCATTGCTTTATCTAAAAGAGAAAAGGGGGAAGGATTTTTTTTTTTTTAGTGTTGGCAAAACACTAAAACAAAATGTATCTCTTATGTTGTGTGGTATAATACAAATGTTACTGCCAAATCAGACACATTTGGGGCCCAAATCGGCCTGCTGCAAAATGCGCGAGCGCTTCTGCGCCTGTGCAATGATGTCACTTTGAGAAATGATGTCATCATGCAGCCGCGGGAGGAGCACTGTCAGGACAGCGCAAAGGTGAATGCCAGGTACTCCCCTCCCACCAGGTGGGTAAGGGGACCTGGCGACACTAGTCGGAGTACACCAATGGTTCATCTTGCCAAGCATTCTGTATCCCACAGCAGCCAGCTACATGCTCCAGAAGTCCCTCAGAACAAATGCCAAAGCTGCCTTCTATAGTTGCCCTCAGCAATTGGCAATCAGAGGTACACTGTATTCTGCCTTCAGATGTGGAGGCACCATTCATTTATTGTGGCTGACAACAATTGATAGGCCTATCCTCCATGATCCAGTCTAATCCCATTTTAAAGCCATCTAAACTAGCGGCCATCAAAACATCTTGTGGCAAGTTGCACTAGTTACATGTTGTATGAAGAAGTACTATTTTTTGTCTGCTCAATTCATAGGTGTATTATAAGAGAGGGTAGCCACCACTATCTGATCTGATCTTTTCATGTAATATGTCTGAGAAACCAATGGGACACTCATACAAGTCATCTCAAGAAGACCTGTTCCTACCAATATACTTTATGTGTTTGCTGAAAGAGTTGCTTTTCTGCAAGTTTATAAACGTGATTGTTAAAACACTGATTATGGATCAGTGGTTTTATTTATGTTATGGTCCAGTAATGGAGATTTAGAGGTCAGGGAGGGAGGAATGTAAGGGATTTCTATAACTGGCAAAATGCAGGCTGCCGGAAACTCATTCTGGTGAGGCGACACAAGCACTATTGGGACAAAGCTGAATGGGAAACTGTACTGCCCAGAGTCTATGAAAGAATTAACTGTTTTATTTAAATCCAAATCGTTAGTTTATTTGAATGACATCACATAAGGAAGCACACATTTTTAAAGAAGTGTTTAACTTACTATTAGCATGCTTTGTTTATTTTCTGGGTTTAATAGCTTTTCAGCATCCAGTGATATTTGAACTTTTTCATTTCTGTATGATATCCCCACCTTGCAAAACCTGTATTTTAGATTTTAAGCAACCCTTGATGCTGCTAGTTTAATGAAACTGTTTAATGTTTGCAGATTTACTTTTATTTTTAGTCTTGCAACTAAAGTTGTCTCTTGAGGGACCTCTTAAGGCTGGTTACTGTAGTTTATCATTTCATAGCTTTTGTTAACACAAAGCGACAAGCACTGTACATAGTTCATTTTCAGGAGGAATGCTTGGTACACAGGGAACCTGAGCTGTGGATTGTTGCATCTGACAAAGGGAGCTCTGACACAGGAAAGCACATGCTGGAATAAATACTGTTTGCCTTTAAGGTGCCACTGGATTTTTGTTTTGTTTTTATTCAGCCTGATGTCTTCGTACTTTTAAGTCCTTTCACTATGCATCCTTGCTTTAACAGTGACAGAAGCCTGAGATAATGCTGTTGTCATTCGAGAGCAGTTGAGGAAAAAAATTTAAATCATTGATCAATTTCAGCCTCCTTGTTAGTTTGATTAAACAAGTGTGTGTACTACCATGCTTTAATTATAGCTTTTAATAGGTTCCATTTCTTCCAAGTCAAGATTCAGTTTAGTTTTGCTTTTCTCCATTTTTTCTGATTGAAAACAAGGGCCAAGCCAATCTCCCTGGGACTTCTGTGCAAAGAGCCTTCTCAGTGTACTGGCCTCTCCTTGCAGATATTGTATATCCATAGTGGTATCTCCTCCCTTCCTGGTGCCATACAGATCAGATCTACTCCCAATGCAGACCCAAAGGGAAATGACTTCATTGGCACTCATCATGGGGCCAGTGGGGAGGGCGGACTAAAAATCTAATATAATAAATAAATAATAAATAAACAAAAGGTAGCTCACCGTATAAATAAAATACAACCATAAAATGAATAAAAACGAAGTTTAAAAGCACAGTTGAAGACTGCTAGTAAATATACTTGTTTTGCACTTCCAAAGTATGTGGATAGGAGGCAGTACTTAACTCAGGTCCCATATTTCCTGGGTGGGGCTTAGAGATAGGGAAAGAGAGAAAAAGATATTCTGAACACTTGAAACAAGATCTTGAGTTCTTGTAAGGTAGAAAGATGGCTAATAAATGTTTTAAATAAATAAATTGAATTAAACTGGAAAAGAACATAACCTGGGCCGGGAAAGATGTGCACATGCACATGCATAAGTGAGGGCAAGACCCACCCTTCCTCTTGGCTATATATTCTTCCTACCACCACTCAACTGATTTTCAGGCTTCCCTTTCACCAACCTCTGAGCACATGCAGATTGCCAAGTATGAACAACATCCAGAAATGTAGGAAGAATCTTGGCACAGTCTTCCTCTGAAACAGAGAAAGATCTTTATTGTACTACACCAAATATGCTAGAGAGCACATAAAATAATATCATGATATAAAAGCTAAACAGAATGAATGAAAGAAAAAAAATTCTAAGTAAACTAACTCAGGTTTTTACTCTAATGTTACCTTGGCATCTCAGATCCAAACCAATGGGATGGACATCCCTTTCTCCAAGGCACAGGAGAAAGAGACAAATGCCCTCCACTCCCTTACTCCTAGTCCAGAATGAGCACACAGTAAAAGGCCTACAGGTCTTTTTGAACTCCTTCTGCCGATGGGAGGATTTCTTCCTCATATCAATTCTGGCTTTTGGAAGAGCAAGCCCTCATGGGTCCCCACCCCAGCATCTCTCTCCAATCATGTGGAGTTACACATAGAACACATCATCAGAGGCTTTATGGGCCCTCAAAGATCACACAAACAATCATCCTCCTAGGCCAGTTTGACAGTTCAACCAAAAGTAGGAGCTCACCTCAGCTCTGTGGCCATGGGAGATGACCCTTTCTGAGAAAGAGTCCCCCCCAGGGTCTGCTTTCCTGCAAGTTCAAATAAAGGTCCTCTCTATATCGCTCAGACACAACAAAGACATGTATTGTCGAAGGCTTTCACGGCCAGAGAACGATGGTTGTTGTGGGTTTTCCGGGCTGTATTGCTGTGGTCTTGGCATTGTAGTTCCTGACGTTTCGCCAGCAGCTGTGGCTGGCATCTTCAGAGGTGTAGCACCAAAAGACAGAGATCTCTCAGTGTCACAGTGTGGAAAAGATGTTGGCAGGTCATTTATATCTACTCAGGAGGGGTGGGGTTGAGCTGAGTCATCCTCTAAGAGTTTCCCAGGGTGTGGAATGCTAATGGTGGGAGGCTTCACTGTATCCTGAGGAGGTTCTTTTGCATATGGATTGGTGCTTGATGTGCTAATCTTCTCTGCAGGGCTATTGTCGGGTGTAGAGTGTTTTGTTAGCCTGGTGTTTTTCAGAACTGGAAACCATGCTCTGTTCATTCTTAAGGTTTCTTCTTTCCTGTTGAAGTTTTGCTTATGCTTGTGAATTTCAATGGCTTCCCTGTGCAGTCTGACAAAGTAGTTGGAAGTGTTGTCCAGTATTTTGGTGTCCTGGAATAAGATACTGTGCCCTGTTTGAGTTAGGCTATGTTCAGCCACTGCTGATTTTTCAGGTTGTCCAAGTCTGCAGTGTCTTTCATGTTCTTTTATTCTTGTCTGGATGCTACGCTTTGTGGTCCCGATGTAAACTTGTCCACAGCTGCAGGGTATACGGTATACTCCTGCAGAGGTGAGGGGGTCTCTACTGTCTTTTGCTGATCGTAGCATCTGTTGTATTTTTCGGGTGGGTCTGAATACTGCTTGAAGGTTATGCTTTTTCATAAGCTTTCCCATCTGATCAGTAATTCCTTTGATATATGGCAAAAACACTTTTCCTGTAGGAGACTGTTTTTCCTTGGTTGTTTGATTCATCTTGGGTTTGATTGCTCTTCGGATTTCATTTCTGGAGTAGCCATTTGCCTGAAGTGCGTGGTTTTGATGATTAATTTCCTCATTGAGAAAGGGCGGCTCAAATATCCGTCTTGCACGATCCACTAATGTTTTCATTATGCCTCTTTTCTGTCGGGGGTGGTGATTGGAGTTTTTGTGTAAGTACCGATCAGTGTGAGTTGGTTTCCTGTAGACCTTGTGACCTAACTGAAAGATACCCTGCCTGAAGGGTAGCCTGAAGTAGTTCTATTGATATTCCATCAACTCCTGATGATTTGTTTCTCCCAGTTGCTTTGAGAGCAGATTTCATTTTGCTTTCTAAAATTGCATGTTTTTAATAAAAATATTCTTTGTTGAAGGAATCTGTTATTCTTTCATCTCTTCTGTATATTTCTTTAGTGCATTGTTTCTATCTTTTCTTTTTTGTCTTGATTAGATAAATGCATAACCACGGTGAAATTTCATTGTCTCTATCTAACGTGTGAATTTCACTTTTATTTCCTGTATTTTGTAGAATCAGCCTCTTATTCTTCCTTTCTTGTTGTTCTCTTGTTTATTTGCACTGGTTACTTGAGAAGAAACTTTTCAAAATCTTTACATTTAGCATATAGGTCCTAATATAAATTGAATCAGCTCCTTTGTTATGTGGCTCTCTTAGGAACACATGCCCGTACAAGCCACAAACACCTACAAGGCAGCCATTTAGATTGATGTAATCTAAGGGGAACATGCCAATTTGAAGCAGCTGATCCATCTGGTTTCTTATACTTTAATGGCATGATATGCTGCCTGAAAATCCCTTAGAATTTTCTCAGAGGTCTTCAGGGTGCACTCTTGAATTCATTCTGCAAATTGCAAGGGAATCTTCTCATGATGTATCTTGCATTGTCTGAAATGTGTGCGAGTGGATTTTGTGCCCCAAAACCTTTTGCAACCCAGATGGGAATCTGGGATTAACTCTCTTGTCATGTGTGCATTATTCACTGAAGCAGCTACAGAGCCAGTTTGGCTTTAACTTCTCTTTTGCCTCTATTCTGATTATTGAACCAAAATCACTGTTTCATTTAATAATGGCTTATGGTGGGAGAAGGCAATGTATGGCTGGTGGGCTATATTTTCGAAAGGCTTTTTCAGGGCCAAAATAAATGATACTTGTGACATAGTCAGGACACGTCACATGTAGAATTGGTGTAATTCACCCAGAAAGCATTGTGTTGTTCTATGTGCTCCAAAAGCTATGAATGGGAGGGGAGGGTTCAGGTTTCCGACCCGTGCTGTATTCGCTAACAGAAATGCATGTGGAGAGCGCTTTTTGCCCCTTCTTTGACAAGAAGCCCTAGGAAGAGGCAAACAGTCCCCCAGCGTCCTCTTCCACCAGTAAAATTGGTGCAGGAGGGAAGCCTGAAATTTCTCCTCCCTCTTTGCAGTGTTTGGAGCCACATGGAGCAACACAGCACTTTCAAGGTGAATTACACTGATCCTATGTGTGGCAACGAGTTGGGTCTGGCATCTATCTTTTGGCACATGTCACATGTATACTTTAGCCCTCAGTCTTCCAGGCTTCAGGAGGGCTTGGAGATGACAGGCAAAATAGGAAACTACACATTGGCTGTTTCCCCACGTCTTAAAAATAGCACCCCACTTTCACTGCGATTTCTGACCTCACCATTTCCAAAATGGTGGCAGGCAGTTATGATTGTGGTTGTTGTGGATTTTCCGGGCTGTATAGCCGTGGTCTTGGCTAGGACCACGGCTATACAGCCTGGAAAATCCACAACAACCATCATTCTCCGGCCGTGAAAGCCTTCGAGTTATGATTGTCTTTTTGTGGTGCCGCGAAAATGGAATCATAACTGCTTGCCTCCATTTTAGAAACAGATGTCAGAAATTGTGCAAAAGAGCCTCCAGCGTTCCATGAGTGGGGTGCTATATTTAAGATGTGGGGAAATGGCCGATGTGGAGTTGTCATTACATTTGTAGCAGGGAAGAATTTGGTACTAAGTTGCAAACAGTCCAAGGCTGCTTTCACACCAAATATTTACCATATTTTAGCCAATCAACTGGTGCATTTTTTCCCATGTTTCTACATGATGTTGTCCTCTGTGCACAGACCATCAACAGCCCACTGTTTCCACAATGCAAAAAAATTAAAAACCCGCTTGTAAAAAAATGGTATTTCATGGGCAGGATGCTATTCAACAACAGCAAGGATGAAAAAAGGAGGGGTGTGGGGGAAATCCCCACAAACTCAACCCAACTTTGTTCCCCAGGATGCTATTCACACAAGCAATTTATTGTGTCTGAAAGGAAAACAGCACAACTGCAGGACTTCCATGAAGAGCTAGTCAATTATTGTCAGTTACTCTTTCAATTTGGTGATGACAGCAAGGGGCCAGACCTTGGCAACAATTAGCATAATAGAATGAATTGGAAGAAAATCTTCCTTTTAGATAGAGGGGAAGGGGTTGTCAGAAGCTCTGCAAATATGAGTGTAGTATTTTATAATATATTACTCCTTTCTTACTTTCTTCTTAAATATAGTTTGTTCTGTTTTCATGTGTGCCGTGTGTGTTGTCTTCTTTCTGAAGAACTTTACTATTTTTACTTGAATTTTCTTCCCCTCCCCCCCTTTCTTCCCTTCTTTATTATTTGCCTTGGCTTCTATCTTGCTTTGTCCTGCCACTTCTGGCTGTCTGGAGGATATTTTTTTAAAATCTCACCTCAGTCTTATTTGCTTCATTAGTGCTTTATCAGTGTTTGACAGGCTCTGTTGCCTGAGTGTGCCTGACTTTATTTTTTTTTAATTGTGTCCTCCTGCTAAAGCTGCTATGATTATTTGCGAATTACAGTTTGGGATTTGTCTGTCTTGTGTAACTCAGTCTGTGTTGTAGGTTTGGACATCTCAAGTGTAACCCAACCACAACACTTTATTTATTTATTTATTTATTTATTTATTTATTTACTCACACATTTTATTACATACATTTCATATACACATTAGAGTATCGTATTTGACATCTGTGCACAAACACAGGACCTCATGATTGGCAGGGGATCTTCTGGCTCAGGTGGGAAGAATGTGCAGCATGGTAGGGGCGTATCTGGCAGAGGGAGAGGGAGAGGAAGGGGTGATTTGGAAAAAGCAACAGCCAACAGTAGTAGCAGTCTACCTGGCATAGTCTCCCCTGCAAGCTCAAACTACCGTTTTTCAAGCTAAGCAGCTGCAGTGCCAATTCCTCAAGCTGCTTAATGTATTACTTTTTCCTCTCAATTCTCTCATAGACTTTAATGTTAAACACGAGCATCTTTCATTGCCTCAAAAAGGGGACCGCTTTATTCTATCTGTCATATTTGCAGGGCTTTTTTTCAGCGGGAATGTGGTGGAACGGAGTTCCAGCACCTCTTGAAAATACTCATCAATAGGGCGTGAAAATAATATTATGTGTGTTTCTTCCTCATTTCCCTCTTGAGAGTTCCGCCACCTCTTTTCCCAGAAAAAAACCCCTGCATATTTGGTAGTGTAGATGTCTCGGTGGAATACTGTAGTTCCCCTGAAATAGAAAACAATGAAGGTACAGACTAGGAATGTGCAATTTGGGTTTCCAATTCGGGATAAATACCTGAATAGGACCTGATTTGTAAAGACTTGGAATTTCGGAATCTGGCCCAGCATGCTGGTCCCAATTTGGAAATACCGAATCAAAGGTTACCGAAGTGATTCTCACAGCAGGGAAAAGTTCCTTTCCGGCCTTCAACTGGCCCGTGGGGTAGGGGGCTGTCCCCATGGGCCAGCTGCCATTTAAAGAGGCCTTTTCTTGCCACACAAACAGCAAGGAAAGGGCCCTTTCTGGGCTTCCTTGCACGGCAGGGAAAGAGCCCTTTAAACTTCAGCTGCCTGGTGGGGGGATCTCCCCACTGCCAGCCAGCTGAAGCAGGGCAAGTCCTGCTGCCACTTTTTTTACCTGATGGGAGGGGGAGGAGGGAACCCCCTTCTCCCCCTCCCATTGGGTAAAATAAGCGGTGGGGCGGGAAGTTTTGGTGTGCTCCGAATCTTTACAGAGCATACCGAAGCAGGACAATAAGTGGTTTCCAAAGCGGCTTGCTGCTTCAGAAATCGCTTGTTTCTGATTCTTTTTCCCACTTCAGAAATTTAGAAACAGGAAAACTGAATCTTCCCATTCCTGAACACCTCTAGTACAGACCCAAGAAAGGGAGGGGTAGCTTCTGTTGAAATCAATAGGTTATAATCACAAAATAGAATTATGAAAATGAAACAACAGTAACAAAAGCAACAATAATGAAACAGATCCATAAGAAACAACCCAATAATGAAACAGTCCCTTTGGGAATTAAGGAAAGAAACAAATGAACTCCCATGCACAAGTCTACCCTTTAGACAGTACAAAGCTTACAGACTAGCAATCAGTTAACAGATGCTTGTATTCCCCCTTTTTACTGATAGTGGGCAGCCGTGGGGGAATTAAGCAAATAAAAGGAGGGATCAGAGAGTGAGGGAGTGAACAGCCATAATCCAGGGGGCAGTTACCTCCTGGCCCCAACCTGGTGGAACGCTCTGTCTGTCAATACTCAGGCCTGCCAAAATCTTTTATCCTTTCGGCGGGCCTGCAAGACAGAGACGTTCCGCCAGGCGTATGGTTGAGGCCGGCCTGGTATCCATCTGATAAGCCTCTCTACTGGTCTCCTGTTAAGGGGGGTTTGCATAGTTACCTCACATACCCCCTCTCATGAGAAGATCTGACCAGAACAGCTGAAACCCTGTCCTCTGCATGGTTTTTGGCAGGGACTAACGGAATGATCCGCAACTTTTGGGGTACTGTGGTTTGATGCGGTTTGATTGGTTTTATTGCTGTAAATGTATTTATATTTATATTTACTTTTATCCTTGTTATGAGCAGCCCTGAGCCCGCTTCTGGGGAAGGCAGGCTAAAAGTCAAATAAATAAATAAGAAGCCACCTTCTCCTCTCTCATTCCCTGATTCCCATAATAGCTGCCACTCTCAACTAGCAAGCTTTAAATTAGTGTGGGGATTTGAACCCATGTTGTCTCGATTGTTGTCCAACATTCTAACCACTACAGCCAGGGCCGGCGCGCCCATTGAGGCCAGGTAGGCACTGGCATCAGGCGCGAGGGCACTCGGGGGGGCGCGAGGGCACTGGGGGGGGCGCAGGAGGGGGTGTCGGGGGCGGAGGAGTGCACAGTGGAGCTGGTGGAGCCGGGCGCAGAAGCCATGAGCTGCTGCTGGGGTGGCGCACGGAGCAGCCTCCGTGCGCCGCCCCAGCAGCAGCTCGCAGCTTCTGTGCTCGCCGCTCCTCCGCACGCCAGCCAGCCCCCCTGCGGTGTATGATGACGTCTGCGATGACATCATCACGCAGTCCGTGGCACGCGCTCGCAGAGCACACACACACGCTGCTGCGGGCGCCAGAACCTCTGGTGCCAGCCCTGACTACAGCTTACTGGAGCCAGGGGAGTATAGTGTTACTCACCTGCTGAAAGTGCTTCTGTTCCTTTAAGTTGCATAAAAGTAATCCTTGTCATGGTGTTATAGTGACTTAATAATCCTAAAAGACTGGGATTTCACGTTCTAATTAAATTAACCAGCCAGTTTATCACCTACAGAATTCTGGTTTCTTTTCATACTTTCTTAGCTTTCTTCTTAAATATAGTTTGTTCAGTTTTGTGTGTGCTGTGTGTGTGTTTCCCCGTTATTTTTATATTTATGCCCCACATGCACATGTGGGTTTTTGCTTGGCTTAGAAAGGTGGAGCATGAGGTAAATTGACATTGCATTGCCTACACTGGCCAGTACTGCTTATGTCATTTTATCTTCATTTAGTGCTGACAGAAAAATTGTAAATGACCACAGCATTAAGACTAATTTGTTAACTCTTTTCTCTCATCTTTAGTTTAACTAATTATAACCTGAACCCCACCCTCTTGTTGTGACATGGTTCTAGGGAAGGTGGATGCCTGTTCCTTTATGCTCTGCTTTTCCCTCTTCTTGACAGACTTGGGGACCAGTTCTACAAAGAAGCCATAGAACATTGTCGCAGCTACAATTCCCGGCTTTGTGCTGAACGCAGCGTCCGTCTTCCTTTTCTGGACTCACAGACTGGAGTAGCTCAGAACAACTGTTACATTTGGATGGAAAAGAGGCATCGGGGACCAGGTATAAATTGCTTAATGATTGTATGAATGCCCTGTGGAGTTCAGTTAGCAGGATATTTAAACTTTTGATCAGCCCCCACAGAGGAGAACCAGTCTAAAAAGTCTGGCCTGAATGGAGTCCCCTTTGGTAATTGCATGCGCGAAGGCATTTCTTATCCCTCCACCTCCACTTTCTATCAGTTGAGATGATTGTGTGACACCCCCCCACCCCAATGCTAAATCATATTTACTCCTTTATTCTTATTGATCTCTATCGCAGAAGGGCAATGAAGCGCCATTACCCAGGAGAAGGGAAATGTTCTTTAACAGGATTGAGAGGAAGAGGCACTTTCAGATTGTTATTAATACACTTGAAAATAAAGAACCTTTGCTGAAAAGAACACTGGCAATGTTGTTGATCTTAAACAAAATTACACTGTTCAAGGCAAAGATGCAAAAATCATTTTGGTATTTATTCTCACTCATGGTACAGAAAAGGTATGTAGCTTGCTCTTTATAGATGTTGATTTGGGGTGGGAGAGAGAGGTTTGTTGCGGCTAAAGAAACATAGTGGAGCTTTTTCACTTCATTCTCAAGGACACAGTCACTATGGGCCAAAGCCAGTTGTTACAGTCCTTCTGTGAAGAAAGGGAGACAGAACAATTCCTTTGACTGCCCACCTCTGAAATGTAGCCACTTATGGTGTTGGAAGGAAAAAGGCAATTTGACATTTCCCAGCAATACAAATCAAGTTGTGATAAACAGCTGGTGTGTGTGTGAGTGCATAGGAGAAAGCCTAACATAGGTGCTTGTTCTAAGGCTAATAGCCCTGTTCTGAATAAAGGCATCATGGGATATTTATTATGCTTCTCCCTTTTGTTTCACATGCCTTCTAGAGAAATGGCATTGGCACAACTTGCTAATAATACATTATATATCTATCTGAATGTATATCTATGTATCTATATTTGCTTCTAAGTTAAACCTTTCTATTATTATCTGTTTGAACCCAGCATGTATGGTTATACCATTATGAATTGCCTCCCATTCTGAAGGAAGCACATGCTTGCTGCTGATAGACAGCAGCTTCCAAGCTATCCCTGTGTTTAGCAGAGGAATTATGTAGGAATAGTGCCAAGGCAACTAGATCTCTTGCCCCCTTCCCTGGAGAAACATCAGCTGCAACCCTGAAATATATGTTGCATACTTAGCTGTTGCAGGATAGCTGCCACAATCCATCCTTTTCCATGTTGGTACAAAGGAAGGGAAGAGAATTTCCTGTTCTCATAAGAATGTGGAGATTAATCAGGGTTAGGCATATATGTTTCCTCTGCATCTTCTTACAGAAGCTTCTCATAACTGCATTACTTACCAAATTTAACACTTTTAGATATTATTGAATCCTTCCCTGTATTCATCCTGCTATTTTGATAAACCATCTGCATACCAATTTTGTGCACTTTCAATTGGGGGATGTAGCATACAACTAGAAATGCAGGAAAGGTCTCTTCAGAAAACAGGTTCTTTCCCCCTCTCCCCTTGGACCATCCCTGAATTAATAATATGCAGACAGCAGTCAACGGTGGCCCTGCAGTGGCCTAGTTGAACTCTTCAGTGTATGTGTGCTGGAAGAGTTGCATCCACTGCATGAGTGCTGTCTGAACAACACATGCACAAGCCCTGTGTTTTAACTACTTCTTCCCCTTCCAGTTCTGACAGGACATTGCTAGCTGTTTCTCATAACTGTGGATGATCTGTATATTTGGAAAAAACAAGAGCTACAGCCCTCATAGGACTGTACTGCTTCACAGTGTGGATATTCCACAACATTAAAAATGCCATCTCCATATAAATTTAGTGGATTAAAAACAAGGGTTCTAACCCTGTTTGCTTCCCAGTTTACTAGTTTCTAGTATAAATATGTGTGACACACGCAATGTTCCCTCTAAGCAGTGCAGTGTTGTGAGCCAGAAATCCAATTTGTGAGCAGCAACTTGCAAGTTGTGTGTGCGCCTTTTCAAAAACCAGAATCCCTTTGATTAAAAGACTTTTGATTTAGGTTGTCTGAGGCATTGGTATTGGGTGTCATCAACATATTGATGGCACCCAATACCAATGCCTCAGACAACCTAAATCAAAAGTCTTTTAATCATGTGGTTCTCAAAAACTTATGCCTCAATAAAGTTGGTTAGTCTTAAAGATGCTACTGGACTCTACTATTTTGCAACTACAGACTAACACGGCTAACCCCTCTGGATCTACGGAGAAGAAGAATTGTGCATCATCCAGCCCCGCAATGCACTCGCTCTCTGGCTATTCCCTTCTATGTTTTATATAAAAAAGGTGCTGTGAAGCAGGCCTGTGAATGGCTCAGACACAATTTCTTTCCACAGGCATCAGTGTATTGCCAGAGTTTTCTGTGCATTTTGGGCAACATCAGGCAGATGAGCTTCAGTAAGGGTTCCTCTTTGCCCGCAAGCAAATCCTAAACAGAATGTGATGGGCAGTCATCCCTCCCTCTACCTCTGCTCTGTCTATTGGCATCTCCTGTCTCTTCTGTGGCCAGGTCTGCAGAAAGAAGAAGAAAGCTGGCTGAAGTTGCAGAGGGAGCACCTATTTAGCTTCCAGAAGAGAGCTGCTCATTGGAACAGCCTAGAACTGGCCTTTAGTCGCCCTGGAGGCTTCATGGCTTTAAAACTCTTTCCTCTTCTCTTTGTGAGTTATGGTCATGGAATCTTTGAAATGAAATCAAGTCATATAGCGTAAAGTCAGCATTGAAGTCCTGCCTTCTCTTTGCTTGCCATTCTGTTTTATTACACTGTATTGCAATGATCTATTCTCCCCTGAAGATATAAGCAGAATGCCATTGATGTGCAAAAATACTGGTAAAACTGAGGCCGCAGCTCTCCACTCCCCATGGAGTAATTTAACGAGAGGACAGCCTGTCTTACCAGCCCCTGTAAAATTCCCAGACTCAGACCCTAGCTCTGCCATGAATTTTCCTTGCCATGCAAGTCCTTGTGACGAGGGAGTCAATGTTCACTGTGCATGTAAAATAGATTTCCTTAGTCATGAATTTACACACACACACAAAAAGAATATTTCCCTACCTGGAGCTGGCAACCCTAGGAGTGTGAAACACCACCGCCATCTCCTCCTCCTCCTCCAGCACCCGTGCTGGGCCAGAGAGGCTGCTCGGTGGGCTGGTGAGAAATAGCATGGGTGCGTGCTGCTGCCGCCTTTTCGTCCAGCACTGGGCCAGAGAGGATGCTTGGCAGGCTGGCGAAAGGCCTTGAGGATGCCCACCGTGGCTCCTCTTCCACACCCAGCAATGGGCTTGGATGCCTGCCATTGCTCTTTCCCCCAGCTTGGCGAGGGACTGGGGAAAGGCTGCGTGGGCGGCTGCTGCGGTGCCTCCTCCAGAGCCTGGTGAGGGGCTGGGGAAAGGCCACACAGGTGCCTGCCGCGGCTCTTTCCTCCAAGCCTGGCGAGGGGCTGGGGAAAGGCTGCGCGGGCGGCTGCTGCGGTGCCTCCTCCAGAGCCCGGCGAGGGGCTGGGGAAAGACCACACAGGCACCTGCCATGGCTCTTTCCGCCAAGCCTGGCGAGGGGCCGGGGAAAGGCTGCACAGGCGCTTGCTGCGGCTCTTTCCTCCAAGCCTGGCGAGGGGCTGGGGAAAGGCTGCGCGGGCGGCTGCTGCAGTGCCTCCTCCAAAGCCCAGCAAGGGGCTGGGGAAAGGCCACACAGGCGCCTGCTGCAGGTCTTCCCACAGAGCCCGGCGACGGGCTGGTGTAAGGCTGCATGGGCGCCTGCCGCGGCTCCTCTTCCAGAGCCCAGTGAGGGGCCAGGGAAAGGCCACGTGGGCGCCTGCCATGGCTCTTTCCCTCGAACCTGGCGAGAGGCCGGGGAAAGGCCACGCAGGCGCCTCCTCCAGAGCCCAGCGAGGGGCTGGGGAAAGGCCGTGCAGGCGCCTGCTGTGGTGCCTCCTCCAGAGCCGGCAAGGAGCTTGGGAAAGACCGCATGGGTGCCTGCCGTGGCTCCTCCTCCTCCAGCGCCCAGCGCCTTCCGTGCGCTGAGGCTTCTCAACTCTGCGCTGAGTTGTGACAATTCCTGCGCCGTAGCGCAGGAGCTCACATTCGCGGGAACCCTGGTGCCAGGTAGAGATGGGCACGAACCAAAATATGAACCAGAGAATCGCCCTGAACTTTAAGCTGGTTCGTTTGGTTCGTTTTTTTGGTTCGTCACTGCAGACAGCCTGGTGCTGATCAATCAGTTTCCTAGGCAACAGGGGAATTCCTGCAGACCTTCTGCTGGCCTGGAAGTGACCTTCTGCTGGCCTGGAAGTGATGATTCGCTGACCTTGATGTGACGTTTTCACAAACCAAACAAACTGTGAACCCTGTGCTCACCTTTTCTTAGCTCCACGTGTGTGTGCGCCCCAGGGTCTGCATGATGATGTCACTTCCAGGAAGTGATGTCATCATTCAGGCCAGGGAGCGTGCATGCAGTTTGCTGCAAAACGTGGGAGTGCTCTTGGGGCAGCGTGATGGCATCACTCCCAGGAGTGATGTTGTCATGCCATGCTGGGAGTGCACCTGGGTGGCCTATTCCCCTGCCTTCACCCCCTGCCAAACAGGTGAGTGGGGGGGGCAGAGGTTGGAAGCAGGGGATTCCCTGCCCCCACTAATGGATCTGGGATCCCTAGGTACACATCCCCATCTGGATTCTGAAGTGGCACATGTAGTTTGTTTTTGTGTGACTTTCTTCAGCTGCTCCACAAGCATGCTTTTGAATAGCATTATACCTGCCCTTTTGCTTATGCTTCTAATTGCACCTTTCCCATTATGTTGCATCCTTGCTTCCTTAATCTACAGTAAAATCCAGAACAATATCCCTGCTGTTTTTCTACCTCCATGGCATCCACTTGCATTTGTATTCAGTCCTCTGAATACAGGTTGTATCTCATGACAAACAGTTCAGGGTTAATTTCACACAATACTGCACATAACTCCTTTCCTTTCTTCCTTTCTTCCCTCCACCCTCTGCCCTTTCACTCTAGCTTTGAGTTATGGCTCTTCTACACTAATGAGATAAACAACATAACTCATTGTGGGTACTGCTATTTCCTTTATAATCAAATGGTTGGAACCCTCTGTGGTTGCCCTATAAGGCACTGAACTGCAAGAGGAACAATAGGCAAAGATGACACACACATTGGCCATGTCAGTGTAGACGGAGCTTGGAGGAGTTGGAAATAGTGGTGTGTTTTTTGCCTTGCCTTGTCATCTACATCTGCATCTACATCTACAGCTACATTTTGTTTGTCAAAAAAAAAAGTTGCCAACTTCTCCCCCAGAAATATTCTATTGCAGAGGCTAGGATCAATGCACCCTTCTGTTCCAAATCAAGTAGTTTCTGCTTTTGAAGCACTTAGTTAAAATGAAGTCTTCCTCACAGATGAATACGACTGTAGTAGTACTGCTTGTTAGCATGCAGCCTCAGCAATTAGGAAAGGAAAACCTGATTTTTATGTAGGGCATTTTTCATCCCTGTTGTGCCTCTTTCTACTCTAGCTGCTAGGGGTTATCTGCATGATCAGCTTTTTGAGTTTGAAAGCAGTCTGCTGTGTAGGAGGAAGGGCAGACGAGGGAGACTTGTTCCTCCCACTACTCAGGAAGTGTGTGCATGGGTACTCAACTGGAGAAACAAAAGAGAAAAAACATTGTCCATTCTATTGCACCCATAATCTGTGTTAAATTAAATGGAGCACTTGCACTTGCCCCAAGTGAGCAAGTAAATATCTTTGCATCCTGCTTTAACACATGCTGAGTCTGAGTTTTTCTCATACTATTATGCGACTTCTCATCAGTGCTTTCCAGTTGCCAGTTGTTGCTGCTGTTCTTTTGACCAGGGACCTCTTGTCTTCCCAGCCTTAAAAAAAATGCTGCTCTCAGTGAGAGTGACCTAATTCTTCATTGATGGATGCTGTTCTAGAAGACTGTGTGGTTCAAGACTGTAAATAGAATTTTCAAAACTGGGAAGGGTACTGCCAGATGCTGCATATTTTGAGGACATCTTTTGTGTTAATTTGTGCTTTAAAAGAACATCCTCCTGTTCTCGAATAACTCCCTTGTAGCCCATCACTGGTGTCCCTTATTTTAGATTTCAATACATGTTCCCTAACCAACATCACAGGTCTGCAGTGACAGATAATTCTGAATTTTTGATGTCACAATCTAGGGAAAGAGAGAACAGGTGGAGGGAGAGGTTGTGCCTTTCATTCCACTTCACGTGTCACTTTGAGCTAATCAAATGGGAAGCTTCATAGTGATGTATCAGCGGTTCATTTCCACTTTGCCTGGAATGTATATGCTTCATTAAAAATGTTTAGTGTCCTGTCAATCAGGTCTGTTCACAGACCTTTCTAGAACTGCTACAGCACCTGTGTGGCATGGTGGTCAGAGTGTTGGACTAGAACCAGGAACACGGGTTCAAATCCTTACTCTGCAGGGAAGTTCACTGGCTGACCTTAGGGCAGACACTGTCCCTCAGCCTAAAATACATTAACGGGGTCTTTGATGGGATAATAATCTAATCAATAAAACAACAATGTTCCTATAAGGTCTGTATATTAAAACAGTACTAAGGTCTAGTTCTCACCTTGGTAGTAATCCTGTGTCTGAGCTGTACTGCTTCAGACTACAGGCTCATATGGCGTATCTTTTGTATGCAATTTAAAAGATGCTGGCCACCTCCAAATATGTGGTAAACTCAATCAGGAGCCTTGGCTATTTGTGTTTCCCCATTTTTTGAAATCACATTTTCAAACACTCAAAAATTCAGTGAATATTATAGAAAGGATGCAGTAATTCAACAGTGGAGTAATACAGTCCTAAGCAGAGTTACTTCCTTCCAAGCCCATTAAAGTCAGTGGGCTTAAAACACTGTAATTCTGTTTAGAATTGCACTGGCAATACATGAAGTGGCTGTCAGGAATATAGCCCTAGTCCTGATACATTCCTGCAAGGAAAACCACATTTTTGTAGCATAAAGCAGAAAAGCTCCTCCAAATATTCAGCTTCCCTTTCCTCCCATCCCTTAAAAAAAATTAATCCCTTTGCTCTTTGAGATACAAAGTATTTTTGCGCTAACCTATTGCATAGTAGGAAGTGAGTCTGCTTACACCTTCCAATGTTCTGGCCAATGATTGCTTGGGTTCCCAGGTCCCTATACCCTCCTGGTTGGAGGAGGGGGGAACCCGTACTTACTGGGAGTCTGCTCCGTGTGCACACTCCTGATGCCAACGTGATGACATTAGTTCTGGAAATGACATCATGCCGCCTGTGGGAATGCTCCCATGTTCAGCATGGGCTGATTATTAGATAATCGGCCTATTTTGGGCCAAAATCAGCCCACTGAGAAGCACGGGAGCACTCCCACGCCCAACCCAAGGACTTTATCATGTCCACCAGGAGTGCACATACCATACATGTTCCTGGGGTACCTGTTAGGGATCCTAGGGGCCCTGGGGGGACTGGGGATTCCCAGCTCCCACCCTCCACCCCTGCCACCACTAACCTGGCCAAAAAAAAGAGTGGAGAACCACACCTGGGGAATTATACAAGAAAGAAACTAATGCAACAATACTAATGTGAGGAGACTATACATAAATTTATGAATTACTAAAGTGCAAAGTGTTAAAGTGCTGTAAGTCAATAAATACATTAATAGATATCCATCATTCACAATAAATAAGCATTATACAAAGTTTCAGATATAAACGTTTCATATATAATAAGACAATGTCCAATCTATAAATAGTAATAAATACCAGAGTCCAAAGTCCACTAGCACCCAAATAAGCAACATAGCTATCAAATAAATAATAATCTTCTCCTCTCTTGTGGGTTCATGGGAGGAGGTGCTCCAGAGGATCCAAAAAGGATGAGTAGGTAGGTATAACACATTCAATGCTCATAAAAAATTCTTGTTCTGCTTATTCTTTGGGTGGACCCAAATCATATAGGAGAAAAATCCCTTCATGAACCTGACAAGGGGCCGGCTGATTTTAAACTTGTTTCTTAAAGTTTCATCAGGGGCCCTCCACAGTTCCACCAATCACAGTTTGAAGAATTTTTTATGAGCATTGAATGTGTTATACCTACCTGCTCGTCCTACCTGCTCAACCTACCGGATTTAGCCACTGAGCAGGCAGCAATGCCCACTCTGTCTTCACCCTGCCAGAGTCAGGAGCCAAGCATATAGCAATGCCTGCCCCCCCCTCAACCTGCTGGAATCAGGAGCAGAGCAGGTGGCAATGCCCACGCCCCCTTCACCCAGCTGGGAACAGGTAGTAAAGCCCGCCGCCCACCTTCACCTGTCAGGATCAGGTGCGGAGCAGGAGGTAATGCCTGTTCCTCCCTTTACCTAGTGGGGAGAAGGTGGCAATGCCCACCCCCCCTTCACCTGGCTAGGATCAGGCTCGGAGCAGGTGGCAATGCCTGCCCCCCTTCACCCAGCCATAGTCACAGAACAGGAGGCAATGCCCACCCTTTACCCTGCATGTATCAGGCATGGAGCAAGTAGCAGAGCCCACCACCCCTTCACATGGCTAAGATCAGGCAGATCAGGCATGAAGCAGATGACAATGCCCACCCCCCTCCTTCATCAGCTGGAATCGGTGACAGAGGAGGAGCAAATGCCTGCCAGCCCGCCCTCCCCTTTCTAGAGCCCATTGTATTCCGCCCCCCCACAACGGGCTTTGTTGCTAGTTACATATAAAATATAAAAATTAGAAGTATAATCCATTAAATCAGCACTGACCTACAGAAGACTCTAGTGACTGCACAGAATCCATAGTTCCAGGCTCAAGTACTGCTAGAAGAAGGAAGGTATAACATTCCTCTGATCTACCAGAGTTTGGGAGAGGGTAGGAGTGATAAATACATATCTGAGATTGTCAAAGAAGGGGCAATGCAGCAAAACATGCTTGACCATTTTAATTCCCTCACTTGCACAAGGGCATATCTGTTCTTGGTACAATATCTCCCTTCCAAAAGAGCAGAATTCTCAATAGTAAAAGAATGGCAACGTAATTTTTCCCCCCTCAGGAAACATCCTTTCTTAGATTAGTCAAGGCCATACAGAAGATAAAGGAGGCATGGTTGGAAGAGATCATATTGAAATGACTGCTCATCCCAGAAGACAGACCGAATAAATTTCTTGACACCGAAGAGTTCAAATTTGAAAACTGGTTGTGTTAGTATAATACTGTGGATTCTAGTGACTCTGCAGTACGTCATTCATTTGTGAATCATCCCAAAATTTTTCAGCCTTGAAAAAAGTAGGGTGGATTGGCTTAATTGCATCCAAACACCTATTGCCGGAATGTTGGATGCTTCAGAGTGGCAGCACTCTGACATCTCAAACAAGTCTTAGTTTAAGTGATATATTCCATACGCATATATGGAAGCTTGGTTCCCCTTTGTGCATTTTCCACCAGGGCTACCTCAGGATCCACTGTATGCTCTCCAGGGGAGCCCAAGTGTGAGGAAAATTTGGTTCCACTTATGTCCTTGCTATAGGAGAAAGCTTCTCTCAAGCCTCTCTTATAATCTTCCTGCTCACCCTCCCCTTCTGCAGCTGGCCATTTGTCTAGCAATTTGTTAAACATGGGGGTTTCTGGTACATTTTAAAGACTGCTAAGCCTGAAAGATGAGACATATGAGAAGATAGAGTTTGTTAATCATAATTTGAAGCATCAGGTTTGCATTCCTAACATAACTATATTATTTTTACAATATATATATTTTAAAGTATCTAATAGTAAACATTTGTGTCAAGCTTAGTAAATGTTCAGTTGTAATTTTCATCTTGACAAGTATTGATTCAGCCACATCCTGTGGAAAAATATCTGCTGTTTAACTTCACTTTATCTGCAAAGTTATGAGCTGGTCTCCCATTGGTTTCACTGACCTGTGTACTTTTACTCTGTCCAAGACTAGCAACTAAGGTAACAGAATAGCCCTGAGGTTGATAGAACTCCCAGCTAAAACATTTTAAAGGCCAAGCTACATGCAATGATGGAATTCTGTAATGGAATGTGTCTGCCCAGTATTTTCCCCCTGTAGACCTTTAAGCTGGAATTTCCAACTGGGGAAATGGTGTGAGGTGGGAGAACCTTCCTTTCTTAAGGTTGCTGGCTCCAGCCTGGAAATCCCTGGATATTTGGAGACATTGCCTGGGGAGAGAAGAATTTAGAGAGGAGAGGGAGTTCAGTGGGGATGCGATGCCATATAATCATCCCTCTGAAGCTACCATTTTCTTCAGAGGAACTGATCTCTGTAGTCTGGAGATCAGTTATAATTCCAGGAAAGCTCCAGGCCCCACCTTGAAGTTGACAACCCTGTACTTCAGGCAGGAGATGCTCCAAGGGAACCTCCTGCCTCTGTCTGAGATCTGGGTCAAATCACATGCTGAAGAGGAACTCTAGATGTCCTGAAACATGCTTTTGCAGCCATGACTGGTTGGTTGAGGCAGAGTCGGCTGAAACTGAACCCGACGAAGACGGAGGTCCTGTACTTGAGCCACAGGGGATTAGGTTTGGGACTCCGGCTCCTGGCCCTCGATGGGGCACCATTAGTGCCAGTTCCGAGGGTTAAGAGCCTGGGGGTGATCTTGGATGCCTCCCTGAAAATGGAGGCACAGGTCACAGTGGTTGTCAAGTCCTCTTTTTTCCATCTGCGGCAGATCAGGCAACTTGTCCCTTACCTGTCAACCCATGACTTAACTACAGTGATCCAAGCAATGGTCATCTCTAGGCTAGGCTGTAACTCGCTCTATGCAGGGTTGCCATTGAGCCTGACCTGGAGATTACAGCTGGTATAAATGTAGCAGCACATAACAGCATTCTTATGTGAGCTGCATTGGTTGCCAGTGGAGTACCGGATTAGATTCAAGGTTCTAGTATTGACCTATAAGGCCCTGTGCGGACTGGGACCAGTGTATCTACGGGACCGTCTCTCCCCATATATTCCCCGGAGGACACTTCGATCAGGGGACAAACAGCTGTTGGTGGTCCCTGGCCCCAAGGAGGTCCACCTAGCCTCGACTAGAGCCAGGGCCTTTTCGGTCCTGGCTCCCACCTGATAGAACGCTCTGCCTGCTGAAATCAGGGCCTGACAGGACTTACTATCCTTCCACCGGGCCTGCAAGACAGAGTTGTTCCACCAGGCATATGGCTGAGGCTGGGCCTCCGCCGGCCTGAAAAAAAAAGGGTGTATAAAATTTTAACCCTCCCTGTGAAGGCTATCCACCATCCTGTTTTAAATGTGTATGGATTTTTATTGTATTTTAATATGTTGTTTTTATTGTATTTTAATATGTTGTTATCCACCCTGAGCCCACTTGCAGGGAGGGCGGAATAGAAATTTTAAATAAATAAATAGCCACTGTAGGAAGGCACAGTATAGGTTGTGTCCAAGCAACTACTTCATTCTGTTTAAATACAAATTTTGTCCTGAGTAGACTAATCAACTGCAAATGATTAGGGATGCCAGCTCTAGGTTGGGAAATTCCTGGAGCCTTTGTGGGTGAAGCCTAGTGAGAGTGGGGTTTGGAGAGGGAAGAGCTTGTTAACAAGAGGGAGAAGGTTATAATGCCACTGAATCCACCCTCCACACCAACCATTTTCTCCAGGGGAACTGATCTCTATGGCCTTGAGATCAGTTGTAATTCTGGGAGATCTCCAGCTGCCACCACCTTGAGGTTGGCAACCCTCCAAAGGATCCAGGAATCCATTTCCATTAAAAATCCCCATACCAGTTCTGTCTTTTCATCAGGCAAGCAACAGTTTTGTCTGGATTCAATTTTAGTTTATTTAGTTTATTATCCAACTTATTACTGCTTTCATTCAGACTCTGTTCAGGGTATCTGCTGTCTCAACTGGATTTGCTGAAAAGAATTGGGGTGTCATCCCCATCCACATACATCACTCCAAATCTCCAGACAGTTTTTCTGTAGTTTCATTTGCCTGTTAAACAGTATGTTGCCTGTTAAAGGATGGAATCCTGTATCACATATACCATGTGGTAGTGTAATTGGCTACCAGCACCACCCTTTAGGTGCCATCAGTTTCTTCTTTGCTTTTTATATAGGGGCAGACATTATCTGAAAGGTATGGTTTTAAGCTTTTTAAAAATTATTTCATATATAAAATTAGTTCAGGATGTGAAAAACAAGTAAATCAAGATTCTAGAGAATCTAATGGCATTTTAACAGCTAAACAAAGAATGCAAGTGCTTTATTTGTTTGTTTACTGCTTTTCACTCTCAGGACTAGCCCCGGGTCAGCTCTATACATATCCAGCTCGCTGCTGGCGCAAAAAGAGACGTTTACATCCTCCTGAAGACTCCAGGTTGAAGCTGCTGGAGATTAAACCTGGTAGGTGCTCCTGCTTCTCACCCAACCTCACTTTCTTTCTCCTGTTTACTGAGTAAGCAGCTATCATGGTTCATAAGGGGAATGTGCGGATGAGCATGTCAGTGCCATGCACAGCCTCAAGGATTTTGGCATTGCTATTTTATCTCTGCTAATCCCTTTCTAAACCTGAACATTTGTTAGAATCCATTGTGTCATGTTGTTTTGTGCTGAAAACATAATACAATAAAAACCACTTCCGTTTTCAATTCAGGGACAGGTATAATTGGTACTGAAGGATAGTTACGTCAGGACCTGGTTTTCTTCGTCTGTTTTAAAAGCAAGAAGTTTGAGAGGGTGACATGTATCTCTCCTGAGTGTTAAAGTAGATTTCAGTATGGTATACCCCAATTAATCTCTGTTAAGGCTGGATCCATCTGTCACAATAGTAGCACAGTTTTCTGCTTGAAAACAGGAACACTACTTCATGTGGGAAACTGTTTATGTGAGTAGATTTCCCATGTAGTTTAGCCCATCTCTAGCATTCTGCTGCAATATCCCTCAAAGGGCGGCATTTGTTGTATTGTTGGGTCAGAAGTTGTTTGAGTGAGGGCAACTATAAACAGGCTAAACTGTCACAATGTTTTACAATAAATTCTGGAAATTGTAGTTTTCATAGAACCAAAATATGTCAGGAGAGAAATGCCATGAAAGTTAAATCAGCTTTGATCTCTACTATAGGCATGTACCTTCTGGAGATCTATTACAGAGAACAGGGAAGTTTCTTTCTGTTATCGCTTTTGCTGTTTTCTGTACTGATGGTACAGACTTATAAAGTACGAAATTGAGACAAGAGTTAGCAGTGTGCGGTTAGCAGTTAAGGCACACTCTCTGGTGCTGTATTTTTATCAGAAAAAGATGGCAGGCACACACACTGCCTGTTGTGCATGAATTCTGAGCTGAGGAGACAGCCCAGGTTCTTCATGGTTTCTCTACCTGTAGTATATTTTTAAGACACATTCAGCTTCTTATAAGAAATAAAACACCATCATGTTGAAATCCATTTTCCAAACTGGGTTTTGTTCTTTTGTCTTCAGGTGCTCTAATTAGTTGAGATTTAGAGAATCAGCTTCATTCATTAGGGAGATAAGGGCCTGTCATAAAGATTAGATTTTATCTGTTTGAACTGTTGCAAAATTGAAAATATTTGAATCTGGGAATTTTATTTGGTTTAGTCATAGAATGTGGCCAGATGGCTAATAATTTAAGTCAAGCTATTGTCTATCTCGCAGGATAGTAACTGAGGTACATACTACATTTAACAATAATATAAACCACAGTAAAAACATTTAATACATACTTTTTACTCCATGGCACTTCTGTGCAGAAGTCAAACATTATTAGATCATACCTCAGCTTCATACAAATAACAAAGAGTTTAACTGAAACGATTAAACATATACAAAAGTTGTTTTCACGTCCCCATGTTTTCATTTAGCCTCTTTCCCAGTCCTATGTTAATATGGCAAAATTCTTTGTAACGGAATGTGTAAGAGGATTTTATTTGAAGTACTCTGCGTTTTATTCATATTCCCCTTACAGCTAATGACTTTAGACAAATCAAGACACCAAAGGCAGGGTAAGAGGGCAGCTTCAATAAGAGCTCGTATAGGTAAAAGGTCAGAAAAATCCCTTTACAGAACGTCATTATCACTGCCAGCACTGCACCATTTAACTTGTGTGCCTGTCTGTGTAGTTTTATGTGGGTAGCCATCTTGATCTGCAGTAGAACAGCAGGATTTGAGTCCTGTAGCCCCTAAGAGACCAACAAGATTTTCAGGGTATAAGCTTTTGAGAGTCAGATCTCCCTTCTCCTGTCTGATGCAGTCTGGGCATTAGTCCAACAGACCATGCAAACTACAACCAGACCCACTGTTGGACCCTCGTGTTCATTGATTGGGTGTTCAGATTGCTGAAGTTGTGCTTCCATTGCTTGAGTTTGGTGCCATGACCTGTCAAAGCCAGAGACAGAGTGCTGTTTTGAGTTGCTACTCCTTGGATGAAACGGCTAGGACTTATGCGCACAAAATAAATAACTTCGGGAGTTTTTCCCAGAAAAACACCTGGCTTTTCTACCCTAGGTATGTGTAATAAATACAACACTTCAAAATTTATTGGCACCGGTGATCTTTAAAGGAAGCAACAACACTTTTTGTGCCTAGGAATTGGATTTGGTCACTTACTACATTTAAGACTTGAATAAGAAATGATTATTGAAGAAAAAATTGTATCTGTTTAAGAGTCATTTGGAATTACTTATTCTCTGAGATTTTGAGACTAATGACAAGCAACTAAACTGTTGAAAGGGGGAAACTATTGTTTCCCAGTCTCAACTTGGCATTTGTCTAGAGCGCTTCTGAATTGAAATGCACCAACTGTTTTATTTTTTCAAAATGAAAAGTTAATGCTGGAGCAACTACGTCGTCCTGTAGGGGTGTGCAGTTCCAGGGTGATTCGGTTTTCCTGATTAGATTTACCTGAATCGGGGGGAAAGATTCCGAATCAAACAGTTTCCGAAGTCGAAAGCCAGAAATTGCAATTTGGGTCGCTTCAGGTATGCTTAGGAAAGATTTGGCCATAATTTTTAATGGGGAACATGTTCCTGGGCTTTCCAGGAGCTGGAGGGGGGCATTTTCTTTCCTAAGCATACCAAACTTGGTGGGGACCTTCTAACTCTCCTCTAACGACTCCCCCAAGTTTCAGAAAGATTGGACTCTGGGGAGGTCATGTTATGGCCCTCCCAAAGAAGGTACTCCTATGCTCCTCTGCTCTCCATTAATTCCTATGGGGAAAAACAGGGGTGCTTTCTAGGTGGCTTGGGGTGGCATTTTGCAAGCAAAATGCATCCAATGTTCAGGGGATCCACTTGTACCTCTCTTCCCAAGTCCTCCCAAGTTTCAGGGAGATTGCACTTTGGGGGGCCATTTTATGGCCTCCCAAAGGTGGTTTCCACCCACACCATATTTCTACTGTGGGGGAAACTCCCACACAGCAGAAACACATGGATTGTGGCTGCCAATGGCCACAGCCACAGTCCCACTCACAATCCACCCCCCCCAACAATCCAACAGAAGCAAAGACACACACCTCAGAGAACTTTTTTGACTTTGCTCCCAGGGGCACTTATGCACAGGGTGGGTGCCACACAGCACAGGCATGCACCCCTGATGCAAGCTCATCCCTGGGAAAGCAAGGCAGAAGCTAAAACAGCCCCTCCCCCAAATCCTCCATCACCCCCAGAGCTGGCTGGCCTGCCACTCTCCATTATTCCCCATCTTTGCCCCAGAGAATCACACACACACACACAAATTAATTTTCAAAAATTTCATTTCTTAAAAACAGCATTGAACATCACAATGCACATCATCACTATTAAATCTCAATTTAGAGTCCTAGATTAAAACAACCCACACCATCACACCAAAGAATCTCACAAACACCAAAAATAATTTTTAAAAAAATTATTTCTTGGCTTTCTTTCTTGCCCTGTCGACAAGCGGGCTGAGGGGGGTTACAGCATTAATGGCACAATCAAATCACAATGTACAGTCCCACTTAGAAACAAAACCTAACATCACACACAAAAAATAATTCTTGAAAATTTTATTTCTTGGATTTCTTGCCCACCCTGCCCGCAAGCAGGCTTGGGGGAGGGTTATAGCATACAACAGCATTAGTACCCAAATTGCACAGCCCTATTGTCCTGCTTCGCTTCTTGAGACGTTCCTCTTGGAATACACAATTTTAGGGAGGACGTGAAAGGAAATAATTTCTGTCCCCTGGTAGGTACAGGGTGTGGCCAGCCCGGGGGGGCATTTGGTAGCATGGGTGTGGGGTGGTTGCCCAGAGTGGGGAGGTCCATTACATATTCCTTGCTTCTGTGATGAAGGATCCCAAGTTATTGCTATTGGGTGGTGGGTCATTTCCTTGGCTGGTCCTGGTCAGTGTGCTTGTGGGAAAGTCCAAGATGCTCCTTGCGGTGGCATAGGGTATCCTCCATGAGGAGACTCAGTTCCACAGGGGTTTGTTGGCCTCTGTGGCCATTCCATCTCCCCCCCGCATCCTGTCAGTGCGATGTGCTCCTGTATGGTGCATCTATTCCCCATGTGTGTGCTTGAGCCAGCACTGTGGTATAAGATGCTACATCCTGTGGTCATGGAGCTGGCCAACATAGCTCTGTGCTGCACAACTTAGCATCTTAGTTGTATGTATAAGAGCCAGTAGCATGAGGGGCAGGGGATCAGGTGAGAGCCAGCGGCATGCCCCCTCTTGTACTTGCAGGCCTGCAGGGGCTGGTGTCCCCAAGATCTCCTGGCATAGCACTGGTCAACTCCCTGTGCACTGTTGCCCCTCCTCAGGATTGCACTGCCATTGGAATAATTTAGTTATGTCAGTCATATTTTGCTATTGTGAGGTAATTGAGGAAATTTTGTGAAAAATCAGTCCTGTGTGTGTTTTGTGGGGGTAGGGGGGAGATTGAGGTTTGGAAGAAGGTAGCATGTGCCACAACGTGTTTCATTTTCTGAACCTGGCCTAGTTTCTTCTGATAACTATGATGGAGGAATGCATAAATTCATTCGGCAGATTCTGAAGAGGCTCCCTGTTACATGTTTGAATTTGCAGGGACTGCATGCTTTTGGTAGTTTAAAGGGATAAACAGTGTCAAATTATCAGCAACTCCTTTTTAAGCTTTCAGAAGCTTCCTCAACCAGGCTCCTATAAAGATTGCATAGAAATATTCTAAATAAAATAAACAAAAATAAGTGTTGTTCACAAATTCTGATAACTGAAGTTCACTTATTTGTGAATGTAGATCAGAGGCACCCTTTGCTCTTGCAATACCCTTCTAGAGTGTGGAAAAAGTAAGACCTGCTTTCTATATCACATGTTACTGCATGAGTTACTGATCTGGGCATGTCTTCTAATTAGACATGGGCATGAATCAAAATACGAATAAAATTTCGTGATATATTGGCCTGATTCATGTTTCGAGAAATGCGTTTCGTGGGGCTGCAGTTTTCACAAAATTCATGACTTTTTGAGCCGATTCATTCTATTCGTGAATGATTCATGATGCCAGACAGGCTGGTGCCGATCCATTGATTCCCTAGGCAACATAGGCCCAGAATGTCTGCAAACCTTTCGTTGCCATTGGAAACCCCAGTCTTAGCCGACATAACCTTGATAGGCAACTCTCGCTGCCAACTGGAGAGCTTCCATTCTGCCCTATACAGCAAGGAGCAGGGGGATTAATCCCCCAGGCAACTGAGGAGATGGGCCTTCTGTAGCCATGGGAACACCAAACCATGTTAGGCAGGTCTGTCTGCCAGCCAGAGACCTCCTGTTCTGCTCTATGTGAGCATTTCTTATATAAGGCACAGCTCTCTGCCTCGTGCTTTTCAGTTCCAGTAGACAGAGGGAGAGGGAGGACCTGTTGCTGGGATTTCGAGTGAGAGAGTGGAATTGGGAGCTTTTTGCTGGATTTGCTGCTGCTTTAAAAGAGACTGAAAAGCCTCTTCCTTATTTTCAGCTCTTGGCCTTGCTGTGAAGGTCGTTGGGTGAGGGTGCCTTCTTTCCTCCATCCCACCCAACCCCAGTCTCAGGGCATTGCCTATCTCTTGGGCCTAGCTTTACTGAGGCCTACCTCTTTTTCTTTTTCTTCTTATTTAGAGCATTTGTTCTTGCTGGTTTGTTGGGTGAGGGTGGGCGGAGGAGAGCCTGCTGAAGTCTCCCTGTGAGTTTGGCATCTCTGGGTATGAAGGGGGCCATTGAAGTGCCCTGGGTTCTGACAAATCACGAAACTAACGAATCGTTTCATGAAACAGGACAATTTTGTGAAAGTTCGTGATTCGTGGAATGCAACGAAACACAAAATGCTCGTTTCATTTTTTCCCATTTCGTGCCCATCTCTACTTCTAACTGAAAGAAGACTAACCCAGAATAATTATTCTTACAGAGATTTAGCATGCATCCTCTTCTGGAAGGCCATCAATGAGTGCCAGGCAGAAGTAGGGTCTTAGTCTGAAACACCGAACTCAGTGACCACTTCCTTAATCCAACAATTCATTTCAATTCCATATTATGCAATGTACTGAACTGTTCCTCTCTCTACCTTGAAGGAAAAAAATAGAAAAGCAATTTCAGGCAGCCTCCCAAAGCAATACTGCGCACGTTTCTTCTTCATACAAAACATGATTAATATTAACACTTCTTGCTGCAAGGTGTAGTGATGGCCACTAGCTTGGATGGCTTTTTAAAGGATTATAAAAATTAAAAGGATTTAAAGGATTATAAAAATTACTGAAAGACAAACCTAAACAGCTATTAGCTAGGATCACTTAATGGAGCCTCCATGTTAAAAGGCATTCTACTTCTGAATAGCAGATGCTTGGAACAAATGGGAGCTTCCAGAGGAATTTGACTGGCTACTGTTGAAAACAGAATGCTGGACCATTGACCGTGGTATGCCTGTACCAGGCCTTATGTTCATTAGGAGACCCTCTTCTTTCTCATGGAACCCTGTGTCAATGCCATTTTTTCTCAGTTGGGAAGATAGATATAAACACTTTATAGTTTCAGGTGGATAGCTGTGTTGATCTGCAATAGAAGAGTAAAGATAAACTAGATTTCCAGAGTATAAGCTTCCCTTCTTCAGATACGTTCAGAAGTGGAAGTATGAAGTGGAATTATGTAGGGTTTTATCCAGTTAGAAGGTGGGAGGGATATTTAAAATAAGGATATAATATATAATAATGTAATCAGCTTGATAGAGTTGGGATGTGAAAAGCAGAAAATCAACATCTGTAGTGCAAGAGAACTGCTACTCTTAAGTAAGTGATGGAATGTCTTGGAAGGTTAAAATGCTCTCCCACAGGTTTTTGAATGCTGTAATCAGATTTATGTCCATTTATTCTTTTGTGAAGGAACTGATCTGTGTGTCCAACATAGAGGGTTGAAGGGCTTTGCTGACACTTGATGGCATATATAATGTTCAAAGAAGTGAATGAGACTGAGATGGTATAATAAATGTAGTGATTATGTAGTTCGAGCAAATATAAGGACAGAGCTGGCATATTAGTTTATTGCAGACTCTGGTCCCAGATTTCATGTCCATGTTGGGAAGTGCTTTGTCGTGAGTAAGAAGTTGTTTAAAGCTGAGGGGCTCTCTGTGGGCAAGAAACGGTTTGCCTCCTAATGCCTGTGAGAGAGCAGTATCATTGTCCATACTTCCACATCTGAATGTATCTGAAGAAGGGAGTTTTGACTCTCTAAAGCTCATAATCTGTAAATCTTCTTAGTCTTTAAGGTGCTACTGGACCTGAATCTTACTCTTCAACATTTTGTGTGTCAAAACTGAACGAAGAAAAATCCTGTTGGATTCCCTTGCAAAATGCAGCATTTGTTAGCAAACAGGACCACCCTGTTTTTAATGGTTTTGCCCCTCACATTAGTGGAAGTCTGGGGGGAAAGTTGGCAATGTTGCCCACGGGGAACTAGAAGAAAGAAGAAGAGTTGATTTTATATCCTGCCCTTCACTATACCTGAAGGAGTCTCAGAGCAGCTTACAACCACCTTCCTTTCCTCTCCCGCCCAACCAACACCCTTTGAGGTAGGTGGGGCTGAGAGAGCTCTGAGAGAGTTGTGGCTGACCAAAAGTCACCCAGCTGGCTTCCTGTGGAGGAGTGGGGAATCAAACCTGGTCCTCCAGATTAGAGTCCTGCTGCTTTTAATCACTACACCGAACTGACTCTCCAAACTTGAGCCAGAAAGGCATTCCTTTGTACAGTTGGGTGGATGATAGCTTAATTGCACTGGGGTTATGTTTTTACTGATCAGTATTACTGCCACAGAAGGGTTCTTCTGATCATTTTAAATACTGCAACTTATTATAGCTTGTAGGTGTTGATATGGTCCCTTCTATATGTGGGTTCTGGAGTAGTTGCCCTGCCCCTTTAAAAAGACCCAAGGCCCAGCAGGTTGTTTTTATGTAACAGCTAACCCCTTACAACTCCACTTTCCTACTCCTACCAGAAATATTTTTCCCCTACAGATTTGTTTCTTTTTCTGTATGTATTGCTCCACAGCTACAGGAGTATGATTTGCAAGGTGTGGAGAGGGGCTTAACATCTTTCCGGCCTGTGCTGTCACCCTGATGTGGAATTCCCCCACACACACCTTATGCATTTGTCTTTAAAAAGAACCACAGGAAATCCTGATTGCAGATCTGCATCATGTGTGGTTCTGCATCATGTGTGGTTCTCCCCTTGAAATGTAATGATAAATGGATGTAAATCATGGAAGATTTGAACTTCTTTTTCTTTACTATCTTGTTTACCACCACCACTCCTCTTTTGACTTTGCTCCACATTATCAAACGTACTTCTGCAACCATAAAGAGTAAGATTTGTTTTTCCCCTCAGAAATTGAAAACTAAGATTCTCAGGATTCTTGCAGAAGCCATGAAAACATGTCACAGATCAGCACTGCTGCCTATGGGCCATATGTCGCCTTTCACTGGGTCAACTTTATAATGATAATCGGAGCTGATTATATCAAAAATTTGACCACAAATGTACAATGGCATATAGTGTAAATTCATCACTTCAGTGGTTTTTCGACAGCATAACTGTAAGAGCCACTAGCTATCGTTATTATCACTATTACCATTATTAATTATTATTCATTAAGAAGTATTACACTATGTAGATGGAGGGAAAGCCAAAGCTGATGCAGCCTCTTGAGAATCTCTCAACTGTCTGTTTCTTACCCCCATTTAGAGTCCTTCATGCCTTGTTGAACTGCTCATGACTTGTTTCAGTTTTAGCAGGTGACCTTCAGTACAGAGGCATTCTAATGTGAGGACCCAGAATATTTTTGTGTGGCCTCAAACTGAAACAGTTATGTAATGTTATTATGTTCCCTTGATTCTAAAACAAGATCTAGCCAGCTTTAGAATTTGCAGCCGCAAGATGGACGGTGACATTCTATTATTTCAGACAGTTTAGGTAGAGTATGTCTCTCTCTCTCTCTGTAGGTGTGTTAATATGTAAAGTTATCCTCTGCCTACAAAGAGATCTCTGTTTGCACTCTAGTGTTCAGTTCAGCTTCTGTAATCACTTCTCTTTTACTGGGCAAAAGGTCTTTGCAATGACTTGTTGACTTAGGAGGAGTCTTGGGAAGCAGAAAGTTTCATTTTCACTGAGATAGCTATTTTTAAAAAACCCTACACACTCTTCCAAAATAATACTCTCACCTATTTTATTCAGTTTTGAAGTCAGGTTCTTTTATATGCACATTAGTGCATGAATATATGTCTGCCGCTCTCAACACCTTTAAATAAAAGCATCTACAGAATGAAATCTGAAATTGTATGGCTCATCCACCAAAACTAAGCCATATACATACCTATTAGGATGCAACCTTCTTTCATATTCAGAGCAGGAGGCTTTCTGGGCTTTTGGCCACTCATCTGGCATTTTAGTTCTAATCAAAAAGAGAAACCTGCTGATTTGAAATTTCCATGCAGGAAGAAGGGAGGGGGCTTCAGCATCCAGTTTCCACCTATGTTTGTGGCCAAAAAAGCAATGATCCTAGTTCAGCACGTGTGGTGATATAGCTGGTCCAGCCCCACGTAAGGGATATGGAGAAAAAAATAAACTGAGTAGCAGAAGGAAGCAAAATAGTGGAGGAGGATTGTGGAGAAGAGGAAATATGAAGAGGAACAGTTTTCTAGAAATTGTGTAGAAAAAGAAGGGGCTGAAAGCTGAATGGAAAGAAATGGAGAAAGGGAGATACGGAGCCAGGAACGTTTGGCGAGCAGGGTATCACTTTTTGAATGGCTAAGGGAAGATGCCCTGAGTTGTTGATTGATTTATGATAAGACACCAATGGCTCAGTGTTGTGGTCTTTACATGATTTTAGCAGACAGGATGGGAAAGGATCCAGGGCACACAAGCAGTGACCTTCACAGGTCTCAGGAATATGTCAACATCCATAACGTTAACTGGGTCAAAATGGTCTGTAAACAAACCAGATGATGTATTAGACATTTCTTCTGACTGATTTATGTTGCAACTGGCATCCAGATCAGAGTGTATTCACAATGTTTTATCAGCAAAAAAAACTTTGCAAAAGTATCACAGCTAATTATCTGTTCCTGGTACAATAAAGGCTCAGGTTTAGGAGCCAGTTGATGCTAAGATACCTTAAACAATTGGGATGGTCATGAACTTGCTGATAAAATGGTAGCAGAGGTAACATTGCTTTGCTCCTGTCACCACCTCTTCATAGACCTTCCACTGGACTCTATAGCAATTTCAGTCATATTCAGTTTTCTACCAGCATCACTCTAAATGTCTCCTGGCTCTCTACGGGTCACTCAACTCCATAGTAAACCACGGATAACCAACTTGTCTGAAACAGCTTCTGTGACCTTTATGTTTGTGGCCTATGACCAGGGACTCCTACCAGTGAAATAAAAACAAATGCTAACTGGATTTGACCAGGAAATAGAGAAATTTCGTTTTAAACACTGAATTATCCAAAATCTCTCATAGCTACTAGCTACAACATATATAAAACAATTTTCTTTTCACATACAGGGATGTTTTAGTGTTCTTTTAAAGGCACATGTATTTTAAATGTTTTCTTTAGTAAATGACAAAACACTCCAAATCTACATTTCTAACATTCCTTTCTTTATGCATCAGTATAGAAAACTACTTTTTTAGAACCAGCAGAGGGAGTAATATTACAGTATTTTTTAGTGTGTGGGGTTTGATTCTGGTTTCATTTAAACTGATATATGTGAGAAATGAACTTATCTATGAGATACACTATGGACAAAATTTTCCATGTTGTGCCAAAGAAAACAGATCAGCTAAAATAACATTTTTCAGTAAGCTAAAATCAACACAAATTTGTGTAAGGTGCAATTGATAGTTTAGTCTGTAGTTCCATATTTGTTTTGAAAGTTTTTGTCTGATGCTGATCAACTAGCTGAACAAGCAAGCCCATTTTAAATGGAAAAGTGGCTTGCTTGTTCTGCCATCTGATCAGCCAACAGTAAAATGGAGGGAGGTATGGCAGTGGGGCTAGGTATTATAAGGGAAGGAGCCAGAGATATGGTTATGCTCGGGTTCCTTCCAACCTTTGCCCCATCCCAAGGGATGCTGGTAGTGGGGCTAGGACTCAAGGCCCTCTCCTGTCACTGCTGCTGTGCAACGCCAGGTCCATTAATAACAAGACCGCAACCCTTCAGCAATATTTTGTGATGGAAGAGGTGGACCTGGTGTGCGTGACCGAGACCTGGGTACGGGAAGGTGAAACTGTCAGCCTGAAAGAGCTGCCCCCCCCCCCAGGTTTCTCGGTCCTTCATCAGTCACGGGACAGTGGCCTGGGGGGTGGTTGGGGTGGCGGTGCTCATTCGAGAGTCTTTCTCCATCAGGCTGCTCCCCATGCCAAAGATTGCCGACATTGATTGTGTGGGCCTGGTGTGGGATGCCGAGGAGAGTATAGCCATTTGTCTGGTGTACCGATCCCCCAGTGCACCAGCAGATGCTGTGCATGGCCTGTTGGAGGCGGTGGCTGGCTGGGCCTTGGAGTACCCCAGGCTTCTGGTCTTGGGGGACTTTAGCGTCCATGCCGATGATGCTACCTCCTCACGGGCCATGGACCTGATAGCCTCCATGGTGGCATTAGGACTCTTCCAGTTTGTATCAATGCCCACACATCAAGCAGGACATACGCTGGATTTGATCTGTGGGGTGGGGATACAGGTGGATCTGGATGAACCTATAGCAGTGCCATGGTCAGACCACCTTGTCCTGAGGACTTGTCTGGGCACCATGACACCACCCCCCGCTTGAGTGACAAGCTAATTTATGCTCGTCTGCAGAGTCAAATGGATCCAATTGAATTCCAGAATGCTCTGCGGGATCCGATGCCCCCTGGTGGCTCATTGGATGAGCTAATAGAGGACTGGAATGCCCATCTCTCTGAAGCTATTGACGAGATTGCTCCCTGTCACCCTCTCCGCCTCTGAACTAGAGTAGCTCCTTGGTATACTGATGAGCTACGACAAATGAAACGGGAGCTGAGAAAGCTAGAGCGAGTGTGGCGGTGACTCCATGACAAAGTGACAAGAACATCTTATAGGATGTTTATGAAGGCCTATGGGATGGCAGTGAAGCAGCTTCAAGGAGAGACTACTATGCAGCTTCTATTATATCCGCTAGTTCTCACCCAGCACAACTTTCCAGAGTGATTCGGTCTTTAACGTCCCTCACACATGGGACAAATAAAAATGTAAATTCAGTAATAAGCTGTGAGGATTTTGGAGACTATTTTGCGGATAAGATCTTGTCACTCCTCTGGGATCTGTCCACCACAGTTGATGCAGTACGTGTACTGGAGGCCCCTTGGTCGTCCTCAGGGCTGATATTAGATCAGTTCAGGCCACTTTCCCAGGAGGAGGTAGGCAGGGTCCTGCATGCTGTGAAACCTACCACATGCCCAGTGGACCCATGCCCATCATGGCTGGTGAAAACTGGCGGTGATGGGATTCGGGCACCATTAGCTGACATCATTAATCTTTCTCTGATTTCTGGGTTTTTTCCAGACTCACTGAAGGAGGCAGTGGTGCGGCCCTTATTAAAGAAACCATCACTGGATCCTGTTGATCCAGCCAATTACCGCCCAGTTTCGAATCTTCTGTTCCTGGGTAAGGTAATTGAGAGGACAGTAGTGGAACAGCTGCAGGTAAACCTGGATGATGCCTCTATTTTGGATCCATTCCAATCCAGCTTCAGGCCTGGTCATGGTACAGAGACGGCTCTGGTCGCCCTCACAGATGATCTGCGACAACACCTGGACCGGGTCAGGTCGGCACTGCTGATACTTTTAGATCTTACAGCAGCGTTCGACACGGTCGATTATAATCTTCTGACCCACTGTCTTGCCGATGTGGGGAATTCGTGGAACAGCCCTGCAATGGCTGACCTTCCTTCGCAATCGGGGACAGAGGGTGGCACTTGGGGAACAGATGTCCGCTCGCCATTCTTTGGTATGCGGCGTCCCTCGGGGCGATTCTTTCCCCGATGCTATTTAACATCTATATGTGCCCCCTCACCCAGTTAGCCCGCAGCTTGAGGCTGGGTTGTCACCAGTATGCAGATGACACTCAGCTCTATCTGCTGATGGTCGGACAGTCTGATCTAGCTCTGGATTCCTTGGCCATGGGTCTTGAGGCTGTGACAGTATGGTTACATCAGAGTTGCCTGAAATTGAATCCCTTGAAGATGGAGGTTCTGTGTCTGGGTCGTGGGCCAATCGAGCTGGGGACCCGGCTCCCAGCCCTCGACGGAGTATAATTGAAACTTTTGCCGATGATGAGGAGCCTGAGTGTGACCTTGGATGCCACACTTTCAATGGAGGCCCAGGTCACGACTGTTGCCAGGTCTGCCTTTTTCATCTTCGACAGACCAGGCAACTGGTGCCCTATCTTTCTCCCCGGGACCTGGCCACAGTAATCCACGGAATGGTCACCTCCAGGCTAGACTACTGCAACTCACTCTACGCTGGGCTGCCCTTGGACCTGACCTGGAAGTTACAGCTGGTCCAGAATGTCCTTACCGGAACGCCAATCTGAGCGCACATTCATCCTGTGCTGTGCCAGCTCCACTGGCTCCCAGTGGAGTTCCGGATCCAGTTCAAAGTGTTAACCTTGGTGTTTAAAGCCCTTCATAGACTGGGACCTGCATACCTGCGGGACCGCCTCTTCCATTACGTCCCCTGCAGGGTGTTGTGCTCTGCAGACAAGCAACTCCTGGTGGTCCCTGGCCCGAAGGACATCTGTATGGCCTCAACCAGGGCCAGGGCTTTTTCTGCCCTGGCCCCGGCCTGGTGGAATGCTCTCCTGCTGGAGATTCGGGCCCTGCGGTACCTGTTACAGTTCCGCAGGGCCTGTAAAACAGAGGTGTTCCACTGGGCCTTTGGCTGACTGCCAGCGGGTGTCCTCCTTCTTCCATCTAAGACCACCACTTTTTCTGGTGCCGCCCTCGGCCATCTGCTATGCCCATATATGGACTCCCAATATTTGTTTAAATAGCCTGCTCCTGGACTATTTTAATGACTTTTAAAAAATTATTGTTAATTTTATGGTTTTGTGACTTTTAATGCATTTTTTAAATGTTGTTAGCTGCCCTGAGCCCATCTGTGGGGAGGGCGGGGTATAAATCAAATCAAATCAATAATAAATACAAATAATAAAAGTCTCCAAAACACTTCTGGCTATGTGCCTCAATCTTCTACGTTTGTGCATTTACCTGTCTAGGAATATGGCCTTGGGTTTTTCATGTGCTACTATGTTCACATGGATTCTTCGCAGGAAAAAAAATGCATCTTTTCTAAAATCATCTTTAGAAAGAAGATGATACACATTTCCAGTACTAGGTGGTGTAGAGTATGGTTGGATAGACTATTCTGCCACATCCTCAGGAAATCTGCTACCTAATCCATCCCTCCATTTTTCTACAGCTTGAATTATTCTTGACATAGAGCGCTTACTAAAGGATAGCTAAAGGATTAAAATTTTGGGAATCCCAGGTTCAGCTAGTTGGATTTCCTATGCACAGAACATCCCTTCTTGCATGATACCATTTCATCTTTGCCTGTGACTCTGTATTGAACATATTGATAAACTCTTCTATTCCTGTACTGGAAATTGCTGAGGTTACATATGAAAAGCATCATATAACATGAAAAGTATTTATATTGTTGTGATCCGTGCCATTGTGTTATACAAAGTGCAGAAATGGTTCTCATATCAAGCTTGGTTATTGGAGGGGAGGCTGTGCATACTAATGGGCACAACTACTTGGTGTTCTGCTGGATCAGACATGGGGGCCCAGTGCAGCACAGTCTTTTTAGTTTGTAACTTTCTAGGTATATACAATACAGATGCATTACACGACTGCTCTTAGCCTTACTCTCTAAAACACATCTTCCAAGTAACATCAAGTAAAAAAAAATAACATCACAGAACATGATGCCCGAATGTTCATCATTTCCCCATGCTGTGCATGGGTGGCAGCCTATGGATTGAAATGGTGGGTGCAATATCTTGTCACATATTTCTTTTACAAGACATTACTGGGAAGATGTAGGAGAGTGGCAGACATATGTCCCCTCTAGTATCTATTGAAATACTTGATCTGTAAAGTCAAAGCAGTGTAAAGTTCCGTATATACTACAAATTAGAATAATATGGAACTATATTTCATTAAAAGCATGATCTTTTAATTTTATTCAGTTTTATTGGTCTCTTTAGCAGATGAAACTGTTTAGAAGGTTGAAATATGATAATATTTAAACAGTGATCCCCCCACCCAACATACTTTAAAGGAATGAGCAATAAATAATATTAAACTCCAGTCTGAAACAAGCCAAGTGTTATGGATACATTGAGAGCAGAGAGAGCTCTAACATGATTTTCCTTTGTCCCCATCTATTATTTTCCCCTTTTCTGCAGTGAATGTTTTCAATCTGTCATCTTTATTCTTCTCCCGGGTAAACATTTTACCGCCTCATAATCATCTTATACTTGACAGATATTAAATATGTTTTTACTGGTTTACAATTTATTTCAATATTTCCCTGCATTTTGCACTTGATGTCTTAATAAAATACAGGTCTTTTATGCTAAAACATTCAGGCATGACAACCATCTGCTTATTCCAAGCAATAGATTACTGTTGTGTGGGTATCTGGGAGCAGGTATGAGAAGGAGAGCAGATGTAATACACAAGTGAGAGGTGAAATATATGTGAGTATATGGTGTTGTCTCTTAAATGCCTAATCACAGGCACAGCCCAGATCTCACACACCAAATGCATTGTTTTTGAATTAATAAGATGATCTGCTATAACATCAGTATCTGATTTGAATGAACACAATCCTACTGAAGTCATACTTGTTTATATTAGCAAGGGATCTTTTTCCTAGTCTGTATACACAATAAGAAAAGAAAAAAACCTTGTTTCAAACCCTTCACCAAAGTAATAATTTCTTTAGCTTATGTAATGGATCTTCTATACTTCAGGCCTCTAGGAAATATCTTTTTTTTTAAATGTATACCATGCTTTTCTGCCCAATGGGGACTCAATGTGGCTTATCACAATTCTCCCCTCCTCCACTTTATTCTCTCAACAACCCTGTCAAGTAGATTAGGCTGAAAGAGTAGGATGGGTCCAAGGTCACTGGGCAACCTGCTACCATGCCGTTTGCACAGTTCACCCAGGTGCAGCAGTGGCTACTGGATTACTTGTTGCCACACAATCTACCAGGCCCCAGTGACAGACTTTACACAACCTCCAAGACATGGCTGCGTCCAGCAGTGGTTACCACACAACTCACCTGAGTGATTTACTACCATATGACTTTTACAACCAGGTCAGACTTTTCTGAGGGAGAAGCTGCCAGGGAGAGGGAAGGAAGAAAGCTGAGAGCCAGGTTAAAGTTTCAGACTAGTTCCTTGGAGAACTAGGTTCGAATCCCCACTCTGCCACGGAAGCTCTCTGGGTAATTTTGGGCCAATCACTCTCTCTCTCAGCCAAATCTACCTCACAAGTTTGTTGTGAGGATAAAATGAAGGAGAGGAGATTGATGTCAGTTGCTTTTAGTCCACATTGGGGAGAAAGGTGGGGTATGAATAATAAAGCTGAAAAGTGGGAGACAGATAAAAGAAAGGTTGATGGGTGAATAGGAAGGAAAGAAGAAACCAGGGCAAGAGAAGGGGATGTGGGGGCTGCCAGGAGAAGGGAAATAGTGTGGGGGATGCAGGAGAAAATGAAGTGACCCCCACATGTCCTTGCCGGTTGCCTGCTTTTATCTCTGATTTATATGTTCTTGTGGGTCTTGCTTTTCATTTCTGAATGGACAAAATCAATTACCACCCTCTTAGAAAGAACACCGAAAAGGAATCTTAAGCTGTCAGTATGATAGCTGGAACCAAAGAACATCCAACTTCCATCTTTTTCAGTCCTACCTTGCTAAATTGTAATAGGTTTCCTACTGCTCTGGTGTATGCAGAACATATTAATGGAGATAAGCCATCATGCAGCCCACTGTGCCTTTGCTACTGTTTCATCTTCCACTGTAGCTGCCATATTTCTCTCTGCCTAAGAGCAGCTTGAAGAATGCTAAACAACCAAAGATATCTGTAGATTGATGAGCTTATTACATCGTTCTCTTCAGCCTCCAACATCCTTTCCTCCCCCAGCAACTAACCTAGGCCTTTCTGTGTTCTGCGAGCAGATGATTGTCTGGGGGAGGGAGAGTAGCTTAACAAATCTCACAGCCAGATGTTAATGAAGAGACACACTGACCTTCTTGGAGCACCCAAAAGAGTCTGAACTCTCTGTCCTTCTAGGGGGTAAGGCACCCCAGGTGGCTCCATCTGTTAATGTTTATCTGTCTTTATAACAGGAATGTAACATGACTTCTTTTGGTATGACTTTTTAGGAAAGACGTTTCTCTGCTCATCAAGGGCAAATGACCAGTCATTCATCTCTTCACTGTGGAGCATCTCTGCAGCCATCAATCTCATAGCCTAGACCCGCAGCTTTTTTGGCTCTTCATTAATCAAATGACGGGAAATACAGAGGCACCACCATTCACCCTCTTCATTATCATTTGCTTTTCCCCTTGGATGAATTTCTCTTCCTCCCCATCCAATCTTTACTATTTTTGGTCAGGGGAGGAGGTGGCAATGAGAATAATTTATTGAGTGCAGGAGATTTGGCTCGCCTTCCCACAGTGTATGCTGTCACTTGGATAGATAGTAGTGGGTGAAAACATTCATGTTTCTCTTTCACATACACACAATATTGTTCTTGGTTTGTTTTAAGAATTGCCTCATCAGAATTGACACTGAAAGTCCATCTACTCCAGTATTTAAACTCCAGCAGTGGCTGGCCAAATCTCCTGAGAAACACATTAGCAGAGTGCAATGGAGACAGCTATTTCTTCTGGTTTGTCTCCAGCATCGAGTCATCAGAGATGTACTGCTTCTACGTGAAGGTTCCATTGTTAGCTATCATGCTGAATTTGTATTTTTCAAAATTTATTGTTATCCCTCAAGGAGCTCAGGACAATGTATAGGGGTCATGCCCCATTTTGTAATAACCCTATGGGGTCGGACAGGTTGAGTAGCAGCCACCCAACTTTACCCAATGACTGAAAATAGATTTCAGCCCAGGTTTCCCTGGTCTAACAGTGCAGTGCTATGCAGAGCTACACACTTCTACGTCCATTGAAGGGTGTATCTCTGCTTAGGATTGTACTGAATTTAATTCCTTTCAAAGCCATACCTTGTAGAACTCAATGCTGTAAATTAATTATACACAACAGGAAGAAATTGATTCTTTTATCCTGAACCTATGGCCAATAGACTTCTCCCCATGACGGCTTTTTTTTAAAGTAGCCTATTGAATGTCAATATGGTGAAGTAGTCCCTTGATTTGTTCCTCGTGAGCCTAGATTCCAGTTTAGCATGCAATGTGTATGTTTTTAAAATGTTTCAGTGGTAAAGCACACGCTGGCCATTTCCCTACCTCTACATGCAATAGAGGGAGGGGGGAGATGTCACTATGACAGACAAATAGTGTTACCAAATGATTGTGTACATCAAATTTCAGTTTTGTTTAGATAAACAAGAGCAAATACATAAGAACTTGCTACCTTCATGTTATTCCTTCTTGCACTTTCCCATTGTTCCATGAAGTTCCAGAGTGATGCAGTGTTTAGAGTGTTGGGACTAGGATCCAAGACCGGCTGAGTAGGAGACAACTACACACGTACATACACACACCATGAAAGTGAACTGCCACTGGATATGTCTTGTTTTCTATACATCTAGAGAAGTGTCCTTATTTCCAGTTAATTTTTATACCTGGCGTAATTGTGGTAACTGCAGCAGGCCTGTACTACCTTGGTGCCACTCAGCCCATCAGAGAGCCTAGGACTGAGTGATCACTGCAACAACTCAGTGCGTTTCTGTGAGCTCAGTAGAATCTCATTTTAAATTGCAGTCATGGAATAACTATTTTGTGCATTCCATTTCTCCACTAGGTATGGTAGAAGCTTACTGGACCATAGCACTATTTTGAGCAATATAGGAGTGGGACTTTTGAAATCTCTTCCTCTCTTTGGCTTAGAGTCTGTTGGCCTTCAGCACACTAGGTGAAAGGCTGTGCTATTTACTTTATACTTTGAAAACTGTCATGGTACTGATGAGGAAGATATTTTACTTTTTTTCTCCATAAATTCATTTGATGTCTATGTTTCTGGAATTTTTATTTCTTGCAACTCCGTATCTTCAGTCCATAATTTGAATCTGACAAATTCTCATTGTGTCTCATTTTCTATCATTCATATCTTGCCATTGTTCGTGTTTGCACTGACATTCACTTTGTTGAGGGTTCCTACTCTCTATGCTGTACTTCTTTACTGTACTGTCTTTAAGGCAGAAAGGTTGAATGTTACCTTGTTTGCACCTTGTCTTTCCCCCTCTGCTCCTGTGCACCAGGAAGTGATGTCATCACATCACCTCTGAAGCTGTGGTTTGGGGCAGAACCCACAGTTTTCCTCTTACCCCAGAGTGGTTCTGTCAGGCTGGTGATGTAATGATATAACTTCCAGAACTTACATCATTACATCACCAGCAAGCATATGAATAGGCTGGTAAGTCCTCCACCCACTGTCTCCCCCTAGCCCCACTTGGCAACACTATCGTACATAATAATTACCACAATGTGAAAAGGCCTGTTTTGGTTACTGTTCAAAGTTAACCATGTAGCAGGCTTGCCCCCCCCCCCCCGCTGAAGGTGGCGGAATATCCTCCCCCTCCTGTTGCCCCCCAGCCCTGCTCACCTGGCCAGCAGGGGGGGCACAGAGGGAGAGAAGCACATTCATGCTTTCCTCCCATCCCACTGAACTGGCTTCAGTACACTCCCCCCGCCCCCAAGCATGACGTCATTTTCCAGCATGAATGAAGAGCCACTAGGCACACTGAAGCCCAAAGTAGCCTGTTTGGAGGCTTCAGCATGCCCAGCGAAGACTCCAAACGGGCAATTTTGTGCTTCAGTGCACCCCACAGGGCTTTGTTTGTGTGCTGTGTTTAGTGTGCTCCACAGCTCTTTGTTCATGCTAGAAAATGATGTTATTTTCCAGCACAATGGAGGAAACACTGGGTGCTCTGAAGCCAGATCAGCAGTGGATGGGGAAGCATAGGAGAGTACATGTGGGAGTACATGTGTGCCCAACTGCTGCCCACCCCCAGCCCCTCGCAACCTCACTTTGGCCCCTGGGGTCCCTAGTAACCCTACCATGTGGGGATTGATCCCCAAGACCTTTTGGGATGTTAAAAGAGAAATGTACTCAATTATCCTTCCAAAATCTACAGTGCCAGAGTGATGGGTATTTACTAGGATATTAAAGTGGTTTAGTGGAATACCCTTAGTTATACTACCAGGAGATGCTGGGGCAGCAAGATTTGCAATGCTAGTGCTATGCCAAACCAGAAGTAATGTCATTGTATCAGGGCCAGCACTCTAGGCTCCGCCATATATACCATAGATTTTGGAGTAAATTCTAGAATGTCATCCTAACTTGATTACATCAATTCTGGTTTTGTGCCAGAAGTGACATCACACAATGGCAAGATGCTAGTGAGCCCTCCCAATTTCCTCTCCCAGTGAAGCAGAAGTGAGAAACAGGAGCCAATGCCAGTCCCTTTACTTGTATGTTAGGAAATTATTTCATTGATAGTGGAACATGTTGGTCTTATAGTAACACCCATCATTGTTATTTAAAAAACTCTTCTTATTGTTTATAAGGTACAAATTTAGTACAATAAGGTACAAATAGTACAATTTTATATGCTGACAACATTATAAATTGTGCATTTTATGTTGTTCTATCAGTAAAAATTTAGGTTTGATATGAAAGTAAGGAAATTTCAATTCCCCCTTAAATTTCTGTTTCTCCCAACCCCCGTTTTTTCATAGCTTCAGAATTTCTGGAAATTTTACATCTCTAGAGAGGTTCCTTCTTCCTGTTTTCTCCCCTTTCAGGTAGGGCTGCCAAACCCCAGGTAGGGCCTCGAGATCTCTCAGAATTGCAACTGATATCAAGATGACAGGAAGGGGGTGGTGGATGTAATAGAAGGCAGGAAAGCCAGGGCAGCTTTTTGCAAGAAAGAGAGGGAGAGAGAGACTCCCCACCACCACTATTCTCCTTTGCAGTGAATCGCATCGCAGATTCTCTTTCTCTCTTGCAAAAAACCACCCTGGATTTCCTGCCGCCTGTTATATCCATCCACCTCCCACCCCAGCTCCCAGAGGAAAACCCGAGTGGAGGCATTTTGCAAGAGACAGAGAATCTCTGCTATCTCTCTTCTCCCGGTGGAGAATTGCATGGAGTGGCTGTTCTTTGTAAGACTATACAACCCGGGGAACCTTGCAGGACCCAATGCGTACCTGAGCATTATATGTAGTTTCCCTCAGAGATAAATTCCCTTTGAGAAAATAGCTTCTTTGGAGGATGGGCTGTTTACCATTATATCCTGCGGAGGTCCCATCCCTCTCTAAACCCCATTATACCCAGGTTCCACACCAAACCTCCAGGAATTTCTCAGCCTGGAGTTGGAAACCTTACTTTCAGGTGATAGAGGTTTTTTGAGGAGGTATAAGGTGGAGGAAAGTAGGAGATTCCGTCCATTTGTAGAAGTTTGAATATAACGCATTGTTACCTACCTTGAGTTTCCCAAACGGATTGACAGAGAACATCAAAAATGAATTACACTAATAGTTGAATCTATGACTAGGATGAAAAAATATTTTTAGTGTATCAAGACAAACTTCTGAAGGATATTCCTTACAGAGAGGAAAGGTCTTTAAAACACCAGAGACTTGAAAAATTAATGCAGGGAGACTGGTTTTGGGGAAAAGCTTGTAGAACTCCTTCAGGTCAAATGTGAAACTAGTTTGAAATTCAAAGACACCCTGCCTCTGCACTGTGATTTATAACACTAGTGTTCTGTGGAACTGTAAAATCCCAGGGCACGCCAATTCTTGCTTTCTTTCATCTTACCAGACTAGCTGGCCCTGTAGGAAGGGAAGTAAACTAGCAACAAGAGTGCCCAATTACCTCATTGCTCCATGGAATATTAAATTGATTTTTTAACTCTCCCACATCTTTAAAAGTTTGATTAGGATGTTGATATTGTGTTGGCCCAATGAAATAAGTGTGAAAAAGGTAAAGATTATGAGTATTATCAGGTCTTGCAAGGTTCATATCTTTTTTATTTTGACATCAAATAGGATTGTCATCAAATAGGATTGGGAGTCTCCCAGGATTGCCTTGATCTCCAGATGGCAGAGATATTTATTGCATGAGTGATTTTTGCAGTGTTTGGCCCCATATCTCTTTGGGTTTTCTTCCAAATTCTGGATGATTAACTCCCCCTTCAGTTTTGGTTTCAGGCCGGTCCCCACGCCAAGTTTTCTGCCTGAGCTTTTTCTGCATGGAGAGTTAATCATCCGAAGAGGTATGAGGCCAAAAGCAGTAAAAATCACCCCTGCAATAAAGGTCAGAGTTCAGTTGTAATTTCAGGAGATCTCCAGCCACCACCTGGAGGCTGCCAACCCAGTTGTGTCCATATTCTGCCATTCTACATACTTTGGTATAGAAACGGAATTTGGCATCCTGAGAATTTCATTTTTAAAAAAGTTTCTAGCTCTTCTATTTATAAAGATAAGCATGAAAGTGAGTGGGATATGCATTTTGAAGGTGGTACTGATGGTGAGGCCCACGTAAGGTGTACACTGGATAGGGTTGCCAGGTCCCCTTACCCTTGGGCAGAAGACCTGGCACTCACCTTTAGCTCTTTCTTCTGGAAAGTGACGTCATTGCACAGGCCACATAATGCCTGAGGAGTGTTCCTGCACTCCGCAATGGGCCGAATCAACATATATGCTGGGGCAGCACAATGGGCCCTGGAGCACTCCTGCGCTCCACAGCAGACCAAATCGGGCCAGTTTCAGGCTGAAATCAGCTTCCTGTAGTACACAGGAGCAAGCTGCGCTACCATGGAGCATGCCCTGGGAGGCATGTTCCCCTGCCTTTTCCCTGCCAGCCTGCTAAGCGGGGGCAGGAGTTGGAGGGTGTGAGCAGAGGATCCTCTGTCCCCTGTGGGGGACTCGCATCCCTAACACTGGACAAGGGCTATGACTTCAACATTCTGTATAGAACCTTGCCCCACCAGAATAAGATATTAAAAGTGAACCATTTGTATATTTGTAAATTGTGTAATATTGTATAATTAGCTAAGCAAAAGATAGATATTGGTTTTACTACTGGCCTGATTGGCATTTCTTTTGTAAGTCAGTTTGTAATGCAACAATTTCAGTGCCTGTTGAGGTATTCGAATGAAATTTGGTACACAATTTGAAGTCTGTTTTCAAACAAGGAAGAAAATTCAAAATCCAGCACAGTGCAGTATTCCTAAATACTGGAGACATCATAAGCGCATTCAAGATAACATTCATTGTTTGAGGGTCAAACTTCAGCTCTACCCCTGCACATATTTTCAAAGGAAATGGGATTTAATGTAATACCACCCTTGAGGACTGAGACATTCGAATGAAAGCTGTTGTGTGTTTCTGAAAAGAATGGCATATAAAGCTCAAAAGCTGAGCTGTGTGCCCAGCTGAGCATGAGAGGGCTAGAGGTGAGCAGAGCTTCTTGGCCACCATGCTTTACTGTTGTATGCAGAATCTAGGTTGCTTGGTGCAGAATTTGTGTAACCTTGGCTTTTAATAGCATACATTGGCTCTCTCAGCCATTCATAAGGCTACAAGAAAGTCCTAGGGCTGGAATATGTGAGGAAAGCGCAGAACTGAGTGGAATTGTCAGCGTGAAGGGAAATGAGTGATAGGGTCCCAGTCAGGTCCCAGTCAGAGAAGAAAGAAAGATATATGGTAACTTGGACCTGGGTGAAAAGAGCAGAGATCTGGAATGATACAGGATTGTTTGACATGGGAAAAAGTACTTGCAGAGAGAGTTTTGCAGAACGTTTGCCATCCTGCCAGTATCATTGTAAATGTCTTCGAAGATACCCATTTTAAGTTCTGTGAAAATGACTATGTAGATGTGGCCCACAGGTTTTTTCTTTTTTCTGAAGAAAAACAACCAATTTCTCGGTATTATATTGATGTCACTATTTACACAAAGTAAGTACAAAATCCAGCCACTAAGGCATGCGTGTTTGTGTATTTTTTTTCCTGTCCTTAAAATCCTGTGTTTCTTCCACTTGCGCTCTAATGCTATATTTATGCCTTGGAGATGTGGAAATGAGCAATATGACGGATGGATGGATGGATGGATGGATGCAGCTTGTCTGGGTTTTTCACCACTATTTCCCCTGGGGCACTCCATCTGCTGGCAGAGAGCACCATCCCAAAAGATGGTATCTCTTGCAAACTCGACAGCTACCAGACAGCTTCTCTCTGCATATTTCCCAGATAGAGTGGGCTTAATCTGGTTTTTCCCATGGCATATTTTATGATATTCTTTTTGACTTCCATTATTACCAGTATTCCATCATAAATAAATATTCTAGGGGTGGGAAACAGACATGGACCTGAGACTGTATGCCCTTGTGACACTGATAGATTCTTATTTGAAGCGGACATGAAATTTAATTGCTCACTGAGCCACTGATTTGCCCTTTAAGGCACATCCTGCCACATCCTGTTAATGAGCTCAGTGGCGACATTCACCCAGCGGGTAGATCTCTCTAGGCTATGCAAGTTGGTTTGTATAGCATTATTTTAAAAGTTATCTGGGCTACAGGTTTGGATGTGGCATTAGCTATCTTAAAAGGCATCTTGTGGGAATAACTCATGATATAGAGTTGTACGGGGTATTTGTTTATGACAATAAAACCAGTTCAAAGAATCGTTGTGACATGGTGTTTGTATAAGCGTGGTGTAAGCTTTTCTGGGAAGTTGAATTGCTTGTGGTTTTTTTCACAGTAGCTGTCTCTAGAGCAATGGATCATGCTAGAACTCTCCCAATAAGTAGAGCTACTTATTTTCCAATTAGAACTGAAAATAGAGCTGCTTTGGTGCACAAAGACATTGGCTTGTATGGCAGCTGATGCTGTGTAGGTTTTACTTTTTGAACAAAAGTGCAATACCTTGTATTTAAAAAAAATAAAAAGTCGAAAGGAAGAGGTGTTCTCATTTGTAAGCTGGTTGCTTTAGCTTGTGGTCATGGCGAGCCACTCTCCTGAGGGAGTTTGGCTAATCCCCTTTTTATGCGGGGTTTTCAAGTTATGAGTAAAAATTATTCTGCTGGGCTGTGCCTCATGGAATGGCTGCTTTACTGACAGCAGCCTTTCTATGAGACATTGCCCAGAGGAAGAGTCAGTGTGGGCTATTCTCTCTCACATAGCAAAGAGCACCCTTTAGGGGAAGATGGAAGCAGAATATACAATAAGGCATGTGTATGACTACCACCCCTTGGGACACTAGATCTTCCATAATATCCACTCCTGTCCAATTCTGACAAGCTGCAGAACATCTGTGCATATGAGGATATTGATAAGCTGCTGTTTAATGCATACTGGTTAAGTGGTTGGGTTGCAAATCATCACTCTGCAAGTTCAAATCGCACTACTGTCATGAGCTTAGTTGGTGGCCTTGGGTAAGCTGCTCCTCTCAGCCTCAGCTCCCTAGACATATTGTAATAATAATAATATTAATAATAATAACACAGACCTTGTTCACCGTTCTGAGTGGGGCACTAGTTTGTCTAGAAGAGCAATTGTTCTTCCAGTTTAAGGTGATTACTGTTGTTAGGTTTCTTTTGAGGTGGTATTGGTAAATGTGAGTCTTTATCACAATAATGTGGCCAGTTTTTAATCTATGGGGTATGACTGCGGTTCTGTGGCAGAGCATTTGCTTTGCATGCAGAAGTGCCCAGGTTCTGTTCCTAGTTTGTCTAGTTAAAAGGCTCATGTAGCCAATGAAAGAGATCTCTACCTGAAACCATGGGAAGTCGCAGTCATTCCAGAATAGACAGCACTGACCATGAGAGATAGGGTTGCCAACTCTGGATTGGAAAATTCCTGGAGATTTGATGGTGGGTCCTGTGGATGGCAGGGTTTGGGGAGGAGAGGGATCTCAGTAGAGTATAATACCATAAAGTCTAGCCAGGTTTGATTCCCCACTCCTCCTCTTGAAGCCAGCTGGGTGACCTTGGGCTAGTCACAGCTCTTTGGCGCTCTCTCAGCCCCACCCACCTCACAGGGTGTTTGTTGTGGAGATAATAATGGCATACATTGTAAACCACTCTGAGTGGGCATTAAGTTGTTCTGAAGGGCGGTATATAAATCAAATGTGATTGTTATTATTATTATTATTATTAAAAACAGCTGTTTTCTCCAGGGAAAGTGATCTTTGGAGTGTGGAAATGAGTTGTAATTTTCGGAGATCTCCAAGCCCCACTTGGAGGGTAACCCTAGGGAGAGACATTCTACTTCTTTATAAGGCAGCTTCATGTGTTTCATCTGGTTGCAGAGCAAAAGGCTGTCTTCAGTGTGCTCTTGTGGTATGCAAATTCTGAACTTGCCAGCATCTTTAGTCATTTGGGGACTATGCTCAGTCATACAGCGACAGCATGAATGCTTCATTTATGACACATTTTATTACTTACCAGCTTTCAAAAGCCAGTTCTTTGACATACTGTACATATTTGTGACAGGTATAACTTTCATTCCACCCACCAAAATCATGATTTCTTGAGGAGCTACTCCTTTGGCCTCTATCATCATCTACTCATTTATGATATCAAAAAATGTAAATTAAAATGTGACTTTCAGTTGTGAAATTACATTTTCCAGTCTGCAGTAAATATTCAATATGTCTTATTGATCTCAGTAACCTAGCACTAAAGGACACACTTTTTTAGTTACATTTGAAAAAATGGATACCTGTTTGTAATTATCATATTGAAAATGTCTACATCAGTAGCAATGAAGTGGTCTGCTAAAAGGCCAGGTGTCCAGGAGCCTGTCTAGTGCCTTCCCCTCAAAATACCTAAAAGATGGGAGAATCCTTGCAGGAGAAGAGCAGATGAGTGTCGGCAGACTTCTCCAGAAGCTAACACACGTTCCTCGTTTAGGTCTTTTCCTTTCCCTGTTAAAATGGCTTTACATTTCATACGTTTTGTTACTTTTGCTTGATTTTACATCCTGGGCTCTGCAAGAAAATAATTCCAACTTCTATTATGTTTTGTTTATCAGAAGTTGACCTGCCTCTGAAGAAAGATGGTTTTACCTCAGAGGGGACCACACTGGAAGCCCTGTTGCGTGGAGAAGGGCTTGAAAAAAAGATAGATACTAAAGAGGAGGACACTCTACAAGAAATACAGGTAATAGCATGCTCTTTGGTGCCTGGTCACATTTCCAATAATCAATGTATTCTGAAATAGCCTCCAATCGTGGGCTTCCACCTCTACCTCTATCCTATTAATCTCTTGCAACTTCTATGTCATGATCCATGGGAGAGGACACAATTGACAGGCAAATGCAAATACCAGCTATTACGCACAATCATAATTTGTAGGGTTTTTTGTGGTGGTTATGACTTTTTTCGCTATTATGAGAGACTGTAGCATAATAAAGGTTGGGTGAACAGGCCCACACAGCCCAATGGACAGTCTTATTAAGTTTCTCGTACCCCTTCATTAACGAATATGCATATGAAATAGAAGAGTTTGGGAAAGAGCAAGTGTGCACAAGACACTGCAGGGGCACAAGTTAACGCTGCGCCAAAGAATTCCAGGATATTCTGCAGAATAGCCATAATGTTTGTCTCTCAGTGTTGCATAAGGAAAAAACATGAAGGCACAGCTTTTGCAGGTGGGGGACATTATTATTTGTTGCTACCGTAGCACAGTGGTTAAGTAGTTCAGATGCAAATCAGCACTCTACTGGTTCGAATTCCTCCACTGCCATGAGCTTAGTAGGTGGCCTTGGGTAAGCCACTCCTCTCAGCCCCAGCTGCTGCTGATGTTATTGTTATTTTAAATTGCTCTTCTTTTCCCCTGTAGTTGGGCTTCCTCTCTGTGGTTGGTCTCCTGCCATGGCCATTTTGTGGTTGTGCCCACTACCTAGGGTTGCCAGATGGAGTCTGGAATAATACTGGGCCTTGGGGACGGGAGGGACAGCACTCACTTTTAAAAGAAACATTCAAATGTATCCATGCTACTGCCCGGTGCAATGATGCCACTACAGAAGTCATTGCACCAACCCAACTTCCAGGTGCCAAGGCTGGCTGGTCGCTGCAGGAGGCTAGCTGGGCACCCAAGCCAGGCTGTGTGATGGAGCTGCTACTGGGGGGAGGGACCAGGTCTCTGGTATTTAAGGAATGTTTTCCCTGGTTTGTCCATTAGAATGCATCTACAGGTTAATAGCTTGGATCCAAATTAATGATTCCATGGGCACAAAAACTTCTGCTTGCAACAAGTTATCTTCCCACCTTCTGCAATAGCCTAAAAGGCCTCCTCAAAATGGGCTGCCGCAGAACGGAGGCAAGAAGATCACTCTCTGTAAGTGGAAGTCCTTGTATTTATGGAAACTTTAGTCTGGATCCAACCCAATACTTTGGGAACGACCAAAAAATTAGACAGTAGTCAGCAAGCATTATTGGACTCTTCTTCAGGCTGAACATTAAAGAAAAATGGGGGTGTTAGGGAGGCTTAGAGTTGTCATTCCCTCAAGGGGTGGGGGAACTCCTACTCACATCCTATTACTTGTCCTCACTTTGGTGAGCAGTGTGGTAAAAATGGGGAGGCCATTTGGCATTTCGCCAATGCAACAACATAATTTCTGGCATGATCCAGAATTAATGTCATCATGTCGGCACAACGATCTAGGATTTGCCCATGTCCAAACTCTACGGTTAAACCATGGATCTTTGAGTGAATCCTACAAAGCACATTGATACAATGATGTCACTTCCAATTCACCGCAGTAGTAACAATGAGATGTTGCTGTGGTATCAGTAAGGTAGGTCCCTGCCCTAGCAATCTCTTGTTGGGTGCCAGTGCTGGGCTACCAACCCTAGGCTGCATGCATGGTTAAAAAGCCATTGTGGAAAATTTAATTTTGAAATTAAAATAAAAGTTTTTCTTTCATGACTCATGAGTAGACATGGGCACGAACGTGAAAAAAACTCCGAACACTCTGTTCGTGGATTGCTGCCGTCCACAAACAATGAACATTGACAAACATGATGCTGTCATGAACATGTTCGTTGTTCGTTGTTCATAGGGGCCTGAAGCCCCCCCACCCCCACCCACAACCCCCCCACTTAGCCCCCTCCCCTCTAATCCACTTACCTGGTTCTTTAAAGATCCCTTTCAACTATCAGCTGCCAGGTGATAGTTTAAAGGGCCCTGTCCTGCTACTTGCAAGCCCCCAGCCCCCCTGCCGCACCCTAGTGCTGTTGGGCTTCTTCTGCCCAGTGTGAGCAGTGCGGGGAGATTCTCCCCTTCCTGCTCACACCCGGCAGAGCTAGTGCCCCAGGGCTGCTTCTGCCCCGTGTGAGCGAGGCAGGGAGATTTTCCCTGTCCTGCCCACACTCAGCAGAGCTGGAGCCCCGGGGCTGCTTCTGCCCCGTGTGAGCGGGGCAGGGAGATTCTCCCCATCCCACTCGCACCTGGCAGAGCTGGTGCCCCTGGGCTGCTTCTGCCCCGTGCGAGTGAGGCGGGAAGATTCTCCCCGTCCCGTTCGCACCCGGCAGAGCCAGCCCCCGGGGGCTGCTTCTGCCCCATGTGAACAAGGCAGGGAGATTCTCCCCATCCCACTCCCACCTGGCAGAGCCGGTGCTCTGGGGCTGCTTCTGCCCCATGTGAGTGGTGCGGGAAGATTCTCCCTGTGCCTCTTGCACCGGGCAGAAAAAGCCACGCGGCGCCAGCTCTCCCAGTGCTGAGAGGGACGGAGAGATTCTCCCCCCTCCCACCGGGAGAGCACGCACGCCGGGCTTCTTCTGCCCGGTGTCAGAGGGTCAAGGAGAATCTCCTAGTCCCTCTGACACCAGGCAGAAGAAGCCCAGTGGCGCCAGCTCTCCCCATGGGACAGGGGAGAATCTTCCCATTCCTCTCAGCACCGGGAGAGCCGGCGCCACTGGGCCTCTGCAACCTGGTGTGAGAGGGGCGGGGAGATTCTCCCCATCCTTCTTGCACCAGGAGAGGGGCAGCCCACACTCAGCCGCTCGTAAGGGAAGGTCCCGATGAGCAGCTGATTCAGGGGTTTAAATGCCCCTTTCCATGCAGCTGAGCAGCGACATGGAAACAGGCATTTAAACTCCAAAGCTTCCCTAAGCTATACAAATAGCTTCAGGAATCTTGATGTCCGGTTTCTAGGGCAACACAGGAGTTCAGACAATCCCTGCCTGAGTTGCCATGGGAATTGATTGCAGGTGCCAGACTGTCTGGCTTGACGAACAGCAACAAACAAGGCTTGCAATGATCAACTGTTCGTTTGGAATAGGGCCTTACGAATAGCCTGTTCGCAAACAGCCGAACAGGCTGTTCGTAGGTTTTTTGCGTTCGTAATGCTGTTCGTGCCCATGTCTACTCATGAGACTGTGTACACAAACACATAACAGGGTCATGGTAGATGTGTGGGAAGATGCCCATTAGAAGTTTGTATTAGGCCCCCAATATTTCAAGTGAAGTCCTGCTCCCCCAAGATATATCCAGAGTATGTCCTCTTCTTGCCCCCTGGCACTCATTCGGGTGGTACTTTCCCATTCCTAGTAGTTGGTATTCAAGTAGTGGTAGTAGTAGCAGCATTTCCGAGTAAGCCAATTTGTTGTGCTTGTAAGCTGCTGATTCAGTTAATTCTTTTTAAAAAATTGCCTTCTTCAGCCTAAGAACAGTGACACAGTCACATAGGAAAACCTAACTAGTGACATGACAGTGTCAGTGTTCCTAGGGATAGGACACCTAAAATGAAGGGGGGGAAGCACAGGACCAGTGCTGATGGAGGCTATGAACAGGGGCTGCTCAAGATGCGGTCCATAGAACATTTTGATCCCCCCACCCCCTAGCCTGTTCCCCCCAGTCCTGCTTTTCATGCCAAAAATGTTTCATTGCAACCACTTGGGACAGCCCTACTTCATACAGTCTCTGAGCTGCTGTTTGGAGCTTCCACGCCTGTAGTGGCCTGATTTTTATTGCTCAGTAACTTAACACATGAAGTAAATACATCCCTAATACCTGTGTTTATCTATCTTTGCCCTTCTGTTAAGAATCTTCTGTTGCTCCTAAATTGTTTTTAGTTACTGCTCATTTTTTTAACTACAGAGGGTTTTGGAAAATGACGAAAATGCAGATGAAGTGAACGAGGAGGAAGAGATGGAAGAAGATATTCCAAAACGGAAGAATAGGCCCAGAGGACGGGTAGGTTGCCTTACCCTCACTGAAAGAACCATAGAATTGTTTTTTATTTGTGCATATATATACACATAGTTTAATACGTTGTGTGATCATATTTGTCCAATATGAACTTCACATCTCCCTGTGGTGCACTCAATTTTGTGTTTTTGTTCTCTAATTTTCTTTTGTCCATTGGTTATAATAAGATCAAATTGCTGGGGCTATATAAAATGGCATACACACCCGGGTATCGATATTTGTGTGCAAAATAAGCTTATTATTTGGTGCTTATTTTATCTGTGACTTCAGAAGAGCTAGAGCTGTTTCTTTTCCCTTGGCTATCTCACTGCATGGAAGAGCTGGCTATTGATCAGAACTCTCTGCATGGCTTTGCAGCTAGAGGCTCTCAATAATCAGATCCCTTGGCAAAAAACCCACACAGCGTGAAGACAGGGACACATTCAGAGGCAGCTCCCCTCCCACTCTTCATCCTCTCCAGCTGTTCTGGCTCTCCCTGCTCTCTGGCACGAACTGCTGTGAGAGACTCTCAGGACCAAATGAGCACCACTCTCTGCAGACCTCCAGTAGCAGATTCACAGCAGGAGTTTCTTTATGTTAGCAAAATATTCACGATGCCCTTTGCAATGGGGCAATCTCCATCAATCATAATAATAAATGGACCATAAGGAAAAGTATTGAGGTATTTGTTAGTTGTAGCGAAGTTGCCCAGTCAGGAAAGCATGGCTTCTCATGTGGTGAAACACTCTGCAAGCCACTATATTACAACAGAAAAACTTACTTTTATTGAAGATGATTCAGATTCACTTGCATTTCTGTAGTAGCAGAAGAGAAACAGAAATGTAATCTAAATAACACTGTTCCCTATTACAAGTGTCCAGCTAATCCAGCTGCATGTGAGTGGGAGTATGGGTGTACTTCTTGCATGCTGGCACAGTAGAGCTCTGCAGAAGCATCTTGCTTCTTACAAGACCAGCAGGAAAGAGAACAAAAGGGCATAGAAATAGGAGGAGTCCGTAGCTTCCAGATCAGGCAAAGGGAAGCATCACACAAATACACAGTCTGCTTTTAATGTAAAGGTAAAAATAGCACCCCCATTTTCTAGGCATGCTGAGCTGCCTCTATTCCAGCAAAAAGTAATGTACTTGTGATCCACTAGATCAGGAGTTGCAGGCTATGCCTCTAGAGCCAGTTATGGCTCTGGATGAAAACAAGCATGATTATTTTTAAAAAAGTAAAATATTCTTTCTTTCTTTCTTTCTTTCTTTCTTTCTTTCTTTCTTTCTTTCTTTCTTTCTTTCTTTCTTTCTTTATTTTATTGATAGCCTAGTTTTGTTGCAGAGACTCAAGGTGGATCATTAAGTTAAGGTGTATTGGAGGGGTGGGTGGGATGTTAGAATAACCAAAATGTGAAGGGAATGAGGCAACGGTTCTTATGGAACTAAAGGGCTTATAAGAGGTACTTTAAGGAGGAACTAACAGGTTCCTCCTGTTAGTTTCCCATACTCTGCACATTAATGTATAGACATTGGAACCCACGATTCCTGTGCCCCAAGTGCTTCATTTTTGTCTTTACCTGCAAATTAATGGGTCCCTGCATGTGTGCCACTCCCCACTCATCTTTAGTGCTCTTATACTAGCTGTTGGGTTTTTATCTCCCTTCCTCACAGGATTTAGTTTGAAGTCCTCCTTAAAGTACCTCTTATAAGCCCTTTAGTCCCATAAGAACCGCATAAATGACCTGCCAACATCTTTTCCACACTGTGACACTGAGAGATCTCTGTCTTTTGGTGCTACACCTCTGAAGATGCCAGCCACAGCTGCTGGCGAAACGTCAGGAACTACAATGCCAAGACCACAGCAATACAGCCCGGAAAACCCACAACAACCATCGTTCTCCGGCTGTGAAAGCCTTCGACAATACGCCTATAAGATTAATAAAATTTGTGGTTGGATATGAGCTTTCATGAGTCACAGCTCACTTCTTCAGATACATCTCTGATGCATTAGCTCAAAGCCTTAGCAAACAACACCAGGAGAAAACTTCAGATACATCTGAAGAAATGAGCTGTGACCAGGGCTTTTTTTCTGGGGAAAGAGGTGAGGGAACTCTCACCCAGGGCAACTCCCAATCATTATTTACACTTCCGAGGCAATATAATTTGTAAACTCACGTGTTTTTTTTAAAAAAAAATAACATTACAACTTCATTTTCCTAAAAATTAATGCTTATTCCACAAAAGGTTTACAAAGTTCAGTTATTGCAAAAGTTTTTCAGTGTTAATTTTAACATTTATGCATTTTTTCACAATTACTATGGTATTTAACAATAACATCTTATGTCCTTTAGAGGAGAAATTGTGAATTGCAGATTTTTAAATACCCGTCATCATCCTTGGCTTCACTCAATTTTGTTTATAACACTCTTCCATTGTCTTCTAGTCGTGAGGGTGGGGGATTGGGAGGGGCCTCACAAGTGGAGTAGCCTAGGGCCTCTCTTCATCTAAATCCGGCCCTGAGTGTGGGGCTGGCCAAGGGTGGTGCCTGCAGAGGAGCACCCAGCATGGCAAGGGAGGGAGGGCTGTCCTTGGCCCCGGCCCACTCCTTTCTTGCTCCAGCCTTGGGAAAGGAAGGGGGAGCGCACTGTTTGCATCAATTAGGAGAGTGGCCGGCCTGCCCGCCAAGTGATGCCAGTCCCTGGCACTGGCTCTGCCCTTAAAGGAGCCCAGGGGAGTGGGTAAGCTTGCAAGCCCCCAGGAACTGCCAAATATAGCTTGAAGAGCCACGTGTGGCTCGCAAGCCGCCATTTGGCCACCACGTTCCAGGGGATCCGATCTCTGTCTGTAGATCAGGGGGCGGGGCCAGCAGTCAGATGGGTGTTTGCGAGAGGTGCCAGAACACCATTCCACCGCGTTCCGGCTGAAAAAAGGCCCTGGCTGTGACTCACAAAACCTCATATCCTACCACAAATTTTGTTTATCTTATAGTTACTATTGGACTCTTTGCTCTTTTCTACTGCTACAGACAGACTAACATGGCTACCCGTCTTGGTGGGATGAGACTCACAGTTGGAATATTAGGATTATGGAGTACAACTTGTTCAAAAGGAATAGACTAATTAGAAAGGGGGGAGTAGTAGTATTATATGTCAAAGATGTATAGACTTGCGAGGAAATACCTGTATCTGAGGATGGAAGATCAATTTATCAATCAGTCATAAACTTTATTGCATTTGTTCATAGCCTTAGCAAACAACACCAGGAGAAAACTGCAATACAAATAATCTCACATCACCTAGTACCTGATCCTTTTAAGTGGAGATGCTGCCAGGGATTGAACCTGGGACCTTCTACATGCAAAACAGATGTTCTGCCACTGAGCCACATCCAGACTGATACAATAAAAACAATTTCAATACCAGTTAAAACCCTTAAAACCCTTAAAATGTCAGTTTAAAATTAAAATACGTAATAATTAAAATAGAAAATTAGAGGCAACTTACCGTTCCCATATTAACACATCGAACCCAGCATAGCACTTATAGTTTATCCATCAACCACACTAGCAGTAGAAGAGCTAGTTTGATGTAGTGGTTAACAGCGTGGGACTCTTATCTGGAGAGCTGGGTTTGATTCCCCACTCCTCCACTTGAAGCCCCCTGGGTGACCTTGGGCTAGTCACAGTTCTCTGGAGCTCTCTCAGCCCCACCCTCCTCCCAGGGTATTTTGTTGTGAGGATAATAATGACATACTTTGTAAACCGCTCTGAGTGGGCATTAAGTTGTCCTGAAGGGCGGTATATAAATCGAATGTTATTATTACTATTATAAGGTTTTGACCGAGTCTTTTTATCACCCAAGTGATAAACTTTGCCATTTATGATATTACCCATTCATTTTTATCGGAAAGCAATATTATAAGTCTGTTCTGGTCCAATCTCCATGGATATTGTGATAAGATATTCTCAAGTAGAGATGGGCATGAACCAGAAAAAAACAAACTATGCAGTTTGTTGTTCGTCACATTTCACGAACCATGAACTTTCATGAACCTGCCCCAGTTCATGAACCAGTTTGTTTTTGGTTTGTGAAAACGTCACTTCCAGGTCAGCAAATCACCACTTCCGGGTCAGCAGAAGGTCACTTCCAGGTCAGCAGAAGGTCTGCAGAAAGCCCAACCCCCATTGCCTAGGACACTGATTGATTGGCACCAGGCTTTCTGCAGTGACGAACCAAAAAATGAACCAAATGACCCATCCTAAAGTTCGTGGAGGTTCATCAGAAATGGGCTCTGACGAACTGGCCTTGTTTGCAAACCACAAACTGGCCTGGTTCATGACGAACTTTGGTTCGTATTTTGGTTCATGCCAATCTCTATTCCCTAGATATCATTCCCATTCTACTACAAATCTTGGACACTGGAAAATCACTTGGGCTAGGTTCTCAATAGATTTCTTCTCACAGAGGCAGACACATGCGTTATATGGGGGTCCCATTATAATGACCACTTAACATTGCCAGTTGTAAATTATCCTAATGTGTTTTGGTGAATGCTTTCCTATGCTTGAAATTTAATAGATCAGTAAGATAAGATGGAAAGATTAAAGGGGAGAATGCAAGCTGCCTATGGAGAGAAGCTGTTCTCAGGGTAGCCAATAATGTAGCATCCATCTAAACACTTATATCCAACAGTTCTTATTTTATTAATTGTTTTGCTGTAAAAAAAGTCAAGCCTCCTTAAATAGTCTTCTGAAAATCCAAGTTTGGATACGAGGTTTAGTGTATGACTTTGCTATGAATTAGCTTTCACTTTCTCATAAGCCCAAAAGAAACCTGAGCTTTGACCAAAGAGAATTTTCAACCAAAAGTTAATAGCAGCTTTATGGACTGTGGTCCGTGGACAATATTGGAAGCAAAGCCAGCTCAGTTACAACTATAACTTCTGGTGTTGTGTTAGGAACTGCTAATAACATGCAAGCAAATTTATTTTGAGTAACTTCTAACAGTTGTAAATTTCCAAACCCTCAAATTGGGGCTCCATATAATATCTGTGGCAATACCTTTGTTCTATAGGTTTCTAGTACTGGAGGCTCCAAACAGCTTCCCCTTGTTCTGTAAAATCTGAGAATGCCAAACACAACCTTTTCAGAATTCCACTTCGCACATTCACTATATGCTGACCAGGAACCAGAATTATGCAAGACTACCCCAAGATATTTAATAGAGGTCACTTGCTCTAATGAATTCCATCCATTGTCCACTTATGAGGGCGGGTCCTTTTACTGAAAATGATAATCTTTGTTTTTGAGATGGCCTTCCCTATGAGCCTAACTGGGAAAAAATGTGATCCTGACAAATATTCAGCCATATCATTTATATACACGTTGAAAAACAAAGGAGCCCAAATACAGCCCTGGTGTACACCTTTTGAAGTTGCAACTTGTGACTTTATTTCACAAGAAGTCACAGGAGCCCAAAAAGGTGATAAGCTGGATGGGTTTGTTGAGATAGTTTCAGCTATATCGGTCCTTTGTTCAGGATCATTGAATAACTGGGGAAAGTGTTCCTCCCAAGCATGGAAGGCCATTTGAGAGCCTCTGGGTACAAATAAAAGGAAAAAGAAATAATAGTGATATTATGGTGGAAGTCTGGTGTAGAGCGCCAAGCCAGGCTGAGGACTTGAATGATACACTCATAGATCAGATTACAAATTTTCAAAGAGATGGGACATAATGGTCATGGAAGTTTTCAATTACCCTGTTATCTAGTGGAAGTCAAACTCTGCTTAAACGTAAGGTCAAATAAATTCCTGACTTTTCTTTCTGACAATAACTTCGTCTTCCAGAAGGTAGAAAAGGAAACAAGAGGGTGCTATCTTGGACCTGATTTTCACCAACAGGGAAGAACTGGTTGATGAGGTGAAAGTACCTAGTGACCATGTAATTTTGAAATTTAAGGTCTTCTGTAAGGGAAAAGCTGAACATAGTAAGACGTACAGGTTGGATTTTTAAAAAGCAAATTTTAACAAGCTCAAAGTTATGCTAGGTAAAATCCCATGGTCAGAAATACTCAAGAAGAAGAGAGTTCAAGATGGTGGGAGTTTCTTAAAAATGAGATATTGAAAGCATGATCATAATGAAAAAGAAAAACAGGAGGAATCTTAAGAAGCCAGGGTGGCTCCGTAAACAACTTTTAAAAGATCTAAGAATTAAAAAAAACATTTAAGTAATGGAAGGAGGGCTATATAACTAACAAATATAAACAAATTTCCAGTGCTTGTAGGGAGAGTGTTAGAAAAAGGCTAAAGTTCAGTATGAGCTTAGGCTAGTGAGAGATGCTCAGCACAACAAAAAAGGGTTCTCTGGTTATGTTTGGAGCAAGAAAAAGAACAAGTAAGTGGTAGGACCACTGCAGGGAGAGGAAAGAGGAATTTTAATAGGTGACAGAGGGCAGAGCTGCTCTATTTCTGCTTTGCCTCAGTTTTCTCTTGCAAGGGAAACTGTGCTGAACCTGGCAAAAAGAGAGCATATGATGAAGAAATGGAGATGCAGCCTAGAATAGGTATAGGGGTGGTATGGAAACACTTTTCCTTTTCTTTCAAGCTCCTTTGATCCAGTGACCTTGAGCAGCGGATAGTCTTTATTTCTTTAAGGAAAATGTGGTGGAGAAGTACTTGGCCAAAGCCAGCGTAGTCCTTGGATCTCTATCCACCATCAGATAGGGGACTATATTATCTTTCGATACAGTGGGATGTAGTTTAGTTAAAATAAGGGCAATCCACAAGTTGTGATAAAAGTTATAATAAGGGCATTCCAAAATCATACGGGACAGGGAATCAACATTTTTCAAATTACAATGGCAAATCTATTGGAATAAGGCAAGTTGCAATATCTCCCGTATCGAGCGGTTGAGGGGGCAGCGTTCAGGCATGTGAGCTCTACAATCTGCTGTTAGGTATTTGATGTAAGCTGGGATGGTTGGAGAAGAATGCCTGGGTGGAGCATATTTTCTGAGCATGTATCACTGAGCTGGAGTAATCTAGGTTTCCTATTCATTTTTTGATGGTTAAGATTCACTTTTCCCAAGTCTCAGTATATCATCATTTACTAAACCAAGGCTAGATAATTTCTTGTCTATTTCTTGCATCCAACGAGAGTAGTATTGATCTTGATTTAGCTTGTAGAGCAAACCGGCCTAATTTGTGGAGAATGTTTGAATGCTTGCAGCCATGCTTTAGCTTCGACAGAGCCCTGACCCAATTCTAGTCTTAAAGCTATCCCAGCTATACATTTTGGGGTTCCTGTAATGCAACACATTCTCATTTACTTGGAGAATCCATAGTACATAAACAGCTAGGTTCTTAAAATGAAATCAAGTCCTCAGGGCCAGACGAATTGCATCCTAGGGTACTAAAGAAATGATGGCTGTGAATTACTAACTAGCCAGCACGGGTTCCTGAAGAACAAGTCAAATCAGACTAACTTTATCTCTTTTTTTGAGACAGGTACTACTAGGTTGGATCAGGGGAATACTATGGACATAGTTTATCTTGATTTTAGCAAGGCTTTTGATGAGGTTTCACATGATATTCTCATTGACAAGGTGGTAAAATGTGGTTTGGATCCTACTACTGTTGAATGGATTTGTAACTGGTTGACCTATCACATACTTATAAATCATTCCTCATCCTCTTGGAGAGGAGAGACAAGGGGACTGCCTCAGGGATTCAGGATAATCTTGACAGGCTGGAAAACTAGCTAAAACTAACAAAATGAATTTCAGGAGAGATAAATGTAAAATTCTACATTTAGGTAGGAAAATTCAAATGCATAATTAAAGAATGCGGGAGACTTGTCTTGACAGTAGTACATGTGAAAAGGATCTAGGGATCTTAGTAGAGCGTACACTGAGTCAACAACATGATGCTGTAGCTAAAAACACAAATGTGATTTTGGGCTGCATCAACAGAAGTATAGTGTCCAGATAAATTGTGGTGATGGTATGACTTTACTCGGCTCTAGTTAGACCTCACTTGGAGTGCTATGTTCAGTTTGGGGCACCACAGTTTTAAGAAGGATATTGACAAGCTGGAATGTGTCCAAAGGAGGACAACAAAGATGGTGAGGGGTCTGGAGACCAAATCCTACGAGGAAAGGCTGAAGGAGTTGGGTATGTTTAGCTGGAGATGAGGTGACTGAGAGGCGATATCAAGTATTTGATATCAAGTATCAAGAGCTTTGAAAGGCTGTCACACAAAAGATGGAACAGAGTCGTTTTCTGTTGCCCCAGAGGTGCAGACCAGAAACAATGGGTTAAAATTAAATCGAAAGAGTTTTCAGCTAAACATTAGGAAGAACTTCCTGACAGTTAGAGGAGCTCCTCTGTGGAACAGGCTTCCTTGGGAGGAGGTACGCTTTCTTTGGATGTTTTTAAGCAGAGGCTAGAGGGCCATCTGTCAGCAATGCTGATTCTTGGACTTAGTATGAACTTAGGCAGATCATGAGAGGGAAGGCAAGAAGATATGAGCCAGTGCTAAGTTCTTGTGGTCCTTTCTTATATGCCCAGGGTAATGCTGATTGCCACTTTGGAGTCAAGAAGGAATTTTCCTCCGGGCTGGATTAGCCAGGGATCCTGAAGGGTTTGTGCTTTCCTCTAGTTATAGAGCAGGGGTCACTGGGGCAATGGGGTGGGGAGGTAGCTGTGAATTTCCTGCATTATTCAGGGGGCTGGACTAGATGACCCTTTGGGTTTTTCCAACTCTACATTTCTTTGTTTACTGAATGGAAATAACAGTAATGATCCAAGTGTGAACCATGCACAGTTTTATACCAGAGCACCAAAACAATCACACAGGGAGCCTCTGTGTGAAGCTCTGTATGTGCCAGCTCCTAATAAAAAAGTCACAACAACCATTGTTTGGGCTGTGGAAACTGTGGAGGAAAGTGCCATAAAGTCATAGCTGACTTACGGCAACCCCTGCTAAGGTTTTCAAGGCAAGAGACTAACAGGTGGTTTGCCATTGCCTGACTCTGCATAGCAACCCAAGTCTTCTTTGGAGGTCTCCAATCCAATTGCTAACCAAGGCCAACCCTGCTTAGCATCTGAGATCTGACACAATCAGGCTTGCCTGGGCTATCCACGTCAGGGTATGAAAACTATATGGATTATTAATCAACATATTATGTTGTATATTTTCAGTTATACAGTTATGGGCTTTTTAATAACAGTTCTTTGGTCATCTCTTGCTCTGAATTTTGACATTGTTTGGCTCTTTAATTTAAAATGGTTGCTGACCCCTGCACTAAATTGAGCCTGTTTTGAATGAGGTTGTATTCCCCTTTAAGACTCAGGCATATTGCTTGGGGATATTCTTTGATCTGTTGCTGTTCCTTGATATTCAACTGATAGTAGTGGCAGTGAGTGCTTATTACCAGTGTTGGCTGGTTTGGCAGCTCCACCCTTCTCCAAATGGCCTACAACCATAGTAATGGGGACACACAGATTAGATTACTATAATAACATACTCTGTGTGCAGTTTCTTTCCAAGAGTGCTCAAAAACTATAACCATTCAAGAATGTGGCCATCAGGACATTAACAAGGGCACGCAATGCTGTGAAAGCTCTGTTGGTTTCCATTTGGTTTCTGGGCTGGCATCAGGTGATGAAATTATCTGTACATTAAGATCTTCTTCAGAGGCCCTCTATGATGTCCTCCCACTATCCCACAGGAAAAAGCCTTTCGAACAGTATTATGGAATGTCCTTCCTAGCAGAGTTGCCCGCTTGGGAGAGGAGAATTCCCACCCCTAGTGGACCCTTCCCACCACCACTCAGTTGGGTGGTAAGAGAAAATAGGGCGGAAATGGGAGGAGCAGACACTGGCAGCCCGAGGTACTGACATAGCTTCTGTCTTAACTGGAAGAGCCATCAGCCTGTCACCAGCAATGCTCTAATAATTAGTCAAAAATCTATGGTTAAACCATAGAGTTTTGGCTAATGCTGGTACATTGCTGGTGACGTCGTTATGTCACCAATGAGGTCCCAGTTTGGGAGGTGAGTCTCCTGCTGGTTGCCAACCTTGAGTTGGCAACCCAGCTTCCTCAGGTGTTGCATTCAGTTCCTTTTTTGTTGGCTTTTTGACATTAAGGCAAAGTAACAGGGCCTTAGGAATTAACTGATTTTCAAAATGTAGTTGAATTCTGATGCCATTGTTTCTGCTGCATTCTCCTAACATTCTTAGTTTGTTGTTTAGGTTTTTGTGTGTGAGAGAGAAAGGTACTGTCTTTTGATACAGTAGCAGAGGCATGAGCTATGCTGAAGTATGAACGGCCAAGGTTGCTTATTACTCCAGCAGTGCATGTATGACAAAGAATAAGCTTAATACAGTAAACTCAGGAGTCTAAAGGAAATGAGTTGTACCACATGTTGCATGCCTGAGTGAAATCCATTAGGACTACTAGCCAATTGGACTGTTTCAGTTGTCAGCATGCATGCACGGAGACCTGATCATCAGGTTTTGAGATAACACTTATTTGCTTGATGGTTTATTTGCATAATTCTGATGGGTCAATGTGATGCACCAATCATCCCTTTTCTCCCACAATATCCTTATATTAGACTATGAATAAAAACTGCCAAATTGTTTGTTTATTTATTTGGCTCTGTGTTACTGAAAGTGGCAGTGGTTAACAATTCACAGACATAAACATTCTGTTTACCACAACATAGAATCATAGAATGATAGGGTTGGAAGGGACCTCCAGGTTCATCTAGTCCAACCCCCTGCACAGTGCAGGAAATTCACAACTACCCCTTCACACACCCAGTGATCCCTGCTCCATGCCGAGAAGATGGCAAAACACTGTTAGGATCCCTAGCCAAACTGGCCTGGGGAAAACAGCTTCCTGTTCCCAAAGTGGCAATTGGCATTACCTTGGGCATGTTAGAAAGGGCCACAAGAACTAAGTACTGATGTAACCCTTCCTGCCCGCTCATGAGCTGTCTCCTTTCAGATGGCCATCCAGCCTCTGCTTAAAAATCTCCAAAGGAGAGCCCACCACCTCCCAAGGAAGCCTGTTGCACTGAGGGACCACTCTGTCAGTAAGTTCTTTCTGAAGTTAGCCAAAAACTCTTTTGATTTAATTTCTACCCATTGGTTCTGGTCCAACCTTCTACGGCAGCAGAAAACAACTCTGCACCATTCTCTATATGATAGCCCTTCAAGTATTTGAAGATGGTTATCATATCACCTCTCAGTCATCTCCTTTCCAGGCTAAACATACCAAGCTCCTTCAGCCTTTCCTCATAGGACTTGGTCTCCAGACCCTTCACCATCTTCATTGTCCTCCTCTGAACACGTTCCAGCTTGTTTATATCTTTCTTAAATTTTGGTGCCCAAAACTGAACACAATACTCTAGGTGAGGTCTAACCAGAGCAGAGTAAAGCGATACCATTACTTCGCATGATCTTCTGTTGATACAGCCCAAAATTGCATTTGCCTTTTTAGCTACCACATCACACTACTGATTCATGTTTAGTGTATGGTCTATTAAGACCCCTAGATCCTTTTTGCACATACTACTGCCAAGACAAGTCTCCCCCATCCTATAATTATGCATTTGAATTTTCCTACCTAAATGCAGAACTTTGCATTTATCTCTGTTGAAATTCATTTTATTTGTTTTAGTGCAGTTTCCCCTGTGCACAGTGTTTCAAAATCCAAAAAGCAAAAGAACAAAAAGAACAAAACAACTATAAATTAACAGATATGCATGTGTCCGAGACATTAAAATATGTTAAATTTTATTTGGGTTTTGGAGTTCATGCACTGAAAGGGTTCAACTTCACAGTGATTGCTCTCCCACGAATGTTGAGTGCTGCATGGTGCCTGACCCAGAAACTCTGACCCAGAAACCAAAATGCTTACAATGCTTCTGAAAGGTACACTCAAGCTTCTACCTGCCACCATGCAGATGGAAGTAATGACTTGAGTAGCCATCTAGAATGCCACCTTAAGTATGCTTCATGCAGTTTGGCCATGGCATGCAAATAATATTTAGTAGCCACAGAGTGTTCGCATATGGAGGAGGGTACCTGCTGATCACAGAGAAAGGAGTCATGTGAGGTGACCTCTGAGATAAGTTGGCCTTAAAAGTCAATGGAGGAAAGCAGTTTAGACATAGCGTAGTTTGTTTCTTGCAGCCTGTCCCCAGTAGAATATGTACAAAAGCTACAATTGAACAAAACATTATTTCTTCTGTCTGAATTTTAGAATGAATAGTTTTTCCTCCTTCATCTGTTATAAGGAGATAATTCCTTCAGATTTTCAGGAGTCTTCTGTGGCCTATAAATCTATAATCTAAGGCTGTTTGACTGTTTCAGAGTACAAATGTGGAATCAAAAGCACAGCCACAGAAATAATGCAGAGGAGCTAATGTGCTGGCCATTCCAAATTTGTGCACGTCCTTTCCTTTCCTACAGCATGATTTCATTTTTAATCTTGGACCCCTTCATCTGTCCTTCTGGCAAGCATCCCTGTTTGGCTCCATTTGAGCGCTCCAAGGCTGCTCTGTTGAAGCTTTCAGGCTATATACATCAATCCCTTGCTGTATAACGGCAGGAGGCTGAAGGCAGCCATGGATGACTGAATGCCACATACTGAAGCACTGACAGCAGACACGTGGCACTCAGGCTTGAGTCTCTGGGGTGGCTGTCTATTTGCCAGCCCCCCTGAGGCCAACTATGAAATTATTGGGAGTGTTGGTAAAGAGAGTTGAAGGCCAAGGAGATAAAGTTTCCCAGAGAGCAATTTAAAGGACTTTGTTGTCTAGAAATGACAGGAAGGCCAATAAGGCCTGAAATTCTAGGGTACACGCTACAAAACACAAGCTTATGAACTTGTATATTTGGATTCAGGCTTTAAACACCACTAAGTGAAAGCTTACAAGTTTTCACTGTGCACAGTGTTTCAAAATCCGAAGAGCAAAAGAACAAAAAGAACAAAACAACTATAAATTAACAGATATGCATGTGTCTGAGACATTAAAATATGTTAAATTTTATTTGGGTTTTGGAGTTCATGCACTGAAAGGGTTCAACTTCACAGTGATTGCTCTCCCAAGAATGTTGAGTGCTGCATGGTGCCTGTTCTGTGGCATGCTGAAGGAGAGGCAGGTGAGCTTGTGATTGGCTACTGATGGGCAGCGGCTGTCCATTTTAAATTTTGCATCTCTTTTTCTCTGTCTGGAGAGGAAGCCAGGACAACAGAAGCTTTGGAATTGGGCTGAGAAGGCTGAAGGGGCAGGCAAGCTCCTATAGATGGAAAATGAGTATTGAATTGTTTATATACCGAGGTTAACAGGAGTTGCAGGCCATATTGAGGTTAGCAGCAGTTGCCAGGGAGTGAGCAAAGTGGACATATTTCTTTCTTCTGGGGGAACACAGATGAGACAATTAATGGGGTGGTGGTGGATAAGGTTGCTAGGTGTCCAGATTTCCCCCAGACAGTCCAATTTTTTGCCAGATTGTCAGGGGGAAACAAAGCTGGAATACCAGACACCTGTGTGCATCTGGGGCATGTCCAGACAGACAAGTGGGCTGGCCCACCCTGCTCCCGGGGAGCAGTGATGATATCACAGAACTGACATCATCTTGTTGGGCTGGGAGTGCATGTGCACTTTGCTCATGTGTGAAGAAATAAAAAGGGTAAGTACCAGGGGCCCCAGCCAGTTTGGGAGTGTGGGAAAGCCATCCATTATCCCTAGTCGTGGAAGAGAACTGTTTTGTGGAGATTTGGGTGGGATTATGAATGCTGAGGCATACATTAATTGTAGGGTTGCCAGCTTCCAGGTAGTGGCTGGAGATCTCCCGGAATTACAACTGGTCTCCAGGCCACAGAGATCAGTTCACCTGGAGAAAATGGCTACTTTTGGGGGGTGGGCTCTATGGAATTATGCCATGCCAAGGTCCTTTCCCCAAATCCCACTTTCTCTAAGTTTCTCCAGGTTTCATCCCCCAGATCTCCAGGAATTTCCCAACCTGGAGCTGGCAACCCTAATTAATTGGAAGAGACTTTATTGGGGGTATCTGGATGAAATTTGAATGTTTTGGGGAAATTATTTGGGGAGAGGGCAGATCCCATTTTCTTCCTTGTTCTTGAGTTGTGGATTTAGGCAAATCATTTTATGTCTCAGAAGGATAGCCATGTTAGTCTATCAGAGCAAAGTAAAACAGAAGTCCAGTGGCACCTTAAAGACTAGCAACATTTATTTCAGCATGAACTTTTGTGTGTCAGACCTTCCTTCCTCAAATCTGAGAGCCTCTAGGTCTCTCTCATAGAGAGAGTAAAATGAATATCGTGATGCAGAAGCAAATGCTGGGTCAAAGGAATATTGCACTTGGAGTTCAGGCCAATCCCTGTCTTGCATTAGGCTTGGGTCACTTGTCTGGTGAACATTCTGTTTTAATAGTGATCAGGGAAATACCCCAGGGAACTTTAAACACATGAGGTCAGCAGACCCCAGCAACTGATACTCAAAAGTCATACCATGTCATGGAAATTCCATTTAGCTATATGATTGAAGGAACTATCACGGATAAAGCAGGGATAGATAAGATAAGAGTTTGGAGTGTGTAGGCCAGGAAGATGTGACAGGAATGATATGGCATAATGTGGGGGATGGTGCATGAAGCACCTTGAATTCTATGTAATTTTTAAAAAGACTATTTAATAAGTGTATGTGTTCAGGCCTAGTTTTTGACCTGACATTTTAATGATTAAATACATTGTCATTTCCCTCCCTCAGTAGGGGTGTGTTTAATTTTTTGTTTACTTTTAAAATGTACAGGCTGTGTTTCTTCCGTAAGGGTTCTTCAAATGGATAACAAGAAGATAGGTAAAATCATAATGACATCATAATCAACTTTTAACAATTAATTAATTATAACTCGGTGTCTTAGGACTAAAAGAGCAACTTAATCAGATAGAATTTTTTTTAAAAAACTAAAAATGCCTGATTAAAAAAAATAGTTTTCAGCTGTTGGTATGCTCCATTGGGGCAAGCAATTCTTGTGCTATTGCAGAAAATGCTCTGTTGCGGATGGTGCTCAAGTTTTCACAGATGATTGTAGAACCTGATCTTAATTTCCTCAAATAGGTGGCGGGAGCTTGGAGGGGGGTGGGATGCGGGCAATTATGCACCATGATGTCAGTTGTGGGGAAAATAGTGATTCCTAGTGAAGTGCTGTCACTTGCGCGTTTTCTTGGGATGTGACATCACACCGTGTGCAACACTGGCTTTTTAAAAAATAATGTTTCTCAAGTGTTGCTGGTGGGAAGTCTCCCGCCTTAATGGGAGGTGTGGCAACCCTGTTCCAAGAGAGAGAGAGAGAGAGAGAGAGAGAGAGGAAGGAGGTATATTTAGGGCTTGAATGGCTCCTTGCATTTAGGCAAGAAACAAACAGGTAATCAGTGAAGATCAGAAAGGAGTTCTGTGCAGGGGTGGCTCATGTGGTGATTTTCTGGGAGGATTATATCTAGCACTGCTGAAGGGGGAAAGAGATTTGGTGCTTTTACCAAACGGTGTCAGGAAGCAAAGGCGAACTGTTACTGCAACACTGTGCAGGCACACAGCTACCAAGTGGCTGCAGAGCCTTGTGCCAGCAAGCGGTATCACTGTATCATTAACAGTATGCAGGTCACTCTGCAGCAGCCGTCCACTCAGCAGCCATGTGTATGCATTGGGATTGCGAACCTCCAGGAGACCTCTCAGAATTACAACTGATCTCCAGACTATAGAGATCAGTTTCCCTGAAAAAAAAAATGGCTGCTGTGGAATGTGGAATCTACGGTATTAAACCTCACCAAGGCCCCTTCCCAAACCGTCCCCTCCACAGGCTCAACTCCCAAATCTCCATGAATTTCCCAAGCCAGATTTGACAACCCTAGTTTGCTTGGTACTACAGCAGCCCACATATATCTGTAATCACTTTGTGATATCATCAGGTAAAAATGCCAAATCCTTTTCTCCCTTCATTGGTGCTCAGCGACAGTAGCCGTAGTCCTCTCAGCAAGCAACCACAAGCACCACCCCAATCACAAAATCTGATTTTGACAAAATCTGAATTGCTGCATTGTGGATCAGTTTACAAACTGTTTACAAACTGTTTTGAAGGGCCAATCTATAACTGAGTTACCAGAACACACAAGACAGAAAATGGGTTTCTTTCTGGTTTTCTCTGCACGCTGGCTTTCACTGCATGTAGAAGCATTATTGGTTAAAGGGAAGCTCAGTTGTCTTCTGATACTGAGCTGAATAAACTGACTCTGAAACTATTACATAATTGAATCCATCAAAAGAAAAGAATGGCCTTTCTTACTCCCTTATTATCAATAACTGATTCTCCATTTATTTATTTTAAAAAGAATCCTCTATTGTGATAATATGAAAAAGGAGGAAATTTTGTACAGTAGAAAATACATGTTTAGATTGACCTTGTAAACTAAGTAGTAAAGTGTGGGAAACTGACATTGGCCTGTATCCTACCTCTCTGCTCAATACAGTTTGAAGCCTTACGTCAGAGTGCTGAAAAGAGTGGTGGGATACAGGCCATATCTGTTTGTTAATATTGTAAGCATAGTAATGATGGACACCCAGCCAAAGTTCAGTATTTTAAAGACACACAGATTGTAAAAAGAAGGATTTAAGCATGTGCCACTGAAATCAATGAGATTTAAAAGTGCTTCATTTGCCTGTATTACGTCCATTGCTATTGTCATTGCTATATTAAAAACAATGGTTTGTACAGCACTTTTGAGTGTGTACAAAGTGATAAGCAATTCATCTTTCATTTGTTATAAATTGTTTTCAGAGCATCTTTTAAAAACTTCAGCATTCTTATCTTCATTCTAATTCTTGGTGTTAGTAAGGATTGTGCCTTTGATCTGGGCCGTCGCATTCATTTCTCCTCATTAATAGATTGCCTGTACCAAATGGCTTTGGTTCATGCAGGTTCTGTGATCGGCAGCATAGTGTTTTTGGGTGATCAAAGGATACCTCCTCACCCTTTTTCACCAGTGGAAAAGATGGTTGGAACTAACCCTATGCTTCTATCTGTTTGAAGATTTTTTTAAAAACTTGCTTGTATTTTCTCTTATTTGTGTATATTATTAAGGATTCTATTTCCATGAGATGAAGCTTTTACTATATAAAAGCAGCTATACCTAATTACTTATTAATCCTAAACATCCTAAACAAAAAATTAACTTTCCAATAGTAGATTTTGGGGTTGAAACATGTCTTTTAGTCATCTTAATTAATCTAAACATAACTGCTTTAAAACATCATTCCTAATAGATTTACACATAAATCACTAAGATACTCAGGCTGTGACATAGACTCCTGTTATGCTCTGAGGTACGCAAACACAGAATTCACATTCCTATGTGTGTAGACTTCTCCATTCACCTTAGTGCTGGAGTACTACCATATCCAAGTGTAAGATTTCAGAGGCTCATTGTTTATCCAGTTCTAGGTCTTGCATGAAGAATAAGAAAGGCACACATCCCCTGCATGATGAGAATGCTAAAGTTCGGGGTATTTGCATCTAACCACTTTCAGTTTGTACAATAGCAAAGCATGCCACTCACCACTGTTTAAAAGGGTGATATTGATGCTACTAACTCAGCAGGAATCCAGTGACACAAGGTGCCAGTAGAGTTCCATATGGTCTTACAAAGTTGCTGACTCTGGTCTGGCTCAGCAACAAGTCTCAACAACCAGTTCCTCACATAAAAACTGAGCTGTCAGAATGCCTGTGCCCTATGTGCCTGCCTGCCTGAATTTGGAAACAAAAAGTATAGCTGTATGAAGAGCATCTGTTTTCTTTGTTAATAATTGCAGAACTCGGTCCAATTTTCAAGGCTTGCCGCTTGTATCACAAAGGTATAGCATTGTAAAAGGTTGAGTGACGGTGAACTTGTCTTACCAGTGTGATAAGATGTGTGCTAATGCACACAATGGTTCAGCAATAAGGAACATTTTGTGTATACTAGCCTGTACAGCTAAACCTTCTTGTGCAAAGGAAAGTTAATAATTTAAGATGGTACGATCTGGCTTTGGATGGGAAGTAGTTCAGATTTTGCAGCTGTTCTAAACAGCATGCAGTATTAGAATACCAAAGTTCAAATATTCCATCTTGATAGAACTTCCATGAAATTGTGCTGATAATGTTCTAAAAGGGGAAGCTGACAAGTTGTTGTTGTGGCATCACTACCTTGGTCTTCCTTACAGGCTCGAGGATCTGGAGGTGGCAGGCGAAGGAATGACGTTTCTTCCATGGATGACCATGATAAACCTTATGTTTGTGACAGTAAGTTGTGTCCAGATCCTTCACTCTGCTTTCAGTCTGATCCAGCTACCTTTTATATGCAATTTTGTGAAATTCTTTTCCACGCACACACAAAATTGCTGCTTCATGATTTACTTATCAGCTACTACCATCGCTACTTGCTGTTGTTATTTTTGCACAAGGTACTGGAAATGAAACTCTCACCAAAAGCCCACATCCCTTGATACTGTTACAGCACATCTCTTTCTCTCTCTCTCTCTCTCTCTCTCTCTCTCTCTCTCTCTCTCTCTCTCTTTCACTGCTTCTTTTGTGGTTTCCTATGCTTTTGTCTCCTTTGCCACCTTTATGAGTCACTCTCAGTTTCTTTCTCTGGTTTAGATGGGGCTAAAGTAGACGTTAAATAAGGAGATACTTGTAGCAACGGCCTCTCAACTTTTTTAAAATGGAAAACAGCTGCAGGAACCTTCTGGTTCAAATGAAAGAATGGCGTAGGGGAGGAAATGCTCTTCACTGTGTCTGTTCAGGCCATTGTTCCTCTTGACAAAATACAGCTTTTCGCTGCTTTTCCACCAATGGGGGAGGGGGAAATGTCAATATCTGCTACTTTGGGGAAGTGGTTCCAAGTGGGAAAATGTCAAGAAAGAAAAGAGTTATGCAAACTCCCCCAGGCCCTTTTGCTCAAACACAGCAGACCCCTGTAGTGGTTTTTGTTTTTAAAATTACAGATTTATCCATTTTTCCTGTGTAAGATGTAGTTCGGCCTTATACTTACAAACAAAAGCATACCTCGTTGCTAGTTTCACACTACTTCATGAATACTGTTCTTTTAAACATATTTTTAAATCAAAAGGCTAAATCTCATATTACTCTTTCTTGGGCAAAGCAGTCACTTAACAGATGGGCTGTTATGATGGAGCTATGCCAAAGGCCTCAGTTGTAGAAGACCTACTCACTTTGGGTTCGTTCTGTGACAGGTGCTACAGAGACTGTAACAAAATACAGTATACCCAAATGAACATTATTTCTTGCTTTTTGTAAGATTTCTGTATTTTTCATATTGTTAGTTTGTAGAAAGCACTTGCTAACACTTCCATATTGTTAGTTCCTTCTTTTTTCAAAGCTTTTTATTGGTGATGTTGTGTTAAAGGCTTTTCCTCAACACTGACTTTTGAATACAAGTTAAACATTAAATTGTTAAGCATTTATCAAGTCCCAATCTGCCTGGACATGATCAGTAACTAAAGTTGTGTTACAAGAGTGATTATTGAACACGACAATGTAGAATTCAGTGTTTAGTCTTCAAATCTATCTGTCTGCAAGAAAATGCAAGGGGAGTGTCATGAGAAACATCAGATAAGCATATGGTATAAGACAGGGAGGTATAAATTTGTTTTAACTGTAAAGGCTTTGTTTGTTTTCATTGTATTTATCGTTTGCACATATTTGTTTCCATTATTATATTAGTTTTTGTTTCTACCTTTCAGAAGAAACCACAACAGAGTGCATTAGCAATAGACAGACAGACAAGTTTACTGTATGTGGCCATAGGCCTTTACAAATTAAATACATATTTGCAGTTCTAAAAAGCAGTAGCAGCTCCAGTACCTTTAACGTCTCTCCTGTGGTCAGGCAGGAGAGGCACTAGGTCTGCTATTATAGAAGTGCAAAACTGCTAAATAGTGCTTGCTGGTCAAGGAAAATGTGCAGGCTCCTCAACAATGAATTAATACATTCCTTTGCTTTTCAATTGTTATCTTCATTCATTTCTGTTTCCATAATGAACAGGGCTTTTTTTTAATTCTGGGATGTGTTTCTAAATGAATGCCCATTCCAGTACTTTTCCCAAGTATGAGAGACTGCAAGATGCAGTGGTGGTGGTAAGAAGACAGATTGTACTGTGAGCCTTTCAAGGGCAGTGGTGACAATTTTCTTTACTGTAATTAGTGAAGGATCTAATCAGTATGTTAGATGACAGGCTAAATTTACATTCTCCATCCCTTCTGCAATCACTTCCTCAATTCAGACTTCTCTGTCTTTTCTGGTGCTACTGGCTGACCCTTTGTGATACTATAATGGGGGCTTGTCAGGCAGAGTTGTCACAGCCCCTGCTCTCAAGGTTTACCTGCTCTGAAGTCATAGAAGACCTACAGTGGGCAGTCGAATGACACATGAGTCTTGAGATACCCTAGACTAAGAATACTGTGGTCCCTGGTAAACCTTTAGTTTAATTCATAGAATCATAGAGTTGGAAGGGGCCATGCAGACCATCTAGTCCAATCCCCTGCCCAGTGCAGGATCAGCCTAAAGCATCTCTGACAAATATTCATCCAGCTTCTTCTTGAAAACTGTCAGTGAAGGGGAGCTCACCACCTCCCTAGGCAGCTGATTCCACTTTTGAACTACTCTGACCATGAAAAAGTTCTTCCTAATATCCAGCCGGTACCTTTGTGCATGTAATTTAAGGCCATTGTTTCGGGTCCTACCTTCTGCTGCAAACTGGAACAGCTCCCTGCCCTCCTCCAAGTGACAGTCTTTCAAATACTTAAAGAGAGCAATCATGTCCCCCCTCAATCTCTTCTCCAAACTAAACATTCCCAAGGCCCTCAACCTTTCCCTGTAGGGCTCAGTCTTCAGACCCCTGATCATCCTCGTCCCTCTCCTCTGCACCCTCTCGATTTTGTCCACATCCTTTTTGAAGTGAGGCCTCCAGAACTGCACACAATACTCCAGGTGCGGCCTGATCAAGGCAGTATAGAGAGGGGCTATGACCTCCTGAGATTTCAACGCTATGGGCCCTTTAATACAACCCAGGACTGAATTGGCCTTTTTTGCCACCACATCACACTGACTGCTCATATTTAGTTTACAGTCCACTCTTACCCCAAGATCTCTTTCACATATACTACTGCCCAGAAGTGTATCCCCCATCCAGTACTTGTGCTTCCCATTTTTGTGGCCCAGATGTAATATTGTGCACTTGTCTGTGTTGAATTGCATCCTATTCACAGCTGCCCACTTCTCCAGAGTATTCAGGTCTTGTTGAATTTTAATTCTATCTTCTTGGGTGTTTGCTACTCTTCCCAATTTGGTATCATCAGCAAATTTAATGAGCAGCCCTTCCACTCCTTCATCCAGATCATTGATAAAAATATTGAAAAGTACCGGGCCCAAAACTGAGCCCTGCGGCACCCCACTGGACACCTCCCTCCAATTTGATGAAACACTGTTGACCACCACTCTTTGGGTGCAGTCCTCTAACCAATTCCCTATCCACCGAACTGTCCTATAGTCCAATCCACAGTCTTCCAGTTTGCCCATCAGAATGTCATGGGGGACCTTATCAAAAGCTTTACTGAAATCCAGATAAACCACGTCAACAGAGTTCCCCTGATCCAGTAAGCTGGTCACTCAATCAAAGAAGGAAACCAGGTTGGTCTGGCAAGATCTGTTAGTGACAAAACCATGCTGACTTCCCCGGACCCCGGAGCGGTCCTTCAGATGCTTACAGATTGATCTCTTTAAAATCTGCTCGAATATCTTCCCAGCAACAGAAGTCAGACTGACTGGCCTGTACTTTCCCGGGTCATCCTTCTTCCCTTTCTTAAAGATTGGGATAACATTCGCTCTTCTCCAATCTTGCGGCACATCCCCAGTCCTCCAGGAGGCCTTGAAGATGATGGACAGGGGTTCTGCAAGTTCTCTAGAAAGTTCCTTCAGCACTCTTGGGTGTACCCCATCCGGCCCAGGGGATTTCTATTCATCCAGTGCAGCCAGATGCCTCTCCACAACCTCTCTGTCAATGTCAACTAGCCGCCCAGGTGTGTCCTGTCACATTTTCTACTATCTCTAGATGTGCCTGAGTTCTTCAGGGAGAAAACAGAGGCAAAAAAGTCATTAAGCCTGTCTGCTTTTTCTCTGTCCTGCATCAGAGTTTCTCCATCTCCTCCCAACAATGGTCCAATTGCCTCCTTTACCTTGTGTTTGCTTCTCACATATATGTAGAAGTTTTTCTTATTGTAGCGAGCCCTCCTGGCCAGACCCAGCTCGTACTGAGCTTTGGCCACTCTGATGACTTATCTACAGTACCTAGTAACCCTCATATACTCCTCTTTAGAGGTCTGTCCTTCTCTCCATTTCCTGAACATTTCCTTTTTTCCCTTAGCTTATTCTGGTGCTCTTTGTACATTCACATTGGTTTCTGGGAGCCCTTACCATGTTTCCGTCTTGCTGGGATAGTGAGGGCTTGAGCTTGCAAAAGCTCATGTTTGAGAAGAGCCCACCCTTCACTCGCTCCTTTCCCTTCCAGCACACTCCCCCACGGAATGACTCTCATCAAGCCTCTGAGTTCATCAAAGTTGGCCCTATGAAAATCTAACCTTCGAGTCTGGCTACAAACTTCCTTGGCCCCCCACAGCAACTGAAATTCAAGGAGGACATGGTCACTTCCTCCTAAGGTCCCCACCACCTTCACCTCATCTACCAATTCTTCCCTGTTGGTTAATATCAAGTCTAGTATGGCTGAGCCCCTTGTAGCTTCCTCCACCTTTTGAAAAAGGAAGTTATCGGCCAGGCAGGTCAGGAAATTGCATGATTCATGACGCTTTGCTGAGTCTGTCTCCCAGCACACATTGGGGACATTGAAGTCACCCATAATTACAAGGTTCTGATGTCTGGATACTCTACCAATCTGTTCAAAGAGGGCTGCATCCATTTCTTCTTGCTGGTCAGGTGGTCTGTAGCAGACTCCAACAATAATACCCTTTATCCTTCCTCCCCTTATTTCTACCCATATGCTTTCCACTGGGCTGTTCACCCCATTCTCCATAACTTCTTGACAATCAAGCCCTCTCCTCACATACAGCGCCACTCCACCTTCTCTTCTACCCTTCCAGTTTTTCTTGAACAACTCATACCCATCCACTAGCACATTCCAGTCATGGGAATCATCTCACCAAGTCTCAGTAATTCCTACTATATCATAGCCCTCTGTTTGCAATAGAAGCTCAAGCTCTTCTTTCTTATTACCCATACTTTGGGCATTGGTATATAGACACTTGTAGCCTTGTATCTTTGTTTGACCTGTCCTACCCAGGTGGGTCCCCACTGTTTTCACTTCGTCATTGAAATCCCCATGTCGATCGTCCCCTTGCCTTTGCGGCATCAGTTTAAAGCTCTCCTGATGAAGTTCTCCAGGTTTGTTCCAAACGTTTTCTTCCCTGCCCTTGAGAGGTGAAGCCCATCATGTGCTAGAAGGCCTTCTCTAAGAAAACCTATCCTATGGTCCCAGAACCCAAAGCGCTCCTGCTGGCACCACCATCTCAGCCAACGATTCACCTCAAGTATGGTCCGCTCCCTGCGTGTTCCTCTTCCTATGACTGGAAGGATAGAAGAGAATACCACCTGTGCCCCCAATGCCTTCAACTGCCTTCCAAGAGCTTCATAATCCTCTTTAATTCTTGCGACAGTATTCACACCCGTGTCATTCGTTCCCACATGAATCAGCACAAATGGGTACTTATCAGCAGGCTTGATGAGTTTCAGCAGTCAGTCGGTAATATCCTGAATTCTGGCCCCCAGCAAGCAACACATCTCTTGGAATAGGAGATCTGGCCCAGAGACATGGCGTTCCATACCCCTGAGCAGAGAGTCCCGGACGACCACCACCTTCCGTTTTTTTCCACTTCCACGTGGCCCCATATCCTCTACACACCCTCTTCCAGGTCTTTGCGGTTCTCCTTCCACTCTCATCTCTATCATCATCTCTAGTGCTTCAAAACGATGAGCTCAAGTGGACCAGAGCATCTTCTTCGTTGGTATCTTTGGGTTTGTACCATAGATCTGAGAGGAGGCTCAGAAGGGAGATCGACTCTTTCTTCTTCTCCTTGACTTTCCTCTTCTTGGCTGTGCAGAGCCCCCAGGCTCTTGTCAATAAAATTCTCCCTTTCCTTGATTTCCTGAAGGGTGGTGATCCTCTCCTCCAGGCTCTGAACCTTTTCTTCCTTTTCTTCTTAAATTAAAATTTAATTCATTAATTTTCAGTTTTAAAAGTAAAACAACTTAAGCTAATGTGGTTTAGTGGTTAGAGTGCTGGACTAGGATCTGGGTGACTTGGGTTTGAATCCTCACTCATGGAAACTTGCTAGGTAACCTAAAGGTAGTCATTCTTTCAGTCTAACCTACCTCACAGAGTTGATGTGAGGATTAAATGGAGGAGAGGAGAACAATATAACAACAACAACATTTGATTTATATACCATTCTTCAGGACAATTTAACACCCTTCAGGACAATTTAACACCCTCTCAGAGCTGTTTACAAAGAATTATTACTGTTATTATTATCCCCACTTCAATCATCCTGTGAGGTGGGTGGGGCTGAGAGAGCGCTGGAGAGCTGTGACTCATCCAAGGTCACCCAGCTGGCTTCAAGTGGAGGAGTGGGGAATCAAACCCGGTTCTCCAGATTAGAGTCCGGCTGCTCTTAACCACTACACCAAACTGGCTCTCAGCTGCTTTGGGTCCCCATTGGGGAGAAAGGTGGGATAGGAATGAAGTAAAAAAAAAAACACGAATGTATTGCTAAGACTCCAAGGTAGCTGTGTCAGATATCCATGGTTAGAATAAAATTTAGTTAAAAATGACAGAGACCAGACTGAAACTCAAAGACCTGTAGGAACCTCCATTATCAAGGCTCAGAAGTAAGGAAGACTGAGTGAATAAATCTGTGTAATTGTGAATAACTGAGATCATATATGAAAACAGATGTGAGCTCACACTATAACTGGTTTGAATTTCTTCCTGAAGGTGACTTCTCCTCTGTGGAAAACTACAGTTGTTGAAACTTTCATATACATTCCAGAATGTAGGTCATGAACACAAGAAGACTGAACCAATCTGGTGTAGATCAACATATTTCATTGGAAGTGGTTAATCTATGCAACACACTGGAGCCACCTATTGATGCCCATTTGGCCTTGTTTCATTTTCCTGAAACTATACCTTAATTATTTTTTCCAGTTTTGACAACATACTACTTCTATATTTCTTAACATCTTCTCTGTTCTCATCAAGGTTTTCTGTAATGATTGTGACCAGCAATTGCTTAGTGAATTTTCCCCCCTACAGGGCTTCCCTCTCCTGTTATTGCTTTGCTCTGTTTAATCCTCGTGCTACTTCAGTTTCACTATTTATAGGAAACTCTGGGCAAGAAGCCACATTGATTAATACAGTATATTTCTCTAAATCAATGATGATCAACTGACATCCTGTGAACACCATTCAGTCCTCCCTGAAATTTTGGTACTTGCTCGCTGACAATTCACCCTGGAAGCTTCTTTATCATCAGACTGGGGCTCTGAGTTGTCAGATCAAAAGCCGCATGTAAAATACTGCTTTTAACTTGAAGGGAAGACTTAATTAAGTTATAGTAGGCCTTTGGGGCTTTTGTGATGGTGCTGAGGCCTCTGGGGTGTTTTTTTCTAGGCACACAGCCTTTCCATCCCTCAGACTGCCCCTTACTATTGTTAATCAGCTCCTACAGTGGTTCCTTCTGAGCCCTGTCTGTCACCTGTAGCAATAAACTGTTTGCCACCCTTGTCTTTTGTCATTTCTGCGTGGAGATCTAGAGTTAGGTATAGTTTCAAATTGACCATCTTCCTTATTTAGTCCTTCCTTATTTAGTCTTCCTTATTTAGTCTTCCTCTTGTTTTTTCAAGTGAAAAGGCATTTGCTATAGCCTGAAAACGCCTGGAGGTGATAACGGAGTGGGTGGATAAACTAAAACTCGGTCCAGATGAGTGATGTGCTGATAGCTAATAGGGCTAATCAAGGATCGAAGTACTCAGTCAGCCTATTTTGAATGGGCTTGCACTTCCTGTAAAACAGTAGATTTGCATCTTGGAGTGCCTATCAGATCTGTATCTTCAAATGTCTCAGTTCTTCTCTGTTGTGTGCCATTACTTTTAGACAGCTTCATATGGCTTAACAGCTGCATCCCTTCTTTGAGAGCCATGCCATTTGGGAAGGTTATCCATGCTCAGATACATCTAAGTGAAATTTAGTGCAAAGTGGGGACAGGCTATGAAGATCACTTTTGGAAACTGCCGGCAGAAAGTGGTGGAGGAAGCAATTTGATCCAATTCTCTTGCCTTACTGCAGCCTCCTATATGTGGTACATTTTGTTTGTAAATGGCTTCTGGTTGTCAGACAGGATTTTTTGAACAAACAGCAGGCTGCTAAGAGAAGGGAAAGCTAGGGAAATCCCCTGTGCCAGTTCCACAAATTTTTCAGATGAACATGATCCTATATGTTTATGATAAAGAATGTGGGATATAATTTTCTCAAATAAATACTGTTTTAGATTGGACAATTTTGAATTCCTTATTATTTTGGGTCTTACTTTTGTGTTCAAATTACTGTTTTTAGTTATAAATCTTCTCCTAGAGCTTCTCTGTTGCAGAATTAATGTATACTTTGTTCTTCTTTTCCTAGTAGTGACTAATAAGAATAATTGGTTACTGTGCTCTCAATAGTGTCCCTTTCTACTTTGCAAGAAATTGATGTATGTTGTCATGGCTCTCCTTTGATTAAGTCTCTAGTAGGGGTGTGTAAGGCCTGCCTGTTTTGTTAAACCTGATTCAGTTTTAACTGAATCAGGAAACCATTTCGGCATTCAGAGAATACCGAAACAGCAAGCCGATTCGGTATTCGTGTTTCAGCTTGATTCGGCCATTGTTTTCAATGAGAAAACCTCCCGGCTTTCCGGGAGTCTGGGGGGCATTTTCTGTCCAAATCACACCAAACTTGGTGGAGACCTTCTCCTAACTCTCCTCTAACTACCCCCCAAGTTTCAGAAAGATTGGACTTTGGGGGGCCATGTTATGCCCCCCAAACAAGGTGCCCCCATCCTCCTACACTCTCCATGGTTCTCTATGGGGAAAAGCAAGTCATCTTTCTAGGTGGCTTGGGGTGGCATTTTGCAAGCAAAATGCACCCAACTTTCAGGGGACTTGCTCCCACCTGTCCTCCCACCCTCCACCAAGTTTCAGGCAGATTACACTTTGGGGGGCCCTTTTACGGCCTCTCAAAGAAGGTGCCCCTATCCACCTCCACTCCACTATTCCCTATGGGGGAAATAAGAGAGGCTTGTCTGGCTAGGGGTGGCATTTTGCATGCAAAATGCCCCCAAAATTCAGAAGACCTCCTCCTACCTGTCCTCCCTCCCTCCACCAAGGCTCAAGCAGATCTCACTTTGGGGCCATTTTATGGCCTCCCAAAGATGCTGCTCTTAGCCCCCCTTTCTCCATTATTTCCTATGGGGGAAATAAGAAAGGCTTGTCTGGCTAGGGGTGGCATTTTGCATGCAAAATGCCCCCACCCTTCAGGGACCCATCTCCTACCTGTCCTCCCACCCTCAACCAAGCCCCAAGCTGATCCCACTTTGGGGGGCCATTTTATGCCCCCCCAAAGGTGGTTCTCCTGCCACACCACTTTGTCTTTCTACTGTGGGAAAGACTTCCACACTGTAGAAACACATGGGATTGGGGTGGCCGATGGCCACAGCCACAGTCCACCTGCACCCAAACTACCAAATACCACACACACCCTCCCCAAAACCTAACCTCCCCTGTCCTGTGGCCAGCCACTTTCTATTGATTCCTGTTATGGGAAAATCTCCCACAGCAGGAACCCACAGAATGTGGCATCTATGGCCACAGGCACAGTCCCCCTTTTAAATCCACCCCCCACAGCCCCACAGTGACCCAAAGACACCCTCCCCAACATTACCACACCGGCCACTACCCCAGGAGCAGGCTGGCCAGCCGTCCCCCATTGTTCCCTGTGATGGGAACTTTTAAACTCTCTTTCCCAGGGCAATTATGCACAGCCCAGGGGTGCCACAATGGTGGGAACACTGTGAGTGCGAGCTTGTCCCTGTGAAAGAGCACCTGAACCACAGACACCCTCCCCCAAATTCCCCCACCACCTACAGAGATGGCTGGCCAGCCAGCCCCATTGTTCCCTATGATGGGAACCAACTGCACAACAAAGAATAAAACACAAGCACACACTGAATAAAGTTTTTTAAAAAATATTTTCTCACTTTCAAAGTACAAGAAGGCAAAGCATTGTGACACATTACACCAGCAATCCCCCACACAGAAAAATAACACAACTCACTTAACATCAGAGAATCACAAAAACACAATTCCTGTCAAAAACACTTTATTTCTTGAACAGCTTTAGGTTGCACAGCAGGGGGGCACACCAAAGGGCATGCCAGCAGCATCTTACAAAAAAAATAACACAACTCACTTCACATTAAAGAATCACCCAAAACAAATTGCTGTCAAAAACACTATTTCTTTAACTGCTTTAGGTTACACAGTAGGAGGGCACAACAGGGCATGAAAGCAGTCTACTACACAAAACAACACAACTCACATCACCGTTTTTGACAGCAATTGTGTTTGGGTGATTCTCTGATGTGCAGTGAGTTGTATTATTTTTGTGTAGCTGGCCAGCCATCTCTGTAGGTGGTGGGGGAATTTGGGGGAGGGTGTCTGTGGTTCAGGTGCTCTTTCACAGGGACAAGCTCGCACTCAGGAGTGTGCCCACCATTGTGGCACCCCTGGGCTGTGCATAATTGCCCTGGGAAAGAGAGTTTAAAAGTTCCCATCACAGGGAACAATGGGGGACAGCTGGCCAGCCTGCTCCTGGGGTAGTGGCCGGTGTGGGAATGTTGGGGAGGGTGTCTTTGGGTCACTGTGGGGCTGTGGGAGGGTGGATTTAAGAGAGGGACTGTACCTGTGGCCATAGATGCCAATTTCCATGGGTTCCTGCTGTGGGAGATTTTCCCATAACAGGAATCAATAGAAAGTGGCTGGCCACAGGACAGGGGAGGTTAGGTTTTGGGGAGGGTGTGTGTTGTATTTGGCAGTTTGGGTGCAGGTGGACTGTGGCTGTGGCCATCGGCTGCCCCAATCCCATGTGTTTCTACAGTGTGGAAGTCTTCCCCACAGTAGAAAGACAAAGTGGTGTGGCAGGAGAACCACCTTTAGGGGGGCATAAAATGGCCCCCCAAAGTGAGATCAGCTTGGGGCTTGGTAGAGGGTGGGAGAACAGGTGGGAGATGGGCCCCTGAAGTTTGGGGGCATTTTGCATGCAAAATGCCACCCCTAGCCAGACAAGCCTCTCTTATTTCCCCCATAGGAAATAATGGAGAAAGGGGGGGGCTAAGAGCAGCATCTTTGGGAGGCCATAAAATGGCCCCCCAAAGTGAGATCTGCTTGAGCCTTGGTGGAGGGAGGGAGGACAGGTAGGAGGAGGTCTTCTGAATTTTGGGGGCATTTTGCATGCAAAATGCCACCCCTAGCCAGACAAGCCTCTCTTATTTCCCCCATAGGGAATAGTGGAGTGGTGGTGGATAGGGGCACCTTCTTTGGGAGGCCATAAAATCCTCCCCCAAAGTGTAATCTGCCTGAAACTTGGTGGAGGGTGGGAGGACAGGTGGGAGCAAGTCCCCTGAAAGTTGGGTGCATTTTGCTTGCAAAATGCCACCCCAAGCCACCTAGAAAGATGACTTGCTTTTCCCCATAGAGAACCATGGAGAGTGTAGGAGGATGGGGGCACCTTGTTTGGGGGGGCATAACATGGCCCCCCAAAGTCCAATCTTTCTGAAACTTGGGGGGTAGTTAGAGGAGAGTTAGGAGAAGGTCTCCACCAAGTTTGGTGTGATTTGGACAGAAAATGCCCCCCAGACTCCCGGAAACCCTGGAGAAGGTTTTCTCATTGAAAACAATGGCCGAATCGTTTCGGCAATCTCTGTTTCAGTATTACCGAAATTTTACGGTATTCAGAAAAAGTTTTGGTAATACTGAAAAAAAATGAAACGGCCCTGATTCGGTATTTTTAACCTACCAGAATACCGAATTGCACACCCCTAGTCTCTAGTTTCCCCTGTGCTCTCTTTATTTAGTGAAACAATGCCAAAATCTTTTTTTAAAAATGGAATTTAGCAGACTAGCTGTTGTAATTGATGGGGCCCTTACTCCTGAAACTCAGAACATACGTAGATGGTTGGGGTTTTTTTGCAGTAGTTATGTGTCAGAGCAAACTAATAGCAAACTACTCTTAAGTGGGATAGTATGTATGCCATATATGTTTTCTAAATATGTCTAGGTGGTACTTTGATCATTGCCTATTTTCGTCCATGCAAATTTATTCATTCCTTATATGTTTCTAGGCAAGCTAATTGTAATCCATCGTTTCCTTTTAATGTTCCATTGTTCTTTCTTAACTCAGTCATTATCAAGTATTTCTTAAATCTCTTGTTAGTAATGTGTATATTTCTTTTAGAAATGTTTGCTGATTCTCAGGTTGTTGAATTGTGTTTTTAGATATCTTTTCCAAAGATTCTTTTGATTTTTCAGAATAGATCCTGCACAGTACATTCTCTGTTAACCTCATTGTTTCAGTGCTAAGATTCAGGCCAACAGCTCAGAACCCTTCCCCTCCTGCACCTTTTAAGGTTCCAAAACAGCTGCAGGTATGTGTGGGGCCCCCACAAATGTTTTGACACTTTAAAAGGTATGGGTAGAGAGAGCTCCATGCCACGGGCCTGATCAGGATTGGCCCCATAGACTAAAAAAAAAAAAGCATTTTAAAATGGTGATGGCAAACTCGTGTTGACCATGAGTTCGCCATCACATTTAGTTTGTATCTATATATCTTAACATACAAGTGTTCAATTGTGTGTCAAGGAAGCCTTATAGGGGTGAAGTTGCCAAGAGTTTGTGCTATTCATTGTGCTATTCATTGCGCTATTCCAGACAAACCATTTAACTTTTCTCTGGGCTTTAGTCTCCTTATTGGAAAATTAGATAATGTTAAAAATTGTAGCTTACTATCTCATACCCAGAAACTAGCTTCTAACGTAAGAATATGTAATAGTAATGTAAATGAATGAAACGAATCAGCTTCAAGAGGCCATAATTTTCCAGGAATTTTCTCATTAACATGAGAAATGAGATTGGTTATCACAGCAGTAAGCCTGCCTTAACAGAGCAGCATCTAGGTTTAAATTGGGGTACCTTGGGGCCAATTCTCAGGGCCTAATTAAATGTGACACTAATAGATCCATGACTGGATATTCCCAGCATTTTAAAGGCCAGTAGTAGCTGTAAGGCCCAGTTGAATTGAGACTTAAATACAGTGGGAGAAAAAGTTCCTGCATACTTTCACCAACCAAACTGCCCCGTATCACCATTTGTCTTTGGGGGGGGGGGGAATAGGGCAAGGGGGATGTCTGTCGGTTCACAGTGAATAACAACCACTTTGGGGTGGTGTTTATTTTGATTAGGACCTCTGAATGGCTGCTGTTTGACTTCTGAAAACTCTAAGAAACTTCAGTTACGGATTCCCAGCATACATTCTAGTGAAGCTCTCCCTCTGCATTTTGTAAGGCTACTAAAGCACATACACTCATGCTTTTCATTAAATCTGAAGAGAGTGTGTAGGTGAGTGCCTGAGGGAGAGATTTGGCATGTTCTCCTTTAAAATACTCAGAAACAGGGCCCAGTCATTTCCTGGTTCCACTTCTGTTTTAAAAGGATAAGAATGCAATTTTATTTGTGTGTATACTTTTCATACTTGATATACAGTATCAGTATTATGTATGTGGGGATCTGAATCCAAGTACAAAATGTAAATTGAGATTCTGCTCTTACTGTAGGAAAATTTACTTGCTGTCATTGTGAAATAAAAATAACAATTTAGTTGTCCAGCAAAGGAGGCAGCAGTGAGGATATATTTTATACCATTTCATTGTTACTGATCTGTCCTTGTTTGTTTGCTGTTTCTTCATGTTTCCTTTGTTTACAGTTTGCGGCAAACGCTATAAAAACAGACCAGGTTTGAGCTACCATTATGCTCACACTCACCTTGCCAGTGAGGAGGGGGATGATGCTCAGGAGCAGGAGACACGCTCCCCACCTGTCCACAGAAATGAAAATCATAAACGTGAGTAGAATGTGTGCTTTTCCTTCTTTTTCCTCCTCCTTCCATTTTTCCTTTTCTGGAATGCTCCAATCACTCCCCCCTCCCCTTTATCCTTGTATTTCAGTGGTTGCTACAATTACTTTGCTCCTCTGTGAATTATTGGGACCAAAGCTTTTAGTGGAGCTAATCAACTGCAGCTTTCCCAGGTGCTGAGCTCAGCTAGTCGAAAAATTCAGCTCAAACCTCACATTAACTCTGCAGCAGGTCACTTTCCATCACTGCTCTCATGGGGTGAACATGTTGAAGGAAGATGAGGAAAGGAGGGAAGCCCAGTCTTCCCATTGTCAAGCAGTCTCACCGTTAGCCCAGAGAACAACAAAATACACTTTGTCGTTTCCTTCTGCTTTTTCTTTTTGTGTGTGTCATTGTATACAATTCTCTGCACATTACTAGCATCCTTTTGTATCCTAACCTGACATTTGAAACAATGCCTTATGTTTCAAGGGAGAGTACTAGCAAATAGATGACAAGGACCTAGTCTGAATATAAGATCCACCAAGAGAGTAAAGCTCTAATCCTATTTTCTGGCACAAGCATTCTCTGATTGTTTCACGTGCAATCCTAAGCAAAGTTACTTCAGTCTGAGTCCATTGATTTAAATGGGCTTAGACTAGAGTAACTCTGTTTAGGATTGCACTGGCAGAAAATAATTATGTCCTTCTCAGTTTTTAAAGTACAGGTCTAGGAATTCTATTACTGTCCAGAATGAAGATTTTGGAGACACCTAAGTCCCCATCTTTGCTTTAATAAACAGTTTTCCTTTAGAAATATGTTGGTATTGTTTATAAATCATTGTTCAGGCCTTAAATGTGGCAGCTGCCTTGTTGACGCTGTGAGGGCAGAAAGGTGGGGTAAAATCTTGTTAATAAATAAATAATAAAATATGAGGATAGAGGTTTATAAAACTATTTAAGGGGTAGCGAGACTAAAGAGACCCCCCTCCTCAAATACCAGAACTTGAGGGCATCAAGTGAAGTTGATGGGCAGTAGATTCAGGACGGATAGGAGAAAATACTTCTTTGCTCAGTGAGTGATTAAAATTTGGAATTCACTACCAGAGGATATAGTGGCAGCCACAGACATAGAGAGCATTAAAAGGGCATTATACAGATTCATGGAGGTCTATCTGTGGCTAATATCCATGGTTACTAAAGGGAACCTCCACATTCAGTGGCAGGAAACCTCTGAATACCAGTGTAAGGACCAGGGCTTTTTTTGAGCCGGAACGCCCTGGAACAGCGTTCCAGCATCTCTTTAAAATACCCACGTGACTGGTGTCACGTGGGTATTTTTAAAATGGCCTATGGGTGCGCCAGACCAGAGTCAGCAACTTTGTAAGACCATATGGGTATTTTTAAAATGGCCTAAATAGGCCCAAAATGGCCGAAACAGCCCAGATTGGGGCATAAACAGCCATAATCGGACTAGGTCTGGCTGGGGAGTGGCCCGTTCCAGGCTGGTTCAGTCCCAATCCGGTTATGTTGTACATACAAAACCATAGCCACCACCTCAACTAACTTCCCCCAACATACTGGAAACTTGCAGAACTGTTGTCCCCCTCAAAACGTTGTTCCAGGACATTTCAATGAATTTATACAGGGCTGCAAAAGTCTTGTTAAACTGCTTTCACTACAGGTCAAATGTTTCATTTGTCTGTACCTTCAAAGATAGGGGGCTTGTATAATATAGGCATCTCCTCTCAGGTACCCTCTAGCCCCATCAACACACCCCTTTCCCTCCTGTCCCCTTCAGCTCTGGACCAGGCAAGAGCCTTACTAGCTGCCACTACTCTGGTCTGAGAGTTCAACTAAGGAGGAACCAGAGTACCCCCTTCCTTCACCCTTCCATAAAGTGTCTCTTTACTGGTGAAGGCATTGCCCAATGACCAGGGGAGATGTGAGAACCCAGGCAGAGTAAAACAAACTGCTTTATTTAACAAGGTGGGTGTAATGTGCCAGTTCACTCACTCCCCACTGTAAGGCAGATTTTTCCTCCAAAACCAACAAGGTTGTTTGCTGGGGCTGGGAAGCCTCTGGTGGTGTATATCTGGGTGTATCTTAGAATTCATTTTGTTCCACACTTCAAGAACACATATATAACATATATATGTATTTGGTTTATATCACTGCCCAAAATTAAGTAGGAGAAAAGCAAAAACCCACGTCTCCTTTAAAATGAAATGGTTCTAGAGGCTAAGTAAAGTTCAAAAAGAAAACAGCAGGTTTATTCAACAGGCAGAGTTGGTATGTAGATAGGCAGGGAAAGGAAAGCTGAATTTTGTTTAATACTTCATAAGCATTAGGCACAATAGTGTTCTTAAAGCTTAGTTTTAGTAGGTACAGATCTTAGAAATGAGAGGTTGGTAGTTTCAGACTTACTTAAACGAGGTTCCTTCATAGATTTCACTTCGCAGCTTAGGTGTTCTGACTTCAACTCAGCACTCTTTTCTTTTTAATCCAGATTCGGGGTACTCCACAGAGCCAAACTCCCTTTTTCAGAAACTGGGAAGGAATTATTCTTCTATTAAAGACATAACCCTGGTCTCTTGGCTGAAGGGGAGTCTCTTTTTACTACCCATTTCCTTTGCCAATCACATGCTCCCAGTTCAATCTTGTCTGAGTAAAATTAGTGCTGGCTTTCCCAATTTAGTTCATCAACTAAATGCTTTTCATAAACCTTAAGCAGTCCCAGTTAGGACAAACTTTTCTCTTATTTTCCTCACACAGAGCTGACCCCCTCCCCCTCCAGTCAGATTCCAAGCTTTGACTCTCTCCTGACAATCCTGTCAGCTTCAATTTATCTTCTCACTGGCCAGTCACAAAGAGGGGGGAGCATCATGTCAATCATCCTCCCTTCAAGCAGTTGTTTTTTAACCTTTACCTTCCACTCTCTGGATGCAGCATTTGGTAATCCTTGCATTTAAAACCCATTCCATCACATGGGCAATCACCAAACAATTGGGGGGAAATAGAACATCTGTGACACTGAGAGATCTCTGTCTTTTGGTGCTACACCTCTGTAGATGCCAGTCACAGCTGCTGGTGAAACATCAGGAACTACAATGCCAAGACCACGGCTCTACAGCCCGGAAAATCCACAACAACCATCTGTGAGCAACAGTTTTAACAGGGGATGCTTTTCATCAAGCAAGGCAACATTAATACATAAAGGAGCTGGCAAGAAAACAATAAAGTTTCCTAACTCAGCTACCTGACTGGTCCCTATTATACCTGGGCTTTCCTGGGTCCAACCCACCCTCTTGGGGTTTGGAATCCAGTTGGTTCTCCAGTTGGCTGTTTCTTCTCGACCTTGCAGCTCCTGGGAGAAGAACATCTTCTCCCTTCATAGGGGGCTTATATTACTTTTCTCATGGCCCAGCCTCCTTGGTAATGCTTGGTCTTCTTTTTCTCTCCATTTTTCTTAAATTCTATCCTAAAGCTGAGAAGGATCTTGGGAAATGTAGGCCTGCAGGGAAATTGGCAGCCAAGCCTATTGGAAGCTGTATGCATGGCCTCAGACTTTCTTGAGACCTGCAGGTCAGGCTTATGACAGGAGGGCTGAGAACAAAGAATTACACCAGAACTACCAGAAAGAATTTGTTACTTTTCAGTATGTTTTAGCTGGTAATGTAAATGCACAGAAATTAGGGTTCCCAGGTGCTTGCAAACTCCCAGTAGTTTGCCCCATTGCTGCCAGGAGGTTACATGCTCCCCAGTGAGTGCCCACCAGTGGCAAGCAACCTGGGAAAGCATGCGGCAGGCGTGCTCCCAGCAGGACGCAATGACATCACTTCCTAAAGTGACATCATCACGCTTCACGCAGGAGTGCTCCTGTGCTTCTCAGGGGCTGATTTTGGCCCCAAATAGGCCAATTCTAAAAGAACAGGCCCTGTGCAAAGAGCGAGGATGTCACTTCTGGACGCTATCATGTCAGGAACAGGACGTGTGCACACACTTTGCGCGTTAGCAAAGATAATCTCACCAGTGAGTACCGGGGTGTTTCCCACCCCCATCCGGGAGTTATGGTTACCTGGCAACTCTAACAGAAATACACAGAACTCAAACTCTGTAGCAGGGACATTTCAGGCTGTGCTTCGCTATGATTCTTTGTGCATGTTGTAGGCAGTATGACTTTGAAGGAAACTGCTTGTTTTTCATGCTCCATTATTCCTAGATTATATAACAATGTTCAGTTACGTCTTTAACAATTGTTAATCACTTTGAGAATTAGATATTTAAAAGGAAAGCTACGTTTTTTCTTTTCTTTCCAAAGAACTGGGTGCAACTCAGGGTGGGAAGGTAGGTAAATTAATGCAAAAGTCTTTGTAGGTATTCATTGGGGCTAAGAGTATCCAGGAGTCCTTCTGAATGATAGCAATACTCCTAGGATTGCCAGGTGGCAACCAGCAGGAAATTGGGAGGAAAACACTTACCCCATTATTCCTTGTGTTCATGTGCCTCCATGCCCTGCCGCAATGACATCATTTCCATCCTCCCTATATCCCTCTACCTCCCTCACAGGACGATGTCACTTCCAGAAGTGATGTTATTGCTGTGGGGCGTGGAGGTGCACACACCAGTTTGCCCAGGATACTGGCAGTAGTGGATAGTCAACAGGCAACTTCCCTCCTCCTGCCAATCTCCAGTGATTAGCAGGTAGAAGGGCAAACTGCCGGAGTTTGTCCACCACTAACAGGCACCTGGCAACCAAAAATATTCCACTGAGTCATTGGAGGAAGACAGCCCATCATAGGGTATGTTACCACTTCATTGTCCTCAAGTGTTGCAGGACAACTATAATTAGGCTGGCTATCAGGAATTCATTCTCCAAAATTAGGGAGGAAATATGTATTACATATCTACACCTGTTGTAAAATTCTGACAGCTGTCTCTAAAGGCAAATGTAGTTTAAGAGAAGGAGATCTTCCCTGGAGAAGTGATTGGGGAGGGAATGCTTAATTGCTTCCTTCCTGCCCACAATTTTTCCACTCCAACTGTTCTTCAGTCAGTTTTTTCATCTTAAGGTTACAGAAGTGTGTCAGCAATGTAAACTCATGTCTGGAGCCTTCTCTGCTGAAAATTTTCTGCTCACAGAGTATAACTTCCTAGTTGAAGAGGCTGCTGAGATTTTAATACACATATTGGCACATAACATGTTGTTATGGCCTTAGATAGTATACATTTAATTTTACTATAGTTATTGTTACTTAAACAAAATAAAATAGGAATACATTACATGGAATATCATTTTAGTGGGAAATCAGCAAAGTATATCTGATTGGTCATTTACTTACTGGAGAATTTGAAAATCATAGGCTCAGTTTACCAGGAAATTTTCCTGCGCAACTTCTATTGAAATTAATAGGAACAGTGTAGTGTTTTGCCCTGTTTATGAGACCCATATTATACTGCCTCCCTCCTTTCTTAGTGTTCCCTTAGATTTTTGCTGCTACTAAAGGCTGTTGCCTTAGTTCTCTCTCAGTTTGACTTATAGTATAGGAAGGCTTAGTTATAGATGGTAGAATGACAGAATGGTCAGCACATGGGGGTAGATGTGAGGTAAAATAATATTTCACTTTACCAGAAATAGAGTTTATTTATAAGTATGTATGTGTAAAGTTTCAGAGTAATTCATCAGCATATTGGTTTCAGAACCATTCATAGGTGTGATGGTTTCAAGATAGGTTCATATCTCTAAGCATTTGTAAAAGGACTCAGATACTAAGACTTAATTTTTCCTCAGTGCCCACTTAGGCTGATTTCATCCAGAGTCAAACACACAGACTTCCTCCCTCAGCACTTCACTCTCAGAATAACTCTCTCCTCTCTAATGCACAGCCACCTGCTGACTGAACCTTTCCACTCTGACAAAACTGCAGTTCACTCCGCCCCTTAGGGTATAGCTACTGTCCAAGCAGAGAATGCTTCACTCACCCATCCAGCTCCCTCATTCTTACTTTAGGGGCCTGCATTATTAACTACAGTAAATAAACTTTCAAAATCCCATCGTTTACTTAGCTGAAATAAAACACACAAAAATATTTACATGACAAAACATTAGAAGCTGCATAAAAGCTCTTCTTTTACTTCCAGGCATGTCAATGTAGCTTGTACTTTCCTTGTCTTCCAGCTTCAAACATTATTACTTCATTGTCTGCACTGTCCATTTACACTGTCTTATATTTATCTATGTATTTATCTCTGTATTATATTTATCTTTGTGTCAGAAATCTAACTCCCCAGCACCAACATTTTTAGAAGATGTAATGTTTTAGAGTTGGGTACAGTTAATTAATATATTTATTTCCCACTCTTTCAGACAAAAGCTAAGAATATCATTAAAACAACAACCACAATTCAAATAAAATAACATTGAGTATTAAGTGGGGAACAAGCCAATGAGCTGACCATGGAGGTCACCTCTCCATTGGCTTCACCTGTCCTATTGCTCTTCTCAGTTGATATTTAAAGAGAGATGGGAGGCATAGTAACCTTGAACCTTGTAGCTCTCTATGCATAGTTTGATGTAGTGGTTAAAAGTGGCAGAACTCTAATCTGGAGAACTGGGTTTGAGTCCCCACTCCTCTGCTTGAATCCAGCTGGGTGACCTTGGGTCAGTCACAGCTCTCTCAGAGCTTTTTCAGCCCCACCCACCTCACAGGGTGAATGTCGTGAGGATAATAATAACACACTGTAAACCGCTCTGAGTGGGCATTAAGTTGTCCTGAAGGGTGGTATATTAATTGAATGTTGTTGTTGTTGTTGATGTTGTTATTATATGCTAAGCAGCAGGACCCTCCAAAAAGGGGGTCTCCAAAATATTTTAAAAAGCCAAAATGACCCTCTTTATTAAACTGACAAGTAAAATGAGACTGCAAATAAGAAAATGATGCTGCCTCCCTTTGGGAATATGCCTTCTGAAGCAAGATTGTTTCATGATAGGCCTGCAAGATATGGCCCAAGATATTTTGGTCTGTGGGGCAAAGAATCCAAATGGTGCCTCTGTGGTATTATATAATGATAAATTATATTAAATGATAGCAGTAACAACAACAATAATACTCCAGATATTACTGTGGTTGAAGTAAGAAAGTCAAACATGGCAATCCCAGTTGACAGCTGAATTCAGGAAAAAGAAATTGAAAAGAAAACAAAGTATCTTGATCTAAGATTTGAAATTCAACACCTCTGCGAGAATCATACAATGATTATTCCAGTACTAATAGGAATGCTAGGTGTGATTCCAAAAGGACTAACTAAACATCTATAACTTGGCATAGATAGGATAACAACTGGACAGTTGCGAAGAGCCTCACTACTTGAAACATACTAAGGTCATAAACAGGGTTACGCTTAGCTGTAGCTGTTTTTCATTGAGTGGTCTTCTGTGCAGGCTCACATCGGGACTGTGCACATGCAGGTCAGCCACAGAGAAGATTTCCGGAGCTTTCTAGAAGACTAGGTGTGTCCTTCCTCCCTTTGGTATTTTCCCACCAAAAACATCACATGACCAAGAGGAGGGGCACTATTCCCTCAATTTTCTCCATGTCACCACTGGAGACACCCCCCCGCACCAGAAACTAAGGTTCCAGAGAGTTCACAGCAGGGGAGGTGGGAGGGATGTGTGCCTGCACAGAAGACCACTTGATGAACAAAAGTTACCGGTAAGAGCAACCCTATTTTCATCTTCATGGCTTTTGTGCCGTCTCACGTTGGGAGAGTAGCAAGCTCACTTACTGAAGGAGGTGGGTATGAAGCTCTCAAAGTAAGAGACTGTGGAGGATCATCTTCTCAAAAGATGCTTACCATCTCATTGGCATTCACCCAGAGGTGCTTCTAAAGAAGCAGGGAACTCTCTAGAAGTGTCCCTGCCAAAGTACAAGCTAGACTGGAGCAAGGAAAACACAGCTCTTGGTGGGGAGAGCTGTGCTAGGTAAAGAACACCGAACAGACATGCACTCAAGGGAGAGTGTGATAGCCTCTATCAACCCACAAAGGAAGAGTTGTGCGATGATACTGCCAGGTCTCTCTTGGAGCCTGAATGCCTAATACAACCGATAGTGTTGTGAGATATGAGGGCTGAAAGCCAACTCCTGGTAGGGAATCCTGGCTGGGGTATTGGACACATTAACATTGTGAGACTCTACGAACGGGTGAACATAGGGTAGAAACCCATAGTGTCCTCATTCCACAAGTTGAAGTGCTGTACACTAAAAATGAAGCACCAGGGAAGTGCAAAAAGTTAACAAGGGGGTTACACCCCTACTTTAAATGTTTTTGGAGATCCAGTAAGAAAGAGGAAAGTTTAGGGTGTTTGAGGAAAGTTTAGGGCGTTTGAGTCCCAAAGATAATTAATAGCACAACAAGAAGGGTCTTCAGATAATAGTTAATAAAAAATTGCTAATTCTGATTAACATCCTTGACCTACACGACAAGAAATAGATGATCAATGGGACTTAATAGACTGCTATATACTGAATTTGCAATCAAATCACCCTGGTGCAATATTCATTCTTGCTGGAGATTTTAATACAAGCATTGGCAACAGACGTAGTATCACCTGTAAACTTGAGTATAGACTGTCAATGCACCCAATTTATTAGCTCTATTTACTCATCAGATTTCTAAAGATACTGGTATAAACTATTCAAGGGTCAAGATCTCAAATTTTTTGGTTAATTTAGGCTTTAGAATCCTAAATGGTGACCCTCTAGTCGATTTGGATGGAGAGTTTACATATTGTTCAAATAAAGGGCAGGAACAATAGATTATGATTTCCAAACATAATGTAGACCTGGTAAGGAAACTCTTGATTGGGCGCCTGCTTGCCCGTGACCATTATCCACTTCAGTTCTCTCTTTTCTCTGATATTTCTTTCAAGTTTAGAGGAAATAAACCCACAACTGTTACAATTAGTAAAAAGTGGAATTCTCATATGGCTAGAGACTGCCAGAAAATATTGGGACCCAAAGAAGCTAAAGCACTATGAACCTCAATAATTCAATCCGATAATATTGAAAATTCTGCTGAAAAGTTAGATCAATCAGTTACTTTGAAGATATGTTTAAAGATACTGTGAGAGGCCCCACCTCTTCTTTCAGCATTGATATCGCACGGTTACCTGATTGGGCTCCAGTGTCTCCAAGAGAAGTTCTAACTATAATTAAACAAATTAAACAAATGAAAACTGGAAAGGCTCCCAGGCATGACTTTCGCCCAATTGAACTCTTAAGCTAGACCCAGTATGTTGGGCAGAACTGTTAGTTAGCCCCCTTATTTATAAAAATGAACTGGAGTAATTCCTGAAAGCTGGAAATTGGTATTAATTACCCCTATTTATAAGAAGGTGATAAGAATAGATCCCTCTAATTATAGGCCAATTAGCTTACTTCCTGTATTGAATAAAATATATGCTGCCTTTTTAATGAATAAACTAAAAGAATGGATGGAAGAATACAACATAATTTGGCAGGAGCAGTTTGGCTTTTGAAAAGGCTGTAAATGCATACAACACTGTTTGATTCTATCGACCCTTGTCAATAAATATATTAAAACCAACAGAGAATCTATATTTGCTGACTTTGTTGATCTTTGAGCAGCTTTTGATTTGGCAGCCCACGCTCGTTTATGAGAAAAGTTGAATTTTACTTCTATTCCTAAGCAGCTACTGGCCCTGATTAAGAATGTATATACTGGGAATATTCTACAGTTAAAAATCTCCAGTATGAATTCATATCCAAGTTCAGTAAGAATCGAAAAAGGCATACGGTAAAGATGTATCTTAGCTCCACACTTATTTAATTTATAATAAATAACTTCTTCCCAAACCTGAAAAATAATACTTACGTAGCATTCTTAGCAAACCAACCACTACTAATGCTCTTATGCACCGATGACTTGGTTCTCCTGAGCTGAACCTCGATTGGCTTGAAGAAACTCATGAACTATTTCTGTCTCTTTTATGCTCAATAATTGTTGACAATTAATTTTGTCAAAACAAAGATCCTGAGATTCTCTAAGTCAAGGCGTTTGGAGGAACATCCCTAGCAAATTTATGGAGAAACTATCAAAGAAGTTAGACAGTTTAAATATCTTGGTGTGATGTTTAATTATGACTTATCAGGGAATTCCCATATAAAATCTGTCGTCAGAAAGACACAAATGACATTAACCATTCTCAAGAAATTCTTTTATACCAAAGGTGGTCAACTTATCCAGCTTTTGCTAAAGTTATATAAAGCCATCATTCTTCCCAAATTGCTTTACGCTGCTCCAATCTGGGTCAATGGACCACTGTATCCTCTTTTTAAGCTTCAGCAAACTTTCTATCATAAGATCCTTTCTCTTCCTCCCAGTGTACACTTGGCTATGGTGTGGCAAGAACTTGGGCTCCCTCAAATTTCAACAATAGCATGGTACCATGCTATCAAGTTCAAACTATCAATCCATGAATCTAATGCTCTTCCATCTTTACTGCAACTAGTAACAGCTGACTCCTGGTTGGAAACTTGACTTAGCCCAATTGATTCAAAACTTGCTATATTAAACCTAAGCTTAAATCCTAGGAATTCACTGAAAGTCTTTGTTAACTGTACAAAACTGATTATTTAAAAAAGATTGGGCTGACTGGAAATGTTCCCCTATTTACTTTCATTTATCTTATCAGAAAATGTTTAAATTGGCCTTGGTACTCAAGGGTGCCAGGGAATTAATCAGGCTGGCATGAAGCCACAGCCTTGGAGAAGGAGCCATTGTAAGGAGGCTCACATCTCTGCTCTTGGAATTCAAGGGTGCCAGGGAGGGAGCAGGTGCTTTTAATCAGGGTGGGTGTTTCTAACATCTTGAAGAAGCCTCTCTTGATCCATAACGACAAAGGGAAAGACAGAAACTTTTCTTCTTTAAATGCAGCTGTATTCTTCACTAGATTGTCTGTTGAGGGCTAAAAATGTTTAAAGAAAATAATTCCCCTCAGTCTCAAGGATGAAGTGAGAGAAAAGCATAGAACAGCAATGGAAATCCTCTCTCTGCAGCAGCAAAAAGAGAACTGAGGGAATAGCATCCCTCCTTCTGGTCACATGATGATTTTGGCTAGAAAGTGCCAAAGGGAGGAGAGGTGTTCCTAATCTTCTAGAAAGCTGTAGAAATCTTCATGGCTGTTCTGTGTGCGCACAGTCCCAATGTGGGACTGCACAGAAGCCACAAAGATGAACCTCACTGACTCCTAGATTCTTTAATAAAATTTGAGTTGATGCGGGACCAAAAATTGCAGCAAAAGCATAACTTAAGATGATGATGATAATGACTGATAATTTGCTGCCCTTTTAATAATAAGCAAATACACTACTTGGAGCAGGCTTGGTATATCAGCAGCATGGTCACCATGTTGATTTCAGCTCATCTATTTTGTTGCTTTAAAGCCTCCTCTTCTTGGGACAGTAACAGATAGTTCTGGTTTTGATTAGCTTATCCCCATTTAGGGGAGCAGGATTATACCCACCTGTCCTCCAGATTCTAATAAAGTGTCAGATGTCTAAGCGTGAACAAAGGACTTATACATACGTACACACGCATGCACATACTCAATAGAGGTGTCAAGGCTCAAATTATGTCATTAATATACCACATAAAAATCCCGGTATCAACTGAATAATTTAGGCATATGCAGTTAGATTTTTTTTCTGTTCAGGCAAATGGGCGATCATATTTGACAGTCTGTGGGCTCAGTGGCAGAATAGGTGTACAGGCTGAGCTAGGCTGGTGGCTATGACCTGCTCCCCCACCATGAATAGCATAAACAGTTAAAGGCCAGTGTTGGAAGCTGGATTTTATGCAGTGCACTTCCTATTTGATCACTCCTTTAATTTCATTCCTTCCCTCTCTGCTTGTCTTTAGAAATTTGTTTACAGCCTTGAGCTTGGCTCTCAAATCTCCCCTCTTTCACTTGGCAGGATTTAATTTATGCTGCCATCTATCTTCCATGTGAATGCTAATTGTTCACATAACTAATACACAGCCATTAACTGGTTCCTTTGTACACAAAAAAGCCGCAGGGATGCAGCAGATCCTTCCAGTCCCCTAAGTACATTTGGGCATATAGTGTGAATTAGATTTGACACGTCTACAATGTTGCAAGGTATGGACTTCAAGAATTTTCTCTGCATAGCTTTTGGGAAGGGTGTTGAGCGACAAGTAGTCCTTTGTGTCCTCTTCTCCTACTTCCTCCTTGTGTTGAGGTGGACTCTATTTACTTTCACTTCTGTTTCACGTTGTCCAAATTGCTGATGCATAATTTTCCTTCCTCAGAGCAGAAGCATCCCCTTCCACCTGTCCCCAGCAGCTTTACTTTGCTGATACTTACATGTCAACATATTCTCTTATTGTAGTACGGGACTTGTCTTAAGATTCAGATTTGCTTCAGGTTCATTTATAATACAGGTGGATGTTATTTAGTTTTGCCATTTGCTCGCTCACAGTGGGCAAACCCCTGCTAGCACATCCTGTCCTTCACTGGCAGGGGGGAAAGGGAGGGGACGCTCAATGTTCTGTGACATCATTTCTGGCTAGGGCCTGGAAGTCATTTTGGAGCTGCAACACTGCAACATCTTATGAAATTGCCCTGATCTCTATGGTTTTACCATAGAGTTTGGGTGAAATCCAAGAGCACTGCAGTCACTTTCAGGTTCCTAGCCAGAAGTGACATTGCCGTTTTGTATGATGCCATTTTAAAGTCTCCGTCCCTCAAATATTCCTGCTTATGCTGTCTACCTTTCATTGCAAACTTACCAATAGAGAAGAAAATGACTCAGTAAGTGAAATTTTTCCTTTTCAAAAGGAAAAGGTGGGAATTCAGGGAAAGAAAAATAAGATGTGAAGAAGAGACCATGGTTTGAAAATACTATTACATCCCATTTTCCATTTATGTATTTTTCCTCACATCCCCAGAAAATCTGTCATAAAAGAACCATGTCTCCATAGGCATAGAGCATATGCTTTTTTGTATTATGCTGAAGTTATGGGGTTGGGTCAAAAGTATGTCCCACTGGGTATTAATCCTGTGCCCATGCTTAGGCTGCTCCAGAGTCTAAATGTACACATCTGACTTCTCTCCTATAGCAAGTTTATCACGAAAAGTCAATTTCATTCTTTAAAAAAGAAATCAGTCATATGCTCACCATTTGGCATTGGTTGAATCAGAACCATGAGTCCAAAGTCCATAAACTACCATAAAAGCAATGTGCCATTAATGATCCAAGTCTTGGGATCGTTGACTTCCTGGAACCTTATACAAGAATAAAGTTTCCCGATAATATTGCAAAGAACAAATCTTCCCATCTCTTTAAATAGACTTCTGCGCTTCGAGGGTTGGAAGTGCCACCTTATTTTTGCCACATAGTATATATTGCATAAAAATTTAGAGCCAGGGATCATAAATCAGAAATGGTCTGTTTGTGCAATAATGAGAAAGGAACTATTCATACGGCATCATCACAGCGCTTCCTACAATGCTAGCCACTTCTGACTTTGTTCTACTTTGTGCTTTTTCATTACAGTTGTACATGCCATACTAGCAATACCCTGTTAATGCTACTACAGTCCTGAGTATTCATCCAGGTCTAGCAGTGTGCAGAATTTGACTCAAATAACCTCAAGATTGAACAAACATAGTGTATCTGCCAATTGTGCTGATACATGGTAGATTCAGTGCTAGTATATAGAAATCCAGTTCTGGGAGCAAGACAGCCATATATTTCACATTGGGAAGTGCAAAATAATAAAGCTTTAGCAAGCTTTATGGCTACCTTATCATACCCTGGATCCTGGGCATGGACTTTTAATGCTTCTGATGATTAAAGTATCTAGAGATTTTTTTAAAAAATGATGCATTCATCCCACTGGGTTTCCAAGGTGTCCCCTATTTCCCATGCAAAGCCTCCTTTGAAATATTTTTTATTTTCATCCAAGCAGGAGTCTATGGATGAATAAATAAGTAAATGCAGCTTCTCAGTTGGAGAGGAACTATTTGTTCCTCACACCAAGCAGCAGCTACTGGAATGTTACACCAGGGTCCTTTCTTTCTCTGCTTCAGTGATAATTCTCCCTTAGTCAATGGTAGGTGATGTATTTGAATGCAAAGTACTTCTTCACTGCCTTCTTCAAGGAAGTTCGACAACAATGTCTTTTTGTTGAATATATAAAATGTTGGGTTGGATCCAGTAGTAGATTTTTGCCAATGGAAGGGAGGTTTAGTTGATTTCCACCCCCCATTGCAAATTTTTGACTCTGTTCCCTCAGGCTTTTCCTGATTTCCCCCTCTCATAGCAAATTTCTGACTCTGTCCCCTAAGGCGTTCCCTGGGGATCTCCTGTACTCCAGGAGCACCATTTTGGGAGCATTTTAGGCTACAATGGGATGAAGGAGGTGACAAAGTCACATTCTACTGATGGAAATGCTTGCTGGAACTTGTTTTCCACTGTACCCATTCTTCCATTGGATATTACGGAGAGAGAGAGATTTGTATGTTGTTTTTAGAAAAAAAATACTGTAAGATTACATCATTTTGGGTAAAGTTGAGACACAGTTCAGATAATGAGCTTGCCGTACATGATGACTTATGGAAATGCACAAGTCATAATTGGAATTGCATAGAAACAGAAATAGCTTGAATCACTGCCTCTATTCAGAGGCTATACATGTGGCTGCCAGTATTTGCACAACTGAAGCCTTTTTTGAATCTTAGAGAAAGAACTTTGGACCTCGGTAAGACATGGATCTCATACTTATCAGACTTTTCTGGCATTTAGTGTTGAGGCATGTTACCCTGAACATAATTTTAGATTCTCTGTTCTTATTTGTCTGCCAGTGTCTGTAATGCAAAATGCACTGGAGGCCAGTTTTAAAATTAACTGAGGACCATGCAGTAAGGTGGATTTACATTCACTTTTCAATTTTTATGTGCTTAATGTAGTATGATTCCTTTGTTATCTTTGCAATGTGATTGCTGCCGCAAAACTTCTTCCCTATGCTGAATCCTGTGCCATATTAGTGTTTTATATATATTTTGAACGCGTATATAGTCCAGGTCACTTTGTTTCTCTGATAATGGAGGATGCTGGCACATCCAACAGTTCAAAACATCCATACATTATCAATATAGTACAGAAGTTTCCCTTTATGGCAGCACTCAGGCCACTGGAAATGCTCCATCTATGAACTGATAGGGTTCTACCTGAAACAGTTGTTGATGTTCCATCCACCATCATTGATCCACTATCCTCAGACTATTCATACGTTCAAATATATTTGACAATCACCCCTTCTCTCTTAGTATGCTTTGTCGCATTTCAACCCATAAAACATATCCTTTGTTGCACAAAATTGCCCCTCAACACTTTTGATCTGTGAGTAGTTTTCTAAAACGAAGGGCAGCATTTAAATGATTTTAATAAAAAACGAATAACTAAAATATATTTTACAGATTGGCCCATACAACTGTATACTTTGCAGACTAAACAAATGAAATGTTAATTTCATAATAACTGGAGGCACAGTTACAGAAGGAGAAACCTCATGCGGATGGAGGGATAAAAATCATCTGGAAAGATAGTACTCACAGCAATTCTCAAGTCACTTTGTAGATGGCATTACAAAGACATAGTCTTCAGCCACTTTCTTAAAAACAGAAGTAAGGAAATGCAGCTACAAGCAGTGGGGGGAAGGGGAACAAAATCCTGAATAAATAAGAAATGACCGAAGTTCATTTTATGCAAGCTCCATCTGGCTTGTCCTTCAGCTCTCCCACAGATTTATGCTGCATAGTATGTCTTCGGTCCACACCTCTGTTCTCTGCAAAAAATATGCTGGTCTGTGCAATGAACCATTCCCTTTGAAACCCACCCCCAATGACTTTCTCCATTTCTCATTAAATGTTGGGAATAAGCCAGCCGGAGGTGGACTCATCTCCAGCAGGGATTCAATCTCTTATTCTATTAACTCAAGACACTTCCAGAAGCACATCTTCTATTGCTGGAGTGTTTTGGGGGGGTTTTTTTTGGTTCTCCTTTTCCCATTTATTAGTTAGGTTTTTTTTTAATTTCTCATTTCTTGAATCCATCTCTTCCTTGCAAAGTTGCTTTTGAACAGAAAAATAAGAGGTCACAAATCAGTTCTTTACACTTGAGAGATGGAGTAATAACAGGTGGCAAGACCAGAGGCAGCAAGAGCCTAGGATTCTGGTTGTCATGGAAACATGTCAGACCTGCAGAGAGATGAGCTCTGTCAGCAGTAGGGGGGAAAGGAACGTGAGGGAAGCTCAGTGCCACTTACCCTATAGGTTCAGATTGTATGTCAGCCATCCCTCCAAGGGATAGCGGCTGGAAATATGTGGAATTGTAAAGCCAGATTCTGAACACAGATGTGAACTGTAGAGAAGGCTCAGGGGCATAGCATGGAGGAGCTTTTGGCCAAGGTCTCAAACAAAGACCTTAATTTTCTCAAATCCAAGATACGGACTCAGTTCTACCCACTGTGTTCTCTTCTTTTTCACCTGAATTGCCAGCATAAAGGACAATAGAGACTTATTGTCCGGGCAACAGAGATCTTATACTACATCATTTTGTTATCATTAACAGCACTTTAATATTTAAAGTGCTTTACAGTCTTTACTGTTACTTACAAACCTTAGTGCAAATTTTCTCCCTAGGCTTGAGGATATAGATATCTTAAGATGTGAAATATCTAAAATGTGAAATATCTTTCAAAGTAACATCATGGTGTGTAATGAAAGTCCAATATAGCTTCAGTTTAAAATCACATTCCATTCCCCACTTCCTTCCACTCAATGTGGTTGCAGTATTTGCATCTGGAGATACTCAGCTACAAGGCACTACAAAAAATACTGAGGGGGGAGCAAAGAAGGTATTGTGGGGACAAGCTCTATTTTATATTCATGAGATGTTAGGGCAAAAAAAAATGTGCAGAAAGCTTATTTGCTTATTCAGCAGTTAACCATTTCAGCTAGTGTGAGAGGCATTCTTCAAGAGACGCACAAACTATGATTCTGCATCCCCCTCCCTTTAGTGTTGCTTATCTACCTAGAACAAGGAATTGTGCTAGAAGTCTGTTTTTGAGAAGAAGGTAATACAAAGTTCTAACAGAACTGAAAACAGTTTAATTAAAGGAACTACAGCAAGGGCCAAACTACACAAGTCATTTTTTGACAAGTCAGATCTGGATTCCCTGGACCCAACTCACTTTCCTTGTAGCCAAATGGCAACAGTGGAATGTTGTTTTAAAAGTCTGTGGGGCCCTGCTCAGCACAGGTCTGTAGTCCAGGGGGAGAAATCCCATATTCCTTTTCTGATCTGAAATGGCACCAGGGAGAGTTATTTGCCCTACTTTGGAGCTACATCTGCAGTATTCCATGCCCCTGCTGGCATTTAAAATAGCCTCTATGTGGCTGCAGGGAATGTGAGCTGGGTCCAGGGAACCTATTTATTTATTTTTTATTTATTTATTTTCAATTTATATTCCACCCTCCCCACAACAGCAGGCTCAGGGCAGATTACAAACACATACAAGTTAAAATACATAAGACAATTAAAATAAGTTAAAAACCATTAAAACATCCAAAATTACACAATTTAAAATACATATGAACATGAACATAGCAGCACAAAATCCAACCGACCAAACCTTAACCATCTCCATAGCATCTTAGCAGTAAAAGAGATTACTAAATGGGCATATTGGTAGTAGGGAGGTTCTATTACAGACGTTAACCTAGACATTACTCATTTTTTAAAAGTCTTGTGTAGCGTGGCTCTTAGTCTAATTCTCTCACTTCAAAACACTCCACTAATTAGGGCTAGTTGGAGTCCATCAAGCCAGAATCTTAAAGTGGTTTATTATTCTACGTTAATTAGTTTTAACTGTGGTTTAATGTAATGTATGGCATTTTGATTTAATCCTGGTTTAATTCTGTCTTGTCCTTTGGTAATATCCTCCCGAACTAGAGAGAGAAGAGGATGATGAAACAAGAATTCGTTGCATGATTTGAGGGATGTCTGTGAAATGAGTCCTGTGTACAAGAGTACAAGAACCCTGTGGCGCAGAGTGGTAAGCTGCAGTACTGCAGCCCAAGCTCTGCTCATGACTAGACATGGGCACAAACAGAAAAAAACTGAACATTGTGTTCATTGTTCGTTGCCATCCACGAACAACGAACATTGACAAACATGATCCTGTTCACGAACATGTTCGTTATTTGTTGTTCATGGGGGCCAGCAGGCTCTCCTCCAGCCATCAAGATCCCTACTGCACCACTCCCAGAAACCCTACCTGAGCAGGCAGCAGGAAATGTACCAATAATAAATAATAGCTTGGCCCCAGAGCCTGGCAGCAGCCCTGGAAATTGAAGGGTTAGATCTCTACTGCACCACTCCCAGAAACCCTACCTGAGCAGGCAGCAGGAAAGATACCAATAATAAATAATAGCTTGGCCCCAGAGCCTGGCAGCAGCGCTGGAACCTGAAGGGGTAGATCCCTATCCCGTCACACATAAAGGAAATTCAAGCTCCTATGCACTCACCCGGTCTCTCTAACAGCAGCTGTCTCTCCCTGAAAGCCAGAGCTGGGAGCCCCCCTTCCCCTGGTCTTTTCCTCTTGTAACAAATTTGGAGCTCCAGCCCACACTTGGAAGGAAGACCTACCTATCGAGCTAAATTGGGCTTAGATTGGGGTTTCCAGGGCAACAGCAGGAGTTCAGACAGAGTTCAGACAATCCCTGCCTGAGTTGCCATGGGAATTGATTGCAGGTGCCAGACTGTCTGGCTTGACGAACAGCAACGACGAGGCTTGTAACGACCACCTGTTCGTTTAGAATGGGGCCTCACGAACAGCTTGTTCGCGAACAGCAGATTGGGCTGTTTGTGGGTTTTTTAAGTTTGTATTGCTGTTCGTGCCCATCTCTACTCATGACCTAAGTTCGATCCTGGCGGAAGCTGGGTTCAAGTAGCTAGCTTAAGGTTGACTCAGCCTTCCATCCTTCCGAGGTCAGTAAAATGAGTACCCAGTCTCCTGTGGGTAAAGTGTAGATGATTGGGGAAGGCAATGGCAAACCACCCCATAACCAAAAGTCTGCCAAGAAAACATCGTGATGTGATGTCCCCCCAGGGGTCAGTAATGACTCGGTGCTTGCACCTTTACCTTACCTGTGAGATGAATCTTGGTAACCAAAACTAACTATACTTGAAATAAATTATATCTAAGCTAAACCTTGGAGTGCCATTTAAGTGCAGCAATGCAGGGCAGTCTGATTTCTACATGGGTTAATATTAACTGCCTTGATCCAAAACACAGTTTCTCAAAAGTAAATTCTATTAAATTCACTAGGGCTTCTGTTAAGTGAGCCTAAGAATAATATGTCTTAGTAAGAATATGAGGAAAATGAGGTAATGTCATACACCCAATTGTCCTTGTAATATATTCAACTGTAATTTGGAACTCTTGCTAGAACCAATTTTTTTTTTCAGTCAGAGAGCAAAGGAGTCATAAGATACCAAGATTCATGTACTGATCATTTTTACCTTTTTTATTCCCATTATTCTGGGGAGGTTTCTTTGCAAATGCAGTACTCAGGTACGCTTTGCAAGTAAAAAAATGTGAATTAACATAAAGTATTGTTTTTCCCTTGAATAAACAAGTATGTCCTTTGCCTGCAGCCCAGAAAGGACCCGATGGGATCATCATTTCCAATAACTACTGTGATTTCTGTCTTGGAGGATCCAACATGAATAAAAAAAGTGGCCGACCAGAGGAACTTGTCTCATGTTCAGATTGTGGGCGCTCTGGTAGGTGATTCCTTATTCAACTTTCTGTGAACAGTGAACATACATGACTCCTTTTTCTCATGTTTCGGGAGTATGGATTAACTATTCATATTTTTTGTTTTCAGTAACTGGGTTGGTTAAATATTTTCATTCCTTGAGCACAGTTTTGAATATATATGTTACAGGGCTAATAATGGATTTATTAGTAGAAATGGAAAGTAATATATACCTCAGACGTTTCTATTTAAATGAAGACAAAAAATCCTAAATCAGTATTAAAGGAGGGTTTTCAAGATTATGAAACTGTGGATGATGTTTCCATTAGTTATAGAAGAAAACAATAATGTATGGGGCTGGACTGAGGAAGATTTCAGATATTGTTTCCTCCCGTGTAATTTTTGAAGAGTTTTTCAATTTTTGTTTTAATCTTATTCTGTATTTTTGGGTGAGAATTTGTAATTTGTATCATTTTCATCTTGCGCTGCTTTTATTTCTAAGTTGTTGTGTGGGGGGCAGAAGGAAGGTTGCCCCCAATCTGGTGGCTGTTTTTAACAGAACAAAAATTGGTAACTTACAAATGGTAATTTATATTTTGTAACTATATTTACATAGTACATTTGATTTTGAATACATTTTTTAAATTGGGATGCGGGGGATTGGGAGGTATAAGGCCATGAATTTAAAAAGTAGAGCTGATCCAATTATTCCTTTACTTGCATGCAGACTTTCTGTCATTTGGAGGAGAATTGTGGATAAATTTGTATCAGTGACAAGAAATTCTTGTGCATAGAGTAGCTTGCATGGGAGTGCTGAGAGGGTATGGCAGGTGCCCATGGGAAAAAATTCCCTTGAAATGTGAACCCTATTGTGTTGTTTTTTATTCTGAAATTAATAGTGGTGAATGTCATTCATCTCTTTTTGATATTAACATAATGCTGATCCTTCTCCAAAAATCACTACGGACCTTTCCTCAAAAGCAGTGGGGTCACATTCTCTGTTCCTTCAGATCTATACTAGTGGTAGCAGAGTGTTTTCTTGTGCTTGGTTGATTGGTTTGTTTTCACTCATTATTATCTTGGCTAATGATTGCTGTTAGTCACGGCCCGGGTAGTATTTTCTAGGCAACTTTAATTTTTAACACACACACTTTGCACAATGGCTTGGATACAAAGGTTTCTTTCATATTGCTGCTATTCCCATTTGTAAATCATCATCAGAATTGCCACAGAAATCCTAATTTTACAGATTTAACAGTGGTTAGCTATTTCTAAGAAAGATCTGTGATTAGAACATAGGTACAAAACTTGATTGTGGCTGAAACCTTTATTTGTTCTGCTATTAGAAGAAATTTCCTTCTGTCAGGATATTATATACACAAATAACATGTTAAGTGTTCTTATATTGCATTTATTTCCAGCTTTGAGAATATCATTTGATTTTGTATATCATTTCCTATACAATTTCCTTCCTTATCAAGCTTGTTAGAAAATCACTGAACAAAGAATTGGTCTTTAAAAATTTCCCTCTCCAAGGTATCTAGGAATATAAAATATTCCAAAGTATATGAAAATTTACACATTACATTTTAATGCCTTTCTTTCTTTCTTTCTTTCTTTCTTTCTTTCTTTCTTTCTTTCTTTCTTTCTTTCTTTCTTTCTTTCTTTCTTTCTTTCTCTGAGGCTTTTAAATGTCAACATTTTATGTGTGGCACATTTTGTTCATGTGGTTTTTTAAAGGGGATTTTTCTATACTGCGAAGCAATATTTATTACTTAGTATTTAAATATTGTTCTGCTTTGTTTTACCAAGGAACCACACCACTTAGGGGGACAGGTGCAGGAAGATAGCATGATGAGTTTTTTTTTTAAGGGCACTGGAAAACTTATGGAATGGGTTGTTACTTTCCAGTAGTAAATTCAGGGCCTATTATACCAAAATGAAAGACAATAATTGTACCTTGTACTCCTAACAGATTGTCATTACTATACACAGTTTGAAATCTTTAACAGTGCTCAAAATGATGGAAAAATAGTTTCTGTGTGTTTTAAAGAGAGGAAAACAATATTAACCCTTTTGCTGCCTTAGCTTATGGGCATATATAGTGGTGTAATTTTTTTTACCCTTTCAAATGCAAACACCATGTTTACTTTCTTTCTTGTGGCTGCTGTTGTGATATTGACCTAAGCTGTTTTAGATATTTGATCTCTGTAGTCTGAATTATTAATTATAATAGTGATAATAATGATATTAATTATGATGCCTATTGCTTAACCCATGTGCTGATATATTCATCATACATGTCAGCTCATTTGGGAAGAGAAAGCAGGAAGGAGGAGGCGGCGGCGGCACACACTACGGAGGACTTGTTCGGTTCCACATCTGAAAGCGACACTTCAACTTTTCATGGCTTTGATGAAGATGATTCTGAAGAGCCTCTCTCAAACCAGAGAAGCAGCTCCCCCTCAGCAAACAAAAAGGGAGGCTGCTAAAATAACTAATCACTTACAAACTCAGTGAGCAACATGATCCCACCCTTTTCCCTATTTTTTCCTCTTATTATTCTTGTTGCATTTTTAATTTGATCAATTTTCACCTTTGGGGTATGTACACTGAAAGCACAACAACCTAAAACTTGAGAAAAATTCTCTGAAAATTGAGTTATTAAATTATCCCCCTTCTTTTTTTCTCCTTTTGTCTTTGCGAACCTCAAGTATGGATGTCCTTCGAAAGTTCAGGAGAGAGCTAATTATTTCAACTTTTACTATATGTGTTAGCTATGAAAAATACAGAAGGGTTAAATGCCAGATACCCTTCTCAAATAGTGTTTTTTAAATATTTATTTATATATTCTATATATTATAAGAAAAAGACCTTTGAAATTAAGGGGAGAAAGCAAGAAAGAAAGCAATGAAGTCTACTTGATAATCTGACCATTCTGAAGGAGAAACTGCTATAAGATGGATTGTTCCAGATGAAAAGGAAACCCTTGCTGGTGTGACACTTGCACTGTGAAAAGTTTGTATTTACTGTAGCACACTGGAGTTTGTGACTTCCTCTTTTGCCCTCCTGCTGCCCACACCTTTAAGAGTTTGAAAAAGGCAACAAAGATCATAAACTGAGGAATTTCCTTCTTTCTTCTTGTGGACATATTTGTATTCCCTAAAGAATGCCTCATCTCTCCCACCTTGACATCTTTTTACTAGGCGCTGTTTTTCTTTTCTCTTGTCCCCCCCTCCCCGCCTCACCTTCTACATTGTGGAGTTTCCAAGCACAGGATGGAATATAACTGTCAAGTCACAGAGTCTGCAAAGATGAAACAAAGACTGTGGATCTTTGAAGAAAAGGAAAAAAATACCTCGTGTTTCTTTTATTTTAATTTTTTTTAAAAACACAAATAAACCCATTAGTCTTATTTTTGATAGCTCCTCTTGAAATAAACCAAAGCAATACTCACTAACCATCAAAGGGCAATGGAGAAGATAGAAACTCTCTCTCATTTGCTATTCCAGCAGCAAGGAGTTGAGCAGCAGGATTTAAAAGGTATGTTCCAAAATGAAATATATTTCATTTTTGTGTGAAGGGTCTCCATGCTTTAGATTTGTCCCAAAGTATTCAACATCTTTGCTAGAGAGTAAGGCCCATAGCAGATACAGTGTGTAGTTAATTGCAACCATTGTTTGTTGCCTAAATTGTGGGTAAGTACAATGTACAACAAATCCATAGTTGAGCTTGCTGAGCTACATCCTGTCCCTGGGAAGTGTGTATAGATACTTGCAAAACCTGCTTGTTATCTTTTGGGTGTTTCTGTGGGTTAGCCTCTGCGGGTTTGTGACACATGATGTGTCACTCTCATTCTCTACTTTCCCTAACATCTGGATTTTCCCATTCCAGTGGCAAGAGAACAATATTTCTCTGGAGATGCTTTTCTTAAATTTCTGCTCAGATTTGTGCCAACATGGGCTGGTGTTTTGGGGAGGTGTGTGTGTTCAAATTGGGATATGCATTTTATGTCATGCTAACTGGATCAACCGTCCCTCCTGCTGTTGGGCTATGTTGCAACCATGTCCCTTGCTTCAGTTTGGTTTGAGTGGAATGGATGGGATTTTCAGGTTTAAAGTTGGTCCCCTTGCTTCATAGAGAACAATGGAGTGTGGCTGGACAGCTTGCTCAAGGGCTTGGGGTGGAGGGGTGTTAGTTTGCTTCTGTTGGCTTCTCTCTGTGTTGAGATTGCATTGGGAGTGTGCTTTTGGCCATTGGCATCCTTGCCCTTGTGTGTTTGTGCCCTGAGAACTAGCTTGGAAACTTGAGTGTCATAGGGAAGAATGGAAAATGGCTATGGGTAGCTTTTTCAGGAGCACTTGGGTAGTGGGGGTGGGGCTTCAGTTTGGTTCTGTTGGGCTTTCTGTGTGCGGATCTTGCATTTGGTTGTCTGTCTTGGCCTTGGCAGCCTTGCCTCTGTGTGTTTCTGCAGTTGAGTCAGCTTTGACTTCCGCCCCCCCCATACAAAACAATGGAGTGGGTGGAGGCATCATCTTTGGGGGGCCATAAAATTGGACCCCGGGGTCCAATCTACCAGAAACTTGGTTGGTCTTTAGAGGACAGTCAGGAGTAGGTTTCCTGTAAATTTGGTGCACTTTGTTTGAAAAATGACTGCCCCCTCTGCAAAAAAGGCGGGAACTAGGATTATGCAACAAAAAAAAATGTCGGGTTTCCCGCTTCAAAAAAAGTCAGAAACAAGTGGTTTCCAAAGCGGCAAGCGGCTCCAGAAAGATTCGGAGCACACCAACACACTTCCCGCCCCGCCTCTTATTTCACCCGATGAGAAGGTGAGGAGGGGATTCCCTCCTCCCCCTCCTATCTGGTAAGGGGGAGGAGGAGATTCCCTCCTTCCCCTCCCATCGAGTGAAATAAGCAGCGGGCAGTAGTTTTTAAACCTCGTGGCTTGCTTCAGCTGGCAGGCGGTGAAGTCCCTGCCTGACAGCTGAAGCCAGGGTTTAAAGCGCTCCTTTCCATGTTGCTGGCAAGCAGCACAGAAAGGGATGCTTTAAACCCCGCGCCTTGCTTCAACTGGCAAGCAGGGAAGTCCCCACTTGACAGCTGAAGCCAGGGTTTAAAGCGCCCTTTTCCATGATGCTGGCAAGTGGCATGGAAAGGGGTACTTTAAACCCCGCGCCTTGCTTCAACTGAAGCCGGGGGGGTTAAAGCATTTTGGGGCTTTCTCAAGCTTCAGCTGGGAGGGGAGAATCCCCTCTCCCAGCTGAAGTTTAAAGCCTGCTTCAGGGCTTCCCCAGGTTTCAGCTGTGGAGGGGATCACCGCCTCCCAGCTGAAATTTAAAGTGCCCATTTCGGGGCTTCCCCACACTTCAGCTGGGAGGTGGGGGATTCCCCGCCTGTCAGCTGAAGTTTAAAGCCCCTTTCCGATGCTTTAAATTCAAACCCCAAGGCTGGCTTCAGCTGACTAATGGAGGAGGGAGCTCTTCTGCCGGTCAGCTGAAGCCAGCCGTGGGGTTTGAAAGCTCCCCGAAGCTTTCCGATGTGATCCAAATTGCTTTGGGAAGCTTTGATTCGCCATTTCTGAATCGGGGGCAGCATTTTTCCCAAATTGGAAACCCGAATCACATACCCATAGTGGGAACTGCTGTTTCTTTGCAGGGAAGCAATTGGCCAAGTTTCTCAGATTAATCCAAATTAACCCAGATTAATTCATGGTTCTAAATCTGGGTACCTGGATATGATCTGGGATTCTCTGTTGTGATCTGCGAAAGTCAGATTTTGCCAAATTGGCAAAAATCTGGCTTTCCCCCCAAATGCCGGATCTGGATTGCACACCTCTAAAGGGGCTGCTCTTCAGAGGCAAAAGTTCAAGGTTTAATAGGACAAAAATGTCATATTGAGATAAGAAGATGGAGCCTAGTATATAGCAACTGAATAATGAAAGCAGCATCCATCTTTTTGGAGCAGAGAAACTTTACTCTGTTTCCCATTTTATAAAATCCCAGAGTTACACAGATACAGTGGTACAAGCCTTATTTTTGGCTCCTGAACAGATTATCTGTTCAATGTTGAATAATGAAGAACTCTCTCTGCTATTTTCTCAAGGCCTTCTTGTGTAGCACATCTGTTCAGGGAGAGGGTGCCAAGGCTAGTGCTGCAGTATTCCTGTTTCGCTAGTCCTCTCACGGAGCAATGTTCTTGTCACAGGAGCATCTCCTGATACACCAGGAAAGTCCTGACAGATGGATGGTAATCCTCTGTGAACACCACCTCTCTCACACAACATTTTTCAACTCCACTGGTTAAAACAGTATATCTACCAATGTCCCAGCATAACTGCTACAACCATACTCCAGCCATCCTGAAATTCTTTAGAATGAGATGTTCTGAGATTTATGTGTAGGATACTCCTCTTGCTGCAAGCCACGATCTTACCCCACTCCCATCTATTGCTTATTGTTATGCAAATCAGCCATTTTTCAGCCTCTAGCTGTAGTTCCATAGATACAGCAAATCTTCATCTCTGCTAATGCCTGGAGCAGATCGGATAGTGGCTAAGCAAAGCCTGTGCAGGGACCCCATATGTGATGAATGCCTTCTGTGCCTCTTGTCATTTTGTAATCTGGCAAATTCTTTTTATTAACATGAGAGGCAGGGACAAACCAAAATTCACAATCCAAAATTTGAATTAGTCCTAGACAAGGTTCTCTGGAACCTGTTCTTGAACTGCTATAAAACACCTGCCCTTTACCACAGTTGTGAGATCTGTTTGTTATATGAATGGATATATAACAAATCTATATGATAAATTCTTCATGTACTGTGTTGTGTTCTTGAACATATACCAATTATATTGTAAACAAAGCCTTTATTTCATTTAATTAAAATATTTGTTTTGCACTGCTCTGTTACCCTGTGATATTGGAGAACTATATCCCGAGGGAAAGGTAACAATTTTTAATGGAAATTCTGCACAGCAGATTGTGAATTGTGATGGCTCTTGATTTACCAGTAGCAGAAATAAGCATTCTTTCTTAACATAAGAGTAATAAGATGTTCTGATCCTTTCTCCAGGCAATACTGATTATGGGATTGAAACCTAGAACAGGTTGTCATCTGTGTAGTTACAATGTTTTGCACAGAATATGGTCTTGTCAATTTGTATGGAATACCAACAATCTTAGCTTTTGTTTAGCTAAGCAAAAAAGATTAACTTTTTTGTTTAGCTAATCTTAGTTTTAAAACCTCCTGCTTAGATTTATCTGAAAATCTTACTATGTAGTTTACAGTTGGGCACATTGAAATCAATGGATTAAGCATACCTGAGGGTCCAAACTGTTGTAACATGGGGAGGTCTACTGAATGGAAAGCAAGCTCCCAGTTCAGAACAAAGCTGTGGGAAGGAAAGGAGTTATGGTTTGATCCAATCCCTGAACACAGTTTGCTTGTCAAAACTGCCCCTTCCTCATGTACCACTTTTTCTGGTGTTTGGCAAAATATGCAGGGAATAAAGTTACACTCATTTTCCCACACCACAGCTGTAATCTGAATTGTAAGTCCAGTCCAGTGGCTACTGCACAACTCAACCAGACTTTTCCTGAGCAGAGGCTGCCATTTTATCCTCAGAACAACCCTGTAAGGTAGGTTGGGCTAGGAGTGTGTGACAGGTGCAAGGTCACCCAGCAACCTTCCTGGACCTCTCAAATCCACACAGGGTTTGGATGGCCCCATATTGCTTCAGTTTATCCCTGATTTCCACACATATTTCTGTGGGTTCTTCAGAACATCTGTGGCTCCCGAAAGCTCATATCCTACCACAAATTTTGTTAGTCTTATAGGTGCTACTGGACTGATACTCTTTTCTACTGCTACAGACAAACATGGCTACCCATCTTGATCTATATCAATATAAGCACAGTAGCACACGCACAAAAATAAAAAGGGTGGTGCTGTGCTACCGACAATGATTCCACAGATGACAACAGCACCCATCCTTGAAAATCCTGATATTTAAGGCACATGTGGAAGAAAATAAACCAACTCCACAACTATAAAAATGCAAAGGGAGGGAGACATGCAGAAGAAACAGGCTCAAACCAATTCCAATACTTGTGGATTGACTACCAAGAAAATCAGCAGAAAAACCTCAACATTCTAATCCCTAAACTATACTGGCTAAAATCCTGAAAAGCTGCTGCGAATCAAAACACACAATATTTATTTATTTAAAACATTTATAGGCCACCTTTCCATCTAAAGAGGGTCCCCAAGATGTCAAAATCAGACATTAAAACATTTAAAACATTAAAATAACATATTAAATGTATATATAAATATAGAAAGAACATAGAGACATAGAAATAGTCAGACAGACATGACACACTCATATTGAGCTGTATGGACTGGTGGCCTAACTCATTGGGTTAGGGTTCACTAACATGATTACACATTTTTGTTCCAAAAATTGTATTCTAAAAAAACTTCCAAATACCAAGTGTGTAATAAAGGACATACCTTAAACACATTCAGTTTTATTAAACAACAACAAAAGCACATGTTTGTATCTATTGTATTTGGTTTCTAGTCCTAGCAACTGAGTTACCTTGATTTGTGTGTTTTTTTTAAATTGGATGGTGTACAATATTAACAGCCATCCTTGTTCTTGGTTTCAGGATTTAATTATGCCCCTTCTGGGAATACTTCAGTTTTGAAGTCTGTGTATATAAGGTGCTGGTAGTACAGCACTTTTGTGAAAGATTGGCAGGGTGGCTATTTTTAACCACTCGTAGGCAGAAATGTTGGTGCCAACTTAATCCTGTAGCAGATGGTTTAGACAAAGAGTAAACTACAAGTTATTCCTTGGGTTCCAGCATTAAATCACATTGCTATCATTGCCATATATGGCTTGGAGTTCTTACGTTTATGTCACATAGTGCCACTTAGTTGGAAACTACTTTATCCTGAACTATAACTTCACGGCTGTCTGCTGTAGTAGCAAAGTGCTTAGTTCTGGCTTTCCTCTATGCTTCTGGTAGATGAACAGACACAGAATATGCTCCTGCACCTTTTCAGTAGCTTTAAGGAAACTGGAATTTCAGCAGAAGGAGTTTGTCTCACCACCATTCTGCAACAAGTCAAGCTTTTTTCTGAAATTTCCTTCTTATGAGCAACAGTTTAAGGTACAGGAGCCATATCACCCTAGATTGTGAAGTCTACGACAGATAAACTGTTGAGGGTCAGTCATGAGTAGGATTGCCAGCAGGCCTGGAGGAAAATGTTGTGCCCCTTTAATAGAGGCTTAACGTGTGGAAACTGGCAGTGCTTTTCCTGACATGGAGGTAAATAACATCACCTGGGAAATAACAACCAATTAAACTTCTATTAAAAGGACAGGACATTTTTTTCTCCAGATAGTTAGCAACCCAATTCATAAGCAATTTGGTATCTCATAACACAAGAGTTATTGTCTGTTTTGTGCTTTAAGGGGTTTTTAAAAAGGAAAGTGGAATAGACAATTTCTAACTGGTTAAAGAGTGAGGAGCTGACTCTCACACCTACCAGGAAGACACATCTTCTGATCTGGAAATCTTAGTCGCAATCCTGAGTATGTGAGGGATATCCTTGGTTTCTCAGAGATGAGAGACGTACAGTGTACATTCTTCGAGGGTCTGTCTCATCAGTGTTCTGAGATGTGATACTAAAATTGGGTTATAAGGCTGGCAAGCCTTTGGTGAGTTCTGGCGCAAAACATGCTTGGAGAATGAAATTTCCTCTAGACTGCATATAATTGCATGCATATGATGAGAAGCATTTGTTGCTGCTTTGAAAAAATACTGCTTGCTATCTTTTGAGGGTAGATTTTAACTTTCACTTTTCATTGCTTTTCCTTCTACAGTTAACTTTCTTGTGCTCACTCGGATTCTGAATCCATCATCCTTCAAGATAATTGTTCAAGAAGCCAATCAAGAGTAGCAGGATGCTTTGATCTTCCTCTCATTGCCTGATCCTTTCATACCTGTGTCTCATCCAGCACAGAAGCCTGGACTGTGGAACGCCTGCTGGCACTTGCTCAGAGAAGTCTTGGGGATTCCCTAAGCTTGTGCAATACAAAGAAAATACTTACATTTTTTTGAAATTACCCTTTCTTTAAGTGTTGTGTGTGTGTGCGTGTGTGCTCGCGTGTATGTGTGTGTGTCTATATGAGCCCAGGTCAAACTGGAACTGATGTAAAGTAAAAGTGACTGAAAAGAACAAAAACAAGAACCTTGGAAAAAACAGACAAGTTATTTTATTTATTTCAATATTTAAGAGAGAAAAGTAGTGCTGATGTTGCACAGTATTTTTGTTTAAAATGCATTTTACTTCAAAATTTAAAAGCAATTTTTGTGAAGAGAGAACTTTTTCAAAAGTGCTTAATGTAAGCTAAAGACTATTTACTTTTAGGAGAATTTTTTTTTAAGTTATGAAAATAAAGATAAACTCTGTTCTCTCTTACTTTAAAGATACCATTCGTTCACATGCTGGGTGTTTTTATTTTTTCAAAGTGGATTTGGTAAGTGAAAAATTGTTTGGCTTATTTTTCGGAATGTCTACTAATGTTTCCCAATTTGATGTACTGTATTGGACAAAAAAAGAGAACAAAATAGTTTGAAAAGGAAATGATGAATTCTGGACAGATTATGACAAAGACTATTAGTACAGAGTGCAATAACTACAGATCAATAGAAAGTTTAGGCATTACCAGTTTTCTGTAATAATACCACCAAGCTAAGTGCTTTAAAATGGAAATAAATTGTTATTATAAAGCTGTCTTTTTAAATGGACAATTCATGCTCAAGCTAATAGCAACTTGAAATAAAAAAACCCTGACAAATGGCAAATAATACAAAATTAAGTAATTGGAACAATGTACCAGGTTTGCCAAAACTTCAGTTTGTGAGAAGGGAAGTCCAAGATTTCTATAGATTTTTCTCTTTCCAGCTGCAGCCCTGCAGCACACCTTATGTCATTCTGAAAGGAGGCCCTTACTTTCAGGAATGGCATTCCAGGGGCTGCAATAACAAGAGAGGGGGAGGCTAGGAAAGCCCTTTTTCGGGACAAGAACGCTTGTTCGTCATTCTCCAGATATACATCTCTCTAATACTGATCTATTGAGCTGTTTGAAAGAATGTTTGGGAGGCAGATGGACACATCAGAAATCTTAACCTTTCTATGTAATTAGCAGAATTCATAAATTGGATCCAGACACTGCTTTTATTACTTTATAGTTTCTTAGGAGCAATATATGACAATTGTTACAGGAAATTGTGTACAAAAATCAATCTGTGTCAATGTCTCCCTAGGAAAGAGTTCCATTGGAATGGGTTATTCTAATAATTTGATTAAGAAGGATAAGAAAGATGCTAGATTCCTATGGGTTCAGTATTGTGCCTGAGGAAAGTCACTTAACCAGTTCATTCTGATGCAACTTCTCAATGTTCGTATGCTCACAAGATGATGGTAAAAAGCCCATTGTGTGAATGGATAGATGTGACTTGAAATTGTACATGCACCATAAACTTTTTCATATTTACTTGGAAGTCTCACATAGCACAATGGGGCTTACTTTCTCATAAATATGCTTAGGATTGCAACTTACACATTTGGTTTTGAGTAATGCTCATTAAAGATGGTACAATTCCATTCTCTTAAGATTCAAACTTGAAGCCTTCTCTTCCTCTGAAATTTTGGGAGCAAACCTTTGAACTCTGTTGCTGCACAGACGTCATGTTTCCACTGGATTTACTTGGAAATCCAGTAGGCTGAAGCTTCATTAAAATTGTATAGCATTGTGCTGTGAATTTTTCACACCTATTTGGGTCTCCTGGGAAATGCTGGATATGAGTAGGGTTGCCAGGTCCAGGTTGGAAAATTCCTGGAGATTTTGGGGGTGGAGCCTGCAGAAGGTGGGGTATGGGGAGAGGAAGGGCCTCAGAATGCAATAGATCAAAGCAAGAGTCCCAAAACACTGCACACTGAAACCAATGCTTTTATTGGGGTGAATGAGAAAAGATACAGACATTTAGAAAGTTTTCTTCAATCAGGTTTTCTTGGAAATTGGCAGACTACATTTATGTTGCCATTTAATTTTTCCCCATTAAATATAAAATGCAAATCCATAGTGGAGAACTACTTGTACTCATTTGTTTTGTGTTCTCATGAAGTCTGCTCCCAAGGCACCTACTGTATGTTTCTCTGTAAATAGTAGTTAACCTAGACATTTTTAAAGAAAGAAATTGTGAAATTGCAAATGCTGTACATAGTTTTTAAAGATTCTGATTGTTTACAATGCTATCCTCTGAGCTGAAAATAAAACTTCCTTCTCTACTTATTTTTGTTTTCCTTTTCCATTTGGTAAAATATTATTTGAGGTTTTTTAAAAAAATTCTTTTTAATATAATGTAAGTTTAATATACTTTTCCCCCTTTATTGCTGTGATTTTGACCATAACATCAGCGGGTACAGTGAAAGTAGATAACTGAACAGGACATCTGCAGCTGCCTTATATTTGATCAGACATTTGTCAATTAGCCCAGTACTGTCTTGGTATAGTGGTTGAGAGCAGTGGGACTCTAATCTGGAGAACCGGGTTTGATTCCTCATTCTTCCACTTGAAGCTAGCTGGGTGACCTTGGGTCAGTCACAGCTCTTCCAGAGCTCTCTCAGCCCCACTCACCTCACAGGGTGATTGTTGTGGGGGTAATAACCGCTTTGAGTGGGTGTTAAGTTGTCCTGAAGGGTGGAATATAAATCGAATGTTATTATTATTGTTCTATTCAGACTAGCAATTCCTCTCCAGGATCTTGATCTAAGGTCTTTTCCAGACTTGCCATCTAACCTGAGATCTTTCAAACTGTACCTAGAGTCACTCAAGGGGACCTCATATAACAACAACTTCATTTCACATGTGCCCCTTCCAACTTTTCATGCACTCACTCTCATAGTCACACTTCAATTAGCTCTGCATGATAAATTCACATGTTCTATATCAGTTCCTCCTCAACTGCTAAAAATATCCCAGTTTCCCCCATATATATTCATTGGAATGCAGATCTTGACACTTTATCATACCTTAAAGAAATGCAAATTGACAAGTTAAAGGACCTTCAGTACTTGTTCTTGCAGCGAAAACATAACAGAATTGGTGCTCTGCCCTCCGCAATCACTTGCAGATGCAGTCACACAAAGGGAGCTCCCATGAAAGCGGAATTCATGTGCGCAGAGCAAGAACAGCCTGCATGTGAATTGAGGACTACACATACAATCCCGCACTTGAGCATCCCTAGGTACTTAGTAATGTGTAGAGAGACTCAGAGACTGAACAGGAACTAAGTGGCACAATCTACCCAGAAAATATTCTGCACAGATTCCATTGAAAGCAATGGCAGACGTATGCACAGTAGACCTATTCTGCACTCCCATTATCTTCCGTGGACTTTCACATGGGAACTTCCTGGTGAATTGTGATCAAAGTTTTAAATTATTTTTTGGTATAAATATGATTACAACTGGACTGACATGCTTAAGCTTGCACATCAAAGTACATTAAGAAGTACGTTCAGGTGAATTCAATGGGACATCTGAAGTCAACTTACTTAGGACAAAGCAAACTTTTATTTGGTTTTCATATGTAAAATTTTCCCAAGCTATTATGAATAATTGATAGAAACGTTTATACATTATTAATAACAACAACAATCCTACAGATTAGTAATTATTAATAGCGCAGCCACTAGGTCAATAGTTTTGACAATAAAATAAAACATATAAAATATGCTTTTTAGGCTCAGACAGATGTTAATGGTATAACAGTAATTATCATCAATTCCAAATCCTTTATAAAAATAATGCTTAGTATTTTGTGAGATTAAAGTAGTAGGGTAGATTAATGCTAAACAACGGGTTGAGGATAGGGTTGGGACAGCTGCCAGTCTCTTGTGCCTTATCTTAAGAACTTCTCAAGCCAGTGTACTACTTATTCTCTAGTAGGAACTATAGTAACATTTCCTGCTGCTTTTAGAGGCTAGGAAGACAGACCTATTTGGCTCCATCCTGTTGGTACAATGATTTGCTACAGATATTGTCACTTATTTTTTACTGGCCTTGCTTTTGGACTTCTAACCCAGAATTAAAAAGTACGTATTTTTGCATGATTCATCTCCATGCTAAGAAAATCCTTAGCTGTGCATCCATCAACTGCTTTTAAATGCATCCTCCTTTGGCCAGGTGGCAACCCTAGTTATGGGGTGGTGGTGCAGCACAGAATGACACAACCTCTGCCTTCCCCATTAACCTAATATTGTAGCAGCAAGAGCACTGTACTCCCAACAGTTTGAACTTGACATATGTGGGAATGGAGAATTCTAATCAATCAGTAATAATGCTGGGAAGAAGTATCTACTTTTTTTTCTGCTTTCTTTCCACATTTCAAGACAGAAATTCCCTTAATCCCACTGTTCTCAGTATCATTAGAAATACTTGACTGGGTTCCAATTTAAAATTGTCTACACTAATATTGAATGACATACAGACAAGATCCAGCTAAAAACTGCCATGAAAGAAAAGCTTTATTGTAAGTAGTAAAAATGAATGACAGGTTGAAATGCCTGTCATCTCCATTGCCTGCTTTAAGACATGCAAAGCTTGGAAAATTACTCAAAGGGGCTGTTTTTTTCCCTTGAACACCTTGTTGACTAGTTGTGCATTAGTGAGAGAAGGTCGTATCTTTCCTCTAGGTTTTGGGGATTTTGCCAAAGAAATGTTTTGTGTTTTGTTGTCATGCTGCCTGGTATGGTTCCAGTTCATAACAGTGTTCTTACTTGTGATTTGGGTGATACGTGAAGGTACAGACTTATGAAATGATTCTATTCATACTGTTTTTACTCTGGTAGTATTAACTGAAGAGAATTATTGCACTGTGCTTGAATCACCATATTGTTCTTTTGTAATTATGACAAATGTTACAAGACATGTAAAAAGCTGAAAACACCTTCCCTTAGGTATAATAAGGCATACGTTTCAGTAGCAAGTTCACTAACTGCAGCTAAGTTTGTGAGCTGGTATACTGACAGTTCAAATCTCATCTCAGAGACACAAGATGTCTAGGTGGCCTTCGGCAAGCGATTCACCGTCAGCATCTGTCAGCCATTGGCTATTTGGGGATAATAATACTGGACTACCTTATAGGGTAGTTATAAGGATTACTATGACCCTATACACTAATACACACACATATATGTATATGAATAACTAAAACATATACATAAATAAAGCATACATACTTACATAAATGCTTATTATTATTAGTCTAAATTATTTCAGTTCTCTTTAGTGAGAACTGCTTGATAACAAGCTCAGTAGGATATAAATATGAGAGCTGCCAGCGGCCTGAAATTCTTTTTAACTAGGGTGGCAACTTTTACTGTACAAGGCAAGCCCATTGACTTCACCGGGCTTAAAAGGATAACTCTGTTTAGGATTGCTCTGCTATTTGATTAACCAGTTAGATTAAAATCCTTTTGATTGATCAAAAGAGTGCATCTGGTTTAACTGGCACTAATATATTCTTAAGCAATGTTTAATGTATGTGCTTGAAACAAAAATTCCACCTTCCCTCTCATACAGGAGTTAATGTATCTTCCAAGAAGGTGCCTGCAATGATATGTGTATAAATCATTTAAAAATAAAGTATGTATTTTTAATCAAAACAACTGTTTTTAATCTTACGCAATTTATGATAATTTAATTAATATCAATCATGATTATGATGATTAAAAGATGATGATTATACCCTGTATTTGACTGCGATCCAGTCATGTTCAGAGCTTCACAAAACGAACAAGATGAAAAAACACCAAGAATGAAGCAGAACCAGGCACGGACTGGGAAGTTAAAATGGCTCAAGAACACGTCGGGCTGAGTGGCCCTTGTACTCAAGCAGAGCTACTAGTTCTAATTGCTCCTGGCTGCAAGTGGCCTTCCAGACACTTTCCCTGTAAGTTACATGGCTACCCCTGAACTGTGCTAGTAGCAAGGAAAGCGAATTCTTGGGAATGCATTTGCCACCTATTTAAGATCTAGTCTGAGTGGTTGCTCTTTCCTGTTGCAAGTGTTTAAACCTAGCATAACCAGAAGTTGTGCTTGCAAGGGAAGGATCACGGGAAAATGCCTGCCAGCTGGTTAAGACCTTGGCTGAAACTGGGGAGATAAAAAAGGGGGGAATGCCTAAATGAATAAATAAATACAGAACCACCAATTTTAAAATGCAAGCAGCTAAATGACAGAAGCAAGCAGGATCAGTAGTGTCCTAACTAATTCCAAATAGAAAAATTCCATATTACTTGATTATAAGTTATTTTTACATGGTTGGGAATATTTTTGTCCCCTGTTGAAGAACATGCATCTAAATTTAATCCAGTATTTAACTGATAGGAACTATTATTATCATTGCCATGGGGCATACTTACATAATAAACACTGTCAAATTAATAAAATATATTTTGACCTGATTTTTTAGGTTTTTATTTGACAGAAGTATTCTGTATACATGAACTCACTGCATTGCTCTGGAACTGGATTCACTGTTTTTTAGTTATTTTTTCAGTATAATAAGTAAAATAAGAGGTTTTCATTCATTGCTCTTAATGGCAATTGGCCACCAGCTTTTGTCCTGCATAAGCAGTTCTACTCAGTATTTTTGCTTGATATAAAAGTGGAATTCATTGTATGCTTTGTAACCATGCTTTTTTATGCACTGGTGCCAGGGTCATTAATAGCAATTGATTCTCACACTTTTCCCCCTGCACATCAGGTTGAACTGTCCAGTTGTAACCATCTTTTCACAAATTAGCTTGTAAAAATGTAATTTTGATTATGATAGTTTGGGAGAGAACTAAACAAAGCAGCCACATTTGGCTAAAACTGTATAGCAAAGTAAATTGGTTTCAATTAGATAAAGGGAAAATAGATTTAAATGTTTTTATTCTCAGAGGAAGTTACATTATTTTAAAAGCCCACCTATCAAGTAGTAGATGAATAACGGAACTGAGAATGTTGTGTGTTTTTATTTTAAGTTATGCATAACTATTATAGTGCTATATTAGCATTACTATTAAGTCTCACACTAGTTTTAATGTAACAGCTGGTACTGTTAGCTATATGATATATATCTATGCATGTTCTGAACATCCTGTGCAAACCTTAGTTATGTGCATATTAATTACTTCATCATCTTGAGTAGCTGTGTGTTTAATATTTATGTAAAAGCATCTTGTTTCTGCATAACTTAATATGAAGTGCTGAAGCAAGAAATGCTTCTGGAGAACTGGAAGTACTCCATTCAGTACTAGAATTTGTGCAGCCAGTGATATAGCATATTCCAAGAAAAATGTTCTCAGAAACTGGTAAATAGAATCTTTCGCCCTTTAAATGCACTCATTCAAATGTATCCTTATCAGTTAATATGTCACTGTTCACTGTTACAGCTCTTCAAGAAATGTGGGTAGAAATCCCTTTATAAAATCTTTGCACCCTTTTATGTTTCACAATATTATAGAAGGAGGTGCTGTACTTAGATCTCTCTACAAATCTATAGACATAAGAATCTGTAGGCTTAAGAATTTAACAGCAAAGCATTTCCTGTTACTCTCTTAACAGAATTCAGAACATTACAAATTTGTAATGTGTCTTTATACAAACAAGACAAACTGACCTGTAGTTCAACTTGACAATAAAGTGCCAGGTGAGCTGCACAAATATGTTATGCCACTTGTGCTAAAGCATTCATTTCATAATATTCGTATTATTGACCAGTTTCTGGGGAAATGTGGTAAGCTTAACTTTCTCTAACTTATTTTGTGGCTGCTTTGCATGCAGAAGGTCCCAATTCCAACCCCAAACGTCTCCAATTAAAAGGATCACATAGTTAAGTAATGCAAAAGATCTCTACCTGAGACTCTGTAGAGCCACTGCCAGACAGCGTAGACATTTGACCATTGGTCTATAAAGGTATTGACCTTTATAGACCAATGTTCTGATTTGACATCTGGCAGCATCATGGAAAACCACAGAATAATTGCAGGAAGGAATATGATGAGGGATCCTTATGAGAACAACTTACCTTGACAGATGCTCTTTGATATGAACTGTGAAGTGTTTTGTATATGTACAACAACCTTAGAGGTGTTTCCATCCAAAAATGCTATTATTGCTATTGGACTTTTTTTTTTCAAGATGCCTATGGCTGAGGGGCCCATAGAAAACAAATGGTCTTTCCAGTGTCATTGTAGGATCATTCCAGCTTAAAGGTGAAGGTAGTGTGAGGAACTTGTATATAACCAGTACTGAGTCCCCTGTTACTGCCTGGAGACCATAGCAGTTTGATAAATAAAAAGGAATGTATGAGTTAAAACATACGTAAAAATAAGTAACATCCCTATAAAACCCACACTTCCCAAGGCCATGTAAAAATAATACTAAAATATATATCTACATAAAATTAGTCATTCTGGGGCTTACATTTTGCTTCTTCGTGGATGAAGAAAGAAGCCAGTTACAGGGATCCCTTTCCTTGCTAGCCTATTCCTGTCCAGCATTTTATATATCTCAGTGAATGTGCTTGCCTTTCCTGGTATAAGAAAAGTCATTACTTCTTTTATGTGGAAAGTGAAAACTTTCATTTTATGATAGAAAATCTGTAGATTCAATGTAAAATATCACCGTGAAAAAGTATTTTTAAAACACTTGAAAAGACAGAGGATTGAGTATTTGGGTGATCTTTCAGTTTCAGGAGGTCATTGGGCTAGTTCCAGGTGAAAGCGAAATGATAGAGAGGATGCATTTGGAACTTTCTGTTTCATTCATCAACGAGAGATGGCATTGCAGTACATTGGCATAGACTCATTCTTTGTAAGTATTACCTTCAGCATGTCCATATGCTGGGCAGCAGAAGTACAAGCAGGACTTTGAAGAGGCACAGAAATAATCTAAATAAATTAATGAAGTCATGATGACACACCTTGTTTGTACTAACACAGGAAAAATAAAGAAGAGAGAAGTTTTATTGAATTGGTTTATGTTCTTCAAAGGTTTATAGGTAGATGTGCATTTACACAAAATGGTGTTTAAGCATTATTTAAAAATTCACCCAGTCTACTATCCTATATTTTTAGCCTTCATGACCATGTCTTTTTTGCTTGGCTGCACATTTTGAAAGGGTTAGTGAGCTTGCAAGTTGATTGAAAGCTCTGTGGTGTGTGAACTGGTCTATCTGGAAAGCCTGAAGCACATAGTGAAAATTCTTCAGGCACAATGGGACTTTTCTCCCATGATGAAGTTTTTTTTATGGTGCTGTGAAAGTGAAGGAGGAGTAAAATGGACTATGTATGCTGTTTGGAATGTGGTTGTGAATTCTGCCTGGACAGGAACCCCTTTCCCCCCCCTTTTTCCAACATATATTGTATCTGGCCTTTGCTTTGTTTAGGGCTTTGTATGTGCGTTTGTGTATGTATATGTATTTAAAAACCCATACATTTAGCACTGGAAGATTTTCCTAGCATAAATGACATCCTTCACACTTTTATTTCTGGTATTGTAATAGTTGTTATAGTTTAAGAGCACTTAAGAGTAATGGAACTTTAATTTCAGTTATTTAGGTCTAAATTTCTGCCATTAAATCCCCTTGTTTTCCAATCTGTGCATTGCTAAAAGGCAGATTGGTAAACAGTCTAGCTCCCTTTGGCAATTAGCAATTCATTACCTATAATGCTTCGTTTATTGCAATATGCACGGGTCTGTTTGTGTGTGCACGTGCGTGTGTGTGCACACGTGCCTCCTGGAGACGGCTGGGACCTAATTCCCTCCCAGGAATTGCACAGTGTCAGGAGCCTTATCCAGTATATATTAACAACTTGATGCATCAATACAAGGAAGGTTGGCTGAGTCCTTCTCCAGCATTCTTCATAGGAAAAGAGAAAGCATTTTGCGTAGCAACCAGTAATGTCAATTGGGACAAGTCTGGTGAAAGGTGAAACACAGCATTAGCTATTTAGTTTAATGAGGAAAACTGTAAGCAAGCTACATTATCAGTACATTTTATGTTAAACCTTTAGTCTATAATTACCTGTTCACATTCCTGTATATTTAATCTTACAACCAGAAGCTCGAGTATATACTAATCAAAGCTCTCATTTTCCAAGAGTTCAGATACTGGAAGCGAGGCACTTACACATCCATTCTTGGCTAATTCATCATGTTACCTGATTGTATATCCAGGCAATAAAACAGTCTGCTAGAAGACCAGATGCAAATTTCTTCACGTTTATGCCTATACCTGTTATGTCTTGCCACTTGATCTTTCTCTAGTTGCATCGATCTATTCCTCTATTTTGGGGTATCTTCCTATGGTCTACTATGTAATTCTGGGATTTCTTTTTGAGGACTCAAGAAGGAGTAACTTTCTAAACCTTGGGAATTGATTTTCTGTTTCTTCAGTCTAGGATTCTGCTGTGATGATCCCAAAGTGTTGAGTGTTGGTAATGTTAACGTATGTTTACTTTAGCATAAAGACACTTCATAGTAGCTGATGGAAAAGTCAGCTTTTCTATCCTCCGAACTTTTCCAGTATTGTTGTAATTCTTACATAAATCATGGTATTAGATAAGCAATTGATACGTTAAGCCCCTAACCTTCCTTCCTTTCACCTTCTTTTTCCCGTCCCTTGTACAATTTTAATGAAAGCAGTTCCCCAACCAGGCCATGAATGTCAAGAACTAAGAATCCTGAATGGTCATCAATTAAACCATGTAATAGCAGCTTACTCTGACACTAAAAGCCAAACCGAGTATTTCCTTTGAAGAATCTACTTGCAAATAAAATTCTTTAAGCATGGACCACTGACCAGAATCTTACACCCTGTATAGTTGCTTTTTCATAGGGACGATGGACAGTTGGTATAGTTATGCTGCTGGAATTTTGGGGGATTAAGTGGCATGAATATAGAAAGTCTATCTGCAGGTGTGTAAGTTGTCCTCCCTCCCCATCATAGTGAGCCAGCACCATGAGCAGTTTTATGTTCTAAGCCATGAAAACAGGTAGATACTCAGAGCATCAAGTTAGTGGCAAGTGCTGGCAAGAACAGGTTCCAGAATTGTCTACTGGTCTCCAAAACTTAATCATAGTATCCAGCTTTACTTTTTCTCTGACTCTCTCTGCTGGTTTGATAATAATGGAATTATCGTGTTCTGTAGGAGTTAATAATTGCCACTTCTGACTGGGCAGATTATGCCAATAACTGAAGGGAGCAATGTAGCAAAGGTATATGCAATATGCTAAGGTCAAGCAGTTATTAAGGGCATCTTAAAAATATAGTGATTCCAGTTGGGTTCCGGTTGGGATCATTTGTGGTTGTGCTTTCCTTAAATCAAGAGCGCTTTCATCCTTAAAACATTTGCTAGCTATAGCAATAATAGAAAGTTCAGAGGCAGCAGATGTAAAGAAATGGTAGGGGCAAGCTGATCTAGGAGAATAGCTTCAAGGGAGATGAATTCAAAAGGACGGTATGAGAACAGATGACCATGAGGTGAACCAATAACATGCATTATAATCACTGGAATAAAAGTTTGAACTACTGCATTATGATTTGGAAATGTTAAGGGCCAATTCACGTGGCCACCATAAGGACTTTGGATCACATATATGCTGGGAGTTCTGTGCTTCAAAGCTATGTGGGAGCCTTTGCAACAACACTGGCAATTCTCAAAGGCAGAATCAAGGGCTTAACTATACTACACAAACTATATTTCCAGTCCATGGGCCAGTTACTCAGACCTGGAAGAAGACGATGCTAGAAGCCAATGATGATTCCCTTCTCCTCCTCCTGGGATATGTGGAGTTGTTCTCTTCCCCCAGTTGAAATGCTGATTCAGGGTTGGATCCCACAGAGGATTTCTGGGGGTGGAATGAGGTGATTGAGATTCCTCTATTCTGTGGCAGACCTTCGATTCCCCCTTTATGTTGTTCCTGAGGGGCTCCGTGTTTCATAGGAACAACATTTCAGAGGGGCATTTGGGGATGCAGCAGGGTTGGGGGTAGGTAAGAAAGTCATGTTCTGCTAATGGAAATCCTTCTGTCAGCAGGTATTTTAGGAAGTATCCAAAAGTTTGATTTCAAGGCCTCTTAAGGAAGACCCTGTAGAGGATTATAATCTCTTCTCAAAAACCCTGTCAACTGCTATACTATATTGTGACAAAGAATACTGTATAACATAACATAACCAACTTAATCCCTCAAAGGTCACTACGAGTGAGGAGAAAAACTGCTAGAGCTCATACAATCCTGCAGCTCCTACAGGGGAAAAAATCCTTCCTAGCCCCATCAGTCAGTAACCAATCAGAATCCATAGTGATCACCAGATGCAAATTAATAATGAAAAAGCTTATTTCAGGGGTGGGCAGATGGGAAGACATCTCTGACCAAAGTGCCCAGCATCAAGTAGTATTTCCATCCTTCTATACTGGGGTTAGACCAAAGGCAGGAAATTTTCTATCTAACCTAAGCCTTTCCCCCCGCAAGCTGCTTTCACCATCCAGCAGGTAGTTACATAATTGTGGCCAGCAAAATATCCTCATGGCACTTGACTGCTTTACCTTCCTTCTTTCATTTAGCATAACTTCATCCTTCCTTCAGGAAATGCTATTAGCAAAGGAGAAAAAAATGGATTTGTTTTTGAAAATTTGTTCCCTTTTTTGTTTGAAACTACCTGAGTTGTCTGTAGAAGATATTATTTCACTTTTAGATGCCTTGTTGCTGATAGCACATGGCCACAATTAATCGTGCTATGGAAAATGCACTAATGAAGAAGCACAAATGAGCTGTGTTAAGGTCGTTATTGGTCATAGGATGTCTGCATACAGCAATTGCTCCTGGCCTTAATGTCATTTTCTGGCCATTAGAGTTTTACAATTAATGGCAGCTATTTTTCTTTTTTTAAAAATGTGTCTGTGTTAGGAGGCAAGTTCTTTTAAGAAAACGGCATTCATTTTCTCCCAGAGATGTTGGATTAACACTGTACCTTCAGCAAAGAGAATGGTAAAGAAATCCCTCTGTAGAAAGCCATGCTTGAAAAAGTTTGAAGAAAACAAATCATCTTGATAAGATTTCACATATCCACAGTATCAGTCACTATGTGTATAGTTACTTTTAGAAAGTTGCATTTCAGCCGTTTCATCTGGGTAAGGGGCTGTTTTTTGGACAGAATTGTTGGTTAATGGATGGCACATTAAAATCCAGAAGGTAATGGGGGAAGGGCATAACTGAATTAAGGACTTAATTGAGTTAGGAGGGACCTTTTTCCAGACTATGGCTACTTTGACCCGGTGAGGATTTTCCATGTTGCTTTCATTGCTGCTACTAACAGGAAAAGGTAGCGATAACAGCACGCAAACAGGTGTGTGTGTGAATATGAAATGCAGAATATGCATGCAACGACATGGAATTGCTTAGCTTCAGGGTGACCAAGCATGCATGTACAACCAGATACAAGAAAGAAAGGAAGAAATAATAGCAGGGCTTATCAAATATCTGGATTGATAGCTGCAAGGTAATCTGCTCCAGAATATTATAGAAATGGTCACAAAAATTTCAGATTTTTGCCAGGATCCCTTAGAATAGCCCTTCCTCAAGTTTATGTTCATGAGTGCTCTCCAGTGGTGACTTCCAAAAAGTACTTGCAGAATGGAGACCTGAATGGCCAATATGGACTCAGTGGTTCTTTTCTGAGGTCTGACCAGTTGGTTCAGAGGACTGAACCAATGCATATACCTGAAATGAAGTTTATGTAGTATGCACATATATGTGTATATTTGCACTTGTGTAATTTCTTTGTACGTTATGATTCTGGAGAGTTGATATTTATAGTATAGTATATTCTCTGATAAGACGGGAGATGATCAGGAAGGAAACATCATTATCACAGAGTGCGATTGTTGTTGTTTTTCTTGTTTTGCAGAAAGAACACTGATCCCATCCTTGGTTTGTTTGTTTGTATTCCCCCTCCCCCCATTGCTGATCCTGCTACCGTAGTCCTGCTGCCTTGCAAAGCTGGAGTCAACACGCATGTAGGGGAGGGGGCTAGAGTCCTGGCAACTGTCCTTTCCCAATAGATGTGACTGTTCTGCTAGTTTTCCTTCATTTATTCCTTTTGTAGGTTATTTTTGGTTGGGAGGAGGGTAGTTGGGAGGGTTTTTCTTTTTTTAATTTGATTCTAGAAGATTAGCTGTGCAGTTTGATTTCTTCTGTGCGAATAAACCTTGGTAGTACAGAGCTCTTAAAAATACAAATCCACCCATGAAAAGTTGAGAGATATCATTGTCTTGATATACAGACACTGAAAGAAGGGAGCAAATTCTTACTGCACATACATGTTTCAATCAGGTCCAGAAAAATTAATCTCCACCTTCTTGTTTAATTTTTTTTTAAAAAACTCACAAAGTTTTTAAGAGCTCTGAATAAAATTGCTTTGCCAATGGGGAAATGGCAGGGATGACTTTGATTTTTCTTATGCCCGGCAGCAAAAGGGTTAATGCCTGCTTTCCTCTTTTATATCCATTAGTTTGGAGCCCATGTTGTGATTGGTCCATGTCCATGTGTGTTTTGTTCCTGAATTTTATGACTTTGATTAAAAGGCTAAATCCAACAGAGCACTGTACTAAAAACAGATATTTCCCATTTCTCTAGGTCACCCAACATGCTTGCAATTCACAGCAAACATGACCGAGGCTGTCAAAACCTATCAGTGGCAATGCATTGAGTGCAAATCCTGCAGCCTTTGTGGGACATCTGAGAATGATGTAAGTTCTCTTTCATTACCAACATTTCAATTACCACTTCTTTGAAAGGTACTACAAATCAATATACACCGCTCACCTACAAGAGTAATTCAGTCTTAGCAGAAGAAGGTAATCCATTCTGTGATCTGTTTTGCAGATGAGCACTCTCTCTCCTGCCCAGCCCTGCCTTGGTTTGTAACATTACTTAGAGCACTTTGTATAAATGGATTAAAACTATAAACTCTTTTGCAATCTGTACATGCAGCTCTTCCCACCCACAGGCAGCTGGCTAGAATACAGTTCTAGAAGAGTATTGCCCACATATTGTCATGTTGCTACAATGGCTCAAGAAATTTGGCCAAATGATTTAAGGTCATCGGATAGATCTTGACAGCAAACAGAGCAAAGTAGGAAGGATCAACACTGCCACTGCCTACTATGCAAAATAAAACAGAATGCAATGACACCTTAAAGACCAATAACAATTATTCCAGCATAAGCTTTCATGGCCAGAGTCACTTTATTAGCTGCATTGAAGTGTATGTCCATTAGACCAATATATTCACAAAAGAATGATGGGGTGGGAGAGAGAGAGAGCTTACAGAGAAAGGATGTTTAAAACAAGATGCAGTAAAGATCTGTTTTACAATACCAAGGGAAGGAGCACTAGCCTTTCCTAGCCAAGCAATTTAGAGCATTCGGAACATAAGAAAAAGCCCTACCCATTCCCCCCTGGCCCAGTTCACATACATGATGGGAGAACTGGTTGCCCAATATCGGCACAGGAGGGAATCTCTAGCCCCAAGTGTTGTGAAAATGTGGCAGGATGATCTATATCCCCAACTAAGCTAAGAGTAACAAGGACCAGGTCCATGATGGACCCCAACATACAAGACAATTATGGTCTGCTTTGGATTCTGTCTTCTCTGGATCTGAATATATGCAGGCAACAGCTATGGTATCTAAGCATGGGTGAAGCCTCAATCAAATGACTATAAAAATGTCATTAGGCTGAATATATTAGGGCTTGGGAAGAATAAAATGCAAAGACCCTAAGAAGGTAGAAGGTTTCAAACCAGTTGCATACAAGTCACCATTTTACATTAGTAAAATATTTGGAAACTCTGTGCTGGGAGGTGATGGAATTATACTCCTCACCCACAGCCTCCTTTCCTTCCTCCCAGTGCTATTGATGCCATTTGTGTGGGAAAGACCATTATATTTCTCATCTAGTCTAATGGTAAGAAGAGATATCTAGCATCTTTCTAGGATATTAAGCAACATTAAACAATGACTTAATTGAAACATTCCTTGCTTAAAGAAAAATTTCATTTTTATGGCGAAACGATACAAAAACCTGTTATAATGGGGGCTTTGTAATGGTGCAAGCCCTGTCCTGAACTCAGTGGGAGATTTTTGTATTTGGAATGCAAGTTATAACATGCATGTCAGTTATGGGTGAATAGAATGACAGTCATTTCAGGAAGCAGGTGCATTGTTCATGCCTCCCTACCTGCCTACATTTGTGTGTACTTGGTTGTCACAGTTACATATTTACACTACCCAGATGGAAATATTTACAGGATAAATTTCAGCTGGTATAAATAACATCTCATTCTCTCTTTCCTCTTACAATCCTGGATTAGGATCAGCTTCTCTTCTGCGATGACTGTGACCGTGGCTATCACATGTACTGTTTAAACCCACCTGTCTCTGAGCCCCCTGAAGGTAACATTTTGTTCATCGACTGTCTGCATAGGAAATTACAAGCATTTACTTGGGAAAGCACAGAGAATTGCAAAGTAGGCCTTTATTGATGTTAATAATGCATGGCCTCTGTTACCTTTAATATTTGTGTAGAAGACAGAATTGTCAGAGGTACAACTTTTCCCATTCCCCCTTAAGACTGTGATATGACAAGATGCATCCGCTGAAATTCCCTCTTCTGCCAGCCAACAGTAAAGATATAAAAAATCTTTTCAATATTGCTCCTGGTCAGTTTAAGTTAAAAATGAAATAGCCTGCCCACCCTGGAAATGGGGGCAGTCCAATAACATCACTCTGGTAGTGACATCACCACACCAGGGCTGTTTCCAGATGGCTTATCTGCACCCGGAACGTCACGCCACGTTGCGGGGAAAACGCGAAATATCGCGTTTTCTCGCGTGACGTCGCACAAAACTCGCGCAAGAAAACGCGATATTTCGCGTTTTCCCCGCAACATGGCGCGACGTTCCAGGTGCAGGTAAGCCACCTGGAAACGGCCCAGGGGTCAGAAGCACATGCACAAGAACATTTTTAAGTCCAGTATTTTTTCAGACCCCATCTGGCAGCCCTATAACTACATATAAATGCCATTATAAAATAGTCAAAATAAAAAAAAAATTCAGAAAAAGAGTAAAAATAAACTATATAAGACTGTGTGACAATGCAGAGACTAATACTCTGTCATTGATGGCATCATGGTGCCCATTTATTATTTTCTGAAATAAGAGGAAGCTGTTGTGTAGTGGAGCAAACAACAAAACTCTTTAAGTTTCTTAAATTTGAAGGTTTAACTGTAGGGCAGTAACTGTAGGGTGGTAACTTGTTTTGGAAGAAAAGTTGTAAGAATACTTAACTAAAGGCTGTTTCTTGTCCATTAGGCTCAGGCATGTCCTGGCCTGGTTCAGAAGAGTTCTTAGTAGGCCCTGCACTCTGGCAGGTTCCTAGCAGGGAAGTGAAACTGGGTCCCTCCTACACTCCTGTTTGCGCTGAGGGCTACTGGGATAGCCTCTTAAAGAGGCAGCGCACAACAGAAGCCATCTGAGAACATAAGACATAACGTATTAGACATTGTATAAGAAACAGAGCAGGAAGATATATTTTTTTAAAAAATCCCTTTTATTCTTTTAACATTTAGAATACATTTTCAACTACCCCTCCATCACATAGAAGGTCCTTCCTAGCACAGGAAAGGACCCAAAGAATAGCTGTGAAGGAAAACTGCTGTGGTTTGAGATAGCCTCTTTCTCAAAAGACAATTACTTTATTTTTACAGTTCTGTAGATATCATATGACCATCTGTATTTTTCAACAATATCAGGGGCACGCCAACCAGTTCACATAAAGATATTCTCTTTGAGGTGGCCAGAAAGTAGCCTTTACATCTGAGGTAGCATGTCACCTACTAACTATTTGAAAGACATGTACAATCTTCAGACTGGCCTTGTCTTTTGGACAAGAAGCATGGCTTTATAGAGTGGTCAGAGCTCTGTTTTCAGCAGATGGAGGTTAAATGTTTGACTTTAATTACTTCTGGCTTTTTTTTCCTTGTAGAAAGGGGCTAGAGGTGCAGTTTCAGAAAAATGCCCATGAAGCCTCCTGCCATTCCCCTAGTTGAGGCAGCACAAAGCACTTCAGGTGTTTTAGCATAATGTTCTTTACCTCATGTCATTTCCTGGAAGTTCTTTCTGGTCAAAGAAATGTTGCTTTCCAGAGTTGTCTGACGGTCCAGATAGAAATATTTGTAACTGCTGAGCAAATTAGGCCTCCTGTTTTAAGGTCCAGCAGTTCATCTGTAGTCAGATCTATTACAGTCAGCAGTTCGGAAGCTAAGTGCCAAACGCTGTGAACCATGAATTATTCTGGCCAGATTCTGGCTATTCTTCTACTGTAAGATCGGGTTGCCAGGTTCCTCTATCTTCCCAGTGGGAGGGGGGCTGGCTTTTACCTCGTGCCTTCCACATGTCTCTTCTCGCTCCCAGCACATGTGTGATAATGTCATTTCCGGGAGTGACGTCATCACCCTGGCCGCCTGTTTGAAGCCAAAATCGGCCCCAAATAAAGCACAGGAGCATTCTCACGGCTGGTGTGACATCACTCCCAGAAGTGACGTCGTCATGTCCTCTATGAGTTTGCGCACAGCGTGTGTTCCGAGGGTGCCTTCCAGTGGTGGGCAACCTCCAGGAGGCTTGCCACATCTCACCAATCAATGGCAGATTGGCGGGCAAGGAGGAAAATCCCCAGGAGTTTGTCCATCACTGGTTCTAAGAAAGATACTTAATTGCAGGAGCAAGAAGAAGCTCTTGATAAATTAATGGATTTGTAGGTTTCCAACAAAGAAATCCTAAGCAAATCCTAAGAAATGCCTTTCTAAGCCCGTTGATTTAAGTGGACTTAGAAGGGTGTAACTCTGCCTAGGATTTCATTGTACAAGGTGTAATGTTAAAAACTCCACCCACGATTCATAGATTTGCTGTGTGGAATCTGAACTGTGTACTAATGGTTAGCCTTATGGGCTAACCTTATAAACAGTTAGCAAGGATCCTTCTTAGAATATCTATCACAGTGACCCTCCTGCTTGGGGACACTCAAATGTGTGATTCACTTTGAAAGGGAGGAGGGAATAGGACTGTAAGGAAGGTGGTGCTTTTTTGCTTGACAAGCCAAGCTCTAGGTGAATTAAACACCCCAAGCACTGAGCCTCATTGAATCAAATTGAATTGTGAAGGCTGTTAAACATTTCTCACTGTCTTGAAATGTTTAACATGAGAAGCAGCCTTGAAATTTTATTTTTTTCAGATCACTAGGTCTAATAGCCATTGGCTGACTTCAATACAGATTGCCAAATCCATGCAATGGGCTCAGCCACAGTTACTATTTTAGGCTTCTACTAACCCCTGGTTTTCAGAAAAACCTAATGTTGGGGTGGTGGAGGGGGGGAGAGACAGAGAGAGAGAGAGAGAAACCATGCAGTAGTTAAAACTGTGGTGAGGAGAACAGGGTAGTGGTGCTGGTGGTGATAACAAGGATGCGGCAAAAAGCGAGAGTCCAGGAAAGGGAGAAAGGGAAGCAAGAGCCAGAACCAAAGCTGGTGGCAAAAATCCAATTCATCCTTATACTTCATGGGCCCCTTCTTGTGCATACTATATTCTCTATGTGGTCACCTGCTAGAGCTAATACTCTCATGGGAAAATGTGTAAAACCTGCTTGTACACAGAGCACATATTTCTGATCATCATATATAGTGATCTACATTGATTCATGTTTTTTGGGAGCTACAAGTACTTTCTTTTTTTATTTAAATTATTTATATCCCACATTTTTTCCTGATCAGTAGGACTCAAAGCAACTTATATAATTAAAACCAACCATAATCTCAGTTCACAAAAATAAATACAAATAAAAAATGAGATTCTTAACACCATGGATTCACTTTGCCCGGGCCCACATAAATGCAAATGGGACACGAGACTTTACTGGTGGGGTTAAGGGGTCTCAGCCAAATAGGGGATAGCAGCAGGAAGCTATTTGCTTACCTGCACCTCTGCCCCAGCAGGCATTTTGCCACAGTGACTTATCCACCCACCCACTACAATCTCAGTTAACAAAAATAAATACAGAGAGTAAGTCATTACCCACCATACCAACTGACCTTCACGCAAGAGCCACCAAAATCAAGTAAAAAAAAGCTCCACTTTACAAAGTCTTCAAAATCTTTGTAAGATTGGGCCTAGGGTTGCCAGCCAACAGGTAGTGGCTGGAGACCTCCCAGAATTACAACTGGTCTCCAGGCCACAGAGATCAACTCACCTGGAGAAAATGGCTGCTTTGGGGGGGGTATGCTCTATGGAATTACGCCATGCCAAGGTCTTTTCACTGTCCAAACCCCACTTTCTCCAGGTTTCACCCCCCAGATCTCCAGGAATTTCCCAGCTTGGAGCTGGCAACCCTAATTGGGCCTTCCTCATTAGGGTTGCCAGCTCCAGGAAATTCCTGGAGAGCTGTGGGGTGAAACCTGGAGAAAGTGGGGTTTGGGGAGGAAAAGGACCGTGGCATGGTATAATTCCATGGAGTCCACCCCCCAAAGTAGCCATTTTCTCCAGGTGAACTGATCTCTGTGGCCTGGAGACCAGTTGTAATTCTGGGAGATCTCCAGCCACTACCTGGAGGCTGGCAACCCTATTCCTCATTAATCCTGTTTCACAGAACAAGCCGCTGAGAAAGCCTAAGCCAAAAGTGTTTTCACTGAAGGAATTGCTAGCAATCTCTGGTCTAACGATTGGAGCTGCATGGTAGGCACATTTGGGTAGAAGTGGTCCTGCAGCTATGAGAGTCCCCTTAAGGAAGGGCTTTAAAGGTGGACACCAGTTCCTTGAACTGAACACAGAAGCAAATGTATTGTTGATAAATTTGAGGTAATATGTTCAAAATGTCAACAACCTAGTTGCTGCATTTTGCACCAATTGTAGTTTCTGTGTTGTCTTCAAGGGCAGCCCCTTGCAGAGCACAATAGTCCAGCCTTGAGGTCGCTGTAATATGGAGGCTAGGTCAGCTGAGACTAACAAAGAGAACAATTTCCACCTTTTATGAAGCTGGAAAAAAAGACACCTTTTGTGTCCGGGTTTAAAACTCTATGTGAATGTATACATTAAAAAGTACACTCTATTTAAACAACACTCCTGTTTATCTTGCCCTCTGACCATCTGTGTATTTGGACATCCCTGGGACCATTTTCAAATCTGAAGGTGTCCTTTCTTTGTTTATAGGGAGCTGGAGTTGTCATTTGTGCCGTGAACTGCTTCGAGAGAGAGCATCAGCATTCTGCTTCCAGCCTTAAAAGGATCTTAATGGATCAGAATTGGGCTTGTTCCTGGACTTGTGGCACCCGTGCACAATTGTCATCTACCACATGATATGTGTAACCACTAACATCTACCCACATGAGAGAGAATTACATTGAAAAAATTGTCTGCGGTGCTTGCTATCCAGCTGTAGTTCTCACAAATATTGTACCTCCTGGGTTCTACTAGAAGGAGCACACTTTTTAAAAAATGTTCCAGATGGATTCTTTCCATTGTGATGCATGAATGCTGATGTACTGTAATAAATTGACATGAATTCTGATAATGAGAAGGGGGGTGGAGAATTGTTTAACTGTTGATACTCAGAAATTTAAATAGGGTGGCATTGTGGTTTTGGTTGATCTGTTTTTTCCCTGCAAGAGAAACAATAATTTTCTTGCCATAGCTATTCTTGATACACGGTCGTGCTGAGGATATTGAGGAACTCCCTTGCTGTGGGTTCTTCATGGGAATTCCCTCTTGCAAGCACATTTTTAGATGTAAATGGCCTTTGAAGGGTACAGCATTTCAGTTTTTTGAGGCATTATGAGGAGACGCATCAGCATGACCGCCCCAAGTTTCCCCTCCCATCTCCCCAGTAATGTGTAGCTGGAAAAAAGCATGATGTGACATCACTGTGTTAATTTCCCTGTTTCACTCCCTCCACTTTACAGTACATTTAAGTGGTTATTTAGAAAAAAATTCTAGGCTTCCTATCCATTTTCAGAATGCATTAAAAATCAAAACAACAAATAACTATATATAAACCTTAACCACTTAATTTATAAACAGTTTAAAACCCCAGGTACAAAACGATCAGGGGAGAACATGTAGTTTTTTTTTCTTTACCCACCCCTTTGTTCTTGCCAGCCTTTTACTCAGGCCCCCTTCTGAGAGTGCATCAACGTTTGTTCAAGAGAGAGGAAGACGGACCAAGGCCCCGTGCCCTTGTGTCTTATGTTTTGTTGCTCCAGCAGTACGTGCCTCTGCATCTGTTCAGGCAATGTAGAAGTAGAAGTTTGCATGTAAGATGTTCTTGTTGGGTTCCCGCCTTACCTCTCCAACCCTTAAATACTAAAACACACACATACCTTTCACTTGTAGCATTTAGCCTTAGTTAGAAATAGGAACCTGAAGTAACTTTTTGGCTGCTGTTCTGTGCACACCTAACTCCTATTGATACCAGTGGAGTTTCATAGGTCTCCATGAAACGTACCGTCAATGAATAGGACTACATCCTTAGAGTCTAATCCTAACTTACTTAAATGTAAATCCTATCCATTTAAATGGGTTAAACTTAAAGTGTCCAATGCTTTGCAGCCGGAATCATATCAAATATCTCCCAACAACAGCCTGAATCATATCAAATATCTCTCAATATTAAGTCTTTAGAGTTTCTCTACATAAACCATAAAGAAACAGACTGCATAACTCAAGTTTAATATACTGGTCTATATTGGTCAATATATCAATATATATTAATATGTATTAATATATTGGTCCATAACCCACCCCCTAGAAAGCTGCCACAGACTGCTTGCCAGTAAGAAGCTGTTCTGCTGTTCCACCCCTTTTGCAAAACCTGAATGTGCTTTTATTGGCATAGCCAATCAAATATATGAGGAAGGTAAGCATCCAGGAGACCAGTAAGTAATAGGAATGATACTGTTTCTTTAGAATATTTCATGATGATAAATGCCAAAATATAACTAGAAAAAAGAAAGTCCTACTGTGCAGAAACTTTAGTGTGCACTGCAACATTTTTGTTATGTCAGTGTTACTGAATCCTTCCCCCCATTTGAAACTGAGCTATGTATAAAGAAACAAATCAGTCACTTTTATTTAGATCTTTAGATAAACCAAATTCTTTCCAATGTCTGCAGCTTCCAAAGGCATCTGAAACAGTGCAGTAATTACATGCCCTCCATCCAATAGGTAATGCCAACCAGTTTGTCTCCTTTTGACTTGCTAGTGTACCATTAACATTGTTTCCCCATTTTTTAAAAAATAAAACAATTAGATTGTTTTTCTGCAGCTCTCAACCAGGGGTATGTGATTCAGTTTACCCAATCCATAAATATTCCTGAAAAATGCCTGATTGACTTTTTGGTATTGGATTCCCAGTTAACTCTGGGGGCTGGAGGAGCCATTTGGGGAGTAAATGACATCAAAATTGCAGTGGAGTCAAGAGGTCCAAATAGGGTTGCCAGCCTCCAGGTAGTAGCTGGAGATCTCCCGGAATTACAACCGGTCTCCAGGCCACAGAGATCAGTTCACCTGGAGAAAATGGCTAATTTGGGGGGTAGACTCTATGGAATTACGCCATGCCAACGTCCTTTCCCTCCCCAAACCCCACTTTCTCCAGACTTCTCCAGGTTTCACCACCCAGATCTCCAGGAATTTCCCAACTTGGAGCTGACAACCCTAGGTCCAAATCAACAGGCCCATGAACAAGGTCCCCCCAGCTATTGCATCCTCTGAGGGGGAACCCCATGCTTTCTTCTGGACAAAGAAGCCTTAGCCAAACACTCAAGAGTAAGCACTGACCCAAAGGCTCCCAGAAAGCACTAACAAAGCTCAACAGAAGCAGAGAATCCCAGCATACCCAGCAGTAGAAGGCACAGATTCCTAAGCTTGCAGCTGATTGCAGTAGCTTCTTTTCCCTTGGCTTTGGAGATTTGGGGGGAAAGAGGGAGAAGGAGGCAGGAGGGAGAAAGAGGCGACTCTCAGGCAGCAAGTTAAAGAGAGAGAACTCTGTCCTATCATGATGATGCTCTCATAGACAATGGTCTATGAGATAATTGTCATTATTGGACAGACAGAGCTCTTTCTTCCTAACTTGCTGCATGAGAGTTGCTTCCCCTCCCTCTCTTTGCCCATGAAAGGAAACCTCCAAAGGGAAGGGAAGGGAAAGCCAAGGGAAAAAAGCTTCCACAAACAGCTGCAGCTCATGCACAAACTGCTGCAGTGCATGCTCATGCTGCCAGATTGGTTCTGCTGGGATTCTCTGGTGCAACTTGGCTTTGATAGTCTTTTCTAGGAGGTTTTGCGTCAGTGGTTGCTCCTGTGCATTTGACTAAGGCTTCTTTGTCCTGGAAGAAGCATGGGATTTCCTCCCTCTATAGGATACGGTGGAGAGTAGCTGGGGGAACATTGTTCAGGGGACCTTGGACTTCTTGACCCAATTCTCTTGAAACTTGGGAGGATCTCCAGAGAACAGCCAATCCTCAGTCCACTTTAGGTGAATAGCCATGTTGGTCTGCAGTAGAACAGTAGGATTTTACATTCTGAAAATCTTGTTCGTCTTTAAGATGTCCAGTGACATCTTAAAGACGAACAAGATTTTCAGAATGTAAACTTTCAAGAGTCAGAGCTCCCTTCTTCAGACACAAGTAGGGATGGAGATTCCTGAGCCTTTATAGCCCAGCCAAAGGTGGGTGGGGTGTTACAAGGGAGGGCACAATGCAGCTTGATTAGATGGGAGGGGTGTAGAAGAGGAAGATGTCAGTCTTCACTCCACTGCAATTTTGATGTCATTTGCTCCAAAAATGGACCAGCCCTCCAGAAAGATTCCCCCATAGGGAATAATGGAGCCAGTTAATTTTGAATAGGCTGCTGCAATTTTGCTATAGTTTGCTTGAAAAATCCTCCCCGCCCCCAGTCCTCCAGAAAGATTTCCCCATAGGGAACAATGGAGTCAAATATATTTGAACCCAGCCCCCCACCAAGACCCAGATCAAAATACCAAGCAGGTATTTTTGGACCAATATTTATGGCCTTCCCAATACTCAAACCTGAAAAGTGTGTGTATGTGTGTGCGCGCGCGTGTGTGCGCATGTACATGAGAGAGAGAGAGAGAGAGAGAGAGAGCATCCCTACTGATAGAGAGTTACAGAAGTTATTGATAAACAGTGCTTTTTAATATATTTTAAAAGAGACCTCATTTTTATTATGTTGCTGCTGTTTTAAAGAGTAATTTGGAAATTCACAATAAGGAATGGGAGATTTTTCCTTAAAATTATGTTCTTTTCAGAAGCCAGTTCAAGCCTCAGTTGTTTGCTGTAGGACTTCCCTGCAATAGTGAAACAAAGTATTACCTTGGGCTTCCCATACCTGTCTATTAAAGCTGTGAATTTCCACAATGGCTAGAACAAAGAGAAGGCCTTTCCCCATTGCATAAGGCCTTTCCCCACTGCCTTCACATTTTGCCTTCTATCTCTGGATCTAGAAGGTCCGGACTTGCTTTTTTAAAAAAATTAAAGCTTGGAATTTTGGCTAACTAATGGGCCAAATGGGTATCACATGACACATCCAGCTTCCAGGTAGCACCTGGCCATCCAGGCAATATGGCAACCACATGGGGCGGGCTGGTTACAGAGCAGAAGCACCAGCCATGAAAGTCCTTGCCCAGTTTCCTGCCATGCCCACTTCTGAAAGGTGCTAAAGAAAAGGCCCAAGGAGAGTTCATCTCCCATTCTGTGTACGAAGTGTCTAAAAACAGACTTCTGGGATATTTTGTCTGATAAATAATTACATTCAATTTATATACACTCTTCAGGACAACTTAACGCCCACTCAGAATGGTTTACGAAGTATGCTATTATTACCTCATGACAATCACCCTGTGAGGTGGGTGGGGGTGACAGTTGAAGAGCAATGACTGACCTAAGGTCAGCCAGCTGGCTTCAAGCGGAGGAGTGGGGAATCAAACCTGGTTCTCCAGATTAGAGTCCGACTACACCAAACTCTGGGGTCTGAGGACAGAGGGAAATATTAATTCCTTTTTCCTCTGCCCTTTTCTCTTGCTGTTTTCTTTCTGGAAAAAGTGTCCCCCCGGGGTGTTTTTATCTTGATGGGAAAAATAAAGGTTTTCCCCAGCAGGAATAAAAGCAGTTCAGAGGTGGCTTTTTCCAGCAAGTGAGAAAAGAGCTAAAGTTTCCTTCTGTCCCTATGCTAAGTAATCCCAACAACCACATTTGCAAAAGAAAAATGTTATTTAAAATAAACACAGAAAAAATAAGGTGTAGCTGAGTCATCATGAGAGAAGTGGGAATTAAGCTGATGTATCACTGCATCCTTAAAATCCTTTACTATGATTTGTTATGATGGCACAACAATTAGAAAAAACTGTTTAAAATGTTCTGTAATGGGTTTATGAAGGCACGGCTGATATCCTCTGGGTGATCTGGGCAACACACCCACCTAACCACCATCAGCAAACCAGTCTCACCTGAAGATGCTGTACCAGTGTGTTTCACTTCTACTATTGACTCAATTTGCTCTAGACATTTTGACTTAGGGGGGGTACTTCATGAACATCTGTGTCTACAAATAAAGGAAAAGATAAAATTTTAATCACAATGCATGTATCAGACTCCAAAAGAAAACCCACAAACATTGGAGTTGCTTTTGTGGCCTTGTCTGTCCTACTCAGATATGGGCATGGCATATGGGTTGGATTGTCAGCCTCCAGGTAGTGGCTGGAGATCCCCTGGAATTACAACTGGTCTCCAGGCCACAGAGATCAGTTCTCCTGGAAAAAATGGCTACTTTGTGGGGTGGACTGTATGGAATTATGGCATGCCAAGGTCATTTCCCTCCCCAAACCCCACTTTCTCCAGGTTTCACCCCTTAGATCTCCAGGAATTTCCCAACTTGGAGCTGGCAACCCTACATATGGGAGTTATGCTAATAGACTCAGAATCTTGGGTCTGCTTCTCCCCTTACATTTTAGGTTCCTGAGGTCCTGCATCTCTACTTCTTTGAGTGTTAGGACTATTAGCAATTAATATGTAAGAAAGATAGGGAATATATTTGTTGTCAAGATATCCTGAGCCTTCAGTTGCCACAAGCTAAAAGAGAACAATCAGGTTTATTATTTAACTTCCCCTTTTCTTGTATATTTCCTTTGAATTAGCCAGTATTGTCACTGTTGAAGCCAAGATACTAGACTGGTTGTTCATTTGATCAGTAATTTGAGTTTTTAAGAATAATAATTTGACTTCAGAGAAAGAATGGATTTTATTAAAATACATTGTATATGTTTAGTAACTTTTTGTAATGACCTGAGCATTTAAAAAAAAATACCAATAAGTTTTTTTCCCAAGTCCAGCATCTTAATGTAAACATATGACTGATTTTCATTAAACATATCCTCATCAATGTTGCTCTGCCATACCCCAACCCCTAAAAAGGACAATATCATACTTTTGTAAGGTTTGACACAATTGCTTAGTTTCTGCATTTCCCAGAAACTCAAGCTACATTTTCTCAGTTTCTTAATCTTAAACAAACATATACAAAAAAGCCGGAGGTGGGGGGAAGAGAAAAGAGAAAAAGATGGTATTGGTAAAAAAAACAAAACCCTATCTGCAATATACAGTATAAAACTGGATTTACAGACTCTGATAGTAAAGTGCAATACCCTGCTACTTCATAGATAGAGGCAAAATCCAGGCAAAGTTAAACACTTTTATGCCCCATTGAGTTCGACTGTGAATAACTTAATCTTCCTGTTGAAAGGAAAAGAATGAGACAGCCACCAGTGTTTAGGCTGAATCAGTAACATTTGCTGTCCTGGAGTTCTACCAATGACTGGTGCATTATTGTGGTAGGGAGTGAGCTGTCACACCTGCACTGGCACAGTGATGCAGAACACAATGTATCGAATGGCAAAGAGTTAGCGTTGCCATCCTCCAGGTGCAGCCTGGAAATCTTTCTAAATTAAAACCAACCTCTAGATTACAGAGATCAGTTTCACTGGAGAAAATGGCTGCTTTGGAAGGTGAATTTTATGACATTATATTCTGCTATGATCCCTTCCCCGCCCCACCAAATCCTGCCATCCCCAGGCTCCACCTCAAATCTCCAAGAATTTCCAATCCCGGAGTTGGTAGCCCTACAAAAAGGTTGTGAAGAAGCAGCATATAATGGTGGGAACTGAGATTGCATTTCAGCCACCCCAGGCTTCAAAAGTTTATCCATATTGACACCACATGGTACAGCCAAGATTGCATACTAATCTTTAATAATGGAACAGCAACGGACAGGCAACAAGTAGAATGGATGTGCCATCCTCCAAAGAGGCCCCTGCCATGGTAATGCAGCCCACCCATACACGGTTGCAATATTTATTTAGGTTTAAGATGTGCAGTTGTAGTTTTATGCATAGTTATTTAGAAGAAAGTTCCTCTGAAATTAGCAGTCTTACTGTCAAATGCATTTAGTGCATTTGGGAAGGCAGAACAGTGTTATCCTAAAATTTCAACACACACACACTTTAGTTAGGGAACCCTTTCCTGAATAACAGACTCAGGCTGAGCATCCATAAAGGAAGGGGCTGCTGAGTTTGCAATGTTGCAGGATCAGTAAAATGAAGAAGATGTGGGAGGGTGTGTTTAATTTAGGCTCCACGGGAAGGAGAGTGCATTAGAACAAAAATAAGCAAAAACCCTTGAAGATAACTAGTTGACTGTGTCCTATATAATTTTGTAACCACTCTGCAGATCTGTTTAGTCTATACAAGCTAATCAATACTTTTTGAGTTCTGTATATTTTGTCTGATTTAATGCTATTTTAAAACTTGCCTGAAAGAACAAAGCAAATAGTGGTGAATTTCAGGGAACAAAGGGGAAAACACATTATAAAGCAAATATAGGAATAGGGGAGGGTTTTTGCTGGGAAGAACTCATGGTTAGGAAGGGATGCTTAACCATTTTTCCACCTACCAATTCTCCTCCAACCCCTCACCAAACTTTTTCCCCCTCAGTTGGTTTATGACTGGAAATCAGACACAATGGGGGCAATATGGGGTAGGGGAGGTTGTGTAATGAAGAATAAGTGTGTGTGTGGGGGGGAGAATTAAGTCACCCTCCTGGCACCTGCCAGTTCTCTCATTCAAATTTCACACTCCATTCTGCCGCTGTATTTGTGTTAACTGGCAAAAATGTTCACTGAGGTCCACCCAGAGTGATGATAGGTAGGTAGGCAGAAGGATGGCTGAGACTGTATTTGGGAAATAAATACTCTTTGATGTTTCTCTGTAGAATGAATCACCTGAGCATTTAAAAGCAGCTTCTCGAAAGAAATATCATTTAAAATGATTGCCACCTCCTCAACAAATTAAAATACAATAAATTGTAAAACCTAATTTACTCTTTGTTATTTGCATAATTTGCTACGTTTTGCATTTACAGCAGCATAATAAATTTCCCACTTGTGTTACTGTTCGGCGCTAAGACAAGTATATTAGTTCTTGTAGACGGTTGCTGTGGCCCTTACTGGAAACACTGCCAACAGGACTAAGCCCAGTAACTGGAAAGGCAGAGAGATTAAATTAACAAAAATTATGATCTTCCTGAGGTGTTAGTCGCATTGATTTTAATAAGACTTGTGAAAATTTGCCATGAAATGCAGCTTACATTCTACTTGAGTCCATGATGTAATGTGCTTAAAAATAAAATATAACGTATTAATCCATTGTATCAAATGTTTCAAAGTAAAGACGATTGCAGACATACATTTGTACGATTTGTATGATTCATGGTACCATATGGTACCATGCACTGACCTAGCCATATGAGTGTTGGCTATGCGCAGAATGGCATGTTCATCTGCTTTTCTCATGTTACTCTTTGTACTCAAAAACATCCACAGCCTTGCAGATAATTGTGTTAGTATATGGTGGTGTCTGCATTTGCACAACTGTACATAGCAATGAGCAGGGCTTTTTTTCAGCAGGAACGTGGTGGAACGGAGTTCCAGGACCTCTTGAAAATGGTCACATGACTGGTGGCTCCGCCCCCTGATCTCCAGACAGAGGGGAATTTAGATTGCCGTGGTACGGAGGGCAATCTAAACTCCCCTCCGTCTGGAGATCAGGGGGTGCGGCCACCAGCCATGTGACCATTTTCGCCGAGGGCAACCCACTGAATTCCACCACCTCTTTTCCCAGAAAAAAAGCCCTGGCAATGAGTTAGAAGTCTAGACAGACTGACTAAAATTGCAGCTTCTGTGTACTGAAAGATACAGGAGCATTTACAGGATGCAAGACTTCCCAGTTCAGGTGTTGTTCCAAGACCTTCCTGCTGAACACTCAAAGCATCTTTCAAGGGAAATGAAAAAAACTCTGGATGTTATACTGCAGTCAAGTCTTTGGTTATAACACTAACAGCATGGTCTCTTATTCTGGTAAGAGCAGAACAGAAACTGTAGTGAGGACTGGCAGGTTGCCAAATCTGTCTTCAGTGGTGATATAATTACTAATAATTACCTCAAGCCCAGTCAGCGAGTTAACAGGCACCAACTCAAATCTGGTTTATATAAAAAAACCCTGTATTTTGGGGTGTGGAGGTGGGCATGAATATAATTCAGAAACAGGCCTTTCTGGACTGAAAGAAATGATCTAAGAGAAACCTGAACACACTTTAAGTGCAAGAGGGCAATTATGTCATTGCTAGTCACAAATTAAATTATAAATATTAAAACTCAAACACACCTACATGCTGAACTGATTCCAAGAGATTTTTCACTGGAATGTCTGAATTCTAATTTTAAACACACTTGGAAAGCAGAATATAAATGGAAACATTCAATCCCAAACAGCAGATTCTGAAAGGTGTTGCTTGCAAACATGAAACATTTAAGGATGTATCCATGTAACTTCTCTATTGAGTTTAGAAGGTCTTTGATTGGGGGTATTGCTGGTGTATTTTGTTATTGGAAAGCCAAACAGCTCTCACAGTAGTATGTAATCATTCACATCTTCTCAATAAATTCAGTTGCAAAATTCATGCAGCTATCCTCCAACAAAAGGCAAGAAATTAATAAAATCCCCTGTAGTGAATGCTCAACACACTTTATTCTAGAACATGGGCTATATTTTTATTTGCTATAGGAGTCAGCGCAGCTGCTGAATACATCCTTACAATGCAAGAAAGTCGCAAATGCAACACAAATTGTCATGAGAGAGAGCTCAGGTATGAATGTTGTCATATTGTATTGGTTGCAATGAAGAGGGGGGGAAATACCAAAACGGGGAATGTAATGCCTGTGCCACAAGCATTTCTGCATACAGACCATGGCAGCCGTTCTAGTTACAGTTTCTAAGGCTAAGCTCTACTGCTATGGGAGCTTGACTGGTTCAAGTTAGCTCAGAAAGCAAAGCTGTTCAATTCCCTCTTCTGTGGTGACCTTGAGCTACAGAATGGCTGTGCATATGGTGCAAAGAGAACAGGGCTTGGATCTAATCCAGGAAGGTGGGTAGGGTGTGTGTGTTGCTTCTTTGCATCTCCCAGTTGATTCCAAAGCTTAGGCCTTAACAGCTGCAGTTGTCTGACAGAATTAATTTCCTCCAAGCCTCCGCTCTCCCCCCTCCACACGCCTTTATATTTACAAGTGTGTGAAGATGCCTGGCAACACAATTTTCTCCATGGATTTAGGCATCCCATGGACTTTCCCCCTACCAGTATCAACTCCGCCTTCTCCTCAGACAAGATGATACAAGCTCATAGAACAGCTCTGAATTAGAAGATGCCATCTTTTCAATTGCCTGTGCCCAGTGCGCCCCAACAAGCCTGGTCTTGCATTTCAAATTCTTGGTGGTTGATTTGAGCCAGAAACACAGCTAGTCTCTAAGGTCTTGCCGACCATGGGCTAAACTTGAGGCAATTAGCGTTGTTAACGTTTGCTGTGTGACAATACAGCTATGTGAGTCTCATTAAAATGATCTCTGCAGGAGGGGGCAAGCAGGCAAAAATCCAGGTGGAAAAAATTCCTCCCTCTTATGAGAGGAGAAGTACATAGTTAAACCCCCAGAGCACAAAAAATATACTGGCTTTCTTGGTTGACTGTGAAATGTCAGCATGTTGCTGGGGACAGCTTGTGTAACAACAGGCGTCTAATGAGTGGGAAGAAATAGCACACATAATTGTTTTTTAAAAGTCCATGTTACTTTTTGTGAGATAAAGTCTCCAAAAACTATAGCCAAGCTATATAAAATACTGAAAACAAGAGCTTAATATATGTTTAGGAGATCCTGAGGCTCAGCAGTGATACATGGCAAAGTACCTGCGTTTCAGCAGCAGCCTAGAAGGAATGCTGATAAAACTCTACTGGCCAGGAAGACTCCAGTTTGCCACTTACATAGAGGAGAGTTCTTCATTTTGTGTGTGGCTGGTAAGACTTCTTTCATCTTGCCTGTTTTCTTTGGCAGATTTCTCATCTTCATTTCTTTCTGTTATGCCGCTTTTATGGAATTGACACAAAAGCAATTGTTTTTATTTTAATATTTAACAAAAATATTTCATTAATATGGTCAGGAAGGAGGATCACAGCTTCATCCCGAGTGTGGAGAAAACATAAATGAAACCTGGATTTTTAAATCAAACTGGATTTACATTCGTTACATTTAATAACATTCATATGCTTCGAAGAACCATCTCCAGTCAGTGAATCCAGCTGAAGTTCTTTGTCAGGTGTAGACCTTCCAGTGCCAAAAGAAAGCAGGAAGCTTGCAGTACTGGGCTGCTGGCTCAAGATCAAAGCCACAGCTGAGGAGGACAGTTGGGAAGTGTCAGCTCAAAAGGCCTGCTTCCACACTAGGACAATTTTGCATTGCTCAGTCATTCCTTTTCTCACAATCAGCAGCAAGTGACTTTCAACTCAGACTGCATGGCATTTCACATATTCCCATAAAAGTCCAGCAATGCCTGTCCCCAAAGTTTACTTGGAAAAAGTCCCATTCAGCAACGGTTCCACTTATCTTTGTTTACAGTGTAATTAGCTAATCCCTGTGTCTATGGCATGCCTGAATCAACAGCTAATTATCAGTTCTTGTTTGGGGTGGGGTGGGGGGTAGAAGCCCTTAAGTAATGCTTTAAGTTTTGCAATCACATTAATTGCTCATTATTTTTTTGTTACCACTTTTTCATAACATTGCTATAGCCATAGTTAAAGCCATAAGACTGGTTTTGGCTGTAAAGTGAAAAGCAGTACTTTATTCCATCATGCAAGACAGCTATTGATTCAGAAGTGCTGTGGCTGGAAAGAATGGGATGGCACTCAGTTGCAAGCAAAAGGAATAAAAATGTGAAATGAGAAAGATTGATAGCCCTTGTCCACACTAGATTTTCTGAAGGTGCAATTGTATTTTACACTTTTGAAATTTTGCCCCAAATCAGACATGAAAAAAATAAAAGGACAACGGGGAATACACTTGAAATTAATGATGGTATCTGGGTTTTCTGTTAAATCTAAAAATTAACAGATGATTAATTTAATTAACTAAGCAGTGTTATACCCTTCTAAACCCATTGAAGTAAGCATGCTTAGAAGGGTGTAATTATGTTCAGGATTGCACTGTTATTTATGTATTCATTTTTATTTAAGGACTATATATAGTAGAGACCTATTCAAGGAGGTTAATCATATATATAGTAAATAATCAAATTTCAGTATGGGGCATTAGGGTATCACTTTGTTGGAAAGCATCACCCCATTAAATAAGAAACTGCAGTTGTTCAGCTATTTGCTGCATTTGGATCTTTTGAGATAATTCCTCTCTCTGTGAAATTGGCATTTAACGGCATGAACGTGATGTCTGCCTTCTAAGCCTTGTCTTAGAGCAGTTATGTCTCTTCCCCCTACTTGCAGTAGACACATACTCTCTCTCTCTCTCTCAGAGGCAGGCTCAGAGGAGTTCTTGACCAATGGGACTTTTCACTCCTTTAGAGTCTTGACAATTTTGCCACAGCTTTATGCAAGGACCGTGTGTACTTATGCATTATGAATCAGGGGCAAGAGCATGTTTGGATAACCTCTTTGTGTTGCATTCCTGATAGAATACAGCCAACATCTCAGCATATTTCCTTAGTGACTCCTTACCTTCATAACAAGATGATTGCTCCTTCCAGCCAAACTGCAGGATGGGTGCCAATCCTCTGGAAAAAGCTCTTTCGCTTCAGTTCCATTAATTATGATATACTGGCTGCATTCATGTCACTCTTCTCCAGATATTAGTGTCTCTTCACAGGGTCAAGGACAGATGTGGACTAATATGTACAGGAGAAGTGCCATATGTTTATCGCTTCATGCTCTAGATCAAGCCTGTGAAACTTATGGACCATATATAGCATTTCAGCAATGCACTGTGATTTATCAGTTGCTAAGAAGCTCCTCACATGAGTATTCAAACACATGTTCTGGCGGGCCTCTATTCAATTGCATATGTGTCTGCTGTTCCCTTTTACTTAGTTTCTCCAGGCTTTAAAAGTGCTAATGAGTTCCGGATCAGATTCAAGGTTTTGGTTTTGACCTATAAAGCCCTTAGCAGACTGGGATCAGCATACCTGCAGGACCACCTCTCACTGTATGTACCCTGGAGAGTGCTTAGATTAGCTAATAAACACTTACTGGTGGTCCCTGGCCCCAGGGAGGCTAGATTGGCCTCAACCAGAGCCAGGGCCTTTTCAGTCCTGGCTCCAACCTGGTGGAACTCTCTATCTGTAGATACGTGGGCCTGCCAAGATCTCTTATCCTTTCTGCAAGCCTGTCAAACTGAGATGTTCTGCCAGGCATATGGTTGAGGCTGGTTTTGTATACATCAGTGAGCCTCCCTACTAGTCTCTCGTCAGTGTAGCCACCCCACCAGGCCCACTCTATATTACAATCCGCCCCAGCAAGGGAGGAATACAGTTGCCATTTCCTGGTAGTTTTCCCACACATTATCTGACTTCTGCTTTTATTGCAGTCCACCGGTTATGGAATTTTGGTTCCTCTTGTTTAGTTTATGTTCTTAGTATTAGTGGAATGAGGATGCCTGTGTTCATTTCTCTCACATGGAGTGAACCTTCTACCTTTTCCCACTTCCATGAGTATTCACTTTTTAATATATGTACCCAGGGAACAATACCTTTGCTCCAAATCACCTGTCCAGTTATTTATTTATTCATTAGGCTTCTAGCCCACCCTCCCCACAAGCTTGCTCAGAGTCAGTTACAACAGTTATAAGTACATTTTTAAAATATAATAAAAACAACATCATAATTAACACAGTTCCCAGATACAACTAGTACAGCCCACCCCTGAAACCATGCATGGGGGCAGGGGGAGGAAAGGGAGGGAACAGTCATTGCTGTCCACACTACAGCTCGGGTGGGGCAAGATGATATACAGCCCCCCTGAGAGGTGGTGTTTCTCCTTGCAAGTTTTGTTGGGGGAAATTAGAAACAAGGAGAGATTGCAAGAGGTGGTAACTACACGATCTTTTAACCAATGTATTCCAGGATTGCTTGCCCCTAGAGAACCCTTTTAATAAGCAAGCAGATGTTTAACAGGAGTGATTTTTATTAAAGAAGTAGTAAAAGAATGCACACAGCACTCACAGATCTAACTAGAAGACAATAAAAAAGTGGGAAAGTAGTTCCAAAGAAGATTCATAGTTATCAGTCTAGAAGAGGAGAAGGCAAAACAGCCTGCAGAACAGCAGCCTTGAGTAACCTGCACTTGGTGGCATGGAGAGCAGAGAGCGCAGACCAGAAGTTTGAGTGCGCAGGGAGAAGGATCCCAGGACACATTAGGCTGCTAGAAAGCCACCCTTTTTACGGGAAAAATCCATCCTTTTGGGCAGAATGTAGACTTTTGCTTAAAACAATAATTCAACAGGTCGTCTCTGGCATTGTAAGGCAATAAAACCAGAGAAGGTTGGATCGAGCATCTCCAAGTAAGCAATTAAAACCAAAAGACTGATTGATGGCTGACTGAATGTTGGACAGGAAGACAAGATTCCTGAGTGCCATTATTTAGGGGAAAGGTGATAGGGAAAGATCAGAGGACTCCAGAACTCTGCACTTCTTTGATTTGTAGATTTTGTGCAAACTTTGGGATATACTAGTTAAGCAATAGCCTAGACTCACCCAAGCTAAAATTTGGGATATACTAGTTAAGCAATAGCCCAGACTCACCCAAGCTATTGCAAACTCATCAGGGTCGCCTGTGATTAGTTTTTGGTAGACAGGGGTTGCTATGCGGAGGAAGGCAATGGCCAAACCATCTCTGCTCATCTCTGGCCTGGAAAACCTCATAGGGGTTGTCATGAGTCAACAGTGACTTGACAACATAACCTTATTATTAGCTAAGCAGTATTTCCTCTACAATTTTCAAGCCAGTTATGCTGATAGATCTAGCCAGTATGGCCATTTAAAAGCTAGCTGTTGTTAACAGATGGTGGCCTCCAATCTTGGCTCCATGGCCATAAGAATGTCTTGGGCTCAAGAAACCTGTGTACATCTAAATAACTATGCAGTTGATGGGCACGCATCAATACCTCAATCAAACAACTGAATTTCCTACTAGATTTTCTAGACTATTCAGATTAATAGTGTTGCCTTTTGGGGGAGCAGGGCTCCTGTGTCTTTAATAGCTGTATATTAGGCAGAAATCTAACAGACACAGATTTTTCCATATGGGACTATAGTGACAGAGAATAGGAAAGTGATGAGCTTCTATATGGTCATACAGTGGTTGAAGGCAAAGGTAAAAATACCAAGAAAAAATGGCAACATCATTCCTCGTATGTGATTTTCTGCTTTGTTTCCACTCTGGTATCTGAAGATTTCAGGGTACTCTGGGGCATGTGACAGGTAAGTCTAATCATCCAGGCCATGTGATAGAAGAATTTAAGGCACTTGAGTCCCCTTGGACTCAGAACTTTCATTTCTTACCTGATGTATTCATTATCTCTAATCAGTCACAAGTTATAAACTAGTGTAAATAAATGAACTGGGTTTTTTGAAGGGACAAAGAGTCCTCAGCAGTGGTTTCTGGAGAAAAATGGATCAGTGTCTTGGCAGTATGAATCGTGCTTAGGTCCTTGCTGTATCCAAGTGGGAAAGAAAGCCTCAGGGTCCTTCCAGAGTGCTGTCAGTTTTTGTGGGGATAGCAGCTGCCCTGAGGAAGCCGACAGTTAGAAAAGGCCATTAAGGCCTGATGTTGGAGTGAAATTTGCAAGTGTTCAGTTATGAGTGTCATTTCACCATAATGGTTTGTCTGTGAAATGGAGAGACAAGATTCATGTGAGTCCTTCCCAGTACGATTGCCAACTCTGGGATGGTAAATTCCTGGAGACTGACTTACCAGTGGGCCGTGTTGCAGCTGAGGAGGCAATGTGAAGTGGAAGGTCAACATGCCCTCATTCCAGTTTGTCTCCAGGAGCTCAGGAGCAAGGGAAGGGCATGTTAGAGCAGCAGCAGATTCTTCTGCAGTCGCTGCGGCTGGAGCTTCACTGACACAGCGGCTTTCTCCAGAGCAGCTCCCCGGGAGCAGGATGCCCAGGGAGAAAGTAGCAGCTGCCCACTTCCAAAGATCATTGAGAGCCCTCTTGTCCAGCAGGCTTGTGACTGGAGGAACGATTTGCAAAAGCTGCTGCTGCAGCCAGCTTTCTCTGGCTCTTCAGGCAGCAATTCTAACAGAGAGGGGAAGGACACTGGGACTTCAGTTCCCAGGAAAACTTGCGAAAATGATCAAGTCTTCTCCACGTGAAAAAAGTCACTTTTAGCTTGGCTCTGAGTGTCAAGTTTACCTTTTGGTGCAGGACTAGGCTTGCCATATGGTATAGGCTGTAAGGGACAATACCACTCCAGTCTTGTTCCTACGATGGAAGTTGTAGGAACTAAGCCCAATATGGCTTAGGCCTAAAGAACCATCTTCCAGCGTCTCCCATATGAACACACCTGACTAGTGTGGTCATTTTGCTTTGGGTGCCCCCGTCATCTCAGGCTAGACAGGTGGCAACCCAGAAAGGGCTTTCTGTCTCAGTCAATGGCACTGAAACCTTGGAATTCCCTTCCCAGGTTGATCCTTTTGTCTCCTTTGATTGTTGTCTTCTGCCAGTGGGTGAAGACTTGGCATTCTCTCACTAACTCTAATTAGCCTTCTTCCCTTTTTGAATGTATGTGTTTATATATTTTGTTCTCATATTTCATTTAATTGCTTTAAATATTTTTATATATTTGTACTGTAAATGGTTTTTAATGTCTTAAATGTTTTAATGTTTTGTTCTAATGTTTCAGTGTTTGCCACCATGGGGTCCATGAATTGAGTGGAAAAGTGCCATAGAAATGTTTCAAATGAATAAATATTCTCACATAGGTGGGTGAGCACACAACTTTGCTATTTTATTTTTCAAGGAGCAAGACCTTCAGTTTGGAAAGGCTTGTCTGTGCAAGAGGCTTGTGTCTCATTATAAATGGCCCAAATATCATTTCTTATCTGACCAGTTGTCATCAAAATATTCTACAAGAATTGCCATCTGTCCAGGGCAAAAACATCTCATCCCTTTAATAATGTTCTTAACTTCCCTGCCATGAAAAACTTCAACGGCCTATTTCCACGCCTTAAGCCTCTGTGAAAGAGACAGGGTGCTTTTTTCTTCAGGTCAATTGGCAGTCCTATATTCTATCTGCTTTTCTTTTGCTTACTGGACAAGATGTTAATGCTTTGCAATCTCTAGAAGACTTAGAGCTCCTACCTGTGTACCATGGGTATCTTTGAGAAGACTGACACCCCCCCCCATGTTTCCCTTTGTTTCCCTGATCTTTAATGTTATTGTCATCAGTGTGATTCATCAGTGGTGATGGAATATTCTATATATATTCAGGGACCCTCTTCTTTATTAAGGCTTGTATCCCGCTTTGAATTTCTATGGATGTAAAGAAGGCTAGTTTTCATCAATTTTGCCTTCCCACAGGAAACCTCAGATTTCCACTCCCCACAAACTATTGCCAGGGGTCACCCATCCCACATTTCAGGGGGAAGTGGCAAAAATCCCCTCCCCAATTAAGCCTACAGAAATCCTAGGTGGGATCCAAGGCTATTTTTTCATGTAGGTATCCGAGGACTGATCCTGAAAGAATAATGCCGTAATGATATACATAACTTGAGACATAAGCCCACTGGAAAACACACTACATTTTGTAAATATGTAAAGCCTTCTCTTCCAGAGAGAACTCAAGGGAAAACTATTTTTCCTGTTACTCTAAAAGCCAACCATAGGGAGTGAGGATTGGAATGTGATGTTACTAACAGTGCAATCCTTAAGAACTCTTCTAGGAGTAAGCCCCACTGAATAGATCTGTGTAGGATTCTGAGTAGACCTGCTTAGAATGGTACTGGGGCTCACTTCCACTTCATCTTCCGAAAGCAGAGATTTCAGACAAATTGCCTGAAGTGGTGGGTCGGGGGAAGAGACAGGTTACTCAATAAATGTTCAGTTTGTTGATTAGGGTATGCATCCAACCCTTGCCTGGATGGTCAGGCTAAGCTAATTTCATCAGATCATGGAAGCTAAGCAGGGTTAGTCCTGTTTAGTACTTGGATGGGAGATCACCAAAGATGTCTATGGTCACTATGCAGAGGCAGGCAATAGCAAACCACCTCTGCTTTTCTCTTGCCTTGAAAACCCTATGGGATCACCATAAGTCGGCTGTGACTTCACAGTACTTTACACATACATGTCCAACAGGGAGTGAGAATCTGGACATGAGCTGTGGGAAGAAAGAGAGTGGCTAGTCAGCACAATGGCTGTAGGCAGCCATTAATTGAGGACTCTGTGGAAAGGGTTGAAAGTGTCCTGGAAACTCTTTATGGTTAAAAAAAAAGGATAACAATATTTCAGATAAATCAGAATAAAAATAAATGCTTATTAAAAATATTTATACAATGAAAATGCCATTTTGATCCATAACCCTAATGATAATTATTTATGGAGCTTCTAATTAAAATAAACATACAAAACTATTTTAATGAAATTTTATGCTATTTGATTTATTATTTTTGGTATGCATGTTTGTGTTTTGCTACCCACCTTCCCACCATGTCATCCCTCTACTGGATTTATTATTATTATTTATTATTATTTTATTCAATTCATGAAGTTTACCTCATGCTACTATTCACCAGAGCATCCTTGCGCTCTATATCACCTCTTCATAATGTATCCCATGTATTTGTATTTATTGCACACTATCAATGACTGGGATATTGTGAACCTGAAGAAGACTTCCTTTCCCCCTTGCTAAAGCCACCTCCTATTTTGCTGCTGATGTCTTTGTTTTTGACGAAAAGGTGAGCTTTATCTTTTTCCCATCTCCCCCCCCTTGGTAGGATTTGATCCTCCGTCACTGCTTGGTCTAAGTGCCACTGTGCTCAGATCTTGCACTCCCTCAGTGCTGTTTCTAATGCTTTTCAACAGTTAGCTATTGGAGAGATGACAGATAGGTCATCGGTAAATATTCTGTTGTGTCCTTAACTTAGTAACTGCTCATGTAGACCTTGTAATCATACACCTATCTTATTTTGGTTAGTAAACTTGTTTCCTTATCTGGAGGTTTTTTAAAAACATTACTTATGACTAATCCATTTCTGTAAGTTGTAATGGCTTATAATTTTTGTTGTAGAAGCTAATGCTGGTACTGTTACTGATATGCTTTGAAATATCAGTAAACTTAATTCAGTTAAAAATTACTTTTGTTGGCCTGATTTTTGACTTGGCATATACTTGGTGACTGGACTGCCTTGAACTTGGAGCATACCGACCAACACAGAAAGCTCAGAGCCTGTCTGTGGCCTGACGTGCTCACTTAGAGCCAAGCTACAAGTGACGCCTTACACAGGTTGGACACTTGTCAGCTTACCTCAAGTTTTGATGGGAAATGTAGGCATCCTGGTTTTACAGCTTGGCTCTCCATTACAGCTGCAAGACCAGGATGCCTACATTTCCCATCAAAACTTGAGGGAAGCTGACAAGTGTCCAACCTGCGTCAGGCGTCACTTGTAGCTTGGCTCTGAGTGCCCTGAGAAGAAGGCCGATAGATCAGGTCAGAGAATCTGACTGTGACTGCTTTTTTTTCTAAAGCTTTGGAAGAGAAATGCAACATTTCCAGTTTGCAATTTGATAACCTCATATAGTAGGCGCTTGGATTTGATTTTGATCTGAATGTGTATGACCTTAAAATGTAGTTCATTGTGATACCTATGAATGAATCAGTCTAAGATTTAAAGATGGCTTCTTTTTATCTCAAACATTTTCACCAGGCTCTTGAGAAATAACAAAAAAAAAATTAAAGACCAATGGCTCGAATGAAATCGTTGTAAAATAAGAATGTTTAAAATTATTTATCTGGCTTACCCACTGAACCTCGCTGTGTGACTAGTTCTGATTATCTGAATGTCATCTTTTTGCTGGCCAGCTCTCTCCCCCTGTGACTGTGGCAAACTGACAAGCTGGTCCAAGTTCTGAGAAAAGAAAGATTATTACCCTTCATGGCTGACAGCTTCCTATTTTCTATCATGCACTTGCCTGTCTAACCTCCAAATGAGCACCATCTGGACCCCCACCTGAATGCCAGTTTTGCTTGCATGGATTCTCACTTTGCTTGCCAACATGTGTTTGTACCCTGGATGGGAGGTGTGAAAGGTGATGAAATTTGGCACGTCCTTTGCATAAGTTCTTATTTATTAGTACTGCTCCTGTTCAGAATCCTGTTAACTGGATTTGAAGGAATTTGTGAAACGTGTCTTTTTACATAACACCAATCTAGTCTTTAAGAGCCAGAGACTTCCCAAAACAACCTCTCAAACAGATTACCAAGGGGAGCTGTGCCGTGAATGGACAATACTCTTTGTAGACTTTTGCCTCCTTCAAATGCAATGCCAATTTTGTACAGAATATAATGCATTTTGAAACAAAACTTTGTAGACGGGTCCAAGTCTCACATCATAAACATATGTCCATGTAAATATGCTTAGGACTGAGACCATTTTGATAATTGAATATTGGTACAATTTCATATATGGTGAGGTGACATCTGTAATCTCAAGTCTTAAACCAAAACAACATTCTTCTAAAAGAGCTGCACTTTAATTAGGTACGTCTCAGACTAAGATTGGATAGGATTGCAGAGCCCTTTATATAACCCTAAAGATTTACCACCACCATTGTGCTTGCTATGTAATTACAACCCCACCTCACTGACAACAGATTCAAATATCTAGGCAAATGTTATGTGGTATAACTCTTACTGGGCTGTATCATTTCAGACACCAGGTGCAATAATCACATGTTCAGTATAAAAAACCAGACAAACCCTGCACATGAAAACTAACATGTTAAAAAGAAAGAGTTTAGCCTAGCCTTCTACTTGATTTGTGATCACAGAGAAATTCAAATCTGAAGTGGTATAGTCCAGGAAGGACTCTAGTACTTGCTATTTCTGAATGCTTGAATTGGCCTCAGTATGTTGCTGTAACTTGTTATAACAGGACTGAAACTGACAAGGACAAAGGGTTTGCCACTTGCACAAGCCATTGTATGTCCTGTTGCTATCTCATGTCTGTTTTCAGAATTAGGGTATTAGTGGTAGGATGATATACAAAGAAGATAAAAAGCAAACTATATAGGCAGCATTCTATGATTCACCAAACCTGGTTAATAGTTAGGTTTGTGCACTCTGTGTCCTTCCCTAACTCCCGTTTGTCACAGTGTCTGAATGCCTGATCAGTTATTTTCCAGAATTCTTAACCACAGTTGAATTCTGGTTATGAATCCTAGTTTTGGGAAAAGAAACAAACCCCCTTTAGTTCAGGCCCCTGCATTTGGATGTCACAGCTAATTGTAGCTGAACATTTCTGTATTCAAACTTGCATACTGCCCAGAGGAAGGGGCTGTGGCTTAATGGCAGAACATTGGCTTTATATGCAGAAGGCCCCAGGTTCAAACCCCAGCGTCTCTAGTTAGAAGGTTCAAGTAGGAAGTGATGGGAAGGAACTCATGAGAACTAGGGAGCTGCAACCAGTCAGAGCAGACAACGCTAACTTTGATCAGTTAATGGTCTTATGCAATATAAGGCAGCTGCATATGTAGATAGGGCTCCACAATGACAGCTAGTAACTAGGCTTGTGTCCACCACAGAGAAGCTGATGTTGAACAGGACCACTGAAATTTTTCTGTCCAGTTAAAACCTATCCATATAGTCTTAATACTGAATAGCAAAGTGCTTTTAGATAATAAACATACCACAGTGAGACAAAAATGTATGAAAAATGTAAAGAAGTCTGCAGAGAGGGAAACCAACAGAACAAGCAAATATTTTTACCTGTGAACTAACAGAATTGTTTCTGAGCTTCCAGCATATCTTGTTTGAAATCCCAAACCCTGACATATTTTTGGCAGACAGGTATGCCTAAGCAGGTGGTTTCAATAGCCAGTTGTAATTCATGTCACCAGAAAATACCATTTCTCCATGTGTTCTGGGATGTGGTGGGTTATTCTTAGTATCCTGACTTCCTGCAAGGAGCTCTACCATAATTCCAAGTAATGGGAATTATTTATAGGTCTAAGAAACATACAGCATTTTTCAAACAGAAAGAAGGTATGCAGAGTATTTAAACTCTAATTAAATGCTCACTTTAAAAGTAGCATTTAAAAACCAACAGCAGAATAACATGGACGAGCATAGTTCAAAGGCAAGAGTCAAGCAACTTCCATGAGTTTAAAGGCAGCTCAGGATAATGATAAAAATGTGCCAAGGGATAGGAACAGGTGGGTGGCCCGCCATTTGTCTAATTTAGTTCCCAGAATTCATGACTCTGGTGGCTAAGGGTACTTTCCTAATGAGGCCTTTGTCCACTCTTTTTAGTCTCAAGCCACTTTTCAGAAAGAAAATCCATCATGTCAGAGATGAATGCAAAAGCAAGGCTGAGATCTTTGGCTATAGGATTGTTAGATTTCCCTTCTCATATGGAGGGCATGATGTATGCTTTGACTGCAGCTTGGTTAGAATTGCCTAGAAACAAAAAACACATAGAAACACCTTAATATAGAACACAGCTGCTTTCTGGAAACTGTTTTCTTGGGGAGAGGTGGGAGGCTTGTCACATCACAAGACAGTGGCCTGCAGAGCTACCAGGAGTGAAATTCACTGCCTTCTCTGCCAGGGAACCCGAAGAGGGGTTATGAAAGTAAACAGTTTACTTTGGTCTTAAAGAAGCAGAGAACAGGTTAGGAGACAGCTTCTCATTCTGAAAAGGTGCTCTTGATGGCAACATCTGGTTCATTTAATAATATGTGCATATTTCAGTACTATAGCACAAACAAAAGCAAAAGGGCTTCAGTTACATTCTCCAAACTGTATCTCTGCATTCAAACATTCATGGTTTAATGTACCAGAGGGAAACTCAAGTACTTTTTCTGGCCTGTAATCTGCCCTAGAAATATCTCCTTCTGTGCTGGCAGACAAGAAAGAAGATGAAACCTCAGGTACCTCTAGATAACCACCATTGTGATACCAATACCACCTCAGTCAGTACCTACATCAGTTTACCTGCATGAATTAAAGTCCTGTTCAGAAGCCACCATGAAGCATAGACAATATGTGGACAATATACACTTGATTTTTAAAAATACATTCATTGAGCAATTCTCATGTTACATTTAACACATGTATTGCTGAATGTGTGATCAGAACTGCACAATTTATCGTGGTACTGGCTTCCAGTTTCATTTGTAAAGTGAAATTGCATTGGTTTCTTTGTACAAATAGATGTACACACATACATGCAGGATATATGAGTGTCCACTGTGATGTGTGAACAGAGCTGTATTGCTGGAATGCTTCGGAAGACTGTAGAAATGAATGGGTTTGAGGTAATCTACATAAATAATCAGGAAGTGTTGCCCATTTTTAATAAGTGGAGTTTGCTTAACTGCTCAGCACTTAACAAGGTGTCATTTTGTAACTCATAGTGTAGATACCAATTTAGCAAAAGAAATTGTTCGTAATTCACATGTATTCCCTACAAACAAGCAACATCTGGTCCCTGCAACTGCAAGCTCATCTATGAAATCAGCATAGCCATAGGGACTGCAATATCTCAGACCTGCATCCAGCCCTTTGATGCTTGGATACTTGGGGCTAATTGCCTACTCTGACAACAGAAAAAGTCAGGCAGTAGGCATCAGGAATGGCATAGCAGGAAGACAGAACAAAGAAGTAAGTTTCAAGAGGGAAGAGAACCCAAGACCATCAAGAGGGAGAGTCAGATAGCTTGCTTGAATGGGCCATTTATGAAACTCTCTGGGCTGAGCAGTGGTGGGTGGCAGGAACTCCAGGGAGGTGAGAAGAGGCTTTAATGTTGCATCCTCCACTCTAGTATCTCTTGTATTTTTGGGGGGGGGGCATGTAAGGAGAAGCCCCACCCTCTAGAGACTATGGCAAGCACTGATGTTTGGCAGCACAGGTCAAGAGGTACCATATTGTCTTGGCTTGCTGCAAGTCTTGGATGGACAGCAGCAGCAGTGGTGGCAGGAACACCAGAGAGCTAGGTTTGGCACCTTAGAAACCAACAAGATTTTTCAAGGATATAAGCTTTTGAGAGTCGGAGCTCCCTTCTCCAGATACAGGGTGTATTGGAAATCCTTGAACCTTTATATCCCAGTCAGGAGATGGGAAGGGTGAAGCAAAGATGGGAGTTGGGATGGAATGTTACACTGCAGCTTGATTAGAGCAGAAATTAGCATCTGTAGTGAGACGATAATCCTATGTCTCTATTCAGCCCCTGGGGTTCTGTTGGTCTGAATTTGTAAATGAACTCAGGTTCAGCAACATCACATTGTAATCTGCCCTGAAGCTTCTTTAAGGATAGCTAGTTTTAGGTCAGCAATGGAATGTTCTGGAAAATTAAAATGTTCTCCCACTGGTTTGTGTGTGTTGTGATTTTTAATGTCAGATTTATGTCCATTTAATCGTTTGCATCAGGACTGACCTGTTTGTCTAATGTAGAGTGCAAGGACATTGCTGATACTTGAGAGCGTATATAACACTGGATGATGAACAAGTGAATTAATCTGAGGTGTTATAGCAATCACTGGTCCTAACAACACCAGTGTTATTGGAATTAATATGGGGACAGAGTTAGCATCTTGGTTTATTGCAGGCTCTGGGGAGAGCTGGGGAGATTTTAACCTAATGCCCTCTCCAATCCCCAGCATGTTTTAGCCACTCCACAATCAAGAAAGAACCCTGATGCCGTGTTCCAGCTGTGTTTCTTTTTTTGTTCAGTATGTTGTAAACTACCTTAGAGATAATTTCATCAAAAGGCAAAGTATACATTTTAAAAAGAAAATAAATGACTGTAGGTGCAAACAAAAGGTACATGGTGGAGATTTAATTCAGGCAGTCTGTCTGCATGTGGTCGTTTAGCCACAAATACTTGAGCCAATGGCAGTTACATTCTCTTTGTACATAAGCCTATTTAGCTTTAGTGAGTTAGTTACTGATGGATTGCAACTGAAACCTACAATGCATGATACATGTTGGAAATTATACTAGGAAGGCTCAGTAATGATGAAAGAAGAGCCAAGATGCTTGATGGCTAGCCTACAGCACCTGGTATTCCCAGGAGGTCTCCCATCCAAGGACTAACCAGGCCTGATCCTGCTTAGCTTCCGAGATCAGACGAGATCAGACGTGTTCAGGGTGGTATGGCTGAGATACTCTCATTAGGGCTGAATGCAGGGATCCAGGTTGGTCATGATGAGGTCCAGCTCCCCCCACCCCAGCCCCGAGATTCCATCTGATATTCCTTCCCTGTCTGTTCAGGTATAGCAACAACAGCATCCACGCACCAAAGAGCAAAGCAGGCAGGCGCTTCAAGAGACAAGTATATGAATCTCTGGGTAAAGCATTCTTCTGGGTGTGGTCCGATAGCTCAGCATATACATTATCTTAAATCCAAGGGCATTTGGGTAAAGTGTATTAGCACCAGGAAAAATTATTTAACATGGATATAAACCAGAACTATTTAGTGAGCCTTCCTAAATCAATGTTAATAACAAAAATATTTGTGTATATTCAAATATAATCAAGATTATACTTACATGAAAGCAAGCAGAACTTGTGACTTAGTCTTATGAAGCTGGGGTGGCACAATGACCGTTATACTCACATTGAAAAATTGGAGACTTGGATGGCCAGCAAAACAATTGCATGGCCACTTTAATGCATGCCCCAGTTCAGCCTGTGTATTAGCCCATCATTAAACAAATGCAGTGTGGTATAGAGGTTAAAGACTGGGACTTGGGAAACCCAGGCCCAAATCTCCACTTAGCCAGACAGACGCTCCCCACTTGGAGCTTGTGGAAGTGTGGGTAATATCAGACAGGGAGAATGTAAAGTGTACAACTGCCCCGCTTAAAAAAAGATGTTAACAAATGAGAACAAGCTACTCCAAACAGAATTGGTAGAGACTAGAAGACAAAGGAATATAAAACATTTCTGAAGATACAGAAAGATGGCTCTTAAAGAGATGAGAGGCTCAAAGTTTATAAATATTTAAAATATGTCAGAAAGAAGAAGGGGAATAATTATTCAGGAGGGAAATTGTTTAGGATACGGGGAAGGGAACTATGAGTTTAAGTTACAGGCCTCCAGATTTATGTTCAACATTACAGGGAAACATCCTGCTACAGGAGCACTTGGCCAACAAAATAAACTGTCGACTGAGGCTGTGAAATCTCCACCTGAGGACCTTTTCATGAAAAGGTCGGCCCCAGACATTGTCTAGGAACCAGCAGCAAGGAACTGAAAGGGTCCCTGGATGCTCAAAGTCTTACAATGAAAAAATGCAGAGAGGAAGAAGTAGAACCCTGGTGGAATATGTTGGTGCTATCATTGCGATTCAACTGAGTGAGGACAAGTGCTGCAGGAATCATAATTCATGAAGAGTAAAGATGTCAGAAAATTTTGCTGCACACCAAGTATCATAGCTTGCGTTTCCATATCCATACAGTAAGTGCCAGTTCAGAGATTACAAAACGCCTCCTTCAGTATGACTGTTTTCAGAGAGAATGAACACTAAGAGAACCAAGCCCTCCATGGATACAACTATTGCCAGCACACTATTATTTATTGTGTAGTCAAGTTATAGTGAGCAGAAAGTGAACGAGGTGGCTTAGTCTTGAGGTGTATTCTCAATGGAATTTCCCGGCTGTCATGGTGGAGAGATGCAGGCAGATTCAAGAGTACAGAAATATCCCCCGGAAAGGCAGGCATCATACAAGATACTCATGTTGCTGTGAAGCACGCTGCTGGAGAACATATAATGCAGTGAGCCCCTGAACTTATGTACTGTGATGAATTGATGTGCTGAACTGGGACATCTTATTCCCTCAATATGACACCAGCAACTGCATTAAAAAGGCAGACTTGAGTTATTTAAAAGCATTCCCTGTATATGCCACTGTAGGGAAAAAGGAATGACAAAGGTGCATGAAGAAGAACGGATGAATTAAGAATGCAGCACAGCATCACCATGTATCTTTAAAGGGATAAGGCCAACCTGTGGGCCTCTGAAAAATCTATGGCATTTCACAGGCCAGCCTGCAAAGACCTATTTGAAGTCATCTGAAAGGTTTCAGGGCTGTACTAATTTGCTACTCTCTGGGTTAGAGAGAAATTAGCCCTTTTTTGCTGGCAGCCACATGAAAGGCAAGATGTGCTTGGAATCAAGGAGTGAGGCAATGCTAATGAATTCCTGCCTGAAATTGCAGGAGACAAAATAAGTAAACCCAAATACATATATTTTAGCAGTTTGAAGAACCTCCAAACAGTTGTATAAAAAAACTTGTATTAGATATTTGATTTCTGCTGTAATCTAAGCTTTTGTCTATCACCAACAGGATACCAAAAGCAAGAGCTAAATTATCTCCAGAAGGTAGGTAGAGAGGCACAGATGCTCTAATGTTTTGAGATGTGCTATCACAGTGAACACATTGCTCTCTGCAGCCTCAAACCAGCAGGCACGCTGCCCAGTTGCTTTTGGTAGGAGGCACAGCTGTGCTTTGGCGCATTCCAGCTGGCCTGAGGTTTTGCTGCCTGAAGAAGCCAAAGGCTAAATCTTTTCAAATTTCTATGCCTGTTGAAAGCCAAAATCGCTCACTGGCAGCAGCAATTTTCTCCTGTGCAGCAGGATCAAGAGGCTGTCAGCTCAAACAAGGTCACTGCCAGGCCCTTGCTGTTCCTGTGGAAAAGGCATTTGGAGATGGCAAAACAATGGTCATGCAAAAACCAGTAAGAGACCATGTTGGAGGGGCAACTGGGGGGGGGCAATAATCACCTGATTGATGGCCCTGGTGCAATGATGTCACTTTCAGAATGGCTAGGAAGTGATGTCATTGCACTACGGTGACATTCTAGCATTCACACAAAACTCTATAGTTTAACCATAGAGTTCAGGATGTATACTAGAGCTGTACCCAGCATGATGCCATGATTTTGGGGTTGTACCAGAAGTGATGTCATTGTGCCAGGGATGCTGATCGAACTTATCTCATGTTCCTGCCTAGATGAAAGTTGGCAAGCAACAACAGCTTGGAATATGGTGGGAGGACTTCTGCTGCTGGAAGCTAGCAACCCGTTTCCCTGGAGAAAATGGCAGCTTCAGATGGTGAATTCTGTGGCATCACATCCCTGCTGAGCACCCTCCCATCCCCATTCTCTGCCCCCCCCCAGGCTCTGCCACCAAATTTCCAGGAATTCTGCAACTCAGAATTGGCAACAATACTAAGCACTAGGGTTCCAGTTGTCTGTAGTATCATAAAGAAGGATTTTATACGGCTGAACATCAACCGTACATGTTACTGCTGGAACTTTTTGCTTTTGTTCATCTGTGAAGTGGCCAAATCATGTAAGTTTTCAAATGCTGTGCTCTCATGAGATCTCCTCATGGTAAGACCTTGGCATCCATTTTGGATTGCTTAGGCAACTTCAGACACCAGTTTGCAGTTCCCTAAGTATTCCAAATTGGCTGATGTGGTTTCATTTTGAAGCCTGAAATGAATGGGGGAAAGGAGTGGACAGGCAAGTAAGGTCAGGAAGATGAAGTGTGGGGTGGGGGGAAGCATAGCCCGAGTGAAGGGAAGTGGAAATGGAACAAAATAAAAGGACAGACAGAAGGAAGCAGAGGAAGGGGAGGTGCTGTGATGGTTAGCGATGCCAGCGTCCAGGTAGCAGCTGGAGATCTCCCTTAATTACACTTGATCTCCAGGCAACAGAGACCAGTTCCCCTGGAGAAAATGGCTGCTCTGAAGGGTAAACTCTATAAACCCTCTCTAAGCTCCACCCCAAAATCTCCAGGAATTTCCTAACCTGGACCTGGCAACCCAAATGATGGTGAAGAAAGGAGGGGAAACAGAGACAGTAGTGGAAGGAGAACCAGCCACAAAAAGGCTCCCCCCGACAAGTACTCATGAATCCCTTGCTTTAATGTTCATATAGGGTGGATGAATCAATATGCTGAATATGTTGTAGGTGAGGACTCTGTTGTACTGTAATTATCCAAGGTATTCCTTTTAGGCATATGTTCCTCCGCCCCCCCCTCCCCGCCCCCCCAAATGGTGCTGAGAAAAATGCCACATCTCACATGACCACAGCCAAACTTGTACATCTTGAAATTTATTCTGTTATAGAGCCAAACACCATGTGCAAATAAACCAGGTGGTACAGTGATGTCGGGACTGTGCCATTCAGACTACAAACTGGGGATGGAATGGCTGTTGTGGGTTTTCCGGGCTGTATTGCCGTGGTCTTGGCATTGTAGTTCCTGACGTTTCGCCAGCAGCTGTGGCTGGCATCTTCAGAGGTGTAGCACCAAAAGACAGAGATCTCTCAGTGTGATCTCTCACACTGAGAGATCTCTGTCTTTTGGTGCTACACCTCTGAAGATGCCAGCCACAGCTGCTGGCGAAGCGTCAGGAACTACAATGCCAAGACCACGGCAATACAGCCCGGAAAACCCACAACAGCCATCGTTCTCCGGCCGTGAAAGCCTTCGACAATACATGGGGATGGAATGTTTGGACATTTGTCTGTGGAAAAAATCCTTGCCAACAGAAAACTAGTAGATCAGAGGAAATTAATCTAGAACTGCCTCCTTGATGTGCTAGTTTTCCACAGGGCAGGGAGATTTCAATGTCATTCAAACATTTAATCAACCAGTAACTGTCTGACTAGGCACAGTCTCAGGAAACATTATCATGTTCTGTTTGTCTGGTCACCCATGATTGACGAAGAATATCATAAGGTTCCATTTAAGCAGGGGCAACAGTCTTTAAACAGTAAGTATATCCAATAAGCTAAACATTTAAATATATTTCTATCTCTAATTCTTCTTACCAGTGTGGGTCAGAGTGACCAAGGGACCTGTCTAGCTTTGTATTCTGATAGTGGCCAGCCAAAGGCAAAATCCGCTGCAACACGTTAGCCACAACATCTTATGGGTCCAGCAAAGCCATACATAGCTTGATCTGGGCTCCATTTAATTTCCAAGCTACTGCAAATATGGTAACTAACGAGGGGCAGCACTAGCCTCCTCTTCATTATGAGACACTTTAAGCTGTCAACCTGCTCAGTATGCTGATTTATTTATATTACAATGGTCTTCATGTGTGAGACTGTGGATAGCTTCTATGGGTATTCATAATAGTTTGTTCCAGTGCAAGGGCAGGTAAAGGGGGGAAAGTGGGTACATGGGTCAAAGAGTTATGAGACCCAATATGGTGCTGCATCTTAGCACCTAGTCTACGATTGTGCTTGATTTGAAGCTATTCCTATAGTTTTTTTTCATTTCCTCAGAGAGATGATGTCATCTCTGGTTTTGCCAATTTTTTGGTACTCCCTCTTAAACTCCCAAAGTTCTCCAACTTTAGATGAATCATCACATGAGCCATAGGGAAGCTCTATAGACACTCCTGAAAGACTGGGCAGTCCCTTCTTAATGCTTGAAGAAGCTGTACAGCCTTTCAAAGGGAACCATTAAATCCTCAGCCCCAGACAACATCTACCTGGTAAATAAGGCAATGTTAGATATGAAAAAGACTGATGAATAGTCAGTCAAATCTTCAAAATCATTATGGGAGACGCTGGCTCTTCATTCAGCTCTGCCACCCTAAGAAAATCTCAGCTGAATATCTGGCCATTGCAGCATGTACAGGTAACTCTATTTGGTAATAAAGTGCAAACTAATTTTACACCAAAATTATGATGGTACTTTCAAAATTTAGCAGTGGCTTATTCCATGAAATATCATGTTGTTTCATAATTTTATGTCAGTATATTAGGCACATAAGGTGACTAGAGCAGCCAGCAAATATTAAACCTCCAACACAGACATGAAAGTCTTAGCTCTTGGCTACTAACAAATATTTTTTATTTTTTCCTCACAAATTAGCTCTGTTCTTGTGCTAACCTTGTCCCCATGGATACTTTAGTATCTTAATAAAAAGAACTGACTTTTACATGTAACTTGGTTTCATTCTATTGTTGCTTGCTTTTCATTGGAAGCACTCCAGTCCCACCCCAAAATCTTCTATTCCCTAGGTTTTCAGCGCCATCAAACAAATCATAGCAGTCCTTTTGGATTATTCAACACAAATACAGATTAAAAGCACCTCAATGACAGAATTCTAGTGAAAAGCAACATTTTGAAAGCTTAATTTTAAGATAGCATCAAGCAGGATTCAAATCCTGGTTGTTTTTAACAATAAGCCTTGTGAAAATGATGAGACACAATGGCCTAATACACTGGGTGAATTAAGTTATTAGGTTTGGCCTTATCCAAGGAATTATTGTTCTGTGTGGAGACAAGCACATGAAATTGATTGGTCAGCTTTCTATGTGTTGATGTGCCCAATATACTTGTTAGTTTTTTCTAGTATCGTAGTGCTATTCAACTTCCTGGAGCACTTTTACTTACGGTTACCAAGCCATGTCTAGCAACTGGCAGGAGGCTTGAGAGCAGGGACATGGGGACGCTACATCCTGTGGGTCATTATCATAGCTTACCATAGCGTTTCCAGTGTTTCCTAGAACTACCCACTTCCAGGTTTTCTCTGGAAGTGACATAATGGCACAGACAACTCTGGCATTTTTCAAACAATTTTTCCTGCCACTACTCAGAGATATGGCTTCACGTTGAACTGGCTAAAGCAGCTAGTCAATCTTACAGGGTAGGCTGGCTTAAGTCAGATTCCATTGCTTATAAAATATCTGAGAGTTCTGCATCTTGCCCTCTCTCTAGTGGAACAGCATGAAATCGTGACCACAGGATGGTGGGCAGGGGTTAAGGAGTGTTACTGCAAGGAACTTTGCACATGTTCTAAGGAACCAGCTACATCCTAGGTAACGTGTACTTAGCTGAGTTAAATCAACTTTATTGCTTTTATTAGAAAGTCGCTGTGGTGTGGTGTGTTAAGTGTGTGATCTTTTGTTATTTGTATCTATCTCCTTTTTTCAGCCTTTTTTGAATCCAGCCATACCTTTCCCTTTTTTAGATAATAAACTTTTTTTTAAAATAAAGACATTTCTTGGCTTCATTTGGTGGTATATATTTCTCTGGGCTATTTCTCTTAGTTTCTTTCCTACACGTCACACTACATGGAGGCTAAATAGTTTCCATAAGGTATTCTCCAGGGTTATACCCTGTTAATTCTTTATTGATCTAGGACTATGTTAGAAGTAAACTTTTTTAGCTGGTAAGTCTAAATGTTCTCAGGAGAACCCTAAGCAGTGGCAGCTGTTACCATGTCTTTTCCAGGGAATCCCCCTTCTCTAAGGGATCTTCCCCAACCTGGAAAGCCCCTTCTACCTCTTCCTTCACAGTATCCTAGAAAATTTTTGATTGGCCCAAAGCTGGTGGTCAGATTTCTAAGGATAGGCAAGAACATCTGGATAAAGTATTATTTTCTTAATATCCCCCCCCCCAATTCTGCACAGACAAATTGCACATCAGCTGCAATATATCTTTAATGTGACATTCCTACAACCCTGGATCCAGTGATTATCTTAAGCAATCTGGGACTGGGTCATTTTAAGGACCTCTCATTCTCACAAGAAGCTGCCTGTTAATTAAGATTACCTTCAGAAGCCCTTCTTTGTGGACAGCTTCAGAGAGAGGGCATTCTCTCTGGTGGCATGCGCTCTCCCATGCAGATTTGCCCTGCAACTACATTACAGCATCTTTTAACCAGTGACGTCCATTCTACGTGTCTGTGCTTTTAATCACCTACAGGGCACTGCTGTTCTGTATTGTTTTGTAGCTGGTTTTGCGATGTTGTTTCTTACCATTCTCTCCAGCTGGGAGGGAGCCTTCCTCTAGAAGAGCCTCTTCCATCAGAGGACTGAAAGGCTGGTTGAGCTAAGGTGTAGGGTGAACTCCATTATGTTTTTATATATTGATGCTTTTAAATATAGTTGTAGGCCATTTTGAGAGCCTTTAAAAAGAAAGATAAGGTTATACAATTCTTAAATAAGTATCTTGTTTGTAACTTCAGTGGTGGGAGGCTGAATTACTGACAAAAGGTTATAGTTTGGTTTTAGTTGCTTGAAATTTATTATGATGATTTATTATGATGATTAAGTGTGATGATTTTATTTTGTTGTTATGTGCTTTGGGGTCCCCATTGTGTTGTGGGAAAGGTGGGCATACAAATATTTTAAATAAAATAAGCAAAAACAGGTGCTGGAATATCAGTTATGCCTTTTACTCATACCCAGAGGCCTAATTCTTCTGGAGTGTCTGATGGAACATCTCCAATGGATTATGTCCAGAGTTACACAGACACCCCAGCACAGAATTCTATACGCTTTGAGTCCAGTGGTACCTTAGAGACCAAGAAGATTTTCAGGATATTAGCTTTCAGATCAAAGCTCCTTTTTCAGGTATCTGACGAAGGGAGCTTTGACCCTTGAATGCTTATACCCTGAAAATTTTGTTGGTTTCTACGGTGCCACCGGACTCAACGCCTGTTGTTCTACTGCAGACTAACACAACTACCTACCTGAAACAGAATTCTGCGAGCACAAAGTACTTGTGAATATGCCATAGAGAGCTTTCTCATTTTACCAAGACCACTGGTAGGCTTAAAGGCTCGGTAGGCATGAACTGATTGGCTGAAACAGCTATGCAGGAGATTACCTTGTGCAGGGTTTGGAAGAACAAAATAGGATCTTAGAACACTGGAGTGAAATGCTATTAAGGACACATCAGCAAAGATAGCATCTCAAGGTCTGTGTCCAACTGTAGCACAACAATAAAAGTGCAGAAGCTGTCAGTGAAACACACACACCTTCAGGTACTGGGTTTTGTACAACCTTTCGCATGTGTATTGTGCCTTGGGTGCTGATCCTGTGATTTTCCCAGGATGCTATGTACCAAGGTAAAATTGGGACACTGGATATGTGCGGGTTGCAGATTCAATGTTGAATGAACATATTTAAGCACTGAAATATCACATGTGGATACAGTGCTGCAGAAGGTTCTCTAGTATACTGGTTCTAAGCTCTTGGAGATAATAAAAGAGATAGATCTAGACTAGTGGTGAGGTAGGTGGAAGGAAGGGGGGAATGTGAATCAGGAAGGAAAGGCCTATTGAGCGTGAGGCCAACGTTATACCAAGAGAATAAAACCAGTTGAATTTGTATTCATATTTGGGTGGTGGAAGGCTCTTGGGAAGCATTTAATTAAAAAGGACTGATTCATTCCACAAGGTTAGCAAATTGTTTGTGTCTGTATACAAACAACTTATACTCTTTGTCTCTTTCTTTTCCACGAAGCCTTTGGCACAATCTACTAATCCTCACCCCCAACTTAAACTAATTTCCACTACATGTAATTTAACTGAACACATATTTTCCCCATTTACCCTCCCTTCCCTCTCTTTATCATCCCTCCTGTGCTAAGTTCCAGTTTTTTACATGTTGCTCTGTAATGGTAATGCACTATGCATAATGTTGGCACTATACAAATAATAATAATGATTATTTTTACTCTCAGCTTTACAGAGACAGGTTTGAGAAATGTAGCCTGATATCAGATAGGAAATTGCTAACACTTTCTAAGAAAGGCAAACCACAGTGTATAGGTTAGTATGGGCATTGGACAATTAATTAAGATTTCAGGTTTAGTGATGTTTCCATTAACTACACAACAGTGAAAGCCAACTTTGTATGAGTGTAAATAAGCAGGACATAATTCCTGTAAGTATCTGCGCTGAGAAATAAGTCTTGATTCACTTGAACATCAGCAGTACTCAGGTCATCTTCTTGTACTGAGTAGGTCCAAACTGCTTTTGGAATGATAGGGCTCTATTAAGTTTACATATATGACAGTGGAATACGGGTCACTTTCTATTTTCTGTTCGCATGCCTGTTTTTTTGTTACCACTGGTGAGTTCAACAGCTCCTCTGTGCTATATACCCATTTCTAAAATCTTGGGCTGGGTAATCCTCTCTGTTAGGGCCAAACTAGACATGAGAGCATCCTTGTGGCCATCACAAAGACACCACTTCTATTTTAAAGTTTGGTTTCTTCTATTTAAGTAAAATGTGGAATAAACATAATGGGAATAAATATACAACTAAAGTGCAACCAAACAACAAGGTATTGCCAAACCAAATACAGCTTATCTAATGGTCAAACTAAATGTTACATGTGACACGAGATGGGTGACCCAATTCAGATTCCTAGAGCGGCTTCAGGCTTCCCTCCCATGCCATTTTTTGGCAATGGAATTGGCCCTAGTTATATGATCATAGAACACATGGAGTCAGAGAAAAAGGCAAGCAGCCCCTCCTGCAGCCATTTCCACTGGAGCATGGAACATGGTGCATAGGGAAGCTTGAAGTCCCTCTTCCCTCCGCACAGCTTTCCAGAGCCAAACAGAACAACAGAGCTTTTTTAAGGCGAGTTCTCCAGTTCATAGGTGTGACTGTGAGTCGGGTTAGGCACCCCGACCCAACTCATGTCACATGTAATGTCCAGTTTGGCTGAAGTCACATATGGCAGCTCAAAAGAAGGTCAAGAGCCCTTCTATTTTTGATGCCTGCTTGGAGCAGCAAGATTCATTCTCGTGCACCTTGTAGGCAGCAACAGTTGGCTGAAGGACAACATTTGGCTTGGTGGGTCACAAGTTTTGTTGGCCTGATGGGGCCAATTTTTTCACATCTAAATGCAAAGTAATTCTACCAAAATCAGATTGTTTATGTGTAGCAGATCCTTAACTGACATACAGTAGTTTAGCTTCTTCCTTTTCAGTTCAATACATTTTAGGACAAATCACCTACTCTTAATAATGACAACAGAGTGAAGAGCTACCAGCATTTTTGAAAAAGCGAATGAAAACATGTCAATCATTTTTGTGGCAGAATTGAATCCTTCACTGTTTTTGAAGCACAAACAGCTTCCAGCAATAATTTTATTGGACGCAGATGGTTGTGAGAAAGGGGATAAGCGTGGGTTATGTTTGGCAGTATCAAGTGAATGCTGACATGTGGCCAAGGGAAAAAAATACTTTGGGGGTACCTTGATCCTTCTTTGCTTACTTTAATCTGCATTTCCACTCCAGGATGGCAACTTTTTGTTCCATATTATTATTTCAGACAGAAGGAACTCTTAAGGTTTTGGGGAGAATGCCAAGTCCAGGATGCAACCATTAACCACAGCTAGGCAGAATAAATGTGAATACTATCCGGGTAACTGGGAGATGGACATATGTCCATATACATGCAGCAGCAGTATAAGGAGTATGAGAAAGCAGCACCCACCGTTATGAATACTGATCTCAATCAGCTGTTCTTTATCTAGGTTTCTCTTAGAACCTTCGTATTAAGCAACACCTACAAACTTTTTTCTTTTTCTACCTAAGTTGACATCCTGCATACCGCTCACCATGCTCCTCTGAAATCAAATTTGAAACAGAGTACTATCTTTACAGAACCAAGCGCCATTACAAAGCTCTACATGTATGAAAAGTGTTGATGTAAACTATGAAAAGAGGAACCTCCCGTGGGCTGGACTCTCCATCTTGATTTCCTTGTTCACCCCTGTGCTACTCCCTCATTTGCATTTTTTCCCTCTCTCTCTCTTTCTCACACACACAGTGACCCATTTTGCCCCCAAACGATATTTCTTCTTGGAGGTCGAGTGCTGCTGTCTTTCAGAGATGTCAGCAACTGCTTGCCAAGAGGATTCTGTCAAGAGGATTGCATCAAGCCTGTGAGGCGCTTGCCAGCCAGTGACTTCCCCTGGAAGAGAAAAACAAAGGGATGCGGGGGGAGGAGAGCCAAGAAGGTGAGTACATCTTGTTGGGATCTGGTAAAACAACACAATCTACTTAGTGACTTAGAATAGATGCAGTAACTAAGGATGAAAGGCTGTGAAAACTGTAATGGTATACAGATATATTTCATAACCTAGGGCTTTTCCACATAGAGGTTTCTTGAGGTATCAGGGATGGGTATTCAGGCCCCTAATGTTTGCTCATCACACTAGGAGCCTTGTGGTTCTAAAGAAGTATCTCTATCTCCACTGCCTTTCTCAGAAGGCATGGAAATGCAGTAACCCCCCCCCCCTCCCCACTCAATCCATGCTTGCCTTGTCCAACTTGATCACAAAATAATGTGGGCTTCATTGAATTTGCACTGCGAAGGTCTGTTATCTGTACATTCAATATCATTGTTCTTGGGATAGACAAAGTCACACAGGGAAAACAGCTTGAGAGACAGTTTGGAGTAGTGGTTAAGAGCAGCAGGACTCTAATCTGGAGAACCGAGTTTGATTCCCCACTCTTCCACTTGAAGCCAGCTGGATGACCTTGGGTCAGTCACAGCTCTTCAAGAGCTCTCTCAGTCCCATCCGCCTCACAGGGTATCTGCTTTGGGGATAATAATAACATACTTTGTAAACTGCTCTGAGCGGGTGTTAAGTTGTCCTGAAGAATGGTATATAAATAGAATGTTGTTGTTGTTGTTATTGTTGTTGTCATCTTGTAAAATATGGGGTAAAATGGCAATTGGGCAGTGCAGATTCACCAAATTCCAAGTCAATTTTGCCACACAATTTTGCTGAGCAGGTCATGAATATACTGCTGGGCTTGAGCAGTGTCATACTGGCCTAATTGATAGTTACTTAAACAACCAGAATAATGAGGCATTTGATTCTCAGAAAAGCAATCATAGGTACTGTTGATAGCTACATAGGGTTAACATCAGAAATCATATTGCACCAGGTATATTCAGACAAATAGGTGGGTCAGTGATTTCTCGAGAATGGTTGAAAACACTCACAGGTAATGTGTAACATTTGGAATTATATTGCAGATAAAAATTAAATATATCATGCATGTCTCCTTCCCCCTAAAACTTCACAACAGATTTCTCACATTAAAAGAATTAGATTGTGTTCACCCCAAAAAGGATAATATTCTTTTATTTTTGATCCCTACAGACTATCCTAGAGCCTTCCCCCTTTTATTTTGTTTCTGGTTACTAGCTCTGATCATCAACTGGCTTTTGAAGTAAGCTGTCCACAATATGTATGTGCAGAGTATTGATGTCTGGTAGATAGACAAAGGTCTATCCTGAAGTCTGTGCATTCCAGAAACAGATTCAGTCACTTGAGAATGGTTTGTTCCTCTGTACTCTTCTTGGGAATTAAAAGGAGTTATTTCTGATTTTTTCTACCACTCTGTGTCTAGAAGCTACTTTTCTAAATAGAAATGACTGGATTCTTGGAGACACTAACTTCCTATCTATCAGCACACAAGAGAACTCAAAGGCAGAGTGTTCTCTGATGCCTCCCCTATTCTACCTGCTAAGGTCTCTGATTTGCCTATAAACTCCTGGCACCATCTTCCCTTGACCATGGCTCCTGTGCTATTGAACCACTTGGGGATCCTGCATGAAGCTGAAGGTAAAATCAAAGGTGCTGCAGAATTGCATTCCATGCTGCTTACCCCTTTTCTATTTAGCTCAGGGAGGCAATGATCTGTAGAGTAGGACCACATGGTTATATCGCCCCCTCCCTTCCTTAGAAGCAGCAGCAGGGTGGTAACACTGATATTAACTATACCAAGCATTTAAATCTTGAGTAACAGCTGTCTGTCTGAAAGCAGTGCATGGTGTGAGATATGTGCTCCCTTTCTTGGCACCTTAGCCTTTCCAAGAGTTTGAAAAACTATCAGATTATTTTCTTGTCGTCATCAGCCAACTTCTTGAGACTGGAGTCGATAGCTCTGAGCAAAGCTCAGAGTCACCTGGTCATGGATGAGACAAGAAGTGCTAGTGAATCTTCAGGCCAAACTAGAAGTTACGGAACCTCAGGTTCAGGCCCTCATGGCATTTTTAAAATTAATCTCTAAAATGGCATTGACGTCCATGGGTCTAGGTTGGCCGTTCCTTGTTCCCAAGAAAATGCATGGTGTGGCACCAAGGGATAATTAGTGAAAAGTTCACTGATTGTCACAAAGGATCCCCCCTCTCACCTAATAGCACCAAAAACAAGGCAACATGGATGAAAGTAAGCTCTGGCCCACTGAGATACTAAACCTGCTGCTAGCTTCACTTAGAGGTGTGGGGGAGGGGGCAACTGGGGTCCTGCAGGGAAGGCTGGGTCCTAGTCTCAGGCTGCCTGGCATCAGCTTCCTGAGTTTTCTTTCACTAAGAGCAGTTGTGGAGATGTCCATATATGCTTTAATCAGTCTCAGCATCAAATCACTGGAATCTATAATGTATACTCAAAGTCTAAATAAACATGACACAAGAGATTAGAGATGCACAATTAAGCTCCACCCCCCTTTAAAAGCTAATTAGTACTCAGTTGCTTTGAATATTGTGGAGGGGGGGTGGTCAGAGTGAGCATGTTCAACCTCTTCTCTCCATGCCTCTCATGGCTTATATCAGCATCTCCCTAAAAGCTGCAAGTAGCTCCAATTGGGAGTGGAGTAGAATTCCGACATTTGTACCTCTTTCCCCCTCTGTGGAGCTGATTGTAGCTTTGGAGGGGTGATTGATATCATTGAAGAGGCATGGGAGGACATACTGTACCCATTCCACTCTTCCTAGATCTTCAAAGCAGCTGTGTGGACTGAGTTACTAGGAACTTTTAAAAAAAATTATTACAGATCCTACTCATAGATCTTTCTCATCACATTTTACCTGATCCTCAGTTCTTTACCTGAGGAAGTCTGATGCCGAGGGTGAAATTTTATTAGGATATACTTGAAAAACTCAACAGGAGGCTTCAGGTCCCCCAATATGGGGCCTTCCTTGCTATTCTAACGTGGATAGTTGGTTTTCTCTCCACTGTCAGCTTCCTTTCATAAATCCTTGATTATTCTTCTTCCTTTTCCATGTCATAAATAAGCTGTAGGAGCATGAGATCCACTTAGTCCAATGAAGATTCAAACCTTTGCTAAAAGGTTAGAAGTGGAACAATAATTCATAACAGGGTTGCCAGCTCTGAGTTGGGAAATTCCTGGAGATTCGGAAGATGGAGCCTGGGGATGGCTGGGGTTTGGGGAAGCAGGGACCTCAGCAGACTGTAATGCCATAGAGTCCACTGGAGATCAAGTGTAATTTCGAGAGGTTGTAATTCCATCTGGAGGCTGACAATCCTGATTCATAACCATATCACCCCGTAACTCCTGTACTGAATCCAGATTATTGCCCCAGGGAAAGGAAGTATCTGTATGGTAATTCATCTGCTCTATACTAACATTATTACAGTTTGATATCTTCTCTTTGAATGCCAGATTTCTTAGCTCTCTGGGAATAAACAAATATTCTGGGAGAACATAACCTTCATCTATGATGAAAACAAAGGTATTGGGGATGATGCTGTTTCCTGGGTAGAAGTAATTCCTGAATTCAGGTTAATATTATTCTATCACATGTACTGCACTGGGTCTTTCAGTATCTGTACAGATACAAACCCTAGACAAAGTAGAGTGTGTGTCAGCACACACACACGCACTCACACACATAGTTTATTGAAACAGAGAAGATTTCTCTTGATACAGTTCAAACTCTCTAAGTGTTTTCAATGTATGGTTTCTCTCTAGAACATAAGGACCGTATCATGTAATTGTTTTTCTTTTTATTGTGGTAGAATTTGCCAGAAAGCAATGATACACTCAGCAGACATAAGAAGAGTAACATAAATTAAAAGAAACAATGTTGAATGTTCAATAGATATATATTTAAAAGCAACAATAAAGAAAGGAATGGTGAGAGAACATAAAATCCACAGATAAGTTCACAGAAATCCAGCTCAAATGAGGATTTAAATTAGTATACATATAGCATGCAATGGACAACATAAATCAACGTAAGATCAAGCTTATATATATTTTTAAACCCATAAATCAAGACATGACATCTCATGTAGGGAGCAGCCCATCCAAACCCACACTTCCTTGTTGAAACCAGGAGACCGCGCAGTAGGAGCGCGTGATTGATTGATCCTTTCACACCTACGCCTTGAATTTTTAAGGGCAGGAGCTACATGTGCAATTATCATACCAAAGTCGATTTTTTTAGAGCATACATGGTGCTCTTGACTGTGCATACAAGAGTATATACAAAGAACCAGTTCTAGTAACAAAGTACTAGTTCTAATAACAAAGTACTGCATTCTAGTAACACACTACAGTGCAATCCCATTCAGAGTTAGAACCTTCTAAACCACTGATTTCAGTGGAAGAGTATAGCTCTGCTTCAGGACTGTGCTGTAAAAATAACATGTCACAGAAATAGAGCGTTAGTAGATCAGGGGTGGGTCTTGCCCTCAATTTTTTCCTATTGTCCCCCTTCCCCCCTTATAGCACAAAGAATGTGCAAAAATAGAAAATCACTAGATTTTAGGAGTGCTTCTAAGTGTTTCTGTTCTCACTGCTAGAGATGGAAGCAACCACAAACTAGGAGCTTCGTGGACTTGTATGCGTGATGAAGACCACCACACTTATCAACGCTAGAAGACTTGCAAGAGAGAAAAAGGGCCACTGCTGCTTAGTGTCATCCTTTTCTGTTTCCTCATAATGTTCAGCTAAAATAATGGGTGACATCAGTGTCATTGTGCTGCTTGTTGACCTACCCCCTCACTCACATCACTGGCTGTTGGGAGGTAAAGCAACACACAGCATGAAGACATCAGTTCATGCGCTGTATTTATCTATAGGTCACAGGGAAGAAGACGGCAAAGAAACGATGAACAATGGCAGTTCTGTGTCCCTCAAACATTTACTAAAGCCCTAAATCTCTTCATCCAAATATATTTAAGTAAATTGCTGTTCCTCAACATTGCCCAGTCCACCATAAAATCAACTAGTAGTGAGAACATGTGATAATCTTCTCCTCTATATAACAAGGCTGAAGATGTTAACATCTATTGTATTCTTTGTATTCAATAGGATCAAGTGAATACTATACTTAATTTGAAAAGATTTGCTAGGAACAAAAATTCAAACTGATTTTTAGAGGTTAGGGATTCTTTCTCATGTTTTTAAAATGACGCCTTTATTAAGACTGCCACATCAGATTATGGATTTAGCATTTAGGCAGAAAAGGCTATTCCTTGCAGCATCTGTATTAGCTGTAGAATGAATCAGCTCTTATCACATGCAGGATAAGAGGATGTACCTCATGGATTCTACAGGAAAGGCCTGTCAGATGAATCTCTACCCGATGAAGCCAAATGAATCTCTACTGCTTTACTGTCATGAACAAAGCCCTGGGGGAGATGGAAGATGCTGGGATTGGCTAAAACACACATCATGCAAACATTTGTCTAATAAACTGACATATTGCACTTGTGTGAGAATACTCAGAATTAAACAAATCTTCCAACATAATCACTGACATTTTGAAAGTTAAATTTTGATGGGGAAAACAATCAAATTTTACATCAGAAGTTGAGCACTTTACACTGGTTATTGTCTCGTGATTATTTGATTTGGCAGTCATAATGTACAAAATCCCACAAATAATCCATAAATATCTCATGATAATAAACAATACTGCATACCAGTCATCAAAGACTTTTTTAAAAAACCGTAGCATTATGATTATTAAATAAATTCAAATATTAAACACCATTTCCAACTATGAAATATTGTAAACTACGAAAAAAATTAACATGTCGTCTATTAAATAATATCAAACATCAGAAGTTGAGCACTTTACACTGGTTATTGTCTCTTGATTGTTTGATTTGGTAGTCATAATATACAAAATCCCACAAATAATCCATAAATATCTCATGATAATAAACAATACTGCATACTAGTCATCAAATACTTACTATCAAACATTTAATGCAGTCACCAAATAGACAATGAAATACCAGCTGATGTAAATAAAATATTGCTTTAAACATTTGATTTCAAATATAGTAAATTGCCCAATACCAACATCAAATGTTCTGTGAATGTTCAATGAATATCAAATAAATATTCAATATATGAAGGTTTTGAGTGAATTGTTGGAACGAAGCTCTATCTTAAACTAATTTTCTGACTGTCCTTACTGGATTAAATGCTTTATGTGAGACTTTCTCTAGATGGGGGGTCTGTTCCTGTTACCAGGTATTCTAGCCCTGTAATAGATCCAGAGGAGTTAGGCGTGTTAGTCTGTAGTTGCAAAATAGAAAAGAGTCCAGTAGCACCTTTAAGACTAAGCTTTCGAGAACCACAGTTCTCTGTAGCCCTGCAATATCCCCCCTCCTTTCTTTACCATAAAAAGAACATAATGTGAATCAAAGTCAAGCTATACATATTTTGATAAATATCTGCTAATCACAGCATTCACAATTATTTACATTAGAGGTCATACATGTTTGTTGGTGCACGTACACTCATATATAAATTCACAGTTCTTTATAACTTGCACTGAAAGGGAATGGGCTAGTGGCCAGTGATACACAAATGGTTCAAATGTTTTTTTTTAAAAAATCATATATACACTGCAAAGGAAATATTTTGCTGGCCTGCTAGAAAAAAATCAAGCAGTTTATGGTTGTTGGGGGTTTTCCGGGCTGTATTGCCGTGGTCTTGGCATTGTAGTTCCTGACGTTTTGCCAGCAGCTGTGGCTGGCATCTTCAGAGGTGTAGCACCAAAAGACAGAGATCTCTCAGTGTCACAGTGTGGAAAAGATGTTGGCAGGTCATTTGTATCTACTCAGGAGGGGTGGGGTTGAGCTGAGTCATCCTGTAAGAGTAGATACAAATGACCTGCCAACTTCTTTTCCACACTGTGACACTGAGAGATCTCTGTCTTTTGGTGCTACACCTCTGAAGATGCCAGCCACAGCTGCTGGCGAAACGTCAGGAACTACAATGCCAAGACCACGGCAATACAGCCCGGAAAACCCACAACAACCATCGTTCTCCGGCCGTGAAAGCCTTCGACAATACATCAAGCAGTTTATAATTGCCAAATGCAATCTCTTGGACCCAGGCTGCCTAGAAGCCAAAGGCCCTGTTTCCACCCCCCCCCCCTCCCATATGCCACGTGTGCCCAAATAACAGTAAATAAAGGATGGACAGTTGTTATAGTTGCCAACTGCAAGGTGGGACATTCCTGGAGATTTGGGGGGGTAGTGCCTTAGGAGTGCACAGTTTGGGAGGGGAGGACCCTCAGAGGGGTATAATGCCATAAAGTCCACCCTCCAAAGCAGCCATTTTCTCCAGGGGGATTGATCTTGTAGTCTGGATGTAATGGGAATATGGATTAGAGCACATTATACCTTAGTGATACACGTGTATTGTGAACTCAGTATGAACTTTACTGTAGTTTTTCTACCAGGTTGTATCACCACACAAATGTTCTTTTCATCATTGAAAGCCAATTAAAAATCATGGACAGCAGCCGATAAAGGGTTCTCTAGCTGTTAGAATGGACCAATGATGATCTGCTCACTTAACTTTTCCTGTCACACTCTAAAGATTTATACAGCTTACCTTGCAGCTGGACATAGTATCACCTTTTAGCTAGGCAGAATGTCGCATGATTGAAAAACTGAAAAATTAGTTAAAGCTTAAACCAATCATAATTTTATATTGCTATTGCGTGTGAAAGATCTTAGATTTCTTAGAATATGCTACCCAGATAAAGAATGTCTTGCTGAAAAGAAATCTCATGAAGATGTAAGAAAATTGTATTTGACTGTGTGCTTATTGAAAATTCAGTGCACTTCATAGTAAACTTGATTTTGAATCAATCTTAAGATTTAATTGGCAGATGTTAGGTGAATTAATCCTTGTTGCTTGTATTTGTTCCATTCTTATTGGTTCTATCATAATAGTAATTTATATTTTGATATCTTGTTTTATTAAAAAGATTAGAGTTTATTTCAATAAAAATAAACATAAAACTGTAGTGAGAAATCTCTGTGTGTCTTGGTTGGAAAAGTAAAGCAAAGAGAGCCTATATAAATTATTTGTACTAATTGACAGGCTTGCCAAGAGTTTTAGGTCTCAAAACTAAGGCTTTGGAGCTATTCAGAGTTAGGATATAAATCTTGACACTGGATAGTTAAAAGCCTTTAATGAGAGAGGGAGAAGCATTCTGTTACATGGAGATCAGTTCTAATTCTGAGAAATCTCCATGCCCCACCTGGATATTGGCAACTGTACCTGGGGCAGATGAGATGGGGTGAGAAATGGGTTACCGACTTCCAGATGGGGCCTGGAGATCTCCTGGAATTACAACTGATCTAGTACTAACAGTATCTGCTCTCTAATAGTAAAGAGTCCAGTAGCACCTTTAAGACTAACCAATTTTATTGTAGCGTAAGCTTTCGAGAACCACAGCTCTCCTTGTCTTCTTCCTCTGCAACCCTAAAACTCCTTTTCTATTGTATCTAGAACAGAACTGTTTGTTGGTGTCACAGAACTCCATGATGTTGCTGGCAACTGGATGTTCAGCTGGAAGGCTGAATTAGTTAAGCAGATGGACTATCAGATGACAAACAGCACAGACCCACCCCCCACCAAATCTGGCAGGTCTGACTGAACACAATAGCCTTGGCCAGTTGGCAGGAACAAACCTGCAAATCTTCTGCAACATCTACATTTCTTTGAGCATTCAGCACACACCCTTCTAACTATTTAGTGTTGTTAACTCAGGGAAGGAATGAAAGGGTTGACTTCCCTTCAGATTTTCCCCTTACAGGTCCTCAGATGGTAGGATGGCTATCTGCTAGATATTGCCAAGTCCTGGCAGAGCACCAAAAGGTGAGCAGCAACACCTTTCCTAAATTCTCTGTCACTGGTGGTAGTTAAAGGCTCCCCCCACCCTTTGTTTCCCCCCCAGAACCCTTACAAATCTCTTAGATCATCACAGGACCATTTGAAGTTTCTGTCTTCAAGGGAAGCCCCATTGCATAATCAAGTCTGGAGTTATTAATCCATGTATGTTTGTGGCCAGGTCTTTTTCTCCAGGAAAGGCTACAGCTGACGAACCAGCTACTGTTGGTAAAAGGTGTTTCAGGCTGCTTCCAACATGTGGATATCTAAGGACAGTGTTAAGTCTACAAGTACGCCCGAGTTGTGCACCTGCTCATTTAGGGGAAATGCAGTCCCAGCCAACACTAGTGGAACCCCCATTCCCAGTTCATCTTTAGTCCCCATTCAAGGTACTTTTGTCTTGCCTGAGTTAAGCTTCAATAGATTATATGTGGATTAAACAGCAGTGTGGGCAACTAAGATCAAGAACAGTGAGGACAAAGGAGAAGAAGAACTCATCAGTCAAGGGAACAAAAGGACACCAAACAACACTGAAGCAGTGGTAAAATTCAGTGATGCCCGTCTCCTCAGAAATTTGGCTCAGTTATTTCAAATATACTAATTTCAAGGCAAATATTGACATCAGGGAATATTTGGTGCAGCCCTAATTTTAATGGCTAATGGCTTTCTGTTTAGTCTTTTATTTAGTTAACTGCTAAAAGTATTTCCTCTATGGACACTAATGACTACAATATGTTTCTTCAATAGTTTTTGAAGACTAGTGGCCATGTTAGAACTAGAGAGTCCTGACAGTTGGAATGTAGCCAGTTAGCCAGAGGTCTGGTTTTTGGTTGCTGGCTGTGGGAGGGCTCTTAGGATATGCTGGCTGCTTTTAGGGAACTGATACTGTTTTAAAGATTACCACAGCCTGGGTCCCATGTTCAATTTGTGTATCTATAAACAAATCAATATTTCCAAAGTGTCATGTTTCTCCTGAATTCTCTTTTCCCAAGGGAATGGATCCTGTGGGAGCTGCCCTTGAAACTTTTTACTGTTTAGGGAAGTGTGGGGGGCTGTAAAATAATATGTATAGCTAACACTGGAAACAGATGCAGTCTTGTTTAAAGTTCTTTATGATTAATAATATGGCTAAGGTTTTTCTGCTGAATGAATATCCAGGCAATGCAACTGCACATGCCTGCACATCATTGAAACTCAGGGCAGGTTCTCTTTTCTTTTTTAATGTTTGAGTGAATATCTACAAATAAAAGCATGTGAGCGCCACATCAGAGGGGACAATACAAAATAACATTAAAGGAGTATTAGGATTGATTTCAGGAGTCATCTCTGCCAGTTATCTCCACCAGAGTAGCTGACTGTTTTGCTTCAAAGATGACAAATGGTTGTGGAATCATGACATATTCTACTCTACAAGCAGATACAAATAGCTGTTAAAGCACACAAAAAGGATTTGTACTGGTCTAATGAGATTTTTGACTTGATTCTTTGAACAGCTGACACCCAGTGAAAGTCATAACTCCTTTTAAAACCCTCCTCATTTTCAAAAGCCATTTGCCATGTGGTATAAGAAATGTTATAAAAATGCTCGCATGGATCACAGAGAGTTTCACATTTGGATCTTTGCCTAAACTTGTTCACAGTTTTGGTCACAGAATATCTTTGGGCATTCTATGCACCTAAACATGTTGAAAATGTCTATGGTTTGCCTCCTATGAACAATGAGGGGAAGGAGTTCATGAAACAAATCTCTTTCCCTGTAGCTTCCTGTGCACCCCAAAATGTTGCCGCAAAGGGTCAGTGGATTCTAATGAACAGATGCAGGGGGCTGCAACTTCAGAGGAAACCAGCAGAAGTCACACCTTTGCCTCTTGCACACACTCTTCCATGAATGGAGCAAGCAGTTGCTCAAGAATGGGGGGACGATTTCTGCCATCCCCCTATTCCTGCTGAAGCCCCTCTCGCTACATCCCACTGTCTCCCCAAAGTTTCTCTAAACTTTAGAAGAAGCGTATCAGGAGCATAGGAGGCTGTAGGGGAAAGTAAGAGAGATTTGTTCTTTTGTTAAACTATTTGAGATCAAATTTTGACAGGACAGTTAATGAATTAAAACTCAAAATTGTTCATAGATGACTGGTTTATTGAAATAGGTTACTTAAACAGATCCCAAAAAAGAGATACCAAAGAAGGAATGAAGACTGTAATAAAAACTTTTTATGCTTGTAAATATATATAACTACCACTCATACATCAAAATAATTATTCAAGAAAAGAAAGTTATTGTAGCCATGTTATAGATCTCAGTAAGCAGGGAAAAACATAGCAAAGAATGTGCCATGAATATCTCAATTACATCAAAACCTGTTTACTCATAACATGGGGCTCTATCCAATCCAGCATGTGTACAGTACTCCATGCAGATGGCTCCCAGCAAGGCATAAGAGAGCCCAGTTTCCCCTCTGTAGCATCCATGCATAGGCATGCACATAGGCACTAGCCCTGTTCACAAGTGAACACAAGTACAATCCATGTATAGTATATAGTTGATTGTTCTTTGTATGTGCATTGAGTATTACTCACGTTATGTCCAACGCATGTGCACTCAACGTGTGATGCAAATCCACATTTATCCAGGTACTTGGTTTTATTTGTAAAGTGAACTTGTGTCAGCTCTTTCTTACAAATGGATGTGCAAACTTACGTGCAGGATGTACATGCATTGACAGTAACACATGAACAGGGCTACTGTGCCATATCCCTGTCCAACCCTACCTCACCCTGGTCAATGAATACAAGCTCAGAGTTTGCAGGCCTTGATGCAGTAGGAGGAAGGAGGGTTGGCTTGGTACATGGGCTCCTGTAATACCCTGACACAGGGTAAGAGGAAACAGGACAGTGTTATTTCCCGGGGGTGCCCTTTGCACATGATGGAACGGACCTAGCCCCTGGTGTTTATCCAAAAATGCGTATCATGAAATTCTGCCTTTTTATTTTATAGGAATTGTATTTTAAATGTGACAGTGCTGCAGTGAAAAATTAATAAAAACCTTTCCTAAGTAAAATAAAATACTGAAGGAGAGAAGGTTTAAAAAATCCACAAACAAAACCAAAAACAAATGAACTTACCACACTGCGAGTGAACTTTTCTAGAGAAGTTCTACGACCTTGCTCATTCTCGGGCTTTAGAAGGAAAAAAAAGTTAGGAAGGAAAAAAAATACCCCCCAAAATCCCTTCAGCTTAAATTTGGCTTTAAAAGCATCAGTGAAAGAAATAGAGAAAATAAAAATTAAACCTCATAAAGATATGGCAACTGGTGTTTGCAACAGCAAAAAAAAATGTACTACAATATCAAGTGCTTGTTTTTTTCCTTGTGAAGGACCCCATTCCTCTCCTTAAAATGTGCTGTAGCTGATAAATCAACAGTCCAAAGAGGATCTGTAATGTTGCATCCCACGTCTGTCAACTCAATGTTTATTTACCCCACATCAATGTTATACTGTTCTTTTTAACTGTACCCTTCTGAGACATGGAATATGTTTTTGATATAGTCCAATTGTTTTCATACAGTATTCTGAGGAACTCTTAGTTTCCATTGGAACATATCAGAAGGTTCCCCAAAGATAAAATTTGATATGCCCCCTGGTCCAAGAACTTACAGCAGGCCAGAATTTGTGGGCCACATGGTAGGGAAGGGTGCAGTCATAGTCGCCGTCTTCCACTCTGGCCAGCCCTTTGTGGGCAGCTCCTGTGGCTTGCGCAGTGAACTGAAAAAATTCAAATGCCAGTCAGTCAATCAGCGACTGGCTGGCTAGACCTTGGGGGTGGGTCCCTGGTCACTGGACCTCAGAAACAATCTGTAGTCAGGTCCACTGGCTGGCTATTTAGGACAGGGCTGGCCAGACAGGACAGCAGTTCAGCACTGATCAGCACCACTTCCTACCCACCCTCTTCTGAAAGGAGGACAGGATGGACTTTTGGGAACTTGATGTTTCACAGGGCTTGGCATGGAATCTGTATGGGGAATGATCCGTGAATTTTTCTGTTTTCTTTGCTGTCACAACTTATGGGTGGCAGTTTGGGCGTTGGGCACAGATTCTTTGGGGGGGAAACAGGGCCTGCGTGCATAGTTTCCCCCACAGATGGGGATCCCCATAAGGGATCTTGGACCAGGCATGGCAGAGATAAGCTCAGCTTGGGGTCTGTCAGGGAATATCTGCTTCCAGGTGACAAGGGATCCACGCAGAGGCCTCTGCCCATGTGGATTCTACTTACTATAATCTCGCGGTTCCCCCCTTCAACAGGTGGGCTGAAGGGGCAAGGGGGTTATTGGCTGGCAGGCAGGTCAGCTGATGCTGGGATCTGCGTCCTATGATAAGCCAATGTTCCTGTCACTCTAACCTATAAAAGTTGTGGCCTTTTCTCTCCAGTTGTTGTCTCATGTCTATTTTGTTGTCTTGCCACTGCATCCCTTGGCCCTCAAGCCGACCTTGCAAACAGTAAATACTTCTCTGAGGGGCTGCCTGTCCATTTCAGAATTTGCCTCAGCAATATGCATATGCAGAGAACAGGGCTCTTTCTTGAAGCCATGGGTTGATGGTAATGTCAATTGGTATGGCCAGTGCTCTGTACAAACTGAACGTGTGCCTTTAAGCATGTCTTGGAACCCTCTGCTGTGTGTAGCATTTCTGTGGTAGCCCTACAGGTATTTCTCAAGAGATAAATTAAGTGGAAAGATTTCTTTGAGAGTAAAAAGTTTGAAAAAACATTCTTCCTGTGTTTCTAACAATGTATGTGCAGTGTTTTGCTTCTTCTTACTTACATACCCAGAGTTCTGAGATAACAGATCAAGTTTCCTTTTCTGTATTTCAGTGAACACTTAACCCCTTTGTTGAGATGCCTGCAAAGGGTTTTGGCAGGATGAGATTAAATTTTTAACAAAAAGTATCTGTATTTTTTTGCTATTCATAAACTAGAAATCATAGATGTTCACTTTAAGAAGGTAGCCGTTCACAGTAACAATATTTAAAAGAAACAAGGCTCAATTCACTTGGCACAAGACAAATCCTTGAAGGAAGAGATAATTTTTCTGGCAAGAATGTCATTCTGTTTGGCACAAAAATTAGAATGGTGATAGGAAAAGCCACCAGCAGAGTGCTTGGGTCCCTGCCTCTTCTCTCGTTCATTTCAATGTGGTTATCAGTGAGGAATCGGCTTGGGAATTCATCCTGTGACATTACCAAATCAGTGAGCAGTCAGGAAATAGCAGCTGATATATTAAGATCTTTTTATGTTTTTGAGTAAATAAAGAAAATCTTCCTAGGGAAAGAATAGTGTTGGTTAGGGAAATTATCTTGTGAGCCGAGTTCTGTATTCTGGTACCGATGCTTAGTGTTTCTGTTACTGTAACCTTATTATGGGAGGAGGAGGGAAGATAGCAGGATGGCAAAGGGTCAGACCCTTTGAGGAACTCTCCTTTTATGTTATTCTCGAGTAAAAAATAACATTAATGACTATTACCTGCTCAAATCTAAATTTTAGTCCTTGGACAGGTGGAAAGAATGGGGGGGGGGATAACAAAAAACACCCAAAGATATGCCCATATAGACTAATCACTTCTAGTGCTGGTGCTGGTGATGCTTATCAAATTCTCCTCTGTAGAATTCTCCCTGAACTTGGGTTACATATTATATACATTTATCAGAGCGGAATTCACAATGTAAGAATTGGGTGCTTCTGGATTTTATTTCTAGAAAGTATGCTTGCCAAAGCAGTTCTCATGCCAAAGCAGTTCTTTTCTATTTATTTGTACATTTTTGCTTTCTTTCCTTATAGAATATTAGGAACATTGCAGCTGTGCTCTTCAGCAAAATAAAACCATATATTTAAAAAATCCCTACAATATAAAAATGTTTTTTTCTCATATGTTTTCCCACATGTGAAGGGGTTTTTTTTGTATTACAGGGCTTTACTTTTTATCTTGTTTTTATACTGTATAGTAGCATTAATGTGATGTCACCTATCTACAGAAAGGCAGCAAAAATAAATAAAATATTTTATTTTCATGGGAGTAGACTATTTTTATATACATTTATAAATCTTGGAGGATTATTTTTGTTCCTTGTGCAAAATCTATTATCAGCTCTCCAAAATTCTATTTTCTGGCTAGAAGACACTCAGACCAGAACCCAAGGCCCAGTGGAAAGAATGGTGGGATAATAACCAGAACTGAGGGAATTTGCTTGTTCCTAGATGGAACTGGGATGCTTCACAAAGAGGTTCCTTGGGATTCTCTGCTTCCTTTGGTCTTAGAACAAAAGTACAGGTTCATCAAAATCCCAGGAGCAAAGATGAGGTGAGATAAAATGTCTAGACAAAGAATGCATAAAAATGGGCCAGGTATCGGCAACTTGGTGCAGGTGGCCTTCAAAGAAACCAGTATCACAGAAAATAAATTTTTTAGTTCAAATTATGTTATTATCATAAGGAGTAGGACATTCTGTATTTTTAAAGAACTTTTCTTTCATACTGAATTATTTTATATGCCATATTGGAGGAAGGAACTAAAAACTTCTCCTTGCTGCAGGAACCCTTTAGTATGCACAATTAAAAAATGTGGAGGTTTGGCCAAAAGCTTTAGACTAATATAGCTTCTCTTATGTATGTAACTGTAGATAACCACAAGTGCCTTGCTTTGGTTTTTCCAATGATTGGTCAATATTCCTACCGATACGTTATAAAACTTGTAATCCAATTTCAAAATTGATCTGTGCACAAAAGTAGCTTTCTGCAGGTGCAATCAATGAAGTTGTGGATGCACAGCAGGAGTATCTCCACCTCTGTATCATGATGTTTATATGCAGGGTCCATTGTACCTACATCTTATCATGTAGCCTCTTGTGTTCTTATGTGTCAATAGCTGCCTGTGACTAGAGGTGGATCAGGGCCATAGTGTTTATGCCTTTCCATTGATTGAACGGTTCAAGTCCAGATCAATTCAGCTACCAAAACAGTTCCTGTAACAAAAAGGTGAGTCACAAAGAAGGTAGCGTCATGACCTTCATCTCTCCTTTTAGCCTGCTACTACAAAACACGCCCCTTCCCACCCCTTTTTGATTTGAAGTGCTGGAATGATCTTCACATTCTCTGTTTGTCATATTGGGATAATAATAGTGGCTTTTTTCCTCCAGGACTCTTATAAGGATTAATAAAATAATGCACATGAAGCACTTTGTTGAACGCTAGAAATGTAGTAGAGAAATATTCTGAGAAGATTGATAGCAGATCAAATAATTAGCAGTGTGCAGTAATTAGCAGTAATCTAAAGTGCTCCCTAACATTTTTGTCATCTCAGGTCATTCTTTTGTCCCACTGTCTTCAGCACTGGCAGGTGGCCACACTAGATTCGGCATGTTTGGGGGTCCCTCTCAGCTGTGGAACGCAACCTCCCCCCTCGTGCCTGGCACCATCTCTGGATGTTTTTCAGCACTGGGCCAAGACTGTTTCTACTTCAGTTGGTATATAGTTTGTTTCTCCTGTAACCTGCTCCTTTTCTGATGTATTATGACTTTAATTGGTTGCTGTTGCTGCCATTTTAGTTGATTTGCATGGGAATTTAAAAATTCAGATTTAATCTTTGTTTATTTGATTATGGGATAGGCTTATAATTTTTAACTGTGTATTGTTGTGAACTGCTTCAGGGATGCATTTTCTGAAGCATACAATACACACAACATACAATTTTTTAAAAAAACAAACAAAATACCAACCTATTTGATAAATTAAGTGGGTGCCTGACTCTTTGTTAACAATGTAGATACTTGCCTGGATGAATCCATTGCAAAATGAAGGTTCTTGGGGCAGTTTCAGAAAAAAAAAGGCAGTGGGTATTTTAACAAAAGTGACCTATATATTTCTCCTGAAGCAAGGGAAATAATGACAAAAAAAGAATCATTCTGTCTGCTGCAGCATTACAACAGTGCCACTCATGACTAAAAATGCAGAATTCAACACATATGACTATACACAGGCTGGTTTATGCACTTTTCAAACATGCAAGAACAAAGAAAAGGGGGCAATTGCTGCAAGAGAGCAAACCAGCCCACTGTTCTAGCGAAAAGTTTGACGGGAGCTACTTAAAGTAACAATGCTTTGATTAGGAAAGCGCTCATTCCAGTTAGATGCAGAAAAGTGGATGAGAAAATGTGAGCCCATATGCTTACTGCAACTACATTATCTCCCCTTTCGTTTCACCCCCATACCTACATTCTCCTACTCTTCCCTCAAAATATCAAGTTCTTTGAACACAGGATCTTCTGCCTGGATTGTTGCCATCACTACATATTTATAAAAACCCTTTAAATAGCACAGGTCATTATGAATGTGATCTTTCCTTTAGATAGACAGAGATTTGTTGTTTGATTAGCACCAAACTGGAGTTTACAACACCCAGAAAAACCATCAGAGCAACCTTATCTGAAACCAACAGAGACCAAATACAGCTGGGAAAAAACATGACGGTCCATGAGTTGTAGCATGAATGTGAAACCACGTTGCATTGTTGCAGGGCCCAACCCCATCAGGTTTCCTATTGGCATCAGGAGGAGGATTCCTCAGGCTGGAATTGATTCCCACTCCTTGCTGCAGCCCTCATCTGTGCAAGTGCAAGAGCAAGGAAGGCAGGGGGCAGGTTTGCCAGTATATACTGGCAGACAGACAGGGAAAATGAGGGAGGGGCAACAGAAGCATAGAGCACTATAGTATGACAACAACACCCCCCGCCGGTAGGCTGGTAGTACCAGACAGAAATGTTTTGCTTGTACCAGCTAGCAGACAGACAGCACACATGGAGAAGGGAAATCAGCCACACTCCCTGAAGACAAACCAGCATGGTGGTGGTATTTAACTTTTAAAAAAAAATACTACACTCTCAGTAAAGCTCCCAAGGAAGTTAAAGGTGGGTAATAGCAGGTGTTAAGGCTTTATCTCCCTGGACAGTAAAATGCACACACCCAAACCAGCTGAGATGTGAGAGCCTGAGATCAATGAAGAGAAAAGATTAGATCATCTCTCCAGACTTGTCCACCAGTTACAGTGAAGACACGTACAATCCGTGTACAGTGAACACTTGATGGTATTGCTCTTTGTATCAAGTAATTCTCATGTTATATTCAACACACATAAAGCTGAATGTGTGATACAAACTCCGTATTAATCCAGGCACTGGTACCCAGTTTCATTTGTAAAGTGAACACATGTTGGCTCTTTCTTGCAAACAGATGTACACTCATACAAGCAGGATGTGTGGTCACTGAAACAGGTGGACAGGGATACTGTGCCAAACAGCATGGCTGTTTCATGATCTGAGATCTTTAAATGTCTGTAATGACACGTAACAGCACTAAACTGCCACACTCTTTCCTTCCCCCCCCCCAAAAAAGCTGTTATGAGGCTCTAGTGGGGAGCAAGGACAATCAAGAACTCCCATACATGTTTGCCTATGCAAGTGAGGATTTTAATTGCTATCTCCTTGAACTTTGGGAGGAAGGATGGCTTAGGCGATGGTGCAATACTTGAGAGCTCCATTACAAATTAGGGAGAGGAAACTGAGATCCAGTGTAGTGCAGTGGTTAACTTGTCAGATTAGGATCTGGAAGATCCAGGTTCAAATCCCCACACTGCAATGAAGCTTGCTGAGAGACTTTGAGCCAGTCACACATTCTCAACTTCACCTTCATCGCCCAGTTGTGGTGAGAAATAAATGGGAAGGGAGACTGATGTATGTGCTCCTTGGAGAAAGGGGCCCAATTAAAATATACTAGATACATAGATACCCAGATATGTGCTTCCTATTGAAACCAATGGAAAAGACTTTCCCAATACGGCTAGCTTTATATCAAAGAAACCACTTCAGGGTTTCAAAATGAAATATGGTCCAGCTCCAAATCCATGGTTTTACACACTCTTAACTCATACACCCTTTTAAATTTAAACAATTTTAAATTAAATCAGTGAACATAAGCAAGAGTAAACTCTCCTGAAGCAATCCTCTAGACTTTTAAATGTGTCCATGTGTGCACATACCCACAAATTTCTAGGAAATTCACTCCCCACCATGACCCCACACAAGGTCTGGAAAGCATAGCCCCATTTTTTAAATAATACCCCACCAAGTACAGCTAGCTGATAGCTCAACAACACAGACTACGTTCTACTAATTCTGGATCCACATTAGTGCTACATTAACATTATCAATAAAGTCTAGTACTTTTCATTATTTGAGAAGCCCTTATTAGAGGCAGCAGAATGTTTATAGCACTCAGAACCATGGACAGCTATAAAGCATTGGCTAAAAGTTGGACATGGTTTACAGGAAGTCTTCCCAATTTGTAACCCTCTCAAGCTCAACACAACCTATCAGCCATGTATGGCACCCACCAGAGGCTCAACTCCAGTCTTAAGTTCAACTGCAACAAATTGCTGACATCAAATATGACCTTACATATCATCATAAAATCTCCACTTTCCCATTCCAGCTAGGCTTAATGCCTCTTATGGAACAAAAAAATCTGCCTGAAGTCAATGTCTAGTGTAAGAAAACGTCACATCTGGTCCTCTACCACCACATGGCATTCACAATGCAAGTCAGTATGTAAAATAAGAGTCTATGAATGAATCTAGCACACATCTGATGCTACATAAATACTAAAGTGCTGTGATAAGATTTAACTAAAACATTACAACACATTACAACACATTAGGCCCAACTCAGTGATTACTTGATTGAAGAAGCAGCAATGTGCTCATGGAATTCCCACATGAATGAGAGTTTATGCATTAATGCCAGGAAATCTTTGTGTACACAATCTTATTGTCACAAGAGGATCTCCCCACATTAAAGTGAATGTGCTTCAGAGCTCCTGAGCATGCAAAGAAGCACTGGATTGGGGAAAAACATAACTGAACACTTCAGGGCACTGGAGCCATCACAATTATTTAAACAGGCTGACTTTAACATGGCAGCATGTGGAAACTCTGGCAGGATGGAGATAGCAGACAGCACAGCAATGGGAAACTACACAAAGCCCAGGCTGAAGCAATTGGGAGAAAATGTAAAAACTGTCATGGAAGTTAAAGAATTACAGGAGAAGTGAGAAATATTTTTTCTGTCATGCATGCGTGCAAACAAGTCTGCAAGACATTTAAACAAGCCAGAAATGAAGATAAAAGCGCCTCTCATCTCTCTACCTCACTCCAAGAAAACTGCCTGGTTACAACCAGATAACCCCTACAAACTTGGCCTTCTATTACTTGTAATAATGAACAGAAAACATGTTCTGGGCAGTGGACATGCCAAAATCAAAAGGGGGAAATGAATGAAAAGAAGGGCCAATTTTTAGGAATTACTGGTCTGAGTAATAATTAGTTCTTGTTTAAAATTAAAGAAGGTAAAAATCTACATAGAATGAAGTGCAAGTAAAAGAGAATGAGAGGGAGTCGACAGGAAACAAAGAGGAAGCCTCCAGGTAAGGCATCCCAAGAAGAACCATGAAATTTGACCTCAGTCTTAAATATCATGGGACTTCGTACTTCTTCCCAATCATAACTGTGATTTTTTTCATATTTGTAGTTTTTATTTAACAAAACTGTAAAGTATCTTTGTCATAAAGAAGAAGGCAATGGATTTGTGCTGTCCAATTCTGAGCATGAAAGTCCCAAACGCAGGAACCAAAGCTCAGCGGCAGAGTATGTGCTCCACATGCAGAAGTCCCAGGCTCAATCCCTCTCTGGCACCTCCAGTTAAAGAATGTCAGATAGAAGATGTCAGGAATGATTGTCTGCCCAGATCCAGGAGACTGTCAGTCAGAGTAGACAATACTGAGCTAGATGGACCAATGCTCTGACTCAGTATAAAGCAGCTTAATATGTGTGTGTATGTTTTCAAATGATTTTTGCAAAGAATGAATTTGCTGAGCATGACTAGTCCTTCTTCCTTACATTGAAGCTATTTATAGGGATGCCAAACATGGACCTTCAAGGAGGAGGAAGCCAAAGTTCTCATTCTGTTAGAAGAAAAGAACAGGGAAGATAAGAGAGCCCCTCCCCATTTTCTTGTTCACATAGCAGCAAGCAGCAGGCAGGAGTCAAGAAGTGGTGAGAGGTGCAATCACATCCTTTCCAATATATACCTTCTTCTTTGCCAGCAACAAGTCTTGATAAGCATTAGAACGGAGGAAACGTGCATAGCTGTCACTCTTCATCAGCTTGTAAATGTGCTCCTGTGGGAAGGGAAGAAATGAGAAGCTGTGATTTGTTAATAGCCAGAGCTCTGGGAACCCATAGAAGAGAAACAGAAATAAGAAGGCACAAATGGAATATCATTTCCTATATCCCTACTGCATGACAGGTGTTAGAAAGAGAGCTGACCTTGGGTTTCCCATCCAGGCTTTTGCAGTTTTATTGATTTGTGTATGCTTTTTTTTTTTTTAAAAAAAAGAGTGGGTCACCATACCAAGTAAATTTGGACTTATGGATCACTATACCAAAAGGTTGGGACCCACTCCTGCCCTAGTTCACTCACTGGACAAGAGAAAGTGTGGGTGTGTTTCTACCTATATATTCCGGCTAGAAGAGACTTTACCAGAAGCCGGAGGGGTAGGTAGCAATCATTTTGGTTTCAGTCCTGAGTACTAACAATGTAGAAGAGCAGCAACAAAAGTACATAACTGGGGAAGGAGCATGTAGAAAATGGAATGGCATTTAGATATATTTTTTAAAAGGATGTTCTCTAAGGACAAGTGCGGCCTCCTTGGCTTGCTACTGAATTATTGAAAGCTCAGTTGGAGCAATGAATCAAGACACAATAACAATACAGACACAACCACCTCAATCCAGACTGAACAATAAATGGCACTGAAGTATTCACTTGCACTGTGCAATCTGCCTTGGGTCTCAGCGAGAAAGGCAGACTCCAACTAACTAAACTAAACTAAACTAAACTAAACTAAACTAAACTAAACTAAACTAAACTAAACTAAACTAAACTAAACATCAATAAATAATGCTTGATAGGTTTGACTTGGGTGCAGCAAAGAATCACAGATTTCTTGACATCCGTACCACATAGCCTAACATTAGACTGGCTTGGAGACAGTTTAACGTCTGCAATCCTACGTATGTTCATTGGGGATCACCACTGTTTATCCATCAAATTCAGTGCACAGGATCATCCCAAGAGTTTGGAATACTAATCTATCCTTGGGCTTAATTAGTGCAGTTTACAGTGATCAAACACATCTGGCAATGGACTGCAAAGAGGATTCTAGGCCCTGAAGTTAAAAAAAAGACAATTACTCAAGCTACTCACAGTTTTTAATCTGAAAGCTTTCTCAACTAAGGCCTGGTTTTCAGGGTGTAAGAATTACATGTAATGGGCAGTTTCACGATTCTTTTCCTCACAGGCTCTCTTTTAGCAGGTAAAGCTAAAAGTGTGGGTTCAAAATTAATGGAGGACCAGCTCAACTGAGGAGGAAAAAGAAGACTGCTGACCCCTTTCTTCACAGATGTTTGTCCACTTAAAAACCACCACCACCCCACCCCTGACATGCTTTAGAAAATAGAAGATCCCTGTATCTTTTGTTTCCCAGGGATAGAAGGAGATTTTGGAAGAAGGATGGGCTAAATTTTGAGCTGACAAAAGGGAAGTGTTGATGAGCCTTCCTTCAAGTAATCTGAATTTACTCATGGCTGTTTTGCTTGAAAAAAAGGAGAGAACTTGGGTAAAGGGATAATGGAACTATACGTAACATAGTTATCTGCCTGGTATACGATTGTGCAGATAAGGATAATGGAACTATACATAACGTAGTTCTGCCTGGTTTATGACTGTGCAGATAAGACATGAATTGGCTCTACAAAGTTTCTGTCTAAGGACTGGTAAATAGTGAAATTGTTAGCATTACTTTGTGGGGGTTGAACTGAGCCATTGTAGTTGCTGATTCAGGTGTTACGTTTGACAGCATGTACAAGGCACACACAATCCTCCCCATAAATACAATTATTGTTTCTTTTGAAAGAGTTAGAGCACATATATTCCAGCTTCAAAACACAATACCACATGTTCCAAGGTGGAAGATTCATGCGTTCCTCTTTCAGAAGAAGCGGTGATCACATGTATGGGGAGGATCATGTGTAACACATTTGTTCTGCCCACACAGTTACAGCACCAAGAACATAAAGTCTGAAAAGGGTTACTGTCCATAACACATCCAAGAAAGAAAGGGATGGAGAAAGAAATTAGCAAGGCACTGATAGTCAGCTTCTTCTGTAATTGCAAGGTTTTAGGGCTTTGCCTCAAACAAAGGACTGGCAGGAATGCTGCAGTGATCATTCTGCAATTCATTTTCATGCAACTTGGGCTACACTGTCCTTTCAACCAGCTGTCATTGGTTCAGCATTGCCTCCACTGGCTCACCTGAGAGCACCGCTGTCCATAGAGGCTCCAACTTGAATGATAGCTTCTGTAATAGTTTAGCTTCTGTATACCACGAATCCAGGCTGGGGATAAGAACCGCTTATGATAACTGATTATACTGATTAAAATCTGGACCGCTAAGGAAATACCAATAATATCTGCTGATATAGCATCATCTGCTTGAAATGTATCGAACCTACAACTTATAAAGATAAATATGCAAATAAAGGGTTGGTAGCAGGAAAAAAAGGGTAAAAGAAAAATAACCAAGCACATTTTAAAAAGAATTAAAGCAATGACAGTGAAATAGGTGGAAATTAATTAGCTGTTCTGTTGCCATTGTCCAACTGGACCTGACATAGTAAGCTCATCATTATTACTCTTCTTGTGTACACTGAATTCAGTAGCATCTGCTCTGAGAGGCTCTCTGGGGCCTCAAGCAGAAAAGTCTTTTCTAGCTCCTGCTTCCAGAAATACATCCATTGGAGGTGCTACATGTTGTTCCTGGGACCTCCTTTATGCAAAACCTTACCACTTAACCAAGGCTCCACCCCCTGAGGGGATTCAGGTCATCTCGCCTATGTGTTACTTTCATGGAAAGACCCCACTATTTAATACTTGAGGGGACAGATATGTGAAGAAAATGGCTGCCTCTGTCTTCTGAAGTCTGGTCCTTATAAGCTGCCTTGTTGAAAATTAGGCCCACAGTTCATCTAATCTTGCAATCAGATGTTCACAAGCAGGACATGAAGATGGGGGCCTGCTCCTGTGGTTTGTCTCCAGCAGCTGGTGCTCAGAGGTATATTGCCACTGTAGCTGGAGACTACTTTTAGCTACCGTAGATATCCATTATTATGCTCCATCTTTCTTTAAAGCCCCTTCAACTAGCGGCCATCACCACATCATTAGGCAGGCAAACCGTGGTTCACGTGCTAACACCAGGGTGCTAACACAGCCATTTTGTGCAGGGGCCATTTGTCCCAGGAACCAAAGCAAGTCTCTGGAGGGGCTGCCACCAGTGCCAGAGCTGATGATGTGGTGGAAGGTTTATGCCCATCATAATCTCATGGAACAATCAGCTCCAAGGCGAGCTCTGAGGTGCAGACAGAACCATTGGGGCTTAGCTTGCTCCCACTGTATTAGTCCAAGTACATCCAGAGTGCCTGCCCCTTGTTTGCTGAAACACCAGCATCTTCAAAGTCAAAAAGTTTGCCTGCCTACTCTACCCTAAGTTAATTATGCATTGTGTGAAGAAATGCTCCTTTTTGCCAGCCCTAAAAGAACAAATCCCTGTTAGAAATAGAATACTGTTTGAAAGATATATCACTTAGAGTTACCTTACAGATGTCATTCAGTTGTATGAGTGTTTCCCTGAGGGTTTTTAACCTCAAGTAGCTATGGGGAGATGCAGTCTTGAGTAAAAGTTTGTGTGTGCCTATTTCTCTCCCTGCAGGTGATGTTTCTTATTAAAAGGGACCCTTTGAATTTCTTTTTATCTCTGGGGGAAATGATACAGATACTTTTTATCCTTTTCTTCTTTATCTTTTCCTCCATGGGGCAAAAACCAGCTCAAAGAGGGTAATTTTGATAAGAAAAAAGGCCCACACAGGGAAAGAGATGAACAACCTCTCCAAATTTCCAATCCAAACAGCAGCTTCCCATAGTTGTTTTTGGTTTTTAAAAGCTGTTGGGAAAATATTCACACAACCAACTGTTAACATATAGTTTGACCTTCAGCTACTACAGTAATGCATGTTGTATTTTGTAAATGATCGTTTGGCAGGCATTGTAATACGGCTACATATATCAGAATAAATAGCGAGAAAGGGGTTAGTTGTGCTGCAACTGAACAAAGAAAAAATGATGGTGTATCAATTAGAAAATTCTGAGAGGAAATCACACACTAGCCAAGGCTGACAACTGCAGAGGAGGGAGTAAAAATCTGCCTCTTTCCCTCTGGCACATGCCACGTCTTTGGAAGGAAGTGAAGGGCAAGCTCTGTAAATTTCCTTGACACAAATGGAAAGGAACACAGAAAACAACAACGCTGAAATCCAGATGGGAACGTGGGAGGTGGGGTAAGATGGAGGCTTTCTCGATAATGCACCTGCTTCAAATCAATGTGGTGCAAGAAGATCTTAAGTCTCTCCCCCTAAAGCAGTCGAAAAAACAATGACCCTGGCCAGGTCACAGAGTGGCAGCCAGCCAGCCAGGACCTTGGGAATAGCCGACAAGGAGGCAGGGAACTGCTGAGCCATTTAAAATAGCAAAATTTTATCTCACTCTCCTGTACCTGGTATTCAGTAAAGCTCAGCAACAAAAACAAAATCCCTACTCTCAGAAAATCTGTGATTCTTTTCTGCAGATACAAAAGAACAATTGAAAAATAATAGCCTTGCTTTTTATAAAAGCCCCTAAACCCCACACCCCCAAGGTCAGGTTGCACAACTTAGACTCATCAATCCAAATACAACCCCCACCCCAGCCATGCATTCTTTCCCACCCAGGACTCAATTAGGGTTGCCAGTTCCAAGTGGGGAAATTCCTGGAGATTTGGGAGGGGGCTGCTTGGAGAGGGCAGGGTTTGGGGAGGGAACAGAACTCAACAAAGTCTAATCCCATAGAGTCCACAGCCATTTTCTCCAAGGGAACTGGTATCTATGGTCTGGAGTTCAGTTGTAATTCCGGGGGATCTCCAGCCACCACTTGGGGGCTAGCAACACTAGACTCAATAAACCCTTTGCTTTTACTGCTGTTACTGTAACAACAGGAAGATCTGTCAAGCACCCGGCAGGTCTCAATCAGTGGCTCTTGAGCTGCATTCAGTTTGGTGAGTTACTGGTAGGGATGTCTTGTACACTTGGGAGCTTGGAAGGCAGGGCAAGGGGTGGACATGACATTGCACAATATGTTGATGCCATGGGTGGCTGAAAAACCAGTCATGACATCAGTGCATCAGCTGACACTCTGGAAACTCTATGGTATTACCACAGAGTTTCAAGAGCATTGGATGATGTGCTGTTGTGACCTCCTGCTTTTCAGCTGGACATGACACTGAAGTATTGTGCGATGTCATTTCTGATCCCCTCTGTTATTTGGCTGGCCTGGAGGAAAGACAGGTGGGAGGGCAGGAGGGCCCAGTTGGTGGGAGAATGCCCACCAGAAGCAGGCAAATGGTTGTGTGGAACCAAACCACCTTCAGGTGGATCACCAATTTGTACTCTCATTATTAGTACTTCTGGGCTAGCACCTCTCAAATAATTAGAAGATTGTATACAATGTTTGCTATACTATATTGGCCCTTGAGAAGCTTTATTAATCCTGTCTTTCTCCCCACTGGAGACCCAACATCCCTTACATCATTCTCCTCTCCTCCATTTTATCTGCACAACAACCCTGGGAGGTAGGTCAGGCTGAGAGACAGTGACTGGACCAAGGTCACCCACTGAGCTTCCATGGCAAAGTGGGGATTCGAACCAGGAGTTCTCCCAGAATTACAACTGTTCACCAGACTACAAAGATCAGTTCCCTGGAGAAAACGGCTGCTTCAGAAGGCAAACTCTATGGTACACCGAATTCTAGGTAAATCCCTTCCCAAACTCTCCCCTCTTATCCCCAAAACTCCAGGAATTTCCCAGACCAAATTTGGCACCCCACACATGAGGCAAATAGTAGCCCTTTCTCTGTCTGAAATTCTGAGTGGGATAGTGATACAGGACAAAGAATCAAATCCTCCAGTCCCTGTGCTACGGCTCCCTTCAGTACTCCTAACACAGCTACAATTCCCTAAGCCAAGAAAGAGAAGGTCCTTAGCAATTTAGAATAGTGGAGGGCAGAGGGACCCAGTCAGTAATCACTAGGGTGAGAACAGAGATGTCCACAAGAATGTCCCTGTTTTCTTTGGTCAAATGTTGGAGGCTATGCAGCTGCCTGGATATAGCCTATATAACAGGCCTCAATCTATATAATGTCTGTCCTGTTTCTATTTTAAATTTTGACTCAGTAATCTTACCACGAGCCAAGATGCTGGCTTAAAACCACCACATCCTTAACCTCCCAAAGCATTCTCCTTTGTGAAGAGCACATAGTTAACAAATTTAAATTTGCAGTGGAAATATGGTGATTTTTTTTTCTTGTTGCAGCTTGGGTTTTTGGCACTCAAGAGAGGGAGCAGAGGGACAGGATGTGGCTTTATTCAAACAGCCTACAACAGCAAACATAACTTGTCAGTACAGTAAGCCCCATTCCAGAAAGTGTCAGAACTATGATATATTTGGTCAAGTCTTTGGGGAGTTTTAAGTGAAAAACACAGGCAAAGTATGTATGTGGATTTGTATTCCTTGAAAGCCAGGGCCAAACCTCACTGTGGGTGTGTACTTTATCTGCGGTGTAATTCTCAGAAAAGATATGCCATCTGGGCTTGCCGTATGTCTGTTTATCAGGGTGGGGAGACTTGTAATGACGAGGGTGTGCTGTTTTAAGCCCACTAAGGAGATGGATTGTATACCATAAAACCACAGAACACTGCATCTGAATGACTGTGCAGATCAACATGTTAAATGATGCATTTCTCGCTTATGTATTTTGGGGAAATCCTATTTTATTGCCCTTATATAAAAACCATCTGGCTCCTTATGTGTTTCTATACACAGTGTCTGAAGTGACTGATATTGGGTGGGGGGGGGGGGGCGGAGTTGCTCAATAAAGGCTGTCATTATAATCAGCAGATTATAAATGGTATCAGTTGCCATCAAGTGGTCAGATGGCATTTCCATTAGCGGCCAGAAATCACACCTCTACCCTGGCCAGATACCCTGAAGCACAAGCTTGGCTGAAATTAGGCAAAGACAAGTCCCTGTAACCATCGGCTCCCTCTCAGCATCTCCTCCAAAAAGAAGGCAGGCTGAAAGGCTGGCCAACAGATCGCATTTGGAGTTCTCTGGCTGTGCTTTTAACCTGAGGGCCTGCCTGCATTGCACTTTTGCCTCTCTCCCTCCTTGCTCTGCCCTGTTCCTTCCATTAGTCTTCCTCTCTGAGACTTTCTCTCCGCTTGGTGCACATTGGACACCAGGCTTTCACAGAGATCTGCAAGCTTATAGTCCAACAGACTACACCCAGGCCATTTTCACACACGCCCCAGGAGATCGCGCAAACTCACGGCATGAAGTGTCTTCCTACCACGATCTCCCGGCACGATCCCCTTCAATGACCCGATGACATCAGAAAAAGCATCATCAAACAGGATCATGCTGGAAAATCGTGCTAGGAAGACAGTTTTATGCCGTGCGTTTCGCACGATCTTCCAGGCGTGTGGCTGTGTGAAACCAGCCCCAATCTGTGCAACTGACACTCCTGGAAATCAGCAGTTAATAAACATGAGGACTGGATCCCTTTGCTCTGGGCTTGATATGTTTAGGCCCTATTAAAATGCAATGTCTAATGTGCAGGCATCAGACAGGCTGGCATCAGACAGGCTAGCTGCCAGAAGGATATTCTGGATCAGACACCACAATGGTCCTACTCCACCGTAGCCACCAGCAATTGGTATTCAGTGGCATACTGCCTTTAAAACTGGAGGCATCAACAGCAGCTGAGAGACACCTCTCCTCCATAATGGGCCAGAAAGATCACTCCACCTGTAGGTAAATTCTACCCTTGTCTGCAGAGGATAGCTTTATTGGAGGTCTAGCTTTAAAAAAATCAACAATAGCAATGAAACCTTTGACCCATCTAATCTAAGGCAATTCATGTTTATTCTCTTTTCTTCCTTGCATATCTTCTCTACCACAAAAGTCTTTTCTTTTAGCTAATTATGCCTTGCTTATGGATGGGAATGCAGTGTGTTTGAACTCTTGCGGGCACTCAGGGCTTAATTTAAGCTGGGTCATGCAAGGTCTCACCCTGGAAATCTGTTTTCAGTGCCAGAGCTTAGCCTCAGAAAATGTCATGACAATGAGCTTGCACCGGTTATCTCCTGCTACCTCCTCTCTCAGACTGTTGTTTTCCTTTCCACCTATCATAAGGTTTATTCTTTACTTCAGGAACATAACAAATCTTCCACCCAGGGTTATTTGGCCAGGGCAAGAAGCACTTCCAGTGAAAACTAACAGCCTGGCTTTGCTCACACCAAGCCCAGGAATCTGCTTCAGTTGCTGATGCCAGGGTCTAGGGACTGAGATTCTCATCATTCCTCTGCAGCAGGAGGCAAAAGTCTATACAAAGAGTACACTTCACTAAGTTTTCACTTGTGATTGAGGGGGCATGGCGCAAGCGCTCACTCTCTTTTTCTTGTTGTTAAACAACTCTAGGCCAAACTAGGCTTTCATTGGCCAATCAGATCTGTATATCTAAAAAGCATTCTAGCCAACAGTGCTTTCAAACATTCCATCTTCCTTAGCACCCATCTTCAGTGGAGCACCGCCCTTAGATCAAGTGCCCAACTCTCCTGCATTCCTCCCCATAACCTGTGTTGCCAAAATGTATAAATTCTTGTTGAAATTTGAGACAGAGGAAGAACAAGTGAAATAATGTATGATTAAATGGGCTAAAAGCATGGATATATTAATGGAACAATGGGAAAATACGCGATTAAAAGGATTGAAATTTACATTGTTCCACTCTTAAGGAGAATTTTTATAAGATGATGCACCGTTAGTATAGGACCCCTGAGAAATTGGCTAGAGTGTATAAGCGTTCGTTGAACTTATGCTGAAAATGTGCTCAACATGAAGGATCTTTTTTCCATATGCAGTGGACATATAAGAAAGCAAAAACCTTTTGGACACAAATACAATTATCAATTCAGAAGATTTTAAAGATTAAAATACAATTGAAACCAGAGACCTTCTTATTGGGAATGATGGAAATAAGTTATGGAACTCTGTTTTTATACATTACTATAGCAGCAAGATGTAGAGTCCAACACTGTCTGTAATGGAGGATTGGTTGATAAAAGTGTTGGAACTTGTAATGATGGCAAAACTTACTTCACTGATTAGAAAGAAGACAATTAAGTTCATTTGTTGATGAATGGAAACCCCTAATAGACTTTTTACACGAAATAGACAATAATGATCTGATGATTTATGGATTTATAGACTAAGGAATTTGGACATGGGGAAAAAAAGAAAGCTTTTATCTTTAATATAGAGTAAGAAAAAGATACTAATATTTGTCACGGAGAAAATCAGAAGCCTTCTTTTAGTTTATATCATTTTTTTCTATGTTTTTAATTTGTACTGTCTGTGTGTTTTGTTATTTTTGTTGGTTAGTTGTTTCTTTTTTGTTGTTTGTTTTGCTAGATCTTATGTAACTGTATTTGTTTATTGGTTAGTTGTTTCTTTTTTTGTTTGTTTGGCTAGATGTTACGTAACTGTATTTTTATGTATCGTCTTATTATGATATAAAACTCCTAATTAAAAAAAGAAAAGAAATGCCCTGGCTAACATGCCCCCATTTTCATTCATATTGCTCCCACCCTCCCTTAGGGTCTGGATAAATTTTGCTCCACCCTCAGGGAGAAACCTTACCTTGCCCAGTATCTGGCCATCAGATTGTTAGTCAAGGCCACAGGGCTTAACTGCATGTTACCAGGTTCCCCAGATCCAACTTGCTTTCTCTGCAGTCACACAGCAGCTATGGGGTAATACATTAAAGTTTCCAAGACTGACCTTGGGATGATGGCTCAGGAAGGAGGTTCCTGCTTTCCCTCCCGGTGCCATTTTCCCAAGCAAAAATGGCCAGGATCGGGGAGAAATTTGCCCAGCTTTGGAGCTGAATGTTCATAGAATACTCCATGTGCAATTCTAAAGATGGACAAATTAGTCCCTATCTTGGCCATTCTGTCTCAGGAAGATGGCACAGATGGGGAAGGCAGTAGTCCTTCTTCCCTCACACTGTCATGAAGAGCCCAATCAAGCTCCTGGGGACTTTAAAAATGCCTTTTTCTATGGCTGTTGTGTATCTGCAAACAAAATGTCTTGGCCCTGGGGAACCTGGATTCAACTCATCAAAAAACATAATGTGTAGTTTGGCCTTCAATGATTAATCAGCGTACGTTTAGTTACGAAAGGAGCTTGCAGTAAACACACATGAGAGGTTTTCTGCCATGGATTGACTGCTGCTATGATCCAATTTACATTACTAGATTTTCCCTCCAAACCTCACAGCTCAGGTCAAAACTGCCTCCAAACACCCCGCCTCTCCAGTTCAGAGCAAGGTTTTAGTTCAGTAGCACTTTAAAGACTAACAAGATTTCCAGAGTATGAGCTTTACTCTTGAAAAGCTCCCTTTGTCAGACCTATATATTCCAGGGATCTGATGAAAGGAGCTTTGACTCCCGAAGCTTATATCCTGGAAATCTTGTTAGACTTTAAGGTACTATTGGACTTGAATCTTGCTCTTCTACTACAGACCAATAGGGCTATCCACCTGAACCCACCCATACTTCCCTTTTACCTTATTTGGAATTGCTCTCTGGAACGAGAACTACCTGCTCCTTCCTTTTGGCCAGCCAGGTTGCCACCTGATTCTGCCATCTTGGCCATTTCCTCTTTCCAAACCTGGAAAGCAAAAAGAATCTTTCCCTTTTGGCACTGCTGTATAATTGTCCTGAATCTGTACCAGAGTTCACACTCCCTGTGACTTCATGTTATAGGAGTATGTGGCTACAGTTTGACACGCTTACATGTCTCTGCTTCTCTTCTCTTTACAAATTTAGATTATTAATTTATTTACTTTATTTATTCCCTGCCTTTCTCCCTAGTGGGGATCCAAACTGGCTTTCGTTGTTCTCTTCTCCTCCATTTTTATCTTCACAGAAACCCTGAGAGAGCGCGACTAGTGCAAGGTTATCCAGAGAGCTTCCATGGCACAGTGGAGATTTCTAACCTGGGTCTCCCAGATCCTAGTCCAGCCCTCTAACAAATACACTACACTGGCTTCCATTTTCTCTTTGGGTGCTGCAGATTGCCCACTGGCAGGCATATATATGCTTCGTCTTGAATGATTTGCTGCATAGGCTCTTAGTCTCAGATCTCTGCTTTGATTTTCAAGAACTGGTGGCTATAGCCGTCGTTGTACATCTCTGTCTACCCCTTTGGCCACTCACCCCCTCACTGAGCAAATTAGCATGGGTTTCTATTACCGGGTGACAATATTGAATTCTTATTGGTATTATTTTGACTGGGTAAGATCAGCAAAGCCCCCAGCCTAGAGATTTATATAGGTTTTGTTCCCAACTTCACTTTATCTGGATTCTCAGTGTTTCTTTCAAACTTGGAGAGGCACTTTGTCAAATATTCCTTGCAGCTATTGTGTCGGCTGCTGCTTAGATTTGTAGAACTTAAACTGGTAGCTACTTTAGTTTAGGAGTGAGGGGCAATGGAAGGAAGGTAGCATCCTTTCACGCAAGTTATTTTAGTTTAGATTTGGGCCCAGATTGGAAAATGGGCCACAATCACAGTGACACACGTCCAGTGTACATGTGTCCTCACCTGGAAACAGCTGCACAAGTGAATAGGAAATTCTTAATTAAGCTATAGAACACAAGTAAAAGAAAAGGAAGAAATATAGTAGCCCAGGAAATCCTCAATAACATTTTGTTAATTGATATGGCTAGGGCTACTATATTTTAATAAAAAGAAATCACCACAAATCAGTTCTGAAAGATGGGGAAAGCAAGACAGAAAAACATCTGGAACACAATATGTTAAAAATGACTTCTTGATTCTCAGTATGGAGTGAACAAAAGATGCCTGTTCCAGATCAAACAGTTAGTACAGAAACATCCAAATGCTAGTGTTAGAAATGGATTGCATTAGTGACGCCAAGAAGTAGGAGCTGGATTCTCCCAGAAATTCAGCAGTTGCTACTGAATTTTATTAAAGCTAGCTTCAAGAAGTACAGCTGTAATCAAGAAAATCATTGGGAGGCCACACTTGACCCTGGCTCAATGAGCCTACTTCCCAAGAGTTTTTGCAATTACAAACTCTCCTTTTTTCCCTTAGAGAAATTGATGGAAGAAACACACCCTATTGAGGGACATTGAAGAGAGTAATAGGACTTGGGCTAACAGCATCTTCTTCTTGTCCTATGGGTTATTGTAGTAAGTTTAGCCCAGTGACTTGTGAAGTTCAACACAAAACTTCATGGATTTTAGCACTGAATTATGTCTGATAATAGTTCTGATTAGTTCCCCTGAGAATAGTTGTAAAGTGTAATGCTACCCTGATATTTCTGCTCCCGATGGTGGATTAACAGTTCTCCATAGTATATCTTGCCCTGAACTGTATGGCCGTGGCTAGCTTAAGCTCACCAAATCTTGGAAGCTAAGCATGGTTAGCCCTGGTGAGGAGACCACCAAGGAAGTCCAGGGTCACTGTGCAGAGGAAGGCAAAGGAAAACCACCTCTTGAACGTCTCTTGCCTTGAAAACCCTATAGGCAAGCTGTGACTTGATGGCAAAAAAAAGAGAAGAGTATATGTTAACAGACTAAACAGGAGGACATTTTAAAGATGCAGCTCTTTCCCAACCTGAATACAACAAACCCCATTCCCTCTTCTGTTCTATGCACTGTTAGGAATGACACCCAAGTCCGAACCTGTGCGTCTTCATATGTGTACCTCCCTGGGTCTTTGACATTTTGGCTTGTTATTTCATAGCTGTGAGAGTCCAAGTTGATGGCGCTCGGGGCCCCAGGAGCAAGGAACTCTTGCCATATATCTTCCACTCTGGTTGCTACATCCAGCAATGGTTGCTTTTTGAGATCTTGGACAGCCAACCAAAACCTGCATTGAGGGGGAGAAAAGGGAGAGGGGAGGAGAGAAAATCTCAGAAATGAGGGTCAACCTGAGGCACCATGGCAAAGATTAGTCTTAGTCCTATTTCTGCTGCAATTTATACTAAGTGAAGTTCACCCATTTATGGCACATCAGCTGACATTCTATATGGCTAATATTCAAACTATATTAAATACAAATAAATCACTGTAATACAGTAGCACTGAATAATCTTTGAAATAAACCACATTATTATTATTAGTTCTTAAATGGCTAGGCAATGATCAGATAGGAAAATAGCACCCTCTTGGTGTGATGTCATACATTTCTTTAAGGGCGAAATGACGCGTCATGCTGGAACTCCAGATGTAAAAGTTGTCCCTAAAAGCAGGCCTCCTACTGGGGGAGAGCAGTGGCACTGGGTGGAGGTTAATTTTTCCTTTTGCAACTTCCCTGATAGGAAACTTCTCCCTCAGCTGTTTAAATTACCGGTAGGTAAAAAGTCAGGCCCAGTTCCTGTGTTTCCCCCCTTTACTAGGGCTAAGAGCAGTCTAGAGCAAGGGTAGTTGTGGCTTGGAAAATGGTGTGGGTGAGGAGTTAGCCCCTCCCTTCCTCAGCATTGCAACTGCAATCCAGATTGCCCCTTCCTCGTGGTTCCTTTTTTAGGGCCAAGGAAGTTCATTGAGTTCCAGTCAATGACTCCTAGCTTCACATGTACTTGGCCCTAAAAATCTTATTTCAGCCTCTCACTTTTGGTGTTATGCAGATGAAGGAGAGAATTCTGTACAGATTTATCAAACATACACTGCAGCCAATGTATGCTTTTCATCTGTATTAATATCAAACAAAGACAATGTTGTTTGTGCCTTGTGGGTGAAAAATGCCTTTATGTTACACCTGCATTTCTGGCTGTTAATAAAAATGGGTCTTAGAATGTAGTATATAGCTATTAATATAGGGGGCATATTATATTGTAGGTTATTGGATACTATTGATAGATAGTACTAAAAGATATGGAATGTTAGATAATGGTATTTATCATTAGACAGATATTATTATTTTATATAGAGTTTAATTTGGTTAAGATTTTATCTAAGAGGTAATAAAGGGAATGGAAAACTGTCGGAAGTCAATGGAAAAGGGGGGGAAGGGTGGGGGTATTATAATATTATGGAAAGTTAACTGTGTATGTTTTTTATATTTGTATAATGACCCATCCAATAAAAATTTAAAATAAAAATAAAAAATAAAAATGGGTCTTTATTTTAGTTGGACCTACAGAGTCATAGATGCAAAAGAATGAAATGGATTCCATTTTCAGACCTTTCTGATTAATAAAGCTGTTCTGTCTACGAGTTTCTTTGTGCCCATGAGCCTAGGAAAACTTAAAAGGAGGTCCTAATCAGAAAAAAAGAATGCCTTGGGATGCCACTGAAGACCGATCAAGGGCACAGTCTTGAGTAGAGTTACACACTTCTACGTCCATCAAAGCCAATGGGCTTGGAAGGTCATAACTGTTTAGGGGTACACTCTTCTAGCCTAAATTTGTTGTGTATTCTGAACTGACCGTGAGTGAATTCTTACGTGCCCCCTACTATGCACAAATTGCTTTTTGTAATTACGTGAGCAAGAACAACGTGGACCCTACCATGCCCTGGCATGCATATCCAACTGAATCAATATATACTGTCGGGAGCTGATAACACATCAGAGAAACCTCAGATGAGGTCTACTTTTCAATGATGTTATCAGTCTTAACACCACATATTGATGCCATTAGACGTGTGAGTATCAATGTGGATGTGGCTGCTGCCCTCACATGAATAATTAGGGACACCCAAAGCTAAACTGTGGATTTAAAGCAATTTTCCTACTGGTAAGAACGTGCTTTGTCAGGAATTTGTACAAAGTGATAATGAAATCCAGTGGGCATTTAAAATAAATACAGTTTTCATCCCCCTGGGGAGTTTTCACAGCAACAGAATCATTTTGTTATTTCTGCACAGGTGATATTATAGGAGCTGGTCCACATATACGTGTGCTTCACTAACAGTTACATCCTTCTAAATCCATTGAATCTTTAGAGGTTTCTATGGTGCATGTATTCAGTTGGTAAAGCCTTCAAAAGGACCTAAAGAAATGCAGCATGCCAAAGAGCCATGCCAGCTTATCAGCCTCATCACCTCATTCTGAAATGAGAGAATAAGGATTTTTGTCCTTTAACAATGTACAGAAGTAATGGAAAAATATATTTCCCATTCATCAAATCATATATTCCCATTCCCAGGAATTCTTAAACAACTAATATCCTATCAAGAATGGTCTGAATTTGCCAAGTTAATACTTTTTTAAAAAGCATCTGCATGCTGCTATTTCCAGTTCTTAACAATCTCTCAACTTGGAGAGGCATTTAAGCCATCTGTGACAAGCTCTGGTGGGCTGTACCATGGTTGCCTTTCAAAACCTCCTGTAGTTTGATTGACTGTCCAATTCTGGTTCTCCTCCCCCAAAGCCATGGCAACCAAAAAGAAAGAGCAAGGAGGGCAGATAAGCCGTTCATGACACGGAACACTGCAACAATCAACTGTTAACAAAGCCCTGTGTTGGGATCCACAGTTTTTACAGATCAATATAAGTGTTTGAAATCTTTTTTTAAAAAAAATCTAGTCTCATTACTTAGCCTGGCTTAAATGTACCATCATGAGATCTGCTTTGTGGTTAGGAATGTAGGACAATTAGTGTGCAATTGAATCAGTAAACATGTACCAAAATGAATGGTGACCTTTTGGAGCTACCTTCTCTGTGATTTTATTTATAGGGGACCTGCAACCAAAACTGTGATAGGGCATGACAGTTTAAGGTATGGAAAGCCCTGAGCAAACAGGACAATGCTGCTCCATTATGACTTCGTACAGGCAGAACAGCCTGAGGAAAAGGACGCTTAGCCAGAGGAAAACATTCATCATTGCATTCCCATTCCAGCATTCCCTGTTGTGACAGGGGCAGGCAGGACATAATGCAAACCCAAGACAACAGGCACTGCTGTGAGCGAGGATTACAGCTAGAAAGACAAAGAGGACACAGACCTGAAATAAACAACCATAAGGAAGGTGTTTACAGAGAAAAAATAAAATTTTGAGCTTCCTGACAGAAAAGGAAAGGTGGGTTCTAATTTTTAATATTTAGCATCAATAAATTCAGTTACGCTCATCAACTAATATTGCTTGTTGTTATCCACAATGATCTCCACGAAAGAAGGCTTGGACAAAAAATGTGCTCTGCTTTGTCTTCTGCTTTTGCTCTGCTTCTCAGGAGGGAGTTACCTGGTTCAGGATTTGTTTACTGTTTTCTTTAATGTACAGGAAGCAAGATAAAAACATAACCCAGATGCAATTTAAAGACCAACAACATTTATTCCAGCATGAGCTTTCATGAGTCAGAGTTCACTTCTTCAGCTATGAAGGGGAAATCATTTTTCATATTTTTATGAAGAAAATTACAGGAGGTGGGAGGGAAGAGTTGGGGGCAAAGAGCCTGGAGTTAGTGGATCACTCGCTCTTTGGTAGTTAGATGGCCTTATACTGTAGCCCTCACAAGAGACACTAAAGTAATGAAAGATAGTGGAGCTTGACTTTATCCACATAAACTGAATCAGGATGTTGCAGAAGCATGTTTGACTTAATGTAACTACCTTATATAACCACAGGCTCATGTCTATTCAAGATAGCTATGCAGGATTATTCAAACCCCCTTTAATTTATATTTTTAGAGGGGTGGCAATATTAGTTTGCAACTGCTAAAATGATATGCCTTGTGACATCTTAAAGAAAAATGAATTTATTGTTACAACAGATTTTGTTAAGGTACAGCAGAAAAGGGGTCTCTAGCTTACTTTCTTGAAATTACGCCTATTTAAAGAAGATTTTGTATCAAATTATATTGTCCAGTGAAGTGATCTCTAAAATGACACTGTTATATAAACTTCAAACACTTGTTTCCTGAATGGAAATGTACTTGTTGCCTGTATGTTTTTGACCAGGATTCTAACAGCTGGCTTTGATCTTGAAGGCCATTAATGACTCGCTATCATGGTACTTGAGGAAACCTCACACAGGAAACGGCTGGTTCTTGAGATCTGCATCAGACACCATTTAGGCCCCCTCTCTCCACCATCAGAGATTAAGCAGTTGGGATGGGACAGAAGTGACACTATAAGATGGCACTTTGGTCTAGAATAACTTTTAGGTATTATTCATGTGAAAAAAACAGAAAGCTGTTTTTAAAAACCAAAATGCTTCTTATATTCAGTATACAGACGCAAAAAATGTCCATGGACTTTGTGTATCTATAAATACACCTGCAATAAATGAAAGCACTGCCCTGCGCATTCCCTGTGTACAATGAAAGAGAGATTTTGGTCCAGAATAAAGAAAGGTTGAGATCCTAGACCACTAAATTTTATATTCATATAATGTGGTTCATGGCTTTGTATCTTATGCTGTCCCCTAAAATATGAAAACAAAGCTTGCTCAGCTTTTGCATGTCAATGGTGAAGTCTGAGGAGGGGATGTGCAATTACAAAGTAATTCTGAGGGACAAGTTGGGCTTATCCTACGTTGTTTTCAGCGCACTTGTGAACTCTGGTGAACGGCAACAGTTCTGTAAAGAGTAGGCTAGGCCCACACTAGTATCCTGCAGCCTTCACAGTTTCAGTGAGATATCATACTTCCCTCTGCATTGCAAGAAAAAAAGCCTCAGAAACATATTCCAAGTTGTTCGGAGCACCTAAAGAGCACCCACGCCCTCTAGTGGTCATAAGATCACAGACACGGCTACTGAAATCAAAATAATCCCAGCTTCTTGAAACGTCTCTCTCTCTCTCTGTATTACACCTCAAAGGCTGTCAAGCCAAGTGCCACGAAGATATCACCAAAGTTTCCTTCAGTCTCATCGCTAACATTATAACAACAGTATGTTGGTACAATATTATCTCACATTCAGTAATTGCCCAGCGGTATAACTAGTCATTTCTACACCCAGCTGAAGCTTCCAATTCTTTGCTTCCACCTGGGCTGCACCAGCAAACAAATTCAAAAGGGTCATAATCCAGTAGGCTTTTGGGAGGCAATAGTTATGCAGAAGAATAAAAGCATAAAACCAGAGTAACTCTTGTATTAAAGATGAAATGGTCTCGTGGTGAATCTACAACTGTAAATGATTACTTGCCTTTAACAAAACTACTGTTGAAATCCTAAATCCTAGTATTCAAATTGACTGCTACTGCTGCTTGTGGCTGGTCTGGGTGATGTCTCTCCCTGCCCCCCATCAGCATATTCAGTGGCTTTGCATTAGGCAGGGTGACTACCTGACGTTCTGCTCTCACCAAACCTCCTATCCAGCTAATCTTTATTTGTCATCTATAAGATTGCTAAGTCCCCCTTATCCTCCCAGTGGGAGGTGGGGGGACCTGGCACTTACCTTATTCTTGCTTCCGGTATGCTTCTTGCGCATGCACAAACTGTCACGATCACCTCACTTCTGGGAATTTGGGCCCCAAATTGGCCCACTGTGAAGTGCGGGAGTGCTCTTGGGGCGGTGCGATCATGTCAGTGATGTTGTCATGCTGGCCCCAGGAGCGTGCCCCGGAGGCCCATTCTCCAGTTTCCCCCACCGGCCAGATAAGCAGTGGCAGGAGGAAAAATGTGGGAGCGGGGGTTCCCTAGTCATCTACCATACTGTAAGCAGGATCAAGATGCACAAACTTTGTTATACCTCAGTTACAGTACAGGAAGTGAGGTTCATGGCGTATAGCCCCAGTTTGCCCCAGCCCACATAATTTGAATATGATTCAAGGCCTGATGGATAGGGCTGAGGTGGCTGCCTCAGCCAATCCAGATGGGGCAGTGGACGATGTAGCTAGCTGCCCTTTCCCTCAGCCTCCATTTCCGGAGAAGATCAACCCATCCTCCCTCCCAGAATACATCATGGGACTAGCAGGTTGCCAATTGGGGCTGAGCAGGAATTTTTAGGGCTTCCCTCAGATTGGAAAGGGAGGGGGCCTGTTTTTTGCCTGTTCCATGATGTATGTGGTACTAGGAATTTTAATAGGCCTGGTTAAAAGCTGGTTAGGCCACAACTAGTTGGCAGAAATAGGGTGGGTTGCACAGGATAGGTCGGTTTAATCAGCAAACAACTGGAGGCATCTTGGTGATGGGAGGTGTCTAGATCAGGTCATCATATGCCAGTGGTTGGATGGTGCTGTGAAGGAGCGCATTGGGTGCTGAGTGGCATCTCCTGAACCTGGTAGGTGCCTTGTGGCCCGCCAGGGGAGGTGGATGAAGCATGGCACCACTTGGCACAGGAGGCTGTGCAGGCTATGATAAACAAGCCAGCCAGGTTTGGAGCCAGGGTGGATTTGCCAGGCAGGCACCTAAGGAGGATGCCTAGTGTAGCCAGTCCTCAAAATAGTCAGCTTATGGTATAAACGAATGATGGAGATCAGCAATTTAAAGTTAAAAGTTAATAAAGAAACTAGTTGAACCCACATAACTGGCATCTGTCTTTATTGTATCAGGTCATATTTGGGATGCTGGGGCAAATGGCTACTAAATCTGGGTTCTCAGCTAAAGGTGTTGTCAGTGGCATGTGGTGCAGTGGTCTGAGAAATGGAAAAAAGGTAATCTAGCAAATTCAGTTGGAATTGGGGGGGGGGGGATGGGAAATGAAGTGACAACAAAGCAGCCTAGATTGGTTAGTCTTCCACAATTCTATAGAGGAAGTGGGGAAGCCTTAGTGCTAATGTGCTTAATATTACTGAAGCACTAATATAACTACCTAGACCAGGGGTCCTCAGTGTGGTATTTGTGGGTGCCATGGTGCCTGCCAACACCTCTTCTGGCACTCACAAAGTATCTTTCGAAGGTGGGTGAGGCCAGGTGGGGCTCTTGCCTGGCAGGGCTTCTGTTTGGCCAGATCTCACTGGAGATCTGATTGACTAGACAGATTAAATAACATTGCAGTGGCAGCTGCCCCTGCAGTGTTTTTTTTTTAATCTTCTCACTCCTCCCTCCCAGTGCATTCTTTAAAATTACCTTTCTTCTCCCCTGCACTTGAGCTTCCTCTGTGTGTATGAATCTTCTTCCTGCATGCATGGTTTTCCCTCCTGTGGCAGCCATTTTGCAGTTGCATTCACTACTCCTGTATCAGAATTCCAAAGGTGCTCACAGGCTCAAAAAGGTTGGGGTCCTCTGATAAAGACTATTAACCAACTCGGTAGCTGTAGAGTTATGGTCTAAGGTCATTTGTTATATTTGCAAACTAGTAAAATCCTGGGGAAAGGATTACCTCATTAGAATAATCCAAGAACAAACCAAACAACTATATTAAATTAAGTGAATGATAATTCTAATAAAGCCTAGAAATGCCCTTTCTCTTCCCATATTTCATTTGTGCAAATCCTCTTTTCTAACACTAGTTCTTCAATTTCCCCCCTTTTGTACTTCCCAACACCTCTCCTCAACATCCACACATGCTTTATTTCAAGGCTATCTTGCTCTTATATTTGCTTGTTTTAAAAAATATAGTTCGAATTGGGATATTTTACAGATTTGTTTTGGTGGGAGTCACTATTCAAAAACTCTGACAGAGACAGAAAATGGAGACAGTTGGTGTGAACCTCCCCAGGCTTAGCCTTAGGCATTTTGTTACTAGAGGCAAAATACTGAAATAGCTTCTCACTTCTACAAGCTTCTAGACTAATCATGGAGTCCTAGGGGGTGTTGTGTTTCAAAGAGACCTTCTTTCACTCAGTGGAAGTGTATCTCCAGTCTTTTGCTAACCTTGGCCGTTTCCACACTGCCTTAAAATAGCGGCAGGCTCCTGGAACGCTGGCGGCTTCTTCGCACGATATGAGCTGAAAAAACGCCCCACATCCGTTTTAAAGAAAACATCATGTGAAGAAGCCGCCAGCATTTTGGGAGCCTGCCGCTTTTTTAAGGTAGTATGGAAACGGCCCTCATCCCCTAAGCTTTGCTTTCCTCAGCACATTCCAGGGCCTTATGAGCACTACTGCTTCTGATCCAGCTCCACTTTCATTGGCTCCTGGGTTCAGTGGACTGCATACCCGAGCTCTTTAGTTCTGCTGTTATTAGCTTGCCAACCTCCAGATGGGGCCTGGAGTTCTCTCAAAATTATAACTCTCCTGTTATTACTCTGGGCCACAGACATCAATTCCACTTGAAAAAATGGCAGCTTTGGAGGCTGGACTCTATGGTCTCACATCCCGGACAAGATCACGTTATTCTGCAAACTCCACCCTCCACAGGCTCTGTCTCAAATCTCCAGGAATTTCCCAACCTCAAGTTGGCAGCCCTAGCTAATAACATTTGTACATATACTATCAGTCTCTCCTTTCTTCAGTTGCCCCTTTCTGATTTCATGGGTGTTTACCAAAATTGCATGCTGAAAATTTATAGTCTGGGGCTAGGGTAGATAAAGGATTGTGTTATCCCATATGAACATGTCTGGTGGTTAAGAAACAGAATGCCAGATTCCTGTCAGATGTTGCTCACACGTTATACAATACACACTGTTCTTTGTTACATACTCAGTAATGCCCAGTTATGCTATGGTTTTGTAACTGTCAGGTGCTCAGGATCACTCACCATATTCAATACCCCCCTGCAGCTGAAGCTGATGCTGTTGGGGTGATTCTGTTATTTGACCCTGGAGTGGGAAACTGGGAACGGGAGGCGTTTGTTCCGGCTGTAATCTCTCCTGAGCCTGGGAGCCTGCTTGACCTTGAGCAGTCCATGAATCACACAGCCTGTTTTCCTGTCTGCAGAGTTAGAGGACTGTTCGGAGAAAGGGGGGATTAGGAGTCGCCTTGGGAAACCTATATCTGCTTGTCTGTAGCCGCCAGTCCTAGCAAGGATGGCATAAGTGTATGATACTGGCATCTTTATCAATTAAGAACTTTTACTCATAAAGTGAAGTCTCTTGAGAGTTGCCTGGCATCCTTACAGTAATGTATGAATACTCTTCACATTTTACATGGATATACTCTAACGTCTAAACGTGTCCTTACATTTTGCATAATCTGCCTTTGATACATATAAAAATATGTAGTTCTTTATAATAATGTATACAGTGTAGTGCTCATTAGCATTTTGAATTTTGTGTTATTATACAATGTGATCCTCCTTTATTGTTATCAGCTGGTTATGATCAACATTGTAAGCCCTTCCCCCCACTGTCAGAGATCAGGTAAGCGCCAAGGATAGGAACCTGGGCCTGGTCAATAGTGTCCCCTACGCTGCAGAATTCCCTCCTCACAAAGGCTTGCTTGGCGACAAACTTTCATGTGCCAGGTAAAGCTCCATTTTTCATTTTTCCCATGCACCTTTTAGGAGCGTTTTTTTTCTTGTGAAAGTTTTAGCTGTTCTATTTTTATGCCACCAGTGTTTTTAAACAATCAGGGTTTTTAGGAAGTTTTATGTTGTGCTGAGGATGTTTTAGATCATTATCCTATTTTAATCTGATGTTGTTTGAATCTGCTTTTAGGAGTATGTTCTCATACGTCTGAACTGCTTATATTATATTATATTATATTATATTATATTATATTATATTATATTATATTATATTATATTATATTATATTATATTATATTATATTATATTAAAATTAGTGGTCACTATGCATGTCTAATTGGAAAACAGATACTTGAATATATTTACCAGGGAAGACAGAAGATGCAGGCTGGGGGCGGGGAGTCATATAAGATAGAGGAAAATAAGCAACTGCTATATGCATCCGCATATTCATACACATGTAGTCATACTTTTATATACAGTTAGTGCAAAAATATGAGCTTCTTTGCTGTTGCACACTTTCTACTGTGAAACTCAAGTAATGTTTAGAGATGGAAATCAGTTAATTGAGATTTTAGTTTAAATCTGTCAAGCACCTGTCACTTCAACTGAAGTTTCTTCATATAAATTCACATTTAGATTTCCTTTCAAGTTAAAATGCTTCAATATATTTAGACATTTGACTGGGTCCTCCTTTGCTAAGTCCTCCAGCCAGAAGTCTTTCCCAAAAGCTTTAGAATGGGTTCAGAAATCACAAGGCAATATTGTGATTTGTATTCTGCCTTCTGCTTTCTGAGTGTTTAGGACAGGCTGCTGTCCCGTTTTTAGCCTCATATGAAAACATAAATTCTTGATATGTACTTTCAAAAATATGGAAAAGGAAGCAACTTTAGAACACAGTCTCTTCTTGCTGCCACAGAACCTCCCTTATAGTGTTTACACAGAGTGCTTCAACTTTCGTATCACTATTCATATGATTTATTGACTGATTGCACCCACAACACCATAAGTTTTAGCCACTTAAAAAAATCTCTTAAAATATCTTTTTTTAAAAACCCTCTTCTTAAAAAATCTCTTATATACCTTCTTTTTGCAATTTAGGCAGCCTGATCTCCAATTTAAAAAGGGGACTGTTTTAATTGCATGACAGTGGATGCCAAAGTTGGTATTGTTGTGATATAACTTCCTTCTGATTCACTGAATAGCACCCAGGACCCTGAAATTTGTGTAGCCAGTTATGACGCTGTAATTCCAAGTGCTTTCCTTGTTATCTATATATCTACTTTGGTACAGAAAACACTGACATCAAGGAGAGTAAGGGGCTTGGAGCAACAATGCCCATATGAAGCCCTAGTCCCTCATTTGAGATACTTTACACCAGAGTTGGCCCTAGAGCAAACGGCGACCTGGGTGGTATCACCGCCATTTGTTCAAATTCCAAATAATGAATTTTTGTTGCCTACATAGCCTATTCCATGACTTTGATGGATAACATGGTTGCATGATTTATCCCTGATATGTGACACTAAAACCTGCAAATATCTGTGTATAAGCTAATAAAAACAAATGTGTCTCCTCTTAGCTTATAAAAGGTTTAAAATGTTAAGGATATCTGAAAGGCACTAATATCAAGACACTACCTTTTTCTTCATCATTGGATGAATCAGTACTGGGTGTTTGTTACAGGAGTTTTTGCCAGCTTTACACATGAAGATTAACTGTTTGCTTCAGCAGCTGAATAGCCCTAATCACACTGTTCATTAAAAAAAATGCCAGAGGAGTAGCTGCAGGCCTTGCCTCCATATTCACTCCAACCACATAATCATTGGACCTAGCAGCACCAGCTATACCATCTCAGGCTCATTCACTTGTTCATCATCCAACATTATATACATCACATCCAACATTATATACATCACAGATGCTAATCTTCTGCACTATACACCTATGCTCTATCAAGCTAATTACAACATGTACTATAGCTAGCTTCCTTAAAGACAATTTCAGGTGGGTGGCCATATTGGTCTGTATTACAAAAGCAGGATTTGGTCCAGTAGCACCTTAAAGGCCAACTACTGGATGAGGGATACACTTCTGGGAAGCAGTGTGTATGAACATTATCTTGGGATACGGGTGGATAGGAAGCTAAATATGAGCAGTCAGTGTGATGCAGCATCAAAAAAGGCTAACACAATTTTTGGGGGGTGTAATAACAAAGGCATAAACCCAAATCACAGGATGTCATTATCCCACTATATACCGCATTGGTCAGGCCCCACCAGGAGTATTGTGTGCAGTTCTGGAGGCCTCACTTCAAAAAAGATGTGGACAAATTAGAATGGGTGCAGAGGAGAGCAACCAGGATGACCAGGGGCCTGGAGTCCAAGCCCTACAAGGAAAGACTGAGGGACCTGGGAACGTTCAGTTTGGAGAAGAGGCGGTTGAAGGGAGATATGATTACTTTAACTATTTAAAAGGTTGCCACTTAGAGGAGGAAAGGGAGCAGTTCCTGTGGCAGCAGAGGATAGGACTTGAAACAATGGGTTTAAACTACAGGAGGGAAGGTACTGTCTGGAAAAACTTCTTTATGTTAAGAGTAATCCAGCAGAGGAATTGGCTGCCTAGGGACGTGGTGGGTTCCCCCTCATTGGCAGTCTTCAAGGAATGGCTGGATAAATACTTGTCAGGGATGCTTTAAGCTGTTCCTGAATTGGGCAGGGGGTTGGACTAGATGGTATGTAAAGCCCCTTCCTACTCTATGATTGTATGAACTAGATTACCAGGGTATAAGCTTTCAAGAGTCAGAGCTCCCTGCTCAGATGTGAGGAGTGCTGACTCTTGAAAGCTCATACTCTGGAAATCTAGGTGGTCTTTAAGGTGCTATTGGACTTGATTCTTGCTCTTTTACTACAGACCAACAGCTACCCACCAACAGCTACCCACCTGAAATTACCCTCATGGCAAGTAATCTTGGCAGACATCATGTTACCCACCATTAACTGTGGGATAAAAGGTTGAGGCATGGAAAGTAGAGTAGTTTGTTTTGAGAAAAATATAGTCTTTATATAGTATCAATGAATCAATAAACAGTCAAAACATACATACGAGTAGCCAGCTAATAGATAAAGTAATGAGGCTATACAGTAGCAGGGCTGCGCATCTGCTTCAAAGTCTCACTTCACGCTTGCTGGTGATTAACCCTTTTATGGCTTCTAACCAGGATTGACTCTAAGCCAAGGTTACACTTCCAGGTTGGGTCTCACAGGATCAAAACAGATATGTTAACCCAATAGTGACTGAATTTAGATCTTGCCAACTCCCAACACTAACATGGTTAGCCTTAGCTGTTTTAACCCACATGTTACTGAAACCCAATAAATTCTTGTGTTGACAGCTGCCAGAGAGAGAATCAAATGAACTAATGAACTAACTTCCAGAGATCTTACCCTAGGAAGCTTACCTTCCCATTGAAGGGAGCTAACTATGTGATGAGACTTGTGAATCAGATTGTCTCATAATTACTGCAATTACCATGTGAACTTTCCTGAAATATCTAAAGCAACCTTTTGAAATCATTGGCTTCTATCTAAACCCTACTAATATGCCTTTAACAAGGAAGGTGGAAAACCCCTTAGTGGTCGATTGTAAACTAGCTTTTTGGGCCAAACTAGTATAATTTATAGTTATTCAACACAACAGGCTAATTCTTACATTCCTCACTCTGTTGTTATTCCTTTTCTTCTGAGTCTCAGAGGTTACCTTTGGTGTACTAAATCCTGAGTTTATTTGAAGGGCCTTTACCTGAGGTTTTCAGAACTGAATTCGGATTCCAAAAATCGAAGAAACTGGTCACGCCCCACTGGGTCTTTCAACACATCATCTATGGAAAAAGCCCATCTTTTGACACGGTGCTGAGAAGGTTCTTTGCTATTAAAAGAAGAGAACAATTGTTTCCTTGACAAGTTCTCATACATTTTTTTCTTAATGATAATTTAAATCATTAAGAAAAAAAAATAAATCCCAAAAGTCCAACAATAAGCCTGCAAATAAAACTGAAATTAAACTGGGAAAACTGGCATATCCTTTTGACTTCAGAAAGCAGAGAAAAGGAAAGATATTTATGAAAGAGATTATTTATTACCCTAAACATATCACCATATAAGCTAGGTGGACCTTTTGGGTACAAAGCAGATTGCAAAAGGGGATATCTTACATCATGTTTTATCATACTGCATTTATGAATCATAACTACATACGGATCTATATGGTTATCTTTATCTAATGAAATGTTTCTCAATGGTTTCTATCTGACTAATGAGAAACCCATTGGCTTGAGAACACTAGTAGGATGTACCTCACGAATTCTCTAGTTTTTTGCCATATTTTCAGCAAGAAATTAGCATTTAAGAAAACAAGAAAGATCTAGATAATCAACAACACTAACTTCTGCGGACAACCATACTGGTTAAACAGCTGGAAAATGAAATGGGGTTTGCTAGCACGCTTGCCTCTCAGTAGAAATAGCTAGTAAGGAGGATGGAGTGGTGGAATGGGAAAGCTAAATCTACTTATAAAGGGGGGGGTGTCTTTGCTTTCACATTAAGTCACTTGATTATAGTATCAAGAAATCCACTCCATACTGTAAAACAGCATACCTCTATACTCAGCATTTGGTATTAGTGTGTTCCAGTTTCCTTCCTAATAGTTACAGCAAACTGGATGAGCGGCTGAGAGGCTTTGAGGTTTCATCAAGAATCACAAGAGAAAGAAAGTGCAGTTCTGAAAATACTTGTGCAAGAATTACCACAGTGCTATAGATATTTTCCATATCAGTCTGTATATTTCTTCTTGGGCAAGGGAATGGGCAAACTGCTGTGCAATCTTAATCTCTGAAGATGCCAGTCACAGCTGCTGGCGAAACGTCAGGAACTACAATGTCAAGACCACGGCCATACAGCCCGGAAAATCTACAACAACTAATGTTCTCTGGCCGTGAAAGCCTTTGACAATATGCTGTGCAATCTTTTGCACAAGGGGAAGTATGTATCTGGATTTAGTTTTCACATGTGAAACAACAGATCCGTAAATGGAAATCACCTTTCACATATGAAAGGACAACGTTTGATGCAATCTCACGGCAAAAAGCAATTGACAATCTACCGTTTCCCACAGCTGGGCAAACAGCAGCTCCTGAGGGCCACTTGGAATCAGAAGAACACCATCTATGTATGTGGAGTGGGGGGAGGTTCTTTTGTGAGAAGGGCGGCACTTCTGCTCAAATAAGGAGGTGTGGAGGATTATCACTGACCAAACTAAAAGAAAAAAATGAATTGGCTTTCTGGTTTCAAATTAATGTATATAAATTATATGATAGAAATATCATTTATATTATTATAAATTACATAAATAGCTCAATGATGGATGTGTGTGTGTGTCTCTTTCCACGGCAAAGCAACAAGACAGTTTGTGCTGCAAAGAGGATTCCTTTTAAAAGTCTCTATCATGTTCACTTCTTACCTCATTTCTAAGTCCCAAAACACAGGGTCATCATTTATCCAGGGATTGGGAGGTTCAGCAGGAGTTATAAAAGGATCATAGTCAATGTATTGATCTGAGTAAGTAATTAAACTATAACAGGAGAAATAAAGATACACAGAGATAAGAACAGCCATATTCATAAATGTTTTAAAGATGCTCTGTTTTGTTCAACTTTTTCAAAACAATATATACTTTAATTCAAAATGTAGTCGTTATACTGCTCATGAGCAACAAAAAAGGCTGGACTAACGGTTGGTTTCTATAGTTAATTTGTAATTTTTATTCCATGATGATGAAATGAAAAAGAAACAAAACCACATAAAGCAATGTTTGTAATGATGTATCTGCTTCAATTCTTTTCATAATGATTAGATTGATTATGATAAAACTTACTGGGTATGACTGAGCCAAAGTTAAACAATTTTAAGTCCAATTGATTGCAAAGGAAAAGTTAAGCACGTGCTTAATTCTGTCTAATCAAAATCAATGGGATTTCATCAGTCTGCTGGAAATACTGTGTTCTTTGAGTCGGGTTTATCGGAGGTATGAGTAGCAGGCACTTCCGATGAAGTCTTTCATCGGAACGAGAAGACAGTTTCTTTTAGAAAGCTTTTGAGTTGGTACGGATGGTACTGATTTTACTGCTGTTACCGTCTCTGCTACTGTTTTTTTAAACTTTGTTGGTTGTATTGATTTCATTGTTTCTATAAATTATTTCTGGATGTTAGGGTTAATGCTGGTATGATGTTCATTTTTATGATAGTAATTTGTTACTGATTCAAATTTCATTGTTAAGCTTTATTGTGGATTTTATTATATGCATTGTATTTTGTATTCTTACTTGCTGTACTCTGCATAGAGGTATTTGAAGAGAAAGGCAGGAAACAAATAAGTAACCCACATAAATAAATACTAGTGCTAGTACTAGTACTAGTGCTGAACCGATTTGTGTCCATTGTTTGTGTCCATTGTTTCCTTAACTTTCCCTCAAAATAACAATAACATCAATATGATTTCTGACTTTATTCTCTGTGATGGAACAGCCCCACTGACCCATGAGCACTGCTGTCTTGCTGTATGGGGTGTTTAAGGCTATCTACTGGCAGTCCAAGTCTCCACCTGGCACGTGCCACCCATGTGGTGACCCCCAACCCTCACAGGGGCGTTCGCTCCTCCTTTCTCATGCTCACTGCACCACTTGTCAGTGGGAATCACTTGTGAGGAGGGCCAAAGCTCCCCACTCCCTGGGCACGCTTGCCACTCTGAGCCCTGCCTTGTGCCCAGTCTCCTGCTGCCAGCACCTGGTTACTATAGGAACTGTTTACTGCACTTGGGCCCCACTGGGGGACCAGCCAATTGGCAACAAGCCACCCCCTTCCCATGGCACCTGTTTTAGATAGTGTGGTTAGGCAGTGGGAGTCTATGTGGTATAGAGAACAGGTACCAGCATTTCAGATTTTTTGAAAGAGCAGTTTTTAAAGAAGAGAAAAAATGTTCACACTCACACCTTTAAGCATAGCACCAAAGTAAGCAAGGGAACTCAAAAAGAAATGGATAAAAATGCAGTTCCTCTATCTCTCCCTTTGTATATGCCTAACTTGGATCTTCTGTTTCAGTGGGCTCTCAATCTTCCATCTTGTTGAGATGTCCCCATACTTTCCATGGTTCAGGCCTTCAGCCTCCACATAGTCAACACCACCACCTGCAAGGAGCCAGCTCTCAGCTTCTTCAGCTCCCAGCTCAGATCAGCCAAAGAGAGCCTCCTTCCAGTGCCAAGCGTTTTTATTTTCTCCCTTTGCCCACCCCCTGCACAGATCAAAGGGACAGGTCAAAGAGGCTTTTCCTGAGAGTTCCAGGAAGAAACCTTTCTGGCATTTTGGTTCCTGTAATCTTTGTAACCCCGTTCCTAATCACACCTGGAAGGATAAGCTTTTAGCAGAAAGTCTTCTGGCCACATCTGCATGTCTAAATCCCAAGGCTGGGTGTGGCTTTAAAATCATCTGGTTTTACTTCCCTCCTCCTACCTGTTCTCAGCTAAGAGAAATTTTTTAAACTGTGGGTGAAGGTTTTAATACAGCCCACATCTACCCCCCCCAAAAGCATTTCTCCACAGTCTCAATCCCCGATTTAGCGTATGCTTAATTGTCTAGTTCTAGCACCTTCATTTGGTCTCCTTATGGGAAGTTCAGGGTTTCTTTTATCAGATCATCTATCAGGGTACAACTTGATTTGTCCTTTTGTATTGGATCATGCAGATTATAATAGCCCTATGGAAAATTTAAAAACTGCATGCTGGTATGTTGGTAGAGAAGGCAGTACTGTGTCTGATGCTCCACCTCCTTATATCTGTATATTCATCTGAACATGTGCAGTGAGCTCTAAGAGTGCACAGGTGTACATTCACAGACTCCTGTACATAACTAGGATTGCTGCAGCCTTCCAAATCACATGGGAAAACATATGTGTGTCCGGGGTCAGCAGCCCAGCCCCCGGACTTGCTGACAGGCAGCGGCAGGGGGCAGCCGAGAGACAGCAGTTCAACCGCTCTGTCTGGCAAACAGAGCCAGAACCTGCCTGCTCCAGGGGGAAGGGGCGAAAGGCCAAAGCCCCAGAAGGCTGGAGGGAGCAGGGAGAAGCCAGCTTGTCCCACCCCCCAGGGGGAAGAGAGGGGGCTAAGCGGGCTAGAGGAAAAGGGCCAAGGCAGGGGGAATAGGGACACAGCAACAGCCCAAACAGAGCCCTTACCTTCCAATGAGGAGAAGCAGCCACTACAGCCCAGAGCCACACCCTGAGCAGCACAGAGGGGAAACCCCCACGGAAACCAAACAAAACATCAATCAGTTAATAAACTTTGAAAGTTCTTAAAGTGCCAGTGCAATATACAGTGCAAACTCTTAACATGAAAAGTATCAAATTCATTCAAATTACATTCATGTACAGTAGCATAAACATTCAGATAAACTCTACAGTAGTAGTTGTAAACATTCAGATAAACTCTACAGTAGTAGTTATAGCAGCATAGACAGAAAGTGTCCAGAAGTATGCACAGACTACAGAGGTAAACCCCTCCTAATGACGATGTTCTTGCTGTCCTTTATTCCATATTCTTCCAACAGGGATATATAAGAAGCTAAGACCTTTATCCTCCACGCTCAGCTATATCCCTGTTGGAAGAATATGGAATAAAGGACAGCAAGAACATCGTCATTAGGAGGGGTTTACCTCTGTAGTCTGTGCATACTTCTGGACACTTTCTGTCTATGCTGCTATAACTACTACTGTAGAGTTTATCCGAATGTTTACAACTACTACTGTAGAGTTTATCTGAATGTTTATGCTACTGTACATGAATGTAATTTGAATGAATTTGATACTTTTCATGTTAAGAGTTTGCACTGTATATTGCACTGGCACTTTAAGAACTTTCAAAGTTTATTAACTGATTGATGTTTTGTTTGGTTTCCGTGGGGGTTTCCCCTCTGTGCTGCTCAGCTTTCATTACGGAAACAGCCATTCTCTTTATCTCCAGAGCCACAACCTGGCTAGAGGACAGCAGCCTGGCTCAGGAGGTGCTAGGAGCCAAGCCCCTCCAGGTGGAGCTGCCACAGGCATTCTGGGGGAGGAGATGGGTAGCCCCGCCCGGCATCAACGAACAGGCAGCACAGAAGCTGGCCAGGGCAGCTCCTCGCGAGCAAGGCCAGCCAGGCTCAGCAGCACAGAAGCCGGCTGGGGCAGCTCCTCGTGAGCAAGGCCAGGCAGACTCAGCAGCACAGAAGCCGCCTGGGGCGGCTCCTCGTGAGCAAGGCCAGGCAGGCTCAGCAGCACCGAAGCCGGCTGGGGCAGCTCCTCATGAGCAAGGCCAAGAAGACCTCAGCCGGGGATGGCTCGCATTCAATCCCACCCTGCCAGCAAGGCAAGGAAGCCAAGAAGGGATTAGTGTAGGAGGGAAACACCTGAGGGAAGGCACAGCTGGGCAAGTCAGGAGATGGCACAAGCCTAGAAGGAGGGCGGGGCGGGGAAAGGAAGCCCTATATAAGGTGGCTAGGAAGAGCTCTGAGGTGGTGGGTGTGAGTGAGGAGTAATGATGTGGAGTGAGAGCAGTAGGATGCAAGGGTGGAGGCTTGGAGGAGAGTTCTGGAAGGAGGAGATGGAGGATGCAGAGGGTAAGCAGGCCAGGTTGAGCAGGCCAGCGAGTGGACTGAGAGGGAGTCTGGGTGAGGTACACTGCCCCTCCTTCCACAGAGCAGGGTCCTGCAGAATCCCTGGCCCCCCTGTGATGTCAGGAGCAGACCGCCCAGTGCCACGCCCAGCGGCAGTCGCGGCAAGCCCTGACAATGTGTATACACAAGTATGCACAGAGATATCAGGGCTGGGGCCAGTAGGTGCGATATGACCCCCCTATATGCACAGAGAGGTTTACATGTTTCTAGACATCTGCACAGGGTTAATATCTTCTCATATATTTATTGCAAGAAATTATTCCACTTTTAAAATCTTGATTGATTTCACCTATTTCATACTGACATTATATTACTTAGATGCAACACACCACTCGGTTATTTATATCAGTATTTCACTCGATGGCATGAGCAATTTTAATCCCAACGATGTAGATATGTGGTGGAGAATGCTTGAGATTTGGTAATTGTCAAATGTTAACAATCCCGATGAAGTGTCATGGATGCCATGCATCCATGCCATTGTTGTGTTATATGCCATCACTGTGATCTGACTTTTATACTGAGAATGATGCAGACAATTCTACCATTGTGGTCTACTGCATTTTACACGGCATTTTATATTATAATACTGTATCCTATGCATTTTATGAGAGGACTCCTGAAGGTGTCCAAACTGCTAATATTAACTGCCAAAGGAGCTGGCAAGCTCTCCCTTATCTCTAGGAAATATGTGCTTTCATTTTTGTGTGGCCTTGGCTAAGAGCTTGCAGCTGGGTACTAACATGTATCTGTTTCACAGGAGAGAAGACTCCACTGTGTACCTTATCTCAGACTAAACTGCTTTTTGTTCCCATGTAACTTTTTAGGCTTTCGAGCCTAAATGCAAAGGGGCGGGAGAATGTCCCTCTATATCAGTAGTCCTATTGTTTACCTAATTACTTCTGCCAACTTTTCCCTATGAGTGAATACCTGAACTGAATGGATCTCTGAATAAAGTTCTTCAACCAATGCATGTGTTTGCTTGCTGTGAGGGACTTGGGGATCTTACTGGCAGGGACTAACACCCTAGGACTGATGTGAAGCCTGTGAACATCTGAAGACTGGGAGATAAACCATTGAATACTGAAAGTCACCTATCTGTTGTTTTCTAGCATTCACACTTTGGGCGCTAACATTTACAAAAGTTTCCACCTCCACTGTAACATATCCATGGAATATTTATCTACACAGACTGTCCAGCTCTCGTTGTTATATTGTGTGCACATCTTAGCTATGAAGGATAATCCTGGCTCATGATGCTAACTGCTCACTTTCAATTGTCATTGGCACGGTTCATTGTTCCTGTATTCATTGTTCCTGTATTCATTGTTCCTGTATTCATTGTTCCTGTATTCATTGTTCCTGTATTCATTGTTCCTGTATTCATTGTTCCTGTATTCTTAAAAACCAGAAATGGTGCTGCTTGTGGCAAGAATGTCCTTTCTCCAGAGACCAACACAAAAAGGTTGCTGTTCTATCACAAGACATTAAAATCACAATCTTTCTGAACCAATGCAAGTTCCAATAGAGCCTCAGGGTTCTGAGTCCTTCCCTGTCTTATCTCATTCCATTAATTACATTTCATGACTGTTGTAAGAGAAGTGGGGAAAGTACTTGCTTTTAGAGATAAGCAGCAATTGAAGCAGTGGGAAGAATAAGTGGAGGTTAAAAATCAATTGGATACTGCTGTTTGTGAGGCTCAGATGCCTTCCACTGTTCCACATTTCTGCTGAATAGTAAACAAGAGGCCTGTTTTCCCTTTTTTGCAAAAACAGTGTGGGTGGAGGGGCGTTTTCCCCTTTCTGCTGCCACACGCATACAATACCTCCACAGGAAGCAGCAGAAATGGGGAAATGGCTCCCCTCGGCACTGTTTTTGCAAGGGGGAAAAAAGCTTGGGAGAAAGGCAGGAGTGCTACCTCCTCCAGTGGCAGCTTTCTGAGCCCATTTGCTCTCTCGTTTTTTTAAACAGAAGCCAGTCCTTGAGCTGACGCACATCTGCGTGGAGCACAGGTTGGCTCCGTGGAGAACCTGTAAAAGAAGTAACGTGTAGAGTGACCCAACATTGCAGGAAACCTGGATAGCCTCTTTACTGATTCCAGATGTGAGAAGAGCATTGTGATTACAGGGGAAACCCATCCATCACAAACCGTTTTCACACTACTAACCTGCTTCCGGAACGTTGTGAAATGTTGTGCAAAAATGTGGAAGACAGCGTCTTCTTGCGAGAGTTTTGCGTGATGTCACGCAATGTCACGCAAAACTCTCACGAGAAGACACTATCTTCTCCAGTTTTTGCGCGATGTTTTGCAACATTATGGAATCAGGTTAGTAGTGTGAAAACGGCCGCAGAGGGGGAAGGAGAGAGCGCACAGAGAAGACAAAACTCAAAGACAAAAATGAGATGTCTCTCATAAATGTCTAGAGGAAGAAAATGGAAGCACTAAAGGATCACAAGTCTATATGCGCATACATACATTTGGAAATGGAAGGAAAAGGATCCTGCAGAAAGAGCTGGAATGAGGGTTGGGGAGCCTCATCCTGTATGAGAGAACTGTGCTGCCAGGGCTAAGGTCTGCCGAGCAGGAAGAAGTCACGGTTGCCTGCTGGAGACAGTTTTTCCTGCATGCAGCTACGGCACTGCTTTGCCTTTGGAAAGAGTTTGTCAGCTAGGAGAAACACAAGGCCTGTGTCTGTATGAGTGTTCAGAGAAGGAGAGAGGGGCAAAGGTGTAGTTATCCTGATTTATTTAAACCTGCAGGCTCAGTTCAGTCACTTCAGTTGCTAATCCTTTGTATATTTTTTAACTTAAAATTTCCTTCTCCAGACTATTGTTGTGACACTTCGTACCAGAATAAAAAATAAAATAAATCCAAGTATGTTTCTGCTGAACTATATACCCTACTACACTGGTTATTAACATCCTCCCTGTTTCGCCCCCAAGCATTAACATCTTAATTTTAGGAGAAAGGGGAGACAGACAGACAGATGTGGGATATGGAAGTAATGTACTGAGATTGTTGTTATGGAGGGGATGATGAGTATACAAGAAAGGGAATCTAGAAAGCAAGAAATGGAACATGGTTGCTGGATAAAGGGAAATGAAACAGTTTTACTTAACTCATTGAAAAGCAGTATTATCTGGTAAATGATTTGTAGAAATAGGTTCATAGAAATAGCGTTATGTGGAAATACTAGTCCATGGCTAACCTAAGGATTTTAGATACAGCAGATTTTAGATATAGAAAATCCTATATTCTCTGATGTGGAAGAGATGCGGGAAAGTGAAAGCAATTAGCTAGGCAATGGAATGCAAAGGGGGTTGTAATTAGAAATGGGCATGATCCAAAAAAAATCAACAATCCAGCTGATCGTGGATCGGCGCCAGCGACGATCCCGAATTAACGATCCGCACCGATCATCTCCCATTCCCGAGCTGTGGATCGTGAATTGTGGAGGCCAAAGCGTGGCGCACTGCTATTCCCAGCTATGTGGGAAGGTGGGTGGTGGCGGCTGCCGGGCCTGGCGGGCACGGGTAGGCGGCAACAAGCTGCCTTCCCTCAGGGGGCAGGGGGTCTGGCTGCTCGCCAGCGGCACCCCCCATGTGCCCGCCTGCCAGGCCAAACTGGAGTGCGCTGGTATTCCCAGCGATACATGAATGGTGGGTGTTGGCGGCAGCTGCCGGGCCTGGCAGGCACAGGGAGGCGGCGACGAGCCGCCTCCCCTCAGGTCCCATTCAGCATTCGGGTTTCCAGGGCGACAGAAGGAGGGCAAACAGAGCTCAGTCTTTCCCCTAGCTCTGTTGCCAGGGGAATAGATTGCTGGCGCCTGTATAGATCCCCAATCCGAGCCCGAACTCAACGATCCAGGCCTCTCCCGATCGCTGGATCATTGGCCATGGACGATCATGATCCGCCAGGTCATGATCGCGCGATCGCCATTATCGTGGTTTTTTTTCGATCGTAATGCAGATTGTGCCCATTTCTAGTTGTAATTGCCCTGTCAAAAAGACTGAGGCATGATAACAGAGACCACTTAGGTGCTAGGGCCAAAAGGAGCAAGCCAAGCAAACTTTGATATCAATTGAAGACCCAAGGCCTCTAGACAGTTTCTCATGACACTGGGTGCCAAGATTGGGCTGCATGGATAGAATCAAAGTGGCCCTAGGAGACAGGAGATCACTCCTACATTGGTATATGGCTGGATTTACAATGGTTGTTTGTTTAACAATTGCAGAGGACTGGAAACTGATAAACAGGCACTTGAAGTGCCCTTGGAGAATGTTACATATCCGCTGAGAAGGAACCTTATTGATACCAAGGTGCCAAAGGAAGAAGAATGTATTCCTTTGAAATGATAAACATTGTTAATTTGAGAACGGGCACAACTAATTATGACCAAAATGTAATCAGCCAATGGACTTTCGCCAGGTTATTTGTACGTTCATTAAGATTGACCAATGTAAAAGCCAATATTGTAATTCTTGCTAATTAACCCGAGGGTACAAAATCCCTTGTCATTCACTTGGAGCCCCAAAGAGCGGCAGGTACAGAGGGGCCTTTACTTTCTGTGTATGTCCTCTTCCACATTTAATAAACGTCTGAGATCATCTCCCTCGTAGGACTCTTCGTGTGTCTCTTCTTGATCGGCCTGGGGACATGCGAAGAGTCCTATAGTACCAACAGGGGTCATTTCGTAGAAAAAGAGCTGCAGGAACTCATTAGCACAATTAGCATGTGCCACACCCCTTGACATAACTGGAAGTGTGTCATTAGCATAACTGATTTGCATATGCCACACCCCATGACATCAACTGTCCTGGCTGTTTTGGACCCAATCCTGGCCATTCAGGGCCGAAATTGGGACCAAAATGGCAAAAAGGGGCTGGAAATGGCCGAAAAGGGGCCCAAAATGGTCAGAATTGGGCCGCTGCTGAGCAGGAGAGTGATCTACCACCCATCAGAGGCCCGATCCTGGCCATTTTGGGACCAATCCTGACTGTTTTAGGCCCAATCCTGGACATTTGGGCCAAATCCAGGCCGAAATGGGCCCAAAACGGCCAAAAATCAGGTGGGTGGGGCCACCTGACATGTCAGCTCTTTGGAGAACTACTGGAACTGCGTTCCTGTGTGTTCCCCCTCAAAATGAGCCCTGAGTACCAATATTAGTTTCATAACTAGACATTTTCCTCTGACTGATGTGGAATAAAAAATTCATCTTTATTACATATTTTATTTGACAAAAAATTAATAACAAAAAGGTAAGAGATTTGTGTGAAGGCTTGTGAAAAACAGCCAGACAGGCAGTGCAATCCCATGCAAAGTTATTCCAATATAAGGCCGCTGATTTCAATAGGCTGAGATTGCAGTAACTCTGCATAGGACTACATGGTAAGTATCACTTACGGACTGTATTTTCCTGGTTTTACAAAAACTCCTTTCTGCACTTCTAAAGGGGGATATCAGAAACTGATAAATATATGCAAATTGCAGCTATCCAAGACTACATGAGTCTGAATCTTAACTTTCAAAAACTCAGTATTTAATTCTGACTCAGCCAAAATAGCACCCAGCAGAACATCCAGGAAGAAAACTAAGGAAGTTCAGCGTTAAATGTTCCCAGCCCCCAAACTATAATCTATCTCCCACTAAAGCAATGGAAAAACTGCTTAGCATGGTATTATACATACCAATTCCCGTCGCTGGTACAATTCAAGACACACACAGCCAGTGCAATTAGGACTGCGTTATCACTTACTGACTCTGCATCTTGCTGTTCTGTGCCTTCTCCTTGCTTTAATTCTACATCCATGCCATTTTGTTTTTCCCACTGTATGAAGATTTGTAATTGTGAAAACTGCTAATTTGCTTGGGCGATACAGGGATGCTTCCCTGTCTTCAGGGCCACAGCAAATATGCTAGGATGTGGAGTCATCCTATTGTCTACACAAGAGGGAGACTCTTCCTATCATCCAGTACTCAACTGCAGGGAAAAGGGAAGCCTCTTCCTACATAATGAATACGGCCTCCCCCGCAAAGGAGCCTGTGAACAAGGCTGGGAAGGCAAGGCTCAGTTTCAGCTCAGTCCCTATTTTACCAGGCATATCAGCAAAGAAGCATTGGGCTGGATTCTACCAAGCAGAAGTTGTTTCCTGCCTAACATTTCCTCCAGCAGCTTCCCAATAAACTAAGGCTGGGGACAAAATAAGGAGGGATATTGGGCAAAAATCGTCCCACCTCCCTCTTCCATCAGAGATGCATGTGCTGGCATGAAGGATTTCACTTGCAGAAGAGGGAGGTGTGGACAATTTTGCCTGACCCGCCCGCCCCCCTCCCAGTGTCTCATGGCATTTTGTTCATGACTAATCCCAACCTCCCTCCTTCTCAGTTTTGAGTGGGGGGGGGGGTCAGAGGATGCTGCTGAGGAAGAGAAATGTGGGAAAGATCTGCTTCTCTGAAACCCTTGCATTTGCTGTTTGCAGGATACAACCCTCTGTAACAACAAGCAGCATAATCAAAATGTAATTCAGGGATCTTACCTTTCTGCTACTTTAGACATTTTTAAACAGTGTCTGTCTATTTGCACATTCAGAAATGTTATCTGATGAAGAAAAAATGAAAACAGTGGTTAAAAGCACAAATGTATGATATCATTGCTTATGTCATCTTAGGTTTCAAATAACCTATATCTTGATACTTATATAAGCAGAGCATGCCATTGAGTCACAATTGACTCCTGACAACCCCATCCATGGGGGGCATTCCAGGCAAGAGATGAGCAGAGGTGGTTTGCCATTGCCGCCTTCTGCAAAGGAACCCCAGTCTTCCTTTTTGGTAGCCTATCCAAATTTGGACCTTGGCTGACCCTGCTTAGCTTCCAAGCTCTGATGAACCCGGCCTAAGGTTGATACTTATATAAGCTGACTCCATTCCAAACCTTTGGGGTATTTTGACATACATTCAGAGCTCCATGTCACTATGGGTCTCCCTATCAATTCTACTCTTGCAGGCACTCTGAATGAAAATAACGAGGAAAAGCAATGACCCACACATGTTAAGAGTTTGTGGATCAAGCTGATCATATGATGCTTGAGTGTTACTGAAATAAATGAACTTGTTTTCAGGGGCATGTGTTTAGGCTCAAGTTATCCCTTAAGGACGTACATTCAAATGCAAAAAATGAAACAAAATCCAATTCATTATTATATCAAAATGATTATAACAAAATGATTATAATGCTCTCACTGGCATCAATGGGACTTAAAAGTGCTTTACTAGGGTGAACCACATTCCATAGCTGATGCTTTACAGAAAAATTATCTTATTGTTCCAAAATTATCAGAGCACTTTGAAAGCAGATTACTCACTTGTTTTCGAACATCTTCTTTAGTTGTTTTTCGAATTGGTTGGGAGGGCATATGTACAGGGCTTTGTGACTGAGAATCTTCTGTAACACCATATACCGACTGTGGACGACAAGTAGAATATTACTGTAGTACATAAAGTATTAGATTATCATTTCAAATGCTGGAATAGTCTACTATGTGTTGTAAGATGAAACACACTCCTCTCTTGTTCCTTTCCTCTCTTCCCTATCAACATTTAGATAGCAAGCATCTCAGAGCAGGCATCTATCTTTTTTCAGAAACTGTCATTTATAATGATGGCCCTATATTAATGCTAAGTAGTGAGAATGTGCACAAATATGGAACACACAGATACAACTTGTTTCTTGCCCCCTTTTTGAGAATTTGCCCAAATGAGGCCTCTGAGGCACCCAGTTCATACTTTACATTTTCTGCTACGTGTGACAGAAGACAAGAGAAGAAGAAGCATGTCTATTCACACATTGAAAGGGGGAAATGCTCCTGGTAACAGGCTGAAATGCTAAAATCATATTTGTTTACATATGTGACCAGTAACGTATAACCACAGTTTCAGATTACATTGTCAATGCTATTTCTGCAAAAAATGATGAACCCATTTGGAGGGGGGAAAGCCCTAGTATTGAAAAAAATGCCCAATGGCCATTGTCCAATCACTATGGTTATAAAGAAATATATGTGGTTAAATATTTGTGGAGCGAGAACGGGCTGGGTGGAGGTTAAAATCAATAAAGGATCTACTTGTAAATCAGGGTAAACTAACAATGATGTTTAGAGATTTGTAAACAAAAGCTACCCTTCCCTCCCAGAAGTAAATAGCTACTGTAAGAGCTCCCAATTCAAACTTCAGCTGGTAAAGCAGTTTTAACTCTTTTTACTTACAGTGGTTCCTACATCAACTGCCTCCATCCCAGCACCATATGGATATATTGGGGAAACTGTGTAGACAGGGAGGATTAACTCCTACCTCCTAATGCTATGGCCCAGATCTGTCCACAGATCTCCTAACATCATGCTCACTTGGACCCTCGGGGTCAAACTAGATGTGCAGGTTTTTAAAGAGCCATTTCCCCACGTCAAAATACCTCAGGGGAGGGAGCATTTCCCTATTTTTATGGCACCATGTGTACAAAATACTCCTTATGGAGCAGCAAACACTGGGACACTCCCCCCATTTACTATTTTGGAAAACAGCTTGGGGGGAGGCAGGAGCGCTTCCTTCCTTCCTTCTCAGTGGTGTTCTGAGGCCGTTTGGGCTCTCCTTTATTTTTTCTCAGCCATTCCCTACAGCTGCTGTGTGCCTACGAAAACCCAAGTTGGGCCTAGGGAACCCAGACCCAGATCTTTAAAAACCTGCACATCTAGAGAGACCCTCAGTCTCTACCTAACCCAGCAACTAACTGTTGTCCACAAAATACAAGGGCATTGCTTCTCACTACACAGCATATGCATAGTAAGAAATAAATTATCTGGTGCTCATCACTCGAGGTATGTAGATGAACATGACAGAAATATTTGCCTATAAGCATAATGAGCTATAAAGTTGCTGATACTATGAACCCAGCACGGTATACAAGAACATTCTAGAAACTCTTCTAAAATCTCCATATGAAATTCTGGCATGCATTAGAGGTTTGTAAAAGAAACCTTGCCTTTTTGACTCTCTGTGGATTTTTCATACGGCGACACTTTCGGATGTCCATCTCTGTTGTGTTCACACAGCCCGGCTAAGAGAAACAAATTTATAAGGTAACCAGTTGTGCTTAAATCTCATACTGTTTCTGCTTTCTAAAAACCTGTAATTTTGAACAGTGTACAGTTAGAACTGCTGTCTTTTGCGACAATAAAGGTTGAGAATTCTGTTTAACCAATAAATGGCTTTAAACGTACTGGCATTGTGCAACCCAGCACAAGTTGAGCCCCAGTTCATATGTTACCAATGATTTTGTTCTTCATATGGAGGCAACGCTACTGCATCCTTTATACTTTACTGTGCAGTGCAAATGATACACCATATGAATTGGATATTCTCAACTAATGCCCATTCTTGCCTCTTTTTTTTTTAGGTGATTGGAGCCTCTGCACACACTGATATGGGGTACTACGCTCATAATTTACATTGTGTGTATAACAAAGCAAAGGAAGCACATGCAGCCCATCAAGGAGCTAATTAATGAAAAATGGTCTTCTGCTATATCTAAGGTTAGCATCTCTGGGTTGGGAAATTCCTGGATATTTAGGGTGGAGACTGGGGAGGGACATCAGTGGGATATAATGCCATATAGTCCATCCCATAAAGAGCCATTTTCTCCAAGACAACTGATCTTGCAGTCTGAAGATCAGCTGTAATTCCGGGAGATCACCAGTCCCCACCTCATAGGAACAGCCAGATTGCACTGACGAAGACAAATACTTCTGAGGTACCTCAAAACAAAGAACCAGATATCCATGCACTAATACCCAGGAAATCTCAGATCAGGGAAAGGGACAAAAGTTTCCAGAAAATTTGGAAAACAAATTGAAATAATTTTACACAAACTTAGTTGTTCTTCATATAGACTATACAACAGAGAGAGAGAGAGAGACAGCATGAAGAAGATCTTAGCAGGCATTACCCGGCTAATTCTCCCGCAAAACAGAAACACATAAGCGAATCTCACCACTGGCCTATGGACATCCCAGAAGGCTCTTTCTTGACTGTCCAAAATTTTCCTTTCCGTTTTATCCTTTTTTCTGTCAATTCTGAAATAAACCATTTTTTAAAAAGTCACGCATATGAACGAGACCTACATAGGAACTTAGATCAATCTTCAGCATAGAATGGTGTCACAAACGCAAGGCACATCTAAATCAGAACCAAGCACATCTCTCTGTGATATGTTCATTATGGTAAACTATGGTAGTCAGGTATAGATACCTCCTGGGAACATGCATGCTAAGTGTATATAAAAACATTGTGCTCAAAGCGTCATAGTGGGTTGAACCTTAAGAAGCACAGACAAATCTTCCCATTCCCTGTTCTTAATTTTCTGCAGCCCCTGTGCCTCATGAAAAACTACTCTTGAAGGTTGGGGAATCAGGAGAACAGCACACAATACAGGGCGGGGGGCATCTTGAGTGGAAAATACATGGAAATTGTGGGTCTGAATTTGTGAGTCACTAGTACCTTCTGATCCCTCAGGAATCGAATCCAATTTTATGAGCTTGTACATATATTACACTATAATCTCTTCCATGGTGTCAAGAAACCAAAACTCACTTTTAAACTGTACCTGGAGATTAAACATTGGAGATATGCAAGAATGTAATAGGGGCTGAAGATTACCTATGTTTAGGATAAGATAGAGCCAGATAGCAGCTAAACTGGGGTAAATGTCATGAAATGCTCTAGATTGGTTTTGTTACGGCTTCATTACACCTCTGATGGAAATCACACGTAGAACAGCTTAGAATGCCTTTATTCCCCCCAAACTGTTGACAACTGCTGGAAGGGAAATACTGACTAAGTAATGACATGAAGACCACAACGGTTAAACCTAAATACTTCATATTAGGTATGTAAATCTAATAGTCTTAGCAGCACGAGTTTAATGATGAACATCCACACTTATCATTGTGGTTGACACTGACTAATGCAGCTCATTTAATGTTGCCTGAGGCTTCGGGAATGCCCAATGGATTTGCTGGGGGCGGGGGGGGGGAGACCTGTCAAAGCAGGGAGGTCATCAAATGAAGACGGTTAGAAACAAGGGGGGGAAAGAAAAAATCCTCCCCTTTTCCAGTTTCTTCGCTCAAGACGTATGAACATTATAAAAATAAGAACTACCACAGAGTATAAGAATCAAATGGATTTTAAAAGCTTTCAAATGTTAAGAAGACAATTTGCTGCCAGTGACTAGAGCCGACTGCTCTGTTTTGATCAGCCTCTAAGGGCTACAGGACCTCTTTCTTGACTAGGGGTGCACATTTTAATTGGCAGAATAATGAAATTCACATTCGTAGATTAATTGACAGGGGTCATTTTAACTGGCGAGATTGCACTTTAAAGGCACTTTTATTTTTTCAGGGTATTTTGGTACATTAAAAATGTGGAATTCAAAAGAAATATGAAAGATTAGGAGTTTTTATTTATCCAATTATTAGGGTCCAGCACAGTTGGATTCAAAGAATTGTGAGGATAACTGGAGAAGGGGAGACCAATGTTACAATCCACTGTGGGTTCCCACTGGGGAGACAAAGCACGAAAAATATACTGTAAAAATTTTGTCATCTGAAGAGGGTTTCCCAGTTATTCAAATGACCTAATTAATAGACCTGGCGGTGGCACCCCCCCCCCATAAGATTCTGTTGGCCTCAGCACAGAGAGGAGAAGGAGGTGGCAAGTCCCTGGGTCCTCCTCCTGTCATTCTGAGACCCCTAATTTAAGCAGCATATGTGGAGGGAGTATGTTGCCTGGCAAGCTGCACTCACAGCTCCTCTTGGGTTGACTCAGTTGCCACCTGGCCCGTCTCACCATGCTCCGTGACATCCTAAAAAGAGCACGGTCTTGCCGAAAGCTGCAATGCCAGTATAAGGCCCAGTTCATCACTCACCCTCAGTGGAAGATTTTATTTATTTATTTATTTATTTATTTATTTAATTCGATTTATACTCCACCCTCCCCACAAACGGGCTCAGGGCGGCTCCAGCACCAAGTGTAGGAGAGGATCGTTGTTGGCAAGCCAGCTGGGTGGCAGGCCTTTCTCCCTCCTCACCACAGTGCAAGGGAGGTCCCTTTGCAACTGGACATATTGCTAGCCACAACAAATGCTGATTAACTGCATTATCTGGATAACAATGTGTCAGATGACAAATAAAATAAATATTAACCAGTTAAAAAGCAGCCAAGGGATCAGTTCAAAAAAACCTTTAAATTGGTTGATAAACAACATACATTGTTTTCTAATGGCCAAATCAAACACTGGCACCTGCTTCCCTCAATGTAAAGGCCACAAATATATATACATTTGAAATTACTTTATCATATGCTGCCTCAAATTGTGCAAAAAGAGTTTTGATACCAGAGTTGCACGTTCATGCGACTGATGATGTTGTCATAGAGATTCTCCTTGCCATGAGAGCTTTCCATGAGGTAAGTAGATTTTAACAGTAATGGAAAGTGGAGGCAGCCATACAGGAGCAGGCTTTTAGCAGCCTCACACTGTGGGGGCAGGGAACATAACCATGAATCAGCCTTAACCCATTCTCTGGCTATGCTCATCTGGTTGGCTAAACAAAAAAAAACACCTACTTCACTTGTGCTTCAGCTTGCATAAAGATGAATTCCCACTTCCTTGCAAAAGCTCTCTGCAGCCTTGCTAAGTTTTCCTAATGACGGAGAGAAATAAGGAGAATCACCATTTATAACAACAGTTGAGGTCCCATGTTGATCATATCAGCTATATAAACTTGAGACTTGTAGAATCACTCAAGTAGCAACGTTCTAAACCCTCTTGACCTGCCCAACTCTGATACCAATGAGTCCCTCAGGCTCAGATTTTTCCAAGAGTACTACATAAGTGATCCTGGAAAGAAAACCCCCCTTTGTGACAAACCCAGCTTCTTTGTCACAGTTCAGACATCATGTGAAACCATGGTTTAATTAAACCATGTGATTAGCTGAATGCAGGCCACTCCAGTAACTATGATTGGTTAGGGTTCATTGAACCAGAATCTAAAGTTATTTTATTTACCTCAGTAAGTCTTAAGTATAGTTTTATGTGATGTCTGAAAGCAGACAACTTTGCTTAATCTTAATTTAATACTGGCTTGTTCTCTGGCAATGCCTCCCAAGCAACAGAGAGAAGGAAATAAAATAAGATGTTGTCAAAATGAACCAGGATTCAGTTTATAAACAAATTAACCATAGTTAAAATTAACTGTGGTTTCATGTTATGTCTGAATGAAATCTATGTCTGAAGACTGTAGGATGCATAAAAACAATAAAAAGTAACAAGGCAATTAATTAAAGAGGATGTTCATGGTCAAGAGATAAAAGCTTTGGAGCTTAAAAATCGTAAATATGAAATAATAAATTGTTCTTAATCACATTTTTTCATGGCTCCTATTCGAACAATTCATATAGCCTTAACAATTCATGCATGGGGACACTTGGGCTTGGCATCAGAAGTATAGGTGTTTCTGCTGGTAATGAGAAAATCACTGATCTTACAATTATTTTTGCACCCCCTGTGCCTACCCCTAAATATAGAAGTCATCCCTAAGGAGAAAGGCTATGGTTTTTACTCATATAGAAGAAATACAGACTTGGAAAATAAAGAAATTTCCAAGAAACAGACAAACAAACAGTAAGGAAAGAAATCAAGAAATACACTGCAATCATATTTTCAATACCCCATCCACCCCTTCTTTAAAAAAGCAAGGGTTTCTATCTAGTCTCAACCAAAGCTCTTTTTAAAGCTGCACACAGAGTTTCTCTTTAATTAACCGGGCAAGTACAGAATGTTGATATGAGTGCTCATCATGTGAGATCTGTTCTTGGAAAAAATGAAAGATGATCTAATTGTCTGGCATTGTCTGATGATTATCACTCTCAATAGACTCTAGAGTACTGTCTTTAGCACCGCGCCTTCTCTGCATGTATACTAGAGCATGACCGCTGGCGGTGAATAGGTCTTTTGTTGCTTCATAAAGAACCTTTTATACCCAGCACAATTGACTGGCCAACAGTGAGCGAAGATTTACAACGGAATTGATAAATAATGGAAGTGTAAAATGTGAGAGAGTGAAAACACTGGAAAAATTACAATACAGAGTGTGAAGATTTTTATATCCCATGGTTGGTAGGTAGAGTCGATTGGCTGTTCTGTATGAGTTGCAGGGATGGAATTTCTATCTGCTTAGTAAGCCAAACAGAGTACCAAATGATGCTACAATAAATCTTCACAAAAGTTAACAGGGGCTACAAGAATGCTAGTGTATGCCTTCCTCTGTATTTTAAGGGTAATACCAGATGATTCCACTGTGCATGTAAAAATCCCCAGCCATGTTTGCCAATTGTAGCAAAAAAAGAAAGAAAGAAAAGAAAAGAAAAGGAAAAGAAAAGGGAAAAAAAAGAAAAAAAGGAGTTTTGTGGCACTTTAAAGATGAACAGATTTATTGTGGTAGAAGTGTTCATTGACTATAGCCTATCAGAAATGTTGACATTTACTAAGACACACTACCTCACAACAACAAATAATTACTGACATTTAGTGGCAAATGTTAAAAATATGATAAACCCCTAAGATTCAATATGGCTCAGGAGTGCCACCTAGAGCGTCTGGGTTCTTGGACCCCTGGGGCTTACATGAGAATAACGCTTTATCTTCCATCCCATATTGGGGCTACCTGGCCAACCTAATCCTTTTTGACAAAGGGCAACATGTTTAGGCCAGATTCCCTTTTTGTCATGGAAGTGCAGAGCATTTAAAATGAAATAATTCCCTGATTGAGCAGCAACAGTCCCTGGTATCAGAGATGGAGCTTTGCTTGAAATTGACTAGATCTGCTAATCAATCTTATCAAGAAGACTGGCTCAGGCTACACTCCATGGGAGCTTTGGACTTTTTTTGTCCCCACTTTGGAACAGCCTAAGATTTAGAGACTCCAAAACCAGTGGGCTAGGGATTAAGGATTCCTCCACTATGTTGGTACTGCAAGGAAATCTGTACATGCCCTGAGGAACCCGCTACATCGTAGGTAAAATGTACGCAGCTGAGCTAGCTCAACATTATTATTTTTATTTGAGAGACTCTGTGCTGTGTGATAGTGTGCTCTTTCCTGTGTTTATTTTGTCTTAGTTCCTACCCTTTTTGAATCCCCTCCCCCATTTTCTACAATAAACCTCTCTATAAAAACATTTTTTGGCTTCCTCAGTACAATGCATTTCTTAGGGTTATTTCTCTGAATCTCTTTCCTATGGGCCAGATCACTTGGGTGCCACATAGTTTGCTACAAGGTATTTTCCAGGGGCTTTACCCTGTTTCTTTGTTATTTTGCTACAACAGAACTGGAAGGGCATCATCTCAGCAGGTCAGCCCAGATGTTCTCAGGAGGAGGAACCTGAGCAGTGGCAACCATGGTCCTTTCCAGGAAAACCTTGGTCTAAGGGACTTCTCAGCAAGGAAAGCCACTTCCTCCTTTCCTAACCATTACAACAATCAACTATCCTTCCCTCCCAGAGACTTGTTCTTGAGCCATACACTATCTGATTAGACTAATATGGAAAATAGACTGATATTTTTGGCCCATAGTTGGAAAGACTACAGATGGACAAGGGGAAATCTTACAATGCTAGAGCCTGCCACCATTCAAAATGACAAGATCATCTCCCTCTCCTCATTTTCCTTCCATTTCCACACATCTTTCACAGGGTGCAATTTCACAGGTTTTTTATGGGATAAATTGTTGCTAACTGCTGACAGTTCAGACTGGGGGCTCAACAAAGGATGCCACCCACTCCCGTGTTACCTTTTACCCCCTCATTGCCCCTCCCACTTCTGCCCAGAGCAGTTAATGCTCCTCCCATCCTCACTTCCCCAGGTGTCTTTAAACACAGCATGCTAAACCACACATGATACATTATTTTGCAAGTATTTGTGCAAGAGTTCAGAAAGCCCTATTGTTCTTTTAAAATCAGGCTAAAAGCCCCTTTATAATTAGGAAAACTGAGGCAGCACATGGCATTTTCCCACTCTGGGAACCATTCTTGGCTCAAACACTGTGGGATTTACAGAGTGGGGCAGGACCTTTGACCTACTAGACCCCACCCACTGACCTACTGGACTCCACCTGTTGTTCTGTTTAGAAGCATGCAAGGGGTCTACTGTGACACTTGTTTCAGGTGCTGTGTTAGCTTCCCAGTCCATTCCTGCATCAATTACAGGTGAATGCTGATATTTACGAAGGGAGGCTATGAACTCATTCTACTGCCATTTGCATAGATGGCTTGTGAAGGTGTTAACTTCAACTGGCTTCTTATAAAGGAATATTTAGTTAAAAGAAAAAGGTGCTCTTGGCTATGCCTTCCCAACTCATTCTAATACTTATCTTCAAATACACATACATCTGAAACACTATGACTTCTGTTAAGAGCTGATGTTGCCCAAACCGACCATTATTATCAGATCTAATTGTTCAAGCAGCAGTAATAAAGCACAGATCCCACACCCAGTTTGCCATACAAAGAAAAAAAGCTCAGATTAGAGGAACATATTACACTTGAACTGTAAAAGCAGTATACCTACAGCTTCATAATCTGCCAGCTCCAGCCTAGCTTTGTTCTGCATAGTCCTCTTGCAAAGATAGATGGCTATGGATAGAAAAACAGCGAAACGCAGAATTAAGGAAAAGGTAATTGCGACTGAAAAACATCCATGTTGCTATGTATTATGATTCTAACCCAAAATAATTAAACTTGAATGATGGAAAATGAGGCTACATAGGAACAGCATGAATTTTCTCAAATACGTGCTCGAAAGGCATGCAGACTTTTGTAACCAAATCCAGTGCTTGTATTAGGGATGCCATTCCCCCTCTGGGGGTAGGGGATCCCCCCCACTCTCACCCTCCCACCTAGCCGGCAGGGGAGGAAAGGTAGGGGAACACTGCCCTGGGCACGCTCCTAGGGTGGTGTGATAATGTCACCTCTGGGGGTGATGTCACCACGCTGCCTCTGAGAGTGCTCCTGCACTTCTCAGTGGGCAGAATTAAACTTCCTAAAATAAAAATTTCATTGGGCCTTCTTATATTTTTTAGATTTAAAAAGCAGCCACAGAAGGACAGAGGCAAGGAGAGGGGGCTGCAGCACTGAATGAGCAGGGGAGAATAACTGTTTCCCATGGGCTGTTTGCCTAGAAGAAATTGTCACCATGACCTGCCTGGCTAGGGGAAATGCCTGAAGCAATAAGGGTGCCTGCATTTCTTCACTATCAGGTAGGGACCATCCTCGGCCCAGGGCAAGGGATCCCCTGTTCCCACCTCCTCCCCCTGACCCCACTTACCTGGCCAGCAGGGGGCACCCTTGGGTGGCGCGGCGTGCCCCTGTGCACTGCAGCAGGTCAGTTTGGGGCCGAATCGGGCCTGCGCCTCACTTCCTGGAAGTGACATCATCACGCACACGCACAAGTAAGGACGCCTAGCACCGTGGAGGGTGAGTGCCAGGTTCCCAGTCCCCCGCCAGGTGACTAAAGGGACCTGGCATCCCTACTATCAGGGCTAGTAGCAACATGGGGTGGCCTGGTTAAGGTAAAGGACTAAGCCCATTGCCTGCCTGTAACTAGGCCCTGATCTGAATTAGGGGGATGGGATGACAGTAATTGAAGGCTCAAAAATACACAGGAGGTTCATGGATCTCCCACATAATGTGTTCTTAAGAAAACAGACCCTCCCTCCCTTAAGTATATACTGCACATATTGTTATTACAGTGTGCAAGCTCTCTGGATAGTGCCCTAAACAAATCAAAATGCTGAACAATAAAGTGCAGGAAAATATTCATTAAATTAAACAGGAAGGGAATATGATTAATTACCATTACATGTTATTTTAACATGACTAAGTCAAATTACAATAGTTAAATAAAAGATTACAAGTGATTAACATTTTGTCTGCCACAATTACAGTAGCTGCATTCCATTAAGGAGTACTAGTCCTACAGTCATATATAAATGGGTGGCGAACAGGGAGGAAAAAATGGATTTTTGTGGTCATAAATTGGTTTTGGTCAGCCCATAAAAGAAACGCTTCCAAAAGCCTTCATTTTATGAGCCCAGGTATATTCATTTCCTTTGCCAATGCCACAACTGAATAGAAAAATTGATTTTATCATTTCAGTGTGAGAAGAATATAGCTCTAGAAGAGACAGCAATAACACACAGAGACAGCTAAAGATAACAGTGCTGACATATCACCTTTAAGCATTAGTACTCAGCTGTGCAGTCATTTAATACAGAATACAGTGGTTTATTAGATCATAAAACACTGTTATTTCTTTTCCAACACCAGCCACTAGTCGCTAATATAAACTTACCACCCTTCTTTTTTATTCTATATTATATATCAATGAAATTCCATTTTCATTTGCTAATGGATTGCTAATTTTGGTAAGATAACAGCTTATTGATCATTTAGACTATATATTAGTTGCCTAGACTATATTATTATTTATTGTACAACAGACTGGATTCAGCCACAGATCACAGCTTGACCTTTGCACAACATTAATCTTAATGCTGCTAGACGACATTAACCTTGAGGCAATATTGGATGTGTAGTCTTTAATACAGGGACTGTTTTTGCAGTCACCAATTTAAGTAAACTGCTATAGCTACATCAACTCCAGCATTAATTACCACATTAACTAAATAACTGTTCTAATCTATTTACTGTTTTTCATCAGTAACCTAGTGTTGAAATTACTGTTCTATTCATATTTAATAAATAAATGTATCTGTCTTCCCTGTCAAGCCTTCTCAGGAATGATGGCAGTTTTGCTTCTAGATGTGAACTGAGCCATCCAAAATCCCTAGTCAGGTACGTGAGCCAGAGCATTTTGACCTCTTATAGTTGCTCTTGCAGATGGTTTGGAAAGTTCTACTAGCATAGGACGCAGCTATACATCTTTTGTGGGTAGGAAGTTACCTGCAGAACCAGCCACCAGCTACTAATATATACTTACTACTCTTTTTTTTAAAAAAAAACTTGATATCAGTGACACCAGGGTTAACATAATATCTATTGCTAGAAAATTTAGGCGGACCCAAACCACAATTTCAATAAGCAGAAAGGTGCTTTCACCAGCAGAGGAGGGGATGACTTTCACAGAATTCCCAACTCACACTTTAGACTGCCAAATCTCACCCAGTGCTGCTCTTGGTCTTTCCTGAATCCCAAAGGAGACATTTGGGAGTGGGTGAGCAGCATTTGGAAGCTGGAAAGTGCCTTCGTAATAATTGTATCCAATCCTTAGGCCTGACAAACAGTAGAAGATGGCAGATGTGGAGACTTATGGAGTGGTGCTCGGTATCACCCATCATGATGAGGACAATGTATTGTCGAAGGCTTTCACGGCCGGAGAACGATGGTTGTTGGGGGTTTTCCGGGCTGTATTGCCGTGGTCTTGGCATTGTAGTTCCTGACGTTTCGCCAGCAGCTGTGGCTGGCATCTTCAGAGGTGTAGCACCAAAAGACAGAGATCTCTCAGTGTCACAGTGTGGAAAAGATGTAGGTCATTTGTATCTACTCAGGAGGGGTGGGGTTGAGCTGAGTCATTCTGTAAGAGTTTCCCAGGGTGTGGAATGCTAATGGCGGGAGGCTTCACTGTATCCTGAGGAGGTTCTTTTGCATATGGATTGGTGCTTGATGTGCTAATCTTCTCTGCAGGGCTATTACACAAAAACTCCAATCACCACCCCCGACAGAAAAGAGGCATAATGAAAACATTAGTGGATCGTGCAAGACGGATATGTGAGCCGCGCTTTCTCAATGAGGAAATTAATCATCTAAACCACGCACTTCAGGCAAATGGCTACTCCAGAAATGAAATCCGAAGAGCAATCAAACCCAGGATGAATCAAACAACCAAAGAAAAACAGTCTCCCACAGGAAAAGTGTTTTTGCCATATATCAAAGGAATTACTGATCAGATGGGAAAGCTTATGAAAAAGCATAACCTTCAAGCAGTATTCAGACCCACCCGAAAAATACAACAGATGCTACGATCAGCAAAAGACAGCAGAGACCCCCTCACCTCTGCAGGAGTATACCGTATACCCTGCAGCTGTGGACAAGTTTACATCGGGACCACAAAGCGTAGCATCCAGACAAGAATAAAAGAACATGAAAGACACTGCAGACTTGGACAGCCTGAAAAATCAGCAGTGGCTGAACATAGCCTAACTCAAACAGGGCACAGTATCTTATTCCAGGACACCAAAATACTGGACAACACTTCCAACTACTTTGTCAGACTGCACAGGGAAGCCATTGAAATTCACAAGCATAAGCAAAACTTCAACAGGAAAGAAGAAACCTTAAGAATGAACAGAGCATGGGCTCCAGTTCTGAAAAACACCAGGCCAACAAAACACTCCACACCCGACAATAGCCCTGCAGAGAAGATTAGCACATCAAGCACCAATCCATATGCAAAAGAACCTCCTCAGGATACAGTGAAGCCTCCCACCATTAGCATTCCACACCCTGGGAAACTCTTACAGAATGACTCAGCTCAACCCCACCCCTCCTGAGTAGATACAAATGACCTACATCTTTTCCACACTGTGACACTGAGAGATCTCTGTCTTTTGGTGCTACACCTCTGAAGATGCCAGCCACAGCTGCTGGCGAAACGTCAGGAACTACAATGCCAAGACCACGGCAATACAGCCCGGAAAACCCCCAACAACCATGATGAGGACACTTCTGGCATGATCAAAAAGTGATGTCAGCCCATGGGGGATGACACTTCAGCATTCCTAGCATCCCTCCAAAACCTTTGGTTTAACTTTAAAGTTTTGGGTAAATACTAGAGCATCGCTCAATGTGATGACACTTCTGTCGCCTAATGTGATGTCACTTCCAGGTCATGATGGAAGCAGCATCATTGCTTTGGGTGACACAGATGGCCCCCCTTTTTCCCCACCATTTTCATAGAATCATAGAGTTGGAAGGGGTCTTACAGACCATCTAGTCCAACCCCCTACCCAATGTAGGAACAGCTTAAAGCAACCCAACTAGTATCTGTTTAGCAACACCTTGAAGACGGCAAATGAAGGGGAACCCACCACGTCCCTAGGCAGCTGTTTCCAGTCTTTCTGCCTTCTTTCTGACAATCCTCTGTCAGAGTTTCTCCATTTTCACCCAGCAATGCAGGTATTGTCCCTTTCACCTTCCGTTTGCTGCTCCTCATGTATCGGAAGAACGTCTTTTGTCGTGGTCAGCCCCACCCCTCCCAACCACTCTCAGTCATTCTGAGATTAGGCCTCTCTGATGACTGCTCTACAGTGCTTGGCTACCCCTAGATACTCTTCTTTGGATGCATTTCCTTCCCTCCATTTCTTGAACATTTCCTTTTTCCTCCTTAGCTTATCACAGAGATCTCTGTCCACCCACATTGGCATCATAGATCATCTACTGCATTTCCATCTTGCTGGAATGATGATAGCTTGAGCCTGCAACAGCTCCTCTTTTAGGAAAGCCCACCCTTCACTCGCTCTCTCCCCTCCAGCATTCTTGTCCATGGAATAACTCTCATCATATCTCTAAGTTTATTAAAAGTTTGCCCTACTAAAATCCAACCTGCACATTTGGCTACAAGTTCCCTTGGTACCTAGCAGCAAAAGAAATTTCAGGAGGATGTGTGATCACTTCTCTCTAAGGATCCCACCACCTTTATCACGTCAACCAACTCTTTCTTGTTGGTTAATATCAAGTTCAGTATGGCCAAGCCCCTTGTAAATTCCTTCATCATTTGAGAAAGGAAGTTGTCGGCCGGGCAGGTCAGAAAATTGTGTGATCCTGGACACGTAGCAGAGTTGATCTCCCAGCACATTTCAGGGAAGTTGAAGTCTCCCATAACTACAAGGTCATGTTTCTTGGCTACCCTATTAAGCTGCCCAGAGAGGGCAGAATCAACTTCCTGGTCAGGTGGTCTATAACAGACCCCAACCACAATTCTACTCACCTTCCCTCCCTTATCTTCACCCAGACACTTTCCACTGGGTGGTCACTTTTCTCCTCCAGTAATTCCTGACAATCAAGCCCTTTCCTCACATACAGCACTACTCCACCTCGTCTACGACACTTACTGTTCTTCTTGACTAACCCATACTCATCCACTACTGTATTCCACTCGTAATAATCATCCCACCAAGTCTCTGTAATGCCTACTAAGTCATCTCTTTCCATCTGCATTAGTAGATCAGTAGATTCCTCCTTATTGCCCAAGCTTTGGGCATTGGTATATATGCATCAGAAGCCTTGCAATATTCCCCTCTTTGACCTGGCCTCTCCAGGTAGGCCTCTGGTATTTGCTCTCCCTATTCCCTGGAATTACTTTGCCAGGTGTCTCCGTTCTCCTGCGATGTCCTTTTAAAGCCCTCCCAAGGAATCTCCCCAGATCCCTTCCAAACACATTCTTTCCTGCCTGCCGCTGTTCAGCTGAATGGCTGTAGGCAGCAGCAGGGGGTGGGAAGAGTTCTGCCCCCAGCAAGCAGCTGGTGATCTTTCCAACTCTATGCTTACTAATTTGATAAGGGAACTTCCCGACACTAAATTTTCTAGTTCTAAACACAGTCAAAAGTCAGTGTAAAGTTGGGCACCATTCTTTTCAGAGGATACTTTCAGATGTCTCAGAACTGGTCCTACAGAAGGGCTGCTAGCTCCAATGCTATACCCTGTAAATTCAAACACAACCATAGGCATGATACATTTGGAGGGAGTGGTTGACGGGTGCCTAAGTTCAGCTTTAGAAGATTCAAGGCTTCATTTATTTATTGTAAAACAACAGTATTGCTAGAGATACATGTACATATAACATTTAAAAATCAGACCACTCAAAATTCTCACCATAGTCTGTGTTTTCTGGTTCCCAACAATTTGAAGGCCAAAAGTAGGGAGCCTGAAAAACAGTGAATTATATTTTATCATTACAATGCAAGCACCCAAAGTACAGATGAATATTATTCCTAATATTCCTATTCTGATTACCAGAAAGTGGACTATGGTGGCAATTCTGAGCACAGTAAGGCTGCTTAAATCCCATTGAAGTAAATGGGATTTAAGCAGCCTAGCTGTGTGCAGGATAGCAATCTTAGTTAGGAATACCAATGATTAACGGACATCTCCATCATATCGACCCATTCATTCTCACTTAATACATAGGAAACTGAAGCAAGGTCAGGACAGTTAGTAATTCTGTGACATTTCAACATTTTTTACTCAGATTGTTAATGGCACCCCAGCCTAATGATCGTTTGTTTTGTCCTTCAAAACTGTGGCACCATTTCCACTTACCCTGAGTTACCTCATTGTAGCTTCGGGGCAACTGAGGTAAAGCTAATAAGCATACCCTCTTGTTAAGAACACATTAGAGGGCTGGCATTGAATGTGCCTATGCTGTTGTTGCACGTACATGACAGGTGTGTCGACTGGACTTGATGTGTCAAGAGGTATGCTGTCTACCAGGTGCTCTCATCCAGGATGTGACAGAAAGTATAGGAAGACGCATCAAGCCCACAGTTTATTATCCCTTCTTGCTGATCCATGTGGGAACAAACGATATTGCCTGGCACAGTCCAAAACACATTAAAAGAGACTATGTGGCTCTGGGTAAAAAGGTTAAGGACCTGGTAGTGCAGGTTGTGTTTTAGTCAGTTCTTCCTGTCGAAGGCCATGGTTTAGGAAGGGGGAAAAGAATTCTGCAAATAAATGACTGGCTACGTAGATAGTGTCATCATGAAAGATTTGTTTTTTTGGACCATGGCTTACACTTCTGTGATGAAGCTCTTCTATTGAGATATGGTTTGCACCTCACGGGGGTAGAGAAAAATGTGTTTGGTAAGAGCCTTCCAAACCTGATAAGGAGGGCTTTAAACTAAATCCTATGGGCGGTGGGAGGGAGGGCAGGAAGAAAAATTCAAAGCCTATAACTGGAGATGAGAACACTGAAGATTTGCAGGGAGCGGAACACATGCTGGGAAACATTAACTCGCAGGTAAGCACAGAAACAAAAACCTCAGGGCATATAACACATGGATCGCGATGCCTCTACACAAATGCGAAGAGTATGGGAAACAAGCAGGAGGAACTTGAAGTCCTAATACAGGAAAGGGATTATGACATAATAGGCATTACTGAAACTTGGTGGAATGACACTCACAATACTAGGATTGAGGGATACAACTTGTTCAAAAGGGATCGACAAATAAGGAAGGGGGAAGGAGTAGCTTTATATGTAAAGGAGATATATACTTGTGAGGAAATATATGCATCTGAGCATGGAAGTTCAGTTGAGAGTCTCTGGGTAAAAATAAAAGGAGTAAGAAATAATAGTGATACTATGGTGGGGGTCTGCTATAGACCACCAAGCCAGGCAGAGGACTTGGATGAGAAACTCCTAGACAAATTACACAATTCACAAAGAGATGGGACACAGTAGTCATGGGAGATTTCAATTACCCAGATATAGGGCTGGATCGAGGGGGGCAGGGGGGGTAGCCTGCCCCCGGCACTGCCAAAGGGGCGCCGGGCGCAGCTCCCAGCCACCCGGGAGGCTGAGCACAGGGTTGGGAGACCCTCACCAGCCCTGCTGATGGGGTAGCTGGCTTGCCGTGTGTGCAGGACCACCCAGCCCTGCGCTCAGCCACCAGCACGGCAAGCCAGCTGCCCCAGTGCATGCCCTTGCCACCGCCGCCGCCAGCTCCGTGGCTCACTGGGTGCTGGGGCAGCCGGCTTGCCACGTGGGTGGCACAGGGCAGTGGGGAACGCAAACCGCGCAGAGGGCCTCCTAGCCCTGTGCTCAACTGGCCGCGCGGCAAGCTGGCCGCCCCAGTGCCCAGTGAGCCACGGAGCTGGTGGAGGTGCGGGTGTGCGCTGGGGCAGCTGGCTTGCCGCGCGGGTGGCTGAGCGCAGGGCTGGGAGGTCCTGCGCGCGTGGCAAGTTAGCCGGCCACCCCAGCACACGCCACTGCCAGTTCCATGGCTCACCAGGCGCTGGGGTGGCTGGCTTGCCACGTGGGCAGGCATGCCTCCCGCCCTGCGTGATGATGTCACGAAAGTGACATCATGACACAGCGCCGGGAGCACGCACACACGCGGAGCACCCAGACAAGGTTTGCACCAGGCGCCCGCACGCCTAGATCTGGCACTGCCCAGATATCTGTTGGAAGTCTAACTCTGCTAAAAATGAAAGGTCAAATAAATTCCTGACTTGTCTTGCGGACAACTTCATTTTCCAGAAAGTGGAGAGGGAAACAAGGGGTTCTGCTGTCTTGGACCTGATTCTCACCAACAGGGAAGAAAAGTTGTGGGCAGCCTGGGTAGCAGTGACCATGTAATTTTGGAATTTACAGTCTTGGAGAAGGGAAAAGCTGTACAAAGTCAGACATATAGCCTGAACTTCAGGAAAGCAAATGTCAATAAACTTAAAGTTATGCTTGGCAGAATCCCATGGTCAGAAATACTTAAGGAGAAGGGAGTTCAAGAGGGGTGGGAGATTCTTAAAGGCAACATATTGAAGGCACGATCACAAACGATTCCTATGAGAAGGAAAAACAGGAGGAGCCTAAAGAAGCGAAGGTGGCTCCATAAGCAGCTTTCTAATGAATTGAGCAATAAAAAAGACTCATTTAGGAAATGGAAGGAGGGTATAACCAAGGATGAATATAAACAAATAACCAATGCTTGTAGGGAGAGCATTAGAAAAGCTAAAGCTCAGTATGAGCTTAGGCTAGCAAGAGATGCTAAAAACAGCAAAAAAGGGTTCTTTGCTTATGTTCAAAGTAAGAAAAAGAGCAAGGACATGGTAAGCCCATTGAAGGGACAGGAAAGTGAAATTGTAACAGGTGATGAAGAGATGGCAGAACTGCTCAATTCTTACTTTTCCTCAGTTTTCTCCTGTGAGAGAAATGGTGCTCAACATGGCAAAAATAGAACACACGAAGGGGGAAAAGAGTTACAGCCTAGGATTGACATAGGGGTAGAACATAAACACCTAGTGCCTTTAAATGAAACTAAGTCCTCAGGGCCAGATGAATTGCATCCGAGGGTACTAAAAGAACTTGCAGATGTAATTTCTGAGCCTCTATCCATTATTTTTGAGAATTTTTGGAGAACAGGCGAGGTGCCAGAAGATTGGAGGCAGGCAAATGTTCCCATCTTCAAGAAGGAGAAAAAGGAGGATCTGGGTAACTAGTGACCTGTCAGCTTGATGTCTATTCCTGGAAAAGTTTTAGAACGAATCATCAAACAATCGGTCCTTGAGCATTTAGAAAGGATGGCTGTGATTACTAAGAGCCAGCATGGGTTTCTCAAGAACAAGTCATGCCAGACCAACCTTATCTCTTTTTTTTTGAGAATTTTACTACCTTGCTGGATCAGGGGAATGCTGTAGAAATAATCGATTTTAGTAAGGCTTTTGATAAGGTTCCGCATAATATCCTTGTCGACAAGTTGGTAAAATGTACTTTGGATCCTATTACTGTTAGGTGGATCTGTAATTGGTTGACAGATTGCATGCAAAAAGTGCTTGTTAATGATTCCTCATCTTCTTGGAGAAGAGTGACAAGTAGAGCGCCTTAGGGATTGGTCCTGGGATCTGCTCTGTTCAACATTTTTATAAATGATTTTGATGAAGGAATAGAGGGAATGCTTATTAAATTTGCAGATGATACTAAATTGGGAGGGGTAGCAAATACGGTCGAAGCCAGAGTCAGGATTGTGTGATTTTGGGCTGTATCAACAGAAGTATAGTGTCCAGATCATGCAAAGTGATGGTATCACTCTACTCTGCTCTGGTTAGACCTCAACTAGAGTATTGTGTTCAGTTTTGGGCACCATATTCTCAGAAGGATATAAACAAGCTGGAACATATCCAGAGGAGGGCAACGAAGATGGTGAAGGGTCCAGAGACCAAGTCCTATGAGGAAAGATTGAAGGAGCTCGGTATGTTTAGTTTGGAGAGGAGATGACAGAGAGGTGATATGATAACCATCTTAAAGTACTTGAAGGGCTGTCATATAGAGGATGGCGCAGAGTTGTTTTCTGCTGCCCCAGAAGGTCAGACCAGAACCAACGGCTTGAAATTAAATCAAAAGAACTTTTGGCTAAATATTAGGAAGAACTTCCTGACAGAGCAGTCCCGCAGTGGAACAGCTTTCCTTGGGAGGTGGTGGGCTCTCCTTCTTTGGAGGTTTTTAAGCAGAGGCTAGATGGCCACCTGACAGCAATGCTGATTCTGAGAGATCGTGAGAGGCAGATCATGAGAGGGAGGCAGGAAGGGTTTCAGTACTTAGTTCTTGTGGCCCCTTCTTACATGCCCAGAGTAAGGCTGATCACAACCTTAGGGTCAGGTAGCAATTCTCCCCAGGCCAGTTTGGCTAGGGATCGTGATGGAGTTTTGCCACCTTCTGGGCATGGAGTAAAGGTCACTGTGTGTGTATGTGTGTGTGTGGGGGGGGGGGAGATATTTGAGAATTTCCTGCATTGTGCAGGGGTTGGACTAAATGATCCTAGAGGTCCCTTCCAACCCTGTGATTCTATGATTCTAGGAAAAGGGATTAAGTGCAATGCAGAGCATGAGATCTCTGTGATAAATATTCTATATGCAGAAGGTCCCAGGTTTATCTCCATTTAAAAAGCTGGGTTAGATGGAGCACGATTTCCTTAAAGAAAACACTTAACAAGAACAGGGTATCTAAATCAGTACATAAATACATATGCATTCCATTAGCTTCAGGAACACTGGCTGGTTACAACAAAAGGTAATCATTTCTATACTAACATCAAACAACTTAACTCTTTGAAAACATACAAGACATGTTCAAGGCAGAGGCAGGATCCCTGATCACCAATCCTATTATTACTCTTTGAAAAGTTCAACGTAGGAAGGTGCATGGTAGGAACGCTTTGTTCCTTTCCTCCTACAGAAAACAACAGACCCTTCACAGTAAGGAGAATGCTTGGCCAGTTCGTAATTTAAGTTCTAAAGAAAATAGCTTTCTTACCTGAAAACGATAGAAAGTCCCATCATCCTTCAAAGTAAGCACATGATCTGAGATTGGAAAAATATATCCCTGTGCTGCTATGAGACTTCCCAGGTGTATTGCTTCAGCTGTAAATTTATTAAAAAGGGAAGATTATCAAACAGTTATGCATTACAGCAGAGATAGTCCATATCCAAGGTTTTGGTGGTAGGACCCTGCTTGATGTCTGGACAATTTCCGTCCATGACATCATTGGCAGGCTCAGAGAACAAGATCATGCAAAAGTGGTAGTGCTTTGCCTTCCTCTACCAACAGTTTCAATCACAGTGGAAGCTTCTTTTCATTATCCAGCCACCATAGTCTGAACTGGGCAAGTCTTACACACATGTGGAATAGAGGCCAACACAAGGGCCAAAAACACAGCCCAGGCACTTCCATCCTTGTGGAAGCTGTTTAGAACAGAGGTAACCAAAGCACTTCACTGCAAAATGAAACCAGTGGAATGTCAGTAATGGATGTGGGGCAGGAGAGGGGAGGCACAAAACCAAGTTTCAGACCTGGATGTTGCTGATGGGTTTTCAAATTCTATATAGCCCAGAGAATCCATAAAGACATTCAAATAAGTCTAAATGTTTCTCAAGAAGGCATCCAGCTGTAGCTGCATAACTATGAAGAACATTTGGTCCTTTTAGAGAGGAGACTAGCCACTCATATCCATATGCTGCTGACCTGATATTAAACACTATCTCATAAGATGTTTTGCATACCTGGATGCCCTTATCTTGGTTACATTTTCATATGAATAGGGGGGCTTCTGCATTCTCTTGATTGAAGGCAGAGTACGCCATGTGGAGCCCTACCTGTGTGAAGCCTTGTTGGGTGGGATCCCCCCCCTCAAAAACAGGCAGGGTGGTAGAAGATTGCATGAATCAGGTTTACACACACTCCTGCTTCACACCTTATGTTCAAGAAGAAGGGGCAAGAACATGCCTGCACATGAAGACGACTGCCTGCCTGGTAAACAAATAAGCCAATCTGTCGTTTGATCCATTTGGTTTTCTAACCTACATTCTTTAAAGATTTGCTAAAGTCCTATAGAATACATTTCTAAAATGTCTCTGCATTTGATACACACTGAAATAAACAGGACAATTTCCCAGCATTAGCAAACTTAAATATTTTGAAGGCATAGTGATACTCTATAATTCAGTTTCAAAGTGATGAACAGTCCAGTAGAGTTCTGAGTGTGCTTTCATATCCCTATTATTCTCCCACTTTCTCCTCAACTAAAGTATGCAAAGGAGAATTCAAGACAGCATAAAAAGGGTATTCACAGCTATGGCATCAAGCAAACTAGAATCTCAGGCCTCCTTTCATGTTGTAGGTCTGCTTCCTCAACCTACTATCAACAACATTGTTGAAACTTAGGACATTTTTGAGGATATCATGTTATCACAATATTTTTAACTTAAACTCAAAACCTGTAAAATTCCACAGCATATAAAACCAAAGTACAATATAAAAGCCCTAAATTACCTAGATCTTCAACATTCAGATTCTTCATAAGCCACTGTACTATGTCAGCACCTGAAGAAAAAAACAAAACCCAAAGCCATTGTAATACAAAAGGACACATGAATCATAAGGAGTATGGACAGCAGTGGTGGTGGACGTCCCTATAGAGAGGGGCTGCATGTTCCATCCAGTCAAGTCATTCCCATTATCGATTTTCTTGACTCCACTGAAGCAAAGCACCTCCTCCCTGTACCTGGCTATGTCTGTAGAAGATGCCTATCACTCATAACTAAATGGAACCTTCACGTTCAGAGGCTGTATGTTTATGTTTACCTCATTTATACCTCACTTTTCTCCCCAATGAGGAACCCAAAATGGCTTACAAGTGGGGATTCAAACCTGAGTCTACCAGATCCTAGTTTGGCACTCTAACCACTCCACAATACCTTGAATATTAGATACTAGGAAAAAACAACATAGCTGCCATCTTGCTATGTTTGTAAACTTACTAGAGGCATTAAACTGACCTTTCTTGAAAAAGAATGCCAGATTACTCAGAGACAGGAGAAGTGACTTGCCCAAGGCTACAAGGTACGTTCAAGGCAGAGGCAGGATCTGATCCCTGCCCACCAATCCTATTATTACTCTTTTGACTTGAATTTGCTGCTACAATATTCATTCTGTATAAGACAAACTGAAGGCGAGAGACTGAAGTGCTGGGGTCTCAAACACCACTCCTAATCAGCAGTCCTTTGACCCAATGGCCATTGCAGTATCACATACTCTGAACTGCTCCCTCTTCGCCCAGCCCAAACTCCCCATGTTTGCAGAGACAAAAGGACAAATTCTCCAGGCAATGCTGCACTCAGTTCTTCATCAGGGAACACAACATATAATTCCATAATTATTATTTACAAAACAGCAAAAGAGATTGTCATCATTCCAAAACAATTTGAAGTTTAAGATTTGTAAAGCTGGGTCAACAAGCCCCACAAACCTCCAAAATTAGAATGCCATCCTTTCATTTCTTGCATTTTAAAAAGCCACTGGATTCCTAACAGCTGCCAAGAAACCAGGAGATTTTTGCAGTGGCTCCCCCCCCCCCCCGCTTTTGTCAACTTGACGGATTATCTTTCTGCTGACTTGCCAAACCATTAATTATCACCTGCCAAAAATGATTATTCACCCTTGGGATAATGACAAGCTGTTCCTCCCCCTGTTAATTACTGCCATTGCTAATGCTCATGCGTCTGACTAACATTCATCAAGAAGATGGACATATCCTTGTCCCCACCCCCAGCCGCCATTAATCCAGCTATATAACTTTAAAAAGATGACATTGGCTTCTCCATATGGTATCCCTGTGTATATGAGTTATTTTTAAAAACAGCCAGACAAGCATAATTTCTGCAATATATTCAGGGCTGCCTAACTACCAAATTCCAATGGGAACTAATCAGAGATTTAATTTTTCAGAAGCCCTCAGCCTCCTTATCTCTTAACCACCAGGGCAAATGATCCTTTAAGACTGATCTTATCTGCCATGATCCATTTTCGTATCCATGTGTTCCCTGTTCCCCTGAACATGCTCTTAATATTGCTAGCTGTGATGCTTTTCTTAACCATGTGGGAAAGCAACATTTATAGTGCATTCTTAAACAGAGTAACAGCTGTGCTCTCCTCCTGGTGGCAGGGTGAGGAAATGGCTGCCATGGAGACAGTGTAGACAAATGGCTGCTATGTAGATGGGAAAAGCCAAACGTTCCCAAGCACACAGCAACCATCCAGGCTTTACTGAGATATTTCTCAAAAATTTGAAGTAAAGTAGATGTGAGAAAAATCAAAGAAAAACCAGACAAACCCCAGGAGGTGCATGAATGTACTTTGGAGAAGAGCGGGGAAGCTTCTCAATAGCATTGAATCCAGGACAGATAACACGTGTGGAAGTCAGCTATAGTTCTTTGCTCTTATTTGCTCAGGTATTCACGCTAGTAGAAATATTTGTTATTTACTTATTTCTTTTCTGTTTTTTTCATAGTAACTTAGGTGGGACCCTGGGGGTGGCCGTCAGTGATGGCATGACTTCGCTTCCGGGGAAACCAGAAGTGATGTCAAACCTCTGTATAAATCATTGGAAATGCTATGGTAAAACCACCGAGTTTCTGATGATTCCCAGAGTGGACTGATGTCACTTCTGGGTTTCCCCCGTCCTGCTGCCAGCTTGTTATTTTTTCCTCCCACTCCCACTCCATGTGGCAGCAAGAGATAGGAACTGGGTGTGGGAGTGGGGGCTGACAACCCTGTAGAAACTCAAAGCATATTAAAACTGAATTACACAAATCAGACAGCAATAAAATAGAAACACTATAATACAATGCATAAACTCAAATTCACAATTATTTTTATTTAGTTAGTTAATTTATTGTCTGCCCTTCTCACTGAGACCAAAGGTGAACAATGATCCAATAAAGTAGAGCTCACAATTCAAGAAAACTGAAGTACAGACAGTATAATACATTTAGTAAACAATGTAGTATAAAAAGGGGAGTAGGGAATAAAGCTGTCTAAAAGTTTCACAGGCAATTAAATTAAGATCTGATTCCCTAAATAGACAGTGCTCTTCCTGCATTTCACTGCATCTCTGTTCCTTTTATGAAAATCCCCTCCTGAACAACTGTTTTACAGAGTGTGGGAGCCTTCCTTACCTTACCTAGGGTTGTGCAGTCCAGCATTCATAGAGCACTTATATAGCCAGATTTATACTGATCCAGCATAATCTGGCTATGCTGGTTCAAATTAGAGGATCCCAGATCAGATCTAGGAAGCTGGATTCTGATGGGTTGGATTAAAACAAGTTTATTCCGCCAATTGCTGCAGGCTGGCTTCTCCAACCTTTTTTTCTTACCAGGCGTGCAGAGGGGCAAGGCCATCTTCCTCAGACCATGCCCTCACGGCTTTCCATGCTTCCAGCTGGCTCCTCTCCTAGCTTCTCTGACTGCTTCTTCCTGTTCCCTGCTCGCTTCACACTGCTCTCCTGCTGTGGAGCTTGCCTTGGTGCTTTGAGCAACTTCACACCACTGCCCTCTCATTGCTGCTCTGCCTCTGGTATCTGCTTTTCTCCACAAGGGACATGGATTCCCATCCTACCTCCATGCTTAAGCTCTAAAAGAGTCTTTCAAGCTGCCACTGGCTGTCTTTTTAAAACTCCGCAGTTTGTCTGGCAGCTTGGTGAGCTGCACAAACCTCCTTGCTCAGTTTGGGATTCTCTGGTTTGATGCTGGTTCCCTTGTAATTTTGGTTCTGTTGGGGTTTATTGGTTTACTTGCATTGGGAGCGGGAATTGCACTGAGACTGGCTTTTGACCTGGGGTTGTCTTTGCTTAAGGTTTTGCTCTGTCTGAAAAGCCTTGGAAATGTTTCCCCCATAGGAAACAACAGAGAGTGGCTAAGGGCACCATGTTCAGGGACCCATAGAATTGGACCCCGGGGTCCAATTCTTAAAACTTGTGGGGAGGGGGTTAGTGGACTGGAAGGAGTAGATTCCCTGCAAATTTAGTGGATTTTGCTTGAAAAATCCTCCCCCAGCCCTCTGGATATTCTTCTCCATAGGGAATAATGGCTGGATAAATTTGGGATTTCAAGAATACTGAATTTTCATGGTATCCCTGATACCCAGATCCAGATTGAACTGAATATATTTTGGTGCACACCCTTAACCTTACCTTACCTTACCTTACACCAGAATGGAGTTTATGCATGTGCAAAATTTGCTATTTCCCACCTTATGCTCTGTATAGATCCATTTCTTTGCAAAAGACACTAGCAATTAAGAGATGTGCTTATTCCTTACTTTACTGGACCATGTCGCACTGCAACAAGCCATTCTTTCCAGAAGCAATAGGTGGTTACATAACATTGACAGAATCATGAATCTGATCATGAACTGTAAGGATGCCCATTCGTCTAACAAAGTATTGCAGAGACAGGATAACAGCTCTATAATTCCAGCCATTTCCTCTTTTATATATTAAGCCCCAATGTTCCTTATAAATGGTACCTTGTGTTTTCTAAAGACAAGTGCCTGTCAGGATGACTAATACCAAGGCAGTCAAGGAAAGAGAAAATGAAATGGAAAGATCAAGTCTGAGAAACTGGAAGAAATATAGATTTAATGGACTTGAGTCACTACAGTAAGATTTACCACTTTTGTGCTCCACCTAAAGCAACCCACTACTTTTATGAGGACTGGGTTATACTGCAAAGTCCATAAGAGAGCAACCAAAATTGGCTCTCTCCTTCACTGCTCCTTTGGAATATTATGTGGAACCACTGAAATGATACAATCTGCACTGGAAACAGTACACTGAAAATGTACAGGACATTAAATAATGTATTAGAAAATGCCTCAGTTCTGAGCAGTAAGTGTAGAAAATTCAAGATTTTGAGCAAACTGCTTACCATTGTATGTAATTCTGAAAGGTCCAGCTAGTAATGGCATGTAATATAGATGCATGGTTAGATTAAATATGTGTGTTTGGGGTAAGCTATGCTTTGTATGCAGAAAGTCCCAGATTCAGGCCCTGAAACCACCAGCTAAAAGGGTTACAGGTAAGAAAGCTGCAAATTGCTGCAATTAGATTTTATGGAACCAAATGGCAAGGTTAGGATTGGGAAAGTGAATTGGAATTAGATGGGGGGTGTTGGGTTGTCCTATAGGAAGGGAAGGTTAAACTGACTATGCTATTAGAAACTCTCTAGGATTAGGTGACCTTTGCAGTAAGTTAAGGTTGATTATGGAATTTAGATACATCCCAGGAGGGATAGGCTGTTTTTATATGATGTGGAACTTATTTGTTAGGCTGTCACCATATGAAATACCTTTATTGGAGATACATCTTGGATTAGAATTGTTACTATCCCCTATTGCTGGCGGGATGTTGTCTGGCAAAGGCGGTGGGTGTAGGGAGGATGGACGGAATGGAGCTAGGCATCCCAGTCCTCTGGGGCAAAGGGAGATATGGCGGTGGGACATGGTCAAAGTGGAGAAGGCCACAGAGATGCAGAAAGGCTCGGTCCCCTTCTAATCTACATCCCATCCTGAGACACGCAGGTGATGGAGCTAGGGAAGTAAACCCCCCTTCGACACTGATGTTGTGCAATGCCAGGTCCATAAATAATAAGATCAATACTCTTTAAGATATGTTTGCAGAAGCCAATATGGACCTGGTATGTATGACCGAGACCTGGGTGAGGGACAGCGAAACGGTCACCTTGGGTGAACTGACCCCCCCCCAGGTTACTCGGTCCTTCACCAGTCTCGAATGGGAGGTCACGGGGGGGGGCATGGAAATCCTTATACAAGAGGCTTTCTCCTTCAAGCCGCCCCCCAAGATCGCTGGCATTGATTGTGTGGGACTTGTGTGGAATGCCGAAGAAAGTTTGGCCGTCTGTCTGGTGTACCGACCACCTAGCACACCAGCAGACACTCTGCTGCGCCTACTGGAGGTAGTTGCGGGCTGGGCCTTGGAAATTACTGCCTGATATTCATACAATTCACAAAGTTCACAACAACCCGGAGACAGCGCTAGTTTCTTCCTCAGTGTGTCGAGGACTTTGTGAACGGTATGCATATCATGCGGTAATTTCTACAGTGGACGACATCCACACCCCAAGGAAGTCCTTCGGGACGAAATCTGCGTCATCCCATAGCCAGCCCCAGTTCAAGCTTGGAGCGTACTGAATATCATCTGCTGTTTGTTTACATACCTGCAAAAGAAGAGCAATACACAAGACATTTTGGAAATGTTATTATGAATAAGGATTTACCTTTTGAATGACTCAGTCCCAGATCTACTGTTGCGATACCTTGATTTGTTTTAGGGGTACAGTGCTGTATTTGAACAGTTGTATGAAGTATGATTGTTGACAATTTTGTACACCGGCAGTGATTTGCGCAGTAAGAGTACTGTATTTAGCATTTTAATATTTTGCAACTTTATACTACATCAATTAATACATTGTGTATATATATATCCTTGTTTTCCTCCTGGTGGGATTTTCCTTCACTTGGCTGCATAGGCCCTAACCAGGGGTGCCTCGTTTTTGTATAGCCGAAGTAGATCAGCAGTAGACAACACCCAGCATACATGGGCTGGTTCTCACCCAAGAAATTGAGAAGAGGCCAGAGCTAGCAGTGTGGAAGAAGGAAACGGGTACATTGTATCCACCGTTGTCTCCCAGACCCATGCTGCCACCAACTGGGCTTGAGGTGAGCAGCTGGGGCTCTGTTAGTGTTCTTGGGACTCAGCTTTCTTCCAGTATGTTTGGCCAAGTATGTTAGCAGTCAGACCTCTCCTCCCGCTCAGGGGCAGTTTATAGATATGAAATCATAAACACCCTTCCTCATACAGCATAAGTGCAAGACACTGCTTTGCTTGAAATAAAAACAAAATGGATGCCAGCCAGGTAAGAGCCTTCTAAACGGGAGTTAGAGTGTCTGACTAACTAATGGTCTCCTCCATGTCCTGGAAAAATGTGTAATTTAGGCCAATGAGGTCTCCCAAGAAACTCCTGACTAACCTCATCCACGCCCTGTCTCCCCTCCCCCCCCCCATTTACCCTGATTAAGCACCACCTACTGCTATTCAGCAAACCTGGTAACTTTCCCCATCCAGCACTCTCAGAGCCATCAAGCCTTTTCTACCTTATTATCTGCCTTATTATCTGCCTTATTATCTACCTTATTATCTGGAAAACCCCTCAAATTATTGTTTTGGGGTGAGAATATCAGCTCAACCCAGGGAGCATTTTGCCCCATATCTGCACTCCCTAGCCACCCCTCTCTCTCTCTGGATTCTAACACAAACTCCCAAATTCATTTGGCTCTTTTATTCTCCATAAAATGCTGGTCGTTTCGGTCCTGCCTCCATGGTCCTGTCTTCAAGACTGGAAACTGTAGCCTTCTCTGAAACAGCTTTCTCCCCCTTTCCTCCCTGATTTCCTCTTAGCCTTGTATGTGTGCTATGTGTGATGTTTGTACAGTTGACATTTTATTTCTCTTTTTAATAAAAACTTCTCTGGTTGAACATCTGGCTGGCTATATTTTGAGAGTTCTCCAAGAAAATAATCCCTGTAAACATAGGTGGAGAATCCAAGTTACCCCCTTTTGCTTCATCTCCTTTAAGCTAATTTCCCCAACTAATTAGGAGACTGACTATTTGGGTAACAAGTACATGCCTCATCTCTCTCCTTCTCTTCCCTTTTGTTTGCTGACATTTGCTCATCTCTCTCCTTTTTTTGTTTTTGGTACTCAGGCCTATCTCTAGAGAAGACAATGATTGGAATAGATGGACTTGTGGTCTCTCTTCATATGTCCATCTGAATAGTCTGCAGAGCACAAGGAGCTTTTGCACGAGAAGCAGCAAGCAGACTTTAAAGTTTTGCCATTTCCTATACTCAGTTCCATCCTTATCAATGGTCTAGAAGCAACCAAACATAAGATGGCAGTAAAAAGGTGAAAAGTATCTGAAAGCAGGCAACTGGCAAAAAAGCAAATAATTGGGACAAAATAACAGAGACCTCATTGCAACTGAAAGATGAAGCCTTATTGCAGAATAAGCTTTCATGAGCCAGAGTTGACTCGGTCAAATGCATAAAGAGGGACAACGATCCTGTAAAGGACTTATAGCAGTCAACTCCCCAGGCCCACTACATCATTGGATAAAGGTATGATTATAAAAAAGGCATGTTTATGCAGATGGCAGTAGGACTTACTCCCTAGTTATGGGGAAAAATTGACTTACTATTTTTTGAGTCCAACTCTATTATATCCAGGCAGAAAGTTACCCATTTGTTCCTGGTGAGTACAGTACATGGTTTCATGTATAACTGGAGTATTAGAATCCTGGGAATCTTATGCTTCCTTTTAAAAAATGTTTGTGATCCTCATGGATGCTATGAATTTTGTGGAAAATCTGACTGCATTTTCTACCCTAATAGCCACATTTTATAAATGCAATCAAAGCTTCAAGTGGCCATTAGAGGGCATCCCAGTAAACAGAGACTGTTCCATCAACCAATATATCCCTAGAGGTTTCATATTTCAACCAATATATCCCTAGGCCCATGTTCGAGAGGACAAACATTTGGGGGGAGGTCTGTTTTTAAAGGACTTATTCCTACAGAAAAATAAGAAGTTTGCGGAGGGGGGGGGAACCTCTGGAATATTCTCTCTTTTGGAATTTGTATATATATAAAGCATATAATTATTTAAATGTGACTAATTTTGTCCACATTGAATATGCTATAATGTATATAACCAAAGAGCAGCCTGTATTTTTGACTTTATTCAGCTTAACACAATATACATATATGTTGCAAGCCCTATTATTACTGGTATAACATATTTTGCTTTCTTTTAAACATTTTATTATATTATATTATATATTATTATAAAGGCATACAAATTTACAAATGTACAAATAAATACAATCATCATAGTCCCGTGAGGATGATAGAAAGAGGTCCAATAAAGTTTATTACCTATACTTAACACAAAATAAAATCTCTTGCTGAACATTCAAAGAAAAATGAAATCAGCTGTGGCTCATGAAAGCTCATACCCTAACACAAATTTTGTTAGTCTTATAGGTGCTACTGGACTCTTGCTCTTTTCTACTGCTACAGAAGACTAGCACTCATCTTGATCTAAAGAAAAATGGGAGAGAGTCTGTTACTATGTCAACACAGGAATTTGTGCAAGCTGTATAAAATGGGGATCAAAGAGAACAGGATTAAGTTGCTATATTGGTGGTACTATATCCCTGCAAGACTCACACAAATGTTTAATTCAGTATCTAGTAAATGTTGTGATAAGAAGACTGGCATATCTTATTGCATATCTGGTGGAACTGTTCGGAGGTCCAAGTATACTAGGACAAAATATTTAAATGTATATGTAAGATACTGGCTAAGCAGATAAATAAAAAACATGAGATTGACTCTTTTAGAGATGTTATTTCCATCAATACCATATAGCTAAAGAATACTGTGGCTAAATATATTAGCAGTAGCAATAATTTTAAGCTAAGGGGATTCTCCCAAATATGCATGGATGGCTTAGGAAAATATAGTACAGAATGTTTATAAATAAATAATTTATAAGAAAGGGGAAAAAACTATTGACAAGAAATATTTATAGAACAATGGTATCCATTTATTAGTTAGTGGAATCAATGCTTTATTTACTACAAACTTTGTGTTTTCTATTTTCCGCTTTTATTTTTTCCTACCTCTCAGAGGTAGGTGAGGGGGAATCCTACTCTTTATATCAAAGTGCATTTGTGTGTATTCTCATTCCTGCCAATTCCTATTCACCTTTGAAGGACCTGTAAACTTAATGGGTCGCTATAATAAAACCTTTTCAACCAAGACCCTGGAGTACTTGCTGTGAGGGGTTTGGGGATATATCTGTCATGGACTGACATTCCTAGAACTGACAGAATCTCTGTAGTTTGTGTTATGCCATAACATCTGAAAATGTTTCATACAATTTTCCTATATTATGTACTGAAATTACTGTTCATGTCAGCATGAAAAAACCCATCACTTGTATCTGAAAGTGCAGTAATTGCATCAACTCTCACTATCAACATGTGATAATTGCTCCATTCACTACCAGCAAGATGATGGGGGTGGGGCATAGGATGTGTGAGCAATGAGAGCTCTCTCTTAATAATAATAATGACATTCGATTTATATACCACCCTTCAGGACAACTTAACGCCCACTCAGAGTGGTCTACGAAGTGTGTTATTATTATCCTCACGACAATCACCCTGTGAGGTGAGTGGGGCTGAGAGAGCTCTTAGAAGCTGTGACTGACCCAAGGTCACCCAGCTGGCTTCAAGTAGAGGAGTGGGAAATCAAACCTAGTTCTCCAGATTAGAGTTCTACCTCTCTTAACCACTGGCTCTCTTTATATCATGCATGTTGGGTCTTACTCACACAGTAGCAGTTTTGTCTGCAGCCAATCAAGATGAATTTGGTGCATTTTTATGAGTTTTCTCCTAGTATTATAGGAAATGAATGTACTGGTTCTAACCACAGGTCTGGGGAAGGTGAATGAACAAGAACTTTATAGTCTAGTCTGTGAAGGACTCTGTTGCAACTTAGAAGCTAGGTTCACATGGCAGCAAAAACTCCTGCACAGTACCCATGATATCATTGACATATATTTCTATGACTGATTGCACTATAAAGGCTTCCAAGTCTAACTCCTGAATGACAATGGAAGGGTTGACAATGAAGCCATGAGTGAGCAGCCCACTCTTCTTACAGAACAGCAGAAACATGAGGTACTAAAATTGTTTTTAAAGCTGATTTCTTGGCATTTCTCCCCTTTTTTGGGCAAATTTCAAGTAAGAAATCAGTTCCTGATCTGTTCTCCTCAAATAAACTGAGTCCCAAGTGCATCATTGGTACCTGTATCATTTCTACTATAATGAACAGAACTGTATCAGACATTTTTCAAGGGAGAAGGAATCTCCTTTCATCTAGTTCCTTGACAGAATTCTTGTCGACATCAGAGTCTCAGGAAGCCCTTAACTGCTATGCAGAGGGCTGGAGCTGTGCTGCATCAGAAACAATTAATTGGAGAACTGGGAAGAAAAAAGCATGAAATCTTTTCATGTTCTTCTTAGATTTGCCAGAAACTGAATCTGAAGTTTCAACCTATAAATTAAATCCCCAATACCGTAACCTCAGTTTCTTAGTGTTGAAGTGCTGAGAGGCTCTACTTTAACAAAAAGCGCTGCTATATGTGGACTCTAACTGATTGGCTGGGATGCTCTATAGGTGGCCAAAGGTTAATGCCTCCAAATATTTAACCACACCCACCTCCACTATCCTTGTTAGAGGACTGGGTTTGTTCGTTCAGGTATGGTTAAATGCTCTATGCACTAGAGGGGTAAATGCAGGCCTACGAAATTTACTTCAGTTTCTTCTTCTGCATACAGTTCTTTCCAGTGTTATAATTCTTATCTCAAATATGGCCACAGCAAGTCTGTTATGCTTACTTGGAGGAAAGATAATGGCTTTCTCAAGGAGTTTAGGAAAAGGAGCCATGGGTGGCAACGAATGCAGGACTTTGTAGCATGCCTGAATAAGATTAAGGGAAACCAATGAGCCTGGCCCAGGCATAGAATCAGGTTCACACTCCTGCTTTGCTTTCCCATCCTGCACTGTACCATGTTTTCTAGTACAACAGACAAAAGCAACTAAAAGCACAGGGGGCTGTAATATTCACTAGGTTCACACCATCTGATGACTCGGTCTTGCCAAATAGGCAAGCTTTCCCTCAAGACTATGTTGAGAAAAAATTATCCCCCCCCCACTCCTCTCAGTAAACGGGTATTACATGCTTTCAAAAGCTGGCAGTTAAAATACCTACTTGTATATTTCCATATAACATTTACTTACTTAGGCATGGCAGCATCTTTAGGACTCCACCCAGTGCTAGCTCCAGATTTGGAGGAATTCTTAGGCCGGATACTCTCAGTGATTCCTCCTGTCTCCATGTGTATCTTACTTCTTCCACTACCTGCTAAGTATGCAAGCAGGTCATGATAGCTGTTATTCCTTCCCTTTATTGTGGTTGCCTGGAGAGATTCACCCTACCACATCTATGCTCTACTTCAAAAAGTGCTGCCATGTGTGGATTGGCTGGGATGCCCTATAGGTGGTCAAAGGATGCATATAAAGCAAAGTTAATGCTTTGGAGAGGGGGCAATCCCCAACCTTGCTAAGCCTGCAGGCACTTTTGGAATGCTGAGAAATGGTAGCAGTTGGCTACCACAGAGCAGGCCAATCACAAAATGTTGCCATGGGGGGAAGCAATCCAAAAATGTTTGGAGGATGGAATGAAATTGTTATCTCGAGAAGTCAGGTGGTATGGCACAATTTCTTCATTTGTGTCTGAGTCGCTTTGCTTTGTATATAACTCATCACATGGCAGAGGATAAAGAGAATAATGGGAAGCACAGTTATCTGTATTGGACACTTGCCACATACCACTGCTAATCTGTTGGCCATGGGATGGTCTGAGATGTATCACTCCTGTCAAGATGACTTATGTATTATTGCAAGCACCAGTGAAATGAATGAATCTTAAGATTGCATATGAAGCCTTGGGAATAGCCCTGAGAATGGAATTACAGCTCAGACTAAAATCGAGGAACTGTGCTGTACAGTTGGCCCGTTCCTGTGGGTCTGTCCATTGTCTCCAGGGCTTCCCAATAGCTGAAAGGATGTAAGCAATAAGCATATTATTTTCTTGCATTGATTTTCCACACAGATGTAATTTTCTTCAGTAGACTACCTTAGCTACTTAAAAAAAACCTACTTTCCTTCACTATTTGCGGGCTCATTCCTTCCGTATCCCATACAGAAAAAGAACCACCAGCCCTTTGCAATACAGAGGATCCACAAAATTTTGAGAGGTTCCAAGCTAAACATCCTCCACAATAAAGGCATTTGCTTCCAAATGGGAATGTGTTCCTTTGTCGAGGAGATGAAAAAATTCTGCTTCAAATATTTGTTTTGGAGAAGAGACACTATTTGGTTTTAGTTTCCAAAGAGAGGGGAGGGTTTGAGCCACAGAAAGGGGTTGCTAAGCCCAGAGGCATAAGAAAGTCTTTGACCAAGCTGAGGGTATGTGTCTGTGACACACTTCCCTAATGAGTTCAGCACTTTGACAGCCATTCAGCTGGTAGCTACTAGCTAGCCACATAAAGGTCCCTCCCTGTTCATTTTCTGTTCCCTTCAAAACCCTAAGACTCAAGTGTCAAGATCATGATGGAGATAATTGATACAGTCCATTTCACTTCATTTCTCAATCTCTTTTAAAATTGAAATTGCACTAGTTATCCTGGCCCATGCTGAGACAGGAACAGGGAGAGTATGAACCTGTTAATATTCTTGGACATTTTAGCAGCTTTCACTACTATTGACCATAGTTTTCTTCTGGATCAGCAGACAAAGATGGGTGTTGGGGATATTGCATTCTATTCCAACATGGCTGATGAATACCAGAAGGTGGTACAAGCTACTGCTTCACGCTGTGGCTCTTTTGCTATATGGTCTCATGGAGTTCTGTCCTTTGCCCCAGGCTGTTTAATATCTAGATGGTTGTCTGGAGATACAAGTATTTTCTGCACGGTCACTTTACAGAGTTTCAGAATCTATTCTGCTCCCCATGTTCTCCCGAGTTCTGCACCTGCAAGGGAGTCATGGGAAGCAGAAATGGCTTTTGCTCATCTTTTCCTGTTTTTTCCCCTGCGCACGTTCCACAATTTTTTTTGAAGCTGCTGCCCAGTCCCTGCTGGCGCATGTTCTGTCTGTGAAGAATCAAAAACTCCAGTTCTGCTTCTCTTCTCCCCCTCCTTTCACCAGGAGCTGATTGGTCTGTCCACTGGTAATCACTCCTGCCCTCCTCAGCTCTCTGAACTCCTTTTCCACTATTTTTATCAGTAAAGTGAGGTAAGAGTCATAAGGCTGCTTCTTCATTCGTTTCCTTCCTCCTGGGTAAGTGCACACTCTTTTATTTTTTTTTTAAGCCAGGAACAAGTCCTAACATTGCTGCTTATTCCCTGCTGGCTTTAAAAGCCAGGAAAGGATTAAAAGGCTGCTTTTCCTTCCTCCTTTGAGGGGTATGAGCACCCTTTTTAAAAAGTCATGAATGGGTAGTAATGTTATAAACATTAACAAAGGGGCAGGGAAGCTGCCAAGAGGGAATGAAGCAGCAGCATTTTAACCCTTTCCTGGTTTGGCTTTAAAAAAATAAATGAGAATGGAACAAGTAGGAAAAGTACATGTTTTCCTCCAGAACTCCACTACCAATTGCCTCTCCAGTGGGCCCAGGACAGCCCAATCGCAAATACAGAGGGGGGATCAGTTCCAACATTGCAACATTACCATGCATGCAATTTTTTTTAAAAAAATTGACATCAGCTCCAGCTCCCATAAAAGGTGGCTCCAGACAGACACATCTCAACTCGTTAGCAGACACCAAATCGCCTTGAGGTCATGCACTGCAGAACGATGGGACCCTAAGCTGTTTCAGCGACTCCTTGCTGATTTGTCAGTTATAACCTGGCTGAAGGGCTGACAGTTGGTTTCTGACAGGATTGTTCAGAGAGAATTTATGAATGAGTCTGACTGGGAAAGTCAGACAGGATCCCTTCTGGAGTAAGGGAAGAGGAATCTTTTGCCTTAACTGTAACATCACTGTCCTGAAGAAGAATTCTATGTAAGAGTTCTTAGTATAAGTGTCAATATAGGCTAAAGCCTATTTGACATAGAAACCATAGAACTGGGAGTGTGTTTTAGCAAGAGTGATTGGGTAGTAGGTTAGACTCCCTTTCAAGCCGAAAGAAGAAGGGTTATATCTCCTTAGGAGAAGAAGATTAATTCCTACTCAGTTTCTAAAGGGGATTTGCTTCTCACGAGGACCCTGGGTTTGATATGAAGGGAAAACCAGTTTCAAACTAACTCCAGGAAACTTGAATTGTCATAAGAAACTCTGTGAAGAAACATTGTTGCTGTAACTGAAGTATTAAATAAAATACCTCTCACTGTTAAGAACCAAGAATATAAGAAACTAAGCCTTAAGGAAACTATTTTGCCTGTTACTCAAAGAATATTCTGTACTACCAACAACATTTTACCTCAGCGCTTTCATTCCTGACTACATTTAATCTAAAAAGCCAAAATTATATCTGCCTGTCAGGGTGGGGCAAACAAACTTTCAAACCTGCAAATATTAACACGCTACTAGGGGCTGCTCAGCCAAAGCATGGAAACTTGATTTTTGCAGGAAAATCTGCCTCACAGTGGGGGAGTGAAGGGAGAGTCCCTCATAGGAGACAAGATCATAAATATATAGCTGATATGCAACTGTACTCCTTTTAACAAAAGGGTTTGGATTTGGTAATGGACTGAATGAAAGCCAATCAATTAAATTCATACAAGATGAACGTGCTGTGGTTTAACAATCAAGCTAATCAGGGGGATGAGAAATATTTGTTTTGCTGTAACTGCCTTAGAAATTTTGGCTGAGAAGAAGTCTAAAGAATAATCTAAACAATCTAAATAAGCATGCAAACAAACAAATACAAGCGATACAAGGCTCAACCAGGCAGTTCTCCTTACTTGGCCCCCTCTTCTTTTCCTCTTAAAACTGATAGCCTTCAACATTCTGGGCTTCCTGCTCAATAAGAAACACGCTCAGTCCTCACCAAGACATTCTGAAAAGTGTTTTTTTTTTCCTTTTTAAAATCACAATAATATTTTTTCTACTTCTGGCAAGCTAAGAGAAGCCTGTAGGTGCTCCCTTTCCTTTGCCCTAGTGGTGTGGTACTGACTCCGCCATTTGCAGAGAGTCAAATTCACATTTTCCATCAACCAAAAGAACCACACAGCAACTATATGTCCAGCACACTACTTCATCAAACAGACATATACAATAAGATATAACAATATTGAATATATAACTATTAACATTGCAATTACCAGAGTGCCACTGAATGTGAACGTTTACCTCTGTTGAGCCTTAACCAGCCCTTGTGAATCTGGAGTGAAGGGAATGCCTTGCAAGTCAAACTTATGACAAAGAACAACATGCAAGCTTTCATGTTCTCCAAAACCCTTCATAAGGTGCGATGTTAAACTTAACATGCTTCCCATGTTAAAAGCCACCGAAGTGCTGAGATGAGACCATAGAGGCTGCAGAGAAGGGGGGGGCAGTGTTGGAGAGGACAAGCCTTTTATTTTAATCTCTACATGAGGCCTGAAACTCAGGGATGCTCACTGTGACATGCTCAGAGTAGCAGTTTCAAGGTGGGAACCACATGCCAACAATAGGCTCCACTGGGCATAGGCTTGCCACTTCCTGAAACATGTGGTGGGTGCTACATTGAGGAATAGTGTTCAGGAGAGCCACAATGGCCTGTCAAAGAGCTACAGGTATCTCCCAAGACACTCTTCCTATCAGAGCTGTAGTGATAGGCAGTGAACCATGAAGTTTATTGTTCAAGGGAACAAGTTGGTAGTGGTAGCAGAATTTTGGAAGGAAGAAACATTTGGAAATCTGACATCCTTTGTAAATCTCTGCAGTCAGGATTTTATAAGATTTCAGGGGTTTAAGCAAGCTAATTACCTCTAGGCCCCACCTGGCAATCAGCAGGAGACTAGGGGAGTGGGGACATAGGGGCTGGCCATTAGCAATGGTGTCACATCATTTCTGGGAAAACCTGTGATGTCATGCCTCTCTAGGAGTTGCCAGAAACTCTATGGTAAAAATCACAGAGTTTCTAGAGATTCCTAGACATCACACTGTCACTAATAGCCATTAAAAAAAATACTGTTCTTCTGTTGGCTGCTGAATTGTAGACGGACAAGGCCCATCTATAAGTCAGATTTCCCACTCCAGCTGGCACATGTTAACTCTAATTACCCCCTCCTTTCCTGTAAATGTATATTCAACATTCTGTGCCTATTGGATAGAGCAGCCAGCCTCCAGGTGGAGATCTTCCAGAATTACAACTGATTTCCAGGCCACAGAGATTGGTTCCCCTGGAGAAAATAGTTGCTTTGGAGGGTGGACTCTATGGTATTATACTCTACTGAGATCCTTCCCCTCCCCCAACCCCCCTCTCTCTATGCTCCATTCCCCAAATCTGCAGGAATTTCCCAACCTGGAGGTGGCAACCCTACTTCTGGAGCTAAATCAGTCCTTTGTTCTTGGTTAAAAGTTAGAAACTCAACATTTTATATGCATTCCTGGAAAGTCCCCTGGAATGCGGAGGCTCCTACTTTGTGGGTGAGTTTTGCTTCCTCCGTGGATATGGATAGCACAGAAGCCAGGCACTTTACTGTTAGATATAGGGACAAACTGGGGGCTCACAACAAATCTCAGGAGGAGGGAACTATTTTGCAATCTCTCTGCCCTCATGGTCTCATTCTCAAAGATCTATTACCTCTCTAGGACTTCAGTCATCTAATTTCCCCACCTTAAAAAATTTTTCTCTCTCTCAGCTGCTGCATTCAACATTCCATGCTGCTAGAGTATGTTGTCTTCATCAGGCTAGTTTTTGCCCCCCCCCACACACTTTGTTTAATTTACAGTCATATATTTCTGCACAACTGTTTTAAGAAGCAGATCAGAGGGAGGGGGAGAAAGAGAAATTAGAATGCACACTGTGGATGCAGCATATGCTTCTGTAAAATATTCCAATGTGATTTCAACATTTGCTAGCAATTTCAACAGTAGACTATCAGTGTCTAATATAAAGAAACAGCAGTTCACAAACTCACTATGAGTCACACCTCCTTCATCTGGACTAATCTGTAATGATTTAATGACTGCATGCTTAAAGGGTTTTACACTTAGGAAAACTAATGTTAAATACATTGGATTTGTTCATTCTGACAGGTTTAACACCAACATTTTATTAAGCTTCTTGCAGGTCTAGTGAAACCTGATGTGAAAAATGTGAGAAACGGTGTTTTTTGCTAAGTCATTGAAACAATTGCCAAGATTTGTATTATTAATGTCAAGACATACTTTTGCTCAAAATAGTTTCTCAAGGCTATCATGTAAAAATAAAATCAAAATACATGTCAACGTGTGAAAGCTCTTACAATCAATATGCTGGACAGCAATTTTTGTGCCCTTTTAACCCTAAAACCAAGTTTATTTATTTAAAATGCATATACTGCAATGTGCTTGAGAGAGATTTGCATCTATTAAACAGAGAGGCCTTTCGGGAATATTTGGAAGATTTGACAGGTCCAAAATACAGTGGTGAGGGTCTTAATTATATCAGTCCAGAGTTATGGCAACTTCACTGGCCTCCTCTTTGCTTCCAGGCCCAGTTCAAAGGTGTTTTTTTTAAAAAAAAAATTAGAGAGCAGTCCTAAGGAGGTATACTCAGAATCCTACTTAGGGCTATTCAGTAGTGTATACTCCCAGGAAAGTGTTCTTAGGATTACACTGTTAAAGTTGTTGTTTGGGCCTACCTCATCTCTATGACACAGCCTTGAAAGTGAGATCAGCTAGTGTTAGGGTGCCACATATCCACTTTCAGTGGGAAGTGACACACCCCACTCAGGTAAGTTCCCACTAGAGATGGGCACGGACAGCAATACGAACTAAAAAAAGTCACGAACAGCCCAATCTGCTGTTCGCAAACAAGCTGTTCATGAGGCCCCATTCTAAACGAACAGGTGGTCGTTGCAAGCCCATTTGCTGTTCATTGCTGTTCATCAAGCCAGACAGTCTGGCACCTGCAATCAATTCCCTTGGCAACTTAGGCAGGGATTGTTTGAACTCTGTTTGAACTCCTGCTGTTGCCCTGGAAACCCCAATCTAAGCCCAATTTAGCTTGATAGGCAGGTCTTCCTTTCAAGTGTGGAGCTCCAAATTTGTTACAAGGGAGCAAAGAGCAGGGGGGAGGGGGGCTCCCAGCTCTGGCTTAGTTTGCAGACAGTGGAGAGGGAGAGAGTTGCTGTGGGCATTTTGATAGAGAAAGAGCATTGGCGCTTGAATTTTCTTTGTGTGTGGTGGGATAGGGATCTACCCCTTCAAGTTCTAGGGCTGCTGCTAGGCTCTGGACCAATCTATTATTTATTATTGGTACCTTTCCTGCTGCCTGCTCAGGTAAGGTTTCTGGGAGTGGTACGGTAGGGATCTACCTCTTCAAGTTCCAGGGCCGCTGCCAGGTTCTGGGGCCAAGCTATTATTTATCATTGGTACCTTTCCTGGTGCCTGCTCACGTCAAGTTTTTGGGAGTGGTGCAGTAGGGATCTTGACTTGGATGATGGCTGGAGGAGAGCCTGCTGGCCCCCACGAACAGCCATGAACATGTTCGTGAACAGGGCCATGTTCGTGGTTGCCTGAGTCCCTGTTTGTGGATGGCAATGAACAACGAACATCATGATTGGGGTTTTTTTCCTGTTTGTGCCCATCTCTAGTTTCCATCACTCGCACCTCCACCTAGGAGGAGTCCTGCTTCCTGAGCCTGTATTGTTAGAGGTGAAGTTAGCAGTCATCTTGGATGGGACCATTTTTGTTTCTGCCTGTAGACTGTGGAATTCTTTGGCTCCTGAGGTTCATTTGGACCTCTTAGCCTTCCGATTTCCTATTAAAACCTGTTCATTCCAAGACAGCCTTTCTGGTTGACTTCTACCTTTTCTTGCACTTATATTATACAACTGAGAGGTGATATGATAGCCACCATTAAGTATTTGAAAGGCTGTCACACAGAGGATGGAGCAGAGTTGTTTTCTGTTGCCTGAGAGGGTCAGACTAGAATGAATGGGTTAAAACTAATCCAGAAGCGTTTTCAGCTAAACATTAGGAAGAATTTCCTGACAGACAGAGCTATTCTTCCGTGGAACAGGCTTCCTCGGGAGGTGGTGGGTTCTCCTTCTTTGGAGGTTTTTAAAGCAGAGGATAAATGGCCATCTGTCAGCAATGCTGATTCTATTACTGTAGTCAGATCGTGAGAGGGAGGGCAAGAAGAGATGCTTGGTTCTTGTAACCCTTTCTTATATGCCCAGGGTAATGTTGATTGCCACTTTAGAGGTCAGGAAGGAAATTTCTTCCAGGCCAAACTGGCCAGGGATCCTGGAGGCTTTTTGCCTTCCTTTGGGCATTGATAAGGGGTCATGGGGGGTAGCTGTGAATTTCATCCATTATGTAGGGGGTTGGATTAGATGATCCTTGGGATCCCTTAGAGCTCTATGTTTCTATGTTTAAGAAAGTGAGCAAGGCCTTTGAACAGTTCGGCTTGTGGTTGGTAGTTAGTTCTCACCTTGAAACAGGCACAACCAGAGGAATGGGTAGATTGTGAGTGAGCCTCCCTGAGGCAGAGACCTCATGCCAGGGATGGAAGTATAGGTGGTTCTTTTGGTTGAGGATAATTGCAAAGGTGGCTGTCTGTGAGCTGCAGAGTGAGTTCCACTGCTGCAAATAGACTGGGAGCCAATGTTAAGCTAAGCAGGGCAGTTTTGTATAATTTGTTGGCATCATAACTTTGCAACTATAACAAGGGGCAGACTGGGAAATTAAAATGGCCTTAGAACAAACCAAACTGTGCAGCCCCTGCAGTGTTACAAGCCAGTACTGCACTGGCCACTTAGTTCAGCATTGCCAACAACAACCATTACTTCCTCACACAAACTGATGGTAGTGCAGGAGGAAGCAATTGATAAGATGATATGGATTATCATTGCTTCTGAAGGTTGTAAGCCAAGTGATCCCTGAAATGCTTGGCTCTGCACCTGACTGCCAGTGGATCTCTATGGCAGTAGCCCACTGGGACATTTACCTATAATGTCCAGTCAGCCCTTCTCTTGGCTGCCAACAACTCTGGAACGAAACAGAAAGGAACTCTAGTCAAGATTTTTCCCTTCCATAAATTAAATAGCTTAGGACTTATTCACACACTGAAGAGAAAGCTATAACAGCACTCGAAACATCACTCTAAAAACAATCTGGCCAGACTGCACCACAAAGTTAAGGAACTAATTTATTTAATCAAATATTGGCTGTTCTACCTCTGTCCTAAACTGTGACCAGGGTTGCTAGCACAAGGCTAACAGCCAAAGCCAGTGGGATACTCACCTGGGGGAGGAAGCCCTTTGCCAACAATGTAATGATGTTGTCTGTGATGCTCTAGCATTTGACCCCAAATCTATGATTTAACCATAGAGTTTTGACCAAATGCTAGAGTGTCACCAGTGACTCAGTGATGTCACTTCTGGCTTCACTGGAAGTGACACCATCATGACAGGACACTATCAATCACCCTCCCCCCATTTCTCCTCCATTTTTCCCACTGCCCAGCTAAACAGCGGTGGGAAGGGCTGGTGGTGGGCAGGAGGTGAGAACCCTAGTTGTGGCAAATATGTGCTTCAATACATGTGGAGTTGTATGTTTATATCAAAGCTCATACACATTCAAGGACTGAGGATTACATCTATGGAATGTTTATGTCTTACTAATGCAACATGTAAATTAAAATAATTCTTAATGTAAGAGTGTGAGATAATTAAGCACTTAGTCACACAGGTTTAAATATTCACAATTACCAAAAGATATAATATCTCAACATTATCAGTACAATATGTGAATATGCACTAATACAAAATAATCAGGTGCAGGAATATTACTCCAGCTCATGCAGTGGAACTATCTAGACTCAGCTGCATTGGATGCTATGCCTTATCAACAAAAAACAGTGGGCAAAGTAAGTGTTCTGGACTTTCCCTTGCTCCACATGCAGTCCTCATCTCCATTATCAATGGTTATACAACCAATATCCTACATACTGATGTAGAAGTATGAATCAACCCTGCTTCAGGCAACTCTTAGTCCTGGCAATCTCTGATTATCACACACAGTAAAAGTTCTCATAAAAAACAAACACTGCACAACCTTTTGTTTCATCCATTTATTCCTCCTTGTACCCAAGTTTCCATCTCTTGTCCTTCTCACATGCCCTTGCTCCCTGCTAAGCTTCTTTTCCGGTAAAGCCCCGTCTGAAGTTAGCCAGGAGTCTTATTATATTGCACACCAGCAGCAGCAGCAGCAGCAGCAGCAGCAGCAGCAGCAGCAGCAGCAGCAGCAGCAACAACATAATAAAAAATATAATTCCAGAACAACATTCGATTTATATACCGCCCTTCAGGACAACTTAATGCCCATTCAGAGTGGTTTACAAAGTATGTCATTATTATCCCCACAAGAAAACACCCTGTGAAGTGGGTGGGGCTGAGAGAACTCCGGAGAGCTGTGACTAGCCCAAGGTCACCCAGTGTCATGGGCTCTGATTCCTCTGAGGATGAAGACTTCGTGGAGGACGAAAGGGGACAGAGTATTCCAAGCTCCTCAGGAGTCAGGCACTTGGAGGACCAGCAGGGAGTGGAACAGCAGGAACCCTTGCCAGAGCGGGCTGAGGAATCCTTGGCAGAATCAGAGACAGAAGCTGTTCCCTTACCTGTGCCAGCAGTTGAGACCAGGGAAACATCTCCACCAAGCTCCCCTGAACCTGATAAGCAGCGTAGGGTGCGACAGTGTCTCGTTATACAGGAGAGAAGACGAAGTGCGAGGCTTCAGGCACTGAAACAGCGGCGTAGTGACCTTGAGTGCCAGCAGGATGCAGCACTGCCTTGGAGGTGATTGCTTTTAAGCCAGGACACCCTTTCCCTTGTTGCAGAAGCACCTGAGCAAAGACCTGCCTGGCTCTACTGCGACCCAGCTCTCTGCTCTACCTGTTCTCCCGGCTCTGACCTTTGGACTCAGTGTTCTGGACTACGTTTTCTTCCTTGTTCCCTGGACGGTGTTGGCATACTTCGGACTCTAGTTAGGTTTGTGTCTGTTTCCTGCCCGTACTCAGCACACCCAGCTGGCTTCAAGTGGAAGAGTGGGGAAAAACCCGGCTCTCCAGATTAGAGTCCTGCTCTCTTAACCACTGCACCAAAAAATCTTGTGATTGCAACTAGTTCTCAAAAATTCATGGACCATCAGTTTGACTTGAATGTTTCTTCACTATAGACCCCTGATCAGTTTTAACAGAGGGCCTGTGGTCAGATGGCTAAGGCAGAACATGCTGAAGCAGAATCCAGACAAGTCAGAGGTAATACTGGTCAGGAAGCCTGATATTCTAGAGGAGTTGATTCCACTTGTCCTAGCTACAGTGAAGTTGGCTTTCTCAGAGCAGGTCAGGAACATGGGATGCTCACGGACTTTGCCCTGTTCTTTGAAAAGCAGGTTTGCATAGTGGCCAGGAGTACCTTCTATCAGGTGTATCAGGTGCACCACCTCTCTCATTACCTAGACTCTGGCCACAATGATCCATGTTCCTGTAACCTCGTGTTCGATTATTTCAATGCGTTCTAAGTGGGGCTGCCCCTGAAGACAACCTGAAAACTGTAACTGGTCCAAAATGTGGCAGCCTAACTATTGTCAGGGTCTAGATGCTGGGAACATATGGTTCCCATTTTGAAACAGTTACATTGGCTGCCATTTTGTTTCTGAGTTCAATTCAAGGTGCTGGATATGCCCTTTAAAGCCTTCATGACCTTGGGCCCACATATTTGAAGGGCCATCTCCATCAATATGTGCACCAACTACGGGCCTCATGCAGTTTATTGACTATCCTACCATTTAGGCTGGCCCATATTGCATCAACCAGAGCCTGGGCCTTCTCCACTGTGGCTCCTGCTCTATGGAATGGGGTCCCTGAAGAAGTGAGGAAAGTCCCCACCACGGAGATCTTCAGAAGCTGCTGCAAGGCCTGTTTGCTTGCCAAGGATTTTGAGGGGCTCCCTCAGCAAACAAGCTGGCCTCAATGAGCACAGGGCTGCCTTGCCTAAGCATGGGGCCTCTGCATAGCCTGAGCATAGGGCCACCATCTGGCCTGAGCACCGGGTCACCATGCAGCTTGTGTCTGTGGCTTCCCGGCAGCCTTAGCAGCACAGAGGCCAAAGAGGCGCTGAACGCTGTGGCAAGGAGAGCCAATGTCCAGGCGCTGGTTGCAGCTGCGCTCCTGGCAATCCCACCACCCTGGCTAGTGGAGAGCCCTGAAGGAGTGGGGTCTGGAACAGTCTCCCCAAAGACCCTGACTGACAGGCACTAGAGCAAATGGCCCCACAAGGAGGGACTTGTGAGGAGGGTGCTGGTGGGGCTGGGAATAAGGCTAAGGATAAAAGGCGGGATTCTCATACAGGTTGGAGAGAAAGACAGAGAAGACTGCAGCCACTGAAAGTGAAGGAATGGGAAAGAGCAGTTCCCCATAGAGCAACTGGTACCCAGCTGACACAACCTCCTAGCGTTTCCATATGTGAAGCCTGGGGGAATCCCTGAGGGAAAAGGGTCAGAATGGTGGATGAACAGTTGGAGGACCCCACCCAACCTGATGTGACACAATAAGTAAATAAAAAAAAAGACTTCCAACTGAGTCCTAAAGCTGAAGGGCCAGGTAGGGATGCTCAAACACCTGCCTTTTTGGTTCCCATCCTGTTTGTCAGTCATGAACAGGGAGCTGATTATTCAATGATAGGTTTGACTGTCAATCTGAGCGTGAATGTTTAGGTTGTTTCATTGCATTCCTTCCCAACCATGCAGTACAGCACAACTGGCTTTTTGCACGTGTGTGTTCTTACACAATTCAATCGATTGCTACTACTACCCTCCCCCATCCACCCCCAATTCTTGCAGCATAAATGCTCCACTCAACAAGCAACTGCTTAAACAGATAATCACTAATCATATAAATTAGTCATAAATGTGTTTTAATCAAATCCTGCCCTTCTGTGCTCATCTGAGTAGTCCCTAGCGATGCTAATGGGTGCTAACGGGTTTGAATTGGCAGCATCTTTGCACATGTGCTATTTTGCAAACATCTGAAGCATACCTATTTGGCAGGCACTCTCAGCTCTTTGGCATAAACTGAACAGGTTGGGTGATCAGCGCATGTATGACCAACGCCTTCAAACATGTTAATGTTGATGGTTGAACATGGTCGTAGTGAAATCTGCAATATCCCTAGTTGCTGCTGCCCACTGACTCACTCCCACACAATTTGAGAACCAGACAAACTCTCTTCAGTTGGGTTGCATTAAAACGAACACCCCTCCCTCTAACTTCGCAGCCTTGTTCTCAGGCATTTTATGAAGGGGTCAGCAAGGGTGTGCGCTCCAAGATTTCCAAGCTGGAACTATACATGAAAATCACTGTTTCAGGTTATTACTGCGATTTTCAGGAACAGTAATACAAATCTGGGATTCTTAGGCATTAGGAAACAAACAAACAAACAAACGCACACACACAATCCATGTTGCTTTTCAAGTTCAGGTGATTACTGTCAAGCAGCAGCAGGCATCCTGTTTTTCTTTGATTATTCTGATTTCTCAGACAATAACATTTATCCAGTCAGATTCTTGCAAGGGATCAGGAGGTGAATGTTCCTAGCCAACCATCCTTGGAGACCCCAGAAAAGGAATTTTTGTGGAGGAGTCTGTGTGGAGTTGTGAGCTTGGATTTTTCCACATAAAGCTCCTAATTTGTGTTATAACTGTCCTCCTTCATCAGCAATATCAGCTTCTATGACTTTTAAGGTGACATTCTTGGAACTGATGTATGACTCTGATCAAAGTGAGTGAACCCAGAGGCAACCTGTAAACAAACATATCCCGTAGCTTAGCTTGCAGACTCCCACAGGCCAGCCTTCTGCCTCCTCCTCCTGTGCCAGGTACTTCATACTTAATAGTGGTATTAATCATTAATTCAGGTACCTCTGCAGTAGATGCCCGGCATGAAAATAGGTGTCTCCCAGCAACTGGATGATTGATTTATCACATGCTTTCTCTCTCACACACATATGCTCTATTTTTGTAAAAATTTTGAACTACTTTCAGTGTTTGCCTTGAGTGATATCACCAGAATATCAGATATGATTGGCTATTTGGCATTGTGACATCATCATGACATGACACCTTTTTGGCTGCTGCTGGAATCATGTTGGAAGGAAGCAGCAGCCACAGTGAAGAACAGCTGTCCAAAGGGGCAGCAGGCAGCAAGTGTATCGAAAAGGTGAATACTTTGGGGTCCCCTATTCAAAAAAAAACCTTGCTGAAGAACACTTGGTTCAGCCTCACTTCTCAACCTCATCTTCATATCATGAACGGGACCACTGGAAGAGTGATTAGCTGAGATCATGCATTAAGAAAAACGGTGACAGAGCCATTATGCTCTTTACACTGGGTAAGTAGAGCGTCAAATATCCACTGTATCTTAGTCTAAAGGGGGAAAAAATGGCTAAGTTGGACTTCATCCCTAGGCCTCTAGTCATCAGGGTATTTTTAAGTAGTAGCTTTGTGTCCAAATGGACACCCAGTGGACATGTGATGCTCAAGCAATGAATGAGAACATTTAAATTCTGGTTGGAAGCCCCTGAAAGTTTGAACACTACAAGTGCAAAATTTTAATGAAATGGAAGAGTAACAGCAACAAGAAAAATAAATGAATTGGTTAGTACAACGACTATTAACACAAGGCACTTTAAGCTGAATTTTTCATCTTTTTCATATGCTGGCAGTCCTTGCAGTCTTAATGGAGGAGACTCCCTATTTATGATATAGAAGTTAAAACATGGCAGTCAGTAACAGGTTAAAGGAGCAAAATTGCAAGTTGTAAATAGACACTAACTTAAAAAGTCGTTTAAAATGCTTTACTACATGAGAAATACCTAGCAGAAGAAGATTATATTAGCAACATCTATTTTCAGAAATAGATAAAGATGGGTAGCCATGTTAGTCTGTCTGTAGCAATAGAAAAGAGCAAGAGTCTAGTAGTACTAACAAAGTTTGTAGGTATCTTTTGCGAGTCACAGCTCACAAAGCTACCAATTTTGTTAGTCTTATATGGGCTTCTGGACTCCGTGTTTTCAGAAATCATCTAACTGTATGGCCACCAGATGGCACTGTTGTATAGAAAATAAAAAAATAATACCGTGTCTGTATAATCCGTCCATTTTTGTTCATTTAAAAAAAGAAATACAATAGGGTGGCTGCAGGCAGATTGCCAACATCCAGAGTAGACACACTGATTTTGAATTAGCAATCATTAACAATTTGGAATACTGCTTAACCTTTCAGCTTGAGCAGAGCTGATCTGAAATTGATCAAATGTCTATTTACAGTAATCTGCAGAGAAAAGTCATTTTGCAGAGAGACGAGAGCAGACGGTTTCATTGCAAAGACTGAAAGCTCAGATTTGCTCAAAGGCTGTTACAGACATGAGAACAGAAAACATGCAACTGAACAGAAGATTAGTCTAGGAAAAAATTACATGTGCTGAAGCCTGTCCCCCTCCCCTCCCAATTTCTGTATTCTTTTATCCATTGCCCCTTGGTTATGAAAAAAAAACTCCCAGGCATGCAGAATAAACATTACACGTTGTCAACTGCAAGGGGGCATTCCATTTTTCTGAATCCGTGCGCCCCCCCCCCCCCCGTATTTCTTTCCCTTTCCTGGCAGCCTCCACAGTCACTCCCTGTTACCTATTTTCTTCTCTCCTCCTGTCCGGCGACGCCGGCCTTTTGTCCACCCTCACCACCAGCCCTGCAGCAGCAGGCACCCCCTTTAGGCCCTGCAGCACAGCCTCTGGCAGTACCTCAGTTGCAGGAGCCCCTACAGGCCTCTCCCACCCTTAGGCCAGTCGCAGCCGACGCCCAGGCACAACTCTGGGGAACAGCCTGCAGCCACTCAGCAGACTCACCTGTCTCCTGCAGCTGCCCAGATGGCTCCACTTCATCCAGGCTCACAGGAGGTTGCCATCAGCACAAGTCAGGCAGGCGCAGGCCCCAAGATGCCAAGGGAGCCACTGGGGAAGGTTCAGAAGCAGCAGGGGCGAGCCAGGCAGAGAGCAGACCAAATGGCCCATCCTAGGTGGGGATGGAGCGGGTAGGGCCAGGAGACTGCAGAGTCTACCCAGCCCTCCTATCAGATAGGCTGGGAGCAGGGCCAGTCAGGGAGATGGGGTGACGACTGGGGCCAGAGCCAGGGAGGTGGGGCCAGGGGAGGCCTTTAAATTCAGGTTCCTGTGAAGGCTGAGGAGGATTTTGCAGGGAGAGACAGCTGGAGTGTGCTGCTACTCCCAGGGCAGGAGAAGGAACAAGGTGGTGCAACCCCCTTCCCTGCCCATCTGAGGCCGGAGGACACCTGCCTGGAGAGCTGGTAGTATGGCAGGCCATCAGGAGAGGGCACCAGTGAGGGGGGATCCTCACACCTTCTTTGTCTGTTTTTCTCTCCTTCCCTTTTCTTGGCAGCTTCCCCTCGAAAAAGGTGTAGTTGAGTTCTGTGGTGGCTGCCAGGCTGGGCCCAGTTGTCCAGTGACCATTGGGCTGGGTCTAGTGGCTACCAGCCCTGTTGCACAGTAGTCACTGGGACAAGCCAGGCTGAGTGATGTGACTAGCAAGTCACCACTGGGTCTCTCCCTGGCAAGTCCTATACTATCAGGGGACATCAGGGGAGGAGAATGGGACCCTTTCTAGGCCCTTTCCGAGTCCTCTTCATGGCTTTGCTTTACAGAAACCAAGGCTTAAAAGGGTTAGCATAGTTGTGGTTGTCTAGCAACCTCCAAAATGGTGACTGAGACCTCAGCAGACATTCTTTTCTTAAATCTACAGGTATTGTTTTTATTATTTTGGGGAGTTTTAACTCATCAAAGTTTTTGTTTTGTTTTGTTTATATTTCATATTTTTATACAAGCCTCAGACTCCAGGTTTGTAAAGATCCCTCCCCCATCTGTCACTACCTCCATTTTGTGACTCTATTAATCCATACCGTGCGGCCCAGTTTAGAATGAAATATATGATCATATGGATACAGATAATCATTACTCACAAAGAATGTTGCATACTACAACTCAACCTAAGGGAATCTTGCGCCCATGGGAACCCACATATATAAATCAATGCTTAAGAGTAGGAGAACGTCTAAACGTGAATCTTCATTGCATTATTTGGTTGGTGTTGGGATGTTATGATAATTATTAAATATTTTTGAAGTAATTTTAGATTGTGGAACCTCTCTAGAGAATTTACTATGTGAGTAGTGGTTACAGAGTTTGATTAAGAACAGGAAGACTGGTTTCAAAGCTCCACTTTGCCATGAAGGTCCTTGGGTGACTTTGAGCTGGTTAGACTCTGCTTGACCTACCTCACAGGGTTGATGTAAAAATAAGAGAGGAAGATCATGCATGCCACAGCGAGCTTATTGGAGAAAGAACATAATTAAAATGTGACATTCTTAATTCCGCCATCCCCCCAGCATGTTAAGAACATTATTAAAAACATATTGAAAACTGGGGCTTTAAACGTGATTGTGTAATTTTTTAAAATTTACAGTTTGCTACTGTTGTTTTGTTCTGCTTTTATATATAGCTTTTAATATATGGTTTTGTCATTGTATTATTTTTAATATTTCGACTGCTTACCAATTGGGGTGCCATAGGCAGAGACTGCAGCTAATAGGAGTCATAGTTTTTATAGTGTGATTTTTTAATTTTTAAAATTAATTTTAGTTTGATTTTTAAATGGTTTAAAATGCTTGGAGGGATATTTTATTTTTTGTATCAGAAATGCTCCTTTAATTTTTGGTTTTATTGTGCATTGATTTGGGTATTTTATGAAGAAGCAATTGATTATCTTTATAAGTAATGAATAAATACTGCATGCAGAGGTTTGTAGATCTAGAAATAAAGGATCATAGCAGATACTTAGGGCTTGCTGCAGTATAAGTATGTTGGCTTACATGAAGCAAAGTGCCAGGGATTTGTGGTTGTAGTTTAGAGCATCTTGCTTTAGTACCCGAGGTGGAAACTTGCTATTTTAAGGAGCATTCTAAAGCTTTAGTTCTCTATTTTATAAAAGCTGTGGAGTGACATCATCAAAGGCATACTGGATATATACAGACTAAATGGAGACACCCTGTAATACAGATATGTTAAAACTAAGTACACAATAATTGATTTTCTTTGATTTCCACCAGAGAAGCAGAATCAACCAGCTGATATCTGTTCTGTGGAGTGCCTCGGGATTCCATTTTGTCACCCATGCTCTTCAATATTTATATAGGGTTGCTGAATAAGATTGTGCAGAGATCTGAGGAAGGATGTCATCAATATGCAGAGGACACCCAGCTCTACATTTCATTATTTTGGTCTCAAGATGTGTTCATCTACACTCTGAACTAGTATTTTGAGGCTGTGGTCAAGCAGCTAAGGCAGAACAAGCTGAACTGCTAAAAAAATGACACAAAGATAATGCTGGTCGGAAAGTCTGATGCTTTTGAGGGAATGTATCCTCTTCTTCTGGATGCTGGAGAGTTGAGTTGGCATTTTGTCATGGATACATAGCTAGAACTATAGGAGAACAGTTGCTGGACTTGACCAAGGAAGTCATAGCAAATGCTTTTTCACACAGAAATTGGGCTAGCCCGGTCCCATAGCTAGAGAACCCAACAAACTTGGAGAAGGGCACAAAACACAGGAGCAACACAGCTGTGCGGCCTTGTATAGAGCTATCTAACTCATCCTCTGAAGTGAGACAGTGGGTTATTGTAAGGAGATGGTTCTCAAACCCTATAAATAGAAGCTAGACTGATCAAGAGCTTCTTCCTAGAAGAGGCTCCTTGCCTGTGATCTGCTTATCTTTGGATAAGATACTTTTTTGGACTTAAGTAATTGTTCTCCTTTAATAATCTATGGCGTTGTTATAATGGATGGTATGATTTTCTGTTGATTAAGCTCATATTAAGAAAGCTGAATAATCATATTTTACTAATAAAAGCTTAGAATAGAAACAGAAATTCTGTGATAGTATTACTTGTGTGCTATACCCGGTACGAACCTAAAACATTATTTGTGGTGTACTTCTTGCCAGGAATTAAATGATATAGGAACACTAACTAGACGCTTAGGGCTTCTTTAAGCATACACCTATATTTGAATCATACCTGACCAAAGTCATCCAGAAAAGCTTGCAGAGCAGGCTGGTGTGCAGCTTAGCCCAACAGAAGCAAACTAAAGCAAAGGAATGCCTTGTCTTGTGTTTGGGAACTGATTGGTTCTGTTCTGCAGTGTTTTCCCACTCTGTTACAGTGTTACTTGCTTCATTTTTGTTTGGGTAGAATGGATGTAATTCTCTGACGTGTGCTAGCCCCCTTTCTTCACTTTGGTTCTGGGGGGAATCCATTCCTGTGCTTCAGTTTGGATCTACTGGGATTTCTCTGGGTTAAGTTCAGCTTGCATTTGGGAGTGTGCCTTGGCCATGGCAGACACACACCAGTGTGTTTCTGCAATGGGAGTCAGCTTTGACTTTTTTCTTGTAAGAAACAATGGAGTGGCTGGGGAACTTTGTTCAGGGGCTTACAGAATTGGCCCCCAGAGTCCAATCTTCCTGAAACCTTGGAGATCATTAGAGGAAAGTCAAGGATATATCCCCTGAAAATTTGGTGGAGTTTTCAGGAAAAATGCTACCTCCCAGCCCCCATAACGGGGAATAACGGAGAATGGATGGGGATACCTTTGAGGGGGCATGAAATTGTCCCCCAGGGTCCAATCTTCATGAACCTTGGGGGGCTTTTTAGATTACAGTCAGGAGTAGGCTCCCACCAAATCTTGTGAAGTTTGCTTGAAAAATGACCCTTCCAGCTCACCAGATAGTTCCCAGAGTGATTTTCCCATAGAAAACAATGACCGAACTTCACTGAATATTTTTTTTGAAAATTTCATAATTCGGGATACTTGATATTTGATTTGGAATACCCGGTTTTTACTGAATCAGCCCAAATTCAGTATTTTAATCCAAATTCCGAACCAAACTGCACATCCCTAGATCCAACCCCACATTGATTCAGAAGCCCTCTATTTGAGGCCATTCTTAGAAATGCTTGGATATTCTTTCCAGACATTTTTAGTCTCCTCACTACTGCTTTGCATTCCTAATATGTCATGTTCATTTGTGCTTTCTATATGGCTTATGCAAAGACATGATAGCAAAGTGTGAAGGTTTTGACAATATGCCTGTGTGTTGATGTACATATCAGCCTTTTGGTTTAACAACACATCAATCACACACCCACCAAAACTTGTGCTGATAAAACCCTTTCCACTACATATCATCACAGGAGCTATAAATATATCTACTTAGATGTTTTTCTATACACACATACACAAACACACACACAGATTTTTTTGAAAACTTTCCTGCTGTTTACTAAACAGCAGCAGAAAATATTTCAAACTGTCACAAATGCATATATGCACAATTTAATTGCTTATGGCATACTGGGGCGGGGGGAGGATGTTACAAGAATGATAAATGTTATAAATACTTTGTAAAAGCAGATGGCCCTCTGCAGCAGCAGAAATGTGGAGAGGTAAGGATGGGGATATCTTGAGATTGTAAAGGTATCAAATATTTCCTCATGGAGGTCTTTAAGTGATCCCACTGCCTTCAGCCCAAGTTGCAAGCCAGATTTTAAGGGTGCAACCCTATGCAGAGTTATGCCATTCTAAGCACACTAACTTCAATTGACTTCGAATGGAGTAACTCTGCATAGGATTGCACTGTACCTAGCCCCCCCCTTTTTTTATTGTCCCTTTAAAACAGAGCAATTGTAACTGCTGCACAAATGGAAGATGACAAAGCAGTAGAAAATCATGTAACAGGATGAAGCCTCTCCTTTTAAAAGAACATTTGTTCATATAGATCATTGATAATTCTTAAATAATTGTCTTCTTACACTGCATTATGCAGCAGTGATGCTTAACTGAAGAATGCTTTATTATCTCTCTATAGCTTGTTTATGCACTTAAGAATACTGTCACAAAAATACATTAGAGTCCAGCATGCATTAATTATTACAATAGCCAGGGCACATCAAAATGTTAATACTGCTCTCTGCCAGCGGGAATAACTCTTTTATCTTCTGTGATGAATTATATCCACAAACAATAATTTGCATACAGTTAATTCTCAGCTTTAAAAAAGACTCATTAGTTCCAGTCTACTGGAGTGATTTGAAAAGCATCTGCTGCTTTACCAGATGTTCTATCAATGAAAATCACTACTTGCCCTGTAAGGGCCTACAGTGAAATCAAAACAGTGACCACCTACATAATGATGCACACAGAAACAAACAAGAGGGAGATGCCGAAGCTGTAAATAAACATAGAAGCCAACCATAAAATGCTGAGAAAATGACCCATATTGTTTTTACCTTGAACTAACTGACCATCAATACAATCGCTGAAATAAGTGAAACAGTTCACAAAGACATTGCAAAGGTCACTTCAGCTGCTTGATCAAAAAGAGTCCAGTAGCACCTTTAAGACTAACCAATTTTATTTTATTGTAGCATAAGCTTTCGAGAATCAAGTTCTCTTCATCAGATGCCTGATCCGAACTGGTCAAATACAGAAGAGGAGGGGAGGGGAAAGAACGGGACATATATCACAAGAAGACAGGATGCAATTAGTGTGAAGGCAATCAAAACATTCCTTTGCTTGTAAATGTAAACATCTTTTGGCGTGGAGTCAGTTTGCCGCAGTGAAGGTATACAATTCCTATGTAGTATAAGCCCTCGATAACCACAGATATATGTCCCGTTCTTTCCCCTCCCCTCCTTTTCTGTATTTGACCAGTTCGGATCAGGCATCTGATGAAGAGAACTTGATTCTCGAAAGCTTATGCTACAATAAAATAAAATTGGTTAGTCTTAAAGGTGCTACTGGACTCTTTTTGATTTTGCTACTACAGACTAACACGGCTAATTCAGCTGCTTGATTCACTGATACAATCAAGCTGGCATTCTTTCAGTTATCCACCCCTATGATACAAGCAAAAACTCGGAGCAGTGTTCTCTGTGAAAGCGGGACTGGGGAGGAGATCCTCCTCACCGCATATCTCAGCATCACCAGCAGGAGAAACCAAAATGTTGCACTGCTGCATTTGTGGGACTCCTTCTCCTAGGAGGCCCACCATGTACCTTGTCAGATGGCATTTCAGCTTCAAGCCAAAGTGGCATTGGGCTCCATACCTAAAGGTATTTGCTGCTATTGACTTTCTGCTTGTTCTTGGTGTTGAAAGGTGACCTGATTGGCTGGATTATGTGTTTGTCTGATCATTCTAACCTTGTTTTAATTTTGCAGATTTTAAATTCTGTTATGCCTGTTTTAAACTTCTCCTCGGATGCCTTAAGGCAGAAGGCAAGACAGAAGAATTTGAAATAAATGTTTTTCCTGGGCATCAAAAATGGAAGAAGTCTGAGCTTCTATGAATGCAAGAGACTGTTTGGGTTCCACTTGAACTACAATGAGAAATGCAAATATGGACTTAAGAGTCTCTTGGGAGAAAGCTCTCATCTGTTCAACCTGAGCAGGAGCTGCAGTAATTTTGAGACAAACAATTTCATTCAAAACTCAATTGTTTAGTGGCAACTGAATTTGCAATACAGGTTTCAAAGTCTCACACAAGTGCTGTAGATGTATGTGCTCAGTTAAAAGGAATTCGTGACACCAATAAAAACAGCCTCACTTTGCTAGGGCCTAATTGCTCCATTAGTAGATGGGGAATAGAGAATAATTATCAGTAACAAAAATATTAGAGTATTTTTAATTTTCTAACATTTTTAATTTTAATCAATATCTATAAAGACAACAAGATTGCTACACTGCCTGCTAGCATAATTTCATTTGTAAATTGGGGGCTCCTTCTATGCATAAAAAGCTTTCATTTTTAATGTTTGGCTAGTGAACACATTTCTGTTTTTAATAGGGATGCGAGTGGCTATATTGTTCATGTTATTTAATACTGATCTGCTGCTGGGTCATCAGCATCGAAGAGTCATCTATTTTTTTTGTTCCTTTTCTTCAGTCAGTCAATCAATCAGGACCTTTAATGCCATAATAGAATACAGGATAGGCTAATACAAATTACAGGATTGTTACAATAAAAGGATAGAAACATGCACAGTTAAAATTCAAGTATAACATCAGATCATCACCGTGTCTTATCTTGACATATCTTGATGGCATATTGAAGAAGCAAAACAACCTTCTCGGTTGAACCAGGAGAGGTGTCCTTCAAGATATATTGGGCTTTAAAATGATCAGACAGACCCATCTTTTTTCCAAGAATAGGGTCAAGATACTTAAAACGAGTATTTGCATAAAGGGGACAATAAAAGAGGAGATGTGGGACTGTTTCGATACATTTCAATTTGTGCTGCTGCTGACAGAATCTAGCAGAGTAGGATATTTTTTGGAATCTGCCATATAAGAGAGCTGAAGGTATGACGTTGAATCTAGGCAGAGAAAAGGCTCTACGGTGTTTTGCAAATAATAAAAGTAAGGAGCCATGTGTCCTGTTTTAAATGAAATCCCTAACCTCAAGGGAGAGCAAGTTTTGTTAGCAGCTCTATGAAGGTTTTTTAGTTTAATATCCAGGACTCTGCATTTGATCATTCTAAAAGCCTCTGCTTGCGAAAGCATAGCTAGTGCATCTAAGGATAGGCCAATGGTACTGAGCTTTTTCTCAATGCAGGCTAACCAATTAGAAGATCTGGATTCTAAGAGCATATGGAAAATAAGATGATGGGGGTCAGGATTATAGTGTATTCGCAGCCAGTACTTGATGGTTAAGAGCCATGCCCTAGTTTCGATTAGGGCTTGTCCCATTTCCAGGCATAGGGCTGTATAGGGTACACAATAAGGCATTCCCAAAATTTTTTTGAGAAATTTAGCTGTTCCTTTCTTCTTAGTATTTATTTTCAATCCCCAAATTCAAAGAATGAGAATGAATAGAACAATACCCACGCGCTTTCTCACTAGCTCACTAACAGTAATAGTGAAAGCAATTTTATTGTCGCCAGTTCAATGGGTCTTGCACCATGATAATGCTCTTGATGAATTAATCACAAGGACCCTGGAAGGTACATGTGTTAATGAGTGTGAGCATATTCTGTTACTACCCTCCCCATGGCACCCCTAATAATTCTAATAAACAAACAGAAATTAAAATAAATTGCACTGTATAACCTGAAAATGAATTTCAGTGCAGGACTCTTAGGTAATGATGAGACTGCAATACAATAAAACTAGTCTAAATTCAATTTGCTGTGTGGTTTGACAAAATAAGATGAACTCTGAATGGTACTCCTTTACTCAGCTAAGTTCCTCTAGTAGATTTCCAAGAAGCAAAAGCGGTGGGAAAGCAGATGGGTGGTGGTTGGGGAAAGGTCTCTGAACGTTCAGCCTAATTGCTACAGATCAATGTTCCTTTAATTTAGAAAATGCTGGAATGAGGCCTCAGCAGAGTAATTTATCTGTTCTACTTTCTGTCTTAAAATCCTGAATCCCCATATACGATCATGAGTCTTGAACTTCTGCCTTTTGATTATATTATCATTTGAGTCCACGAGGGGGGAAAGTCCTTCCAGAACTGGAATCAGAAGCCCTCACCGATGTCAGGAGGGATATAGTGCAGAATGTCCAATGGATGAGCCCTGCCTGTTGCAGTAATTGGATCTTCAGCTGAGGAGCACAAAGGCCCAACAGTCTTATCCCATGACAGAAAAAATCAGTTTCAGACTGCCCTGTTTGTGCCCTGCCAATTTCATTTCACCCTGTTTGTGGCCTGCCCATAGTCCCATCCCTGGGAATATGATCAATCAGAGGGAGGCATTTAGAAGACACGAAAAGAACTTTGCTCAACTTCATCTGGCATGGAAATAATACAGAACGTGCTGATCCCCTGCTCCCAGGCTCCTCCCCCTGCTACCACTCACCTGGCTGGTGGGGGAGCAGGTGCAGTAATGGGCCTCCTGGAGCACACGCCTGGGATGGAGACGTCACTCCCAGGAGTGACGTCATTACACTGCGCCAGGAACATGTGTCTGAGAAGAAGCTGCAGATAAGTGCTGGGTCCCCCCTCCCTTGCTGGGAGGGTAAAGGGACTTGGCAAACCTAATATGCATAGAGAGGAAGGGAGGGAGAGAGGACACACATGGTTGTATATACATATGCTATTTATGGACTACTTATTAGTGTAACTGAATAGCATAATACTTAAAATCAGTGCACAAATATCAAATCCAAAATACAGCATACATACAGGCAAGAATAAAACTATCATTGCTCTGGTTTAATATGCACTGAAATAAGTAAGGCTTCAGGTAGAGCTGCCAAGTCCCCTGCTCCCAGTCTCTGCACTCCACCGCCAATGGCCTGGCCAGAGGGGACAAAGGTCCTGGGGAATGGGCCCAGGAGGCAAGAAACTTTCCAGACCAGTGCGCAGCAGGTGCGCTCCCTGCAAATGAGATGACATCACTTCCAGAATTGATCACGCCTGTAGGGAGCATGCATGCACACTGTGCATAGGGCAAGGATCACCAAGATTCCCCCTACCTTCCTGCCAGAAGGTTAATGGGGCCTGGCTAGTTTCAGCTGACTAGATGAATTCCAGAGTTCCAACAAGAGATGTGCACCCCAAAATATTCGGGTTTCCCGCTTTAGGTTTACCCGAAGCGGGAAAACAATTAGGAATAACCCGAATCCCAAAGCAGCAAGCGGCATCCTGAAGAGGCTCCCCCTCGCATTGGGTGAAGCAAGTGGCGCAGAATTTGAATGTGCCCCTTTTCGTTCTGCTTGCAAGTGACACAAAAAGGGGCGCTTTAAGTTTCAAACACCCTGTGCCACTTGCTTCACCTGATGGTAGGGGGAAGAGGCTCCCCCTCACACTGGGTGAAGCAAGTGGTACGACGTTTGAAAGCACCATTTTTCATGCTGCTTGCAAGTGGCATGAAAAGGGTAGCTTTCAAACTTCCCTCCCTGCCGCTTTTCCCCCCATGGGAGGAGTTCCCCTCCCAAGGGGAGAAAAAGTGGTGGGGAGGGAAGTTTGAAAACAAGCAGCACTTTTCTAGCTGTTTACAATGCAAAACAGCTAGAAAAGTACTGCGGGTCCAGCTGCTGCTGCCTTTCCTGAAGCTTCCCAAAGCAAAACAAATCACTTTGGAAAGCTTCGCTTTGGCATTCCGGAATCGGCTCAGCAATGCTGGGGCCAATCTTTATAAATTGGACCCGATTCGGGTTAAAAACCACAATCAGAAATCCGGATTGCACATCCCTTGTTCCAACTACAGTAGTGCTGTTAAGGCGATTCTAGATCTTGTGATATCTACCACATTTCAGACAACAGCAGGCACATATTAAAGTGTTTCCTTAGATGACCCTTCCCCCATGGTTTCATGTAAAAAAGCATAGGCAACAAAATTGATCTCTGTGGCATTCCACAGGAAAACACTGAAGGGGTGGACCAAATTCTTCCACCATTACTATCTTCAAACTATTTAGTAGGATGTTGGTGATGGTGACCCAGAAATAATTGTGGCCAATACTTGGGGTGCTGTTCTTGAACTGCTATTGAGAACAAGGAGGCAGGACCACCCTAAATAGGGTTGAGGACTGTGGGGTGAATCCATTTGTTGATCCCATTAAGATTTGAGTCCAGTGAAAGCTCAAGGATTTTCAGGCTTTTGTCAGATACAAGTAGGAATGGAGATCCCTGAGCCTTTATATCTCAGTCAGGAGGTGGGAGAGTGTTGCAAAGAAGGGTGGGAAGAAACAAAGCTACAATGGTACACTGCAACTTGATTAGAGCAGAAATGAGCATCTGTATCAGATAAGAATTCTATGTTTCTGTCCAACCCGTGGGGTTTCATTGCTCTGAATTTGTGAATAAACTCAAGTTCAGCAATCTCACACTGTAATCTCCATTTGAAGTTTCTGTGTTTGAGGACAGCCACTTTTAGGTCAGCAGTGAAATGTGCTGGAAGATTAAAATGTTCTCCCATCAGTTTTTGTGTTTGTGATATTTAATGTCAGATTTATGTCCATTTATTCTTTTGTGTAGTGACTGATCTGTTTGTCCAATGTAGAGAGTGGAAGGGCATATGTGACACTTGATAGCATATATAACATTGGGAGATGAACAAGTGGATGAACGTGAGATGGTATGACTGGTATTATTATTGCAGGCCCCGGTCCCAGAGTCCGTGTCTGTGTTAGGAAGTACATGATTGTGAATAAGAGTTTGAGGTTCAGGGGCTGTCTATGGCCAAGAAAAGGTTTCCCTCCCAAAGCCTGTGAGAAAGGAGTATTGTTATCCAGCATAGGCTGCAGATCATTAATGATGTGTTAAACTGGTTTAAGCTGAGAGCTGTAAGTGACAACCAGTGGTGTTCTATTGTTGTTTCATTTGGGTCTATCTTGTAGTCAGTTAACTCTTGTTACCATTCTGGCTTTGTCAGTTTGTTTCCTTGTTCCATCAGGTGGGAATTGTAATTCCAAAAATGTCTGCTGTAGATCCTGCAGGTGAGAATCTCTGTCAGATGGATTGGAACAGATGCGGCTGTAACACAGAGCTAACGCCACTCAGTGAATTATAGCTTTGCACTTTGCACGTGAAAATCTTTTGACTGGAGGATTTAACTAATGAGAATTAACATCAATCAAATTGGTAATTGAGTAACTGCTTTGATAAAGGGGAATCCGGAACGGGCACTTCTTGCTGGCGATCCCATCAGCAGTTACATCTTTTGAATTTTCCTAGTGGCATGTGCAATAATAAGTTTGGATATAAGGAATTATTGAATAATTGAATATTTGAATGAAATTAGCATATGTATGTATGGAACACACCGTTGTTGTTATTTGCACTCTTGAATGATATTTAAAAGTTCTTTTGAATTGAATTTGAGGATTCTATATATTTACTTTAGTTAGTTGGGCACGGTTATTCGCATAGTTGCTGGTAACATAGAGCTTGGTTGTAGATAATGGATTGTTTGGTGTGTAGAGGATGGTGACTGGACGTGTGTAAGTATGTTTGGCAATTAGTAGGTTTCCAGTATAAGGTGGTTCTTAAGCTTCTGTCATGTATTTGTACAGTGGTGTCTAGAAAACGTATTTTCTGTGTGGATTGACTCATGGTCAGGTTGATGGCGGGGTGGAAGTTGTGAAGGCCTGGTAGAATTCCTCCAAAGCTTCTCTCTGGTATGTCCACATGATAAAAATGTCATCAATAAATCTTAAGTACAAGAGGAGCGTTAATAGGTGAGAGCTGAAGAAGTGTAGCTCCAAGTTGGCCATGAAAATGTTGGCATATTGTGATGCCATGCAAGGGCCATGGCTTTGCCATTGATCTGAAGAAACAAATCATCACCAAAGCTGAAGCAGCTGTGGGTGAGGGCAAACTGGCAGAGTCTGGTAGTGAAGGCAACTGTGGTGTTGTCAGAGAGGGTGTTCCGATTAAATTATACTTCTGCATCCTAACACCCTTCCTTGCAATACCCCTCCTACCATCTGGCTGGGATATAATGGCTCAGGGCTCCCATTCCTACTTAGATCTGACGAAAGGAGCTTTGACTCTTGGTCCTTAAAGTGTCCTTGGACTTCAGTCTCGCTGTTCTACTGCACAGCAACATGACTACCCACTTGAAACTGCCTTCCCATTAAGGATTCTAAGCCCAAGTCAAGTCTTCCCAACAGTCCTTCCCAATGTGGTTGTGGCAAAGTTTCTAAAAAGGTTCCACCTAAGATGCCAATATTTTGACATTTGTCTTAATGGAAGGAGATATTCCACACGGAAATATTTTCAGAAACGTTTAAGTAGTTTTGCTTAGACATTTTCAGTTCACTCAAGATGTGTCTTCGTATCTGACATATTTTATTGCACATTCAACTTGAAAGCTTACGGTTTCCAAAAACCACCAGAGTATCTATTCTCATCTGTTCTTGCTGCAGATCCTTGTCCTTAAGGAACTTGTGCTTGCAAGATGCACTGTAGTAAATCTGGTGGCTTAATACCAGGATTGTCACTTGGGAGCCAATTAAACGTATACTTCAAGAACGATGGAGTCTGAATGGCCCACTGGGGAGAACTGGGATCAGAAAATATAGCTTTCATGAAAGCAATGGCTATAAGAGGTTATGAATCCCCCCCCCCCAATCCTCACACACACACATTGGACCCAAATCTGAATTTCAAGATCATTTCCAGAATATTGGAATGATTTGGTCCTGAGGAATAAACATAAAAAATGGGGGAAATTATTTTGTAGACCATTTTTAGGTAAATATTTTCTTGCTTAAGGGTACATGTACATATTCCAGTGCACAAGGCTTCCACTGACAACAGTAGCCATGCACTTGTTCTCCTTTCAAAAACATAGGTAAAATTTGCTCCATGTCTCGATGTCCCTACTTCTCATCACTGGCTGTCACTGGCAAAAGAGGGGAAATACGCAACATAATGGGGGGGATATTTTGCTATGGAAAAGTGGGAGGAAAATGCATCATCGTGTTGCCACTTATGACTGTGGACCCATGCCCATTATCTTTACTTGGCTAATACCTGGTGTTCTAGGATTAACTGGTAATCAATTAATGATGGCTTCTTTCCCTCCCAAGCTACTCACAGGAGTTCCCTAAAGATTGCCCCTTTCTGTATAGATTTCCCACGCTGAAGAGCTACGTAACTGCAGAATGCACTCGGGAATTGGTCTATGTGATGAGTGACTGGCAGTGGATGCAACCCTGCTTCTATTTATGAATCTTGAACATATACACTTTCAATTTCTGAGCAAGGCTTCAGTCTCCAAGATTAGTATGCATGATATCCCCTGTTCTTGTTGTCACATGATGTAATCTTTTGAGCATACTCAGTTCTTTCTGTTTCTCATCCTAGGATTTGGTGTCTAGACATGTCATTATTCTTGAGAGACTCATAACTAAACTAAATGAAGATGCCAAAGGGGATCTTACCAATGATTAATAGACATCTTGATATTAATTTCTTGTCCCGCACCTGTTTGTTGATATATCCTAGAATGGTACTGGCACAGAGTGTCACAGATTGTTGCTTCATGTATAGTTCAATCATTAGTATAACTGATATACTGCCCTTGTAACTTTATTAACAAATCATTTTTACCCATTTTATAATTGTTTATAAGGGGTTTTTCACCCCTTCTGTCTGTATAATATGTTGCAGAGCCCTTAAGTCTGATCCTTGTGAATTAATAGTGGTGGAATGTGCTGTCAAGTCATTGCCAATTTATGGGGTTTTCAGACTAACAGAGGTGGTTTGCCATTGCCTGCCTCTGCAACTTGGATCTTCTTTGGAGGTCTCTCATCCAATTACTAACCTAGGCCAATCCTACTTAGCTTCTGAGATCTGATGAGATCGGGCTATTCAGGTCAGGGCTGTGAATCAATGCTGAATTAAATTAAATTAAGTGTGCAGTTAAGCTTTTAAGGATTATTTCAGTGGTAGAATTTTGTAAGGGATTGCACTTCTTATCCAAAAGACATATTTTAATGTGCCAATATGGTGCTGATTGCTGCTAGTCCACATTATCTAGCAGGATCAGCATGGACAGCACATTGAAGGACTGTTAGCCCCCAAGAGGAAATATTTATCTTAAGTACTATTACTATTGCCTTAAAGTGCAATCCTACAAACACTTTCCTGGTAGGAAGCACCACTGAATAGATCTGAGTAGGATTCTGAACAGAGCTGCTTAGATTTGTTCTGTTAAAGTATCAGTGATGGCAATGAGTAGGCTTAACATAATAAAAGTTGAGGAAAGCATTTGTGTCCTTTGGGAGGGATACTTTTAAAAAGATGTTTCATGCAATATGTACTTCTGATTTTTAAAATTCAATTGTAAGTTTTTTTAAATTATCAAGCTTTTCTTTTCTGTCTCCTTCCCTTTTCCAGATCAACAGCCCTGATCTAGTTCAGGTCATAGGTAAGAACTAGTAAGCTCTGGAGGGGGATATACATCCCAATCTCCAGCAAAGGATACATCCAGTCAAATGAATAAGCCCTGCAATGCAGATGTGAATGTGCATCCAGATGGCAATCTACAATTCACATAAACTGTGCAAGGAAGCCTGCTTCCAATTCCCTTGTGGGATTGGAGAAAATGCATGGTCCCATAGGGAAATACAAATTATATACAAGCACATTGCCAATTTCTTTCTCCCAAGTGCATCTGAAGAAACCAGAACATAATCTAATAGCCCTGATGTAGCCCCAAGTAGGCTGAAAAATCAAAGGCAGGGGTGTGGCATCAACGTCTGAGAAGATGGATGCCTGAGAGCTGAGCTCTGTCCCACCCTGCTCCAAATTCCTCTAAAATCCACATCTTAACTTAATGAAAATCACCCCCAGACATGGGGAAGCACAATGAGAAGACTAAGAAGCAAAGTGGCACAGTTGCAAAGCGTCGGCAGGACCTTTTCCCTCCAACCCCGGCCGAGCAAGCAATTGCAAGCAAAGCAAGCAACACAAGCAAAATGCAGCTGATGGGAAACGAGGTAGGAACTCTCATGAATACCCCTCCTGACTCTGATCTAGCAACTTTGTTTGCAAGCATGGAACAAGATATTATTTTATTTTATTTTATTTAAGATATTAAAATGACAGATCTTATAAAGCCACTCTCTAATCAGATAGCCGACCTTCAAGCAAAAATGAATAATGTTATTCAGAAGACTGATAATGCACTAGATATTTCTAACTCTTTGCAATCTGAAATATGCGCTATGCAATAAGAGAAAGAAGAGATGCATGGAAGAATTATAAGCCTGGAATTAATAGCGCGCCAGCAGAATCTTAAATTTAGGGGGGTGAATGAGAAATTTACATCAAAACTAAATCTATCTTCGTTCCTAGCTAAATGGCTAGCCAGTTTTTTGCAGCCAAACAAAAGCACTCCAGTAATTTCCAAAGCTTACCATGTGGGACCCCTAAAAGCAAACAGGAAAACTCCAAGGGATATTATAGCTACGTTCCCAGATTGGGAAACAAGAAAAAGAATTCTGGAGATTGCAAGAGGGAAAAAAATGCTTAAGTGTAATGAAGCCCAAATCCAGATTTTTACAGATCTTCGCAAGGAGATATTAAACAAGAGAAGAGATCTCAAACTGACTACCGAAGCATTACGTGCAGCAAAAATAAAATATAAATGGATCAAATACTCTACACTTTGCGTCCAATTTAAAGACAAACGTCTTTATGCATCAGACCATGAATCAGGACAAGTTTTACTGCAGAAACTGGACATTACCTCAACTGACCTATCAAAATCTGCACAAAAAAGAAAACTCATTCAGCCACCTACTCCGCATAAAGGAAGCAAAATTCCAGTTAGAAACAATTGAGCCACAAAATGGAAAGCATTCCAGAGTCAAGAAACACTGATTTTTTTTTCTTTCCTTAAAAGCTGTATAAGTGGGGAAGGGGGAACAATCAAAACTTAGAAATCATAGTTTAAAATGTAACAAGCAGTTTTGTGCTACCCAGCAGTATTGAGGTTTTTGGGGGGTGGGGAGAGCCAGTTTTCTCTTGCTCCCACCAATGACAGCCCCTTGACGTTGTACTTTTGTTCAACAGACCCAAAGGAGGATACTTCCCATAGGGTCTCTCAGAGGCTCTACATATATCATATTTTTAGGTTTAGCATTTGTTATGTAAATCGCTTGCAATTTGTTGTTAATTTGAGTTCAATAGTTTTTGTGGGGTGAAAAGGGGGGAGGGAGGTATAAACATATTGTTATTAATAATATATAGCCTTTTAGATGGGTGGTGGGTAGGGGGTAAAATTTTCACTGTTATTTTATAGATAGATAGATTTCTTTTTTAAGGATTTTTGTAAGAATGTAGAAATTCCTTTTTCATAGGACTACTAATTTAAGAGAGATAGTCACAAATTTATAAGCCCTACTAAATGTCGCACTGTTGCTAATTGTATTACTCAGTTATTTAATCTGGCTTCTAGTATCTTTTGAAAAACTAAGCAATCGTTATACTGCTAGTATAACTAATCTATCAAGTTTAATAGGAACTGATCACTAATATTGTACTAGTACAAAATTAATAATCTGTTATTTTTACTACATTCACCGTTTAATATGTTGTTTGTTTATGAAAAATTAATAAAAATAATTTTAAAAAATCAAAGGCAAATTAAAAGTCCCTGAAGGCTGTTAATATATCAGATTACTGTGAAAGATTTTCATTTAGCCCTGTGAAGCAATTACAATGTAAGGGTTCACCCAAAAACAGTCATGTGCACTGGCTTACTTGTAGACATGGGCACAAATCGAAATATGAATCAAATTTCATGACGAATCGGGTCGATCCGTGTTTCATGAAATGTGTTTCATGGGGCCGTGGTTTTCACGAAATTCATGACTTTTGGGGCTGATTCGTGAATGATTCGTGATGCCAGACAGGCTGGCGCCGATCCATTGATTCCCTAGGCAACATAGGCCCAGAATGTCTGCAGACCATTTGTTGCCATTGGAAACCTCAATCTCAGCTCACATAACCTTGATAGGCAGCTCTTCCTGCCAACTGGAAAGCTTCCATTCTGCCCTATATAGCAAGGAGCAGGGGGGTTAATCCCCTAGGCAACTGAGGAAATAGGCCTTCTGTAGCCATGGGAACACCAATCTCATCTCTTCAAACCATGTCTGCCAGCCAGAGACCTCCTGTTCTGCTCTATGTGAGCATTTCTTATATAAGGCACAGCTCTCTGCCTCATGCTTTTCAGTTCCAGTAGACAGAGGGAGAGGGAGGACCTGTTGCTGGGATTTGGAGTGAGAGAGTGGAATTGGGAGCTTTTGGCTGGATTTGCTGCTCCTTTAAAAGAGACTGAAAAGCCTCTTTCTTATTTTCAGCTCTTGGCCTTGCTGGGAAGGTCATTGGGTGAGGGTGCCTTCCTTCCTCCACCCCACCCAACCCTAGTCTCAGGGTATTGCCTGGCTCTTGGGCCTAGCTTGGCTGAGGCCTATCTTTTTTTCTTTAATTTTCTTTGCTTGTATTCTTTTTAGAGCATTTGTTCTTGCTGATTTGTTGGATGAGGGGGGGGGGCAAAGGAAAGCCTGCTGAAGTCTCCCTGTGAATTTGGCATCTCTGGGTATGAAGGGGGCCATTAAAGTGCCCTGGGCTCTGACAAATCATGAAACTAACGAATCATTTCATGAAATGGGACAATTTCATGAAAGTTCATGATTAGTGGAATGCGACAAAACACGAAATGCTTGTTTCATTTTTTCCCATTTCATGCCCATCTCAAATTACTTGCTGTTAGCAGGGCAGAAAGACCCACTAGGGTCTTATGTTTTATTATGGGTTCAAATTGGAATGGACTAATTGCACCAACTGACTTAATTTCAAGTGAAAGATCTTCATTGTCAACATACTATTGGCTGAGTATCTACACAACAATAGTCACACAAACTGATTTAGGAACTAACATACATGATAGTAAAGTGGAGAGATAAAGACAGACTTCTAGATATCTACCAGTCTGAGAGAGTTTCCGAGAAGAAGCAGGATATTGTCCTGACTGTACCAATCTGGAATGAAGCCGAAGAACAGGACCACGTACAAAAGAGTTTAATTTTCTTGCTATCAAAACTCAAATATAAGGCACAACGAAAAGCCAAAATCAATTTTCTTGCTTTCAGAACACAATCGTAAGGCACATAATAAGCCAAAATCAACCGAGGAGTTATGAAGAATTCCCAAACTCCCGGCTGGAGGTGGCAACGGGTTTGCCGGTTTGGAAATTAGGCCCCGTTTCGCACAATGTGCTTTGTCATAAGCCACATATAAATCTAAAATGAACAAGAGAATACATCATTTGAAATAGCCAGTGTGCCAAACAGTCTTAAATAGTTACAAGGTTACAAGGTCTCTCACTTACAAAGAGAGAAAAACTCACCAATTATAGTCTGCTATTGCTACTTTTCTCTTTTACATAGAAGCCACATGTAAAATCTAAAATAAATGAAGGAATACATCATTTGAAATAGCCAGTGTGCCAAACAGTGTTACATAGTTACAAAGTGTCTCATTTCCAGAAGCCAAAGTTACTTTAACCACACATGTAAATTACATTCGCCTTATATTTGAGTTTTGATAGCAAGAAAATTAAACTCTTTTGTACGTGGTCCTGTTCTTCGGCTTCGTTTCATTTTGTTTGGGACCACCCCCTCTTGGATTTACTGTACCAATCTGGAGACAAGACAACGAAATGACACTCAATAGAAAGAGAAATGCTGCTCCTTGTAGAGTCATCTTCTCTTTCTCTTTGCATACTAAACATCGCTTCTTCCAACCGATATATCAATTCTAAGCCCTAAGGTCTTGCTACAGAAAGCCATTTTTAAATGTTATATCAAGTGAAATGAAGTTTGCTAAAGAAAAAAAGAAAAGATTATGATGATGATGATTTGAGTCATCAGTGGCAGGAAGCGCTCCACACAAGTAAGTGCCTCCCCCCATTTCATCAGGAAATATAACTTCTCATGCTCGGAAAAATTCATTCCATTCCTAAATTAGTGCATGGTCTACTGTCTCTTTTGCAGACCTTGGCAGTCCTTCCTTCTCAGTAGTAATAGCCACTTCTTCCCCTGCAAGGTGGCTTCTTGATTTGCCTCGCAGAAGCTGCCTGAGGAAGTTAACCAAATGAAGGTCTTTCTAGTTATGGAGCTAAGATATGAGAAAATGTTTCAGTGGCTAAATTTCTGTTTTGGGATCCTGTTAGTAAAGAGTAGGGCCAGTGAAAAAACTGTCAATCCTAGGGCAGATAGTGATCAATGGGATCCAGGGAGCAGGGCAGGAGAGACCATGGCTGCAGCTTCTTTTGCAGCTAGGGAGCTATTAAAGGCTCAGAAGGTGCTCTGGGCTGCAACTCGACAACTCCAGCCAGGGTCTGCTATCAGGTAGAAATCAAAGATTCTCTAATCTTATATTTTCATTTAGGGTATTTATATGCCACTTCTCCAGAATTCTGTTCTAACTTTGCACAGGGTCTGAGATTTGTTTAGCTCAAAAGCCATGTGCAAAATGTTCAACTTAGGAATAATGAGGACCATTTGATTGCTCTGACACACATACAGCAGCAGCACATACATTCTTCTTCCTTCCTCTCTATCAGCTGTAAAAAGCCTATTATGGGGGACATCATAGACAAGAAGAGGTTTACAGGACCATGACACAATAACCTTCAGCGTGACAATCGAAAATAGCCATGTATGTGCTAGCAGGAAGTGTCACATTTTCCCATATAAGCACATTCAGTACCAGGGGGAAAAGTGCTCTTCCACATCAGGAGAAGAACAGGAAAGGGATAATCTGATAACTATATAAATAGGTTGCAATTGCATATTTATTAAACTAGAAAGTGGGAAAGTCCTATTATAGCTACTGCTGTATGTGAACGGAAGAGGCCAGTTTTTAGAATGCCAGAATCCTGCAGAAGGATAAATATAATCAGCTTAGAAATGATCTTGTTTTTTTACTTTGTTCTCCTAGCTAGACCCACTGCTTAATCAAGCTGATGAATATTAAAGGAGAAAATCAGCAATCCGTCTTCTTAGTCAAGTTGACTTATGCATCAAGTCAACTTGACTGGTGTCTTCTGCACTTGAGCTCATGAGATACATTTTCAAATGAAATGAAGCAGTGGTTTTTCCCCAGGAAGTTTCAGCTATAACGTTTGCCAACATGCCATTAGACTCACATCATCTTGCTTTTTTAAAACATAACTAATTCTTGGCAAAAGTTTCTCTCTTGCGAAGTGCTTGTGATATTACATAGTATTTGGGGGTTGCAGATGAGGTTAAAATCATAGGAGAGTTGAAAATCTTCATGAAGGCAGTTATGCTATAGAGTGCAAAATATAGTCATACAGAATCTGAGCTTTTATCCTCTTAAATTCTCTACCTGTGAGGACGGGCACCAAACCAGCAAAAATACTGATTTAACACCTTTGTTGCCACACGGGGTCATCAATGCACACATAGGTTTCTTCATGGTCATTCACTCATGTACAAGGAAAAGCTTGTTGTGTACAGTTGGGTACAGTTGATTAAGAATCCATGCATAGAACTAATAACTGACATTAAATGGGATTATTAAACCTGTTTGTGTGGCATTCCATATAGACATACAGTATCAAAATACACTGGGTGTCTCCACAAACTATACCAAGAGGGTGATGATAATTATTCAACTTATATTAGCATATATTATTTCAATTGCTGGTATTGGGGTCCCTAGATAGATGTTGTGTTTCACTGCAGAAAACAGTAAATCATCCAAGTAAGTGTAGTATGCAACAACTATATATGTTCCTATGTTTCAACAAGCCACTCGGCTCACCATCAAAACACTTTTGTAAGAGGAAAAACCCAAGGGATCCAATACAAATCACAGATATTACCAGCACCTCTGCCCATAGCTACTAGCCCTGCTTTGAGAGCAAGCAATAGTGGTTAAACTATTGGACTAGGAGACCCACTCAAAATTCCCACCCTGCCATGAAGTTTGCTGGGTGACCTTGGGCCAGTCACATATTTTCAGGCTAACCCACCTCACTTGGGTTTTGTTGCAAGGATAAAAAGTAGAAGTTGTAAGCAGCTTCAGGTTCCCATTGTGGAAGAGCAGTATGTTATCTAAATAAATCAATGTATGCATGCAACTTGTTCCTTCAGCTGACCATCCTGTGCTCCATATTGATCTCCTTGAAATCTTGCTTAGAACCCAGAAGTCTCACAGCTCCCAGTCAGAACATCAGGGTGAACTGGAATGAACAACGGTTACAGTGCCACATCTGTATGATATCAATTGCTATTAATGGCAGCATACCATAGTTCAAGCATCACACGTACCTGTGACAACACTGGGGATTTTTGACAGGAAGCTTTTGACAGTTCGGATGGGTACTCCTCCTGTTTTGTCATCCTGCATTCTTGTAATGATGTCTTCTATCTGGCAATCAAAATGCAAAAATGATATCATTCTTGCAAACCCAGTGACCACAGAGACTTACAATATCAGTAGCAGTAAAAGTTCTTGTAGCATTTCACCAATTCCTCACTTGTTTCAAAGAACTATACTCAAAAGGAGCAAATAAACAAAACTGATAGTGTTAAGAACACAAAGGTAAACAGATAATCAAGGTCATCAAAAGCAAATGTGATCAAATGTGAGAGGAGTAAGGCAACATTTTTACAGAATCAACTTCAGATTAATTGTGCTGGTTTCCAAATTATATACAATAATACATGACTTTGGGCAATATAATACAAATATACACAGTATATTACATTTACAATGCAATCCTAAGCCCATTGACTTCAATCAGCATCTAACACTATAACCATCAAACTTCATTGGCTCTCCATGAATCAGAAAACAGAATAGGTGTGTCACTCATTTTTCATAATCCATAGACACGAGACATGGACAACCACATCAAGAATGCATGCATGCAGTGGACAGACCTGATGATATCTCTGAATCGTTTTGACAGAGGCAAGCCATCTTGCAATAGGGGAAGTGGGAGAAGAGACAGCCAATCAGCTGCCACGTGCCTGCATGGTGCTGTACTACTCATCCTCTGCTTCTGCTGTTGTGCTGTCTTTCAGTGCCCTTGCATGGGATCCACTGGATCACTCCTCAGCAACTGGGACTATGTACTGCTTTCTGCCTCGCCTCATGTGTCAGTACTGGCAGAGCACAAAGGAAGCAGCCAACAGAATAATGATACAGCAACTTCAATCTGGCCCTTTGGATTTCTTCTTTTACCTTAAACTGCTAGAATTTTCAGTTAATTTTTTCACTCACATCCATCAGCAAGCAATTCATGTGTGAATGGTAGGGCATGCTGCAATTAATTCAAGCTCCATAGATCAACGATACTGTAGCTTTCATCCAATGGGAAATCAGTATTCCAAAGGGCCGATGACTTTCAATCAGCAAACTAAGAAGATGTAAGTTCAACAAAAGCCCATGGTTTGTGGATCACACAATGTACACACTGGGATCCCAAATTTATTCCAAATGCCTTTCTGAACCTTAAAAAACCACCCAGCACGATTAACATAAGTCAGAATTAAAGCACACATGTATCTTCTTACACCAAAGCAGCTAAAAGTATGTCCTTTTAAAATATGGGCTTCATCTTCTGTAAGGATAATAAATTCTGAAGACGTATGAATAAGGAAGTGGAAAACTCTGAAAACGCCAAACTTCCTAATTGCAAAGTCTATTTCAATATTTTGCTGGGAATTTCCATTGGTAGTTCCTCACGCAGTATCCAGTGACTTGAGTTTACCCTAATTACATTTTATCACTGTCTTCTACCAAGTTATTAATTGAAACAGTGTCATTGCTGTGCTCCAAATCCAATCTCTGGAGACATGTGGGTGATGATGATGACGACTCATTATTTCAAAGCTAAACAGTACATTATGTGACAACCTTACACCAGTCAGGAACTTCGGCTTGAATCATAGAAGGTGACAGAACAGATTAGCCCACTACTGTCCTTTTGTATTTACACACATGAAAAATGATGTTTAAGAACATCTGTAACATTTTTAACATGCTTTTTAGCAGTTGTTATAAACCTTGGGTGAAGATCATTAAACATCTCATCAGTATACGAGGACATTCCGTGAGTCTAGATTGGCCTAGTACTTTCTATTATTTACAGGGCCACCCTAAGCAGAGTTACACCCTTCACGTATAGATTTGCATCACTCTCTCTTCATTAGACTACTCAGAATTTCATTGAGTGCTGCTGTACCACAGTGGTTAAGTGGTTGGGTTGTGAGTCTACTAGTTTGAACTCTGAATCCCATGACTTCCATGAAATCTGCAGATGGCCTTGGGTAAACTACTCCTCTCAGCCCCAGCTCCCCAGCTGTATGGTGGGGATAATAATACACTGACTTTGTTCACTGCTGAGTGAGCACCGATCTCTCAAAAGGGTGATAAATAAGCACAGTTATTATTATAAGCACAGTTATAATAATGACAAACTTTGTAAACTGCTCTGAGTGGGCATTGTCCTGAAGGGCGGTATATAAATCGAATATTATTATTGTTATTATTATGATCTCACTTGAAAAATCTGGGTCAGTGTTCAATGATGTGAAAGTTCCACGCGTGATGACGCAGTCCATAAAACAGCCAAAGCAGGAAGCATGGTGGACAGCTCAGTGAAAACATCTGCTTAGTTCACTGCAGTACTGAAAAAGGCAATTTCTATGTTTGCAGTTATGAGAAAAGGCAACAGAAAACAAAATGGCAAGTATTATAATGCCTTTATATACATCTAGGGCATGTTCACTTATAAAATGCTGGGTTTGATCCTGTGATTTACCATCATAAAGTACTGATGGACTTGGTTCTTCCTGGCTCTCCTTCTACCCAGCAGCCATTTTAGACCTTGGGAAAGCTTATTCCTGGGGTTGCGTCACCTATGTGGAGTAACAGCTACAACTCAGGAGGATGCAATGGGGAGGGGAAGGGGGTGATTTTTTTTTTTAGAAGTTGCTTCACTAATGGAAGAGGAAGCAGGGAGCAATTTCACCCCATTCCCACTGTAGCATCCTTGCTTGTGTGGCTTTTACTCCATGTGGGTCTTTGCCCTGGGAATAAACTTTCCTGGGCTCAGAAGTGGCTGCTGTGGGGAAGGGAGCACCAGGAAAACAAGGGATCCTTGAGTGGGCCTAGCAGGGTCATTGTGCTGGATCCAACCTGCTTTGTACAGTTCTGTTGCCCATCTCAAGAATGATGTTGTTGCAGTGGAAGTTGTGCAGAAAGGGGAAACCAAAATTATCAAGGGGCTGCAGCACCCACTTGATGAAAGGCTCAGGAGCTTGAGGGTTTTAGTTTAGAATAAAAAGAAGTAAGAGGGAATGGGGCACAAGCTGATAAAATTATGCACACAGGAGAGCAAGTTCATAGTTTTTTCCCCTCTCCCACAATATAAGAACTCATGAGAATCTAACTATATTATACATTTTTCCCAGATACATCCCTGGGTCAGTTTAGAGTTGCCAGGTCCCCCAGGGTCGTGCACAGGGGTTACTTACTTTGCACATGCAAGCTCCATAGTCTTTGTTATCACACTAGGAATTATGTTGTTACCAGCATGACAACAAAGGGAAGGTCCCCATGGGGGGGGGGGCGGTATTTTGCACCATTTAAGCAAAATACCCCTGCGGGGGGGGGCATTCCCTTGATTGCTGTGCCACGAATGACATCATTCCCAGTGTGATAACAAAGATTCCAGAGTATGCAGGAACGCATACCAGAGCTTCTGCTCCCATTCCCCGCACCTTTGCCTCCCCACCAACCAGGTAAGAGGTGGTGGGGGACAGAGGCTGGGAGCAGGGGATCCCCCACCTCCATGGGGGGACTGGGAACCCTAGGTCAGTTGGACAGATGTGGTGTGGGAGTTCCTGGCTCTCAGGGGAATGCAAGCCCAATTCAGATCAGGACCACAGCACACAAAGACTTGCACCATTTCCCCAACCTGAAATGTCCTTGGAGAGCTACAATTTGGCTTGCTGGGGAAACTTAATGCATACTGATGGACTACACGTTCAACTTCCCAACAGGGCAAACACCTAATCCTCAAAGCCATTTAAGATCTGAAAAATAAAACCAGGGCAAGGAGGGGAGCCTTTCTCTTCACTTGCTGCATCATAATCAGGCCCACATGAAGCACAGAACTCCCAGACATCTGTCACCCTGGCTGATACCTAGGGAGGCCCTTAGGAGGTATGTAACTAAGTTAATGAGCAACAGATTCAGGACAATAAAGGAAGTACTTCATCACACAATGAATAATAATTTATGGAGTTCACTGTCACAAGATCAATTTATTATTTATTGTACAGGATTTACAGTTTGCATTTCTCAAGGAGACTTAAAGTGGAAGGTGTCATGATGGCCACAAGTATAAATGGCTTTAAAAGGAGACTGACTATACATCAGGGTTGACAACTCCAGGTTGGGAATTTCTCAGAGATTTGAGGAAGGTTGCGGGAGGGGTCAGTGGGGTATAATGACTTAAGGTCCACCCTCCAAAGCAACCACTTTCTCTAGGGGAACTGACCTCTGTAGACTGGTGATCAGTTGTAAATCTGGGAGATCCCCAGGCCCCACCTGGAGGTTGGCAAACCTCCTATAAATTAAGGGAGGATACCTCTATCAACAATCAGGAGGATCTCTCTAATTTGGGTGTAAGCAACAGCATAGCAAACGAAGTTCAGTTTAGGTAAGTATAAAGAGAGGCATACTGGGACATAGGGTTGCCAGGTTCCTTAACCCTCCCAGCAGGAGGGGTGGAGACCTGGCACTTATCATTAAGATGTTTCTTGTGCACAAACACTCCTGGCACCGACGCAATGATGTCACTTCTGGGAGTGGCATTATTGTGCAGGCTGTGGGAAAGCTCCCACACTTTTAAGAATCGGCTTCAAGTGAAGTATGGGAGCATTCCCACAGCCAGCACCATTACGTCACTCTTTCAAGTGATGTCATTGCACCTTGTTGGGAGCATGTCCATTGTGGGCTTGCCTTGGAGATATTTTGTCTTTCCCTGCACACTTTCCCTCTGCCAGCCAGGTGGGTGTTGGTGGGGGGGCGGGGCAGGGAGGCTAGGAGCAAAAGATCCCCCACCCCCCACCAGGAGACTGGCAGCCCTACTGGAACAAAACCTCCTAATTTTTAAGTACATGCTGATGGGATCTGAAGTGGCTGAGACAAAGGTGGAAAGAGATCTTGGAGCCCTAATGGATAGCTTGATGAAAATGTTGATTCCACTGTGCAGCAGCAGGGAAAAAGACAAACTCCATGCTGGGAATTTATTAGAAAAGGAACTGAAGATAAAACAGTCAATATTGTAATGCTCCTATATAGATCTATGGTGCGGCCTCATTTCGAAAACTGTGTGGCGTTCTTATCATGGTATCTCAAAAAGGATATTGCAGAGGCAGAAAAAGTACAGAAGACAATGGCAGAACCCTTCCTAAGAGGAAGGGCTAAAGAGACTTGGGCTTTTCAATTTAGAACAAGGTGACTAAAGGGGAACATGATGGAGGTTTATAAAATTCTGCATGGGGCAGGAAGAATGGATAGAAATAACAACTTCTCCCCCTCCCCAAATACTAGAATTTAGCATCTAATGACGTTTATGGGCAATATATTCAAGACAGACAAAAGGACAAATGTTTCACTCAATGCATGATTCAGTTGTGGAATTTACTGCCAGAGAATATATTGATGGCCACTAGCATATATGGCTTTAGAGGGAGATTAAACATATTCCTGGAGGATAGGCCCATCAGTGGCTGCTAGCAATGGACTAAAGGAAGCAAACCTCTGAATACCAGTGTCAGAAGGCAACATCAAGGGAAGGCCTTGGCCTTTATGCCGTTGTTGGTCCTCCAAAGTATCTGGTGGTTGCATCCTGTGATGTTCTTTCTGGTTGTGTAACCAGAAATGATGTCATCATTTTGCAGTACACTCTAGTATTCGTCTGAAACTCTATGGTTTTTACCATGGAGTTTGGGGGAATCCTACAGCGACTCAGAATGCAAGTGCCAGCATTTACAGTTAATGGGTGGAAGTGATGTCATGATGTTGTGGGATGCCATTGCAGTAAGTCCCCCCCCCCCCGCCCCATGTTCAGGTGTTTCCAGCAACCCTAGTGAGGGTGGTTTTCTTTATATCCTATTTGTGGGCTTTCTGGAGGCATATGCTTGGGCTCTTTGGGAAACAAGATGCTAGACTAAATGGATTACTTGGTGTGCTAAGGGCTTTTTTTTAATGAATAGCAAATATAACCATCTAAAATCCAGTGTGCCTTGCAGGTTTATTATGAAATTTTTCTACAAAAAGGGCATTCTAAATGATCTATCCCTGATTCTGCTTAACTATTACCATTTAATTTCAGAGAAAGATGAATTCACGAAGGAATTCTCTATCATCTATTTTGAGATTAAAAAAAAATCTGAACAAGTGAGGGGGGGGGAGGGATGGAACCATTAATGCTTTCAAATGACGTTAAATTGCTCAGACACAATAAAAAAACATTCTTAGTCTCTCCAGCCAACTTTTAGCAATCCTTTTAATGAAACAAGAAAAAGCACTACCATTTGGAGCACAGATAAAGGTTGTCTTTTCAGAAGCATTTGAATTTAGCTCATGTGACTATCAGCCTGTGATGGCAGGGCATTTCACAAATGGAGTGTTCAAATATGAACTCCACTCATTCAGAAATCCCTGGTCCATATGAGCCAAATCCAAACTCTCTCTGCTGCTTGAGTATTTTTCTAAGGGGCCTATTTATGTGGCCAGCCAGTTTCTTCTCCTCAACAAGTAAACTTATTTTTTTTTGCTAAGGAGAGAGGAACAGTGGTGAGGAGGGCTGGGAAACAGGAGAGATCTTACAGGTACAAGGACTTAATGGACAATCTCAAGACAATAATTTCCTGATATGGTACATGAGGCATGTGGTTTATGCTTAGGTTTGCTAGGTGCCTGCTGGAGGTGGACAAACTCCCGGTGGTTTGCCCTTCTGCCCACCGATTGCTGCAGGAGAAGGCAAGCCATCTGGCGAGTGCCCACTGCCAACAGACATCCCAGGCAAATGGACATGCAGGCTTCTGCATCCTGCCGTGATGACATCATTTGTAAAAGTGACATCATTGCCAGGGAGTGGGAGCCTGCATGTGCTTGACGCCAGGTCTGATTTCTTAAGAATCAGCCCCAAATGTAGTGTTTTGAGACGATTTTTAAGGAATGGCCTTGGCACAAAGGACATGTGCACTCCCACCCTCCCATGTGACGGCAGGAAGTGATGCAGAAGTCACTTTCAGAAGTGACGTTATTATGGTAGTGCATAGGGAATAACATGGTAAGTACTGCTACCCTTCCCCCCCAATCTCCTAACATTACCTGGGCAACCTGGCAAACCTATTTATTCTGCCTGTTTCAAGATCAGGAGGCATAAGAAACAACATGTAGGAACTGGACTCAGGAGTGTCTAGTTCTTAAGCACAAGGTCTGTATGGATCCTTTTTATTGCAACATTTCCCAGAATTAACTAGTTTTTCATTAATATTCACTGACATTACATCCTATCAGTTCTCATGAGAAATATAGGTAGCTGTGTTGGTCTGCAGTAGAACACCAGGATATGAGTCCAATAGCACCTTAGAGACTGACAAGATTTTCAGGGTATAAGCTTTTGAAAATCAAAACTCCCTTCTTCAGGTACCCTTGATCCAGGCAATGTATCTGAAGGTATCTGAAGAAGAGAGCTTTGACTCTCCAAAGCTTATACCATGAAAATCACGTTGGTCTTCAAGGTCCCACTGGACTCAAATCCTGCTGTTCATGAGAAATATGTTTATGATCTCAACTTCAGTCAGGCATTCTCTGAATGCAGCTGTGCATTCTCCATTTGTGTATCAGCTCTCACTCAACTTGATTTGTGGTTTATGTTACACTGAAAAAAACTATAGACTGAGTTGGGGGGAACAAACAAACATCTGTAGGAATATTAGAAATGGTGATATGTTATGTAGTGTATGAAATCAAACCAAGTAGGTCAAAACAGCAAATTGCATGTTGAATATACACCAGCCTATTGTAGCATTGTTGAATAATTACATGATACCAGGTCTAGAGTGACCAATAATCTCACCAGAACAATTCCCAGTGGGCCTCTGCCTGGGGGACCAGTGGTAAGGCTAATGGGACCATCAGTCATGGCAGCCAGCAGAGGTACCTACAGAGAAAAAGAGGCCAGCCGAAGGTATGGGCTAGGAAATGTGACCCTGCCCAGGAAGGGAAGGGCTGGTCAGAAGAACCCCTTTCCACAGTAGATTCCTCCAGTGTTTCTCTGGGCTTCTCTGACAGCGCTAGCCTAGTCCAGGGTATTTTCAAGGTGATCCCAAAGCTGTTACTTCTCTGGTATGCAAAGTTTAGGACTGCAACCAGCACCTGATACATGTTCAATTGTAAGCAAGCTATTCTCATTGTTAATCAAGGCATACATATATTTCTTCGAGTGGTTTTAATACTTCAACATTCAAGGTTGAAAATGATGAAAACATGGGTTGCTCTATTTTGGTGGTACAAACACATTTGCTCAAATTATTGAAAAATGTGTGAAAAAAACCCTGTGAGTTCCAACACAATGTGATTATTATTTTCAAAAAATATTAAACACAGCTTGAGATTTACACTTTGATAAGGATTAAACTACACATGATCCTGCAGTTCTAGGACTGGAACTCCAGATGTGTTATTTAGTCTTAAAAAGCAGTCATGATCATGAGGTCACTATTTCCATTGTGACTGGTCACTTATCTTGGTTATGTTTTGAGTTTTAAATGGAAATCTCAGATCCTGTTCTCGTATCTCATGGTCTTTTGTAAGGCAGTCAGTTCTCATCTCATGATACTAAGGGGACCTTAGGCAAACCATTCTCTCTTAGTGCCCATCTAAAAATAGTTGACAGCCAGCATGATGTGGTGGTTAGAGTACTGAGCTAGGAGCTGGGAGATGTGGGGAAAATCCCCTTTCAACCATGGTTTGCTTCATGATCTTTAGCCAGTTGCTCTCTGTTTCTATCTCTGTCAGCCTAACCTAGCTCACAAGATTGTTGTGAGAATAAAATGGGGAAAGTGAGAAGTACAGAGTGAGATAAAAACCCAACTATAGTTTCTGGACAGGTGAAGATGCAGCCCGCTCCCCGCATTTCCTGCTGCCACTGGGCAGTTTCTTGTTCTGTACCCTTTGACCTACTAGGCTTCACCTGTAAACCAGAAGCATACAAGGGAGCCACTCTGAAGCCTTTTTCCCAGGACAATTTTTGCTTCACATTCAAGACTGCATGATGCTAACAATGTCAGAAAAAACATCATCAAATAAAAATAAAATCAGTCATTCATTCAAAATGTGGATGAGCCGAGTAATACTGCAAATAGGAACATTTAGGGAAAGGAAAGGAAACCTCGATATGGTTGAGTGGCTTCAGCTCAGCCTGCGTATAGCAACATGAAACCATGGCTTGCAGCAAAGAAGAAGCCTCATGTCATGTTGTCCACATCTACCATTACAAAGTTAGTGAAGGGGACTCTGCAGTTCAATCCTTAGCCCTAGAAATGACTTTGCTGTCACTTGCAATATTCCTTGAATGTCTCCATGCCAGATGGAAAATGTGTCTGAGAATGTTTTAAGTCTATTTTCAGTCCTGCTGACTCACATTCATGACTACAGGCTGCTCCTCATTTATACTTTACTGTGAAAACAGGATAAACAGAAAGAGGCTATCTAAAAAGCAACAAACCAATGAAATCTTTCTACTCCCCAGTCGCATACTGATGTCTACTTAAGTTGAAAAACCATTTCTTATTTTCCACATGTAACTTATTAATACATTTCAGGGGAAAATGTGTCAATTTGAGAGATCCTTTATATGGGCAAGATACAACCAAGTAGGATTGCCAGGGGTCTGGTTTTCCACTGGACAAAAAAGCAGTTAAAATACCAGACATATGAGGACTGCTAGTGCCCCAGTGGGGGTGAGGGATCCCCTGCTCCAAGCCTCTGCCTCCTGCTGCCACTCACCTGGCCAGCGGGGGGAAATGCCCAGGGAATGTGCCCAAGAGGCAAAAAACCTCCAGACCAGCGCTCAGCAGGAGCACTCCTGCTGAGTGCGATGATGTCACTTCTGGAAGTGACAACGTGTCCAGCAGTGGGCATGCTCCTGCGCTTCACAGGGGACCCAATGAAGTATGGCAGCATGTCCACCACTGGGCACAATGATGTAACTTCCAGAAGTGACATCATTGCGCATGCCAGGAGCATGTGTGAAAAGATCTTACAGGTAAGTGCTAGCCCCCCCCCCCACACACACACTAGGCATCTTTAGGATATATAAATGTCTGGTATTTTTTGCTTTGGGGAGGAGCAGCTGGCCACAGGCCTATGGGCCTTGCAGCAGCAGCAGCAGACCTTCTTGTGCTACCTTCGTCTCCTTCCCACTGCTGGAAACCATCCCAGGGAAGCAGCCTCCCATCCCGCTCACTGGAGCACCTGTATGCTACCGCCTGGGAGTGGCTGGCCAGCAGCCCACTCTGGAAGTGGAGTGGCATGATGACATCACTCCGGTACATGCGCGTGACTTTTCCAGAGGTGAATGCCACCTCGCGGCAGGGTCCAGTATTTCTCCAGACCCTATCTGGCATCCCTACAATTGAGCAGAAACATGTTTTAGTCTCATTGATTTAAATGGCTGAGCTTTGTATAGGTGCAGTTCCCTACCATTGGAAGCAACAGGACATAAAGTGATTAGTCTTGGATTGCTCATGTCCTATACCTATTTACCTATTAATTACTTTTAATAATAGAACAGACAGAATCTGTATAGTGCTTTAGAGCAGGCTTCCCCAAAGTGGTGCCTGTGGGTACCATGGCACCCACCAGTAGTTCCCCAACACCTGTTGAGCTTTACAAAAAGTGAGTGGGGCCATTGTAAGACAGGACGTCTTACTGGCTACGGCTGCCCTCATTCAAATGAAAGGGGTTTCCATGGCTACAACAGCGGCTGCAGCCACTGGAGGATCAGAAGGACTGGTAAACAGCCAAGATTATGGTTCCATTTCCCCTCCAGGCTTTCCTTCATTTTGTCCCCCCTTCTCTTTCTCCCTTCTCCCCCTCCCTCTTCCTTCATTTCTTTTTATACCCCTTCTTTTGCAAAGTGAAGAGAGAGGTATTGTGCTTGGCTCTGCCTCCTGCAGAAGCCAGTTTAGATTTGGCTGCCTCCCATGGCATCCTTGGTGCTCATCACCACTTCTCAAAATTCCAAAAATGCCCATAAAAAATTGAGGACCCATGCTTTACAGTGTTCAGAATGTTCCACATATATTCTCCTGTAATCACTAAAAGAGCCCTTGAGTATATCAGTATTATTATTTCCATATTGTAAAGATGGTGCTGAGGCTGACTTGCTAAAGACTACCTAGTGAGTTCATGACAGAAGCAGGATTTAAACCAGGAACTGCCTGATTTGTAGCTCAGCAGCTATGCCACATCAGTCTTTATGGATATCCTGGCCTTCTCTCAGGGAGGTGGAGGTGCTAGGTTAGATTGACCCAAAGATGCCAAGTGAGCTTTGTGGTTGACCATGGATCTGAATCTGGGTCTAGCAGAAAATCCATTCCTCTCTGATGGGACCACAAGGGCTATCACATTTTTCACTGTCTCATCCTTGCATTGCCCAGGGAAAAATACAGGGAAATACCGACCTGGGCTTCGACTTTCAAACAGCCTGTCTCCAATCTTACCCTAGTATTTGAGACACACTTAGGAACCTGTAAAATGGTTCTTAAGAACTTAGATTGAACTTTTTCTTGTGGTGCAAAGCGTGAGCTGGGCAGCCCCATAAATGAACCGTACAGCAGTTGGGCTAAGGTCTTAGCCTTATATAATTTGAGAGCTGTAGGAACAAAAAAATCCTTTGAGCTTGATGGAATTTTGCTATTCTTTCTCCTTGGTCTGCAGCGTGATTACTATGTTGGAACCTAGAGCCTGAGGCCTGCAGGACTACCCCCAAATATTTAAAGTTGTTAATTTGTTCGATACGATGGCCATTAATCAACCATGACCAGATCTTCAGCCTGTGCCCAAAAGCAATTATCTTGGTTTTCTGATAGTTGATTGTGATGGACTTATTTTCACAATATGAGAAGAGCTTCCCCAACACCATCCTCAGCCCCACAGGAGTTCTAGAAAGTAACACTGTGTCATCAACGTATAATGAGACTGGTACTGACTTACTGGCAAGTTTGGGAGGATGGAGTACGGGTGAGTTAAGACAGCTAACTGGATTATTTATATAGAAAATAAATAATGCCGGTGCTAACAGGCAGCCTTGCCTGATGCCTCTAAAGGTACGATGTCCCTGCCTACTACATCTGACCCTCAAGAAAGTTTGATCATATAAAGCCTCTATGAGGCATAGAAGTCTTCTATCAATGGAGGAGTTAGCTAGCTTGTCCCAGAGTCACATTCTAGATGCAAATTCAAAAAGAGTCCAGCAGCACCTTTAAGACTAACCAATTTTATTGTAGCATAAGCTTTCGAGAATCACAGTTCTCTTCGTCAGATGCATGGAGGGCAGAAAGAAACTGGTCAAATATAGAGGAGGAGAGGGGAGGGGAGGAGGAGAGGAGGGAGGTAAACAACTCCTTTGATATGGAGATGCAAACAGCTCCTTTTGATGTGGGGATCAGTTAGCTTGTGTAAAGGTTCAAAGGAGTTTGCCGTGTTAGTCTGTAGTAGCAAAATCAAAAAGAGTCCAGCAGCACCACCAAGACCATACAATTCCACTGCTTGTGGAATCCACAGATTTTTCTGTGTTAAGATGCCTTTTAAGCTTTCCACCAAATTAGATGACCACCTTGCTTGACAGCCATATCTTTCTAAGGACAAGTTGTAGTTAGGTATCTAGATTCCAGTTGAAGATTTCCAGAATCCAACTGCAAATGTAAACATAGTGAAAAATTATACCCCTCCATATACGGGAGCACTTGGAAATTACCAACCATAGAAAGTAACACTCTACAAACCAGGATATAATCAATTGTACTAGCTTTAGACCCCGCCATAAGCGTAAATTCACCCAAAATATCACCTTCAATAGAACCATTAAGAACAAAAAGACCCAGCCTGTAAACAAATTTACACAGATAGGCCCCAACATAATTTGCATTGTGATCTTTAAATATCCTGATTCCTGATTCTCCATCAGTATATTTGGTATCACCTTGAATTTGGAAGCATAAATGCATCATCCGGGCCCATATGGGCATTTAAGTTGCCACCTAACAAAATCAGGGCATCCCGGTGTTCTAAGATAAGAGCTCTTACATAGTTTTATAAAGAAATCTAGTTCTCTTTGATTTCTGCTTTTTTACAAGAAGGGGTAGATACACATAATCAGTAAATTCCTCTTACCCTCTGTTAAAATTACTGCCAGTTTCACTATGGATTGCACTTTCAGGGAAGTTGATATAAGAATACTCAATCCTCCTTTCAATCTCCCCAGTCCCCACCCAGGTATTGCATTTACTTTATATGAATTAAAACCATCTAGAACCAGTTCTGCAGCAGACCAGGTTTCTTGTAAAAGGATAATGTCATAATTCTGACGAAAGAAGGGAATACCAGAATTATGGATGATACAGCATGTCCAGCCTGCCATGTTCCATGCAAGCAGTTCAACAAAAGTGTCAGAATGCTGGTTATTTTCAGGAACACCCCGTCAATCCTGAGAATCCAGTCTCCTACAACTTTCCTGTTCTTTTAGTACAGTTGGCCTCATGACCGTGTCTCCCAAACAGGAGGAAGGTATATTTTTTATTTTATTTATTTATTTCAAATTTCTATTCCGCCCTCCCAGATAACAACATATTAAAATACAATAAAAATTCATCTACATTAAAACATCATTAAAACAGCATTGTATTTCTATTAATACACATTTAAAACAGGATGGTGGACAGCCTTCACAGGGTGGGTTAAGATTTATACACCCCTTTTTCCAGGCTGGCGGAGGCCCAACCTCAGCCATATGCCTGGCGGGACAACTCTGTCTTGCAGGCCCGGCAGAAGGATAGTAGGTCCTGCCGGGCCCTGACCTCAGCAGACAGAGCGTTCCACCAGGTGGGAGCCAGGACTGAAAAGGCCGTGGCTCTAGTCAAGGCTAGGCAGGCCTCCGTGGGACCAGGGACCATCAACAGCTGTTTGTCCCCTGATCAGAATGTCCTCTGGGGAATATATGAGGAGAGATGGTCCCGTTGATACACTGGTCCCAGTCCACACAGGGCCTTATAGGTCAATAATCTGATCCAGTACTCCACTGGCAACCAATGCAGCTCGCGTAAGATTGGTGTTATATGCGCCTTATTTGGCACTCTTGTAATAACACGTGCCGCTGCATTTTGTACCAGCTGTAATCTCCAGGTCAGGCTCAAGGGCAGCCCCGCATAGAATGAGTTACAGTAATCTAGCCTAGAGATGACCGTTGCTTGGATCACTGTAGTTAAGTCACGGGTTGACAGGTAAGGGACAAGTTGCCCGGTCTGCCGCAGATGGAAAAAAGAGGATCTGACAACCGCTGTGACCTGTGCCTCCATTTTCAAGGAGGCATCCAAGATCACCCCCAGGCTCTTAACCCTTGGAACTGGCACAAACGGTGCCCCATCAAGGGCCGGGAGCCAGAATCCCGAACCTAATCTCCCGTGCCTCAAGTGCAGAACCTCCATCTTCGTTAGGTTCAGTTTCAGCCAACTCTGCTTCAACCAACCAGTCACGGCTGCAAAAGCATGTTCCAGGACATCAGGGGCTGAGTCGGGCTGGCCGTCCATCATCAGATACAACTGGGAGTCATTTGCATATTGATCACACCCAAGTCCGAAACTTTGCACCAACTGGGCAAGGGGGCACATATAGATGTTAAACAATAATGGAGAGAGTATTGCTCCCTGTGGGACCCCGCACACCAAAGGGTGACGGGATAACAATTTCTCCCCAAGTGTCACCCTCTGTCCTCGACCATGGAGAAAAGAGACAAGCCACTGCAAGGCAGTCCCTCATATCCCCACATCAGCGAGGCGGTGAGTCAAAAGATAGTAATCAACTGTATTGAACGCTGCCAACAGATCCAATAATATCAGCAGCGCCGAGCCGCCTAGATCCAGATGTCTACGAAGATCGTCTGTGAGGGTGACCAGCAACATCCCCATCCCATGTCCCGGTCGGAACCCGGAATGTAAGGGATCTAGGGCCAAGACATCCTTCAGGAAGCCCTGCAGCTGTTCCACCACCGCCTGCTCAATCGCCTTTCCCAGAAACAGGAGGTTCGAAACCGGGCAGTAATTGACCAGGTCAGTGGGGTCCAGCGATGGTTTCTTTAAAAGAGGCCTCACCACAGCTTCCTTTAACGGCCCAGGAAAAACCCTGGAGCCTAAGAATAGGTTAACAATGGCCTCCAGCGAGGACCACAGCCCCTTGGCATTGGCCTTTACCAGCCACAATGGGCATGGGTCCAAGGGTGGGCCTAACCGATCGCAGGGTCCTGTCAATCTCCTCCCCAAAGAGTGGGCTGAAATGATCAAACATTGGCCCCAAAAACAGCCAAGGGGTCTCTAGCTCATTCACTGAACCAACTGTGGCTGGCAAGTCGTGGCAGAGAGACAAGATTTTATGAGCAAAAAAGCTTCCAAAAGCCTCACAGCTAATATCCAAATTCAAAATTTGACGGCCTCCGTCTGGCAAGGAGACCAATGACTGAACCACATTAAAGAATTTTGCCGGGTGTGAGCTAGCTGACGCGATGGAGGCTGCATAAAACTCTTCACAGCCTTCACCACCACCTCATAGGCTTTCATAAACGTCCTATAAAATGATCTTGCTTCTTCGTCCCGAGATCGTTGCCACACTCACTCAAGCTGTCTTAGCTCCCACTTGTGTCAAAGTTCCTCTGTATACCAAGGAGCCTGTCTTGCATGGGGGCAAAGAGGGTGATGGGGAGCGATTTCGTTGATGGCTTTGGAGAGCCGGCACTGCCAGTCTTCCACCAGCTCATCTAATGAGCCACCATGGAGCATTGGATCCCGCAAAGCATTCTGGAACCCAATAGGGTCCATAAGTCTCCGCGGGCGAGCATAAATCAGCTCACCACCCTTGCGAGGGGGGGTGGTATCCCCAGCTGAGCCTTCAGGACCGAGTGGTCCAACCATGGCACCGGTTCTACCACTTCCAGATCCACATTCAACCCCATCCCAAAGATCAAATCTAGCGTGTGACCTGCTTGATGTGTAGGGGTCGATACAAATTGGGAGAGTTCCAGTGCTACCATGGAAGACACCAGGTCTGCAGCCTGCACAGAGGAGGCATCATCGACATGGATGTTGAAGTTCCCCAGCACCATCAGTCTGGAGTACTCCAAAGCCAACCCCGCTACCACCTCTAGCAGGCGTGACAGGGTATTTGCTGGTGCACTAGGCAGTTGGTACACCAGACAGATAGCCAAACTCTCCTTGGCACCCCACACCAGGCCTACACATTCAATGCCAGAGATCTCAGGGGCAGGGAGTGGCCTGAAGGAGAAAGACTCTCGAGCAAGGATTGCCACCACCACCCCCGACCTCCTATTCGGGACTGGTGGAGGACCGAATATCCTGGGGGGGGGTGTCAGTTCTCCCAGGGCAACTGTTTCACCCTCCCTCAGCCAGGTTTCGGTCACGCCTACCAGGTCTACATCACTCACCGCAAAGAGAGCTTGCAGCATTGCGGTCTTGTTTATGGACCTGGCATTGCACAACATCAGTGTCGAAGGAAGGTTCTTTTTCCTAGCTCCATCACCAGCATTTCTCAGGATGGGACACAGGTTAGTAGGGCACCGAGCCATTCTATATCTCCGTGCCCTTCTCAACTGAGACCAACTCCCACTGTCATACCTCCCATGTCCCCAGAGGACTGGGATCCCTGACCCCATGCCAGCCCTCCTCCCTATGTCCACCATCATCCAACGTACTCTCCATTCCCCACAACAGCAACAGGCGAGCACAACAATAATTCAATTAACAGCAGTGAACAGAATCAATACTGGTTCCATATAGCCCAGTAGAGCTGAGCAGTATAAACATCCCAGCTGTATAAACACCCCAGCCAAATACAATTTGTGCTAGGGTCAATGTACTGAGGCACTTCAGGATGTTCTTAAAGTACCTCAGGCACAGAGAAGGGCGGGGCTGAGAGGCTGGCTTCTCTCACACAGGCAAGGCAAGTGTTTGCTCTTCTCCCTCCCTCCTTCTCTGGCAGAATCATTTCCTCAGAAATCATGCATACTGTTGGAATGGTCTCGTTCCCACCTGGGTATTGATGATCTTTAGAAAAAGGAGATATCGTCAAATGGGGACAGCAATCCATAGCGAGTAGGCCACTGTCGTTATGGTATCCTTGAGTCTTCCTGATTAGGAGGAAGTCAGCCGACTTAGTAAAAGGGGAGATCATCATCTGGTTAAAGTGAATTAAATCCTTTAAAGGTTCTGCTTTATTTAATAAACCACATGTTGATTGTCTCATTTCATGGATCATGTCATAAGGGGCAACAATTCTGGGATTAATATTTCCAACACTGTCCTTGGCAGATGTCAGCACCTTGTCTGTACATTGATATATCGATGTCTTTAAGGGACCTTCTTCTAAAGGAAAATGACCAGGCTTCCTCTGCAAAAGTGGTCTCTTACTTCCATCCTGAAAGACTCTAAAAGAATGTATACCAAAAGTGGTTAGGAAGCCTCTCATTTTGAGAAACATCACTGGGATGGTGGCTTGCCGAAATGTTAGTACCAACCTCCATTTTTGGTAGGAGTTAGGAAGTCTTTCATAATGCTCAAGATCAATCTCCTGGGCTTTCAGCCAAAGAAGACAGCCAAGTGAGTATATAATTTCCTGTTTATTTCGCCAATGGTCTGTATTCACCCAAATCTGTGCTATTTCTAATGTAACTTGATTATTTTTCCACCACAGGTTCCCCTCTATATTAACCAGGGTTTTTTTTCAGCTGGAACGCAATGGAACGGAGTTTCAGAACTTCTTGAAAATGGTCACATGGCCGGTGGCCACGCCCCCTGATTTCCAGACAGAAGGGAGTTTAGATTACTGTCTGGAAATCAGGGGACGGGGCCACTGGCCATGTGACCATTTTCTCCAAGGGCAACCCACTGAGTTCCACCACCTCTTTTCCCAGAAAAAAAGCTCTGATATATTAACTATGCCTACAGTCCTTCTACTCACATTGGGGTGGCAATCAATAACAAGAATTGGGGCCCTTTTTTGTGTTAGAGAGAAAGTGGCCTCCTTTTCTGGGACAAATCCAGCGGCTGTGACTGCCTCATTCCCAAGACCTCCGTTTTTTTCCTTAACAGCACATCCAGCATAAATGTTATATTTAATAATCATATTCTCAGCACTGTTCACTGCTGGCACTGTGTACTATGTTTAGTTTTGAGCCATATGTTTGCTAATTTGTGGGAAAAAATTATGACGTTCAGTTTTAAATTGAAGTCCTTCATAGATGTGCAAGTGAGAAGGGATTCTTGCTCAGGGAAACTCGTTGATGTTTTAAAATATGAACACTGAAAAGAGGAATGGAAAGATTAATGATTCTATTTGCGAGTGAATGAAAGAAAACACTAAGCTTTCAAATGGCAAATGAGGATGTTAATAGGGGATGAAAACTGAAAAGGCCAAATCATGCTAATCTTTTCATGGCACCATTTAATTATTTGACAGATTTATATCCCTCTTCATCTCCTTATACAAAAAGCTCCATTAAGAAAATAAAAACAGCCATCCAGCACAATTATATCAATAAAACAAACTTTTGCCACATTACTACTTAAACTCCACTAATGTATAGACAGACTTTCTCTAGAGATAAGGATAGTCCATGGATGGGCATAATTTATTTGTGCTATTGTTGAACAAAATCTGCGCACATCAGTGGGTTTGCTTTCATGGGCATATAGATTGGTGATGTGATGGATTTAAGGCTGGCCATCCTGATACCATTTTAAAAACTGTATATTGGAATGTCAATTCATACAAATCACTCCTATATATATTGCTCTATGCGCCCCAGTTATTCCTTCATCTCCCCCGTCTTACTCAGTTTCCTAACCAGTTGACTGGAAATATAAGCATCCTCTTGGGAAAGATATTATGTATTTCATCTTTAAAATGTTTCCTAGAGGAAGTAGTTACCCAGCTCCAGTTCCTGCTGTTAATATAGCTTAGAGGACTCTGATTTGCCTATTACATATTTTCCAGCATTTTACAGATGAAAACAGGGACATATTTCTAATACCCCAGTTCTCACACCATACTTACATATTGTTGAATGATCTCCTGCTCCTGTTGAATTGGGTTGCCTCTGCAGTTGTCTATCTTCCATTGATTTAAAAGTCAAGATAGTCTTTATTCTTTTGGTAAAATTATATTTGAAAAAAAATATATTTATCTGACATTACAGTTTATAATATACGTCAGCATCTTCAACAGAATGCCACAGCTCAATTACTATCAGGAGGTAGGCTGAGTACACATATTACTCCTATTCTGTAGTTGCTCCATTGCTTAATGATCTGTTTTTGAGTTCAATTAAGGTGCCATTTATTACCTATAAAGTCCTTCATGGCCAAGGATCGACATCTCAGCAGAACTGCCTCTCCAAGTACTCTCTGCTGCAAGAGTTTTGCTCATCTGAGCAAGGTCTTTGGAAGGTGCAACCTTGCAAAAGGGTAAAATCAGGCACTGCCCACAGCTGAGCATTCTCTATTGTGGCCCTCACCTGGTGGAATGCTCTGCCTGACAAAAGGTCTCTCTACATGTGCAGGTTTTTTAAAGAGTTGGGACTGGGTTTCCCAGACCCAACTTGGGTTCCCTCAGCCACACAACAGCTGTGGGGAATGGCTGTAAAAATAAATAAATAAAGGAGGACACAAACAGCCTCAGAATACCTTGGTGGGGGGAGGGCTCCTGCCACCCTCCTCAAGCCATTTCCCTATGTCAGAACATAGTGGGGAGGGCATTTCCTTGTTTTTAGTGCTCTACATGGACAGAATACACATGGAGTAGCAAAAACAGAGACATTCCCTGCTCACTATTTTGAAAAATGGCCTGAGGGAGGAGGCAGAAGCCCTTCTTCCCTTGCAGTGGCATTCTGAGGCCATTTGTGCTCTCCTTTATTTTTTAACAGCCATTCCCCGCAGCCACACAGCAGCTGTGGGAACCTGAGTTGGGTATGGGGACCATGGCCCCAACTCTTTAAAAACCTGTACATCTAGAGAGGCCCAAAGACAGGAAGGCTCCCACACTACTATAGTTCTGTAAACTCTGCAAAACTGAATTGTTCAGAAAGGTATTTTTATAGAGGGAGCAGTGTTGTAGTTTTGATGTCTGTAGCTTTTATTGTTAGTTTCTTACTGTATTATTTTTACTGTATTTTTTTAAAAAAATTAATCTGGTGATGTGATGATACTGTGAGTGACACACCAGGGCAATTGCCAGCCCGCTTCACTAGTGCTGCCAGTGGGATTTCAAAGAAATTAATGAACTATCAGAGATTTCTTCATAACTAGCAGGAGCGTCTATAACACTCTTGCCAAGTATCTATGTACGTTAGTGACTATGAATACTTAGCATCAGAAGTATATATATTTGATCATTAAAGCTAAGAAACATTTGCCTACTTATTAGAAACACATTCCTTGAGGAACATCTTTAAATTACCCCATTGTTTCTACACCACTCCACCAAGCATCCTGACATTCTTGCTGTCATAGTAATGAATGGGGTTTAACCTCCCCCCTCCCCCACATGATAAGGGTGGCAGCGCTCTTGAAAAAGCCCGCACTGGGAAATTCAGATGGCGGATCAGGTGGGTGGTGTTTGGAGCATTACTGCTTGGGGGAGAGAGGCACCAACTTCAAATGATGCCTTTTAACTAGAGAATTTCCTATTCTTAAAATAAGAGTTTTAATTCATTAAATGGAAATGTCACAAATTAAAAAGCTTTGTAAAAACATTAATGTATTAGACAAATCAATACACTGTGTAGGGTGGTGGGCCCCTGGTCACACACTGGCTATGGCCTGGATAAGACACACTCAGCTTCTTTCTCATTAGCCCACAGAACATTTTTATTTAATGACTCATTTTAGTTACTTTTCACCAACAGTACCATTAATTCGATTTTGACGGTGACCTAGAAATTCAAAATACAGTATAAGAAAGGACATGATTTTAAATGCAAGTGAGTTAACTGCACAGATGGGCACCCAAAAGGAAAGCATCCATGCTTTTGTCCCTTCAAAAAATGTAAAATGATCATCTATATGGGATGGTTTTGGAGGCTTTGACAATCTCTTAATAAACTTGTCTGTAGAAAGGATTAACTGGAATCCACCGCCTTTCTGCAAAACAAAACCTGGATGCCCATGTTGCCTTAGAAACAAATTCTTCTCTACTGATGATGACGAAGTGTTGTCAAGTCCCAACCGACTTATGGCAACCCCTTAAGGAGATCAGCAGAAGTAGTTTTGCCTTTGCCTTCCTCTGTGTAGCAACCCTGGTTTTCCTCTGTGGTCTCCCATCCAACTACTAACTATGGCCAAACCCTGCTTAGCAGCCAAGCTCTTGCAAGATTGGGCTAGTCTGGACTATTCAGGTTGCTTTTACTTTATTACCCTAACAAGAAGATATGGAGGCCTTCATATTTTATTGTATGTTATTGATGCCATTCCACAACAGTGCAACAGTACAGCTATACTGGTATCTGAAGAAGTGAGCTGTGGCTCATGAAAGCTCATACCTTACCACTAATTTTGTGTCTTATAGGTGCTACTAGACTCTTGCTCTTTTCCAGCTGAACTACTGTTTAACTTGTAAACAAGACAGCTTTTCAAAACTAACTCCATTTTTTAAAAAAATCTTTTTTTGTACTTTGTTCTGTTTTTATGTTGCAGAAGAGAACAATTGTACTCTTCTATAATATAAAAACAAACCATATTCTTGTGTGCCAAAATACGTATATTTATTTTTCAACTTTTTTTTACTGCAGAGCAGCACCAACATGTTGTGCACAATGACTGATGTTATTTATGTTGGGCACAATTGTTTTCTCAACTGTTTTCTCATAATTGCTATTGCAAGCAGTTAGGAAGAACCCCAGATTTAGACATGAGTTCCACTGTGGTCATATTTCTGGTAACCAAACTTCAACATTTGGAGAGAAATTTGGTAGAAGAACTTCAAATCATTCCTAACAGAAGTATCCTCAGGGCCGTTCTGCATAGCCATTTGAGCACATAGCCCATGGCAAAATGTGCATCTTCCACAGTAGTTTTCTATGTGATCATTTTTGCACTCTTGCCCTGCTCCTGATCTTTTCAGAAGTGAAAGCTCATTTATTTGGAGCATTTTTGTTTGGTGCATTAGGCACCTTGGTCTCACTGTCAGATTTCTCTCCAATGTTAATTGCCCACACATTGGAAAAAAAGTTCTGATTGGAAGAAAGATCCTCTGGAAATAACAACAACATTCGATTTATATAGTGCCCTTCAGGATGACTTAATACCCACTCAGAGAGGTTTACAAAGGATGCCATTATTATCCCCACAACAAAACACTGTGTGAGGTGGGTGGGGCTGAGAGAGCTAGAAGCTGTGACTGACCCAAGGTCACCAGCTGGCTTCAAGTGAAGGAGTGGGGAATCAAACCCGGTTCTCCAGATTAGAGTCCCGTGGTCTTAACCACTACACCAAACTGGTTCTCCTCATGCTTACCTCACTGCACACAGAATTTGTTCTGCACAATTTTGCTAAAGTGACCAATTGCCACTATTCTGCCTGAGAATTTATCCTCCTCTCTGTCCCCCAACATGCTGGTGTAGCATCATTTTTTTAAATTTCACATACTACTTGTTCTGTACACCAAGGCAATCGGCAGCCCTCTCACCTGGTTTTGGCCATCCAGCCTCACCAAGAACCAAAGCACCCTGCCCTTCAGTGCTGTGCTGCCCAGGATTCTACCCTCAGGAGCCCTGCCTGCTTCAATCATCTCTTTGCATCCCAAAGAATTGGAGGTGGCGGTGATGAAGAGTGCCATCAAGTCATAGCTGATGTATGGTGACCTCTGCTGGGGTTTTAATGGCACGAGATTAACAGAGGTAGTTTGCCATGCTTGCCTCTGCAACCCTGGTCTTTGTTAGAGGTCTCCCATCCAATTACTAACCAAGCCTGACCCTGCTTAGCTTCAAGATATGACGAATCAGGCTTGCCTGGGCTAGCCAGGTCATGGCCCCTAAGTATTAGATACTTTAAAAAAATGGCTGAACTTCATGATGACTACAACACTTCTATATCCACTACTGCTTTTTTATACCTTTCCACAACTGTAGCATATACAGTTCTGGCTAAAATCATCCTGTTCTGATAGTTTAAGGGAGTATCTTCCTGGCCACTAAAGCCAGAATCCGTTGTGAAGTCTTCCAGGATCTCCTCATGGTACAGATGCTGAGCCTTGATAATACTTTTTGCATTTTTTGCTCTGTGTTCCTAATTGCTGTGAGTGTAAGCAGAGTGATCTATAATTACACTATGTAGCAGAGATGACTTGGGTTTCAAGACATCCAGAAACCTTTAGATTACATGTGTATAGATAGCACGTAGGCACAAAGTGGAGAAAAAACTCCTCAGGATGGCTAAGACAAAACAAGAGGACTGTGGGGTGCAATGGACACACTGAGCCCCTACAAGGAGATGGAGCCATTTTTTAAAAATACCCTGGAAGCTGAAAGAAGAGAAAGAGAGTGTGGGAAAGGGGAGAGAAAAAAGAAGAGGAAGACGGGGGTGGGGGGGTGGGGAGAGAAGCTGAACTGACCAATCATTGTGCAGGAAGTGGATTGAGGAAAGGTAAATGTAAACATCTGCACAGGCATCAGACCCAGCATGTTATTGCCTTGAGGAAAAAGATCTCAGAAAACCAGCATCCACTAAACTTGGGCAGACCCAGGGATATTGTTTTAGTCACCCCGGCATATATCAGAAAAATATCTAGCACAGTATAGGACCAAACAGGGAACAAATAGCGCATGCATAAAAGGTCTGTGCTAGAGATGTATTTTAAGCCTTCGCCATAAGCAGGAGCAGCTGGAAGTCAACAAGGATATTCTTTTCCTCAAAGCTGCCCCATCCTAACTTGTGGCCATGATGAGTCCTTACTATGCAAAATTATAAATAATTATAAATAATAAATAAGTATAAATAATAAATGCAAAATTATAAATAAACATTTCAAATTTCCTTGTCTATTACAATGATTTGTTACAGGTGCTTCAGTTCTGAGACAAATCTAGGACAGAGTATTGCAGTTCCTTTTGAATATTTCTAGCTTCCAGCAATCTCATTAAGTCATGGTAAGTGTGCATAATAAGCCCTATCTTAATTGATCTGGCCAACCACCTAATTATTATTGTCTGTTTATCCATGCTATAATGCATTAAAGGGATATATTGTACTAAGAGCAGGGAAGAAACCTCTGGTAGAGATGGGCTGAGCTGTCCTAATCTCACAAAAAGGAAAAGAGGCAAAAGGTTAAACTGCTCAGATCCTATGGAGGGGGTCCTATGGAAAGGGAAATAAGAAATGGGGGCATCAGAAAGGGAGCTGAAATAAACAAGGATAACTCAAATTCTAGTTTGCCTAAACAAATGCTGGCTTCATTGGTCAGGCAGCCTGCTAGCAAGAGGTGGCAGAAGATGAGAAAGGTTTCTATTCAGTGCGTTCCTCTGCCCTGTAGTCCAGAATGACTGTAGTCCAGACGTCACACAAACCCATAGCTAAGACTCAACCAAGATAAAGCCATGGTTTCAGTTCCTGTTGTGACATAACCTTACTAACAAGCATCCATGCAACAGCACTCATTACAGATAATTTAATTAAATCATCATAGATTTGTGTCATCTGAAATAAACTTGGTATTTCCATTGCTTCAGCAATGAACATAATTACACACAATTCTTTGAGAAAGGGAGGCAAAATGTAAAATACCATATTTTAGGTTCACATAATATTTAATAATGAATACATTTTATATGAGTTTTTATTTTGAATGTTTACCCTCCCAAAGCATTTCCGTAGGATCAGGCTAGATATCTAATAAATTATAGGGCAACATCCTCTATGGAAACTTCAATCAGTCTTATTATATTAGCTTGAACCACCTTCCCAGCATGAAGCTTAAGCTTTACCAGAGCTGTATTTGTGAGGAATGACACATTTAAAAAGCACAGTATCATAGCTATTAGTTATTGCAAGAAATTAGTGGGGAAAATGACACCAATCATTTTTTACTTTTATTTTGCTGTTGCTAAATTCAAACACATTATCAAAGCTACTCAGTGTGAATAGACTTCCCAATGAATAGCAAGTGTTCCATTAAGAGTCCTTTTCTTCTCTGGTTTTGTTTCTTATGTATGTTTTCCTGCACCATGTAATGCAGTGTGACAGGCCATTTTATGCATCATTTAAAACCATGCATTACCATCTTCCATAGCCAAAATAAAGTACCCAAATTGTCAAACAGCAGATGGTTTGGTGCACAGAGGTCTATGCACCAAAGATATAATTCAAGTCTGTTTACCAGCTCAAAGTAAGGCAGAGGATTCAACATGCTCAATTTGCATGCTTTTAAATTATAGTTGCCTCAGAAAAGTTGCCAGTATTTCTTAAAGCCACAGATCAAGGTGTGCATGTCAGTTACTCTAAAGCTCTTAGCAATCTACTATTGATCAAGACAACCAAAGGAACACTTTTAAGTGGAGTGATCCATCTTCACGAGGAACCCTACTGCATCTAGCCTAGTGAGGAATGGATACCATCTTAGCTCTAGGTGGGCTCTGAGGGTTTTTCCAATCAACAAAGCAGAATCACAGGTCAAGTGGTATTTAGATTCCAATCTGCCAAAGCCTGGGCTTTGACCCTGGGCTAATCATTCGTTCCAAAATGTTTGCAGAAGTGGGGTGGGGTTTCCACAGAATCTAATCCATAATGCTCCCACTCCCATTAAAGGCTTGCCACTAACTGGATGAGACTCGTCATGATAGCATCTTTTGGAGGCTGTCAGCTCACAGTGTCTCCACAAGATGGAAGCAACTTGACAGCACGTAATACATACATGCAATCGCAGGGGGTCCGCACACCAAAATCATGGCCTTTAATCCTGACTAGTAAAGAAATATATGGTAAACACCTGTTGGGAAAACTTTTATTAGCCGTTTGCCAATTCTGAGATCCCCCTTCTCTCCTTGTCTGAATAATAAAACAAGGCTTCAAACCTGGACATGGTGGTGGGCTTTCAAACATTACAGCAGCACCACAGCATGAACTAGGGTCGCCAGGCCCCCTCAATCTCCCAGCGGGAGACTGGGGCCTGGCTCTTACCTTGGATGAGCTCATGTGCGCGCGCGCGCTCTGCGCGCGCACGCGCTCCTGCGTGATGACGTCACTTCTGGGAGCGACGTCATCACGCAGCCCTCATTTTGGCACTGATTGGGCCCGTTGTGGGCCCCTGTGGAGTGCAGGAATGCTCCCACGCCCCACAGGGGCCCACAACGGGCCCAATCCATGCCAAAATGGGCCCAATCTGCGCCCGTTTTGGCACGGATCGGGTCCGTTTTGATGTGGATTGGGCCCATTTTGGACCCCTGTGGAGTGTGGGAGCGTTCCTGTGCTCCGCAGGGGCCCACAACGGGCCCAATCCGTGCCAAAACGGACCCGATCCGTGCCAAAATGGGCGCAGATTGGGCCCGTTTTGGCGTGGATTGGGCCCATTGTGGGCCCCTGCGGAGCGCAGGAACGCTCCTGCGCTTCACAGGGGCCCCAATCCAGGCCAAAAAAGGCCTGATCCAGAGGCTGCTGTGCACGGGGGCGCGCAGCACCGCAGGGGGCACGCATGGAAGGTGCGCGCCCCCCCACTGGCCAGGTAAGTGGGGCTGGGGGTGGGAGGGTGGGGGCGGGGGATCCCCGCCCCCACCGGGGGTCTGGCAGCCCTAGCATGAACCCATGGAAAAGCAGCTCTGATACGGTAATAATAATAATAATAACAACATTCGATTTATATACCGCCCTTCAGGACAACTTAATGCCCACTCAGAGCGGTTTACAAAGTGTTATTATTACCCCACAACAATCACCCTGTGAGGTGGGTGGGGCAGAGAGAGCTCCAGAGAACTGTGACTCGCCCAAGGTCACCCAGCTGGCTTCGTGGAGGAGTGGGGAATCAAACCCGGCTTTCCAGATTAGAGTCCCGTGCTCTTAACCACTACACCAAACTGGTAAGCAGTCAGCCTGGCCTCTACTATTTTAATAGCAGTTTTATATATGGCTGCTTGTAATATTAAAAATGTTCAGGCCTCTGGAGTTAAAATGGCTGTTGTTTGGCCACCAGAGGACTTCTAACAGTTGCTATGTCCCACCCAGGAGAACCAGGCATGCAAGGAATGCCACACAGGAATGCGGGGTGATTAAGGAATGATTGGACTTACTGCCTCGCCGGCCCCACCAGAGCCTAGAGCAATAAAGGACTCGCAGAGTCACCTCCACTTAGCACGTTCCTTTCCCTCCTTCCGTGATAGGAGATCTCCTGTCCATGACTGAGGAGCTAATCAAATGACATTCATAAGTATAGACAGTCGTTCCTGGCATAATGTATCCCCTCCCTAAAAACACTTAACCTAGCTCCGGTATACTTCATCAGAAAACTGTCCTCTTTGTGCAGCGCTAGAACTAGTTTTGCATCCTGGCAGCTATCAATCAAAGTACTCAAGCCTTTTGTCTAACTCAGGAACTAATCGTGGAGCCTTTGTTCTAACGGCTAGGTGGGCTCTTCCACCTCAGGGCACATTTTACCTATAAAGGTAGAGCTCTGGCCCCATTCAAATCATGCAAGCTTTCTGGCTTCTCCCTTAGGGTCACTTCCCTAAGCCTCTTGCTCTCTTGGCCGAGGATGCTGGCGTTCGAAGCTATTCTCTTCCTCCATGGACTGGACTACTCTCTAGGATAGGTAGATATACTTATTCCCTCTCTCTCTATTCCCAATTTCTGACTAAGTTTCTTAGGACTGTGTGTGTGTGTGTGTGTGTGTGTGTGTGTGTGTGTGTGTGTGTGTGTGTGTGTGTGTAATTTCCCCCCACGTAACTTGGTGTGTATGTGCATGAAGCCTTGTTCTTAATAAAAGTTATTGTTTGATATTAAGCACCAGACTCGCTTGTTCTATTGGGGAGGGGACTTGGTTAAAGCAGGTGATACGGTCCACATGGTTACCGCCTCTTGTATAGCTGTCTTCCTTGCTTGCTAATTCGCCCCAAAAATCATATTTATTGCAAGGAGACCACTTCAGGTAACAATACTACTGCAATAGCATCTGAAGAACACCTGAGTATCAAATTTATGTTTAGCCATGATGAAAACTGAGTAGTTGTGGACAAACCTGTCTCTCTCTTCCTGTTACCTTGCCCATCAGAAAGGACCATTTGAATTAAACCAAGAGTCCATTTGATTCTCATATTCTCTTTCAAATTATGACGAGTCAGATGCCTCCTTTTAGAGTGTTGAGAGGTTAAACTGAGGTCAGGATATACTGTATATCCATCGTGATGTGATGCTCTCAAATGGCCCCCAAAGTGCAATCATGCCACCAAAGCTCATTCTACCCTTCTGTTATTTACGCAGACCAAACAGCACTGTCCATACAAGAGAAAGCAAAAACACATTAAAAATGTAAATATTTAGATCATAAAATGAACTTTGCAAACTCCCTGGACATTCAACTCCAAATTTAAAAGTTCCCATACTTCAGCAAAAGGCTTCAGAGACTCCAGGGTGAAGTTGCTGGACTGGAATTCCTAAGCAGCAGCGACACTGTCAGTCTCGGTTTTAGTAAGTCTTAGGAATGTGACTCTTGCTCATTGCAGAAAGTAGTGTCCTTCTTTAGAGTTTGGTACACTATTCAGCTTGCACCACCACTTAGGAGTGGTCCACATCCACTAGCAGTTGTAGGAAGCTCCCAGCACTGTGTTAAACTCACTAGGCATACAGGAGTCCAATGTGAATATAAGTTTTTTCACACTGGACCCAGACAAAAAGAACCAGCATGGTTTAGTGGTTAGTGAACACTAACATCTGGGAGACTGGCTTCAATTGTCCATCTGCCCCTACCCCAGCATCCTGTTTCACACCATAGCCAACCAGAGGCTTCTGAAGGGCCAACAAGCAGGACAAAGAGGTGAAGACTTCATCTTGTTGTTGCCCTCCTAGCACTGGCATTCAGAGGACAGTGAATTCCACAAACTAATTAGCCACCGAGAGAAAAACCGCAAGATTTTAGTCCAGTGGCACTGAAGAGACCAACTAGCTTTTCAGGGTACAAGCTTTTAAGAGTCAGAGCTCCCTCTGAAGAAGAAGAAGAGGAAGTAGTAGTAGTAGTAGTAGTAGTAGTAGTAGTAGTAATAGTAGTAGTCGTAGTCGTAGTCGTAGTACTTCCTTTAGTCAGTGCTTCTTGGTCTTTTACCCAGCCTATTGTCACAGGGGCTACAACTTGAATGAAGACCTGCAGGGCAGGAATAGACCAATTTACCAGTTCAAATAAGCATCCACACTGACCCTTTGCAGTTGCCCCTCCTAAAGGGGCATGTATACATTAAAAGTTCAATGTGACCAAAGGGCAGCAACACCACCCTGTCTTTTTATATACAATAGCAAAGCTTTGTCTCATGCTGGGGGTGGGGCTCAAGATTCTTTTGAATCTCATCACACCATGAAGGTGCAGTAAAGAGATCTGCTATGAAGAAGAAATAACACACTCCTCTCGCATAGTGCAGTGACCCACAAGCTGAGACGAAACCATTAGAGAACTTACCATGAGAGTTCTGATTGAGAATGACAACCATGCATGGTAAAATTAGCCTGGGCCAGGTGTTATCCAGAAATTAAATCTACAATAGCTGAGATGGATATAAAAACAGCTTCATTTTAGAGACATGAAAATTAACTGTTGTGTACTCAGACATTAGCAAACTAATCCAACCTTTTCTACAATACAATACTAATACTTGTACACTTGCTTAGTTTTCAGAATGTTCTTAAACAGACTTCATGGGCCATCACTATGGCATTACTCAGTGTTATTTTTTAAGGGCCAGCAGCATACATGCTGCATACAAATGTGTATAACATCCCTTTTAACAACAAAAAGCAAGCAGACAGGAAAAAAAACATGTTTGGAGTGTACAGTTGGAATCAGAAAAGCAACACAGAGAACAGGGGAGGAGCTTAACCTTTTTTCTTGCCTGCTGTTTCTCCAAACTGCTCCTCCCATGACTCTTTCCCTAGTGGGGTTCCACGTGTGTGTACAAAATTTATTTATTTGATTTGATTTATATCCCGCCCTCCCCACGAATAAGCTCAGGGCGGCTCACATCATCATAAAATACACTAAATTAGTCTTCAGCTATAAAATAAATAACGCTCTTAAAACTATCACTAAAATAATCCAGGCATCATTATACAATAGATAAATAATAAAAAACCTGCATAGGCTATAGCATATGGGCAGAGCTCATGGCCAAGGGCGGTCACAGAAGAGGTGGTAATCTTAGATGGAATGGGGGGGGGATACCCGCTGGTCCTCAGCCAAACACCCGGCAAAACATCTCCGTTTTACAGGCCCTGCGGAACTGTAATAGGTCCCACTGTAATAGGGCCCGGATCTCCTGTGGGAGAGCATTCCACCAGGCCAGGGCCAGACGGATGTCCCTTGGGCCGGGGACCACCAGGAGTTGTTTATCTGCTGAGTGCAATGCCCTGCAAGGGACGTAATGGGAGAGGTGGTTCTGCAGGTATGCCAGTCTCAGTCTGTGAAAGGCTTTAAATACCAAGGTTAACACCCTGAACTGGATCCGGAACTCCACTGGAAGCCAGTGCAGCTGGCACAGCACAGGACGGATTTGCGCATGAATAGGCGTTCTGGACAAGCTATAACTTCCAGGTCAGGCCCAAGGGCAGCCCAGTGTAGAGTGAGTTGCAGTAGTCTAGCCTGGAGGTGACTGTTGCATGGATTACTGTAGCCAAGTCCCAGGGCGAAAGATAGGGTGCCAGTTGCTTGGCCTTTCAAAGATGAAAAAAGGCAGACCTGGCAATCAAACACATACTTTACTGTCAACCTTTGGACTACCCTCCCATGGATTCTGACCACCAAGTGGGCCCCACCAATTGTACAGGTTGATAGTGTAGCATTGTTCTTGTTCACCCAGTTTGGGGTGGGCCGCTCTGGGATTCAGTGTTACCCCTTGATTTCCCACACTTGGCAACGATGATCCTACTCCACGCAGAGCTAAATCGAAAAGGCTGGAAAAAGCAAGACAACTGGAACAGAACCGGCAGAAGTTGTATGCCAGGGCAGTCATACCTTTTTAATGCTTTACACATGATGAAATGTTAATGAGCCATCTTAACAGTTCTCATCACTAGTGCTTTTTCATCTAGTTCATACGTTCATCTCCAAAATATCAAGTACTGAGTAATCAGGTGACTTGGAAATCAAATTATGTACATGCATATGAGAAGCATTCCTACATAACTGTCAGTTTCTGTTCCATGTATCTTCCCAAAAATATCTGCACCGATCAGATCAGGCAGAGACAGATTCAGTAAACGGATTTTTTAAATTCAGGAATCACAGTACAACCAACTAACATAAGGCAATTGCCGAGAATTACTGTTTAACTGTAACAATGCTGACTATATACTCCTTGCCCCTCCCTTTTCCTATGGAACAGAACTCTTGGTTTTGACAGCCTTTCAACACTAGAAAACTAAACTGCAACTATGTAACTTCTGCCTCCTATGACAGACAGGTTAATCTCTGTCTGACATTCAGCCCCCCTTATTTTCAATTCCCCCTCTGTTTATCTGGATATCGTTTGTGAAACTCAACTAATTTTGGAGCTTAAACATCTTCCGCTGTGACCCACTCTTGGTGATGATTAAAATGTTTCCACCAAATAAGGTATAATAGTTTCCCTCATTTGCGTTTTGAATCCAGAATAGATTCTACTTCATGATGCAGTTGGCCGTTCATGATCGCGGGGGGGGGGGGGGGGAGTCCCCAGTTCTGGGTGCCACTGGTCCGGATCTGGTGCTCTTTTTAGGAGGCTGCAATGGAAAATGGGGTGGACACTCTTTAAATTCTTTGGCAGTTTTAATCTTACTGTTACTCCATTAATGACTTCTGTTATTTCAAATGGGCCTATGAACTTCCAACCTAATCTTTTACTAGACTGTTCTCTCCGTTCTTTGTAGATATAAATACCTGTCCTCCTACTTTTAAGTCCCATTGAGGTGAGCGCTTCTTGTCTGCTTGGGCCTTGTAATCCTCTTTTTCTTTTCTCAGGGTCTGTGAAATTAGGTCCCACTGTTCTACAATTCTCCTCCACCAATTGTGGAGTTCAGTTTTCTCCTCTCCTCCTTTCTCTGGATGAGTCTCTCTAATAAACGGCATCACCTTGCCCTCAAACCCTTGGGTGATCTTGAAAGACGACGCTCAGGTAGAGCTGTAAATGCTGTTGTTATAACAGTATTCAGCGAAAGCTAAATATCCTGTCCAATTATCCTGCTGATAGTTTATATAACACTTTAGAAATTGTTCTAACACCTGATTGACCCTTTCCGTCTGCCCATCCGTTTCTAGATGGTATCCCAATGACATCCCTTGGGTGATGCCGGTCACTTCCATTAACTGTTTCCAAAATTTAGCAATAAACTGTGGGCCTCTATCCGAAATTACTTTGTCAGGGAAAGAGTGAAGCCTCACTATGTGCAACATGAACATACTGGCTAGCTTCTTGGCTGTGGGTAGCTTGGCACAAGGGACAAAATGAGCCTGTTTAGAGAACAGGTCCATCATCACCCAAATCACTGTCTTTCCTTTACGCGGAGGAAGATCCATGATACTACAGACCAAGGTCGAGGGAGGTTCTCCATTGGTTGTAACCATCCTGGTGGTTTTCCCCCTCTTGGTTTTCCCATTAAGCATACTTGACAGGTCGCCACATATTGGGACACATCCTTCTTCATTTTGGGCCACCAGAACTGCCTTTGGGTTAGATTAATTGTTTTGAGGTAGCGAGGTAGCCAAAATGGCCTGCTAGCTTACTATCATGGACATTTTTTAATACTTCTCCCTGCAGTCCTGGAGGAGTATACATCTTCCCATTTTGATATCAACATCCATTCTTCCTCTTTTCCAATTGCTCTGGTAATCTCTCCCCTGGTTCTTTTTCTAGTTCTCTCTTCAACCTCTCTTCCCAATCCATGGAAAGAGAAGGCAGCGGGGAAGTCCCCTTTCTAGTTTGGATCCTAGTAACTACTGCCCCCCCCCAATTGGGCAGGGGAAAACATTGTGTCTACCACCTCCTCTCTCTGGCTGGCATGCTGTGGGAGGCGAGACAGAGCATCTGCCAAAAAATCCGACTTCCCTGAGAAGTGTTTAAGGGTGAAATTAAATCTGGAGAAAAGCTCTGCCCATCTTAGCTGCTTCGCTCCCAGTTTGCCCAGTTTTCTCAAAGCTTCCAAGTTCCTGTGGTCTGTCCACACATCAAAAGGGTTCCCTGGCCCCTTCCAACCAATGCTGCCATGTGCTTAAAGCCAGTTTAACAGCGGCTGCTTCCTTATCCCAGACTGCCCAGTGCCACTCGGCATCTAAATTTTTTTTTGATATGTAACCATAGGGATGCATCTTCTCGTCTTCCCCTTCTTGTAACAGAACTCCTCCCATAGCCGCATCATTTCCATCTACCTGTATTACGAACTTATGAGCTTCGTTTGGGTGGTGCAATACCGGCTCAGAGGTAAACCTAGACTTTAATTCCATAAAAGCTCTCTGGCATTCTCCAGACCATACCAACTTTGTGTTTGGTTTAGTTCCATTCGGGCCTCTCCCTTTGGTTTTTAGTAAATCAGTGAACAGTAATGCAACTTGGGCAAAATTCCTAATAAAGGGTCTATAAAAATCTGCGAATCCCAAAAAAGATTGCAATTGTCTCCTAGTTCGGGAGTCTTCCCACCCTAACACTGCTTCAATTTTTGCTGGATCCATTCCCAAACCTTTGTGGGACACCTGGTAGCCTAGGAAGTCCAATTCTTTCCAGTGGAATTCACATTTAGAAAGCTTGGCAAATAATCGATGCTGAAGCAGGGTCCTTAACACTTCTCTTACTAGCTTCAAATGGGAAGCGAGGTCCTGTGTGTACACCAGTATATCATCCAAATATACCACCAACCCTTTGTACAAATACTTATGCAGAACATTGTTAATTAGGTTCATGAACACTCCTGGGGCCCCTTGTAGACCAAACGGCATTACTCTGTACTCGAATTGGCCCAGTAGGGTGTTAAATGCAATTTTCCATTCATCACCCTTTTTTATTCATACCCTGAAATACGCATCACATAAGTCTAGTTTTGTGAATATCTTTCCTTCAGCTACTACCCCCAAGATATTCCTAATAAGTGGGAGAGGGTAACCATTGGACATGGAGACCGCATTAATTGCCTGAAAATTGGTACATAACCTCAACCCCCATCTTTCTTTTTCCTGAATAGCACTGGTGCAGCATGGGGAGATTTCGCTGGGTGGATAAAACCCCTAGCTAGGTTTTTATCTATGAACTTGTACAATTCCTCCCTCTCCCCTAAACTCATTGAATACAGTTTCCCTTTTGGTAGCTTTCCCCCTGGTATTAGTTCGACCACACAATCAGTTGACCGATGAGGGGGCAGTTCATCTGCCTCTCCTTCTTTGAACACTTTGCCCAGGTCCTGATATTCCAGAGGAATCTTATCCCTCTCTTTCATGGTTAAACATATAGCATCGGTGATAGGAGGGGGTTGGGACCCCCACTGGTCGCTCCACGTATGTTTATTACAATGTTTCAAGGGAAAATCCAACTTGCCTGCTTTCCACGTAACATATGGGTCATGATCGTACAGCCATCTCCCCCCTAGCACCAGCAGGAACTTTGTGGCTGGGCTGACCACAAAAGTCCTGTTCTCCCAGTGGCGCCCTATTCCCATTGGAATCAGTTCAGTTTCAAATCCTGGGGAGGTTCTCTTCATGACCGTACCATCCATTTGTTCAAACACTAATGGTTCTGGCAGTTGGTGTACATTTAGTCCCAGTTCAGTCACTAGAGATGGCGCAATCAAATCTCTAGTACAACCCAAGTCAATCAATGCCCTAACTCAGAGATTAGTCCCCCGCCTCAGATTCAGCAGGGTGATGACACAAAAGAATAAAGCTCCCTTCTGTCTCACCTTCGTTGGCACCTGCTCCTCTGTGACCTGCTGACTGGTGCCCTTTACAGCAGGGAGGAGGCCTGTTTGCCTCAACAACCAAAGGCCTGGCAGAACATCTCCGTCTTATCAGCCTGGCGGAATGATAATATATCCCACTGGGCCTGAGTTGCCTCAGACAGAGTTCCACCAGGCTGGGGCCAGGGCCAAAAAGGCCCAGTCCCTGGATGAGGCAAGAAGGACCTCCTTGGGGCCAGGATCACTAGTAGATGTTTTCCTGCTGAACAGAGTCCCCTCCGGGGAATATAGGGTGAGAGGCAGTCCCGCAGATACACTGGGTTTTGATTTGGGGTTTTTGATTTGCCAAAGATAGAGTTAACTGTTATTCTTCCAGCTCTGGAGTGGACTGAAGTAATATCTAGCTGAGCTGCTGCTGCACTAAATAGGATTCCCACACCTTTAATTCCATTGTCAGTGGTTTCACTGCTTCAAGAATTTAATAAAGAAAAATGAGTGTAGGCATCCTGTTACACAGAGTCCATCGTGCACTGTCTGAGCTAAAGCCATATCATTCTATGTCAGGCTATTGGCAAACATAACAGATAACCACTAAAATACATTCTAAACAGCCAGTAGGTTTGGACAGGTTGATTGATCTGAATCTGGAAGGTCTGGAATCTGGATTCAAATCCCCAGTGATTCACTCATAATACAATTCTAAACAGAGTTATATTCAAAAGTGCATTGACTTCAACACACTTAGAAGGGTGTAACCCTGTTTAGGATTGCACCATCAGGATGTGTAAAGTCATTATTTTTGTAAAGCTCTGGTAACAGTCTCTAATGTTGCACTGCAGTATGATAATGTAATTACAACAGTAGGTGTATCTCCCTGCTTCAGGAGTAGGAATTGTGCTCCATTTTCCTAATTCCAAATTGCACCAGTTTCTCCTAATCCCTTAAAAATCAGTGACATAAAGAAATTTACTGGATTGGACTCAGTCAACTTCTAATTTATTTCACTCTAAAAGAAAATCTAAAATGAAAAGTAAAGCAAAAGTTCTGTACTGCTAAGAAGGGGAATTTTCCTTCACTTAAAGGACCTATACGATTTTTTTTAAAGGCCCGCAAACCATGGTTGCATGGGTGGTTAAGAGTTTGTACGGTATTCGCATTATCCAATAGATGTTCACAACAGTCATATGAAAGCATGGGCACATCTATTGTATCAATACTGGTTACATTTCAGGTGCTATTTTTGCACTCAAACACTTTTTAAATTCTGCGGGAGGGCATTTTTAAAAAGGGAATGGGTTTGTAGTTTTAACAGCTGTGAAAAATTTTAATAAATTTTCATAGCTTTAAAAAATTTTATTGTATGAATCATACTATTTTTTACATGATGAAGGGATTAAGAGTGTCATACTAGGATCTGAGAGACCCAAGTTTGAATCTCTACTCCGCCATGAAAGCTTGCTGGGTAACAATCTCACTCACAGGGTTGTTGTGAGGATAAAATGGAGGACAGGAGAATGATGTATACCGCTTTGAGTCCACGAGGAGCAAGGTAGGATATGTGTTATACTGTCATTACTTTTTTATAAATTATGTAATCAGCCTTGAGTCACAGCAAGAAAGGGGGACTTGTACATTTAGTAACTAAGTGTGTACACACACACATAAATAAAATAATGGCTCTACAATACTACTTATATCAAAATATTTTAGAAAGCCAACACAAAATCATTTACAGTGCCATCCTAAGCAGAGTTACACCCTTCTAAGGCCATTGATATTAATGTATTTAGAAAGCCGTAACTCTGCTTGGAATGCAACCAAACAGATCTGATTACATTAATATTGTCTTCCACAAACATATGTCCAGTCAGTGATGGAATAATATCAACCAGTATTACATATGTACTTACTGGAAGAATAAATACTTTTCTGCGTCTTGCATGTAGGATGCAGAGACTGGAGGCCCAGATTCACGTGGCTATGCTGAACACGGTAGCTATGCTTCAGTTATATAAGATGTTATACATTGGATAAAAAAACTCAGAAGATTCTTTCTCTAAGGGCAAATAGTTTCATTATGTAACTTGCTTTACTGGTCTTTGAAGCATATGGCTTTGGCTATTACTAGAAAGGAGACATCAAAGGCTGTGCACACCACTTACACAGAAAAGCAGCTCTTTTGTTATTTCATTACTGAGGAGTTTGATGTACTTTAATTGCTTTTCTGTAGTCTTCATATCCTGCTGATGCATGGCTACAACTTGCTCAAGTAGGAAAAGGGAGCATTTTCAGAAGGGGAATATAAATGAAAACGTATCCAAAATAAGAATAAGAGGGTACATGCAATGTGACAAATCTACTACTTACCCATTTTTGTCACATGTAATTCACATTTCTCAAATTCAGGGTCAGTAGCTTGAAAGTTATTAATGATAGCCACCCACTAGAGAGACTAGGTGTCCTACTTCAACCTTCCTCTTCCTGGTCAATTTGGCAGAAAAGTAGCATTGCACTGATGCCACAATGTCACTTCTGGAGAAAACCCAAAAGTGATGTGCCACTGCCGTGATACTCTAGGATTTAGGGGGAAACCCTCTATGGTAAAATCATAAATTTTTATCTGGAACCTAGAATGTCATATTGATGACATGTCATTCCAGGTATTCAATGGAAGTAACATTGCACCATTAGTATAACATCATCCCCCATCCCTGTCCCGCTCTCTCTCCCTCTGGTTGCTAGCTCCTATCACTCACCCTTGAAAAGAAAAATAAAAGAAAAAATAATGACAAGAAGTCTAGCTTTTCCTGATATCATTGTGTCTCTTCTTGATTTCAGTGGGTCAACAAATTACATATCATACTAAAGACTGGAGCCCAGACTTCTGCAAATAGCATCAAGCTTCCTGTGTCCCTAGTTTTATTACTATGATCTGTGGCTTGAATTCAATAGGCTTCTTTGGATTTGAGCCATGTGCCTAATGCTATTGTTGAAAAAGCATTGCAACCCCCCACCCCTGAAATTCACAACATATTGCTATATATCTATTTTAATACATTGTTAGTGGATGAATGCAACTTTTCTGTTCTTCTAAATTGTAGAACAGGCACCAAACTACCAACCTGAATGGTATCTTTTGCTTGCATGCTCAGAGGTGTTAAGTCCCTGTATAGTCCTATACATTTCCTTTTCCACTAAAAAATTCTTCTTTTTAAAAGCCTTAGCTTTCCAGCAGCTGATTTTAAGAGGGTCAAGTACCTAACTCTTATAAAGCATTGCACCCATTATTATAATATAGCCTAAGAGCAACCCCACTCCCACCTTCTGCGGACCACATATTAATCCTCTTAACAAAGTCTGACATACTTTGCTCTTACATTGTTTGGAAGTTATTTGTGTGTGTGTGTGTGTGTGTGTGTGTGTGTGTGTAGTCCTCCTTTCTCACTGCCATCCAATGTGGATTACAACAGTGCAAGTGAGACCTTCTGATGAAGATGGTGGAGTAATGAGATGCAACTCTGTACTACTCCTATCTCTTTTGTGTTCTGTACATTGATTTGGACCTGCCTTCTTTGATGCAGTGGTAATTTGCCTTATTTACTGTTTTATATTTTCTCTTGCTTTCAGCTTGAGATACGGGTGCTTATAACTTTCAACGAGGAGCCGTAAGGGGAAAAATACAAGGACAGCCCCTCCTTCCTCCCCTGGAATTGATGTGGAAGCTTAGGAAGAAGTAATTTCTCTGTTGAAAAATATGGGGGCTCAGCTGGAAAAACAATCTGAGCAATTAAAACAACTTTCCGTTAACGATATGGCAATTGATAAGTCAATTCAACAACTGCAGGAGTTGATTGAGGCTATTGGTATATGAGTACAACAGATGGAGACTAAAATTGCTGCCTTGGAAGACCAAACCATAGCTCATGAGACCTGTCTCAGTATCACATAATGTTCTCTCCAATCGAATCTCTCATCTAGAGACAACATCTAAATATTTGTGTTCTTGGATTATCAGAATAGTCTGAAAAGACAGGACAGAAGAAGCTGATTGAACTCATGGAGACATTATTTCGTGAGGTTCTGCAGCTTCTTACTGATAATCAGTCGCACACTGAATGAGCCTACAGGATTTCTTGGGCACCATGAAGTGTTAATAAACCTGACCCCCAAATGGCAATCGACATTACCCCGAGTAAATAAGAAAAGGACACATGAGCCAACTAGCAGTTCATCCCTTCCTGCTCTCACTCTCATGATCTGCCTAAATTCATACCAAGTCATAGAATAACCATTGCTGTCAAATGGCCATCTAGCCTTTTTACCCAGAGCCTCATAAATATGTTCCAGGCTATGCTAGGTAGTATTGTTTGTTCCCACATGGATGAGCGAGAAAGGATAATAATTTGCAGGCTTGATTAATCTTGTACCATATGTTCCTGCCTGGGAATTAAGATCACACAAAAAGGTCCTCCTGACTGTCCCATCAGTTAAATAAGCTCACCTGGTGGATACACAAGAGAGGGCAGTCTCACAATTATGGAACAACATCCCCAGGGAAGTGTGCTTGGTTCCTCGTTGCTAATCTTCAGGATGAAGATGTTTTAATTAGAACTGCTTTTAATTAACTTTGTTTTTATGTTTATTGGTAGTCCTAAACTGTGTTTTTAAACTTTGTTTTATTCATTTTATGGTTAAAGCACCCAAATTCAGATGGAATCCATGTTGAAGTAAGATGGACTTTAGTCATGGAGAAAATATATGAGTTTTTCATAGCTCTTCTGAGAGTCAAGTAGCTGATATCATGAACTGATAGGGTCAGCAGTACATTTGGAATGCTTTACTTTGTATATATGCTGTACATATTCTGTATATAAGACAGTTTTGCTTTCCAGAATAGCATTAACGTATAAAGGGTGGCTAGGAAGAGCTCTGAGGTGGTGGGTGTGAGTAAGGAGTGATGGCGTGGAGTGAGAGCAGAGCAGTGCGAGAGTGGAGGCTTGGAGGAGAGTTCTGGGAGGAGGAGATGATGGAGGACGCAGGGGGTGAGCAGGCCAGGTTGAGCAGGCCAGCGAGTCTGGGTGATGTATACCGCCCCTCCTTCCACAGAGCAGGGTCCTGCAGCATCCCTGGTGCCCCTCTGATGTCAGGGCTGGCCCAGCTGGTGCCCCGCCCAGCGGTGGCAGCGACAAGCCCTGACACAGCTCACTTCCTTTTTGCTGGTGGTGAACAGATAGCCAATTAATGACAGGTTGTTCAGCTTTTTGCAACCTGTTCATGTCTATTCACAAGAACAGGCTACTTGCAGCCATCAGAACCTGACTCACAGCTGATAAGGGATCATCTGAGAGTTTGCTTCTGATCTGCTGTGGAAAGGTCGCTCTGTACCATGCAAAGTTATTGGGGTGGGGGAGTGGAATCAGGAACTGACACCCACCAAGAAGTCAGGTTCTTCTTATCTCCCATTCTGGAAACTTTGCTGCCTCTCAGATGTTCTGAGATGGAGCAAATTTAGATGGAGGAATCAGAAGTCCAGCTGATTTCCCTTCTCTTCTCTATACTCCAAGCTGTTCACTTGGGTTGCAGAGAAAAGGAAATAAATTAGTTCTTTCTGCTCTCCTTTTTGCAACAGGAATCTCCAAAGCATTGCCTCTGTCCTCACTAGGATTGCTAGGTCTTCCGCTACCATTGTTCTGCTTCAAGCAGGGGCCGGTGTACACAGAGTTCACTCAGGCAGATAATGGAGTTGGTTATCAGAGGCAGAATGCCGGAATTTAATAAACAGATACCTGTAAATTGTACAGAGCTGTCTAAGTAGGCCAATGTCAGTTATCCGAGAAGCAAGTCCAATACAGCAGCAACAGGTCAATGTCTAAGGAAATGCATTGAAGCCACAGTGAAAGGCTCCTCTGCCATATTTTTATACACTTTGAGCCCTATGTCATGCATGCAACAGCTGCCTCATGTCTCCTCTGGTGATGTTTCTCCCTCTACTGCTACTGATTGCCAGTGCTGAGCTCTGAGGTGTGCTGACCTGTGCCAGAACTGTAATTCCCCTCAGCACCTGCGCTGATGTTTCTCTTGTGGACCCAGTGATCCTGGAGGAGATGGGGCAGCTGACTGCCTTGAACTGTCAGCTCCAGGCAGGGGGATGGAACACGCATCTCATAGCCTCCTAACTATGATTCCTTGTCTGATTGCTCAGCTGCAGCATGGAATCCAGCTGCTCTTCATCAGAGGAGTTAGAGCTGTCTCCAGGGCATGGCTGCTCTGTGACAACCACAGAGATCTGTCATTTCTAGAAAGGCATGACATCTCTTCTGGGTTTTCTCTGGAAGTGATGTATCAATATCATGCAGATAGTGCCCCCCCCATGTCCCTGCCTCCCAGTCTGCCACCAGTTTCCAGTCACTGGCTGGCTTCCTTTTGCAGTGGGGATCTCAAAAGCATTGCTTCATCCTCACTGGAGTTGCTAGGTCTCCTGCTACTACAGAGTTTCCTGTGATTCCTAGAGAGGCATGGAATCACATCCAGGTTTTTCCTGGAAACAATGTAACAATGTTGTGCTGATAGCACTCCACTCCCAGACTCTCACTAGTGGCTAATCACCCATCTTGGAGGAGAGGAAAGAGGCATGAGGTCTGCCTCCTCTTCCTTTGCAACTTCCGTATGGATCACTATGTAGCTATTTTGCTGGGGTTTGTATGTGAATCAGAACTCCCAGCTGATCCCCTGATCAGCTGTAAGTTGGCTTCAGACCAACAGGAAGCAAAAATTTGTTCTGCAGCTGTTTGAGTTTGTCAATGCAATCTGAACATATCCCTGGTTGGCTCACAGTGTGATTGTGTGTGTTAAACAGGGGAAGTTTGACTTCTGAACAGGTTTGCTGAGAAATTCGGGGCATCTCAAGAGAGTAGGGTGACACTGTTTGAATCATATTACAATACTGCCACTGGGCAAAGCTGTCTGAATCATATTTTTCAAAGATCCAGGCGCTGGAGCTAAAAACATTTTATCTATTGTCCTAACTTTTGAAGAAACCTGGATGCTAGCAAAGGCAATCCCAAAAGAAGTTGATAGGCACAGTTTTCCTACCCTTCTCCTCAAATATCTGATTTCCAACAAAAGAGAAATGTTCACAAGATTGGCTTGTTTAGAGTGCTACAAATCAAGCAATGTGCATTTAGAGCCTCAGGAATCATTTCTACCATCTCTGAAAATGAACCAGCCTTTATTCAGAGAGAATGCTTTTGATGTTATCTGTGAATTAGAGCATAGATTCGAAGCAAACAATAACATTTGTATGAGTCCTCAAATACATGTTTTTGGGAGCCTTAGGAACTGGAAGAAGCCTCTAAATGTCTGCTTCACAAACATCCTGCAGATTATTCTGAGAATTTTTCTTCTAAAATGTTGCCTCTGGAAAGTAATCTTCAAAGTCTACCTTTGGAAAAGAACATGAACTACCCCCATATTAAATAGATTTGCAGAAACATAAAACTACTTTTCAAAGCTGAAAGTTTTATCAAGCTTATCAAAAACCTGCAGGCATTCTCTCAAGGGGCACAAATGGTTGAGCCTGCTAGCTATACTCTCCCTCAAGTGTGAACATGCAACCCTAACCCTAACCAACCCTCCTCCCCTCTGTAGTGAATTTTGCTTGTGAGGGTATTCCGCAGCTCAGAAATGATTTTCTGGACAAAGAGTGGACTGCTTTGGGAAGGCAAGAAAAGATCTGCTCCACCATCTCCTTCTTCATGTTTGTCACTGAATCCAACTCAGATGTCTGCGCTGCCATCCCCCCACCCCCCAATGATGCCAGGGCTTAGTTTGTATTAGAGAGAAAGCAGTATACACATTTTTAATATAAGCAAAATACAGTTAAATCTCCTCTGGAAAAGCAACTTTAAGACTACCAACAATGCCTGTAGTGTGAAAACATAAAATGGGCTCTAGAAAAGTGATTCAGTGGGACACCCCTCCCCCCACAGCAACTGGGAGCTTCACAATGGCCTGGAGGCCAGAGCAAGAGGGCACTCAGGAGAGGCATGGGGAGGAGTGCTTAAGCTGTCAATTCGGTGGTTCCCCCTCCCAGCAGCAAGCAGGCACTTTGCAGCGGCCTCAAGGCCAGAGTCGTTAGCAATGCACCTGCACGAGGATGAAAAGTGAGTTGTCGCCAGTACCGCTTGCCTTTTATATAGTAGGATGATTTGCACTTCAGAAGTAGTGGGGGTGGGGTTACTCCTACTGTTTTTTCCTTGCAGCTCCCCTTTACTAAGAAACATTTGGGAGTTACAAATTAGCATCACACCCAACAAATTTGTCCAATGTCTTCATTACAGGATCATATGACAGCAATAGAAAGAAGTTGCTTTTGTGATGATAAAAAAATTGCAAGATCTGAGTTGTAGTCAGTGTGCACAATGAGTCAGAAGTACATTCCCAGTTATTTCCCACACCATAACTGCCACCAAATAGCAGCTGGAGTATGTGCACCAGCACTTACATTAAGGAGTTCCAAGCTACGTGTAAGAACTTAAAGCACTAAAGTATGTGTATATATATGCATATATACGCACACACACTTGTCTAAAAAATCCACCCCACTTACCCACTCTGGAGGAGTCTCCAGCAGGGGGCAGCCTCAGCCAGGGACTGCTGAGGCAGGCAGCTCACCCTGGAGTTGTGGGGAAAGGAGCAAGAACAGGCCTAGAGGTGCACCAGCAGCAGCCTCAGAGCCTTTCAGGCCTGACATATGATGTGAGAGTGACAGGGTTCAGGAAGCAGACTGCATCTGGAAACAGGCCAGAGGAAGTAGCTAGCAGCTACTGGGACCTTAGCAAGCAGACAGAGCAGCCTCTTAAAACCTCAAGGAGCAGAAGTGAGGGCCCAGCCAGGAAAGCCATTGGCCCAGATTTCTGTCGCTCCCTGTGAGCCCACCTCTGAAGAGAGGGCATTGGGGGACCCCAGTGTCAACCTGGTGGTGGGCAAACTCCCGGGGATTTGTCTCCTCATCCCCCCATCGCCCAGCGATCAGCAAGAGGGGGCAAGCTCCTGGAGGTTGCCTGACACTGGCAGGCACCTCAGGAATGCACACTGCACATGGGCTCCCAACCAGCACGGTGATATCACTTCTGGAAGTGACATCACTACGCTGGCGCAGGAGCATTCCCGCGCTTCATTTGGAGCTGATTTCGTCCCCAAACAGGCAGAATCGGCCTCATGTGGTGCACGGGAGCACTCTCGTGGCCGGTGTGGTGATGTCACTTCCAAAAGTGACATCATCACACCGGTTCCGGAGTATGCATGCACGAAGATCAACACGAGGTAAGTGCTGGGTCCCCAACCCTCCCAGTGGGAGGACAGAGGGACCTGGCAACCCTACAGCCCAGGGAGGGGAGAGTAGGGAGGGTTAGATTGTTCTTAAGATGTTGGGAGAGGGGTGTAACAGAACCGCACTCACTTAGGCCTGGAGCTTGGGAAAAAAGATGATGGTAAAGCAGTCTCAGATTCTGACCCTGCTGAAGAGTCTGACGTTATAATAATTATTTTTAGAGTAAACTGAATCATTTTGTCACTCATACTGCAAACCAAAAAAAGTGCTTATGACCTTGAGATAAAACACTTTCCATCTCTGATGTGAGGGAATTGTGCATTTGCAATCTTAAAATGTACCATTGTTGTCAAACTTTATCAGTGTTCAGGTCTGACAGCAGATCTTAGTGCAGCACGGTTATCTGATAAGCCTTACATTAAAATTACCTTCTGCTTTAGATTAAAGGTTACTACTGGGCCTTGGAAATACTGAAATTTTCATCTGTAACATTAATTGAATATTCACTACAATTTCCCTTTAACAAAATAAAAAAAATTCTATAGTGTTCTTTTGTGTAGAAAATGGCATAATCTCTACAAGATGTGTCACAAACAGCCAAAGCCAACTGTACTTTGACACATTTACAATCATAAGGTGTAGGTAACATCTATATGTATTGCTTTTCTCTGATTAAAGAAAACCATTCGTTTATTAATTATCAAGTTCATATTTGACAGTCCATGGTGTGAGAAAAAATGAGACCTGTAGTCTATGCCTGTCATTGCCTCCCAGACCAGAGCTGCCTGCCCAAAGCCAATGTAAGGCCCTGCAGCACTGTAAGCACTACTGGGGCTTGGCTTGGACTAAGGTTCTCAGTTGCCCGCCAGTGGTGGGCAATCTCCTGGGGGTTTGCCCCATTGCCCACCAATCACTGGTAATTAGCAGGAGATGGCAAACCCCACCACCAGCAGGCAAACCAGGGAAGCGCAGAGAGCTGCTGTAGCACAGTGGCTAAGTGGTTCAGCTGCAAATCAGCACTCTACTAGTTCGAATCCCACTACTGCCATGAACTCAGTAGGTGGCCTTGGGCAAGCCACTCCTCTCAGCCCCAGCTCCCCAGCTGTATTGTGAGGATAATAATAACACTAACTTGTTCACCGCTCTGGGTGAGGCACTAATCTGTCTAGAAGAGTGGTATATAAATGCAGTTATCATCCTCATCCTCCTCCTGAAATGCCATTGTCATGTCAGTCATGGGCATGCTCCTGTGCTTCACTGGGGCCATTTTTGGCCCCAAACAGCTTGAATTGGGCCCACACAAAGCGCGGGCACATACCCATGGTCAATGTAATGATGTCACTTCCCAGAAATGACATCATCGTGGCAACGCTGGAAGCAAGTGCATGATTTGCACGCATGCAGAGAGAACAGTCCTAGGTAAGTGCCAGGTCTCCCCCTTCCACTAGGAGGGTATAGGAACCTGGGAATCCCAGTTTGGATCCCCAGTGAGCAGTTCCTGCTTGGGCAGCAAAATACCTTGAACCACACACCCATACTCACACTGGCTCTCCCCTCTGTTTTCCAGTGAATTGCAAAGAACTCAATGGAAGTGAGGAATTAGCCTTTCAGTTTGCACTGACTTTTCAGAAAGCAGAAGCTAAGTGTGAGATTTATAATTACTCTGATTTCTGCAAAGGCTCTGAAAGCATTAAAACAAGACCCATTTCCTCCCCAAAGTTTTTTACTGTGTGCAGAGGATACAGAGGAGTATTTTTTTCACTTTGTGCTATAACTTGAAATGGAAAGAGTAGCCCCAAGTGCCACTTACCCTCCAATGCCTTCACATGTCCAGCAAGAAATAAACAAAACCTTCCCTTTCCCTGGATTCTCTGGTATGGGAAAGAAATGGTCACAGGCTGTTACCTATATGGGTCTCCTTGTGAGTTGGGGGAATTAGCAAACAAGGAGAAGCTGCAAGAGGTCTGTAACAAGTGAGATCCTCCATCAATGTATGCCAAGTCCCTTCCCCGAGGAAAATGACTAGTTGAGTATTTTCCAAAACAAAAAGTTATTTTAGTTAAAGAGAAATGCAAACATATACTCAGCAAAATGCAGAGCAAATCACAAGCATACAGGAGTCCTAAGAAAAGAGGAGATTGGATATAGGTTGTAGGGTTCAGGTAATAGTTACTTTTAGAGGAGCAGTGAGGTCTGCAGAGGAAGAAGGCTCAAACGACCAGCATTCTTTGCAGGAGGCTCAGAGGAAATCCGAGGGTATGGCACTTGGATCTAAGTAAGTGCGCACACTTTGGCTGGGGCAAAGCCCAAGCCATTATAGGGCAAAATGGGCCCTGGGGCTGGAAGGTGACTTCAGCCTGACAGACAATGACCTTAATGGTTGTCTCCTGGGATAGACAAAGAAATTGCAAAGCCTTGGTTGGCATTCTGGAGTGTGACAATGAGAGCTGGGGAGGTTCAGAATAGTCGTTCCTGGAGCTGGACAATGAAACTGTAGTTTTAATTAGGTGTCTCCAGGGTTGGGCAATGAACTTAAAGTTTAGATTAGATTTTCCCAGGAAGAGTTTAAACTTATCAGAGATGATTGATAGCTCTTGATTGCTGGATAGGATTTGATCATTCAGAGTTTTGATCAATCCTGAATACGGAAGGGGAGGCAAGAATGTCTGAAGGTTTGTTTTAGGAAAATCCCTCAAGCATTTTTCTTGTCAGGAATCTCGCACATCTGCAGCAGGGAGGGCAGGAACTAATCACACCTAATCACTCGGCATTCCATTCACATTTCATTCACATTCCGGTCTCCCGTGTGGGAGCCGGCATGCCTTGCCCAGCCAGGCGGCTTGCTACCCTGGCTTGCAGTGCATTAGTTAGAGGCCTTATGATTTTGCTAATCATAAGCACATATTAAACAGCGGAGAGCTAGGCAGACTGCTCACAATTCAACCACAAACACTTGCTGGCTAGTAGTAGGCCAAGGCAAAAGCTCTACTGTGTCCTCATAATTAAGTCAATTAGAGCAAACAATATTTGTTAAAGTGGAGTTGCAACAGGGTACATATGCATGCATTTCACTAACATTTTCGCCCTCCCACTATACGTCGTGCCTTTTGGTGATTCAAGATCTCTACCTTCCCAACCAGCATCGCTTCCATCTTGTCTGGGTTCAATTTCAATTTGTTTGCTTTCAGCCATCTGACTACAGCTGTTAGGCAAAGATTCAGGACATCTACTGCATCACCTGGGGATCTGGGTAGCAAGATACAGAACTGGGTGTCACCCGCATATTGATAACATCCAATTCCATAGCTATGCATGATTTCTCCTAAAGGCTTTACATAGAGATTGAATAATGTGGGGGATGAGACTGCACCTTGTGGAACCCCACAAGATAAGTCCCACACTGCAGATAGCCGGTCTCCATTAGCAACCCTTTGAGTCTATTCTATGAGGAATGATTTAAACCAGTCAGTCACATCCCTGATACCTACTTCTCTTTCCAAGTGCCTCAACAGGATGGCATGATCTACTGTATCAAAGGCGATAAATCCAGGAAAAGCAAAAGAGAAGTATGGCCTTTGACTACATTCAGATCGAGGTAATCCACTAAAGCTACCAGAAAGATCTCCATGACATTGCTCAGCCTGAAAGGGGTCCAGAGTTCCGGAGTTATCCAAGAAGAATTTGTCTGCTACTGATCTCTCAATCACTTTTCCTAGAAAGGATGGATCAGAGACTAAGTGATAATTAGCCACATCATTTTTGTCTAAGGATACTTTTTTAAGTAGCAGGCAGATAATTGCATCTTTGAGTGACAAAGAAGAGGTGCCTTGAGTTAGTGACTGGTTTATGGTAAACCCGAAGGGCTCATTTATGTGCTGTTCACATGATTTTAGCAGCCAGGGTGGGTAAGGATCCAGTGCATAATTGGAGGTCATCACACATGTCAGGATCCTGTCAATATCTATCATTGTAACTGGGTCAAGCACTGACCTGGATAGCCCTGACCTCATCAGAACTTGGAAGCTAAGCAGGGCTGGCTTTGGTTAGTAATTGGATGGGAGACCTCCAATAAGATCAGGATTGCAGAGGAAGGCAATGGCAAACCACCTCTGTTAGTCTCTTGCCATGAAAACCCCACCAGGGGTTGCCATAAGCCAGCTGTGACTTGAGGGCATTCTCCACCAACAGCTGGATCAAAATGGTCTATATGTGGACCACACCGTGTATTAAACATTTCTTTTGTATCACCTGTATTACAGCTGCCATCCAGATCAGAGCATGTTCGTGCTATTTTGTCAGCAAAAAAACTTTGCAAAGGTGTCATAGTTAACTGTCTGTTCTTGAGACAGTGAGGGTTCAGATTTAGGAGTCAAAAGATGTTGAGATATCTCAATTGAATCAGCACATGCAAAAGCTGCTGCTATCACTACTATTTCATAGGTCTTCCAATGGCCTCTATAGCATGCTGTATTTGATTCAGTGTGAGTTTTCCTCTAGCATCTTTCTAGACATCTTCCAGCCCTCTTTAGACCTGGAATAGTGTAATTCTGTTTAGGATTGCATTGCCCATAATTAGCTCTTTCCCAGAACAACAGTAACACAAAATTGGCACTTCCTTCATATATTTGGACAATTTTGATGAGGTGAGAGGTGGGGCCAGGTCTGTTGCCCCCTCCCCCTCTCTAAGCAGTGATTTAACACATGGACCAGTCTGCTGCGCAGTGTTTGTATCCTTTACATATGAGTACAAACATGCATTAGTTAAGTTCCACCCCCTATCCTTTGTGATCCTAATGCAAGCCTAGGTTATTATTTATAATTTACAGTGCCTTGAATCAGATTCATTCCAGTATCATGGTTTGCTCCATGAACGTGAGGAAAATTCAGTGGCTTCTAAGACCAAATGCAAAAGGCCAGAACAATATCTCAACTCCAAGCACTATGTTAGCTGAGCTTTGACTCACAAAAGCTGATACCTTAGAAATCTAGCTGTTCTTTAAGGTACTATTGGACCCGGATTGTGCCCTAGCCCTTGCCCAGTTTTTGTTCTTCAGGTTGCCACTCTATTTAGCTATAAAAGCATTTTCCCATGCATCATGAGTGGCTTTCAGCGTTAAAAAAAGGAAAAATAATTCAAACAGCATGATTCTCTAGCCCTAAGCATGATTGTCTGAATTCTGAATGCCACATCCCCTCATGTGAAGTCTATAACCAGAGAGGAAGCAATCTGTTGGTGAGAGGCTGCCTTTAAATTATTCTAGTCTCAGAATACCCAAACAAGAGTCTTGTTTGGAGAGAAGAGAAACTCTCTGTTCCCAGGGTCTTCAGGAAGGAGCCATGACTAAAGTGCATGCCAGCCCAGTCCTATGCATGTTTACTCAGAAGACACTTACTACCTCTGCCACTCCCATCATGAGACTGACTACTGCTTCATAATCAGCACCAATGCCAAGTACTACCTGTGTATCTGCTGGCAAACAGCCATGAAAAGAAACAAGATCTGACAGGCTGGAGATCGACATCCAGGTTTTCATGACTATTCATTCACCTGTTCCCTCACAGCAGTGTACAAGGGTTTGGAGAGCACTCAGTGAGCAGAGGTACTGAAAGGACATCAATAATTGATGTTAAAACAGCAAGATGGAAGGAAAAGCAGAGGACTACCTGACAGTTTTCAAAAGATGCCTCCGTCTCTTGATGGGCATCAAGAAGATTTTTGTGAATACATGCTATGCTGTCTTGCCCTGCATGTTTTAGAGTGAATGTGGTTGAAGAACATTGCTAAAGAGCTTAAAAGAATACAGCCACAAAAATGAAACTGAAAATATCTACTTCATTTAAGTCCTTAGCAGAATCCTGCCACGAAAGTTTTAAAGCAAAGCCATCTGTTCTCATGACATGCAAAAGGTCTATGAATGTTTAGGACAGTTTGAAGTCATTAATGGCTATCTTATTGCATTGTACGTTCCTGAGATATGGGTTTCAACAGATCACATGATAATGTCTTGTCTTACTGTATAGTCCAGGGGTGGGCAATTGTTTTGACTCGGGGGCCACTTTGTGAGAGCGGAGGTTAGCGAAGGGCCGCACTTTTTAAAATGATTGCATTCATTAGTTAACTTTGCATTTCAGAAAAGGTATAAATTGTATCATAAAAATCAATAAATATAAATAAAATAAAATAGTTTTATTCAATTTATTTATTGTGCTAATTTCATATCATCTATAGCTGCAAGCACATTTAATTTTAGAATCAGTTTAATGAGACAAATGTACCCTATCACACTTTTCTACTGTCTTGGCAGGCCACAAAAAACTCTGTAGCGGGCCACATGTGGCCCGCAGGCCGCAATTTGCCCACCTCTGGTATAGTCTATTATGTGGGGGTACATGTGCCTGTAATCTTCATCCTTAAGACTGTTATTGTTCAAATACTCCAGATTTGCAGGTTACAGATGACCACTTCCTCATGTGGTACAGGCCAGCTTTAAACTGCTACTAGTTGTCTGAATCTATCCAGGGAACGATTAGACTTTAGATTCTAAAGTCTGATAGACATTTTTATACAGGCAAACCCTGTTGCTACAGAAGGTTATATGTTTTGTTTAAGTTACAGTTGAGGTAGATGCCACAAAAGAGATTTGATTTACTTGGGAGATATGTTTGAAAGATCAGTTTACAAGTCTTGAGTTGCAATTTCACTTACATTAGGCAAGTCAACAATTTTCAGGGTTGGGACAACATCCAAATTAGATTGGACCCCACGTGGAGTTTCTTTGAAGAATGCTCAGAAATCCAATGGATCAAAAACGTAGTGACTAAGATCTTGACTGAAACTTGCTGTGATAAGCATTTAAGACCAATGCATGGGTTTGCTTCTGCACTGGCTTCATATTAGCTCCTAAGGCCAGTGCAAAGCCCTTGATGGCATGGGACCAAGGTACCTGAAAGTTCACCTCCACACACATGAACTTGCTTAAGGCTCAGGATAAAGTAGTGGTGTTTTAGTTTGTTAGCCTGTGCCAAAATGCGACTAGCAGGCACACGGGACAGAGCCCTTCTGTTGTTGTCTCCATACTGGGAAATTGTTTGCCTCCAAAGGTTCATTTGGGCCCCTCCCTCTTGGTCCTCCAGCCTTTTGCTAGAATCTTTTTAGAACCTTTTCATTCCACAAGGCCTTTGGAACTACCCAAAATCCACAAACCAGGTAACCCGGGATCCCCCATTGTTTCAGGAATTGGCACTATCACAGTAGGAGTCTCAGGATATATGGACTCTATCCTCAGGCCCTATGCCACCAGCACACCCAGCTATTTACGGGACACCACAGAATTCCTCAGGAAAATACAGTCCATTGACAACCTACCAGATGACACCATCCTAGCAACCGTGGATGTGGAGGCTCTGTACACCAATATCCCACATGCAGATGGACTGCAAGCCATCAGGAATATTATCCCAGACAAAACCACAGCACACCTTGCCACTGAATTTTGCTACTTCATGACAGCTTATATCTACAGGTTAATGGCACATCCATGGGCAAACGCATGGCACCAAAATATGCTAACATATTCATGGCGGACTTGGAGCAACGCTTCCTCAGCTCCCATCCACTCCTATACTTAAGATTCTTGGGTGACATCTTCATCATTTGGACCCATGGGAAGGAAGTTCTTGAGAGATTTCATCAGGACTTCAACAACTTTCACCCCACTATCAACCTGAGCCTGGACCACTCTACACAACAGGTACACTTCCTGGACACCACTGTACAACTTCATAATGGACAGATAAATACCACCTTATACTGGAAACCCACCGACCGATACTCATATCTACATGCTTCTAGCTACCACCCTAAACATACCACTTGGTCGATTGTCTGCAGCCAGGCCTTACATTACAATTGTATCTTCTCCAATGCTCTTAATTGGGACTCCCACTTAAGGGATTTACAACAAGCATTTTTGGGGCTACAGTACCCACCAAATGAAGCGACAAAACAAACAGACAGGGCCAGACTAGTACCCAGAAACAGCCTGCTCCAGGACAAACCTAAAGGAACTAACAACAGAACACCACTGGTTGTCACCTATAGTTCCCAGCTCAAACCCATCCAACGTATCATCAGTGATCTACAATCCATCCTGGAAAATGATGCCTCTCTCTCACAAGCCCTGGGTGGAAGACCTCTCCTTGCCTACAGACAGCCTCCCAACCTTAAATGACTTCTCACTTACAACCATGAATGGGCTAGCAGAGTCGCTAGCACAGGTACCAGGCCCTGCAACAGACCCAGATGCCAGCTCTGCCCTTATATCTACCCAGGGAATACAATTACAGGACCCAATGGCGTCAACTACACTATCTCTGGCTCTTACAGCTACTCATCCTCCAACGTGATATATGCCCTCATGTGGCAACAATGTCCATCTGCTCTGTACATTGGACAAACCAGCCAACCTCTGCACAAAAGAATAAATGGACACAAATCTGACATTAAAAATGGCAACATCCAGAAACCAGTGGGAGAACACTTCAGTCTACCAGGACATTCTATCAGGGACTTAAACGTCATTGTAGTTCAACAGAAGCCTTTCAAAAACAGAATCCAATGGGAAGCTGCTAAATTGGAATTCACATGTAAATTTGATTCAGTCAGGCTTGGATTGACTAGAGACTATGAATGGTTATCTCATTATCAGAAGTAACTGATTTCATTATGTTATCAGAACTGCTATTTTATGGGGAAATTAGCTTGCAGTCTGGGTTTAATTAGTGCAGATCTTAACCAGCTATACCAGAGTCCGTCTTCCAGATTACTCGTGCAATAAAGAGGGAATGACTAATAAGTTTAGAACATGTTTACTAATAGTGTTGTGTATGCCTACAATAACACACACAATCAAAGTACATACAAGAGCTAAGAAATAAAGAGTAGGAAAAATAGAGCCATTTGCTTAAGCAGGAGACCCACTTGAGATCGTAGAAGTGGGGAGATATGCACCTGGTCACAGTGAGGAGCAAAGACGTAGCAGCGAAGCGGGGCGATATCTAATGCCTGCACTAGACACACAGAGTGACGGTCGGGGTTCAGCATAGGAATGGCGCATGCACCTCATGGCAGGGAAAGCCTGCTTAAGTACCCAAAAACGTACCCTGAGGTGAGTCCATGTGGTTCTCAAAAGGGGAACAAAGGCTTAATGGGTCTACAACTATCGCTAATGGGCCACTTTAATATCTAAAAGTATAACTGTGACACCTCAGGAAGAGGGGACAAAGGAGGGGAGAGGAGTGCAGGGCGGGTTAATTGAATCTATCAGGAAGATGGAGTTGTCTTGATGGCATCAGCTCTGGAATGTGGTGATTGTATTGAGATGCATCCATTAGGTGTTCTGGACAGCCGGCACGTAAATTCCATTCCGGGGTGACTTCCAATGATATGCATAGCAGGGCGAGGCTGGGCTCCGCAGACGTGACTGGAGCACGTTCGCGATATGGCTCAGAATAAACTGTCCACGTTGATTCTTTGCTGCCTGGGAACATGGCTTCTTCCTTGGCACGGCTTGAGCTTGCTAGCAGGCTGCCCAGTGGTGAGGGCAGACCCAGTGACCATCCTGCAAGGGGCTCCCCACGGGAACTGACCAGGGGGTGCCTGGCCAGGCTCGTGGAGATTCCCTCCAGCTGGCACTGAGCTGCTGGCAGCATGGCTCTGGGCCCAGGTGAGGTAGGTGCCCAAGGAGGCAGGAAACAGGCATAGGTGGCACAGTCCATTACAGCAGAGAGAACAGGAAACAGGCATGGGCAGTGCTGCCCTTAAACAGTCTTTGGCGGAGCCTCAAAACAACAAGGCAGGAAACTGGCACAGTTCAGGGTGGGCTCCATAACAAGGGAGGGGGGTCCCTGGCAACAATTATCAGAAGCCAACTGATCCCATTATCAGAAGCTACTGATTGCATCTACTCCCCTCTCCACCTATATATCTGAGCAGTTTCTTCTTACCCTCCACGCATCTGACGAACAGAACTGTGATTCTCAAAAACTTATGCTACAGTAAATTTGGTTAGTACCAGTGTCCACTTCCTCTTCTTATTCCTCCCCTCCCCAGCTTCATTGCTTCTAAGTCCTAATGATAGAAGATGGTTTCTCATCCTTATTTATGGGAAAACAATAGGATATTGGGTTTTTTAAAATATCCCCGTTTTTTCACTGCACAGGTAGACTTAAAATCACACTGCATCCTTCTGTCTTCTGCACACATGGAAATTATCTGAGTATTTTAAACTATAAAACAAGATTCAGGTTAGAAAAAATCCACAGAGATTCACAAACAAAGCTTACACTGCTTACATTCATTCTGGGAGGACAACAGTAGAGATGAGCATGAACAGCAATACTAAAACCCCCCATGAACAGCCCAATCTCCTGTTTGCGAACAAGCTGTTTGTGAGGTCCCATTCTAAACAAACAGGTGGTCGTTGCAAGTTCATTGCTGTTCTGTACCAGACAGTCTGGTACTTGCAATCAATTCCCATGGCAACTCAGGCAGGGATTGTCTGAACTCTGTCTGAACTCGTGCTGTTGCCCTGGAAACCCCAATCTAAGCCCAATTTAGCTTGATAGGCAGGTTTTCCTTCCAAGTGTGGACTGTTATAAGAGGAAAAGACCAGGGGGGAGGGGGGCTCCCAGCTCTGGCTTTCAGGGAGAGACAGCTGCTGTTAGAGAGACAGGGTGAGTGCATTGGAGCTTGAATTTTCTTTGTGTGTGTGTGGGGGGGGGATAGGGATCTACCCCTTCAAGTTCCAGGGCTGCTGCCAGGCTCTGGGGCCAAGCTATTATTTATTATTGGTACCTTTCCTGCTGCCTGCTCAGGTAGGGTTTCTGGGAGTGGTGCGGTAGGGATCTACCCCTTCAAGTTCCAGGGCTGCTGCCAGGCTCTGGGGCCAAGCTAATATTTATTATTGGTACATTTCCTGCTGCCTGCTCAGATAGGGTTTCTAGGAGTGATGCAGTAGGGATCTTGATGGCTGGAGGAGATCCTGCTGGCCCTCACGAACAACGAACAACGAATATGTTTGTGAACAGGATCATGTTTGTCAATGTTTGTTGTTCGTTGTTCGTGGATGGCAATGAACAACGAACACCATGTTCATATTTTTTCTGTTCGTGCCCATGTCTAGACAGCAGTCAACTGAGTACTTTAGTTTCAGTAACAGATACTGTCCAAAGTGGTTTTCAAACTGCGGGGGTTCCACAAAGCTTGTCAGGGGTTCCACAAAGAAAATATCAGTTATAGTAGAGGAACTTCCCTAAAAATACAGCTTGTCCACCTCTGCTGATCCTTCTTGCAACATGCAGTTGCAAGAAATGTAACTGAATACTGACAAGACAGAGGTTCTCTGCATTAGCAGAAAGGCACATCAGGAACTTAAGAGCTCTCCTGACTTGGATGCAGTTATACTTCCCTTGAAATTCCAAGTTTGCCGCTTGGGAGTGCTACTCAACATAGCAGTCACCTTAAAAAAAGTGGCTGTAGTGGTTCAGGCTGCTTTTGTCCAGCTTCAGTTGGTGAGTCAGCTGTGCCTGTTCCTGGCTTGTTCAGACCTAGCCACAGTGATCCATGCCTTAGTTACATCTAGATTGGACTACTGCAATGCACTCTACTTGAAATTATCCTTGAAGGGCATTCGGAAGCTACAGCTAGTGCAATACTCCACAGCTAGACTGCTGATTGGGGACAGCTATTAGGAGCATATGATCCCAATATTACAACAATGACACTGGCTACCAATATGCTCCCCGGCACAATTCAAGGTGTTGGTTTTGGCGTACATGGCTTGGGACCAGGGTATCTGAAGAACCACCTTCCTTCGTATGTTGCTGCCCAGCAATTAAGATCACAGGGTGACGCACTCCTGACTGTCTCATCAGATAAAGAAGCTCATCTGGTGGGTGCACAAGACTCATGGCATTCCCATGAGTATGGAACAGCATCCCCAGGGAGGTGTGCCTTGCCCCCTCATTGCCGATATTCAGGAGGCAGCTGAAGATGTTTTTATTTAGGGCTGCTTTCAATTAACTTTGTTTTTATGTTTATTGGCAGTCCTAAACTGGGTTTTTAAACTTTATTTTATTCATTTTATGATTGTTATTTTATTTATATTGCAAGCTGTCTTGAATTCCTGAAAGGTAGAAAGACTAACAAATGTTTTAAATAAATAAATAAGGAGAATGGCGATTCCTCTGAATTTCAGATAATGGGATTAGGAAACAAACTTCTCTAAACTCAGAAAACCTGCCCCAAGTCAGGTGATCAGCACCAGGTTGGAAAATTTCTGGAGGTCTGAGAGTAGAGGAAGAGGAAGGGGTGAGCTAAGCAGGGTGATGCCATAGAGCCCATCCATTTTCCAAGCAGCCATTTTCTCCAGGGGAAGTGATATCTTTAGTCTGGAGATCTGTTGTAATTCCAGGAGCTTCACAATCCTAGCACATAGGAGGTGAGCCAAAACCTCCTCCAAAGTTTGGTTTGGCTTGTAATTAGCCTGTTCTGGTACCAACTATTCCCACTCTTCCCTGATGTGAGGCCATTTCCACATGTCCTAAAAAGAGTGCCCCACTCACTGAATCTTGGTGGCTTTTGCGCAGGATTTCTGACATCTCCATTTCCAAAATGGTTGCTTCATAAATACTTCACACATCTGAGATTGGGGACATCTGCCATCACTGGATAGGTGTGTTCTAGATAGGAACACACTGGATAGGTGTGTTCCTGAAATAGCAAAACCCAACAAGACTGTCCAGTGCCTGTAGTGAACCCATTGTGCACTGCAGAACAAGACCTAAGACCTTCTGCATCACCCCAGGCCTTCTCAACCAAAAAGCAGGGATTCCTCAGCAAATAATTCAGTTCCAGTACTTTTGACTGCAACAGGGGTATTTTACACATACAACAAACATGCAGTACACAAAGTATCCAGTTAAGTTACTAGTTTGCATACAAGATGGAATCTACATGCACAACATCACTAGCCCCATGAACCTTCCACCTCAAAAGAGGAAGCCAGCATATCGCATGAATATAAGCCTGATTCACATGTTCTTTTATACATTTATGAAACCACATTTCCCTGCACATACAATATTCTGACATTTGGCAAATGTGAACAGTAGGCTAGGGGAAGTTTCCTACAGGAACTATGCAAAGTCTGCTGAAGCCATTGCTGCGTTTAACACCCCAAGAATACTGATTATCTTCCGATAGCCACAAATTCTCTCCAGGTATTTTTACTGGAAAGTTAATGGGGATCTTACAAGTCACAGCCTAGCCCTGTGCTGTAGTTTGTTTTCTATATCTGTATACTACTTGCATTCATCAGTGACTGTTCTCAAGCTTCTGCTGACCCAATTTAATGCCTGGCAGGAAATTGTACTCCCAGCTGTAATTAAAGTGAAAAGGGACTTTGCAATACATTTATTCATCCAAAGCCCATGACATCTGTTTATTCTTCTCCCTTCATATGCCTGAACTTATCTGAAGCAAAAACATGCTTTATAGTGTTTGAAGCTCAACATAATCCTAATGAAAATCACTTCAGAACAAACACTTGCCTTCTAATAATTAAGGGTCAGGCTATCCTTCAACGAGTATTTCCAAGCTAAGAAAATACTTTCTGGGTTGCTACACCAATTTGCAGTATATTATATCCATAATGCCTAGCAATTGGGCTTTACCTTGGCATTATATTCAGTGGCATAGGTTAACCTAATTCAGCCTGTCTTTCTCTGAGGCTGAAAAGAGGTGGTTGGGAAAGAGGATGACCTCTAAGCCAGATTCTCTGAAGGTTCTACAAAATATATTTTAGGCATAAATATAAAATGTTTAACATGTGAATGTAGAAAACCTAGGTTGCCACCAAACAGTGTGAAGTGGCCCTAATTCTATAGTCTCATCACAGTCTAATATGCCACCCAAGAGTACAGATGCCCTAATGCAAGGCAGAAGTAGCAATATCTTCTACCCTGACTTGCTGGAATTAAACTCAACTCAAGGGTAAAAATAATAATTTTACGTATACTACAACCTTCTCCACATCCCTCTTTAGAAGAAATGCAACTAATGATTCAAGCAGCATATATAATAAAATGCCATACAAGTGCATTAAAATGTTGCAAGATGTAAAAAAATACATTAAAGAGGAAGCAACAGGGCTGGTTCAACATATTTAGCATCCTCAGGTGCAATCCTCCTGTGTCAACCATCACACTCTGTAGCCTAGCTGGCAGTCCAGTGTGTGTCATGACTGAGTGTGGGAGGAGATGAATGCATTGCTGAAGGGACAGGGACTATAGACTTTACTACTATATACTATGTTGATCCTACTGGGAAGTTTCTCTGTTGTTTAATATGTCCAGTTTAGTATATGCTCTCTTTCAGCATATCTTCAGCTCTGTATTGGATTTCCGGTTGTTTTAAAGCTGCAAATTTGCATTTATATACCCTATTAAATTGTTTATTAAAATGTCTTTGAAATCGACTGTACCCTCTCACACTGTGTAAACTGCCTTGAACTTCTTTGAGAAATGCAGACTATAAATAATGTACATACATACATACATACATACATACATACATACATACATACATACATACATACATACATACATACATATATACATACATGTGCATCTTTCCATGTTGCTCCTGTGGACTCCATGGTTATTTTGCATCCCTCCCAATGATAACCTCACAAGGGCCAATGCTTTTTCCTATGCTGCCCCTGCTGGCTCCAAAACATACTTCAGAGTACTGCAGAATCTAACAGTAGTAAATGGGATGCCACACCTCTCCCTGCCTCACTCTTGCTAGCTCCAAGAAGTAGCTTCGGGTTGGAATTCATTATGTTTGGGTTTGTTCATTGTTATGGTTGACAATTAATAGCCATTCGTTAGCCTAAGAATGACAGACAGTTGCCTTGCCTCATCTGTAATTCCAGGTCTTGGACACAACAGTAGAGTGAGTTTGGCTAGGATACCCCAAGGATGCCCCAAAGATGCCCCAAGGATGCCCCAAAGACACTTTCTAAAAGGCAGCCTTTTGGCCCCACTCCCAAGGCTCATGCCAGCACTTGGGCCAACGGCTGCAGCGCAGCCTAACTCAGGTGAAAGCCACACCCGACCGAGTCCTGCAAGGGTTGCATTGCTGCCTGAGACTCTCCATGGCCCCACCTTTTGTTTGCATGTGCTGGGGTTTCCTGGGCCAATGCAGTCACTGGAGAGGGACCCAGGCTCCTCCCAGCTGATTCTCCAGCTGTTGGGACCAGCAGTATCTGCCTACTGTGACCCAGTACTGCAGGGGACATCAGGATGTCTTCCAATGTTGCCCCTGGCCAACATGACTCCTCCCAAGGCTTGAGAGTGTTGTGTGCCCGCCTGGAGCTCTCTGCTGCTCTTTGTGTTGCTAACGTTCTCAGCCAGTGTGTCTTCCCTGAAGGCCGAGAAGAGTTGCATGCTGGTCTCCTGCCCTCCACTGCCATTCCTGGTGTCCCAAGGAGTCCCTGCTTGACTGGTTGTTCCCCCAGGTCCCTTGCGGGCTGAGTGGGATCCCTTGGGTTGTCGTTGTCTAGGCACAACTGTGGGAGTACACTAGTGGCTGGGGGAGTTGCCCTAATTTTGCTACTATATTATGTGAATTTTCTCCTTTTACCTATGGAATAAATAAAACATTTATTTTATTTTATTTATTAAGTTTGGTCCTAAAAATTATCAGCAGGGGAGCAAAGAGGAGAATTTTTTTCTTCCCACTCAAACTTCAAATACATATTCAGAAAGTAGATGGGGTGCAACTCTGACCTTCCAAATGCATATCTCAAGCAACACTTAAATGGGCATCCTCAATCGAACACTGAGGCTGTCTGTTCTGAATTTCCATCCGTATTCAAAGGCTCCTTGGGATGATACACCGGACCACCGGTATCCTTCGACCTGGACCGTACAGTGCTGCCAATCCGTTTGAAAGCTCGACGTGTTCCCTTTGCTCTCAAGCCACGTATTGACGAGGAGCTGGACCGGCTGGTCACACAAGGGATGCTTGAACCAGCATCACACACCCGTTGGGAGACTCCCATCATCATGTCCATCAAAGCCAATGGGGCAGTACGTATCTGTACGGACGATAAGTGCACCCTAAATAAAGCACTGCAACAGCATGCTTATCCGGTGCCGGCAGTGAGTCACCTCCTGGCATCGCTAGCAGGAGGCAAGATCTTCGTGAAGATCGACATGGCACAAGCATACGAGCAGCTTCACTACACTCTTACTTCCTTGCCTAATATTATTTTCATTAGCAAAATGCCATTTATACTTCCTAAAAGGACTTGCACGAACCTTTTCCTGAAGGTTTAATATATGTATACTTCCTCACCTGGATAAATGCAAAGGAATGAAGTGCAAGTAGTACACATGAGTAATATAAAACCTGATTGTCCTTATATGCACATGAATCCTCTGAAGTGCCAGACCAGGGTTGTTGACATTTTGCAGATCTTGGCCTTGAGGAGCAGATATGCAAAAGAAGACAGCCAGATGACACCTAATAAATACCATGAAATTGAGCAGCAACAGGATAGAAACTCTGTAATCATTTTGCTCATATGGCTTGTGGTAGAGAAGGTGAAAAGCCAGCTACTGATTAACCCAAAGACTTGGCTACAGCCAGCTGAGCTACCAAGTTATAACCTGTGACTGATATAGTGATTCCATGATCTGAACTGAGCCAAGTAGAACAGGCTATATCTGAGTCAGTCTTGGAAAGAAAGAACAAGTTTTGAAAAGAAAGGCTATGCACCATGCTTGCAGAATGTTTCCAAAGAGGCAAATTAAACTCTGTAAATTGTTCTAGATTTAAGCAGGTTAACATCCTTTTCGGCATAGTTTCTGTGATACCTCCCCAAGTCACTTAATGAAAAGTACACAACAAATGAGCAGGACCAAGTGCAGCAGCACACTGATGGAAGTCTTGCTGATTTAGAGAGTACAATCGTTAGAATTTGTTAATATCTATAGAGTTTAATTGTTTAATTTGCCTAAAAGGTCTAAGTGAAACTTGAAGTCAGCATGGTGCAAAGCAACATGACTAGGACTCTCCATCACATTCCCAGGAATTTTCCTCTTTTAAAAATCATTTTAAATTTTTTTTCTAACATTCAGTTTGATAGCAGGTTCTAGTGAACTCAAAAGCTCACACAGTCATTTGTCATTTGTATGATCCTAACAAAAATTTTTATCAGGATTGTGTTCTAAATTTTAAATACTACTCTGGGACCCACACAATTGCAAACGATTTCTTTCTCTGTTCATTGTACCCTGGGGTGATACTTTAAAAAAAAAATTAAGTTTTTATTTTTATTCAGAACAAATAAGCAACAACAACAAAAATGTAACAACAATAGTGGCAAGTCAACGTGTAAGTTTCTATGAAAGTTCCCCAAATATCTAAAAATAAATTTATACATAATTATCATCTGTATGCCGTAAGTTCAAATGTTAAAGTTATAAAGCCCTTAATCCACTGAGGTGGGCATTTGTCTTTTCAGTGCTGTAATATGAGTCTTTTAGCTACAATAAGGCCACAGAGGATCTATTTTCATTCATCATCAGTTAGGTTCCAAGAAACAAGCAAATAGTTTAGAAATACATAAACATTTTCAAAAAAACAACAAGTATTCGAGTACAAAATTGATATAAATAATGACTTCCCCCTCAAAAGACCAAAAAAACTGGACACATCCAAAGCATATGCTTAAGAGAGACATCCTGTAAGTTACAACACCAGCAGTCACAGACTGTACCTAATCCTTTGCTAGAAAGGCACTGCAGTGTCCAAAATACTCTAAACATAATTTTTTGCTGAATAATTCACAGCTTAAGATCCATAGAAATAACAGGTATAAAACTTAAGGCCATATCCCATTGCTTGGCCAAAATTGGATGATCAACTGGGATGACTCTGTGGCACATTCTGTAGCACCCAGAAGCATTCCTTAAATACAGTCACTTTTATTGAGCATACAAAAGACAGTCAGGATGAACAGAGTCTGATATTTTGCCCAAAGAACACTGGAGCAATGAGTTAAATCAATTTATACTTATTCAGCCAGGAGATGGCAGCAGGATGCTGTTTACTCTAGCAGGTCTAAACAGACAAAATAATGGCGCATACAATCGACATTCTCTTCTTTTGGTCACACTCCAATTTTTAATTTATTTTTACATCAAGAAAAAGGGCCACGTTAGTTATTTTTCAGCTGAACAAAGTGTACTAGACATTTGATCAGATCCCGCCCCCCCCCCACCAACTTCATGAGATGCAGGAATGGAATTCTCAAATGGAATTCTCAAATCCTAAATCCTATATCACCTCCTCTCTCTTCATCTCATATGCATATACACACACTCTACAGTTGTGAAGCTTGGGAAAACTCTAAAAGGATTTCCCATGAATTTTCTGGCAGCTTGTACAGATCCTTTTCATCAATTTGAACTCAATTTGCATCTGAAAACTGAGATTATACAGGGACAATTTAAATGCCACTGAGCCAAGAAACTCTTTCATTTCAGATTATTGTAGAATTTCCATGAATAAAGAAGATTCTGTAGATAATTGTGTGTATCTGAAGGTAACCTAAACATTTTAATGTCAGGTCACATTTTTATATATTGTTCTACACTATTCCTTACCATTCATAACATATCATAGAATCATAGAGTTGGAAGGGATCTTACAGACCATCTAGTCCAACCCCCTGCCCAATGCAGGAACAGCCTAAAACATTCCTGACAAGTATTTGTCCAGCCGCTCCTTGAAGACTGCCAATGAGAGGAACCCACCACATCCCTAGGCAGCCAATTCCACTGCTGAATTACTCTTAACATGAAGAAGTTTTTACTAACATCCATCCAGTACCTTCCCTCCTGTAGTTTAAACCCCATTATTGTGAGTCCTATCCTCTGCTGCCAACAGGAACAGCTCTTTTTCCTCCTTTAAGTGACAGCTTTTTAAATACTAAAAGAGCCGCTGTGGCCATTTGAGGGGTGGGAAGGGCGTTTTTGGCCTCCTCCACTGCCCCCTGCCAGCTGATAGTTTAAAGGGACCTGCCCCTTGCAAGCGGCAGGAAAGCGTAGCCAAGCCCCGCTGTTTACATGATCAGCTGCTTGTCAGGCATCTCCCCAACAAGCAGCTGATCCACGGGTTTAAATGCCCCTTTCCCTGCCGCTTTGTAGCGGCACAGAAAGGGGCATTGCCCTTTAAAACAAACCAAACAAACTGGTAGACCAGTTCATGGAAGTTCGTGGAAATGAGCTTCCACAAACCACTCGTTCGCGAACCACGAACCGAGCTGGTTCGTGGGGTTTTTTTGGTTCGTATTCAGGTTCGTGCCCATCTCTACTCTCCACGTGGCTGCACCTGACACGTAATACATTTACAAGAAATTATCATAGAACAAATAGTCATCTATACCCATTACCCCCCCCCCAAAGAAAAATATTATTTCTGAGGAAAGTATTTTGAACAAAATATGTATTGAAAAATAGTACAAATTACCTGCTACTGTTGAATGTATAAATGCAGGGTGCTAAATGTGTGAAACTTCCACTTCTAAAAAACTAACATTAATTAAGAGTGTTTTCTGAAGAAGAAAGCCAGCAGAAGTGTTTGTTAACACCTGGTCCATATTAGGAATTGCCTGCTGCTGACTTTCAATATCCTCTATTTTCTGACTTGAAAGTTTCTCACATAATTGAAGCACTGAGGTAGTTCTTGATTAGAGATGGGCACGATCGGCATTACGATTGAAAAATACCCACGATAATGGTGATTGTGCAATCGGGACCCGGTGGATCGGTGCCGTCCACGGCGACCGATCCAGCGTTCGGGGGGGTGCTTGATCAGGGCTTGATCGGGGCGATCGGCCTCGGATCAGGAAGCCAGACACACAGGTGCCAGCAATCTATTCCCCTGGCAACGGAGCCAGGGGAATGCCTGAGCTGTGTTTGCCCTCCTATCACCCTGGAAACCCGAATGGAACCCCAGTTTGCCTTGATCAGCAGGGCTTCCTTCCAACCACGGAGCAGCAAAGCACTCACCAGTTGGGAGAAGACACCCAGGGGAGGGAGGGGGAAGGGGGTGTTCTGTAGCCATGGGCACTCCAATCTCATCCCTGCAAACCCTGAGAGGCAGCTCTGACGGCCAAACACAGATGAGTGGCCAGACCCCCCGCCCCCTGAGGGGAGGTGGCTCGTCGCCGTCTCCCCGTGCCCGCCAGGCCCGGTGGCCGCTGTCTTCACCCACCGTTCATTTCTTGCCAGCACACTCCTTTTTGGCCTGGCAGGTGGGCACATGGGGGGTGCCACCGTCGAGCGGCCAGACCCCCTGCCCCCCGAGGGGAGGCGACTCGTCGCCACCTCCCCGTGCCCGCCAGGCCCGGCAGTCACCGCCACCACCCATCTTCCCACATAGCTGGGAACAGCGGGGCGCCCCTCCGCTTTGGCCTCCCCGATCACGGATCGGAAACGGGAGATGATCGGTGTGGATCGCTAGTTCGGGATCGGTGCTGGCGCCGATCCACGATCAGCTTGATCGGTAATTTTTTTTGGATCGTGCCCACCTCTATTCTTGATACAAGTAAGACATGACTGCCTGTCAAGTATGCAGCATGATAAAGAATATATACAATTATCAGGTTAGAGATCTGGGATCATCTTAGTCAGATTTATAGGAGCCTGTTGGGATGTCTACAGCATTCTGTACATTCCTTCTTCCCTCCCTAATATGTTGACAGATAATTTAAATGAATTATTTGCAGCAGGCTACTGATTTCATACAATTTTTCAGCTGACAGTATTGTGATCTCAAATGTCTTCTGAGCCATCATTATCTCATTATATTGCAAGCACACAGACATCCATCATATACTCACAGCCACTAGAAAACATTTCTCCAAACTGCAAATCAGTTGCCAAGTAGTAAAAATTATCATCACTTTTACTTAACGTGATTTCTCAGACTTAACCATACTGTGGTGGCCAAAACAACTCAGACCCTTGTTAGCTCACTCATGGTCATTCACAATGGCAGTATTGAAGTAGTGGAGCCACCTGGAAAGTGATGGGCAAAATGAGGGATTCTAATCTGCTGCTTTGTTTAAAATAAAAAATATTGCCAGAGCAAAATTCCAAAGGAACACAGTGTAAAAAGATGTGTGATGGACAGCGAACACAAGTTTACACATACATCAAACCCTTCATTAGATCACTTTGATGTTTTTGTCTAACATTCAAGTTGCAACTGTGAGTCTCTCTACACAAGATGCTGGGGCATATGTACGTCAAGTGTCGGGAGATGCAATGTTAGCTAGGAAGCATAGTTTTGAAAGATAGAGCTGGCAGAGATCGCTCCGCAGGGAATGGATTCTCTGACAGCCCTCCACCTCTTCTGGTTTGCTGGACTGTCTCCCCTTCTGGAACTTTTACCCTGCCACCCTCACTACTTAAAACTTTGAATTAACCAAGCCTTGGCAGGGCAAAGGCTCTGGAAGGTGAGACGATAGAGGCAGCAGAGGGCTGTGAGAGAATCCGTCCACTCCAGAGTGATCTCCGCTGGCTCTGCCATTTAAAACTACGCTTCCTAGCTAACATTGGGTCTCCCGACACATGAAGAACACATGTTAAAAGTATTGTGTAGAGCATCTCAGTTGAGCAATTCAGATACAAGCTTCATGTGCTACTTTGTCAAGAACATTGATACAGAGTAAAAGCTATGTGTTTGCCTACAAAATGATAGTCTTCCACCAAAAAATAACTACAAATCCTATGAGGTAGTGCAGGAATGGAGAGACAGCGTGTATAGTGCTTAGAGTGTCAGAGTATGATCTGGTAGACTTGAGTTAAAAAACCCCACTCTACAATGGAAGCAGGCTGGGTGACCTCACTCTGGCCTGCCATACAAACTTAGCCTAATCCACCTCACAGGCTTGTTGTGAGAATAAAACAGATGCCGTGAAAACAATGTTGTAAATTATTTTGGGTCCCCATTGAAGAGAAAAGTGAAGCATAAATATCTAAATAAGTAAGAACGTGTATGCATGAATCATTCCTGATCTAATTAGTCCAAATGCCTTTCCTGTGGAGAAACACCGGGTCATGAGGCCATGGCAGGGCAAGAATACAGTGAAAAACACACTGGTCAGTTCTGACTATATAAGAAGGGTATGAAGGAGGATCCCTCCAATTACAGACCAATCAGCCTGTTAAATATTATAAGCAAGCTTTATGCCGGTTGTCTGTTAGAAAAATTCCAGGATTGGTTAGAATAAGAAAATATACTGGCTGATGAACAAGAGGGCTTTAGGTCAGGCAGGTCCACGCTTGACCACTGTCTGACTTTACAACATCTTATTGAAAAATACTTGGCCAGGGGAACAATTTCATTATACGCTGCTTTTGTTGACCTTAAGGCAGCGTTTGATTCAATATCTAGACCTCGGCTTTGGAATAAGCTCCTATGTGCCAATATAGACAAAATACTTCTGTTCTTATTGTGGGCCTTGCATGAACATACCTTCCTAAGAGTGAGATGTAGTAGACTTGGTCACCTCACTGACTCCATTAGAACCCTAAGAGGTGTTAGGCAGGGTTGCCTGCTAGCCCCAGTCCTATTTAGTTTCTACATCAATAATATGGTTAGCTGGCTCAATACTCGAGATCTTCACCCCCCTAAACTCGCAAACTGGCACGTATCTGTGTTACTGTATGCTGATGATGCAGTGCTCTTATCTAGAATGCCAGCTGGCTTAAGGAGAGACCTTGGGAAATTGGCTATGTTTTGCGAAACTGAGCTCCTGGATATCAATTATCAGAAGACCAAAATAATAGCATTTGGGAGTAGATCGAAACAAAGATATTGGGCTATCAATGGCCATCAGATTGAACAAGTAGATAGCTTTAAATACTTGGGAGTGATTGTACAAGCAAATGGCTCAAGGGTTAAACACAGCCAATATGTCGCTGAATAAGGGGAAAGATCAGCAAATGCCATATTAAAAATTTTTCGTACCCAGGACGGCTATTTTGTTCCAGCAGCGTTAAAGCTGTATAAGGCCAAATCTTTAGCACAGATGCTATACGGAACATTTTTAGGTCCTCCCTCCTCTTGCTTCAATCCGTAAGATAGAGCACAGTCCAAATTTTTGAGAGCTGTGCTACAAGTTCCCAAGGGTGTATCTAACGCCTGGATTCGGCTGGAGTCTGGAAACCTGAGGTTTGAAGCTAGGATGGGCATCCAATCCATTCATATGTGGCTGAAAGCTTTTTTCTATCCTCAAGGTTTGCTCCCTCTGATTCTCCATGACGAATTTAAATCCAGCTGCCTTAAGGCAGTTTATAGGTATATTACAAAAATAGGTTTCTCTCCTCAGGTGCTCCTAACTCAGGGGGCTGGACGAGCCAAAGGGTTAATTAAACAAAGAATAGAAGACATAGAACGCCAATCTGACATCTCTAGCGCATCTAAAATGGGGGTGCTGATAAATGATAAAGGTACTCTTGAGCCAGCCAAGTATCTGGTCTCTGTGGAAGTAAATAATTTCAGAAGGGCATTTTCTTTGGCCAGGTGTTCTGCTTTTCCATCAGCGGTTGTTGAGGGTAGGTACAACAAAATCCCCTATGCAGAAAGGCTATGTCTATGCTCTTTGGGAGAGGTAGAGTCCGCAGAGCACATGTTCTTCAGTTGCCCATTTTATGGAGAGGTTCGTTTAAAAATTATTACCCCACTATTAGACAGGATTCCCAGTCATATAACTACAAATAAAGCAAAGCTCGGCTGGCTCTCAGCCGATAAAAACCACATGATCACATGGCAAGTAGCCAGATTCTGTACACTAATTTTTAAATGGCGTGAAATGTATTTTATAAGTTTTTAAATAACCGATGATTTTTCTTTTTATTGATAAGTGGCTTGGTAACATAATTTTTGTATATTGGTCTTGGTACTGTAATAAAAATGATGATAATGACAATGGTTCTGAGATAGACCCTTTGTTACTAATTTTAATTTCCAAATATTTATATAAAGATTGTAGGTACAATTGAGAAGTGTGTATGATGTTGACATTCTACCATATTGAAACCTATGTTTGTTGCAAATCCTGCTTACCATCAAGTTCCTATTGCTCCACCATAGGAATTTAGAGGCTCTCATCAGGAAAATAAGATAAAGACACAAGTGGTTCTTGTTTTGCTTTTCTTCCCCCTAAGGAAAGAACTATGATTGGAATATATATGCACACATAATCACATCCCTAAAGGGGAAGAGAAATTGGCTCTGAAATTCTCCTAGAAATCCAAAGTACAGGAAAATGTACATATTGCTCAAGCAGGGATTAAAGTGGAAAACAGGAAGCTTCCACTCCTGGGACCTGTACATCATGAAAATGACAACAATGTACATTGAGTAGGAGAAAATTACTTGGGAGGACAAATATATATTCTCTGTTTTGATTTGGAGCAAAAGCTCATCAATGAGAAAAGTGGATTTATTTCTAGTATCTGTAATGATGTATGAAAGTAGCTAAACAGGAGCAGATTTACACAGCCTAGGTAAAAATTAGACCTAAAATAAGCTACTGTGTCACTTGTAACAACTCTTAGCTGTGAGGTATGCTCTCCATTCCAATGCTTGACATGCATTTCAATTATCTCTCACTCAGTTATAAATAAAGCTGCAAGGAAGTGTTCACATTGGGGCTGACTGCAAAAGTCAAGGGCTTCACTTAGTCAAGCTTTCACTTGCAGAATATTGATTTTTTTATCATGGTGTTGCTGGAATCCAGAGCAATATTAAGACACAGAAAAACACAGCTGGATTTTGCCGCAATACATTTTAAATTTAATCATTTGATAGGCTGCTGTACGCAAGTAGAGCATAACCAATATTTAACCCAAATGATATCTGAGACACAACAGTACCTGTATAACTGTTTCCCTAATATTAATTAGTTTGTTTTGATACTCATGTGTAGAAGGGGAAGAAGCCTGTATGGCTTGAATTTTGGTGCAGATAAAGTAAATGGGAAGCAGATAAAGGTAGGTTAGCTGGTGGGTGGGAAGGAAATAAAGAAGCTGGAAAAGAGGAGAGGCTATAGGGGCTGCCAGAGAAAGAGAACATAGTGGGGGACGTGATACAGGGAAAAAAGAGATGCCCCACCCAAATTCTTGTGGGTTCTCTGCTTGTTTATGTATACATACAATAAAATTAAGATAAAATTCTGGTAAGTCTGTTACACTTGATAGTTGCAAATACATTCAAAATTCCCATTTGGAAAAAGCTGCAGGGTTCTGAACTGGTTTCATAATGTTTACTGAGCATGATCTGTCTTGGTCATACTTCCATATTTTCTATGAAATCTCCAAGCCAATGTATTTGTAATACTGATTATACTGCTACAGAATGGGTTATCAACTGTGAGTTGGGAAATTCCTAGAGATTTTTTAGAAGAGCCTGGAGATGGAAAAGTTTGAGGAGTGGAAGGGTATAATGCCATAGAAGGTATAATGCCATAGAGTCCCCCCATACTCTCCAAGGAGAACTGATCTCTGTAGTATGGATATCAGTTGTAAGTTAGGGTTGCCAGGTCCCCAGGAGCTCAAACTGGGGGATGTGTGTGTATGTGTGTGAGGAGATGCACACAGGGTAGGTTTGCCAGCCTCCAGGTAGTACCTGCAGATCCCCCGGAATTACAACTGGTCTCCAGGCCACAGAGATCACTTCACCTGGAGAAAATGGCTACTTTGGGGGGGGGGGTGGACTGTATGGAATTATGCCATGTCAAGGTCCTTTCCCTCCCCAAATCTTTCTCCAGGTTTCTCCAGGTTTCACCCCCTAGATCTCCAGGAATTCCCCAACTTGAGGCTGGCAACCCTAACACAGGGAGTACTCATCTTGTGTACGCATGCTCTGTGTGTGCATGCTCCAGAGTACTTTCTTCTCATGCCAGGAATGACATCATTCCCAGCATGACAAAGAAGTGCTCCGGAGCATGTGGGAGTGCCCTGTGGAGCTCCTGGGTGCATTCCCCATGCCTTTCCCCCCTGACAGCCAGGTGAGCGGTGGTGAGGAGTGGACGCTGGGAGTGAGGGATCCCCCAATCCCACCAGGGGACTGGTAACCCTTGCTGTAATTCTGGGAGCTTCCAGATACAACCTGGAGATTGGTAACCCTAGCTACAGGTAACATTCCTTTCCAATTACATTGAAATGCTTGTGAATTCCAGACTAACAGGGAAATCTGGTCCAAAGTTACTCCAGTTCAAGCCCTCTGAAATAACTTATCTTAAACACGAGTGTAGTGGATCTTTGAGGAGTTTATATGGTGTATCACAAGTTCTGCCATCTTGTCCTGTTCATGCTTTCTCGCTTGAATACGTAAACTATACTGTTTTTGCTGATGTAAGCTCTGACCTTGCTGTGTTTTGAGTATCTCCCAAAAGGTCAAGCAAACTAGCCCCAAGGATACTAAATTAACACACCTGACAGAAAGGAGTCAAGCAATCATTTCTTGAACTGGCACCAGAGCACCCCCTTTATCAGCTGGCCTTGGACATTAAGAGTATTTTTTGTTCTTGACTCTTACAATAAATCAACCTTGCTTTAATTATCTCCCTTGTGAAGGGAATCTAAATAAAATAATTTTAGCCTATACAAGTCTTAGTATGATCATCCTTTAACTGGACTTCAGCCCAGATGTTTTACTGGTAACGGGCTGGGCAAAATTGGCCAAAAAGGGGTCAGCCCGTTGTCTTTTGGGGTCCCAGACAACTGAAGTTGGCATTGTAAATCATCAGTTGTATATTCCTTTGCTATTATGCTGAAATACTGTATGTTTTCCCTGTTATTTCTTTGTATGTATGCTTTGTCTTGATTATTCACTTATGTCTTTTTTGTATTTTACTTGCTTTGTTTAATAAATTGCTTTCCTTCCACATCTGTGTGTGTATTGCTAAAAGAACCTCTTGCTCCTTGGCAAGACGAGTACTGCTACAGACAGACTAACACAGCTACCCATCTTAATCTATCTGCACAGTATTATACTCTAAAATTTCTCAAATGTATTATTATTATGCCTGAGAAATAGTGTGAGAGAGCACAAATACCTTTTGTTCTCTAAGGTCTCTTTTAAAGGAGAGGTAGCAATTATCCATGTTTCTTTCTGTATAATTGAAAGAAAATTGTATAATTGAAAGAAAATTAAACTTCAGTTAAACTAATTCTTCCATTATAAACTATTATGACTCAGGTCTGAAGGTATCTGCAGTTTCATCCTCATTCATATATTCTTACATAGACTCACAACATAGGAGCCTATTTGCTTCTATCATTTTCAGGCTTATGTTTTTAGAAGTTACAAAAATACTTTTTAAGTGTAGATAGAACATGTTGGACTGCTTATGAGTTCTTGAGGCTCTCAAAAATCTGCAGCCAGGACAGATCTTCAATAGGAGGAGAAGAGAAGAAAAGGACAGGAGGAGAGACTAAATTGGATGCGGGAAATTACCACTCGCCACTTTGTCTCTCTCCAGGTCCTGCTATCCTGGCAGCTGGGGGTGCTTAGAACAACAGAATGCCAGAGATGGCAATGCCAAGTCCAGTGAAGTTCATTGGCCTGCAAAACTGCCAACATCAGCAAACCAGGGATGGCTTCTATGGTGGTGTGAGCACAGAGGAAAGGTCTTACCCTGCCATCCTTTTTCCCAGCAGCCTTCTGTGTACCCTAAAAATTCTCAGATGAGGGTTTGGAGCCCTCATAAACAAAGGACCTTCAGTAAGAAGGGGAAATTAGGCAAAATTCCCTTACCTCCTCTCTTGTATGAACTAATATCTTAGTCTATCAACTAAGCGTCCTCTATCTGGAGAGCCAGTTTGGTGTATTGGTTAAGAGTGCAGGACTCTAATCTGGAGAGCTGAGTTTGATTCCCCACTCTCCACTTGAAGCCAACTGGGTGACCTTGGCCTAGTCACAGCTCTCTGGAGCTCTCTCAGCCCCACCCACCTTACAGGGTGTATGTTGTGGGGATAATAATGACATACTTTGTAAACTGCTCTGAGTGGCTGTTAAGTTGTCCTGAAGGGCGGTATATAAATTGAATGTTATTATTATGTTATTGTTATTATTATCAGTAGAAGAATTTTGCTGTTTCCCCCATAATACAACCACTACCCCTCCACCAGGCTGTGGTGTATTTTGTTTATGAGGATACTCTAGTTTCAGAAGAGGATTTGTAGGATGTACAGGGAACTGCTTGGAGGAAGGAGAAGCCAGCAAGATCCACCTCTGTGTACTTTGCATTACCATAGGATCCAACTTCTAGCTTCTCTAATGTATAATGGAATCCCAACAGAATCCCATGTCTTTCCTTGCCCTAACAACAAGCCAAATATGTTGCGACACAAGATTCAGATTTAGAATCAGAATTCCACCCTACAATCTTCTGATAGCTACTTCTGATGTATTACAGAAAGACTGGATCACAAAACGGAAGTGATTTGGGTCTGAAAATCTAGTCTGGAAGAACTTAGTAAATCCACAGGCTGGCAAACAGACAGGCAAGAGCATTATATGGACATGGAAACTAAGATGTCCATATGCAGATGTGGGAAACAATGAGACTATTATATTAATCACCCGTCTCATAACATAATAACTAATCCCAGAACGCAACAGTTACGAATCATTCACCCTACAACTCTGTCTGGATTAGTTATCCATTAGTCTCACTTCCACCCTGAACTTGAATCAATATCTTATTGTCTCCGAACAAAAAATATGTCTTGCCACTTTTTCCAAGTAGTTTATTTTTTCTAGAGTTTTATTTTCATGGTTTTATTTTAACTGTACTTATTTATTTTGGGAAATTAAGTAGTGGGTTGTTGCATGTGGTGGGGGAGGTCATGTCTCCCCCCCCTTAGCTAACTAATTTATCATGCACATTGCTCACTTGCTCAAATCATCCAGAGCTCTGCAGACAACTTGGTTGTTCCTTTTCTCTGCCTAAGACACTCTATGGTCTAAGTTAGAAAGACCTGATGTTTTTCTGACTCCTTCCTGTCTTATGCTTCCAAGATAATATGGAAACATATCTCGCTGGCACAACCGTATAGACAGACCAACTGAAGTGAGGCCAGAATGCTAATGTGTGGTCCAAGTACTCCAGCTCTCTATATCACTACAGCAAATGCATCTATTTGTCTACAGTGTTCAAGAGTAAGACAGTTGCTCTCAGGATAGCTGCCAAGGCTGGCCTTCCATGAACAAGAGCAGGGTTTGTTTGTTTGGATAGGCAATTACTCAGAAACTGTCTCAATGACAGAGGCAAACTGAAGTGGCGGCTGGTGGCACTAGCCCAATGCTCCTATAGCTAACATAGCATTTATGAGATAACAAAGTATAAATTATTTACCTAATTACCTTTCAAAATTGGTGTGAATTATTGTTACCAACTGCATCAACAGCTTGGACAGAAGTAGACATATTCAGAGATTTTTTCTTTTCACATTGATAAGCTGTCGGACTTAAGTTTATTTCCCTGAGGAAGGCCAATTAAGTTGAAAAAACAGAATATATTGACCTTGTTTTAAAAATCCCAAGGTCCTCTTAGCCCAGGAGAGCTAAGAGCAGGGTGTGTGGTATTAACTGTTTGTATACTAGTGGCATGAGGGAATACAAGGACTGCAAGGAGACTAGGATAATGTTTTACCTCAAGAATCATGGTTCCACGTTCTAGACTTTAATCATACATTATGTGAAAGTGAAGACTGACTGTGCCCTTTGTAAGGGACAGACTGATATCTGAGAAGACAGCAAGCAGTACAGAAAATATATACAAAAAGGAAAAAGAACTCATGGAACTCTTGAAGACCTAGCTCCTGCAGCCTCAATCTGAACATTGTCAGTACAACTACAGGCAAAGGAAAGGCCTGGATATTAGGAAGTCCAATCTGCATGGATCTAAGGACAAGTACAGTTTAGCTACAAATACTTTGATTTGCACTACCTCTATCAAGGGTGCTGAATTGGAATTCATATGCAAATTTGACTCTGTCAAGCTGGGACTGAATAGGGACTATGAATGGTTATCTCATTATCACAGGTAACTGATTTCCTTTACAGAGGTGGGGTCAGGGGGAGTCCAGTGGCACCTGGCGTGGGCTTTCGAGGACCACGGTTCTCTTTGTCAGATGCATCTGGCGGGGAGGACTGTGGTTATCGAGGGCTGGTGCTGCAGTGCTGCTGAACTCTTTTTGATTTTGCTACTACAGACTAACACGGCAAACTCCTTTGAATCTTTACACAAGCAAACTGATCCCCACACTAAAAGAAGCTGTCTGTATCTCCATATCAAAGGAGTTGTTTACATCCCCCCTCTCCTCCTTCCCCCCTCCCCCCTCTTCTCCTCTATATTTGACCAGTTTCCTTCTGCCCTCCATGCATCTGACGAAGAGAACGTGATTCTCGAAAGCTTATGCTACAATAAAATTGGTTAGTCTTAAAGGTGCTACTGGACTCTTTTTGATTTTGCTACTACAGACTAACACAGCTAACTCCTCTGGATCTATCAAGGGTTGTCAACCTTCAGGTAGGGCCTGAACATCAAGGGTTGCCAGGTCCCTATATCCTCTCAGCAGGAGCGGGGGGGGGGGGGCTGGCACTTACCTCATGCTTCATGGGAGTCTTCTTTCACGTGTGCACTCTCCTGGTGCTTACACAAAGTCACCATTTGGGGACAAAATTGGCCCCAGTGAAGTGTGGGAGCACACCTGCAGCTGGCACAATGATGTCACTTCAGGTGAAGTGACATCGCACCCCACCAGGAGTGCCCCTGGTGTGAACTTTCCTGGGTTGCCTGCTGGTAGCAAATGATTGCTGGGGGTGGGAGGGTTTTGCCACCAACCACCAATCGTCAGAGATCGGTGGGGAAACCTCCAGGACATAACCCAACACCGGCGGGAAACTGGGAAGCCTATACCATGATCTCCAGATGACAGAGTTCAGTTTCCTTGGAGAAAATGGCTTCTTTGAAGACTAAACTCTATAGCATTATACTGCATTGAAGTCCCTCCCCTCCCCAGGCTCCATCCCCGACATCTCCAGGAATTTCACAAGCTGGAGTTGGTGACCCTACCCTTCTCCTGCTCCCAAGCAGCACCCCCATAGAATTCTATTTCCACCATCCAGAGAACTGGGCACTCTGAATAAATAGATCCCAAAGACTCTCCAAATAAGGCTGAATGAATCCGATGGATTCTTTGGGTTTTTTTTAGTTCTTTTAACAAGGACATTCCACTTCTCTGGCTTTCCTATCCTTTGTATCTGACAAAGGGAGCTGTGATTCTCGAAAGCTCATACCTAGGAAATTGTTGGTGTTTAAGGTTCTATTGAACTCAAACCTTGTTCTTCTACTGCAGACCAAAATGGCTACCCACCTGAAACTATCCTTTATATAGAATTCGTTTCAGCATCTTGCCTAAAAATTGCATTTGAAAGGACCTTTTCCTTTGTTATACAATATGATATTTCATATATTTTTAAGCGAAGCTTACCAACATCAATCTTTAGATTTCGAGTTTAAAGATTTTACAGATGCTGAATATTTAGAAAACGATTGAAGTCAACAGAAACCACTCATAAAGGAAAAAATAAAAACTCCCTTTGATCTTTTAAAAACGTTTCTCTCCCCCCAACCCTTTCCCAGTGCTTGTATCTACTTCAGAGAGCTGAACAGATGTGGCAAGTGCAGAGCAACAGCTACCTGGTCTTATTCCTAGCATATCCTCAAAGTGGCTGAAACTATATTTTCCCTATTCACCTATTTTGCATCTATGATTCTCCTAATGCTATATTTTATTCCTAAATATTATGTAAATATAGACACTATAATAGAGTGGGAATCAAATGTAGGATGAGGTACGTAGAAAGGAAGGCACAGTATTAATCAGAAGCAAATGGCTCAGGGGATGGCAAGGATATTATAAAACAAGCTATGCTATGCCTGCCTATCAGTTGAAAAGCTCTGATGTGAAAGTGTTTCCTTTTGTCACTTCCTGCTTCAGAGTTCTTTAAATGCAGACCGAGATCAAGCACAGTATTTTCTCTTACCCTAGTCCCTCCTCACTTGCGAAAACCATGGCAATATCTGTCAGAGGACACATAGCTCTCGCCTCCAAACCACTGGAGGTTGCAGGCTGACTGGGCGTGGTGTATCACTTTCATTTCCCAGGCAGCCCAGCTTGCTTTCTGTAGGAATCAATGGGATTCCAAATATTTGGAATATTCCAAAGATGGCACTATTAGGTGAATTCCAAATGTTTCTGAATTCAAATTGCATGTCCATAACATGTTGCCTGAATGAACATTTCAGTCATATACTGTTCCCTATGTTTGTGCATGTGTACGAGAGTTCTTGCAAGATGGGAGGCATGTAATACTAGTCTCTGAGCTCTTTAGACTGCACAAAACATGGGCTTCTGAATATTCTAGTATCATATCAGAGTTATGTAAACAAATACATAAACAAATATGTAAACAATTATTTTGTAGATGAGGAGTGTAAAAAAGAAAAGTTGGGTCCATTGCAATGTGCCATGCCAGAAAGTGGACTGATTAATTAAACAGTGAAATTCAGAGGCAAAGAATTTCATGAGCATCACCATCTCCCAGTCTGCTTACCTGGATTAACAACCAGAAGCAAAATAAGTGAACACTGTGTTATTTATAATGGACCTATCGGCAAAGAATTTCATCTTCTCTAGGGGTTCACAGAAGATGAAATGTAACCATTCAAAACCATCAAAGAGGAGATAGATTAAGGACTTCTTATTCCATCACAACTGAGCAAAGGCTGGTAGAAGCCTGAGAATTTTCCAACCATCTTACAAGCATGCCCTACCTGGATAATACAACCCAGGAGATACCCTTGACAGATGTACCAACTCCTTGCCCCATGAGAATGTGTCTAGTTAGGGAAAGGCCAGCATTTCTGAGCAATTATATAATATTTGGAGGTCTACATGATGGAAAGTGTTAGTAATTGAACATCAGCAGGGCACAATAATCTTTGACATGAAGCTGAAGGCTGAGGTAGGGTTGCCAGGTCCCTATACCTTCTTGTCGGGAGCGGGGGGACCTGGCACTTACCTTGCATTTCCCTGAGTTTTCTTTTTGGCCCCACATGAGCTGAATTGGTCCTGTGCAAAGCAAACACGCACTCCTGACCCTTGTGTAATGATGTCACTTCTAGGAAGTGATGTCATCACACAGGACACGGGTGTGCTCCTGCACTTTGCATAGGGCCAATTTAGCCCATTTGGGGCCAAAATTGGCCCCAGCAAAGCACAGAAGCACACTTGCAGCTGGTGCAATCACGTCACTTTGGGAAGTGATGTCGCACCGCACTAAGGTCACCTTCACAGGCTAGTTCAGCATCATATTATAATATTGTTTAATAAGTTTATTCAATTTGCTTAGTTACCCTTCTCTTTGGAAAGGGGGATATTAGCTGTATAAACATTACTGCCATTAGAGGGCATTGTGTATGGAGAGTAAGAGAAAACAAACAAAGATTTGCTTATTATACTATCAATGTGCTGTCCAGGCTCTCTGCTAATCCCACAGGAGACAGGTCCCACAGATCAGTGGCAGAACACCTTCTTTGAATGGCCAGACTACACTAAAGCAATAAATGCTTTAAAGTAAAGAAACACATGCACAAGAGCACAGCTAGGCATTAGATATAAAACACACCATACTAGATCACACACACACACACAATGGTAAGAACTCATCCCTTGATTAAAATTTGATAAGGCAACAGAGGATCAGGAAAAAAACTGCTTTACACAGGACACATATAGTCCACAGAATGGTAGCCTAAGAGCAGCTTGACAGCCAAACTACAAGTGATAGCAGTCATGGGTCATGCAGTGGCTGTTGATGCCATTTTAGAAGCATTTGTATTCCTTTTAAAATTGCCACGGGGCTCTGACCCAGAGAGTGTGCATCGTGCAGTAACCAGCAGGAACTCTTCTTTCCCACCTCCAACATCTTTTCAGGTGCGAAACAGGCCCCCATTAGCTCTATAGTACTTCATACCAAGCAATGCAAACTGCCTACTCCCTTATGAACTTACCCAACTGCTGTGGTCATCGGATGCTGTAGGGATAGCCACCCCAAACCTCCTACTTCAGACACTAATAACTACTCCTCCAACAGTCAGGCAGGCAGGACATATTTCCCTTTTACTTTGTGAGACCAAGAGATTGGATTTCCAATCTCTGGGTTCATTCTGGGGTGTACCCACACCCAAGTCATGAATGCAGGCTCAGCTTAATTAAAAGTTTAGTTTATTAGCTTTAAAGAGTGTTGCAATACATAAAGCACTCAGACAAATGCAACAGATAAAAAACAAGAAACCTTTTTATTTATTTTATTTAATTTATTTACGTCATTTATAGTCCGCTTTTCTAACTGAGACTCAAGGTGGATTACACAGTATGAGGTTAATACAATCAGTATCAAGTACATTTCAATACAATACCATAAAGTAAACAGATACAAGTTTAAAAGACATCGCATTAGCAAGGATCCAAGACAGAGTAGAAAAAATACTGGCACAAAACATAATAAATTCTAGGACTAACATTAGACAACATGGAGCGCTGGTTGTACATAGAAGTACATATTTAAAGCAGCAGATAATATATAAGGCAAGAACAGTGATGAAGTCTGTGGCGGAACAGGCGCTGGCTCTCAGTCCGGGCAACTGAGCCGCCGTCAATGGCCTGCTAGCCCCGCTATCCGCCTCCCACCATCCCTGGTGGGCGTGGCTCACACTCTCCTTCGCTGCCACCACTCACTGATTTGTACACCGCCTGACTGAGGGGCAGTGAGACCCCTCTGGCTGAATTTCCTTACTGGGAAATGAATTACCCAATCTTTGGTTGGGCCCTGGAGAATTGGCAACCCACCAAGGTCTGGCTTGATCCGTTTCTCCCGGGCTCCCTCCCTTCTTGTAGCGTGCCAAGTGGGGGAGGTTACGTAGTCAGAGCACCACAAGGTTCTTTATATTCAAAAAAGTGTAATTTAATAACTATATACAGAGCACTATATACAAGCAGGTAAAGGCACAACACATAGGGGTAGACCGCCCTGTTCAAAACTCATAGGGCAGAAAATCAAACTGAAGAGAACCGCCGTCTGCTTTCCCTACCACACTGTTCCCTACTCTACCTTAAGGGGTGGTGGTCTCAGGGAAGGTTCTCCCTTCCCTTCCTTTCTGCTGCCTCCCAGGCCCTCCACATTTAGGGCCTAGGCAACCTGGTTTCACCCAGCAGCAGGAGCCTCTCCTTCAACCAAGAAGATGACTCCCCTTTATTTCCTTTCTGCTGCCTCCCAGGCCCTCCACATTTAGGGCCTAGGCAACCAGGTTTCACCCAGCAGCAGGAGCCTCTCCTTCTTCAACCAAGAAGGTGACTCACTTTTATTTCCTTTCTGCTGCCTCCCAGGCCCTCCACATTTAGGGCCTAGGCAACCAGGTCTCACCCAGCAGCAGCAGCCTCTCCTTCTTCAACCAAGAAGGCGACTGACTCTTCTCCTCAGGATGGGCTGGGTATTTCTATTCAGGCTCCACCCCTTATTTTTCCCGTACTTTCTTGGCCCGGGGCAGCTGGGAATTGTAGTCCAGGAAGAAGGGCATCCCACACCAAGACTCCTGCAGGCCTCTCCCTGGCCCTACAGCCCATCAAACCTCATAGGGAACATTCCCCCCCCCCCGCCCCGCTTTAAAGACAGATTAACAGCAACTGGCACTCATTTCAGCCTTGGTAACCATTTCGTTACACCTCCCCCTCCTCAGATTTGACACGGAGGACCCCTCTTCCATTGTACATATGAGTACAACATATGTATAAATAGGAAATTGCCAAATAAGACCAACACAGCCATGTTTAACTTCAAAAGGGGTAACTTTTCTGAGATGAGGGGGTACGTGAAGAAGAAACTGAAAGGGAAAGTAAAAAAGGTCAAAACACTTGGGGAATCTTGGAGACTATTTAAAACTACAATCCTGGAAGCTCAAATTAAATATATCCTGCTGGTTAGGAAAGGCACAAATAGGTTTAGGAAAAGGCCAGCATGGTTAACAAGCAATGTAATAGAAGCTGTAAAAGGTAAAAAGGATTCTTTTAGGCAGTGGAAAACTAGTCGGAGTGAGGTTGATAAAAAGGAGCATAAGCTGTGGCAAAAAAAGTGCAAGTCTGTGATCAGACAGGCAAAAAGGGAATATGAGGAGCATATTGCAAAGAACATAAAGAAAAACAATAAACAATTCTTTAAATATATTAGAAGTAGGAAACCAGCTAGGGAGGCAGTGGGGCCCTTGGATGACCAAGGCGTAAAAGGATTACTAAAGGGTGATAGGGAAATGGCCGAGAAGCTGAATGCGTTCTTTGCTTCTGTCTTCACTGTGGAAGATAAGAAGTGCATGCCCACTCCGGAAGCACTGACTTTGGGAGGGGTTTTGAAAGACCTGAGTCACATTGAGGTGACGAGAGAGGAGGTTATGCGACTGCTAGATAATTTAAAAACTGATAAATCACCGGGCCCAGATGGCATACATCCAAGAGTTCTGAAAGAACTCAAGTGTGAACTTGTAGATCTCCTCACAAAAATATGTAATCTGTCATTAAACTCTGCATCTGTTCCTGAGGACTGGAAGGTAGCTAATGTTGTCCCCATCTTTAAAAAAGGTTCCAGGGGAGATCCGGGAAATTACAGGCCAGTCAGCCTGACGTCAATACCGGGTAAGTTGGTGGAAACTATTATCAAAAATAAAATTAGTGGGCACATTGATGACCAAAAGCTGATGAGGAAAACTCAGCATGGGTTCTGTAAGGGAAGATCTTGTCTCACCAATCTGTTAGAGTTCTTTGAGGGAGTGAACAAACAAGTGGACAAGGGAGACCCGATAGATATTGTTTATCTTGACTTCCAGAAAGCTTTTGACAAAGTTCCTCATCAAAGGCTCCTAAGTAAGCTCAGTAGCTATGGGATAAAGGGCCAAGTCCTCTTGTGGATCGAAAACTGGCTAATTAATAGGAAACAGAGAGTGAGTATAAACGGGCACTTCTCACAGCGGAGGGTGGTGAGCAGTGGGGTGCCACAGGGGTCGGTATTGGGTCCAATGCTTTTTAACTTGTTTATTAATGATTTGGAATTGGGATTAAGCAGTGAAGTGGCTAAATTTGCAGATGACACGAAATTGTTCAGGGTGGTGAAAGCCAGAGAGGATTGTGAGGCACTCCAAAGGGATCTGTCGAGGCTAGAAGAGTGGGCATCCATGTGGCAAATGAGGTTCAATGTAGCCAAGTGCAAAGTAATGCACATTGGAACCAAAAATCCAAAATATAAATACAAGTTGATGGGGTCTGAACTGGCGGAGACTGACCAAGAGAGAGATCTTGGAGTCATGATAGATAACTCACTAAAAACGTCAGCACAGTGTGCGACTGCCATAAAAAAAGCTAATGCTATGCTAGGGCTTATTAGGAAAGGGATTGAAAACAAATCAGCCGGTATCATAATGCCTCTGTATAAATCGATGGTGAGGCCTCATTTGCAGTACTGTGTACAGTTCTGGTCGCCACACCTTAAAAAAGATATCATAGCACTGGAAAAAGTACAGAGAAGGGCAACTAAAATGATTAAAGGGTTGGAACACTTTCCCTATGAGGAAAGATTGAGGCGCTTGGGGCTCTTTAGCCTGGAGAAAAGACGACTGAGGGGAGACATGATAGAGGTTTACAAGATAATGCACGGGTTAGAGAAGGTAGAGAAAGATGTGTTTTTCTCCCTTTCTCACAATACAAGAACTCGTGGGCACTCTATGAAATTATTGAGCAGTCGGGTTAGAACAGATAGAAGAAAATACTACTTTACACAAAGGGTGATAAACACATGGAATTCGTTGCCACAGGAGGTGGTGGCAGCTACAAGCATTGCCAGCTTCAAGAGGGGACTGGACAAATATATGGAGCAGAGGTCCATCAGTGGCTATTAGCCACAGGAGATAGATGGTATTCTCTTTGTGGGGAGGTGGTGCTCGGTTGTCTTGGTGCTGGAAGGAAGGCAGTGGGAGGGCTTCTGGTGTCCTGGCCTCACTGACAGTCCTTTAGATGGCACTGGATTTCTAGCCACTGTGTGTGACAGAATGTTGGACTGGATGGGCCACTGGCCTGATCCAACATGGCTTTGCTTATGTTCTTATGTTCTTATGGACTGGAGCTGAAGCTCCCCAAAAGAGGGTATCATGTCTGCCAACTCAATAACTGGTGTGTCAACATCAAAACAAACATATAACCTACGGAACCTAACAATACATTACTGAAGAGGATATAGTCCCTTCAGCCTCCATCATCCTTTCTGGATAGGGAGTCAGCCACTATGTTGTCCCGTCCTGGGATGTGTTTTCGGCTACGGTAGGCTACCGGGTGTTTAGTCCCTTCCCAGTCTTGTAGCAGCACTCCACCAATTCCTTGGTCAGATGCATCTGTAGCTACCAAGAATCTTTTAGAGAAATATGGGGCTCTTAAGACTGGCATAGGCACCAATGCCTGCTTCAGCCCCTCGAATGCAGTCTGACAGGCTGGTGTCCCCTCTACTTTGTCCGGTAGTCTCTTTCTGGTGAGTGAAGAGAGAGGTTCTGCAAAAGCCCCGCAGTTAAGAACAAATCTTCTGTAGTGTCCTGCAAGTCCCAGAAACACTCTCACTTGACGCTTAGTCTTAGGAGGTTCCCAATCTCAGATGGCCTCTACTTTGTCCCACAGGGGGGCTATTGTCCCACTCCCTACCCGATGTCCTAGGTACCTGACTTCAGACAATCCAACTTGACATTTTTTTAGTTTCACCGTAAGCCCACCTACCTAACGGCCTTCAGAACACTTTCCAGATGTTCTAGGTTGGTTTGAGCATTGGCCAAATTTCCCTTTACCAGGGTCATCATGTCTTTCAACCTTTCCCTGGAAGAAAGGACATAGTCCACTACTGACCGTTTAGCTGTGTAGATTTTCTCCTCCCAATTCTCTCTCACCAGATCCAGTGGCCCCTGCACCTTCCTCCCGAACATCAGTTCAAAGGGAGAAAAGCCGGTTGAGTCTTGGGGTACCTCACGATAGGCAAACAACAGTTGGGGCAATTTCTCGTCCCAATCCTGAGGATGTGAATTCACATATGCCTTCAACATTCCCTCTAAGGTACCATTAAACCTTTCAGTCAACCCATTAGTCTGAGGGTGGTACACAGTCATTTTTAAATGGCATACCCCACAACAGTTCCATAGACTCTCCATTAGGTCAGACAGGAAATTTTGGCCACGATCAGTTAAAATTTCTGTGGGAAACCCCAGCTGACAGAAAATCTTAACTAGAGCCCCAGCTATGACTGGTGCCTCGGTGGAGGCTAAAGGCACGGCTTCTGGATATCGTGTGGCATGATCTACCAATGTCAGTATGTATCTCTTCCCTCTCTGGGTGGGTTTTGGGAACGGCCCCACAATGTCAATGTCTACCCTCTGGAAGGCTTCTCCCATAATAGGAAGGGGCTCTAAGGGGGCTTTGGTCTTACACCCCACCTTACCCACTCTCTGGCATGTTAGGCAGGTCCTGCAATACTCCCTCACATCTTGTGCCAGTTTAGGCCAGAAGAAATTCAGTCGCAACCTCTGCCTTGTCTTGTTGGCACCTAGGTACCCGGCACAAGGGATATCATGGTCTAGTCCCAGCAGGTCTACTTAGCTGGTATTACTAGCTGTTTCACCACCTGCCCAGGATTTGGTTTCTCTTGCGGCCACCACATCCTATACAGCGTACCTTGGTCCCATATGATTTGATCCATAGTATTTTTAGAAGGCTTTCTTTCCTGCTCTATAGCAGCCTGTCGAAGGGATTCCAGGCTAGGGTCCTTCTGAGTCTCCTCCTTGAACTCTCCTTGATCTCCTAAACTGCCTGTAAATTGTTCCCTGCTGAACCCTTCTACTAGGTCATCATCTTGTGGCTCCCGTATGAGCCTTTCTCCTCCTACTATCTCATCATCTAGTGCTTCAGGAGGGTTTAATAGGAGACCTTCTGTTTCTGATGCCTCACCTTCCTCCCCCTGGAGCTGGTTACAGCTACCCCCTTTTTCTGGATCAGGGATAGGTTGGTCCTTCCCCTCTAAGGTTACCTGGCCTACGCCTTCAGGCTTCCCCCCAGGGTTAACTGACTCACTTTCCCCATGGGTCTCTTTTCTCCCTGGAACTGGGGCCAGCTGTTTTTCACCCTTTAAGGTCTGGCTGCGGGTCACTACATATATGGGAAATTGGCCTGCCAGAAGGTCCCTGACTAGCAGTATTGGGTAAGGTTGATCTGTCTTCACCCCCATCTCCATGAGATAAACCTTTCCCCTCCATTCCAGGGGCACCCTTACCACTGGTACCATCTGAGATCCTCCACAAGCCCCCACAATCTTAAAAACCTTGTTTGGTACTACATCAGCGTCAGATACGTCAGACCTTATAAGTGAGATGGATGAACCCGTATCAGCATACCCTAGAACCAATTGGTCTTTTACCCTCACTGGTTCTACAAAATCAGCCCAATCATCAAGGGCCCTCATTGTGGCAAAGAGGCATTCGTGTTGGATTAATGCCACCTCACCTTCTTTTACCTTTGAGACAGGTGGCACCATAGGAGTGGGATTGGGAGATGCTGTTTGCAATTTAGGGCAAGTAATTTTTATATGCCCTGGGTCCCCACAATGATAACACGTTCGACTAGGGGTTTTGTTTCTCATGGGCATCTCTGGGGTTTTCTTAGGACCCGCTGGGGTAATAACTTCCTTTCCCCAAGGAGGAGGGCTTGATTTTCCACCCCCTGGGCCCCTCCCCCCTGCCACATTTTCCCACTCCACCCCTTCTCGGTTGGCTACCAGCTTAACTGCCAGGTCAGTGGCCTCAGTAAGGGTTCTGGGCTCCTTGTCCTTGATCAGGCACTGTAACTCCCTAGGCATCTTGGAGTACAGCTGATCAAGGAGCATCAGTTGGGACACCCCCTTCTTATCATTTACTTTGGCTTCCGTTAGCCACCTTCCCCACATTTCTCCCAGTTTAGCACCATACTCCATATACGATTTACACTGCAGTGAGCTTAAGGCCCTAAACTGTTTGTGAAAATGGTTGGGTCCCAACTGGAACCGCTTAAACACAGCCGACTTGAAATCTTTGAAGGTGATTCCTCCGTCCTGGCTAGGCATGCCATGGTACACTGCAGCCAACTCCCCTGTCAAGATGCTGCAGAGATAGGCCATGAAGTCTGTTTCTGCCAGACCCCACTGGGTCGCTGCCTTTTCGAAGTTGGACAAATAGACTGATGGGTCTTCCCCCTCTTTGTAGGGGATGAAATCCTTGGGAGTGACTCTGATCTTGTGGCATTGACCCACTTGAAGGTGTTCATGTCTACACTGCTCCTCCTGTGCCAGAAGACGCCACTTCTCCATCTCCATCTTGGCTTTCTTCATCTCTTTTTTTTTAATTAATTTTTTTTAATTTTAATTACTAACATCAAAACTACAAAACTAAAAACTACAAACAGAAAAAGGAAAAAAGAAACAAGGGGGAGGGAAAAAACAACATAAGAACACAAACTACAACTACAAGTATTGAATCCCCTTCATAATACAATTATTTAAAGTTAAACTTTCTAATATGCTATTAGATTGGTAGATCTTATAAGATACGAACTACAGTCAGGATCAGGTCTTCTCCCCCTCCCCCCCGTGTCTCGGTCTCAGTTCTCTTTGAACAGCTACAATAGCTGCGCTCCCTCCCTCCTCCCCACTCCCCCCTTCAGATTCTGGATCTTCTTCTTGCTCGAACTCTTGATGATTAAGCACAAAATCCCTCAGCTGTACTTCCGATATTATCTTGTAGGCTTGGTCTTTATATCTAAACCAGATACCTTCCAGAAATAACCATTTGTATTTTATATCACACTTTCACAGAAGAGCTGCAAACCTTTTGTGTTTGAATCTTCTTTTCCGAGCTAGAAATGGAACGTCCTTCAATATCTTAACCTTGTTGCCAAGAAAGTCCAAGTCCACATTAGTCAAATTATATAAAATGGTGTCCCGAGTCTTCTTAGATGAAAAGTCAATAATAATCTCGCGAGGCAGCTGACGCTTCATTGCATATTTTGAAAATGTCCGACGGACTTCCAGAATATCGCTTTTTAACTCTTCTTTAGTTGCCTTTGCGAATGACGCCAAAAGTTCCGACACCAGATCCTTTAAATTTTCACTTTCCTCCTCCTTCACATTCTGTAAACGCAATACCGTCTGAGCACGATCCACTTGTAGTCCTATCAGTTGATTCTCCAAAAGCTTTACTTCTTTGTTTGTAGCTCTCATGAGTGTTGCATTTTCACGAGTAGATTTCTCTGCCTCGAGCGCTACCTCTTTAGTGGTTTTCACTTCATTTTCAACTGAACCAACCCTTTGTCCGATTTCATTTAGCCTATCAACAAAGGGCTTCATAGCTTCAACGACCGACCATTTAACCACCTCTTCAAGAGTCTCTCCCTTCCCCTGCAACGCAGCCGAAACTGATTTGCCCACAGCAGGGCTCTGCTTTTTCGTCGCTATCTTTGGGCGGGGGGGGGGGGGGAGTCCGCCAACTAAGTTCCAAAACTCAATGAAGGGGAAGATATCCGAACCTTCTTAAGCTTCAACTCCCACCAATCCTTCGCATACGCTTAAAGTAACAGAAGGGATCCCGCTTACTTACAGGTTTTCACCTTAAATCTGCTTGTTACCATTCTCCATGGCCCGGCAGCACGCGATGTGCTGCGCATGTCTGCCGGCCTCCATAGGAGCAGACGGGCTATTTACCCCCTGGATCGACTTCAGGGGGCTCTTCCCGCAGCGCTCTGGACCCTGACCCCCTACCTGGGAGTCCTGGGGGTTAACCCTCGCAGGTCAACCACCCGGTGAGGCTGCTTGGCCGCTTCCTCCCGGAACTGCGGAGAGGAGCGTCCGACATGGCCGGGAAAACGAAACCGAATCTCGGCTTTCTTCATCTCCATCTCCATCTCGGCTTTCTTCATCTCCTGTTCCTGTTTGCAAGCTTCTGCCTGTTGCTCAAACTGTAGCAGGTGTATTCTTTCCAATTCTACTGCCTCGGAGGAGCTGGGCTTCTCAGGGGCAGCAGCTTTATAATGAGATGTCAGATGGTATTTCAGTTCATCCACCGTCATGTCTCCTGGATCAATGTCTTGGAGTCTACACTCCTCCTGCAATTCATGCATTTTCAGCGCTGAAAGTCTAGCAAGGATTTCTTTTTCCATGCTGCCTAACTAAACTGTCCCTACTCCGTAACCCGAAAAAGAAACAGAAAGCCCTTTTTGGTCTGTTCAGTGTGTTTGTGCCTGCTAGGAGCTCTGGGGGGGGGTAGATCTACCCCCCACTATTTGGTGCTCTGGTGTTCGATCCCCACCGCTGCCACCACGTGAGGCGGATAGCGGGGCTAGCAGGCCATTGACGGAGGCTCAGTTGCCCTGACTGTGAGCCAGCGCCCGTTCCGCCACAAAGTCTATGATCCCCAACTCGTTAGTGAAGCATCTGAGACCCTATCCCTACAATACAGCCCTTCCATTTGAGTAAAAAGCCTTTTTGAATAGTTCAGTTTTGCATCGTTTACGGAAATCCAGGAGAGTGGGGGCTCTTCTGACTTCCTCAGGCAGGTCATTCCACAGGATAGGGGCCACCACAGAGAAAGCCCTTGTACAGGCTGCTGCTGACTTCACCTGTGTGCAGCCTGGCACCTGCAGGGGACCCTGTTCAGATGAGCGAAGCTGCCATGGAGGAACATAAGGAGGGAGGTGGTCCCGTAGCTATGCTGGACCAAAACCGTGAAGAACTTTGTAACCTTACTGTTGCTAACTAAAATCTTCCTATCTAAAACTTAGGAGCTTACTACCTTAAGCATCTCTGGTTGGGCATCCATTTATTGTTCATCTTACCCTTCTGGCAAAATGCATGCCCTCTCCATGGGGACATGCTGAGGTGGAAGAATAGAGAAGGAAACTGAGTGAGCTGAGAAGCCATCTTTTCTAAACCTCAGCACATCACCCAACAACTCAAGAGCCAACCAGGACCTAGCTATTAATTAGCATTATGGCTGTGAGAACATCTAGGGAGGACAGATAGAGGCTCTTGTGAGATTCTCAGAGAGTCTCATACACAAGACCTCTTGCATGAGAACTCTCAAGTGAAGAGAGATGCAATGTTAGCTGGGGAGCAGAGTTTTAAAAGACAGAACAGAAAACTTTGTCGATTTCACCTCTCTAGAGCTGGCAGAGAGGAAACCACTCCTCAGAGGGTTTGTTTATTTCCTCTTCACCTCCCAGAAGGGGAGGTGAAATTGACAGAGCCTTTGAGGAGGTGTCAAGAAAATGCCTGTCTTTTACGTTTAAACTGTAGCCATGTTCTTGAAACTTTGGTTCAGGCTCTCAGGCCTTCCTAAAGAAATCTTCATGAGAAACTTGCAAAGCTTGTAAGATCCTTTGGTACACAGTGATCTTGTAAGATAAGATAGTGAGTTAAGTTTGTTAGTGAGACAGAGCTTCCATAGTACAGTTTCCTGCCAGTTAACATTCTTTCTGATCACACCATTGCACCTGGGAGAGAGAGAGGGGTGGAACCAAAGCTGCAGATTGGTCTTGCTCCTCCTTCCACATGTATGTACCTAGCAACGGTGACATCTGTTCTTGGACTCCTGATTGGTCAACAGGCCTGGATCATTCAAGGCTCCAAGAACCATGAATTAGCTAACCAACTGGAGGCTTTAGGCTCTAGTCAGGTCATAGCCACTTATGCTGTGACCCAGCTATTGCTTCAGTTCTGTCTCTGATTCTGTAGGATGGAAACTTTGCTGTGAACATCTTTGTGCCTTGCAATGCTGAACAACTGAAGACTTGTATATCTCTAGAAAGAGACTCTGTGTTTTGCCTAACTTGTGTCTGCCTTCTGGATTACTGTGGTATGTAATAGCTAGAAGTCCATATGCTTTAGGAATTGTTATTTTTATCCTTACAAAAACCTCACAAAAATTATTCAAAACCCCCATCAATTCTTCCTCCCCATCATTCCATCATTGTCTGACAACCAGTTACTTCCAATGGGATAACGAATTCTATGAACAGATGGATGGGGTGGCCATGGGGAGCCCTCTCAGCCCAGTTATAGCAAACTTCTACATGGAACATTTTGAAAAAACAGCTCTAGAATCAGCACCCCACAAACCTAGTGTATGGTTCCGGTTTGTGGATGATACATTTATCATTTGGAGCCATGGGGAGGAAGAATTGATGGGGTTTTTGAATCATCTCAACAACATCCACCGGAGCATACAATTCACAATGGAGAAAGAAATCGAGGGAAAACTCCCATTTCTGGATACCTTGGTCATCCGCAAAGCAAACTTTCAGTTAGGTTACAAGGTCTACAGGAAACCAACTCACACTGATCGGTACTTACACAAAAACTCCAATCACCACCCCCGACAGAAAAGAGGCATAATGAAAACATTAGTGGATCGTGCAAGACGGATATGTGAGCCGCACTTTCTCAATGAGGAAATTAATCATCTAAACCACGCACTTCAGGCAAATGGCTACTCCAGAAATGAAATCCGAAGAGCAATCAAACCCAGGAGGAATCAAACAACCAAGGAAAAACAGTCTCCTACAGGAAAAGTGTTTTTGCCATATATCAAAGGAATTACTGATCAGATGGGAAAGCTTATGAAAAAGCATAACCTTCAAGCAGTATTCAGACCCACCCAAAAAATACAACAGATGCTACGATCAGCAAAAGACAGTAGAGACCCCCTCACCTCTGCAGGAGTATACCGTATACCCTGCAGCTGTGGACAAGTTTACATCGGGACCACAAAGCGTAGGATCCAGACAAGAAAAAAAGAACATGAAAGACACTGCAGACTTGGACAACCTGAAAAATCAGAAGTGGCTGAACATAGCCTAACTCAAACAGGGCACAGTATCTTATTCCAGGACACCAAAATACTGGACAACACTTCCAACTGTCAGACTGCACAGGGAAGCCATTGAAATTCACAAGCATAAGCAAAACTTCAACAGGAAAGAAGAAACCTTAAGAATGAACAGAGCATGGTTTCCAGTTCTGAAAAACACCAGGCTAACAAAACACTCTATACTCGACAATAGCCCTGCAGAGAAGATTAGCACATCAAGCACCAATCCATATGCAAAAGAACCTCCTCAGGATACAGTGAAGCCTCCCGCCATTAGCATTCCACACCCTGGGAAACTCTTACAGGATGACTCAGCTCAACCCCACCCCTCCTGAGTAGATACAAATGACCTGCCAACATCTTTTCCACACTGTGAAACTGAGAGATCTCTGTCTTTTGGTGCTACACCTCTGAAGATGCCAGCCACAGCTGCTGGCGAAACGTCAGGAACTACAATGCCAAGACCACGGCAATACAGCCCGGAAAACCCACAACAACCATCGTTCTCCGGCCGTGAAAGCCTTCGACAATACTAGCAATATTGTTTGGTTGCCTAGCAACCCTCAAAATGGCCACAGAGGGCATTTACTGAAGGTATAGGTGCTGCTTCTATTATATGGGGGCTTTTAACCCCCAGTGTTGTTGTTTTTTTACAGTTCAGAATTTTCTGCAAACCTAGGGTTTTTCTCAGGTTTGTAGAAAGGTATGTCTTGACTGTTCATGGCACCCGTTTCTATATTTAACTATTCACAGAAGAGTTCATATTGAAAATTAGATATATTGATTTAAACAGCTTTGTATCAGTTGAACTGTCATGGCTCTCAAATAATCCTGGGAATTATAGCACTGTGAAGGGGTGAGATTGTTTAACAAGAAGGTACTGATATTCACAGAATACTTCAATTGCTACAACTCCTAGAGGTTTTTAAAGGCAAGTCACAATCTTGTTAAGCATTAGAAAGACATATGTCCATTCAAGTAAAAGGTCATACTGTAGTCACAGTGTAGAAATATTCTTAAGAGTTTTCATTAAAAGCGTTTCTGTCTTTTTAAAACAGGAAAAGTGTCTACATCAGTAGCAAGTGTTTGAATTTCTTCTAAAAGCTGTGTCTGATTTTATCTTGAAAGAATATACTTGACAGCAAGAAGAATGGCTGTGGCAATATGAAAGGCATATGGTTGTACAGCAGTTTGGTGCTAAGTTTATAAATACAATTGAGTGCAGAGGGTTCTCTGAAAACTTTGTCCTTTTCAATGGACATCATATCAAATGACAGTGGGATCTCAGAGCAGTGCTCATTATCCCAGCTCCATTTTCCTTGTTCAATTAAACAGTTTTAAAATTAGTCACTAACAAACATAGATATAAATAGTAACCCTAGGCTCACAAATCAGCCAGGGTGCCCTTATTCATGAACCTATCTATAAGAAAATAATAATTAAAGTCTGCTATAAACAGAAACTAGAGGCCTAAAGCCAACATTTTGGCTTATAAATTCCATTACACAGAATCCTTCCCTAATTAGTGAAGAATTTCTGCTGTGTGTGTCTTTCCCCATTTCCTGACCCAAGATGTCAGCTGAAGTCCATTCCTTTCCTTCCCCCAATTTCTTTCGCGTGTGTGTCTCTCACCTACACCACATCCATCTTCCACATATCTCCCATCTCTTTCTCACATTGCCTCTGCCTCTCTTTCATCAGCCATTTTATGCCATCTCCCTGTCTTCTTTGTATTGCCATATCTTCTTCCTTTCTCTCACAGACTGAGATTCCCTCCTAATCCCATTATTCAAGGCACACACTGTTCATGGTAAGGTTTCACTGCCACAAGCACAGTACATAAAATATCTTGTCTGGAATGATGAATTAGAATTCTGACTCTACTCCTTCATGTAAAGAGTTCAGTGGAGTCTGGTTCTCTCCATCATTTTCTTTCTCCTTGCTACATATTTCATAATGAAATATGGATTTTCATAAAGGATTTTCAAATCCACTGGCATGAAAATCCATCTCTGTGAAGCTTTGATGACGTTTGAGGTCTGGGTAGTTTTGCAGAGACCATTAATTGTGAACCTTTCCCTGAGTATTTTTTCTTTAAAACAAGCAGAGATTTAATTTGAACATACACAAAATTTGTTGGCAGCAAGCCCCTATTATATTAAAACACCAAACTGATGGCATCCTGACCACAGATTAACCCTTATTCAGATCATGAAAAATATTACCCTATGAGATAGTGAGGGACAATTTCATACATGGGTAAGTTTTGTTCCATTTTGCTTTGGGAGTATTGTGAGTCAGTTCTCACACTGATTACAAAAAGGATGATGTTTATTTCATTGAAAAGGAAATTTTGCTGGTAAGACATCAACCACAGGTTCCCCAACAAATATCTCTGTAATAGAGATGGGCACAAACCAAAATACAAACCAAAGTTTTTTGATGAACTGGGCCGGTTCATGGTTCGTGCACCGGCAGTTTGTTAGAGCCCATTTCTGACGAACCGTCACAAATTTTAGGCTAGTTTGTTTGGTTCATTTTTTGGTTCGTCACTGCAGACAGCCCGGCCCCAATCAATCAGTTTCCTAGGCATCAGGGGATGGACTTCCTGCAGACTTTCTGCTGGCCTGGAAGTGGCCTTCTGCTGACCTGGAAGTGACGATTTGCTGACCTGGATGTGACGCTTTCATGAACCAAATGAACCAGTTCACGAACCAGGGCAGGTTCGTGAAAGTTCGTGGTCGTGGCAACGAACCACAAACTACACGGTTCGTTTTTTCCAGTTCATGCCCATCTCTACTCTGTAATGCCTCTACCATGGCTTGGTTACTTGTACAAGAGAATCCAGTTGTTTCAACAACAGCACACACATTTTTATGGTGCAATATTGATTTTAATGAAAGAAGGATGCTACAGAATCTGCAACTGCTTTTTTCTTGACCTTTTGTTTGAAGAATATTACAGCAGAAACAACTTTTCCATGATGATAGTTTCAGGAAGGTGCTGGTCTGTAGCAGAACAGCAGGATTTGAGTGCAGTGGCACCTTAGAGACCAACAAGATTTTTCAGGGGTATAAATTCTCATGAGTCAAAGCTCCCTTCTTCAGATAATGGTCATTTCACACATTCTACAGAGATTCACCATCAACTGTATAGTTAAGAGTTGGAGCCAATCATGGCAATGAAAACATGCATTTTGTCACGTTCACACTTTTACATTTGTAAGGTATACCTCCCCTGAATCCACCATCACCAGCTATCCATGCATGGGAGTATAATTCGAATACAACTTTATCCACTTAAAATCCAACACAGGCCCAATACAAGCCCATTTAAGAGAAGCCATTTCCAAAATGAAATCTGAGAATATATACAGGCTGGATCCGCATCTCTATGGAATCCTTCTGGACCGGAAGTACATTGATAACCCTCAGTGTGCTTTTTGGAAAATTGTGTGGGGCCAGACAAGCATCTGAACCAGTACCTCAGCTAGAGGTAATACTTTGTTTTTTGGTCTTTCCATGCTTCTTTTGCTTTGAAATGAAAACACTTATGGGTCCTTATATGGGTCCTGTTAATATTTTCCTTTTCTCTTTTAAAGAAGGCACCAGTTTATATAAATCATCACCAGTTTTCAACTGCTAGTAAGAGACTTTCTGGGTTATAGCTGAATGGAGTGGATTGGTTAGATTAACATATTGTTAATGAACTAATTGGCTATAAATACATTTCTGTTCTGATTCGGTTTCGTTTTCCCGGCCATGTCGGATGCTCCTCTCTGCAGGTCCGGGAGGAAGTGCCCGAGCAGCCTGACCGGGTGGTTGGCCCGTGAGGGTTAACCCCCAGGACTCCCAGTGAGGGGGTCAGGGTCCGGAGCGCCGCGGGAAGAGCCCCCCGAAGCCGATGCAGGGGGTAAATAGCCCGTTTGCTCCTATGGAGGCCGGCAGACTTGCGCAGCACATCGCGTGCTGCCGGGCCATGGAGAACGGCAACAAGCAGATTTAAAGTGAAAACCTGGAAGTAAGCGAATCCCTTCTGTTATTCTAAGCGTATGCGAAGGATTGGTGGGAGTTGAAGCTAATAAGGTTCGGATATCTTCCCCTTCATTGAGTTTTGGAACTTAGTTGGCAGACTCCCCCCTTAGTTGGCGACGAAAAAGCAGAGCCCTGCTCTGGGCAAATCTGTTTCGGCTGCTTTGCAGGGGAAAGGAGAGTCTCTTGAAGAGGTGGTTAAGCGGTCGGTCGTTGAAGCTATGAAGCCCTTTGTTGATAAGCTAAATGAAATCAGTCAAAGGGTTGGTTCAGTTGAAAACGAGGTGAAAACCATTAAAGACATGGCGTCTGGGGCAGAGCAGTCTGCTCGGGAAAGCGCAGTACTCATGAAAGCAACAAACAAAGAAGTAAAGCTTCTGGAGAATCAATTGATAGGGTTACAAGTGGATCGTGCTCAGACGGTATTGCATCTTCAGAATGTGAAGTAGGAGGAGAGTGAAAACTTAAAAGATTTGGTGTCGGAATTTTTGGCGTCATTTGCAAAGGCAACTAAAGAAGAGTTAAAAAGCGATATTCTGGAAGTCCGCCGGACATCTTCAAAATATGCAATGAAGCGTCAGCTACCTTGCGAGATTATTATTGACTTTTCATCTAAGAAGACTCAGGACACCATCTTATATAATTCATACAATGTGGACTTGGACTTTCTGGGTATCAAGGTTAAGATATTGAAGGACGTTCCATTTTTAGCTTGGAAAAGAAGATTAAAATATAAAAGGTTTGCAGCTCTTCCGAGGAAGCGTGAAATAAAATACAAATGGTTATTTCCGGAAGGCATTGGTTCAGTTATAAAGACCAAGCCTACAAGATAACATCGGAAGCACAGCTGAGGGACTTTGTGTTTAATCATCAAGAGTTTCAGCAAGGAGAAGATTTAGGATCTGAAGGGGAGAATGGGGAGGAGGGAGTGAGCGCAGCTACTGTAGCTGTTCAGAGACAGCTGCGACCGAGACGTAGGGGGGGAGAAGAAGACCTGATCCTGACTGTAGTTCGTACTTTATAAGATCTACCAATCTAATAGCATATTAGAAAGTTTAACTTTAAATAATTGTATTATGTAGGGAATGCAATACTTGTAGATGTAGTGTGTGTTTTTATATGTTGTTTTTCCCTTTCCCCCTGTTCCCTTTTTCCCTTCTTTGTAGTTTTTGTGGCTAGTAATTAAAAATAAAAATTTATATATATAAAAAAATACATTTCTGTTCTTCACGCTTTCGAAAAGCTGCTTAAATTTCACAATTGCATCACATTATTTGACATGCAATAACACTTACTTTGTATTGCACGCATTAGGGTGCTTTCAGGTAAGACCATTTTGTAGTTTCATCAGCTATTATAAAACCAGAAGGGGACAAAGAACATTCCATATTCAGCATTCTGAGCAGGTTGCATTATGTATGTGCGCTGATACACATCAGAAACTACATCTAAATGGAAGAAAATATAACATTTTGAGAAGCAGTTTAATGACAGCAAAGAGGCAACTCTTAAAACTGATTCAAACAACATAACTGTGTTGACTGAATGCTCTTTGAGAGGTGACTCTATCTCTAGTGGATTCATCAATACTTCCAGAGTGTATACATTTGCAAACTGTGCACACACAGACTCTCTCACTAAACAATCAGTGATCCATTTTTACTCGTGCTTCTGTTTTCTGTTTTTAAGAAATGTGTATGTTCCTATTAAAAGAAGCAGATCAACAATGTATGACAGATAATCTCCTTTCTCCATTCTAAAAAGGTAAGTCCTGCCTTTTGGAGTTCTTTGGGAAAGTGAACAAGTATGTAGTTAGGGGAAACCCAGTAGATATTATTTACTTGGACTTTCAAAGGCTTTTGAAAAGGTTCCTCACCAAAGACTCCTGGGTAAGCTTAATAATTATGGGAAACGTGGGTCCCCTTATGGATTAAAAATTAGTTAAATGACAGGAAGCAAAGAGTAGGAATAAATGGACAGTTCTCTCAGTGGAGGGAAATAAGCATTGGAGTATCACAAGGATTGGTATTGGAGAGTGTAGTGGCAAAGTTTTCTGATGACACAAAATTATTCAGGATGACAAAACCAAAGGCTGACTAAGGAGTAGGGTTGCCAGGCCTCCTCACCACTGGTGGGGTGGGGGGAACTCATTATGTTGCAGGGGAGGGCTTGCAGGCAACATCAGCACATTTGTCATGTTCTGCCATGGGCGCAGCAGCGCCCAGCACCTGAGCTGCTGAGGGAATAGTCCCAGAGGCATCCAGATTCAGCGTAGGCTCCCGTCTAGTGGAAGGAGGGGGGTATACATCACCCTCGCACCCTGTCAGCCACTTCTGGGCCTACTTCACCACTTGCCTCCACTCCCTCCTCTGCTTCTTGCTACATATCTCCTTCTTCCTCCCCTCCCCTCCCCTCCCCTCCCTGGCTCTCTACTGATCCTGCTTATTAGATAGAGCTTCCCGCTCTGCTCTTCACCCTTCCTTTCCTGGGCTGATCACTCCTGATCTTGGCCAGCTGGGGAGGCTTCCAGGTGTCTCTCCCTGCTCTGATCTCCACCCTTCTTCTCCTAGGCTGATTGCTTCTGATCGGGGCCAGCTGGGGAGGCTTCCAGGTGTCTCTCCCCAGTTCCAGCCTCTCCCTTTCCAGGCAACGCGTCCTGGCAGCTGCTTCTCCCTGTGTATCTGTGTGGCTAGACAGATCCCTGGGGCAGATGTCATTTCTGTGGATCTGACACCTGGCTTGTCAGCCCCACCCTGTGTGTGCATGGGCAGCGGGATCTCCTGCCTGTCTACTTGGCTGTTTGAGCATGTGCTTTGTCCTTCGTTGCCTTCCGCCCAGGGAGAGGTCTGTGGCTGCTCCTGGGTCTCCTGGAGACCGCTCGCTGCCTTCTTGCCTGTCTGTGGCTCCCCTGGGCACCAGCATCCCACCGCTCTCTGCCTGTGGAGGCTGCGTCATATCTCCTCTGTATGCTGGCGTCCAGCTGCTCTCTACCCACTGTGGCAGCGGTACACCTTTCACAGGCGCTGGGTGTCGTGGCTGTGATAAGGCCGAGGGGTGTGGACATCTCATCCACGGACAACATTGCTGGTGATGCACTCACATCACTGCTATATGTTTGAAAGTGATGTCCATGTGTTGCCAGAGGGATGTTCTGGTATTTGGGCAAAACTCTGGTTTAACCACAGAGTTCTGCCCAAATACTAGAAAGTCTTTGGCTCCCCCTGGTGACATGCTGAAATCATTTCTGGGCACATCAGAAGTAATGTTATTATGTTGGGACACTGCAGAAGCCCCACTTTCCCATCTCCCCCCTCCAGCTAGCTGGGCAGAAGTGGGAAGCACCTGCTCGTGGTGGAGGGATGGTAAGCCTGCTGTGAAGAGCTCCAGGAGGCATTCCACAAATTGGGAGAGTGGGCAATAATATAGTAAGTTAAGTTCAATGTAGGCAAGTGAAAGGTAATGCACACTGGAACAAAAAATCCCAACTTCAACTATATGCTAATGGGGTCTGAACTTGGTGAGACTGAGAATGTAAAGTTCGATAACTCAACAAAAAACTCAGTGTGCGGCAGCAATGAAAAAGGTAAACTCTGTGCTAGGGATTATTAGAAAAGGGATTGAAAATAAATCTCCCAATGTTATATTACCCCTATATGGATCTAAGATTTGGCCTCATTTGGAATTCTGTGTGCAGTTCTGGTTGCTGTTATCCCAAAAGCACATTGCAGAGCTGGAAAAAGTACAGAGTAGGGCAATCAAGAGGATTAAGGGGTTGGAGCACCTTTCCTATGAAGAAAGGCTGAAGAGTCTGGCACTTTTCCATTTAGAAAAAAAGACAAACTGCAAGACAACACGATAGACGTTTATAAAACTAAAGATGGGGCAGAGAGAATGGACAGAGAGAATGTTTTATCCCTCTCCCAAAATACAAGACTTGAGGGCACTCAATGAAATTGATGGGCAACAGGTGAGGATGACAAAAGCAAGCCACTGGGAGAGGTCGTCAGGAGGTTTGTGCTATGGTGTCACCAAAAGGTAGACGATATCCAGCTCTTTTTTTTCTTTTCAACCTAATTCCAGGGATGTTGTTGATGTTTTTAACCAGTGCTTAGAGTCACTAATGGCGTGAATGAGGGTGAACAAATTGAAACTGAATCCTGACAAGAGAGACATTCTGTGGGTTAGTAGAAAGGCAGACCAGGAACTTGAGATCTCTGTCTTGGATGGGGGTATACTTCCCTTGAAAAACCAGGTTCACATCATCTTCTCCTGTATGTTCCTGCCTGGGAATTAAGAGCACGAGAAGAGGCCCTCTTGTGTGTCTCATTAACTAAAGAAGCTCACCTGGTGGGTACATGAGTGAGGGCCTTTTTGGTGGCAGTCCCATGAACTGCATCTCAAAGGATGTGCTCCAGGCCCCTCACTGCCAATCTTCAGGAGGCAGCTGAAGACAATTTTATTGCAGACTGCTTTTAATTAACTGTGTTTTTATTTTTACTGGCTGCCCTAAACTGTGTTTTTAAACTTTGTTTTATTCATTTTAGGATTTTCATTTTATTTATATTGTAAGCCACTTTGAGTTCCTGCAAGGCAGAAAAGCTACTAATAAATGTTTTAAATACATAAATACTTCTTTATTCAACAAGTAATTAAAATGTGGAATTCATTGTCAAAGGATGTAACAATAGTCACAAGCATAGATGGCTTTAAATGGGGATTAGCTAAGTTCAGAGAGGACGAGTGGTCAGTGACTATTAGCCCTGATGGATAAAGAGAACTCTGAAGGCAAACTTCTGAATATGAGTGCTATGAGGCAACATTGGGGATGGCCTTGGACTCTATGCTCTGTTGTTGCGCTCCAGAATAACTGGTTGGCCTCTGTGTGAAGCAGAATGCTACAATGGACTACATGGACCACTGGTTTGATCCAGGCTCTTCTTATGTTGTTAAGGTTACAGGATAGATGCAAGTAGTATATACACTCTTTCACATTAATAATGATGATCATGATCAGCATTTTATAAAGTGCATTTTAAGTGTTCCAAGTGCTCCCCATACCTGATGTCAATAATCCTTACAACAATTCTGTAGAATAAGTCAAGTTGTATTATCATAACCATATTATAGATGGGCTAAGGGATAATGGCATGCATAAGACCCAAATCTGAACCTGGGACTTCCTGTTCACAGCTCAGCCTTTTCACCTGTGTGTTACACTAGCTTTCGATATACTGAAGCGGTGTGATAAGGCTAAATACCACTAAGTGACTCCCCTGACAATTGACATTGGGGACTGGTTGTCTATCACGAACAATATCTTGTACTAGAAACTGAAATACATCTAGGCATGTTTCAGGATAAAGAATAATGTAATCTAAATTTAAAATCTCATGCCTCATCAAACTACCCAATAGGGTCATTTTGTTGATTACAACCTTCTTAGATCCAACCTGAAACCATTTAGCATTGGATGTATTGATTTCTGATAGCCTGGTTAAAAGCTAATATGGAAATGTTCATACCTCAGCATCTTCTAAAGCTTGTAGATAAAAATACTTAACAATTAACTTTCTGTAGAGGGAAAAGAATCAATGTAATCAAAATGAATATTCTTCTATGAATAATGTATATTCTCAGGGGCACTCCAGTTGATTTAACTTGAAAGAATACTTGGGCTCATATGTAATGGAACTTTACAGGTTGCTAACACAGCACATCTAAGGAACTGAGGGGACCGATATCTCCAGAAGTCATGCTACCAAGAGCACAGCATTTATATGGCAATTAAGAAGAAAGAACAAAACCTGCCATATTACAAAAAATATAAAGTTAATTTGGATCTTCAAGTAGGGCCCGCATGACTCAATGCCTATTTTTTTTAAAAACGCAATGAACATGGAAAGTTACCTTATTGGGAGAACGTTCTAGCCTAACCATCCATTTGATATGTTAACTTCCTGTATGAGTGGGGTTTTTTTTGGTAAATGTGGGGTAGCATTCAAACATGAAGTGCCCTGCCTCGATTCTGAAGTGGTATAGTCCTAATGAAGCTGTATCTTATGAGGTAATATGAATGTGATGTTTAGCTTTTAAATTTGTGAGCAGGTAACTCAGAAGAAACTGATTTACAACACATATCATTGATAAAGAAGGAAAGTGTACTATTTAAGTAAATAATATCTTACTGCATGGTGAGTGACTATAGTAATGTGTGGATGTTTCTGTTGAAGTAGCAGCTGGACATTGTACTTTTTCATAATGCCTCTAAGGTAAAGAGGAAAAGAAAGTGCAATTGGATAAACAAGACTTTAATCAAGTAGCTTGCATCAAAGGACTTGTGCTGAGCCCATGATAGATTTTATTGCAAGAACAACTGCATGTTTTTAAAGGCTCATTTAAAATGTTCTTATAAAAATCACTAGTGGTGTAGATGATTTTTAACCATGTGTTCTTGACTACTTAACTCTTGACATTTTGTGCATACTTTCTTTGGAGTAGGCTCCGCTGAATATGTTAGGACTTCTGAGAAAATAGGCATAGAGTGAATCTAAAAAGGCACACTTAAATCTGATATCAAAAGAAGGAAAGTGCCTTTTAAGGTATCAAGAATGAAGACAAAGTAATTGCCAATTATAATAGAAAAGAGAAAGAGTCCAGTAACACCTATAAGACTAATAAAATTTGTGGTAGGGTATGAGCTTTTGTGAGTCACTGCTCACTTCTTCAGCACTGGTCTTCTTCAGCACCACAAATTTTGTTAGTCTTATAGGTGCTACTGGACTCTAGCTCTTTTCTACTGCTACACACAGACTAACACAGCCACCTATCTTGATCTATTTGCCAATGGTAATATTTTGGTATCCCTGGAGTAGCTACTCTGGAGTGTTTTAAAAATAAAACTGAAGAGAAATCTTATAAGGAATATTTTGACAGCACAAGAATATTAAATGCAATATTGGAAGTTAGAGAAACTACCTAGTACGGAGGATTAGCTTTGTAAAGTATGGTTCACTGTGTGTATGGAGAAAATGACAGCTTATGGACAGACAGGGCAGACGGGGAAGGAAAAAATGGTCCTGGAAGAGGGCCGTACATCCCAGCCTGGCCTAGTCCTGCCCCCAAAAAGGAGAGAAGGAGAAAGAGACACACCTCTTGGCTGAGCAGTACCTTCACCACGGTACATGCCACTTGGCTGGGTCAGGCACTACCCTTCTCACCTCTCAGCGGGGCAGCCCATTGGGAAAAGTCCTGGTGGTCATAATGGCCAATCCACCTACACAGAGACCTGAGATAGAAAACCATTTACTCAAGATTCTTTTATCAAAAATGGTATCTGTTTATAATGTTTTGGAAAAGGATCAAATCAGAAGTGTAAAAAAAGAAATACTATATTGTATTTAGAATAATCTAAACAGATTCAAAGTTAAATTCTGAAAGATAGTACCGTTATATGGTTATTTGATATGAGGGGGTTTTTTGGGTAAGTTTATACTGTAATTATTGTTAATGCATAAAATAAAAATAAAAATAAAAAATCCTACCTCAGGAAACAAGCCAGGGAATGGATAAGAGCGTACAATCCTTCCTCCAAGGAGTTCAGAACAGCTTACATGTCTCTCTCCCTGCTTCATTTTATCCTAACAACACTGTGGGACAGGTTAGACTGAAAGACTATGACGGACCTGCAGTCACCAGTGAGGTTCATGGTTCAGTGGGAATTTGTACCCAGGTTTCCCATGTCTGACTTGATCATTGTAACCATTACATCACACTAGATGTCAATAGGATAACATGTCAGACATGCAAGCCAAGCTTGCTGTTGAACTTGACCAGGCTACAAGCAGTTTGGAACAGGTTTGTATTTCCAGAGAATTCAAAAACTTGGAATGACTTGTTTGTTATACTTACTCTAAATAATGAGGAGGAATTTGTCAACAAGAAATAGTCAAAGACACTGGGATTTCAAAGGAATTATAAAAAGACAGTTTCTACTAGATTTGCAGGTGCTGTCATGACTTGCATAAATAAATAGCCTATGGTTTTGTTATGTAGAGAGGGTAGGAATGAGCTTGGTATTTCAAAGTTATATTTGTCATGAGAATTCCAGCTCCCATCTAGTTTAGTTGAGGATACCACATTACAGTTACCTCAATACCAAAATCCTATGAATATACAAATGCACAGTAATTTCCAGTTAATCACATGTAAAATGTGGTACTTGTGGTAACCTGAGGTGAAGAGGTTACAAGAATATTATGCCTACGCAAAACACATTCGCAATGGAATCTTAAGTGGAGTCACACCTTCCTAAGCTCATTGACTTTAATGGATTTAGAAGAGTATAACTCTGCTTAGGATTGCACTTGAATTGTGAAGTTGATAGGACCGAGATACCATAAAGCAGTGATGGTGAACCTTCTCTCTCTCTCTCTCTCTCTCTCTCTCTCTCTCTCTCACTCACTCACTCACTCAGGAGCCACAAATGAAAGTAGCAGTTTGCACTTCTTTAGACCAGCAGCTTGCAAGCACACTCTCTCTCTCTCACTCACTCAAGAGCCACGACTGAAAGTAAAACAAGTTAAATCAAAGTAGTTTGCCCTTCTTTAGACCAGCAGCCCTGCTTGCAAGCACTCTCTCTCTCTCACTCACTCAAGAGCCCCGACTGAAAGTAAAGCAAGTTAAATCGAAGCAGTTTGTCCTTCTTTAGACCAGCAGCCCTGCTTGCAAGCACTCTCTCTCTCTCTCACTCACTCAAGAGCCACGACTGAAAGTAAAGCAAGTTAAATCAAAGCAGTTTGCCCTTCTTTAGACCAGCAGCCCTGCTTGCAAGCACTCTCTTTCTCTCTCTCACTCACTCATTCAAGAGCCACGACTGAAAGTAAAGCAAGTTAAATCAAAGCAGTTTGCCCTTCTTTAGACCAGCAGCCCTGCTTGCAAGCACTCTCTTTCTCTCTCTCACTCACTCATTCAAGAGCCACGACTGAAAGTAAAGCAAGTTAAATCAAAGCAGTTTGCCCTTCTTTAGACCAGCAGCCCTGCTTGCAAGCACTCTCTCTCTCTCACTCACTCAAGAGCCATGACTGAAAGTAAAGCAAGTTAAATCAAAGCAGTTTGCCCTTCTTTAGACCAGCAGCCCTGCTTGCAAGCACTCTCTCTCTCTCTCTCTCTCTCTCTCTCTCTCGCTCAAGCGAGAGAGAGAGAGAGAGAGAGAGAGAGAGAGAGAGTGCTTGCAAGCAGGGCTGCTGGTCTAAAGAAGGGCAAACTGCTTTGATTTAACTTGCTTTACTTTCAGTCATGGCTCTTGAGTGAGTGAGAGAGAGAGAGTGCTTGCAAGCAGGGCTGCTGGTCTAAAGAAGGGCAAACTGCTTTGATTTAACTTGCTTTACTTTCAGTCGTGGCTCTTGAATGAGTGAGTGAGAGAGAGAAAGAGAGTGCTTGCAAGCAGGGCTGCTGGTCTAAAGAAGGGCAAACTGCTTTGATTTAACTTGCTTTACTTTCAGTCGTGGCTCTTGAATGAGTGAGTGAGAGAGAGAAAGAGAGTGCTTGCAAGCAGGGCTGCTGGTCTAAAGAAGGGCAAACTGCTTTGATTTAACTTGCTTTACTTTCAGTCGTGGCTCTTGAGTGAGTGAGAGAGAGAGAGAGAGTCTCGCTCAAGAGCCACGACTGAAAGTAAAGCAAGTTAAATCAAAGCAGTTTGCCCTTCTTTAGACCAGCAGCCCTGCTTGCAAGCACTCTCTCTCTCACTCACTCAAGAGCCATGACTGAAAGTAAAGCAAGTTAAATCAAAGCAGTTTGCCCTTCTTTAGACCAGCAGCCCTGCTTGCAAGCACTCTCTCTCTCTCTCTCTCTCTCTCTCTCTCTCTCTCGCTCGCTCACTCGCTCGCTCAAGAGCCACGACTGAAAGTAAAGCAAGTTAAATCAAAGCAGCTTACTCTTCTTTAGAAAGCCAGCCCCAGCATCCTCACTGCTGCCTCCGCTTCCTGCTGCTAAAGAGACGGGCAGCAGGGATGCAGCCTTGAGGAAAAGGAATCACGTGGGCAGCGCCAAAACCCATGTGATCTCTGCTCAGAGCTACTGGAACGCCGTTGCAGGCATTCCCCCTCCAAATGAGCCCTGGACCTAGCGATCAGCAGCTTGGCTCGCATGCCCACAGAGAGGGCTCTGCGTGCCAGCTGTGGCATGTGCGCCATAGGTTCACCATCGCTGCCATAAAGTTTAGGACAACAAGGCAGATTGTGCTTGTGGAACTGCCTAACAATTATGAGAGGCAGGTGGATGGGCATCTAACAAACAGCTTACCTTTGCCATCCAGAAGGATGGCAATCAACATCAGTGACAGAATCTACCTTTTCAGAAACTCCATATAAGTTCCAGGTTTGCACTCACCCATGATGTAGACCAAAATAAATTTTGAGCATGGTTAAATATTAATCTCAGCTATAAATTCTGAAGTATGGGGGAGTTTTATGTCAATAATTAATCCTATACTGTATTTTAAATCAAAGTATACACGTACAAAAAGAAAAGATTGGCACAATACAAGTAATCATTTCAAAGGCTTTAATGCTAGCATGATTTACCATGCAAGATCCCTTTCCTGAAGGACTCCTGCCCACATCAAGGAATTAAACACTCAGGAAAATTCCCAAAAATTAATCAGACAACTTTCTGAGGTCAGAGATAAATGTAGCAGAAAATCTTAGTTGGCCATTAAGTGAATAAGACTGAGAGATTCTCAGGCTCTCACATTCTCCCACTCATAATGTAAGAGCAGTCATGCTGGGCCAGACCAATGGTCCATCTAGTCCAGCATCCTGATTCACACAGTGGACATCAAGATGCATGATTTGACTTTCTACATTGCATCTTGAGCATGCATGAGACTGAGGGGCAAAATACACAATATATTTCTTCACTAGATGATTTTGGGTTTCCCAAACCTTGTTTTCCCTGAAGTAACACATCAGTTGGCAGTCATTTCAAATATTAGACTGAGTCTTCTTCAGGTTGAACTGTTGCTTGGGGGATGGAAGGGCTCCTGCTTTCCTCCCACCTTGTTTTCAGATACTGAAATCCCCTCTCCCGTTATTTACAGAAGTTTGGAGCATCACACTCTCAGAATACTCCACCTGCTACTTCAAAGTCAAGTAAATAACTCGGGGGAGAGGGGGCGTTTCAATGTCTGAAAATAGCCTGTGGGAAGGCAGAACCCCCTCCCCCAGCAGCAGTTCAAGCCAAAGAAGACTCCCTCTGATCTTGAACATGACATTCTATCAGCTGATATGTGACTGCGGGGGGGCGGGGTGTTGGTTCAGGGACACCCAGAGTCATCTTAGTGAACAAATGTATGTATAAAATCATCCTGTATCACTAGCTGATGGATCCACCTTTATAATGTAAACTGTTAGCTAATTTGCTTGTTTTGCATTTTGGTACATCCCATTAAGTTATTGAAGGCAACTTCTACTTCTTCCTGCCACAATTTTTCATCAGAGAGGGTGCCCCTTCATTAAAAGCCAAGCAAAGAAGCAAAGCAGGTTGAATTAAAATAATTTAACATGAATATACTAGAGAAATGGCCACTCTGAGGTTTCTCTTCACCTGAGATAGCTAATTACAGGCTGGCTGAATTCAAACAAAGAGATGAAGAATTGCAAGAGGCAGCTGACTGGTTATTCTTGGCTGTCAACAAACTGTCCAAGAAGCAACTGGAGAAAATCTAATCCCCACCAGCTTATTGCAACATTTACCCCCCCAAAAAGGTTACTAATGAACTGTGAGATATAGCTAACAAGTCCTACCAGAGAAAGCCAGTAAATCTAAATTAAGCTGAAATTCAATAAAGATGTTGATGTTTAAGGAGAAAAAAAATCACACAGCCTTATTAAAGATGAATGAAATTAAAAGTTAGCCAGATTTCTTGTTAATGTTATCTGCTGCTCTCAAGGGGATTTAAAACATGATACTTAAAATACATAAAATTCACTGTGCTGACTTTTGTAAGAACATTTACTTACACAAAAATCTTATTTTAAAAGAGAGGTTCATTGATAAAGTAAAAATTTAAATGCTATCAGAAATACATTTAAATTTGCTGTAGAGCAAAGGAGAGAGGAAAAATCACCTGCTCCTACCAGCCCCTCTCCCAACAATAATTTCTGGAGTTTTATACAAAGGATACTGCAGTTCAGGTACCATACTTTGTTTCTGGGTGTGGGAATTGAAGAAGCGAGGAAGGGTGATGCTTAGATCAAGAAGTACACAATACAGTTTTCATACTGACAATGAAAATCACCTTGAGCCTTTTTAGCAGCATTTCTGTCATGAGAATTTTGCTAATGATGGATGGATCATGGAACAAAGGCAAACAGACGTTCCTTTCAGTACAAATGAAAATGTCTTGTCATATCTTAAAGACCTACAAATGTCTTTAGGCCTCAAAGTACACAAAAGCTTACACCACAATATATCTTAGGGTTGCCAGGTCCAGGTTGGGAAATTCCTGGAGATTTTGGGGGTGGAGCCTGGAAAGAGTGGAGTTTGGGGAGGGGAGGGGCCTATAATGCCATAGAGTCTACCCTCCAAAGCAGCCATTTTCTCCAGGAGAACTGATTTCTGTGGCCTGGAGATCAGCTGTAATTCCAGGAGATCTCCAGCTTCCACCTGGAGGCTGGCGACCCTAAGATTCAGTTACGAGGGTACCACAAGTCTTTCTTGTTTTTGCCACAACATACTCTTGCCAGTGTAAGTGTTGTATTGAAACAAGACATGGGCACGAACGGAAAAAAAACAACGAACAAGCTGTTTGTTGTGCATTGCCATCCATGAACAATGAACAGTAACGAACATGACCCTATTCACAAACATGTTCGTTGTTTGTTGTTCGTGGCCCCTTAAAGATCCCTTTAAGCTATCAGCAGGCAGGCGGCAGGTGGAATTCCCCCCTGCCATCTGCCAGCTGACAGTTTAAAGGGCCCTTTAAACACCCCACAAACTGACCTTCCCAATACCCACGAAATGTACAGGGAACATAGTCCTCACTGTCCTCCAAAGACCCCCCATGTTTCAGAGAGATTGCACCCCGGGAAAGGCATGGTCCATGTGTCCCCCCCCCCTTTGCTGTCATTTTCTGTTCACAGTGGCAAAAACAGTACTGCCTGTTGGAAGGCAGCTACCTTGAGGGGTTACAAAATGACCATCCCAATGTCCAATACCCACCAAATTTGCAGGGGACATAGTCCTTACTGTCCTCTGAAGATCCCCCAGGTTTCAGAGAGATTGCACCCCGGGAAAGGCATGCTCCACAGGTCATTCCCTTTGTTGTCATTTTCTCTTCACAGTGGCAAAAACAGGACTCTCTGGTGGAAGCTACTTTAAGGGGTTACAAACTGACCTTCCAAATGTCCAATACCCGCCAAATTTGCAGGGGACATAGTCCTCACTGTCCTCCGAAGACCCCCCAAGTTTCAGAGAGATTGCACCCCGGGAAAGGCATGATCCATGGGTCCTTCCCTTTGTCATTTTCTCTTCACAGTGGCAAAAACGGGACTCTCTGCTGGAAGTACTTTGAAGGGTTAAAGCCCGAAGGAAAGCCAGAAGGAGTTCAGACAGTGTTCAGTCCCTGCCATTGCCAGGGGAATTATTGAAAGGCCCCAGACTGTCTGGCTTGACGAATGGATGACGAAGGCATGAACAAGGCTTGCAACGACCACTTGTTCGTTTAGAATGGAGCCCCATGAACGGCTCGTTCGCGAACAGACGAACGGGCTGTTCGTGGTTTTTTTCCGTTCGTAATGCTGCTCGCGCCCATGTCTAATTGAAACTAGAGGTTGATGTAAGGATAAGGTTTATTTAAGGCCCTGCGAGTGAAAATGCCCGATTAAAAACATACATATTTATACGCTGCCTACAAACATATCTTAGGACTTATTTTTCCTATTAATACAAATACAAAATTAAAAGGTTAAAGCCATTATACATCTTTAAAGATTATAATATATACAAAACAACTGTAAAATTAATTGTTTACATTTAACTCTTAGGATTGTTGCAAAAATAGCAAGGATCAGGACCTGATGCTTTGCCCAATGATTACACTAAGACTTGGAGAACTTTGAAGAGGAAAAGAGTTTATTCCAGGAGTAACACTCTGATCGTACCCTAAAATGGCAGGGATGATCTTTTTATACCCCTTGCTCTGTTTTGAGACAAAAGCCCACCTTCTTGCTGAGACAAAAGACCCATCATCTTTTCTCAGCTTTAAGTGAAACTTTCCCATGTTATCTAGCTGGTTTCAACCAGTAGTTGTTTACTGCTTCTGGTCTTGCTGACCAAGCATTTCTCTACTGTACAATTATACTCAAGGCCAGGCAAAAGCAGCTTTGTGTTTCAAGTTAGCAAGAAAAATGGCTATGCCTTTGCTCACAGGATCAAATGAATCATAAGATTACAGTTTTAGCCCTGTGCATGCTTTAGCCATTGAACTCAGTACGACTTACCTCCAAGTATACAGATAAAGAATCATACTGCACATCTACAGTCCTTAAAATATTTACTCCCAAACTATGTTCAAGTAATTTTATTAACTTCAGTGGGAAAATTCGGACACTGTTCTTATGATTGCAATATACCTTCCCTAACAGAACTCTTTAAAAAATAATCGGGAACAGAAATGTGGAAATATGACTCACGCAAGCACTACTTTAAAAGTCCCAACTGGTAACCACAACCTCAACAGAGATTTTGTTTCTTATACCTTAAAACCATCTACTTCCATTCCCAATAGAAATGCAAAGAAAATCCTACAGAAAGTGATTTTGAGCATATACGTGTTACAGATTTAAACTGGTTTAACAGTCATCCCATTTCCCCAGAAAACTGTCCAGACTCCCTGACAGAATTCCTGCTGCTCTTTTCTAACTACAATTGCAGGGCCAATTCTAGTAATTTAATATCAACAGTCCTACACACAGTAAAGCTTTCTCTATCTGGATTTTTTTTAAAAAAAATTGTACATATGATCATCAGAGAATACAGCCGGCCAGTGAAGTATCTACCGTGACCACAATTGTATTATCTTTTTATTACTTTTCCAAGTCACTCAACCCTCAAACCATCCACCCACAAAATTACACTGTAGCTAGTTAGAAAATCCAAAATGAATAACTGTATAGCAAAGACTACAAAAGAATACCCTACCTGGCTGAATGTACCTACTGAGTCATTCTTCCCTGTCTGCCATTCTCCAGCTGAAATACAAAGCTCTTTCAGAACACTGACACTGGAATTAATCTACTCATCACTGAAATGCTGCTTTCCTCAAGGTGAGACTTGGCATTCATTTTATTCTGGTAACTTACAAAACAATTTCCTGCAGCTTTTAAGAAGCAAAATTAACTCCCTTAATTAAATCCACAGAAGATCATGAAATACAATTATCCACGTTGTAATTTGGCTAGGATATCAAAACCTTTTGGATACTAAACGCTGGTGTAATTACTCAAGAACAGCCCTTCTGATCTTAATATACACAAACTCAGGATTTAGTACTAGTCCAGAAACAAGATTTAGGTTTAGGAGATTTTTCCTTTGGTCTGTCTTAAAGCCCAGGAGCCCTACCTGTCCTGGAAGCAACACTTGATATGTTCCATCTAGGAACTCAACAGGGCAATCCTGAAGACATTTTTCTGTGAGTAAGCTTCATTGAATAGATATGAGTAAGATTCTAAGTAATTTATTTGGATTTCTCTTAATCTCATACATTTCGACTAATTTCAATGGACACATCCTAGAAGGCCAAGAGGTTGGGATTGCATACCACAGTTTGATCTTCTTAAAGTGACATGCTGTATTCAATAATCATTAGACAAAGGCAGACCTCAAGACAGCACCATAGTAAAAATACAGAATGTTTGTATTTATTCACTTGGCACAAAAGCTCCTTCTGATTGATTTTAAATAGGTGATGAGGCTGACTTCAAATATACCAAGGATTGGTATATTTGATCCTTGGTTTCTCTCTTGAGGGAATAAATCATACTTCTAATCTTCCTACCTAATTCATTGCAGCGTATCACAGCACCCCTACTTAGAGGTCTACCTCTGACTGCAAGTTTTATTGTATAACAAATCATTAGCAAAGTAAAGAAAAAAAGTTGGTGCCCCCCCCCTAAGATGGCGACGAGAAAGCAGAGCCCAGCAATGAGTAAATCGGTGATGGCGACGTTACAGGGGAAGGGGGAAACTTTGGAAGAGATGGTGAGACGAGCAGTTTTTGATGCTGTGCAGCCCTTTGTCGCGAAACTGAATGAATGAAATGGGGCAAAAGGTTGATGACTCGTAAAAGAAGATTCAAGTATAAAGGACTTGCGGCTTTCTTGAGGAAATGTGATGTAAAATATAAATGGCTGTTTCCAGAAGGCGTCTGGTTCAGATATAAGGATCAAACCTACAAGATTACATTGGACGCGCAGCTGACAGATTTTTTGTTCAACCATCAGGAGTTTCAGCAAGAAGAAAGTTCGAAGTCTGAAGGGGAAAGTGGGGGGGAGGAAAGAACGGGCGCAGCTGCTCCAGCTGCGCAGAGAGAACTGAGACCGAGACGCAAGGGGGGGGGGGGAGAAGTCCTGATCCTGAATATAGTCTGTATTGTATAAGATCTACCAACCTGATAGCATATTAGAAAGTTAACTTTAAAGAAAAATTGCAGCATGAAGGGAATACAAGACATGTAGTGTAGCGTTTGTTGTTTGTATGTTGCTTTCCCCTTTTCCCAGTCCCCCCTCCCTTTTTTTCCCCTTCCCCTTATATTTTTGTAGTTTTTTGTAGTTTTTTATGTTAGACATTAAAAATAATTTCAAAAATTTCAAAAAAAAGCAAAGTAAAGAAAAAAGAAGTCTGAAATTTACCTTCCAACTGTAATTGCACTTTTAAAACTGCTATCTGTGTGCGCTCATGGCCAATTACAAGACTTCTTAACTGCAGGAGGGACCAACTAGCCTCTCAAATGCTAATTTAGACGCAAGCATAGAAGAGAATGGCATTTGTTGGAACAAAACTGGTAGATCTTGTTGCCAGTAGGACCTCTGAGGCCTTCCCTTCAAAAATGGGTCTCCAGCAAAACAAAACCTTTCACCATGGTACAATCCTCTTACAGAACAGCACTATCTCAGATCTCACACTGAAGGGAGGACCTAAGAGTGACTTGCTTGAATGCTCTCCTCTTGTGAAAATCATACGCCATGGGAAACCTACTGCCATCGAGAGGAAGGCATCTAGAAACCATGGCAACAACAATTAGAGCAATAAAGAGACATATTTTGTAAAGCTGGAATACATGTGGCTTTTAAACTTTTATTTGACTCTTCCCTTAGAAACCTCAAAAGAGCTGACATCTCAGAGCTCTCAGCCTTCTTCCATCAGGCACAGCAGAGACACAAAACTCCACAGCTTCCAACATCACCACAGAATTAGGTGCTTCCACATCTGTCAGTATAACCACATCAGTAGAACCAACGGGTTGAAATTAAATCAAAAGAGATTTCTGCTAAACATTAGGAAGGACTTCCTGACAGTGAGAGCGGTCCCTCAGTGGAACAGCTTTCCTTGGGAGGTGGTGGGCTCTCCTTCTTTGGAGGTTTTTAAGCAGAGGCTAGATGGCCATCTGACAACAATGCTGGTTCTGTGAACCTAGGCAGATCGTGAGAGGAAGGGCAGGAAGGGTTGTGAACTTTCTGTATTCTGCAGGAAGTTGAACTAGATGATCCTGGAGGTCCCTTCCAACCCTATGAATCTATGATCCTAAGTGGTTTGATTCAGATACAACAGCAGACCCCTATGAGAAGAAGCCTAAGGGATCCTCAGGAGCTTCACCTCATCTTCCCCCTCAGCCCCTTCATCAGCGATTTCTGCTTTTCCTTTGTCCAAACTGTAGTGTCATCTTTCTCTGCAAATTAGGGCTCAAATCTGGGGGGAAACATGGCCTGGCACCTTGGTTTTCAAGGCAAGCATAAATCATAATTTGTTGGTCTACAAATAAGGTTGCCATCCTTCAAGTGGTAGTCGGAGACACTGGCGAAAAACCCACGCGGAAGCTGATAGAGCATGCTACAGAGGCCACTGGAGAATCTATGAAGCGGAAATTAAGATGGCAAAGAAACAACATTTCTCGGCAAACATTGCATCAGCTAGTTCATGATCATCTCAATTGTTTAAGATATCCAGACACCTTCTAACTCCTAAATCTGAACCTTTACAGTCCCAGGAACAGATAATTAGCTGCAAGGCCTTTGATAAGTTTTTCGCTGATAAAATAGCACAAATATGCTCTGATCTAGATGCGAGCTGCAATGCAGACAAGAAAGAAATGCTGAATGCACCATCTGGCTTACATCTGGACTGTCTTGAACCAATTACAATGACAGATCTTAATAGGATTCTGATATCTATGAAAGCCACTACTTGTGTGCTCGACCTTTGCCCATCTTTACTGTTAAAATCAAGTAAGGACCACATAAGTGAACCAATGAGGTCTATAGTAAATCAGTCACTAACTCTGGGCACCTTTCCCCGACTGCTCAAATAGGTGGTTATCTGTCTGCTAATTAAAAAACCATCCCTAGACCAAAATGATGTGGTCCATTATCACCCAGTCTCTAATCTGCCCTTTATGGGCAAAGTGATTGAGAGATCAGTAGGTGACCAACTCCAGACTTTCTTGGATAACTCTAGTGTTCTGGATGCTTTCCAGTCTGGATTCAGACCAGGGCACGGAACAGAGACAGCTCTAGTAGCATTAGTAGATGATCTCCATCTGAACACAGACAAAGGCCTTGCCTCCTTATTGCTTCTCCTGGATCAATCTACAGCCTTTGACAGATCTACTGATCATGCCATCTACTGATCATGTCATCCTGTTGAGGCATCTAAAGAAGTGGGCATCAAAGGATGTGCCTTGGACTGTGTTACGACCCCTTTCATTCTCTTGGGTAGATTTAGGCTGCTTCCACACACGTTGGATAATTCACTTTCAATACTCTTTAGTGAACATTTGGAACTGCTTTTCCATGTGTGGAACAAAAAATCCACTTCCAAAGGACTGCGAAAGTGCATTGAAAGTGCATTACTCAACATGTGTGGAAATGACCTTGGTCTTTAAGCCTTTATTCTTGGCCCCTTTTGGTAGATTGCTGCCACCAGGAATTAAATTCCAGAATAACTTAAATGTCTCCTTTTAGTAACGTGCCCAAGGGACAGTCTTTTTCATGGTACTATGCGGCCCTGAAGGTAGGAATGGGATACAGGAATGACAGATACTCTGGGATATAAAAAAAAAAGTGAACTTTTATTTTTATAAGAAGCGTATCAGTTTCATATTATTTCTAAAACTTGACGGTTTCAAAAGAGTAGTTCTCAATTCTTAAAGTTACTTTACTTAAACCAAGCCACACAGATCTTCTCTCAGGCTTCACACACAGATTGCCTGCTTTTGATATTGATTTCTCTCTCAATTGCAAGTAAGACCTTTTCTCAGGCGCACACACAGGCCGTTTCTATACTACCTTTAAAAAGCAGCAGGCTCCTGAAATGCTGGCGGCTTCTTTGCACAATGTTTTCTTTAAAACGGATGTGGGGCATTTTTTCATCTCATATCGCGTGAAGAAGCCGCCAGCGTTCTGCGAATGAACTGTCTACTATGGAATATCTTATGGACTAACTAATTTGATATGGACTAACTGTATTTTTGTCATATGATTATTCAGCGGCGTACTGTGATATTTGTGTGAGTTGGTTATGTAATGGTTGTTATTGGATGAATTTGTATATATTTAGCACTTAGCACTTTAAAAAGGATTATATTCTTAACCCCAGAGACCCTTGTCACTATTTTAAGGCAGTGTGGAAACGGCCACAGTTTGCCTGCTTTTTCCTGACTGAATATTCTTTCACAAATACACAGTTCAGGCTACCGTACAGGTCATATTTCTCTTAGACAAAATAAACAAGTTCAGGCTGCACAGCTTGCCTGCTTTTGATATTAATCTCTCTCTCAATTACAAGTAAGACCTTTTCTCAGGTGCACACACAGTTTGCCTGCTTTTCCTGACTGAATATTCTTTCACAAACACAGAGTTCAGGTTTCCACATAGGTCATATTTCTCTCAGACAACACAAACAAGCTCAGGCTGCACACAGCTTGCCTCCCTTGCTCTCACTCCATCCACACTCTCAGTCATCAACCAATCATATCACTCATATCACCCACACTTCATCTATACCACACCAAGCATTTAAAGACACATACACGCATTTACTTAAAATCATTACAGACTGGTTTAAATCATGTCTCATGGAATGGACTCAAAGGGTTGCTGTTGGACATTAGCTATCTACAGAATGGGAGCAATCTTATCTCCCATGTTATTCAGCCTCTATATAAAGTCTTTAGAAGAACTCATTCACAGCCGTGGAGTTGGATGTCATTAATATGTAGATGACACCCAACTCTATATCTCGCTATCCAGGTCCCCACAAGATTCAGTAGAAATCTTGGATCGCTTCCTGATAGCTGTAGTGAAATGGCTGAAAATTGAAATTAAACCCAGTCAAGACAGAAGTGATGCTTGTTGGTAAGGCAGAGATCCTGAAGGACATTGTACTCCCCACTTTTGATGGGTTTATCTGACCCTTGCAGACTCAGTTAAGAGACTAGGGATTGTACTGAATCCAGTGCTATTACTAGAAAAACAAGTTAAGGCAGCCACTAAAAATGCTTTCTACAACCTCTTCCTAGCCTGAAAAATGGCTTTTTACCTCAATCTGGCCAACCTGGCCACCTGGATCCATACTACGTAATATCAAGACTTATTGTAATGCACTATATATAGATCACCCATCTAAACTAACTAGGAGACTCCAATTGGTACAAAATGCTACAGCTCAACTGTTATCAGGAGCAAGCAGGAACATGAACATCACTCCCATCCTGCAGTCGCTCCATTGGCTACCCATTAGTTACTGTGCTCAGTCAAGGTACTGGTTATCACTTACAAAGCTCTTCATGGTCTTGGTCGGGTATACCTACAGAACCGCCTCCCTCCCTATGCTCCTCTACGGCTGCTTCACTCTTCCAAACAGGGTCTCCTGCAGGTGCCACCCTGCACATTGGAGAAATCAACAGTAGCCCATACATGGGCTTCTTCTATGGTGGCCCCCACCCTGTGGAATGGCCTGCCTGAGGAGGTCAGGAGAGCCCCCACTCTCCTGGCTTTCCACAAACAATGCAAAACCGAATTATTCAAAAAGGCTTCTTATTCAGGTAGGAGGGGTGTATTGTAGGGAGGGGATCTCAGAGGATCCGCTAATGAATTAGGAACCAGAAACCCACTATGTTGTATTGTTCCTACTAATGCTATATCTTTGTGAACTTGTATCTATTTACCCTATGACACTGTTTATGGAAATGTTCCTGATATTGACTGTACTAATCTCACACTGTGTATTCCGCCTTGAGTCTCAGTGAGAAAAGTGGACTATAAATAAATAAATAAATAAATAAATAAATAAATAAATAAATAAATAAATAAATAAATAAATAAAGGAAGGGTTGGATCAAGGGTGACAATTATGTTAGGGATCCCATTTTCCTGGTGGGGATGGGGGATCTGCTGCTCTCAGCCTCCCCCCTGCCACCTCTCACCTGATCGACAGGGGGAAAGGCATGGGAATGGGCAAAAAAAACCCAGAGTGTGGTCCCACACATTCCAGAAATCTTCCACATTGCACCAGGAATGATGTCATTCCCAGGGCAATGGAGAATCGCGAGGACATTCCAGGGGCTGACAGGTTAAAAATTGACCCCCAAACACTTGACTGAGGGCCAGTTTTTACCCAATCTTCCTCTGGGACAACCTGGTGTTTGTGTCGTGCCGGGAATGACATCATTCGTGATGCAACACAGAAGCGTTCCAGAGCATGAGTGTGCTGTGCTTGCAAAGTAAGTCTCCAGATCGGGCCCCACCCCCCGTCCCACAAATACGGCCTTTACTTTCATGCCTGGGGCATTTGGTAACTCTAAATCATTCAGGCTCATGCAGGCCACTGCATCTCAATCTAGCCATTATTACTGAGATAAAATGGTGACTTAAAAAGTCACAGAAGTAAAAATATTAGTAAACCCAACACAGAGCAAATATTCATCCACACAATGCTACCAGCTATAGCAATATGGGTAGTCTCACTTAAGGGGCATTTAAAAAAACAATAAAATCATGGTTTCTGTACAGAGCCTAATATTAATGTACTACTAATGCTTAGGGATGGTTGTTAGTCTCCTGATATATTTTGTTCTCTGAAACTTGCTGAAAGCATGATCTTACAAAGACTACAACTTTTACTGGTATTAATCATCAGAAATGACATAGCTGGATACTATTTAAAAAAGAAGAAAGATTTTCATATAAAAATGGAACATTTCCATTTTCACTCCTTAAAATTATTTCAGTGCCATAATTCCTTATCTGCTCCTGCCCTCCCGTCCTGCAACATCTTCCCCCCTTGAATTCCAAAGATCACTATTAGGCTTTGTCATCCTGCAGGTCTATGTCTGGACCTGAGATTCTCTTTTCATTTAAAAAAAGATTTTTATTTATTCCTATGTGAACAATTTAAGGGAAGTTTTATCAGTTTTTTCTCCTAATCCTGTATCACTAATTCATGGTACCTATTTTATGGTACACGGATAACATTCATTTCTTCATTTGACAGAGGACAGCAACACTTCAGAATTAAGTCCCAATCAGCCTAACAGTATTTCACATGCCCTACTTAAGCAATTAGAGATTCTTAAATGCACAACAATCTACTATGTGAATTTCTACTCGTGAGCTAATCCTACTTAATGAAGTGCTAATTAGGGAAAGTGCTCTCTCCATTTGCCTCTCTCTGTAATAGTCTCACTGTGGCCTTTATGGACAATTTCCATTTTAGTCATACAGAACAGATGGTCAGTTGACACTGTGACATTTCTGTGTGCTTCTGGGGAGAAAGAACTAAGAAAAAAGGGGATTAAGGTAAACTCTTAAAAGCTTATATTTGATGAGCAAATCTGGGATTCTTCCAATCTTGCTGAGACTTCATGTGAAAAGCTACATTTTCCAGAGCTTTTCTTTATATCTAGCTACGCTGCCAGTGCACAAAAATTATGTATGTATGAATTCCTGTAAATATATGTGGGCAGCTCATGTTTGGGACCCTTATCTACAAAAGCTGATATACATGCAGAGCATAATTATTACTGCATATTATGTGTATATTATTAACATTTTGCTCCCGCAGTTCATCACGTTCCTTATTTCAAAAGCCTAGACATTTCTCTGACCAATACATCGCTGGATCCTGGCCTACAGTTAGAGATCCAGATCTCTTCTGTGGCACATAGTGCCGTTTATGAGCTTCGGCTGATACAAAAGCTATGGTTGTTCCTCAAAAAGCGGGATCCCTTCTCTGATTACATTCAGGTTAGATTACTGTAATGCATTTAACATGGGGCTGCCATTGAAAATGTCCTGGGAATTTCAGCTCACCCAAAATGCAGCAGCCAGGCTATTGTCAGGGATGGGAAACATGGATTGTATCACTCCAGTGATAAAAGATCTGCTCTGGCTGCCCATTGGTTTCCAGGCACAATTCAAAGTGCTGGTTCTTACCTTTTAAGCCCTAAATGACTTGGGGCCAGAGTATTTGAAGAACCACCTCCACCCATACTGTCCAGTTATGATCAGCCTGCTTTCTGTGCCTGGGCAAAACACCTAATCTGTACTGTAAGGAAGTGGTCTCAAAGAGTTGTAGAAGAGATAGGGACTGTGGACTTTACTGCTATGCATTGTTTGTCAGGCTGTGGATGACAGGATATGGTAGACAAGTCTCTGCACCATTGCAACAAGAAGTCCAAGCTCTTGGTTAAATGGTTTTATTCAGAAATCCAATCTTTCCATATATATTTCCATAGAGTTACTCAGAAGCAAGAAAGCATCTCAGCAATACATACTTCCTTGATAGGAACAGAGACTTGAGGAAAGTACAACTCTAAATATCCACTCATTTCCCCCTTCCAGCTAGACCACAGGTTTGTGCGGGAAAGGGTCTGGGAATGCATGAAAATAAACTGTAACATTTCAGACAGTGCAAGGTCATTTCTGTGAGCTTCAAAGAAACGAGATACCACAGCTGGGTTCTCAGGCTGTTAGAGAAAGAAAGTGTTGGTTAGAGTATTTGCAAAATGCAAACAAGGTACAGCATTAGCAGCATTACAGCATTAGCAATGGTTCAACACATTACAGTTTTGGTTCACATTACAGTAATGGTTCAACACATTACAGTATTAGCAATGGTTCAACACATAGAGTAGTGTTATGGATGTAGAGGTACAGACATGACACTGTTGCTGTAAATGTGATCCCACTGGACAGTTTCTATGTTGTTGTTCAATATGTCAGTGTTAGAATTATTTATGCTCTTTTTAAAGCATTTCTTCCACTCTGTATTGAATTCTTGTTAGTTTTAAATCTCTGCAAATTTATGTATATATATCCTATTACATTGTTTAATGAAATGTGCTTGAAATTGACTGTACTGACTCACACTGTGTAATCTACCTTGCATCTCAGTGAGAAAGCTGGGCTATAAATAGCACACGTAAAACAAACAAACAAATAAATAAAACTCTCCAGATTGACAAACTGGAGATTTAAAAGTCTCACCCTACAAACTTCTTTTGTTTCCCTCATATTTTTATTTTTATAATTGAGGCTTTTGGGACCTCTTAGTCTTCTAGTCCTCAATGAGAGCAATGCTTTGACTCAGAGTGCCACTCGGGATTCACTTGACCTATTTTGAGGGGATTATAGGCTCGAAGGAACCACACAACAGGCTTGAGAAAAACAAACAAAAACAGCTTTATTTTAGTAGAATATGTGGCTTGGTTGCTTCACTATTTTCCTTTTCTTTCAGTATTACAGTCACAATGTTACTGGAGAGCTGGGGCATGAGATAGTGTAACAAGGGCCCATTCTGCATGGCAGTCTTTAAACTGGCACTTTTGAGTATTCAAGCTATCAGTGCTGAATCTGCTTGGGCTCTTCGCATTCTGCACTGCAAGACGTCAAAGCAATTGGCCGTCTGCTTTTTTATTCCAGATGTGTTAAGAAGTGTCTGTTCACCTTTTGTGGGGGCTGGAGCCAATGCCACTTTTTTAAAAAAAATTCAGCATGTGAATTGCAATGTGGAAATGTTGGGACCCAGTGTGTCTGCCATCCCCTCCTTTTCCCTGTCCCTGTGTTCGCTGATTGGGCAATCCTATGCCCACCATTTTTAAAAAAAAAATTCTGGAGAGGCAACTGCCAGCAGAGTTCAGGGAGCGGGGACGGACTACAAAGTACTTTTTGTGCATCTTCCACTAGCAGATTGTTCTGGTGTGGTTTGAATTGTCCTGTTTGGCACAAAACCACACCTTTCTGCAAATGTTAAAATGCTGCTGCCCAAACAAAACTGCATTCTCTCTGGCTTCCTCACATCATATGACTGTGTCTGGGTCAGGGAAGGCAGATTCTTGAGACAAGCCCCCTCACTCAATTTCCCAGTCACTGTGATCATGAGCCCCCATTGTAAAGAAAGTAAACAAAAAAGTAAACTCAAGAAGTGATCAGTGGAGAATGTGGATTATGATTAGGAAACAGGATGGACATTGTGCTTACAGGGGCAGAATGCACAAACATCACAATGTTGCAACTCTCCCCTAATTAAAAGGGGGGGCTTGGTTGCTTGGGGTTCATTCCAGGCTTCTCCTAACACCAAAGAGTCGGTCAGATGATAAAAATGTTTGGAAGGTTATGAATTTGCAGTCTTGATTTCACAATGACATCACAGCATTACGCCCCTTTCCTTGTTTAAGAAAATAAATAAAAGGGGTGTGTGGAGAGCTGGGCAGGGGGAAATAGTTTCCACCAGGTGGCTAACCAATCAAATCCCAGGGAAAGGAGAGGGGGGAGGGAGAGAAGCAGTACAAGACAAAGAATTCTGCACACATATAAGACTCATCAGCGGCGACTCAACAGCAGCATCAAAAAAAGTCACCTTATGTGCACAGGAAAAAAAGTCAGGGGAAAGCCAGGTAAAGTTCAGTTCTGGATCTCAAGCCTCCTTTTCTTGTGTGGAACTCTGGAGATCAAGAGAAGCAGAATGAAATCTGAATTGCCATAAATTGACTGTGCAGAATAGACCAAGATTTCTTGCTGGACTGATTCAGGCTTATACTATGCACAGAAAGGCTTCTGGCTAGAGATGGGCACAAACCAGGAAAATGTCATGAAACACGGTTCATGGTTCATCATGTTTCACAAACTGTGAACTTTCATGAACTTGCCCCGGTTCGCGAACCAGTTTGTTTGGTTCATGTTTTGTCACTTCTGGGGGCTGTAGAATGCCCCCCTTGACAGTTAGAGATACCAAACTCACAGGAAGTTTTCAGCAGGCTCTCCTACAGCCACCCTCCATGTTTGGTGAAGATTGGATCTTGGATGCCCGAGTTATACACCCTTAAAGTGGCTGTCCCCAGGAAAGTTCCATTGCCAATTGACTTGCATTGGATCCATTGAAATACATTGCAGCACGAAAAAAGTTGCAATGAAAACGTGGGATGAACAACAATAACAACAACAACATTCGATTTATATACCACTCTTCAGGACAACTTAAGGCCCACTCAGAGCGGTTTACAAAGTATGTCATTATTATCCCCACAACAAAACACCCTGTGAGGTGGGTGGAGCTGAGAGAGCTCCAAAGAACTGTGACTAGTCCAAGGTCACCCAGCTGGCTTCAAGTGGAGGAGTGGGGAATCAAACCCAGCTCTCTAGATTAGAGTCCCGCACTCTTAACCACTACACCAAACTGCCTCTGAAGAGGAAGATTCTGCAACTTCCTCTTCAGAGGAAGATTCTGTAACTTCATCCCATGTTTTCATTGCAACTCTTGGGGGCTGCAACGTATTTCAATGGCACAAATGCAAGTCATTCCACTCTGGTGGCCGTCATTCCAGCCCCAGAGCAGTTTTTCTGCTCCCAGGGACTGTCCTCAGAGGAAGATTCTGTAACTCCACAAACCAAACAACTGCTCTAAAGTTCGTCACAGTTCGTCAGAAATGCACTCCCATGAACCACCGGTTCATGAACCATGAACCAGCCCAGTTCGTCACAAACCTTGGTTTGTATTTTGGTTCATGCCCACCTCTATTTCTGGCTGTTCTTGATAGGAACAGCATCAAAACCCTTCCTATCTTCAAAATTCCTAATGTACTCTCTGCCTAACCAGCAGCTTTCCTAACCCTTTTCCCGCCAACATCCAACAACCCCTCTGTCAGTTGGCTAGCAGTTAAACTACCCAAGTCCTGTTTTTCCCCCCTTTTCAACATTTTAACCCATCATTTGAAAGTGATTGCCTAAGAGTCCTGGAGGGCAAACTTGAAACTGTCCATTACAGCTTCATCCTTCAGAGGTAAGGTGGGTGGCAACCAGAGACAGGGCTTTTTCAGTAGTGGCACCTTGCTTGTGGAATGCCCTTCCTTTTGAGGCTTCCCTGGTACCTACATTGCTTTCTTCAAGGAGTTGGGCAAAGCATTTGTTTACCTATTAAGCAGCTGATTTTTAAAAAATATTATTTTAATCTGAAAACTTGGTCTGTGATCTGTTTGTATCCTTTTATGCTTGGCCTTTTTTCTTCTAATGCTGGATTTTAATTAATATCTTTTAATGTTTTATTTTTTTTTATTTTTGTTTTGTTAGCTGCTATCTGGCCACTCCATCTTCCTTTCGGCTTCCCTCATCAGCCCTGCAGCAGCAGGCCCTGTCTCCAAGCCCTGCAGCACCTCCTCCATCGGCCCCTCTGTTGCAGGCCCCTTTGTTCGTGAACTTTCACGAACTTGCCTCAGTTCGCAAACCGGTTCGTGGTTCATGGGTTTAAATGCCCCTTTCCCTACTGCTGCAAAGCAGCAGGGAAAGGGGCATTTGACCCTTCAGCTTGGATCAGCTGCTTATCGGAGAGATCCCTGACAAGCAGCTGATCGGAGGTTGAAATGTCCCTTTCCCTGCCACTTCGCAGCAGTAGGGAAAGGGGCATTTAAACCCACGAATGATGAACCACAAACCGGTTCACGAACTGAAGCAACTTCTGCTCAAGATCCATTTTATACATTTTTATGAGACTCACTCGTTGGAGCGATCCTGTTCATAGAAACTGTAGCCTGTGATTTGACTTTTAGAGAGGAAGAATGACAGACTGGGACAGTGTGTGACAAACCTGAGAACAGAAAACTATGGAAGGGAGAGAAGGAAGCAACAGGGTCAGCGAGATCTTGTTGAATCCTGAAAAATGAAGAAGAAAACAGAATCAAAGACTTGTGTCACTTTAGCATCACTGGCAAGTTGTTTGTATACCAGAGAATACTGGACTCAGAAGAAGTTGCTGTCTGGCTGCTGAACACTTAAAATTGTGTTGATGTGGTTAATGGAGCTTGTTTATACTTTCACATAGTTCTTACAGTTTAGCAGTTTTATGAAGCACAAGCCACCTTGAGTATTTAAGAGAGGTGAAGTAGAAATTAATTAAATTTACTATAATTTAATATTTTTCTTCTGTTGGCTTCTGAGTTTAGGAGTTTAAAATTCACATATGAGTAAAAATGAATGAAGAATCTCAGGGAGTCTAGAGATTGATGACTTTTAATGCAGAAGCAGATAGGCCATTATGGCCACTGGAAAATGTTCTGGTGGACCACTCACTGTTCCTGCCCCGCCCCGCCCCACCCCACCCCGGACACGGCAGACGGTGAGGAGACTGTCTCAGCTGAGCACAAGCTGCCAGAGGGAGGCTGCCAGGCTGCCACAGCCTGAACAAGTTGCAGCCCTGCTCCCTCTGGCTGTCCAGCCTAATGGTGATGTCAAGGCCAAACCAGGAAACACACAAGGCTGTGCTGGGCCTCATTCCATCAGGGAGGTATGGACCCTTCCCAGGGCCAACCCTGCTTTCAAGGTAGAGCATGAGATTCAACTGTCAACAGTTTCCAACTCTGCAAGTACAGATAGGGTTGCCAGTGCTGGGTTAGGAAATTCTTGGAGATTTGGGGGGAGGAGCCTGAGGAGGGTGGGACCTCAGCAGGTATAAAGGCATAGAGTCCAGCTTCCAGGGCAGTCATTTTCTCCAAGTGAACTGGTTTCTGTAGGCTGGAGATCAGTTGAAATTCCAAATCTCTGGAGGTTGGCAGTCCTAAGTACAGACGTGAATACAGAGACATAGTTCACTCTTACATCTCTGCCATGAGATCACAGAGATGTATCAACTGAAAATGCTAAAGGAAAATCTTTGGGAGATATGGCCTCTTCCACGAATATAAGAAAAAATATTACATATTAGAAGAACACTAGAAAATTCAGCACATCCCTTAGATATTTTCCTGAGCCATAAGAAATTACTAGAACAAAATTTGTGTCCAGTAGCACTTATACCAACAAAACTTCCCAGGGTATAAACTGTCATGAGTCAAAGCTCACTTTGTCAGACACTTTGTATCTGTTGGTCTCTAAGGCACTAGTGTCTGTTTTTTATTTACGCGCTAGAAAAATGCCCCAATTTCAAAAAGTAATGAATAAAATAAGTGCAGATAAGATTTTACCTCCAACTTGGCAAGAGGCTCATATAACATTAATCTATAAAGTAAGAAATGACACAGTGTTGCCCCAATCATCTCTTTACTGAATATGGATTACAAATTGTTTACTTCAATATTGGCAGAAAGACTCGGAAAACGCATACCAAACATAATACAACCAGATCAGACGGGTTTTGTGCCAAAGAGATATATGAAAGAAAATGAAGAAAATGAGATATATGAAAGAAAATTCATAATTGATGCAACGGAATTAGTGGGGGGAAAGGGACACAAGATGGCATTTATTTTTTTGGATGCTGAAAAAGCATTTGACAACCTTTCCTGGACTTTCTTACAAAAAATAGTAGAGAATTTAAATTTAAATTTGAAAACTGTATACGAAGAATCTACACAAAGCAAAAGGCCAAGATTTTAATCAATGGGGTATTAACAGAAAGATTACAAATTGAAAAGCAGACTAGACAAGGCTGTCCACTGTCACACAACTAAAATAAGCAATGGAGATTTTTGCTTCAAAATTAAGACAAGACTCTAAAGTTAAAGGTTTGAAAATTTAAACTGAATTTAAACTGAAATGCTCTACAGATGATGTTGTTTTGACGACTTTGAACCCACACGAGTAATTACAACATGTTATGGAACACCTTGCAAGATTTGGAACTCTTTTGAGATTTAAAGATAATAGAAAAAACTAAATTAATTTCTAAATTTCTGACAAGGCAAGAAGAAGAAAAAATTGAGGAACTGTTGGGATGTGAAATATCAACAAACCCAGTTTGTTGAGCATAAATCTAACAGGATGAAAGGAAACATTATTTAAATATAAGTTCTTTGGAGGAGAATTCAAAAATATCTTGACAGATGGTCTAAGTTAAAATTTTCCTGAATAGGAAGAATTTCTACAATCAAAATGAATATTTTACCAAAAATTAACTTTTTATTTCAAATGTTACCAATTAGTATAAAAGATAAGACATTGAAAAGCTGGCAGAGACAGATAAACCAATTCATTCGGAATGGCAAAAAAACAAGAATAAGATTTAAGGTACTAGAACCGATGGAAAAGCCCTGTGAGGAAAAGACCATAGACTAACATGGTTATCCGCCTGAAACTATGAAATTATTAGTGGGTTTCAAAGGTTTGGCCCTCACTAAACACTTTGTCATTTAAGAACTTTCGTGGGTCAATATACCTCTATATCAGTGCACTGCCGAATATTCTGGAACATATTCTAGGCAAACACTGAGTACATATAGGAGACTGATAAGGTCTACTGAGGGCCATCTTAACTCTGTTCAAAAGTGAGAATATGGAAAACACACCAAACAGTCCCTCACAGATCCATATAACAAAAACAAACACAAAAAAAGATCAGTACCAATGAGAAAGTTAGAGAAACTTGTGAAGAACCCCTGTATAACTGTCAAGCATCTCAGGATTCTCTTGATCCCTGATTGAATCCCACTAGCTCACTAGAGCAAGATGTAATTTAGTTACAAACAGAAATCTTCACTTACCATTTTTTTACAATGGGATTCATTATTTGTATCATTATGTCCTCTGTAACATAACAAGGGATGGCAGATCGTGTGCATCAAATTTCCAAATTACTGTTTGTTAATAATCTTACTGATTCATTAAGTGGAACAATTTTCAGTTGTAGATTAGTTGTTTGCTTGGCATTTTTACTACCCTAGGGAAAAAAATCTAAACCATTGACTTTCATTAAGTGCTCCTTTTTTTAGATTCTGCAAGTGTTCCTTTGTTTGACTGACTTGAAACTTGACAGCAAACATTCATACCTCAGGAACAGATCTATGCTTATTTGGTTGACTTAAGAAACAGTGAGTGGGATGTTTTTGCAGCTACAAAAAGCTGTCATTAAGGTTATTCCAAAGAGAAGATGGTGATTATTCCAAAGAAAAGATGAAACATTTCCTAAGAATAAGCTGCTTTAAATTAGAGAACCACTAAGAATGCATGGGTGATTTTTCAGGAGTCACAAAAGCACCAAATAATTTGTTTCCTGCTTGCCAAATTCCACCAGCTATCCTAGGTGTCAGATCTTCAAACTTAAACTAAATAACATTTTAAGTTTTATGAGCAAGAAAAAGAATAAATGACTGTCTCTGTTTTTAAAACACAGTAATACAATAGATTAATATCGCAGTTTTATTTGAAAACCTTCATATATAGTTTTTCTGCTAAATCAAAAAAAATGAAAAATCTTGGTACTTGGTGATTCCCTGGTGATGCAAACAGATCCACCACCGGTGTGCCGAATCAGTCTGTAAGCAGTTTGAACATCTCCCTGCTGAGAGACCACTCTCCCGGGTGCAGTGACTCCCGATTCAGCCAGTCCGCTTCTACATTGTGCACCCCCCTGATGTGTTCCGCTTGCAGAGACAGGAGGTTGTTCTCCGCCCAGCTGATTATCTTGTTTGCTTCCTTCTGTAGACATGAGGACTTGGAACCTCCCTGTCTGTTGATGTAGGCTTTCGTCGCCACGTTGTCCATGCGGATGAGGACATGCATGGAGACTAATTGTTCCTTGAACTGAATGAGAGCCAGATGGATTGCCCTCATCTCCAGCATATTGATGGGCAAGCTCCGTTCGGCCGGCGACCAGCGGCCCTGCCTGGGAAGGCCGTTCATCGATGCGCCCCAGCCCAAGAGCCCAAGAGGCTTGCATCCGTAAAAACCTGGATGAACTGAGGTGTGAGGAATCCCTTGCCTTGTCTGAGGTTGGAATCGACGGTCCACCAGCAAAGACTGTTCTTGACCGTTAGAGGTACTTGTATCTTGATGGTCTTCCTCTGGGCTATGTGATGCTGGTAGGGCCTTAGTAGAGCTTGCAGAGGTCTTGCATGAAAGCGTCCCCAGTAGATGGCTTTTGAGTTGGCTACAAGAAGTCCCAGCAATTTGGTCAACTCCATGATGAAGGACCTGTGTTGTTTGATGATGGCTGTCATCAACTGCTTGGTCTTCTTGATCTTTTCCTCTGGAAGGGTGAAGGTTCCCTCCCGCGTGTTTATTATCAGTCCCAGATGTTCTAGGCTTTGAGACAGTTGTAGGGAGCACTTGGTTCTGTTTATCAGGAAGCCATGTTGCTCCAGGACCTGAATTGCTAGGAGTGTGTCCTTGATTGACGATTCCTGAGAACTTGATCGTATTAGGATGTCGTCCAGATAAGGGTGCAAGTGGAGACCCATCTCTCGTAGTCTGACAATTGGAACAACCAGTAGCTTCGTGAAGACTCTTGGTGCTGTTGCAAGGCCGAAAGGCATGATGAGAAACTGGAAGTGCATGTCTCTGATACAGAATCTTAGGAAACGTCGATGAGGGGGAGCAATGGGCACGTGGAGGTAGGCTTCTGTCAGGTCTATAGATGTCAAATACTCCCCTTGGCGTAAGGCCTCCGCAATGGAACGTAAGGTTTCCATCCTGAAGTGTCACAGCTTGATGAATTGGTTTACGAACTTCAGATCTAGGATGGATCTCCAGCCTCCGTTCCTCTTGGGCACGGTGAAGAAAATAGAGTATACCCCTGTTCCTTTCTCGTGCTGAGGTACAGGTTCCACAGCTCTGATGTCGATCAGATGACTAATAGCTTTGATTGTGATTGCTCGTCTGCTCGGGTCTTTCTTGAGCGGAGATATTAGGAATCGCTCCAGTGGAAGAGAGGAGAATTCTATTAAATAACCAAACGATACTACTTCCATGGCCCAAGAGTCCGCCTGGGAATCCGCCCAGATCTGGTGAAAAAGAAGTAGTCCTACCGGAGCCTCCCTCGAGTCAGGGCTTCTGACCCTTGTCCTCCGGATCTGACCTGAAGCTGCAGCCTCCCAGGTTCTTTTGAGGTCTGGACGTGAAGGCACCTCTGCGAGACTGAGATCTCGGGAAGGTCCAGCTTCTTTTGGTCTCTGGCCCCTGTCTAGGTAGTGTGTGGTTTATCCAGAAGGACTGAAATCGGTATGTGTGTCTCTCGTTCCCCCTAAGTGATCGTGGTAGTGTTTTCTTTTTGTCTTTTGTCTCCACCAATATCTTGTCCAGTTGTTCTCCGAACAATTTTCTCCCCTGGTAGGGATGTCAGGATAACCTTGGATTGGATGTCGGCTTGCCAGGCCCTGAGCCACAAGAGACGTCGGGTGACTGTAGCTGATGCCATAGCTCTGGACAAAAGGACATCACATCAAGGGTGGCATCTGCCGAGAATGCGCTGGCTTTTAAAATCCTATTGGCCCCCTCTAGGAGGCGTTTGTTGTTCTCGGGCAATAGTTGTATCATTCATCTGGTCCAGACTACCGACGCTCTTGATACTGTAGATGCTATGGCCGAAGCTTTAATTGCCATGGTGAGCTCTTCATGAGTTCGCTTCAGTGCTATCTCACCGTTTTTATCAAGGCTGTCCTTTATTGTGCCTTGTCCATCCTCTGAAAGAAGACCGTGTGATTGCAGGGCTGCTACCAGTGCGCCAATAGCAGGTACCTGCAAGAGCTCGGTGGCAAAATTAGGAAGAGAATACAACTTCTTAACATTATTAGAGAAATGCTTGCAAGACGCTGGAGTGGCCCACTCGGCTTTCAACTGTCTCTCATAGTATTCGGAAAAGGGAAAAACCCTGGACCTCTCCTCTGATCTAGGAAAAAAATCTTTATTTCCCTTGAGTCTGACCTTGGGGTCCCTAGGAGCTGATTCCTGCTCCCCCCTAGATGGCTCTTGTAGATCTAGGGCAGACAGGGTTTTTGCCAGAAGATATTGGTAATCTTCTGCTTGGAATAGCCTGTTTGACTGTTCAGGGCTAGCAGACTCGTCCTCCTGTTCTTCCTCTGGTAGGAAGTCCCCAACATCAGAGTCCTCACTGGGAGAAGGCTCTTCCTCCAGCCAGCCCCTAGTCCTATTTAAAACAGTTCTGGATGGGGTTTTTCTTGCAGCCTTGGTGGGCCAAGGCGAGATATGGCTGGAGTTCCCCTGGAAATCTTGGCATCCCCTGGAGCAAGAAGGCTGAGTGGGCTGTGGCCGTTCAGCATTGCGCAAGGCAAGAATCTCCTCCCTCATAGTCTGTCTTAGAAAACACATCACATCTGGAGGCACAGTAAGAGAGGCAGCACTTACTTGGTTCTCCTGAGCGTTCTTATACGCGTCCGAGTTTTGATTTTGTCCCATTTCTCCCGCCGGGAGGTTGGGAAGCACGTCTTTTTGCTTAGGCGGGAAAACACTAGTTGCGCCGTTGTTTGCCGCCAAAATGAAGCTCCTTCCGTTGATGTTGCAAAGAGCCTCCTGGCTCTGGTGCACGGAACTTCGAGGCTCTCTCTGCTGGAGACGAGGTCGTTTCTTTGAGGGCTGATCTCCTCCTGGAGATTTCTTCTCGCCGGGGAGCCACTCAGCCTTGCAAGGCAAGCCGGCGCCAGCTGGGCACATTCCCGCCATCGGTAAGACAGCTCCTGGGGAATGGCCCGCCCTCTCTAGAAAGCTGTCCTCTGACTCAGATGATTCGGCCGAGGCCATTCTTCTTTTAATCTTCTCCTTTGAATCGTCCCAGAAAAGGAAGGGTACAGGAGAAGACAAGTGGAATGGGAAATAAGGTTGAAAGAAGAGGAAGAAAAAGAAAGGTATAGAATAGGTATAGTATATAGAATTGATATGAAAGGCAGTGAAGAGCTAGCCTAAAGCAGAACTGCTCTCCCCTGAGGCAGGAAAGGAACTGGAAAGAGAGGAGGTGTTCCCACACACACTCCACAGGAAGAGGAAGAAAGATCAACTTTCCTGCCTCCCCGATTGGATGGTGGGAAACACCCAGGATGTCCTCCGACTCAGAGGGAGAACTACAATGCTCCATGAAGAAAATGATACTTCCTAGCTGTATGTCTTTCCACTCCACCATAAAGGCCCACGTTAGTCAATAATGGCAAAACGGAACCTCCAAACTGATTGTGATCACTGGGCACCTCTTCATATTTTTCTCCTTTTCCATCTGTCTAATTTCCATTATAGAAGAAGAAATTATGCCTTTAAAACTGAATTGCTGTAATCATTTTCCACTGTACAATTTAGAATATTTAATGAGAACATGTTGTCTTCTTTTTGTAAAATGTTTTAGTCCCTCAAAAAAATTAAATTGTCAGAAAACCATTACTCTTCATAAAATTCACAGGAACAAACTCAGGAACACTCAACATACAGTCACAGTCAATCCCAGCTCCCGGGGATTGATACGCATTTTGTGTATCCTGTACCAGTTATTTGTCATATTATGTCTTTACATTCTTAAGTGTTTATACAATTTTAGGTAGAGATAAAAAAAAGGGTTACATATTAAGTAGCAGTTCACATGCCTTCCATTCTCCGCCCACCCCCAATCAAAGTAAGATAAGGGCCATTTCACATGCTACAAAGTTCAGTGCAACAAAGTTAGGTGGAAGAGCAAGATCCGGGCCCACAGCACTTTAAAGACCGACTAGATTTCCAAGGTATGAGCTTTAGCTTTTCCCTCTCTGAGCACATGCTGATCTTCAACCTTCTTCTCCTTAGAGGAACAACCACATTTCATTACACATCCATATTGCATTTTGCTCACATCTCAAAGCTTCCCAGGGAAAGTCTGCTACATGTTACAATTTGTAAAATTTAGTGACTGGGTTTCCCTGATCTGATTTTAGTGAGATGGTCAAATGTCAGGTGTGGAGGGAACTCATTGCCCAAGTGCACTTCCCCCCATTTGGATCAATGCAGGAGGAGAAGGAGCGTCAACCTTCCACCACACACTGTTTTCCTGACCATTACACATGTAATCCATCAGTACATTCATGAGACAAATAATCCACCTCCCCTCGAGCTCTTCTGAATTGGGTGCATGGAGGAAGACTGACTCCTTCTCCCTCTGCACCACAGACATGATCCAAATCAGGGCCCTGCACACTTGGAAAATTAGTTCCTTTGCATGCGACATCTGACTGTCTCAGAACTGAACTAAACGAGATGAATTACATGAAGCTATGCGAGTGTCTGGAATCATGTCTGTTCCTACCTGCCCGTGTCCATTTTACCCCGAGTGAACATGTCCTGTAGTCCTAGTCCATGCACATGTCAGGTAACTGGTGTAGTCACGGCTGCAAGTGTCCATGGTCATAATCAGCAAGTTGTCACTGCAGAGCATCGATTTTGGGCAGCTTCTGTTTCCTTTTCCCCTCTTTTTGCCCTTAGATCCAGCTTACACCCAAACTGTTTTGCTTTTAATCTAGAATGTTTTAAATTCTCCCATTTTCTAGTTGACATCACCACCTCCCTACTCCTCCTTCCTGCACACTCCTCCCCCCTTAACTTCCTCTTCCTCCTCCTCTCCATGCAGTGTCTTCAGTTGGGATAAGGAGGACGTGGGAAGAAAGATTGTGGCAACATGATTAAGCATTAGAGCAAAAGTTCAGAAACATGCCCGATACATGACCCTGAAAAGGATGTGGTGGGGGGGGGGGTACTCATTCTCCAGTTTGGCTCAGCAATATAGAGCAAATTGGGTAAAATTTGGCCATTTTTTCCAATGGGAAATGCAATTCGGGGCTTTCCGGGGTCTGGGAAGCATTTTAGGACCAAATTTTACCAAATTTGCTGGGGATCTACTACTAGCTGTTCTATAACGACCCACCAAGTTTCATGAAGATGGACTTTGGGGAGCATTTTATGGGCTCCCAAAGAAGGTGCCCCTAGTCAACTCCAATCTCCATTATTCCCTATGGGGAAAACTGGGGAAGCTATCTGGGGGGCTGGGGTGGCATTTTGCAAGCAAAATCCACAGAATTTGCACGAGACCTACTCCTGTTCTCTAAATATCACCCCCCCCCCCCGCAAGTTTCAGGGAGACTGGATCCTGGGGAAGGCATAATCTATGTGTTACTCCAGTTGCTGTCATCCCCCCCCCCCTGCAATAGGAAGAAATGAGGTGGCTGAGGGCATCTCATTGGGAGGCCATAAAATGGCTCCCCAAGGTCCAATCTCCCTGAAACTTGGGGGGGGGGCGGTCTTTAGAAGACAGTTAGCAGCAGGCCTCCTGAAAATTTTACAGTTTTATTTTGCAAAATGCCACCCCCATCCCCCTGGATAACCCCCATAGTTTTCCCCATGGGAAAAATGGAGATTGAAGGCGGCTGGGGACAAACAGGCAGGAAAAAGCTGATTTTGGCTGATAGCAACTAACACTGCTGTGGCTCTCAAAGTGGGGATTGCCCACCTCCTCTCAGAAAAGTTACAGAGGAAGGTTTGAGCATGCACGAAGAGAAGGTGTGTCATGGGATACCATCTCTCATCTGGGAGGTACGGGGAAGAAACATGTGCCCGTCCAAGCATGGGACTGAGTGCAGATCAAGTGCAGTGTGACCGTAGTGTGCAAGTGAACAGGAAAGCAATGGGGAAACACGTGTGGGTGCATTCATGTGTTGTACACATGTAATTCATCTTGTGTAGTTTGGCTCTCAGTAAAAGGAAGGTTAGGGAACCCAGACACTGTGTCGTCCTAAACAGAGTTACTCCATTCTACATCCATTGAAATCAATGGACTTAGACTACAGTAACTCTCCTTTGGATGGCATTGTGTATGTTACAAATTGTTTGACACCCCGCCCCCCAAGCAGTGTGGTAAATTTGCATCTGGTACAAATGTGGTATACAATCAGCTCTGAATGGGCAATATAAAAACTAAATCAGCTCTTTTCTGATACTGCTCTAATTTCTCATATCTGTATGCGATTTGAAATTCATTCACACACGCATGGTACAGAAACCAGAACACAACTGCATAACAGGTCCTTTACTGATGAAAATGGATTGCAAAGAGACAAGATAATGATAAGGAAAATAAAAGTGAGAGATTTGGAGCTGTGACAATGCTTTTAGGATATCACATACTTCCATGATTTCTCCCTTTAAATATGTAATTAAATAGGCACACATGTTTGTCATACATTACAGTGTAAGATTTTCCTACAAATTCAGAATTGAATTTAATGCAGTAGACAGTGTTCATCTTTTGAACACTGTCTACTGCATAAAATTCAATTCTGAAAAGTATAATCTTCAGAAGAAGCGAACTCTCATTCAGCTTTTATGGAAAATTTTTAAAAGAAAGAATGGCAACATACAAAAGCAATTGGATGCCTAACCTACTTCACAGGGTTGTTGTAAAGAGAATGATGTAAGCTGCTCTGTGTTCCCATTGTGGAGAAAGGTGGGGTATAAATGTAGTATATAAATAATAAATATTGCTGATGATGGGGCAGATAGGTTGCATGGTGGGTGAGAATGTGAGACACAGGCAAGAAAAGGGGACAGGCTATGGGGGCTTTCAGGGAAGGGAAAGAGGAAATAGTGAGAGAGGGGAAAATTAGATGCCCCCACCCAAGTCATTGTGCCCCCCTTGTATATATGTCTAAAAGAGAACAGGAAAGACCTTGTGTACACAAAGTTCTCCAGATGCCTGCTTAACCAGAACCTCTGATTCATATCCACAATAGTACTGGATATTAACAACAATCAACTTTAATTTTTCCTCATAAAACATAGCATTTGGCCCTCTAGCCCACTGGAGTCTGAATCCCCTGTGGGAGTGGAGAAAGCCTACGCTGCTTTTTCTTTTCTGTTGCTATCAACTAAATTAAAGACAGATAGTCCTCCAATGCATAAAACATGCAACCTTTCATCCATGAAGGACAAGAATAATGTTTCTTTTACAAAAATTCTTAAGAGCTATTACAAGGGGGAAAGAACAAAATAAATTTCTTTCAGCAAATGAAAGCAACGTAATTACTGTTCATGGATGAGAAATTCTTCTTGCTCCATAGGGATTAATTTCAGTTTATTTCAAATTAACTGCCTGGCTTTAATGATTTTTAACACATACAGTTAATGACGCATGGGAGTGAGGAATCCATGGATCTTTTGAGTCATAGCCTGAGAAAGTTCACAAACATTCCCCCCCACGCGCACCCTTTCATTTGATAATGACTAGGAAGCAAAGAATATTACATATGGTAGTGAAGGATTGACTGATAGTGAGGGATTTTACTGCTCACAGGGCTATACAAATTAGACCAGATCATTTGTAATTTCTCATTTGTGACAGGCAATTGGTCTGTAGTCTAGCTCAGGAAAGGCAGTATGGGCAACTGTTCTGCCACAACCCAGACCAAATGGGCCTCAAAAGACATTGTAATTCCTTTAAATTACTAAAACAACAGTAAAATAGACAGCATTGTCTTTTCAGTTAGGAATTGTTCAACAAAGTTCCAAGATAATAATGTTCAGTAATTGAACTTTTTTAGATCATGATGGGTAGCCATGTTACTCTGTCTATAGCAGCAGAAAAAAGCAGGAGTCCAGTAGCACCTATATGACTTACAAAATTTGTGGTAGGGTATGAGCTTTTGTGAGTCACAGCTTCGTGTATCTGAAGAAGTGAGCTGTGTGACTCCATGAAAGCTCATACCCTACCACAAATTTTGTTAGTCTTATAGGTGCTATCGAACTCTTGTTCTTTTCTACTGAAATTTTTTACCTGGCCTAATTCTCATTGAGGTGGTGGGTTGTTGTTTTTTTTAGGATAACCAATAGAGAATATAACATTTAAATCTGGAATATACAGAATGTGCTTAACAAAAAATGGTTCATTTAGACTGATGTAAAGAAAAAACTTTACATCCAAATTCAGCTGGGACAGTACAACACCAACATGCAGCAGTAGCAGCATGCGTAAGCTAAATATGATCAACTTAACTTAGGAAAATTGGTTCATCCCTAGATGGCCAATGAGCAAGCAACTGAGGGTTGACAGCTCTGGCTTGGGAAATTCCTGGACATTCTAGGGTTAGAGCTTGGGGAGGAACCCCAGTGGGGTATAATGACACAGAGTCTACCCTCTAAAGCAGTCGTTTTCTGCCTGGAGATCAGTTGTAATTCCAGGAGATCTCCAGGCCCCATCTGGAGGTTACAGCCTATTAAATAATGAACCACAACAAGAAGGCACTCCTGGTCAAGTCAATATGAACAAACAAAGAGGGTTCCCCCACCAGGATAAGCACACAATAATAACAACAATTCTTCGCTACTGCAAAATAGTACAATTCAATTTTCTTAAAGTGACAAATGTGAATATAAAGTGCTCCTCATTAATAAACAGACATAATAAATACAATAAATAATTCATGAATAATTCATAAATAGTTCATAAATACATCAAGGCTATAAAACCAAAAGCACCCCATCTCCTGTTCTTTTATGGAGGAAGGACAATAAACTCCGGGAGGAAAATCCAACAGGCAAGTGTTTCATTTCATAGGGATTAGTACATCCTGAAAAGTTTATTGTATCTTTCTTTTCAGATGCTCCAGTGGATGATGACCAAAGAACTCCAAGCCCTAACTGGGGCCAGCTATTGAAAACGCAGATTTCGTCCGATGGACTTCTTCAGGGGCACGGATGTAATCCACAATAGCATTTACGGTATTATTTCTCAGTAACTCTCATAGCCCAGAAATTGGCGTGCAAATCTTCAATAAACGCCAAAGTCTCCCATCCTGTCCTTCCCCTACTTAAGATCTTCCTTGCAAGCCCTGCTCTCTGTCCATCTACCCTCACCCCTGCAATGTGATGCAATGTAATAACATGGTTCACTGTGCATGCATGTTACAAAGAGAGCAAGGAGAACTGAGAATGTCAACAGGAGCTCTCTACATCTTTTCACCAACTAGGTTAGCTTAAGTAAAATCTAAGAGAGACATGAAGTGAAAGATCTAAGACACCAATAAGAATATAATTGCCACATCCCAAAGTCTTACATACAGCTCGCATATATATTCTTTTTTTAAAAAAATGTGCAAAGTATATTAAATATGCAAAAGCATATTAAATATGCAAAGGAAAGTATAAGAACTGTTGCTAAAACTTCCTAGTGATAATTTTACCAATGTGCATCCAACCACTCCATTCACAGAACACAAGGTTTTCCAGCATTCCTCTCTCTTCCAGCCTCTGGAAAGATTATTCCCAGGATCACTACACACACGGAGGCATGCACAGGATGGGGGGTTGGAGTGAGGAAGGATAAGGGAGTGAAATTGCTCTTCCTTCATCTTCCACAAGCACTGTTCCTGAGGAAAGCCATTGATTTCATTGCTTTGCTATTCTTCACTCCAGTCCACTGACCCTATTGACATTGCTGGAGGATGGAAAGATCAGCAGGAACAGAGAGGAAAATGGGAAAACTTGGTGCGCCTTCCATACATGGCTGGCTGGATAGTCACTACTGTCCTTCTTGCAGACCATAAATTAGAGTTTGAGGGCAACTGTAAAGCATTTATTCATCCGCAGCCTTGAGCAGGCAAACTAAAGAAACAGATTTTTATTATTAACCATTTTCATTACAGCCAAAGCAGCAAGATTATGAGCTAGGGAAAAGTGTATTCAAAGCACCTTCAAACTGTTTTCTCCTCATAACTACAGGGAGATCTCATTTTGATTACACAGTAGTAGGCAAACTTTGAGACAGATAAAGGAGGCCCCATGAGTAAGAAGCTTACCCTGAAGAGCTTTTGTGCTAATTTTGCCAGTGCTTCTGCTGGAAGTAAACAGTCTTTAACAATGAAGAACTCACCCCAAAATGACATGAAAAGTCTTCATCATGGTTGTGAGATAATATTTGATGTGACAAATGAACTGAGTGATTAACAGGGTCCCTATTCCTCCAATTATTTTAGTTGCTAGAGGAAACAGCCACCAATATACCCACAATAAACAATGAAGGCAACTCTCATGAATGATACCTACTGCTACACATATTCACAGGCTATATAGTAGCAACAGGGATACCAAAATTCTAGCGGCAATCTTGAGATGCATAAAAGGAACTGTGGAGGTAGCAAAAGAAGATCCTTCCATAACAATCCAGAGTCCTATGATATATTATGTGGGAGGGGGGCAATATAGAGATTCCCCCCACCTCCCAAATCTCACCCTCTAAACCCCTTGGGGCTTGGGCAAGCTAATATCTACTAACCCCCTCCATTTTTCCCTTTAACCAACTCCCAGCTTTCTGAGAGCGGAACTACAAGTTACAAAAGGCACAGGTTGGACACTTGTCAGCTTCCCTCAAGTTTTGATGGGAAATGTAGGCATCCTAGTCTTGCAGTTTGGCTGACTGCTGTCCAATGGACTTTTCAACTGTCACTTGTCCAAGATTCCGCCAAGCTGCCTACATTTCCCATCAAAACTTGAGGGAAGCTGACAAGTATCCAATCTGTGCCTTTTGTCACTTGTAGTTCCGCTCTGAGTCTCTTGCAGCATTTTCATCTCTCACGGGGCTGTTTGTTTTACGTTTTGTCATCTCTTTGTTAATATATAGTCACTGGAATGCCCTGGTCTTGTCTGTGGGTAGTTTTCATTAACAGCCTTCCCATACTACATGGTAAGCCACTTCTGAAACTGAAGCACTTTCAAAAGAAGCAAAAGTCATAGGAGACCACTGATCAAGCAATAATTTCAGAAATCCACTAAGCACACACAAGCCAGAAGTCAGTGTATGAAGTTTACTTCCAAGTAAATACAATAAGCCTTTACTGGGATGATCTAGGTAGCCTGATCTTGTCAGATCTTGGAAGCTAAGCAGGGTCAGTCCTAGTCAGTATTTGAATAGGAGACCACTATGGAAAGCCAGGGTTGCAATTCAGAGGCAGGCAATGATAAACCACGTTCCAACATGTCTTGCCTTGAAAACACTTACGGGGGCACCGAAGTTGGCTGCAACTTGACAACACACACACACACACACACACGATAAATATCAGGTTCCCATCCTACTTCCAAACCAATTAGACTGATAATGTAATTCTAGAAGCATTTACATGGAATTCTGTTAATTTCAATGGCGCTTGCTTCCAAGCAGGCCTGAGAACACTGAGAAGTTGGTTACTGCCACCCAATGGCTGCTCCCTTACTATTACAAGCAATTAGTGAAACTTCTGCCACATGGTTAAGACAAGTTATGTAGTCATGCGTCATGCTCTTGACATGCTTAATAGGGTGGATGTGACTAGTGTGTTCATAACTAACACGATAAAAGCAGAAGCAAGAAAAAAAGCCAAACCAGGTCAAAAGTACAGAATACCTACATATCATGACAGCACTCCATAGGGCTTTCTGATGATCACAGGATTCATTTATTTTGCAAGAGACTGGCCAGCATTCTGGCAGCAACTCATCAAGTCAAACATGCCTTTTATTAGGGTGAAAATAAATTTAAAATACAAAGTTTAGAGAAACCACCCAAAATCCTACATAACAAGAAGTCTCTTGTTGACCTTCAAGAAAAGGCAACAATGTTGTTAATCAACATTAAACTTGGTTATCTTCCTTTTTGTAAAGTTTCGCTTATCAGGGACGACTTCAGAGGAGGACGAGGCATGTGCTAGTCCAATTGCAAATCAGAAGAGGTAACTCTCTAAACTGGGAGATCAGTCTCAAAGAAGTAAACTACGACAGTGGCAACAAGTATATCCCAAACACAGCAAAATCAGCCCTGGTACGATGACGTTGCTTCTAGTTACATGGGAATTGATGTTATTGTGTAGGCCATGGGAGCATGTGTGCACTAGAATTCCATGTAAATGCTTAGCATGCACACACAAACACAGCTCTGGCGATGGCCTGCTTCTTCCTGCCATCCTGCCAGTTGCTTGTTAGGAATATAGCATTCCCAAAGTCTTTCTTTTAAATGTGCCATATTGTTCACTTGGTTTGCTTAGCCTAAATTTATTCTGCACAAACCAATTACAAGCTACAGATTCTGACTAAATATAAAACCCTAAGTGTGTATAGTAATTGAAGAAATGTTATACATCACATCATAAGTTCTAAACAAACAAGCAGTAGCAGAAATGAAACTAGACATTTCTTATTTGTTGAGTTATAAACAGGAATTGCAGAATATGTGATCTTATGCACCAGGACCACTGATTGTGTAGTATAAGATGTTTTGCATTGTTTTTAATTGCTTGAATTTTAATTAATGTCTTTAGTTCCTCAGCTGATTCAGCCCACTATCTGCAGAATGGGGATATTGGCATGCTTTACAAGGTGGTTGTGAACATTACTGAGCATATATACAACAGAGCTTTGAATGCTGAACAAGGCCAGGTACTGCAGTCTGTAAAATGCCATCAACCGTATCCACAGCTGTTTCTTTGGTACACTAAGTTATATACTTGTTTATGTCAAATGGCAACTTGGATAAAGTGCCAACACTTGATTTTCATGGGCAATATTTTATACTGAAATTAGCAAATTCCCCTACCCAGGGATGGGTGGTAGTGTGAAGTCATATGTTAATATGTTGTTATCTCTGTACACCATGAATTAAGGTCTGTGACTGCCTACTGCTAGGCCAGGAATTCCTGTTTCTCTGAATGCAGGTGATAATTTCTGTCTCCTTTTTTTTTACTCCATTTTTAATCCAATAGGTCAGGCAACTAAAGCTTAGCCTCTCTCTTTGTTGAAGATTGCCTGTTTCCAACCTTATCTTGAAATCTTTCTTCTGGATTGATTCCAATGCCATAGAGACCAACATTTTAGTCTCTCTTTTTTATCTTTTCCTGAAATTCAGCCTCAGTATATTGCTTCTGCAATGCAGCCTCCTTGGTTGCAACACTGAATGCTGCAGTTTGGTCTTTTAGGGTTGCAGAGCCGGGCGATCTCCTGGAATTACAACCGATTTCCAGATGACAGAGGTAAGTTCTCCTGGAGAAAATGGCTATCCAGGTGAGGCTGATCTCCTTCTCAAACCCCATGAACCCCAAACTCTACCCTGAAATCTCCAGGAATTTCTCAAGTTGGAGTGGCAACCCTACTGGGTCTTTCAGTTTTAGAATGTAGAAAGCCCCTTATCCTCTAATTCTGTTAGATACGTTCCACTCAGATAATGTACCATGTGCTTAAGAAAGGCAAAATGACTCTTAGTTGCAATCCTACAACAATCTGTTCCTGAGAGGCCTAGAAGGTCACAACTAGAGATGGGCACGAACCAGAAAAAAAACGAACCATGCGGTTCATGGTTCATCATGTTTCACAAACCACAAACCATGAACTTTCACGAACCTGCCCCGGTACACGAACTGGTTCATTTTGGCTCGTGAAATCACTTCCGGACCAGCAAATCACCATTTCCAGGTCAGCAGAAGGTCACTTCTGGGTCAGCATAAGGTCTGCAGAAAGCCCAACCCCCATTGCCTAGGAAACTGATTGACTGGCACCAGGCTGTCTGCAGTGACGAACCAAAAAAACGAACCAAATGAACTGCCCTAAAGTTCATGGCAGTTCATCAGAAATGGGCTCTGATGGACCGCTGGTTCACGAACCACTAACTGGCCTGGTTCGTGATGAACTTTGGCTCGTATTTCGGTTCGTGCCCATCTCTAGTCACAACCCTCTCTCAACTGTTCCTCTTGAAGCTTATATAAAAGTCCTTCCACCTCCATAAACAGGTTTCTAACTTTAGCATTACAAGTACTCTCCAGACAACAGAAATCACTTCCCTAGGAGAAAATGGCGGTTTTGAAAGACAGACTCTATGACTTTATTCCCTGCTGAGGTACCACATACCCCTCCCCAGGCTCCACCCCCAAATCTCCAGGAATTGTCCAATCTGAAGTTGGCAACCATAACAGCTTTGTAGGTTTGACTCTTGGAAGGTAAAATCTTCTCATTTCAAACCATCCCGGCTGAGTCACCAAGTGTTACACTTAATATTTAAATAAATATTTAAAATGTTTATTTTTAAAAGTGTTTTTGCTAATGATTTTCTACAGTATCGCATAAGACGACACAGAGGGAAAGCCAAACTAAAATGACACAAAGTTAAGTGTTTTAATGGAAACCATTCAAATTATAAAATAGAATCCATTTTCAGATGCAGAGTTATAGATTGCAGTTAAAAATACTTTAGAACGATGGATATACCCGGAGCTTAAAGTATGTTTTAGCTCTTATAGATTTAAAACATGTATTTTAAATGAACATTTATATCTTTCTCTGATAATATATCATCATACCACAAACGCATCTGAAGGCTGTTCAAGTTTTATCATGGGGCTGGCTGACTTTATTACTATTAACCTGCTACTTGGTTGTTACAGGGGGGTGGGGTTGGTATTTTTATTATTGTGCTTCTTTGTAGATTTTAATTGATTGTTCTTAACAGCCTTGGGGATCAATAGTTCAAAAGGCAGGATGTAAATATTTTAAAACATGCTTTGGCCTTAATCACTGTACACACAAACACACACTTTAGAACTATAGTTTAATGTTTTCACTTTAGTACAGTAGTTTAATGGTATCTGATGGAGTGCTGACTCTCAAAAGCCAATACCCTAAAAAATCATGTTGGTCTCGAAGGTGCCACTGGACCTGAACCCTGCTGTCCTACTGCAGACCAACATGGCTACCCACCTGAAACTGGTTTAACTCAGTGCTTTTTTCCCTTAAAAGGGGGGGGGGTGCTGGTACTCATGATATTCTCTGCCTTGGGGGCCCAAGCCCACCTGCTGAAAGAGGTGCTAGTACTGCAGAAAGAGCTTCCACTGCTGCATACCAGAATGTATCACCAGGTTAAAAAGCCCTGGTTTAACTCATATCCCACCCATTAGTTTAATGGCAAGCTACTATTCTCACAGCCTCAACCACTGCCCCAAATATAGGAATGATAATAGTAATACTGGCATACATTATTGGGATGTTGTAAGGATAACCTTTAACACTCTATGTGTTGAATCCAAAGTAACCTGGCTTACCTCTGCTGCAACCTCTGAGCAATCTGAAATTTTACATCCAGGGTGTCAGGAGACCCACGTGCACTAGAGGTCTACAAAGAGGGTGAAGGAACTGCAAAACTCCACCTCTGCCATTATGCCACACAAAAAGCACCCTTAGACTCAACCCTAATCAAAACATTTTTAAGAGCTGTATAAATGCTGGATGTGTTTTAAATTTAAAATATACATTTTACAGTCACAAAAGGATGTGTGTTGTTATGTAAAGGAGATGTTAATGGAGGCATGATATTTTTGTGCACGTATGTGCAATATGCACATAATTTTCTTGTGCACAATAAAATTATGATTCTGCTAAGAACAGCTTATATGACAGTCATATGGATACTTATTTCTGAAAGGGGATGAAAATAGCTGGATTAAATTGTGAGCTCCTTAAAACATTAATTTGATGCTTTGGGGTAAACTCTTCCATTTTGAATGATAGAACATTGCCCGTATGAAAACATTCCCATTACTCATACTTTTACTAGCATGATTACCATTGCTTCTGCAGTTGCTCCCACACTGATCTGAGTTAGCGTACAAAGAATTCTGCCTACATAGCCTTGACAGCATGTTTACATAAAATGCAATTGATGCACCTCCCAAGGGAACATGTGCATTTTAACACATGCTCAGATCAGTGTGGGAACAAACAGGAAGACATAACAAATACAGGAACATGTGAAGGAAGGTTATGTTAACATGCTTTGAACTCAGAAACCATAACTACAGAAACTCCTCTTTGAGAAGAAGTTCCACAAAAGAAAGTTATTCCACATGAGAGTCACTGGTGCTCTGTCAACAATTAAAACAAAAACACAGAATGTTCTCTTTTGGCACGATACTGACATTAAATAGTTGATATCCAGAGTTGAGAAAGCCACATAAAACAGTATGGGGCAGCCGTTTTCTATTTTACAAAGTCAATTTGCTGAGCCTAGAAAAAATTATGTCTTTTATATTTTTTTTTTTAAATTAAGATATTAAGAAAACAAATCTGAACACTGAAGCTGCAAAAACAACCATCTTCCCCCCTGCCCCAAACTAAGTGCAGTACAGATAGATATTGTAGAAGACTTTTATTTTCCAAGTCCCACTAACATAAAATGATCTAACTGTATGGAGGTACTCTATGGATATCCAAGTAATGAAAGCTATTAATTATTGGACAGAATGGCTGTAATTCACATCTGAGATGACTTTTAGCAGAATAGACTGGCAAACATTAAAGATCAAAAAGAAGTAAACAAAGTTTACATTTCTGGGACACAAGAATATCAATCACAGATCTCTGTTTGATTAGCCCAGTGTTTAGATTCTCTGTGTGGTATATTCAGATTCCCCCAGGAACATCCAACTGATGTATTCCCAAGTGACAAGCTGATGAGCATTGACGTTTATATGTGGTCACATTACTTTGGTTAATTGCTTTGAAAAGATCTTCTTAAAGGGGTACAAGTAATAAAACATCCTTTACCTTTCCATTTGACTGGAAATATCTTCTTTTAAAAAAATTACCTTCAGCCACTATATTGACGGCCAAATTTGGTGCTCAGATTGCATGATTTAAAATCAGAGCTAGCATCCTAAAATGGGTAAGAGCGTGACCTTCAAGTTCTAATAAAATTTGGTGTAATACATAAAACGAGTTCAATAAATTGGCGGCGGGGGGGGGGGGGAGAACCACCAATCAGTTCTGGCAGAGGTTTAATAATCTTGACAGCAGTTGTGTTGTAAAGGTGCAAAAGTTTATTGGGGGGGGGAGTCAATTTTGTAAAATAACAAAATTGACAATCAGGTTTGTTCCAAAATCTTTTACCGTGTGTTGTATTATGCGATAGGAATCCATTGGAGATTGGATGAGTGAAGGAACATGATGCCTAAAGAATCTTGGCTATGGAATCCACTTCATGTTGGACCCCTTGAGAAATATTGCTCTATGATTATGACTGGAGAAATAACCGCAGTCTAGGAAACAGTACAATCCTAAGCAGTTACTCCAGGCTAAGCCCACCGATTTCAATGGGCTTAGACTCGAGTAATTGCTTAGGATTGCACTGAAAGTCTCTGAATGCAGAGAATGGAATATTTAAAGAACAGTGCCAGGATTTTTTAAAATGTTCAGATGTTAGCCGACTGCAACTAAACAATTGTAGTCCCTTAAATAATGTTTGCATCATTTCCTCTTCCAGCCCACAGAACTTTCAACATCTCTCTCCCCTTCTCCTTCTGGTTTTTATATTTTTCGGCAAGGCTATTACAAGGTCTGTGTATCGAATAATTAAAAATATAAATAATACTTTTATTGACCTATTTTTATGGATGTTCTTACCAATCAATATTTGCCTTGAACAAAGGAACATTATCTAAATTATACTCTTAAATATGAGAATTAGTGGCAAGTAAGTACTTTTAAACACAAACATTACAAGGTAAAAGCCAAGGCCGCTAAAAATAGATAGAATGAATTAGTTTCTGCTGCATTTATGTCTGATAAAGTTGTGGGGGGAGGGAAGGCAGCATGGTATAGACTGATCTCATGAGATCTCAGAAGCTAAGTGTTGGAGAAAAGTGTAACCCACTTTTTTAAATTCTGAGTTGCAATGGATCTTGAACAATAGAGAGTCAGACACTTGTTTATTTTTAAGAAACGTTTACTTCTTAAGGAAAAAAGGTACATGGAATGGCTACAAAACAAAGAACTCTATTTCCTACATCTTTACTCTACAAAGACCCCATGAGCAATATAGAGATTCTGCTTCTTCTTGACCCTTAGAGAGGAAGTCACCTGACCTATTTCTTTTAATAAATTTTTATTGGATGGGTCATTATACAAATATAAAAACATACACAGCTAACTTTCCATCATATTGTAATACCCCCCACCCTTTCCCACCCTTTTCCGTTGACTTCCGACAGTTTTCCATTCCCTTTATTACCTCTTAAATAAAACCTTAACCAAGCTAAACTATATATAGAATAATAATACCCATCTAATGATAAATACCATTATCTAACATTCCATATCTTTTAGTACTATCTATCAATAATATCCAATAACCTACAATATAATATGTCCCCTATATTAATAGCTATATACTACATTCTAAGAATGGGTTGTATTAATATATTTTATACCATTGCATATCTTTAGATAGCACTATTACATATATCTATCATATCTATAATGTTCAAAATTATTAATATCCTTTATATTGTTATCCAATTCATAACGTTATAACCTAGTAAATTATAACATATTATACCTACATATATCAATAAAATGGTAAATTATCACAGACTAGATTATTTACCTCTAATATAATATAATGATTACTACCTCTATAATAATTCAAAGTAACAGAACACTATCCTCCCCTCAGAAAGTATCCAAAGACCACACCTTCCCTTTAATGTCCCACTTTTTTTCTATATAATTCTTAAATTTCTCCCAACTTGTTACATACACTTCCATATCTTCCTCTCGAAGTTTCCTCGTTAGTTTATCCATTTCAGCCAAGCTCAATGTTTTTAAAATCCAATCTTCCACCGACGGTATCTCTTTTGTCTTCCACAGTTGTGCATAAATTATCCTAGCCGCTGTAGTCATATAAAATACCATTATCCTGTCCATTTTGTCAAAGTCTTCTAGGTTCATACATAACAGTAACAATTCTGGGTTTCTAACAACTTTTTCCTTCAATATATCTGACATAGCGTCTACTATTTCCCCCCAGAAATGCTTAGCTTTTTCACACGTCCACCACATATGATAAAAAGAACCCTCATGCTTTCCACATTTCCAACATTTATCTGACATCTGACTATTTCCATTGGAGGAAGTCACCTGACCTATTAACCAATAGTAGTTTCTCAGTTTCCCAGGCTTTCAGATTGTGCCAGGTTTCCTTCCAGGTTATTACAAATAGGGAGTATGCTGGGTAAACACATTAACCCCATAATGACTGAACGTCAGACCTTGCAACACTAAGTAGGGTCAACACTTGGAAAGAAGACCACTAAGGAAGATTTTGCAGAAGAAGGCAATGGCAAACTACCTCTTTTATTTTTATTATTTTATTTACATTATTTATAGTCTGCCTTTCTCACTGAGACTCATGGCAGATTCAGTGTAAGTGAATAAAGTCAATGGCTGGGGCCTTCAATAAACAATACAATGAGATGGCTTGACTCAATAAAGCAAGCTACATCCTCCAGTTTGCAAGATCTGAGAAAGTCTATTAATAATAGGACATTTTAGAGTCTTTCATTTATTGGGTTGCCATAAATCGGAAGTGACTTGATAACAAATTATAAGGTATGGATTATAGAAATTTGAAAAAACAAACAGAAATCTGATATAGAACTGGAACAAAACATAAGCAGTTTAACGTGACATATTAGAAGATGCAGAAACTACCCAGTAGGAACATACTTACAGCAACAGACAATACACTCTAGTATAGTCTGCAGTCTCTCTCCCTTAACCAAAGCATCTCTCTGAACCATTTCCTTACAGCATACCCATATTACTTGCGTAAGAAAGTTGCTTTGAATAATTCAGTTTTGCATAGTTTGTAGAAACCCAGGAGAGTGGGAGCTTTTCTGACCTGTTCAGGTAGGCCATTTGATAAAGTGGGGGCCACTACTGAGAATGCTCATGTAGCAGCTATTGGTTTTGCCCATTTGTAGGCTGGTGCCTGCAGAAGGCCCTCTTCAGACGACCAAAGCTTCTGAAGAGGAATATAGGGAAAGAAGCAGTCCCACAGATATGAGGGATCAAGGTCATGAAGGGCTTTGTTTGTGATGGCCAAAATCTTGACCTGAGCCTGGTACCGAATGGAGTGAATGCAGAATGGGGGTAATATGCATGTTTCTTCTAACTCCTGATAATCAAGCTGTGGCATTCTGCACCATCTGGAGTCTCTGAGTTGACTTTGAGGGCAGTCCTATGTAGAGTGCATTACAGTAGACTAGTCTCAATGTTACCATGGCGTTACCTCTGCTTCTCACTTGCTTTGAAAACCCATTGCTGGGGTCACCATAAGTCTGTTGTGACTTGATAGTGTGAACTTATATGACTTTCTGCACTTTTTTAAGAATAGCATTAGTACAGGATTGCCAGATCTCTCCCAAAGAAAAAATAAAACACAATTACCTGCTTGTCAGCCAGTTGCTGTCTTTCAATGTACATAATTTTATATATACTTGAACATCCAACTGATGTATTGTCATAGTAAAAAAAATGATAAATAGCAGGAACACTCTAATTTAATAATGTAAGTAAAATAAACAAAAAATGTAAATGGTCATGAAGACATCGATTGAGGTCATTACAATTTTAGAAAACAGATGTCATCAAAGTTTATTGAGGCCACTCGATTATTTCTTCATCTTCTCTGATACAAATACATGGTGTTCACTTCAGATAAGATAGAGATGTTAATGGTTACCCAGTCAGTTTGGTTTATATTCCCTGAGAAGGAGTGGGTTCATAGCCCAGGGCTGCTTCTGGACCAGAAACGTATTTGATGGGCAGCTATGGCCTGCAATGCCCTTTCCCAAGTTAGCTTGGATTGGCAGCCACATCCTTTCCTGGAAAATAATAACGTGGCTACTGTAACACACTACATGTTAGCCTGCCATTGAAGAGTGCAAGTCTTTGCTTCTCATGGACAGTCAAGCTATCCACTATTTGTAATGTACCTTCCCCAGTTCAAAATGCAGTAGCAAGTCTCTTAATGGGATGTGGCCACAGAAAACATATTGCATCTTTTCTCAAGCATTTGCACTGGCTAGCAATTTGTTTTCAGGTCCAAATCTAACTACTGCATTTTGCACCTTTAAAGCTCAAAACTGCCTCCATATAGGTTATATGAAGGAGATACTCTGCCTGTATGTTTTCTCCATGCGCTCCAAGGTTAGCTGAAGAAGGATGCTGGAATCCCACAGCACCTTCTCTTTGAGCTTTCAGACTGGTCAAAATCTTTTATGGGAAGGCTTGCTGGAGTAGCTGACTCTATTATTGTTTTTAATCTCTTCTTTTTCTTTTGCATTTTAATTGCTGTTCTGGTTTCTGTTATCAAATGTGTATGATGTGGCAGCAGAAGGCATTCCCATGAAGGTGCAGCAGCACAAGCATCAGAGGCAGAAGGAGATGTAATGAGACCAGAAATTATGCCATTTTTGCTGCCAATCTCAGCTTGAGTGCCATGGAAGCTGAGGAACTCTCAGCCAGTTAAAACAGTAGAAAGATCACCACGATTCAATCTACTCAGAACCCCAGAAAACTGTCTTTCAGGGCCCCCCCTTCTGATATAACACGATCTTTTTCAGACAGACACTAAGGACCCTGCAAACCCTCAGGAAGAGGAAGCAACCTTTGGCTGGACTCTGAGCGCAGGAAGGGGCTAGTGATGAAGTAAGCCCCTAAAGCCTTTCCTTGGTTTTCTGTTAGAATGTTCCAAATAGACAACAGCTATAGATTGGACATGCATCCTCTGAGAGCCAACCAACTCACAGCTGTAAGTTGTTGTATGAGATGTCTATGAGCACACAACTTAAACCTGAACATTACTTTCAACCTAGGAGTTGCCAGGGACCTGGAATCCCTTGACAGGGGATCCCCAGGTCCCTGTAGTCTCCTGGTGGGGGATTGGGAGCCAGTACTTACCCTAGTTTCCTTTCTCTGTGTGCATGGACAGCATGTGCATGCTCCCAGCTCACGTGATGACATCACTTCCATGAGTGATGTCATCACGTGGGGTCAAAGGGTGTCCCTGGGTCAAAGAGGACCCTTGTTGCCGCCACTGCTCACTCTCACTGTGACTGCGACTGCTTGCTTTCGTTGCTGCCGCTGCTCACTCTCACTGTGACTGCGGCCCGCTCTCATTTGGCGCACCGGGGCTGCGGAAGCGAGAGGTGGCAGCAGCAAGAAGCAGTGGTGGCGAGAGCAGCTTGCACTTGCCACTGCACCACTGCCTGTTCTCGCAATGCGGAAGTGTGCCCCCTGCCTGGGGTTGCACCACACCACCTAGGGAAGGGGCGCCCCAGGTAGCGTGCCCCCACCACCACCCAGGTAAATGGGTGTCGGGGGAAGGGTGGGATCTACGGATCCCCTGCCCCTAACAGGGGAATGACAACCCTATTTCAACCATATACTACTGTCAGATACTTGAATTGGCAACCACATGGTCTGGGGATGGAAAGGAAGAGCAGTGTACAAAAGGAAAAGTAGTGAGTAAAATTCACCCTGAAGATTGATTGGAAAAGTCTATTATAAACACCGCAAACCTGACTTTTTTCTTGGTCAACAAACGATAACGGTTAACTTCAGACTCCAGCTATTCCACACCCTACAGGTTTCTATTTGGGAACAGTTGCCCAAAGTACAAGCTGGGTCCCATCAGTTACCACTTGTTAAATGGTCACATACATCCACTCTGTCCTTATTTCCTGTCCTTTATTCTCAGAGAACAACACAGAGAAACAATGTTCACAACAGGTTTGTTTGAATTTTGGGCACAGTTTCAGTTCAGAATTTGAAGACTCCCCTACACAACTTGATTAAGCAAACCTCTCGCACAGCCAACCTGTCCATTCTCTGCAATGCGTGCAACCCACAAGTAACACCATTCTACTTTAAATCAAAGCAGGGGAGGGGAAAGTTTTGAGAGAGAGACGTGTAAACCAGTACATCTCTAATACACTGACTGAGAACATCTGGTTACCTGAGAACAATATTGTCAGCCTTGCCCTGTGCCGGCTAATCAATCAGAGCCTTCAGCTGTAACAGACTCAGCTGCAGAAGGCCACTCCTCCCCTCCCTCTTCACTGACACCCTTGCAGCACCGGCACTGTCAGAGACAGGTAGAGCTGCAAGACCGCAGGAGGAGTGCAGTGCTCGACTCATGAGTCAGCAGCAACTGTCAAAAGACCAGGATGAATAAGTGAGGTCAGGATGTTTACCTAGTAAGTTTAGCTCATTTAGCTGACAGTTTAGCTCATTAAGACTTTGCTATAAAAACAGCTGGAAGGAGCAGCAGTTTGTAGAAGCAGCTAGTACATTTTATGGCTGCTCCACTGGCCTGGCTATTGCTCAAACTCTAGAACTCTGACCCTTGGACTGGACCTGACTTTTGGCTTCTCTGGACCCTTGGACTGGACTCTGTTTATTCTTTGCTCCCTGGTTGTGACTGGCCCCTGCACTCTGGCCCCTGGCCCCTGGGGGACTACGCCAGTACAAATATATAAACTGTGACCAAGTAACAAGCTGGTCTTTGAAAGATTATACAACATAACAGCTTTCACAAGAATTTTAAAATCAATACTGATTTCCCTCATACAGCATTTACACTGATAAGCTGAAGAAAATGGCTGGGGACTGTTTTAGGAAGAAGCTGGTGGAAGATCATATACCTTCCCAGAAGCCTTAGTGGAGTAGGTGCAAAGCCACTAATCACAGCTCTTACTGCAAAACTGAATTAAGACCAAAATGGCATTGGTTGCCAACTCTTACACTGTCACAAAATGGAGGAAGAATAAGCTAGCCCAATTCCCCTCCTCAGTGCATTCTCCATCTCATGGCTTTCAGTCCACACAAGTCCTGTAATCTTCAGCATAGCCGTTCTGAAGATCAGAAGGGGTTGCTTCGCCCTTCTCTCTTTAGCACTAATGGAAAAGCTGGTAGGATCTATGTCACTGTTGCCTGCTACTTATGTAGAAGCAGCAGTCTGAATACGAGAAATGAGGAAAAGGTAAAAACGAAGCAGGATACTATTATTCTCACTTGCAAAAGGAAAATCACACAGCTCTTCCCCCTCAATAATTTCGCCGTAATGGAATCATTCCAGTTAATCTGAACTCTACCCAAAGTAATGGCATGTGTTCAGTTAGTATAACAGAGCTAATTTACAAGTGAAGGAAGCCTTCACTTAGGAGGCTACACCTCCCTCCTTTGTTACAATTAATAGCAATTGCTACACTCCATATTCAAGCTGTCAGTAAGAAAGACATTCTACCGCAAAAATGTGTTTCCTTTCCTTTCCATAGACATCACTAAATAGCTCGATTCCATGGCTTAATTTTACAGCTATGTGAGAGTGTGTACAGTACTGCGTGGAAGGGATCCTAGCAGAAGCAAATATGAGCATAACAAGCTACAGCCCTTTCGTGATGATTCACTGTCCACTTACACCGCTTAAGACTCGGGGATCTCCATTCCGACTTGTGTCTGATGAAGGGAGCTCTGACTCTCAAAAGCTTATGTTCTGAAAATCTTGTGGGTTTTTAAGGTGCCACTGGACTCAAATCTTGCTGTTCAACTGCAGACCAACACAGCTCCCCACCTGAAATGGTCTTCACAGAAGAGTGTGTGAGCTTAACCAGATAAAGTGATAGGATTCAGTACTAGCCACTCCTGCTTACAAGTACTTTGAATACATAAGACCAAACTCTTCCAAATGCTATTCATACAAAAGGCTAACAAAACAGGGGATAATTATTATGTTTGTGATCTGCCCTTATAACATGGTCCTCAGTCCAGCATACATGGGAATTATTCCACTGTAACAACTTTTGCAGTAGGTTAAGCAGGACCATCCATGGAGCTTCAAGGCAAGCAAGCACTCCCTGATCCATATCCAACACCCTACTCACTATACCATCAATATGACCCATTAGTATTCCTGTCTCCAGGACCTAAACCACAACAGACCACAAAATGTACTTTAAAAGCACTAGCAAAAAATTAAGCCCTAATGTGAGTATATAAATTACTATTTTTATTTATCAGAAGACTGCCTTCTGCTAAGTGTCTCCAGACAGTAGAGCAAAGTGTTTAACAATGGTGCTTAAATGTTTTACTAATGAGCTGGTTTTTTAATGCAACTGCATTTTTTAAACTGAAGCCTGTAATGTTTCCCATTACAGTTACTCTTTCTTCTGGCTTTTGCAACCAGCCAGCAAGCAGACAAGTGAGGTCCAATCTTGCACAGAGGTTAACAGGGGATTTGTTTTGTCCAAGTGAAATCCAACTTTTCCGGTAAGGATCCCTCACTGCTCCCTAGAGATGCCAATCCCCCACTGAGGTGGGGATCCCACTCTCCACTCTTGCTTACCTGGCTGGCGGGGGGGGGGGCGCCTCCCAGGACACTCCCCTGGGCAGTGGGCTGTTCTCCCAGTCACCACAGTGGCCCAATTCAGCCAGATTTGGGCCTGATTCAGCCTGAATAGGGCCGCTGAGGGGCACAGAAGCGCTCCTGTGCTCCACAGCAGCTGGATCCGGGAAGTGACATCATCGTACAAGCCAGGAGTATACACGAAAAAGAAAAGGAGAAGGTAGGAGCTGGGCCCCAGATCTCCTGCCAAGGAGGTCAGGAGACCTGGCTACCCTACTGCTCTCCAATTCTCTTAAGTGTTTTTTGGGGGGGGGGGGCTTCCCTTCAGTAACCATCACCACCTTGTGCTGGAAACTCACCTTTCTCATCAGTCTGATGTGGGCCATCAAAGAAGGGTGTTTGGTAATATGAGCATGGCAAGGAAGGAATCAAAGCAGTCACTTTATCTCTTAGACTATACAAAGTATCCAGTATCAACATCTCTAGGACACAGGCTACATAAATTATGGTGCAAGTTCAAAGAAAGATAATAAAAACAGAGAAAGGTATATCTACACCTGCTTCTTGCTGGCCACAGCTTTGTTTCGTTTCCTGGATCCCTTGCTTACCTCGTCCTACTTCCTCACATTCAATAGGAGCTGCATGAACAATATTCATAAAATATATCACAAATTTATCTCACTCTTCCACCAAGAATGCTCAGGATGGTGGCACACATGAAACTTTCTCCTCCTGATTTTATTCTCAGATTTACTTGTGAGACAGCAGTGGCTCAGGCCCCAATTGACACAGTTAGAATTTTGGCTAAACAAGGATTTGCACCTAGCTTTCCTCAGTCCAGCTCTGAGGCCTGATTTAAATGTGATGCTGGAGAGGCAAAATAACTCATCTGTGAAACCTTGCATTCACACAAAATTCCACCTAAACTGGGCTGCTATCCATGCTTAATTAGCATGCCAACACTACCCCCAGATTTTAGAACCACCTTATATTCAGGAACACAGAACTGACAGGCAATAGATCCACCAAACCAAAGGGTTTAAGCACTTAAAGGAAAATGTGTGTTACAAGAATTTGCTTTCTTTACCATTTTTTTTAGTTTGAATCACCCAAACATCAAAACAAACCTCTTGTTATTCACAATGGATCTCTCTATCTTCTTCTTGTGCCCAGAGCACAACTGAAGGTTTCTTAGTTTGGAAGCCTTCAATCAATTCCAATTTGCAGTGATATCCAAATGCAGGCCACTGAACAAACTGGAGTTTGTTTCCTCCCCAAAATGGATTCTAAACCATGAAACACCGAAACTACTATCTTAAGTTCTGAAGCACACATTATTTGGAGCAGACAAAAATATACAAGATAATGACAATCTCCTACAAAGATCCTGCTTTCTGTTCAGATGACAGGGATGGGATGGGCAACCCCCCCCCACACACACACATGCTGGAGACATAAGCTGACATAAGACATTAGGGCAGCCAGCCCCCTGGTGGAAGTAGGGGGATTCCCCCACCCTCAGCTGGCATTTTCTATGTGAGAAAAATTAAAAAATGGGCATTGGTAAGAACCACAGAGATTCCTAGAGAGTAGCTGATGTCACTTTATAGGTTTATGACATGCCGATGGTCACCCCCATGTCCCCCCCACCAGTTTCCTAGGCCGGGCAACTCTAAACTGGACAGACCTCACGATCAAGAGAAAGTGCCATTTGATTGCCTTCTGGACATGTGAGAGAGTAAACATTTTGAAGTAGACAATTAGTATTTAATTTCATTTATAGATATAATTTTGTACTTTGCAGCAGCAAGCAGGCACTGGGGTTGCTTTACAGGAAAGCATCTTGTTTTCCTGAACAGCATTCACCAAACAGATCCCAAGGGGAGAGAGACCAGGAAGGGGGAATGAGCACAATGCGCATGAGTGCATCTCTCCCCATCTCCCACTGCTAATTGGGAAATGGAATTATCTGCCGGCCAATCAAGTCCTTGCACGGGGAGACCCCTCCCCTCCTGGCCCACAGCTTTGGAAATGTTTGGAAGGGAAACTTCCATCATAGGCTGCAATTTGAAAGACATTTCCCTGGGAGTAACACTACGGAATAAAATAGGGCTTACATCTGAGTAGACCTGCTGGGGTGCCTCTTGGTTTGCTTTGCAGCACTATCTGGGCACCAATCTGTCCCTCCCCCCCCCCAAATCAGGGCACTCGGAATCACTGTGAGGAAAAGTGCAGGGGGTGGGGAAGATGGTCTATTCAATTCATCAGACTTGATAATGGCCATGGAAGACTTCAATTGAAGGCTGCAATTCTAAAGACACTTTCCCTGGGAGGAAGCACATGGAAGCATGGCACCAAAGATAATTTATTGGCACTACTGAAAAAGAAAAAGTGAACATAAAGCGGGATTGTTTTTTAATGTCGCTGCCTTCCCCTTCCCATCCTTTCCCTTAGCCAGTCAGTTTCTTGCCATGTGGGCCTGCCAACACTAGCCCTCTTCACAGTTCATTGTTGTCTGTGTGTGTAGTGTAACTTGGCAGATAAATAGTTTAGAGGGAGGACTGTGTTCTATGCATTTTTGGTGCCATTCAGTGCAAAACCAGCTGCTCCCCGCAAAGCTTGGATGCTCGCATTGCAAAGAGGGGAGCCAAAACTCATGAAAACAGCAACAACAACAAAACCCGCAAATGGATCAGATCTGAGCCAGTAACACCCTAGCCAGAAAAAAAAACAGTTATAGTGCATAGTTCAGAACTGCCAAGTCCAAAACTCAAACAGAATTGTTTTAAGTGCACACCCCTTGTCAGAATCTGAAGCTGCTATTTCAGCTGTGAAAAACAGAAATTAAAGAGAATGGATCAGCATACATTCTGATGAGAGGTTCACAGATTAATTTTCACATCTTCTACTTTCATTCTCTATATTTATTTCATTCTATGTACTTTTATTCTATATACAAATTTTAATTTTCTTGAGTTAATCAGATCCTTGAGGAATTATGAAGTATATTAGTAACAGCTAATGCCCATAACCTCTCTTATGTATATTTAATAACCACTCTACAGGGTTACCTGAGTTACAGAAAATTAGATGGTCTCTCTCCTTCAACCAAACCAAATCCACTTTGAAATTAAATACGGCTCTGACCTATTTTACGCAATCCTAATTCTTTCCCTATAGAGAAGTGATTCATCATTCTTTTCCTTAGAGAAAATATAGAAAGATTAAGCTTCTGTACTGTATGAGACATTTCAGTGCAATATACAATACTCTTTTTTTAAGATTACACATTGGATTTCAATGTAGGTATATTCAATATTTTTACTTAAGAAGAATTTTCATCAGCTATACTGTGAGAAGATGAGGAAATGTGTGACTAAAAGTCAAATAACAATGGCTTGATCAGATGACTATAAATGTGGGCTATTTCAGCCTGTGTAGCAGCAGCTCAGTTAAGTTCAGAATATTTATTGCATGTGGCCAAAGGCCATCACAATCAAGTGATTAAAACTAAGTAAAACACATAAGCAAAACAATCACCAAACAATAAAACTATGATGTTAAAAACTTATAAAAATTACTTAAAACATATAACTGCCTTTGTTATACATAGGTGAAGACGTCTCAACCATTAAGCACAGCTCAAGTCCTGATTTTCTTAGCTGCCAGGGCAAACTGTGCTGCTCTATAAGAGATGTGTAGATCCAGGTCAGACAGAAAGAGGGTTAATTTTTCCACCATAGGGGAAGAATCAATGTTTTTTAAGATTTACCCAAGAAACTTATTTCTGGGCTCTGTATACAAAGAGGAGAACAAAAGATAATGGGGAAGGTATTCAGGGACTGAAGCTGCTTTTTCTGCATTAGTCGAACATTTACATGGCAGATCAGACTTGTGAAATGAGTGTAAACTGCCAGCATGAACTGGAGAGTGTGTCACAAACAAACTGCAAAAATAACTCAACATAGCTTTGTGTATACACATCAGTCATTTCTGTTCACGTCAGTTAATTTGGCTAATATCAACTGTTGGCCATGTGGTTTAACCACTTCAGGCTTAAGAATAGCCACCACAACACCATAGGTCTATTAAAACAAGCTCAATAAATGATTGTGTGAATTACAGTGCAATCCTAAACAGAGTTACTTTTCTAAACCCATTAGTTTAGAACCATATGACCGCTTCAATTACACTTTATCTCTTTGATCCTATTTCACTGTGACGTTTGCAGTCGGGGTCTAGGGTCATCTGGGGTTCCGCCGTCACGTCCAGGCTGTGAAGTTGCCCTGCTGTGCCCCGGTCCCTATTGGGGCTGCCCCGTCAGCCTTGGCATGGCTTGCCCCCCGAAGGGCTCTCCCCTCTTTATGGCATCAGAAATGGCTGGTTCAAAAGCGGGGTGGTAAGCCCCTGGCCTTTCCTCCTGCCTCAGAGTCTGCTCTTATACCTGGCACAGTCCTCCCATTCTCCTCCCCAGCCAGAGGGTTGTGAACCCTTTTTATCCCTCCCTCTAGAGGAAACCCTGCCCCACTCCCCAGGATCCTGCCCCCAGGGTGAGCCCCACTACCGGTGCTATGGGTGGCCACATGGCCTGGTCCCACATTCATCTGGCCCCTTATGGCTGTCCAGCCCTATCCTGGATTTCTGAGTGTTGTCCCTCCTCCCTGCGGGCCTCCGGCCCCTGCCTGCAGGGCTGGCTGACCTTCCTGGCCAGCAGTCAATCTGGGATCGGGCTGGGCTTCCCGGCTTCCAGGTAGCCAGCAGGTCTGGGGGCAGGTCTTCTTTCCAGGCGGCAGGGAGCCAGCCTCCTTGAGCACCACGTTGCCGTGGCTGCTTTGCCTGCCCTGCCAGCGTGCGCCTGCTTCGGCCCTGACGCTCCTGCTCTGCCCTGCTTCCTAGATTATTTATTTAATCACATTTCTAGACCGCCCTCCCCGTCAGACGGGCTCAGGGAGGTTTAACAACAGTTTAAAACTGTAAAAACATTATAAAAACATTAAAACATTATATCAAAACAATTAAAATTGGCAGGTATAAAATATTAAAATACAGCATTTTCCTGCATGGGTGGTGGAAGGTTTTCAGTGGTATGGCCAGCGAGAGGACAGCCTAGCCCCCACCAAATGCCTAGTGGAACATCTCCATCTTGCAGGCCCGGCGGAAAGATAACAAATCCTGCCAGGCCCTAGTTTCCTCAGACAGAGAGTTTCACCAGGTCGGAGTCAGAACTGAGAAGGCCCTGGCTCTGGTAGAGGCCCAGCGGACCTCCCTGGGACCATCAGCAAATTCTTAGTGGCTGATCGAAGCGACCTCCGGGGAACATATGGGGAGAGGCGGTCCTGAAGATATGCTGGGCCCAGTCCGCATAGGGCTTTATAACTCAACACCAAAAACCTTGAACCGGACCGGTACTCAACCGGTAACCAGTGCAGCTGATGGAGGATAGGTGTTATATGAGCCATGATTGGTGCTCTGGCAATCACCCGTGCAGCTGCATTCTGAACCAGCTGCAGTTTCCAGATCAAGCCCAAGGGAAGCCCTGCGTAGAGCGAGTTGCAGTAGTCTAATCTGGAGGTGACCATTGCCTGGATCACTGTCATAAGGTCATGGGTCGATAAGTAGGGGACAAGTTGTCGAGCCTGTCTTAGATAGAAGAAAGAGGATCGAACAACCGCTGCGACCTGTACCTCCATAGACAAGCAAGCATCCAGGACCACCTCCAGGCTCCTGATGTCTGGTGGGTCGTGGTTTGCCCGGCAGTCCATGCTTCCCAGCTGGGGCTCTTTTGCCGCATTTTGTCGGGCCATGCTCCTGGGGGCCCATGGCTGTCCCACGGCTTCTGGCTTGTCCCGGCGCTGGGTAAGAGGCCTCCGCTGGCTCAGCCTGGGGGGGGGGGGTCACTGCCATGATCATCCGGTTGGGATCCTGATGGGCCCAGGGAGTCCAACCCCAGACATTCACATACACATGGACATTTAGGCTTCAGTCCTATGCAAACATTTGGAAGTAAGGCACTAAAAATATTGGGATTTACTAATGAGAGTAGATATGCTCAGGATTGTGCTAAATTCTCATTTCTGTCTTTCACAGTCATTCACAATCCAATATTCAGTTGTTATGCTGTTTCTTTGCTTCAGTATTCAAACCTTTATGCAAGGCTAAAACACTAATTAAGAACTCTACTCACTAAGAAGAGACAAATGACAAGTAATTTGAAGGGTGTCAACATTTACAAATATTTGACTGCAGTTTTTTGTGTTCCAGCTGTCAGACCACTAATGTTACTCAGAATACAGAAACTACAGCAGCAGATACCCAAGATACTACATATTTAGAATGACGTATTTATATCAAGCTTATCTTCAGATGTAATTAACAGGAAATTAGCTGGCTGTGTATTTAAAACTTTTAAAGCTGCCAATTACAGGAAACCATAGGTTTCAATGCTTCCAAGCAGCTTAGATGCCTCAAATATAAACAACAATAAAGATAAATACAGGTCACTTCAAAAGTTCAATTCAAAAATAACCAGGAAAAAACACAGCAAGGACAGAATATTTGCCCGTAATATCTGCAGAGATGAAAATAAGCACACTAGGGGGATGAATGCAATTTTGGCCACCAAAGAATCGTAAACCAGCAAATTTAGTGCAAGTTGTCCTTAAATATTCTCTCTGTGCTCAAACCACTTCCTCCACGCAAGAAACTTCTGTTTTGTCCTCACCCTGAGATGTTTCAATGTGTTGGTAAGTAACATGCAGCATAAGTGAGAAAACCTCCGTCGGTTCCCTGTCTTCCATACTGGATGTTGCTCGGGTGTTACAGAGGAGTACCAGCCCTTTCACTTCATTCATAAAGGCTATAAGTAGTTATGTCAGCAAAAATATCGTAAAGCTACTAGCTGTTTTAGAAGATTTGTTCCAACAATATCTCTATACACACACACCAGTGTTTTGTAATGTTCTCAGACACAAATTCACCAAGTCTTTCATTTTTTTATAACTTTTTTTTACTTTGCCTTTCCACTAAAACTTTATTATAAGTATTAATCAAGTCCAGGAACAGCAATAACATCCCAAATTAGAATAAATGATTGTATCAAAAATAATATTAGAGAACCAGAAATCAATTTGAAAAGCAGCTTAATTTTCATGACAATATAGCAAGATCAGGGCACAGATTTCCATTTTCACCTCTTAAATAAAGAGTAGGACAATTTTACAAAGATAAACAACGATAAAGCTATGGAATTAGGAGCAATTTGTAATGCAAAATAATAATAAAAAAAATAGACAACCTACTCTTCAGCACAGCAATGGAAAAATACAACTGATCAAATGCCACACAGATCAAACATAAGTCTCCAAATTAAGACTGTAACTATACAGCAAAGAAACCACTGCCACAGAGACCATTTATTTTTATTGATTTTGCTGAGGCAATGCCAGACAATTTTTAATTCAAAGTCATTAGGGAGAAGTAAATGAATTCTGCAGCTTTCATATCAATTTCTTCTTGCTCACTCTCTTGCTTTAAGGATATGTAATAATAAACCTACTGGAGACTCTGTACAACCAGTCTCACCATGGGGGGTAAGCTGGAGCTCTGGTACAGATGGCCCTCCAGGGCACAGGCACACCGGGATTTTTCCCAGTAAATGGCCAATCCGCCTCTGAGGTAAAAACATGATAGAAATACATTAATAAATTTATACGTATGAATGGAAAAATACATCCCTATCATCTGATCTACTAGGGTAACCATCACCCCAACTATCACTAACAAATCAGTCCCTCAAAGAACTCTAACATTCCTGTGACAAAATCAACAGAGACTAGGGTTGCCAGCCTCCAGGTGCTGGCTGGAAATCTCCCAGAATTACAACTGATCTCCAGGCAAAAGAAAAAATGTCTGCTTTGGAGAGTGGACTGTATGGCATTATACTCCAGTGAAGTTCCTCCTCTCCCCAAAACCCACCTTTCCCTAGGGATGCCCTTCTCCCACTGGGGGCAAGGGATTCCCATTCCCACCCTCTGCTTCCTGCCTCTACTCACCTGGCTGGCGGGGGAGGAAAGGTGGGAGAACGCCACCCCGGGCACACTCCCAGGCCGGTGCAATGATGTCACCTCCAGGAGTGACATCATCATGCCACCCCTGAGAGCACTCCTGCACTTCTCAGGGGGCTGATTTTGGCCCCAAACAGGTCAAATTGGGCATCACATCATCAAGTAGGCAGAGGAGCACAGCATGAGGAGTACCTGGGAAAAGGTAAGTGCCAGGTCCCCTCTTCTGCTGGGAGGGTAGGGGGATGTGGCATCCCTACCTTTCCCAGACTCCACCCCAAAAATCTCCAGGAATTTCCCAACCTGGAGATGCCAACCGTAACAGAAACACACATTTTTAAGGATTTCTCCCGAATCAGTAACCAATTCTACATTAAAACTCAATTCCACTACATATGTTTAGTGTATTAGAGCGTAAAAGGATTTTAGGAATCTCGGAAGCTTTTCAAGAAAATGGGGGTGGCATGGAAAGAACAAGTAAAGCAGAATAATGGAACACAACATGACAAACTGCATGCTAATTAAATTTTTCTCTTGCATTTTAATCAGACTTCTGATCCTAAGGGATAAATAGATATAGCAAATATTCATCACAATTATTTCCTCTTAAACATTGTAGTCTCTTTGCATAAGATTTTAATATTATTAGTGTTAATGGGCTTTGCAATGTAAATATTTATTTTTACTTATTTATTATTTACATTTATAGTACACCTTTCTTACTGAGACTCAAGGCAGATTACTCAGTGTAGGTTAATATGATCAACAGTGTGACATTCAATAAACAATACAATAGAGTTGCAGAAATTTGAAATCAAACTGAAATCTGATTCAAAGCTGAAAACAAAGCTGAACCAAAATTTGAGAGCTTTTAAAAGCAAGCCTATAGCTCCCAGCAGACAAAATCATGAACAACTGGAAATTATGCAGAGGTTAGCACCAGACCAGTGAAGGACAAAAATGAAATGAAGCAAAATTCACTAACCTGTGTGCAGCTGGCTTTGATGCACATTTACTAAGGAAATGGTAGGAGCAAAGTCCTTAGGACTTTGAGATATCTAAACCTACTATTTATTATAACTGTTTATTTTGAGTTAGCAGATATTAATAGCAAAGTATCCTATTTCCACAGACATTCTTGAAATATCATATTTAATATAATAGCCCATCACCCCACCACGTCTCCCCCATTCAGATGCAGCCAGTACCTAGCATAATTAATTAATTCATCCAAATAACAGTTTGGGGAAATTTGAGATGATTAAAAGGTGGGAAAGGGTTATGAAATAAAATGACTGAACTGCACATGGGACATGGTTGCATAGTTTTTATCAAAAGTCACTATACTGCTTTATTACTAGCAAGCATGAGTCTCTTTTACAACACTGGAAGAAAAGATGGCTGTTCATAAACACTGAAAATGGCAAGGTTTAACTCTGAAGCACATAAAGAAGAAATGGGACTCCTTAAGGTGTGCACACAATGCCTTTCCTTCAGCTCCTGGTAAGTCAAAGCAGCCCCCACATATATGGCTGAGTGAAGGCTCTGCAGATCACAGGCCATGTTTTCAAAGCATGTCTGAACCAAAGCATGTCTCAATTTGGAAATTCAGCACTGAGTTCCAAGAGAATAGTTACATGGGTAAATATCTCTCTCTCAGAGATTGGCTGCTCATGAGAAAACAGTACTCTAGGTCATTTTTTAAATAATTGCATTAGCCAGATGGTGGTTATACTGTTGCTTGTAAAAATAATGAAATGATTGCTAGAAGGGAAAAGGGCATTGCTCCAATAGCCCAATAAAGCAGTTGCTTAGCTAATAAAATAAACACCACTAATGTAAACTGCTGCCAACCAATTTGTAAACCGTTAATGTTCAGTGCTCAGGTCCCTGCTGACATCTGGTGTGGTCCAGTGCACAATGTACATAACTCGGAAGTGAAAGGTTTTGATTCAAACCTGGCTTATTTGTCCACTGCTGGCCTGACGCAAATCATTATCTGCATGCAGATACAAAAGCAGAATTGCAGCAATGAAAATTAGTCTCCCAAGGTTCCCTTTTGCCCTTTTTGTCTATGCAACTCCTGCCCATCACAACTTTGCTGTTTATAAATAAAAATTACAGGAGTAGAATGAAAAGTGAATATGGCCCTGCAACAAGCCAAGCTGAATAGCCTATAAGCCATGGCACTACAAGCCAGGGCAGTAGGTAGAGTTGCCAGATCTCTAGCATCTAGATGATGAGCAAATTTCCTGCTGCAACTATCTCTTCCTGCCACTGGCTCAGAGCATCAGTGGAGAAAAAAATCAACCAAAAATATCACTATCATGCCAATGGTAAGATGTCATTTCCAGGAAAAATCTGGAAGCTTTTGATAAGGTCCCTCATGACATTCTGACGGGCAAACTGGAAGACTGTGGACTGGACTATAAGACAGTTCGGTGGATAGGGAACTGGTTAGAGGACCACACTCAAAGAGTGGTGGTCAATGGCGTTTCATTAGATTGGAGGGAGGTGTCCAGTGGGGTGCCGCAGGGCTTGGTTTTGGGCCCGGTACTTTTCAATATTTTTATCAATGATCTGGATGAAGGAGTGGAAGGGCTGCTCATTAAATTTGCTGATGATACCAAATTGGGAGGAGTAGCAAACACCCAAGAAGATACAATTAAAATTCAGCACGACCTGAATACTCTGGTGAAGTGAGCAGCTGTGAATAGGATGCAATTCAACAAAGACAAGTGCACAGTATTACATCTGGACCACAAAAATGGGAAGCACAAATACTGGATGGGGGATACACTTCTGGGCAGTAGTATATGTGAAAGGGATCTTGGGGTAAGAGTGGACTGTAAATTAAATATGAGCAGTCAGTGTGATGCGGTGGCAAAAAAGGCTAATTCAATCTTGGGTTGTATCAAAGGGGCCATAGCGTTGAAATTGCAGGAAGTCATAGCCCCTCTCTATACTGCCTTGGTCAGGCCACACCTGGAGTATTGTGTGCAGTTCTGGAGGCCTCACTTCAAAAAGGATGTGGACAAAATCGAGAGGGTGCAGAGAAGAGCGACAAGGATGATAAGGGGTCTGGAGACTGAGCCCTATGAGGAAAGGCTGAGGGCCGTGGGAATGTTTAGTTTGGAGAAGAGGAGATTGAGGGGGGACATGATTGCTCTCTTTAAATATTTGAAAGGCTGTCATTTGGAGGAGGGCAAGGAGCTGTTCCAGTTGGCAGCAGAGGGTAAGACCCGAAGCAATGGGCTTAAATTACATGTACAAAGGTACCGGCTGGATATTAGGAAAAACTTTTTCACGGTCAGAGTAGTTCAAAAGTGGAATCAGCTGCCTAGGGAGGTGGTGAGCTCCCCCTCACAGGCAGTTTTCAAGAGGCTGGATGAATATTTGTCAGAGATGCTTTAGGCTGATCCTGTACTGGGCAGGGGGTTGGACTAGATGGTCTGTATGGCCCCTTCCAACTCTATGATTCTATGATTCTAAGTGATATCAGTCCTCTCTAGGAATTGCCAGAAACTCTATGGTTCCACTGTAGAGTTTCTGGCATTTCCTAGAGAGATGTGACATCACTTCCAGGATTTCTGCAGAAGTGATGTCATGTCATCATAGACAGTCCCTCCCCCAAGACCCCCATCAGTTGCCAGGCTGAGCCTAGCAACTCTAGTGAAAGCAGGAGTCACTCACCCCAGCAGTTCTGACAATGGCCATTAGCTCACCAATTGTTTCTTCTTTCAAACTGATAACAGTACAGGAGACAATGGGTGAGCTGTTACTGATTACTAATGACAATTATCATTACCATTGCCAAGTGGCCTCTGAGGTTCAGGCAGTGTTACTAGGGTTGGTTGTGTTTACATCTGTCCTCCAATGGCTCTATAGTTCTGCAGCCCACCCAGAAATTTCCCTGTAAGTTTAATGACCAGTCTATCCTGATTACACTCAAATAACAACAGTCAATTAATGACAGGACTGACCCATGCTGCAGCTGATGGAGAAGATTACTTGTCTATCTAAATTTTCCTATTATTCTATTTCTCTTTGTACTTATCCTTCTCTTATTTGGATGCTGTTGAAGAGAGCACGGATTAAGTTATGTTCAGCCCCCATGATGTAGTCAACTAAAAGAATTCAAAACCTCATAGGCCCCTTCATACTCACCCAGTAGTGTAGGAGAACATTCCTTGTAATGCAATTTCATACCACTGAGAAGTATGTGATACAATTTGCATGAGGGTGGGTAGATGATCATTAAACCATGTGGCAGTGCTGACTGCATGTGGTGAGCAGAATAACAGCTTGAGGGGGGAAGTTTAAGTAGCTCTCCCCCCTTCCCTGCGCCAGCATTCCTTTGTGTAACTCAAAATCTCCTAACACTGCTTTCAGTTAAAAAGAGAACACATGGGTGTGTAACAAGAGGTTTGGCTCGCATCCACGGTTGTCAACTCTGGGTTGGGAAATTTCTGGAAATCTAGGAGTGGAGCCTGGGAATGGTGGACTTTGGGGAGGGGAGGGACCTCAGCAGGGATGCAATGCCATAGAATCTACCCTCCACAGCTGCCATTTTCTCTGGGAAGTGATTATCACCACGCCAGCCACAGGCGTGCTCCTCACTTTGTGTGGGGCTAATTCTGGCCCATTTGGGGGCCAAAATTGGCCCCCATGAAACATGGGAGCACACCTGTAGCCGGCGCAAGAACATCACTTCAGGAAGTGATGTCATCACAACCCATTGGGGGTTTGCCCGGTGCACTCTTTTCTGTGTTGCCTACTGGTGGAAGGTGATCTCCAGGGTGTTTGCCACCTCCCACCAATCACCAGCAATCAGCGGGCAACGGGGCAAACCCCCAGGAGATTGGCTGCCACCAGCAGGCTCTAAGAGACCTAAGGGGAACTGATCTCTGTATTCTGGAGATCAATTGTAATTCCAAGACAACTACAGGCCCCACCTGGAGAATGGCAACCCTACTCACAATCTATCCATTTAGAACTTAGGCTTTTACAAAGAACACAGGTGCAAAGATGCTCTTACAAAGAACACAGCCTGCCCCAAGAAATGTTAGGGGAGACAGAGAAAGATTTATTGTCGAAGGCTTTCACGGCCGGAGAACGATGGTTGTTGTGGGTTTTCCGGGCTGTATTGCCGTGGTCTTGGCATTGTAGTTCCTGACGTTTCGCCAGCAGCTGTGGCTGGCATCTTCAGAGGTGTAGCACCAAAAGTGCTACACCTCTGGTGCCACACCTCTGAAGATGCCAGCCACAGCTGCTGGCGAAACGTCAGGAACTACAATGCCAAGACCACGGCAATACAGCCCGGAAAACCCACAACAACCAGAGAAAGATTTGTGTGCAAATTCAGGACATCCTACTTCAAAAGATTAAGCTAACCAGTATGATTGAACATTCCTCCTCTCTCCCTTCCATCTCTCTGTTTTAGTGTGTTGCCTTGATACAGTTCAGCAGAGAGGATAACCAGGAAGTGAAGCCAAGCTGTTCTCTCGCCTGAACTGCTCTCCTGATAGCACTCTGATACAGAAAGAGACAGGGCTCAGGAGAATACATAAATATCTTATAAAGCATTGCAACATTCAATAATTAATTTTTCAGCAAGAAGAAGCTTTTATTTCAACAATGGATGGTAGCAAGAAAGGGGGGGGCGCTTTAATTTCACATCTGCTGCTACTCCGTTGTCCCTGACCTGACCTCAAAACTAAGGAAGAAATGGAAGAATGGCCCCAACTTTTCTTTCAAAAGAGTATAACTGTGGTGAAAATTAATGATGCCATGAATTCAGATCTGGGGAAGGAGAAAAAATGAACTCTCCTAGATTGGAAAAACTTCACCGACTGCACATCTGGCCCAGGACCCTCTAAATTTAGACCCAGATCTTTAAAAGATTAATCCTCATTTGACTCCTTGGCCACCAGCCATCCCACCTTTCCAGCCTTCCTTCTCAAACAAAAACAAACTTTTAAAAAGCACGTGGGCTTGGTGGGGCAGGAGTCTCACTAAAGAAAGGAGAGGCCTCATCCTTGATTGGAAATTATGCCCCTGAACATGCTCAGGAGCATCAGTTTCTTCTGGGAACTTCCTGAGAATGCATGGAGCTCCATTATACTGAAGGTCTCTTTAGACGCGCAAGTTTTTAAAGAGTTGGGCCTGGGGGAGTTGGGTTGAGTTCCCTACAGCTCAAGATCTCTGAAGCTACACAGCAGCTTTGGGGAACAGCTGTTAAAAAAATAAAGGAGAGCCCAAATGGCCACAGAATGCTTCCGTGGGGGGAGGATGTCAAAACAGCATGGGAGGGAGGGTTTTTTCTGCTCCATGTGGAGTATTTTGTGCATGTGGAGAAGTAAAAACGAAGGGGGGGGGCTCACTCCATGCTATTTTGATGTGGAGAAAAGGCTTAGGGGGAAGGGAGGAGCCCCTCCTCCACCCTCTTCCATGGGAGCATTACATGGCTATTCGGGCTCTCCTGTATTTTTTTAAAAGCGGTTTATTTTTTAACTGCTGTATTGATGCAGAAACCCTGCTCTTTAAACACCTGCACGTCTCGAGAGACCCTGAGTCAGACCACAAAGGGGATCACTGAATTCTGGTCTCAATCTCAGTCACTCTCCCAGCAAGTCACCAAGAAAGAGAGCAAGTTGTCCAAAGCTTAGCTAGTATCCCTCACTGAAAAATGAACACTTAAATACAGGAACAATGTGTGAGTGTATGTTATATTAAGTTGGTTTTAATTATTTTAACTGTACACCACCTTGAGGACTCTAATTGAGTGGAAAGGTGGCAGGATAGTAATGCTTTAAATCGATCAATCAATTAAAATGAGTTTGTTTAGTAAATCCAAACCATGCTTAGGCATGGCATCTATTGTCCTCAAATCCCCCTCGCCAACTGAAAAATAAGGATGCAATCCTAAGCAGGTCTATTTGGAAGTTTCTTGTGTGGCTTACTCCAAGGAAATTATCATTACGTCTGCAACCTAAGAACATGCAAGTGGAATTATAGCATATTCTGCCCCATTTATCCCAATCCCTGCCTCCTTCCCAGACCCACGTCTTGTTTTATACTGTAAACTCTATGGGGCAAGGAACTGACTTCTTGTACTCTGTAAGGCATTACACATATTCATCATGACACTATAGAAATAAAAAGGGCCTAACTGCTCACCATACAGCTGTTGTTTTCACTACACCTCACAAGCCTATCCATGAGGATGGATTCATCATAATACCATGGCAAAACGATGAGGATATGCACAGGAGTACTACACACAAAAAGCTCAACACAAATCAAACATCCTTAACAACCGTCCCTGTAACTGGTTCTCTTAAACCTCTGGTGTTTTTAAAATTGGTTTTAAGCACGTCATTTAGCAACAATAAGCTCAACAACTGTTAATAATAAGAATAATTATTATGTATTACTGAAAGATATAACGTAGGCACTCAAATACCATATTGCTCTCTATACCCTGCAAGGAACTGTATTTAGGCCATGACTCAAATCATTAAAAATTTGTTCCACTATATGCCAAAGGTCACTAAGCAAAGACACACTTTCACATTAAATATTGCAGAGTTTTCTTTCATAAAGCTAATCTTGGAGAGTCCACAAACAACAAAATGTTCAATGATTTGTATTTAGCATCTGTTTTGTCAGCAGTAAATTGAGATTTATATACTGAAGGCTGTACTGAAGTAAAAAGTAATTTTTTGGACTAGATCCCAGCATTAGTTAAGAATATTTAATGTTAGAAGTAGAGCTGTTCCCTGAGAAAATATATTCAGCACTGCATGTTTAGAAATGAAATGTCAGCATCACACACAGAACAGCAGGCAACCTAGAGGACCTCTGGATATTATCTTCATAACAGTAAAGTCACCACATGTGATCCCTACATTATCCAAGTCCAGGAATGTTGGAAGATCCAGGGCACGTGGGAAATGTTCAAGATAAAGCACCTTCCCACATCCTAGCTTCCCCAGTTTCCAAGAGAAGCAACACTGGTATGGACAGGAGTTTGCATGTATGCAGCCTGTATAGTTGCCAGTTTCCCTCCTTCTTTCTGAATCTGACTGCGTGTATGCGTTGTGTGTGCCATCAAGTTGCTTCCAACTTATGGCTACTATGAATGAAAGACCTCCAAAACATCGTATCGTTAGCAGACTTGCTCAGATCTTGCAAACTGAAGGATGTGGCTCCCTTTATAAGATTAATAAGGTTTATTTTCCAAAGTGCTCAGCCCTACTTACATTTGCCATGAGCAAACTGAAAGCATACAAATAATGCAATCTATAGGATAGATGGTTTTCATATTTACTTTATTTTTAACATTAACCTTGTTATAGCATTTGGTACTTCCTGTACTGGAGTCTGTAGGTAATGGCTGTAACTCAACAAGGATTGAACAGAGGAGGTTCAGCACTTTGCCTTGCAGCAAACACCATACATGAGCATATACAGGATTTACAGAGTGCAGTTTTTCAAGAAATGCCTTGCGCCTTACCATAATAAAAGGGCTGCATATCAATGTAGACACACAACCTGTGTACACTTTCTTTCTTCCTGTGAGCTCATACATTAGATGGGTTTTTGTCCACATGTTATTTGCTTTACAAGTAGCTGTTGAGCTTTTATCATTTAGTTGGTTTTCTTTATCACTGCCTGTGACAAGTTCACGAGCAGCTCTCCACTGAAGAGAGACAGGCTTCAGGCCTAAATTATACGTGCAAATACCAAAAGTGTGATGAAATCACACTTCCTGTAACTGTTCACATCATTAATGTCTGAACTGCTCTCGTGTACAAGAAAGTTGTTCTCCATTTGGTGGTGGAAGACTCTAGAATAACAATACTCAAAGGCACAGCTGAGTGTAGCATTATCGTGAAGCAAAGAGAAGTTCCTTAAGGAGCTATATGTCAAAATGTGCACCATTTTACTGCTTCAACTGTATATCATTTGGGGGGAAATGCATGGGAGGGGTGCTATTTTGAGTTTCCAACTGAAAGATAAAATATCACTGAAGATGGGTCAAATAACTATTTAGTGAATATTACCTAAAGGTTCCTAACTGGGGTTACCAGATGGCATCTCAAAAAATACCATACTCACAGGAGCAGATTTCCTTGTACTCCTGGACCTGGTACTATGACATCACTTCCAGAAGCGGTGTCATCTGCCACTCCCAGCTACTTGGATGACTTTTGCAGGAAACTCTGCTTCCTGAGGACTCGACTACAGCATGCTCCCTTGTGCTCGATCTCCAGACACACTTCTGCCTGCCCTGCCCTAGAGGGCAATCGCAGCAGCAGCACCACTTCCTGCTTGAAGATGAATGCTAACATGGCGTCTCTGGGCCCAGACTAGCCTCACTCCCCCATTGGTAGCAGGGGATCCTCCGCTCCCACCCCACCCCTCCTGCCACCACTCACCTGGCCAGTGAGGTGGAAAAGCCATGGGAACAGGCCTCCTAGAAGCGATCCTGGGTCAGCATGACAGCGTCACTTCCTGGGAGTGACATCATCGCACCACCCCGAGAGCGCTCTCGTGGTTCGCAACAGGCCTATTTGGGCCCCAAATGGCCCGTTTGAGGCCCAAATCAGCCTGCTGTGAAGAATGCGTGCACTCCTGCATGATGACATCACCTGGAAGTAACGCCGCCTGGAAATGATATCATCGCACAGGCGTGGGAGCACATGCACACAAGGGTCACAGAGAAGTTGAGTACTGGGTACCCCCCTCCTAGGGTTACCTCACTCGGGGCGGGAGATCTCCCAATCCCACCCTCCCTCCTGTGCCCACTTACCTGGCCGGCAGGCAGGCGCGCTCACTGGGGCGCCCCCTCCCTGGGTGGCATGGCGTGCCCCTGGATGCGGGGCACGCTCCCGCAGTGCAGGAGCAGGCGGCGGCAGAGAGAAAGCAGGCAGCGGTTGTAAGAGAACGCCGCTCTCACTGCCAGTGCTGCGGCCGTCGTAGCCCACTCTCTTGCCGCAGCCACCGCCGTACCTGTGCAGCCGGCGCTGGCAGGGACAAGGGGCACGGTGGTGGTGGCGGTGGCGAGAGAGCAAGCTACGGTGGCCTGCTCTCTCTCTCGTTGCCACCACCACACCCCTTGTCCCTGCCAGCGCCTGCTGCACAGCGGCAGCAGCGACCACAGCAAGAGAGAGAGCAGGCTGTAGCCACTGCAGCTCTCTCTCTCGCCACGGCCACCGCTGGCCCTGTGCTGCCCACGCTAGCAGGGACAAGAGGCGCAGCGATGGCAACGGAGAGAGAGAGAGAGCTGCCCGCTCTCTCTGCCCTCCCCAGCATGCGTGATGTGTCATCCCTACGTGATGACGTCACTCCTGCAAGTGCTGTCATCACGCACACCAGGAGTGCGCACACGCTCTGCGCATGTGCAGTCGCAACAAGAAAACCACCAAGGAGGTAGAAGCCAGCGTCCGTCTCCCACTGGGAGACTTGAGGGACCTGGCAAGCCTACCCCCTCCAATCAGGAGGGTAACAGGACCTGGCAAAACTACTGAGGGGCACAACAGCAAAGCCTGGCCCAAGCCACAGCAGCACCTCTTTCACTTGCCTGGGCCTAGGCCAGCCTCACTGAGGGGCAGAGCAAGGCCCAGCCCCGACTGCAGCTACACCTCTTTCTCTCACAGCTAGGGTAGCTAAGTATCTGGTATTTTGATCCCATTTCCCCTGGACAGTCCACTGTCTGGGTTAAAACCAGACACCTGGAAACCTTATTCCAAACTCAAGCCCTAGAAATGTCATTATCTACCAGAACAATTACAAATTGTACATTTTATTCCTACCACTCAGCTGGGGGAAGGGGGGCTCACATGATGTTTGCTTGCATTGTTCTTTTTCTTTACCCTACAGTTCCAACCCAATTGCATCATTTTGTTTTACTATGAATCTTTGTTGTTAGATTCAAATGTTCTTATACCTGGTAATCCGCTTAAGGACTAACTGATGTAATCATATATTCTAACGTGTTTGCTGAGTGATACTTGTAATCCTCCATGAGTCCCAGTAAGAAAGGTGGAATAGTAATAGTAGTAGTGGTAGTGGTAATCTTGGATAAAATCCAAGTGGGTGAGCGACCAAAAATTTCAGTCCAAACATCTAGATTTTGATAACATAAAAAAAATGTTTCAATGACTTTTGTTAATCTTCATTACTTAACTCCTATTCTATGCATTTTACCTATAATTATGTATTGCCAGTGCCACTAATCATTTATTCTGCAGCACGATCCTATGTATGTTTACTCAGAATTAACAGTGAAATCCTAAGCAGAGTTACTCCAGTCTAAGCCCACTTACTTCAATGGGCTTAGCCTGGAGTAACTCTACTTAGGATTTCACTGTAAGTCTGACTGTACGCCTTACTCTTTGATAAGTATTTATAGGATTTCAGACTAAGGCAGCAATTCTAAGCACACTGACCAGTGGGGGCAAGTTGCTTCATCCGTCCCACATACGAATAATGCAGAAGCACATATTGGCAGTTTGTATCATAAAGGTAACATATTTTTTCTTCAACATTTTAAGTCTGTATTGGAACTGGGAATTTAGATGGTAAAATATGTCTAGTTACCATTTTTATAATACAACATTTTCCCTCATTTTAGTTTGTCAGTTTTCATTCTAAAAACATATGCCCAAATACATAAATATTTAAAGGCACTGGCTGCCTGTCCTACCAGGTATACAATGGAATAGGACACATTAAAATAGAATAAGCATAGGATGAAATTCATTCTGCACTTCCTTCATATTCCATTTAGGAAAGAATCTCTACTCCTGCGTGCATCCCCAAGGGATCCCTCATCAACCTAACATACCTTAATTTGAGCTTGTTATCCAGGTCAGTGGCGCTCTCTCTCTCTCTCGCTCGCTTTCTCTGCTTCTCCATTTTTAGAGTAAGAGTGCAATATCTACTCATAAAAATTTCTTCAAGAATGCAACAATTATCCCAGAGCAGTGACCATGCTCTGAATCATTAACTGAAGGCACTATGTCCATGTTGCAAGGATTCAGCTGCCTTGGTGCTACAAACATGCATACCACAAAGCCAGTTGTATGTGGCATTCAATGAACAGAGATGTGGCTAGATACTCAGTACCCCCTACTGTCCCTAAGCCTTTAGTAAAATGAACAAAATTAACAATCTTTCCAACATGCTGCAACACATTTTTATTGTTTTTTAAAGCTTCACTGCAACACTGTGTATTAGAAAGGCAGTGCAGTATAGTGAGTAGGAGACTCAAGTTTAAATGGTCTCACAGCTCAGATATTCAGTACCATATTCAAGAGCTCCATGACCATAGCAATGTTGGTGTTTGCTCTTCTCTGCCCTCACCCCTGCCTCTCCCTATGCCATTAGCAGGAAGATGGCTCGTTTTTCAACAAGGAAGAAGTACTGGAGAGAGCTCTCTGGCTCCACAACTTGCAGCTAAAGAAAGGCATGGACATTTATTTGGGATCATTTTTATTTGCTTTATTTAACATGTTATTGTAGCTATTACACCTGTTCATTACCCCCCATTCATTTTCTTTGGTTTTCATTTTTGCCTTTCCAGTGCAGAGAACTGTCAGAAAGTAGAAATTTGGTGGGCAGCAATGTCATTCCTGTCCAGTGAGAACACTGACAACTCTTGGAGTTATATGACAGCCTGTCATACACATATCAACCAAGCCACTGTCTCCTTACTACCTCTCCCTCTATCTGGGAAACTAAAACCAGACAGCAAGGCATCAGAATAATACCAGATCTAAAAATTTCTCTACTGGATGTAATTAATTATTGTGGGTCAAGTTTTGATTAGTTATAATATGTCTCTAATGCATGCACATCTCTAGTACATGCCCAAATTATTCTCTAACATCTGATTCTGTCCAGTATGAATACAGCTATCATCAATGTTATAAACACTTGTCAAAAATTGCAAACATATGAGAAGAACAGCAAAAAAACAAAAACAAAAAACCAACTCAGAATCCTGTCTTAGTTGCTGTTATGTAATGATGAATGGTATTTAAAATCATAATGCAATAGAGGAAAGCCAATTGTGCTGTACTGCATAATTAGTAAGGAATACAATGAAAAACCTGTTGAACTCTGACATACAGAAAGACAAACTATCAAACTCATCACCAAAAAATCAGGTCTTTGTGCACAGCAGGCAAACAGGATGCGAGCCAAACCAGCAGGTATCCAAGCATCCCCAGTTTAGACTGGAAGAAGAACAACAGGTAGCCTGTCACCTGCTATCCACAGCCCAAGGAAGGCCTTTTGGACCTTGTGCCGGTTCTCTCCTGCTACTCACCCCCCACAAGGTTCCCAACTTGATCAAGGAGGCAACAGTGGCACCTGCTTGGTGTCTCTGTGAATTGTCTCCATGGCAACTGAAATAACAACTCTCTCTAGTTCTATCCCCAGAGAGATACTAACCCTGTCAGTCTGTGATTTTCATCAAAATAACATTTATTGGGGGTTGGAGAAGTGTGCCTTAATTGACAAATATGTCAGTTCAGTTCCTAGAGCTCTGAGTCAGAAAATACCTTTGAGGATGAGTTAGTTTCCTCCAATTTTGGCATTTTGCTAAGTTTCTAAACATTGATTAACTCCTGAAACTAACCACTCATGTAGTCAGTGAACCTTCATAAACACTTTAGCAACAGAAGCACAAACTCACAGGAGATCACAGTGACTATTTCCATGTTGTAAAATGCAGTTATTGCAAAAGCTGCAGCGGTTACTTCTGTGATTAGCCATCTCTGCCATTTACTTAAGCATGAAAAGAACAGAGTTTTTTCCCCCAGTGGAATGCCTTTACCAGTTCTTAATTACTTGCAACTGATAACCTCTGCATAAATAAATGAAAGAAAAGCTAGTCAATTCTAATTAAGGGGGAAAACAGTATTTCCTGTATAGACCTAGGAAGAGCATTTGAGGAAAATACTGTTTGTGCAGTAGGCTATGAGGAAGAAACAGGGAGACTGACAGCTTTGAAAATACTAGGGCTAAGCAGTGCAAAGAATAGAAACACCAGAAGTGAATTATGTGTGATCGACTTGAAGGCTAAATCCACTGTGGAGAAGTCACAAGATACAAATGAATAGGGAATCAAACGTGTGTAAAAACTGAAGGATTAGAGCTCTCTCACTTAATGATACTTCTATATTAGAACTGGTTAGAGGAAGGCAAAAGACTGGGTAATGTGCCGAGGGATTTAATATAGCTAGAAGGCAGTATTACTCTATGTAAATCCTATCTCTGTTTCAGATAAGACAGCCTACTTTGATTCGGTCAGTGAAGAAATTTCATCTCAACTGGGATTTGCACCAATTTGCACAATCAAGAGTGGGGAAAATGCTGTACTGAATCCAGAGACCACTTCAGTGCTTACACAGGGCACTAGAGAATGGCTCAAACATTGGGGTGGAAGGGGATAAGCTTTTATAGTTTTGAGTTTTAAAAAAAGAAACAAGAGAATTTTTCTTTATTCTGTATACTGCAGAAGCAGCCAAAGAATTCCATATAAGTTTCAGCCTGTGCTAATACCAGAAGTCATGGCATTTTCAGCAGAAATGCAGCAACCAATGCAGTATGGTGGTTCAGGGAGCCTCTACAGGCCACAGTATTTCATTCTGTCACTGATGTTGCCAAGTCTCATTAGCAAATGTATTCAGAAGCTCAAGTTTTCCCATGTTGTTGTCCTTGGCCCATTACTGCCCCTCCAACCTTAGCAATCGTCTGTGTATCCAAGGCTGCTTGGGTCAGTTTTTGCTGCAGTACTGACTGGATGGTACAGCATCAGCAGTGCAGCTGCACATGAATATCCATCTAAGTTTGCCATTCTTCTTCTATGAGAATACTGGCTATGTTGGAACCTTGGGCTTCACTAACAGTGAAATCCTAAGCAGAATTTACAGGTTTTCACTGTCCATCTAGCTGTCCCTGCTTGGTGTTCCAATGTGACTCATTTGAACTCACTACTTTTTATAGATCTAGAGGAGTTAGTCGTGTTAGTCTGTAGTTGCAAAATAGTAAAAAAGACTCCTGTAGCACCTTTAAGACTAACCAAGTTTATTGTAGCATAAGCTTTCGAGAGCCACAGCTCTCTCTGTCACTACATATTGGTATGTCTGGATGATGAATGACTAGCAAGATGTTTACCTTGGGCATGTTTTGTGGTGGGGCTGAGGAAAGGAATTCTGGATAGTGGCACTTCTCTGGTGTTTTTCTGTGTAGGAAGGATAATCTTATCTGTTTGGTGTAGTGGTTAAGAGTGGCAGGACTCTAATCTGGAGAACTGAGTTCGATTCCTCACTCCTCTGCTTGAAGCCAGCTGGGTGACCCTGGGTCAGTCGTCATCGTCATCATCACAATAACAACATCACAACAACAACAACAACAACCGCCCTTCAGGATGACTTAACACCCACTCAGAGCGGTTTACAAAGTATGTTATTATTATCCCCACAACAAAACACCTTGAGAAGTGGGTGGGGCTGAGAGAGCTAGAAGCTGTGACTGACCCCAGGTCACCCAGCTGGCTTCAAGTGGAGGAGTGAGGAATCAAACCCGGTTCTCCAGATTAAAGTCCCACGCTCATAACCACTACACCAAACTGGCTCTCCCAGAGCACTCTCAGCCCCACCCACCTCACAGGGTGATTGTTGGGAGGATAATAAGAACACACTTTGTAAACCGCTCTGAGTGGGCATTAAGTTGTCCTGAAGGGCGGTATATAAATCGAATGTTATTATTATTATTATTATTATAATAAGAACACACTTTGTAAACTGCTCTGAGAGGGCATTAAGTTGTTCTGAAGGGCAATATATAAATCCCATGTTGTTGTTGTTATGGGAATAATATTTCATCCAACTACCATAAATGCATGGCATTGTGGATATTTTTGTACATAAAAAGATTTGGGGAATCAATGTAAGCAGAGCCACTGGGTCTTGCTTAGAGGAGCCAAAAGCTTTGAGACGTTTAATGGAGTCCCACACATGACAGGTTGGAGAGTTTGTGAGCTACTGAATGCTACCATAGTACTTACATAAGATTGGCTAACCAGAAAATATTCCGTTGTCAAGGCCATACAGCATATTTGATCAAATGATGAGAATATATGGCACAATATAGTAACATTTTCTTAATAGGTTGTTTGCGACTCAAGTTATAAAATAAACATTGTAGAAATTATTCTTGATCTTAACAAAGTTTTGAGAACAACAGAGAATGCAGATGTTGGTAGTTGTTAATTACCTCCCTTGTCTCTGGGTAATCTAGCCAGCTGATATTCCTCTAGGGACTGGGTTTGTGCCTGGAGCCTACAAACTGGTAATATGGTATTTTCACATGAACCTCCTCACACAGCCTGACTGAGTTCTACTACCCTCCATCCTTGCTGCTCAGCAGGCAACTGTTTAAATAGACAATTAAATCACTCATAAATCATATAAATCAGTCACGAATGCTGAGTTTCAATAAAATCCTACCCTTCAGTGTTCATCTTTGTAGTCCTTAGTGGAACTAAAGGCTACTGAACAATTTGAACTGGTAGCGTGTTTCGGGAAACTGGGTCTGCAGGCAAACTGGCTCTGTTCATCTGTGTAGTTCTTAGAGGAGCTAATGGCTACCAGTCAGTCTAAATTGGCAGTGTATGTGCACGTGCACAGTTTTGGGAAAACCCAGTACAAGCCAATTCTGAAGGCATTTGCAGCTGCTCGACACAAACTGAACAGACCAAGTGATTGGCTCACGTCTGATCGCCACCTTCAAATATGTTATGTTCGCAGTGAAATATGTAGCATCCATAGTCTAAACCCACTTTAACTCTCCCCCAGCCTCCAAATTAAGTACAAGTGATCAGCTACCAGTACCTTGAAGCTAATGTGAAAATGGCAGCTATGGCCTTTTTGTGTGTGTTGGGTGTGGGAATCTGTACATACACATTGTTCTCCAGCAACCTTTGAGGGAGCCAGGACTGCAGGCTGCAATGTCCCCCTTCAGCAGTGGGTTCCTAGGTTAGAGTACTCACTCAAGCACCAATTCTCACATCCATTCAGCAGAGACAAGTTGGCTCAAAACAGCAGTTTATTTACAAGAAGACAACACCAACAACTAACAAGTTTAGCTAACATACAAAACTAGAAAACTGGAACAAGAGCTTTACCCAATAGGAACAAACTAAATCACACAGATATCAGGGGAGGAGCAGATTGCTCCATTACATACATACATACATGCATACATACATACATACCACACAGCCCCCCCGCCCAAACCCAAGCATCTTTGTCAGCTGAAGAGAGGTTGCTATTAGTATTATAGTACTGGATACACTGGAGTATAGTACTGGATAGTACTGGATGGGGGATACACTTCTGGGCAGTAGTATATGTGAAAGGGATCTTGGGGTAAGAGTGGACTGTAAACTAAATATGAGCAGTCAGTGTGATGCGGTGGCAAAAAGGGCTAATTCAGTCTTGGATTGTATCAAAGGGGCCATAGCGTCGAAATCGCAGGAGGTCATAGCCCCTCTCTATACTGCCTTGGTCAGGCTGCACCTGGAGTATTGTGTGCAGTTCTGGAGGCCTCACTTCAAAAAGGATGTGGCCAAAATCGAGAGGGTGCAGAGGAGAGCGACAAAATGATCAGGGGCCTGGAGACTGAGCCCTAACGAGGAAAGGCTGAGGGCCTTGGGAATGTTTAGTTTGGAGAAGAGGAGGTTGAGGGGGGACATGACTGCTCTCTTTAAATATTTGAAAGGCTGTCATTTGGAGGAGGGCAAAGAGCTGTTCCAGTTGGCAGCAGAGGGTAGGACGCGAAGCAATGGGCTAAAACTACATCCACAAAGGTACCGGCTGGATATTAGGAAAAACTTTTTCACGGTCAGAGTAGTTCAAAAGTGGAATCAGCTACCTAGGGCGGTGGTGAGCTCCCCTTCACTGGCAGTTTTCAAGAAGAGGCTGGATGAATACTTGTCAGAGATGCTTTAGGCTGATCCTGCACTGGGCAGGGGGTTGGACTAGATGGTCTGTATGGCCCCTTCCAACTCTATGATTATATGATTCTATAGTACTTTTTAAGTAGTTATTTTTTAAGCAGTGAGGGTGGATTACGAACAAAATTTGAGATTAGAGACCCCATTTAGAACTTCTCCAGAAGACTTCCATTTACATAAAGATATATGGAAATACAGCTACATTTAGACTTAATGACAAACCACAGTTTGTCCTTAGAAGAACAGCCTTCAACGTTTTCAAGTTCACACACTCCCTGCCTATCTCCTTGTATATGGCTAAGAATTTTAAGATTTCCTAATTTTCATCAAACCATAGTATGTTATTGTATTCAAACCACCTTCTATTATTTGTTTCTTGGAATCCTGATTTGTAGTCATGAAACCATAGTTTGTGATTTGGATGCAACAACATATTACAATTTGTTGCAAACCAGAAGTCTTTATTCCTGAGCTGCATGAAAAGAGAAAAGGGAGGAGCATGCAAGAATGAAAACTTCCAAGGCTTATTCTCATGACAAACAATACCATTTGCCTCCATTAATAGATTCATTTATTGAGTTGGTAAAGTTTTTATGCTGTTTGTTACTTTTTAAAATATAGTATTATAATATTTATAATTTCTCCTTTCATAGGAATATAGTCATGAAGATTACAACTGTAGGATGTCTTATGTTGGCATAACTCTAGTTTGATTTAAGGGACTGAGTGAACATGCTGAGACACACACACACCCCTCCCCCTTTTTGACGTAAACAATTTAAATGGCACTAGAGGCATTTTTAAATTCAAAGTAACACAATGTTTTATTTAACATAGAGGGGAAAGATCAGGTGAATTCAGGGGTTGAAAAATTCTGAGGTACCTCAATATAGATAACTCTGAGGTAAATCAGTACATGCACAGACTTTAGTTCTTAGGTTGCAGACTAATGAGAGTTTCTTAAGCTCTCCACCGTTATGCAAATCTTTATGGTGAGAGGCTTTTGTTCCAGTGTTTTACCAATCACTCTAGCACAATTTCTTTGAGTATTCTCTTACTCTTTTGGTTTTAAGAAGGCTGGCACCTTCTTTCCAGTACCCAATCCCCTTCTCTTGAAACACCAGTACTCAACTTCAGTTTTTAACTGACCCTTAAGGTCTCCAAATGCAGTTTCTAGCCACACCAGACTACAGATCTCTTCACGCTTCAGAGCTAACTCCCCCTTTCCAGAAGATCTATCCCCTTTTCTTTGGCCAGAAAGGGAGTCTTCACCTACTTCCCAAACTTCTTTGCCACCATTCTCCCAGTTCTCTTGTCTGTGTTAAACTGTTCTCAGTCAGGGCTGAACCTTCAAAACTGTCAGTACTAGACCACTCTCAGCTAGGGCTGAAATCAGACTCCCCTCTCCCCAGCATCCAGTTCAGAAGTCTTTTTCTGTTCAACTCATGTTACCCAATTAGATTCCTTGGAGTAGCCTGCCACTCAAGGCCCTCTGTTTCTGTGAAGAATTAACCCTTCACAGTCCTTCAGCTGTTTGTACAGCACTTTTAAGCTTCTAAAAAGCGCCATCGGTCACATATGCATAAGCTTGCAAAGCACATAATCTTAATATGAAATTAACACATTGGAGCTTAAAATGCACACCACTTTTATTAGTGAGGATACATTTGCAGTCAAAAATATTAATTTGCTGCAAACTATAAACTCACTGCCCTTATTTAAAACATGCACCCACATTAATACATACTTTCTCCAAAACCCTTAATAATGTTAATTTTCCACTGCACTTCACTCAAATTGCCCAAATTGTTTCTGGGAAGGAGATGCCATGGTTTTTATTTTCTTGCCAGATGGCACAAAGGATGCCTCTTTTGACATGGTTCTCAGAGCTTGAATTTTTATGAGCTTATTATTGGAACGCACCCCAGGGTCATTTGGATTCAAGAACTAGCACTCAAATGAGCAAAGCAATCAGTGTTTCTTAGATTACAAGCACAAGTTATGAAAAAAATCAAATTATATTCCCTGTTATTGTTATTAAATGTTTCACACCTTTTTATAGCATCTTGAATTTATGCCTGTCTTGCAATGTTCACAGCAACACCAATGGAGATGGAATACAATCATACGAACTTCCAATTAAAGTGATTGAGCCCATATGGCAAATGTCTCTAAAGAAAGTGGGCCAGAAACTGAGTGTGTGTTCTTGAAAAAAATTACATATCTTTCTAGACAGGTTGTTTTGTTGCTGTTCTGTACTGCCCTTTTAGTTAAGAAGAATTAAACCACTCTGAATATGAGAGAGGAAATATCACGTCTTCGTATAAATTTCCAAATTATCCAAAAGGCTCCGTCTCTCGGCTAGGGAGGATACAGGACAGTCTCTGAAGCTCAAGAGCAGCAGCCTCCAGGGAAGGGATGGGAAAGCTGGTTGGATGAAGCAATTTAGGCATCCTCACTCCATCTCCCACATCTGAGGCCTAGAGAGTCCTTCAGTGCCAATCGCACCCTTCCAAAGCGGTCTGCAGGTGGCCCCACATTGGAAGGAACTACATAGAAGGCCCACAGGTGCCGGCATGACCTCTGCAGGTAGCTAGGCAGTGACCTTACCCCCAGAGGAGCCTCACATAGGGTTGCCAGGTCCCTCTGTCCTCCCAGAGGGAGGAAAGGGACTCAATACTTACCTTTCCCCCTTCTTCCAGAAAGTGACGCCATCATGCGGGCTGCAGACACCCCCAGGAGCACTCCTGCACTCCGCAGGGGGCCGAATCAGGCCCAATTTGACGTGAATCGGGCCCAAATGAAGCCAGATTCGGGCCGCTGTGGAGCGCAGGAGCACTGCTATGCTCTGCAGTGGCCTGATCCAGCTTGCAGGAGCGTGCAGTACCGCCCAGGAGCATGCCCCCAAGAGGCGCATTCCTCCCCCACCACTAGATAAGCAGGGGCGGGGGGAGTGGAGGGTGGGAGCAGGGGATCCCCCACAACCAGCAAGGCACTGGCAACCCTAGCCTTACAACTACAAATCACTCTCACCTATGTTGTGTGATCTTATTACACATAAAATAGAATTAAAATTAGCATACAATTTGCACATTAGATTTTATCTCCGCCCACATTTTCATGGCAATGGAGAGAAATTTTGCAAATTGTACAGTAATGCTCTGATTAAGTCCAGCCAGTAACATTTCAGGAATGTTGTTCCAAAAGTTTTGTCCTTTCCATAATTGGTTCCAGTAAGTTCAAACGTGCTTGCCTGTAAAATTTACAATGAAACAGTACATGTGCCAGTGTTTCAATCCAAACACAGGCAAAATCTATGATTGGCTGGAATCTTCTCATATCTTCCAATCAACATCGCCGATGGTAATGAATTGAATCGAGGCAGCATAAATGCATGATGGTACCATGCAATTGTTAGAATTGAAAGATAACATGCAGACTGAACTGGAATCAATGGTTCTAATTTATATAAAAGATGGGCGCACACTCCACAAGCTTTCATCAATTTTATCTCAATAATCAACATCTTTTATACAGTTATTGATTGCTAATAAACTTTGTTCTTCCCTATAGATTTTAAAAAATAGGGCAAAAGACCTAGTGGATCATTGAATGGTTTGAAACAAGACTGGATAGAATCGATTATTAAATGATATGGAAGAGTTTACTGATATGTAAAAAAACATAAGCCATATTCTAAATTTAAAAGCTGCTAGCAAAGCCAAATTTAAAAGCAAAATAAGACCAGATTCTGAGTTAACAGGGAGAAACCTAGGAACTTTAAAAGAAGTTCTCAAAATTTTAAACTGAACTGAATCAGCCCATACTTGTGCCCATATTAGGGTTGCCAGCTCCAGGCTGGAAAATTCCTGGAGATTTGGGAGGTGGAGCCTGAAGAAGGTAGGTTGGGAGAGGAGAAGGACTGGTATAATGCTACCATCCAAAGCAGCCATTTTCTCCAGGGGAACTGATTTCAGTTGCCTAGTCATCAATTGTAATTCTGGGAGTTCTCAGGTCACCACCTGGAGGTTGGCAACCCTAGCCCATACAGGGCTGCATATAAAATTTGATTAAAAATATTGGTAACAAAAATGTGCAGTATTGCAGGAATATACTGTGTACCCTCTGCAAAAAAATTTTGCTGTCACATTTTTCTCTGCTTTGGTTTTGGCAATAACTGATTCTATATGTGTTTACCAATGTATTTTTAACCAAATATAACTCCTAAATATTCTCCTATCACACAATTAGATAATTTGTGGGTAGAAGAATCAGAAGTGATAATTTTAGTTTTGTCATTATTTAAAAACATCTAATTTGCAAAGCAATATCACAACAACGTCCACATAACTCACTCTAAGTCTACCTTTGTCAGGGAAATAATTATTGTATCATATGCATATAATCCTTTCACTTGCCAATTTAGAAGCATGAATATTTTTTGTCTGAAATACTCGAGTCACATCACTTAAGCACAAACTGAATAACAGGGGAGCAAACACAGATCCCTGTCATACTCCTTTACACTCCCGAATATCAGAGGTAAGTTGACCGCAGAATTGCAACAGACGTGTATTGTATTATAATGAAACGATTTAAGCCAAAAAAAGCAACCTATAATATCTTTAACTTTTGAAGCTTACACAACTTTTCACATGAAATCTTTAAAAAAAAAAAACAGCCTGAAAATCAATAAAAGCCACACGGCGCATCCCTCCATGGCACCTGACAAATTTATACATATAAGAAAACTCAACAAGTAATGATCAACTGTTAACTTTAGGTTTCTAATTTGAACCTTATGACCAACTGTGTGTCTTACAACTCTATAATTCTGTGCAACACCCCAATGGTCAAACATGAGGATATTCACCAAATGATTCAGCCCAACAATAACAGTTTATAACCAAACCAAACCGATGCTCCATATATTACCATTGTGCTTAATCTGTTTTTCGAGACAGAACTTATGTCCTGAATTTAGAATCACACTGTGTATATATATAAACAACATTTGTGCCTGACAATGGTAGTCTAGTGAAACACAGCAGTCCACCAGAATACAGCTAAACAAAGGCTGTTGATTATTGATTTCAGTTCATGCGCAGCTTCTATTTTCAGCAAAGCTGAACAGTATTCCCTCCACCATTTAAAATATATAATTTATTGCTTTAAAAGAACACACACCATATTTCATATGTCAGTAGTCTCACAGCCAGAGATAATGTAAATACTTAGTTCCCAAAGTATTTCAAACATAGCAAATTAATGTATTTGATCTATTTATTATGGTAAATAGCAAAAGTACTCCAGTACTTTTTTCAAAATGAGGTTTGCATTTTGAGGTAGTAAATTCATTATTCACTGACATGTACCCATCCCTGCAGATCTGAAGGCTCAAAAGCACCTGCCTATGGAAGTAAGGGCAGCCATTTCTACCAATTCCCCTTCTGTTGCAGACTTTCTGCTTTGATTGCTTTGTTGTTCCTTAGGGTCCTGATCCCCCAGGAACAAAATTTTAGAGAGATCAGCAGGCTGTGCTGGTTAAACATAAAAACAGCCCTACTGGATCAGACCAGCGGTCCATCCAATCCAGCATCCTGTCTCACACAATGGCCAACCAGTTGCTAGAGGACCAACAACAGGGCACTGAGGTAAAGGCCTTCCCCTAATGTTGGCCACCTGGCAGTTGCCGCCTGACAGTGGTGTTCTGAGGGTCACTGCCTCTGAATGCAGAAGGTTCCCTTTAATCGGCATGGCTAGTAGCCTCTGATAGACCTATCCTCCATGATTCTGTCTAATCCCCTTTTAATTCTGTCTGTACCTGTGGCCATTACTATACCCTCTGGCAGTAAATTCCACATCTTTATCACTCGTTGTAAAGAATTTTCTCTGTCCTGAATCTACTGCCCATCAACTTCACTGGATGCCCTCAAGTACTAGTATTATGGGAGAGGGAGAAAGAGTTCTCTCTGTCCACCCTCTCTACCTCATGCATAATTTTAAAACCTCTATCATGTCCCCTCTTTGTCGTCTCTTTTCTAAACTGAATAGTCCCAGATTCTTCTGCCTTTCCTCAAAGGAAAGGTGCACCAATCCCCTAATCAACCTGGTCACCCTCTTCTATACTTTTTCCATCTCTGCAATGTCCTTTTGAAGATACAGTGACCAGAACTGCACACAGTATTCCAAATGAGGCTGTACCATAGATCTATACAGGGGCATTTTAACATTGGTCATTTTATCTTCAATCCCTTTCCAAATAATCCTCAGCATAAAGTTTGCCTTTTTCACTGCTGAGCCATACTGAGCTGACACTTTTCCTGAACTACCCGCTATGGCCCCAAGGTCTCTTTCCCTTTCAGCCAGTTCAGACTAGAGATAGGCACGAACAGCAATACAAATTTAAAAAACCCACACTGTTTGCAAACAAGCTGTTCGTGAGGCCCCATTAAAAACGGACAGTTGTTGGTTGCTGTTTGTCAAGCCAGACAGTCTGGCACCTGCAATCAATTCCCATGGCAACTCGGGTAGAGACTGTCTGAACGCCTGCTATTGCCTTGGAAACCCCAATCTAAGCCCAATTTATCTTGATAGGCAGGTCTTCCTTCCAAATGTGGACTGGAGCTCCAAATTTGTTACAAGAGGAAAAGACCAGGGGGGAGGGGGGCTCCCAGCTCAGGCTTTCAGGGAAACACAGCTGCTGTTAGAGAGACAGGGTGAGTGCATTGGAGCTTGAATTTTCTTTGTGTGGTGGGATAGGGATCTACCTCTTCAGGTTCCAGCGCTGCTGCCAGGCTCTGGGGCCAAGCTATTATTTATTATTGGTACCTTTCCTGCTGCCTGTTCAGGTAGGGTTTCTGGGAGTGGTGCAGTAGGGATCTTGATGACTGGAGGAGAGCCTGCTGGCCCCCACGAACAACAAACAACAAACATGTTCGTGACAGGATCATGTTCGTCAGTGTTCGTTGTTCATTGTGGATGGCAACGAACAATGAACACCATGTTCGTGTTTTTTTTCTGTTCATGCCCCTGTCTAGTTCAGACCCTGTTAGCATATACTTGGTTGGGATTTTTTGTTCCAATGTGCTTCACCTAACATTTGCCTACATTGAACTTAATTTGCCACATTGTTGCCCACTCACCCAATTTGTGAAGATCCTCCTGGAGCTCTTCACAGTAGGCTTTGATTTTCACCATCCTGAATAATTTTGTCATCTGCAAACTTGGTCACGACACTGTTCATCCCCAGTTCCAGATAATTTATGAACAAATTAAATAGCACCGGCCACAATACTAGACACTGTGAGATCCCAGTGCTTAATTCCCTCCATTGAGAGAACTGTCTGTTTAGTCCTACTTTTTGCTTCCTGTTGTTTAACCAATTTTTAATCCATAACAAGATCCATCCTCTTATCCTATGACTATTAAGCTTACCCAGGAGTCTTTGGTGATGCACCTTGTCAAAAGCCTTTTGAAAGTCCAAGTAAATAGCGTCTACTTGATCACCCTTATCTACATGCTTGTTCACTTTCTCAAAGAATTGCAAATGATTGATGAGGCAGGACTTGCCTTTGCAGAAGCCATGCCAATTTCCCCTCAGCAGGCTTTGTTCCTCTATGTGCCTAATGAATCTTTGATTACAGTATCTATTAATTTGCCTGGAACAGATATTAGGCTAACAGGCCTGTAATTTCCTGATTCGCTCCTGGGCCCCTTTTTAAAAATTGAAGTAACATTTATTATTCTCCAATCTTCTGGGATAGTGGCTGATTTTAGTGATAAGTTACATATATGTGTTAATAGGTCAACAATCTCACATATGAGATCCTTAAGAACTGGCGACTTACTGGTTTTTAATTTAGGTCTAAAACATCATCTCTCATTACCTTAATTTGACTCAGTTCTTCAGACTTCCTTCCAGAAAACCATGGCTGCGGCATGGGTACATGTCCTACACTTTCTATCATGAACACAAACGCAAAAAATTCATTGAGCTTCTCTGCCATTTCCCCATCTTCCTTTAGCGGTCTTTTTATTCCTTGGTCATTCAAAGACCAAAGGCCCAGCTGCTTCTCTGGCTGATTTCCTGCTCTGGATATATTTAAAGAATGTTTTGTTTGTTTGTCTTGACGATTTTAGCAATCCACTCCTCAAATTCTCTTTTTGCGTGCCTAATTATTACCTTAACATTCTTTCGCAAGACGCTGTGCTCCCCCCTGTTCACTTTATTGGGACAGACAAGAACATTGGCTTTACTGTGAAGTTTCTTTTTGTTTGAGAATGAGGAGGACATCCTGTCACGCTTAGGTACTCCTCTTCCCATCATCCTAGGTGACAGGAATTAGATTGCTCTTTCTGCCCCTGATGGAGAAGGGAGTTCACGTCCTTCTCAGTTCAGAGGCTTCTACAACTCTTAAAGAGACCACTCAAGTGCCTCAAACCTTCCTCCATCCTGACCTTCTGAAACAACTAGGTCAATAGAACATAAAACTTAATATTAACTAGTAATACTGTGTGAAACACAAGAACAGGCAAAATAGTAAAGAGTCCAGTAGCACCTTTAAGACTAACCAACTTTACTGTAGCATAAGCTTGAAGAGAACTGTGGTTCTTGAAAGCTTATGCTACAGTAAAGTTAGTTAGTCTTAAAGGTGCTACTGAACTCTTTATTATTTTGCTACAACAGACTAACAAGGCTAACTCCTCTGGAACAAGAGCAGGCAGTAATAGTTTCACTAACTAATGTCCCAGTTGGCAGACAGTTCTCCCACTACTGGAACATAAATACAAAAAAGCTTGAGTGGGTCCAGGATGTTGTTCTCAAGCAAAATGAATGTTCACAGTAAAACTAGTGTTCTGTTTTCATTTGAGATGAGGACATCCTGTCACACTTGGGATGTTACAAAGCCTTGTATCCAATGGGAGGACCTCAGCTGTTAACCACAGACACAGGCCTGTCTACACCACCTGCTGCAGCACTATTCAGCCAAAGGTTGCATCTGCTGCCGCCATGGTGTCCATTTTGTAATGTCTGACAAATGTTGACTTGGATGCCCAAGAGGGTGCTTTGCATATGTCTTCCACTGAGACATTTGTATGAAAGACTGTCATGGCAGATGTACTTCAGGTAGAATGTGCCATGATTCCTTCAGGTAGGACAAGGCCTGGCAATGAATAGGCTATTGATATGTACTCTTTTAGCCACCTGCTAAGGGAAACTCTAGAAATCTTTCTTCCCCGCACTACTGGGTGATATGCCACAAACAAGGCCTCTGACTTTCTGACTGGTTTAGTCCTTCTAATGTATATACGCAAGGCCCTGCATAGTTCGAGTGAAGGCCAGGGTTCTTTTTCTACCCCTTGAATGCAATGGATTAGGATAGAAGGATAGTAAGAATTGTTCCCGAGTCCTGTGAAAAACCAAATTCACTTTAGGCACAAATGTGGGCTCTGTACATAGAACCACCACGGCTTTACGAAAAATGCATCTCTTGGAAATAGATAACGCTCTAATTCAGATATTTTTCTTGCTGGCCACCAGGAACAGTACTTTAAGTGTCAGCAACTTGAGACACGCCTCTCACAGTGGCTCACAGTTATTTCATCAGAGCCTGCAGCACTATGTGAAGTCTCCATGCTGAGAACTTTGGAATCGCTGGTGGGTTTGATAATGATGTGCCCTTAAGGAAACATTTAACTGATGGGTGCCCGGAAATGGTGAAATCATCTATATTTGGAATGATGAAAGCCCAGGGCTGCTACCTCTCTCTCTATAGTGTTTGGTTGAAGACCTTGAAACAAATAATCTTGCAAAACTAGAAGTATCTGGGGAAGACTTACTGATTAGGGTTGGCATTGCTTCCACCTACACCATCTCTCCATGTGTAGTCATATAAATGTGATGTAGATGGTCTATTCGCACATAACATTGTATGTACAACCTACTCTGAAAAGCCTTGAGCTCACATGCCTGCTGCTCAATTTCCAGACCATGAAGGTTCTGGGTGTGGGATCAGGCCCTGCATTAGCTTGTTTGGTACTATTGGCAGTTCCCATGGTGGTTGAGTGGACAAGGATAACCAGGGCCACCTCGGAGCCACACATTTGACTTCTGCCTTTTCCAGCTTGGTTATGTGCAGAATTTTGTGAATGACTGGAATCAAAGGAATGGCATACAGTAAACCTGTTGGCCACAGGGCCATCAACTTGTTCCACTGAAGTCATATGAATCAGGAGAAGAATCTTGCTACCTGGCATTGTCCCTTGATGCAAACAAGTCTACTTGTGGACAACTGAAATGACTCACTATCTGTTAAAATAGGTCTGAGTTGAATGTCTACTCTTCCAGATCTAGCTGCTTAGCCAGTCTGCTTGGATGTTTAATAAGCATGAATAAGTTTTGCTGTTATGGAGGCTATGTGGGTTTCAGCCCACATAATTATGTGAGCTCCTTCCCACTCAATTTGGTCCCTCCTTGGTGATTTATATGCACTTTGGCTGTGTTGCTGCCTTCTTCTTATGCAGACATTCATGTTATTTTCTCTTGAAAATGCTGTAGGTCTAGGTGGATTGCTCTCAACTCCAAGATGTTCATGCTGTGGCTAGATTCTGTTTTGATCCATATTCCCTGTACATGCCCAGTGGGCAATGGGGTCCCCAACCCACCAGGCTTGCATCTGTAGTAATCTGTATGTCTACGGACCAGTGAAGTGGTTTTCCCCTGAAGAGATGGTTCTTGACTGGCCACCAAGTTAGATCTTTCTTCAGTGAGCTGGGTATGTTCAGTCTGATGTGCTATTTGAAGGCAATGTGTCTTTGATGTGGTAATATTAGCAACTGTAATTTTCAACAACTACCCCCAGGTGAAGCATTGATTATGATGGATACACCTGGCTCTTTTGGATGTTAACTAGGGTTACCTTGGCTTATCCCAGGAGTTTCTTCTGAAGTCTACTCCGAACCTAGGTAGGGTTCTGTTGGATTGAAAGGCTGAGTTCTGTAGCCTTTGTAGCATTTGTCATCTTGTTTGTGTGTGAAAGGCATAGCCTTTTTCTTGCCTTTGTTTCCATGAGGATGTCATCTATGCTGTCCCCAAAGAGCTTGCCTCCAAGGAATGGCAATATGGACATACTTGATTTAGAGAGCATATCCACTGCCCAGGACTTCAGTCAGAAGTTCCTACACACCACCACACTGGACGCCATAGCCCTTGCTGAGAATTTCATGGAGTCCATGCTGCATCAGCGATAAAAGTGGCTGCTTTCTCCAGGCTATTAAGGTTCAAGTCTGGGAATTCTATTAGTAATTTTTGGAGCCACATGGCAGATGCCCTGGCTGCTCTGACAGACAGAACCATGGCTTCAGGCGATTTGTGTAGAACAGCCTCACTCCTCATGTCAGTGGCATCCTTTCATTTGCCTTCTCCTTCTTTAGAATGTGCTATTCCAGAGGCCAAGCTAGCAATGGGCACATCCACTGTTGGAATTTTTAGGAGGTTAGATATTCTAGGAGAGAAAGCATACATTCTTTTAGCTTGTCCCACATGCAAGTGCTGATATGCAAGGGCAGCCCACCCCTCCTTGAGCGCCTGCTTTAAAAAACCCAGGAGAAGGAAAGGCACATCCTAGCTCTCTAGGACTAGGCAAAACTTTGGGAACCCCATCCTCCTCCTCATCAGGTTGTTGCACTTTGGGAGGAGAAAGCTGAAGAATTCTGAGGGCCTTGTAAAGTAGTGGGGGTAATTCCTCCTGTCTAAACAGCCTTTTAGACTGCTGGCTTTGTTGGGGAGGCTTATCTGCTGATAATTCTCCATCCTCTCTACCAGATTCGTTTTCAGAGATCTCAGAATCTGTGAGAAACAATCCTTCCTCTGAGCTGTATGAGGGAGAGATGGTGTGTCTGCATGAAGCCGAGGGAAGTTCCTTATATGCGACCGGCAGGGAATTTGCCAGTGTCCAGTATTCCTGTAGTCTGAGTGGCTGATTCAGCCAGTCTTTTAGGCTGGGAGTGGGGGCAGGGCAGGAGAGCTTGCTTGCTGTCCTCATTGTGCCTCTTTCTGGAAGTTTGCTTGGACTTCCTGGAGTTTCTTTTTCTCCATTTCAGAGATAAAAATTCCTCCAGCCAAGATGTTCTTCTGAAGGGCCCTCTCCAGGAGCTGATGCTTCCCATTCACTTGCCCCTCCAGGTGCTGCTTCCCTTGGTCTCAGAGGCCTGACCTGGTGAGTTAGGACTTTCCCATTACTCTCTAGAGACAGCTGGCATTTCTGCACCAATTTGCTCCTCATCTCCCCTGCCAGTTTGCAGTGTTTCACGGCCAATAGCTTCGTCCTGGAGCTCTACCACGGCAAGCGGCTATGCAGGGCCCTCCTGCTGTGCTGCCTAGGAAGCACCATCTCCAGCTCTCCTTCTGAAGAAGCTGCTGCATCTGAAATTTTAGTAGCTGAATCAGCTGAAAACACAATGATCTGCTAAAAGAGGATGGAGAGGGGAGGAAGGGGGAGGCAGAACGGTGGACACAACCCTTCTTCAACTTCAGAGCCAGATGGTAGGTCAACAGACAAAAAAAAATTAAAACACAAATATGAGGAAGATTAGGCACACGAAAGAGAAAGATCCTGCTATCGGGCTGTACTATGAGAAACCAGTGTCCCACAGAGCTTGAAGAATCCATGCACTCTCTAAGGAGGCAGGAAAGGAAATGAGAAGAGTGGGAACCCCCCTCCCAGTCAAGGGTGGAAAAAGCAATCTAATTCCTGCCTCCTGGGATGATGGGAAGCAGAGTAGCCAAGCATGAGAGGATGACCATCTCATCTCAAATGAAAACTTTCACTTTTTAAAAGAAGCGTTTTTGCTTTTTATGGCTTCCTTGACTTGGGTTGTTAATCATGCAGGCATTCTCTTAGATTTGGCAGTACCTTTCCTAAGCTTTCTACCTGGGCTTCAATTAATGTGGTTTTAAATAGCTTCCAAGCATCCTCTAAAGATTTGCCTCTCTTGTGTTTCAGCTTTCAGCTTTTTCTCATTTTTGTAAATTTCCCTATTTTGAAATCAAATGTTAGTGCTTTGGGCTTTAGGGGTAACTTCCCATTGACATGAATGCTGAATAGCACTGTGGCCACTATTCCCAATTGGTTAAACATTATCTGCATCTCTCACAAGGTCTTGAACCCCACATAGAACCAAATGCAAGATCACTGCCCTTCTGGTTGGTTCTGTTACCAACCATTCTAGTACACAGTCATTTATGATATCTAAGAATCTCATTCTACATCATGACTTGAGCACACTGCCCAGTCACTGTAAGGATAGTTGAAGTCACCTGTTATCAAAACGTTATCTGCTTTAGTCACCTCCCTTATTTTCTTCTCCAGCTCAAGATCAGCCTCAAAGGTTTGATCAGATGGATGATGGTACACCCCAACTTTTAAGTAACCCTTAGGTCCCATTATTTCCACCCATATTGCTTCCGTAGGGGAGTTCATTCCCTTAATGGTTGTGGATGTGGTTGCTCAGCAGTACATAAAACAAACAAAAATATTTATTCTGTAATTCTTTTAAAAACAGATCTGATGCAACCTATTTTAGCAATAGTCAATGATTTCTTAAGGTTCCCTTGGAACCTTAAGAAACACAGTAATTTCAAACACAAAGGAAAATCATGAGTTTTCTAATATAAAATAGCAAAAACATATATCTCAGGAACTCATGAAAAATGGAATTGTTTTGAAAGGGTTAATGGCTTACTGGTCTAGCTTAGAAGTTATGAATGCATCCAGATGCCTTACCTTTCGATAAACAATCATGTTTGGGGAGCTCTCCTCTTGATCAGTAGTTTCCATGTCACTGGATCCCTGCGCCATGATCAACAGGTCTCTTCTCACCCAACTGCAGAGACAAAAACAGAATTCAACAGAACACCCATAAAAACAGAACTGAGGGATAAATAGCAAATTAGGAAGGCAAATTCTAATTCATACTGGACCAGAGGGACTTGTCATCTCCTAGTGAAGTCTCTAGACCAGTCACTAAAGAGGACACCTATTCCTTGGACATTCCTTACCCCAGGCTTAGGTTCCTCCTGTGTCACTGGACCCCGTGTAATCCCCCCCCACACACACACACAGACACCAGACTACAGGAACAATGATATCAATGAACCTGGACAGAAGTCACTGTTAAATAGGTGCCAGGCACAATGGCACATTCTTTTTCCAAGCTCTGTTCCTGATGTTCCAATTTACGTGTCCTAGGATAGGGGTCTCTACTGATGCATCGGGGGGGGAGCTGCATGACCTGCTGTACAAACCTTTAGGTGCTGCTTAGCACCTGTGGCACCTTTGCTGAATGGTACATGTGAGCAGTTCCCCTATTAAGCAACTTAGTACCAGGAGCTGCCCACAGTCCTAGACATTTTCGCTGCTGGACAGCTTCCCCAACTTGTTCCCTAGTCATTCGGCCCTGTGCTGAGACAAGATCAAAACAATGATTTGGATCAAAAGGACCACAAGTAGTACTTGGCTCAAAGAATGGAGCTTTACCACCTCCTCCTCCCACTGCGGCCCACAGTGCTCCTCTAAGTGCTGCCCATGAAGTCCAGGGGACATCAAGGAAAAATAGTATGTGTTAATGGGGGGGGGGGTGTCTGTTGAGGGAAAGCAAATTGGAAATAAGACTTGGGATCCAGATCCAGGTTGCAAAACTGGGAAACTGGCCTGTGCCTTCATCACATCCCAAGAGAGTGGCAGAAATCGCTTTACAAGCCATTGTTTCTGCCACACTTCCTCCCCTTGCTGCATGTCACAGCTAGAGTCAGGCTCATTACAGAATGTCAGATTACAGGTCTGCATGAGGTTTGGAGCTGTGCTGAAATGGCTTCTGGGAGGAATTAACACTCTTTCAGGGACAACTGAACACCACCTAACAGCAAAAGGAATCACAGAACAACCATAAATTCACTGCAGATTTGACAGGTTAAGTTTATGTGGGGATTGCCAAATGCCTGTCAGGAAACCTTAGCATATACTGGAGCAATAATCAGGTTTTGATTATTTAGTCAACAAGAAACAACATAGAACAAAGCATCTCCTCAGTCCATTAAACCTAACATACTCTAGTAGGAGAGCCCTGCTCTCCATTTTTCTCCTCCCTTGTTTTTGGTGGTAACACTTACCTAGTATATGTCCTGTTATGGTAGGATGAAGGGCCTACAAGGTATAGGCAACAAGGAACAGTCAGCAAGTAGCAGTAGTACATGGATGGGCTCCAAAATACAGTCATTCAGATAATTGGATACAGAGCAGGAGGCAGTCAAAACAGAAGTCTAATTCACACTAACAACAAATCGCGGGGATTAAATTCTGAGGGAAACTACACGAGATGCCTGGGCACATGTTGGGTCCTGTTAGGTTCCCTAGATAGTGCAGTCTTACAAATAATAGCCATTCAATGTGATTCTCCACCAGGGAGAAGAGCGGTGGGGGATATTCTCTCTCTCTCTCTTTCTCTCTCTCTCTCTCTCTCTCTCACTCAAAAAGCTGCCCTGGATGTCCTGCCTCCTGTTACGCCCCCGCCCCACGCCCAAGCTCCCAGAGGAAAACCAGCACTGAGGTATTTTGCAATCCCTCCCACTGCTCTTTCCCCAGCAGAGAATTGCATTGAGCAGCTGTTCATTGTAAGACTACACTACCCAGGGAACCTTGTGGGACTCAACACATAAAGAACACGTCTGGCATCTCGTGTAGCTTGGTGCTGTGTGTTTGCCATTAAGTGGCCAAACATATCTCCCTAGGCAGAGAGTTCCACAGATAAGAAGCCCCTGCTGAAAAAACTCCAGCAAAGTACAGGATGGGACATAAGAAAGATTTGCTTTCAGATCATGACAACAAATTTGATGAGCATCCATCTCTTTTACAGATGCACTCCACAGGAAACCCCAGACAATAATCCCACTCATCTGAGATCAAGAAGGTGGTGAAAGTGACCTTTTCAGTGCCAGTGCCCTGATTATGGAACATCTTTGCTAAACAAATGAATGAGGCAACTACAATGATTTCAAAACTTGTATGTATTGATATATTTGTTCTGTTTTAGTTCTTTATATCCTTATCAAGGTATTTCTACTCCCACAACTTTTTCCATTTTATCACTTATGGCTGTTTTTCATTTGTTGCTTAACTTATTTCACCCTTGATTTTACTGTATTGACTTTTACAATTGCAAAGCATCTTATAAATTGTCTGAATATATCCTTAATTTATAATATTTATTGGATTACTAAAATATGTTTTAGAAAATGCTTCTTTATATCACATTGGTCAAATCCACATTACTCATTCTAAGTCGCATGTTCCCCGCATTCCCCACGCAATCCCGAGTGCCGGTCACATTACCTCATTAAACAGACGCATTTCATTCACATTTCTCCCGAATATGTGGTCACAGGTTTTCAACGGGAGTTTCACGGTGGCCGTGAACGGGCCAATGCACAATTTACGTGGTTTTTTTAAAAACCACCCCCCTTCCTGTCTCTCCAGTCGTTCCGAGAGTTCCTATCGGCTGATTCAACTTGCAAGTGCTCCGTAATCTGCAAAAGACTGTTTTTGACTTCATAGCATTGGATTTATTGATTATGCTGTTTCTGAATCAAATCTGGTTGTTTGAAAAATCATTTTGGGGTGAATCCATCCTCAGAACGGACTCTTGAAACTTTCTTTTTAACTGTTTTTTATTTTATATTACTGTAATATCAAAATTATGAAATATTGAAATAATGACACTCCAATGAAGTGAAACTTCAGTAAAATTCAGGCACTGAACTGTCCTGTATAGGAAATGCCCACGAAAGCTTCCCACATGCTTCCAAATTTCCAAAAAAGAAATGGGAGAGAGCCATCAGTGCTGTCAGTGGGGGAAAGAGAGGCACCATTATCTTCAATGATGTTTCTTTATAAGGCAAGATTGAAATAATAGAAAAGTGCGCTCAAAAAAATAAAAAAAAATGGGCGGGAAAAAAAGGTCCCGCCCAAAAATGGTTTTCGAGTGGCCGTGTGACCGGAGGGACGCGCGAGAAAGACGGATTGGAAGCAGGAATGTGAACGAAGAGGAAAAAATCGCAGATTGGAGGCAAACGGAAGATATTACCCGCAAACATGCGGGTAATGGGTGAATGTGGATTTGACCATTATCATTTGCAAGCTCTAAAAAGAGAGAACAATTATGTGTGCAAAGGAAGGGTCTCAAAGTATGCACCACCGAACTCTGCAGAACAAAAAATAATGTTGAACATCAAACCAATTAGGATGCTTAATCTGAGACTTGATCTAGGAAAACAAAAATCCAGGTGCCCTATAGCTAGTAGATAAAGAAACTAGAAATTGGCACATAGGTAACTGCAGAAGTCATGATACAGTTTGCTCCTGTATATTTCTCAGAAAACCTCACTGGCTGCTAAGTTTCTCGATAAATTTTGCATCCATGGCAATACATCCTTCCACCACTTTGCCTTCATGGATAAACAAGTGTTCTAATACCATTACATTTGTGCTTAGCCAGAAACAGTGTTCCTATGCAGCAGTGTATGATAGGTTCTCTTGGGACTGTACAGAGAGAGAAAGGAAAAAGATGTGGCTACTACTAACCAATATTCATTTGACTGAACATAGATATTACTTCTGTTAAAAGATTCAGGAAGTTATTTTCTAGGCGTTCAGAACATAACGGACTAATTCAACTCTATCATGACTGCACAGCTAATTAGAACTGAGGAAAGCAGAGAAAGAGAACATTTTCCATTACTTTTACTAACAGGCAAGGCATTAGAGAAAGCATCGGACCATGCAAAAATAAAGTCAATACTGGCAAAGCCTAAATAGTTTCAATGTCATGTAGTAAGATGATTCAATGAATGAGATCTATTATTTTATGCCTCGGGACAGAGGGCCTTTAATAGTTTCTTGTACTTCAAACATGTAATATAAAGTTCTTTTTAAGGCAATGTTAACATCCAAACCAGTAGAAAACATTACAGTGGATGTTTATCTAGGGATGCCTTTCACCAGCTTTGGCTGGTGAATCAGCTGCAGCTCTTCCTGGGGTGGAGGGGGAAGTGTCTTTCCTTGAAGCACACACCCTGGTAACATCTAGACTAGATTACTGCAGTGTGCTTTACATGAGGCTACCCTTGAAAACTTTCTGTAAGCTATAGTTGATACCGAATGCTACAGCCAGAATGTTGACTGGCGTGGGTCGTAGAGACCACACCACTCCAGTCTTTTCCCCTCTATATTGGCTCCCAATTTGCTTCCAAACACAATTCAAGTTGCTGACATTGATCTTTAAAGCCCTAAACAGTTTGGGGCTGGCATAATTTAAGGACCAACTTCTCCCATATGAACCCACCCTTCCACTCTGGTCACCTTTGGCAGCCCTGCTTTGGGTGCCCCCACCATCTGAGAAAGGGCCTTCTTGGTCATGGCACCAAAATTTTGGAACCCCCTCCCCAGGGAGATTCCTCTCTCTCCCTCAATTGGTGTATTCCTCCAGCAGGTGAAGACTTGTTTTGTTTGGCATACCTCCAATAACCAATTGACTCTCTTTCATTGTGGTTTTCTCTGTCTTTTTACATGCTTTTATTGAATTATTTTATATATTATTTTAAATATTGTCTTAATGTTCAAATGTGTCAATGATTCGATGTTTGCTGCTTTGTGGAACCTCTCTGGGAGAGAAAACAGCATAGAAATAAATATTTATTCCACTCTGCTTCAAGCAGCATACATGTATTCTTCTTCTTTCATGCTCACAACAATGATCTTCATGGCTGAGTGGAGACTGAGACTCAGTCTTGGTCTAATCACTCCTCCACACTCGGTCTCAATAAACAGACTGTTGTCATGGCCTAACAGGTATTTGCCATGACCCAGCAAAAGTGACAGAAACCACAAGCCTTCCCTGAAGGATAACAATCAGCACATGTAGGAGGATATTATGGGTGCATTTATATCTGGGAACTCTGCAAAGAGTTTCCAGCACTCAAATGGGAATTCCACAGGAAAGGGTGAAAACATGACCAGCACTGACAGTACAGATTACCTGTCTGTTATGTATAGGGAGGAATTCAGTGTATATACGCACCCCGACTTTTGCCATGTCAGTCCAGGTCATGCTTTTTGCTTAAGCGGGCAGCCTTCTCGATGTAGAGGGTACTTTTGTAACTAAAAATGTGAGCAGAATCCACTGAGTTCAAAGGGAATGTACAGGATTTGTTCTACCCAGTTGTGTTTCTAGGTCTGGCCCATCAAAGAGCATACATGAAGTGTGACCTCTCTTCCAGTGAAGTAAGAGCTTTTGTAGGCAGAATGAATACAAGATTATATGCTTTCAGAATGGATCACTGGATTGAAGTGATGCAACAGGACAGTGTATTTCTTAAAAGACCTTTAAAAAATAATGCTCAAGGAACAACAAACAATTTTGCTTTACCAATAATCAATTCTCTATAAAACCTTTGGCTTATCTTGCATCTTATTTTTTAATCCTCCATTTATGACATCAAATTCTGTTGCTAGGGTGATGTTTACGCAGATCAGTATGACTTTAGGTAGAGAGACAAATGGCTAGATGTTACACTCTTTTAAAAAAACTGCACACACACAATGTAGATCTGTGCTATCCAAGAGAAAAAGAAAGGCTGATCATTTGTTACAGCTTAAAGGTCTGTAATGATTCTTAACCTTATAAAAGAATATCTTACAAGTATTTCATTTGAAAGGCACATACCTAACTTCAAATCCAGGTTGCGTCTTTTTCCATCAGGCATGACAACTAGTCACTTGAAAACAGGGCTTCAACACTGGTTAATGTGGTGATTCAGACATTCCTGAAAGAATTTCTTTTTCAAAAATGTCACAGCACTGTGAATATTAGCTGTCTTAAGGCTAACCCACATGATGAGTTTATAGCCCAACAAATGTATCATGGCTTATTTGTTGTGTGGAATTATCCAGACGTCTTCTCTCCAGGGAATACTACAGAGACTGCATTTTGCCAGCACTCAACCTGCAGTATACGTTTGTTGCTGGCCAAAAAAGTCATTTCTTCACCTAACAACCCTATTGACGTTTGAAAAAGGAGGCAAATCAAAAACTGAACCCATAACTAAAAACAGATTGCAAGAGGGTTTTTTTTTACAGTGAACCCAATCCAAATATAAAATCTCTGAGTTACACTGAACCTGAAGTGAACCCTTAAACCCAACTACCAGTTCAAAAAAGTGGTCCAATAATCAAGAAAATCCTTTGAGGGTGGTGACTGGAAAGACATAGGCAAAAGGGATATTTCCCAGAAGACTGCTGAAAAACAGGGAAAGGACAAGAGCATTCGGAAAGCCCTATTGGGGATACATAGTTTGCTGGGGCGTGTTTAAAGGCACCTGGGGAATAAAGAGGGAAAGAGTATTTGGGTGGTGGTGTGGCTCTGAGGTGAGGTGGCAGAAACAGTAGCGAGGATACATGTGAGGCAATGGCAGCAGAGGTTATTGCCTCCCAAAATCTACCAGCTGAGACCAGCGTCCCATCTGGCCTAATTATAGTGTTAGACAATAAATCTCTTTTAGAGCTTCCATTTATATATCATATTACTGGAGGATGTATCTACCAAAGGCTCTGTCTAAATCTTTTTTAAAAAAACCAGCAAACCATCAGTGCATATTATGGTTCTATATTAATCGTACTTGAAGAAGTACTTCCTTTAGTTAATCTTGACTCTACTTGTCATGAACTTCAGATGTCCTTGACTTCAAACAGTAAAAGAGAAGGAAATAATCTCATTCGGAATTGTATAAATTTGGTGTTTGCCAACTAGATTTTTTTCAAAACAAGTCTAATTTTTGAGCCTTTCTTCCTAAGTTCTCTATCATTTCAGTTCCCCTTCTGTACCATTATCAGCTCTATTTGTTTAAGCTTTACAAGCGAACTACCTGTAGCCGTCAGAGATGCTCAATAAAGTGGCACTACACTGGCTGTTTTTTGCTCCTGGAATAAGCAAAAACTACCCTGATATGAGCTAAAACTTTGTTTTCTGTTTTTCCTGTATTGAATGTAAAAAGAAATATTTAGGACTGAAATGTCTATTCTCTAAGCAGGGCAGCTATTACTGACAGATTTCTAGAGTACATACAGCAAAATTTGGGTCTAGTAGCACCTTAAGGACCAACATGATTTTGAGAACAAAAGCTTCCTTCATCAGAGTATGTAGTATCAGTAACAGTGATACAAATGGCACATTAAAAAAATAATTTCTTAAAATTAAATGTTTAATGGAGTTACGTTCCAAATATTAAGAGTTTCAGTTAATCTTATTAATCAACCTAAAAGACACTTGACAGAGAACAAGATAGCGCCCTGAGCCAAGGAGCCTTCCATATAAAACTTAAGACAAGAAAAACAGCAAAGGAAGGTGGGAATAAAGAGACAAAGTATACGAGTTCCTTCCAGGTACAAGGTACGAGTTCCTATTTGAATGAAAACAATATAGTGATGATGTGGCAGCACACTGAAGTAGCAGGTTGGACTGTGCCATTTCAGACAGCAGATAAGGGACTCTGTCTTAGACTGTTCCTTTTATTAAAAAATTCCATGCAAGTAGAAAGGAAGAAAGATTCTACCCCCTTTCCTTGCCTATTGTGATACTTCCCTATTTGCAAGGAATTTTTAACAGAAGGGAGAATTCCAAAAGATTCTTCACAACCTTTCACCTGTAGCCTGAACTGATGCAGCAGCACACTGCCACTTAAGCATCCTGCTGTCTCATTTCCTTGCATGTGTGAACCCAGCCTTTTGTTCAATATGTCCCAAAAGTGATTTGAGGGAGCGATTTGAGGGAAATGAGTCAGGGGGCATCATGCTAATATTCTGGGAGGTAGCTTTAGGAAAAAAAGGTACAAAAAAGGTACAGAGCTATCTAAGGAGTAGGATGTTAAGGGGGCTTTGGTTTACACCCACATAGTTTAAATAGAGCTTCATATATTCTATTTATAGTAAAACTTTGGGTCTCTCAAGATGCACGCTGGGATGAATCTTAGCTGCCTCCCTCTCTTTGCCCCTCAGTGCACCTACATGTAGTGGCCTTGCAGAATTAGCAATTCAGCTGGAGATAGTGGGAGATGGGGGACGTTCCAGAATGCTGTGGATTACCATAGGAGATGACCTCGAGAATGCCCAAATGTTGTGGCTTTGATTCTCCAGTACTCCCCTCATTGTCTCCTGAATATACCCCGATGCTAAGCAGAAACATAAGAAGTGCCATGAGAGTGCCAACTGTAAAACTTAGTAGATCATAGTTGCCTGTCAATTTTTTAATTATTTCTGTATGGATGTGTTTGCATTCCTGTAGAAGTAACCTGATATTCCTATTTCTTTGATAGTTTGTTTGTAAGAGGGCATATAAGATAGTTGGCATGCCGTGTGCGGCATACACTACTGGAGATATCTGTGGTGCATCTGTTTATTCAGGTTCTAAAAATAAAAATAAAGTAATAAACTTTTCTAATTTTTGCCAGTATTTTCTACCTTGATTTACTTGGCTACTGATCTGAGATTTCAGGGGACTTCCTAACACTGGGATAAGGGTGAGTACTCTCACACAGGATCTCTCACACAGATAGGTATTTATTGAGATATGAGCGTGGAGAAATAAGGGAGAGAACAAAACCAAGGAGGGATTTGAAAGCAAGATCAAGAAATCAGTAGTAAGGTCTGACAGTGGACAAAAGTCAGTGAATGAAAGAAGAACAATGAAAGAAGTGAATAGCTTTAATGGCAGCATGCTGGACTGAAGGGTGTGAAAACAGAAGACCAGAACAGAGGAGGCTGCAGTAGTCAAGACAAGAAAAGGCCAGGATGTGAACCAGAGCTTCCATTGAGGAGGCTAATCACAAGCACCACAGTCTTGCAATGTTGTGAAAGAAGAGACAAGGAGGAGATAGCAAGGAAACAGTAGACAGCTGTTAGAAGTGCATCAGAAGAGAGGCCTTGAGGGTTCCTAGAGCCACTATATATCAGAGAGGTAGCACAGTGTTGCTTAGCAAGATCAGAAGCAGACAGAGAGGGTGAGAAGGTAAATTTATAATGGACAACTCTTGCTCTCCTCTGGGGGAATTCAGCTGCACAAGAACACAAACAAAAATTTAAAAAACAGGAAGTGAGCCAGGGCTGAGGAGGGTGTGTGTGTGTGTGGAATGGTTCACAGGAAGATTGGAGAAAATGAGTCAAGAACTAAGTATAGTAATGATGAGAAAGCAAAAGCAAGACATTTATACAATGAATGAATATTCTAGCCAATGTAGATTTCACATTCATATCACAAAATGATAAAACCACCAGCCACTTAAGCCTCATGTGTGAAAACATCCTTAAGGGGAAGACTTTAGCTGCATGGGATGAGTAAGAGAAACCAACAAGAGACTTCTCCAGACTTTGCCCAGACTTTCAGTGGCTGTGTGTGAGTCACATATTTTTAGGCAATCTTCTCTGGTGCACTGGAGTGTGGTGTGTAAAAAGTTGCTCATGTATGTTCCACTCAGCAACACTATTCTCTCTCCCCTATCTGTTATTAGAACTATTGTGCTAATGCATATGAACTGGAAATTGCAGGATCCTCCTGCAAAGATACACAAATGATCTTTTAAAGCCCTTGTTTCTTTCTCTTTTTAAAGGCACCCATTCCCAGATAATCATTTCTCAGATAAAGCAATGTGATTTTGAGAACACTTTTTAGATAGGGAGAGTTCTGACACCCTAATCTTAAACAAATTGACTTGTAATTAAGTCCCACAGAATTCAATTGAATCTATTTCAATTTAATAATGCTTTGCACTGCAGCTTAAGGGCTCCAATTCCTACATTTTGTTGTTTTCTCTTTCGAAATTAAGGCAATGCAGGAAAGATGCTGATGCTGGAACCTCAGATATACTTGATGGAAACGGCTTCCACTGAAATCAGTGAGACATAAGTTAAGCCTGCACAAGTTGTGATCCACCAAACCAAACACAGACTACCAGTGAAGTATTATGGGCTATTTAACATCCTCCATGCTTTTGCAGTCTTGGCCAAGCAGCAGAAACATATTAAATCGTTGGTGAACCAGCATACAGGACTGTTCAGCTATGTCACCTTGATGGGTCATAAGACAAATGGGCCTGTAAACACGCTGAAGATGTAGAGCTCTCAACAGTAATATCTATTACATTTTTATCTCCCCTTCCTCCAAGGTGCTTAGGGAAGCATACATGGCTCTATCCACCCAGTCTCTCCAGTCACAGTCCTGCACTTCAACCACTATACCACAGTGCTGCCTTTCCCTTCTGAGGATTCTCCTTGTTTCCAGAACAACTAAAATTGCAATAGGCACCCCACTGAAACCAAGCAAACAAGTGCTCAAAACTTTACTCCTCTTCCACAATCCATTTTAGGCACACTGAGCCAAGGACATTTCTCCCAGCAGGGATCACAGGCTGTTCTAACTCTTCTAATCCCCATGGCACTGGTCTATGGGGTACTTTAGCCTGCTCCACAGGTGGTTTCATGGGGCTGACTCACACTTGCAGGGGTCCAGCATAGTAACACAGTCTGTGTAACCGGATTCCAGTGATGTGAGCATGGTGCTGAGGGAGGGGGGATTGACTAGCCTTTTCCAAGCACTCTCTTATGCACAATAGGAAATACAGAAAGCAGCCACCTAGATGTGCCTGAAGATCCTCCTCTCCCCGTCACAAGCCTGTATCACCTTATATATAGCATTGGAGTGAATATTCTCTCATATCCAAACATCTGACTTAGTTTTATTTGTGAGCGCAGCGGAACGCTACGTGGCAAATGCTCCCTACCAACTGCTCAATGCACAACCCCATTAAGTTAAAATATATGGATTTAGGCACATGTTTAAGTATTTCATTTCCAAAGGTGTGCACACAGCAGCTGACAACTGACTATCTTCTTAAACTGGCTTTCTTAGGATCAATTGTGAACCCCCCCTTAGCGTACAAAAGCACCCCTGTTTACTTGGAAGAGATTTCAGTAGGATGTATGCTTTAGAGTATGCATGTTTAGGATGGCAAATCCAGAGCCAACCGGGTTCAGACCACATCCTTTCCTTTCTCAGGGCTGTGCTTCAAGCAGCTGGCTAGCTTAAGTGCAGGTGGTTGGCAGACCCTTCTTCTCACACAGCTTGAACCCCAAATGGGATGAAATCAGCACAATTCCCAAGAATTTTGGCTTCATTACACTGTGGCTCCATTATGCTGCTAGTTTAAACCAAACCAGGTTCTTTGAATATGGGTAACTTGTAATCCCCTATTGGCAGGAAAATGTCCAGGTTTTTAGTTCCATATTTGACAGGTGCAAGCACCAGGCTTTCCAGCTTCTGCTATTATTATTATTATTATTGGCGTTTGCAGAGCCCATAGTATTGCCGGGAAACTCCAGTTAGTCGCCCTCCCAGTTTCATTCATTGATAAATGCAATTGCCGCAGCGACAAGCTAGGATCACAACACCCCGGCCAGCAGCACTTCTCCTTCCTTCTCTAAACGGTTGCTTAGCGATTGTCCTACGTGCCCCTCAACAGTGATTCACAGGCGTCCCGCTTAGTGGAGAAAACTAAGGTCGCCCTTCGTCTCTTTCCTCACAAGCCCCCAAGGGGGGAAGCCGGCGAGCGCTCAGGCAACCCAACTCCAAAATGAAACCCACCAATCGCCCAAGTGTCGCATGTAACCAGCTCCGCTCCCAACGGGAAGGCAGCGTGGAGGAAGCGCTTACTCGACAGCCGTCTAGTTCATTTACTTGCCCTCTTGTTTGCCCAGAACAACAGGCTCCATATCCACCGGGGGGGGGGGGGGCTGAAGAATGTGCGTTATTTTCATCCTCAGTCTACACCACCTACTCCACATCACCCACCCAGCATGCCCCGATTCCGGGAAAAAATATATATCATTAGCAGCCTCTCCCTTTATAGTGGAAAGAGCAGGCGGGAATCGAGCAACGCTACCCCCCCCCCGTTGCCCCTCAAACCTTGGGGAGGGGGGAAAGCTGCCCATGGGCAGCTGCAATTACCTTAGCAACCAAGGATCGGCTTCGGGCCCCTTCCGTTTTCAAATTCCTCCTCTGTGGCAGGGAACAGCCTGCTTCATGGTAAAACGAGGAGACTCGCCGCTGCCCGAGGGCTGTCTCGCGCTCTCTCAGGGTTTCTCGCTCTTTTCAGCGCGCCTACCGGCCGCAATAAAGACTGAGGGAAGGTCCGGAGGTGCCGTCAGAAAAGATGGACCCAGATGAACTGCAGCCGGGGAGCCAAAATCAACATGCTGCGCGGCTCCCTTCTGCCTCTGGCGTCTGCATTGCCGCCCCTGCTCTCTTTTCCTCGTTTTCTACGGCTTTTGGACACACTCTTTGCAGTCTTGGTGCGCAGGAGAGGAGGGCGGGCGGAATTAGCGTCGAGAGGCCACAGCTACTGGCGGGCTGAGAGCGGCCTGAAAGGGAGACGAGCGGAGGGTCCGAGAGATTTTGGTCCTGGCCAGCCGGCGGGCTGCAGGAACAGCAGCAGCGCCCACTGCAGGCTGCAGAGGGAACTGCAGCCTCAACTCTACTACCTGAAGACCGTAGCAAAATCAAGAAGAGTCCAGTAGCGCCTTTGAGACTAACCAACTTTATTGTAACATAAGCTTTCGAGAATCTCAGTTCTCTTCGTCAGATGAAGACCATAGGAGGCCCTGTTCACACAGGTACTGAAGAAAGGCCTTCAAACTGGTGCTATTATTTTTCATCTTTTAGATTAATCGGTGTAGGTGTTCTGAAAGCATTAAGCAAAGAATTAAGATATTTGTTTTAATCACACACATGATAGTTTCTCAGTGGTCCTGGAACAAAGTTTTAACATGCCATCCTTCATCTCATCCTATTCAGGGCTTTTTTTCAGCTGGAACGCCAGTGGAAGGAGTTCTGGAACCTCTTGAAAATGGTCACATGGCTGGTCCCGTCCCCCCCCCCCCGATCTCCAGACAGAGGGGAGTTTAGATTGCCCTACACACTGAGTGGTGCGAGGGCAGTCTAAACTCCCCTCTGTCTGGAGATCAGGGGGCGGGGCCACCAGCCATGTCACCATTTTCACCAAGGGAAAAACTCCCCCCTTGTTCCAGCTGACCCAAAGTGATGTCATTGGTCCTGGGAGCATGCACGCATTTTGCGTGCACATATGTGGTACCAGGAGCACCACCTCATGCCAAGAGTTACCCCCTGTGCTGGCAACCCACTGAGTTCCACCACCTTTTTTCCCAGAAAGAAAGCCCTGATCCTCTCCATATAATCTCATAAATTATGAAAGGGAAAAAAAGTGGTTATTTCCTAAATATTATAAAAAGAATATATATTGGTAATGGGCTTGCAATCCAGTCCACACACACACACCCCAGGTCCTCCCTAGATTCCAGTACACTGTATCTGTCTCTCTAGGGTTACTGACTTCAGCTTGGGAAAACCCTGGATATTTTGGGATGGTGCCAGAGGACAACAGAATTTGGGGAGAGAACTCAGTAGGAATATGATGCCGTAGAATGTACTATCCAAAGCTGCCAGTCTTCCAGGGGAACTGATCTCTACAGTCGGGAGATCAGCCACAGACCCAGGAGAACTCCAGACCCACTGGAGGCTGGCCACCCTATTCCCCACCCAAGCATGGGCCCTCATCTCAAACCACTGTTTCTCAGATCAGAGTGGCAGGTGTTGGCTCCTCAAGAAGATTGTATAGTTGGTCAAGCTAGGAGAGTTTCTTACAGCTTTCTCCTATTTGAGCCTGTATGGGTGTTAAAATTGTCACAAAAGATTGTACTCTTATTGCCTTCCATTTTTGGCCCACTGGCACTCATGAGCAGTAGACTGTCTCAGGATTTATTTATTTATTTTTATTTATTTTATCATATTTATATTCCGCCCTCCCCACAAGCAGGCTCAGGCGCCTTAAGATTGGCACCTTAAATACCTCTGTGAGATGTCTGCCTCTCTTTTTATTACAAGAAAAGGGTTGTTTCACATGTTTCTCCCTTTTCCTGATTTTTAATAGGTCTTGTAGAATTCTGGGATGTGTAGTTGTCTGCAGGTGTTGTATGTATTCTGACAGTGTATTTTCTCTCAGAAGTCTCAGATCCTGCTTCAATCTGACTTCCCCATGGAGAGGAAATATCCCAGCTGTTGATTGGGGAGGAAGAATTGATGGGGTTTTTGAATCATCTCAACAACATCCACCGGAACATACAATTCACAATGGAGAAAGAAATCGAGGGAAAACTCCCATTCCTGGATACCTTGGTCATCTGCAAAGCAAACTTTCAGTTAGGTCACAAGGTCTACAGGAAACCAACTCACACTGATCGGTACTTACACAAAAACTCCAATCACCACCCCCGACAGAAAAGAGGCATAATGAAAACATTAGTGGATCGTGCAGGATGGATATGTGAGCCGCACTTTCTCAATGAGGAAATTAATCATCTAAACCACGCACTTCAGGCAAATGGCTACTCCAGAAATGAAATCCGAAGAGCAATCAAACCCAGGATGAATCAAACAACCAAGGAAAAACAGTCTCCTACAGGGAAAGTGTTTTTGCCATATATCAAAGGAATTACTGATCAGATGGGAAAGCTTATGAAAAAGCATAACCTTCAAGCAGTATTCAGACCCACCCGAAAAATACAACAGATGCTACGATCAGCAAAAGACAGTAGAGACCCCCTCACCTCTGCAGGAGTATACCGTATACCCTGCAGCTGTGGACAAGTGTACATCAGGACCACAAAGCGTAGCATCCAGACAAGAATAAAAGAACATGAAAGACACTGCAGACTTGGACAACCTGAAAAATCAGCAGTGGCTGAACATAGCCTAACTCAAACAGGGCACAGTATCTTATTCCAGGACACCAAAATACTGGACAACACTTCCAACTACTTTGTCAGACTGCACAGGGAAGCCATTGAAATTCACAAGCATAAGCAAAACTTCAACAGGAAAGAAGAAACCTTAAGAATGAACAGAGCATGGTTTCCAGTTCTGAAAAACACCAGGCTAACAAAACACTCTACACCCGACAATAGCCCTGCAGAGAAGATTAGCACATCAAGCACCAATCCATATGCAAAAGAACCTCCTCAGGCTACATTGAAGTCTCCCGCCATTAACATTCCACACCCTGGGAAACTCTTACAGGATGACTCAGCTCAACCCCACCCCTCCTGAGTAGATATAAATGACCTGCCAACACCTTTTCCACACTGTGACACTGAGAGATCTCTGTCTTTTGGTGCTACACCTCTGAAGATGCCAGCCACAGCTGCTGGCGAAATGTCAGGAACTACAATGTCAAGACCACGGCAATACAGCCCGGAAAACCCACAACAACCATCGTTCTCCGGCCGTGAAAGCCTTCGACAATACATCTACCTCACAGGGTTGTTGTAAGGATGAAACGGAGGACAGAAGAACAGTGTAAACCACTTTGGATCCTCATTGGAAAGAAAGATGGGTATAAATGAAGAAAAATAAAGTTAACAAGTAAATAAAATGAGTTAATTTTTCACATTGGATTTTATTTGTCATGTGTATATGTTGAACCACTAGGAAGTTGATTTATCTTCTTTGCTTCTATGGATACAAAAATCTGTCATGGTAAGCTGAAAAGATTCACTTTACAGTCAGCATTACACACACACATATAATATTTAAGCCTTTAGTTTGGTATTTTAAAAAAGAGAACGTATGAACCTTTTTCTTAAACACTGCCGCCCATAGGACAGGACAATTTGAAGAGGTCACTTTGAAGAGGTCAACTGCAATTGATTCCAGAGAGATATCTGTGTTACAGCAAAGTTAACAATAAATACATGTATTATGGCATAAAGTGCTTTCATGGGCCAGAACCCAGTTAACTGGATGCATGAAATGGTCCCCTTATTGGGTGGGTGTATATATAATGAAGGCAGTTCGTTTGTTTGAGTACAAAGCATGACCCAAAGATCAAGCAATGTGATATATAATATTAAATATGTCACAATAGTATGAACATTTATTTACTCACTCACTTACTCACTCACTTTCTTACTTCATTTATAGTTTGTATTTCTCACTGAGGCTAAAGCATTAGACCCTTCATTGAAGTCACTTGATTTAGAAGGGTGACACTGTCGGTCAACTAATGACAAATGGTGATAAATAGATGTAGCAGGCCCAATAGTGTAAATAAACATCTTAAAAGGGACAGTTATTCTCTATAGTGAGCTAGCTATTCTCAGTGAATTCTGAGATTAAATTTCACAGAATGGATTTTGTTAATGAAATCTAGTTTGGCAGCTTCACCCTCTGAAACTTTTTGGTGGACTCTGGTCATTTTAAGGTCTGCTATAAAATGTCCAGGGAAACTGAAATGCTCCGCCACTGGTTTCTGGGTATTATCATTTTAATGTGTCACTTAAGCTCATTTATCCTCTTGTATAGAGAATGATGACCTATTTGGCCTTTGTAAAATGCCAAAGAGCACTGTTGGCAAGTGATGGTGTATATGGTGTGAATGTGATCCCTTGATGGCCTTCTATAAAACAGTCCAGAAAGATATCATAGTTGACAGATCTAAAAGACTGTGAGAGATTCAGAAGTATCAACAAGGATAAACTGTTCCCCTGTCCGTCTCTTGGCAAAGGTAATCAACAATGGCAACTAAGGTAGTTTCATTGCCAAAACCAAGTTGGAAGCCTAACAAGAATCCAGATAATCTCTTTCATCGAAGAGAACCTGGAATTATGAGGCCACTACGTATGCAATCACCTTGCCCTGACATAGAATTTTAGAGACTAGTTTAAAATTGTCAAAACGGTTGAGTCAAGGAAAGGCTTTTTCAGAAGTGTCACTGTTTTCTTGAACTTTGAAAGGGCTACTCCTTCTCTTAATGAGGCACTAATAACTTCAGCTGGCCATATGGCTAGTTCAATCAAACAAACAATTTATTCGGTCAAAGACCAGCAGAAATCTGAACAATGCAGAACACAGAAAATGTCAACCCAACTAATATCAATAGGCATATGGGCAAGAGTCAAGCATTCTAGTAGCTTGTATCATGTGTCCAAAAATCTTGTCCATTTTCTTGGGTTGCACATACTTGAAATAACAATACAGGGGCAAACAGTAACTCTAAATGCTGCTTGCAAAGCAATTGCATTAAAAGAGAAATCTGTCAGAGCTGATGCAAGTGATCTGCAAAAGGTCAAAGCGACCTACCAAGTTCATCTCCTCTTGAAGGCATGGAAAGCTTTTAACCATTCAAAAAATTCCACTGGATGATATTGGGCAGAAACAAGAGTGACAAAGAAGTACCTCTTATTTGACACCATCACAGAACAGATCCTAAAATGGGCTTTAGCCTGTGAACAATCAGATACACCCTGAGTGTTTCACCATCATCATCACTGTAGCTGAGTTCCCTGCACTTCATATCCTCCAGCTCCTCAATAAACCTTGGAGCCAAGTAGATTCTGGTCGGTAAGAGTGGGTATTTAAGAGCAACCATATCCACCACCTGGATTATTTCCCCATTCCAGAAGCTGTAAAAGAATCAGAGCTGTGAAAGAATAACTAGTGATACCACCCAGAGAAGTCAGTGTTGGGATGGAAATCATTTAGCCTTGGTGGAATCTCTCAGGGGCTGTTCCCACACGATTGCAATCTTCCTATGGGTGCAAATGATAGATGTTATTAGCACATCTTAATGCAGCTGAGAAAGCATTTTTCTAAGTCAGCTACAAATATAAGGACATACCCATAGCAGTACTATTGATCTTAAGATACAAGGGACTCCCAAACCTGAAAATGTGTGTGTAAGGACAAACAGACAAAGCTCAGCTGCCAGATATGCTGTGGCATAATTAGGAATGCCATGTCCTATCGCTTGTAGTTCATTTTTGTGTGAGGTATTAGTGTGATTTTCTATGTTCATTGTTGCCTGATTTGATCCTACCAGCTTTTCTGCTGGCAAGAGAGAGAGGAAGGGGCTTCTTCTAATCACCAAAAGGATTGTTGGAAATGGCATCATCCACGTGGACAAAAGCCATTTGGTACATGGGCTGCATTGAAGAGAGAAATCAGATGAAATTGAATGGAAAAACTGATAGAATCCAACCCAATATTTTCTGGGAGACCATTGTTGTACTGTAATTTTCTGAGGAACTCCATGGCATTTCAGACATATCTAGGAGCCCTGATGGTATAGGCTTTGAGATGAAGTCTACATACTCATAAAACTCTGATTTGACAGTACCAATAAGATGCTCAGTATTACTGATTTTGTAGAATTTGGAGAGCATATAGAAGGTCTGTAGATGATCCAGAGATGTCAACATGAATTTGTTCCTGCACTTCTATAGAATGCTTCTTGTAGCCATTTAATTCTGGCTATAAAAGGGTTCTAGCAAGTTAGCTGTGGCTTGTTTCTCAGAGTCTCACTACATGATACTTCTTACATGAGGATGCTCAAGTGAAAGGAGATACAATGTTAGCTGGGATGTGTAGTTTAAAAAGACAGAATGGAAGGCTCTGTCAATTTCCCCTCTCTGCAGGAGGGTAGTTTAAAAAGATAGTGGGCAAAGAAGCTCAGAGGGTTTGTTAATTAGAGGAGCGATCTGGCTTTGTCTTTTCAAACTACCCTCCTGTGGAGTGGGGAAACTGACAGAGCCTTTGGCTTTTAAAAACAACACCTCCTGGCTAACATTGTGTCTTCCTTCACTTGCGCATCCTCGTGTAAGAAGTATCATGTAGAGCGACTCTCAGAGGGCCGGCTACCTCAACCTGAAGTCTTGAGACTTTGAAAAAGATTTGCATTGCTGCCTTTGGAACATGACTTGTAATATAGTTAATTTACCATAGAAAGGAGCCCATAGAGTTCTTGGCAGCAGATTTCAATCAAGGAACATATAGTGTTTGATAGACATTTTAAAAATCTCATATATCTTTGCCTGCAGAAACACACTAACAAGTAAGATTTATTGGTGGGGATTCAACCTTCCTCCAGGGAGTCTTCCTCCAGCATAAGGAGCTCTCCTTCACTCTAAGTATCTATTCCATTGCAGGAGGAGCCACTTAAGTTGGAGGAAGGCTGCCAGCTTTGCTCAGCGGAGTAGACTAGTGGTAGGATCCACTCCAGTATTTATTGTCCTATATATGCATAAGAAGAATTTATAAAACTGTATCCACAGAGAAATCAAAATGCTTTGAGGAGAGCCTGAATGTTAGGAAGAGATAGTAGCAGCAAAACTGCAGTGAATTTTCTGAAGTTTTCTACTCCAATATTGCGTTGTCAACAGTTTGCCACGGCCACCATGATTATGGTGATAAGCTGCAGTACCCGACAGGTGTAACTGATGGCCTCACTGGTAATATCCTAAATGGCCACTATGTAGTGCTGTAGGATCACAGATCCCTAGGTTTTCTAGCTAGCAGTTTACTTCATCCTTGGCCATCTGATGGAAAGGTATAGTGGGTCTACCTGCTCTTTAGTTCAAATTGTTCTCCAATACAAAAGAAGTATAACTAGAGCCTGGCCTTCTTGCTCTAACCACGACAAGTCTAAGGAATCTAGAGTAGCTCTTCCCTACTGTTGCTGACTGTCCCCCGAGTACTGGGTTAGGGGTGAAGGAGCTAAGACCTCTGGTCTAACTCCAGCTGGGCACTGGCTCGCTAGCTTCTTCCTTCCTGCTGGCTGCAAGGATGGGGTTTCAGCATACAGTTGTTCTCAGCATTGCTCAGTTTCACACACGCCATCCCTGATGCAATGAAGTTCCTTACAGAAGTATATCAACTTCCTCACAACTGGCAGAAGAGCACCATAATTTCTTATCAAGCTAAAAAGCTTTAAAATTCATTATAGAAGAGAGAGGATCTAAGGTAAATGATATTTTTGTATTCATAGTAAAGGAGCATATGAAATAGAGTGATAGAAATGTCCCCCTGCATGCTCACACAGATCTTGGAAGCACAAAATGTGGAATTTTAGATTGACCACAAGGATATAAAATACACAGAGGAATAACTGGTCATCTGTCAGAAAGACAGAGACAGATTTTCCTTCCAAGCTTGCCTAGCTCCCTGGGGCCCCTATCCTGATAAAGACAGCTAGACATTTTCCTAAGTATAATGGATAAGATCCAGCCAAATGTAAGCATCTTTATTGCCAGCTATTTCAAATTGAGCATTACGCTTCGGACTGCCCCCACTGAAAATGAGCTGAGGACAACGATTAAATCATGCTCAGAATTGCTATTGTGCAATTGAATTACTTCCTGCAGAAACTTTGGCTCAGCCTTTAAGACAAGCAAGTTACCCAACAGTACAGTTCGTAGATTTTAGGGGGAAAGTTGCCATTAGACCTCCATTCATTGGCCTTTATTCTTTTCTTCTTCATACTGAGTCCAGCTATTCTCTGCCATGGAGTTTTGGGCAATCTCCATGACAAAGGCTGAAAGCTGTCAGTGAAGGGGCAGGATTAGATCAATACTCACCTTGATCTCATCAGACAAATCAGGAAACAAACGAAGATCACAAGGGGAATTGGTATCTCCCCTCTGCCTAGCCCAGACCCTGAATAAGGACCTCTCATAAATTAATAAATGGCTGCTCTAGAACAAGAAAGTATCAGAGCATGTACCAATTTGTTCATTTTGATTCTCCTCCCTGCTACAGACATGAGAAAAAGGAATCTTTTCAATCAAATTGCACACTATATAACTGGAGCCCAAATCTATCCCTAAAGCATGCTTCTTAATCTGCTTCAGATCCACTGAATTTGTGCAGTGGCTTAAGCCCCCATCTGGCTTCCACTTAGATTTATCCTTTTAGATTGGCTGCCCAGATGTTTTGGCCCCCTGCCTGATGATTTGGATCACTGCTCAGACTCTGCTTAGACAGAGAGTTGTCAGGCCCTGATTTGCCCTCTTCCCCCCTCTCTGTAGCCTCTTATCATCCCTTCCCGAGTGATACATGTTGCACATTTGCATTTCATTTGGGGCGTTGCAGCATTTGGTTCTGGTATTCTGTGCTGGGCATCATCATGACTGTGTGAGTGTATTAGTTATTCCTCTAAATAAAGGTATTGCTGCACTCCAGGTCTCAGTGCTTGTTCCAAATCTGTGTGAACCTTCTCACTGGCAATTGTTTGTGTTACCCCTCCAAAGCCATGAGCAAAACCTAAGCTCCTGTCAGCGTAAGGAAAGAGAGGTGGCTGAGGGGATGTTTCTCCCTTATGCTTCCCTGCATGAATTTGGATCAGTTTGGAGAGTGGGCCTCATTCTCATGGGTGTGTGTTTAGAATTTAAAGTAACGAATTTATCAGTGGCATGGTTCTACCTCAGTGAGCTTTGAATGCTTTTACTTTGTCGGATGCATCTGGCAAGGAGAGCTGTGGTTATCGAAGGCTCATACTGCATTGGAATTAGATGGTCTAGCTGTTTGGCTGCTACAAACTAACAGGGCAAACTCCTTTGAAGCCAACTGATCCACACATGAAAAGGAGATGTTTACATATACTAGCGGATTCGTTTTCGTTTTCCCGGCCATGTCGGACGTTCCTCTCCGCAGGTCTGGGGGGAACTGTCTGAGCAGCCTGACTGGGCGGTTGACTCGCGAGGGTTAACCTCCAGGACTCCCAGTGAGGGAGCCTGGATCTGGGGCGCCGCGGGAAGAACCCTCTGGAAGTAATGCAGGGGGTAAATTGCCTGCTTGCTCCAACGGAGGCCGGCAGACTTGCGCAGCACCGTGTGTGCTGCCGGGCCACGGAGAACGGCAATAAGCAGAGTTAAGGTGAAAGCCTGTAAGTAAGCGAATCCCTTCGGATTCTTAAGTGTATGTGAAGGATTGGTGGGAGCTGAAGCTAAGAAGGCGTGGATTTCTTCCCCCTTTACCGAGTTTCGGAACTCAGTTGGTGTCCCCCCCCCCCAAGATGGCGATGAAAAAGCAGAGCCCAGCAATGAGTAAATCGGTGATGGCGACGCTACAGGGGAAGGGGGAAACTTTGGAAGAGTTGGTGAGACAAGCAGTTTTCGATACTGTGCAGCCCTTTGTAGCGAAACTGAATGAAATGGGGCAAAAGGTTGATTCAGTGGAGAGCGAGGTGAAAGCCATTAAAGAAACAGCGACCGGAGCAGAGCAGTCTGCGCACGAGAACGCAGTACTCATGAAAGCAACAAGTAAGGAAGTGAAGCTTTTGGAGAATCAATTAATAGGATTGCAAGTGGACCGTGCCCAAACGGTACTGCGTCTTCAGAATGTAAAAGAGGAGGAAAATGAAAATTTAAAAGATGTGGTGTCTGGACTTTTGGCGACATTCGCAGAGGCAACTAAGGAAGAGTTAAAAAGCGACATCTTGGAGGTCCGGCGGACGTCTTCAAAGTATGCAATGAAGCGGCAGCTGCCTCGCAAGATTATTATTGACTTTTCATCTAGGAAGACTCGGGACACCATTTTATATAATTCGTACAATGTGGACTTGGATTATTTGGGCACCGAGGTTAAAATTTTGAAGGATGTTCCATTTTTGGCTCGTAAAAGAAGATTCAAGTGTAAAGGACTTGCAGCTTTCTTGAGGAAATGTGATGTGAAATATAAATGGTTGTTTCCAGAAGGCGTTTTGTTTAGTTATAAGGATCAAACTTATAAGATTACATCGGAAGCCCAGCTGACAGACTTTTTGTTCAATCATCAGGAGTTCCATCAAGATGAACGTCCAAAGTCTGAAGGGGAAAATGGGGGGGAGGAGAGAGCGGGCACAGCTGCTCCAGCTGCGCAGAGAGAATTGAGACCGAGACGCAAGGGGAGGGGGAAGAAGATCTGATCCTGAATATGGCTTGTACTGTATAGGATCTACTAATCTGATCGCATGTTAGAAAGTTAACTTTTAAGAAAAATTGCAGCATGAAGGGAATACAAGAGATGTAGTGTAGTGTTTATTGTTTGTATGTTGCTCTTCCCCCTTTCCCAGCCCCCCTCCCCTTTTCCCCCCTTTTTCTTTCCCTTGTATTTTTGTAGTTTTTTGTAGTTTTCTATGTTAGATATTAAAAAATAAAAATTTTCAAAAAAAAAAAAGAGAGATGTTTACATATACTAGCAAAGGAATGTTTTGGTTTCCCCCCCTAATTGCCTCTTCTCTCTCCTCCCCTTCTTTCCCTCCTCTTCTGTATTTGACCAATTTCTGTACCATGCATCTGACGAAGAGAACTTGATTCTCGAAAGCTTATGCTACAATAAAATTGGTTAGTCTTAAAGGTGCTACTGGACTCTTTTTGATTTTGCTACCACAGACTAACACGGCTAACTCCTCTGCATTTACTTTCCTCCTAAATCCTAGTGAGGAGCTTTAGCTTCTGTGGCTTCATCGGCATCAGATTGATGAACTAAGGGGATCGATCAGATTGACAGACTAAATGCCTCTGAACATGATGCCTGAAAAATGTGGTTGCTAAGATTTCTTTTTATTTCTTTCTTCCCAGTCACATGTAGGGCATCTTTAATGACTAGCCACCCTCTTTTGTATTTTTGCAGTAGATTTAAAGTATCTCTTATGTTACCTTGCAGATTGCATTTAAATGTCAACTCAGATATCCCTGAACTTGTTATTGTGTTGTAAATTGCAGAATCCCAAATGTCTCAGTCCCTTTGTAGAAGGTCTCTTGTATTGCAAATATTTAATAACTCTGTTTAGGCAATGAATTAACAAATGAAGATTAAAAATTTTACCTGCAGCATACAAATTGCACTTACATTGTGCAGCCCCAAATCCCATTCTATAAAGTACTGACAATGCTATCGGTAAAGCTTTTGTCCTAAACCTCTTGGTTACTCGCTGCTTAGATTTTTTTACCCAGTTCAAGAACAGAACAGGACATTTCATCGCTAAACTATGCTTGTACTTCAGGCCTTCATAGGTGCTGTAATGCTGAGAAAGTTCACACATGGGTGGCTTTCCCATTCATGTCAATGGTGGGAGCAGTTTCACACACACATGAAAGAATGTCTATGTGGCAGTGCCAGATTTATTATACTAAGTGGGATATCCTGGGGCATGGTACCACTGGATTTCTAATATGCACTTGTGTCACTCCTATATTAGTGAAGCAGTTATGTCTTAGAAGAATTTGGTACCACTAGGGCTTTTGCCTGGTGGATGCTGGCAGTCTTCTCTGGTTCAGATTCAGGATGACTTCAGGGAGTGGGTTGGTAGTGCTGGTACAGGCCCGGCATCTGGCTTGCAGTTCAACTGCCTTTCTCACTCTCCCTGCCCCCTACTAATGTGACAGCTTGTGGCATTAGAGGGGCTGGCGACTTCTCCCACTTGCAGCTGTGTCAATATGTTTCCCCTAAAATGCCTGGTAACTACCTCTTCAGAACAGGCACCAAGTATTGTACTGATATAATTTATAATATAGAGACATTCCATTATACTGAACAGAGTTAGGGAATTGGTAGCATGTGGACTCGCCCTTTTATCACTTCACCTTAGACAGTTCTAGAATAATGCTCTTAGAGACTACTGTATGGGATGTATGGTCATGGTTCATATTACAGTTGTTTTAAGCCACTCTCCATTCTTGGGGTCTGCTCTGGATTCAGAAGCATTACCAGCACAGATGCGAAAATTAACACATCATGTTTATTTTTCCTGCGGGATTTGCAGACCTAATGAACTTCCAGCTTTCAAAGCTGCTATTACTCATACATGATGAGTTCTTGGATGTAGCCTAATGGTACTTCTATTTGTAGTATTTCTATACTACAAAATATCTGTTTTCATACTTGTTTAAGTGTTTTCAATTTCCCCAATGTCTCCTGGGAACTGTAGCTTGGTAAAGGTGCTGATAGCCATCCATTAGAGAGAAGTATACGGTGGGGAGAATAAAACTGACTTGTTCACCTCTCTTATAACAAATGTACTTCTAGGGTTTGATTTCACAGGACTTTAAATGTGAGTTGGGCTGAGGGAAACCTGTGTTTAACAAGTGACTGGCACTCACCTTCAAAATAGTGTGTGTGTGGGGGTGGGGTGGGGAATGAGCTCCTGAGCACGTGTGTGGTAGCAGGAGAGACTTTGTAATTCCCACTCTTCCACTCAGCATGCTTTTGCAGGCAGAAAAGGGCCTTGAGGGCAGGCTGTTTGTCTTACTGCTGGAGACATGTGTCTCATGGGCAGACATGTGTAACTGGCAGTAAGACAAACACACACACACACACACACAGCCCTTTTCTGCCTGCAAAAGCATGTTGGGTGGAAGAGTGGGAATCATGATGCCTCTCCTGCCACTTGAAAAGAGTCCAGTAGCACCTTTAAGACTAACCAACTTTACTGTAGCATAAGCTTTCGAGAATCACAGTTCTCTTTGTAAGACGCGTGGAGCCTCCACGCATCTGACGGAGAGAACGGTGATTCTCGAAAGCTTATGCTACAGTAAAGTTGGTTAGTCTTAAAGGTGCTACTGGACTCTTTTAGATTTTGCTACTACAGACTAACACGGCTAACTCCTCGGGATCTCCTGCCACTGCACACACACTTGGGAGCCCATTCTCCACTCACACGCACGGCTGAGTGCTAGTCACATATTAAATTCAAGTTTCCCCCAATCCACATCTCATGTAATCAGACACCTAGATAACAATCATTTTGTATGTCTCTCTACAGGATTTGCTTCAATTATGTCTCCTTTTTGAGAGAGAGAAATACCATTTACCATGAAAAATGGTCCATTTTGAGTTGCCACACTAGATTTATCATACACATTTCCAATACATGTTGACTTCCAGTTGCCATAACACTTGGACATGCCTATTTGGACTGCCATACTCTATTTCAATCAGTTTATGAGTTTCACATTTCTTTCGTCTTCAGTTGTTTTGATACTGTTGCACCAAGCCCAACTCCATTGAAATGTTGATGATGTTTCCTATTTTTTAAAAGAAAAACAGCAACACTAACCTCAGCAATAATCTCACTGTCTTTCAGAACCAACAATGCATCGTTTAATTTGTCCGCAGCTAAATTTGATTCTCAGGAAAATGTTTCATTCTTTTCCTTTGATTACAGAATATGAATAGGGTACAAGAAAAACTGCCCTTTCCTTTACCAGCCCTTCTACCAATTTAAAGTTACATCTCCTCTCCTCTGTGTATACCCCCAATACACACACACTTTCCTTTTTGAAATAAATAATCAGAGATAGGGATCTTAAGTGGTGGTGCTTCAGTGCTGGTATATCCTCCTGATAGACATTTGCCTGGTGCCTGGCCATCCCTGTACTCTTTCATGAGCCCTAGGCAGTTATAGCCCTTTAAAGAAAAAATATTGGCAAAAGATGTGCAAACGATGAGTATATTTTTTCTGTTAAAATTCTAACAATGGCATGGGGCGATCTGTTTGATTAGTGAAGTTGTGCAGTGATAGAAGGGCTAAACTTCCTTTCCTCTCCTCCTATGTCCCCAGTCTGTATCAGGGCAACACTCATGTTCCTTTAAGGACTGGTGCATGCCCTTAATCTCTATGGATCTTGCTACAGGGTACATTTCTGCAAAGGAATGCAATAGTTTTAACTTGCTGCCTGCAGACATATTCCGCAGAAGGGAACTGCTTCTTTTAAAAAGACAGAGCTCAAGCAAAGTTCAGAATGGCACCATAAGGGGAGGAAAGGCTCCTGCTCTCCCTCAATGCCATTTTCTCACATGAGAACTGCGTGTGAGGGGGAGTTATTTCACTGATTTTGCAGCTCCACGTGGGAAGATACTCCAAGTGTGTGCAGATACTCCAAGTGGAGCAGCTAAGTTGAAAAAATAATGCAACCCCCCCCCATGTTTTTGTGCAGGAAAATGGCTTGGAAGAAAGCAGGAATGCTACCTCCCATTTAAAAATTAAAAAACGCACTTTTCCACTACTGAAAAATCAAGGAGGGGCTATGCTGGAGATCATGGGACCTGAATGGACAAAACCATATGGGATGAAAATTGTAAAAAGGAAGGAAATTAGGAGAGATTGATTTAAAAAGATGTATGAATCCAACTCATTCATTCTGCACTTCAGTTAAATCACTGTATATAATACACTATATCATATCATATGGTCCAGTGGGTGTTTTTTCAAACCCCACCTTCAAAGGAATGGCAATTTTTACTAAATAAATGGTGTGTAGCTCTTTGACTAACAGTTTCCAGATTGAAGGGACAGAATGGCTGCTAACCCAGTTTAAACCTGTGGTTTGATACAGCCTGATAAGCCCTGAACGCATCTAGCAATTTGTAGGTACAGCGAGTGGGCTGAATATCAAAACTAAGTTTATCCCTTTTATATTTTAAGCAGAACTGCCACCTGGCAAGAATTCAAGATACTAACTCATGTGAAGTTTATGGATAGTGGAAAAATAATCCACATTAAACAGGAGTTCTGAGTTTATTTCCATGTATGTAGGAGAGTGTTTGTTTGGGGCCTGAAGTAGCCTCGGGCGGGGAAAATACTATTTTGAGTCGTGGGGACCATGGGAATGTTCTGCTGTCTCTGGGCTCTCACCATGAATGACTTGAGCTTTGAGGAACTGAAATAGCACTTTAGTGCCTGGATCCTGCAGGCACGTGCCTTTTCCCTTAAATTTCCACAAGGGAAGGGGATAGATACTTACATTTTTTAAAATGAAAGCTGGGAATTCAGAGAACCTGCTACACCTGTTATTACAAAGGTAAGCTGATAGATTTATATGAAAATAATGATTTAAAAAATTGAAAAAGCCCCAGTAGCCCAGGGGAGGGCAGGAATGGTATTGCCAACATACAGTTTTTTACACCCACAAATGATGAGAACCCTGTTGCTCCCTCAATCGTGAATCTGTATATGGCTGATCTAGAAGAGAGATTTATTTATAATCAGGCCAACAATCCCTTTTGTGACAAATTAGTGTTGTATTTTTGCTACATTGGTGATCTAGTAGCTATTTTCGACCATGAAGACACTGTCCCTGCCTTTGCCTCCTGGCTTAATTCTCTTGATCTGTGCCTTAAGTTCACGTGCACTGCACACCCCAACTGTGTGAATTTCCTAGGTGTGACTGTTTTTCGGGATGGGAACAATACTATTCCTGTTCGCCCCTTTAGGAAATCCACAAGTCGGTACTCCTACCTTGAGAACTCATCCTTCCATCCACATAATTTATGTGACAATATACCATTTAGTCAGTTACTTAGGGTCAAACATAATTCCTCTGTCTCCCAAGATTACAAACATGAAGCTCAGTCAATGGGACGTGCTTTTGCAACTCGGGGTTATCCTATGGAGATCATTGACAAAGCCCTTTGCAGAGTAAAGAGCATCCCCCGGTCTGTTCTGCTTATTCACAAGCCCAAAACCAGCAAGACAGATATTTCGTGGGCTCTTGATTATACTCCTCTGTCAGCAAACAGAATTAGCGTGTAAAGAATCTTATTGGATATATAGACTGAAGTCTTTAAAACCTGATGGCCTCAATTCTGAATTATCCATGACTTGCTTTTTGTAAGTTTGGTATTACTGTTTTTGGATGTATGCTGTTTGTCTAAGAACTGGTCTTTATATTGTGAGAGTGTTGGGCATTTCCCCGCAGGCTTTTGGTTCTGTAGGCATCATGTTGCCACAATAGAGATTCTAGGTGCTTCGTTGTGTGTAAGTAGTCTTGTTTGTGTTTGCTTACCTCGCTAAAATGTTCTTGCTAAGCGAATGCTACATAGTAAGAATACTGGTAAATGTTTATTACTATCATTGTGCTTTTATTTTTAGTTAAGGTGGTCCTCTGTTTTTTTGACTCCTGAGGAAGAGAAATTGAAACAAGTTTTTTGCTGGCTCCTTGTAGAGTCGTTGGGGTCTTTGTACTCCTGGGTTGGTCATGGACACCTGCAGAGAAAACACACAAGTCAAGCAACATTAAGAATTCAAGGCTTTGTCTTCAAACAAGATGTTTAAAGATCCTTACTGCACTTACTTCGCACCTTACTATGCTGCTGTGTTCTGCTGACTATTGCTGCCTGTGTCTCCCTTGTGTGGGGGCTTACTTTCATGTCTGGTTCATTCCTTGGACTTTAATTCATTATTGATACATTAAATTTTGTTATATTGTTTGCCCTTGTATTATATTGTTAGGTTCAGTGAGCATTACCACCCGGAGGCTGGCAACCCTAGTGCCAATCTCTGCCTCTTGGCAAGGCTCCCTGGTTTAAGTATGGGTGGCAGACTTACTCCCCTTTCAGGCTTCCCCATGCAAAGACTTGCAGTGTGTTTATATTCCATCTTTAAAACCAAATTCAGTTCTCATTTCCGTATAGCAAAAAACCCCCACAAAAAAAATAAAAAGGGGACTGCTGTGGCATCACCAATGATGCCACCAATGATGACAGCACCTTCACTTGAAAGTCCTGATGATGTATGGCACATGAAGAAGAAAATAAACCATCTCTGCAATTGTAAAAATGCAAAGGGAAGGCAGATATACAGAAGAACCATACCCAAATTGATTTCAGTGCCCGTGCATCAACTACCAAGAAAATCAGGAATAAGCTGAGAGGGTGGGAAAGCCCTCAGTGAGAACGGCAAACTATAAATAACACAAACAAACAAATATTTCATTAATTATAAATATTGCTGCTATGACTATAAAGGCTGTCTATAGTCGTGGTCAGCCTCCATTATGTGGAACAATTTTAAGTATTCCCTATGCTGTTACATATTGCCAAAAAAGAAGAAACTTACTTATCCTAACAGAAAATAATAATTTACCCCCATGATCTTTAAGGAACCCCTTGAAGCAAATATTTAGGAAATAAGCAAATGCACTTATTTTCTTGGAACTGGCTACATTTCTAGAGAGTATTATGTTCACCACTGTTTCAGGTATGACTTTTAATAATGTTCATCACCAAAGTTTCTTGAGTAAAACTAGCAGTTGTGAAATAAAAGAACTAGTCTTCTTGTGGATTACAAACTAGCTAAATAACAGGAAGCAGGAGTACACAAACAGTTCTTACAATGGAAGGAAGGAAGCTATGGGTTTCCATAGAGATCAGTATTGGGATTATGGTTGCCAGGTCCCCTTACCTTTCTGGCAGGAGCAGGGGAGACCTGGCTCTTACTTCTTTCTTCCCCTCCTTATGATTTACTCATGCACGCAGCGCACATCATCTCATGGCTGCACGATGACATCACTTCTGGTTAAGTCACCACGCAGGTGCAGGAGTGGGTGCATGCTTCACAGCGGGCCAATCTGGGCCCCATTCGATCTGTTTGGGCCCAAATCAGCCCGCGGAGAAGTGCAGGAGTGCTCTTGGGGCAGCATGACAATGTCCCTTTATGGCTATAATTGATCTTCAAAAGGTGCTGAAGGGTCACTGATCTCCATCATATGTGGTTGACCTTCAGTATATGAGCCAAATAAGAAACTTTCAGGAGTAATCCAAAAGAAGAAAGTACAACTGGCTTAAAGTGGGATTACAATTCCAAATATATGGAGATAGTCAGGGTGAGAGGGTTTAGTATGTGTAAATGCTCTTGATCCAAACAACTGGAGCTCTAGTTACCTGATCCTCTGAACCACCATGTTGAAACAATGGAAAATAGCTTTTTTTGTGCTGTGGTCCTAATGTTAGAACAAGGACTCAACATGTATCTTTCCCTCAAAATAGGTCAGCTCTGGAACAGTAGGTTGCAACTTTGTCCAACAGAAAGGAAGTGGTACAAATGCAGATGTATTGGGCAGTGAGGAAGCCCTTGCATAAAAACCTGTTCTAGTAAGACACTATTTGTTTGCAGTTCCACAGTTTCACTTTGTTCATGTACTTTATGTGTTCTGAAGGCCTCTAGACACTATCAGCACTTGTGTTAACATCGCCATGGGCATTTTTACTGCCAGGAAAGGCCAAAGAAGAGAATGCAGCCCCTGATAACACAGAGCCAGGAAAGGGGTCAGGAGGCGATCTGTTGAGCTGTGTGAGGCACTCACAGCTACAAGCTCAAGCAAAGTGATGCCCATAGCCCTGGGACATTAGCCAAGCCTGCAATTAGCTGTGTCAGATTGGCAAAGCCTATAAATGTCAAGGCCAAGTTAGGAATGTCAGCTCCCTCTCCTGACAGAATGTAGCACACATCTTTCTGGGTTTGGCAGTTTGACATGATGTTGGAATGCAAACTTGTGACAACGACACACAAAATTTGGTCCAAGCTATTCTATTTGTCCCCAGCTGTCACTTCCAAAGTTTTAAGTGATTAGATATATTGGGATACTAGAAATGACAGGGGCTGATTATGTCCATTAATCATAGTCACTGAGGAGGGGATATGATGTTGGTGGGAGAGAGCATACTACCGTAAGAAACGTAAAATGAAGCCTCAATTGTTTTGTTTGCATGGAAAACAGCATTGAGAGGCTGTGGTACTGAGCAGAAGGGAAGCAGAGGGGAAGTGTGTGTGTGTGTGTGTGTGTAATTTACTCTTTCCCTGCCACGTAGTTTCCTGCCAACTTTTTTACCCTCCCCGCTTTTCATTAAAAAACAAAAATGTTGGCGCTTCATCACAAGTTTCAAGAAAAATGGTATAAACTGCTGGATTTTTCCTTTCTGCCCAACCTGATACAAATAAAATCTGTTCCTCTAAAATTAACAAAACTCTCATTTGGTTCTTATTTTTTTCTAGCATACAATGTTTTACTAAAAAAACTGGTAGATATTCTGTCTAAATTAATAAGCATTACTGTTTTTAATGGTAATCTAGGGTCAGCAGCACTAGCAAGTTTGCGGTGCAATCCTAAACAGAGTTATAGCTTTCTAAGTCCACTAACTTAATTGAGTTTAGAAGGGTGTAACTCATTCAAGATTGCACTCTTTCCTTTGGATGAAAGAAGGCTTAATGTTTCTATAACATAATTATTTACAAGCCAACAGGTGTAGCATATTTGAAACAATGGGAAGGTGTCCAGCATTGTCTCTTCAGAAATGATATCAGCAAAGGAAAAACAGGACCTCCCTCATTCGTTTGAAGCAAATGTTATGCAAATCTACTGCATATATTAATTTCATACTGGGTTTGATTCCCCACTCCTCCACTTGAAGCCAGCTGGGTGACCTTGGGTCAGTCACAGCTCTCTCAGAGCTCTTTCAACCCCACCCACCTCACAGGGTGATTGTCATGAGGATAATAATAACACACTTTGTAAACTGCTCTGAGTGTGGCATTAAGTTGTCCTGAAGGGCAATATATAAATCAAATGTTGTTATTCATATTTATATAACAATATATTGTTTATAACCATAATGTATAATTAGCTGGGCTAGCAAGAAATAGAGGTCCTCCTCATGCACAGTCAAAGGCATCCATGCCTCTTGGCTTACTGGCAGAAGATCTGCTTTGCACACATGGAATTGCCTTTATACTAAATCAGACCTTTGATCCATCTCAGTCAGTATCGTCTGCTCAGACTGGCAGCATATTCTTAGGCAGAAGTCTTTCACATCACCTGCTACCCAGTCCCTTTAATTGGAAACACTGGGGAGTGAATTTGAGACCTTCTGCATATCAAGCAGATTCTCTAGCACTGAGCCACAGCCCCTCCCCTAATCTAGATTCATGGGTTCACATATGTGGATATATACCATGAGGTGAGCAGATTTGTGATGCCATTAAGGACAATACAGCAGGAAACTATCCAATCTGATAAATTCATGGGCTACAACATGCTTGAAAGTCCTCTTGCTCAAATCCCAGTGAGATGAACAGGGGCTGTGCAAAACCTCAGAAGATCTCATGCTTCATGTTCTCATAGCTCATGATCTCATAGTTCATATTCATTTACCTGATGCGTGTGCAGAAGAACTTCCTGGTATATTGTGCCTGATGTTAATTAATGTGTGAGGCAAAGGATCTAAATGGATGGTACCAAGATGTTGGCCCTGAAGATAACCACATGTGGGTTGGTTTGCAAAATAAATTCAAATCAGGGGGGAGCCCAAGACTCGAGGAAGCACACCAAGAAGCTCTACTAGGCGTGATTTATCAACATAGGGTGTATTAACATTCAGACCCCAATTGGTGTAGTAATAATAACAACTGTAGGACACGTATAGTCCCCACAACAAACAGTTCCAAACAATCAGGAACAATTCAAAAACAGTTTGGTGTAGACGGAAAGCCGCCCTATATTCAGGCTGGCATCTGCGAACAGGCTGTCAAGTTCGAGTTGCGAGACTTCAAGAGGGAAGGCTGCAACCCCTTAAGGAAAAGGCGATGAGCCTTGCCGGCTTCTTTGCACTCGTTTCAGACTTGTCTCTTTCCTCAGGCCATTACACAAATCTCCCGTGTAGGGGTGTGCAAGCCAAAAATTTTCGGCTATAGCCGAAAGTAGAAAGCCGAAAGAAGATTCTCTATCGTTAAAGCCGAAAGCCGAAACAAGAATCTCTTTCGGCTTTCGGCTTTCGGGATTCTTTCGGCATTATTTCGGCATTCTTTCGGCTTTTTTCTAAGGGAAAATGCCTCCGTCTTCCAGGACGCCTGGAGGAGGCATTTTCCCACCGAATAAGCCCAAAATTGGTGGGGACCTTCCTCTAACCCTTCTCTAACAACCACCCAAGTTTCAGACAGATTGGACTTTGGGGGGCCATGTTATGGCCCCCCAAAGCAGGTCCCCCATCCTCCCATAAGAAAGCGAAGGAGCAGCATATTGTTAGCATGCTGCTGCTAATCTTTCTTCATTATTTCCTATGGGGAAAAAATGAAGAGGCAGGCTTCCTTTGCCAGGGGTGGCATTTTGCATGCAAAATGCCCCCTCACCCTCAGGGGCCCTTCTCCCACCCCTCCTCCCACCCCCCACCCAGGCTCAGCCTGCTCCCACTTGGGGGGGCCATTTCATGGCCTCCCCAAGTAGGTGCTCTAATCTCTACCACTGACAGCTGGGGGAGGCTTGTGTTGCCAGGGGTGGCATTTTGCATGCAAAATGCCCCCCAACCCTCTGGGGCCCTTCTCCCACCCCTCCTCCCACCCCCCACCCAGGCTCAGACTGCTCCCACTTGGGGGGGCATTTCATGGCCTCCCCAAGTAGGTGCTCTGCTCTCATCTCTACCACTGACAGCTGGGGGAGGCTTGTGTTGCCAGGGGTGGCATTTTGCATGCAAAATGCCCCCCAGCCCTCTGGGGCCCTTCTCCCACCCTTCCTCCCACCCCCCACCAAGGCTCAGACTGCTCCCACTTGGGGGGGGGCATTTCATGGCCTCCCCAAGTAGGTCCTCTCAGCCCCTAAAGTCCACCCCTTACAGCCCCACACAAACCCAATTCCCCCCCAGCTGCCACACACAGACCCAAATCCCCACATTAGCCCCTCACAGACCCAAATCCACCCCCACCTGCCCCACACCCATAACCCCAGGAACAGGCTGGCAAAGGCCAGCCCTCTCCCTTTGTTCCCTATGCTGGGAACTTCTAAACTCTCTTTCCCTGGGCAATTCTGCACAGCCCAGGGGTGCCACAATGGTGGGCACACTTCTGAGTGCCAGCTGGTCCCTGTGAAAGAGCACCTGAACCACAGACACCCTCCCTCAAATTCCCCCACCACCTACAGAGATGGCTGGCCAGCCAGCCCCATTGTTCCCTATGATGGGAACCAACTGCACAACAAAGAATAAAACAAGAACAACACAAAATAAAGTTTAAAAAAAATTATTTTCTCACTTCCAAAGTACAAGTAGGCAAAGCATTATGACACATTACACCAGCAGTCCCCCACACAGAAAAATTAAAACAAAACTCACTTAACATCAGAGAATCACAAAACACGATTCCTGTCAAAAACACTTTATTTCTTGAACAGCTTTAGGTTACACAGCAGGGGGGAACACCAAAGGGCATGGCAGCACTATCTTACACAAAAATAACACAACTCACTTAACATCAGAGAATCACAAAAGCACAATTCCTGTCAAAAACACTTTATTTCTTGAACAGCTTTAGGCTACACAGCAGGGGGGGAACACCAAAGGGCATGGAAGCAGTATCTTACACAAAAATAACACAACTCACTTCACATTAAAGAATCACCCCAAAAAATTGCTGTCAAAAGCACTTTATTTCTGTAACTGCTTTAGGTTACACAGTAGGAAGGCACCACAGAGCAGGAAAGCAGTGTACTACACAAAAATAACACAACTCACTTCACATCAGAGAATCACACAAACACAATTGCTGTCAAAAACGGTGAAGTGGGTTGTATCATTTTTTGTAGTACATTGCTATCATGCCCTGTTGTGCCCTCCTACTGTGTAACCTAAAGCTGTTCAAGAAATAAAGTGTTTTTGCCAGGAATTGTGTTTTTGTGATTCTCTGATGTTAAGTGAGTTGTGTTATTTTTGTGTAAGATAGTGCTGCCATGCCCTTTGGTGTTCCCCCCTGCTGTGTAACCTAAAGCTGTTCAAGAAATAAAGTGTTTTTGACAGGAATTGTGTTTTTGTGATTCTCTGATGTTAAGTGAGTTGTGTTATTTTTGTGTAAGATAGTGCTGCCATGCCCTTTGGTGTTCCCCCCTGCTGTGTAACCTAAAGCTGTTCAAGAAATAAAGTGTTTTTGACAGGAATCATGCTTTGTGATTCTCTGATGTTAAGTGAGTTGTGTTATTTTTCTGTGTGGGGGACTGCTGGTGTAATGTGTCATAATGCTTTGCCTACTTGTACTTTGGAAGGGAGAAAAAAAAAATTTAAAACTTTATTTTGTGTTGTTCTTGTTTTATTCTTTGTTGTGCAGTTGGTTCCCATCATAGGGAACAATGGGGCTGGCTGGCCAGCCATCTCTGTAGGTGGTGGGGGAATTTGAGGGAGAGTGTCTGTGGTTCAGGTGCTCTTTCACAGGGACCAGCTGGCACTCAGAAGTGTGCCCACCATTGTGGCACCCCTGGGCTGTGCAGAATTGCCCAGGGAAAGAGAGTTTAGAAGTTCCCAGCATAGGGAACAAAGGGAGAGGGCTGGCCTTTGCCAGCCTGTTCCTGGGGTTATGGGTGTGGGGCAGGTGGGGGTGGATTTGGGTCTGTGAGGGGCTAATGTGGGGATTTGGGTCTGTGTGTGGCAGCTGGGGGGGAATTGGGTTTGTGTGGGGCTGTAAGGGGTGGACTTTAGGGGCTGAGAGGACCTACTTGGGGAGGCCATGAAATGCCCCCCCCCCAAGTAGGAGCAGTCTGAGCCTTGGTGGGGGGTGGGAGGAAGGGTGAGAGAAGGGCCCCAGAGGGCTGGGGGGCATTTTGCATGCAAAATGCCACCCCTGGCAAGACAAGCCTTCCCCAGCTGTCAGTGGTAGAGAAAAGAGCACCTACTTGGGGAGGCCATGAAATGGCCCCCCCAAGTGGGAGCAGGCTGAGCCTGGGTGGGGGGTGGGAGGAGGGGTGGGAGAAGGGCCCCTGAGGGTGAGGGGGCATTTTGCATGCAAAATGCCACCCCTGGCAAAGGAAGCCTGCTTCTTCATTTTTTCCCCATAGGAAATAATGAAGAAGATTAGCAGCAGCATGCTAACAATATGCTGCTCCTTCGCTTTCTTATGGGAGGATGGGGGGACCTGCTTTGGGGGGCCATAACATGGCCCCCCAAAGTCCAATCTGTCTGAAACTTGGGTGGTTGTTAGAGAAGGGTTAGAGGAAGGTCCCCACCAATTTTGGGCTTATTCGGTGGGAAAATGCCTCCCCCAGACGTCCGGGAAGACGGAGGCATTTTCCCATTGAAAAGCCGAAAGAAAGCCGAAAGAATCCCGAAACGTTTCGGCTTTTTTCTTTCGGCTACCCGAAACGTTTCGGCATTCCCCGAAAGAAGCCGAAACACTTTTATTTCGGCATTCTTTCGGCATTCTGAATGCCGAAACGCACATCCCTACTCCCGTGATATTCACTTGCATACTCGATGCAACCGATATTGTTTCATCATCGAGTATGCAAGTGAATATCACGGGAGATTTGTGTAATGGCCTGAGGAAAGAGACAAGTCTGAAACGAGTGCAAAGAAGCCGGCAAGGCTCATCGCCTTTTCCTTAAGGGGTTGCAGCCTTCCCTCTTGAAGTCTCGCAACTCGAACTTGACAGCCTGTTCGCAGACGCCAGCCTGAATATAGGGCGGCTTTCCGTCTACACCAAACTGTTTTTGAATTGTTCCTGATTGTTTGGAACTGTTTGTTGTGAGGACTATACGTGTCCTACAGTTATTATTACTACACCAATTGGGGTCTGAATGTTATTACACCCTATGTTGATAAATCACGTCTAGTAGCGCTTCTTGGTGTGCTTCCTCGAGTCTTGGGCTCCCCCCTGATTTGATATCTGTTAAAGGAAGCGGCTCCCCATTTTTGTTTTGGTTCTTGCAAAATAAATTGACAATTTCCACCAGTTTCCCCTTCCCACTTCAGATTACCTTCATATCATTCCTCAGTGGCCCTTATCCGTCAGGAACAGCATTTAATGGAAATCAGTGGACTGTAGTGGGAAGGGGAAGGCAGGGAAGTTCTGGTCCACTGATGAAAAATGTAGTCAGAGTCCATTCCCCAATGCGGTGACTCTTCTCCATTCAGGAAACTATACTGTTTCTATTGTTTCTAGATCCAGTTCCAGCTAAGATTCCCAGTCTTTTAGGTACCAATTACAAGTATGCAATCCAAGGGGAAAAGCTGGACTTGTTCTGATCTGGCTAAAACCAGCTTTCTCAGATCAAATTAAACAATTCTGGATCCAATCCAGGAATCTGGATCAATACCCCTGGATAAATCTGGGTTAATTCAGGTAAATCTGGGAAACACACTTTTGGCCTCTTGGCTAGCTGTCTTACTTCCTTCTCCTGCATTTTCTTCCAAGAGGGGAGGGGGAGGAGGGAGGCGTGGGGAGTGAGTGGCCAATCCATGCAGGAGCTCTACTTGTCTGCCTGGCTTCTATGCATGACACTGCTTCGGTTTGGCTAAGTTGTAACAGTGTCCCTTGCTTCAGTTTAGTTTAGGTGAATTCTCCCTTTTGACATGATTCTTTGGTTTGATGGTCCCCTTGCTTCACTTTGATTCTTAGGGGGATTCCATTCCTTTCCTTTGCTTCAGTTTGGTTTTCTTGGGCTTTCTCTGGGTTGGTTTTTTGTAGCAAAATAAAACATAAATCAAATCAGAGTGAGCCTTGACTCAGGAAAATTCTTGCTGGAATAAATGTTGTTAGTCTTTAAAGTCCCATTGGACACATACATTGTGCCACCTCTAGTTCCTGCTAAAGATACCATTGTTTCCAATGTTCACATGCCATCAATGGGACCATTGGAAGGAGGACAGAAAGCCGCTAGGCACCCATTCACTATACCTGTGTTAGTTCCACCTAAGATCTTTCCTCCTCGCAGTTACCACCTGCCATCAATGAGGTCAAAGGAGAAGAGGCAGAATCTACGCACCCTTCCATTGTGCCTGGATTGAGAACTCCTCTTGGGCACTTCTTTATGATGCTGTAATTAATGTTTGTAGTTGTATTTATTTATCTGGTTGTTTACTTTATTTACAGTCTGCTTTTCTCATTGCATCTCAAGGAGAATTATCCAGTGTAAGTCAATATGAACAACAGCTGGGACATTCAATAAACAATACCACAGGGTATGCAAATATAGACTTTGCAAGAAATTTGAAATAATACTGAAATAATGCTGAAACAAAGCACAAGCAATTTAAAATGACATTAAATGATGCATAGGCGCATACTTGTGGCTATAGATGGTACACAGTATTATAGTCTTTCAGTCCCCTCCCTACCCCTTTATTAAAGCACAACTGTTTATTGATGTAAGTTGTTTTGGGAGCCAGTTTTTGGCTGAAACAAGGTTTTATCTTTTGTTAGATAAGCAGTCACCAAGCAGAACTGTCTTAACTCAGTTTTTGTCTAGGCTCACCTGACATGTTTGTTATTTACTGCTTTGCTCACACAGCCCAGACTTTAAGCTCTTTAAGGAAGCTTCAGTGTCATCTTGTCTCTGATATCCCAATCAATCATAACTACAGTTCTGAGTAAATAATTAATAATAATGAAACTCCTTTATTGGAAAGGATTTTAAACTGCTTAGCTATAAAAGTATGCACAGCATGTAGAAAAGCAGACTCAACATTATTGTTCAAAGTGCTTTTGTGTCCTGATGACTCAACTTTGGAAAGAATTATACATGTGGCTCTTTAAAGAATAGATGTATGAAAGGAATTTAACATAGAATAGTTTATTGCAGAGTATGTTTTTCTTTCAACTTCTAATTTTTCCATAGTTGCAGCTTGACTTTTTTTCAGAGGTTTACCTTTGCTCTGAAATTCCACTGTGATACTGTCAGGAAAAGCTTTTGATTGGGGGCAGATCATGAAAATAGACATGTAAAAATCTTGTGTTTTAGAAATTTTGAAATGGAGTTTCTAGCACATAATAGTTCTTAGATGTAATGAAGTGAGATGTTTTTAGAAAGTAATTATCTTAAGGCTACAATCCTGAATATACTTACTAAGGAGTAAGTCCCATTGAATTTAGTGGGATTTACTCCTGAGTAAACATTCTCAGGATTGTGCTGTAAGTTTCTTTCAGACCTTTTTTGAAGAGGTAGTGGAGAGCAGAATATTGCATAGCCCCTGTTCCTTATGTTCAGATTTGAAGGTTAGACTAGAGCTTATGTGTGTACAATGGAATATATATGGGACTCACTCTGTGCCATTAAGTCAGTTGAAGAACCATGGAGAGCTTCTGCTCCAACTTTCAGCTGAGGTTAATAATGGGACAGTACACCCAACCCTGCACCCCCTTCATTCAAAGGTCTTAAAGGGACTCTGTTGTTGGAAATTTCCCTCTTTTGAGAAAAAAAATATTCTATGGTATGTCTGCACTGCGGGACTGGAAGAAGGAGGATAGATAAAGAGTTTTGGGCGCAGTTCTGTGCAGGATCCAACACCAAAAGTTTAGAGCTGATTTTTTTAAAAAACCTGTAAATATAATTTTTGAGAATGCAGAGATATTTCCAGATGACTGGATTTTGCTTTTTCCATTCTATACCAATACTGAGCCCTTTACCAGTATACAAAGGATCAAGCAAAGACAATTTCATTTCATTAGGGAAATAAATAATCCAGTTTGGCATCTCAGCTTTGACAGTGTTGTCAACCTTTTTTCAAAGGTATTTCCTACTAGGAGGAAGCTGATCGCTCCACGTGACCTATTTATAGCTGAGCCCAGTTGTGTAAGTTTTCAAAGTATCATGAGGATATGCTGTATTACATTTCTGTTGGAACAAAACTAGGAGGAAATTAGAAATCTCATGAGTAATTAATTGCCATGAGATGTATTATGAATATTACGTGCCATTTTGAAAGCACTTTTCAAGTATGTCCAGATGGCTGCTTCCCACTCTCTCAGCTGGGGACTGTAGTGCAAAACCAGAAAGAGAGAAATTGTTCCAGAGAAAAGAAAATCTCAAAGAGCCCCCACATCACTGAAATATCTGTCTAGGGCTTGCCAGGACCTAAACGTTGGATCAGGGAGCAGGGGAAGGAAGCTTACAGAGTTGCTGAATCCAGGATGGGAAATTGCTGGATATGTGAGGGTAGACACTGTTCTATGTGGAATAATGAATATATGGGTCTAAAGAACTAAACATTGTAGTTTTATAGCACATCCTATTGATTGCTTGTTTAAGAATAATTTATTGGGATGTGAGCCCATTTATACGACATTTTCCTCTCTTTGCCACATGGAAGTTGGCAGCCCTAGAAGTTTGGGCAGGGCCATGACTAGGAAAATTCAGAGCACATAAACAGGACTAGGTGAGATTCAAATTGCAACTAAGGGCCAAACTACACAATCCCCCAAATCCTTCTCACTGCCTGCAACCACACAACAGCTTCAGGGAACAGTCCCCAATTTGGAACTGTTTATGGCTATGCAATATTTAATGAAAGGTTAAATTGAAAAATCTGTGGATTTTAAGAACACTTCTTGTGGTTTCTTTGTTTAATACCTCATGATTGCTATAGCAATGTTATTACCACAGATCAATCACTTTCTTTTTAAAGCAAAGAGATTTTTGCCTTGGGCACACCTGCCTAATATACAACTGTTGGTGCGCAGAACCAGTGAGCTGACCAGTAGTCTAGGGTCCTCAGAGTTAAGTATCTGTGGTATGTTACAATGGGAGCATGATTGCTTGCCCTCTGTGATTAGTGCTTCTGATTCAAAGATGCAGGCACAGTTCAAGAAGTTCCCCATACAAACTGTCAACCAACTTGCCAACAACCTCTTCCCACTTTCTGCTGGGGGTATGCAGCTAGTCATGCCAGACAAGATAAATCAGCGTACAGGTAAGTCAGTGTAATGAAAGGATGGTGGGCCAACAGTGTGGAGACACTACTGACTACATCTCTGCATTTGCTGCAGAAAGCCAACCTTGTGAGTGTGTGGATCGCACTGGGCCTGTGCCAGTTCCTCTCAGCCAGGTGAAAAAGGTACAGAGGCAGAAGAGCCATCTTAGTTGCCACAATGTTGAAATAAACTACTGAGTAGAAATCAAGTTTTAAATTAGGTTTATATTGAATTATTCACTTACACACATGTTGGATAATGTACTCTCAATCCACTATATTAAAAGTTTGGCCATTGCCACAAGCCCTTAAAGGGACGGCACACAAACGTAACGCTGGTGATGTCTTCATTTGCAAAACGGGCGTAGGCCATTTGGCTTCCATTTTATCACCACCTTTTCTGGGACTGCGGAAAGTGCATACCAAGAAAAGGCACTGAAAAAACGGAAGCCAAATGGCCCACAACTGTTTTGCAAACAAAGATGTCTGGATTTATGAGGAAAAACTGCCAGTGTTCGGTGAGTGGGCCATCCTTTTAAGGGCATGTTGAAATGGCCTTTGTTTCATACAGGATAATCTAGTTGCAAATGATTGCTACAGTGCATTGAGAGGGCATTATCCAACGACGTGTGAAAGCAGCCTTCTACAGGCACAACAAGTGTTATATCACTTAAAACAGATTAGGCCCAGGTCAAATCACCTCCCTTCTGTCTTGTTTTCTGTCCTACATCTCCCAGCAAGCAGTACTTTGAGCTCTGTAGTTTATAGGCACTGCTATGCCTAAGAACACCATACGGCTACTTCCAGTCCTTAGAGCATTTTGGAAGCGTTTCAGAGAATGATATACAACTGCATGAGGTAGGTCATTTTTAATTCCCTTTATACAGAAATTGAAATTAATCTGAGATATAGTGGTTTTCCTATAGTTATACAATGAAGAAAATTAGTGGCATAAAATGAAATTCCATTGGCTACCCTTGCAATGCAATATTGGCTTCCGGCTGAGGCAGGCATTTGGGCAGTGTGTTCCATAACCTTCTCTGCTCCTGTGGTTTATTTCCAACTGGCAAAAGATCTGTTGGTAGAGGATGCAGATTTGGCTAGAAAGCCAACTGCTTCCTGGCACTTTTTCACTTTAAAGGAGCTTTGGGAAGCCAAGGATTTTGAGAACCCTTTGAAGTGAGAACAATACTCCCACTATGTGTGTATAACCCATGCCTTGAAGACAAAAAGCCCTGTATATAAGTTACGGTGGTGTTTCCACACAGGAACGAGTTTATGTGGTATCTTGGTTGCTGTTGCAGCTGCCAATATAACACACTGACAGCAGAGCTTCCACACATTTGTCCTTCCCAGTCCACCCACAGGAGGACTTCTTTTAAAAAACGGCAATTTACATATTGTTATAGTGATCTATTAGGCTATCTGAATAACCAGCTGTCTGTTTTTTAAAGTAAGCCTCTAGCCCTGGACATTGCAGAGATATGAGAGGCAAGGCATATCTCCTCAATGAAAGGGACTAGAGACTTACTTTTTTCAACCTAAAAGATAGGAATTCAGTGAGCATAATAGACAGTTCATTATAACAACATAAAAATATGTCTATTGCTGATTTTTAAAAAAATAGCCTTTGACAGGTGGGGAAATGGCTGTCACAGGGACTGTGGCAGGGAAAATGGCACTACATTTTTGGAACCAGAAGGGTCCAGACTTTTCCACCCACATGGGTGCCAGCCTAATTTGGCTGCAACCTTTCCCAAAGCATAGAAAAGATGGAAGCACCACAATGTCATGGGTAAGCAGGAAGAATACAGTTGAAGCATAGACCCCAAGTATATGTGTGACCAGTGAACACATGTACAATCCATGTACAGCAAGATCTTGATTTGTATGTATGTTGAACAATTCTTATAACAACAACAACAACAATAACAATAATGACATTGGATTTATATACTGCCCTTCAGGACAATTTAATCCCCACTCAAAGTGGTTTACAAAGTGTGTTATTATCCTCACGACAATCACACTTAACACCTGTATAGCTGAACGTGCATTTAATTCCCATATTTATTAAGGTATTGGCTTTATTTGTAAAGTGATGTATTTTTAAAGTGATCTTTCTTACAAACAAATATATGCATGTACATGCAACTTATACTTGTGTTCACTGCAACTAGTGTACTGTGCTAAAGAGTTAAAGAAAATAGGAAATCCATAGTAAGAATGTCCAGCTGACATTGAAATTAAATCTGAAGTTGTTTTTAGCATTAATGAGCATTAATGAGCATTAATGAGTTAATTCAACATCAGTGTTTTTCATATTCAACAGTCAACCACTACAATTAACATAATTAACCACTATTCCTCTAATATGAGATTGAAACTCCAGGCCATTTGTAACTGCAATAACTTATTATCTGTATAGATGATAGCTAGGGGTGCCAACCCTGGAGATTTCCCAGAATTGTAACTGATCTCCAGACTACATAGATTAATTGTCCTGGAGGGAATAGCTCCTCTGGAGGATGGCCTCTATGGTATTATGCCCTGCTGAGGTCCCTCTTCATCTCAAACTCTGACCTCCCCACACCCCAAATCTCCAGGAATTTCCCAACCCAGAGTTGGCAAGTGTAATTATAGAAGCTTTAAGTACATTTAAATATTGATGGGGAGGTATGGGGATCCTTTGAAGCCAAAACACCACAGAAATAAAAACGAAAGCTGCCAAAAAATCTGCTGTAATCCATAACAGAGCCAGTTTGGTGTAGTAGTTAAGAGCGGCAGGAGTCTAATCTGGAGAGCCGGGTTTGATTCCCCACTCCTCCACTTGAAGCCAGCTGGGTGACCTTGGGTCAGTCACAGCTCTCCCAGAGCTCTCTCAGCCCCACCCACCTCACAGGGTGTTTGTTGTGGGGATAATAATAACATACTTTGTAAACCACTCTGAGTGGGTGTTAAGTCATCCTGAAGGGCGGTATATAAATCAAATGTTGTTGTTGTTAACAACAACATGAGAGCAACCATGCTGGATCTGACCAAAGGTCCATCTAGTCCAGCATCCCATGTCACAAAGTGCCCAGAGAGATGACCCAGAAGGCCTGCAGACAGGACCCTTTCTTTCCTCTCAGCACTGGTATTTGGAGAACTTCATCTCAACATTTACTGAGAAATTTTAAGCAGAGTTACACCCTTCTAAGTCTACTCAGGTCAGTGGTCTTAGAAGGGCGAAACTATGCTTAGGATTCATAGAATCATAGGGTTGGAAGGAACCTCTAGGATCATCTGGTCCAATCCCCTGCACAATGCAGAGAATTCACAAATATCTCCCCCCCCCCTACACACACACAGTGCCCAGAAGATGGCAAAATACCGTCAGGATCCCTAGCCAAACTGGCCTAGGGGAAATTGCTACCTGACCCCAAGGTGGTGATGCAAGCCTCTCCCAAATATACAATGCTTTCTAAATGTCTGTCTCTTTAACAGAACATAAAAGTAACCCCATTACACTTATAGACCCCATTTTCCATCAATACAACATGTCTTTTTAAAAATTGCATTTAACTTTTTAATATCTTTTCTCTTACAATCTTTTCCCAGGGGAACAGGGTTTCTTACATTGCCTCTTAGATTTAAAGTCTTTTAGTGCCAAAAATGCTCCCAGTTCCATAACCCAATTAGTGTGGAGGAGATTGGAAAAGAGAAGCAGAACCTGTGGATGCAATTATGCTTCTCTGAAACAGAATCAATTTTTCAGCAAGCCCTCATACTTCAACCAAATGCACAGCTCTCCCTAAATCTTGTCACATAAGTTAGAAATGGGTAATGGATTGTTTATATCTTATTCCCTTAAGACCACCAATATTTTTTAAGACCATTGCTCTGGTCACTTGTGAAGTTCTAGACCTACTGAGGAAAAAAATACAAACAGTAAGAATCTGTGTCCTGATGGCAAATACCCAACAGTTCTTAGAAAACTGTAAAACTGATGATCTACTAACAAGCTTATGTAACTTTCCACTAATATCATCCATTGTACCAGAGGACTGAGCAGCAAACATTACACCGATTTTTTTTTAAAAAGAGGTCCAGTGAGTGATATGGCAGGGAGTTACATGGCAGTCCTCTTAATGCTTGTCCCTGGCAAATGAGTAGAAATTATAATCAAAGATAGAATTATTAGGCACATGCTGTGGGAAAATCAGCATGGATTCTGCAAAGGGGAGGTCTTGCCTCAAACCTTTTGGCATTCTTTGAGAAAGTGAACTAACATGTAGATAATGGTGACCTAGTAGATATTATACATTTGGCCTTTCAAAAGGCTTTTGACAAGATACTTCAGCAATGACTCCTGAGTAAACTTATGAGTCATGGGATAAGAGGTCAGGTCCTGTTATGGATTAAAAATTGGCTTAACAAAAGGAAGCAGGGAGGAGGAATAAATGGAACGTTCTCTCAGTGTGGGCCGCACAGGGATCAGTCTGGGGGGTGGGGTGGGGGCTGCTACTGTTTAATTTGTTCATAAATGATCTGGAACCAAATTATTCAAGATGGTGAAAGCCAAGGCTGACTGAAGAGCTCCAGGAGGATCTCCACAAAATAGCCGCGTGGACAACAATGTGGCAAATGAAGTTCAGTGCAGGTAAGTGATGCATATTGGAACAGAAAGATCCCAACTAATGGGGTCTCTGAACTTGCTGATATGGAGAGAGAATAAGACCTAGGGGTCATAGTGGATAGCTCAATGTCAACCTAGTGCGCTGCTGCAGTGAAAAAGGCAAACTCCATCTGGGAGATTATGCGGAGAGGGTTTGAAAGGCTTAAGAGTCTGGAAATTTTCAGATTAGAAAAGAGACCACTAAGAGGGGACTTGACAGAGGTTTATAAAATTGATGGGTAGTAGATTCCGGATGGACAAAAGGAAATACTTCTTTGCTCAGTGAGTGATTAAAATGTGGAATTTGCTGCCAGAGAATGTCATGATGGATTGATCACAGACATAGACAGCTTTAAATAGGGATTAGACAGATTCATAGAGAACAGGTTTATAAGTGGCCACTAGCCATGGTGACTAAAGGAACCTCCACAACCAGAGGCAGGAAACCTCTGAATACCAATGCAAGGAGGCAACATCAGGAGGAGGCCTCATCCTCTGTGCCTTGTTGTTGGGCCGCCAGAATAGCTGTTTGGACACTGTGTGAGAAAATATGTTGGGTTTTAGTTAAGGCACGTTAACTAAACAAACTGCATGCAGAAAGCTCTCGTCCAAGTTAGAGAACCAGTATCTGTTTGTTTATCTAAAGAAATATATTTACAAAAGTTTAGTGGAGAGAAAGAACTAGTAACTGATCTAACTAGCTAGGATGGCTTTAGATTGAAAGTAGGCCATCTCTCTCAGGAGGAGACACCATGCTACCTCTCCTGGTGCATGCAGGGAAGGAGAGAGAGAGGACGGGGAGAGAAGGGAAGAGAGGAAGTTCCCCTGGCAGGAAGGAGACTGATAGCAGCCTATCTATCTAACTGACTCTATGGTTGTTGCCTTCCTTCTTCTCTGCTGGCAGTCCTAAAGGCCTGAGCAAGAGACATCACCAGTCCCTTCTTCTAACAAAGATATTGGACTGGATGGACACTGGTCTGATCCAGCAGGGCATTTCTTACGTTCTTATATTAACTAACTTTATGGATATATTTCCTATCATCATTTTTTTGCCGCCTAATGTAACTCCTCTTGGCAGGCTGGATTGGCCATTAAGGCCATGGATGTAAGTCCCAGTGGCCTGTGGGGGACACTCCCCTTGCTGGGGCCTTCTCAACCCCAGGGAGAATTCGCCTCCCCCAGGCAACCCTCAAAACAGGCCTCACTGAGGTGAGAGAAGTACCAATCTTGCCTTGCCACAGTGAAGGAAGAGCCAGCCTCACCATGTGAGGGACGTGTTGGCCCAGCCTTGCTGCAGTTGGCCCTGTAAGGGACACACCACCACCACCACCCAGCCACACAACTTGACTAGGCCCCTCCTGCTTAGGGCTGGCTAGGAAGGCTCTTCCTCATTCCTTGGGAGGCCCAAGAACCATTTCCCCTCACAATATACCCCTGTATCTTGGGTATGGAACTGATCGGTAGTTTTCAAATGTTCCATGTACAAACAATCCTTTTTACATTGACATAGGCTGAGGAATTCCATATGTCTGTCACAGAATCCCAGCATGCTCCAGACAATTCTGGGGCATGTCCTAGGGCAGTGACCCCCAAAGTGATGTGATAGCACCCATTTATAGGTTTCCTGGTGCCCATTTGCTTCTTCCCCAAAGCAAATAACCAGACCTGACTTTCCTCTACTTTATCACAGTAGAAGATGCTTCAGATGAATCTAGGAGTCAGGGAGGACCCATTCAGAACATTGTAGGCATATGCTTGGCTTTTAACCTCCCAAGGTTTCGTTGGCCATGGTCACTATGGCAGCCATTATGTGGTGGAACCCACTCCCTGTTCTCAGAATTCCAAAAGTGTCCACAGGCTCAAATAAAGATTTGGAATCCCTGTTCTAGGATGCTCCTTTGATGTTCATCTGGGTCACTGAAGGTTCTGAAGGAACCTAGACTGTAACCTGGAACATACCCAATATTTCTCTGAAGCTGTTATTTTAGAGGAAGATGGGTAGTGGTGGTTCAGTTGTTTGTCAAGGAAGCTTATTCTTCATATTCTTATTAAGATGCCATTGATGGGCTTCCAAGGAAATTCAGTATCCCTTAGGACCCAGTTTGAAACCTGCTCCCGATCCGATCCAAGCCACACAGTTGCACCTGACCCTTGGCTACTCCGTAGATCATCCCCCTCCAGGCCTTTCTGTCCTATAGCGCTTCGAGGGAGATCTGCAGAGTCTCGCAGTGAAGTTTTTACAGGGTAGTTCACCATTGCTTTCCCCAACCCAACACACTTAGCCATACGACAGCCACGAATGGTAAGTCATACGTTGCCACCCCCTTGGCACTGTGAGCCGGTGTGGGATAAGGGGGTTGAAACCTGCTAGTATAGGTTATTTTAAAGAATCCTCTCTCATTATTTTAACCACTATCAAACAGTGTGATTTTTTCCTCCCAGCAAATTTACATCCATGGATTTTGTGAGAGTATCAAGCATGCAGCTGTGCCCTCTTGTATAGCAAACTGAACTGCTAAAGCAGCTTTAATTGAAACGGTCCAACAGCAATGGAAAAAGAGATCTGCCACTAAGTCTCTGTGTTACATACTTTATGTTGTGAATCCAGTTTCCCATTGTCAGCAGGAATATTCCTTTAAAAGTGAGCTTCTTGGCAAATAGCTTGCACAGTTGACTTCATCTCCCCTGTGAAGAATACAAAGATGCATTGGTGATGCTCTTGGGTAGGTCATGCTTTTTCATCACGGAAGGCAGAATGATTAAATCTTTAGACATTTGTCAGCAGCAGGGGAAGTTGTTGGAAAGAAAATTCCAAGGATAAAAGCCCAAAACAAATGAAAAACAGAAACATCTTTTGCTTTGGTAAAAACAGTAATATTGGCATTCAGATCACAATTATGGTTAATCAGAATTAGAGATGAGCATGAACCGAAATACAAACCAAAATTAAGCACGAACCAGGCCGGTTCGTGGTTCGCGAACCACGGTTCATCAGATCCCATTTCTGATGAACCACCACGAACTTTAGGCTGGTTCGTTTGGTTCATAACTGCAGACAGCCTGGTGCCAATCAATCAGTTTCCTAGGCAACAGGGGATGGACTTCCTGCAGACCTTCTTCTGACCCGGAAGTGAACTTCTGCTGGCCCAGAAGTGATGATTTTCTGACCTGGATGTGACGTTTTCACGAACTAAACAAACCGGTTCGTGAACCAGGGGCAGGTTTGTGAAAGTTCGTGTTCTTGAAATTTGACAAACCACGAACGACATGGTTCGGTTTTTTTCTGGTTTGTGCCCATCTCTAATCAGAATGAGGCAGTGATCAAATGACTGTCTGATGAAATGATTCTTTCCCAAGTTATGCCTGTTAAGCAAGGATTGAATCATTCCAAGTCCCCATGAGCTGGTGGATCACAGCAGCAAAAAATGAGCTCTGGTGTACTGACCAATACCTTCATTTTGGACAAATGGGCTTGGTCATGGAGGAACAATACTTAGCAAGAATCTTATGCTTGGTCATAGCACATGTCTAATGATGAAATAACATTATACCTTCTAAAATGGTGGAATAATTCACAGCATTCCCACTGAATGTTAACAGACATTCAGTCTTGCTCCCCTGCAAAAGAGCACAGGTTTCTAACCAATCACAGGACACCACCAGGAAGCCCTGTTAGGGAACCCAGATATCATCTACTATACACAATGGCCTACATCATCACAATGTCTGGTATACTATCACATACCAACAACATTCTTTGGACTGCCTTCACCTTGTAGTGCCATCTCTTGGATTGGCCATCCAGCAAAAGCCAAGTTGCAAGCTGTTTCTATGATAGGTCCAGTCTTTTGAAATAGCTTACCATCATGAGTACGAAGAGTGCCTTCACTTTCTGCATTCAGGAAAGTATTTCAACTGCTTTGTGAAGGAATGGACTCAAGCCCTTCCCTGTTCCTTCCCTGGTTGATCTCCAGGAGGCCAGAAAATCCCTGTGGTCATCACAACCCTCTGCCTGGTGCCACTGCCCCTCCCCCCCTGCTCCCCCAGGGTCAAAAAAGAAAATGGGTATTACCTGCTGCCATCCATGACTCTGAGAGTATTTCCTGCTAAAAGGAGTTGAACATTTAGCACACTGCACCTGCGTTGGCGTCTAGAGGTCCTGCCTGGTGGCTGAGCCTCCCACTATATTCCAACAAAAGAGTATGGGCCGGTGATACATTACAATCTCACAATTTTGAGTGAGGCATGGTGTTTTTCCAGGGATCAGGCTTAGACCATTTAAAATATAACACAGTTTAATACATGAATACAAAGAACATACACATAGTGTTCAAGCATAGGGTACAAAGAAAAGGTGAAAACAAGTCTTCCTACACTTGGAACTTATTCTAAACTAATGAGGAAGGATAGGCTGGCTTTACTTGAAGTTGCAGGATTTAAAGTTCTCATGGTTATATCTCTTCTTTATTGTCCCTGGCCATGTGGACATTATGGAGTCCCAAGATAAAGCTTAGTCCTTCATGGTTTGTGTACATCTGAGGCTCTGAAAGCTAAGAGAAAGATGCAAGAGAGTAAAAGGAGAGCTTCTTCCTAGTGTCCTGAATTTAGATAACCTCTGTCTTGGCCTTATTGCACCATCCTGTCCCAAATAAAGCATTTTCTTTCCAGCAATGTGGCTGTTTCTCTATCCCTTTTGAGTGTGGGGTGGTGAACCATGGTACTCTGGCTTCAGCCAGAGTAATTAGCATAATTAAGAGCTTGAGTGCTCTGTGCTTGAAACTTAATGGCTCCTTCCTTCAAGCCCTCTTTCTGCCAGCTATTAGTTTGCAGCTGGGCTCCTAAGAACTCACAGAGTGTGATCACACTGATAGAAACACTGGGGTGACTCCTAGGGTGAAGGGCAATTCTCCTCAACAGTTTTCTCTCTGGAAGATGGCTTGGAAACTTCACTTTTGGTACCAAGGTATCATTGGTTCATTTTGAACCAATTAAACTGAAGGATGATTTTTAACAAATGTTTTTATTATTAGAACTGCAGGATTTGGGACCAACAGGATTTTCAGAGTGTAAACTTTCAAGCATCAAAGCTCTCTTCATCAGATATAGGGAGGAGCTGCGTTTCTTGAGCCTTTACTTCCCAGTCAGGAGGTGGGAGGGGTGAAACAAAGAAAGGATATAAAGGTTGGTTCTTGTTAAGGCTGTTTCTCTTAGTTCTGGTGGCTCACTCTACCTGGGACCAGCTCTAGGTTGTCAAAATAAATTGCTTCTTTTAAATGAACAGCCCACTTTCCTACAGGGTTAATGGCAAGGCTACCATACTTCATACACTACCCTGCATGTGTGAAATTCTGCATGGATCTGAAATTTCAGCGATGCAATTTGACACTGCTTATTGGTCTTGTTGTTCAAATAATGAGGTATCTCACGCCCCATACATGAGATTGTCTGTACTGTCTAAAATAAAATAAAGTTTCTTTTTTCTTGAAGTGGGAACAAATGACCTAGTGCAGCATATAATGCTTTGATGTAGTCCTAATGAAGTGACCAAACAGTAGCCTTACATGCTCACAGAAAAGATCACATAAGAGCCACCAACCATCTAAACTAAGTCACTGACTTAGCTAACATTTGACTTAACTATGGCTGAGTTAACATTTCATCCCAGATATCCCTTATCCATGTCCAGGTCTGACACTATATTCACTAACTGGGCCACAAAAACAACCAATATTAATTGATCTAAAACCAAACAAATAGGTACCTCTAATCCAGTGATACTTATTTAGTGGCTCAGGAGGAGTCAAATGTGGCTCTTTGACATGCCACCTGTTGTTCTTCTGAGTACGGCTCCCCAATTTGGCTAAGGTTGCAGCTGGCAACTGGCGGGAGTCCGGGAGGGGATACTGGTAGGTGATGACATTACATCACATCCAAGGAAAGCTAGTTTCCTCAGAATTGATGTAACACTATTGCCCAATGGTAATTTTTAAATTTATTTTCCCTCTCACTAGCCTCTGGAGTGCCAGAAGGCAGCAGGAGCTGAGGATGGGAGATTTTCCAGCTCCTGAGGGAAAATGGGTAGCTTAAATGTGGCATTTGTCCCACATTTCAGGAAAGCAGCCAAAACCCTTTCCTGGAGGGACCTGTGGTTGGCAAGTGGTTCCCACCTTGAAACTGCCACTGATGAGGCATGAGTAAGTTACAATGCTCCCTGATGTGCAGGCCTCATGCTAGTGTGGCTCTTCTTCCTTCAATCTAAAGGTGAACTAATCTGACTTTTCTTGTCAGACTCCCTGACTCCAAATCCTGTCAGGGAAAGTGAAGCGGGGGGGGGGGGTGTCCATCATAGTAGGCATTGAGCCTTTCTAACTTCACTCTGGCCTCTGTCAGAGTTTCTCTTTTTTCACTTAGCAATGGGGGGATATTGTCCCCCTCACCTTCTGTTTGCTCGTTACAAATCTAATGCACATTGTTTTGTTGTAGTGAGCCCCCACCCCCCAGCCAGTCTCAGCTCATTCTGAGTTTTAGCCTCTCTGATGATGACTGCCCTACAGTGTCTGGATGCATTTTTTCCCCTCCATTTCTTGAACAGCTCCTTTTTCCTCCTTAGCTCATTACAGAGCTCTGTTAATCCACATTGGCTTCTTAGATCCTCTACCGCATTTCTGTCCAGCCATTAAGACAATGAATGATAGCCAGCATCTTTCATTTGCTCTCAGACTGGGATTCTAAATTGCAGAGGATCTGAGACACCCAGTTTTGAATCTCCATTCTGCCATGGAGACTTGCTGAATGACTTTAAGCCACTTTAGTTAATTTACAACATCTTTTTTTTCTAAGTATGCGGGGAATATGTAGAAACCCCTGCCTCTTCTGAGGGTGGCCTGGTTTTGCTGCATTCATGACTGGCACAGTCCACCCATTTAAGTATTGCATACAGTAAAATAAAACATTCTATGTGGTCACCTAGTCCTTGTATTCTAGGACTTACTTCTGTATAGTTCTGGTCTGAGCATTAATGTAAAATATGGAGATGCTTCTGCTTGGGAAAGTTTAATATCTGAGTCAGTAAGCTTGATCTCATAGAATCCCCCCATATTTTTTATTGTAATGCCAGGGATGTGATATAGACAGGTTATTATAAAAAAAGAGAGATGGAGTGAGAAGTGGGAGAGTATAAAGAGAGTTCATGGTGCATGTGAAATTGAAACTTAGCAAGATGTGAAAGATTGCAGTGTGAATAACGATAAGAGAGTTTCGTCTCTATAATTTCCTCAATATTCAAAATGTGTTGCATTGTAAGATTGCAGGGAGGAGTAACCCTCTTATAATTCTGTAGATGCTGAAAGCCATCAGATAAATTCCTTTCTCGTCTCCCTAGTAAGCTCACTGTACACAGTTGCTGCTGGAGATGTTTGCCAAGTTTTCAGTGATTGACAAATGGAGATTAAACTGCCACAACACCTTTGAATTAGGAGCTCTTGTGGGATGATCTAAAGCTAGAACTCAAATATAATGAAGAAATATGCCATGTTTAGGAATACATTATATTTCTATAATACCATATAAAATGCACTTGGCAGAAGTCATCCAGAATTAAATACTGTTAAATATCTTGATGAGAAAATTCTATGGTTAGAGGTGGTATAGGGATTAGAATGCCAGACTAGGATCTGGAAAACCCAAGTTCAGATCTTCACTTTACCCTGAAGCTTGCTGTGTGACCTTGGAGCAGTCGCTCTCTATCGACCTAACCCTGTGCTTCCCAGCTTGTGGGTTGGGGCCCAAAAGTGGGTTGCAAAGCCTCAAAAGTGGTTAGCAGGCCTCCATCTTAATGGTGACCCTGCCATGTGCATCCTTCTCTTTCTTTCCTCTTCTTCCTTCTCAGCTTCTCACACTCTCACCTTGCCACTCCCTTTGTGACCATAATGAGGAGTGAAAAGCTGTCTGGTAACTAGCAACTTTACAACAGTAGGTGGAAAAAGGAAGGAAAAGACTGGAGAGTGGGCAGGAGCTATTCAGCACATGGAAAAGTGAGAGGAGGAGAGAAAGAGGTGTACAATGGCAGTGCTCCTTCAGGAGCCTAACCTCTTGACAAGCCCCCTACAGTGCCACTGGGGAGAAAAGCAGGGTATAAATATAAAAAAAAAATCCTAAACCTATTTGACAGGAATAAGACATGTAAAACTAAGTGAGACCTGTTCTAATTAACAACTGGTGTAGCAGCAGCTAATCTTAGTTTTCACTGACTAATCCATAGCCCTGTTCACAATTTACAGTGAGTGGTAATACAATCCATGTACAGTGTACACTTGATTTTTCTTTATATGTGCATTGAGTAATTTTCATGTTACATTAAATGCTTGTATAGCTGAAAAGTGTGATTGAAACTTCCCATATACCCAGGTACATACATGCAGGTTGTATGTGCTTTCACTGTAACAGGTGAATGGTTTCTGGCTGGATTGTATCACATCAGATTATAGACATGATTGAATACCCCTCTATTCAGATTTCTCTGCATATAGAAAGTTAGTTGTCTGCATATAGAAAGCTACCAGCCTAATTTTTTCCCTGACACTAAATAGCCTTAGTTTTTCTCTCCACTCCCCTCGTTTGTATTATGCATTGTTATGACCCTTACTTTCTCTAGGGTAGATTTTGCCTTTAATCTTTCCCTTACACCCTCTGGGTAGATTGCTGCCACCAGGAATATTATATTCCAAGATATTTTATTTAAATTTACCCTTTGGTAACGTGCCTAAGCATCAGGCTCCTTCGTGGTTCTGTGTGGCCCTGAGGATAGGAATGAGATATAGCAATGACAGCTATTCTGGGATATAACAAAACAAAACAAACTCTTATTTTGTCATGAAGCGTATCGGTTTCATAAACATAGTTCTCGGTTCTTAAAGTTACTTCATTTAAACTCATTCACACAGATCTCTTCTAAGGCTTCACACACAGTTAGCTTCTTTCTCTAACTCAATATTTCTCACAGACGTGCTTAAAGTTACTCAGGCTGCACACAGCTTGCCTACTTTCTCTTGACTGTTATTCACAGAAATATTAAACCTGCTCAGGCAGCACACAGCTGGCCTCTCTTTCCCTGACTGAGTGTTCTTTCACAAACATGCTCAGTTCAGGTTCCACACAGGTTATATTTCTCTCATAAATACTTCAACATACTCAGGCAGCACACAGCTAGCCTGCTTTCCTCTGACTGAAACTTTTGCTCACTACTCTCTCAGTCTAAACTGTATTCACTCCGCCCACACTCTCAGTCACGAGCCAATCATATCACTCACTCATCCCTCTCTTTCACCCCCACTCTTAACCTATGAGCAGAACCACAAGTGACAAAAGGCACAGACTGGACACTTGTCTGCTTCCCTCAAGTTTTGATGGGAAATGTAGGCATCCTGGTCTCGCAGCTTGGCTCTCTGACTGCTGTCCAATGGACTTTTCAACTGTCACTTGTCCAACATTCCGCCAAGCTGCCTACATTTCCCATCAAAACTTGAGGGAAGCAGACAAGTGTCCAATCTGTGCCTTTTGTCACTTGTGGTTCTGCTCTAAATCACACCAAGCATTTAAAGACACATGCACACATTTACTTGAAATCATTACATGCATTCATTTCATTAATAATAATGGCGATGTTAAAATGTCAACAATAGTTTTGCAAGGATTACTGAGGATTATTATATATTTAAATTACTCTGAACATGTTATGACATTCCCTCCTCCTCTTTCCCTCTTCTTTGTCCTTAAACAGGAGAATTGGCACCAGAGACGTTTTTAAAATTCAAAAATAACTTTTTAATTTATTTTAGAGGGGAAAGGTCAGGTGAAATCAGGGGTTGGAAATTCCTAAGGTAATTCAACACAGGTATCTCTGAGGTAAAATCAGTACATGCACAGACTTTAGTTCTTATGCTCTTCACAGATACTTAAATTCTTATGTTTAGAGGCTTTTGCTCCCATGTTTTCCCTAAACAATCTGGTACACTTTCTTTTAGTGTTCTCTGTCTCTTTGGGTTTAAGAATGCTGATACTCACTTTCTAGTACCCCAAACCCCTTCTTTTCAGTTTTGAGAACAGCTTTCCTTCAGTTTTTGATTGAATCTAAAGGTCTCCACACCTGACCAGGGATCTTTTCACTCTCCAGAGCTACCTCCCTGTTTAACTGGACAGGGAAAGTCTCCTCTCCTTAGAAGATGAGACTATCCATCTTTCTTTGGCCCAAATGGGAGTCTGCACCTACTTCCCAAACTTCCTTGCCAACTTTTCCCCAGTTCTCCTGTTGGTGTTAAACTGCTTTCATCTCCCTACTGTTCACACTAGATTTCTCTCAGCTAGGGCTGAAAACTGACCCACCTCTTTCTAGCTCATGCTGCCCAATCAGATTCCTTGGAGTAGCCTGTCATTCAAAGCTCTATGTGTCTGTGAAGGATTAACCCTTAACAGTCCTTCAGCTGTTTGTACAGCACTTCCAGGCTTTTAAAAAGTGCAGTCTGTCACAATGTGAAATCTATATAGCTATATGTTTTAAGAACATATTTCGGACTTACAGAGATAGGGGTCTTAACTGGGTATGCTGTCTGCATCAATTCCTGGTATGGGTCCAGTTTCATTCAACTCATATGTCTCCTAGAGGACTAATGTGAACTAGGGGAAGGGCCAAGGCTAGAATATATGGAAACTTTATAGTAAACCCTTGGGTTTTTTAGCAATTCCTAGAGATGACTAGCTTCACTTCCAGGTTTTCCTTAGTGGTAATGTCATGTCATTGGTCCAGCGGCCATTCCCTACAAGAGACTGACACCTCTGATGTAATCTCATAGAGTCTACCCTCTGAAGCTGCTATTTCTTCCAGAGATATTGATCTTTGTAGTCTGGAGATCAGGGCCGATTCCAGATGACTAACCTTAAGGCGCTTCATGCTGCCCTCTTCCGGATCACGATGGGGAAAATGCGAAATATAAATGCGACGACGCGCAAAACTCGCGTGAGGAAACGTGATATTTCGCATTTTCCCCATCGCAATCCGGAAGAGGGCGGCATGAAGCGCCTTAATGTTAGTCATCTGGAATCGGCCCAGTTGTAATTCCAAGAGAACTCCTGTTAGCAGACCCCTCCTCCTGCTGAGGGGCAGTTTACTGATATGAAATCATAAACGCCCTTCCTCATATAGCATAAGTGCAAGACACTTCCTGGCCTGAAATAAAAACAATATGGATGCCAGTCAGGTAAGAGCCTTGAAAATATTGTAGAAGGAGAATCAGAGTGGCTGGCTGACTAAAGACCCCCTCCATACCCTAGAGACACACATAACTTAGGACAATAAGATCTCCCAAGAAACTCCTGACTAATCTCATCCATGCCCTGCCTCACTTCCCCTCACTCATTTACCCTGATTAAGCACCTTTTAATGCTATTCACCAAACTTGGTAGATTTTCCCATCTGGTACTCAAGGAGCCATGAAGCACCATTTACACTTATAGTCCACCTCAGGGAGACCCATTAAGCTTCTCCCAACTAATTATCCACCTCTGGAAAATCCATTAAGTTATTGTTTTTGGGATGAGGGCGTCAGCTTGCCCCAGGGAACATTTTGCCCTATTTCTGGATAATCTAGCTACCAGTGAGTGTGTGGGTGTCTTTGGATCTGAACACAGTTTGGTGTAGTGGTTAAGAGCATTGGACTCTAATCTGGAGAACCGGGTTTGATTCCTCATTCTTCCACTTGAAGCCAGCTGGGTGACCTTGGGCTAGTCACAGTTCTCTGGAGCTCTTTCAGCCCCACCCACCCCATAGGGTGTTTTGTTGTGAGGATAATAATAACATACTTTGAAAACTACTATGAGTGGGTGTTAAGTCATCCTGAAGGGCAGTATATAAATTGAATGTTATTATAATATTATTATTATTAGGGTAAAGGTGCAAGCACTGAGTCATTATTATTATTACATACACCCAAATCCATTTGGATCATCTCTTCTTCTCTGTGAAATGCTGGTTGTTTTGCTGCTGCCTCCATGGACCTCTGTCTTCGAGACTGGAAACTGTAGCCTTCCCTGAAACTGCTTTCTACCCCTTTTCTCCCTGATTTCCTCTTAGTTAGCCTCTTGTGTATGCTGTGTTTGTATATTTACCCTTTTTTAACTAAAAAAAACCCTTTCCGGTCAAACATCTAACTGGATCTATTTCAAGAGTTCTGTAAGGAAATAATCCCTGTAAACATAGGTGGAGAATCCCAGTTACCCCCTCTTGCTTGTCTCCTTTAAGCTAATTCCCCCAACTAATTAGGAGACTGCCTGTTTGGGTAACATTCCAGGCTCCACCTGAAGACTGAACTCTATACAGCACATGATTTGCACACAGGAGGTCACAGGCTCACTCCCTTGGCATTTCCAGTTAAAGGATTCAGAGGTTGTGAAAGACCTTTGCCTGAGACCCAAGTGAGCCACTACCAGTCAGAGTAGACAGTTAGGGATACCATACCCCCAGTGGGGGCGGGAGATCCCCTGCCCCCACCCCACACACCCTGCCCCCACTTACCTGGCCAGCAGGGGGGCATGCACCTTCTGTGCATGCTCGCCTGCGGCATGGCGCACTTGTGTGCATAGCAGCCACCTGGATCGGCCCAGTTTGGCCAGATTGGGGCTGCTGCAGAGTGCGAGAGTGCTCCTGCGCTCCACAGCAGCTCAAAACGGGGCCAATCTGCACCCAAATGGAGCCATTTTGGGTCACTGTGGAGGGCAGGAGTGCTCCTGTGCTCCACAGCGGCTCAAAACAGGCCTGATCTGTGCCAAAATGGGCCCAAAAGAGCCCGTTTTGGAGTGGATTGGGCCTGTTTTGGGTCACTGCGGAGGGCAGGAGCGCTCCTGCGCTCTGCAACGATTCAAAACGGGCCTGATCCAAACCAAAACAGGCCTGAAATGAGACCATTTTGGTGTGGATCGGGCCTATTTTGGAGTCCTCCTGCCCTCTGCAGCGGCCCTGATCCAAGCCCCTGTGGAGCGTGGGTGCACTCTGGGGGGGGGGCCGCCATGTGATGATATCATTTCCCAGAAGTGATGTCTTTGTGCATGCGCCCCCCTCCGGAAAGGTGAGTGCCAGGCCCCAATCCCCCCGCCGAGATGTTGAGGGGGCCTGGCAACCCTATAGACGGTACTAGGCTAGATGGAACAATGGCCTGACTTGATCCAAGGCATCTTTATATGTCCATCTTCAAGAAATGGCTGATGTGTTTAATCTAATCTGATTGGTGGGGAAGTGAGGAAAGAGAAATATACCTTGAATCAGCACTCAGTTGGCCATATATGTCTTACAGAATGGTAGGTAAACTGTTATATAGCTACTGTGCTTCAGATTCTCTATATACAACTGGGATGTACTTCAAAAGGGGTCATCTTTCCCCTCCATTGCACAAAAGCTACAATACAATACAATACAATACAATAGAATACAATACAAAGAAGTGGGTTGGACCGATGTGCAGACTTTAGTTTTTCAGTTACTTTTTAGTGTACTTTGCAAGGGTACATAGTAATATTTTTAAAAGACAATATCAGATAAGTTCCTTGGGATTGTTTACCGTCTGTTGATATTCATGAGCAGTTGGTACCCCTCGTGGGTGGGCTCTTTGCAATTTATTATGCATGACACATTTATTAAGTATTAATAAGTCCCATTCAAATGAGTCATCTTCCCCTGTGTGCATGCTTTACGTTTATCATTCTTTTGTACTACCCTAGCTGGAGGAAAGAAACAGGATGTGACTAAAAACTGTCACAATGTTCTTTTCAGACATGATGGGTATTATGGTGGTCACCCTTCTTCCATGCTGCCTTGCATAGCTTTCTCAGCCTTCTTGTGTCTCCTTTCTTGGTCCGTATGGACTCTCCCTCAAGGTTTCCCGGCCTTCCCCGTATCCAGAAATCACCACCTCTGGAAACCTTCCTCTGGCAAAAGTTCTGCTGGCTCTGTATCCCAAAACCCTGCTGTCAACATAGAGAAGAAGAGGGTTCATTGCGCTGAAGGAAGAAAACCACCGTAAATTGTTGTGCACAGGAAGATTGTGAGAGCCGAAGCTAATCAAGTGATGTCCAGGAATGGCCCAAATAACCCAGCACCAATATGTCACATAGACTAAAAGAGAACTCTGAGTATGACCCACTAGCTAGAATGTTACCTTCATCCAAGAAGACATGGGTTCAAATCCTACTTTGGTCATGGATTCAGTTGATGATCTCGGGAAAACTATGAACTCTCAGTCCTAATTTAAGTTTTAAATTTTTTTCACTGCTGTCACCTGGACTCCAAGTTCTCTGGCGGAGTTAAGAGATCTGAGAGACCTGGATGCCATTTTTACACCTGAGCAGTAGAACCCTACCCCCTTCAGTCACTAACATCTTGTTTTATCCAGACCTTGTGCTTGGTAACATATCTTTGGGGTTGGGAGGGTTCTGCTTCAGCATGTGTTGGGGAAGCCCAGAATTAAGTAATTTGGTTTTGCCAAAACTCTAGAATGCATTACAGAGGACAGAATGGATCACACAATCTCTAGGAATGTCTCTATCTGAAGCTGGCAACCCTATTAAAAGTATAGAGTTGGAAGGCACAGGATACAGCAACTTTTCTGGAATTAAGCAGTTCTGGTTCCCCATATATACCTCCTTGAGTTTCATGATGGGAGAAAGATGCAACACTGTGGATGCTAGAATGTGCATCCCATGCCTGTCCTGTTAGCTAACCCTGGCTGAATCCACATTACCTTGGCGCGTCCCGGTGTTGCACTAAATGTTCGCTAAACACCTGGAAGTATAGCATCTTTCAAGCGCAATTTCTGAATCACGCTAGAAAGACGCTATACTTCCGGGTGTTTAGCGAACATTTAGTGCAACACTGGGACGCGCCAAGGTATTGTGGATTCAGCCCCTTTCCCAAAACTATACTACTGAATAAATAACATAAAAATATCTTTAATACTGGAATTATTTTCCTGACCTTTCGTGAGAATCTGTGTGTGGTTGAACATAGTACATTGGGCTGCCCTTACATTTAAAAGAGAAGGTTGTTTATACCTGTTTTCTTGGTTAGTTTTGTTGTTCTGCAGTGCAATGGTGGTAAGTAAAAAAAAGCTTTTACAATGGGGAAATAATGAGATATGATACTCAAGGAGTAGAAAGAGGGTTTAATACTATTAAATAGATGAACAATGGTAAAAATAAAAACACGTGCCAGAAAACACCTTACAAATGTTACAGAACAACACAGTTGTTACCCAAATTGGCAATTTCCTAATTAGCTTAAAGGGGACAAAGTGAGAGGAGGTAACTGGGATTCTCCACCTATGTTTATGGGAATTTTTCCCTTAAAAGAACTCTTGAAATAAACCAACCAGATGTTCAGCTGGAAAGATTTATATTAAAAGAGAAATAAAAGGGCAAACACAATCACACACAGAACACATACACTAGTGGCCAAAATTGTGGAAACCTTTTGGGAAAAGTGTATTTTTGAGGTTTGATGGCTCATAACACCACTTTTTTGGGGGAGTAATACCATAAAATTTATATCAATGGAAAGATACTTTAAACAAGAATGTAATGCAATAACTTTTATGAAGGAAATTTTTTAGAACAGTAGTTATAAAGAAGAAAATTGAAACACATAGAAAAAATGAGTTATACAACAATTCTCACCATGTCAGTTCTTAGTTGGGTAACCTTTTGCTTTAATTACGGCCTTACAACGCCTTCCCATGCAGTGAACCAAGTTTTTTAGTTCTGCAGCTGTTATAATGTGAAACCACGATCGAGTTATTGCTTCTATTGATTGCGGTTTATTGCTGGGTTGCTTCTCACTAACCAGTCGGTTCCATAGATTTTCGATGGTGTTAAGGTCTGGGCTATTCCCAGGCCATTCCAACGGTGGAATATGATTATCTTGAAACCACTTTTTGCACACAGCAGCAACATGACATGGAGCTGAATCTTGTTGAACTATAAATGCTTCATTATCTTGGAAAAGATCATGTGGGGAAGGCTTCAGTTTGGGCTCAAGTATTTCACTTATGTATTTTTGGGCATTTATATTGCTATTTATCATGTAAATTCTGCCCACACCTTTTGATGTCATCCAACCCCACATCATAACACTAACTGGGTGTTTCACGGTAGGTGTAATGCAATCAGGATGCAAATCTTCTCTGATTCTTCTTCTCACATTTTATGCCATCACTACCAAACAGGGAGATTTTGGTCTCATCACTCCAAATAACACTGTCCCATTGTTCCACTGTCCAGTTAACATGGGTTTTAGCCCAGTTGAATCTTTTCAACCTTTGTTTGAGAGATAACAATGGTTTTTTTCGTGGAATTCTAGCATTAAGACCAAATTCCTCCAGTCTGCGCCGAACAGTCCTTGCACTCAACTTCACATTGAATTGTGCCATTTCGTTCTGTATACACCCCGACGATTTTCTTCTGTCACTTAGGCTCAGTCTCTCAATTCTTCTATCATCCCTTGCTTGTGTGCACCTTTTCCTGCCTTTACCAGTCTGGTTTTGTAGTGACTGAGTTGCCTTATACCTCTTCAAAAATTTAGAAATGCCACCTTTGGTTAAGTTTCCACCAATTTTTCTTCTAATTTCTTCATAACTGTAGCCTTGTTCACTTAATAGTACTATTTTACATCGCTTTCTGGGTGACCAGTCAACTCTTTGTGCCATTTCTTGAATTTTATTACGTTTTACAAGCTCACTAAATGAAAGAACACAAAACAAACCAACCAACATGATAGCAATCACATAACACACTGACAAATGACCTCCTCTCAGCTCCAATACATGACATCAATAGCTGAATCCTAACGTTACCTGATTGGCTCATTGCCAAACCAAGATGATACCTGATTGGCTCTCTAAAGACGCATGCTCATTAGCTACAATCAAATGAAGGAAAGCTACTTCATATCAACCTAAGCAAGTTGTGCTTCCTTTTCCTGGTTATTTGGCTATAACATTTGATAGAATACAGATAATTGAACAAACTTTGTTGTATTACATTCTTGATTAAATTATCTTTCCATTGATATATAATTTTATGGTATTACTAAAAAAAAAAGTGGCGTTATGAGCCATCAAACCTCAAAAATGCACTTTTTCCAAAAGGTTTCCACAATTTTGGCCACTAGTGTATGATGCTAATAAAAGGAAATCAGGGAAGAGAGGGGAGAAATCAATTTTAGGGAAGGCTATAATTACCAGTCTTGAAGATGGAGGTCTGGGGAGGCAGCAGCAAAATGACCAGCATTTCACAGAGAGAAGAAGAGAAGGCCCAAACGGATCTGGGCTGTATGTATGGGTCCCAGAATGCATGCACACATGCTCACGCATGCAAGCACTGGTGGTTAGGGAGTCTAGATATAGGGCAAAATGCTCCCTGGGGCAAGCTGATTTATTCGCCCCCAAAACAATAACTTGATGGGTTTTCTGGAGGTGGATAATAGGTGTAAATGGTGCTTGATGACCCTGGGTGGGAAATGCTACCAGGTTTGGTGCATAATGTTAAGTTTTGCTTAAATAGGGTAATGAGTGACAGCTGCTGTCGCACAGTGGTTAAGTGGTTCGGCTGTGAATCAGCACTCTACTAGTTTGAATTCCACTACTGCCATGAGCTCAGTAGGTGGCCTAGGGTAAGCCACTCCTCTCAGCCCCAGCTGTATTGTGGGGATAATAATAACACTAACTTGTTCACCAGTCTGGGTGAGACACTAATCTGTCTAGAAGAGCAGTATATAAGCACAGTTGTTGTTCTTAAGTGAGGCTGGGCATTGATGAGAAGAATTACTTGGGATCAGAAAAATTAGTCGGTCAGCTACTCTTACTCCCTTCTAAAATATTGTCCCAGGCTCTCACTTGGCTGGCATCCATTTTGTTTCACTTTAGACCAGGCAGCGTCTTGCATTTAAATTGCCCCTCAGCAGGAGGAGGGGTCTGACTGCTAACAGACTTTCATCTTTCCAAATCCTAAAAAGTTGCAAAGTTAGACCAAAAACAATTAAGAACTGGAATGAGGTTTCTTTACAAGCAGGTAAATGAACAGTGAACTAGGGCACAAACCATGAAGAACACAATGAAAAACACATAGGCAAACAGTGGAATATTGACTTACACAGTCAATATCACAAACAGTTATAGATCTATACCTGCCATACACCAGAGATTGTAAAGTTTAGTGGGAGCGGTGATGTGTATGGCAGGTCTAGATGCCAGTGTATGTTTAAGTGGAGGTGTCGTAAACAAAACCATACAACCTGTCTTGTAGCAACTTGCAGGGTGAGATGTCCTCCACTGGAAATACAACAGGGTAGACTGGGATCTCCAGGAAGACTAAAAGGATCCTGAGAAAAAAAAGTAGAAGGCAACATGGCACCAGCAGTTAAAGGGATCTGCTACTGCCACAGGTGAAGCTGAGCCCCCAAACTCAGAAAAATACAAAAAGGGTGGGGCAGGGAAGCATAAACAGTAGGGACTATACTAGCATAGAGAAAAATAGTGGTGATTCAAAAAAATGGAACAAAAGAGGGAAGTGGGAAGCACCAATAACATGTTGGGGTAACCTATATACTAGGGTTACCTATACAAATTGCAAATAGGGATGGTTTTTATGAATACATTGTTATACATTGGGCTAGCTTCAAATAAAGTGGGGCTCCTCAGGTCTGCAATCCTATTGGGTAACAGGATTAGCAACAGCCAATCGATCCTCCTGGATGAGGAACAATTGCCATTTGTAAATACGTTACATTGTATCTAGTGCATGCAAATGAAGGATCCTAATTGCATGTGTTCTTATTGGGGGGGTTACTGAAAAGGGGCATAGTTTGGGTGCATATATATAGCTCTCCTGGGAGTGAGTTACTTAGTTGTATTTGGCAATAAAGATGTTCTTATGAGCTGAAATCATTGTCTGGCTGAAATCGCTATGGGACAAGTCCCAGAATTTAATATACATGGTACATGCAGACTTTTAGATTGGCTCATGCCCTTTAATTCCAGCTATGATTGGGAGGACATGGTTCTTGGCTATGCAGTGGGAAATCAGTAGATGAGAGACTGCTTAATTTCAAGTGTTCAGGTAGAGATAGAAATCTTTATTGCTAAGGTACAGGACTTCCTTGGAAAAATCCTTAATGACCCTCACTATGATCATGCTAACCTGTCCAAGTCTAGTATGAATGAAAGGGAGGATTCTGCTTCTGATAAACCCTTCCCTTCCTGATAACTCAGATGAGTTGGTGGGCTGTACAACTATGTAATGTATAAACACAAAGAACTGTGAACTTTCTGAATAACCACAGGATTTATTGGTTTATTCAGGGTTTGGTATGGGGGAACCATTAATATACATATAAAATTTCAAATGAGTTTGATAGCTATCTATTGCTAAAGACTTAATCTTTGTGCCTATAAGCAGGAAAGTGGAAAGGAGAAAGAGACGGGAGGGCAGCTTTTCCCTTTGCTTATATGAGAAGCCTGTCTCTTCCGTTTATATGGAAGGGGACGGTGTGGGGAATCCCCTGAACCTTGCCTCTAGAGAACTGAATTCCACCATAAATGCCTTGAGTCCATTTTGGGGGCTCACTGACCCACAGCTTGCAATCCAGTGGGAGAAGGTGACTCTGTGTGTGCACACTGTCTACCTACACTGCCTACCTACACCCATGTGGCTGCATTATGGACAAAATTATTCTTGGGGTATCAACTTCCCTATGGCACAACTAGCAATACGGACACTGTACCATCACAAGAACAATGCGTATAAGGCCAGGATGATGTGTTTGCTATGATGATAGCAACACCTTGGCTCTTCCACAGCAATGGCAGTGTGGACCTAACTTTGAGTGAGGGTCTGGAGACGGAATCAGAAAAGAACATGAAGCTGCTGCTGCATTTTTTATCATTGCCAAAACTCAGACCCCTAAGTCCTCTGGGACAAAGAAGGAATACAATGTACAAATAATCAGTATAATTATAAATGCCAACATATGCAAAAGATTAAGTGTATTTCTTTATGTTAAAGTGTTTATGTGCAATAAATATAAGTCATATATATAGAAAACAGCTGTACCCATCCACTATACATATAATCTAATGGTCATATAAATCCATATAAACCCATACAATGCTCAATTATACAACGTTAAATGACCACAGGATTGAATGAACACTTTTGTAAACTGTTTTGGTTGTTAATCTCTGTGTTTTTAAATCATGGCTATTGGGGTATGGTCTGGTGATATCAGCCTACATGGCTCCGATCTAGGGTCATTCTGGTCCATTTAACTTGAGTAGTACACCCATTCAGCAGTGCATTTTGCAATCAAAAGTGACCAGCCCTCTCTTGAATCTCCACTGTTGCTAGATCTCCTGCAGGAATAAAGATTGATAGGTAGACCTGGTAAAACAACTTTGAGCTGATGAGATATGAAGAATATCGAGGGAGGAAAGCTATTCATACAACTAACTTGAGATCTAATGAGCTGCAAGTCTAGAAATTATTTGTTTGCCTCTATCATAAATGTTCTAGAAGGGCTTATGATCCCATTCCCATCTGCAGTGTAGAGATAATTGAGTTATCTTACTGGGGGTGTTATAAGAATTATAACAATATAGTGTGTGTGAACCATGCTTTGAACATTCTAAAACTTATGTAAATACTAAGGGTTATTATGATATGTAGTTGGGAACAGCAAAAGGAGAGAAGGAACAATATTGTAGAAAAGGGAAGATAATGGAGACTGGGGAGGAATAAAACAGCACTTTTTGTGCCTGTCAGTGTGTTGAGCTGTTATCAAGACTGGCGCAACCTAGAGGAAACTGTAGGCTTATTTTTAGTACTGGAGGGGTAGCTGTGTTAATATATTTTAGCAAAATAAAACAGAAGTCCAGAGGCACCTTAAAGACTAGCAACGTTTATTCCAGCATGCCTTTTGAGTGACATGAAGCCTTGAGAAGATGTATATCCGCATCTACTTTATATATATATAAAGTAAGACATTTAAAAAGACCCCAGCATCAGAGGTTACATAATTTGTTCTGCCATAAGTTTAATAGTTAGAGTGAACCAGAGCAAATAGTGGAATGTCAAAGAAGCAGACAATAAATGACCACTGGTATCACTTTCTAGAGTCATTTCTTCTAGCAAATTCTGCCTCCCATCCCTGTACTTATCTTTTACCAAAATTTTGGGTTTTTTGCTTCTGCAGTTCATGTTAAGACACAAATGATGGAATCCGGAGGCATTGTCCTACAACAACAACAACGCTTATATACCACTCTTCTAGACAGATTAGCACCCGCTCAGAGCAGTGAACAGATCCACTGTCCCCTTAAAGAATCTGGGAGAAGCCAAAAGGTACACAACTGGGCTGGCAGTTGCAGGCTTCTGGGTGGACAGGATCTCTGGGGTTAAGGCCAGACAGGGCTGCTATTCCATGAGGCCCAGCAGGTGGGCTCTGGAATACATGCTATGGGGCTGCAGGGGGGCCATCTCATGTAGTGGATCTGTTGCTGAATGCTGCACCAGTTGCCCAAAGGCTGTAATCATTGGCTTATTTTCATCCAAGAATGGTGTGTTATGTATTCCTTGCCCAGGCACTAGCCTCATGCATAGCCTATATAGATGCAATACAGGTTTATTCCTGGAATTCACTAAATTGATTAGTTTCTCTTTAGACATAGGCTTTTCATAATAAATTGCCAGAGATATGACAATCTCACACCTCTGGGTGTGTGTGTGTATGGATATAAGAACATGTATCTGTGCTGAATGGGAAACAATTACATACTTTATCCCATTCACATGAGTGTGATCCTTTCATATGTGCCTAGGAAGATGACATTGCAATAGTTTGACCACTGTGTGCGTATATGCAGGTATATATGAGTAAGTGATGGGGACCCTAGGCAGGTAGATATGTTGTTTACAAAGGTAACAAAAAACAAAGCTGATGTGTTCTGAGAACAATATGGATGACAGGATATTCTTCAAGCATACATGGACCTATCTATAGAAATGAATGGAGCCTCAACTAACCTCTTTCAAGAAATAATACAGCAGTTAGATATATACCACAGAGGGTTCAAGTGTTTTTGAGACATTAAAGTCTATTATATTAATCATATAATATCATAGAATGTTGTTGCTCCTGAGGCTGTATTTTTAAAAGCTAGGAGGCTATTCTGGCAAATTCTAGTTCTCTTTCTTTTGCTATGAAAACATCTTCAGAGAGTTTTACCATAGCAGTTTAAATTAAGAAGAAAATGCAGCTCCAGTTACTGCCAACATCTGTTCTGACTTTGTTTTGCTGTGACCACCTAGTGCCTTGCTCAGCCCAGGAGGGAAACAGACTTCCATGCATGGAACAATTAGATAGCATGTGTTCTTTAAACTTGCGTCATGACAAAGGGCTTCATTATGATTATTGGGTAAAGAAGAAAACATTATTTAAATATGATTATGCTGTTTTACTGAGGCTAATTGGATTGTAAAGGTCAGTCTCATTAGGAGCTCTTCAGTGAAGGATTCAATTAACAAAAAATTACATAGTGAAAGAATTTTAACACATTGATTTCCTCTTGTCCATTCTCCATATTAACACTATAGTAGGAAAGTGCCACAGTGGTGAAATGGGTACCTTTTAGTGGTGTAAAAGACTGTTACCTCCCAGTGATACTGTGACTAACTGCACTTAACAGCAAGTTTCTGAAGAGCAGCAAAATCAGAGGAGGGGAAGGGTTACTATTCCCTAGAACGTAGAGCTTGAGTGACAAGCTGCTCCCTCTTTTCTGATTGGTCACTTAGAACCAGTCTGAAGGCAGTTGGTTGGTTTCTGACAGGATTTGGAGTCAGGGAGTCTGACAAGAAAAGTCAGACAGGTTCACCTTTAGAATGAAGGGAGAAGACTCCTTTGCCTTAACTGTAGTATTGCTGTTCTGAGTTTAGAAGCTTTCTTTCCAAATAGCTTCTATTTTACAAGCCTGTAAGTGCATGAGGTAAGAAGCAGCTTGTTATGGCCTGCCAAATTAAATAAAAGGCCAAAGAAATGCTGATTCAATGTTTGAAAGCAGATTGCATTTGCTATAATGCAAGATGCCCTGACTCACAGCCAAACACTAGGGAACCTGTGGGAGTTTTCCAGAAGGTGTTGTAAATAAAGTTATTGACTGGTCTCAATAACTTTGTTCTCCTTTCCTTCTTTCCCAGCCTGGCCCAATTATGTCTGAAAAAAAGACTCTGACAAGCAGTGCAAATGTCAGCCTTCTTAAAGTGGACATGTATGCTGTAAGTTGACCAGTGAATACTTGTTATGGGTGCGACTTCTACTTTCCCAGTAAGATACAGTATTTTCTTTAACAATATTCTCTCTCCCATATCATAAACTGCAATGCATGGAAACAAAAATTACAGCAAAGTAAATTGTAGCATGCGATTATGCAGTGTGTCATGCCACCAAGTGGCAAAATGTAGCATATGGCTTTGTAAAAACCAGAAATCTGAGGTAACATTCCCTAATGGCTTTTCCAGAAAATAAGAGAAACACCTAGATGTTCTTCTTAGCCTTTGTTAATCCCATTCCAACATTCCATTTCCCTATGGGAGGATATCCAAGCTGTTGTTCACACTCTTTTTTTTATTGTAAGTGGAACTGGATGGGCATTCCTGTACTTGCTCTGCTTGGAGTCCTCTGACCAGCAAGGACACTTCAAACGAAGTCCAGTACAAAGATTGTAGAAATGATGGTGAGGGGAAGCTTTGCTGCATTTATATGTTTTTTTTTTAACCAGGGTGGGAGCACAGAAAGAAAGCAGACTGAGTCCATAAGGACACACAAATCTGTAGCATAGGACGGGGGTATTTTTCTCTCTCATGTTTACAAGAACCGTTCATTGATTGCCCATGGTACCTACACAACCACATTCTCCTACACGGGCACCCTCTGAAAGAACAATGGACTAGTGAAGGGGAAAGTATGATTTACTAGCAACAAACTATCAGAGTGAAGAATAAGGCTGTTTAACTTGCATACAAGAAACTTTGAGGTTATAAAACTGATGTGGACACTGGTGAAGAAGCAGGAACAGCTTATTTATCAGGGGTTTTCCTTCTCTGTTTCAAGACTTGGTTTCAGAGGTGCTCTGGAGTTGTTTACATGTTCTTACAAGTTAAAAGACGTCTGATGGAAGGGACCCTTCCCCAGACTTCACAGTAATTTTCTTTGTTCCAGAGAATGGAACCCCAACACAAGCAGAAACTACATGAGTTAGCAGTTAAAGAATTAATCTGCACAGGTATGCTTCTAAGACATACTGCAAATGTTGCCTTAGCTATAGCTGAGCAAGTTCAGATACCTTCAGTAGGTTCTCCATCTGGCATCACAGTATCCAGCAACAGGTGGTACCTTCAATAAAAACTACATTTATTAGCTTCTCTAAATATTCTCTTGATATATCATGGTAGACTGGTCAGTTAGCACATAGTTGCCTATTTAAACATTCTTTTCCAGCTTGATCAGAGGTTCTGTTCTTTCACGTGCTTTGCATTTCGAACATTCCAACATCTCCCTCTTTTTCAGGATGGACTTTCTAACTGCAAATCAGCTCATCGACAGCACTTTACTCCTAGATCTCCCATTTAGGTTAAATTGTATTTTCTGGCTTCCTATGCTCCTTGCTATTTCCCTCCCTGTGTGTGTGTTAGGTGCCATCAAGTTGCCTCCAACCTAGGGGGACCCTATGAATGAAAGACCTCCAACACGTCCTATCATTAACAGATTTGCTCAGATCTTGCAAACTGGAGAACATAGCTTCTTTTATTAAGTCAAGCCATCTCATTTTGGGTCTCCCTTTTTTCCTACTGCCTTCCAATTTTCCTAGCATTATTTTCTTTTCCAGAGAGTCTTGTCTTCTCATGATGTGACCAAAGTATGATAGCTTCAGTTTTGTCATTTTAGCTTCTAGGGAGAATTCAGGCTTGATGTGATCTAAAATCCAATTATTTGTCTTTTTGGCCATCCATGGTATCTGCAAATCTCTCCTCTGGTACCATATTTCAAATGAATCAATTTCCTTTTGGTCAGCTTTCTTCGTTGTCCAACTTTCACATCCATACATAATAATAAAGAATACTATAGTTTGGATTATCTTGATCTTGTTCCTCAGACAGACATCTTTATCTTTAAGTTTAAATTTTTATTTTATTAATGATTAAAAGCCCAGTGTCTTTTCTAGTTTATTCACAGCTGCTCTTCCAAGACTCAGTCTTCTTCTGATTTCTTGGTTGCAGTCTCCCTTTTGGTTGATGACTGAACTAAGGATGAGAAAATCTTGACTCATTTCAATTTCCTCATTGTCAATTTTAAAATTGTATAATTCCTAAATTTTTGTCTTCTTCGTGTCCAGCTGTAACCCTACTTTGGTGCTTTCTCCATTAACTTTCATCAGTATTCGTTTCAAGTTTTTGTTATTTTCTGCCAGTAATATGGCATAATCTGTATATCTCAAATTGTTAATGTTCCTTCCACCAGTTTTCACTCCATCTTCTTCTAAATCAAATCCAGCTTTCCTTATGATATGCTCTGCATAGAGGTTGAATAGGTAGGGAGATAATATGCATCCTTGGCTGACACCTTTGCCAACTGGAAACCATTCTGTTTCCCCATATTCTGTCCTAACAATAGCCTCTAGTCCAGGTGTTGGCACCCCCATTTCTTTTAACATCATACATAGCTTTTCATGATCCACACAGTCAAAAACTTTTCTGTATTCATGACTTGTGATTTGGTTGGCATGCTTACTTATGGAATGACGAAGTAAAGGTTAATGTGGATTTCAAAAGTCACTATATAAGATGAGCAATTCTGAGAATATGGAATAAGTATAAACCAAGATTGTCCCAGAAGATACCATTGTGGATTTCACCACAAGAAGCCTTCTGTAGAAAGGAAATGATAACTAAACAGGACTGGTTGACTTATGGAGACTTAGTAGTGTTTCTGGAAGAGGAGTGTAAATTGAAGACAAGAGAATTATTAGCTAAAGGTTACAAATGTCAATGGTTCTTTTATGCACAATTGTTAGAAAGGTTTAAATCGGACAAAAAAGAATGGGGATTTCAGCAAGAGAGGACAGATTTTGAAAAAGAAATGTGTGCAAATGATGATCACATAATTAAGAAAATGCATAAACTGTTATTGAAATTTGATATGGAGGAAGAATCTGTCAAAGAATGTATGACAAAATGGGCAAAGAATTTGGGGTATAATATACAACTGGATCAATGGGAAAATATGTGGGTTAAGGGCCTCAAATTTACTTTGTGTTCCACTTCCAAGGAGAATTTTTACAAAATGATGTACCGGTGGTATATGTCTCCAGACAAAATTGCAAAAATGGCCAAAGGTGTCTCAAACAACTGTTGGAAATGTGAACAACAAGAAGGAACATTTTATCATCTTTGGTGGATTTGTAACAAAGCAAAAATATTTGGTTACAAGTTCATATGTTAATGCAGATAATTTTAATGGTTAATTTACAGTTTAAACCAGAGTTCTATTGGTTGGGAATAATGGACAATAAATTGGAAAAAGAGCATAGTATTTTAATTTTATATATGGTAACAGCGGCACGGCTCCTATATGCTCAAAAATGGAAGTGCAAGGAGCTCCCTGTATTAGAAGATTGAACTGGAAAGATGATGGACTTAGCTGAGATGGTCAAATTTACAGTGTTAATTCGAGATAAAACTCTCTCTATGTTCATGGCAAATTGGAAACCCTTTATGGACTCTTTGCAAGAGACAAAGAAAAATGAAAGATTTGTGGCTTTGATTTTTAAGAATAAGTTTCTGAGATATCAAGATGAGACACAGAAAAACGATATTAATGAAACCACAAGCTGATTGATAATAAAGAGGGAAGTGTTGTAGGTGAAAAACTGTAATGGATTAATAATATGCTTATTATGTTTCTTACAGTTTTTACTTTGTAGATGGATTTGTAGGCCATTCTTGGCCTTTTGTAGTTGTCTTCTTATGTTTTACTTTCTTTCTCTTGTTCTATCTTTTAACTTTTCCACAATAAAAATAAATTTAAAAAACTTTTCTGTAATCTATAAAAACATAGGCTGATTTTCTTCTGAAATTCCCTTGTATGTTCCATTAGCTATCATAAATTTGCAATGTGATCACTAGTGCCTCTTCCTTTTCTGAACCCAGCATGAACATCTGGCATATTTTGTACCATATATGATAAAGAGTCTTTGCTGTAGAATTTTGAGCATTACTTTGCTTGCATGGGAAATTAATGTGATGGTCAACAATTGTTGCATTCTTTGGCATCCCCTTTTTTTGGAATTGGAATGCAGACTGTTTCCAGTCTGTGGGCCATTGTTCTATTTTCCATATTTGTTGACAGGTTCTTATTAAGATTTTGATGGACTCAGTTTCTGTAGCTTGAAATAGCTCTATTGGTAACCCATCTACTCCCCATGCTTTGTTTCTCCTTTCAGCTTTCACTTCACTAAGATTTCTGGTTCTTCATCAAAAGATTCTTCTTTGAAGGTATCTGTCACCCTTCCATCTCTTCTGTATAGTTCTTCAGTGTGTTGTCTCCATCTTTCCTTTGTTTTGCCCTGATAGGATTCAGTGGTGATCTTTCAGCATCCTGAGCCATGGTTTGAATTACCCTTAGAGAGCCAGTATGGTGTAGTGGTTAAGAGCACGGGACTCTAATCTGGAGAGCCGGGTTTGATTCCCTACTTTTCCTCTTGAAGCCAGCTGGATGACCTTGGGCTAGTCACAGTTCTCTGGAGCTCTCTCAGACCCACCCACCTCACAGGGTGTTTTGTTGTGGGGATAATAATGACATACTTTGTAAACCACTCTGAGTGGGCAATTAGTTGTCCTGAAGGGCAGTATATAAATCAAATGTTGTTGTTGTTGTTGTTGTTGTTGTCGTTATCATTATTATATTTTCTGAATCTTGAGGAAAAAATCTTGTGTTTTTCCTTTTTTGTTGTTCTCTCCTATTTCTTTGCACTGGTTATTATAATAGATTTCTTTGTCTCTGCATGCAAGTAGCTAAAAAGCTGCATTTAGAATTCTATTGGTCACCTTTTGCTTTAGCTTCTTGTCTGTCTTTAGAATTTTAAGAGTTTCCTCAGTCATCCATTTAGGCTTCTCCTTACTTTTGGCTACAAGAATAGTCTTTGCACATTCTTCCTTGATAATGCTTCTGGTTTAAGCCCATAGTTCTTCTGGTTCATGATCTGTTAAGCTTAGCATTGCAAATCTGTTCTTCACATGGTGTTTAAATTCAGGAATATTATTTAGATTGTATTTTGACACTATGATTTTTTTCATGTTTCTCTTCAGCTTTATTTTAATTTTTGATATTAGCAACTCGTGATCTGTATCACAATCAGCTCCTAGTTTTAGCAGAGAGAATAGAGCTTCTCCATCTTCTGCTTCCAATTATGTAATCTATTTGATTCCAGTATTGGCCATCTGGTGTACACAATCATCTTTTTGGTTGCCTGAAGCACATGTTAGTAATGAACAGGTTGTAGGCGTCACAAAATTCTATGAGTCACTCTCCTGCTTCATTTCATGATCCTAGTCCAAATTAAATGTTTAATATCTGTTGTTTGTCACCTTGGGAATCCTATTTGGGTGGGAAATCAGCATATGAATTGGGTGGAAAGTCAGCATATGAATTTTTAAAACAAATAAGGGCCCAGCTCCCTAATAGTGCTATTGATTGACTGCATAAATGGACAGTTGGGCTAAAGTTTGCTGCAAGGGAAAGCAACTAACTCCACTCCTTTTGCAAAATGGATCTGTAAGGCAAGAGTCCATCAGGCTCTCAAGTGAATTAGTTTAAAACTCTAGTTCAGGCTCTAAGTTTGTGCAGGCTCCAAACCAGGCCTGTTTTGAGAAAAGTTTCTAGGCTTGCTAATCAGGCACACCTGCGAGTCATCAGGTCTCTTGAGAACTAGCCTTGGGAATCCTGGTGGAGCACAGCTGTGGTCACTAGCAATCAGTACTCTCCATATTTTTCATACTAGTCATACTAAGCTATGACTGGTTCATGCTCTGGTGGTCTGATGTAATGAAGGGCCTAAAATGACGTGTATTTCATCAGACATGTTTAGGGTTACGTGAGCAAGAAGTGACTCCTTTAACCCCAAAGGTAACAGTGTCATGCTATGGAAGGAATTTCTTAATTGTTTATCCTTCCAGTTATCTTTTCCTTAAAAACAAAGTAACAATTTAAGGCAAGAAGGCTCAATATAGCTTCTGTTGTGGAACCTTGCCCGCTGTGTAGGCCAGGGTAACTTAGGCTGAAATCCTAGGACATTTTGCTGGGAGTAAGCCCCACTGAATAACATGGAGCTCACTTCTGAGTTCCCAAGCATCTTCCAATGTTGCTAATAATTGCTAAGCCCATTTTGAATTGAACCTGGGCAATTCACATATCATTGTCCCATGAAGAATCCCTTCCACTGTATTTTGTTTTTACTTCAAGGGTCCATGAGCACTACTCAGATTCTGTTTGAGAACCCAGAGAGACAAACTTGGTTGGCAATGTACTCATGCCTTTTAGCATTATGTGATAACATGGCATGGGTATAACGCGCAAACATGCATGGTCATGTCATCTTTCAGTCAAAATATATTTGCTTGCCAATGTACCTTAAGTTAGGAAAGATAATTTTTTGTATCAAAGTCAACACTAGGGGATGCTAGAAACCTATGCTTGAATGGCCTTCTACAGGTAAGTGGGTGGGAAATCTTCAGAATCCAATGCAAATGGAGAGGATTTAAATTAACATCTCTGTTGAGAATTCAGCAATGGCTTCAATCAAAAGCCCCACTTAATGCTCAAAGCCACTCTTGGTTGCTCCAGGTGAGAGTCCGTGGCATTTTAACTGGCGAGTCAATCTTTTGCCACTGTTACTCTAGCATTGATTAATCCATTCATACTGAATTGTTTTTGAATAATAGGTTTTTCATCATTTGTCTTAAGTGCCAATGCAGTAGCAGATGTGTAGCTTACTGAAATCTTTTTTCTCCTACTGAGAATACAAGTTGTCTTGAGGCAGCTAATATTTGAAATAACTTTATTTGAAATAACTTTGTTTTCATTGCTACTTATCTTATATAGCTGGTAAATCATTGTAGTGTAGTGATTTATAAAGTTGGGCTACAATCTGGGAGACCTGCAAGGTAATCCCTGCTGTGCCGTAACACTCACTGGGTGACCTTGGACCATTACCCTCTCTCTAGGGTTGTCAACATCCAAGTGGGACCTGGGGATGTCCCAGAATTACAAGTGATTTCCAGATGACAGAGATCAAGTTCCCTGGGGGAAATGGCTGCTTTGGAGAGTAAACTCTATGGAATTATTACCTGCTGAGCTGCAGCCTCTCCCTAAACCCCACCCTCCCCAGGCTCCACCTTCCAAAGCTCTAGATAATTCCCAACCTGGAGCTGGCAACCCTACCTGTCTCTCAACCTCACCTACTTCAGAGAGCAGTTAGGAAGAAAAAATGTGGAGGGTAGAACAATGAACTGAGCTCATTAGAGAAACAGCAGGGTTGCCAGGTCCCCTTACCCTCCTAGTGGGAGGGGTGGGGAAGTCAGCACTCACCTTTCAGTGGTCCTCACACGTGTGCATTCCCAGTGTGATGACATCACTTTGGGGGATGATGTCATCATGCAGGTTTGCTCCCACACTTTGTGTGTCAAATTGGCCTGGCACGAAGTTCAGAAGCACTCCTGGAAGTGATGTCAATGTGCCACGCCAAGAGTATGCCCTGGGAAGCTGGTCCCCTTATTGTTACCTCCTTTGGCCAGGTGAGTAGGGGGGGGGGGGGGGAAGGGAGCAAGAGATCCCCACTCCCACCGGGGAACTGGCAGCCCTAAGAAAGAGTGAGTTAAAAATGTACTAGATAGAGATTTTCTTCTGTCCCCAAAGTAGCTACAGTCAGCTGCTCCACTGCTTAACCAAAGGAGCAAGTTCTGTCTTGCCCCAATCATGTGGAAGGTCAGAGGTATACATCTGTTGCTATTCTTTTTAAGAATTTCATTTTCTTTGTTAGTTTTCCACTTTTCCCTATCTGTCAGTCATTTTGTACTGGATTCTACAGATAGATGGGGTGTTCTTGTACCATTCAGCCTGGTGCTTAGCAGACTCCCTGACTTAGCTTCTCAGGCCTAGTGCTGGCATGCTCCTAGCTGGGATACTTCAAGATCCATACTAAGGCCCCTTAGATGGGAGGAGCTGCTGGTTGTCATGAAAAACTAGTATTGGCACAAGCCAACACTTGAACCAGATCATACTTTTGATTCTGTGTCCTACAAGACCAGCAAAAGATCATATTCAATTCAGATTCAAATACGAGAGTAAATCTCGCAGTAGACAAAGAATGATATGAGAATATTTTCTACTCACACGTATATAGATCTGACAGCCAATATTCAGAGTGATTGCTTGATCATGCACCTGTGATAAAAAATACAATGTTACCAAAAGGGAACCTGACTTCTGCTTCTTGGTGTTATGATTCCTGTGTAGCCCGTGAAGAAAGAATTTGACCTCCACACTGAGATGAACAAGTTCAAGAAGGCAGCTGGACCTTGTATATCTCACCACATTGGGGTGGGAGAATATAGTACCCACTATACAGGTTATATAGGAAATGTGAAAACAGGAAGCACTGCTTGCTTGAATGCCCGAAACCCCCAAGGGTTCCAAATCTAGCAAAAGGAGTGTTTGTTGAATGCCATTCTACCTTTGACAGTATAAAATATATGTTGTGTCTCATTGCGTTTTTCAGCAGGATAGTTTAGGGCTCAGCGCTCTCTCTGTTGGCTCTACTGACTTCAAGCAACATTACAGCAGTTTGTTGTTTTGCAATAATAGTTGTCAATCTTTGTATGTAGCTCCTTTGTAGGAGCTGTTAGTTCCATTAATACAAGCATGTCCTATCTGAGGGTGAGGTCCCCAAGTCAAGAGTTACTGGGGGAGGGGGAGTCAACAGTGCAGTCAGCAAAGATATTGTTCCAGCACAGGATGAAGATGGACTGACCCCTTAAATACTCCCTAAAGAGATGAGGATGCAAGGCCTGCCTCTCTAGGAACAATCTACTGGGGATTAAAGGTGCTGGATCAGTTTATAATGGCCAGTAGTCTAACAGGGCTAGAATTTTTCTAGGTCTTGAGTGGTCAGTTAGTGAGAGACCTTGGGAATTTCAGGAGGCTCTGGGATGGGGAGGGGTTCAGACTTATTCTAAGGAGGAAGACAGGGATGTATCCCAGGCTGAGTGAGCTGACTCAAGTCTTTTCTTGAATATCAAGAGAGGCTACTGAAGGTGACACCAGGGCCAGTGCCACCGTTGAGGCCGTGAGGCAGGGGCCACAGGCACCGCAGGGCTGGAGGGGGTGCCAGAGGGGCCCCCGAGGGCAGAGGCACATGTCCCGCACCGCCGGTGGCCAGCCCTGCGCTGCCACTGCCACTGCCACCCGCCCTCAGGTGGGCGCAGCAGACACAGGCCAGGAACGACAGGTGGTTGGGGCGGCATGCAGCGCGCAGGCGGCCTCCTCACTCCACCCCTCACTCCACCCCAGCCACCCGCCGGTGGCACTGCGTGATGACATCCTCACGTGAGGATGTCATCATGCAGTACGGGGCCGCATGCACCCACGTCTCCAACACCAGAAACCCTGGCGCCGGGGCTGGGTGACACACAGTGCAATTCTAAGCAGAGTTACTCCAGTCTAAGTACATTGAAATCAATGGGTTTAGACTGGAGTAACTCTGTTTAGGATTGCACTGTTAGATGCCTTCTTTTTGGATGGTCCCAGGACTTCCACTTACTCAGGGTCTTCAGTTTTTTTCACCTGGTGGAGAGGAATCAGTATTTCGTCCATGACAAAGTTGGAATAAGATTTTTTTTATTGCACCAGTCTATGGTTTTCCCTGGTTCACTCAGATTCTTGTAATTAAGCACAGTGGTGATCAGATGGTAACTACTGTTCCCACAACACTATAGCAGCTGCTGTATGTTTCATCTCCTTGCTTAGGATTCCCTGGAATGGTTAACCTCTGCACAATACTTTCATTACAATAAACATTTATTCAAGCAGTCACCATATGCCCATGAAGACTAAATACGTGGTGCTATCTTGCTGCAGCATCATGGTTCAGAAATAAATGCCCCAAATGGGATGTGGCACTTCACTTAGAAGGAAGTGCCAGTGTCCACACCTCCTAACTTAGCTACTTCCTGTGAGTGGCAGACAGGGCTTTTTTTCTGGGAAAAGAGGTGGTGGAATTTAGCGGTTGCCCGCACAGGGGGCAACTCTTGGTGGGAGGTGGTGCCCCTGGTATCATATGTACGCATGCAAAGTGCACGTATGTTCCCAGGGCCAATGACGTCACTTTGGGTAGGCTGGAACAAGGGAGGAGTTTTTAAAAGTTTAAATTGCCCTCAGTGAAAATGGTCACATGGCTGGTAGCCCCGCCCCCTGATCTCCAGACAGAGGGCAGTTTAGATTGCCCTCCACACTCAGTGGCGCGGAGGGTAATCTAAACTCCCCTCTGTCTGGAGATCAGGGGGTGGGGCCACCAGCCATGTGACCATTTTCAAGAGGTTTCAGAACTCCGTTTCACCGTGTTCCAGCTGAAAAAAAGCCCTGGTGACAGATATGAGGTCTGAGGCAGGGTTTGGATGCAAAGTGCAGAAAATAACACACGTTTCTTTGTTTCCAGTTTGATTTGGTAAATCAGGTGATCTTTCCCTGACATGCCTGCGAGGCAGGGCTCATCCTGCTCCCAGCTGCACAAAAAGCAGTGACACAGTACAGTGGGAGGGGTCAGCCATATTCAGTGGCACATGCTGCAAACTTGGAAGTACAAGGGCACTGCGACTCTATGACAAAGGAACTAAAAAAAATTATATTATCATTATTATTGATACTGTTTCTACGCATGCCTTCTTCGCTGTTAGTGCTGTCATGAAGACAGCTCAAGAGTAAGCAGTGTGACATATATACAGCCCAAGGCAGACAAATATAGAGAATAGAAAAAAGTACTGCAAAGACATGAGAGTTCAGTCACCACTAAGCAACTTCATGTCCTAGTGGAGCCGCTTCATCCCTTTGTTTCTTCCTCCCCATAAATAACAGATCTCTTAACCTCTTCTGGTCACCTGCTTGGAATTTACTGGCTGCTTTGTTTTGAACATAATCTTCAAGTGGAAAATTGCTGTGTATGCCAAAAGAATGTATATTATTTTCACAAACTCTCTCAATCCAACATGAACTACGGCTAGGCCTCTTACAACACTTAAATCTTTCTGCCATTTCAAAGATGAATCACGTTTTTCTACTGGAAGATCCTGAACATCTCCAGTTTTATATGGATATATGTGGTTAGAGAAACATACTTAAACAGGAATGGAAAATCCTTTTACCTATTTGATGGAACTGACATTCAGTTCTGTACAACTAACGTTTTAGAAACTCTTTCAAGTATATGTACATGGACACTAACACAAAGCCCATTCTGGAAAAGCATCTAGTGTGGAAAGGATGGTTGCAACTTTGAGTCTCTCTAAATGAGACGAATTACACAAGGACACTCAAGTGAAGGGAGGCACAATGTGAGCTGGGAAACCGAGTTCTAAAAGACAGATTGGAAGGCTTTGTCAATTTCCCCTCTCTACAGAGCCTGTAAATATGGCTCCTCAGGAGGTTGGTTTGTTTCCTCTTCAGCTCCCAGAAGGGGAGGTGAAACTGACAGAGCCTTCAGGGAGGCAGAAAGGAAATAAACAAACCCCCTGAGCAGCAATATTTGCAGGCTCTTAGAGAGGGGAAATTGACAAAGCCTTCTGATCTGTCTTTTAGAACTTGGCTTCCCAACTAACATTGAACCTCCTTTCACTTGAGCGTTCTTGTGAAATTTGTCTCATTTAGAAAGACTCAGATTGTGCAGCTGGAGAGAGAGAGTAGTGAACAAATAGACTACGGTGAAGGTGGGTGGGTGAGGCATAAGACTGTCTTTCAATAAGTACCAGCTGCTCCACTGCTTCTTATGAGCAGTGAGTATACTCTTCCTCAGGTCACCCCAATTTCACAGCAGCATAATTACTGTCTATGCCTCCCTTGAGAAAAGCTGTTAAATTAGCAATGCTTTGAAAATCAGTATTTTATGGTCACTGTAAATTGTCATACCCAGTATAGAATGATAAAAGAATGAGCAAATCTTAAGGAGTTCAACAGCTTTCAAAAATAAACTTTTTGGAACCTGAAATATAGTACAGGACTCTCCTACAATTCCTTCGAAAGAATAGGATTAGGCAAAAATTGTAAAGGTACTGTGAAGTTTCAGTTATGCTTATTGGCACTTTTCACGTATATTTGAAAATACCAAATAATTTTTGGGATTCCAAGATACACCAGTATTACCATTCCTAGATAATCCTCAAACTATTCCGTTTAATTCAGATACTGTGTTTTAAAGGCCACCAGCTTGGTTTTTTCCCCTCCTTTGTAGGTTTCCTGGACAACAGGAGGGAGAGGGGAGTGAGGCCCCTCTCACAGGCCCATGAGATGTGACAGGCAAATGGGAGCTCTGAGTGTCTGTGTGTCTGTGTCAGTGTTGCTTGCTTGCTTGCTAGTTGCAGCTCTGGCTCGCAGCTTATACATAAACACAACCTAAGAGAAAGGTCCAACTTTTCAACACCATTCAGATGTTGATTAGAATATTCAACAATTTATCAACATCATTAAAATGTTGATTAGATTATACAGCTATGGGCATCTGGTAATCCTCCCATTTCAAAGAAAAAATTCTTCCTCAGGGTTGAAATTCCTCATGCACAGTGTTGTGATGTTCTTGTGCTTATAGTCGTCTTCAATTTAACAAACTCAAATATTAGCAGTACATCATGCCTACATCCATTAACATACACTATCATCCATTATTTCATACTGTGTAGCATCACTGAGTCATAATCACCACTCACTAGTCATCAGCATAAGCCTGTGAAGTTTCCAGTGGTTGGCAAATGTATATAACGGTACGCTATACTCGAGTGTTATGAAGATATGTTGTTCTTTCATGTATATATGTTTTGTAGTTGAATGTAATTGTATTGTCGAAGGCTTTCACGGCCGGAGAACGATGGTTGTTGTGGGTTTTCCGGGCTGTATTGCCGTGGTCTTGGCATTGTAGTTCCTGACGTTTCGACAGCAGCTGTGGCTGGCATCTTCAGAGGTGTAGCACCAAAAGACAGAGATCTCTCAGTGTCTCAGTGACACTGAGAGATCTCTGTCTTTTGGTGCTACACCTCTGAAGATGCCAGCCACAGCTGCTGGCGAAACGTCAGGAACTACAATGCCAAGACCACGGCAATACAGCCCGGAAAACCCACAACAACCATTGAATGTAATTGTTCTTGACTTTAGGTGGTTTTTTGATGTGCAGTTTACCTTTGAATTAAATATAACTGCACATGTACACTAGGGATTTCATACATCCTAGCAGACATCTCAAATAACATTTATTTATGGTTGATTATAAACATCTATAATAGATCAATTACCCCTGGAGAGTTGAGCAGTTGGTCTTCCTGAAGGTCAACATGTTGCTCTTCAATTTTCCAAACTTTGAACTTCCAGAGGTGAGCTCACTTTGTGGTCTGTGAGGTGGGCAAAAACACTTTTCCAAAGACTTAAAAATTAGGTAGAAAACCAGCAGAAGAATGGTTGATTCAGTTGGCACAACAAATGCACATTGCAATTTGGACTCCCCCCTCCCCACACACACACTGCAAAACCACTAGCTTGTGTTAGCACAAAATTCTGCAGATAATTGAGAAAAGAGGCCCCAGAAATGTTGTTCTCTTGCCAATGGGATAGGAAGTGTCAGAGAGAGATGTTAGGGAAAGAAGAGGACACACCATGTGTCACCCACAGAAACACTCCAAATGAAGCTACAGACAGCTGTGTGATATACCGTATGTAATGTGTTGTTCTAATGTTAACTTACTTCATTGCAGGGGTGGGAGGGATGGCTGATGTTCTGTGTTGTTATAATATGTTGTTGTTGTTCTACAGTTAACTAAACTTTCCTCATTGCAGGGGTGGGAGGGGGCAGATTATGAAGGCTGCTGCAGAGAGATAGTTGGGTTTTCCAAGTACTTCACTGTCAGTTTCCAAATACTTAAAAATTAGGTAGAAAACCAGCAGGAGAAGGATGGTTAATTCAGTTGGCACACTGGGGCCAGTGGGTGGGAATCAGGATCCATCTTATGTAACTGTGGTTAATGCTTGTCATTGTTTTGTGCTTGTGGCTGTGTTCTGCTTGGTTCTGTTCTGTGATGTTCCTTCACTGGCTGAACCCAGTGCCTGGCTGCTGTGAATGGCATTGCTTCTGTTGGCTAAGTTGCAAGAGTGTCCCTGGTTTCAGTTTGGTTTGAGTGGAATGGATATGATTCTTTTGTGTGAAGTTGGTCCCCTTGCTTCACTTTGGTTCTGGTGGGATTCCATTCCCTTGCTTCAGTTTGTTTCTAGTTGCAAGATTGTCCTTTGCTTCAGTTTGGTTTGGATGATTCTCTGGAGTGATTTTGGTCCTCATAGGGAATAATGGAGAGTGGTTGATCAGCCTGCTCAGGGGTGCTGGGTTTTTTGAGGGGCTGTCAGTTTGGTTCTTTTGGGCTTCCCCAGGGATGAACTTGCATTTGGGAGTGTGCCTTAGCTGTGGCATCATAGAATCATAGAGTTGGAAGGGGCCATACAGACCATCTGTCCTTGCTGTGTGTGTGTGTGTGCCTGGGAAAGGACTTGTAAAAGTTCTCTTCATTGGGAACAATGGTTAGTGGCTGGTCAGACAGGTCAAGGGGCGCTGAGGTTTTTTTGGGGGAGGTATCAATGGTTCTGTTGGACTGCCTGATGTAGAGCTTGTATTTGGGAGTGTGCCTCTGGCCTTGGTAGCCTTAGTCCATGTGTTCCGCAGTGGGAGTCAGCTTGGATTTTTTTCTCAGAATAGGAACAAATGGAGTGGCTAGGGGCACCTTGTTCAGGAGCCCATAGAACTGGACTCCCTGAATCTTGATGTGTGTGTGTGTGGGTCTTTGGCAGACAGTCAGAAGTATGTCCCCTACAAATCTGGTGTATTTTGCTTATAAAATGCCACCCTCAGCCCCCTGGATAGCCCCCATATTTTTCCACATTGGGAATAATGGAGATTGGAGGTAGCTGGGGGCACCTTCTTTTGGGAGCATAAAATGAACCCCCCTGGGGTCCATTATGAAACTTGGAGGGCTGTTAGGGGACAGTTAGGAGTAGGTCCCCTGAAAAATAGATGAAATTTGTTCCAAAAATGACCCCTGCAGGCCACTGGATATACCCAAATTTTACCAAATTTGCTCAGTATTACCGAACTGAACTGGAGAATGAATTCGGTATTCAGGGAATACTGAATTTTTCTTTCAAGTTTGATATTACCAAACTTGAATGTACCAATTTTTAACTTGTGCACACCCCTACTTAACTGCCTTCCTTCCCCTGCATCTATTTTAAATAGCATGTTTAAACAGTGGTGGTCTATGGTACAGAAAACTGCAGGCATTTAAAATAGATTATTTATTAAAAGTAAAGAAGTCCACATACATACTCTGCACAGCAGTGGGTTGGGCAAAGGATACGAAACAAAAGGTGCAAACATGCAAGGCCTTTAGGAGGATACACCCACGAATCTCTCTGTCGACTTCTAGGTGTCATTTTCCAGCTAAGGTGTGAGTTTGGCATTTCATTTTCTTCAATGACAATGATGGCTATTAGCATTTATAAATCTTTGATGGTTTGCTTAGGAGCAATTGACTTCCCTCCTCCTCCCTGTCTTCTTCTATGAGAGAGAAAAACTTTAAATATGGGAGTTTTGTCAAGCCCAACCCCTGAAGTAAAAGGTATTTCTCTATAATGGCAATTAAGGGTCATTCTTCACAACTAAGGGCCCTAAATACACATTGTGTATCCCACCCAGGGATGGCCCCAGTTCAGGTAGAGAGACATGATGTTCCACAGTTCCAATGCTCAGGTGAGCCCAATTTGGATTAGGATTGTGGTGCATGGAGAAAAGAAGCCTTAGAGCTATGTTTGTGATTGGAAATGGCCCCAATGTGGCATTATTTGCCCCATTAATTTCCGTAAGAGTGCCCCCATGACTGTTTGAGGCAAATGGCATGGGGTAGAAGGTCTACATGCTCTCTCGCTACATGCCCCAGTCCTGATCTGTACAAGGCGTGCCTGGAAAATGCAGAATTCAGAACATGTCTTTGCACCCTATCTGGGGACACCCACAGGGAAAATGTAACATAGTTTGGCCACAAAAGGTCACAAAAAGTGAATACCTGATGCTCTTGGCCATTGTACTCTCTCTTTCTCTCTCACACACTTTCAGTCTAAAAAAGTTCTGTTGCACAAATTATGTCTGATCTCAAACATGCAAAGGCATATTGGGGTCTCATCTTTTGAAATGCAAGAGTACAGCAAGATTTTTGAGAGGTAGGATAAAACTATTCTAAATTAATAGAAAAAAGGGAGGAGGTACTAAACTTGCATCCACTTGTATTCTGTTGCCTTTCCAGCCTTCTCTTCCATGACCCCAAAATCTGAGCCAAAAGATGTAACGTGGATGAGGCCTTGCAATACTAAAATGCATATGAAACTAAGACAGGAACAAAGATCAACATGAGCACATTACATTATTGCCATGTGCTGGCTAATTCCTTGGGAAAGGATTCTGAGATTTATCAGTCCTAATGATGGATTAGACCTTATTATACTCGTATTGTCCTGGGGGAGGATTTGTCGGAAGAGTGTCCATTATGGTTTAATTAGATCTAAGTCAGCAGTGATTACATTTGCAAAAAATCTAAGTGCTAAAAAGCAATTCTGCAGAAATTTGTAACATCTGGCAGGTAGTAACGGCCACCCTTCCCTGCTCCTGCTGAGCCTGCTTTCCATTCCTGCTCTTCAGAGCAGCAAACCTGTCATGACCACATTTGGCCTATATGATTAATAAACGTAATTGTATTTGTAGAATTTCTTAGGGCCAAACTAGCTGTGATGTTGAGAATTCCCTGTTTGGAGGTCCAAAGTCTTTTTTAAAAATTGCAGATACGTGGAACCCAGAATAGCAACATTAGGAAAGGTAATCTCCCCCACCCCCATTTCCCTGATTTGCAGTGGCCTCACAGAGCTGTTGTGGGGCAATTGTATAAATATTCTGTTTATTGGGACCTGGTACATTTTCAAGACTCCAGAAATTGGGATTGGGGGGGGGTTACAATCTTTGGTGACATTGATAGGAGCGATCAGCAGGTTCAGATGAGGTTATGCACTCCCCCCAGAGTGCAACAGATCCTCTCTCTACCCACATGCATTGTGATCATGGCAAACATGAGGCTGGAACGACATGTCAACTAAGTTAACTAAGTTTGGTCCTCAGCACGCCCTGCCTCATCTGCAAAACTGGAATTCCGAGGAGCTGGATCCAAAGTTGTTTCCATTAATGGAAGGCACTTCCATCAGTGGAATTTGTTTTCTCCCCCTTCCTTATAGCCCACTGAGCTCTGCCTGAGAGACTAGACAGCTGCTGCCATTCTGAGCAGACAGTACTGACACTGGTGAGAACGAAGGGTCTGAATCTGTATAAGGATGCTTCAAGAGTCCATGTGTGAGTTCCTCACAATGCAGGTAGGGTGCAGCATTGGGGCCAGCACTGGAAAGGCAGAAAAGTTCCCTCCTGCTGATGAAAGTGCCTTCTGGTAACAGAAACTGGATCCAGCCAAATGTGCTTAACGATCAGTAAGATAATGTATGTAAAACAATCTCAATGCTCAAAAGCACAATATGAACAAAATTTTACTGAATTTGTTAGTGTAGTGTTCTTGCTGAATTAGTACACCATGGGAGCAATCCTAAGAAGTAAGCACCATTTTATTCAATGGGGCTTGGTCCCAGTAAAGTGTTTTTAGGATTGTACCCAAGATGAAGTCAACATTTTTCTGAAATAAGTTTTAAAAGAACTTTAGTACTTGAGATGGTCCAATAAAAACTGATAATCTTTCTGTCTGTGGCCTTGTGCTGATGGACCATGAAATTACTTTCTAGCAAGATGTGCATTAAGGTATGCCATCAAAGCCATAATTTCTTCCCACCCTCTCAGTTCAGTTTTTAGCATTAATCCAGAAGCACAGCAAGCATAAGTAAGTTTAAAATGATGCACATGGTGATAATATGTATCAACTGATGAGGTCTGAGTTAGCTACAACTACCCAAGGAAAGAAATCTTGGACTCTCAACATCAGTGCAATGTGTTGTCACACTGAAAAAGAAATTAAGTATTCTGAACTTGCCATTGCTTTCTTAATGCTTTTATGATGCCAATAAAGGTTACTGGAACTGGAAATATTCTGAACAATTTAAGGTGATGGAAAATAAAACCATGGTATTATGCACCCATAGAATGCAGTACAGAGATGCATATTTAAAAGAATAGAGAGTCTCTGAGAGAGGAGATGAAACCATAGAAAAATATGGTAGAAGTCTAAAAAATTGTGAACTGAGTGTATAGTGAGAAATCCGAAGGCCACCCACTGTAGGTCCATAGCCAAGGGGAGATTTGAAGCTGGGATTGTCTAACTTCCAGCATCTACATTTATCCATCAGGAATCATTTTATTTTTATTTGCTGCATTTGGCAAGAGTAGGGAATGAGAAAAAGTATTTTTTTTAAAAAAATCGAGGAATTAGGGTGGGGGGTAAAGAAAAAGATTAGACTCCCAGCGGCAACTGTGGTAAGAAATCCTTTTCCCTTTAGGTGGGAGGCTTGTAATTTATATTGGCAGCTTACTCTATCTACTACCATAGCAACCTGTTAAGGTGGTTATAAGGAGTTATACTTTGAGGAGATATAGCAGATGATTGATTGGTTTCTTGGAGTACTGTAAAACCAATGAGGCAAGGAATCTGCTTTAATTATGGGGAATACCATCTGTTCAACATGTCTCTCCCCTGTTGGCCTAGATCCAGCAGTAGGTAATGAAGTGTGCAGCATAACTTAGAAGAATGTACATTTTCACGACAGGAATCTCTGTAGAGGCAGTGGAATGGTAACAAAAGATCCAAGTGGAACAGCAGTTAGGAATATGCTTGGAGAATACATAGCTCCATGGAATTTTAAATAATTGTTATACTTGCTTTGATTAGTCACTCTTAGTTTTAGTGGAAGATAAATGACCCATCAGAAATAGCTTTGCAAACTTTTCATGTCAGTAAGAATACAAAGGGTTGGATCCGTACAGCACTTCCATGGTCACAAGAACTTCTGCTCATGGACCATGACATCTATGGTTTCTCCCCTCCCACAGCAGCACGGAATACCCCACCCCCTTCCTGCACCTAGGAGAGAACAGGATTTCAGAGGGCATTTGTGGCTATTGCTGGGAGAGGCACGGATACCACCAGCTGGTAGACTTGCACCACAGACCTTCTTAGAACTGGGCAGAGGACCTGCTTTTTGAGCTAGTACATTTCTATAGCACTGCTAATACAGAGAGAGAGAGAGAGAGAGAGAGAGACATAATCAGAAGCAACTTTCTCTTTGCTCCTTGATGAAAGTACAAACAACTTTCCCTCTATTCTCCAGAAAAGTTTGTGGCCAGATTCTACAGGTCTTCAGACAGACACTAGAAGATGCTATGTTGTGTAGGAGTGAGTAAAACAGGCTTTCTGCAGACAGCAGTAGGGTTTTTTCTCCAACAAATGTTTTGGTTCAAGTAACCTCTGAAAAGCAGCCCAGACCATCTTGCCTGACATCTAGTGTCAGCCTCCTGTTAATGCTACTTTTGTGTTAAGTACTCAGGCATGATGAAACTAAAACAAACCTAGAATTTAGAAATAGGTCTTCTACTACAACACAGGAATATACTGAAATGCAGGAAGGGAAAAGTAGGATATAAAGAATAAAAAGCACGATGCGTTAACAAAAATGACCTTGAAAGATTTAGTCCTTGCACCCAGTAATTCTGATGTAGGTGATATGGTGAGCAATCAAAGCTCAAAAAATAAAAACAGAGTATTGTTTTAGAAGAGCCTTTAAAATGAATTTTATTGTCAATTTTTTTTACAAGTAGCCTTTTAGAGGCTTGATACAAGAACTCTGTTGCAAAACTCTAATAAATAGTCTGCCCCAAGTCCCAATGTTTTAAAATAAAAAAGAGAGAGAAAAAGGAAGTCAGGATGCTTAGAGATGTTAGCAATACTTCTCATTTACAAATTACATCAGGCATTATATAGATCTCCTTCATACAAGTTATTAAAAAAAATACCCAGGACATTCTAGCTTTTTGCAGAAGCACTCCAGAAATATTTTCAAACCAAACCCTCTTCCATGGCAAAATATTATCAGAAGCACATTCCAAGGGGATTATCACCACAAATGAAGCTTTAGGTCAAAGCAAACCATCTGGGTTCATACAGTTATTAAAGTTATGAAAATGCATATTAAAAAAGGCTAGGAAGACTCGATGGCAAAGAACTTTTCCAGCAATGAAAAGTGGCTGGAGCACAGGGGAGAATAGACAGTTCATGAAATGGATAGACATGGGCTGTTACTTTTCAAAAAGGCAATGTGGAGTAAAAAATACTATGGACTCAGTTGGGTTGCATGCAGAGAAGGTCACTAAGTAAGTTCACCGCATGCCACTTGAAACAATGCTTAGGCAGGTGCAACACACACAATTCCACCCCCCCCCCCGCCACTAACATTAAGAGCTTATCCCTGCAGTGTGACATTTTATGGCAAGTTAGCCTCTCAGCATACATATCCTTTTACATTAGCTAGTGTCACTGGGAAATCTACACTTTGGAGATGTAAGAGTCAGAATATTATCCTTAATTCTAGTTCTAAAAATAAAAAAATATGATTTTGATCATTTTAACATCATCCAATTGTTTCTTCTCTTACAGCTCGTCAGAGCTCTTAAAAGGATTTACTGAGGCCAAAGGCCTGCCAAATAAAATCATAATTCTTAATTTGCATTAACCTTTTCTATAGCTAAGAGTGCTGAGAAAGAATACATTGGCATGAACATTGAGATATGCTGTTAAAGCTACAATACTGCAGTTATAGATGTGCGACTTCCATTAAAGTCAAGAACATCTAGATACGGATAACACTGTGGGCAGGCTTGCATGGTCTGTAGCAGCAAATATCCATTAAATGGCTTCTAAAAGTGTAGTGGAACCAGAATCCTGTATTGCAATAGCTATTGTTTTGCTGTGTTTTCCAAGCAAAGTACAAGGATTCTGCATAAGACCATGTGCCATGTCACCTGCAATGGGCAGCAATTGAGCATGGGTCCCTTTGCTTTCTTTCTGTGGTACCTTACAAGCCATTTGGAAGTAGGGAGGATGGTGCAAGCCTGACCGAGGTGTCTATAACTTGGGTTTTCTGGTATGGAGACAGATCTAATTTCTTGCTCCTTCATCATCATCAGGGTACCACAGCACTTGCACAGTAATGCGTAAGTGATGGTGGGACCGCAGCTCTCTTTGGTGGCTCAGCATTTACAAAATCTCAAATACAGTTGGGCACCAGCTAAATGTAGATGCAACAGGTCCCTCAGCAGGAAGAGGCAGGGGGCATTACCTATAGCAGTAGTAGGTATTCTCTTCTATCAAGCTCGTAAGAAAGGGTGCCAATTTGGCATACCCCAGTGGTGAAAGGTAAGCTCTTGCTTCCCTAGGAAAATGAAGCAGACAGCCATCACTAACTAATGCAAAAAAAAGGAACTGGATAACTTGCCATAGCCATGGTTCAAGCCTCTGCTGGCTGTACGGTACACATGTGCGCACGCACACACACTACGGCAATGGCTCTATTCAACAGGTGGAGATAGCACTAAAGATGATCAAGCGCAAATCATTAAGGAGACACCCGAAACATAATTCACATCCTCTTGCCTGTGGTTTACTTCAGAAACCATAGAAAGGAAGCAGCAAAAAAAAAATTAAACATCTTTCTAAGTCTCCTAGGAGTCGTAATACTTGTTAAAGCAGCAAGGTAAAGCAGAATAATCTGAAACTGATTCAAAGGAGTGTATAGAAATAAATAGAGTCAGATGGACAGTTATTCTTGTCCATTCTCTAAGTCATATTTGTACAGAACAGGTAAAGAGAATGTGCAAAAAAATAAAGACATTCACATTTTAGCAGTTAAACTTTTATTTTCTTTAAAATTATTTTTTTGCTTTTTTCTACAAAAGGCAGACAATGATTGTTGATCTGCAATAGTTCTGAGTGCTTTGCAGAGATGCAAAAAAGGTTATAGAATATGAAAGATATGAAAGTGCTCTGACTGGGCTCGCAAAGTTGGTATTAAGGTGGTATTAAAGCTGAGTCCCACTACAGAGATGTATGTATTTTTTGCCAATGTATGTATTTGTGTGCTGTTCTTAGCTCATATCAATTGTGTTAAAAACCCATTCAGTGAATTTCTTCAGTTTCTCAGAGGCATTCTGGGACTCTTCTTGTAACCTCAAATTGTCTTCCCGCAAATGCTGCACTTCAGCCTGAAGATTTGCCTTGTCTTCTTTTTCCTGGGGAATGACCACAAGATCTCAGGTGGGTACTTAATATCACAATTCCAGCAGTTGTAACTTCATTGGACAAAGATCCCTCCTCCCTTTTCTCCCCCTCTAAGTAACTAGTAAGTAACATTGTAATTGCCAGCTCAAAGGGGACTCTGCTATCGTTAATGAGGAAGGCAAGAGAAAGAAGTGGGAGGTGCCTCCTAGTCCAGCACCACAGCTAAATATGCTAAATTCTCTCCCTTAGTCCATGGATTCTAATAAAACCAATTGCAGAAGCTAGCTTGCCAAGTGTTGAGCTGCGAACAGCCAAGCTGAGCTAGTAGTGCGTGGCAAATGCAAAGCAATACCTCTTCTGTATCACCCATCGGTACACCTGCATGCTTTCCTAGCTTAGAAAGTACATCTGCTGGTTTCACCCCATATTAGAGAGATTTAGCTTAACCTTGGAGTTACACTTCAAGGACAGAAAAATTCATTTTGAAATAAAGCCTAGGACCATTAAAATCAGTGCTCAGAGCATGCTTGATAATTAAGCACTTAAAATGGAATCAATTTCAAAGTTCCTTTAAGAAATATTTTTACCTTCTTTAAATCTTCTTGCAGCATTCTCAGCATTCCTTCCAACTGGTTTACTTTAGAAGCAAGAGAAGGAGGAGATTCTTTACTGTGGAAAGGAGGAGACAGAACACCGAGTTGCAAGTTTTTCTGAATAATTATTCTCACTTTGGCCTTATAGAGACAAACTGCTTAACTGTGTTTTATTCTCCTTGACAATGATTGTTACAACCAGGATCCATAACCTGTGATAAAAACTGATTGCAAGCTGGAAAGACATAATAATGGCTCTGCTGGATCAGACTTACTGAACACCCTGTTCATGCCAGTCAGATGCCACTGCACACCTACAGCGTACAGCCCCTTCCCACTGAATGTCCCCAGCACCTGGCATTCAAAGTTACCGAGAATGGGTGCAGCTCTCTCTCTTTTACTTTGTTCAGGTTAATTTTAGATCGCAGAGCTAATAGCTACTGGTAGAATGAATTCTTCTGTACCACATCCGGAAGCATTTTCTAAACAAGCTGTGCATTGTTTGACACATTGGTTCCTTTCATCCATTTTACATTTGTTTGCAATGAGCAAAACATAAGTAAAGAAATTTCTCCACCTACCTGTTTGCAAGGTAACAAGGAGGTATTGTTGGTGTTTTATACTTCTGAGGACAGAACTGTTCCACAAGCCATGGTTTCACCATATATTTAGGACCTTAACCAGGCTTAAAACAAGAAGCCAGGGCTAATGTTAAGTATTATGTTTGCACTGCATCTAAATATGCTGTGCCTGAGGCTTTGGAAGTGCTATATAGTTTTTTATGTGAGCCTGGCTTTTGGTGAGGGCAATTCAAATGTATTTAATATACCATGTCATGGAGCAGGGGTTCTTGTGGGGGCCAAGCATCCCCTCCCAGGATGCTTTCCCTCCTGCCCCCTTCAGCCTTGCAGCAGGCAAAGGCCTTATGCTGGCTGCCACTACTCTGGTTTGAGAGTTCAGCTAGGGAGGGCTGAAAGAAAACCTCCCTCCACCCTTTGAAGCAGTTCCTCTCTGTTGGGGAGGGTATTGCCAGATGACTGGTGAAACTAGAGATGAGAACCCTGGCAGAGTAAAAAAAATCTTTTTATTTAACGTAACATGCAGCTATTTGACTGGTCCCTTCAATACCTGACCCTTCCTGGGTCCAGACCACCTTCCTTGGGTGAGGGATCCTCTCCTGCCAGTAGCTGCCTCTCTGCCTTGGAGCTCCTGAGAGAACAACTACTTTCCCCTTCGGGGGCAGGGGCTTATATTACTTTTCCCATGGCCCAGCCTCCTTGGTTCTGATTGGCCTTGCTTTTCCCTCCAATTTCCCTTAGTCCAGTCCTAAGCTTGGAAGGATCTTGATAAATGTAGGCCTGCAGGAGAATTGACTGTCAGGCCTACTGGAAATTTAATCTACTACTTAGACATCCTTGAGGCCTACAGGCCCAGGATCATGAAAAACAATCTAGAAGAGAGAGGCTAAAAACAGGCCAGGTTAGTAGAGTGGTTAAGATGCTGGGCTGAGATTGGGAGAAATCCAGGTTCAGTTCCTCAATAGGTCATGAAGCTCACTGATGATCTTAGTTCAATTAATCTCTCTCAGTTAGGGTTGCCAGGTCAGCTTACCTGGAGGGGAGGGTACCTGGTACTCACCTTTGTTGTCTTTGGGCCCCTTTTGGATCCAAACCAGCCTGCTGCGAAGTGTGGGAGTGGGCTGAAGAGGCCTGTTCCTCTGCTCCCTGCCATGCCAGCCAGGTGAGTGGTAGGGTTGCCAAGTCTCCCTATCCCCCAGGCGGGAGATGGGAGGAAGTGACATCATTGCACAAGGCACATGCTGCCCTGGGAGTGCTCCCATGCTCTGCAGGGAGACAATTTGGGCTGATTCAGGCCTGATCCGGGCAAATTTGGCCCCAATTTGGGCTGATTTGGCCCAATCAGGCCGCTGGAGAGTATGGGAGTGCTGCGCTCTGCAACGGCCGTATTTGAGCGAATTTGGCTTCAATTTAGCCAATTCACCCCTGATCGGGCTGCTGCAGAGCATGGAAGCGCTGCTGTCCTCTGCAGCAGCCTGATTTGGGCTCATTCCAGGCCCAATCTGCGCCAATTTGGCCTGGATCAGGCCTCTGCTGCTGCAAAGCACGGGAGTGCTGCTGTGGTGCGCAGGAGCGCACTGCACCACCCAGGGGACATGCCCCACCAACCTCTAGGAGCTTGCCGCCTCCCGCTGACCACTGGTAGGGTGGTGGGCAAGGTGGCAAGCCCCTGGGAGCAGTCCGAATTGGACTGCTGTGGTGCATAGGAGCACACTACGCTGCTTGGGGGCGCACCCTGCCAACCTCTGGGAGTTTGCTGCCTCCTGCTGACGACTGGCTGGGTGGTGGGCAAGGTGGCAAGCCCTTGGGAGTTTGCCTGCCATTGGCAGGCACCTGGGGACCCTAGTGAGTGGGGTGGGGGAAGCGGGCAGGGGCTGGATATCCCCCCTCCAGATATCTCCTGTTCCACCGGGGGACCTGGAATCCCTATTCTCAGCCTAACCAATCTCACAGTGTTGTTGTGAGGATGAAGTAGAAGAAGGGAGAATGATAAACAGTGTGTGCTTGTTTCAAAACTATAGTAAGGAATACCAGGATTTTAAAGCACAGTGTTCCTTGTTGTACAGAGTACAACAACATTCTTTTTGGAATATGCATTTCTGTTTCCCATTATCAAAATAATTAAAATGAGAGAGCCACTGTGGGTGTAGTGGTTAGAGTGTCAGACTAGGATCTGGGCAACCCAGGTTTGATTCCCTGCTCTGCCATGGAAGCATTGCTGGATGACCTTGGGCCAGTCACACACTCTTCACCTAACTCACCTCACAGGGTTTTTGTGAAGATAAAAATGGAGAAGAGGAGAACAATGTAAGCCGCTTTGGGTCCCAATTGGTGAGAAAGGTAGGATATAATTGAAGTAAAAATAAAAAGTAAAAAAAGTTGGCTACTTTGATATTCTCCCAAATTCATCACCTGGAATAAATCTCCAGAAATATGCAGCAAGTATTTAGTTTCAGGTGGGTAGCCATATTAGTCTGGTGTAGAAGAGCATTAGAGTCCAGGAGCACCTTAAAGACCAAGAACACTTTATAGGGTGTAAGCTTTAGAGAGTCAAGTTCCCTTTGTCAGACACAAGAAGGAATGGCGCTCTCTCCAAAATCTTGTTGGTTTTAAGGTGCTACTGGATTCCAATCTTGCTCTCCTATGCAGCAAGTCAAATATTGTTTCTTTTGACTGAAATTACATTACTTTGTTTTACAATATTAGCTATACATGTCTACAATTTATGTACTCTGTTACACAACAACAGTTTCTCCAATCGGCCCTGCTGTTCAAAAATAGGATTGTTCAGCAGATTATTTACCCTGTGTAAGACATCATCTGCACAGGAAGCTGGTCTTCAGCTTGGTCACTATTGGAAGCCACACTGACCGGTCTATGGTTTTCATCACCAGTGGCAAAAAACGAGGCTCGCTGGACTGGAGAGGGAAAGATGGATAGACACATGCAACAAATAATTCCTCTCTTGAAGCAGAAGAGAGTTTTCTCTCAAGAACAAAATCAGAAAGTCAGGAATAATGGCAAGGAGAAACTTCCTATAACTAAGCGAAACCCTGGAACCCTGGTTGAGGAGAGCACTTGAGATGAGGATGGGGATGGACAGCACAAGCTATCCCAGGAAAATCTACTAGTGCACAGAGGCAGCAAAAAGGAACAGCACACACTAAACGCTTCTAAAGATGATTTAAAATGGCAGGCTCAAAAGCCTGACATGCGCTCTGCTAACTTACAGGTCTGTTCTAAATAGTTATCGTGCTACTGTGCAGATATGACTACTGTTTATAGAACAATACATAGCAGATTTCAGTAGAGGCTCCCTTAGTGCAACTGACAGAAAGCCTATAGTTTGTCCTATGTGCAGTAGATGAATGTGCAGCTGCTGTTTTGCTGCCTTGCTTTCTGGGCCATGTTTACGTCAGCTGATTCCTCCAGCAAGGCCAGATGGCTTGTGGAATCCAATTATCTTAACACACATGTTCCACAACCTTTCCTTTTAGAAAGAGCCGAGGATTAAGAAAGTCAAGGATGTGATCAGATCACACCTTATAGGAATGGGGAGGGAGGTGGAGAAGAGTGCACATCAACTCCTCCAAGGGTCTTTCCTGAAGGTAAGAGTCCTGTCTAGATAAAAACACAGAGCACGTTTGACGTCCAGTGTGTGTAGTAGCCTGTCAGCCTCTGTAGAAAGTGAAGGACAAAACACTGGTAGAGTAATGTCCTGGTTAAGGTGAAAAGCAGAGACCACCTTAGAAAGGAACTGGAGGTTGGGACAGAGAACCATCTTGTCTGCAAACATTCTAAGGAAAGTAGATCCTGAGGAGTTAGCCGTGTTAGTCTGTAGTAGCAAAATCAAAAAGAGTGCTACTGGACTCTTTTTGATTCTAAGGAAAGGAGGATCATACCTCAGGGCTTGCAGTTCACTCACCCTCCTGGGTGATGTAATGGCCACTAAGAAGGCTGTCTTAGCCGGCAGAAATTTGAGAGGACCGGTAGCTAGAAGCTCAAAAGGCTTATGCATGAGAGCTGTTAAAACCAAAGATAGGCCCCACTAAGGGGTGGGTGTGGACACAAGCGGGTAAACATTTAAGGAAAGACTTGCATTCTGGATGGGAGAAGAGGGACCTACTGTTTACCCCCTCATGACAGGCCGAGATGGCCGCCAGATGGACCTTCACAGAGGAGTTAGAGAGTCCCTGGTTCTTTAACAGGACCAGATAGTCTAAGACAGATGGCAAAGGAGTCGAAGAAGGGGCTAAGTCCTGTTCAACTTCCCATAGGGAGAAACGTTTCCACTTCCCAGTGTATGACTTTTGGGTGGAAGGCTTTCTAGCCTGTAAAATTATATTTCTGACTGAGGAAGAGAACTCTAATCTGGAGGGGACACTAACCAAGCTGTCAGCTTCAAAGTGTCTATATCGTAGTAAAGAACCGCACTGTCTTGAAGAAGGGTTGGTGACAGCGGAAACAGATATCTCCTTCCCTGTGACATTCTGGACAGGGTGGTGAACCAAGCCTGTCTTGGCCAATAAGGGGTGATAACAATCACTGATTTTTTCTCCCTCATTATTTTGCTGAGTGTTAAAGTCATGAGAGGGAGAGAAGGGAAGGCTGCCTGAACAGGAGATCTGGAAAGTGTATCCTAAGGAGGACTTCCCTTTGCCTGCTCGGAAGTGGTATTGGGGAAACCTATTGTTGAGTGTGGTAGCAAAGAGATCTATAGCTGGAAACCCCGTTTCGGAACAAGAGTTGAAGGAAGTCCATATGGATGGACGATTCGTAATTGAGATCCTTGGACCGACTCAAGGCATCTGCTAGAATGTTGTCCTCCCCAGCGATGTGGATGGCTGTGAGGGAAACCTGATGTTGGATTGCCCATTCCCAAATGAGGGCAGATTCCTGGGAGAGGGACAGGGAGTCCACGTCCCCTTGTTTCTTCAGACAATTCATGGCAGTTTTGTTGTCTGTGCAAGTCTGGACATTCTTGCCCTTGATAAGGTGGAGGAAGGCTTTTAGGGCAAATCAGATAGCCCTTATTTCCAGAAGGCTGATCTGAAACTTTGACTTGTGTTGAGACCAAAGGCTGTTCACCTGATTGTCTCCAGAGTAAGCCCCCCACCCCGACAGGGAAGTGTCCATGTAGATGGAGAGGTCAATGGGGCTGGAACTGAATGGGGGTACTTATCATTAGGTTCTGTTCATTGTTCCACCATGACAGGGTTTTGTGAATAATCCTCAGAACCGAGAACTGCTTGTATGGGTTCCAGTAGTGCAGATTAAATACCCTGTAAAACCAATTTTGTAATGACAGAGCCAGAGTCTGGCAAATGAGACTATCAATGTCAGAGAGGCCATAAAACCTAACAGTTTTTGCATTTCCCTTGCGCTCTGATGTCTGAAAGAGCGCACCTTGTTCAGAATGTCTTGGAACTGAGCTATTCATTCCTTGTTGGGAAAAACCTGAGCTAATGTGGAGTCCAACGCTGCTCCTACAAATGTTGCCCTCTGTTGTGGAACCAAGGAAGATTTCTTCAAATTGACTGAGACCCAGTTGTTGGAAGGTTGACACAACTTGACAGTACTAACAAGGTGTGATAAGAGACAGACTCTTTGGACTGGCCCATGATAAGCCAGTCACCCAGATAGGGAAATACGGTGCAACCCTTCTCCCTGAGGTGGCTGACCACTACTGCCATAACCTTGGTGAACACCTGAGGGGCAAAGGAGAGGCCAAAAGGAAGGACTTTGTATTGGTATCTTTCGGAATTGCATTGGAACCAAAGGTATTTTTTGTAAGAAACATGTATTGGGACATGGAAATATGTGTTCTTTAGATCTACAGTAATGAACCAACAGTGTTTTTCCAAAAGAGGTAGAACATTTTTTAATGATAACATCCTGAACTTTCTCGGAACAACAAACTTGTTTACAAACTGGAGATCTAAGACAGGGCAGGAACGTCCTGACTTTTTGTCCACCGTGAAATAGCAGGAATAAATGTCATCGGAACTGGAGGATGGAACCAGTTCTATGGCCTGTTTAAGTTGTAGGCTCGGCAGTTCCTTCATCAAAAGTGTTTGAGGCAGGGAGAGGATCGACTGGGGAGGAACATTTGGGGGAATGGATTTGAATTCTAGGGAGTAACTTTCCTGAACTATTGACAGTACCCAGAGCTCTTGGGTAATTTTCTCCCATGAAGGTAAGGGCAAGGATTGACTGACAGGGAGGAATAAAGATGGCTTGGCAACAAAAACTTTGTTCGGTAGAGCCTGACTGCTCTCTGGGGGAATTGGAACTGTCCTTGGACTTGTGACGGTAATACCTCCGTTGAGGCTTGTTGGATGGAACCATGGAAGCAGCATGTTGCTGTTCCAAGAGAAATGCTAGTTTGGTTGAGTTGGGAACTGATTATACATGGGGTTGTAATTAGGATAGGATACAGAAAGGAACTGGTGTTTGTATGGAACCACCGGGGTAATCCCTAATGACCTTATCATCCTTTATTTTCTTAAGTGCATCGTTAGTGGTTGACAAGAAAAGATCATTTCCCTCAAAGGGTAGGTCCTCAACCCTTCATTTATGGTGTGGAGCTAACACAGTGGTTCTAAGCCATGCATGCCTCCAAAGCATGATGACAGATGCCATAGCTCGTGCGGAGCAATCCCCAATGTGTATCACAGTGAGAATTTGTTGCTTTGAGAGCCGAAGGGCTTCTTGTTGGAGAATTTTTGCAAGGAGCTGTTTCTCATCAGGGATGAGACTTAAATAAGTGCCCATCTTGTCCGACAGGAACAACTGGTACCTGGCCATAAGGGCTTCATAATTGCCAATATGGAAATTTAGGGCTGATGAAGCATAAACCTTTCTCCCCAAAATATCAAGCTTTTTGCCCTCTTTATCTGTGGGGGCAGAATGACAACCACCTCATGGAAGACCCTTGTTTTGTAGGGTTTCTGTAGCGATAGAATTAGCAGGAGGGTGGTTGAACAGGAACCCAGCTCCGTCTTGTTTGGTCTTATAGAGGTTATCTAACTTTCTTGAGGTCGCTGGTGTAGATCAAACTTCCTTCATAACATCTATCATCCCCTGCATGATGGGAAACGCTACTGGGCCCACTGCCTCAGAGTGGAGAACATTGGACACTGGATCCATTGAAGTTGGAGCTGAAGAAGTCACTTCAATTTCCAATGGCCTTGTCATTCTGGCCAGTTGTTCAGAGTAGAGGCGAAGGTCTTCAGTGGGAGACACAGCAGAGTCCTCTGTGATGCAGTTGGGAGAAGATGGTTTGGATGCCAAGTCAGAACCGTCAGGATGCATTGGTGGATCGTTTCTTCTGCAGACTCGGTGTCTTCAGGAACCGTAGGAGGAACTGAGAGAGGTCTTGTCATCGCAACTGAAGGACAAGGTTCCAGAGGGCAGTAGTCATCATGCAAACAGTAGTAAGGTGGAGGGTACAGACCCAGAGAACCTTCCATGCCATAGGCGTAATCATGGTAAGGAGACTCATAGTGGTATGGAACCCATGGATGTCTGTGATTTCTAATGGCCTCTAGACAACTCTCGATGTCAGTCGGAACCGAGGAAGCGGCTTCCTTCTGTGCAGGTCACACTGGGGAAGGTGGTAATGGAGATAAAGGCACTCCTAGGTCTGAGAGATCTGGAATCTCGCCTTCTAGAATGGCAGGAACCAAGGCTGACTGACATCTCGGGGTTGGAGAGGGCGTTCTTGGAGCTGCAGGTGGGCTGGACACCATGGAGGCAGATGGAGCCGAAGCTAAGGACTGTTTTTCCTTTTGCGGTTTTGGAGTCAAGCGCTTTTCAGTATGTTTTGACTTTAGTTTCGCTTTTTTCGACAGCAGCTGGGATGAAGACCAAGACGAGCTGGGATCTTTATGAACCAATTGGTTTGTATTGTTGGCACTTGCAGCCAAAGTAGAAGGAACTGACTGGTTCTTATTAACGGCACTTGGATCTGAAGTAGAAGGAACCAACTGGTTCTTATTATTGGCACTTGGAGCCAAAGTAATAGGTACCAAGCAGGCCCGTTCTGGGTGCTGTGGTCCTTTTTTAGTGGCTTTCATCAGTTTGGAATTGGAGATGCCTTTCAGGGCTGACTCCATAAATCCACTTTTAGGCACGATGCTTGTTCATGTCGGGCCTTCGGCATAAATTGCTTGCACATGCCACAATGCTTGGTAGCGTGTGCCTCTCCCAGGCACATTAGGGATTTCTCATGCCCATTGGATTCAGCCATCTTGGTTCCACATTTAAGACACTTCTTGAAGAGTGTCTTTGAAGTCATCTTCTTGCTTTCTTTCTTATATCTTGAATTCAAGGAGGAGCTTGAAGCATGTCCTTCTTCAGCGGCGGCTAACGAAAAACTGAGGGAGGGATCCACTCGCCTCACCTTTTACAGCCATGCCCACTCAAAAAATACGTGAAAAGGCCGGGTAGGTGTCTCGTGTCTTTTGGAGCTTTGATACGTCCACGGTTGGCTTGTGCATGTGCAGTCCCCATGTGGGACTGCACAGAAGACATGACAATGAAAGCTTACTTCCATGTTTTTAAAATATGGTCTTTTCTGCACTGGATATCTCCTGCAGCTTGGCTTCTTAACTGGAATGGTTTTTCCTCTCCCTTCCACACAGTATCATTTGCTGGTCATTGCTCTCCCATGTTTTTGTTCCAAGCTTTTTCCAATGTTTTTTCAGATGGTTTGAAAAAACATGTGGAAAACTGGAAGAAAAACCAGGAGAACAATCATCATAAATAATACAGTGCGTAAAGGAAGGGGGGAAACTAAGTTAAGAAGCTGAGCTGCAGCAAATACCCAGTACATAAAATCCTATGAGCTGGCCTACTGAGTTACTTCTCACCATGCTCTCTCTCTCTCTCTGCTTTTCTTCTTCAAAACAGATTAGTTTACAGAATTTTTTAAAAAATTATGGTCATAACTTTAGTTACAAAATTAACATCACACTATCTGAAAGAAGTAGTACAGCAGAAGATAACATGCTGTTTGAAAAGAAAAAAGCAAGTGACTTTACAGCCACTATTAAGAAATCTCCATGAAGCTATATTTGTATTATTGGTAAACATTTTAAATATCTACTTGGTTTCAGGTATGGTGACTAAAAGCTTTAATCCTAGCTGGCAAAAGTAACCTAGGTGGTTCTCATCACTGAGTGCATTGGCTATTGCATTTTAAAAGTTTTGATACATATGCACAAAATGTCTTTGCTTTTTGCAAAGTACTAACATGTTTAGGGATTTACAAGATTTGGTAATTCTCAAAAGATAAGAATGTTATTGATATGCATGTTTGTGTTTCAAGAGATGAGTAGGGGGAAATGGCCAAGAGAAAACATGTATCAGCTTGTCTCATATATATCACTTCATGGAGTAACCTGATATACTTCAACTGTGACTAGAACATCATTCAAAAATCCTGTCACCTACATATCCCTTAGCATCGTGGCACAAGATTGTGCATACAAGCCTTGGTATCTGTAAATAGATAATCACTGATTAAAAACATTTATTCATGGCAATGGAGTGAAAACATCCATTATTTAAGCTACAATTTAAAAAAAGTGAAGCGTACAGAACAGAAACCAAATTGCATTTGAATGGTGTAAGTAACTTTGGGTTGCTAAGAATCCTAATGCAAATGAAGAAGGACTTGGCTTTCAGAGCAGGGAATCTATGAAATGACAGAAAGAGCAGATTAAAAATTCTCCAGTGAGGAATGTTTGATGACGACTAAGCTTTGGAAGTAATGAACTGCAAATACCTACCCTCAAAGGCTTTGGCAGCATCTACCAAGTTTGACCAATCTAGGTCAGAAGCAGAATCAGGCAGGGGCATGAGACCTGGGTCTGGCATGGGCTGCCTTCTCTGCTCCTGGATATCTGTGAGGGAGCTGTCTGAGGCTGAGAACTCTCCTGAGGCAACACAGAAGAAAACAAAAAAAATGAAACAAAAGGGAAAGGAAAAAAAAACTACCATTCAGCTAAGAAAACATGCTAAATAAAGATTATGCCTCCTGACTTTCTGCAACTTTAGATGCACAGGGAGGCTTCCCAGGCAGCCCCAATGGAGCTTTTGCCAACCTGACAGGGCTCTGATGCCTGGGCTCTATATATAGGGTAGAGCAATAATGTCCCATGGCATTTAGATAATAAACCCCAGAAATGTATATGTCTCCTCCCAACACTATTCCCAACCACGTAATTGCATAGAGAATGAAAAACCTGAACTAGGGGATACTTTATTCATTTGCATGATGGTCCTTGGGATCAACTCCACTGAAAGGCAAAATTTAGATTTCAGGGGAGAAAAGGTTATGGAGCCCCCTCCTGATCTCACTGGGCATATAAAATTTTGGAAGCAGGGAGTGGGAACACGCATCATGTTGGCCATATAGGTTTTCATGTTTCTTTTTAATATTAAAAACCTAAGTGGCAAAGGACCTGAGAAGTGAGCACCAAATCATCAAGTCACAAATCATCAAAAGAGATCTCTTGTTGGAAAATGGCTTTGAAAAGGCCAAAAAGCACTACAGATATTTTCAGTTATGGCAGCAGCTTCAAACAAAGATTTAGAAGATAAGTGATGTCTAAGATAGCACTAGAATCTCTAAGCTGTATTGTTCTCCTGGTAAAAAATAAACTCTCTTTCCTACAGATCTCCATGCAGTATTGTGTGCTAGCTCTTGTTACACCTGTCACAAAGAGCTATTTAGCAAAGCACCCCCCATACACATTTATTTTAAAACAAGAAGCATGAGCACCAAAAATTTTATTTATTTTAAAACAAGACGCATGAGCACCAAACAATTCATAACTTGATTCATTATCTAACAGTTTGCCCTGATGAAATAAGGCTTTAATCCTATCCCATTCCAGTATTTTGAAATAAAAGGCAATTTTCCCCAATCAGTTGATCAAATTGCTCTGGTAAATCAAGGCTTTGCAATCTCTGCTTTTTAAAAGTACACTGAAGGACACAGTCAAGCAAAAGTTAAGCAGTGATAAATTCCACTGATTTAAAGGGGCAAATTTAATACTCCCAACAAAAGCGATGGGGCTTAACTGCTTTTGCTGGTCAGTATATATTTCACTTAAAGAAACGTTCCGGTATACTAAAATTAACCATAATGGTTCAACTCTGGCCATGAAGTGCCAGTCTTAACAATGATTTACAGTATTTCCCAAAATTATCACGCTTGAATTTTAACAAATCATCTGGAGGAAGAGACTTCTGCAACTATAGGGCGGCCATTGAGAATGCTGCTTTCTATACCACTGCTATTCAGACTTGATATATAAATAGTACAATAAAAAAAGAATTGGTGAGCTTCAAGATGTGTTTAGCTCTAGCATTTACAAGGTATGTCTGACACCTGCCATTTAGACCGGTGTAGGTCAACCAATCACCTATAACTGTGCCCCATAAGCTACTAAGGAATTGAACAGATGTTAAAGCCCTGGTGTCATTTGCTCACAGCAACCATCACTTTTAGAAGGAAGTTCTGTACTCTCTCTTGAAAGCTTCTGGAACAATCAAAAGGCAGCCTGGGAGAGAACATACAGCACTAGACTAATATCAAGAGGACAAAAGGAGCAGATAAGGAATTCTAGTCTGAATCTGTTTGTCAATACACAACAGTGGTAAGGAGTAACTAACAAATGTGAAGGATGCATGCTTATCCTAACAAATAAACCAGCCAACCAATACATGTTATTTCCCACTGCTGAAGTTAGAAAAACACTCACCATGTAAAGATTTCATTCCTAGTGTGTATGATGGTCTTCTTAAGGGTAAAGACTTGGGGAGAGAAGGATACGTGCTGGTGAAAAGGACATCATTTGGAAGGGCTTGATCCAGAAGAGAAGCTCGTGAGGGGAAGAAATGTTCCCTTTGACTGCTGTAAATACTTTCATCTGATAGAGTCCTCTGCAAGGCACGCCTGGAGGTAGGAGTGCTAGGGAATGGAGACTGAGAGAGAGAAAGGTATGAAAATTTGTTGCAACATTCCAAGTATGCATCAAGCCTACCACATGATTTTTTGGTCCCCCTTCCAGAAAATAGGAGCCAATTTCAATGTAAAGATTTCTCTCCATGGGATAGTTTTCCATGCTCTTGAGGGAAGGTGCATAGTTAATTTCTATCAACAAAATGTTTATACATCTCTGCGTAAAATTATTTAAAAACTATCTCAAGTCATACAATATTAGTCTAGGATAGCTTGTATATTGGATAAACCATTGCTTTGATATGTGCGTACTGAAAAGGACTAGGGGCTTTTCCAGATAAAAGATGCTACTGAATATTGTAAACTTTATGGTTCAACTCATGTATCTTCATTTCAGTTTTGTTTGTCCTATGTTCAAATCACATTTTGTACCATTTTGTTTTGTTGTAATTATATATGGTCTGTATGCACTCAAATTTTATATAAATGATGCAAGAAATGCAGAAGAAATACACACAAATTAATAATACAAGCAAAATGAGCATATGAAAAAATTCACAATGACAACATACAGAAAAAAAAAGGAAAAGGGAATATCCGTTCACAGACCCGCTTGTTTAAAAAGCACACATTTAGTTAGGGCTAGTAACTAACAGAAGGTGGTTAAGACAATGGAAATGCTGTGGCTTCAAGAAATATTACTGCTTTTTAAAAATGTGAGGTGAATAGATGCGCCAGAATTGATTAAAGGAAGCACACATTTTAAAAGGATGTTTATAAAATAGCACGCCACTGCTGTGCGTAGAGGAAGCAGTCAATGTTGCTAACTGCCGTATTTTGAAGAGGGTTAAACTCTACAATTTAATTTAATTTAATTTAATTTCTTACATTTATATTCCGCCCTCCCTGCTTTCGCAGGGTCAGGGCGGACAAGAAGTCCTATGCCACCACTATGTTCTGTGAAGCACTGCAGTCGACTTTCTGGTGACTCAGGGCAGGGAGGAGGAACTCTGTTTTCCAACAATGAAATATTTTGGCTGGTATTGGCTAAAAAAGGATATCCTACAACAGAAGTGTGAAACAGGATCTGCTGCAATAATGAACAGCTGTGCATTTAGTTCATAAAAAAGGCATTACATGAAAAGACACTGACAAAACAGCCCACCCTAATTTCAGTTTTGTTTGTCCCATGTTCAAATCACATTTTGTACTATTTTGTTTTGTTGTGATTATATATAGGTCCCTCCTATATAGACAGAAAATCTACTGAAGGCCTTGTGAAGTAGGACTGAATTTTTCATCTCCATGGTAAGTCATGCTAAGAACAGAAAAAGAAAAATGATGAAGTCTGATCCACAGATGTTTCCTCCACTGAATTTGCGGTAAAAATTAACCTCAAAAACACAGGCTCACAAATCAGATTTCCTAGGGAACAAGTAATTAAGTCTACAGTGCTGCATTGTTTGTATAAAATACTGTCCCTACAAAAGTCCCCCCCCCCCATTGGATGTAAGAGAACTAGTGTACAGTGTGAAAAAGAAAAAAATCTAGACTGTAAGAGCCTATCCAGAAATATTTTAGGAAGACAAAATTCTAGAAGCTGTGTCATAGCTTGTTCCCACAATGCTCTCCTATCTGCGTCCTTAAAAATAAAAAATATCCCCAAGGAATGAAGTAATGTTATTTTTGCCTGTCTTAAAAAGATAAAAAGGCTCCTATGTGCATCCTGCTAAAAGTTCTGTGCTTTTCTATGGCTGTGGATGGATATGTTGATGGACTCAGATGCTCTCCAGACCATTCAACTCATTGAGCAGCCATCATGCACCCCCAATTCAGACTGCGTGATTAAGTGCTCTCCTGGTTAAAGACATTCTTGCATCCTAGGTCTGAGTTGAAAGGGAAGAGTTTTGTAAACATTTTTGTCAGTTGTGAAAAGCACCCTTCATTCAACATTTCATCAGAGGTGAAAATGTCTGCAGCATGATTTTGCTCCTTCTTTAGTCAGTTTGCAAGTGCTTCGCAAGTTCAAAGGAGATGATGTGCTGAGTGATCCTTTCATTTTTTTGGCAAAGCAAAAATTGTGTAGAAAGGGGATCACAGTATACATCACCTCCTCTGAACTTGCAAAGTACTTCCAAACTGACATCATAAAGGAGATGATGTTCAGCACACTCACTCCCCTTGTCTTGTGGTCTGCCAGCTTTGGAAAAGAGAAAATGTGTTCCTGAGGGTGACCTTCAACCAATGTGACCAATTCAGGAAGTATTTCCGTCATTCTAACTCAACTACATTTGCACTCAGCATCGTCATCACATGGTGGTCTCCAAGTAATTGAATTATTCCGGGAAAGAACTAGAAGTAATTCCTGAAGTACCAATAGTCTAAGGAGACAATGACATATCGCAAAAAGTAGTATTAAAAGCTAGGTTTGGTTTGGGGACCTTTTCAGCTCTTAAAAACACTGTGTGCCGCTTGGATTTTTTGGGATTGACACTCTGCGCAACAACAACATATAATAATAACAACTCATTTGTATACTACTCTCCTGGACAAATTAGTGCCCTTCCAGAGTGGTGAACAAAATCAGTGTTGTTATCCCCACAATACAACTGGGGAGCTGGGGCTGAGGAGAGAGGCTTACCCAAGGCCACCTGTTGAGAGGCTTACCCAAGGCCACTACTGTCATGGCAGTAGTGAGATTCAAACCAGCAAAGTGCCACACTGCAGCTTAATTACTTAACCACTACAGTACACCAGCTACAGTTGAGGAGGAGATGGGTTTTGACCTCATCTTCTCATGTTATGCTGGCTTTCCATACACAGAGATTGCTCTTTCATGGAGAGCAATTAGCCAAGCAATCCCCTACCTGCAGTTGGAAGTGATGCAGCACAGAATCAGGTCTGCATGATGAGCTGTTTGTCTAGAAAGCCCCCTCAGACTTCACAGTGTGAGATATACAAAGATGTGTGTCCCTGAAACTCATATTATTGTGCTTTAGCTACTCATAATGATTGCCTTTAATAAAGGTGAAGGAAATGTTACAGCCCCACACTTTCTGTAGCTTGGGATGCATACCTAAGCCAGAGTAAGTCCCCTCTCTCCGGCCTTCTCCCAACTTACCTTGTGGCTATGGCTAGCCACTCAACAGCCAATGAAAGTCTCTTGGTCTCTCTCAACCCTCACTCAGGAAATGTTATCAATGTTATGACATTAGATGGCACCCTGGGAACTATAGGAAGCAATCCTAAACATTTTTACTCATAGTGGAGTTTACTCCCAGGAAAATGTCTTAAGGATTGTAGCCTACATTTACAAGCAGCAGCTATAGGCATACCCTGGACTGTACTGAAACAGAGACTGACATGCTTCAAAAAAAGATACCAGAAGGAAGAGTGTATATGGGGAACTCTCTCAGTCTCAGTTGACTGCTACTTTAGTTAGAAGGTAAATGTCCAGGGGTGAGGACATGTTCCAAGTCATTCTGAGCTCAGTATTGAGCATCCAACACCTAAAAAGATAATTCCCATGGTTGCGGGACCAGTGTGCAGGAATAAGCTGTGTAGGTTGGGGCTGAAATCACCACTCCTCTCTTCTCTCAGTGGAGCAGCACTTGTGGTAGATGCAGAAGGATCATTTTCATCCCCTTCTCTCTCCCCTGACTAGTCCATTCCATCACACATCCCTCAATTCCAGGGATGATCTTTTCCAAGGGTTAGAGAAGAGGCTGTAGGGATGGAGAGGAACAAAGGAAATCCTTTTGGGCACACATGCTTGATACCAATATGTTAAAGATTGCTGCCTAAGTCTGGAAAACTGGTTCACTGAGTTTTTGTAGAACCATGAATACTAGGAAACTTTTTGTGGCATGAGGTTTTGCAGGTAAGCAGACTACTTCAGCCAATGTAGGATGTAGCTTGATGATGCCTGATAATATTTCCATCTTTCTTTAATATACACCTTCTGCTGTTTAATATAACCTTCTGTTGTTTTCTATTATGGAAGAACAGCAACATGGCCTTAGGCAGGGGAAAGCCAACTACAACAGGCGGCAGATTTGGAGGAACGATTAAAATGCAGCAAATGATCAGTTATGTACAGTGCAATCCTGACTGGGGTGGAGGGATGGACCAAAAGCACCCTGGAAGCTGACTAGAAGTTATATCAGCGTATCCTGGAGTTACGATGTCATAACCACTCCCCACTATGGTGCAGCATCTTGGTGTCGCTCCCGAGTCCTCTGCTGGCACCCAGCCACAGTGGCTGGGCACCAGTGTAAGTCCTTGTGCCATTGGGCCAGGGGGTAGGGTACGAGATAGTCTGCTCCCTAATCCGTTTTGGGCATGGGAACACCCCCAGCAGTGACAGAAAGTTACGCCACAATGACAGCATAGCCCATGGGTGCCCACTGTAGGGAAAAACTCAACTCCCCCCCCCCCCCGGAGCTTGGCCCTGTCCAAGTGGCCCGCTGGAGCATAGGATGCCACTACTGTGGCAACCAATCTGCTTGCGCCCCCAGAGTGACCACACACCCTCCCTGGTGGCCAATCAGTCCCCCGCTCACCCTACATAACCCCCGGTGCCCATGAACTCAGGTAAATAGGGATGCAGCTGGATGCTCTGCTTGAGAGCCCTCTGCCATGGGGACTTAGAGTGTAAGGTTGGAGAGTCGCATGGTGGCAGGGCAAGAACATGCTGGGGGAACTTTGCAAAAATAGGGTGTACCTTGCACTCACACACAGAAGGAGAGCAAAGTCCAGGATGACTGACTAACAGCCACCCCCAGGTTGCCTTACAGGATGTGACTGGCCCATGGTCACCCAAAAGCTTCAATGGCAGAGTGAGAATTTGAACCTGGGCCTCCCAGATCCTAGTCTGACACTCTAACTACTAAGCCAATCTGGGACGCAGTGAGGAAGAATAGCATAGGTTCATATACCCTCAGGAAGAGCTAATACTACCAATGAGAAAACAATCCAGCTTCTTAATGAACTTGTCCAGGAATGACTTTCTAATTGCCTTCTGCCTACTCAGAGAATGTATTCTCTACAGCAGTGGTAACAGTATTAATGATAGTATTAGTACCATTTGCTTAACTAAAAGGAAATCATCTATCGTCTAAGTAAAGAGAATTATTTGAAATAGCAGATTCCATTGATCATGAAAATTTCCACAACAGACACACATGAAACAAATAATCACTTAAATGAACTGGGATTTTGTAAGAAGACAACAGGCTCTGCTTGGACAAGTCATGAGATAGGTGTTCATCTTTCCCCACACAAAGTCACTAGGGGAAAAACCCTCTTGCTTATGGCTAATTTCTTTTCCTACAGCCTCAAAGGCAACACTGAAAAATAATCTGTATATAGAACCCCATACTTACAAGTTTTAGTAAGCCTCTTTGGGTTTTGACAAGGAAAGAAAGAAGTTGCAAGTGCTCTATTTTGCATGGTTGCTGTGGAAACCATTTAGTCTCTGACAAGTACGAAAAGTTAAGCAGTAGCTTTCAGTACGAAGGTCTTAGAAATCATGACTCTTTCCCAAGACTATTCCCTGAATGTTTTAAGATGGTTAAGTTATCAGTACTTCTGGTGTAGCCTTAAGGAATTATTATGAGTGGATTTAGTCATGTGTGCATTTGCTTCAAAGTATAGGGAGCAATTCTGATCCTTTCTAAATGAGCAGCTGCATTGAAGGAGGCATTGTTGCTGAGGGAAAGTTCACTTCACTGTCAGCATGCCATTATTCAAGTGCTCAAGATCAGGAAGTAGAAGAGTTATTCAAGTGAATAAGGTTATCATACTTTGGTCACATCATGAGAAGACGAGACTCACTGGAAAATAAAATAATGTTAGGAAAAGTGGAAGGCAATAGGAAAAGAGGAAGATCCAAAATGAGATGGCTTGACTCAATAAAGGAGGCCACATTCTCCAGTTTGGAAGATCTGAGCTGGGCTGCTAATGATAGGACATTTTGGAGGTCTTTCACTCACAGGGTGCAGTAACACACACAAGGCTGAATTGGGAACTAAACATTGTATTAGTACTAATGTCTATTCAACAAGTAATTCCAGCCCCCTCCCCCTTTAAGAGCTGCAAGATTTTTTTAATATAATTACTGCAGTTACTAATGTATTGGAACCTTCTCATGGTACAACTTTGCAAGAACCAAAACCACAGTGCTCCTTCCATGAGGCCAAAGGCAGTATGATTAGTCATGAGGAAAATTCAAGAACTGACAAGGCAGTTTGCTTCATTCTTGCTATCACAGGCAAGTGTATGAAGGTTTCTAGGAGATGCTGCAAAGATGAAATAATGTAATGTATTGTATAAGCTCTTTTTAACAAGAGACACTAAAAATAGTGTGGGATTAAACACATACACATTTTCCAAGAGGTTCACAGAATCTTTCAGATTCAGATTTTAATTCAGCTTGCATGGTGAATGTTATTTATTTAAAATTTTATAGCGCAAAAGCACTTAAAACGGTGGTGGTGGGGGAATGAAAAAAATGCAGGGCTCACACAAAACACACACATGTAAATAAACAGTACATTGCGTCAAGATACAGCTTTAAGGAAGGCCAGCCTAACAGCTATTTCTTAGCCAATTCTTTCAACCTAAATAGCTTGGTGGGCTGCTTTGGAGAACTGAGTTTCCAGGGAGGAGACAACCACCAAAGCACTCCACCTGTCTTTGGAAGTCTGAGACTTTCTAACCATATCATTCACAGCACAGTACTCTCTTCTAAGTCCACTGAAGTCAGTGGGTGAGAACAGTGTAACTCTGCTTAGGATAGCACTATAAGTCTGGCCAGCTTTGCAAATCTCTATACGTCAGGGGATATATTCAGGGAGAAGGTGATCCTTAAGGTCCTAAGAAACATAGACTTTAAAGATAGAACTTTGAATATGGAATAGAAACTAACCGCAAGTAATTTCTTATGACCAGAACTATCTGGTTAACAATGTGAAGAGGAGACTAAAGCTAGGGGGAAAAATCCTGAGGTAATTTTTCCAGGGAACCAATATGGAGCTGCTAATAGCCTATTAGTCAGATCTCTCTCACACGCACCCCTTGGGCATAGACAGTGAGGTGAAATTACGAGACCACAAAGAACAATAATGGCTTACTGTGGCAGTCTAAGTGAGTAACATAACTAAGAATTTTATTGCATAATGTGTATCCTACTCTTCTTAACCAATACATACCTACACATCAAAGCTGCTTACATTTACTTAGTGGGAAAAAAAAGATAAAAACACAGCAGTCACAGGCCTGAAAAATTATGAGTGGAGTTATGCTGCAATAATTGCTGATCACTCTTGGTATCAGAGCATGATACACTTCTGCCACCTATACCTTAAAGTTCTTCTGAGACTCTGGTGTTGGACTATCTAGATCTATCAGCTTCTTTAATTCTTCCTCAATATTTGATTTAGATGTTCGCTTTGGTGAGGCTCGAAGATCTCTGGCTGATGCACGCAATCGAGGATGTGCCACTTCATTACCATCACTCTGGTGGCGCCTATAGAGAAAAGATGATAAAACGTTAAGAACCAACGCCTCTGTGGCAGAACCCTTCCAACACTTCTTTCATATTCAGAGGAAAGGTTAAGTAGAAGATGGGTATTTGGGATGGGTAGGCGAGGGGATTGTGGAATATAGTTTGATATAGGAGACCCATGTAGAGAGATACCTGTTTAAAGGAATAAACCTGTTAGGAGCAGTGATCTCTATGTGCATCAACAATAATTTCATCCTTGTAACTGCTGCCATGACTATACTACTGCCACCACTAAGTATGTGCAGCTCCACCTACAGTTACTGAAATGTATTTATTTCCTCAAATAACCTGTCCTTGTCTTCTCATGAGATGGAATGAAAGTATATGGCATCAAAGACTTCCAGAGTCCTTGAATCTGGTCACAACATTCCCTTTGAATTACAGTGTTTTGTTCTGCTCCTAGAACCAAGATGTAATTCCAGTTGTATTTCCTTTTAGAACCAAATCTTTGCACTGCCACCTGTCCTTTCTGGCAATCTATACCCTAATCTGTATCCTATATCTTTTGTCTGGCTATATCTTTAAGGCATGGCTTGCAATTTGCTTCTGATCTTATTTTTATTTTACTTGCCACAGCAGTCTTTCGCATCTGTCTGTAGGCAAACTTAAATGCATTTAAGCTAAAATGTGCATTAGCCTGGCTTGTTGCTGGCTACACACCACCTTGAGTATGCAGAAAACCTAACAGCATGCAAATTCTCTCCCTGGAGCTCGTGTTTGCATTCTGATCTGGACAGGATAACTCATAGTAGGAGTGTCTCCTATTGTTTTTAATATTATTACTTTCTCGAAATCCCTTTTCATAAGAAAAGATCCCTTCTCTTCCCTAATTTTTTGTTTGTCCCATGGATCTCGGGGAGCACAGAGGGTTGATAGCAACCACAAACAATGTCTGACTTAGTAAGCCAAGCTAGTGCATTTGGGCCCCTGGTCAACAATGGCTAAAAATACTCTAGCTTCATTTCAGTCTCTACTACAAAGTGTCAGCTCTTAGAAACAAAGCTATTCATTTTTCAAGATCACATATGAGCTCATCTCTCAAAGTTTGTGCCATACATTTAAAAAGCTGCTAGGGGGAAAATACCAACTGCTATTAATTTGAGTGTACAAGTACTTGCGGCTGATTTAATGATCCAACCATAGAAAAATGAGTAATTGAAAACAGGAATGAATTGTTTTTAATTCATTAATTAAATAATTGAAATTCAATTATTTGAACACCCTAATCCACTTCAATAGACAACTGAACTCCTGCTATAGAATTCTAAGGAGTTTTTGCTGCTTTAGTTAGCTTAAATCACTTTTACTTAAATTCCTTAAGAACTTTCACTGAGAGTGAAATAAGCATTTTAGAGGCCTCTTCATGTTGAAAATCAACACCCACCAAAATATAATCAAAGTGCTCTTACTTTCTTGAATCCATAAACCCCACTGAGTTTATAGTCCCTTCAGGTTTTTTCCATCCAATCAGGTACTTGCTAGTAGCACCCTGGCGTGGGTAGAAAGTCCTAGGGCCACAGGAGGAGGAAGAGGAGGAGAAAGAAGGTGCAAGTTGTGGGGAAGTGGCAGAATGAAGCTCTTCTTTAGGTGAACTTCTGGCACTGGTGAAAACAACTGGGCTGGCAGAGTGTCGGGAACCCATGGTACTGGGAGAGAAGCATAATAAAGACAAAGCTTGACTTACACATGCATGCTTATATTGTGTGCAATTGATTTCAAAGCTTCATTTTCTTATACAGAACACAAGATTTTGTTAGGTGCAAATTTGCCACTATAAATCTTTAGACTGCAAACTTGCAGTCAGGATTTTATTTTATTTTGGAGTTGTTTTGCAGTTGTAAGCTAAAGCATTCACCCTATTAAAATAGAAGTATCGATACATAAACCAAATAACTTCAAATACCAGCATACCAATTCTACCATAATATGATTATAATCAAACTTACAAATAGTGAAAAATTATTATGTAAACTTAAACCTAAATAAGCATTTATGTACAAGACTGACACAGTATGATAAGACATTCCCAAATTCTTTGCATACCTTCTTGCTTTTAAAAAGCCAGGCACAGAAATTTGTCTCGTGTTTATATATGGAAATAAATTGAAGAGAAACTTCTGTGAGGATGATCTGGACCATGCATGCATTGATTATAACTTACTGTGAGGCTCACTAGTTTTTGATCCACAGATTACCTACTGATTTGCTTTGTTGCTTCAAAGTAAAACCAGGTACTAGAAAGTTTCACTGGATTATTTCTAGGTTCTTTTACTGCTCTCTAGTAGCATCTCCTACAAATCAAATAACTCCACTGTTGGCTTTTTGGCATTGGAATAGAAAAGGGGAAACCAGCTCTTCCAGCAGCTCTTCTATCAGGGTTGTAATATCAAGGCTGGTATTCACAGGTTATCAACTGATTTTACAAAGCTCTACAGTTATTTCATATCTGTTTACAGTTTCAAATCTACAAGTAACTTGTCCATTCTATGTACTGTTGTGTGTGTTTCATTGAAGTAATATTTCTATTAATGCTTTCAATATTTATATTTTACACTATCTGCTTAAAATGAGAAGGGCTGTTTGCTCAGAAGGTCCTGAGTGTAATTTCTGACATCATCAGATGCGGTTTCTCAGACAACACAGGTGTGGAAAAACCTTTATTTACTTGAGACCATAAACTATCAGAAGACATCATACCATTTCACTGATAGGAATTAAAACTGGAATTGCAGATCACTGGGTTCTAACATAAAAACAAGCAGCATAATTAGTCCTCCTCAGACATGTGCTTTATATACACACTGAAGTCTTATCTCCAGCTGAAATCCGGGGTGGGTGAGAGAATCCTTGTTCTATGAAGTGATACTGCATTTCTGTCTTGCACTGTAGAACCTGTTTTACCAATTCAATTTTTTTTTAAACCCCTCAACGATGGTCATATTATTATTTTTATATGACATCCTTTCTCAATGCGATACAAGAACATGAAGTCATCTACCTGATACTTCCACAAACAGTACCTTACAAAGTTGTACCAGCTTTCATGCTCCTTTTGTAAAACAGCAAAATTAATAGAATTATATCAATGTAACAAAAGTTTATATATTAAAGGAAAGTTTGTTGTTAACTATATGAGTAATATAACATTGCTACATTTATCTTTAGAACAGAATGTATCCTAACAGCTTATTAGATTGTACTATTGTGATGGACTGGAATTTCCACATCCTGTAAATTTCTTTTTTTCATAATTTCTTGTGCATTGTTGGATATTTGTGCACTGCATTGTAACACCATTTTAGAGCCTTTCAGAGTCATCAATACTGTGGCAATTTCTGAGCACAGAAGTCAACTCTATGAGCACAAGGACCTGTTTCCCCTACAGCAATCTGAAGGGCTGCAGCTAAGAAGGGTACAGTCCAGGTGACACTAACAATACATACTATGAAGACCGTCAGGAACTGAGATCACCAACTAATTTTCTGTAGGGTCACTTTCAGAAGAAAGGGGTGGTGAACCATTACGTCTACCTACACCACATATTAACAAATTCTGCTTCTACAGACACTAGTTTCTCCTTATCTTTTTTGCCTCATAAGAACATAAGAACATAAGCAAAGCCATGTTGGATCAGGCCAGTGGCCCATCCAGTCCAACATTCTGTCACACACAGTGGCTAGAAATCCAGTGCCAGCTAAAGGACTGTCAGTGAGGCCAGGACACCAGAAGCCCTCCCACTGCCTTCCTTCCAGCACCAAGACAACAGAGCACCACCTCCCCACAAAGAGAATACCATCTATCTCCTGTGGCTAATAGCCACTGATGGACCTCTGCTCCATATATTTGTCCAGTCCCCTCTTGAAGCTGGCAATGCTTGTAGCTGCCACCACCTCCTGTGGCAACGAATTCCATGTGTTTATCACCCTTTGTGTAAAGTAGTATTTTCTTCTATCTGTTCTAACCCGACTGCTCAATAATTTCATAGAGTGCCCACGAGTTCTTGTATTGTGAGAAAGGGAGAAAAACACATCTTTCTCTACCTTCTCTAACCCGTGCATTATCTTGTAAACCTCTATCATGTCTCCCCTCAGTCGTCTTTTCTCCAGGCTAAAGAGCCCCAAGCGCCTCAATCTTTCCTCATAGGGAAAGTGTTCCAACCCTTTAATCATTTTAGTTGCCCTTCTCTGTACTTTTTCCATTGCTATGATATCTTTTTTAAGGTGTGGCGACCAGAACTGTACACAGTACTTCAAATGAGGCCTCACCATCGATTTATACAGAGGCATTATGATACCAGCTGATTTGTTTTCAATCCCTTTCCTAATAACCCCTAGCATAGCATTAGCTTTTTTTATGGCAGTCGCACACTGTGCTGACGTTTTTAGTGAGTTATCTATCATGACTCCAAGATCTCTCTCTTGGTCAGTCTCCGCCAGTTCAGACCCCATCAACTTGTATTTATATTTTGGATTTTTGGTTCCAATGTGCATTACTTTGCACTGCCTCGTTATTAAAACTTTCCCTTCTACCATTTCCCCAACAAACTTGCTATCAGGGCAAAGGTACCTGTCTTGCACATGCCTTTTTCCCAGTTCTGAAGGGTTGGGGAAGGATTTCTATTAACAAAACAGCATATATGTGGGGGAATCTCTCCTTGCCCCAATGCTGGGGCTCCAATTCCCTGTGGCAAATTTTAATATGTCAGTATATCTGATCACAGATTTCCCAGGTAATGGATGAACTGTCAAAGAATGATGGAATGCCTAACTGTACAACACAAAGTCAAAATATAAGCTTTTTATAAAATACTGAGCCTAGGCTGCTTCCACGCAGCTGGTTTCTTTACTATTAGCACTGCTCTACAGCAATCATTCACAACTGGGCTGTCTTATGCACACTGGAAAATCCAATTATGAATAACTGATGTTGAGCAATGATGCAGCAATAGCCAGTGGTGTGTGGATAAGATCCCATAAGTTTTACATTGAAATGGAAGCTTGACATAACTATTTTTTTAATCCTCAACATAGCTTTTTTCAGTTACTGATATTCAGACATAAGTTGTTTCCTACATAATGAAACTCGTAGCAGACTTGCACAATCATTGAAATTGATTTTGACACAGGGATTTGAGAAGAAAGAGTAAAGCCCTGCTAGAAATATCTCAATTTACTTTTACAATTCTTCAATTGATTCTCAGGTACAAGTTCTCTTATAGAATGAGCGATGGTACAGATTAGCTCACCAAATTCTTCACCACCGTTTGGAACCCATGGAAGGTCAATGACTCTGAAATGAAGTGAAAGGATCCAAAGGCCTCTAGAGCTCAGAGATTATGGCACTTCCTACACAATGGATTTTGCCAGTATTGTAGACCATGGGAGTGCTAGCACCACCAGACAGGGTCCCATTCCATGCCATGGCACTGGAGAAGCAATGGGGGCTGAAACTTCCATTCAGCTCTAACTTATTTTTCGGATATTCACCAAATTAAATGCTTATTATGAACAAGTATGTTCAGTCATCTGCCCACGCAGCTCGTGTTCTTTTCACCAGCTGCAGTCAGAACATTTAAAACTTTAAACAGTTTCTATCTGTGTAGAAAAGTTCACAAACGTTCAGCTGTGTAGAAGACAATTGTACGTGCACATTCACATAGTTCTGCTTCCTGATCCTGAACCCTGATCATATTTGAAGGTCTCCCATCCAATTACTAATGAGAGCCAAACCTGCTTAGCTTCCAAGATCTGCCTGGGCTATCCAGGTCAGGGCTTTTTTTTTATTATTATTTTTTAGGGAAGACCTATTAATCCATTGGCAATCATCTAACTTTTGCTTTGTGTCATGACTCATGACACATGCCTTCACATTTATAACCCTGTAACATATTAAGCAATTTAGGTCTCAAAGTTGGCCAAGCGGCTGCTAGCCTGGAACAAAACTTCTTGAGATGATATTGGAACAAAATTATTGAATTGTCTGGAGAGCAGCGAAATGTATGTATAAACAAACAGTTCAATTGTGTTAAGTTTGAACATTTATCTTGTTTGACATTCTCAGTATCTCTATGAGTATTTTTGAGCTGAATGCAGGGGGAGTATCCACCCATCAATGTTATGTACTGTAAAATGACATGCTAGTTAATTACTGATGATATTCTAAAGATACAAACACTCCAACTTGCTATTATTTTATTTTTATAACTGTTCAGTCTTTTAAGCTGCACATTTCCTCCTATCTCTATCTAGTTCACAACTTTTTGAGGACATAGGAAAACTGAAACTGAGATGCAAACAAGATGTGCCACGGCTAATTTTGAATGATTCAGACAAACTCAACTCTTCTCTCTCACTTGCTGCTAACTTTCATTGGCCATGATATGTACTCTAGCCAAGCCCAAAATTGCTGGAGTAAAAAGTCCAAAACAGCATATAAAATTCCAGCATTTTGTAGACTTCACTTATCCAGGTTTCTTACTTGGATATAAACTAAACTACATTAATCCTTAACTATGGCTAATATTAGCCACCGCATTTTAAAGAGACGTTTGGGAGGGAGCATGAGGGGAGCTCAAATGGCAGAACGGAGGAGATCTGCCATTCTTCAGCCTGCTTCTCAATCCCCTACCCACAGTTACCAGCCACATATATATATTCAGTGTTGTGTATGCACTATAACAAAATTGTGTACTGCTGTTACGTTCTGATCCAGATAGACACCTGCATACTGCTGAATCTTTTCCAATAAGATCCCCATCCACAGAAGAAAAGATGTGTTCATTTTCAGGCTCTCTGCACTGTTTCTCCTTTCAAATGCTGGCTTGACAAGTATATCATTCTTCCACTCCTCACACCTGATAGGCTACCGAAAGAAAAAAGGCATGAATCTGAAAGAAAATTACCTGGCATGGGAAACAGCATCACTAAGGCTAAAAGCACTGTTCTCTCTTGTTAAAGGATTAGAGGCTGGTTGACTTTTGGTATGAATATCCAAGCTCAATGAAGATTCTGTCTTCCTGTCCATCATGTGGCTTTCTTTTTCTAAAGTCCGGTCTGAAATGGAGACTACTTCACTAGAACTGTGCCATAAGGGTGCTACTTTTTCTTTTACTAGCCCTGACCGAGGAGATGTTGCTGAGTTGCCCAATGAGGCTGTGCTGCCATGGCTCGGACCATACGAGGTGGTATCAATGCCACTGTCAGCAGAAGTGCCTTGAAGGTAATTGTAGCTGTTCAGCTCTGACTCAGTCCTATCTCCACTGTCATACCACTTTTCATCACTGTGCACACTAGAGGCGTTGCTGGACAGCGTGTTACTGCTTGAATGGCTGGAGTAATGGCTGTCTGACTGCAAAAGAAAAAAAAAGGCAAATCAAATCAAAGGATTTGAGAGGAAGCAAAAAGAACAGGAGCAATGAAGGTTGTCCTCAGGGTCAATTGCACAAGCAGCTAAAATATCTGCTCTAGATGTTACAAACCACAAGCCATTTGCACTCCTGTTCTTCACATCTCAAACACTGATAGTCACTGTAATGTTAAGCTTCCTTCCTGTGTGATGGGTAAATAGCCACACAGCATAGCTACTGGACATTTATGCCTGTCTGTCAAAGTAAATCATTAATACTTCAGTTGGTAGCAACTCTGTACGTAAGGATATATACTGAAAATAATACATGCAAAATTTAATGTTTTCAGCTGTAATACTTGTATTTGTAATAGATATTGAAAAAAGCTTCAAATGTAGAAATATAATGATTTATACTACTGAGCAATGACAGTCTTCACCATTTCAGTGGTTTAGGGGGAAATTTCAGTCCTCAGACTGGCTCCTTCCTGTTTAGAAAGTTGGAAGTGCCTCAATCTGTGTACATTGTTAGAGAAGATTCTGCACTCTTCATTTAATGAGAAGAGGTTATTAATAAAATCCTAAAGGTTTCAGTCAGTTCATGTTCGAGAACTAACTCAATCTGACTTTTCAAGCTTGCCTTGTGAAAATGTTGATAAGGCATGAAATCTTCCATGTGGGATATAGAATTAGAGAGATCTGAACAGGCATCTTATTTCTGGAATAATCAAAGTTCCCACAAATATAGCCACAAACAAAGCAATGAACCAAGATTCTGCTTTTGAGTTGGCAGCAAAATATTTCTATTAATACATTTAATATTAAATCTGCTTTTAGCTCTTAGGCCAGCTCTGCCACTTCTTCCGTATGCTATCAAAGAAACATAGTTCAGGAGAAACCAGAAGCTCTAAAAGGATATTTTATATCTGAGGAACTGCTGAAAAAGTAAGGCGCTTAAAGAAATGGACGAACAACAATTCTGAATGATGACTTACATGGCCCTGCTTGTTTGGAGACAAGTGGACGACCGGATCTTGCCTCATCAGTCTTCCAGTGGGGCTCTCTCTGAAGGACGGCAGCACTTTTGATACTGCAGGGTGATGGCATGTTGGTTCTGTAATATATCATGCAACATGGCATATGACATCAGAAAGCTTGTTTTCTCCTGCTTGGTGCTAAAACAATGCTGTGAAATTGTTTTTGGCCATGCCAAGAATCCAAACCAGAACATACCAGCCTTTTATCTGTGGGATTAATCTAGCTGACCTGATGATTTGTGTCTAAAGCTAAAGGATCCTATTTCGAAAAAAGTTCAAACACAGCTAGAACCAACGATTTCATTTTCTGAAAATGAGAAAATACCTTTTCCCTCTAACTTGATATGGGGGCATTTTACTTTCCACAGCAAAACTTTTTGGCAATTTTGTTCAATGTCAATATCAACACACAGGATCTGCAAAAGTAATTTTGAAAAAGATGAACTTTACATGTGTTGTTGCCATCTCAACAGGGTAAAAACATATACAATTAATGTATTTTGCCCAAATGGGAACTACAGATCAATATAACCACAGGTTTTTTCCCTATTAAACAGATATGAGGGTGGGAAATGGTCAGATGGCTTTAATAATAAGGCACAGAGCTCAGAGATTCTATGAAATTATTAGAACAAAGTGAAGCTTCTCAATTGCTGGATTATTTCATGAAGCATTCAGTGAATACTTCAACAGTGTTCAAGCCCATCTTATTTATTCAGTAGCAACCAGCTTGATGGCAAGAATGATAATAAGAGCATCTTTAGAAGGATCTTTTTCTACTACTCCGCTATCTTAGGAATTAGCCTTATCTTCCCCAATTCCCACTCTCAGTGTTATCATTTATTGTTACATAAGGATGACTTGCAATCTTCTCAGAAAACTACAAAATATTTTTGTTTGGCTCTTGATTGGTCTTTCAAGTCTTTAGCAATGGCCTGGTTCAGATTTGTCCTAATTCCTGGTTTTGTCAATTATGGCTCTTTTTGCCTTAGAACACCTTTGGTTTTATTCCTAAAACACCCTATACCAAACCTCATCTCTAGCTTTTTTTTCCTTTGCCTGTATTCTCACAGAATCTTATAGAATGTTACATAACCATTTAACTATGTGATATTTATGGTGCAATGATTTTTCCTAGTTCAGTCCAGCACACAGTCCTAAGCATACTGCCCACCCTTGATGCTACCATCAATGCCATCCCTGAGATGAAATCATGAAATCATGTCAGACTTCCTATCCAAAAATCTTAGTGGTATCTACTAATGTTGCTGTTTCAGTGCACAGCAATTGCAAATAAAGAGAAACAGGTTGGGTTGTCAGTCACCTTGTTCTGAATGCCATTTAATTTCTGTAGGAAGTAATTACTTACCCATCTGATCAGCAATGCTATCCTCACTTCTCTGCCAACTGGGGGTGGATTTTCCACTGCCACTAGTATCTGTGTTCTGTCTGTCAATGGAGGCAGGAGATCTACGGCTCATTCCAAACCTGTGGAAAATAGAGTTAAATTCTTTATATGGAAAAAGCTGTTTACAGGAAATAGTCCATTATATCCCAATCGGGTAGGTGTGTTAGTTTGTTAAAACAAAAAATAAACCAGGAGTCTTACAGCACCTTAAAGACTAACAAAAACTTCTTTTAACACATGCATGCATGTATACTTTGTCTCAGTCATTTCAGTCACGTAATCCATTTCTGTCTTTTCATCTTAAGACTTTTTCGAGAACACATCTCATTTTCGGCAGCTTCAGTTACTAAAATTCTTTTGGGAAAATGCTGTTCATGTGTGAATTTCTCTTTTCTGTTTTAGTCATTCCACAACCACTTCCAACGTTTTTGATTACCACTTGTATGAAACAATTGCACTCTAATTTCCTGCATACTAGCAATTTAAAATTGTGCAAGATTTTATAGCCACTACATTTCAATCACTTAAACTATTCAGATCTGTTGGTTGCAATCAAATTTATCATTCATGTTAACATTTGTATAATCTTCTGTGGTTCACTGGTTATTAGCCATGGCTGGATACAGGATGAGAGTATATTGACAAAAGCTGAATTCAGAGAATGCTGAAATAACAAAGATTAGTAAGCCTGATTATCAGAGATAGAAACATTAACTACTATGGTTTCCGTTTAATGAAGACGGCAGGTTTGTGAAACTTTTGGAACTTCCGGTCACAGCCATCTCAAAATTTTTTACAAAAATACTATGAATTTATTTCAGATTCAGAGACATTATGTCTGACATGTGTGCATTCATAACTTTGAAACTATTACTTTTATGGAGCTACTATTCAAAATTTGGGTGGACAAAGAACATGGTGGGTACCTGCTTCAATCTCAGACTGCCTTATTATTTATTTAGTGTCTGCATGAGCAGCCAAGAATTAACTGGTGGTATTTTTCACAGCAAGATATACAAAGGAGCAATAGCATGCAGGTCCACTTCCAATGTAACCTGTTGCGTGCATTATATTTTTGGGAGTGCTGGTGATTCTTATTATGATATATAAAGGGAGAAAAAGTGACAACTGCATTTAATGTTCAAAGATAATTCCATAAGCTGGATTCTTGGTTCAACTGATCTGTTGAAAGAGTTGTTTTAGAGCAACTCTGTTGCTGAGCATTAGGAGTAGACATGGGCATGAACCAAAAAACCTCCGAACCACGTGATTCATGGTTCGTAGCATTCCATGAACCACAAACTTCCGACCTTTTCCCAGTTCATGGTTCGTGAGCAGGGGCTGTGAAACTGACAGCCTCTTTTCCTGCGGCCCAGGCAGTCAGTTTCACAGACCCTGCACTGGAACAGTGTGGGGTCTGGAAAATGGATAGCCTGGGCCGCAGGAAAAGAGTTCCAGCGTGAGGTCTGTGAAACTGACAGCTTGGGCAGCAGGAAAAGAGGCTGTCAGTTTCACAGACCTCGTGCTGCAACCGGTGCGGGGGCTGTGAAACTGACAGCCCCTTTCTCCTGCACAGGGGCTGTCAGTTTCACAGACCCCATGCTGGGTTCAGCCGATGGGCTGAAACTGGTGCAGGATCTGTGAAACTCCGAACCCTGCCACAGAATGGCTGGAAAAATTTGTTTGTTCCCACACGTGTTTTGGTACAAAACGTGTTGTTTGTTCCCACACGTGTTTTGGTACAAACGAATCAGCCATTCTGCTCAGAATTTTGTTCCATGGTTCGTTTCATGCCCATCTCTAATTAGGATATATATTTCACTGAAGCATTTTTCACATCCATGGGAGAAATCTCAAAAGCCATCTCATAGATGAAACTTATTATTGGAACTGGCTTGCACAAAGAACGACAATTTTTAAACGATTGAATTTTAAAATACTTTCTGTCTTCAAGTTTGGACAGATTCAACTATTTTTCACAATGTTTTAATCAACTACTTCAAAAGAAAAAAACTGGTGGAAACAATATAATTCTTTTTCAATAAAATGTCTATTTTGGGCATTATACTGTTTAAATGCCTTGATATAAATAGACTTTTGCAGTAGAAAAGGACTTCTGTTCACATAGGAGAGATCTTTTTTGCCACTTTCTCTTTTCTACCTTATGCAGTTCCAGGGCCGGTGCCAGGGTTTCTGGCACCTGAGGTGAGATATCTACTTGCACCCCCCCCTCCCCGCTAAGCAATTTTAAAAAACAGAAGAAATGTAGGGAAAATAAAAAGCACAACACTTGAATTTTTTTACATTTTTTAATTTAATTTTTATTTCTTAATTTACATTTTAAATTTTAATTTTTAAAATAAGTATGAGAATAAATAACAAGTCTTTGTTTTTCTTATTGTGAGCCAAAATCTATTTTGTGAGCAGAAACAGCAACTTGCATTCAAGTTTTGAGCACACCTCCTTGTGTGTGTGTAAAAAAGTTTCCCTCTCTCTTCCCACCTCTCTCTGAACTCGGAGACTCTTGGCAGTAGAAGGAGGGCTTCTCTTACAGGGTCTGCTTGATCACCTTTGTCAGAGATCCCTTTTGGGAACTACCCTCCATGCTCATCCTTTTCCCCTCCCCACCCTTGGGCTTGAAGTGAGCAGCAGCTGACAGCTAAGCATGTGGTGTATAAACATTGAAATCAACTATTGGGGGAAAAGGGGAAGGTGGGGGTGATATATGGAAACTAGGGGATGAGAGAAGGGAGGTGATAAAGAAGGGGCGCAGTGCGGGGCGCTGCTTTGCTGGAATGAAGGGGGAGCAGCATTGAGATCAGAGAAGGGGAAGGGGGAGAGAGAACAAAAGGGAGAAGGGGGGAGGAAAGTAATAGAATTTAAAACAACAATTTTAAACCCAACAACCGTGATTTGTTCCTACCTGTCGTACAGGGACTGAAAGGGAATTATGTGTGTCTCACCTCACTTCTTCTTTCCTCTGCGGCACACACAACCAGCCACTCGTTCCACCAAAAGCAGCACCCCCCCCCCAAAAAAAAAGCCTGAGGAAAGGTGAGAAGTAGAATTGATGCCAGCCAGGGAGGGGGAAAGGGATGTAATAAAAAGAATGACAGGATTGCCCACTGGAAATAATGGGAGGGGCTTGAAGGCCTATTGGAGAAAATGGGAGCCAGGAAAGCCAATTTGCTTGCATGGGCTCCATTGAAATGCATTACAACACAAAAAAAGAGCAAGAGTCCAGTAGTGAAGAAGTCATCTATGGCTCATGAAAGCTCATACCCTACCACAAATTTTCTTAGTCTTATAGGCGCTACTGGACTCTTGCTTTTTTCTATTGCTACAGATAAACATAGCTACCCATCTTGATCTATCAACACAGGCCCCAGAGTGGAATGACAGTCCCTGGGAAAAGAATCAGTGGTCTGGGACTGGAAAGGCAGTGGGTGTGGAATGACACAGGGTGTCATTCCAGTCCCTGAGCACAGGTTCTATTCCTAGGGGTTGTCATTCCACTCTGGGGCTGTCGTTCCAGTCCAAGAACACTTCTGCTACTCCCTGGGGCTGTCGTTCCATTGTGGTGCCTGTAATTCCACTCCAAGAATGTTTCTACTACTACCAGGGGCTGTCATTCCACTGTGCAACCTGTCATTCCTTCCCAGAGCACAGATTCTGCTCTGAGGGGCTGACATTGCACTCTGGGAGTTGTCATTCCAGTCCCAGAATGCTGCTTCTACTCCCAGGGGCTGTCATTGCACTGCACTCTGGGGGCTGTCCTTCAATTCCCAGAGCACTGAGCCTATTCCATGGACTGTCATTCCACTTTGAAACCTGTCCTTCTGGTCCCGGAGCGCAAACTCTATAGCTAGGGACAATCATTGTACTCTGGGGGCTGTCATTCCACTCCCAGAGTATTTTATCTGGTCCCAGAGACCTTTATGGAAAATCCATTCAGCATTTTCTTTGCATCTTTTTTTGTGTTGTGATGCATTTCAAGGGAGCCCAGGCAAGTAAATTGGCATCCCTGGCTCTCATTATCTCCAATGGGCCTTCAAGCCTCTCCTATTATTTCCAATGGGCAATCCTCCGGAGCATGCACCCACCCCGGAGGAGAAGCAAAAAAGAAAGGAAGGAGCACGGGGGGGGGGGGGGGAGAAAAGGCCAGATGGGAGCTCGCTGCTCCCCAGACAGCTAGAGTCTCTCTTCCTTGCTCCACGTGGAAGCGTTGCCCAAGGCTTAAATTGAGAGAGAGGGGAGGGGAGGCGGGGGAAAATGGCAGAGAGAGAAATATCTCCGCTGATTGTCTAGGTCCTTCCGGCTTTCTCCTTTCCCTACCCCTTTGCTTTCTTCTGTCATTATTCCATCTCATCCTCCTCCCCAGTCCCCCAAAAGAAACTTATCACTTTTCTTCTGCTCCTTTCCACTTTGTGAGGTGACAGGCAGGAGATGGGGGGAATGCTTGGCGTGTGTGCGTCCTCCCAGCGCTCCTGCTCAGTTGCTCCGCAGCGCGTGCACACCCAACCCGGTGCCCCTGTGCCCGAGGCAGTTGCCCGATTTGCCTCCATTGACACGCCACCCGTGCAGTTCCCAACCCAGGTGACCCCTGAACTGCAGCAGCTTCATTTTGGAAAATACAGAAGACTACAGAGGGAAATAATGGGAAGGAAAGAGACAAATCATAGTCCTTTGGGTCCAATCGGTTGTCTGTTTTAGTTGCTTAAACATTTTTAATATTGTTTAAATTACTGAGCTTTAAATGGTTGGTATTTACTTTGTGAATAGCCTTGTGAGTTAAGTGAATGCTGAAAAATGGGATAGAAATGGAAGAAAATACATTCCAGAAAAAAGGTGCATCAAATATATAGAAGAATATAAATACTCAAAGGAAGAGGATTAAACAATGCCCTTCAAAAGAAATCCAAGGAAAATCCCCAAGGGAAGCCCCAAGTCATTCTCAAAAGTTTGTTTTAAAAACAAAATTCCGTTTTTCTTTAAATAAATTTTAAACAATACATCTATTGCTGTCCATTATTCTTCTTGCTTTGTTCAGATATTTAGTTACCACTCCCCTTTTCAATGGTCCATGAAAAGTTATGCATATCAAATTTATTTTTCAATAAGCATTCTTCAATGGTTAACAGTGGATCATTCCAGAAAACTGCATGATGTTAAAAGCAACCTAGGCTTAAAAAAGCTATACTTCAATAGTCTCAGTGAATCAGTTTGTGCTTATGTATGCAAACTATCAGGCTCAGTCAGTTTTTCTGATCTTTGTCAATTCTACTTCACCATAACTATTGCAAAAGTTTTCCAAGGTGGTGTGATGGACTGCACTTTTTAAAAGCCTGGAAGTGCTGTATAAACAGCTGAAGAACTGTTAAGGGTCTAAGCCATCAATCAATATATATATATATATTTAAAAGAACTGTTAAGGGTTAATCCCTCACAGGCACAGAGAGCTTTGAGTGACAGGCTACTCCAAGGAATCTGATTGGGTAGCATGAGCTGGACAGAGGAGGCACTGTTTTTTCAGCCCTAACTGACAGAAATGGAGTATGAACAGTTGGGAGATGGAGTCCTAACTGAAAGCAGTTTAACACCGACAGGAGGAAAAGTTAGCAAGGAAGTTTGGGAAGCAGATGCAGACTCCCATTCCGGCCAAAGAAAGGGGTTAGATCTTCTAAGGTGAGGAGACTTTCCTTACCCAGTTAAACAGGCAGGTAGCTCTGGAAAGTGAAGAGATCCCTGGTCGAGTGGGGTTGGAAACTGCCTTTTGGATATCTTAAGATTCAGTTAAAAACTGAAGGAAAGCACTGGTGTTTGAAGAGAAGAGGTTCAGGGTACTAGAAAGTGAGTACCAGCATTCTTAAACCCAAAAGAGAATTCTAAAAGAAAGGACTCGCAGGGGGTACTTCTTTTCTCTCTATTCCTTTACTCTCACTATTTCCTCTTTCCCTCCTCCTGGCAGCCCCTGTACGCTTACCTTTCCCTAAGTCTTTTTCTACTTCAAACACACTAAACAGCTTATCTTTTATCTGCCCTTCATTTTCATCTCTATTTATTAATTTACTTAATTTATATACTGACTTTCTTCACAGTGGGGACCCAAAGCAGCTTACAGCATTCTCCTTGCCTCCATTATCCTCACAAGAACCCTGAGAGGCAGGTTAAGCTGACAGTGTGTGACTAGATCAAATTCACTCAGTGAGCTTCCACAGCAGAGTAGTAATTTTAACGTGGTCCTCCACATCCTCCTCTGAAATTCTAACCACCACTCTACACTGGCTTTTGGGGGAGGGGCTGCTGTTAAACAGTGGGTAAATCATGAAAATCATGTAGTATCAAGTCGTCCAGTGGTTGCTTCTGGGCCAGGCCCCAATGACTCCTCATTTGAAGGCCAAAGCAGCCCTGGAAAGAGCCCTGACCATTTATGGACAGAAAGCCTGGAATACTGGCTAAAGTGTTATGGTTACATAGCAACACTGTCATATATGCCCCTGCATATCTGCCATGAATGTATATGGGCTCTGCTTCTGGTCTTTGAGAGTATGGGAAGTTCTTTATTGCTGTAACGCCAGTAGGTTATCTCGAAAATGTTTACTTTCTCTTTCTTGCTCCGCTGAGTCTGTGTCCTTGACTGCCAGCTGAAACTGCCTCAAATGTGTCTTTCTTGAGAACCAAAGATAAGTTTCTCTTTCTCACTGTTTACTCTAAAACAATGTCTCACTCCAACCCTCCCCCACCCCCCATTAACGGTCCTCTTTCCCAAGGCAGGAAGATTCCCTATAACTAACATTGCTAGCCCTACATATGTCACTTCTGCCAATTCCACTGTCTAAGCACCTTGTACTGAATGGATCTCTAATAAAATTACTTCAGCTGGAACACCTGTGTGTTAACTGTGGAGAACTTGGGAATCTGACTGCCAGGGACTGACAAACAGCCTCTGAGGGAACTTGATTAAAGCTCCAGATACTTCTTTTATCATTTGGGTTTTTTTAAACTCCCCAATTTTTCTGCAAACCTGGGGGATTTTTCGGGTGCATAGAAAGATCTGTCTTGTCCATTCATGGATCCAGTGTCTGGATTTGAGTATCCACAGATCAGGGCCACAGTTATTAATATATAAGATTCTCAAAAGTGATTCTGGCACCAGAAATAGGTGTAACTAGTAGAAGGGATAAGAGAGCAGAAGCTAGTCTCAGACCTCTAAAAAAGGCAGTGTTATTTGTCAGTACCACAGTAGTGGAAGCCACAGGACTTGTTCCCAGAATAAGCCTTTATTTATACAACAATGACTGTGTTGAGTCTGTTTCATAATGTCTGACAATGAATGCAACATTCCACTTAGATGAGTTCCTCACTGATGCAAATCAAATGAATGTTATGGCTATATGAAGTGGGACCTTCAGCACTTAACTACATTTCTTGAAAATGGTCCTTTGCCCGATACATGAGCAGAGAGGTTGAAATATAAAAATGTATCTCAGAGAGAAACTCCCTGAGAACACTCAGGAATGCTGCCTGCATGGCAGTCATAAGAAACTTAGCATGAAAGGTGCTCAATCCCACATGTACAAGGAGACCTCTTTACTGAATAAAGGGCAGGAGTACCAGGACCATCACTAGAGTTCTAGAACATATGAGAGAGAACAGATGGATGTAGTGGGAAAGCTGCCTGCAGATAGCCACCAGCACCACATCAGAGTTGTCCTAGCACCTCTAGCATTAGTACAATTTTGCACCAACAGTAAACTACAGTAAAGACAAAATGTGCTTTTTGAATATAATAGTGCTCTCACCTGATTTTTTCCCCTACGAGCACATTTGAGTGATTTTGAAGTTTAGTGACTCTGAAAAATGAACTCCCATGTCTCCCCTAACACAAACCTCAAGGAAAATATTGCAGTACATTTGCCAAGGTCTCTAAATTGAAAGATTGCCCAAATATGCTCCTATGGCATCTAAATACAAATCCCTCAGTATCTGTAGTTTCTATGTACTTCAAGCAGGGATGGGGGAATACAATGGGATATTAAAGAACTGGACATGCTACTGTCTCTTTTTCTTCCTGCTCCTTTCTGGTTATATTGGGAAGAGAGGAGGCAGTCCAAGGAAGCTTACTTACTCAGCATCTTTAGAACATTAATTAGTGTTGAGAAAGAAATGGGTGGGAAGGTTGCAGTTACTAGTGATATCTAATCACTTCTGCATTAAACACAAATATGCACTGGAGAACACAGGCTGTTGATGGTGGGCCCTGAAATCAACTAAACCACACAAGTTTAACTATTTCACTATTTTAATCATCCAGCTGCAGCCCTAGCATGCAGCTAGGTATCTGAAGCAGCATGAATATGCTAGCAAACTGTGGAGAAGTCATACAGCTGTGCCCCAGCTGAGACTGACAGGATGCCAATTCAGTTGTTGCATCACAAGACCTCTAGCTGCATCATGATACCCAAGGACTGGGCAGTAGTTTCACAGGTGTGTTAGGCAGAAGTAACTGTTACATTTAAGAATGCTTGGTAAGGGGCTAAGTAAGAATTCACTTATTTTCTCCACTCTCCCCAAAGTGACTAAAGCAGCACTCAAAGACAAGCATAAAGAAATAAACATGAGAGGGCCTACCCTTCAGGCATAGATTTCTGCCTGTAGGTGCCCCCACTGGAGCCAGTTTCACTAGAGGATGACAAGTTGCTGGGGGAGTTACGACACTGCTGCGATCTTGCTAAGGCAATGGATGAAACCGTGACGTAGACGTCAGAGCCAGGAGACAATCTGTTCAATACAAACAAACCCCAGATTCCATGTTATTAAAGGAATTACCACAGGGCAAAGACTGGCAAGGCAACAACACCATTATGAGAACTGCCACATCAGCAGTGTCAGTTCACTGAGACGGTAAAAAATGAAGCCAGCTGGAGGGTAGTATGTATTTTCCTCTATTAATATAATCCCTATGGAACACTGAGGAAAGATGGAGGAGGGGAGGGCATGGCAAGGGGGAAAGAACTTTTTCAAGGACTGCCAGAAATAAACCTGCTGAATTGCTTTTGCTATGTGCAAGCAAGGAATATTAAACACACAATATTTCATCTAAATCCCAAAGAAAATTTTTATTTATACCTGCCTTTCAAAACAAAATATAATAAGAAGATTTAAAAATACTGATTCATTATCCTCCCTACTCCCTTTCACTTTATAAAACCTACCATTTTTAGAGTTAGTTTGTTTTACTGGATAGGTAAAAAACATGAATGAAAAATATTCATAAATACAAAGTCCATGTATTACAGGAATATTTCATTTTGAATAGTTCTTAGATAGTACATACAACTCGTTTTGTCCAAAATGAAACCTGGGTGGTATAAACTACAGCTTAAGGGGCCATTCTCACAATCAGCTTTCCAAAAATAACACACCCCTCAACTCCATACTTTACTTCAGTCACAACTGGTAATGAGGTCAAGATCCCTGGCAACATCAGGGGTTTTACCCACCTATCTTTCTTCCCAAGGCAACTATCTCAACAGGCAACTGGAATATTCATACAGTGACTTATTTTCCAGCTATGTGGGCCTGATTATTCATGAACCTTTTATTCAAAAGGAAAATAAAAAGAAAATTTATATTCTGATCCTCAGAGGTACATTGTTAAACCCTTCTTCTATAGACTACTGCACATAATTGAACAACTATACCATTTCTCTGGGTAAGCAAGTCTGAAAATATTAGCTTGCAATGAAAACAAACTGTTCAAGAACTAGAAATCTGGGGATAAGGTCCACACTGATTAACAACTCACATTTGACCCCCAGTAGAATTCTAAAAAACAAACAAGGAGACTAAAAATACTTTATTTCCAGTTAGAGTGATGCATATATATACATTACCATACATAATCTACCAAGAATATCTGTTAAACTGTGACTTTTTAATATCATGGTGGACTGTGCCAAGAAAGAATTATTACACAATTCTCTAAACGGAAAAAGATGTTTTTTATTTCTTTTCCAAGAAATGACTTCCTTCCAGAACTCTTGTCGTTTTTGCTTGATAGGCCATTATAGGAATATTGTGCCACCTGTTAAAATTAGGGATGGGTGAGTCCTGCTGGATCTGCTATGAATTGTGATTAGCTTTTTCTGCATTATGTATTTATTTAAAACATTTATTAGCCACCTTTCCACCTTAGAGGAATTCAAGGCAGCTTACAACATAAAACATAAAAATAGATCAAAAAAGGTTGAACACACCAATACATTAAAAGTGGTTAAAAGCCATCCTCAAAAAATAAAGTCTTCAGCTGCTTCCTGAAAATAAGAGTGAGGGGGCCAGGTGCATTTCACTGGGGAGACTGTTCCATAATCATGGAGCTGCCACTGAAAAGGCATCTCTATGTACCTACCAACTTAGATTCTTTGGTTGTTGGAACAGTAAGGAGGGCTTCTCCCTGTGATCTTAATGCTCAAGCAGAAACATATAGGAGAAAACAGGCCTTCAGATACCTTGGTTTCAAGCTGGGTATGGATTTAAAGGATACAAACAACACCTTGATTTGGGCTCAGGAACAGATTGGCAGCTATTGTAATTGTTGTGTTATCGAAGGCTTTCACGGCCGGAGAACGATGGTTGTTGTGGATTTTCCGGGCTGTATAGCCGTGGTCTTGGCATTGTAGTTCCGGACGTTTCGCCAGCTGCTGTGACTGGCATCTTCAGAGGTGTAGCACCAAAAGACAGAGATCTCTCAGTGTCACAGTGAGAGCCTCACAGTGACACTGAGAGATCTCTGTCTTTTGGTGCTACACCTCTGAAGATGCCAGTCACAGCTGCTGGCGAAACGTCAGGAACTACAATGCCAAGACCACGGCTATACAGCCCGGAAAATCCACAACAACCACCTGAGTTTCATGGTTCATCACGTTCCACAAACTTTAATGAAATTGTATTGTCGAAGGCTTTCACGGCCGGAGAACGATGGTTGTTGTGGGTTTTCCGGGCTGTATTGCCGTGGTCTTGGCATTGTAGTTCCTGACGTTTCGCCAGCAGCTGTGGCTGGCATCTTCAGAGGTGTAGCACCAAAAGACAGAGATCTCTCAGTGTCCCATTCTGTGAAATGATTCGTTAGGTTCGTGATTCATCAGATCCTGGGGCCCTACAACAGCCCCCTTCATACCCAGAGATGCCAAACGTGCAGGGAGATTTCAGCAGGCTCTCCTCCAGCCACTCTCCAAGTTTGGTGAAGATTGGAATACACTGATGGGGAGACCTCCTCCCTTCTGTCCCCCTGGGTGCCACGGGCTCGGGGTGGGGTGGGGGTGGCCTCTGTTAAGCTAGGCCCCAGAGTCAGGCAATGCCCTGAGACTGGGGTGGGGTGGAGGAAAACAGGCACCCTCACCCAACAACCTTCTCAGCAAGGACAAGAGCAGAAAATAAGGAAGAGGCCTTTCAGCCTTTTTTGAAGCAGCATAAATCCAGCCATAGCTCCCAAATCCACTCTCTCTCACTCCAAATTCCAGTAACAGCTCCTCCCTCTCCCTCTGTCTATTGGAACTGAAAGCAGGAGGCACAGAGCTGTGCCTTATATAAGAGACACTCACCTAGAGTGGAACAGGAACTCCCTGGTTGGCAGACAGACCTGCCTAACAGGGTTGAGAGGGATGAGATTGGTGTTCCCATGGCTACAGAAGGCCCATCCCCCCCCTGCTCATTGCTCTCATAGAACAGAATGGGAAATCTCAGGTTGACAGGGAGAGCTGCCTATCAAGGTTGTGTTGGCTAAGACTGGGGTTTCCATGGCAACAAAAGTCTGCAGACATTCTGGGCCTATGTTGCCTAGGGAATCAATGTATCGATGCCACCCTGTCTGGCATCATGAAGCATTCACAAATCGAATGAACTCGCCCCCAAAGTCATGGATTTCGTGACAAATGTGGGCCCACAAAACGCGTTTTCGTGATACATGAATCAGCCCAATTTGTCATGAAATTTGATTCGTATTTCGATTCATGCCTACGTCTAGTAGAGTGTGCCCATATCTGGAGTGGACAAGGTTGGTTACACTCTTAGTAACAAGTCTTAATGAGCCAGACTATCCATTTGGAAATAGTCTGTGCAGAAATTTTCTGACCAATTTTCTTTCCTTTAAATGAGACAAAAGGGTTAGGGTCCTTTCAAAAGGCAGCTGTCCTATCTAAATAAAATCACAAGGCACGTTTAAACATTCAGTGTGTGTAAGAATCTTTCCATATCATTTTGAAGTGTCAGAAAGAAGCAGGTAGGACAATGTCCTGGTTCATATGTAATACAGCAGAAAGGAGAGGCTTGGATGGAGAACAACCTTGTCAGTAAACATCTTAATAAAAATACTTGCCTCTAGAATCACGGTTAGAACCACTGAAGACTTTGACTTGCGTCTGGGTTCCAAACCTAGAGGCACATAAGGATCTTCCTGAAGGAAAAAATAGTGAGGGGGGGGGGACATACTAGGTGAGCCTTCATAGCTATAGGAATAATAATGATGATAAGGGGATCCGTATGCTGAATATTGGATCTGATGGCATCTATGATGGCAGGCCAATTCCAGTTAGTTATTAGTATCAGATAAAACCGAGGAATCTCTACAGTTTTCCATGGGGAGAACAGGAGATGGCAGCAGCATGGAAATGGCTGTTGACACCTCAATGACTTGGGGGATCTCACCCTCTGAAAGAGAAGACAGTGAGGAAGAACGTGGTCTTGGAGTCAGAGATGGAGTTCTCAGAACCTTGGTTGGTCTCAAAGGATCTGAGGTGGTTTGGCCTGAAGAAGATTTCTTTCTCTTATGGGACGTTGACAATGAAGGCTTCTCAATATGTTTAGTTTTCAATCTCTCCTTTTTAGTAGGCAGTTCTGACTGGCACTGAGGAGGAACCAGTGATGACACAGACAGACCTGACTAGTTTTTGGAACCAGATAGCCCATGTCTCACATGGGAGATTCCCAAGCTAGACACAATAAAAAGAGGCAGGGTGAGTCTCTCAAGAACATATTTTTATTAACAAACCTCAAAGGAGATACCTCAAAGATTCAAAGGAGCAGTTGGGGTTAGAGGTGGTGGCAACAAGTCAAAACTGCTTGGAAGGATCCTAGTTGTCCTTTCTCTGTTGTTGTTGTTGTTGTTTTGGCTCATACGGCCTCCTCCTATTCTCTTGGTTGGATTGATAAGGGTGCTGAGAGGTACTGATGCCATTGCTTGTAGGGTCGATCAAAGGGTTGGTATTGGTGGCACTGATGGCGAGGAAAGCTCCTGGGTTTATAGGATCACTGGTATGAAGACAGGATTCCCAGGGATTTTGCTGTTTGCCTGTTCTTTTTCTTTTGCAAGAGAATCTCATCAGTGGTAGAGGCAAATAAGGAGGTGTCCTCAAATGGCATTTCTTCCACCTTGCTCCTTGTCTCAGGTGACAAACTTGTTGAGTGAAGCCAGGGGTGACAGCAGATCAGGATGGCACTGCCCATTCCATTGACAGATGTTTCCACTGAGTGCTTTCCCACATTCATTTGCTGTTTTGATAGCTGAATGGCCTCTGTTTGAAGCAGCTCTATCATGGTCTTCTTGTATTGGGGGATGTCCTTGATGTACTCACTCAACTTTTCCCAAAGGTAGAGCTGATAACCCCCCATTATGGTTTGATAATTGCTAATTAGTAAGTTGAGTGCTGATACAGAGTATTGTCTCCTCCCAAGGGCATCAAACTTCTTGCCCTCTTTATCAGGCAGCTAAGGGTGTGCACTTGCTTGGTTATGCTGAACCTTTTCGGTCATCAGTGATGAAAGTTGCGGGTGTTTAAAGAGTGAGGGTCATGTATCCTGCTTGATTTTATACATGGACTCAACTCTTTTGGATGTAGCTGGTACGTCCACCGGTCTCTCCCAGGCCTTCAGTATGATTTGGTCCAATCCCTCCAGAATCGGGAAAGCAACATATGCAGGTGTGTCATTGTGGAGCCTGCTCAGCAATTTCCCTTGAGCTACTTGTGTAGATGTAGCTACATCCAGGTCCAGAGCAGTTGCCATTTGGGACATCTGTTCTGCGTAGATCCTCAAAGGGAGGCCCAAGCACAGGGGTGACGTACTCATTGAGAGACGGATCTGAGGCTGTCTCAGAGCTGATCTCTGACAATGCTGGTGCTGGCTCCTCCTCATCCTCGGAGTCATAGGACGTCTGTAACTGGGCTAGAGACAGTGGGAGTAACCAGGTCCTTCCTGTCAATGTGGATGGTCTCGGATCCGACAAGTGTGGAGCCCCTGGCCAATAACATTGATAAGATGGTGGGATGCAGCAGACGTGGCGATGCCTTTCAGCTGTAGAGAACCTAGGTTATGGAGGATGTCTACTGTCGGATCCATGCCGACTTTGACTGGGTGGAGTCAGTTGTAATCCGATGGTCTCAGGTCTGAACGTGCTGTCGGTTCCCTGCTAGACTCCCATCTTGAGGCACTTTGAACGCCAGGTTGGATCTCCTGGAACTTTCTCTCTGACATCGGCCTCTCGGGTGACTGGAAGTGCGGTGAAGGTGTCCAGGGAGGAATCAGAATGATGTCCTTGGAGTCACTCGGGAGCTGAGGTGGTCGTGACACCCTCGATTCCAATCCCGCTCTCAAGCCTGAGGGTACAGCAGCCTTTTTGCTAGGCTTAGTATGGGTCCTCAACTCTGACAGGCTCAATTCCGAACGGGACAACTCCAACCAGGATTTCTTGCTCGATTTCGACCACATTATCCTTTGCCCTTCACATTCTCAACATCTTTAGCATCACTTCTGAGAAATTCTTCAGTATCCTTTTCCAGCTCATTAAAATACAAAAAAGAATATTTTCTCACATTAGTTGGTGAAAAGTATATTCTCCTCTTCCCAAAGCCCACACAGTAGTGATGGAACAGCCTCTCAAAAAGGATACCTGTTGTGTGATTCAGGTTCAGTAGTTGGTAAAAAATACCAAATTTTGCCTAATTCGGTAAAATTTAGTATTACTGAATTTAAAAGGGATTACTGAATCAGATTCAGTAATAGCAAATTTTAGTTTCCCGAAATTATTCAGTAAATTTTCTTAAGTTTGTGTGTGTGGGGGGGGGGGGGAGAAAGTTTTTTTAGTCTGCATTTTAAAAACTGTTCTGCTAAGTGTGAAGGTTACTTTGGTTGGGCTTTCATGGGCAGGCTCTGGTTTCTGGCTTTTGAACTTGGTTATATTTGCTGTTCATTCTGCTGTTCTTTCTTCAAGAGGAGTCTTGCTTTATTCTGTTGTAGGTGCTTTCTTAATTTTCTTGGCATAGTTACTTGGCATTTAGTTGGAGGTTCAGTTGAGGTTCTGTTTGTTGGCATGGAAGTCAAGTTTGGTGTTTAATTTTTGCTTGTTCATCTGGGGGAGGGTTGTTTTACCCTGTTGTGGGTAATTTTTTTTTGCTGTGTGTGGGATGCTTTAGTTGGGCTTTTGTGTATGGGAGTGCTTTGTTTTGGCTTTTACTTATTATAGTTAGCGTTTATTTTGCTGTTCTTCTGCGGTGGCTTCTGTTTTATTCTGTTGTTGGGGTGCTTTGTTGCTTATTAGATTCATTTGCTTTTCTGGAGGTGGTTCTGTGTTTTCCCATTTTGAGTGTTTTGTGTTGTAAATGTTTGCTAGTTCTTTTGAGGGATGTGTGTGCTTTCCCGTTGTTGGGGATGCTCTTTATTTATAGTAGTTTGGTTGGTGTTTCTGTTTTCTGTTGGCATATAGATTTGGCTTATTCCCACAGGGAATAATGGAGATTAGAGGTAGTTGGGGGCACCCTCTTTGGGGGGGCCATAAAGTGCCCCCTGGGGTCTAATTACCCAGAAGCTTGGGGTGTTGTTAAAGAACAGATAGGAGTAGGTCCCCTGCAACTTTGGTGAAATTTGGTCCAAAAAGCACCTCCCCCAAGCCACTGGATATATCAGAACTGAGTTTCTCATAAGAAACAATGGTAGAATATTACCGAATTTTTATTTAGGGAATATTGTATTTTTCCCCTGTGCACATCTCTAGTTAGCACACATGAAGAAGAAGTTTGATTTTTTCAGGTAAAGCATCTTTTGCGTGCCTCAAATTAGTCTCTTGGGTCTAAAGTATAGGGCTCAACTCCCAAAACAATATATGTGGACTTCCTCCTTTTATGAAGTAACACACAAAGCATCAATGAACAGATTACAGAATCATTGCACTGAAGCAGCAGAAAATGTAAAGGAAAATGTGTTGTGGGTGTGTTAGGTTACCTTTGGGGAAAAAAATTACATGTTGGTTCTTCACAGTCTTTTCCTTCAAAGATAGCCTCATATATGAAAATCTGCTAACACCAGCACAAATTTTACTGTACTGGGATGCTGACACCCTGCAAAAACCCTGCAAATTGTTGGAGCCGCTTACACAAGGGTGTCCTGTTGCACATAACAGATAGACCCTATGGTTATGATATCCAGAACTTGCAAATAATATAGCACAATGATGGCAGCATTCCAAAATATGAACAGATACTGGGCATTTGTTCACGAGAATGTAAATTTGTACAGGTACTGGGTCCATTTCAAGCTGAGGGGGCAAACTGTAGAGTAACTAAATCTTGCTGCTAATACTGAAATATGCTGTCCAAAACTCTTAAGGAAGAGAATAGAACCATTTGTGGAACGCAGAAATAATGCTATCTACTCAGGACAAGATTTGGCTGCATTGGGCCTACAGATTTTGTTCTCAAGATTCCATTTATTTCCAGTTAATTTGTAGTATTGCTAAATAAAAATCACTAACAGTCACGTTCTAAAAATGATTTTCTGGAAAATGATAGGGAACACCCAGAGGAAGGATAAAATAATAACAACAACAGGACAACTTAACACCCACTCAGAGGAGTTTACAAAGTGAGTTATTATTATCCTCACAACAGTGACCCCGTGAGGTGAGAGAACTCTGAGAAGCTGTGACTGACCCAACATCACTCAGCTGGCTTCAAGTGGAGGAGTGGGGAATCAAATCTAGTTCTCTAGCTTAGAGTCCTGCCGCTCTACACCAAACTGGCTAAAGATAGGGAGCTATTAGAGATCACATAAGAATACTTATTTCATCCTCAGTTTATTAAAGCCTGACCCTACTCCCTTTATTTGGGTACTGTTACAGACTTCTAACCCTTCTTGGTACAGACCACACTGTTGCTATATCCTGTAGAACCTGTAATAGGTTATTAACAGCAAATGTTAATTTGAGCTTCGATAACTGAAAGTGCTGTTGGGATCAAGTACTAATGTAATGGAAGTGTATGAATGTTACAACTCTATGGAGAACAAAAAGTCATTCCAGATTTTGAATAACAACAGTACGCTTATCTACCACCCTTCTTGACAGATTAATGCCCAACTCAGAGCAGTGAACAAAATCACTGTTACCATTATCCACACAATACAGTTGGGAGCTAGGACTGAGAGGAGTGGCTTATCCAATGCTTATTTCTTAAAGCTCATGAATATGGCAGAAAATATGCTTCCAATAATTTGTTCTCATAGTTTCAATATGACTGTCCAAGACTGTCCATTTGGCTTTTCTCTAGATTATTTTCTAGGTTCTGATAAATTGCTAACCTGGACTTTAAGATGAAAATGAGGTATGAAATAGAATGCGTTCTGCACAATCTATTTAATGGCTAACCAATCTATTTCTGGATTATCTGAACTTTTATTTACAAAAAACAATGTTGTTCAAACAATAGTTACCTTTGTCTTGGCTTCAACAAAGAGCTAAAACTTCATATCTGAATTAGTCAAGTGAGCTCTTACTTTCAAAAACTTACACTCTGAAAACATTTTTGGTCTCTAAGCTGTCACTGCACTAAAATGCTGCTGCTAAAACTTCTAGATGATCATACTGTTGATTGGTAAGATTTTATTTTATTGGATCCTGCTCTGCTATGGATTTTATCTTTACGATATTCCTACTGTAATAATTTTTATTGTTATGGCCAATAGGTGAAATACATTATAAAAACATAAAATTTACCATTGATTGGATCTACAGTGCCCTCCACTTAGGAAAAAGGCTCATTCCATTTTTAGATACAATCCATATTCTTAAGAGATTTAACTTTTCTTGGTGTCTGCAGTAGAATGAAATCATACATTTAGTAACAGTTGAGCTGTTTCCTCAATAAGATTTTGCAACAAGCAGTTTGTTTTTATCACCTTCAGCTCCTTTAGATTAGGCAAGTAAATAAATTCACAAAATTCACTTGCCCAGAAAAAAAATTACATTAACTTGCTTGGCCAACATACATGGACTTACAAAACAAAAGTTGAAAAAAAATCTTTTACATCTCAAATTCTTAAAATAATGGGAAAGGGGGAAAAGTTCTGGGGCTTGAATATTTAAAAAGAGGTAGAAGATATTAACCATTATGTTTTTAACTTGAGGCAATTACTAACAATTTTGTTCTCCCCTTCCTTAATGACCCAATATAAAAGTCCTTTTTCACAAAGTGGCACCTAGTCATGTTATGCAACGTATCGGACTTGTTTAAAACAGGGATTTGCAGCTGCAAGTGAACACTCCCTTCCCCTCTGCCCTATGGTTTAATTAAAATAATTCCTGCAAGCAGTCAGCCATAGAATCCCTTTTCAATATAACAGCTGAACTCTTGAACATAAGAAATAACAGAAATAAGACTGAGCAATTTAAGAAATAAAAATCTCTGAGCATGTGCCATGTACCTGCCAACTCACTGAAAAACTAGTGAACTCTCTTAAGAACAAGGAAAAGGAGACCAGGAAAAGTCTGGCGTTCGACTGCATAAAAAAGCAATGCTTCTGAAATAAACAGACTATTTTTCAAAGACAAAAAATTATTCTCCTGCCTTGCTTCACATATATTTTCTCAATAAACCCTCCATCATTTATTCTAGGAACAGGAGAAAGCAAAGAGAAGAGAAGGCTGACTCAGTCACCATGGCTAAGTTTGTAATATATGCAGAAGGCTTCTTGGTGCAAAAGGAAAGAACTCACTGCTTTTCGTAGCATGTGTAACATTTTTTGCTTAAGTTTTAAAGGGCCAGACTCAAAATGGAAATGGGTGAACTTCCTCATCCTTATTTTGAAAAGAACAGAACAATTTATGACCAAGAGTGGAAATAATCTGTTTTTTCCCAAGAATTTCTCCATTTGTAGTTTCCAGTAAGACAGCCAGTGTGGTGTAGTGGTTAGAGTGCTGGACTAGGACCTGGGAGACCCAGGCTTGAATCCCTACTCTGCCACGGAAGCTTGCGAGGGTTGCCAGGTCCCCAGGGGCCACACTGAGGGAGCAGCAGGGAACTTAACCTTGCGTGCATGCTCCCCATTGTGCCAGAATATGTCATTTTTCAGGGCAATGGGAAAGCTTTGGGTTGTGCCAGGGAGGGGATTCATTAAAAATTGCCCTTAACCATTAAGGTTGGGGATGGTTTTTAATTAATCACTCCCTGGCAAGACCCACAACTTTCCTGTCACGCCAGAAAATGATGTCATTTTCCAGTGTGGCAGGGGAGGGCATGTGCTCCCCCAATGCCTTTTCTCCCTGCCAACAGGTGAGTGGGCGGGGGATCCTCCACCACCAGTTAGGAGGATGGCACCCCTAAAGCTTGCTGGGTGACTCTGGGTCTATCGCACACTTGCAGCTTATACTACCTCACAAGGTTGTTGTAGAAATCAAATGGAGGAGAGACGAATATTGCAAACTGCTCTGGGTCCCCACTGGAGAGAAAGGAACGGTAAAAATGTTGTTGCTGTTGTTATTATTATTAGCTTCAAACAGCAGCTTGTGCAACACATAGATCATGGTGTAAAGCACCATGCTTTACACCATCAGCATCTGCTTGCCTAGGAGCATTCATCCTTATTAGCCCTAGATGAGAGCATATTTTTAATGCTGCTTAAAAAATACATTGTTTCAAAGTGCCTGGATCTCTCAATCAGATCTGAGAAGTGAAATTTTCCTCAGAAGTAATCACAGACTAATGTCAGATTAACTATGTGAATGAAAACAATTCTGCCTGGAGGAGAATGTTTTAAGCAGGTTTTGGTATATGTGCTGGATCCTGGGGTGGAACTTTTATAAAAACTTGGAGGCAGAGGCCACAGAGAGTGGTCTGTTCATCTAATGTATGCAGTCACTCATCACAGATCATAACATCTAGACTACAATTATGCCATATGACAAGAGATAATCTCACATGCAGAATGGACTCAAGAAAATAAGCCAATTCACACATGGGCTACAGAAAATGCAAGTAGAAAACACTTTTAAGATCACATCAGGCACACACAATGAGACTCAGAGCAACAAGGCCCAAACTTCTGCCTTGAAGCTTACCCCCACTCCCCTTTGCAGAAGAAACTGGCCTCCTATGATCTGGCTACTGCTAACGGTTTCTCTCACTACCCCAGCAGGGAGGTTCCTGTCTTGGAAAACAGCCTAATGCAGAGGTGCAGCTGTTTCAAATTTAATGTGCATGGGACGGTGCAATATGCAAATTTCTGGGCACTCATGGCCTGGGCCCACTCATTGTCAGAGATGAGAGCAGTTAAAAAGACTGGGAGCACAATGTGCTGAGAACTATAAAGTATGGATATAACTTTAAGGAGGAATTTCAGAGTGGGCCTCAGGACCACCTTCTTAAGGAAAGGCAGGTCCATCCTTAGTGAAGCTAGCTCACTGACTTATAATAATAATAATTATAATAATAATAACATTCAATTTATATACCGCCCTTCAGGATGACTTAACATCCAGAGTGGTTTACAAAGTTTGTTATTATTATCCCCACAACAAAACACCCTATGGGGTGGGTGGAGCTGAGAGAGCTAGAAGCTGTGACTAACCCAAGGTCACCCAGCTGGCTTCAAGTGGAGGAGTGGGGAATCAAACCCGGCTCTCCAGATTAGAGTCCCGCGCTCTTAACCACTACACCAAACTGGCTCTCAACTTGTCTTGTTGATGTTACAGCTACCAAAAAGGCCACTTTCATAGATAACTAGGGGGGATTGGGTGATAGACGTCACCCCAGTCTGGTGCATACAAAGGAGGCATATAGTACAGATACCAAGGTGGACACAATGGGGGCCATGCCCCATGGCTCACAGAAAGCCTCTGATGGCTTGACTCTGCAGTCACCAAGTTGGATCCGGTTCAGCCTCCAAGATGAAAGTGGATGGTTAATGAGATTGAATAGAAGGTGTTCTAGTTGCTTTGATCACCTCAGGATTGTCACTTATGGCCTCTGGTTCTGTGGTCCCTTGACAGGTTTCAGAGATCTTGTGCCTTCAATGTTTGGACTTCAACTTAGCTTTCTTGGTGGGCAGTTCCAATGCGGTCTGATGCAGAGCTTGGGTGAACACAAGTGTTCAGGGTGCAGCTCTGTGATTCAACATGTGTTGGAGTGGACAATGGGGCCCGAGTTGATGGCTCCAATGTGTTCCTTGACCAGGGGCACTTACAGTACCGATCTGGTGACAATCTGATGATGTCAACCATCTTAATCTTGACTCCGACGGATCCAAAGATGTCAGGTCTGAATGAGCTGTGCGCTCTGCTGGAGCAGATAATTTTGCTTCTGGAGCTGGTCAGTGCCCACTCCCAAAGTATTGCTTTCATGCAGGTAGCTTTCTCCCCTTACCGGGCAGTACATACAGGTCCCGGTATTAAGCCCCACTCCAAGAGACAGTAGACAGAGGGGAATGACCATCTTGGTGTTACTTTCACCGCACTGTTTGAAAAACAGTTTATCAGCCAAGTAAACAAAGAAGAATTTCTTTTGTCTCTGCAGACAGAAGAAACAGCAGCGAAAAAGAGGAAAGGGGGGAGGGGTGCCCCCTTTGAAGACTTTTAAAGCTATACAGACCCTCTGAGTATTCACAGACCCATGTGGGACTGCAGAGAAGACGGCAAATGAAACAATATTTCTGCTATTTTGCTCAAGTCAATATTTTTGGTTTAAGTAAAGAGATTATTATTACCAGATGACTGTTTTTGTAGCTAATCTCCAAAATATTTTGCCTGGTAGGCATTAAAAGTTTTCTGGCTGGCTGCAGAACAGCAAGTTTCATAAAATTCTATGTCATCTTTATGCAATTGCACAGCAACAAATTATTGACTTTTAGATGTTGTGATGGTGAACTGGAAAGTTTGAATTATTTATTTAGTTTACACTCTGCATATTCATTGATAGTATTATTGCCAATTTACTGGCTTTATACCTAATAAGACTACATGTATATTAAAAATGTACCCTAACTAAAAAATTTTGTTTTGAAATGCCTGTTAAGGTTTTACAGCCTAGATCTTTGGCTGTTCTTCTGCATAGCTTCCATTTAAATATACATTTTGGTTACCGCGTCTGTGCCCAGGGGTCATGTGCTCCACCTCAGTTTTACCCCAAGTATTGTTAAATGCATTTTAGTACCATTCCTTCTTTGCTTTACTCGCTATAGCAGTTAGGAAAGGACTTGGATAACTTCATGAGCTATAACAGAGCAAGAAAAGTGTAGTGATAATGCTCAAGAAGGGGATTATCAAAACAGTAGTTGTATAGCCCAAATCCAATGAAGAAGTATGCTGTACTATCTCCAGTAGGGCTTACGCCCATGTTAAAGTGCACAAGATTGCATCATGAAAGTGCAAAGCATTTTTTAGCTGTGTTTGAAATTAAGTTACAAAGGGGAAGCAACATTAGCCTGCTGCATGAAAAACAAAACAGAACAGGATTCTTGTGGCACCTTTAACCTCCTTTAGACTAGCATATGCCTTCATGATCTACAGCTCACTTCAGCAGTGGTCTGTCATCTAAGCTGTCATGGGCTGGGCTCGCCCAAGCTGATAGTCCAAGCACTAACATGAGGCCAAAGGAGCATTCAAGTTTCAAAAGCCAGATCCAGTCTGTATAACAAGGGAAGTGAGAACACATAAGTAGGCACAAAAAAAGGAGTCAATGTAAATAAATGTATCAAAAATACTCTAATGGAGTGACAAAAACTCTCCAACATACAATGAAAAAACAATAAATAATAAAGGTTCAATATCAGTTAATTAACCAGTGCACCACGGAACAAAAATGAGTGCACCTGTGTAATAACTTTAAGTCAATGAATAAGGAAGATGTCCCAAATGAAAGAGTCCAAAATTCTTTACTCTCAACATGTAGTTTTGTCAGGAACACTTCCTGATTAATTCTTATTACTATATATTTGCCCAGTTCGTCTTGTAGTGTGCTAGTATGCCGCATGTTACTCTGTTGAGATTCATTGTAAACTGATTGACTTGATTGGTATTTCGCAAGAATTTACATTTGACTGTTGGTAAGTCTTTTTTACATTTATTTGTATAACTCTGTGGTTTATATTAATTTACCATAACATATATACATTGTTATATGTTCTTTTATGTTGATGGTGGTAGAATTTCGCCCCTGATGAGGTGATCATCACGAAACAACAGAATCCAGCCGGTCCTGTCTGTTGGGCGCAGTGGGCAGCTTTCCAGCAGCCCTTCGGATTATACTCCACCTGGAAACAAGAGACTAGCTTATTGGACTGTACATTGATTACACTGTTGGACTTACCTTCATCGGACCCAATTGGGATTTATTTCTCTTTTGGACTCTTTCATTTGTGACGTCTTCCTTATTCATTGACTTTAAGTTATTACACAGGTGCACTCATTTTTGTTCTGTGGTGCACTGGTTAATTAACTGATATTGAACCTTTATTATTGATTGTTTTTTCATTGTATGTTGGAGAGTTTTTGTCACTCCATTAGAGTATTTTTGATACATTTATTTACATTGACTCCTTTTTTTGTGCCTACTTGTGTGTTCTCACTTCCCTTGTTATCTGTATGAGTAGGTTCCTCTCTCTTGCTTAAGATCCAGTCCGTAGTCAGAGCACAAGGTAAACGCCAGGGGTGTGTCCAGAATCCAAAAGCCAAGTCAAGTCAAGTCCTTAGGTCAGAGCACAAGAGTGTCGTCAAGGTGCAGGCAACAACAAGATACAAGGTTCCAGGAGGTAGTCGCAGGTCAATAACACGTTGCTTTCACGCCTGGCAGTTTCCCCAGACTGGTTTTTGTAGCCAGGCATGGTTTTCAGCCAGCTACTGGGGCTCCATCCCTGATGTTACTCATCATCGCTCTCCAGCAGCTGGCATTGGCTCAAGAGATGAGCACTGTGCCGTCTCTCCTGCAGTTCCAATCTCTGGCATTGTCTGCGGCGTTCTTTGGGTGTAGTTAGTGTGTGTGTGTGTGTGTGCGTGCGTGCGTGCGTGCGTGTAGACCCTTGGCTGGGCTGTACCTGCAGCCTTGAACGTCCCTGGCTGAACTTCCCCTGTGGTATTGGGGCCAGAGGGTGCTGGTACCTCTGCCTCAGCTGCTGGCTGTGAGCTCTGGTCCTCCAACAGCTGTTGTTCCTGATCACCGGCTTTTGCTGAGTCAGGGCTAGGGCTGGCTACACAGAACTCCTCTTCTCCTGAGAAGTCCTGGCTGGCTACACAAGGCTCCTCTCCTCCGGAGGAGACCTCACCCTCACTGAGTCCAGACTGGGCCACAACACCAGCAACCAGTTTATGTGTCTGATGAAGTGGGCTCTAGTCCACAAAGGCTTTTGCTACTTTAAAAAAGTGGCAGTCTCTCAGAAGCCACAAGACTCCTAATTGTTTTCCCAGGCTTGTTACCAAAACAGATTCATTACCTACAGACAATCACCAAATTACAACTACAGACTCCCAACATTTCTACCACACTTGGAAGGACAGGAAAAAAGATGAAACACTAAACCAGCTGAGGAACGCAATTGTTCTATCTCAGAAGAAATCGGCATCAAAAAATGTTTGTCATTGAAAGCACTTGACACAAATTTTATTTCAGTGATTACTTTCAGCTGTGAACTATAAATCCTTTGAGTGAGAAGGCAGGCAGGATGAAACTGGAGAACATCTGATGACATCAAAATGAACTCTGCAGAGCTTAGGCTTTGTTATAGTTTTCAGCAAAACAGGGGACAACAGCCAAGTGTTCTCAGGCCTGTTTATATTAGTGTCAAATGAGCTTCAGCCGTAGCTCAGATCTCTAGCCAAAGCTGACTTTGTCAGATGACAATCTGAAATGGTAGTGAGCGACATCTGGCCAGAGAACAAAAAGCAAAGAAAAAACTAGGTCACTATACAGACCTGGCCCTTTATGGATCCATTCATGTAGAAATGCCAATATATTACAGATAGCAGCTGCTCTTTTTTCTAACAGTTCTAGGAAAATTTAGAATGATCACACTGACACTTTTTTCATGTTGGATGGATATTCACCACCATCCCATTTCACTAGAAGCCTCTTTTAACCCCCTGCCCCCATCAATGCAGAATGTAAAGGGGGGGGGCTAGACAAAATGACACATGACACAGCTTTTCTGAGATTCCAAGGACCCACTGTGGGAATACCAGACAGCCAGTATGCCATAGTGGTTAGAATATTGGACAAGGATCTGGGAAGTCCCGGTTCAAATCTCCACACTCTGCCATGGACCTTGGGCCAGTCAAACCCTCCAAACCTAACCTATGTCACAAGGTTGTGATGATAAAATGGAGAAGAGAACAATGTAAGCTGCTTTGGGTCTCCACTGGGGAGAAAGGAAGGATACACAAATAAAGTTAATTAATTAATTTAATTTAATAAACAAACACTGGAAAAATCTGCTCCACAAATGTCTTAAACAGGCAGGTCATAGGATTTAATATTTTGTCTCCAACAGCTTGTGTACAACAATTGCAATTTGGGAAACAGAAGCTCAATTAACTGGGAAGTTGGAACTAATCTTGTGCTTTACTCATCTCAGCTTTACAGTGCTCTTGTATTGAGATCCAACTGAGTGCTTGCTTTATATTCTTGAAATTCTACCTCCCCCCCAGTATTCAACACATGCAACTACAAAAGGTAAATATGCGTTGATTCCAGCACATAAAAGGATGAGCAAATAGGGCTTCTGAGTCCTATCTGGCAATTTGGCCATCAGAGCTAGGGAACTGAATGGCCTACAGGAACTCATTCCTTCAGATACCTATTGGAGTTTGGCTTTTGCCACACTTTTAATATTCTTCACCCATTTTTCTTCATACATATACCTATGAATATTATCAGAAATTGGAAAAATAACACAGTGTACCATGAACTGGTGCCTGAAGGCTATTGCTTTTTAAATATATAACTATATAACTGGTTAGTTTTGCATTTTATTTTACATCCAAAATGTTTTCTGGTAGTGATCAAAACTTTTTTATTTATTTGCAGAGGGTAAACATGTTAATCTATTGAGGCAAAATCAACAGCAATCTTCCAACCTATTAAAAAACTAATGAATTTTTATTTTAGCATAAACTTTTGTGAAATAGAGTCCATTTTTTAGATGCATGTAGAGGGGACTCTCTAGGCAGGGCTGAGTGTGAATGAGAAAGGGTGTGTGCAGTTATAAAGAAAAAAAACTGCTGTCAGCAAGGCCAAGCAGCAATGAAATATAGGACTAGAGTTGCCAGCTATGGGTTGTGAAACTCCTAGAGATTCAGACAGTGCCCAGTGAAATCTGGGGAGGGGAAGGAGCTCAGTAGGGATGTGATCCTACAGAGTCCCCCTCCCCAAGCTGCCATTTTCTCCAAGGGAACTGATCCCAGCAGTCTGGAGATCAGTTAAATTCCAGGAGAACTGTAGGCCCCATCTGGAACCTGACAACCCTATGTAGGATACATAATTACATATAATTTCATAAAATTCAAATGTAAATCAAGAGTACAGAGAACTCTCACAATTCCAGTAACTGGTGGCATCCCTTGTTTTGTTAAGCTAGTTAAAACCTATAATGGCTGAGGAAGCCCAAGTCCTTGGGAGATGACATTTCATGACCCTTCAACCAGCTGTTTTTTTTTTCATAACCTCACACATATGTTTTAGTCTAGTAAGGGCCCACAAGTTGGTCTCTAATAGTGTACACTAGAATAAAAACCTGTTTTTAAGGTACCGCAGGACCTGTTCTTTTTTAGTTTGGTTTGGATAAGGTATGGGGTGGCTTTGAACTGTGACCTGATGACTTTATCTCTGTTGTTTTAATAATTAACTGTTACTTGATTATTTGAATTTCAGAATGCTTTAACCTGGCTTGGAGAAAAGACAAGATGCATACAAACCAGTCACTTACCTTCTACTCTCTAGTGGACGCCCATCACTGGAGATACTGCGGGGAATGTTGGCTGTTCGTTCTGGGGGAGGCATTTTTCCTTCACCTTTCCCTGGAACTACCCGAGATGTAACTGGACTCTGTATCTGTGACGGTATTTGTTGTACATGAGGGCCTTGTCCCTTGTTAGAATTTCGCTGCCATTTATTGTTATTTCTGAAGGGGTACTTCAGTTCATATGGAACTCCACCATCATTTATTTTGTATTCCATCATTGGCATCCGATGAGTTTCTGAAAAACTTCTGAAAAATAACAAAGAAAAAGTAAAACTATTGTAAGGTAAGAAAGAAAAGTAATCCTTTACTTTGCATTGAGATAGTATGATAGCAGTGAAATTGTCTACATTTTACATTCTGCACATGAACCAGAGTGGTTCACAGATTTTTTAAATTTTCCAGATAAATTTTACATGCTATCCTCGATTCATAGCCTTTGGAATAAAAAATTGGCATACCTACTGCGTATATAAAAAAATAACAAAAGAACAACCTTGTGTCACCAAAAAAGACTAACACATTCATTCAGCACAATAATAAAGAATGCTTACCAAACTACAAACTGTTTCTGTTCTTTGAATCAACTAATCATAAATCTGCATTTTTCTGAACTTGTATTTGTACCACTGGCTGTGATGCACCCAGGATATGTACCTTCTATATAACATTTGTACTCTAATCTTTTTTGCTATTTCATCTAAACAGACTTTGCAAGCTGTTCATTCTGCTTTACAAAAACTTTTAAAAACTCACAGGAAAACTTTCTACTAACTCATACTCTGATGTTCTCTTGATTCTCACAGTCAATTTAGGTACTGGGTTGAAAGAACTTCCTGAATTAATTGTTTTACACTAGATAAAAAGAATCAACCTATTATATCAGGGAATGTCGAAGATAAAAACGAGCATGAACTCCATGCAAATATATATTCTAATTAACTTACAGGTTTAAAGGGCATTGTCGTTTGGTAAAAATTCATTTTAAAAGACACATGATGTCTAATATTTTTATTTTTTAAAATGCACCCGTGTCTTTAAAAGGTAGCTTTCACTAATATAAATAAGAACGGTCTTAGTTTAAAAGTAACTACTTGAATAAGTGACTAGGTAAACAACAGGTATTAGGCAACAAGATCCATATTCTCAATAGTACCCCCTTTTCAAAGATTTTAACATGCATATACCACTTTGACTAGATTATCTGAGATATCAGTGACATTTATGACATCAGCAATACTTCCATACCATAGAGCATAAAACACGGCTCCTGAGGCTCATAAAAGGCACAGGCCCCACCTTCAAATCTACTATCCCACTAGCCAAATGTATGTTAAAGGCAACAAACTTTTGATGTAAAGAAATTTACACGGCTGAATATTCTATTAAAAGCATATTTTATACGGCCGAATATGCTATTAAAAGCTGTACCATTCTGTTAGTATATGTACTAACTAGTGTTATGTAAGGGTCAGAGTGGCTGAATAGGATCTAGGGGACCTAGGAAAGCATCCCCACTTTGCCATGGAAGCTTGCAGGTGACTTTGAGCCAGTCATACACTTTCATCCTAACTTACCTTAGAGGGGTGTTGTGAGGATAAAATGAAGGAGATAAGAATTATGTAAGCCACCTTGGGTCCTCATTGGGGAGAAAGGTAGGGTATACATGAAGTAAAATAAAAAAAATGTATTACATGCAAATAAAGTGAAAGTTTTGGAATTAGTTTAGTTTCTACTTTAATTTTTGAACTATGATATGGTGTAGAAATCCTGCATTATAAACTGAGAGGAAGTCCTTCGATATTAATCAATTCATTCATTGCCCCTCAAATACCTTCGTGGGGTACAGTCCTCATGAGGTGGAATAATGACAACCTTCACAGTTACCGAAGTTCTCAGGAGATCAATCATTTGTTCATGGCTTAGAGTAGCTACAGCCACGGTACAGATTTCCACTAATCTGCTGCCTTGTCGTAATCCAGCTTGCCAAGCATAGCCATAGGGTTCAACGTCTGCTACAATTCCTTCATAGTTCACATGGAAACCAAGCTGGCCAAGTCCATTTCGACGTAAAGTCATTTCCACTGACTCACAGCCCTTTGTCACAAGCTGAGAAATGAAATAAAGAAGGGATTGGGATTATAATACTTCAGTGTAATTATTTCCATTCACAGGGACATGCAAGGGAAAAAAGATACTTCTTTGAAGCAGTAAAGGGAGCGAATTGGGACAACGATATTCTTTAGTTTGATGGCTATTGCTGAGTATAGTATCAACAAAAGTTAGCTAGTTTACTATAAGATGAAAATGCCAGGCACAGTCTGGCACTACTCAAGTAATACCATAACCTCTTATGGACTTTACAGAATCATTCATGGAATGCAGTGAACTCATAAAGGAGTTAAACACAGTATTTATTTAAAGGCTGAAAAATACTGTCTGGGATCTGAGGCTCTGCCCCCAGACTTAACAGGAGAAGGGGAGGAGAGACAGCCAGATGACCCCCGCTCAACCGCCCAGACAGACACAAGGACCCTGCCACACCCAGCAATGGAGGAAGGGAAAGAAACATCCAAGCCCCAGAGAGTCAAATGGGGCAGGTGGAAGCCAGCCAGCCCCTCCCTCCAGTGGGAGGCTGGGAGCCAAGACTGGGAGGGAGAAGGCATGGGCGTCAGGGACAACCAGACAGCAAGACTACCAGCAAACTCACTAGCAGTAGCTGAAGGACAGCAAAGGCAGCACCAGGCCATACCTCAACCAGCAGGCAGGCTAGAGGAGGTTGGGAAGGAGAGGCTGGGAGCAAAGCAACCACAGGTGGGGCTGCCTAGAGCAGCCAGCAGAGCAAGCTCAGGTGCGGTTACCCAGGACAGCCAGCAAAGCAATCCCAGGTGTGGCTGTCTAGGACAGCCCAGACCAGAGCTAGGGTGTTGGGGCATGGCCAGCAAGTGCGGTTAAGAAGTGGTGAAGGGATATAAGGGAAGCCCACACACAAGTGAGGGGTGGGGGAGTTAAGTGTAGGAGAGAGAAAGATGGAGAAGGAATTGGTGCAAGCATGTGAAGGAGAGGAGGAGGGGAGGGAGGATGCCAGGCAGGGAGTTGGAGGGCTGGCCAGAGGCAGGCAGGGTGGAGGGATGGACGAGAGGGTGTGAGGGTGATGTATACTCCCCCTCTGGCCATAAACCCAACGCCAGACTGGGGCCTGCAGGCCAATGTCCATAAGCCTTTGACAGGTGGTGATACGTCAGAAGCTGAGACATCTCAGCCCAATGGGGTCAAAGGCGCCGCCCAAAGACCCATGGCAGGCGCTAGTGCGATGGGTGCAGCCATGTCTGGGTGCAGGCCTGACAAATACTTTTATTAGAATATTAGATCAGTGTTGATTTGACAACATTTAAATTCTCTTTTGATTCTTGCTCAATGATTATTCAACACAATTATCTGTTGGTTTGCAACGGTCCACTACATAATATAATTCTTCTAATAATGAATATCTGTGGATGCAATAAAATTCCACTGTTTTTCTTCATTGTAGGAACAATGCTGTCTTTCTAGTGGCAAGAAGAGCTTTTTTATACAATCTATAGAGAAAGTAAAGCATAACATCAACATACAGTCTATGGTATCGTGGTTCAAACCACTTAAGTCTGAATAAAGAAATAAACAGTAAGTTATCTCTTGCTCAATGAGTTTGCAACTCAGGAGGACCCATAGGGAGAAGGAGAAGGAAAGGGAATGACAGGAAAAAAGAGGAACAAGAAATAATTCCCGATATTGATGTTACACAGTGACATCAGAGACTGATGTTTTATTGTATTTTTAATCAGTAAGTCTGTCAGGATCTGAGAATGGATGCAATCCATATCTATATTTTTTATAGCAGTCACTTGAATTTACTAATACCTGAAGACCACACCAGAGCAGAGAGAGACAGACAGACAGACAGAAACTCTAACCTCTAGCCTCTTGACAATCTCTTTGATATCTTCAGTGTTGCTTTTGAAATTCTCCACAGAAACACATTCGCCCCTTTCATAGAAAATTTTGACACTTGTGTCTGTTGAAGTCCATCCTATTACATCTCTGCAGGAACAATTGAACACAACACTCTTTGATTCTTGCTCAATGATAACAACAAATTCATTGGAAATACCAAGGAGACAGTCTATATCTACACCCTTGCTATAGTCTTTAGCTTGAAGTGTCCATACAACAGCACCAGAACTGTGGAGTTCTATTCCTGGATGAGGCTTGGACTTCTCCTTCTTTTTAGAAGCAAGTGAGATGAAGGGAAACTTGCCAGAAGGATCAATGGGTGTGTTTGTAACATTCTTTTCTGCCAAATCTTTCAAATATTCCTGGCGGGTTCTGGTAGCCATGGCGCGGAACTTCTCAGATTTATGAGCAGCATTCTCAGCATTGATCACTTTTGCTAGTAAGAAGTCCCTGAACACATTTGATTTGGGGAAGGTGATGCCTTTAGGGATTGGTGGTCCAAATGATGGCACATCTCTGGATCTTGTCACAGCAACACTACAAAAAAAAGTAGGAAAGAAAATGTTTATAACATCATCTACATCTAGTGCTTAACTTATGTAAAGTTATATTATAGTACCATACAAAGAACCATGTCTGTTGGAAATGGGGGGGAAAGAAACGTTTATAATCAAAATCTGGTTTCAAAAAGTTTGTCCGTTGTAAAATACCCAGAACCTGTAGAATTAAGAGATGGTTGTATTAAAAAGCATTATTTTCTGACAGCTGAAAATCATTTTATGAAAATAATTAAATATGACATTATACTTGCACAAATATGTCTCACTTTTATATTAAATAAATAAATAGTTATTATGACTTGGTGATTAGTTGGAGTAACTGTTATGCTAATAAGAATTAAAGATGCAAATGTAATATTGTAATGATTATTTTTAATACTTCTTGAGGATGAGTTGCGTCATAATGAAAATAATGCAACTGACTTTGTATTTTACATTTTTGGGGGGAAATGAATATTATCTAAGAAAATATATTGTAATGTCTCTGTTCAGTAAATTTTAATTTTTAAAAAATGTGAGGTAGGTAAGGCTGAGAGCTTGTGAGAGTTTGCAAGGTCACCCAGCAAATCTCCATGGCATTTGAACCTGATCTTAGTCTGACATTTGAACCACTAAACCCCATTGGCTTGTGTCTAATGCATCCAATACAAAAGATTCAACAGAATCAGTTACTATGTAAAAAACTGCCTTTCCTGCCTCACCCTAAAGCCTCCTGTGGCTTTTCACTGTAAAGGGATCTTTCAGAGAAAGAAGGCTGCAACATGTATACATGATCCTCTTCTCTATATTGACTTTACTATGTCTTCCAAACACAAACTTTGCCCATCTCAAAATCATTTTACTTCTCTACAAATACTATGATATGAATCAACAGAAAGCAAAAAATGAAATAAGGGGCAAATCTAGCTGTAGCCAGCTATGGACACATTTTCATATGCAATCCTTCCATTTGGCAGCAATTTCTCCTAAACAACTGTAGACCATACAAGATCTTAAGCTTTTAGGCTACAAGAGTGACTCCTAGCTGTAGGATGTTGTGACTTGTTGTGAAATTGATTTTTTTTTTAAAAAAAGATCATGAATGACAGCAACACTATCACAGCCTATTTTCTCATAGCTCAAAGTACTCATCTCCAAACAGTTAAATTTGCTGACTGGGAATTTCTGAGAAAAGACTACTTATGGTGTCTATGTCCTTCAAGGGAACTAAAGCCTTACACAAGCAATCAACAATGTTTTGGATAACTTCTACACAAAAAGTGTGACTTCCTCCCCCTCCCCAACCTTGTCGCAACCCATAATGTCCCTGAAATACTCATCTGCAGGGGGAACTCTCACTCAGAGCAACTCCTGGCAGGAGGTGGAGCCCCTGTAACTACACATGCGTGTGCGCAAAGTGCATGTGTGCTCCTGGGACCACATGATGACATCACTTCTGGGAAGTGACGTCATTGCATATGGCACGGCTGCCCCCTGGGAGAAAGAAAGAGAAAGGAAGGGAAAGAAAGAAGGAAAGACATGGAAAGAAGGAAAGAGAGAGGGAGGGAGGGAGGGAGGAAGGAAGGAAGGAAGGAAGGAAGGAAGGAAGGAAGGAAGGAAGGAAGGGAAAGAAAGAAAGAAGGCAAGACATGAAAAGAAGGAAAGAGAAAGGAAGGAAGCGAGGGAGGAAGGGAAAGAAGGCAAGACATAGAAAGAAGGAAGGAGAAAGGAAGGAAGAGAGGGAGGAAGGGAAAGAAAGAAAGAAAGAAAGAAAGAAAGAAAGAAAGAAAGAAAGAAAGAAAGAAAGGAGGGAGGGAGGGAGGGAGGGAGGGAAAGAAAGAAGGAAAGACATGGCAAGACATGGAAAGAAGGAAAGAGAAAGGGACGGAGGGAGGGAGGAAGGAAGGCTTCAGATGGAAGTGGGGAATCCCCCTCCTCTCAGCTGAAGTTTAAAGCCAGTTTGGAGCTTCTCCCAACCAGCTGAAGAGCGAGGATTAAACAGCTCCTTTCCCACAGCTTGCCAAGCAAAAAGGAGCTCTTTTAACCCCCACTGTTCAGCCATTTCGGCACGTTCCGGCAGGAAAAACGGCCTGTTCATCTGACAGAGGAAACCCAGGAACAGAAATCTGTAGCAAGAGGGGGGAAATCCTCTCTACCACTTCCATCTATAGAAATTATCTAGTTTAATACTAACTGGTTCTCAATCTGCCAAGTACTTGTTACAATATACAGGGGGGGAAACCAAAACCGGTTTCCTGAAAATTAGCAGAAGGCTATTCGAACACTATTTATTTATTTACTTTATTTATAAAGCCAGTTTAGTATAGTGGTTAAGAGCATGGGACTCTAGTCCGGAGAACTGGGTTTGATTCCCCACTCCTCCACCTGAAGCCAGTTGGGTGACCTTGAGTCAGTTATAACTTCTAGGAGCTCTCAGCCCCACCCACCTCACAGGGTGTTTTGTTGTGGGGATATTTACTTTGTAAATACTTTGACATACTTTTAAACCACACTGAGTGGGCATTAAGTTGTTCTGAAGGGCAGTATAAATCGAATGTTGTTATTATTATTATAATTCACCTTTCTTGTTGGGACGCAAGGCAGATTACATAATTAAAACAACAGAACAGTATACAGGGAACAGTATGAGACACACAATCAACAACAAACTAAAACTGGATTCCAAGATTAGAGAACAAACATTTCAAAGGTGTATTAAGTCTGTCAACTATAAAAGCAGTAATAGCTACCTGTAACAGACGTTGTCAGTGCATGGATTGTGTACTCTAACAATGACGAAAACATGCTGAAAGTGAGAACGAATATTCTTTGGGCTGAACGACTCTGCTCCAGGTTCCTGGAAAACTATTGTCACAATATCGTTTCCTATATGACGTTTTCTTAAAAGCTGTGGGGGAGAAGAGAAGAAATCAAAAATATTGACTTCAAGCTATACTCATCTTATTACAGCTCTTTATTTTCCCCAGAAAACAAATATTTCTTAAATTTCATCACAAATCCTGGAATATTTTTAATCATTCAGTTCAAAACAAGTGTGACATGAATGTGGTACATCTGAGCAAATAAATGAGGAATGTGATGTCTGAAACAAACCATTAGCATCCTGTACCTCTGTTTCCATAACAACAGTTTGAAATCTATTTTAACACAAAATTGTATTGCTATGGGATAGATTTTGAAAGTTTCTAAAATAAATTTATAGTAATATAATGTGTGTTATTGTATTTGTTGTCTATTTGCTATTTTCTTCCAACTGCTAACACTCGTAAACTAGATAATATCCTTCAGTGTATTAAAATTGTGTTTAATATTTGACGGTAGGAAGATTGCTAAACTGATTTTTTGGGGTATGCTTTTCAATTCTGCTTGTATTCTGAAAAATATTTTTTCTGGGGATGAAAATGCTAAAGCTTCTTATGACTCACAGAATGGAAGGAAGGAAGGAAGGAAGGAAGGAAGGAAGGAAGGAAGGAAGACTTCTATTTCATAGAAGCAACCGCTGTGACTATATCAGTCATATTTTAGAATAAAAATGCTTACGAGTAGCACAATCAAATCTTGTCAGATCTTTGAATTAAAACTGATGTTAAAAGAAATTGAGGCAAATTCCAGATAGGCACTCAGTTTGGAAGCTTTTTTAATTCAGTGAAAAAATCAATAGCAATTAAAATTATATTAAGAGAAAAAATTAAATGCCACAGTGTCTACAGAGGGTTTAAAGAATTTGATCTTGTGTATTAATCAAGTAAAGAACTTTTCAGGCTTTAACCCGTCACATGAAATAATGATTGCATGGCTTCTAGTTTGAGAGATGCTTCCCATTCAAAAAAGCAACAGGGAGAAGATCACACGGAGGGTCAATTAAAACTGTAGGCTAAAGGAAAGAGCTCCTGATGCTCCTCCACCACATTGTTGCAACACTATTCCCTAGATGAATTATAGAGGCTGGTTTCAATACTAGGACCATAGCATCAAAGGCCTGTTTTGGAACTTATGAAATATCGTGGTTTCCTTTAGCTGAAAGAGGAAAACATCCATGTCACTTTATTAAAAAATCTTCTGACATGTGGATTGGGGACTTCTGGCTTCAGGAGTACGAGCAGAGAAACCTCCAATAAGAAACACCCTCTGAGGGGAAAACACCATGTATCTGCATGATTTCAACATAGCCCCCAACAAAAAATCATGGAGATACACAAATCTCAGAAAAGTCAATGCTGCCTTTGTCAGAACCTCATATCAGTCAATAAATACAATTATTGTGATTGCAAAAGCCTCTAACAGAACAGTACCTTTTAACAGAACTGATTGTACTGGAAACAATGATTTCTTAAAATCTTGGGCCAACTTGCCTACCCGGTATAACTTCTTATAGCTATCTGGGGGTTTTTTTGCCCTCATATTATTATAAATCATATTTGAAGCAGTGCAAATTAATTTATAGCCTGATTAGCAAATTGCTGGACATGAGGAAAATATCACTGAAGGGGATGGAGTCATCTCAAAAGTACCCAGTACCAATGGATTTGCTTATATTGATTATACCCCACCATAAATAATATTCAAAGCTTTGAAAGACTGGGGAAAAGGATGAGGGGCCTACCAACATGGATAACATATCTAATGATACATATTTTAATTAGGCAGGTACCTACAAATGGATAAATATGACTTTCAAATAAATGGCTGCAAGACAGCTGCTAAGTAATTAGCTATAGTGCTGGAAACCTGGTAACAAATGATTGAGTATATCGTTCTTATGATTCAATGAATTCTATACATGGTGAAAATTAATTCTACCTGTTGCTTGTTGTTCGATGTATATGGCAGCATGGTGGATACATGGAACATGATTTCATAGTCCTTGTATGTTGTATAAAGAGAGTGAGTACCAGTTGAATCAGCTAAAGTTAAAATATAAAAAGAAAACTCCTATCATTAAAGATTATCATTACACAATATGCAAAATTCAATGAATATCTTTCAGACGAAGAATATAATCCACCATTCTAAATCAGAGCAGAGTAATAAAAACCCAAATAAGACTATTCTATATTTTAGTACAGGCTGAATATATTTTAGAGATTGAAATCATTAATAACATTTTTTTTCAAAAATAATATTGAAAAGAAAATCTACCATAAGTTCAGAAGGAGGCTTAGAAAATAAGACCGGTACAACTTATTTTATACATTACTAATATTTATGATTTCTGCAGCAGTTTTACAAGATTAAATGTTGCATGTTGACTAGGATCCAAGCAACCATCCAACCAGTTCCACACATACAATGAGGCTTTGGGCTAGTGCTGATTGCACAGTAGTTTGCCCTGTTGCATAGTAAACCATTTTTGAGAGACCTTACCTAGAAAGACTTATGCTTTGCTCATGTGAACTCAAGTTAGCCATGAATTCTACAGGCAGAAATTCTCATACTCTGGTCATCAGGGGTCTTATTAATTCACAACAACATCAAAGTTTGAAGTGGGTAGCAAGGAGACTGCGATAAGTCATCCTATTTAATTTGTTCATAAATTATACTGAATTGGGAGCAAGCAGTGTAGTAGCCACGTTGGTGGGTGATACTGAATAATTCTGGATGAAAAAAACAAAGGCAGATAGTGAAGGAAGATCTCTTTAAATTGGGTAACAACATGGCAAATAATGTTCAGTGTTGGCCACTGAAACATTGTGAAAAAGGAACGCTGGATTAGATGCACACTGGAACAAATATATACTGAAAAAGTCTGAACTGGCTGACACCAAAACTGAAAGAGATCTTGGGGTTGTAGTAGATAGCTTGATGAAAATGTTGACACAGTGTGTGGCAGTGATGAAAAAAGCAAACTCCATGCTGGAGAGTGAAAATAAAACAGCTAATATTATTATTATTTTTTTATAAATTTTTTATTTTAATTACTAACATCAAAACTACAAACAAAAAAAAGAAAAAGGAAACAAGGGGGAAGGGAAAAAACAACATAAGAACACAAACTACAACTACAAGTATTGAATTCCCTTCATAATACAATTATTTAAAGTTAAACTTTCTAATATGCTATTAGATTGGTAGATCTTATAAGATACGAACTACAGTCAGGATCAGGTCTTCTTCCCCCCCCTGCATCTCGGTCTCAGTTCTCTTTGAACAGCTACAATAGCTGCGCTCACTCCCTCCTCCCCACTCCCCCCTTCAGATTCTGGATCTTTTTCTTGCTCGAACTCTTGATGATTAAGCACAAAATCCCTCAGCTGTACTTCCGATATTATCTTGTAGGTTTGGTCTTTATATCTAAACCAGATGCCTTCCGGAAATAACCATTTGTATTTTATATCACACTTTCTCAGAAGAGCTGCAAACCTTTTGTATTTGAATCTTCTTTTCCGAGCTAGAAATGGAACGTCCTTCAATATCTTAGCCTTGTTGCCAAGAAAGTCCAAGTCCACGTTAGTCGAATTATATAAAATGGTGTCCTGAGTCTTCTTAGATGAAAAGTCAATAATAATCTCGCGAGGCAGCTGACGCTTCGTTGCATATTTTGAAGATGTCCGACGGACTTCCAGAATATCGCTTTTTAACTCTTCTTTAGTTACCTTTGCGAATGACGCCAAAAGTTCCGACACCAGATCCTTTAAAGTTTCACTTTCCTCCTCCTTCACATTCTGTAAATGCAATACCGTCTGAGCACGATCCACTTGTAGTCCTATCAATTGATTCTCCAAAAGCTTTACTTCTTTGTTTGTAGCTCTCATGAGTGTTTCATTTTCACGAGCAGATTTCTCTGCCTCGAGCGCTACCTCTTTAGTGGTTTTCACTTCATTTTCAACTGAACCAACCCTTTGTCCGATTTCATTTAGCCTATCAACAAAGGGCTTCCTGCCACTTCTGTGGCAGTTGTGGGGCCACACTGTGCCTCCCCGCTGGCTCTGCAGCTCCTCAGGGGCCTGCCTACAAAGCTGGTGGGAAGTCATAGTGTGGGAGAGCCCTGCTGCCTCTGCTGGCTGGGAGGCCTTGGGAGAGCCATTCTGGTATGGCCCCCCAAGCCCTACTGTTAGAGCCCATCGTATTTATTTTCACAATGGGATTTGTTGCTAGTACAACAGGGAGGAACAAAGGAGAAGCCCTAGCAAACCAGCAGAATGTAAAGACTTCTGCATTCTCGTAAGTACAGGTTATTTCCAAACTTTTCTACTGCTTACTTCAGTTAGTCTTGATCTTAGGATTGGATATGTCTGTTAATACAATTTAAATAACTTCTAATTTTGAATTATTGGTCTGCTTTAGGTTTATAACTACTATATTATGTTTTTGTACTTTGTTGGGATTTTTTAACTTGCAGATTCAGTTTATTGATTTTTTTATACATATGAGTTGTATTAGCATTTGGATTTAATCTTGAAACTAAAGGAGTTTTTTTGTTGGAAAGAGCAAACACAAGTCCATTGGGCTTGATGTGAAACAAATATTTCACTTATCAATTTCAACCTCTAACCTGTAGTTGCTGTCATTCTACTCTCATAAAAATCTACTTTCTTGCAAGATGTCTGGATGGAGCATTTCCCAGAAAAATTTCTTTGCAATTGCTTCCTGTAACTAACTGAAGAAAATGTCATTTAAAATCTTTTAAAGTGTCAGCAAACAACTAAGTGCTTGTTTCCTCTAAGGTAGATAATTGCTCTGTGTAGAGAGGATCAGCTAACAGTTCTGTAAAAATATGAGATATCACATGAAATATCTAAGGCAACATCTCACCTTGCATTGACAACCATGGAAACAAGGTTGCCATATGTCAGGTGAGGGTAGAGGAACTCCTGCCCCCAGTCCCCATTGCTCATGGGGCCCAGAATAGCATCCTGCAACTTTGTGTCATCATTTCCAGCAATGGAACCAAGAAGTGACATCACAACGTCCATGGACACTCCAGCATTCAGCCCCAATCTCCATGGTTACACAGCTGGGAAATGACATAATGTCATCACAGGATGCTGTTATTGTGAGCCCTGTCGTGGGCCAGGTCAGCACAGGTAGGATAATCTGATTCCAGTCCAGGGTCGGTGCACGAATTCAAAGCCAGGTGAAAGTTTCAAGTCCAAAGTCCAGAATCAAAAAGCCAAGTCACGAGGTCCATAGGTCAGTTACCAGTCAGAGCAAGGGCAATCCAGAAGCAAAGTCAAGGCATGGTCCTGGGTCACACAGCAAGGCAAGATTCAGTAAAGTGGGTGCAGTAAGAGCAGGATTCTGACGTGTTGCTTCCACACTTCCTAGGTGTCTGTGGCAGGGTTTTATAGGTAGGCTGGGCTGGCAGCCAGCTGCTTGGGAGCTATCCTGTGCTTACTTCCTCATCACTCTCCACAAGCAGCTGGCATCTGGCCAGGAGGTGTGCACTTTTCTGCCTCTCCTGTAGCTCCACCCATTGCTTTTGTCTACGGTGCTCTCTGAGTGAACCTGGAGGTTTGGGCATCCTTCGCAGCGCTTCACCAGTGGTGGTGGAACCGGAGGACATTGGTGCTGTTGGCTCAGCTGCTGGCTGAGGGCTTTGGGTAACTGCCGGCTGGGCTTCACCAGTGGTGTTTTGGCTGCAGGGTGTTGGGGCTGCTGGCTCAGCTGCTGGCCATGGACTCTGATCTGCCGGCAGCTCTTCCTCCTGATTACCGGCTTCAGCTGCATCAGGGCTGGCTTGGCTGGTTATACGAGGCTCCTCTTCCTCTGAGGTGTCCTCACCCTCACTGAGCCCCATGACAAGCCCTGTCTCCCACCACAGGATGGCAACTGTAAATGGAAGGATTACTTGGAGAGGTAACAAACTGGTATATCTTGAATATATTGAACATTCAAGTCACCTTGAGTCCAAGGATATAAAGCAGTTTCAAATAAATGGAAAGTAATTTGCACAACAGAACCTTTCTGGAAGGAATTTAATGAGGAAATCAACAGCTAAAATTTGAATCAAGACACAATTTTAGCTTATGACTGATGAATTAATCGTTTCGTTCAGTCCTGCAAAATTTATTATCTGGTAACAACACAGCTTACCAGCCATGTATAGCTTTCCAAATGCTTAACGGTTCCTCTTTTTCAGTCCTAGAAGCAAAAAAGGGCTTCTATTGAACCCTTTGGTGAAGCAATGCAGCTGTTGCACTGTATTCAGCTTGACAAGTTACAAGCAGAATGTATCCAGTTTAATCTTTTAACTTAATTCAATGCTACTCTGAATGTTAGCGTTCTTTAAACCCTCATTTCTGAGTCAGGATCAGACTCTCACCAGAGACTGTCCTTTGTCTCTGAAAGCAAACTGGTTTAAGGAAGATCAGTTTCTACTCTGTCCTCCGCCTCAATTAGAAGTGCTGCTGCATCCTTTACTTCAGGAGTCCCCAATGTGCTGGCCATGTGATGCTCTCACGCACCTTTCCTGGTACCTGCTAAGTGTTTTTAGAAAGTGGGAGGGGCTTTTGCTCAGCAGGGCTTCTGATTGGCTGTTGGAGTTCTTACTGGCTATGCAGATTTTTTGAAAGTTATTTAGGAAGCAGCTGCTACCACAGAACAAAAGATCTTTCCTTCATGCAGTGTGTCAGTTCCTGCTAGGTAGATCCCTCAGCCCCTCTCCAGTGAACACACATTGGTTCCAGTAGAAAAGCTTTATTTAGGATTTTACAGTTCAGATCTGCACTCCATCACGGAGCTTGGTAGAAGTGATAAGGCAAGGCAAGCAATTCAACGTTATACTTGATTTTTCCTGCACTCAAATAACTGTTAAGGTTTTGGCACGCACTTCTACATGGGTTCTGTGAGAACCCCTTTTAGTTATGGCTAGATATCCAGTACACAATAATACATTCCCAGCGTCTGGGCAAAGTAGCAAAGGCTGGCATCTGGATGCTCTAAGGTCAGTGTTAGCCTAGAAGTGCATATTTCTATAAGGTAACAGGAGAGGTCCATTCTGGGTTTCAAAAAGCAACACTTACAATATGGAGAGAATATGGCTATGGAGAGAATACATCAGGTTAGTAATGAGCATTGTGGTTACAACATACAGACAATCATAGCATGACTGTACACAGACATGACACAGTGAAGCGGTGTGTATGCAAAAAATATTTTTAAACGATATGTTCATTTTAAAAGGCATCCTGTTAAATGGAGTTTCTTCCTGAAATTTTGAAAAGTTACTATGTATGACCTCACTCCCTGGGGTTGCACCTACCACCCTGTGTCAAAATTTCAAAGATGTCCACAGCCTCAAAAGGGTTGGGGATCTCTGCTTTATCACCTACCTATTGGACTGCACCTAAAAAAATGGCTACAACCTAAGAACAGATTGGGAAAGGTGAGCAGTAAATTTCACAAGTTATTAAGTTGTGATAGAGTTCTTCTCTCACTTGAGAGAATACTCAGCATTCTCACCCCTACCTTAAACATGGCCTAATAGCTCCCATTTTGGAAAATATATTATTACAAAAGGTAGGAAAAATACACTTTTGAGAACAGATCAGAATGTAATAGAGAATTAGAACACAGGGAGGGAAGAATAATAAGAAACTCAGTCCCAAATACACTGGATCGGGGCTATTTGCAACTGAGGCAAACAGACTTAAAAGAAAATACGAACAAGGCTATTAGGACTTTTCATTAAAAACCTGTATCTTAGCAAGGATGTAATATTAATCTCCAGTCTTGATAGGTTATTTTTGAAACTCAAATTACCAATTTAAAGCAAGAGGAAAAACTTTAGGTACATAAATACTACAATGCAACTCACATTTGAAATATAGAAATTTGATAACATTTTTAAATTTAAAACCAAAATATTGTATTTTCCACCACAGAGTATTATTGTGGGCATCAGATACAATGTAAACAGAATTTCTGAGTCAGGAACACAGCCTTTTCTCCAAGTACTAATATAATGTTTCATTCTTTACTGTATTATACTGGGCCTTTATTGTACTATTTTATAAATCTGTAATTTATGTTGAATCTCATTGAGAAAGGCAGACAATAAATATAGTAAATAAATGTATTTTAACAGCTCTAGAGATTAAGAATTCAAATAGAATTTAAAAATTAGATTGCTAAATAAAAGAGCACAGCTATAGGCACACTACATTTAGTTTGATAATTCCTTGAGGAATGGAAGTATCTTTTTTATGCTATTCTAAAGAGTACTGCACTTGACTATGGTATTTCTGAACCAGATACAATACTTGTTCAGGGGCATGTTCAACATGTTATTTCCTTTGGATGCGAAAGGGGCATGAAGAAAGATTTTATTCAAACCAACATTTGTGTCATGGCAACAACACATGAATTTAGAAAGGACATACTTCACACACCATATTGCAGACTTATTACAGACTTATAAAAGTTCTATGTTGCTGTGCTACTAAATATTTAAGGAAAGCAACGGGCTTGTGAACAAACATCAGAAAAATTCAGTCCATTTACCTGAAGAATCAACATCACTTCTCCTTCCCCCATCATTGTTAAATACTTTCCCACATGAGATCTCTAACATACTGAGGAACAAAGTACATCACTGACTAATAGGGATGGAATGGAGAGATTCAAAAAAGCAAAACAAATAAAACAGTTTCAATTTTGAACATTCACTTTTGACATTTATTAACGTTTCTAAATATACCAAATTGGATTATAAAGATTCTATGCTATTTCATGTTTTAATAGTTCCTCTCTCACACTGTTGCCTATAGCCATAACGTCAGTAACAGCAAAACCATGGCAACATGAAATTCACTGCCTATTTGTGAATGCTTTTATACTTTCATGACGCATTCTTTAATTTCCTATAGTGTGAGATAACTGAGAACCTCAATACACATGGGTCAACCAAACACCCATACAAAGAAAAGGCTCCAAATGCAGAGTTTTTTTTAAAAAAGGATAACACATAGAAGGTGTTTGTTGCATGATAAATACCAGCTTCAGTTGTAACATCACTAAATTTTTTCTTATTAAAATGTATTTTTTTCAACAAAATAAAGCAGTAAAGATAAAGGTAGTCCCCTGTGCAAGCACCATTACTAACCCATGGGGGACATCGCATCATGACGTTTTGTTGGCAGACTTTTGTTATGGGGTGGTTTGCCACTGCCTTCCCCAGTCCTCTACACTTTACCCCCAGGAAACTGGGTACTCATTTTACCGACCTCTGAAGGATGGAAGGCTGAGTCAACCTTGAGCTGAACCTGAACCCAGCTTCCACCAGGATTGAACTCAGGTCATGAGCAAAACTTGGGCTGCAGTACTGCAGCTTACCACTCTGTGCTATGGGGCTCCATGTGTTAGCAATAAGGACAGAAAATAAGAGCCATAAAGTTAACAGACAATAAGTCAGGATACAACATAAAATGTTATGCACCTTTCAAGCAATGTTAACAGATCTGCGTTTACATATGAATGTTTCAGAAAAGGGATTCAGTTAGAAAGATGAGCAGCTGCTGCAGCAATGAAAAAAGTTGCATTGAACAGACAGGACAGAGTGCTAGAAGAGAGAAGATTTGCCCGGCCACCTCATTGCTTCTAAATCTATTTGCAGATCAATTCTATACGTATTAACTATACTTTATTTGATATGAACAAAGAGTGTTCCTTACTCTTCGTGTCTAGCTGGGCACGGTACTTTTCAAATCCCTTGAGCCGAACCCGTTCTCCCAGCAACTGAAGAAACTCTTCAAAGGCTGGGCCTGCTGATTCATTATTGTACATTTCCTCTTCTGTGCTTTGTCCTGACTTGCAGTACATGATCCCCACCTTAAGTTGATAGCTTAGCTGAAAACATAAGCAGAAACTTAAGTATGCATTTTTATCAAGTTATATAGCATTTGTTGCCCAGTAAAAGAACACTCATTTCAAGTGGTCCCTACTGATTCCTGTTCTCTTTAATAAGAATATAATTAATAAAAGGAGAAAATAAGAGTATTTTGCATTTTACAACAACATATTTCTAATTACTTCCCAATTACAATGTTTTCCAAAATGACAAATACACAAAGAAAGTACAAAGAATAAAGTCTCTGTTAAAAAGAACCACCTTTGTAGAAACAAACTAAAATGTCTGCCATAACATTTCTTTAACTATTTTCATTTCCCCCCTGCCCATGTTTACAGTATTATTTTTGTATTTTATAATTTATTTGGAATTAAACTCAGCAGTCAGTGAATCATAATAATCTAAGCAATAGGCAGTATTCTTGGCATGACAGGAGACTTGCCAAGATCATGGCTTTTAAAAGAGGCAACAAAACCTGACCATATCAATGAATGCAACAACAGTGCTTTCCAAATTAGGCACAATGGGACCATGACCACACTACAACTTACAGGCCTTGCTCTGAAAGAAGACTAGGACTCTAAGGCAGCAATTTCTATCTGTTGAGCTATGCCACTGGTTGACTCCTGCTGTGGAAATCATGTTTTCTGCATTCATCCGCTACAACAAAAGCAACAGTAATGTGGCCCAGTAAAATCTAACGAAGTTTCACAGCCTGATACCCACAGGTATCCCTGTGTAGGAAAGCATAGCATGGCCCATTCTATGGCTAGATAGAAGCAGCACAAGTAAGAATATCTGCTAAAGAGCAAAGAGTGTGGCTGTACTCTTGCCTGGTCAGGCACTCTTGCCTGGCTTTAAGGGAACTGTGGCTTTGTTGCTAGGGCCCCAGAAATGCTGTGGTACCAGTGGTTGCAATGGAGTGGCCCCATCACTAGGATGGCACCTTCCTGTGGTCCCAGAAGACTGGGAAGGCAAGTAAAGCATGGAAGCTGTGTATAAAGCAAGAGGAAAGGGGGCAAATGAGGGAAAATATGAAACTCCACAAACAGGGTAGAGCAAAGCCCAGTAAATTAATTCTGGTTTGAGTAATTCTGAGAGATTTGGAGGTGGTGCTTGTGAAGGGTGGAGTTTAGGGAGAGAAGGAGCTTAGCAGGAGTGTGATGTCAGAGTCTTCCCTCTGAAGCTGCCATTTCCTCCAGAGGAATTCATCCTTGTAATCCAGAGATTATTTATGATTCCAGTGAGCTTATTTATAATTCCAAGACCCCCCACTTCTGGGAGGCTTCCAACTCTGTAAGAAAAGGCTGCAAATTGGAAGTAAATCTCCTTCCCTCCAGCAGAGGCCATTCTTGGGGCAGCATGAAAGCTGCTTTTCTCTCCTTGCTGAACAATCTACCATCTTTCCCCACAGCCTTGTTCTTCAAAAGAGACCATAACGTTGGTGTTTTCCGCTGGCTGTGTAGAATGTGTGTATCATGTGATGCACCCAGGGCTTTTTTTCTGGGGAAAGAGGTGGGGGAACTCTCACCTGGGGCAACTCCCAAGAGGAGGCGGTGCACCTCTAAATACATGTGTGTGTGCATGTTCTTCAGACTGCATGATGATGTCACTTCTGGGAAGTGATGCCACCATGCATGTGTGACCACCTTGGGAGCACTCCTGTGTAGCATTAGGGGGGGGGGTCCGATTCAGCCTGGAACGGGACGCTCTGCCATGGGGGAGCACTCCCCCGCCCGGCAGTGGCTGGATCTGGGCCATTTTGTGCCCAAATTGGGCCAAAATGGCCCAGATCAGCCTGGAACAGGCTGTTGCCACATGAGAGAGCACTCCCCCATAGGGCAGCAGCCCAAACCTGGCCATTTCGGGCCCGACCTGGGCCGTTTTGGGCCCAAATGGGCCAGAAACGGCCCAGATCGGCCTGGAATGGGCTGCCACACAGGAGGGCATCCCCCCTGCCCGGCACTGGCATGATCATGGATGTTTTGGGCCCAATCCTGGCCATTCTGCACCTGAATTGGGCCCAAAATGGCCAAAAGGGGCTCAAAATGACCAGAATCGAGCAGCTGCTGGGTGGGGGAGTGTTCCTGGCCACTTTGGGCTCAATTTGGGCCGTTTTGGGCTCAAATTGGGCCAAAATGGGCCAGAAATGGCCTGGAATGGGCTGCTGCCACCTAGGAGAGCACTCCCCTGCCCGGCACGATCCTGGCCGTTTTGGCCACAATCCTGGCTGAAATGGCATCGAAATTGCCCAGATCGGGGCTGAAACAGCCTGAATTGGGTTGCTTCCAGGCGGGAGAACCCTCCCCAGCCCAGCACTGGCTTAATCTTGGCTGTTTCGGCTCTGATCCGGGCTGTTTTGGGCCCTAAATGAGACAGAAATGGCCAAAATGGCACCAGAATGGCCCGGATTGGGGCCAAACCAGTCTGGAACGGGCTGCTGCCATGTGAGGGAACCCTCCCCAGCCCAGCATTGGGCCGTTTCAGCCCTTTGGGGCCTATTTAGGGCCCAAAACAGCCCAGATTGGGGCCGGGTGGGGAAACCCTCCCCCGCCCGCCAGTGGCCCGATCTGGGCCATTTTGGGCCCAATCCAGGCTCAAAATGGCCAAAATTGGCCATTTTAAAAATACCCACGTACCACCAGTCGGCGCATTCCAGCTCAAAAAAAGCCTGGATACACCCATCTGGAATGGCTGGCACTCCCTGTTCCTACTATGTCATACTGGCCTTTAACCCAGAGGAAGGGCAATTTTCATCCTACAAGGGAAGAGCAGGCAGAATAAACATATCACAGGCCACATCAAATCAATCCAAACTGATGATATGCCCACATCCTTCCAACTGATGTAGCAGACTCACACAAAATTTTCTGTCTCAATAAAACAGTTTTTAAGGCCCCACAGGACTCTTGCTATTTTGCTTGAATAGACAAATATGGCTACTGTTATGGAATTTCTACCCCAAACATGATTTCTACAGGAGAAGAAAGCTACTCAAGCTAAACAAAGAAAGTAATATGTGCTTAGTCAATATTGGTTTTCAGATTTTAACCGTAAGAAAAAGATTTAGTATTCTCTTGATGGAAAAAGTAATGTCCTTGAACACAAAATACTGTAGTATAGACACACAGAAAATTAGGTGTTTATAGTTTAGTTGCTGTGGGGTGTGTCTGTGCTGATGGGGTGGGAAGAAGTTTGAAATAAAAATAGGAAGATTCTATCTCAAAAAGAAACCCATAAAGTCAGTGTTTAATGCACTGGGAGTTCCAGATGCAATAAAACTAAGTTCTGAGCCAACAATGATATTAAGATAGGAAACTCATCTATTTGAAAGCCTTTATTTAATCCTATATTATGCTCTAGACACTATCACAGAAGTGTAGCAAGCCACAAGGGGAAAATCTGACTTTCATTAAACTAATGTAGTACAGTAAGAGTTCAGAATCTATTTAGTGGAGGGTTTTTTTTAAAGTTCAGTGATGATGAGCCAGCGTATTGTTTGACTGCTTTACAGCATTTAAGAGAACAGAGACTTCTCTAAAATTAAAAGGAACTAGCTTTATGCTCCCTTTTGCTTGTAAAACTCTTATTTCAGCTCTTATTTCTGTGACTATAGCTACAATATGCTCAAGCTGCCCATATACTGAATCAACTGGTGTTTCTGGTTATGTGTATGGATAATTCTAAAGAAACATGCATTTAGAAGGATTAGGAAATTCATTAGAGTGATAGTTCCTCCTGCCTGAATAACTGCCAAGTCCTGGATTTGGAACCAAAGAAAGTCCTAATTTAACATAGTCAGAATGCTTGTTTAAAAACCTCCACACAGCAAGTCACTCAACTGTCTAAAACACTTCTGTTCGGGCCAGTTGAACTGCCTTTTTGGTATTTTGATGGTTCTGTTATGAAATCTCTACAGATAATTTCATTTCAGGCACTTTCACACATTCTGTGTGTATATATTTTAAGCGCTTGAAATCACAGTATCTCGAACCTTTTCAACTTCACTGTAAAGCTCAAATAAATAAAACCTGAAGGAAGGCACAGCAAATGGAAGTTAGGGCAAATTTTCATTATTTTATGTCCATTTTAGTACAAAAAGGCTGCATCAAGGATCTACAAAGAAAGTTAAAAAGTTAGACTGAATGCCAATGGAATATATGAGAGTACCTAATTTATTTATTTATTTAGAACATATATATGCCTCTCCAGAGACCTGCTCAAGGCAGCTTACAATTAAAACAATAAAATAAAACCATTAAAACACAACCATTACAAAGAAAGCCATTAAACAAGCCAATGGAACAAGCTGATGCCATAAAAACATGTCTTTCTTTATTCTCTACTCTTATAACTAGTCTTGAGCATCAACAATACAAAAGAACATAAAGCAATTAGTAATGATAATAATAACAATGGATATAACCAAGTCACTAAAGAATAAGCCGATCCCATTAAAACAAGCTAGAGCGTAACTGCAGCAAAAAATGCAGCCTAAAATGATGAAGACAAAATGATCCTTTAGCCTGGAACAGGCCATAAAAATTTTCCTAGATAAATCCCCCTTTAGTTATAAGCCTGGATAAAAAGGAATGTTATAACTGCCAAGTCTAGTTTCACAGGAGAGGGCATTCCAAATGTGAGGTGCCACCATGGGAAAAAGCCCTATTTCTGGTTGCCACCTGCCTTCTTCAGAATACGGGAGCAGGGAGATCAGAAAAATATCTCATCTGGTGGGCTGGACAATATGAGAGGAGACGGTCCTTCAAGTACTCTGGCCCCAAGCCATTTAGGACTTGGAAGATGAGAACCAGCATTTTGAATTGTGCCTGGAAAAAGACAGGCAGACAGAGCAGATTTTTCAGCTCAGCAGTTATATGATCCCTGAAACTCACCCCTGACAATATCCTGGATGCCACATTTGGGGCCAATAGAAGTTTCCAAAAAGTTTCAAACTTAGCCCTAACATATTATGAGCAAAATTAGCAAGGATAAATTGGCATAATTTTATATCAATATTTAACACAAGAACCCCTACTTGATAACAAAGTTAACCGTTTATGTAGTTATTCCTAAAACACTAATAATTCTGGTTACAATTTTCTACTGCATGTCAAGGAACATTAACTCTTGAGTTTGCCTAATACATTTTGATTGACAGCCAGTCAAAAAAACCCCTTTTCCCTAAGTTGTCAGACAAACTTATTGCTTCATTTTGTGGTGGTCAGAACGGATAGAGTGGATTGTTTTAGATCTTCTCATTGGAATATATGCCAATATAACTGAATGAACAAACAATGCGTTTATACACTGGTCTATGTTGTAATGCTGGCCCACTAAAGAATATGAATGTGCTAGTACAACTTACCCCTTGTTCATCCAATTTCATAAGCTGTTCCGTGACCTTGGGAGTGTTGAAGGCCAACCTTAGGCAGTGAATGTTCAGTTCTGGAATCACATGCTCAAGCACTTCTTTCAAAGGCAAGCCTCTGGCTGTACAATGCTTTGCAGTTGAAGGTATTGCATCCTCTAAGACAGAACCTCTCAGTGTTGTAAGCTAGGAAATAAAAGGTATATACTAACAAAAGCATTATGTAGAGGATGAGGGACAAGTCAGCCATCCAAAGAGAAATAAACAGAACTCCTAGGTCCTGTTCTTTTAACTGAGGCACTTTCAAACTTTATAACAAAACAGATAAACTTGTATATAATTTATTATGTTAGGCATCTACTTTTCCTGTTTCAGCACTAGAATCCGACGATGAAACAAGTACCTTCCTGCAGCACGTTACACATACTGAATTTGTGCATCTTGCCAGTGGTAAGGTGCACAATTGCTCCTCTGGTTTAGTCAGAATAAAGGGAAGTAGATGTACAACTTGCTTCACATTCACTTTTTGCTTCCAGTAACACAGAAGGAATCTTTGATTCACTGAAGTGAATCAAGCACCTCTGTGGTAAGGTTAATACATTAATAAGACAAGCCCAATGACCCCCCCCCCAAGTCAACATTTTCAGTAGTTCAGTGTTCCATCTTTATACAGTTTTAAGCAACGCAGCCTCTGTCAAGAGTTGCTGAGATGGCTGCTAGGGAGATCATCCAACATCTAAAAAAAGGTGTGTCCATGAAGTGTTTTTTATGGCATGAGAAACAGATAAAGCAGCTGTTATGCCTATGCCAGGCTTTGTAGAAGAAAGCACAAGTGTGCTGCATTTCATTTCCAAGCCGACTTACAAGAATACTGAGTATGCTTTAGTATATTTAGTATATTTAGATAAAGGTGCATGAAATTAAACAGTGTGAAATGTTCATCTTAAAATGACTAGGGAAACTGCAATAGTTATCTGTGATAATATACCAGAGCAGAAATATGTTCACTAGCCTTGAGTAAGCTCTTTTCTCCCCTTGTCAGAATACAATCCTAAAACTGTAGAGAAACACTATTATTACGAACTGTTCTTTTTATCTTCTCCGTTCTGAAGGGGGATGGTTCAATTATTTTTTTAGCCATTTTTCTGCAAGCAGGACAGAAAGCTTCCTGATTACTGGATACTTAATGGATTCTTAAATGTATTTTCACAGTTCAGTGGCAAGGACTCATTTAAGAGAAGTTGTAACCTTACAAGACTGAAGATCAAGGTTCCAGTTCAGAATGTAGTTATAATCTGAGTTGTTTCTTTCAAAGTCTGTTAAGGCTTAAGGCTTGCTTATGTATTTGCTAGATTATGAACTAGATTACTTAAATATTGGCAAAGTTAAAATCTCCGACCAGTCCTTGTTATACTTAATCTTACATCCAGTTTTGCTCTTCAGTGTTCCACATTAGATCTTTGCTAGTATATATATAGTTCCCATACTGGAACCTCAGAACCCCTTGCACAAAATATCTCCACCGCTTTTGCATAGGCTTTGATTCTACTACTTGAGAAACTTTCTACGCACAAGGAGGGAAACCTTGGTCAAATATTTCTCAGACTTATACTGCCCATATATTGCTTACCTCACTAGTTCTGAAAATGATACGGTAGTTATACTGAGACCCATTTTCTTTAATTTCTTCAGGTTTTTCTCTTCTGATACTGACAGCTACTGGACCAAGGTTCTCATCTGCTCCAAAGTAGTTCCAGTGTTCTTGGACATAGAAAGAATGGAAGATATATACGCAACTCAGGTAAATGTTCAGTTTCAGAACCTGGGCAGATCGTGAGGGGAAGGGCAGAAGGGGTTGCATCAGTGCTTGGTTTTCGTGGCCCTTCTTACATGCCTAGGGTAATGCCAATCACCACCTTGGGGTCGGGTAACAATTTTCCACAGGCCAGTTTGGCTGGGGATCCTGGAGGTGTTTCGCCATCTTCTGGGCATGAAGCAGGGGTCACTGGGGCAGTTGGGGGGGGAGTTGTGAAGTTTTTGCACTGTGCAGGGGGTTGGACTAGATGACCTAGAGGTCCCTTCCAACCCTATGATTCCCATAAAACATTATCTATAGTCCTGCCTTTCTCAGTGAGAGCCCATGTGCAATGGAAAACAATACAGTAAGAACAGTATAATTCATACAACCAACAATGCAATAAGATTTGATTACAAAAATTAGAGCAAAGGTTTCCAAGGCACGGGACAGAGACAGCACTAGTAGCATTAGTGGATGATCTCTGTCTGAATATAGACAAAGGCCATGCCTCCTTACTGCTTCTTTAGGATCTGTCTCAGCCTTTGATACAGAAGACCATGCCATCCTGTTGAGGCATTTAGAAACAGAAGTGGGCATCAAAAGATGTGCCCTGGACTGGTTTAAATTATTTCTCTTGGAGTGGACTCAAGGGTTGCCGTTGGAGATCAGCTGTCTCCAGAATGGGAACTATCCTATGGGGTTCCGCAGGGCGCAATCTTATCTCCTATGTTATTCAACCTCTACGTAAAGCCTTTAGGAGAACTCATTTGCAGCTATGGAGTTGGATGTCATCAATGACACCCAACTCTATATCTCACTATCCAGGTCCCCACCGGATGCAATGGAAATCTTAGATCGCTGCCTGACAGCTGTGGTGAAATGGTTGAAAAACAACAAATTGAAATTGAACCCAGACAAGACTGAAGTGATGCTTGTTAGGAAGGCAGAGATCTTGAAGGACATTGTACTCCCCACTTTCGATGGAGTTCATCTGACCCTTGCAGACTCAGTTATACTGGGGGTTATACTGGATCCAGCGTTATTACTAGAAAAACAAGTTAAGGCAGTGGCAAAAAATGCTTTCTACAACCTCACTCTGGCCTGGAAGATGGCTTCTTATCTTGACACTGCTGACCTGGCCACTTGGATCCATGCTATGGTAACATCAAGGCTTGACTATTGTAAAGCTCTATACATTGGCCTCCCATCTAAGTTAACTAGGAGGCTCCAATTAGTGCAAAATGCTGCAGCTCGATTGTTATCAGGAGCAAGCAGAAGCATGAACATCACTCCCACCCTACAGTCGCTCCACTGGCTACCCATCATTTACCGTGCTCAGTTCAAGGTATTAGTTATTACATATAAAGTGCTTCATGACTTTGGTCCGACATATGGGACCGCCTGCCTCCCTATGTTCCTCCACAGCAGCCTCGCAAGTGCCTGCAAGTCTCCTGCATGTGCCAGGCTGCACACAGGTGAAGTCAGCAGCAGCCCGTATAAGGGCTTTCTCTGTGGTGGCCCCTATCCTGTGGAATGACCTGCCCGAGGAAATCAGAAGAGCCCCCACTCTCCTGGCTTTCCGTAAATGATCCAAAACCGAACTATTCAAAAAGGCTTTTTACTCAAATGGGAGGGCTGTATTGTAGGGATGGGGTAGATGCTTCACTAATGAGTTGGGGATCATAGACTTCATCACTATTTTTGCCTTATATATTATCTGCTGCTTTAAATATGTACTCCTATGTACAACCAGCGGTTCATGTTGTCTAATATTAGTCCTAGAATTGATTATGTTTTGCTCCAGTATTTTTTCTGCTCTGTCTTGGATCCTTGCTAATGCTATGTCTTTTAAACTTGTATCTGTTTACCTTATGGTATTGTATTGAAATGTACTTGATACTGATTGTATTAACCTCATACTGTGTAATCCACCTTGAGTCCCAGTGAGAAAGGCGGACTATAAATGATGTAAATAAAAATAAATAAATAAATACATGATTCCTTCAGTGATCCTTTATGAGTGGAAAAACCTAGCCTGCTCAGTGTGTCTGCAATGAGATTGGACGTCCTCAGAACGTGGATGGTCTGGAGGGAGACACTGTGTTGCACTTCCCAACCCCAAATCGACATGGATTCCAGACAAAGAGTCCTGGAAGCAGTGTCTCCCTGCTTGTTTATGTAGAACATGGTGGCATAGTTGTCCATATGTATTTGGACATGTTAGTTTTGCATAATATCTGCGAAAGAGGTAAGTGCATAACGAGCTGCCCTCATTTCTCTTACCCTTCAACAAAGTACTGCAGATTGTGAGATAGTCACAGTATGCCCCCCCAACCTTCCACTGAAGCATCTATAAACTGTGGCTTTGATTCTTGGGGAACCAAACTGAACCCCTCTAGATGGGCATCTAGCAGCCACCAGTGTAGCAACTTCACCATCACCCTGGGGATGGAATACTTTCTATTCTGTGAGTGTATCAAGGGGTTGTGGACAGACAGAAACCACAGTTGTAAGCCTCTCATATGCAGTCTTGCTAGAGAAATCATCACTGTAGTTGTTCATGTTGCTCAGTCTATTATCTCTACAAGTTTGAAAGTTTGGCTTAAATATAAAGTCTACATTTCTCATGCACACTATTAAAAATACATATATTTTTAACATTATATGTGAATTGTTAGTGCAAATAGGAAACATTCTGTGCATCTGAGTAATGTTTTGAGAACAGTCAGTAAATAGTAGATCATTGTTTTTGCAGGTCGCAAATCTACTCACCTTTCTGATAAAAGAATTTCCGATAATAATATGCACCAAGATCCACATGTTCAACAATGTATCTTTTCACTCTGTCCAAGTGTAACATCAAGTTTTCCTTGGGTACTTCAAGTACAGCTACTCCAGCATTTGTGCAATGAGAGCTAAGAGTAGACTCAAAAGAGGCACTTTCACAGCCACTGAAAGATCCAGCGTTAGATTTAGAAAGGCTGATTCTTCTTTCTCCTTCCCCACCAATCTCATTACGAAAATATGGACAACTCATCACAAGATCATTGCTCTTATCATCTCCCTGGTCCATATTGAGACTTCCTTTGGAATTTAGATCCTCTGTACTGCCCATTGGTGAATTAAAACTTGCAGAATGGGATAATGGTCCAGAAGCCAATGATGCAACTGCAGCAGCAGAAGCTCCAGTTGTTGTATTCCTTCGTTTAATAACATTGTGCCTGTTAACTACCACTTCGTTTAAATCAAATAATATACTCTGAACATCATAATGGGCAAAACACTTCGGGCAAGTCCAAGGCTTCACATTATCTTCTGATCTGCTGTCCTCTAAGTCTGAAGACTTCCCGAGATCTCCTTCACCTTTGGCATTACGCAGCTTTCGAAAAATGGAAGAATCTCCTGTCTCTGATTTTGAACGCCTCTTCAGAGGTTTTTCCCTTTCTTTAAATAATCGGAGGTTTTCTCTTTGAGTGATAGGCCCATCTATCACATCTAAAGAGAACCCTGAACCCTTGCTTCCACTAGCTATAAGGAGTTCACTGAATTTGCTGGTGGCTGGGATTCTCTGGTCAGACTTTTCGTCTTTATAAACTTTCAGTAAGTCAAAAAAACTTTCCCCTGAAGTACCCTGCTTATCTATGGATGAGGTACTGCCATACTCCCTGTGCAGTGATGGTCCAGATTTATAACTGGGTGAGATACATTCATCAAAGCTATCTATATCAAGCTCACTTATAGTAATGTCACTATTACTACGCTGTCTTATTCTGCGAAGAGCTTTCCTAGGAGAACTATGGTAACCATCAGGTGTGAGAAATCTAGAATCTAGGTTCTCAGATTGTCTTGTTTTGTTTTTGAGTGTGTTCTGAATACTCTTCAACATGACAGAGTCACTAGAATTCAAGTTAATAGAGCTCCCCTGACTTCCAGGACTACTCTTTGAAGACATATTATCAAGACAACTTGATGTATCCATTTCTTGACTTGATCTACTGTTTTCTTTGACGTTCTCCTTCCTTGGAGGCCAGTCAGCAATCCTTGCTCTAACTCCCATTTTTGGAACTCCAGGAGTAGAAGTAAGGTGATGAGACCCTTCATTGCGTGGAGGGCCTACTGGAGCCATCATTGAAGAACCCAAGCTGCCATTCTGTGACCTAAAACGCCTCATGTAAAAATCATCCGAATGGATTTTAGAAGTTCCATCTGACAAACCAGCAGCAACAGCCCTTTCAGTCTGGGACCGCTTCAAGCTGGTCATTATTGGAAAACGTGTTTCTACTTAATAAACTCCAGAGAAAAATAGAGTCATCTCTGCTTTTCAAATTTACAACTTTCTTCTGGAGAATATTCTCCAGAAAATACATAGGTCGCATGAGATCCCAGTTCTTATCATTTAACGTAGTGGTTAAATGGTTTATAGATGTAACTCTCTTAGCTATCACTGTTGATCAGTTAACTTCTTATCAATCTCAGTTCTTCCATTTTCACAAGGCATGAAAAGGCATATTTCCACACATCCAAAAAGTCTTTGACCCAAATTGTTGATAATTAAAACTCACTTTACACCTGGAATAAAGAAAGAGGAAGACATGGGTGATTCACACATTTACAGTAGAACATTTATATGTAGTTGCTATTTTCTTAGTATAGTTTCACTACAGAGCAGGGGTAGTCAGAGAAGTATATATTTGACTGCTTTCAATATAAAAGAATACATACTACCTTTTCTATCTATAAAACTGCCCTTTTTTCTTTGTTAACAACTACAGAAATAAAATTCCCATTTAAATCAGCAAAATATACCGTGCGCAGTTCAATGAAGACATATCCTAGGCAAACAATCCAAACATGTTTGATTATAACAACAACATTTGATTTATATACCGCCCTTCAGGACAACGTAATGCCCACTCAGAGTGGTTTACAAAGTATGTCATTATTATCCCCACAACAATAATCAGGTAGGTGGGGCTGAGAGAGCTCCAGAGAGCTGTGACTAGCCCAAGGTCACCCAGCTGGCTTCAAGTGGAGGAGTGGGGAATCAAACCCAGCTGTCCAGATTAGAGTCCCATGCTCTTAACCACTACACCAAACTTGCTCTCCACTTGCTGCTCCCTTCACTTTCTCCAGGACAAACCTGAAAAGTATGGTTCCTTTTGAGGTATACTCTATTATAGATATGAAGACATAATTATTTGTTCAATCAAGTCACACAGAAACTTGGATGGAAAGAGTTATCACTCATAGTAAGAAGGAAAAGGTTAAGAGGAAATGAATCCTTGGAGCTTGCCTCTTTCTGGGCAAGCAACTTACAGAGTTAGCCTCTATCAGATACTCAAACAGGCAAATCCATCTCCTGTTGAGAATCCGTTCAAGAGGTTCTCTTGGCATTCCTGCACTTAGTTTGATAGGTGCTGAGAGTGTAGTGTAAATAGGCAGTGTGATGTAGTGGTTAGTATCAGTCTAGGATCAGCTTGTTGAGGGGTACCCAACACCAACAGAGGGGAGAGCTGAACCATTGGAGTGCCAGCTGGTCATCCCAATAAGTAGCAATATTTCAGCCATGGAGAGAACCCCATTGGCTACTTGGTCAGGGGCCAGCAATACATATCTGACCCAGCAGACATATCTGACCCAGCCAGGGATCAGGAGGGCAACTGTAGGGCTAAAACAAGGAAGGAAGGGGTTAAAACTAGTAGGAACCTGAAGCTACCACTCAATAAGTTCTCCAGCTCTTGGGGGAAGGCCTGCTCTCTTATGAGTGCCAGGGATCTGTGGGTGGACCCACCTCTTCTTTAGACTGTCCTGTATAAGCCACGGACAGGCTGATGAGAATAGGCTGGTCTGAGCAGCAGGAAGCAGAAGAGCCAACCAAGGGAAAGGAGGATAGAGTGAATCTCACCCCCCTCCTCTTTTTTCCCCAGCTGAGGCCTTAAGAAGAGCTGGTAAGCAGCTTGTTGTACAGGGCTTTTGAGTGGATGAAGAGAGCTGGACCGAACCTGACATTGTGAGACCAAGGTTCAAATCCCTACTCTGCCAAGGAAGCTCATTGGGGTGACCCTGGCCCAGTCATACACTCTCAGACTAACCTACCTCACAGGTAGTGGAAATAAATGGAACAGAGGGGAATTAAGTAATGAGCTTTGAGTCCACTGGGGAGAAAGGTGGGGTATAAATGAAGTATAGAGTTCACGATATTTGGTAAGCAAAGAACTGGGGCATCCTCACAGCGATAAAAATGGAACAACAAAATAAATAATAATGTGACACCTTCTAATAGCACCCAAAATCAGTATAATGGCAGCTACTTTACTCCAACTCACCACAAGGGTTTGCTCTGCCGCACTAGTTCCTTCTTACAGCCCTTCTCCTTCCTTTGCTAGAATTCTCATCTCCTCCCTAGTCCCACCTTAATGCTACATATGCTTTGAAGCACAAGAATCAAGGCCAATGATGTTTGTAACTGAAGCCATAGCATTGCCCCCTGACAATCTGTTAGAGCTGTATTACATGTAGCCCACAAGTAATATATTGGAGTTTCTCAGATGTCCCAGGTGACCACATTCTGTTCTGTCAGGAAGAAAAAAAAATAGGGTTGTTGAACCCCATATATTGCTGGTGTGCCACATTTGGCTTAGTGGGTCACAAATTATGCAGGCTAGTAGTAGGCACAGTTAATTTGTTTAATTGCCATAGGTATGTCAACTATCCATGTAGCACTCTGGATTGAAAACTGTAATTTATAACCTCCTTTCCCCCTTGGGTTGACACTTCAGTGATTAAAGCTACCCAGAAAGCAAACCAGCATTTTGAGGCATTTCGATAGATTTCACCTGATGTTCCACAAACAGGATTCCCCCCTTCACAAAAAAAAAGTCCAGAAAACTGATGAAAATCTTGTAACCTGGTGTTCATGTGAATCAGTGAATGAATGTTTTCTATATTTATGAGTTTTTACATATGAAAATAAGAATGTTTCATCTGCTGAGAAATTAAGCACCTTTTGTACTCTAATTTTACAAGGCTACTGAAACAAAAGGCTCTTCCCACATCTTGCTGGCACAAAACAAAACAAAACAAAAAATACACCTCCACAAATGCACCCTGATGGGGAATAGACAAAAGCAAGAGAATGTCAGCATAAAAATCCTGTACTGCTGTATGCACTCTTTAACACAAAGAAGAGGATCCTATTCAAAGACTCAACCAATTACACAAAATGTAGCCTTTAAATACTTGCCAAGACTATGCATGTAAGGATGCTGCTGAACCAGCACCACGTTGACAGAGCAGCATTGTGTACAAATCAAGGCTTCTGACAGTTCTAGGGAAACCGGCACTTTCTTTCTGCAGTCTTCTCAAAAGTAACGAGTGCTTGCTTCCACAGTAATTAAACATCCAGCCAGAACATTTTCTGCCTCCAACAGGAACAAATTCTAATTCTACCCACTATAAACAGCACTGGTACAAAAAATTAATCTGTTCTGCACATATGTATCCCTGTGTGCTTGTGGATGTAAGTAAAATACTCATATTTTAAAGTGCAATCAAATGTATAGCTTATTTATTGGGATATTCCCATGACATGCTCCTGTAATAATTTATTATTGTATGCAATTAAAAGAAAAGTAAGCTTAACATACCTAAACAACAGTTATTAACTGCAAATTGTCTTAAATCTGCCAGCAACACAATGGCTACATTGTTAATGAGGCATTCCAAACATCCCATATTTAAAATGCTTTCCATAAACCAGTTTACACAGCTTAGAATAGCTGGTTAGAAAGTTCTGAAATTCCATTCCCATCTCTAGAAAAACAACTGCTGTTCTACTGTACTTTTAAGATTTGTAAAACATAATCAATAATATGTTTTATTGATGTCTGTGGTTCTTAAAGATAATTGCTAATTTATATACACAGAATAATTTTCAAATTGTCATTGCTACACTTCACACTAACATGTAAAGGAAATGAAATAAGCTGTGTTTCTGACTTCCCTGGCACATCTCTTCCAGGTGATACAAGAAATTACAGTTCTCACATCTAAGTTTTCTTCTGTTGAATTAAAATTAGAGATGGGCACGAACCGGAAAAAAAAGGAACCATATGGTTCGTAGTTCATCGCATTTCCCGAACCACAAACTTTCACGAACCTGCCCTGGTTCATGAACCGATTTGTTTGGTTCATGAAAATGTCACATCCAGGTCAGCAAATCGCCGCTTCCGGATCAGCAGAAGGCCATTTCCAGGTCAGCAGAAGGTCTGCAGGAAGTCCACCCCCTGTTGCCTAGGAAACTGATTCATTGGCACCAGGCTGTCTGCAGTGATGAACCAAAAAACAAAACAAACCAACCAGCCTAAAGTTTGTGGCGGTTCATCAGAAATGGGCTCTGATGAACCGCTGGTTCGTGAACCACAAACCGGCCCGGTTCGTCATGAACGTTGGTTCGTATTTCAGTTCATGCCCATCTCTAACTAAAATTATTCCAGCCTCCTCAGGGCAAGCATATATATGAAAACGAACTTTTATTAAGTAGAGCCACCAGACTTGATCTGAGTCTTTAGAAATCAATCTTATCCAGCTCAGCTCTAAAGGCATAAAGTACAAAAAGCCCTTTGGAGTAAACAATGACCAAAATAATTACAAATTTATGTATTTAAAGTGCTGAAGTGCTCAATGAAATAAATTCAAACATGCAAAATATCTCACTACACATACACAAAAATTTCAACGGTGGTAGGAAGAATAAAAGTTGCTTCATACAATGTATATATCAAAGTGCTTTGAATCAGTTCATAACAGTCCGTAACAGAGCAAGGTTTTGCCACAATAATGTAGATATCAATGGTAGGTGCCTCCTCATGAGTAATTCACGCCGCTTACGGGTTTTGCTGGCATGTAAGGAGTCCAGTCCCGTTTCGCACAAAAAGGCTTCTTCACAGGCAAAACATAACGAGCGTAACATGCAGTATCATTCCACCATTACAATTACTTCCGGATGATCTAGCCAGTTTGGTGCCCCTGGAGCAGCTCTCTTGTTTGCTTCAGCTCTAAAGGCAGGCAAGTAGGCATGGCACTGTAGTTGTTGGGTTTAGGACTGTGCTTTCACTAGTTTCACCTTCTCTTTCTCCACTTTTAAATTGCATTGTTCAGAAAATATAGGGGGTCTCTTCAGAGATCTTCTCAAGGCAGCTCACAAAAATAAAACCTTATTTTACTATCAATTTATTATTGATAATTTACAAGGTTTTAAAATAATTAAAAACCTCACAGAATTATCAATAATAAACGGAGTAATCAAATCATAAAATCAACATTAAGCAGTTTAAAATGACATCCATAAACAACCCTTGGGCTAGACCCAGTCTATTAAAACACCTTAATACTTCAATTCAGTGGAACCACCAAAGCATGATGAACCTCCTTCACCCTACCACTCCCAACCAGAGTCGATAAAAATCAATGATTTTTTAAAAAAATAAAAATAAAAAAATAGGATTTTTAAAATTTAAGTTCGATTTTTAAATCGTTTTTAATAAAATGTTTTTTGAGGAAAATCTATCTAAAGATAGTTTTCTGTTTAAGATACATTATAGTCCAAAAGTTATCATCATAAAATAAGGATTAGTTTTTTATTATGTAGCATGAAGCTGTATATTCATGCCGTATTTAAAACTTTTGGTAAACGAATTCCATTAAATCATTCACAATGTCATGCCAGAGGTTTCTGTAAGATTATTGGGCAATTTTTCTATCTAGAAGACATAATCACAGATGCTTGGTTTTACAGTTTTCAAAACTGTGAATTTGTGTTAGCAGAGGTCATGTCTCTTTTTCACAGCAAAATGGTTATAAAATAACATACACAGTTGAGAAAAAGACCTTAATCCCATTGTTCCTTTGCAAATCTTTGTACAGAGAACCAACCCCTTACCTCTTAAGTGCTAAGTTTCAAAAAATTCAATGAACAGAAGATTGTTGGTAGTAGAATAGATCTGCACAAGAAGCTAAGTGTGAGGAGTCTTTATGTAGAAAAGGAGTCTTTATGCAGAAAACCATTGATTTAAATCTAGTCTTACTGATTTGATTTAAATCGATTCGATTTAAATCAAAACCACCAACACAGTCAGCCTGTATAGGATACCACTGACAAGTCCAGAACAATCAACAGGGACATGCTCCCTCTCATCTTCCTTCAATTAAAAGAGAATTTTTTTTGACCTGGTATCTAAAGGATAGTAAATTGGTGCCAGGTGAGCTTCAAGGGGGCGGCGGGATCATGGATGAAAACAGCGAGTCCAGCTACAGGCCAGGCCCAGCCACCACTTGCTCTGGCATTATATGGAAGAACAGAAAGTTGGCTACTAGGTGGCCAGGGATCCCTTCTTCAGGAAGCCCCCCCTTTCAAAGCACTCAGAACTACACAATCTCTCAAAGAGGAATTATCTCCCAGATCCAATCAAAGAGTCTTATCTGGCAAGATTCTAACAGCCACGAAGAGCAGGGTTGAACCTACATGGGATGGGTTGCATGCTTCTAAGCAGCTTGTCCTCTTCACTGGGCCTCACCAACTAGAAGTTATCCAAATATCAAGGCAGGTAGCACTCCAGTATTATCCTGAGATTGAAATGAACAGTAGCATGTACACATGGCAGATTTCAGTGATTTTATCTGCAAAATGCATTGCAAAAGAGTCGCAGAAAGCCTGATCCTAATGAGTAGCATCAAAGGTACCCTTCTGATCATAGAAGACATTTTCCATTCATGGAACAACTCTCTTCTATATATAGAAAACTGCTCTTTGGATCAAACTCAATATAACCCACTGGAAAATTTCTACATGCCAAATATAATTTGAAAAGTGAGTATCTGGCACTAGAAACCATAAGAAAAACTAAAAAGGGTAAGGAGTAAATTCAAAGCTCTAAGATGGTTCTCAGGTTTCTTCTTTGCTTTTAGAAGTTTTACGAGTCTTTTATAAAGAAGAAATCCAACTGCTTGTTGCTTATTTCTAGGGGAACTGCTACATGCTCTGTTATACATGGAAGCAAACTGGAAATTCTAAATATTTGAAGAGATAAGTCTAATTCCTGTTCTAGAATCACCTGTGATCTCCCAGTGTTGTTGTACTTTGTCAATGATGGACAAAACGAGAAAAATGTTAAGAACTAAACCACAGTGAAAGTTATGAAACTTAATGACATATACAGTAAGGTAACCTACTCCGTAACTAGAGCTTCTGCTAAAAGAATAAACAAATAAGTCATTTACATACTGGAAGGGAGAGGAGAGAAACAAGTAAAGGCAGACCATGTGATATTCTAGGGTGGGGCTTTAAATTTAATAATATTGTTTCTTTAGCAGTCGAAAAGAGCAAGAGTCCACAGCAACACCCATAAGACTAACAAAATTTGTGGTAGGGTATGAGCATTCATGAGATACAGGTCACTTGTTTAGATTGTTTCTCTAGTTTGGGAAAGAGCTAGTGAGAGAGTGGCTACACTTTCAATATGTTTTAGATTTTTTAAAATTGTTGTAAATCATGTTGAATTGCACTAGCTGGAGAGTTTAGTAAACGGGCTCATTTATGGCTAGCAACATTAGACAGCAGCTGCTTGACCCTTTTGTGCATATTTGTACATGATGAATGTTATAGTTATAATACTGTTTTATAGGGTTTCCCCCCAAAAAAGCATAAAGAGACCCCCATGATGGAATGGGTTTTAAATGCAAGGATTACCAAATGCTGCATCTAAAGAGTGGAAGGCAAAGGGTTAAAACAACGGCTTGAAGGGAGGATGATTGACATGATGCTCCCCCCTCTGTGATTGGCTAGTGAGAACGTAACAAATTGGAGCTGACAGGATTGTCAGGAGAGAGTTAAAGCTTGGAATCTGACTAGGGAGGGTCAGACTGAGAATCCTCTGTGTGAGAAAAAAGAAAAAAGTTTGCCCTAACTGGAACAGCTTAAGGTTGATGAAAAGCTTTTAGTTGATGAACTAATGTGGGAAAGCCAGCACTAATTTTACTCAGACAAGACAGAACTGGGAGTGTGTACTTGTCAGAAGAAACGGGTGGTAAAAGGAGACTCCCCTTCAGCCAAGAGATCAGAGTTATGTCTTTAGTAGAAGAATAATTCCTTCCAGTGTCTGGAAAAGGGGTTTTGGCTCTGTGGAGTAACCTGGGTCTAGAGTAAAAGGAAAAGAGTGCTGTGCTGAAGGCAGAATACCTAAGCTGTGAAATGAAATCTATGATGTAACCTTGTTTAAGTAACTTGAAACTATCCACCTCTCACTTCTAAGATCTGTACATACTGAAACTAAGCTCTAAGAAGACTATTGTACCTACTGTGCCTAATGTGAAGTATTCTGTTCAACAACAAAAAAAAATTAGCTCAGCTTTCCTTTCCCTGCCTATTTACATACCAACCCTGCCTGCTGAATAAACTTGCTGTTATCTTTTTGAACTTTACTTTGCCTCTAGTGTCATTTCATTTTAAAGACGACATGGGCTTCTGCTTTTCCGTTATTTACTTTTGGGCTGGAATATAAGCCAGATTTATATACATATGTAAGTGTGGGACAAAAGGAATTCTAAGTTACACCCTATACACACTACCAGAATCTTCCCAGCCCAAGCAAATAACCTTGTCGGTTTTGGAGGGAAAATCTGCCTCACAGTAGGGAGTGAGCTATAGACCCCAAATTCTATTAGCATGACAAAAATGATAATAAATAAAACTGCACTGGTTTGGTCATAACAGGAAGGAATATATCAGTTTCACTTATCTACACAATTACCGAGGAAGTTTGGAGGCAGAGGTAGTGACGTGCCTCAAGTTCAACATGCCATTCACTATACTATACTGGCTCTCAGCCCTATTATCCTTCTTCAGCTTCCCAAAAGTCTTTTGTTCACAAATTAAATGAAGCCAGTCATCCAAAACATGAAATTTCTAATTGTCTGGTCACTAAGGGTGAAAGGGAAATTTTGACTGGTGAGTAAATAGGAAATGGCCACAGATTACAGAGAACACGAGAGGGGAACTTGGGAATGATTATGCAGTACTTCCTGACAGTCTGAATCTTGAAGGCCTTGCCTAGCTCCCTTTGCTAGTCTTAGTAGAAGGCAACTGAATAGGGTTCTTGCAAGGTTAAGATCTTCCCCTTCCCTGGGGAGGCACCAGCTCCACCAGTATGTTATTGGCATCAGACTGACGTGCAGAAAAAATATAACGATGAAAGGTGGCATATAGTAAGTGGGCAGCTATTTCATGTGACTAAGCAGATCTAGTAAAAGATGTTATTGTGTATCATACTGTTGTGTGTTATTGTGTATCATAACACCCACAATCTTTCACAGTCCTGTATCTCCTCTTCTTGCCTACCTCTATCACAGAGACCTCAGGAAAAACTTAATATTCAGGAAGAAAATTCCATATGAAGAGAAAACAAAACAAGTTGGATAGGAACACAAGGAACATTCCACATTTGGAAAAGCAGAGCCTGCTCTTCAAATACGGACTGAATAATGATGAATTCGGTGAGGGCATAAATTGAAAGCATGTGCACATGCAGGATTGTGTGTCCATACACTAAGCAGGGTTTGCAGTGATTAGAAGAACAAACTTCACCATGCATATTATTTCCAGGTCCTTGCAACCAACCTCAACACGCTTCTTTCTTTCATTCATGCAGAACATTAGCAAAAAGAAAGAAATGATGTTGTTGAAAGGTTTTGTTTTTTAAAAAAATTTCGGAATTTCTACCCCATTTTTCCTCTTAAGAGCCCAGGAAAGTTGCCTCTGGTTGCACAGCCAAGAAATTCTCAAGGTAAGACTCACGTAGCTGTAAACAAATATGCAGATTTTGCTTAATTTTAATCATTCGTCTAACTGCAGCTTTTGAGCTTTCCTGACAAAAAGTAACTACACACAGCTGGTGTCTTTGAAGACCTAACCACACCCCTAAAAGCAACAATTAAACAATACATGCTTCATCAAGGGAACAGAAAACAAATTAAAACTTAAATGGTACCAATTTTTGTATGAAATTCCCCTCCCTGAAGTTAACTAACACAAACACATTTCCTAGATGCTAATTCACTATTTGTGTCCTTCTAAAATCTTCTCTCTCACATACACTTGATCTCTGAAACAACAGTTATTACAATATAAATACAAGGTTAATTTAATATATCATTCCTATATACATTAATTTCTTTTGCTTTGATTCCACATCTAGCCCAAGTATGAACATAAACTCATATTGTGCAACGATACTGTAACGATGTATTGTTGAAGGCTTTCACGGCCGGAGAACGATGGTTGTTGTGGGTTTTCTGGGCTGTATTGCCGTGGTCTCTACGGGGAGGAAACATTCCAACAGACCCGGAGATTGGAAACACTTCGGAACAAGAAAGCACATCTACTCTGTTCTTTAACCTTTCTCCTACGCTGCAGGGACACAAGAACCATTCCATCCCAAGACCACGGCAATACAGCCCGGAAAACCCACAACAACCATCGATACTGTAACGCTTTCTCAGTTATGCTGGGATTAATAATGTGAATAATTCTCCATATTACTAAATTAAAGCAGAGCAAAATTGCTTATAATAAGGAACATTCAAAATGTATTTTAAAGTCATATTCCCCAAATAAATGGAAGGAAAAGAGAATATTCATCTTAGGGATAGAAATCTGGCTGTAGGTAAATATGTTAAGGTAAATATGTAAGTAAATATGATGCCATTTTCCCTCTCTTTCCTGTCATAGGCCAGGGATGAAACTGTTGGCGAGAGACTATACTTCAATCCTGTTTTGTCTAAAGTATATTTGTGAAAGTCTGCTGTGATACAGTTTGAGAACATTTGGGTTAAAGAGATCTTGCCTAATTGCACTGTATGTGCATAAACACATGAGAAAGCTTGTGCACTTCTCTTTACCAGAAGTAGAAACTGCCCCCCCCCCACACCTCACCCCTATCACAGAACAGATCAACTTTGCATAGAGAACCCAACAACAGTTTTGATAAAAGGTTTACAAGCCTTTATGAGCAGAAAAATACTCCTACTACATGAAACATTTCCGAGAGATATCCCATCTTCACTAAGTGACTTTCTATTGTATTTTCATTCACACATTCTCAGCTCCAAGGAAAAAGCTACACTATCAACAAAATTGTATGCAGGTTTGTATCAGTTCTAGCTGTGGTGATAGGAAGAAAATTTTGTTTGAATGCTCTCTCATTTATAAAACTCTCCTTGCACACCTAGTGTCATAAAAATTAGCATGCGCTTCCTGAAATACAAGAGGCACAGGAGTGTATAACACTCTGTATAACTCACTGAAAATTAGAAGCACAACTTTAGACGCTCCCACACGTGTGGAATTTCGGTCCAGGAAGCTGTTCAGAAACAAACATCAGGCCTTCCTCCCTTTCCTTTCCCAGCTCACTAGGTAATTTTGCAGCAAGAAACTAATCTTTGCTGTGGCAGATCTCAGCTTCCTCAAGAGCTGCTAGCTACCAGTACACATCATCAGCATGCCCAATACTTAAATTTCTCTTCAAAGGCTTGCTGTGTCTGTTGACACCAGAATACAAGCTGCAATTAACCCAACAGAGATCCTGGGTGAGTAGTCAACTGATAAATTTGTCCAGACAGTTCAAAAACCACTATGAAATTTCATTTTGGCCAGAAAGTATTAGCACTCAAAGACAGAAGTGGTCTCCAATATTGACTGCAACTTTTCTCTAACTAGGACGGAGTTAGCTACAGTGCCGAGTAGGATGGAAGCACCCTACATTGGATGCTTTCTTCAGAAGCATGCGCTTTACTAATCATAATCAGTAATGGAAGATATTGACATATGTTCTAAATTATGGATGCCCACTTTTTGATACATACACATTGCACAAACTATTTGACTTAGACTCCAATAAAAATCCTTACAAGCAAATTACTTACAGTACTTGTGTAGGTGTATGCCTGTTCCTCTACATCAACAGCTTTAGTCAGCTTTCCACACTATTTTTACTGCAATTCATTATATAAAATTATGCCAGTAACATTCTACAGAAATCTAGTTAACTCTCAATAAGAAAGAAATCCACAAATGTTACTAGCCCATAAAAACTAGTATTAGTCCACTTGTAGCCCAAAAGAAAAAGGGAACTATCTTCTGTAAGATTTTCTTGCATGGACCCTGGAGAAAAATCTTTCAATAAGCAGAAGACTAAAGTGTTAACTAAAATATGTAAAAACATAGGATCAAATGAAATTGGAGAACAAATCAGGGTTTAAAATAGAGAAAAAGGTAAAATACTTGAGTATTACTTTGTCAAATATGAACTGTATGTTATTCCAAAATAATTATATTAAGACTTGGAATCAAATTAAAAGGGATATGTCAAGATGGGATAAAATTCAACTATTGCTGTTAGGAAGAATAGCTACAATTAAAATGAATGTTTTACCTAGAATGTTATTCTTATTTCAGACAATTCCAGTTCCTACAACTGAGGCATCATTTAAACAATGGCAAAAGGATATATCGAGATTTATATGGCAAGGCAAAAAACCAAGGGTTAAATTTAAGGTTCTGCAGGATACAAGGGAACGAGGAGGTTTGGGCTTACCATATTTGAGATTATATTTTGCTGCTAATTGTTTGGTTTGGATGAAGGAATGGATTTTGTTAAAAAACAGAAGACTATTGGATCTCGAAGGGCATGATTTAAAATTTGGGTGGCATGGATACTTATGGAATCATAAGGCTAAGGTTAATACAGAGTTTAATCATCATTACGTCAGGCGTGCCATTTTGAGAGTATGGAATAAATATAAACTTAGGTTTTGTTCGAAAATACTTCTCTGGCTATCATTGCAAGAAGCTCATTTTAGAAGGGAAATGGTGAGTCCAATTAAATGGTTAACGTATCGTGATTTGTTGGAATTTTCTCAAGGTCAAGTTAAAATTAAATCAAGAGAGGATTTAGTAGCAGAAGAATATATTTGCCAATGGTTTTCTTATATGTAAATTCTGGAAAGACTTAAGTTAGACAAGAGATGCTATGACTTTGAGCAATTTAAAACTGCATTTGAAATTGCCCTCTGTACAAGTGATAAACATGATATTTCTAAAATGTATGAACTTCTGTTGATGTTTGAGATAGAAGTAGTAGTAAAGGAATATATGGTTAAATGGGCAAAAAATTGTGGACATGACATATTAATGGAGCAATGGGAAAATGTATGGACAAGAGGGTTGAAATTTACATTAAGTTCTAGTATTAAGGAGAATTTCTATAAGATGATGTATCTTTGGTATATGACTCCTGAAAAATTGGCTAGAATGTACAAGGATGCTTCAAATGTATATTGGAAATGTGCTAAACAAGAAGGGTCATTTTATCATATGTGGCTGGACATGTGAGAAAGCAAAAAGTTTCGGGTTGCAGATACAATCATTGGTTCAGAAGATTTTGAAGGTCAAAATCCAGTTGAAGCCAGAGACTTTCTTGTTGGGAATGATGAACAGCCAGTTGGAAATAAGTTTTGGAACTTTATTTTTATATATGATCATGGCAGCCAAGAGTGCACAAAAATGGAAAAATGGAAATATTGCATACAATGGAGGAATGGTGGAAAAAGTTTTGGAGTTTGCGTCAATGGCAAAACTTACTTCACTGATTAGAAAAAAGACATTATCTACATTTTTGGCTGAATGAAAACTGTTTACAGACACTTTATATGAAATAGATAATAATGATTTGATGATATCTGGATTTATGGATCAAGAATCATGAACAATAGAAAAAAGAGGGGTCTTATGTTTAACATAGAATAAGTGAGACTTTGAAAACAATATACATTTGTCATGGAGAAAATCAGAACTCAACTTGTAGTTTTGGGTTTTTTTCTTTTCTTTCTTCTTTTTCCTGTCTAAGTTGTATTTTCTTTTTATTATTATTAGTTGCACATCCTGTTTGTTTTTTCATGTTTATATGTACTGTTAGTGTGGTTTTTTAGATTGTTGTTTTTTCTTATCTTTTACAACAACAACAACAACAACAACAACAACAAAAGAAAATTAATATTTGGCATTTCAAGCTTGCTTTCCACTTGTGCAAAGAGGCCTGTTTGCTGTACACTTTATTGTGTGAGCAATCATAATCCTAAAACAATGTGCAAAAGTTAGAGAGGCCAGAACTCATGCTGATCTCCAAGAAAATCCCCTTAAACCTAGTCATCATGCTCCAACTCCAGACTCAGTTTTACAGGAGCTTCCTGCAGTTATTTAATGGTGAAAGCAGGCTTTTGTATATGCTCTATTGTTTTTTCCCCCTTTTCGGTCAACCTAAGGACGCTAGGAGACATGGTCCTTCACAGACACACACTGACCTCTGAAAGAAGTTTGAAGCATGAAATGAAGAAAACTCAGCTGAAATCAAGAATTTTTTCACTAATCTTAACTGTGAAAGTACCATCCTAAGCAAAGTTACACCTTTCTAAGTCCGTTAAGGCCAGAACTGGATAATATACTATGTACCCTTGCACAGATGCCAACCACCGGGATATATCAGTTTCATTTTGCATTCTGGTCTATCCTCATGGAGTAAGAGCAACATAAAAATGGGAACTAAAAGGCCAGTGGAGTGTCCTCCTTCTTGAGCAGAATTCAGCATTTCCATTTGTGGAAGAAGGGGTGCTGATTTCTGCTCCTTCTCCTCTTCCACAGCATACCCTAATTTTGCCACCTATGTTGTTCCTGATGATCTGCTAATCCCAGGAACAAAACTTTGAGGAGGGGCAATGGGCTACACCTGGAGAGAGAACTAGGAAAGTCCCACCTCACAAAATCCATGGTTGGTTGGATATGTGCCATTACACGTTCTGGGCTCATCTCAACTGAGATCAAGCTGTTTATATCTTTCTACAAGACTGGAGAATATTTTACATAGTATTTGAAAATGCCCACTGAAGCCAACTCTGGCTTTTTTGTCCTTCAATACATAGGACTACTTGCTATTGCTACAAATAATATATCACAAGGACAAGAATTAAAGCAACTATAAAACAGGCAGCAAAGCAATATGGTACACCTCACAATGCCTTAAAAAGAGGTCTTCAGCTGGAAAGTCATTACTCAACCTCAGCAGGCCACCATTTTATTCTTTTGTAAAAACTTGTGTTAGTACAGATTCTGTAAGCCTCTACCAGACGCAGCAGCATCATAATGCAAATTGAAATGGGCTGTTCCAGGTAGCAAATGCAACTGAGCTGCAGTCTTAGGGCTACTTAATCCCTTCCCCTCATCCAACCAGATTTCATTGTAGGTATAACAGACAAAAGTTACGGCTCTAACTTCTGATTCCCATTTGAACACCACTAAATATGGGACAGGAATGTCATGATGACTGTCCTATTTTCATGCATGGGATTGGGTGTCCTGTACATGACCAATTCAGTTGGAAGCCGGACATGTACCTACAATTCACTGTAGACCTTGGAAAGACCTCATGTACTGCTGGAAGACTATTAATACACTTGGAATCTAGCTACTGCCCAAATCCAGTTCCTGGCCGTTCCCAAAAATAATGCAAACGCTGCTGCCACTATTGTTCTAGATTCCTACAGAAAATAGAGAGGTAAACTGGGAGAGGCCATCTGCATTGGTGGGCTGTGCTATGCTTTGATCTGAGGGAGCTGGAATCAAATCCCAGCTTAGCAGGTATACTGCTGTGCATGAACTGTGTAAGCCATAGTAATAAGGCACATACTTGGCATGTAGAAGGTCCCAGGTTTAATCTTTGACACCTCCAGTGAAAAGCAAAGTTAAAGTCATCAAATGTTTTTCACAGAATCATAAGGTTGGATGGGATCTCCAGGGTCTTCTAGTCCAACCTCCTGTATGGTGCAGGAAATTCACAACTACCCCCCCCCAGCCCACACACACACTCAGAGATACCTGCTCCATGCTCAGAAGATGGCAAAACACCCATCATCAGGATCCCTAGCCAAACAGGGATCCCGAGTCAAACATCAGGATCCCTAGCCAAATTGGCATGGGAAAAATTGCTTTCTAACACCATGTGGTGATCAGCATTACCCTGGGCATGTAAAAAGGGAGCAGCTGGGCTCAGTGGAAGGTCCCAAGTTAAATCCCCCATGTCTCCAGTTAAAAAGGATCAGGCAGTAGGTAGGGATCCCCTGTGGTTTACCTGCTTGCCCATTAGCAGACATCCCCAGAACATGCGCGGTGCGTGCGTTCCTAGTGGATGCGACGTCACTTCCAGAAGTGATGTCATTGCGCCAGCTGTGGCAGTGCTCCCATATGGAGCATTCCCGTGGCCACCGTGATAATGTTGCTTCCAGAAGTGACATCATCACACTGATGTTGGGAGCACGTACACGCTTTGTGTGCACACAAACAGAAGATTCTCAGTAACTACTGGGTCCTCCTCTCCACCAGCCAGGAGGGTATTGGGACCTGGGAACTGTAGCTGTATGTGACGTGAAAGACCTCTACATGAGATTCTGCAGATCCACTACCAGTCAAAGTAGAGTACTAACCTTGATGTACCAATTCGGATTCAATATAAGGCAGTGTAATATTTTGTCTTATAAATAAGCTTGCATTTTGTTTCTGCTGGTTAATGTGGTGGTTTTGAATATTTGTTACTGTGGATTCGGTTTCGTTTTCTCAGCCATGCCGGACGCTCCTCTCGGCTGGTCCGGGAGGAAACGACCGGGCACCCTGACCGGGCGGCTGATCCGTAAGGATTAGCCCCCAGGACTCCCAGGGAGGGAGCCAGGGTCCGGGACGCGGCGGGAAGAACTCCCCGAAATCAATGCGGGGGGGGGAATTGCCCGTTTGTCCCTATGGAGGCCGGCAGATGTGCGCGGCGCCTCGAGTGCCGCCGGGCAACGAGAAACGGCAAGTAAAAGAAACAGGCGGAAGCCTGTAAACAAGCGAATCCCTTCTGTTCTACAAGCGTTTGTGAAGGAGAGGTTGATCTGAAGAAGACTCGCTCTTCCCCTTTGTGGAGTTCCAGAATTTTGTTGGCGCCCCCCCCCCCCAAAATGGCAGCAAAGAAGCAAAGTCCCGCTCTCGGTAAGTCAATCTCGGCCACCTTGCAGAAAGGGGAGTCGGTCGAAGAGTTGGTGCGCAGGGCGGTGGTGGAAGCCATAAAACCCTTTGTTGACAAGCTGAACGAAACTGATCAAAGGGTGGGCTTAATTGAAAGCGAGGTGAAAACCATTAAGGCAGCAGCGGGGGGGGGGGCAGAAAAGTCTGCTCTGGAAAGTGCGTCACTTGTGAAGGCTACAAAAAAGGAGCTGAAGTTGGTGGAGAACCAACTGATCGGGCTACAGGTGGAACGAACGCAGACAATTTTGCGTCTCCAAAACGTGAAAGAGGAGGAAAATGAGGATCTGTGGGATTTGGTCTCGGAACTACTGGCGACACCCGCGAGGACGACTAAAGAAGAGGTTAAAAGCGCCATTTTGGAGGTCCGTCGGGCTTCTTCAAAATATGCAACAAAGCGACAGTTGCCTCGTGAGATCATTATTGACTTTTCAACTAAAAAGATTCGGGACACCATCCTATATAACTCATACAATGCGGATTTGGACTTTATGGGTTTGAAAGTCAAGATTTTGAAGGACGTTCCATTTCTAGTCCGGAAACGGCGTTTTAAATATAAAAAGTTTGCAGCTCTTCTGAGGGACCATGGAATAAAGTACAAATGGTTATTCCCGGAAGGAATATGGTTCAGATATAAAGATCAGGCCTATAAGATATTATCAGAAGATCAACTAAAGGATTTTGAGAATAAAAACCCAGAACTCTGCTGCACCAAGAACGAAGAAAAGGAGGAGCCGGAGGGGGGGGGGAGGAGGAGAGCATCGCAACAGCAGTTGCACAGAGAGAATTGCGTCCGGGACCTAGAAGGGGGAGGAAAGTTTAATCAGAATTTGAAATGTTTATTTTCTGTATGATTAACCACTCCATCATTATTCTATGGAGCTATTTTTGTATTATGACAGTATGAAGGGAAACATTGAAGTGTAGTGTTTACTGTTTGTAGTTCATTCCCCCCCCCTTTTTCTTTTTCCACCCCCCTTTGTCCTTTCCCTTTCCTTGTGATAGTCTGGTGTAGTGTTTTGTAGTTATGAAAAATAAAAAAAATTATAAAAAAAAAAAAAGAATATTTGTTACTGTGGTTAAAATGTGCAGGCCTCTACGGAAGGTGGCTGGATGGGTGAGTGAAGTATGCTGTGATTGGATGGTAGCTGTAACCTAGGAGGTTTTACTCAGAGCGTTGAGGGAAAGTGTTCAGTCTGTCCAGTTTAGTGAGTTTGTATAGATGTCTGTGTGGTGAGCGGTGAGAGAAGAACTGAGAGAAATAAATCTTTTTGACTGTTTATTAGTTTAAGCTAAGTGGCAGTGGTGTGGAAAACTGCTTATTTTACTTCATTTATACCTTGCCTTTTTCTCCAAAGCACCTTACATCATTCTCCTCTCCTCCATTTTTTCCTCAAAACAACCCTGTGAGGTAGATTAGGCTGAAGGTATGTGACTGGCTCAAGATCACCCAGCAAGCTTCCATGACAGAATGGTGAATCAAACCCAGGTCGCCCACTTCCTAGTCCACCACTCTAGCCAGTGTACCATGTTGGCTCTCTTTGTGTCTTTGTGACTGGGTCTGCGAATTAACATTTAAGGATCTATACCTAATTTGAAACTGCAGCTTTAACAAAGGTATAAGAAGGCAGGCCTGGAACAGCCAGGATTGGGCCTCTTCTGGGAGGGGCAGCGGCCCAATCCTGGCCATTTCAGGCCCGAATTGGGCTGAACGGGGCCCAAAATGGCAAGAATAGGCCCAAAATGGCCAAGATTGGGCACGGAACAGCCAGGATTGGGCCACTGCCAGGCAAGGGAACACTCCTCCACCCAGCACTGGCCCAAACTGGGCCAAAAAGGGCCCAAAACGGCCAGGATTGGACCCAAAATGGCCAGAATCAGGCCGCTGCCAGGCAGAGGAACACTCCCCCGCCCTGCAGTGATCTGATCCTGGCTGCTTCAGGCCCAAATTGGGTCAAAACGGGCCCAAAATGGCTGAAACGGGCCCTAAATGGCCAGGATTGGGCCTGAATCGGCCTGGGGTGGGGAGGCGAGCAGACTTGAATCACAGATGCACTCCTAGTGGCCACACCCTGCACAATGATGTCACTTCCCAGAAGTGACATCATTGCGCGGCCCCAGAAGCGTGCGTGCACTTCGCTCGCGCTCATATGGTACTACTGAGTTCCACCACCTCTTTTCTCAGAAAAAAACCCCTCTATCACACTACTATCTGTAGCTCAGACTTTCTATATAATGAGTCAAACTGACAGGGAACTAAGGCCAAGGGAACACTAAGGGAAAATCGTAGGGAACACTAAGGAAAACAGAGAAGCAGCAATATATAAGTTACATAAAGGGATACAAAGTGCCACAGGTAGTGTCATGTATGTTCACTGGCAGCCCTTAAGCATGTTTCTCTGCAGAAGCTGAATTTATTGAGTAAAAATCTAGTAGTATAATGTATTAAAGAAAGGAGCCATTCACGTGGGATACTAAAAGCTCTGAAAAAGAAATTTAGCCAGTAGTTTAAGACTGCTTCTGTCAGCTCTTTCCAATGCAATGAGGATTCCATAACATGTACACTAAAACAGAATTCCATTCTTGCTAAGGAAATGGCCATTAAGATCAATCAATGCACTGCCTTAATGCTTTTAGTGGTATCCAAGGTAAATATAAAATTGCCGAGATAAACAAAACCTGTTTGATTCATTTATAAGCCCCACAATGTTGAGGTTTGCTCTTCAGTACTAAGTCTAGATGTTGAAAAGTAAATCATACCAACTTTGTGATAATTGTCATAATTTAGATTATGATGTAGTCAATCCAAATGTAACTTGTACAGACTTGCTGTAACAAAGGCAGTAAGAAACATTTAGAAGTGGAAGGAGATGTACCTCAAAACCAGTTTTAAATTGCAATTAACGTGGCAAATGAAAGACAGCATTAATCTATCTTAGTGTTTGTGCGTAGAAAGGAAAATTAGTCAGATGAGTGGATTTTGTAAAGTATAAAGTATAATGCTGTTAAATTGTTTGATCACCTATTAACTCATAGCAGTCAAATATTTTCTCAAGCACAGAGAGAGAGAGAGAGAGAGAGAGAGAGAGAGAGAGAGAGAGAGAGAGAGAGAGAGAGATGAGGCTCTGCAGGGCTCTGCAGAGGAGGGTAAGCTGCTTTGAGTTCATTCTGCTTTTTTCATTCATTCATTCATTCATTCATTCATTCATTCATTCATTCATGAGAGAGAGAGAGAACAAGCATAGCTGCTAGGGTCAGCTTTGCAGAGGCTTTAGCTGCTTTGAGTTCATTCTGCTTTTTTCATTCGTGAGAGAGAGAGAGAGAGAGAGAGAGAGAGAGAGCGCAAGGATAGCTCCTGGGGTCAGCTTTGCAGAGGCTTTACTGCTTTGAGTTCATTCTGCTTTTTTCATTCGTGAGTAAAAGAGAGAGACAGTTAGTGTAATTAGAGCTGCTGGGATTGGCTTTATAGCGGACGCTTTAGCTGCTTTGAGTTCATTATGCTTTTTTCATTCGTGAGTGAGTGAGTGAGAGAGAGAGAGAGCATGCAAGCATAGCTGCTGGGGTCAGCTTTGCAGAGGAGGCTTTACTGCTTTGAGTTCATTCTGTTTTATTCATTTGTGAGAGAGAGAGAGAGAGAGAGAGAGAGAGAGAGAGAGAGAGAGAGCATAGCTGCTGGGATTGGCTTTGCAGAGGAAGCTTTAGCTGCTTTGAGTTCATTCTGCTTTTTTCATTTGTGTGTGTGAGAGAGAGCGCAAGCATAGCTGCTGGGGTCAGCTTTGCAGAGGAGCTTTTAGCTGCTTTGAGTTCATTCTGCTTTTTTCATTCGTGTGTGTATGAGTGTGTGTGTGTGTGTGTGTGTGTGTGTGTGTGTGTGTGTGTGTGTGAGAGAGAGAGAGAGAGAGAGAGAGAGAGAGAGAGAGAGAGAGAGAGAGAGAGCGCAACCATAGCTACCGGGGTTGGCTTTGCAGAGGAGGTTCAGCTGCTTTGAGTTCATTCTGCTTTCTTTTCATGGGGGTGAGTGAGGCTGTGTGTGTTGCTTTTATTCTTTTGCTGACTGAAGTTGACATTGTTATGGTTCCCACAGCTTTTGAATGCAGATTGGTTCTGTGTTAGTTAAATGTATCAGTTACCATTATTTATATTAGTTAAAATATCAGTTGAGTATCTAATTTTGCTCCAGTAAACCAAAACCCTCCCTGAAAATTTGAAAATTCAATATTCATTAGATTAGGAATTTCAGACTGTGGAATTTTGAGAAAGAATTTTAGATTTTTTTTCTATGCTGGCAGAGGGAATCTGTTAGAATTTAGTTTTGTGAGATGGGTTTTGGATTTTTAGAGGCTCCCTCCTTCTTCCATATTTTAAAACATGATTCCAAAGAAATGAAATGTTTGGGAAAGAGAATGGAAGATTTCACTTTTTGTAGAGGATACAGAAAGGGAAAAAAATCCTCTCTCATAATAGTGTAATTTTCCAAGCTTACTAACATTTATCTTATCATAATGCATTGTGTTGGGTTCTGGGAAGTGGCGTCACTTCTGGGAGTGGCATCACTTCCAGGAGTGACGTCATCATGCATTTCTGGGAGCGTGTGCATGCTTTGCATGCGCACATGTGATAATAGAGAGTTCTACCACCTCTTTTCCTAGAAAAAAAGCCCTGGATATCATAATACGGATGCGCGAGGGCCACATAAGTACCACATTATACCGGAAAATGACAGATCAGCAAACATATCTACATTACCACCCCAACCACATCAAGCAATCCATTGTGTATAGCCAAACCCTACACTATAGTCGCATCTGTTCCAACCCCTTAGACAGAGATACTCACTTGAAGGATCGCAAACAGGTATTTTTGCAAACACAGTATTCCCCTGACATGATGAGACAGATGATTGGGAAGGCTAGTATGACACCCAGGGTCAACCTGCTACAAAACAAGCCCAAAAAAAATAACAACAGAACACTGCTGTTGGTCACCTACACCTTACAACTTAAGTCAGTTCAACACATTATTAGTGACCTACAACCCATGCTGCATTGTGACACTTCACTTACACAAGCACTAGGGTGGTGTGTGTGTGTGGAAACCTTTTCCTGTTTACAGACAGCCTGCCAACCTAAAATAACTATTCATTTGTAATGATAAACTACTTAACAATAACATGGACTCTGATACCAAGGTCTGCAACAAACCAAGATGCCAACTTTGCTCCCATATACATCCTAGCAGCACCATCAGTGGATCCAATAACATCAGCCATAACATCTCAGATTCATATTCCTCCTCATCCTGTAATGTGATTTATGCTATCACATGTCAGCAATGCCCTTCCACCCTCTACGTTGGACAAACTGAACAGTCCCTTTGATAAAGATTTAATGGACATAAGTCAGACATGAGAAACCACAATATTCAAAAACCAGTGGGGAAACACTTGAACCTTCCAGGACACTCATTTGATGACCTAAAAGTAACTGTTATCCTGCAATGGAATTTCAAAGGGAATAACAACAACATTCGATTTATACACTGCCTTTCAGGACAACTTAATGCCCACTCAGAGTGGTTTACAAAGTATGTCATTATTACTCCACAACAAACACCCTGTGAGGTGGATGGGGCTGAGAGAGCTCCGGAGAGCTGTGACTAGCCCAAGGTCACTCAGCTGGCTTCAAGTGGAGGAGTGGGGAATCAAACCCCGCTCTCCAGATTAGAGTCCCATGCTCTTAACCACTACACCAAACTGGCTCTCAGTTTAGGGAGGTTAGAAAGAGAGACTGTTGAATTACAACTGACAATGACACTCAAGACAATGCATCCACTTGGATTGAACTGAGATCTAGGCTTCTTGTCTCATTACCAATGCTGATTTCTCCACACACCTGCTATTGTCATTCACTGACAACTGTCATTTACGTGCTATTGTCATTGGCTTCTGAAATCTCTCCACTTTCCAAGGGCAGATGGACTCACATTCTAGCTGTATCTGAAGAAATGAGCTGTCTCTCACATACCCTACAATAATTTTTGTTAGTCTTATAGGTGCTACTGGTATCTTGCTTTTTTCTACTGCTACAGACAGACTAACAAAGCTACCTATCCTAGTGCAAAGGTTGCACACATTAGGCACTGTCTAGATAAGTTGATAGATAGTGCTAGGAAGGAATCAGCAGTTGTGATGTACTTGGAACCAATGACATTGAGAAATGATGTTCTGTAGTCCTGGAGAAAAAATGTAGGTTACTAATTAAAGGCCATAACCTCAAAAGAAGCATCCTCAGAATTGCTTCTGATTCCACACTCAGGGCCAGCTAGACAGGCACAGATTAGCGATCTCAAAGTATGGAAGAGAAAGTGGTACTGGGGCAAGAAAGGTTTAGGCACTGGGGAACTTTCTGGGACAAGCCAAATCTTGAACTAAAGGGAACCATACTGCTGGCTCTTAGTATCAAAAACCTGGCAGAGCAACTTTTAGACTAAATGTTTAGACCAAAGCCTAGAGGAGCTGGGGAGCCACTTGCTCAGGTCAAAGGGATGATAGTGTAAATGCTCAAGGTATTATTGGTAGGATCACAATAGAGTTTAGGAATGAAAGTTGGATTAGGTAGGAAGTCTGTGTGTGAAAACAAAAGGGCCAAGAAAGGTGATGGTCAACTGTTATAGGTGTCTATACACCAGTACTAGAAGCCTCCAAGCAAAGATGGGGGCAATGAAGTGCTTTTTTTTTAAAATAAAATTTTATTGGTGAGTGGAAAAACAAAAGAAATTTTCCAAATTTAACACATATAATCCCATTTTCCCCCTTACTCTGTCTCCCACCCTTTTCCTCCCCCCTCCCTATTGACTTCCAACAGCTTTCCAACCCTTAACCCTTCTTATTACTTAAATCTATTTCATTTATATTTTCCTACCAACTTTAAATCATAATATCTCTTACTCTAAGCACATTCTTATTCTTTTACATAAGCTCTATCAAACATACTATCAATATAGTATATCTCATATCAATATAACATAACCATATAGTATAATATATAGCAGGGATCGCACTATCTCTTACTTTAAACTTATTCTATTTCTTTTCTTTTTGGCATATACTCCATCAAATACACTATCAATATAGTATATATTATAGTAATATATTATGTATATATTGTATGCTATGCCACCAATGTAGCACAGCACACAACACCATATAGCATAACCACATAATATGTTATAATGTAAAGTCTGATCCACTAACCCGTTATTTTAGGGGGCAATGAAATGCTTGATGTTAAATAACAATTTTGATAAAGTGGCTGTTTCAGAAACATAGTGGAATAGCAAAAATCAATGGGATATGGTCCCTGAATAAAAGCTCTGTAGGCTGGACAAGAAGGGATATGTTTGGGGAGGTGTTGCTTTGTATACTTATTTGATAGAAATTATATCCTGCCCTCTCAATTGCCACCAAGTAAGCTAACAAATGAAAACATAAATAATAAAATATTTTAAAGTCATTAAAATCAGCCAAAAATAATTAAACAATTAAAATCAGAGCTAAAATACTAACAAAGACATAAAAACAATTAAAACACTGGGAAGGAAGGAGGGATCACTGAGGGAACTCTTCACCCACTGGCAGAAGGTAGCAACAGAAGAGGACAGATAAATCTCCCTGAGGAAAGAGTTCCAGAGTTTTGGTGCCACGATCAAGAAGGCCCTCTTCAAGGTTGCCACCTGCCTAATCTCAGAAGGCACAGCCACCAGGAACATGGTTCTGAAAGATTACTATAGTGGTTGGGTAGATTCATACAGGAGGAGGCTGTCTGTCAGGTATGTTGGAATAAAGTTTCCAGATTGGAAATGGCTGCTTTGCAGAGGCGAAAGTCAGGAAGACTGCAGATCCTTGTGCAGACCTCACCTAAACCTCTGGAAGCCATAGCCCAAAACCACAACAATAAAATAATCAGGTGCAAAGAGTTCTCCCACCTACACTGAAGACACACAGACTTGACCAGCGAGGGAAGGTGCTGCCTTAGGCTTTTAAAGCAGAATCTTTCAGGAAACAGGGAGAAAGGTATGTCAAGAGGTTTGAAAGGCCTTATTAGGATCACCTAGCTCAGCTTCCACTGCCAAGTTTCCATCACAACAAATATCAACGTGAGAAATGTTCATATTACCTGTATCTGATCATGTGCACTATCAGTCAAAGCAAGGATGACGGCTACCCTGAAATGGATAGAACCTTAGGGTCTACCCTTTGGGAAGTGGCACAATTTTAAATTGGCAGACTGGGGGTGGGTTGCGGGGAATTAAGGGTAATTTTGGGATGGGCTGAACTCTGATTGGGGATCACACCTGAATTCTAAGACCAGGCACAGTATCTGAAAGAAGGCTCCATATCTCATTTTGGCAGAGTCAGACGCAGGAGGAGGAGGAGCACCTTTCTTCTCCTTGGCTTTTCAGGGACAGTTTACAAATTCAGTTCAGCTGTCCCTCAGGAAAATATATTCATAAAGGTTTTTTCAATCCTGCTTTTCTACCTGATCAGGATAAATCGGCTTTTCACATCATTCTTTCCTCTTCCACTTTATCCTCACAATGACCACCTTGTGAGATAGGTTAGGCTGAAAGACTGTAACGGGCCCAGGGTTAGCCAGCAATCTTCCACGGCAAAGAACAAGGTCTTAGACTGACATTAACCACTATGACACCCCAGCCCAGAATAATCTTCTCTCTCTTCCCGTTTTTCCTAGATCAGGCAGAGGTGTAAATTCAGCATAAACACAAGGTAGAAGGCAGATCAGAAATTTTAAGTTGTCACAAATGAGGTTAGGCACAAAAGCAGGCATCTGTTGCAATCTGCCACCCCCCTGCTGAGGAAGAAGCCTGTGAAGCACAGAGAAATCTTAGTTAATTTTCTACACTGCCCTTTACTCTAAACTTGACAGCATATTTTATGGCATAGTAGAAGGAACCTCTTGATAAAAGTCCTTGTGTAAAAACTGGTGTGTGGAAGGGTTATCCTAAAGGGCAAAGTCATTGACAGCAGCAGAGTTTACTAAACATGTCAAGACCTCTGACTATGCTAAAAATAAAACAGTGTAAAACAACATTCACAAGTCCTTTAGAATTTCAGTAAATTGGGTAGTTGTATTACTGGAAAAGCCTTTTCTGTTGTATATTTTGACCCAGAATACAAACCCAATAAGACTCCAATCCATTTCTAAGCATACCCTGTATAAACAAACAAACATCTGAGTTAAGTAAATCTGCTACAAGTGCACAGAAAATAGTAGAGTATACAAGGCAATGTCTCCTCTAGCAAGATAAGGGGACTGCATCATGCTGCTACTGATATCCCAACAGGCTTTCTGTCCAAAGGGCTCCAAACACCTTTTTAACATAACTTGGGTCAAAATAAATTGCCCCTATTTGTACCAACAGATGGATTTTCCCATGCATAAAAACAGAAGCAATCTAAAGAGCAACAAAGATAGAAACTCAGATGGTTCTGAGAACACAATAAAATACAGGATCTGAACATAGAGAGGAACATCTCCAAAACAATCAAGTTTATAAACACGGGCAGGAAGTGTATATGAAACATCTTCTTACTGAGGGACTATTTCATTAGAATATTTTTACAATGTAAAAGCACACTTCCTGGTTAATAAAAGATGGAGATCCCACCCAACACCTGCTGTGGCAGTTGGTTTAATAGCAGTCCTTTGCTAGCTTTGACAATTAACACCCCCATTCCTCTGTAAGGGATTGTTTGCTAAAAATAAAAAGGAGATTTGCATTTCAAGCAAACTGCCTGAGCAATGTGCCACTTGACAGAAGGTGAAATTAATCAACCTTTTGGTTGGCTGATGAGCCCAGATTTTACTTCCGATATCCAGATTTAAACTAAATCTAACTAAAATGTATAAATAAATATTTGTACTACAAGGACACAGTCCAGCCCGTTAGTACAGCACACAGCAGTGCAATTCATAATGGACCATAAATGAAACTGAATGATTTCACGTGTAGCTGGCAAATATGCAGCTGGCAAATAAAGCTTAAGAAGAGACAGGGAAACAAAACACCTACTATAGTTTCATGGCATCTTGACAAATCCACAGACTTCATCATCAGCATCCACACATGAAACATATAACCTGGGGAAAATAATACATTATTACTAATAATGTTTAAGAAAATTTCTCAAATGTAAAATTAAGATAAAAGAGAAACACAAGCCTATAAAACATGTTTAATATTTCTAGTAAAGCAGAAAGAATCTGTGTTCTGCTTCCAAACTGTATCTCCATGCAGACTACTGAGGACAGAAATTGTATAATCAGACATTTATCTTGTCACTGCTCATAGATACCAGGTGGGTGGGTGCAAGGTTCCAGAACAACTCACCAGCTCCCAACCAATGTCTGAAAATAGCAGTTATGTAAGTGACTGGATTGTGCTTAGCATACCCAGCTGATTACCATCCCCAAGGTGGTCACCAAAAGATCTGCTTAGTTTGGAATGCTAATGGGTGGCAAGACAGGGACTAAAGGAAGGTTCCATTTCTTAGTCCCATGCCTTCCTATTGATGATAGGGTAATAAACCCTTTGTATTAAAATATTTCTACAGGTTCACTTTCATTGCTTAAGGCAGAAAAAAGCAAAGTAAAGAACCCCTGAGCTTTCATAAACCATTATGAATATTCTAAAGAGACAATCATTTATCAAGGGCAAACTTCAAATGAAAGATGAAGGCATGTTCATTGAGGACGAAATTCTGTTTGGGTTTAGATCCCTTAGAAACTTATTAAGTATTTATATCTCAGGGTTGAAATTTATGTTAACCTAACCACAAGAAGCATTAGCATCATTAATTTTTTTCAGTAACAAGGAATTTGTTTTTGAGGGTTTTTTGGCATGCATAAAATGTCACAAAGATTATAATTCAAAATGTCACAGCAATGCCAGGTACTCAGGCAAACAACAGCATGCTGAAATTCTGCTATGACCATTTTAAAATCCAAAGCACACATCAATATCTCTAACACCTAGTTCTCCTGACACACTTGGAATATCCATCTTACCACCACTTTTAAATTGTTTCCTCTGTAGCACAACATAAAACAGTGCAGAACTTAAACAGAAAAACACAGTGAAACTTAAATGAAAGAAGGCTATGCACATTGCATAACTTAACATTTTATCAAATAACTTCAAATATTAAAAGTTAGAACAAACTGGTAGGATGCTAAGTCCATTTGCATTCCAAAGAATTTCAAATATCTTATCTGATCATAGTTCTGATCACACAATTAATATGTTCAAAAGGCTATTCATGGAATTTATTTCTTGAAAAGTAGTGCTATTTTAGACCAATCAATTTATTTCAGAATTCCTATTAGTATTTAAGCCATGTTCTGAATGGCCCAGGCTAGCCCATTCTCATCAGATCTTGGAAGCTAAGCAGGATCATCCTTGATTAGTACTTGGAACGTACTATGGAAGTCCATGGTTGTTACGCAGAGGCAGGAAATGGCAAACCACCACAGAGAATCACTTGCCTTGAAAACCCTACATGGTCGCCATAAGTCACGTGCAAAAACACTGCAATGTCCACCCCCCCACACACACCAGTAGTTAAACGCACACATCTACCAGAGAAGACTTAATTCATTTTATTTTAGTTGTAGGACTGTTGGGTGCTGGGTCCCTGCCTGAACTTGCCAGTGGGAAGGCAAAGCTCAGAAGGAGTGATGTAACCTCCTCCTTTTCCTCCCACAACATTGACAGTGCAGGTTACCACTCCTGCACTGCCAGCCAGGCAACTGTTAGGACATTGCTGGTCTGTCCTCACTTGTTCAGGAGTGAGGCTGACCTGATGCCACCCCCAGCCATGGCACAACCAGCAGAGGGGGATGCAGCAGCAGATGGGCTTCTGAAGAAAGAAGCGACCTTAGCAGGAATCTGGTAGAGGTGAGGCTGTAAGTAGTGGGTGGGGCTGGCCTCCGAGGTGTGAGGCTGGCCTGTAGACAAGTGGTGGGGAAAGCCATCTGGCATAATGCCAGATGGATGGAGATGGGAGGAGCCTGCCCAGGCCCATGGGAACCTTCCTCCAATCCCCAGGGTTTTCAGACCACCGGGGTATGTGTGTGTGATAGCCCAGTAGTTATTTAGAGGGCTCAAAACCAGGCCAGTGGTAGCTAATCCTGCTCAGAGTGTTAGGGATCAGAAGTCAGTGGAGAGAGGAGGATTCTGGTGTTGGAACTAGAAGTGCTTATACTCCTGTGGGTTTGGAATGCCTCGTAATCACTAGGAAACTATGTCACAGATTTATCTAATGACTGGCGAGCCTTCAATGGAGTCCACTGGTAGGGGGTGGCTGCATTTACACACACACAGCTTTCAAGCATGCATGCCAGCTCTTACATCCCTATGTTGCTACTACACAGATATAATTGTTTCTCTGGAAACATGATTAAATCTATCTTCCAAAGTGAGTTAGTTTTAAAATAGGGTTTACCTTTTGTTCTCATTAATGAATTCTGAATATCGCTGGCCAGCATGGATTTATTGCTTACAATGTAGTTGTTTTGCAGTAGAACTCAGCATGGTGGTTACAGTTACCCATAAAATCAGGAAAGGATTTTGAAGAACAAGGGAATGGGTTTAATATGGTCTCTGCAAACAGAATGAAGCTGGGTCCTTCAGATGAGCAGTCCTGCTTAAAGTTGGACTGGGAGACCAAAACACTCCTGGAAAGATCCCACCCCAGCCACAATCCCATATCCCTTGTTTGGAAGAAGGGAACAAGACACCTACCCACCAACCACTACATCATACGACCCAGTTAACATTCTCTCTCTGTTTTGTATTTTACTACATATAATACAAAAAAAATTGCTAATAAAAGCTACACACTGCAAATCTATACATTCTTACCTGCGAACAATTCTTGAAAAGAACATGGGAATAACATGGATGTCTTCCACACAGGTTATCTGTCACAAGTTCAGTGTTTTTGGGAAACAGGTTTTTTTCCTACTTCCCCACAGCATCATGGTACATTCCAGCATTTCTCCACTCTTTCTCAAACCGGCTTTGCTTTGATACATTGGGAAGGATTGCCGTACAGCCAGGATGGCTGCTGTGTAGGTGGGAACATTTATTTTTTCCAGCTCACATGGGAGCCATTTTTCCCAACCTTGTTCCTATGGCAGCCATTTTTGCCAATGGGGGCTTTTTATTTTTAAAAAATCTACACTAGAATATCATATTGATACCATTATAACAATAGGTGTTGCTGGCTCTCTGAATTCTCAGCTTTCATTTTTAAAGAAGTCAGTCTCTACCTCCTTGACTTGTAGAGATATAAGGAAAAGGGAGTATCTTTTCAAGGCCAGGGGCTAGACACTTACTTTTTTAAAAGATGAAAGCTGAGGATTCAGAAAACCACCTGCACCTATTGTTAAAATAAGATGAGACAATTTAACTATATTATAACACTGATTTTTTAAAAAAGAATACGCTCTGGTGGAAAGGTGGACACTTCCAGGGAATTAGAGCATGGAAATTGTAGGGAAACCTGCTATGTGGAAGGTTCATAGCTGCTGTGCTTTAGTTGCAGCTGCACCAGCAATGGGAAAACCACAAATCCTGACCCCTCGTATGCTAGACATCATGGTCTCTGCAAGGACTAGAATGCACTCTTTGTTCTTTGGAGTAAGCTCAATGAATAAGAGGGAAATTGCAACAGAGTAGACCTTCTTAGAAGTGATTGAGGAGGCTAAAACAGCCTGGGAAAATATCTTGACCCTTAGCCACAATCCTATCTCCCTTAGTTGGATGACTGGGACATGACAACATCCAATTTTGTAGTTTTCTACATGTAATACTAATAAAGTTTGCAAATAAAAGCTGCAGACTGCAATTCTATATATGCTTACTTGAGAACAATTCCCAAGGAAAACATGGGAGTGAGAGGGAAACTACACGAGATACCTGACACGTGTTCTTCACATGTTGATTTTCAGCAAGTTTCCATGGGAAGTGTAGTCAGAAAGAATGACTGCTCGATGCAAGTCTCTGCCAGGGAGAAGGAGAGAATTCCTTTCGTTGCTGGTGCCGTTGAATTTGAAGACCATATTGAGGAGAGCAGCCCAGGAAGCTGGCAGCCAGCCCCCCGCATGCCCACCTCGCCATGTGGTAGTGGTGTCCAGTGCTCCCTCCTCCTCCTGTCCCAGCCAGGAGCACTTCCGGCAGCCCCAGCCACCAGCTCCTGCTCGGGGACTGAGCGAACGCTATACACACTCCACCACCTCCCTAGGACCAAGGGCTGGAACATAGTCAGCTCAGCTCCCTCTGGCTAGCGCTCTGCTCCTTCTGGCCACTGGCACCTCATATAGTTTCTGAGTCTAATATGGCCTCTGCAAGTAGAATGAGGATTCAATCCTTCTTCCTGTGAGTAAGCTCACTGAATAAAAGGGGACTTGCATCTGAGTAGAGCAACTTAGGGATGGCCTGGGAGGACAAAACAGCCCTGAAAATAACTTGTTCAAATCCCAGGGACCATCATTGGACTCTGGGGGCTGAAAGTGCAGTCCTAAAGTGGTTTACTTGAAATAAGTCTCATTTTATTCAATGAGGCATAATCCTGGGAAAGAGGATTGCAGCTCATTCTACTTTCCAGCACTGTTTATGACCCATTGCCATGGTTTTTGTGTTCCATTCCTTGTTTTATGTGTTCCTTTGCAACAGAAGGAGCAGGTAAATTGTCTTCAGCTTTAAGAGCTGTTTGCCAATGGCAAATTCTAAAGGAGATCAGGTGATTTGCACACTAATGAACCAATCCCAAGGTTGGCTCATCAGATTCACTATCTTCAATTATCTGGAGAACTCATTTGTAGCAAAGTTCAAAGCATCCCCAGTTGCATCCTCCTCCTCTCTCCTTACTGAGGCCTAACAGGGCCTCTAGCAATTAGAGTGGTTGTGACTAAGGTTGCCAACCTCTAGTTGGGACCTGGAGCTCTCCCAGAATTACAACTGATCTCCAAACTACAAAGATCAGTTTCCTTTGGAGAAAATAGCACTTTTGGAGGGTGGACTCTATACTATTTAACCCCGCTGAACTCCTTCTCCTCATCAAATGGCGCCCTTCCCAAGCTCCATTTCTAAATCTCCAGGAATTCCCTAACCCCAAGTTGGCAATCCTATTCATGACAGAGGAACAAGCCATGACTAAGGACAGGAAGATTCCCACAAGGATAGAAAGTAAAAAGCATCAAGCAGTGTGTGGGTTCTGCAGTTTGAACACTTACTTATTAGCAAAGCTCTATAGTTCAACAAATGTGACCAGAAGCACTAAACACAGTGGGATCTCTTTATATCTAAAAACTCCCATATACAGTATTGACATATTTTGGCAGATGTGGTTAAAAAAACTAACTGAAGTAAATCTTGAAATCAGACTTCCCAAGTGCTAATTTTCTTTACAAAGATGTAAAGATTTCCCATCCTGTTAAACCATGCTTAAGAGATCAGAAAGCAACACACAGCAGTATAGCTCCCATCATTTAAGCATGGAATTGAAGCTGCTTCTTGAGACTTAAGTTCTAAGATAGCAGTATTGAAACAAGAACAAAATTGGTGCCATCCCATTTATACTGGGAATAAAGTTAGTGATGGGTCTTGTGAAAATCCGTTTTGGAGCTTTTCAACTAGCAGCTGACCCTTCTTGCAATCTTCTGTAAGGAGAATGACATGGTTACTGGAGGTTAGTGTTCTGTGAGCTTATCTAGACCAGAGAAACTGCTCAGAACATGTGGTATCAAAAATAAGAACTTAGGATCCAACTAGTGTCAATCCAATAAGATGACCCACACTATTATCAAGATACCCTACTAACTTCAGGTATGCCAGTCCTTTGATGGCCTATAATGGCAAAACCGATACCATCAATGAGAACTTCTCGCAGGGCATTAGCATTTAATGAGACAGTCTACAGATCTGAAAGGGAGGGCCAAACTACAAGTGACGAATGTCAGAGGTTGGACACTTGTCAGCTTCCCTCAAATTTTGATGGGGAATGTAGGCAGCTTGGTGGAATGTTGGACAAGTGACAGTTGAAAAGTCAACTGGGAAGCAGTTGGAGAGCCAAGCTGTAAGAGCAGGATGCCTACATTTCCCATCAAAACTTGAGGGAAGCTGACAAGTGTCCAAACTGTGTCATGCGTCGCTTTTAGCTTGGCCCAGAGTTTCAGATTACTTGTTTGCTACAAAACCAGATGCTTACTATTTGCTGTGCATTCAAGACTTCGTGTACTGCATACATACTTATAGACACTGCCAAAGTAACCTAAATTCTATGCCAAAAAATGAACTGTGGGATAATGTCAATTTAACATATTTGCATGTATTTGCTTATATTGCATAATATGTTCTGCTCCTGGCAAGCATAATACAAAACACTGAAACCCTCGACTCAATTCACCTGGAAATCTCCCCCTTGGTTCAGAAATGCCACAATTCATTGCACAATTTTAAGCAGTCCTTGAACCTGTAAGCGAAACTTACTTTAAAAAAAAATGAGAACTGAGGTTCTCATGATGATGAATTCTGAATGCTCAAAAATGTTCTAGCAGTTGTTCAGCATGTACCAAAGATTTACAATTATTTCTTCACCAATCTGGGCATATTTTTCATACCTGCTCTTAGTTGCTCACAACTTGCTAACATGGCTTGTCATCCAACATACCAGTTCAACGTGTATTACTGTTACATTCTCAGATCAACCATCAGATCAAGTACGTTGTAGAAAATAAAAGTTGTCTTTTTTAAAAGACAGTTTTTCTTATTTGATTTTAGCATAAGTTGCATCAGTCATCATATTTTAATTCTCCTTAGAGAAACAACCCAAAAACGATGCAGCTAAAGAATACTTATGTTGTTATAGCAACTAAATATCTATCCATGAAAACAAAAAGGCAACTGACAATTAAGGCAAGAGCCTTCCAGGGATAAGTGAGTGCCCCATGTTTTAACTAGGAGTAGGTGAACATTTTCGTTAGAACTTTTAGCACAAGAAGGTTATAGAACTTTGCTTATTTCTTAGACTAATAAGAGTTTAAAAAGATAAAACATTACTGTATTATTGCCGTTCCATTCTGTTTTGCAGCTTCTGGCTTTAACCACAGTTGACTTAGAGGTAGAGGTTCCTAATATTTATCAGTGTCTTCTCACAGGCTTCTTTCCATATATGTACCTGTGTTATTGGAACTAATAATGTGTTGGTACCATTTTTAGGTCTCAGTGGCGGGATGCCAAACCAGTTAAAAAGATACTCTTGACATAGATACATGAAGCATCTGCATGAAAATTTTTTCTCAGAGCAAGACACTTCCCAAATTCTAGCCCCTTCCACTACTTCTCATCCTCCAGCGTAGGGCTCTCCTCAGCTCTGCATCTATGTGCTGCAGTCTATATTCCTGATGGTCCCTATCTCAAAGTTCAACTGGCATTCTATAGCTACTTGTTGCATGATTAACTCAGAAAAAGATTTCTCTTACTTGCCTATGGGTATGGCATAATGCATAATAATATAGGTGCTTCTTGCTACCTATAACCTAGCCAAGTATACATATGTGGGTATCCTTTCCCTAAACTACAAACAGCAGGCACTTCACAGTAACTGGCATCTGCATGTGCCGTTTGCCTGGGTACTTCACCCAGTGTTCACTCTTTATAGTAAAAATACAGTTCAATCACATAAAAATAGGAAAGGCACCTGAATATTCCTTCCTGCCCTATTTATAGTAAACACTGTAGCTTACTTTTTTTGTTAGAAATTACAAAAAATATATGTAATTACAACTGAATGAAGTTAACAACTTTTAATTTTGTCCATACATAAGAAATAGAAAGGTGCCCATTCTTCCCAGCAAGATACACAATATGTAAACTATGAGTTTAATCTTACATTTATTTGCAGGTTTCTATTAAATAGTTCATTACATTTTACAAATACTTTCAGTATTATTTATATATTTATTCTAACTAGGCCAATTTTAATTAATGTAATTCTGTTTTAAAAGATGAATAGCCCAATGAAAAGCACCAGAATTTGAACTTCCAAAAAATAGTGTCGGACATGCTAGGAAATAGACAAGTCCCCTTCAGCCCACCGAGTACTTTAGACATCCTAGTGGATTATCCTGACCACTATACTGCAAATTAAAAATGTGAATGGGGTAGCAATTGCTAGGTTAGAACCAGGAAGAATATTCTGGACTAATTAATCCAGAATAAAGCAGTGTGACTGTATAAATGCCTCCAGATCTCCTAGAGAGGGGGGAAGTGTGAATATACTGAATTCTAGTTTAAACCAGGCAAGCTCAAACACATCCATTTTATTGCCAGAATGATTACTATTGTGCAATTTTCTCTGGGTAGGAATGCCATCTCTTACAAGACACCACACTGGAGGTAAAGAAAGACTGAAGCACAGCTTTTTGAATTGAGTCTCTTATCTGGCCACAGGATCAAGAGTATAATGTTTAATGAACTGGAAAAAAATCTACACATTCACTTGACAACTTTACAAGTCTTTGTTATTGATGGCTAAGTGAAATAAGATGCTGGGAGTTCTCTAAACAGAGCACAGTTTTAAAAATTAAATTTTCAGATGCACAGGGACAAAATTATGATCAGGACTGCTGCATAAAGGGAGGCAGTGTTACGCCTTCCTCTGACACCAATTCCGCAACCTGAAGGCACCAGGAAAATGTTATTTGTCCCATTGCGTCTAGCATATATTTGTCCCATTGGGTCTAACATATATTTACCAAATATATTTGTATTTACCAAAAAGGAAAATGACCTTGAATGTAAGATGATCCTCCCTAAAAGGTAATACACAAAAAGTTATGTTTTTATTACTGTATGCAACTGTCATTTGTAAGCAAATTTTAAGACAACTACCTCTTCTTCTTGACCGCACATATAGGAAAACTCCCTAGTATTTCTTTTCAGGTATATATGGTGACTTCATCGGTATCTTTACATTTGACCCAACAGTGCAAACAGTCCCTAGGACTGTTTCAGTACAGGAAAATGGTCTGAAGAATCCCTCCCCCTCCCCCTCCTTTTATGCCACAATCCTGATCAAAACTGTACTTCTGAATACTGAATTTTAAAAATGGCTGTTTCATCATATTTGGTTTGGTCTTGAAATTCAAAGAAGGCACAGGACGGAGCAGGTTGTGGTGCAGTGCAGGTGGAACGATACTCAAACACACTTCTAGTATTTCTTGAGCTGCAGGAAACAACAGATTCTAACCTAACCAAAATAAAGACACACATTCCCACTTTAAGTATTAAATAGTTAGGGATTATAAGAACAAAAAAATTCTGCTACTGGGTCCATGAAGGTCAGGTACAAGACATATTTGGCAGATATTATTAAAACAGCATGAGCTAGAACCACTTAACTAAAAAAAAACTGTCAATGTTTTGAACCTCCTTTGCTAGGAATATATTGTATCAAGCTGAGCTAAGGAGCCTGGCCAACACATTCTCAAGTACCTTGATATTCACAAAATCAGTTCAACTGATTTTATTTTATCTATAATTAAAACACTCACCAGAATCCAATTGTATAATGGCTTTCTGAAGAACACACAAGACAGAATGATGTCTTGCAAAACAGTTTAAATTATTGTAAGCCAATGCAGTAGAATTTAATACTCTGTTGTTTTTAAGAAATATTAACAAGCTAATAAATCACAAGAGAGTGAATTAAAAAGTCATTTTCTGCCAACAGGATACATTTTCACTGATTCCTCCATCCTAACTGCAGATCTCCACTTTCCCTTCTTTGTTATTCCTGAGGAGTCTCTGTCCCCCAGGAGTGGAATTTTAGGGAGTTCAGTCTGCTATAGCAAGAGGAAGGAATCAGCAAGAATACTCCCCCTTTTTCTGCTGGCAGAAGTGATTTACACTGATGGAAAAGGACCCGTGGAATATAAGTGTAAGAGCTGTATCTTATCCAGGCTTACCTGGATAAGATACAGCTCTTACCAGGCTTACCATTCCCCTGATGGTGGTAGGAAATACCAGAGACCTCAGCATCACAGTGATGTCACTTCCATGCACACAGGGAGTCATATCACTGCATCAGGATGCTGATGATGTTCTCCCCCCACATTTCCTGCCATTTCCCCCACCTTGCCAGCTGAGTAGTGTTGGGAAGTGCCTGCTGGTGGCTGGGGATTCCTGACAGCCTGGGCCATCTGACAGCCCTAATCTTACCACTTCTTCAACAAATGTGGAAGAAATGTGGTGGAAGAAGTTGAAGAAACGCTTTGTGCATTGCTGATGCTGAGTGAAGAGGTAGGGTTCAAGGTCCTTGTTCAACACAATTTCAGAAGGCATTTTTGCAAGCTGAGCCATTTATGAGATATTATAACAAATGCCTGATGTGTTTTTGTCCCTTTCAAAAAGAATGGATGCATTAGGGTAATATATGATCTTGACATGAAGCACTATGTCATTATTGTGCTAGCAACTGGCATTCTACATAGCTGCTTCCAAGTTCTTGCTTGAAATATTCAGCTTGTGGCCTCCCAGCCTGCACTGCAACCTAAGCAAGAACATTTCAAGTACACCACCAGCTGCAAATTAGCAGAACTTGGTGTCTGAAACAAGCACATCTGAATTGGGCATACATTATACTGTTGCATCATCTTTTCCTCTGTCATTTTTTTTAAAAATTATCACTCGGTGACATGAGAAATACATATAACTATACATTAATACAACAAACATAAAAAATCCCAACAGGCAAATACAAAATAAAGAAAAAAAATACATGTATTGTTACACATTTTATTTTATAGTTTTAATGTTTTTACAGTTTTACCACCTATACCTGCATTTTTTATTAAATCACATATTTCTGTAAGTTCCTAGTATTAAATGGAGAATGATGAATTAAGCATTGTTCTATTGGCGTTTATGTCAGCATAATGATCACAAACAAGGACATAAGTTTTGTAACTGTTGCAGAGATCATATTGCACTTTTAACTTTTAAGATACAGTATTTAAATATAATATGATTACTGCGACTTGGTAAAACTGCTTTATAAATTCATGTTAGTGATATTAAAAGCAGATCATTTCTCCATTCTGTATATACTGCTTAAATTATTAGTGAATCTTACTATGCCTCTTAGTTTACTCTGTCTTCATCCTAGCACATAACTGTGTCCCACTGAATCAAAATGTTGAGAAAAGGATTTTATTTGTTGGCCCATCCTTTAAAATTAGTGCTTTCCTCAAAAGTTTCAAGTTCAAAAGTTCAGGAACAGGAAAAATGGCTTTGTCTCTAGATGTCTAGGAAAAGAACTTTGCTACACTTCATTTTTTTTTCTGCAGTCTCCTGCACCCCATGAAAATTTGCTCCAAGGAGTTGGGAGGGAGCTTCAAAACACTATGGGATGTAGCATCAAAGCTGTAATAGGAAAGAGGAAATCAGAAATTCCATCCCCCCTTACCCAGACAGAGCAGAAAAGAATGAAAGATTTGTCAATTCTTCCTTCACGCAGCCACAGCAGTTTGGCCTGTACCACATACTACATTTTTGCAAGCATTACTCAATTTTCAGAAGCAGATTTTTGGGGGATCACGAAATTACTGGAAGAAGGAAAAGGCAACAAAGAACCCTTCTGCAAGCTTTGCTCTGTTCACATTAGCCTGGATCCAACCTATACTTCAAAAAAAATTATAGTAGTAAACAAAAATATAAGGAGTGCCAAACTTTTTAAAAAACCCACTTAATGTCTATTTGCATTGTGTTTTTTTTTTTTAAGTTTGGCACATAATGACTAAGGTCATTAGTTAGGAACTTATGCCAAATAATGCCCCTTTGGTAAATAATTAACTTGAATAAAGTTAGCTTTGTTTTAGCTACATATGCATTAGTGCAAATGCTGTATAACAATGGCAAAGCTCACTGTAAAGAAGCCATCACAGAGCCAGTCTAATTTGGTATTTTCTAAAAAAAAAAAAAAAAATACTGAGACTTTCCTTTGACTACACCAACACATACACCTCCCCTGGTTAAGGATTAAACACTTCTCACACTCAACTGCATTTCAAATAGATGTGAAGTCTACATGCAAAAATATCTTTTCCCCTCCTCTGCATATTAGAAAATCTGCTCCTGCCAAGCTTCAAATAAGCATTTGCTGTGCAAGTGTTCTCTTTGCACCTACTTCGAAAGTTTGAACATATAGCCATTATGGCCTACTTCTCTAAAACACTGCGATAAATAATGAAAGTTAAATGATAGATAAGAAAGAGATCCAGATAACAGGTTTGGGAGGGGGAGTGTTTTTAATCTAGTATGAACTGCAGATATAAAAATAAAAGTTTTGTTACCATAGTAATGGCAGATAGTCTTTGAGAACCAATTGGCAATTACTACTGTTGTGGAAGAGTGTTACTACTTTTATTCACAGCAGTGCACTCATCATAAAGCTCATAAACCCTGCAGCATGTAAATGTTGTTGCTTTAGTATTCTTCAGTAGCTCAATTTTAAATCCAGCCTTCAAAAAAAACAGAAATTAATTTATGCAAACACACACCCAATGTGAATTATCAATGCTACGTTGAAATATAGAATTATAAATATGCTGTCTGTCTGTATATATCAATAATGGGTGGCTCTGCTCCTTTGAGCTGGATGGGACAAAGTTTGCTTCCTCCTGCTCCAGATTGCAGAAGTAGGTGGTTCCCATGTTGAGCAGGGGACAAAGATAGCCTTTCTCAGGACTTGAAGGAGAATATGTGCTTATCTTCACAGCTGTTCATGTTCAACTGTAAGTTTAGTACTACATATTTCCATTAACATACATTCAGAGTACAAATCTTTGCATTGGTATTATTTCTTTGTAGACAGGGAGAAAGTCTGTATCAAACTCCTCCCTCTCTCTGCTCATCTATTTGTCAGTACCACATGTTGCAAGTGCCCTATATTATTTACCCTTGTGACCTCCCCCAACACTCTGCAAACCACCATAAGCCTCTTTTCACAGGTTTGGGGATTTCCAGGCAGTTAAGGGCACTCACAACATTTAATTTTCAGGCAGAGAGCCCAGACCCAAATGCACACTGGGTCCTCTCCTCTTCCCAGAGGCTCCACCAGGCAAGCAGCCAGCTCCCTATTTCACTTCCCCTCAGCTAGCTACTACTCAGGGCTATTGGAGAAAGGAAACCTCATATAAACATGCTGCCTCTAGTTATTTAAATTAGGTCCATTGGTCACAACCAGAGTGTTTGAGATTTGTGTGTGTGTCTTTATTTCTCCTCAGCCGACACTTCCATGCCAGGATTAAAAAGAAATAAGAATAATTTTTATTTACAACATAGGTCACGGAAGTGAGTGATTTTAAAACTCATAAACTGTGGTTAAACAAGTAATGGTACAATGTATCAGAACAGATACCTGCTGCCTTTGCTACAGCAGCTTCCTAATCCTTCTCTCACTAACTGCCCCCATCTGATCTTCCAATGGACTTTTAACTGTAATTAGCCCAGCATTCCACCACCTCTTATAGGTTTTTCCCCAGGAGAGGCAGAGCTGAAATTATTCCTGTCCATCACAATCCTCATGATTTCAATGAAGGCCTGCATAAGCAGTAGTTAACTGAGCCATATACTAATAGCCAAGTGGCTATGATCTAACAATACTTAAATCCAAAGACTGGAGTCATGAACGGACAAGACAGATCTTCCTACATACCTGAGAACTGCTCCAGGTTTGTAGAAAAATCTGAAATCTTCAAAAAACAAAAACAAAAAACAAACCACCATGGGGGGGGGGGGTTAAAAAAACCCCAAAAGGATAAAAGGAGCACCTGGTGCTTTAACCCGATGTCCTCAGTATCTGTTGCTAGGCAGCCATAACATTTTAGCCATCATTCCAGGCTTAGTTTCTATCCGTAAAAAACCAGAGGGAGGGGACTGGGCCCTTTCCAGGATGTTTTGGCCTTTGCGTGCGAACTCATTGGGGCTAGACCCAACAGCAACCACTGAGCGGCTTGATACTACCTGAGCTGCAGAACTCACCTAGGTCTGGCTGGTTGCTACTGCTCAACAGCATCCCCCCATAAAAGTCTGTGTACTGCAGAGGTTAGTGTTTCAGAATAGGATCCAGGAGACCCAGGTTCAAATCACCACTCTGCTGTGGATGCTCACCATGTGACTTTGATTCAGTCACACACTCTCAACCTAACCTATCTCTCAGGATTGTTGATAATATAGAGATAAGGAGAATGATGCAAGCTGCTTTGGGCTTTCCATTGTAGAGAAAGGCAGTCCATAAACAAAGTAAGTAAGTATAGATGAATATGGAGGGCAGACAACAGATAAGTTATTTAGTAGGTTTGAAGGAGAGAAGGATGCAGGGAAAGGTGAATATATGGGGGCTGCCAGGAGGAGGGAAAGAGGAAATAGTGTGAGGAAGGCGATACAGTGACATGTGAAGTACCCCCACAAGTTCTTACAGGTTCCCTACCAGGCAACTGGGCCTAGCTCATCTGGCACTATTCAACTTGGCCATGGAGGAGAGGCGGCTAAGGGGGAAAGAGAGAAAGGTATTCAAAGGTGGGTGGGAATGAGGTCAGGAAGTAGGAAAGGGGGGAGAAATTATGGGGGCAGGGAAGGGAAAGAGGACATGGTGGGGAAGGAAAAAATGAGTTGCCCCACACAAGTCCTTGTGGTTTCCTACTGGTTAAATTCTAAATCACTAATTCAAACAGGGCTACTTTGAAAGGTATACTATGTCTCATTCTCCAGGTTTTCAGGAGGAGGAAAACAATCAGCAAAATTGATCAGATTTTTAACTCTGAAAAGACTGATCTGCTACCATACTTTTCCTTTTCAGGGCTCACAATCATACATAACATAACACAACACAACACAACATAACATTTTAGATCAGAAATCAGGAAAAAATAAATTTTAAACACATTTCAATAAACCAAGTCCCATTAATTTCAACAGGACTTGCTACTGAAGTTTATGAAACTTACTTTTCTATTTATCTGCAGCCTTTGATAAAGTGGATTGTGCCATCTTACTGAGACATTTGAAGGCAGAAATAGGTGTAAGAGAATGTACATTGAACTTAAGTAGTTTAAATCATTCCTTACAAACCAGTCTCAAAGAGTTGTTATTGGAGACCAGTTGTCATCAGTATGGGACTTGCCCTGTGAGGTTCCAGAGGGTGCAGTCTTATCCCCCTTACTATTCAACCTCCATGTGAAGCCCTTAGGAGAAATTATTTGAAGGTTTGGAATTGGATGTCATCAATATGCTGATGATGACGACACCCAGCACTCTCCCCCCACATCTTCTAGCAATAGAATACAGATCCTGAGCCACTGCCTGACCACTGAGGCTAAGCAGGGAACAAACTGAAACTGAACCCAGATAGGGTGAAAGTAATGTTAGTTGGGAAAGCAGAGGCTTTGAAGGTCATTGACTTTCCACCTTTAATGGAGTTCAGCTGACCCTTACTGACTCAGTTAAGAGCCATAGAGTTATAGCCAAAGCAAGTTAACACAGCCACCAAAAAAGCTTTCTTCCAATTTAGTTTAGCCCAGAAGACAGACCTCTACCTTGACTCAGCCAATCTAGCTGCCCGGATCCATGCCATGGGACCATCAAAATTATAATGCACTCTCATAGGTCTGCCCTTGAACTCTACACAGACTCCAACTAGTACAGAATGCTGCAGCTTGATTAATATCAAGAGCTATAAAGATTACAGTTATTATTCAGTTACTGCACTGGCTGTCATCAGCTACTGGGTTCAATTCAAGGTACTAACTATCATATAAAAAGCCCTGCATGGCCCTGGACCCTCATATCTGCAGACTGCTTCTTCTCCTATGTTCCGTCATGACACCTCTGCTCATCTGTACAGGGGCTTCTGAAGGTGCCACCCTGAAAACAGGTAAAGTTAACAACCGCCTGTGTACATGTTTTCTCTGTTGTAGTCCTCACTTTGTGGAATGGCTTGCCTGATGTAGTCTAGAAGGCTCCCATGCTCCTGTCATTCCACAAATTAGAGTTGTTCAGGAGAGTTTTCCTATAAAGGTAATAGGGCTATTGTAAAACAGAATACTTCAGGCAAGTTTATAAAGGGAAAGAGTTTATGGATTATACCAGTATGTATAGGATATTATCTGTTTGCTGCACCCTGTTGTTTCACTGTTTTCTATTGCTGTAATAATACTAAGTTTCTTTATTATATCCATACCTAACATGCTATGGTCATTCAGATGTTGGTAATCCTAGTCCTAATGCACTGTGCTCATTTGATGTCTCCTCATATCGATTGTATCGATCTACATTGTGCTTATTATTTGTTCATATGGATTGATATCAATTTACACTGTGTAATCTGCTTTGAGTCTCAGTAAGAAAGGTGAGCTATGAATACATATATATATTTAGTATAATTCAAATTCAATTCAAATAACATTATAAACATGAGCAAAATTAAAAATTAAAAAGTCTGTAACAATACCAGGTTTCAAAAGGAACAAAATATCAGCTCCATTATAAACATCTTCCTAGGAAGCTGCCACAAACAGAGAATTTTATTTTTATTTATTTTAACATACAGACCATGAACATACAGAGTTGCACTTACCATAGCTGTTGTTCATTGATGTCTTCTGTGCAGGTGCACATGGGACTGTAGATGTGCAGGCCTACCGATTGGTGAGATCTGTAAGGCTAATAACAGCTGGGGGTACACGTCTTCCCAGTGCACATGCGCTGCATTTCCTGCTGAGCACGCCACCGGGAGGCAGTGCCCCTCCCGCTCAGTTTTCCTGAGTCACCAGCTTACCAGGTATGTGTTGAATAGGCTCAGTGGGGCAGGAGGAAGGGTATGTGTGCCTGCACAGAAGACATCAATGAACAGCAGTTACAAGTAAATGCAACTCTGTTTTCATTGTCTGTCTTCTGTGCAGTCCCACATGGGAGACTAACAAGCTTCTTACCCTGGGGGTAGGTGTGCTCTTACTGGAACAGTGAATTCAGTATGTGGGAAGTAGATTTAATGGAGAATATTTCATACACCTTTATGTGCCTTTATTACTGCAATGCATTATTATTCTCAGAAGCTAATGTAGTATTTGTAACGCAACTTGCAAGCAAATGAGACTTGAAACAAAATGACCAAAGTAGAATGTATGTTAATCACTGTGAAGGCTAAGACCAGTCACTGTGAAGTTTGCTATAAGGTAGCACCTGCAGTACACCTGCTCATGATTTGATACAGAAACTTCTTAGTAAAGCTGCTTTATGCTAAATGTAGCAATAGAAAAGGGGGAAAGAAAATGTGTTACTGAAAGAAGGAAGCTAGCTGCGAGTTAATCAGATTAACTGTACCTTTCAAGGCTGAGAAGAAGCCATAGAGAAGGGGAATGGGTGCTGAATGCATCTTCAAGCACATTCCTCAGGAAGGGAGAGCGCTCCCCTCCCATGGAGCCCAGTATACAAGGTTGCCAAAAGCGGCATTGGGGCGCCTTTAGTAAAATGCTACATGAAACAGAAAAGGGAGCAGAGTGAAAAGCCTATGAAAGAGATGTGTGGGAAAGGAAGAGAGATGTTCCTCCTAGAAAAAAACCAAGGACAGGTAAGATAAGCAATAGCAATTGGGAAATATTGTAATTATGTTGTTGACCAAAGTTGTTTCTTCCAATAAGCATACCCCTGGACTATTGTATCATTACAGGTGGTAGCCCACTTGAGCCAATGGGGACCACAGCAATATCTGAGCTGATAGAATAACCAATATTGTAACTAATCAAAAGGTATAAAATGCTTTGCACAGCTATTGAAGCTTTGATGAACATTGGACACAAGGGAACCTTTTACTCTCTGTGTAACCTTCGTTCCTCCATATTTAGTAAACGTTATAGATTTGCTTCATTCACAGGACTCTGCATCTGTCTCTTCTTATGATCGACTGAGGGATATTCGGACCACAGATCATGTGGAACAAACCTGGGGGCTCGTCCTAAAAGCTGCAACCCCTGGCGGGCGTTGCCAAAGCAGAAGGACATTGACATCTCCTGGGCAGTGAACCCTGGCCAAGTTTGGTCAGCCGGTGGACCTTGGTGCTGCCCACCCAATGGCGTCCCGTCGAGCCACAGCAGACCTGTTGGAAGTCAACGGAGTCCTGTGACGGAAGCCAGAGAAAGTGTGTGATTGCAGCCGTGGGACAGAAAAGAGGTAAAAAGAGCCCTCCCTCAGGCATGGGAAGTAGGTTTTTGGTTAGACTCAGGATAGAGCAGACACACCATTCACGCAAGGGAGAGGTGGGTCCCACTAAAAGGAGTAAAAGAAGGGAAATGAGATGAGAATAAAGAACCTAGGTATGTAGAAGTATTGGCACCAATAAAAGTGTTGACGGCCGAGGGTGTTCGAGCCGGCCAAGCGGGGTGGTGAAGAGCGTGGCCGGGGCTCAAGGAGCCGAGCAGAAGTGTGTGCACGCGTCTCAACGGAGGCGCAACAGGTGCTCAGCAGTGCGAGCCAAGTGGGTGTGTGGGGCTCAGTGAAGTGAGACCACAGGACAGACTCGGTAGTGCGAGTCAAGTGAATGAGCATGCGTCTCAATAAGGCGAGAGTGTGAACAGGCTCGTGAGTCTGAGCCTGAAGAAGTTTGTGTAGGCACTTCAACCAGCCAAGGAAGGGGCCACCGGTCCTGAGCGGATGAAGGCTGAGGAGGAGGCAACCTGCAGGGTGAGGGCGCCACTGGGCTTGGCGCTGCAGGATCAAGAAGTGAGCGCCTTGATGGTGCGAGGGGGCCATTAGACCCAAAATTGCGGGTCTGAGACTGAAGCCCATCAACTGTGCGAGAGTGCACCAGACTTGGCAAGGCAAATCTGAAGAGTAAGCGCCTCAGCAGGGTGGTGGTGCGCCAGAACTGGCAAAGCAGGTCTGGAGGAGCGGAGGAGAACGCTTTGCCCACGTTTTCAGTATAAATCTAAGTTATCTGTGATTGCCATTAACCTATATGTGATTGTCCATTCTGTTAATCCCACGCGAGTGGAGAGCAAGTGCATCTCTGTGTACGAGAGTGTGAGCTGTACAACAGAAAAGAAGGGGAGAGGCGGGGCTTCGATGGCAACGGAGCCTTGCGCCCTTGCCTGTACTAACTGTGCGCCTGAAGAACTCTTGTGTTTATATTGTTGTCTGCCAGTGTCTTAGATCTATAAATGGGAGACTAAAGCTGGGTGTATCCTTCGGGAAAGGGAAAACATAATCACCCCCCAACCTGAACGGGTGTCTCGTGCTTCTCCCAGTAGGACCCTAAATCCCTACCCACTACCCTCTCCCTTGCCAAAGCAACCGGTGTGGAGCTTCTCTGAAAGGGGAAAGCAACATGCTATAGCCTGCCAGTGGTTTGGGGATCCAACTGCCGCGAGACCCACGTCCTTTGGGGACATCATGGTAGCCCATTTTTGAAGGGAGCAGGAGACTCCTAGAAAACAAATTCAGACAGAGTGTCTGGTAGAAAACCAACTGGACCAGCCTAGTGCATTGCAAAGGCACCCTCCACCCCTCCCTTTTGTCTTTGGCACGATATTCTTGTTACTAATGTATATGTGAAGAGGAGTATTGCTTGGGACTGGAAGATGGAAACAAGGGAGGAGGAGAAATTATAATGTGAACAGGGTAGGATTTGCTCTTATCCGGTTGAAAAGGTAATAACTTGCTGCATGAGGAAATGGCCAAAATAGATGGAACAAGGTGGCCAATGTCAGGATCCTTTAAACGAAACAAAATTAGAAAATTATTGGAATATTGTAAACAATTTGCAAAAATGTGGTCTAATGTAGAAAAAGAATGGGGAGTAGGACAGATGAGCGATCACACTGTCTGCAAATGCCCGTAAGAATGGGAGACAGGAGATCCTATGTTAAGTTTACAAATGATCCAGAGGGAGAGAAACTGATAAAACGATCGGCGTCTATAGACTCAAATCTGCCACTTGGAAGAGATCCCATGGACCAAATTTTAATAGCATTAGAAGACCCCCTGCGCCCGATGTTGCATTCTCCAAATAATAACCAGCAAAAGAGCCAGCCAAATGAAGTGAATGAAATAGACGGAAATACTGTAGTTGGGAATGACATAGATGGGAATGGCATAACATCCCCCCCAAAGCCAAGGCACCGCTGGTCCAGTGGGACTGACTTCGGCAAAGTATGTTGAAGGTACACTAACAGCTGTCCGAAAAGGAGAGGAATTGGATAAATCCATAAGGGAACTGAACTCTTAAGTTATGAAACCTGCTAAACAAAATGAGATATAGAACCCCAGACACCTGCCGGTGCTCAATAGCCCGAAAGTGCCCAATAGAAGCACATGACGGGGGGAAATTACTGCTAAACATGAGTACCCCAGAACAGGGAAAACATCAAGGGATGGGAGAATGCAGTGTTGAGCTGTTCGGGGCGGCGACAGCAGTCGGGGAGGAAGCCTTACAGGAGGAACCTCACACACACACAAAAGGGCTAACAGGGCAGGACACTGTTACAACTTTGTCAACAATAAGGCTGAGCGTAACCCTGGCAAAGAATGAAACATCAGGTGAATCAGGAGGGGGGACCCCAGAAGCAGCTAAGATGATGCCATTGTGAGAGGCAGCCACTCAACAGGGACAGTCTGTATTTGTTTACTGCCCCTTTTCAAATGCAGATCTGCTGGAAACGAACCCTTCCAAAGTACAGAGAGAACCCAGATAAATTGGAGGAAGAATTTCAAGATCTGTGTAATATGTACCAGCCCACTTGGCTGGACTGCCAGCAGAAACCCAGACTGGGGTTACTGCTCGCCCAGAGGGCGACGAATGTATGCTACATACTGCACCTGGATAGCGAAAGGAATGAGAGAGGCTATCCCCAAGATAATGAACCTGAATTGAGTATGGGAAATTAAGCAGAGAAAGGATGAGGATCCCACAGAATACATGGGAAGACTGATAGAGGGATTCCGTAAATGGGGGGTTATGGATCTGGAAGCGGAAGGGACTAGAGTAACACTTACTGCAGTATACGTTGCCAACTCATACGAGGACATTTGCAAAAAGCTACAAAAATTAGAGGATTGGCAAACCAAAAGCCCATCAGAGCTAGATGAGATTGCCACTCCAGTTTATGCCAATTGAGACTAGGAGAAACAAAAAGAGAAATCAATGTTGTTGGCACGAGCACTGCAGTCACAAAATATATCAGGAGGAAGGGGGGTCGGTCCACAATTGCGGGGAGGGTGTAGGATGTGACCAGGGTTTCCTGCCCAACAAAGAATAAACTGCAATCTATGTCTAATTTGTCACCAGGAAGGACATTGGCAAATAAATTGTCCCAACTGACCACAGCAGCAAGCCTTCCCCCCATCCCCTCCCTACATTCTGTCCCCAGAAGCCCCAGCATTCCAAAATTTCCAAGTTGCCACTTCAGTGCCGGCTGCCCACAAGCGCAAATGCCACTCAGAACTCAGAACACTGCATAGGGGAGTCAGGGGTAAGGATTGACAGATACCCTAGTCACTGAGCCCCTGGTAATGTTAAGGGTGGAAGATAGAACTTATACAGCATTGGTGGACTCAGGAGCCACTTTCTCGTCCCAACAGCACCACCAGGCATTGTAAAATCAGATCACACTATATCCGTGATATACCAGGGTCCCAGTAACACAGAGATTCTTACAGAGATTCTGCCCATTCCCAGATTAGTATTGCTTCTTTGCATAAAACTCTGGAAGTGGTGCCCCTGTTTGTTTAAATAAAACATAGCAATACAGTTGTCAGTCAGAACTTGGACCCTCTTCTGTTTTACGATATCTGCAAATGCAATAAGAGCATAACGAATGGCTCTCAATTTGAGTACATTAATATGTAATTCCTATTCATGTATTAGCCATTTCTCAGGTGTGCTAAGTGAACCACAGCGGGCACCCCAACCAGATGTTGAAGAATCCTTTCTTTATCGGCAGGCACAGTGTGGGAGCCCTGCTGCTGTCTTGTTTGCATTTCTTCAGTCACCAATGACTATGGCGGTGGATGACTAAATAGAAATGAACAAACGTCTTCCCTCATCTTGTAAAGCCCTTCAGATTTCTTGGCAGTGGCCTGAGTTGAAGCTGGTTTCTCACAGATCAAGTTGATAAGCTCCACGAAAGCTTCAATGACGGGGAAGGCTATATTGGCCATACTCCCTGAATACAGGTATTGCAGGACCTTGTCCTTTGGTTTCAGGTCAACTGCTAATATTTCAATATCGAGGGACCATGCCATCCTGGCCATCTGTTTTGTATATAGACGGTAGACACCTGATGGGGAAACTTGCCCTGTACCCATCACAGCCTCATCCGGTAAAAGGTCGTATGCGGGACTGGAGCTCCTTTCCCAGTCAAGCTCAGAAGGCTGGTAGGATAGGGACAATCATGGGATCTCGTACTGCATCCAGGATCCCATCATTTGGTTAAAACTTCCAAAGGCAGATGTAATAGACTGGCTCCTATAAGGTTCGCCCAGTTTGAGCTCGTATATTGACTGAGGGGTGTGTTGTGGCCAATCCTGACATGCATGAGAACAGCAGCCTTTCGTTATGACCCCTCATCCAGGGCAATTCTGTTGGTATTCCTTCTTCTATTTCCCCTTCCTCAGCCAAGGAGTGCTAGGAGGGAGACCTGAAGTGGAACGATGGAGTTCCGGGTCTGTCAAGCATGCTGGTCTCAACCTGCTCCGTCTGTCCCTCTTTACGCTTTGTCTTGTCCTCAGGGGCTCCAGGAATTCTGGGATGCCTTGGCTAGCATTCTCTGGCACTGCCCTAGAATGGCTCGTGGCACTCAGTTCCACACCCTTGGGATCTGTGCTCTTCAGATCCACGCTCTTTGGGTCAGAGCCCTTCGAGTCTGAGCCCTTCTGATCTGATGGTCGGGAAACGGTCAGTTCCATGCGTCTCTTCTTCAGCTTCACTGTCGGAGCTGGAGCTGGTTCTTATCTTGACAGCATGTCGATGGTATCTATTAAATCCAAGGGATCTCCTTGAGGCTTTGCATCTCGAGTGCTTGATGTCATTGATGGCTCCAAGATGTGTTCAGGGCTTTTGGAGCCGATGTACCCGATTGGGTCGACAGGCATCAGATCCATGCAGGAGATGTGGTCCTTGAAGACGGAATTTGAGTTGGCATGGCCGCATGGTCCCTGCTTCCCTCAGAGGAAAAAGTAATTTTGGGAATATCAGAGGCTTTCGTTGCCCTCTTCCAAAGGAGCGCTTTCAGCCTTGTGGCTCTTTCGGCTCAGGCCTTCGGGGCATGTTTATGGCAATGTTCACAGGCCTGAACACTGTGCATTCAAGACAAATGCAGTGTCCATCCATTCTAGTCATTTTAGTTGCACCATTAGTGCAGTGTTTAAATAGTGCTTTCTCTGCCATATTGCTCACTTTCTCTTTCCTTTCAGTTTTCATCTCTAGGTGAAGCAGAGCGGTATCAAAGAACCTCCCTGGCTGGTGGTGAAGAACAAACTGAGAGTGAGGGGGTGCCGCCTGCTGATGGTGTGCTTGGGGGGAAATGCTGTGCATGTGCACTGGGGAGATATGCACCCCTAGCAGTTTTTAGCTTTAAGGACCTCACCGATTAGCAGGCCTGCGCATGCGCAGTCCCAGCTGAATCTGCACAGAAGACGGACAATGAACATTCTGGTTATATTCACAAGTGCAACAAAGAACTAAGCACTGAAATAGTTTAATTGGAAGACTCATTGCCTTATGCAGCACCCAGCTGGCAGCAGTTTGGTACTTGTGGTAAATTCAAAAGTTGCTGTGGTGTTTCCATTTCACCGAGCACAGCTTTATACAGGTTTCAGGCCCACGGTTAAGCCTTATTCAGCCATAGCTTTTAACATCACTGCTCACCCAACTACTGGCGACAGTTGTGCTAATGAGGATGGGTGGGAGAATCAATTATTGGAAGAGTGAATAATCTCACAGCTCCACTACTAATCGCTCAGTTAGTATCAAATTATTACCAGCTTTATGTCTACATCAGCTCTCAGAAAATATATTCTGCCTCATTGCCCATGGTTTTCTGTGCTGTTTTATATGGAATGTGATACAATAGCAATAGGCCTCAGGAATCCCTAAAAATTCCAAGATTTCAAAGATTAATAACTAAAATCATTCCCTTTTATTTCTCCTCTTAAAAAACTTTCATGCTGTTCAGCGTTCCTACTTATACTTCATATAAGTGATTAACAGATCAATGGATGAAAATGCAACAATTATTTTACCAAACATTAAGAAAAATGTGTTTAAAATTGCTAACAAAGACTTTGAACACCACACAGGTATTTTTAACAACAATATAACTGAAATACATATCTTGCTATCTCTTGATAATATAAAATATAATTCCCAAAGTCAGATACATAGTTCCTATTCAGAATGGATTACCATGAACTACTTATCTAGAAAGCATGGCCTGCCACATTCTTCATTTATGCAAAGAGAAAATTAATTTATGAGACTATGAAAGGAATGCAAGCTTTTCAATCCTTGTACTGTACTGCTTCCAAGAATTCAAGAAAAAAAGCCAGAAGAGCAAAATTTACAGTCAGCTTATGAGGTATGTGTAAACTAAAACCTTCATATTGCATATTTCTGTAAGTACTGTGCTCATTTTTCTCCAGTTTGATACAGCTAGAGAAGGGCATTTTCAATCAGTTAAATGCTCATTAAACTCGCTCTTTCCTAGAACTGTGGCTCTGATCAACAACGTTCTGCAGATAACCCACAAATTGTGAGCCTGACCACAGAAATGGAACCAGCAACCTGTCAGTAGAAGACACTAGTTGATGGAGATTGTTCTCATTGAGTGATTCCGCAGACGTTGCATAATGCACTTTCAATTCACTTTATCCATCGTTTGAGGTGGATTTTTTGTTCCGCACATGAAAAAATCCATTCCAAATGATATATAAAGAGGATTGGAAGTGCATTATCCAACGTGTGCAGAATCACTCATTGTCTTCTCCCACCAGAACCCCTTCTGATCTCCAGTAAGATATCTGCTATCTCAGCATCCATGTGGAAAATGGACACGAGCTGGGGGTGCTACAATAAGGAACAGAAAGAAGGCAAAATGGCTCCCTCCTCCTCTTCTATCAAGAGATTGCAGTGGGTAGGGAAACAAGGGGATATTTGTGCTCGTTTCACAAATGCATTGGTGTATCAAAGCTATATATCCTTAAATTGGTGTGCTTTTTCACTTAAAGGCAAAAGCATTTCTGAATACTCATTGTCAAAATCACACCTACTTCTTTTGCAGGCTAAGCAGTTCATTAATTTTATTTTCATGTAAACAAATATTTAACTCGTTGATGTCCATTGTTCAAATTCAACATATTTTTAAAGCCCACAAAACAAGCCTGCCTATTAACTAAGGTTGCCGGTCCCCTGTTGGGGGTGGAGGATCCCCTGTTCCCAGCCCCACCACTCACCTGGTTGGCGGGGGGGGGGGGAGATGTGGGAGCAGGCTTCCCAGAGAGCGCTTCCAGAGTGGTGCGATGTCACTCTCAGGAGTGATGTCATCACACAGGCCTTGGGAGTGCTCCTGCACTTGCGCCCAGATTTGGGCTCCAAATGGGCCAATTCTTTTAGAGCACCTCCGGGGACTGCACAATGATGTCACTCCCAGAAATGATGTCATCATGCTGTGCCAGGAGCACACACACGCAAGGACATTCAAAAGGTGAGTGCTGGGTCCCACCCCCCACCAGGAGGTTAGGGGAATCTGGCAACCTGCTATTAACTGAACCAAGAGTTAAAGAATTGAATATGCCACTTCAGTCACAATCTAAATATTGTAAGTGTATGGTTAATATTGCACAATTTATATTATTCCTATCAAATTGCTACATTAGTTAAATAGCAATGATTAAAATTTTCCATTATTCTTTTAAGACTAAGACCTATATCCCTGCAGCGAACAATCAGGGAAGGGGTTGTTCAATTTACCTTTATGTTAGAAGGAAATGGGAGGAGCTTGGTTTTACATGAAATAAGAGAAAAATAACTAAAACATAGATCTGATTTATTTATTTGCTTCATTTATAATCTGTCTTTCTCACTAAGATTCAAGGCAGATTAAACAATTTAAAACAATCCAATAAAAACAGTATAACATATCCAATCAATAGTGTAATGCAATTTCATTACAAATTTAGACAACCAGCCACTAGAAACAGTATAATCCATATAATAAAACAGTATTTTCAGTGCATTTCTTCACTCTTTTGCATTTAAATTTTAGCACATAAGCAAAGCTGCTGTGTATTCAACTAGAGGGTGATTTCCTAAAGGAAAGGCCTTGATCTCTAATTTCACCAACAATTTTACCCATTCTGTTACCAGTAGGCCCATTCTGTTACCAGTAGGCCAGGAACTCAGGAATTATTTCTCCAAGATCCATACATTCTAGCATTGGGTTAATATTCAATTTGGTTTCTCATGGTAACAATCCTTAACTCTTATTTTGAGTTTATAGGCAGCTTGCACAAGTTGATTGTCAGATGTCTAGCAGGTGTTCTTCTGTAAACAATTTAAAAAATGTAAGTCAATTAAACTGACTCTAGCACAGCAACCCTCAAAGTTAATTTTTAAAATTGTATTGTGGACAGCCATACTTATTGGCCTACTAAAAGAAAAGTGTCCTTTTAAATGTAAAATGGGTGTTTTTATTAATTTGCTTGTAATATAAAATTTCAAGTAACTATTTTTTAAAAAGACCGCACTCTGGATACCTATATTAGAAAGCCAAGTTTTCAGTCCAATCCCTCCTAAAAACATTTGGGAAAAAAACATAAGCAACACAGAATGTAACACATACACTTTAGCAAACTTACAGTCTGGGGGGGCAGGGAGAGAGCGAGACAGGGCTGGAAATTTTAACACCATTTCCCAAAGAAAGTCCTGTGAGCAGAAACAGGCTCAGTCAGTAAAGCCAATGCAGACAAATTGGTTGCCCACTTCTGAGTTATTCCCATGATTTTACCCATAAAAGAAAATAAGTGGCAAATCAATAATGCCAGTCCTGAAAAGTCTTGCCCAATGATTCTGATTCTGCCACAGATAGGCAAGGCTGTCACCACCTAGTATGCCCACTTGTCCTAACAATGCCTGGCTATAACCTAGATAGCAGATTCCTCTTCTCTGGTCAGCCTTTGTTTCTCCAACCCCCAAACAAGTCTAGATCACTTGTTCTCCAAAGATGAATTTAACCACCACCTTCCATTTTATAGCACATACCCACAAAGGAAAGACGCTACCTATGTGTAAGCACTAAATGACAATAGCAGGCAGTCACTTTTATTATAGTGACCCACAACAGCAACAGGACACTTCTTCAGTAACACTTGCCACCCGATCGTCCCCAGAATCAAAAATATTTTTGTCCAGCCACTGATGGCATAGCCCCTGCTTAATATCTATCATTTCTCAACAATAAAATATTCATGCTGAGTGTGATCCAAAGGACGGTGATGATCTTTCTCAATTTCTGCCTGCTGTAGCCTGTTATATACCCCAAAAAGTGTGCATGGGGACCAGATTATTATTTTATTTTTATTAACCAAAATAATATATACAGCAAAACTAGGTAACACATATCAATAACAACATAATGTTATATAATATACAATCCACTGATCTTATATCTTTGTGTATTGTGTTATGCGCTGTCAACTCACTTCCGACTTATGGCTACCCTATGAATGAAAGACCTCCAAAACATCCTTTAACTACTATGCTCAGATCTTCAAACTGGCGGATGGGGCTTTCTTAATTATGTCAAGTCACATCATTTAGGGTCTTCTTCTTTTCCTACTGTCTTCCATTTTTCCTAGCCTTATTGTTTTTTTCCCAATAAGTCTTGTTTTCTCATGATGCGACCAAAGTACAATAACCTCAGTTTTGTCATTTTAGTTTCTAGGGAGAATTCAGGCTTGATTTGATGTAGAATCCACTTATTTGTCTTTTGGGCCATGGTATCCGGAGAACTCTCCTCCAGCACCACAATTGTGTCTCTACAAGATTCATAATCACCTTAAGCAAGTTTTAAGATTTCTTCTTTAACATTCTCTTCTGACTTGGTTTTCCCTAATAAGTAATAAAGAGTCTTGACTAGAGATGGGCACGAACTGAAATATGAACCAAAGTTCATCACGAACCAGGGTGGTTTGCGGTTCGTCAGAGCCCATTTCTGATGAACCGCCATGAACTTTAGGGCGGTTAGTTTGGTTTGTTTTTTGGTTCATCACTGCAGACAGCCTGGTGCCAATCAATCAGTCTCCCAGGCATAAGAGGTTGGGCTTTCTGCAGACTTTATGCTGACCTGGAATTGACCTTCAGCTGACCCAGAAGTGACCTTCTACTGACCTAGAAGTGGTGATTTGCTGGCCCAGAAGTGACACTTTCACAAACCAAAAACAAACTGGTTTGTGAGCCAGGGCAGGTTCGTGAAAGGTGACAAACTACAAACTGCATTGTTTGTTTTAGTTTTTCTGGTTTGTGCCCATCTCTAGTCTTGACGTTCCCATTAGCTGTATTTAGATGTCACAAAAACTTCCATTCACTTGTGAAAAAAAGCATTTTTTATTCTTGGGCTTGAGTGCTCCCTTCCCTCATCCTCTGTGAAGATTTTCTAGTTTAAGTTTTAAATCTAACCACAAATCATTGCATCATCTGAATTAGGGATGTACAATTTGAGTTCGGAATTTGGCAAAAATACCGTATTTTACCCAATTTGGTAAAACATGGTATCGCCGAACTCAATCCAGTATTGCTGAATTGATTCAACAATACTGAGCTCAAGTTTACCAGATTATTCGGTAAAATCCGGTAAACTCTGGGAGCTGCAGCAGTGCGGTTTCTTGCTGTTCCTCTGCAAGAAACAGTACTTTGCAAACTTCGTTCCTTTTTTTTTACCCGATGCGAGGGGAGAGGAGGGAATTTGAGTGAGTCAGAAGGGGGAATGGGGAGGGTAATAAAAAAGGGATGGGGGAGTGTGAGTCAATCCTTGCAGCAACTCTTCTTCTCTGGGCCAATGGGATTCTTGAGAAGGCTTTTTAAAACTGCTGCAAGGAGTTGAATTGGAGGCTTGCCTCTTAGCTAGCCTCTATTTTGCCCTGGCCTGGAGAGAGAGACTGCTGCTTCTGCTGGCTTGACTCTCTCTCTCGTGGTCTGGGCTGGGATTCTGGCTGGCAGTGGCCTGCTTTTGGACTTTTGTGACTGCTGCCTAGATTTCCCTGCTGCCTGGATTCTCCTGATTCCTGCTGCTGTGCTGAGATCTGCACTTGGACTTCTGCACCTGACCTGAGGACTGCACCTGAAGGACTAGTTTGAGAGTTGTTGGACTCATTGGGGTTTTTTCTCTCTTGGGGGGGAGGAGTTGGCTTGTGGGGGTGAAGGGAAAAAGGTTTTTTGTTTGCATTTTTAAAACTTTTTGTTGTGTGTGGAGGTGCTTTGGCTTGGTTTGTACTTATAGTTAGTATTTATTTTGCTGTTTTGTTTTATCCTGTTGTTGGGATGCTTTGTTTTATAGGTTTTCCCCTGCAGTTGTGCTGTAAATTTTTGCAAGTTCTTTGGGGGGGGGGCTGATTTTCTCCTGTTGCTCTTTCTTAGTTGGTGTTTCTGTTTTCTGTTAGCAGAGGTTTGGCTTGTTCAGTGTAGATTTCTGTTGGTTGGTTTCAAGTTGTTCTTATTCTGGGAGGTGTTTGTGGGTTCATTCTTTCCTAGTGATGCCTGTGGGTTCCGTTTTACCTAGGGATGTCTGTGGGTTCATTTTTACCTAGTGATGTTTATGGGTTCAGTTTTACTTAGTGATGTACTTTCTGTCTTGTACTGCTGTCTTATGCTGCTGGTTGGGTACTGCTTGTTTCTGTTCTGTAGTGTCCTTCAACTGGCTAAACCCAGTGCCTGACTGCTGTGAATGACACTGGTTCTGTTGGGCTAAGTTGCAGCAGTGACTCTTGGTTCAGTTTAGTTTGCATGGAGTGGATGTGATTCTCTGGTGTGAAGTTGTTTCCCTTACTCCAATTAGGTTCTGGGTGGGTCCATTTTTCCCCCCGCACACATCTGATCTGAATGTTTCTTCTCAAGAAACTGGAGTTTGTTTCTTACTCATTAACCAGAACTAAACAATGGTTTAGAAACTCAGTATGTGGACAAAAAATATGGACAGGTTTCTGGCCACCTAGATTGTCTCCAGTAATGCATGACCAGAGTCAACAACATCACCAAGAAAGATATTCAAGGAATTAAAGCTGTGTGGCTAATACTCATGGGACATCTTTCCCCAGGTGCAATTGCAGGGGACCAGGAATGGTTTGCCTGGTCCAGATGAGCCAAGAACAAAGCTTCAGGTTCCAGGTTCCCCAGTGGGGGCAAGAAATACCCCTTCACCTCCCCCCTCCACTGGCCAAATGAGGCCTGTTTGGGGTCCAAATTGGCCTACTGTGAAGTGCAAGCAGCATGCATTCCTGGGCTTGACCAAAGATGTCACTTCCCGGAAGCGAGGTCATCACACAGGCTTGGGAGCACATGCGTGCTTTGCATGTGTGTGAGGAACAAAACAAAGGTGAGTGCCAAGTACCCTCCCAGTGGGAGGGTAAAAGGACCTGGCAATTCTAAACAAAACTGAATTTATGAAGTAAATTAATCAAGAAATACGACAAAAGAAGTTTCCAGGTGTCCCCCACATATTTTCAATAAAGTTGCAAGCTGTTCTAATCACATTGCCAGAGACTGTAATACTTTTCTACTATTTCTAATTTCTATGATGCAAGAAATCTGACATTTAAATTTCTTTGTGTCTCCTCTTCTAAGGTCAACAGGTTTTAAGTATCCTGTTCACAAAATTACAACACACAAGTTTTTTGTGTCTTTGCTGTTTAATAGTGTACACTGTATAGAATCCTAAAAGTCATAAATACTAGCTCATATTTTATGTTTCCATCGTTATTTCCATAATGTTTTTAATCACTATAACACTAGGCAAGGTTTCCATTGCAAGTTTAAGGAAGCTTTTCTTTGTGCTCTCTCTCTCTCTCTTGCACTTAAGGAAAGAAAAAAAATGGAAGGGACAAAGAAAATGCCTATATCTTCTTGTAATTAAAATTCTAACCGCAGCACTACATATGAAAGGATATTTATCTGTCATTTTGAATGCAATGTCTAAGATTTAAGCAAAATTATGATTCTTTATTATCCTCAATTTGAAGTGAGAATGTAATTTATTTATAATGGGTGAACAGCAGAATTTTTATATACTCTATATAAGCCAACTCCCCAGCCACATCAGAGGGAAGTGTATCAGAGGAAACCACATCAGAGTATAAAGAGAACTACAGATGCTAGGAGAGCACGGCTTTCAAAAGGGAGGAAAATCCTATCAGGCTTTGAAATGGGTTTTGGAAAGGAGTGGTCTACAACCTATTTTTCTCTGAATTGTAAATGATGAGCACAAATAACTAATGTATTTATTCATTCAAAACATTTATATCCTCAGACTCAAGGTGTAGTGTGGTTTCACAGAAAAGCAGAAACAGGGAAAAACTGAAATATATACAATACTTTCTTAACAAATGTATTTTACTTTTTTAACAATAAACTGCATCATTAACTATTTAGACAGCATATAAAACTGTACCATTTGGCATATTTATGATATTTCATAGTATAAATGCCTCAGTTTTCTACAAGCAACATTGCAAATGCATCCAATGTGAAAGAAAGTTTCAAACTCCTACACTCTATGCTACCTTAGCAGATGTATCTTAATTTTTGCGATCTGAGAGGCAGGAAAAAATAAAAGTTGAAAACGGACAATATACATTTTGTAGTAAAGAGAAGTGGTATTTGGACAGAAACAATTTCATACAATAACAACAGGACTTTTTTTGAAATAGAGTTAACATTTGTAACACTGAAAACATTCTTCACTAAAATATTATTATATACAGTATAGAATTTTAATTGTGGAGATAATTTAAACACATATTCTTGAAATATGTTGTATATGTCTACACTGTACCCAGGAGTTAATTGTTCTTTAATTCTGCAGACCATTTTTATAAAAATCTTCATACCATAAATTTTGAGTAAAATCAAAACCTTTAAAAAGTGCTCCATTCCAAAGGAGAAAATATTTCATAGGAGATTTTCAGTACTCCCTTGAAATTTTCCATCGGATAATTTTTTTTTAAAGTTTGCAGGAAACTGCTCTCCCTTACCCTTTTCTGGGCCTTCACATCTCATTCCCCATTGAGTAAGACTATAATTTTGAAGAGTATTAATGTGTCCACATATCACGAAATCATCACGCAAAATGAAGTAACAGGAAAGTACCATCATAAATGAAGGGTCAGTTGTACAAGGAAAGGAAGTTTCGTGCACAACCTGGTAGCACTACCATTTTGGTAGAACCGAATACGTTCTTGATTACATAAGCATTCTATTAACCAGACTGCCTTCTACAGGAAAAGAGGCAAGTTGCCATTATTTTTATTCAATGTTGTGGAAATACTCACAATATGATCACATTTTTCAGAGACATCCTTTCATGCTGAGAGACTTTACACTGATAACGGGGCAGGGTTACAAAATAAGTTCTACTGCCTCAAAAATCGAACACTAGAAATTTCACTGCTGTCATGAAACTATCTACACCACTTATTAACTTCTAAGAAACTGCTATAAATTATAACATACAAGTAAGATTTTCAGCAAACAACCAAATATTCTGAAAAATACATTATGTAGAGCAAGCTATATACTTGTTTTTCGCAATCTAAGTAGTTAACCGACAGAAAAAACAGAGGAAAACAGAATAAGAGGTTTCTGTAAAAGAAAAGGAAGTGGCTACTCATGGAAGAATGAAGGTCTCTAAATTTAATGACAAACAGAAATATTTTGAATTCTATATTCAGAAGTTTGGGATTCTTGAGCACCTGCCAGTTAAGAACACAATTCTTCCTGTCAGTCCCAAGCACGGCACAAATTTTCAGAACTTCTGTTTAGTGGATTACCTTTCAAATATTTAAACAGTACAGCACAATCAGCTGTTGCAATCAGTTGCTGCTGTACACTACATAGTACAGCATTGTACTATGAATTGTTATACAAACAAATATAAAATCTGGTGTCATCTTCACTTTTTTCCCTCATGAATGAGTTCTTGTCATTTTTGTGGTGGCAGTGAAAAAGGCAAATATCCTGTCAGAGATTATTAGGAAAAGAATTGTAAATAAAACAATTACCATCATATACCATTTTAAACTCTCATAAAACCTTAAGTAGAGCTGCACTGGAAATAGTGGAAAACTCTAGTTGTCTCATTGCAAGAAGAATATTGTAGACTGAAAACAGCAGAAAACAAAAAAAAAAACAACTTTCCTACAAAGAACAATTAATGTTTTGGTATAGAAGATATTTTTAAATTATGCATGATGCACAGAAAGTACAGTCTCCTACTTGTAGTACTTGGGGTTACCCTCAGACAGAGCACTAGAGGCATTAGATCATCAGTTGACTCTTGGCTGGGATTGTAGAGTATGCTCTACAATGTTTTTTGGTATTGTGCTCCCTCTTCCTCTTCCATCTTATTTTTACCGACTGACTGTCCCCAAATACCGGAGAGCTTTCCTTTTGGCCAGGCTAAATGTTTTCCCCTCTGCTGTCCTGGTGGGTAGATTCCAAGGAGTGCCCTACTCAGATAGGTTACGTGCATGGGGGTCAAGGTGATGAAAACCTTATCTCACTCTTTCTTTGTGCGCTGACCACTCCATCTGAGAGATCTGCTGACGATAGCTTCTTAGGTTGTCCGTTACTATGTCTTCCCTGCTAGCCAATACTGGTCCTGGTATCGGCTGTGGCTGAATTTATCACAGCAGTGGTTTCTATGAGCTAAACTACATGAGACAAATTACACGAGGACGTTCAAATGAAGGGAGACACAATGTTAGCTGGGAAGCACAGTTTAAATTTCACCTCTCTACACAGAGCTGGCAAAGATAGCTCCTCAGAGGGTTTGTTAATATCCTCTTTGCCTCCCCGAAGGCTGTGTCAATTCTTAACAGCCTCTCAACAGCCTTCTTCTTCAGCCTTTGTTCAACCTCGGAGGAAATACTTCTGAGCCAAATCAAATGATGGTTTGCAATCTCCAACGGATCAGTCTGGGTCCAATACACAAGGTTTTTGATGCCAAGCCATGTTGTGCCATAGTCAATCAAGGCTACTGCCTAGAGTTCAAGACATTTCCGTCCAATATTCCCCCTCTATCCAACCCTCCATCTCCTCCCGCTTTACACTCAGTCATTGCTGCAGAAACAGGCCATAGAACTGGTTCCATTCAGTTGTATCAACGGGATGTTTTCCTGCTATTTTATTGTTGACAAAAAATCAGGAGGTTCCTCTCCAATTTTAGACCCCCTGTGCCTTAAACAAGTTTATAGTTTTCAAAAAGTTCAGCATGTTGTCATTAAAAGATGTTTTACCCCTGTTGAAACCTCAAGTTTGATTTGTTGCTGTAGATTTGAAGGACACATATTTTCATGTTCCAATATATGTTCACTACAGAAAGTTCCTTTGCTTTCAAGGTGGCTTTGAGAACTACCAGTATAAGGTTCTTCCTTTCGGCCTTTCCTCTGCCCCTTGTATTTTTATGGAAGTCATAACAGTAGTAATAAGCCGCACAGTCAGGGTCAGCTGCACAGAAGACACAATGATGAACAAGTTTTGCCTGCTAATCAGCAAAGGTTTTCTACATGATTCAAGCCATTAAGTTCAATTCTATTGACACACAATGGATCAGCAGATCTCTGCCACTACCTTACTGAATCTTGTTAAAAGAATGTAAAGCTTGTTTAGCATCCATGTTTAAAGACACAGCAACTCAAATGTATGACTAGATATACCACACTGCCCACCCCCATCCACAGCCACTTGGTTGTTCAACTGATAAATATCTCCAAATGAATATTAAATCTAGATGGGTGCAAAATCCACACTGCTTCCATTTCCTGATCAAACCACAAAGCAATAGCACAGAGATCATAATTAGATGAGCTCTTAGCACATAACACATCCATGAGGACTGGATGGATGTAGAGTGGGAAGAAGCATTTGCAACAGTAAACTCCACTACACTTAAAAATTGTGTAAATGTCCTATGCATGTATAAATGTGCATAAAGTATCACTGCACAACCAAGAATCCTGAAATAAGAACGCTTCTGAAGGACCATTAAACAATTTTAAGTTGTGTGTATAGAGGGGCTGGTATTTCACTTCTCTGTGCATTCTTAATCTCCACGGAAATCTTGTGCAAAAAGGACTCTTGTCAACCGTAACAATGTCCCTCAATTCATGCTTTAAAAATAATGTGAGGACTCCTCGTAGTTGATGTTGAGATAACTTCAAACTGAAAACAAAAAGTAATTTCCTGTATGCAAACAAAAGAGAAGTACAAAATGCCATCCCAAATCTAACAGGGAACTTTGAATGAAACAAAGAGTAAGTTGACAAATTATGTTGTAATCAGTATATCCTGGACAAAACATCTAAAAAACCTGAAAAACAATTGTTTTGGTCCATTCACTGACACAAGAAACAGATCAAAATGGGTAGCTGTGTTAGTCTATCTGTAGCAGTAGAAAAGATCAAGAGTCCAGTAGCACCTATAAGACTAACAAAATTTGTGGTGGGATATGAGCTTTCGTGAGTCACAGCTTACTTCTCCAGATACAGCTAGAATGTGAGTCCATCTGTCCTCATATCTTGGAGGAAAATAGATATTTTCAAATGTTGAAATGCCAATTTAATGCATATTTGAACAGAAGTTTAAATAATCGAGTCTTTTAAGATTATGACCAAAGAGTCAATCATATCTTTGAGCAGCAATAATACTGCTGTAAGGTAATTATTCTGGTTTTGCTTGGGAAGAGCTAACAGTCATGCTTAAACTGTTGTGAACAACAAATACAGTAGGAGTTCCCAACTCTTTTGAGCCTGTGGGCACCTTTGGAATTCTGGCAGGGGTGGAAGGCACAACCATGAAATGGCTGCTACAGAAGGTGGAAACAAACACAAAACAGCTGCCACAGGAGGAAGAACCAATCACATTGGAGAATCTCAAGTGCAGGGAAGAAGTGGGGTAATTTTAAAAATATACTGGGACAGAGGAGGAAGAGAGAATAAAACCAACACTGTGGTGGCAGACGCTTCTGAAACAAGGTTATTTTAATTTGCCCAGCCAGTCAGATCTCCAGTGAGTGGCCAATCAGAAGCCCAGCTGGGCCAGTGCCCCATCTACTTTCTAAAATACTTGGTGGGCATCAGGAAAGGTGTTGGCTGGCACCATAATGGGGATCCCTGGAATACAACATCAGATACATTATTTTGTCAGTTAGAACCATACTCTAGATAAGCACAATGGCAGTTTTTCATTTTGGAGACTTCTACAGAGTTAATTCCACCATAGCTGTACCAAAAGGGTGAGCCAGCAATGCCCTTGCAGCTCAAATGCAGCAAGCAGTGTAAGCCTGCAGTAATAAGGAAGACAATCCTTGTGTGAAACCTAGAGAGCCAATCAAGGTCTTCTTTTACCTACCTCCTATTAATGATGCCTTTAGAGAGGTCTCTGAAAAACTCACAAAAACTCAAAACTAGTAGTTCTCGTTCGACATCACTATACCAAACAGCTTTTATTGTAGGGGTGGAAGGCACAATCATTAAATGGCTGCTACAGAAGGTGGAAACAAACACAAAATAGTTGTCTTCTAAATATCTGGGCTTGCCTAAATTTTTACATATAAATACCAAATATCTATTTATTAGTAAAGGGCAACAAACAAGTGTTTAAGCACACATGGATTAATCAAGAATTTAAATGCCTGACAACAGCACTCTAGGCAAAATAACACCCTTCCAATGGGCTTGGAAAGGTGTTACTTTGCTTGGCGTGGTGCTGTTCTTTTGTTTACTCAAAAGAAAACAACCATGAATGTAAGACAAACTCCCTAAAAATGTTATATACACAAAAAGATTGTTACTGGACATTAATTGTAATTTGTATGCTGTTGTAAGATGGTCACCTTTTTTGATGGCATACCTGGTCTTGCTTTTGAGTAAATACTATGCATTATTTGATAGATAAAAGATATTTAATGACTGGGAAATCAAAACCACTACAGAATCTTAAGTTTAAAAAAAATATGCTTCTAAATATGGCTTTAAAACCCCTCTTTGTCCTAGGATATTATAGACAGAGAAAGCCCAGCATTATTTTCAGGTGTCCAACCCACTAGTGCCATAAACCAATCAATATTTACCAGATGGCAAGAGGCAGGACCTGAACAAAAGCCTATTGGAATTAACATTCCCCTCAAAAGGGAACAGAATGTCTGCCTGGCAAAAAGTTTGATTTAACATTTGACGTAATATTGATTTAACATTCGCATATAAGAAAACAAAAAATATAATCACTCTCAAGAATGGCTAGGTCAAAGTAAAAGGTCCCCTTATTGTGTGTCACATGAAGAACACCCATTAACAGCCTGGTGTTTGTTATTTAAACTCTTTATTGTCTGCCTTTCTCACTCAAGGCAGAGTACACAGCATTAATGTTGTGTGTCCCCCACCCCAAGTTTGGGGCTTTAAAAAAAAAAAGGAACTCAGAATGTAAAGCTGGCCAAACTTTAGCCATTGTACCCATTTACCAGTATAACTTGCACCGGTGTTAAGATATATTAGTTGCTTTGTATAAGAAAGGTATCAGGCACTCAAATGCTGCAGAGCACAGAACTGGACTGTAAATACATAAGAGATTGTGATCATGTACCACTTGAAGACAACAGGACAAACCAAGCCATATGTAGTCTGAGAACATATTTAAGAAAAACAAATCCAGATGGCTCAAGCTGCTTATACATTTTGGTTATAAGAAAAATGAGCTCATACGGCATTCATGCAAGATGTTTTGATCCATTCAAAAACCAAGCATTTGTATGGAGATTTTGATTTGATAAATTGATTGCAGTTGAAGATTTCTGTCTGATGGATAGAAGGGACTTTCAAAATCAGAAGCAATATCTAAAAATACCAGCTCTTTCTTGTCCTGTAGATATTTTGATAGCTATCTTGCATGAAAAAAGTGTGGGGGGTTTTAACAAGAGGAGCTCACTGACCTTATCTTTAAAGTCTCAACTTGAAATATACCCGCATAAAAATGTTAACGTTTTGTTTATTTGTATAAAAAAAATCAGTTGCATTTTGTAGCTTTTTGCTAGAACTGAAATGCATCATAATTCTGAACACAAACCTTCCATTTTCTTCATCTTTAATGTTAAATTATAGATCTGATGTACAAAAAGGGTTTACATTTCTTGCAAAGTTCAAGTATGACACGAAAGGCCGCCTACACAGCAGAAAAAGTGATAAAAACCACTTGCAGTACTGCAGAAAAAACAATAATGTAGGCGTTTGTGGAAGAGAGAAGAAGGAAAACTAAATTCTACTGGAGCCTTTTTTCAGACAGACTTAGCAAGCATGGGCAGCTGATTACATGGAGACAAGAAGCTTCACTTCAGTCCAGGTAAATATCAGACACTGTGCTTCATTATATGCTAAAGCCACGGATGAACCATCTATTACAATTTTTTTCAGCTTTTCCTTCCAAAGAGTTCATACATAGTTGTTCTTCATTTTCCTAGCAACAAACCCTTGAGGTAGGCTAGGCTGTGATAAAAGACTGGCCCAAGACCACCCAGCCAGCTCTATGGTAAAGTGGGGATTTGAACTAGGATCTCCCCAACCCCTGTCCAAGTTCTACACAATATTGGCTCTCAATGAGTAAACACAATGTGGGGGCATAAAGAGCTTTAAAATTATCTCACAGGAAAAGAAAAGATAAATTCGTATGTTAAAATTATACATTGTAATTAAAGATGTTGGAGGGAGATGCTTGGCTTAATGGTCTCAAAATTAAATAAATTGTGGAAGAAAATCAAGAACCACAAGTAGATGATATAAGGAAAAATTAGCCAATTTTTCCTTACCTTCATAAACAGGACAATCACAGTGCTAAACAAATACAGATCCAGAAAGAAAAGAAAGAATATTTGGCCGAGTATGAAAGTCGAGCCCAAAGTAATTATGTAGCTAACCTTAATAAAATAGCAACAAACAGTTAAAATGCTTGAAGATCCTATTCAACATAAAGCCAAACAAAATCTGGTGGTTTAATTTTTAAAGAATACATCCATAGTAAAATGGCTGGGTTACAGAGATTAAAATATTTGCCCTGATGGTATTTGTGATGGAAATATACTTTGGAAATCTGCTTTTCTGTTTATTTATATATTTATTTTATTAAAGCATTTATATCCCACCTTTCCTCATAGTTCAAGGGAGCTTACAAAATAGTTTTAAAAATTCCAAATTAAAACCAAGATGAATTTTTTCCTTCCTCCCTTAAAGTATGTCTTGTCCTTCATACCCCCTCAAAAGCCCTGGCAAGCAGAAAGGCCTTGCCGTACCTCCTGAATATCTCTATGGAGGAGACTCCCCTTACCTCCTCAGGACAGGTGTCATGGTAGAAAAGGCTCAGCCTCTGGTTGATGTGAGATGAGCAACCCTACTGGTAGGACAGCCAACAAATGGCTGCCTGAGTATCACATTTGGCACTCTGGGACATATGTAAAGAGACAGTCCTTCAAACATGTGGGCTTAGTGAGGTTATGAAGGGCTTTAAAGGTCATGACAAGCACTTTCAATTGAGCTCAGAAACAAACTGGCAGCCAATGCAGCTGTTTCAAAATGAGTATGTTCCTGGAGGCTAGGCCCTGACAATAGTTGGGCTGCCACATTCTGGACCATTTATAGTTTCCCGCAGCCCCACATAGAGCACGTTGCAGTAATCCAACTGCAAAGTTATAGAAGCATGGGCAAGCATTGGTCAGATCAGCTTGGGGCTGGGCCCCTGTAAAGCATAGGAGCATGCCCGCTGACAGGCACAATGACATTACTTAAGAAAGTGACATCATCATGGCTGTTAGGAGTACGTTGGCTGCACGCTGGCCCAGGAGGTTTTTTTGCTTCCCAGGCCCATTCCCTGAGCCTTTTCCCTACACTGGCCAAGTGAGTGGTGCCAGGGGGCAGAGTCTGGCAGCAGGGAACACCCCACCTCCACCTAGATCCTGGTAGCCCTAGATCAGCTGAGTCTCGATAGTAAGAGAGTTGGCATACCACATGCAGTTGATAAAAGGCACTTTGGGCCACTATGCCAACCTGTTTTTCAAAGAGCAAGGCAGGGTTCATGAGTACCACCCAAGCTCCTGACCTGCTCTAAGAAAGCCAATTTCACTCCATCTAGGACGTGGATTCAGTCCCTCTAGAATATTAGCCTTGCAAACCAGCAATACCTATGTCTTGTCTGGATTTAGCTTCAGTTTGTTCCCCCTTAACCACCTGACCACAGCCTCAAAGCACCAGTTCAGAGAACCAAGCATGAGTGAGAGAAGAAAATCCTATAGATAAGCATGGATAAGCCCTTCAATTCAACAAAAGTGTTACATTTTTTACAGATTTAGTCCTACTCTAAGAAACATAGACATTTAAGTTAAGGCTTCCACCTTCTCCCTCACCCCATATAAACAGCTGGGACACAGCATAGTCAGCCCTGCTGCTACACCTCTGGTAACTCTTTTATTTTATTTTATTTTATTTTCAAACTGGCACTGGCATTTCAAATTGGCATTATTGAAATTAAAACTATATAGTACTGATCCCATGTTCAATGTTTTAGCCCCCTCTGCAGTTTGCAGAGGAGGAGAAATTGGGGTTTAAAAAAAAGCAACAGTAAGTGCAGCTGTATGGAAGGTAACATGTAATGTCAGACTATACATCCATGCTGATCACATGGCACAGGCATTAGTGAGGCAGCCTTAAATTACAACTTCCACGTTTTTAGGAACGTATGAATTTGTGAGTACTTTGACTTATTTAAACTAAAAGTTTAAACTAAAGCTTAACATTTTAGAACATACATATTGATATAACTCAAGCATACCCTCGATCTTTAGGACTACAAATTGCTAATCTTTAGGATATGCTACAAATTTAAGCCTGATTGAAGCAGATATAACTAACAACTTCCTTCAAAGATTCCTGTGAATTTTCATTTTATGAGAATGCCAACAAACTTTTGATTAGCATCGGCATGAAAGAGGGGAGGGAGGTAACTGCTTAGGAGTAGCCATGTCAGCCTGCTGCAGCCAAAATAAGAGTTTTGTTACACTTTAAAGACTTAATAAATTTATTACAGCAGAAGCTTTTGGGTGCTCAATCAGATGCATGAATACACACAAAGATGGGTGGGAGAGAACAGGCCAAAGTGAGGCCAGGACTTGGAGCCAAGCAATCCATAAAACGGCCCCTTGGTTACTCACCGTGAAGGGTCCTTCTCCTCTGAGGACAGGAGGACATCTTGGGTGATTCCCACCGTCCAATCGGGGAGGCAGGAAGTTATTAATCTTGCTTCCTCTTCCTCTAGTAGGTGGGGCCACCCTCAGATCTCCAGTTCGGGTGACTCCCCTCAGCAGTATCAGTACCTCTCTTATGTAAAAGGTATAATAAACTAGGGAAATAGAACTCAAAACAGGAAATTAGCATGCAACGTGTAAACATACGTAGAGAACAGCATACATAGGCAGACAAAACACACATCTCGCAACAGGCAAGGCGGGGGTGTGGAAGCAATACTACAGGAGTAGAAAAGGATTAGAATGAACATGGCTGGCAGCGTGGTACGAAGAGCAATGGGAGGGCAAGATGTCCTCCTGTCCTCAGAGGAGAAGGACCCTTCACGGTGAGTAACCAAGGGGCCGTTCTCCCTCTGAGGCGGAGGACATCTTGGGTGCTCCCAAAGCAGTACTTTAGGCATCGGGTGGGAATGCCTCTTCGTCTGGTAGCACATGTTGAAGCACTCTCCGCCCAAACGCTGCGTCAGCCGAAGCGCTTGAGTGTAAGCGATAGTGTCGGATGAAGGAAGATAGAGAGGACCATGCGGCGGCCTTGCAGATTTCTTCCACCGATGCGTGCTTTCTCAGGGCTGCATTGGTAGCCGCACTCCTCGTGGAATGTGCCGTGATGCCCTGTGGTGCGACAAGACCGAGGGCCTTGTAGGATTCCTTTATGCATGACTTGATGCTGTAGGCTATCGCTGCGGGAGACATGCGCTGTCCCTTCCTGGGACGGGAGACATTGATGAACAGCGAGTCCGTTTGCCTGAAGTCCTCTGTTCGGACCAGATACGCTTTGAGTACTCTTCGGACGTCTAAGGTATGCCATTCCTGTTCCTTTGGGTGACGAGGGTTAGGAGCGAAGGATGGCAGACTGATCTCCTGGGATCGGTGGAAGATGGAATACGCTTTAGGAAGGAAAGTCGGATCCGTGCGGAGTACTACTTTATCTCTGTGGAAGATGCACAGATCGGGGCGAACAGATAGAGCCCCCAGCTCCGATATTCTGCGAGCAGATGTAATTGCCACTAGAAATATCGCTTTGAGTTTCAGCCATCTGATAGGGATGTCTCGGAGGGGTTCAAAAGGAGGCTTGGTCAGTGCCGAGAGGACCACGTTAAGCCTCCATGTGGGAAAACGGTGAACCACTGGGGGTTTCAGCAGTGTGGCCCCTCTGAGAAATCTTCGAATTAATGGGAGAGAGGATAGAGGAGCGCCCTTCTCGTCCATCCATATAGAACCGATGGCCGCGACCTGTCTCCTCAGCGTTGCTGCGCTCAAGCCGCTGTCGAGGCCATCTTGGAGGAATCCTAGCACAGAGTGCAATGATAACTCCGCTCCTTGCTTATTCTTGCGCCGACACCATCTGTGGAAAGCCTTCCACGTGTAGTTGTAGATTCGTGAGGTGGATTTCTTTCTAGAAGCCATCAGTGTGCCAACTACCTGATGTGGGAGGCCCAGGCCTAGGAAGCAGCTCCGTTCAGCTTCCATCCGGTTAGGGCCCACCACTCTGGATGAGGGTGCCATATCGGGCCCTGCTGTAACAGGTCTGGTACTACTGGCAGGTGCAAGGGCGAATCGGTCGATAGCTGTTGAAGGGCTGAGAACCACGGTCTCCTTGGCCACCAGGGTGCCACCACTATGACTGTGGCACCCAAGTCCGTGATTCTCCGAAGCAGTCGGAGGAGCAGCAGCAGAGGAGGGAAGGCGTACAGGAGGGCATCCGGCCAGGGGGCTGTGAGGGCGTCTATATCTTCCGCCGAGGGGTGGAAGTACCTGGAGAAGAACCTCTGGACTTGTCTGTTCAGCGACGTCGCGAAGAGATCCACGTCTGGATAGCCGAAATGCTCCACTAAGATCCCGAAGACTTCCTTCTTGAGGGACCACTCCCCTGGATGTAGATCTTCCCTGCTCAACCAGTCGGCATGAACGTTCTGCACGCCCCTGATGTGCTCCGCTTGAAGGGATGCCAGGTTGCGTTCCGCCCACTTCATGATCCTGATTGCCTCCTTCTGGAGGCGCGACGATCTGGTTCCCCCTTGTTTGTTCAGGTACGTTTTGGTCGCTACGTTGTCTGTCCGTATCAGGATGTGGGACTGGGCAATCTTGTCCCTGAAGTGTACTAAGGCCAGGTAGACTGCGCGCATTTCCAGGACGTTGATCGGAAGGTCCTTTTCCGGTGTCGACCAAACCCCTTGGGCGGGTATGCTGTCCAAGGATGCCCCCCATCCCTTGAGGCTGGCATCTGTGAATATTTGAGTGCGCTGATGTGACAGGAAGCTCTTGCCCTGACTGAGGTTGTGGTCTCTGGTCCACCATCTCAGGCTGTTTCTGACCTCTAAGGGAACGGGAACCTTGAAGTTCTCCTTCCGGCCGATCTGCCACTGGAAGGGACGCAGGAATATCTGGAGCGGCTTGGCATGGAACTTTCCCCAGTATATGGCTTCTGAGTTGGACACTAGGAGTCCCATCAGCTTGGATAGCTCCATCAGTGGGGATGCATGTTGGGTGATCACCCGCTGTGCCAGCTGTTTGGTCTTGGACTTTTTGGTTTCTGGGAGAAAGAAGCTGCCCTTGATGGTGTCTATGGTCATGCCTAGGTGCTCCAGCCGTTGGGATGGGAGCAGGGAGCACTTTTCGCGGTTTATTAGGAACCCGTGGCTCTCGAGAAAGCGTAGGGTGTACTCCGTGTCCCTGATTGCATCCTGTCTGGAGGCGGATCTCAGTAGGATATCGTCGAGGTATGGATGCACGTGAATGCCTCTCTCTCGCAGCTTGACTATCGGAACCACCAGGAGCTTCGTGAAGACCCGGGGTGCCGTAGCCAGACCGAAAGGGAGTGCCCGGAATTGGAAGTGCTCCTTCTGGATGTAGAACCTGAGAAACTTTCTGTGTGATGTGGAGATTGGTACGTGAAGATATGCCTCTGTCAAATCTATAGACGTCAGGAACTCTCCCTTGCGAAGGGCTTCGGCAATCGACCTGAGAGTCTCCATCCTGAAATGACGCAGTTGAATATGACTGTTGACATATTTGAGATCGAGAATGGCCCGCCAGTCTCCGTTTCGCTTGGGCACGGTGAAGAATACCGAATAGACGCCGCGACCCCTCTCGAGTGGTGGCACCGGCTCGATGGCCTTTATCTGTAAGAGATGACGCACAGCCTGTAGGGTTATGGCCCTCTTGTGCGGGTCCCTCTTCGTGGGAGAAGGAACGAAACGCTCTGGTGGAAGGGAGGCGAATTCTATGGAGTAACCATAGGAGACGATTTCTAAGGCCCAAGCGTCTGCCTCTGATTCCATCCAGGCCTGACGAAATAGGAGGAGCCTGCCCCCTACTGAGGATCTTTGACAGTCAGGGCTTCTGCCCTTTGTCCTCTGACTCATGCCTGTTCCCACGAGAGCCTTGGGGACGATTGAATCGTGAAGTGAAGTTGGATCGTCTGGCCTGATTCCTGGGTGGGTTCCATGGTCGCTTGTAGTCTTGTCTGCTTCTCGGCAGAGTGTGTTGAGAGCGAAAAGGCTGGTTGAAATATGTCTTCCTTGGGGCATATTTTAGGGACTTGGGAAGTGCTTTCTTTTTATCCCTGGTCTCCACCAGGATCTTGTCAAGCTGGTCTCCGAACAGCTTGGTTCCCTGAAAGGGGTAAGATGCGACTATCAGCTTAGCCTGGACGTCGGCCTGCCATGCTCTCAGCCATAACAGGCGTCTGGCCACTGTAGATGATGCTATGGCCCTGGAAGAGAGAGAAAGGCTGTCTAGTGTTGCGTCAGCCACGAAGGTGCACGCCTTGAGGACTCTGTCGGCCCCGTCCAGCAAACGTTTGTCGTTGACAGGTAGAAGTTGGATCAGCCTTCTGATCCACACCACCGAAGCTCTGGATACCATTGAGGCAATGGCTGAGGCCTTAATGGCCATTGCTGTAGCTTCGTGGGCCCTCTTCAGGACGGCTTCTCCTTTCTTGTCGAGGCCGTCTCGGATGGTGCCTGGCCGTCCTCGGATAGGAGACCCTGGGATTGTAGAGCCGCCACCGGAGCGTCAATAATGGGGACCTGTAAGAACTCGTCCACAAAGTTAGGTAGCACATATAATTTCTTTATGAGGCTAGGCATTTGCTTTGAGGCTGCTGGTGTAGCCCACTCTGCCCGGAGCTGACGCTCAAAATAATCTGGGAAAGGGAAGACCTCGGATTTGGCATCTGATCTAGGAAAAAATTCCTTATTTCCCTTAGGTCTGGACTTACGGTCGGCAGCCTTGGAGGCCCCTTCCTCCTCCTCTTCCCCCTCTGTTGCCCCCTTTAGGTCGAGGGCAGAAAGAGTTTTAGCTAGTAGGTAACTATAGTCCTCAAACAGGAAAAGCCTGTTAGACTGTTGGGGAAGGTTGGTGTCAAACTCACGTTCTTCCTCCGACAGGAACGCTCCTTCTTCCGATACCTCACTTGCAGGGCCATCCTCATCCAGCCATGGAGAGGTGCTGGTAGAGGTCTGACAGAAAGATTGCTTTCTGGCCGCCTTGGTGGGCCAGGAAGCTCTCTGAGGTGTAGGGTCTTGGCAAGTGGGATGCAACGGGGTGGCTGCTGGGGAAGAAGGGCCCGAGGCCTGCCCCTGGCTGAGCGACCATAGTTCTTCTCTAAGGGTTGCCCTGATGGCTGCCAGGATCTGGGGGGAAATAGACTCTGAATCCTCACTTACTTGCTCTCCTGCAGTGGCTCCGGAGCAGTTCTGTAGGCTAGAATCGTTATTTTGCTCAACTTCTCCCGCCGGGAGGTTGGCAAGCACGGAGCCGCTTTTTGGCGGGAAATCGCGTCTGGCCGCTTTTCCCGCCGAAACTGAGCCGCGTCTTTTGCTGCCGCCTCCGGTTGACCTGGCTCTTCTTGCAGCCCCCTCTGACGTCTTGCTCGGCAGACGGGGGCGCTTCTTTGAAGGCTGGCCTCCCTGTCTGGAAGTGCCTTCTTCTGGGGACCGATCGAGCCTCCGCGGCGCGTCTGGTCCTGCTGAGCCTTCTCCCGCCGTCGGCAGAATGGCTCCTAGGTTGCTGTTGTCCACTTTGTCCATAAAGGACTCTTCAGAGTCCGACGACTCCCTTGTGGACATTCTTTTCTTCTGAGGAGACCAGGACTCCTCTTGAAGGGACAGTGAGAGGGTTAAAAGGTTAGAGGAGGATAGGGTAGAAGGGAAGACTTAAAGAGAAAAGGTATAGCAAAAGACAAGAGACTAAGTAAAGGCAATAGATAAACAGGGTAGCTAAGCTAGCCTAGATACTACTGCTCTCCCCTGAGGCAGGAAAAGAACTGGAGATCTGAGGGTGGCCCCACCTACTAGAGGAAGAGGAAGCAAGATTAATAACTTCCTGCCTCCCCGATTGGACGGTGGGAATCACCCAAGATGTCCTCCGCCTCAGAGGGAGAACAGAGTGTTAATTACTATACATAGCACAAATGTACACGAGGACTAGTGATCTGAATCTGGGTTTCAGGGATAAAAAATATTTGGTAGCCCTGAAATCTGTGGTCAGATTCTCAAATATGGTTTGAGAATCCCAAATTTATCCAGCCATTAGGCAGAATAATGGGAGAAAATATCTGGAGTGCTGGGGTATATCATTTTTCAAGCAAACTCCATCAACTTTGCAGAGAATCTACTCCTTCCTGTCCAGTAAAGACTTGCAAAGTTTCAGGACGATTGGACCCCAGTTACCAATTCTATGGGGCCCTGAACAGGCTGCCCCCAGCCACTCTTCATTGTTTCCTATGGTGGAAACATTTTCAAGGCTTTTCAGGCCAACAGCCAGTCCCAGATGCAAGTCCCACTCCCATGCAAGCTGAACCAACAAAGCTCAACAGAACGAAAGTGAAGGAGGGGAACCTGTGTCCAACCAGAGAATTCCAATGTCAAACCGGAGAATCCCAATGTTAAATCAGGAAACTCCAATGTAAGAGAATACCAACTTCAGCTGAAGCAAGGAGGGGTGAGGCTTGCTGGAGTCACAGCATTTAAAAGGCAGCTGGTGGCAGCTTTAGGGGCTCTTTTGGAGCTCAGGTGGGGGTAGAGGTGTGCAATGGGAATCCACTCTGTCTGCTGCCTCCTCCTGGCCACATCAGCCTCACCGTGCTCTCCTGCCATGATATGGAGCTTACCTCCATTTGCACTGCCACCTTCTCACTTGCACCGCTGCCTGTCACAAACTTCTGTTCCACCTCTGCTGTGACTGCCCGGCCTGGCAGAATTCAGTTACTCAGATCCAATCTAGGATTCTTTCATGTGATCCAGCATAGCTGGACCATGCTGGATTGTCTTAAACACAGCTATAAAGCCGGATCCCAAATCCTGGATCACACACTCCTAGTAATGAATACTTCAGCCCACACCTGTTGATATGCTAAGATGAACTCTAGGCTTGGGAAATGTTCTCTTTCAGTATTTTGTCGTAGTAACTAGTGCTGAAGTACTTTGCTACAATCCTAGTTCAGCACATCTTAGAAATAGTATGACAATTAGTACCTGATAGCTAAGCCATCTGCTATAAAGTACTATTGTAAACATGCATCTAGAAGAATATGAATTAATAAAATTCTATCCCCAGCCAAGTGACATTCCCTGATATTCTTGTTATGAAAAATGTTATTAGCTGTCCCCACACAACTCAATATCTCTAGAAACAGGCTGCAATCTTCACAAATTCCTTTTAAAAGGAGGGACGGGAACTCCTGAAGTCACCTCATAATAAGTGCTTCAGGAAAAACTTGAGATATTAAATCATCAAGCAGATAAGACTTTTAAGAAAAAGTTACTTGATTTTAATTACTTTAAGTCATTTCGCTAACTATATAGCAAACTTCTGTATAACTTCTGAATATGCCACCCCACAAGAGGGTAAGATCAACAGCTGCCCTTATACATGCTTTCTTTGCAGCAGATACCTCTGCCTTGAATGGCTTGCACGAGGTATGGAAGACACCCACACTTCTGTCATTCTGCAAACTTTATAAAACAGATTCACTCAGTAGGGAATTTCTATGAAGGGAATAAGGCGGTTGTATAATGGAAAGAAAGACACTTTTATAAAAAGAAACAGGATTGTAGACTAGGGAACCCATTTCCCCAGTGGGGGTGGAGGATTCCCTACTTTTGCCCTCCCACCCTCCACCACCACTCATCTGGCTGATGGGTGGGAAAGACATGGGAATGGGCCTCCCAGGCGCAATCCTGGGGCAGCGCGATGACATCACTCCCATTATGCCACCCCGAGAGCGCTCTCGCGCTTCAGTGTAAGATGGTCCAAAACAGGTCTGTTTTGGCCCACTTGAGGCCAAAATTGCCCCTTGGTGAAGGGCGCTCACCCACATGATGTTGTTGCACAAGTGCAGAGGTGCGCATGAAAGGCATCATAGGGACACCAGTAATGTAAACACCAGGTCCCCGCCTCCCACCGGGACAATAGGGGGACCTGGTAACCCTATTGCAGACTATTCCACTGTTGTAACTTTCTCTTACTACATTATTTCTGCTTTCATTTTTTTGTCTTATGATTGTGTCTGATACTTTATTTTTTGCACTGCTTCTATTTTTTGTTATCCTGGTCATATTGTATTGTTTATTGGGTAACTCATGTTATTTGATTGCATTGTTTTGCACTGTATAATTTGTCTTGAATCCCAACAAAAAGGCTACAAATAAAGTATTAACGTTTTAAAATCCTAAAATTACTTAGTAATTGAGTTGTACATCACACAAGTATCTCATTCAATTGAAACTGCATATGTACAGTTTTTTAATATTCAGATTAAGACTATATTAGTTTGCTAACAGTGCAATCCTAAACAGTTACACCCCTAGTGACATCCCTGTCCCCAACTTTAAAAAAGGAGTTTTGGGCAAGGCCATGTTAAAAACAAAAGAGATAACCAAATGACCAATGTAGAAAATAGCATAATGGGAATGCTGTTGATATGAGTAGATAGAAATGATCTTCTTAAGTATATTTAAGCTGGAGTAAAAGGCTTCCAGAAGAGACAGAGAAGGAGGTCATAAATCATACTATGACCTAGATAATAATTAGGGAAATGAACATGGCGCTGCTGTAGTATCTAGCATAACAATATATGCCAGTCAGTTTAAAGTAATTACTATTTGCTTAAATGATATTTGCTTTTAACTTACTTCACTTCAAACATATCTTAAAACCTGCACTTAAAAAAGAAACCAGCAAGGCTTGCCCCCTTCTCAACCTGTCTCCGGAGACAGCAAACTATCTAGGCATCCTTTGTATTGTCGAAGGCTTTCACGGCCGGAGAACGATGGTTGTTGTGGGTTTTCTGGGCTGTATTGCCGTGGTCTTGGCATTGTAGTTTCTGACGTTTCGCCAGCAGCTGTGGCTGGCATCTTCAGAGGTGTAGCACCAAAAGACTGAGTGACACTGGGAGATCTCTGTCTTTTGGTGCTACACCTCTGAAGATGCCAGCCACAGCTGCTGGCGAAACGTCAGGAACTACAATGCCAAGACCACGGCAATACAGCCCGGAAAACCCACAACAACCATAGGCATCCTTTGTTTATCTGGGAATGAAATTCTTGATTATTGCTTGAAAAATTCTGTGAGCAGACAAACAGATTACAGATAAACAGAGATGGGGGTCACATTTCAAATAAATAGAAAAAGTTTAAGTCTTGTTCAGGTCATGTGGACTATATAGTCCAGTCTGACAAAGAAAGAAGCCAGCAATACCTAAATAATTCAGCAGCCTGATAATTAAATTCTAAAATGATGAAGACAGAAGTCAGCCATGCTGCATTCTAGAAGCATGTCTGCAACTGCTAACATCTGTACAGGTACTTTCCAATAGCAGTTGCTTTTCCTAAGGGCTCAATTGCTGAATTTATTCATTTTAATTCTTGTTTTAGAGATTAATTGGTTGTAACAATGATATGAACATAAACAGAAAAATGAGAAAAATAACCAAGTGTAAACAGGCATTTTGTAACAACTTCTTAATTCCAGTTGGCCCAAAGTCAATGTCCACTGGAGCACATAACTCATTTAAACAAACACACGTGTGCGCACACACAGATGTAATGTTTCCAGAAATTTTCAAGCTGGTGAGGGGGAGACATTTTTCTCCCAATTTTTTTGTTTGAAAAAAACCCCGCCAACAACAGAAATTTGGAGGAAATTTGAAACATGCAATGTTTACCTTTCTATCAAACCTAACTTCTTTTACTGATATAACAACATAAAACACAATTTATAACTAAGTTAACAAAAAAAATGTACATTTTTTGCATAATTATGGAATTTAAAAATATGTCTTTGTTTTCTATAAGAAAAGCTGCAAGTATTGAATAGCTGAGAAAGAGCCGCAAACTGCTGCATCCTATGCTACAACAACATGTCTCTTAATTTTCGCCAGATAGATAGAAAGCAAATTCTGTAATAAACAACAGAAACTGCTTTATTTGGACAGAAACACTCTTCATATAGTCACAATAAGTAGCACTACCAGTATACCTGGATATTATGTTAAACGTCATAATGCTAAACTCTTTATTTCATTTATACCCTGCCTTCCTCACCGAAGAGGACGTGTAGAGGTTTGCCCTACAAGGTACCAGGGTCCCTTCTCACCAGATCATAAGTTTCCAGTTTACCCCAAATTCCCATTTGGCAAACCGCCTACCTCCCTTGACTCCCTTGATCCATTCTTCCTTTGGCTTCAGCAGTCACACTCAATGGATAGAGTATTAGAGTTATTTCACCTTTAATAACATGTTTGGGAGTAGGATGTGGTATTAGCTGGGTATAGAAATCAGAATTCTAGCATTCAAGTTATAAAAATTTAATAAAGAATCATGTACATAATCCAAATAACTTATACACAGCAGGAGTGAGAAAAAGATGGAAAATAAAACTGTGAACAACAATCCATATCACCCTAACTAGACTTGTCCCTAACTAATGTAGTTAAAGTAACAGGCGTTTGATTCTTAGAGGTCCAAGTGCTCAGAGAAGTTGTATTATCAAAGAAGTTCTAATATCTTGAGCTTGGGGTTTGGGCTTCTTCCCTTATTATGTGGCTACACATGGTCAAAATGGAGACCAAGGAAATCCTTCATGCTAGCTGGCATGAGTCCACAGATGCATGCAATACTTGAATGCCCAGGAAGAGAGAGTTCCCTTTCATTCTACCCCCACTTAATGAGAATGATAGTTTGACTCTTCCTGTTTGACAGAGAAAAGCTGACCTACCTAGCATCCTTTGGTGCCCCTCTTATCTCGTAGTGTTGCCTAGTCCCCCAGGAGACCAACCAAAGGGTGGGAATTTACTCCTGTGGCCAGCTGGTGATTCCTGTGGCCAGCTGTTGCCCTGCAAAATTACACCATTTTCTGGCGCAATGCAGAAGCTATGGGTCACTCCAGGGGGGTAATTCAATAAAAATTTCCCCAAACTTAGTGTTTGGGGACCCAGCATGACCCATAGCTTTGCACATGTGCCTCCTCCACCCCTCTGTGCCTTCCCTTCCCGCCAGCTAGGTGAGTGGAGGTAGGAGCTGGGAATCCCCCACCCCTGGCAGGGTGTTGGTGGCCCTACTCTCCCATAGGGATGCAATTTCTCCCTCCCTTGATCTTATAGTGGCAGAGTCCTTTTTGCATGTTCATTGGCTTGATTGTCCTTAGCTGGGAATCAGCTTACACTCTGCTAGCCTGTTCCTACTGTCTTATTAGCCTTGATAGATAGATACTGCTTTCTTATACCAATCTTACAAGATAGGGCAAGTACAGTGATCTTTAAAAATAAATAACTTTCCATAGAGATCACAAATGCTTGTCAATGTCTTTGTAAGTACTACTAAAACCGTTATATGTGCCTACCTTGCCATTCTCAAGACCAGATTAGTTCCTTGGTAATGCATTTACTTTATAGGAGGACTACAGTGTTGGCTATATTAATCACCATAACCAAGATGTTTTTGTAATTGTTTTGAAGAGGAAGAGGGAAATGTGATTTCTATAACTGTAAATGCATTGCTATTTTTTTCTTCTTTTAAAAATCATGGTAATCTGCAGTACTGCAGATCCAGAAGACTGCAAATTGTAGAGCGCACACTGCTGGCACAGATTTTCAAGCAGATGTTCAAGCCCTTATACCAGCTTTATGTACAAACTGCTAAATTGTGCATATAACCATACCAAGATTTGTATGTCCATGGCAAAAGTGGACCATGGGATAATGTGCTTTTTCCCAATAAGCATCTTGTATGAGCAACTTCCCCAAGAAAATAGTCTTGCACATGTGCAAACATGTTTCCACATACAGAAACAACTTCTGGTTCCCAGCCTTTATCAATGGTTTAGCAAATCTACCATTCACAGATTTTTTTTTAATAACAGTAGTAAAGCAAATTTCAGAAATTATATTCAAGTTGGCAGGGATTATTTTGGCAAAATGTTTCATAATAACTGACAGCTTCTAAATTTCCTTTGGTCCTACCCATCTACAACACAACATAAAATGCTGTGCCAATGTATCTGGCATTCCAGATCTATTCATTATGCAGCCTAGTCTCCTAGGACCCATCACAGTTAAAACACTGCATACAAAAGCTTTATTTCTACCAACCTGTTTACTGTCTCCAACAGATGTGAGGGGCTTTGTTTTCCATCCTTTAAATACATTAATTGACCATGGTTACCATGCAGCTTTAAAACTGGAAGCAACTGAAATACCAGAGTGTCATCCCTTTTTAAGAAAATAAGATTGCTCACTCAATGGTACCTCTTTTGGAAGCCTTGTTGGTTTTCTAATGAACACCTAACTGCAGCACTGCAACACACAGAAAAGAGTGCCAGACTAAGGAGAAAGCTCTGTGCTGAAGCCGTCATCTCTGGCCTCTCAAATAGACATGGGCATGATCGGAATTACGGTCTGAAAATTGCCCCGATTTTGGCGTTTGCGCCATTGGGACCGGGCTGATCGGTTCCGTCCACAGCTCCTGGTTCAGCGCTCGAGTGGGGCGCTCTATCGGGTCTCGATCGGATCGATCGGTTTACGTTCGGGATTGCAGTCTGCAGACAGTCTGGCGCCAGCCATCTGTTCCTGAGGGAACAGAGCCCCATGGAAACGGAGCCTGGGGAATGCCGGAGCTGTTTGCCCTCCTTCTGTCACCCTGGAAACACGAATGGAAGCCCAGCTTTCCTTGATCAGCAGGGCTTCCTTCCAACTATGGAGCAGCCAGAAAAGTGCGCGCCCGTCTCGTCCATTTGGGAGAAGAGAGGGGAGGGCGGGGGAAGGGGGTGTTCTTCTGTAGCCATGGGCACTCAAATCTCATCCCTGCAAAGCCTGAGAGGCAGCTCTTACGGCCAAACACAGCCCTTCTGCGTAGCAGACCCAGGCTTTATAAATAGCCATGTGCTGTGCAACAAAGTTTCACTTTCCGCTCGCGGGTGGAGTGGGACAGAGGTGAGCTCTCGCTTGCCGCTTTTGGAGAGAGAAAGCTCAAGGGGGGGGGAGCTTTAGCTTTGGGATTCAGCTGATAGGGAATTAGGGAATAGGGAGCTATCTCCTCTGCCGCCTAGCTGCCGCCTAGCTCTGGGGCCAAGCTCGGTGGGCACCTCGGCTGAGGGCTCAGGTCTGGGGGGGAGTGTTGCAGCTGGGGTTGGGCTCTATTCCTATTCTCTCTCTCAGTGGGCACCTCCTTGGCTGAGGGCTCACACCGTATTACACACTCTAGTACCTGGTCACTCTGGCCTGGGGGAGTGTTGGTGGTGGGGCGCCCTCCCGCGTCAGCCTTCCCGATTCCCAATTCCCGATTCTGTATCGGAAACGGGACTTGATCGGCGAGGTTTGGGTACCTGGGTTCAGCGCCGCAGCGGAATCATGATCAGCTAAATCGGGATTATTTTTTGGATTGTGCCCATGTCTACTCTCAAAAAATGACCTTTAGGTATAGGTGCATGCATGCGCGCATTTCCCCCCTCTGCTGTCAACTCAGATGGGGGAGGCAAAAAATGTAAAGTAGTGACCAAAACCACAGTTCCTTATGTGAACACTTATAACAGCAAACCGTCTTCCAAAAAACAGGGTAGATTGGCCACACTGTCTGCTAACTGTCAGAATGTAACACTTAAGAATTGCTGGTACCTATAGGGTAACCAGCTGCTGAAACATGGAGAAAATTGTTATGGGTTGAACTTTAAGAAATATACATTCTAAATGAGATGGACAGTAGCAGAAATCTATTTTGCTTTATGTAAACTGTGCACAAATCTAAAACAAAATGTCAGTATAATGCTTAAAAACACACAGTCAAAGACACTACACAATGCTAGAGATTACTTCCAGTACTTCACCCATGAATTAGCTTACAACTTATAAAAAGAGAGTTGCTTCACTTATACGTTGAAAAGATAATAATTACACCTTGATATGCAAATGAAGCTCAGGAAACCTACTTGTTTCAGCAATCAGCACCATAACAGATGAAGGGAATAGGTTCATTAGCAACAATAATGTTACATAACCTGCTATATCCCATTACCGCACCAAAACTCATCATTGAATATATTGCATCAGTCATCATGCTTTCAGAAGACATAGGAAATGCAAACTCACCGAAACAGTTAAGGTGGCTAATATAAGATTTATGCCATTTAAAGGCTGAACAAGCAAAGAGGTCTCAGGACAAATAAATTACTGTGAAATGTTGTACTTAACATTTGAAAATGACAATCAGAGCAGCATTCTTTGTGCAATATTTGTTATTTAACACTTTAAAAACAGATTTTAGGTATTTATGTATCAGAAAGTTCCATTAGCTCAACTTAAGACCATATAGCAGAAAAAGACAAAGTCTTTTGTCTTTTTCTGCTATTCATACCCGTAATTGCCTCTTTACTATTTGCAACTTAAGACCATGGCAGCACTTTAAGAAGCTAAGCACATGATCAGCATCTACAAATGACACGTCTCCTGCCAGCTGTTCTGTACCAGTCAGAGGAATCAATTATTTGAATACTAACCCACATGAAAAACTGCCTATGCCTTCAGCCTAGCATGTCAAGAAAGGTTAAGTTAAACTTTCTACACGGTGTAAGTTCTATGTACGCAAGGAATCTTTAACAAATGGTCTGATTTGATATAAAGGCACTTCAGTGCAGTGTTCAATTAAAAACTGGACAAGGACATTTAAACATTTATTTTCCTCATCTGCATTTTGAAGAAATATAGTCTAGCAATCAGTAAATCATATGGCCCTGATGACTTTAAAAGGCAATTTACCACTGTGGACTTTCATAGCACATCTGTCTTATGAGCATCAAAATGTATGTCGCATTAGCTACTTAAAACATATCTAATATGGATAGCATTTCTATGTTCATATAATGGTACTTGGGAGGTTAGTAAAGTAATAACTGTGGCGGACTCTTGTTATGTGACCATGATACCACATGTTATATGACCATGATACCACATGTTTCCCATGCTGCTGCCTAAGGATGGGTTCTGGGTCTGGACAAGCTGAAGACCACTGTGTGGCACAAAAACTCATTAATAAAATTTACAAGGGCCAATGCCTAAAAATAGAAATGAAATAAAGAAATTCTGTTTAGGAAAATGCTACAAATTTCCCCCAGCTGCTGTCCATTATCAAAACAATGTGTGATTCTGCACTAGATGTTTTCCATGTTTCAGCTTCCAAATGACCTCGATTTTAATGTGCATTCCACATGTGGGAAGGTGATACAAGCAGCAGCTTCGAAATCACTGCAGGTTTTGTCTGTTTTTTTTCAATCCTGGTTTACCCCGACTTTTGTGTCCATTTGCTGTAGATTAGGATTTTTAATCGTGCAAAAATCTTCATCTGATGTTCTCCCCACCCTTGCCCTCTTCTCCTGCCTGTCGAATCAACTACATTTGATTGGTCAATCACATTTTCTAAGCCACACCCACTACCATTTCCCTTCCCCTCTTGCTTCCCTCCTTTAAAAAAATTTTTTTAAAAGTGCTGCAACGTTTCTACACGTGATGACAGCTGTCCAATAACGGGACCGTTTTTCAAGGCACCAAATTTTCTAGGCTCGCTGACAGCTTCTGAGGCAGAGGGAAAGCATGATGGAGGGGCCTCAGCATTCAAATGGCAGTTGAGGAGTGTCAATAACCAATACTCATTCTTCCATAGCAGCAGAAAACGCTCTGACCTATCCTATGTGTTTGTTTGATGCAACGTTTATATGTAGCAATGTTTTTTGGGGGGGGGGAATGGAGAAGATGCATCTGTCGAATGTCCCCCACAAAAACCAGTTAGAAATCTATTTTTATGTGAGCAAATTCTGCCGGATGGACTTGGAGCATGGGGAAATGGAATGTCAATGCAAAGCAACAGCATTAATGTGGAATCGGGGAGCACTGGATTCGTAAGACTCCGCTGCGGCACGACTGCTCAGAAAGTCTGAACAAACTCGATCAGGCGGAATAGCCCACTGTTCAACAGAGCACTATCAGGTGATACAAAAAGTCATTAACCTAACAGAAGAGACATAAATACCTCCATTCCTTCCTCTGGAAGGTTGAAGCTATAGGTGTTTTCCTCATGCCCACTTACACCAAGTTTTCTGGATATTTGACCCACGAGGCTTTAGGCCTCTGTAATTCTGCACTTGAACTGAAGTGGTGTCTGTTTAGTCTTTCTGCACTAGAAAAATGCTGTTTATGCTGCAGGCTTTATGGGGAACACTTCAGTTTCGTCAGTTGATTGTAGGGATGTGTGCTTCGGGTATCCAATTCGGAAGAAACCCCGAATGCTGACCCTGATTTGGAAATACCGAAGCAAAGCTTTCCAAAGAGATTCGGATCGCTTCGGAAAGCTTCAGGTTAGCTGGCAGCAGCCCTTTGCTGGCTGTTTGCATTTGCAAACAGCAAGCAAAGTTCTGAAGGAAGATCAAGCTTCTTAGAAGAGGGGAGGGGGGAGAAGTAGTGAGTGACTCACTACCTCCTCCTAACCCCTCCCATCTTGCAGAAAAAGGCGGGAAGCTTTGCTTTGCTGGCTGTTTGCATTGCATTGCAATGCAATACAATACAATTGCAATGCAATACAATACAATTGCAATGCAATGCAATACAAGCAGCCAGCAAAGTCAGAGATTCCCGCCTAATTTATAGGTTGGGAGGCGTGAGGAGGAGTGAGTGACTAGACTAAGAGTACAAGGGGGATAAGGGAGGGGGATCAGGGAAGGGAGGGGGGAGTTAGGACTGTCCAATTCCACTGCTGCATTCTCCTTCCAGCCAATGGAATCTCTGGAAGGAGATGCATAAGGAGATTTAAATTAGAGGCTTGCCTTTGGGCCAATTCCATTCTGTTCCTGCTGGCCTAGAGAGAGATTTTGAGAGAGTGCCTGTTTCTCTCTGTCTCTATATTGTGGCCTGCCCTGGACTTCTGCGAGGATCTGACTAACTCAGCGCTGGACTTCAGGAGACTGGTAGGAGTGTCAGTCAGTGGCTCACTGGCTTTTCTGTGTATGGGGGAGGTGGTGGGTTTTTGGTTGTCTGGGGGGGGGGGAACGGACGGGAATTTAATTTGAAGTTTTTTACTTTTAATTACTCTTTATTTTTTTGTGGGGGTGGATTTGTGTGTGTGTGTGTGTGTGTGTGTGTGTGTGTGTGGTGGCCTTTTTTTTCTTTGAGTGGCTGCTGGTTGGGGCATTTGTTTGGAGGGGGAGGCTGGTCTTGTTTTAAGGGTTTTTAGGGCTTTTGTTTTACAGTTGCTGTTGGGTGGGGGCTTAAAAGTTTAAAGGGTTAGAGGCTTGATTTTTTTCAGTTGTTGGGGGAGGGGTTAGAGGTTAAAAGTATTAGTTATCCAAATTAACCTGCTCCCATTCTGTTCTTGGCCTAGAGATACTATAGAGACTCCCACTGCTGCTGGTAGTGGTAGAGGCTCTCTGTCTCCAGTTTGGCTGCCTCTGAGGAGGAGAGGACTTCACCTGGAGGATTCCTGCCTGCCTGACCATCACTGGACAATTCTACAATACTATAGAATAGTAGAATTTTCCTTGTTGAATTTTCCTTCCCGATGGTCTTTTGACCACCTTTATTTAGTGACTGTAATCGGGAACAGCCTTATCTTTTGGCATGACCATCACTGGACTGCAGGACTGGTGAGAGAGTCAGTCACTGACTCACTGGGTTTTCTATTTGGGGGGGAGATGGTGGGTTTTCGCTTGTCTGGCTGGGGGGAAGGGAAGGGAATTTAAAGTTACTGTTGGGGCTTGATTTCAATTGTTGCGAGGGGAGTTAAAGTTTTTAAGTGTCAAAGTTAGTGCTGTTTGTAGTTTTAGCTGTGTTTGATTCTACTTTGGGTTTCCCAGAATAGTTTTACTTTTAAATAGTGTTTTTAGAAGGTAGGCTAGTTGTAGGCTTTCACTGAATATTTGCCCTCTGAACTAAATTGATAGGGAACTAAGGGTAGTTCCCCCCAGTAAATAGGCTTCTGTAGCAAAAGAATTAGTTAGAGTTAGGTTTTGTTCAAATTATATATACATATATATAGGCTACCCATTAGTTCTCCCCTAATTAGGGTTTCACTGTCCAGCCACCCTTGGAGCCAGGCTGGGCATTTATTGTGGTAATAGGCTTCCATTTATATTGGGGTTTAGGGCCAGCTTGATTCCTGAAGAGGAATTCAGCTGTTTGGTGTGTAGGTTTAGGTTCCCAAAAATAAATAGGGCCTTATAAAAAGATATTTAACTGGCCATCTCCAGTAGTAACAGAGCCACAAGAAACATAGATTTAGAAACAGGTTGATAGGTTTTGAAACTAAATTGTAAATTTGGGTTTTTTAAAAAAAATGTTGGAAATATTGATGAGAACTGTGAGGAGTGACGTGATAATCAAAGGAGCTACCGTTAAGGGCCATAAATATAAAGTACAAGCTTTTGTGGATGATTTACTATTCATACTTGAGGAGCCTTTAGAGTCAACAGAACAACTAATGTATCATCTTAAAGAATATGGCTCAATGACCGGAATGAAGATTAATTACCAGAAATCAAAAGTGACAACTAAAAATATGACAACGCCCCAAAATATGGAATTAATTTGACTGACTGGATTTCAGCTAGAGAAGAAAGTAAAATATTTAGGGGTGTACTTAACAGCAAAATGCAGTTTGTTAATGAAAGATAACTATGGGAAGTTGCTTCAAGAGATTAAAAAAGATCTAGAAAGATGGAAAGGACTTCACCTCTCGCTGTTGGGAAGAATCGCAACTGTCAAAATGAATATACTACCACGAATTATATTTCTGTACCAAACTATTCCTGTATGTATTAACAAATCCTTTTTTGAAGAGTTAAATAAGGCAGTGTCTTAATTTATTTGGCAGGGGAAAAAACCAAGAATTAAATTGAAAACACTCCAAGATGTGAAGGAAAATGCAGGCTTTGCTCTACCAGACTGAAAAATGTATCATAAAGCGTGCTGCTTAGTATGGGCAAGAGAGTGGATACTCCTAGAAAATCAAAGGCTTTTGGCAATAGAAGGGCATGATTTGCAGCTGGGATGGCATGCTTTTCTATGGTACGGGAAAACAAAGGGACACAAATATTTTAAGAACCATTGGATTAGAAAGTCCCTTATATCAGTATGGGAAAGAACTATGCCACAGATTTACTCTAAAACTCCACAATGAGTATCACCTTTAGAAGCGTTCTTGCAACCAAGTGTATTCTCAGTAGACAGGATGACTAGATAATAAAGACTTATTAGATGATAAAGGAAGATTAAAAACAAAAGAGAAATTACAAAAACAAGGCCTCAATTTAGACTGGTGGTCAAGGACCCAGGTACAATCTAGGAACAACAAAGATTAAAAAATTGGGAGGTTTCCATTTAGAACAAAACACTTATGAAAAACTGCTATATGACTCGGATGAAAATGAAATAAAAAGATGTATTTCTAATACAAATGAAGAAGAAAAACTAGGTGGTAGAAGAATATAAGAACAAATGGAAACTAAATTTAGGATACAATATTGATCCAATGCAATGGAAGAAGATATGGAAAGTAAATGTTAAAATAACCAAGTCAGTGGCGTTTAAAGAGAACTTATATAAGATATTCTATAGATGGTATTTAACACCAGATAGACTTGCTAAAATATATAAAAATGTATCTAATAACTGCTGGAAATATGAGAAACATAAGGGAACATTTTATCATATGTGGTGGTCTTGCAAAGAGGTACATAAATTTTGGATAATGGTTCATAGACTTTTACAAACAATTTTACAGATTGTAATTCCACTGAAACCTGAAATATTTTTGTTAAACTGTATACCATAAGATTTGGACAAAGATCAGAAATATTTTATTATACATGTAGTGACAGCAGCAAGAATTCTACTAGCGTTTTGGAAAAGACCAGTAATACCCCAGCAGGAGGAGCTAATAGCGAAGATAATAGAGAATGCGGAACTAGACAAACTCACTTTACTAATGAAAGAACAAATGGAAGAAGACTTTACTGCACCATGGACCCCCTTTTACAACTGGATGAGAAACAAATACAAAGATTCGAATATAGTAATTATTTGAAGGCAATATTGTAATTTCTTACTAGCAATCACAGTTAAGTGATGAGCAGTGGGGAAAATGTGGATAAACAGAATGTTCTTTCAAGCAGAATGTATGATATTTTTCTCTCTCGTTTTCCCCCTTTCCCTTACCCCTAACAGAAAAACTAATAAAAAATATTTTTTAACAAGACTGCACTTTTTTTGCACTGGCAGGTGACAGAGGTGTTATAAACCTAGAGGGGATTTTAAGCTCTTCAGAGATTTGTTTATTTTTATATACAATTTTCATTTCCAAAATGTATGTCTATGTTCCTGCTCTTAGCAGGTTTTCAGCTAGCACAGTTGCTGTATGCATAAGTGCAGCTGCAGAGGTTATGAGGAAGAACAATTTATTTCCATTTGTTTTTAAATTATTCAATTTACGTTCCTCCCCAATGTTTTAACTAGTGCTTTTATTATCTGTCTATATTTTAAGTTCTGACTTTAAATTGTTTTAATGAAGTATTTATGGGCTTGTTTTAACAAACAAAGCATCTGGCACTGTCTCATCAAAGAGGTGCATGACTCAAGTGCTGAATTCCTATGGTTTTTGTCAAAGGGAAAAAAATTAAGGTAAAACATTCTCAGCTGATAACCAATCTCTTCTCTGTTGGAGGAAAAAAAGAAGAGACAGCACTGTGCAAACAGACTTTTCGGGAAGACAGTCAATACATACTTTTTGTGCCAGGTCTGGGAACTAGCCTTTTGCTGTTCGGAGGGAACAATCCACTGTTTATGGCATTAAGTGCTTTATGTAGGTTATCATCTTGAGATGTTTTACGAGTTGTTCTCAAGCTTATGTTCCAACTGGTGATTTTGACTTTACTATACTTAGTTTTGTTGGAGCTACACTGAGTTATTTTGCAAGCTGAAAGGCAGAATCAAATTGTTTTAAACAAGAAAAGCATTCTGCCCTGTAAACTCAACATTTACACCCTCTTAATATTTTTGTAACTAATAATGCTGAAAATCCCATAGGTCATGCTCACTAACTGCATAGCTTATTATTCCTACACTAATTATAGCAGGCTTGACAAACTCTTGAAGGAAAATCTGAGGTGTAACACGCAATTATGTGTGTTGAAAGCTCATACACTCGGCCCCTGCCTCATTTAAACAACCATTAGCATCTCAATCTATTTGGGTCTCCCTGACTTCAAAAAAATACAGCTAAAGCAAATAAGAAGAATCAAATTTTCTCAGTCACTGCATACAAAGTAATTAATTGCATCTTATTCTTATGAATACTTTGAACAGAAGACAGATATTCTTGTGATAAAATTTAAGGGCAGATTTGTATTATACATCAGTTTCAACAAGTATATGGAATTATGTGAGCTCAGATCCTGTTCTGTTTAAGAAAACTGTAAATGATAGAATCAGCATCCAACCAGGAAATCCTGAGGTGATGATGGGGATCACACACTACCACTGAGAATTTCTAACAGATATAAAAATCAGTTCTCAAAAAGATCTACCAAGCCATGTCAATTGGTTCCCTAACAGTGCAGTCCTAAGCAGAGTTACTCTAGTCTAAGCCCATTGATTTCAATGGGCTGAGACTTGAGTAACTTTTTAGGATTGTGGAATAAAACCTCAAATACCAACGGCAGCAAGGGATCCAAAAAATTGTAACAGAGGACAAAAGGAAAAATGGTTTTAGAGTACAAAATTCTGAGTTTGAGAACTGTTTGCTTCAGGGCGGGGGGGGGGGGGAGAAAATAATTTCTAAAATATATAAGATATTGCTGAAATGGTTTACAGAGGAGGAAGTTGTTAAAGTTCAGATGGTCAAATGGGCAATAAACTGTAACAAGGAAATTTCAATGGAAGCTTGGGAAAAGATATGGAAAAATGTAGTTAAGATTTCAGCATGTACCACTGTGCGTGAAAATGTATACAAAATGTTGTATAGATGGTATTTAACACCGAAGAAGTTGGCCAATGGTAATAGTCAGATGTCTGATAAATGTTGGAAATGTAAACAGCATGAAGGTTCATTCTATCATATGTGGTGGACTTGTGATAAGGCTAAGCAATCCTGGGGGGATATAGTTAAAGTTATGTCAGATATTTTACAAAGGAATATAAATAAAACCCCGGAATTGCTGTTATTATGTATGAACCTAGAAGATTTTGATAAAATGGACAGAGTTATGGTATTTTATATGATTACGGCGGCCAGAATGTGTTATGCACAGATGTGGAAGACTCAGGAGATACCATCTATGGAAGATTGGATTTTGAAAGTTTTGAATACGGCAGAAATGGACAAACTAACAAGGAAATTGAAAGAACAAGAAGAATTGGACTATACATTAAGCTGGGAAAAATTCAAGAAATACGTGGAGAAAAAGTGGGACATGAAGGGGAAATTGTGGTCTTTGGAGAATTAGGGGAGATAGAAACTCACTTAAGCTCAAAAAGGGGTATATTTTACTGTATTTTAATGGATTAGTATAGTATATTTACAGGGGAGTATAAGTATGAGTAATAAGGTTATAGGGAGTATATGTGAAATATAGACAATATAGTTAATTGGTATGTAAGGAATAGTATATTATACATATATATGTAGTTTTGTTTTAGTTAGTATATGTACTTATTATTACTTATATAATTTTTGTACTTTTAACTAAGATAAGTAATATAGGTAGTGTAGATAGTTAAGATAAGTAAAGAGATTTGATTAGTATGTATAATATAGGTATATATTATAAATTTTAAGAATTGATATAATATACTTTTTAGATTAAGTTGGGTATGGAAAACTACGGGGAGTCACCAGAAAAAGGGGGGGAAGGATGGGGGGAAATGCAATGGGGTGGATAATGATAATGATTTTTATGTTTATGTTTGTAAACCCATCCAATAAAAATTCTTTAAAAAACAAAAAACAAAAAATTGTAACAGAATCAGTAGATAACAACTTCCTTAGCTCATCTCTACTCAACCAGATCCTGCAGAACACAATCTGTTTACCACTCTGTTCGATAAGACAAAGCAGTAAGGTTTCTTGAAATTAATGGGATTAGAGTGGATGGGGTTGAGACAAGTTTTGGAGTGTTACTTGGCATTTCTGTAGCTGATATTTAGTTCTGTTGTGCTTAGGCTGCGCTTTTAGCAAAAAGACAAGTAAATTTTTATGTCTGGTATTGATACACCACTTTTTTATTGAGATGGAACCTAGTATAAAGCCTTCCTCCATTTTAAACAGTTCTTCCTACCACAGAAAACCCAATTAAGTTGGAGGAAGGCTCCTTGGAGCATAGTTGAATAGACAACATTCTTTCTGGGAAAATTCATACACCATTTTTTTTAACCTTTCCACTTTAAACTTTTATTAGTTAATTTTTCTTCAAGCTATGGTATGGTATCAAAGCTCTGGCAACAATACAAGGGATTAGATCTTTCCTGCCATTCACCTCCCCCAGCAATCCCATGAAAAAACTGATGCTGGAGGTCAGGAGGACCAGCAAAAACTAAAAGCCAGGACTTCGAAATGTTAATCAACCTTCAACTTTTCAGCAAGGCTCTCATGATTGCACTAGTTTATGGTTTGCTAGTGATTCCTCTGCACAATGTATACAATAAAGGAAGTAATTTTTACAAAGTTAAATTTGGAACTATCTAAAATTTCTTTTGTTACTTTTGTTTTCACTTCTTATGTTTGGCCTGCTTGCTTCAGCAATAGAAAAGAGCAAGAGTCTAGTAGCACCTATAAGACTAACAAAATTTGTGGTAGGGTATGAGCTTTCGTGACTCATAGCTCATTTCTTCAGAACAGTATGAGCTGTGACTCTCGAAAGTTCATACACTACCACAAATTTTGTTAATCTTATAGGTGTTACTGGACTCTTGCTCTTTTATTCTGCTACAGACAAACTAATATGGCTACCCATCTTGATCAGGCTTATTTATTTATTTTATTTATTGGGCTTCTATCCCACCCAACCCACAAGCAGGGTCAAGGCGGGTTACAGCAATAAAACATATAATTTACATTAAAATTCACAATAAAACCATAGCATTTCCACAAACCACTACCCCAAGACAGCGACCTTCCAACCCACCCCTGCCAGCAATACACAGGGGGGCGGGAGAAAGGAGAGAGGAACAGGCCATTCAATTTGGATTACAACTCATATAAGGGGGACCTGATAATCAAATGGCCCCCTGACAAGAAGCCAGCTGGGAGGCTCTCCAGATAACTGCTGGGCTGGTCTCAACCATATGCCTGGTGGAACATCTCAGGGCGAAGCTACAAGTGACGAATGACACTTGAACGGCAAGTGTATTTCTCCCTGTTCACTTGCGCTCCACTCAATCCACTTGCTGTTCAAGTGTCATTCGTCACTTGTATCTTGGCCCTCAGTCTTGCAGGCCCACCGAAACAACAGAAGATCCTGGTGGGCCCATGTATCCACCAATAGACAGTTCCATCAGGTCGGAGGCAGGACCAAAAAGGCCCTGGCTCTGGTCGAGGCCAGTCTAGCCTTCCTAGTGCCTGGGGACCACCAGTAGATGTTTATCAGCTGATCACAGCACTCTCCGGGGCTTCCTTTAGTATGCCTCAAAAATCCTGCAGATGTACCTATGCAAGCATGCATGTGTGTGAGTGTATTAATATTAATTCCTGTACGCTTCACGTACTCAGTATTGACTGACTTTTAATATATTTTAACTGTTTTTTGATGGCTTAATATTTTCTATTTATTTTCTTATAGATCCTTCTGAAGAAACATACACAAAACATGTAAGGGTAGTATATCTAAATAAAACAGCTCCTTTCCCCACTGTACCATTGTTTTTGTTCTTCACTCCCCAATTATAGGTAAAGATAAAGGTAGTCCCCTGTGCAAGCACCGAGTCATTACTGACCCATGGGGGCACGTTGCATCATGATGTTTTCTTGGCAGACTTTTAATAGGGTGGTTTGTCATTGCCTTCTCCAGACATCTACACTTTACCCCCAGGAAACCGGGTACTCATTTTACCGACCTCGGAAGGATGGAAGGCTGAGTCAACCTTGAGCTGGCTACTTGAACCTGGCTTCCGCCAGGATCGAACTCAGGCCATGAGCAGAGCTTGGACTGCAGTACTGCAGCTTACCACTCTGCCACAGGGCTCTTATCCCCAATTATAATTATACCATAAATACCTCACCTCTGCCTACAAGTAGAAGGAGAAATATGGTACAATGATTCTTAAAACTTGTTAATGCTACTGCAGACCAAAATTCTGGTTTGCTGTTTCTTTGTGAATTACTGCATTTTCCCATGTTATGCCCACTACCAGGGAGACCACACAAAAGACTTAAATTGACTCCCATTCCCAGTAATTATTGTTACAATCATGTATCTCATTAGGATTGCAATCTCAGTTCAGCATTTCAAATAGCTGTAGCTTTGTGGGTAGAAATGGGAAGTGAGCTGCAGCTAAGTACTTCCCATCAATGCCACAATTTTTGACCCCATCTTCCGAATCAACAGCAGCTGTGGTTTGAACTTGATTTTTAAAAGGCTTCCTTCAAAACCAGACCATTTATTCATCAGTAAAATCTACCCTGAGGAAAAGCGGTTGTAGTAATTGATATTTTCTATCAACTATGTATGATTTACATCATTAGCCCTTTAATAATCCATGATTAAGAATATGCAATCAAACCAACTGCATTCCTTCTAGCGTTCCCCTACTTGGAAAATATTGTATACAAATGACAGCAGTTTGTCACATTTTATTTTTCAAGCATCAGTTTTACAGACATTCCCTCTCCTAAATTTACCATAGGTTGTTCATTTCTCTGTTTCATTTGCTTTCACATCTACTGCCCACTCTGGCTGCACCTCCAAGATCTCCCATGTCACTTGTGGGAAGTCTGAAGAAGGGAGCTCTGATTCTTGAAAGCTTACACCTTGAAAATCTTGTTGGTCTCTAAGGTGCCACTGGACTCAAATCCTGCTGTTCTACTGCAGAGCAACACAGCTACCCAACAAAACTATCCATATCATCTGCTATCTGACCTTTTAAGTGGAGATGCCAGGAACTAGACTCAGGACCTTCTACATGCAATACAGATGTTTTACCACTTATATGAATAAAAGATGTTACTGTAATATACATTAAATAACACAAGATGGACTTGCTTCCATTCAGCAGAACTCTCAATGCACTATGACCCGAAACAGACGTGACGAGTTACCTAAGTTCAACCTGGGTTTCCTTGCCTCAAGGTTTGACGGGAAGTGTAGGCGTCCTTGCAGGTGCATCGCTGCATTTCTCCTTCCCCTGCTTGCGTGGCTCGGAGCTACATAGCCGCACGTGCTCTGCCCCCCCCCCATCGCACTAAGTGTCACTTCATCTCCCCCCCTCCCTCGTCTGGCCCAGTCCCCGCAGTTCTGGGCTACGCGGCTTCTGGTGGGGGCCGGGCAAGTGAGGGGGAGAGGCAGCATGCTCCAGGAGCCTTTCCTCCTGCTCTCCCGATGCAGCCCGGTGTCGCTCTGTGGGGGCTGGGCCAGGCAAGGGGGGGAGATGAAGTGACGCTCAGTGTGATGGGGGGAGGCATCTCCCCCCCTCGCCTGGCCCAGCCCCTCGCCTACACTTCCCATCAAACCTTGAGGCAAGGAAACCCAGGTTGAACTTAGGTAACTCATCACGTCTGTTTCGGCTCTACATTGATAACACTATCCAACTGTTCCAGCAACAGAATGATATAATTCAGTAGCACATCAGCATATAAGGAGTTTCCTGCATAGCAGCAGGAAAATGCAAAGGTGGCACCAGTGAGCAAAATCTAAAACTACATGAACTCTCTCCTGCCCTGGTGACAACACTACTACAGTCCTTATTTACATGTCCACAGATCACAAATAGGAAGACAAAAAACTCATGGGTTGGCAAACAAAGCCAAGGTACAGAGTCACAAGCCATTGCTGACTTCAGTTTTGTCTGGCACCGCTTACTCCATGTAAGATACGAAGATGGTCTAGACATGGCAGTGGTAAGGGGGTGGAAGGAAGGCCCTGAAAGGGCCAATAGGAAGGGTGGAGTGGCAAAAGACAATTTGGCCTCAAGCTGACAGGCCTTTGCAGCTTGTCTAATTTTTTGATGTCTTATTTTGTTTTATGTCACCCTTTTTATTTTTATTATAGCTAGGGATCTCAAAAACTGGGAGTGGCCTGGGCTTCTCCAGATATTTGAGGGAGTCTGGTTCCACTTCAGACAGCAGAAGGAGGATTTTATTTTTCACAGTTTACCAGCTTCAATAATGTGAAAGGCTATCCTTTCTCCCTGGCATGCCAATTTTAAATTTGCAAGAAGTTTTTAAATGACAAAGTGTTAAAATTGTGGCTCTCTGTGGGTCATATAACCCATGCTACAACCTCAGAATTCGGCTGTGTGCCTACCTTACACAAATCCAAGCTACAGGGGAATAAACATCTCACTGCAAACACCCACAGAACAGGGCTGTAATTCTGTCAAATGTAAAATAATATGACCAGCTAACAAGCTATGAATCTTGTTTGTTATCATAAAGATCTGGAAAACAAGTCCACAAAACTGTTTTCATAAGAAAGCTAAAAAACACAAAGCACACTGCAAAAATACAGAGGGAGGGGGGAAATGTTTACTGCTCACAACGTAACAACCCATTCTGTAGGTTTATTCAATGGCATGCTAATAATGAGAACAGACAAAAACAAAATGAAAAGGGGGATTAAGCGCAATATCCTAAAATATCCCAATGTCTGCAATCCAAACAAATATAAAATTTCTCTAGGACTCTTTTTGGCCTATCTTCGGTTTAAGACAGATGTTCAAAACTCATTCCATCTGTCAACTAATACAAAGTTTTGTGCCTCATGCGTAGCTGTCCTGTTAAATTGTACTGTGCTTGCTCTATGCCATAAAGTAGTATTTAGAAATGTACAGAGTTCATGCAGACCATGAAGCTGCCTGATACTGAGCCAGACCATTGGTCTACAATGCAGCACCAAAAAGTTGCCATGAAAACGTGGGATGGAGTTACAGAATCTTCCTCTGAGGACAGTCCCTGGGAGCAGAAAAACTGCTCTGAGGCTGGAATGATAGCTACCAGAGTGGAATGACTTTCATTGGCTCCACTGAAATACACTGCAGCACAAAAAGTTGCAATGAAAATGTGGGATGGAGTTACAGAATCTTCCTCTCCATCCCACGTTTTCATTGCAACTTTTTGGTGCTGCAGTGTATTTCAATGGATCCAATGCAAGTTAATTGGCAATGGAACTTTCCTGAGGGCAGCCGCTTTGGGAGTGTATAAAGCAGACATTCAAAATCCAATATTCACCAAACTTGGAGGGTGGCTGAAGGAGAGCCTGCGGAAGACTCCCTGCGAATTTGGTATCTCTGACTGTCAAGGGGGCCGTTCTACAACCCCTGGAAGTGACGAACCACAAACCAAACAAACCAGTTCGCGAACCGGGGCAAGTTCGTGAAAGTTCGTGGTTCATGAAACGTTCATGCCATTTTCCTGACTCGTGCCCATCTCTACTGGAGAATATAAGACAGTGGTAACTCAGCCCATGGCTTACGGAAGCCAGATTCACAATTACCATCAAGCAAAAAAAGCCACATTTAATTTATATCCCTGGCATGAGAGCTGGAAACCACCTGCCAAACATAAGTTCCACTGGATAAGAAGCTTGCACAGTTTCCTGAAACATGGGGCAGGTGCCTAAGTTCAAAGCCACTGACTGAGTATCACTGATATAAGATTCCATGCTACTGCACAGTAGGCCTCCTTCCAAAGCATTGTTCCTACTTATCTAGTTATTTCATATGTCACAACAACTGAAAGCTGGGAACAGGCTATGGCACCAAGGAAAGGAGGTTTGGACAGTGGATTATGAGAAGCAGGCACAAGATTAATAGTTGCATTCTGCTACTTCTGTTTCGCTCATTTGAGAGGGCATCTATTTCTGAACATGGTGTTAGCAACAATTAGTGTTCACTAATTTCTCTCTTGCCCTGCTTCTATCCCCCTTTTGTAAAGTAATTTGAACTGTCTTCAAACTTAGAAAGAATGCACTGTTTTTTGCAAATAAGGCCACAAATAAGTGTGGGTAGTCCATGGCTACTAACATCCTTTCTAGACGTATTTTAATTATCAGTAGGCTACAATGATAACCTTTATCAGTAGCTACTAGATTTAAACACTGAGATATTATTTCTATCTTGTGTTTCAAATTTTAAGTGCCATGCAGCAGGAAGGCAATATATAAATGGGCATCAGATGGGCATCAACTACACTGTCTCTGGCTCTTACAGCTGCTCATCCTCCAACGTGATATATGCCCTCATGTGCCAACAATGTCCATCTGCTCTGTACATTGGACAAACCAGCCAACCTCTGCGCAAAAGAATAAATGGACACTAATCTGACATTAAAAATGGCAACATCCAGAAACCAGTGGGAGAACACTTCAATCTATCAGGACATTCCATCAAGGACTTAAAGGTCACTGTAGTTCAATAGAAACCATTCAAAAACAGAATCCAAGGGGAAGCTGCTGAACTGGAATTCATATGTAAATTTGATTCAGTCAGGCTTGGATTGAATAGAGACTATGAATGGTTATCTCATTATCAGAAGCCAACTGATCCCATTATCAGAAGCTACTGATTGCATCTACTCCCCCCTCCCTCTCCACATATATATCTGACCAGTTTCTTCTTACCCTCCATGCATCTGAAGAAGAGAACTGTGATTCTCGAAAGCTTATGCTACGTAAAGTAGGTTAGTCTTAAAGGTGCTACTGGACTCTTTTCTATTTTTGCTACTACAGACTAACACGGCTAACTCCTCTGAAGACAACTAGAGATATGGGGGGGCGGGCGGGCTGTGGTTTGTATATTTTACACTATTTTTGTTAGCTCACCCTCCCCTCCTTTCAAAAAACCCCCATCTTATCTCTTAATTATAAACACAAAAATGAGGGATCTGTGAGACTTGCAGGGGGAGGGTCCCATTTACCTCCCCTCTCACTTGCCAGCCAGGCAACCTACCAGCAGCACCATCACCTCTGCCTGCCTGGCTCATGTGGTAAGCTGGTGATGGCAGTAGGAGTAGGCAGACAGCTTCCTTTCCCTCACTTCTGCCAGCCTGGCTTACATGGCAATTGATAGCAGCAGTAGTGGGAGGAACAGGGTACAGCTCCCATTCCTCCCCACCAGCCAGTAGCAGCACTGGCTCTGGCTCCTGCTCCTCCCCCAGCCACACCACCATGGGACCAATGCAGAGGAGAGAGAATCCCAGTGATAGCAGTATCCCACTGCTGTCTCATTCCAGCTCCCTCTCTAAACATATTTGCATACTGAATACACTGAGAGCGGGAATGAAGATAGAAAGATGTATAAGGAAGTAGGTAATTTTGTAAGGGAGAAAAGTGCTGTAGATGTTAGATGAAGGGTAAAGTTTGGTGAGAGAGAGCCAGTTTGGTGTAGTGGTTAAGAGCGCAGGACTCAAGTTTGATTCCCCACTCCTCCACCTGAAGCCAGCTGGGTGACCTTGGGTTAGTCACAGCTTCTAGGAGCTCTCTCAGCCCCACCCATCTCACAGGGTGATTACTGATGTGAGGATAATAATGGCATACTTTGTAAACCACTCTGACTTAACAACCTTTAAATTGTCCTGAAGGGCGGTATATAAATCAAATGTTGTTGTTGTCGTCATTTGTTATTGTTGTTGTTGTTATTAAAGTTAAGAGCAAACTGCCAATCATGAGGGGGATGGATGAAGTAAGAAGGGTCAGTAACAAAAGATGAGGGTACTACTATATTTAGATGGGGAGCAGGGGGATAACTGGCAACTATTCTGAGCCTTCAGACGATAAACACATAAAAAAATCATCAATATAAATATGAATACCTGATTGTCACTCTCAGACATTTCTTTTTATCAAGCTTTCACAGTGCACTGGAGATCCAGTTTGGTTTAGGGGTTAAAAGCAGCAGGACTCTAATCTGCAGAACTGGGTTTGATTCCCCACTCCTCCACTTGAAGCCAGCTGGGTGATCTTGGGTCAGTCACAGCTTCTTGGAACTCTCTCAGCCCCGCCCACCTCACAGGGAGATTGTCATGAGGATAATAATAACACACTTTGTAAACCGCTCTGAGTGGGTGTTAAGTTGTCCTGAAGGGCAGTATATAAATCGGTGGTAGTGGTTGTTATTCCTATATGATCAGGTACAAGACAGGTGTCCGGCGACCAGGCCGGACTTGGGAACCCTCCCAGAGCCACACCCAGAACCCAGACTGGCAGCCCCACCATCCAGCCTTGCCACCCTTGACACTCACCCGACAAGGAGGCAACAAGCAGCAGCAAGGAGGAGACAGGCAGCAAAGGCACCAAAAGAGAACTGGAACGCCAAAGAAGGCCCAGGTGTTGACAAGCCCTCATCAGCAGGAAGTAGGCTAGATGGCCCAGGTGCTGACAAGCTCTCGTCGGCAGGAGGCAGGCTAGATGGCAGCTCCTGGATCCTAGCCACTGCCCGCTTCCCAGTCAGGCCCTTAGAGCAGCCCAGCCTAGCTGGAGGAAGAGGGCACAGGGGGCAGAGACAGTCAGCCCATGCCACCACAGGCAGCAGATCATGGGCAGCATCGGTGGCACAGGGCTGCACCCCAACCCAGTGGCAGGCACGGGAGGAACTACAGCCCGACAACCCAGCAAACAGGCTAGAGGGGATGGAAAAGGGCCAGAAGAGGCTGGGGGCAAAGCAGGAACAGTGGTGGCTACCTAAGGCAGCCAGAGCAGCAGCTAAGCGCTTGGAGATGGGGCTAGGAGGTGGTGCCTGGGAATGGTGAGGGGATAAAAGGAAGGTCCACCCACAAGTGGCGGGGGGGGAAGGAAGGAGGTTGAGTGCAGAGTGCAGAGTGCAGAGTGCAGAGTGCAGAGTGCAGAGTGCAGAGTGCAGAGTGCAGGAGGTTTGTTTGCTTGCTTGTTCCTGGAGTGGAGGTCAGTCTGCTCAGGGTTCTAGAGGGGCCCCTGGGAAATACCCAGGGCCCAATCACCCTGTTTCTGAAACCTTCAGGAGGCAATATCCTGGCAGCTGAGAGGAGCTAGTGGGCCAACAGTGGTGGAGTAGATCCAAAGGCCAAGAAGTAGAAGTCAGGCAGGCAGCGAGTGAGCACCACCCCGGCAGAAAGAGACACGTGAGGGGTGGGGCATGCCTGAGCCTGACAACAGGCAATATATTGTAGCACTATTTCCTGTAATATCCTGGTGTTCTCCCTTCACATCTGGTTTGGATCCACAGAGGCAATATAACTAAGAGACATCAGACCACAATAAGGAAAAGAAAGTAAATTCTCTCCTTTCTAAACCCTACCACCAAGATAGAACTGCTACCATCACTTTGAGAAAGTAGCTACATGAGTTAGCTATATAATCAGACATTTGAGTCAACTGGCACAATTTTATATGCAAAAAAAAGTGCCTGCTATGTATGTTCTGTCCAACAATGCAGCTAAACTTGCTGAAGTCATGAAAACTCTCCTGGCAAATGCTACTTAGGTTGTGGCCAAAATCAATTTACTACAGGCATTATGTCTAGATGCTCTAATCCTTAAGGTATTATAGTTTTGCCAGTTCAATCAACCATAGCACAGCTGAAAGGTTGGAGTACTACAAGGACAGGGCACCACAAACATTTCCAGTTCTACTGATCTGTTTCTTATGACTAAGACAGTGAAAGCCCAACAAGTTACAACATCATTCACAAATGTATTTGTTTTTTTTTAATAGAAATTTTATTGAATGGGTTAACATATTACATAATACACAATACATACTCATTTACCCTTATAATTACTGTATATGCCCCCCATCCCTTCCCCCTCCCCCTTTTCCCTTTTTGACTTCCAACAGCACTAAACCCCCTTAATTTCTTATCATTATATCTAATTACTATGTAGTCCCTATTATCTAAGGTAAAGTTCATGTTCATTCTCATGGCTCATATTACTTAATAACTATCTAAAGTTCACAGTTGTCCTCTCAAATCCCATTTATTTTCCACATAGTCCTTAAGCTTCTTCCAGTAAGTTAAAAATTCATTCGGATTCTGCTCTCTCAATTTCCTTGTCAATTTGTCCATTTCTGCCATGTGCAACAGCTTTTGGATCCATTCCTCAACTTCTGGTATGTCTTCTTGTTTCCAGTATTGTGCGTACAAGATTCTTGCTGCCACAGTCATATAATATAACAAAGTTCTGTCCCTCATGTTAACTTCTTGCATATTCAATCCTAGCAACAGCATTTCCGGGCTCTTCAACAAATTACATTTCATAATTAATAGCATTTCTCCATAAATCTTAGACCAAAACATTTTGGCCTTTTCACAGGTCCACCACATATGGTAAAAGGAGCCCTCATGTTTTTTATATTTCCAACATTTATTTGACATTACAGTATTTGCATTTGCTAATTTTTTCAGTGTTAAATACCATCTATAAATCATCTTATATTCATTCTCTTTCAAATTGTTACATATGGATATCTTCAAAGTATTCTTCCATAGAAATTCCCAGCTTTCCATTGTCGCTTCTTTGTTAAATTTATTGCCCATTTCACCATCTGTATTTTAACAGCCTCATCTTGTGTATAAAATTTTATATATTTTAGAAATCATTTTCACTTCTTCACCAAACAAAATCTCTTCTAATTCTGTATTTTTTATTCTAAAACCTACATTTCTTTTGTCAGTTTCAAATATATCCTTAATTTGCCTATATTGTAACCAACCATACTCAAATGGTAACTCATCTTTACCTTTTATCTTGAGGGTGTCTTTCTCTGCACTCAATAATTCCTTATAGGTTAACCAATCTTCCCCTCTATAATACATATTTGGGTTCACCACTTCTGCTGGTACAATCCACATAGGTCTTTTTTCACCCAGAAACTTCTTATATTTTTGCCAAATCATGAAGATATTCCTTCTCACAAAATGATGCTGAAACATACCATCCATTTTATATTTCTCATACCATAAATACGCGTGCCAACCAAACAAGTTATTGAACCCTTCCAAAGCTAATAATTTTAGATTAGATAATTTCACCCATTCTTTCAGCCAGACCAAGCAAATTGCTTCATAATACAATCTCAAATTTGGTAATTGCAAGCCTCCCCTTTCTTTTGCGCCACACAGTACCTTCATCTTAATTCTCGGTTTTCTCCCAGCCCAAATAAAATCTAAGCTTCTTCTTTGCCATTTATCAAAATGCTTCATTTCTTTAACAATTGGAATCGTTTGGAGCAGAAACATCATTCTCGGCAATACATTCATTTTAACAACTGAGATACGTCCTAACAATGACAGATTCAATTTGTTCCATTTCAACAGATCTTTCTATCTGCGACCACAATTTTTCATAATTATTTTAAAATAAATCTATATTCTTAGCTGATACTTCTATCCCCATGTATTTTGTTTTCTGAACCACTTCACACTTTGAAACATTCATTAATTGTTCTTGTTTCTTTTTTGTCATATTTTTACAGAGCAATTTCGACTTTGATCTATTAATAAAAAATCCTGCCAGATCTCCAAACTCTTTAATTTTATCTAACAATATCGGTAATGTCTGGATTGGATCTTCTACTATAAACATTACATTGTCTACAAATGCTCTGAACTTATAAGAAAACCCTTTGAGTTTTATACCTTTGATATTGTCATCATCTCTTATTTGCCTCAAAAGTATTTCCAACACCATAACAAATAGTAACGGTGAAAGTGGACATCCTTGTCTTGTACCTTTTCTTACCTCAAATTTTTCTGTCAAATCACCGTTTACCACTAATGACGCATTTTGTTCAAAATATATAGTTTTCACTGCATTAATGAAATCTTGCCCCATATCCATCTTTTCCATCGTCAAAAACATAAAATCCCAATTCAAATTGTCAAAGGCTTTCTCAGCATCAGCAAAAAACAGGCCTACTTCCTTTTCTGGATGCTTATCATAATATTCAATGGCGTCCAACACCACTCTCAGATTATCCCTAATTCTTATTGTTCTTATTCAGTAAAAATCCGGCCTGCTCTTCCCCTACGAATTCTATCAAAAATTTCTTAAGCCTTTCTGCTATAAGATGTATTGCCGAAAGGGAGCCTTTCGGCCTCCCACCTTTGGGGTGGGGAAGGTTCTCCCCACCACTGCACCTTGTTAATTTGTTTTATTATTTGTATATTGATTTTAGTTTTTGTTTTTATCAATTTTAACTGTTCACCGCCCAGAGCCCCTGGGATGGGCGGTATATAAATTGAATAAATAAATAAAATAAATAAATAAATAAATCTTCAGATTATCCCTAATTCTTATTGTTCTTATTCAGTAAAAATCTGGCCTGCTCTTCCCCTACGAATTCTATCAAAAATTTCTTAAGCCTTTCCGCTATAAGTCTTGCAAAAATTTTGTAATCATTGTTTAATAAAGAAATCGGCCTATAACTTTTAACATTTAGTAAACCTTGTGACTCTTTTGGGATCAGTGAAATATTTGCTTCAATCCAAGTCTTTGGGAGATTTTTCTTCTTAAAAATTTCATTCATCAACTTTTGTAGAGGCTGCACCAAGTCTTTTTTCATTACTTTATAAAATTTTGCTGTAATTCTATCTGGACCCGGTGCTTTCCCTATTTTAGTTGATTCTATAGCATCTAAAATTTCTCCTTCTGTTACTGGAACATTCAAAATCTCTTTCTTTGTCATTGAAATCTTTGGTATCTTTGCTCTTTCCAAATATGCTTCTATTTTGTCTAAATCTATCATTTTCTTTTGGAATAATTTTGCATAATATTTATAAAAAGCTCTTTTTATCCCTTGATGGTCCATTATTTCTGTTCCTCATTCACGATTGTATTTGGGCAGGCCAAAAGGCATACCTATTATACTGCATTATTGGATAAGTTACTCTACTAGTCAGCACCACAGCCTTACTTATCAATACAGGAATTAAAGTTATTACAAATGATTTAGTTTTAATGAGAGACACCTGAAGCAAAATGCTATTTTTGAAGTTTAAAGGCAAAAGTTTAAAGGCAAAAGTTTAAAGGCAAACCTTAATGCTAACTCACACATGACTGAAATTGTAATTGCCAAATAATTAAAAGGTTTCCGATACTGATTAACTAGGAATCAGAATCCCATAAAATGTTATTCCTGATATACATGTGCATCAGTGAAATGCAGGACACAGGATGCAATCTTGCACCTCATCCTCACAAAGCAATTCCCACAAGCTTCTATGACAACCTACCTCTCCCCACTAGCTACATAAACACACATTCTCATGAATACACTATGCTCCGGAAGGAGGTTCAACAGCAGATGAAGCTCTCCTGTATCTTATCAGTAACATCTTGCTATTGACTTCCCCGACCTCTGACAGGTAGGTCAGAGAAGCACAAACTGTACTACAAGCAGCTGTCTAGGAAAGAGGCCTCAACATGCAAATGCTAATGAAGGGCAGAAGAGCTGGTTGCCACTGTATAGTGCATGTGGAAGAAATTAGTGGAGGAGGGGGAGATTGTCAGATGGGATTCTAGGTGAAAAGAAGAAGAGCATTTATCTGTCAGAGCGAATGGAGCTCATCAATTTTCCATAGTACTTTAGGTCAGCACTAGTGATCCTTTGATCTAATTATACCACTAAGTGTTCTCTGATCAAGCATTACCCCAATTAATAATATGACCTCTAAAACTGTAAATGTTCAGTACAACCTTGCATGGGTCAAAAGCAGTGCTTTGCTTTACATTACTCCCAGACATTCAACTTAGCTCGGCAAAGCCCTTATTAACTCTCCTATTATCTGTAGAAGGTGCCAAGTTCTGGGCAGCTGCTGTTGTAACTAGAGTAGTCAGGTTCTCTATTTTCTCACAAATATTCTGTAAACTCCTCACAATCAAGTAGGTCTGTGGTACAAATATATTTAAAGTAGCAATTCTTCATTAGCTTCCTGATGAGATTCAGCTGACTCATGTAATCTAAGGAGGGCATAACTTTATTAAATTTTTGAGATCCCAAAAGGTTACAATCTCCTAACAGGTTATCCTCCACTTCTGTAGGCAGTGGGTCCTCAATAACACTGCTCTCCTGCAAGACATTGAATCTATTACTCGTCTTAATATAGGTTTTTTAAAAAATCAAGCTTAGTTTGTTTTGGTGAAGGCAAGAAAAAGTCCTCAGAGGGGCAACCTATCAGACAGGAAACACACACGAAGACAGACTCAACTACAATTTAACAGAACTACTGTAAAATAATTATATCTGTAGCTAACTGCACTGTCAAAGAGAGAGTTGCTGTTGATCTTATTGAATTACACTATGTAATCTGCCATGAAAAAGGTGGGCTGTAAATAACATAAATTAAAAAATAAATAATGTACAGTAAAAAAAATCAAGATCTTTACACACACACTGTGCTTCAGTTATGGAGATATGTAAAAACACATCCTTTAAAACTTGGGAACACAACTTTTTGTATCCGGAAAAGGCAGTATTTCCCCAAAGGAAGCTTCCTTTACTATTGCAGTTGACACACAGAATGTGGGTGCATGTTCATTATTTATTCATACATCAGCACAACATTAATAACACTAATATAATTTCTTAAGCAGCTGAAAGAAAACAAAGCAGTTCATGACTTTTTAAAAAACAGAATTAAGAACAACAAAAGTTCTGCTCATAATAAGCAGAATAACTTTCATTCACCTCTAACCTTACATCATTAAAGCTTGGATCCCATGGAAATGCCACTCGTGGAGGATAGAGAACCCAATGGGAAAACTTGGTAGAGAAGGAGGTTGTAGCACCAAGAGGTAATCAGCAAAAATGTCCCCTTCCATCAGCACAAATCCTCCATGGAATCCAACCCTCGAGTTCTTCTATAGCTGTGCGCCCCTTCATTTTGTAACTATAGCACTGGATTGCTCACCCACACAGAGTTGTTTTGCTCAATGTGGCAGACAAAAGCAAGGCAAACGCTCCCAACTCCCCTCAGTGCTACCACTGTGTAAACCTTTGTTTCAGATATGGAAGCTGAGACCTTCCCTTCTTCTGTACTGAGGTTATATATCCTACCAGGACCTTAAAAAGGTTAAAAGGGGGAAGGGGAGAAGATTGAGGGAGCAGCATACTGTAACATTAATAAATTTAAAATCTGGTATGTGAGCATATGTGTGTAGAATTGCTTCTATTTCCAAATCACCACACTGTTTTAGCATCTTATCAGACTTTTCCATGTGCTACTTTTGAAACTATTTTGAAACTATATGCAATGACCCTGTACATAAAGCACGTAATTCAAGAGTTTATACAATTGAATGCTGTAGTATCCAGAAGACAATTTATGTTTGGAACACCAGACCCTTTGCTGAGATATCCTGCAAATGACAGGATCTCTTAACTTCAATGGAACCACTACCTGAACTAACATGTTAGGACTAGAAATAAAACATGAAAGGATCAGATTAAACAAAATCACAGTGTTAGTATTCATTCTAAAAAGAAAAACTGATTCAGCTCTTTTACGTGAGGAGTTTTCATAGGCACCTACCTATTCTTAAGGAAAAGGAAGTCACAGGCCCATACTTTTTTTCCAAAACTAAAACACAGTGCAGGGAGAGATTAAAATTGCTTCTGTAGTTGATGGCTGAACACAATCAACTCAAACATGTTTCATAATATGGTACATTGGAGATGGAGAGATTGCATGTCAAGTTGCAGCTTAGTCTTATGAGTAATATGCACTATTACTCCAACTGGTGTGTGTACTTGAGATGTTTGTACTATGTTCTACTTGAGATGTTTGTACTATGTTCAACCCACTATCAACCTCAACTAGCATCCTGCCTGAAAATTCAGGTTGTATGTGCTGAATAAAATTTATCAATTTCTCTAGGCTTCTCCTTGGAATGCCTAAATCTACTAATAGTCAAGAGTGCATTTGAAATCTGCTTAGAAATGGAAGATACGAATCTCACTTACCATGAAGCTTCTTTTCTCGGTGGTCCAGGTGTCGGGCAGTCCTTACTATTGGGAAGTAGCTCCTCCTCTCCAGTGCAGGGTCAGTCAACTTGATTGATCTCAGAGGGGAGGGGCTCTCCCTTAGCTCACTAGTTTGTTTTCAAGCCTTGAGTCTTTGTGAGCTTCTCTGTTAGTAGAAAGGTTCCCCTCCACCTTCCTGCTGTTAATCTATATGCTGTATCTAACACAACCACGTTAACTTTTTTAAAACACTCCTTCCTATAATAACTGTATACATTATACCTGCCATATGTTTGTCAATTTTTTTCTAGAGACTAACATGGTAGATATAACCTCCTCCATATAACCTAACTCTCTTAGTTGGCTGCGTTCAATTTCCAAGCAATTAGATTTAGGATCTCTGGTTGTGGGTGTTGACGGGTCCTTTGCGTCAGCAGGTTCTCTTTCATGAGTAGATGTCAAGGTTCCATGACTGATAGTCTCATCAATTCATGGAACCACACCCTTTTCGGTCAATATGGTGCTATTCACAGTTCACAGTTTTTATTGTTACAGTCAAAGACCAGAATAACACAGAAACAGGGAAGCACATCACCCCAAATCATGATGCAAAAGTACAAAATCGACATATGATTAAAATATGATACCAATATACACTAATGGTTAAAAGTTATGTACACTTATATATAAATATTTCCTAATAAAATTTGTAATAGTTATAGCAGCCTAATATGGTGCTATTAATATCACCTTCGCCTGTTGCTCTATGAACTTTTGTATTACCCTATGTATTAGCTATATGGGGGGAATGCATATAGCAGTTCAGCGTGTATGTGTCTATAGCCCAAGGGACCCTTCTTCTGGACAGAAATCTTTGAACCTGGCAATTCTGCCGGTTTGCAAACAGATCTATATCCGGCATGCTGAACCTTTTGCATATCTGTTGGAAGACTCCTTTGTTCAACATCCATTCAGTTTGATCTACCTTTCTCTTACTCAGCCAGTCCACCAGGACATTGCTCCTGTCCTAGTTTGATCTACCTTTCTCTTACTCAGCCAGTCCACCAGGACATTGCTCTGTCCTACCACATGTGCTGCTTTTTCTTCTGGACAGAAATCTTTGAACCTGGCAATTCTTGACAGCAGATTCTGGAAATCCATTAGCCCCCGTCTGACGGTTCTCAGTTCTAACAGGTTCATGCCTTTAGATTTCTCTTTCTCTGGCCATGGACCTTGAGCCATTCTGCTCTGTGTAAGCTTCCTAGCCCCACCAACTGGTGTCTTGTTATCACTACTCTCTTCGGTTCCCAAAGTGGAGCACCCATCTGGAACCTGACAGGGTCCATCCACCAATTCATCTCTTGATGGAGTCTTCCTGGTATTTTTACCAAGATGTTCTTGTGTGCAACAGCTTTCTGCTAGGGTAGCAGAAACCTGTGAAGTAGTCATGTGTGAAATCTTGCCCACTGTAATGGGTCCCATCCTGGCATGATACCATCATTCCTGCCAGTTGTGCCAGAATCCCTGTTGCCGTTTCCTCTGGATCTGTGTTTTCATAGACTGGATCTTCCTTTGTCTTTCTTGGGATAAGATCATCTTCTCCTGTACAGTATCCATCAGCACCCCTAGATGGGCGATCTTCTGAACAGGTACAAGGCTGGTCTTTCCCTTGTTGATTACAAAGCCGTGGTTCTCCGGACATTCTGTTCTTTTTACTGCTTTCAAGCCCAGGGGAAGGGATGGTGTCTTATTAAGATGTCATCGAGGTACGGGAACAACATGATTCTCTGTAGTCTGAGGAAGGCCATCAGGGTTACTAGCACCTTGGTGAATACTCTGGGGGACAATCTGAGACTGAAGGGAAGTGCTCGATACTGAAAATGTTCTCCATTGTACGTGAAGTGAAGGAACTTTCGATGCGTTTCCTTTATAGGAATATGCAAATAAGCCTCCAATAGATCTATGGAAGCTAAGTAGTCCCCCTTTTGAATGGGCACCATGATGGACTGTGGCATCTCCATCTGGAACTTGCATGTCTTGATGTGTGTTCAGCCACTTTAGATCTAGTATGGTTCTGACATCTCTGTTTTTCTTCAGTACTATAAAGAACACTGAGGAGACCCCTTGGTTCCTGTGTACTGGTGTGACCGGTTCTATTGCGAGTAAGTGTTGGATTACCTGCAGTAGCAATTGATGTTTTTGCCTTGATGGATTCCTTGGCATTTGAAGGACATGTCTCGGTGGTGCTGATTTGAACTCCGGGGAGTATCCAGTGGTTACTCTGTCCAGAACCCATCTGTCTGATATTCTCTGTTGCCAGATGTTTGCAAACTTCTGTAACCACCTCCCGATTTTGGTGACCTCTGTCGGGGTGGTGTAGTCATCTAGATGTTCCTTTCTTTTGTCCTTTGTTGCACTGATTGAATTTAGAGAAGGGTGCAGATCTATTATCAGTTCTGGTTCTGAGTTGCCAACATCCCTTAAAGGGTCTGGAGTTCCCAAATCATAGCATTCTTTTGGTGTCCCGAAAAAACTGGAACCTCCTTTTTGGTTGTATTTCTTTCTTTTTTGATGGTAGGACCTTCTCCTTATCTTCTATTAAGTATTTTTCTCCTTATCTTCTATTAAGTATTTTTCCAGTGCCTCTCCAAATAGGTTTGTTCCTTTGAACGGAATCGCCACGACCTTAGCCTATGCCGATGGATTCACATTCCATTTTCTCAGCCAAGTATTTCTTCTGGCTGCAACATTGAAGCCCATGGCTCTGGAAGACAATTGAACAGTATCCATGGAGGCATTCGCAGTGAAAGCTGTCGCCAGTGCTATTTTCTTGACCTCATCTTTGATTTCTTTTGGGACATTGCTCTCCACCACAGCCAGGTCTGAAGCCCAGGAGAAAGCTGCCCTTGCAAACAGAGAGCCTTTTGCCAAAGCTCTGAGTGACATTACCAAGGCTTCGAAGTTTCTGCACAGTGCCTGTTCTATCTTCCTATCGCAAGGATCTTTAGGAAGTCCATCTGCTTCCATGAGTAAGACTGAGGTGGTTGCAAGGCTGGTTACTGGATCATCTACAATAAGCAATTGTATTTTCTTAGCCACGTCTGGTACCAGTGAGTAAAATTGGTTAACAATGGGCTGGTTAGCTTTTGGTTTTGTTGGTGCTTCCCATTCTTCTTTCAATAGATTTCAGAAAACTGCAGGCAGAGGCACGCAAGATTGTAGACTGCCCTTCTTGGGCAGGGCTCTCTCTCCCCTGTGGGAAAGCAGGATCCACCCCCTCTTTCTCCAAGGAGATTGGGGCAATTTCCAGGCCCCTCAAAATCTTAGGTAATAGTCTGATATAGATATCCTAAGGAAACAACCTTGGTTGTGCTGGGGCCACGGTTTCCTCTTCCTCCTCTGATAGCTTTCCTTCATTAATTGAGGATGGATCTGACATTTCTGATCCTGATTGTTCATCCTCCAAGAGGCTAAGCTCCCTAATGTACAATAATTTCTTCCTCCATCCTTTTCTTAGATTTCTGTGGTGAGGGTGAGGCCACTCACCCCTTTTCTCTCTTAGAAGCTCCCCCCCATTTGGACTGTCTTCCCTGTTTATCTGAGGGAACAGTATCCTCTGTGATATGGCCACGTTCTTTTAAGGCCTCTTTAAACTCTCTCTTTATCTCTGTCCTGAGCCAGGCCAATAAATTAGATTTGGCTTCTAGACCTGAAAGATCTACATCAGTAGTGCCTTCCCCTTTGTCCTGGGGCGACCAATGTGGGGACAGGGAGGTTGTAAAGCTGGGAAGGTCCAATTCACAGAGACCGCCCCTTATGCCTGCAGCAGGAGGTAGGTCTGCTTTAGCTGCTATTATTGCCAAAGACTACTTCCCCCACCCAAAATAGAAAAGGTCAATCAGAAGGAAAAAGGCGGTGGGGGGAGGGGGAGAAACCCAGGAGATTGAGAAGAACTAAACAGTTTCCCAAATCAAATTGTTTTTCAGCCAAAGGCTTCTTACTGCCCTTCTACTAGTGAGCTGATGTTGCTGTTGCTCCTCCAGCGTTTGGGTGTAGCCTCCAAAGCCGCATGGAACTGTTGAATGCCCTGTCAGCCCTCACATTACTCCTGCTGGCTCTTCTTACTCTACCGTGCTCCCATTAAGTTTATAGGAGGAAGAAGCGGAGGTGGGGAGAATCTCTTTGCCTGGAGGCTGGAGAGAGCCCGTTTGGTGTAGTGGTTAAGAGTGTGCGACTCTAATCTGGAGACCCGGGTTTGAGTCCACACTCCTCCACTTGAAGCCAGCTCGGTGACCTTGGGTCAGTCACAGCTTCTAAGAGCTCTCTCAGCCCCACCCGCCTCACAGGGTGTTTGTTGTGGAGATAATAACAACATACTTTGTAAACTGCTCTGAGTGGGCATTAAGTTGTCCTGAAGGGCGGTATATAAATCAAATATTATTGTTGTATTATTATAATGCTGCAGGAGTCTCTGCAGAAGCCATGGAAGCTAGGCTAGCCTAGTGCCGCCAGCTCTGCCGCTTGCTGTCGCATTCGCCACGATCGTATGGGGGGGGGGGAGGCCCTTCTCCCAAGCAAACCTTTCCTTTCCTCCTCACGTGATCACTTTCTTTTTTCCTTGCCAGGATCCTCTGCTCTCATTGACCACTGTCGACATCCTGCTGAGAGGATCCCCTCTTGGATCAATCAAGTCAACTGACCCTGCACTCGAGAGGAGGAGCTACTTCCCAATAGTAAGGACTGCCCCACTCCCTTTGGACCATGGGAGAATGGTATATTCTGCTTAACCAAATTAGCCATTTATTTAAAGCTTTTGTTACAAAAACGATATATTTTAAAATATGGTTTAACAAGCAGAGTTATGATATTACATAGATGACAAAAAGGTGTGTGGCACTTGTTTCTGCTCCAGAACCAGCAACAATTCAGTAGCTCAGAGTCTGAAGTTCCTCAGAGATTGGGATTCTGCCACCATTGACTAAGATATCATTTTGGACTTGCTTTTCCTTTTATCTTTGAAGATTGTGAATCAGTAGTTTCTCATCAGTTGTCACAGGATGGCACCTAAGCATTACTAGAACAGGGTCATATATATATATTACACACTAACAGAAAAGGAAGGGAAGTAACTACAGTTCTGGATTAGGGAGAGCAAGGATACATTATTTTTAAACACATTTCAACCTGAAATGGCTTGAATGGGTAAAAAGCAGAAAGTGTCCCTTAAGGGGATGGTGTAAGGTAGGAATTGATGTAAATAAATATAATAGATCTGTGTGTGTGTGCGTTTGTATGTTATAAGAAGGGCAAGGTCTGGGGTTACATTATTTAGACTGAGCCTTGGAAATCGGGAAGTTCTGTCTCACAGTGCAAGAGTTATTCAAAGTGATAGATAATAAATTGTTCAAGATCTCTATAAGGAGGTTGCTATTGTTCTCAGCAAACAAAATCTTTGTATTACAGAAGCAAGGTAGTCAGAAATGTCTGTAATAGAACACCTACCACTATGTCCATGGTAACAATCATGCAACTGTTAAAGAACAGCCCAATTCTAATACAGTTCAAATATCTGACTTTTGGAATTTTTGAAGGCTATACCGCCTCCCCCCACACACACACACACAATCTCCCTCATTTTCTCTCTCTCTCTCACACACACACACACGCACAAAATGTGCCACAGTAGTAGACACCATGTAAATACAACTGGAGATTATTTGGGTATTTACTCAGAAACGTTACAAAACCTAAAGCTCCACTTAAAAAGTTGTATTAATCGGCTATTATTTCATCAATAAAAAAATACAGCATTTTTTCACCATAGTTGAAAGCCTGAGAATAAATTTTGTTAAAGGAGGAACAGGAAGTTGCTCAAGGGAGCAAGTGCTCTTGCCTGATCTCTCCCAGCCCAAGCATAATTCCTCTGCTATAAAAAACTCCTGCTTCTAAATGGATGGCTACCAGCCAGTAAGCAAGTGCTTCATCTTCCAAGCGTGAATGCTTCTTTTTTTTCGACAACTACACCTACCTCTCAAGAAAAGGAAGTCTTAGAAACCTTTCAGCTTGAAAGCAACAAGCTTGGAGCGCAGATTATTACCAGCGAAGCAACTCACATTTACATTTTTCTCAAGTTTTACCTCAAATTAGAAACCTCTTAACACTGTCTTTTTAAAAATAATCTTACATTACATTTATTACATACAATGAAACAAATGATTTATAAATATACATCAAATATAAACTCTTTTCTTGCGGGGGCTGTCAAACTCTGACACGCATACTATCTTTCAGTTTTCCAAGAGAATAAAACCAACCAAAATCTCTTTAACCTTCTCTGTTGGATTCCTTTCCCCCCAATAATTTGCAAAAGGTTGCCAAACCTTAGCATTGTTTTCTTGCTTTTTATATTCTCCATCCCACATTAATCTAATTACTGCTGTCTTGTACATGATCACAGTAAACCAAACTTTCTGCAACCATTCTACCTTATGGGGGAGAGTTGTCTTCTTCCAATACGCTGCCAACACTATAGTGAGCTGCAGATAGTAGATTCCTACTCAAAATCTTAATTTTCCATTTCCAGAGCTTTGGAAATATCCCCCAAAGGGCAGTTTTAGGATCTAGTGATATTATTTTCTCAATAACCTATTCAAATATTCAAAAAATATTCTTCCAATACTGTGTTCAGACACCAGCTAGGACCATCAAATATGTAAGAAGTCCTCTGCTTTCTTCTGACATCTCCAGCATTCTGCTGAAGTTGTCTTTTCTATTTTGGCTATTCTACTGGGACTTAGATACAACCTATACATCATTTTAATAGGTTTTCCTTGCTATTAATATTCAATGAACATTCCTTAATTTCTTTTTGTAGTTTGAACCATACTTCATCAGAAATTTTACGTAACAAATCGTTTTCCCATTTCTGCTACTCCTCCATTTGCATAAATATTCATAGATCTTGAAGCGAAAGCAGAAGTTTTTCTTTGGAACAAATTAACTTCAGCACTTTTTGTACTCTGTTCCAAAACCATGGCTCTGCTTAGCAGCATTTTTGTTATCCGCATCCCTAAAGGGCATCTTACAGAGAAACACTACCATATCCCTCCCTCCAGATGGCATTCAAACCACAGGCATTTTTTCCTGACAAACACCTGTACTTCTGGCCAATTCACTAGATCAAGTCTGACCAAATTAAGTAAAATGCTAGGGAAGCTTTCAATGAATCTGCCAATTCTTCAATAAAAGAAAATAGCCACATAAGACTTTCCATTCAGATAAGGACTTTTGGCATGGGGGACAGGATTGAACATACATCCTTGGATTGGCTTCACCAATCAGAATTGCTCCCCGCATGCTGATTAACCTTGGAAGAGAAGGAAAACAAAGAGAAGGTATCTGGGGTTTTCATCTTCCAGGGTGAAAAACAGCCTGGAAAGGGATTAGTTTTGACAGCAAACAACAAAGTATAGGAGGATGAAGCTCTTTCCTAGCCCCATGCTATAGGCCCACATAAATTGGGAGTTCCACATAGGACTGCCACTTCTGGCTTGGGCAATTCTTAGTGATTTGAGGTAGAGCCAGGCGGAGAGATGTAAAAGGTCTAGGAAGAAACCAGAAAAATTCAGGGGGGGGAACTTGTGTCTCCCCCCCTTGCACGTTTTCCAATAGAAAAACTGGAAATTTGGGGGAGTACTGAAAAAAAACCCTCCTATTAAATATTTTCTCTTTTCTCTCTTGTAAAATGAAATACTTTTAAAGCCAAGTTGGGGATGTTATGAAAATCTCTCCTCCAAGCTATCTCCCTATGAAATTCAAGACAATAGCCCTGATCTTACCTGCTTCCGGAGAGTTGTTTTAAATTAAAGATTAACCACAGAGACAAATATTTAGAACTTAACGGTGCCCAATCTCCCATATACAATTTTAAAAACCATACAGTACACAGAAAAGCTAAGTTATCGTAGTAATTCACTGGTACAAAGTTAGCAATCTTACCTCAAAGCAGACTCTTCTATTCACTTGCTAACATGAACTGAAATTGCTATTCCTTTTGCCAGTATCGTTGTGGGATACACACTGAAAGTATTTCATCTGCAAAATATGAGGAAGATGGGAAAGATTATTTTATAACCATGTAGCATGTGCTTTGACTTCATTCTCGTAGAAAACTCTGATTTTAAAAAGATGATCCTGAAATGAACCCCTGTGGTTCTTCTATGTAGTTACAGAATCTTCAGAATAACCTTTTGCTGTAACATTCAAAATAAGCATAATTAGCTGATTTTTTTATCCAATTCAATCTCCCAAGAATGAATCCTCAACTAACTTTGAGATGATCCATTTTCCTTTTAAATTTAAAGAGTCCTCATGACACTTTCTCCCTATGCCAGCAAAACAGCAATGCACATGTTTTGCATATACAACAGCAAAAATGTACCACCATAATCATGATATAAACAAGGGCTTGTGAACTGTTTGTATATGTACATACGATCTTTTAGTGCTTTATTTTCCATTTTAAAAGATGGTCTCATAAAATTACCAGTGGATGGCCATTTCAAGTACAATATGAGGTAAGCATGGCAATTGCAAAGTTGTAATTAAGTTTTTTCATGTAATTATACTTAGGAATTTTGTGAAAGAGTACATGTATGTTTTACTGATTTATAAACCAGGAGGTGCCCTAACTCATCAGATCACAGAAGCTAAATTGGATGGCAGACCTCCAAGGAAGATCAGGGTCGCTAGGCAGAGACAGGCAATGGCAAACCACCTCTGTTAGTCTCCTGTCTTCAAAATCCCATGGGGTCACTATAAGTCAACTACAACTTGATAGCACATTCCACCACCAAACCAGTGGGTGGGGATCAGGGGATAAAACCACAAACACATAATTCAATTTTTTCCCCCAAACTTTTATTGGCAAGTTACATATAACAATTAACAATCAACAAATAACAGATCAACCAATATTATACATATACAAACAATTTTGGGATTGTCCAGTGTGATAACATTGTCTATCATTAGTGATTTACAGAGCTGAATAATACAACAATTAGCATTATCATAATGTTCCTTAATGGTTAGGTGAGATATACACATAATTACAATGTAAAATAACCAGAGTTTGTTATAGTTTGTAAAAGTTTCGATTTTGGCTGAAGATTATTTCTTTCTATATAAGTGAAAAAGGGGAACCATTTTTCGACAAAATTTGTATCCGCAGGGAAGTGTTCGGCTTTATGTATGTCGTCGGTTACTTTGTCAAGAATAAAGTTATTCCATATTTTCCCCAACCAATTCTCAATTGTTGGTATGTGATTAGCCTTCCAGAACGTAGCTATGACGCTTTTCGCTGCAACAAGGAAGGATTCTATAAACTCACTTCTAATTTTTGGGATTGTCAATTCTTCCCATTGATCTAGAAAAATTAATTTGGGATCTAATGGGACTGTATAACCTGTTATCAGTTTGATTTCACTCAGTACTTCATTCCAAAATTTAGAAATGTGATGGCACTCCCACCAACAATGGGCATAGGTGCCTTCTTGCCCACAGTTCTTCCAGCACAAGGGAGATGCAGAGGAGGAGATTAACGATATCTTCTTCAGGGTTAAATACCATCGATGGATGATTTTATATGTCTGCAGTTTTATCACATTTATGTTAGAATTGAAGATGTAGGAAGACCAGATCCTTTGCCACATGGAGCTCGCTCTATCTACTCCACAGTCTTTATACCATCCAGTTTGACAGCTCAGTTGGTTTTTACTAGAGAGGTGTAATATTATTTTGTATAATTTAGCTATTATTCCTTTCCTTTGAAAAGTAGCATTGTCTAACAATGTTTCAAATTCTGTTACAGGTCTTTTAACTACTGCTTGGAGGTCAATCTTTTCTGCCATGTTTTTTAATTGTAGATATTTGTACCAATGTATTTTATCTTTTAATTTATGTTCTAATTCTGCTTTCTCTAATAGTCCTGATTGAGTTGCTATGTCCTTCAATTTAGTTATATTTGCTTCCCTCAAGGCTGTACTAAAAGAGATATCTGTTCCTGGGTGAAACCAGTGTTGTCCGAGAAAGGAAGCGTGTCTGGATATTATAGGGGTTAGTTTTTGCCTGTATCGGTCCCATGTTTTAAATATTGATATCAACAGTTTGTTTTGGTTGATATACTTCGGATGGTATATATTCTTTTCCCAGATTATATCACTGATTGCACTCTTGTTCAAAATGGCTTGAGTTATCTGAACCCAATCAGGAGGGTTTTCCGAATAATATAGTTGCAGGAAATTGGTCAATCTTATCGCCGCTTGGTATATTTTCAGATCGGGGTAATTAAAGCCACCGTCTGAGGATTTCAATTTTAATGTCTGAAACGCTATCCGTGGATGCTTGCTTTGCCAAAGGAAAGTATTGAGGATAATTTGCCATTGGGCGATTTGGTAGTTTGGCACTATAATTGGGATAGCTCGAAGTGGATAAAGGATTCTTGGGAGAAGAAAGGATTTAATAAGATGATACCTATCTAAACATGTAAGCTTTAGTTTATTCCATTGTACCACATCTGATTTTATTTGGTTCAAAAATTTTTCATGGTTTAATTTTATCAGATCGTCTATTTTGGGGGATATATTAATGCCGAGATAGGTTAAGTGTTTGGAGACCCATTTGTATTCATATAGCTGATTAATTTGGCTTATAATTTCATCTGATAGGTTGTTTGCTAGAAATTGTGACTTCGATTGATTTACTATGAGGCCTGATATCTGTCCAAAGTCTTTAAGTAGGGGGTCAAGGTAAGCTAGTGATGTTAAGGGGTTCGTTATGTAGATCATCATATCATCAGCAAACAAACTGATTTTTGATGTTATTGATTTTATCTTAATGCCTTCTATATGTGTGTTCTCTCTTAGGGCAATTGCAAGTGGTTCCAAAGCTAGGGCAAAAAGAATCGGGGAGAGTGGACATCCTTGTCTTGTGCCACGATTAATATAGATGTTTTTTGAGTGGAGTCCATTCATTTTAATATTTGCTGTTGGGTGTGAGTATATAGATGTGATTGCTTTTAAGAACTTGTCTCCAAACCCCATAAATTTTAATGTATTAGTTAAGTAATTGATTTCCACCGAGTCAAATGCTTTTTCAATGTCTAAAGACAAAAAATAGCTTCCTCCTGTGTCTGTTTGCAATATTCTATTAAATGTAGTGTTTTATAAATATTGTCGGTGATCTCACTTTTTGGGATGAATCCAGATTGGTCATTATGTATGTATTTTGCAATGAATGAGTTTAACCTTTTAACCAGTATTGATGTGAAGAGTTTATAGTCATGGTTAAGTAAAGAAATGGGGCGGTAAGATGCTGCTTTTGGGGGGTCTCTTCCTTCCTTATGGATGATGACAATATCTGCTATCTTCCAAGTAGGAGGCATCTTGCCTTCCTCCATAACCAAGTTGCAGGTTCTAGTTAGATGTGGGCTTAATATGTTTGCATATTTTTTATAGAATTCGGCTGAATAGCCGTCCGGACCAGTGGCTTTGTTATTTTTAGCCATTCTGATGGCGTCTATTGTTTCTTGTAGTGTTATGGGTTTATCCAGAAGAGAGCAGTGTATCTCTTCTAATTTTTTGATTCCTTTGAGTGACTGCAAAAATTTGATTATTCTTCCTTGATCTGGGTTTCTTGTTGTATATAGTTGTGTATAGAATCTTTTAAATACCTCAAGTATTGATTGTGGGTCATATTGTAATTTATTGTTTTCATCCAGTAATGAGTTTATATTATTTTTTGCACTTTTTTGTTTAACCTTATTGGATAATTGGCGTAATGCTTTCGGTGTATTAACCCAATATTTTTGCTTAACTGATATTAAGTTTTTATGAACCTTATTAATTTCTAAAGCCTCCAACAATTTCCTTTGAGTTATGAATTTTTGGTATATTTTCTTGTTTCCTGTTTTTTTGTGTTGAGTTTCCAAGCTAGTGATAGTCTTGATTAGTTCTGATTTTTGCTGTAGTCTTTCTCTATTCACCTTGGCTGCGTTTTGATTTGACCTGCAAAGCCAAAGCAAAAGTTCTTATTTATAGGTCTTCTTTCATGCAATAGAAAGGACATTATAATTGCCAATCTAATATGGAACTAACAAGTAATGCAAGAGGTACCATAGTGAATGACAATGAAACTATGGTAACCCAATGTGGCATCTGTGGATGAGAGTTAAATGCTACTGAAATAGATCAATATACAACTACATCCATGGTATATCATCATCACCTATTTATTTATTTATTTATTGTCCACCATTCTCACTGAGAACCAAGTCAGATTACACACTGCAAGTGAATACAATATAATCTATAGCTAGGATGTTCACTGAGCAAAAATCCCATATGATCAACAGCTAGGACATTCAACAAAAACATATACAATAGGGTATGATAGCAGTAAATCTTGAAACTAGAATAAAGCCAAATACAGAGATGAAACCTCTTTGAATTAAAGCATAATTAATTAATACACCATCTTTAGCAATGTTGAACTACCCAGTGGGAGTGTATCAACATCAGCAGACCTTACTCAATAGCCTCATCTATAGTCCTTGTCCCTTATCAAATTATCTCTTTGAGCTATATGTTATGACACAGTCCTATAACTGGAGTAGAAAGCCTTCCTGAAAAATTCAGTCTTGCATAGTTTGTGGAAAGCCAGGAGAGTGGGAACTTTCCTGACCACTTCAGACAGTCCATTCCACAAGGTGGGGCCTACCACAGAGAAAGCACACATGCAGGCAGCTGTTGATTTAGGCCAACAGCAGTGCTGTATGTATGTACAGAAGACCCTGTTGAGATGAGCGAAGCTGCCCTGGCAGAACACAGAGAGACAGGTGGCTGCACAGATATGAGGTGAGTAGGCTGTTAAGGGCTTTGAATGTAATAGTCACGATCTTGAACTGAGCCCAGTGGTTGGTAGCCAATGAAGTGACTGCAGAATGGGAATGATATGCATGTTCCATTTAGCTCCTGAAAGTAAATGAGCTGCAGCATTTTGCAGCAGCTGGAGTCTCCAAGCTAATTTTGAAGGAGACCTACGTAGAGTGAAGTACAGTAGTCTAGTCTGAGTGTTACTGTGGTATGAATTCAGGTGGCTAGATTAGCCAACTCAAAGTAGGGGGTCATATTTCCAGCTAATCTAAATTAGGAGAAGACCTTTTTTGCTGCTGCATATGCTTGCTTCTCTAGCAGTAGTGCTGGATCTAATATAACCCCTAGGCTTTTCACTGATTCAGACGGGGTAACTGGACCCAATCAAAAGTCAGAAGCACAATGTCCTTCAAGTCCTCTGCTTTCCCAACCAGCATCACTTCCATCTTGTCTGTGTTCAATTCCAGTATGTTTGCTTTCAGCCATTTGACAACATCTATCAAGCAGCTGCTCAGTAATACTATAACATCACCATCTTTTTGGTCCACAGTATACTCAAAACTCTCCTCCAGCACCTTATTTCAAATGAATCACTTTTCTTCTTGTCAGCTTTCTTCGTTGTTCAACTTTCACATCCATAAATAGTAATGGGGAATACCAGAGTTTGGATTATCTTGATCTTGGTCCCCAGAGAGACATCTTTATCTTTAAGTACCTTTTCTAGTCCCTCACATCTGCTCTTCCAAGTCTCAATCTTCTTTTGATTTCTTGGTTGCAGTCTCCCTTCTGGTTGATAATTGAGCCAAGGAAGAAAAAATCTTGAATAATTTCCTCACTGTCAACTTTAAAATTGTATAATTCCTCAGTAGTCATTACTTTTGTCTTCTTGATGTTCAGCTGTAATTCTGCTTTGGCGATCTCTCCTGTAACCTTCATCAGTAGTTGTTTCAAGTCTTCATTATTTTCTGCCTGTAATGTGGTATCATCTGTATATCTCAAATTGTTAATGTCCTTCCATCAATTTTCACTCCACCTTCTTCTAGATCTAATCCAGCTTTCCTTATGATATGCTCTGCATAGAGGTGGAATAGGTAAAGAGATAATATGCATCCTTGTTTGATACTTTTGCCAACTGGAAACCATTCTGTAACAATTTAAACTTTGAGCCAAACTACACAAATGCCAGATACGTGTTCTTCACATGTCGGGTCCCGCAAGGATCCTTAGGTAGTATACTCTTACACTTGATGTGATTCTTGATAGGAGGGATCCCCCTACCACTCATCTTCCCAGCAGAGAATCAGTGTGGATTCTCTCTCTCTCTCTCTCTTGCAAAAAGACACCCTAGATTTCCTGCCTCCTGTTATGTCCTGTCCCCCTCCTGTCCCCAAACTCCCAGAGGAAAACCTGAGCCAAGGCTTTTTGAAAGAGAGAGAATCCCTCCCATTGTTCTTCCCCTAGCAGAGAATCGCGCAGAACTGCTGTTCTTTTTAAGACTACACTACCCAGGGAACCTTGTGGGACCCAACACATGAAGAACATGTGTCTGGTGTCTTATGTAGTGTGGCATCTTGTGTCTTGTGTCATTTCCATCTTAGTGTAGCCAAAAACCCTCACACAATATAGGCTGCTCCAAAGTAAGTCATGGGCAACTGTTACAACTTTTTACAAAAAAATATTATATTGCTTATAAGAATCCATATAAATGTAATTGTAAGTGCATATGGACCGCAAAAATCAGGCACAGAACTATACAAATATCTAAGATATAAATCCCCTGACATCTGGATGCATTGTAAAGTAAACTAAAGAAAGGAGCTTGATCAAATTCCAACAATCACATGTGTGTGTAAGCAAGATTGGTATAGCAATGTCTGTAATTGTTTACTTTAACATAATCCATTCAAATTCAAAGACTCTGATGCTATAAATGGTTGAGCTTCCACTTCACAAAACACTCCACACACTACATACATTAAAGAGAAAGCAGTATATTCAAATCCTCATACTAACGATTAGAATATTCCTGATCTGAAAGAGCCCTATTAGAGGACTGAAAAGGAAAACAAAAGCAGGGAAGCTTGATAAGCCCATCCACACTACCAGAAAGTAGAAAAAAATAATCTAAACTTACATAAGTCGTCATGATTTACGTTCATATGATTGTGAGAATTTGAGCACTATAAGGGTGGGTAGAATCAAAAGAATTTTGTTGGATATGAAGTAATGGATACATATATACATGTGCAGACAGACAGAAATACTCACACACACACACACACACACACACACACACAAATGTACACATGGTAAATTGCAAATCTTGCAGTGTAGTCCTATGCAGTTACTCCAGTCTAAATCCACTGAAACCTGAATGCCAATAATTAGCATCACCATCAGCTAAAAGAAAAGGTATCCTTACATTCTGTCATCACACATCTGGATACACTGATAAGTTATTTTTAGCAGTTCCTCCCACACATAAAGCCCCAAACCTTACTATCAAGTATAATGATCAGCACAGAAGTTGTGTGTAAAGTGCCATCAAGTCACAGCTGACTTCAGGCAGCCCCTCGTGGGTTCTTCAAGGCAAGATGAGTTCTGAGATGGTTTGCCATTGCTACATAACTAGTGGTTTAGTGGTTAGAGTACTGAACCAGGACCTGGGAGCCCCAGGTTTAAATTCCTACTCTGCTAAGAAAGCTCACTGGATGCCTTTGGACCAGTCATTCTCTTTCAGTCTAACCTACTTCACAGGATTTTTAACAATAAAATGGAGGTGGGGAGAACATTGTTGCAAGCCAATCTGAGTCCCCACTGGGACGAAATGCAGGACATAAAAATCTAAATAAAATGCATTTAAGCTTATGTTGTAGAATCCCACCCCTTTCTAGACTGGTAATCTTTTTTTCCTACTGGAAATCTAAATAAATGAAAAGAGGTTAGTAAATATTAATTTCAACAAGAAAAAACCACGTCCCATCTATCATATACTCTTCAGCTGTAAATAATGCAGACATTTTTAAAAGAGAATACATCAGACAAGGAGACAAAAATGCAGGGAAAACACAGTCAACAATGCCTGAATATTTTTGGAAACAATCTGATAGGCACACTGATAGGGTACAGAACTTTCATAAACTGCAGGTATAGACCCTGCATGCAGGGAGATCATGCAGAATATTATGAAGTCATACTCCTTCCAAACCACAGCATGCCAGGTTGTTAAGGGGAATGGGAGGTCTATGCAGACATATCCCCATTGAGCCTTCCCTTCCCTCTCTATCCACTCAATTAACTGCAATCCTCAACTATGGCGTGGACAGAGATATGGAAGGCAGAGACCTCCAATTCTATATAGTGGTTTGGCAAACTGAATGTCTCTACAAAATAAATCAGGAGTCCAACGGCACCCCAGAGACCAACAGAATTTATTGTAGCATAAGCCTTCATGATTCAGCACTCTCTTCATCTGATACCCTTAGATGAAATGAGCACTGATTCACAAAAACTTATGCTGGAATAAATTTGGTTAGCTTGTAAAGAACCACTAGACTCCTGTGTTCTTTTGATGCGCCATGTTAATATGCATACCCTTCTGGAATGATCATGGTTGCCTATGCATGCAATGCTGGTGATAGAGGAAAAACTATAATATAGGATCTATTATGTCCTATTGGGATCCTCATATGTGCAGGTGGTGTGACCATCGTGAACTGTATTCGAGGCCAAAAGATCTCTTTAATCTACTAACTTTTTGCCATTTGAATATTGTATAAAAGCATTTACATGTGGAGGCACTCTAAGATGGGCGGCTTTGATTTCAGGGTGGGGCTATTAATAACAAGTTAATTCATTCAGTTAGTTTTACGCTAAAGGGATTTATTTTTATAACAATATATGTATCCTTTTATGATACTCAAGGCAAAAAGTGAGTCCTTGAACCAGTTTGTAATCCCAAGAAGATCTGGACAGGACCAGCACCATTTCCTACCCAGTAAGACAAACTACAGTGAAAAAAAGGCAGAAATTAATGCAATAATTCCAGACAGCTAGAGAGAGAGAATTAAGTACTTTAAAGACAGAGATGGGACACATGAACAAGATCTATGAAGATGGACATCTTCATGAAAATAGTTTGCAAACTGTGTAGTCTTTTCCCACACCAAAATTAGCCCATCCACACACAGTAAATTACCTTTCATCTACCTATGAACACCCCAAAAGGCAAACAAAAACAAAAAAAATCAAGCATCCAAGATCATTATTTCTCTGAAGTTCAACTGGATAGTAATTATCTTACCATGAACTGTACTAATGATCTGCCATTTACAGACTAGACTGCTAGGAGCCAACTCTCCCACACAACAAAGTGAACTGTGCATTGAAGCTGTGAAAAATTATGATTGGATGCAGCAGATGCCCAAGCTGGATAGCTAACAGTTCCTCTAATATGTCCAATAACCTGCAGACTTTCTGATACTGTTCCAAAGAATGAGACATTAAATCAGACCCTGGATTTTCAAACTGAAATGCAGCCCCTCTCCCATGGCAACAAAATATGCAAGGGACGGTATTAGGGACAACCTGTACCTATTGCTTGTAAGAATGCTGTACCTTGTAAGAATGAAAGTACCTGCTACAAATCATTCTCTTCCTCCTCGAGGAACAACCAGGTCCCTGTAACATGTGCTAGGCCAACAGCAGCTGCAGAAAGGAAATATTCCACTCCCTGCATTTAACATCCTGCATCCAATGCTACTGGACAGGCATCTTCCTAGAGCTAAATTACACATTATTTTGGAGATCTGTGTTCATCTCTTTTCATGTTTTGGCCACATGCAATGGTGTCAGGAAAGGGGGAATTGGGATTGTGGTCACAGCACTGGAAGGTGGAATTAACTCTTCCCTGAATGCCATTTTCCTGACTGAACGCACCCTGCACCACCCTCAGCCGCAACTTGCCCCTTCACGGAAGTAAAACAGGTAACCTGTCAGTACTATTCTTCTTTTCCTACCAGGTTGCTTGCCTGTGGTGCTCTGAAAAATAAGAGATATCTCGCTTGCAGTCATGATAGGTTACTTTTTATAATTTCTCTCTCTTTTCTCTGAAGTGCCTAAGAGCAGCCTAAGTCCCTAGCAAATCCCTCATTCCAGCTCTACTTTAAACTATAAAATTCACTTGGGTTGCCTAAATTCATCCATTCACTCAAGCTTTAGCCTCATCATCTGTGATCTGAGATAATACTACTGGTTTAGCACATTGTAAGGATTACTTCAATAATGTTTGTGAAGCATTATGAATACTTGAAACATACCATGTTATTATTCTGTTGAGAAATGGTGAGCAATTTGCTCAGGGACATGTACGTTTCATGATCAAGAAGGTATTTAAGTCTTGATGCGTCTCACAAATTCAACTTTAGCACAGTTATCAACTGATCCTACACTGCAAGGCATTTTAAGAGCAACAAACATTTGTTCTACTGATTTGGCAGCAGTGTTCAGTTTTGTTTGTCTTAACAACCTTTAACAACAATTGTTGCCTGTTAATTTTATTGCGGTCCCCAGAGGAAAAACCAATAAATTAACTGCCTAAGCTTAAAACTGATTTTATTGAATTTACACATTCAAAATGGAAGACAGAATTATTCTGAAGTTGCCAAATTGTTGATTAGCGTAGAAAGTAAGAAGGAACATATTTATGATGTGATTCTGCAGGAGCACAAAAACAGCAAGAATATGTTTTTGGATCCAGTATTCAACTTCTTCAGAAATCTCAGAAAAGTAGCAAAGTTCTTGCCCTTAACAAGATGGATAATTTCTTTTTAAAAAGGATTAAGGTGTTCAATTTAAATTGATTGTATTTGTTTATAAATTTGTTATGTCTTCCTTTTTTAAAAACTACCAGGTTTAACATTAAATTGGAATGTAATACAAAGATGTTAAAGAAAGATTTCCTAAATACTGAATTTATAACACTGTCAAATACACTGAATTTAAAACTTCAATGTTCAGTAAAATTAGATGGAAGAAATACATGATTTCTGAGGTCAGATATTATGCATATGTTGACAATGACTGCAGCAAATTACAAACGTTTATTGTCAATATGTGTGCACATTTACCTTCCATCAAGTGGAGAAACACTCATTTGTCTAGCAGTTACCAACTTTTTCTGTGAAGAGTTCTGGACTAAGTTGTATCTTGCCCTCCAGTGATTTTGTGGGTGATCTTGCATATATACAGAGCCAGATATAAATCTATTAATTTCACAACTGCCCACTTTCTCTCCATGCAGATATAACTGCAAAAAGTTCAAAAGGTACATAGGCTACACATAGGGTTTGAGTTATGCTCTAAGTTAGGATACAGTCTTTATCTGACTACAAACCAATACATTTATACAGCAACCAATGCACTTTTTCAGGAAATGAATAAATTATAATAACAACAACATTCAATTGATACACTGCCCTTCAGGACAACTTAATACCCACTCAGAGTGGTTTACAAAGTATGTTGTTATTATTTGCACAACAATCATCCTGTGAGGTGGGTGAGGCTGAGAGAGCTCTAAGAGAGCTGTGCCTGACCCAAGGTCACTTCAAGTGGAGGAGAGGGAAATCAAACCTGGTTCTCAAGATTAGAGTCCTGCTGCTCTTAACCACCACACCAAACTGACTCTAAGAAATACTGAACTTTTGTTAATGAATTAAATTGGGTCAATCCAATCTGGCTGTTATGGATAGCAAAGAGCTACTTTGAAGTATAAAGGCAATGACTGTTGAAAGCTCAACAGCTAGAGAACTGGTTTAATATCCTACATAAGTGGGCAAATGTTAAACTAATAGATTTCTGTCTGACTCTGTACATATTAATAATTGTTCCCTATGGAATGGACTCAAAGGTTTGCTGTTGGAGACCAGTTATCAGTGTGGGATTTGTCCTGTTGGGTTCTACAGGTTATAGTCTTATTCCCCACACTATCCAATCTCCTTGTAAAGCCTTTAGGAGAAATCAAAATTCAATTCAAATTCAATTCAATTTAAAATTGTTTTTGAATTGGGTGCCATCAGTAAGCCGATGACACTTTGCTCTATATTTTGCTATCCTAATCTCCTGGGGATGCGGTAGAGGTCTTGAACAGAGATGGGCACAAACCAAAATATGAACCAAAGTTCGTGACAAACCAGGCCAGTTCATGGTTCGCGAACCAGCAGTTTGTCAGAGCCCATTTCTGACGAATCGCCATGAACTTTAGGCTGGTTGGTTCGTTTTTTGGTTTGTCACTGAGAACAGCCTGGCACTCACCAATCAGGGGGTGGACTTCCTGCAGACCTTCTGCTGACCCGGTAGTGGCCTTCTGCTGGCCTGGAAGTGACCTTCTGCTGACCCAGAAGTGACCATTTGCTGACCTGGATGTGATGTTTTCACGAACCAAATGAACCGGTTCGCAAATCGGGGCAGGTTCGTGAAAGTTTGTGGTTCGTGAAATGCGATAAACCACGAACCGTATGGTTCGTTTTTTTTCTGGTTTGCGCCCATCTCTAGTCTTGAACAACTGCCTAACTGCTGTGGCTGAATGGCTTGCAGTGCACAAATTTAACTGAAACCAAATCTGGGCCAGATGGAGGCAATGCGGTTTGGGAACCCTGAGGTCTTGAAGGACACTGTGCTTCCCACTGACCCTTGCTGACTCTGGCAAGAACCTATGGGACATATGAGATCCAGCAATACTACTGGAAAAGAAAATTAATGCAGCAGCAAATAACACTGTTTTACAGGGGTGGCAGCTCCACCCCTGTACTCTCCTACTCCAGAGGAGCCTCTGGCAGAGAACAGTTTCTCCAAGACACCACTGAGGTAGATAGCCCAACTAGCAGCTGTAGGGAAATGAGCAAGGGTGGCTGCACCCAGAGTTGCATCACCAGAAGCTTCAGAGCACAGCAGGCTCTAGGTAGGCCTCAGAAAGGAGGCAAAGCTCAGGCAGCAGACTGCTCCTGGAAACAAAAGAGGACAGCAACAGCTGGGGCCTGTGTAGGCAGGCAAAGTAGCCTTTTAAAATTACAGAAAGTGGGGCAGGAAAAGGAAAGACCCATCTAGCTAGGGAGTCCATTGGCTCAGATTACCTTCATTCATTACAGGCCCGCAGAAAGGGCACAGGAGGAGTTTCAGGGTCAGCCCACCCAGCAGAAATATTCTATTAGGCCATCCCAGGGAAGACCAAGGAGGCAGAGGCAGATTTCTCCTACGATGCTTAGGGAGAGGTGGAGAGCTTGAGAAAGAGGGGGTCAAAGGTGAGCTAGAACCTCCCTCTTCATAACTGGGGCTTAGGGAAAAAGAACACAGGAGGGCTCCTTTGTTCTCTAGTCACTTCACTAGCTGCCCATTATTAACTGGGTTCAATTCAAGATAGAGGCCATAACATACAAAACCCTTCATGATCTTGGACTCTCATATCTGCCGGACTGCCTGTCCTCCTATTCTCTACCACAACTACACTCATCTGAACAGGGCCATGTACAAGTGTCACCCTACAAACGGGCAAGATCAACAACTGCCTGTGCATGTGCATTCTCTGTAGTTGCTCCCACACTATGGAATGGCCTGCCTGAGACATCTTAACAGAAAGAACAGGACTGTGGTCAATACTACTAATGTGCATTATCTGTAGCTGTATGTTTTTATCTTGCTCTGATGGCATTACATTTCGTCAAACCCCAGCCTTACTTCTCCTCACTCATTTACCCTGACTAAGCACCACCCAAGCTATCCTGCAAACCTGGTAGCTTTTCCTATACGGTACTAAAACGGCCATCCAGCACCATGTATACCTATAAGCCACCTCAGGAAGCCACTCCCAACTTATGGTCCATCTCTAGAGAAACTCATCAAGTTATTGTTTTGGGGCAAAGATGTTAGCTTGCCCCAAGAAGCATTTTGCGTGTGCGTGTGGATGCATGGTGGCTCCATCCACACACATCCAAATCCATTTGGGACTCTTATCTGTGAAATGCTGCCTCCACAGACCTCCATCTTTGAGCCTGGCAACTATCACCTCCCCAAAGACTTTTTTCTCCCCTTTTCCTCCCTGATTTGCTCTTAGCTAGCCTTGTAGGTGTGCTGTGTGTGGTCTTCTGTATGTTTGCCCTTTTATTTCTCTTTTAATTAAAAAAAACCTTTCCAGTTGAACATCTGCCTGGTTTATTATGAGAGTTCTCTAACCAAATAATCCCCATAAACTTAGATGAAGAAGCCCAATTACCCCCTCTCACTTGTCTCCTTTAAGCTAATTTCCCCCAACTAATTAAGAGACTGCCTATTTGGGTAACACCAAGGTACAACTTGTACAATCCTTTATTCTACTTGAATACTTCAGTTTCTGAGATTAAAACTAAAATATTCAATGCCACTTCATAAAGCAGTATATTTTCTTACTGCAATATTTGAAAGTATGCATTTATAAGGATAAGCTCCCAACAGGCCTCAGAAGTGTGGTTTCAGCACTTTGGCTCAGGCTCTAAGTCTGTGCAGGACCCAGACCTGGCCCGTTTTGAGAAAAAATGTGTTGGCCTGCTAATCAGGCACACTTGCTAGCCTCTGCCATTTTGAAAACTGGCCTTGGGAAGCCTAGTGGGTTGAAGCTTCAATCAGTACTCCTGAATTTTCCCATGCTAGCACTGCCAATTAAATACCTACGCCCTGATTGGCTCCTGGCTCATGGGCTGACATTGCTAGGCCTGAAAATGGCCATCTGGCTGCACTGCAAAACCTCTCGAGTTAGTATCTGTCTACCAGCATGTGACATTGAAGCTCTTGCTTCCATGCCTTACCATCAAGATGCCAATAATTGCCTGGCATGGAATGGACTCATTTTCTTGAAACTTTTGGGTAAGAACTGCCAGCCAAGAAGCTCAGTCAGAGATGCAAGTTAGCCAGCTTGAAGTATTTTAGTTAGTTAGTTTATAGTTAGCGATAGCCAACCTTATTTGTTTTATGCTTGCCTACTGCCTACTCGAGGAGTAGTCCCTGTTTAGCAAACGCTCCTTATAATCTGTATCTAATAAACTTAAATATATTTTACCTGCTTAGGTCAAGAGTTGCACACACCCTCAAAGAGAACCTAGAGGCAGAAAAGCTTCAAACAAACAGGGCCAGAATCCTTGGGAAGCTTCTAGGGGTCTTGGAGTGGCTGTGGCTCAGCGTCCAAGAACAAGAGTAGAGGTCTCTGGGTCCTGATAGCATTTAACGACAAAATTCTGCTTGCCTAGGGCAATAGTCTCTCTTCTCCATCACACGATCTCTTCTCTATGAGAAAGACCAGCAGAATACTGTTTAAGATGCAAGTACTTCCATTTAGCATCACCAAAGAATCAAAGTTGGAAGAGATCTCCAGGGTCATCTAGTCCAGCCCCCTGCACAATGCAGGAAATTCACAATTACCTCCCCCCCCCACACACACACACTCAGTGATCCCTGCTCCATGCCCAGAAGATGACAAACCACCATCAGGATCCCTAGCCAAACTGGCCTGTGGAAAATTGCTACCTGACCCCAAGATGGTGATCGGCCTTACCCCTGGGCATGTAAGAAGGGGCCATGAGAAATAAGCACTGATCTAACCCTTCCTGCCCACTCCATGATCTGCCTAGGTTCACAGAATCAGTATTGCTGTCAGATGGCCATCTAGTCTCTGCTTACAAACCTTCAAAGAAGGAGAGCCCACCATCTCCCGAGGAAGCCTGTTCCACTGAGGGACCACTCTGTCAGGAAGTTCTCCCTAATGTTTAGCTGAGAACTCTTTCGATTTAATTTCAATCCGTTGGTTCTGGTCCGACTTTCTGGGACCGCGGAAAACAACTCTATACCATCCTCTATGTGACAGCCCTTCATGTACCTCTCAGTTGTCTCCTCTCCAAGCTAAACATACCAAGCTCCTTCAACCTTTCCTCATAAGTGATGCGAAGTTGGTGAGGGGTTCTCTTCAGAATCCTCACCATCTTCATTGCCTTCCTCTGGATACATTCCAGCTTGTCTATATCCTTCTTAAATTGTGGCGCCCAAAACTGAACACAATACTCAAGGTGAGGTCTAACCAGAGCAGAGTAGTGCAATACCATCACTTTGCGTGATATGGACATTATGTCTCTGTTGACACAGCCCAAAATCGCATTTGCCATTTTAGCTACCACATCACATAGCTGACTTCATGTTCAGTGTATGGTCTACTAAGACCCCTAGATCCTTTTTGCATATACTGCTGGCCAAGACAAGTCTCCCCCATCCTATAATTATGCATTTGATTTTTCTTTCCTAAATGCAGAACTTGGCAATTATCTCTGTTGAAATTCATGTTATTTGTTTTAGCCCACTTTTCCAGCCTGTCAAGATCATCCTGTATCCTGACTCTGTCTTCTACCATATTTCCTACCCCTCCCAATTTAGTATCATCTGCAAATAAGCATTCCCTCTATTCCTTCATCCAAAATCATTTATAAAAATGTTGATCTGAACAAATCCCACGACCAATCCCTGAGACACTCCACTTGTCACTCTTCTCCAAGAGGATGAAGAACCATTAACAAGCACTCTTTGGGTGTGATCTGTAAACCAATTACAGATCCACCTAACAGTAATAGGATTCTAACCACATTTTACCAATTTGTCAACAAGGATATTATGTGGAACCTTATCAAAAACCTTACTGAAATCAAGATAAACTACCCTATTTGTTGGAGAATATCCTCCCCGAAAAGAAATTACAATACTCTCTATTCTACCTTAGTATTGTAGTTGAAGCAGTATTACCTCTTAAAGAGTGTGGTCATCTGGCTCAAGCTTTCCTACTGAAGGGTTTGGAAAAGAATTTAATAATTATTAATGTATTTTGTGCTGATAAACAAATTTGGACTGATTACTGGAACTCTATCTTAGAGTTCCTTGAGGATCTTGAATGGAGATTTCCAGCCCTGGATATGATAGTAGCTGGTGATTTAAATGCTAGAGCTGGTAAGAATGGATTAGACTTGGCAAAGAGTCTAGGATTAGACCCAGATGAGGCTCTCACTTCCTGTATGTCTATTCCAAGAAACTCTAAGGTTACTCACATTAATGATGCTGGAATCTGTTTAGCCCATTTGTGCATTTGGTTCAATTTGGTAATACTGAATGGTTCTTTCTGTCATGACCTTCCAGGGGAATTTACCTTTGCTGCAAGACAAAGGAGTAATGTGGTAGATTGTATGCTGATCCTCCCATCTCTTATGGGACAGGTGAGTTCATTTAAACCAGAAAGTGATCATTTCCCCGATACTGGTTCTTGGCCAGTTTTTCTCCCCCAGGAGTCAGGACACTGATGGGGCTGATTATGGAAATGAGGAAAATAGGATTCCTAGAATTCAATGGTCACGTAAAGCGGCTTGCAAGGCTGTAAAATTTCTTAATCCAAATATTCTAGAATCTATGGCACTGTCAAGGAAGCCATCCCACACTTCAGAGTTAGTTTATTTATATGACAGAATCATGATTCAGCTTGTGGATGCCCTTGGGGTGCAATCAGCACAACAGCAAACTCCTAAGGAGTTAGGTACACCAGGTTTGATAAAGAATGCTTAAAAATGAAAGCTCAGGTGTGTGCCATATATAAGCAGTATAGAGCATCAAACTTATCAAGACCACCATCAATATAGTTTGAGTTAAAGTATCAATTAAACCAAACCCTTAGGAACAAAGAAAGAGCTTTTACACAAAAAACAGTGGGATCTTCTTCAGGCCACAATAAATGACACAAAGAAATTCTGGGCTTTTGTCTCAGACTTTTTGGATAACAAGGTTGCCTTAAATAGTCCTATTACTGCAAATAAGTGGCATGATTACTTGCTATCAATCTTCTATAAAAGTGGAGTTAGCTTATCAGAGGAAATTCCTGTCAATCTGTCTGATTGCCCTGAATGGCTTCCAGTACAGGCTGAAGAGGCAGAATCCCTCATTGAGCACCTTAAGCCCAGGAAGGCCCCAGGCCTGACGCAATTCCACCTGAATTGTTTTTTTTTTTTAATTTTTTATTGGGTTAGAATCCGTTATTTTTAACATTACATTCAATTTTCCCCAAATTTTTCACTTCTAACCCCCTCCCTTTCCCCCCCTTTTGTTGACTTCCAACAGCTTTCCCACCCTTTGTCCCTTTTCCCTTACTTCTATTAAATTCCTCTATCTAAAACAAATATACATTCTCCATTATACTAAGCAGTACATCCTTAACTACTTTTCTTGTTATATACCCAAACTGTAAGTCTTTGTTTCCATCTTGGATAAACAATTTATCCCATTTCCAGTTTTAAATATTTCTATATATCATAAACCTATATATCATAAACCATAAAAATCTTACATTTAAATCAAACAATTTGACTTATTCTCTATATATTACTCATTGTATCTTTTTATGGTAATTCTATATAACTCATCACATAGTCAATCAATTTGACTCTTCTGTACATTCAGTTTGGTGCATTATACAAATCTTATCAAAGAAAGAAAATATTGTTGGTTACTCAATACTCATATTTAAACCTTATCATTAATTATTTTCTATCAATATTCTATCTATTAACCTATATATATCTATATATATATCAATCTGTTAATCTAACTGCTTATAAATTCACATTTATCTCTTCCCCCCCCGGTAAAGTCACCCCCCTCTACATTTTATTATACTTCAGTAGTTCTCAAACTGCCACAGTTTTCCTCCCACCTCCCATTTCTTCTCCAGATATTGTTTCAGCTTCTCCCAATCTGTGTTAAACTGCCCTGAGTCCAGATTTCTCAGTTTTCTTGTCATCTTGTCCATTTCTGCCATGTACAGCAATTTGTAAATCCAATCTTCAATATTTGGCACTTCTTGTACTTTCCATTTTTGCGCATACAAAAGTCTAGCTGCTGCTGTCATATAAAATATCAACGTCCTATGATGGGCTGGAATTCCCTCCATTCCCAAGTTTAGTAGCAGGAGTTCTGGGTTCTTATTTATTTGAAATTGTAAAATTTCACTCATTTCTCTTATTATTTCCCCCCAGTACTGCCTGGCTACATCACACGACCACCACATGTGATAGAGGGAGCCCTCATGCTTCCTACATTTCCAGCATTTATTAGAAGTATTCAAGTTCCCTAGCGCAATCTTCTTTGGTGTCATGTACCAACGATAGATCATTTTGTAAATATTCTCTTTAATATTTGTACATGTCGTTGTCTTCATTGTAGTCTTCCACAAGTATTCCCATGCCTCCATTGTTATCTCTTTATTAAAATTTATAGCCCATTTCACCATTTGTGTTTTAACTGTCTCATCCTCAGTATACCATTTCAACAGTACTTGGTATACCTTGGATATTCTTTTCTTGTCCTCTTTAAAAAGGGTCTGCTCTAGTTCCGAATTCTCTATTCGTATACCTCCCTTTACAGAGTCCGAGTTATATAAATCTCTGATCTGTCTATACTGGAACCAATCGTAGTTCGGTGATAGTTCCTCTTGCGTCTTTATTCTAAGTTTAGATGCTTCTATTTTAGTTATTTCTTTGTATGTCAAACATTGTCGTTCGTTGTCAACAGCTCTCGGGTCTATCACCTCATATGGAACCACCCACCAAGGAGTTCCTTCTTGTAGGTAAATTCTGTACTTCTTCCAGATTATATATAGACTTCTCCGTACAAAATGGTGCAGGAACATCGAGTTGACCTTTACTTTGTCATGCCATAGGTATGCATGCCATCCAAATATTTTTTTATATCCCTCTAGGGCTAATAGTTTCTTGTTCTTTAATGTCATCCACTCTTTCAGCCAAACTAGGCAGATTGCATCGTGATAAAGTCTCAGATTGGGCAGTTGCATTCCGCCTCTTTCTTTTGCATCTTGTAAAACTTTCATTTTCACTCGAGGCTTCTTGCCTGCCCATACAAAATCTGATATTTTCCTCTGCCATTTTTCAAATTGTTTAGAGTCTCTGATGATTGGTATTGTCTGTAGCAAAAACATCACTCTTGGTAACACATTCATCTTAACCGCTGCAATCCTACCCAACCATGACAGGTTGAGCCTATTCCATTTAATCAAATCTCTCTCAATCTGAATCCACAATTTTTCATAATTATTCTTGAACAAATCTATATTCTTTGCAGTCAGTTCAATTCCCAAATATTTCACCTTACTTGTTACTTCACAATCCGTTGTTTCCATTAACAATTGTTGTTTCTGCTTAGTCATGTTTTTGCATAGTATCTTTGACTTCTTTTTGTTAATGAAGAAACCTGCCAAATCTCCAAACTCCTTGATCTTATCTATCACTTTTGGCATGTTCTCCAGTGGGTCCTCTACAATTAACATTATGTCATCCGCAAATGCTCTGACCTTGTATGAATAGTCCTTTATTTTTATTCCTCGAATTTCCTCGTCTTGTCGTATTTGTATCATCAGAATCTCCAATACTAAAATGAACAACAGTGGAGACAACGGGCAACCTTGTCTTGTTCCTTTGCTTATAGTCAATTTCTTGGTCAATTCATCATTTACCACAATTGCTGCAGTCTGGTCTCTATAAATTTCCTTAATTGCTCTGATGAATCTTTCTCCTAATTGTAGCTTCTCCATAGTGGCAAACATAAAGTCCCAGTTTAAGTTGTCAAATGCCTTTTCAGCGTCAACAAAGAAGAAACCAACCTCTTTATCACAACGCTTATCATAATATTCAATAGCATCAATCACTGTCCTTAAATTGTCTCTTATTTGTCTGTCTGGCAGAAAGCCTGCTTGCTCCTCCTCTATAACTTCCGAAAGCCACCCCTTCAGTCTCTCCGCCAGTATCTTCGCAAAGATTTTATAGTCATTGTTGAGTAACGATATAGGTCTGTAATTTTTCACACTAGTCAAGTCTTGGCCCTCTTTTGGGATCAATGATATGTTCGCTTCAGACCAAGTGTCTGGAATCCTTTGATCCCTTAAAACTCCATTGATCACCTCCTTTAGGAATGGTGCCAGCTCATTGGCCATAGTCTTATAGAATTTAGCTGTAAGTCCGTCTGGCCCTGGCGCCTTTCCTAGATTTGCAGATTGTATTGCCTTACTTATTTCCTCATCCGTTACTTCACTGTTCAGTTTATTTCTCCAAGCGTCCGAGATTTCTGGAAGTGTCATTTTCTCCAAATATGACGCTATTGAGTCTTTATTTACTTCTTTCTTATTATACAGTTTAGCGTAGAATTTATAAAAGGCTCTACTAATGGTATTCTGTTCCAAATACGTTTTGTCATCTTCACAAATTTTATTTATTGTTTTCTTTTCCCTTCTTTTCTTCAGTTGCCATGCCAGGTACTTCCCAGGTTTATTTGCACCCTCAAACACTTTCTGATTCAGCCTTTTAAGATTCCACTCCAATTCTTTATTACTCATTGCTGTTAGCTGTTCTTGCAATATTTTAATTTCCTGGTATAATTTCTTTTTCCCTGGTCTCTTTTTTAACTGTATTTCCTTAGTTTTTATTTTCTCCTCAATCTCTTGTCTCTTCTCCTCTTTCTTCTTTCTCGCTCTACCGTTTAAGTCCATTAGTATGCCCCTTATAACCGCCTTATAAGCATCCCAAACTTTATCAGTTGGTACTTCTTTATTCACGTTGTATTGAATGAAAAACTTTGTCTCTCTTCTCAATATTTCCATATTCTCTTTTTCCTGTAACAAATCCTCATTTATTTTCCATGCTTTCCTTTTCCTCCTTTTCCCCAGCTTCCACATAATTGGGTTGTGATCTGAGCCTACCATCGGCATTATTTCTACATCTTTAGTCCATAACGCCAAATCTTTTGAGGCCCAGATCATGTCAATTCTTGATAACGTGGAATGCCTTGCAGAATAAAAAGTAAACTGCCTACTTTTAGGATATTCTCTCCTCCATACATCTTCGAGAGTCTCTTGTTGAATCAACTCAAAAAAGAGCTTTGGTAATAGTCCTCTTTTCTTTTGTGTCATTGTAGTCTTTTTATCCAGTTCCAAGTCTGTCACTCCATTGAAGTCTCCAGCAAGAATTATTTGGTCATATGAAAGATCATCTAAATGCTTCCTCAAATCCTCAAAGAAGCTCTCTTTTGCACCGTTGGGTGCATAGATTCCGACTACCAACACTCTCTTTAAATTCCAAGTACATTCCACTGCTACAAATCTGGCTTCCACATCTTTCATTATAAATTTTGGTTGTAGCTCCTCTTTTACATACAACACCACTCCTCTTTTTTTTTTACTTGAGGCCGCTACAAAGTCTTTGCCCAATTTTCCCAGTTTTAGATATTTTACATCCTGTTTTCGAATATGAGTCTCTTGCAAACAAACAATATCACATTTTTGTTTTAATAGCCAGTGAAAAATATTTTTTCTCTTATTCGGTGAATTTAGTCCATTTACATTCCAAGATAATACTTTACACTCCATATTCATAATCTTGTTGGTAAGTCTTTTTCATTGTCCCTTATAAATCGCTCCATCTCCCGCTCAGATCTGATACGCTTTTTAGCGCCTCCAAATTCGAAGGACAAACCCTCTGGGAGCTCCCATCTGTACCTGATTTTCATGTCCTTCAGCATCTGGATTAGCCCTTTATATTTTTTCCGATCTAGTAACACTGATCTGGGTAGTTCCTTCATTATGATAATTGTCTTGCCATCGATCTCCAATGGATCTTGAAACTGTTTAGTCACAATCTTCTCTTTCATGTTTCTTGTTGTAAATTGTACAATCACGTCTCTTGGTAGTTTCCTCTGGGTTGCAATTCTCGAATTCACACGATATGCCACATCTAGGATAGCCACAACATCCTCCTCCTCCTTCCCCAGGTATTCAGCTAACACCTCCGTCATCTGTTCTTGCGCTGTCTTTCCTTCCACTTCCGGCAGGCCGCGAAATCTGAGCTGCTTCTCCATATGTCTGCTTTCCGCAACCGCCATCCTTCCCCTCATCAGCCTCATCTCTGTTTGTTGCGTATCTGCTAGGTTCTCCATCGCTCCTTCTACTGTTTTAACTCTCTGCTGCGTCCCTTGTAATTCACTTTGTATTGTTTCCATACCTTTCTTCACTTCTGACAGCTCCGATTTTACTTCTGACAGCTCCGATTTTACTGTCTGTTTAACCTCTTTAATCAGCTCCAATTTCATGTCTTTAAATTCTTTAATCACCTCCAAAAGTTTTTTATCCAGGTTTTCTATTGCCGATTGCCACTCTTTCTTCGACATCGTGGGGCTTGCTTTAGCTCGCTCCCACGAGTCCGCTCTCTTCCTTAACTCCGTGGCGTTAAATTTAGTACCTTTTTATTTCAAATGTCCCGGTCTTCTTGCATAAATTAATTTTAAAGGGTCCAAAATGTCGGGCGTCTTTTCTCTATGGTCTCTCTATGATTTTATAATCCAATATGGCCTACTTCCTTTTCCGCTGAGGCCGCGGCCCTTCCCCTCTCAAAGATGGCGATTCCCTTCTTCCTGCCCTCCAGCCAGGGCCGCTTCTCTCCAGCCGCTCTATTGTTGTTACGCACTTCCTGTCTCCCGTCTTCCCACAGCAGATCTCGCGATGGTGTCTTTTTCTCACAGCTCCAAAGCCACAGGTATTCAAAACAATAGTCCGATTTCTTTAAAAACTTCTTTAAACTTAGTCTCTTTTCTAATACAACTCCTGCCGAAGCTTCCCCTCCTTTTCACTAGTCTGTTGCAGTTTAAAAGTCTACTTTTTTTCCTCTCTGTTTTTATCAATCTGTCCCGTATCGGAAGATAGTGATCTTTACCTTCCCTTCACTTTTCTCGGGTTGTAATCGCTGTTTCGATTTCAGATTCTCCTTTCCACTTCTTCCCCCAATCGAAGCTTGGGTATGTAGGTCTTATGCCAGCCGAGTTGGCCCCAAAACTGCCGCAGAGATTGTAGCCGACCCGTCTCAGGGTGGGACCTCAAGGATCGGGAGGGGACCCGTTGTGTAGAGCCCCCCCTCGTCCGAGATCAACGTGCCCTAGGGTCTCGAGCGTTCTTTGCCTGCTCTCCGCCTGAGAGCAGTCGGCCGCGGGCTATTTTCACCCCTCCGGCCGCTTAAAACGGCAGTCCGGTCAGCTCCGCAAATGGAGCTGCGTTAGACCTCCATAAATCCCAAACCGGAAGTCAAACTCCACCTGAATTGTTTAAGGCATTCTCAGAGTGGTGGGCTCCCTTTTTGGCCGCTCTGTTTACTGAAATAGACAAGACAGGGTTAGTGTTGGATGCTTGGATGAATGTGATATTTGTGCCAATATTCAAAAAAGGGAATTGCCAACTCCCAAGTAATTGTCAATCCTAGGGTGTCAGTCCCTGGCAGAAAGATCCCCAAGTCCTTCACAGCAAGCAAGCAGGTGCATTGGTTGAAGAAACTTTATTTAGAGATCTATCAAGTTCAGGTATGCACTCATAAGTATAAGCTGGCAGAAGTAATTATTCAAAACAATAGAACTACAGATATAGGAGGATGTTCCCGCCCCTCTGCATTCAGGCACAAAACCGAAAAAGTTACATGGGAACAAAGCATGTTTCCAGTTAGCAGTTTAGTCTAGATAAAGTACAGAGTTGAATCATTACCTCCTGTGAAAAGATACAATTCAGTACACAGCTGCAGCTTCGGCCCAAGGCCACTCAGAAATGAAAGTGCATATTTCTTAGAGATAACAGAGGCCACTTTCTCTCCTAGAAATTAGTATTAGCAATCTAGACACCTTCAGATGAATTATATAAAATGCATAATACAGTATTGAACTTTGGCATTATAGCAGTATAAGATGTAGGGTAAGGTGTACAACACAATGATGGCATGGATGCTTATATCACTCTCAGTATAAAATGCAAAATACAACAATGGCATGAGTTCCTGCAGAACACAATAATGGCATAGATGCAGAATACAACAATGGCATGGATGCTGGCATACATGACATACTGCCCCCCTTTAAGAGTGCCCTCCCCCTCAGATTGGGCTGGGCTTGTCAGGGTAGAGTCTATGGAATTTAGAAATGAGCCTTGGGGCAATCATATGTGAGCTTTCTACCACTCCCTGTGGGATTCAGCAAAATATTTCCAGTGTACAAGGTAATACAGCTCGTTCTGTTTTATTTTAGAGTCCAAGATATCCTCTATTTCATGACGTACTTGTCCATCCACTAGAATGGGGTGAGGAGCCCCCTGTTCTGGGTGCCTCTTGTCAGGTGGGGGAGCTTTTTTCAGGAGGCTAAAGTGGAATACTGGGTGGATTTGTCTTAAGTTCTTTGGTAGATCCACCTCTACAGTTACTTCATTGATCAATTTCTTAACTTTAAATGGTCCCAAAAATTTCCATCCGAGTTTTTTACTAGGTTGCTCCCCACTTAGGTTTTTTGTGGAGATATTCACAAAATCCCCGGCTTGTAATTTCCATTGGACAGAACGTTTTCTGACAGCAAATTTTTTTACAGTCCTCTTTAGCTTTGTCCAAAGTCTTTTGTATGACCTCCCATTGTGTCATTAAATTAACCCACCATCCCCCTAGATCTCCTGGTTGCTGAGATTTTGGGGTCTGAGCAAAAGGCATTGCTGTTCCCTTGTAGCCTTGTGCTACCTTAAATGGGGAAGCACCTGTGGAACTGTGTAAGGAGTTGTTATAAGCATATTCTGCAAACGCCAGGAAATCTGTCCAATTATCCTGCTGATAACTGATGTAGCATCTTAGGAACTGTTCTAACATTTGGTTAGTTCTTTCTGTTTGTCCGTCTCTGGATGATGGGCGGAGCTAAGTCCTTGTTCAATTCCAGCTACTTTTATTAGCTCCCGCCCGAAGTTGGCAACGAACTGTGTTCCCCTGTTGGAGATCACCTTTTCAGGAAATGAGTGAAGTCTGATCACGTGTAGCATGAAAAGGGTGGCCAGTTTCTTTGCTGTGGAGATAGAAGTACACAGAACAAAATGGGTTTGTTTTGAAAACAAATCAACCACCACTAGAATGACAGTTTGTCCCTTTGAAGGGGGAAGGTCAGTGATAAAATCCATCGAGACCACGGTCCATGATCTGGAAGGGGTTTCTAGTGATTGCAACAGTCTAGGGGTTTTCCCCCCTCTGGATTTTCCCATTATGGCTAATGGGGCAGACCCATTAGCCTTCTGTCTATTGCAGGGAAACTTTATGCAGGACACTTAGCGAATAAAGTTAATGCTTGGGTGTCAGAGCAGCAAATTTTGGGACCAGAACAAGTCGGATTTTGTCATGGGAAATCTACCTTAGTGCTTAGCCATCTTGTGAATACATACAAGAAAGTGAAGGGCTCCAAATTGTTTGTGGTCTTTCTAGATTTCAGGGGAACTTTTGATTCTGTTTCAAGAGAATTACTTTGGAAGGAGCTTATAATTGCTGGGGTAAAGAGATTGTTATTTTTGATTTAAAAGTTACATCAAAATACCACTTGTCAGGTTAGATGCTCTCATGAAGGAGATCTAACCCCCCAAAATCCAGTAAATATTGGGGTGAAACAAGACTGTATTTTAGCCCCACTATTATTCAATCTCTTTATAAATGATCCGGCTCCCTTTTTGGAGGATATGGATGGCCACGATCCCAGACCTGGGGCAATCAATGTTCCACTGCTTTTATACACAGACGATGCAGTTTTACTTTCTTTCTCGCAAATCAGTTTGAAAAGACTATTATCATGCTTTCATGATTACTGAGAAATGAACAAACTGACCCTGAATTTTGAGAAACAGAAAATCATGGTTTTTGCAAAAACATAGAAACCTTTAAAATGGAATATAAGAGGGTAACAGGACTGAGCAGGTCAAAATTTTTCGTTACTTAGGAATCCATTTCAATTATAGAGCTAGCTGGGTTCCTCATCAAAGGGAATTGATAAAATCTGTGAACTTCAACGTACTTGTGCTCACTCGCTTCTTTTTCACCAAGGGTAATCAATTTGTGCCCATAGCTATTAGAGTATTCAATCACAAAATTAGTGCAGGACTGTTTTATGGTTTACCTATATGGATTATGGCTTTCAACAAGGAAGTGGAAAGAGTACAATCCAACTTCCTACAGAAAATATTGGGCCTTCCCATGTGTGTGTCTTATGCGGCCATCTGCCTTGAAACCAATAAGACTCCTTGAGATTAAAGCATGGATTAATACTATCAAATTTTGGTTACATCTACATTTTAAGAATAATGAGGATAGCCTTATCTTTCACATGCTGATGGGAGTCTCAGTCATCCATGTGACTTACCACATAGAAGAAAAAATTAACTCAATAGGAATTCATATTGAATCTTTATTTTCCCTCATAGAAAAATCAGCTTATGCACTGATCAGACAAAGACTCCTTGACATCAAGATTCAGAATCTCAGGAGTCTTGCAAAAGGCAGATGTTCACCCCTGGGTTTGGGAGGTTTTACCCCATGGGTACAGGGAAGAATATCTTATTTAATGGTCCCACATTATTGCAGAACTTATTCGTTAGCTCTGTTTAATGTGTTACCTTCCACGATACTTTATGGGAGATTTCATAAAATGTCATATGCTAATAGGTTATGCACTTGGCCTCAGCAAGACATAGAAACCCTGGAACATGTTTTTCTGCATTGTACTTATTATTGTTATATACACCCCACACTTATTGATCCGTTGCTGAGAGAGCAAATTGGGAAATCTGATAAATGTAAAATTATCTTCCTATTGGCTACTCAGAACCAAAAGGTGATCGAAAGTGTAGCTAAATTTTTGTATCTTGCATCTATGAGGCGAACAGTGTATTTGTAGACTGAGTTTTGATTGCGTGGAGTGTTTTTGTTATTAATATGGATGTAATGCCAATAAAGGTTGTTGCTGCTGCTGCTGTGTCTGCACAGTGCTGTCTGGTATTGTAGTTGATTTCTTGGAATTCATGAACTTCAAGCAGAGCTGTATTCATGGACTATAGCTTTCCAGCTTCCTTCTTCAAACTGCAACACACACACAAAATGGCTATCCTTGCAGCTTTAACATCCATTTACATACTTTCCACCAGACTTTATATCTTGTAAAGATATGCTCTCTCTTAAGAAACATCCCCACAAACTACATCTGCAGGATGAACATAAATAAGAGCAGCTTCTGGAAATCTCATCACTTTGTTTCACAATACAATATAAAACATTTCCTTTCCACTCTGGACAAGACCTGCAAATGTGGGGGAAGAGGAGGAGAATTTGCACACAGTACTGCTTCTTAAACCAACGGCTCTCTTAAGATTTGGCAAAGATTTCCTGGAACCAAGAGTACAATAAGAAAGTTCATAAAACACCTTGAGATAATTCCAGAAAAATAACTCGAATGCAGGGACTAGATGAAATCAACCAGACTACACTATTTATCTATATAACAGCTAACAGTGGTCCCTCTCCTTGCATACTACACAGTCTTGGGATTGCCAACCTCCAGGTGGTCATGGAAAGAATTCACAAGGCAAAAAAGCACCGTGACCAACTTATTATTACAATCTCCAAGAGTGCTTTTTTGCCTTGTGAACTTCCAGGTGGTGGCTGGAGGTCTCCCAGGATTACAAGTGATCTCCAGGCCATAGTATCAGTTCCCCTGGAGAAAATGGCTACTTTAGAGGGTGGACACTGTGGTATTATACCCTACTGAGCACGGCCCCTCCCCAAACCCCGTCCTTTTCAAGCTCCACTTTCAAATCTCCAGGAATTTCCCAACCTGGAGTTGGCATCTCTACGGACATACAATTTCCCCTTTAGTCTCCTTTTCTCACTAATGCACAGAATATTTTGTTTTATAACCTTTCAACATACTAGTGTTGAAGATAAATCACTGTGACATAATGCTTGCTTCAGAAAGGAATGTGTACAAAATCCACAAAAGGACATTTTAATTCATACATTTATACATTGCCTTTCTTCCATTGTGTTCAAGGCAGTTTACAGTTCGAAATAACACACCAACAATATTAATCACAGCACAAAAGAAAAAGGAGGCAGACAAGGAGAAACAAACTCAAGCTCGCAGGTAACATATAGAAGAAAGCACAGATTAATATGCCACTCCAAAATTGTTTTATACCCTCACGATGAATGAACACCAAGCCCAGCATCTTTTGGAAATGCTAGTATCTCTGACACTGTCCAGTTTTACAGAATGCCTAGTTCTCTGTCTTTCCACACAGACACACATGCCTACCTCCCTGTGAAGCAGATTCTAGTCTATGAAAGCATACAACACAAATCTTTTTTCTCATATCAGCAAACCAAAAAAAAGTTCTGTGCCACTTCTTTAAAAGCTAAGCGTTGTGATTTTGCTGGATATACCAAATTATTTTAAAGACCACAACAGATGTAAGATGAATTGTGCAAAAATAAAGTATTTGCAGTGGTATGCAATTAAGGCTGGAGATCAAAGAGTATTGGGTTAGTTGACTGGATTGTACAGATAACAGTATTTTCATGAACACACTTACTGAAATAAATTTTGGTTAAACACAAATGCATCCTGTCGTACAGACTGTATGATGTTAATAGGTTTTTTTTAAAAGCCCACTAAAGTTAACAAGTTCTTGCATCAACACTTGAAAAGTGATCTTATAATAAGGTATCAATATTCATGTTTATAAAAACACTCTCCTATGCACCTCTCTCTTCAAAATAGATCATGTTAATTATACCTTCTGGTGGCTAATGAAGGAGAGGGGGGAATAAGAGAGGCAGGTGAGGGAGACTTCTGTGGCAAACTCCCCTCTGGAATTAAGATTGTCCAGGCCCACACCCTCTAGTCCCTCTTTTTATTTTGTTTTCACCCTAGCCATCCACAATCAGTAAAAAGGGAGAGTACAGGCTTTGTTTAACAGGTTGGTAGTGTGTAAGCTTTGTGCTCCCTAAAGGGCTCTCATTTGGGATCCTACTAGAAAAATGTACTTAATTGTGAGGTGAGAACTTTTCACAGCTATTTTGACTGGACAGACAAGACACTGACGATGATGAACAACAAAGATTAATTAAAGAAAATAAGATGTGTAACAACATAAAGGTTTTGTGTAGAATATTTCAGTAAAGAATGTACAACTGGTTCTCAACTTCACTCCCCAGAGATTATAAATTTTCCCAATGGGAGTTATTATGTTGAAACTGATCTTAGCTAATATACACCGACCATGAGGGGAAATTTGATTCCTTTTCCTTCAGACAGGTTTTCTCAGCATTCAAGGTCCAACTGGAACCAATTTCCACAACTGACTGTTCAGGTTTTAGGCCACTCCTTTAACTCACAGAGACCCTGTTCATAAAACCTGTGCCCTAAAGTTAGATTTAATGGGCCCTAACATGGTGCTTGTTTATCTCACTAAAGCAAGTTTTCTTCCCTAACCTGATCCCCAAATCTTAACTAATCGCCAAATAAATGTCCTCTCTAAACGGACACTCTCATCCTAAGGTTGCCAGATGAGTTAAACAAAAATACTGGACACATTTGATAAAAATTTGACAATCATGCAGGGATCACATGGCTTGGCAAGGAGAATGTTGTAAGTCACTTTGGGTCTCCATTAGAGTGTATAAATGGAGTAAATAAATATTTTCTACTTTAAGGTGCATAATCCAGCCCCTCTGTCCCTTGTTGTCTCTGGAGTCAGGGCTTCAGGGGAAAAGCTGATGATGGTGGTTGCCTAGGGAGGGAGGAAATCAAGTTCTACTGGGCAAAAATGCCCTCTGAAGTTATTTTGGGAACTACTACACTGATTTTGGAACAAGGACAACTCCTTCCACCCCAGTCTGCCAGGAATGTCATCATGGTTGTACTGACTGTTATAAGGCACAATGGGTATTTGAGTTCTTCATTATGCTGACTCATAGCATTCGCTTGGACTGTGCCCCCTACCCCACTGTTTTTTTGTAGGTGCCTCCTACTAAGACAAAGACAGAAGGTGTCTGCTTTGTCCAAGATAGGAGCCAGAAAAAGCCAGTTTAGAGGGGATAAGTGGGGTAGGGCAGGCAAAACAGGTCTCCAGATGAAAAGGAGAAAAAAAACCAGGAATGAACAAAAGATAACTATTTTGCAGCACAAGCAGAGCCTTCATATATGGACAACAAAACAGAAGCTGTTGATTTCAGGGAGCGGAGAAAAAAACTGTTGCACTTACAGGTAACTGTTGTTCATTGATGTCTTCTGTGCAGGCACACATGGGACTGCGCATGTGCAGACCTCCCAATTCCAGAGGTTTTCTAGCTAAAACATCTAGCAGAGGGCGCTCCTGCCTTCCAGAGCGCCTGCACAGCTACTTTCCCGCCAAAATAGCCCTAGGATAGGTGGGGCGTCCCCTGCTACCCTCAGTCCTCTTTCGCTGCTGTTCTCTCCAATATCAAGAAGAGCACTAGCGGGAAAGGAGGGAGGGTATGTGTGCTTGCACAGAAGACCTCAATGAACAACAGTTACAGGTAAGTGCAACACTGTTTTATCTTCTTCGGTCTTCTGTGCAGTCCCACGTGGGAGTTTAACAAGCTAATTACCTGGGTGGTGGAGCTTGCTTCTGTTCACAGGAAGACTGACTGGAGCACGGCTGTACCCACTGCAGTCTCTCTTCTATCTAAGACGTCTAGCACGTAGTGCTTGACGAACGTGTCAGCCAACGACCACGTTGCTGCAAAGCAGATGTCTGGTATCAAGACTCCCTTCAAGAGGGCTGCAGAAGACGCCTACAACCTGGTGGAATGTGCATGGACTTCCAGAGGACAAGGTAGGTTACCGTTATCATAGCAGGATTTGATGGCTTGGACCACCCCCACGGCTATGGTCTGCAGACTCGCTTGTCTCCCCTTATTAGGGTCCACAAAACAAACGGAAAAGTTGAGAGTCCACCCTGAAGAGTTTAGTTCTTTCCAGGAAGAAAAGAAGTGCCTTCCTAACATCCAGTATATGTAGAGAACGTTCAGCAGGGGTGCACTGGTCTTTAAAGAAAACAGGTAGGACTATTTCCTGTGACACATGAAACCTGGAAGCAATCTTGGGCAAAAAATCTAGTTTGGTCCATAGTACCATCTTTCCCTGAGTGAATCTTAAGGAAAGACGGTTCACTACTGAGCGCAGCTAGCTCACTGACCCTCCTAGCTGAAGTAAGCGCCACCAAGAGGGCTACCTTGAAAGACAAGTATCACAGCTAGCAAGTGGCCAGAGGTTCAAAAGGCTTACTTATCAGTTTTGTGAGGACCACGTTCAGGGACCACTCTGGTAAAATCCTACACATAGTTGAAAACATATTGTTAAGTCCCTTCATAAACATTTTGGACATAAAATGCAAAAAACAGTTTTATTGTCCACAGGGGCATGAAAGGCTGATATCGCAGCCAGATAAACTTTTAACAGATGAGTTCGACTGGCACCTCTGTTTTACTCCTAACAAGTACTCTAGAACCTTACTCAGTGGACAGTCTACGGGATCTAGGCTATGTCCTGATGCCCAGAGAACAAATTTGTCCCATTTAATCCTGTAGGAATGTGTGGTGGAGAGACAGCTAGCATTTAAAATCACCGGGAGTACACCTTCCAACAATGTCTCTGCGGCAGGATCAGCCACACAGTCAGTCTGAGTCTCTCTATCCCATGATGAAAGACCCCGTTCCATGACAAGAGGTCCAGTTCCGCAGGTAAGTGGTGGATCTTGTCAGCCAGCCTCAGCAGCCCGTGGAACCAGGGTTGTCTTGGCCAGTAGGGCGCTATCAGGATAGCCCACTCATCCTCCCTTTGAAACCTGCTTATCACCCTGGCCAACAGAGGGATGGGCAAAAATGCATAGAGGAAGCGACCAGACCAGGACAACTGGAAGGCATCTCCTAGAGAACCAAATCCTAGGCTTCCTTTCAAGCAGAAGAGGTCTACCTACTGATTCTCTCTGGTAGCAAACAAATCTAACTTGGGGTACCCCCACTGGTGAAAGACAGCGTCTAGATATTCATCATATGAAACTTACGGGCCGTGACAAAAGCATTTAAATTTCTCAAATCTAAGATGGGCCTGTTACCCCCCATCCTTCTTCTCAACCAGGAAGAATCTGAAATAGAACCTGAACCTAGATTCTCCCTCCTGTAGGGGTTGTACAGCACCCTTCTCCAGTAAGACATTCAACTCAGCCCTTAACTGGGGACACGACTGCAAATCTGAGGGGTTAGGAAGAACCAGACTCGGGCCACTTTCAAATTCAATTTTATAACCAGAATAAACGATCTGTAACACCCAAACATCTGAGGTAATACACTGCCAAGCGTGAGAGAAATCACGCAGCCGTTTCCCAAAAATAGGGGCCTGTTCCTGGCCTAGTCAGAACTGTTTAGCCGTAGAGGCTTGATCCTTGTTCTGATGGGATTGAGATCCCCGTTTCTGTCTCTGATTCTGTCTCCTTCTGGAGAATCTGCCCTGACCACCCTGGAACTGGCAGTGGGAAGGATGTGAGTATCCCTGATAAGGTTGATATCTCTGAGATCTCCCCCTGAAAGGGTGTTGCCAGTACTGGGAGCGTCCCCCTTGTTGTGCAGGAGGAAGGACCCCATATGAGTGAGCCGTCAGCTGGTCCTTGTGCTTCTGGGACAGATGTTCATCCGTCTTCTCAGAAAAAAGCGTTTTTCCCTTCAAATGGAAGATCCTCCACCTTGTTCAGAGTCTCAGTTGACAAAGCTGTGGCACGCAACCATGAATGTCTCCTTAGCACAACTGAGGAAACCATTGTCCTGGTCGAGGTATCAGCGGAATTCCTGCCCGCATTTATCTGGTGACAGGCTAAACAGATAGCCTCCTCTTGTAGTACCTTCGCCAAGGCTGTTGTTCCTCTGGAAGCCTATCAAAAAAGACGGCAATCTTATTCCATAGGGCTAGCTGGTATGCCCCCATCATGACGGCATAGTTGGCAATTTTAACGTTCAAAGCTGCTGACGAATAGATCTTGCATCCCAAGATGTCCAGCTTTTTGCCCTCCCTGTCAGAAGAGGTGGCAAATGGGCCCTGGCGTTGCCTAGACTGCAACTCCTCAGTCACCACGGAAGATGGTGGCGAGTATGTAGCCAGATAGGGACAACAATCATCTTTGGTCTTGTACAGACCTTCCACCTTTTTCATTGTGGCAGTAGGCGATGCAGGCTTTTGATAAAGAGCTATGATCATCTCTATGAACCCTTCAATGACAGGGAACGTCACGTTCACAGTCGAGCCAGAGTAAATGTGCTGAAGGATCATGTCTTTCGACTTTGGCTCAGTGGAGGAAATGTTAACCTCCAGCACCTTGGCCATCTGGATCAACTGCTCAGAATATGAGCGGAAGTCATCGGTTGGGGACACTTCACCTGATTCTCCCACCATTTCATCTGGTGTCTCGGATGGTGGGGATGAACTATGGTGCTCCTGATATGATTCCGGTTCCGGTTCTGAACCCGATAACTGGTAGGCCATGCGAGAGCTGGAGAAAGAGTGACGTCTCCTTGATGGCAAAGGTGATGGCTCCCTGGAGAATACTCCAGTGCGTTAAGAGTGTCCTAGATCGACTTCACTGTAAGGATCAGAGAGGTACCACTCCTTCTCAACATATTGTTCCCTCGCAGGTGAGCATTTGGAGGGGTGCTTCCCCCAGGATAGCTCCCCCTCCTCTTCAGAGGAGAATAGACTGTGATCCAGTCTGAGGCAATGGGGACCCTGATCAAAGGGAAGGCCTGCAAGGCCGATCCAATGCCACCACGTCTCTCTCTAGTGGAGTGTCCTCCGAGGTCCTGCCAGAGTGACCTTTAGAGGAGTGTTTGGTTTTCTTTGTGCGTTTCCTGGGAGTTCCTCCCCCGAGGATGTTACACCCTTCAGTTCTGATCAGGTCTTCTGAGGAACCAAGGAAGCCGTTGACTCTCTCGACTTTGAGCGGCGGGTTCCTGTCAGAGCTGGAGCTGGAGATTGCAGGTCCAGGGTGGGATGGTCTTGGCTTGGGCGCACTAGAACTGCCTTGGGTGAAGCAGAAGGCACTCAGCTCCAAGGTGTTTTCAACCCTGAGGAGGTGGCTCTCGGAACCAATTATGGTCTCTGAGTCGAGGACGGTCCCAGTTCTGATGGCACGGCCTCTCCAGCAGCCATTGGTTCTTTCATCGTGGGTGTGGGTACCCCCATGGCCTTAGTCCATAACGCCACCTTAATTGACTAGATGTCTCAGAATGGGCCTTTGGGGTGAATTTTTGGCAGTGCTTGCAACTCTGTGGCTGGTGACCTTCACCGAGGCACATCAGGCACAGGGAGTGACTGTCAGTCTTGGTCATTTTGCATTGCATTTAACGCAACACTTAAAGCACGCTTTTCCAGACATTTTTCTCTAACAAAAGAGCCACGAACTAGAAGAACAAGTAGAAAGTACTTATTTCCGACGACGAGCTAGAACCTCTCAGCACGGCAGCGAAAGAGGAACTGAGGATAACAGGGGATGCCCTGCCTATCCTAGGGCTATTTCAGCTGGAAAGTAGCCACGTAGGCACTCTGGAAGGCGGGAGCGCCCCCTGCTGGAAGTTTTAGCTAGAAAACCTCCAGAATTGGCGGGACTGCACAGAAAACTGAAGATGAACACACTGTTGCTTGAAGAGGGGAGCTCCATCTTCTCCTCCTTTCAAGTGTGGAACAGCACAAATGTTAGCACCAGCTACATTTTGCTTTCCACCAGCCCACCCTCCACAGTTAAGCTCAAGGGTTTGGTTTCGTTCTTTGTCTGTTTAGTTTTGCTCCTTTGTTTTCTCATTAATTTTCTATTTTAATCCTTGAACTCCCCTCGCCCCCAACTCTGGCCCTCAAACTGCTGTTCCTTGGCACTCTTAATTAAAAAAAAACACAAGAAATTTGTATTTTCTTTCCCCCCCTCATTTTATTTCCCAAACAAGGACTGGTTCAGAGCCCTGGAGGGCAGGCAAGACTTTGAGGGTAATTTACAGATTGCCACAACCTGTTTTCCCATTTATCAGACTTCACTCATCCAAAAAAGAATTTATTTCTTTATAAATAATAAAAATATATCACTGAATTTCAAGGTATGTAACATGCAATCATAACATGAAATCTAACATATGCAATAGACTAGGATTACAAAAATTAGAAAAAATGCAAAAACAGTGTCAGACATGATCTGTCAAACAATGCAGAAAATGGGACTCAAAACATAGAAAACAATGCAGCAAAAGCAGGGTAAGATATCCAACAAACAGATAATATATACAAACAGATAATATATTGCTGCCAAGTAGGCCCCCTCTCCTGCTCTAAGGTCTGCCAAGAACTGTGTTTGAGTTTCCTGCACTGCTGTTTTATAACTACCCCAGAGACTGCCTTGCATGTGTACACTCTGGTACACGTGTCAGTTTCCTGCCTGCTTGCTAGTTATCCTGCTGTTGCAATAAACTGTGTCAGTTTCCTGAATCCATGTCTGGACAACTACACTAAGGACTCTCTTTCTGGGCAGCCCTGCCCAGGCCTATATCTGGACCTTCCGGTGTGTTTGGACTCCACTACACGTGTGCCTCCCGCCTGCCTCGCCATCTCTCATGGGCTGTGCTTGCTCCCTGCTATGGACTGTGTTTTACGTGCTGTTTCCCTGCCTCCATGGAAGCCTGCCTCACCCAGGCCCAAGCCACGCTGTTAGCAGCCAGATTCCAGACGGGGAGACCTCCAGCAAGCCTGACCAGGCACCCCCTGGCCAGTTCCAGCCTGCAGCCTCCCGCGGGCCGGTCACCCAGCTTGCCCTCGCTACCGGGCAGCCTGCTAGCAAGCCCCAGCCATGCCCAGCCGACAGCCATGTTCTTAGGCAGCCAGAAGACCCAGAGAAGCAGCCTGCTTTGGGAAGCCATTTCAGAGGAGCGAGCCGACCACGTACGCAGTGAGAGAACCTCACCCTGCTCTGCATATCTTAATAGCCACCCCAGAGAAGAAGCTAAGTGCTGACCATCCCAAGCACTTAGAGAATGCATCTCAAAGCAGCCTCCGCATTCCAGAGCTGATGACATCAGGACAAGCCCAGCTCGCTGGAACATCCATTCAACACGCTCGGATCTTCCCCTCCCTCCTTTGTCCCCTCTTCCTAAGGTGTCACTATGATACTATCAGAATCCTAAAGTGGCCCATCTAAGGCATTCAGAAAGCCATTAAAACCTTTGTTTTAACCCATGAGAACCACAAGGTACAGCACCAGCACCAGGGTACGTTTTGGGGTATATAAGCCAGCCTCTCAGGCCACATGGCGCGCGTCATTCCTCTCCTGATCCCAGCCGGCGTGTCATTCCTCTCCTAATCCCAGCCGGTGCGTCATTCCTATCCTGACCCCCTGCTGTCTCTCTACTCGTGGTTCTGGTGCTGGCATTGGACCACCTCACTGCTATATCTCTGCTTCGCTTCAGGATTGTAAGTATACCCAACTTCATTGTGGGGTACCTGCTAATGCGACCGTCTCTATTTTCCTACCTCTATGTTTCCTAGTTCTTGTATGTAACCCTGTATGTGTGTGCAAGTTCAGGAATACACCACATTACTAGTAAAGACACGTTGTACTGTGATTTAGTCTGCCTCTTTATTATGTGAGCGTCTGGAGAAGGGACCTTGGTATAGATGGTTAGATCCGCGCTAAATTTAGTTCTGGGCTGCTAAGCTAATTCCCCATTCAAAAGAGCAGTTCCGGTAACAATATGCCATACACAGTGGCATATATATTCCTGGTTCCTTTATACAAGCACCTTCCTGAACCATTCTGTTCTATTATCTTTATAAAAATGTCCTTTCAAATCTAAACACCAAAGTTTTAATAGTACCCAATATACATACAGACTTATTTGCCTACTTTTGAATTTGTTAACTGTTTTTCTGTACAAGTGTACACACATTAAAATATAAAAATAAAAAGACATGGTTTAGACTTCCTGAGTTTCTTCATATCTCACCACAGGTAGATAGAGGACCACGGGGCAGATGAGTAAATTATTGGCATGACTCTTAATCAAATCTGATAACTATGCAAAGAATGGGGTATTACTGCCACCACAGAAAACTTGATACACTTAATAATTAATAAACCTTGAAATCTGGAACAAACACTTGGCATGATGGTGAATGTAGCTGATAGCTGTGTATGCACATAAATTAAATCCATCCTTATATTGCAGTACTGCCATTATCAGCAAAAATACCAATGTGGCAGAATGATGGACAATGAGCCTTCTAATCTCTCATCAAAAACCCTGTGCTCTCTGTGGAATCCTCCTGAAAGCCCTGACTGTCCTTAAATCTGACACCATGAGTTGATTAATTCTCCTGCTCTACATTTCTGTTACTATATCAGAGCTTGCTGGCCTCAGCATTTGCTTTATAAAGCTCTGAGCACTAAGGCTTGCAGCAGCTTTGGTCATGGCAAACATGCGGCTGAAAAGGAACAAAGTTAGAACTATGCATTTATTCACTTTGGGACACTAAAATGATCCCAGATAATAAAACGAACACCACAGATGTAGTAGAAGTTTGCCTCGATGGACCGGACCGTGGAACTACCAGACCATAAAGGAACCCACAAAGTCTTCTCGTCTTAGAGAAGATCTTTTCGTCTCTTGCAACTGTGACTACCAACACCCCCACTGATCTACCTACACATACTGAAGTGTTTGGCTCTTAACAAGGGAGTTTTCTGCACATGCTTTTTTCCCCATGCTGCTTTGATTTATTCCCTGATTTCCACACACATTTTTTCACTTTGGGGCTTTTTAAATTTCCCCCCAGGTTTCTTCCAGTTCATTTGAGAAAACTTTTACTCCAATCTTTTTCTGGAAGCTGATTTTGAATCAGAGAACATATACCTTTTCACGTACCTGAGAAAAGCCCAGATTTGCTGACAAGCCTGAAATCGAAAATGACACACAGAGAAGGAGGGTTTTAAAAAGCCAAAAAGGTACCTTCTTCCATTCTTGGTGGACATGTAAAAAAGCTAAGGATTTCTGGAATATGGTCTCACTGTTCATAAAGAAAACGCTAGATTTGCATATTACCCTAGATACCACGATATTTTTACTGTCTATGTTTGATAGTAACTTTCCAAAGGAACAAAAATACTTATTGCAACATATTATTACCGCTGCAAGATTGATATATGCACAGGTCTGGAAACAAAAAAGTGTACCTGATGAGAAAAAATTAATAGAGAAGCTTGTTATATTGTATAGAAATGGACAGACCTCAATTATGAATTTAGAAAATAACAAAACTTTTATAGACAGATGGAAAGATGTATATGACAGGCTGAACCTGACAACCAAGTATACCATATCATGAAACTTACATTAGTTATTAAATCGGATGTATAATCAAGTTATACAAGAATATTACTTTGCAGTATTATTGCACCGCTCCTTCGTGTAAATAATTGGAAATTTTCAATAAAAATTTTTTTAAAAAGCCAAAAATGATAAAGGGAGTGCCTGCAGATTTTAAGAAATGGATGCCCTTAGTGGCCACCAGTAAGCAGTCATAATAGTACTGCCAGCCTTCAAGCCTAAGTTTTTGTCAGCAAAAAGCAGGGAGACGGGGCAAGGCCATTTCCAGGGCTGATTTGGCCTTTAAGGGAGGACTCACTGCAGCCAGTCCTGGCAGTAGCCACCACATGATTTGTTACCACATGTCTCATTGAGGCTCTGCTGCTTGCTAGTATTCAAAAGTAGCCATTCCCATGAAAGCCAATGTGATGTGATGGTTAGTTTCATACTAGGATCTGGGAGACTCAGGTTTGAATCCTCATTTTGGTGCAGAAGCTCACTGGGTGACTTTGGGCCACTTTCTCAGCCTAATCTATCTCACAGGGTTGTTGTGAAGACAAAATGGAAGACAGGAGAATTATGAAAGCAGCTCTAGATGCCAATATGGAGAAAGACAGGATGTAAATGAAGTAAATAATAACTAGCTGAAGATAGGAGGCCAGATTGGTGGATGGGAAGAAAAAATGAAAACATGGGGGCTGCCAGGAGGAAGGAAAGAGGAAATAATGTGGGGAGAGCATACAGGGGGGAGTGAGGTACCCTGCCACCGCTTCCTCCCCCTCCTTGCAGGATCCCCATCCCAAAACTGTGCCTGAATCAGCCAGCACCACATCACTTCACCTGAATTTTCCCAGAGAGAAGGTGCCAGGAAGAAGGAAAGCTGAAGACAGGAGATAAGATAAAGGCAGGTTGGCTGGTGGGGCTGCAGATGAAAGAAAGAGGAAATAGTGGAGGGGCAAGAAAACAAGATGCAGGCCCCTTGTTCCTTTCTAATAGAAGTGTCCTGTTTCTGGCCCATTCAACTCCATCCTCACTGAGATCTTCTGTCACAGTGCTCCATAAATACTTGAAAATTCAGGTCAAGCCCTCAAAGCCTGGTACCACTATTTACACATTTTACAAGGTGCTTACAGCTTTCCCAGAAAACATAAACAGGGCCCAGGGCTGTTTAAAAAGAGTCCCAGTTTATTCATAAGTTGTAAGAGTGTTAGAACTAAGCTTGGGAACAGAAGTTGTGAGAATATCCTCTCAAATGAAATTCTTATCTGTTCTGTGTGAAAAGCAAGACACCTAAGTCACAAATTCAGAGGTTGCTAACTTTTAAAAGCTGGCAGCCTATCACAGTAGATAAAAGGAACATTTGAACAGGGTATGAATAATGAATGTGTTCTGAACACAACTGGAGTATTTACAGTAGTAAACTAATTTGCGCTGCTCCAACTGTTCTAACAAAACCAACAGCAGAAAGTGTCAAGCAAATAAATTTGCAATTAGAATAATAAATATTTATGATACAATATAACGCATTTATCCGGTGGGTGACAAGATTTTCTTTTGGACATCTTAAATGTTGTGTGTTGTGTTATACAACTCTTCTAATGTCAATAAATTAACCTTTGACTGTGATTTTCAAAAGCTTATGCTACAATAAAGTTGGTTAGTCTTTGTGGTGCCACTGGACTCTTTACTATTTTGCTACTACGGACCAACATAGCTAACTCTTCTGGATCTATGAAATGTTGAGATCTTAAAAAAAAAATTTTTCTTTTGGAATGAACAAAATGTGCTAAAATAGCATAGGGTGCAGTAGTTTGCAGTTCTCTTTCAGTTTACTATTAAGTTATTTGAAATTTTGCTTATAGAGAACCAAGGCTTTTATATTCTTTAAAGCAGCCAGTTAATACAGCTTTATATACCAAGTCATAAATGATGCATTTTATGTTGTTAAAGCAGAAAAACAGGTTTAGCTTTGATAGGAAAGTACCACATATATTTCCATTTCCCCCCAGCTTTTTTCTATGGCTTTTTGATTTCTGAAAATTTTACATCTCTAGTCAGGCATAATGTGGAAGGAACCCATTAGGCTAGTGTTCCTGAACTGCAAGACAGATCTTGCTACAGGGAAACAAATGATAGTTAGGGAAGGTCAATGTTTTCCCTAACATAATAATACCCAAAATTTTGTGTATAATTTCTCTACACCATAAAGCCAAGTGTGGCATTCTCTCTCCCACCCCACCCCTTTATTCATTATCCATTTAAAACATCTGTATGCCACTTTTATATCCAAGGTGGTGAACATTTTAAAAATTAAAACAAATTTTAAAAATTATTAAATTTAATAATTAAATTAAAAAATTCAACAAACACATATAAAGCAAGTTCTTATGCAACTGATTGTACATAACATAGAGGATATCAGGTGAGAACCAAACGGTGAAATCTGAGAATACCTCATATATAGAGTCAGTTCAATTTAACCTGTTCATTTAATAACCACATGCATAGCCATATAATGTTTCATAAGGTTTGCTGCCCATTTGTAGCTGGCCGAAACCAAATTACCAGTCCCAAACTACAGGCATAAAATAATACTAAACAGGGGGTCTTGGGAGGAAACCTCTTAACTAAGAAGTTGCCAAAATTCAGGAGGGGGGGTAGGGTTCAAATATTAATTATCCTAGTTAGGAAAATGAGCCATTGCAAAATAAGCCCTAATGAAGTTCAGTCAGTTCAGAATGAGCTCATGCTAACACCAGCTAGCGCTCTCTGCCACCTGCTTCCCCCCTTTTCCAAAGCTTACTACTGCAGAGGAGATGCTTGTGACTGTGACAGCAGGGGTGGAGGGCTTTAGTGATGGCCCAGTTTTCACTGTTAAGACCTGATCTCGTATGAGCACTGCTGCTTCATTCAGCATGATCAGCCAAACATTAAAGAAAAGGCATCTGCCATCATACCAACACTTCCAGCATCCCTTCTTATCAATACGTTTTGGGAAAAAAGGAACAGAGGCCAACAGGAGGGCTGACAGGATGTTCCCCTGATTTTCGTCTTTCTGATAAATTAAGCTAATCAAGAGCATCAAGGGATCTTGATTACAAGATCATGTTAGCTAGAGCTTGCATAGTATGTTCTTCTCTTTCAGTTGGTATTCTTCCCCTGATAAAAATGCCAAACTATTTGTTTGAATTAATTCTCCCAAAGTACAGAAGAGCATTTATGCTTGTGTGTTGGAACACCTTGCCATTGGCAGTGTTGTTGGAAAGGTTTGGTGGTATTCCATACTCTAATAGACTTTGGGGATATAATACTAACCAAATTGATTCTATAGATCGTATTCTTTTGGAATCCCCTGCATTTTTAGATTGGAGAGCTAAATTGATTCTTTCTCCTCATTTTAAGCAAGATTTTATCTCTCTTGAAGCTCAATCCTATTGGCTATTAAGAGATGAAGATAAACAAATAACTTTGCAGGGCCAGATCTAGGGGAGCAGGGGGGTCACTTGTCCCGGGCACCGTCAAACAGAGGGCGCCGGAGCAGCTGCTGGCCGGGAGCGCACCTCCTGGCCCTCTGGCAGCAGCGTGGGAAGGCTGGGAGGCTGCCCATGCCACGCTGGGTGCCTGCCGTGCTGACAGGGAGGCCAGTTTGCTGTGCGCTCCCGGCCCTCCAGCGGCAGCACAGGCAGCTGGTCAGCAGGGCTGGGAGATCCGCAGCAACCAGAATGGCGGGCACGCTCCCGGGGCCACCCTGCATGATAACGTCACAGAAGTGATGTCATCATGCACTCTTGGGAGTGTGGGGACAGAGGCACTGCCAGCCTTGGACTGCCCCAGGTGCTGGCAATCCAAGATACGGCTCTGTAACTTTGTATCTGGCTAAATTTTTGGCAGCTGTAGTAAAATCATGAAATTATGGCCGTAAACTCTAGGTTTAACTTTTAGTAGGTAATGGCTAGTGTCTATGATTTTGTCATGAAAACAGTAATTAAGAAGAAGCAACTAATTATGACCATAACTAATTTTAAACTACTCACTAAATATCAATAGTTTAAAAATTGATCAACAGTCTTTTCTTATATACAAATCCAGTAAGTTGCAAGGCAACTCAGAAGGCAAGATTCTAATTAAGAGTTGTATAATGAGTCCATCACAAATCAACCCTGGCATTTCTATGCTGCCTTTCCAGAAAAACTGCTCAAAATCTCCTCTCTGCTTTGGTACTGCAAACAAGCATGGACTGCCTGAACTCAGCAATACTTCAGTCACTCCCGAAGTGCTCAAGCACACCAAAGTCTAAAGTAATCAGGAAAACAAAATCTATCTAGATATGTTTGTGCTATCGCTTGATGTAATACAAACTAGTGTGTGCATACACACACAGAGGTTCATTTATTCATCCTCAACATGATAAAGTCTAAACTTCAAGAAATGTTGTCCTTTATCTAAGTCTGAGATTAGAGGAGTGTTTGTATTACACAACTTTTAGGCATATTTCAAACTATAACAGCAAATTGTGGTTTGCTGCTACGCCAATGAACATCCAGGAAGAGATCAAAAGGCTTATGTTCCCTCCCCCCACTTCCATTCACACAAGTTAACTGAGGAGTTACTTCTGTCATTCACTGCAAAACACAGTTTGCTCTATATACAAAAAAACAACCAGGACTCTACATGGTAGCTTAATCCTGGACTTGCAGTTCAGATACAACAAGAGGCTATGGTTTGTCTCAAACACAGAAACAGCTCATTAGCTGGCCATGCATAATGAGTAGAGAAGGGCTCTCACAAGCTTGTTCATGTAGACAATCCATTGTTTATTTTGATGCTTGAACTATGTCGGGGAGTGGCAAATGCTGCCACAAAATTTATTACAGTACTTAAAACCCAAAGAAGCAAACATGTAAATTACTTTTTAAAGTATATGGCTAACCTGTATCTAGTTGAGGGACTCCTTGCCTATCACATAGTCTTGACATTGGCAGAGCTGGAATACATTTCAGAGAAGAATTTTAGTCGTCATCATGCTTCTTGGTTTTAGTGCTGCCCTGGAAAAGACAAGGGCTGCACTGAATGCTACAGACCTCTGCTAGACAAGGTTTTTAATGAGCCTAGACAGGTTTAGCCAATTCCCTGCAGTCTTGGACATGAAACTCAGCACAAGCCTCTGCTTGCAGATTTAAAATAAAAACTCTTGGCACTGTGTGAGTGAGTGAGTGTGCGTTGCGTGAGAGAGAGAGAGAGAATGAAATCGAGTAAAGGAATGTATAAACTGAGTTTCTGTTCTTCTCCATGGCTAGGGAAAATGCAAGATGGCCTACTTATTAATGTGCTAGTCATCTTATGTGAAAAACCCATGAACTCTAATATTTACTTGAATATCTACAGATGCATTACTGCTGCTTTAATTTACAGTGTCATAGGAAATTAGAGTAACCATTTAAACCTTCAGTATCTATTTTTTATTTACATTTACAGTTTCCCTTTTTCACTGAGACTCAAAGTAGAACATATAATTACAAATTTAGAGAACAATGCACCAACAACATCATAATACCTACAACAAAACAATATAATAAAACACATAGTGCAAACCTGGATTATAAAACAAGAGAACAATATAGTAACTGCATAATATATGCAATGATCTACAGCAAAAAAAAATTAAATTACAAGATTTAGTAAATAAAACTCAATAGTTCTCCTATTAGAATGAATTCTCAGTAACGTTGTAGTAATAACATCTGAACTACAACTTTGGAAGTATTTATATACAACAGGCCCCCAGCTGGCCTTATACTTACCACTTATCACAAGTAATCAAGAAAATATTTATGATGACCAAAGTGAATACAAATAGTCATCGTGCAGTAAATTCAATTCTCCAGGAGAACCAAAGAAGCTAATCCATGAACCAAAGCACAATACATGCTGGATATATTTTAGAGAGATACATCAGTACTGGGCTAATTGTGTGCACGGCCATCCATTCAATTATATTTCATGAAGTTCAGTTTTATCATCTGACCCTTACCATGATTGTCCTCAAAGAGAAATTAAAAACCTAAGCCTATAAAACTGTTATTCAATTCAATCCCCAGCAAATTAATCCAATACAGTATCTCTAATACAGGAACTCAAAAACCAAAACGCCAACGTGCAATAATTTCTGAAAGTTATGAGACTTGACATCAAGAGATAAAAATGTTCATAGAAATAGAAGCAATCTGATCAGAGTGGCTTAGTGTTTCAAGCTAATATCCTGCTCTGACATAACTTGGCAAAGTCACATTTATATGCTATCAAGAGTGAGATTTACAATGTTAGCTGTTGTGCACAGTCCAAGGCTATGGGCATCTTAACCTTGGTTTTCCGTCGTTTGAGATACTTCCTGCTTTATGAATGTGGTGGAAATACTCTATTTGAGAGTACAAGAACGAACTGAGGCTTATCAGAGCTCATCATTGATAATTAATTAATTTAGTTGCACCAACACCCTGACAGTACATAAACTAAGTCCTACTACAGCTCACAGCAAACCAACACAGTGGTTATATCATAACATATTTCCTGGATAATCAATGACATTCTTGCGTTACATTACAGACTACCCTCTAAGCCTTTTGGTGAGGGTTTGCTGCACATCAATTAGCAAACAGAAATAAGATGGTGGTTATACAAGAGAATTACTACTAAAGATAGGTTGCAACGGTATAAAATTAGGAAGGAAAAGGAAGGAACTTTACTGGGGTTTCACAATGCCAATTTTCAATAAAAGAGGGGGAATAAGAACATAAGAAGAGCCTTGCTGGATCTATCTAGTCCAGCATCCTATATCACAGAGTGGGCAAATAGTTGCGATGGAGGGCCAACAACAGGGCCTAGAAGGGGAGACCTTCCCCTGAAGTCCCAGAACTGTATTCAGAGGTCTTCCACTTCTGAATATGGATGTTCCCTCCAGCTAGGCTGTAGCTCACATGTGCAGTTGTAACTGGGGTGTCTCTCTCCTCCATATCTCCCATATACACTTTTTAAAACTCCTACAAGAAACCACAGAATGTATCAGTCATTGTAATAAAACTACCTATGAACATGTATTTATCACTAGGGTTCCCAGATCCAGGTTGGGAAATTCTTGGAGATTTTGGCAGTGGAGCCTGGATAGGGTTTGGGGAGGGGCCTCTGTGAGATATAATGCCAGAAAGTTCACCCTTCAAAGCAGCCATTTTCTCCAGGGGAACTGGTTTCTTCTGTTGCCTGGAGATCAAGTGTAATTCCGGGAGATCTCCAGCTGCTACCTGGAGGCTGGCATTTATCACTGATTTAAATATTTTCAGGATTTTCCCATGCCATTCTGTCTAGCAGGGCTTATTTAAGACAGGAAAAGGGGGAGGATTTGCAGATGAGGAAAACACACCACTTTTCCTCTCACTGTTTCTCTTTTCCAGTATCACATCTCCTTCCCACCCCCACCTCAAGCTCTCCCCTCCTCACCACCTTGTACTTGCCACAACTCCAAATGCTCCTAAACACAAAGGGTGATAAACACATGGAATTCGTTGCCACAGGAGGTGGTGGCAGCTACAAGCATTGCCAGCTTCAAGAGGGGACTGGACAAATATATGGAGCAGAGGTCCATCAGTGGCTATTAGCCACAGGAGATAGATGGTATTCTCTTTGTGGGGAGGTGGTGCTCTGTTGTCTTGGTGCTGGAAGGAAGGCAGTGGGAGGGCTTCTGGTGTCCTGGCCTCACTGACAGTCCTTTAGATGGCACTGGATTTCTAGCCACTGTGTGTGACAGAATGTTGGACTGGATGGGCCACTGGCCTGATCCAACATGGCTTTGCTTATGTTCTTATGTTAAACTCTGCCTTTTACACAATTCTGCACTCACAGAGATTTCAGTGAACTTTGGAAGGAGTTACCCCCATATTAGGGAGAATTTTCCTGAAAACATGGGATTTTCCTGGGTTTGCATAATCCTAAATCGCACTTGCCCATTGTGCAGATTTGCACAGCCCTTAACTATTAGATATAGGAATATCTCCCAACAGAATTTTTAATAATTTATTAAATGCCAGTTTATGAAAAAAGCCTTGTTTCAACATACTAACATCTTTGAGGCCTCAGCACCAAAACCATTATATATTTTTGATCATCAACAGATCCGAACAGGTGCACCAGTCAATTCCAACTTGCTATTTGCATTACCGAATGCACATTATTCATTCACTAAGAAGCACTGTTAAGGACTATTACTTTAAGTACTTAATCCGCAAGAGGAGGCATGAAACATTCAAATACTAAAGTGCAGCAAAGGCCTGCTACTATATGCTACCATCTATGAAATATCAAAATGGTAGACTCTGTATCAGTGTTCTTTCTCCAATTAAAAAGAGGTAAATAAAGCAGGTAAGCCAAAAGATTTTCCTATATATTCTATTTTTAATAGTGGGAACAGTCTAGAAATGAAGGGACAATTTTAACAAGCAGGACAATTTATATTACAATGGGAAGTTCTTTAGGAAAAGCCTAAATCCCTAGGGAAATTGTATTTCCATTAGTATGATTCATTTCACCACCACTTCCATACTGCCTACCAAGTCTATCTGTACTATACATTTTAAAGTGTAACCCTATATTTAAAAAAGCACTAAAGTAAAGCGAAGTAATAGGTTTTGCCTGGCCCTTGATGAAGAGATCAGCTATCAGTGGTGCCTGGTTCTTCAGGCAGGACTGCTTCCTTTATAAAGGTGGTAAAATAGCTAGTCATCTTGCTACTTTAGATATACCTGGATAACATCAAAGGATGGTGAGAAGTCTACAACCCCCTTTCCATTCTCAGTTCTGAGCCGAACAACTCATGCCTTCAGAAGATCAAGGCTTTAACTATCAAGAGGCACTCTAAATACAGTAGAGGCTGGAGGCAGTACAGATTGTCTCTGTTGGGGGTGAATTATGAAAACAATATATACTGATGTGCCCAGTTTACACTGGCTTTGTAAGTCATACAGGATACAATTCAAGGTTATGGTCTGGACCAAGAACCAGCTTAGTTCTACTTGTTTCAGGCATTGACTCCCATCAGTCCATGCAACTATTCAGATCAAAAACGTAAGCCCCTTAAAGTTATCCACTAGAATACAGAGAAGCATTCTTATTAGCTGCCTCTACCGCAAGAGTATTCCCTCTCTAAACATATCCTCATTTGGCACCTTGTCCTGCATTTTAAGAATAAAAGGTGGTTTACCTGAATTAACTTTTTATATATTGCAGCTGTTTCAAGATACTAACTCGTCAAGAGTGCTTTGTATCCAACATATAATAACAAAAGCCAACATAAAAAATAAAAGGTGTATCTATTTTTAATTGCTGATTTCGAAGGTATTGGCCAGTCCACTATCACAGACTAAGTTGAAAAGTGTGTCTAGAATCTATATTCTCTACTCTTTGGCAGTAACAAACTTTGTAGGGTGTGCAATGAAAAGTACTCTACATGAATCAGATAAATCAGATCAAATAATTTAGACTTCCAGCGCATAAAACAAGAAGCCAGTATGGACCCTAGAAAATGAAGACACATAACGAACTGAACAGAGAGGGACCGGTATCTGAAGTTTTTCTTCACATTATAGTTCAATTATAAATTGTGTTTTACCTAGAACACTAGTGCTTCCAAGCTTATGCCTGTCCTTGAGGCAAGAGATATTTACTCAATTAACTGTAAACTGTTCTACGCAATACATTTTATACTACAAAAACTAGTATGAAGTAGCAATAAGAGTGTTGAAATAGCTTCTAGGGGACCCAAGTTCAAATCCCCACTCTACCATGAAGCTTGCTGGATGACCTTGGGCCACTCAGTCTCTTTCAGCCTAACCTACCTTATACAGATGTTATTAGGATAAAATGGGGAAGGAAGAATCATGGCCATTATCCTGAACTCTTTGGAGGATGGGAAGGACTTAAAAAATTTACTAAGTTATACAATTCAATGATAGTAATCAAATACTTCAAAAAGTAAAATTGCAAAATGTATAGTGTCCTTTGAGCTAAAACGATCCCTTAATTTGGCAGTTACCTAGCTCACTGGCTTTAAAAAAATCCTAATCCGAATCAAAATTGTAAAGAGTTTATATTCTAGTAGTAAACCAAAATAATCCAGTTTAAGAAGTTACTGCTATTCTGTTTATATATATTCATTAAAAGGATTTTTTTTCCAAAGTCCACTCCTGCCTTGACAGTACTGTGATTTGATAACCAAGCTTTCAGTGGCTTTGGAGAAATGAAAAAGGTGAAAAAGGGAGGAAGGGGTTCTTTTTGACCGCCAAAAGGGCTGTATTTGGGATCATGGGCCCTGCATGGACAAAAAACACGTGGAACGGGAGTGGTAATAAAGAGAGGAACTGGTAGTGATTGAGTAAAAAAGCTGACTGGATACAACCCCAAGTTTATTCATCACTCTGCACCAGAATATTTTGCTGTATGGCATAAAAATAAATGTGCATGAAGTTCTTGTTATTGCTTTTTTGTATGTAAACTTAGCTTTACACCAGTGATACTCACTCAGTAGCTCAGGAGCTACCTGTGGCTCTTCTAAGCACCATTCCCCAACATGGTACCTACCCTATAGTTCAGGAAAGTGGAAAATGCCTTGCCTTCTATACTGTCTTCTATATTCAATTAAATTAAGCTTTCGGAAACAATAATGGAATTATTTTCATAATGGAATTATGAAAAATTGAGGAGAGATTATGCTAGAGTTAGAAGTTAGCTTTTGGGTTTGGTGATGACAGGCAGGGTTACCACTATATTTATTTATTTATGCAAGACAACACTTTGTTATGACTTTAATAAGGTTATAAGAAACTGAAGAGTTAAGATTAAGATTTTTGGTAGCTATAATTAGAAAATATAATCATTAATACAAAACCCTGAATGACAGAAAAAGAATGTGGCTCCTACCTTTTGGAGCTGGCTCATAGAACCAAAGAAAATTTGTGAAGGCCTGGGATAACAGATTTTCCACAGTCGTAATTTCTGCAGATATTTAAAAAATCCAACATAGACCTGCAACTCAAAATTGACCACGACAATTCATGCTTTCTGTATAAATAATAATGCACTGCAATGTCAAAAAAAGTTTATAGGACCTCAATAGATTAATTTTATAGACTGACCTGCTCAGAATGACAGTTAAAGCATGCTAATTTTTTATAGCCTCATAAAAAAAACCTAAGAAGTGGTTAATTTCAACATCTAACTAAATCAGCTAAATGGAATGGAAATAGTAATCCCCGTCAAATTAGATTTGAACTCAAAGGCTTCAGAGGTCATCAAGACCCCTGAACATCAAGCCACTGCTTATGCTACAATAAAATTGGTTAGACTTAAAGGTGCTACTGGACTCTTTTTGATTTTGCTACTACAGACTAACATGGCTAACTCCTCTGGATCTATAAAAATAAGCATTCTAATGTTAATTATCAGAAGTGTTAATTAAGTTGAATAGCCAAGAACTGAATGTCTCTCTCACATAAGAAATCAGGACCACAATGAAAGATGTTTAATGATTCTCCAATAGATAATTACCAAATTTTCCATTAGATTTTGATTTCACCCTTCCAACAACAATGTTTAACTTATAAAGAGATAATGTCGATAGAACATAGAACACCAAAAATAAAGACACAAGAAGAGTTATCTCCTCACTATGGATGGTTTCAATATAGGCAAATTAGGGATCTTTACAACTTGGACTGTCTAAAGGGAGGAATAAGACTAAAAAACTCGGAGTTAGAAGCAGTGATTCTACAATAAGGCAAAAAAGATATTTCGAAAATATACAAAATACTTTTAAAATGGTATACGGAAGACGAGACAGTCAAAGTCCAGATGGTGAAATGGGCAATAAACCTTCATAAAGAAATAACAATGGAATCATGGGAATACTTGTGGAAAAATACTTTGAAGATTTCAACTTGTACCAACATTAAAGAGAATGTATACAAAATGATGTATAGGTGGTATTTAACGCCTAAGAAGATTGCGCATGGAAATGCAAATATATCAGATAAATGCTGGAAATGTAAAAAGCATGAAGGATCATTTTATCATATGTGGTGGACTTGTGAGGTAGCTAAGCAATACTGGGGAGATATAATAGAAATAATTAATGAAGTTTTGCAAACCCAAATAAATAAGAACCCAGAGTTGTTGCTACTGAACTTGGGAATGGAAGAAGTTCCAAGGCAGTACAGAACATTGCTATTTTACATGACTACAGCAAGACTTTTGTATGCGCAGAAATGGAAAGTGCAAGAAATACCAACTATAGAAGATTGGATTTACAAATTGCTGTACATGGCTGAGATGGAAAAAATGACAAGAAAACTTAAAGATCTTGATCCAGGAGAATATATTGCAGACTGGGAGAAATTGAAACAATATCTAGAAAAAAAATGGGATGTGAAAGGAGGATTGTGGCAGTTTGAGAATTATTAATATGTGACTTTATAAAGGGGAGAGAGAAGTAACTTTACCATTAATGGGGAAACTTAGCTATTAATTAATCTAAGCTAATATTAGTAATAAGGAGATTGTATTAAAAAATAGATAGTTTAAACAGTGAAATGTAAATTGATATATTAGAAAATTGGAGCTATAGAAGAATTTGAACATGCTTAGAATAAGTGATATAACATATATAGGATTTAGAAAAATTATGGTTAAGAGTAATTTGAGTAATAAGAGGAGTTTGGGGTTGGAAAGCTGTTGGAAGTCAGTAAGGGGGGGAAGGGGGGGCTATAATTTAGATAAGACGGAGAATTTGTGTATTGAATAACATTGTATGTACTCACCAATAAAAAAAATTTTAAAAAAAGATTTTGATTTCACCCTTCCTTTGAGGAGCTCCAAATGATTTAACTGGTTTCTCACCAACTAATTTTATCTTAACAACTACCCTGTATGATAGCTGGGGCTGAGAGAGAGTGCCCCAAAGTCACCCAATGAGGAATAGAATGTGGATCTCCTCATTCCTATCGTGACACTCCAGCCACTGCATCACATGGGCTATCATGAGCTGCTGTAGAACAGTGGTTAAGTGATTAGGCTATGAATCAGTACTCTATGGTTTGAATTCCTCTATTGCCATGAGCTCAGTAGGTAGCCTTGGGTAAGCCACTCCTCTCAGCCCCAGCTCCTCAGCTGTATTGTGGGGATAATAACAACACTAACTTGTTCATTGCTCGGGGTGAGGCACTAATCTGCGTAGAAAAGCGGTATATAAGCGCAGTTATTTTCATTATTATCATCATCATCATCATCTGTTATCTCTATTCAAGAGAAATTAAAGCAGTAGCAGCAGCATTCCAGTTAATCTGCAGGAAAAATTTGCAAAAAGTTGGGGGGAAATCCCAAATCCTTATACTGAGAACAGTACAAGCAAAAAAACCCCATTCAGTGAACAAATTGCAACTTCCCCCAGACAAGATGGAAGTGATACTGGTTGGGAAATTGGTAATCCTGAATGTTGTTCTCCCCACCTTTGATGGAGTTCAGTTGATCACCGAAGACTCAGTAAAGAGCCTAGGGGGTCACACTGGATCCAGCGCTGCTGCCAGATGAGCAAGCTGATAAAAAAAGCCTTTCCCCAACTCATTCTAGCCCAGAAGATGTCCCCCCACCACTACCATGACACAGCCAATCTGGCCACCTAGATCCACACCGAGGTAACATCAAGACTAGACTACAGTAATGCACTCGATATAGGTCTTCTCTTGAAGTCAATTCGGAAACTCCAGTTAGTACAAAATGCTGCACCTCAGTTATTATCAGGAGCTAGGTAGAACATGAACGTTACTCCCATTCTGCAGTCACTTCATTGGCTACTCATCAGTTACCTGGCTCAATTCAAGGTATTGGGTATCACATACAAAGCCCTTCATGGTGTTAGTTTGTTGAGCTGCCTCTCCCCCTATGCTCTGCCATATCAACTTCACTCATCTGAATAGAGACTTCAATAGGTACCACCCTGCAAATGGGCAAAATCAACAACTGTCCACACAAGCGCATTCTCTGTTGAGGCCCCCACTTTGTGGAATGACCTGCCCAATGATGTTAGTAAGGCTCCAGCTATTCTAGCTTTTCACAAACTATGCAAAACTGAATTATTCAGGAGGGCTTTTTTACACAGGTAGGAGGGCTGTGCTATATCAATAAAAATCAGGTATATGCTTTGGAAAATGGATAAGGACTGCAGGCTATACTACTGTGTACTGACATATGCTGTAACCTATTGCATTGTTTATGGGATGTTTCAGCCATAGCTCATATTGACTTATACTATGTAATCTGCCTTGAGTCACACAGTGAAAGACAGACTATAAAAACTGTAAATAAAGTAACCTGATCAGTTTTGCAGAGTCCAACTTATTGGAAGAAAAAAGAAATACTAGACAATTGTATTTTAAAAGTGGGCTTTTTATAGATGTAGCCTGCTCACACTATTTCTTTAACAGGGGCAGTGGAATAAGCAGAACTAGATTTCTTAAGTCCAGTAGCGCCTGTAAGACTAACAAAATTAGTGGTAGAGTATGAGCTTTTGTGAGCCACAGTTCACTTCTTCAGATACAAGGGTATGAGATTTCGTGAGCCACAACTCACTTCTTCAGATACCAGGTATCTGAAAAACAGAGCTGTGGCTCACGAAAGCTCATACCCTGCCACTAATTTTGTTAGTCTTAGGGGTGCTACTGGACTCTTGCTCTTTTCCACTGCTAAAATCAGACTAACACAGCTACCCATCTTGATAGATTAAGGTACTTTGCATACAGCTCTTTTAGCTAGCATAGAGGAGAAACCCTGCTTCCTCACTACTCAAAAATTGTAGCAGACATTACAACTCAGTCAGGACATAATACCACCAACATTAGTATCAGATGGTATACTATTACTATGTAAACAGATAATATTTTCTAGCCTTGCCACTATTATACCTCATTCTCTAGAAGTGCCTCAGCTTCAAGAACTAATTTCACTGACATATATGCAGCCTCTCTTCCTTCAACTTCTACCATAAAATGTTGAGGATGCAGACACTCCTTCTTTACAGATGAAGAAACACGTATTTTATTGTATTTTAATTTAAAACACTTCTGTGCTGCCTTTCCACCCAAATAGGGTCCCCAAGGTCCCAAATTGTGAAGCTAATCATAAATACAACATGAACAAAACTTGAATATGCACTGCTGTTGACAGCGCAATCCTGAACTGAATTATACCTTTCTAAGCCCATCGAATGTAACTGAATTAGAAGGGTATAAGTATGTTAAGGACTGTACTGTCTCATTCTATTTCACTGCTTTGTTTTACATTGTGTAATCTGCTTTGGGTCTTAGTGAGAAGTGACTATCTAGATGTGACTATATTATTAATAAGATGACATTTAGGTATTACTACAAATTTCTGAAATATAAAAATAGTAAGTTTTCCTCTTACTCTGTAAACGAGCACAATAAGCTATTCAGGGATTGTCCAAAGCAATAGAGACCTCACACACAATTACAATAATGCCATTTTCTAGAATTTAGGGTTCTAGTGTTTTATTTGGAGTCCATGCACCTATGATGAATGGGCAAACAGCATTTCATGTGAAATAACAAACTTGCATTCCTGAGCCTACAAAGAGCTCCAGGATTGACAGATACCATTTAGAGGCTTCTCCATCTGCTTTTAGGAACCCAGAGAGTAGCACTGACATGGCTGTGAGGACAAAAGTTAATTTCACAGTGCTACTGAAGAAAACTAGAACCTTAGGCAACAATGAACTCTTTGTCACTTGATGTAAATGGAGAGCAGCCTCACCTTTAGTAGCAAGCCTAGTTATTATGTTCATTATTAAATTAATTACAAATAACCACTGTCAAACATATTGAGGCCCATCACTTACAGTTGCCAAACTCAGGAAAATTATATTGAGAAGAAGAATGAAGCCACCAATTTATAAGTATCAAACTAGATAACATTCTAGTTAACAGATTCTTTGGAAGCAAAGCCATTGAGTCATATCTCCCAGGAAACGTGAAACTTAGAACAATCTGGCATATATTTTCCTTGGTTACAAGATGATATTTAACATACAATTAGCCTTTAAAAAAATTCTGAACTGCTCTGAACTAGAATACAACACATTCAAGTTCCTTTTACATTAAATAATTAAACTAATGTGTAAAACAGAAAGATAAAAATTTGAGGTTTTCGGACACCAATATACAAAGCTAGACAGCAAGCCTCAGGATAAAGTATCCAAAAAATCCCTAAAACATCAAGGATGACAGTTTGTAAAAATCATTTGAGTTATAAAACTGGATTGCTGTTCTCAAATTGTTATAACTGGGGAAAAAACAATACCATATGTCTGGAGAATTGAGATACTAAACCATACTTAGATAATATCTAGTTTAAAGCTTCTAAAAATCCCCAAGGTCCAACTCATCACATAAATATTTAGAAAATTCAAGAGATTTGAAGTGTTAACTGTAGTTTTTTAATGAATAAAAACTTCTAGATAGTAGTATAGTGCCCAAGTAATGCCAAAAATGTATTTTGCTGTAACTCCAATTTCTCTAGAAATAATTTTATAAGTGATGATAAAGAAACAGCTTTTACAAAAAGCAAACTAACCTGTAGGGTTTACTTCTTTGTATGCAATACTAAAGCTTTCTCTATATCCCAGTGGGGTATCCTAAATATCCTGTAAGCAGTGAATATTAAGCAGCAAGCCCCTTGGTACAAGGACTGAACTATTGATATGGAGAAAACTGCCTCTTTCTTTCATACAATGGAAATACCATAAATGAAGATGAACAGAAAGGAATTCAGGCGGGCCTCTACCCTCCCTGCTTCCTCCAGTTCTTGTAGACTGTGTGAATCAATGTAAGTCTTCCAGCTTTTCAATCTGTCTTTTGAAAAAAATTAAGTCATTTTACTGACACACAAATAGAAACATTAAAGCTTATTAAGGAAAAAAGAAACCTTAATAGGTTTGTAAGTATGGTCAAATGTTTTTCCATACTATTTTATTATTATTATTTATTACATTTCTAACTCGCCCTTCCCACAAGCGGGCTCATACTAAAATATGTAATTTTGGAAATATATACTAATTATGGAGATATATGCCAAAACATGATCACAGAAGGTCAATAAATACCTAACTGCACTGCATCCAATCAAACTCTGCAATGAGATTCCCATCAGCACTTCCCACAAAAAGATCAAGCATCCCAGCTTTCCCCTTAAGCCATGCATCCCAGCTGGAAAAAAATAGGTTCAGTGTTGCCCTAGGAAGATGCCCTCATATATGAGACCTGCATGAAGATTAGGGGGGCAGGGATGCCATTTCAATTTATATTCCTTTAATATAAAACTGAAATCAGGATCTACCTACAAGACAACCATGCCAACGAAAACTTCTGTTAAGAAAGCTCAAGCCACAAACTCAATTTTGTTTGCCGCCTTAGGAAATCAGTTTTGTTGAACGACATATTTTCACTCTGACTAACACCACCACCATTTCAGGCAAAAGACAAAGCTACTACTAGTTACCTAACACTTTGTTCATTAACTGGTAAACAAACTGACCATAAATAAACCCAACTGCACAAGTGACTAATAGCAAAATCTTCTCATTTTAGCATAAAAAGTTTAACTGCTACTTAAATTACATAATTTAATGCATTACGCAGACACTAATTAACACATGAAAACAAGCTTTATTTAAAACTACATACACAGCACTAAATACCAGCAAGAGCAACCTGTGAGCAGTTTGTGATCACAAATCTCCCCAACTGGGGCTAGGAAGTTACTGAGGGAAACAGGTAGGAAATCTACACCAAAAGTGCAAACACGACATACACAATGCTCCTGCATCCCTTAGGCAACAAATAGCTGAGCAGGAATTCCCAGCTAGAGTTTGCATCTATATTTCTATCCTGCAACAGTTGATCACCTCTGATCGCTTGTTTCACAAGAGAAATGGGGGCTCTTCGAGCAGAATAGTGTGCCTTTCACCACCTGACTATCTCCTAATGTGATCAACAGTATTTTAAAATAACAAAATTAATCATGGATAAGCTCTGACAATTAACCAGCTTTGGCACTGATGGCGTAGCATAACTCATGGAAACCACTGTCAATGAAAATTTAAGAAGTATCTCTTTTATAAACACCCAGTGTCAAAATATCCAATTTTCCTTACACACCCTAAGCGGAACCAGGAACTACATTGCTGAACTGCATATCTCCAAAATAAATAACTGGTCTCTCTATCAAGCATGACTGCAGACACATATTGCACAACCAATGAAATGAAATAGCTCCCTTCAAAGCTTGTTTACAATTTAAATAAATGAAAAAAATGAACAGGAGCCACATGCAGCAGTCACTATGGTGAAGGGGGGGGGGAAGGGTTGAGTCACAGTTTCTTCACCAAATGAATGATTTAAAGAGGAAAGACCGGTCTTCATTCATCCAAACAGACTTGGATTCCAAAGAAACCTGACACCTTTACTTCAAAACAACAAATTTACACACTGCAAGCTTTCAAAAACTCTTTGGCGTCAAAAATAGAGATTTGCTAAAAGCATCATCAAGAGCTGGTACAGATTTTAATCATCTGAGATGAAGTCAGTTACAAGAGAATTGTTTGCAAACTAGGTTTTCTTGCAGAAAAATATGTAATAGCAGCCGTCAAGGTTAGACAAGGAGAGTTTCCCACAATAAGCAACGTCACATTTTCTACCCTGTAATACAAACAAGCATATTTTTCATAAAATAAACACAATTCAGGATTATCCAGATGATGTGCATATATGAAACACAGTGAAGCTTGATTTTTAAAAAAGGTCATTTAAAACAGAAAACAAAACACCATTCTACACATATTCCATTTTCTGCTTTTAATTTTCTACCTGTTTTATAAGATCTACTTTGAACTGTTCTCTGCTCACTTATCCAAACTCCAGGAATACCAAAGCTAAATTTCATTCTTCCACTCCCTTTCCCACATTATAAACATTTAGAATATCCCCAACGGCATTACCTTTGAATTAACTAATTACTATTGCAGTATCAAAACTGGTTCAGAAACAAAATGACTACAGCAAAGCTAGCAACTAAAATTGCTTGCATATTCACAGCAGTACAAAGAAATTTCTTTTTTGACATACCCAAATAGTTTCAACGTTAAATTATATTCTCCTTTAAAAGCAGGATGAAGGAGGATATGGGGAAGTGGGGTGGGGGGACACTCTGAGGTAGTGTCAGTTGTTTCTGTCCTCGTTTGGCAGAGTTTTCTCACCATAGTGTTTGGTTTGGGTTATTTTCAGCAAGTAACTTATCCCTTTCTTCCCCTTCCAACGACTGTTCCGACCTATTCCCACTCAAAATTCTTTCCCTAAAGGGGGGTGGGGAAGCACCATGCACAATCCCACCAGTACAGCTGCCTCTCCGGCTTTGCCCATAGAAAAATGATCAGCTTAGTCAACAGATTTGAGGGAGATACGAATCCTTATCTTCCTTTGCGGGGGGGGGGGCAAAAAGATGAATCCAAGGGAAAGCGGGGGGGGGGGGGAGGTTGAGCCAAGTGAATAGTGCTGCTTGTCTTCTTGTTTAAACTGGGGGCAGGGTGAGAAAGTCAGTTTCTCTTGCGGATCAGTTGCAGAGAAGGCTCCCAGGCGCTCTGCGCAGGGAATATAGGAAAATTTTGGACAGGCAGGGGTTGCAGTGCAGGGATGGTCTTCCTCACATACCAATAAATCAAAGAAGCAAGACCGCCCCTTTAACGAATCTGAACGGGAAGGAGGCGATCGCAGAAGGATAGGGGACTGGGGGGGTGTGGAAAAAATCGAGGAGTTGAGGGGAGGAGGGGCCAAGAGGGTGCGTGCAAGGAAAGAACCCTGAAGGGCAGAGGCTTGAGAAGTAGACAGAGGGGGGCGTGTTTCCTACCCTCCCCCCTCCCCAGCATTCAGGTCTTTGCGACTCTTGGGGGGGGGGGTAGCATGGGCTGAGGAGAGGGGAGGCTGGCTCCCCTGGTTTCAGCACGCCCACACGGTTCGGCATGCAGAGATGGGGGGGGGCGAGGATGCCTCTCTCACCTCTGGTCCAGCCACACTTGGGGACTGCAGAGCAAGAGCAGAAGCCTCGGGGGGAGAAGCCTTTGCGCCGCGCCCCGTCCGGCCGCCCTACCCGGCCCCGCGCTGTCCGCGCACCCTCCTGACGAGAACTCACCCAACAAAGTTGCTGGTGCCGCTTCTGCAGAAGCCGCCTCCGCCGCTTGCTCGCTCCCTCTCCAGCGCTTGGAATGAGCTCACTCGCTCACCAGCTCGCCTGCCTGCAAGCTCCGCCTGCTTTCCTCCGAATTCTCGCGAGAAGCCGCTCCGAGCCCGGGCACCCGCCTCGCCGGAGAAGCAGGGAGGCGGGGAAGCCGGGCCAGTAACTATAGCAACTGCCAAGCGCCGGACCTAGCGGGGGGCGAGGAAGCCTGCGCAGAGGCGGGGGGTGGCGCAAGCAGGCTCTCTTTGACTGCGGCTGTGGCGGTTGCTGCAGCAGCTTTCCCTGTCCGCAGCAACGCTGCTGTAGGCCGGAAGGGCTCACATCCTGGCTCCTACGTAGCGGCGGTTGAGAGGGACTCGTTGCTGCGCGTTTTTGCAGTTGCGGCAGGGCAGCGGGGGGGGGGGGTGAGCAGAGCGACGGGGTGCCTGCGCGCCCCCGGCAGCCTCTCCCGGTTCCTGACTGCAGGCAAGCCGGCTGCCTCAGGCACAGACAGAAGTCCTATCCTACGGTTAGGTTAAAGTCTCCCCTCGCTCTCTCTCCTGAATAAATGCAGCTCGGCCGTGAGATCTCCTTTTTCTGCGCTCATATTGCGAAAGCCTTCCTACCTGAGTGGCAGACAGTGACTTTTCCCACAAGCTATGCATGAGCCAGGAAGGGGAAATGTGTTTTAATGTTTAGAGATGAGCGAAACACCAATGGTATAACAAGAAATTGGCAGGGTTTTAAACTGAATTCGCATGCTACTTTTTTAAGCCTCTCCGACTTTTAGTGGGCTGGGGAGAAAGACAGGAATGTCTTCTATCCGGTTCCTTTGAATCATTGATGGTGCCGCAGGATTGCTGATTTACAAGTGCGTTTCAGCCTTCCTGCGGGAGTTGTGTCACCTGTAAATGGAGATGTTAGTTTGATGCATTTCTGGTCTTCCGTCCACCATCTTTTCCACAGAGTACAATATACTTGGGAAAGCGTTTTAAACATTTTGAGCTTGTCTTCCTGTACCACGTTCGCACAGTTTTAATGAGTTGTTGCTACTCAAGGTGAAAGTGATGGTGAGTGTCCGTTTCACTACTGCCTTATTCCAAGTTTGTAAAGGTGCTCTATCATCCTCTCTTCAAAGAAATGGTATAGATGAGGGCAAAGAAATGGGGATGGAAAAATGTGGGTAGGTAGGTAGGGTTGGGGGTATGCATAATGAAAAAATGAGCCGAAAAAACACACAGGAATCATGGGTTTGGTTCATTAAAGTGACTTGCAGAATAGTCGGACACATTTGGGAAACAAGGATGTAACCTCCCCCCCCCCTCAAAAGTTTGTGTGTTTTGTTTTGGTTCCTACCTGTACAGCGGCCATGAAGGCAGGCCAAACAATGTGTCCAGCAGCATCTTGTTTTTCTTAACAGCAAGTCTGTCTGCACTCATGCAACCAGTTGGATCCAAAGGGGAGAGATTGAGCCCATAGCATTAACCCCATAGGCAGAAAGGGGATGTGCATGGCATGCATGAGTGCACCTTTTCTTCAGAACTTCCTTGGCAATGAATGGCATCAAGTAGTTTCATAGGGATTAAATTATAAAAGGTTTGTTTTGAACCGGGAGAGGAACAGCAGATGGCACAGTGCCATTGGCACCAGCGTCACTATCACCATCCCTTTCCGTGCATTTTTACACACAATACAAGGAAAGACTAACAGCATCCATGTGGGCATGCATAGGTCAGTTTGAGGAGGGAGGGGTCTCCTTCAGCCTCCAAACCCCTAGCTGCCAGAAAGGCTCTTGTTATGCAGATTAGGATGAAAATTGGAAAGAAAAACAATTATTCAGGGACAGCCACCCTGAGGAGGTCCCTCCCAGGCATGTGGAGCTGGTTGATGCCAGGGCCACTCACTGTGATTTAAGAAGTCTTCCAAAGACGTGTGTCGAGGCTCACCAAGAGGAATTTCATCTTGCCCAGAAAGCCTTCTGGCTTTGGGGGCTTTTCTGATTAAAACTGTTAACCCAGCATTAAATGATGGGGCAATAGCAGCGTGTATTTCACACGCATGCACACACGCACCCAAGTCTTTCCAAAGACTTCAATTCTGCTCACCATTTTGTCGTCGTCTTCTTCAATTAACTCTGGGTTAATGGTTTAAGACGGAAAGGGAGACTGGCAATCAACAACCTGTCCAGTCCTCCCTCTACTTCCCTTCCCATGGATTTAAATTGTGAATCCCAGGTTACTGCAAAGCAGATTCGTCCACCTCTCATTATGGAAAGCACAGGGAAACATGACATAGCAGCAGGACATAAAGGTAATAATTTATTGGCTTTGCTGTCATAAAGGGGCAATTTTTTTTTAATTTCGCTGCACTGTGCTGGTTGACAATGGAGTGCTTTCCTGCTTGCCCACTGCTGGTGTGTTGTGCCAGCTCTGCTTTGCCAGTAAGTTTCCCACCATCATGTGCTTCCAACCCCTCCAATACTTGCTTTTTTTGGAATCCGCTGTTGTGTTAATTTTCATGTGCTTGAGAAGAAACTCATTGGATTGATGGGTTTTTGGAAAATGCAGTTTTTGGTTAAAGCGTCAATAAAGCTTCATTTACCCAACTCTCCCACTTGAAAAGAACAATGTGTGCATGCATGTGCAGTTGTCCAAAATTCACTTCGATGCATGCTTCCCCAAGCATTCCTTAAGGAACCACATTGTTGCATGCTTTCAAGCTCAGTGGGTCAATGGTTAAGAGTGAGGACTGTGTTCTGTGCAATTTTGGTGCCATTGCATGGAGAAACAGCTGCCCCAGGGCCTCATTTCCCCACTGAGCCCCCTTGAAAAGAACAGCATGCTTTTGTGCATACATGACTAACAGCCACTTTGCTCTTACACAACAGACCAAAACTCATGAAAATGAACAAAGCTAAATGGATCAGATTTGAGTCAGCACCGCCCCATACAGAACAAGCTAGTCATGGAACGGAATGATTCCTGAACCTCCAGAACTGAATTTGAAATGGAAATTTTCTCAGTGCACACACCAAAGTAAGGCTGCAATCTTCTGAACACTTTCCTGCTAATAAGCCTGATTTAATAAAATAAGACTTACTTATTTGAAGTCTGCTTAAGATTGCAACCTAAATCCCCTCTCTATGTCATCACCTTCATAGATCAGCCTCATAGATCAGCCTCTGCTCATTAGTCCTTTCTGCCAGCTTTTCCTTCCTCACTGACTTGGGTCATCTTGAACCAGACAGAACCCCCACCCCTTCTCTCTGTTGCTTCCAGTCCATTGAGAAGACTGGACTCTGTTCTCAGCCTTCACCTTGAGCACCTTCCTCCCACCTGCCCTGCAGAACAAAGGCTGAACAAATTGCTCTGAAGGATGAATGGCTCTTTCCTGAATATCAGTCATGGTGTGTCTTAGATGGGGCAATGGTAAGCTATTCCTTTCCCTTGTCTTCAGTCCTGTGGGGCTTAAATTAGGGATCTCAGAGGCTGAAAAAGCCTTAAAAGAAAAATGAACAAACACTGATATCACAATGAGAAAATTAAGTTTGGAATTTCCCAATAACTTTTATTAAATGATAAATTATAGAGTTGATTAAGCTAACAATGGGAAGAGGAGACACAAGCTGCAGGTTTTTCACCCACTGTTTTCGCCATAGAATGGAATACACTTGGGGAAGGCTTTTAAAACATCATGGAAGTTTTCAGAGGGGACCCAGTTGTCCTGCCTTTTCTGAGGAGAATATTTTGATACTATTTCAGAAGGCTCCAGGGGACCATGATTTGGTCTATTTAAGGGCTCTCCATAGCACCCCTGCCTGGATTTCTTTGCCTAGGCCCTATGAGAGAGGGGATCAGCAGGTGCATCGCACCAGGGCCCATGGGCCCAGAGGGGGGCCAAAGGGGGATCAAGAGTTTCCTGCAGTCCCATTAAATGTTTGAATATGAAGATTAGCATTTATATCTTATGTTGTTGGTCTACATAGCATAGTTTTATCCTTTACATTGTGTTACAGTGTGTTCTCAAGATCTTCCACTAGGGGCAACATGTGCCGGTTAGAAGATCATGTGACTCTACTCTCCAGCCAGGCAGACAGAATGTTTAGGCTGGTGGCCACTGTTGCAGTGGGAGGGATGGTGTATTAGTATATTCTAAATCCATCTATAAAGAGCAACTTTGGATAGATAAGTTGAAGGTATGCTTTAATTCTTTTCCTTAATTATTGTAGTGATATTAGGGCTAGGCTGCATTTTCACTGATTTATTCATTTTAAAACTTTGTAAGTTTGGGCTCAGGATTTTTTAAAGCAACATGGCAATGATCAGAGCTGATTAGGAATTAATTTTTCCCTTTTTAAATATAAAAAGAAATTATAAATCATCCATTGAAAATGTATTCTCACAAGTCAGGAGCTAACAAACGAAAAGAAAGAAAGAGAGGAACATAGAAAAAGGGGACAACAAAATCTTCAAGTTGGATTAAGGGCGCCTTTAAAAAAATTCCCATTCAACCTACCTGTAGAATTAGAACAAGAAAAAACTCTTGAAACCTCATTCCCAAACAAGGAGTAGTTGATTTAGGTAATAATGTACAGGATTTTAATAAAGGAGCACATGCAGAAAATGACAAAAATGAACTGAAAGAAACAGAATTTCAGGTTCAGGTGGAAGTGAGTTTAGAAAATGAGAAGAATACTGTAGGCCTTGACATTGGTTGCATCATAACTGAGTTTCCTTCTAAAAAAAATAGAAAAGTATGCTACCAACGGTCACATCTAATTGCCTAAAGCATTCCCAAAAGACTTGCTGGAAATGAATGACACAGATGATTCACCAGAAGAAGCCTACTTCAGAAAGTCTGTGTGTTATGTTTTGGTAGACAGTGTTATAGCAGGATTAACTGTTAAAATTCAACGCTGTGAAGCAGTTGGCTGAAAAGTTCGATTTCTTGTGGAAATACCTCACTATGTCTGAAAGTGACTTGAAAGAAAAAGCTTTATTTTTATCAAGACAATATCCTGATGGCCTTAATGATGAGGATTTTTTTTGACAGAAATGCAGCATTTACCTTCAATACATAAGGCAAATTTTGGAACTGCACAGTTAAAACCACTAGATCAGTTGAACATATTAACAGAATACAGACTTGTTGGTAAAGATAAAGGTAGTCTCCTGGGCAAGCACCGAGTCATTACTGACCCATGGGGGGGACGTCGCATCACGATGTTTTCTTGGCAGACTTTTTACATGGTGATTTGCCATTGCCTTCCCCAGTCATCTACACTTTACCCCCAGGAACCTGACCTCAGAAGGATGGAAGGCTGAGTCAACCTTGGGCCAGCTACCTGAACCCAGCTTCCTCCTGGATCGAACTCAGGTCGTGAGCAGAGCTTGGGCTGCAGAAAAGATTTTTCAGGTTGTCCAAGTCTGCAGTGTCTTTCATGTTCTTTTATTCTTGTCCAATCACCACCCCCGACAGAAAAGAGGCATAATGAAAATATTAGTGGATCGTGCAAGACGGATACGTGAGCCGCACTTTCTCAATGAGGAAATTAATCATCTAAACCACACACTTCAGGCAAATGGCTACTCCAGAAATGAAATCCGAAGAGCAATCAGACCCAGGATGAATCAAACAACCAAGGAAAAACAGTCTCCTACAGGAAAAGTGTTTTTGCCATATATCAAAGGAATTACTGATCAGATGGGAAAGCTTATGAAAAAGCATAACCTTCAAGCAGTATTCAGACCCACCCGAAAAATACAACAGATGTTACGATCAGCAAAAGACAGTAGAGACCCCCTCACCTCTGCAGGAGTATACCGTATACCCTGCAGCTGTGGACAAGTTTACATCGGGACCACAAAGCGTAGCATCCAGACAAGAATAAAAGAACATGAAAGACACTGCAGACTTGGACAACCTGAAAAATCAGCAGTGGCTGAACATAGCCTAACTCAAACAGGGCACAGTATCTTATTCCAGGACACCAAAATACTGGACAACACTTCCAACTACTTTGTCAGACTGCACAGGGAAGCCATTGAAATTCACAAGCATAAGCAAAACTTCAACAGGAAAGAAGAAACCTTAAGAATGAACAGAGCATGGTTTCCAGTTCTGAAAAACACCAGGCTAACAAAACACTCTACACCCGACAATAGCCCTGCAGAGAAGATTAGCACATCAAGCACCAATCCATATGCAAAAGAACCTCCTCAGGATACAGTGAAGCCTCCCGCCATTAGCATTCCACACCCTGGGAAACTCTTAGAGGATGACTCAGCTCAACCCCACCCCTCCTGAGTAGATATAAATGACCTGCCAACATCTTTTCCACACTGTGACACTGAGAGATCTCTGTCTTTTGGTGCTACACCTCTGAAGATGCCAGCCACAGCTGCTGGCGAAACGTCAGGAACTACAATGCCAAGACCACGGCAATACAGCCCGGAAAACCCACAACAACCATTGCCAGAACTATTAATGTTGATGCTGTCATTAGAAATTTTTCACAAAAAAGGCAAGGAAAGCTCATTTTTAAGTAAATACAAAGCCTATTTTTAAACTTTTTTTTAACCTTATGTTTAAAACCATTATGGATTTTTTAAAACAACAACAACATGGCTAATGGAGTAGGAAAGGGGCCTGAAATTTTTTTGCACCACCTCATAAAATTCCTCTCAGAGGCCTTGTCCTTGCCATATCTGTCTCAGTGGCTATGCATCTGACTGTTTTCCAGCTCTACGATGTTTTGTTCACTCTCTCTAGATCTGTTCATTTTATGACCCAAGGTAGGATTTCTCTTTGGCATGTTGGTTTGCTGACTGCACTATTTTGGTTAGATATTCCCTTCTGTCAGTCAGAGCCTCTTGCCAAGCCCTAAAATTCCAAGCAACTTAAGAGTGTACTATGTACACAAGCTGAAGAAGGTTCTAGCTAAGTGGCAAAGAGAAACTGACACATGGAGGATACATGTCGTTTTCCTGCAAGTTTCCATGGGAAGTGTAGTGAGAAAGAACCTCTACCAGGGAGAAGAAGGAGAGAGCATGCTCCCTCTGACTGCTGCCAGCGCGCTCAGCTCCCTCTTGCTGCCACCAGCATGCCCCTGTTGCTCCCCTAAATGCACCCAGCAGCCAGAGGGAGCCCAGCACCCCAGTGGCAGCGAGAGGGAGCTAAGTGGACTAGACGAGATTCCTAGAGAAAGAACCTCTGCTAGGGAGAAGAGGGATTCTCTCCTTTTCCCTGGCAGAGTTTCTTTCTCACTACACTTCCCATGGAAACTTGCAGGAAACCAACACTTGTCCTCCATGTGTCAGGCATCTCATCTAGTTTGACTGTTAGTGGCTTGGCTTGGAACCTTTTCACATTTTATTTAATCATGCAACATTTAGTGATTGGATCCAACCCTTGTGGCAAGTGGTTTGTGACTGATCCAACTCCCCCATGGCAGCCATTCTGTTGTGGCACCCAACACCTGCTCTGAAAATTTGAGAAGGGGCAAGTGGGATAAGGCCTTAAATGCTATACCTCTCACTCCTATGTATCTTAAGCTGCAACTTATTCAGCAAAAAATTATGTTTAGGTATATTGGACACCACAGCAGCTTTATAATAAAGGACTCAATACAATATCAAATTGTTGGCACTGTAGTTTACAGGATGCATATGTTAAGCATATGCTTTGGGTTATTCAGTCTTTTGGGCAGGAAGTTATTACTTACATTTATTTTGTATTACAATACCCATTGATTTTTTAGAATCTTTACATACTTTTAAACTACCTTTATCTGGAATCTAACTGATAGTCAACGAAAATTGACCCTCTATGCCCTTACTGTAGCTAAAAGATTTATATTACAGTTTTGGAGAGACAAATGCCCACCTCCCTTAATTCAATGGGCAGAGGACCTTACAACTTTATATATATTTGAACACATGGTATACAGATGACAATAGCTGATGGACTAGGATTGCCAGGTCCCGTTACCCTCCAGGAGGGAGGCCTGGCACCAAAGCAAATGCATGGTCCCAGGGCTGCACAATGGTGTCACTTCCAGAAAATGATGTCATTGCATAGGCCTCGTGCCGCCCCTGAGAGCACTCCCATGCTCTGCAGCTGGCTGAATGGGACCTGTTTGGGGATGAAATTGGCTTGCCACAGAGCGTGGGAGCACGCCACACCACCCAGGAGTGCACTGCAGGAGGCATGTTCCGTTGCTTTTTCCTCCACCAGCCAGTAAGTGGGGGCAGGGGGTGGAGGGTGGGAGAAGGAGATCCCCCGCCCCCAATGGGGGACTGGCAACCCTAGGATGGACTTTTAAAAAAATATCTGGAAACCTTTTATGGATGTTTGTGTACATCTCTCACTATTGTTGTGATATGTTTACTTCTATTGCGTATGAGGCTTATTTTTTTCTTTTATTCTTTTCAAATAAAATAAAAAATTAAACATACAAAGAAGAAGAAGGTTCTCAAATGGATACTTAAATTCAGAGGCCATGGACAGATCATTCTACAAATCTGAAAAAAACCTCAAATTTGCAGTAAAATCTGAAATCTAAAGAAAATGAATGGGAGGGTTCAAACTCCCCCCGCAAAGGATAAAAGGAGCATCTGTAGCTTTAAGAAATGAATGGTTTCAATGGCTATTGTTAAGCAACCACAACAGTATTCAAGCCTTAATTTCTGTCTGGAAAAGGCAGGGGGACTCTTTTGATCTTTGAAGGAGGATTCATTGGAGCCAGACACTGCAGCAACCAGCAGGGAACTTGCTACCATGTTATTTGCGTGACTCACCCAGGCTTGGCTGCTTGCTACTGTTCAATAGAAGCTACCCCATGAAAACCAGAGAGGTGTAGTTGATAGAGTTTCAGACTAGGATCTGGGAGATCCAGGTTCAAATCACTACTCTGCCATGGAAGTTCACTGGGTGACCTTGGGCCAGTAACAAATTCTTAGTCTAACTTACCTCATAGGGTTATTGTAGGATAAAATGGAAGAGAGAAAAATTATATAAGATGCTTAGGGTTCACACTGTGGAGAAATGCAGGTATAAATTAAGTAAATATTAGGTTAAACAGAACAGTTGTGGAAGACGATTCAAATTCTCACTAAGCCGTGAGGTTCACAGGGTACCCCTGGATCAGTCATGCTAACTTTACCCAACCTACCTAACAAGGTTGTTCTTCTCATAAAAAGGGGCCATGCATCCCAGTGAAAGGGAGGGAATAGGAATAATCAAGAGAGAGAATCACCTACAACAGACAAGATACTCAGGAAATTTTTCCTGTATCTCTTCGAACAGTGATTCTTCACCTCAACTCCTTGTTTAGCTGGATCCATATTGCTTACACTCACCTCACTCCATCCCACTTCCACTCTTCCTTTTCCCTCTCCCCCCACCCCCATCTCTCAAACCCCAAGCTTTTGACTGTGTGTATCATGAAAAGCTATGGATGGTATTAAAAGAAATGGGGGTGCCACAACATCTGATTTTTTTAATGCGCAACTTGTACTCTGGACAAGAGGCAACAGTTAGGACAGAATATGGGGAAACAGAATGGTTTCCAATTGGCAAAAGTGTCAGACAAGGATGTGTATTATCTCCCTATCTGTTCAACTTATACACAGAACATACCATAAGGAAAGCTGGATTAGATTTAGAAAACGGTGGAGTGAAAACTGGTGGAAAGAATATTAACAATTTGAGATAAGCAGATGATATCCTGTTACTGGCAGAAAATAGTGAACACTTGAAACAACTACTGATGAAGGTTAAAGGAGAAAGTGCCAAAGCAGGACTACAGCTGAGCATCAAGAAGACAAAAGTCATGATTACTGAGGAATTATGTGATTTTAAAGTTGACAATGAAGACATTGAAATTGTTAAAGACTATTTTCTATTCCTTGGCTCAATCATCAAGCAAAAGGGAGACTGCAACCAAGAAATCAGAAGAAGATTGAGACTTGGAAGAACAGCCATGAGGAAACTAGAAAAGATCCTTAAGAATAAGGATGTGTTTCTGGGATCCAAGATCAAGATAATCCAAACTATAGTATTCCCCATTGCTATGTATGGATGTGAAAGTTAGAATGTAAAGAAAGCTAATAGAAAGAAAATTGATTCATTTGAAATGTGGTGCTGGAGGAGAGTTGCAGATACCACGGATGGCCAAAAAGGTGCTAGATCAAATTGAACCTGAATTATCCCTAGAAGCTAAAATGACAAAACTGAGGTGTTATGACCCTAACTTTCTCTAGGGTCGATTTTGCTTTTAATCTTTCCCTTAACACCCTCTGGGTAGTTTGCTGCCACCAGGAATATTATATTCCAATATTTTTTATTTAAGTTTTCCCTTTGGTAACATTCCTAAGCGCCAGGCTCCTTCGTGGTTCTATATGGCCCTGAGGATAGGAATGGGATATAACAATGACAGCTACTCTGGGATATAACAAAACAAAACACACTTTTATTTAGTCAAGAATCGTATCGGTTTCATAAACGTAGTTCTCGGTTCTTAAAGTTACTTCCTATAAACTCATTCACACAGATCTCTTCTAAGTCTTCACACACAGTTAGCCTCTTTCTCTAACTCAATATTTCTCTCACAGAAATGCTTAAACTCCTCAGGCAGCACACAGCTAGCCTCTCTTTCTCTTGACTGTTATTCACAGAAATATTAAACCTGCTCAGGCAGCACACAGCTGGCCTCTCTTTCCCTGACTGAGTGTCCTTTCACAAACATGCTCAGTTCAGGTTCCACACAGGTTATATTTTTCACAGAAATGCTTAAACCTGCTCAGGCAGCACACAGCTAGCCTGCTTTCTTCTGACTGAAACTTTGCTCTCCACTCTCAGTCTAAACTGCATTCACTCCGCCCACACTCTCAGTCATCAACCAATCATATCACTCACTCATCCCTCTCTCACCCCCACTCTTCACCTAGCTCAAACCAAGCATTTAAAGACACATGCACCCATTTACTTGAAATCATTACATGCGGCTATCATACTTTGGTCACATCATGAGAAGACAATCTCTGGAAAAGTCAGTGATGCTAGGAAAAGTGGAAGGCAGTATGAAGACCCAAAATGAGATAACTTGACTCAGTAAAGGAAGCCGTGTCCTTCAGTTTGCAAGTTCTGAGCAAATCTGTTAATGATAGGATGTTTTGGAGGCCTTTCATTCATAAGGTCACCATAAGTAGCAACTTGATGGCACATAGCACACAGACACATTAATCTATATTCTCAGCTTCCTGGGTGTATGCAGCTCTTACTTTGGTTTCTTATTGATGGGCTGTGTTGAAGAGGGTGTGGGTAGAGGGTAGGTAGGAGGGTGAGAAGGGGTTTGTTTTTATATTATCTTATGTAGAAAAGCAATAAAGATCATAATGGGAATGAATTATCGTGGTAAGAGAGTATAATTCAAACAACAAAAGAGTGGAGGGGTTCAGTCCAAACCAACCCGAACGAGAGAAATCCCAGAACCCGAACAGAACACACTACAAGGTGTACAAAATAATATCTCTACATTCCATTCAATAAATGTGTACAATACATGCAATAAATATATATCATCAACAATGTAAATTATCAGTTCGTTTATTTCTTCAGTCCATTGGTTTATACAGTCCTATTCCTACACGGTCCAGTAACCTGTGAGAACTATATTCAAGCCGTCAACAAAAAATTTTTAAGGCCCAATGGCTACTGTGGCACTCAGACAGAAGGCCAATTCGTTGCTTCCTCCTGACTGCGTGTTAATCCAATGCGCAATGATGCCTCCAGCTGAAACTCGCCCCACAATCGGCCAACAAGTTGGCCGGGAGATTGGCAACGAGCCTGCCAGCTTCTTAATATGCTCGTTTCGGCACTTCTTCTTCACAGCCAGTATTTAGTCCAGCCAAAATATTCATTTTACTGATCCATGTCCGAAATAGCACCTGCCCATTGCAAGTGCTACTGCTGTTTAGCATGGGTCAATTAACATGGGCCCCGCATGGGCTTAATCAGGAAATGGATCTATCGTGTTATTTATAATTTTCTCTGAATGTCTCTTATATTTAAGTTCCTGCGGGATTTCACCCACAACTTGTGTAATGGAATCAGACCCTTCCTTTATAAAATTGTTGAGTCCCACTAATTGATCACATAGTCTGCAGACCAACTTTGGTGGGAGAGCAGAGCATAGAACTGTTGTGAATTTGTGAGTACAACTTCATTAATTAAGAGAAGAGAGATGTTTGTTCATGTTTGAATCATATTTGTAATAAGTTTCTTACGTCTTCCATGTTACAGCATAGTCAGTCCTAATTGCTTCATGCCTGATGATGAAGTGAGTTTGCCTCACGAAACGGATTAAATAGAAATATTGCTTGCTAAACCACGTCGGCACCATAACGGGTTTATTTTGGGACTGTGAATCTTCATGAGAAGACACTCGGTTGGCTCTCCACCAAGCAGCGTTTTCCCACCTCGCTGGAACTTTGCACTTTACTCCTATATTTCGGACAGTGAATTGTTGATTGCATTTATTGTATTTTGTATATAATATATGGACGCACCTTTTGTATTTTGAACACCTATTTATGTCTTTATTAAGTTATTTCACTGATATTGCATTTTTGCATTGCACTTTGGCACTTTTATAAATTAAAACTAAAAATTATAATTCTGGTGGGTTTTGTAGTTTTGACCTTTGGTCCACTGGATTTGCCCCCCTCTTTTGGTAGATTTCAGAATCTAAGCAGGGTTAGCCTTGGTTAATAATTGGATGGGAGACCTCCAAGGAAGAACAAGGTTCTATGCAGAGCCAACTAATGGCAAAGTACCTCTGTTAGTCTCTCCACCTTGAAACCCCCAGCAGGGGTCACCATAAGTTGGCTATGACTTGAGGGCACTCTACCACCACCAGACAGGGTGGACCATGTGAAAAATGTTTAAAAATCTGCCTCCCTGTTTACTTGTGGAGCCTTTACATTTTTAATAGCTCTGAAGCATCTCAAAAATTTTAATACTGAATAAGCCCATCCTTGTATAATCCTCAGGTGTTGCAACTGCAAAAGCAAGAGAACTGCAGGACTTGTGTTCCAAAAAGAAAGAGAGAGAAAAAAATGTTGGGCTCAAATGTATCCAAAAACCATCTCCTTTGCCCTGGAGAGTTGTCTCTATAATTCAACATGTGAAATGAATGCACTTTATTTTATTATTAGTTCACTTGCTGTCCAGGGTTGAACTCTTAAGTCCTGAATAACTATTATGTTGTATTGTCGAAGGCTTTCACGGCCAGAGAACGATGGTTGTTGTGGGTTTTCCAGGCTGTATCTCTGTCTTTTGGTGCTACACCTCTGAAGATGCCAGCCACAGCTGCTGGTGAAACGTCAGGAACTACAATGCCAAGACCACGGCAATACAGCCTGGAAAACCCACAACAACCAACTATTATATTATTTAAGCAGTGCAAAATTATCTCTTATTGTTTAGGAATCAATCAAGAGTGAAAGTTTTTTTAATGTGGAGTTGAAAAAAAGGAGAAATCCAGAGTGCAGTCCCAGCCACAAACTAGGTATTGTGTTTAAAAATATATTAATTCTCTCTGTACAGTCACAAACATACCCATATCACACTAGATCAGAATTTATTACTGTTTTCCCTGTAGTTTAATATTCTTAATTTCAAAAGTTATAAAAACACCAAGGGTAGTTTGGAAACAGACTATGCATAAAAAGGTAGGAATACCTTTTGAAATTTACATAATTCTCTTCTCCTAAACCTGTCATCTTTCCTTTTTTGCAATATGAGAGTTTGGCATTTTAATAAGGTACCACAGAGTACAATATTTAAAAAAAATTATTTGGAGGCAAATATGTTTTCTGTTTTCTGTTCTGTCCTCCATGCTGGGACCTGCCTAGAGCATATCAGCTTCTTGTTTTCTCAGTTTCTCTTACAGCTTAAATAAATGAGTGAATTATAGTGCATGTTTCTAGCAACAATATTCTTTCATTCGCTCCCTCTCCTATCAATGTGCTATTATTTACATTTGAATTTTAATCTCCAGTAGACTTATATGAAAATATAAATCAGACTGGATACCAACTGAGTATGGTTGGTACTTCCTGGTTGGTTCCTGAGTATGGTTGGTTCCTTCACTGGATACCAAGTGAAGGAAACACTGAGTCATCTGAAGAGCAAACAGAGGAAAAGACTGAAAGTTTCAGCCAAGGTCTTATAAATTTTTCAGACCTTTATTTAAATAGCAATATTTAAAAGATTAAGACTTATCAAACATTGTACTTTGAGTTATTGAAAACAATGCAACCTGCCAAGACTCATTAATTGGAAACTTTCAATGTACCTTGTGTAGCAGATATGAATATATTGGCACCAGTGGTTACAGCCAAGTTCAAAACATATGCTATAGCACTGAGCTATAGCCCGTCCCTTCTCCAGTGACAGAGCCTCCAATCATAAAAGCTTAAGCCACTGCATTTAAACCAGCTAATCTTAAGGACATCCCAGGCATTAAACCAATTTATAATGCTTTATGATTTGGAATAAAGAGAATTTGTTCATGAAATAGCTACTATACAAATTTCTCCCTATACTGAGTTTGTAAAATCTTTGACAAAATTTTGAGCTCCTTAATTCAGATGGGTCAAAGAGACTTTCAAACCACAAGGATTAACACGCTACTTGGGGCTGCTCAGCCAAAGCAGGCAAACTGAATTTTGGCGGGAAAAATTTGCCTCAGTGTGGGAGAATGAAGGGGTATCCGTCATAGTTGGCAATGTTAGATAATTTGGACAGGGCAGTACACAGAATAAAATTTCTGTGATATAAGAGATATAGCCCTCTTCCTTTTTGTTGGAAATGGCCCTGGACATTGTATAACATTAAAAAGGAAATAACTTTATTTAATAGACAGGGATTGCATAAGTGTAGACAGGGAATGTAAGTGCTGAAGTAAAATTTTGTTTTTAGTACAGAATACACTTTGAGTAACAGGCAAAATAGTTTCCTTGAAGCGTAGTTTTTTATATTCTTGTTTCTTAGCAGTGAGAGGTATTTTACTTAACACTTTAGTTACAGCAACAATGTTTCTTCACAGAGTTTCCTATGACAGCTCAGGTTTCCTGAAGTTAGTTTAAAACTGTTTCCCCTTCACAACAGATCTGTGGGCCTCCTCAGAGCCAAACTGCTTTAGAAACTAGGCAGGAATTAATCTTCTCCTAAGAAAATATAACCTTCCTTCTTTTGGCTTGAAAGTGAGTCTAACCTACTACCCAACCACTCTTGGCAAAACACATTCACTGTTCTATGGTGTCTGTGTCAAGCGGGCTTCAGTTTCTGCTAACGTATACTAGGAATTCTTAAATTGAATTCTTCAGGACAGTGATGTTACAGTAAAGACAAGTTTCCTCTTCCCTCACTCCAGAGGGGAATCTGTCTGATCTTCCCTGCCAGACATACTCACAAACGCTCTCTCTGAACAATCCTCTCAGAAAACCTCTCAGCCCTTCAGCAGGATTCTAACTTAGGGGTGGGTAACGCTTGGCCCATGGGCTGGATACAGCCCACGAAATCATTTAGTGTGGCCCACAGGGCCGGCGCGTCCATTAAGGCAGAGCCGGCAGCTGCCTCGAGCACAGCTTTCTGAAGGGGGCACTGTGGCCCATGCCAGCCCCTGACAACCCCCCGGCCCAACCCGGCACCAGCACCATGGGCCGCGCAGCACAGAAGCAATCAGGCTGTGGATCATGCCTTTCCCAGGATTCAATCTCTCTGAAACTTGGGGGGCCTGTACAGGATAGTGAGGACTATGTCCCTTGCAAATTTGATGGGTATTGGATATTGGGAAAGTCAGTTTGTAGCCCCTCAAAGTAGCTTCCAGCTGACACTCCAGTTTTTGCCACTGTGAAGAGAAAATGACAGGAAAGGGGGGGACCAATGGATCATACCTTTCCTGGGGATCAATCTCTCTGAAACTTGGGGGGTCTATAGAGGACAGTGAGTACTATGTCCCCTGCAATTTTGGTGGGTATTGGACATTGGGAAGTCAGTTTGTAGCCCCTCAAAGTAGCTTCCAGCAGACACTCCAGTTTTTGCCACTGTGAAGAGAAAATGACCAAAGAGACGCAGTTCCAGCCATCATATTAGGGGTGAGTCAATTAAATGTTTGACCAAATATAGCAGGCTAATTTTTAAGTTGATAATTTTGTATGGCCCGTGAACGGTGTTATAAATATCCCAATTGGCCCTTGGCAGAAAAAAGGTTCCCCACCCCTGTTCTGATTGATTGATTAGATTTTTAGCCCACCCTCCACACGAGCAGGCTCAGGGCAGGTTACAATCATAAATAAGTTACAATGGATAAAAACAATAACATAACATCTCAGTACAAATGTGAATTTCAGTATTCCAGATGGGGCATCCTTCCCTGTTTTCCTGCCCATCATACACCAAGGAAGAAAAGGGTGGAAGTGTGGGGGGTATATGAACCATACCCCCCCCCATTGGTAGGAGATCAGCAGGGAGGCTAATTAGATGGATCCCGTGCTGGCCTCAACCATATGCCTGGTGGAACATCTCTGTCTTACAGGCCCGCCGAAAAGATACAAGAACTTGGCGGGCCTAAGTGTCTTCTGACAGAGAGTTCCACCAGGTTGGGGCCAGGACAGAAAACGCCCTGGCCCTGGTTGAGGTCAGCCGAGCCTCAGACCCCAGTAGGTGTTTACCTGCAGACCCAAGAGCTCTCTGAGGTACATACAGGGAGAGGTGGTCCCTGACCAATCAGAGAGGAGGGAGCAGCCTGTCACTTAAGCTCTCTATTCCAAGCAAGAGTTAACTCTTTCCCTCCCTGCTCTCTTATTGCTGCACTTAGGAAAACTGCTTTCAAGTGCAGTCCATCACACCCATATCACACTCCAGTTATGCCTTCGCACAATGTTTTTTTTAAAACGGATGTGGGGTGTTTTTTCGACATATATCATGTGAAGAAGCTGCCAGTGTTCCGGGAGCATGCCACTATTAAGGGTGGCATAAGTAAGGGTGGCATAACAGGAGAGGACTGGATTGCCAACATTACAAAATAGTTGTTCTCCAGAGTTCTTCTGGAAGTCCTTAGGATATCCTCCTAATTCTACCACCACTTTTCCTTCCACAGTCTTTGATGTTTTTCCTTCTGCACTGCTACCAGATGGATTAATCTGCTTTCTGTCCTTCTTTTGAAGTAGGTGTGCAGTCCTTAGAGATCTTCTAATTTGGAGCCCTTAGGGTTCTGCTGCTGCTGCTATACATTTGTTTTTCATAACCCTTTTGTTTCAGCATATGACTGGGAGAGGGCAACAGAAAGGGTAAGGTATGTCTTGATTTGATACTAGTGCATCTAGGGTGTCAAGGATCTCTCTTAGCATGTCCTAAGCTAATGAGCCTCTCCCCTGACCTAGGCCATTTCCTTACCTCTTTAAAATAGCGGCACGCTCCTGGAATGCTGGTGGCTTCTTTGCGCAATGTTTTTTTTAAAATGGACGTGGGGTGTTTTTTTGGCGTATATTATGTGAAGAAGCTGCCAGCGTTCCGGGAGCATGCTGCTATTTTAAGGAAGTAAGGAAATGGCCCTAGATAGCTTAAGTTAGTCTGATATCATCAGATCTCAGAAACTAAGCAGGCTTGGCCTTCATAGGTAATTGTATGGGAGACCCTCAGTGATGACCAGGATTGCAGAGGCAGGCAATGGCAAACCACTTCTGTTAGTCATGAAAACCCCACCAGGGGCCACCATGAGTTAGCTATGACTTGAGGGCACTCTCTACCACTCCAAGCTAATGAAATAAGAGAAGATTAAAACAAGAATATTTTCAACCTTTTCTTTCTGTTTTACTGTAAAAGAATGCTTACCCAGAAAAATAATTCCTATGAAACAAGCGGCAGCAGAAAACAAGTATGTGATATGTTTGGGAAGTAGACAACAGGAAGAGTGATAGCAAACTTTGTCTAGAAACATTCAACTAAGATGGTAATAGTGTTGATGGCAGACCCCAGATGGTCCAGATATTTGTTAGATTAAAGAGGGATATATTTTCACTTGGGGAGTTTCTCTTCTGTCACTTTAGTCTCGCAAAGAACTGTCTTGTGTGTGATAAGAGTCTTAGTGGTTTTATGTTTATAAAAGAATGCCCATTTAATAGAATAGATCAGAAAAGCTCTCAAGTCATACAATACCACTATTTAAGAGAGAAAAAATGGACCATTGGATACTCATCGTAAACGGTCATTCTCCTCTGAGGAAGGGAGGACATCTTGAAGATGGGTGATTTCCACCTGTGAAGTTTAACTTCCTGTCTTCCCAGTGAGTGTCACCTTTCCTTTCAGTTTGGCAACTCCAAAAGCAGTAATGAACTTTAAACTATGAATAAGGGGAGGACTCTGAAAAATTGAAGAACAGTTATAGGAAAGGTGAAAACAACAACAGATTAAGCCTGGAAGAACAGGAAGCGTAGTCAGAGATAATGGTTTTGACGATGACTCCAGAAGGGACAAGATGTCCCCTTTCCTCAGAGGAGAAGGACTTTTCATGGTGAGTATCCAATGGTCGGTTCTCCCTTTGAGGCAGAGGACATCTTGAAGATGGGACCTTCCATAGCAGTGTCCTTATCTGTCGGGTAGGTTATCGTCCTCTGGTTGCAGTACGTGTTTTAAAACTCTTCTGTCAAATGTTTCGTCTGCAGAGACGTAATTGTTCAACTCATAGTGTTTAACAAAGGTAGATACAGACAACCAAGTAGCTGCCTTGCAAACTTCTTAGACTGTAGCATGTGTGGCAAATGCTGCGTTGGTTATGACACTTCATAATGAGTAAGTAAAGTAGTAATCCCCGCTGGAGAGAGCTACGTATATGTGGGTGTATGGACAGGCTCTGTCCCTGGTAGCGTGGCAACGCTGTTGTAAAGGCTGCGACTTGCCGTCTTACGGTTAAGCTCTGAGAGCGGATGCATGTCTGACCTCTTCATGGACTGCTTCCTAGAAGCCAGAGGCATGTCAGTTACTTCTTGAAAATAGCCTAGCTGGGAGTAGTAGTCCCACTTACTCTCTACGCGGTTTGCTGAACTGGGCCTTGCTGGAGCATATCTGGAGATATTGGGAGGATCAATGGTGAAAGTTGACAGCTGTTGAAGAGTGGAGAACCACAGGCACTGGGGTCAGGATGTTACCACTATGATTTCTACTTTTTGTTTTCTGATCTTCCTGATTAGTTTTGGGGAAATTGGAGTGGGTGGAAGGCAAATAGATACATGCAGCCCCTGTGATGGCAACACATCAGTTACTTTGGCCTCTGGACGGAAGCACCTGGTGAAATACTTCTCCACCTAAGTGGTCAATGCATTGCCTGTTCTGATTAGAATGGGTTGGTCTGGTATTCGTGTCTGAAGTGTAATAGGGCTAGATAAATTGTCTGGAGCACCAGTTGATTGACAGAGGGTTTCATCTTGCTACTGTACCATTGACCTTGCACCGGTGGATCTTCTAGTGCTACTCTTATTCCAAGCGGACTAGTGTCTGTGGTCACCTGTTTTGATACTGGACTGCAGTATTGCTTTCCTTGCAGCCTCCACTGTATGAGGCTGGGTTTTTTTTAACTGTCAAGGGGACCCAAATGGAAATATCTTTCTTCTTCATAATTTGTAATTGTAAGGGAATCAGAAGTCACTGTAAGGGTCATGTATGTAGTTAACACTACTGAATGGTGATGATACGCAGAATCAATAGATCCCTCAGTTCTACATGAGTCATCATTGAGTACCTGGCCTGATGATCATTTGTGACATCTCCTTTCTCTTCTTTGCCACTGTTTCAGTTAGGAAGAAAGAATTGTGTGTTGTGTCTAATAGGGCTCCCCGATATTCTTCTCACTGTTTGGATTGTAAGGAACTTCTCTGTAAGTTGATCAGGAACCATAAGCTTGTAGACATGCGGAGCATGACCTGATCAGCAAGTTGTCCAGATAAGGGCGTACATGAATGCTTTCCTCTCTTAGCATTACCACTGGGTTGATCAAGATCTTCATGAAGGCCCTTGGTGCCGCGGAGTGGCCAAATGGTAGTGCTCTGAACTGTATATGGAACTCCCCAGTGCAGAAAAGGAGGGATATTCTGTGCCCAGAAAGGATTGGAATATGAAATAAGGTCCTCTTCTGGTGTAGTTTGGCTCTGAGAGCCAAGAACAGCAGAAGCTAGAAGCTGAACCCGGGACCCTCTGCATGCAAAGCAAGTGGTCCACCACTGAGCCATAGGCCCTCCATAGTAGGAATTCTGTGATGGATCTTATCGTCTCCATCTGAGGTGCCTCAGTTTGATAAACCTGTAGATATATTTTAAGTCTAGTATAACCCTTCAATCTTCGTTCTTTTTTGGCACTGTGAAGAATATGGAGTATATTTCTTTTTCCTTGTCTCAGGGGAGTAGAGGCATGAGAAGGCAGGGTTGCACTTACCTTTGACAAGTGTTACTATCTGGACTGAAGGATTCAGAGTCTCTGTGAAGTCACAGCAGCAGTCATTGTCGAACACATAAGATAGCTGAAGAAATAAACTGAACTCAGAACAACTCATAGCAAATAAATGTTAGTTCTTGGGAAGCCACTGACACTTTATCGTTTCCTACAAAGATGCAATCTGCTATTAGAGATGTTCAGTGGCCTGAATTCATAACATTTTGGCCCATGCCCTTTATGTCCCAGGACAGGGTTAATCACATCTCATGCTCCTTTCAAGGGGATGGTAGAAAGGTCATAATAACCTGTTGAGTAACAGCTTAAGGGGAAAAAAGATGCAACAGGGGAGTTCTGGTTCCCACATAGGCTAACAGATAGCATTAGCTGTCTACAGTGACTGGAATAGAAATGAAGTGCTATTTAATCTGCGGGGCATCAACAACAATAGTGATGACCACAGGAATGAAGAATAAATTGCTAAGGGATATAACAGGGGCCCTGCTGGTAGTCAATATAATGAAAGTTAAGGTGCCCTATCTAAGTAGAAGGATGGTTGTGGCATATATCTAGATTCTATCTTAACACACTGAACTGGCTCTTCTTAGAAAGGGTGTTGTACAGGAAGATCCCAGGGACAGGCTGAACACAATTGCAATGAGATCTCTCTCCCAGCAGGGGCAATTGTAACGCTGTAGAGTCTAGTTCATGTTTTATGTTGGTCCTGGAATACTAAAATCTGGAGCAGTTCAACTCCAATCCAGGGTTTACTCATGTCCGCAAGAACTGGTTGAAGGACTGCTAGGGGAGGCCTGTGCTAGGCACTGAACTGTTCTCTTTGGTTCTGCTGAATAAGTTACCCAGTGCTGATTAAAAGGAATTGAGGACCATGGGAAGAGCTGGCCCTATTCCCTGGAGAAAAAAGGAGTGGGGGCATATATGGAACCAACAGGAAGAAAGAACTTCACTGATTGCATAAGTTTCAGATTCCCTTTGAGAGATATCACTCTACCTTTTGGGGGGCACTTTCTGAGAAGAGCAGAAGGAGATTTATTAGACAGAGGCTTGGACCATTCTGCCCTTAGCTGCTTTTCAAAAAACTCAGGGAAAGGAAACACCTTTTCTGAGATGTCTGATCTAGGAAAAAATTCCTTATTTCCTTTGGGTCTGGAATGTGACTCAGTGGAGGAAGAGTTAGATTCCTCCTCAGTTGGGGCCTCTTGCAGGTCTAGTGCAGACATAGGCCGTTTTCAGACGGCTTACCTGACCTCCGGAACGTTGCGCCATCTTGCGGGGAAAACGCGAAATATCGCGTTTTCTCGCGTGAGTTTTGCGCGACGTTGCGTGACGTTGCGCAAAACTTGCGCGAGAAAACACGATATTTCGCGTTTCCCCCGCAAGATGGTGCAATGTTCCGGAGGCAGGTAAGCCGTCTGGAAACGGCCATAGTCTTTGAGAGTAAGTAGTGGTAATCTTCAAACTTAGAGGATCTCGTAGATAGTTCAGGTACCCCCACATCCTCCTCTTCTTCATCAGAGAGAAATTCCCTATCCTCTCTGTCTAGAGAGTCATAATCATCAGAAGGGAGGGAATCCCAAACCAGAACATCTCCCTTGGTGTTAATAGGGTCTCTTTTATGTAAGTTCTCCTTATTTTCCCTTCTAAGGGGAGACGAAACAGAGGATAATTGAGAGGAAGCCCTGTCTTCCTTCACTGTTCTGTACTGAGAGCCACCTATTTCCTCCCTCACCACCAGTCTCAGAGCAGCTATGAAGTCAGTGAATAAATCCAAGGAAGCTAGACTAGGCATGTTACTCACAGTCCATTGGCTGGCAGAGCTAGGTGGTAAAGATGTCTGTTGTGCCTCCGAGTGGGCTATTTTGGCCTTAGATGTTCTGCACCATTTATAGACACAGATTGACACATGCAACTTGGATTGATTGACACATGCAACTGGAGGTGCTTTGTGGTCGTCTCCCTTCTATGTGGAAGCTGGAGCTTTGCTGGCTAGGCTCTGTGTGACTGCCATGCTGTCGGAGGCCATCCGTGCACCAGCTAGGCTGTGAGTGGCTGCCATGCTGGCTATGAGAGGAAGAGCGTTGGCTAGGCCATGAGGGGCTGCTGCGCTGCTGCAGAAAGAAGAAGCACCAGGTAGGCCTCTGATGGCTGCTGCGCTGTGAGTGACCAAAGTGCTGAGATGCCTTTTTTTGGCATGCTTCAGGGAGGTCGTGGCCTCTGGCTCTGAAGTAGGATGTGCAGGGGTGGGCCTAGCTCCCTTGCGATCTGGTTCGCATCCCGTCCCCAGATCAACAGGTGCGACCATAAGGGGGACTGCCAGCTCACCCTCCAACAAGAAGCCATCTGTTGTTGCGGCCTCTATGCGAGCCTGAGGTGATCTGGATGCCAGAGATCTAAAATAGTTGCCACCATGGCCAAAGAGAGCAGGAAAGGAAAAAGGAGACAAATGCAGAAAGGTTTTCCCTACGGTTAGCCTTATCACATGGGGGAGTGTCGGAGGAGGAAAAAATAGGAGCCAGGCGAAGCCGAGACGAGAACAATAAAGGGCTTCCGTGAGATATGTCAGACAATAAGGAAAGGGGAGTAATGCCTGTGACGGAAAAGAGTGGGAAAAACTTAGGAGAACTCACTGCAGCTAGCCGCACTGCCGGGGGTGTAGGGAGAAGTCAAGTATTTAAGAGAAGGCACTGCAGGAGAAGAGAGTTGTTAGTGTTGAAAGGTAGAAAGAAGGAAAAATATACAATAATCCAAGGCAGAAGCCTAAGACATTGCTCTCCCTGTCAAGACAGGAATGAAATTGTAAGGAAGGGTGACATCCACTGGGAAGACAGGAAGTTAAACTCCTTCTTGAATGGAGGGTAAGAATCACCAGTCTTCAAGATATCCTTCGCCTCAGAGGGAGAACATACGTGTATGTTGCTTCTGTTGTTACTAGACAGTTCAGAAATACATTAGCAAGCAATATGGATACTTTCAGAGAGAAAGAGAGATAAGGTATTGTTAATTAATTAGCACAAAAATAAAGAATAAATTAAAATGCTAGGAGATAACTCAACCTCCAACTGCATTTGCAGTGCAATCCTAAATAGAGTTACTTCAGTCTAAGCCCATCGATTTCAATGAGTTTAAACTGGCGTAACTCTGCTCAGGATTACACTGTTAATATAATATAACTTCCAACTGAAGGTTGTCAGGGAAGATAAAGTTATAAATGGAGATTTAAGGTTCCTTATTTTTAATCAGGCATTGAAAAAGTTTGGTGTAATTTAAAATGAGTTTGAGCTCTGGGATTTTACATGCAATTAATCAATAATAGTCCTTGTGAATTTGATTACTCAGAATAAAATATGAGATGACACAGATATCTATCTTTAAGGGATTTTTTACATGAGTGTAAATTAAACCATATGGATACCCCAACCTCATTTTTGAGGTGCCATTGGGTTACCTATCACTGTTTATAATAATAATATAATAACATGTTTGCCAATGTTTCTGTCACTTCTGTATTCCTAGTATTTTCTCCATATAATTATAAATAGTGTTTGCTGTTCCTCAGTATAGGCTTGCTTTTATGTTGGGGCACCTATTCTTACTGTCTAGAGTTTTGCAAGGGCGGTATTGTATGGTACTGTGCTCTGACAGAGTATGCAACTATGGTTTAGATATCATGGACACTCTATATCATGTGGCTTCTGGATGCAGCTATTTTTCAGAGGCTAGGAATCTTTTAATTTTTCCTTTGTTCGAAAATATAGATCATATGGAGACTACTCCTTTTATTAGAAGATAATAGTAGACCCATCACTCTTTCCATTGCAAAATGTTATGAGCTTGTGATTAATTTTTGCAAACATTTAAATGTGGTCTAGTTTTTATATTTTAGTAGTCTACTTAAAACTAATAAATTAAGAAGCAGTCTGAGGTAGAGAGAGAGAGAGAATTATAAACTAGCCACAGTGTTGCATTGCTTAAATAATCACTGTATATTAGAAGTTTTAACTCTGAAGAACTGACAGATGAAACATTACCTGTTCAAAATGGAAACACTAGGAAGCATTTCTATAGTAGCTATTTTAAAAAAGGTTACCCTATTTGCTTCCTCCAGTTAGGATTAGGAATAGCCAGTGCTGTGTTGTGATTAGATTGTTGAACTAGGACTGGGGAGATGGGTTCAAATCCCTGCTCTGCCATGAAGCTATCAAGATGACTTTGGGTAGTCATTCTTTTGTTCATAACTACCTACTCCACAGGGTTGATGTGATGATAAAAGGTGGGAGGGGAAGAACCGGAGCTCCCTGAAGGCTGGCTTAAAAAATTATGTAGAACTTAGAAACTACACTGCCCTCTGAAGGTTTAAAACTGTTCTTGCCATTAAAGGTAAGAATTCAGCTACCAAAAGAATTCTGTTTTTGTTTTTCCATTCATATTGTAAGCAGTCTATGAACATTGTTCCACTTTTTACCCAGTCCTCTTTCATTGTCCTCTGTCTTCTTTTTTTTCTCTTCATAGAGGAACATGATCATAAAGCTAAAAAATGTTTATTCACAATCTTCTGTTGGAACCTATATTCATTTTAATCTCTGCCATTCAATTTTTAAAAATAGAGGCTGGTAGAACCTTTTAAATGAATGCAGTGTTTAAAACCTGAGATTCCATTCTGAAAATCTGAGGTTCCTTTCCCTTGGTATGGAATTCTGCAAGCTCAGGTGTGAGATGTGAGATGTTCATAGCCAATAATACAGGGTAAAAGGAAGCTAGCATTCTTTATTTAGTTCATTTTTTTATTACAGGAGTTATATCTTGCCTTTCAGTTAACCCCCCCCCCCACAGTTATATTTAGTTATAAAACCAGTTTACAGAACCACAAAAGACAAACACAGCAATTGTGCAAGAGAATCAGAAGTGGCAGCTATCTGGTACAATTAAGATCTTCCTTAGAGGTCCTTTGCTGAGGGCTACCACCCTCATATTTATGGTGGGTGACTACACGAAGTGAGCCTTAGGTTATGTTTGGATTATTCTGACTATTTTTAATTGTCCTCACAGTGACATCCAATAATAAAACACTTCAAGAGAGTCAATTCTTGAGGCACCCTTTCTATCATCAATATATCTTCTGCAGATCAGGACCACATACAGACGAGGGACATTTTCTTGTAAATGTGGGGGAAAACTCCCTGATGTGCAGGAAAATGGCACGCACACATCCCAAATAGAGAAGTATTGTCTGTGCATGCATAGTGAAGGCAGTGGAGCTCAGGCCAGAAAGGGGAGGGGGGAGTGGTGCACAGTGGAAGGGATGGAGTGAACAGGTGGATGGGAGGACAGAGTGGCCAGGATAGGGATGGGAGGAGAAGCTGCCCCCTTCATGTGTGAGCTGAGTGGACAGGAGGAGGAGCCACCACTGCTACCCCTCAACTGCTTGAAGTAGGAAAGGGAAGGGGCTGCCAAGCCAAGCAAGCAGTAGCAGAACTTTGACCAAGCGAGCTGCCTGCCTGACAAGTGGCCGGCCCACCACCAATCAAGGGGGAGTGAGGATGGGGAGGGGAAGGGGAGCAGTAACACTGCTGGTAAGCAGACTGGGAGGTGGCTGGCTTGCCAGATAAGGGAAGGTGAGATTCTGCCCCCCGACAGGGTTTGTGGTCCCAGTTTGTACATCCCTATTCATCAAGTCAGAAGAAAACTCAAGGTTCTAGTCCACTAACATGCCTGCCTCTACCCAACACTTCCTCTGAAGTAGGGATGCCAGGGGATCCCCGTTCCCATCCTCCACCCCTGCCCCCACTTACCTGGCTGGCAAGGGGTAACACGCCTCCTGGGGCGTGTCCTCAGATGGCATGGCACACTCCTGTGCACCACAGCAGCCCAATTTGGCCCAAATTGGGCCACTGCGGGGCATGGGAGTGCTCCCACACTTTGCAGCATCCGGATGCATGCCAATTTGGCCGATTGGCCCAGATTCGGCCCAAATCGGACCTGAATCAGGCCAAATTGAGCCACTGCATAGTGCAGGATTCGGCCTTCTGGGGAGCTTGGGAGCACTCCCAGGGTGGCCCATGACCCGCACAATGATGTCACTTCCCGGAAGTGACATCATCACGCAAGCCAGGAGTGTATGCACGCTGTGCGCATGCACAAAAGGGAAAAGATAAAGGTAGGAGCTGGGTCCCACATCTCCCATCAGGGGGGTAGAGGGACCTGGCAACCCTACTCTGAAGTCAGTCTCCTTCAGGTCACAATTCACCACAAGCTGAACAGGTACCTGGAAAGGAAATCCATCTAAATGACTCAAGCAGCTGTTTGAGAGTCAAAAGCTTGCCATGTTGAATTAATCTATAGGACTGTTATTAAAAGAAAACACATTTATAAATATATACTTTAAAATTAATGGTTTGTGTTGATGTCAACTCTGATGTTCTGAGGAACAATGACATTTGATCCATAAGGTATCCCCCAATCTAACCAATCAATGATGTTTGTTCAGCCTATTCTGTAGCTTTTCTTCCTTCCAGCAATATAAAAGTATTTTGATGCCCTGTCATATTCTAGATGTTTTCTAGAAACACCATTACAGTTACAAAAAGGAACTGGCTGTGCTGTGAATTTAACCAGAGTCTCTTCACAGCATCCTGATCATCTTCATGTCAAGATTTAGTACAGTGATCAGAGCACCAGGCAACCCAAATAATTAACTTACTGATAAATGTCACTGTAGGCTGTTGCTCAGAGTAAAAGAAAACAAGATGTTTTAAGGATAGCTTGGTATTAAGAAAATGACAGCTAAAATTGGTTCCAAAGTATTCAGGGGGGGAAAGCCTGAAAAGGGTTTTATTATCTTACTTCAGATTTATCAATGAAATCTAGTGTGTTTCATTAACACTGCTCCATATAATTTCAGCTAGTTTGCATTAGCAGATAAATACGCATTGGGTTCTAGTCCAAGGTCAACTTTTGCTGACGAATGTTGCCAGCCATGAGTTTATTTAGTAATGCAGATCTGGGAAATGGATCTTTTTTTGCTATCAGACTCCTCTCCACCCTCCCCCCCCCCTCAAAATCTGGGTTTTTTGCAACTGGTCCAAAGGAAAAACAGGAAAAATCCACACCCACAAATCTATTCAAGAGAACTTTTTTACTCAGATAGGAGGGATGTATTGTAAGGAATTAGTTTCAAAGAAATGCATAGGGACTATAAAGTTTACTTCTATGCACTGTCTGTTCTGCAAGTATGACCCTACTGGGTAGTTTCTGTGTTGTTTAGTATGTCAGGTTTAGAAGAGTTTATGCTCTATTTCTGCATTGTTTCAGATCTGTATTGGATTTCAGCTTGTTTTGAATTCACTGCAAATTGCATTGTTTGTTGAACATTTCTCTTGTTGATGGTATTGATTACAATTACACTGTGTACTCTGCCATGAGTTGCAATGAGAAGGGTATAAATAAATAAATATTTTCCTGGCTACCTTAATGTTTAGCATAATATCTTTACTTCTTCACCTCTATGATCTTTGCCCTTAAATGGAAATGTTGCTCAGATTTTGCTTTAAAATAAAATCATCGTACACCAATGTGAAATAGTTTTTTTCTTTCCTTCTCTCACCTCAGCCTTATCTCTACATATACCTGTCACCACCTCTCAGATATGGTGCAAAGCTGTACTTTGGCTCAGCTGAAACTCTTATTCAGACCTTAATCACTTCCTGCCACAGCATTAATGTCTTTGTGACCACAGTGTCTGCACATAAAATTCAGTCACAGTTTATTGTTTTTTTCCCCCTCTCCAGACATGTCTTGGAAAAATCAACGTGGATTTAATCCTTCAAAATTATTTTAGTGTGCATTGCCTTTTCCCCAAAGCTGGTAACCAAGTTCTCCCCCTCCCCCTGCTATGACACTTGCAGGCTGCACCACAATGAGTAATGTGTCCAGAGTACATCACTGTCTCCTCTTTGATTCTTTTCTAATTTTCACGCAGAGATGTGTATGATATCCAGCAAAGGGGCCAGTTAAATATCTGCTGGAAAAGTAACATGTCTTTGGGCTATCATCAGTTAGGGAGAGCTTTTCTGAGTGAACTGAGTGCCTGTAACTTCAGCCTTTGCTGGAGGGGCTTCTGCGTCTAGATTTCGGTGTGTGTATGTGTGTGTGTGGGGGAGTTCTCATGGTTGGTGCAGTTTCAGTGAAAGGTAAACTGTAATATAGTAAAGAAAAATGTATCTATGTCCTCCTCTCTAATGAGTCATTAATGTACAATGAAATGATTCATTTGGAGATTTTTCCACTGATATGCTACTTTCTTAGTATTACAAATGTCTGATTACACTTAACATTAGCAGCAGAAGCAGGCCACCCACAGACAAGACAGGGACTCCTTAGGTATACAGGAAAAATATAAACCAATGAAAAGATTCCCCTCCCAAAAAAAACCATTGACTAACACTCAATATGCTTATGGAGGCATCTGAGATTTGGGGGTGGAAGAATTTCAGATTGTTCCCATCCCATGATTCCTTAGTACAGCCCCCACCTCCCTCCACTGGTATGTTTCTCACATGGCTCCTTTTCTTGATCAATGATATGGAACAATTTTCAAATTATCAGGTTCACTTAAGCTATATGACATAATTATCTGACTGCAATCCTTTCTGAGGGGGAAGTATAGATCAAATTACAGAATGTTTACAGCAAAGATGTATGAAATTTTAAATTAGCATCAAGCCTTTATAAGCTGCCAGAAATTTGGACTGGATAAGGAGTTAGTCAAAGACAATAGTTACATGCCAAAGCTTGTTCGATGGAACTCCAGTGAGAATGAGAAAACAACACCCACTGATCATACCCTCTCTTTTAATGGAACACCCTCCAAAAGACTGGTTTTTTTAAATCCTCAGGTAATGATTATTTATATTTCTAAATATGTGTTTATGGTAAAATAACTAGCAAAGTTCACTAAGATTTAAAATATTTTTGGAGCCAGTGGATCTGCTGTATTGTAGATGAGGAAAGATCTTTAATTAATCAGAGAAACATATAATAATTTACAGCTTCACAAATGTCCCCAAAAGAAAGCTAAACTCCTATAAAAGTAAAAGCAACAGATACCCTGTTGACCCTGATCAAGCAGAAAGGCAGGATATAAATATCATAACAGTGATAAAGAAATAATTGTGCGTATGGCAAGAAAATCACATGAGAGACAATTTCTCTCATAATTTTCTAATTAATGTTCTTTTTTAATTAAGAGTTTTATTAGTATTTAATGTCATTGGATCAGACATACAGAAGAGTCCTTTCCTACTAATATCGGCTATATATTTTTCTGACGTATCTTGTTCCTAATAGCTGTACTTGCTAGGTTCTCACTGGAAGCTCCCATTTCCCACTGCTGCTCCAGGGGCAGAGAGGAGAAAACATTTTTTTAAAATTGCCATTGTGACAGAATTACATCATTTCCAGAAAAATTGTGGAAGTGATGTCAGTCTACTTTTGGCATCACCAGAAACTCTATGGTAAAATCACAAAGTTTCCAATATTGTCTAGAGCAGACTGATGTCACCTCCAGGTTTTCCCCAGAAGTGACATAATACCTTTGCAGAGGTGGTGTGACCCCATCTGTCTGCCCCCACCCCCATACTCCTGCTTCTTTTATCCCCAATCCCTTTACTTTCATTGTGGGTTTTTAGGGGACAAAATCGTGTTTGGGAAACTGCTCTGAGCCCCATAGGTTATAGTGGGATTACAAAAAAATCTAACCATTATTTGGCGTGAGCAGGGCTTGAGTATTTGTAGAGGGAGTGAAACATGATGGATTTCCCCACAAATGAAAAAGTGCTGCTAAAGTAGAAGATTTAAATTTATGATTTTAAAAAATTCAGGTATATTCCCTTCAGTCAAATTTATTTTTAATATTTGAGTTAAGATTCTCACAGTGCAATCCTAAAAAGAATAAGTCTGTTTAGAATTGCACTCTTAATTGCTCCCTTTCCCCCTGAGCTGTATAAAATTCAAGGCTAGTGCTGCGAGCAGCATTAGAAGTGCATTTTGGGCCACAGCTGACATGGGGGAGGCAAGGAAGTGCCACTCCCTTCCATTGGTAGAGATTTTCTGCACAATCCCAGCCAAAATTTGATGCAGTTGTTTAGACATCCTTTCACACAAAGAAGTTCTGGCATGAGAATATACATAATACTTTCAGCAATTTCACTTTATTTTATTTTTATTTGTGTTATTTATAGTCCACTTTTCTCATGACAGATAACATAGTGTAAATCAATGGGATAGGATATCCAATAAACAATGCAATAAGATTAGGAAGTAATATTGCATGTCGACTCAGACATAGAATCATAGAGTTGGAAGGGGCCATGCATACCATCTAGTCCAACCCCCTGCCCAATGCAGGAACAGCCTAAAGCATTCCCGACAGGTATTCGTCCAGCTGCTCCTTGAAGACTGCCAATGTGAGGGAACACAACACATCCCTAGGCAGCCAACTCCATTGCTGAATTACTCTTAACTTGAAGTTTTTCCTAATGTCCAGCCAGTACCTTCTCTCCTGTAGTTTAAACCCATTGTTTTGAGTCCTATTCTGTGTTGCCAACAGGAACAGCTCCCTCCCCTCTTCTAAGTGACAGCCTTTTAAATACTTAGAGAGAGCAATCATGTCTCCCTTCAACCTCCTCCAAACTGAACATGACCAGGTCCCTCAGTCTTTTCTCGTAGAGTTTGGTCTCCAGGTCCCTGATCCTCCAGGTTGCTCTCCTCTGCTCCTGTTCCAATTTGTCCACATCCTTTTTGAAAGAAGGCCTTCACACAATAGTCCAGGTGGGGCCTGATCAACACATTATATGTGGGGCAATGACACCCTGTGATTTGGATGTTATGCCTTCGTTGACACACCCCAAAATTGTGTTCACCTTTGTTGCTGCTGCGTCAAGCTAATTGCCCCTATTTAGCTTCCCATTCATCCGTATCCTAAGATCTTGTTCATACACACTGCTACGCAGAAGTGTATTCCTCATCCTGTATGTGTGCTTTGCATTTTTGTTACCCAGGTGGAGAATGTGGCATTTATCCATGTTAAATCGCTTCTTATTCAAATCTGCCCACTTTTCCAGTGTGTTCAGATCTCATTGAATTCTGTCAGTATCTTCAAGGGTCTTTGCTACTCCTCCCAGTTTCATGTCATCTGCAAATTTAATGAGTAATCCCTTCACACCCTCATCCAGATCATTTATATAAATATTGAAAAGCACTGGGCCTAGAACCAAGCCCTGTGGCACTCCGCTGGACATCTCCCTTCAATCAGGCATGATGCCATTGACAACTACTCTTTGGGTGCGGTTATCCAGCCAGTTCTCTATCCATCTAATCATCCTAGAGGTCAGTCCACAATCCACCAGCTATCAGAACATCATGAGGGACCTTGTCAAAAGCTCCAGTGAAATACAGATAAATGACATCGACAGCATTCCTGTGATCCAGAAAGCCTGTCATTTGGTCATAGAAGATGAGGTTAGTTGTTGTGGGTTTTCCGGGCTGTATTGCCGTGGTCTTGGCATTGTAGTTCCTGACGTTTCGCCAGCAGCTGTGGCTGGCATCTTCAGAGGTGTAGCACCAAAAGACAGAGATCTCTCAGTGACACTGAGAGATCTCTGTCTTTTGGTGCTACACCTCTGAAGATGCCAGCCACAGCTGCTGGCGAAACGTCAGGAACTACAATGCCAAGACCACGGCAATACAGCCCAGAAAACCCACAACAACCATCGTTCTCCGGCCGTGAAAGCCTTCGACAATACAAGATGAGGTTAATCTGGCAGGACTTTCTGGGACAAATCCATGCTAATTTCTCCATATCACCATTTTGTCTATCAGTTGCTTGCAGACTGACTCCTTTAATATCTGTTATACTACCTTCTCTGGGACAGAGGTAAGACTGACTGGCCTGTAGTTCCCAGGATCTTCCTTTTTCCCTTTCTTAAGGATTGGGATGACATTTGCCTTTTCCCAGTCTTCTAGCACATCATATGTCCTTCAAGAGGCCCGGAAGAAGATCGACAAATGGTCTGCAAACTCTTTTGAAAGTTCTTTAAGCACTCTTGGTTGCACTCCATCTGTCCCAGGGGATGTGTACACAGCCAGTGCAGGTAGATGCTTCTCCACGATGTCTCTGCCCATTTCATCCAGCAGCACCAAAGCCTGCTACAGTCTCTAGGTGGGCCTGTTCTTTCCTTCAGGGAGAAAACTGAGGCTAAGTAGGAATTGAGCCTTTCTGCCTTCCCTCTGTCCTCAGTCAGAGTTTCTCCATTTTCACCCAGCAATGGAGTATCACCCCCTTCAACTTCTGCTTGCTCCTCATGTATCTGAAGAATGTCTTTTTGTTGTTGTAAGCCCCCCTGGCTGGCCTCAGCTCATTCCAAGCTTTGGCCTCTCTGACGGCTGCCCTACAGTGCCTGGCTACCCCTAGATAATCTTCTTTGGATGTATTTCCTTTCCTCCATTTCTTAAACATCCCTTTTTTCCTCCTTAGCTCATCACAGAGCCTCTGTTCATGCACATTGGCTTTTTAAATCCTCTACTGCATTTCTGTCTTGCTGGAATGGTGATAGCTAGAGCCTACAACAGCTCCCCTTTTAGGAGAGCCCACCCTTCACTCGCTTCTTTCCCTTTCAGTATTCTTGTCCATAGAATAACTCTCATCATATCTCTAAGTTTATTAAAGTTTGCTGTACTAAAATCTAGCCTATGTGTTTGGCTACAAATTCCCTTGGTACCCTAGAGCAAAAAGAATTCTTGGAGGATGTGATCACTTCTCTCTAAGGTTCCCACCATCTTTACCCCATCAAATAACTCTTTCTTGTTGGTTAATATCAAGTCCATTATGGCTGAGCCCCTCATCACTTTCTCCACCGTTTGAGAAAGGAAGTTGTTGGCCAGGCAGGTCAGGAAGTTGAATCACCCTGAGCACGTCACAGTATTGGTCTCCCAGCCAGCACACATCAGGGAAGTTGAATCTCCCATAACTACCAGGTTTTGTTTCTTGACTATCCTATTAAGCTGGTCATGGAGGGCAGAATCACCTCATCTCCTTGGTCAGGAAATCTGTAACAGACCCAACCACAATACGGCTTGTCCTTCCCTCCCTTATCTTCACCCAGACACTTTCCACTGGATGGCTACTCTCCTCCTCCAGTATTTCCTGACAATCAAGCCCTTTCCTCATATACAGCACTACTCCACCTCCTCTACGACACTTACTGTTCTTCTTGAATAACTCATACTCATCCACTACTGTATTCCACTCATAGGAATCATCCCATCAAGTCTCTGTAATGCCTACTAAGTCATATCTTTCCATCTGCATTAGTAGATCAAGTTCCTCCTTCTTATTGCCCAAGCTTTGGGCATCGGTATATAGGCACCAGAAGCCTTGCAACATTTCCTCTCTTTGATCTGGCCTTCCCAGATAGGCCTTTGCTATTTGCTGTCCGTCTTCCCTGAAATTCCTATGACAGTTGTCTCCATTCACCTATGATGTCAATCTAAAGCCCTCCCAAGGAATCTCCACAAGTCTCTTCCAAACACATTCTTCCCTGTTGACAGGTGGAGTCCATTGCATACAAGCAAGCCATCATCAAGAAAACATAGGCCATGATCCCAGAATCCAAAACACAGCCAGTGGTTCACCTCCATAATCTTCTGTTCCCATTGCATTTTTCTTCCTGTGACCTGCAAGATCAAAGAGAATACCACATTTGCCCCCATTCCTTTCAGTTGCCTCCCAAGGACTTCATAGTCAGCCGTTATGTGTTCAATGGTGTTCATGGCTGTGTCATTTGTTCCCATGTGGACCATCACAAATGGTTAACAGTCTGTTTGACCATCTTGGCCATCTGGTCTGTGATATCTTGATCTTCATCTCTGGCAAGCAACACACCTCTGGAGCCATGGGGTCAGGCCTGGACTCTTGATATTCCATGCCCCTCTGCTGAGACTCACCAATCACCAAGACTTTCCTTTTCCTTGTAATGTTATTTGTTAGTAACTCCATGGTGCCCCTACTTGTTTTTTCCGGTCGTTGTTGTACATCTGCCAGTGATTCTGTCATGTCAGCAAGAGACTGGAATCGATTTCTCGGCTCCAATGGCACTGAGTGTCATCGTGCTCTGCACCTTCTGGCTCATGCTGTTGATCTCTGAGAAGGTTCGTTAAGAAAATGTTCTGTTTTATTGTCCCACCACATCCCATTCCTTTGTAGGGCCTGAAGACTTTTGTTGATGAAAGCCTCTCCTTATTTGATCTCTTGAGGATACCAATCTATTCCTCCAGGTGCTTTACTTTTTCTTTCAGTAACACTATCAGCTTGCACTTTTAATAAATAAAGTCCTTCTTCTCCTTTGAGAGGAAAACAAGCATGGCAGGTAACTGGAAATGGCCCTTCAGTAGCCATCATCTTCTTCCAAAAACTAAGTCTACTTATGACTGCTGTACTAAATAGCTTTGCTCCCTGGAATCCGTTTTCTGTGAGGAACCCTGGCCCCAAAAACCTGATCAAATGTCTCCTGAGAGCAAAACACAACAAAAGAAATAGATCCAGATGGATAGCCGTGTAAATCTGTCTGTAGCAGTAGAAAAGAGCAAGAGTCCAGTAGCATCTATAAGACTAAAAAAATGTATGGTAGAGTATGAGCTTTTGTGATTCACAGATTTGAAGAAATTAGACAGTCATCTTGGCTGTCCTTTTTGCTCCTCTCCTGAGACTTCAGGAAAGTTGTTTGCATTAGTGCAGTGTGAATTTTCATGTGTTTAAAAATTTGTCATTGTCCTTTTAAAAAAGAAAATAAAAAGTGCTTCAAAGCTTCTTCAAGAGGGAAGAGTTTGAATTTGTAATATCATACTTGCCATCCAATCAACAGTGTACAGTTGACTTTTGCTGCAAAATGGCAGAACTGGTTTCCCCAGAGCTTGATACTGGATTGGGTGTTTGTATACAATGTGGTGCTTCTCCAGCTACTGGAATACTTAACAGTGTCTGCTGCTGGCAACTGACCTAAAGGGTAAAATTCAGAATGGGCCAGTACAATTCTAACTGGATTGGCAATTCTGAACATCATGTACCCAAAATATTGTTGCCTAAATTCTCTCACAACAATAATTTGTCTAAGGCACTGTTTCCCAAAGTATGGGTCGGGACCCACTGGTGGGTCGCGAGCGGATATTGGGTGGGCCCCAAAACTGATAGGGCGACAGTCACAACACGTTGGCCGGGCCGTGTCGTTCGGCCGGCAGCCGAATGGTTACTAATAATTTAATTTCTCGCAGCGTGGCACGGAGTGTGATCGTTCATCATGGCCGTGGGGTGGGGGTGGGGCGGCCGAAGGCGACTCATGAGCCCGAGCGTCAGTCATCACTGTAGTATTCGTCGTCGCATATTGTGTGTTTATTATCTTCTTAAAACTAAATAATGGACAAGTGGTTGAAACGGATAGCAAAAAGTATGCCGCCAGTGGCAGATTGCGTACCGAGCGATAAAAAAATAGAAGACGTTATTTCGGATGACAAAAGTGACACTGAGCCTGACCTACTAGCTCCCTCTACAAGTTCACATGAAACAAAACGTCGAAAAGTTGTGAGAAAATATGATGTCGAATACCTGAAACTAGGATTCACGTGGAATCAAGATACGGTGGATCCACGCCCTCAATGCGTTATTTGCTGCAAAATATTGGCGAACGAAAGTATGCATCCAAGTAAGTTGACACGTCATATAGAAACAAAACATTCCCATTTAAAAAATAAGCCAGTGGATTTTTTTCAAAGAAAATTATTGGATATGAAATCTTCAAAGAATATTGTTTCACATTTCATAAATATTAATGAAAATGCTACTTATGCCTCATATCTTATTAGCTTAAGAATCGCCAGAGCAGGTAAACCTCATACCATTGGCGAGAATTTAGTGTTGCCATTGATTAAAGATGCTGTTGGAGTAATGTTTGGCGAAAAAGAAGTAAAGGAAATCGAACGTATACCACTTTCCAATAATATTGTTGCACGAAGAATTGACGAGATGTCCGAATGGGCAGAGGATGAGTTAATCCATAGAGTAGTTGGTAGTAAATATTTTACACTACAACTGGATGAGTCTACCGATGTGCAAAGCCTATCTCAGTTACTTGTTTTCGTGCGTTATATATGGCAAAACAACACGCATGAAGATATCTTGTTCTGCAAACCAATTATTCGTGAAACGGCCGAGTAAATTTTCAAAGAAATTGATTCTTATACAAAAGAAAAGGGTTTGGAATGGAAGAACTGTGTCGGCATATGCACTGACGGAGCTCGAGCTATGTGCGGCAAAAATAGCAGTGTGGTCACGAGGGTTCTTGAACGAAGTCCCAGTCCTTCGTGGACACACGGTAGCCTTCATAGAGAAGCACTGGTTTCAAAACCATTGCCTGATGATTTAAAAACAGTATTAAATACCGCTGTGAAAATTGTAAATTATTTTAAAACAAGACCCTTACAAACACGTTTATTTCAAAAGCTGTGCGAAGAGATGGGTAGTCTCCATAAATCTCTTCTTCTGCATACAGAGGTACGTTGGTTATCCAGAGGGAAAGTACTGACAAGATTAGCGGAATTACGCAATGAAGTTACAGTTTACCTGGAAGGAAAAAATGAGTATCTTGAATCTCTACTGGATGAAGAATTCATCCTCAAGCTCACATACATGGTGGATATTTTCTCAAAGTTAAACGAACTCAATTTGTACCTGCAAGGATCAGACGGATCCAACATTTTTGCAGTTCACGATAAAATTTGAGCGTTCATGAAAAAACTTACGTTGTGGAAGAGATGTATCGAGGAAGGCAAGTATGATTGTTTTGAAACATTTGAAACTTTCATTATAGAAAACGAAGTGCAGCCAGATATCAATGTAGTGTCTGCAATTTCCACTCATTTAACAGAGTTGAAAAATAACTTTGACGCCTACTTCGGGGAAGAGATGAAAAAGTTTGACATGATGAGCTGGATTTTTAACCCGTTTCAAGACAACATACCAACTGTCATGTCAACAAAAGCAAGTGAAGAACTTATTGATATATCGGAAGATACATCACTGAAAAACACTTTTAATCGCAAGCAATTAACGAAATTCTGGCTGTCAGTTGCTGACACCTATCCCTGCCTGTTTGATGAAGCCATGAAAGTCCTCCTCCCCTTCACTACCTCATACTTATGTGAAGTGGGATTTTCATCCATGGTTCATATTAAAACTAAATACCGAAATAAATTGGACATAACGAATTCATTGCGATTAAAAGTGACTAAAATCGAAGTCGACGCTAAAGCTGTAATGGCAAGAAATAGGAAACAAATACATCCTTCTCATTGAAATATCACATCTTATATTTAGTAAGTAAAAATTTCAATTATAACTGGATGTTTTTCTTTTTTTCTTAATTGAACAGTCCACATAGTTAAGATATGTATTAACGAGAAAATGCTGCAGCAGCAATATAACGCTGCTTTTTTCCCTTCATGTTAGGCACGGGTGCGTTATATATTGTTATTGTATTAGGTGGGTCCCGAACTTTGAATTTTTTTTTAGATGGGTCGCGGTCCAGACAACTTTGGGAAACGCTGGTCTAAGGATTCAATAAGTTTTGATTCCATACAAAATGCATTATGATGAGCTCTAGTTTTAGGCTCATTCTGAAACGGCCCAGCAATGGGAAGATGCTGTGGGTAAGCCAGCATTCTTTTCATCACTCTTTCCCACATCTGTTTGGTTGCAAAACTGAGCTCATCACTCAGAAACAGGCTTTTCCAAAACTTTGATGACCTTTCATTTTCATTAAGGATGCTACTTTCTAGAATGTTTGACTGCCTGTGATGTAACGGAGAGAATTTGACCAGTCACTCAGAAGGGCAGAGAGAAATGTTCACAGGATATCCTTATTATGAAAAATATTCTCTAGACTTCCTAGTTTATTTACAAAATTCCTGTCCATCCCAAAGAACACAAACTAGCAGCATAGCTGCCCACATTTTCTTCTTGCTAATTAACACAAGAGCACATAAACTGCAAGCTAAACAAAATACCTATTTAGGGTTTTTCTCATGTCTAAAGCATTTCTTATCTGGATTTCTGGCTCATGTTTTTTCTGTTTCCCTCTTCTGCTTTCTGAAACTGCTACTATCACTTTAGCCTCAGGAATTTTAATCTTAAAGGATTTACCACTGTCTGGTCCTAGAGATCATAAAGACAAGAGAAATTATAATTGTGGCATAGGAGTGTGCAAAATGAAACAAACAAGCCAGAAATACACATGGAAATTGCTATTTCATTTTGTTAAAGCAGCTTCTGGAAGAGTGAACCAACTCTTGGAAACCAAATTATAATGACACACTCCCACAAGAAGTTTGTGTGTTTCATTTTTTAGTTCACAGCAGCAGCAGCATCTTGTTTTCCTTAATGATATTCACCGGTCAGATCTCAGAGGGAGAAAGCCCTTCTGTTATCAATTAACTTGGTGGGAAGGAGGAATGTGCACAATGCGCATGAGTGCATCTTTTTTTTCTGTCACTACCTGGGTAATGGCATTAAGTCTCTGCCAATCGGGTCCTCGCAAGAAGAAAACTTTCCCTGCCTAATGACTTTGGAAACATTTGGAACAGGTAATGTACAGACTTCAATCATAGACTGCAGTTCTAAAGATACTTCCCTGGAAGTAAGCACTATTGAATAACATGGGACTTACATCTAAGTAGATCTGTTTTCACAGAATCACAGTTGGAAGGGGCCATACAGACCTTCTAGTTCAACCCCCTGTCCAATGCAGGATGAGCCTAAAGCATCCCTGACAAATATTCATCTAGCCTCTTCTTGAAAACTGCCAGTGAAGGGGAGCTCACCACCTCCCTAGGCAGCTGATTCCACCTTTGAACTACTCTGACCATGAAAAAGTTTTTCCTAATATCCGGTCGGTACCTTTCTGCATGTAATTTAAGCCCGTTGCTTTGGGTCCTATGCTGCCAACTGGAACAGCTCCTTGCCTTCCTCCAAATGGCAGCCTTTCAAATATTTAAAGAGAGCAATCATGTCCCCCCTCAATCTCCTCCAAACTAAACATTCCCAAGGCCCTCAGCCTTTCCTCATAGAGCTCAATCTCCAGACCCCTGATCATCCTCGTTGCTCTCTTCTGCACCCTCTCAATTTTGTCCACATCCTTTTTGAAGTGAGGCCTCCAGAACTGCACGCAGTACTCCAGGTGTGACCTAACCACCTGGGGTGCATCTTTGTTTTGCAGTGGTCTGTCTCCTCCTCCCCTATTAGGGACTTGGACAGTTAGATGAAAAGTACTGCTATGGTGGGTACAAATGGCCTGTTCAATCAGGCAAGGTTGATAAAAGCCCCAGATGACTCCAATCATAGGCTGCAGTTTGAAAGATATTTCTCTAGGAGTAAGAACTATTGAATAAAATGGGGCTTACGTCTGAGTAGACCTGTTTAAAATTTCTTTCCCCCATCCTGGAAGCCATTCGATTACTCTGGCCTTTAAAAAAATAATCCTGTTTGCCCATAGCAAAGGGAAAACATGGAAAAAACACAGGTTTGTTTAAGCAGGGAGAAGGGGAGTCAAACAATCATGCTTCCTGCTTGCCTGCCTGCCTGCCTGAGGAATCTGTAGCAGGAAGAGGGAATCAGCAAAAATTGCCAGTTTAGTCTGGAAGGATCCAACAGATTCTTTTGAATCATCCTGTACCTTAAAACGTTGCAAGACAAGTTGTGAAGGTGATAATCTGCATTCTCCCACTGCAGTAATCTGGTTGAGGGTCGTTCATTTTTGAAGAGGACAAAAAGCAGGGGGAGAGGGTCATGATTCTGTAATGGTACTCTAAAGCGAAGCACTCTATGACGTTTCCTCCTCCTCTTTTCCTCTTCTCTGTCCTCAAACAGCAGAAATGGCACCAGAGATGTTTTTTAAATTCAAAAATAACTTTTTTATTTATTTTAGAGAGGACAGATCAGGTGAAATTATGGGTTGAAAATTTCTGAGGTAATTCAACATAGATATATCTAAAATAAAATCAGTACATGCACAGACTTTAGTTTTTATGCTCTTCACAGGTACTTCAATTCTTATGTTTAGAGAATTTTGTTCCCATGTTTTCCCCAAACACTCTGGTACACTTTCTTTTGGGTTTAAGAATGCTAGTACTCACTTTCTAGTACCCCGAACCCCTTCTCTTCAAACACCAGTGCTTTCCTTCAGTTTTTTAAAACGGAGTCTTAAAGTCTCCAAAGGAAGTCGGGATCTCTTCATTTTTCCAGAGCTACCTCCCTGTTTGACTGGGCAGGGAAAGTCTCCTCTGCTTAGAAGGTTTATCTCCTTTCTTTGGCTTTTTTGAGAGTCTGCACCTACTTCCCAAACTTCCTTGCTAACTTTTCCCCAGGTCTCCTGTTGGTGTTAAACTGCTTTCAGTTAGGAAGACTCTCGTCTCTCTACTGTTCATACTAGGGCTGAATCCACATTACCTCCACGCGTCCTGGTGTTGCACTAAATGTTCGCTAAACACCCGGAAGTATAGCGTCTTTCAAGCGCGATTTCTGAATCACGCTAGAAAGATGCTATACTTCGGGGTGTTTAGTGAACATTTAGTGCAGCACCGGAACTCATGGAAGTAATGTGGATTCAGCCTAGATTTCTCTCAGCTAGGGCTGAAAACAGACCCTCCTTTTTCCAGCTCTTGCTACCCAATCAGATTCCTTGGAGTAACCTGTCACTCAAAGCTCTCTGTGTCTGTGAGAGATTAACCCTTAACAGTCCTTCAGCTGTTTGAACAGCATTTCCAGGCTTTTAAAAAGTGCAGTCTGTCACACACCCCAGTCAAAGAATTATAAAATACTTCATTCACCTGAGGATAAATAGTGTCTACTTTTGTCCAAACTGTTATCAGAGTATTCCTATGGGTGCAGTGATTTTTTCCCCATTCCCATTTCTTCCTACTTGGTATGGCAGATATTCACATATCTGCTACAGGCTGCATGTTGGAGGCAGCTAGGCATGCACAGAAGTATGCTGATTGTGAACAACAGGAAGTGGCAACATGGTAAAAGAAAAGGGAAAGACAAATGGGGTGAGATCTAGCCAGCTTTGGGGCTAGTTAAAAGAAGAGAAGGGATCACCTTTGACCATACAAAAAATCTATGCTGAGGAACATGGGACTTGCATGGCCAAATATCATGTGGTATTGGGGCTGTATTAGAGAGGAGAATTAGAAGAAACTGAATGAAAAAGCTGGGGGGAACCAACCCATTATGTGCAAGATTTGTTTAAATTCTGCCACTTGATGTGATTGTGTTGTATATTATAATAACCTGTTTTCCCCCTCTGGCTCTTTGTTGCTGTTTCATGGGAAAGGCTGTCCAGATTTTGTGAAAAAAGTACTAACGGGGCTGTGCTTTACTGAAATTATTTTATGGTTTTCCCCACAGTCCTGCCTTTTCTTTTCTCCTTGTTGCTTTCAAAGAATTTGAAATAGAGAGGGGAGGAAACTGTTCCATAAAGTCCATTACTGTCATATAAATTCATGAAGCTGAGTGCAATTGCTTGAGATCTCTACACCACTTAAATCTATCTCTGAGACTGGATAACATACTTGGCTGTAACTAACAAAGTATTTCAGATGATGAAATTCATACTCTTTGCTTTTAAATAGGTCCCCATTGTCCTTTTAAAATTATAAGTATGTAATTAGAGCAAGTGGAAGCAATGAAAAACTTTTGTTATCTTTAAAGAGCCCTTTAAAACTAGAATCCAGTCAACATCCAAAACAGTTCTTCCTAAAACAGACATTGGAAAAATTCATACAGCCATTTTTTTCTTGTTGAAATTAATACAAGCTTTAGGAGCAGTTCCATACATTATGATTCCTGTTGGAAACAGAAGAATTACAGTGATTTTTCCTGCATCAGATACCTAGAGTCTGAATGTAATACATGAACACATGCACGTCTTTAACCCTACTACATACATCTAGAAAGCCAGACCAAGAATGATTTTCTTGTGTATATACCAAGCTGTTTTTTATTTATTTACTTACTTATTATATTCTGCCTTTCTGACTGAGACTCAAGGTGGATTACAGAATTAGAAAACAATGGAATTTAGACCAGTATAATACATACAACAAATGGTGCCATAAAATCAAACTGCAAAAATAGAGAATAATCAAATAAAAACTGCATAATCCATCAAATAGAGAATCCAAAGGGAAAACTGTCTAAAGTTTTCAGATATCAAAAACTCTATTCCTTTTATTAAAAGTTACCTCTTGAACAATTCCGTTTCACTGACTATTTCAGTTTCTGGGTACTATAAGAAATACTGCAGAGGATTGTACACAAAATTATGTTTATCCTTCCGCACTGGATCCAACCCATAATGCCCATACAATACATGTGTGCTGCAAGAAACACCTGTGCTTTCCTCAGTCATCACAGGATTTTATTTTATTTTACTTACTTTATTTATGGCCTGCCTATATTAATGAGATTCAAAGCAGATTACAAAATTAGATCAGGCAGCAAGGACCTCTAAAAGCAATGCAGTAGGACACAAAACAGCAACCACCAAAACACAAACTGTCTAAGGAATGACAGTGCCATAATGCAGAAAGTGGTTGCAAAATAGTAAAAAGGAACATGATATCCGTAATTAACATTACAATAAACTACAGTCTTATTCCTTTATAAAAATGACATCCTAAATGGTTCTATTATACTCCAGTTCTAATACCTTTATAAAATGTCCTCTGTGAAAATAACTGTCATTTTCAGTATATTTTTAACAAACTGATAAGGTGTGAATTCTTCAAGGTATCATGACTTAGTATGTTCTGAATCAGTTCAGACTTGAAACATTTTAGAATGTGGTGAAGCACCTTTGCAGAGTGCTAGAAGAACGTTCACTTCCATTGTCCCTTGCCCAGTTAGTAGGGTGCCAGTCCCCCACCCAGGGCAAGGGATCCCTTGCTCCCACCCTCTACTCCCCACACCCACTTACCTGGCTGGCAGGGGGGTGCACTTCCCAGGGCGCACCCTGGGTGGCACGGCGCACCACTGGGCAGCATGGCATGCCCCCGCACCCACAGCAGCCCAATTTGAGCCGAATCACGCCCTGCAGCAGACCTGATTTTGGCTGATTCGGGCCCGATATGGCCCCCTGCGGGAGCACTCCCAGACCACCCCTTGAGCCGCACGATGATGTCACACAAGCCAGGAGCGTGCAGAAACAGGAACACAGCAAAGTAATTGCCAAGCCTTTGATCTCCTGCTGGGGAAGTCAAGGGACCTCGCAACCCTACCAGTGAGTGAGATGGCAGCAGCATTGGCTCTGCTGCCACTGATATCCAGGCTGGCTTATACCAACAGAAGGAGCCCAGCCCCCTTCACAAAGCCCATCCAATCAATGGTGAAGTACAAATTAAGTGAAACAAAGAGGATTATGCATGATCAAAAACTATAATCCATCATTTTGCCATTTGACCATAATCCTATAAAACTGCAAAACTAAAGGCAAGGTTGTTCCTCAACTCATTTCCAATAAAAAAGGGCTGCAATAATTTTACAAAAGCAGATAAACAAATTAAAATGTACTGCTCCAGGTCTTCCTGTTTGCCTCAGCTAAACAAGTAATTGGCAAAGTATATGGAGATTGAGATACATCTGGTCTTTTTCAGGAAGTTCATAGCCTTCCTGTATATTTTTGGGATTTACAAAATAGTCATTGTATGTATTAGCTGCTGGAAGCTGTCCTGATTTGATAACAGTAATCAGGATATAAATATTTTTCTGATGCCCAAGGATGTTGACTCCTGATCTTGGGCATATCACCTTTCCTTTGTCTACTGTGTTTTACTTACTTACTTCATTTATACCCTATCTTTCTCCCCAGTGGGGACCCAAAGTGGCTTACATAGATTTCCTCTCCTCCATTTTATCCTCACAACAATCCTGGGAGGTAGCTGAAGCTGATACTGTGAGACTAGCCCAAGATCAGCCAGAGAGCTTCCATGGCATAGTGGGGAACTGAGCCTGGTTCTCTCAGATCCTGGCACTCTAACCACTACACCACACTGGCTGATACTGTTCTGGGAAAAAATCTAAGCTTGCTTATTCCTCTGAAACTGGATGGTAAGATTATGTGGCCATATAATTCTTGTGAGAATTAGGTATGCTGGGCAATGCAATTTTTCTAAGCAATATTTAGTTGGATTATGTGGTAAACTGAATCCCTATTGGCTATTATGGCTAAGCTTTGGCAAATTTGACATTCTGGCTTCCATTTTAAAAAGACTCAAATGTCATTACAAGGAGTACAGGTTTTTCTTTCTGTGATGGATGAAATGAAAGGCCCATTAAGTATTTTTCTGCAGACTAAGCCTTCCAGGAAGTCTTTTGCATGCTGTCCATGTATTTCACCTAGGCTACCCCCCTCAAGCCCCCCACTCCCAGAATTCCTCAGCTTAAATGCAAATCCATCTTGTTGCTCAGCTTGGGCTGCAGGACATCATTGACCAGTTCCGCTGGGCTTTTCAAAATCCTTTTTCTTTACTGGTAACTACAGTATTAATTGGTTCACATCTCAGGAAGCGGTGGACAACACTAACAGCTTCCCTTATGAAAGGACAGGACTCAAGCATCTGGGAAATTCATATTTCGAATTCCAATTTAGTTAAATTTTGGTTTCGAATCCTGCAATTCTAATGTAAACTTTGTTGCTTCTTTGTCCTGTGGTGTTTTGTGCTCAAGCTTCATTATCATCTACATTCCTAGCCTTGGAAGCTGTCTTTAAAAAATGGTCACAATTCATACAGTTGGGCAATTATACTGTTTGTTTGTTTGTTTGTTTAGACATTTATATCTCATCTTTCCTCTTGGCTCAAGACAGCTTACAAGTAGCTAATTTACCATTCCCCCATGAAGGATAAAACTTTTTTTAAAAAATCCTCTTTTATGTTTTGAAATCCAAAATATTTAGTTCCTAATAAGAAGGCTTTTTTAAAAACACACTGGCTTTAGATCCACTGTTCTTAAATGTTCTGTGGTGCTACACTTCTTTATTTTATGTGAGAAATCAAGACATCCCCCGAATAATGAAAGGCCTAGAAAGAAACCCTGGCTTGGGTGGTGAAAAGTGAGAATTCCCATGTTTGTATCATTTAAAAAATCATGTCTATTATTTTCCCAATATGAAGATGCTAATTGAGGAACCTGTTGGGGGAGGGGCTTTCACAGCATGTTGATTTATGTGTATTAAGAGAGAATTCAAAATACACATGAGCTTAAGAAACAACAAGGCAAAAATATTTAGAACAGCTTCAGCTGTTAGAGTATGCTCCTGCATGTTAATATTACTGTCTTCCAGTGTCATCTCTATTAGAAGAGTTTCAGTTTCGAAAGGCCGTATCTGAGTGGCAGAGTACATGCAAAGGATGTATAAGTTCCCAGGTTCAACCACTGGCACCTCCAGTTAAAGGATCCTGAGTAATAAGAATGGGAAATAGCCATTGCTGGCAGGACTGGGCTAGGACAACCAATGGCCTGACTCTTTATTATAAAGACAACTCTTTATAATATACCTATCCCATTATGCTAACCTAATAGTTTTCTTTGCTAAGACAAATCCAGTTTTGTTCCTGGAGACTAGGGTGCATGTCTTCTTAAGACACCATCTGGATACCTTGTTCTTATCACCATCTAGACTCTTTTCCCTCTATACATTATATTGAAGAAGATCTGTAAGCTAGATCTGTAAGCCATAACAAATACCTATATGCAGATTAGACAGGGTAATGTCTGTGTACATAGTATTTATTTTCTCTCTCTCACTGAGACTCAAGATGGATTACATAGTGTGAGATTAGTATAGTCAGTATCAAAGACAGTTCTATAAACAGTGCCATAGGGTAAATAAATACAAGTTTACAAGACATAGGATTAGCAAAAATCCAGTACAGAGTTGAAGAAATGCTGAAACGGAACATAAGCAATTCTAGGACTGACATGAGACAACATGAAGCACAGGTAACACATAGGAGCACATATTTAAAGCAACAGTATGTAAGGCAACATAGTAGTGAAGTCTATGGTCCCTAACTCATTAGCGAAGCCCTCCTATCTGAGTAAAAAGCCTTTTTGAATAATTTGGTTTTGCATCATTTACAGAAGGCCAGGAGAGTGGAGGCTCTCCTGACCTCCTCAGGCAGTCTGTTCCACAGGGTAGGAGCCACCACAGAGAAAATCATAGAATCATAGAGTTGGAAGGGGCCATACAGACCATCTAGTCCAACCCCCTGCCCAGTGCAGGATCAGCCTAAAGCATGTCTGACAAATATTCATCCAGCCTGTTCTTGAAAACTGTCAGTGAAGGGGAGCTCACCACCTCCCTAGGCAGCTGATTCCACTTTTGAACTACTCTGACCGTGAAAAAGTTCTTCCTAATATCCAGCCGGTACCTTTGTGCATGTAATTTAAGCCCATTGTTTCAGATCCTACCCACTGCTGCCAATTGGAACAGCTCCCTGCCCTCCTCCAAATGACAGCCTTTCAAATACTTAAAGAGCAATCATGTCCCCCCTCAATCTCCTCTTCTCCAAACTCTTAGGGCTCAGTCTACAGACCCCTGACCATCCTCATCGCTCTCCTCTGCACCCTCTCGATTTTGTCCACATCCTTTTTGAAGTGAGGCCTCCAGAACTGCACACAATATTCCAGGCGCGGCCTGACCAAGGCAGTATAGAGAGGGGCTATGACCTCCTGCGATTTCAATGCTATGGCCCCTTTGATACAACCCAGGATTGAATTGGCCTTTTTTGCCATCGCATCACACTGACTGCTCATATTTAGTTTACAGTCCACTCTTACCCCAAGATCTCTTTCACATATACTACTGCCCAGAAGTGTATCCCCCATCCAGTATTTGTGCTTCCCATTTTTGTGGCCTAGATGTAATACTGTGCACTTGTCTTTGTTGAATTGCATCCTATTCACAGCTGCCCACTTCTTCAGAGTCGTCTAACTAGTTCCCTAACCATTGCGGTCCTCTAACCAGTTCCCTATCCACCAAACTATCCTATAGTCCAGTCCACAGTCTTCCAGTTTGCCCATCAGAATATCATGGGGGACCTTATCAAAAGCTTTACTGAAATCCAGATAAATCACGTCAACAGAGTTCCCCCGATCCAGTAAGCTGGTCACTCGATCAAAGAAGGAAACCAGGTTGGTCTGGCAAGATCTGTTAGGGACAAAACCATGCTGACTTCACCAGATCACTGAGTGGTCCTTCAGATGCTTACAGATTGATCTCTTTAAAATCTGCTCGAATATCTTCCCAGCAACAGAAGTCAGACTGACTGGCCTGTAGTTTCCCAGGTCATCCTTCTTCCCTTTCTTAAAGATTGGGATAACATTTGCTCTTCTCCAATCTTGTGGCACATCCCCAGTCTTCCAGGAGGCCTTGAAGATGATGGACAGGGGTTCTGCAAATTCTCTAGAAAGTTCTTTCAGCACTCTTGGGTGCACCTCATCCAGCCCAGTGCAGCCAGATGCCTCTCCACAACCTCTCTGTCAATGTCAACTAGCCACTCAGGTGTCCTGTCACATTTTCTACTATCTCTAGATGTGCCTGAGTTCTTCAGGGAGAAAACAGAGGCAAAAAAGTCATTAAGCCTGTCTGCTTTTTCTCTGTCCTGCATCAGAGTTTCTCCATCTACTCCCAACAGTGGTCCAATTGCCTCTTTTACCTTGCGTTTGCTTCGCACATATCTGTAGAAGTTTTTCTTATTGTAGGGAGCCCTCCTGGCCAGACCCAGCTCGTACTGAGCTTTGGCCTCTCTGATGGCTGATCTGCACTACCTAGTAACCCTCATATACTCCTCTTTAGAGGTCTGTCCTTCTCTCTATTTCTTGAACATTTCCTTTTTCTCCCTTAGTTTATTCTGGAGCTCTCTGTACATCCACATCGGTTTCTTGGAGCCCTTACCATGTTTCCGTCTTGCTGTGATAGTGAGGGCTTGAGCTTGCAAAAGCTCATGTTTGAGAAGAGCCCACCCTTCACTCGCTCCTTTCCCTTCCAGCATACTCCCTCACAGAATTACTGTCGTCAAGCCTCTGAGTTCATTGAAGTTGGCCCTACGAAAGTCTAACCTACGAGTCTGGCTATACACTTCCTTGGCCCCCCACAGCAACTGGAATTCAAGGAGGACATGGTCATTTCCCCCTAAGGTCCCCACCACCTTCACCTCATCTACCAATTCTCATCTACCAATTCATCTACCAATTCTGTGTATGGGCTGCAGTTGATTGTGCCCATGTGCAGGATAGCACCTGCAGGAGACCCTGTTCAGATGAGCAAATCTGCCATAGAGGAAGGGGCAGTCCCATAGGCCAAGAAGAGCTTTGTATGTGATAACCAATACCTTGAACTGAGCACGGTAACTGATAGGTAACCAATGGAGTGACTGCAGGATGGGAGTGATGTTCATGCTCCTGCTCGCTCCTGATAACAATCGGGCTGCAATGTTTTACATGAATTGGAGTCTCCTAGTTAACTTAGACGGGAGACCTATATATAGTATCTGCTTTATCTAGATCACTTGCATTTATCTTATAATATAGCAGTAACAGGGTCAAATGTTGCCACATTGCTAGCTTATATAGGATACTTTTCAGCAGGGCTTTTTTCTGGGAAAAGAGATGGTGGAACTCAGTGGGTTGCCCTCGGAGAAAATGGTCACATGGCTGGTGGCCCCGCCCCCTGATTTTCAGACAGAGGGGCTCAGTGGCACGGAGGGCGATCTAAACTCCCCTCTGTCTGGAGATCAGGGGGCAAGGCCACCAGCCATGTGACCATTTTCAAGAGGTTCCGGAACTCCGTTCCACCACATTCCAGCTGAAAAAAAGCCCTGTTTTTCAGTTTATTCAGCCTAAGGATGTGAACAGGATTCTGTCAGACTGTGGCTTATTAAAAGTTGCAATCCAGACTATCTCTTGCAATTAGACATGAGTCCATTGGTTTCAAAAGACTTTACTGAATATAAACAACCATTATAGTCCACTGGCCAAGATTCAATATCTTGGCTGGTACACGGATGTTGTTACGAATGAAGATAAAGGTTAGGATACAGAATAGCATAGCCCAGCAAATCCCATCCTCCCCCCACAGTTCTCAAAACATGCGGCTTGAAGCTGAGAGAATGAAACTTTCCCAAGGCTGGAAGGACTGTAGTCAAAACATTCCTCTTCTTTGAGATAAGTGTTGCTGGACTGCTTGTCACCTGCAAAAGAAGGGCTTAAAACACTGACAGGATTAAAATGAAGTCTCTCTGGTTAGAACACATAAGAAACATATGTCAGACCTGACATTTCTGCCCCCTCTAAAATGCCCTTCCCCCTGGTTTGAGAGGGTAGAGATTGTGAAAGGATTTAATCAATCTAGGGGCATGAACAGGAACATCCTCCACCCACTCATCAAACCCAGAGTCAAAGTCCTTCCACCTGATGAGGTAAAACAGTCTATTACGCTTGATTTTAGAGTCCAAAATTTGCTGTACTTCATAATGGACTTGGTCATCAATTAAAGTTGGTATGGGAGGAGCACGGGTGTGCCATTGGTCTGCTGGAGGGACCTTTTTCAATAAGCTGATGTGGAAAGTCGGATGGACGTGGCGAAGGTTTTTTGGCAAATCAAGTGCTACTGTCACTTTATTGATGATTTTACGGATTGGAAATGGTCCCAGGTATTTCAGTGCCAATTTACGGCTGGTTTGGGCAACTTTCAAATTCTTTGTAGACAAATAAACGAGGTCTCTGGGATGTAATTCCCAGTCGGCCGCACGATGGCGATCAGCATATTTTTTATAGTCCTGCTTAGCTTTGTTAAGATGCTGTTGAATAAGAGTCCATTGCTGAGCTGCCTCCCCCCACCATTCTGAAACATCACGGGAGGCAGTTGCAGGGGGAAGAGCTTCAAAAGGAAATGGTTTAAAATGGTAGCCATACACTATTTTGAAGGGTGTTTCTCTGGTAGATGCATGTACACTATTGTTGTAAGAAAATTCAGCTAAGGGCAACAAATCAATCCAATTGTCTTGTTGGAAACTGATATAGCAACGGAGAAACTGTTCTAATAATTGATTAGTTTTTTCGGACTGTCCGTCGGTTTGCAGATGATGTGCGGAACTTAAACCTTGTTCAATTCCCATTAGTTGCATAAGCTCCCGCCAGAAGTTGGCAACGAATTGTCTGCCGCGGTCGGATATTACCTTAGATGGAAAAGAATGGAGTTTTACAACGTATTTCAGAAAAATATCCGCCAATCTTTTTGCTGAAGGCATTGTAGTGCAAGGGATGAAGTGGGCTTGCTTAGAAAACAGATCCACGACTACTAAAATACAGGTGTGATTTTTGGAGGGGGGAAGATCTGTGATGAAATCCATAGAAATAATTTCCCACGGTCTACTTGGAATTTCAAGGGGTTGTAAAAGTCCAGGAGGTTTGCCCTTACGCGTTTTGGCGCTGAGGCAAATGGGGCATGAAGCTACATATTGTGAAATGTCTTTGCGCATGCCTGGCCACCAAAATTGCCTCTGAACCAGATGAAGAGTTTTTAAATATCCATAATGGCCAGCTGTTGGGGCATCATGACAGTGGTGTAGTACTTCTTTTCTCAAAGTCTTTGGTACATAGAATCGATTACCCCACAGCCATTCCCCCTGTTCAGATTGAACTAATTTGTCTTTGGGTATATTATCCCCCTCCTTCTCGACTTCGCTTTTCAGTTTTTGTCTCTACTCATTGTCTGCCTGAGGAGGTTGCGCCGTGCGACTGCACGTAGTAACCACACCCCCTAGTTGGGTAGGCGAAAACACTGTGTCTATTGTCTCCTCCCGCTTGCTGTTATGTTGGGTCATGTGCGAAAGGGCATCCGCTAGGAAATTGGTTTTGCCTGGCAGGAATTGGAGGGTGAAGTGGAATTTTGAAAAGTATTCCGCCCATCTTAACTGCTTGGCGTTGAGTCTCCGAGGACTGCGTAACGCTTCTAAATTTTTATGATCCGTCCAAACTTCAAACGGATGACGCGCCCCTTCTAGCCAATGTCTCCAAGTGGAGAGCGCCGCTTTTACAGCAAATGCCTCCTTCTCCCACACATTCCAATTTCTTTCTGCTTCAGTAAATTTACGGGAGAGGTATGCACAGGGTTTGAGGATATTGTCTGTTCCCCGTTGGAGAAGGACGCCTCCAATTGCCGTATCGCTGGCGTCCACCTGCACTATGAACGGGCGATTTTCATCGGGGTGCTGCAGCACTGGTTCGGATACGAATTGCTGCTTTAATTGATTAAAGGCTAATTGGCATTGTGGCGTCCAATTCAGTTTAGCTTTTGGTTTTTTAGCTTGCTCCCCTTTGTCTTTGATTTTTAGAAGTTCAGTAAGGGGGAGAGTTATTTGGGCAAAGTTTTGTATAAATTCTTTATAGAAATTGGCAAACCCCAGGAAGGATTGCAGTTCTTTACGAGTTGTGGGGGTTTGCCAGTCTTGAACAGCTTTTACTTTGCCCGGATCCATTTTTAACCCATCTTTTGAGATGCAATATCCCAAGTAGGTAAGTTCCGTTTTGTGGAATTCACATTTAGACAGTTTGTGTCAGAACTGTGGCTAGATAATGTCCTTACTCCAGAGCACCTTCTGCAATCAGACAACAGTCCATTGTTTCCAAAAGGCTTTTACTGGAAAAATAGTTCATTATAGTCCACTAGCCTGAATGCAATATTCAGGATGGTACATATGCATTGTTACCAATGACTAGCAAAGCATGAGGTACAAAGTAACAGATCACAGAAGGCCCAACCTCCCCCCATAGTTCTCAAAACATCCCCTTTGAAGTCAGGATAGCGAAAGTTCCCAAGGCCGGTTCTTGGTGGAACGTCGGTAGCCAAAACAATCCTCTTCTGTGAGATAGCTGCCTGGGAACCTTGGCACCTGTGGAGAAAGCACTTAAACACTGAAAGGATTAAAGATGGAGTCGGTTAAGCGAAGCAGCACAATACAGCATTCTGAACCTGACATTCTGCCCCCTCTAAGATGCTCCCCCCCCCGGTTTATGTGGATAACGAGAGTGAAATGCTTTAACTAGTCTAGGAGCATGTACATGTACAGAATTCACCCACTCATCGAACCCAGAGTCAAAGTCCTTCCATCTGATGAGATAAAACAACTGATTACGTTTTACTTTAGAGTCTAATATTTGTTGAACTTCATAGTGGGTTTGATCATCAATTAACGTAGGGATGGGAGGAGCACGGGTGTGCCACTGGTCTGCAGGAGGGGCCTTTTTCAGTAAACTGACATGGAAGGTATTATGTACGTGGCGTAGATTCTTTGGTAAATCCAAGGCAACAGTCACTTTGTTGATTACTTTGCGAACAGGAAAAGGCCCCAGGTACTTTAATGCGAGCTTGCGGCTGGTTTGGGTTACTTTCAGATTCTTTGTAGAAAGGTAAACGAGATCACCAGGTTGCAATTCCCATTCCACCGCACGGTGGCGGTCAGCGTATTTTTTGTAATCCTGTTTGGCTTTGGTGAGGTGTTTTCTAATTTGAGTCCATTGTTGAGCTGCCTCCCCCCACCACTTGGAGACGTCCTTGGAAACTGCAATAGGAGGGGGGAGCGCTTCAAACGGGAACGGCTTGAAGTGGAAGCCATAGACGACTTTGAAGGGAGTTTCCCCCGTGGAAGCGTGTACGCTGTTATTATATGAAAACTCTGCCAAGGGGAGCAAGTCAAACCAATTATCTCGTTGGAAATTAATGTAACATCGCAGAAATTGCTCTAATATCTGATTAGTTTTTTCCGACTGTCCGTCTGTTTCCGGGTGATGGCTTGAACTCAAACCTTGTTCAATGCCCAGCAGTTGCAAAAGCTCCCGCCAGAAGTTGGCAACGAATTGTCCGCCGCGATCCGAGATCACCTTGGATGGAAAAGAATGTATTTTTACAATGTTTTTTAGGAAGATGTCAGCTAGTTTTCTAGCAGAGGGAATTGTGGTACAAGGTATAAAATGAGCTTGCTTGGAGAACAAATCAACCACTACCAAAATACAGTTATGCCCCTTTGAAGGGGGTAAGTCAGTGATAAAGTCCATAGAGATTATTTCCCACGGTCTATTTGGTGTTTCTAACGGCTGTAAAAGTCCTGGAGGTTTGCCTTTTCAGGATTTGGCACTGAGACAAACAGGGCAGGACGCTACATATTGGGAGATGTCTTTGCGCATGCCCGGCCACCAAAATTGGCGTTGGACTAGGTGAAGCGTCTTTAAGTACCCATAGTGCCCCGCAGTGGGAACATCATGACAGCGTTGCAAAACTTCTTTTCTCATACTCTTGGGTACATAGAAGCGATCTCCCCAAAGCCATTCCCCTTGGTCTGAACGTTGCAATCTGTCTTTGGGCACATCCCCCCCTTCTTTCTCCACTTCAGCTTTTAATTTTTGTCTCCACCCTTGGTCGGGTGGTTGGGAGAGGGTTGTGCGGCTGCGTGTGGTCACCACGCCCCCTAATTGCGTAGGCGAAAAGACTGTATCGATTGTCTCCTCCCTTTTGCTTTTGTGTTGGGGCATGCGTGATAGAGCGTCGGCCAAAAAGTTGGTTTTGCCAGGGAGAAAATTTAAAGTGAAGTCGAACTTGGAGAAGTATTCCGCCCATCGTAATTGCTTGGCGTTTAACCTGCGAGGGCTGCGTAGGGCCTCTAGATTTTTATGGTCCGTCCAGACCTCGAACGGATGACGGGCACCTTCTAGCCAATGTCTCCAGGTAGTGAGAGCCGCTTTTACAGCAAAGGCCTCTTTTCCCCAAACATTCCAATTTCTTTCCGCTTCTGAAAATTTCCTGGAGAGGAAAGCGCAGGGTCTGAGCTTATCGTCCGCCCCCCGCTGTAGCAACACTCCCCCAATTGCAGTGTCGCTGGCGTCGACCTGCACTATGAAGGGGCGATTTTCATCGGGGTGCTGCAGGACGGGTTCAGAAACAAACTGCGTTTTGAGGTGATGGAACGCTGTTTGGCATTCAGGCGTCCAGGACAATTTTGCACTTGGTTTTTTGGCTTGGTCCCCCTTGTCTTTGGTTTTTAACAGTTCGGTTAGGGGGAGTGTGATTTGAGCGAAGTTCGCTATGAACTCTCTATAGAAGTTGGCAAAACCCAAGAAGGATTGTAATTCTTTGCGGGTCGCGGGGGTTTGCCAATTTAATACCGCTTGTATTTTGCCTGGATCCATTTTCAAGCCCTCCGGGGAAATACAGTAGCCTAAATAGGTGAGTTCTGTTTTGTGGAACTCACACTTGGAGAGCTTTGTAGGCAGTTTGTTATTCATGAGAGTGGTTAAGACCCTTTCTACAAGGTCCACGTGTTCCTCTTCAGTCTCCGAATAGATCAACACATCATCTAGGTACACTACAATGCCCTTGTATAGAAATTCATGTAGCACTTCATTGATCATGGACATGAAAACCGAGGGTGCCCCGGCCAGGCCAAATGGCATAACCAAATATTCATATTGGCCGAGGGGCGTGTTAAAAGCGGTTTTCCATTCATCCCCCTCTCGGATACGGACATGGAAGTAAGCGTCTTTTAAATCTAATTTCGTAAAGAAATTGCGCCACGACGTTGAGTAGATCTCTGATGAGCGGGATGGGGTAGGCGTTGCTGGAGGAGACCGCGTTGAGTCCTCGGAAGTCCGTGCACAGTCTTAGGCCCCCATCCTTCTTTTTAACGAAAAGAACTGGCGCTGCATGGGGGCTATTAGCCGGGCGAATGAATCCTCTTTGAAGATTCAGGTCTATGAACTTGCGGAGCTCTTCTCTTTCGTTAGGACTCATGGGATATAGACGGCCCTTGGGCAACGAGGCACCTGGTAAGATTTCCACCGCACAGTCCGTCCTCCTGTGAGGAGGTAAAGTATTAGCTTCTTCCTCTGTGAAGGCTTGGGTGTACGCTCTGTATTGCTTGGGTATTTGGTTAATTTCTTCTTGGGTGAGGAGAGCGGGCTCAGTTACAGTAGGGTTATTACCCCAATTTTGATTCCAAAGATGGTCTTTGCATGATTCATGGGTGAACGTGATACTCCCCTCTGCCCAGTTGATATAAGGGTTATGATCGCATAACCACCGGCTTCCCAGGATCAAGGGGTATTTCGCTGTGGCACTAATGACGAATGATCTTACTTCCCAATGTTGCCCCATGCCTGTTATGATCGGAGTGGTTTCGGTAGTGACTGGATTCATGTTAGTGCCATCCATCTGTTCCAAAATTACTGGTATTTCCAAATCTTTTACAGGAAGCACTAGTCCATTTACTAAAGCTGGTGCGATAATGTCTCTGGAGCAGCCTGAGTCAATTAGAGCTTGTACACGAATATGCATTTTCTTGTCAGGATTCACCAACGTTACGGGTATGAAGAGTATGGACCCACGGGGTCGGTTCGGAACCGGAACCACCGAAGGTTTGATCTGCCGTTTGGGTCCTTTTACGACAGATCCATTTCGTTTCCTGAGGCGGGGCTCTCTGGATTCTCTCCCCCCGTTAGGGCTGTTGGATCGTATTCCATAACTTCTTCCAATTCTAGCCCTCTTTCGGGAAGGTTCCTCCTCGACGCCCCCCTACCTCTTGGAGCGGTTCTTGGAGCTGGAGTAGGACGCGGTGGTGCCGGGTAGGCTGCGGGGGCTGAGCGTCTTAGTTGGAGCAGAGGTCTTTGCACAGGCCGATATGGGCATTGCGCCGCAAAATGACCACTTTGGCCACATTGCAAACATAGCCCTTGTTGCCATCTAGCATCTCTTGCTCCCCGAGTGGCATATCCAGCCCCCCGGCTCCCCCTGAGGGGAGTGGAGGAACGTCTTTGGCCCGGAGGTTGTTGGTGTTGTTCCACTAAACGAACTTGTAGCAGGCGGTTTTCAACTTCACAGGTCAATTGTATCCACCCTAACAGCGTAGGAGGGTTATCCTGCATGAGAGCACGGTCCAACAATTTAGGATTTAGACCTTGTTTGTACAAAATAATCTTGGTAGACTCTTCGCATCTTGGGCATTTGGCAGCGAGTTGTCGGAATTTTGTGGCATAGTCTTTAGCTGGCATGCTGCCTTGCCTAACAGCCTGTAATTCCGTTCGGGCCCTAGTTTCTTCTAGGGGGTCTTCATATTGGGCTCGGATTGCATCCACTAGCCCTTGGAGTGTATCTAACTCAGGGGCCCCCACGTTGTAAAGTCCCACATACCAGTCGGCAGCTTTACCTTGGAGACGTGATCCCAGATGCTCTATTTGACTGGCCTCACTCCCGAAAAGATGTCCCCATTGATTGAAAAATTGCACTACTTGTACCAGGAAGAATCCCAATTTGGAAGGGTCTCCATCAAACGTAGCGTCCAGTTTGACCCATCCCATGGGAAGATCTTGTCTAGGAGCTGGTGCTGGCATTGGGTAGGCATCAAGCGGAGCGAGTTGTAAAGGAGGCTGTCGCGGCGTTGGCGGTAGCTGTGGCGGAGGATACTGAGGGTAGGGTTGAGGTTGGTGCGGCAAAGGCGCTCCCAGAATTGGCTGGGGAATCCCCGGCATCGGCTGGGGGATTGGCTGGGGTCCTCTTGGAGCCGGATGTACTGGTGTTGGCCGAGAAGGTGTCGGACACTCCCTCGGTGGGGCCCCGGGTGCTGGTTGAAGGGGAGTGGGGGCTGGCCGCAACGGAGGTGGGTGAGGAGAGATGGGTTGAAGAGGAACCGTATCCCCTCGCGGCCCCGGTGTCGGAAGAGGCCTGTCCGCTCCTGGGATGACCGGTGGTGTGGTTCCTCTCGGAAGGCTTGGGGGCTGGCTCGCTTGAGTTGTGGGTGGTGGGACAACCGGGGAAGCTGGCTCTAGCGGTCGTCCTGGTTCTCCCCCTCCTCCTCCAGTCCCACTAACCACCGGAGTTATAGGGTGATCGGGACGAGGGTCTTCCGGAATCGGCTCTCCACCTCCTCCGCCGGCACCGACGTCTCCCGGTGTAATCGGTTGCTCGGGATGGGGGTCCTCTGGACAAGGATCTTCTGGGCAGGGTCCTTCCCCGGTGACAGAGTCCTCGTCTCCCGTCTCCGGTGGCTGTTGCGGCCACAGTTGATTTTGCAGGTTAGCCAAACTTTGGCTGATGTCAGGTAGACCAGCTGGCGGAACCCGACCTCTGTCCCCCGCCACTAGCACTGAGAGCAGATGGACGGCATTTGCCAAACTTTCTTCCATATTTAGGAGTCTGTTCTCCAACCGCTGTACTCTATCCGTAGTTTCCTCCTCCCGTTGTTCCGTGGACCCTACATCTCCCATCGTCTGTGAGGTTGGTACTGTTTCGGGCGGCAGTCCTGTGGTTAACGTCTGCTGCCACGGCAAGGGTGTTTCTCATTCCGTTTGTTCGGTCGTCCTGTTCCAGAACAACCACGGTCGGCCACCGGTTTGTTCGGGTATGGATTCCAAACTGCGCCGACTATCCAGCTGCAGCTGCGTAAACATCGCGCTGGCCCTCCGCTCCCTCGTTTCCCTTGGCCTTGCACCCCACTGCGTCGGGGTGGGCAAGTTGAAGAGTGGCGCGGCTGTGGCTCTAGGCCGAGTATCAGCGTTGCTGGGAGCGAGGGTATAAATCATTGTAACCGAGGAGCCATCTCCTCGCGGTACAGGTTCTTGGGCTTCCAAGCCTTGAGAGCCGGGAGAGGCATACGGGTCAAACAAAGGATCCCTGACTGGGACAGCTTTGGAGTCCGTTTGATCCGGCTTAGGCATTGGAAAAGTTGATTGGTAACAAAATGTCAGAACTGTGGCTAGATAATGTCCTTACTCCAGAGCACCTTCTGCAATCAGACAACAGTCCATTGTTTCCAAAAGGCTTTTACTGGAGAAATAGTTCATTATAGTCCACTAGCCTGAATGCAATATTCAGGATGGTACATATGCATTGTTACCAATGACTAGCAAAGCATGAGGTACAAAGTAACAGATCACAGAAGGCCCAACCTCCCCCCATAGTTCTCAAAACATCCCCTTTGAAGTCAGGATAGCGAAAGTTCCCAAGGCCGGTTCTTGGTGGAACGTCGGTAGCCAAAACAATCCTCTTCTGTGAGATAGCTGCCTGGGAACCTTGGCACCTGTGGAGAAAGCACTTAAACACTGAAAGGATTAAAGATGGAGTCGGTTAAGCGAAGCAGCACAATACAGCATTCTGAACCTGACAGTTTGATGGGTAAATTATTACACGTGAGGGTAGTCAATACTTGCTGCACTAGGCGAACATGTTCTTCAGAATCAGAGTAAATTAACACATCGTCTAGGTAAATAACTACTTCCTTGTACAAGAATTTGTGCAATACTTCATTGATCATGGACATGAAAACTGAAGGGGCCCCAGACAAGCCAAAAGGCATAACTAAATATTCATACTGTCCCAATGGCATATTGAACGCGGTTTTCCACTCATCCCCCTCTCGTATACGAACGTGGAAATAAGCATCTTTTAAGTCCGATTTTGTGAAGATCTTACCTTGGGCCACGACGTTGAGTAGATCCCTGATGAGAGGAATGGGATAGGCGTTTGTGGAGGAGACTGCATTAAGTCCTCTGAAGTCCGTGCACAGTCTCAATCCCCCATCTTTCTTTTTAACAAACAGTACTGGAGCAGCATGGGGGCTGTTCGCTGGTCGGATGAATCCCCTTTGAAGATTAGTGTCAATGAATTTCCGGAGCTCCTCTCTCTCATTTGGGCTCATGGGATAAAGTCTATCTTTAGGTAAGGTGGCTCCTGGGATGAGTTCCACTGCGCAATCGGTTCTTCTATGGGGAGGTAAGGTGTTGGCCTCTTCTTTGGTGAAAGCTTGTAAATAGGCTCTGTACTATGTATTGTCGAAGGCTTTCACGGCCGGAGAACGATGGTTGTTGTGGGTTTTCCGGGCTGTATTGCCGTGGTCTTGGCATTGTAGTTCCTGACGTTTCGCCAGCAGCTGTGGCTGGCATCTTCAGAGGTGTAGCACCAAAAGACAGAGATCTCTCAGTGTCACAGTGTGGAAAAGATGTAGGTCATTTGTATCTACTCAGGAGGGGTGGGGTTGAGCTGAGTCATCCTGTAAGAGTTTCCCAGGGTGTGGAATGCTAATGGCGGGAGGCTTCACTGTGTCCTGAGGAGGTTCTTTTGCATATGGATTGGTACTTGATGTGCTAATCTTCTCTGCAGGGCTATTGTCGGGGATAGAATGTTTTGTTAGCCTGGTGTTTTTCAGAACTGGAAACCATGCTCTGTTCATTCTTAAGGTTTCTTCTTTCCTGTTGAAGTTTTGCTTATGCTTGTGAATTTCAGTGGCTTCCCTGTGCAGTCTGACAAAGTAGTTGGAAGTAATTTCCTCATTGAGAAAGTGCGGCTCACATATCCGTCTTGCACACATGTCAGACTTGCCACAGTCTGACATTTTGTTACGAATCACATCTGTTCCACTGCCTAAACTGGGGCAGACGGATTCCAAGGGTGCTCCCAACAGGGACCCTTTGTTTGATCCCTACGCCTCCCCTGGTTCAGAAGGACTGGAACCTACGGGACCCGTCCAAGGAGGAACGGAGCCCAGACGTACTGCGCTGATTACCCTCGCACCTGATAGAGCCGAAGGTAGGCCCAGGGCGGCGGCAGAACCTCTGATATCCCTGCCTACGCCAAGGCAGTGGGGCTCGAGGCCGCGCAATACGAGGGAAAGGAGGACAAGTGCAGTGTTTACCAAGTCTCAAATGGATGGGAAACGAAGTATCGGCTCTATCCCCGAGCACCCAGGTAGCCAACTGTGGTATCACTGGAATCGAGAAGCCAATCAACTCGAGTGGAACCGAAGAGCTACAGAAAGTACCCAGATGTGGGAAACCTCCCATCGCGACGTAATGAGTTGGAATTATGCAGAGAGTACCCTGTGGATGGGGCAACGCGAGCCAACCGAACAGAATTGGATACAACTACAAAGCCGAACTTTGGCGGTTGATGCTGGAATTTCAGCGGTAACTGGATTGGCCAAAGGAATATTGGCAGGGAGATCAGAAATAGAACAAGGTAATGGGGCTCAGGGCATGGGAGAAATTCGGCCTTGGCCTCGAGCTTATACAGAGTATATGGAAACTACACAAGTTCCCAGAGAAACTCCCCAAGAGTATGCTGAATTGGGGGCGACGGCAGCTCCAGAACGGGTACAAATACTAGAAGAAAGACTCTGTACTATGGAGGAGAGCTTAGCACATGCGGTTCATCTACTCTCCACATTTGTTGTAGGAGGATCTGAGGAAGCCCCAACCCAACTGGCAGGTGCTTCAAGCCGAGTTGTAGAACAAAATCTGGCTGCCCTGCAAGCTATGGTCCCGAGGGGACAACCGCTAATACTTCTTGATGACCAGCAACAGCCAGTACAACCACCGGATCAACCTCAGGGGCCGGCAGATGAGAGACCGGAGGAACTTCCCCTGGAGGAGCCGGGAGGACCTCGAGATGAGGAGGAAGAGGCACCGTTAGAACAGCCTCAAGAGCTACCGCAGGAGCAACCCCAAGAATTGCCGGCAGAGCAACCACAAGAGCAGTCGCAGGAGCTTCCGGTCCGCCTGATACAGCTGCAAGAGGAGGCTCCGGTACCTCCGGCACCCTGCCTGGTTCGTAACAAAATGTCAGACTGTGGCTTATTAAAAGTTGCAATCCAGACTATCTCTTGCAATTAGACATGAGTCCATTGGTTTCAAAAGACTTTACTGAATATAAACAACCATTATAGTTGACTGGCCAAGATTCAATATCTTGGCTGGTACACGGATGTTGTTACGAATGAAGGTAAAGGTTAGGATACAGAATAGCATAGCCCAGCAAATCCCATCCTCCCCCCACAGTTCTCAAAACACGCGGCTTGAAGCTGAGAGAATGAAACTTTCCCAAGGCTGGAAGGGCTGTAGTCAAAACATTCCTCTTCTTTGAGATAAGTGTTGCTGGACTGCTTGTCACCTGCAAAAGAAGGGCTTAAAACACTGACAGGATTAAAATGGAGTCTCTCTGGTTAGAACACATAAGAAACATATGTCAGACCTGACATATTCTCCATTCAATGTTGGGACTGGGAAGCACTGTTCTGCAGTGATTTCAGTCCCATCTAGGTAGTTGGTATTAGAGGATGGTGCTATACGACTTCCTGCTTGACCTCCAGGCCAATAGATTTCTGCAAGCTTCCTTCTTATTCTCCATGTGAAACTGCCAGGAGAGATCATCTGGAGATTTGGGCTGTGTTTTCATCAATATGCGGATGGCACTCAGCTCTATCTTGCTTTCCTTTTTTTTTTTTGAAAAATTTTTATTGGGTTAGAATCCATTATTTCCACATTTACATTCAATTTTCCCCAATTTTTTCATCTCTAACCCCCTCCCTTTCCCCCCCCTTTTTGTTGACTTCCAACAGCTTTCCAACCCTTTGTCCCCTTTCCCTTACTTTTATTAGCTTCCTCTATCTAAAACAAATATATATTCTCCATTATTCTAAGCAGTACATCCTTAACTATTTTTAACATTATATGCCCAAACTGTAAGCCTTTGTTTCTATCTTAGATAAACAATTTATCCCAATTTTTCAATTTCAGGTATTTCTATATATCATAAACCATATAGATCATACATTCGTTTATATCAAACAATTTGACTTATTCTCTATATATATTACTCATTCTATCTTTTTATAATAGTTCTATATATCTCTCCTCACATAGTCAATCAATTTGACCCATCTATATCTTCAGACATTCAGTTTGGTACAAAACTTGTCAGAAAAAAAAGAAAATATTGTTAGTTAATCGCTCCTTATATTTAGTCCTTATAATTAATTATTTTCTCTATGTTCTGTTTGTTAACCTATATATATCTATATATATGTCAATCTATTAATCTGACTGCTTATTAATTCACATTTATCTCTTCTCCCCCCGGTAAAGTCTCCCCCCTCTACTTCAATACTTCAGTAGTTCTCAAACTGCCACAGTTTCCCTCCCACCTCCCATTTCTTCTCCAGGTATTGTTTCAGCTTCTCCCAGTCTGTGTTGAACTGCCCTGAGTCCAGATCTCTCAATTTTCTTGTCATCTTGTCCATTTCAGCCATATACAGCAATTTGTAAGTCCAATCTTCAATAGTTGGCACTTCTTGTACTTTCCATTTTTGCGCATACAAAAGTCTAGCTGCTGCTGTCATATAAAATATCAACGTCCTGTGTTGGGCTGGAATTCCCTCCATTCCCAAGTTCAGTAGCAGGAGTTCTGGGTTCTTATTAGTTTGAAATTGTAAAATTTCACTCATTTCTCTTATTATTTCCCCCCAGTACTGCCTGGCTACCTCACACGACCACCACATATGATAGAGGGAGCCCTCATGCTTCTTACATTTCCAGCATTTATTAGAAGTATTCAAATTCCCTAGCGCAATCTTCTTTGGTGTCATGTACCAACGATAGATCATTTTATGAATGTTCTCTTTGATATTAATACATGTCGTTGTCTTCATTGTAGTTTTCCACAAGTATTCCCATGCCTCCATTGTTATTTCTTTATTAAAGTTTATAGCCCATTTCACCATTTGTGTTTTAACTATCTCATCCTCGGTATACCACTTCAACAGTACTTGGTATACCTTGGATATTCTTTTCTTATCTTCTTTAAGAAGGGTCTGCTCTAGTTCCGAATTCTCTATTCGTATACCTCCCTTTACAGAGTCCGAATTATATAAGTCTCTGATCTGTCTATACTGGAACCAATCGTAGTTAGGTGATAGTTCCTCTTGTGTCTTTATTCTAAGTTTGGATGCTTCAGTTTTAGTTATTTCTTTATACGTTAAACATTGTTGTTCATTATCAACAGCTCTCGGGTCTATCACCTCATATGGAACCACCCACAAAGGGGTTCCTTCTTGTAGATAAATTCTGTACTTCTTCCAGATTATGTATAGACTTCTCCGAACAAAGTGATGCAGGAACATCGAGTTGACCTTTACTTTGTCATGCCATAAATATGCGTGCCATCCAAATATTTTTTTATATCCCTCTAGGGCTAATAGTTTCTTGTTCTTTAATGTCATCCATTCTTTCAACCAAACTAGGCAGATTGCATCATGATAAAGTCTCAGATTGGGCAGTTGCATTCCGCCTCTTTCCTTTGCATCTTGTAAAACTTTCACTTTCACTCGAGGCTTCTTGCCTGCCCAAACAAAATCTGATATTTTCCTCTGCCATTTTTCAAATTGTTTGGAGTCTCTGATGATTGGTATTGTCTGTAGCAAAAACATTACTCTTGGTAACACATTCATCTTAACTGCTGCAATCCTACCCAACCATGACAAATTCAATCTATTCCATTTAATCAAGTCTCTCTCTATCTGAGTCCATAGTTTTTCATAATTGTTTTTGAATAGATCTATGTTCTTTGCAGTTAATTCGACTCCCAAATATTTCACTTTACTTGTTACTTCACAATCCGTTGTTTCCATTAACAATTGTTGTTTCTGCTTAGTCATATTTTTGCATAATATCTTTGACTTCTTTTTGTTAATGAAGAAACCTGCCAAGTCTCCAAACTCCTTGATCTTATCTATCACTCTTGGCATGTTCTCCAATGGGTCCTCTACAATTAACATTATGTCATCCGCAAATGCTCTGACCTTGTATGAATAGTCCTTTATTTTTATTCCACGAATTTCATCATCTTGACGTATTTGTATCATCAGAATCTCCAATACTAAAATGAACAACAATGGAGATAACGGGCAACCTTGTCTTGTTCCTTTACTTATCGTCAATTTCTTGGTCAATTCATCATTCACCACAATTGCTGCAGTCTGGTCTCTATAAATTTCCTTAATTGCTCTGATGAATCTTTCTCCCAATTGTAGCTTTTCCATAGTGGCAAACATAAAGTCCCAGTTTAAATTGTCAAACGCTTTTTCAGCGTCAACAAAGAAGAAACCAACCTCTTTGTCACAACGCTTGTCATAATATTCAATAGCATTGATCACTGTCCTTAAGTTGTCTCTTATTTGTCTGTCTGGCAAAAAGCCTGCTTGTTCCTCCTCTATGACTTCCGAGAGCCACCCCTTCAATCTCTCCGCCAATATCTTCGCAAAAATTTTGTAGTCATTGTTGAGTAGCGATATAGGTCTATAATTTTTCACATTAGTCAGGTCTTGGCCCTCTTTTGGGATCAATGATATATTCGCTTCACTCCAAGTTTCTGGAATCCTTTGATCCCTTAAAACCCCATTCATCACCTCTTTTAGGAATGGTGCCAGTTCATTAGCCATTGTCTTATAGAATTTAGCCGTAAGTCCATCTGGCCCTGGCGCCTTTCCTAGATTTGCAGATTGTATTGCCTTACTTATTTCCTCGTCAGTTACTTCACTATTCAACTTATTTCTCCAAGCTTCCGAGATTTCTGGAAGTTTGGTTTTCTCCAAATATGACGCTATTGATTCTTTGTTTACTTCTTTTTTATTATACAGCTTAGCGTAAAATTTATAAAAGGCTCTACTAATGGTAGCCTGCTCCAAATACGTTTTGTTATCTTCGCAAATTTTATTTATTATCTTCTTTTCCCTTTTCTTCTTCAATTGCCATGCCAGGTACTTCCCAGGTTTATTAGCACCCTCAAACGCTTTTTGATTCAGTCTTTTGAGATTCCACTCCAATTCTTTATTGCTCATTGCTGTTAGCTGTTCTTGAAGTATTTTAATTTCCTGGTATACCTTCTTTTTCCCTGGTCTCTTTTTTAGCTGTGTTTCTTTGGCTTTTATTTTCTCCTCAATCTCTTGTCTTTTCTCCTCTTTCTTCTTTCTTGCTCTACCATTTAAGTCCATTAGTATGCCCCTTACAACCGCCTTGTAAGCATCCCAAACTTTATTGGTTGGTACTTCTTTATTCACGTTGTATTGTATAAAAAACTTTGTCTCTCTTCTCAGTATTTCCATATTCTCTCTTTCCTGTAACAAGTCCTCATTTATTCTCCATGCTTTCCTTTTTCTCTTTTTTCCAAATTTCCACATAATTGGGTTGTGATCTGAGCCTACCATAGGCATTATTTCTACCTCCTTAGTCCATAATGCTAAGTCTTTTGAGGCCCAGATCATATCAATTCTTGATAATGTAGAATACCTTGCAGAATAAAAAGTAAACTGTCTGCTTTTAGGATATTCTCTCCTCCATACATCTTCAAGAGTCTCTTGTTGAATCAACTCAAAAAAAAGCTTTGGTAATAGTCCTCTTTTCTTTTGTGCCGTTGTAGTCTTTTTGTCTAGTTCCAAGTCTGTCACTCCATTGAAGTCTCCAGCAAGAATTATCTGGTCGTATGCAAGATCATCTAAATGCTTCCTTAAATCCTCAAAGAAGCTTTCTTTTGCACCGTTAGGTGCATAAAGTCCGACTACCAACACTCTCTTTAAATTCCAAATACATTCCACTGCTACAAATCTAGCTTCCACATCTCTCATAACAAATTTTGGCTGTAGCTCCTCTTTTATGTACAACACCACTCCTCTTTTTTTCTTGTTGGAGGCCGCTACATATTCTTTGCCCAATTTTCCAGATTTTAAATATTTTACATCCTGCTTTCTGATATGGGTCTCTTGCAAACAAACAATGTCACATTTTTGTTTTAGTAGCCAGTGAAAAGTATTTTTCCTCTTATTCGGTGAGTTTAGTCCATTTACATTCCAAGATAATACTTTACACTCCATACTCATGATCTTGTTGGTAAGTCTTTTTCATTGTCCTTAATAAATCGCTCCATCTCTCGCTCAGATCTGATGCGTTTTTTGGCCCCTCCAAACTCAAAGGACACTCCTTCCGGTAACTCCCATCTGTACCTGATTTTCATGTCCTTCAAAATCTGAATTAGCACTTTATATTTTTTCCGGTCCAGTAACACTGATCTGGGCAGTTCCTTCATTATAATAATCGTCTTGCCATCAATCTCCAATGGATCTTGAAACTGTTTTGTCACAATCCTCTCTTTCATATTTCGTGTTGTAAACTGCACAATCACATCTCTTGGTAGTTTCCTCTGGGTTGCTATTCTCGAATTCACACGGTATGCCACATCTAGGATAGCCACAACTTCCTCCTCCTCCTTCCCCAGGTACTCAGCCAACACCTCAGTCATCTGTTCTTGCGCTGACTTTCCTTCCACTTCTGGCAAGCCACGAAAACGTAGCTGCTTCTCCATATGTTTAGTTTCTGCAACTGACATTCTCCCCTTCACCAATCTCATCTCTGTTTGTTGCGTGTCTGCTAAATTCTCCATCGCGTCTTCTACTGTTTTAACTCTCTGCTGCGTTCCTTGTAATTCACTTCGTATTGTTTCCATACCTTTTTTCACTTCTGACAGCTCCGATTTTACTGTCTGTGTAACCTCTTTAACCTCTTTTATCAGCTCCAATTTCGTGTCCTTAAGTTCTTTAATCATATCTAAAAGTTTTTTGTCCAGGTTTTTATCCAGGTTTTCTATTGCCGATTGCCACTCTTTTTTTGACATCGTGGGGCTTGCTTTAGCTCGCTCCCACGAATCCACTCTCTTCCTTAACTCCGTGGCGTAAAATTTAACGTTTTTCTATTTTAAATGTCCCGGTCTTCTTATAGAAATTAAGTTTTAAAGAGTCCAAAATGTCGGGCGTCTTTTCTCTATGGTTTCTCTATGATTTTGTAATCCAAGATGGCCTACTTCCTCTTCCGCTGAAGCCGCGACCCTTCCCCTTTCAAAAATGGCGATTCCCTACTTCCTGCCCTCCAGCAAGGGCCGCTTCTCTCCAGCCACTCTATTGTTATTACGCACTTCCTGTCTCCCGTCTTCCCACAGCAGATCTCGCGATGGTGTCTTTTTCTCACAGCTCCAAAGCCACAGGTATTCAAAACAATAGTCCCATTTCTTTAATAACTTCTTTAAACTTAGTCTCTTTTTAAATTCGATTCCTGCCGAGTCTTCCCCTCCTTTTCACTAGTCTGTTGCAGTTTAAAAATCTACTTTTTTTCCTCTCTGTTTTCATCAATCTGTCCCGTCTCAGAAGATAATGATCTTTACCTTCTCTTCACTTTTCTCGGGTTGTAATCGCTGTTTCGATTTTAAGTTCTCCTCTCAGCTTCTTCCCCCAATCGATGCTTGGGTATGTAGGTCTTATGCCAGCCGAATTGGCCCCAAAACTGCCGCAGAGATTATAGCCGACCCGTCGCAAGGTGGGACCTCAAGGATCGGGGGGAGACTCGCTGTGTAGAGCCCCCCCTCGTCCGAGATCTAGCTCACCCTAGGGTCTTGAGCGTTCTTTGCCTGCTCCCCGCCTGAGAGCAGTCGGCCGCGGGCTATTTTCACCCCGCCGGCCGGTTAAAACGGCAGTCCGGTCAGCTCCGCAAGTGGAGCTGCGTTAGACCTCCATGGATCCCAAACAGGAAGTCCAGCTCTATCTTGCTTTCCCAGCAAATCCCAAGCAGGCATGAAAACCAGGCGGGGCGGGGGGCGTCGGGGGGAGCGGCGCAGCCGCGACCCCCGGGGGCCTGGCTGTCTTTTGTCTTTTGTCTTTCGTCTTCGTCTTCGTCTTCGTCTTCGTCTTCGTCTTCGTCTTCGTCTTCGTCTTCGTCTTCGTCTTCGTCTTCGTCTTCGTCTTCGTCTTCGGAAGGGGAAGGGGAAGGGGAAGGGGAAGGGGAAATTTCTTTTTGGCAACCCCTTCTACATGCAAAACTTAAAACTTTTGTGGTACAAAGTTGTAATATTATAAAATGGTTAAAATGTCATAAAATTGTAATTTTACTAACAATCCAACTCAAATAAGTATATAGATAATTCACAGTATAGCTTCTATAATCATATTAGGCATAAATATTAAACATAACTTTTAAACATTAAGTAAAAAGTATTAAATAGTCAGAGATGGGTTGAAGGTTTTATCTTAAATCCTGAGCAGCTTGAAACCTTCAAGTGAGAACTGAAAACACGTTTCTCTGTTTTAAAGAAACTGTTTGTCAGTACAAAATAAAAGGGATGGATGTTTTTGTTGCACTCTCCCAACCAGGAGACAGACTCCTCCTAAGAGTTCAATGGCTTCTTTCATTAACAAATGCTAGTCTTTTTCATTAAGTGAGGTATCAAAATATAAATGTTTATTTAAATAAAACATAGAAAAATAGAACAGATGAACACAACAAGAATTAAGTTTCCTAACATTTCTTAATGAAATCTAACTCAGTCAGATTAACGATGAAATGCATTCAAGTTACCGTAGCACGTATTACAAGGGTAACTTTCCTGCCTAGTTCTTCATGAGATTTCTTTTGGCTAAAACCCTGATCTGCTATTTGGATTACCATTTTTATATATTATCTTATGCAAAAATCTAAGATCTTTTCATATGATAACATAGATAAATATCAAACCAATCATAATTTAATTCTTTTTTACTATTTCCAATCATGTGACATTCTACCTAGCCAAAAGTACCAATGCCCAGCTGCAAGATAAGAGAGATGGATAGTAAAAATGACAGGAAAAGTTACATGACCAGATCCTCCTTGGTCTCTGCTAACAATTACAGAACATTTATCTGATACTGTTCACTATTTTTAATTGGCTGTCAAAGATAAAGAAGCACCAGTTATACACCATACTAGAAAAAGAACTACAGTGAAGTTCATACAGCGTTATTTAGAATGCGTATGTTTCACTAAGTATGTGTTCTAAACCATAATCAGCAGTCTACTGGTTTGAATCCCACTACTGACATGAGCTCAGTAGGTGGCCTTGGGTCAGCCACTCCTCTCAGCCCCAGCTCCATTGTGGGGATAAGAATAACACTAACTTGTTCACTGCTCTGGGTGAGGCACTAATATGTGTAGAAGAGTGGTATATAAGCACAGTTATTATTATTATTATTTATATTTCCATGACGCCATCCCTTGACCTGTGAAATTAAGTATTTTGATAAATATGAAAGTGATACAAAATATAAATGCATTGCATAATGTGTGAGTGTACATATACAAACTTTAAAAATTGTATTGGATAATACCGCAAAGCATGATTACTGAGAAAGCTGCTTTCACTGCTTTCAGTGTGGAGAGCTGCTTGTAGATCAAAACAACGTGGCGAGCTGTCTTCATGCAGAGTGTACTTGATTCTCTTGGCTTTCAATTCTGCTTTCATTCAGCATGGGTAAATCAATGTGTCAGCAGTAAACATTTGTATCACTCCTCTCTGAATGACCTTTTAAATTTTACTGCCTATCGTGTCAAAGCAATTAAAATTAACAATACAGTTACTAAGCTGTTAAGATCAATTAATGGCTCTTAGGCTTTATCTGTTGATCTAGTGACATCTTCAAAACCCACTGGTAACAGACTATACATACTTCTCTTCTATCCACAATATATACACAAGGATTGATTACATATTCTCATCTTCTAAATTACATATTTAAATGACATATTCTTATCTCCTAAATTAATTAGTCAAACTCTTTACAGCAAGGATTTGTGACAAGTTGTGGACAGACTATGCTTGGACAGAATGTACACTGAGAATAAATGACATCAAACAAATTGGAAACTAAATAAATCACTTTTATTTAACAAAAATTTCTTCTGAAGTCTCTTTAGAAATTAAACAATAGAAACAAATAAACGATGTGGCATTCCTCAAATCCACATGTAGGATGCTATGGAAGTGGTACTTGGAGGGAAATTAATCTCCATTGCCTCCTGTCATGAAGAGCAAAAAGAAAACATTAGAAATGAAATGCTATCTAGAATAAGAAAACTAGAAGATGAACACAAAAAAGGCCGCCCAATCTATAAACTTACTTGCTTGAAAATTAAAGGAAAAAACCTCCTCACATTCTATACAAGCTATTAAAGGCACCCAGGAAAACTCAAACTAATTCTGTAAAATTAGCCGATGTATTTGCTGAATACTACCAAACCATTTGTACATCAGACAATCCTGACACTAATCATATTTTAAATTATTTATCATCACAGGAAATTATTTGGAAAAAAACTCACAAGAACATAAACAATATCTGGACCAACCAGTCACAACAGAAGATGTTACAGTCACTATCAAATCCTTGAAAAAAATAACAAAGCTTCAGACAGGGATGGATTCCCTGCCAAATTTTTACAAAAAAATACATTCACCTACTTTCAACTCCACTAAATGCCACATGCAACTCTGTTATGATAGGAGGTAGCATCCCTCTATCTTGGTCAGAGGCTGAAATAGTAGTTACTCCAAAAAAGGACAATGATATTACAAATACTAAATCTTCTCAACCAATACCCTTACTGAATCAAGACCAAAAGATCTTTACAAGCATATTTGCCAAAAGATTGTCTAAATTTAAATAACCAACTACATTCACCTTGACAAGACTGGCTTTATGCCAATAAGGAATCTTTTTGACAATACATGTAACACTTTAACTATAATTAATTTCTGTGAAGCATACAAAACCCCTGCATTACTTCTGGCCTTTGATATAGAGAAGGCATTTGATTAAGTGGAAATACCATATCTAAAACTTTTATTTCAAAAAATGGGTTTTGGTGACCAATTCTAAAATGCCATTAATGCTCTTTATCTTTCTCCAAAAGCTACAGTTAGGACTAACAATGTACATTCGATAGATATCCATATGTTTGCCATAACAATAGACAGGGCCGGTGTTACCATTAGACCAACTAGGCAGCCGCCTTGGGCACAGACCTCAAGAGGGACATAGTTTTATACAGATTACTTTCTTGAAAAAAATGCAACTGAGAAAACCTATTGAGCACCCCCTAAATGGTCCTGTCCACAGACATCAAGCAGCTCAAAAGCTCACCGTAACATTTATTTATTTATTTAGTTATTCATTTATTTGATTTATACCCTGCCCTCCCCACAGATGGGCTAAGGGTGGCTAACAACATTAAAAAATACATTAAAATCACAGAAACATACAATCAATAATATTTTTTTAAAAATGATTAAAATACTCCAGGAGCAGGCTATTTAAACAAATATTGGGAGTCCGTATACAGGCATGGCAGATGGCTGAGGGCAGCTCTGGAAGAAATGGTGGTCTTAGATGGAAGAAGGACACTCGCTGGCACTCAGGCCCAGCAGAACATCTCTGTTTTACAAGCCCTGCAAAACTGTAACAGGTCCCACAGGGCCCAGATCTCCAGCGGGGAGAGCATTCCACCAGGCCAGGGCCAGGGCAGAAAAAGCCCTCGCCCTGGTTGAGGCCAGATGGATGTCCTTTGGGCCAGGGACCACCAGGAGTTGCTTGTCTGCAGAGCGCAACACCCTGCAGGGGACATAATGGAAGAGGCGGTCCCGCAGGTATGGAGGTCCCAGTCCATGAAGGGCTTTAAATACCAAGGTTAACACCTTGAACCGGATCTGGAACTCCACTGGAAGCCAGTGCAGCTGGCACAGCACATGATGAATGTGCGCTTGGATGGGCGTTCCGGTAAGGACGCATGCCGCTGCATTCTGGATCAGCTGTAACTTCCGGGTCAGGCCCAAGGGCAGTCCAGGATAGAGTGAGTTGCAGTAGTCTAGCCTGGAGGTGACCGTTGCATGGATTACTGTGGCCAGGTCCTGGGGTGAAAGATAGGGCACCAGTTGCCTGCCCTGTCGAAGATGAAAAAAGGCAGACCTGGCAACAGTCATAACCTGGGCTTCCATTGAAAGTGTGGCATCCAAGGTCACACCCAGACTCCTCACCATCAGTGAAGGTTTAAATTGTACCCCATTGAGGGCTGGGAGCCGGTTCCCAGCTCGATTGCCCCATGATCCAGACACAGAACCTCTGTCTTCAGGGGATTCAATTTCAGGCGACTCTGATGCAACCATACCGTCACAGCCTCAAGACCCTTGACCAAGGAATCCAAAGCAAGATCGGACTGGCCATCTGTAATGATTCCAAGTAAATGTATGCATGTATCTTTAAATGCTTGATGAGATAGGTGAAGAGTGGGGGGTGAAGGAGATGGATCAGTGAGTGATATGATTGGTTGAGGACTGAGAGGGTGGGTGGAGTGAATGCAGTTTGAGACTGAGAATAGAGAGAAAATTTTTAGTCAGAAGAAAGGCTAGCTGTGTGCTGCCTGAATATGTTGAAGTGTTTATGAGAGAAATATAACCTGTGTGGAACCTGAACTGAGCATGTTTGTGAAAGGACACTCAGTCAGGGAAAGAGAGGCCAGCTGTGTGAATGAGAGTAAATGAAGTAACTTTAAGAACCGAGAACTACGTTTATGAAACCGATACGCTTCTTGACTAAATAAAAGTTTATTTTTGTTTTGTTATATCCCAGTGTAGCTGTCATTGCTATATCCCATTCCTATCTTCAGGGCAACATAGAACCACAAAGGAGCCTGACACTTAGGAACGTTACCAAAGGGAAAATTTAAATAAAATATCTTGGAATAAAATATTCCTGGTGGCAGCAGGCTACCCAGAGGGTTAAGGGATAGATTAAAAGAAAAATCTACCCTAGAGAAAGTAAAGGTCATAACACCATCCATCAGCAGATAGAGCTGAGTGTCATCCGCATACCGGTGACAACCTAGCCCAAAGCTGCGGGCTAACCGGGCAAGGGGGCACATATAGATGTTAAATAGCATCGGGGAAAGAATCGCCCCCTGAGGGATGCCACATACCAAAGAATGGTAAGCAGACATCTGTTCCCCGAGTGCCACCCTCTTTCCTAGATTGTGAAGGGAGGAGTTCAGCCATTGCAGGGCTGTTCCACGAATCCCCACATTGACAAGGCAGTGGGTCAGAAGATTATGATTGACCATGTCAAATGCTGCTGTAAGATCTAAAAGTATCAGCAGTGCCGACCCACTCCGGTCCAGGTGTCGCCGCAGATCATCTGTGAGGGCAACCAGAGCCGTCTCTGTACCATGGCCAGGCCTGAAGCTGGACTGGAATGGATCCAGGATAGAGGCATCACCCAGGTATACCTGCAGCTGTTCCGCTACCGCCCTCTCAATTACCTTACCCAGGAACGGAATATTCGAAACTGGGCGATAATTGGCTGGATCAGCAGGATCCAGTGATGGTTTCTTTAATAAGGACCGCATCCAGTACACATACTGCATCAACTGTGGTGGACAGATCCCAGCGGAGTGACAAGATCTGATCCGCAAAATAGTCTCCAAAAGCCTTACAGCTTATTACTGAATTTACATTTTTATTTGTCCCATGTGTGAGGGACGTTAAAGACCAAATCACTCTGGAAAGTTGTGCTGGGCGAGAACTAGCGGACGCAGTGGAAGCTGCATAGTAGTCTCTCTTTGCAGCTTTCAGTGCCATCTCATAGGCCTTCGTAAACGTCCTATAAGATGTTCTTGTCACTTCATCATGGAGTCGCCGCCACACTCGCTCTAGCCGTCTCAGCTCCCATTTGATTTGTCGTAGCTCATCAGTATACCAAGGAGCGATTCTAGTTCGGAGGCGGAGAGAGCGACGGGGAGCGATCTCATCAATAGCTTCAGAGAAACGGGCATTCCAGTCCTCTATCAGCTCATCCAATGAGCTGCCAGGGGGCATCGGATCCTGCAGAGCATTCTGCAATTCAATTGGATCCATTTGACTCCACGGGCGAGCATAAATCAGCTCGTCGCCCAAGCAGGAGGGGGTCATGGTGCCCAGACAAGCCCTCAAGATGAGGTGGTCTGACCATGGCACTGCTATAGCTTCATCCAGATACACCTGTATCCCGAACCCAAAGATCAAATCCAGTGTGTGTCCCGCTCGATGTGTGGGCATTGATACAAACTGGGAGAGTCCTAATGCTGCCATGGAGGCTATCATGTCCATGGCCTGTGAGGAGGTAGCATCATCGGCATGGACATTGATGTCCCCTAAGACTAGAAGCCTGGGGTACTCCAAGGCCCAGCCAGCCACCGCCTCTAACAGGCCGGGCCCAGCATCTGCTGGTGCGCTGGGCAATCGGTACACCAGACAGATGGCTATACTCTCCTCGTCATCCCACACCAGGCCCACACAATCAATGCCAGCAATCTTTGGCAAGGGGAGCAGCCTGATGGAGAAAGACTCTCGAATGAGCCCCCACTACCCCAACAAGACATTTCCCAATATGTAAAACAAGTATGAGAAACCTGTACCATAAATGTGTTGGAATATATGTGTGTTGCAAGGTCTGAGATTCAGTCATTATGGGGTTAATGTGTTTACCTACCATGCTATTGTTTAGATTGACCTGGAAGGGGAGCCTGGCTCAAAGCCAATAATCTGCAAGCCCGGGAAACTTGAGAGTGTTTGTAAACTGTTATTGGTCAACAGGTCAGGTGATTTTCTTTCAGGGTCAAGAAGAAGATTCTCCATTCAGTTATCCCAGCTCTTTGTTTGTAACCAGTAGTGAGAATGTAGCTCCAGGCATTTGTTATTTTGTAGGCAATCCTGTTAACCTTTTTTCCTTTAGAAGTAAATGATTTTAAAAGCTAAACTCGTGTGCTGACTCTCTATTGATTCAAGATCCCATTGCACCTCTGAAGAAAAGCTATTTTTTAACCTTTTCCCCCAACAAAGTGGACCAGTTGAAGTAATTATTAAGGTGAAAAAGATGCTAGCGATTCGTGTATATTGTTCTTTGAATAACAGCAGTATGGTATGGCTTTGGATAGGCAATATGAGATCATTAACTCTCGAAAAAGGCAAACCTTATGAGTTATATCATCCTGCTTTCAGATAATACTGCCAGTCATTGCTGCATCTCAAAATAGTCTAGGAGACTCAAAGTTATCTCAGAAGTCTCAGTCAACTTGAGAGGAACAATCCTTACTGAAACTACTCCTTTTTAGCTCTCCAGAGAGCCAGCTAAAAAGAAGAAAGCAAACAAACAAAGTAACTGCAGACAAAATATCTCCTTTTCAAGTACAACATAATTCTCTCTCTCATTGTCTCACAGGAAACATGAGAAGGGGGTGGGGGTAGAAGACACTCTGTTGTGCCAGCCAGGAAAAAGGTGGGGAAATAGCTTCCAATGCTACAAAAAGAAACTTTTCAGCAACTTGAGGAAGCCAAGCAAGAAGTGAGAAGGAAAACAAAAGGGAAAAGGTGGGAAACTGCCTCCAGAGCTAAGAAAAAAAACCACTTCATAGAGCAAACTGTATCCCAGCAACACCAAGAGAAGAGGCAGAGTGGAAAACACTAAAATCTTCACAGCTATTCTGCTGTGTCTGGAAAAAAATGGGCAGAAAGTCAGCTTCATGGCTGCAATAAAAGGGAGGAAAGTAGGGAAATTCTACTGTAGCAATGCGCAGAGCATACTTGCTGCAGAGGAACAAGTGCAGGGAAAAATACCTCTGCACTAGAACCTACAACTATATAGTCAAGCTTTTAAGGTTTCCTCAAAATCTGAAAATCCTTTAAAGAGTTATGATGACCTCATCCAATCCTTAAGGCCACTTTTGGTAGGTGCTCAAGAGGGAAAACTGGTCAAGACCAATTTGTCATCTAAACCTTAGTTTGATCAAAGCTGTATTTGTGCTAAAAATGCTTTAATCTATGCCTATAAGCTAGCACTGAGAGCTGATGAAAAGACCAGACAGGATGCATATCGTTTTCTTTCATTTTTAAAAAAGAAAGATAAATCACTGGTTGCCCGCTGTAAGAAAGAACATACCATAAAACTGTGAGCCAATATAATTGAAGCAGCCACGAGCAAAAACTCAGTGGTGTTCTGGAAACTAGTGTCAAACCGCGCCTCCACAGCCGCCTCCCCCTTGGCTTCCTCTATCCCCCCAGATACAGGATCCCCCCAGATACATACATCCAAAAAATGTATGATGATCCTATTCAACCCCCTCCTGCCCTAACAATAGAAAATCTGGCCAAATGCCCCCCAGTTCATGCCGAAGAGGTAAAAGCTTATATTAGCCAGTTAAAGAATGCAAAAGCCCCTAGGCTTGATGGAATATCTCCAGAATTACTAAAAACAAATAAGGACTGGTTGGCAACTTTCCTAGCCTCCCTATTTACTTATATTGATGAAACTGGCTACATCCCCAATGATTGGGGAATGGCTATAGTAGTCCCCTTCCATAAGAAGGGAAAGAAGAAGGATCCATCCAATTATAGACCAATCAGCTTACTAAGCATTGTAAGCAGGTTGTCTACAAAACATCTGCTGGAGAAATTTTTAGACTGGCTAGAACAGGAGGATATAATTGCTGATGAGCAAGCTGGGTTTAGAGCTGGCAGGTCAACAATAGATCACTGCCTAGTAATGCAACACCTTGTAGAGAAATACGCTACAGGAGACCAAGCATCACTTTACCAGGCATTTGTTGATTTAAAAGCAGCTTTTGACACAGTCTCTAGAAATAGACTTTGGAGGAAACTGCAGGCCTCCTCTATTGATAGGCGACTGCTGTTCCTTTTTGGGGCTATGCACAACCAAACTGCCCTGAGTAAGGTGCAGCCAAATTGGGCATTTGACTGACCCCATTCTCTACAAGGTGTTGCATTACTAGCTAGTGATCTATTGTTGACCTGCCAGCTCTAAACCCAGCTTGCTCATCAGCAATTATATCCTCCTGTTCTAGTCAGTCTAAAAATTTCTCCAGCAGATGTTTTGTAGACAACCTGCTTACAATGCTTAGTAAGCTGATTGGCCTATAATTGGATGGATCCTCCTTCTTTCCCTTCTTATGGAAGGGGACTACTATAGCCATTCCCTAATCATTGGGGATGTAGCCCCCTTTCTGTTTATCTTCTACATCAACAATTTGGTAAACCTTTTGAATGACCCTGGATTGCACCCTCCCAAATTAGCAAATAGGCACATTCACGTACTGCTCTATGCAGATGATGCTGTATTACTTTCTAGGACCCCCATAGGGCTGAAACGAGCCCTAAAAAAATTCTCCCAATTCTGTGATACTGAACACCTTCTAACTGACGGAATAGCCGTCTGTAATTAGTGCTTCCAAGCGACCCGCTTAGCCCAACAACAAAAACACTGGAGCCAAGACGTTGTGATAAAGTGCAGATGGTGTATTTACAAGTCCATATATTACAGGTGCAAAAAGTGCTCAGCATACATACAAACAGAATGAGAGAGCAAAAACCAGAGTCCAGTCCTTAGGTCAATATCCAGAGGTATCCAAGTTCGTTTAGAGCGACAAAGGTTTGCACCAGGCACCAAGCTGAGCAGATCAGCGAAGTACAAACCTTTGGCTGGACCTTTAATTGTCCACTAGCCTATAGGGTGAAGTGGAGTCAGCCAATCAGCACAAGGCTGATGCAATCTTGCTGCAACACCAGCTTAATTGATCAGGTGTGAACCTGTCAGAAAAACTGCTGACTCACCCTATGTTAAAGGGCACAACAGCCTTTACACATGTGCAAGTGAGTTTATATTCTGACACTCCTGCTAAACTCCTAGTCACATGTCCCATATCATTTATACATGTTACACAGTTTATTATTAGTTTGTTTTGTGGCAACTGCTGACCTTACACATTTACACCATTAAACAACTGTTCAGTGAATATGTTATATTTTACCACATCCAATCCTTTGGTAAATATGTCCGCTATATTTTGTTCAGTGTTGCTGTATTGCAGGTCCAACAACCTTTTATCAACAGCTGCTTTTACGTTTTGGTACCTGATCCCTATGTGCTTGGAGCGATTTTTGAAGTTCTGCTCCTTAGCTAACTGAATAGCAGCCGTGTTGTCACAGTGTACAATTACCTTGTTTTGGGCTATACCAAAATCATGGCATAGCGAGGTAAACCACTCCAATTCTGTGACACAGGAACTTAAAGCACCAAATTCTGCTTCTGCAGAACTTAGGGATACAAACGTTTGTTTTACTGCTTTCCACTGAACCAGGGCGCCACCCAAATAAATAGCTATACCGGTGGTGGGTTTTCTTTGTTCCCTGTCTCCCCAACTGGAGTCTGAAAAAGCAAACAGGTTTGTATGGCTGGCTGCCAGAGTTAGTTTCCTGTTGCTAGTGCCCTTGAGAAACCTCAAGACTCGCTTGGCTGCCACCCAGTCAGATTGCCTGGGACTGGCATTCCTCTGGCAAAGACGGTGTACAGCATATGCGATGTCAGGCCGAACCCAGGAGGACAGATATAGGAGAGATCCCACCAATGATTGATATAGCGTTTTGTGAGGAAAAAGCTCACCTTCTTCATCACTGTTATTTATGATAATGGGAGTGTTTATTGGCTTGGCTTCTGCCATGCCAAATTTGTCCAGGAGCTGCAGGATTTTTCCTTCTTGGGACAAAACATAGGTTCCGTTTGAGTGCCTGGTCACTTCCACCCCTAGGTAGTGCCTTAAGGGGCCCAAGTATTTTAGTTGGAACCTTTCTTGCCGCTTACCCTGGAACCAAGTTAGGTGCTGCTCATGCTCTGTTATGAGACACAGGTCATCTACATAAACCAGTAAATGCACCCATTTACCTGCCCTTTGTAAAGTATAAAAACATGAGTCAGCGTTGCTCTGCTTAAAACCCAGAGCTTTTAGTGCCTGATCCAGGCATTTGGTTCCATTGCCGGGCACTCTGCTTCAGCCCATACAAAGCCTTGTGCAGTTTTAAATGCATACCTTTTTCTCCCATGGGGAAATCTGGAATTTGATCCAGGTATAGACTTTCTTCAAGATCTGCATTGAGGTAGGCAGTTTTTACATCAAAGTGGAAAGCTTTCCACCCTTTGAAACCTGCTACTGCCAATGCAGTTCTAAAGGTCTCGGTTTTGACTGTTGCGGAAAATACTTGATCATAATGTATCTGATTGATTTTAGAAAATCCCCTGGCAACCAGTCTTGCTTTGTATTTATTAGAACCATCCTCCAGTGGTTTCCTTTTAAAAATCCACCGGCACCCAATTACCTTTTCACCCTTGGGTAGCCACATTGGTGACACAACCTTATGGGTAACGAGTGACTGGTATTCTTCTTGCATGGCAGCCTTCCAGCCCTCTTGCTCTTTTTGTGGCAGTTGTTGAACCTGCCAAAAATCCTCTGGCTCAGAGGTGTATACATGATTTATGGCCTGTGTATACCCAAACCATACGGGAGGCACACCCTTATTTTCCCTCTGTGACCTCCTCAGCACAGCCTGCATTTGAGCAGGGCTGGAGGAGGGAGAGGAACTGTTTGTTTCTGCAGGAGGGGGAGATCGGCTGACAGCCGACTCACCCTCCTCTTGCTTCACAGAAGCATGCCGTTTCTTCGGGCTGGGAGTTTTTGGAGTGATAACATTCTCCTCCTGCTGTGGAGGGGCCAGCGGCAATAGCAATTGTGAGTGGTTGCTATCACCTAGCCTCTCCCAGCGAGAATTCTCCTTAAACCCCGTGGAACGGCTGAAGATCACCTAATTTCTATCACCCAGGAACCTGTAGGCTTTTGAACCTGACTGATAGCCAAGAAAAACCAGCTCCCTGGCTTTCTTGGACAGGGTCCGTCTCTTTCCCAAAGGGACATTTACAAAGGCTTTGCTCCCAAAGACCCTGAGGTGATTTATGTTAGGGTATTTTTTATACAGGGCATGGTATGGAATGTCCTGTATTGAAGAAGTCCAAGTACTGTTGGCCAAATAGCTGGCAACCTTCATAGCTTCAGCCCAGAAGTGTTGCTTCATACCGCTATCAGCCAGAAGGGCTTCCATAATAGTTTTGAGAGTTTGTATCCACCTCTCAGCCACACCATTCTCCTGAGGAGACATAGTGTTGGCAAGCCTCTGTTCAACCCCTTGCTTCTGCAACCATGCTTTCAATTGGTTTGAACAGAACTCACCCCCCCCTATCCGTCTGGATTGATACCACAGCAGTGTCCAGCTGTCTCTGAACTCTGCTCATCCAGTACTTAAGTGTACTAAAAACCTCTGATTTGTGTTTCATGGGATACACCCAACAAAACCTTGTACAGTCATCAACTATCACAAGTACATATTGGTTCTTGGAAACACTTTGGGGAAAGGGGCCAGCCACATCCATATGAACCAGCTGAAGAGGCTTGGCTGACTGCCTCTGGCTGTGTTTGGCTACTGGGGCTGCCTTGCTTTTTACTTCCTTGCAGATATTGCAGTCTAGGAAAGCATTGCAAGGCTTCACCTTTACCCCTAGCAGTCCCAAAGTTTTTTCCAAAGCCCCAAAAGAAGCATGCCCAAACCTACGATGGAGAAAGTGTATACACCCATCATGGTAAGGGTGGTTACTCACATGGCTAATGGTAGAAGAGTTCTTAACCATGTAAACATTGTTAGTCCGTGGTCCAGACAGCAGCTCAACTCTGTCCCTGGAAATTGTACACTCTCCGTTAGCAAAGCAAACAGCAAAGCCTGCTTTGTCAAGGTCAGCCACAGAGAGTAAGTTATTTTGCAGGGATGGGACACAAAGCACCCCCTCCAGGGAGTGCTTCAATGCAGGAAAACAAATCTCCCCTTGACAGACAGTTGAAGCAGCTTTGCCGTCTGCAAGGGAGACATGGCTGAGTCTGGGCTCCGTTTCAGTGACCAACAAGTCACGCTCACAACAAAAAGATTGCGTCGTGCCGGAATCGACTAGCCAGATACTCCCACCAGACACAGAGGGTCCAGCAGACACCAGTGAAGTTTGAGTACGCTGGGTCACACCACCGCTCGCAACTCCTGCTGACTTCTGCTGCTTTTTCTTCCTCCGGCTGGATGGGCAGGCATTCTTAAGGTGCTGTGTAGAGCCACAGGCAAAACAATGACGGACACGCAGTGCAGTTTCCTCGCTGGAAGCTTTCTCCGGCAGGTGCTGGGACACTCCTCCGCATTGTTTGTTGATTGCACAGCTCTTTAAGGTCATAGCAGTTTTCGCTTCTTGCTGCCTTGATTCCTCCTCAAGCAGCAACCCAGAGACGAGGCCCATCATTAAACTGTCCACGTCTCTTGCCTCCAAGGCTGTAATGAGGCTATCAAACCTGGCATCCAGAGAGCTGAGCAGGGCAAACACTTTGTCCTGTTCAGGCAGGATTTTTCCTCTCTGAGCCAGCTATTGGAAAAAGCCCTCCATCCGAGTCAAGTGAAAAGACATCGACTCCCCCAGCTGTAGATAATAATAATAATAATAATAACATTCGATTTATATACCGCCCTTCAGGACAACTTAATGCCCACTCAGAGCAGTTTACAAAGTGTTATTATTACCCCACAACAATCACCCTGTGAGGTGGGTGGGGCTGAGAGAGCTCCAGAGAACTGTGACTCGCCCAAGGTCACCCAGCTGGCTTCGTGGAGGAGTGGGGAATCAAACCCGGCTCTCCAGATTAGAGTCCCGTGCTCTTAACCACTACACCAAACTGGCACCGGTAAAGCCTTCTTGTTAGAGTAATGAGTGAGCCCGCTCCTTGCCTCACATGTAGCCTTTTCAAAGCGTCCCATGCAGCTTTGGCAGAAGCAGCACCCATCACATGGACAAGCTGAGTCTTATCCACACTCAAAACGATGGTGGCCAGGGCTTTTTCAATGTTAGTCTGATCTGCAGGCATGGGAGCAGCGGGAGGGTTGCTTACAGAAGTCCACAGCCCTTCCCTTTTTAGATAATGTTCCATCCATACTGCCCACGTAAAATAGTTATCGGCTCCCAGCCTTTCAGCCGGCATGAGAGCCATTTGTGCCATGGTTGTTATCTTGCACTCTGCAGGACTCCCACTCACTCACCGCACTCACAGCTGCCTTAACGGGTCCAGGCGCCAGCTTGTAACCAGTCAGCGTCTGTTCCAACCCTTGAGCTGCCACACAACGATCCAAACGACGCTCCAGCAAACCAACAGGTTCAGTTGCAGGCGGCGGGTATACTGGCGCAGCGGAAGCGTGCTGGGCCCATAACCCTGACGGCATAGCCGTCTGTAATTAGTGCTTCCAAGCAACGCGCTTAGCCCAACAACAAAAACACTGGAGCCAAGACGTTGTGATAAAGTGCAGATGGTGTAGTTACAAGTCCATATATTACAGGTGCAAAAAGTGCTCAGCATACATACAAACAGAATGAGAGAGCAAAAACCAGAGTCCAGTCCTTAGGTCAATATCCAGAGGTATCCAAGTTCGTTTAGAGCGACAAAGGTTTGCACCAGGCACCAAGCTGAGCAGATCAGCGAAGTACAAACCTTTGGCTGGACCTTTAATTGTCCACTAGCCTATAGGGTGAAGTAGAGCCAGCCAATCAGCACAAGGCTGATGCAATCTTGCTGCAACACCAGCTTAATTGATCAGGTGTGAACCTGTCAGAAAAACTGCTGACTCACCCTATGTTAAAGGGCACAACAGCCTTTAACTAATTACCAAAAAACTAAGATCCTGGCTTTTGGTAAAAATCCAAAGATCAGATGATGGGAGCTTCAGGGGCATCAGTTAGAACAAGTTACCAGCTTCATATATTTGGGTGTAGTTTTGCAAGCCTCAGGTACCAAAACAACACACAGCAGCTTCATTGCTGATGTGGGAGAAAAAACAGCACACGGTATACTGAAATTCTATCGATCACAAGGGGGGCAGTATGTACCGGCTGCACTCAGATTGTTTAAAGCCAAACCATTGGCCCAATTAGTATACGGATCATTCTTGGGGCTGCCATCCTCCTCTTTCTCTCAACTTGAGAGAGTGCAGTCCAAATTCCTTAGAGCCCTATTACAAGTGCCCAAATGCATGCCTAACTCATGGGTTAGACTGGAAACAGGAATGGTAGGAAGGGTAGAGGCCAGAATCACCATCCTTTCCATTTTCAAATGGCTGTCAGGACGTCTAAACCCGCAAGGTCTGCTCCTTCTGTTATTCCAAAACAAATTTCAATCTAATTGGCAAAAGGCGACTCTGAAATCCCTGGGAAAATTGGGTCTTTTCCCTCAAAGTTTGCTAGTCATGGGGTTAGATCGAACAAAATCACTCATTAAGCAGAGAGTGACAGACATTGAAAGACAAACAGATTTACTTAGAGCACCAGGTTTTATTTCTTCAGATACTACTAAATATATTGCCGCTCCTGCAGCCTATTTTTACTTTCTTGAATCCAGTAACTCCAGAAGGGCATTTACTTTAGCTAGGAGTTCAACTCCACCCTCTGCCATTCTGGAAGGAAAGTTTAAAGCTGTCCCTTACTCTCTTAGGCTTTGCTCCTATCCCCTAAGAGAAACTGCCTCAATGGAGCACATCTTCTTTAACTGCCCAAGTCACAGTAAAATTAGAGCGGAAACCATCAGTCCATTAGTAGAAAGATTCCCTGCAAGTTCAAATAAAATCAAACTTGATTATCTTTTGTCTGATCGGAATCACCAGACAACACATCAAGTAGCAAGATTCTGTGGCCAGGTCTACAAGCAACGTAAATCGCATAAGGCAGACTGAATGTATTCTAACCTTTTAAACAACTAATTTATGATGATCTTATTTTTTTACTCTTATATTTATTCATCGGTCTTCCCCTGTTTCCAATCTCGACTGTTTTTAAACTGATTTGCAAATGGTTTTATATGTACTGGTCGCAGACTGTAATAATAAACTTGACTTGACTACCTCTGCACTAAGAACAGCAGAAATACCTTGAACCTACTTCATGGGGTGAAATATCCTAGCTACCACCAGAAGCTGAGAAATGGAGAAAAGCGGAGGGTGTGGTGTCGGTGTTGAAGAGAATGATAGCACATTGAAAGAGCTCCGTCTCTCCCATGCCTGAAATTTAAAATTTATGTTGGAAGGGTAAAGTAAAAATATTTACCCTTCCAACATAAAGATACACTAAGAGATCCGAAAGGCAGATTCATATTTATTAAAGGCACTATAGAAAACCAAACTTACACATTTGGCTCAATTTATGCCCCAAACCAAGACAGCCTAATGAAATTCTAAAACAAAGTTCATTAGAATACACATGTATCACTTAGTATAATGTGCTCTAAACCATATTTTCATGACAAACCCACAGAAACAGCAGCAACATAACCTAAGAGTATAATGGAGAGCAACAAATAGAAACAGAAGGATTAAAAGTATCCTACTCACTAGGTTGGAGGCAAGTTCTGACGACAACAGGGCCAACAACAAAGATTCTCAGGTCAAACTCCATGGTCAAGTAACAGATTCCAAAAACAAAGACTGTGACCCACCAAGGCTCAGGCAGCCAGAGCCTAAGAGCTCACCAACAGCCAAATCCGGAATACCACAATTGTGACTAGCTAATCCCATACTAGCTGCGGCCTTATAAAGGGAGTTTCTCCTACAGGTGAGGCTGGGTTCATTAAGCTTCTTTCTCCAAGCTGGCTCATCTCTGCTACTCAGGAGGAGTAGATCAGATCATGTACTGGCTCTCCTGACATTTCCTCAGCAGGGGGAAGTCCGTGGGCTGCCAGGCATGCGCTCCTGTGCTTGGTCCATGCCTCTGCCCTTACCCTCAGCCTTCGCTGCTCCTGGGGTTCTTTGGGAGACAGTGGCAGGTCTGGCAGCAGGCAGGTCCATGCTAAGGCTGCCTGGCTTGATGACACTGTGGTTGCCAACCCTCCTGGAGATCCCCACAAATTACAACTGATCTCCAAATGACAGATTTTAACATTCTCCGAGACATGGAGGCTTCTTAGGCTGGCCTATGTGGAATTATACCCCACATAGGTACTACCTGACAATTGATGCCAACCCACCTAGAGAACTCCGAGAGTTACAAATGACTTTCAAATTACAAGTTTTAATTATCTCAAACAGAATGGTGGCTTTGGAGTGTGGCTTCTGTGGAATTATACCCCACTGAGGACCCTCCATATTATGATTGCCGTACCTGGAGATCTCCTTCCATTGCAGCTGAACTCCATATGTCCTATTTTACCTAAATTGGAGACAATGGTGGTATTGGGTATTGGCAACTGGGGTGTCTGAAGCACCTCTTTACAGTAGTTGCCAACCCGCCTGGAGATCTGTTTCCGTTACAACTGAACTCCATATGGTGACGTTCTCTCTCTTGGAGACAATGGTGTCATTGGAGGTCAGTGCCTGTGGCATTATACCCCTCCGAAGCCCATCTTACTGTGCTTCCTAATATCCAGCTGGTATCATCTGGCCCATAATTTAAACCCTATCCTCTGCTGCCAACAGGAACAGCTCCCTGCCCTCCTCTAAGTGACAGCCCTTCAAATACTTAAAGAGAGCAATCATGTCCCCCTATGACATCATGCAATTTGGATGTTATGCCTCTGTTGATAGATCCCAAGATCGCACTCACCTTTTTTGTCACTTCATCACACTGGCTGCTCATATTTAACTTACGTTCCATCTGAACCCCAAGATCTTGTTCACACACACTGCTAACCAGAAGTGTATCCCCCATCCAGTATGCGTGTTCCTCATTTTTGCTACCCAGATGTAGAACTTGGCACTTATCCTTGTTAAATTGCATCTTGTTCACATCCACCCACTTTTCCAATGCGTTGAATTCTATCCTTATCTACTGATTTTGTTTGCTGCTTCTCCCAATTCGATGTCATCTGCAAATTTAATGCATAGCCCCTCCACACCCTCATCCAGATCATTTATAAAAATATTGAAAAGTACCAGGCCCAGGACCGAGCCCTGTGGCACCCCACTGGGCACCTTCCTCCGTTCAGATGAAATGCATTGACATCTACTCTTTGAGTGCGGTTCTCCAACCAGTTCCCTAGCCACCTAACTATCCTAGAGTCCAGTCCACAGTCCTCTAGTTTACCCATCAGAACATCATGAGGAACCTTGCCAAAAGCTTTACTGAAATCCAGATAAACTACATCAATTCTCATGATCCAGTAAGCCTGTCACTTGATCATAGAAGGAGATGAGGTTGGTCTAGCAGGACCCATTGAGGACAAATCCATGCTGACTTCCGCATATCACTATGTTGTCCATCAGATGCTTGCATACAGACGTGTTTAATACCTGTTCCAATATAAATTTTTTTGTCATTGCATCACACTGGCTGCTCATATTTAACTTACGTTCCATCTGAACCCCAAGATCAGCTGTAATTCAAGGAGAACTCTAGGCCCCATCTGGAGGTTGGCAATCTTATCCAGTCTCCTGCTCTTCAAATCAGCTCTGCTGTTCTCCTCTATATGCTTGAATCATCTCTCCATGCACTTACTGATGCTTTAGTCAAATCCCTCTCCAAATACCCACACTTTGTGCAGCTTTCTGACCGACATGTCGCCAAGTTTTGTTCACATTCATCCACTGTTCAATGTTCACACACAGCCCCTTTCCATTATTGTTGCATTCACCTTCATTTTGACCCACTGACTGAATTGATCTATGGGAAAGCAGTTTCCTTTGTTTGGTTGATTATATATATTTACTAGCTTGATGCCTGTGCTTCGCTATGGTATTTAACTACTTAAAATCCAGTTATAATATTTATGGGTAAGTAACGTTTTTGGTTTGGGGGGGGGGCGGGTTGAGTTGGTTTTGTAGTATAATAGCTTAGTACCCGAGCTTCACAAAAGTGTTTGAATAAAGTGAAGGGTGTTGATCCCTAAAACTGATGAAGTGAATTTCGCAATGTAACATTTATTGAAGAGATTTTTAAAAGGAAAAGATTGTAGTGCAAGAAATAAAGTGAAAAATACGCACAACCTTATTTTTCTATTGAAGGACCTCTTTATAAACCTCACGGGTGGTTTTCTCCCACTTTGGAGCCCCCACTTTGAGGAGAAGCTTGTGGGCTTGGAAGTCAGGAGGGTTGAGCATGTTGAGGAACTCCACAGGGAGTTATTGAATGTGTCCTGAGTACTGTTTAGAATGTTGGGATGATGACCAATCAGGGCCACATATGCAAATGACCTCAGGGCACAGCGGCTGAGTTGGCAGTTGGCAGGGGGAGTGGGATGAGCAGCCTCCCAGCCACACAGGGAAGCTGTATCCCTATGGGAAAACACATTTTACCCCTTTTTACCTCCTTAGGGGCCAAATTTCTTAAAATCCCTTCTTAGTGAGCCTCTACACCACAAAAGGAACGTTCTCCCCAAATTTCATGCTTTTAGGTTCAGGGGTTTGGGGTGGGCATTGATGAGTCAGTCAGGACACTTGTCTTTATACAGATAGATAGATAGATAGATAGATAGATAGATAGATAGATAGATAGATAGATAGATAGATAGATAGATAGATAGATAGATAGATAGATAGATAGATAGATAGATAGATAGATAGGACATCTCTTTTTGATTGTTTGTTGGAGCCTCCAGCCAGGCAACCGGTATTGGCTTGAAGCCATATTTTAAGCCCCAGGCTAACTCCAGACAATGGGGAGGGGGTTTGAAAACCTTATCTGGGTGCACATAAAGCCCTGAGCCACTGCAGAAAACCCTGCTGTCTGCTGTTCTTTTTTTTTTTGAACTTTTTATTTTCTGATTTTCTGGAATACATAACAATTTAAACAAAAATTTTACACATAACATGCAAAAAACATAAACAATGAACCTTGGAACAGTCAATAAGAGATCAGCTATCACTGAAAAGTACATTATTGTTAGAGAAGGTACAATACTAGAGAAGACTCATAACATTGCCAAAAAGCTGAAAGTGTTCATATCTGCATCCGGCAGTTTATTGGTAGCATGAAGATGGTTCAAAAAAGGTATCCATTGTGTAAAGAACGTTGAATGATGCTGTGGATTATCAGTAGAGTGAAGATAATCCGCTATTTTCTCCATGGTGAAGATATCCCACACTTTCTGGTACCACTGCTGCAATTTTGGAAGTCTGTCTTGTTTCCAGTATAACACAAGAAGCATTTTCGCTGCAGCTAATAACAAGAGTATTCAGTTTCTCCTGATCGTTGGTACTGTTGGGTCTTCCCAGAGACCCAGCAGGATTGTCTCAGGATTTTTAGGTACATCATAGCCTGTGATTTCTGTAACAGACCTCAAGATTAAGTCCCAGAATGACTGGATTTTAGGGCACGTCCACCAGAGATGAATATAATCTCCAATTTGGCCGCATTACTTCCAACAAAGCGGGGCTATAGTAGGATTAAGGTGATGAAGGGAACTAGGTGTCACGTACCATCTCGACATTATTTTAAAAGATGACATTTTAATATTGATTGCTTTAGTTTTTAGGTGTCTGCCTGACCAAATCAGGGCCCGTTGGTTGTCCGTTAGTATGTTCTTGCAATCCCTATTCCATTTCATTTGGTATTTTAAGGGTGGATGTTCATTTTTTTAGGTTTAAAATGGAATAAATTCTTGCTTTAAGTCCTTTATGTTGAGATGATATTTGTTTCAGCAGGAACTCAAAGTCTGTTAGCTCACGTTTCAAAGCATTTGCAATTGGTTGGCTGTTTATAAGGTGTGACAGTTGTAAGTATTGGTACCATGGCAAGGTATCAGCTGCATCTTTTTCAATTTGCCCTTTACTTAGGATGGCCCCTTGTTTGGTTATATCCATAATTCTACTTTTCTTAAGTATCTTCCATTTCTGGAATGAGATTAAATCCTTCCCAGGTGGAAACCAAGATTGGTCCAGGAAGGATGATAACGGAGAAGGAGTGGGGGCTAGATACTGCCTTACCCTGTCCCAAGTTATTAGAGTAGATTTCAGAAAAGGATTGGTAAATGTTTGAACTGGTCTGCTTTTATGATCTGTCCAGATTATATCTTTTATGTCATGTGGAGAAATGTGTGTCGTTTCAGCATAGCTCCAGTATAAATTTTCTGTAGGATTTAACAAAAGCACTATATTAGCTAATTGAGCAGCCATGTAATAATGTTTTAAATCAGGTATAGCCAATCCACCTCTATTGGAGGCACGTTTCATGGTTGAGAAGTTGATTCTAGGGCGTTTGTTAGCCCAGATAAATTTATTTATGAGACTTTGCCGTGACTGGATATCTTGATCCGTGAGATGAATAGGCAGCATACGAAAGTTCAATAAGAAAAGAGGTAAAATCATGGATTTGACTAGCAGTATTTTTTCAGCCCAGGACAAATTTAACTTGTCCCAATCCTTAAACTTATTGTTAACCTAGAAGCTGAAGTTGGTTCCCAGTTTCTTATTCACAGTTCCTTATTCCTTATTTGTTATTCGCAAAGCCAAAGAAAAATATTGTGGGAAAACTGAAAAGCTCTAAACTCTAAAATGAAGTTTGCAGGGGCACATATTATACACCTCCATATTCAGAAGACTCAGCACTCTAAGTGGACCTATACTGGGTCATCCTACAAAACCCAGATCTTGAGTAAACAGCTTCAAAATAGGATGCCCCCAGAACAATTGAATAAGAAGAAAGGGGCAGCAGCTGAAGCAGAAAAAACCTTTGGATCACCCCAAATCACACAGATCTGAACTCCAGAGATTGTCCCCTACAAGAGGACATGTGCTGGTGCTGATCCAGTCTCTGGTTCTGGACCTAAGGCCTCCTATGTGGCCTGCATGGAAAAAACTTGTATTAGGCATTGCTGTGAATAAGGAAGTGGGGAACTATAAGCCCTCTAAAACCCAAAACAATCTTTGGATCACTCCAAATCACACAGATCTGAATTCCAGAGACTGTCCCCTACAAGAGGACATGTGCTGGTGCTGATCCAGTCTCTGGTTCTGGACCTAAGGCCTTGAATGTGGCCTCCCTCCAAGTACCCAGTACTAGACATGGCTATGAATAAGGAAGTGGTGAAAATATAAGCCCTCTGAAACCCAAAACAATCTTTGGATTACTCCAAATCACACACCCCTGAACTCCAGAGACTGTCCCCTACAAGAGGACATGTGCTGGTGCTGATCCAGTCTCTGGTTCTGGACCTAAGGCCTCGAATGTGGCCTTCTTCCAAGCACCCTGTATTAGACATGGCTTTGAATAAGGAAGTGGCGAAAATATAAGCCCCCCTGCACCCCAAATAATCTTTGGATCACCCCAAACCACACACCCCTGAACTCCAGAGACTGTCCCCTACAAAAGGACATGTGCTGGTTCTGATCCAGTCTCTGGCTCTGGACCTAAGGCCTCCTATGTGGCCTGCCTGGAAAAAAACTTGTATTAGATATTGCTTTGAATAAGAAAGTGGGGGGAAGTGGGGGAAATATAAGTGCTCTGCCCCCCAGAGTGGTTCTGGTGCTGTGAGCTCCATTATCAGCTGCCTCCAAGAAGCTTGTATTCGGAAAAGTTTCTCTCTTAAAGCAGCCCTGGTCTCGGGTCCGCTCAGATTTGGAGCTTGGACTAGAGTGTTGATTTTTATGCCCTTTCCTATTATTCCAATACAGATATACTGTAATACCAGCACATGTCCTTTTGTAGGGGACAATCTCTGGATCGCAGGGGTGTGTGATTTGGGGTGATCCAAAGATTGGTTTGTGTTTCAGAGGGCTTATATTTTCACCACTTCCTTATTCTAAGTTATGTCTAATACATTGTGCTTGGAGAGAGGCCACATTCCAGGCCTTAGGTCCAGAACCAGAGACTGGATCAGCACCAGCACATGTCCTCTTGTAGGGGACAGTCTCTGGAGTTCAGGGGTGTGTGATTTGGGGTGATCCAAAGATTGTTTGGTATTTCAGAGGGCTTATATTTTCACCACTTCCTTATTCTAAGTCATGTCTAATACAGGGTGCTTGGAGAGAGGCCACATTCCAGGCCTTAGGTCCAGAACCAGAGACTGGATCAGCACCAGCACGTCATCTTGTAGGGGACAGTCTCTGGAGTTCAGGGGTGTGTGATTTGGAGTGATCCAAAGATTGTTTTGGGTTTCAGAGGGCTTATATTTTCACCACTTCCTTATTCAAAGCAATGTCTAATACAGGGTGCTTGGAAGAAAGCCACATTCCAGGCCTTAGGTCGAGAACTAGAGACTGGATCAGCACCAGCACATGTCCTCTTGTTGGGGACAGTCTCTGGAGTTCAGGGGTGTGTGATGTGGAGTGATCCAAAGATTGTTTTGGGTTTCAAAGGGCTTATATTTTCACCATTTCCCTATTCAAAGCCATGTCTAATACAGGGTGCTTGGAGAGAGGCCACATTCCAGGCCTTAGGTCCAGAACCAGAGACTGGATCAGCACCAGCATATGTCCTCTTGTAGGAGACACTCTCTGGAGTTCAGGGGTGTGTGATTTGGGGTGATCTAAGGATTGTTTTGGTTTTCAGAGGGCTTATATTTTCACTTCTTTATTCAAAGCCATGTCTAATACTGGGTGCTTGGAGAGAGGCCACATTCCAGGCCTTAGGTCCAGAACCAGAGACTGGACCAGCACCAGCACATGTCCTCTAGTAGGGGACAGTCTCTGGAGTTCAGCGGTGTGTGATTTGGGGTGATCCAAAGATTGTTTTGGGTTTCAGAGGGCTTATATTTTCACCACTTCCTTATTCAAAGCCATGTCTAATACAGGGTGCTTGGAGGGAGGCCACATTCCAGGCCTTAGGTCCAGAACCAGAGACTGGATCAGCACCAGCACATGTCCTCTTGTAGGGGACAGTCTGGAGTTCAGGGGTGTGTGATTTGGAGTGATCTAAGGATTGTTTTGGGTTTCAGAGGGCTTATATTTTCACTTCTTTATTCAAAGCCATGTCTAATACTGAGTGCTTGGAGGGAGGCCACATTCCAGGCCTTAGGTCCAGAACCAGAGACTGGATCAGCACCAGCACATGTCCTCTAGTAGGGGACAGTCTCTGGAGTTCAGGGATGTGCGATTTGGGGTGATCCAAAGATTGTTTTGTGTTTCGCAGGGCTTATATTTTCACCACTTCCTTATTCAAAGCCGTGTCTAATACAGGGTGCTTGGAAGAAGGGCACATTCCAGGCCTTAGGTCCAGAACCAGAGACTGGATCAGCACCAGCACATGTTCTCTTGTAGGGGACAGTCTCTGGTGTGCAGGGGTTTGTGATTTGGGGTGATCCAAAGATGGTTTTGGGTTTCAGAGGGCTTATAGTTGTTACCAGAACTGCTCTTTATTATAATGGGGAATTAGCTATCGCAGTCTGTAACTTAAAATTAAGCGCGGATCATAACCTATGTATACGGAGGTCCCGATCCCAGACACTCTAGTGAAAAAGAGGCAGACTACAAATAAGTTCCAAACACGTGTATTTAGTGTGGCGTAAGCCTAAACTTGCACAAGCATACAAGAGAACATACAAGATCTAAGAAATACAGAGTAGGAAATACAGAGACGTTCGCATTAGCTGGTTCCCAACGATGATAGGGGGAATACTCACTTATCCTGGAGCGAAGCAGAGATACAGCAGCGAGGGTGGCCCAATGCCAGCACTGGGACCACAGACGGACAGCAAGGAAGTCTGGATAGGAATGGCCTAAGCACCGAGTGGTCTGGGAGACCAGCTTAAATACCCCAAAACGTACCCTGGGGCTGGTGCTGTACTTGGTGGTTCTCACAGTTTAAAACAAAGGTTCTAATGGGTTACTGAATGGCTTGGATGGGCCACTTTGGTAATCAGATTGTGATAAGTGACACCTCAGGAAGAGGGGACAAAAGAGGGAGGGGGAAATCCAAGTGGGCTGAAAGGATGTTCCAGCGGACAGGGCTTGTCCTGATGTCATCAGCTCTGGAATGCGGAGGTTTCTTTGAGATGCATTCTCTAAGTGCTTGGGATGGTCGGCACTTAGTTCTTCTCCGGGGCGGCTCCTAAGATATGCAGAGCGGGGCGAGGGGCTCTCGCTGCGGATGTGGTGTGCCCGCTTCGCCGAAATGGCTTCCCAAAGCAGTCTTTTCCTTTGGGTCTTCTGGCTGCCTGAGAACATGGATGCCGGCTGGGCATAGCTGGGGCTGGATAGCAGGCTGCCCGGTAGCGAGGGCAAGCTCGGCGACCGGCCCGCGGGAGGCTCCAGGCGGGAACTGACCAGGGAGCGCCTAGCCAGGCTCGCTGGAGGTTTCCCCGGCAGGCGCCCGGCTGCTAGCAGCGGCTTGGGCCCATATGAGGCAGGCTTCCATGGCGGCAGGGGGAACGACACTTTAAAACACAGTCCAAAGCAGGGAACAGGCACGGTCTGTGGCAAATGGCAATGCAGGCACGGGGCACACTTGTAACAGAGTCCAAAGTTCACACTGGGAAATCCAGATACAGGTCAGGGCAGGGCTGCCCAGAAAGAGAGTCCTTTGTGCAGTTATCCAAACATGGAGTCAGTAAACTACACAGTCTATTACAGCAGCAGGGTAATTGACACGCAGGCAGGAAACTGACACGTGTATCAGAGCACACACGTGCAAAGCAATCTTTGTGCAGCAGTGAAACAGTAACGCAGGAAACTTTAACACAGTTCATGGCAGGCTTTAAAGCAGGGGAGGGGGCCTACTTGGCAACAATTCCCCCCCTCGGAGACCCCGTGACGTCAGGCGTGTGGGTCTCCGAACTTGACTTCAAAGGCGAGGTGGTCGGCAATGTCCGGTGGTCGAGCTTCGAGCGAAGAAGGAGTGGGAAGGGAAGGGGGAGGAGGCGTCACTCAAAAATTTAGTTTGGAGAACCACCTAACCGAATAAGTGCAATTTAGATCAGCCAATGGGCTGCAGGTCTCTGGGTTCACACCAGGAGGTGTGCTAAGTGCAATCATCAGAATAAATAGTAATAATTCATAGCAATAGTAATTCATAGTGATATATGCAGCAATGAGCAATTCATGCATATAAATAGCAATAATTCATATTTGTGTACATTGATCAATTCATACATGGGAATACTTCATACGTAATTCATGATGGGTTAAAAGCACTAAAAACCAGGAGCAATTCATATACATGGATTAATTCATAAGCATAAGATTAAAAGCAAAGGCAATTCATGGATACAATTCATGAATGTAGGATTAAAAGGCGAAGGTAATTCATAAAAGTACAAGCAAGTCATAGATAGGTGATAATTCATACAGGATAAAAGTGAAATGTGCAAGCAAGGCATAGACCAATTCATCAAGGGTGGAACAATTCATAGGTGATTAAAACCATAAATACATATATAGGATTAAAACAATAATTCCGGAAGTTAAAACCAATCTCATAGATAAAAGCAGCAATAGTAAAAGCAGGTGCGGGGAAACAATTCATGAGGGGTAAGCGGCGGAAGGGCTCATGGGGGCAGAAAAATAAACTCCGCAATTAAAAGACCAATTCATACAGTCAAATTAAAACCAAATTCATACAGGCTAAAACCAATGTTTAAATACCCAGTAAAAGAGACCGTTCAGGAGGGGTCTCAGTTAAAACCAAATTCATAAAATGATAAATAGGCTAGAATTACCTCGGCGGAGGGAGTCAGGTTAAAAAGGCAATTCAAAAGGTTAAAATCAAATTCATAGGGATAAAGTTAATAGGGGGTGATGAAAGGGTTCCAGTTCATGGGAGGATCATGGGCGCACTTGCAGTAGATAGAGGGAGGGACTAGTTCGGGGCTAAATTCATGGGAGTGAAATTCATAAAAGCAATGGCAAGAAATTCATGAGATCATAGAGCAACAAAGATCACAGACGGCTCAGTCCGCAGTACAGCTGCTAGACTGGGTTGCATATATACAGGAGCAAGCAAATTTTAGTCCATGTGTTCCAAAACACACTTCCACCCCCCCTTGCCGTCTGCGTCAATCCGCAGAGCAGGGCCGGCAGGCGGCGAGAAGGGCTTCAGGCACACAGTTCTAGTCCTCATGGAGGTAGTGCCGCTGGCGGTCGTTTGCAGGCGGGCCGTGGGCTGGGAGGCGGGAGAATACGTCCCCCCCTAGTCCACAAGAGGGCCTCGGAGCGGTGTCCAGCAGCAAAGCGTCCATGGGGCTGGCTCAGGATCCGTACACATAAAGGCACAAGCATAGTTCATATTCACACCAGCAACAAAATAAACAAGGGCTAAAAACGGGGCGCCAAGAACAACCATTAAGGCAAGAGGAGGTCGGGATTGTAATGATCCAAACGGTAGGACAGTTGGAGTTGCTGGAGCTGTCGGCGGCTCCAACAGCCCAAATAAAGCAGCAAGGCACATAACAAAACTTGAAAAGCCAAAATAACGACGATCGGGTGCAAAGCCAAATTGTAAATTCCAGTGGCAGTGGGGCTCCAGCCAAAGAGGGTTTCCCACCACGAGTGCTCTCCGGTGGTCTTAATCCGCTGGACAAGATCCAAAATCTCCTTTCCGTTGTGGGACACAACCAAAGCAGTAGTGTCCCCGTCCCTCTGGATGCTCTGGAGGGTGCGGTGGAGCTGCGGGTGGGTCAGGAGCTCGTGGATTAGCTCCAGACCGATGCCAAGGGAGACTGGCTTCACATACCGATAGATGGAGGGTGCCACCAGGATCTCTTCTTGGGTCCAGACCGGTACCGTGTAGGTGAAGTCGCAGGCTGCCACCGAAGACAGGTTGCAAAAGCAGCGATTGACTCCCGGGATCACGGGCTTGAGCTGGAACGAGTTCAGGATCACAAAATCGCAGGCCGTTCGCACGCAGGCACATACTTTCCCAAGGTAGACCACAGCGGAGCTGTTCTCCCGGACGACCTCAAAAGGGCACTCGTTGAGGGCGTCGACTTGCGGGGCTACACAGGGGTGATGCGGTGCAAAGGCTTGGTCTTGGCAAATGAAGCCAGTCTGGTCTCGATGCTGGCACCCTTGGAGGCTGATGAGCTGCCATCCGGTCGGGGTGAAGCGGGCCCAATGGTTGGGGTGGCGGGCGTAGAGGACCTCGGTGTCGCTGACTTGGAGTCCCAGAGGCACGACTGGATACACGTGGAATGACTCGTGCGCACTGGCCGTTAATAAAAATAGTTTAAGCTCCTGGGTGGTCGGTGAGAAGGAGGAATTTACAAGAGACCACCAGGATTCAAGCTCCAGTTCTATGGGTGACAATTTGGGCGTAATCAATCTTTTAATTTCCAGGGGCAAATGCCCGTCCGTGGCTTGCCGAATTAGCCCCATGGCCACAGCCTGGTTTAATTGTTGGCCTTGCATACATGCCATGGCTATTGACACGTTGCGTTCAAAAGACTGTGTTCCTTTGAGCAGCAGAGAAAAATCTCTTTCAATTTGACTCTCCCAGTTAACTAAAATGGAGCTGATCTCGTGTTGCCCATTTGAAATGGAATTTAGGGACTGCACCACCGGTTTACCTAAGTCGGAGATGCTGGTCGTGACATGGGCAAACTTATTAGCGAGAGTCTCAATATTGACCGAATCCATGATTGCTAAGCCTCCGGCTGCAGGAGCAGTCCAGTCGGCAATGCTTTGTTTGGCACGCGAGAGAGAGGGGGAGGGATTGATCCACAGTTGTAGCCATGCATTCCAACCCTTGCTACCGGCCTCCAGATAGGGAGCGCACTGCGGCAGCCTCTGGGTTACATTTAGCTCAGCTAAGTCTATGCGGATCTCTTTTAAAGACATTTGCGGGCGGACTAGAACTCTCTCTCGAATGTCAGTTTTCAAAACATGGGAGCCCACTATGTGCGTGCCGCCTTGGCTTAATTGTTCATTGCTAGCAATCAAAGGGTCAATTTGGATGGTGTGGGTCTCCTGGGTCCGGATCAGCAGGGAATAATTGCCTGGTTCATGAGTCAAATTTACAAAGAGCAGCCCAAGCTGGTGAAATTTCTCTACTAGGGGCTTGGTTTGGCATTCAGGCGTCTGTTGAACCAGTATCCAATCGGGTGGGCCGTGTTTGGCTAGGTCTTCCTCCTTTACAATCCAGGTCAGGTTCTCCCAGCGTTCTATAGCAAAGGAGAGAACTGTGCCTGAAGGGGGCGTGATAGTGACTGATGCAGATTCAGTGGTAGTAGTGCCTAGTAGGATGGTTATTCTAAAGGGGTCTCCTGCCTTCCATACTGCGGCCGACACTAAAATGACTTCACAGTATGGTCCGAAAGCCTCAGTGACAAACGGCGAGGTCTCGGGGTTGGCAGGGGTGGTATATTTGTCTACCACCGGGACTGCGGTGGGGGCTGGCCTGATGCGGGGAAGGAACATACAAGGAATCGGAGCAAGAGGTGACACTGTGTCAGTAGGTGAATAGCACACTAGCTCCTGGGACATAGTTTTTACTCCCACACATAAAATAACAAGCTCTGGGGGTCGGATCCACTGCTCTTCACAACTGCGGAAGTTTGTGCGATCCGTAGGGGTGGTCATATTAATCTGCTGCACAACCTTGCAGACCATCATTTCATTCCCTGCTAGGGTATTGATACATCTCCAGTGGGGGTAGGGCATTAATTTGGACGGGCGTCCCTCTGTTAGGGTGCCTGCCAGCACGAGCAAACACAGAGTAGCCAGGTGCCTCATCTCCTGGCCTTCTTTTCCTTTCTGTAGTGAAAATATCCTGGGGAGACCTGCGGATATAAGTACAGGTTCCCTGAGTTTATTGCAGCAAAATGAATGAAGTGAAGCGGGGGAAAAAGGGAGGGGTGTTTTTCTGCCAGCACAGTATGTTAAGCGGGGTTCGAACGAGAAGTCCCAGGGGCACTAAGCGAGCCTTCCAGCTTGTTGCTCTGGGGAACTCCTGTGCGGGGGCTTCTTCCTAAGGCATGTATATTTCAGAGGGTAGCGTCTTTACGTCGAGAGGGTTGGCTGTACGTTAGGCGGGATTATGCAAACTCGCCCCAGGGGTCCCTGGGTGCCTAGACTATGTGGCCTTCAGGTGCCCCTTGCTCGGTGGCGGGCCATTTTTATTTTGCGGGCTGAGAGCTATCGGTTCGGCTTGGCCTGGCCTTGCCGTTTTAAAAAAGAAAAAAAAACTAGAGAGCGGTTTCCATTAACTATAAGGGTTGCTGCCAAAGGAGACCTTCGTTCTATTTTTCTAAAATAATTTTTAAGTAGATGAGGTTAGGGTTGAAGGTATGTTTTATGATGGTTTGCTTTTGCTTTGCCTTTTTCCCTCTGCTTTTTTGCAGGACCTCATGTATGCATTTCAGCGGACCATTTTTTTCCTAGGATCAATTTTTGGAGGGACTCCCTCGGGAGGCCCCATTTTCATGTTAAGAGAAAGAAACACACAAAGCAAAAGCACACGGGTGTGGGATACTTTCAGGTTGCCCTTACTTGGGGTGCCTGGCAGGGCTTCATTATAACTTCAATATGTCTCCCCCCCCTTCTTTTCCCTTATACGGTACGGGCAAGGGAAAAGATTACGTGGGGCGGGCGGCTGCTGGCGGAAAGGGCCGAAGTGGGGCCGAAGGTGCTCGGCAGTGTTTATCGAAAAGCGGCGGAGGCGGCCGAGATCTGCCGGCGCCACTGGGTCTGGGTTATTCGGGGGTCATCTTGGCGCAGGGGATTCTGGCTATGTAAATGAGGCACGCTGCCCCTTGTGCGTAGCGAACGCACCTCAATAACATATTCCAGAGGTAACATATTTACAAAATACTGGCGGGTCTTTTACTTTTGCACTAAAGCGTACTGGATGGTGGCGCCGTATAGCAACTCACCATGACGAATATGAACATTAGTAAAAGAGGGATGTTGGGTCTTCGGGGGGTCCTTTTCCAGGGGAGGCACGGCCCTCAAAGCCAAAGCCGACCATCATGCGAAAGCGTGGGTCTGGCAGGTGAGACCCCGAATCTACGTAGATGCGGGATCTTCACCAGCACGGCGGGTGAAATGCTTTCAAACAAAGAAATCACCTTTTTTGGTGGTTTCAACGTTGGAAGACTACATTCACTTCCGGGCTAAAGCCTCTCCAAACACTTTCACACACAGCAAATCTCTTTTGCCTGTGCAATTTTTTCCGAACATGCGGCTTACAATCCAATTAAGAATCACTCTCGGTGGTGGTCCCATTTGGCTTTGGTTGCCGTGTTTCCCCCTAGGGTCCCAACTGTGGGGCCCGCCTAATGAAGTTAAAGAATAGAACTGGAAAAAACTTTTGACATTCACATCTACATCTACATATTCTGCTGTTTCTTTTATACTAGAGCTACAAAGGTCTGGTCTAAGGGGACACAGGGTATCTCTGGCCCAGGGTGAAGGGACGTCTGGCGAATCACTGGGCAGAGGGGGGCTGGGCTGGTGGCGGCTCCCCCAGGGTCATACACTGGTGGGGCGGTCTGGGGCGGCTTCCCTTTCCATTCCTTTAATTGAGAGGCGTGGAAGTATTTTAGCCAAGTGCCTCCTGTCTTCCTCTGGATGGCTACCTGATAGACGGCTGGAGAGACTCTTTTCGTGATTGGGACGGGGCCTTGCCATTTTGCCGCTAGTGAGTGTGCCTTCTGTGAGAACTTTCTATATAAAACGAGCTGTCCTTCCTCCCACTGCCTGGGGTTCCTGACCCATCCTAGTTTGCGGTCCATATCCTTCTGAGCTGTGCCTAACTTCTGGGCCACTTGCATATGGACCGCATGTATGGATGAGATGAGGTCCTGAACCCAGGCGTCATTAATTACTACGGGCTGCATATCAGAAGGGAGCTGCGTGTCTAGCCAGAAGGCTTCTGGGAGCTGCATTTTCCGTCCTGTCATGACCATATGGGGCGTGAGCCCGTGAACTGCAGTGGTGCCTCTGATGGCCATTAGAATTATGGGGAGTTTTTCATCCCAGTCTCTCCCGGAGGAGCGAACCATCTTGCGGAGAGCCTCCTTGAGGGTCCGGTTGGTTCTTTCTATGGCGCCGGAAGCCTGGGGATGGCCGGCTATGTGAAAGCGTTGTTGGATGCCTAACGCCTTGCAAAGTTCCTGGGTTACTTCTCCGATAAAATGTGAGCCCAAATCGGAATCCATGACTCGTACAGTGCCCCATCTCGAAAACACATTATTGAACAGTAGTTTGGCCGTGGTGGCTGCAGTGTTATGCTTACACGGGAATGCCTCGACCCATTTACTAAAGGGATCTATGACAGTGAGACAGTAGCGGTTGCCGCGGGGAGTGGGAGGAAGGGGACCGATAAAGTCAATCTGTATACGAGCCCAGGGTCCATCAATTCTCTGATGCTGGAGGGGAGCTCTAGGTCCAGTTGGGTCTGCATTGACCATAGCGCAGGACAGACAGTTGTCCACCCATTGTGCTACTTCGGTACGCATGCTAGGCCACCAACCAACCTCTTTGACCCTCTCCAGAGTCAGATCCTTGCCTCGGTGTCCCTGCTCGTGGACAAACTGAATCAGGTCGGCCCTGACTTCCAGTGGCACTACCCAGTGGCGTTCACCGGCTGCATCTACTGCCCAAACTATGCCTTCCTCTTCTCGGATCATTAGTCTTCCTGTCTGATCTCTTCCTGCGGCTAGGAGGTCAGCTACTTCTGGGTCAGATATTTGCAGTTGTGCTAGGTCTAGTGTTCCTGCGATTCCCTGAGCCTGTCTGCGGGCTTGTGCCCGGGTGGTGACAGGGTGGAGGGGACGATCGGTGGCTGGTTCCGGTAAGGGAGCATTCTCAGTGGCGGCCGCCTTGGCTGCGAGGTCTGCCTGGTCATTCCAATAAGCGGTCTCTGAGTTTGTCTTTTGATGTCCTTTAACATGGGTAACCTGCGTTGGGCCTGTGCGGGACTGAAGGAGCGCGGCTACTTGCTGCCATAGCTGTAGGTGGGCTACGGGTTTCCCATCACTAGCTCTCCACCCCTGATTCTGCCATACCGGGAGCCAGACCGTGGCGGCTTTGGCCGTCCAATCCGAGTCTGTGTAAATGGCAAGTGGGCTTTCTGGGGGCTCAAACTCAAGCACTGCCAGAAGCGCTTGCACCTCAGCCGCTTGGCTGGAATGGGGGCGGGCTGGACCTTTGAGGGTATGGGCGTCGCCCACTCGCACAGCACCGTAGCCTGTCCGAGGGGAGCCTCCAACGTGAAAGGAGGAGCCGTCGCAGAACCAGCATGTGAAGCCGTTCAGTCGGGCTTCCTCTAGCGGGACTCCCCAAGTGACTGGCCAAACAACCTGCGGTGGCGGGTCCAGGGGGCACTCGTGCTCGGTCCCGGTTACTAACAGGCCATAGGGGGCTGGTGGCTCAGTGGTTTCCTTTTTAAACTCTACTCCGCGGTTGACCAGGGCCAGGGTCCACTGTGCTATGCGGGCGTTTGAGACTTGTCCATCTTGTATTTTGCCAGACAGAATATATTTGAGGGGTGTGTGGGTGGTTTGAACTATTGTGCGTGAGCCTCCTATGATAAATTCCCAATGGGTGAGACTCCAAACTAGAGCAAGGCAAGTCTTTTCGCATGGGCTGAACTTGGTCTCTACTGAAGTTAGATTGCGAGAGGCATAGGCTACTACTCTCGCGGCTCCCGCTTGTTGCTGGGTGAGCGTGGCTCCTATGCTCTTGTCTGACACGGCTAGCTGAATAAAGAATGGCTGGGTAACATCTGGATGGGCTAGGGCCGGGGCTGCGGCCAGGCTGCGCTTCAGTTCGGCTAAGGCTGTCTGTTGATCCGGTCCCCACTCCCAGGGAGTGTTCTTCTTGAGGAGAGCATAAAGGGGCGAGCCTTGTCTGCAAAGGACTCGATGAAGTCTCGGGAAAAGTTAAAAGTTCCTAGAAGGGCTCTGAGGGAGGGGACATCGGTGGGTGCAGGCAGCTTGGAAATGACCTCCATTCGCTGGGCATCCGGGGTGCGACCCTCGGGTCCCAGGGTCAGACCCAGGTACTTGACGCTGGTCTGAACCAATTGGGCCTTTTCCCTGCTTGCCTTGAACCCAGTCTCGCGGAGGAGTTCCAGGACTTCCCTAGTGATCTGGCGGGCTAATTCTTCCGTAGGGGCGTGGACTAAAATGTCATCCACGTAGCTCAGTACGTGGGGCCTCGAGGAGGGTTGGAGGCGTTCCCACATCTGAACTACATGGGCATGACAAATACTGGGGCTGGAGTGGAAACCCTGGGGTGTCCGCTTGAATGCGTATTGCTGGCCGTGGAAAGTGAACGCGAACTTGTACCAGCAAGACTCATGCAACCGGATGGAGTGGAAAGCGTTGGCCAGGTCTATGACTGAGTAGAACCGGGACCCAGCGGCAATGGCCGTCAGGATCTCGTTGTACTTGGCCACAACCGGGGCAACTGGAGGGGTGGTGGCATTCAGGGCACGGAAGTCGACCGTCATTCTCCAGGTCACTCCATCTGCTTTCAGCACTGGCCACAATGGGGCGTTGCAGATGGACTGCATCGGGAGTATGACGTCCCACTCAAGGAGTCCTTCTATAGTCTTGGCTATCCCTGCTTCAGCTTCCGCTGGGTACTTGTACTGTCTTTGGGGAGGGGGGTCCTTTCCTTCAATCAGGACGCAGGCGCCCTTCACTATCCCACACTCGGCCTTGTCTGTCACCCAAACTTCGGGAAAGTCCTGAACCCAGGGATCTCCCATGATGGGGGCGAGAGGTAGGGGGGCTTTAAGGGCAGCACACCGATGGATTGCATTGACAAAGTCTGGGCCTCCTGGGATGCGCCACAGGAGCCCATTCGCTAGGTCAATGGTCAGTCCCTCGGCACGGAAAAATGGCATGCCCAAAAGTACATCATCTTCTCCCCGGTTTGCGCATGCCGAAATCCTGGTGGCCAGGTTCCCAACGGAGAGGGGGATGTCCTGCCAGACCGGGGATTCTTGCATGCCGCCTCCAAAACCGGCGAGCTGCATGGTGGTGGGGGTCTGAGTTCCCTTCGTAACTAAGGTGGGCTGGAGTATATTAAGTGAAGCTCCGGTATCTATGAGGAGGGTGGCAGGCTTCTTCTTTTCCCCGGGAGTCCCGATCCCTGCCTTCACTGTCGGTCTCCCCCATGTGTCCGGCTTTAGTTTGGCAACTATGCCCACGGATGGAGACTGGGACTCGGGGCGACCCTATTCTGATCCTGCGCCCTGGTCTGTGAAAGTGGCACTTTCTCTAAAGGGGTTGTTGGGGCTCGGGCGTTCCCGGACCGCAGCTATCGGGGGACTCGAGAAGGGAGGGTCTGGCGGCAAAGGGGGCACCGACGGGGGTACTGGGGGCTGCTGCTGGTCTTCCCACTCCATGATCGCCTTCATTAGAACGGACGTGGGCTTTCCATCGAATAGCTCCATGTTCGCTCCAATGTTTTTGAGGCGCATCCACAGTTCCCAACGGAGGGGGTCCCTGGACTGGGGCGTGCTGCCACGGTCCTTGTAGCCCTCGTGGTCGCCTTGCGGTGCTCCCCAAGCGTTAGACTGATCTGGAGGTGGGTAGACCTGATGGTTGTACGGGTGCGATGCTCGAGAGTGAGAAGGGGCTAGGGGCGCATCCTGTGATCGGGGCTCATGGGGTCCCTGCTGGGAGGAGGAACCGTAACTCGGGGTGGGTGCAAAGGAAACTCCCGGGCGGTAGTCCCTTGGTCCTCTTCCCCGGTTGAAACTGCTACTCCTCCCCCTCAGGATTCCTCCCCTTGCCTCCGAGTACGAGTTGCGTCCCTGCGGTCGGTACTGAGAGTGGGGGCCATGGTTGGCATAAGTGACTGCACTTATCGGCTCGCTCTCCTTCCTACGAGAGGCCGGGGACTTCACATGGCGGATTGCTCCAGTCTCTCGCAATAGGCCAGCAATGCTCCTGATGCGAGCTTCCAGGTCTCCCCATGAGATGCTCCCAGGTTCTACTCCTGCCAGGGCTAGGCGAGTGGTGCTGTTGAGCCCGTCTATGACTGCCCTTCTGAATTCTAGCTCGTCGAAGTCGGGTACATCGCTTGCATCTAGGTCTACTTCATCTGCTAGCTCAGCGAGAAGCTGCTTCCTAGCTAAGTATGCCTCTGGGTCCTCTCCGGGTTTTTGAGACTCTGCAATGTATAGGGCTTTTAAGCTTTTGGTGGGCCATAGGAATGCGCACAACTCTTTGATGGACCCATACTGACTGCGGGTGGCTAACTTTCGATTAGAAACGTAAGCATTAAGGGCTGTGACTATTTCGGGGCTGGCGCAGTGGCGGGCCAGTCGGGCCACATCGGAACCACTAGCGGAGGGCTTGGAGGTGGTCACATGGGTGAACCACTGGATAGCCGTGTCTCGGTTTAGGGGCCCCATGCGATCTGCTATGGCTTGGAGCTCATCGGGCCTCCAATTGCGAGTCTCCTTAACGACCCGGTCTGTCTTTCTGCCGTCCTCGTCCATGGATACAATTTCCTTAGTAGCTATCGGATGGAGGGGCTGTGGGGCTCCCTCGGGCTGGGGCGACTGAGATGCCCAGCTATCCTTACTATCTTCTGGGAGGGCCAAGAGGGCTGCAGGATTCACGGCGGAGATTACGGCCTGCTGCATCCCCAGGTGCTGCTTTAGGGCCTCTAGCTCCCTCTTACAAGCGGAGTGATCAGCGGAGGTTACCTTGGAGTGGTTATGCTCTGCCATGAACTGGGCGGCATGGGTTAGCTTAGCGATTCTTTCCTGTCCCTCAACTACTGCATGCTCAGCCATGTCGGCACGAGCGGTGGCCGCTTCAGCCTTGTGCTGAGCGTCCTGGAGGGCAGCGGTTAGTCCTTGTTTTTCTAATATGAAATTGACGCGTTCAGCACGCCACTCAACTGTCTTTTCCTCATGGTCTCTTTCCTGTTCGACTAGTTTGGCCCTGAGACTCTGGATTTCTAGATGCAGGGCGTCCTGTTCTCACTTTGCTTTCTCCTCTAGCTCCTTCCTCTCTTTGTCCTGGGCTATTCTGAGCTTCTCTATTTCCTGCTCACTATCTTCCTGCGCTATCTGTAATTTATTTATCAGGGACACGCTGTCCTGTAAGGCAGTGAAAAGTGCCCAAGCTCCGTATCTGTCTTTTTTACTTGACTTGGGTTTCTCCTTTTCGCAAAAATCCTGGAAGGCACTTCTAACTATCTGGAGTGGGTTGGGTCCCTTGAAGGAACCGGCTTCCCAGGGGCAATCTCCCTTCTTCACTAGCCACTTCTCCAGGCGGGGCACGGTGGGGTTTGCCCGGTACATTCTTCCTTTCGTTTTAAGGCTGACCTCGGGGGAGGTTAAAGAGTGGGTCAGCGACACCACGGATGGGGCGGTTTGAGCTCCCTATAAGTTTTCCCGTCTAGGGGCCGCTCAGAGGTTATTTCCCTTCGGGTCCTCGGGGATTCTTACACTGGATTCTTAGGGGTTTTAACAACCTTTTTCCTCTCTATGTTCCTTTTGGGAGGTTTATCCTTCCCTCAGGTCCTCAAGGATTTTTAAACTGGGTACTACACAGGTTTTTACCAGGGGTTTTTTTTAAGGTCCTACCTTTAGGTTTGCAAGGGTATTTTTAAGGGTCCTACACTCGGTTCTTCTCCACCGGGGGAGAAGGAAAAATCCCTATTCCCGTTTCAAGCTTGCCTACAAGCCACGGGACCAGGAAACGTTGACTGGCTCAGAAGGTGCTCCCAAGCTCTCTAAGCCCAAGAACCAAAAACTCTCAGTGCTTCCAAGCCTCTGCTCAGAAGCCAAAGCTCAGGGGTCTCCCAAGCCTATACTCGGAAACCAAAAAGTGTCCCCAAGCCTCTGCTCAGGAACTGCTACTAAGGGGGTCTCCCAAGCCTCTGCTCAGGCAACCAGAAAGGCTCCCAAGCCTCTGCTCAGAAGCTGCAAATGCTCTCAAGCTCTCTGCCCAAGAACTAAACTCCAAAATGTCCCCAGGCCTCGTGCTCAGAGACAAACGGTTAAACTGTCTCCAAGCCAAGACCAAAAGACTAAATGCGCTCAAGGACTGCCTCTGCAAATCCCCAAGCAAAAGTGCCCAGGAGTAAAACTACGGTACTCCCAAGCGGAAAAAGCGCTCAAGAGTTCAAACAACTCCCAAGCAGGGTGCGCCCACGAGTCTGACTTACAACTCGCAAGCGGAAAGGCGCCCAAGAGTCTAACTTAAAACTCTTAAGCACGGTGCGGCCGGCTGCCGCGGGGCTTCAGGAACCTGGCTTTAGATTCCCAAAGCTAAACTGACTGAACAACCGGACTATCGATCCCTTCGCGTTTCCTCCGGAGCGGGGATTGAAGCCTAAGTGCTGGCAGGAACGGGGTTTGGACGGACTTAGGAGAGACGGGGGAGGGCGGAAGAGAATTTTATATGTGCTGCTTCAGGATATATATAAATCTATAGAGCCTACTTCTGGGATCCCACCCACATAGACGCGTTTAGGCGGCCCGGAAGGTGGCCAGGAACTTCACCAGTTCAGAGGTCCTCACCCACAGTACACCGGTTATAACGGCTGGAGGGCCTCGCGGTGCACCACAAAAGGCAAGTAGTCCAAAGCTGGCTGAAGGAGGAAATGGGGAAAAAGCCAACCCACAAGATAGAAATGCTCACTAGAGCCACACACACTCACACTTTTAATTCCCTGAGCTAAATTGCGCTCTTTACACTGAGGTCTGGAAAATTTTCCTCTAAGTCAGTTCGCCGAAGACACGCGTGTCGACTCACATATATTCACACGAACTGGGTTATGCCCGCATTCTCCACCAGTAAACTGTTACCAGAACTGCTCTTTATTATAATGGGGAATTAGCTATCGCAGTCTGTAACTTAAAATTAAGCGCGGATCATAACCTATGTATACGGAGGTCCCGATCCCAGACACTCTAGTGAAAAAGAGGCAGACTACAAATAAGTTCCAAACACGTGTATTTAGTGTGGCGTAAGCCTAAACTTGCACAAGCATACAAGAGAACATACAAGATCTAAGAAATACAGAGTAGGAAATACAGAGACGTTCGCATTAGCTGGTTCCCAACGATGATAGGGGGAATACTCACTTATCCTGGAGCGAAGCAGAGATACAGCAGCGAGGGTGGCCCAATGCCAGCACTGGGACCACAGACGGACAGCAAGGAAGTCTGGATAGGAATGGCCTAAGCACCGAGTGGTCTGGGAGACCAGCTTAAATACCCCAAAACGTACCCTGGGGCTGGTGCTGTACTTGGTGGTTCTCACAGTTTAAAACAAAGGTTCTAATGGGTTACTGAATGGCTTGGATGGGCCACTTTGGTAATCAGATTGTGATAAGTGACACCTCAGGAAGAGGGGACAAAAGAGGGAGGGGGAAATCCAAGTGGGCTGAAAGGATGTTCCAGCGGACAGGGCTTGTCCTGATGTCATCAGCTCTGGAATGCGGAGGTTTCTTTGAGATGCATTCTCTAAGTGCTTGGGATGGTCGGCACTTAGTTCTTCTCCGGGGCGGCTCCTAAGATATGCAGAGCGGGGCGAGGGGCTCTCGCTGCGGATGTGGTGTGCCCGCTTCGCCGAAATGGCTTCCCAAAGCAGTCTTTTCCTTTGGGTCTTCTGGCTGCCTGAGAACATGGATGCCGGCTGGGCATAGCTGGGGCTGGATAGCAGGCTGCCCGGTAGCGAGGGCAAGCTCGGCGACCGGCCCGCGGGAGGCTCCAGGCGGGAACTGACCAGGGAGCGCCTAGCCAGGCTCGCTGGAGGTTTCCCCGGCAGGCGCCCGGCTGCTAGCAGCGGCTTGGGCCCATATGAGGCAGGCTTCCATGGCGGCAGGGGGAACGACACTTTAAAACACAGTCCAAAGCAGGGAACAGGCACGGTCTGTGGCAAATGGCAATGCAGGCACGGGGCACACTTGTAACAGAGTCCAAAGTTCACACTGGGAAATCCAGATACAGGTCAGGGCAGGGCTGCCCAGAAAGAGAGTCCTTTGTGCAGTTATCCAAACATGGAGTCAGTAAACTACACAGTCTATTACAGCAGCAGGGTAATTGACACGCAGGCAGGAAACTGACACGTGTATCAGAGCACACACGTGCAAAGCAATCTTTGTGCAGCAGTGAAACAGTAACGCAGGAAACTTTAACACAGTTCATGGCAGGCTTTAAAGCAGGGGAGGGGGCCTACTTGGCAACATAGTTCCCCACTTCCGTATTCAGAGCAATGCCTAATACAATTTTTTTCCAGGCAGGCAGCATAGGAGGCCTTAGGTCCAGAACCAGAGTCTGGATCAGCACCAGCACATGTCCTCTTGTAGGAGACAGTCTCTGGAGTTCAGGGATGTGTGATTTGGGGTTATCCAAAGATTGTTTTGTGTTTCAGAGGGCTTATATTTTCACCACTTCCTTATTCAAAGCCACATCTAATACTGGGTGCTTGGAGAGAGGCCACATTCCAGGCCTTAGGTCCAGAACCAGAGACTGGATCAGCACCAGCACATGTCCTCTTGTAGGGGACAGTCTCTGGAGTTCAGAGGTGTGTGATGTGGAGTGATCCAAAGATTGTTTTGTATTTTAGAGGGCTTATATTTTCACCACTTCCTTATTCTAAGTTATGTCTAATACAGGGTGCTTGGAGAGAGGCCACATTCCAGGCCTTAGGTCCAGAACCAGAGACTGGATCAGCACCAGCACGTCATCTTGTAGGGGACAGTCTATGAAGTTCAGGGGTGTGTGATGTGGAGTGATCCAAAGATTGTTTTGGGTTTCAAAGGGCTTATATTTTCACCATTTCCCTATTCAAAGCCATGTCTAATACAGGGTGCTTGGAGGGAGGCCACATTCCAGGCCTTAGGTCCAGAACCAGAGACTGGATCAGCACCAGCACATGTCCTCCTGTAGGGGACAGTCTCTGGAGTTCAGGGGTGTGTGATTTGGAGTGATCTAAGGATTGTTTTGGGTTTCAGAGGGCTTATATTTTCACCACTTCCCTATTCAATGCCATGTCTAATACAGGGTGCTTGGAGAGAGGCCACATTCTAGGCCTTAGGTCCAGAACCAGAGACTGGATCAGCACCAGCACATGTCCACTTGTAGGGGACAGTCTCTGGAGTTCAGCGGTGTGTGATTTGGGGTGATCCAAAGATTGTTTTGTGTTTCAGAGGGCTTATATTTTCACCACTTCCTTATTCAAAGCCATGTCTAATACAGGGTGCTTGGAGACAGGCCACATTCTTCTTCTTCTTTTTTTTTACTTACTAACGCTACAAAAAGGTAAAAATGGGAAAAGGGAGAAAACAACGCATAAAAACACACACACTACATCTATAGGTATTGCTTTCCCTTCATACTACAATTGTTTAAAGTTACAACTTTATAATATGCTATTAGATTGTTAGATCTTATAAAATGCAAACTACAATCAGGATCAGGTCTTCTTCCCCCCCTTGCGTCTCGGTTGCAGCTCTCTCTGAACAGCTGCAGTAGCTGTGCTCACTCCCTCCTCCCTCCCTTCAGCTTCTAAGTCCTTTTCTTGTTGAAACTCTTGATGATTAGACACAAAGTCCCTTAGCTGTGTTTCCGATGTTATTGTGTAGGCTTGGTCTTTATAACTAAACCAGATACCTTCCGGAAATAACCATTTGTATTTTATTTCACACCTCCTCAGAAGAGCTGCAAACCTTTTATATTTAAATCTTCTTTTCCGAGCTAAAAATGGAACGTCCTTCAATATCTTAACCTTATTACCCAGAAAGTCCAAGTCCACATTGTACGAATTATATAAGATGGTGTCCCGAGTCTTCTTAGATGAAAAGTCGATAATAATCTTGCGAGGCAGCTGACGCTTCGTTGCATATTTTGAAGATGTCCGACGGACTTCCAAAATGTCGCTTTTTAACTCTTCTTTAGTTGCCTTCGTGGATGTCGCCAAAGGTTCCGACACCAAGTCCTTTAAATTTTCACTTTTTTCCTCCTTCACATTCTGGAGACGCAATACCGTCTGAGCACGATCCACTTGTAGCCCTATCAGTTGATTCTCCAAAAGCTTTACTTCTTTATTTGTTGCCTTCATGAGTTCTGCGTTTTCCCGAGCAAACTGCTCTGTCCCTGAGGCTGCTTCCTTAATGGTTTTCACTTCGCTCTCAATTGAACCAACCCTCTGACCGATTCCATTCAGCTTATCAACAAAGGGCTTTATAGCTTCAACGACCGACCGCTTAACCAACTCTTCAAGAGACTCTCCTTTCCCCTGCAAGGCAGCCGAAACAGATCTGCCCAGAGCCAGGCTCTGCTTTTTCGTCGCCATCTAAGGGGGGGGGATCCGCCAACTAAGTTCCGAGACTCAATGAAGGAGAAGATATCCAAACCTTCTTAGCTTCAACTCCCACCAATCCTTCGCATATGCTTGAAATGACAGAAGGGATTTGCTACTTACAGGTTTTCACCTTAAATCTGCTTTTTGCCGTTCTCCATGGCTCGGCAGCACACGATGTGCTGCGCAAGTCTGCCGGCCTCCATAGGAGCAAATGGGCAATTTACCCCCTGCATCGACTTCAGGGGGCTCTTCCTGACATGCTCCGGACCCTGACCCCCTCACTGGGAGTCCTGGGGGTTAACCCTCGCAGGTCAACCACCCAGGCAGGCTGCTCGGGCGCTTCCTCCTGGACCTGCAGAGAGGAGCGTCCGACATGGCTGGGAAAACGAAACCGAATCCAAAACAGGCCACATTCCAGGCCTTAGGTCCAGAACCAGAGACTGGATCACCACCAGCACATGTCCTCTTGTAGGGGACAGTCTCTGGAGTACAGGGATGTGTGATTTGGAGTGATCCAAAGATTGTTTTGTGTTTCAGAGGGCTTATATTTTCACCACTTCCTTATTCAAAGCCATGTCTAATACAGGGTGCTTGGAGGGAGGCCACATTCCAGGCCTTAGATCCAGAACCAGAGACTGGATCAGCACCAGCACATGTCCTCTTGTAGGGGACAGTCTCTGGAGTTCAGGGGTCTGTGATATGGAGTGATCCAAAGATTGTTTTGCGTTTCAGAGGGCTTATATTTTCACCACTTCCTTATTCAAAGCCATGTCTAATATAGGGTGCTTGGAAGAAGGCCACATTCCAGGCCTTAGGTCCAGAACCAGAGACTGGATCAGCACCAGCACATGTTCTCTTGTAGGGGACAGTCTCTGGTGTTCAGCGGTGTGTGATTTGGGGTGATCCAAAGATTGTTTTGGGTTTCAGAGGGCTTATATTTTCACTTCTTTATTCAAATTCATGTCTAATAAAGGGTGCTTGGAGAGAGGCCACATTCGAGGCCTTAGGTCCAGAACCAGAGACTGGATCAGCACCAGCACATGTCCTCTTGTAGGGGACAGTCTCTGGAGTTCAGCGGTGTGTGATTTGGGGTGATCCAAAGATTGTTTTGTGTTTCAGAGGGCTTATATTTTCTCCACTTCCGTATTCAAAGCCATGTCTAATACAGGGTGCTTGGAGGGAGGCCACATTCCAGGCCTTAAGTCCAGAACCAGAGACTGGATCAGCACCAGCACTTGTCCTCTTGTAGGGGACAGTCTCTGGAGTTCAGGGGTGTTTGATTTGGGGTGATCCAAAGATTATTTGGGGTTTCAGAGGGCTTATATTTTCACCACTTCCTTATTCAAAGCCATGTCTAATACAGGGTGCTTGGAAGAAGGCCACATTCCAGGCCTTAGGTCCAGAACCAGAGACTGGATCAGCACCAGCACATGTCCTCTTGTAGGGGACAGTCTCTGGAGCTCAGGGGTGTGTGATTTGGGTGATCCAAAGATTGTTTTGTGTTTCAGAGGGCTTATATTTTCACCACTTCCTTATTCAAAGCCTTGTCTAATACAGGGTGCTTGGAAGAAGGCCACATTCCAGGCCTTAGGTCCAGAACCAGAGACTGGATCAGCACCAGCACATGTCCTCTTGTAGGGGACAGTCTCTGGAGTTCAGGGGTGTGTGATTTGGGGTGATCCAAAGATTGTTTTGGGTTTCAGAGGGCTTAAATTTTCAATTCATTATTCAAATTCATGTCTAATACTGTGTGCTTGGAGGGAGGCCACATTCGAGGCCTTAGGTCAAGAACCAGAGACTGGATCAGCACCAGCACATGTCCTCTTGTAGGGGACAGTCTATGGTGTGCAGGGGTGTGTGATTTGGGGTGATCCAAAGATAGTTTTGGGTTTCAGAGTGCTTATAGTTCCCCACTTCCTTATTCACAGCAATGCCTAATACAATTTTTTTCCAGGCAGGCCACATAGGAGGCCTTAGGTCCAGAACCAGAGACTGGATCAGCTCCAGCACATGTCCTCTTGTAGGGGACAGTCTCTGGAGTTCAGTGGTATGTGATTTGGGGTGATCCAAAGATTGTTTTGTGTTTCAGAGGGCTTATATTTTCACCACTTCCTTATTCAAAGCCATGTCTAATACAGGGTGCTTGGAGTCAGGCCACATTCCAGGCCTTAGGTCCAGAACCAGAGACTGGATCAGCACCAGCACATGTCCTCTTGTAGGGGACAGTCTCTGGAGTTCAGGGGTGTGTGATTTGGGGTCATCCAAAGATTGGTTTGTGTTTCAGAGGGCTAATGTTTTCACCACTTCCTTATTCAAAGCCATGTCTAATACAGGGTGCTTGGAGAGAGGCCACAATGGAGGCCTTAGGTCCAGAACCAGAGACTGGATCAGCACGAGCACATGTCCTCTTGTAGGGGATAGTCTCTGGAGTTCAGGGGTGTGTGGTTTGGAGTGATCCAAAGATTGTTTTGGGTTGCAGGGGGCTTATATTTTCACCACTTCCTTATTCAAAGCCATTTCTAATACATCGTGCTTGGAGGCAGGCCACAATGGAGGCCTTAGGTCCAGAACCAGAGACTGGATCAGCACCAGCACATGTCCTCTTGTACGGGACAGTCTCTGGTGTGCAGAGGTGTGTGATTTGGGGTGATCCAAAGATTTTTCTGGGTTTCAGAGGGCTTATAGTTCCCCACTTCCTTATTCACAGCAATGCCTAATACAATTTTTTCCAGGCAGGCCACATAGGAGGCCTTAGGTCCAGAACCAGAGACTGGATCAGCACCAGCACATGTCCTCTTGTAGGGGACAGTCTCTGGAGTTCTGATCTGTGTGATTTGCAGTGATCCAAAGTTTTTTTCTGCTGCAGCTGCCTCCCCTTTCTTCTTATTGAAATGTTCTGGGGGCATCCTATTTTGAAACTGTTTACTCAAGATCTGGGTTTTGTAGGATGACTCAGTATAGGTCCCCTTAGAGTGCTGAGTCTTCTGAATATGGAAGTGTATAATATGTGCTCCTGCAAACTTCATTTTGGAGTTTAGAGCTTTTCAGTTTTCCCACAATATTTTTCTTTGGCTTTGCGAATAAGGAATAAGGAACTGTGAATAAGGAACTGGGAACTGGGAACCAACTTCAGCTTTGTGGGAAAGGCCCATAAAGATCAAAACTGAAAGGAGGTAACCATAACTGGTATCACTTAATATAGGAAGTTGTTCTGATAAAGCATTAATAAGTAACCTGGCATTTAGAATGCACAATTTAGACTTTGTCAGACTGCACAGGGAAGCCATTGAAATTCAGAAGCATAAGCAAAACTTCAACAGGAAAGAAGAAACCTTAAGAATGAACAGAGCATGGTTTCCAGTTCTGAAAAACACTAGGCTAACAAAACACTCTATACCCGACAATAGCCCGGCAGAGAATATTAGCACATCAAGCACCAATCTATATGCAAAAGAACCTCCTCAGGATACAGTGAAGACTCCCGCCATTAGCATTCCACACCCTGGGAAACTCTTACAGGATGACTCAGCTCAACCTCCTGAGTAGATATAAATGACCTGGCAACATCTTTTCCACACTGTGACACTGAGAGATCTCTGTCTTTTGGTGCTACACCTCTGAAGATGCCAGCCACAGCTGCTGGCGAAACGTCAGGAACTACAATGCCAAGACCACGGCAATACAGCCCGGAAAACCCACAACAACCATCGTTCTCTGGCCGTGAAAGCCTTCGACAATACAATGCACAATATATTTCATAAAAATTAGGCTAAAATTAAAATAATCAAACGTATTCAAAATTGCCATTCAAGTTTGTCAAACACTTTCTCTGTGTCTAAAAAAGAACACACAATATTTTATTTTTCTTTATATACTCCAACATGTTCAAAGATCTGTGTGCGTTGCAGGAAATACATCTTTTACGAATAAAACCAGATTCATCATGTGCTATATGTGCTCTAACTCCTATAGTCTGTTGGTAACATAGGAACTAAAATTTTGTAGGTTGGTATGATCTGACAGATGCACTCTCTCTTCCTTGTATTGCTGTAACAGAATTCTAACCCTATGTCTATTTTTCTTATGTAGATTCATGAACTATCAATGTTAAAGGATTTGCTAGAATTTCTCCAATCATTTTGTAAAAATTTGGGGTAAACTTACCAGGACCTGGAGACACAATCAATTTTAATGTCTTTATTGCAGAAAATACTTGTTTTTGAGAAATATTTAGAACTGGGGTATATTTATTCCATCAAAAAGTTTTTAATATGATTTTTAAAAGCATGATTAACAGGAATACAGATATATATAAAACTGAATTAATTGATTATTCCATTCATTCATACTCATTAGTTTTATTCTAATTGCTATTCTTCTTTTGCTAGCTTTTAATTCTTCTTGCCAATAATGTCTCTGATTTCCGAAAGTACAAGAATGTACAATCTTTTAACATTAGAATACTGGTTATTTAATTACTATTGATCAAAATTGTAGTTTTCAATTATTTATGCTCCTTTTTTCTTTGACCAGATTTATCTGCACTTTCATAACAGTCTTCATTTCAGCTCCTATTATTAGCTCTCCTATTTTAATAAGAAGAGACATAATGAAAAACAGGAAAAATATGACTTCTACAAATCCTCCAGTAATTTATTGTTAATGTTTGGCTTTGGTAAGAGTTTTCTATATTGCTGCTTCCTTCTTCTCTACTACATTTTAATATTTTATTATCAATTCCTATAGTACATTAAGTCATAGTTATTTACAATTACCTCTATAACAGCTCTTTGATTTCAATTACACTGAGAGAGAGTTACCCAGGGAGCCATTATTACAACCTGAATCTCCCTCTTTCATATCCAACCATAACACTCTATCTCTTTTACCATAGACATATATAGATTAGCCTCCTCTAAGTGTTCTCATTGGCCTGTGGCTGACATTAATACTCTGAATAGGAAAGAACTCTTTCTCTACATGTATATATATAATTAATGGTGTCTTAAGGTATCATTCTAGTTACCAGCAGGACTGGAAATTCACAATGACAGTCTGTATAATTCATTTCATTTTTATTAATAGTCCATCTTGGTTGCATTCATATTGTGTAATATTTGTATCCCATAGATGGGATGGCATTGATTTAAGCATTTAACTCTATACTTGTATTTAAATCAAGGGGAACTGATTTGTAGTGTAATCTTTATGCCACTTAGTTCAAGGTTTGAGAGGGCAACCATCTTTATTTCCCCTTGTCTTCTAAATAGGAATAGTCTGTCGCTGCTCATTGCTGGTGTGCAGTTTGTGTTCATAATAAGCAGCATGAAAATTCTTTGTAAATAAACACTCCAGCATACATTATGAAAACCTGAAGTGAATCTACTTATGACTAAGTCTGGATCCTGAATTTGGAGTTGGCAGGGCTCATCTTGAGGGGGAACGCACAGCGACGCAGTTCTGGTAGTTCTCCAAAGAGGTCACATGGCAGGTGGCCCCGCCCACCTGAGTTTTGGCCATTTGGGGCCCGCTTCGGCCTGGATTTGGCCCAAAATGTCCTGGATCGGGCCTCTGACAGGTGGTGGATCACTCTCCCGCTCAGCAGCAGCCCAATTCTGTCCATTTTGGGCCCCTTTTCAGCCATTTTCAGCCCCCTTTTGCCATTTGGGGCCAAATTTCAGCCCAAAATGGGGGATGACACATTCAGAGAAGAGGGACACAGTTACCTAAACAATCTGTCAGTTCTGATCATGCTGCCAGCCAGCAGAACAACCCATGGTCCTTCTGCACATGCCACATGATGTACCCTCAAAGTTACTACTTTAGGGAAGCAAGGAAATCTTTCCACCTCTGGTGTCTGGGGTTTTTTTTTTGTTGTTTTTTCAGACTCCTGTCCAGAGTCCTGAATGACACAGAAGTGTTGTCATGGACACCTGTTTTGTTTGTGGAAATCCCACAGTTGGTGGCAATGGAAAAATTGCCCCTTCTTGTTTTTTTGGGGGGGGGGGGGCGGTCTGAGCTCCATTTCACCCTGAATACCAACCAAGGTGGCTCCCCTTTGGCCATTATGTGCTACCCATGTATTAACTTTAATGGGAATATTCTGAAGTAACCACATTATGAATGGCAGCCAAATAGTAACGACCTTGTTTGTTTGTTTGTTTGTTGTGTGTGTGTTTTTATAGATGTCCCATGAATACCCCTGATCATTGGCTCTAGAATTCTGCCCCTTCCCATGCTTTTACAGAATTGTTTCTTTGGTAGGGAGCAGTTAGTCATATCTGCTAGCCGCCCCTAGGATTTATTTGGCTTCTGTTACACAATATATAACAATACCCCCATACTGACAGAACAACAGAAGTCACCAAGTGCACAATTGGTAACCATAGCAGCTGCAATGACTAAAATAAATTACAGTGCTGAGCATATGTGGATCTGTAGCTTGTAGTTGCACATTCACTTCCTTTTTAGTCTGCAGTATGCAATTCTGCCATAAGATTGCTGTAGAAAATAATTCTTATTATTTTCCACATCTTATTCCAGAGGAATTGGATGGCATAGTTCATTTACTCCTGATTTTGCAAGTATGGGTAATACTAATCTTTATTCATCAAGTACATAAAACTCTAGAGGCACATTTCTGCGGAAAGGTCTCTTGCGCAAGGACTATTGAAACAAATGTAAAAGGTACATGAGACATGAGTACCAAAGAGCCCTTGTATAGTTCTTGTTCTTTTCATTGGCACTTCCATTGTTAACAGTCAGATCCCTACTCCCACTGAGGGGCAGTTTATAGATATGAAATCATAAACACTCTTTCTCATACAGCATAAGTGCAAGACACTGCCTGGCCTGAAATAAAAACAAAATGGATGTCAACTAGATAGGAGCCTGGAACGTATTTTAAAAAGAGAATCAGAGTGGCTGGCTGTAAAGACCCCCTCCATGCCCCGGAGAGATGCATAACTTAGGATAATTAGGTATCCCAAGAAACTCCTGACTAATCTCATCCACACCCTGCCTCACTTTTCCCTGATTAAACACCACTTAACACTTTTCACCAAACTTGGTAGATTTTCCAATCCAGTACTCAAAGAATCATCAAGCACCATTTACACCTATATTTCACCTCAGGTAGACCCATTAAGCCTGTCCCAACTCATTATGGACCTCTGGAAAACCCATTAAGTCATTGTTTTTAGGGCAAAGATGTCAGCTTGCCCCAAGGAGCATTTTGCCCTAAATCTCGACTCCCTAGCCACCAGTACGCGTGTGTGTGTATCTTGGGATCTGAACACATGCCCCCCCAATCCATTTGGGCCTTCTCTTTTCCGTGAAATGCTGATCGTTTCTCTGCTGCCTCTGTGGACCCCCATCTTTAAGACAGGTAATTATTGCCTTCCCTTGTAATTGCTTTCTCCTCTTTCCTCCCTGATTTCCTCTCAGTTACCCTCGTATGTGTGCTGTTTGTGATTTTTGCCCTTTTATTTCTCTTTTAATAACATAACCTTTCTCATTGAACATCTGGCTGGTTTATTTCTACACTTCTCTTAAGGAAATAATTCCCATAAACATAGGTGAAGAATCCCAGTTACCCTCTCTCACTTGTCTCTTTTGAGATAATTCCACCTATTTGGGTAACAGATTAATGGTGGATCACATGGGCATCACCTGCTTATCTGAGTATTCTGAGTCAACGCACAAGTCTTAGAGAGCAGACATATGGAGCCTTCCTCAGAGAAACTCTTGCAGGAGTTTGTGTGTGTTTGGATCCGAACACATACACCCCAAACTCTTTGAGCCTTCTCTTCTTTATGAAATGCTGGTCATTTCGCTGCTGCCTCCACAAACCTCTATCTTCGAGACTGAGGTAACTTTAGCTTTCCCTGAAACTGCTTTGTCCCCCTTTCCTCTCTGATTTCCTCTCAGTCAGCCTTATATGTTTGTTGTGTGTGATGTTTGTACATTTGCCCTTTTATTTCTGTTTTAATAAAAACCTTTCCAGTTGAACGTCTGGCTGGTTCATTTTGAGAGTTCTCTTAAGGGAATAATCCCTGTAAACATAGGTGGAGAATCCCAGTTACCTCTTCTCACTTGTCTCCTTTAAGCTAATTTCCCCAATTAAGAAACTGTTTGGGTAACGCCACAGTATAACTTCCTGCTGGTTTGTACCCTAGAACTGAATACTGTAATATAGAATCCCTGGCATTTACAGTTAAATTATTTCAGGAAAGAGGGCTGGGAATGACCTGTGCATGTACAGGGCTACCAGGGAGAATGGGGAAGGGGGATCCAGGGGCCCACATGTATCAGTTTCTCTGAATTCACAGATTTCACTTTTAAAAAAGTAAGTCTATCCCTTTTCATTATGAGGCATGACTTTCTCTTTATATCTCCACAAAATAAAGAGCCAGAGATGTGCATTTTTAAATGAAAGCTGAGGATTCAGCGAATGTGGTATACATATTTGTTATTACATAAAATTGTTGCAGGACAATCTCAAGGAAGCATGGCTTACATGTGGGTAGGGAAAATCTCAACTTTCTTACCCACATAGCAATCATTAAGGCTTTACTGTGATATTTCCCAAAACCTTGGACAAAGCAGGTTTGAGAAAGATCAGAGAAAAGCCAGTGAAACCCCAGGAAGTGTACAAATATACTGCAATGCTATAGAGAAGTGTGATGGGGGGGGGGCCAACTCAACAGCATTGAAGCTGAGGTAGATAACCTATGTGGGAGTAATCAAAGGCAGAATACTTTACTACAGTGAGGCTGAGGCACACACTTGCCTATCCTGAGATGCTGCTCAGCTTGTCAACTAAGCCAGCATTGGTGCAAGGCAAGACCTCCCCACACCCTTATTTTCAGGTTTTGTTCCTTCTCATCTTTATGTTGACTGGGAAGTTAACACATAGTAACAGAACTGCAAACTTCTGTTAATATTAGGTAAAAACTGTAATTATGAACTGTAAATCACTGTTAATCACTTTTAATAGGAATAATCAAGCTAATATTTGTCCAAAGTAGTGAACAGGTGATTTCCCCCCTCCCTTTACCCTTTACATGTATGATAGTCTGTATTAATCTGTATTACTGGTTATAAATGTGGAATAGTGAATGCCTTTCAAAAACAATGATGTAGCTTAAGTTTGTGACTATTAATTTCTGTTTGTGGTTTTTAATAGATCTTGTTTTAAACTTAGTGAAAGCATATGTGTATGTATATGGATTTTCTAAGCCTTTGACATTTGTAAGTCACTTTGAGTCCTGTGTTTCAGGAGGAAAGCAGCACATAAATATTGTAAAGAAATATATGTAGTTGGAGGTTAATGATTAGAACTACTCCCCCCATAATGATAAGTGATGAAATTAAATATTAAACACTGTTCAGCAATTGTGGTTGTTGTCACTGAGAGAGCTCTGTCTTTTGGTGCTACACCTCTGAAGATGCCAGCCACAGCTGCTGGCGAAACGTCAGGAACTACAATGCCAAGACCACGGCAATACAGTCCGGAAAACCCACAACAACCATCGTTTTCTGGCCGTGAAAGCCTTCAACAATACATGTTCAGCAATTGTTTTTTAATTATTGTATTGATTGGATACTTGTTTTTTTGTCTTTTTGTAAATGCAAATTTGCTACTGCAGGTATTCAGCTTCATCTTATATGGCAAATTAAAAACATGGCAAGAAATTCAAGGGAAAAACATTCCATGGTTGATGTACCATCAAGTGGTGTTCAAATTCAAAGAGCAAGTATCCAAAGAAGGTGGTCAACTAAGAGAAAAAACAGTGTTTGAACAACTAATCGGTGGAGATCCAAAATACTTGTTAATTTTATTGCAATATGAAGCAGAATCAGAACAAGTTAAAAATGTATGATAAAATGAATGCAAAACTTTGAATATGAGCCAATGGGAAAATTTATGGACTAAAAAAATTCAATTTATGGATTGTCAAATGTTAAAGGAGAACTGGTATAAATGTTTTTAGAGGGTATATTACTCCTAAGGAAATTGCAAAAACTAATAAGGACTAAGGTGGAAGATGCTAGAAATGTCAACATGTGGATGCAACATTCTATCACATGTGGTGGACATGCAAGAAAGTGAGAAGATATTAGATAAAAATACATGAAGAGATGCAAAAGATATTATAGCTCCGCTTTATGCTGGATCCAAAGAATATGTTATTGAATATTTTACCAAGTAATATTGTTTTTACCAAGTAAAAACAATGCAGCAAACTTTTTAACTATATGATGATGATGGCGAGAGTAGTATATGCAACAAAATGGAAGACTGAACTTTCTCCAGATGTGACTGAAAGGATGAATAAATTGTATGTTTATGTGTCAATGGCTAAATTAACCTCTTGTATGCATAAGAGACCAAATTAAGTATTTTTTAAAGGAAAATGGCAAGTTTTTTTATCTATGTGGCTGAAAGATAATGAAAATTCTTATAAATACTGAATATAAAATGTTGAATATAATGTATTTTAACATAAATAAGTAGGAGGATAGAGAGGAGAAAATTCTGTAGTTTTAATACTCTGTTATATATTCTGGTTTTGATATTTTTATTGTCTAATGTTATCTTTGACTATATTATTATGTAGTTTTAATGTTTTGTTATGTATTCTGTTTTTGATATTATGTTTACTGTCTGATGTTACTTTCTGTTATATATTCTGCTTCTGATATTTTCTCTACAGTCTGATGTTATTTTCTGTTTTAATAAAATAATATTTTAAAAGACTTTACAGCACTGCAGTTTGCTCAGCTATTATCCTTAATACTTAATTCATTCCCTGCTGGCCATTTTTTTTCAAAATCCTCCCCAGCTGCTCCTCCTCCCCATAGGGTTCCAAGTGTGTATTTTAAAAAGCTCAATAAATCAAGAATATGGAATCAAGGGGGAGACAATACAGCTGATAAGTGATTTTGAGTGGGAAATTATCCAGTAAGGAAAGGGTAAGGAACCCTCCTTACTCCCTCTTGTTCAAACCGCTTACATTTGGTATGTATTTGGTTGCTCCCCAAGATCTGTATTTAAATTTTAGTAGTAACATTTAACTCCCCACAAGTAAGAACATCATATACTAGGGGCCCCTTGTGTTATTGAGCCTGTGTGCACTTGGCATTTTGAGAACAGGCTTTGGGTGCCACCATAAAATGACTACTGGAAGGCATGGTCTCCCACAAAAAGGTTGCCATGCTTAGAGCTGCCTGAAAGTCATTGTAGCAGCCATGGGTCCACCATGTGGACTTTATAAACTGCAAATCAGCAGCAAGAAGGTAAACATGTTACTGGGGGGAGGGAGAAAAGTGACGTTAAAAAGTCCAGCATGACACTTTTGGTTTTCTTATCTCTGTATTCAGAATCCACACAACTAGAGGCAGGCACGAACCGAAATATGAACCAAAGTTCATCAGGAACCAGGCCAGTTCATGGTTCATGAACTGGTGGTTCATGGGAGCTCATTTCTCATAAACTGTGATGAGTTTTAGCCCAGTTCATTTAGTTTGTATTTCAGTTCACCACTGCAGACCAGCCTGGCACCAATCAATCAGTTTCCTAGTCAATGGGAGTGGATGGCCTCTCTGCAGACTTTCTGCTGACCTGGAAGTGACGTTTTCACAAACTGAACAAACTGGTTCGCGAACCGGGGCAAGTTCGTGAAAGTTCATGGTTCGTAGTTTGTGAAACACAACCACATAGTTCAGAATTTTCTCGGTTCATGCCCATCTCTGCACACAACCTATCCAGTTAGGTCACTTCAGGCATCTGACAGAGCGAGCTCAATACATTTAATAATCTTACAAGTAACATTAATTTAAATTAATTATTTCATCTATTTATTTAGATATTTATACCCTGCTTTTCTCTGCAATGGTGACTCAGAGTGGCTTATGAGATCAATCTCCCCTCCTCATAACAGCCTTATGAGGTTGAGAAAATGTCACTGGTCCAAGGTCACCCAGTGAGCTCCCTGGGCAGCATGAGGATTTGAACCTGACCCTCTGAGGTCCTAGTGTGACATGCTACCACTACAGTACATTGGGGCAAAGAGCATAGAACTAGTCCCTGATACACACAAGGCTTCTAGCTTGAGACCTGGGGAGCTACATCTTCTGGTAATGAATAGATTTTGGCATGCAATTATCTTTTCGTTTGCCTGATATGAAGTGTAGTTAAAAGTAACTGACAGCAGTAATAAAGTGAGAAACCATTCAAGTAGATCACTAATTAATTTCTCTGATTCTGCATGTGATTTTGCTTGCATATCTCTTTCTTATTTGATATATTTAAACAATATTTCTGTAGGATTTCATATTTTCTAATGATATACAATGACACTGTTAAAGATAAGGAATTATAAAGTCCATATTTGCTTTTAGGCTGCCAAATTACTTCTGCTAGTTTCTTTAGGAATGGAATGGGGGCATGGTTGAAAGATTAGGAAGATAAGGGGACAGAAGCAATTGGAGCATTGTTTAGATTCTGTTAAAAGACACTTCAAGTCAATATTTGTGTTTAAAAGTCCTTTTAAAAACTTGCCTGAAATGTTTTGACAGAACTGTTTGTCCTTGGTACAACACAGGCTGGAATGACTCAAAGAGATTTAGGAATGAGAAAAAGGGAGCTGAAAGTGGCTGTAAATTCCAAATTAGTTAACAAATGTTGTAAAAGTCTTAGAAGGTTTATGGAGTTATGAGGGAATTTTGGGGTGGGGGAGTGCATTACCTGAAACTCTCTTGGAATGGAAAATAACAATACTGGTTGGGCTGCCAGTAGAAAAGGAGCACTTCTATTTCGGTAGATATAGAAAGAAAACATGATGGGTAGCTTAAGAAATTGAATTCCCATGCCAAGGTGTGACAGGCTTGATCTGTCAGTTGTCACATTCATTCATTCACTTCACCTTCAGTTCTTGTAAAAGCAGAGACGAGTTTCAAGTATTACTTTAAACTGTATAGTTAAATTTTGCGCCACAGAATTCCAACCATATTCTTTGTTGCCATTCTCTTCCTTCTGTTTTAAACAATCTCTCCATCCTCTTTCCAGTATCAGAAGTAGCCATTGCTTTTAAATTCTTACCCCAGCTATTTTTTCCTTTCCCTATAGAGATAAGTTTTTTATTTCATTTCCCCATTGTGAAGCCAGTCTGAAGGCTTTCAATCATTATTTCTGTGGGCTTTTCCAGACTGCCATTTTCAGCCTTTAAAATGTGCACAGTTTACTCAGCTGTCACAGGGGATCCAGATGTTTATCCCAGGAGGCAGCGCTTCACTTAGAGTCAAATTCCCCCAGAAATAAATTTTTGTGTTTTGTTGGAGGGAAAATTCAGTTTCCCCTCATTTTTTAACCTCTTGTAAAACAGTGTATCACAGGCAGTGATATATAGCAGTGGCCAAGAAATTACTAGCCCCCCACCCCACCCCCACCACCAACCCTCTCACATTTATTTTCCACTCAAATGATGCTGTTTTGTGGATCTTCTAAAATCTTTATTTTTAGTCTGCAGTATGACTCTTCTCTGCTGTACCATTCAAATGTAGGAAATCATGTAACAAAAAAAGTAGCACAAGAGAACCAACCCACCCCCACCCCCTCTGGTAAGCCTGTTTTCTTTTACATTTTTGTGTGCTACACTTCTCCAATGCTGCAGAGCATACTGTGTACAAAAAAGAAAATAATATTGTGTTGTCAATTCCCTCTCACAGCTTTGTGAAAGTGACAAAGTTCCATTGCAAAGCAAAGCATCCCCCACTCCAAGTAGAGTTGCTAACCTCCAGACAGGAATTGGAGATCTCCCAGAATTACATTTGATCTTCCGATATCAGAGATCATTCCTTTGGAGAAAATGGCTGCTTTGGAAGGTAGACTCTATGGCATTATACCCCACTAAAGTCCCTCCTCTCCCCAAACCCTGCCCTCCCTGGCTCCACTTGCAAATCTCCAAGTATTTCCAACCTCCGAGTTGGCAACCCTGCCTCAAAAAGCCTTTTCACCGCAACTTCTCCCTCGAAGAAACTGACAAAGTTTCACACCAGGGCATTCTCCCTGTCTATATCTTGACCTGGGGGACTTTATGTATGAATATAAGTGTTATGTATTGGGCTAGCTTCGAGGAAAACAGGGCTCCTCAGGTAGCCAATCCTATTGGGAATTAGGGTTATCAGCAACCAATCGTTTCCCCTGGATATGAGCCAATTGCAATCGTGTAAACAAGTTACCTTTTGTTTAGTGCATGCAAATGAAGGATCCTAGTGCCTGTGTTCTTATTGGGGAGTTACTGAAATGGGGTGGAGTTGGAGGTATATATATTTGGCTCCCTCAGGAGCCACGTTGTTCTTTCTTTGCAATAAAGTACTACCATGAGCTGAAGTCACTGCCTGGCTGACATCACTTGAGCACTAGGCTCAATACATAATAATAAGGATCTTGGAAGAGGCACATACAAAGGGAGGAATGTAGTTGCTATACCTCATACTACGGCTATGACAGCTAAACTACACATATGATGAAGTGCTAGTTTCTATGGAGGCAACACTGTGGCAGATGGCAGACATATGCCCAGTTTAAGGAGTTCCGGATATGTCACTGCAGTTGTACTAGTGAAGAACTCCTCCTCTGCTTGTCATACATTCTGATTTTACATCCTGTAAAAATATATTTGCAAGTCCCACATTCCTCTTCACTGTTCACTAAAATCAAACACTACTGCATATCAATCTGTCTCTGTAGACCTGTGAACTGGAGAAATGTTTGGCCTTGACAGACTGTCTGATAGTTTAGAGCTTTAACTATAAACATCATTTTAATTGCTTTCATGGAAGGAAAGGGGATAGAAAGAAAACTTTCCTTAATTTCATAGAATCTTTTCATCATTTTGGAGCTTGAGTTTCTTTGTATTCACAGGCCAAATTCACACATAAGTTTTGCACATCATTTGTATGACTGTTCAAGCCCATTTTTGGCATGCTATAATTACACAAATTGCAGCAACCGTAACAACAACAGTCGATTTATACACTGCACTTCAGAGCAACTTAATGCCATGCTCAGAGTGGTTTCCAAAGTCTGTTATTATTATCTTCATGACAACCACCCTGTGAGGTGGGTGGGACTGAGAGAGCTTTGAGAGAGCTGTGACTGATCTTAGCTGGCTCCAAGCGGAGGAGTGGGGAATCAAACCTGGTTCTCCAGGTTAAAGTCCTGCCACTCTTAACCACTACGCCAAACATGTACTGAGAACTCACATGGAGGTGACAGCTTTCACAAACGGTACCTCCATTTGAGTGCTGCTTAGTTGTGAGCCTGTCAGAGGACTTTCCCTTTGCACTCTCAAGGCTTTCCTTTGAGAGTTGCTGCAAATGTAAGCCAAATGTTCCCCAGAATAATAAGAATGTGAAGGTGTTTGTTTATTCCTGTGCCACACTCCTCATCTAAAATAATTCAGTGGACTCACAACAGTAAATTGAAACATAACCATAAAAACAACAACAAATAATCTCATAATAATAAATAAGCAATTATGAAATTCAACAGATAACATTCTATAAGGGTAAGCCAAGCAGAATAGCACAGTAAACATAACACCAAAGCAGCAGAGCTCAATAAGAGGCCCAGGTAAATACGTTTGGCATCAGACAAACCACTGAGTGCAGGACTTTCCACAATCAGGACATCAGCACTGAGAAGATACTATCTCCAATTTCCCCCTACAACACAGAGCAGAGTCTCTATTACAAGTCCTGATAGCCAACCTCATATGGGAAGTGGGCAGTCTTTCAAATCATATTTTCAAAGGAAGTCACATTTTCCAAGGAAAAGCCATTATTGGTGCCCCAGCTGAAACTGCTTGATGTGATATCACAGAAAAGACCAGAGCTCCAACAGTAATATGACCCTCAGACTATAAATTTGCTCCTTCTAGAAGAGCACAGCTCCATCTAAAACAGGCTCTCTCCTTAATCCTAGTTTGGCTACATTGTTAAGTATCTCTGTGTTGTCAGGTTTGAATTTAAATTTAAATTCATGCACTAATACAGGATGTCCACTGACTCACTTGAACCAGATGAAAAGGAGAGGTAGAGTTCAGGAGAGGTCCTCAGTCCAACCTCTTGTGAGTCTCTCTTGGCCTAGGGTGGGGTCCAGGCCTGTGACCCCCTCCAGGGATGCCTTCTCTTAGACTCATGATGAGGTTAGGAGGTCTTCAGAAATGGGAAAGGAGGGTGGTTGTCACCCTCTTTTCCACTGGCACCTAGCTTCCTCTCTAACCATGAGAGTGTGGCCATGCTCTTCCTCCCCAATCTTCCTTCCCCTGGTCTTTTGAAGGGTCCTGGGGGGGGGGCACCCTGGGCCCTGCCACCCAGCTTCCCCATTGGTTTCCTCCTGGCTGTCAGGCTCTAGGGCCAATAGGAGCTTGTGAGCCCTCCTTCAATCTCCTGAAGGCTGCCCTGGGCCATATTGGCCCACAGCATCATTGTCTGTGGCCCTGACTTCCCTGCTTCTGGGAGCATTGGGCTTGCACAGCAGTCAAGCCATGGCACCATGTCTGCTGGTCCTGTTTCTGCTGTTCCTAGGGAGGCAGGGAGGCTGGGGAGAGCTTCTGTCATGGCATTATTGTCTGCACCAAAGCTGGGTCTTGCTGGTCATGGAGGACCCGCTGCCGGACATCCCTGTGCTTTAGAGGCATCCTGTCAACTGGTGAGAGAGTCCTGTGATGATGTCACTTCGCCCCAGAGGGATAAGACCAGGGCCAGTACCACTGGCAGACACAATATATCTCTCAGCAACTTTATAGCTACAGCCTGGGGGAAAAGATAGACTTCTGTAGTACTCCATAACACTTGTACCATGGAGCAGATCAGGTGTCCCATTGCCTTCTGATACTTATCTCCCAGAGAGGACTTGAACCACCTGAATGCAGTGCCTTTACGCCCTTCTCATCCAACTATTGCAGAAGAATACACTTGGTATGAGGGACTGGCAGAAGATAAGGTCATGTGCTGCACACAGTTTAAATGGCTAGCTATTTGTACTTCATACACACACGTGTGCACGCACACACACAAACCTTTATTCAGACTGGTGATTGTGACAAATATGAACAAAAAATAATATGCCTTGTATGTGTGTTACTGCATGTCTTCTCTAATGTCAGTGAAAAACATAAAGCTGATGGAGGCATATCTCCTTGTAATTTAAGGCTTTCTGATCTTGACAAACCATGTCAGCCAAAGCATAGCTGTACAAAGAGGACTGCAACAGAGGATAATTTCTTGCTGTACTAAATTAGTAGCTTTGCTGCTCTTTCATTTTGCTCAATTCAAGGCACCCTCAATCTGTACAATTACTAATTCTATATCTAAATTCATATACTAAAAGAAAGGGTGTATGCATAAATTAATTTATGTGTACCCTCCAAACGTGGGAATGCTAACAATATTATGGTTAAAAAGAAAACCAAACCCAGAATGTCTGCCGGCTTTACTTTGGCAATACTTTGTCTCTAGTTAAGTATTTCTTAACCTCTAATCTACTACTGGTACTGCTAATTTGCTACTGCCTGCTAACTAAACAGCATTATAATGGAATGCCCACCACAAGCCAAAAGTTAAAAAAATTAAGACATAAATGCCACCCTAGACAAAGCAACTTTATTTATGCAGGCAAATTTAGAATACATACATATGACAGATCTCAGACATATACATTCAATGATGCCCTTTGTACCTGATGGCCATCTGCTACCTCTTCTTAAATTTGATTCCCGCTCTCTTTGTGATCTTTTTAAAAAGTTGCCAGGGGAGAAATCTAGGATCTGAGACTTTATCCTCAGGGTAACGTGAGCAGTATACAGCAGCTCTCTTTTGCTGGCTGTCAAAAGTCATTGCAAATGGAGAGAGAAGGGTTACCTAAAACCCCAAATGTGCCCCATTTGTCCTCTAAAGTTTGGAATGCTCCCCAAGTTTTGTAGATTGCCAACTGAGAGACTGTACTCCACACATTAAGAAATAGTGCTGTAATATATTGTTGTCCATCTGGGAGAAAAACACCCAAATGCCTGAGATCTGGCATGTACATGTAAAATAAATTTGAGCCACAGGTATAGATTAAGTAAGTGAAACAGGAAACGTACACATAAGAAGAGAGAGATGTGCTTCATTTTGAAGCACTCCATGCCTCTACCAGGCAACCAGCAGTTATAAAACCAATACGGTAAACATACATTTTTATTAGCGAAGTGTGGCTTTCGTTTTTTAGACCCCTCTAAGAAATCTTGGTCCACTGAACAGGCAGTGCCTTGAAAAGAGATGACGATTTCACAATCTACACCCTGGTTGTATTTGTCCTGTTTTTGCTGTAACCCTGGGAAGAAATGACAGATATGACATCTGTTGCAATGGAGAGGAATCCTTTTACTCATCCTAATCCCCGGACACTTACAATCTGTGCTTTGGTATTAACAGTCATCATGAATGATTTTCATTGTTTCAGATTACCCGTAAGAGACTTAGGAAATTTTTTCAAATAATGAGCCATGGAAGGAACTGCAGGAACTGCTAGATGGCAATTGCTATCATCTAGCAACCAGCTATGGATGGGGGACTCCTGTGTCCTGCTCTGTGTCCCCTCTGCTTTCTGAAGCAAAGTGGGTGAGTGTAAGAGACAGGGCCTTCTGTGTTCACGTGCCTTGCTTATGGAATCACCTTTTCCACTCTGCCAGTGCTCAGGCTTTTAAACTTCTAGTGCCAGATAAAAACATTCCTGTTCACAAAAGATGGTAGCAGATTTTTTCTTTAGTGGCCTGCCTTTTTATGTCATTAAACTTGCTGGTGGTGGTGGAGAAGGAGGAAAGTGCCATCAAGTCACAACCAACTTATGGCAACCCTGTAAAGTTTTATAGGAAAGAGGCCTTTGAGAGGTCCTTTTCCTTTGCCTGCCTCTGTATACAACTCTGGTCTTCTTTGGAGGTCTCCCATCTAATTACTAACTAGGGCTGACCCTGCTTAGCTTCTGAGAACTGATGAGATTGGGCTGTCCTAGTTAGGGAAACTTGCTGCTAGTGGCCTTTGAATTATTTTGAGCTTATTCGGTTTTTATTGATGGTTTAGATGATTTACTGATTTATGCTGATTTTATGCAGGGTTTTATTATTACCTGTTTTATTGTTATTGGCTGTTACATGGTTTTATCTGTTTTTGTAAGCCACCTTGGGAACCAAAATGGATGAGAGAGTGAGATATAAATGCTTTAATGATGATGATGATGATGATGATGATGATGATGATGATGATGATGATGATGATGATGAACAAATAGAGCTCTTCCAAGGAATTTCTCTTTTAATGGGAAGATCAGTCAGATCTTGGGCGAAGCTTCTGTGCTGGAGCAAGAGATACTCTAGCTGGCTGGGGAGCAGAGAGCTCCCATCTGACCTTTTCTCCCCCTTGCTCCCTCTTTTCTTTCTTGTTTCCCTCCCCGCCCATACTAAAAGGTATGTGTAGGAGGTCATAAAGTTATGCCATTTCATGTATGCCAAAGGGAAGTCTGTACATGTTTTGTCTTGCTTTGGGTGCCCACTGTGATTCTGGCCATAAATTTCATCAGAAAGTTCTACTAGATGAGTTGTGTGGATACGAATGGGAACTATGCAAGACAACTGTAGCCCTTGCTTGTATATTGTGTCCAAGTTCTTCTGCTCTCATGAGAAACAGTAGGGTTTGATTCCATGCAGGGCTGGCACATCCATAGAGGCGGTACCAGCAACCACCTCCAGCGCTGAACTCTGAAGGAGGTGCTGTGCTGGCCCCAATGACCAGCGTTCCCTGCGCTCCCTTGTGCTTGCGCAGGAATTCTCCTCTCGTGGCACAGAGCATTTCTTCTGGAGCACATAAGGGCAGCCCTGCCTTTCCGCTCAGCCGGCACCTGAGGAGAGGAGGAAGGCGGCGCCTGCCTGCGTCTCCAGCCCTCCCACCAGACACGAGGGCAGTGAACTGCCCAAAGTAGAGTTTCGAGTTCAGCCCCATCAGTGGGGACATTTCTCTTGCTGCCCTTTTTTCCCTCCTCCCCATCCCCTCTCAATTTAAGCCTTGGGCGAAGCTTCTGTGCTGGAGCAAGAGATACTCTAGCTGGCTGGGGAGCAGAGAGCTCCCATCTGACCTTTTCTCTCCCTTGCTCCCTCTTTTCTTTCTTGTTTCCCTCCCCGCCCATACTAAAAGGAATGACAGGAGGATTGCCCAATGGAAATAATAAGAGAGGCTTGAAGGCCCATTGGAGATAATGGGAGCCAGGGATGCCAATTCACTTGCCTGGGCTCCATTTAAATGCATCACAACACAAAAAAAGTTGCAAAGAAACTGCGGAATGGATTTTCCATAAAGGTCTCTGGGACCAGATAGAATACTCTGGGAGTGGAATGACAGCCCCCAGAGTGCAATGATGGCCCCTAGCTATAGAGTTTGTGCTCCGGGACCAGAAGGACAGGTTTCAGAGTGGAATGACGGTCCTTGGAATAGGCTCAGTGCTCTGGGACTGGAAGGACAGGCCCCAGAGTGCAGTGCAATGACAGCCCCTGGGAGTAGAAGAAGCATTCTGGGACTGGAATAAGAACTCCCCGAGTGCAATGACAGCCCCTCGGAGCAGAATCTGTGCTCTGGGAAGGAATGACAGGTTGCACAGTGGAATGACAGCCCCTGGTAGTAGAAGAAACATACTTGGAGTGGAATTACAGGCACCACAATGGAACGGCAGCCCCAGGGAGTAGCAGAAGTGTTCTTGGACTGGAATGACAGCCCCAGAGTGGAATGACAGCCCCTAGGAATAGAACCTGTGCTCAGGGACTGGAATGACAGGTTGAAGAGTGGAACGACTGCTCCTGGGAATAGGGTCAGGGCTTTGGGACTGGAATGACACCCCATGTCATTCCACACCCACTGCCTTTCCAGTCCCAGACCACTGATTCTTTTCCCAGGGACTGTCATTCCACTCTGGGGCCTGTGTCAATAGATCAAGATGGGTAGCTGTGTTTGTCTGTAGCAGTAAAAAAAAGCAAGAGTCCAGTAGCACCTATAAGACTAACAAAATTTGTGGTAGGGTATGAGCTTTCATGAGCCACAGCTCACTTCTTCACTACTGGACTCTTGCTCTTTTTTTGTGTTGTAATGCATTTCAATGGAGCCCATGCAAGTAAATTGGCATTCCTGGCTCCCACTTTCTCCAATGGGCCTTCAAGTCTCTCCCATTATTTTCAATGGGCAATCCTGTCATTCCTTTTAGTACATCTCTTTCCCCCTCCCCGGCTAGCATCAATTCTACTTCTCACCTTTCTTAGGCTTTTTTTGGGGGGGCTGCTTTTGGTGGAAAGAGTGGCTGGTTGTGTGTGCACCGCTGCAGAGGAAGGAGGAAGTCAGGTGAGACACACATAATTCCCTTTCAGTCCCTGTGCGACAGGTAGGAGCAAATCACTGTTGTTGGGTTTAAAGTTGTTTTAAATTCTATTACTTTCATTCCCCCTTCTCCCTTTCGTTCTCCCTCCCCCTTGTTATTCTCCAATCTCAATGCTGCTCCCCCTTCACTCCAGCAGAGCAGCACCCCGCACTGCACCCCCCTCTTTATCACCTCCCTTTCTCATTCCCTAGTTTCCATATATCACCCCACTTTCTCCCTCTCCCCCAATAGTTTATTTCAATATTTATACACCACATGCTTAGCTGTCAGCTGCTGTTCACTTCAAACCCAAGGGGGGGGAGAGAAGGATGAGCATGGAGGGTAGTTCCCAAAAGGGATCTTTGACAAAGGTTAGTGGGGGGGGGGCAGGTAGGTATCTTGCCTCAGGTGCCAGAAACCCTGGCACCGGCCTGGATTCCAGGGGCACCTTAGTTACCAATAAGGTTTTCAGGGCATAAGTTTTCAGGAGTCAAAGCTCCATTCTTCAGACGCTTTAGAGCTTTGACTCTTGAAAGCTTATGCCCCCAAAACCTTGTTGGTCTCTAAGATACCACTGGACTCAAATCCTGCTGTTCTACTGCAGATTGACAATGCTACCTACCTGAAGCTTTGTTATGAGAAAGACTCACAAAATGACTTAAGTCTTGAAGAGAAACACATGTTGAAAGCTCAGGGACTGATTATCCAAGATAAGCAGGAGAGCGTCAGTGCTTCCTCCCAAGAGAGGAAACGCAAAGTGCCCCTTTCTCTCTTCCTGAGGATGTCTTCATTTTGTTTTACTACTATTTCAGCATCACATTCTGTTATATGAGGAAGTTGTTAACAAGCCCCCTCTAGGCTTCAAGCGATACAATCTCAGAAGGGTTTTCTGATTAAATGCTGTAATATCTGCATATTTATAGAGCTTTCCATTTGGCAATTCTGATGAAAAACTCACTACTACAGTTCATATAAGTAAAGTATGCATATGTTAGGTAATACAAAGGTACAAAACGTACATTGCTCAAGCAATCATTATGCTTGCTGGGTGACATTGGGTCAGTCATTCTTTCTTAGCATAATCTTCCTCAAAGAGTTTATTTATTTAAACCATTTATATACCCACCTTTCTCCTGATTAACTCAGGAGGACCCAATGTGGATTACTAGTACTAATGTAAAAAAAAACTATATAAAAACTATGTAACAAAACTATATGAAAACAGTGGGGACCCACCTGGGCAGGACAGGTCAAACAAAGGTACAAGGCTACAAGTGTCTATATACCAAAGCCCAAAGTATGGGTAATAAGAAAGAAGAGCTTGAGCTTCTATTGCAAACAGAGGGCTACGATATAGTAGGAATTACTGAGACTTGGTGGGATGATTCCCATGACTGGAATGTGCTAGTGGATAGGTATGAGTTGTTCAAGAAAAACCGGAAGGGTAGAAGAGGAGGTGGAGTGGCGTTGTATGTGAGGAGAGGGGTTGATTGTCAAGAAGTTATGGAGAATGGTGCGGACAGTCTGGTGGAAAGCATATGGGTAGAAATAAGGTGAGGAAGGACAAAGGGTATTATTGTTGGAGTCTGCTACAGACCACCAGACCAGCGAGAAGAAACAGATGCTGCCCTCTTTTAACAGATTGGTAGAGTATCTAGACATCAGAACCTTGTAATTATGGGTGACTTCAATGTCCCCAATGTGTGCTGGGAGACAGGCTCACCAAAGCGTCATGAATAGGGGTGTGCAGTTCGGGAATCCAAATCCCCAAAAAATCCCGAATCGCCGTGATTTGGGGTGATTCGGGGAATCCCGAATCGATTTGGGAATCCCGAATCGCCATGCCCCGAATCAATTCGGGGCGATTCAGGGCACCATTTTGCTAGGCACTTGCTTTGGCAAGCGCCTAGCAAAAGTCTGCAGGAAGCTTAGCTTCCTGCAGGCTCTTAGAAGAGGGGAGGGGGGAAAAGGAGTGAGTCACTCACTCCTTCTGTCACCCCCCACCCCTCTTGCAAAGGAGGGAAGGGAATCTTTGCTTTGCCTTGCAAATGCAAGGTGCATTGCACTTTGCATTTGCAAAGCAATGCCAGCATTCTGAGATTCCCACCAAAATTAACAGGTAGGGGAGGGGGAGCAGGAGGAGGGTGACTGTTGGAGGTTGGGGGGGGTAAGGCAAGGGAGGGGGGACTTTAGGAGTCACCAATCCCACTGCTGCATCCTTCTGCCAGCCAATAGATTCAAATCTTTGGCTGAGGCTGCAGCAGGGGAAGGGGATTTAAATTTGGGGCAAGAGTGGTCTGGAACAGTTCTGTTGCTGCGTGCTGACTGAGAGAGGAGAGAGGCTGCACCTGGAGGACATCTGCCTGGAGGATCAACTGTCCACAACCAAAAGGAGCCTCCAAGTGCAACAAGAACTACTGTAAACAACAACTGGGCGGAAACTAGATGTACAAATTCAAACTGTATTTTCTGTGCAAAGTGCTAAGTGCAATAAATAACAATACAGTGGAAAAATTCATACAACAATAAATACTACAAACTTCATGATCTGTATCAATACATGTACAAAAATCTTTCACTCTATTGAGTTATTACAATAAATACATTAAACAGCAAAATGGCAATAGGCACAGCAGGTAAAATTCTATAACAGCCACCAGTCCAATCCCATATAGGGAGTAATAAAGCCAATAGGCATAATTGCCGACGGGATGCTGCGAAGCAACTTTCTCCAATACCCGTTTCGTATCTCTTCCTCCTGGGCAATCGTCTGGTGAACTAAAGGAGTATATACATTAATATACACATTCTCATATTCATATTGGTCTAAGTTATACAAAGATGTAGATACTCACACTAAAAAGAGCCTGCCATTACACAGCCATGCGCTTATTCCATGAAAATTAAGATACAGATACCGACCTACCATCAAATCCCCTCTATAAATATGATCCTGTTCATAACTATCTCCAGCTGTACAGTATTCACCCAATGAAACAGGAAAGGTCTAATTCGTTATTCAGCCCCTGGGGGCTTAAAGAGCCCAACCTGACCGCTCGCCAGTGGCACCCCCATGTGCCCACCTGCCAGGCCTAAAAGGAGCGTGCTGGTATTCCCAGAGTGGGTGGGAGAGGACCTGTCATCATGAGGAGGGGGAGGGGGAACATCCCCCAGCATCCGCGGGTCCTCACCCGAGGGTCCCACCGAGAAACAGTGTGGCGGAGGCAGCCAACAGTACACACCTTCCTGCCTTGCCAGAAAGAATGGGAGGGAGAGGACCTGTCATGTGGGGGGTAAGTGGGAAGATCCCACCCCCAACCACCCCCAACTCTACATTCAGTTCTCCAACCATATACCATTCTCTAACTAACATTCATTCTCTAATGTTTGTGCATACATTCTAGCATCTTTTGCATTACACTGATACATTCTGTACTGTTTGTCTCTTTCTCTGTTTTTGATTTTCAGTCCTTTTCTCCATGGATGTGGTGTGTTCTGTTTGATTCTATATCTCCTTGATGCATTCGCATTCTATTTCTACTTCTAGAACGGTTGATATCTGTGTGCCCCTTTCTATCTGTTTCTCTGTTTCTCCCTCTCACCGTCTCTTTGCAACTTTCGATCTCTCTCTGTCTCTTCCTATGTGATTCCACCACTATTTATCTGAATCTCTCTCTTTCTACGTATATATCTGTCCTTTATTATTTCTTTCCATCTCTAGCTGTCTTTTTTTCTCTTTCAATAACTATGTTCGTTTCTATTTTCCTTTCTCTATCATCATCCATCTGTAGGCTTGTGTGTCCATCTTTTTCCAATGGGTTTGTTGTTGTTTTTCAATACATCTTTCTATCTGTCTCTCTGTCTTGTTCTGTCCGACATGAGGAGGAGGAGGGGGAAGATCCCCCAGCAGCTACGGGTCCTCACCAGAGGGTCCCGCTGAGAAACAGCAGCCGCCTCCTGAGCCATCAGCCTCAAGGTTGTAAGCAGCGCTGTCCCGGACCCCGAGGGGACAACCTCCGCCAGCACGACCTGCCGGAGCGCTCTGCTCTCACCAGCATCACCCTCAGGGCAAAGTGATCCTCCCACTGACCCCCGCTCAGAAGAGCGGGTGGCCCCCTTTCTCCCCCCAATGGATGTTTCACTGGGTGAAGAGGGAGACAGGCTCGGGTGGTGCCTCTTCAGGTGCCGAGTCAGGGCCGTCGAAGACAGGTGCTTCGGGTTTTTGCCCCTGTGCACCAGGACATCACAGGCACGGCACCACACCACACGGGGGTCATCAGGAAGGGCCCAAAAGTGCCTCCATATGGAGGCCTTGTAACGCCGACTGCTAACCGTCCCAGGGGAAGGAGGATGAACAGTTACAGGCTGTGCTGCGGGGCTGGACACAGATGACGGGGTGAGGGGTGGACTGCGGGAAGGGATACCACCGAGAGTTTGGGATGGGAATGGGAGGGATCTTTCATAACACACATACCATTCCTCCAGGGATCCAGCTACCACCCACCCCTCCTCAAAATGTTAAGAGAGATTCTCTCCCTCCTGCGCAAAGACCTCTTGGGCCTCCACAGCCCACATAGGTGAATTGGGGGGAGCAGCAGGACTCCCTGTGGCCCCCGAGCCACACCCACTACTGCTTTCTACAAGTGAACCCAGAGGACTGCCATCGCACTTCATCCCACAACCACCCTTGGCAGCCAACACAGGAAGACTCATTGTGCCACCAAACTAGAATTAAGGAGGACAGGAAAGGAGATGACTTTGTGTGCCCTCCGCTGCGGTGCTCACTGAGCTCGGCCTCAGGGCCTGGCAGCAGCCCTGGAACCAGAGGGAGAGAGGGACTAGAGCCCTAGCCCACCACTCCCACAGACCTGAACAGATCAGGCACTAATGTGAGCCCTCAGCCAAGGTACCCACTGAGCTTGGCCCCAGGGCCTGGCAGCAGCCCTGGCACCAGAGGGGAGTAGAGCCCTAGCCCACCACTCCCACAGACCTGAACAGATCAGGCTCTGATCAATAATCAATGTAAGCCCTCAGCCGAGGTGCCCACTGAGCTTGGCCCCAGAGCCAGGCAGCAGCCCTGGAACCAGAGGAGATAGATCCCTATCCCCCAAAGCCAAGCTCAATTGTACTCTCTCAGTCTCTCTTCCCAAAGCCTAGCAAGTGGCAAGCAAGAGCTCTGTCCCACTCCACTGATAGCAGAAAGTGAAACCCATCCTGGGAGTCCATGGCTATTTATAAGCATGGGTCCCATTCAGCAACACAGGAGGTCTGTGTTTGGCCATCAGAGCTGCCTATCAGGGTTTGCAGGGATGAGATTGGAGTGCCCATGGCTATAGAACACCCCCTTCCCCCTCACTCCCCTGGGTGTCTTCTCCCAACTTGTGACTGCTTTGCAGCTCCGTGGTTGGAAGGAAGCCCTGCTCATCAAGGAAAGCTGGGCTTCCATTGGGGTTTCCTGGGCGACAGAAGGAGGGCAGAGTAGCTCAGGCATCCCCCTGGCTCCATTGCCAGGGGAATAGATTGCTGGCGCCTGAGTGTCTGCATTCCTGAACCGAGCCCGAACTCCACGATCCAGGCCTCTCCCGACCGCTGGATCGTTGGCCATGGACAATCACGATCTGCCAGGTCATGATCGTGCGATCGCCATTTTCGTGGGTTTTTACGGTTCATAATGCGGTTTGTGCCCATCTCTAGTGGTGAGCTCCCCCTCACTGGCAGTTTTCAAGAAAAGGCTGGATGAATACTTGTCAGAGATGCTTTAGGCTGATCCTGCACTGGGCAGGGGGTTGGACTAGATAGTCTGTATGGCCCCTTCCAACTCTATGATTCTATGATTCTATGAAAATTGCTTAATAAAAATTAAAACAATAAGTAAAATAGTTAAAAACTACATTAAAATTTCCCTTCTTAAAACACCCTGTGTACAGCTAAAAAATGTTCCTTTTGGCCCAGAACAACCCCCAAAGCTCTGCAGAATAATTCTCTTTTACAGTCTTACTGGGATGCTGTTATACAGGCAAGGAGTGGTGTGATTACAGAGGAGTTAATATTCTGCTGTGTAGGAGACAGACAGTTGGGGGCAGAGTTAAAACATCATTAATCTTGGTTTCTGTCAGAAGGATGTCTTGTCTCTGCTCCCAATACTTCTTGTAAACAGATCTATCTTACAACAGGTAGGCACTGGAAAAGCCTGGGCCATTGCAGAGGGCACTGTCAACAAAAGGGGTACAGATGGAGAGGAATAAAAAGTTGCCACACAGGAAAGACAGAGAGGAATGAAGTTGCCACATGGGACCAGGCAGGGATAGAGATTCATTCAGGTATGTGGGCTCCAGGTCATGGAGGGCTTGAAAGATAACCACTGACTAATACCTTGTATTGGACCAAGAAATTAATAGGTACCCAGACACAGGAGGACCTTAAAATAGAGTGATGTGGTCCCTGATGACAGACCTGCTGCCACATTTATTTGCATGCAGCTGGAATGTTCAGATCATTTTCAAGGGCAGCCCCATGTGAGGCATGTTACAGTAATCTAGTCTCAGTGTTAATGAAGCATGGCACAGTGCTGTCAAATCAGATGTCTGCAGAGGGAGCCAGATTCTAATTAAATATAGCTTAAAAAGCATTTTTTCACGGTCATAGCCTCCTGTTTCTCCAGCAAGAGACCAGATTCCCACAAGACTCCCAAGGCTCTTAACAGACACTTTCAGGAAAAAGTTGTGTTCCATTGATGATAAGAAGGACAATCCCATTTAAAGCAGCAGCCCATTTGGCCAGCATCACTTCCATCTTATCTAGATTCAGCATCAGTTTGTTGTCCTTTAGCCACTTGACCACCTCATTCAGACATGGGGCCAGGACAGAGGCAGCTGTACCTAGAAGTTTAGGTCACTTATGTATGAGTTGTTTGCCATGGATTAGATGTTGCTGAGATTTTTTTCTCTCCTGTATTTCCACAGCACCATGGTGCTTCTCTGCACCTCCTGGGTTTCCCATGTCTTTCCTGTGATCTTTCCCAAACCTCCTCTGTTGCGATATTTTATAAAAGATTGCAACAACGCTGAGGTAGTACCCATTGCCACCCATAATGGTGCCATTTTCCCAGTCCCTTGTGATTGCCATTTTTCTCCCTGTCACCAGAGTGGTTTTTTTTTAAAATGGCAATTGGATTAATATTGGTGTAGTGCCATAATGTTATAAACATTTAACAGACCTGTGAATTCCCAATTTTCAGGTAAAAAAAGACTACGTTAGTAGTCTCTTTCCTTGTGGACTATGATCTGGTGTTGGCAAGGATATATTAGCACTTCTTCGAGGTTCAGCTAACTGGCAGAAGTTATGAGCTGATATATCAATCCTGAGTATTGTAGTCAATTTCTTAATTGTGCAGAGAAACTCTTAATATTGCCTTTGGGAAATATTCAAGGTGATTCAGGCTGTAATACTATGCATATTTGTTTAGAAGTTAATCATGTTTAAATTGATAGGATTTACTTTTGAGTAAGTCAGGATTATATTCTAAGGTTCTAGTCTTACCCACACTTCATTGATGGTGAGTTTCATGAAAACCAATGAAATTCCACTCAGATTAGTAAGCAAAGTTTACACAGAACAGCAGCTCAACTCTTACCAGAGCTGACTAGGAGGACTTTCTGCTAAGGCTAAATGCTACCAAGTAAGGAGTATGTGCTTTCTGTGTTTTACAGTCAAAAACTTGCAATATGAACCATGCACTGCTGGAGCAATAAAACCCCAAACCCCAGGGTACAGACAGAGCCTTGCTCTATCTTTCTCTCTCACAGACAAGTTTTGCTGTTTCCCAGACGAGATCCTGAGCAAATTCTGACATGAGCAAGGATCCCAGTAAAGGAATGTTTCTCATTAAAGACCAGGAAAATGGTACAAGGGGCAGTGCTGAAGCCTCCTCCTCTTGTATTATGGTTCTGATCTGAATAGAGTCACTGCACCTGGCAATTGATTTCTAGGCATGGAAGTTGTTGCACACGTCTGATCAAAATTCCTTGCAGCGGACCTGCAACATGAGGAGTTAAGCCTCCTTAGTCTGACACTGTAACCGCTACAATACATTGGCTCATGCTGATGTAGCATACAGATGTAAATGGGCCATTGATGGCAGAGGAGACAGAGATTTCAAGACCTGTGGTTCTTTACATTCTCAAATATTGTTCCTATCAATACAAATTGGAACAGCTTCTCCAAGTCAAGAAAACAAATTGGTTAGCACCTCCTCAACGCCAGCTAAAACAAGGACTGCTATTGCTTTATATCACATGTTCATTCTCTGGAGCTCTTCATTATTCATGCTGTCTGTTGTGGGAAAAAAGAATTCCCCCCCCACACACATCTTGTGCTCTAAGAGACTCCAGTCTCCAGGAATCTCTCTTCTTCCTTTGTGTTTGATCAACATGTCTATTGGATTTTTGGACGAAACCTTACTTTTGGCAAGGGAATGTTAAGATGCAACCAGCAGAAAACCAAGCACAGATGGATTCATATATGACATATATCAGTCATCATTCTATCCATCCATTTGCTTTTAAAATATTTGTCAGGTTTTATTTTGAGGTATGTTTTTAGCACCATTAACAGCAACTAGCTTATAAGCTGCTCAAGTGAGTCATTTCCTCCTACACAAGCACATGTTGAAGCAACTCCTGTTGTGTGCTTTATCTACTGGGGGGGATCCTTAAACCATTTGATTATTCTGCATGACTATAAACAGCTTTTGTTGAAGGATCTGGGTGTGCTTTTTAAAAATAGCATGAAATAAACTCTTCCCTAACTTCAAGTAGGTAATGACTGAAGTGCTGCACATTCACACATGACACTGAAAGTACCTTTTGAACTTCTTTTGTGCCCATATCATTAAGACAGGATAAAGAAAGGAAGAAACCAAGTTCAGCATATGAGACAGTGTAGGTTTTACAGATGAGGGAAAGTCAGATGTGGAATATACGTGTCATTTGGAAGACCCTCTGACTTTATTTTCTGCAAGTCATAAGGCAAGAATTGGCAAAAGTCAGGACTAGAACCCATGACCCTTAACATTCAGTGACCTGATTTAGCTGCTCAATAAGATTGCTGGTAAACAGTAGAAGAATCATAGCTTTGTGTGGTATTCCCTATCGGTACAACCGGATAGGAGAGTTTTCTTCTTGTTGCTTAGCTACATCTAAGACCTTTGTGTGTTCTCTTCTTTTTCATTTCCTTTCAGTTTTCAGATGTTTGGATATCTCTCAGACCTTTCCACCTCACAAAGCAGTTCATAAGCCACTCTGTCTGGCTTCTCTCTTTCCCTCCCTTTTCTGGAAGGAGTTTTTTCTCTTCTTTTTCTGCAATGAGTAACATGCTGGAAAGAACGCTGCAGGTGTTTTATGAAGTCAAGTGGATACTTTTTCTGTCCAGATGACAGAACATAGATGGTTCCTCATTCACCAAAGAACTTTAGGTTTACTTGAGGTTTGGGTGTTGTCTTGATCCTACAAGAAACCTAACTGGTAGTGTCTGAGCAACAAATTTTAATTACTGGTTGAACTGCTAAAATCCAGTCAGGATCACAGTGTCTGTCAGAAAACTGTGTTTGCACATTACATTCTTTTGTTTGTACAGGTAGATACAATCATATTTTTCACAAGATAATTGCAATCATTATGTGACATTCCAAAGGTCTATCATGTGCCCACTGTCATGGAGTAAGGATGCATGAACACCCACTGGATTGGCTCATACCAGGAAAGGGGCTGTGGCTCAGTGGAAGAGCCTTTGCTTTGCATGCAGAAAGTCCCAGGTTCAATCTCCAGAATCTCCAGCTGAAAAGGGACCAGGCAGTAGGTGAGGTGAAAGGCCTCTATCCTGCAGGGCCGTTGCCAGTCTTAGTAGGCGATACTGTCCTTCGTGGACTGATGGTCTAATTCAATATAAGGCAGCTTCATGTGTGTTCAAGTTGCAAATAGAGACCAGATTTTATGATGAGACCTGATTTTGTATTCCTTACTAACCAAGCAAGATAGTGTAATTGGCTTTTTGCGCATGTGCATTCTCACACAGCCCAACTGAGTTCTACTACCCCCTGTCTTTTTTGTATAACTGCTTTGCTCAGCAGGCAATCATTTAAATAGACAATTAGATACTCAAAAATGTGTTTCATTAAATACTACCTTTTGGTGTTCAGCTAAGTAGTCCTTAGTAACACTAATGGTTGCTGATCCGTTTGGTTGAGAAAACCTGGTGCAAACTGGTTTGGCAGGCATTTGCAGCTGCTCGGCACAAATTAAACAGACCAAGTGATTGGCTCACATGACTGATTGCCACCTTCAAATATAGTAAGTTTGACCATCAAACATGTTTGTAGCAAAATTCACAGCATTCCTATCAGGGAAAGAGAGTCCCATTTGCTTTGTGGGGAGGATTTTGAATGTCATGGATGAAGCATGAATTTCGGGGCTTAGTTCAGACATAACACAAAGCCATAGTTTATTTTAACTATATTTAGGTAGCAAAGTTGGGATTCAGCTCACAGATGACTTAGCCTTGTTAAAGGGACAAGTCATGTCATATTATGTGAGTGTTTTTGCTGATTTGATAAAATGCATTTTGTTCTCAGGTATTCATTGCTAAGCATAGGATGTTTCTGTACATCTGTGCTGTAACTAGACATGGGCACGAACAGAAAAAAACCCCGAACATGGTGTTCATTGTTCCTTGCCATCCACGATCAATGAACAATGAACACTGACAAACATGACCTGTTCACGAACATGTTCGTTGTTTGTGGGGGCCAGCAGGCTCTCCTCCAGCTATCAAGATCCCTACCACACCACTCCCAGAAACCCTACCTGAGCAGGCAGCAGGAAATGTACCAATAATAAATAATAGCTTGGCCCAGAGCCTGGCAGCAGCCCTGGAACTTGAAGAGGTAGATCTCTATCCCACCACACACAAAGAAAATTGAAGCTCCAATGCACTCTCCCTGTCTCTCTCTCAAAACGCCAGAAGCAACTGTCTGTCCCTCACTGTCTGCAAAACCAGAGCGGGGAGCCCCCTCCCCCCTGCTCTTTGCTTCCTTGTAACAAATTTGGAGCTCCACACTTGAAAGGAAGACCTGCCTAACAAGCTAAATTGGGCTTAGATTGGGGTTTCCAGGGCAACAGCAGGAGTTCAGACAGAGTTCAGGCAGTCCCTGCCTAAGTTGCCAAGGGAATTGATTGCAGATGCCAGACTGTCTGGCTTGATGAACAGCAATGAACAGCAACGAACGAGGCTTGCAACGACCTCCTGTTCGTTTAGAATGGGGCCTCAGGAACAGCTTGTTCGCGAACAGCTGATTGGGCTGTTTGTAGCTTTTTTTAGTTCGTGTTGCTGTTCATGCCCATCTCTAGCTGTAACATAGGGCAGTCTGAGCAGTGCTGCATTGCAGGATGGATACATTTCATATTTTTGCCTTTTGGGAATAAATATGCGGAAGTCAGTTGATGTTATTGACCATCAAAGATTCCAAGGATTCGCAACTCTGTTTATATTTTCTTGGGATGCCTCCTGCATATGGTTTTGGTTTCCTTTTTATGGTTTTCAATAATATTTTTCATGACACAGTGCCATTATTGTTTAGTTATAGTTAACTGTTGGTGGGAGATCTAATTTTACAAGATGGAACCATTAAAGTTAATTAAGAGGCCATTAGCTAAGAAAGGAGCCTCTTTGGAGCTATCCAAAATGCATGCATTCCTAGAAATCAGTCAGGGAATATCCAGCAAAAGAATGTAATTGCTGCAGCAGTGTTAATTGAGAAAGGGCTAACCGAGCAATCCCTTCTCTGTGTTTTAGAGTGAAAGTCTTTGGACTTGGAGGGGTCCACATGGAATCTGTTTGGGGGGCTGTTTTAAAACCTGTCCCGTCAGGTGTAGTTCTGTCTTTCTTTCAGATATCTGGGGATAAAAATATTAGGTATTAACTGTAAAGCTGCCCCAAGCATTCCATTGTCCCCAGAAGGGGAAATTAAATGCCAGCAGGCATAGTTTTCTAAGAAAACAGTCAACAATATATGTGAGTTAAATGAACCGTTATATAAGATAAATGCAGCCACCCAAGATGTTTTCCCACATACTTTCTACAAAATAGGCAGACTAAATGAACCTTTTATGTTCAGCTTACAAGCACTCTGGCTACCCTTTGTCATAGATTTTTGGCCTTCAGTAGGGATTCATAGTTGTTTATATACAGATGAGTTGATTTAGAGCAGGATTGAATAACTTGGTGCAAGGAGGTTTGCTTGTTCCTCCAGTAGATAATGAGTTGGATCCCAAGAGACTCCTTTCCACTAATTTTTCCTTGAACTGCTAAAGACTTCCTTCAATGGAGAATTATTTTTTGTGGTAGAGAATGGCTTCCTCTGATAAAGACAAGTATTTTGGTGTTGGATGAAAACATGGTGGAAGGGAGTCATAGGACCCCCCCCCCCAATACTTTTGTTACGCCACTATTTTTTTGGTCAACAGTTCTTGTACTGATGTATTACATAGAGCAAGAAGATACTGTGTGGGGAGAAACAGGAGTTATAGAGAACAAGTAGAGATTCTATGCCTCAATATGGATGTACATAGTTCAGGAGAAGGAGGTTTTTTGCCTTCCCCTGGGCATTGAGCAGGGGTCACTGGGGGAGGTGAGGGGGTAGCTGTGAATGTGCAGGGGGCTGGACTAGACAGCCCTTGGGGTCTCTTCCAGCTCTATGTTTCTATGTTTCTAGTCACGTGGGTGCTCATCACTTATACCACCTCTGGCACACTCTAAGAGATATAAGTGGAAAGAGTCTCTTCCCAGACTCTTTGACTTTGATCATGCACAGGGCCAGGTGGACTAAGACCACTCTGCTTCTTGATAGGATTGTAGCTTGTAGATATCGACTTTGCTTGTGTGGATAAAAATTGGCTGTATGATTCTGTAGCTTTTGATGCTCTTTGGTCTCAATCCATTTCAACTTGTTCGGCAGGTCTTCATTGACCCTATACTTGGTGATGTAGGGGCTGGTGATCCTACTTTATGAGACTTTTTCCTTCTGTAGATTCCTAGCACAAGGCAGCCTTGATAGTATGTTCCTTTTTCTTGGTACTAGTGACAGGCTAAGCTAAGGCATTACTAGTTTACATCTGCCTAGCTTGCTGGTAGAGATAATTTCAGTAGTGGGGCTGCAAACTGGGAGTCTTCAACAGTCAAGCTAAGTTTGTCTTGGCAATTCCAGCTCAGGAGGACTGCATGACCATGATGGAAACCATGGGGCTTTCTCAGGTTGCTTTGGGCCCCAACAAAAGAGAGAGGTCATACACTTTTCTGTACCAAGCAGGTTTCTGGTGAACTGGGCAGGGGGTTATAATCAAAATCCACTTAATGTTCTGCTTAAAGTATAAGTTGTTATGCTATCCTTTTCCTGCAAGGATAGTAGACTAATTAGGATAATCTACCCCTAGAGATAGAGATATAAAGCTTCGTCAGTTTTATATTTTGTTACCTAAACTTCAAAAAGAAGCAGTTGATGTTCTGAACCTAAGAAATATGGTCAAGTAGCTGATGGGAAATAAGTTGAAAAACTTAGTCCAGACAAAACCGAGGCAATGCTGCTTGCAAAGGCCAGTGTTTTGGGGAAAAAAGTGTTTTGCTAACCCAGAAGAGTTTACATTAATCACAGGCAGATTATGTAAAGAGTCTGGGGATGCTCACAGATTCAACATCCCCAGATTCAGCACCCGCCGGGTCTTCGGCTGAGTGCCAGCAGGTGTCCCCCTTCTTCCATCTAAGACCACCACTTTTTCTGGGGCTGCCCTCAGCCATCTACTATGCCCATGTACGGACTCCCAAATATTTATTTAAATAGCCTGTGCCTGGGCTATTTTAATGACTTTTTAAAGGTTATTATTGATTTTATGGTTTTGTGATCAATCCACTGTGTTTTATGAATGTCGTTAGCTGTCCTGAGCCCGTTTGTGGGGAGGGCGGGGTATAAATCAAATCAAATCAATAAATAAAAGCTATTGTGAGCGCCCTCTCTGGTCCCCGCGCCGCGCCCGCCTTCCGCTGTAGCTACCCCGTAGAGGGCGGCTCCCTCGGCCTCAGATATGGGTGAGCGGTGGGGGTTTAAGGCACCCGGCTTCCACCGTCTCTCCCTACTGAGCTCTGGCTTGTACGTTCGCCCTCTCTCTCTCTCTGCTCGCTACCAGTCGCTCCAGCCACTTCCTCCTCGGCGTCCTTGGGAGCTGCCCTCTTGTAGCTTCCTCCCCACCACCTCCACCAATCCTGCCATCCCCCACCCTTCCATGCTCCCCCTAGCAGCCCTGGTTTGTCCTCCCCCCTGCCTGCCACCCCCTGGGGCCAATCCCGTTGGGTCTCCCCGCCTGCCGGTTCCCGCCCCCGCTCGGGCTCAGGTGCAGCCGTTTGCGCCGGCCGCCCCGGTGCTGGCTCCCTCGCTGCGGCCAGCGTCTTCGCCGCGGTCCCCTCCACCGCCGCAGCCAGTCCCTTCGCGGCGGCTGGCTTCCCCGCCGCGACTGGTCTCCCCACTGCGGTCGCTGCCGCCGCGGCTCCCCTCGCCGCCGCGGCCTACCCCGCAGCCGCGGCCGGTGTCTTTGCTGCGGCCGGCGTCTTTGCTGCGGCCTCCTCCGTTGCCGTGGCCAGCCCCCTCTTCGCGGCCGGCATCCTCGTCACGGCCCTCCGGCCAGCCGCCGCCACCGCGGGTGTCGTGCCGCCGGCCTTCGGCGGCCAGGTAAGGGGGTGGGGGTCAGGGGGCCCTGGAGGAGGAGGAGGGCGCTCCTCCCAGCTGGAGGGTGGCACCCCCGCCCCCGGGGCCGAGTCCAACTGCGCCGGACCCCCCCCCCCCAGGAAGTTGGCGGCGGGTCAGCCGGTAGGTCCTCGAACACTCGGGACATGTAGTCCGCATTCCCGTGGAGGCGGCCAGGTCGGTGACGGAGGGTGAAGCTGAAAGGAAGGAGTGAGAGATACCATCATAAGATGCGGGGATTGTGCTCCTTCATCCGGGCCATCCACAGGAGGGGGGCGTGGTCTGTGACAAGGGTGAAGGGGTTGTGCGCCAGGTAGAACTGTAGGGCCCCGACGGCCCACTTGACAGCCAGGGCCTCCTTTTCCACGGTGGCGTACCGGGTCTCGGCGGGCGGCAGCTTACGGCTGATAAAGAGGACCAGCCGCTCTTGTCCCCCCGTTTCCTGAGACAGCACGGCGCCGAGCCCTACGGCTGATGCGTCCGTGTGGACTATGAAGGGTTGTGAGAAGTCCGGGTTGTGGAGCACGGGGCCCCGGGATAGGGCCTCCCGTAGCGTCCCGATGGCCTCCTCCCGTTTGGGTGTCCATCGGATCTGCGAGGGCTGGTCTTTCTTCAAGCAGTCAGAGAGCGGGCCGGCCCGTGTGGCGAAGTGGGGGATGAATTTACCGTAGTAGCCCACCAGGCCTAGGAACCGTCTCATCTGCCGCTTGGTCCGGGGCCGCGGGGTCTGTTCCAGGGTGGTCACCTTGTCGGGCACGGGCTGGAGCACTCCCCGCCCCACCCGGTACCCTAGGTAGGTGAGCTCGCAGAAGCCCAGGCGGCTTTTCTTTGGGTTGGCTTTCAGCCCGGCGTTGGACAGTGCCCGGAGAACCTGGTCCAGGTGATCGAGGTGGGAGGGCCAGTCGGTGCTGAAGACGATAATGTCATTTATGTAAGCCCGGGCGAACGGCTGGCAGTGGGTCAGGGCTTGGTCGACCAGTCGTTGGAAGGTAGCGGCCGCCCCGTGCAGGCCGAATGGCATGACCCGGAACTGGTAGAGCCCTTGGGCGCTTGCGAAGGCCGTCTTCTCCTTGTCCTCCCGGGCCATGGGGACCTGCCAATAGCCCTTTGTGAGGTCGAGCGCCGAGATAAAGCGGGCCTCGCCCAGCTGGTCTATCAAGAGGTCCGCCCTGGGCATCGGGTAGGCGTCGAACTTGGCCAGGGCATTTACCTGGCGGTAGTCTACGCAGAACCTGACAGACCCATCAGGCTTGGGCACGAGAACGATGGGGCTGCGCCAGGCACTCCGGGAGGGCTCGATGACGCCGAGCAGGAGCATGTCCTGAACTTCCTTGGCCACTACCTCCCAGCGCTTTTGGGGCAGGGGCCGCCAGGGGGCCTGGGCCACGGCTCCTGGCGGGGTGTCAATTCGGTGCGTGAGCACGGCCGTGCGCCCGGGTCGTTGGGAGAAGACGCCGGGGTGTCGCCCGATCACCTGAAGGACCTGCTGGCGCTGTTGTTCCGTGAGTTTGGCATCCAGCACGGGTAGCGGCGCGGCCTCCCCCTCTAGGCACCAGGGCAGCTCCCCTTCTGGGAGCTCCAACGGCTCCTCGGAAAGTGCGCAGCCACTGGTGGTCGGGCCCTCGTGCCAGGCCTTCAGGTCATTCACATGAAGTCGCTTGCGGTGACGGTGTAGGGACCCGCACTGCACCTCGTATGACAGGGGTCCGAGGGTCCACGTCACCGTGAAAGGCCCCTGCCAGGGGTCACCCGGGCCGGGCCCCATCACCCGGCGGTTCACGAGGACCCGGTCCCCTTCTTGGAAAGTCCGGAGGCGGGTGCCCCGGTCGTAGTAGGCCTTCTGGGCAGTCTGGGCGGCCTCCAGGTTCTGGCCTGCTTCGTCGCGGGCCTTCTCCAGCCGCTCCCGGAGGTCTCGGACGTAGGCCGGCACAGGGAGTGGTTCGGTGGGGGTCCGGGAGCCCCATTGTTCCTCCACCAGCTCCAGGATCCCCCGCGGCTTCCGTCCATAGAGGGGCTCGAACAAGGAAAAGCCCAGGGAGGCCTGGGGGGTCTCGCGGACAGCGAACAACAGGGGGTCCATGAACAGGTCCCACTGCATGGGCTTCTCATGGGCCACCCTCTTCAGCATGGCCTTCAACGTTTGGTTGAAGCGTTCCACCAAGCCATCCATCTGGGGGTGGTACACGCTGGTGAATATGTGACACATGCGCAGCGTATGACACAGCTGACTCGTGAGCTTAGCCGTGAAGGGCTTCCCGCAGTCAGTGAGGATTTCCCGGGGCAACCCTACTTGGGCGAAGAACCGGATCAACGCTCTTGCCACCCCCGGGGCCTTCATGTTGCGCATCGGGATGGCTTCAGGGTATCGGGTGGCATAGTCGAGGAGGACCAGCAGATACCGGGCTCCTTGGGCGGTGCGGGGTAAGGGTCCCACAAAGTCCATGCCCACCCTTTCAAACGGTTCCCGCATCACTGGCAATGGGGTGAGGGGCGCCCTCGGCGGGCCTTGTACTGCCGTCCGCTGGCAAAGGGGACAGGCCTTACAGTGCCTTCGGGCGTCGCTGGACAGGGTCGGCCAGAAGAACAACACAGCGGCTCGTGCGGCTGTCTTCTGGGCCCCTTGATGCCCGGCCCAGGGGTGGTCGTGGGCCGCTTCCAACACCTTCTGCCGGTAGGCCGTCGGGACCAATAGCTGGCGCACTTCCCCCGTCTGGCCTCGCACCAGCCGGAACCACAGCCCCCACACCTGGACTATCTGCGGCCAGCGGCCTGCCCGTCGGGCGTCTACCGTCACTCCCTCACTTACCGCCACATGGCGCCGCAGGGGCTCTAGCGAGGCGTCGGCAGTCTGGGCTCTAGCGAACTGGGGGTCGGCCTCCCACTCGGCTTGCAGGCCCGGGGCGTCAGGGTCCTCCTCGGGGTCGCCGGGCGGTCCCCGTTCCTCTCCAATCAGCGCCTCCTGCGTGGGCGACGGGGGGTCATTGATCCAGGGCCGCAGGGCCTCGGCAAAGTGAGCGGCGTCCTGGCCTAGGAGGACCGGAAAGGGCAGAGCCCAGACACGGGCGAGTTCGGTGAGCCGAGTAATCCCGGCGTACTCCACGGGCACCCGGACGACGGGACACTCCTCCACGTGGTTGTGGAAGCAGGCTATGACTGCCCGGCATATGACCGGGAGGTTCACGGGTAACAGGTGCGAGCGGACCATGGAAATGGAGCTCCCGCTATCTAGAAGGGCCGTCAGCCTTCGTCCGGCGAGCGTTACCATGACCACGAGCGGGGGTGGGTGAGGGGCCCAGGACGTCACTTGCATGGTGGTGTCCCAGCCCCAGTCACACTCCATAACGGGGCAGTCCCTCTTCCAGTGCCCCCACTGCCCGCACATGAAGCACGGCCCCCACCCGGGGTCCTCCTTGCTCGGGCCTGCCGGGTCTCCCCTTCCGGGGTTACGGGTTGGCCCGGGGGTGGGGCCCCTGGGCCCGGTGAGCGCACCGCCACGCTCCGGCCACTGGGCTGCCTCTGCGGTGCGCTCAAAGGCGTCCAGGTACACGTCTACATCATCTTCGGGTCCCAACTTGGCCAGGTGGAAGGGCGGCGGTCGCCCGCCTGGTTCGGGCGCACCGTCCCCCGGGTTCACGGGAGCCCGCCCCGCTTCATTGGCCTGGCGGAGGTCCCTCACTAGAGCGGTCTGGGTTTCCCTCTGCTGTTGTGCCAGGGTGGCTTGAGCTTCCCGGCTTTGCTGCGCCACCTCCCTCAACAGCTGGCCCTGGTGCTCGGCGAGCCACTGTCCGAGTTGGGTCAGGTCCATGGCCGCAGCTTCTGTGGCGCCGGGGCCTGGCGGCCGGGGGGGGGGTCGACTTGGAGGGTGGGCGGTCGTAGCAGGGACCGGCCGCTCGTCCAGCCCGTGGGAGCCGGAATGCGCGGGAGGGGGCGGCTCACTGCAGGGCTGGTGCCTGCATTCTCCACCACGTTGTGAGCGCCCTCTCCGGTCCCCGCGCCGCGCCCGCCTTCCGCCGTAGCTACCCCATAGAGGGCGGCTCCCTCGGCCTCAGATATGGGTGAGTGGTGGGGGTTTAAGGCACCCGGCTTCCACCGTCTCTCCCTGCTGAGCTCTGGCTTGTACGTTCGCCCTCTCTCTCTCTCTGCTCGCTACCAGTCGCTCCAGCCACTTCCTCCTCGGCGTCCTTGGGAGCTGTCCTCTTGTAGCTTCCTCCCCACCACCTCCACCAATCCTGCCATCCCCCACCCTTCCGTGCTCCCCCTAGCAGCCCTGGTTCGTCCTCCCCCCTGCCTGCCACCCCCTGGGGCCAATCCCGTTGGGTCTCCCTGCCTGCCGGTTCCCGCCCCCGCTCGGGCTCAGGTGCAGCCGTTTGCGCTGGCCGCCCTGGTGCTGGCTCCCTCGCTGCGGCCAGTGTCTTCGCTGCGGTCCCCTCCACCGCCGCAGCCAGTCCCTTCGCGGCGGCTGGCTTCCCCGCCGCGACTGGTCTCCCCGCTGCGGTTGCTGCCGCCACGGCTCCCCTCGCCACCGCGGCCCGCCCCGCAGCCACGGCCGGTGTCTTTGCCGCGGTTGGCATCTTTGCTGCGGCCTCCTCCGTTGCCGCGGCCAGCCCCCTCTTCGCGGCCGGCATCCTCGTCACGGCCCTCCGGCCAGCCGCCGCCGTGGGTGTCGTGCCGCCGGCCTTTGGCGGCCAGGTGAGGGGGTGGGGGTCGGGGGGCCCTGGAGGAGGAGGAGGGCGCTCCTCCCGGCTGGAGGGTGGCACCCCCGCCCCCGGGGCCGAGTCCGGCTGCGCCAGACAGCTATATTACTAGAAAAGGGTCCCAATGAAAGATCACATTCTTTCTGTTACACTTTGCTTGTAAATTTCTCCCTGGCTTCATCTGACCTGGTCTTCCATATCTACCTCGAGATTAGTGCCATAGGGTTGCCCTTAACATCTTGGAAGCTTTAGTTTGTGCAGAATAGGGCCACCTGTCTTTCAACTGGGTGAGATATTTTGAACATGTTACACTCATTCTGAAATATCATCATTGCTTGCCTATTTTTTTAAAGCTAAATTTAAGGTGCTGGTCTTACAAAGTTTTTCAAAACATGGGACCATAGTATCCCTCTATATGAAACTGTGCACTAATCACACTCTTCCAATCAGTTCCTGCTCATGGTGCCTAATTGTAGACCCATGTGTTCACACTCTGTTTGATCCTGGGTGATTGGACTGATTTTGTGGAATGTTCTGCCAAAGAGGAATAGGAGGAAGTCAGTGCTGATTTCTTGAAAGGTCTTTCTCAGAGTGCCTTTTGTTAAAGTTGTTGAATCATCTGTTTTGTGGTGACAGTTGGGATTATGTAACAAATAGAATTCAGGTTTCCTGCTTCAGGTTTACCCGAAACAGGAAAACAATTCAGAATGACCCGAATCCCGAAGCAGCAAGCCGCTTTGGGATTTGGCTGTTTAAACTGCTTCAGTATGCGCTGTAAAAATTCAGGAATCTTTATAGAGCACACCAAAGCTCAAAGCAACACTTTTCTCACTGCTTACAAGAAAACCCGAATCAGAAACCCGAAGTGCACATCCCTAGTAACGAACACCCTTTTAACTTTGCCGTTCATTTTTATGCATCATTGTTTATCCTATGTTTTTTTTTAGAAAAACTGCATTTATTTCAAAGTGTGGTGTTAGATCTTTGATGGCTTATTGGCACACTTGATGCTGAAGTTATTAAGTGATGGATGTGTGTGTGTGTGTGTGTGTGTGTATGAGAGAGAGAGAGAGAGAGAGAGAGAGAGAGAGAGAGAGAGAGAGAGAGAGAGAGTAATCTAGACTGGCCACTGTGCGGTAGCAAGACTGGTAAAGATTTTCCCAAGATTTTGAAGAGCCGTTGCCTGTGAGAGTTGACAATAGAGGATCTAACAGATCGGTGTTTTGATTCACTGTTTAGGCTGTTTCACAATGTCCTATGAATGCATTGTTAGGCTCATTTGCAACCCACATTCACAAATCTTCTTATATTCAAAAATGTCAGCATGCTAATAAAATACTTAAGGGGAAGGTAAGGTACCATAATTCTCTTCTTCAAACAACCCAATGTAGCTGTACTCAGAGATCCCAGGGGATCTAACAAGAAGATAGGGTGCTCGAAAGAAGGCAGCTTTCACTAGCAGAGATCAATACTTTTTACAGTCCTGTCCCCCACCCCCCTGTCAGTTTTGTACCTAGCCAATCCCATGGCTAATGGAGGAGACTACCAAAGAAAGAATATGGATTTTGCTGACTGTAACTAAGATTTCAGAGCGTCTGAAGTGGCAAAATGTGGATTGACTCCAGCTGACTGCCCTGTTCTTCACCTCCCTGATAATCTGGAATCAATAAAGGAAAAGAATTTGTAGAAGTATTCCCAACTGGAAGAAGCATGGCAATGCTCTGCTCCAAAATGTAATGGGAGACACTTTGAAGAGGATAGCAATCAAGTTTAATGCATCCTGTGCTTATTAGAGCTGATTATCTTGATATGGAAAGAATGTGAATGCTTACGGAAATATTATTTTGATTGTAATAGGCACACATATTTGCTTCTGGACAGAAGCGGTGATTGACAAGGAAAGAGGAAACATTCTTTCTCCTCCTCCCATCCTCTGTGCTGCAGATTTTGTGAGCTGAGTAATGGTCAAGATCAGGCTTAGTACATGTATTAATTTGCCAGTTCTAAGAACACAAGAATGGCCTTGCTAGATCAGATCAAGGTCCCATTTACCATAAAACACCTGTCTCCAATAGTGGTTATATGCCATTGACAGAACACAGAGAATGTATTATGCAGTAGCAACATTATTTGCTTCCTCCAGCTTTTAGCAGAGAGATGCTGCCACACACTATGGAAGCTCCATTTGTTTCATCAAAGCTGGTGAGATAGTATAATGACCGAGCTATGAATCAGGAAGGCCCCGATTTGAATCTTTCCTCTGTAGAGAACTCTCCAGGCAGCCTTGGGCAAACCACAAACTCTCAGTCATAGTCTACCACTCCGTATGCAAAATTAGGACAACACTAACTGCAGGCATTTTGTAAAAATTACAAAGAGATGATATGTTTTAAGTACATTTAACATACTAAAGTATACTAAATATTATCATGGATAATATCTATTGTGAGGCCTACCCTTTATGAATAATCCTTTATTGGTGGCCATCACCACAGTAACTTAAAAGACCCTGCCCTCTTCCTTCAGGATATATAAAGTCCTCAAGTTTACAATATGTGTATGATTTATCAATTGATTCATCATTTAATCAATTAAAATCTATTAAATGAAATGTATCATCTTTCATTTTAATTTAATGATTTAGTTCAGGCTTAGCAAACAACATTCAAGTTGCAATCCTTTAGAATGACTTAAATTTCATTTCCATCAAGAGAGGACAACTTTCCATGTAGCTTCTCAGGAGAGTAGAGGATTTGCTGCATCTATAGCTAGAAAGAAATATGAAACCTCTGTGTGTGGATACAGAGATTTTTCCCCCCAATTATTTGCTTGGCTTTCATCAAATCCATTGCAAACAAAGTTAGATAATGAAAAAATATTATAAGATAAAGATGGTTATATCTCAGTCTGTCTCCACAAGATAAAAACCCAAAGTGGATGTACATGTGTACATAACCTCTATGAATATCCTTACCTTTTCATTACCTATCACGTTCATCGAACTGCCGAGGAAAGAACCTCACTTATGGTTCAGTTAGACAGAAACTCTATCCCTCTTTCACACAGCAAAAGGCTACACAAAAATGGGAGCATTGCATTTCTGCAGAGTAAAGCACAGGAACACCTTAAAGCAGGCTACTTTGTTAGAGAGAGGGTTGAATGGCGACTGCTGTCCTTACCTAAAATCCACTTTGCGATAGTTCAGGACACTCAATGGCTGGAAAATTAACAACTCTGGAACCAGGAAAGCAAGAGAGTAAGGGGAATGCTTTCTGCAAATAAATGGGAGTGGAAATCGAAGAAGGAGATAAAATGGCACAGGAAGTGACAAGATTGTTCACAGAGTTTTTTCACATATACTTTTTTAAAAAATTGCAAGTGTTCAGCTGTTTCTCTTGTTCCAGGCTGCTGTTATTGAGGTAAATTTTTAATGTGACAAAAGTGATTGTGGTGATTGTGAGGAGAGATGCTGATAGCAAGCAGCTTAGGTGTTACTCTAGCATAGGTCTGAAACAGACTGACAGTTTTAATAATGGTAAACCAAAAAATGTGACTAGAATGAGTCCTTTTTAATAAACTGCACTTCACCAGACACCATCCCAGGTTCTGTCATATTCCCACATTTCCTCTCCACCAGGAAGCCCAGTAGGAATAGGGTTCTTGAATAGAATTCTTTGGCTTGGATATAAAACCCACCCAAGCCTGTAGCCAATAACTGAAGAATGGGGTAAATGAGAAAAAGGCAAGGGGCTGGATCAAGCATAACATTTCCATTATTGCCGGAATGCAAGAAAAAGACTACAGTAGCTGCTTGTACGAAGTCAAACTTATTGCATTCTCACTTGTATTTCCATTTGCACGGATCTTGTGCCACCAATTTCTGGGCACTATAATATATAAGAGGGGAAAGAACAAGAACTTTTTTCTGCTTGTGAATTGTTGGATCCAAGCCATGATGCTTTCTTTTTAAACTAAACAAGATCAAAATTGATTGGAAATAACACAAACTGAGGGAAATATTAACAGGTTACGTGCAGATATACTAGCCTTGATTAAGATTTGGATGGGAGATCCCCTAGGAAGTTCAGGGTTGCTACGCAAAGATAGGCAATGGCAAACCACCTATATTTGTTTCTTGCCTTGAAAACCCTATTGGGTTTTGTAACTTTCTCAGTTCCATCCTGGATAGCATAACGGAAACAAAGGGGGACTGCTCAAGGTTTAAAAGGCTGAATCCAGTTCTGGATATTTCAGCAATGCTGAAAAGCCTCCTGGACTTGAAGGGATGCCAGTGGTTTTTCTGAGCTGTATGTGGTTCTGATGATGAACCCCTGGATTCTGAGAATGAGAGCAGGACAACTTCCTGAAGGAGGGAAAGTGGGGGCCTTGCTACTCAGGTGGACTCTTCTCCCTGCATCTTTACGGGAGCTTATGCATCAAGTCCTCCCCATTCAGAGTCCTCAACCAATGATACAGCCTTGGCTCATGATGATTCTATTGTTCTAAAAGATCTTATTGAATAGTTGTAAGAAACCCCTTCATGAATAATACTGGAGCCTGATTGAGCCATTACCAATTCACAGATTTTATTCCTTACAAGGTCCCTTTACTCATTTTCATTACCAGCTCTCTCTTTTTCTGAACCACACAAAAAGTTTTTACTAGAACAGCATGAACAGCATTACGAACGAAAAAACCCACAAACATGCCACTCGGTTGCTCGTGAATGGGCCGTTCGTGATGTGCCACTCCAGCCGAACAGGTGGTCGACGCAAGCCTTGTTCATTGCACTCGGCTGCCATTCGGGAAGCTAGACACTCAGGCGCCTTCAATCAATTGCCTTGGCAACGGAGGGGGAGAGTGCCTGAACTCTGTCTGCACTCCCCCTGTCGCCCCGGACACCACAATCAAAGCCCAACTTAGCTTGATGGGCAGGTCTTCCTTCCAAGCGTGGAGCTGCAAATTGGTAACAATTGGTAATGTGGGAGCAGACACCGGGGGGGGGAGGGAGGAGAGGGTTGTTCTGTGGCCATGGGAACTCCAATCTCATCCCTGCAAACCATGTTAGGCAGTTCTGACTGCCAACCACAGGTCTCCTGTGCTTCTCCATGAGTCCTCAGCTTATAAAAGGGCACTGTGCTCCCAGTTCTGGTTTCACTTTCAGCAAGCAGTGGTGTGGGACTGAGCTCTTAATAGCGTTTGGGAGGAGAGAGTGGGAGAGTGCATTGGAGCTGGGCTTTTTTCTGTGTGTGGTGGGTGGGATAGGGAGCTATTCCCTCTGGTTCTAGGGCTACTACCAGGCCCTGGGGCCAAGCTCAGTGGGCAACTCGGCTGAGAGCTCACATTATTATCACTGCCTGATCTGGTCAGGTCTCTGGGAGTGTTGGGCTAGGGCTCTACCCCCTCCCACTGGTTCCAGGGCTGCTGCCAGGCCCTGTGGCCAAGCTCAGTGGGCACCTCGGCTGAGGGCTCACATTATTATCAGTGCCTGATCTGATCAGGCTTCTGGGAGTGCTGCTGGGCTAGGGCTCTAGCCTCAGCCTTCAGTTCCAGGGCTGCTGCCAGGCCCTGTGGCAAAGCTCAGTGGGCACCTTGGCTGAGGGCTCACATTATTATCACTGCCTGATCTGTTCAGATCTCTGGGAGTGTTGGGTTAGGGCTCTAGGCTCAGCCTCTGGTTCCAGGGCTGCTGCAAGGCCCTGGGGCCAAGCTCAGTGGGCACCTCGGCTGAGGGCTCACCCTGATTATTATTATTATTACTATCAGTATCAGACAGTGCCTGATCTGGTGGTCAGGCACAAGTGCTGGGCTAGTGCTCTAGCCTCAGCCTCCAGTTCCAGGGCTGCTGCCAGGCCCTGTGGCCAAGCTCAGTGGGCACCTCGGCTGAGGGCTCACATTATTATCACTGCCTGATCTGGTCAGGTCTCTGGGAGTGTTGGGCTAGGGCTCTACCCTCTCCCTCTGGTGGTCCCTTCCCCAACACTTGCACCGCCCCATCTCCTCATTTCCGTGAGCACAAGGAGGTGGGTGAAGCCAGCAGCTGCTGACGGAGCGGGGTCTTCCTGTCCCCCTCACAGGATCTTCCAGGTGCGGCTCGTTGCCATGGCCAGAACCCCAGGGTCCCCCTCTCTCTGACCACCTGGTGGCCGCAATATTCATCCACCTTGCTGCACAAGTGGAGGCATTGTCTGCCTCCGACCCGGAGGCTTGGCAGGCGGGCACATTGGTGTCGCCGGTGGTCCCTTCCCCAACACTTGCACCACTCCGTCCCCTCATTTCCATGAGGGCAGGAAGGTGGGTGAAGCCAGCAGCCGCTGACAGATTGGGGTCTTCCCGTCCTCCTCGCAGGATCTTCCAGGTGCAGCTTGTTGCTGTGGCTGGAACCCCTGGGTTCTCCTGTCTCTGACCACCCGGCGGCCACAGTCTTCGCCCACCTTCCTGCACAAGCGGATGCGTTGTCTGCCACCGACCCGGAGGCCTGGTGGGTGGGCACATGGGGGGTGCTGCCGGCAAGCGGCCAGACCCCCTGCCCCCTGAGGGGAGGCAGCATGCCAATGCCTCCCTGTGCCCACCAGGCCCAGTGCCTGCAGTCTTCACCCACCTTGCTGCGTAAGTGTATAATTTTCCTCCCACCCGCAGGCCTGGTGGGCGGGCACATGGGGGGTGCCACCAGTGAGTGGCCAGACCCCCTGTCCCCAAGAGGGGAGGCGGCACACCTTCAGGACCACCGCATGGGGCACAAGTGAACTGTGGAGGGTGGCTCCATTTGTGTTGATTGGGAGTTTCCTGGGGGTGTAAAATTTGGGAATGTATAACTCTGAGATCCATACTGCAATCTTGACCAAACTTGGGTGGTAGCTGGACAAGAGCCTGCTGCACATTCCCTGTGAATATGGGCTCTCTAAGTGTTAGGAGAGGGCGCTCTGGCACCGACGAACTCCTAACACCGAACACATTTGGTAACTGGACATGTTCGGGTCAGGTCGGCTGTTCGTGTTCGTCGTCGGGAATGAACACCAAACAGCCTGTTTGGGGTTTTCCCTCCATTCGTGCCCATGTCTAGTTTTTACTACATTTACTACAATTGAACTGAATGGTCTTATGGGGCACCTTGTTGTTTACAGATTTCATGATTTCTGTCATTCAAGTATTCTCTCCTTGGCCAAAAGTCCTGCATTTTTAAAGCAAATTTCACTAAATTAATGCCCTTGAACCATTCACTGTTTATTAACACCCACTACATCCCCAAAAGCTTCCCTTCCCTTAACATGTTGGACTCTATGATTTCAGTGAATGCCTTCTATGTGTCTAGTTGTGTTGATTCTTTTGTTCATTGATCCGCAAACTCCACTGCAATGGGAAAATCATTTCTGTAGAATTGTAGAGGGCTAAATAACCTGTATTTCTTTTCCTTATTCACATGTATGTAAAATACTGAGCATATCTAGTTTATATTTGGCCTGCACAGCTTGGGACTAACCAAGCCAATAATCGCTACCTCAGTATAATAGCATCCCAAAGGCAGATTGTTGCTTTGTATTTACTGAGTTTTTGGCGACTGCACTAACACTATACAAATGCTTGATTTGCAAATGTAGTTTATATTTGTTTGATATCTGAAGGGAGGAAGGTGAGGGGGAGGGGAACAAATTTACAATAATGTGGATACCTTAATGTGCACTCAAGAGTGGTTTACAAAGTGTATTATTATCATCCTCATGACAATCACCCAGTGAGGTGGGTGTAGCTGAGAGAGCTCTGGAAGAGCTGTGGTTCACCCACGGTCACTCAGCTGGCTTCAAGTGGAGGAGTGGGGAATTAAACACAGTTCTCCAGATTAGAGTCCCACCGCTCTTAACCACTACACCAAACTGGCTATTGATGACTGTCAACCCCCAAAGTACAAATGATTTGTCCTAAGTACTTTACACAGTTGTTGAAAAGTACTGGGGGACTCCACAAATGTAAACCTTACATGCTTAACTGATTCTTTACTAGAAAGGGCTATTGGTCTAGCAATCTGAGAGCCAAACTACAAGTGATGCCTTACACAGGTTGGACACTTGTAAGCTTCCCTCAAGTTTTGATGGGAAATGTAGGCATCCTGGTCTTGCAGCTGTAATGGAGAGCCAAGCTGTAAAACCAGGGCACCTACATTTCCCATCAAAACTTGAGGGAAGCTGACAAGTGTCCAACCTTTGTAAGGCATCACTTGTAGTTTGGCTCTGAGACACAGTGTCTGGAGGCATGGACTGGGCTGGCACCTCTGATCTCAACTGGCCAGCTATTGGGCAGCTCAACTGGTCCATGCTGGCCAATAGCGGTGGAAAGGGGACAAGGCTCTGGGCCAGCCCAGAGGAAGCAAAAGGACTTTCAACCCGCCAGGGGGGCAGGAGCAGCATGTTGGTCGTTCAAGCTGTCAGCAGACTGGGAGGCACAAGGGAGGCATGAGGCTTCCAGGAAGGAAGCCCCTTGGGACAAGGCAGTCTTGAGGGAACTGGAGGAGAGGGCAGGGTTTGCAGAGATGGTAGGGTACAAATTAAGCTCCTTCAATTGGAGAACAAGGAGGAGATGGTTAGACCTCTCCTTGGAAGGGCAAATGAGACAAGGAAGAAAGAGGAGGTGGCTGATGGGAAGAGGAGGAGGAAAAGGGTGAGTTCAAACCTCCTGTCCACCTGACACCTTCTTGTGGGGAAAGAAGTAGAAGGGCTGCAGGATCTCTCCAGTGTTCTTTCCAGGAGCAAGCAGTTTCCTCACACACTGAAATAGGACCTTTGTCATGGAGGCATATTCATATTTGATTGACAACTGCCATTAGGCAGAGGATCAACTAGACTGGTCTGCCACTTGAAATTTATGAGCCTGCTTGATATCTTTTGGAGTATAAGTTTATCCTCATCTTCCCCACTGGTGTCCTCCCTCCCTTCACAGACCTAGCATATAGGGTAGCTAAGGGCCACCAGAACAATCATTGTAACCAGCTAGTTGGAAATCCTGAGGAGAAAGATCTGCGAGTTAGATCTCACAGACATCTAACAAAATGATGCATGATGGGAAAAAATGTAAAATGGTCTTCTGAATTAACTGTTTTTACTATTAAAAAGCAGGTATTTAAATGACCATGGGTAACTTCCATGGAAACATCAGCATAATAAAAAACAAATGGAACATTAGGGACATCAAGATACTGGTAAAAATACCAACATAAACAATTCAATGCCATTATACAAATTCATGGCACACCTACACCCGGAGTACTATGCTTAGTTCAGGTCAGCCAAATTGCAGGAAGAATTTCCTAGAGAAACTATTGAGAAGGTATTGAAAAAGCTAATGGTGGTTATTCCAATAGCAGAAAAATAAAAGACAAATTGTTCTCAAGCTAGGGGTATCAATGCCCTTCTGGCACCTGGGATAATAAATCCATTCATAATGATTTGTGACAAATAGGGTTGCCAGGTCCAGGTTGGGAAATTCCTGGAGACTTTGGGGATGAAGCCTGGAAAGGGCAAGTTTTGGGGATGGGATGGGCCTCATTTGGGTATAATGCCATACAGTCCACCCTCCAAAGCAGCCATTTTTTCCAGGGGAACTGATCTCTACCACCTGGAGATCAGTTGTAATTCTGGGAGATCTTCAGCTGCCACCTGGAGGCTGGCAACCCTAGTGACAAAGCTGTTGCTACAAAGGAAGGAAGTACAAAAATCCTGCGTCTCTCCCCTTCATTGACCAGTAGGACAAGCTAAAATTAGGACATCATTGCATGTTTGACTTGTCAGTCATACTGGTGTACTTGTACTCATTAGCCATAGATCTGAGCCAGAAAAAGTTCACTTTTTACTGGTCATCAGGGCAATATGTTTCCCCCTTTATTCTGCTTTTACATTTTCTCATGTATCTCCATAGGTAGAAGGGCCAGGGAAATCTGCAAGCCTTCAAATGTAGCTCACTGTAATCAAGAAAATCTACAATGGCTTCACTATCTGTATCACTCACAATTACAGGTCATCAGTTATCTGATTAGAGACAGAAAGTATTGCTAGGCTGGCATAATTTGAATATGGGCCTCAGAAAACTAATCAAAGGACAACACTAGACATTCACACTAAACACTCAGCCAAAAACTGCAGCTGCATATTTAACCCCCACTCTGTAACATCTGGTAGTATTTACCCATGTCCTGTTCTCACAGCAACCTGTATTTCTTTGCTCCTGATCCATATCATTGGTTGCTACTTGCAGGACTGCAGCGATATGCAGAGCTTCATCATGCCAAGACATGGGTAAACTTTACTAGCTATATGCATGGTTGCCATTTTTTGTGGCAGCCACATGTTTGACATCATGACCTGTTTAGTTTTAATAACACAAGATCAGAAAGGATGATGTAAATCAATATATTTAATTCTCAATATGGCCAAATATGTTGATTTTTAAATCTGAAGATTAGAGCCATGACGGACAAGAGGAGTCTTTCTACAAACTTTTCTACAAACCTATAGAAAAATCTGAAATCTTAAAATAATAATAATAATAATGATAATGATAATAATAATAGAAGCAGCACCTGTAACTTTAAGAAATGAATGCCCTCAACCATATAGTATTGCCAGCCCTAAAGTCTTGGTTTCTGTCAGGAAAAGGTAGATGGAGGGAGCAGGGTCATTTCCAGGGCTATTGTAGTATTTAAGGGAGGGCTCATCAAGGCCAGGCCAGGCAGCAAACACTAGGTAACTTTCTATCACCTGACTTATATGACTCACCGAGGCCCAGCTGCTTCAACAGCAGCCACCTCAAAAGGCCAGTGTAGTGTAGTGGTTAGAGATTCTGACTAGGATCTGGGAGACCTAGGTTCAAATCACCACTTTGACATGGAAGATCACTGGGCGACCTTGGCCAGTTACACATTCTAAGCCTAACTTACCTCGTAGTGTTGTTGTGAGGATGAAATGGAGGAGATAGGGTTGCCAGCCCCAGTTTGGGAAATTCCTTTAGATTTGGGGACTGGAGCCTGAGGAGGATGGGGTTTGGGAAGAAGGACTTCAGTGGGGTATAATGTCATAAAGTCCACTCTCCAAAGCGGCCATCTTCTCCAGGAGAACTGATCTCTGTAGCCTGGAAATCTGTAGTAATTCTGAGAGATTTACAGCCACAACCTGGAGATTGGCACCCCTAGGAGGAGAGGAGAATAATATAAGCTGCTTTGCATGCCTATGGTGGAGAAAGAAGGAATATAAAAGAAGTAAATATAGATGAAGATGGGAGGCAGATAAGAGGTTAGTTGGTAGGAGGTTGTGTAGGAAGCAGGGAAAGCTAAGGATGACAGGTTGCAAGGAGGAAGGAAAGAGAAAATAATATGGGGAAGGGGATAGATGGGAAAATCAGGCATCCCTTAGAAGTCCTTCTGAGATCCCTGCTTGTGTTATCTCTAATTCTCAAACTTGCACTTTAAAATCTGCTGGCCCTTGGAATGGTTTTTGGCCATTGATAAATGTTGCTATTTTCCACTGCTCTAAAAAGCATAATTTATGGTTTCCATTAGGACTGCCAAGAAATTCTGCCAGATTTCCAGCTTTTTGCTTTAGTTCTCCTACCTGAAAGCCAGAAACCACAGGCTGAGGAGTTGTGCAGTTTTTATTTCTGTAGCTTCTTTAAAATAATATTCACGTCATAGGAAAATAGGTTTGTTTGTATTAACACAAATGTAAACAGAACTCCTTGTGAAAGACTTCGTAAAAGGATGGCAATTTAACTGACTCAAGACAGAGTAAGACAGAGTTTATGCAGGATGCTAAAAGGCTTCATTCCAGATTCCTACGTCTGTCTCTCCTTTTTCCTGCTAGACTCCTATATTTCATTTGTATCGCTTGTTTCCCCATACCAAGGATCCTGCAACTTCCTGACCCTTCTCCCCTGCTTGACTCTGTCATTCAGACTTCCCACATAATACTGCCCCCTGAAGGCTGGTTGACTCAGAAGCTCTCTCTCCCAAGCTGGTGTTAAAATGAAGCACAGCAGTTGGCTAACTCGCATGTTTTCTCTCAACAGAAGCCACTGGGAGTAATATGGGACAGACCCATGTGAAAGCATCTCTTATACCACTTCATTAATATATGACTTTCTGAGTGTGAAGGACATTAAGAATGATTATTTGGATGTTGAGTCCATTTATATTTGGTACCTAAAATCTTTTGCAGTAGTAGTAATTGATATTCCTTTTCCCCCAGAACCACAAGTGACAAAAGGCACAGATTGGACACTTGTCTGCTTCCCTCAAGTTTTGATGGGAAATGTAGGCATCCTGGTCTCGCAGCTTCGCTCTCTGACTGCTGTCCAATGGACTTTTCAACTGTCACTTGTCCAACATTCCGCCAAGCTGCCTACATTTCCCATCAAAACTTGAGGGAAGCTGACAAGTGTCCAATCTGTGCCTTTTGTCACTTGTGGTTCTGCTCTAAGACCCCAGTCATACCTTTACCAAACCAGTGGGGAATTGCTTCACTGTAGTTCTCTCCTGTTTGTTTATTTCAAGAATTCATATGCAGCAGTAGATAAAGGGTGGGGGATGTTGTGACTTGTGAATACTACAGTACTATGAGAGTTGCTATGGTGCTATGGTGGGGGGGGGAGAATGGGGTGCTATGGTAGAGGGGGGGGAGAATGGACCAGGGAATGGATCTGGGAGACAAAGAACTTCCCAGGACAGCACTCAGCGAGTGCGCTCCCACCAGCTGCAACATTATTTCCTTAAGTGATGTAATTGTGCTCAGGGGTGGGTGTGCTCCTGCACTTCTCAGAGGCCCAAATTGGCCCCTGACAAGGGTGGGAGCACATCAACTATCAGGCCCGAGAACCTGACTTCTGGAAGTGATGTCATCATGCCTGCTGGGAGCATGTGCACACAAAGCACAGGTACTAGTAGGTTGCACCCAGGTAAGTGCCAGGTCCCTTCCCTCCCACTAGGAGGGTAAGATGACCTGCCAACCCTACTCACATAGGGAATTCCATTCCTCAGAAATTAAGAATTCAGCATCACACAGCCATGTTGCTGTACCAATTGTAGTTACTTTCATGTGTGAATGAAGCAACCTAGATCAAACTACAGCGATAATGTTTCATGCTACCTCAACTTTCCTGAAATGCAAAGCCTCTCCAAGCCTAACTCGATGTTACAAACTTCATGAGTTTACCACGAGGACTTGCAGCTATAGTGGAGCTGCTAGTTCCTGGTGACAACTTGTGGGTAAACCCATAGCCGGGCCTGATTTATGTTGGAACTGTTGCGTGGGAGAAGAAATTTCTGCCTTCTCTCTTGTGCAGTTTTTGGTGGCTGAAACAGGTCAGGGGCTACAGGAGGGGAGCATTATTTGTTCCATTGGGAACCAGCATGTACACTGAATGCTTGCACATGCCAACAAATTTTTTAAAAGCACACACATCCCCGCATCCCTTGGGCACCAGCCACCAAAAATAGCACAGGAGAGAAGGCAGGAATTCCTTTTTCTCCTGTGCAGCAGTCCTGATTTGAATTGGGCCTTGCTGTATGTTTACTGATGAGTTGCCATTGGGAACTAGCAGTAGGGTTTCCAGGTGTCTGGTTTTCACCTGACAGGCTGTTTTTTTCTTGGACTGTCCAGGAAAAATGTAATTTAAACACTGGACAGCCTGATCGTCCTGCCCTCCTGCTGGCGTGCCTCCTGCATGCGTGCTGCCTCTGCCACCAAGGTGGTGAGAGTGAGCAGCCAGTCAGCCCTCCCAGCCTCCTGTGTGCTGCTGGAGGGGTGGGAGTGTACATACAGGTGTGAATTGGCCTACAGTTCTATTGGATGGAGGGACCACTGCCATCTTAGTGCACTCTGCACAACTGGATTTCTTCATCGTCTTTCTGGTGAGAGCAACAGCTGAGGTAATATTTGAGGAGTTAAAACTTGCATTGCTCTATTTAGGCATCAGTCATAAAGTTCCCTGAACCTGAACGAATTACAGAAAGTGACCTTCAAAAGCAGCTAGTGTCTTACTGCCATTCCCCTGAGCCATTCAGCCCTCACCTATTAGAGATGCCTCCTAATTCTTCTCCATTGAATTAATCTCCTATAGGCTTTTATCAAAGGACTTAACTAGGCACTGTTCTCACTGGGAACATTACATGAATTAAAAATAAAGCCCTTTATCATTCCGGAAAGATGGGAAGCGATATTAAGTTGCTAAGTAAAATGGGATCTTTCAGCACTCAGACATCTCTCCAAGTACTGCAGTTGTACACATGGAGCTTTTCCTGTTCCAGAGGTCTCTGAGGAAAGGAAGGTACTCTATTCCTGACTATCAGTTTCTGCCTCCGCAGTGCTGATGCTGTCTCTGTGAATAATACAGATAAGTGGGGAGATGGCTGGTGCAGTACATTTAAAAAAAAAACCCTTTCCCTGGAGATGGGAGGAGAGGGAAAACAAAGCCTAGGCCTCCCACAAAGAAGTGATTAATATTGGGCAAGAATGAATCAATTTGACTTTCTTATTTCTTTGAGCTGGAAAAGCATTTCCCTGTACTCTGTGGGCCAAACTAGACGTGACAGTGTCCTTGTGTCTACCATGGAGATACCACCACCATTTTAAAGTCTAAAGTAGGTGGATTAAAAATGCTGCAAGAACACAGAAGGATGAGTTGCTCTTGTTTTTGGCACCTTTTCAAGTGCCAAAACAGCTGCTTGGGGTGGGGTGTAGCCGTTACGCCCCTTGAAAAGGCGTGGGTGGGAGGACAAGAGTACCTCATCCCACCATGCTGCAGCTTCATGGCATTTTAAAATTTCCCATCCTGGGGTTGAAAATGGTGGTGGCCTCCCAACAGCAGATACAAGGACATCATCAGTTCTAGTTTGATCCTGTGAGGAAGCCAGTCATGGCACTTGGATGTACTACTCAAAAATTCTTAAACAAACGGGATTAATAGAGCTAATATCTGCTTATCCTATGTTGGAGTCCATTAAACACCCAATAGTACTTATGCTTTCTATGAGCCAAAGTCAATGGTCACTTTTTTCATTTCAGCCCTTGTGTCTATTCTTGGCTGCCTTCAGCACTATTCCACGTCTAGGGCAGGTGCCCCTACCAGTAGGTGGCTTCAGGTACTATTAAGGAATGGAATTTGTCAGTAATTTAATCTGTTATTTTTTACTGAGGGGTGGGTGCTGGTTATGTATTTTTTTAGTCTCAAGACTGAAACGTCTTGTGCCAGGTCTGTTCCAGAGTGCTTTCCCTTCACACGATCACCTGCATTCATCTAAATGACCTTCTGCTACTGTTCCATCCCTTCACACTCAGCCTTGCAAATCTATTCTTTTATTTATCTAGAAAGTGTGTGTGACAGAAGGACAGGATATAAATGGATCACAAAAAGGTTTCCATATGCCCACAAATCCCCCAGCATCCCCTGTCCTCTGCCAGCATTCAGTGGAGGAGTGGAGGAATAATGGGGTGGAAAAACAGCATTGTGCAATGCCACAACATCATTTATGGCTAGGAACCTAGAAAGGACATTGCCATAAGGCATGAAACACTAGAAATGTTTCCAATCTCTATGGTTTTTACCATAGAGTCCAGGGCAAATTCTAGATGATGCAGTGATATCACTTCTGGATTCCTAGCCAGAACTGACATTAAGACATCTCTCTCTCTCTCTCTCTCTCTCTCTCTCTCTCTCTCTCTCTCTCTCTCTCTCTCTCCCTCTCTCACACACACACACACACACACACACACACACACACACACACACACACACACACACACACACACACACACACAATGTTTCCACCACTGTTGGGGTTGGGGCTGGCAACCCTAATCCCAAGGTTGCTAGCAAACTGAAATCAAAATATTATAAAATTATAATATAGAGGGTGGGGTTTTTTTGACAATTTTTTAAAATCTAAACCAGCAGCCCGGAGCAGATTGAAAGAATTTGTAAAAACAACAAAAATAGTACTAAAACTTTTTAAAGTAGCAACGTTGTGAGAATCATCCATAAAATCCTGCTTGTATGAGCTGCAGAGGTGGGCTGGCAGATTGGGTCTGGGAGACAATAAATGCCTTCCTGAGAGAGGAGGTGGTTGCCCCCTGCCTTAAAGTGGCTAATGGTGTGTCCACTGCTAAAGAAACCTATTCTGGACCCAGAAAAGTTGAATAACTACCATCCAGTCTCAAATATACCATTCTTGAGCAAGTTGATTGAATGAGCGAGTGTGGCTGGCCAACGTTAGAGATTCCTGAATGAAGCAGATTGCTGAATGAAGCAGATTGTTTGGATCCATTCTAATAATAATAATATAATAATATTTGATTTATATACTGCCCTTCAGGATAACTTAACACCCACTAAGAGCGTTTACAAAGTATGCTGTTGTTGTTGTTAATAATATAGTTTCAGGTGTGAACACATGAGACTGAAATGGCCTTGGTCACCCTGGTGGATGACCTGTGCTGGGAAATGGACAAGGGGTCCATCCTCTTGGACCTCCCAGTGGCTTTTGATACCATTGATCATGGAATCCTTCTGTTCCACCTTTTGAGGTTGGGACTGAGAAGCACTATTTTGAAGTGGTTTCAGTTCCGTCACAAAGGAAAATTTCAGAGAGTGGTGCTGGGGTACTGTTACTCTGCCACTTGGTCTCCGATCAAAGGGATTCTGCAAGGTTCCGTCTTGTCCCCCATGATTTTTAACATCTATATAAAGCCGCTGGGAGAGGTCATCCAGAGATCTGGGCTGTCTTGCTGCTAATATGCAGGTGACAGTAGATCCCAAGGAGGCTGTGGTAATCATAAAAAGGTGCCTGGAGGCAGTTTTGGGATGGATCAGGGCTAACAAGCTGAAACTTAATTTCAACATAATGTAGGTGCTATTGGTTGGAAGGAGGCTTGACCCAGGAGTGGGGATATCTCCTGTTCTAGATGGTGTTGTACTCCTCCTAGAAGAGAAGGTCTATAACTTGGGAGTACTCTGGCTCCAGACCTGCTGTTGGATAAACAGGTTGCAGTAGTGGCCAGGGGTACCTTCCACTAGCTTCAGCTAGTGAGCCAGCTGCAGCCCTTCCAGGGCAGGAAAGATCTTGCCACTGTGGTGTACTTCCTGGTAACATCTAAATTAGATTACTGCAATATGCTTTATGTGGGGCCTCTGAAGAGTATCTGGAAGCTACAACTGGTGCAAGAATGTTGCAACCAGAATTCTGTCTTAAGTGGGTTGTAAGAACCATATCAGTCCCATCCAGTTCAACCTACACTGGGCCCAATTCAAGGTGGCACTGACCTTTAAAGTCCTATATGGCTTGAAGCCAGCATCCTTTAACAACTGCCTTCTCCCATATGAACCTACCTGTCTACTCCAGTCATCTTCAGAGGTCTTGCTTCAGGTGCCCATGGCATCTGAGGCTAGATGGGTAGCAACCCAAGAAAAGGCCTTCTCGGGTATGGTGCCGAAACTTTGGAACTCCTTCCCTAGGGCGATTCATCTGTCTCCCTCTGTCATTCTCTTCCACCGACCAGTGAAGTCTTTTCTGTTTCATTTGGCATACCCCTAGTAAACTCTTATTGACCCTCCTCCCTGGTTGTGTTGTATTTGTATGTCTATACATTTTTATTGTATTGTAAAATACTTTACATAAACATTTTAAATGTGGGCTTAAGGTTGAATGCTTTGATGTTCACCACCTTGGGGACTCTATTTGGGTGAAAAGGCAGCACAGAAATGTTTTAAACAAACAAATGAAACAAAATCAACAATAGAATCTAGACTAGAGAATAGAGCAACTTCACCAAATAATAAAATTGGTTTCAAATGCTTTCAGAAGGCAAAATGGAGAGGGCCTTGGAGGGGGAAGGGATTTATACCATCAGTACCAACACAGAAAAGCCCTGTCCTATACCTGTCAGCCTTATTGCTGGTAATGCAGGCACAGATCAAGGTCTCAGAGCCAAGCTACAAGTGATGAATTGCACTTGCATGGCAAGTGAACAGACTGGAGCGCAAGTGAATGGCAAGTGAACAGGGAGGAATACACGTGAGTCTGTTCACTTGCCAGGCAAGTGTAATTCGTCACTTGTAGCTTGGCTCTCAGAAGCCAATCAGTAGCAACTTACCCATTCTGTGCCATTCCAGATATGCTCACAGGCACAGCCATTCTTTCTTCTGAGCCCCAAGATCCCATACCTGTATTTCTTTCATCTATTGCCACACCGATGCATTAATACTTTTGCCATATACTCAGATTACTGGCTGGCTGAAATATGTTGAAAGTATCTGTATTCTCAGGTTGCTTTTAACCATACTGACAGACTCGAAGAGGAGAAAGAGGTAACAGAATAACAATGCCTTAAGGCTTATAACAGTAGACCCTGACATGTGAATGCCATCCTCAGTTGCAATTATTTGTGTGCCATGTTTCATAAGAATAAAAGCTTTTGAAGGGAAAAAAATAGGCTAGTTCAATTTATTTTTGATGATAGTGCTATATCATTCCATTAATCAATCACAGGCATGTGGACAGTTGGAATGAAATGTCCCAAGTCAGCCAGTACTGTGAAATAAGTTCATGTAAGATGATCTTTGTTGGCGGCAAAGGGATGATGGGATGAAATGGGATGTAAGTGTCTGGATTCAAATCACAAAGATGACGTTAATTGATCCAGTTGCTCATAAAAAAACATAGGGCTTGTTCTGGTATTTAGCACCTCTTCCCCACCTTCTCATATATAAACAAACAAATGCAATGCTTTGGGATCCCGTTAACTGTTTTTCCATGCCTCGGCAGTAAGTCAAGGTATGAATGCTTAGTAAAACATGTTATATTTTATTGCTGTATCAGTTTCTCTGAACTGTTTCATCAAGTTCATTGCTAAGTTAGCCGCAGATTCATAAGTAGCTGTTTGTCTAGTTCAGACCCAGTTCCACTGCAAGGAAGTCTGTCCCAGTAGGACTGGCAGCAGAATTCCTTGTTTGCTTAGTTCAGTATGCAAGCCTGGCCTGGCAATGTGTACAGAGATCAGTCAGCTTCTAAGAGCCATTTTGGCCTCTTGCTTTCAAGAGGCTCCCTTGTTTCAGGGTCCTTTTACTGCTGTTTTCCTGGTAGTCCTGTCCGTGTTTGGGGGTGGAATGAAGCATTAGCTAAATATCGGGTTGTCAAGCACCATGTGGGACTGGAAATCTCCCAGAATTATAACTGATCTCTAGATTTTATTTATTTAAACTTATTTAAAACATTTCTTAGCTGCTTTTATACCTTATGGCACTCAGATGACAGATATCAGTTCCCTTAGAGAAAATGGACTTTGGAGGATGGACTCTATGGCATTATACCCTGCTGAGCTCCCTCCTCAGGCACCATTCTCAAAACCCAGAGTTGGCAACCCTAGCTAAATCCCAGAATGATTCACCTCCAGGGCCCATTCTTAGTCATGTCTCTATCCCTGGGGGAATGTTAATAATCAACAGTAATCAAAATGCAGCTGCTGGTTTCTTTAGGCAAGTAAGCAAGGCATCTAAACTCTGAGATTATGCTTTATTCATTGCTGATAGATCAAGATGGATAGCTGTGTTAGGCCAATTCCACACTACCTTGTTTTAGCGCTAGTTTTTCGCTGCCGCCGCGCTACACATTCCTCTGTTCACACGTTTTTTTAAAAAAAATCGTAATGGTATCGCTACGGCATCGCAGCAGACCACCGTGATTTCATTGCGCTATGAGCTCATTAAATCGTCCATCCCATAAAGCATCACCCAATCAATACGCACCCCTCATCTCCGCGGCCCCGCCCCCGCACAAAGGGGAAAAAAAAGAAGGGCAATTCATCGGTATGCCGACACCACGACTCAATCAACCTCCATGCACCTACCCAGAATTAGAACGGACCGCATCGTTGTTGGGGAAAAAGGTTAAAAATAGCTTTAAATCATAGGTGCAATGGATCTTGAATCAATAGAGAGTCAGCACACGAGTTTAGCTTTTAAAAAACATTTACTTCTAAAGGGAAAAGGGTCACAGGTTGCCTACAAAACAACAAACACCTGGAGCTACATTTTTCCTTACTGTTTACAACAAAGAACTGAGATAATAGAATGGAGAATCTTCTTCTTCCTCCTTCTTCTTGACCCTGAAAGGACAGTCACCTGACCTGTTGACCAATAACAGTTTACAAACACTCTCAAGTTTCCCGGGCTTGCAGATTATTGGCTTTGTGCCAGGTTCCCTTTCCAGGTCAATCTAAACAATAGCATGGTAGGTAAACACATTAACCCCATAATGACTGAATCTCAGACCTTGCAACACACATATATTCCAACAATCGTAACATTTTTCAGTGCAAGCTGTCATGTCAGCTTTCGGCTTGACTGCTCCATCATGTTGCAAGAGTGGATCTTCAGATGAAAGCTGGGGAGAATGATGCATAGGACGGACAAGGATGTTGATTGCCCCTCACGGAACCAGTGTCATGTAGTGTGGAAACAGGGGTCCGCAGTGGGTGACGCCTCCCCTGTCACAGGCGATCACCCGCCTTAATCAGAAGATATTTATTTTGGTCATTTGGTCACAGGATGGTTTCACGAGGAGCCATGACAAGCAATCCCAAAATCCGCCTACTACCCACAGAGATGAAAACTCCACGGACCCAGTATTGAAAGACATTTCAAAACTGCCTGCCCAAACAGGGGGCCAATCACTGCAGACTATCGATGGTGGGAGGAGAAAGAGCCAATCAGCGCCAATTAACGGGGTGTGGTTTCGACAGGACAGGATAGTATCGTGTCGGTATACCGACCGCCTTAATATATATATATATTTTTAAAAGGCACATGACTTTTCAGAGCAAAACCACGCCGCCACGCGTTCATTGCGGGTTTTGTTGAGGGGATGTGATCGTGGTGTCGCGCGAAAAAGACAGAAGTCGGAAGGTGATGTGAACACGTGCGTGATTATTGCGCCCTCGAACATGACGCAATGATATCGGAAAAAAAGCGGGAGGTAAGGTGGTGTGGAATCGGCCTTAGTCTGTCCGTAGCAGTAGAAAAGAGCAAGAGTCCAGTAGCACCTATAAGACTAAGAACATTTGTGGTAGAGTGTGAGCTTTTGTGAGTCACAGACTCACAAAAAGAAACACACAGTTCTGAGTAAGTCCAAACCAAGAGTAAGTCCAAACCAACTCCTGATGGGTATATAAGAAGAGCTCACTGGATAAGCCCAAGGGGGCATCTAGTCTAATCTAACGCCTACTTCCCACAACTGCCAGTTTTTGGAAAGCCTGCAAAGAGGACATGTAAACAGTAGCCCACCCCTAGAACTGGTTCTGTGATCCACTGTCTCTGAACATAGAGGTTCTGTTTACCTGTAATTACTAATAGCTGCGGATCATCTACAAATGTGTCTGTTTCCACAACTACACAAAAAAGAGTCTTTAAAGACTAACAGGCTTACTGAGGCATAAGCTTTTTGCTGTTATTTGTTTTGTGTGTGGTTGGGGGAGGGGTGATGTGTATGTGAGTTTGCTGTAGCAGACTAACATGGCTCTCCTACTGGAATGAAATTAGTGGCATGCTTCTGAGTAAACGTTGTTAGGTTTGAATCACAAAGAGAATTGCCTCTGGCAAGTGAAAAAGGTTTGGATCCTCTTGTTCTCTGCAAAATATCCCCCTTCCTTCTTCTGGGAGGCCATCCAAATGCTTGGCAGTGAAGAATGCAGCCAATCACACAGGTTTAAGATCCCAGGTGCACATTTCCTGATGTTCATTTGGACCATTGGAGTGAAAATGCTTTCCAAAGGTTCCTTGCTGGCTTTCTTTTTCTTTGCTCATCAGTTCTATACCATAATATAATGCTTTCACTAGCCATGAGGAAATCCTCACATTGATCCCAGCATTACAGTGTGGTTGAAAGGACATATTTGCTAAACAATTTATATCCCACTACTCTTATTCTAGAAAAAGGCTCCCAAAGCAGTTCCAGTGAGACACAAACACAATATAAAGCATAATAAAGACAGTGTCATATAGTAGTTGAAGTGTCATACTAGGACAGGGGAAACAAAAGTTCAAATCCGTAGGAAGCCATGACATTCACTGGATGTCCTTTAGGCTTGCCATCCCCCCCCCCATTAGCCCTGCTCACCTGGCTGGCAGAGGGGAAGGCATGGGAAGGGAGAAGTGCATGCATGTGCCTTCATGCTCTAAATGGGTGATTTTTACTGGACTGAGCTTCAGTGCACCCCGCAGCTCCTCTCCCGTGCTGAAAATGACAAATTTCTGGCACAACCAGGGAGCATGGGAGCAGGCTCATGGGAGGTAAGTACCCTGCTGCCCTCCTGCTCCCTCCACCTCCTCAGCTTTGGCCCCTGCAGCCCCTGGCAAGCCTAATTGTCCTTGGAACAATTACTCTGTCTTAGCCAAACTACCTGTCCAGTTTTTGGGGAGCCTAAAATGGAGAAGAGAGGACTATATACACCACACTCAGCTCATTGAAAGAACAGCAGGATTTTTAAAAATTCCAATACCTAGATAAAACCCCATCATCAATCAAAAGATAATCCCTGACATAAATCCTGTCAAAATAAAGCAGAAATCTAAATCAGCAATACATGTCCAGAAGATAATTAAAACCAGCACAATAAGCATTAAAAAAGCAAAGCCCAACTCAAAGACGGGAGAAGAGAGGGGGAATAATCCCAAAGTGGTGGAAAACAAAAATGTTTCCAGATGATGATTAAAACGCTGTAGGTCGGGTGCCATGAAAATGTATCCAGAGAGGGTATTCCAAAGATGGCACTGAAAAGAAGGCCCTTTCTCTGGTAGCCCACCTTAATTCCAATGGCTGGAAGACTCTGAGCAGGGTCTCTTCGGGTTATTTTAACTGAAGGGCTGAAGTGTATGAGAGCACAAAATCCCAGATTAGTTTGATCTGTAAACACACATTCCTAGGTGTGTGTTGTAAGAGCCAGCCCATCTTGCATATCTGGCTTGCTCTGATTTCAGGAATCAGACACAATATCGCAGGCCTTGTCATCCATGTAATCCAGGCTGGGTGAGGGTGCTGACATCTCAGCAACAAAGTGTGTTTGGTTGCAAGGTTGTGGAACTCAGTGGGGCACAGAGGGATCTGTGGTGAAACAAGGGTTTGGCATTTTCAGCTTTGAGGGAAATATGGGTGTGTAAAAGCAAACTTTTGAATACATTTCCCTTCCCTTGATGTTTTGAGTTAGCATGCAGAACAATGTACTGTGTTTGTGCTTCTCAGTACTGGACCCCTGCACAGTTCCTAGTTCTAGATGAAGAGCCACACATGCAGCACTAAACAGATAGAGAGCACTGTTGCTTTTGATAGCACCAATCCCATTTGGAAGTGATGGGCAGGATCTTAGTCCTCCTCAGCTGAGTGGCTTATCTGTTGAATGGCTGGGTGCTGGCAGATATGTGCAGACAACTGTTTGGGGACACATGTACTGGTCACTGGATCTTGGGCTTTCCTTGCAAACGTGTTGGCAGCTTACAAGTACCCGTAGCATGGATGGAGAGGTGATTTAAACTGGATTAAGCAACCCGTCTTGTGCTGCCACATCCCTGACCCAATGTCTTCCTGCTCTGTGGCTGCTTTGATGCTGCTTTTTTAAATGCAAACCTTGGGAGAGATTAATTCTGGATCTTTTGTATCCAGTTTAAGGGTACGAATGTTAATCCTTAAAGATTAACCAGGCTGTAGTCCAGGTCATTTAACTGAGCAATGGAAACATGTTAGCAGGTGGTTGCCCATAAGCCATAACTTCAAATGTAGTAATTTCTCAGAGAATGTATTCAGAGAGTGTTTCAGTCCTGTTTAGACTATCAGGAAATATTAAATTTTGCCCTCCTATCTGAATGTAATATTTTATATTCGACATAAGCTTCTCAGTTAAAGAATCTGAGATGGGTTTTTTTTATTCCTTCGACTGGTAGAACTTGTCTGTTAGGAATTTCTTTTGTCTGTATGTTGGAATAATTTACTATTCCTACCCCAATTCAGATTAAGGGAGTACCCTGACTGATTGTCATGTGAGCTACTAAGTATCTTTGACACTTTTGCATGCTACAACTACTGCTATGTCTTTTCTTCATATTTGTACTTTTACTTTCTATTTAGTGCTAAAGCTTAGCTCATTAAATAGTTACTAACTGTACTGTACTCCATTTTCCCTCTTACTCATGCCAGGACCTTGATTTTGCGATTAAAAAAAAAAATTTACTGTAGAAATCTACATAGCTCTCTTCTAATCTTCACAAAAGAGTACCATGTTTTTATGACTATGCCAATCCATCTATTTTGTCAGGTGTCTTTTAAAAGTAGTTTTATTCTTCTCTCCCCTTTCCTCCCAACTTCTTGTGAAATTTTTAACATGCTAGCAGAGTTACTAATGTCTATAGCATGCTAGCTTGTCTGGTTATGTGAAAATAACAACCAACACCACCCCCAAAATCAATATCTTCCACAACAATACAAAGAACAGCTCAGTTATCATGAGAGGAGGAAACACATACCATCAGTGACTAATAATGACAATGAGCAAAACTGCCTAAGAACACAAAGAACAATGTGGTAGGGAACAAAATGTGAAGGATTTGGGTGAAGCTGTGCAGCTGTTGACACAGGCTATGATTAGCCGACTTCAGTGCACAGGGTGCAAACCTTTGGTATGGTCTTCCTAGTGCCACCCCTACCTTACATAACAACAATAATAATCAGCATAATAATGAGGCACATACTCTCACAATACTTATAGCATCTGCTATCAGGTTTTTGCAGACTGCTTCTAAATCTAGCTTTTTAGTTTCGCCTATTCTCTTACCTTCCATCCAATATTGATTCAGGAAATTATTATGTAAGATAAAGAGGAGACCAGGCCAAGTTTCTGTACTACATCCCTCTGGCCAAATTCATCTCACAATCCCCCCTTGTTTTCTATGCAGATTCCTAGAAGTAAATGTAAGAATGAACATGCTCTCATGGGGTTAGCAGATAAACACAGGCAGTTTCCCTTGGCTAGTGCTAGCTTCCTTCTCAGTTTTCCTCTTGAGTTCCATTTTTATTGACCAATACATCCAGGACCGACTCCTGGGAAGCATAAAAGCCTGTCATTTGAAATTTCTAATATTGACTCCTGCCTGTAGGTAGCACATATCTGACTCGGGATAGCAATGGGAATATCTCTTTTATAAGCTCTGAATCAACCCATTTCAGGCATGGCAATGATGGGATGAAATTGTTAACAGTGTATATCTTAAAGGGGAATAGGAAGATTCTTCCTCATGCCCTGGAAGGGCAAGCACAGAGGCTGCCGCACATCCGAAGGGTTAAGGTGTTCTGGCATATTACTAGAAGCAGGAGGCTTGCTAAAACCCAGCAAAGCAAAAGTCCTCACACCCTGGAGTAACTGGCCTGCCCAAAGTCCTATACCTATGTTAATGCAGAAGCTGTTCTTTTCTGGAAGGATGAGCAGAGATGACAGGAAAATCCACAAGGGAGAAAAACAGAAATACTTTTAAAATATAAATCAGAGGTGAAGGTATTGCCTGTATATCTACCTAAGGCACTTTTCTAAAGGTGCTTGTCCCCAGAAACCCATGTGAACGATTCGTAGCACAGATAATATGCCTGGAAGTTAAAATATCTATGCACCACAGCTTCTTCCATAAGTACGTGACAGTGTTAGCTTTAAACTCACAGGTAAGCTTTAAATTCCTAGGGCCAGTGTCATAGAAGTCAATGTTACTGTATGGTCAGTTAAATCAAATAGCAAGTGCAGCCTGTTTGATATTACTTCATCCTCTGAGCAGAAGGAGGTTTCAAGGCAGAGTCTGTCAATCACTTTAGAAGCAAGAGTCCTGAAGATTTATGGTATTGCCAAATGCCCCTGTGGAACAGAGATTATGGGTGGTGGACTCACGCAGCAGTAAACAGTCCCACAGCAACATCCAGTTTGCCTCCCACATCCAGCTATTTTTTCCCCCTCTGACACAGGTGGCGTAAATAAAAAAGCTGCCTTTCCAAACTTCTCCTTGCAACTGAGTCAGGAGGACTACTTGGTCAGTGTTCAGATTACCCTTTTCACCTTTCACACTGAATGTTATTTCTAGGGAAATTCTATACATTTCAAGTGATCAAGGACAAAGGGCTTTCAAGGGCTTCCTGTTGCAACTAGAGTCCTCATATGCGTGCTTTGCATGTGTGCGCTCCCGGAGAGGTGTGATGATGTCACTTCGTGTGGAGCAAAGAGTGGGAGCACACCTATGGTCAGTGTGATGATGTCACTTCAAGAACTGATTTCATCGCAGCCTGCCAGGAGCACACCGGGTGTGCACTTTCTTGGGTTGTCTGCCAGTGGCAGGCAATCACTGGTGGGGTTGCCACCTCCTGTCAATTGCCAGCAATCAGTGGGCACCTGGGTAAAGCCTTGGGTGATAGCCTGCCACTAGCAGGCAACTGGTAAGCCTACATCCATTCCAGTACTTAAGATACCACTTGTGAGCTGCTTCCACACAAAGACGATTCACAGTCACAACGGAGCACGCACATGGGAGTTCTCCTCATCCTTTCCTTGCCTCAGCCCTCATAGCTGCCACTACCCCCCCCTTACTACATGAGGGCTATATTCATGCTCAGAAATGGCAACAATTATAGCTCTATAACATTATAACATTATAACAATGTATTACAACAATGTACTAGTTCCTAGCTTTTTTTTAAAATTAGTATCTAGTTCTTTTGATTGCAGTTATATATTATATGAGGTTTAATTTGATAGCTGCCTTGATGGCCTTTATGAGGGCAGAAAGGCAGAGCATATATTTTGTAAAATAAATATAAGGGGAGATGTGCAGCCAGTACTTTTCCTAACTAAACAAAGAGCAATAGGTAATAACTATAACAATTACAATCAGGGCTTTTTTCTGGGGAAAGAGGTGGTGAAACTCAGCGGGTTGCCCTCAGAGAAAATGGTCACATGACTGGTGGTCCCGCCCCCTGATCTCCAGACAGAGGGGAGTTTAGATTGCCCTCCGCACCGCTGGAGATCAGGGGGCGGGGCCACCAGCCATGTGACCATTTTCAAGAGGTTCCAGAACTCCGTTCCCCCGCATTCCAGGTGAAAAAAAGCCCTGATTACAATTTTTTTTTAAAAAAGCCCTCCCTAAAGTCCTCCAATTCTGTGCACATCATGGGCACAGAAGCTTTGACTACAATCTTTGCAAAAAGAATATATTCAGCCATGTTTGGGGAAAATTGCAGCAAAGAGGGGGAAGAGGTGGAAATAGGACTAATAGAGGATGATGTCATGTGGTTACTCCCCAAAATAGCACTGCAGTAGGGAAGCCAAGGAGAAGCAAAACATGTGGAGTGTATTGAATTCACAGTTTTCTAGCACTAAGCTACACTCGTTTGCTACTAAGGTGTCATCTCTTTCTCCCTGCCCCCAAACGGATACTTTTAATGCAATGCTGAGTCTTCCATGATCTCAATTTCTATGGGCTTCTATTAGATCAAGGGTCAGCAAACTTTTATACCTAAGGAGCCAACCTATGTCAACTTTCAGAACAAGAGATCAACAAAGTGTTAGTTTTAGAAAGTCCATTTGTGTAACTGAAAATACACAATTTAAGATTACTGATATTTGACATGCTGATTAATAATCCATTCAGTTTCTGCAGCCCAAACAGTAGTTGATGTGAGTCATTTATTAGGAAGTGGCATGTACAGTAAGTCATAAATATAACACAGGATCACCCTGCATTATTGTTTTAGTGCATTGACATAAACCTGTTTATGGTTTGCATTTGGATAACAGTTGACTTCTGTCATTTCTCTGTCTGTAAAGTGTCCTGAAAAAATGGGCAAAGATCGGTCCATCATACCTCTGCCGCACTGTTTATAATTTTTTTTTAATAAAATTTTATTGGTGAGTGGAAAAACAAAAAGAAATTTTTCCAAATTTAACACACATAATCCCATTTTTTCCCCTTACTCTGTCCCCCACCCTTTTCCTCCCCCCTCCCTATTGACTTCCAACAGCTTTCCAACCCTTAACCCTTCTTATTACTTAAATCTATTTCATTTATATTTTCCTACCAACTTAGAATCATAGTATCTCTTACTCTAAGCACTGTTTATAATTTAAAGTTTAAAAAACAATTATGCTCCCTCTAATTTTAAGAGGCTGAGTGCAGCCTGTGTGTACAAATGTATGGGCAAGTACTTGTCTAGTTTTCAAAAGAAATAAGCAGTAAAACTAGCAAGCAGGTCTACTGATTGCTATTAGCCATCATTATATCTAAAAGAAACCTCCTTGTTCAGGGCAGAGCACCAGTTGCTAGGGGCAACGAATGAGAGAGGGCTGGTGCCTTCATGTTCTTCTCTGGGGGCTTCTCTGAAACATCTGATCACTGATGGAAAGAGGATGCTGGTTAGATATGTGCGTTGAGAAAATTTCTGTTTCAGTTTTGGATCCAGGGCTTCCAAACAAACTCCATTCCGGTATTGGTTTATTCCAGGTGGGCCGGTCCTGGCTTGGATCTATTCAGTTTGGTTTTTGATGTTTTCATGAGCCTGTTGCATGTGTGGGGCTTGGCTGTGCATGCTGTTCGTTTCAAGAGATGTCAGGAAACAAGGCTCTGGGGTGGCTGTTTTTGCACTTAATCGCACCAAAATCACACAGAACACAGTCTTTCCTATAAACCATCAATCCACCAAGTTACAGCACACACACAACAATGGAGTCTGGTGTTTATGGATCCCCAAAGAATGCCTGGGGAAAGGCAGTAAAGTGAGTGTTGAGTGGCTACGCACGCACAACCTGTTATTTTCAAGGGGGGTGGGTGGGTGTGGAAAAAGATGGGCTTTATTCGTGCGTAACCAAAAAACACAAATTCGTTACCAGCCATTAGTCCCCCCTCCTAGTCCAAAAACCCATCAATCCAACAAGTTTATCCTCAAGTATGAAACACACACAGTAACAGACCCTGAAGTAAGTGAGTGTTGGTGGGCACACACAATGGTGGGAAATTGGCTGGAGTAGCAAAGCAGTGGTGGCAGGATGGCATCCAAGCAGAAGAGCACTTCTTTGCCAACCAGCGCAGTACAGTGAATTTTTTAAAATTCCTGCTTTGTGAGAGTGCCAATAAATTACTTTTGTGTCCTACTGTTGCCTGCTGATGCCATGGCCGTTTCCATACTACCTTAAAAAAGCGGCAGGCTCCTGAAATGCTGGCGGCTTCTTCACACAATGTTTTCTTTAAAACGGATGCGGGGCGTTTTTTCAGCTCATATCGTGCGAAGAAGCCTCCAGTGTTCCAGGAGCCTGCCGCTATTTTAAGGCAGTGTGGAAATGGCCCATGTTTCCCTGCACTTCATAGTTGTGTTCACACAATGAGGGCTGCATCCTTCATTTCAATGCTCAGGAAGGAGACCCCCGCCAGAGTCAGTGCAGGTGGATCTGAACAAGTTCTGTCCTCAGTTCTGATCTTTGAACTCTGGAACAGAAAAACCTAGAAAGAACATTGTATAGCTCTTCCCAGGCTTCAAAATTAAGACTGAAAGGCACCCAGTAAAGAGTTTCATCTCAGCATCAAATTGCTTGTCACAGCGGACCTGCTGTCACAGTGCTGGAACTGTGACTCACACTTCACTTGATGCCCACTGCCTCTGAGCAGCTGTTGTTCTTCAAAAGTTACTGTTACTTGACCAGAGTAGACCATGCAGACCACATGATCCTTTGTATCTGGCCCTCGATCTATCTTGACTTGACACAGGGCCATAATGTTGTTTCATGTCATACCCCAAACGTGACAGAGCTCTGGCAGAGAAATGTTGGGGGGTGCTGCTGCTGTGCTGTCAACACAGTGTTGAGATTTACTTATAGCCCCCCACACAAGTAAAACAATTCCCAACAGTGAGATTGGAAACAGGGTTTTGTTAATAGGATGGAATTGACCCTCTTTCTTTTCTTTATTTTTTATCAATAAATGTGGGAGACTAGGCAGGTTGCTCAGTGTCCCTTTTCCAACTCAAACAATTTACCCAGAGTTGAAGGATGAAGGACAAGACATTAAACTGAAGCCAAATCCACAGCCTCAATAAAGAAAATGAAGGCAGCCCAGACTTAACAGACTGGTGCTTCTGGAAAGACTTTAATGGAACTGTGCACAGGACACAGCCCTGTTATCTTGCTCATTTAACTCTGAGTTAACCATTTTAATCAGAGCCCAGAAAAGATAAGATGGTAAAGATAAGGCATCTCCTAGTGGTCCTTGATCTTAGGTTGACTTCTACAGTCATGGTTGGCTTGTGGAGGCACCTAAGCGAAGGACAGCAGCTGCAGAAGGCCATTGAATGGGCAGCAACTTGATCCACATGCCTGGGTATTCTTCAACGTGTCTCTCCCTTAATAATTCTTTATTATTTTCAGTGTTCACCTTAATCTGCATAACATGAGCCTTTGAGGCAGACATGAATTCAGACCCCTCCCCCTCTACACCCGACTGACATAGAGGTTGGTTGCTTCTGGCTGCTGGTGTTTCCTTGCATCGTGCGTAAAAAATGCACAGAAAGGGAAGGGTGAATCTTCCTTCACATGGGAAGGGAAGTAGATGGAGGGTGACTTTTCTCTATCTTTTACTAGTAAAAGTGGGAGACTAGATAGGTTGCCCAGTCTCCTTTTCCAACTAAAAGTGTTAACTGAGAGCTGAATAAAGAGGAAGGAGCAGGAGTTGAATTAAAGGCAAAGTAAGGTTTGACAGAAAACAGAAACCTAACCAGATCGGGTTTCCCTTGTGGCATACTGATCTGGAATGACAGCTGAAACCATAGACCTGCTAAGGCCCTTCTCTCCCATTCTTTAAACTTGGGTTAACAGTTTTAATCAGAAGAGCCCAGAAAATACAGATGTCTTTCAGATGGAATACAGTTCCTCCTGGTGTTCTTTGACCAGTTATCTTTGGTGGGCTTCTTTAGTCACAGTGGTGGCACCTCAGTGAAGGACAGTAGCAGCAGAAGGCCACTGAATGGGCAACCTGATCCACACTACACATGCCTGAGTCCTTCTTGGTGCGGCTCTCCTTTAATAATTCTTTATTATTTCAGATTTTCACCCTAATCTGTATAACATGAGCCTTTGTGGCAGCCCAGGACTCAGAAGCTGGAGGTGATCCCTCCCTCCTCAAACCCATGAGTGCATGCCCACATGGATGTTGCATGTTGGTTGCTTGCTAACCTTTCCTTGCCTTGTGCATAAAAGTGCAAAGAAAGGGGTTGGTGAACTCTCTTGATGTGCTGTCTACTTGGTTTCCCTGTTACCGGAACTGGTCTCCTTGCAATAAAATGATTTGTGGGGGAATTAGCAAGCAAGAAGAATGGCTATGCGAGAAGGGTAACAAGCGGGAAATCTCCACCAATTTCTACCAGGTCCCTTCCCCAAGGTAGCAGATGAGGCTGGTGCTTTTAAGGTCAAAGAATAATTTTATTTAAAGAGGAAAAACTAACATACACACAAGAAGTTAATTGGAAATGGTTGATGCATACACACACGGAGTCCTAGGAAGCTATCCAGAAGTTGGAATAGAGTGGGGGGGGGAGTATATTTACCAGTCAGAGGAGCAGCATGGTCCATGAAGGAAGAGAGCTTCAAACTTTCCCAGGAACAACTGTATATACTTATGAATGTCATTTGATTAGCTCCTCAATCAAGGACAGGAGATCTCATCATGGAAGGAGGGAAAGGAATGTGTTAAGTGGGGATGATTCTGCAAGGCCTTTGTTGAACTGGGCACCTTTGGAGCTGGAAGGATAGTAAATCCAATCATCTCTTAATCACTCCGCATTCCTGTGCAGCATTCCATGCATGCCAGGTTCTCCCAGGTGGGACTCAGCAACTGTTAGAGGCTCTCTAGTAGCAATACAGGAGCCATTTTAACTCCAGAGGCCTGAACATCTTTAATATCACAAGCAGCCATATCCAGAATTGCTTATGAAAATGACGGAGGCCGGGCCGATGGTTTACATCCTCCCTGACACAGAGCAAGCCTTTTGAGAATCGATCCCTATGAGAACGAGCCACGCAATGCCAATGCCATTGCCTAAGAGGCACTGAAGACAAAATGCACTCATGCTCAATGTGCATGTTCACTCAAAGCAGTTTAAAAGTATGTTATTATTATCCCCACAACAATCACCCTGTGAGGTGGGTAAGGCTGAGAGAGCTCCTAGAAGCTGTGACTGACCCAAGGTCACCCAGTTGGCTTAAAGTGGAGGAGTAGGGAATCAAACCCAGTTCTCCAGATTAGAGTCCTGCGCTCTTAACCACTACACCAAACTGGCTCTCACACCAAACTGGCTCTCAGGGAAGAAGATTCCACAGTGCCCTGGGGGCCAAGAGACTCAGAAGCTGAATCTGATGCAAATGCTTCCACCTGATCCACCAAGACCATCATGCTATCTAATAGTAACCCCCTGTTCCTTTTGAGCAGGGGTGGGCAAATTGCGGCCCGCGGGCCACATGCGGCCCGCTACAGAGTTGTTTGTGGCCCGCGAAGACAGTCAGAAAAATCTGCCTTGAACCGAGATTTCCTTCATTTCCTTCATTCCTACATTTGTCTCATTAAACTGATTCTAAAATTAGATGTGCTTGGAGCTATAGATGATATGAAATTAGCACAATAAATAAATTGAATAAAACTACCACTATTTTATTTAATTTATATTTATTGATTTTTATGATACAATTTATACCTTTTCTGAAATGCAAAGTTAACTAATGAATGCAATCATTTTAAAAGGTGCGGCCCTCCGCTAACCTCTGCTCCCACAAAGTGGCCCCCGAGCCAAAACAATTGCCCACCCCTGCTTTTGAGGATAATGTAGGCAGAAAACCATGCCACCCACCAACAAGCTCTTTGTATACTATGTTGACTTCCTGACATCAAACATGATAATATGTGAGCACATAACACCGGTATTATCAAACATGATAATACGTGAGCACATAACGCCGGTATTGCGTCAGCTGCACTGGTTACCAGTGGAGTACTGAATCAGGTTCAAGGTTTTGGTATTAGCCTATAAAGCCCTATGCGGACTGGGACCGGCGTATCTGCAGGACCGCCTCTCCCCATATGAACCTCAGAGGACTCTTTGCTCTAATGGCAAACATCTGCTGAAGGTCCCTGACCCCAGGGAGGCCTGCCTGGCAGCGACCAGGGCCAGGGCTTTCTCGGTCCTGGCTCCAGCCTGGTGGAACGCTCTGTCTAATGAGACCAAGGCCCGGCAGGATTTATTGTCTTTTCGCCGGGCCTGTAAGACAGAGCTGTTCTGCCAGGCGTATGGTTGATGCTAGGTGGAGCCCCCCCCCGTCCAGTCGAGCATGGTTTGTGCCCTCCCCACAAGTGGCACCCTCTACCTGTTGAATGTTCCCTGTAAATGCTCTGGTGAAGGTAAAAGGGTGGTGCCTTTGTGTATATGTATAGTGCATTTTATTGTGCCGCTGTGTATATGTGTATTTTAATCTTTGGATGTTTATAATTTATAATTTTAAACTGTATGAACTGTGAGATTTATTTTAAACTTGTATGCAAATTATAATCTGTCCTGAACCTGCTGGCATGGGGAGGGCGGAATATAAATCTAATAAATTAAATTAAAATTAAATTAATATTGTTTTTAAATGAAAACATTTCCCTATTTATAACTGGGTATGTAACTAGTGCAACAGCAACTGGGCAAGCAACTAGCAGGACCCAATTTTTGCACCGCCAGCTTCTGTCGTTGGACTCCTGAGAATATTCATTTTTAGTCAAATATAATAACTTTCTTGCCTCTATTGTGGCACAGAAATGTGACAGGATCATTGTGTGAAAGGCTTCAATGTACAACATATCACCTTCTTCTTACATAACACTTGACTGGAGAATGGAGCATCAAAATAAGACTTGGCGCCCTTTATAAACCAACGCAACCCTTACAAAGCTATTCAGTCCTGAATCTATTTATACCACCTTTAGCCCTTTAAGCTAAAGCATGTAAGATAGATGATCGATAAAAAAGAATTCAGTTGAGAAGATAAAGCAATAAAAATAGAAAATGGAGGACCAAAATAATGCCAGCAATAGTAGAGTGGTTTTAAATATTTGAAGAGGGGCCAGAACATAGTGGTAAAGTACACGATTTGCACTTTCAGATGCACCTCTGTCTAAAAAACTCTCTGACAGAAGGGCTGGAGAAATTCTTGTGACTGAGAGCTTAGAAAGCCAGTCACTGCCCACCACAGGAGACAAACCTGGGCAAGAAGGACTGCTAAGAGCCACTGCAGATTCCCAGGCAAAGATTCCTTCTACCCCTTCTCACACCACCCATGCCCCTTCCCCAAATATCGAAAGAAAACCAATCTCATGACTTGCCTGGCTCTATGGGTCCCCAGGGCAACCAGAGCCTGTCAGATATGTATCCCCTTACTCTTCCATCGCAATAGCCCGATGGGCTAGATGGACCAGGGACTCAAAATGAGGTCAAATTAGCAAATGAAGTAACACAAAATGTGTCTAGATCCAGAACACCACTGGTTGTCACCTATAGCTCCTAGCTCAAACCCATCCAACGTATCATCAGTGAGCTACAACCCATCCTGGAAAATGATACCTCTCTCTCAGAAGTCCTGGGTGGAAGACCTTTCCTTGCCTACAGACAGCCCCCCAATCTTAAACGACTTCTCACTTACAATCATGAATCGGCCAGCAGAGTCACCAGCACAGGTACCAGGCCCTGCAACAGACCCAGATGCCAGCTCTGCCCCTATATCTACCCAGGGAATACAATTACAGGACCCAATGGCATCAACTACACTGTCTCTGGCTCTTACAGCTGCTCATCCTCCAATCTGATATATGCCCTCATGTGCCAACAATGTCCTTCTGCTCTGTACATTGGACAAACCAGCCAAACTCTACGCAAAAGAATAAATGGACACAAATCTGACATTAGAAATGGAAACATCCAAAAACCAGTGGGAGAACACTTCAATCTACCAGGACATTCCACCAAAGACTTAAAGGTCGCTGTGGTTCAACAGAAACCTTTCAAAAACAAAATCCAACGGGAGGCTGCTGAATTGGAATTCATATGCAAATTTGACTCTGTCAAGCTGGGACTGAATAGAGACTATGAATGGTTATCACATTATCACAGGTAACAGATTCCCTTTACAGAGGCGTGGTCTGGGGGAGCCCAGTGATACCTGGTGTGGGCTTTCGGGGACCACAGTTCTCTTTGTCAGATGCAGCTGGCAGGGAGAGCTGTGGTCATCGAAGGCTTATACTACATAGGAATTGGATACCTTCACTGCTACAAACTAATAGGGCAAACTGACTGCACACCAAAAGGAGATGTTTACATTTCCAAGCAAAGGAATGTTTTGACTGCCTCCACGCTAATTGCATTCTGTCTCCTTGTGATATATGTCCCCTTCTTTCTCCCCCTTCTCCCCTCCTCTTCTGTATTTGACCAGTTCGGATCATGCATCTGAAGAAGAGAACTTGATTCTCGAAAGCTTATGCTACAATAAAATTGGTTAGTCTTAAAGGTGCTACTGGACTCTTTTTGATTTGACAAAATGTGTCTATTTCATTATGCTTCAGAATCTGAGGAAACAAAGATGCTTGTTTTTCTTTCTCTATATTATGGGATTAAATTAGCAATACAGTACTTTTCTGTGGCTTTATTTTATGAAATCTTAATTAAAATATTTAAAAATTAGTTGACTCAGCTGTCCTTTTCTTTTTGTGCTACATGATTTTAAGCTTTATTTTGAAAAGAAAAAAGGCAATTGAATAAACACACGCTTTCTCTGAAATTCTATGCTGCACCATATGTTTGTGATATTTTAAATATTACTACCACAGTATAAGTAGTTAAAATAGCTTTCTAGTTTTGTAACATACATTGATGTATTGTACATCTTGCAAATATTTTGTCTTTTGAGGCCAAGGGCCTGAGCCTGCTGTTGTCGTGGCAAACTAGTCACACATGTAATTGCAGGCAGTCTTGGAAGTGACTAAACATTCTTGTTCACACCAAAAGATACATCCAGCTAGTTCAACAAGGCTTGAATGAGCACTGGCATGCTGCAGTAGATATGTGCAACCGCATGTGCATCAGCAATGCATGTGTCAGGATGTTTACATGCACTGGTCTCTCCCACTCAGTCCGGGCAGTGCCCTGGGTCAGTGGTAAGGAGGATCTGCTTTGTGTCCAGAAGGTCTTCAGATAAAGAGGAGTTTGAATATAAGACAGGGCAAAGTTGGGCAGGTGTTTGGAAAAACATCCCTTTGGGGTCAGCATTTCTTCAAGTCTGTATTGAATTTCTGTTGGTTTTAAATCTTTGCAGGTATATACCCTATTACACGTGTATTGAAATGTCTGAAATTGACTGTACTGACACTGTGTAATCTGCCTCAAGTCTCAGTGAGAAAGGCGGACTATAAATAACATTAAAATTAAATAAAAAATAAATAATTTAAATACAGTATATGTGCAATTTAAGAAACCAAAAGTGGAATGGAGAGTAAAAAAAAACTCCCTCCCCCTCTGATTCTAACCTGTATCTGACCCTCACATGGATGGCTAATACTAGCATTTTAAAAGCCCTGCTGGGTTCATGTATTCTGAGTATGAGCATGTAATCTGTTTTGATACCTGTTTCATCTATCGGAAAACCCAAGCTCTTTCCCTATTCTAGTGGGATGTGCTCTGAGACCTGGCATGTGGCAACTGGGTGTCAACGGAGAGTTCTCCGACTCTCTGCGTTAAATGCCTGCAAGCTGCAACCTTTTCCACCAGCTGTAACCAAAAATCTGAAGAGACCTCACTTCTCTGACAAGCCTCTAACAACCCACAATCCATTTTATCGCATTCTAGACACAAAAGAGCAGCAGAAGCCTTTGGTTTTGTGCAGAGCTTCTGCTTTTGATGTGTACTTCCACTTGGCATATAATTGAGCCCACCTTCAGCCTCCTACAGATCTCCCAAGAGAGCAGTCATCATTCTCATTCACAGCAAAGCAGAAGTAATTGAAGAAAAGAAACCACTTCCTGCTTCACTCTATTAATCCAGAGGCTGTTGCTGGGATTTGCTGCTGTGCTCTGACCTTGAATTTATGGACATTTCTGATGGAGGCAAAAAGGTGGTCTCCATGCAATTATCACAGCTTATTATCCGAGTCTCAGTGTAGTGGCAGCTTCTGCCTTCGATCTTCCTCTCCTTAGCAATTAGGGTGGAAGTTGTTTCTCAGTTCAGTGGGGATTTGTGTGCATTTTAACAAATGGCTAATAGTTTTCTTTTACACATTGAAAAGAGAGCTAACTGAATCTGGGAAACAATCCTCTGTTGCAGTCAGGATTGTTAGTAACATTTAAATGCACTTATAACATCTTTTTAAAAGATTACTATCCTATTTCTGCTAAATGAGAACCATCAAGTAAAGATGCTGACATAGAAAGTTTCTAGAACTGGTCCTTTTCATTTTCTTATTAAAAAAAACCCCTGGACCTCCATAAACTAGTAAGAGGGTAGCAGAGTAATGTCAATTGCAGAAAAAACATGAAGGGTGTTTTGGAGTTTGCTGGCTGGTGTGAGTGTAAAAGAGAAAATAACAAACTTAGCTTAAGTTTAGAAAAGAAATGAGAGTTCTTTATTATAGGAATGCCATACTCTGATAGGAAAGAGGAGAGACAGAGTCCTATCTCTCTATCCATCTATCCATCTATCCATCTATCTATCTATCTAGTTTATGAATAGGCATGGATTGCAGAACAAGTAATGCATCCATGGCGCAAGATGGAAAGAAGAGATGGTTGTGTGACAAAGAGAGGAAGAGAAGGATGTCATGAGGGGGAAGTCCTGAGATTAGCAAACTACACATCAAAGGATAGTTCAGGGCATTAAGGAGTAAACAGCTGCCCTGACCTCTCAATCTTTCTAATTTTCTGGTTTGCCTCCTCTAAAACCTGAGGAAAGGGACAGCATTAAATCCTCCTCTTCTAACACTTATAACCCAATCAGATATCCTTTTGGGGGTGTGGGGGGGGTCAATGTTTCATTTCAATCATGTTTATTTCTAACACACACACACACAAATGCTTCCTTGGGATCCTCCTACTATATTAGAGACTTAATGTGTCGAAGTGGACAGGTGCTGCTTTTTATGGCATGGAGATGGACAATATCCTATTAAGTCTCTATTAAAGGGAGGGGAATTTTTTCTCCAAGTTGTTCTTAACCATCATGGTAGAGAATGATGTAACTGTTGGATTTCTGTTTGCCATATAGCTCTTCAAGAGATCCAGTACCTTGTTCAGGAAAAGTGGAGCTGTTTCTCTGTATAGTATGCTGGTATTGAATCTGTGGGAGGGTCAGCCACCATTTCTAGTTTAGCCATGCAGCTGCCAAGTAGTAACGGTAACTGCGGAGAGGTAATGGTGGTGATCTGGTTTAATCTTTTCCCTCTGTCACATGTTTTCCAATCTAAATTGCCTCCTGCCCTCCCCCCAGGGCCGGCGTGTCTATAGAGGCGATACCGGCAACTGCCTCGAGCACTGAACTCTGAAGGAGGAGGAACTGCCCAAAGCTGAGCTTCGAGTTCAGCCCATCAGTGGGGACATTTCTCTTTCTGCCCTTTCCCCCCTCCTCCTTGGATGAAGCTTCTGCGCTGGAGCAAGAGACACTCTAGCTGGCTGGGGAGCAGCAAGCTCCCATCTGACCATTTCTCCCCCTTGCTCCCTCCTTTCTTTCTTGTTCCCCCCACCCCCCTACTAAAAGGAATAACAGGAGGATTGCCCATTGGAAATAATAGGAGAGGCTTGAAGGCCCATTGGGGATAATGGGAGCCAGGGATGCCAATTCACTTGCCTGGGCTCCATTGAAATGCATCACAACACAAAAAAAAGTTGCAGAGAAACTGCGGAATGGATTTTCCATAAAGGTCTCTGGGACCAGATAGAATACTCTGGGAGTGGAATGACAGCCCCCAGAATGCAATGACGGCCCCTAGCTATAGAGTTTGTGCTCTGGGACCAGAAGGTCAGGTTTCAGATTGGAATGACAGTCCTTGGAATAGGCTCAGTGCTCTGGGACTGGAAGGACAGGCCCCAGAGTGCAGTGCAATAACAGCCCCTGGGAGTAGAAGAAGCATTCTGGGACTGGAATGACAACTCCCAGAGTGCAATGTCAGCCCCTCAGAGCAGAATCTGTGCTCTGGGAAGGAATGACAGGTTGCACAGTGGAATGACAGCCCCTGGTAGTAGTAGAAACATTCTTGGAGTGGAATTACAGGCACCACAATGGAACGACAGCCCCAGGGAGTAGCAGAAGTGTTCTTGGACTGGAACGACAGCCCCAGAGTGGAATGACAGCCCCTAGGAATAGAACCTGTGCTCAGGGACTGGAATGACAGGTTGAAGAGTGGAATGACAGCTCCTGGGAATAGGGTCAGGGCTTTGGGACTGCCATTCCAGTCCCAGACCACTGATTCTTTTCCCAGGGACTATCATTCCACTCTGGGGCCTGGGTCGATAGATCAAGATGGGTAGCTGTGTTTGTCTGTAGCAGTAGAAAAAAACAAGAGTCCAGTAGCAACTATAAGACTAACAAAATTTGTGGTAGGGTATGAGCTTTCATAAGCTACAGCTCACTTCTTCACTACAGGACTCTTGCTCTTTTTTTGTGTTGTAATACATTTCAATGGAGCCCATGTAAGTAAATTGGCATTCCTGGCTCCCATTTTCTCCAATGGGCCTTCAAGCCTCTCCCATTATTTCCAATGGGCAATCCTGTCATTCCTTTTAGTACATCTCTTTCCCCCTCCCCAGCTAGCATCAATTCTACTTCTCACCTTACCTCAGGCTTTTTGGGGGGGGCTGCTTTTGGTGGAAAGAGTGGCTGGTTGTGTGTGCACCGCTGCAGAGGAAGGAGGAAGTCAGGTGAGACACACATAATTCCCTTTCAGTCCCTGTGCAACAAGTAGGAGCAAATCACTGTTGTTGGGTTTAAAGTTGTTGTTTTAAATTCTATTATTTTCCTTCCTCCTTCTCCCTTTCATTCTCCCTCCCCCTTCCTATTCTCCAATCTCAATGCTGCTCCCCTTCACTCCAGCAGAGCAGCACCCCGCACTGCACCCCCCTCTTTATCACCTTCCTTCTCCCATTCCCTAATTTACATATATCACCCCACCTTCCCCCTCTCCCCCAATAGTTTATTTCAATATTTATACACCACATGCTTAGCTGTCAGCTGCCATTCACATCAAACCCAAGGGGGGGGGAGAAGGATGAGCATGGAGGGTAGTTCCCAAAACGGATCTTTGACAAAGGATAGTGGGGGGGGGGCGTGCAAGTAGGTATCTCGCCTCAGGTGCCAGAAACCCTGGCACTGGCCCTGCCTCCCCCAGCAGCTGCTGGATGCTCTATGGGGGAAAACATACAAGCAGCAGAAGGCCCCTGCATGTTTTTTTTTTTTTGCAAGACAAATAGCAACTTTCAGGATAGTTTTAGAGTTTGAAAAGGGTGAACAGCGTGTGAGGAATGGGTAACCCCTTACCTCCTGCAGGGTGGATTCCCTGATCTGATCCAGGGGCCCAGGCTCCAGCTTGAAACTTTAAAAAATCCCAACAAGTAAAGCTGAGGCTAATAGTGTTACAGTTATTGATCTGGTGTCTGTCTCCAGTTAGAAAATGCAGAAGCACTATAAAGGCTGTCCCTGGAGCTGCCCTGTTTATTTTCTTGGACTGTTTCTAGCCACTCCTAGCACAGCCTAGCCCCAAACACTATTTCGGAGCCAGACTTCTGAAAGCAACACAGCGGAGGTTGCCTGTTATATAAGGAACAATGATTAACAAACTGTTCAATATCTCCTTGTCTACATTAGGTAGATTTGGTGACTAGTGGAGTTCAGGCCTCTATCTAAATCAAAACCTTTCTTGAAGGAAAGGTTTTTTGCCCTACAAGAGAGAGTAGATAGAAGCTGTTTCCTATAGGGTAACTAGTGACAAAAAATCCTAATGTGTTCTTCGGACAGAGGCAAGCTCAGCTGTTGATATAGATAGGAAAGTGCCAAACAACAACAACATTCAATTTATACACCGCTCTTCAGGACAACACCCACTCAGAGCAGTTTACAAAGTATGTTATTATTATCTTCACAACAATCACCCTGTGAGGTGAAGGGGGGGCCCTGAGAGAGCTCTGAAAGAGCTGTGACTGACCCAAGGTCACTCAGCCGGCTTCAAATGGAGGAGTGGGGAATCAAACCCAGTTCTCCAGATTAGAGTCCTACCACTCATATAACTACTACATCAAACTGGATCTTCACATCATGCCAGAAAATCATTTTCTGTCTCCAAGTATCATGTTGTCATGAAAGGAATGCAATGAAGCTGGGGAGATTCCTATTTTTCCCCTTCATGCTACTGGGCATTCTTCAGGGTGTACGCAGGAAGAGAGAGAGAGAGAGAAGTGCTGTCAAGTAACAGCCAACTTATAGTGAACCCATAGGGTTTTCTGTTGGCAAGCAATGTATTGTGTACAAAGAAGAGGAAAAGTTCCTTCAGTGGGCAGCAAGCAAGTGGGCAGCATAGACAGAACTGTAGGGGGAGTACCTTCTTTCGAAAGGGGCTTTTCCTTGTCTATCTGTAGAATGCTATTCTTAGGCTTTACTTCTAGAACTCTGCACACCCTCTCAACTAGCAATGCAGCTAGATATTCTTCTCTTTGTTAGTTTCATAAATAAAGCTTTTGTTACTCTTATCCATTCAGTGTCCTCCTGACTGCTGCATAAGCACTCTGCGCAAGAGACAAACAGAGCTGGTTTACCATTGGTTGTTGTGGATTTTCCAGGCTGTATTGCCGTGGTCTTGGCATTGTAGTTCCTGACGTTTTGCCAGCAGCTGTGGCTGGCATCTTCAGAGGTGTAGCACCAAAAGACAGAGATCTCTCAGTGTCACAGCCCAGAAAATCCACAGCAACCATCGTTCTCCGGCCATGAAAGCCTTCGACAATATACTGGTTTACCATTGCCTGCCTCTCTGTTGCAACCCTAGATTTCTGTGGTAGTCTCCCATCCAAGTACTAACCAAGACTAACCCTGCTTATCTACCAAGATCTGACAAGATTGGACTAACCTGGACCATCTAGATCAGGGTGCACACACAAGGAATAAGCTGGTATAATTATTTAAGTCATTTTGCTATTGTTGGCTCAAGGCCAAGGCTATTTTTGACCTGTTTATTGTGGCCTCCATAACACTTCTGTACATGGCTGGATACAACTAATCTCTTTACCCTTTCTTTTCCCCTCACTGGTTTCCCAACATCAAAATTTTAGCCCTTCAGGACAGCCATATATTATTTGTGCTTGTGTTATTCTATAAAATGCCATCTACAATGTTAGCACTATATAAAAACATTTTATAAAAAATAAAACAATGACGTATCACACAGAACTGCTGTGATATATTACTATCTGTTGCTGTCTCTGTACCAAAGGGTTCATTGCCACATGCCATTTATATTTTGGTTTGTCTGTCAATCCCTTTGTATGTTTTCTTTTCAGAGCTGAGGGCAGCTCTTGAATCAGGTTACTTTTATAGAGAAATTGCCATGTTAAGTATTTCAATTAGACCAATTGTGTGCTGTACCATGCTGCGAAAAGTTAAAAGAAAAATGAACTTTCAACAGAAGAAGTGGAGCACAAAGACATTCCAGCTAGTTTGTCCAAGGAAAGAGCTGATCTAGATGTTTCGGCTTCCCAAGGAAATTGCCCATTTTCCAGATATTTTCAGAGCAATAATGAGGTCTATTCAGAAACAAGTCTCATTTTATTGCATAGGGCTTAGTCCCAGGAAAGTGTTCTAAGGATTGCTGTTACGACCCTTTCTTTCTCTTGGGTAGATTTGGTCTTTAAGCTTTTTATTCTTGGCCCCTTTGGGTAGATTGCTGCCACCAGGAATTAAATTCCAGAATAACTTAAATTTCTCCTTTTAGTAACGTGCCCAAGGGTCAGGCTTTTTCATGGTACTATGTGGCCCTGAGGAAAGGAATGGGATATAGGAATAACAGATACTCTGGGATATTAAAAAAAACAAAGTAAACTTTTATATTTATAAGAAGTGTATCGGTTTCATATTATTTCTAAAACTTGATGGTTTCAAAAGAGTAGTTCTCAGTTCTTAAAGTTACTTTACTTAAACCCAGTCTCATAGATCTCCTTTCAGGCTTCACACACAGTTTGCCTGCTTTTAATATTTATCTCTCAGTTACAATAAGACCTTTTCTCAGGTGCACACAGAGTTTGCCTGCTTTTCCCTGACTGAATGTCCTTTCATAAACACACAGTTCAGACTACCACACAGGTTATATTTCTCTCAGACAGCATACACAAGCTCAGGCTGCACAGCTTGCCTGCTTTTGATATTAATTTCTCAATTTCAAGTAAGACCTTTTCTCAGGTGCACACACAATTTGCCTGCTTTTCCCTGACTGAATGTTCTTTCACAAACACACAGTTCAGGTTTCCACATAGGTCATATTTCTCTCAGAACTGCTTAAAAATTAGGGTTGCCAGCCTCCAGGTAGTGGCTGGAGATCTCCTGGAATTACAAATGGTCTCCAGGCCACAGAGATCAGTTCACCAGGAGAAAAAGGCTACTTTGAGGGGTGGACTCTATGGAATTATGCCATGCCAAGGTCCTTTCTCTCCCCAAACCCCACTTTCTCCAGGTTTCTCCTGGATTCACTCCCCAGATCTCCAGGAATTTCCCAACTTGGAGATGGCAACCCTATTAAAAATACTAAGGCTGCACACAGCTTGCCTCTCTTGACCTGACTGAATCTTTTCTCTCCACTCAGTAACTGAAAACTGCATTCACTCCGCCCACACTCTCAATCATCAACCAATCATATCACTCACTCATCCCTCTCTTTCAACCCCACTCTTCATCTATACCACACCAAGCATTTAAAGACACATACACACATTTACTTAAAATCATTACAATTGCATTAATCATGTGGTACCCTACATCGTACATGGAGGATAGATCTGTTTGGGAAATTACAAGGAAATGCAGAAGTGGGAAGGAATTTGAAAATCACCCTCCAAAATCTTCTCCTACAGGATTCTATGAACTCTCAGGACGGGGCCTGAGCAGAGTAGCGCACCCGCCCAAGTCTTAGCCGCTTTCAATATTCCCTGCTCCAGAAGCAGATTAGTCCTCATCAGGCCCTGGAGAGTGGTGGTGATTTCCTTTTGGTCCCTTTATGAAGTCATCTTTGCTGCATAAAATGGGAAGTCCATTGAACAACCATAGCCCCAACCTTGCCTGTGGCCTAGTTTTGCTGCTTTCATGATTGGCATGATGATGGCAGCCAGCCATTTTACTCCTTAGATAAGTGATGACTTATTCATGATAACCAAATGGAACCCAAGTTCAGACACAATTTACCTGTGAACACCTATTGCTACAGACAATAGGGTTGCCAGCCACCGCCCCCCATCCTCTGCCCCCCCCCACTGCCACCGCTCACCTGGCTGGTGGAGGGAAACTGAGGAGACAGGCTGGAGATACGGGCATGCATGTGTTTGCTGCTCCAACCAATGATGTTATTTACAGAGTGACCCAGAAGTGATGGATCTTGCAAGAACTGATTCAGTAAAAACTGGCCCCAAATATAGTGAAAAAGACGAAACCTGGAAGTGATATGTTGCACCAGAAATGGCATCATTGACTGGGGATGCACATGGACAGGTAAGTACCTGTCACACTTCCCCCAGTCCCTGCACCCCTCACCCCTTTTTATATTGGAGGGACCTGGCAACCCTGAAAGAAAAAGAACAGGAAAGAAAAATCAAGCTGGCTTGGTGCCCTGATGAGGGCCACCAAGCCAGCTTGATTGAAAACATATAATAAAAACATATCTTAAAAACCCATAAAGCCAAACAGAAAACTTATTATTAAAACACTTAAAACAAAGCTAAGATACACATACAGTACAATAAAATACACATACATAAAAACAACAATCCAGACATAGTGCAGGAAGGTGGGATCCCTGAGGGAATGCCAGAAGAAAAAAAGGTCTTTCTTTACCCCGGGAGGAAAATAGTAACAGAAGGAAACAAATGCCTTCCTCCTGGGAGAGAGTTCCAGTGTTTTGGTGTCATGATCGAGAAGGCCCTCTCCTGAGTTGCCACTCACCTAATCTCAGAAGGTGGGGCACCTGAAGCAGCACCTTGGAAGATGATCATAGCAGTCAGACAGGTTCATAAGGAAGTGAGTGGTCCTTCAGGTATGTTGGTCCTAAACCATATAGATCAACACCAGCACCTTGAATTGTACTCAGAAATATATTGGTAGCCAGGCCAAAACTGAAGTGAAATGATCCATACAACTCACTTCCAGTCAACATCCTGGCTACAGACTTCTGCACCAATTGAAGTTTCTGAACTGTTCTCAAGGACAACCTCATGTAGAGCACATTGCAGCTGGCTAACCAGTCAATGCTCGTAAAAGGTACTCCAGTCCTGACCCAGCTGCCACTTGTTTATCCAGCAGTAGGCCTGGGGCCAAGAGCACCCCCAAACTACAGACCTGCTCCTTCAAGGAGAATGCAACCCCATCCAGAATGGGTGACACCTTAAGACACAGATCAGACCTTATGCTGATCAGTGGCAATTCTATCTTGTCAGGATTAAGTTTCAGTTTATCAGCCTGTATTCACTCCAAAACTGCCTCCAGGTACTGATTCACAGCCTCCCTGGAATCAGCTGGATGCATGAAATACTGCTGAGTGGTGCATATGGTGATAATGCAGCCCAAATTTCTGGAAGACTTCACCCAAGCAGTATCATATAGATGTTGAAAAGTATAGAATGGTGCCTCCTAATCCCAGCCCGGACAGGCAGTCCAGAAGATACCATGATCAATGGTATCAAAAGCAGCTGAGAGGTCCAGTCACACTCCCTCTGTCCATTTCCTGGCATTGCCAGGCTGCTATTCCAGTCCCATAACTAGGCCTGAAACCAGACTGGAATGGATCCAAGCAATCCACTTCTCCCAGATATGCTTGAAGATGCCCAGTCAACTTGTCCAGTTATCCAGAGTCCAGCCAGTTATCCAGAGTCCAATCCAATTACCTCTTTAAAGAGTGGAACATATGAGACTGGTCGATAGGTACTGAAATTTCTGAGGTCCAGGGTAGGCCTCTTTAGCAGTGGATGCACCACAGCCTATCTCAAGATCAGGGCAACCACCTCCTCTCTCAAGGAGGCATTAACTACCTCTCGGACAGCCCCTGGCCGATTTATGTAGCCAGACAGGGCAAGTGTCATACAAACAGGCATTAGCCCTCAAACTTCCAATAACCCTGTCCACATCCTCACACTGATTAAACTATATCCCAAACAGCTGGACGAGTCGGTTCCCAGAAACCATCTGATCCTGTTACTGCTAACTTAAAGTCCAAGTAGGTAGGGATGCAAGACATTTTATGTGTAAATTGTTGAGCAAAATGATCACACCAAGCTGCCTACCTCCTCCTGTAAGCTGTAGGCCATATCCCAACAGGCCCCTAATTCCCAGGAACAGTTCCTCTGGCCTATGCTGTGCAGACACAATGTTGCCTTCATGTCCTGCCTGTGAACTTCCTGGTAACATCTGATTGTCTGCTGTTGGCAAGAATATGATGGCCCATTTGAACCTGTAACTCTTGTATCCTTATACAGCAGAACTCACTGTATCAACTGGGTGCACTGTATTGTGAATGATCCATATCAGCGGTATTTCATTGATGTTGCACTACATGATGGCTTTCTCTATGTTCAGAAGGATATGTGTGTGAAGGATACCAAACTCCATGGCACACAGATACCAATCTCCATGCCAAATGCAATGTCTAGACCAGCTTTAAATCTGCATAGATTGTAATAGTAGCTCTGGGAGCAGTTGATGTGGGTTATAAAACAGCTCACAGGCCAAGAGAAACACATGTAGTTGCATCCTTTACTAATTCAGTGAATGAGGAAGGATGGAGAGGAAAGAATACTAACAGCACTTTGTTAAAAATATCCTGCCATTAAATCAAGCTAATGAGGCATGCCTAGTATGCTGACAGAAAGCCAAAAAACTTCATCTTGCTACCAACTTGATTCTTGTCTCTCTTTTTTCTTTTTAACCTGGGAGAAAATTTGTCATGGTCCACTGAGCATATCACACAGGGGCTCGGGTGAGGCCTAATGCACAGTTAATTGGGAATATAACCTTTCAAAGTTCTGCAAAGAGAAGTAATTCACTATGAAGTGTTTCCAGGGGTAAAAATTTGCCTCCAAGCAATTCCCTCCTTTCTGCCCTCACTCCTTATAAAAATAGTTCCTTAAAATGATTAGATTTCAACTGTGCACACATTTTTCACAGTCACACTTCATTTTTAATGTTATTACCATAGGAAGGGCAGTTGTTTAGTAATTAAAACTCTTGGGAGGACACCGGAATCTTCTTCTAGTGGTCATATTATAACTTTTCCACTGGCTTCTGCAGCTGTGCTTTCAACATTGATCTGATATGCAAACATAGGGAGATAACTCTGTGGAGGAAAAAAAAACTTCACCTGCTGATTTCTGTACATCAAACCATGGCTCAAGGCACAGAAGCCATCTAGGCTAGTTGCAATATGGACTTTTTGGTGGAGCTCAGCTTCTCTATTTAGATAAAGCTGGGGAGATGGGAGAAGACTTACTACAGACTATGAGGGCAAAATGATTATTTAAGTCACTCTGTGGGCCACTTCACTCTGCAAAATTCTTTCATGTAATGATCCTCCACTTGAAACCAGCTGGGTGACCTCAGATCTGTCACAGCTTCTAGGAGCTCTCTCAGCCCCACCCACCTTACAGGGTGTTTGTTGTTGTGGGGATAATAATAACATACTTTGTAAACCGCTCTGAGTGGGTGTTAAGTCATCTTGAAGGGTGGTATATAAATCAAACATTGTTATTGTTGTTGTTATGTACAGCACCATGTGAAGAAAGGCTAATGTGAAATAAACAGTGGATCAGCCCTAACAGAACTCTTTTTATGAGTACTCTCAACCAATTTATCCAGAGAAGAATCTAAAAGTAACACACTTTATCATAGAATTGGGGCTAGTCATAGGATAGAGGAAATATCCTGTAGCTGGGAGAGGAATATTTAGGAATGAAGAGTCAGGAAAGGAGACACAGAAGGAATATTTGGAGAATAGGAAGAACCAAATTGCTAGGATTTCTCAGAAACTTATCAGGGGTTCTTCAGTTTAAGACAGATATTGTTGGACAGTTTACTTCTGATCTTCCCCTGCATTAAAAACAGCTGCAAGGGAATATTAGGTCATGCTCTCAGTTTTAATTGGTTTCCAGTGAGACCTTCTTTACAGGAGGACTGCCTCATCTCATATTGTCCAGCCCACCAGCTAAGACCTTCCCCACAAGCCCTGCTCAATGTGCACCTCCTTGAAAGGAGAGGTGGGTGCTGAACAGAGACAGGGCTTTTTCAGTGGTGGCACCTTGCCTGTGGAATTGAGGCTCCTGAGGCTCACCTTGCGGCTAATTTACTCTGTGTTAGGCACTGAACCGAAATGTTTCTATTTCATCAGGGCTTTTACTTAAGGAGTTATCTTTCAACATCACTTTTATAGACTGCTTATAGCCTGGGAGCTGTTTTGTTACTCATTTTAAGCTGCTCAATGTGTGATGCTGTTTTATGCTCTAGCCGGGCTTTTAATGTTGAGGTTTTAATTGCTAACAATGTTTATTTCGATGGTTGTTGTGGGTTTTCCGGGCTGTATTGCCGTGGTCTTGGCATTGTAGTTCCTGATGTTTCGCCAGCAGCTGTGGCTGGCATCTTCAGAGGTGTAGCACCAAAAGATAGAGATCTCTCAGTGTCACTGAGAGATCTCTATCTTTTGGTGCTACACCTCTGAAGATGCCAGCCACAGCTGCTGGCGAAACGTCAGGAACTACAGCCCGGAAAACCCACAACAACCATTGTTCTCCGGCCGTGAAAGCCTTCGACAATACAATGTTTATTTCATCTTTATTATGTTTTATTTTGTACGTCACCTTGAAAAGGTTTTCTGGAGAGGCAAGATACAAATTTTCTAAAGAAACACACAAATTTATTTAAAGCATTTTTATCCCACCTTCATCAAGAGACTAAATACACCTGACTAAATGATGCCCCATATGATCTGAGCATGCACCCTTGAACATGCTGAGAATGTTGTGGGACACACAGTGACTCCATGGTAGATGTGCAGGGGTTTACTCCCTGTCAGCTCAGTTCAGATTGGAGTCTTCAGAGAGTCCTGTCTCAGAGGGTGCAGGCAGGCTAAAACAGTAAATGTTTGGGGATAGTTTCAGGTTGGTAACTGCATTGGTCTTCAGTAGAAGAACAAGATTCAAGTCCAGCAGAACTTTAAAAAACAACAAGATTTCCAGGATATAAACTTGCAAGAGTCATGCTCCCTTCAACAGATACCAGATATCTGTGTGTTTTTTTAAACAAAGAAAATGTCCTCCAAAGCAAGATCTTTAGAGGGTTTGTACAAAAGGAAACATTTAAATGTGTGTGTCTTTCTCAAAGAAATGATCTAGAGGAACTGTAGAGTCAGCATGGTATAGTGGTTTGAGTGTTGGACTAGGCTCTGGGAGAACCGGGTTCAATTCCTCCCTTTGCCATGGAAGCTTGCTGGGTGACCTTGGGCCAATACACCCTCAGCCTAACCTACCTCCTGAGATGGTTGTGGGGATGAAATGGAGGAGAGAATTATCTAAGCCACCTTGAGTCCCCCTGGGGAGAAAGGTGGAGTGTAAATAAATATTTTCAGAGAGACCTACTAGAGTAACAGGCAAAAGGGCAAACCATAGTTGGGTATAGCATTAGATATCATACCAATTGAAATGAAGCTGTTCTGATAGACAACATAGCACATTTCTTTGCACATTTTAGGGCATAGTATGTTACTGTTATGCTAAAACTGCACTTCATATTATATCCATAGTACTCTGGATGACTGTTGGCAATTCCTGGAAGTTTTAACAGCTCCTTTTCTGGGAAGACCTATACAACTTGTTCTGGAAGTCCTTCCAAATTCCCTCATAAAAGCTTCCAGCTGCCCTGAATAATTGGGGCAAGAAAAGAAAGGTAGCAGTTAATCATCTAACCATTTATTTTAATCCCTTTCCATTCAGCACTCTCTCAACACAATACATTTTAGTTTCCAACCTGAGTAATAATGTTGTACAATTGGGCCAAAAATAACCTTTGTTATAACAGGCTATAAATTGACTATTGCCTGTTTGTGTACAATTCCTCCCCAGATGATGACCAAGCTGCAGTGGCAGAATATTCAGAAATGTTCTGATTACTGAGAAAGAATGATCAGTTATGGAATATTGGAAATCGGTGCAGATGTCCCTAAATGAGATCCCCACTCCAGCTGCTTCCCTCACTATCCCACACTTTTAATCCTTTATGTGGTCTTATGTCATCATGGACAAACATAACTACATACAGGAAGCAGAGAGACAACTCTCTAACACAATATTCTATAACACTACCTTCTGACCCTATGGAGCAATACAAAAGAGAACTCAATAAAATATTAAAGACACTCCCCATGGACAAACAAGAACATATCCATATGGACACACCCCAGGAACCACAGCCAGGAACATTCTACCTACTACCCCAAATCCACAAACCAGGTAACCTAGGACATCCCATTTTTTTTGCCTCCTGGGCCCATTCCCCGGGCCTTCCCCTCCCCCCCACCGGCCAGATAAGTGGCAGTGGGGGGCAAAGGCTGGGAGAAGGGGATCCCCTGCCCCCACTGGGGGACCTGGCAGCACTAGTTCAAAGTGCAACTAGTTGCTATAGATCGTTCTGTGATATTTTCCACAACAATATTAATTTTGACAGAATGCAACTGCTGGGGCTTTGATCTAAGGAACTGACTGATGTAGGGGGTCTTCTGTGCTCTGTAGGGTTGGACTCCTTGGGAGTAAGCCAGTAATTTTGCTGGCTGGGCTCAGAAGTGCAGAGCAGCAGGGGCCCAGAGCTAGATACTTGAAGCACAGGGCTTGCACCTAGTGGATCAGCTGATCCAGGAATGCAGCCTTCTCAAGCCTCAGTCTAATCGGCTGAACAGTTATTTGGCTCAGCTGCATTGGATGGCAGGTATAGAGGCTTTTAGGACTGTGTTGGGCTCTGGCATGCAGCCAGTCTGGGACTAAACCTTCTTTGTGCCATCTTGGCCTGGGTCGACTGCCACCACAATTCCTGCAGCATATCAGAGGGTCCTAAGGGACTGTGGTCCTGGGTGCATCTGCCTGGCAGAGGCCTAGTGGTCATCTTGGGGTTAGGGGCAAGTGGAGTGGGCTTGAAAGCAAGCTATGGCAGTGTGGCTTCTGGTAATGCTGGAGCATGGTCAGCAGGTCCAGTCCACCCTGCACTCGCTGGTCTTCCTGGTCCCCTGGTCCAAGCTCTTCAGGCCCTTCTCTGGACAGTCTAAGAGCGGGACCACAAGTGACGCCTGACACAGGTTGGACACTTGCCAGCTTCCCTCAAGTTTTGATGGGAAATGTAGGCAGCTTGGCGGAATGTTGGACAAGTGACAGTTGAAAAGCCCATTGGACAGCAGTCAGAGAGTCAAGCTGCCAGACCAGGATGCTTACATTTCCCATCAAAACTTGAGGGAAGCTGACTAGTGTCCAACCTGTGTCAGGCGTCACTTGTGGTCCCGCTCTAAGTCAGAACACTCTGAGCCAGCATACTCTAAGAGGGCTGGTCAGAGGGGATCCAAAGATTACTTTACCTGCTGAGAAAAACATACAGCAACAGAGATCAGTTACTTCATACTTACAGCCATTGGTCATCACAGTATCATTTGTATGCACAAACAAGATCCAAAACATTTTTGCGTGTGTCTATACACAGAGAGAGAGAGAGAGATACATACATACATATAGAGTTTACAGCTATGGTCTAGAGAAATTTAGTACAAACAATGTACATATCTGTGTTCAGCAGAACAACACAGATTATTACATAATCAGACCAATCCTGTTAGGGAATCATCAGTGCAGAGAGGTTTCTCTCTCTTGGCCCATTATAGAGGACTCTATAAAACATTAAGTTTAATATCCTTCATTATACCGAGGGACAGACACAGCAGTAATCATGTAATGGAACGTGAGAATACCTGTCATCATCATAAACTGATGGCATCGTTTGGAACCTTAAGCTTGTACATGTTAGAAAAGGAAAAAATATTAATGAAAAACACACCTGGAAATGGTGGTCATATTTCAGAGAACACTGCCGTTTTGAGTCTTGGTGAAATCATTGAGAACATCCTGCTGAAAAACTTCCCCCAGCTGTAACTAAGTTCAAGGCTTCTCCTATGAAACCATACCTATAGCAAAACATGTCTCTACCCAGACAGTCTGTTCTCAGGATGGGGTCAGTGGATTTATTGCCCCATCTCTAGAATGCTTTTTCATCCCATCTAAGATTTTTAAAAAACCTCACACTTTTAACTTGTGATGTGGCAGTTTCAATTTGGTTTTTAAAATAGGGGGAAATTGACTTTTTTTTTTTTTAAAAAAAAGTCCCTCTTTAGTTACTATGACTGCTTAGTTATTTCAACTGTCTTTGCTGAAATTCTTAAGTAATAATAACATTCAATTTACATACTGCCCTTCAAGACAACTTAACACCCACTTGGAGTGGTTTACAAAGTATGTTATTATCCCCACAACAACAATCACCCTGTGAGGTGGGTGGAGCTGAGAGAGCTCCTAGAAGCTGTGACTGACCCAAGGTCACCCAGCTGGCTTCCAGTGGAGGAGTGGGGAATCAAACCCAGTTCTCCAGATTAGAGTCCTGCACTCTTAACCGCTACACCAGACAGGAGTATCTTAAAGCAGGGATGAGAAAGTTCTTCATCTCTAGAAAAGCATGATCAAGCAAAGGATACAAGCCTTACAAACAGAGGTAAGACTAATCTCTACTTACAGTTGCCAACCTCCAGGTGGACCCTAGAAATGTCCCAGAATTACCCCTGATCTCCAGACTGCAGGTACGAGTTCCCCTAAAGAAAATGGCTGCTTTGGAGGTAACCTCTGTGACATGCCCCTCTGAGGTCCCTCCCCTCTTTAAATCCCACCTTCTCCAGACACCACCCCCAAATCTTCAGGAATTTCCAAAGCCAGGGTTGGCAACCGTATTCTTGGTCCTATTACTTGAAATCTTTTTAATTGGAGATGCCAGGGATTTAAGATGGTGCCTTCTGCATGTGGCCTAACACTAAACTAAGGACTGTGCCAACTACAAGACGGAAGGATGGATTTCATTCAGATGCATCTGACGGGGAAAGCTGTGGTTATCGAAGGCTTATACTACATTGGAATTGGATGGTCTGGTTGTTTTGCTGCTACAAACCAACACGGCAAACTCCTTTGAAGCCTCACACAAGCCAATTAATCTCCACACAAAAGGAGGTGTTTACATTTACTAGCAAAGGAATGTTTTGGTTGCATCCTCCCTCTCCCCCCCTAGTTTCATCTTCTCTCTCCTCCCCTCCTCCCCCCTCCTCTTCTGTATTTGACCAATTTCTGTACCATGCATCTGATGAAGAGAACTTGATTCTCGAAAGCTTATGCTACAATAAAATTGGTTAGTCTTAAAGGTGCTACTGGACTCTTTTTGATTTTGGATTTCATTCTAAATCTCTACTTCCAAATATAACATAGGTATCATTCTAGTGTACTAGTACTATCGGGGAAAAGAAGCTAGCCAACAAAACTTGTCAGTTTTGTTGTAACTGCAGACAAATTTGAATCATCATCATTGGTCGTTTTGAAAAGTTTTAGTCATACAACATCCTGGAGGAAAGGAGCTGGGTGTTGTGCAAAAGAACTTCCCTGCCGTCTTTACATCTAATTCTAGCCCACTCTTGAGAAGCAAGAATTCCTTGTTTATAGATTAACTGTTGTTGTTGGGCTTCTGCCTCTGAAAGAAGGAAATGCCTGGAATGTAACGTGTGTGATCTCTTCCCTTCTCATTCGTTTATGTAAGCAAGCTACAATATAATCCAGGCTTTCTGTGGCTCATTCACTGGGGTGAAGCTATTTCTGCAAGGCCCTCAAGGCATTAACATCCAACAGGGAAGGGAGGGAAGAATGAGGACAACTGAAAAATGAAAGGCTTTATCAATGCAGGAACTGAATGCAATCATATTTCACTTCTGCTTGCCAGTTATATATTGCTGGAGGGAGTGGCATGAATGTGGGATACTGCAAATTCCCTAGACACCCTCCAATAGAATTTTTTTCCAGTTTGGTTTACAATGTAAGCCCCCAAGGGAGACTTTTGTACTTGCATTCCAGGACCATTTTGGGAAGTGTTCCATCTGTTTATTTTAAATAAATAAACCTGCTACATCTGATTTGTGTGTGTGTCTTCTGAGTAACTTGTAAACTTCCACATATATACAACTTCCACCTACAATGTGCATCTGGTAGCCAGAAGTGAACTAATTTGGCTGTACCTGATGCTAGGCTTCAGCACTAAATACTTTTCATTCTGTTTCATCAAGAGAGTTTTCGACCCTTATGCTGGGACTGGGATTAATTATCTTCATTTATTTTGAAATTTCATATCCTGCTTTTTAGAAACTCATAGTGACTAGCAAATAAAAAAATCAGCAACAACAATAATTAATAAAATGAGTTATGTATCCTTGCCAGTTGCCTGCTTATGGCAAACTCTCAGAAATTAATGCCTCTGCTCACTGATCACCAGGTGATTGACAGAGGAAGCAGGGAAAATGCTCAGGTGCGATTGCATGTTCAGCTGATGAAGTCACTTGCAGAGCACCAGGGTTGATTCTTTAATGCTCAGCCCTAAACAAACATAGCCTGGTATGTGCACCAGTAAGCGCCCACCCCCTACTTCCCAGTGGTTGCCAGAGGGGATCTGGCAACCCTTGAGTTAACAAGAGCAATTTCAAAAACCCAGAGCAAGAAACACTGCATAAAAATGTCCATACATGAAGAAACACCCGTTGAATATGATCTCATCATTCATAAATGTGCAAATTAATGTTATTTTTCATCATCAAAAACATGGGCAAACAAAAGATGTTTTCCTCCTCTTTATTGGTAGCATACATGAGATGGAGTGCTGTTTACTAATGCAGACATTAGTAAAAATTATAAACAATAAAAATGTGCAAATTGCAAACACTGCAAATTTGTCTGCAAAAACTATGTTTGTATACTGCATGATGGTGACAGATGGTTGCGATGGATTACAGAGATATATTGTTGTTATCTATTGGGCTAACAATGAAGGAGGTTCATCTCAATCTGAAATGAATTATATAGTGGGGGAATAGATGGCTTGGCAATTAGGGATATGGTTACCGCTGTGAAGTCTGCAGGAATAACAGTGGCTTTGGACCAGTTTCACCTCCCTTCTTATGATTACATTTAATTTTAATTTTGCCTAGACAGGAGGAGCCTGGAGATCTCCTGGAATTACCAGGCTGATTGCCAAAATAGTAGAAAGTCCAGTAGCACCTTTAAGACTAACCAACTTTATTGAAGCATAAGCTTTCGAGAACCACAGCTCTCTTTTTCAACTGATCTCCAGATGACAGAGATCAATTCCTCTGGAGAAAATAGCTGCTTTGGAGTGTGGACTCTATGGCACTATAGGCCACTGAGGTCTCTCCCCTCCTCGAACCCCTCCCTCCCCAAACTCCGCTGCCAAATCTCCAGGAATTTCCCAAGCCAGAGTTGGCAACCCTAGTTGAGTGTGGTTCAAATGAGGTCCTCCTCACCCTAGAACACTTTTCAGATTTTCTAAGGAAGACTAATGAATATGTATGAGGGGTGGGGCTGTAGGACTGTAGCAGCAAGTTGCACCTCCAACCTGCAAATTCACTTGTACAGAAGTGCTTGTAGAGGACTCTGAAAAGGAAGAATTCCTGCTTGTGTGGAGATAGCTGCAAGTGTGTGTTATCTGCACAGGGTCTAGACAAGCATTACAATTAATACATGCTGGTCTGACTCTGAAGTGATGGAACAGGCAACTCAGCATGCCTTGGACATTGATGGGGGCACTGCATATCTCTCTGTTTGTATGTGTAACTTTCTTGATAGTAAGTTGCTTCTCTTTGTCTAAGGCAAGAATGCCTCCTCCTCTGTCTATGTGTCTCTTGGGAGACTTCTTCTTGCCTCATGAACTTTCAAAGGGGAAAGATGTATTTTTCAGAGCTCCTGCCATGAAGGCCTCATCCTCTAACCCACTTGCAGCCTTGCTGCAGAAATAGCTGGCCATGGTATTTAGACTAGGATTATCCAAGATATTGTCATGAATGGAATAATATAGAACTCAATAAACTGTGAGTTCTATATTTCTACAATTTGAATACACAAGAATTAATTACTGCATGTTGGGGGAAATGCTTCTGACTAAGTAACTGTGCTACCAAACAGAATACAACTATTTCTAATATGGACCAGAGCTTGCCACCCTGATAGGATTGCCAGCTTCCTGATGGGGCATGGAGTCCTCTCAGGATTAACCTCCAGGCTATGGAGACCAGTTTTCCTTGGAGAAAGGGCAGCTTCAGAGGGTGGACTCTGTGGCACTGCATCCCTACTGAGCTCCCTCCCCTCCTCAAACTCCGCCCTCCTGAGGCACTTCCTCAGGAATCTTCCAACCTTGCTGTTCCTGCACCCACACCTGTGTTTATTGTTATTCTTTAGAACATCAGAAAACAATAGAGGTGTCTTTGGACTTATTGCCAAAAGTGCAAGATGGAGGGGAGCTTTCCAGTAAACCCTGCAAATGTCTCCTCAGATGTCCAGCTGACATGATAAAAGGGCGCAAGTCCCAGCCCTGTATTTCCTTTATAGTGTATCAACAAGATAAAACCAAAGCTGCATTTTAACACAAATGATTCTAAGGTGTTACTGTTGCTGTAGAAAGCACACAGAGCTTTCTTCTTATTGCCATTCCTTAAGATTTTTTCCAGCACACAACTTTGTTTCCCATTTTTGAACATTATTGTCATTGTTCCCGACCATTTATCTCCTGAAACATTTGGGTATTTCCCCTCCCACTTCACATTAGGGATTGTGCTTTACGCCTGCAGAATGCGGACATTTCTCTGGCTCCAGGATGGCTCTTCCTCCCACTTAGTTGAGACATAAGCGGTGGTCATTATGGTGGCAAACAGTAGAGCTGAACAGGTGCCATGAGGGGAGAACACCATGGAAACGGAGAGGTCAGGTGGAGGATCCCTCTGTGAGCTGCTCAGCGTTCTAGCCATCAAATGTTGCTCTCTAGTGGCAAAAGGAGGTGAGTGGCTATTCTTTTCCTCTACTCTGTATAAAGGAATGCCTTTCTGCATCTGGACTGTTCCTTTAAAAAAGAAAACTAGCTGGAGAGTTAAGGCAATGGGTGGGGAACCTGACTTTCCCATTCCTATAGTTCACTGTATAGGTGATAGTAGGGTGGACAGTGCAGTTGCCAATTGATTACACAAATCCTGGCTTGCTGCTGCTCCTTTAAATGCAGGTAAATGTGCAGAAATCTGTGGACAAAGCTTTTCTCAGTAAGAATATAAACATTACCATTTAATATCTGCATGCTGTCTGGTTGCAAAGCTGGCATCCCTAGATGAAGAGTAGATCCCGATTAGCACTAGTGTAAGATTTCATTTGTCCATTGCTGCCCTGGAAACGTTTTTTGTTATGTAAATTCTGTAAATGCTGATTTTTCATACTAGCACATACGCCTCTATAAATAGGAATTAGTGACACTGGCGATTCTAGAAAAAACGAGGAAACCAGATAAATATGACAAGGCTTCAACAGAACATCTTGAGTACCACTACATTTTAAACAGCTTTGTTTCAACTATTTAGTCAACCTGGCTGCTTGGAGAATGTGAAACAGCAGAAATAGGAAATGAGCCCAGACACACACTCATCTGAAGGTCTCTCTTTGGCCATCTGAAATGCAACTGTGAATAGTTCCTTTTCAATGTGACCATATTTTTTTCAGCTTGTACTAATACTCAAGATGCACAAACTATTTAGTTGCGTACTCTGGAACAAATATATGAACATAGTATATGAATAAAAATAAATAAAACAATTTCAAGTTGTTCCACTGCAGTGGTCTTCTTCAACATTTCCAACTTAGAACCCACTGAGCATGGGATCCACTGACGCACAAGCATATGACTGGAAGTTGTGTGACAGAAAGAGGTGGGAACCAAAAATATGACCTCACTAGGGTCAAGACCAACAGCAGATCAAGAAAAGCTTGGGACAGGAGACGCAAGTTGTACTAAGAGTACCTCTAAGAAAGCTCAGAGCAATGGAGGAATTCTTTCCACTATAGAGTGACTTCACTTCACTGACCTGCTTCTCTTCTCAGTAAGCACACAGAGCAAAATGGGAAGCATTCCACTGTTGCTCTAGTTCCAAATAGAAGGAAAAAATATGGCTTGCTTGTAGGGGGTTGCTTGCAAGCCAGCAGGCAACCCACTTGAAGGTACCAAACCACTAAAGACCACTGATCTGCTGAATCAAACTACTGATGCATGGGCAGAGTGGTAAGGTAAACAAGTCATATCATGGCTGCCAGATGGTATCTGTTTTCCAGGTGATATCATTCCTGAGCAACTTTGTCAATGGCCCTGTCAGGCTTAACTCACTGATATAAATAATTTCAAGTACAGAAAGCATCTGTGTTCTGTAGGGCTTCCTTGTCCTCGGGTAGAGTTACCCTGCAGATGGCTTCTACCTTGCTATTACCAGGTTTTACTTCATCCTTGGAGATTATGTGTCACATGTTTGACACTGCAGATCTGGAACTGTGCCTTTCCCTTTTGAACTTCTTACAGTTCTAGTAAGTTCCATTGAAGACTTGCTTTAGAATTACATCATTTTATTCTTTCATGGCTGCTTCAGTCATATTATGATCAAGTGTGATGAGTACACCTGCAGTGTTGCCATAACACTGGTTATTTTTGTGCTGGAACACTTCACTTGAAGAGCTTATGCCAGCTTGAGGTCTATAGAAGTGACACCTTTCCCAATGGGGAACTGAATGCATAGAGAGATGTATGTATCCAGCCTTCTCATCATCATCATCATCATCATCATCATCATCAATCTTGATCGTGTTAGCAAAAAGCCATAGCAAAAATGCCACAGCAAAAAAGAGAAGAAAAAATAAATGTCCATCAAGACATTGCTTCTTGATATTTTTGTAAAAGGATTAAAATACAGAATCAACATACAGATGTCTGATAATAAAACACCATACAATCCATCCTTCTAATCCAAAATCATGATTACTTTCTTTCCAGGCAAGTTTCTTTGCACATCCTTAGTGGTGAGGACAGAGAAGATTTTCACTGAGATTTCTTAGGAGTAGGCAAATTTTAAGAAAACAGAGTCATCTCAGTTTTTAGGAATGAAGCAGGGACTTTCTGTAAGTAATCGGCCCTAGCCACCACCATATTTAATATACAGGCCTATGATATAAAATCTGGATTAAATGCACCTTGATCTGAAGCAGGGGGGATTCCAGTCAGCTGGGCAGTGAGCATTGCTAAGACCCACCTGGAAGATTAAGGCATGAAAGGAATGTTCATGCAAAATGCAGAGTGACTGGTGGTGACTGGTAATTGTATTTACTGCATCTCCAGCTATGGGCATGAGCTGTGATAAGACAGTGTCTTGTTGTGTCACCTCAGCACATTCCGATACCCTCCTTCTGTGATGAAATCCCCACCCAAGATCAAGGATTAATCAACCAGCACTGATAAGTTTGATTTTGGCTCTGGGAACCTGCATCTAAATTCATCAACTCAGCTCCAGGAAGATTCATTCGAAAACTGCCCCATTGTGAGGCAGCAGGAGAGACTTTGCATTTCCTTTCACACACCCCAGCAGCAAGTAATCAAAGAAATCAAAACTTTGTAATTCCCAGAGACTGACCTTTACAGTCTTTGTTCCAAAGGCTAAGGAGGCTCCCCAGCCTCAGGACATGTTTTGTCCTATAAGAACCAGGGCTCTTGGCCCATTCAAACTGTGCACGCTTACTGGATCCAAGTGCTGCTCCCTTGGGGCCACTTCCCTAAGTCTCTCTCTGGCCAAGAATGCTGAACGTTTGAAGCTCTCTTCCTCCGCAGATTACTCTACTCTCCGAGACTGGTAAATATACTTCCTCCCTCCCTCCCTCTATTCCAGTTTCTGGCTAGCTTCCTAGGACTCTGTATGTGTGTGTACCAACTGTTTTTAATTGCCTCTTCTGTGTATGTTGGTTTTTCCTCTTTAAATAAAAATACTCTTTGTCCTTAAAAGCACCAAGTCTCATCTGCTACCTTGGGGAAAGGATCTGTAAATACTGGTGGAGTTATCCTGTTGTTACCCCTCTTGCATAGCCTTCCTCCTTGCCACTAATTCCCCCACTTACTCACAAGTAGGCCCCTTCCCAGTAACATTTCCACCTCAGAGGAAGGGGATGAAGTCAGCTTCCCCCTCTTTTGAGTAGTCAAATCTTATACAGTTGTCACCATCCATAGCAACCTCTCTTCCAGATCATTTCATAGCACTAGCCAGATAATGCATTAATTGGTTACTGGGAATCAATACTTCTGCCTTAGGAACTCTAATTGGTTGAGGGGCATGAAGGCAGTAAAGTTATAATACAGTTGTTACTTCAGGTATAAAATTGAACTGCCTTCGCTCTATTTTCCTATGCAAATTATTTCATTGGGAAGAGGAGGCCACTGTATATCTGTAGACAATGGACAATCTATAGACAATGTTTTTTAGCTGAATATCAGTTCTGGAATTACGGGACTCCGGTATTATTCTGTTTCAGTGAGCAGCTCTCAATGTTTTTTCTGAAGGCCACTTTCCACCCCTGTTCATCCCGGCCCTATCTAGAACTTATTAACCAATAAAGAACAGTCTTGCTGTCTCTGGAGCAAAATCCCTCCCTATAAAGGGACAAGATTGATCAGAACTTGAGTCAGATCATTTTGAACTCTGGCCCTATAGAATCAGCAGTCTTCTGAAACCCAACATAGCAGGCCATGTATAGAGAGTACAATCTTTATTACGGTCATAGACCACACAATAAATAGAGAGTACAATCATTTTGCTGAAATTAGTTTTGAAAGTGTAGCTGATAAGGGTCTCACTATATTGTTTTGAGGACTCAAGAGGACAGAAGCCTCTTGTGGGATGTGCAACTTGCCACATACACTTTGAAAAGGGATGTCCAATGATGATGGAAGTGCTTGGTTTCATCATCCACATTTTTTAAAAATCAAACTGGTTGCTAAAGTTTGAAAAAACTCTGTGCAACTTCTTACCAGGAAAGTGTCCCAGACTTTCAAAAGTATCTGGATAGTGCTTGGAAAGCTAGTCTTTGCTGTAGGGTACATGCATCACAGTCTCAGGAATTTTTCTAATGTAATCCAGGGTCATACATATTGCCATGCCAGCAGTAACCGGTTTACCTTTCTTAGAGACATCCAATGTGAGATATGTTTCATTAGGTTCAACTCTGCAGTGAGAAATTTATACTTTGGTATAAATCTGTCACCTCCAACAGCAAGTAGCATAATGTGTGCATACCTTTTGTACTCTGCCATCCAGCATCCTACTATATAAAAGGCTAAGCATGTTCCAGACAACTCACTTCCTACCCTGGTGCACCACCAGAGGGCGCTGGCATTGAGAGAAGACCAGGTGAGGCAGCCTGTCCCTCCAGAGAGCACGCTGTGGCGGGAAGCCCAGGCTGGGAACAGGCTCAGAGCAGGCAGCAATGCCTGCCTCCTGCATTCACGCAACAGGGATCAGAAGCACAACGGGGGCAATGCCTGCCCCCTGCCATCACCCCGCTGGGATCAGGCATGGAGCAGGTGGCATTGCCGCCTCCCACCTTCACCCAGCTGGGGTCAGCACAGAGCAGGGGGAAGTGCCCACCCCTGCCTTCACCCAGTTGCGATAAGGAGTGAAGCAGGTGGCAATGCCCACCCCCACATTCATCTGGCCGGGATCAGGCATGGAGCAGGAGGCAATGCCTGCTTCCCTGTAAGCAGTCAGCCCCGGCTTCCACCATATTTAATGGCTGTTCAATAGCTGCCTGTGATATAAAAGTCACAGGGCCCCTGGATTAATGCAGCCTGATTTGCAGCAGGGGAATTCCAGTCAGAGTTGCTGAGTCCTGCCCGGGAGATTAAGGCATGAAAGGCATGTTCATGAAAATGTTGCGGACTGAGGTGATTAGTTTACTGTCTTCCCAGCTCTGGGCATAGCCGTGACAAGAAAGGGCCTCACTGAGTCATCCCATTTAACACATTCCGATACCCTCCTTCCGTAACTGCACACCCACTCTGAGAACGAGGAACAATCAATCAGCATTGATAAGTTCTCATTTGTTCCTGGGAAGATGCTGTCCCTATCAAAATTCATCAATTCAGCTCCGGGAATATTAATGAACATATTGCTTCTTTTCAAACTAACAGGAGAACACTTTAAATTTCCTTTCTCACGCCTTGGCAGCACCAGTCAAGGTAATCAAACCTTTGTCATTCCCAGGAACTGACCTTTAAGGTCTTTGTTCCAATGGCTGAGGGGGCTCCCCAGCGTCAGGACACGTTTTGCCCTATAAGAACCAAGGCTTTGCCCCATTCAAACTGTACATGCTGTGTACACTGTGCTCTCATGTCTGAGTGTTGTACCCTTAGGGCCACTTTTCCTAAGACTCTCTCTCTCCTGGCCAAGAAAGCGGAATGTTTGAAGCTCTTTTCCTCCATGGACCACGCTGCTCCTCTGATCGGTAAATATACTTGCCTCCCTCCCTCTATTCTCTGGCTAATTTCTTAGGACTCTGTGTGCTTGTGTAACCATTTTTATTGTTCTTGTGTGTCTGTGTGCATTTTTCCTCTTCAAATAAAAGTACTCTTTAACCTAAAAGCACCAAGCCTCGTCTGCTACCTTGCAGAGGCGACTCCATAAATACTGGTGGAGTTATTCTGCAGTTACCCCTCTCGCATAGCCTTACCTTTTGCCACTAATTCCCCACTTATTCATAAGGAGCCCCATTCCCAATAACAGCCCCCTTCACCCAGCTAGGATCAGGAGCAGAGCAGGCAGCAATGCCCATCCCCCACCTTTACCCTGCTGGAATCAGGCACAGAGCAGGAGGCAATGCCCACTCCCCCTCCACTCAGATGGCATCAGGAGGGGAACAAGTGGCAATGCCCACCCCCTGCCTTCATCCAGCTGGGATCAGGAGTGGTGCAGGTGGCAATGACCGCCCGCCCCTTCACCCAGCCTGGATCAGGAGTGGAGCAGGTGGCAATGCCCCTTCCCCCTTCAACCCACCAGAATCAGGCATGGAGCAGGCAGCAATGCCTGCCCCCCTTCACCCGGATGGAATCAGGCACAGAGCAGGAGGCAATCCCAGCCCCCCCATTCACCTGGCCGGGATCAGGCGTGGAGCAGGTGGTAATGCCCGCCCCCTGCTTTCACCTGGCCAGGATCAGGAATGGAGCAAGTGGCAATGCCTGCTCCCCACCTTCATCTGGCTGGGATCAGGCATGGAGCAGGATGCAATGTCCAACCCCTCTTCACCCGACTGGGATCAGGAGCAGAGCAGGCAGCAATGTCCATCCCCTGCCTTCACCCAGCCGGGATTAAGCATAGGGCATGAGGCAATGCCCGGGCCCCTCTTCATCAGGCTGAGATCAGTCACAGAGGAGGCATCAATGCCTGCTTGCCCACCCTCCTCTTTCTAGAGCCCGTTGTATTTTTCCCCACAACAGGCTTTGTTACTAGTTAGTATAATATTTTCCAGTATTATATGTGCCTCAGCTGCACCATAGACTTTGAAAGACTGATTTCAATCCAAAGTTCCTTTGATATGTTGTATACCATGCATCTTGGTCCTTTTGTACATACTGCTATTGTTGCTGAAGAAGGAACTCGTATCCTTCTCTAGATCTGCAGCTGCTTCAAAAAACACATGTTGGAAAAGGGCTGGGACCAGAGTACTTGTGGCGCATGACACACCTATACCTTTTGCAGGAGTTACTCTGCACTCCACTGTATTTTGATGAACAAATTTAGATGGAGATTCCCAGGGTGCTTCAATCTGCCTGGGATGGGGGAACATTTGACAAGGAAATTTGACTGTAATGCAAGGATAAGAAAATCTGGTAAAATGTTCTCATCTCTGTCCCCCTTTGCATCTAGTTGCCTTAAGCATCTCATTGTATGATCCTCAGGTAAGTATGTCTTGGGGATTATGGAACTATGTGAAGTGCCAGGTAAAACAATGGCTGTGTAGTAAAAGAAATGATGCTAAATAATAGGATAAATAAGAAATGAATATGATCTGATCTAAGAAAGAGCATGAACTAGATGAGTGCTGCTGCTTTCATCCAAGAAGAGCTGTCTGGAACAAAGAGTATTGCAAGTTATTAAAAGGCTAAGACTGTGGATATGTTGAAAAATGAATGAGAATGGCCACCCCTATCCAATGCATCGTTCCCATATGCATCCAGGATGGTGATTTAGCAGGGCTAGTGGTTAGAGCGTCAGACTAGGACCTAGGAGATCCACAAAGCTTGCTGGGTGACCCTAGCCAGTCACTCTCTCTCAGTCCATCCGACCTCCTAAGGTTGTTGTTGTGAAGAGAAATCAGAGGAGAGGGCGAACCATGTTGTAACCTGCTTTGAGTCCCCATTGGCAAGAAGAGTGGAGTGTAAATGTCTGAAATAAAAATTATTGGTTACAACTACAAGCGGGGACGGCGAGAATTGCAGGAAGAGGGATTCCGTCCTCTCCACTCTACATTTCCTACCCCCAGCTTCCCCCACCCTCACCCCCCAGCTTTGCCACTGTGGAGGTGGCTGCTCCCTCCATCCCTTGGCTGGCCCCCTTCCTGTCTCTGGTGGCAAGGCAGGCAGCTGCATCATACCCAGCAGAAACTCACCTGCCCACAGCTTCACTGATGGAGGAAGAGGTAAGTGCATTGTCTGCAGAAGTGCAGCTCTTGTTTTGAGGGAATTTAACATCTCTGATGTATTTTTTTCAGGTTTTCAAATTTTTCTGCAAGACTTGGTTTCCCCCCAAGTCTTCAGAACTATCTATCAAGTGTCACTGTGGCCCCCATCCATGGATGTAAATATCTGCAGATGGGACCACGCTTGTATATTAGAATAAATGATTTTGCATCCAGGTGTGTACCTACATCTGAGTGATAATGCACAGCTCCCAACCCAATGAAGTGAATCCTGCTCCTATATTTTGAGACCTTCCTCCAACTCAAGTAGCTCTTAAGTTAGAGAAAGGCTCCTTGGGGTATGGTTGGATCCACACCAGTATATGTACACACAAACTGGGGGGCTCTAGGCTTCCACTTACATAGTCCCTTTCCCTCCAACTCTTCAGCAAGGAGATGTGTGGGTCTCCTAACTCTATATGTTTGGCTGAGTTCCATTTTTCTGCTATAACCTTTTGTGCCATAACCTTGTCACAAGCAACAGAGTGTTAAAATGAACTCTGCACAAATGAGCTTTCCTAGACAGACAGAATGACTCTTTCCAGTCACAGTTACTTTCAACACACTCACCCTGCAGGCTTTCCCTGTCAAAACAAAGTTTCATCACAGGAAAGCCACTGAGAAGCCTCTTTATTTCAGGTTCATTCCTGTTTTAAAAAAAAAAAGCTTAAAGGGGAACTAGTAATTCTTCAGGGTTCTTAATTCAATTTAACGCATTTTACCTATGCTCTGAGGTGAAATCACCTCCCTTCTAGCAGTGAAAGTTTCTAAGGCTGACACAACTCCACTTGACCTCTTTGGGGGAAAAAAAAACTTGCAGAGGATTCCAGGATAACTTGGCAATGTGTTGGCCATGCACTGGAGCTGATGGATTTGTGAACAGGAGATCATGACTATCACTTTCAAAAAGTGGAAGCCTGTTGCAAATGGAATAGGAGCTCACACAAGAGTTGAGAATTTCCCCCATTCCTCTTCTCACTGCAGCACCACACCTCACCCCCCACCGTTCCTAAGGGGAGGTCACCTGACCATGATGAGGTGGGAGTTTGGGGGTGGGGGATGTAAAGAAAGAAGAACTTGGAGCAAAGATTCCTTCCGCTTGCTCTGTCCTGAAGTGACTCTTCGGAACCAACTTGCTGAACTTAGTGGGACTCTCTTTTGAGTGAATATTAGAGCCATAGTGGAACAGGCTCAAATCAGACAGAATGCAAGGGATCCATGATTGCCAAGGTTTTCTACCATGGAGCTATATTTACAACTTCCAATTCCACCATAAAAGTATAAAATATGTTTTCAACTGATAACATAGCCAGAATTCCTTCTTTTGTGATTGGTGGTGAATTACTACTGAAAGAACAGGATCTAGGCATTCTTTTGGAGGCTGATATTAATTGAATACTTTGGTCTTAAAATATTTAAAGTTAAATTTGGTTGTCAGATACTATATTTCTTAAGTGTTTTCCAGTGCAATCCTGGTGTGTGTATGAGAAAGCACACAGGTAGGTGGCTAGGTGCTACCTAAGCATATCTCTGAGATACCCTGGCAGAGAGCCCTGGTGTTGCTGCTCCCTGGCTGGGAATTGGCAAGACAGTGCTGCAGCAATGCTGTTGGAAGCCATTGTGCTAGTTGGCTCCCTAACCTTTCCAGTCTAAGAAGGCTCCCCCTCTCAAAACTTACAGAAAGTTATGACATCAAAAACCACAGCATAGCACATAAGTGTCCCTACACTGGAAAAAGCCACACACACAAGTGTGGCCACCCGAAAGCCCTGGTGGAACACAGGATTACAACTACAGCTGGAACTAATCACTCTCCCCTCCAAGCAGTGGCCAAACCGCATCCACTTCACCCAAACACAGCCACCCAGCACTACATACACCCCAGCCAGGATGTTCCATCATTCACTAGGCAAGGTGCATGGCACAGGACTCTGTCTCAGAGGTCTTTGCCATGCACACTTAGAGCGTCCAGCATTTCATTTCAGTGGCAGGAGAGGCACAGGGTGGTCACTTAGCACCACTGATGGAACACTTAGCACTACTCCATCTTTGGAGGCTCATCCCAAAGGGGTGACCATGCATTGAAAGGTGAGCAGCTTCCCCGTCTTGGAAGTCTGCATCTGCCTCCCCTGTTCCCCATGCATGAGCCCAGGCACTACTTCAACAATACAACTAGAGAGAGGCTACCACAGTAACAGCCTACCAAATAGTAGGGTGTCACCCTCCCATGTAATCATGTAAACCCATAAAATTACATTCTTTCTACAGTGAACTTTCCCAAGGCATTAACCCACTAGGTATTTATCCTTTTGAGAGACAGGGACCTCAGCTGCCCTGTTGGGGGAGAATGCCCCTTCACCTGGAGCATCATGGAATGTTTTGCTTGGGTTTGTCCTGGGCCAATTGCTATGGATCTCTCTGTTTAGGACCACATTACTGTGAAGACAACAATAACTTCAAATCAATAGAAACACATGGTTTTATTTCAATAGTGCTTACTGTTCATCTTTTAGCAGCAGCCCAGCCTCAATCAGATTTGGTGTTTTATCATGCCCTGCATTAAACAGCAGGCAACCAAAGGAAGGGAAGCAGGCCAGTGCAGAATAAATCCAACTTGGTCGTTTTTCTTGAAAAGAAATCAAAGCTGGAGCCAAGGCTATACTCCACCTCCCTTTTTAACACAACAGGCAGTTAACTGCCAAGAGTGGCCTTTATTGCATACTGAGGTTACTGCTTTTATTCTCCTGGAAAGTTAACAGACTGCAACCAAGAAATCAGAAAGAAATTGAGACCTGGAAGGGCAGCCATGAGGGAGCTAGAAAAGATCCTTAAGAACATTGTGTGGGGAATACCATAATGTGGATTTATCTTGATCCACATTATGGTATTCCCCGTTATTATATATGGATGTGAGAACTGGACAGTGAAGAAAGCTGATGAGAAGAAAATGGATTCATTTGAAATGTGGCGCTTCAAGAGAGTTTTACAGCCAACAAAGAAGTGAGTTCTGGATCAAATCAAAGCTGAATTATCCCTAGAAGTTAAAGTGACAAAACTGAGGCTATGATACTTTGGGTACATCACGAGAAAGACAATAATGCTAGGAAAAGTGGAAGGTGGCAGGAAAAGAAGAAGACACAACATGAGATGGATTGACTCAACAAAGGAAGTCACAGCCTCCAGTTTGCAAGATCTGAGCAAGGCTATTAATGATAGGACATAGGTAGTTAATTCACAGGTTCACCATAAGTCAGAATTGACAGCACATAACATACACGAGCCTTCCTAAGCACAGTTATACTCTTCTAAACCCATTGACTTCAATGAATTTAGAAGGCTGTAATTGTGCTTAGGACTGCATTGTAAATTGACCAAATTCCTTCATGTATTTGTGGAACACTCCATTCATTCTTCTGCTCCATTGTGAAAAATGACCAGTTATCTTTATTCCCTTTATTTGACCTTTTAACAAATGGGGAGTTCTGTGAAGAACTCTCTGATGTTGTTGTCCTTGGCTTTTTAGTCTGCTTTGGTGAGGAGTCTTACTTACATATTGCAAAGTACGACCCCTCATTCTTGAGCTCCCCAAATAATTGTTTAAGAATTTCAACAAGAAAGATGATTAAATAAATGCCAGTTTGCCATTGCCTGATTTGGCTCACATCCTGCTTGCTGTTTGCACGAGCAGGGAGCTGGTAACTCATCAGGCTGTTTGGATATATCTGAATAATTTTGGATTATGTCCATTGCACATGATTATGCTGCTTTCTCACAAGATCACAGTGTTTTTTCACTGTCCCAAGTTGTCTGCTGTCACTTCTAATAGTTCAAAGAAAAAAATCTGTTTAGAGTTAAATTTATTATTTTGGTGTCTCTTGTATGCCTTCAGCGTGTTATGATCATGAGTCCCTTTCCCCCTTTGTTTACTGATTCCAGAGGATGTATGCCTCCATAATTCCACCCCCCTTTTCAGTCAGTTAGTGCTCCTATGCCATGATACCAAGAATATAGCCTAATGGTAGAAAGAGTGTAATAGTATGATAGCGCCAGATTCAGTTAGAAAAAATGGCAACTGTGACAAGTGTTACCAACACTGACAACCAGAACTGTAACAACAAATGCAATAATAATGGCCCACCTTTCTAAAATAAACCACTTTGCGCAGCTGCAAGCTTCTGGACATGAACTTCAGTGACCAGCAAGATGATCCAATTGGGAGCTCACCTTGCATAAAACTGAGGAAAGTGAGCAAGACAAATTCACTGGAAAGTTGCATGTGTGTGAGTCAGAGTTTGTAGCATGCTTACTGGTAGCCGTATAAATACACCCTTTTCAGTTAGTTTGTACTAACTCATCTTATACAGAGGCACATAAATTTGTGAAGCATTCCATTTTTTTTGTTTTTTTGTTACAACTTGAATGGTATTTTTCTTCTGCTTTGTTTTCTCAAGCCACCTTGAACAGGTTCTATGGAGCAATAACATAGAAAATGTTTAAATAAATAAAATAAAATGTATTCCAGGAACAGAGATCAGATCCCTACTATCTGGCCCTACTTTTCAGGGAGGGGGAACCTATTTCTTGTGGTGGTGGCGGCAGCGGCGAGTATTTGCAGGCGCACCAAGCTGCAGCCACTGGCCTGGCCCTCATTGTAAACGGGGCTAGACGGGCGAGAGGGTGGATGTTCGATCTGGACCTTCACTGTCACCTCTGCCCCCCTCCCTAGCAGGGATGCCTGCTCTCTGACAGTGGGGGGGGTGCCTATTGGCAGCAGCAGGGATCGCAGCCTCCCCATTGGCTGTGCCACTGCTTGCTCCTCACCTGGTTGTCAGGGGAGGGGTGTGGCCATTGGCTGGTGTGAGCAGGGTTGTCAGGGGAATTGTGGGTGGGCACTCCTGGCAGTGGCTGCACCTCACTTTCTCATGCTCGGGCGCCAGCGGGACTCTCCTGCAAAAGTCCATAGGGAGTCATGTAGCGGCACCCCATTTATGCTGACACATGAGCACCAGTGCTGTCTTGGGGGTTAAGATTGCGCTGTCAGTGTTTCCTCTCTGGATCGTTAACAGGGCAGCACTTTTGGGAGTTCACCTTCATAAGACTGGCTGACAGGCAGTGTGTGGGTACACTGTGGGAGGGAGTGATGTGGCTGAACCCCTCTTTTACTGAGGGCCCTGATGACTTCTTCAGTGGAAGGGAAGGGAAGAGAGGCTTTGATACCATCATAACTCCTTACCCAGACTGTAGAAAAGCATTTTGGGGTGTTGACCTTTCTAAAAAAGTTGTTTGTTTGTTTGTTTGTTTGTTTGTTTGTTTGTTTGTTTGTTTGTTTGTTTGTTTGTTTGTTTGTTTGTTTGTTTGTTTGTTTGTTTGTTTGTTTGTTTGTTTAGATAGATAGATAGATAGATAGATAGATAGATAGATAGATAGATAGATAGATAGATAGATAGATAGATAGATAGATAGATAGATAGATAGATAGATAGATAGATAGATAGTCTGTCTTTCTCGTTGAGACACAAGTTGGATTACATATGGCTGGGATATCCATTAAACAATTCAATAGCTTTTGAAATTGCAGAAAAACTGAAAAATAAGCAAAAATCTGATACAGAGCTAAAACAATGCTGAAACAGAGCATAAGCAATTTAGCATGATATGTTGAATGAATAGAAAATACATAGTAGGAGCATACTCACAGCAACAGACAGTACACAGTAGTATGGTCTACAGTCCCTGTCTGTTTACCGAAACATCTTTATGAACCATATTTTTACAGCACAGCCCTCCTACTCATGTGAAAACGCCCTCCTGAATAATTGTTTTGCATAGTTTGTGGAAAGTCAGAAGAGTAGGAGCCCTCCTTAGCTCATCAGGCAGGCCATTCCATAAGGAGAGGGCCACAACAGAGAATGCACCTGTACAGGAAGTTGTTGATTTTTCCCATTTGCAGGGTGGAACCTGCACTCAGATGAGTGAAGGTGCCATGGCAGAGCATAGGGAGAGAGGCAGTCCTGTAGTTAGGAGGGGCCAAAGCCATGAAGGGCTTTGTATGTGATAGGCAATACCTTGACTTGAGCCCCGTAACTGATGGGTAGCTAGTGGAGTGACTGCTGAATGGTAGTAATATGCATGTTCTGCCTAGTTCCTCGGAATAACCAACCTGCACTGACTGGAGTCTCTGAGTTATTTTTGAGGGGAGACTAATAGTCTAGTCTCATAGTTACTGTGGCATGGATCCAGGTAGCCAGATCAACCTTGTCAAGGTAAGGGGTCATATTCTGGACATTTCTTGCAGCTGTGTTTACTTACTTCTCTAGCAGTAGTGCTGGATCTAGTAGAACCCCTTGGCTCTTAACCAAGCCAGCCAGGGTCAATAGAACCCCGTCAAAAGTGCGGAGCACAATGTCCTTCGAGAACTCTGCTTTCTCAGCCTGCATCACTTTAATCTTTTCTGGTTCAGTTTCAGTTTGTTCACTTTTAGACATTTGTCCATGGCAGTCAGGCCGTGACTCAAGACATTTACTGCATTTTTCCCACATTGCCTAATTCCCACCCCGCAACATAATTCCCACACTGAAGATAGCTGGTTTCCAGCAGTAACCCTTTGAGTCCATTCCATGAGGAATGATTTAAAGCAGTCCAAGGCACGGATAGCTGGTGGCCATGCTGCTATGTGAAGTTACAAAAGGATAATGCTTAATGGCAATAGCGCTCAAGCATAGCCCTCTGGCAGAACCCAAAGAGGGGACCAGACACCCGCTTTATGACAAGGACTATGATTGTTAGAAATGTGTCTCTATATATCTGCTTCTTTATAAAATCACTTACCCAACCGACAGTTTCTGTGTCTGAATGAAAAATACAATACTGAGGTGGAGAAAATAGGACATCTCAGCCCTATATACCTACAATAATAGGTATAGCAATATGAGATGATCATCAGGATTAATTACTGTTAGTATGTAATCAATTAACGTTGGCATTATTATGGATTATCATGCTTTGTTTTGTTCTTTAATGGCTTCAAAATGGAAATACAGTGATGTTCCATCAGTGGTTGAATGGTTCAGTAAAACGTATTTAAATTAATGAAGTTAACATCATATATTCATATTCAATAGAATTTGTTAAGAAATATCATTTTTCTAGGATTTGTTAAATTTTGGTTTACTGACCAAGAGCTGAATAATGCTGAGGTATTTTATTTTCTGGTGACATTATATGAATAGAAGAGAAAACAATAATAGTGGTGATGGTTTCATCTAGGTAAGGAAGGATCACCTCTTTCTACAAAGGGACTGGGCTGTCCCTGGTAAAGCTTCCCCCCTTACCAAATGGTCCGGTCCCCTCACTGAACTGAAGAATTCTGTCAGTTTTTGCTGTCCCCAGTCACTTCCACGTGTTCCTTTTTTTTCAAGCTTTCTCTGTCCTGAAGCGGAGTCTTTCCAACCCGCTTTCATAACTCACCTTCCATACGCAGTGTCCTCATGCATTTCTTGTATGTGTTTGTAGTGGAAGGAAAAAAGGTCCCAAAACAGTTTGGGATCATGGTGGTCTGACGCAGCTCAGGGAGCTGGGCTGTCCGAGCTGCTTTTTGTGAGGGCTAGTGGGGTGCAAGATCACCCACGGCCCCCTGTTCTCAGGCGGAGAACAGGCAAGAACGCTCAAGACCCCGAGAGTGTGTTTGATCTCGGCTGTGGGGGGGATCTATGCAACGATCTCCCACCCAGCCTTGAGGTCCCACTCTAAGAAGGGTGGCAGAGATCTCTGCAGCGGCTTTGGAGTCATTGATTTGACATAAGACCATCGTACCCAAGCTTCAGTAACTAATTTGGACTAATTTGAGGAATGAAACAGTGATTACATCCCGTAAAGAAACTAGCAAGGTAAAGATTGCTATCTCTCTTTTGAAGCTAAAATTTGATAAAAGGAATTCAAGCTAAGTGGAGGAAAAAAAACGGAAACACTTTAAAACTCTATTGGTTATTTTCCGGCAAAGGAACTAATAAAATAGAAGCTTTTATAGAAGAATTAGAGCGAAAAAGGACTATTGTTTACATACCTGCGGATGAAGAGAGATAGTGAAGTGTGGGAAACCCGAAAGACCGCGAGAAGTGCTGTGCGGTGAAGACGGAACAGGAAGTGCGTCAACGTAATAGAGCGACGGGCTAGAAGCGGCTGTTAAAGGGCAGACCGGAAAAAGGAAGTACGCCATTTTGGAGAAGGGAAAGGGTACGACCTCATCATAAGCGGAAGTGGGCCATCTTGGAGAAGGGTAAGGACAGAATCTTTGATAAAGAATCATAGAGAAAAGACGCCCGCCATTTTGGATATCGGAAGTGTTAAAACTGTGAAGAACTGGATGAAAACAAACTATTAAATTTCGAAAATAAATTATCTATGCCACGGAGTTACGGAAGAGAGCAGACTTGTGAGAGCGAGGTAAAGCAAGCCCCACGATGTCAAAAAAGGAGTGGCAGTCGGCGTTGGACAGTCTCGATAAGAAAGTGGTGGAGAGAAATAAAGAGATCAAAGATATGATTAAAGAGATGGTAAAAGGTCTGAAAGAGACATTTAAATTAGAGGTGGCGGAACTAACAAAGAGTATTGATGAGGTCAAGAAAGAGTTGCAAACGACACAGCAGAAAGTTAAAGAAGTGGAAGATGTAACTGATAAGTTGTCTTCTTCTTTTAAGATAGAGACTAAGGGTCTGAAAGGAAGAATGGCCGTGATGGAATGTAAACACATGGAAAAACAACTCAGATTTCGTGGAGTCCCGGAGGTAGAGGGGAAATCAACTCAAGAGCAAATTTCAGAAATACTGGCAGAATTTCTAGGCAAGGAAGTGGAGGAAGTGGCAGTTCTTTTAGATGTGGTGTACAGAATTAACACGAGATATGCAGCTCAAAGAAACCTACCAAGAGATATGATTGTGCAATCTACTACAAAAAGAGTAAGAGAAGATATTGTCAGTAAGCAATTTCAAGACCCTCTGGAAATTGACAGGAAAAGGGTGAGAATAATGAAGGAATTGCCCAGGGAAGTTTTGTTGGAGAGGAAGAAATACAAAGAATTGGTGCAAATGTTGAAAGAGTTGAACATCAGATATAGATGGGAGATACCAGAGGGTTTGAGTTTTGAATTTCAAACGGTTAGGAAAATTATCAGATCTGGACACGAGATGGAGATGTTTCTGCTTGATAATGAAAAAGACTTACCTAAAAGATCTAGAATTTGATTATGGAATGTAAAATAATATCTTGGAATGTAAATGGACTGAATTCACCGTCTAAACACAGAACTACTTTTCATTGGCTATATAAACAGCATTGCAATATAATTTGTTTACAAGAGACCCATATTAAGAAACAAGATGTGAAATATTTTAAAAATGCCAAATTGGGGAGAGAATTTGTTGCTGCATCAAAGCAAAAAAAAAGAGGAGTTGTTCTGTATATTAAAGATGAGCTGCAACCAAAATTGTTATTTAGTGATGTAGAAGCCAGATACATAGCGGTGGAAATTATTTGGAAGAAAAAAAAATTGATGATTGGGATTTATGCACCAAATGGTGCTAAAGATAATTTTTTTAAAGACTTGCAGAAACAACTAGATGGATTAACTTACTCACAAATAATCTTGTCAGGTGATTTCAACAGAGTTACGGATTTAAATGATGATAAAAAAACAAAGGGTGCTTAAAAAAAAGAGGACTATTGCCAAAATCTTTCTTTGAAATAAAAGATCAGGAAAACTTGGAAGATGTTTGGAGAAGTAACCTTAAAGTAAAACAATATACCCATTATTCGGCAAGGCATTTGACGTTATCAAGAATCGATATGATCTGGGCCGCTAAAGACTTGGTTATATGGACTAAAGATGTAGAAATAATGCCCAAAGTAGGCTCAGATCACAATCCAGTTATGTGGAAATTTGGGAAAAGCACCAAAAGACGAGGATGGAGAATAAATGAAGATTTGCTGCAGCAAGAGGGTTATACAGAGATATTACAGAAGGAAACCAAATTCTTTGTACAGTACAATTTAAATAAGACTGTTCCAACATATAAAGTCTGGGATACATATAAAGCGGTTATCAGAGGAGTTTTAATGGATTTAAACACAAGAGACAGAAGGAAAAAAGAAGAAAAGAGGAAAGAAATTGTGGAGAGTATCCAAATTAAGGAATTGCAATTGAAAAAAAGACCAGGGAAAAAGAAATTTCATCAAGAAATAAAAATTTTGCAAGAACAATTAAAGGCATTGGAGAATAAAGAGCTGGAATGGGAGTTGAAGAAATTAAATCAAAAATCATTTGAAGGTGCAAATAAACCTGGGAAATATTTAGCGTGGCAACTGAAAAAGAGAAGGGAAAAAAAGGTGATAACTAAGTTTCAAGAAGAAGGGAAGATGTTAATGGACCAATCAGCTATAAGCAGAGCATTTTTTAAGTTTTATGCAAAATTGTACCAAAAGAAAGAGGTAAATTTGAATGCTATTGATCAATATTTGAGTAAAATTAATCTACCAAAGATATCAGAAAAATGGAAGGAAAAACTGAATGCTGAAATAACAGAGATGGAAATAAAGGAGGTGATACAGTCGACTAAATTAGGAAAGGCACCAGGACCAGATGGAATTACGGCTAAATTTTATAAAGTATTAGCAAACGAACTGGTGCTTTTCCTGAAAGTAGTGATGAATGAAATTTTAAAAGGGCAAAGGGTTCCAGAATCCTGGAATGAAGCTAACATATCATTGATACCAAAAGAAGATCAGGATTTGAGTAGTGTTTTTCAGACTGTGGCTTGTTAAAAGTTGCAATCCAGACTACCCCTTGCAATGAGACATGAGTCCATCGATTTCAAAAGGTTTACTGAATATAAACAACCATTATAGTCCACATTCCAAGATACAAGGATCTTGGCTGATATTGAAGCATTGTTACAAATGACAGGTAAAAGCTGAGGTACAGAATAGCAATTCCCCGCAGGCCTCATCCTCCCCCATAGTTCTCAAAACAATCGTCCTGAGGGTGAGAAAGTGAAAGTTTCTCAAGGTTTGAAAGGCTGTAGACAAAACATTCCTTTTCTCCCTGCGATCTTCCAGCGAACAGCTCACCACCTGCAAAAGAAGCACTTAAGATATTGACAGGATTAAAATGGAGTCTCTTTGGTTTAAACATACAGAAAACATAGTCAGAACCTGACAGTGTTAAGAATTATCGACCTATTTCATTGTTGAATACTGATTACAAAATATTTGCGAAAATTTTGGTAGAGAGGTTAAAAGAATGGCTTGTTGAGTTCATTACAGAAGAACAAGCAGAATTCCTTCCGAATAGACAAATTAAGGACAATTTAAGAATTGTAATAAATGTGATAGAATATTATGATAGACACTGTGAGAAAGAAGTTGGTTTCTTTTTTGTTGATGCAGAGAAAGCTTTTGATAATTTAAACTGGAATTTTATGTTCGCCACAATGGAAAGACTGCAACTGGGAAATGAATTTATTCAAGCGGTGAGAGCAATATATAAAGACCAATGTGCAGCAATTGTAGTAAATGATGATCTAACCAAAAAGCTGGAAATAAGAAAAGGTACAAGACAAGGTTGCCCACTATCTCCATTGTTGTTTATTTTGATTTTGGAATTGTTACTGATTCAGATAAGAGAAGATGATGTGATAAGAGGCATAAAGATCAAAGAATTTACTTACAAGGTTAGAGCTTTTGCGGATGATGTGATGGTTATTGTTGAAGATCCAATACAAAATATGCCGAAGTTGCTCGATAAGATAAAGGAATTTGGAGATTTGGCGGGATTTTATGTGAACAAGAGAAAATCAAAGATATTATGTAAGAACATGGTCAAACAAAAGCAACAAGAATTGATGGAAATTACTAACTGTGAAGTAACACATAAAGTAAAGTACTTAGGAATTGAGGTTACTGCAAAGAATGTTGATTTATTCAAGAATAATTATGAAAAGTTATGGCAGCAGATCGATAGAGACTTGATTAAATGGAATAAATTAAATCTGTCATGGCTGGGAAGAATTGCTGCAGTAAAGATGAATGTGTTACCACGGATTATGTTCTTATTACAAACAATACCAATAATTAGGGACAGTAAGCAATTTGAAAAATGGCAGAGGAAAATATCGGACTTCGTATGGGCAGGCAAGAAACCTCGAGTAAAGATGAAAGTTCTGTGTGACGCTAAAGAAAGAGGTGGACTGCAATTACCAAATATCAGACTGTATTATGAAGCTGTGTGTTTGGTGTGGCTAAAAGATTGGATGTCTTTGGAGAACTGCAAGCTTCTAACTTTGGAGGGTTATAAGAAATTGTTTGGTTGGCATGCCTATATGTGGCATGATAAATTAAAAGCAGATGCTATGTTTCTACATCACTATATTAGAAGAAGCCTCTTCACGATCTGGAAAAAGTACAAGAACTATTTGGGTGAAGGTATCCCTACACGGGTGGTACTGTTTGAAGTTATTGACCCGAGAGCTATTTATAATAAAGAACAATGTTTGCCATATAAAGAGATATTGACAATGGAACAAAATATGACTAAAATTAAAACAGAAGAAGAGTTATCTCTATACTATGGGTGGTTTCAGTATAGGCAAATTAAGGATTTATATAACTCGGACTGCTTAAAAGGGGGAATCAGATGGAAAGACTCGGAGCTGGAGGAAAATATACTACAAGAAAGTAAGAAGAAGATATCAAAAATTTATAAAATACTTTTGAAGTGGTATACAGAAGATGAATCTGTTAAAGTCCAGATGGTGAAGTGGGCTATCAGCTGTCAGAGAGATATAACAATGGAAGCATGGGAGTATTTGTGGAAAAATACACTAAAAATTTCAACCTGCACTAGTATTAAGGAGAATGTTTACAAAATGATATATAGGTGGTATTTGACGCCTAAAAAAATAGCGTATGGAAATGCTAAGATGTCAGATAAATGTTGGAAATGTAAAAATCATGAAGGATCATTGTATCATATGTGGTGAACTTGTGAGGTGGCTAAACAGTACTGGGGAGATATTTTAGAAGTGATGAATGAAATTTTGCAGATATCGATAACAAAGAACCCAGAACTATTGCTACTGAATATGGAAGATGTTCCTATGCAATACAGAACATTATTATTTTATATTACAACAGCGGCAAGAATATTATATGCGCAGAAATGGAAGGTGCAAGAAATACCATCTATCGAAGATTGGATACAAAAATTGCTGTACATGGCAGAAATGGATAAAATGACAAGGAGGCTGAGAGATCAGAATTTAGAAGAATTTTTTAACGAATGGGGGAGGTTAAGACAATATTTAGAGAAGAAGTGGGTCGTAAAGGGAAAACTGTGGCAACTGGAAAGTTATTAAATTTGGAGATTAGGAAATATGAATCTTTATCTGATAAAGGGAAGTTTTAACTATTGTTAGTTTAAGATTAGAATTAGATTTGAAATTAATGGATATTATTTAGAATAGTAAGGTAAAATGTTATAATGATATGTAGAAAGAATAGATAAGCAAGTAATAGATTTTGTTATCGGGTTGGAAAGCTGTTGGAAGTCCTAGAAAAAGGGGGGGAGGGAAAGGGTGGGGGAATATAGATATTAAGGTTTTAATAGATAAATGTTATTTGTAAATTATGCTCACCTAATAAAAAATATTTAAAAAAAAGAAAAAAAGAAAAAAGGTCCCAAAACAGAAAGCACGTTCTTTCTGCACCTCGTCACAAATGACGTTGGTGCAGTTCAGTCCACCTTTCCTTTTTTTTTTTTTGAATGCATGCAGGATTGCGCTATATCGTTGTCCTGTCTTTCAGTTTCTATAGAAACTGGGCATGTGTAGTACTCCGTTCTCTACCATTGATTTTCCAAAGTTTTAAATGCAAAAGTGTTTAATAAATATGCAAACAGTAGAGTAGCACAATTGCATGATTTCATATCCTACTATATAAAAGGCAAACCATGTTCCCTAGCACTCACTCCTTATCCCCACAGAGGCGCAGTATGCAAGGATAAGAAGCGAGTGGGGGGAGGGAGAGCTCAGCACAGGCTGCGGGAAGGCACAGTGCGGCGGCAAGGCCCTCCCAATGTCCCATAGCAGCAGGGGTGGTGCTCCCTGCCGCCTCCATGGGGTCTTGGGAGGGCCAGGCACAAGCCAAGCAGTGGCTGAGGGATCAAAGGAGGAGGGAGCCCTTGCTCTCTTCCCCATTCTCCTCTTGGTTAATAAATTTTTATTGGATGGGTCAATATATAATCAAATTCAAATACACTCCATTTCAATACCCCTGTATATGTTTCCCCCCCTTCCCCTCCCCCCTTTTCAATAATGACTTCCAACAGCACTCCAACACCCCGTTATTAATACCTTATTACTATATTAATATTATTCTTTTCTTACTATTAGTAAAGATCTTAGTTATATCTTATCTTACTTAATTTCTTTAAAACCCCTCAAAAGACCATAATTGTCCCTTAACATCCCATTTCTTTTCCGTATATTTTTTCAGCTTTTTCCAATCTTCCAAAAATACTTCTGGATCTTGCTCCTTCAAATTTCTTGTTAGTTTGTCCATTTCAGCCATGTACAACAATTTCCTTGTCCACTCTTCAATTTCAGGTATTTCTTCTCTCTTCCAGTACTGAGCATATATTATTCTAGCTGCTGATATCATATAATATAACAATATCTTATCATTTCTATTAACATCTTCCAAATGCAATGATAATAACATTTCTGGATTTTTTGCAACATTATAATGAAGTATCAAAGACATCTCAGTACATATTTTGGTCCAAAAATCTCTAGCCTTACAACAAGTCCACCACATATGAAATAGAGAACCTTCATGCTCCTTACATTTCCAACACTTATTTGATAGCTGTTTGTTGGCTATGGCTAATTTTTTCGGTGTTAAGTACCATCTATATAACATTTTATAGCCATTCTCCCTAATACTGGTTGATATTTTTAAAGTATTTTTCCATAATTGTTCCCACGCTTCCATCATTATTTCATTATTACAGTTTATAGCCCACTTTACCATTTGCACCTTGACTGTTTCATCTTCTGTAAACCACTTCAATAACCATTTATACATTTTAGAAATTATTTTATTATTACCTCCCAACAATAATTCTTCTAACTCTGAATTTTTGGTTCTAAAGCCTGTTTTTCTTTGGTCTGAGTCAACTAAGTCTTTAATTTGTCTATATTGCAACCAACCATATTTAAAAGGCAACTCCTCATTTGGTTTAAGCTTCAACTCATTATCTGTTACTTCTGTTAAATCTTTGAGGGTAAGCCATTCCTTTCCTTTATATTCTAAGTTTGGGTTGATCACCTCAGCTGGTATAATCTACAGTGGTTTCTTCTGGTCTATAAATTTTTTGTACTTTAGCCAAGTCGATAATAAATTTCTTCTTAAGTAGTGGTGCTGGAACATTGTGTCTATTTTGTGCTTTTCATACCACATATATGCATGCCATCCAAAAGATTTATTATAGCCTTCCAAAGTTAGTAATTTATGATTGGTTAAAGACACCCATTCTTTTAGCCAAACAAGGCATATCGCTTCATGATAAAGTCGAAGATCAGGTAACTGCATTCCGCCCCTTTCCTTGGCATCACAAAGAACTTTCATTTTTACTCTTGGTTTCTTTCCTGCCCACACAAATTCCGATATTTTCTTCTGCCATTTTTCAAATTGTTTTTTGTCTTTTATAATCGGTATTGTCTGCATTAGGAACATCACTCTAGGTAACACATTCATCTTAACTGTGGCAATTCGACCTAACCACGATAGGTTTAACTTATTCCATTTTATCATATCCCTTTCTATTTGTGTCCAGAGCTTTTCATAGTTGTTCTTAAATAAATCAATATTTTTCACTGTTAGCTCTATTCCCAGATATTTAGTCTTATGTACCACTTCACACTCTGTTAATTCACTCAGTTCATGTTGCTTCTTTTTGGTCATATTCTTGGTTATTATTTTTGACTTCTTTTCGTTTATATAAAAACCTGCCAGATTTCCAAATTCCTTAATTCTCTCAAGTAGTATTGGCATAGCTTGTAATGGATCTTCTACTATAAACATCACGTCGTCTGCAAACACTCTTAGCTTGTAAGAAGATCCCTTTATTTTTATTCCTTTTATGTCGTCATCTTCTCTGATCTGCCTTAGTAATATTTCTAAGACAATCACAAATAACAGCGGTGATAGTGGGCATCCTTGTCTTGTACCTTTCCTTATTTCAAACCTTTCTGTCAGGTCGTCATTGACACAGAGTGTTGCTCTTTGTTCCTTATATATTGTTTTCACTGCTTCTATAAATTCTTTGCCTAAATCCATCTTTTCCATTGTTGCATACATAAAATCCCAGTTCAGGTTGTCAAAGGCCTTCTCTGCATCCGCAAAGAAGAAGCCTACTTCTTTGTCAGGTCGTTTATCAAAGTATTCAATGGCGTTTATAACCACTCTCAAATTATCTTTTAATTGTCTATTTGGTAGGAATCCAGCCTGATCTTCTCCTATAAAGTCCTTTAACCATATTTTAAGTCTGTCTGCTAGTATTCTTGCCATTATTTTATAGTCATTGTTTATAAGTGAAATTGGCCTATAATTTTTCACGTCTGTCAAGTCTTGTGATTCTTTTGGGATCAAAGCAATATTCGCTTCATTCCATGTGTCTAGAAGACCTTTTCCTTGAAGTATATCATTCATTATTTTTTTTAATATCGGTATAAGTTCTTCCTTCATTGCTTTATAAAATGTAGCTGTGATCCCATCCGGACCTGGTGCTTTTCCAATCTTTGCTGCTTCTATTGCTTGTAAAATTTCTTCCTCTGTTACTGGGAGCATTCAGTCTCTGTTTCATTTCTTCTGATATTTTTGGTAGGTCTCTTTTTTGGAAATATCGATCTATTTCTTCCAAATTCACTGCCTTGCTTTGAAATAATTTCACATAATATTTATAGAAGGCCCGTTTAATTGCTTGATGATCCTTCAATTCCTTTCCTTCTTCAATTATCTTGCTAACAATTTTCCGCTCTTTTTTCTTCTTCAGTTGCCAGGCTAGGTACTTTCCTGGTTTGTTTGCACCTTCAAATGATTTCTGTTTTAATGCCTTTAACTTCCATTCCAATTCTTTGTTGCTAATGGCTCTTACTTTGCTCTTGCAGTATTTTGATTTCCTGTCATTGATTTTTCCCCAGGTTTTTTCTTTAACTCCTGTTCTTTTTGGTACAATTTCTCTTGAATTTCTTGCCATTTCTGTTGCTTTCTTTTCTTGTCCTTATTATTTAAGAAAATTAAATTTCCTCTTATTACTGCCTTATATGTGTCCCATACCATCTGGATTGAAACTTCATTACTGTTGTTTATTTGAAAAAATTACTTTGTTTCCATTTTCAAATAATTCAAATTGTCCTGATTTTGTAGTAGATCTTCATTTATTCTCCATCTTAACCTTCTCCGATCCATTGTTGCGTTCCATAATATTGGATTATGATCTGAACTCGCCCTTGGCAGAATTTCCATTTTTTTTGTATTTAAAGCCAGCTCTTTTGATGTCCAGATCATGTCAATTCTTGAAAATGATAAATGCCTCACGGAGTAGTATGTAAAGTCTTTGGCTTTAGGATTTTCTTTTCTCCATACATCCTCAAGTTGTTCTTGCTGGACCAAGTCGAAAAATACTTTTGGCAGCTTTCCAGATTTCTTGTTGCCTCCTTTAATCTTCCTGTCCATCTGTAAATCCACGACAGCATTAAAGTCTCCTACCATTATCATCTGTTCATAAGAGTCCTGATCCAGTTTGTCCATTATTTCTCTATAAAATTGGTCTTTTGCACCATTGGGTGCATAAAGACCTATCATCAATGTTTTTTTGGCATTTACATTAATTTCCACAGTCACATATCTTCCATTCTGATCTTGAAAGATTAATTTAGAATCTATAGTCTCTTTAATATAGATCACTACTCCTTTTTTCTTTTGCTTCGACGATGATATATATTCTTTTCCTAATTGTTTATTTTTTAGGTATTTAATATCTTGATCTTTAATATGAGTCTCTTGTAAACAAATTATATTGCAATTTTGTTTTTTTAGCCAATGAAAAATTGTTTTTCTCTTTTGGGGTGAGTTTAGTCCATTTACATTCCATGATATTAATTTGTATTCCATTGTGTTACTATATTAATGTTCTGGGAAAATCTGCATTTTCCTTAAAAATAATTTCGATCTTCTCTCTTGTTTTGATGATGACTCTTAAGGCTTTATAGTAAAAACTCAATCCTTCTGGTAGTTCCCATCTATACCTGATATCCTTTCCTCTTAATTTCTGGGTCAATTCTCTGTATTTTTTCCTCTCCTGGAGAATTCTTTCATAATCTGAATTCTGTTTCCGTCCACTGTTAAGGGCTCTTCAAAATGCCTTTTGATAATTTCTTCTTTCATTCTCTTTGTTACTAGTTGGACAATAATATCTCTTGGTATTTTCTTACGTTGTGCAAAAGCTGAATTAATTCTATACGCGAGATCCATATTTATTGATATTTCTTCTGATTCTTTATGTAAAAATTCTGCCAGTATTTCTGTCATTTGTTCTTGTGCGGATTGGGTATCTGATTCTTTGACGCCGCGAAATCTTAATTGCCTTTCCATTGCCTTACATTCCATCAACACCATTCTTCCTTGTATCCCTTGATTTTCCTGTTTTATATCCATTGCAAGATCCTTGGTCTTTTGCTCAACCTCCTCCACTTTTTTATTGGTTGCTTGCAGTTCCCCTTTTATTGCGTCTATATTTTTTGCCAGTCCAACTACTTCTTCCTTGATAACATCTTTTACCTCCGCCTTAATAGCATCTTTCATATCTTTTAAGTCTTTTGAAAGCATTTCCTGCGTTTTTGCAACAATTCTTTGTGATTCTCTGCCACTCTTTTCTCTAATCTTTCGATCAATGCATCCACTTGGGCTTGCTGCTCTCTTTCCGCTTTTTTTCCAGCCATCGTGGGGCTCTGCTTCGCGCCTCCCCACGTATCCGCTCTTTTTCTTAAATCCGTTTTGACTTCTATAGCCCCTCTCTCCTTTCAGTATATTTAAATGTCTTTTTTAACAGTTTAAAAATAGTTTCTTTTAAATCCAAAATGTCAGGCGTTTTTTCTCTATGGTTTCTTAGCCTCTTCTCTTTGGTTACTGGCTTTACTTCATACCTCACTTAAAATGGCGTACTTCCTGTTCCTGAAGTCCTTGTAGCTTTTCCAGTAGTTCCTTTGTTTTGCTTCTGGGTCTTCCTTCTTCTAGTCGATCTTCTTTCTTCCTGCCCTCTGCTGTCTTCTCTAGGCAGCACCTTATCTGCTCCCCTGCTTACTTCCCGTCTCGCGATGTTTCCTCCAGCCCACAGCTCCTCTCTCATGCTGCTTATCTCACTTCTAACCGCAGGTATGTGTAAACAATATTTCTTTTCCATTTTTTAGTACTTAAAACTTCACCAGCGTCCAAAATTTTACTCAGTAATTAATCCTTGACATTTATTCTATCAGATTCTGTCCCTTTAACTTTTTTATCTTGGTCTTTTCACTGCCGTTTTAATCTAAAAAGTCCGATAATGATCTTTACCTTTCGACGTTTCTGCGGGATGTCTGTGCTGTTTCATTCACTTATATTTGGTCAAAGCTGTTACTGAAGCTTGGTTTCTGTCGATCTTATGCCAATTAAATGACTCCTGAGGTACTGCAGAGTTGATAGCTCGCCCTTCTCCAAGGGGACCTCAAGGTGGTGGGGAGAATCCTTGAGTCAGCACCCCCCCTCACTGAGATCACACTCTCTCGGGGTTGTGAAGCATTCAAGCCCAACTTCTCCCTGAAGTTGGGTTGGTAGCAGACATCTAGGCACCTCGCTTTCCAAAAAAAATCAGTGCCTCGGACAGGCCAGACTTGGGCTCCTTCAGACCGTCATTAATCCCAAGCCAGAAGTCAGCCTCTTCCTCATCCTCCTCTTGACTGATGCCGCAGGGAGAGGTGTGGGGGTGGGTGGAAGCACTGCTAGGAGCTGTTATATTTTCCAAAACAACAGACTTTAGTGCTCATTTGAAATAAAATCAGAAATGGCATTCTGTTCCCAATGTTGTTCCTAAACTGATAGTCTGATTGCTGAGTGATCCAATGTACCAAGCACTGCATCGTAATAGTTCAAGGACTGTTTTAAAACGTTTTTTTAAAGGGGGAGGAGGATTTATACTCATGCATGTGAGCCAGACGCTTGTGTGGGGGTGGTAATGGCAAGAGGAGGGATTGGAGATTTGTAGGAGGGCACTTCAAAAGCGCAAAAAAACCTCCAGATGCATTGATATGTTAGATAATTGTGCGAAAAAAGCAGCATCAAAAATGAAAATGGAACAAAACAGGTTTCACAAAAAACGCTCAAAACCCAGAATCATGACGACCTGCTCGCGCATGGGAAACGAAGACATATGTAATGAGTGAGATAACCCGCCCAAGTTCTGTTATCAGGCTGTCTCATTAAGGATGTGTGGAAGCGACCTCTGTAATATCAAAATCTCTAAGCAACTTCTCTTTTAGTGCTGAGAATCATGAGCTCAGAAATATAGGACTGCATTTTCTTCTTACTTGTACTCTTCCTGGAAATATAATACCCCCATCTCTCTTGGATTGCTGAGCCTTTGGTCCTCATTTGTGCTAACATCCTCCAACCAGACTTTTCTTTTTTTAACCATTATGCATATGTACTTTTTGTACCCGATAAAGTGGACTCCAGCTCACAAAGCCTGTGTCACAGTAATTGTGTTAATGCTTTTAAAAGTACAACAAGCATAAACCAGTAACTAGGCTTATATTTTGTTTAGCTGCACATTTTTTGGTTTGTATTCCCAAGTTCTTAGTATGAAGTTTACTTGGTTTCCATTAATTGGACATAAAGAGTTGCAATGTTACCTGGTGAGACGTTGGCTAATCTTGTTTCTTTTTTGCAGCATTATTCTATCTTTGTGTCTTTCACTGAGCACTATTCCCACATTGTACCTGATTGGCATTTGTTAGCTACACTTCGGTGTTGGTGGATATTTGTAAAGCTCCCAAATTTAACATCCTCCTTAAGTGTCATTAGTATTATTTGCAGCTTCGTCTGTTCCCCACCTCATCACAGATTGCTGCAATGAATCACAAAACAGCATCATCATCCTTTGCCATATTGATAAACTTTGCATAAAGACCTTCAGGTGCAGATATTTTAAAACAAATGCCTTTTTTTAGAGCAATACTAATTACTGTTGAACTGCATTCATAAAGGCTTGACTAAAATCTAAATATATGCCATCTGCTTTCTTATTCCTCATACTAGTTTTTTCAGCTTCATCTGACAGATTAATTTTAAATTTCTCTTGGGGGGGGTCTGAATGCACTAGTGCCCACTACAGCATTTCTTAACTTACTGCTTCCTAGATCAGCATTTTTCATGATGAATGTTCACATATGTTTCATCACCTTGGGCTTAGTGCTTTATTCTTTTGTATTTAATGGGGAGGGAGGACAAGTTTTTTTTTTAAAGAACTAGTATTAATCATGCACACACAGCCAGATAGCTGTGCACTGCTCCCATTATCTTTACTTTTAATGAAGAAAAATGGTGCATGAATGGTAATGCCGTTTTGGGCTTGTGAGTACAGGAGATGGTGCAAAGACGAGCTTTCATACAATATTTACACATAATAATATAAGGGTATGTCAATACCCAGTTCATTCGTGGAATAGGTTTTAAGCCACGCTAACAAAACTTTGGGTGAATTGGGCAATCCTGAGGCCTGCCAGGCTGCTGCTGGTCACACACCCACATAACTGCAGCACCACTAGTCCGCTCCTGAAGGATATTGGTGGGAGAGCTGCACTGGCAGCCAAGCCTGGCACGGCGAGGCTACAGGCAAGAGTGCACGCCCCACCATTCCCCTAGCAATCCTGCCAACATCCCCCATTGGCTGTGCCGCCCTCCTGACAGGTGCATTAGTGGCGAGGGAAGGCGCAGCCAATGTGTGGGCGATGATCCCCACTCCCCACTGACACCTCCATCCCACCCGACCACGGCACCTTAAGAATACTACTAGGAAGTTGACGCATGCCTGCAGCACCACACATGTGCTCCCACCTCCCCAGAGCAGCATTCCATGTGGAAGCAATGATCAAGGGGAGGCCTCAGCCCTCCGCTATCTTTTTCTTTCCTTCAGTACTCTCTGGGTTAACTGTCCCAGTCGGAATGGGGGAATGACAGCCAGCCACCGGTCTGGACCCCTACTCTCACTGGTGAAGAGAAGAACCTACCAGGACAAGGAGCTCCTCCTTGTAGCCATCTGTACACAGCACATGCACTGGCCAGCCGCCCCTCCTGTAGATCATCCCCACCTCCCAGGCTGCCACAGCCATCTGCCTGGTGTCCCAGGCTTCAGTAGTGCTGTGGGGGCCTGCTGGCTGACACACACAAAGGTGAGACCCTGCATCCCATCGCATTTGCCTCCCAGACATGTGGGGGGGGGGCTGGGCAGAGTGAGGGCCACGTGCAGTGGCAGCCCCCAAGGGATCCATGGCCCAATGGGGTGGAAGTGGCTGGGGGATCCTCGCAACTGCCACTTCTCTGGCTGCCTGGGGCTTGGGATCATCCCCAGGGATGAGCTCTGGAGATGTGCTCTGGGGCTGCCCCAGGAGAGGGGGAGCCTCGGTCAGGCATGGGCAGAGAAACAGATGGGGAATTAATGGATGTACAACACAGACTTTACTGAACTGTCAGTTGTGAAGAGGATGTCTGTCCTTGGCCGGGACAGCAACTGTGCCTGTTTGCATGGCTGTCAGGGCCACAAGGGCCATTCCTCATGCTACCTTTTCAGGAGTGGGGTTGAGTTGCTGGCTGCCCAGGGAACAGCCCCTTGGGCTGATCTCAGATGGCATCCAGGAAGGAGCATCGGGCCTGGAAAAGCCACGGTCCTTACCCTCCCTGGTGGTTCGTGAGTGACCTACCTAAAAGATAAGCAGACACATGTGGGGCATGGAGTTGGGCCTCATGCAAGCCACACCCAAGTCTGCTATGTCCTGGGAGGGCAGCAGTGGCAGCTCCATCACCATGGGTGCTGCTGGCAACCAGAAGATGGATGCCTCTCTCGCAGGGAGGTACTTGTTGCATACATCTGGCTGTTCTGCTCCTATGACTGCTTGGAGATCTGATGCTGTGAGGGAAACAATCAAGGGGCCGTGTGTTCACCATAGCAGGGGAGTTGCCACAGTGAGTACCCAGTTACCCCAGCCCACAGATGTACCCTCTCCTCTGCCTGAGGGGGGGCAGCCAAAGGGGTCTGAGTGGAGCCCTGCCATGGGCTGCTCAGAGCCCTCCCCTAAAAAAAACAGGATCATTGAGCACAGCTCCTTGGGCACTTGCCTCTTTGGCAAGCCAGAGCTGCATCCCCCAGTGGGCCTTGACTGCAGGGACCAGAGTTGCAGGGGCGCAGGTGAAGGGAGAGGGGAGACAGGTGTGAACAAGTGAGCCAGGCAGCTGCCTCCCCATCTCCTTCGTACCTGTCAGTGTGCCCTTGTCCCTCCCTGAGCCAGGACTCAGGAGGTGGGGAACCTGCAAGGGAACTCAGATCAGACAATCTGGTCATGACTTTCCTCCCATATGTGAGTGTGAGGGACACCCTGGATTTCACAAAGTTCCCCCCCCTGTGCACTCCTACCCCCCACCACGAGCTCCCTCTCCCACCTCATACCCTAAGTCCTCGAGACAGGGGGCTCTCGGGCAGAGTCTTCTCTACTTACCAGGGGTCATGGGCACCCCAGACAGAGGTTATGTAACAACAACAATCAATTTATATACCATCCTTCAGGACAACTTAACACCACTTAGAGCAGTTTACAAAGTATGCCATTATCATCCAGACAACAATTACCCTGTGAAGTGGGTGGGGCTGAGAGAGCTCCAGGGAGCCCAGCTGGCTTCAGGTGGAGGAGTGGGGAATCAAACCCGGTTCTCCAGCTTAGAATCCCGTTGCTCTTAACTATTACACCAAACTGGCTCTCATTTAGGGTACCCAGGGAGCTAATTGGGCATGGGGGAAGGTGCTCAGCCACTGAGGAGATGCAAGCAGATTGGTCCCTGTAATAGTCAGCATCCTATTATCTGCTGGGCCTCTTGGGCAGGGCCGGGCAATGAGGGGATCAACTTTTTATGTATAATGGGGGCTTCCGGTTTGGGATCCATGGAGATCTAACGCAGCTCTAAGTGCTGAGCTGTCCGTGCCACTGTTTGGAAGGCTGGAGGGGCGCAAGTTGCCCGCAGCCACCTGTTCTCAGGTGGAGAACAGGCAAGAACGCTTGAGGAGCTGAGGGCGCGTTGATCTCGGGTGAGGGGGGGTTCTACACAACGAACTCCCACCCACCCTTGAGGTCCCACCTGAAGAAAGGTTGCTAAGATCTCTGCAGTGGCTCTGGAGTCAAATTCTGGCATAAGACCTACATGCCCAAGCCTCAGTAAAACAGCAAAAGGGATTGGATTCAATCGGATTACAGAAGCAGCGATTACAACCCAAGAAAAATGTTTAAGAAGGTAAAGATCGCTCTCTCTCAGTACGGGACAGATTACAAAAAGAAATAAGTGGCTAAAGTGGATTTAAGAACTGCAACAGACTAGTTACATAAGGGGGAAGATTCCGGCAAGAAAAAATTTGAAAAAGTAACTTTGTAAAGAGAAGCTAGCGGGGAAATTGGATTATTGTTTACATACCTGTGGCGGAGAAGAGATAATGGACTGTGAGAAAGTTTAAAAATCGTGAGAACTGCTGTGCAACGTAGGGGAACAGGAAGTACGTCAGAACTATAAAGAGAGTGGAGAGAAGGGCCCTTTCCTCAAACGCCAGAAGTAGGGCGACGCCATTTTGGAACAGGGCAAGCAGTGACTTCAATGAAAAAGAAAGTAGGCCATCTTTGAAGAAGGTAAGGGCGAGTGCTTCAGTATAAAACCATAGAGAAAAAATGCCCGACATTTTGGACACTTTAAAATAGTCTTTGACAAAAACAAACTGGAATTGGACTTTTAAAAATAATAGAGAGCATTAAAAAAGCGCCACGGATCTAAGGAAAAGGGCAGACTCGTGGGAGCAAAGCAGAGCCAGCCCCACGATGTCGGAGAAAGAGTGGCAAACTATGATGGAGAACCTGGACAAAAAAGTTTCAGAGGGAAATAAAGAGCTTAAGGACATGATGCAAGAGATGGCGAAAGAACTAAAAGATTTTAAAGAGACACTTAAATCGGAAATGGCAGAACTGACAAAAGGTATGGATAAAATACAAAATGACTTACAAGTTACACAGCAGAGAGTTAACGTAGTAGAGGAAACGGTAGAAACTTTAGCAGATGCGCAAAAGACTGAAATGAGAGGAATGAGAGAGAGAATGGCCATTGCAGAATGTAAACAGATGGAAAAGCAACTAAGATTTCGTGCGATCCCAGAAGTAGAGGGGAAATCAGCCCAAAATCAGATTACAGAAATCTTGGCAGACTACCTGGGGAAAGAAGAGGAAGAAATTGCAGATTTTTTGGACGTTGCGTACAGAATCAATTCCAGATTTGCAGCCCAGAGGAAACTCCCAAGGGACATGATTGTGCAATTTACGACTAGAAACACAAGAGAATTAATTGTGAGCAAACAGTTTCAGGATCCATTAGAAGTCGATGGAAAAGCGGTGAGAATTATGAAAGAGCTGCCCAGATCGGTGCTATTCGAGCGGAAGAAATACAGAGAACTGGTACAGATGTTAAAGGAACTGAAAATTAGATATAGATGGGAAATACCAGAAGGACTGGCATTTGAGTTTGGTGGAGTAAGAAAGAGCATCAGATCCGGTCACGAGTTGGAGACTTTTATTAGGGAAAATGAAAAGGACTTACCAAAAAGTATAAGAAAGTGATCATGGAGTGTAAAGTTATATCTTGGAATGTTAATGGACTAAATTCACCTTGTAAACGTAAGGCTATTTTCCACTGGCTATCAAAACAAAAATGCAATATAGTCTGTCTGCAAGAGACACATATTAGAAAGCAAGATGAAAAATATTTGAAATTTGTTAAATTGGGAAAAGAATTTGTTGCTGCCTCTAAAAAGAAAAAGAGGGGAGTTGTACTGTATATAAAAGATGAATTGCAGCCCAGATTAGTTTTAAAAGATGCAGAAGCCAGATATCTAGCAGTAGAAATTATTTGGAATTCTAAGAAGATATTGATGATTGGGATTTATGCACCCAATGGTGCAAAAGAAAATTTTTTTAAGGACTTAGAGAAACAACTAGATGAACTGTCCTATGATCACGTAATTTTGGCGGGTGACTTCAATGGAGTTACTAACTTGGAGGAAGACAAGCAGTCTAAAGTTGCTCACAAAAAAAGAGGACTACTGCCAAAGGCGTTTTTTACGCTTAAGGAACAAGAAAGCTTAGAAGACGTGTGGAGGAGACAATATCCTAAAAACAGACAGTATACATTTTACTCTGCAAGGCATTTCACACTATCAAGAATAGACATGATCTGGGCCTCTAAAGAACTGGCACTATGGACTAGAGATGTGGAGATAATGCCAAAGGTAGGCTCAGATCACAATCCAATTATGTGGAGGTTTGGGAAAAACAACAAAAGAAAAGGATGGAGAATAAATGAGGACTTGTTACAAATAGAAGAAAATATCGCGTTGCTGTGAAGGGAGACCAAATTTTTTATACAATATAATTTGAACAAAGAAGTGCCGACTAATAAAGTATGGGATACATATAAGACGGTGATAAGAGGCATACTAATGGACTTGAATGCAAGAAGTAGGAAGAAAAAGGAGGAAAAGAGATCTGAAATTTTGGCTAAAATAAAAGCCAAAGAGGTACAACTTAAGAAAAGACCGGGGGAAAAGAAAATATACCAGGATATTAAAATTCTGCAGGAGCAATTGACGGCAATGGACAATAAAGAACTAGAGTGGAATTTAAAGAGGATGAATCAGAGGTCGTTTGAAGGTGCAAATAAGCCCGGGAAATATTTGGCGCGGCAATTAAAAAAAAGGAAGGAGAAAAAAACTATAAGTAAAATTTTAGAAGATGACAAGGTGTTTATGGACCAAGCGGCCATTAGTAGAGCCTTCTTCAAGTTTTATGCAAAATTGTATCCAAAAAAAGAAGTGAGTAAAGAGTCAATAGCGGAATATTTAGAGAAGGTGAAAATCCTGACAATTTCTGAAAAATGGAAAGAGAAATTAAATAAGGAAGTGACAGAAGAAGAAATAAAGGAAGCTATACAATCAACGAAAATAGGAAAGGCGCCAGGACCAGATGGACTAACGGCAAAGTTTTACAAAGTGATGGCTAATGAACTGGCGCCCTTCCTGAAAGAAGCAATGAATGGAGTGATGCAAGATCAAAGGATTCCTGATTCCGAAGGAAGGTCAAGATTTGACCAATGTTAAAAATTATAGACCAATCTCGCTGCTGAATAATGACTATAAAATATTTGCAAAGGTGTTGGCAGAGAGGATGAAAGGATGGATGTCGGAATTCATTGCTGAAGAGCAGGCGGGATTCTTACCTAACAGACAAATTAAAGACAATTTGAGGACAGTTATAAACGCTATTGAATATTATGACAAGCACTGTGATAGAGAGGTTGGTCTTTTCTTCGTAGACGCGGAAAAAGCATTTGACAATCTGAACTGGGACTTTATGTTTGCTACCATGGAAAAGTTGCAAATGGGAGAAAAGTTCATACAAGCGGTTAAGGAAATTTATAGAGACCAAAGTGCAGCAATTATAGTGAATGAGGACTAAAAAACTGAAAATCGGCAAAGGAACTAGGCAGGGTTGCCCTTTGTCTCCATTGTTGTTTATTTTGGTTTTGGAAATACTGATGATTCAAATACGTGAGGATGATACAATTCGAGGTATGAAAATAAAAGAGTTTTCCTACAAGGTCAGAGCTTTTGCAGATGATATAATGTTAATAGTAGAGGATCGAATTGAAAATATGCCAAAAGTAATAGAGAAAATAAAACTGTTCGGAGATTTGGCTGGATTTTATGTGAATAAAAAAAAGTCAAAGATTTTATGTAAGAATATGACTAAACAGAAGCAGCAAGAGCTAATGGAGATAACAGACTGTGAGGTAACTAATAAAGTAAAATACCTTGGTATCGAACTGACTGCGAAAAATATAGACTTGTTCAAAAATAACTATGAGAAACTGTGGATACAAATAGAGAGAGACTTAATAAAATGGAACAAACTGAATTCATCATGGCTGGGAAGAATAGCAGCAGTAAAAATGAATGTCTTACCACGTGTGATGTTCTTGTTGCAAACTATTCCAATTATCCGTGACTCCAAACAATTTGATAAATGGCAAAGGAAAATCTCAGACTTTGTGTGGGCAGGCAAGAAACCACGAGTGAAAATGAAGGTTTTGCAAGATGCGAAGGAAAGAGGCGGCCTGCAACTGCCCAACATAAGACTGTATCATGAGGCAGAGTCTTGTATGGCTGAAAGATTGGATAACGTTAAAAAACCGCAAGTTGCTGGCCCTGGAGGGACACAAAAAAATATTTGGATGGCATGCATACATGTGGTATGATAAAGTAAAAGCGGACTCTATGTTTTTGCATCACTATATTCGGAGAAGCCTCTTCACGGTCTGGAAGAAATACAAGGTGTATATGGAAGATGGAATTCCTTCATAGGTGGTTCCGTACGAAGTAATAGATCCGAGAACTGTGGATAATGAACAGCAATGCTTAACATACAAGGAGATCACACAAATACAATATTCAAAGCTGAGAATAAAGACAGAAGAAGAATTGTCTCCTTGTTATGGATGGTTTCAGTATAGACAGATCAGAGATCTTTATAATGTGGACTGCCTGAGAGGAGGTATAAGATTGGAAAATTCGGAACTAGAGGAAGTGATACTACAAGAAGGCAAGAAGGAAATATCTAAGATCTATAAATTACTTCTAAAATGGTTTACGGCAGATGAAACAGTAAAAGTCCAGATGGTGAAGTGGGCAATAAACTTTCATAAGGAAATAACAATGGAGGCATGGGAGTACCTATGGAAAAACACAGTGAAGATTTCAACTTGTACGAACATTAAAGAGAATGTGTACAAAATGATTTACAGATGGTATTTAACACCAAAGAAAATCGCGCTAGGAAATACTAATATGTCAGACAAATGCTGGAAATGCAAAAAACATGAAGGATCACTATATCATATGTGGTGGACATGTGAAGTAGCTAAGCAGTACTGGGGAGAAATAATCGAAGTAATTAATGAGATTTTACAAATACAAATAAATAAGAACCCAGAATTGTTGCTACTGAACTTGGGAATGGAGACTGTTCCAATGCAGCATAGAACATTGTTATTTTACATGACTGCAGCGGCAAGACTTTTGTATGCGCAGAAATGGAAGACACAAGAAATACCAACTGTAGAAGACTGGATTTATAAACTGCTGTACATGGCGGAAATGGACAAAATGACAAGGAAACTCAAAGATCTTTTTAAAAAAAATTTTTTTTTATTGGATTAGAAATCTCTATAATATCTATTACAATCAATTTCCTTTAAATATTCCAGTTCTAACCCCCTCCCTCCCCCCCCTTTTGTTGACTTCCAACAGTTTTCCAACCCCTTATCCGTTTTTCCCCCCTACTCATTTCAAACTTATTTTATTCTATTAAACATATACTTTCACTCTCTTCTAAGCTTCTATTATAACACAGTGCTATCTCTATTCCCTTTCCCACTTAACTTATCGACTAAATGTTACATTCCTGGCATATATTCTTTAATAGTAACAGTCATTTATCTACTTTTGTACTCCATATTCTATCTTATTTCTTGTCTCGTCAATATAGGGCAAACAATTTGTCCCTTATTCTGCATAACTTTAAGTACTTCTATAAGCATTGTATACATTCACTGTAAGTCAATCAATTTAACTCATACTCTATATGTTGCTCTTTACTTCCTTCTATCTTATATTCATTCTATCTTAGTTATATAATTTCTCCATTATACAATTATCTGCCAGAAATAAAATTAGTTAATTTCTATCCTTATAATTCTTATAGTAACACCTCTATTACTTAGTACTATGTATAGTAGTCAAATAAAATATTTGCTTAGAATTTCTCATTTAACTCTCCTCCCCTCGGTAAAGTCACTTCCCTCTTCTTTTGTTGTATTTCAGTAATTTTCAAACTGCCACAGTTCTCCTCCCACCTCCCATTTTTTCACCAAATATTGCTTCAACTTTTCCCAATCCATGTTGAACTGTCCTGGATCAAGGTCTCTCAGTTTCCTTGTCATTTTGTCCATTTCCGCCATGTACAGCAATTTGTAAATCCAGTCCTCGATAGTTGGCACTTCTTGTACTTTCCATTTTTGCGCATACAACAGTCTAGCCGCTGCTGTCATGTAAAATAACAATGTCCTGTATTGTGCCGGAATATCCTCCATTCCCAAGTTCAGTAGCAGGAGTTCTGGGTTCTTATTAACTTGAAATTGTAAAATCTCACTTATCACTCTTATTATTTCCCCCCAGTACTGCCTAGCTACCTCACAAGTCCACCACATGTGGTACAACGATCCTTCATGCTTTTTACATTTCCAGCATTTATTAGACATGTTCAAATTCCCTAACGCAATTTTCTTTGGTGTCAAATACCAACGATAAATCATTTTATAAACGTTCTCTTTAATGTTAGTGCATGTCGTAATCTTCAATGTATTCTTCCACAAGTATTCCCACGCCTCCATTGTTATTTCTTTATTAAAGTTTATAGCCCACTTCACCATTTGCACTTTAACTGTCTCATCTTCTGTGTACCATTTTAGCAACACTTTATAAGTCTTAGAGATTTCCTTTTTATCCTCTTGTAAAATTACCTCCTCTAATTCCGAATTCTCCATTCTTACCCCTCCTTTCACACAGTCCGAGTTATAGAGATCTCTAATCTGTCTATATTGAAACCAATCATAGCTTGGAGACAACTCGTCTTGCGTCTTTATTCTTAGTTTCGAAAATTCTATTCGTGTTATCTCCTTATATGTTAAACACTGTTGTTCATTATCGACAGTTCTCGGGTCTATTACTTCATAAGGAACCACCCAGGAGGGAATTCCTTCCTGTAGGTAATCTCTATACTTCTTCCAAATTGTGAAGAGGCTTCTCCGAATGTAATGGTGTAGAAACATAGAGTCTGCTTTTACTTTGTCATACCACAGATATGCATGCCATCCAAATATTTTTTTATATCCTTCTAAGGCCAGTAGTTTGCGGTTTTTGAGCGTCATCCAGTCTTTCAGCCACACCAAACAGATTGCATCGTAGTAGAGTCTTAGATTGGGCAGCTGCATTCCCCCTCTCTCTTTTGCATCTTGTAATACTTTCATTTTCACTCGAGGCTTCTTGCCTGCCCAAACAAAGTCCGATATTTTCCTCTGCCATTTTTCAAACTGCTTAGAGTCCCGAATAATTGGTATTGTTTGTAACAGAAACATCATTCTTGGCAGCACATTCATCTTAACTACTGCAATTCTTCCCAACCATGACAAATTCAATCTATTCCATTTAATCAAATCTTGCTCTATCTGAGTCCACAGTTTCTCATAATTATTCTTGAATAGATCTATATTCTTTGCAGTCAGTTCAATTCCCAAATATTTCACCTTACTTGTTACTTCACAATCTGTTATTTCCGTTAATAACTGTTGTTTTTGTTTGGTCATATTTTTGCATAATATCTTGGACTTCTTTTTATTTACATAGAATCCTGCCAAATCTCCAAATTCCTTGATTTTCTCTATTACCTTTGGCATATTCTCAATTGGATCTTCCACAATTAACATTATGTCGTCTGCAAATGCTCTGACCTTGTAGGAAAAGTCTTTTATTTTTATTCCACGGATTGCATTATCTTCTCGAATCTGTATCATCAATATTTCCAAAACCAAAATAAACAACAGTGGAGACAACGGGCAACCTTGTCTTGTACCTTTACCTATAGTCAGTTTCTTAATCACCTCATCATTCACCACAATTGCTGCACTCTGGTCTCTGTAGATTTCTTTCACTGCTCTTATGAATCTTTCCCCCATTTGTAGCTGTTCCATAGTGGCAAACATAAAATCCCAGTTCAAATTGTGAAATGCTTTTTCAGCGTCCACAAAGAAGAAACCCACCTCCTTATCACAACGCTTGTCATAGTATTCAATAGCATTTATAACTGTCCTTAAATTGTCTTTAATTTGTCTGTTTGGTAAAAAACCAGCTTGTTCCTCCTCAATAACTTCGGAAAGCCATCCCTTTACTCTTTCCGCCAATATCTTCGCAAAGATTTTATAGTCATTATTAAGTAGTGAAATAGGTCTGTAATTTTTAACATTAGTCAAATCTTGTCCTTCTTTGGGGATCAATGATATATTACCTTCACTTCAAGTGTCAGGAATCCTTTGATCCCTCAAGACACCATTGATGACTTCTTTTAGGAATGGCACCAGTTCATTGACCATTACCTTGTAAAATTTGGCTGTAAGTCCATCAGGTCCTGGCGCCTTTCCCAGATTTGTTGACTGTATTGCCTTCCTTATCTCTTCCTCCATTACTTCACTGTTCAGTTTGTCTCTCCATCTTTCCGAAATTACTGGGAGCTTCATTTTCCCCAAGTACATCGCTATTGAGTCTTTATTCACTTCTTTTTTGTTGTACAGTTTAGCATAAAATTTGTAAAAGGCTCTGCTAATAGCCGTCTGTTCCAGATATACTTTATTGTCCTCACATATTTTATTTATTGTCTTCTTCTCCTTTCTCTTCTTCAATTGCCACGCCAAATATTTCCCAGGTTTATTTGCACCTTCAAACGACTTTTGGTTCATTCTCTTAAGATTCCATTCCAGTTCTTTATTATTCATTGCCGCCAACTGCTCTTGTAGGATTTTGATATCCTGGTATATTTTCTTTTTCCCTGGCCTTTTCTTTAATTGTATTTATTTGGCTTTTATTTTCTCCATAATCTCCTGTCTCTTCTCCTCTTTTTTTTCCCTAGCTCTTCCATTTAAGTCCATTAGTATACCTCTAATTACTGCCTTATAGGTATCCCATACCTTATTAGTTGGTACTTCTCTATTAATGTTATGTTGTATGAAGAACTTAGTTTCCCTTCTCAACATCTCCATATTTTCTCCCTCTTGTAACAAGTCCTCATTTATTCTCCATCCTTTCCTTTTGGTTCTTTTTCCAAACTTCCACATAATTGGATTATGATCTGAGCCTACCATGGGCATTATTTCTACGTCCTTAGTCCAAAGTGCTAAGTCTTTTGAGGCCCAGATCATATCAATTCGTGATAACGTAGAGTGTCTCGCAGAATAAAACGTATATTGTCTGCCTTTAGGATTCTGTCTTCTCCATACATCTTCCAAAATTTCCTGTTGCATTAGTACAAAAAAAGTCTTTGGTAGTAATCCTCTTTTCTTTTGTACAGTTGATGATTTTTTGTCCTGTTCCAAGTTTGTAACTCCATTGAAGTCTCCTGCAAGAATTATCTGGTCGTAAGAAAGTTCATCTAATTGCTTCCTTAAATCCTCAAAGAAGCTTTCTTTTGCTCCATTAGGTGCATAAATTCCAATCACCAACACTCTCTTTAAATTCCATGTACATTCCACTGCTAAAAATCTGGCTTCCACATCTCTCATCACTAATTTTGGCTGTAGCTCCTCTTTTATATACAATGCCACTCCCCTTTTTTTCTTTTTTGAGGCCGCTACAAAGTCATTGCCCAATTTGTTCAATTTAAGATATTTTACATCCTGCTTTCTGATATGAGTCTCTTGCAAACACACAATATCACATTTTTGTTTTAATAGCCAGTGGAAAATACTTTTTCTCTTATTCGGTGAGTTAAGTCCATTTACATTCCAAGATAACACTTTACACTCCATATTCATAACCTTGTTGTTGGTAAGTCCTTTTCATTGTCCCTCATAAACTTTTCCATTTCTAGTTCAGATCTGATGCGCTTTTTCACTCCTCCAAATTCAAAGGACACTCCTTCTGGTAATTCCCATCTGTACCTTATTTTCATGTCCTTCAGAGTCTGGACTAAGGCTTGGTATTTTTTCCGGTCTAGCAACACCGATCTGGGTAACTCCTTCCTAATAATAACCGTCTTGCCATCAACCTCCAATGGTTCTTGAAATTGTTTACTCACAATCATTTCTCTTATATTTCTAGTCGTAAATTGCACAATCACGTCTCTTGGTAATTTCCTTTGGGTCGCAATTCTTGAATTTATTCGATACACCACATCTAGAATAGCCACAGTTTCCTCCTCCTCCTTTCCCAGGTATTCAGCTAACACCTCAGTAATCTGTTCTTGGGCTGTCTTTCCTTCTACCTCCGGCAAGCCGTGAAACCTCAGCTGCTTCTCCATATGCTTGCTCTCCGCAACCGCCATTCTTCCCCTCATCACCCTCATCTCTGTTCGTTGCGTGTCTGCAAGGTTCTCCACCGCATTTTCCACTACATTGACTCTTTGCTGTGTCGCCTGCAGGTCATTTTGTATTGTTTCCATTCCCTTCTTCACTTCTGCCAGTTCATTCTTTACTGTCTCTTTAACCTCTTTCACCAGCTCAGGTTTCATGTCCTTAAGTTCTTTAATCGCTTCTGAAAGTTTTTTATCCAAGTTCTCTATAGCCGTTTGCCACTCTTTTTTCGACATCGTGGGGCTTGCTTTACCTCGCTCCCACGTGTCCGCTCGCTTCCTTAACTCCGTGGCGCTTGGCTTAGTGTTCTTTTGTTTTAAATGTCCCGGTCTTTTTGCAAAAAAGTCGTTTAAAGAGTCCAAAATGTCGGGCGTCTTTTCTCTATGGTTCCTCTATGGTTTTTGTAATCCAATATGGCTTACTTCCTCTTCCGCTGAAGCCGCAGCTCTTCCCCTTTCAAAAATGGCGATTCCCTTCTTCCTGTCATCCGGCAAGGGCCGCTCCTCTCCAGCAACTCTATCACTATTACGTACTTCCTGTTTCCCGACTTTCCACAGCAGTTCTCGCGATGGTAAAGCTTTCTCACAGCCTGATATCTCCTTGTGACCACAGGTATGTAAAACAATAGTCCAATTTCTTTAATAACTCCGTTTAACTTAGTCCTTTTTCTAATATAGTTCTTGCCGGATCCTCCCCTCCTTCTAATCAATCTGTTGCAGTTTAAAAGTCTGCTTTAATGTTTCATTGCTTTAAGTAATCTGTCCCGTTTCAAGAGATAGTGATCTTTACTTTCTCCAGCACTTTTCGCGGGTTGTAATCGCTGTTTCAGTCTCAGATTCCCATCAATTCTTCTTGTCCCTGTTGAAGCTTGGGCATGTAGGTCCTATGCCAACTGCATTGGCTCCAGAACTGCCACAGAGATTTTAGCCGCCCTGTCTTCGGGTGGGACCTCAAGGGTCGGGAGAGAGTCCGTTGTGTAGGACCCCCCCTCGCCCGAGATCAACGCGCCCTGAGGTACTTGAGCGTTCTATGCCTGTTCTCCGCCTGAGAACAGTTGGCCGCGGGGGTCTTTTTGCCCCGCCGGCCGTTGAAACGGCAGTCCGGTCAGCTCAGCACTTAGAGCTGCGTTAGACCTTCATGGATCCCAAACCGGAAGTCGGAAACTCAAAGATCTTGACCTAGGGCAATATATTGTTGATTGGGGGAAATTGAAACAATTTTTGGAAAAAAAATGGGATGTAAAAGGAGAACTGTGGCAGTTTGAGAATTTTTAAAGAATAATGTTGGAAAGGGGAGAGAGAAGGGATCTTACCATTTAGGGGGAATGTAATTACAATCTAAGCCAGCATAATATTTAGGGGAACTTTACATAGAATATATGGGATAATGAGAACGGTTAAATAGATACATTATTACTATATATGTATATTATTACTACTATATATTATAGGTATGTTATATACAATATAAAATGATGGGTTAATGGATCAGATTTAATACAATATCAGGTTGTTGTGTTATACTATGTTGTGTGCTGTGTTACATTGGTGGCATAGCATACAATATATGTTTTATAATATATACTATATTGATAGTATATTTGACGGAGTATATGTTTAAAAGAAATAGAACATGTTTAAAGTAAGAGACACTGTGATCCTTGCTATATACTAGGCTATATGGTTATGCTTTATTGACACGATATATATCATATGGATAGTATGCTTGATAGAGTCTATGTAAAAGAATTAGAATGTGCTTAGAGTAAGAGATATTATGATTTATAGAGGGTAGGAAAAGGTAAATGAAATAGATTTAAGCAAAAAGAAGGGTTAAGGGTTGGAAAGCTGTTGGAAGTCAATAGGGAGGGGGGAGGAAAAGGATGGGGGATAGAGGGGGGGGAAATGAGATTATATGTGTTAAATTTGAAAATTCTTTTCTTTTTTCCACTCACCAATAAAATTTTATTAAAAAAAAAACTTTTTATGTTTAATGGGCACTTATGGGCTACGCTGTCATCTTTTGTGGTGAAACTTTCCACGGCTGCTGGGGGCATTCCTGAGCCTGAAACGGCTTAGGGAGCGAACTAACTCATGCCCCACCCCTGGCATGATCCCTGGCATGCCATTATAGGGGCTTAAGCCATGGCTATGCCTGCACCCCAGGCCGCTGTGACTTGGCTCTGGTGGAGGGTCCAGGCAGAGCAGTGCAGCACTGCTGCACTGGTGTAGGGGGAATTATGCCCATATACATCCAGGATACGCTGGTATAACTCCCGGTCATCTCCCAGAGCACTCCCCCCCCCTCTTGATTACGCTGATAGTGTGACATAGAATCATAGGTTGGAAGGTACCACTAGGGTCATCTATTCCAACCCCCTGCACAATGGAGGAAATTCACAACTACCTCCCCAACTGCCCCAATGTCCCTGCTCAATGCCCAGAAGATGGTTAGAGTGATGGACTAGGAGTGGGGACACCAGAAAAGAGTTACCAACCTTGAGGAGGGGCCTGAAGTTCCACCAGAATCACAACTGATCTCCAGACTACAGAGATCAGTTCCCCCGGAGAAAGTGGCAGCTTCACAGGGTAGACTCTACACTATACCACAGGAAATGAAGCCTTAGAATGGATACATGGATGCTCTCAGGGCCAAGCTACACATGACGAATGACACTTGAACGGCAAGTGGATTGAGTGGAGGGCAAGTGAACAGGGAGAAATACACTTGCTGTTCAAGTGTCATTCGTCATGTGTAGCTTGGCCCTCAGACTTCTAGTTCTCCTATAGTAAACCATAGAGACTATGAGAAACTAATTATCACCAGAAACTAAAGGCCAGAGAGTGTTTGGGAACTGAAAGAGGCTGTTGTTATCATGAATCTTCAGGAGTGTGATGTCACATCCTCAGTGAGTGCCTTCTCCTCCCCAGCCTCCCCAGGCACTGCCCCCAAATCTCTAGGATAGGGTTGCCAGGCATGGCATAGCCTAGCCTGGCAACTTGCCGAAATCTTGGGGGGGGGGCACCATTGGGTGATGTCATGTCTTGACTTCTGGGGATGGCATGATATCTCTTTTGAGGAAAACCCAGAAGTGATGCCAGTTCCTTTAGGGACTCTGTGATCCCTAGATTGGATTGATGTCACTTCTGGGTTTCTCCCAGAAGTGATGTTGCCTGAGGTGGTATTTTTTTCTTCCTGCTGGCCACTGGAAAAGCAGGAAAACAGGAACTTGAGGAAATCCCCAGCGCCCCCCCCCCCCGGGAACCCTTCTCCTGGAATTTCCCTAATCAAAATGGACAACCCTCTTCCATCAAAAAAAATAGTCCTTGGGACACTCTCAACCTAACTTATCTCACAGGATTGTTTTGAGTATAAAATGGAGGAGACGGTAACAATACAGCTCCTTGAAGGAAGAGTGTGGACAATGGGATAGATCACAAGGAAAAGGCTGCTTGAAATATTTTTGTAACTGAAATAGCCATTCCAAATGGCACCCTTCATTATTCCATAAATAAAATAACAATTTTAACCTCCTTTAAGGGGGGTGCCAAACCTGCCTGCCAGCCACCTTTCTTGTTGTACTGCACCTTGTAAGGTGCTTGACATATTCTCTGTGCTTATAGCTTGGCCTAGTAAGCAAAAACTACACCTACAGCCCTCAGCTTGGTGGGTCTCATAAACTGTGCAGGCTAGTTTCAGGTCTACTTCGTGTTTCTAGGCTATCTAAAGTCTAAAACTGGAAATTCAATATATATGTCCAAGCCCCATCATTAAATAAAAATTTTCCCTATTCACTGGCAACATGTAAAAATTCTTCTTCTCCCTTATAGGTCTAAAGAGTTCAATTAGAGACTCTTCCTTCCCACTTATCTGACAAACATTGTCAGCTCACAGCTACCAGTTTCTAAAAAGGCACCCTTTTCATCTCAGATTTGTCTCTTACTGGTTGTCACTGAAATAAAACTTCAAGTAGCTATTATCAAGCAAATTAACAATACAAAAGGGATCTTCTTGGGGAAGAAATATAATAGCATGTCACTTAACACAACTGATTTTTTTAGTGGAGTTCTAATCCCACAGAGGTTTTGCATCACTGAAAACACTCAGGACATGTGGAAAATACTTTGGGCTTGCCATAAATTCAAGCAAAGTGATGAATTATTCAGCACTGCTGAAGATCATTTTGTTATTTCAGAATGCAGCCCAGTACAAAAAAATCCCCTCATCAAGTATAAAACCACAAAATAAATATCACAATGGAGATGAAAAACGTGTGGCTTTAACTTTAAACTTTTATCCACTGAAACAGGTAAAAGTTTCCTGCTACAATTGAATACTCACTATAGTTGGGATGAGTTGGGGAAAGGATCATTACAAACAGACACAAAACTGGATGTATTACTTGGTAAGGACCCCATTCATAGCTAAGACGTTCCTTTTATGATCCCTCAGCTGATCTGTTCAGTTTTTACACTCTTATCTATGTCTAAGTATTGTGTTTGAAGCACATATCTGAGTAGCTGATTGAGAACAGGATGAGATTTTCATGCAGGTATTTTATTTTTAAGGCAACATAATGTATTTGGGAAAATTCAAAGAGGAGTTTGTTTGTGACACAAAAAAAATCCCAGTTTATTCTTGAGCTCATATGCTTCCTGCTACCTCCCTTCTTCCTTCATGTAGAGAGCTAAGATTGAAAACTTTTGGTTTGGGAAGTCTCTGATCTTCCCTTTATTTGTTGTGACTTTGAATTCAAGTGTTTCAAAATAGTAGGGTGGATTTCTTGCATGAGAACTATGATTCTGATTTCAGAATTCTGGCTTGCGGGCAGGAAAGGGATTCTACTTTGTAGAAGTGCAATCTGAGCCCCATGAATGAGAGAAGAGGGTGAAGGGAAGCAGCGTGAAAGCCCAAGAAGAAACCACAACCACCCTCATCACAATCAAACTTCAGCTTGAACACAATTACATTTGTTAAAAACGAAATTTTGTTATCCAACAGAAAATGGTCTCGATGCAGTTCCAATTGCTTCATGTATTGTGGCTCAGCCCCAAAGCCCATGCCCATCCACATGAGAAGATGTATCCAGACCAATGTCTGGATGCTGCAAACACCCATCTGCACGGGCGCCATGTGCATACAGCTACTTTAAATTTTACATATCCATTTCAGGGTTGGGGTATGGGGGAAAATTTTGCCTAATTGGTATTGCTATGAAAAGGATATCTGGAGAAAGGGAACAAAGAAATATCGAAGTATATCCTCTCCTGCAAAATTGGAATGATGCTGTCTAGCAGGATGAGGCATAGGAGGGACAGATGGAGGGCTCTTGCCCCCATCTAGAACTGCTTATGCTTCTCTTATGCTGCATAGTATGTGCACCAGTACAACTTACGTTGCATTTTACGGTCCTTTTGAACTGCAACCTTTGGCATCAGCTAGTATTTTGGGTTAGCAATATTATATGCACACCTTTTGCCTATTGCTTGTGCAAGCCCTTGCATGGTGCCTATGTCCTACCATGAACCACTGCCAGGGGCCTTGTCCTGGCATTCCACCACATGAATGCAACACTGCAATTTAATTTGTGATCCTAGCTCACTTTAGTCTTGCAGTGCAGGTCAAAGAATATTTTCCCTTAAATCTGATGCAAATTTAGTTCCATACACAAGTCAGATCAAACAGAAAGAGGGCCATGACATTTTACTGCTTACAAACTGCATTGTAGAATGAGAGGAGCCAAGACTCAACATTTCAGAGTATAGTGAGGAAAATTAGTCGTATTCCTGTGTGCACAGGACACCTCCTTGGTCTCTCTCTGCTTGCCTCCCCCAGGTACTGACACTCCGATCTTGATGATGCCAAGTGTGAAAAGTACAGCTTCAATGGAAGGGGTTGATGTTGAAATCCCTTTGCAGCACTACATAGCTATACTCTTGTGTATTGATGACCATCTTGTTTTCTTAGTTTTTAATTGCATGGAAAGGGAGTAGGCATAAGAGGTTTAAAACTGCTAGGTTTGGTTTGATCCCAAACCCTGACAGCCGCTCTAAAACCTTAATTTTCACAGTCATTTCAATCTTACCCCCTTTATGGCTGAATGGAACTTTGAGCCCAAAGATACCTGGTGCAAATTCACTCAGTCAGTAATATCTAACAAGTCTGGTTGGAAACCATAAGGTGATTGGTACCGTTGCTGTTTGCTGTGCTCAGTGTATTCCCAGCTGTTTATCATAAGAAGATGTATTGCTTTAATGTGCCTTAGTGTTTTTTCAGTACAGAAAAGACTTCCCCCTTGTAGCTAGTTCACCTGCTACTGAGTCAGACTCCTTATGAAACTTTTACTGTTCCAGGTGCTACTGTTATGTTTATTTCACAAAGAGCTCCTGAAAACCAAAGGCGGCTTTAGATGTTATGCTGCCTGCTGCCACCTACCAGCTTAGTAAACTGATCATTGCCAGTAGGTGAGAAGTTTACTGAAGAGCTCTTTCGAGAGGTTGCAAAGGACAGCCTCCAGTCTGAATGAGTTATTTAAGACAGCTTTCTTAACCTTCTATGGATCCAACAAAATCCAGCCACAAAGACAGTCCCTCTCCCTAGAGACAGTAGGACAAAACCAAATGTATATGGACAGTGGCCCATGGAGAACACAGTTAATTGCACGGTGAACTCCACATAGAATAGACTACCCAGTTTGTACCTTAAGATCAGAATGAAGTCAGTTCAACACACATGATGACAAACAAGTGCTGTTTTGAGCTACAGAAGAGGAAATTCTACCCTCTACCACATAAATCTTTGACAGTATTCCCCATATTCCAAATATGGCAGATGAAAGAAGTATTAATGAAGGTAATTGGCTATCAGTCTAAATCTGTTAAAATATCCATTTCCAAAAAGGAAAGCTCATCTGGAAATCTTTCCCTTGCATCCATGGCCAGTGTTGCAGCACTCTGCACATGCTTAGAGTCATTCTGCTATAATTATTACAGGCAGGCAGTTTTGCTGACTCAGACTAAAAACCCATGCAATTCAGTATCCCATCCCTGACCTTTCAATGCCAAATGCCCCTGCATCCTTGGGAAGGTCATGATGAGCAAAGCATAGTAGTTGTGTTTGTTTCCAGCATCTAGTTAAGAGAGGTAGGTGGCCTACAAAATTATTATAAGCTCCCCAACCAAATGCACGATAGACCCTTTTATGGAACTAGTTATTACCTAAAGTAATGGTGAGTCATACACATCCTCATTGTAGTACAGAAATTTGTTTCCGTGGTAACTAGCATTTCCAGCTGGATTTTCTGCAAGGCAAATTGAGCCCATCAAGCAAGAATTAAATAGAAAGCATCTTCCAGTGTGCAAAGTGCTTTACAATTTTTATCTTCTTGTTTCCATAACAACCCAGCATATTAGACAAATTACAAATCCCATTTTTCAACAAGGTTGACATACTTGTGGCCAGTGAGGAAAAGTACTATTTTTTATCACTGAGTGAAGACATTTAATTTTCAAAACCATGTTTATTGTATATTTTGAAGGCTTTTGAAGCTGAAAGGCAGGGCAGATTTTGTTAAAACAAATAACCCTTTTTCTGTCCTGTGTCTTGTGAGGGGTGATCTCTCTGCTTGGTTTGTCATTGCAAATTATAAGTAGCACTCTAGAGTACTTGTGGGGGCTTGCTTTTTTCTTGAGAATTCAACATCAGACTGCAAAATTTTGCACCTGTACACTCTCACACCGACAGCAAGAAAGTAGGACTAATAATGTACAGGGAAGGCACAGCATCACCTAGGCAACCAAGTGATGCTCTCTGTTCACCAGGCACCTTGACCTTTTGTCCCATGATTGGCTGTGCGTATATTATTTATGATTAACCAGCCATGTGGACACCCTTGTGGAGAAGAGGGATGCTGCAGTAGCAACAGTTCTGTTGCCGGTGGCAACCAAGAAGCAGTATCTGTTGCTGCTGCCCAATTGCAAGTGTTTCTTCCCAATCCTCCTCCACAGGTGGAAGTGCCGCAGCTCGATCATAACAAAAGAGTTTCCTGCAAGGCAGAAGAGGCAAGTGCATGGGACTGAACTGAAAACACACACATTTAGATGCATGCCTCAAGGGTATACTTGATTCTGGATACTGTTCTATAAATTTCATTTCCCATTTAGTAAAAGCTCAACTCAGAAATAAAGATCAAAGAGCCATGCAGGCAGTTTCTTCAGACAGTAAGGGGTAAGCAAGCAAGTAAGTTCTGAGCATGCACCAATAGTGGTTACTGGCCAACTACCTAGCGTGATAAATTATGAATGCTGCCAATTATGTGGATGCAAGAGCGGCATATATACTTGAAATATTTCTCACTTTAAATTGCAAGGAGACTAAAAATAGGGGAGTGTAGGGGGTTGTCAAGGGGATGGGAGTTGTGAGTAATGGGAATTCACATTAGGAGTGCACAGTTTGCAAGTTATGCAGCATCTCTAATTGCGTTTAGTATTTCTGCAAGCAGACCCTCAAAATTGCAGCTATATTGTGAAGCTCAACCAAGACAAGGAAAATTCCTGTAGTTGCACATTGCTGTTTGATTGCTGAACTACACCAGACAGATTTATTACAAAATGCAAACTCTTGTATAAGGTATAGGTTACCTTATAAATGGATAAACTGTAGAATAGAAAAAGAGCTGCTCACTAATGATGCTATCCTGGCAGCTGAAACAATAGGACAGGATGGCCTTTGGTAAAGCCCTTGCTGTGAGTCCCCTCAGATGTGCAGAAGCAGTTAGCCACCTGCCTCTCTTAAAGCTGACAAAACACACTAATCTCTGTCAAGGCAAAACCTCTTTTTGTATGGGTTCTGTGGAGCTAATTTAGGAACCAACACACATATAACCAAACCTTTCAAGAAACAGAACAATACAGCTTTTTTAAAATAAAGGAGCAACAAAAACAGAAATTCGCAGCCAACAATGTCTTTAAGTTCAGTCATATAACTGGTTGTCTTTGAAACAACTCAGGGTAAGCAAGGTCTAACTTTTTGGATTCCACCAAGTACTAGAGTCCTTTACTACAGTCCTCTTGATTGAAGCAACAGGAACCCATTTGAAGCAACAGGAACCCAGGAACCCAGTCTTCAGCTTGGGAATTACAGCTAGGGTTGCCAGGTCCCTGTTTCCTCTCAGCAGGAGGATAGGGGCCTGGAAGTTACCCTTGCGTGAGCACTTCAGCGCACGCGTGCTCCGGTGGCAGCATGATGTATGCTGCCACCTCTGCAAGTGCCATTGTTGCGCCAGCCGCGGGAGCGCTCCCGTGCTCCGATTAGGCTGGTTTGGGGCCAAATTGGAGTGCAGGGATGCTCCCATGGCCAGCGCAAGGGGTGGGAGTGCATGCATGGTGCACGCTCCTGAGGTGCATGCCAGTGGTGGGCACACTCTGGGAGTTTGCCCCCTCCTGCTGATCACTCAGCAATTGGCGGATAAGGGGGCAAATCCCCAGGAGTTTGCCCACCACCGGTGGGCACCTGGTAACCCTAATTACAGCCCTTTTTCAAGGTGATAAGAGTATATAAAATGTTTTTAAGTACCCAGCAAGCAGCCTTTTCCTCAGCTGCTTGGCTCCAGATACTGACTCCACCCTACTGAGCTAAACCAATCAGGTCATGGGGTTTACAAGGACAGATCTGTAGCTCTAATACAAGCCAGGACAAAAAGAATGGAATCTTCTTCACCTTCATCTTTCTTTCAGGGCTTTCTGGGGAGGTATGTGGAAAATTTTGACATGAACATGACTGCCAAGTAAATTTGCTCCAATCCCCTCAATTACACTGTAGGTGATCTCTGGAACGAGGGATGCCAAGCATCCCATATTGCTGCCCACTGGCGACTTGGGCACTAGCATGAGGAAATGGGGGGGGTGTTGCACCCGTGTGCTTCCATCACTTCCATTGTTGATTTTTTTTGCAAAATGCTAGAGTATCTGACATGTCACTTCCAGTTTTCACCAACGGTGACTTATGCAAGACCCCCACTCCATTTTCTCCCTGCTGTGAATATAACCTCATGCATCTATATGTGTATTATATGTGTTTTACTTGCCTCACTACTTTTATCTGAACCCATCTGGTTGTACTAGAGTTGCCAACTGTCTGGAGAAAAAAAATGCCCTGTTCTTTAGCAGAGACTTATTGGGATGTTATTTATCAGGTGCTCCATGTCATGAAAAGTTTTGGCTGCCCATTTCCACATACTCAGCCTCTGTTAAAAGGCCAGGACATTTTACTCCTGGCCTTTTGGCAACCCTGGTTTTACACAGTTTTAGTTCCCACTTTCAATTATAATACCCTCTCCCCAACACACACTCTCTGTAAGCCTAACCTACCTCACAGGGTTGTCGTTATGAGGACCAAATGGAAGAAGGGAGAGAGATACTGTGACCTGGTTTAGGTCACCATTGGGGGAGAAAATTTTTGAAAAGCAAATTTAGATTTTGAGAGATAGTATTAAATCTCTGCCTCTATTGTTTTTATACTGAAGTAAATGAGGAATTTCTTAGCACATTATATACGTATGTTTTGTAATTTGTTTTGTGCTTTAGTACAATGTTTTGGAGGATTTATTGAAGTATGTGAGCAATCTTAAGTAGATCTACTCAGAAGTAAGTCCCATGTTAATTGCTTCCGCCAGAAAGTTTCCTAATAATGCTCTGTTGGACAGAAAGAATATGATGAAATAATATAAAATAAGGGTTGGGTTCTTTTGCATTTATGTGTTTTTATTGGACTGCTTTTTTAAAAAGTATGTTTTTAGCAGGAAATTTTAAAGTGAAAAGTATTATGGCTAATTTATTGGACTTCAAAGCTGTTATATTGTAAGGAGGTGATGAGGTGGGGTTGGTTTGGGAGTTGGTCCTTACTCCATTGCTAGGGGAAGACAGGAAAATATTACATAAAAACCATTAGTCACAACAATCACTGAGCATCTTTATGTTACACATTCTTTTAAATCCCATAACCAGAACTTCAAAGGATGCTACAGAGTATATTCAGAACATCTGCATGGGAAGGTTTGGTCATGGTTAAAATGAAAGGTAACATTGACTTACTTTGTGCCTTCTGGATGCTCAAAAACCTCGTTGAAGTGTATTTCTGCTCTAAATCCACCATAAAAGGAGATTGGTTTAAGTGCTCCCCTGGAATATGACCAGCATTGAATATCCTTCACTAATTACACTGAATAATAATTATTGTCATTACTTATGGAAACGATCACCATCTCTTGGGAACTTCCCTAGTCCAAATCCCATTGAAATGAATGAGAGCCATGCAAGAGTGCTTCACAGTTGGGGATGCCTATAAATATTAGAAAAAGGGCCTCCTTTACAATGGCTGTCGTAGCTGGCCATCCTGAACTTATTTTACTTCCACTGCTGTTGAAGCATGTTGTGGGTCTTCCATATATCAAAAGTGCAGCTTGGAAACATGTGATTGGCTTAATTTGGACAACATAGTGTTGATCAGAAGGCGATTCTCCTAATTTGCAGGACATGGAGTGTAGAAGTAGCACCCTGCCTCGGAGTTCAGACCTGCCAGCAGGGGTAGACTGCCCTTTAAACAATGGGAAAATTCTTGGAGGTCCGCTGCCCTGCAGTGGGGGGGGGCACTGGTAACTGGGAGCAAGCACAGTAAGTGGCATCTACAGTGCTGGCAGTGATGCAGGGTCTGCCTGGCTCAGACCCAGATCATGGTGACGGTAACAATGGGCACATTGCCACTGCTGCCCTGCATCTGTTCCAAGCCGAGAACACCTCGAGGCACTGCTAACACTGCGCTAGATAGCAACATAACATTAAGCTACAGCTTTGCGTAACAAGTACCAATCCAGAGGAAATCAAAGTCCTGATTTAAATGATACATTCATTGGAGGGAATTTTGTGTTTTCATGAGACATTTTTGTTCGTTTGTAAAGATTACCATGAGCATTTGATATGTTGAATTGGTAGCTTGTCACCTCAAGATTGTCTTGGTTATTTGACATGATATTTTTAGTGTACAGCATTTTTAAGTATCTACATTATGCTCATGGGACTGAGTCTTTTAGTATATGCTAGCCATTGAGTTGTGGTTCCGAATTATCTGAAGGAGACTATCTAGCCATGGTTGTAGTTTCTACAACTTCCCTTAGAATGTAAGCTAAGACTCATGCAATATGGAACCTTTAGAGTTCTGATATGGAAAGCAGGGAAATACATCTCAATGGTGTAATACATTGGGGAAATACGTGGGGAAATACATCTCAATGGAAATACATCTTTTGTTATCAATAAATCCTTTATACCATTCAGTGCATATTACTACTTACAACTGTCAAGAGTTTGTGGCAAATACATCAGATATGTTACCAACCAGGAATGTGGTAACTTTATCATTTAGAACAGGCTTGAGATTCAGAACATTCTATAGAAGTGGAAAATTCTAATTATGGACAGTTATTAGTATGAACCCAACTTTCTCCCTTTGAAGTGAGATGAAAGGATCAGGTTTACACAAACGTAAATTTTATTTTATTCAGTGGGGCCTACTCACAGGAAAGTGTTCTCAGGGCGGTAGCCAAAATATATTAACTGGACTGGATTAAGCCTGAAGCTGGTTACAGTGACTGATTGTTACGGGACTCTCAAGTCACAGAAGGTTCAGGCAGCAGCAGAATGTATTGTATAAAACAGGGCGGATCACACAGAGTCACAAGCAGATGGGTGAAAGCCCTGCCACTTCAGAGTTGCTGATTAAACAAGCCAAATAGATTAGAGCAACAGTACAGTGCCCAGTGCTCTGTCAGCAGTTCTTGTTGAGCAAGTTCCCTAGTTATGGATGCCAGAGATCTTCAGAGGAATGTTGCAGAGTTAGAAGCATTCCTGTGATGGATAGGTACCTGAAATGTCTTTTTTAAATTAATCCCTTTGAACTATTTGTGAACAGAAAAAAAAGAAGCACATTTTTTTGTAAGGGAAGCAGTCCTCTGCAGGAGGTGCTGTTGCACTGTTGTCTGCTTAAGCTATCCTAATTAGTTTTAGCAAAGGTCAGTAGAGGATGGATTGCCTTGTTCTGAGGTTTTCATGAGTGCCTAGAGGGTTTTTCAGAACTGCTCCACTAACTAATTATGGATCTATCTGGCCAAATGCTACCTGTGCAAGAGCATGCCACTGTTGCATTCTTCTGGGAGGAAGGGAATGATCCACATTTTGCTGAAATCAAAACTCCCACTGATTTTAATAGCAAAGTAGATCAGAATTCTACAGCAATTTGTACATGAAGTAGTTCTGTAGCAATGCTACCACTAAACCTAATAATGGTAAAATGAAAAAGAATTGCACTGAAGAGGCCTATAGCAAGACCATTACTTTATTATTGATCATGCTGGCTTTGATTCCTTAAACGTTTCTTAATGAAATATTGTTCACTAACAGTAGCATTTTCTTTGAAGGGAAGTGTTTTACAAGAGCTGTGAACAAAGGGTACAGTCCACTAGTTGGTTCTGTAGAATGAGTGGGAGTTGTGCAAGTGGGCAGAAGCACTCCATTCATTTCAGTGGCACTTGAAGAGGAGAGGTTCCTTGGGGACTGTGCAAAGGGTTTCATTTGCATCATAAGCAGGATTCGGTCCAGTAGCACCTTAGAGACGGGGACAACAGGGACAAAAATTCCTCCGGCCCAAGGTCAGTTGAGGGCCTTGAGCTGAAGCTCAGCTGACTTGCAGCCTTGTGAGGAAGCGCTGGATGGGCAATTGTTGCTGCACAGGGGTGGACCATATAAATCAAATATCTGGATTTTTTCAGTGTTGGCAGCAAATCTGCTGGGGCCGAAGGCTGTACCTGCAGAAGCAGAGGAGAGGAGAACAGGGTTCCAGCTCCCCTTTGTGCTTGCAACTAAACACACAGCTTTGTTGTAGCTTCAGCCAACTCTTGCTCCTGTGTACCAGTTGGGACTGGAACTCACAAGAACGTGAGTTTGAGTCAGTGTGTGCTCCACCTCTCAAGACCCATGCCATCTCCTCCTGCTGTACAGGCAAGTGACCAGCTGCTGACACTTAATTGATTGTTTCCTGTCTCCTTGTGGCCCCTGCTGCTCCTGTTGCAGCCAGAGAAACTGGCAGTGTGGAGCGCCAATTCAGCAGGCAGCATCGTAAGATTCTGCAGGTGAGAAGGGTTATTACTGGTTCTACTGGGAAGCAAGTCTCTCAAAATTAAAGGGGAGGAGTCTGGGGTGAGGTTTACTGTGCAGGCTTGGTGTCACTTCAGCATGTGTTTTTTCTTCAATGCAAGCCCTACCAGATTCCCAAATACGTTTAGGAGTATTATAGCTTAAGTTCAGCATGCCTCCCAGAAGAAAACAGGAGGGGGTGTTATTTCTTCAAGGCAAGTCCAATACAGTATTTAATAGGATGTCTGGGCTGGAGGAGGTTGTGCCTAATTAAGCATGCCTAATTGGAGCACCTCCACTCCATTTGCCTCTGCCTGGAAGTTTGTGAGAGGTGGGTCAGTCAGCTAACTGATGGGAAAGCAATGGAGTAACTGCCAAGTGGGAGTGATATGCATGCTCTGTCTAGCTCCCGAGAGTAAACGAGCAGCAGCATTCTGCACCAGCTGAAGTCTCCAAGTCAACTTTGAGGGGAAACATATGTAGAGTGCTTTACAGTAGTCTAGTCTCGATGTTACTGTGCCATGAATCCTGGTGGCCAGATTGACCATGTCAGGGTAGAGGGCACCTTCCAAGCTAGTCTAAATCACGAGAAGGCCCTTTTTGCAGCTGCATTTACTTGCTTCTCTAGCAGCAGCATTGGGTCCAGTATAACCCCTAGGCTCTAGACTGGATGCAGACGAATGCTTTTGTAGACACAGGGAGTTTCACCCACAGAATGTGATTTTCTGAACTCCCCTGGGAACAGGATTTCAGGTTGACATGGGAACAGGGAGGTGGAAAATCCCACTCTGGGCAGAACTCCATGCATCTGTGGAACCTTAGTCTGCACCCATGCTTTTCTCTCAGCTTTTCATTCAGGGCCTTCTGCAAAGTAGAATATTGAGTGACAATGTGATTGAGCAATGGCACCTAGCAGGTTTCTACGAAAATCGAACAGCAGCAAAAGACCTTGGCCGCTGCTACTCTATTTTAATAGTATAACTCTTTCTCTCTCTAAGCCTAACCTATCTCACAGGGTTGTCGTTATGAGGACCAAATGGAGGAAGGGAGAGAGATATTGTGACCTGGTTTAGGTCACCATTGGGGGAGAAAATTTTTGGAAAGCAGATTCCCAAATATGTTTAGGAGTAGTGTAGCTTAAGTCAGCTATCTTGTAAACTGAGACCCCACTGGAAGCGTTTCTTATGCACTTCACAAGTTGGCAGCAGAGAGGAAAAGTCCTTATTTCAACCCTCACCCCAGTATGTGCACTTCAATAGATCAGTCGAAACAAACAGTTTTGTGGTTCCTGAAAGACTTAATGAAGCATAAGCTTTTGCCAAGTGGGTTGATAGAGATTAGCAGTGTCTCAGCTGTAGGGAAATCCTGTGTGTGTCCTCTTTCCTTGTATTTATTTTTTTACTTCATTTATATCCCGCCTTTCTCCCCTTTGGGACTTAAAGCATCTTACACCATTCTCCTCTTCTCCATTTTCCCCCTGTGTAGAAGGTTAGGCTGAGAGCCAAACTACATGAGACATCAAAAAGAGTCCAGTAGCACCTTTAAGACTAACCAACTTTATTGTAGCATAAGCTTTCGAGAATCACAGTTCAGAGAACTGTGATTCTCGAAAGCTTATGCTACAATAAAGTTGGTTAGACTTAAAGGTGCTACTGGACTCTTTTTGATTTTGCTACTACAGACTAACATGGCTAACTCCTTTGCATCTATGTACATGAGACATGTGACACATGTTCTCGTATTGAGTCCTGCAAGGTTCTCTGGTTAGTGTAGTCTTACAAAGAACAGCTACTTGATGTGATTCTCTACTAGGGGAAGAGCAATGGGAGGGATTCTGTCTCTCTCTGGTTGACTTGTGCTAGTTGCTTGTTATTTGAAGTGTGGGGTTTGCACCATACATTATTACAATGTGCATTGTGTAAATAAATCAAGTAAAATATTTAATAATAGTTACCTGTTTCCTTTAATGTTTCTTACCTAATGAACAACAATTCTTCTATTCATGGTAACAGAACAGCCAATGATAAGTGATTTTGATCAGGGTCACATGGGAGGCCCAGACAGAATCTTGGTCCAGGGGCCCATGGTAGCTCTCAGTGACCCTGTAGAGACCAACTAGATTTCCAGGGTGTGAGCTTTTGAGAGTTAAAGCTCCCTTCATCAGACACATGGAATGGAAAACAGTAGGAGTCTTTAAAATCCAGGTAGAGGGTAGGAGGGGTATTGCAAATTAGAAGCTAGCTACAATGCATGTTGTAATTAGGTTTGATAGAATACCTATGGCAGTCTATAATTATCATAGGTCTCTATAATTATCATAGGTCTGCTATTGGACCCAAATCTTGCTCTTCTACTACAGACCAACACGGCTACCCACCTGCAACTATTTGCATCATGGCACATCACAATCCTTTCTAAAGGCGGGGCCGGCACGCCAATTGAGGCTGGGCCAGCAGCCACCTCGAGCATTACGGTGCCAAGGGGGCACTGGAGGGGGTGCTGGGGGCAGGGGCTCATGCCACGGAGCTCAATTGCCCTGTGCTGCTGCACCTGGCCAGGAGCTCTGTGCTGTTGCCACCACCAGCAGCGGTGGTGGCACACAGGTGCGGCTGGTGCAGCGTGCAGAACAACTGAGTGGGAGGGAGGATGCACGTGTGCCACCCCGGCCGCCTGCCATGCCTGGCTCGCAGCTACTGCACTCAGCCAGGAGCATGTGCTGGTGGTGGCAGCGTGGGGCTGCTGAGCGGGCAGCCTCCCAGCCCTCCCGCTCAGTTGCTCTGTGCTGCTGCCGCCACCGCCAACACACAGCTGCAGGCCAGGCACAGCAGGTGCACCCCTCTCTGCACCCCTCCCCACTGCCACCACCAGCTCATCTCCTGGCAAAGATGCCCCCTGAAGACCCCCTCAACAAACTGGGAATTGATAGAGCAGTATAGGGCACATGAATCGAGAGATTCACTGATGGGGATGCCTACACTTTCCGTCAAACCTTTCTGGAAACTGACACGTGTCCTCCTCATTTCAGGCGTCACTTCTAGCTTGGCTCTCAGACTGAGAGATATGCAATTCCCCAAAACAGCTGCCAGTTAATGTGAGTGCAGAAGGTGAGAGGAGGATGGATATGTGCAAAGGACAGTTGGGCAGCCACAGGGGTGGGGGTGGGGGGGGGAGGCATGCTTAACTCTTCCCACTACTACAGATTCTCTTCTGTATCTGCTTCCTCAAGGTGTTTTTCCTCACAGTTTTTGATAATAATCAGAGCCCAGTTAGAGGGAACCCAGTGGTGGTTGGGAAGTTTGCAGAGAAGAATTGGTAGGAATGGAAATGGTTAACTGCCCTCCTCCCACCCATGAATTTTTCACTGCAAAGGTATGCCATTCCCATATTTGCATTACATTGCAAAGATGGTGTTGGGAACCTAAACATGTATTTCTGCCGTTACAGTATGGGGTAAAATGTACAGCATAAACTTTGCATACCTACCCTTCCAGCAACTGAATAGCCACAAGCCAGCAGAGACTTACATGAGTTTGATCCCATTGGATTCGATGGAGTTAAGCAGGTTTCATTTTCTGCTGAATTACAGGCATCAGCCAGGATTCAGGAAAACGAGGAACTAGTAACATAAGCTCAGAGGCTTTCTTGAGTAGCAGCTTCCACGTCTCCAAATTCTGTATGGGAATTTGAAGAGCTGTTTGTGATACATCATGGAACTGATGCAGGTCGACTGTGAAAGGATAAAAGATTACAGACTGTACTGAGCTGCCAAAAAACCTTTCCAAGTCTTTTTGATCATGGCTTCATGAAGTCAGATGAAGAGTAATTCGCGCATCACTTTGGAGAGGCCAGTTTTTGACCCAGACACAAATTCAATTGATATATTGTTTATTATATCTTCCTTTCATGATTGTCATTAATTTACCTCAGAGCCACAAGAACTATACTTGGTACTGTCAGGGGCAAAGATATCATATTTTCAGCTACAGCTGAGTTAATTTCACACATGCCAATACATCACCTTATTTCTGACTAAGTCTTAAAACTCCCAAGGGAGATCACTGCAACAGCTGTGAAATTCTGTCTAGTTTGAGCACATCAGCTTAACTGCCTAAGTGACTGTCATTTCCATGCATAAGGCAACAAATGCTCTCACTTTAATATGGCAGGCCATAACTGACTGGAAACATTCAATACAACATAACTTGATATCCCAGGAATGGTTGACTTGAGAGTGATGAAGAAGCTTGCTCTTCGGTTATTTTGGAATTGTTTTTAAGTGGATGGGTTAATTCCATTTATTTATAACATTGGTATTCGACCCTTGCGGCCTTCATAGGATTATCCCATTTTATCTTCACAACAACATTATGTAGTAGTTTAAGCTAAGGTTTGGCAGGGCACATCTCTCCGTCCATGCCCAACACTCTTATCTACTGTACCAGACTGGCTCATATTGGTTGTGCCACCACTGTAAAAAATAGAAAGGACAACATCTTCTTAACACATCTATCTATTAGATTTTTATCTTATTCTTCCTCCAAGGAACTCAAGATGACATACATAGTCCTCGTCTCCTCCATTTTATATTGTGTGTAATCTGTGCATCAACGTAAAAGCCAAATATGGTTGTAGTAGGAAGGGAAGCAGCAGGGACAAGGTAGCAAGCTGACTGCCCTGCAACTCCCTGAAATCTCCCCAATTCCCTGAAAACCTCAGGCCTGAATACTAATGGCCTTCTACATATATAGCTCTATAGCTATTTCCAGGAATCCTATGGATGTTAGCTATACATTCTTCTCTGGATAGGTCAGTGAGCTGAAGTGGTTGAAGCATCAACGAGAGAACCCTGTTTAAACCCCCTACTTCACTAAGAGCAGGCAAAGCATTCCTCTTGGTTTCTCTTGGAATAAGGAGAGAGAAGAGGTGATTCTTCTAAGATTGCCAATAACCTGGAGAAAAATGTCCTGCTTCTTAATGGAAGCTTAATGTGATGTTATTTACCTGGTGGTATTGTTTACCTCCATGTCATGAAAAGCTTTACTTGCCCATTTCCATTCATTAGGCCTATATTGAAGGGGTGTAACATTTTTATTTCAGGTCGCTGGCAACCCTGTGTCCCTTGAACACTTGCGTTGTAGGCGTTGAAGAACATATCAGCAACAACAGTACAGGTCAATAACAGCATCTTGAAGTTAGCTTAGAAACCCATCAGTAGTCAATGTAATTCATTTATTATATGTAGACTGTGCAATCCTAACCTGGTCCCCTCAGATTCCTACTCTGTTAAATGGAGTTTATACTCAGGAAAGTGTTCTTAGGATTGCACTGTGAGAATACTACTTCCAGGCAATAATGGACCATCTCCTAAGGGAACCCCACATAGATTACATCCGGCCCTCCAGCCTTGAGGTTATAGTAGCAGCCAGGGACCAGCATGGTTAAATTGGCTGAGTCTAAGAGGGGCAATTTATGGTCCAGATGTGACTTAGAAAAGGCAGGTTTAGGAACAATGTTGCCCTGCTGTTCCATTAGCAGAGCTGGATCCAGAAGTAATCTGAGGCTCTTGCTGAATCCACTAACACAAGAGGAACCCATCTAAAGTTGGCAGGGCAATCTCGTCCATGGTATTATTCTTAACCAATGAGCAAGACTTCCATTACATCTGGTTTGCATTTTAGCTTGTCCTTCCTTAGCCACATGAGCACAGAACCCAAGCATTGGTCCAGGATTGAGGCAGTTGAAAGTGGAGGCTTAGGCAAAGTGCTTACTTGCATTGGTTCACTTTGGAGGATAGAGCACTGGAGATTTATGATGTCTTGTAGTATTTGCTTTATTTACACATATGCAGGTAAAGTACAGCAGGAGGAAAAGGGGCAGTTTTACAGGGCAGCAGATCCACTATCCCGCATTAGATCTTCAGTGAAAGAAACAGATCCTATAATGTAAAGGTGTTTCAGCCAATTCACAGCAGTGGCTTCTCTCTTTCTGCCAAAATCATACATTGCTTTTTCTTCATACTCAAACACTCATCTGTCCCCTCCCTTTGTCTGGAAGGGTAGTCACTTCTACCAAGCTCTGAGGGATTGGAAAGAGTCCCCTTATCTTTCTCTTCTGCTGTCCCATTAACAAACACGTAATAGGATTTTATTTACCATTTGATGTTCTTTACCTCCATGCCATGTAAAGCATCAGTTGCCCATTTCCACATACTAACCCTCTGTTAAAGGGGCAGGATTTTTTTCTCCAGGCCTATTCACAACCCTACTCACTGGATACCTTGTTATCTGCTGGAGCTGCTAGAATCATGGAGTCCCAATGAAAGAATACCCACAAGAAGTATGACCATTCCTTTTTTCCTGTAGGATGGACTGAGCCACAGTGGTCAGATCACTAGCTTGTTACACTATTTTATATACTAATAGCCATATGGCCCTAATCTGAGGACACTTAAATCTGGAGAATAGAGCCATGAATGGACAAGACAGATCTTCCAACACACCTGAAAAATGACCCAGGTTCACTGAAAAGTCTGAAATCTAAAAAATACACATTGGGGAGCAATTAAAAAAAAACTCCAAACTGATCAAAGGAGTTCAATATATTGTCGAAGGCTTTCACGGCCAGAGGACGATGGTTGTTGTGGATTTTCTGGGCTGTATAGACTGTGACACTGAGAGATCTCTGTCTTTTGGTGCTACATCTCTGAAGATGCCAGCCACAGCTGCTGGCGAAACGTCAGGAACTACAATGCCAAGACCACGGCTATACAGCCTGGAAAATCCACAATAAAAATTGATCAAAGGAGCTCCTGTAGATGTATTGTCGAAGGCTTTCACGGCCGGAGAACGATGGTTGTTGTGGGTTTTCCGGGCTGTATTGCCGTGGTCTTGGCATTGTAGTTCCTGACGTTTCGCCAGCAGCTGTGGCTGGCATCTTCAGAGGTGTAGCACCAAAAGATAGAGATCTCTCAGTGTCACGAGCTCCTGTAGCTTTAACCAGATGCCCTCAGTGGTTGTTGCTTGACAACCATAACAGTTTAGCCAGTATTCCAGGCTTGGTTGCTATCAGTAAAAGGCAGGGGGAGGAGGCAGGGCCGTTTTGGCCTTTGAAGGAGGATCACTGGAGCCAGGCCCAAAAGCAACCACTTGTTACCCTGATACATGATTTGCATGACTCATCCAAGCCCAGCTGCTTGCTACTGTTCAACAGCAGCCCCCCTCCCACAGAAGTCAGTGTAGTGTAGTTGTTTCAGAATAGGGGGTGGGAGACTCTGTGGCCTACTCAGATTCGAATCACCACTCTCCTGTGAAAGTGCGCTTTGATCCAGTCATATTCTCAGCCTAACCTACCTCGCAGGATTGTTGCGAGGATAATATGGAGGCAAGAAGAATGATGTAAGTTGCTTTGGGTCCCAGTTGCGCAGAAAGGCAGTATATAAATGAAGTAAATGAATATTACTTCATTTATATGAAGTAAATGAAATAAATGAATATGGAGGCTACCAGGAGGGAAAGAGGAGATATTGTAGGGAACGGGATACAAAGAAAAGTGAAGTATCCTCAAAAGTATTGCAAACCTCAAGTCTTGGTTTCTATCAGTTAAAGGCAGGGGAGCAGCAGGGCCCTTTTAAGGGCTGTTTTGGCCTTTGAAGCAGGACTCAGGGCTTCCCCTGGCAGCAACCACTTGATACAATGAGACTTGCAATAACTCACCGAGACCTGGCTGCTTGCTGCTGTTCAACAGCAGCCACTCCATGAAAGCCAATGTGTTGTAGTGGTTATAGTTTCATACTAGGATCTGGGAGACCCAGGTTCAAATCTCCACTCTGATGCAGAAGGTTGCTGGGTGCCCCATGAGCCAGTCATGGCTTTTCAGCCTGCTCTACCTCACAGGGTTGTTGTGATGATAAAATGGAGTAGAAGAGAATGATGTAAGCTGCTCTGGGTTCCCATTGTGGAGAAAGGTGGGGCATTAATGAAGCAAATAAATAATATAGCTGAAGATGAGGGGGAAATAAAAGTAGGTGGGTGCATAGGTGGGTAAGAAGGTAGGAAGGATATAGAGGAAGGTGAGGTCCCTCACCTTGCAACTGGGCCCAGGGTTTTTCAAAGGAGAGGCTGCCAGGGGAAGAGAGAGAAGGCAAGTTGAAGAAAGAGGACAGATAAAGGTAGGTTGGCTCAGGCTGGAAAAAAGAGAAGGAAGCAGGAAAGGGGGAGAGGTGATGGGGGCTTTCAGGGAAGGGAAAGAGAAAATGGTGGAGAACTGTCCTCTGCAAGTCCATTCAGGTTCCCCTCTCATCTTTTTTATAAATGTTATCCATGTAATGTTCATCTCTGGTTTAGTAGCGGTTGTGATTAAGAACTAAAATGTCCTGATACTTCCCTTCCTACCTTTAAAAATAGAAACGCCAAACCAGTCTCAAAAACAGAAATCCCACTAACAGAAGCATCAGTACTGAAAACTTGCCTACAACCATAATTACTCCTACAACTTGCCCACAGCTGCAGTGAATTATGAACACTCTGAGGGCATAAGACATGACTTAAGAGATATATGGGCATGATCTCTGTGATCACAGGTAGTGTGGGCAAATGCTCATTGTGAGCAAAACAAGCAAGAACGAAAGACCCTAACAGAACTATACAAAATATTTGGAAATTTAATTTCACAAAGTTTTATTATGACAAGATTGCTCATGCTATGTATTTTGTTTTCAGTATACAAGGGTTTTGCTATTAGTAATACCTGCTGGGTCCTGTTAGAAATAACAATGTCTGGTGTACTGCAGCAGCAAGAAGTAAGAAGAGCCTACCATGCAGGGGGCAGCAAGGATCACTTAGTTAGGACAGTGAGAGTAGCACCTCTCTTGTTTCCTGGGGGTCATTTCCTTGTCTTGTCTCCTATTTGGCTAAACAGGGCAATATCCTGCTTCTTCTCTCTCCTGCCACACTTCTTCTCTCTCTCTGCAAGATGTAGTCAGATAGCTAGGATCTCTCTCCCTTTTTCCCTCAAGTATGTAACTTCCTCAAATAAAGCTTTTGCCTCTCTAACCAGCTCGGCGTTTAATTCCGCAGCGTTGTTTTACACTCGCTCTAACAGGGTAATGGGCCACAGAGGCAATTAACGCAAGCTGAAGTTAAGAGAGAGCAATAAAACTTCTGCCATAGCCGCAGGCTAAAGTACAGAGGGCAGACAATAGAGGAAAGATGGCTGACTCCTATAGTGCACAGCAGGGGTTCCAGGTCGACCGACTAGGCGACGGGGGAAACTATGATCTTTGGGCAGAAAGAATAAAAGCGCACCTCATACAATTGGACGTCTGGTCTGCAGTAACAGATGAAAAACCGACTGGAGATCCACAGAAGGAAGCCAAATGGGTTAAGCAAGACAATAAGGCAAGATCTATTATTATTAATGCTTTAAGTGATAAACAATTGATAAGAGTTATTCATGAGCCCACTTCTAGACAGATGTGGACGTCTCTTCTAGAAATAAACCGTCAAGAATCAATTAAAACTAAAATCTTGCTAATGAGGCAATTGTATCGGATTCAGAGGCAACCTCAGCAACAACTAAAAGATCATATTGCAAATTTCATGGAATTAACACAGAAATTAAGATCCCTTGGAAAGGAGATCCAGGATGAGGATTTGGCTATAATTTTGCTAAACAGCCTTCCTCAATCTTATACAAGCATTGTGCATGTTTTGGAAATGAAAGAAAGTCTAAGCTTAAACTATGTACTTGCAAGACTGCAAGAGGAAAGTCTTAACAAACAGATTTATAAACACGAGCCAAAAGAGCTAGCTTTAAGAGTCAGTTCAAGAAATGATTTCTTCTGCAGCATCTGCAGAAAGAAAGGGCATTTAAAGGAAGACTGTTGGTTTCGTGATTCACAGAGAGTGAGCAAACTGCCACGAGGGACGGAAACAAAAGGCTTTAGGAATGCTAATGCAGCCATTAAGTCACCTAATGCCGATGGCCAAAGGAAAAACAGATCTGATAAGAATTGTTTAAATGTTGGTAAAAATGATCAAAGCATATGCAAATGGACAATTGACAGTGCATGTACTAACCATCTATGCAATCAAGAAAGTTTCTTTAATGAGATGAATGATAGTCATGAAAAACTGTATACGGCAAATGGAGAAGCTTTAACAGCGCGGGGACAAGGGACCGTATCTGCATGTTGTGCACTACCCAGTGGCCAAACTAGAGAAGTGCAGATCACCGATTGTCTCTATGTACCTGAAGTTAAAACTAATTTATTAACGGTTTCAATAATGGCTAAGAAGGGCATTGAGACTGTATTCAAAGGAGAGAAATGTTTCATTAGCAATGAAGGTGAATTAATTGCACAAGGCACATTAGAGGATGGCCTGTATATGCTGGATTGCTCTGAAGGCGCAGTGAATTTAATTGAAAAGTGCACTCACAAGAATTGTACTAGTCTTATCCATAGAAGGCTTGGACATGCTAATATGGATTATATATATCAGCTTGAAAGGCAGAATCTGACTAATGATTTGCAAATGAGAAAATGTCCTGATGCAGAGAAATGTGTTTGCTGTATTCAAGCCAAAGGCACAAGACCTTCTTTCACCAAACAGAGTGAGAAACAGACGACAAGACCACTGGAGCTGATTCACAGTGATGTCTGTGGACCCATGGGAACAAAAACACCCAGTGGAAGTAAGTACTTTCTGACTTTTACTGATGATTTTTCAAGATTTACTGTGATTTACCTGCTCAAGGAAAAGAGCCAAGTACTGGAAAAATTCAAGGTGTACCTAGCAATGGTGCAGAACAGATTCCAGAGAAAACCAATGGCTATCCGCACAGACAATGGAGGCGAGTACGTGGGGAAGGAGATGACAAGCTTCCTAGCAGCTGAAGGAATAGAGCATAACCTGACCGTGCCATACACCCCCGAACTCAACAGGATAGCAGAGAGGAAAAATCGTTCTCTCACAGAAATGTGCAGGAGCATGCTGCAAGAAGCACAGCTACCTCAAAAATATTGGGGAGAAGCTATCAACACTGCTGCCTATCTGCAGAACATGCTACCTACAAAGGGTGCAAGCAGCACACCATTTGAACTGTGGTACAACCGCAAGCCCAATGTAAGGCATCTGAGAGTGTTTGGATCAAAGGCCTACACTTATGTTCCGACAAAAAAGAAGTCTAAGATGGATCTCAGAACAGAAGAAGGCATATTTGTTGGATATGCACTGGGATGCAAGGGATATCGAATCCTCAACCCAGAGACAGACACGGTGAAGATCCGCCATGTGGTGTACATTGATGAAAAAGAGAAGGCAAGCAAGCCTGACACCAGAGAGTCTACACCAAAGGAAACTGATGCAGCACAGCAGCCAGAGATTGTGCAACTCTGGGACCTGACTGAGACGCAAGAGACACCTGCAGAGCCCACAGAAAGAGAAGGGGAAGCAGAGCCAAGTGTCAGACGCTCAGACAGAATAAACAAAGGAGTTTCACCACTGAAATTCTCTTACCTGGCAAAAACAGAAGCTGTACCAGAACCTTCTAGCTGGGAAGACTATGATGAAACCTTTGCGCCAGTAGTGAAACACACTTCAGTAAGAACACTACTGAGCATAGCAGCCGCAAGGAAGATGCATGTGGAGCATCTGGATGTGAAAACTGCTTTTCTTCATGGAGAGCTGGAAGAAGACGTGTATATGACACAGCCTCCTGGATTTGAACAGTCCAAAGACAGAGGACTTGTATGCAAACTGCAGATGAGCATTTATGGACTGAAACAGGCTGCAAGGGCCTGGAACCAGAAACTGAACCAAATGCTCATCAAAGAAGGATTCAAGCAAGGCGGGGCAGAACGCTGCCTGTACTCAAGAAAGAAAGACAACAAATGGACTTTTATTCTGATTTATGTAGATGATATTCTCCTTTGTTATGAAGATCAACAAGATTGTGATGAAATAATTCAGCACCTGAACCAAGAGGTTGAAGTAAAGCGTCTTGGAAATGTCAGCTTTTACCTTGGAGTTCAAATAGAGCGAGAGGAAGATGGAAGCTATCTTCTCAATCAAAAGCAAAAGATCATGGATTTCCTAGACTACATGGATATGAAAGATGGAAAACCAACATGTACTCCAATGGAAACAGATTTCCTGAAACAAAATGGAAACAATGAACCTCTGAGAAACATTAAAGTGTACAGAGAAGCAATTGGAAAACTGCTCTACATAAGTACAGTGACCAGACCTGACATAGCAGCAGCAGTTGGAATACTGTGCAGGAAAAATGCATCACCAAGTGTGAATGACTGGCAAGCAGTCAAAAGACTGGCAAGATACCTAAGAGGTACTGCACAACTGAAGCTCAAGCTACCAGCAAGCGACAATCCCAGACTAGTGGGATTCATGGATGCTGACTGGGCAGAAGACATCACAGACAGAAAGTCTACCAGTGGACGAGTATTCTTTTATGGTGGAGGAGCAATCAGTTGGACAAGCAGAAAGCAAGACCTAGTAGCGGCATCAACTACAGAAGCTGAATACATATCAGCAGCAGAAGCATGCCAAGAACTCAAGTGGATTCTACAACTATTAGAAGACTTTGGGATAAATGAACCCAAACCTATACAACTCTTTGAAGATAATCAATCTTGCATAAAGCTTGCAAATACAGAAAGAATTGGATCAAGAACCAAGCACATTGACATAAAGAATCACATTGTGAAAAATATGCAAGAAGAAGGACTTGTTGAGCTACAGTACTGCCCTACAGAAGGAATGATAGCAGACATCCTCACCAAGCCACTTGCCAAAGAGAAATTTCAAAGTCTACATGAAAGACTGAACTTTGTGGACTTTGTACACTAGACATTGAGAAGGGGTGTTAGAAATAACAATGCCTGGTGTACTGCAGCAGCAAGAAGTAAGAAGAGCCTGCCATGCAGGGGGCAGCAAGGATCACTTAGTTAGGACAGTGAGAGTAGCACCTCTCTTGTTTCCTGGGGGTCATTTCCTTGTCTTGTCTCCTATTGGGCTAAACAGGGCAATATCCTGCTTCTTCTCTCTCCTGCCACACTTCTCATCTCTCTCTGCAAGATGTAGTCAGATAGCTAGGATCTCTCTCCCTTTCTTTCCCTCAAGTATGTAACTTCCTCAAATAAAGCTTTTGCCTCTCTAACCAGCTCGGCGTTCAATTCCGCAGCGTTGTTTTACACTCGCTCTAATAGGTCCAACATTGCTTGGTAGCTTTCTATTCCATTCACACTGGATGAAGATTGCCTGAGCTATACTTTGGGGAAATTTACCTTTTTATACAGCTTTTAAACGTATAGAAGCATTTTTGGAGTGGCAGCACCCATCTTGAAGCAGTAGTATTGCTTGAGTAGCTGTCTTTCTTTCTGGTTGGATCCCTCTAATTTTTAAACATCTGCATGACAATACAAAATTCATCACGTGACACTTTTCTAGATAAATAGATGCACTTCTGAGTAAAGCTTCAACTTGCCGAATCTATGCATATCATGCACCTGTTAAAATGATAGGAAAAATAGTGACAAGCCTACTGCAATACTGCTCTTTGAGGAGGATGGTCACCACCTGCTCAAGAGTCTGAGAAAACAGGTTATCTTTATGAACTGCATAGAAGGGAAAGTCTGCTAAATACAATTTCCTGCCATTTTGGTGGGCAAAGCTATACTTGGCAAAATTCTCCCTATACAGCAGCCCCGTTATGACCTGAATCTGATGACTATGGTTGCCACCCTTTTTTTTTAGTAATGCTGCTGTGCATTACTCTATATCAGAATGTTTTTCTGTAGCAAGGATTTCTGTTTCTCTAACAGATAGTTAGACTTCTACCAATCATGCAGATGTTAAAGGCAGAGGAGTCCTGGTAGAAAATAGTTGGCAACCCTGTTCCCTCTACTATATACAAATGCTGAATAAACAAGCTGACCTTGTACAGGTTTATTAAGAAAAAATGCCTATGAGTACACTTAAGATTGCAGCCTTGTCCTCATTTGTGGAGATGTATTCCGTGGGGTACAAATGGGTTTCAGACTGGTTTTTTGGGGGGATAGCCATTGCACCTCTATTTTCATTCAGCTCCATCATTCGGTAGCATTTAAAACCCACTTAATCAGCACCACACTGCTCCCAAACCCAGCAATGACAATGCATGTGAAGTAAATTTTAACAGAGGCCAAGTGTTTACGCTTTGTAGCTTTTGTACACCCTTAAGTAGTTTAATTAGCAATGCAATTTCCTGCAGACCCCCAGTGCACTGCAGAGAACAGAGCAGAATCACAATTACAACTCTCCTTGGTTGAAAGCGAGCAGCAGCAGGCAAGATCCCAGCAACGCACAGTCATTTCTCTGCAAAGTGACATAAATGAGACACTGGCAGTGAGCTAATGCAAGCATATGGAACTATTCATAGGCACAGTCTGCAAAGTAAAGGAATCATGCGTCATTACATGTTCCGCTGCAGAAAAAGCAGCCCTTTTGGTGCACAGAGAGAGAGAGAGAGAGAGAGGTACACTATTAAAACAGAGTAGCAGCGGCCAAGGTCTTTTGCTGCTGTTCGATTTTCATAGAAACCTGCTAGGTGCCATTGCTCAATCACATTGTCACTCAATATTCTACTTTGCAGAAGGCCCTGAATGAAAAGCTGAGAGAAAAGCATGGGTGCAGACTAAGGTTCCACAGACGCATGGAGTTCTGCCCAGAGTGGGATTTTCCACTTCCCTGTTCCCATGTCAACCTGAAATCCTGTTCCCAGGGGAGTTCAGAAAATCACATTCTGTGGGTGAAACTCCCTGTGTCTACAAAAGCATTCGTCTGCATCCAGTCTAGAGCCTAGGGGTTATACTGGACCCAATGCTGCTGCTAGAGAAGCAAGTAAATGCAGCTGCAAAAAGGGCCTTCTCGTGATTTAGACTAGCTTGGAAGGTGCCCTCTACCTTGACATGGTCAATCTGGCCACCAGGATTCATGGCACAGTAACATCGAGACTAGACTACTGTAAAGCACTCTACATATGTTTCCCCTCAAAGTTGACTTGGAGACTTCAGCTGGTGCAGAATGCTGCTGCTCGTTTACTCTCGGGAGCTAGACAGAGCATGCATATCACTCCCACTTGGCAGTTACTCCATTGCTTTCCCATCAGTTACCAGGCTCAATTCAAGGTCATGACTATCACATTCAAAGACCTTCACGGCCTTGACCTTTTATATCTATGTAACCGCCTCTCCCTCTAAGTTCCACCAGGGCAGCTTTGCTCATCTGAGTAGGGCCTTCTGTCCACAGATGTGCTTTCTCTGTGGTAGTCCCCACCTTATGGAATGGCCTGCCTGAGGTCAGAAAAGCTCCTGACTTTCTGCAAACTATGCAAAACTGAATTATTCAGAAGAGTTTTCTACCCAGATTACAGGACTGTCATAAGAAATAGCTCAGTGAGATGCCTTGGCAGGGACGAGGACTAAATATTATGCTATTGGGTACTGTCTGCTGGTGTAGATATGTGCCTACTAAGGAGTTTCCATGCTGCTAAACATGCCTTCAAGATTAGTATGCTTTGTTTCATCTCTGTGCTCAGCTTTATGCTTGTTTAAAATTTTGTTTAAAATTCTGTTTCATGGAATGTCCTATCTATTGTTCATTATTGTACTTTGCTCAGTGAACATCTTAGCTGTCAATTATACTGTATTTTTACTTGCACTGTGTAAACCGCCTCCGATCTCATTGAGAAAGGCACCAGACATAACAGTTGTGGAAAATCAAAAAGTTTGGATAATAGGCATTGCAATTCCGGGGGATGCCAGAGTCGAAGAAAAAGAACAAGAAAAAATGTTTAAATATAGAGATCTGGCAATAGAAACCACCCGACTATGGATGAAGAATACAACAGTAGTCTCCATTGTCATCGGGGCCCTGGGAACTATTTTGAAAAAATTTGCAACTTATATGGAAAAACTGCAGCTTTCTGACATAACACCTACAGAACTGCAAAAGATGGTGTTACTTTAGCAGCATATATACTACACCGATACCTGGCTGATACTTAGCTTTCTGGTGGAAACGTATCAGCTCAGCAAGGCCAATCAATGATAATATGTGACCTCTGCTTATTGTTGATTGTGTTTCGGATCATCATCATCATCATCATCATCATCATCATCATCATCATCATCATCATCATCATCATCATCATCTCAGAATGGAGATCAGCACCCCTGTTTACTACCCTTAAACATATTTTAAAACACTCTATCCCAAGCCACGTGCCATGAAGAATAAGTTAAATAATCAATTTACAACATAGTCCTGCATATAAAATGTGCTGGCTGCAGCAACTTTTGTGTTTTACTGCTCAGGACAGTATCCTTCCATTGAAGGCAAGCAATTTGACTACGTATGTATATTGGGTGTGATTGGATTATCCTAAAACTTGTGGTACAGAGATGGAACCTAGCAATATGTATCCTTAGGGCAGGCACAATGAAAGAATGCAGAGAAACACAGAGAATGAGTGCTGAAAAGGGCAGGGTGGCTCTTTAAAAGTAAACACCTGCATCATGCTTAAGAGTGAAGTATGTTTTTGAGTTTAATTTGGCTATCAAAATGGGGAATACCCATTCAGAACAATTCACTGCATGACTCATCTGTTGTACTGTGTGTTCTCCACACCTGCCGGCAATTCTAATATCTAGGCTGCTGCTGGTCAGTACAGCAAGAGACCAAGCTCAGACCCAGGTTCTGTTTCTCTGCATTGTGCTTTTTCATTCTTCTTCTTCTAAGACTTAACATCATTGGACAGATTAATGAAAACAAAACATATGGTCCTGTGCTCTGTTTTTGTTTCAAATCAGACTTCCTTCAACTCTGGGTTTTTTGACACCCAGGCAGGTGGTAACTATATGAGGATACCGCCCCCCCCCCCATTATTTGAATTTGCACCCTGCCTTCTTCCTTTGCCAAACACCTGCCTTGTGTCCACTCTGCAAGTGAAAATTTTGATTGCCTATGAAATGGGGATACTTTCTCCTATCTGCCTGAAACTTAGCAGCAAGAGTCCCTTGGGTAACAATCTCAGAATATTTCATTTTGATGGACAGATGAAGGGCAGGGAAATTACAGGAGGAACTGTGTTTCCTGGTGAAACTAATGAAAATGAAAACTGAATAGAATAACTAAATAGCTTCCAGTAGCTTCCATAAGTGATTTAACTCAACCGAATTATTTTTTTAAAGAAAACGAACTTAAAATAAAAATGAGTGTGCACATTTGTCTGTGGCTGCATTCTCTCTCAAAGCATTGAATGGAATAATAATCAATTCTTGGGTGACAATCTGCCAGCTCTTAATATTCCTTCTTTTGTATCTTTAAAAGAAGCATCAGTGTTGGTCTTTACCTGCACAAAGCACAATAAAAATAGGTGGATATATATAGTCAGATAACCTCTAGCACTACAATAAAGCGACCATGTTTTACCTACATTAATTTCTGTTGTGGCTCTTCAACATTTAAGATTGTTTACGAGCAGCTCTGGAAAGGCTTGTACAGGGGTCATTTGATGTGAGAAGAGCGGAAACATATTTGCTTCCACAGTTGATCTTCAATAATATCTTTAGTTCAATGTTTGATGTCTGACAGGATTCAGATACTGAGACTCCAAGCCCACACATTGCCCTTTTTAGGAAGCTTAACCCTGACAGAGAGCCCTTTGCTGGGGAAGGGAGAATGATGGGGGTGGAGAGTGAATGCCTCCCCACCCCCCTGCAAAACTGGACAGCAGGACTTCACCTTTTATTATGGGCTCTGCACATCAGCCTTGCAAGAAGGTTGCATGCCTCTCCAGCTTAAGTGATGCACATAAAATCCTAATTCAGTACTGGAATAGCTCTGTAAGGGTAAACTCTGGGAGAAAGGTTTTTTTATTGCAAAAGCAGTCTAAAAGTTGAAAAAGCTGCCAGGGACCATTGTGGACTAGCCTCTCTCAAAGATACTTATCCTCTTATTTGTGTGTGTTATGTGCTGTCAAGTTGCCTCTGACCTATGGCAACCCTATGAATGAAAGACCTCCAAAACGTCCTGTCATTAACAGACTTGCTCAGATCCTGCAAACTGGAGGACGTGGCTTCTTTTATTGAGTCAAGCCACCTCGTTTTAGGTCTTCCTCTTTTCCTATTGCCTTCCACTTTTCCTAGCATTATTGCCTTTTCCAGAGAATCTTGTATCTTGTAAGCAATAATTTCTGCCTTCCAGATCAGAAATCCCTGTAGAAGAAAATTCTGCAAAACAGGGCTGTGAGATTCTGAAATTAATTCTCACATGTTCTTCCAGTGACATTTCACAGTGCACTACATTGGTGGCATCATTGACCAAAGCGCTATCAAGAAACTTTAAAAAACTCATCCATTTATGGCATTTAGGTTAACAATGGTTTTATCAAGTAGTGTAAGACACCAGTGCCTCACATTTGTAATATGCTATTGCTTGTTTAAAAAGATGGCAAGCTCACACACAAAAAGCTAGATGAGACAGCAAAAGTTTGTTTTTTCTCCTAGCTGTCCTATTTATATATAAAGTAGGAGTGGGAAGGGCAATTTAACTTTTAGAATGAAGGCTATGTACCACAAAAAGGAATGAAACCCTCTCTTTGCTGCCCCATGCTCTGTATTGGAGCCAGGCCAGGAAAGATGCACTTGCTGTTCCAGTTGATAGGGTATAGTTGGAAGATACTGGAGCAACTCACTGAAGCTAAGCAGCTCAAGGTTTGATCAGTGCCTGTAGGAGAGAGACACCCCCACCCCCTCAAGCCCATACAGGCTGCCTCACATTCCAAGGAAGAGAGGCAGGACCGAAACATGGAATAGAAACGTGCTAGAGTGCAGCCTTTCCTCATGTTGCTTCTCTTCTAGGAGAAGACTGCATGTCCATCTACTCGGTATTGCCTCCTTTGGTTGACAGCTTTTCTCTTGTATTTCAGGCAGAGAAAGGCTGTTGTAATCCTTTAACTGGAGAGGTCTTGGGTAGAAGCTGGGAGTGTCTACATGTCAAGCATAGGATGGACCATTGAACTATGGCCCGTTGGCTGAAGAGAATAACATTATTTGATCATAATACTCCAACGTCATAGCCTCTCAGAAACTGGATGAAGTTATCAGCAACTCTCACAGGCTGAATTAACTGGAGGTGACTTTCACAAACAAGGAGAGAACCTTAGAAGATGGAAATGAAGAACTTTTATGAAAGTTAATTCTTACTTATTTCTGTCTGAAAGCATTTCTCAGCCTGGTTACAAAGGGGCAAGTCAGCATATATTCTCTTGCTTAATTCATTTTACATTTTAATCTTTGTAGCTGACCTTTAACAAAATGCATATTATGGTAGGGGGGGGGACCTGACAGTAATTTAAGCAGCAACAATCAAGTGCTACCAGCAGAGCTTGAAATAAAGGGCTTTTCATCACTTGCCAGTTTGGTTCCTGTGTCCGACCATAACACTATGGCATTAGGAAATGTGCATCACTAATGTTTTGTCTGGAATACTTTAAATTGATTATGAGCGGGTTTTTTTTTTTTTTGCAATTCTAGTCCTAAGTCTGCAAGCATGGGTACATTTGTGTCTTGAAGAACTGACTGGACAGCAATAGACCTAATGTAAGTTTGTAATTAGAATATAAAACTAGGTTCACCCAGCACTAAAGCTCACTGGATAACCTTAGGCCAGTCGTTCTCCTGAGCCTAGCCAACCTCATAGGGATGTAGTTAAGGGTGAGGGGCTATGAAGGTCATCTGAGCACATTGTGAGAAAGGATTTAAGAAACTAGTAAGCAGGAGTAGGAGCTGAGACAAATTTCATTGTCATTTCAGATCTGAGCTGGTGGGAGGAAGTTTGATGATGATTGCTTATTTCCAGGTAGGACATTATCAGCGAGGGATTCTAATCCATGTGGTTTTTCAGGTTCTGGAGTTTGGGGCCATTATTTTCAATGGGGAATGCATATGAGGGTCTGGGGCAGTATAAAGATAATGGCACCAAATTTGCACAGAACACAGTCCTCCTTCTAATCTAAAGACTGCCCACCCCAATTTCAAGCAGATTAAAGAAAGGGATTAAATTTTACAGACCCCCAAAGTAGGTGCCTCTATGCACTTTTTTCTACTGCTTCCTATAATGCCAGTCTAGCAACAGGCTAGCATGAAAGTGCCATCTGGCCACTGACATTAAAAGACGCCCCCCTCCCCGGGTCTGAATTCATTTTTTAAAAACTTTATTTGTAATTTTTTTCCAAACTTTTCTAAAACTTTAGTTAACAACATATTACATGAACAAGATACAAGAATTTAACAATTCTTGGAAGTAAAGATAGTTTCATAGACTAGAAGATTACTGATCATAACATTATGTGAAGTACTATAAATATACATGTTCAAGTTGTAGCGAAAAGATTGCATGTATAAGGATCCACATTAGGTAACTGATTGGTGTTGTGCAGAAATTTCAGGAATGGTACCATAGTTCAAAAAATGTTGATTGATATTGTAGATTGTCTATAGAATGATGATCAGCTATTTTTCCCATGGTGAAAATGTCCCAGTTTCCCGTTCCATTGTGTTATGCTTGGCAATCGCTCTTGTTTCCAAGTTGATGCTAACAGCATTTTAGCTGCAGCAAGCAGCATGAATATTAATTCTTTCTTGATTGTTGGTACTGTTGGATCTTCCCATAAGCACAGTAAGATTGTTTCAGGACGCTTGGGTATTGCATAACTAGTTATTTCTTTGATTTTCTGTAATATTTGATCCCAGAACAATTGGACCTTGGGACATTCCCACCATAGGTGAATGTAATCGCCAGTTAAACCACACTGTTTTCAGCATAACGGATGAATATTAGGAGTGATACGGTGTAAAAGTGATGGTGTCATATACCACCCTTGCCAATAGTTTAAAACATGTCATTTTGATATTGAGGGCCTTAGATTGTAGGGAGTTCCCTAGCCATATTGAGGACCACTGTGAGTCTGATATTGCAATGTTACAGTCCCTACTCCATTTGCCTTGATATTTTAATGGTGTTTGCTCTTCTTTTGAGTTCAAGATATTGTACAATTTGGCTATTAAACCTTTACGGTGAGATTGTGGATGTTTGAGCCAACCTTCAAATTCCGTTAGCTCACGTTTCAGTATATTGTGATTGGTTGGCTTTCTATGAGGTGTTTAAGTTGTAGATATTGAAACCATGGTAATTTAGCAGCTGTGTCTTTTTCAATTTGTAATTTATCTAAAATAGCCCCATGTTTAATTATGTCTACAAGTAGTGGTTTTTTTTATTTCTTTCCATGATTTAAAAGAGCTTGTGTTCAAACCAGGTGGAAACCATGTTTGACCTAGACAGGATGATAATGGCGAGATAGTTGGGGCAAGATATTGTTTTACATTGTCCCATATTTTTAGAGTAGATTCATAGATTTATAGTAGATTTATAGGTGTGGGCTGGTCTGTTTTTGGGTTTGCCCAGATTATATCTTTTATATCATGTGAGTGTATATGTGCTGTTTTGATATGAGACCAATCTATCATATCAGACGATTTTAATAGCATCACAATGTTTGTCAGCTGGCTATGTAGTAATTTTTTAGGTCTGGGATAGCCAGGCCACCCTTCTTTGTCACCTGCTTCATAGTTAGATAGTTTATTCTAGGGCGTTTATTAGCCCATATAAAATTGTTTATATTTCTTTGCCAGGTTTGAATATCCTGAGTGAACTTAAGAGGAAGCATACAAAAATTAAAGAGAAATCGTGGGAGGATCATAGATTTGACCAATTTTACTTTCTCTCTTTACTGTTGATTTTAAGGCCCAAAATTTGACTGAAACAGAGTTTTTTCAATCCATTTATTTCAATCCATTTATTTTGATTTGGGCTTTGGGTTTGGCATAAAGTAGGTTAATTGCTTGGAGGAAAGATTGGCCAAAGCCCATTTTGTGAAGTAGTTTTAGTAAATATTTAGTTTCTAGGCTATCAAAAGCTTTTTCCGCATCAAATGATAATAGGATTGATTCAATTTGATTGGTGCAACAAAAATTAATAATATTGAGGGTCTTTCTTGCATTGTCAGTGATACTTCTATTTGGTATGAAACCGGGTTGGTCAGATTGAATATAATGACTGATAATTTTATTTAAACGGCTAGCTAACACTGCAGTGAAGATCTTCATGTCTTGATTTAACAAAGATATGGGATGGTAAGATGATGGAAGAGTAGCATCTTTCTCTTTCTTAGGAATTACTATAACAGATGCTTCATACCAAGATTGGGAGAACACCTTGTGAGAGAACTGTGTTGCAGGTGAGTCTGAGTGGTTCAACTAAAATGTGAGCAAACTTTTTATAAAATTCTGCTGGGAAGCCATCCCTACCAGGTGTTTTATTGAGTTTCAGCCTGTTAATAACTTTTGTGATTTCCTGAGAGGAAATAGGTTGGTCTAATAGCTCTCTATGTGTTGGTGTGATACTTTTTAGTGTTGTGAGAGAGGATAAAAAATTATCAATTTCACATGATGTTGGATTTGTTGATTTATATAGATTTAAATAAAAGTCTCGAATTGTGTCTAGGATTTCTTTGTTAGAAGTAAGAACCCTGTTCTTTTTTTTGATTGAAGTAATTTGGTTAACTGAAGATTTCTTTTTGACTTTCCAAGCTAGTAAACGTAATGTTCTGGGGTTGTTGTGCCAATATTTTTGTTTTAGGAAGACCAAATTCTTTTGTATAGCAGATGACTCAATTGCCTCTCGTTTCTTCCTTTCTATAGTCAATTTATTATACATTTTCTTGTTGCAGTATTTTTTATGTTTATGTTCTAAAGCATGAATTTTGAATATAATTTCTGATCTAAGTTCCTCTCTTTTTTTGTAGAATGAGGCTATTGAGATAATTTCCCCTCTAATCACTGCTTTCATGACATCTCAAATCGTTGCCTGAGAAACCTCGTGCTATATTTTCTTTGAGATAATTTTCTAATTCCAGTTCTATTTCTTTATGTATTGATGGGATTAATAAAAGAGATTAATTCAGTAACCATTGAGAATCGTGTCTTGTTTTCTCAGCGAGGACCAACTGACTTTCTACCCAGGCATGATCTGTCCAAATTTTGCTACCTATATTAGAAGAGATTATGTTGTGATATAGTTTTGGGGAGGCTAATATATAGGCTAATATATAGTCTATTCTAGTGTGGACTTGATGACGGGATGAAAAATAAGTGAAATCTTTCTCTAGCCCATATTGAGAGCGCCAAACATCTTTGAGGGCAAATTTATCAAATAATAATTTGAGGTTCGATTGTCGTGATTTTTTCCCTCTTTGGTTTCTATTGTTCTGGGCTCTTTCCAGTTTTAGGTCTGCTACACAGTTAAAGTCTCCCCCCCCCCAACAATTCACCATCTGCACAAGTTAGATATTGTTTCCTGGAGAAAATCTAGTTGTTTATCATTCGGTGCATAAATGGATGCTAAAGTTATCTTTGTTTCCTCCAGAATCCCCTTAACAAAAATATAACGCCCCCTAGGGTCTATTTTTGAGTCTACACATTGAAATCTAATATTTTTTGAAAATAAAATTGCTACTCCACTGGTATTAGCTGAGCCTGGGGCTTGATAATGCAGATTAAACCAGTTCGATTTCAGCACCTGAGGCATTACTTTTCCATAGTGGGTTTCTTGTAAAAATAATATATCTACTCTTTGTTTTACTAGTGCAGTAGTAACACGTTTTAATTTAATAGGGTTATTTAATCCCCTGCAATTTAAAGTAATAATTTTGATTTTATCTGTCATAATTTGTTATATTGTATGTTTTGCCAATTGGAGCTAAAAATGCAGTAGGAGTTAAATATAACAATTGGGATACTTGAACTGTACCCTTAGTAGCTTTACATAGTTCTTCTAGAATTGCAGAAATTTTTTTAACGTTCAAAAAGAAAGCAGCAACAACTATACAACCCCCTCCAACAAAACAGAAAATTAATTTTACTTGCATAACCTATTACTCCTTTACATAAAGGAACAACCTCTCCAAAAGCACAGAATAGGGGTTTCTGTGCTTGGACAGTTAAGGAGAAAAAGAAAAGTTTCTCTCACCTTCTGGAAGGTCCTAAACAATCTGGGAACCACAATGAATACCAGGTTCCCCCCCCCCCGACCAATGAGAAATATTAGAGAGATAAAGTGATAGTTAAGAGACAGAGAAGTAAAGAGCTATAGAAAAGATGAAAAGAAAAGAAAAAAGGAAGACAAGAACAGGATGATCAGGCTTATTCTTGAAGCAAAACTTTCATGGCCTGATAAGTTTATTGTAATGTTTTAAGAACTTGCTAGCAGAATTTCCTGCATTCAGGAAGAAGATTTCTTTGGGATTATGACCCATCCTGTTGGAGCTGAGCGATTCTGAGCATCACTCCTCATAACTGGGTCAGCCTCCAAGTCCAGCAATGCTAGGTTCAGTTCCTTAAGTAGAGTTGTGCCAGAGTCAAAATCCATTGCTTGAATTGCTCTGCCTTGGTGGATTATTTGAAGTTTAGAGGAAGCCACCCATCAGTATCTGATGTTTGCACTATTTAATTTAGTTATTACTGGTTTAAGCTGTTTCCTCTGCAGAAGAGTTTTGCTAGTTAGATCCTGAAAGACTTGTATTTTCTTTCCTTTAAAGAGAAAGGAGTCCCTCTTTCTAGCTTCTTGCAGGATTTTTTCTTTGGTACGTGAGTCTAGGAATCTGACAATAATGTCTCTGTTGATATTTTTTCTTAAGTTATAGGGAGGGCCCATTCTGTATGCAGCTACTATATTTGGCACCACGCCATCGTCCAATTGCAGCTCCTGTGTTAGCCATCCAGTGAGAAAAGCCACTAAGTCTGTTGAGACTTCCTCAAATTCAGCAAAGCTGCAAAAATTTAAATTATTATATTTCAGTTTGTTTTCCAATTCCATGATCTTATTTTTCAGCCAGTTCTCATTTGACTGCATTGTACACATTTCGTTCTGTAAGGACAAACTACGTTCAAAAGCAGAATCTGATGTGTGAGCTACCTGCTGAAGCCTTTCATTTATTTCTCTCAACTGACCGTTCATTGTTTTTAAGAGCTTTTCAATTCTGCTAACAATTTTATCTTCTAATTGGTCTATTTTGCGATTAATCTCTATTTCAGTCACCTGTATTCCTTCTTCAGCCTTGTCCTCATTGCTGGCAGCAGCCATTTTAGCTGAAAAATGGAGCTCTGCATCACCTGCGTGTTTGGGCTCTCCAGCCAAGAAATAAGTTTTAATTGACTGAGAAGCCCTTTTGAAGGTCTGTTCTTGCTTACCTGTCTTGCCCATGTATATTCTTGAAGAGTGGTGGGTTTGAAGCTCATAAATCGGTCAGAGGAGGAAACGGAGCTGGGAGCCTAGTTTTCACACGTCCGGCACGAATGCTCGCAACACCCTGTCCCCCATCTGAATTCATTACATTTTCCTAAGCTTACAGTGGCTGACATTAAAAGAAATCTAACTTTCTGCTGAAAACTCTGCATTTGCCATCCTGCCATCTTTCCTTGTTGTAGTATGTTATTTCTTTCACAAAGTAAGGAAGGCTTCTTTGCGTGTGCGCACACATACCCTGCCCAGTAGGTCTGCCATTATTCCCTATGAGGGTTTTTATTGAGGGGGATTGAGTGGTTGTTTTTCAACCAAATGACACCAAAATCGTAAAACAGCTAGTGCTGCTATCCACTAAAGAACCCCCCCCCCCAAGTTTCAAGCAAATTAGCCCATGCCCTGTTCTATGGGCCTCTAAACAAGGTTCCCCCAGCCATCATACTTGCAAAGAAAAAGGAGGAAGGGAAGGAGAATTGCAGCTGTGACTTGTCTCTGAAGATGATTGGCTAAGAATGCTCTGTGCTCCTCCCTTGCAATGATCTGAGAAATGCTGTTGCCCAGGAAGTCAGTAGAATCAAAGAAATCACTGTAATAACCCATATCAGCTGTGCAATGTTTCATTCACTTTATGAGGGATTGCAAGAGATTTTATTACTCACTTCCTTTGAGGGGTACATTATCTTCCCCCTTCATTTTGGAATACAAAACAGGAAAGAGAAAAATTGTATTTAGAGGTATGTGAAAAAAAACCTTTTCATAGTCTTCACTGGTTGTACATTTGAGTAAGTTGTGCACAGCCAGTCTTTGGAGACTGCTGACAGGAAAGTCATCTTGATGTAGCAAGATGGGAAAGCAAGTGGGGGCAGAGGCAGAGATGCCAGAAGCAGTTTCTAATAAAAAATCTTTTCCAAAGTTTTTATTCAAGCAATGACATAGATTCTTTATCTCACTTGGTCTTTGGTGGGTAATGGAATATTACATACTCCAATATAGCTCCCAAAAGCTGCAGTTTAAGGTAGTACAAGTCCAAACTATGCTGGGTAGCTTGAGATGCAAAAATACAAACGTTTTTGTTATTGGGACCAAACAGCAGGTTAAATAGGACTTAACGACATATGTAGGCATCCCCATGTAGAGATGCTGCACTTTGACACTTCCTGTCCAGCAACATCTGCTGCCTTTCTTGTAATTCACACTGGAATTAATAGCCAAGTATGGAGTTTCTTCAGTACTGAATGAGTGTGCTATTATGTTATTCAGGCAATGAAGCATTTGGAATGCGTTCACTGCTACCTCAGTGTATGCAGTAGAAAAAGGGCTCCTTGCACAATACATATGAAAGATACCAGATATTTATTTAAAATATTTCTTGACCACGGCAGTTTGTATTACACTGTTCTGAGTGAGGCTGCCCTTCCACAGATACCCTTCTATTTCCACATAGCCCAAAGACCCTCTGACTTAAGTGCAAAACGCCTGTATAAAATAATCCTGTTCGATATCAAGATGGGAGACCCAGCCCTAGCAGGAATTTTCCCTGGATATTCTCACATGGGAGTAACTCACCTGCTGGAATGTTCCAAAAAGCACATTGAGCCTTTTGTCAACACTGGATACTCCCACATACCTGAGATTGAGTTCCAAATTGAATGTTTGCTTTTTTAGAGTTGGATCTAGTTGCTGAACCCAACTTGGATCTATGCAGCCTCACAGCAACGGTAGGGAATGACTGTTAAAAATAAAGAAGAACCCACATGGGCCTGGAATGCCTCCACAGAAGGAAGAAGGGCACCTTCTCCTGCTGATTTTTGTGCCGAAATATCATGGGGGGCGTATTTTCCTGTTTTTGTTGCTCCACAAGCACAGAATACTCCATGTGGAATAACAAAACAGAGAAATCATCCTCCAGCACTGTTTCAGTGTGGGAAATGGCTAGGGGGTAGGCAGGAGCCCTCCTTTCCCCCGTGGTGGTGTTCGAAGCCCAAACAGGCTCAGCCTTATTTTTTAACAGCCAATCCCCACATCTGTTGGCTGCAGGCAACTTGGACCCAACTCTAGTGAAAGTCTAGTTTGGCCCTGACAGACTCAAGTTTGCTGATTGATAACTCTCCTCTCCGTTTGGCTTACCCCAGGGATCCACCCCCTACCTAGGAAAACATCACTAAGCTGTTCAGCTTCTGTTGAACCAACCCAAGCCACCCCCCTCCTCCCACAAACACAATCACTCCACAGGGAGGGGGGCTTCTTTCTAAGTTCATTACCCCATACTCTTGATCTAATCCCCCTGTAAATCCCAATCGCTACTCCTCCAGATCCTATAAAAACTCCCTGCCCAACTCTGTAGCCAGGTTTGTATCTGAGTCTGTGCAGTTGGCTTGCTTCCCAGGCTCTTGCCTTTTTGCTCAATCACTGAATTTTGCACCTTGGACTCCCAGCTTCTCAGCGGGTTTCATTTTGGATTTTTCCTTTGCCACAGACCAGCTTCTCTTCTCTCTTGCCCTGGATCACAGCTCAACAGACTCTTCTTATTAGGATAAGGCCATGTATGCTTTTTCACACTTTATTTCCCCTCATGTACCTATTTTCCCCAAACAGGCAACATCCTAAAGCTATGGATGGTCTTGTTTAGCAGTCCAATGTAACTATAAACAGAAATAGCAATAGGACAGATCCCAAGGTACCCTGTATCAGTTTTCAGAGGACAGATTTGGCTTCTCTTTGCATTTAATGGAGCAAAGCTACCTGGTTAGCCATGATTTCCTGACATTCTTAATATCGAGAAAGTGAGCAGGTGGTATAGAGTCATAAAATTTTATGGTGGTATATGTGCAGCATTATGAATAAATTTGGGATTGTGTGCTGTGGCAACTGTTAATTTCTAACATGGGAAGTGCAACACAACTGCTCCTCAACTTAAGGTGTGTAACAACAGGCTATATTTCAGAGTGGCGAGGGAAAATAATTCTATACATGCTCAGAAGTAGTGGGTGCATGGATAGGTTATGCTGAATATCATCCCTTTAATATTCTCACCCAGATGTAGTATCACCCAAGCCTCTTTTGAGTTAAGTCATCTTACTGCTGTTGAAGCTGTTGATGAAATCGCCACCATCTGGCACTAGGTTACAAAAATGGCACCGTGTTATGGATTTAACTGAATAGCATACTAATTTTGTGCAAAGCAAATTATTCTCTCAGGTTACCAGAATTTTTTTTCTTTTTCTTTTTATTAATTTCAATAAGAATACATACATTTACACAACTATACACATAGATTACACATCAGGGGATATCAAACACAACATCATAGGAAATCAAAGGCGATAATATACAACAAAATATATATTATATTAATTTTCCATCTCTACAGTTCCTTCCTCTTTATGTCTTGTTTTCCTTATTCAAAACCTAGCTTTCCTGTAAGGATACCCTGCTTGATTCTAGCAAGTATTCTCTCCTATCCTCATATCCTGTACTTAATTTCTTGTTCCATATTTTGATTTGACCCATCTATAAAAGGGGGTCAATCTTTTCTGCAAATCACCTCTACTTTGTTATTTTATCAGTTCTGTTAAGACATCCATTTCTGCTGTTTCTAAGATTTTTTCTATCACTTCTCCTTTCGATGGTACCTCTATCTTCTTCCAATACCTCGCATATGTTATTCTTGCTGCTGTAATTATATAAAGCATCAAATACCCGTTTTCCTTCTCTACCCCCTCTGATATAATATTCAGTAAGAACAATTCAGGTTTGAAAGGTATGGTCATGCCTAATACTTCTTGAAGTAACCCATGTATCATCTTCCAATATTATGCTGCCTTTTCACACGACCACATGTGGTAGAACATACCTATCTTATCTTCACATTTCCAACATTTATTGGATGCGTCTGCATACATTTTAGCCAGTTTCTCCGGTGTCACATACCACCTATAATACATTTTATACAAATTTTCTTCGAATGAAACTGACTTTGTTATTTTAATATTCATCTTCTGTATCTGTGACCATTGTTCTAGATCTATATCATACCCCAGATTTTGTGCCCACTTTGGCCTGCAGTCTTTTATTACTTCATCTTCCCTTTTCAATTGCATTAGATATAAATAGTTTCTTGATTATTTTTTTCATTTGTCTCCAATAGCAATTTATCAAAGGGGGGGCTGTTCCATACAGAATCCTTGTGGTTTATCTTTGGCAAATCTGGATTCGATTTGTGCTCTTAGCTACCAGTCCATATGTATAGCCTGTTCTTTTAATTCCTCTATTGAGTTTAGCTTTCCATCTTTTCCTAACAATTGCTCATATCTATATATTTTCTCCCAGTTCAGTAAATTTGCGTGGGTAAATGCTTCCACTGGTGACACCCATTTTGGAATTCTTTTGTAAATCTGCGGTTTTAATTTCTCCAACACTGACATTAAAGACTTTCTTATTACATGATTTTTGAAGTACTTGTGTATCTCAACTTTTGATACCAGAGGAATGCATGCCACCCCAATTTAAGATCATGCCCTTCTAACTTTAAGCCTTATATTCTGAATTAAGATCCATTCTTTAATCCATACCAGTACACAGGCTTTGTAATATGTTTCCCAATCCGTCAAGGCACATCCCGTTTTCTCTTTTAATTCCTGTAGCGCTTTAAGTCTTATTCTAGGTCTTTTGCCTTGCCTTATAAATTCTGAAGTTATTCTATTTAATTCTTGAAAAAACACTTTTTTCTGTATGATTGGTATGGTCTGGAATAAAAACATGAACCTTGGCAATATATTCATCCTCCACAACTGCTTTAATTAATTTTTGGTAATTGTCCTCCCTCAGGGAACTAGTTCTATTGGTTAAGGTTACCAGAATTTTCAAATGTGCTTGCCTCTGTCCAAATAAAAAATGAATAGACACCAGCTTGAGAAACACCATTGGGTAATAAAAAGGTGGGTGGGGGGGAGGGGTTAAGCCACAAAAAAGGATGATGCAAGTACAGGAGAAGCTGCCTTAGTCCACATCAGTCAACCAGTGCATCTAGATCAGGAAGAAGAACTCTGAGTAGCAGTAGCTTTCCAGATGAAAGATGCTAGAGATTAATGAGCAGTGGTCCCTGTGGTGCATGTTTTCTGCAGCTCCAGAGAACTACTCGTTTGTGACTGGAAAAGGCCTTAGATGTATGGCCAAGTTGGTGGCCAGCCTGAGGTAGAATCTTCCTTTCCCTCACTACCAAAGAGGCTAAGACTAAACTAATGCCAAGGTTCCAGCCAGGCTGCCAAAAGCTTTTAGCTGTAGATGCATTCATTTCATGTGAAGAGACTACTCTTTACACCTCAAAAATTTTATACAAAAATTTCCTTTAAACATCTGGATACTTTCAGTAAAAACAGAATGACAATACTTAAGGGTCTGGCAGAGGGAGAGGAAAATAGATCTCTGCGGGAAAGTTATTAGCAAAAAAATGTTAATTCAAAACATTTTAAAATCATGAAGGCTACTTTTCAGACTGGAAATTCAGGACATATTTTTAAACACAAAAGCTTCAACGCAGCACAGCCAAATCTAGATGGGAGAACAAGGCAGAGTGGAGTTAAGAGCTAACACCATAGACAGAAGATTGAGGAAGCCGATAGTTCAGACCCATTTACTCACAGGAGGTGAAGGCAGGCAGAAGACAAGCGGTGTCACAAGTAAGAATTTTACTCTAGGCTTTCATGCATTGGCTTTAAATCTAGGATTACCAACTGCCTGGGAGAAAAATCCTATTCCTTTAATAGAGAACTGTTTATTATTTACCAGATAATGTTATTTACTTCCAAGCTATGAAAAGCTTCAGTTGCCCATTTTCATCTTATGCCTCTACTAAAGAGACATTTTTTCTCCAGGCCTCTTAGCAAACCTATTAAGCCTTACCAACCCAGGGACAGGGCTTCTGATAAAAAATTACAACAGGAAAATTGAAAAATGGAGCTATGGTGAAACTCAGTGACATTTCCAGTGCACATCTGCTAGTTAATACTGGAACCAGGAGTCACTACTGTACTCAAGAAAGGGTTCTACAAAATGGAAAGGGTTTCCATTTTAAAGGATTGTCCCTTCACCCCTTTCAAAATGGAAATGGGCACCATTTAACAGGGACTTCCTTTCTAGTAATCACTACAAACTGCAAGAACTAGTTGATGTTCATTACTGCTTTCCTCCAGGGGAGCCCTTGAAGAGCCTATTCATTTGTTTCAGATAAAGGTATTTCACAGTCTTACTACATACATTGGTATGCTTACTACATACCAATGCTTTTCAGCACATGGACACAATGGGATTAAGCACTGAGCACACCAAGAGGATTGAGGAACATTGCCCGAACTATGAAGTACTATGTATAATTTCAAATAAGGACTCATCATTCCTCCTCAATTAAGTCTCACACTGCAATTTAGTTAGATGTTCCACAAGTTTAAATGTTGCTTACTCCTAAGTAAGAGTGCTTTGACTCACAGCTTCAGTGCCATTTGCTAGGCTGTACTGTCACTGCCCCCTGCTGGAAGCATTTAGATATAGATAGCTGCACCGTTCCAAGTCAAAACTATCCAAAGATACAGAAAACTAATTTTATTTACAAGATACCCCAATGTGTTCCAAGCACAGCACCTTTTCCCAAGGTTATTACAACAAAGTACCAAAAAAACCCCATTAACATTTGAAATGTTATCAATCCCTCAAAATATAAAATTAATTCTACTGCACGCTTTGGCTATTCTAATTTCTGTCAGGTTAACCCAGTCACTTCACCAAGAATGTTGTCACCATTATTATGTAGATAGAATTATATTAAAACATCAGTAACTGATTAAGAGTTCCTACTTCAGAACATAGTTCTATCAACATGGGAGTATTTTATTCACTTGCCAAAATCATGTTAGTGTAAAGTTGTTTTTGATTATAGCTAAGGAAGTAAACAGTTGACCAGGGAGTTCATTTTTATCCTACCTGATTATATAAACGAGAGCATAATATCATATGATGCTGCAGATCAGCTTATAATTTTTAAAAAAAAAATTAACATAAAGGTAGAATTCTATACATGGGCACATTTTGCAGTTGATTCAGATTGGTTCTTTTGATCCTCAGGAACAGCTTTTAGAAGAGCACAAGTGTCTTTAGTAAAAAGGGGATGAGAAACTGACCGTGTATATAGAGCACCCCAAAAGATTCTTTAAATCCAACCCGTAAAAATGGGACTGAAAGCTCTTTCATCAGGGCTGTTCCTGTATCTTGTACAGTAACCACACTAAATAAGATTACAAAGAGCACTTTCACTCATATGTGCTTTATCTTGTTCCCAGATCTGAAAGAGTTGTTTTTGTTCTATAAGTGAGAATAATTGTTTGGACTACCCAACCCAACAGTGAAATAGAAAAAACCCTAGCAGGTGAAATAAAGCAGGAAACATTTTATTTTACAAGATGTTTCCAAAAAACCCTTTATTTCCCCCCCAATCTCATCTCCCTTTGCCCCCAGTTTGTTATAATAGTGGGTGTACCATCGTTTTTGGAATGACTGAACTTGGAATATGATGATCCATGCATCTTTAGCTGTTGAGAGAGACTAGATCTTATCTGATACATTACATACACACAAATTTATTCCTTACCATTCTAGAATCCCAAGTCAGACACCAAATAGAGGAATAAGGAAGAATGGTGACCATCTGGGGTAAAAGAAATTTTTAATTTGCAAACCAAGCAAGCTCTAAATTATCCCATCAGTTCCCGCTTGTTTAAACCATATTCCACTTGTAGCAGGGATTGTGACCTTCTGTACAATAGGAATCCATGTTCCCATTTGGGGCCTCTGGTGCTAATGCTATAGAAATGTAAATGCTGGCAATGTGAAACCATGGTTAGTGTCCCAAGCAGCAAACAGGAAACTAATCCATACTGCAATTCGCTGACATTATGTACTGCACAATTGATAATGTTCTTGAATACGGAGAGCAGCACATGCTCCATCAACAGTGCCAATACTGTTATATTCTTGTTTTACAAGGTTTCAGTTGGTAAAAGAATGCAACGTCTGCAAAAGTTGCAATGTCTGAACTGCAAGAATGTTACTTATTATAGCCTGTAGAATACACTTTGAGAGCTGACCCTGTGTTTACAGAAAGACCCTCAAATTAGGTCTAGTAGTCAGAGACGGTCAATAAATAACTCTAGCAATTTTCAGCCAACAGCCAGCTTGTTTTATGTCCAAAGTTCAAAAAGTCTGGTGGTGGAAAGTTTTGTCAAGTCACAGCCAGCTTATGGCAACCCCATACAGTTTTCAAGGCAACAGACATCAGAGGTGGTTTGCTACCTCTTCCTTGGTGGTTTCTCATCTAAGTATAACCCTGCTAGTCGATCCTAGACCTTCTTTTACCTGTACTCACTATCACTTGTCTGGGAGGAAAATATGCAGAACTGGAGTGTGATTACAGAGCATCTACAGTGGGTACCATCTTCTGACCTTGCCTGGGTCTGATATTGAGGTGGTGCTAGGGAGAGGGAGATACACCAGTAGGAGAAGTGTTGGTGCTGGGAGACAACGGAAATGTGATTGTGCGCTTTCCTTCTACAATCTCCATTGTATTTGGCAGGATGAAGGTTCAAGGACTCTCAGTCACCCTCCTTTCACCTTGTTGATTAATGCCAGGTATGTAAATAAGATCTCTTTGATACAGGATTTGATCTTAAGATGAAGGTGTTGACTTGGCATGTGTGAACAAAATCTGGCTGGATATGGGAGCTTCTAAAAACTCTTTGTCTCAGTTAGTTTCAGCTGTGCATTTTCTCATTCATCAACTCCTAACTGGGGTTGGGGTGTGGTTGGCTATATTCCTTCATGTTTCTCCTTCCACAGGTTCCTGATGAAAACAGCAGTGAAGTTTAACTTCATGTTATGTTCCAGATAGGTTAGGGCTACTGTTGGTGTTCTGTCCACCTAGCTTTCCTGACTGAACTGGCTGAGCAGGTCTCAGAGGTGGGCTTGCATATCCCAAGTCTTAAAACGCTAGGTGATTTCTACACCAAGGACTCCAAGGCAACCATGGAGCTGTCCAGGGTTGTGTTGGGTACTGGCACACAAGAAAGGTCAAAGTTGGAATTTCTTTTTATGTACTGAGAATGATCTAGTAGAGGGCATAGACAGGATGGTCCAACCACAAAGACTGACAGATTTGACTGGCTTACCATCAGCCCTGGGGGATTTTGAGACCCTGGACAATTACTGTAGAGGCCCTTGCAGCAGCACAGAATGCTGGCTTGGGTTGCTCCTTAGTGCCCCCTCTCCTCAAAGAGAGTTCCAGTCTATTGGTTTACCAGAAAGCTTGGGTTTATGAAGAGGCTGGAGAGATGGCTTGAGCACTGTTGGTGGAAAACTCATGCCCATTTAAAAGGCCTGTGGGGACCTTTGGAATTCTGACACAGCATGGTGGACACAGCCACAAAATGGCTGCCACAGGTTATCTTTAGTCACACAGTGAAGATCCTTGTGCTGTAGAGGAAGCTGCTGCCAAAACAATTTTTAAAAAAAATCTACACAGCCAATCGGATTTCCAATGGCCAGTCTGAAACCTTGCTGGGCAAAAGCTCTACCTGGCCCTGCCACTTTCTAAAAGATGTCAGTGGATGCCAATGATGCCCACAACCATCACATTGGAGACCTCTGGCCTAAGTGATGGAAGTGATGGCAGCAAACGCAGCCAATTGTGATACCCAGTTCTTCTATTTAAAGTTTCATAGATAGATTCACAACTTAGAGAGCCATTGCCAACCAGAAAAAACACTGGCCAGTGATCTGACTCAGCATAATACAGCTTGAATACTTTAAGTCAAGTATTGTTAACATTTATTATAGTCCTGTACTATCAGTGTTCTCCTCCCCCATAGTCATGACCTGCTAGAAGTTATCACAGAGCCAAGTCATATATAGTACAAAGCGTGTATATGTATACACACACAGTACAGAGAACGTAACAGAAGCTTTTACAAAGAAGAAAACATAATAAAGTTTGGTGATGACTTTAAGTATATATTGATAATAGATCTCCTTTCAAGGATCAAGAACATAAAAGCTGCATAACTGAGTTTTTTAGGCAGACATACTTCATAGATAAAGAGATTAAGGAGTTGTTCAGTGTGTGTGTTTATTTGCTAAAAGGCCTTAGATTTGAAAAACTGAGTTAAGAATAAAATAATGGACAACAGGAGGAAAAAGATTGGTTTTATTTTTCAGTGTTTCTCCACTGTCAATACTGTCCTTTTCAATGCAATATGTTGCAAACAAACCCCCTCCACTTTCCAAATTTTAAACAGATACAATATTTACAAGGCAGTTTCCAAACAACACACACGCAGACACATACACACTCACTGACACACGCCAAGTATACATACCCCTAAATCCCTGGCAAGATCTTCATATGCTGGTAGATGTAAAGAATATTTTCCATATCCCATCTCAAACTCAATTCACACTTCCCTTCCTCACTATTGTAATTCCCCTTTTCTCTCTAATTATCAACAGTTCATTGACTGGCTTTGTTTTATAAGGATGTTAAGAGATTTTTCAATCTGTGTGATTTCCCTCTGTACACATCATAAACCAAGTGATTTTACTGGGTTGTGTGTATACACATTTGAAACATCTAAATGGCATGTTCATAAGTGTTGCCTGTGAATGATACAATATACCTATGAAACCTTTTGGAGCAGCCATCTTTAAAACAGCCTTTTAAAAATCTGGTGAAAAACAGTTAGTCAAGGGCGGGGTCACCCACCAAGGTGTTATGTACCCACCATTTTAGTAAGGCACATATTAAATACTGTTATAATTTCTTACACTGTCTAGCATCACAGAGCAAAAAGGGCACCAGATTATCAAACATGAAGTAAGGCCAGACAAGTAGAAACCTATATAATAGGTTAAAAAAAATCCTTAGTAAAATTTGGTATATAATACCACGGTGGTTAAACCCAAAGACTTAGTCAAAGTATTTCTAAAAAGGCTTTTCCATTTATTAATACAGACCTATTATCCCTTTTTTAGGGGCTTTGAATGAAGGGCATGCATGGCCGGGCTGTCTAATCGCTAAACAAAGTATATTATGGCTTGCTTTATAATATTTTATCAAGGGCCTCTGCCATACCATTTATGGGGAACATCAATTCAATGAATGTGATCTCCCTCATAATGTGAATTTGAGGTAAATCCATGTTAGAGTTTAGCTTAGAAACTTGTAAAGGATACCATTTTAAAAATCTCTTCTCTTGCCCCCATGCATTGCATGGTGTAGTGTAGAATTCATTATTCCAATATTTGGTACGAATAGGATTGTTGTTATTTAAGAAAATAAAAACATTTAAAAATGAGGTAAGGAAAATGCCCGCATTAGTTTCCCAGGACATTATTAACAAACAAATTTAGCAGGCCTCTGTGTCATCCTCAGTTAGCTTATTAATAGTATAGCTCTATCACTGACAACTTTCACCAAGTGTTCCTAGATCTATATTCCCAGACTAGAAAAGAATGAATCTTGTAGAGAACCAACTACATACAATATTGCCAATGTACTGACTGGCACACTTGTCTACAAATATTCCACTGTCAATATAAAGAAATGTTTTATGAATTCATAGTAGTACCTATACATCTTGCTGGAGATGTTCATAATAAATCTACTCAATAAAGTCATGTGGATTATAGCTCCACAGAATACACATCTTTATATTTTTCGTTTACAAACTCATCCAATACAAATAGAAAAGTAAATGGGCTTTGAACAGAAATTCTGTATGTAGTAATTTGATGTTCGTGTATTAAGAACTAATAATCTCAGAGCTCTGTTCCCAAATTAATGGAATAAAGGCAGCAGAAACCTAAAGGTAAATTTAAAGTTGTGTATCTTCTTGTACTGCTTAATTAGATGATATTTATATATACTAATAGTGTAAACTGAAATAAAGCTCTGATAACAATGCATTCAAGAAAACTGAACCTGCCAAAATATGAATGGATTCATCATGAATACAGCAGAAGGATTACCCTCTCTCTCTCTCTCTCAATTTGAATTTCTAGGCTCTAATCTATTGTAAGTAGCATCTAATATTCCAAGTTGTGTGGACTTTGTTGCCAGCACATTGTGTGGTCTTTGTTGCTAGTTAAATGCTAAAGATGAGAAGTACAGAAAGCTAACTCAGGATGGGAAGAATAAATAAATATGCAATTCTCATTTGAAAAGGAAGCCAAGAATTACTTGTCCTAATGTAGCATTTGAGTCCAGTGGCACCTTAGAGACCAAAAAGAGTCTACAGGGTATAAGCTTATACCCTGGAAACTCTTGCCGGTCTCTAAGGTGCCAGTTGACTCAAATCCTGCTATTCTACTGCAGACCAACACGGCTACCAACCTGAAACTACTGTCATGGTGTAGAAGCTGACTATAATCATACCTGTAAGATGGTAGAAGTGCGAATATAATCAGGTGCTGAACAGCAGGCAGTTCAAGCAGCCCAGGCCAGAATTGTTGGGGAGGGGACACATCTTAAAAAAAATATTTAAGGAACATTAAATATGTGATTGCATGTGCATGAGAATGATAGTATATGCAGCAATGAAATCCACAATGCTAGGAAAAGTAAAACTTTTGCATAGTGAGTTACTTTTACCAAGACTATAGATTCAGCATGTTCAGCGTTGATGCTAGGCATCAGATGATTTGAATTACAGTATTTCTTCTCAAGTCCAAAAAGCTTCAACTGTTGATTAGGTAAAGATTTTGGTTTCAGTGCAGAAGTTGCTGCACTCCCCCCTTGCTAAAACTAATCCATTGTTTTAACTATTAAAGAGAAGATGGCTGCTTCCAAAAGCTACACTTGTGGACTGTGCACAATTTCCTACTAAGCCCCACAGAGTTCCAGATCATACACAGGAAACAATCACTACATGTACAACTTTTCATGAATGCTGTTGAATGAGTCACAGAAGCAGCAAGTTAAGATACTGCAGCTTTCTCTCACTCCAATGAAGTTTGAGTAATTTGTTTCCCTGAAAATGCACACTAAAAAAACCCCAACACAGTAAAACCTAAGATATGCAATGTAATTCAATTTCACAGTTAAAAATACAGTTATTATAGAATATATATATATATATATATAATCATTGAAAATAAAATTCAAGTCACAGAAAAGAGTAAAGACTAAAGGGAGTTACAAGGTGAAACGATACAAACAAGACAGTCAGACTGTGCCTCCTGCACCTTTCCTTTTTTAAAAAACAAAAAAGTCAAGTTGCGTCACCTGATTGGAAATAGGAAGAAGTCCCACATTATATAGACTATCATTATCCCATTGCACACACTGGGTTTCATCCAGCTTCCCTCAAATAAATCAAATTTCTTCCAAAGGACACAAACAGCATATTTTAGCTGGTTCTAAGTAGGAAAGCAGCCAAAGTTATTTGGACAAAGAAGATGCACATTTGTGTGTTTGGGCCCTTTATTAATAAAAAAAGGTGAAATTTCTGCACATTTGCACCACCAACTGATATCACCAAGAGAGGAATCCTCTGGTATTTTATGTCAGTGCTTACTGGCATTCTGAAAAGGACAGTATGAATGCACTGCTGTGCAATCCACTATATTATGCCAAAACAAACCAATGGCACAGTCCATACCATCAATAAGAATATGCAGTGGGAGGAGATTAATCCCAAATGCAATTTAAATAATGGTATTTTATTCTTTTTATATATTTATATATATATATATATATAAATGTTCTGAGAAAACTCAGATTTGTTTAGTGCATTGCCATAGAAAAAAATTAGTGCAGTTTCTTGAAGTTTTCCGACTCACATGGAATCTGATTATTTCTGCAATGTATAATCCCACCATTCTACTTTCTTTTTTTTACACGTTAACTCAGTTTGTACACTACCCAGTTGCTTAAAAACATGATAAAACATGGCAACTTTAGCGAAACATTTAGAAAACTGAGATATTCCTATTTTAAAATGGGGAAATGTTGGGCTTTTTAAAGCATTGCAATGCATAAAATAAAGTATAAAACAAAAGGTATGTCATGTTTATCCTTCATGCAAAATGTTTTCCTCTGTAGCTAATTTGAAAAATATCCAAAGGAGACTCTCTTACTTATTCTGAGCCAGAGCTTATACACATCTACTTGGGTTAAGTCCTTCTCTATTATGTGAACAACATTTAAAGTTTTAGAAGACTTTTCATGAGAGTCCCTCCTTATTTCTAAAAAAAATTAGGAAGGGATGATGAGAGGTTAATTGTCAAAGCAGTTCACACTTCAGCGCCAAGTTCTAGAACTCCAGTTTCAATCACAGCAACATACTTGTCTTCAATTTGGACCAGCAGGATGGTTTTGTCTATGTGGGATCTACTCCCTGGATCTCTACTGCAAGGCACCCAGCGGTGAATCACCTGAAGGTAGATCATGCAGAAAGAAGATTCCAGTTGCAGATAGGCAAGTGTACACTTTCAAAACTATGATACTGTTTTACAATAAGACAACAACCTTGCTCTCTTTCATGCAGGGGGATGGGGGACACATTTTCTCCCCTGCCCTTTGTACTATGTACTTTGTTCTCCCCTATCCATTGTACTATGGGTACAGTTGTTTGAACAATACCATCATAATTCCACTTCAACTCAGGAGCTAATTAGCAAGAAGCTCCTGTGCAGCATTAGAGAACAGGTAATTATACCTGATAGATACTTTCCCCTTGTCATAATGGTAGAACAAATCTCTAGAAAGGCACTAAAAACTGAGAATATATGCAGGAGAATAGAGGAAAGAAAAGAGCCACTGCCACGGGACAGTTTCAAATTTATTCTGAATGCACGTGTTTAGTTTTTATCTTATACTTACTGTAGAAATGTATTCTTCAAAATAAGTGCCCAAGCAAGCTTTGCAACTAGCAACCTGACTCCATAAAGCAATAAAGTAAGGCTTAAGCATATATTGTATCTCACTGGCCAAATATGAAATTTGGTATTGGGTACAGAACTGATGATTTGGTGCATCTCAGATTTAATTCAAAAACATACGGAGAGCACCTGCAGAAGTTTGAGAAGCTATGGCTGCAGACTCACCTGCAGCTTGGTTTGCGGCCTGTTGGGAGTGGCTGCTGCCATTGTGTGAGGTCCAGTAGCTTGCCTCTGGGCAGGGTGGGCAGCAGCAGATTCCTTCTGGTCAGCTGGCGGAAGGCAAAGTCACGGAGCCAGCTGGGCTGCTGCACTTGGTTCCTTAACTGGCTTTCCACCTATCCCACCCTCATTCTAGGGACCACTGGGTATTTGTATTTGGTTCTGAGTTTCTAAATCTCTATCTTATTCTTGCAGTTATTCTATCTCTGTCACAACTTTGGGAAAGGCGGTGTTGCCATTGGGCACAGATCCTTTTGGAGGGAAACAGGGCCATGAGCCCAGATTCCCCACATTTGGGGATCTTTTTAAAGGTTCTTGGGGGTGAGGCATTTCAGGGACAAGCCCAGGTGGGGGCTGTGCTCACTCCCAGGGCATGCTCACTCCCAGGAAGCAGGGGGATCCACACAAAGGTGTGCACCCACATGGAATACCACAGCCTGTCACCCTTCAGTTTCCCCCTTCAGCAGGTGGGCTGAAGCGGTCATTGACCAGCAGGCAGGCTGGTCGATGTTTGGATCCATGCCCTATGCAGCGCCAAGGCTCCATAAGCTGTAACCAATAAAGTTGTGGCCTTTTAAATTCCAACAAGTTGTCTGTGTCTTCTGTTGTCTTGCCTTCCCCCCTCCTCCCCCCTTGATGCTGGGCCCATAAACTGAGAGATTGTGGGCTCAGGTATCATTACCTGTATTCAAATGCTGCACAACAGCCTCTTGCTAATTAGCTCTTGGCTTGCAGAAGCAGAATCATGATGATTTCTCCTCATATTTGTCGGGCTTTTCTTCAAAAATTTCCAGGTTATAGAATTAGCTTATCTTGATGCACAAATTTAACATTTTTACCAGAGAGTATTTATAGGCCTAAAACTCTATGCTAGCTGAGCAGTATATACAAAACTGGCTTTGAAAATATACTTGCCAATCCCAAACATCTGCTCCAAAGTGAAACTTACATGGCCTTCCATGCCTTCCTGAGGACTCCAGTCTTTCCAGCTGTTTCTTCCAGCTTTTAGCCTAATTGTCTCATCTGGCCACTGCAGTTCCTTTCTTTTGGACAAGTTGATGCCTTCCAACACCTGACTAGGATCCATTATCTGCAACAGAAATATCTTAAAATATTGAAACAATTTATTCAGAGGGAAACTCTTTCTCTTCAGCAAGATAACACAAGCCAATTTACAGCAGGCAGCTGTCCTGATGTGACTATTCCATTTTAAGAGAAACAGGAGAACCAAGTTTTGTTGCTAGAATTCAAAGTTCTAATCTATCAAACACTAGGCATTTAAATTCATTCAGCAGTCAAAGTTAGTTACATAGTAAAGAAGAAACAGGTACTGTAGAACCTCTGGCCAGTGTCTGTGGTATAGGAAGTTTCAACAATTTAATAATAATATAATAACAACAACATTTGATTTATATACCACCCTTCAGGACAACTTAATGCCCACTCAGAGTGGTTTACAAAACACGTCACTATTGTCCCCACAACAAAACACCCTGTGAGGTGGGTGGGGCTGAGAGAGCTCCAGAGAGCCGTGACTAGCCCAAGGTCACCCAGCTGGCTTCAGGTGGATGAGTGGGGAATCAAACTCGGCTCTACAGATTAGAGTCCTGCGCTCTTAACCACTATACAAAACTGGCTGCAATGCCCTAAGGTGATGGGGATATTCAAGTCAGTCTACTTTTATCTAGATGCCAGGTCTTTCTTCTGTATAAACTTCTGTATAAATAACAGAATATAAACTTTTATTATTCGTTGTGACATTGTTCATAACGCTAAGGAGTGTTGCAGACAGCCAGTGTGATGTAGTGGTTCAAGTGTCAGGCTAGGCATTAATTTGAATACCCACTCTGCCATGGAAGCTTGCTAGGTGACCTTGGGCCAGTCACATGCTACCAGCCTACCTAGGTTTATTGTCAGGATAAAATGGAAGAAACGAGAATGATGTAAGCTGCTTTGGGTCCCCTTTGGGAGAAAAGGAAGGAAGGAAGGATACATTTACTGCTTAACCTTGGAGATGGGAGAAGGACTGGTTAAAATCACAAGACTGTAGCCCTAAACTTCACAGTATGAGATTTTTACACCTTCCTTGGTCATAGTTATTAGGGGTCCTGTTAGTAGACCTGAATAGAATATATAGCATGAGACCATGCAGACAAACCTGGATTCAGTTAGACATAAGAGGAAAACTGCCCCAGGTGTTCTACAAGGTACATTACAACCAATTGTTGGCTCTTCCTTTACCATAGAAACAGGCTAGAAGTTGCGCATTACTTTGTGTATCAAAATGTATGTGCTGAGAGATTTCACATTCTGGGGTCACTGCAAGGTCTGGGAGCTGAGAGGCATGGATGTATTCACTACTTTTTTGCTAATCTGAAAAAGAACCATCTTAACAACTCTACTATACCTGCATACTAAGAATACTACAGTAACAGAATACTTCCCACTGATGTATGTTTATGTCTACAGATATTTTCACATGAAGAGTAACAACTTCACTCTAAAATACTGTATTACTATAAGTTCATTGTAGTTTTAAAAAATTAACATGCTGGTGGACCCGTAATAGCACCTGGCATTAAAGGAAAAAGATCTGTTCCTCAGATTAATTCACCTGGATTCTGTAAATAACATCATCCCTTTTGGTTTGTGTCTGGTTCACAGGGCTTGTGTTAGTGCCTGGCTGTGCATCAGGAACATTATTCACTCCATCTGTTCCTAGAAAGCCAACAAGGGCATGCTGTTTGAAGGCAGGGATGCTTTGGCTGGAGCTGCTAGAAGAGGGCAGGCCATGCTGTACGCTGACAACACCCATTTGGCTAAGGGGTTCCATTTGGTTCACCATAGACAGACGTGACTGGATGGACGACGGAAGGTTGCGAAGGGAGAGCTGGCTGGTCGAAGAGCGTCGGCAAGGCACAAAACCAGTAGCAGATGTGCGGAGGGATGAATGACGACTGCTGTAGCAGTAAGAGGACTGGCTGGCAACTGAGGCACGAGCAGGGGAATGTCTGACAAGGCTGCACTGCACCGAATGAGCACTGTGGCTGGTGCCTGAAAAGTAAGCATACAAGCATGACAGTATTATGCTTGATTTCAAGCTTCAAACACAGAATTTTTTCTTGATCTAATCTTGATGGAGAATTGGAAAAATCTAGCTATAATTTAGACAAGTTTTATGCCCAGACTCCCCCCTACTTAGCAATTTCAAGGGAGCTTTTTATATACTTGGCACCTAAACTTCCTTTTTATTAGCAGTTTCCAAGAGCCCTGCACCTGGACTAATAACTCTGGTGATGCTTGAGATGGCACATAGCATTCACTCATCCCTTTCACGTAAGCACAGACTAAAAGTTTTACTCATCAAGCTTTGCAGCTCTGGTCAAGCAGGCAGAAAACTTGACATCAGTTAGGCCCAGAACAGGCCTATTCACTGCAAGAATTACTGTTATCAAGGTTTAAACTATGTTGTGTATCATCATGTGGCAAATGAGGTTCAATGTGAATAAATGTAAAGTGATGTAAGCTGAAGCGAGAAAATCCAAACTTCATTTATATACTGAAGGGGTCAGAACAAGGCGACTGATCAGGAAAGAGATCTTGGGATCATGGGAGATAACTCAATAAAATGTTGATTCAATATGGGGCAGTGGTTTAAAAGGCAAATTATATATTAGAGGTTTGTATGAAAGAGACTGGAAAACCATCTTCATAATACTGTCATTTATATCTATGGTGCCTTTACATATGAAATTCTGTGTACAGTTCTGATCACTATATCTCAAAGAGGATATTGTAGCATTGGAATAGGTGCAGAAAAGGCCAACAAAAATTATCAAAGAACTGGAGTATTTTCCATACAAGGAAAAGCTAAGGAGCTTAGGGATTTTTATTTTAGAAGAAAAAACAACCAGGGGTTGATGACAGGGGTTTATAAAATTACACCTTTTTCTTCCTCTCCCATAATGCTAAAACTCAGAGGCATTCAAGCTGATAAGCAGTCAATTCAGGACAAAAAAAAGATGTTTTCTTGTTTAAAAAATAATTAACTTGAAAAACTCACTTGCTCAACTTGGCTAATGGTTTAGTTGGGTTTAAACAGATTAGAAAAAGGCTCAGAGGATCAGCCTATCAAAGGCTATTAGTCACAATGAGTAAATGGAACTTTCTGTTCAGAGCCAGAAACCTCCCGAATACTAGTGCTGGGGGTGGGGGCAATTAAGGCGAGGCTTTTGCCTCCATGCCCCAGCTGGCTACTATTTTTAAAAGGTGCAGATTAGATGGGCCACTGATCTGATCGATTATGGCTGCTTTTATATTCTAATAATCCACCCATTCTTACAATCTAGACAGGGCAACTTCTTTTCCATACTACTATGGGTTTGTTTTGGGCCATGGAATGAACTCCCTAATCTGCACAGTAAGCTGTTGCATGCATACACAAAGAGTATGCTGAAAGCAGTTGCATGGCCTTGACATAGCAGCCATAATTTGCGCAACAGTACCAAATCCTTCATAGGAACTGTCTGTAAACAGAAGACTGATTACTTTATGTTCTCCCCCCCCACATACACACACACACCACTGCTGCCATTTACTTACACTGCATTCCGCTGCATGACATCTCTCTCAGGAATTTGCTATCAAACTTTACTGTCTTCTCTTTGCCTCCCTTACCTCCCCCCCGCCCCAGAAAGGTATTTAAAAAGTGCACTCTCTCATACACTAGTTCAGTTATACCTAGAGTTGCAGGGTGAGATGTGACAGGAGGCTGCAGTCCTGCTCCAGGTCCCTGCGCAGCAGTCACATTGCCTCCTCCTCCTCCTCCTCCTCCCCCACCTTGAGAAACACTGCTTTGAGAGTCATTAGCGGTTGCACTGTTACTTGTGCAGGAAGCTCCTCCTCCAGCATCTGAATCTTCAATGTTTCCCCCACTGTTGCAACCAGCACCACAGCCTTTTCTTAACCTGCAAATGATGGAAATGCAACAGACACAAAGAGACCAGGTTTTGAGCCAAGCCTTTCAGAACAGCATGCCAAGAAGAGCCATTTCCCTTTGTAAAAGTTAGAAAAACTTGCCTGGAGTGTGAATATTATATTTATGTATTTGTATTATGTATATTTTTGGGTCTCCCCATACTGGCTGCTGATGTTGAGTGTAGAAAACACACAATGTTATGTATATGGGCACACAAGATACTATTTCTTGTGACACAAGATACTATTTCTGGTTAAACCCCACCTTGATTTTATTTGGAATAACATACAAAATAATGTTATGGAATATTTGCTGAACATATAACCACCTGCAATATCCACCATCCATGAAATATTTTATGTGTTCGTTTTATAAAAACAGAATTTTACAAAACTGAAACAGTCTAGTTTTCTTTGTGATGAAACATATTAAGTTCCAGGAGTTTACTCACGCTGTTCTGTGTGGACAAGTTCCAAGGTCTCTGTGGATTTCCAGCCAGACTTGTGAGATCTGATTGATTCATTTTACACACGCGCACACACACAGAGGTGCTGTCAGTTTTAACTACCACAGCAGGCTACTGATAAAGCTGAGATACAACTTCTATTCAAGATCCTGCAGAGCCATTGCTAGTCAAAGTAGACAATACTAACCTTGTTAGAACAATGGTCAGACTAAGTTTAAGCAAGTTTTATGTGATCTCTGGGCATTACCCATTTGTACAAAGAATGTATACAATTCAAATTGGACTGGAATTGGTTTTTATATCACTCAAACTATGGAATGACCTTGCTCCAGCAGCAACCGTTTACTGTATTTGCTACAAAAAGATCTCTGAAGTGTTCTAAGACTTGAACAGTAGGGCATACTGAATCTAGATATTCTTTGGAGATCTCTTGCACAACTCACCTATGCCATGTTGCTACTATGAAGTTCTTGATGTTTCTCAAACTAATGGCACCTCCAAGAATCTGCTTGAGCTGGTCATGGCTGTCTGAGTAAGAAGTCGTTAAAGGAGATACATAAATTGGATAGCCAATAGGCTGATCACAAGAAGAGTTTATCATGTTCCTCAAAGCTTGCTTTGCATTTTGGATGCTCCCTCTTTCTGGGTTCCGATTACGCAAGAAGACCAGCTCCTGTTGCTGCCCTGCCCAAAGTCCACGTACACACTCCTTATTTACCTGCAAATGTACAGATGGGGAAAGCTCAGAATGGAAAGAAAGTGTCGCCATATCACAGGGATTTTCAAACTCTGTTATAAAGGCTCTGGCTAATAGTTTTGAGTTCTAATTTTCACTGGCAGTTTTACTAGAAGTTCACAGGAGATCCTAAATCACAACTAAACATTTATATACATGTATGCACACATGCACAAACTGCAAGCTGGATACACAAAACATTATAAATGATGCTACCTTATCTTTACACTGCTTTAGGATACTTAGTCTTAATGTTTTTGAGAGTTAGTTTTCTTCTTTCACTTGAGGAATTTTAAGCCACCCCCTTTCTTTTTAGAAAGCACTTTTAAGTATTACACACAGTAGCACTAAAAACCCGAAAAAGGTATTATCTGAACCTTTGCAACAAAGCTCGCTTTAAAAACAACATTTCACCATCATTACCTGGGAAAACCCGCACATCAGCCCCTTCTTCCCCCTCACTTACTTTAATAACTCTGAAGATGAGATAGCGCTTGTTCAGCATGATGATTTTGTATTCATTGGTACCATCATCCATCACATGGCGAAGGGCAAGTAAGGAGGGAGAATTGGAGAGGACGGCACTTCTCCAAGCAGGATCTCCCTCATGAGCAATAACCAAATTTTGTTCGTGGGATGTGATCGCTTCATAGAGAACAGCAGGGTCATCATATTCATCTGGAGAAGTGAAGTGATCCTAAACAGAGGAGTTAGCATATTATTCAGTAGAGTCTTTGTTATATAAGAAGGGCATTACATATTAAAGAGATGCAAGTTATTCAACACTAATGCCAAAATGTACGGTGATATCTAAGTGCGCTAAAAAACAAGTAAACTTTTCCGGTAATTTTTAAATAGTATGAATGACTAAATATTCAAATATAAAAAGAAATTACTATTTATAGATTGCTACAAAAATATGAATTTAAAGTTATTTGCTAAAATTGGTTCGCTCCAGTCACAGCATTTGTTTTTCAAAGCTATGCTCTTTGTAGAAGTAAATAATTATGTAGCTGGAAAACACCTAAAATTAAGAAACTAGCCTTTCAAAAAATAATGTTAAGCACAAATATATACATAGTCAGCCACCAATTAACACAAAGAACCTTATGAAATACTTCATCTCAGGAAATTTTAGTCACTACCAAATTATGGACTCTTTTACAGAAAGGTGCAAGAAGGTCCAGAAACCTTTACTTCGGAATGATTACTAGGGCTCATTGTACAAAGACATCTGGTAACACCAGTTATTGAAAACTCAGGCCAATCACATTGTCTGTTTCTATAGCAGTTTGCTGTAGATTTATGAATGTGTGTAACGGTGCCTAGCACGGCCAAGAATTTTCCAGAAATCACCAGACAGTCTGGACAATAAAAAAAACCTGGAAAATCCATCAAAGATCACTGGATTTACATGTATTTTGGTAATAAAAGTAATGTGTGTTTTTAAATCAAAGTCTGTAAGCTTGATGGCAATTGCTAGGCATTCGTGCAATCATATTTCATTGCCAGGACACAAGGGTGTGTAAATGTATATGATAAACTAAGGATAATTCTTGCCAAACTAAAGAACTGAACTCATTGTTGAAATAGCATGATACTTTCCGGTTGGTGTCAAATCCTTCTTCATATTATTACAAATGTATTTTTTTCCCTCTGAGCCTTCAGCGTTGGTCTAATTGTTATGTCTCCATAATACAGCAGTGCAGTAGAACATCCACACATCTCTATGTGGACTAATATGGGTCCTTTTGACCTATGACAGTTACACCAACAGATATTATACCTGATGTAGTTTTAATGACATGCGTATTCCAGGGACCACCACTTTCCTGAGTAATTCCATATCTGCAAAAATCCATTCGTCTCGAATTGATGAGATACGAAAGTCTCCTTTAAACAGGGCATGGAGTCCATACAGGAAGGATTCCAGATTACTGTTTGGGTTGGAAAAGAAGTTCGAAATAGTAACAGAAATATTCAAACAACCTCTATATTAGCACAAAGAGGGTTGCATACAACTGGCAACACTTCCAGTAGTGGATATGCTGAACTATTACTATAAATATATATGAATTAGAGCAAGGAGACGCAGTCATATGTCCTCAGCCTTTATCTGCCCTGGCTGTGTAGAAAGCGCTGGGTTGAAAGGCCCAAAGTTAATGAATTAACCCATGCAGACAGCAACTGAAGTTCAGTCTCAAATCTTTCCAGCTGATGAAAGCAGCAGCAGCAGCTCTGCTTGGAAATGTCAGCCACAGTGAACACTGCTTTACATCTTGTATTGCCGTCTTAACAAACATATGCAAACCCCACTCCTTGTGGTTTATCTGGAGTTACAATTTTGTTGTTATTTTCTTGGAGTTGGCCAGGCCCACCTCACATAAACAATTTGATATATGTTTTCAAGCTGTCTGCACGATGGGGGATGGGAAGATATGTATGCAACAACCTGCACTTTCTCTCCTGTGAACTTTTAGAATAAGAAATTTGCATTACCTAGACATATGATGTGAAGCAGTCCCCAAGGCTCTGCGACCAAGAACACATAGTCCATAGCAAAGGGTCACTAAAGAAGAATCTTTATCTGCATTTAATGGCTTCAAGTAAAGAGAATGAAAACGTTGTTATAAAATGGGTAGAAAGTTGTCATGTAAGAAAAGAGAAGAGACAGTGCTAATGCAGAAATTATTATTGCATACATTAATATTGCCTTTCACAGCTTTCACAGAATCATAGAGTTGGAAGGGGCCTTAGAGACCGTCTAGTCCAACCACCTGCCCAATGCAGGAACAGCCTAAGGCATCAAATGTTTATTCTTCTTTCATAGTACTGAAACTCAGTCATGCCAATCAACTTAACTGGCAGTATATTCAGGAGGACACAACATATATTAGAACTGCTTATTCCCCTAATTTTCTGCCTGCCAGCTGAGAGCAACATTGCTTCACCTGGCAACACTAACAGAGGTAAGGCAAGCTGGTACAAGGAACAGGGCCTTTTCAGTTGTGGCACCCAGATTTGAAGTGCTCTCCCCTCAGCAACTCAGCTGGTGCTGGACTTAGTGAGTTTCAGGTGCCTTGTGAAGCTCAGGCTCGCTGTTAAGTGTTTGTGTAATAGTTCACATTCCCCCACTTAATTCTCTTGGTGCTTTGCTGTTTTGGGGTTAACTGGGGTTTGCTTTTCCTACTGCGTTTACTCTGTTTTTCTTCTTTTAATGTTTTATTGAAATGTTTACTGTTATTTTTATTTTATTAATAATTACCACTTTAGCTGGGCTGGTTGTAATTTGTATAATTTTGTCTTTAGTAGTTATTATATTGTAAGCCACCCAAGAGCCTTCAGTTCTTCATAAAAATAACTAACCCACCCGTGAAGTTTGCTGCCACAACTTGTAGCGATGGTCACTGGCTTAGGAGAATTTGTAAGGGCAGTAGGCAGATTCATGTCTATTAACAGTTGCTATTTATGTATTAGTAAGATTTTTATCCCACCTCTCTGCTTCAACAGGGCCCCCAAAGTCACTAGCAAATTAAAACATATAGATTAAAACCATCTTTAAAAACATTAAAACCAGCACACAAACATTAAAATAATTTAAAACCAGAGCATAAAATAAATACAAAAGATAAAAACAAGAGTTAAAAAGATAAGGGAGGGTGGAGGATCATTGGGGGAATGCTAAGCAAAAAATTTTAAAATTCTTCCCTCACTGGCAGAAGATGACAACAGAATGGGAGAGGAAAATCAGTCTGGAGAGAAAGTTCCAGAGTTTTGGTGCTACCACTGAGAAGGCCCTCTCCCAGGCTGTCACCCATCTAATCTTAGAAGGTGGGAGCACCTGAAGCAGGGCCTCCAAAGACAACCACAGTGGTCAGGTAGGGCCATAAGGGAGTATGTGGTCCTTCAGGTAGGTTGGTACCAAACCATATAGTGCTTTACATGCAAGCACCAGTATCTTGAATTGTACCTGGAAAACAAATTAGAAGCCAGTGCAGATGAGCTAGGACTGGATACATTCCCTATGACCGATTCCAGTCAGCATCCTGGTTGCAGCATTCTGCATCAATTGAAATTTTCAAACACTTTTCAAGTACAGCATTGCAGTAATTGAATCTAGTTGTAGTAACACAAGAACTAAATAGAACCTGTGTTCAAAAGCTGTGTTCCTTTGGGTAGCAGATGCTGGAGAAGGGCTATTGCCTTCATTTTCTGGTAGGGGCTTCCTTGCAGAACCTGGATAGCCCCTACTTAAACTTGAGGCTAAACTAGACAGACTTAGAGGAATCCAAAAGAGCAGTGGGTCGCAACCTGGGGTCCAGGGACCCCTGGGGGGCTGAGAAGTTATTGCAAGGGGTCTGCAAATCCATAGGTACACTATGTCATTCTGACCTTGTCATTATGTATTTTCTCAATCAATAGATACCAATAGTATAATTACTATTGGGGGGAAGGTCCATGAAATTCTGATGTAAGCTATTACAATTCTTACACTTTATTACATAGTTTTTGTGTGGAGCAATACTACAGGTAAGCTATTAACTAATGAATCAGAACTACTTGGGTAAACAAGGCTTACTTTTTCTCTTCGAGAACAACAGTATTCTATCCAGTTGAGATAAATGACACAAAAACTTTCTCTGGAGATCCCTGCTAAGCGGTGGTCATAATCCTCATCAATATTAGGATTAAATGTAGGATCCACATCAACATAGTTTGGGTCTGCACACTGTTGTAGTCCTTCCTGCATTGTTTCATTTGATAACCATTCCTCCAGCTTGGTAGAAGATGTGACATAGTAGATGATGCCCTGCAAAGACAAAGGGAAATAAGTATTTAAGAGGCATTGCACTGTTTTATGGCAACTATGAAGACGGAACAATTCTGTAAAATTGCTGAAGCAATTTGTCTGATTTGTCCATCAATTTCTGACAGGAGGAGAAAGAACTGTGGAAAGGAAAGAATTTGTCTCGTTTTACCCAGTTTCTCAGAAACATTACACAAATGATATTTTGAAAACATTTAAAGAATAGGCTTGCAAGATTTGTTATTCTGAAAAGGAAAGTTTCTATTTGATGTTCCAACTACACATTCTTTGCAACATGGCTCACAATTTCTAAACAGAGTTTTTTTAAAAGAACAGCTCTATCTTTGCTTCTATAAATAATTAGAATGACAAGTATTTTTAAAAGTACCAATATCAACAGACTACTTGGTAGCATTATAAACCTCATGAACAGACAGATGGTTATAATTGTTTGGCTTACCAATCAGCTTTTTCCGTAACATTCCATAAACATATAAACATTCTTCCTAAGAAACAATGTGTTGGATCCAGAATTGTACCTTGACATAGTAAGTGGTGAGAATCTTCCTAAGATCAAAGACTTGAAGCATGGAAGCGGCACTGTTGTCAGTGATGCTGTAGCCCTCTAAGACATACTTTGTGACCAGAACCTCCCAAGCTAGCCAACGCTGGCCAAAGGCAGCATTGAAAGATAATATGTGAGGGATGTGACCAGGTTCACAGCAACAAAACCCTTCATCTTCTTCTACACCCTCGGTGATGGCTTCTACTTCTCGTTGCTGACAGTATGTTCCTGAAGGAAGACAGAACAATTTTATAGCAGCAATGCTTTGTATTTATTATATTTTACCTAGGCAGTCACAGAGCTTCACATACATTGTTTCAGCCATCATTACAGCCTTGTAAACAGTATATCTCCCCCCACCCCCTCCAAAAAAACCCAGTGGCTTGCTTAAGGCTGTGAGAGGCAAGGATGATATGTACTACAAACTGGAGAAACCTAGCTCTCGTGTTCTAAATGTAAACAAATTTTAAACTAATATATAACTATGCTACACTGAGCTCGGAAGAGGAAGTCTGTGAACAAAATTGCTAGTACCTGCCAATACTTAAGATTAATACCAAATTAAAGGACCAAGCTTAAAATAACTGGCTTGCCATTGAAAGCTTCTAAAGCAGGAGGAGACAGCTCCAAACAGATTAAGGAAAAGTTCATCCAAATAAGAATTCTCACCTCTAAATTCAAGTCCCCTCAGCTGAAAGGTGACCAGCCCATTGCCTATCTCTATAAGGTGTACTAGTGCATTGAGGTAGTCAGATGCAAGAATAAAGCAATCTCCAGTACTGTAGTTCCCCCATCGCCCCAAGAGCAGGTCTCCACACAGGCTATGCTGGAGGGACCGAGTTAAGTGTTCATAGAAGATTGAGTTCAAGTTATTGTCATCTGAGCCTACAGGAGGAAAAATCCAGACCTTATTAATTCCAAAGTTAAGTTTTCAATTCACATTTACAATTTCTTGACATAATAATGTGTTGAAAAATATGTTCTTCATTGATAACCGAAGGCAAATATTTTAATTAAAGTTTAAATTAGAGATGGGCACGAGATGAACCACGGAACAAAATTCCTTATGGAATGGCTGGTTCATTTGCACCGAAACACATGTTCCATGGGAACACGTGTTTACAGAACAAACGAATTTTTCCAGCCGTTCCATGGCCGGGTTCGGAGTTTTGCAGACCCCACGCCAGTGTCAGCCCATCGGCTGAACCCAGCCTGGGGTCTGTGAAACTGACAGCCCCTGCGCAGGAGAAAGGCGCTGTCAGTTTCACAGACCCTGCGCGGGGTTCAGCCGATGGGCTGGAACTGGTGCGGGGTCTGTGAAATGACAGCTTCTTTTTCCCACTGCTCTGGCAGAAGAAAGGGGTTGTCTGTTTCAAACGCCCCGCACTGGCTTCAGCAGCTGGTGCAGGGTGATTGAAATGCCACGGAACAACAAACCACGAACTGGGAAAAGGTCAGAAGTTCGTGGTGCGATGTTCCGTGGAATGCTACAAATCACGGATCAAATGGTTCATTTCTTTTTTCGTTCTGTGCCCATCTCTAGTTTAAGTCAATGACCACATGCTCACTGTCAGATTTTATGTTCTTAATTTTCTTGAAAATTAGTATTAGCTAAGCTAAAGGTGTCCTGAAAGGTCTTTTACATCACCTACCATGTGATTTTTTTTCAATGTAGATGCTGGGAGTTAAACCCAAGTTCTTCTGCGTGCAAAGCCACAAGCTCTAATCTCAAAGTATGTTGTACATGCTGTTTACCATCTACACAAAATTATTAAGAGAAGACTTCCAGGTAGTGTGATGAAATGTCACCTACTCTATTTCACCTTTTCAGCACAGTCAAGCAAGACAGTGAAGACGCTAATAGGCTGAAAAGGCTCCAAAAAACCTGAAAACTGATCAAGGTAAAACTGTAATGCTGTTGATCAGTAATGAGACCGATCAGGGATTGTGGATTCCGCCTGCTCGGGATGACATTGTGTTCTGTCTTAAGAGGAATTTACTCAAGATGAAAAATAGTAAAGATGTACAAAGACAAAAGATAAATATAACTTCCACAATTCACAAAAAGGGTTGCAACTTTGAATCTAGTTTCCCTGAAAGCAGCAAGGGTCACACTATGTACCATTTACACACACATAACACCATGCATGGTTATGCTTGTGCTTTTAAATAAATGATTACCTGGATTTCTATCAAGTTGGGAAGCCAGTCTTGTGTTTGAGTGGTCCACTCTTTTTGTACTAAAGAAAATGGCAAAATATTAAGAACTGTTTATTCCCCATGAAAGCGTAATGATTGGGCTTATAATATCCTTTAAATGAAATTGCACTCAGTGCTGTAGGTGCCCTTTCACTCTGCTTGACACACATGGGCTCTCTACCACCATGCCTTCATTACAGACACTCAATTCTAATGTTTTCAAATGTAAATGTAAGTTGTAGTAAGTATACTCTTCAACCTGAAGAATCTTACGGTAACTGTGCAGAAGCCAAATAAAACTGAGTACATTTAAAGTGTCTCCTGAATAATATGGAACCCCGACTCTCTTTCTCACACACACCTCCCCCCTCAATCAAGTTTATGTGTCATACAGCATTTTGGGGGCTCTGCTATTTTCAACATTAAACAACCCTCAAATATTTATTGTAGTAATGTAGTATCATATGTTTTATAGTATTAACAAAACCACCACCAAGGGAATGCAGAGACAAGGTTTCTGGAAGCAGCCATTCAAGTAAATGCACCCCCAAACAGCACACTTCGGAATTTTGTATTTGAAATGCCAACACTACACAGGTGTTTTAGGGCTGAAATGTCACCTACTTGTAGTCTCTTTCCCAGAATTTAACAGGTCTGACATAAGAAGTGATGAATATTGCACTTCCCAGAAAAGGGTTTAGTGGAGTAGAAAAAAAAGCAGACACAACTGCTTGGACAAACAGCATTGCAGAATCTGTACCACAACAGAGTTAAGGATGATTTTGACTCTTACCTAGTTCCATTTTGAAAGGGCAGAATGCAAATAGCACAACAAAATCATAAAAACTGACCATATTGTTTAGGAAGCTCCAAAAGCACCATGATAGAAGTACGGTAAGTACCATACACACAAAACTGAAGTAACCCATTTCTCATTTTGGAAGCATGTCACTCTACGTCATGCATGAAAATCGAGGTGAGCAACTGATTGAGTGTTTTGACTCCCCTTTCCAATCATTTACCCAACAGAACCACCCCCTTGACATCCGAGAGGTTCACTTCTGCTAGATTTTTTTTGTAAGTACACTAAATCAGCAAAGTCAATGCCATTTTTGCTTTCACCTGCATTTTCCCTATTGTGACTTAAACTTTGGAATCCATTCTGATCACAAGATATGCTGGAGCTTTGAAAGGATACGGGGCACAGCAAAGGGCTGGGCAAACGCATGGAAAGCAGACCCCCATGTGATTTGCCAAGGAGCAATGTAAGTGTACACAAATCTCAACTTGTAAAAAAGTTCCCAAAGCTAGAGAAAATAAAAAGAACACACATACTTAATTGTCATTTATAAACAGAAGTAAAGTAACTGATCTTATACTCTTGATACAAATACACCCCTTCAATTTCACACTAGTAGTTTTAGCACCACCACTACATTCTTTGACCTGCTCATATAGCCTCAAAGTAAAAATTTATTTAAAATATTTACATCCCACCTTATTTGTTAGACTCAAGGAAGCTAACAGCATAACAGATTAAAAAGCAGAGTTGTGTCCCCCCCCCATTTATAGCTGTTAAATACCTTTAAAATACTTCATTTATACCATGTCTTTATCTCCAATGGGGCCCAAACAACTTACATCGTTCTCCTCCCAACAACTGTGTGAAGTAGGGTTGGGCTGAGAGCGAGAAAGCCTGGCCCCAGGTCACCCAGCAAGCTTTTAGGGCAGAGTGGGTGTTTGAACCTGGGTGTCCCAGATCCTAGTCCAACAGTCTAACCACTACATGATATGGTGTGTGAAAGCTGAGTTCTTTTAACATGGAGGAAACATTTGCCGCACCAGTTTTGAGATTTAATTCCCATCCATGATGACTAAGGAGATTTCCATCACATGATGACATGAAAACACGTTTCATCTGCTATTACCTTGCTGAAGAGTATGGACATGAAGAACAAATCTAGCAGCATAGTCTCCGAGAAATGCTTGTAGTCAAATGTGAAGAAAAGCACTGTGAAAAGGACAGTCACATACTGGTAGGTTGGGTTACTGAAGGAAGAGCGCAACAACTTCATACCAGCTATCGTAATCATTAAAGCACCAAGCCTGCAATACAAAAAAAGATGTGGATCAAGGGTTGCAAACATCTGTTGGATGAACAACCAGATCTTTCTACTGCTCATTATTTCTTTCTAATTTTCATACCTTCTTGAAGATTAATACTGTATTTTTACCTTTTACTGTCATTTGTTTTAAAATGCTGTATCAGTTAAAAGAATAATAGAATTCTTCAACCAAAGAACAGGCTAACCCACATCAATATGACAGTCAGATCCCACCTTCTTTAGTATTAACCTCTTCTTGCCTCAGTTCAAAGTCTCCATTATATTCTTCCCCAAGCTTCCTTCTCTTCACACCCCCTTAACTTGGGCTCTTGTTTTTAGTCCATTGCTTACTTTATATCCTTACTTCAGACACATTCTCTCTAGGCTCCTAGAATCTTTGTCTGTCAGCCTGTCCCATAGAGCTACTCCTGTATTTAGGTCCTGAATGCTGTTTTAATCCTAACTTTCCCTTGCATCATAGAAACTTCATGGCACACATTCTCACAAAATTTGTTTCCAAAGCAACTGCAATGTTCATGAAGATTCTATGTCATCAACCAATCAGCTCAACCAATCAGTCAAGAGTATCACTACACATGTAAATGCATGATGCATTCTGTGAATGGTCATTTTCATGTTTGTTTTTCTTACCAGTTTCATCTCTTCAATCAGAAATAGTCTTTCCTTTTTGTTTCTTTAGAGAAGCAGGCTACAGAGGTGAACTGCATGCAAAATTTCCATAAACCTTTTACAATTTTGGATCACTGTTCAAAAATCACTTCCACCAGCAACTTCTGAGTTGAAAGGATACACAGCTAGACAACCAGGGGTAGGGCGGTAACTCAGTGAAAACACATTTGCTTCACATGCAGAAGGTCCCAGGTTCAGTCCCACATCTGCTCATAGGGAAGACTATATCCCAAGACCCTGGAGATCTGCTGCCAACCCAAGCAGATAATATTTAGTTTGACAGACCAATGGTCTGACTCAACATAAGGCAGCTTCACGTGTACACTCCAAGAAGCTGTCATCTCAGATTAACTTACTTTTCCAGGAAATGTCTATAGCTTCACAGCTGAACAGAACTTATTATTTGCCAAGTGCTATCTGGGAATTGTCCAAATTTAAAAGGTGAAAAGTTTAATTATCCATATGACATTGTGTTGGTGGTAATAAACCTTCCCAAACAGATTTGCTAAGATGGTGTGATGGCACAGAATGTCTTTCATGGACATTCCAACAGCACAGATAACAAGCTATGTCTAGTGTGAGAGAAAGGAAAGTTCTAGCTCTGACAAAGAGCAGAGAAAATGGTAAACCAGTCTTTTGGCAGTATTATTTCACACTGCTGGTGGAGACTTGTAGTTGGCTCCTCCATACATACTGAAAATACCTGTACACACAAGACTGTATGTCAGCTCAAAAGATTCTATCCCAACATTCAACTAAGCAGGAGGCTTAAGGAAAAGGGTGGAGGAGATGGAGAACTTAAGCAATATAGGACTCACATAGAAAGGCCTCTGAAGTTCACAGAACTTAAAATCAAAAAAGCTATAAGCTGGGCTATGGAACGAGAGAGAAGTAGCAGTGACACAGAGACTAGTCACGAGACAAAGTTTTTTAAAAATATGACATATGACAAAAATATGACAATAGGATACAATGTAATATATTCAAAATAATACCAATGTTACATTCATTTCTTACTCAGCATCCAGTCTTTTTGGACTAGCAATAGCCTTTGCACTGCTGCTCAGTTCATTGAGGACTATTAAAGGGTAGATAATATTCTTTTCCACAAAAAGAAGCCATATATGAAGTTTCTCAAACCACATCACATGTGCAGCATCTAAGAAAAATTCACAGAATGCAATATGGAATTAAGCAGCTCAGGAGTCTGGACTAGATATTACCCAAAATAAATAAAAGCTCAGCTAACTCTATCCCATTAACAGAGATCCTCCAAGACAGCAGTCATTGTAATAGGAAATCTGCTTTCCATCAGTATAAATTATAACTTTTCTGTAAGTCAGGAGGCTTTCTACAGAAGGAAATGAGTTAATGTAACTACAAGCCAACTGCATTTAGTGATTATAAAAAGCAATATTTAATTACAAGTAAATTAATGGAAAATTGCCATAGGTCAAGTTTTTAGAAGATCAGTACTACTTACTGCGAACTTCAAACTGATAGTATTCCTTGGATTTCAGCAATGGATGTGAAAAACAGTGCCAAGGGAGCTGTTTCCGGAGCTGAGGCAGCACATAATGGGTTATAAAGCCTACTGAGCCCACCAATGCATATAGAACGTATCTCAATACAGGCTAAAAGAAAGTTGCAGGGGAAAGGTTCAGTCTCAACACCAGCAAGTAGTTATTCCTTTCAGAACTGCTTTTCTTAGTTCTAGGTACAAATGGCTATGCTGGATGTAAATGTATGTCTATACATTTCTCTTCATATAAAGGAAGAAATGTGTCTTCTGAGTCAGTGGTCATACATGAATGCATCACCTAAAATACTTCCCCCTCAGAACTGTCTAATTTAAATGCACACCTATGCAGAATTATAAACGATTAATAAAATAAGATGCTTGATCCACTGGTTTTTTTAGTCCCTTGAAATATCAGAAGCACTTGACACACTGCCCTCATAGCTTGGCTTCCAGATAGGATGCTGTGCTAGTATTGTTGAAATCCTCTTTCCAACACTTTCTTTTTGGTAAGTCAAATACTAGTGGTAAAAATAAGATTATTACCTAGACAGTAAGGTTCTATTGTGATGACTAGTTAACATCCTAACTTTCCCTGTAGTAAGATTTTTCTTTGGAGTGATACTATAAATTATGCCAGCTATAACTTATCTACTGAAAATCTCCTCAGGACAGAATGAAATAATTTTGCACCTTCTGGCTAGCTTGATATTCCTTCCTTACTTTCATAATGTTCCTAAAGGCATTTGTGGGGGTGGCTGGATTGCACCAGAGAGAGCCAAACTACACAAGACGAATTACACGAGGCTATGCAAGTGTCTTGAGTCACGTCTGTTCCTACCTGCCCGTGTCCATTTTATCTTGGGTGAACACATGTCCTGTAGCCCTAGTTCATGCACATGTTGGGGAACTGGTGTAGTCATGGTTGCGAGTGTTCATGGTCATAATCTGTGAGTCGTCATTGCAGAGCATTGATTTGGGGTGGCTTACGCTTCACTCTCGCCTCTTTTTGCCCTTAGATCCGGCTTACACCCAAACTGTTTTGCTTTTAATCTGGCATGTTTTAAATTCTCCCGTTTTCCAGTTGACATCACCTCCCTACTCCTCCTCCATGCACCCTCCTCCCCCCTTAACTTCCTCCTTCTCCACTCCATGTAGCGTCTTCAGTCGGGATAAGGAGGAGGTGGGAAGAAAGATCATGGCAACACAATTAAGCATCTGAGCTAAAGTTCAGAAACATGCCTGATACATGAACCTGAAAAGGACTGAGCGGGGGGGTACTTGCTCTCCAGTTCAGCTCGGCAATACAGAGCAAATTGGGTAAAATTTGGCCATTATTTCCAATGGAAAATGTGATTTGGAGATTTCTGGGGTTCTGGTGGGGGCATTTTAGAAACCAAATTTGCTGGGGAACTATTTCTAGCTGTTCTCTAAAGACTCCCCAAGTTTCATGAAGATTGGACTTCAGGAGGCTACTTTATGGGCCCCCAAAGAAGGTGCCCCCAGCCACCTCCAATCTCTATTATTCCCTGTGGGGAAAACTAGGAGAGCTATCTAGGAGGCTGGGGTGGCCTTTTGCAAGCAAAATCCTCCAAATTTGCAAGGGACATACTCCTCACTGTCCTATAAAGACCCCCCAAGTTTCAGGGAGATTGGACCCCGGGAAAGGCATGATCTATGGGTCTCCCCAATTGCTGTTATTTTCTCTCCACAATAGGAATGAATGGGGTGGCTGGGGGCACCTTCTTTGGGGGGGGGCATAAAATGGCCACTCAAGGTCTAATCTCCCTGAAACTTGGGTGGGTGGGTGGGTCTTTAGAGGACAGTTAGCAGTAGGTCCCCTGAAAATTTTGTAGATTTATTTTGCAAAATGTCACCTCCATCCTCCTGGATAGCCCTCATAGTTTTCCCCATAGGTGATAATGGAGATTGGAGGTGGCTGGAGACAAACAGGCAGGAAAGAGTTGATCCTGGTTGACAGCAAGAAATGCTGTTGCGGCTCCTGAAGTGGGGATTGCCCACTGGGGCCGAGCTGTAAGATCTCAGCAGAAGTGTGGAACCCCCGTTTTTTAGCTCTCCTCAGGAAACCCGGCAGTTCCCCCCCCCCCACACACAATATGCTCAATTGAGTAAACAAGTCTCAGAAAAGCTGCTGAGGAAGGTTTGAGCATGCCAGTCCTAGCATGGGATGGAGTGCACATCAAGTGCAGTGTGGCTGTGGTGTGTGAGTGAACAAGAAAGCAACAGGGAAATGCGTGTGTGTTCACGTGTCATACACGTGTAATTTGTCTCATGTAGTTTGGCTCTAAGTAAGTACACCAAAGCAAATTTTGCATCCTAAAGTAGAAGCTATTATCCTGTGCAGCTGTGCAAATCCAAATGGAAGTGACACTGCCATTATATAACTACTAAAATAATAACATTGCTCAAGATACGCATACAACAAAACTTGGTACAGGTATTTTAGAAAATCTGAAACAACAACAAATATTACCTGCAGTACTGTGAATACTGTGCTGACATGAATTGCAAAATAAAGTACACCGATAACTATGCATACAACAAGATCAGACTGCAAACGCTCACTCTAAGAAGAAAAGAGAAATATTTAATACAATATGCTTATCAAGATGCTGCAATAAAAATGTTTAGTAACTGGCTCTCTCTTGTGTTCTATAAGTACTGATCATCATTGCATACAAGCTAAGGCTTTCAAACAATTATTTCTACCAGAGCAGAAGATGATCCAATAATAAGTATTATGTTTAAATGTTCTCCTGTTCTAATGTTAATTTCTGTGATCATAAAATTCTAGAGTCTGGGTGCATGGTGGCCTGCCAAACTGTACAGAGGTGATCAGGTTCTAAAAGTTCTAATAGTTAGTAGAATTAATTACCACAAATGTCAATTTGCAAAGCCCTCAAGCATTTGACCTAAGTAGAAGCCAAGCTTTTCCTTTGAAAATTTCAGCTCAAAAATATATTATGCATTTAGTTCCTGGATATTTACATTTACATGAAAACTGGTCAATATAAATAGTTTGAGAGATGTTCCAACTTACCACTGAATTTCTAAGTTTTTCAGGTAATGGATCTTTAACTTCAGACAATGGATCTTCTGGGTTTTTATCTTCTGAAGTAGGAAAAAGTTTTGATTGCACTAAAGAGCTAAAAATAGAAAAAAGATTTCTCTGTAAACACTGTGCACAGATCTGAGACCAAAATCATAAACTAATCAGTTCTATATATAAAGAGAATTGTATTCATTTGTGCTTTATTCCCTTTCATTAAGGAGACACACCATGTCATGCTGCACACATTGAACAATGGAAAGACCATCACATTCACACAATGACATTCTGCAAGACACCACTGTAATTGCTAGCTCTGAAGAAAAATTTCCCAACTTATTAATATCTCCACAACTGATTTTCCCCCAGCATTGAAACAGAAGTGCTACCACAAAATAAGATATAACTTGCCACAATGGAGATACAAGTACATGGGGGAAGGGACAGTCTGTAGCATCTAACCCCACAGCCAGGGCTGGCGCCACCGTTGAGGTGGTAAGGTGGGGGCCACAGGCCCCGCGGGGGGCGCCAGAGGGGGTGCTGAGGGAGGAGGCGCGCATCCTGCGCTGCCACCGGCCAGCCCTGTGCCACTGTCGCTGCCCGCCCCCAGGCAGGCGCAGCAGCCACGGGCCAGAGACAATAGGTGGCTGGGGCTGCGTGTGGCGTGCGGGCGGCCTCCTCGCTCCACCCCAGCCACCCGCCGGCGGCACTGCATGATGACGTCATCACGTGATGACGTCATCACGCAGTCTGGGGCGTGCACAAGGCTGGCCTCCAGCACCAGAACCCACCCCCCCAGAGCAATAAAAACTCTACCACTCCTCTGAATTCAAAAATTTCTGCATGGTGTGATATGTCATGAAATTTTCAGCATTACATGCCATAGGATGATAGTTGGCAAATAGTTATCCATATCCACCCATAGTGCACTGCAGTTCTTCAAATGAATTCTACTAATTCACTACCAAAAGGTTCTTGCCAGGAGCCAATCAAGAAAAATATCATACACAGACCTGTTACCATCACAGACACACGAACAGAATTGTTCACAGCTATGGGCCAAAGTACATATGATGGTGTCCTTGTAGCCACCACAGAGCTGCCGCCGCCATTTTAAACTCATTTAAAAATGCTATAGGGCTTCAATCCTGATCAGGCCTCCAGCCCGGCGGGCTGAGGCGCTCTTGTCCTACCCAATGGCTTATCAACTGCTGAAAGAGCTACACTCCCCATGGCTGTTTCGGGTATTGAAACACCGGGGTGGGGGGGAGACGACAAGAAAACTGTGCTGTTGGTACAGAGTTGAGCCTTCGCAGCATTTCTAACTGACTTTAAAATGGTGGCAGAATCCTCGTGGCAATCACAAGGATGCCTTCATATCTAGTTTGAACCTGTAGCACCTAGCAGGAGGACCACTTCTTCCTTCAGTGAAGTGGTTCTTTTTGTGTCATATGGCTTAATGCAAAGATGTAAATTTCAGACAAGCAGATGATAGTTGTCTGCACAGGCATGACTGCTTAACGGCCCCACTGTACATATTATGGGTATGTTCAAATGCTACTTTCCAGGAAGAAATTCAATTTGATAGGAGGCTCTGAACAAACTTTCCTAATTGCTAGTTCATTCCTCATGTTTATAACAGACTTCCATGTAACACGTGAATAGGTAGTTGCCACTCACAAAAGCACAGAAGGATCACTGCTTTGTCTGCTGAGATGATAGGATATTGCCACCAGCAAACCACAAAATACTGAAAAGAGTACAGGAATATGTTGACCATCCCAGGAATCCTGTGGGCAGAGAAATACAGCATCATCAATGCTATTACGTCTCGTTTCATAGAAAGATGGGCTTTCTTTTTTTTCTAATGATAAAAAATTTTAGGCTATGAAAATGTTTGGTGAGATGATATACAAATAATCTAAAAGAATACTTTGTCTTTTTATAAGTATACCAAGGCAGAAACAGCTATCAAATTCCACGGGCATATAATCTATTGAATTTGAAAAGCTAAGGATGATTTACATGCAATCTTATGCCAATTCACTTTAGGCTAATCTGAGAGAGTTCAGTGGTGAAAATGGAGTCACTCTACGTAAGATTGCATTGCTAGAAACAGTTTTAATTACTCAAGGGAAACAAAAACTTTACAAACCGATCAGTATGTATGCACCAGAGAAACATTACTAACTTATAAGGAAAAACAGAAATATGGCAGAAGTTGCAACTAGGGGTGTGTGATTCAGGTTTCCAAACTGGGTTAAATACCCAAATCAGACCCGATTTGTAAAGATTTGGGATTTCCGAATCAGGCCCAGCATGCTGGCCCCGATTCAGAAACGCCGAATCAAAGCTTCCCGAAGCGGTTTGGGTCACTTTGGGAAGCTTTCAAACCCTGGCTGGCTCCAGCTGACTGGCGGAGGAGGATCTCCTACTGGCCAGCTGGAGTTTAAAGGGCCCTTTTCTGGAGTTTAAAGGGCCCTGCGCAAGTGGCAGGGAAATGGCCCTTTCCGGGCTTCAGCTGGACCACGGGGTGGGGTGGGAATACCCCACGGGCCAGCTGGAGTTTAAAGGGCCCTTGCCCTGCCACTTGTGTGGCAGAGGAACTCCGAAGGCTATCTGGAGTTTAAAGGGACTCCCCCACCCACGGGCCAGCTGAAGCACGGGAAGTCCTGCAGCTGCTTTTTTCACCTGATGGGATGGGAACCCCCTCCTCCTCCTTCCATAGGGTGAAATAAGCAGTGGGGACAGGAAATTTTGGATCATACCAAAGCAGAGCAAGAAGCAGTTTCTGAAGCGGCTTGCTGCTTCAGAAACTGCTTATTTCCACTTCTTTTTCCCGCTTTCGAAATTCCGAAGTGGGAAAACCAAATCTTTCTGTCCCTGCACACCCCTAGTTGCAACTGTAGCAATTGCAAGACACTTTCTAAAATGTGCAAGAGAGACTAAACAAGCATGCTAACCAGCTATAATATTATAAAATTAGGTAACAGAACGTATTTTTGATTTTACAAATTCTGTGATGGTATCAACAGCAGGAAGTACGTTTCCTAGCCTAAGATTTTAACATGCAAAAAACATAGCACTAATGGAATAGCTCACCTTTAGGGCACCATAACACAATCCATACAACAATGCTACTGCCACAATACTACAGATAAAACTGTAAAGTGCTGCAAGCAGGCTTGTGGTGGCTGGAACGTTAAAAAAAGATGTGTCATAAAAAATCATCTAACAGAACACAAGCCTTATTCAGGTTCTAAAAATGAAACATTTATCTCTCAGCATTTTTTACTTCATTTATACTCTGCCTTTCTCCCTAGTGGGGGATTCAAAGCAGCTTACATCTTGCCCCTCTCATTTTATCTTCACAACAACCCTGTGAGGTAGTTTAGGCTGAGAGTGTGAGACTGACCCAAGGTCACTCAGTAAGCTTCCAAGGCAGAGTAGAGATTTGAACCTGGGTCTTCCAGCTATCACTCTAACCACTACACACATCACTGCTCTTTTTACCTCAATGGGTAAACTAGGCTTGCAATACTGAAGTTGTTCTCTCAGACACCTAAAACACAGTCACTTTGGAATTGTGGTGGTTGTGGGTTTTCCGGGCTGTATTGCCGTGGTCTTGGCATTGTAGTTCCTGACGTTTCGCCAGCAGCTGTGGCTGGCATCTTCAGAGGTGTAGCACCAAAAGACAGAGATCTCTCAGTGTCACAGTGTGGAAAAGATGTTGGCAGGTCATTTGTATCTACTCAGGAGGGGTGGGGTTGAGCTGAGTCATCCTGTAAGAGTTTCCCAGGGTGTGGAATGCTAATGGCGGGAGACTTCACTGTATCCTGAGGAGGTGCTTTTGCATATGGATTGGTGCTTGATGTGCTAATCTTCTCTGCAGGGCTATTGTCGAGTATAGAGTGTTTTGTTAGCCTGGTGTTTTTCAGAACTGGAAACCATGCTCTGTTCATTCTTAAGGTTTCTTCTTTCCTGTTGAAGTTTTGCTTATGCTTGTGAATTTCAATGGCTTCCCTGTGCAGTCTGACAAAGTAGTTGGAAGTGTTGTCAAGTATTTTAGTGTCCTGGAATAGGATACTGTGTCCTGTTTGAGTTAGGCTATGTTCAGCCACTGCTGATTTTTCAGGATGGCCAAGTCTGCCGTGTCTTTCATGTTCTTTTATTCTTGTCTGGATGCTACGCTTTGTGGTCCCGATGTAAACTTGTCCACAGCTGCAGGGTATACGGTATACTCCTGCAGAGGTGAGGGGGTCTCTACTGTCTTTTGCTGATCGTAGCATCTGTTGTATTTTTCGGGTGGGTCTGAATACTGCTTGAAGGTTATGCTTTTTCATAAGCTTTCCCATCTGATCAGTAATTCCTTTGATATATGGCAAAAACACTTTTCCTGTAGGAGACTGTTTTTCCTTGGTTGTTTGATTCATCCTGGGTTTGATTGCTCTTCGGATTTCATTTCTGGAGTAGCCATTTGCCTTCAGGCCTGAAATGAAACAGTCTCCTACAGGAAAAGTGAATAAAAGAACATGAAAGACACGGCAGACTTGGACAATCTGAAAAATCAGCAGTGGCTGAACATAGCCTAACTCAAACAGGGCACAGTATCTTATTCCAGGACACCAAAATACTGGACAACACTTCCAACTACTTTGTCAGACTGCACAGGGAAGCCATTGAAATTCACAAGCATAAGCAAAACTTCAACAGGAAAGAAGAAACCTTAAGAATGAACAGAGCATGGTTTCCAGTTCTGAAAAACACCAGGCTAACAAAACACTCTATACTCGACAATAGCCCTGCAGAGAAGATTAGCACATCAAGCACCAATCCATATGCAAAAGCACCTCCTCAGGATACAGTGAAGGCTCCCGCCATTAGCATTCCACACCCTGGGAAACTCTTACAGGATGACTCAGCTCAACCCCACCCCTCCTGAGTAGATACAAATGACCTGCCAACATCTTTTCCACACTGTGACACTGAGAGATCTCTGTCTTTTGGTGCTACACCTCTGAAGATGCCAGCCACAGCTGCTGGCGAAACGTCAGGAACTACAATGCCAAGACCATGGCAATACAGCCCGGAAAACCCACAACAACCATCGTTCTCCGGCCGTGAAAGCCTTCGACAATACATCACTTTGGAATTACCTTGTAAATTCAAAAAGGCATTTGTTTTTTCCAGCTGTCCAAGAACTAATTTATTAAGCATACTGATAGCATTCCCTTCCAATTTAAAACCCCACACACAAATTAATTGATCAGTTGCTATGTAGTATTTAAATGTTTTTCTCTCAGGAAACACCTCTGTTCTAGGGATGTCGTATCAACCCAGTTCTCAAACAGGATTATTATAACATTTGTGCTACAAACTTGCACAATATTGAGGTACAAACATGCAGTTCTCTTCCAGGCTGCAGAACTATGTGTGATTTAGAGAGCTGTCTAAAATGTCTTTACATAAGTGTTGGTGGCATCCTCTGCATAGCACAGTGACCTTTTTTGATAAGGTGTGGCACTTCTCTTAAGCATCTTCTCATTTTTCTCCCCAAACAGGAGGTCTTTTAGACTTTCTTTGAGATGTTGCTAGGATTTAAATTTATAAGATACTTCTGAAATGTTTTAATTGGTATTAGGCAACTGGATTCAAATGAAGGCTTGAAAGAGTTTCAGAGACTACAAAGACTAATTACAAAGACTAACATGCAGTAAGGATACATTATGAATTGACAGTTTGAATGAGTCTTTAAACTTGTCTAAATGTTTGTTCTCTATAATTATTATGAAATGTGAAATCTCAACTCACCATTACCACCAAAGACATGAATATCTAACTGTTCACAGAGGTACATCACAAATGTGTTCACCTGAGGCAGAAGACCAATGAAGAACACTATAGGAAAGCATAGCGTAAACACTACAGAAAACAAAAGCATTAGAAAAACATGTTGTAAGTGGTTATTAGTGCTACTGGCTCTCTGTGTATCTATCTGTTCCAGATTCACAGAACAAATGGTTTTTCACAGCTATCACATACTGTTTTTAGGCAGCTGCTAACACTATTTTACATGAGTAATACAGAAATGAAGTTAGCTAAAGCAGAAGAACATCTTTTCATATTCCCCTTCTAACAGCTTCATATTCCCCTTCTAACAGCTTCATATTCCCCTTCTCAGCTTCAAGTCAGCGATTGCACCTTGTACATCACAGTAAAACAAGTTTTTCCTCTTTTTTCCTCTTTATCGCAAGAAGACACATTCAATAGGAAAGCACCTGTCCATGAGAAGACTGAGATGGTATAACTAAATAGGCGAACTAGCAAAATTTTAGACAAAAAGCATGGGGTGGAGGCACTGTGACAATTAAAACGGTATAAGGTCTACGTCAGTGTCCCCCGGAAGAAATGTTCAGTGGGGTGGGGTGCTGTTGCAAGTTGTTTTAGTTTAACAGCCCTGCAAAATACATGGACTACAGGTGAAATTGGCCCAAATAGCACATATTGGTAGCTCTCTTCCTTGTTATATGACACCCACCAATTAAGAGGTGGATTAGGAAAGAAGCTACTGAGAACTCAGTCTTTTCACAGCCTCTGATATGAAGAAAAGAATATGGTTACAAAGCATTTAATCTCAAGGACATCCTCTGAACTGTATATATTAGGATGTAACTCTGCTCACATACTCCTGCCTAATATAGTAGTTAAAATATGAACTTTTGCCTACACCTAATATTCTCCTTCTGTTGATCTCCTAAAATTTCCACCTTGTGGACCTTTGCATGTAAACCTGAGCTGAAGGACTTGCCATAGAGCTTTACCTAATAACTTTTCATTATCAAGTTTCAAAGACTGTTTAAGACAGAAAGAGGTTTCATTTATTATTCATGCTTCTTCTAAAGAAAACAAACCTAAATTGCCCCCCATAGTGATAAAATGAGTAACCCTAACCCCAAAATACTACCAGATTAGAGAAAAACACATGAATTTACTCACCTATAATCAAATCCCTTGCTGAAAGCAGCAAAACTGGATTAGTGAAAGCCATTCCATACAAACGGAACCTTGCCATAAAAGTGATCCTACTGCTGTAGTCCAACAGCCAAATGAGACCACAGCATATACAGAAATAAACAGGCCTGCTATAAGCTATGATTCGGTTATGACCCTGAAAATACAAGATTTGTTAATCGAAGTAATGAATCATTGGTATTCTTATCTCCTAAAGTAAATGGTGAAACTTCATCTTTCATGCTGGATCAAATGACAATTACATGTTAATCTCATTTATATTATTCTAATATAAAAACCTTACAAATCTATGGATATTAGACCTTGCTTTTGAGAGGAAGGGAAGCTCATTTTTCACTCATCATTAAGATGCAGTATCATAATTATACAGTATACACTGTCAACAAAGACCTCAAAGTTCCACTTCTGACACTTCAACTAATACATTGTGTGTCCATTAAATTTCTTTGTAGCTTCCTTTGGAGTATGTTGTACACTGTACACAGTCCTTTAAACTATGTGACCACGTTTTTATGTATGTATGTATGTGTTTATTTATTTATTTGACTTATATCCCGCCCTTCCCACAAGTGGGCTCAGGGCGACTTCCAACAATAAATACTTCAATAAATACAATAAAAAAATTAAAACCACTTAATCCAGATAAAAACATACAGGCATTTTCTGCATTCTGCACAGAATATTATAACAATTATTTTAAATTCTATTATTCATAGTATTTTGTATAGTTTGCCTATAATCTATGTTCTGCACTTCCATAGGTTTTCTGCTGAACTCCATTATTACTCTTTAAGTAGTTGCAATTAGAAAAATGCAAACTGGAGTCCACAAGGAATTGCTGGGGGGGGGGGGTGAGAGTGTGTGTGCACATGCCCCTTTAACTGACTTACAACATCCTGAGCCTCCTGGAACATGATCAGTTCTCATCAGGATTTTAAGGATTTTCTCTTTTGGTTATTTTACAATGTCATTTTTTTTGTATACTGGTGCATGTAAAACACCCTAGCTTACCTAAGGATGGCCTTGTTTTGCAGCATTCATGATCATAATGGGGGACAACTACTTTAGTACAGGATGAGTGACTAGAGACACAAGAGCCTGGGAGAGAAAGGAAAAATTGGGGAAAAACTGATTTCCCCTATTTTTTAGGTGTTTCCACCTCCCACCCCCAATTTTTCTGATGGAAAACGTGGAACAACACTGAAAAGAAACTCCTATATTTTCTCTTTTAGAAAGAGTGAAACACTTCTTAAGGCAAGAGTTTTCTCACTCAAAAAGTATAGCATGAAAAGGTTTGATGACTTTTTCAGTTCTTCCAATGACAAATTGGAAAATGTTGAGGAGCATTGAAAAAAAAACCAACCATGAAATATTTTCTCTTTTTCAGTGTGAAAAACCTGGTCTATCACACCTTACTAGAGGTGTGTGATTCAGCTCAGGAATACTGGATATACACCAGAAAACTATTTGGAATTCTTCAAGTATATCCAGATATATCTGACATATTTGGATGTGGATAAACCAGTATTTTTTTTTTTTTGATAAACCAGTATTGACATTACTGAATTATCTGGATATCTTTGGGAACATCTGGGAATTACATTTTAAAGGCTGCAACAACTTGTCTCCCCCACACACCTTTGTAGGCTTCCCAGGCAATAGGAGGAGGGGAAAGGGAGGCAGCATTACTGTGTGTCTGTGTCCATTTTGCTTGCTTGCCATATGCCACTGTCACATCTGGCTGCTGCCTTGGTCTTACTAGCTTGCTAGGTTTGCTTCAGTTTGTTTCTGGTGAGATTCTCTGATTTGGTTCGGTTGGGCTTTGTTGGCTCTGTTTGCATTGGGAGACTTTTGATCATTGGCTGCTGTTGTATATCGGCTAAGGTTTCCTGTATCCTGGAGAAAGCCTTGGATCCCCACCCCACCCCCCGCGAAAACAATAGAGTGGCTGGGGCAGCTTATTCAGGGCTCTTTAGAATTGGATCCTGAGGTCCAATTCACTTAAAACTTGGTGGGTCTTTAGTAGACATGCAGGTTCTCTGCAATTTTAGTGTAGTTTGCTTAAAAAAATGGCTCCTCAAGCCCCCTGTAAAGATTATCCCTATAGGGAAAGATGGTGAAGATTTCCCAATAAAGAATAATGGAGCTGAATGTAATAGGAATTCCAAGTATATTAAGAATTACAAATACTATACTGGTAATTTTGCACTCGGATATCAGGAATACCAAATATTTACGGTATTCCTGATACCTGGATCCAAATAATGCTGATTTTTTTTTACTGCATATCCCAACATTTTACTCATTCCAAGAGTACAATATATTTGAAGACTTTGTTAATCTGAGAGCCAGTTTGGTGTAGTGGTTAAAAGCATGGGACTCTAATCTGGAGAGCTGGGTTTGATACCCCACTCCTCCACTTAAAGCCAGCTGGGTGACCTTGGGCTAGTCACAGCTCTCTGGAGCTCTCTCAACCCCACCTACCTCACAGGGTGTTTCTTGTGGGGATAATAATAACATACTTTGTAAACTGCTCTGAGTGGACATTAAGTTGTCCAGAAGAGCGGTATATAAATTGAATGTTGTTGTTGATATTATTATTATTATTATTAATTTTTCCAGTGCAAAAACTGTGAAATTGTGGGGAACTCTGAAAAAACTCTTATACTATATGCTCATATATTATTTTCAAGGGTTTTTTTTGTTTAAATGTAATAATTTTGGCATCAGTTAATAAGTTATAATATGATTAACAATAATACATTATTAAAAAGTTCAATGTTTTCATAAGATTAATAGCCATTGACAAATTAATATTAAATACCTTGGCAATCCTATCTATTGTGACTCAGAGTTTTGTCCAAATAATATATTCTCTTTTGTTTACTATATTTTTTCCTACCTTAAAACTTTTAATTTTTTTTTACCTCTCAGATGGCAAAAATTAACATCTATGTGCTACAGCAGCATAGGGTGCAGCAGATAGCAACTCTTTCTCAAGTAATTTTTCTTATAGAAAAGGGTATTTATATTGTTAAATTACATAACTATGCCAAATTGTACAATTTTATATACTAAGTTATAAATGATTGTTCAATCAGTAAAAGAAATTTAGGACTGATTGGAAAATAAGTATTGCACATATTTCAATCCCCCCCTCCACAAATTTCTGGAAAAAAACAGAAATAAAAAGGTTTTCTGTGGCTTCAAAAATTTGCTCTATGAGTGATGGTGCACCTCTTTTACAATTAAAAGTACATATTTTACAACTGTGGGTAAATGTAATAGGTGACTTGTTACAGAGGTGCTATTTCCCCACATGTTTCCACAGTGGCAAGAACTAATACCAGCAGAACTCTAAAATACTGAACTCTAAAAATATACAGAACTCTAAAATACTGAACTCTAAAATACTGAACTGTTATGTAATATAACTTACATGCCGAGGAGAAGAAGAATCTGGTTGGACACTCTAGAAAACAGATGGGAAATGCAGAAAGGACAAAATTACTTAAGGTTTGATAACTCTGGAGGCAGAAAGGACAAAATTACTTAAGGTTTAATAACTCTGGAATGTAAATCTCTAAAGGATGGGATCAAAAGGACGTCTATGTCCCCATGATGAATTCCCAGATTGACTGATTTCATTGAGCTTTTCATACAAAGAGAAGCCCTGAGAGCAGTCCCTAACATGACATGAATTGCCACAGGTGGAAGTATAAAACTTAATAGCACACCTGAGTGCTAGGGTACACAAATGAGGCCTGGAATACAGCCAATTAAAACATCATGAAGAAGTGAAAGCCTGTCAAGGCCATAATTGAAGAAGCCTTACTCCACCTACACTGATTTAACTTCAAGTACCAAAAAATACCAAAGAAAGGATAATACCAATTTCTAACTGGTCATCACCATTACATTAGTTCGTTTGGCTACATTTTTACACATTCAGTTTAGCTTTGCTTGCTGGTGATCTTCATCTTCTATTAGGAAATTATGTCTATGCCTACAGATATATAAAAATACAGATCTGCTCACAGTTACATGGTGAAGAATTATTTCTTGTTGTAGTGTGCTCTGGATTACTAATAGCTAAAAGCAACTGACTCTGGACATGTGTGTTTTAGTATCTTGAAACATTTCAACAGAAAATTCTTAACAAAATGAATTTGACCAAGAGTTGCTGGGTAGGGCAAGAAAAATTCTTTATACAGAAGCAATTGGACATAGTTGATTAGATTTCAGTATATTACAGCAATAAACAAAAACATGTTTTGGAACTAAATGACTTAGAAATTAAGTCTCCACTTTTAGAGGGTACTACTAGAACAGAATTTGTTATATAAGAATGCATAATTATAGGATGGGGGAGGCTTATCTTAGCAGTAGTATGTGCGAAACGGATCTAGGGGTCTTAGTAGACCATACACTGAACATGAGTCAGCAGTGTGATATATCTAAAAAGGCAAATGTGGTTTTTGGCAGTATAAACAGAAGCATAGTGTCCACATCACAAGAAGGGATGGTATCGCTGTACTCTGCTCTGGTTAGACCTCACCTGCAGTATTGTGTTCAGTTTTGAGCACCACAAAAGGAGGCTATAGACAAGCCGGACTATGTCCAGAGGAGGGCAAAGAAGATGGTAAGGGATTTGGAGACCAAGTCCTATGAAGAAAGGTTGAAGGAGCTCGGAATGTTTAGCCCAGAGAGGAGACGACTGAAAGGTGCTATGATAACCATCTTCAAGTACTTGGAGGGTGTCATATAGAGGATGGCGCAGAGTTGCTTTCTCCTGCCCCAGAAGGTCGGACCAGAACCAACGGCTTGAAATTAAATCAAAAGAGCTTTTGACTAAACATTAGGAAGAACTTCCTGACAGAGCGGTCCGTCAGTGGAACAGGCTTCCTCGGGAGGTGGTGGGCTCTCCTTCTTTGGAGGTTTTTAAGCAGAGGCTAGATGGCCATCTGATAGCAATGCTGATTCTGTGACCCTGGGCAGATCATGAGGGGGAGGGCAGAATGGGTTATATCAGGGCTTAGTTCTCGTGGCCTTCTTAAATGCCCAGGGTAATGCTGATTGCCACCTTGGGGTCAAGTAGCAATTTTATACAGGTCAGTTTGGCTAGGGATCCTGGAGGTATTTTGCCGTCTTCTGGACATGGAGCAGGGGGTCATTGGGGCAGTCGGGGGGGGGTAGTTGTGAATTGCCTGCATTGAGAAGAAGTTGGACTAGATGACCCTAGAGGTCCCTTCCAACCCTATGATTCTCTGATTCTAAGAGATAGGAAGAGTGGACTGTATCCTACTACTCTGAACAGCTATTTGTGAAGTGGCCTGTCATCACAAGAACTTTTTGCTGATGCCAAATGCACTTCTACCATTGGCTGCACAGAGTGGTAGGATACAACTCAGTCTATTAGCATAGTAAAGTAACTGACGCTGGACAGAAGTTACCTTGAGCAAGGAATACTGGCAGCTGGCAATTACCAAGCAAAATTGAAAGACCCAGATATCCTTGAAAAAGCCTTCTATAAGGAGTAGAGAACCCAAGAATGCCACCTGGATAGCTAGAATGACTGCCAGCACATTTTCCAAGATCTCACGATTCCTATGGAGAAAGAAAAGGCATGTGGCACTGAGAAGCCAAAATAGATTTGTAACAGGAATAAAAGATGCAGAAATGTAAGAAAGCAAACCCATCAAAATTTCAATGACATCAATAATCAAAGTTTGAGGATGCCTTGCTCCTTATACAATTTCTTCAAAGTTCTACCATGATTTTACAGAAATTCAAGGTGCTCAGCATATTTCATAGAACCAGGCTCACAAGATGAAACTGGCAGCTAGCGCAGATTCAACAGAGGGCAGAAAAATCTAATCACCACCTTTATTTTAGAATATGTCACTAGAATATAGAGAATTTCCAGAAAAGGTACTAAATAACAAAGAGTCCCACCCAATTAAGCAAGCAAAATCTTGATCTACTGAGAAATATCTAATGTTACCTGAGGATGCCCAAACCATCATACCATACCATTAAAAGTTAGCAATAAAAGGACAGTTTAATTGCATTTCCTCATACTCTCAAAAGGCCTTAAAGAAAAGCCACGCATATTTAAAACCGCTGCTTGAAATACATTCGTTTAAAACCATATTTGTCACCTGCATGAAAACAAGCTCAAAGAAAACTTAATGTATCAATACTTGTCCTAATTACCTGGAAAGAGTTTTACAAATCAGTTAGAGCAACAAACATATAGTAACATAATTTTGGCACTTTTATTCAAGTATATTACTGGAGGCTGAACAGAGTTGTTTTTTTTAAATAAACAAGCCCATACTTTCTCTGGCCCTTCAACTTCACATGCTTCCACTCAATTTCTCCTCCTTGCTGTAGTTGCTGCTGGATAAACTTCCCGGGACAGTCCCTCCCATAAGCCCAGCAGCTGTGAAAATGGACACAAGGGGTTACGGGGGGAGGACAAATTTGATTCCTTGAACTCATTCTGTTGGCAAATGCTTGGATCCAGCTCATCCGTAATCCATTCTAGGACCAAAACAAACTTGCATGTTCCCTCTAAGCACTACTAAACTGATTAAACTGGGTTTTAATTTAAAACAATTAATTACACTTAATACCTGACTTCTTGAACTGTGTTAGAATAATGCACACACATATAAGCTCACCTATCGAACAAAGCCAACAGAGTTAGCCTATCAAAATTGATACCAATCCAGATCTTCGGTAGGATCCAAAAGCGGTAATAGTGTTTAACTTTTTGTGCTGCTTCCTCTGGAGGTTGTAGATGGTCATGCAGATCAGGGCTTAGATCAATGTCTTGATGCTCCAGGAGATCCGTATCTATGGTCAACAACCTGTTCAGCCTGATCTGGGGAAGGGAAAGCTACAACAAAATAAACAGAAAGTTGCTTTATACTTTATTCCTTCACCCTAAAAATGATGGCTTTGAAAGAACATGATGTGTCATGGGGCAGCAACATAGTGCAGAAACTACCTCTCTAACTCTTACACAGGGGGGAACACACATTGCACTCCCAGTAAAAATGCCTGAATGGCAGTTTTGAGCATGCATGTACAGAAAAAGATCTGTGTTCATTGTAATGTCAGCCTGTTTCTGGACTTGATAGTTGTTTCTACAAACAAAACTACTGTTCTACAAACAGCAGCAACCCAGAAACTCCCATTTCCATCAGAACATCAATTATTCCAGAACATTTCAGTTGATGAGATAAAAGGAAGCTGAAGCAAGGGCTTTTCAAAGCTATAATAATGACCTAAACCTTGAGGATGGATAGGAAGCAATCCATACTAGACTTCAAGCAAGACTTGAGACAGACACTCTTTCCTAACTCTGTGGGTACAACACTGTTCTCATCTCAAATTATCTGCGGCAGCATAGAAGATGCATGCAAAATGGTATTTCACCATTCTTCAGCTGCTGAACAGCCGAATCACTGAGTCTTGCATTCATATCTACATGAATATAATTAATCACAGTTATCAATACATATAAAGTGATTGACCTTTTGGTTATATATTGTGAGTGCAAAAGAAAACTTACTAAATCATGTGGATAAAAACGAACTGAGGTAGAACTTGATACATGAGAATCCGTGTCACTGTAACAACAAAAGGAAGGTTTCAGTATGATAGTTTGTTTTGCAGCAAAAATCAAATCTTATTTCTAGTATAAGAAATTAATCATTTTTGTCATTTCTAGAATAATGAAGGCTAAAGAAAAAGCAGCACAGATCTAATCAAAGGTCAAAGAACCTGTATGCAACTGTATGCGATTATCTCAGTAGTCTCCATTGCCCATATGTGCACTCTTTCAAAATTGAAGCAGCCAGTAAAACAAAACACCTTTTGGGGCATTGTTTTTCCCATCTTTGAAGGAACTGAGTTCTTAGAAGGTTAAACATCTGTCTTTATTACATTTCAGTCATCCTATAAAGATTGATGTTTTAAAAACAAAAAATTGGTCCAACAACCAATTTTATACTTCCTAAAAAGTGTACTAGAAATATCAGTTATGATATGAACACAGCATCCCACTAACTTTCCCCTCAGTTCTTAGCAATTAGATGCTCTCAACATTCCATGTGCAAAAACTACATTGCAATGTTAAATAACCATTTTACATGCCTTCCAAGAGTCTCTTTTAAATAATTTCTGAGCTTTACTGGATATCTCAACTACCCAGAGCAAAGTATAACTAACATGCAGTGTCAAATTATAATGATTAACAAAATATTCCTTTATTTGCCTTGAAGAGATTTCTAATTTTCAGACATTTTTAAGCCAGGGAAAAGTTTGAGGGGCACAAAAAACTTAAGCAGTAGATGTTTATTTGTCAACACTGATTTTTTTAACAATTATAAGAAAATTACATTTCCATTTCAGACTGTACAAGGGGTGGGTGGACACACGGCCAATTGTGAAATGTTTTACAACTAGAGACAAGCCAGGAGGGATGTTTCTGTGATCTTCATTTGTTCCCATGATAGCTGGTTAAGGAATTACAAAGCTCAGACATATGCCTAGCACAAAAAGGCTAATTCCATGATTATAATGGCTTTGAACAAAACGAATCTGAGTATGTGGGCCCTGATAGACACTACCACCTGAATTAAATGGTGGCGGGGGGGAGGGGGGGAGATAATTTTGCCTTAAAACTTCATTTGGCCATTGCAAATGGCATTTCCACCTGATTCTTCTTTGTAACAAACATTTTATTATATTGTTTAAAAGAGCAAAGTTAGTTCTCAACATTTTTAGCAGTATATGTGCCTGATGTTGCTTGATGATTCACTTCCTTGAAATGGACCATGCCCTAATTTGTAAGAGAACAAAGAATCTTGCTCGAGACAAACAGCCTTAAATCCCAGGCCTCAAAATTAGTTATTTTCCAGGACTTGAATTGTTTTTTGGAGGTGCCCAAAGAGCCACAAGGAACTGGTGGTGCCAGGTGCCAGCAGATTAAAATGCAGGCTTCATCTAAATTTCACTCCTGTGTAAAGCCTCAGAGTTCAAAAAGCAGCTGTGGGGTGGCTTCACACACTTTTTTCCAGATGGAAAATTAACAAAAGATTTAAAAACTGAAAACAGAAATTGTTAGTGTTATGATAAACAAAAAGGACAGTTATATTATTTGGACTTACAATGAAATTCTAAACAGAGTTACACCAGTCTAAGCCCACTGAAGTCAATGAGCTTAGACTGGAGTAACTCTGCTTAGGATTTCACAGTTAGAAACAGCTCAACTTTATGTCAAAATTCTCCAGAAGAAATTCATGTTTCTAGAGAAAGTTCAGAAAAATATAGCTATAAATCAGTTAATAATTTCATACCTACAAATCAGTTCAAATAAACTGCTTCATAATACATAAGGACAATACTAACTAACCCGTTAGGATTGCTCTATATGAAGTGCTTTGGACATTTGAAATATGCTATATAAAAGTCAGATTTCATTTGACCAACGAGGACTCAGTTGTTCCTGTATGCTTTAATTCTCAATTCTATAGATGATCCTAGACTTTCATAAGGGAACACAGACAGTTCAGAATATTTCACAATTGTCTTCATAGCCTGCCTTGTAGCATATACTACAAAGACTGGCTTTCGAAAAACACACCAGATATTAGATGTTCTTCTTGCAGCTGGCTCAAAATTCACAAGCGACATATCGCAGCCCCCTGTCTCGTAGAATGTAGAACTGAACTTACCTATTAAAGAAAAATACAATTCAGATTAAATACTGCTACATCTTTATGAAAACGCTGCAGTAATAAGAATATATGCTCTTGGTCTCTTTTACAGAATTCCCATCCACATATAACTTATTTTGTTTATAAACAATTCGGGGGGGGGGGTGTCTTTTATCGGTCTGGAACAATGTGCTCAAATTGGTCACAATCAAGAATACAGACTGGCACACAGAGGCAAAAGTTCCCCCGTAGTATTGCATATGCACACACATTTCACTATCAAGTCCCTGGAATTTCCTTGAGCCTGGTCTTTGAACCTATCTAAAACAATCCATCAACACAGAAATCACAATGCATTAAACCTATATAAATTGTGGCAATATCTAAATTACTGTGTTGTCTTCTTGTTATCCCATGTTAAAAAGAATACCAGTGTAAGTAGTCAGCCCCGGCCTCCACCATATTTAATAGCTGTTTGATAGCTGCCTGTGATATAAAAATCACAGGGCCCCTGGATTAATGCAGTCTTATCCGCAGCAGGGGGAATTCCAGCCAGAGATGCTCAGTCCTACCCGGGAGATCAAGCATGAATAGGACTAGGGGTGTGCAAAGGCAACTCGATTCGGCTTTCCCGATTCGGGTATACCCGAATCGAGAAGCCGGTTCGGGAATAGCCGAATCCCGAATCGCCAAGCCGATTCGGGAATGGCGATTCGGGATGATTCGGGAAAGCTTTTTCAATGGGAAAAAGCCTCCCCAGGATTCTCTGAAGCCTGGGGGAGGCATTTTCACACCGAATCAATCCAAAATTGGTGGGGGCCTTTCTCTAACTCCCCTCTAACAACCCCCCAAGTTTCAGACCGATTGGACTTTGGGGGGCCATGTTATGGCCCCCCAAACCAGGTCCCCCTATCCTCGCCTTTAAAAAGGGCATAGCTTTAGATCTTCATTCTTTAGATCTTCTTTCTTTAGATCTTCATAGCTGCTGATCTTCATTCATTTTTTCCAATGGGGAAAAAATGAAGAGGCAGGCTTCCTTTGCCAGGGGTGGCATTTCGCATGCAAAATGCCCCCCAACCCTCAGGGGCCCTTCTCCCACCTTTCCTCCCACCCCCCACCAAGGCTCAGCCTGCTCCCACTTGGGGGGGCATTTCATGGCCTCCCCAAGTAGGTGCTCTGTTCTCTACCACTTACAGCTGGGGGAGGCTTGTCTTGCCAGGGGTGGCATTTTGCATGCAAAATGCCCCCCTACCCTCAGGGGCCCTTCTCCCACCTTTCCTCCCACCCCCCACCAAGGCTCCCACTTGGGTGCTCTGTTCTCCACCAATTCCACCTGGGGGAGGCTTGTCTTGCCAGGGGCGGCATTTAGCATGCAAAATGCCCCCCAACCCTCTGGGGCCCTTCTCCCACCTCTACTCCCACCCCCCACCAAGGCTCAGCCTGCTCCCACTTGGGGGGGCCATCTCATGGCCTCCCCAATAGGTGCTCTCAGCCCCCAAAGCCCACCCCCACTGCCCCACACAAACGCAATTCCCCCCCAGCTGCCATACACAGACCCAAATCCCCACATTAGCCCCTCACTGACCCAAATCCACTCCCAGCTCCCCACACCCATAACCCCAGGAACAGGCTGGCCAGCCCTCCCCCTTTGTTCCCTATGCTGGGAACTTCCAAACTCTCTTTCCCAGGGCAATTCCGCACAGCCCAGGGGTGCCACAATGGTGGGCACACTTCTGAGTGCCAACTTGTCCATGGGAAAGAGCACCTGGCACACAGACAACCACCCCCTGACACCCCCACCACCTACAGAGAAGGCTGGCCAGCCTGCCCCATTGTTCCCTATGATGGGAACCAACTGCACAACAAAGAATAAAACACGAACAACACAAAATAAAGTTTTTTAAAAATTATTTTCTCCCTTTCAAAGTACAAGTAGGCAAAGCATTATGACACATTACACCAGCAGTCCCCCACACAGAAAAATTAACACAACTCACTTAACATCAGAGAATCACAAAAACAAAATTCCTGTCAAAAACACTTTATTTCTTGAACAGCTTTAGGTTACACAGCAGGGGGGGCACACCAAAGGGCATTCCAGCATTCCCCCTCACAAAAATAACACAACTCACTTAACATCAGAGAATCACAAAAAACAATTCCTGTCAAAAGCACTTTATTTCTTGAACAGCTTTAGGTTACACTGCAGGGGGGCACACCAAAGGGCATGGCAGCAGTATCTTACACAAAAATAACACAACTCACTTCACATTAAAGAATCACCCCAAAAATTGCTGTCAAAAGCACTTTATTTCTTTAACTGCTTTAGGTTACACAGTAGGTTACACAGGGCATGAAAGCAGGGTACTACACAAAAATAACACAACTCACTTCACATCAGAGAATCACCCAAACACAATTGCTGTCAAAAACGGTGAAGTGGGTTGTATTATTTTGTGTAGTACACTGCTATCATGCCCTGTTATGCCCTCCTACTGTGTAACCTAAAGCAGTTAAAGAAATAAAGTGTTTTTGACAGGAATTGTGTTTTTGTGATTCTCTGATGTTAAGTGAGAGTTGTGTTATTTTTCTGTGTGGGGGACTGCTGGTGTAATGTGTCATAATGCTTTGCCTACTTGTACTTTGAAAGGGAGAAAATAATTTTTTAAAAACTGTATTTTGTGTTGTTCGTGTTTTATTCTTTGTTGTGCAGTTGGTTCCCATCATAGGGAACAATGGGGAGGCTGGCCAGCCATCTCTGTAGGCGGTGGGGGTGTCAGGGGGTGGTTGTCTGTGTGTCAGGTCAGGTGCTCTTTCCCAGGGACAAGTTGGCACTCAGAAGTTTGCCCACCATTGTGGCACCCCTGGGCTGTGCGGAATTGCCCTGGGAAAGAGAGTTTAGAAGTTCCCAACATACGGAACAAAGGGGGAGGGCTGGCCAGCCTGTTCCTGGGGTTATGGGTGTAGGGCTGCTGGGGGTGGATTTAGGTCTGTGAGGGGCTAATGTGGGGATTTTGGTCTGTGTGTGGCAGCTGGGGTGGAATTGGGTTTGTATGGGGCTGTAGGGGGTGGACTTTGGGGGCTGAGAGCACCTACTTGGGGAGGCCATGAAATGCCCCCCCCAAGTGGGAGCAGGCTGAGCCTTGGTGGGGGTGGGAGGAAAGGTGGGAGAAGGGCCCCTGAGGGTAGGGGGGCATTTTGCATGCAAAATGCCACCCCTGGCAAAGGAAGCCTGCCTCTTCATTTTTTCCCCATAGGAAATAATGGAGATCAGCAGCAGCAAGCACAAAATAGGAGATTAGCAGCAGAAACCTAAAGCTATGCCCTTTTATAGGCGAGGATAGGGGGACCTGGTTTGGGGGGCCATAACATGGCCCCCCAAAGTCCAATCGGTCTGAAACTTGGGGGGTTGTTAGAGGGGAGTTAGAGGAAGGCTCCCACCAATTGTGGCTTGATTCGGTGTGAAAATGCCTCCCCCAGACTCCAGAGAATCCTGGGGAGGCTTTTTCCCATTGAAAAAGCTTTCCCGAATCGCCCCAAATCGATTCGGGGCATGCCGATTCGGGATTCCCGAATCGATTCGGGATTCCCCGAATCACCCCGAATCAGGGTGATTCGGGATTTTTTCGGGATTTGGATTCCCGAACTGCACACCCCTAAATAGGACATTCATGCAGATGCAGAGTGACCATGGTGATTGTATTTACGGCCTTCTCAGCTACGAGCATGAGCTGTGATAAAAAAGGGACTCGTTGTGTCACCTCACTGAGCACATTCTGATACCCTCCTTCCATGATGAAATCCTCACCCTAAGATTGAAGGTCAATCAATCAGCACTGATAAGTTTATAATTTGTTCCTGGGAAGATACTAAATTCATCAACTCAGCTCTGGGGAGATTAATTAGCAAATTGCCCCTTTGTGAGGCAGCAGGAGAGACTTTGCATTTCCTTCCACATATCCCAGCAACAAGTAATCAAACGATGGTTGTTGTGGATTTTCTGGGCTGTACTGCCATGGTCTTGGCATTGTAGTTCAGAGGTGTAGCACCGAAGACAGGGATCTCTCAGTTTGTCACTGAGAGATCCCTGTCTTCGGTGCTACACCTCTTAAGATGCCAGTCACAGCTGCTGGTGAAACGTCAGGAACTACAATGCCAAGACCACAGCAATACAGCCCGGAAAATCCACAACAACCATCATTCTCCGGACATGAAAGCCTTCGACAATATAAGTAATCAAACCTTTGTAATTCCCAGGAACTGACCTTCAGGGTCTTTGTTCCAACGGCTGAGGGGGCTCCCCAGCCTCAGGACATGTTTTGCCCTATAAGAACCAGGGCTCTTTTCCTTTTAGGCCTTCACTATGCCACAAATGACCAACACAGCTATCAGCAGCCCAGTAACTTCTACAATGTCCAAATAAGGGTAATGGCTTTTCCCGTGAGCATCCAAGAGGCAAAAGAAGGGGGGGGGAATCCCCCATGGGAAACTGCAAACACTTCAGCCAATAAATTACTATGTCAAAGTGTACTTTAAAGTGCAAGTGCTACATATCATTTCTCACAGTCCTACATAAATTCATATTTCATAGTAATACATAAATACAGAAATATTTATAAGAGTATTGTTCCCAGTAATTCATACATATAAGAGCATTCACAATAGTACTCTCTACAAATGCAACACTCAAAGAAAATCGAGTGCTATAACAATCCGGGTGTAATAAAGTCCATTTTAAACACAAATCCTTACAGTCGTGTCTTTCTCCTTTGTTTCATTTATTTCCTCCTAATGAGCATGGGTGTAACAAAGCAGATGGAAGGCTCTCCGTCACGCCCGATCTGGGGCCGGCTACAACCAAGAGATTTCGTGCCCACTTCCTCAGGAGCGTGCTCAACTACATTCAAGAGAAAAGTTCACAGCTCATACACTCCGGAATGGCGGCGGCTCTTTTTCTCGCAAGCTGTGAACTTTTCTCTTGAATGTAGTTGAGCACGCTCCTGAGGAAGTGGGCACGAAATCTCTTGGTTGTAGCCGGCCCCAGATCGGGCGTGACGGAGAGCCTTCCATCTGCTTTGTTACACCCACGCTCATTCGGAGGAAATAAATGAAACAAAGGAGAAAAACACGACTGTAAGGATTTCTGTTTAAAATGGACTTTATTACACCCGGATTGTTATAGCACTCGATTTTCTTTTGAGTGTTGCATTTGTAGAACTATTGTGAATGCTCTTATATGTATGAATTACTGGGAACAATACTCTTATAAATATTTCTGTATTTATGTATTACTATGAAATATGAATTTATGTAGGACTGTGAGAAATGATATGTAGCACTTGCACTTTAAAGTACACTTTGACATAGTAATTTATTGGCTGAAGTGTTTACAGTTTCCCGTGGGGGATTCCCCCCTCTTCTTTTGCCTCTTCAGTAACTTCTACAGGCTTGTAGCTTCTGTGCTTGTTTGCAAGGCTAGCAGAGGTTCAATGAAGAAATCTCAATATGATTAAAGAACTGAAGGTCTGTTGATGTTTGACTTGACAACCATGATTTCTGACGAGCTGGCGAAGCAGAACAGTGATCTGATTTACAAACCATAGCCTGAGCTAATTCTGATTTGATGTAAATTATGGTAAACACAAACTATGATTTGGCGACATGTCTGCAATTTAAAAAAAATGGCTGGATTTCTTTTCAGAGCACAGCACAAATTACTGTTTTAACCCCAAACTATGGTACACAATGGATAATTATATATAATCCTTCACCAAAACAATATAATTTGAAGGCTAATATCCCTACAGATGTGCATAAAAACTGTGATTGATCATGACTCCTGGGCAGACATTTATGGTGTGTTTACAGACACACATCTTCTGGGCACGGAGTAAAGGCCACTGGATGCGTGTGTGGGTGGGGGAGGTATTTGTGAATTTCCTGCATTGTGCAGGGGGTGGATTAGATGACCCTAGGGGTCCCTTCCAATCCTATGAGTCTGATTTCTTTTTCAAGCGTTATAGTGCTTACCATGAGGATACCATGGTGAGTCCTGTATAGTGAGATGGATCCTAAGAAGTGCACAGTAAGTTTGTTGAAGAGATCTATATCCCCTGAAAAGCCACTCCTGAAAGTCATAGGGCTTTCATGAATATTATCGGAAGCAGCCAGAAGAAGGAAGCAGCCAAAGCTCCACAAGTAGTGAGAATGTATGCTTATTCTTCCTTCGGACTGCAGTCCTTACTTCTATATTAGTATTATAAGAATATGGATGCATGTGCAGCAAAACAACATGAAGCCTGGCTTTTCAGCCTTCTGACAAATTGTGTAAGACATGAATCTTGTATAGAAACTAGGATTAAGATGAAGCAATGATCAATATTGACTTTAACATAAGGTCCTGTATCTGCTAGAGGCAAGTGTTGAAGATTGTACCTATCATCTTATTTATTTACGTCCCACTTCGAGTAATTTCATCTTCTGCCCTCTCCTCATTTTTACGCAGCACCACCCCCACTTTATAGCACACCCAAGAGCTTGGTTTCTGAGCTTCAGAATTATAAAGAAGCAAGTGGGGGACCTGCAAGGACAGGATGACATCTCATTTTCCTTTCCGCCACCATGTCCTGTTTCTTTTCTTTGCTACCATAGCTCACTTCTCCTGCTTCCTTCACTCCTTCCTACCCATCTTTGTATGCCCCCCTGCCTTCACCCCACCCCCACAGCAGCCTTTCCGCTATGGCCCAGTTGTGTGATGCTGGCTGAGCTGGGCCCAGTTGCATGTTGGGGAACTTACAAGGGCTTGCAGGGGGAGTGACTTCACTTTTCCCTGTATTCCCTTCCCCACCCTATTTCCCCTTTCTCTTCTCTTGGAAGCCTCCATATGCTCACATTTCCCTACGTCCTTTTCCCCTTCAAACCCACTAAACAACTTACCTTTTATCTGCCCATCTTTATCTATATTTATTAATTTACTTCACTTATATACTGTTTTTCTCCACAATGGGGACCCAAAGCAGCTTACATCATTCTCCTTACCTCCATGTTAACCTCACAACAACCCTGAGAGATAGTTTAGGCTGAGTGTGTGTGACTGGATCAAAGTCACCCAGTGAGCTTCCACAGCAGGGTGCTGATTGCAAGTTGGGGCTACTACATTTGGTTTTTTTAAATGTACTTTTAAGACATTTCAGACTTTTCTGCAAACCAGTGGCATTTTTCAGATGTGTAGGAAATCTGTCTTGTCTATTCATGGCCTCAGTCTATAGATTTAAGCATCCACAGATCAGGGTCACTTGACTATTAGTATATAAGATATTTTAAAGGCTACTTAGGCAGCTCTTGCTAAACCTCCAATGCAGGGCTTCAAATACTTATTACTGTCTCTCTGCCTGGGCCATTTCTTGGTATCCATCACTGTCCCTTGCAGTATCTTGGCTTTTGCCCTTGCCACAACCCTAATGTACACTCAGAATAAGTTCTTAGTGCAAATCTGCATTAATAATTTTAGTTGAAGAACTTAAGAGTCTACTTCTCCACAGAATTTAGGCCCCCTTAGTGATGCATGATAGAGGTTTTACACATGTGAGTATGATAGACCTTGGACATAACTTTTTTGCCATGCTTCCTCCCATAGGAAAGGAACAATAGCAAGATTATGTAAAAGAAGCAGGAAGAAAGACACAAAAGGAAAAGCTGAACTGGCAAACAACATAACTTAAACATGTTTGACAGACTTCCAAGAATCTGCTTTTGGCTAATAAGCAAAAGTATGTAACATTGTTATGAACAAATATCAAACAGATGCCTGTTTTGACACAGTCACATATTTTAGAAGCAGAGTACATAGACACACGGCACCAAGGTAGTAATCACAACATTCGCACATTATGTTTACATTGCTTCTCCCTACATTTGTAGACACCTGTAATATAATACTTTGCTCCACAAACATCTAATGGTCACAGTTATCACATTTTATTACAAACATCCAATGTCCAGACTCCAGAACCAACAAGACATACACATTTAATATTTAAAGAGAGGAAACTATGATTAAAGAACATACAATCCCAAAATGAATACAAACCCTTCCCCCCAAAACACAAATATTTTTTTTAAAGTTTACATTGTAATATTTCTACTATCTGAATTATTGAACTATTATTATTAATTTTTTTACTCATCCAGCAGAACATCTATCATTATAACTGTAAAAAATACCAAGCTCCAAACTATGTGATCCAGGTTAAATTCTGGTATATACCTGATAATAAAATTTATATGCAGGTTTCCTAAAAGGAAATTATTTCTTGGATGTAATTATAACCTATTAGCATTTATAGAAACATCAGGAAGTGCAGGAAGAATGATAAGTAAATGCTCAGAAACCCAAGTCTAAAGCAGCCATCAGACTGGGGGGGAGGGACACAACTAGCTGCCAAACAAGCAGAAATTGGTATTCCAAGCCCACATAACCCATGGTCCCTATATGCAAAATCATCAGGAAATATGTATTGTCGAAGGCTTTCACGGCCGGAGAACGATGGTTGTTGGGGGTTTTCCGGGCTGTATTGCCGTGGTCTTGGCATTGTAGTTCCTGACGTTTCCTGACGCTAGACATCTGGCAGATCTCCTGCAGGACCACATCGGGAAAACCTCGTCTTACATCAAAGATTCAGCAGATTTCATCAATAAAATCAGTTCTCTGAAACTCAATCCACAAGACATACTTGTCAGTTTTGATGTTGTATCCCTGTTTACCAAGGTTCCAGTAAAAGACACTATTGCACTGATTAATCAGATTTTCCCAGAGGATGTAACAGCCTTATTCCATCATTGTCTGACAACCAGTTACTTCCAATGGGACAACGAATTCTATGAACAGATGGATGGGGTGGCCATGGGGAGCCCACTCAGCCCAGTTATAGCAAACTTCTACATGGAACATTTTGAAAAAACAGCTCTAGAATCAGCACCCCACAAACCCAGTGTATGGTTCCGGTTTGTGGATGATACATTCATCATTTGGAGCCATGGGGAGGAAGAATTGAGGGAGTTTTTGAATCATCTCAACAACATCCACCGGAACATACAATTCACAATGGAGAAAGAAAGTGAGGGAAAACTCTCATTCCTGGATACCTTGGTCATCCGCAAAGCAAACTTTCAGTTAGGTCACAAGGCCTACAGGAAACCAACTCACACTGATCGGTACTTACACAAAAACTCCAATCACCACCCCCGACAGAAAAGAGGCATAATGAAAACATTAGTGGATCGTGCAAGACGGATATGTGAGCCGCGCTTTCTCAATGAGGAAATTAATCATCTAAACCACGCACTTCAGGCAAATGGCTACTCCAGAAATGAAATCCGAAGAGCAATCAAACCCAGGATGAATCAAACAACCAAGGAAAAACAGTCACCTACAGGAAAAGTGTTTTTGCCATATATCAAAGGAATTACTGATCAGATGGGAAAGCTTATGGAAAAGCATAACCTTCAAGCAGTATTCAGACCCACCCGAAAAATACAACAGATGCTACGATCAGCAAAAGACAGCAGAGACCCCCTCACCTCTGCAGGAGTATACCGTATACCCTGCAGCTGTGGACAAGTTTACATCGGGACCACAAAGCGTAGCATCCAGACAAGAATAAAAGAACATGAAAGACACTGCAGACTTGGACAGCCTGAAAAATCAGCAGTGGCTGAACATAGCCTAACTCAAACAGGGCACAGTATCTTATTCCAGGACACCAAAATACTGGACAACACTTCCAACTACTTTGTCAGACTGCACAGGGAAGCCATTGAAATTCACAAGCATAAGCAAAACTTCAACAGGAAAGAAGAAACCTTAAGAATGAACAGAGCATGGGCTCCAGTTCTGAAAAACACCAGGCCAACAAAACACTCCACACCCGACAATAGCCCTGCAGAGAAGATTAGCACATCAAGCACCAATCCATATGCAAAAGAACCTCCTCAGGATACAGTGAAGCCTCCCGCCATTAGCATTCCACACCCTGGGAAACTCTTACAGAATGACTCAGCTCAACCCCACCCCTCCTGAGTAGATACAAATGACCTACATCTTTTCCACACTGTGACACTGAGAGATCTCTGTCTTTTGGTGCTACACCTCTGAAGATGCCAGCCACAGCTGCTGGCGAAACGTCAGGAACTACAATGCCAAGACCACGGCAATACAGCCCAGAAAACCCGCAACAACCATCGTTCTCCGGCCGTGAAAGCCTTCGACAATACATCGAACACCTCTACGGGGAGGAAACATTCCAACAGACCCAAAGATTGGAAACACTTCGGAACAAGAAAGCACATCTACTCTGTTCTTTGACCTTTCTTCTACGCTGCAGGGACACAAGAACCATTCCATCTTTTCTCACAACTAAAAGAATCTTCAAAACCACACAGGCGAACCGCATTTATGACTGTCTAGAACAGGCCCTCTTACGTGAGAGAATCCACACTACCCGCAGAGAACTTGCTGCCACAGACAAGGAGCTATTTTGCTTGCATATCAACACCAGCCATAAAATGAGAAGTCAGGATTGGGACAAGGTCGATAATCTCACCTACAGGAAGATGGAACAAGTGTTTACCAACCACACATCCAGACAGAAGCAGAAGTTTAACAAACTACAGGAAAAAAGACAGACAAGCCCAATGCTCGACAATGCACGCATTGTCATCAATCTGACAGACCGTCAACTCTCACCAGAAGAAACCTCCATCTTGGCAAAGGGAGGAAACTTTGCAGTCACCCCCACCAGAATTCCTGTGGAAGACATCATTGCAAATGTAGAAGCTGCCATCCGTCATCTACCTGAAGAGGAAGCTGAGGAAATAAGAGGAGAGACAGCCAGGATTCTACGAAAGGCAAAGCTTCCCACCAGCAATATACACGCAAGGAGAGAAATGCCATCAAGACCCTCAATGCAGATCCAGACATCATCATTCTACCAGCTGATAAAGGCAATGCTACAGTGATCATGAAAACGGAGGAATACAAAAAGAAGATTAAGGAACTCCTGGACCCCTCCACCTACAAAAAACTAAAACGAGATCCCACTTGCAAAATCACCAGGCTAACAAATGCGCTGATCAAGAATTCCTCACTACATCCCGACACGCACAGAAAACTATGCAAGACTGAAGCACAGCCACCTAGACTATATGGACTCCCCAAAATACATAAAGATTCAGTCCCACTCCGACCCATTGTGAGTGCCATTGGTTCACCGACATATGAATTAGCTAGACATCTGGCAGATCTCCTGCAGGACCACATCGGGAAAACCTCGTCTTACATCAAAGATTCAGCAGATTTCATCAATAAAATCAGTTCTCTGAAACTCAATCCACAAGACATACTTGTCAGTTTTGATGTTGTATCCCTGTTTACCAAAGTTCCAGTAAAAGACACTATTGCACTGATTAATCAGATTTTCCCAGAGGATGTAACAGCCTTATTCCATCATTGTCTGACAACCAGTTACTTCCAATGGGACAACGAATTCTATGAACAGATGGATGGGGTGGCCATGGGGAGCCCACTCAGCCCAGTTATAGCAAACTTCTACATGGAACATTTTGAAAAAACAGCTCTAGAATCAGCACCCCACAAACCCAGTGTATGGTTCCGGTTTGTGGATGATACATTCATCATTTGGAGCCATGGGGAGGAAGAATTGAGGGAGTTTTTGAATCATCTCAACAACATCCACCGGAACATACAATTCACAATGGAGAAAGAAAGTGAGGGAAAACTCTCATTCCTGGATACCTTGGTCATCCGCAAAGCAAACTTTCAGTTAGGTCACAAGGTCTACAGGAAACCAACTCACACTGATCGGTACTTACACAAAAACTCCAATCACCACCCCCGACAGAAAAGAGGCATAATGAAAACATTAGTGGATCGTGCAAGACGGATATGTGAGCCGCGCTTTCTCAATGAGGAAATTAATCATCTAAACCACGCACTTCAGGCAAATGGCTACTCCAGAAATGAAATCCGAAGAGCAATCAAACCCAGGATGAATCAAACAACCAAGGAAAAACAGTCACCTACAGGAAAAGTGTTTTTGCCATATATCAAAGGAATTACTGATCAGATGGGAAAGCTTATGGAAAAGCATAACCTTCAAGCAGTATTCAGACCCACCCGAAAAATACAACAGATGCTACGATCAGCAAAAGACAGCAGAGACCCCCTCACCTCTGCAGGAGTATACCGTATACCCTGCAGCTGTGGACAAGTTTACATCGGGACCACAAAGCGTAGCATCCAGACAAGAATAAAAGAACATGAAAGACACTGCAGACTTGGACAGCCTGAAAAATCAGCAGTGGCTGAACATAGCCTAACTCAAACAGGGCACAGTATCTTATTCCAGGACACCAAAATACTGGACAACACTTCCAACTACTTTGTCAGACTGCACAGGGAAGCCATTGAAATTCACAAGCATAAGCAAAACTTCAACAGGAAAGAAGAAACCTTAAGAATGAACAGAGCATGGGCTCCAGTTCTGAAAAACACCAGGCCAACAAAACACTCCACACCCGACAATAGCCCTGCAGAGAAGATTAGCACATCAAGCACCAATCCATATGCAAAAGAACCTCCTCAGGATACAGTGAAGCCTCCCGCCATTAGCATTCCACACCCTGGGAAACTCTTACAGAATGACTCAGCTCAACCCCACCCCTCCTGAGTAGATACAAATGACCTACATCTTTTCCACACTGTGACACTGAGAGATCTCTGTCTTTTGGTGCTACACCTCTGAAGATGCCAGCCACAGCTGCTGGCGAAACGTCAGGAACTACAATGCCAAGACCACGGCAATACAGCCCAGAAAACCCGCAACAACCATCGTTCTCCGGCCGTGAAAGCCTTCGACAATACATCGAACACCTCTACGGGGAGGAAACATTCCAACAGACCCAAAGATTGGAAACACTTCGGAACAAGAAAGCACATCTACTCTGTTCTTTGACCTTTCTTCTACGCTGCAGGGACACAAGAACCATTCCATCTTTTCTCACAACTAAAAGAATCTTCAAAACCACACAGGCGAACCGCATTTATGACTGTCTAGAACAGGCCCTCTTACGTGAGAGAATCCACACTACCCGCAGAGAACTTGCTGCCACAGACAAGGAGCTATTTTGCTTGCATATCAACACCAGCCATAAAATGAGAAGTCAGGATTGGGACAAGGTCGATAATCTCACCTACAGGAAGATGGAACAAGTGTTTACCAACCACACATCCAGACAGAAGCAGAAGTTTAACAAACTACAGGAAAAAAGACAGACAAGCCCAATGCTCGACAATGCACGCATTGTCATCAATCTGACAGACCGTCAACTCTCACCAGAAGAAACCTCCATCTTGGCAAAGGGAGGAAACTTTGCAGTCACCCCCACCAGAATTCCTGTGGAAGACATCATTGCAAATGTAGAAGCTGCCATCCGTCATCTACCTGAAGAGGAAGCTGAGGAAATAAGAGGAGAGACAGCCAGGATTCTACGAAAGGCAAAGCTTCCCACCAGCAATATACACGCAAGGAGAGAAATGCCATCAAGACCCTCAATGCAGATCCAGACATCATCATTCTACCAGCTGATAAAGGCAATGCTACAGTGATCATGAAAACGGAGGAATACAAAAAGAAGATTAAGGAACTCCTGGACCCCTCCACCTACAAAAAACTAAAACGAGATCCCACTTGCAAAATCACCAGGCTAACAAATGCGCTGATCAAGAATTCCTCACTACATCCCGACACGCACAGAAAACTATGCAAGACTGAAGCACAGCCACCTAGACTATATGGACTCCCCAAAATACATAAAGATTCAGTCCCACTCCGACCCATTGTGAGTGCCATTGGTTCACCGACATATGAATTAGCTAGACATCTGGCAGATCTCCTGCAGGACCACATCGGGAAAACCTCGTCTTACATCAAAGATTCAGCAGATTTCATCAATAAAATCAGTTCTCTGAAACTCAATCCACAAGACATACTTGTCAGTTTTGATGTTGTATCCCTGTTTACCAAAGTTCCAGTAAAAGACACTATTGCACTGATTAATCAGATTTTCCCAGAGGATGTAACAGCCTTATTCCATCATTGTCTGACAACCAGTTACTTCCAATGGGACAACGAATTCTATGAACAGATGGATGGGGTGGCCATGGGGAGCCCACTCAGCCCAGTTATAGCAAACTTCTACATGGAACATTTTGAAAAAACAGCTCTAGAATCAGCACCCCACAAACCCAGTGTATGGTTCCGGTTTGTGGATGATACATTCATCATTTGGAGCCATGGGGAGGAAGAATTGAGGGAGTTTTTGAATCATCTCAACAACATCCACCGGAACATACAATTCACAATGGAGAAAGAAAGTGAGGGAAAACTCTCATTCCTGGATACCTTGGTCATCCGCAAAGCAAACTTTCAGTTAGGTCACAAGGTCTACAGGAAACCAACTCACACTGATCGGTACTTACACAAAAACTCCAATCACCACCCCCGACAGAAAAGAGGCATAATGAAAACATTAGTGGATCGTGCAAGACGGATATGTGAGCCGCGCTTTCTCAATGAGGAAATTAATCATCTAAACCACGCACTTCAGGCAAATGGCTACTCCAGAAATGAAATCCGAAGAGCAATCAAACCCAGGATGAATCAAACAACCAAGGAAAAACAGTCACCTACAGGAAAAGTGTTTTTGCCATATATCAAAGGAATTACTGATCAGATGGGAAAGCTTATGGAAAAGCATAACCTTCAAGCAGTATTCAGACCCACCCGAAAAATACAACAGATGCTACGATCAGCAAAAGACAGCAGAGACCCCCTCACCTCTGCAGGAGTATACCGTATACCCTGCAGCTGTGGACAAGTTTACATCGGGACCACAAAGCGTAGCATCCAGACAAGAATAAAAGAACATGAAAGACACTGCAGACTTGGACAGCCTGAAAAATCAGCAGTGGCTGAACATAGCCTAACTCAAACAGGGCACAGTATCTTATTCCAGGACACCAAAATACTGGACAACACTTCCAACTACTTTGTCAGACTGCACAGGGAAGCCATTGAAATTCACAAGCATAAGCAAAACTTCAACAGGAAAGAAGAAACCTTAAGAATGAACAGAGCATGGGCTCCAGTTCTGAAAAACACCAGGCCAACAAAACACTCCACACCCGACAATAGCCCTGCAGAGAAGATTAGCACATCAAGCACCAATCCATATGCAAAAGAACCTCCTCAGGATACAGTGAAGCCTCCCGCCATTAGCATTCCACACCCTGGGAAACTCTTACAGAATGACTCAGCTCAACCCCACCCCTCCTGAGTAGATACAAATGACCTACATCTTTTCCACACTGTGACACTGAGAGATCTCTGTCTTTTGGTGCTACACCTCTGAAGATGCCAGCCACAGCTGCTGGCGAAACGTCAGGAACTACAATGCCAAGACCACGGCAATACAGCCCGGAAAACCCCCAACAACCATCAGGAAATAAATTTTTCCACCGCTCCTAGCAGTTGAAGAAAGTCTGTGGTTGCCTGAGGAGCGGCAGGAAACCATTATTTCCCATATGCCAACTCTTCTAACACATCAGAAAGCAACCTTGCTCTTATAAACAGGCTATTACAATCTAATTGTAACATTGGAAGAGACACCGAATGGAGCACAGTTTGCTCTGCCAGGTTCATAAAATTAGAGCCTTTCACTCAATCTAAAGACAATTTGAAGGGAGGAAATTTGACACTGCTTGTTTTGCTTTGTACTGGGTCATCTTAATCAGAGTATAGAATGGGAGAGGGGACGGGGAAAGGGTCAGATGCCTAGGTGAGTGTCCCTCAGTTAGCCATTCTTCTTCCTGAGTCTTATTCTTGAATGAATTCCTAATTCATGATTCCTGAGGCATAACTGTGGGAGGGCTCGTGGGGTTTGGGGAACTGCTTACAGCAGTGACATTTGCTAAACAGAAACAAGAAAATACTGCTTTTGCTGCAGATTCTTTTTCCTTAAATACCAGATTTCAGTTGTGACACTATCCCAGAACTAGGGGTCTGTAGTTCGGTTTGGAATTTGGACTAAAATATTGAATTTTGGTTGATTCGGTAAAATCTGGGCATTATGAATTACAAAAAAATCCTGAATTTTTAACGAATTTTCAGGAAAAAAAATTGATAAAATTTGGGCATGGTTTTCTATGGGAAAAAATCACTCTGGGAGCTAACCAGTGGGCTTGTGAGGGTGTCATTTTTAAACCAAACTTCACCAAATTTGGGGGGAACCTACTCCTTACTGACCTCTAAAGATCATCCATATTTCATGAAGATTGGACCCCAGAGGCCAATTTTATGGGTCCCCCAAAGAAGGTGCCCCCCCCAACAGGGGAAAATATCTGGGGGTTATCTGGGGGCTGGAGGTGGCATTTTTCAAGCAAACTCCACAGTTGCCACTTAGCTTAACAGAACCAGTGTCATTTACAGAACCTAGGCACTGGGTTCAGCCAGTGGGGAAACCTCACAGAACAGAAACCAAGCAGTACCCAGCCACAAGCACAAAGCATTCCCTTCCTTCAGATTACTTTTGTTGGGCTAAGTTGCAACAGTGTTGCTTGCATCAGTTTGGTTCTGGTGGAATGGATGTTATTCTCTAATGTGATGTTGGTCAACTTGTTTCACATTGGTTCTAGGGAGATTCATTCCTGTGCTTCAGTTTGCTAAGTTGCAACAGTGTCCCTTGCTTTAGCCCACCAGATAGCCCCCAGAGTTATTTTCCCATAGTAAACAATGGCCATTTTTTTTGGAAATTGCCAAACTGAATTAGAGAATCAATTCGGAATTCAGGGAATTCTGAGTTTTTTCTCAGATTCGGGAAAAAAAATCAGATTTACCAAAAAAAAGTTGGTTCACACCTCTACCCCAGAACATTCTTAACACAACACTATTATTTGCATAAAGCAGATTGGGACTAGTGATGGAAACCTGTGTGTGGAGACTAGCAATAGTAGCTATATCTCAATGCTCATGTTTCGAGTGGGACCCCAAGAAAAAATAACAAAGCAACTTTATTCTACCATATTTCAACAAAACAGTAGATGATGCCCCGATTGATGTAGATGGTAAGCCTTCCTAATAGTTTTCTAGTCACTTGTTTTTAAAATCAAGCTGGGTAACAAAACTAAGCATAAATAAGGAATTTAAATGTTTTCCATTTTCTCCAATGGCTGATTTATCACTGCAGCACTGAACCAGAAAGAGGGGGTGGGGAAAAGAAAAAAGGGAAAAGATAATTAGCACATGAAGTTTGCACAGTGGCCACTTTAAGAAAATGCCACCAGCAGTGATCCTGTCCAAGCCTACTCTGTGTGACATCTGAAAGCACCTAGATAATGTCATAATAATATTTGAGTGCTTTCATGTCTATTGTATAACAGTGTTATGGGAGAATTATTGACCTTTAAAGCATATAAGTACACACTATTCTTATTCAGGTAGCATGGTAAATAAATGGGTAAAGAAAAGCAGAATGAACTTAAACATTTGTGGAAGTGAAAAGTATAAGCAGAATAAGGTTTATAGAATAATTAAAATGACGACAAAAAATACAAAAAGTCCAATCAATTTTGTTGCTACAAAAGGAGCAATGCAATCCTAATTCTTCATTTCACTGAATTCAATGGGACTCACTCCTTGCAATATTTGAACACTATCAAGCTTTGGAAGATTAGCAAATTTAACCCTACTTAATACTCCAATTCGTTCCTCGCAAGCCTACATATCCCACACTTTTTTCTAATACATCAGGGTGACACACGATATCTTCAACTACTGAATCCTTGAGGCAAACTGTGCTGTAATAAGGTGGGCTTGTTTTATGATTACTCTCAACCAACATAATGGTAACACCAAATTCCAGTGCTTTATATTGTTGAAAGGGAAAGAATAGGAAGAGGGTTGACAGTCCAAAAGAGACACATGAAGTTCACCATAATTTAGGATATCATATATCTAATCTAATATCATGGTATTAATTCCATGTGGATACTTATGCATGCAATAAGGGGATGGAGGCACACCCTAATTACTTTGTTGACTCACTTGTTCTAAGAAATCTTTAGTCACCCCAGTATTCCCACAATATCTATAAAGCAAAGTAATAACACTTCATACTTCATGTTGCTTTCTTCAATTTTACCAGTTCTTTTATTGATGATATGTTTGTGAGAGTTATCATCTGCATTAAAGAGAGAACTGTCAAGCAGCAGCTGTTTACTTGCAGCTTAAATTATTAATTGGGTTTTATATAAGAGATCTGACAGTTCAGCAGTCATCAGATGGCACATTCTGTGCTTAGTACAAAATGTAGAACAGTTCAACATTTGCTTGCAAGTCATTCCTACGACAAATTGCAATTATGTATTCACTTGAAAGTAAGTTGGCTCAAAAATTATGACGACTACATTTTCTGAAAGTTTCTGTTTCGGCAATTTAAAATTTCAGGGTGACAGATCACCAACTCTACCATAAGTTGTCCGTGTTAATGTAGTCTTCAAAATCCAAATGTATCTTCTACTTCACAAAACTAAATATCTGCCAATATAGAAAAACTGTTTTCACATTTTCATGCTGTAACAAGAACTGCAATGCAGCAATTTATAATATTCTTTAATACCAAAGAGTAAGCACAACAGTGTGTTGCCTGCATTCCAGATAATATCTTTGAAAACTAAAATAATATATCAATACTCCAGACTTCTATAAAATAGCATGCTCTGGAGATCATCCTTGGGGAGAGAAGGGTTCTTTAGGTTTACATGTTCCTTTCCCCATCTATTCATAATCAGATCAGTAATTAAAGACTTTTGTATTTGTAGCAGACCACAGTTTGTCATTACATCTAAACCACAAAATTACAGTTTTTGATCTTTGGTCAAATCAACATTCCAAATGATGTAATAACTTATGGTTTGCCATAAGAGCAGGAGCCTTTAATTGAGCAGTATGTGAGGAAGAAAGCATATGAGTCCAAGGATCTCCCAAGCTTGTAAACAAACAAGGTTTGGCATTATGTCTAAAGCATGCAAATGTAAGTTCACCGGCATCTGTATCTCTATCTCTCTGTTTCAGATAGTGTTTTTTTTTTCAAATGGATGTAGGCTATCTTAAGCAAGGCCACAAGCAATTTGTTATAAGAGAAGCACTTTCAATTATGAAACAAAGCAAGTTATAGTGCAATATTACCCAGAAAACTACAGCATAAATACTTCAATTTCACCAAGGTTATATAACACCTGCATACCAAGTTCATCATGCAAACTGCTACCGTCTACAGCAGATGCATTGTCATGTGGTGCTTCTAAGTGGACACTCCCATTTCTCACCAACAAGGAGGCGCTAGCACTGAGCACTGCTGCCTGGGAATGGGGGTGGGACTGGACTTTGACTTGGGTTGTGGACTGCTGCCCTTGCAGAACGTCTTGAAGGCTACGAAAGAACATGGATGGTGTAGACATTACAGGGAAGAATACAGACACAGCTAGAAACCAAGTTAACACTACTTTATATTTTTAAAAGGTTAAACGAAAAAGTATAGCACAGTGAAAGAGTCAGTATGCATGAAGAGCATGTTATGGCAAGCTCAGGAGTGGTTGTGCCCAAGAATAGAACTACTTTAAAAACAACAACATCCAAGTAGCCATTCCAAGAAGTATCTAGGACTTGCCCATTGGAACTGTTTTCAAGAATTCTAAGCTGCTCAGAAGTCTACCCTAAGCATCTGAGAAAACACAACTGGGTCAGTGTGTCAGGTGGTAATATGGTACGATTTTTAAAGAAGAAAATTTGCTCTACTCTCCTTTTGCTAACAAACTGCAAACTTCACTCTTTCATGTAAGTTCAGAGTCAAATTCCACGATACTGTAGACAAATGGGGTTTTATGTGGGTTCTGTAATGCAAGAGTTTTGCCTGAATCAGTATTTAAAGAAAAAGATAAAAATAAAATTAGACATTACACACAACCATGATTTCTTTCAATATTCATATATCTGGGGTGAGAGAGAAGGTATTATACTTCCCCGACTGATGCATAAAATCAAACTGCATTACGCTATTAAGATCCCTGAGAAAGTGTTGTCACCTTTCTATCACAGAATGATATTGTTCAGCCAACTGAAATAATATCCACCCTTTTTTGCTCCTATTAATATTCTAATATTTAATAAAGAACAATGGGAAAAAACTAAGGACTAAAATCTACCAGGGACTCATAAGGTGGCCATGGGCCAAATATAGCTTCACACAGCCTCAACACCTCATCTATGAAAGGGAACAGCAGCAATTTACCTCACAGATTTACTGCGGGTACCACATACAGTAAGTGAACGTTAAATTCTAAAAAGTACTTCCAGGTAGATGTTGTGAGATACTATTGTAAGCTTAACTCTAAGTCAACTTACTGGCCAAATAATATAATTATCCACACAAGTTCTGTACAATGAAATATACTTCTTGTAACCTACAGCACAATCATACTGTTGACAAGAAAACTGTCAAAAATGCTAAAGAGAATGTGGGCAGTGGTAGGCCACCTTGATTATATGCTCTGGAACTGTCAAAAATGGAGGTGGGAGGTGATGACCAAATATTATTCAAAGATCACTTGGATTTTAGCAACAGAACAAAGCTTTCCCTCCTCCCTCCTGCATGATTACTCCCCAAGAAGATGTTCCTGAGTCCTGGGAGCCCTTTGGAACACTGTGGTATTAGTGACTATACCCAAGAGGGAGGACACTGGAGAAATCAGAGACACTACCCTGCCCCCCCCCACAACGCTAACCTGCTTACACAAAGGCACTTTAAGATCCAAGTTGTTTAATGTTTAACAGGTTTACTGGATCCATTAATTTGCAACATGTATTTCTTTGTAAAAATAAAACTTCACTTTTGCTTGCTATTTTCTTATCATTTAATTCCTGATCTAGAATACTGCAACTTCTTAGTAGCAACACTTATCCTTAATAACTATTAATCCCAGCTGATAACATAATTTAAAATACTGGTCTAGTGTTAAACATCCACCATTTCCAGGAAATATTTTCATAAACCTTCCTTTAATTGACCTCATTTCCTTAATCTGGTTGATACTCTTCATATTAGCTTTGCGCTCCCCTCCCCAGTGCACTATGCTCTTAACATAGTTAATGGACAATTACGTGTACAAAACTGTAGACACATAGACCCAAGTTGTGCAATCTTTCCTCCTTGTTTTGAAAAGCAGAAATGCATGAAAAGAACTCCCTATGTAATAGCCTCTTCCTTTGTTACCCTTGATACATTTTGTTTTGTTTTGTTACAAGATTAACATGGTTCGGTCTCTTTGGAATCTGCCTCTGGAACTGCTTAATTTGTGTCAAGAGCCAGACCTCACCAGTGCTCAGGCCAGGATTCTCTTTTCAAGAGTAGGTCTGAGTCCTGCAAGAAAAGTAATACTACTGTGCATTCATAGAGTACCTTTTCCTCACGACTAAATAACTGCAGCATCCCACAACCACCTTCCTCCAGAAAAAAATCCACTCCTGATTCCCTCCCCTAACTTCCAGCTTCTTTAAAAACAAAGAAGTATTTTTAAAACAACTTCTCAGACACATCAGAAGAACGTAATTATATTTTTAAATACTGAAGTAAATGTGTGATGCTTTATCAAGAAATTAGTGTGCATAGAAGTTTGAAAAAAGCCTTTTCCTTGCCAAAACTCTTCTCATTGCTAGGACCCTGAATGTATTGTTATGATCCTCACTGCATAAATTGCTTTGCTTTTAGCAACTGTACACTTACCATTTACTACATGGAATAGGAAGGCAAGTGCTGGATGACACTTTTTCAATATGATAAAACTAATTAATGATAACTGAAAATATACACTTTTAAGACCTAGTCTGCAAAGGCAAACAGGATAGCATACAGCTTACCTGATGATTCAAACGGAACAGCTATCTTCCTAGATCTATCATTCAGTTTATAAAATTTCTGTTTTCATGCTATATTAACTATATTCACACTTAAAACTTATGCAGCAAACACAAGCCTTTTAGCAGCCTAACAACGCCTTATAGATATAAATGGCTGTAGTAAGCCTCAAAATACTCTGCACTTTTCAAGAAAAATTACATTCCAACAGTTCTTTACTACAGCAACTACTGAAAACACATTAAAGTGATAAACTGTAAATAGGTTTGCATTTGGACTTTTAAGAAGCTAAACTTAAAACTAAAATAGGAAACCTTAGGAAGCAGTATTTTAGCAAGCGTTGTTCCTCAAAATCTTAAATCTATCAAGTATTTGCATAAAGCACCACATCATCAATTTGTTTAAAATCACTTATAAATGAAAGCCAATGGACTATAATTTATGCAAACACTAAGAAAAATAGTTGGCAGGGAGCATGGAATCCCAATGCCATTTACAAATGCATTCAAGGCTCAGTTCTTCAAAACAAATACATAGGTAAATACTGCAGTACCACATATAGCTCAGTAAAAAAAAAGTTAGCCTGAATGGGCAAGCAAAAGATTCAGTAATTCAGTAGCTGCCACATTTCTCTTACCTCATTTGCAAGCATTTATTCTCTTAATTTAGACAGGAAATTAAACTAGGGTTTATCAACCAGTATCTAATCTGCCCTTTTTGGGCAAAGTGATAGAGAGCACTAGGTGACCAACTCCAGGTCACCTTGGATAACTCTGGTGCTTTGGACCCTTTTTAGTCTAGATTAAGGCCAGGCTATAGGATGGAGACAGCTATGATGGCTCTAGTTGATGATCTCTGCCTAAATATAGACAAAGGCCATGCTTCTTGTTGCTCCTCCTGGATCTATCTGCAGCCCTCGATACAGCAGACTGTGACATCTTGTTGAGGCTTTTGGAGCAAAAGTGGGTATCAAGGGATGTGCCTTGGACCGGTTTAAACTGTCTCTCCTAAAATGGAATCAAAAGGGTTGCTGTTGGAGACCAGCTATCTCAAGAGTGAGAATTATCTTGTGCAGTTCCACAGGGTGTAATCCTATCACCCATGTTATTCAACCTCTACATAAAGCTTTTAGGAGAACTCATTCGTAGCTATGGAATTGGATGCCATCAATATTCAGGGCATCCAGCTCTATAGCTTCAGTTTGGTGTAGTGATTAAGAGTGGCAAGACACTAAACAGGAGAACCAGGTCTGATTCCCCACTACTCCTCTTGAAGCCAGCTGGGTGACCTTGGGTCAGTCACAGCTCTCTCAGAGCTCTCAGCCCCACCAACCACAGAGGGTGATTGTTGTGAAGATAATAACACACTTTGAAAACCACTCTGAGTGGGTGTTAAATTGTCCTGAAGGATGGTAAATAAATCTATCATCATCATCCAAATCACTACAGAAGGCAATAGAGATCCTGGGTCACTACTTGACAGCTGTGGTCAGATGGCTGAAAGCAAACAAATTGAAACTGAACCCAAGCAAGACAGAAGTGATGCTGGTTGGAAGGAAGAGATCTTAAAGGACATTGTACTCCCCACTTTCAATGGAGTTTGTCTGACCCTTGCAGACTCTGTTAAAAGTCAAGGGGTTATACTGGATCCAGCACCACTGCTATAAAAACAAGTTAAGGCAGCTGAAAAAATGCTTTCTACAACATCATTCTAGCCCATAAGATCACTCTAGCTCCTCCTCGACATGATCAATATGGTCACCTGGATCTATGCCATGGTAACATCAAGACTTGACTACTGTAATATACTGTACATGGGTCTCCCCTCTAACTTAACTCAGAGGCTCCAGTTTGCGCAGAATGCTGCAGCTCAGCTATTATCGCAAGCTGGAGAAACATGAATATTACTTGCATTATGTAGTCATTTCACTGGTTATCTACCAGTTATTGGGCTCAATTCAAGGTATTGGCTATCATATACAAACAAAACTCACAGCCTTGGTCCGGCATATCTACAGGACCGCCTCTTCTACCCCCACAGCAACTTCGCTCATCTGAATAGGGCCTTTTGCAGGTGCCACCTTGCACATGGGTAAAATCAACAGCTGCCCATACATATGCATCCTTTGTGGTGGCCCCTATGTTATAGAACAGCCCATCTGAAGAGGTCAGGAAGCCCCCGCTCTCCTGACTTTCCACAAACTATGCAAACCTGAATAAATTCAAAAAGGCTTTTTACTAAGAAAGGAGGGCTATACTGTAAGGAAGTGGTCTCAAAGACATCATCAGTAAACGGATAGAAAGAGACTATACTACTGTAAGTATGAGCCTACTGAGTAGTTCCTGTGTTGTTTGATATGTCAGTCTTAGAATTGCTTATGCTTTGTTTCAACATTTTTTCAACTCTATATTGGATTCCTCCTGGATTAAATCTTTCCAAATTTGCATGTATATACTGAAATGTCTTTGAAAGTGACTGTACTGACTCACACTGTGTAATTCACCTCGAGTCTCAATGAGAAAGGCAGACTATAAACAAGTAAAAATACAGACTTACCAGAATTTAAATCCCACTGAACTGAAAACTCCCTCTCCATATATTATTATAACATCTCTGTAATGCTAGAAGAATGGCTAGTGTCTTCCATCCATGTAGTTTCTCTGCAGGCATGTTCAGCATATTGTGCAATCCATGCCAGACATTAGTAGCTACACAGGTGGGACCAACAACCTTTCCACTATAAATGCATGTAAATGCAGTCTATGTTCTAATTAACATGTTTAACACTGGGAAATCAGGTTGACAATCTAATCACGCTTCTTAGATATGGATTTACTGACTGATTTCAGCATTCTTGTTTGTATATATGTTTTGCACTGAAGATAGTTCCAGATGGGTAGCTGTTTTAGTCTGCAGAAGAGTAAGATTTGCGTGCAGTTACACCAGGGTATGAACTTTCAAGAGTCAAAGATCCTGTCATCAGATACAAGAAATAGAAAAGGTTGGAGTATTTATAATCCAGGCAAAAGGTGGGAGGGGTATTGCAAATTAGAATATCAGGAAGTTAGCTATACTACATGTTATAATTTGCTTGATAGAGCAGGGGTGAGAAATGTGGGAAATCAGCATCTGTAGAGCAAGAAAAATCTTATGTCCTGATTGAACCCAGGATGGTCCATTGTTCCAAATTTGCAAATAAAATCTGTTTTAGCAATCTTGCATGGTAACTTCCTTTTTGAAGTTTCTCTGTTTGTGGACTGCCACTTTTAGATCAGTAATAGAATGTCCTGGAAGATTAAAATGTTCACCCACTGATTCGTGATTTTTAATGTCAGATTTATGCCCATTTATTCTTTTGCATAGGGACTGACCTGTTTGTCCAATGTTGAGAGTAGAAGGACATTGTTGACACTTGATGGCATATATAACACTGGAAGATGAAGAAGTGAATGAACCTGAGATGGTATAACTGGTGTTGTTAGGTCCAGTTATGATGTTGCTAGAGTAAATATGAGGATAGAGTTGGCATCTTGGTTTATTGCAAGCCCTGGTTCCAGAGTTTGTGTCCATGTTGGGAAGTGTGTTATTGTGAGTGAGGAGTTATTTAAAGTTAGGGGGCTGTCTGTGGGAGAGAAAAGGTTTGTCTCTCAAAGCCTGTGAGAGAGGAGTATCATTATCCAGCATAGGTCATTAGTGATGTGTGAACAGTATGTGACTACCAGTAGTGTTGTTGTTGTTTGTTTGGGCTTATCTTGTAGTAGGTTATTTCTTGATATTAATTTGGGCTTGGTTTATCTGTTTTCTTACTATTGTAATTCCAGAAAACTCTGTCGTAGATCCTACACAGGTGAGAATCTCTGTCAGAGGGATTGGAGCAGATGCAGCTGAAGTGTAGAGCTTAGGAAAGGAGACAAGGGGCAACCTCAGAACCAAACTGAGAAAAACCAACGAACCCGGGGATACACAAATCTAGAAATTAGTTATATATATTTTCAAATTTTAAAGTGCAAGGTGCAAAAGTGCTGTGGTAAATTAAACATGCAATATAAATATATACAATTACAAAAATACGAAGTCCATTCATTTTGAAACATGAAATCATCAATCTTCACTGTCCGGAATCCATTTGAAACTTTAACGTGCAAATGCTAATGCAATGAAGGAAGCCGGTGGATGGGGAGATTGTGCAAGATATTGTTCATTCACGGTCCAAAATAGAATATTCACGGACTGTCCGTGAATATTTCTTTGTTGTAAGCGGTGGGAGAATGTGTCATGTGCCTGTAATGGATACGCGTCCAGTCTGAATATCTTTATGCCCAGGATGAAGTGAGTTTTTTTCACTCACGAAACGGGTTAATAACAATTTGCCTGCAAACTCCCGTCGGCGTTTTTTCAAGTATTTATTCTATTTTGGACCGTGAATGAACAATATCTTGCACAATCTCCCCATCCACCGGGGAGATATATCTTGCACAATCTCCCCATCCACCTACTCTTGCACTGCAGGAGTAGGACATGCATATTTCCTTGCCGCATCTCTAAGTTGCTTACTCTTTTTAGCATCAGTGTATCTTGCACGATGTCTAACAGAAGGATTCTTGGTGGCAGTAAGAGGTGATGGCTGCAAGAGGTGTGAGGTGGAGTTGGACTGAGGGAGGGGTGGTGTGGTGGGCACTTTGGCAGGTTCATGTGAGAGGTTCACATTGAAATGGCCCCTAGAAAGGTCATGTAACATATTCCCATGAACATTTAAAAACTTAGTTGCCATACTGACTTTTATATAAAATCCCTTTTCAGGAGTCTTGTTCTGTCTTTCTTCAACTGTCTGCAGTTTCCTTGACCTGATTTTTACCTCAGAACACAGAATTCCACCAATCAGGCCGCATATGCAAATGACCTCAGGGCAGAGTGGCTGAGTTGGCAGTTGGCGGGGGAGGGATGAGCAGCCTCCCAGCCACACAGGGAAGCTGTATCCCTATGGGAAAACATATTTTACCCCTTTATACCCCCTTAGTGGGTGAATTTCTTAAAATCCCTTTTTAGTGAGCCTCTACATCACAAAAGGAACGTTCTCTCCAAATTTCACGTTTCTAGGTCCAGGGGTTTGGGCTGGGCATTGATGAGTCAGTCAGGACACTTGTCTTTATATATATAGATATACAAATGCATCACCAACTGCAAACTGGTAAAAATGCCCTCTTTATTCAAGTTTCTGTTGATGTAAGTTAGGATGTAGCCAAGAGATTAGAAATACTTAAACAAAATGTATAGGAACAGTTTATTCTTGGAGACTTCTAAAAACTTTAAAAGTAAACAAATAAATAGGAGTTTCATAAAAACATGGGACTGCACAAGTAACAGTTATCTCAAGTGGATAACATAAAAGCTACTTTTGTATCTAGCGTTTGCTATCTAGTTTTTTCTCCCAGTAAACTACTAAGATTAGCATCACAGTATCAGATAAGGAGATGAAAATTAACTTAAGGCTACCCCATAGCGACGGAAAAGCCAACAGGACCTTTTAAAATTAAGTAAATTGGCTTAGTTAAGGGGATGTACACAGAGATATTTATGTGAACAGAATATCTGACTCCCTTCCAAGAAAGTCTGCATTAACACAGATACCTATGAATTTTTCAGTTCATAGAAATTTAAATTGAACTTTTATTTAAACTTTGCTTCTGTTTGCTTAATCAATGAAACAGCGGATACATAGCAAGACTTGAGAATATTTAAATCAGAACACTACTTAAATTGTGAAGGAAGGAACTTTTCTCAGAAAAGAAAGAAAATGTGAAAAAGTCAAACAAAACTCCTGTTCTCTCCAAATCACTAATGGATGGAAGGAAATATTGGCCTATATTGTAAATGCTTGCATTACAGTAAAGTGCAGATATTTTCCTTTTTTCTCAGAATTCATGGCATTCCTTATATTTTGATAATTTCTCACAATAACCAAAGCTAAACAACATTGCCTTGCTGAGTTGCGTAATATGTCAAATGTAAATGACCATTTGCTTAAGGTTGGATGTTGCAGAAACCCTGTGGAAGGTGTTGGAGAAGCCGATCTTCCCCTGCTTTCCTCTTCCCTCAGTGGATTGCTGCTTATCCTAAGATTCTAATTTCTAGATGCCTAGATTCTGGCATCTACAATAAGCAGTACGATGACTAAGTGCCCTGAGATTTCTTGCAGTCCTCCCTAACACAGATCTTTCTTCCACACTGGAAGAGCAGGGAATGAACTCAGAGGAGCTAGATGGAGAGTGTGGAGCAATTAAATATTATGGTTTCATGGGAGAAAGTAATTTTGTTATTTAGGAATATCCTGATTTGTTGCAAGGGTCAAACCAGGAGGGCAAGATGAAAGAACACAGAGGATAATGGACTCATAAAAATAATGCATAGAATGAGTGGAGGGGGAATAGTGGGGATGACATTCACTACAGTTCAATACAGTCAAACCACACATTCACCCCTACTGTTTAAGCCCCCCTTGCTTCAGTTTAACAAATTGCATCCTTGCTTCTTTTCACTGAAAGTGAAGCTCAAAGGAAGGAGCAAAGAGGATTCCTTATCCCTATTCCTGAACTACATCCACACACATAATACTAGAGCATAACTTCACTTTTCCAAAGTGTTCCTCTGTCCACCAGATAGAATGCTTATAAAGAAACCACAAAAAAGAACAAACAAATGTCCTCACATGACTTTAAATCAATGTAATTCCACTTGATGGACTATATCTATTAAACATAGCAGTAATACCATTAACACATGGACCATTATTCTTTTAACAAAAAAAGTGGATGAATAGCACAGATGGTACATTACTTTGAAGGATTTACATTAATTGTACTTATTCACATGAACTAAGCATTGGGGCTGTTCTTAGACTATACTAGCAGCCACTGAAAACACAGTCTGCACTAATGGCTTTTCACAGAATTAGTGGATCATATTAAAAAGCTTCTCATGTATTTGTATTTTATACAGTTTTAACCATACTAGCAAAACCTTTGATGTGTGTATGTGTGTTATATGCCATCAAGTCGCCTCCAACCTAGGGTGACCCTATGAATGAAAGACCTCCAAAACGTCCTATCATTAACAGACTTGCTCAGATCCTGCAAACTGGAAGACAAGGCTTCTTTTATTGAGTCAAGCCATCTCATTTTAGGTCTTCCTCTTTTCCTACTGCCTTCCACTTTTCCTAGCATTATTGACTTTTCCAGAGAATCTTGTCTTCTCATGATGTGACCAAAGTACGATAGCCTTAGTTTTGTCATTTTTAACCATACCAGCGAAACCTTTGATACCAGGCTTAAAACTATTTAGATACCATACATTATGTGCTCCTAATGGCATCCTGGCACTGGTTGGAATACGTCCTAAGAGCTCTTGTGTCAAGACTTTGCTGCTGGCAGCAAAGAAAAGACAATCTTTGAGTATTTTTTGTTACACTTATCCAAAAAGTAGCATCAGAGATTAAAATTGTGCCTAATTTTTCATTCTCTTTGGAAGAAATAATGAAAAATTAGTTTGATTTTCAGCTATATTTTCTATAGTACCTAGAATATTTTCCCATAGTACCTAGAATACCTAGAATACTTTTTAAAAAATGAATACTGATACAAATCTATTAAGTATTCACCAATTAAGATGGTCCCAACCTGGAGTCTAGTTAGTTGGCTTCTAAGATGGTTCTCAGTGATCATGAATAGACATGGGTACGAAACAGGAAAAGCCTGAAATGAGAGTTTCGTGGCAATTCATGAATTGCGAATCACGAAACTTCACGAAATTGACAAGTTTGCTGAAACGATTCATTACATTTCGTGATTTGTCAGAGCCCGGGGCATTTCAACAGCCCCCTTCATACCCAGAGATGCCAAACTCGCAGGGAGACTTCAGCAGGCTCTCCCTCCACCCACCCTCCCAGTTTGCAATACGTTGATCAGGAAGGGTGGGAAGGGAAGTGCTGCCAGAGTGCATGACTGAAATGGGGACCAGGAGTTGCTGGGTCAGAGGAGGACGAAGGACTGGCTGTGGTGGAGCTGGGCTGGGAAGACAGAGTGAGAGGTGGGGTGGAGGAAAAAAGGCACCCTCACCCAAAGACCTTCCCATAGCAAAGCCGAGAGCTGGAAATAAGAGGCTTCTTTCAATCTCTTTAAAGCAGCAGCAGCTAAAAGTACAATCCCAAATCCTTCCACACACTCTTCCACTCTAATCCCAGCAAAACGCTGACACATATCAGAACAGGAGGTCTGTGGTTGGCTGACAGACCTGCTAATAGGGTTTTGAGGGGTGAGATTGGTGTGCCTATGGCTACAGAAGACCCACCTCCTCGGCTGCCTAGGGGATTGACCCCCAGCTCCTGGCTGTATAGGGCAGAATGGAAGCTCTCCAGATGACTAGGAGAGCTGTTAATCAAGGGTAAGTGGACTATGATTGGGGTTTCCAATGGCAACAAGAGGTCTGGGCCCATTGTTGCCTGGGAATCAATGGATCGGTGCCAGCCTGTCTGCAATTATGAATCGTTCACAAAACAGGCCAAAAAGTCATGAATTTTGTGATAATTTCGTGATAACCGCGGCCCCACAAAATGCTGTTTCGCGACACACAAAACAGCCTGTTTCATGATGAAATATGCTTCGTATTTTGATTTGTGCCCATGTCTAATCAAGAATAATGAATAACTTTGGATGGAAACATTTTAGAAGTCTGTTTAATTCAACAGAAAAATGTAAGCCACTATTCTTACGTTGTTTAATATAAATATCAGAAAGTGCTTAGGACTTTTCACGGAGTCCCACAGGACAGGACAAAGTGAAACAGGTGTCATGGTATTCAGCCAATGACTGCCTGCTTCACAGATATTCAACATTTCAGATTGCAACCATCACAGCATGTCAACAGTGGGATGCCAAATATATTCATGGACTCTCTCAAATACAGTTCCTCTTCACTGAGCAATAGTGTTTATAGTGACTACTACCTGATAGTCTAACAAGCTTTGTTTATCAATGACTTTGCCCAAAGGATCTTACTTCTTCCTAGATATTTTAATGGATTTAATGGATATTTTAAAAACCTTGTGTTTTGTTTTAGTCACTTAAATTGTAACTTGTGCTGAGATCAGTCTGCCTTGTGGTGTAGTGGTTAGTTGACTGGGGTCTGAGAGACCCAGGTTTAAATCACCACTTTGCTGTTGAAGCTTGCTGGGAGACTGGGTCAGTCACACATACTCAGCCTAACCTACTTCACAGGGTTGTAGGGAGGATAAAATGGAGGACAGAATGACGTACGCTGCTTTGGGCCCCATTGGGGGAAAGGTGGGTTACAAATGGAGTAAATAAATAAAATACATGGCTGAAACAGTTAGTTAGGGCAATGATAGTAGAGGTTTAAACATCTTGAATGTGGTGATGAAGCTGCTTGCAAAATGTGGCAGATGGCTATAGTATGAATACCATACTGGGGATGTCATATATTTCATATCTTCTGCCTTACACTATTAATGATTTTATGCTTTATGTTTAATGTTTTCTGTGTTTTAACATCTTAATATTTATGTATTCTCAGTTATTTGTTGAAGTTTAACTCTTTATATTTTACACAAGATTAATGTTATTCCATATTTGTTATACTCTGGTGCCTTTGTATTCTCTTTATTCTGTATTTTGCAGCATCTGTTACTATAAATTACTATTTATAGTCTCAGACTATTAACGTAGACTGTAGTTTCTAAATTTGACCTAAAGAACGAAGATAATGGTATAATTTATTCATGAGGGTCAGATTTCAAAGCTGAAAAGAAGATATATTGAACTAGGAAAATCCCAAGCATGTGATACCAAGGAATCTGAAAGAGTTTTTCAACCCTGCACACATATCTTCGTTTATAAAGATATCTCCATATCACATGTATACAGACACTAAGTGAATCATGAATTGGATTTCAGAATTAAAAGTATAAAATTATGAAGCTTTTTTTTCAAAAGAGGTTTAACTAGATGAGCAAGTTGTTAGACACATCATATTTTAGACCTATAAAAATTAAGCTAGAAGCTTAACATTTTGATAATGTTCCCCACATTGATGTTAATCTCAGAAAGAGTGAAATTTATGTTTTGCATAGTACACCAGCTTTGCCTATCTCATGAACCTTGCTTTCAAATTTTAGAAGTATGTAGGAAGATCACTTAATTCTATTTCTACATTTTGTGCTCATTTAAACAAGTGAAACATTTGAAGATTTGACACAAAACATAAATGAAAGAGCTAATTGTGTGTCAGTTTGTTAGCATTTTGGCTGAACTAGAAGTGATTCACTGGCCTATTCATGGGAGAAAAGGGAGGACACAAACAGTGTAGCGTACACATGCACAATTCAGAAAGATCACAAATGCATGCAGTAACAGTTCAAAGAGATTGGCTGGTTGGGAAAAGGAGGTCATTGGAGAGGGCGAAACAAAGCATTTTTAAACACTGTTGAAGTGGGAAGCAGTGATCAGCTGCATGCATGTTAGATATTGTGGAACACAGATACCATACCTGAGGGGTGAGCCGATGAGCAATGTAGGAGGGGTAGGGTTACTCCCTGCATTGTGACGGCGCCGTACTGCCTGACGCCTAAATGTGCTGCGTTCACGACGAACTGTGACCACCTCCTCACTGGCTTGTGCTGCTGCATCAAGACAGACCAAGTCAAATTGCAGCCCAGACCACTTATGCACAGAGTTATCTTATTTTCTCCCCCACAAGTCAACTTGTTTTGCTCAGATAGTTCACACTTGAAGAATATTTAAAGGTGAAACCATCACCTAAGAACCCATCCCTGTATCCACAGTGTTCCAACCACAGTGTATAAAAATAGGTTTTTCAAAATCAGTGTTTAAAATCAATTATTTTAACATTTTAAAATGTCTGCTTAGAGTGTTTGTTTCAATATAATCTAAATTTAAATGAAATTAAAATATAACTGAAAACTGATTCTGACTCATAATGGTAAAAACTGAAATGGGAGAAAGGGAGGGAAGAGGTAACAAACCTAAAGCTGGGGAAAGGCGGGGGGGGGGGAGGTTAATGAAAAGCATTTCATTATTCTTTTGATCCTGGCCTTAGTTATCAAAACAAATTTGCTTAGTGTCTTTGCACATGCACAAAGAAATCAAAATAGAAATCAATTTTTCAATTACTTCCTTGCCATCAACTAAGGGTACAAAAGGCTGCATGACCAAAGATTTTAGAGTATATCCCCAGGTAGTATTTTATTTCAAACAGTATGTTTGAATTGTTTTAGCAACCAGTTGGCATACATGTTTGTTCTGAAGAACAGGATATATAAAATGAAAAATTGATTTAAATCAGTAATTAAAATTTTTTTTCTCAATGATTTAAACCATAGTTTAATATCCTACTACCAACTAGATTTGAATCAATCCACCTATCCAATATGCCCAAGGACATACAAGTTGCAATTCCTCAGCTCCTTTAAAGTTCAACTCTCCTGAACTTGTTTTGTATAGAGATCAGTTCTAGCTTATATCCAATACGATGGGAGGGGGAAACCTGGTTTAGATAATTAACAGCTGTTATAGCTACTGCAACAATGTAGTCCCAGTGGGTAGAGTGGGCTTGGGTGGCAGAAAGCAGGGTTCCAGTTCCACCTTTCATAGATCCACTGTGCAAGTGGATTTATAAAACAGTAAAAAGTTACCTCTCTCACAGGATGAGCATGAGTAAAAAATAGATTGGAAAGCACTTTTGCAAATTAAAAATGAATATAACTTAGAAGTAGCAGCACCAGCAATGGAATGCATTTGGTTTCATTCTTTGGAACACCCTTTGAGTTTAACACAATCTTGAAATTTTTTAGGGTGTATTGTATATACCTCTAATGATCAAGAAACAGAAGATTATTCTTTGCTTTCTAAGGCAGTTTTGGAGATATTCATTTTAATTAGCATGTGAATGCCATGAGACACTCTGAGCCTTTGGAAATAGGAGTGGTTACAACTCCAAAACACATATACACAAAGTTGCCTGGTACCAAGTCAAGAAATGAAGTCTGGAAGTAGTGGTGGGATCATTAAAAAATTAAACCACCAATGCATAAATATCTCTTACTGAAAGTGCAAAATTACCAGTTGGACAGACTGTATACAGGCACATAACCGTTCAAAAATTATGCAATAATTTGGAACTCTGCTACATGGATAACTGCCCCCAAGAAGTCACAGTACTGTGCCTCATTCTGTAGAACCAGAATCATGTAAGCAAACCACATCACTTGCATTTTGCAAAGGAAAGAAACATCAGGCAGAATCATCCCAGTATTACCAGAGAAGACTTAATAAGGCAATAGCTTGTAGGGGATAATTTCCTTCACATTTTAGGGTTGCTCAAGAACTGCCATTATTTGTATCACTGACCCTTCCCCCTTTCCACCAAGTCCTCTGCAAGAGGTTATGTGAGCTGCTGGGCTTCTTTCACCTTTCCAGAAGCCTCTGCTTCCACCGAGTAGATCTGTGCAGTGACAAAATCTATATTGGGCCATTTTACAGCACTAGCATTTTTTACAAAAAAGTACTGTTTCTTTAACACAGAGATGACTGTTGACTATGTAACTATTTTCAGTGATGGTTGTTGTGGGTTTTCCGGGCTGTATTGCCGTGGTCTTGGCATTGTAGTTCCTGACGTTTCGCCAGCAGCTGTGGCTGGCATCTTCAGAGGTGTAGCACCAAAAGTGCTACACCCCTGGTGCCACACCTCTGAAGATGCCAGCCACAGGCCGTGAAAGCCTTCGACAATACTATTTTCAGTGACATGTTAATGTAATCAAATTACAAACAAGGATTGAGATTTAAATATATACATGGAAATTTAAAATGTCCCTCAGGGAATAACATGTCATCTAATGATTTCCAAAGGTTTTGATTAAAATTTTAATACAGTAAAAATGCTTGACGTGGCACCAGAACTGAGTTAAATTGTAGTTCGCTAAGTGCACTACCAAATGTGAGTTCTGAAGAACTAAACCATCAGAATCATGTAGATTCTGAAGTGCTGGCTCATTTTGTCTTGAAGCAATCTGTAGTAGAAAGTCAGTTCTTTTTTCAGATTGCAGAACAAGGGTTTAATCCAGACATCAGGAAAAGGTGTAAAGGAGCTTCCTTGCCCACCTGTATACTCTCAGCCTCAGATTGCAGTCAGGGCTGGCAAACAGAGAAACCTCCCACAGTTCCATTTGGCTGTTGGATGGAACAGGAGCTGATAGGGCTGTCAAAATTAATTCAGTAAACCAGCTTACTTTCAAACACTGACCACATTCAGTCAAAATTGAAACATAGACTTTATGGATCAGGATGCTGTTGTGCCAACTGTGTGTGTGTGTGGGGGGGAACTTCTACTACATTTGTTTAGAGGGGTACAGTTTTAGCTACAAAATGATGCTGTGAGGCACTTCTTAGCTGGCGGTATATCTCCTGCTTCTGCTCAACAGCAGGCGTTCCTGAGGATTTCTAGAAGTGAGGAGTGCCCTCTTTCTCTATCTGTTTGAAACTGATATATAATTTCACAAACAACATTTTGTTCAGTATGACCAAACCAGTTTTCAGAAAATTTTAAAATTCAGTTGATGGAATTTTGTGTATAATTGTTGTCTATAAATACAAGGAATACACTAACTTGCGTGTCTGACAAAAAAGTATAAGGTGCCGTAGATACTAATTAAGTACCAATTAATTAGCTAAGGCTTTGTCAGAACAAATGATTGTAAACCACCCACTGTACGGTTAGAACAGGCACTATGGTTATCAAGCCATGCACACAGCATTTCACTGATTTACACTTTTTGTTTTTACAGTAAAAGCAAAAGCAACTACTTTACTCAAATTGATATTGTAATCTGACAGCCTCACTTACTATGGAATGTTTCTATGAAAAAACAGAAAGATATAGCAATGTCTTGAAGTGTTACACAATGAAATTAATCTGAAAACTGCTTTAAATATCTGATATGCCAAAAGAATTGCCCTGATATTATATATACCTCTTTAATACTCAATTCTCTCTTGTAGGTTCATACTCTATATAACTTAACCAGCTGTGAATATTCAAAGCATTTGTACAGAGCAATATAGAAGATTCTTTATCAGCAAGATATGTATTTTGCAACACTTTTTATACTATGCTGATCCCAATATCAAGCCTTTCTGATTTAGTAAATCCTGATTGAGAAGATACTCATAAAAAGATAGCGAGCATATACTTTCGAGCGTCAATGACATTCTAAGGATTCAAATTTTAAGAAGATAATATCTTCCTAAAATTAACAACCACATTCTAATTGATTTCAAATGCAAGTTTATCTTAGTTTATCTTACTGTTAACATTACAATGCCATAATTATCAAATCCTGGCCTTTTCTACTAAATAACCCTAGAGATTTATCTGAGACAGACTGTTAATCTTGAAATTCATGGATATTCAAGGACATGTGCTGTTACAAAAATAGTAATTTTGCATAGCTCAGATTAAAGCATAAATAGCAGATTTTAAGAAAGCCAGAAAAGACCTGAAAGACCAATATGAGTTGTACAGAGTTCAATTAATGGAATATGAACTAACAAATCATAAAGAACTCATAAGGAATTTTAATTCTTAAAACCATCAATAGTTGAATAGGTACTCCATAAGGCAAATTAAGCCAGTGAACAGCAGATGGCAAAATAAGAGTTGCTTTATATATCTTTACAAGTTTCTACTGGGCATTTCTGAGCACAAATCAAACTGGCTCAGTATAATTATGCATACTTAGTTTCTTCTTGCAGTCTACTTGGTATTAAAGGTTTTATACAATATTATCACAGAGGCTATAGTTCCTCAGAAAGATGCATGAGCTGATACAATTTCTACAATGTATGTCTAACACTTGGTACATGGAACAATTATTCCCAAGTTCCTACTATATTCACAAAAAGCTTTACAGACTATTGATTGATAGTTCTTTGCTGCGAATCATAATGAATCCAGAGATATGTAGTACTAAGATATAAATTACAAGTTAAAAAGGACAACCATAATTAAAAATATTGACCTTTTTTTAGGCAAATGCAGGTCAAAACATTTAGATACCTTGTTGTTCTGTTCCAGTAGAAATTAAACTGGTGCTCCCATCGGGACCACTCTCTTATTTTGGCCAGGAGTAAGATCGCAGCTATATCACGCTTTTTCCACCAAAGAGGCAATCAATTCATTCTGGCCGCTCTTCGGATCTTTCAAGCTACTGTCATCTCACGCCTGCTATAAGGGATTCCAGTGTGGATTCTGAACTTTAACCACGAGGTGGAGCGTGTTATCGCTATCTTTCTTCGCAAGATCTTTGGCCTCTCCAATTCTGTAGCATACTACACTCTTTGCGCTGAATTGGGTCTTCATCTTTTTGAAACTCGGGCATGGATTGCTGTTATTAAGTACTGGCTTCAGTACTTTCAGTCCCCCACCTCAACAGTCTTATTGCTCTCCTTCCTGCAGATCCCCATATCTCGAAATGGTCACTTTCCATAACGTCTAAAATCAAATCCCTTGGTATTGACCTAGATTCTTTGGCCAACTCTGGAGAAATGGCCATTCTCTGGGTAATTCAAAGGAGGATTTGGGACGTCGAAGCCCAAGTAATTAGTGCTGGCTGCTCTGGAGTATGCTCCCCATGTTCTTTTGGCCTTCCTTTTCCACATGATTCCATGGCTCAGTATCTATCCAATCTGGTAATTCCCTCTCATCGCAGAGCCTTCATGTTAGCCAGGTTCAACCTCTTTCCCTCGGCTGTCTCAACAGGTAGATACAAAAGTATTCCCGATAAAGAAAGAGTTTGTACTTGCTCCTACAATGAACCTGACTCTGCAACATATCCTTCTTTGCTGTCCTCAGTACTCCTCTCTGCATTTCTACCTGATCTTCCCTCTTCTGCTTTCTGCAAAGACCACGATAGTTAATGAAACTAATTTTTTGCTATCCAACATGTCCCCTGAAACCACTGCATCTGTTGCCGAGTTCCTAGCACATGTATGTAAGAGCACGAGTTTATAACACTTAGTTTTTATTGTATATATTTTTTTCATTTAGTGTGATCTTAATGTGGCTTCTGACCAGTGGGGATCCCTTATTTTTTTCTTATTGTATTTATTTATCTACCTATTCTCTTCTTTCTCTTTTTATTGTATGCCAATAAAGGGAACTGAATTGAATTGAACAATATAGTAAAACAAACTCCTGTGTCCTGATTGTACTCTTTGGTGCAGATTTGATCTCAATCATGCTGCCAAACATATTTCTACCTCTGCAAAGTCTCTACCCAAAGTCCTGAACAAAAAAGCATTTTCTTCCACATACAGTTTTAAAGGGCCAAACTACATGATACATGCAACATGTGTCAGGTTATGAGTAGGGGTGTGCGCTTCGGGTTTTCGATTCAGGTAAATTACCCGAATCGGACCCGAGCCGTAAAGATTAGGGATATCCGAATCGATTCAGAAATCCTTAATCAAAGCTTTCCGAAGCATTCAGAATGCTTCAGAAAGCTTCGGGCTGAGTTTAAAGGGCCCTGCCGCTGCTTGCAAACATCATCCCATCCCCACCCCCACCTACCTTGTCGGCGGCAGCAGTGGCTTCGGCTCCTCTGCTGCCGCACTGCCACACTGCTGCCTGAGCCTATGGGGTGGTGGGGAAGGCTGGGGCCGCTGCTGCCTCCGCTGCCCTTCCTGCCCCTCAATTGGCTGCGGCGTGCCAGTGGCCATTTGAGGGGCAGGAAGGCCCGGAGGCGGCAGTGGCAGCTCCGGCCTTCCCCACCAACCCACAGGCTCAGGCAGCTGCATGACGGCAGAGGAGCCGAACCGGCTGGCTCCAGGCCATTGCAGCCTCGTGCTGCTGCCACCCATCTCTCAAAGACCCTCCCACCAGCTACGTGGGTGGGGGAGTTCCCCCCTCACTTCAGTACGCTCCGAATATTTATGGAGCATACTGAAGCGAGTAAAATACCTTAATTCCAAAGCAGCTTGCCACTTTAGAATTAAGGTATTTCCGGATTCCCCCCCCCCCCCCGCTTTGGGTAAACCCGAAGTGGGAAACCCGAAGCAACCTGGCCCTGCACACCCCTAGTTACAAGTGCAAAACTGGTCTTGCAGGGACCACATTGGGGGAAACTCACCTTAAGAAGTTCTTGTTCCATGTGCAAAGGAGAACAGGGTTGCACTTACCTGTACCTGTTGTTCATCGAGTGTTCTTCTGTGCAGGAACACATGGGAACTGCCTATGTACAGGCCAGCCGCGGATATATCAAAGCTCCAAAAGCTGCGAGATGCTCGCCCTGCCTTTTTGTGCGCTTTTTGAGTGGGCACAGCTATAGAAGGTGGGGCAAGCAGATCCTTCCTTCAGTTCACTAAGCCACTGGTGAAGGAGAAATTAGCATATTTAAAGAGCACACAGTGGGGGAAGGAGGGATATATGCCTGCACAGAAGAACACTCAATGAACAACAGTTACAGGTAAGTGCAACCCTTTTTTCATCATCATGTCTTCTGTGCAGTCCCACATGGAAGATTAGCAAGTTAACTTACCCAGGAGGTGGATGTGTTGCTCTTCATCTAAACAGACTCTTCAAGACTGCTTTGCCAACTGCAGTATCTCTTCTGGAGTCTATGTCAAAGGCATAATGCTAAATAAAGGTGGACAGTGTTGACCAGGTGGCCGCTGTACATAAGTCCACCAGAGGAATGCCCAAGTTAAATGCTGACGAAGTAGGCTGGGCTGTTGTAGAGTCTGCACTTATGTTCAGAGGGCAAGTCTGTTTGGAATGTTTATAACACTCCTTGATGAGCCATACCAACCAGTTGAAGATGGTCTGAACAGTGACCTTCTGTCCTTTTGTAGATCCTTTGAAGGAAACAAATAGGTTAGGGTCCTTTCCAAAGGCAATAGTCCTGTCTAGATAAAAACACAGTGCACATTTGACATCCAGTGAGTGCAGGAGTCTGACAGCCTCTGTAGAGGGTGAAGGAAAAAATACTGGCAGAGTAACGTCTTGGATAAGGTGGAAGCAGAGACTACTTTGTGTAGAAACTGTAGGCTTGGGCAGAGAACCACTTTGTCCACAAACATCCTGAGGAAAGGTGGATCGTACCTCAGGGCTTGTAATTCACTCATCTTACTAGCTGAGGTTATGGCCACTAAAAAGGCCATTTTGGCTGTCAGAAGTTTGAGACGACAGGCAGCTAGAGGCTTGAAAGGCTTATACATGAGGGTTGTCAAAACCAAAGACAAGCTCTACTGGGAAGTGGGCTTGGAACCCAGAGGGTAAACATTGTCTAACCCTTTTAAGGAAGGATTTGCATTCAGTTTGGGAAAAAAGGGACTTACTCTTTACCCCTTCGTGATAGGCTGAGATGGCTGCCAGATGGACCTTCACGGAGGGATTAGAGAGTCCTTGGTCTTTTAATAGGACCAGATAGTCTAAGACAGATGGCAGGGATGCTGATGAAGGAATCAAGCCCTGTCCAATAGCCCGAAGGAAGAAACGTTTCCACTGGCCAGAGTACAACTTCCAGGTGGAAGGTTTTCTAGCTTGTAAAAATATATTTCTGGCTGGGGAAGAGAATTCTACTCCAAGGGGGACATAAGCCAAATTGTCAGCTTCAGTGTGCTTAAATCATGGTAAAGGACCATGTCGTCCTATAGAAGGATAGATGACATTGGGAACTGGTATGTCCTGCCCTGTGACATTCTGGACAGGGTGGAGAACCAAGCCTGTCTTGGCCAATAAGGGGTGATTAGAATCACTGACGCTCTCTCCCTCATCATTTTGCTGAGTATCAAGGTCATGAGAGGGAGAGGAGGGAAGGCATACAGTAGACTACCTGACCAAGATATTTAAAAAGTGTCTTCTAGGGATGACTTTCCCTTGCCTGCTTGAGAGCAGTATTGGGGGTACCTCTTGTTGAGTGAAGAAGCAAGAGGTCTATGTTGGGGAATTCCCACTGTAGGAATATGGGTTGTAGGAAATCCCTGTGAATGGACAGTTCGTAATTCTGGTCCCTGGACTGACTCTAGGCATCTGCCAGAGTGTTGTCCTCTCCAGCAATGTGGATGGCTTAGAGGGAGATCTGATGTTGGATTGCCCATTCCCAAATCAGGGAGGACTCTCAGAAGAGGGACAGAGAGACTGTGCCCCCGCCCCCGCTTGTTCAGATAATGCATGACAGTTGTGTTGTCCATGCATATCTGGACATTCTTGCCCCTGACAAGGTGCAGTCAAGCTCTCAGAGCAAACCAGATAGCCTTTAACTCCAAAATATGTAGCCTGGACTCGTGCTGAGACCAAAGACCCTACACCTGGTTGATTCTGGAATAAGCCCCTCAACCCGTCGGAGAGGCATCTGTATAGATGGAAAGGCATATTGGTTAGGAACTGAATGGGGTCCCTACCATTAGGTTCTGTTCGTTGTTCCACCAGGCCAGGGATCTGTGTATAATCCTTGGAACCAGTTGTTCTAGTAGTACCTAGGTTCTAAGTAGTGTGGTTCTAGTAGTGTGTATTAAAACACCCTGATGAACCAATTTTGTAACAGTTGCAGCAGGAGCCTAGCAAACAGTATATCAGTGTCAGAGAGGCCATGAAACCTAACTGTTTTTGGATTCACCTTGTGCTTTGGTGCATGCAAGAATGCATCCTGCTTAAGAGTGGCTAGGAACCAGGTTATTCTCTGGTGGGGAAAAACCCAGCTAGTGTGGAGTCCAAAACTGCTCCCATAAATGCTACCCTTTGTTGTGGAATCAGGGAAGACTTCTCCAAGTTGACCCATAGCCCTAATTGGTGGAGGATCAACAGGACTAAGGAAATGTGATGGGAAATGGACTCCCTGAATGGGCCCACGATAAGCCAGTCATTCAGATAGGGAAATACGGTGCAACCTTTTTTCCCTGAAGTGAGCAACTACTACTGCCATAATTTTGGTGAACACCTGAGGGGCAGAAGAAAAGCCAAAAGGGAGGACCTTGTACTGGAACCTTTCAGAACCACATTGAAAAACTGAGATATTTCTGTAATATTTAATGGCACCTGAAAGCAAGCGTCGTTCAAATCAACAGTAACAAACGAAGAGAGGTTCTCTAGGAGGGTAAAATATCCCTCAACGACAACATTCTGAACTTTTTTGGAGCAATAAGCTTGTTCAAAAATGGACATTTAAGATGGGGTGTGAGCCCCCTGACTCCTTGTCCACCATAAAGTAATGGGAATAAACCCCTTCAGGTTTATTTCCACTGGTTCCGAACTGTGATTTGGAACCAGTTCTATTGCTTGTTTCAGCAACAAGCTTTGTATTTCCTACACCAACAGTGTTTGAGGCAGGATAGGGTTCGACTGGGGAGGACAGTTCTGAATTCTAGAGAGTAACCCTCCTGGACTACAGACAGTACACAGAGCTCCTGGGTGATTGTTTCCCCATGCAGGAAGGATTGACCAACAAGGAGGGGGTTAATAAGGATAAGGTCTAGGAGGCTTTTGTCCCTTTTCTCTGGCCCCACATGTCCTTCCTAAGGAACCCCCTCCTTGTTGGTGTATATATGGTATGACCAGTGTAATGCCTAGGGACTTAGCAGTCACCTTATCCTCTTTTATCCTTCGGAGAACATCGTCTGTAGTAGACAAGAAAAAGTCATTACTTTCAATGGGAAGGTCTTCAATCCATAATCTATAGTGTAGGGCTAATGCAGTGATTCTAAGTCACGTCTGTCCTTATCACAATGGCTGAGGCCATAGCACAAGCGGAACAATACCCAATATGTCTCGCAGTGAAAATATGATGCTTAGAGAGCCTAAGGGCTTCTCCCTATAGGATCTCTGCAAGATGCTGTTCTCATTAGGGATGAGACTCAAGTAAGAACCAAACTTGTCCCAGAAGAAAAACTAGGATCTGGTCATAATGGCCTCATGGTTGCCAATGAGGAAGTTAAGGGCCAAGGAGGCATAAACCTTTCTCCCTAAAATATCTCTTATCTGTGGGAACAGAATGGCCAGCACTCCGTGGAAGACCCTTGCTTTGGAGGGTTTCTGTGACTACAGAATTAGCAGGAGGGTGGTTGAATAAGACCCAGTCCTGTTTTGTTTAGTTTTACAAAGGTTGTCTAACTTCTATAAAGTTACTGGAGGGGATGTCAGAGTTGACCAAATTTATTTGTGACATCTATCATTCCCTGTATGATGGGGAATGCCACCTGGCCCGTTGCCTCGGACAGAAACTTAGTGGATCTGAGAAGGTTGGTAGACGTCTATGACTCCTGATGACCTCTAGACAACTCTCAATGTCAGTTGGATCCAAAGAAGAAGTTCCCTTCTGTGCAGGTCGCACTAGGGAAGGTGGTAATTAAGAAAAAGCAAGCTGATCGACGCCTAGGAATCGGCAAAGGAGTTCTTGGAAGCACAGATGGACTGGATGCCACCAAGGCAGATGGAGCTGAAGGTTAGGATCATTTCTTCTTCTGTGGTCTCGGAACTGGGTGCTTATCAGCATGCCTTGATTTCAGCTTGGCTTTTCCCACAGCGGCTCAGAAGAAGACCTATGTGGGCCGGAATTTTTTATAGGAACCAACTGGTTCATATTATTGGCACTTGAAGCCAAAGTAGGAGGAACCGACTGGTTCATATTAACGGCACTTGGAGCCGAAGTAGTGGGAACTGACACTTGGAGCCAAAGTAGGAGGAACTGACTTGTTCATATTATCAGCACTTGGAGCCAATGTAAGAGGTATCGAGGAGGCCCATTCTGGTGTGGTGGTCCTTTCCTAGCAGCTTTAGGCAGTTCAGAATAGGAGACACCCTACAGGGCTGACTCCTGAAGAATCACTTTCAGGTGTGATGCCCCCTCTTGCTGAGCATTTGTTGTGCCTATCAGATTGGGCCATCATAGAATCGCACTCAGGCACTTCTTGAAGAGCACCTTCGCTCAAAGTCATATCTTCTTTCTTCTCTCTGCTTGGCGTTGAAGAAGAGCTTGAAGCCATCCTTCTTCAGCTGTGACTAAAGTAGAACTGAGGGAGGGATCTGTTCGCCCCACCTTTTATAGCCACGCCCACTCAAAAAAGCACAAAAAGGCCGGGCAAGCGTCTCACACTTTTTGGAGCTTTGATACATCTGCAGCTGGCCTGCACATGCACAGTTCCCATGTGGGACTGCATAGAAATCACAATGATGAACTTTTGGTTTCCTTCCCATCCCACTGTTTGCCTTTTTTCTCTGGCTCCATGTTCCTTAGGAAGGACATGTGGGGCCAGAGAAAAGGGACAAAAGCCTCCCATTTCCTCTAGTGAAAGTGGGGTGGGAGGGAAACCAGAACTTCCTTCATCTCTTTCAGAGGACTGAGTGAACAAGCACTTTTAAGGTGAGTTCCCCTGATATATGTCTGACTGCAAGTCGAGTCGTACACCATGAAAACACGTTGGGTATATCATGCAGTTATATCCTGAGACAAAAACAACAAGAAGAAGCCAGCTCATGGTAGTTTACCAAAGGTACCAAACTGAGCCTTAAATCACAAAAAATAGTTACCACAGAATAATATATTAAGTACATTTACAGCACTTTTTAAAACTACATTATAAACCAACCAATGTTTCTGGCTCCTAAAGCTTGTAGATTACAATTTATGATAAGAATGAAATGAATAGATATGGCATCAAGCAGTGAAGAATTTATACTTGGTTACTGTGGGTTAAGACAGAATATGCATTTATTACTGATGAGGCCATGAAATACTGTGATATGAGGATGATCTTGTATATATTTGGATCAGGGATGCAGGACTGCTGAGAGAATGGTACAGCAGAATGTCCACATTGCACAGGCAGTAAAGAAGGGGCTGTGCTACCTTGCACTTAGACAAATGTTGGATTCCTCCAAGTAATAACATAATAACAACAGTTTGCTTATATGCTGCCCTTCTGGACAGATCAGTGCCCCACTCAGAGTGATGAACAAAGTTCATCCCCACAGTATAGCAGGGGAGGTGGGGCAGAGAAGACCACCTGCAGAGATCTTGGGAGATGAACTAGCAGAGTGCTGATTCGCAACCCCGCCACTTAACCACTATGCTACAGCAGCTGTCAATGAAAATAGATGAAATGTTCCAGTGAAGACATAGAACCAATAATGAAATACACTGTTAAGTAGAAACAGAGGAAGGGGAACAAAGGAGGTTAGGATCAATTCCTAACCCTGGGGAGAGAACATTAATCCCACCAAATATTCTGGTTAAGAAAACGCAAGGCTAAGCTTTTTTTTAAAAAAAGCATGTTTGCGACTCCTAAATTAACTAGAAATTCTTGGGATTAAGAGAAAAAATGTATATGGTTCTCAGTAAAGGGAGATAGGATTGCTCCTCAGCATATCTCCAAGCCAAATAATGGTGAAGGGAGGCAGAAAGGAAAGACAGTAGAGAATAGAAATTTCTGACAAATTCTGCAGAATAGAAATCTTCGAAGCAGCTGTTTTCTCATTGAATACGTGCCCCTTCTTAACTTCCAAATTTCTCCTTTAAGTCTGTAACGATCAGAGAGCAACACTTCCACCCTGCCCACATTTCCCATATGATTGGAAGCATTACTTTTCAAAGCAACTATGAATTTACATAATGTACATTAAAGTGAGAATTACTGATAGCTCAAGACACCAGTTCATGATATTAAATGAGTAATATCCAATTCATTTCAAAAGGTGTACCTCAAACTTTCTCTGCATTGAATACAAGGCCCTGATTATATCTCCAGGCCGATTCTGAGACACTGACTTCAGGACTATAAGCAATTTAGGCTACCATTCTAAAGTTTTAAAATTGGAACTGAACTGATTACTATCTACTGCAGGTGCAACAAATATCTATGAGCTATTCCTCTGTGCAAAGTCAATGTTTAGTGTCAAAACAGACACTAATCTAATGTACTGGTATTTTCTAATAGCACCATATGACCAATGCTTTGTTATAGGTTATTTTACTAGTTGACCTAACACAGACATAATGTTACCCAATTTTATAACCATGAGACTTCTTGCACACATTAATTCCCACCCAGTTCAGTTTTGGAGCTAACTACGGTTACCAATATCATAGGTTTGTATACAATGGCATTTTTGCTGAAAATGGTTAGCTTCAACTGGTTGAAAACTAACTTCAAATTGTGATTGGGAGGACAGATGCACACAAGTCAGTGGAGAACTCGAGATCTCCCAACTACAGTTAGGAGTTAAGGGGATGGTATGTCTGTACCAATCTGTTAATAAGAATCTCAGAGAAGTGAACATTTCAGTATCTCTCTAAATTTTTTGCTGGAGTAAAATTGGAAGCCAAAAATAACATGACTGAACTTTCACATTCCACAAAAGAGGCACATAAAGCTGCAAGGGTATAATAAAGCCAGAAAACCCTCTCAGTTGCAAATTATGGAGGTCTGGATCACTAGTTCTCAAAATACCATTTTATAGCTATTCTTCGTAAAATAGTAACAGCTGTGAGCAACATATTCTGTCAACTGAATATTTAAGATTCCAGATGAATTTTTAACATGCTTGTAACATATTAAACATAAACATGTAAATTAAGAAAAAAGGAAATCATTATAAACATTCATACATAAGTTGCAGTTTGGTGACTGAGAGGATGCAGACGCACAACATGAAGCAGCCACTTTGGGGTCCCAGCGATTCTCTCACCTGGCGCGTGCTCACCTTTGGTTAATATATTGGCCTATTTGCACCAGACTCAGGTCTTTGCAGAAACCCTGAGGTGAGTGTAGTGGTCACTGAATTCCAGATCCATTTGAATTCTGGATCCGGTTCAAGGTTTTGGTCTTGACACTGAAAGCCCTTAATGGACTAGGACTAACATACTTGTAGGATCGCCTCTCCCAATACGTCCCCCGCAGTTTTGAGCTCGGCTGATAAGCAGCTCCTGATAGTCCCCAGGCAGAGGGACATCAGTATGGCCTCAACCAGGATCAGGGCTTTTTCAGCCTTGGCCCCAGCCTGGTGGAACTCTCTCCCAAGGCAGATTCAGGCCCTGCATGATTTATTACAGTTCCGCAGGGCCTGCAAGATGGAGATGTTCTGCTGGGCTTATGGTTGAGGCTTGATGATGTCCCCACCCCTGACTGACTCTCAGTGCCCTCCAGTGCTGCCCTGAGAAAAGGTGTTTTTGTCTTTCTACTACCAGCACTTTATGGTTTTAGCACTTCTGCGATATGATCATTGACAGCTTATTTATGTAATTATGGATTGTTTTTAATTGTTTTAATGCGTATTTTAAACTTTGTATTTAACAGTTTGTTGTGAGCCACCCTGAGCCTGCATGTGGGGAGGGCAGAAAATAAGTCTAATAATAAACATAAACATTGTGGAGCTCACCATCAGGATGAGATAATATGCAGGAACCATTAGCATAAACAGGCAACACCACTTGGGAGGTACTATGATCCATATGGTGAATGCTCAAAATGGAGGGAAAGGGCGAAACTGGCAGCTACATGAACAGCTGATATACAAGCTTCTTTTCCATCTTGAACCACAAGGAAATGGAGGAAATAAATCTTTTCAGTTTTAAAAGATTCTGCTGTCTCTCCAAGGTATTCAAGATGGTAACTACATGTACAACTGGATCATTCACAAGATGTGAAAGCCTTCTGGTCATGCATTTTCAGATACTTAAGTGGGGCCCTAAATAATTAATAAATGAATAAATAATAAAAGAATAATAAAAATAAAAAACTTACTAAATAAATAAATAATCAGCACTGTGTCTGATTGGCCCTCTAACACTCGGACTATTAGAAAACCACCCAAAGAATAATAAAAAGAAAGGTCTGAACAATAAGAGATGAACCATCAGTCTAGGACTGAACAATCAAAGTAAAGTTTAACAAGAAGCTAACATTATACTTTAAAGACCAAGCAGCAGAGACACAAGTGGGAAAGGTACACAACTTATGACACTTAACAAAAAGTGACTTTAGCCAATTGTACATTTCTACACTACAAGAATTATAAACAATTACACAATTCAGAAGTTAAAAGCAGCTCATTTACATGTATCAATATTTATGTAAAATATGCAAATTACAGCCATATTATCAATGTAGTGACTTGGTGATGAATATTAACTGTAGGGCAAATGCTATTCTGCTAATCATGACAAAGTGATACCAAAGCTGCATCATATGGTACACACATAACTGGCAACAAGAGTAAGATTCTGATATCACATTTTACAGGCAAAAGGAGGCCCTTCTTTGAGCAACAGTGGCAAAAAAGTACATGGGCCAAGTATCAGATTATGACCAGGGACACCTGGATTCAAATCTCCTCTGCCTTGAAGCTCATAAACTGACTTTGGGGCATGGCTGTTGTGAGAATAATCCAGAGAGGAGAGAGAAACAATTTGAGTTCGTTGGAGGCCTTGTGTAGAAGGTGCTAATGATGAACATTTGCCTATAAACAGCATAGAATTTAAACTAACCATAAAAAAACAAAGCACCACATTATCCATAGTAAGGGCAAGCATTAGGCTATGTATATCAACCTAGAAGTCTGTACATACAAATGTATCATAATTTTAAATGACATTCAACTTGTCTCTAAAGACTCAAAGAAATAACACCATGATACTACCTATAAACATAAAATGAACAGGTAATAGCATTAATATAAAGTAACCATATAGCATCCCACTATATTATATATGCCAGAAGACTCTGGACCTCTGTACAAAAGCACTGCCTCAATGCACAGAAAAATGAAAATGATTCCAATGACAGAACAATTGTAGCAGTTGGCAGCACTGTTACATCTAATACTCTGTTTACTTACCAGCAATTCCCTGTTCCTGCTCTTCCCCTTCAGCAAACATAGCCTGGCTTGGTAAGCTATTCCTAGAGCGAGTGACTGATTCTAGTTGTGAAGCCCGTCCTAACAGAGATAGCTCATCAAGCACCTCTCCCTCTTTGGCCTCTAGATCAGATTTAGAAGTTGTTAGCTGTTTTATGGTATCTGGCATCATTAGATTCGGATCATTTAGGCAGGCTACAGTACCACTGTCCAAGCTTAAAACCCTGGTACGACTCTTGGCACTGTTTGTGCTGGAAGTCCGTCGCGTTGAATGCTTTTTGCCATTTGCCTCAGTGCCCAGGTGCATTTTGTAAGAGTTTTCCAAGTCTGTGCCCCTTTCTTTTGCAATATATTTGGTCTTAGGGGCATTGTATTTCCCCTCAGGAGACTGGCACGAATGGGAGGTGGTGCTGGAAGAGCTATCACTGCTGAATTGATGGGCTGACTGCATGCTTGAGGTCCTGCTCAAGTCGCTTTGATCACTTGAGTCCTCATCATGACAAAAAACCGCACTGTGGGGTTTGGTGCCAGATACACCTCGGAAAGATATATATTCCTTGTGACGACTTGTGTCAAAACTACTAGCCCGTTTTTTCCCTGTCCTCCTCCTGCTGGACTTGTGAGCTGAAGCTGTCCGATGAATTAAGCTACATGATTTAGGCCGTACATCCCCTTCCTTTTGCTTTCCAACCATCTCCTTACAAGTTCTTGACTCAAGTAAGGATAATTTCTCCTTCTGTTCATCTCGTTTATCATTATTAGGCTTCTCAGGAGGTTGGTCTGCTTGCGTAATCAGTTCATTGGCATGAGGATTCTTATTTGCCTCTTCTGAAGCAGAACTACTGAGAACCCTCTGATTGTGCATCTCTTCTGATGCATTTGAACCCCTTTTCTCTTGTAAGCAACTGCCAATGCTCATTTCTATAGCAGTTCCTTCACTACTAGTCCTTTTGTCAGTAGCAAAACTGTAATCATCAGAATCAACAGAGCAGTCCTTTTTCTTGCTGCTTTTCTTCTCTTCTTTAGGCGACTGCTCATGCTCTGATAACACACTTTCTATGTGAGTTGAGCTAGTCTGCTCACTTTTATAGCTGCTAACAGTACTGATTGTGTCACGATCAGTTCCACTGCAATAGCTCTCTGTTGAGCCACTGCTCCGAGTACTCAGACTTCTGAGACTGTCTGCACTTTTGTCTGCTTTCAAGGATTTGCTCTTGCTGCTTTTGGACTGCAGCTGTGGGCTGCTACACTTGAGAATATCATCCAGTTGAAAGACTCCAGAAATACAGGAGTTCTCAGCTAAAGATTCTTTGGATCCAGATTGAGGTTTGGAAGCTTCTAGCTCACTGACAGGGTCAAGGCCTCTCCTCTGCTGATAAAGGGGAAAGTCACTTAGTGACACATCTGGAAAAGCAACAGCTGAGCTAGAAGTTCTTGGCACTCCTCGGGGTCTATGTTCTTTCCTATAGGAGTGTGAATGCAATGGAACCAGAGAAGCCATTTCTGTGTCACATATATTAGACATTGATTGATCTACAAGCTGGTTATTAGGGAGGCACACTTTGTCACTGCTGTCTCTTGGCATCTCCTGTCCAGATGACAACGATGGTTGGATGGACACAAAGGAATCGATGGAGACCAAATGGAAAGTCTTTTGATCAGCTGCCAAATCTGTTATTCGAAAAAATATAAAAAGAAGAGTTGTTCTTTGAAAAACATCATATTTCATACGTTTGCAGCCTAATGAGTTCCAAACGAAAGATCAAGTTGAATGTATGATGTATAGAAACAAACAGAAATATAATCATGATTTATATGTTCATATTAAATTGTTGCCATAAATAACTTTTATGCTTGATTCCCATTTCATCTAACATTGTACAGGCTTCACATGTACAAGCTTCACTGCACTATACCCACAGCCCTTATATCTATCACTTTCTTAATTATCTTCAATGTAAAAACAATTCTGGAGACTGAGCCCTACGAGGAAAGGCTGAGGGCCTTGGGAATGTTTAGTTTGGAGAAGAGGAGGTTGAGGGGGGACATGATTGCTCTCTTTAAATATTTGAAAGGCTGTCATTTGGAGGAGGGCAAGGAGCTGTTCCAGTTGGCAGAATAGGACCCGAAGCAACGGATTTAAATTACATGCAGAAAGGTACCGACTGGATATTAGGAAAAACTTCTTCACGGTCAGAGTAGTTCAAAGGTGGAATCAGCTGCCTAGGGAGGTGGTGAGCTCCCCTTCACTGGCAATTTTCAAGAAGAGGCTGGATGAATACTTGTCAGAGATGCTTTAGGCTGATCCTGCACTGGGCAGGGGGTTGGACTAGATGGTCTGTATGGCCCCTACCAACTCTATGGTTCTATGATTCTATGAATTCTATTCACATACAGACCAGAGACCATCAATACAATATGTAATGATAGCAGAGACTACTGTCAAATCAGTTGCAGTCAGGAAGGTGATGAAAGATTTGTTCAGGTATATGTACAAGACAGCTCTTTTAACCGATTAGCAGTAATAATAATAATAACAACAGTGTGCTTATATACGGCTCTTCTAGACAGATCAGTGCCCCACTCAGAAGGATGAACAAAGTCAGTTCATTATTACCACCAGGGCTCATTTCGAGGGGGAATGCACAGGAACGCAGTTCCAGCAGTTCCCCAAAGAGGTCACATGTCAGGTGGCCCCACCCACCTGACTCTCGGCCATTTGGGGCCCGTTTCGTCCTGGATTGGGGCTGAAACGGCCCAGATCGGGCCTCTGACGGGTGGTGGATCACTCTCCTGTTCAGCAGCGGCCCAATCCGATTCCTGACCATTTTGGGCCCCTTTTCGGCCATTTTCAGCCCCTTTTTGCCCTTTTGGGTCCAATTTTGGCCCTGAATGGCCAGGATTGGGTCCAAAGCAGCCAGGATAGGTGATGCCAGGGGGTGTGGCATATGCTAATGCATTATGCTAATGAGTTCCTCCAGCTCTTTTTCTACGAAATGACACCTGATTACCACAATACAGCTGAGGGAGCTGGGCTCTCACTCACTTTACCCACCACGATGGGAAAAAAAACGCTGTACTGTGTTAGTCCAATGCATCAATTCTCTAACCATCTGATCTATCAATAAATGTTCAAACAAGCACATTACCTACTTCATTCATTACATTCTCTCTGCTCTGGGCCATGTACTTACCCAGAACTAAAACAAGAGTTCAGTTTTCTCCTTGAAATGTAATGTTGAAACAGACCCAAAGGATAGTTGCTTGGCATGATACTTTAAACTGAAGTCAACCCAAATGTAATGTTCGTTCTTTTTGAAATATAGGTAATGCATCAGAGAAAAAAAATCAAATTATTGTCATTCTAGTTGTATCTGAGGAAGTGAGCTGCGGCTCATGAAAGCTCATACCCTCCCACGAATTTTATTAGTGTTATAGGAGCTACTGGACTCTTGCTCTTTTTAAAAATCAAATTATGTTTTATGTTTACATGCTAAGTATTTTATTTTATGGGTTTTTACTTTCCTTACAAATGTAATACATTTATTGAAAGTGTGATCAAGTCTGTTATCAAGAAAACTCTCTATGAGCAATGAGTTTCAATTTCTACAGTTGCCCAGCTTGTTTGTCACTTACAAATCTCCTTTGACAGAAGCCCGCCATATCGGAATCACGATTAAACAGAATCCTGAAGAACAGAGTGCTATGGAGATCTGCATATTAGGAAAGGAATGATAAAATGTTTGGGGCCAGGGAATGAACTCTCAGTTGAGGGTAACAGCTCATTTACTGTGCAATTACACAAAAAATAAACACAAGGACAACATCTTCCCTATCAATACATCATAGACATTTTCTAGAAGACTTTCTAATTCTAATGTTTGCATATAGGAAGTGTTGTCCAATCCGCAAACCAAGATGTTTATGCAGGAAGTAATACATATTTAAGTTGGGTAGGGTCTGTTTTGCCTGGGGCTAATTTCTGGCCCCGCCCTCTGCTGGGTGAGCCTTGAATTGGGCTGCTCCTCGCCAGAGGCATATCACAGTCAGCTGGACTCTGAGAAGAAGTAGGAAAGAGAGCTGCTGGAGTGGTGGTGTTTTTGTTGCTAATCGGGGAGGGTCTGTTTTGCCTGGGGCTGACTGCTGGCTCCTCCTCTGTTGGGTGACCCTTGAATTGTATTAGTCCTCATGAGAAGCACGAGCCGAAGGGCTCTTGCCCTGTGGCTCTTAGTCTGGGGGCCCTGTAAGAAGCTGAGTAGCTCTTACATCCTATATATGTTAAGCTTTTTTGCTTCTGTAAGCCTTTCACAAGTAATCTTGTGATGCAGTTTGGCAGAGGAGTTATCAGGGAAGTACACTAAAAACTGAACCACTTCTGCAATGGATTGCAGCGGCATGTCTGGTGAGAGCGCTGAGACAGTGACATACAAAGTCTGTGGCATGTTCGTATTCTTACCTGACAGTAACAACAATTACACTTGCAGCATGTGTTAGTTGGTAGCCCTACTGGAGGAGAATATACAGGGAGTTGAGGCACACTTGTCCACACTTCATTTTATAAGGGAAGGTGAAGCATTCAGGGACAGAACACATGAAGCACTCTTGAGAGGGCAACAGGAGGAGGAGGGAAAGGTATCTCAGCATATGGAGAAGCACCCAACACAGAAGGTGGGTGCATGGAAGAATGTAATCCACAGGAGCAGGAAAATCAGGAGACATTCTGAGCCTCTGATGCTAAGCAATCAGTTCCAGGGTCCCCTTATAGATATTGATTCTAGACCACTGGATGAAGGGCTACTCCTCCAGGCTCTCTGAAGCTGGAAAGAAATTTCTCAGGCTCCTGTGAATGAGAGGACTCGAGCTTCTGCTCCCCAATATAGGAGAAGGCATGTGTTGGTAATAGGGGATTCCCTGCTGAGAGGGGTAGAGGGTAAATAAAGTAAAGACTGGTCTTGTTGTCTCGAAAGGTATGTTGTCTACCAGGTACATGCATCCAGGATGTGACAGAAAGGGTAGGAAGACTCATCAAGCTCACAGATTATCCTTTCTTGCTTATCCACGTGGGAACAAATGATATTGCCCAACACAGCCCAGAATGGATTGAAAGAAACTATGTGGCTGTGGGTAAAAAGGTGAAGGACCTAGGAGCACAGGTTGTGTTTTCGTCAGTTCTTACTGTCCAAGGCCATGGTTTAGGAAGGGAAAGAAGAATACTGCAAATAAATGACTGGCTATGTAGATGGTGTCATCAGGATAAGTTTGGGGTTTTTGGACCATGGCTTACACTTTTGAGATGAAGCTATTGAGAGATAGTTTGCACCTCACGAGGGAAGGAAGAAGTGTGTTTGGTAAGAGCCTTGCAAACCTGTTAAGGAGGGCTTTAAACTAAATCCTATGGGGGAAAGAGAAAAAAATTCAAAGCTTATAACTGGAGTTGAAAACACTAAAGATTTGCAGGGAGTGGCACATATGCTAGGAACTATTAATTTGCAGGTAATTAAAGAAACAAAGACCTCAGGGCATAACTCATGGATTCCAATTTCTACACTAATGCACAGAGTATGGGAAACAAGCAGGAGGAACTTGAAGTCCTAATACACAAAGGGGACTGACATAATAGGTATTACTGAAACTTGCTGAGGTGACACTCACAATTGGAATACTAGGATTGAGGGATACAACTTGTTTAAAAGGGTTAGACAAATAAGGAAGGGGGAGGAGTAGCATTATATGTAAAGGAGGGATATACTTGTGAGGAAATACATGTATATGACCATGTAAGTTCAGTTGAAAGTCTCTGGGTAAAAATAAAAGAAGTAATAAATAATAGTGATATTATGGTAGGAGTCTGCTATAGACCACCAAGCTTGGCAGAGGACTTGGATGAGAACAAATTACAAAGTTCTCAAAGACACAGAGGTCATGGGAGATTTCAATTACCAAGATATCTGTTGGAAGTCTAACTGTGCAAAAAATGAAATTCCTGACTTGTCTTGCTGATAACTTCATTTTTCAGAAAGTGGAGAGAGAAACAAGATCTGCTATCTTGGACTTGATTCTCATCAGCAAGGAAAAACTGGTTGATAAGGTGAAAGTAGTGGGCACCCTGGATAGTAGTGACCATGTAATTTTGGAATTTACAGTGTTGGGGAAGGGAAAAGCTGTACGTAGTCAGACATATAGGTTGGACTTCAGGAAAGCAAATTTTAACAAACTGAAAGTGTTAAGTGTTATGCTGGGTAGAATCCCACTATCAGAATACTTAAGGAGAAGGGAGTTCAAGATGGGTGGGAGTTTCTTAAAAATGAAATATTGAAGGCACAATCTAACAGAGTTGTACTTACCTGTAACTTCTGTTCATCTAGGTCTTCGTGCATGAACACACTGGGACTGCACTTACGCAGGCCAGCCATTCAGAACAGGATTCTCTTTTATGCTAATGGGGGGGGGGACTCTCCCCCGCAGACCGCTCCGAGCTGGCTTTTCCTGCTGAAATGGTCACGCAGCGAGGAGGCCACCCCCACCCCCCAGTCCCTCAGTTCTCCTGTGCTGCCACAAGCCCTCAGGAATGTAAGCGTCAGAGAGCTCACAGCGGGGCCGGAGGGAGAGAATGTGTTCCTGCATGAAGACCTAGATGAACAGAAGTTACAGGTAAGTGCAACTCTGTTTTCATCTACAGTCTTCAGTGCAGTCCCACACTGGGAGACTCACAAGCTACTCACCAAGGAGGCAAAGAGCGATTGAAGGACTGCCTGTCCTACTGCTGTCTTCTTCCTGGCGTTGACATCTATTGCATAGTGCTTGACAAATGTCTCTTCCAAAGACCAAGTTGCTGCTTTGCAGATATCTTCCAGCGGCACACCATGCAGAAAAGCTGCTGACGTTGCTTGTCCCCTTGTCGAATCAGCTCTTAAATTAAATGGGCAGGGGACCTTTACCATTTTATAACTTAGTCTAATTGCCAAAACTACCTACCTAGAAATAGTTTGAGCTGATGCTGCCCTGCCTTTATTCTGGCCCGTGTGGCAAACAAAAAACGCTTGACACATTCTAAATGTGTTTGTCCTGTCTACATAAAATAAAACCACTCTCTTAAATCCAGCATACGGAGCGTTTGTTCCTTGGTGGAAGTGGGGTTAGGGAAAAACACTGGCAAAGATCAACACTGTGAAACATGGAACTTAGAAACCACCTTAGCAGGAACTGAAGGCTGGTACACATCACTACTTTATCTGGGAAGACCTGCAGAAAAGGTGGGTCAACCTGTAATGCCTGCAACTCACTAACTCTCCTGGCCAAAAGGATTGCTAATAAAAAGGCCACTTTAGCTGACAGTAACGCCAGACTACATGTTGCTAGTGATTCAAAAGGTTTAAACATAAGACTGGATAATATTAGTGACAAGGACCACTGTGGCATTATTTGAGTCCGTGGAGAATACATATTGTCTAAGCCCTTAAGGAACAGTTTAGAGAGGTACTGAGAGAAAACTGTCTTGCTATCTACATGATTATAGAAGGCAGATATAGCCACTAAATGAACTTTAATAGAAGAGGAAGCAAGGCCAGCTTTATGCAGTGACACCAGATAATCAAAAATGTTACTCAAAGGACATGTCTCAGGAGATATTCCCTGTGACTCTGCCCATAAATCTATTCCATTTCAGTGCATATAAATTCCTGGTAGAAGGTTTTTGAGCAATGTTTGCTACCTCCTCCGAAAATTGAGAGTTCAATGTCTTATGAACCACACCATCATCTGAATGCTGCCAAGCCCCCCACTCGAACAGAACTGTGGCGCCTTCGCATTCTCCTGTGTGGCAAAAAGGTTCATGTCTGGGTACCCCCATTTCTAGAATATTTGGTGAGCGTACTTGTCTTGGAGCACCCACTCGTGATGGGAATTCCCTAACCTGCTTAGGTACTCTGCTTTTGTATTTTGGGAACCTGCAACACGGAGTGCAGTAAGTGTAATATTTCGGGAAATAAACCAGTCCCATAATGTGATGGTTTCCAGACAAAGCATTGACGATGTAGTCCCTCTTTGTTTGTTTATATAAAAGACCGTCAGCATATTGTCCGACAGTACCTGGACTCTTTTCCCTGTCACCATATCTGCAAGTGAGTAATAAACTGCTTTTAACTCCAAAAAATTAATATGGTGCTCCTTCTCATCTTCTGACTAGACTCCATTCACTGATAGCTCCTCACAGTATCCTCCCCAACCCTCAAGAGAGGCATCTGTGGTGATAGTAATGTCATGAGTCGTTAAACCAAACTGTATCCCTTTATCCAGGTTGGTAGGGTCTGCCCACCAAAACAGGGAATGTAAGACCTTTCTCAGAATGGAGAAAATTTGGGGAGACTGAAATTGTAGATTAATTTTTTTAATAAACCACAGTTGTAGGTGTCTCATCCTTAACCGTACTAGAAGCACCACCACCATAGTGGAGGCCATGAGGCCCAAAAGGACCTGAATAAGATGTGTCGACTGGTACCTACATTTCTGAAACAATTGTACCAAGGCTATTATTCTCCTACTACAACCTGAGGGTGGCAAGTATGGTGCAGGTGGCAAGTATGAGCTCCACATGAGAATGCAGCTTTTCTGGGGGACGTGCTGTGACCAACCAATCGTCCAAATAGGGACAGATTGCACACCCATGCCTCCTCAGGTGGGCTATCACCACTGCTATACACTTGGTGAACATCCTTGGGGCTGTAGCCAACCCAAAGGGTAATGCTGTATATTGGAAGTTCTAGCCCTTAAAATTAAAACGTAGGAACCTCCTGTGTTTGGGGCAGATAGCAATATGAAAATATGTGTCCTGTAAATATACAACGGCAAACCAAGAATTTGCCGGAATCATATTAATGACCCAAGGTAACGTGACCATCCTGAATTTTGATACGTGCAAGTATTCATTCAACCCCCTCAAGTCTAGGACGGGCCTCTTCCCCCCATCCTTCTTATCCACTAAGAAGAATCGAGAGTAAAACCCAAAGTGGTTATCCCAAAAGGGGACCCTCTGCAGAGCCCCATTGTTCAATAAAGATTTAATTTCTAGTTGCAACTCAGGCAGCTCATTTATAGGAGCATGCATAAGTAAATAAGTAGGAGGCAAAGTGTCAAAGTCCAACTTATAACCTTCTTTAATGATAGACAACACCCATGCATCCTCACAGACAGTCTGCCAGGCCTCAAAAAATTGTGACCATCTGTTGAAGAACAGCAACTGGGTAGTCGATGTAGACTCTCCTAATCATGACTGCTCTCTTTGACCCTGAGGGAGAAAACTGGCTGCACCTGTAATCAGCAATCTGAAAAGCGAAGGTAAACACCCACAGGATGCAAAAAATCAATTCATGTGTATTTGTAAGATACTTCAATCAATTAGTTCCAAAGTGCAATGTGCTTATAACAATTCATACAAAAGGTATCTTATACAAATTTTCTACATAACAGTTTCACACAAGAAACTACTGGTACATAATTACAGTTAAATATGGTATCATTCCCAACTCTGCAGTCTATACATCAGTTCTGGGAAAATAACAGTAGCCCCCATATATGGGGCCGTTGCTTTCTTAATTTAGTTTCTTTCCAATCCGGTGGAGATATGGTAATCACGAGGGAAACACTGGTGGGGTCCCACTCTCCCCTGGAGCAACGAGGAAAATCATGCTCCCAAACAATGCTCAATCTGAGGCCGGCTGCGAGCAGATTTCGCGCCTGCTTCTTCAGGAGCTTCTTTTTAATACCACCAAACGTAAGTTCAAAATAAGGTGAATCACTCATACATCCTGGTACGGGCAGCGATGTTCTTTACATTTGGTGGTACGTTCTCTTAGATTGAGCATTGTTTGGGAGCACGATTTTCCTCGTTGCTCCAGGGGAGAGTGGGACCCCGCCAGTGTTTCCCTCGTGATTACCATACCTCCACCGGATTGGAAAGAAACTAAATTAAGAAAGCAATGGCCCCATATATGGGGGCTACTGTTATTTTCCCGGAACTGATGTATAGACTGCAGAGTTGGGAATGATACCGTATTTAACTGTAATTATGTACCAGTAGTTTCTTGTGTGAAACTGTTATGTAGAAAATTTGTATAAGATACCTTTTGTATGAATTGTTATAAGCACATTGCACTTTGGAACTAATTGATTGAAGTATCTTACAAATACACATGAATTGATTTTTTGCATCCTGTGGGTGTTTACCTTCGCTTTTCAGATGACTCTTTGACCCTGAGGCTGATCCTTCTGTGCTAGCATCAAATTTGATTTGGACTTCCCCGACACGCGCCTATGGGACTGATTCTGAGGCAAATAAGGAGCTCGGTATGGATACTGGTTCCTATATGATTGGAACCAGTAAGAACGGTACTCTCTCCTGGGCTGGTAGCTCCTCCTGACTGGACTGCGATAGAAGGAGGTATGGCCTGATGACTGCGGCAGCACACCATAAGATCTTGCAGTCTGCTTGTCTTTTTTCTTTTTTGATAAGTAGTCATCAGTAGCTTATGAGAATAAAGTATTCCCTTTGAATGGCATGTCTTCAATCTTGTTTCCATGGGCAGAGCAGTTGCTTGTAGCCATGCACGCCTTCGGAGAACAACAGCTGTATTTAGACCTCTAGCAGCAGTATCCACTATGTGTCTGCTGATACTGATCTGCTGCTTCAATAGGACAATGGCCTCGTCACAGATGAGTTTGGCTAATACTCTCTTTTCTTCAGGCAATCCCTCAAGGTAACTGGCCATCTTGTCCCACAGGAAGATCTGATAACCACTCACAATGGATAAAAAATTAGCCATCTTAATCGTGAGGGCAGAACCTGAGTAATACTTCCTGTCCATGGTATCCAGTTTACGACACTCCTTGTCAGCTGGTGTAGCAAGACTGCCCTGGAGCTCCTCCGCTATCTTGGAGGATGCTGGAGGGTGCACAAACAAATAGGAACATTTATCTTTCTTGATCTTATAGAGGGCTTCCACTTTCTTTGCCGTGGCAGGAATGGACTTTTGGCAATTTCAACAAAGTCCTCTATCTTTGGGAAGGCCACAACCTCTGGGGCATCAGAGTATATGTGTTTCAGGATACTGTCCTGAGATTTTGGTTGAGGAGCTGATAAATCTATGTCCAGCGATTTAGCCATGCACATCATCTGCTCAGCGTACAGCTTGTAATCAATAGCAGGTAACCTTCTCTCAGACTCCCCCAATATTTCCTCAGGGGGCGGCTCAGATGTAAAGTTGGGGCTCCGCCCGGATCCGAGAGGTTTGGCCTCTGACTCGGACTCTGAGCCCTGTCTTGGCATTGAAGGTTGGGCCCTTGGGTACCACATCAGATCCAAGTGGTGCGGTCTGCTTTGAGTAGACCTGGGCGCTCCTGGAAATGGATACGGTGGGAAATAGTCCCAGTCCTGTGGATAGCCGGACATAGGATAGGGTGGATACCAAGGTGGCCTCTCATATCAAGATCTCTCATTGGAACTAGACCGCCGTCTCTGACGCTTGGCTTTATCAGAACCTTTGTTCGAGGCTATCGACACCGAACTTGACCTCCGTTTCAACGCTGGAGAAAGAGTCTGCCTAGGTGATTCAGTTAATGGCATCGGAACCAGTGAAGCCTCTCGCTTGTGAGACATGCTTATTCTTATCCTTGTGTTTGTACAGTCTCGAGGTCGATGCTTCTGTTCCAGCTGGAACTGGGGACTTCAACCATCCACTTGCCGGTGTTGAGACATCTCCGTCCAGCCGTATCATGCTGGCTCTGGAATGGGCTGAGGCTGTAGTATCTCGGGACCGAGATCATGGCCGGCTTCGATCCTTCAGAACCAATGGATCCGATGGCTAGTCTGAAGGTGTTGGATCTGACGGCGAGGCTTCTGTCAGGGTTCCAGGGTCCAAATGTTTAGTTCGCTCTGCCAGGGCAGATTTCTTTGTTGCCAGGCTTGTGGAGACAGACATTCCCTTATTCCATAACAACACCTTCGGCCTCGAGGCTCAGTCTCCTTGCGCTTTGGGGGTGAAAAATTGGCAATGTTTGTATCATTCGACCACATAGTCTTCCCCCAGGCAGGCCAGGCATAGCAATTGGCAATCAGTTCTGGCCATCTTCATTTCACAGCCCTCACATTTTTTAAGGAGTGACTTGTCCGCCATAGGGACGGTTGTAAAAGTCGTGCCCACCCGTGGATGGGAAAGAAAAGGGAAGGAGAGGGGAAGTCAACTTACCACCTCCAAACTCTGCAATAATCCTAAACTATTATAACCAGGGCTTTTTTTGAGGGGAAAAACTCTGGAAAGCCATTCCGGAACCTCTTAAAAATGCCCACGTGAGTGGTTATTCTAAAGATATTTTCCGGCAATTTTGGGCTGGTTTGGGGACATTTCGGGGTGGATTGGGGCCAAAACAGCTCATATTGGGGCTGAAACTGCCGGGATTGGGTCAGTGCCAGGCAGGGGAGGGTTCCCTGCCTGGCACCAACCCAATCCAGACCGTTTCAGCCCCAATCTGGGTGGAAACTGGCCCCCAAAAGGCCATTTTCAGCCATTTGGGGGCCTTTTTAGCTGGGATTGGGCCCGTTTCAGGCCGGATTGGGGCAGAAACTGCCTGGATTGGATTGGTGACGGGGGGGAACCTTCCCTTGCCTGGCACCGACCTGATCCCAGCCATTTCAGACCCAATCTGGGCCAAAACAGGTCCAAAATGCCCATTTTAAGACATTTTGGGCCCATTTTGCCCCGGATTCGGGCTGAAATGGCCCAGATTGGGTTGGTGCCAGGCGGGGGACCAAAATAGGCCCTATTTGGTCAGAACCCTCCCTTGCCCAGCACCAACCAAATCCTGGCTGTTTCAGCCCCAATATGAGCCATTTCGGCCCCGATTTATCCCAAAACGTCCCCAAACAAACGGCCCTGGCCATATTTGGGCCCTAAACGGTTAGAATTGGGTCCAAAATGGCCAGGATAGGGCTGCTGCCAGGTGGGGGAGTGTTCTCTCATGCAGCAGCAGCCCATTCCAGGCCAATTTTGGCCTGACTCAGGCCATTTTGGCCCTATTTTGGTTCGAAACTGCCCAGATCTGGCCGCTACCAGGCAGGGGAGCGCTCCCCCACTCTACAGCAGCCCGTTCTGGGCCTATGCTGGCCCAATTGAGGTTGAATTTGGCATGATCATGGCTGAATCAGAGCCCACCTTGGAGTACGGGAGCATTCCTGGGGCAGCCACGGCCTGTGTGATGATGTCACTTCCTGGAAGTGACATCATCGCACTGTCCCGGGGGTGCGCGTGCACTACACACGCGCATATGTGGTGACCAGGGCTCCACCTCTTCCCAGGAGTTGTCCCAGGTGAGAGTTCACCCACCTCCTTCCACAGAAAAAAGCCCTGATTACAACTATTATAACTATCTAAACTACTAAACTAACTATAAACAACTGTAAACTCTAACGATAGCACTACAAACACGAAGACTTGCTGAGAAACTATCTGCTCCTTGTGGCAGCAGAAAATGAACTGAGGGAATGGGGAGGTGGTGTCCTCGCTGTGTGACTGTTTCGGCTGGAAAAGCCAGCTTGGAGCGGTCTGTGGGGGAGTCCCCCCCCCGACTTAGTATAAAAGCTTGAGAATCCTGCTCCAGATGGCTGGCCTGAGCAAGCACAGTCCCAATGTGGGACTGCACTGAAGACTGTAGATGAACAAGTAATTCCTATGAGAATGAAACATGGAAAGAACCTAAAGAAGCCAAGGTGGCTCCATAAACAGCTTTCTAAAAATTTGTGAAATAAAAAGACTAATTTAGGGAATGGAAGGAGGATCTTATAACCAAGGATGAATATAAACAAATAACCAGTGCTTGTAGGGAGTTAGAAAAGCTAAAGCTCAGTATGAGCTTATGCTAGCAAGAGATGCTAAAAACAACAGAAAAGGGTTGTTTGCTTATGTTCAAAGTAAGAAAAAGAGCAAGGACACGGTAAGCCCGTTGCAGGGACAGGAAAGTAAAACTCTAACAGGCGATTAAGAAAGGGCAGAACTGCTCAATTCCTACTTTTCCTCAGTCTTCTCTTGTAAGGGAAATGGTGCTCAACATGGCAAAAACAGAACACATTATGAGGGAAGGGAGTTACAGCCTAGGTTTGGCATAGGGATACTACATAAACATCTGGTTTCTTTAAATGAAACTAAGTCCATAGATGAATTGCATCCAAGTGTACTAAAAGAATTTGCAGATGTAATTTCTGGGCTTCTGTCCATTATTTTTGAAAATTCTCGGAGAACAGGTGAGGTGCCAGAAGACTGGGGGCAGGGAAATGTTGTCCCTATCTTCAAGAAGAGGAAAAAGGAGGATCCGGGTAACTACTGACCCATCAACTTAACATTTATACCTGGAAAAGTTTTAGAACAAATCATCAGTCAGTCAGTCTTTGAGCATTTAGAAAGGATGGCTGGGATTACTAAGAGCCAGCATGGGTTTCTCAAGAATAAGTCATGTCAGACTAACCTTATCTCTTCTTTTTGAAAAGGTTACTATCTTGCTGGATTAGGGGAATTCTGTAGACATAGTTTATTGATTTCAGTAAGGCTTTTGATAAGATTCCACATAATATCCTTGTTGACAAGCTGGTAAAATGAGGTTTGGATCCTATTACTGTTAGGCGGATCTGTAACTGGTTAACAGATCACACCCAAAGAGTGCTTGGTTTCTCATCCTCTTGGAGAAGAGTGACAAGTAGAGTGCCTCAGGGATCGGTCCTGGGACCTGTTCTGTTCAATATTTTTATAAATGATTCAGATGAAGGAATAGAGGAAATGCTTATTAAATTTGCAGATAATACTAAATTTGGAGGGGTAGCAAATATGGTAGAAAACAGAGTGAAGATACAGGATGATTCTGACAGGCTGGAACTCTGGGCTAAAACAAATAAAATGAATTTCAACAGAGATAAATGTAAAGTTCTGCTTTTAGGGAGGAAAAATCAAATGCATAATTATAGGAGGGGGAGACTTGTCTTGGCAGTAATATATGCAAAAAAGATCTAGGGGTCTTAGTACACTGAACTGAACATTGAACATGTGTTCAGCAGTGTGATGTGGCAGCTAAAAAGGCAAATGCATCAACTGTAGTATCCAGATCACTCAAAGTGATGGTATCACTCTGCTCTGCTCTGGTTAGACTTCACCTAGAATATTGTGTTCAGTTTGGGGCACCACAATTTAAGAAGGGTTTAGACAAGCCGGAACATTTCCAGAGGAGGGCAACGAAGATGGTGAGGGGTCTGAAGACAAAGTCCTATGAGTAAGGTTGAATGAGCTCTGTATATTTAGCCTGGAGAGGAGATGACTAGAGGTGATATAACCATCTTCAAGTACTTGAAGGGCTGTTATATAGAGGATGGCATGGAGTTGCTTTCTCCTGCCCCAGAAGGTCAGACTAGAACCAATGGGTTGAAATTAAAGCAAAAGAGTTTTCGGCTAAACATTAGGAAGAACTTCCTGACAGAGCAGTCCCTCAGTGGAACAGGCTTCCTTGGGAGGTGGTGGGCTCTCCTTCTCTGGAGGTGTTTAGGAAGAGGCTAGATGGCCATCAGACAGCAATGCTGATTCTGTGAACCTAGGCAGATCATGAGAGGGAGGGGCAGGAAGGGTTACATCAGTGCTTAGTTCTTGTGGCCCCTTCTTACATGCCCAGGGTAAAGCTGATCGCCACTTTGGGATGAGGAAGCAATTTCCTCCAGGTCAGTTTGGCCAGGGATCCTGGAGGTTTTTTGCCATCTTCTGGGCATAGAGCAGGAGTCACTGTGTGTGTGTGTGTTGGGGGGGGGTGTAGTTGTGAATTACTTGCATTGTGCGGTGGGTTGGATTAAATGACCCTGGAGGTCTCTTCTAAATCTATGATTTTATGATTCTAAATGACCAAGGTGTTTTTAGGGAAGTAGGTTTGCACAGGTTCATGTCTATGTTTATATACATGAATTACCAAAAAAACTATGTTCTAAGTGTTTAGGGAAGTTAGTAACTGCCCTGGACTTTCCTGTACATCTACTAAGAACAACATAGTTTTTATGCTGTAATGTTTAAGGGGGCAGGGTACACAGAAGTATAAATTTGAGAGGTCAAACCTGATAATTGCAGAGAGTCAATTCTTGATGTTTTGGGGCAAAGTCATTTATAGCAACAGAAGGAACTGTGCACATCCAGTTATGAATGCTGTACAAGTGTCACACTAAATATAATAGCTCACTGAGAAAAAATGTTACAGATCTTGAAGTGGGCAAGATGCTGTATGTCTATGTGGGAAGACAGTTTCATAAAGTCTACAAGATACTCTTCAAAAACTTGTAGCACTGTTTCATGTAACTCTCTACAAGCTACGCCCACAAAGATGAACACTGCATCTAAGAAACAGAATGTATATGAGTGCACAGAGGAAAACACATCCAACCACCTGCATAGTTTGCCAGACAAATAGAATAGGCATTTAAAAAGAAACTTTAAAGGCTACTCATTTAACCGAAAGGACTTACAAAAAAAACTGGGAGCTATTCCATCACCATCCATTCCGGCTCACGTGGAGACACTGGGTACAGAGTTCACATCTTCATTTGTGATAGCACAAATATGTAGGTACACTGCTTATTATGAAGTTTAAAAATTGTAACAACACAATTTGAAGTCCGTTAAAGTCAATAGTTACCAAAATGGCCTCTTGGGGACTTCTATATGCCACTGCTTAAGATTTCTTACCTTGTTCTTCGCTCCCTTCTTTACAGACACTGGAACTCTGGCCAAGACTCAGACTGATGTCGTCAGAAGTCTTTGCAGTGTCAGTATCACCTGTTCATCAACAGAAACAAGAAGTTTTCCAAAAAATACAACACTATGGTCTTACTTAGAATGCATTTTTGAACATTATGATTGCGAGCTGAATTTCAAAATAAATGATACTATCAATATACTTTAATTATCAACCTGGCCTCATCTGCGGATACTTAAATCTATGGATAGGGGCCAGGTGGAGAGAAGGGAGATTTCCACCAAAATTTGGGGGACTCACCACGTTTGCTGAAAAATCTAAAACATCACCCCCCAGGAGCATTTCTGTACTTTCACAAAACTGCCATGGATACTGCCTGACCTGTGATCACTCCTCAGCAGTGACTGTGAGCTGGGAAGCCTTCAGCAGTGCTGTGAGCGGGAGGAGGAGGAGGAGGATCTGTAAGGGGCAATAATGCTGCTCAGGCCCACCGTTACTGCCTCTCTGGCTGTGGTGCTGCAAGAGTGGGGAACAACTGGTGGCAGCATGGTAGGTGGGGGAGAAAGAAAGAGTGATGGGATGGGGGACAGAGAAAGAGAAAACAAGAAAGTGTGTGAGAATAGGAATTGTTGGATGAAAAAAGAGAGGAAGTGAAAGAAGGGAGGGGAGGAGGAACTAAAGGTGGTAGTGGAGGAATGGGATAGCCACTCCCTCAAGTTGCTTGCGGATCCCTGGTTGTCAATATATCTAATTCTCAACTTGTCTGAATCTGAGGATACTGAAATCTGGAGAACGGAGCCATAACTAGATAAGACAGATCTTTTTACAAATCTGAAAAATGCCTCCCATGTTTGCATAAAAATCTGAAATCTAACAAAAATGGCCCATCCAAGCCTGAGGTGAGGAAAGTGGAGCCCACCCAATTGGTTAGAGAAGCTACTTCTTCCTTCCCCCCTCCTCCCTTCGGGAGGTTGTGACCAAAGTGGACTGCATGGGGTGGGGGTGGGGGTAGCCTTTTCCAGGGTTTTTCATTCCCAGTCTGCCCCTGATCACAGGGTTGTTTTGAAGATAAAATGGAGGGAAGGAGCGTAATGTAAACTACTTTGAATTCCCATTGTGGAAAGGTCAGGTACAAAGGAAGTAAATAATAAATATAGTTGAAGATAGGCAAAGGTAAAGGTAGTCCCCTGTGCAAGTACCAAGTCATTACTGACCCATGGGGGGACGTCGCATCACGACGTTTTCTTGGCAGACTTTTGTTACGGGGTGGTTTGCCATTGCCTTCCCCAGTCATCTATACTTTACCCCCAGGAAACTGGGTGCTCATTTTACCGACCTTGGAAGGATGGAAGGCTGAGTCAACCTTGAGCCGGCTACCTGAACCCGGCTTCCGCCACGATTGTTCTCAGGTAATGAGTAGAGCTTGGGCTGCAGTACTGCAGCTTACCACTCTGCGCCACGAGAGCAGATAAAAGTTAGGTTGGTGGGTGTGTGGGAAGGACAGAAAGCAGATAAAGGTGAGGATATGAAGGTTGCCAGGAAAAAGATAAGAGGAAATAACATGGAGAGGAGGATACAGGGGGAAATGAGGTGCCCTTCTTAAGTCCTTTTTGGTTTCCCACTATGCAACTGGGTCCAGCCTGGCAATGGACACCGTATAACTTGGCCATAGCTTTCCCAGAGAGGCTACCAAGGGTACGGAAGAAGGGAAAACTGAAGATGCGGGGGAAGGGGGGTAAAGGTAGGTTGTCTGGTGAGTGAGGAGGAAGCAGGAAAAGGGGAGAGGCTATGGGAGTACGATGTTCCCTCATCCTTAAACAGCGGAAATGGCAGCAAAGGCATTATTAAAATTCAAAAATAATTTATTTTAGAAGGGAAAGGTCAGGTGAAATCAGGAGTTGAAAATTTCAGAGGTAATTCAACATAGATATCTCTCTGAGGTAAAATCAGTACATGCACAGACTTGAGTTCTTATGCTCTTCTCAGATACTTAAATGCTTATGTTTTGAGGCTTTTGTTCTATTGGTTCCCCCCAAACACTCTAGTATACTTTCTTTTAGTATTCTCTTTCGCTTTTAGAGTTAGGAATGCTGGTACCCTCTTTCTAGCACCCCAATTCCCTTCTCTCCATCACCAGTGCTTTCCTTCAGTTGTTAATTGAATCTGAAGGTTTCCACAGGCAGTTCCCAACCATACCAGACTAGGGATCTCTTCACTCTCCAGAGTTACCTCCCTGTTTCACTGGGTAGGGAAAGTTTCCTCTCCTTAAAAGATTTCTCTCCTTTTTTGGCCTGTTTGGGAGCCTGCACCTACCCCCAAAACCTCATCAACTTTTTCCAGTTCTCCTGCTGGCATTAAAACTGATCTCCATTAGGACTCCTCCCAACTCCACACACTGAATATCTCTCTGCTAGGACTGAAAACTGACCCTCTTTTTTCCAGTTCATGCTACCCAATCAGACCCCATATGGGAGCCTGTCATTCAAAGTTATCTGATTCTGTGAGGGATTAACAGTCCTGCAGCTGAGTAGAGTACATCCAGGCTTTTTATAATGAGCAGTTTGTCACAGGGAGCTTTAAGAGAAGGGAAAGATGATGTCAGACAGGCAAGCCAGCCTGTCTGCCATATCTGTGAATTTAGATCTACTGGAGGTGGGTGGGTAGTAATGTAGTCACTTTCTTGCTTCACTGTATCTCTGCTATGCTTTGTTTGGGTTATCAGTACAGCTGGGACTGAGTGTCTGGGAACCAACCTTGAGAAACTCAGCTCTGCATCTTTTCCAGGACTTCTGAGCTTCTGAGCGGCCAACTTCAACTGACTGTCATTTGAACTGTGTGTGTGTGGGGGGGAGACTGGGGGCTATAACCTTTCTGGGAAGACTTGGCTTTGGCATTCCAGGCAATGATCATGTGCAGTGTATTTCTACAGAGCAAGCTCTAATAAAGACCTTTAACTCATACAACTGTGCTTGATGAAGTGGAGAGTCTGAGAGAATCCTCTAGCCAGGCCTGACAGATGAAATACTTGGGGAAGAAATACCGGCGAGAACAGGCCCACATATAGATGGTAGTGGGCAAAGCATGGTTTTGGGACTGCTGGGTGACAAGGGTAGAGAAGTTGTGGAGAAGCACCTTGCTGCACTGGATGTGTACAAATCCCCTGGGACAGATGGGGTGCACCTGACAGTACTTAAAAAACTTTTGAAAAGAGCTTGTAGACCCTTTGTTGATCATCTTCCAGGTCTCTTGGAGGACAGGTGATGTGCCGGAAGACTGGAGAAGGGAAAACATCATCCAAATCTTCAAGAAAGGGAATGGAAGATTTGTATTCACTTACCGTGAAGCTTCCTTTCTCAGTGGTCCGGAAGTGGGGCAGTCCTTACTCCTGGGTAGCTCCTCCTCCTCTTACGCAGGGTCAGCCAACTTTGTGATCCTAAGGGGGAGGGGCTTCCCTTGCTCTTCAGTTTGTATCCAATCCCGGATCACCCCTCTGATGCTCATTCTCGTCTCCAATCTTTCTGTTCTATAGAGCTAGAATACTAACACAATAACTGTGAACAAGCAAAAAAACCTAACGTCAACAGTTCTCCCTTTTTTAAAAAAAATAACCCTATCTATAACAATCTAGGTGGGTTTTATGGACTGCCCCACTTCTGGACCATTGAGAAAGGAAGCTTCACGGTAAGTGAATACAAATCTTCCATTCTCCTGTGGTCCAAACGTGGGGCAGTCCTTACTCCTGGGATGTATGCCTAGCAGTGTACCCTTGGGTGGGTATTTTTATTCTTTTTTTTTTATAGAAGATGGTGCAGCACCCGCCTTCCGAATGCTGCCTCTGCTGATGCTATCTGGTCTGCTTTGTAATGCCTAGTGAAGGTATGCATGGATTTCCATGTTGCTGCTCTACATATCCTCTCTAAGGATGGGAAGGCCCTGTAGGCCGCTGACGTGGCTGCAACCCTAAGGGAGTGAGCTGTGATTCCTACAGGGACCTCTACCTTGCCAAAATGATGCACTCTCTAATCCACCAACTTAATGTGGATGTTGTCACTTTTTCTCCCAAACAGCATTTCCTAAATGAAATAAACATCTTCTCTACTTTGCGTATGTGTCTGGTTCTTTCAATGTAGTACCTCAGTGCCCTTTTCACATCTAACTTCTTTTTCCCTCTAGTGCCATTCTTTCCCCCTCTAGTGCTTGGGATTCGCGCAGAAGGAAGGCAGAATTATATCTTCCTCCCTATGAAAGAGTGAGTTCACTTTAGGGATAAAAGTAGGGTCTAGCCTTAGAACTACTTTATCATTATGAAAAATACATAAGTCCCTATTAACTGACAGGGCACCTATTTCAGACACCCTTCTTGCTGAAGTTATCCCAACTAGAAAAACTGCCTTTAATGTCAGCATTTTCAAGGAGCAGGTCACCATAGGTTCAAAGGGCTCTCTTGTAAGGGACGTAAGCACCAAGTTGAGGTTCTACATGAGAAATCTATGTACTTGTGGAGGGTTTAACAGCATAGCGCCTCTCAGGAACCTCTTGATATGAGGATGTTTCATGAGTGATGTTACCTTCTTGGAATCTTTAACCTCTTGGAGCTGCTACTTGTCTTTTCAGAGTGCTAGTACTAAGTCCTTTATCCAGCCGTTCTTGTAAGAAGAGCAAAATCTGCTTCACCGATGCTGTCATTGGATTTTTCCCTTTGTCTGTACACCATGTGTGAAACACCTGCCACGTATTATCATAGCTTTTGTTTGTCGAATTTTTTCGGGATGCCAGCATTGTGGAAATCACTTTCTCGGAATATCCTAGTTCTTGCAATTGACCGCACTCAACCACCAAACAGCGAGACTTAGGGAACCTGGGTTTGGATGTTTATCTTCCCTTGTGTTAACAGATCCTTCCTATATGGAATTTTCCATGGTTTTTCCAGTGACAGCCTTCTCAGATCTTGGAACCATGGCCTCCGGGGCCAGAATGGAGCAACCATTATCACTTCCGCCTGCTGTTCCACTATCTTCTGAATTATTCTGTGCAGGATCCTTATTGGTGGAAAAGTGTGCAGAAGGGTCCTTGGCCAGTCCTTGCTCAATGCATCTGTGCCCAATGCTTCCTGTTCCTTTTGCCTGGAGAAGAATTTCGGAACCTGTGCATTTTGGGTCTTTGCAAACAAATCCACCTCCAGCTTTCCAAATCTTTGACATATTTGGTTGAACACCTGGGTATTCAATCTCCATTCGGATTGGTCCACTTTGTTTCTGCTCAGGTCGTTCTGTTGATCCACTATGTATATGGCCTTTATGGACTTCAGGTTCATCTCTGCCCAGAGGAAGATTTCCTTTGCCTCCCTGCATAGCGTTTTGAACCTGTTGCTTCCCTGCTTGTTTATATAGGCTTTTGCCGTCACGTTGTCTGTGTGGACCATGACATGCTTCTCCTTCAGACAATCCTGTCCCATAGACTGTTCTTTATGGCTCTCAGTTCCAACAGGTTTATGCTGAATGTCTTCTCCTTGTCGTTCCATGACCCTTGTATCATTCTATCCTTTATGTGTGCTCCCCATCCAGTCAGACTCGTATCTGTAGTCAGTACTATCCTCTTTGGCTCTCTTAGTGGCGTTCCCTCTAGGAATATGCTCGGTTCCGTCCACCAGTTCATCTCCCTGGACAACGTGTCTGGTAACTCCACCGTCTTGCGCCATTTGTGTGTTATGACCTTCTGATATGGTCAGAGAAATTGTTGTAACGGTCGTGTATGGAACCTTGACCATTGGAGTGTATCCTGACACGGTACCATCATTCCTAGCAATTTTGCCAATTGCATTACTTCCACCTGTTTCTCTCTTTGTACCAATCTTATCATGTTCATAATTTTTTGCTGTCTCTCCAGGGATACAAAGGATCTGTCCTTGCCCATGTCGACAATTACTCCCAGATGAGTTATCTGTTGCGTTGGCTCCAGTGAGTTCTTCTGTTTGTTGATGACAAAACCATGCCTTTCCAGACAGTCTATAGTCACCCTCACTGCTTCCTGAGCTGACTTCAAGGACAGGGCTTTGATGCATATGTCGTCCAAGTACAGAGATAGGGCTATTCCTTGTGTTCTGAGAAAGGCTTATCAGGGTTACCAGCACCTTGGTGAACACTCTCGGAGCGGATTTCAGCCCAAATGGAAGGGCTCTGTATTGATAGTGTTCCCCATCATAGGCAAAACAAAGATATTTCCTGTGTGCTGCTCAAAGGGGGATGTGCAGATAGGCCTCTGACAGATCTATGGAGGCTAAGAAGTCCCCTTTCTGTATGGCTCCGGTGGTGGACTTCATAGTCTCCATCTTGAACTTGCATGACTTTATGTACTGATTCAACCAACTTAGATCCAAGACTGCCCTGACATCCCCATTTTTCTTCTGAACGATGAAAAACACAGAGTACACTCCCTGCCTCTGATGTCGCAATGGTACTGGTTCTGTGGCCTTTATCCCTAGTAGGTGTTGAATGGCTTCCTTTATCTTAATATGTTTCAGATGTAAGGTGTTCCTTGGAAGTTGAATAAATCGTCTTCGTGGAATCATTTCGAACTCCAAGGAATAGCTCTTGGATACTATGTCCAGAACCCATTTGTCCGATACTGTTTGATTCCACTGGTCGATGTAATTTTGCAGCCTCCCTCCGATCTGAGAGACTGACTGCTGATAGTCATGCTTGGCTACCTTTCTTTGGGCCTTTCACTTATGCAGCCGATTTTCTGAAGGTGAAGAGTCTGCCTTCGTTCCACAGTCTAGATTGCCATCTGCTTTGAAAGGGTCTGTCAGTTCCCAATCTTGGGGTCCTCTTGCCCTCACGAAAGGAATGTCTGACCTTGTACTTAGAGTCCCTTTGCTTTGACGGCAGGACCTTTTTCTTCTCGGTGTCTTCTACCAAGTATCTCTCCAAGGCTTCGCCAAATAATTTGTTCCCAGCAAAAGGTATAGCCACCACTCTATTACGTGCTTGGGGGTCAACATCTCAGTTTCTCAGCCAGGTGTTACGTCTTGCAGCTACGTTGAATCCCATGGCCCTGGAAGACATCTGGAATGAGTCTAGTGTGGCGTCTGCTGCAAATGCCGCTGCTAGGGCTATCTTTTTAACTTCATTCTTGATTTCCTTGGGAACCTCCTTACCTGCAGCAGCTAAGTCTGAGGCCCAAGTGTATGCTGCCCTGGCAAACAAAGATCCCATAGCCAAGAATCTCAAGGATGCCACCGAGGCTTCAAAGTTCCTGAGCAGCACCTGCTCAATCTTTTTGTCTGATGGGCCTTTGGGCATACCTTCTGCATCCATTGGCAGGACTGATGAAGTAGCTAGGCTGGAGACCAGGTCATCCACAATGGGCAACTTGATCTTCTTTGCTGCATCAGGTGTCAGGGAATATAGTTTGTGAAACACAGAATGATACACCTTAGGCTTCGCTGGATTATCCCATTCCGCTTTGAGGATGCTATGGAAAGAGGCTGGAAGGGGTGTCCCTGTTTGCTTGGGCCCCATTTTTGGCAGAGCCCTTTCCAAGCCTTGGGGATACGACTGATCTGTATCTTGTGACCCTGGGTTTTTTTGGGTTATTTCTAGGGTTCTTAGTACCTTTGCCAAGAGCTTATTGTACACTTCTTGAGGGAAAAGCCTAGTTTGAACTTTACCTGCTTCTTCCTCTTCCTCATCAGACAGCTCTCCTTCCTCACTATCTGAGGATTGGTCAAAAAGGTCTGAACACGACTGGGGCTCTTCTGAGGCACTGGAATCTCTTTCTAGCCATTTCTCCACCCTTCTCTTATTTACCTTGGTATGGGCAGGAGTTTTGGCCTGTCTTTTCCCTTCTGAAGAGCATGGCCTTGGCTTTTCCTGTCTGGGGGGGAACAGCCTGCTTCTTAAGGTCTTTCACCACCCCTTCTAGCCATTTCTTAGTTTCTGACCTTATCCATGCCAAAATGTTGGACTTTGTCTCTTGCCCCGATAGGTCAGGATCATTTGTTTCCTGGCTCTCTCCTTGGATGGAGTGTGAGGATAACGGCAAGCTCGGGGACTCCATGCCACTAATGACTGCCTCCGCTGACTGACTCTCTATAAGGCCCACTTCTTCCATCATTCCCACCCAAAAGCCTCTCTCGCCTAAAACGAAAGTGCAAAGTTACTTGAAGGTTACTTGAATCCAGGCAGTTAAATCTAGGTGCCTGCTGGATTAATTACTGTCCAGGATCGTCTAAGCACATTAACATGCCTCCCCACTTCCTCAATCCGAGGGGATATTACCGCATTCAGGCGTTCCAGCGCTCAGTTTGGGGCAACCGACGCTTTTGGCGCCAAACGCAGCCGACGCACAATTCCACAGCTGCCGTGTCTCCAGTGCTTTGCCACAGCCCCTGCAGACGCCGGGTCCTAGTGCACTAGGAAACGTCGGCTCTGCTGCTCGTACTCGCAGCCCATTGTTGCGCCGTTGTCGCCTTCCCTGGCTGGCGATTGGGGGTGGAGGGGTGGAGGAACAGGTCCTTCCTTATCTCCTGCGAGCCAAGCACCACTTTTCTATCCTTTGCCTTTGTTCAATTAAGATCGCTGCTCCAGAGGAGCAAGAAGTGCATCTTCCCTGCTGAGCAGGGCCGGAAAAAACTGAAGAGCAAGGGAAGACCCTCCCCCTTCAGATCGCAAAGTTGGCTGATCCTGCGTAAGAGAAGGAGGAGGAGGAGCTACCCAGGTGTAAGGACTGCCTCACTTTTGGACCACAGGAGAATAAGGATGATCCTGAAAACTACAGGCCAGTCAGCCTGACTTCTGTCCCAGGGAAGATACTGGAACAGATATTAAAGGCATCAATCTGCAAGCATCTGACAGACAACATAGTGATACAGGGAAGAGTCAGCATGGATTTGTCCTCAACAAGTCCTGCCCGACCAACCTCATCTCCTTGTAGGACTGAGTGACAGGCGTATTGGATCAAGGGAATACCGTCAATGTAGTTTTTCACATGGATGTAGTTTTCCATTTAACATGGAAAAGTGCCATGTTCTCCATATGTGTAAAAAAAATGCAAAGTATGCATACTGGATGAGGAATACACTTCTAGGTAGCAGTGTATGTGAACATCTTGGGACATGGGTGAATGGGAAGCTAAATATGAGCAGTCAGTGTGATGCAGCAGCAAAAAATGCAAACACAATTTTGGGGTGTATCAACAAAGGCATAACATCAAAATCATGGGATATCATTGTCCCACTATATACCATGTTGATCAGGCCCCACCTGGAGTATTATGTGCAGTTCTGGAAACCTCACTTCAAAAAGGATGTGAACAAACTGGAATGGATGCAGAGGAGAGCATCCAAGACTATCAGGGGCCTGGAGACCAAGCCCAACAAGGAAAGACTGAGGGACGTGGGAATATTCAGTTTGGAGAAAAGGAGGTTCAGGGTCTGTCACTTAGAGGAGGGAAGGGAGCTGTTCCTGTTGGTTAACTGAGGATAGGATTCAAAACAATGAGTTTAAACTACAGGAGGGAAGGTACCGGCTGGACATTAGGAAAAACTTCTTCACATTAAGAGTAATTCATCAGTGGAATTGGTTGCCTAGGGATGTGATGGGTTCCCCCTCATTGGCAGACTTCAAGAAACAACTAGATAAATACTTGTTGAGAATGTTTTAGGCTGTTCCTGCATTGGACAGGGAACGAACTAGATGGTCTGTAAGACCCCTCTATGATTCTATGAAATAATAGGGAAGGACAAGTAAGATGCAGCCCGCAAGTCCTTGAGGATTCCCACTTGTCCTATTTTAACTGTGCACTCAAAAAGTATGATAGCATGGTACTTTACTCCCTTTTAGTGCTGCAATACTACATTTCAATTAGTACAGCTAACCAGCAATCACAGTAGAACAGCACACCTAGAGCACAGGAATTTATGTTGTGCAGTTATGATGCTGATGCTGCAACTATATTGTTACAGGCTAAAGTAGGGCAGAAATATGGAGTGACAGAAAGACAGGAACTGCTTTAGTCAGCATCCTATCCACTGAGGCTGTATCAGAAGTATTTCTTGTCTCAGCATTACCCTGCATGCAGAAGCATACGAGTCATAGTTCTACAAGCATTCACAATTCACAATCCATCAGCCTCAGATCCCACTCATTCCCAGATAACTGCAGTTGTTCCCACAACAGTATCACATGGTGAGGATATCAAGAACAAATAGAGGTCCCATGTGAGTAATAAATCCTAAAAACTCTGGAGCGCTGAGTAGCACCGTCACATGGGCGGGCAAGCGAGGGTCTGGCTGCTGGCATGCTGGGCTGCCCTCCTCAATATGGTCCGCAAGCGGAGGGAGGGATTCTCTCCTCCCTAGCCAAGAATCGCATCAAACAGCTGTTCTTTCTTGCTACACTCTCCAAGGAAACTCACAGGAAATTGACATGTGTTCCTCACTTGTCGGGCATCTTGTGTAGTTTCCCTCATACAGTAAATTAAACAATGGCTGTAAATAAGTTCTTATGCAACATCTTCCAGTTGAAAAGCTATTAAGATCCCCTGGCGCCATAATTTCAGCCAGTAAGATCTATCGTCAAATGAAGGCACTTGGAATACAAAGGAACATGCAAACAATGGCTCAGATCTCGATGACTGTTTCTGCAAACACAAGGATTTCAGACCCCAAGAATATAACTTTCCCATATCCACACACCCAAAGAAGCTTGGAATCCTCCCTCCATATCTTGTTCCCAGGATTCCTGTTTTCAGAAACAGGATTGGGGGGGGGGGCAGATCTTGGGCTCCTGCAGGAAGGGAAAGTTGGGAAAAATCACACACTATAAATGGAAATTCTTGTGCTTGTGGAAACGGTAGTCTGGATCCAAGCCAATGTATAGAGAAGGACACAAGATGAAGCTTGTAGAACAGGAAGGGAATGCTAATCTGAAGTCATTTACTTAACTTTCCTTACAAGTTCACAAGTTTGGGTACCATCAGCAATTCAAAAACCATGATCTATGGCTGCAATTTTCACCATGCACCTGCTCTACTGCTCACCATTCAGAGCTGCTGGTTAACTGTCATAACCTGGGCAGTAGTTCATGCATGTTTGGGATATGGGGTTAGGTATCAAATGCAACTGGGAAAATGATCACTAGACACTGGCTGCAGATCATGGGGTTCTAAGAGAGCAAGGTTGAAAGGGGGAGGGATTAAGAGGTGGTGACTGGGCAACTGGTCAGATTAGGTAGGGCAAAATGGAAAGAAACTTGGGGCATCACTACCTATGCAGCTTAGTGGCAACCACACAGAATGTCTACAGCTATGATGTCTTAGGTGGGTAAGTACCCCACTTAGCCCTTAATTCTGTAGTGAGGGACAACAAGAAGTGAGCTTAGCATAGCAAGACTACAACAACAAAACTCTACAACAGTTACACATGCCTTGGTAAGGATCAAGGTGGATTCCTCTAAGGAAATCTCTATGGATCTGCCTTTGAAGATAGTTCAGAAACATCAACTGGTTCAGAATGCAACAGCCAAGATGTTAACAGGGGCTTGCTGCTCAGAGCACATCACTTCTACATTTTGCCAATTACTCCTAGTTTTGCCTACTTTGTTTCTGGGATCAATATAAAGTGCTGGTATTGAGCTTAAATGCCCTCTATGGTCCAAGAAAACCAAAGAACTTCCTCTGTCAATATTTACCAGCAGGAGAAAACTCTCAGTAATGGATATATGATCAGCAGGAATCTGCATGACAGCATTCATGGATGTTACCCCTGATCTACATAATCAGCTCCTCCCTGTACTGCATATGATCTTTCTATTAGAGGCCTTCAGGCTTTTTCTATTTGAGGAGGTCTTTTAAAATTTAATCCTTTTCCTATACTATTAAAAGTTGACTGGTGAGGCGTATGGTTTTTTTAATGAGAATTTTACACGTTATTGGATGTTATCTATTAATATTTATTTAAAATAGAGGATAAAAATATTCTGAATAAGTAACTATTACTGGTAGCTTCTATCATGTAGGTAAACTGCCCCAGAAGTCAGAACCCTGCATAAATCCAATGGAATAGTGGCCAGAGGGAGGGGAATGTGAGTGAGCTGTGAACTAGACTCATCATTTTAGACAATACAGTTTACAACTGACAAAGAATTACTACAAACAGTGAGATTAGAACAGTCTTTAGAATGAAATGAATTATCATCAACCGGTTCCCTTAGTATAAACCTGACCATTATAGAAAAATTGCTTTAAAATAACCACGGATAGTGACAAACATATCCAAGCGTCTATCTAATGAAAACTAGGGGTGTGTGCTTCAGGTATCCAATTCGGGTAAAATACCCGAATCAGGCCCGATTCGGGGATTAAGTTTAAAGGGCCCTTTTGCAAGCGACAGGGCCCTTTAAACTTACCCATTTCCCACCGTTACCCCACCACACCCACACCCACTTCTCCCCACTCCCACTTACCGCTGGCACCGTGCTGGAGAAGGCAGCCTCCCTCCTACCTGCTGGCCTCTGGTGGCAGTGGCGGCAGCAGCAGCCCTCTCTGCCAGCCAGCCGCACTGGCCGTGCCAGCCTCGGCTGTGCAGGGACGGCAGCAGCGAAGACCCTCTCTGCCAGCCAGCCGCACCGGCCACAGCTGCGCAGTGACAGCGACTGGGAAGGCCCTCTCTGCCGGCCAGCAGCAATGGCCACAGCTGGGGCTGCGCGGCAACGGTGGCAGAGAAGGCTTTCCCTACTGGCCAGTTGGCCAGCATGGCATAGGACTGCTCCAGCCTTCCGCCTGACCAGGCAAGTGGGGTGGGGGATGGGGTTTAAAGGTGGGGGTGGGGATTTAAGGGTGGGGGTGTGCCTTCCCTCTCCCCCTTCACTTCAGTATGCTCCGAATCTTTCCAGAGCATACGAAGCAACTTAGAAACCCGAATCCAAAGCGGCATGCCGCTTCAGATTTTGGGGCTTTTTCTGAAGAGGGAAATCCGAGTATTTTTCGGGTGCACACCCCTAATGAAAACTATCTACTCCAAAACATCTAGCAGAGCATTCTAGAATGCAGAACTCTATATTTGATGTACCTTTTGAAAGCAAGTTATAACTGACATCAGAGGAAGACGTGAAAGTAGAGGAAATATATAAGTCCTGCCCATTTTATGCATAGCTGCAGGCATTTTCGTAAGCTGGCTGATGGAATATGTGTAACTTTGTACTTCTTGCTAGGTGTCAAGAATCATCAATACATTTTCTTTTCAGCTATATTTTTCCCCTTAATCACCTCCATATATTGATAGAACTAGCAAAGTAGGAAAGCTACTTGACACTAAAATGCTTGCTTTCTGGAAGATTATTTCTGCATATATACATAGTCCTACCTTTAATAGTAGCTGCAGTTCCACGATGAGATAAACCAGTTCCAATCTAAAATACAGGTAAGAAAACAAATGACTTGACAATATACACTTATTCTACAGTGCCGTAAAAATGAATTTAGATGCATAAACAAAACAATGTCAAGTGCATACTGTCCCTTAAATACATTTTCCTATAAAAAATAAGCTACCCTTGCAGCTCAAAGAATAGCAAGCCAAAAAATATAATGTTTACTCATTGCCATTTTGGGCTCAATTTGGGCCCAAAAGGGCCAGGATCAGGCCCAAAATGGTCCGGATTGGGCCGCTGCCTGGCAGGGGAGCATGTCCCAAAACGGCCTGATCAGCCTGGAACAGGCTACTTGCTGCACAGGAGAGCACTCCCCTGCCCAGCAGCAGCCCTTTCCAGGCCGATCCGGGCTGTTTTGGCCCATTGTGGGCCCAAAAAGCCCAGATCAGGCCCTAAAAGGCCAGTTTCAAGCCACTGCTGGGCAGGGGAGTGCTCTCCCATGCAGCAGCAGCCTGTTCCAGGTTGATCTGGGCTGTTTGGGGCCAGTTTGGGTCCAATTTGGGCCCGAAATGGCCCAGATCCAGCCACTGCCAGGTGGGGAAACACTCCCTCACGGTGGAGCGGCCCGTTCTGTGCCAATTCAGGCCCGATCTGGGCTGAATTTAGCCTTATCTGGGCTGAATTGAACCCTGCCCCCATGAAGCACAGAAGTGCTCCTGGAGCGGCTATGCCCTGCACGATGACATCATTTCCCAGAAGTGATGTCATCGTGTACTCCCAGGAGCTTGCGCATGCTCTGCACACGCACACATGTATTGAGAGGCACACCACTTCCTCTGGGATTTGCCCTGGTGAGAGCTCCCTCACCTCTTTCCCCAGAAAAAAAGCCCTGATTGAAAGCATAGAGTAAGTTATAAAATGTAACCAGAAGCACCCATTTCAGGATTAGTTCCTACCTGGTTATTTATGTCTAAGCCAGCAAAGGAATTCCGTGAACTGCATCCAACTGGAGGAGTGGCTTCTCGAACAAATTCTGACATCTCAATCCCTCCACCAGGATCACTTAAAAAGAAATATGAAGATCTTAAGACTATTTAGATATTATTTTGGATACCAGTTTTAAGTTCATTCATAAGGCACACTTGAGGCAAGTCTTCCCTCAACTGACAGCCATCAAGTCATCTTTTCACAAGACAGCATAGAGAATATATATACTACTGCAGTCAAATGAAATTAAACAATAATTCTTGTTCAAGATATCACCCTATCCCACCCAGGAATTAACCAAGATATCCAGCTAGAAGAACTTCATGCTTTTTATCAGAATGTAAGAATGGGATATATTGTAAAAAGCCTTCACAGGGTAAGACAGCAGGCAGGAATAATTTAAAAAGACGGAGCAATTACCAAATTAGTAATGTTTTCAATCCATACAACTTCTTTTTGAAGCTTTCCAGCTGAACAACAACAAAGGAAAGAAAAGGTACCCCTACCCTGTCTAGCCAACCGCCTTCCTTTGTTGTTGCCTTTCTTCTGCCCCCAGGCTCTTGGGCAGCGCAGCACATAGTAACATGTTTATAAGGACCACACCAGCTTTGTTTACTGATTTCATTTATACCCCCTCCTTTCATCCCAACAGGGACCCAAAGCAGCTTACATCATTCTCTCCTCCATTTTATGACACTCATCCTGGAAAGTAAGTTAGGCTGAGTGTCTGAGAGGTACTGGCCTAAGGTCACCCAGGAACCTTCCATGGCAGAGTGATGATTCAAACTCGGCTCTCCCAGATCTTAGACTGATACTCTAACCACAAAACCAAACTGGCTCACAGTACGGTGCACACAATCTTCCAAATTACTTTTGGGAACAACTGTGTGTCTCCAGACATTCCAAACCACTTTTTAAATGGTTGGTGGTACTTTGAAATCTTGGTAAATTTGTGGAGCTTCTCATATAGCTCTTCAGATCCTACCTATATTAGCATTGTCCAGAAAGAAAAGTATATTTAAAAAGTGAGCCTGAATTCAAGAACTTTAAAAAATGCTGCTCCACTGCTAAAGATCTACCAACTCAAAGTTAGATGGGACACAAAAGATAACTTTCCAAAATATGTTGTTATAACAAGGCTGCATGCAGAAATCCATTTCCTTGTAACAGAGGTAATTATTTGACAACAGTGTGGTGCAATAGGTACAGAATTGAACTACAATATGGGAGACTCAGAATCAAACCATAAAGCTCTCTGGATGACCATGGGACAGACTCAAGCTCTCAGTCCAGTCTCTCTCAGAATGTTGTTACAAGGGTAACATGGGGAAAAGAATTACATTAGCTGCCCTGAACTTTCAAAAAATGGCAAAATACGTACCAAAAGATGCAGAGATTAAAAGAAACATGAGTAAAGTCTTAGAATATCAAAAGGCCTTTGACAATGTACCCCACTTACGATTCCTGAGCTTGGCACCCGTGGGATAAGAAGAGGGGTCTGGTTAGAGATTAAAAATTGGCTAAACAAGAAGCAGAGAGTAAAAATAAATGGACAATTTTTTCAATGGAGGGAAGCAGCGGAGTATCACTAGGATTGCTATTGGGTGGGTGGGTGGGTGAGTGAGTATGTTATGTGGCATCAAGTTGCCTTCGACCTATGGCGACCCTACGAAGGAAAGACTTTCAAAACGTCCTATCATTAACAGACTTGCTCAGATACTGCAGGTCTTCCTTTTTTCCTACTATCCTCCACTTTTCCTAGCATTATTGATTTTTCCAGAGAATTTTCTTGTCTTCTCATAGTGTGATCAAAGTACGATAGCCTCAGTTTTGTCATTTTAGCTTCTAGGGAGAATTCAGGCTTGATTTGATCTTGTTCCCACTTATTGGAGTAGATTCTATTTAATTTGTTCATAAACGATTTGGAAAACAGGGTTCCACTTACCTGTAACTCTTGTTCATTTAGTGGTCCTCTGTACAGGCACACATTGAGACTGCACATGTGCAGGCCAGCCATGGAAAAGATTTCCAGAGCTAAAGTGCCCCTCCTCCCCTTGGTACTTTCCCCCACACCCACACCCGCACACAAGGAAAAATGCTATTCCCTCAATCCACTCCCCATTCTGAGGCTGCTTGCCACCTTCTCAGCCTGTCCCATAAGGATTCCTGCTCATTTGGTCCAGGTGGGCTTGGGGGAAGGAGACTGTGAGCCCTGCTAGATTCTGGCAGTATTCTGTTAATTGTGCACAATCACACAGTACTGGCCTCTCTACCTGTGCACTACTGGGCCCAAGTAGTCTGTGAGTCCTGCCATGCCCTCCAGTGGCCCATGGTATGTGTCCCTCTGACAATTCAAGGGAGAACAGATGAATCAAACCCTAGCCTTAAACTCGCCCATGCAGTGGGACCTGCTCCTCGACCTGAGCCTCTTTGCCCTGAGTGAGACTCCTCAGGCATCCATCAGGTTCAGCCCTTAAGAGCTGCTCTTCAGCCAGTGGTGGGAGCAATAAGCCCAGTCTCCACTGTTTTAATAACTGCTTATGATATAAAAATCATAATCCAGTGAATCTGATGCACTCTAATTCGCATTAGCAAACCAGCCAGCTGAGCAAAGCGTTGCTGGATCCCCACCCGGGAAAATGAGACATGAATGGAATGTGAGTATATGCCAAGTGACTGGGTGTACTGGCTACTGCCTCCCCACACTGCGGATGTGCTATCTTTGACAATAGAGATGCTCGTGAGTCATCACCCAGAACATTCCAAACGCCCCTCTTTCCATTGATTAAACCCTAGCCTACAATCGACGGCCATCAATTAGCTCTGATAAGTTTGAAACTCTTCCTGGGAACGTTTAATCAAAACTCTAAATTTGTCAGCTATGCTCAGGGAACATTTAATTAACAGCCATTTCTTTGTAAGACACCAAGAGCAATCAATCTAATTCCTTTGTCACGCCCCAGCAGTGCCAATCAAGGTACTCAAACCTTTTGTCCATCTTAGGAGACAACCATTAAGGTCTCTGTCACTCTCCAGCCCTAAGGCCTAATTTGCCCTATAAGAACACTAGCTCTGCCCCAATTAAACTGAGCAGTGTGATGGGCACCTACTTTGAATCTTAGTGCTGCTCCCTCAGATTTCTCTCTGAGCCTTTTGCCTTGGACGAAGACGCTGGACATTAGAAGCCCTCTTCCTCCACAGACTACTCTACTCTTCTGATGGTAACTATCTCCCAAATCCCTCACTCTATACCAACCTCTGGCTAATTTCCTAGGATTCTTGAGTGCAAGGACAAACCTTTTATTTGCCTCCCGTGTGTGTGTTTTCCCCTTTAATTAAAAACTACTCTATTTTCAAAGAACATCCATCTCGTCAGTTTCCTTGGGGAGGGGACCCTGTAAAAATGGGTGGAGGATCTCGCTTGTTACTCCTCTGGCATAGCCTTCTCCTTGCTGCTAATTCCCCCTACTCACAATGAGACCAGTTCTGGTAATAGTGGCTGCTGTGTCACTGTGTTAGCTCTATTAAAACAGGCTTCAAGGGATTTTATGTCGGAACTGAGGAGAGCCTGGGAGGAGGAGGGATTCCTTCAGGCAGGCATGCACATATCAAAAGCCTCTGGAGAAAAGTCTCACAGCTTAGTACGAAGGGCTCTGTTAGACCACATCTCCTTGTTTCTGCCCTCAGAGCTGACACAACCAAGGAAGCAGAGGGGCCATTATTCAGGCTGGCACATAGACAAAGCCTCTGAGAGAAAAAGCCTCTTAGCCTCAGAACAGAGTGTTGGAATATAGGTTGCAATGTCTGACATTCAGTCATTATGGGGTTAATATGTTTACCTAGTGTACTCCCTGGAAGAGAAACCTGGCACAGAGCCAACAGCCTTATCTATCTGAAAGTCCGGGAAACCGAGAAACTACTATTGGTAGGTGATTTCCTCTCCTAGGTCAAGAAGCAGCAGATTCTCCATATTGCTCATATGATCTTTGTAAAGATGTACGAAACAGATTTGTTTGTTTTATAGCAATCCTGTGTATCTTTTTCCTTTTAGAGTAAATGTTTTCTTAAAAGCAAACAAGCGTCTGACTCTGTTGTTCAAGATCCATTGCAACTCTGAATTTTAAGCTATTTTTAACCTACTTTTGCCCAACACAGAGGGCTTTACTAGGCTACACCTCCAGGCTTCTGAACTGAAGGGGACAGGGAGGGGACAACTGCCCTTAATCAGGCTGACACACAGCCTTTGAGAAAGGACCATTCTGAAGAGGCTCTGTCAGATCATGCCTTCAGGGTAAATTGGTGACACAAAGAGCAGGCATGTCTATCTTGTGATCCCTTGGCAGATAGGGCACAAAGAATTGACATTTTCCTGTGTCATTTAAAGGCACAGCTAGCACAATCTTGAAGAGGCCCTTCTTGAGTCATAATGATAAAGGGAAAACCAGACAATTTTCTTCTTTAAATATAGTTTTATTCTTCTCTTCTTTAGAAATAGTTTTATTCTTCACTAGAATGACTACTGATAATCAACACTTTTAAGAGTGTTGTCAGCATCCATCAGTTTGGATCTGCCAGCAGCGAGGTTCCCTGCTGAAATAATCCCGAACTAATGCAGGCATCAACTGCTTCCAGTCCAGGGCTGGGAGCCAGATCTCCCCACCATTCATCCCACGACCCAGATACAGGACCTCCATTTTCAAAGGGTTTAACTTCAGGCGGCTCTTCTTCAACCAAGTCACCATAGCATCCAGACCCCTGGCCCAGTATCCAGAGCAATGTACAGATGGCTGTCCATCAACAGATATAGCAGGGATCAGTGTATTGATGTCAACCCAGCCCAAACCTATAGATCACTTGGGTGAGGTGGCATGTATAGATTTGACCAATATCAGGGAGAGGATGGATCCCTGCGGGACTCCTCACACCAAAGAATGGCATAATGACATCTGCTCCCCAAGCGCCACACCCTGACCCCAACCATGGAGAAAGGAGACAGCCACTGTACAGGCATCCCATGCATCCCCACGTCAGCAAGGCAATGGGTCAAGAGATCATGATCATTTTAATAAAAAGGTTTTAATAAAAACGTTTCCTTTTGAACATCTGGCTGGTTCATTTCAAGAGTTCTCTTAAGGGAATACCCCGTAAATGTAGATGGAGAATCCCAGTTACTCCCTCTCCTTTAAGCTAATTCCCCAAACTAATTAGGAGACTGCCTATTTGGATAACGAGGAGGGAATGAAACCTTGAGGTCATAGTAGACAGCTCAATAAAAATGTCCTTTCAATGTGCTACAGCAGTAAAAAAGGCAAATTTTATGCTGTGATGATTTTAAGTGTGTGTGTCTTTAAATGCTTGGTGTGGTACAGATGAAGAGTGGGGGTGAAAGAGATGGATGAGTGAGTGAGACAACTGGTTGATGACTGAGAGTGTGGGCGGGGTGAACTGAAGTTTAGTTACTGAGAAAGAGAAAAGATTCAGTCAGGGCAGAGCAGGCAAGCTGTGTGCAGCCTGAGAGTATCTGTGAACTTCTGAGAGAAATATAACCTGTGTGGAAATCTGAACTCTGTGTGTCTGAGAAAAAACCATTCATTCTATTTGAAGCAGGCAAACTGTGTGTGCGCCTGAGATAGTCTGTGTATATCTCTGTGACTGAGCCTATGAAGAGAAACTTTAAGAACTGAACTATCTTTGAAACCATCAAACTTAAGTAACAGTATGAAACTGATACACTTCTTATAAAAATAAACATTTATTTTGGTTTTTTCAGCCCAGAGTATCTGTTATTCCTATATATCCCATTTCTATCCTCAGGGTCACATAGTCCCACAAAGAAGCCTGACGCTTGGACACGTTATTAAAGGGGAAATTTAAGTTATTTTGGAATATAATTCCTGGTGGCAGCAATCTACCCAGGGGGGCAAGAAGAAGAGGGTTAAAGGCAAAATTCATCTAATTAAAAAAGAGAGAGGTTGTAACACATGCTGTGGATTATTAGAAGAGGGATTGGAAATAAAACATCTAATATAAATAAAGCCCCTGTATAGATCTATGGTGCGGCCTCACTCTTAATACCGTGTGCAGGTCTGGTCACCCTATCTCAAAAAGGAAATTGCAGAGCTGCAGAAAGTACAAAATAGGCCAACAGGATGATTAAGGAGCACCATTCCTATGAGGAAAGGCTGAAGAGCCTGGGACTTTTCAGTTTAGAAAAGACATGAATTGGGGTGGGGGGGGGACATTAAAAAGGTTTACAAAATTATAAACAAGGCAAAGAGGTTAGACAGAAGAAACGGTCTCCCTCTACCAGAATACTAGAACTTAAGGGCATCCAATGAAGCTGATGGAAAGCAGATTCAGGACGGACAAAATGGAATACTTCTTTACACAGTGAGTAAAATGTGGAATTTGCTGCCAAAGAATACAGTGATGGTAATAGGCACAGACAATTTATAAGGAGATTAGTGTAATAGAAGATAGGTCCATCAGCAGCTACTAGCCATGGTGACTAAAGAGAGCCTCCACATGCAAATGTGGTAAACCTCTGAATACCAGTATCAGTGGCAACTTCAGGGAAAGGCCTCAGCCTCTATGCCCTATTCTTGGTCCCACATAGTAGCTGGTTGGCCACTGTGTAGGTCAGGATGCTGCACTAAATGGACCACTGATTTGATGCAGCAAGGCTCTTCTTATGTTCTTATGCCTTCCCCACTGCAGCCTTAAAAAATCACTCCTGGGGATTGAGAGATCCTCAGGAGAAATGTGTTGCAACTGCACAGGGGAGGGGGGGCAACATCTACAGTTATTTATTGCACAAGTGGAACTGCCTTATTCTTTGATCTTTGGATCAAAGTCATTATTTATAAATATGAAAAGAATGACATTTGGTCTTGCTAAATGGGATAGTATGAGCCCACGGCATAGAGTGGTAAGCTGCAGTACTGTAGCCCAAACTCTGCTCACAACCTCAGTTCGATCCTGGAGGAAGCCAGGTTCAGGTAGCCAGCTCAAGGCTGACTCAGCCTTCCATCCTTCCAAGGTTGGTAAAATAAGCACCCAGTTTCCTGGGGGTAAAGTGTAGATGACTGGGGAAGGCAATGGCAAACCACCCCGTAACAAAAAGTCTGCCAAGAAAATGTCATGATGTGATGTCCACGCATGGGTCAGTAATGACTCGGTTCTTGCACAGGGGACTACCTTTACCTTTAAATGGGATAGTACCCTGAAGGTTGCTTGTGATATGGTGAATTGCCATTACCACTGCACAATATTAATTGTGGCTTTCATTACAGCTCTAACTGCTCTTGTCTCTTAACTTCCAGAAGCATGATGCAAGGAGAGAAAAAGACAAGCATGCGGGGACACAGGGTAGCATGGACAGGAACTGAATAGCGGAGGCAACACAATGGGTAAGAACTGAGTATGACACTGCAGCACATAAAGAAGATATTTATTACATGGTAATAAAAGGATGGGGCTCCAATAGGAATACCAGACTTTGACTGTGATCAGGCTCAAGCTGGGCGAGACAAGTTGCCATTTGTTTAGCTCTCCCACCAGTCTCTAAAACAGTCATGGTAAAAAGGTGGAGCTACAGTAAACAAGACAATCAGGTGCACTTAAGTTGACCACTTAATATATCCTATATAACTTACAGTATAAGATGCCCATATATATATTTCAACAGTATCTTCTATTAGATTATTGGACCTTGCTTAAAGTTAAGTTCATTTTTGTGTGTTCTAGCCAAAAGCTGTAACAAAAGTATCCTACATGCATGTTAACAAAGAAACACTGAAGATTCCTTACCTAGGTCCATTACTGTCCTTTCTCCTTGCAGAAGAGTCATTTTCTTCCATTTTTGCACTCCCTTCTACACGTTCACTTGTGTTCCTCTCCACAATCTCACCTTCATCAAGTGCTCTATGTAAACGGTAGTTTACCATCTTCAGAACTATGAAGAGAGCTGCTATCACTGGACAGTAGATTGCAACTATCACCATAGAAGAAGGAAGAGCCTGTCAAGAAGTGGAGAAATGAAAGTTAATACATACAATAGTGTCACCTGAAGACTAAGGAGGAGATTCCTGTAGTCAAGCAAGGGAACCTTTGGTGTGCCTGCAACCACATTCTTAATGCTGCTTTCAGACTCATTCATCCCATATTTCCTTATCCTTTATCTCCTCAATTGTTCTCAATGAAGAATATATTTTCTCTACATAGAGAATCCTATGTCCTTTTTAGATTTAACATTTTTCTCCTGCATTACAGAAAGGAAGAGATGACCTCAATAGTCCATTTTAAGTATGATTCTGATACATTCTTTGTTTCGTCAAATGTTTGCACACAAAAAAGCATAATTATCATTTTAGAAAATTAAGCAAGTACTAAGGCAGCATTTAATAGAATTAGAGAACCACTACCCCTTTCTTAACTCTAGGACCTTAGTAGCAAATTTCTTTTCCTTATTTACTGATGAGTAATGTACATTGGCAGAGATAACAGGCTGAAAAATAAGACTCTAAAATAATCATTGGGCTGCATCCTGCTCAGCTAACAGCAGTATGCTCCTCCAGTTCATGAAACCTTTCACTGGGTCAACTGTTCCACCCACTATTAACTCAGTAGAGGTGCAGGATATAACCTTCTCTCTCTCTTTAAACATAGTTATTTTCAAGAATAAAAGTTTAGGGGGAAACTGAGGGGCAAAAGCACACTATCCTCAAACAAAAAAGAACACAGAACTCCAATATTGAACTCCTACATACCAAATCTGTTATCAATTAAGTAAGCTTAATCTATGGAATATCATTATTTACAACATCTAAGGTAACTCATCTATAAACTGAAGAAAAGATAGCCAGCAAAGGGCTAAAGGCAGAGGAGGGGAAAGAAATAGAATATTATATTGGATTTTACTTACTGTAAGTTGTTCCTTGCTTTTTCCAACTTCATTTCAAGCCTTAAGTTTATACTACATATACACTTAAGGTTCAGAAGTTTTACTGCACAGGATCCTCAACAAAGGTGACAGGTGAAGAATCCCATAATCCAAAATGTTCCATCATATATAATTTAATGATGTAAATAGTTAGCACTCAGTCATTTTCTTCTGCTTTTTGGATGCCTTTTAGTGATTCACCAATTATGCAGAGATAAGAAAATGTAGGTCCTTAAACCTACACTAAATGACATTTTTCTGTTAAGTCATGATTGATGAAAGAAACTACAACTAAAAGCAGGTACTGACACATCAAAATATTTAAGATATTAGTAAATGCAATGCTATTAGATACTTGCTAGTCATTGTTCTAGTTTTTTTACATCAAGTACAATTGTATAAGTATAAGCATGTTATGAGTGTTTCTCCAAAAGGTTATCTGGCAATTCTGAAGTGAATATGCACAAACACAAGCTGACAGCACGCTATTTTTCTACTTATCCAGTACTGTCACATTGTAGAATATGGTCACCCCATCAGATGCAATGATTTCCGGTTGCTGTAAATGCATCATCTATTCAGGCCTCTTTCACTGAGAGTTCATGGTATGCCGTAGCATAGTGGTTAAATGGCTGTGTTAATGATTTTAAGTAAATGTGTGTATGTGTCTTTAAATGCTTGGTGTGGTATAGATGAAGAGTTGGGGTTAAAGAGAGGGATGAGCGAGTGATATGATTGGTTGATGACAGTGTGGGCAGAGTGGATGTAGTTTTCAGTTACTGAGGGGGGGGGGGAGATTCAGTCAGAGCAAGAGAGGCAAGCTGTGTGCAGCCTTAGCATGTTTAAGTATTTCTGAGAAAAATATTGAGTCTGGTATTAGAAGGCAAGCTGTATGCAGCCTGAGTATTTTTTAAGCAGTTCTGAGAGAAATATTTCATCAGGATGAGGGGGTACGTGAAGAAGAAACTGAAAGGGAAAGTAAAAAAGGTCAAAACACTTGGGGAATCTTGGAGACTATTTAAAACTACAATCCTGGAAGCTCAAATTAAATATATACCGCTGGTTAGGAAAGGCACAAATAGGTTTAGGAAAAGGGCAGCATGGTTAACAAGCAATGTAATAGAAGCTGTAAAAGGTAAAAAGGATTCTTTTAGGCAGTGGAAAACTAGTCGGAGTGAGGTTGATAAAAAGGAGCATAAGCTGTGGCAAAAAAAGTGCAAGTCTGTGATCAGACAGGCAAAAAGGGAATATGAGGAGCATATTGCAAAGAACATAAAGAAAAACAATAAACAATTCTTTAAATATATTAGAAGTAGGAAACCAGCTAGGGAGGCCGTGGGGCCCTTGGATGACCAAGGCGTAAAAGGATTACTAAAGGGTGATAGGGAAATGGCCGAGAAGCTGAATGCGTTCTTTGCTTCTGTCTTCACTGTGGAAGATAAGAAGTGCATGCCCACTCCGGAAGCACTGACTTTGGGAGGGGTTTTGAAAGACCTGAGTCACATTGAGGTGACGAGAGAGGAGGTTATGCGACTGCTAGATAATTTAAAAACTGATAAATCACCGGGCCCAGATGGCATACATCCAAGAGTTCTGAAAGAACTCAAGTGTGAACTTGTAGATCTCCTCACAAAAATATGTAATCTGTCATTAAACTCTGCATCTGTTCCTGAGGACTGGAAGGTAGCTAATGTTGTCCCCATCTTTAAAAAAGGTTCCAGGGGAGATCCGGGAAATTACAGGCCAGTCAGCCTGACGTCAATACCGGGTAAGTTGGTGGAAACTATTATCAAAAATAAAATTAGTGGGCACATTGATGACCAAAAGCTGATGAGGAAAACTCAGCACGGGTTCTGTAAGGGAAGATCTTGTCTCACCAATCTGTTAGAGTTCTTTGAGGGAGTGAACAAACAAGTGGACAAGGGAGACCCGATAGATATTGTTTATCTTGACTTCCAGAAAGCTTTTGACAAAGTTCCTCATCAAAGGCTCCTAAGTAAGCTCAGTAGCTATGGGATAAAGGGCCAAGTCCTCTTGTGGATCGAAAACTGGCTAATTAATAGGAAACAGAGAGTGAGCATAAACGGGCACTTCTCACAGTGGAGGGTGGTGAGCAGTGGGGTGCCACAGGGGTCGGTATTGGGTCCAATGCTTTTTAACTTGTTTATTAATGATTTGGAATTGGGATTAAGCAGTGAAGTGGCTAAATTTGCAGATGACACGAAATTGTTCAGGGTGGTGAAAGCCAGAGAGGATTGTGAGGCACTCCAAAGGGATCTGTCGAGGCTAGAAGAGTGGGCATCCATGTGGCAAATGAGGTTCAATGTAGCCAAGTGCAAAGTAATGCACATTGGAACCAAAAATCCAAAATATAAATACAAGTTGATGGGGTCTGAACTGGCGGAGACTGACCAAGAGAGAGATCTTGGAGTCATGATAGATAACTCACTAAAAACGTCAGCACAGTGTGCGACTGCCATAAAAAAAGCTAATGCTATGCTAGGGGTTATTAGGAAAGGGATTGAAAACAAATCAGCCGGTATCATAATGCCTCTGTATAAATCGATGGTGAGGCCTCATTTGGAGTACTGTGTACAGTTCTGGTCGCCACACCTTAAAAAAGATATCATAGCAATGGAAAAAGTACAGAGAAGGGCAACTAAAATGATTAAAGGGTTGGAACACTTTCCCTATGAGGAAAGATTGAGGCGCTTGGGGCTCTTTAGCCTGGAGAAAAGACGACTGAGGGGAGACATGATAGAGGTTTACAAGATAATGCACGGGTCAGAGAAGGTCGAGAAAGATGTGTTTTTCTCCCTTTCTCACAATACAAAAACTCGTGGGCACTCTATGAAATTATTGAGCAGTCGGGTTAGAACAGATAGAAGAAAATACTACTTTACACAAAGGGTGATAAACACATGGAATTCGTTGCCACAGGAGGTGGTGGCAGCTACAAGCATTGCCAGCTTCAAGAGGGGACTGGACAAATATATGGAGCAGAGGTCCATCAGTGGCTATTAGCCACAGGAGATAGATGGTATTCTCTTTGTGGGGAGGTGGTGCTCTGTTGTCTTGGTGCTGGAAGGAAGGCAGTGGGAGGGCTTCTGGTGTCCTGGCCTCACTGACAGTCCTTTAGATGGCACTGGATTTCTAGCCACTGTGTGTGACAGAATGTTGGACTGGATGGGCCACTGGCCTGATCCAACATGGCTTTGCTTATGTTCTTATGTTCTTATGTTCAGGAGAAAGCAGGCAAGCTGTGTGCAGCCTAAGCTTGTTTATGTTATCTGAGAGAAATATAACCTATGTGGAAACCTGAACTGTGTGTTTGTGAAAGGACATTCAGTCAGGGAAAAGCAGGCAAACTGTGTGTGCGCCTGAGAAAAGGTCTTACTTGTAATTGAGAGAGAAATTAATATCAAAAGCAGGCAATCTGTGTGTGAAGCCTGAGAGAAGATCTGTGCGACTGGGCTTAAGTAAAGTAACTTTAAAAATTGAGAACTATTCTTTTGAGCCCATCAAGTTTTAGAAATGATATGAAACTGATATGCTTCTTATAAAAATAAAAGTTTACTTTGTTTTTTTTAATATCCCAGAGTATCTGTCATTCCTATATCCCATTCCTATCCTCAAGGCCACATAGTATCACGAAAAAGCCTGACCCTTGGGCATGTTACTAAAAGGAGAAATTTAAGTTATTCTGGAATTTAATTCCTGGTGGCAGCAATCTACCAAAAGGGGGCAAGAATAAAGGGCTTAAAGATCAAATCTACCCAAGAGAAAGAAAGGGTCATAACAGGTTGGGATGCAAATCAGCACTCAGCTGGTTTAACTTCCACTACTGTCATGAACTCTGCAATAAGCCACTCCTCTCAGCCCCAGCTCCTCAGCTGTATTGTGAGGATAACACTGACTTCGTTCACCACTCTTGAGTATGGCACTAATCTGTCTAGAAAAGCAGTATATAAACACAGTCATCATCATCATCATTATTAAGCAATGCTTTCAAGTCAAAAATGGATTACTGTTCTGTCTGAATGAAAGGGAAGCTTACCTTTAAACACATACATTTTACAGTAACTCTTATTCATTTTATAACATGAAAGAAAGCATAGGAGTGTCAGGAAACTCACTTGGCTGGTTTCCCGTCAAAGGAACCACTTGAAATTTGGTTTTATGGCTGTTAGATGCACTTAAATTTAGGGCCTCTTTCTTTTAAGGCCCCCCTCCTTTGATATCAGAGGGAGACACAATGTCCCTTTGAAGACTGAAGCTGGATGGTATCCAGGCTGATAAGGCGCAGTCTCTGGAAGTGTGAAGGTCCTCAAGGCCAAAAGCCGGGGACAATCCAGCTCTGGTATTCTAGTTGATTAGAACAAAGCTTCTTGGGACTGAAATTATTTCCTTCCTCACACCTGTGAGGCATAGTGCAATACAGGCAAGCCCCCAATTGGCTAATTTTAAGCTCACTGGTGGTAGTGTGCCTTTAAAAGGCGGATTTTTACTTTAGCTTTTTTCCTCTTGGGATACCCTCCCGGTTCCCTGGGGATCCCTTCTTGCCTTCATGTTTACCTACTTTTGCTGGAAGCTTTGATTTTGAGAGACCACAGCCTTAACTGGTCTCTCCTTGATCTTTCTCGCCTTTTGACTTTGAGACTTGTCATCTTGAAGTTTTGCTGAAACCTGCTGTTTGTCTGTAGGTAACATATGGAAATAAATTTAGGGATTTTTAGTGTATGTTAGCTTAGCTAAATAGTTTGTTATATTATTTCCTTGCTGCACCTTTCTATACTCCTTAATAATTGGCTTGTACCACTTTAATAAATTTTATTATTTACTTCTGGTGTGGAATTCTTTGTGTTGGTGATTCAATCAAAATCTTTCAAAATTGTTCTTTGGCAATTTACTACATGCTACCACGTTAATTGGTTTTGGAACTCAGTCTGCCAGGTGCCTACTTTGCAGGGCTGACTTTCCTTTGTTTAGTGTCTTGAGGGCTGAAGGCTCACCTGTTGGTATCTAGCCATAAGGTTAGCCAGAGAGACTGGTGGTAGTCACTACCAGATTTTGTTTGCTGTCTTGTCACCCTGGGAATCTTGGGCTGTCCTTTCTTGGAGGATCTGGGGCAGGCCAGCCCTGGGTTCTCATACAAGGAGAATAGTCACTACATATCAAAAATATTCACATGACAAGCCCTGGTTGAGTCTATTCTCCCCAACTTTGCCAAGATATCACTTTTCCCCTAAAAGAGAAGACAAACAATAAGATTTTACATGTATCCAAAGCCATAGTGGAAGGAAAGAAAGGTGAGTTTTTAAAAAAGGGCTCTGGCAAAGGATCTTTGTTGTTGTTACTTTGGGAAGCAATAAGATGGCCTTCATCTGTGTGCTTACAGAAAGCAATTCTTAGCATAGAAAGAGAAGCTAATTTATTCCCCCAAAGAATTAACTTTATCATATTTTTCTGGAAGCTTTCTGCTATTAAGAATGCCTGCAAAGCCAGAATACATAGAATATCAGATTGATTCTCGTTCTCCTTCCCCTTTTCCAAACAATAAAATTTCTTTAGTGAACCCTGGTCAGCATCAAAACTAGTCTAAAATAGACTTCAGCTGCATATGAGAACCTCCTTGTCCCTCAGCAGCATTGTTTTCTGACCATTCATCTCGTAGGGTATGGGATCTATTTCAACTCCAAAAGTAAAGAAGGTGTCGTAATTTGCTTTGCTTTGGGATGGGAGGATTAACAGAGTTAAAAGGACAGCCCCTCTTCCTACTTACTCCAATCACCTATGGCCATGTGTAATGTGATTGGTGGAAAAAGTTAAACAGATAAGTTAGTTATTTTTGAAAAAAATTATTTAGCCAATTTAAAATTATGATTTTAGTTAAAATGATAAAATGGCAGTAGATACAACGAGTTTTTAAAAAGTTAAAAGACAATTGTTTCAGCACAAGATAAAGTAAATTAATAGATAATAAATAAATAGCAAATAAGTTAAGAAGTAAGAATATGAGCAGGAAAGTTTAGATTTTTAAAACAGCCAGCTAATGAAGAAGCCAGCAGACCAACAAGCAGGGCGGAACCCAGTGAGGTGGCATCAGCAGTACAAATAGTTTATGGATTGCTATGGAGTATGCAAAATATGCTACTGTGGCCTATCAACCAACTCCCTAGCCTATTTTCCCAAAAAACAATCTCACTTTAAACACCAAACAAAATAAAATAGATCAAAAAAAAATCAAAAATCTTCTTCTTAAGTAAATCAGCTCTAATTAGGCACCAATTAAGCAATAATAGTAAAGCATAAACCAACAAACTACTAGGAAAGCAAAAGTCAAAGTGAAAGCAAAATAAGAACAAAGTCACCTTCCAATGTCCCAACAAGCCTCTGAATTTTGTTAAATATATATGTTTTATTTCTACTCCCACTCTCTGTCTTCTCATATAGATAAACGGGGAGGGGGGAGAGAGAACTGGAGCTAAGGTTACATAGCTACATTGAAATGATAAGAGCTACAAAACATGAAGATAAAGAAACTCAGCGGAAAATAGGGAGAAAGAGGGGATGTAAGAAAGGTCTAAAAGCCTCTAAAAGTTAAAACTTGAAAGCCTCTGAGCAAAGCACGTTACAGGCTTTCTTCATTATCAAACTGGAACCAGAAAATCCTCTCTTTCCAACTTTATATGAATGTCCAAAGATTGTTTAAAATAAAATAATGACTGGCTGGCTGGCAAGTATATAGTCATTAAGCCCCTTTCCGAAGCATACCTATGTAGAACAACTACTGGGATAATAATTCTGTAATTTAAATTTGCTGATAATATTCCAGTTGCGGCTGCCAATGGCCCCAGACTGCCCCCCCCCCACAAAGTAACTATTTTGGAAGTACAGAGAATTTGGCAAATTAAACCTATGAATATTTTAAGAAGCCTTGTAAAAAACTAAAGCTTATTGGCAAGAAAACATGCCTTAGACAGCACTGGACTTTTGAATTAAAAATAGAATCTGCACACTATTCAAATAGTGTAATTAATAATGTAAAGGTTATATTTTACACAATGCATATATTGTATACAATGCATTTCATTGCTCACCACAATCTCAAACATCAGTTACACATCAAAATAGCTACTACTTGGTTCTCTTATCTGTGCCTTGAAAGTTAAAGATGCCTTTTACAGATACAGGCTTACTTTTAAGATCTGGAAGTTTCTATGAAACAAATCATTTAGATTACAAACAGGTTACAAGTTTTTGAAAGCTTTCTCAACAGCTGAATAAGTTGTACTATTTAATAAAAATCTACATTGTTCTTCACAGGACACAGAAATTAAATTCAGAAATCCTCAAGTTTAAGAAATTCTAATATATCGGCCAAGTAAAAACAAACCCTAAAAGTAAGATCCAGACTCCACACCAAAAGGAGATGTTTACATTTACAAGCAAAGGAATGTTTTGATTGCCTTCACACTAATTGCATTCTGTCTTCTTGTGATATATGTCCTGTTCTTTCCCCTCCCCTCCTCTTCTGTATTTGACCAGTTCGGATCAGGCATCTGATGAAGAGAACTTGATTCTCGAAAGCTTATGCTACAATAAAATAAAATTGGTTAGTCTTAAAGGTGCTACTGGACTCTTTTTGATTTTCCTAAAAGTAAGCACAATCATGAACCCAAATTTGAATGTTGTATCTGTCAGGCTTGAAATAACTTAATTATTTCTTTTAAAAACCTGCCATAGCACAATTAAACATCTTTATATTTTGCATGTTTCTTAACTAACCACTAGAACAAGTTTCCAGAGCTATTTTTGTTCAACAAAACAATCCAATTAGGTTTTAGCACAGCTTACACATCTGGAACATCAAGAACCACTGCAGTAAGTGCAATCAGAAGAGTTTCTTCTGGTTGGGTCCTATGACAAAAGCATTCAGAATTCAATTAAGTATTCCTTCCAATCTCTTAACAAGAACAAATCAAAGGGTCACGTGTTCCTCATGTATGTATACCCCTCGCCTCTACCCAAAATATATTTCCCAAAATATATTTCCTTGCTGGCCCCAATAATGGTTAAGGCTTACACAGACATGAATGTTCCACCAGGTCTTAAGAGGTACTAGGGCTTCTCCTGAGGAAGGTCATTTCTGCCCAGGTTATGCTTATGGGGGCAGGGCTGCGCTTCCAGGAGCAGGAAGGGACGCCAGCCACATGGGCCAAGCCATTAAGGCATCAGCAGCTGGAATATGGAAGTATGAGTGCAGGACTTAGATGCTTTCCCCCATCCCATCATCATCTATACCATGACAGTCCCAGCTTTTAAGCGTTTCATTAGGTCCTAAAAGATGATGATGTATTTGGCCAAGCTTCTTTCACTGTTTAAATAATCATCACCACCTTACAACCATACAGCTCAGCATCTGGATTTAAAATTAAAAGGTAGTTTATTTGAACTGTACATGACTTTGGGATCGAATCTAGTTGAAAAGCAAGGTATAGATATATCAAATATAAAGCTTGACAGGATTTCAAACCAAGATTTAAAAAGAGTCCAGTAGCACCTTTAAGACTAACCAATTTTATTGTAGCATAAGCTTTCGAGAATCAAGTTCTCTTCGTCAGATGCATGATACAGAGACCAAGATTTGAAACTCATTTCAGTCTTCTGGTTAATATGCACTCGAGGCAGCATTAACTATGGTTTAATAAATAAATGAGTATAAAGTAGTTAAAATGGTCAAGAGTATTCAATACTGGGTTACAGAAATATATGCCTCTTGGGTACCTTCAACATATTCTTTACAAAATTAGAGCCTAGAAAAGTCAAATTCATGAAACAAACTGATAAGATGATTAACAAATAGATATGTATCATCCTGTTTGATTCTGTGTGATTCTGATGTTAGAAGCTGTTCAGTGCCTGGATTGTGATAGCCTGCTGTTATCTCTTTCTCCGTCTGCTGTTTGCCTTTCATCTGGGAAGGCCTTGAAGTTACTTACACATCATCTGAGCTGTGTTCTGCTGTTCATCTATTAAACTTAGCTAACTGTTCTCTGAAGGAGGTGGGGATGGGGCTGAGCTTAGAATCCTATATACATTATATGCTTGTAGAGAAAGGCCATTCCTGCCAAGGAATGTAATAGTGTATGAACTAGTAGCTTATCAATAAAATGCTTTAACTCACACAGTTCCTGGACTCATGCAGTAACTCTCTTGCCAAGTGGCAAAACTTTACACTAATGCATCTTGGTTAGCAGTTCTTTATGAAGTTCAAATTCTGCTTGATTTTCACACTGTATTATTGACAGAAGATTTGTTCTGGCTCCAGCATTGTGATCCTGATGCTCAAGTAAACTTTATAGGTATTTCAGTATGCACCACCTGAATACTCTGAATACACTATGAAATGTATTCATTAACAAAATGTTTACCCTATCTTTCTCCTCTCAGAAGGCCACCAAGGCAGCTGAAACTGCCCTATGCTAAGTCAGGACTGTAAGTCTATCAAGATCAGTATTGACTGACAGCAACTCTTTAGTGTCTCAGGTAGAAGTTGTTCAAACCAACTGAACACACCAACAGCCATTACCCTCACAGTTACAAGGTTCAAAGGAGAAAATTTTAAACTCTGGATCACACCAGTAATTTAGTACTCCACATTCTAGACCAGTAATTCATAATAAGGTGCATACAGCCACCCCCACCCCCAGCAGGTGATCTAAAAGTCTTGGGAAGGGGACACTCAACACTTGAGGGGGGGATTTGTGATATTAGGCAGCCTCATATCCACATATAAAGTAGCTCCTGCCAGTCAGCAAAGGAAATATTTTATACTTTTCCTCACAACCAGTCCCTGCGTTCCCCACTTAATTCTCCCAAGGCTGCGGAACAGTACCCAGAGCAGCACCGAGAAAACAGTCCAACTAGAGGCAAGTGGCAGGATGGCTATGAGCAAGTGTTCTCCATCTGGGCATATTTGCAGCAGCTGCAGCGAATCCAGATGCTGCATGCACTTCTCAGCCAACTGGGAGACAGGCCAGGCTGAGTGCTGGAGCATCAAAAGGAGCCAGGGCCATGATGGGGCAGCAGCTCATAGTCCTGCTCAGGCCCAGTGCTGACCCACTAAGAGAAGCACTGCCAAAGGAGCAGAGGAGAGGCTGATACCAAGCACCTGAACAGATGCCACCAGGAGGGAGCTCAGCCAAGCCCCCCTCTCCTCTCCATAGGCACAGGAGCCCCCCTCCCTCTCATGCCTTCCCCTCAGAAGTCTGCCAAAGCAAGGCAGCCAGTGCGTCACCCCTCCTATCTCCCCCTGGTGGCGCCTCCTTACCTTGTCTTCTCCCCATTACCTCACCTCTTATCTCTTCCTCCTTCACCAGCCTCTTATCTTAGTCCCTTTGGGCAGTAAGGTAGGGAGGAAGAGATGCCTGCTCCCAGTCCCCATATATTGCTTGTCCTTCAGGTCACTGGTAGGTGGCAGGAGCTTGTCATGGTGCCAAGGAGAAGCAAGGGCTGCTCATAAGTTTGCCGCGACGCTGGGCCCTGCAGTCACAGCAGCCTGCATTTGGCATGGTATCAAGACTCACTGCCTCTCCCGGCCTCACTATGGCTCACTGCAGCAGAGCCCAGGCTCTCCCAGCATCAGGGTTGCTAGCTCCAGCCATGTTCAGCATTGGCACAGCTCGCTGTGGTGGTGCCCAAGCTGTCCCAGCCCCAGGGCCATTTGCTCCATCCACACTAGACCTTGATGCAGCTCACTTTGGTGGAGCCCAGGCCAGGGAAAAGTGAAGGCCTGGGGCCTGGATAGTTAAATCTGTGGTAAGTCGTCCCCCGCCCCCGCAGCCCACTGAGAACAGTTCACTGTGCTTGTGCAGTAAATTGTTCTCATCTGGGAAGGGGTTACCCCAACCCCCTTTTTCCACTTTCAGATTTTTATACAAACCTGGGGGTTCCCCCAAGTTTGGAGGAAAATCTCCCTTATGTCAACGTCACCCCAATCCATGGGTTTAGGTATCTGGGTGAGGGAGGGCACTTGGCTACTAGTAAATAGATGATGACGAATGGCTTGGAAAGAGTGAAGCTCTCTTTCTGTCCTAGAGTTATACAAATTCATTGACAATAGGTTAATCAATAGCTATGGTGCTGAGGTCATAAAATAGAGGAGGGCTACTTGGGGACATATCAGAGTAGCCAATATTGCAAACAAAAAACTAAACTAGAGGGACTGTCTTGCTTGATACAGAAGAGCTTTTCATATATTTTTATACCACATCAACTATTTAAAACTACACGGTAAGCAGAAACGGAACCATCAATACAGAATTTATTTCCCTATATATTTTATTCTTTCCCAGTTTTAAACCACAATTTCCGTAGCAAACTGAATTCTCACTGTACGTAAATATTACTTGATTAGGCCTCTGTATCTTGGGTACAGGTCAACAGCTGATATGAACCCAACAAGGGATTTTAATGTCAAATGCACAAGGGATTTTAGATGAATCGGGCGGGGTGGGGAGAGGTAAAGGCATTTCTGAACAAAAAGCATTTACAGATGTTAAAAATCAAGTCACACACTTGGTTTAAAAATAGCAACAAACCAGTTTCTGATAGATCAACATGCCCAGTGAGGTGTTTGAGGGGCCAAAGCTGCCTCCTAATTGCTGCAGAATTCAAACCAAATCTTTGGATGACATTTTTGGTGTGACTGTAAACTCTCTGACATGTTATCTCCAAATGCAATTTCCTTTCCCTGCTTTGTTGACAAGGGTTTTACTTGTCTGCCACTTCCAAATATACAGTTGTATCTAACTACTGTTTTTTTGTCAGGAGGACACTTTCATTGGCATCAGGAACGGCGGGGGATGACTTTTTACCAGTTCCCTCTTTTTCACTGCAGACTCCCCAACATTGTCCCCATGCTGCTGGTAAGGGCTCCTGAACCTCCCAGAAGCAGAATGTCAGATGGCTCAGTGGGCTGTAGCAAGAGGTATGAGGCTGGGAAATCCTGGTCAGCAAGCTCTTCTCCATTTCCAAGTCATTGGACACAACCCATAGTCCTTCCAAAAGCTTTCTGTTTTACAGAAATGTGGAACACAAATGCAGCACTATTTGGACATTTATAGAAAACACATACAAAAAGCACTCAGACTAGGTGGAAAACAAGCCCAGTAGGCACACAAACTTCTTCTGCATCACATGAGGGGCTACCACCAGTAATGGGGGGGGGGGGAGGTGAGGGCTCAAAACAGGATGCCTGCACTGCACCCACACACAAAAACTAAAGACAGCCAGTAAAAGCAACACATGTAGCATCATGGGTCTGAAGGGCACTGGTACCACTTCCAAGCAATGCAATCTGTGCAATATCAAGCCTGGCACTGTTTCTCAAATGCTTTGAGATAAGTACCACCACTGCCACCCAGATAAATCTATTGCATTCATTAAACCTATGAAACTAGTAATATACCAATATCTGTCCTTGAACAGCCTCTTAAGTCTCTTGCGTGATAAACTGAAAGTTACACTCTCCTGGGCTGCCTCAAGTGTTGACCTTTTGGTGGGACCAGGACAAGCAGCTTCCTCACCAAAAGGATGCAGTGATGTAATTCTCCTTGTATACCTCACTAGGACATTCTTGTACACTGAGTCCTCAGAGAAGTTTAGGCATCTCATGAGAAATTTTAAAGTTGCTCCCATTATGGTTAATATGAAACATTAAATGGGAAGACTTTCCTACACATGCCAGAGGTATAGCCTGTACACCCATTTTATATATGAAAGAGATGTATAAACTTGGATCTGAAGCATCAGTCTTCTGTAATGGTAGAACACTTGCTGACACATATGCAGGGACTCCATATATCAAGCAACATAACCACATTCAGGCTCAGTCCTAAATCCCATGCATTCTGAAAATCTCTCACAATTTATCCCACCCGTCTTCCAAGGAGTTTAATGCAATGTACATGAATCTCACCTTTGTTTTATTCTTATAGATGGTTGTGAAGTAGATTACGCTGAATGAGAATGAATGGACCAAGGTCACCCAGTGTGCTTCACGGATGAGTAGGGGCTCTAGTCTAACACTAAACTCTACACCACACTGGATCTCTTCAATAAATGGCACATATAGGCCTTTTAAGGTTAAGTTATCTGGGATGATCTAAAGTGGTATTAAAATTGAAGCAGTAACCAAAGCACACCCGGCACAGGCTTATTTCCTCTGATAACTGGTATCTGAATGGTTTCAAATACAAAATTTTAAGTAACCATGAACACCAATTACACAGTCACAAACCACATCCTAAAATTTCTGGCTTCCTCAAAGAATGTGCTGCAAATATTGCTGTATTGCACAACTGCCATAATGGTACAGCTCCAGAATGCCTTCAGTAAACAATATTTTGGAAGTAAGGAATTAGATGACCACAGTAGTTTTATCTATTTAGAATATGTCTAGACTGCATCCATGTGACAAAATGTAAAAGAGAGAGAGACAGCCAATTATGACTCAACCTGTTTTAACTTGTGACTAATTGTCCTATATTCACTGTTAAGATAGATGCCTTAATTGTTTGTCCAAGGCCATGAAGCAAGCATTTCCTTTTTGTCCAAGGCCATGAAGCAAACATCTCATAGATTGTCTATTGCCTCCTTTTTACTTATTCACAGTGCTTGAAGTGGGAGAAGAAAAAAAGGATAGTAACGTTTCAAATTAGGCCAGACTCAAATTAGGTTGTGGCCCATTTACATATAATAACTGCTGAACAAGCTTGAATGAGTTACTCATACTTGGAAAGCATTACAGTCCATTATCAATCAATATTAGGAAAAAGTTAATCAATCAAGCCCAAAACAACAACAACAACAACAACAGATTTATATATTTCCCTTCAGGACAACAGAACACCCACTCAGAGCAGTTTACAAAGTATGTTATTATTATCCTCAAGACAATCACCCTGTGAGGTGGGTGGGGCTGAAAGAACTTCAAAAAGCTGTGACTGACCCAAGATCACCCAGCTGGCTTCAAGTGGAGGAGTGGGGAATCAAACCCAGTTCTCCAGATTAGAGTCCTACCACTCTTAACCACTATACTAAACTACCTAATCTGAAGTATGACATACCTTTTTAAAAGTTTCCAGATATACTTGTTTTGTAATTGTGTGTACCTTCTCACTACAGGGACAGGGCAAGCTCAGGAGAGCCCGTTTCCATCTGTGAAGCCAAGTGAGGTAGGCAGGCACAGTGGAAGTTTATTGGGGGCTTCAGTTGTAGGAGGAAGATGAAGCTGTCTCTTCAGGTGTCTGCTTCTGCCACTGCCTATGTCTCCCAGGGATAGCCCCAAACAAGAGCTCTGGTCTGGGCAAGGACAGATGGAATACAATGCAGGCTATTCCCATCTAGCTTTGCTCAAAGCCAACCTCATCCAACTGTTGAAGCCCCAAGCTCCGCAGAGCTCTTTTCCAGCTAGCCTCTCTCAGACATGAACAAACAAAAAACATTTTCTTAAGATTTTTTGTAATTCTAGTGTGACTCTGCACTATCCCAGGATATTTGCATCCCCTGTAAAAAAGAAACAGCATGACATTCTTCCCTACTTTGAACACTGCTTAGTAATAAGTACCATGGAATAACAAAAATGATAGGTAAAATCTCAAGACAGAGGTCCCTAAAATAGCCACTACACCAGCAGAAGCTCAGTTCTGAAATGTCATTATCTATCTCACAATTTTTCTGATACAGACCAATTTTAAGTCATTTTCATACACACACACAGCTTCCAAACTGCAAAGCACAGTGATTTTGCTCATATTCACCACTAAGTACTACAAGACTCTATGGCAGGAGATTTGTTTTACATACACCCCAGGCATATCAAGAACTATTTGCATGAGACAGACAAGCCACTGGTAACTAAGAGGTACTCTCTCCTGCTGAAATGATCAGAACACCCAATGCTAATATGATTTGATCACTTAAATCCTAACATAGACTGAAATGACATGATTTGGAAATACTATGGCCATAGTGCATTGGCAAGACATCATGTGATTGTTTCGTCAATTGTTATGTGGTTATTTCATCAACTGTTAACCAACTACCTAGGCTGCAACTCAGTCTGCATTTACTATGCTATTACAAAGTTATCAAAAAATGGTCAAGCACTCAGTAAGCATAGGTTAGTTGCAAGTTTTGGTACAAGTTGAAGCCTTTGATCAATGTGTCAAATTCAGCAGATCAACATAACACATGTTCCTAATATTTCATTTCAATCATGTGAATGAGTCCCCAGTATTATTACAGAAAAGACAGACAGCTGTAGCTTACATTTAAAAGTTGGAGACCACATGTTTTAAAAAAAAATCTTACCTTAGAAATGGAATTTTAGCATTTACTAGGAAATGTTTAGTCATACGCAAACTATGATTGCTCATCTATTGCACATTACAGCTTTAATGAGAAAGCCATGATCTCTCACTATCTTCTACTAATATTCCATTGTTTTCAACAATGCAAAAAGTCTGTTCATATTTTCCAAATATCAAAACAATGAAATAAAATAAACTAAAAAACCTCAACCCTATAAAATATAAGCATCTATGCTCTTCTCAATGTTTTTCATCTGTAAGAAGCCTAATCAAGCTAACACAGGCGCTAATGAAGCACCCAGACCCTGGCAATGAGTTCTTCATCTCCTGTAGTTGCAAGCTCATACAGGGCTCTCCCTGGAGACTCATTTGGTGAACCACATACCTCTTTTACAAGTCAGCTTTTGCCTTGTGCTGTCTGTTTACTTCGATTTGCCAGGAATTAAATGTGATCAGTGCTTGGTTGCCACAGCAACATGCACTCACTGGAAATTAGTCCCATATAAGTGAACAAAACAAAGTCTTGGGAAGCAGGGCAAGTAGGAAACAGTATCCCTACAAAAAACGCATAACAAAGAAAGTAATTTCCAAATTCCAGTCCACAACACCCACCACTAAACTTTTTGATTCCGGAAATCTATTTAATTCCACAGGTTGTTCTAAAAACTCTGAGTAACTAGGTGAGCACACAGTTTGAGAATGATCTGCAGAAATCCCTCTGTGCTATAAAGCAGCAATCAGCACAACTGGGAAAGGGGATGGCAAGGGCAGCCAATCTCTCCCCCCCCCCAAGAAAAATACAACTATATTTCAGGATAGGGTGCCCTAAAATAGTATAAAGGGGCATGTATAGAGTATGTATATGGTTCACACAAACAAAAAACATTGGTAGGTAAAGTGGGGCCATCGCAGCATATTAACTATTTGTTGCACATCCATAGGTTTGATAAATGTTTCACTACTAGTATAGAAAATGATATGGTGAGATTCACATTAACCACAATTTTAATGCAAGATCAAACATCAAGAACCTGTTCCATCCCCATGGGTATCTCAAACTTCTATACTAAATGGGAATCTTTTTTAGAATTCCTTTCTAAAAATGAGCTTTTTTAAACAAAATTGCCCTATCAAGATATCCTAGATATGGAAATGTGGGATTTCTGGTAGTCTTACCCAGATAAAGTTCTATTTAATACTGCTTTTGCTATAACAACATTTTACTTGTTAATTTAATGTAAGTTAATAACTCATGATATGGTTACAACGAACTGTTTTAAACATCTGTTGAAGTTTGTTAATTCAAAATTAATAATTTTTTTTGAAAGAACCTGTTCCATGCTCCCCATTCCCTACAACCAACCCATATTAACACACAGTATAAAAGTTTACAGAATGGATATAGTCATCGCAGGGAGAGGATCTCGAGCGTATCAGAATCTTGTGCAATCTTTATCTCCCACATAATGACAAAATGTCCAGGCACACTGGCAATCCATATTAATACAAGAACAAATCATCCTTGGCTTCATCAGGGAAACAACCCAATTCAGAGGGAACCCAAATGTCTGCAACTGAAAATGCAAATCAAGGCAACCTGTAATGGTGTCTGTAGCCTCAGATGTTTTTGTGATTCCCTAAAGGTAAGCCTAAAGTTACAGGTTAAACTCAGCAAACATAATTCATAGGCTTTAAAATGGGGATAGACAGAAAATAGCAATCAAGCACCATATCAGGTGGGCACATCACATCGCCAGCTATCGCATTCTCTATGTAGCAGAGGGCAACTACTTCCCAATCTCATACAGAGGTCCACATCCTATCGTGTTAACTTTGACACCCACTTCTCAACAGCGTTTCCCTACATCTCAGGAATGTCAAAATTGTAATATACAATTTTACACGTCTTTTGAAGCTGACACGCAGACTGAGCGCTAATTCCTGAACAAAACTCCTTCTGTGCAGACATTCTGAAACGTATGAAGGAACTCTACGGCTCTCGTTGACTCTGTACTGCAGAACACCTCCAAGCAATTACACTCGGCAGTGCGGCAGTCACCGTTCCCAGCGCTCCTTCCCTGTTTATGCTTTTCGGTGGCAAGAAAAGCAGCCGCCGTTTAACCGATTTCCCAATGCCTGGCCTTATGCAAACACTCGACGTCTCAGAAGCAGGATCATCCCCCACCACCACCCACCCACACACACCCGCTTCCAAGAAGAGTCACAAAAATAAAGCCAACGCAGAGAGGGGACTCGGGGACAGTCACAAGAAATCCAGCACCGGGGGACGCAGGCGTCCAGCCCACTCTGAGGCAAGGAGAGAGCCCCAGTCCGAAAAGCAGAGAAACGCCACGCCAGCTCCTGCGGTCGCCTCCTGTCCTCACTCACCATGTAGAGGGTGAAGGGGAAGCCGAGCAGGAAGAGCCACAGGTAGAGGTGCAGCGCGTTGACCCCGGCGCCCTGGTGCGGGTCCTGGTACCAGCCGCCGCTCAAAGCCGCCCACACGCCCTGGCGCAGGATCTGCAGCACCTGCGAGCCCATGGCGGCCTGGCTCCGGCCAGGTCCTCGCAGCCCGCGGCTCCGGCGCCGCTCGCCTTACCCGCCCTGCGAGCCCAGGCTCGGGCACAGCCGCCCGCCGTCTCCGCAGCCCGAGCCTCGCGACAGCCACAAGAGCCGCCACCCCCTCCTCCGCCTTCTCCTCCGCCCCCCCACCAACGCCGCCGCCATCTTAGGTCCGGGCCCCGGGCCGCCCGGCAGCCCTTGCGGCAGCTTCCTCGGCCGCGTTCCCCAATCACCTTCCCCTGCGCGCGAAGACAACGAGCGGCGCGGGCGGAGGACGGCCGCTGGGCTCTCGAGCTCGCCCCTAAGCGGACGGAAAGCGAGTGGCAGAAGGTGCTTGGCAGCCGAGTATCGGCGGGGGTGGAAAGAAGCGGGAGTGCTGCTGAGCAACGGGCCTTCCTCGCAGGTGGCTTTGAGAATACGAGGCGTGGGCAGCCAAAGCCCACCAGTGCCCCCACCCCGCACACATACAGAGAGGGAAGGGGCTGTGGTGTCTGATTGACACGCAGACGGCTTCCGGTTCAATCCCTGGCATCTCCAGTCACAAGGCTCCCCTAGAAGGCGATGCGAAAAACCTACGCCTGAAGACTGGAGAGCTGCTGCCGGTCAGAGTAGACAATACCGAACTTGGTAGGCAAAGTATAAGGCAGTTTTGCCTGTGTATGTGTGAATGCATCCCAAGCACCCAACACAGTCCCCCTGTCCCCATTGGGTTCTGTTTGGCAACTAGGAGACCCTAAAAAGGATATCACCGGTTGGCTGAGGTTAGAAATGTCCCAGAATGCGGCGATGCAAAAAGTGGCTTGCTGCTGACAGGAAAGCCCACTCCACAAACACCTTCGAAGTACTTTTTGACCGGAAAGGTATTTTGAAGGGGGGGGGGCCTTCATTTTGTGACATCTAGCTTGGAGAAGAATTCTCGTGAATTCTTGCACACTGGCTTGTATCATATAGCTTGGTCGTAATAAAAGGTATTCTGTGGGTTGTGTTTTTGGGGGAATTTTGATTTTAGACCTGCAGGACTGCAAACAACTGTATTTTCAGAACAGCGTTGTGCAGAAGGCCATTGATAGGTGCCACTCTGCTATGACAGTTCTTGTTCAAGGAGGCATCAGCTAATCCGACTCACCAGTCATGCATGCTAATTCCAGATGGGTAGCCATCTGTAGCAACAGTATAAAACGAGGGTTCAGTAACATTTTAAAAACTAACGAAATTCATTCCAGCATAAATTTTTGCGAGTCAGATGCACCTGATGGTTTGAAAAGTTACAAACGACTGGGATTTGGGATTGCCTATGGTAAACATAATCAGCTACCTCAGATATTTTCTATTATTTAGTCATATATGACTTATTGTATTTTACAGTATTTCTTCCCTATGCAACGATCACGAAACCTTATACTGGAATAAATTTTGTTAGCCTTTAAAGCGCCAGCGGACTCCTGTTTTAGTAATACACGCTGCCACTGAACCTGCGTGAAGAGACATTTTTTGTAATGCCAACGCTAGGATCGCAAGAGGCAGCTACAGTGCTGCGTTCTGAAGCTTTGCGTGCGTGTTTCAACGTCTATAAGATATAGAACAAATCGCACAATTTCCTTACGACCTTTCTCGTCGCTCTTCCCAATACCTGCGCAAAATCAGTTGCAGAAAACAAAAATGGATTCCTACCCAGCAGTGGTGGCTGGAATAGGGAGGAGATAAGACAAGATTTATCAGGATGGGAACAAATGGGCTTAGGTTTTACTGTAGGAAGCAGGAATGGGACGCTCACACGTTACCTGGGTTGCGCGTGCCTTCTACTGCTTTTCCTCGCAAGGCTTCCAGTTCTCGCGAGAGCTCGAGACAGCGTCCACGTTGCCATGGCAACAGAATACTCGCCTCCTGTTTGCAGCGCTGCACCCTGCCGGCAACAGCAAAGGGAGGAGCATCCGTTGCCTTGACAATCGAGCCGCATGCTTAAATTCCCGGGCCCAGTGGAATTGTGATTTCGCGTCGCATCTGTATGATCGGAGGATAGTCTCAGGCTGGGCCTGCCCTTGCACAGTAATGTGGCTTCCTGTGTTAGGCATCGGTACACACAGCCCTTGTGTGATAATGTCAGACCGCCAACGTTGGGAACTCTTCTGTGAGTAGAAGTCACATATGGTAAAGGAGGACAACCATATGATGAGCTGCGGTGCAAAGGGCAGTCTGTTGCAGACAGATTTAAGAAGTCGAAGTGTAACTATGAGAGGGGACAGGGTTTCCAAACCAGTGCTACAAAATATCAGGGTATGGGAAGATCCACCCTAGGATCATACACATAAAAAAATTAAGTAGTGTGTGTGTGCTGTCAAGTCGCAGCCAACTTTTCAAGGAAAGAGACAAATGGGTGGTTTGCCATTGCCTGTTTGTGCAAAGCAACCCTAGACTTCCTTGGTGGCCTCCCATCCAAGTACTAAACAGGGCCATCCTGCCTTAGCTTCCAAGATCTGAGGAGATCAGGCTAGTGTGGGCCGTCCAGGTAAGGGTGAAAGAACTTACCATGAGAGCTTGTAGAGCTGCTGGCAGTCTACTGTACTTTGACTTTTATTGATCAATGGTCTAACTCAGTATAAGACACATTCATGTGTCTTAATACATAACGTTTTCACAGAAGCAGATCACAAGTCAGTAATTTATGGGTTAGGAGAATGATCCAGTGATGACAAATTTTCATTTGCATTTCCAGTTCTCTGATAGGAGGGAATTGTTGAGTGTACAGTTGCTCTCCAGCAACCAAGATGAGGTAATCTGCGTATACAGAACCAGACCCATTGATCTATCAAATTCAGTATTGTCTATTCTGACTGGCAGCAGCTCTTGAGGGTCTCAGGCAGAGGTCTTTCACACCAACAACTACATGATTCTTTTACCTGGAGATTCCAGGGACTGAACCTCCTAGAACCTCCTTCTGCTGGCAAAGCTATGACAGAATTGTGCCCACAGTTCTCTGTTTGTTTTTTTTAATGACAGCCTCCCTAACCCCTCCAGGAACAATCACAACTGGACTCCAACCGTTTTCTGTCAGGTTGCAGAGCAGGTAGGAATCTCCCATACACAGTGAAGACATTTTACTAAATAGCAGAAGCCAGTAGTTTCATTCCATTATCTTTATCATAGCAAGGGGGAGCAGAGAGGTAATGCATATTTATCATATCTGTATTTCAGCTGACCTTTGGCAAAGAAGATTTGTCTGCATTGCTGATCCTGGTTGTCCCTGATCTTCTACCACTTGCTCATCTGCTGTTTGATTTTGTATACTTACGTGTGGTTATATTGATATATGGCTTCGGTAATTTGGATATTTTGCAGTATAAACCTAAACAGAGTCCCACCCTTCTGTGCCTGTTGAACATGTTATGCAGTACACACTAGTGGAAGAAAACAGAAGAAAACACAAATCTCCCTGGGAAGAGAGTTCCAGAGTTTCGGTGCCACAGCCAGGAAAGCCCTCTCCCAGACTGCCACTTTACTAATCTCAGAAGGTGGGGGCATCCTAAGCAGGGCCTCCAAAGATGACCACAGAGGTTGGGTAGGTTTATAAACAGGCTCTAAATAAAAAAGTCTGACCCAAGTTATGAAAATGACCAATGAACACAATTCAGCTGTTTTGTTTTGTACATCCGTAGACATTACTGGTCTTTCATTTGATCCAACAAGCTAATTCTTAAATATTTACTTCTTGTAACATTGTAGTCTCTCTTGTGTGTTGCAATTATGGCAACTTTTTTCAATGTTACTTTATTTTTCTTACATATATCCAGTTGAATATTATCATTGTTTATGCTATGTGGACTATGCAAAATTGTGATATGGTCTTCAATTAAGCTTATAAAATCATTATGTTTTCTTATGATATGGTAGCTAAAAAGGCAAATGCAGTTTTGGGCTGTATCAACAGAAGTATAGTATCCAGATCACATATTGCTCTACTCTGCTCTAGGTAGACCACACCTGGAGTATTGTGTTCAGTTTTGGGCACCACAATTTAAGAAAGATATAGACAAACTGAAACGTGTCCAGAGGAGGGCAATGAAGACATTGAGGGGTCTGAAGACCGAGTCCTATGAGAAAAGGTTGAAGGAGCTTGGAATATTTAGCCTGGAGAGGAGATGACTGAGAGATGATATGATAACCATCTTCAAGTACTTGAAGGGCTGTCATATAGAGGATGGTGTGGAGTTGTTTTCTGCTGCCCCAGGAGGTCGGACCAGAACCAATGGCTTGAAATTAAATCAAAAGAGTTTTTGGCTAAACATTTGGAAGAACTTCCTGACAGTTAGAGCGGTCCCTCAGTGGAACAGGCTTCCTCGGGAGGTGGTGGGCTAAGCAGAAGCTAGATGGCCATGTGACAGCAATGCTGATTCTGTGAACCTGGGTAGATCATGACAGGGAGGGCAGAATGGGTTACATCAGTGCTTAGTTCTCATAGCCCTTCCTACATGCCCAGGAAAATGCTGATCACCACCTTGGGGGCAGGTAGCAATTTTCCACAGGCCAATTTGGCTAGGGATCCTGGAGGTGTTTTGCCATCTTCTGGGCATGGAGCAGAGGTCATTGAGGCAGTCGGGGTTGGACTAGATGACTCTTGAGGTCCCTTCCAACTCTATGATTCTCTGATTCTGATTCTTATCAAAAGGAATGCAAATTGAACTTAAATGAAAAGTCTGTCTGTGGAATTTGCACCAGGTTTCTTGTTCTATTTGACTGAGGTTTCTTGCCCTGAGAGTGTTTTAGTTTATTGCTTTGTAAGTAAATCAGCTAGTGTACTTTGCTAGCTGTTGGGCTTCCAACATTATAGATACTGAAGCCATTTCTACAGTCAGGACTAGCTGAAGGGCGGGTTTTTCCCATTCCAGGAACTGAGGCAATGATGTCTCTATGCAAACATAGTGTGCCCCATATTCTGCTAATATACTTTGGAGTATTTTGCGGTGCATACTCGCAGAGGAGTTAGCCATGTTAGTCTTAAAGGTGCTACTGGACTCTTTTTGATTATGTAATACTCGAGTTTGATGTTATTGAGCATTTGCTTTGTGGTTGAAATTGCATATCTTCTCCTTACCCATCGTAGTGACATATTTTCAAAATATGGCCACAATGATGAATACAGTGGATACAAGGTGGTCTGGTCTTCCTTCTGCGTTTGTGCATCAGTCTAATCATGTTTACTCCCAAGTGGACTCGTGCTGAACTCAGTGGGACTTGCTGCTTAGTGCGTGTATGTACATATGAGTAGAAACAGGAAGAAAAAGAGGAGCATATGGATGCAGATTTTTGACTGCAATGTCGATCAGAGCCTACAAAAGTGGCTTGTTTTTATCAAGCTTTGTAGGATGATAAACATGAGGAAGTTTTTTATTCAATTGATTTGCAATGAAAATGTAGTTTACATCAGAAAGCTGAAAATGTCTCTCTTCTCCTTTATATTCTATATAAAAATTTGTATATGTTATTGCAAGGTAGAGTCAAAAGACAAAGGTAATTAAGGTCTCACACTTGAAATGGGATAGATGCTAAAAGGAAGAGAGAATAATTATTGGGATATGTTTCAGGTTGGGTAGTCATGTTGGTCTGTAGTAAAAGAGAAAAATTTGGGTTCAGTGGCACCTTAAAGACCAACTAGATTTCCAAGGGATGAACTTTTGAGAGTCAAAGCTGCCTTCATCTGATCAGTCTGACAAAAGGATCTTTGACTCTTGAAAGCTCATCCTTTGGAAATCTAGTTGGTCTTTAAGGTGCCACTGAATCCAAATGTTGCTCTTCTGTTGTGATATGGTCATTGTTTTTGAATGACTATAGCATTACACTGATTTTCCTGAAGCCCACTGGAAGGCAAACTGATTGCTTACAAGGTTTGCTTTGTGGACTTTCTCCAAAAGACGGGTAAACTACACAAGTCTTATTTCTGCAAATTTTTCATTTGCCTACCATATGGCATTGTTTATTGGATATCCCAGCTGTTGAACATACTGATTTATACTGTGTATTCTGCCTTGAGTGTCAGTGAGAAAGGTGGTGTATAAATAAATAAACAAACAAACAGGATCTAGGCAACCCAGGTTCAATTCCCCACTCTGTCATGGAAGCTGACTGGGTGACCTTGGGCCAGTCACAAACGCTCAGCCTATCCTACCTCACAGGAATTATTGTGAGGAAAAAAATGGAGGAGAATGATATAAGCTGCTTTGGGTTCCCATCAGGGAGAAAGGTGAGGTATAAATGAATTTAAATAAAAAAATAAAAAATAAAATGAATCTGAAGCATTATTTTTAACATATTTTAAATGTGAATGTACAGTGCTGCTTCTGTAGGAAACCTTATAAATGAGAAGAACTTTGCAAGTGGGCCATTTATCACTGCAGTGAGTAAACTAAAGAAGGGACCCAAACACACCATCAGGAAAATTTAATTATGATCCTCCAGCCTGACTTGGAGCTTAGATCCATACCTGCTCAGAACCTGCTCAGCTTTTTGGTTCTGTTAAGCCATACTGCAGGATAAGTGATTTACACAGCAATTTTTAACTTCTATGATTTACAAAACTAGATACAACTGCTAAAAAGTATGTAATAGACTCCCACTAGGAGTCCTTAGCTGAGGAAATCTCCTAGATATCCAGTAGCTTCATGAATGAGATTTACCAGGATAACAAGATAACAAATAGGATCCATGATACAAATGCAAGCCTCAAAACCTACTGTGTGCTCCAAAACAGTCTATATTACAAACCAAAAGAATCAAAACATTTATTTTAAATGTTCATATACAGCTTCTCAACACAAGTGTCTTCCATACAAAAGTAGCACAATTAAAATATAAAAAAGTAACGTGATACAAGAGCATTCTTCATGAACTGGGCTTGATCCAGGCTCAGTGGAAGGGCTGCCTGGCTGCTGCTTCCCCTTTCTCAGATTGTAAGCTGAAGAGTCTTCTGAGGCAGCTGGGTCCAGCTATGACGGAGAGGCAGACAGCTGTTTCCTGCCCTCCTTATAATGGCCTGATAACAAGATAGAAATATTACTCTTATATTCACAAAAGGTCTTTAAAAGATTACTAGTGAAGGGGGCTTGTTTTGACATTATTTTTAGCAGCAGCTTTAAAATTCACCATATCACACAATGTATCATTTATGCCAACTTGCAGGGAAGAATTATTTCTGTTTGTTTAGCCTAAGTCTATGGCCATGACTTAATGAAATACACAACTATTTTCCATTTTATATATAGTATCAGCTTTCAAAGAAGAGAACAAAAAGGAGGTCAGGACAGCTGCCTCTGTGGCAAAAATCCATGGCTCACCATTTTCTCAGTGTTTTAAAAGGTTCCTTTACTGATAAGTGACAAGATTTGCTCTACATGTTCCATTTTTATTGTATTTGCACAGCTTGTAAATTAGCAGTGCAAATTAGTGGAGTTATATTCTTCAAACCCTATTGACATCAATTGACTGTTTCAAATTGCACTATAGATCCAGGCTGAGAGTAATATATACTGAGAGTAATATATTCTGAATGTCTCCAGCCTTCCTAAGATGACAGAAGCGTGTTTGTTTTCTTACTGAGAGACTCAGGCTGCAATCCTAAGAACACTCTCCTGGGAACAGTGTAAATCCTAATGACCAAAATTAGAAGACCTCTTTAGGGTTGCACTCTCAGTCCTGTACCTATGTCAGAGCTTCTCTCTGCAATTTGACAAAGTTCTTCCATGGGCTCTTTTCACTGGCTTGGGAAAAATTCAGATATCTACAATTCTCTGTTTTCCATGAGCCATATTTTAACTTGAGCATCCTGGGACTGGTCCTAATAGCTGATAGCTTCTTCCGCCGAGTCCCTCCAAGCCTCAGCTGATAGTTACTTCTGCTGTTGTTTAGCAGCTCAGAAGTCAGGGAAGTGAAATGTTCAAAATAGAATCACTTAAAGCCTGTTTCAAGTATCTCTTCCATAATGTGATATGTGGCAAGTACTTCCTATATCAACTGCAGACTTGATATAAACATGCTCTGTTCATCTATGGACAAATACAAGTAATGAAAGAATGCTTTCCAACGAATCCTTTTAAATTCTCATGAAATGGAGCTTCCATGGATGCAACAGCTTGAAGACTATAGCCTTTTATTACTATATTGAAGACTATAGCCTTCCTTTTATTACAGCATATTAATTGAATAGGCCTAGGTGACTACAGCAGTTCTGCATTAGTTAGCAATAACCTCAAATGGGAATTGAATTTTAAAGTACCCACATACAAGCTTGTTCAATATGTAAAATAGTCTTGAATATTGGATTTCAGTGAGCAAGAACTGTAGCCAGCTCTGGCTTTTCCAGAATCTGCTATGCAGCCTTAGGTTAACGACCTTGAAAGAGGAATGGAAAACTGCACTTATTTACTACTCACATTAAATAAGAACTGAGAGGATTTAACAGTTTTCCTGTCAAGGCTAAGGCTACATCTCTAAAGTATCTCTGGGGAGAAATTTAATATATGACAACAGAATGTAGCTACCACACAATTCAAGCCTAGCGTCTAGGCATAACTGAGAGCCAAGCTACAAGTGACGCCTTACACAGGTTGGACACTTGAAAGCTTACCTCAAGTTTTGATGGGAAATGTAGGCGTCCTGGTTTTACAGCTTGGCTCTCCATTACAGCTGCAAGGCCAGGATGCCTACATTTCCCATCAAAACTTGAGGGAAGCTATAAAATGGAATGCTAAGGCAGCACCAAATATAGACCAATGGCTTAGTAAGGTGTGGGACCAAATGATTATGGAAAAAATTACAGAAAGAATTCAACAATCTTCAGAAAAAGAAAAGACAACAGAATTTTACAGTAAGTGGAAGCCATTTCTTGACTACATTACAACAAGCAACATACAATCTACGAACACAATCTACCAGTCATTAATAGAAATATAAGCAATTGAAAAACAACAAAACTTTCATGGATCTATATGAGGAAAACCATTTAAAGAAAAAGAAACTTTAAATGTTAATAGTAAACTTGTAAATAAGTTATTGTTATGTGAATGTAAAAGTAAGACTTGAATTGGACTATGTGCTTGATAACCTTTAATAAAAAATATTTAAAAAAAAACTTGAGGGAAGCTGACAAGTGTCCAACCTGTGTCAGGCGTCACTTGTAGCTTGGCTCTAAGGCCTGGTTCACACATGCAAGGGAATGAGGTGTCACAGAGCCCTGAGCGGTCGAACTGATTGTTTCAGATGGAGTATAGTACAGAATCCCATTTTGGAATATTCTATAACTCCCTGCAAAGAGAAAACCAGCACAGCAAGCAAAGTTGATGGGTGGATAACAACCTCCCCCACACTGTGCCTGTTTCTATACAGATGATATTTTTATGGAAAGAAACATTCAAAATATTCAATTCCCCTCAATTTTTGCTCTTTCATTGCCACCTCATTCTTCTCCAAGAGCCAAAATCTCAAGTGCAACCTTTTTTTCTTGCAAACCAATAGATGCAGAAACCCAACACAAACACGACACATTCTTCACATGCCAGAAAGCTGACCTATTTAAATTGGAAACTACCTCTACCCAGGTGACCCTGTTTTTGTCAGATCTCCTAAGCTAAGCAGGGTCAGCCTTGGTTATTACTTGGATGGGAGACCTCCTACTAAGACCAGGTTTGGGGAGCCTGGCAAACCACCTCTGATAGTTTCTTGTCATGAAAACCTCACCAGGGGTCACCGTAAGTTAGCTATGACTTGAGGGCATGCTCCTCCATTACCTATTTTTCATATTTCCCATATGACCTTCGGAATAAGGGCTGAAAAGTGTTTGATAGACACGTATGAGTTCGGGTGTTCCTGGAGGTAACGCATCCATTCCCCTCTCAGATACTGTGATGTCTGAAAAAGACCTCAGGGGGAAAAAAAACCCTTTTCTGCTTATCCAGCAGGTGCACACGGGGCCGCTAGGGAAAACACAGACCTACCATTGGACAGCAGCTTCCCGTAGACAGAAAGAAGCATTCTTTCTCCTGGGCGATGCACCAATCGAAGTAAAGCAAATCCCTTCGTCTCTTTCCTCGGAGCCGCACCCATTCACTCAAAGCCCAATGAAAGATCTACCTTGAGGAGTGATGCTGAGAGGGGAAGACGACCTTCCTTGCAAGCTAAGCAATGTGAAAGGGGTCCCTAGATAGTATTAACTCTTGAAACGTCGGGGGATGCTAGCCAATGCAAAAGCATCATCTGTCAGAATTGGCCAATGGGAAGGACAACTCGGATAACGTGCGAGACAACCGAGCACGAGCTGGGCGGAGATTGTACGAGAGGAGGGTTGTGGCCGAGGATCTTCAATCAGGTAAGGGAGGAGCTTGAAAGATTGTTAAAGCAGCCAACGAGAATAAAGATTTGAGCGAAGAGGCGGAGCTTGTGATGCCTCTGCCCCTCCCTCTTCGGAGCTTGCCGGTCAGTCAGGTGGTTCAGGATGCGCCGTTGGGGGTCAGTCCTGTGGTCGAGACGGCAGAGGCCGAGTGCGACGGGGCTGTGAGGGGCTGCCGTCGAGCGTCGCTCCGGGCCGGGTCGGGCCGTGGCGCCCGTCCACTCCCGGCCTCTGCATCCCGTTGGGGTAGTTACCGGCGGCCGGCAACTGCGGCCGCATGAGCGTTAGGCGGCTCCCCCCGCGGACAGCGCCTCCCCCCTTATGGAGGAGCCGCTCCCTCCGCCTCCTCCATGGAGCCTTTCGCAGGACGCAGCCCGCACCGCTCTCGTCCGCCGCTGCTGCTGCTGGCGGAGGGCGAAGATGAAGACGAGGGGGCGGCGGCGGCGGCGGCGCGGATGGCCAGCCCTGGCTGGGGGAAAGCGGGCGCCGGCGCCGGCCTCTGGACCGCCGTGTTCGAGTACGAGGCGTGCGGCGAGGACGAGCTTAGCCTGCGCCCGGGCGACGTGGTGCAGGTGCTCTCGCAGGACTCGCAGGTGTCTGGCGACGAAGGCTGGTGGACCGGCCGGATCGACCAGCACGTCGGCATCTTCCCCAGCAACTACGTGAGCAGGAGCAGCAGCTGCCGCCGGCGCCTCCGCCACGGGGCCGCTCCGGAGCTCCAGCCTCACTACTCGCAGCCTCCGGCCATACAGCGTAAGAGCAAAGGGAAGGAGACTTGACGGCGGGCTTGGCTCCCCAGTCACAGGGAGTCCTGAGCGGAGCGGGGCGGAGCAGGGGGGGGGGCAGGGGGGCTGAGCATTGCCAGGCTGGACACGCTGACCTAGTCTCTGGGGTGCTGCTGGGCCCCTCCTGAACGCTCTCGGACCACGATGTCCGGCGGATGGGGTGTCCGCGCAGATGCCCATCCCACCATACACGTGTGGTTCAAACGATGGAGAGCGAGCGCGCTGGGTAAAAAGGTGCAGATAGATTGTGAGGCGATTGTATGGGTCGTAGGGGGGGTACTTGGGATTAAATGACTTTCTCGGTTGTGGCTCCTTGCGCTTCTCTCGCGTTCGGGAGGCCGCAAGGGCCTCGTCTCGTCTGTCGGGTGCTTCACGAGGGATTGAAGGGAAGGGGTGTGGCTTGGGGGCTTGGCTGTGTTTCGTGTTGCTGCTCGTTCTGTGTCTTTTCACCTTGATTCCAGCAACAGCGACTTGCCTCTTCTGAAGGACTCTAGTGAGAGAGGAGGGGGCGTATGATCCGCTCCAGTACTTTCTCCTCGAAATTTGTTAATAATCCAACGGGAAGCTTCAGGTCGGATGAAGGAGATTCTAAGGGAATTTTCATCCTGTTTATCTGACATCAGACTACAGCACTGAAAGCTGTGCTGGCTGGGTTGTTGAGCTGTCATTCTCTTTCAGCAAAATTCTCATTGTTATAATCGGGGAACTGACTGCCATTTAGCAGACTGTCCAATGTAGCAAGCTAGCAGAATATTTTTTTTTAATATGCCTGTTTTATTAGTAGTGCTTCTTTGCCTTTTTGCCCCTCCCCCATGTTATGTCAAGTCTACATTCTCCATTTTCAGTTGGAGACTTATATTGGCAGTGCTTTGTGACATGAGGTTTTTTCACTTTCTGTTCTTCCCACAAGATTTTAGAAATGCTCTGTCAAGGAAATTTATTCTGCTGGAGCTATGAAGTACATAATGAAGACTTCAATGCTAGTAATACTCAGAAGGCACAGAAGAAGATGCATTGACATTTGTAAACATACAAATGATGTGTCCATTGTGTTCTGATATATCCTTTCATCTCAGAGGCTTGTAGGTCTCTCTCCTCTGGTGATCTTGTTTTGCCTTCTCTTGGGCCCTTAGGTAATAGCAATTTAGCAAAGGGATGTACGAATAAGGTCCCATGCTACCTACATCTGGGGTTCTGTGGTTTGACATTGTCATTCTATATTTTTGCTGCTGTTACAAGTATAGAGGATTTGGGAGCAGTAATGGCAGTGTAAAGAAATTTGGCAGTTCCCCCCCGCCCCAGCATATGCAGAGTGATAGTGCAGGTACTGATGTAAATGTGTTAAAGGGTTCATCATGCACAGCTGTTTCATTTAAGAAACCCAAGGAATTTTAATTTTTATTATGTTAAGGTATATGCTTATAATGTAATCCATGTATTAAGGGACAAATTTTGTCTTCAATATTTAAAAATATACTGGACATTCAAATGAATTGCACCTTGTGGGAATTTTCTTGTCCCTTTTAGTAGTAGTACTTTGGGGGAGTGGGTAAAAGTTGAATCTAGATGATTTCAAACAGATCCTTGTGAATTCATGACTGTTACATTGAAACAAAATAAAAAGACTATCCTATTGTTGGTCATGTCTTAGTCAGTAAGCAGTGCCAAAACAATTACGTACCCACCACTTCATGTGGCTGCCATGGAACCACAAAAATGTGGTACCAAAGCATAGATCCTCAGGATTTTTACATGGGGTCACCCAAAACTCACCACACAATCACATCATGTCCATTGTCACAGCTTGCCTCACAAAAATCACTTCTTGGCACTGCCATGGTGCAGAAACATGAGGCACAGATCCTCATGAATCTTCAGAATTGTTACATGGGGTTACTCAAAACTTACCATACAATTGCATATCATGTCCATGGCCACCAATTGCACCTCAAAAATAACACATCCATCACTTTGGGGGGCCACCACAGTGCAAAAGTATAGTTCTAAGGCACAGATCTTTGTGGATCCTTAAGCTTTCTACATGGGGTCAACAAAAACTTATTACATGTTACTTCCATGGCCACAGATTGCATCCCAAAAACATAGATCCACCACTTGTCACTATCATGGCCTCAAAATATGGATCCAAGGGACAGACTGGTTTGTCTTCTCAGGAGTTTTACATGGGGATTGCTCAAAATTCATAATTAAAATGCACATGGACCACCAACAACACAGATATGGTGTTTTTTATGGTACTGCCATGGTGCAAAACTGGCATTAAATACATTAATCCTCATGGTCCCTTACGAATGTTAAACAGTAGCTATTAAAATGCACTGTAAAGTTGTCACAGATGGTGGTGGAGAGTTCCCTCAAGTCAGTGGATTTATGGCGACTACTGGTGGGGTTTTCATGGCAAGAGACTAACAGAGGTGGTTTGCCATTGCCTGCCTCTGCAACCCTTGACTTCATTGGAGGTCTCCTGTCCAATTACTAACCAAGGCTGACCCTGCTTAGCTTCTGAGATCTGATGAGATCAGGCTCACCTGGGCTATCAAGGTCAGGACCCATCACACGTGACATCAGCATTAATGTAGTGCTCCAATAAATAAATAAAATTCTGCCATCCATGTGGCAGTCCATGCCAGAAAAATGTGAATGCCTACCAGTTTTTCATACAATTCCTGAAAATTCACTGTCAAATCACACATCATATCCATATCCACAGATTTTACCAACTTTTAAAAATGTAGAACATCATGATATCACTATGATAGAGAAACTTAGTAAAACAATCAGTTCTCACAGTTTCTGTGCAAAAATTCCAAAATGCAGTGGGATATAAGAAATTACACCCTGTCCATAGCTTCCACCATAAAGAATCATTTCTGGCACTTAGTGGTGCTTCATTGTATAAAAATATCCAATGCACACATTGTTATGGTCCTTTCTGTGAATAGAAAATATATCCCCTAGATGGAGACCACCTAATTAATTATTGAAAGCAATCTTCTGTCTCATATTAACTCTGCTACAAAATGGTGTTGTGAGGGAGTGAGGTGGTGTTATGATTGGCATTTTAGTTGCAAGCTTCTTGGGTAAACTGTAAACTTGTAAATGCTCTTGAATAGCCAAGTCTTGGAGAGCCAGAGTGATGTACTGGTTAGACTGTTGGACTAGCTGAAAGATCCAGGTTTGAATCCCTGCTCTGCCACGAAAGCTTGTTGGGTGACCTTGGGCCAGTCACACATTCTCTGCCTTATCTATTTCTCAGAGTTGTTGTGAGAATAAAATAGTGAGCAGGAGAATTATGTAAGCCATTTTGGGTCCCCATTGGGGAAAAGGTTGGATATAAATTAATGAAACTATAGGCATAGCAGGTTGGGACTAAGGTAAACCCCTTGCGGTGTTGGCATGGCACTATTGGAGTTTTGCATACTCCCTCTGCTCATAGCCAAGAACAACCTTAGTCGTTCGTGGTGGCTCCACAAAGCAGTAGTTGTATGATTTGTGTCATTCAGTCTGTGTACACGGACATGCTGTGTAATTGTATGGTTAGTTTTAGGTGTTCCCATGTAAAAATCCTGAGAATCCATGAAGATTTCTGCCGTGGAACCATGTTTTTGTGCCATGGCAGCGACATGATGCAGGAGAAGTGTGATTGTTTTGGTTCTAACTATAGACTAAGATGCAATCTCCAATATGATGGTGTTTTTATTTTGTTTAAGGTAAAAATCATATGAATTCATGATGATCCATGTCTCGGATCCATGTTTTTACGCTGTGACAGCCCCACGAAACTGTGGCTGCATGTTTTTTGTGGTTCAGCCTGTGTCTGTGGATATGATATGTGATTTGACGTTGAGTTTTGGGTGACAGGTAACTGAAAAGGTTGAAAAGCTAAAAAAAAAAAGCTGAAAATGTATTAAATTACAAAATCTTTACTCATAGTTCCAATGTTAAAAACTGTATATTAAATATGTATTCACTTGAGTTCCATATATGAGGGGGCAGTTGTGCCATGGTGATGCCATGAATTTCTGTATCCGTGTTTTTTATATTTTTGTCTGTAAACTTGACAGTGATATATGATTTAATGTTGGATTTGTAGGTGTTCTGTTTTAAAAAAAACTATTGGATCCATGAGGATTGGTGTAGATCCATGTTTTACTTTTTTCTGTGCTTTGCAATGTTGAAGAGATGCATTAGCTTCCATGAGTTATTTGTACAAGGTGGTATGAACTGCTTTGTATCTTGACTATTCTAGTATTTCATTGCCAAGATGTTTACTTATAACATGGCTTGTAAGGGACTGCCACTGCTTGGCAGTGGTTCACTGGGCAATCCTATGCAAACTTACTTCAGTCTAAATACATTGAGATAAATGGATTGAGTGTGGAGTAACTCTGCATAGGATTGCACTGTTAATCCTGCATAGTTTTCATTGCTGTTCAAGAGCTCTCATATTCCAAACATTACAGGGATATTACTCTGAATATTACAGGAATGTACACATGAAGGCTCAGACTTTGTCTTTTAATCTTAGAATTGTATTAAAGTTAGATCCTTGGAAATTAGTTATATGACTAGCTCCTTGTGGAGATTTTCTTGTTCCTCTGCAGAAAAGGAGCATAGAAGAAAGCAGAGAGGAACCTGGAAGAGGCAGCTACTGTAGCTGTCATCTGTTGCTTCTTAGATTCTGAGATGGACCTTATTCTAGAGGAAGGAGCAGCCAAGATAAAGTCGGATTTGTTTTTTGTCCCTTCATCATCCTGGGTGTCAGGCATATGGATAGATTTCCCCACCAGTTATACCTTTAGACCAAGAAGCCCAGGGAATTAGTGACAGCAATTACTGTGCTGCTGCTAAGATGGACGTGAAGCTGTCTTTGTTCCGTGGTACAAACTCCCACTTCTTCAATTTTGAATGCAGCTTAGTGTTTATCTCTGTTAAACATTGAACTGATTTTGGAACAATCTCCAATATACATTTTAAAAAACCCAAGTAACTGATGAATCACACCTTAAACAATCTTAACAAATTGACGCACAGTAAACAATTTAATGAGTATACTAAAATAAAATCCAAAACACCTCCCCCCAATACTGTCACATATGTAAAAAATTGCTAAGTACAAACTTTGAACAGGAAAGAAAATCAGACATTTTAACACTGAATTCTTCATGAGTGGTCAACTGAATATTAATACTTTCAAAATTAAAACTGTAAAATCTTCATCTAATGTTAATGAAAGGCATCTTTTGAAACACTTCCCACACATTAAAATCCACATGGCAGTTCCTAAATTAGCATATGAAAACTACAGATAACAACAACAACATTTGATTTATACACCACCCTTCAGGACAACTTAATGCCAACTCAGAGCAGTTTACAGAGTATGTTAATATCCTCACAACAATCATCCTGTGAGGTGGGTGCGGCTGAGAGAGCTCTGGAAGAGGTGTGACTGACCCAAGGTAACCCAGCTGGCTTCAAATGGAGAAGTGGGGGATCTAACCCAGTTTTCCAGATTACAGTCCTGTTGCTCTTAACCATTACACCAAACTATGCCCAGCTTGTGTTTGTCAGAGGCTGGTTTACAACAACCTAATGTAACAATACTACAACTATTAAAACTTATAGACAACACACTGATGCTAATCAGGATATCAAAATATATTTATAATTAAATGTTTTTTTTACTAAACATCTTAATCAGGCTAATAAACTAAGTATTCCAGTCATTACCAAAAATGTACGATAGAACACAGAACAAGGGAAAATATATATTTAAGGCTTATATATACCCCCCAAATTATTACTGTTGACGCAAGCAGAATATCTCTAAAATGATGTTGCCCATTCAAGATCCATGTAAATAATGTGAGGATGAAGCAAAAACACCAAGCTAATTACACCAACAATTAATGTACTTGCTGCAAATCCAAGCAAGCTTTTACAATTCATAAAGGTAACATCTAAAATCACATTCTTATTACCACAATGCATATAAAGAATCAGATAAACCACCAAAATAGTAGACACGAAAACACTGAATAATGGTGTGATGGAATGAAATGTCAAGAAAAGTTTCCACAGTACAGCACTCAGAGATGGAAGGAAAGGAGTTAATAACTGCTGGGCATGAGAGCTTGATTGACAGGCTGCTTCCCTCTCTCTCTGATTGGCTAGTCAGAATCAGCTTCAGGATGATAGTTGGTGCTGACAGGATTTCGAGTTACCTTAGTATTTGAGAGTTGAGTGTGTGAGAGAGTCTGACGAGGGTCAGACATATACCCCTCTGAAGTGGAAAAAAAAGGTATCAGTTGCCCTAACAGTAACACTTTTGTTTTGAGGAATAATTCTAGTAAAGAAATTCCAAGTGTCAAAGCCAGCACAAGCAGAAACCCGTTTACACAGCCAAGGTAGAAATTGTAGCCCCACACTAACTGCTACACCATGCTGACTCTCTAAAATATAACATATATTGACAGATACCGCACTTTTTCCATTATGGAACTCAACGGGTTTATGTAAGATCCTGAAGAGGTCTCATATGAAAGTCTGACCTAACCAACACCTGCTTAGCTTCAGCAGGGATGCAGGATATGTCACCCAACCACACTGAAGAACCCCTAAATGAGAAACGCTCCAAGGAATTTATAGGATCAGAAACTCTTCTATTTAAGAGATGAGTTACAATTTGTTCATGCAGTGGAAACAGCTAACTTAAAATTTCTGTGTTAACTTGTATTCTATGTCAGTAACAAAGATCTTCTGCAGTCCTGAATGTTGTATTCACTTGCAGTATAGACGTCGTGCTTTCTTTACCTGTGTCTTTCACAGGTTTTCTAGTGCCCTAGGCAACAAATCACCTTGGCACCCATCTAGTCCAGCAATCCATTTTCTACAGTGACCAACCATATATTTTTGAGAAACAAACACACACCACATCCTACTATGAACCCCAGGAAAGTGGCATCCCGAAGTGCACAGCTATTGCATATGAGAGCTATGTTCCAGCCTTTGACCACCCTCTTCCATTACTTCCTCCACTCCCTTTAAGGTTCTGAGAAACTCATTCTAGTAACCATCAGGACACATTTTACTTGATCCATGAATATCCATATGCAGTGAAGAAAAACATACCAATTAATGTATAACATGGAAGACACTGTGTTTAGGGTCAGGTCTTAGTTTCCAAAATACAGGTAATGCCTTGCCACAAATTAAGCACTGAATTTGATTCTTATAGGACCTACTTCACACATGGTGATATTCCTACAAAAATTTATTCAACATAGGAAAATGTGTGTAACTGTAAGGTTACTAATTGCTAGATGGCGCTCCCCCCATATTATTGTTGCAAAGGGTGGGGGAAATGAGAATGTGAGATGCTGGCATGGAGGAAGAGGAGAGAAAGAAAGTAATGTAAAGGGCAGGGGTGGGCATTAGGGAAGGCTAGCCTGTGACTCACTTGCAGATGCTTTGTGACGTGACCCACTTATGAGTCCCAGCCCACAGGCTGAGAAACACTGATCTAGTCCAACTCTCTGCACAGTGCAGGAAGTTCACAGCCACTTCTCCAGGAACTTCCCCAATGCCCAGAAAAAGGCAAAAAACCTTCCAGGATCCTTGCCCAATCTGGCATGGAGGAAGGATCTTACCTGACCCCAAACTGTGATTGGCAGTATCCTGGGCATATAAGAAAGAGCCACAAGAACCAAGCACTGGCTCATCCCTTCCTGTCCTCCCTCTCATGATCAGCCTAAATTTATACTGAGTCATAGAATCAGCATTGCTAATAGATGGCCATCTAGTTTCTCCTTAAATACTCTGAGAGCCCACCACCTCCCAAGGAAGCCTCTTTGTTGCCCTTCTTTGGACATGTTCCAGCTTGTCAACAATCTTCTTGAACTGAGGTGTCCAAAACTGAACACAGTACTCCAAGTAAGGTCTAACCAGAGAAGTGTAAAATGATACTATGACTTCATGTGACCTGGATACTATACTTCTTTTGATGCAGCCCAAAATCACATTTGCCTGTTTAGCTACCACATCACATTGTTGATTCATGGTCAGTATATGAATCTTTAAGACCCTGAGATCCTTTTCATGTGTACTACTGCCAAGACAAGTCTTTCCCATCCTATAATTATGCATTTTATTTTTTTCCTGCCTAAATACAGAACTTTACATTTATCTCTGGTGAAATTCATTTTGTTCTAGCTTAGTTTTCCAGCCTGTCAAGATCATCCTAAATCTTTATCCTGTCTTCTACTGTATTAACGACCCCTCTTGATTAAATATCATCAGCATAGTTAATGAGCATCCCCTCTATTGCTTCTTTCAAGTCATTTATAAAGATGTTGAACATCACAGGGTCCTGGACAGATCCCTGAGGCACTCTGTTTGTCACTCCCTTCCAAGAGAATGAGAAACCATTTACAAGCTTTGTACATTCTTTGGGTCCAGTCTGCCTTCTTTGCTTGTGTGTTGACAGCAACACTGAAGCTAAGGGCTCCAAGGGGCAGTGGCAGCTACCCAGTAGTGGCTTTATGCCAGGAATGTTAAACATATGGCCTACGGGCCAGATCCAGCCCCTTCTGGGCTTTTATCTGGTCTGTGAACAGCTGGGAGAAAAGGCGGGTGTGCATAGTGAGGGCACACAAGCTCGGAGCTTGCCGCTGAGGCTTCTGGTTCCCAACCTGGGCAGCAAACTACGACTTCCATGATTCTGTACACTGGAGGTCCTGGCACCAGTGAGGCCCCTCACTCTCAGCGGCAGGGTGGCTTGTTCAAGTTGCCATAAGAGTAGAGTGGTGAGAGAGCTGGCTGGGTGCTAGATAGTTAGAGTTAGAGGTGGCAGCAAGGCATGATTCAGCTGTAAGGGGAGAAAAGGGGCAATTTGGTGCTGGGGTGGAATTACTGGGCCTGGATGGGAAGAACATGTTTGTGTGAATCTGACCTAGCTCTAATGAACTGCTCGGTTGATCTGATGTTGTGATTGTGTGAATGTCCATGTGGCTGGGGGTTTGGGGTAGCTTCAGTATGGTTAGGAGTAGGGAAACTGCTGGAGGTTCAGCCTGACGTTGGAACCTTTTAAAACCGGCAATTTAAGAATCATATTATTAGTAATGTTGAGATTTCATGCATTTTCTCTTCCACCCCCAGTATTGCAAATGGTATTTTCACCTAGAATATGTATGACTCAGTGCAATTCTAAGAACAGTTTCCAGTGACAGAACAGTTCTGAGTAAGATTCTGAATAGAATTTGTTTAGAATTGTTCTCCAGTCTCCTATAATAACCATCTTTACTCAGGGGTAAGGTACTGGTAAAGTTAACAGGACTTCCTTCTGGCGAAAGCTGCAATTTGAAGTGTGCTCGCTGGGGAGTAAGGCTCATTGAGTACAGTGGGAATGATAACTGGGTCTTGTGCATGTTTAGTTGGAAATAGGTTTGTTTAGTATTGTAAGTTTTCATTGTTTGCGAATCTTGCAGGACAAGATGAAAACTGCTGAAGATGATAGCTACTGCTAGTTTTCTCTGATCTGGGTTTCAAGGAGGCTGCTGAAGGAATGGGAGCATAGGTGACCATAGGAGTTTCCAACCTAGAGGTGATTGGTGCACAACTGCTCAGTAATGTTTGTGTGAGAATTTAAATGGATTGGCATATTTATAAATGTTGCAAGAAGAGTGGCATTTATAGGTGAAACTGAAATCTTAACTTCTTGGCATGGAAATATGTAATAGCTTTAACTCGAGATTTTGATGCAATAGTTCAGAGTAAGAGGTCTCAGTTATCAAAGTATTAAATAAAGGAAATACTGGAATGTTTTTAGCATGTTTGAATGTTGAGTAAAAAATAATATAATTACTTGGGTTTGCCTGTACCCTTTATAAAGTTTATATCTCTGGTACCTGGCATTAGATTTTATGGTATGTCTGGCTCAGCCTGACAAAGTGACATTAATGTCAGATTCATCTTTTGGAATAAATTAGTTCAATACCCCTGCTTTATGCTTTCGTTTAGGTTCCACATTAGGGATGACAGACTATAAATGGTGGGGTGAGGAAATGGTTGATAGTTACAGCATGTTTAGAAGAATGTAAGTCTTAGGGTAGTAGCTAGAGAGGTGAAGGCCCAGAAAAAACTGGATCCCCCCATTTATTTCTGAGTCCTTTTTTCAATTTTTTCAATAGAAAAAAGGGAAATTTGGGAAGATGCACATATTCATTTATATGAGTCATAAGTATAAATGAGCCTAGACAACTTATATACCAGTTACTAAAAAGATTTTCAGTTTACCAAAAGAGTTGATTGAGAACTGCTCTAAAATTTGCATACCCTTCTGATTTTTCTGAAGGAAGTTATCACTAAAGGAGCTATTCGTTCAGCACCCTTTACTTCAGACCTTCTATGGTACCTTAAAGACTAAACACTTATTGCAGCTTACATTTTTGTGAGCTAGAGCCCATGTCATGCATCTTATGAAGTAGGTTCTACACTATAAACACTTATGCTACATTAACAGTGCAATCCTAAAAAGAGTAACTCTGTTTAGGATTGCACTGTAAATCTGATACTCTGTAAGATGCCACCATATTACTTTTGTATTTGCTGCAACAATCTAATATTACTGAAATTATCCCACTAATATGGAAAGGATGTTCAAGAAATTTTTTGTGTGTCACATTTTCAAAGCAGTAATTAAACTCTTCACTTCTTGAATTAATTTGTCAAATGTAATAACCCAAATTATAGAAACTGTGAAATACATTCTTCTGTAGTGACTACAGATCTGTAGTTCCCATTTCTGGCTTTTATATTATGATGCATTTTAAGCTTCCATTTCCCCATTGCAGAAGCATGTGAGGAAATTATGCTACTGTTGTCATTGAGCTGCCAAGAGTATTTCCTGATACTAGCAAAAAAAATCCTGTTTTTCTTTTAGCTTGAAGTTCTTGTGTGGTTTCTTTCATTTAACATCAGTAGAATTGTTCTTTGTATATGCTTTAAGTGAGATTAGTGGTGGTTCTTGAGTGGCTGGACTGAATTATTTTTATGTAGGATCATTAATCACCTATCTGAAATATATGCAGATCAAATGGATGGCAGTTTCCTTATCAGTTATGCTTTCTACCCTGATAAACTGTTAGAGTGACTTCTTAAAGAACCACTTGAATTGTGTGTTCATATAAATAGTCTGATAGAAAGTTTCGTATCCTTTACTGAAACCTTGTTTGTTTGTACCCTGCCTTTTCTCCCCAATGAATTTACATCATTCTCCTCTCTTTTTGTTTATGGGCATCCTTGTGAAGTAATATTAATCAGGAGAACTGGGCAGTTGCTAATACTAATTGAAATAACCATGTGTTTATAACAAAGAACTGAGATGTACAAATTGTAACAGTAGGTTTTAGTCAGAGACGTGAAGTTTATATATGAAACATCTTTTGTGCCTTTGTCAGTATTTATGAATACATTTTGTAATCATTAAAATTGTCATTGTAAGAAAAAATTTATTCTGGTGTTCTGACAGTGAAGAGTTGTCAGAATAAGCTACCTCATATACTTGTGCTGTGTAAGTGAGATTTAAGCAAGGAATGTTGCTGATTCTATGTAGTATAAGAAAGTTACCTTGTTAGAGAACTTACATATTTTCATTTTTCTATTCATAGTGCTGGAGATTGACTTCTCTGAGCTTGTTCTGGAAGAAGTTATTGGCATTGGAGGCTTTGGGAAGGTCTATCGTGCACTTTGGATTGGTGATGAAGTTGCCGTTAAGGCAGCTCGCTATGATCCAGATGAAGACATCAGTGAAACTATTGAGAACGTTCGTCAAGAAGCTAAACTCTTTGCAATGCTCAAACACCCCAACATCATTGCTCTTAAAGGAGTATGTTTAAAGGAGCCTAACCTTTGCTTAGTCATGGAATTTGCCCGTGGAGGCTCACTAAATAGGGTACTGTCTGGTAAAAGAATCCCACCAGACATACTGGTGAATTGGGCTGTCCAGATTGCTGGAGGCATGAACTATTTGCATGATGAAGCAGTTGTTCCTATTATCCACCGGGATCTCAAATCCAGCAACAGTAAGTGAAGGTATAATGGTTGTTTGGTATGAGGGTGGGGTGTTATTAGAGGCTAGGCTTAAAGTAAAGCTTAAAATGATGTAGAAGAGCTACCACATTTTCTAGAACTGCTGCTGTAGATAACAAAATAAAAAAATAATTAATATTTAGGAAATTTATATCCCACCTTCCTACCTTTTCAAAGCAATAAGTTATGCATGGCTAGTCAGAATGCCACCGAGATTTTCTGTGGTGCTTCTCATTTATGAATTTATAAACATTAGGTTATACCAAATAGAATGTTTATGGTTGAAGGACTTATATGGAAAATATTATTAATGAACTTACTTGGTTAGGTGAGGAAATAAGTGTGTCTTTAATCAGCAGGGTTTATTTGTAGCTTATATGAAATAGATTTTGAAAAGTAGCTGGATTTTTGTATGTATATAAAAGATTGTTCATTGACTGACCATTTTGGATATGTGTTTTTGATATGTATTTTTTAGGTTTTGACTGAGCATTTTGCATATATATTTCTCATACCTTGTATCAATATACCCTTTGTAAAGGGATTGTTATTTATCACTAATTCACAATATTAATAGAGAATATTTTGATATATAGGATCAATCGACTTTATTTAGTTAGTGTCCACGGTTGTATTTTTTGGTGTGGATGTAGTGCCGTGATTTTCTCTTTGCGTATTGGCTCATGCTGCAAGCAGTCTCTTGTGGGCCCAGCTGAGGTTGAGCTGCCTGGGCAAGTGCAGGAGAAGGGTGAGTCAGCTGGGTGGCTGCAGGCTGTTCCCCAGGGTTGGGTCTGGGCATCAGCTACTGCTGTCCCAATAGTGAAGGTGGCCTGGGGCTCTATAGAGGCATCTGCAGCTGAGGTACTGACAGAGATGGAGCTGCAGTGCCTGAGGACGGTGTCTGCTGCTGCAGGGCTAGTGGGGGTGGCTGGACAGGAGGATGGTGTTGCCAGACACAAAGTTGCCCTTGCTCAGTGAGATGTTGGTGCTGGCAGTGGTAAAAACATCGTGATCTACAATTCCTCCTTTTTCTATCTCTCCCGCAACCCATGTTCCACCTTATTTTGTTCACAAGTAAATGTATTTTCAGGATTTCAGAAAACATGACTCCAAAGTTCAGAATTTGTTTTCTGTAGCTTTAATAGTGGTTGGTACTTTTTTCTAACTTATCATTAGTTGGTGGTCTGGAATAGCAATGATTTACATTACCATGAGGTTAGTGGTTTGTAATTGCTGTCAGTATATTTCTGGTATAATCAAAAAAAGAGTGGATAATATTTGTAGTGGCAATATGGGTAGACAACTAGCATAGGCAGGGTGTCTAACAACTAAGTGTGGTACTTATGCATGTCCCCGTGGTACTTATGCATGCACCTTGGTTATGTATAATGTTTGAAATAGCTGCTATGAATCTGCTAAGTTCTGTGATAATTTTATATCTATGATCCCTGGATATTTTCGGTATAGAATTTAAAATGGGAACAGATAAATTAGGTTTATAATAGCATTTGGTAGCTAAATGTCTACTTGAGCAATGAAAATATGGGATATCTTGTAAAACAGTTTCTGGTGGGTAGCCATGTTGGTCTGCAGTCAGAGAATAAGATCTGGGTCCAACAGCACCTTAAGGACCAACTAGATTTCCAGGGTATGAACGTTTAAGATAGGATATGATTCTCAAAAGTTCCTATCTTGGAAATCTAGGTGGTCTTTAAGGTGCTATTGGACCCAGATCTTACTCTTGTAAAATAGCTGCAAGAAGAAGGGAACAAATGAAGACGCACAGGACAGATTTTGAACGGCTTTGTGAGACTTTTGTGAGAAGTAGGCTCATCTGAAGAAATGGGCTGTAGTACATAAAAGCTTAAACTGGAATAAAATTTTGTTTTTAAGGTGCCCTAAGACACTTGTTTGTTTTCCTTGACAGTCAGGTACCCTAGATAAGTAGTAGAGGAGAAAAGCAACTTTCATTTGGATTTGCCTTCTTTCTTCTTCTATAATATGTTCAGGACATTGGCCCTTTTTGCACTTACGGTTTAAACCGCTATTTATGAGCATTCGCCCCGATCGCAGTGGCTTCGGCATTGCACCTGTTCATTTCGCACTGTCCACTGCAATTTCGATTTGGTGTCTGTGCTTCATTTCAAAACCTCGGTGCAATTTTGGGCTTTTGGAGCCTTGCAATTCACGTCACACTTTTTTAAAAAAAATTGAGCATGCATACTAACGTTGCAATGTTGGAACCCTTCCCCCCTTTTTGCTGATTGGGCTGTCCCCTGCCCACTGGAGAGACAATTGGTGGCAGAGTTCTGGAGGAAAACATGCACCACTCTCATTTTTTTAAATCAAGCCAGGAAAGGGTTAAAATGCTGCCAATTCATCTCCTCCCAGGAAGCAGAGGCTTGTTTCCAAAGGGCTGTGCAAAATGCTTGGGTTTTTCCCCCTCTTTGGCAAAGTCTGAAACATGCCTGGGAGGGAGGGAAAAGCAGCCATTTAATTCTTTCCTTGCTTTTAAAGCCAGGAAGAAAGTGCAGGAACATTACAACTTTGCAACCCATTCTTGTCTTTAAAAAAAAAAAGAATGTGTGTGTATACCCTAAGGGAGGAAGGAGAAAGCAGCTATTTAACACTTTCCTTGCTTTTAAAGCTAGCAGGGAATTAGCAGCAAGCTTAGGAATCATTCCTGGCTTTGAAAAAAAATAAAAGAGCATGCATACCGGGAGGAAGGAATCCAACGAAGAAGCAGCCTTATGACCCTCAGCTCGCTTTACTAAAAAAAATGGTGGACAAGGAGTTCAGAGAGCTGAGGAGGGTGGGAGTGGTTAATTCTGCACAAACCAATCAGCTCCCAGGGAAAAGGAGAGGGGGGGAGAGAAGCAAAAAGGGGGCAAAAGTGTTCACATTAGCAAAATGCGGGCCAGCTGCCAGTCGGCAGCGAACTTAAAAAAACATCGGGGTATGTCCGCAGGGGGAAAAATCGGGGATACAGCGGACAAAAAGCGGGACTGCATCCCATGACTGCTTTTAAGTGTGAAAACCTTGCAAACATGGGATGTGGAACAGGTACAAACGCGGTCTAAAAACTGAGTGCGAAATGTACCATTGAGGAGTTTTTAAGTGCATTTTGCATAGGAGAACAAGCAATCAGCATGAAGTGGATTAGGAGGGGATTAGAAAAAGAACTGTATACAAATTGTCATTTTGTTGGCTACAAATCATGGATATGTAGCATATAGTTATTAAAAATTAATATTCAGTCACTTTAAAAACTCCATTGTTTCTGTGGAAGGGCTGTTGCTTAGTAGTAGAGCACATGTTCCTCCAGTAAATTCATCCAGGTATGCCCCCCTAGTATTTCCAGTTAAAGGCTCTCTGGTAAAAAGCGTTGGGACAGACCTTTCTCCCAGGGACCCAGGAGACAGTAGACAGTACTATACTAGAGAGATAAATGATCTTTTAGTACTGTCTTCATTTGAATGAGTTATTCAAGTTATGCTTAGTTTCAACTTGTTTAAGCAAAATTTTTGCACTTTCTGGAAAGCTTGAGATTTCTTTGATAAGTGCCTGGAGGCAAAACATGTTGCAAAAAGTACAAAAAGGATGTTACTGAAACTTCCGCAATTTGTATGATCAGTTGAGTAAATTGTCACCTTAAAAAGCATTGTGAGAAATGTTGCTAGACTGACTGGAAATAATAATTTAACCTAAGAGAAAATTATACTGTGTTGTTCTAGATGTAGCCAAAGTTTGACACTTACGAAAGTACTTCCGTCTTCCCTGTTTCTACCTCATCTTCCCTTTGTGTGCTGTGACTTCTCCCTTCCTCTTAACAGCATACAGTAAGAAGTATATAAGCGGAACTAGCTATGGTTTGGGGAAACTTTAAGTTCCAGGCCCAGTGAGGTAATGGTTAGAATGTCAGACTAGGATATTGGAGAGTATATGAGCCTAAAGCTTACCTTGCTTAACACCAACCCATGTTTTGACTTGGTCTAAATTGAACTACTGAACAGCCTCATTGGAACTAATTTAAAATAGCAAGAATAAATTTTAGTGAATCTGCCCTCCTTGAGATTCCAGTACACTTATTGGATATGTTGGCTGTTGGAATGTTAAATCTCTTTTAACCTTGGTAAGAATGTTTGTCTTAGTTGTGCTTATGTGTTTCTCTACTGTAAAGAAATATAAATTCATTGGAGCATAGGGCACTATTTTAAAGTGAGGTCATTTTTTTTAACCTCTAAGACTTAAAGCATTTCCTACTGAAATTTTAATTTATGTTCCCTATTGGGCTGGGAAAAGAGATGATAGTGATCTTTTCTTCAGAACTTGATGATTTTTTTGACAGTAACATACATTTTTACTCCCTTTCTAAAGTTGTCCTAAGGGTAACACTTGGGAAAAGTGTTTGCTAGCTTGTTTGTTTACCTCTTTGCCTTCTGGGAACAATCAATGCATTTGGCAGCAAGTATGGGACTAGGAAGAGAGATCACTGCCTACACCTCACTGGGATGGGACAATAGATTAAGTTTTCCTCTGATTGCTACTGGAAGAATATGTATATATATATATTTATATATATATAATAAAATCACATTTAAAAACCATTAAGTCATTCATTCATTCATTCAATTCATTCAAATACCTTTAATGGCATACAAAGATCTAAGACAGCAAACAAGTCACTATAAAATTACATAAAATATCAGAAGACAATATATTTATATAAAACTTGTATGAATCTTAAGCACACCCACTAAAAACTCCGCAACAACTTTACAAATCACTGTATCATTATCCTTTAACAGAAAACAACAAAAAAGATAGATTGTCTGGTGTTCAATATGTATTGGCAACCTCTCAAACAGCATTCTTTGCAACTTATCATATAAATAGCATTCCAAAATTATGTGCTGGATGGTATCTGGGCTGTTGGCTCCACACAAACAATGTCTTTCTGAAAAGGGGACTCGTTGGTATCACCCTTGAAGGACATTGGAGGGAAAGGCATTTTAGTCTGGCCAACATAAGTCAATCAAAAAGAACACATCTTTAAAACCAGAATTAAAATACACACAAAGACATAAAAACAACAATTAAAACATTGGGCAGGAAGGATGGATCGCCAAGAGAATGCCAAACAAATGTTCTGCAAATAGGCTTTACAGGGCAGGGCATGAATACATATATATTATTGGTTGTTGTGGGTTTTCCGGGCTGTATTGCCGTGGTCTTGGCATTGTAGTTCCTGACGTTTCACCAGCAGCTGTGGCTGGCATCTTCAGAGGTGTAGCACCAAAAGACAGATCTCTCAGTGTCACAGTGTGGAAAAGATGTTGGCAGTGTTTTCCACACTGTGACACTGAGAGATCTCTGTCTTTTGGTGCTACACCTCTGAAGATGCCAGCCACAGCTGCTGGTGAAACGTCAGGAACTACAATGCCAAGACCACGGCAATACAGCCTGGAAAACCCACAACAACCATCGTTCTCCGGCCGTGAAAGCCTTCGACAATACATATATATTATTGTTTGAGACTAGGGTTGTCAGGGACCTGGAGTCCCTCGATGGAAGATCCCCAAGTCCCTGGACTCTCCTGGCGGGGGATTAGCAGCCGGCACTCACCCTCACTTCTTTTATCATGCACGTCTGCATGCTCCTGGCTCGTGTGATGACATCACTTTTGGGAGTGATGTCATCACGTGGGGTCAAAGAGCGCCCCCAGGTAAAAGGGGGCCCTTGTCCTCGCCAACACGGCCTGCTCTCGCCACGGCTGCAGCTCTCGTTTGGCTCACTGCCACTGCCATGGCCAGCTCTTGTTTGGCTCAAAGGGACCGCAGCGAGAGTGGGCTATGGCGGCGAGAGCAGGCAGTGGTGGCAAGAGTGGGTGGCAGCGAGAGCAACCTACTCTCACTGCCACCCGCTCTTCTGGCGTGGGAGCATGCCCCCCGCCTGGGGACACGCTGCGTCACCCAGGGAGGGGGTGCCCCAGGGAGTGCACGCCCCCGCCAGCCAAGAAAGTGGGTGCGGGAGGGAAAGCATGGGATTGGGGATCCCCTGCCCCGAGCGGGGAAATGAGAACCCTATTTGATACTCTTGCCAGTTGAAACTATTCTGTTTCCATATATTCTGTCCTAAGAGCAGCTTGTCGTCCAGAGTACAGGTTGCACATTAACACAGTTGTATGTTGTGTCACTCCCATTTCTTTTTAAATAGTCCATTGCTTTTCATGATCCACACTGTCGAAGGCTGTGCTGCAATCCAGAAAACACTAACTGATTTTCTTCTGAAATTCTCTGGTTTCTTCCAGTAACTATCGTAAATTGCATTATGATCACTAGTGCTTCTTCCTTTTCTGAATCCAGCTTGAACATCTGGCATTTCTTGTTCCATATATGGTAAAACATTTTGAGCCTCACTTTGCTTGCGTGGTAAATGACACAAAACTTACAGGTGTACTGAAATTAATAGCTTCTTTCTAGATTTTCTGGTTGCAAAACCAGACACATGACAGGATCCTATTTCTTTGCAGTGGTTTGATCTACATTAGTAGGAACCTCCCCTGGTTTAAGTGGGGATAAGTAATTTAAAAAAGAAGAAATGGGGGAAGAATGTGTAATGTAATATAAGTAAGTCCCAACAAAATTCTGTTCTCCCCCCCCCCCAATGGTGACTACGTCAATTTTTAAAAAATGTATATCAAAAGTCTCTCTCCCTGTCTCTTTTTGTGCCTCTACTTTGCTGGTGTCCTAAGCACGATGGGCTTAGACTGGAGTAGCTCTGTTTAGGATTGTACTATTAGTCTCCCTGCTGGATAAGGTTTCCCATGATGATTCTTCTCAAGTTGCATCTGGTGCATAGCTTGGCAACCTGCCTTCTGAAAAAGTGGGTTGCCAGGAACACATTACATCAGTATTGCAGTGGATTCCTATAGCTTTTTGGGTACAACTCAAGACACTATGTTTTAGTACAGAAAGCCCTAACTGGCTTGGGCACTGTATACTTTAGTTCTTATTGCAGTTGTCAAACTTAATTGGCTGGAGAGCGTTTCCTTGAGTAGGTAGACAGTAGAAAAATAAAAGTCTCTATTACTCCAAAAGCAAAGCAGAATAATGGGCCCTGCTTCCTTTCTTAATAACAAATCTGAGTTTTCTCTTATTTCTTTAATATTAGAAACTTAAGTGTAAAGTTGTAAACTTTGCCAGTAAGCTTGCAGTTTAAGAATATAGTCTTTGCTCCTGCTTGGGAGAATCTGTTTTTGTGCCCTGAAGATTATTAGGAATAATAATCTACTTATCAGCTACTTTGCTGCTTGTCTTAGTTCTCAGTCTGGTATAGTGGTTGTTAGGGATGCTGGTTGGGATCCTATTGGCTCAAGTGTTGATCCAGTGAGCATCTTTATACTCATCATCATATGCATGTACAGCTAGATTTGACTCTTCTCCCTTGCAGTAGATTTTAAAAGATGGGTAACTGTTTTTTCTTTGGCATATAATTTATATTTTCTATATATATATACATTTAATTTTTTCCCTTCCCTCTGCTCCAGTATTGATACTTGAGAAGATAGAAAATGGAGACCTGAGCAACAAGAACTTGAAGATCACAGATTTTGGCTTAGCCAGGGAATGGCATAAGACAACCAAAATGAGTGCAGCTGGAACATATGCTTGGATGGCTCCTGAGGTCATCCGCTCATCCATGTTCTCTAAAGGCAGTGATGTGTGGAGGTACTGTGTTAGTGCTAAATGCTTTAAACTACTAAACCATAGTTACAGACGGACTGCAATGGATGCATACAGGTATACATAGTTTAATCAGAATGCCTGCTGAAAAGTACACTTATCCGTTTCAGCCTGTGTATATTATTTCTCAAGAAGTCAAATGCAAGAGTTGGTGGTTCTTCTTTCCAGAATAAGGATTTTTTTGGAGGTCATTAATTCAGAGGGTGATCATATGTTGGAAACAGCTTGATGGCACATAAAACACACAAAATGTGTGCCACTTCTAATGATTAAAAAGCCTCTTCTATTTTATTTATTTTTATTTTATCGTATTTATATTCCACCAAGCAGGCTCTATCACTGCCATCCCATGGGCCAGATAAACATTTCAACATCTATTACAACAGAGTAGAAAAGAGCAAGAGTCCAGTTGGACCTATAAGACTAACAAAATTTGTGGTAGGGTTTGAGCTTTCCTGAGTCACAGCTTACTTCTTCTCACAAAAGCTCATGAAAGCTCATACCCTACCACAAATTTAGTTAGTCTCAGGGGCCATTTCGTAGAAAAAGAGCTACAGGAACTCATGCTAATTAGCATAACTCATTAGCACATGCCACACCCCTTGACATCACTGGAAGTGTGTCATTAGCATGACTGGTTTGCATATGCCGCACCCCCTGACATCACCTATCCTGGCTGTTTCGGCCCCAATCCAGGCCACAATGGGCCCAAAATGGCCGAAAATCAGGTGGATGGGGCCACCTGACATGTGACCTCTTTGGAGAACTACCGGAACTGCGTTCCTGTGCGTTCCCCTCAAAATGAGCCCTGGTGAGTCTTATAGGTGCTACAGGACTCTTGCTCTTTTCTACTACTATAGATAGACTAACATGGCTACCCATCTTGATCTGTTACAACATAAAACAAACTGAATTGGCATGGTTCAGACACAACAAGCAGTTTCTTACATGAACATGCCTAGGAGATCTTTAGGCTTAAATACGCCCTCCATCTCATCTGTTTCTTGAATGTAGCTCAGTGAGACTTCCATATATTTCTCTTAGGTCTGAACCACAAACGATGTTTTTTTGTTTCCCCAAACAATTCCAAACTAATTTAATTCTGTTTTGAAGATAATGGCTTGCAATGAAAGTGGAAGTCTTTTAACTATTGAGCCATGTTCAACAAAAAGAAATATGTGAGGCAGAAGATCCTGACAGTCTTATTTACTTAATGTTCAACTATGGTATGTTGCATCTTAACATGGGCTTTTTTGTAGAGGTGCCAAATATGCTTGAGCAGATAAATGTGTCAGGCATCTGAAGCATAAGTCCCAGATTTCAAGGTGTGTCATTGTAGGAACAAAGAAAGATGGGAAGTAGGGATCTAACCCTATGGCTTTAAATGTATTCTTTGAACTAAGAGTTTTTCTACGCAATACATTTTCACGTGTTCTTCACATGTTGGGAGATGCAATGTTAGCCAGGAAGTTTAGTTCTAAATAACAGAGCCAGCAATCGCTCCAGAGGGGATGGATTCTCTCACAGCCCTCCGCTGCCTCTGGCATCTTCCCTTCTGGAGCCTTTGCCCTGCCAAGACTTGGTTAATTCAAAGGTTTTTTAAAATAAATTTTATTTAAAAAGAAAAGATATAACAGTAGAAAGTGCATATAAAAATATAGAGGCACTACATTTAAAGTTAAATTAAACTAATAGAAAGATACATTCGAAATATATAACAGCACAGCTAAATTATATAATAGCTCTCATTCCCTCTCCTTAGTTGCTTATACCCAGACTTTAGTATCAACATTTTTTAATTAATCATTTCTCCTGTGTTTTGTATTTTTATCTTTGTATCAAGTTAATTTATCTTAGTTTTAACCTAAGTAATCAATGAAATCTTTCCATTTTTTCCAAAATACAGCAAAATACAGCTATGCACCTAAGAAGTTAATTGTGCCATAGATGCATTTTCGTAGATCTTGTCTATTCACTCTGACGTGTCAGGGCATAGATCTGCTTTCCATTTTGCTGCATATAATGCTCTTGCTACTGTCACCATGTACCGGAAAAAGTCTCCCTGTTCTTTTGTATCATTATTTGGTAAAATGTTTAATAGCATATTTTTTGGATTTAGCTTAAACCTGAGCTTGAAAATCTTCTGCATCACTTCATGTATCTTTATCCAATATTTCCATGCTTTCTTACATGGCCACCACATATGATAAAATGTGTCCGTGTATTGACATTTCCAACACTGTCCATTATAGTCCTTACTAATTCTCGCAATGTCTTTGGCAGTAGTGTACCATCTAAAAAAACATTTTATACCAGTTCTCTCTTAATAACTGACAATCTGTAAATTTAATATCTTTAATCCATAGATCTTCCCATTGGTTCATCAGGATGGTTTCTCCAAAGTTTTTCATCCATTTTAGCATACAGATTTTAACTTGTTCTATTTCTGTGTGGTGTTGCAGTAAAATTTTGTAAATTTTCCCTAACAAATGCTTCAAATCTCTACTTATTGGTGATTCAAATTCTGTTTTTTTCCTTAGCCTGCTGCCTTCTTTAAGAAATTGTTCTTTGAACCTTGATACCATTTGGTAATACAACAACCATGGAATATTTTTTCCTTGTGCTTGAATTTCTTGCCAAGTTTTGACATTTCCTTGCTTATCAATCATAGATTCATAGCTGAACTAATCAGTTCTATTTCTGGTGGCAGTGTCAAAATGGGCATTTATTGGTGATATCAGTGGCAGAATTGGTGGGTTCAGCCTATTTTGCATTGAAACCATGTTTTAAGTAGTCCATCTTTTAGTATATGACTCCCGTCCTGCTTTTGAACGGATTGGTTAATTCAAAATTTTGAGCAGCGAGGACAGCAGGGTAAAAGGTCTGGAAGGGGAGACAGTCCGGCATGCCAGAGGCAGCGGAGGGCTATGAGAGAATCTGTCTCTTCAGGAGCGATCTCCGCCGGCTCTGTCTTTCAAAACTATGCTTCCCGGATAACATTGCATCTCCCAACACTTGATAGACACATGCCTCTACGCGAGTAGAGACTCTTAGTTCCTGCCTGAAAATGGTACTTCTCATCTTGAAGTCTCCAGACATCTAACGTACAAAGAGTTTGTCCCTGTTTTGTTTTGAATTAGAGATTCAGCATATATGGCTCTTCTCTGCTTGTTTTATTCCAAATTCTTATACACAGATGTGGGTGTATCCCATGTTTATTTTCTGTAACTTTTGTTTTTATCAAAGATTAGTTTAAATTGTAACTAACATTTTTACAAAATCACAAAAAGCTCTTAAGAATACAATCAATGTCCTAGTTATATTTCAAATATATTAAGTCATGCCAGTTTAGCTATGACTTAATTCATATTGGAGTTTATTCATAATAGTTATATATCTGATTAACTGCTGGACTTGTGCTTTCCCTCCCTACTGCTCTTTGTTCATCATGTTGAGACTGTCCCACTGAAGAGATGTAGGACAGTTAGTTGTGACATCCAAATGCAGATGTCTTAATAAACTTACGTTAGTTTATTTACTGTAACCCAAATCCCTAACTGCAGCAACAAGGAAAAAATAATTTCAGTTTATTAAGGCGCCCTTATTCAGATGCCACAGCTAATTGGAGCTACCTGAAGACCTCTCTTTGGACTTGGTTTGCCATGGAAGAGAGAAGGGGATGAACACACTCAGTAATTTGCTGCATTTGTTCCCATTGTAATTACCTTCATTTTGTGTTCAGCATCTGAATTGTTGATGATATTGATGCATGCTAGTGTTTACGGGCCTCTTCGAAGGTTTCTGAATGGCAATCAGGAGTTTCTGCTGATATCTCCTGCCAAAATTATTCTGAGTCTAGAGTAATTCTAGAAGTTGATTTATTCTTTGCATTTCTGGGAACTAGCCTGGGCCATCCAAGTCAAGGGCTAAGAAAGAGGCACACTTGTAGAAACCCACTTCCATGCAGCCCTGTTGCTGAAATGTAAGCTGCATTGAACTATGGGGCAATATGTCCTCATTAAGATGGGATTGCTATTTCAGATATGCTCCACTCCATTGACTGTCAGGGATTTGTGAACTAATGTATTAAATCATGCAATTTCTGTAACAGCAAGCTTCTAAAAAGTGCACAAACCTTCTATCCTGCCACTGTAGGAACTAAATCACTTGGCTCACTTCCTTACTACACCAGTGCAGATGCTCTGGAGGAGCTACTTACTTGTGAGTAATGCAAGTTCAACTTCTTAGAATTTGAATACTGTCAGTATTGATCAGCATTGCTGGACTAATAATGACAGTTTGTCCTCGTCAGCTCTTTGCTTTTCCTCTTTCAGCCTGTTGTGTCATCTGACACCTTATGAGTCTGTTGAGTTTTCCCAAGAGGTAACATAAAATACGGGGCTCAAGCAGAGATGTGGGACAGAAATTTTCCAGAAAAATTTCCAGTTATTTTTTTTCCCATGGAATTTTTTATTTCAAAGACTTATTGTTTCATAAAACTAACACATAATTTCCCTGCTAAGCTCAGTCTCTGCCTTCAGGAGCAAGAGATCTTGAGAATCAATCACAAGCACAATTCGTGAAGAAGAGAAGAGAGAGTGTGATAAGCTAATCTTGCCCTTGCTTATCATTGGTAAAATCATCCTTTAGTGAATGAACGTGGTTAAGGTTGTTCTGAATCAGATTTGCCTCCATCTGATAAGGAACTAGCAAGTGATGCTCTGAAAGGTAAAAATGTCCTAGTGACCGCCATAGAAAATAATTAAGTTCTTTTGAAACAGAGAGCACATACACATTCAAGGTATGTTATATAGCATTCTTAGCACGTGGTAAATATAGCGTATCAACAGTCTTCTCTGTGTCTGGATTTTTGTAAGGGAAGTACATACTATATTGGGATCGATCAACAGCCTGTTCCCACAGGCACAATGATTTCCACCTGCAGAGTGTAGCCTTGGCTCCACATCCTGCAGTAGCCCAAAATGGACCCTGAAATTCTGCTCATGGCAGGGGTGAGTAGGCTCACCCTTAGGAGCAAGATTTCAGGAGTTGTACTCCACAGACAGAAGTCCTTGTGCCCTTGGAAGTGCTGTGCTGGATCCTCCTCCCTCTCTCTTTGCAAGTATTACTGCTATAAAAATAACTTCCATATAAAGGTCTGTCTATAACTATGGGCATGGGGAAGCCTCACTCTGTAGCAGCTTAAGAGGATACAGCTTCAGCATGTATCTCAGTAAGAAAGGCGGAATCATCATAATCATCATCATTATTGACCAAATCCATCCACTTTCCCTGTTGATGTTCTATCATGTTTGTGTTGCATAATGCAAAAACATTAATTATTCTTGGGCAGAAACAAATGATGACTTTGACTTTTGAAAGTTCATTGTCAGTCTTCTGTGCAGTCTCACGTGGGATTGTGCATGTGCAAGCCTGCTGATGGGTGGGTTCTTCAGCTAAAATGTCCTCTATGAGCCCTCTGCCTCCAACCAGAGTATATGCGCAGCCTGTTTCCTGCCAGAACAGCCCCAACCCTCAGATCTTTTGCTCCTGGTTGGAGAGGTTCTTCACAACAATCCTATGTTGATTTCTTTCATCGCCTGGGAGAAAATAGAGAAATAGATGGTCAGAATGGATGAGAAAGCCTTATTTAAGAAATACACTCAGTGCAATACAAAAATTACAACAGGTATGTGTTAGCCTGTGCAAACATTGCCAGAGCTTCACCCCTAAGGCCAAAGTGAAAGAGCTACTAGGCTCAAGGCCATTTTATGGGACCAGGTACTGTCAGCTGCAACTAGCCTATCTGCTAAATCAGCTAAATCCTCTGCTCTTGCAGAGCTAGCAGATTGACCAGATCTGACACCACCAGCCATCATGATCTTGGATCCGGAATCATCACTCAACTTTGAGCGCACCAAGCTTGTCTGATCCAATTCCATCATGGAACCGACTCAGATTTGGGCACTCCAAGCCCTTAGATTTTGACAGCTGCTCGGATCCAACCATGCTTCAATTCTAGAGAGGATGGGACAGTTCTAACCCTGTTGGTGACACCTGCTTTTCTGGATCAACATCCACCCTTGAGCCCAGTGGAGCGCAGGTCTAAGGGAACAGAGAGGTTTACACCAGACCCTCTGGAGCCACCCAGAAAGGAAATATGAAATTGAAACCAAAGTACTCCAAACATAAAAGGAGCTCTCACAGGATGCAAGACATAGACTTGGAGAAGACTTGATCTGTAGGTAGTGGAGACCCCACATACCCCTTCTCCCCCTTCAGATTCCCACTTGATTTACTCCTCCTCAGAATAAGGAGAACTACCCCAAGAGCCTTCTTACACAACCCTTAGGTGTCATGAAAAAACTTTACACCAAAGTTGCTCTACACACAAATGTCCAGCATGGTATCAGGGAGTACCTCAACCTGTGGAAGTCGACTGGGGTGAACCCTGTAGAACAGAATCTGTATGATCTGCATCTGAACTTACACAACCTAGAGCTACCATCAAACACATTCTATTCCAAAGTCATCCATGGCATTTCACTTGCCTGATCTGGACCCGGAACGCTACCTGGAAGAACGGAGTCCAAACCCACCATCCAAACCATCACCAGATGAGACTGTGGGAGACAGAGAACCTGTTTCCCCCATGGATGATTTTCAACTTTATACTGAACAGATGCTTTGAATGGCAAAATCTTTGGATATAGATGTGGCCTGTTCAGAGCCTAAACCCAAGGACAAAATATTACAACACCTTATTTCAGGAATCTGGCCAATATCACATTTCCCATGATTGAAGGGTTTTTAGAGTTGATATCTACACTTTGTCAGAAACCAGCTTCTATTTGTTCTACATCAAAAAAAAGTTTGAAGGGCTTTATAACACCAAGGAGGACAAATGTCCTTTTCCGATTCACCCATCCTCCTCCATCATTGCTAGTCACAGAGGAGATGCAATCAAGACACAGGCAAGGTCACCATTCTACACCCACTGACAGAGAGGGAAGGAAGCTAGATAGCCTGGTGAAAAAATGTATACGACTGTGATCCTCAACATCAAAATTGTTACTATGGGGGCTTATCAGATCTTCCTCTGGAACAAGATGGCAGTGTACAATGGGCATCTGCCAGAGGACCAGAAGGTGATTCAAAGTGATTCAAGAGGAGGCAATCAGGGAGGATCCCAAGATGGCAGCTGATTGAGAGAGACATTTCTTCGGGCTCTCGTGCTGGTTCTGCTTCCTGGGTTTTATAGCCAGGCAGGGTTGGGGAAATCAATCTGAGCTTGTCTCCATATCAGTGGGAGACACCCCAGCATGCAGTGCCGGATAGATCTGAGGATTATTTGGCTCTTTTTAATTAGAGAGCTGAAGACTCCCTGGCATTCAGAGGATGCAGAAATATCAACAGAAGCAGGAGTGAAGGCGGCTAGAAGGCCAGATAAGTCTGTTGGGATCATTTGTATATATGTACATAGATATCCTTTTGACTGTGCTAGAACCTCTTTTTCTCTCTCTCCTTTTTAAAGAACTCTCATAAGAATCTAAAAGGAAAACTAAACTGTGTTTTATTTTGCTGTCTGGACAAAAGAAGCTTGTAAAAAAACCTGCATTTCTCTACAAAAGTAAAAAGCAATTAATTACATTTAGTCTTTGGCTTAAAAAATAATTGGGACTCTGACCTTAGAAATATTACATTTAATTTTGGGAAGAAAATGGTTATGAATTCTAACTGAGAAGAGATGCCACCCGGAAGAATGTTTACAGTTCCGCCTTGGCATTTTAACAGACAATTAAGGGAACTATTTTAAACATATCTGGGAGCTAGTTCTGGGCATTATCTTTTTCCTTTCTTTTCCCCTGCCTTCAATATTATGCCCAGTTCATTTTCTTTTTCTTTTTCAACAAGAAATCAAGACATGACAGCCGATTTCTAACTGTTTGGATAAGGGGTGTATACCTTGGCACATATTCAGGTTTCCCGCTTCGGGTTTACTGAAACAAGAAAAAAAATTGGGAAACTCAAAGTGAAAAGCTGCTTCAGCTTCAGGTATTTAAACTGCTTCGGGATTATTGGGAAAGATTTGGCCATTGTTTCCAATGGGAAATGCCGCTCCCAGCTCTCCAGGGGTCTGAGGGGGCATTTTCTTTCCTAAGAGTACCAAAGTTGGTGTGGACCTTCTCCTAACTCTCCTCTCATAACTACCCAAGTTTCTAAAAGATTGGATTTCAGGGGGGCCATGTTATATCCCCTCAATGAAGGTGCCCCTATCCACCTCCAATCTCCATTATTCCCTATGGGGAATACTAGAGGGGCTATCTAGGAGGCTAGGGGTGGCATTTTCCAAGCAAAATGCACCAAATTAACAGGGGACCTGTTCCTACCTGTCCTCTCAAGACTTCCCAAGTTTCAGGGAGATTGTACTTTGGGGACCATTTTGTGGCCCTCCAAATAAGGTGCCCCATCCACCTCCAATCTCCATTATTCCCTATAGGGAAAACTAGTGGGTGTTCTAGGAGGCTGGGGGTGGCATTTTGCAAGTAAAATGCACCAAATTAGCAGGAATCCTACTCCTCTCTGTCCTCTCAAGAACCCCCAAGGATCATGGATATTGGACCCTGGGGGCCATTTTATGCCCCCCCACACAAGAAGGTGACCCCAGCCACCTCATTTGTTTCTGTTGTGGGAAAAACCAGACTCCCACAGCTGAAACACATGGATTGTGGCATAGCCACAGGCACACTCCCACTTACCATACACAAAACCGTATGAAGCAAGGGAACTCTTGAAACTAGAAGTAAACTGAAGCCCCCTCCCCATAACCAAACTGATGCAAGGGAAACAACTTCACACCAGAGAATCACATCCATTTCACCCAAACCAAACTGAATCAAGGGACACTTTTGCAACTTAGCCCAGAGAACCAGTGTCATTCACTGCAGCCAGGCACTGAGTTCAGCCAGTGGGGAAACACCACAGAACAGAACCTAACACTAAGAGCACCTAGCCACAAGTGGCATTCACCAAGCACAGCTACAAAAGAGGGACCCTGCATACTTCAAGCTCAGAAACACTCTCAGAATTCTCCCAAGAGTTCTATTTCTGTTTCAAAATATTCCATTAGGAATACCCCAAGTATTCTTTAAAGACCTTAACCGGGCTGTACAATCTTTTATCTGGCAGAACAAAAAACCACGAATTAAGCTGAAAGCCCTACAAGATACTAAGGAAAAAGCAGGCTTTGCCCTACCAGATTAGCTCCTATATTATAAGGCTTGTGTGCTGACCTGGCTGAGAGAGTGGATTACTTTAGAAAATGAAAGACTTAAACTTGGAAGGACATGACCTATTGATGGGCTGGTATGTGTTTCTCTGGTATAAAAAATAGGAAAATCATAAATATTTTAAAAATCACTGGATAAGGAAAGCACTAATACTAGTCTGGGAAAGAATAAGATCTACTTTTTATAAGAAAATTCCTTTGTGGGTTTCCGCAATTGAAGCTTTTACACATCCTTTGTTGAAAAAAGAGGGGAAAACTCCTACCTATAAGATCTTACTGAAACCAGCTGGGCTATTAAAAAATCCAAAAGAAATGGCAGAGTTAGACATTGAGCTGGGATGGTGGGGCCAGGCACAACTGGAATCTAGATATAAAAAAGACAAAACAGTGGATTTTTATGAAAAGGATGAAAATATTGATGTGATACTATGTGGTACCAATGTTAAAATGATAAAGAAAATATATGATATACTTATAGAGGCAAAATTACAGGGGGAGGAGGTCAAAGATACTATGATAAAATGGGCCGAGAATGTGGGACATACAGTAGACTTAGAGCAATGGTCACAAATGTGGAAAAGTAATTTAAAGATGACAAAATCGGCCTCATTGAAGGAAAATGTATATAAAATGTTTTATAGGTGGCACCTAACCCCAATTAGGTTAGCTAAATCTCGCTTAAATATGTCAAATAATTGCTGGAAGTGTGAGAAGATACCGGGATCTTATTATCATATGTGGTGGACTTGCAAAAAAAGCAGTGGAGTTCTGGAAGATGGTACATACAATGTTACAACAGATACTCATGACTCCACTACCTTTGAAACCAGAACTTTTTTTATTAAACCACATATCGGTCCCGGTCAATAAAGAGCAAAAGCATTTGATGTTGAATATAATTACAACAGCTAGGATTGCATATGCGAGACTTTGGAAAATGACAATTATCCCAACACAAGAAAACCTGGTCGAAAAAATACTTGACACGGCTGAAATGGACAAATTGTCGAGTTTATTGAAAGAATTGGACATTACAACCTATAATGACATTTGGGAGCCTTTTTACAAATGGATACAAGATAAGTTTGGAGAAATTTAATTTCCAACTAAGATGTGGTCCTTTATGGACATTATAGAAGATAAATGGAAAAATTTGCAAATAGAGCGCTGATTAACAGAATACTAGGACATGTATTAGAGTGAATGGTGCAGTGTAATATATATGTAATTTCTTTTCTTTGTTCTTTCTTCTCTTTCTATCCCCCCTACTTTTACTTTTTATTCCCTATTTTCTATTTAAAAAATAAAAATTTTATATATAAAAAAGAAACACACTCAGAATTCTCAGAAAACTAACAATAACTGAAAACCAAGCAAAGCACACACCTCCACACAACACCCCCAAAACAAGCCAAACAATGCACCCCTACACAGCAAAGCTATTGAGCAAGCAAGCAGCAAAAATCAAACTTAAAATTTAAAATGCAAACTAATAATAATTTTCCTTTCCCTCAATGCATCAAGACAACCCCCTTCTCCCAAAAGAGAGAAAACCCTGTGAGTCTAGTGACTCTCAAACCAGTTTCCTCCAGGTGCAGTTAGTCAGGTCCAACAGTCATCAGGTCCAGTCAATTCCAGGTCCATTTTGCTTGCAAAATACCTCTCCCAGCCTCCTAGAAAATGCCACTCCCACTAGTTTTCCCCATAGGGAATAATGGAGATTGGAGGCGGATGGGGCACCTTCTTTTGGCCTTCCAAAGTCCAATCTCCCTGAAACTTGGGGGGTCGTGAGAGGACAGGTAAGAGTAGGTTCCCTGATAATTTGGTGCATTTTGCTTGCAAAATGCCACCCCCAGCCACCTAGAAAACCCCCTAGTTTTCCTCTGCAGCATTTAAAAAATATACTCTCCTTCCAGAGAATCACCAGGGAAGGAGAGCTGCAGCTGTAGGGATTGGACACTCTCTCACAGCCCCCTCCCTTCCCTGATCCCCTCCCTCCTCCCCCTCCTGCCTCTCTCTCCAACCCCCTCATCCCCCTCCCATCCGCCAAAAAAGGCACCAATGCTGGCAGTACTTATTTCTCTTGCCGTTCCTTAAGGAACAGCAAGGAACGTACCTTTGCCGCATTACCCGAAGTTTACCGAAGTGTTCCAGAGTGCTTTGGTAAGCATTGCTTCAGCATTTCCGAATAGTTTCAATGCCAAGGCCGATTCAGGAATGCCAAAACATCCTGAATCGGGCCCAATCCAGGTTAGAAATCCATATCCCAAACCCGAAGTACACATCCCTAGTTCGGAGTACTTAGCTAATTTTGGATTACAAATTACCTACAAGGAAGGATTTAAAGTTATAGCTATAAAGATGACTCTTCAATCAAAATCCATTTATTAGCACATCTTTTAAATATATATTGTTGAATTGGAACTGTTGCTGTTATAATACTTTTTGATTGTATTATGTGGCTTTGAGAGAGAGAGAAAAATGGCTGAACATTGAATATTTTGGAAAGCTATAGACTAAATTGTGACATCGTAGGTTGACCAAGAATAATATTCCAGCTACATAATCACCACCTACTGGCTTGAAGAATGAACTGACTTTCCTTTTCTCTTACTAATCCATTCTAAGGATAGACTTCTTGAAGTATTTAGGTGAAAGAGTTAAATTGAACAGAAGAAAATGGTTGCAGCTATGAAAAAGGCTAAAGCTGATCTAAATTCAGATGTTATAGATATCTCAAAAATAATCCCTTCTCTCTCAAGTCAAATTAAAACTTTGTTTATAGAATTAAAGCAAGAGTACACAAATGCTTTAAACCAGATGCAGCAAGCTGATAAGGAGACGCAAGAAGCAGTGCTGGAAGAACAAGGAATCATTAACCCAACTTCAGCAGATGGACCAGACTATGCAAGGAGTTTTCAGTGACTCGAGGGAAGATTTCAGGAAGCTGAGAACTGAATTACTGTCTGGATTACAAGAAATAAGTCAGAAAAAAATCAAAATGCTCAAGAAATTAAGATACAGCAGAAGGAATTCTGAGAGCTACAAGGAAAAATTGAATCAGTACAAGCATTACAAGCAAGCCCATTGATAAGAGCAGACCAGAGAATAGAAAATTTTTGAAATAGAATTCAGAAGCAATAATCTGGGCTTTTGCGGAACTCGAGAAACTTTGGCTGATTTGCATTTGGAGAATATATTTTGAGGGTTAGTATAAGACTGTTTGAAGGTCCAAGGTGACTTTGATCCAGGAGGCCCCTTCCAATGAGATGATCCAACGATTATATGGCTTTTTGGAAACTGAGCAAATTACTAGAATCAGTTCAAGGCATGCAAGTTGGAAGAAGGCATGAAGGAAAGAAATGCAAATGGAGTTTGAGGGGGAGATTTTTTGAAACTTATACATGCTGTTACTTACAATTACCGTTGATTTATACAACTGTGTTATACAATTTTCTTCCTTTCCCTTTTCTTCAGTATCATTCTTATTACTATGCTCTTTTTGTATGATTGGATGAATTTTCTATATACATAACAGGTCACTTTATTAAACTTAGAATGTACAATTAATATTAAAATAGACTGATAGTTAAGCTAAATAGTTAAACTAATAAGTTAATATACTAAATATAATGAGATTGAATATAATGTTGAATTCAAAATGTTTAAAGTCTCGCCTTGTGCTGAACCCTACAAATATGTTATTAGATAATCTACATAGAAGCGGAGACTTTACCGGGGGGAGAAGAGATAAATGTGAATTAATAAGCAGTCAGATTAATAGATTGACATATATATAGATATATATAGGTTAACAAACAGAACATAGAGAAAATAATTAATTATAAGGACTAAATATAAGGAGCGATTAACTAACAATATTTTCTTTTTTTCTGATAAGTTTTGTACCAAACTGAATGTCTGAAGATATAGATGGGTCAAATTGATTGACTACGTGAGGAGAGATATATAGAACTATTATAAAAAGATAGAATGAGTAATATATATAGAGAATAAGTCAAATTGTTTGATATAAACGAATGTATGATCTATATGGTTTATGATATATAGAAATATCTGAAATTGAAAAATTGGGATAAATTGTTTATCTAAGATGGAAACAAAGACTTACAGTTTGGGCATATAATGTTAAAAATAGTTAAGGATGTACTGCTTAGAATAATGGAGAATATATATTTGTTTTAGATAGAGGAAGCTAATAAAAGTAAGGGAAAGGGGACAAAGGGTTGGAAAGCTGTTGGAAGTCAACAAAAAGGGGGGGGGAAGGGAGGGGGTTAGAGATGAAAAAATTGGGGAAAATTGAATGTAAATGTGGAAATAATGGATTCTAACCCAATAAAAATTTTTCAAAAAAAAAAAAGATAATCTACATAGAAGTATTATAGTAGGGTTTTTTGTGTGTAATGGACCAATAAAGGGAAAGGAGTAATGTTATGAATTTTAGTTATGTTATATATCTCATATTTTCTATGTGGCTTAAATTTTTTACCATACACTCTACATATTTTTTCTGTTGTATCTTAAATTTAGTATTGTGTATTTTGTACAAGGTTCTTTGCACTTTCTATTGTTATTTCTATTTCTCCTTTCAAATAAAATTCTAAAAATTAAAAAAGAGGAGGCGATCAGACTGTCAAAGCAACAGATAAATGCTGGGAGGCATGTGGCTGACTCCACCAGGGATCTAGCCTCTGCAGTAGGTACTCCAGAGGCATGCATGACTCCATTTCACAGCTCTATTGAGATGAGAAGCTGGGTGGAAGATTTGCCATTTGAGGGAGAGACATTATTCTGTACAAGAACTAACGAAACTGGAGGAAGAGCTGTCAGTGTTATTTGAGAAGGGAGCAGTACAATGAGTACCACTATCAGAACCCAGATTGGATTTCTACTTCAGGTTCTTCTTTGTTCAAAATAAGGATGGGGTTTCTAGCCCATATTAGACCTGAGAAATTTGAATAAGTTGGTCAGAATATGAAAATTTAGAATGGTGACACTCAATATGGTATTGCAGTTGCTACCCCATAGTTCTTGGTTTGCAGTTTTGGACCTTAAAGATGCTTATTTTCATATTTCCATTCATAATTCCCACAGGAAATTCTTAAGATTTCAAGTTAGAGAGGTCACATATCAATACCAAGTCCTGCCATTAGGGCTAGCTTTGGCCCTGAGGGTATTTACCAAGTGCATGTCAGTAATTGCACATCTGAGAACTAGAGGTTGTTCATTCTATCTATATCTGGATGACTGGTTGATTTCTGCCCATTCTAAGGAAGTCTAGCACAAGCATATAATCTTGGCTCTAGAGACATGCCAACACTTGGAGCTGATGGTTAATTTTAAAAAATCTAACCTCACCCCCTCCAGAAAAGTACTATTTATTGGGGCCTTATTAGACTCCTCTCTAAATAAGGATTTTATTTGCTGTGCTTGTAGTTGCTAGATCCTCATCTATTCAGAGGGGTTCAGTTGGGCTCCCCGAAGATTAAGTCATGGTTGCTACTGATGTCTTGATGGAAGGGTGGGGGGCACATTGTGAACATTTCACAACCCACGGTATTTTATTGGAGGGTGAGAAAAGTTTACATATCAATGTATTAGAAACAAGCGTAGTTTGTTATGCCCTGATCTCCTTTGCAGATACTGTACAAAACATGTCCAAATACCAATGAACATCTGTACAACCATGTTCTATATAAACAAACAAGGAAGCACTGCCTGCAATCCATGTTGATCTGGGAATGGGCAGTATGACACAATGTCTCCCTTCAGGCCATTCACATTCTTGGGACAGTCAATCTCATGGCAGACAGGCTGAGCAGGCTAGGCTTCTCCACTCACGAGTGGTCACTGAAGGAATCAAGTATACGGCCCGTTTTCCTATAACAGGGATTCCAGAATAGACCTATTTGAGACAGAGAAGAACAGAAAGTCTCCCTTTTTTTGCTCCAGAGGGGGAATGGTCCCAAGGTACCTGGGGGATACATTCCAGTTAACATGGTCAGGGTACCTGTTTTACACCTTCCTAGTCATGCCTCTCATAACTTGCACCATTGGCAGAATACAGATGGAGAAGATGAATTGCATAGTAATAGCATCATTCTAACCACAACAAGCTTGGTTTCACTGTTTGTTTCTAATGGCCAGGGGCAACTTTTGGCACTTTCTAATAGTAACGGGTCTCCTGACATATCAAGGAGTTGATGTATCATGACATACCCAAATTCAAACTAATGGCATGGTTGATTCTGCAGTAGGTAGTCTTGCCCAGGAGGTAATTCTGAATGCAAGGAAACCTAATACTAGAAGGTCTTATGTGTACAAATGGATACATTTGTAGGCTGGTCTAAAAGTAAGGGTTTTATTCCATATACATGCCCCTGAGCCTCTATTCTAGAATATCTTTTGGGTCTGAAGCATGCTGGACTGTCTTCATCTTCAATCAAAGTTTATCTGGCTGCAAGTTTAGCCTTTCAGTCCCCTGTAACTAAAAAGACAGATTTTTTGCATTGTACTTCTAAGATGATTGTAAAAGATCTTCAGAACATGTTTTCCTCAGCAATGCGGCTAATGGTCCTAGCAGCTGGTTTTGGCTATTCTAATGTCTAAACCCTTTGAGCCACTAGCTACTTGCCCTTTAAAACTACTTTCAACCAAAGTAGCTTTTCTGGTAGCTATCACCTCTGCCAGGAGGGTAATTGAATTAGCAGCACTTTGCATGGGGCCCTCCTTTCCTGAAAATCCATTCCAAAAAGGGGGTACTAAGACCTAGCTTGGAATTCTTACTTAAAATAGTTTCCAAATTTCATAACTCACAGGAGTTAATACTGCCTGTATTTTTCCTTCTCCTATGTTCAAAACAGAAAGGACACTATATGCTCTGGATATGAGGAGCTCAAAAGCAGAGTGGAAAAGAACACCACCTGGGATTAAAGAAACAGTAATATGATCTATTTAAAGTGCTAGTGCTCCCAAATTCATATATATTTACAATGTGCAATTCATACAAGAAGATCATATATTAAATACAAAATACAAAGTTCACATATTCCCCTCCCATACATTCTAAGGGAGCAGGATGCCAACTCCAAGTCCAATAGCAGGTAAGTACTGTGCTTTTTAGAGAGTACAAGTCTCATTTAGTTCTTCTTTCTTGCTTATAGGTATTGAACTTTGTATTTTGTATTTAATATATGATCTTGTATGAATTGCACATTGTAAATGTATATGAATTTGGGAGCACTAGCACTTTAAATAGATCATATTATGGTTTCTTTAATCCCAGGTGGTGTTCTTTTCTTTTTTTTTAATTTTTATTGGTGAGTACATAATTAATACACACATTCCCCATCTTACCTAATTTATATCAACCCCCACCCTTTCCCTCCCCCCTCCTTGTAGACTTCCAACAGCTTTCCAACCCTTAACCTATCTTATTACTTAACTTATTTTCAACTATATTCTTCTAAATCATTTATATATTATATCTCTTACTCTAAGCATATTCAAATTCTTTTATATATACTATATCAAATCCACTAATATATCCATTCTCTACTTCACACTTTAAACTGTATATTTTTAATAAAGTCTTCTTACTAATACTAGCTTAGGTTGATTAATTGTTAAATTTTCCCGGGTGGTGTTCTTTTCCACTCTGCTTTTGAGCTGTTGCTCCGGGATTTGCCCTGTTTGTTTGCTATACACTGGATGTGAGGAGGGAAAAAGATGACTTTTTAAGCCATTGCCAGATGGGTAGTTCAGGCCACTAGAATGTGCTATGAACTAGCTAATTTACCTTGTCCATTGGGAGTTTATGCCCATTCTATCAGGTCACAGGTATCTTCAGCTGCTTTGCTCAAAGGTGTTCCTCTACAAGACATATGTAGAGCTGCAACATGGACTTCAGCTGACACTTTCATTAGGCACTACATGTTAGATGTGCACAGTAGGAGGGAAGCAACAGTGGGTCAAGCAGTCCTGCACACCACTCCTCCATGGGTAAGTGGCTCGTTAATCTCCCATGTGGAACTGCTCAGAAGACTGACAATGAAGAGAGGGTTGCCCTAACCTGTAACTGTTGTTCACTGAGGTCTTCTGTGCAGGCACATATATCCTCCCTCCTTCCCCCACTGTGTGCTCTTCACCACTTACTTGGAGAGTCTGGCAGCTAAGGAGAAACTGAGGGTCGAGGATGTTGCTCCGCCCAGAGAGCTGGCTGTTTCTGCTGGAAACTGACTGTGTGTGCACTCTGGGAGAAGGCAGACGCACCCTAGAGGAAATTTTAGCTGAAGAACCCACCAATGGCAGGCCTGCGCATGCACAGTCCCGTGTGTGCCTGCACCGAAGACTTCAGCGAGCAACAGTTACAGGTAGGTGCAGCCCTGTTTTCTGCTTTTAGGCTATACGTGTGCATTTAGGAAATGGTTGGTATTAAGAGGTGTCTTATAGAATTTACTAAAGCTAAAGGCTGTTTTGCTTTTTTAAATAGCTATGGTGTATTACTTTGGGAATTGCTAACTGGAGAAGTACCATTTCGAGGAATTGATGGCCTAGCAGTCGCATATGGTGTTGCCATGAATAAACTTGCCCTTCCTATTCCTTCAACATGCCCAGAGCCTTTTGCCAGACTGATGGAAGGTAAGAGTTAACCAAGTTTAACAAAGTTGCTCATGCTATTCTTGCTTTGAGAATGCAGTTCTGGCAGTACTGACATTACAAGTAACCCTTTGCTTCCCCAGCTCCACAACTGGACCAGGTGGTATGTCTGCTACTTTGCCCACTTTTAGAGGCAAACTTTTGCCTATGCCATATAAACTGTGCTTTGACCTCAGACTGCTATGTTGGATGTGTAGAGCAACCCCTAGAAAAAATGGTGCCAGTAATCCTTATGAGATGTATTCATGGTAGCCCCTTCTGATCTCTCAAAGGCTGCACAGAAATTCTTGATCTCTAAGAGATCTGTCTGCATTACTCATTGCCTGTAATTGGTCAGCAACAGAAGAGAAAGGTACTGTAGAACAAATCTGTCCTGTGCTTCTTTGGCGGCGGGGAGGGGGGGGCACTTGTTTAATCAAGTGAGAAGCTACAGGGGCTGTGAGAAGGAGGGAAAGCAAAGCAAGAGATAATATGGGGCAGTACAAGATTCCCCTCCACATACACATGGACTTGCAGATACCGTGTTAGTTCATACTAGAATACCCAAACTTAGGTCTCTGACACTTTAAAAAACAGGCAACTGTAGTAGCAAAATGTAAACTGAAAGAAAACCCTCAGAAATAGGGATTTGACTTGTGAGACTTGTTAGTCTCACAAGTTGGTAGTTATGGTTTGAATTGCTTGAGCTGCAGTAACTATGCTAGTGTGCTCCACTGTCAAGAAAGAGTCATGAATAGAGATGGGCACGATCCGCATTACAATCAGAAAAAACCCACGATAATGGCGATCGCGCGATCGGGACCCAGCGGATCGTGCTTGGGCACGGCCAACGATCCAGCAGTCAGGAGGGGGGCTGGATTGGGGCGATCGTGCTCAGATCGGGAAGCCAGACACTCAGGCGCCAGCAATCTATTCCCCTTGCAATGGAGCCAGGGGAATGCCTGAGCTGTGTTTGCCCTCCTTCTATCACCCTGGAAACCCAAATGGAAGCCCAGCTTGCCTTGATCAGCAGGGCTTCCTTCCAACCACGGAGCAGCAAAGCAGTCACCAGCTGGGAGAAGATACCCAAGGGAGGGAGGGGGAAGGGGGTGTTCTGTAGCCATGGGCACTCCAATCTCATCCCTGCAAACCCTGATAGGCAGCTCTGATGGCCAAACACAGACAGCCAAACACAAACACAGATGCCGCTGGCATCAGCCACCATTCCTGTATCACTGGGAACAGCAGGGCGCCCCTCAGCTTTTGCCTCCACGATCCACGGATCGGAAACAGGAGATGATCGGTGTGGATCGTTAATTCGGGATCGTCGCTGGTGCCGATCCACAATCAGCTTGATCGATATTTTTTTTGGATCGTGCCCACCTCTAGTCATGAACCAAAGGCCATATTTCCTTTCTTTTGCCATGTTTCACCCACTGAATAATTCCTGGCTAATGCAGTGAAGTAGGAATATAAGCAAGCTAATGTTGTTGCCAGAAGGCAAGGATTCTGCAACTGAACCTCCTGAAATTCTAGACATCTTTATATCCTGGAGGAGCAATCATCTGGTTTTAAGGATCCTTCTTTTTCCTCTAATGTATGCTGTCAGAAGTTACATAAGAATGGTCCTTGGAAAATACAATTGGATTCAGTGCAAGGTGCACTGGACAGTAAGCCCTATCTTGCTTGACATATTTGCATGTTCAAATCCAGTTTATAGCCGTAAACTGAAGCAATTATTGTTGTCAAGTGAAAGTAAGGGTGGGGGAGCCAAGAAATTCTAGGCAATTTAACCTAATATTAGCTCAGCTATGCAGCTAACATGCTGCTTTCTGCATCCTGTCCCTGTTTGGCCAGCTATATGGTGTGGGTGATGCAGCCAGCCAAAGCAATGGTCAGGCTCCATTTTGTCTACACTACATATTTTAAAAGAAGGGGATTGGAGGCAGGTTGGCATTTGAAACAGAAGAAAGTGTTACTAACTCATTCTCTGTCCATGCTTTTTTGCAAAATCTAATAAGCTGTGTCTGCCTCCATGCACATTAACAACTTTAGAAGAGGATCCAAAAGGCTGCTTTTGAGATTCCATATGTATGCTAGTTCTTGAAGTCTTTCCCTTCCAACTACAGACCTTAGTTTTGTAGGCATTCTGAAATCTCTTTCAAAGGTCAGGTGGAAACGCCATGACAGCATGAGGGAATTGAGTTAGAAGTGATAATTGGTTGTGTATGTACAAAAAAGGATCTTAGACTCTTATTCTGATCATTAAATCTAAATGCTAAGCTTTGTCTTCCCAGTGAGATTTGCTTTAGTTTAACTTGAGCATATTATTAAAAGTATGAATGCACTGGTCCCTAGAAATCAGATAACTTGGGACCCTGTTGTACAGAAGTATAATTTGATTAGAAAATGTTAACATTCTGTCTTGTTCCTTTCAAACAAGAAGAGAAGGTTGCTGAATTATGTATAATCCATGTGAATTAAGAGATAGATGGAGGATTATTAAAAATGCTGTTAAATGAGAGAGTGCAAATTGTTTTGTGGTTTTTGATCAAGAATGTTAGCCTCTCTTCATCCTGTTCAGATTGTTGGAATGCTGACCCTCATTCAAGACCGTCTTTTGCCAACATTTTGAACCAGCTTACCAACATAGAAGAGTCTGGTTTTTTTGAAATGCCAAAGGATTCGTTCCATTCCCTGCAAGAAGACTGGAAACATGAGATCCAGGAGATGTTTGACCAACTCCGGGCCAAAGAAAAGGTAAACAGGGCTGGATTCTTTAATACAAGCTCTTAGAGTATAATCCTAGCACCCATCTTCTAATTGAGGTAGAAACACTTAACAATGTGCATATATGATATTCAGACATACAGGTGGGGGACCCACAAAGACTTGTGGGAGACATATAATTTCCCCTCCCCCACTATATTCTCTTTCCCTTTCTGCCCCCTAGGCGTCTCCCTCTTTCCTTGCTTTATTCTCTTCAGCCCATTCACCTTTTTTTCTGCCCCATTTTTACTTTTTGCCCTCCTCCCCAGCAGCCTCTCCCTTATGGTCCAGTTGCATGGTGTTGGCTGAGCTGGGCCCAGTTGCATGGTGAGGAACCTACAAGGACCTGCAGGAGGTACTTCACTTTCCCCTGTATCCCCTTCCACACACTATTTCCTCTTTCTCCCCTCCCAGTAGCCCCCACTCACCTTTCCCTATGTCCTCCTCTCCTTCAAATCCATTAAACAACTTACCTTTTATGTGCCCCCATCTTCACCTATATTTCTTAATTTACTCCATTTATATACAGTCTTTCTCCACCATAGGAACCCAAAGCAGCTTCCATCATTCTCCTCTCATATTATCCTCACAAGAACCCTGAGGAGTAGATCAGGCTGAGAGTGTGTGACTGGATCAAAGTTACCCAATGAGCCTCCACAGCAGAGTGGTGATTCAAACCTGGGTCTCCCAAATGTTGCTTTGAAACTCTAACCACTACACTATATTGACTTGTTTGGGGGGTGGGGGCTGCTGTTGAACAGTAGCAAGCAGCCAGGCCTGGGTGACTCATGCAATCAACTTGTCTGCAATCAAGTTGTCTGATGGTTGCTTCTTGGCTTCTTGGCCTGGCCCTCATGAGTTTTCCCTCAAACACCAAAACAGGCCTGGAAAGGACCCTGTCCCCTCCTCCTGCCTTTTCCTGACGGAAACCAAGCATGGAATACTGGCTGAACTGTTATAGTTGCTTAGCAATAGCCACTCAGGGCATCTGGTTAAAGCTAGGGGTGCTCCTTTTATCATTTTCAGTTTTTTGTTAACCTCCCAGTGTATTTTTTTTTTAGATTTCAGATTTTTCTGCAAACCTGAGGCATTTTTCAGGTGTGTAGGAAGTTCTGTCTTGTCTGTTCATGATTCCAGTCTGCAGATTTAAGTATCCAAGATCAGGGCCACTTGGTTATTAGTATGAAAGATATGAAGAATGCACTTTTAGTGATATTTTAATAAGTAATATGGCAGAAGTAGAATGAAGAATAAAAAGTGATTTTCAAAACTTCAACTACTGTAGTGATAACAATTCAAAAGCTTTCTCTCTCCCCTCAGTTTTGTATATTGAATTGTCATTAACGTATAGAAACTTAAAGTTGCTGTGGTTTAGCCTTTTAACTTTTATTTTGTAAATTGAATTTTGCTAATTTGGGGGCTATTTAGCACATTGCTGTCCTTCCTGGTAAGGTTTATGCAGCACATAGCTTCACTGATGCATTTGCACCTAAGCTCATTTTGTGGTCTTTGCCATTCAATGGTCTTCATCTTGATATCAATGTGGGAGGCAGTAGTAGGTATAAAAGCTGTTTTCCTCAAAATAGGGTCTTGTCTGGTTCTGTTTTTTGATCCCACTGACCTGGGATTCAGCATCCTGTTTCACACAGCCAGTTACCCCAGAGGGCCAACCAACAGGGCATAGAAGCCAAGGCTTTCTTCTGATGCTGCCTCTTAGCACTAGTATTTAGAGTTTTACTATCTCTGTATACGGAGATTCCTTTTACTCACCATGGCTAGTAGCCATTGATGGATCTCTCCTCCATGAATCTAAGAAAAATGAACAGAAGTAATTATATCAAGAGAGAGATGCAGGTTACAGAGAGAGTGATTTCAACTATATTCTAAACCATGATAGTAAAAGAACAATTCCACAACAGTAGAAAAGAGCAAGAATCCAGTAACACCTATAAGATTGACAAAATTTGTGGTAGGGTATGAGCAAATGTGAGTCACAGTATCTGAAGAAGTTAGCTGTGACTCACAAAAGCTCATAACCTACCACTAATTTTGTTAGTCTTATAGGTGCTACATGACTCTTGCTCTACAGACAGACTAACATGGTTACCCATCTTGATCTACTTCCACAACAGAAATTAAAGGGCTGCTTCTACCCTCATACTGAAAAAAGGAAGAGGCTTGTTTTACTCCTGCAGGGATGAGCTCACAGTGCAATCCTAACTGTGTATATTTGGAAGTAAATCCTTTTGAGTTTATTAGGGTCTTACTCCCTGGTAACGTGTTTAGGATTGAACTTTGTATCCTAGAGAAACTAGAGCCTTTTTTCAATATGTATTTGAAAAAAAACCTGCAAAGATTTAAAGTATATTCTCTGATAAAGTTATCCCTTTTTATTACTGGGAAAAAAGTAGTTAAAAATAAGAAATCTCATTCTATGACCTGACCGGTCTTTTTTTTTTTTTTGAAAGTTTTTTTATTATTTTTTAATATCTAACATAAAAAAAACTACAAAAGACTACAAAAGTATAAAGGGGAGGGGGGGGAGGGAAGGGAGGACTGGGAAAAGGGAAAATCAACATACAAACAACAAACACTACACTACATGTCTTGTATTCCCTTCATGCTGCAATTTTTCTTAAAAGTTAACTTTCTAATATGCTATCAGATTGGTAGGTTTTATACAATACAGATTATATTCAGGATCAGGACTTCTCCCCCCCCCCTTGCGTCTCGGTCTCAATTCTCTCTGCGCAGCTGGAGCAGCTGCGCCCGCTCTTTCCTCCCCCCCCCCCCCACTTTCCCCTTCAGACTTCAAACTTTCTTCCTGCTGAAACTCCTGATGGTTGAACAAAAAGTCTGTCAGCTGCGCGTCCGATGTGATCTTGTAAATTTGATCTTTATATCTGAACCAGACGCCTTCTGGAAACAGCCATTTATATTTTATATCACATTTCCTCAAGAAAGCCGCAAGTCCTTTATACTTGAATCTTCTTTTACGAGCCAAAAATGGAACATCCTTCAATATTTTAACCTTATTGCCCAAATAATCCAAGTCCACATTATACGAATTGTCTAAGATGGTGTCCCGAGTCTTCTTAGATGAAAAGTCAATAATAATCTCGCGAGGCAGCTGCCTCTTCGTTGCATACTTTGAAGATGTCCACCGGACTTCCAAAATATCGCTTTTTAACTCTTCTTTAGTTGCCTTTGCGAATGGCGCCAAAAGTCCAGACACCAAATCTTTTAAATTTTCACTTTGCTCTTCTTTTACATTTTGAAGACGCAATACCGTTTGGGCACGGTCCACTTGTAATCCTATTATTTGATTCTCCAAAAGCTTCACTTCCTTACTTGTTGCTTTCATGAGTACTGCGTTCTCGTGTGCAGACTGCTCTGCTCCGGTCGCTGTTTCTTTAATGGCTTTCACTTCGCTCTCCACTGAATCAACCTTTTGCCCCATTTCATTCAGTTTCGCTACAAAGGGCTGCACAGCATCGAAGACTGCTCGTCTCACCATCTCTTCCAAAGTTTCCCCCTTCCCCTGTAACGTCGCCTCACCGATTTACTCATTGCTGGGCTCTGCTTTCTCGTCGCCATCTTAGGGGGGGGGGCGCCAACTAAGTTCCGAAACTCGGTGCAGGGGAAGAAGTCTGCGCCTTTTTAGCTTCAACTCCCACCGATCCTTCGCATACGCTTAAAAATCAGAAGGGATTTGCTTACTTACAGGACTTCACCTTAAATCTGCTTATTGCCGTTCTCCATGGCCCCAACAAGAGCCAAAAGGGAAGCCCCCGGGGGCAAGGAAGCATACAACAAAAACCGGAGGACGCCACAGCAATGAACAATAATTATATAATAATTTATAATAAAGTGCAAAAGTGCAATAGTGTATAAACAAGGTACAAAAATTCTGTGGATACAATAAATACAATAAATACAATTCAGAGGTCTGTCGCCGAGGTAAATTATTTACAACCATACAGTGATGGGCTCAACTGGAGGTGGAGAGTGCGGTAGAGGAAGGGTTGGAGAGAACCAGTCCATATGTTCATAAATGGAATAAAAAGGACCACGCTAGCCGACGGGCTAAAGCTTCCATTTACAATTCCCGTTTCGGATCTTCTTCTTCCAGGGCTAGTCTTATCCGTAACCAACTCTCCTCGCACCCCCGCCAGTGTAGAGCAATTCCCCTCTACCGCACTCTCCACCTCCAGTTGAGCCCATCACTGTATGGTTGTAAATAATTTACCTCGGCGACAGACCTCTGAATTGTATTTATTGTATTTATTGTATCCACAGAATTTTTGTACCTTGTTTATACACTATTGCACTTTTGCACTTTATTATAAATTATTATATAATTATTGTTCATTGCTGTGGCGTCCTCCGGTTCTCCATGGCCCGGCAGCACACGAGGTGCTGCGCAAGTCTGCCGGCCTCCATTGGAGCAAGCGGGCAATTTACCCCCTGCATTACTTCCAGGGGGTTCTTCCCACGGCGTCCCGGATCCAGGCTCCCTCACTGGGAGTCCTGGGGGTTAACCCTCGCGGGTCAACCGCCCAGTCAGGCTGCTCAGACGGTTCCCCCCAGACCTGCGGAGAGGAGTGTCCGACATGGCCGGGAAAACGAAACCGAATCGACCTGACCATTCTAATAGCACAATGATGTGGCGATATATTATAAATTGTGGTTTCAGTACTCATCAACCCATTTTAAGGGATAAAAATGAAAGTACATAGAACAGGAAAAATTGCCAGGCCATCTGTATGAGGGAGATACCAAAAAGAGGTGATCACATTAGAGGAGTGGGCTGGGGTATAAGATGATGCTCCTAAAGTATTGGTGTGAAAGGGTGTTTTGTTTATGCAATGTGAATTAATCTGTGAAACTGCTTATATTCAGTTTGTAACCATTAATAGCATCGCTTGAGTTTGTGGAACTAAAAGAAAATTACAACAGTGTGATTCCTGCTCAATGACCCTAAAGCAATATGTAAACAATAAGGAAATAATTGCTTCAAATTTTCCACCTGTCTGTGCTTCCTTTGAAGGTTAGAATAGTGCCTGCCACTGGAAGAAGAATAAATCTCAACCTACTATAGTATACCTTGAAACAAACACACATCAGCTATAGTTCAATATTTCTAATCTTATGTTAAAATGAGATTGTTACTCAACTGACCCTCCTGATGACCCAAATTCTACGTGTAGAATAAATCAGCAGAGGAAGTTATAAAGCAAGGATTTGCTAATCTCCTCAGTGTACTTTGGTGGGAGGGCTGCTTTTTGTTGCAGAGCCTTAAAAGGGAGGAGGAGGAGCTGCTGTAACAATTGAAATACTGATGTGGTCTGTCTTCCTTGCAGGAGCTGCGAACGTGGGAGGAGGAGTTAACAAGAGCAGCAGTCCAGCAGAAGAACCATGAGCAGCTGCTAAGGCAGCGAGAGCAGGAGCTTGCAGAGCGGGAGATTGACATCCTGGAAAGGGAGCTCAACATCATCATCCACCAGCTGTGCCAGGATAAGCCCCTTGTGAAAAAACGCATGGGCAAGTTCAGGAAGAACCGCCTCAGGCTGAAGGATGGCAATCGCATCAGTCTCCCTTTGGGTGGGTGTCACTGTAGCAGGGCCAAGCGGAGCTGCCTCTTCCTCCTTCAAAACACGCTTTACAAAATCCCGATTTCCTTTGGCACTAAGAAATTAAGATTATTGTTCACCATCTTGACCCATGTCTTTCTTTATAAGAAGTATGCTTCACAAAAGACCAGCACTCTCAGACTGTAACTAAGAAGCTGAAACAGTTAGTAAGTGCTGCTTAGCCATTGTAAAATGGGCCTCTGTTAGATTGGCAGATGAGGCTTCAGGTCTTTGCATTATTTCACTCATGTGTACTTATCAGGTGTTCTTTTAACAGATTTCCAGCACAAATTTACTGTACAGGCTTCTCCAACCATGGATAAAAGGAAGAGTTTGATCAGTAGCTGCTCCAGCCCTCCTGCCAGTCCTACCATCATTCCCAGGCTTAGGGCCATCCAATGTAAGCAGTTTGTTTTAACACTTTTAACAGCACCTATTGCTTATAAGTGGCTGGGCTTGTTAATTTTGGTTTGTTTGGGACAAGATCCAACAATACATCTTGTATGAACAGATTGTGATTATTTTTTTGGTGTGGCTATACTATTTGCTGTTCTGTGAGGCTTGCATTTTCTGTCCACTATAACTGTCTTTGAACCATTCTTCTTTGAGAAGAATAAGCTTTTTCTACAACTGTACTCCCCTTCCCCAAAGCTGCTGCCTCTCTTGTCCATAGTTTGTACTATGGAACTCATCAAATGAGATTTTTTTTCCCCCAGTAGGTGTGCATTTGTTGCTCAGTGTCTTGCAGGGGATCCAGATCTTTCCACTCAAGAGAGACCCAAAAGAGGAGAGTTAGCTGTTACGTTTTCCTAGAGCACACAACAATATTTTTTGCTAGGAAAAGTAGTACATCAATTGCAGTAATAGATGCAGTGTAAAATACTGATTGGATAAATATTAGAGAGATCTGTTGCCTAGCATCCCCACTGTCAATAAACAGTGCAACTTTTCACTTGTTTCAGAATTGCTATCGTTGAACCAGGAGGGCTGGGAAAGGGTTATTTTATCTGATTGCAGTTACTATGTGAAAACCTTCCTATACTGTCCAAGCTGTTTAAGAGAGTGGAGTCAGGTAGTGGGATTCCCCTCCTCCCTTTGGGTAATGAATTCCAAATACTTCACTTAACAGTGCAATCCTAAACAGAGTTATTCCATTCTAAGCCCACTTAAATCAATGGTCTTAGACTGGAATATCTCTGCTTAGGATTGCACTGTTAATCATGGTCAGTTGTCATGTATACACCAGATTAAAATGGTTAATACTAATCAGTATTCTTTAATAATCCAGAGTTTGAAAGCAGGGCTTGAAGTTTCATGACTGTACCATCCAAGCATGGACTTAATAAAAATTATTCTGTCCTGCAGTGGTATCTCATTTCATTGTTTTATTTTTAAAAAAATATTCAACTCTCTGTTGAATGCTGTTCAGTCTTCTACAAAACCCCTTACCCTTTCTTTTTTTAAAGTGGCAAATGGCCATTCCTTCCACACAAAAATTCCTCCCTCCTCTGCAGCAGGGCTAATCCTGCTCACCTGGTCAATTACCATCCAGTTTCGAACCTTCCATTTCTAGGTAAGGTAATTGACAGGGTGGTGATGGATGCAGAGAAGTTAGCCGTGTTAGTCTGTGGTAGCAAAATCAAAAAGAGTCCAGTAGCACCTTTAAGACTAACCAATTTTATTGTAGCATAAGCTTTCGAGAATCAAGTTCTCTTCGTCAGATGCCTGATACAGAGACTGGTCAAACACAGAAGAGCAGAGGGAAGAGGCAATTAGGGGGGGAGGGGGAGGGAGCAATCAAAACATTCCTTTGCTAGTATATGTAAACATCTCCTTTTGGTGTGTGTATCAGTTGGCTTCAAAGGAGTTTGCCCTGTTAGTTTGTAGAAGCCAAACAGCTAGACCATCCAATTCCAATGCAGTATGGGCCTTCGATAACCACAGCTCTCCCTGCCAGATGCATCTGACAAAGAGATCTGTGGTTCCCGAAAGCCCACGCCAGGTACCACTGAGCTCCCCCAGACCCCACCTCTGTAAAGGAAATCTGTTACCTGTGGTAATGTGATAACCATTCATAGTCCCTATTCAGTCCCAGCTTGACAGAGTCAAATTTGCATATGAATTCCAGTTCAGCAGCCTCCCGTTGGATTTTGTTTTTGAAAGGTTTCTGTTGAACTACAGTGACCTTTAAGTCTTTGATGGAATGTCCTGGTAGGTTGAAGTGTTCTCCCACTGGTTTCTGGACGTTTCCATTTCTAATGTCAGATTTGTGTCCATTTATTCTTTTGCGTAGAGGTTGGCTGGAGGCTGCTGAACTGGAATTCATATGCAAATTTGACTCTGAAAATTGGTTAGTCTTAAAGGTGCTACTGGACTCTTTTTGGTGGTGATGGAGCAACTCCAGGCATTCCTGGATGATTCCTCTGTCCTGGACCCATTTCAGTCTAGCTTCTGACCTGGCCCTGGGACAAAGACTGCATTGGCTGCTCTTACAGATAACCTACATCAACACATGGACCAGAGTGGGTCGACATTGCTGTTGCTTTTGTACCTTATAGTTGTATTCGACATGGTCGATTATGACCTTTTGACCCACAGCCTCCCCGCCATCGGGATATGTGGGACAGTCTTGCAGTGGCTGAGCTCCTTTCTCCACAGTTGGGGACAGAGGGTGGTGCTTGGAGAACAGCTGTCCATACACTGTCCTTTGGTGTGTGGCATCCCTCAGGGGGCAATTTTTTCCTCGATGTTGTTTAACAAATATATATGAGCACCCTTGCCCAGGTGATCCATAGTTTTGGGCTGGATTGTCACCAGAATGCAAATGACACCTAGCTCTACCTGTTGATGGATGGCAAACCGAACATTGTACCAGATACCTTGGCCAGGGGGTTGGATGCCGTGATGGTATAGTTGAGGCAGAGTCTCCTGAAGTTGAATCCTCTGAAGGCGGAGGTCCTGCATCTGGGTCGTGGGACGATGAGTTTGTGGATCCGGCTCCCAACCCTCGACACAGTGCAATTAACAACTTCATCAACATTGAAAAGCCTGGGCATGGTGCTGGATGCCATGCTTTCAGTGGAGGCTCAGGTCACAGCCATTGCCAGATCTGCATTTTTAATCTTCAACAGGTCAGGCAGCCAGTGCCCTATCTCTCCTCCCAGGACCGAGCTTCAGAGATCCATGCAATGGTTACCTCCAGTCTAGACTACTGTAACTCGCTCTACCCAGGGCTGCCCTTGGGCTTGACCCAGAAGTTACAGCTCGTCCAGAATGCAGCAGCACAAGTCCTTACAAGGGCCCTTCATTAGGACACATATCCATCCCATGTTGTGCTAGGTGCACTGGCTCCCAGTTGAGTTCCAGATCCAGTTCAAGGTGTTGGTTTTGGTATTTAAAGCCCTTAATGGACTGGGACCAACATACCTGCGAGACTATCTCTCTCATTATGTTCCTCACAGGGGTATGCGCTCTGTGGACAAGCAGCTACTGATGATCCTTGGCCCGAGGGATGTACGCCTGTCCTCGACCAGGGTCAGAGCTTTTATAGCTTTGGCTCCAGCCTGGTGGAACATACTCTTATTGGAGACCAGGGCCCTGCAGGATTTCCTACAGTTCTGCAGGGCATGTAAGAGAGATTTTCCACCGGGCCTTTGTTTGAGGGGCCTGGCGTTCTGTCCCCCCTGACTGCTGTACTTTACATCCTTCCACCCTGGATGCTGCATCATGGCTGTGCTTGTAGTCCTTTATATTGCCGTTTTATTATCTGATGTTTGACACCTTTATCTATGGATTTTTTCACTTTTAATTACTGTAATTCTATTCTGTTTTATAATTGTATCATTCTTTTATTGTTGTGAGTCACCCAGAGCCTGTTCACGGGGAGGGCAGGATATAAATATAATAAAATAAATAAATAAATAATCCTTTCCCCCTTATATGGGGGCAAGATCCAAGCTTGTGAAAATGTATTGCTAAGAGTGCTAAGAATACAATCCAGAGTTTGTAATTTTGGAGAGAGGCTTCTGCTCATAAGGAAGTAAGAGAACCCTGCTTAATCAAATCAAATAATCCAGCATATTCTTTTCCACACTAACCAATTACATGCCACCAAGAAGCATGCAAGAAGACACAACCATGCTCCACTGTCCCCCTCCCACCGCATCTGCAACTAGTATTTATAGGCTTCTTGTCTACAAACATTGACAGCTAATAGTCACAGGCAGGCCTACCTCCATGAATTTGCCTAGCTTGATATTTAAAGCTATCTGTGCTAGGTGTCATTAGCACATCTTATGGCAGTGAATTCCATACATTATGTGTACATTGAAAGCAAGATTTTTTTTCATCCAATGAAGAAATGTCTTTTACAAAACTGTTGAATAAAAGTATTTTCATGTCTCAGTGATTCTTCCCCCACCCATCCCTCAACAGTGACACCCAATGAAAGTAACAAAACATACGGACGCAGCTCAGTATTCCAGAAGGAGGAGGAAGGAGAAGAAGAAAGAAGAGGCCCAAAGAAGAAAGGTCGCACATGGGGTCCGAGTTCATTTTGTCAGAAGGAGTTAACAACAGGCGAGGATGGGTATGAGGCATGCTGTAGATAGATATAGTCTTATTAATGCAGACCTTTGTTTTAAAGCTTGTTGGTGAGCTTAGCAGTTATCTTGCTCTTGTCATCACAATTAGAGACAAGCACTTAAAACATATATTAAGCTTCTGCTGTGTCATAAAATCTTGATCTGTCTCTTTTTCTCACAGATCTGCCATACTTCAGCTACTATCGTTGTGTGCCAATACATGCATTCTTAATTATGCATTCCTCTATTTATTTCTTGTCTCTTGAATCAACAACCAAATCAGGTTATTAACAATGTAGAATTTACATCATCATACCCTTTGCGTTAAAATACATGAAAACTATATTTTAAAGCAGAACACCCATGTGAGCCTTCTGTCAAACCTTCAGTGTCCTCCCTGTGAAAATATTTCTACTCATTTTAGGTATAGCAGTTGGCTTCCTTTATGGGAAGGCTTTTCTACATGGATGGTCCCCAGCTGGAAAAAGATCCTGCTTCTGTGCTTTCACAGCTTCTACATTTGTGGGCTTTGTTTCTGCAGTCCCTGAAGCAAAATCAGTCTGTATGCATAAGACAAATGTTCAAGATTTCACATCCCTCTATGTTTAGACTAACCTTCTAGAAAGGTTTGGCCACTTCTTGGAAAATGGTTTTGTAAATTCAGAGCTGCTTCCTGATATTTAACCTAAATTCTCAATATGCGACTTGAGTATAGAGGATCGGACTAAGTTTCTAAGTTTCTTTCCCTCCTTTACCGTCCAATAGCGTAGCACTGCAAGGCTTCCTTTTGTGACTCAGATGGCTAGCTCAACCTGTGATGCATCCTTTCATCATTAACCATTTATCTTCCCCTCAGAGCCAGTGACACAGCCACTCAAGTAAGGTTATAGTAGGTTCCAAAAATGGGTTGGAACATCTCCAGCTTGTGATAGTGTGGCTAATGGTCAGATTTAACTCCAACTCATTTGTGGGGAGGGATGCAATTCTTCTGTGCAGTAGGAAGGGTAGATTTTGCCTTTTATATTTCCCTTAACACCCTCTGGGTAGTTTGCTGCCACCAGGAATATTATATTCCAAGATATTTTATTTATTTTATTCCAAGATATTTTATTCGACAATACATATTTTATTTAAGTTTTCCCTTTTGTAACATGCCTAAGTGTCAGGCTCCTTCGTGGTTCTATGTGGCCCCGAGGATAAGAATGGGATATAGCAATGACAGCTACTCTGGGATAACAAAACAAAACAAACTTTTATTTTTCAAGAAGCGTATCTGTTTCATAAAAGTAGTTCTTGGTTCTTAAAGTTACTTCATTTAAACTCATTCACACAGATCTCTTCTAAGGCTTCACATACAGTTAGCCTCTTTCTCTGACTCAATATTTCTCTTACAGAAATGCTTAAAACTCCTCAGGCAGCACACAGCTCGCCTCTCTTTCTCTCTCATTCACAGAAATATTAAACCTGCTCAGGCAGCACACAGCTGGCCTCTCTTTCCCTGACTGAGTGTCCTTTCACAAACATGCTCAGTTCAGGTTCCACACAGATTATATTTCTCTCATAAATACTTCAACATACTCAGGCAGCACACAGCTAGCCTGCTTTCCTCTGACTGACCCTTTTCTCTCTGCACTCTCAGTCTCAAACTGCATTCACTCCACCCACCCTCTCAGTCATCAACCAATCATATCACTCACTCTTCCCTCTCTCTCTCACCCCCACTCTTCCCCTAGCTCACCAAGCATTTAAAGACACATGCACACATTTACTTGAAATCATTACAGTTTCCTTCATATCCATGGTGTAGCTCCCGTTGATGAATGTACTGAGTTGTTATATGCATAGTCGGCAAAATCAAGAAAGTCCAACCGATCATCTTGTTGGTAGTTAATATAACATCTTAAGAATTGTTCAAGCACCTGATTTGTGCGTTCGGATTGTCCATCTGACTGGATGATAAGTGGAATGGATCCCTTGTTCGATTCCTGCTAGTTACAGAAGCTCTCGCTAGAAGTTGGCAACGAACTGTGGGCCCCTGTCCAAGATCACCTTATTTGGAAATGGGTGTAATTTCACTATATGCTTCAGGAACAGGCTTGCTAGTTTCTTGGCTGTAGGTATTGTAGTACAAGGAATAAAATGAGCCTGTTTTGAAAAGAGATCCACCACTACTAGAATGACGGTGTGTCCTTTAGAGGGGGGAAGATCAGTAATAAAGTCCATGGAAACCACGGCCCATGGCCAAGGAGGTGTTTCCAAGGGCTGTAACAGTCCAGGGGGGTTCCCCTTCCTTGATTTTCCCATTATACACACAGGACAGGAGGATATGTACTGGGATATATCCTTTCTCATCGCTGGCTATCAAAATTGTCTTTGCTCTAAGTGTAAAGTTTTAAGATATCTGAAATGTCCAGTGGTTTTTGCATCATGACATTGGTGCAAGATTTCTTTTCTTAAGCTGACTGGGATATACAGTTTGTTTCCTTTGTACCCGTGGCCATCCCCTGCCTGTTTTAATTCAGCTTTGGGCACACTTTCCCTCTCCTTTGCAGTTTCTGCTTTCACTTTCTCTCCCCACTCTGAGAGATCAGATTTCAGATTGTTTTGCATTTTCACTGCTTGGCTGCATGTCGTCACTGCTCCTCCCAATTGCGCTGGTGAAAAAACTATCAATTATCTCCTCCCTCTGGCTTTCATGTTGGGGCATGCGTGAAAGGGCATCCACTAAGAAGTTTGACCGCCCGGGGAGGTATTTCAACGTAAAGTTGAATTTAGAGAAAAATTCTGCCCACCTTAATTATTTGGCATTTAGTCTCCAGGGGGTGCGTAGTGCCTCTAAATTTTTGTGATCCGTCCATACCTCAAAAGGCACTTTTGCCCCCTCTAATCAATGCCTCCAGGTTTCAAGGGCTAATTTTACTGCAAAGGATTCTTTCTTCCGTACACTCCAGTTGTGTTCTGTCTCAGAGAATTTCTTAGACAGATATGCACAAGGGTGCAGTTGTTCTCATCCGGGTGCTGTAGCACCGGTTCGGAAACAAACAGCGTTTTTAGGTTCTCAAAACTTGGCACTCTGCCGTCCAGTTTAACTTAGCACTAGGCTTTTTCCCTTGCACCCCTTTCCCCTTCGTTTTTAGTAAGTCTGTTAAGGGGAGGGCAATTTGAGCAAAGTTCTTTATGAAGGGTCTGTAAAAGTTAGCAAACCCTAGAAACAATTGCAATTGTCTTCTTGTTTTGGGGGCCTCCCACCCCACGACGGCTTGGATTTTTGCCAGGTCCATTTTCAATCCTTGGGGAGAGATTTGGTACCCCAAAAAATCCAGCTCCTCCTTATGAAATTCACATTTAGACAATTTCACTGGTAGTTTATGTTTTCTCAAAGTAGTCAGCACTTTTCTGACCAGTTCCACGTGTAATTCTTTATCAGCAGAATAAATCAGCACGTCATCTAGATAAACAACAACACCCTTGTGCAGGTACTCATGTAATACTTCATTGATGAAGTTCACCCCTGGTGTCCCCTGTAGCCCAAATGTCATGACGAGGTACTCAAATTGTCTGAGGGGCATATTGAATGCTGTTTTCCATTCATCCCCTTCCCTTATTCTTACTCAGAAATAAGCATCTTTCAAATCCAGTTTCGAAAAAATCTTTCCTTGAGCCACCACACTGAGTAAGTCTCTAATCAAGGGAATGGGGTATGCATTTGACATCGAGACCGCATTTAGACCATGAAAATCCATACACAGTCTTAACCCCCCATCTTTTTTTCTCTGAAACAACACAGGCACCGCATGGGCAGAGCTAGCGGGGCGGATGAATCCCCGCTCCAAGTTTTTATCAATGAACGCTCTCAGTTCCTTCCTCTCAGCTGAGCTCACTGAGTATAATTTACCTTTAGGCAACTTTCCCCCCATAATAAGTTCAATAGCACGGTCCATTTTTCTATGAGGGGGTAGCTCATCTGCTTCTTTTTCATCAAACACTTGCTTTAAATCAGAATAGTCAGAGGGAATGACCCCTTCTTCCTCTGAAGTTAACAGCACAGTCTCTAATGGGGAGGGTGCCTCCTTCCCCCACACTTTAGTCCATGCATGCTTTGCACAATGATCACCTTTGAAGACTACCATCCCGGTGGATCATTTAATGTATGGATCGTGATCCCATAGCCAACAACTTCCTAGTACTAAGGGGTATTTTGCTATATCACTGACTATATATGTTCAATTCTCCCAATGGTCTCCCATTCCTGTAGCTGAAGGTTCGGTTTGATGTTGTGTGGGTTGCATACTAGACCCATCCATTTGTTCAAAATGGTCTTTGAGTTCAGTTACTTCTAAGCCCAGTCCATTTACTAGCGCTGGCAAGATTAGATCCCGTGAACATCCAGAGTCTATCAGTGCTTGCACCCGTACATGAGTCCCCCCTTTTGGGTTTAATAATGTCACGGACATAAATAGTATGGCCCCTCTCTCTCTCACCTTTGGGGTTGTGGATACTTTAGAGACCTGCCGTCAGGACCCTCTTACAGCAGGTCTTCCTTGTTTCCTGTTGGTGGGGTTAGACCTTCCTCAGCTTCTTTTGATGGGGGTATGTCAGTAACTTCAGGGGGTTCCTCGACATCCAACCCAGTCTCCAGTTTTCCCTTTTTAGCACCTCCTTTTCAATTTGGCGGTTTGGGAATGTTTGGGCTTCCCCCCTTGCTTCGATCTCACAGGGCATTGCACAGAAAAATGTCCCCTGCCCCCACAGTTTAGACATAGTCCCTGTCTCCATTGGGCTTCTCTCCCAGTTGGAGGGATAGGGGCTCTTGGACCTAGCGCAGTACATCCCCTGTCTGCCGTGGTTGGTCTCCTTGCCCCAGCTTTCTATTGCATTCTAACAAGTGTCACGGGCTGGGCTAGCCCAAGCAAGGTGGTTCCAGTCCAAACCTTAAGGCCAAAGTCAAAAGGGAGTTCCAAGAGCAAAAGCCAAGTCAAACCAGTGGTCAGAGCATGAGATAATGCCAGGAGTGAGTCCAGAGTCCAAGAGCGAGGTCAGGCACAGTCCAAGGTCAGTCACCGATGGTGTCAGATCCAAAAGCTGGTGCAGGCAAGGTACACAGAGCGGTTGCAGGCAGTAGACACATTGCTTCCACGCCTGGCAGTTGCTCCTGACTGGCTTTTATAGCCAGGCGTGGTTTTCAGCCAGCTGCTGGGGCTCCATCCTGATGCTACGCATCGTCGCTCTCCAGCAGCTGGCGTCAGCTCAGGAGACGAGCACTGCACCGTCTCTCCTGCAGTTCCAGTCTCTGGCGCTGTCTGCAGCGCTCTCTAGGCGTGGGTGAACCTGGGGGGGTGGAAGCCCCTGGCTGGGCTTCCCCTGTGGTGCTGGCAGTCCCTGACTGAGCTTCCCCTGTGGAAGTTCCTGGCTGAGCTTCCCCTGTGGTATTGGGGCTAAAGGATGCTGGTGTCTCAGCTGCTGGCTGTGGGCTTTGATCAGCCAGCAGCTGCTGCTCCTGATTGCCGGCTTCTGCTGAGTCAGGGCTAGGGCTGGCTACACAGAACTCTTCTTCTCCTGAGGAGTACTGGCTGGCTACACAAGGCTCCTCTCCTCCAGAGGAGACCTCACTCTCAGACTGTGCCATGACAACAGGTTTTACAACTTGGGTTCTATTTTTGACTTCACATGCTAATTGGATCCAGCCAAATAGGTTTTGTGGGTCATCTTTCTTTAGTGCTCTATCCAGCAAGTCAGCATTTAATCCATTACGAAAAAGTTCAATTTTTATTTCTTCATGGTAGCCCGGCACTTTGGTTGCTAGCTGTCTGAATTCAGCAGCATATTCTCTGACAGCTCTGGACCCCTGCTTAATGGTTCTTAGTTTGGTTCTGGCCCTTTCTCCTTTTAATGGGTCATGAAATTGAGCCCTGAGCGCATTGGCAAAAGCGTTTAAATCGTATAGCTCAGGTGCTCCCATGTTATACAAGGTGACATACCATTCTGCGACCACCCCTGTCATCCAGGATCCCAGGTGACTCACCCAACTTTGCTCTGAAGGAAATAAGTGTCCCCAGTCATGGAAAAATTCCATGGCTTGCACTAAAAAGAAACCCAAGTTTCGAGGGTTTCCGTCAAAAGTGGCTTCCAATTTGAACCATCCTTGGGGCAAACCTTGCGGCAATCCCGGTGCTGCTTGGTGTCCCACCGCCTGTGGGATCGCCCCCCCCCAAGGAAGGTGGTTGCAAATGTCCTTGCGGCCATCCGGGTGCCAGAACTCAGGCTTGTGGGATCACTTGTGGGATCGCCCCCCCCCCAAGGGATAGTGTTGCCAATGTCCCAGTGCCCTGCGAGGTACCTGGTAGGTTCTGTTTGATCCTACACCCATTGGAGCAACTTGCGGAACCCCTCTGTACTGTGGTTGCCCAATTGGCACAAAGTTTAGTGGGGCAGTTTGCAGAATTCCCCCGATTTGCGGCTGAAGACATTGAGTTCCCTGCGGGATATTTACTGGGAGACCTCTCATCGGGGTATGTCCAATTTGTACTCCTACCCCTGTTGGGGCAATAATGGGGGTTCTTTGTGGTTGCCCTGGATGAGGCATCCCCATTCCACTGGTTGCAACCGATGCTCCTGTGCTTGCTTGTGCTGGCACAGGTAGGTTTCTTGACACACTCATCCCCGTTGTGGTGCCAGGTGCTCCTGCACCTCTCACTCTTGGAGGTATAGTCAAAGGCTGTGGGGCCCCTCTCACTTGGGGTCCCCCTTGTTGAATTCTCACTCCCCCCTGGGGTGGTAATATGGAGCTCATGAGTGCCCAGGGGAGCCTGACTCTGAGTTTGTTTGCACTCTCATCCCCATTGTAGCAATTGGCGCCCCGGCGCCACTTGAGACTTGGGGAACTAACAATGCTTGTGCTCTCTCATCGGGTACAGCTCCTACTTCCTGGGGCAGTATGCTTGGTGCTATTACTAGCTGGGAACGTGGTAGAACACTCCTTCCCCCTGTTCCTGTAGTTGTTACAGAGATTGGCGTGGAAATAGGAACTCTTTAGTCATCAGTGAACTGCTCAGGAGTCAGCAAATTTGCCCCTCTCCTTCCCCGCAGCATGGTCCATGTATGGTCCCCTGTATGCGGTGAAATAGCAGGCCACTCTGATTCCTCATTCGTTCCTGTTCTCGACCTAGCTAACGCTTCTGGCACGCTTACATTTCCTCGTTCGTTGAGTAGGTGCAATTCCCATTCCTGTTGTCTCCTCATGGGTTGGGTGTAGCTAACTCCTCTCGGATTGGGCGCAGTCCATCCCTTTCCATCTGTAGCGTCTGGGCCTCGGCTGCTTCCTCCAAATCACTAGATTCCAGGGGTCCCGTCTCATTTACTATGGAGTAATATCCTACAGCGCATCTGGTTTCAGCGGTTACTCCACGGTCCTTTGGCTCTTGTACATCCAGCAACACCGCTTGTATTGCTTTATCCTGTGGCTTCCTTGGCTGCAGTGTCTGGCCCCCATCCGGGTTGTTTGGCCCAGCGGCAGCCCCCAACTCACAGGTTTCCCAAGTGCCTGTGCTCGGGTTGACAGTACTTCCATGGTACTCTGCAGCGTTACCTGGGGGTAATCCAAGGTCCTCCTGTATTTGTACATCCTCCAACACCAATTGTGCTGTCATCACTTGAAGCATAGGGAGCGGCCACTTCTGGCCCCATTCCTGGTTGTCTGGCCCAGCTGTGGCTCCCGTTTGTACATCCCCCAACACCGATTGTGTTGGTGCCTCCTGTAGTGGAGGTAGCTGCGGCATCCAACCCCATTCCTGGTTGTTTGGCCCAGTCGCAGCTCCCATTTCCCACTGATTTAGTGGGTCAACTGTAGATTCACCGTGTTCAGCAGCACTTCCAGGAGGTAGTCCAGGATCCCCCAATAGCTGTAATTGCTCCAGTGTCTCTCGTAAAAAACGGGGCCCTTCAGCCCATTCCCTCTGTGGTGTCCTCAAGCTCCATCCTGCGTAGGTTGCTGGAGCAGTGGCAGAATGTTTCATTGGCTCTCCAACATAGGTTTCTAGTTCAAGGGAACATCGAAAATATACCGTGCTATGGCATCGTGTCCCTTACTCTGCCATTGTAGATCTTCGAGGGTTCCACTTGCGTGGGGTTGGCAAGGTCCATTGGTAGTAATTGGACCCAGCCTTAGGGATCGCTCCCAGTTCATGGTACATCGGGAGGGCCCCCGTCACATCGAGTCCCCTCATGGCAGAAATATTATGGTCCATTAAAAAGTCCACATGGGTGTGGGTCACAGCTACCAGCTCCATGGAAGCCCCATCCAGGGTTGCACCCGGTCCCCTTTGATCTGAGGGATCCTCTGGCGCTGACAAGTCCGGCTCTGATGATGTGAAGACGGTAACCATTATCCCAGGGTTGCAGGTACAGAGGAAAAAGGGATTCTTGTCAAAATGTCAGGCTCTGGATGACAGGATATGGCAGACAGATCCCTGGATCATTATAGCAGGACACAGGGTTCTTGGTTAAATGACTTTTATTCAGAAATCAGATCTTTTCCATACTCAGATCCAAAGGTCTACTTAGGAGTAAGGTAAGCATCTAAGTAGCTCGAGTAGAAGTTCGACAAGAATGGCAACATGGGAAAAATACATCTCTTTTCTACCCTGCTTTTCTTCCCCCTCCCAATTCCCAAACAATCCCTTGTTGCTTCTTCGGCGTGAGAACATTTTGCATATTTGTGCTATCACGCTGCACCACTAGGAAGAAAGACATATCATAGTCCGAGGGGAAGTCCAAAGTCGTAAATAGTTGAGCTCAACAGATAGCCACCTGTGAAAGCCTGAGAAACCGTTAGAATACTAGCAACAGGAAATTGAGTTACACCAGGATCATGGTTACCATAACTGGCATTAGAACATAAGCATCAGAATTAACATTGGCATGTATGAATGGGTACAGTCATACATGACACTGGCTGGGTTGTGGGAAATGCTGCTGCCACCCTTGTGGCTATAGCAAAAAATGAGAGGCCACGCTTGTGACAGCAAGGCTGGGATCACCAGCTTGCATGGGGTAATCCTTTCACATTCCAAAAACATTTATAATGGGATGAGTGAGGCAATTATCATTAGTAGTGTGTCAAACAATATTTGTTTGTTTGTTTGTTTGTTTATTTATAGTCCACCTTTCTCACTGAGACTCAAGGCAGATTACGTAGTGTGAGATTAGTACAATCAGTATCAAAGACATTTCCATACAGTGTCATGGACATTTCCACAGATAATGCCATAGGATAAATAAATACAGTTTACAAAGACATAGCATTAGCAAGGATCAGGGCCTTTTTTTGGCTGGCTGACTGTCAGCAGTCAGCTGGTGCCGGCGCTGAGGGTGATTAAACTTTAAACTCAGCCAATTTGCTTCTGCTGCCTAACCAGGCAGCGAAAGCTATGCAGTGGCACTGAAAGGGGCATTTAAACCCAGCCAGCTTGCTTCTGCTGCCTGGCCAGGCAGCGGAAGCTGGGGTTTAAATGACCTTTTCTGTGCTGCTGCACAGCGGCACAGACAGGGGCATTTAAACCCAGACAGCTTGCTTCTAATTCTTTAGCCCTAAGCCTGGCCTCCTTATCTTTTGTTTTTATATCTTCTGGGAGGTGGCTCTGCCCTGCGTGATGATGTCACTTCTCAGAAGTGATGTCATTGTGCAGTCCTGGGAGCATGCGCGTGCTTTGCTCACATGCGTATGGTTCCATTGAGTTCCACCACCTCTTTTCCCAGAAAAAAAGCCCTGGCAAGGTTCCAATACAGAGTTGGAGAATTACTGAAACAGAACATAATCAATTCTAGGACTGACATTAGACAACATGAAGCACAGGTAGTATATAGGAGTACAAATTTAAAAGAAACAGATAATATGTAAAGCAACATAGTGGTGAAGTGTGTGGTCCCTAATGAAGCATCTGAGACCCCCTCCCTACAATACCACCCTCCTATCTGAGTAAAAAGCCTTTTTTAATCATTCGGCTTTGTATCGTTTGTGGAAAACCCAGGCAAGTGGGGGCTCTCCTGACCTCAGGCAGGCCATTCCACTGGGTAGGGGCCACCACAGAGAAAGATGAACAGTGATGCTTCTATTACTCACATAGATTATAATAGCAATGCATACACTATCTAGGGCAAAGTATTATTTTTCTTTATGTAGGTGCTTAGTGTCTCTGGAAAATAAAATATTTCTCCCAAAGACTTGAAGAGAATTGTGTCGAATGTAAATACTAACTACAGGAAACTGAGCATTTACAGCATGAAAAACTGACTGCATGGGAACAATCTTACCTAGTTCACTACAGTATCAGAGGAGCAGAGAGGGGGAAGTGCAGGGTAAAATGAAGGGTAAATAGAGGGAAGAGGGAAGACTCCTAGAATGAGCGCAGCTGTGATAGTAGACCTGGAGGGGACAGTACTGTTGCTTGTATCCTAACCAGGAAATCTCACTTCTTTCAGGTGGCCAATAAAAAAAGTCCATCCTTTTATTTTATAAATTTGCCCTACCATGTGACCCAACTGATCATTTATCTTTACCTTTCTGAGATCAGGGTTCATTCCCAAGTAACTACAGGATAAAAGTTTGAATGTGCTTTAATCAGATAAGAGCTGAAGCCTTGGAAATACATGTACATGTAGTTGAAAAGAAGTTGAATTGCTGTCCAGCTCCCCCTTGTGGTCTCTTTGGCTTCCTTTACTCATTTTGATGTACTGAGGAAGTATTTGTCCAGGCTGGGGAAAGTTCTAGAATATTTGGCTGACTCCAAGTCCTTATTCTTAAATTAATACTTGGTTTCCTGGTCCAGTGAACTTTCACCCTCTTTCTTTTAGGAAGCATAGGAAAGCAGAGGTGTTGCCACAAAGGGCAACCAGGAAAATCTTTAGAGCTAACAGGGCCAAGAGAAAGGCTAACATTTGGTAATATATTTGATGTTCTTCTGTCTGCAAAGCTTATTACTAAAGTTATATTTAAATGTCCTGATAATTTGTGATTTCTGATATCTGAATGCTGGCCATCCTGCAAACTGCAAACTTGGACTGAAAATTGCTGTTACTAAACCTGAACTAGGGTTTGTTTTAACTCTGGTTTGTCATGACACTTATATGGCTGAATCTCAGTTTGTTCAGTTGCATTCCTAAGTACAGAGTCACAACAGCAGAGCAGTAAAAAAATCTTGCTTGTGCCATCTTGAAACACTTCCTCCACCACTTTTACCCCTGTCTACTAGTCTTCTCTCCACTTCCTCCCTGCTAGCAATGTCAGAATCAACTGCATGCCTGTGGACTAGCCGAAAAAGACTGTTCATCCATTGCCATCTTGCTCTGCCCCCAGACACCTGTTTTAAAGTGTCTGCTCGCACCTATGATAAAGGCATTTTCTGAGATTCCCATCTTACAAGCTGGACTCCCAATTTTAACTTCAGGATATTCTGAAATGGTCTCCTATATTCCCATGAAGCTTGTGCTGACTGAGGATCAGACTTACGGACTGCAGCCATGGCTTCTCATGACCACAGAGAAGAACTACAGCTGTTTCCAAAGTTGTGTAAAGATGTGAAGAGAGCTTTCAAAACATTAACATCACACTAGAAGTCTGTTTACATCCTCTTGGACCTAGAGGAAGACACTGCGAAAGGTCTTGTATGGTCTCATTGCATTGTCCCTAACAGCATTTTGTTAGTCCACAGTTGGTTGATATTTGGTTCTCATGGCCAGGAAGCAGTGGACAGACAGGCAGCAACAGTGTACCACTGGTCAGCTTGCAGCCAGTGCTTCCCTTTATGTTCCTGCTGAACAGCAGCTGCCAGATTCTTCCAAATCCCTAGGTAAAGGTGTTAAGGAGGACCATCACCACTGGGAGATCTGACTCCATGTTAGCTACAGCAGACCCTGAACTGAACTTCCTCAAACCAAATATTCCATTAACTAAACCGAACACAACAATAATCAGTCCATGCACTTCTTTATTTCTCACTCCCACTGGCCTAGGTAGAATCTACACAAATTCTCCTTTTCTCTTGTATATAGTATTCCAATCCTCTTTTTCAGTGAACTATTAAAACTTCAACTGTATGTCTGTCTGTCTTTCATTGAAGGATAGGAACCAAGGAGAAGGGTAAGATCATTGGGCAGAGAATGGGATTTTAATATTTTAACATGGGTACATGATATGGTATGGCTTTGCAGCCTGGGAAGCAACTCATGAGCAGGGTGTCTGTGTGGGAAATGATGTACTTGGTGGTGAGGAGTCACCTAGGTACTGGCATCAAGATCAAGCTGCTGGGTGGGAGGGATGGTTTGGCAGTGTGACATGGCAGGGGGAGGCACTCAAGTGCCAGCACTGGGAGCTACCCAGGTGGGAAGGAAGATGTGGCAGCTTGGAAATGAACAGGGATGATAGCCTGGAAGGAGATGTAAGGTGGATGGAAACTAGCACCCAACACAAACTCCCACCCACCCCTCCCAATCTGTTTACCTTTTCTAAAACTGTACCATTATTATGAGCAGGTGATGTTTGCAGGTATGAGCCCACCCTATAAATGCTAACTGATAGAATGAGCTTGTAAGAATCTTTCAACGTATATATTTTAACTCTGAGAAAACAGGTATGGATGTTGTGTTTATAAATCTTCACTGTTTTAATGTTTACTCTGGGAAGCCGAGAGCAGGAAAGGTGTCTGATAATCTACTTAGCTGAGAGTAGCCCAGAGATATCTGAGAAATTTTGACTTGGTGTGCTTGGCTGCCTCTTTCTGTTTAGTGCATCCAGCCAATGGCATTTAGCTTCCTAATGCAGTCATCTTTACTAGAATGACAGCGCAATGGCATTCAGAATAGCATTCAGGGGTTCTGTTGGACAGCAAGAAAGGAGGCAAGCAGGAGACAAACTAGATTTCCAAACACTGGTTTGTTTTAATCATCTGCAGCACAAATAGCTGTATGTGATGGTGACTGTAGCCTAATAAATGGAGTGTATTTAAGTGGAAAGAATGCAGGCTGTTACCAATTCCAATTCCTTACCAGTGGCCTTAGCCTTCCATTCGAAATGAGCATGTGAGCCCCAGTCTCCTGGAATTATCCTCTCTTGTCTCCTACTGTGTGGCTTATTATCCACGTATATTTAGTTGGGGTCCTTCTATACAAAACCCAGGAAACATTCTGATGAAATTCTGCTCCTCAAACTAAACAGTTTTAACTTAGTTTGGACTGGATAGACTGTCTGGAAACCGTATGTAAACTGCTTGTTGGTGGAAGTATATTATAAGCAAACTAAATATAATGTTACTTGGCCAATTTTGCTATTCCATTACTTAACTACTATCCCTGTTAAGTAATGGGATAAGTCCTGCCTCTGTTTTAAAAAATACTAATTTCATAGGGAGAGTTTTGCATATAATAATGCTGATCCTTGGTTATTAGCATGAAAGAACTTCTTATGGGACTGTAGTGAGGTTACAATAAACAAGGAAAACAGTGTAACCTGCTAGGCCTGTGTTCCTCATGTGTTCAGTGCCTTTGGGGATATAATGGGAGAGAAATGAAAGTGGTGTTAAAAAGACTGTTCTTGAAGTGCTAATTGAAACATAAAAATTGGACAGAAATACATTTTCTTTTTCTTTATGCCAGCCCGAAGGTTCTGGGAGACGGCTATAAACAGTGGTCAAGTGTTCCAAACCTAGGAAAGGTCCAGAGAACAGCAGCTGCTTTGCCTGGATTTTCAAGCCTAACAGAGATGGGTAAAGTAGCCTGTTAACTGAATTGTTATCTCATCCACCTGCAATCAGCAGTTTTAAAAATCCCCTGTATGTGTTTGCCCTCTAATTTCAAGGATATTTCAAGTTTTTAATGATAAATACGTATAAAATATTTTGCTTGAGTACATGTGATGTAATGTTTACATTTGAGCACATTATATAGATGCCCTTGCCGCTCTTGTCTCTAATGTGCAATGCAGCCTGTATTCATTCATGTTACATACTGCCTCTGCCCTCTTTGCCTTACAGTTTTGCCCATTAGTCAGCGGCTCTTTTCCTGGATTTGTATGTTGCTCCTTGATTTTTTTGCTGATACTTGAAGTGGTGGATTGTTCCAAGAGAGATTCCTGCTAAGGATAGCTCACTGTCACTTTTTAGTTTTTATTTTCAGGACTCTTTTCTTCCACTCAACCAGTGTTGCTTTAGGTGTTTGGCTCATCTTTTCTTGATTATGCACTGTTTTAAGCCTTTGGTTCTTTATAGAACAAAGGTAACAACTTTATATTGTATTACCTTGGAAACTGAAAACCTATAAGCATAATTTTGTCTTGTCATCTTGTTTAAAAAAAAAATCTGGCACTCCCTAGACAAAACAGTAGGGGATCTGTGATCAGATTGAGTTTACAGTGCTGAGAGGGGGATTTAGCGCTCCCCAACCCCACCCATAACTTTTACTAATGCAGTAATAGAACTGAGGTTTGCAAGCAGAAAAAACATACAGTTACAACATGCTTGCAGTGCATTCAGCCATACACATCTGCAGTCATGCCTGGTTTGGACTCATTGCATAAAAAAGACTGGGTAGCAAGTGCCTTCAATTACATGGCTTTCGATTTTTAAAATCTTGCTATATTTGAGATACCTTTTTATTTGGGAATGTATGGTGAAGCATACGCAAGTGATATTTATATAGCAAGAATGTAAAAGGCTCACTCTTTATTTTTGCAGAGAATGAAGACAGTGATTCTTTGAAAAATGGAGAAAGCAAGTTGCAGCAATCACCTGGATCTAACAAATCATACCTCTGTATCCCATTTCAAAAGAACGAGGACTGGGATGGCCAGTTCAGTGACGCCAACGAGTCCACCCCTGTGAACTCTGCCACGAGTACCCCTCAGCTTACCCCCACAAACAGCCTCAAACGTGGCAGTTCCAACCACAAACGATGTGAGCTTGCCTTTCTTGGTTGTGCAGCAGTGCTAGCTGCTTCTGGCCTAGGCTTTGATCTCTTGGAAGTTGGCAAGTGCCAACTGCTAACCCAGGATGAACTGGAAGCCCCCAAGGAAGAGAAGAAGAAACGTGACAGTATCTTTCAGCGAGCTGGGCGTTCCCATCAGAGTACCAGTCCTCCTTCCAGAACACTCTTAAAGAAAGAGGAGCCCACATTGTTGCTAGGCAAGCCATCCAGTTCCCTGACTCTTCTCTCATTGTCTTCCATTTCTGAATGTAACTCAACTCGATCCCTGCTACGCTCAGACAGCGAAGAGATTGTAGTATATGAAATGCCTGTCAGTCCTGTGACAGTAAAGGCTCCCTTGCCTGTAGTTAGTAATCCATTGGTTAATATACGTGTTGAGAAGTTCAAGCAGGATCCCAACCAGTCCTTGACTCCTACACATGTGACTCTTTCTTCAGAAGCTCACCAAGGAGGGCACAGACGTACCCCTTCTGATGGTGCCATAAAAGTTGCTGGTCTCCTTGCCAATGGATATCCTTCCAGTTATTCTCCTACAGGAGCATTGGGAGCAGGTAGGTGGTTGCCCTTTACCTTCATGTCCCATAGAATGAAAGTTAAAATTAATGCCAAAATTGCCAATAGACTCAGCATTTATGCTTCTGCCTTACCCCCCTGCACATTGGCAACTGCCTGTTTGGGCAGTTGGAGAGGACTTCTCTATGGCTAAATGGGAAACTATCTTCTAAAGGTTCCTCAGTCTTTCCTCTCCTCATTCAGTCTCTCTCTCTCTCTCTTCATTTTTGCACTATGAGAGGACTTAACATTCAAATCAACACCATTGCAAATAATCTTACTTCCCAAGAAATACATATTCCCCTGTACTTCGAAGCTTCTCCCATACTCTTTTAATTGGTTACATAAGCTGTGGAGACATACAAAGAGACTTACATAAAATCAATACATTAAAATGAATTTGCAGACTTTTCTTCCATTAGCATTAATGCTATATGCAAATTAGGTTAATTTGCTATTGGGAACTTCCAACCGCAGCTCACGCAATATGCTACCCAGGGACCATAGTAGACATTTCTGGGAATGGGAAATGGAGGGGAAGAGATGAAGAATGGGGCAAGGGTAGGGTTGTGGGCAGCTCACCCTTTATATTTAAAATTCCTGCAGTATCTTTGCCAAGAGGCATCCCACTGAATTGCAAAGTATATGAGGAGGCAGGAAGTTGAAGCTACTCAGTGGTGAGTGTAAGGCACTCTGTACATGCTCTGAGGTATTTTTTTATAACAGACCTAGTGTTTGAAAGCAGGTTCTTGGGCTAAGCACTGGTAAGTCTTGGCACAAACTCAATAACTGGCCCCACAGACTCTCCATGGTCAATACTATTAAATCTGTTGTTGAATTTTAATTCAACTATTTATGCTACAATAATTGTGTTAATCTTTGAGATACTTCAAAACTCTTTTTTGTTTAAAAGAAGGAGAGCAACGGTAGTAATCATTAAAATTCATTCTTCCATGGACTTATGGTTTCCTTGCAATCAATTAATAAATATTATTTAATGTTAAAGAAATTTTTAAAAAATGTATCCTAGGAAGTGGTGGGTTCATCTTTATGGCTTCTGTGTAGTCCCACATGGGACTGCACATGCACAGGTCATCTGAAGAGATGAAGATTCCTAAGATTCTAGCACATTCCAGGGTGCACAAAGTACTCTCCCTCCCCTCAGTGCAAGTTGTCATCTTCCACCAAAACAGCACTTAACCAGGAGAGGGGCAGTGCTCCCTTCTCTCAGTCCTTCACCTTCAGTCCTTCGTAGGATCTTTGTTAGTACTTTCCATCCATTTTTACCTCAGTGTTTTTTCCCTTGCTTCTTAGTGATTACGGCTCTCTTCAAGAAATGTACTGAATGCAGTACCAAAATGGTGCAGTCTGGTGAATACAGTCTGTACCCAATGAGTTTAGGAGAAGGCCACATGTTAGAGCATGTAATGTATGTTGGCAGTTCATGCCTAAGGTTCACCATGAAAGGGTCGCCCAATTAAAGGCAACCCTCTGGGAGAAGGATTTGGGGACCATTGACTCTCAGTCCCCAAGTGGTCAACTGACATGGAAAAAGGAGCCCACACACTGTCAACCACATCCATGCCCCCAGCTCTATTGGATCCCACTCCCCATTTGGCATCATGATCAGCATTGGTTCCAAGAAGTGAGACAGAGCCTGCACAAAGCCAAAGTCACAAAATCTCACCTTGACAGCAATCTTCAGAGTCTAAGTGTGGCTCCAACAGTACACCAGCAGCTAACTGCATCTCTCCATCATAGAAGGTGTTGGGCAGCAAATAGATGATGACTTAGTGGAGGTGCCTCCTGTGTCTCCTCAACACTAACTACTGGAACTGCAGTTGGAAACTACTGCAGCGATGGATGTCCAGGATTGGATCCATGCCTGTGACTCCATTCGGATGGGGTCCAAATCAGTATCAATGGTTTCCTTATCCTTCTGCTCTTTCCCTGATGTTCTACCTGTAATGGGGCACATGGAAGCAGTAGGTGAAGATGTACCCAGTGCAACCCCTTGGGTCTGACACCAACATCTCCAGATGCTGAGCCACTTCTTGTGCCATTGACATTGAGGATGGACCAACATTCCATTATCTGGCAAGAACCAACCTCTGATTCTGAGGAAGGTTTGACCCTGTGTTCAGAGTTTGGATCTGATGCTGCCTCAAATCATCCTGGTATGACGTGGTAGAGAACCAGATGCCCATCTCACCATTCGAGGATCTCAGTCTCTATTCAGAGCAGCTGATCAGACTGGCAAAATCACTCAAACTCAGTGTTACTTGCTTGGATCCAAAGCTGTTGAATCTGTTTTTAGTGTTTTTTATAATAGTAATTCTGGACCAGTAGCTTTTCCAGGGTCTCTTGGACATTGCATCCGTTATCTGGCTGAACCGGCTTCTGCCATTCCATCTGTGCACAAGTTAAGGAATATGTACGAAGGGAAGAAAGAGGCCTACAAGTTCCTTTTCACACAGCAAACTTCTTTGTGGCAGAAGTGTTGCCATCTAGACAGAGATTGGGGTTTCGCACCTCCCCTATGGATATGGAATTGGCTGAAGCAGTTATCATCTTGAAGAATCCTCATATGCATTGTCTGTACCTGCAAAGAAAATTTCCTGTAAAAAACTTCTGATAAGTTATTTACTTGTGAAAGTTTTTTCTGGCATTTTCCTTACCAGCAGGAATTGCAACATTGCACTTTAAGAACATTTTCAAAGCGTGTCAGGACTCTACAGCAATTTAATACAACCGGTGGTGTATTAAAGATTTTTGATAGGACCTAATTATATTTACTGTTTGATATTGTATTTATTGTATATTTATTGCATATATAGCACTTTAAACACTTTTGTACTTTCTTAAAAAGATTTATAAAATTGACAAAAAATTTCTATACCATTTCTATTCAACTGGAGTTGTTTCCTCTGATAGGGTGCTCCCCTTTGTCCTGATCTAGGAATTTCCCTAGGCATGGATACCAGCAGCAGTTTCAGCAGCCCAATAGAAACCCCCATTAGAGCTCCCAAAGGCCTGCATATGGCTCACATCAGCAGTGTTCCAACTCTCAGAGTAAGTAGAAAAGCAAGCAACTGTCGCAGTAGTCGTCTGCCAACCAGCATAATAAAAACAAGACGTCCCAGTGACTAGAGCTCACCCCTTGTTTTTTGAACAAACTGGTACTGTTTCTTGGAAGGACATTACCCAAAAATTATTATTTAGAGTTTAGTTCATTGCCATTTTGCTCTTTTTCTGCTGCATGTTCTTTTGTCCCCTCCTCAGTTTTGCAGGAGGAAGTTTCTCAGACTGAAGTTTCTCAGGGGTTTGTGTCCAGCTCCAATGCCAGCCTTCAAGTTCCTCAGAAGCAGCCCCCACCCTGGGCAACAAGACCCCATGAGCCGCACCTGCCACTGTGACTGGCACTTACCTAGTGGGGACGGTGAGCAGAGTGGCAACAGGCACTGGAAAAATGGTATTTGGTAGGACTGGAAAAATGGTGGCAGAAGCACCTGGGGCAGGTCTCAGCTCCAGAAGGAGCAGGGCAGGCAGCCCAGTGGTCAGAACACCCTGGATAGCCACAGTGCCAGGGTAAAGAGAGGAGGCACAGCTGGAGGCAGTGGCAAGACATCCAGAATGGCCTTGCCTGCAAGCAGCCCTGCAGGAACATGGGAGCCAAGGCCTGGATGTTCCGTGGCTCTAGACTGGGACCAGGCAAAGTGGTGGGGGGGGGAGTGCGCAGTCATGGCAGAGAGGCAGGGAGAGGCCATGAAATGCCCTAGTGAGACCCAGCTGGCCCCCAGGGAGAGGCTCAGACAGGTGTGGCTGCCCTGGGCAGCACGGGCAGCGGTCCAGCTGCTAGGGGCAGGGCTGGAGAAGGGAGCTGGAATTGGTAAAGGGGTAAAAGCAGGAAGTCCATAATAGTCCAGGGAGGAGAAGGCAGTGTCTGGCCAGGGTGACCAGGGACCAGAGTTTCCCAAGTGAGCAAAGAAAGGGGACATGGGTGATGATATGACCCGTCCCACTCTTTCTGAGGCCTAAAGCCTTCCAGACCCCGACAGCTGGGATGACGGATGCAATGGTGGACAGCAAAGAAGAGGCATTGGCTGAGATGGTTTTATTCAAGATATTTCATAGTTAATAAGAAAGATGGGTGCAAGAGACCTGTTTTGGACCTCAGTGATCTAAGTAAGGACCTAAGAGTGTCCTACTTTAGAATGCTTTCTATTTCTGATATTCTTTCATGGTTACAAATGAATTCTTAGTTCTCTGTATTAAACCTTAAGGATGCATATTTCCATACAGCCATCTATTAAAATTGTAGGAAATACCTCCATTTCCATTGTGGTGTGGGCCATCATCAGTACACACAGTGTTATCCTTTGGTCGGGCCACCACCTTCAGGGTTTTTACAAAAGGCATGTTTGAAGTGATTGCTCATCTCTGTTTAAAGAGATGTACTGTTTTTCCCTACCTGGATGATTGGCTTCTCACAGATTCTTCTGAGCTGGCCTCAGTAGTCACTTAAATCTCACTATTACTACCTTGACAAATTTGGGGTTAGTAATCAACTTTCAGAAGTACAAGCTGCAGGCGGTTCAGTCAATTTTGTTTGTGTTGGACTCTGCTCAGGGTAAGGCCTTTCTGCCTACAAGTAGAGCAAACTCCCTGTGTTCTGTGGTCACTAAATTTTCCTCACACTGGTTCCAGTCATCATGGGCCATACAGAGGCTCCTAGGCCTCATAGTATATACCACAGTAGTGATGCCCTTTGCCAGGCTCCACATGAGACCTCTTCAAAATTGGTTCCTATGAAGGTTTAAGGCTCAGAGAGATTCCCATTGGTGAAACTGTGTATCCTTAGATTTGTACTACAGCAAGATTCGGATCCTAGGATCTTTGACATGGTGGTCCAGAGACAACCTTTTCAAGGGATGTGAGTTTGGTATTCAGTCCAATAACACTAAAGTCTTTGCACATATGTTCCTATCAAGATGGGGAGCCCATTGCCAATCTGTTTGTGCTAGTGGGTCGTGGTTCAAGGAGGAAAGGGGATTACAGGCCAGTCAGCCTGACGTCAATACCGGGTAAGTTGGTGGAAACTATTATCAAAAATAAAATTAGTGGGCACATTGATGACCAAAAGCTGATGAGGAAAACTCAGCATGGGTTCTGTAAGGGAAGATCTTGTCTCACCAATCTGTTAGAGTTCTTTGAGGGAGTGAACAAACAAGTGGACAAGGGAGACCCGATAGATATTGTTTATCTTGACTTCCAGAAAGCTTTTGACAAAGTTCCTCATCAAAGGCTCCTAAGTAAGCTCAGTAGCTATGGGATAAAGGGCCAAGTCCTCTTGTGGATCGAAAACTGGCTAATTAATAGGAAACAGAGAGTGAGCATAAACGGGCACTTCTCACAGTGGAGGGTGGTGAGCAGTGGGGTGCCACAGGGGTCGGTATTGGGTCCAATGCTTTTTAACTTGTTTATTAATGATTTGGAATTGGGATTAAGCAGTGAAGTGGCTAAATTTGCAGATGACACGAAATTGTTCAGGGTGGTGAAAGCCAGAGAGGATTGTGAGGCACTCCAAAGGGATCTGTCGAGGCTAGAAGAGTGGGCATCCATGTGGCAAATGAGGTTCAATGTAGCCAAGTGCAAAGTAATGCACATTGGAACCAAAAATCCAAAATATAAATACAAGTTGATGGGGTCTGAACTGGCGGAGACTGACCAAGAGAGAGATCTTGGAGTCATGATAGATAACTCACTAAAAACGTCAGCACAGTGTGCGACTGCCATAAAAAAAGCTAATGCTATGCTAGGGGTTATTAGGAAAGGGATTGAAAACAAATCAGCCGGTATCATAATGCCTCTGTATAAATCGATGGTGAGGCCTCATTTGGAGTACTGTGTACAGTTCTGGTCGCCACACCTTAAAAAAGATATCATAGCAATGGAAAAAGTACAGAGAAGGGCAACTAAAATGATTAAAGGGTTGGAACACTTTCCCTATGAGGAAAGATTGAGGCGCTTGGGGCTCTTTAGCCTGGAGAAAAGACGACTGAGGGGAGACATGATAGAGGTTTACAAGATAATGCACGGGTTAGAGAAGGTCGAGAAAGATGTGTTTTTCTCCCTTTCTCACAATACAAGAACTCGTGGGCACTCTATGAAATTATTGAGCAGTCGGGTTAGAACAGATAGAAGAAAATACTACTTTACACAAAGGGTGATAAACACATGGAATTCGTTGCCACAGGAGGTGGTGGCAGCTACAAGCATTGCCAGCTTCAAGAGGGGACTGGACAAATATATGGAGCAGAGGTCCATCAGTGGCTATTAGCCACAGGAGATAGATGGTATTCTCTTTGTGGGGAGGTGGTGCTCTGTTGTCTTGGTGCTGGAAGGAAGGCAGTGGGAGGGCTTCTGGTGTCCTGGCCTCACTGACAGTCCTTTAGATGGCACTGGATTTCTAGCCACCGTGTGTGACAGAATGTTGGACTGGATGGGCCACTGGCCTGATCCAACATGGCTTTGCTTATGTTCTTATGTTCTTATGTTCTTATGATTGCATACACGTATTTTGGAACTAAGAGCTGTTAGATATGCTTAATTTCTTTTGCAGCTCTTCAAAACAAATGGATATTGATAGCCATGGAAAACACCACGATAAAATTCTGCTTGAACAAACAAGGGGGCACAGGGTCCCTGGCGCTTGCCACGGAGTCTGCTCATGTATGGCATTAGATGATTTACCTGGTAGTTATTCACACTGTAGGCCAAAGTGAAATTGTCAGCCCCAAAGCCATGTACTCATAGGTTTTATGCTGCTAAGTGGCTAACTGTGAAATCCTAAGCAGAGATACTGTAAGATTTGTTTATTGGGCTTCAGAACAGGGAGTCCATCCTGAAAACTGTGGTCTGACTGGTCTGATTCACATCTTATTTGCTGTATTTGAAAGCCTCAGGCTTGTTGGTGACATCAATCAAGGTTCACCTTGCAGCTGTTTTGGTGTGCTGTGAAAAAGTAGAAGCTTCTACTATTTTTTCATAAGTTGTCTAAACAGTTTTTGAAGGATTTGTGCAACCTCTACCCTCCTGTTTTGCCATCCTCTGCACCATGGGGATTTTCAATAGAGTTGTCAGCATTGATGTATAAACCTTTTGAACCTATGGCTACATGTGATTTTTTGATTCTCTCATAGAAGATGGCTTTTCTGGTGGCTATCACATCAGCTAGATGTGAAGGTGACTTGAGGGTGATTTGATGTGATCTACCATTTACCAAGGTGCTACTTAGACCAAGCCAGGATTTCCTGCCCAAAGTTATCTCCACCTTTCATCTCTCTCAGGATATTGCCCTACCTGTATTTTCCCCACTCCTATATCCCTCAAGAATGCATAGTACATACGCTAGATGTGAGAAGGGCATTATTGTTTTATTTAGATTGGGTAAGACATACGTAAGGATCAGAACCTGTTAATTTCTCTGGTCCCAGTAGGGGATGAACGGTATCATCATAGACCGTAGCAAGTTGGGTGATCTCTGCCATCAGACTGGCTTATCTCAGCTCTGTGGTGCTGTGCTTGTTCTCCATCAGGGTATGCTCCACTTGAGCAAAAGCTTCTTTGGCAGCATTCCAGAGAAGAGTCTCCATTCTGGACATTTGTAAGGTTGCAATGTCATCTTCACCTACTATCTTCCTGAAACAGTACTCCGTCAATGTAGATTCCAGGGGTGAAGCTGCTGTAGGAAAAGAAGTATTACAATCATTATTCCACTGATCAGCCTACATCCACCTCCTGATGATAAATGAGTTTGCTATTTTCCCATGTGGTACTGCACATAAGCCACAAAGATGAAAACAGGGTTGCAATTACCTGTAATTGTTGTTCATCAGGTGGTCTTCCATGCAGGCATACATCCTAGGGGTGTGTGATTCGGCTTTGGAATATCGAATATATACCCAAAATACATATTTGGTATTATTTGGTTATATCTGAATATATCTGGCATATTCAGATAAATTATATTTACAATACCAGATTATCCAGATATATTTGGGATTATCTGGAAATCGCATTTTAAAGGTTGTAACAGCTTGTTTCCCCCTGTGCAGTCTTCTCAGGCAACAGGAGGAGTGGGGAGGGAGGCAGTATTACTCTGTGTGTATGTTTGTGGGGGGGTGTCTATGTCATTGTTGTTTGCTTGCCATATGCCACTGAGGATAATAGAGTTCCCTCTACAAAATTAACCAGTCAACCAGAAATTATTCAAATTCAAAGTGCATGCAATGCATAAATCACATCTGGTTTATATAAAATCATAAATATACGATTCATAAATAAGTATGCAATATTCACACAGCCTCTGACAGATACAGTAACCAACCACTTTTATCTGGAAGTATATACAGTCAATAAACAGTCAATAAAGTGCAGGAAGTGCAAAATAGACAGCAGGTGGTGGTGTGTCCTTCAGCCGGCGTCTGCTCCCAGACATCCTTGCCCTGCGGACAGTCGGCTGTTTCCATTTCACACATGCTATCTTCACACTGTGCTTCCTCAGGGGCACACAATTTACTAAATGCAGAAGAACATTCTTGTATGTAACACAATTCTCACAACATATAGATGCACAATTGAAGTTGTTACAATTTAAAAATCTGTTAAACATTTATTAAACATTTCTACTCACTCTGCCAGTTACCACCATTTTCTCATGCATTACAATTTCACAGGTGCTTCATCAATGTATTTTGAAATTGTAATGCATGAGAAAATGGTGGTAACTGGCAGAGTGAGTAGAAATGTTTAACAAATGTTTAACAAATGTTAACGCTATGTTCATCTTCGTTCTTCTGTGCCTCCACACATGGGGACTGCGCAGGCGCAGGCCAGCCGCCGGAGAATTTTCTAGAGCTTCCATGGCTCCGAAGGGGCCGTTTGTCGCGCGCCTCAGCGACCATTTTCCCGCCCAAACGGTCACGTGATCCTCCAGCGACCAACGGCCCCTTCCCTCAGTTCTCTTCTTGCCGCCGCTTGGAGAGAACGTGAGCTTCGTTGCTCTGTGCTTTTTTGTGCTTCGTGCTTTATTCTGACTGATTGCTTGGCTTTTGACTTCGGACTTCGTGACCTCGACTATTCTTCGGATCTCGTTTTGGACTTTGTTGTGGACTCGGTAATTTGACTCGGACTGTTTTTGACCTTCCTTTCGCGTGCCCCTGAAGATGGCCTCAAAGGCTCTCTTCAAGCATTGCCTCCAATGCCACACGAAAATGGCCAAGACCGATGGCCATGAACTGTGCCTGTTTTGTTTGGGGGAGACCCATAATGTGTCGGCCTGTAAGATTTGCCAGGGCTTCACCAGCAAGGCCCGGCAGGAGCGCAAGGCCCGACTGAACTCCTCCCTGTGGCAGAAGGTCATGTCCGGAGGCGCTCCGTTGCCCTCCCCCAAGGCCGGCCCTAGCCCCTCTGCCGAACGGCATTCAAGAGCTGGCTCAGTGGCCTCCGCGAGGTCGGGGTCGAAACCGCGTCCCCCGAGTACCTCGGCGTCGAGAGCGGCCTCTCCAGCGCAGGGACTGGTGCGGCCGCCCCGTAGCGCGTCATCTACCAGGTCGGATCCGAGACCAGCTTCGGAACCGAGGATCCTGGTACCGAGTCCCCGGTCGGAACCGACGACCGGTTCGATCCCGATCAAGGCGAAGAGGTCGAAGCCGAGGTCCCCTTCGAAGGCGAGGAGCGCGTCGGTTCCGAGGTCTTCTTCGGAACCAGCGAAGAAGAAGAAGAAGACCAAGCATCATCGGTCGCCGCGTCCCGCTCCGCAGGAGGAGGTCATCGTGCTTCCTCACACGCCTTCCCCTCACCTGGGCTCCCCTGAGCCAGAAGCCATCTCTGTGCCGGTGCCGGATCCGATGGCCTTCGAGACGGTGCCCGCGGAATTCTCGTCGGGGCCGGAGCCGAGCCCGCACCGTCGGAGCCGACCATCGCTTGCCCTTCGGTCGCCGAGGCTGGAACCGAGCCCGTCTCCTCGTCGGAGCCGTCCGTCGCCGGTCCGTCCGTCTCCACCTCCGGTCGGTCGTGAGCGGCATGGTTCCGGGGACAGTGTCCGATCAATCCGGTCCACTGCGTCCCGGCATCGACAGGCTTCCTACCTCCCCTCGCCATACCGTTGCCAATGGGAGGGGGCACCTGCGGGCTTCTCCGTGTCGGAACCGAGGCCTTCGACATCGAGGTCGGCGTGGGCTCCCCCTCCGCTCCAGGTTCCGGAATCCCAGCTCGGTTCCAATGAGGAGGATGTGGAGAGCTTTGGCGGCTACCAGTCGGAGTCCTGGTCCGAACCATCGCCAGCTGAGGAGCTAGTGCCATCTGCGGACTCGCCATTCGAGGACCTCCGCATCTACGCCGACCAGATGGCAAGGATGGCCAAGGCTCTCGAGATGGATATCTCTTCGGCAGTCCCCCAGACCAAGGACAAGCTCCTCAAACGTATCTATGGGGATAATCCGGCGTACGTTGGCTTCCCCATGCTCGAGGGTATTGAGGAGATTGTGGAGAAGGTGTGGCAGGTGCCCTGTGATCAACCTCCAACATCCAAGCGCATCGAGCAGCTTTACAAGATCAAGCAGGGCACCTGGCCGGCGTTGGTGAAGCACCCTCCACCTTCCTCCTTGGTCACAGAGGAGTTCAACCCCCGACGATCGGGTCACTCCTCGGTGCCTGCCGATAAAGAGGGCAAGAAGCTTGATGCCATGGGCAGGCGCCAGTACATCGTCGCTTCGCTGGGTCTGAGGATTGCCAACTACCAGACCATCATGGCAGGGTACCAGCTGTACCTCTGGGAGAAGTTGGCGTCCTATACCCGGGACCTCCCTCCTGAGCAGAAGGCTGTGGTGTCCCTGCTGCAAACAGAGGCTGTCCGGCTGTCTAAACAGCAAATGAACGCTGGGAGCCACGCTGCTGACACTGCTGCTAGAGGGATGGCGTCGGCGGTGGTCCTCAGGCGCCACTCTTGGTTGCGGTCGACGGCCCTGTCCCAAGAGGTGCGTTCCAGGGTGGAGAGCATGCCCTTTGAAGGGGACTCGCTGTTCTCCAAGTCCACCGACGAGACCCTGAAGAAGAAAAAGGAGGACAGGCAGACGGCGCGGTCTTTGGGTCTGGCTCCAGCGGACAAGCCCTCCTCCAGGTCACGGTACGCTCCCCGGTCTGGCCCTTACCATTACCAGGGCAGATACCAACAACAGCGGCCGGGCTACCAACAGTATCCTGCCTACCAGCAGCGGCCTTACCCTCCCGCACAACAGCAGAGGAGGCGTCGGCCCTTCAAGCCTCGTCCGGCACAGCAACCGGCCCAGCAGAAGGATCAGCAGGGCGCCGGGAGGCAGTACTGACGGGTCACGCCAGCCGTATCCCCGAACTTTTCGGACAGACTGAGTCCACTCCTCTCTGAGTGGGAGTCAATAACATCTGACTCATGGGTCTTAACTATTGTTGAACTGGGATACGGGCTGGAGTTTGTTGAGCTGCCTAGATGCAGTTCACCCCTGACAGCTGTCAATAACACTATGGCCGAGCTGGATGCGGAGATCGTGTCGCTCTTGGCCAAGGGTGCTGTGGAAGAATTGCCCTATGAGGACTCTGTAAAGGGTTTCTTCTCTAGGTTCTTCCTGGTCCCGAAGAAGGATGGGGGCTTACGTCCCATTTTAGATCTGAGGGGCCTTAATGCCTTCCTCAAGGTGACCAAATTCAAAATGGTTACGTTGGCGGCTGTGATCGCCTTACTGAAACAGGGAGATTGGTTTGCGGTTCTTGACTTAAAAGACGCATACTTTCACGTGGGCATACGGAAGGAGCACAGGAAATACCTGAGCTTTGTTTACCGGCAAAGGGTTTTCCGGTATAAGGTGCTCCCCTTTGGCCTGTCCACTGCCCCACGAGTGTTCACTAAATGTGTGGCCCCTGTGGTTTCCTTCCTACGGGAAGAAGGCTGTACCATCTTTCCGTACCTCGATGACTGGCTCATCGTGGCTGAATCGGAGTCTAGGCTGGTGCAGGACATTGGCTTGGTACTTAGCACTTGCCAACGCCTGGGGCTCCTGGTGAACTTGGAGAAATCCAAGCTGGTGCCCAACTGCAAGGTGTCCTACATTGGTGCACTGTTAGACTCTGTGGAGGGTAAGGCCCTGCTCCCCTTGGAGAGGGCTCGGTCCCTAAGGGGTCTAGTGTCCATGTTTAAAAGGAACCGATTCCAGTCTGTGCGCACTATCCAGTGCTTACTAGGGCATATGGCAGCGGCCACCTCTGTGGTGCCTTTCGCTAGGCTGCGTATGCGCCCTCTCCAGAACTGGTTTGTGCGGAGGTACGATGCTCTGCTGCACCCTCCGTCCCTCAAATTCTCTATCCCGAGGGTCATCCTCTCCTCCTTGGACTGGTGGCTGTCTGATGACAACTTGTTTAGAGGGACCCCTTTTGGGTATCAACACCATGACATCACGGTTACCACTGATGCCTCTCTGTTGGGATGGGGGGCTTACTGTGGTGATGTGTCTGTGCAAGATGTCTGGTCTGACAGGGAAAAGACCCTCCATATCAATGTGCTTGAACTAAGGGCCATTCGTTTCGCACTTGTGTCTCTTACAGCACTGCTGAGAAATCGTCAGGTCTTGGTGCAGACGGACAACACGACTGCCATGTACTACGTGAATCAGCAGGGGGGCACAGTGTCCATGGCCCTGTGCCGGGAAGCCACGCTCACTTGGCAGTGGGCTATCAAGAACGGCGTGTCGCTCCGTGCTATACACGTGGCTGGGTCAGACAATGCCCGGGCAGATGCCCTCAGCAGGGCCCCTTTACTAGACCACGAGTGGGAACTGAACGGAGAGTGCGTTGGGCCGATCTTCCAGATGTGGGGTCATCCGGTGATAGATGTGTTCGCCACTGCGGCGACCACCAAGGCCCACACGTTCTGTTCCAGGGCAGGGAGCGACCCCCTCTCTATTGGGGATGCCTTCCAGTTTACGTGGACGCAGGGCTTGCACTACATGTTTCCTCCGTTCCCCTTGATTCCCAGGGTCCTGTGCAAGATAGAGGAGGACGGGACGGACTGCATCCTAGTGGCCCCCTTCTGGCCACGGCAGGTTTGGTTCCCGAAGCTCCAGCGGATGTCCCAACGGACATATGTGAGTCTGCCCCCTCGGCAAGACCTTCTCTTAAACGGGAGCCTAGTCCACCACGATCCCAGGAAGCTGCACCTAACGGCTTGGCGGATCGTTCCTCCCCGATAGGCTTTACTGACGAGGTACAGAGGGTCCTCCTGAATGCTCGTCGGCCATCCACTAGGCGCGCTTATGCGGCCAAGTGGCGCAGGTTTGAGCTCTGGGCACTTGCCAGAGGAGTGGTGCCCGAAAGCAGTCCCTTGGGGGTTGTGTTCGAGTATTTGTGCCACTTGCGTGGCCTGGGCTTGAAGGTGTCCTCCCTCAAGGTACACTTGGCAGCGATATCAGCTGCTCACGCCCGAGTAGAGGGTGCTACGGTGTTTTCTCACCCACAATCCCGCCAGTTCCTTAAGGGCATGTACAATCTTTACCCACCTGTGTCGGCGCCAGTGCCTCAGTGGTCGCTGTCCTTGGTGCTCTCACGTCTCATGTTGCCTCCATTTGAACCTATGGCTACATGCCCTTTGGATATGCTATCCTACAAGGTAGCATTCTTGGTGGCCGTCACATCGGCCAGAAGGGTCAGTGAGCTGTCTGCACTGCGGTCTGACCCTCCCTTTCTTGTGTTTCATCCCAACAAGGTGGTCCTGCGTCCCTGCCTTGGGTTCCTGCCCAAGGTGGTGTCCGCCTTCCACCTCTCGCAGGATATCTCACTGCCTGCATTCTTTCCTCAACCTTCCTCTAAGGGGGAAAAGGCCCTCCATTCCCTAGACTTGAAGAGGGCCCTAGCCTATTACCTGGATAGGACGAAGGGATTCCGTTCCAGTCCTCACCTGTTTGTATGTTTTGGGGCCAAGGACAAGGGTAGCAGGGCTTCCTCACAGACCCTGTCTAGGTGGATTGTGACGGCCATTAGCAAGGCCTATTCCCTGGCAGGGGTGGCTTGCCCGCTTCATGTCAGAGCCCACTCCACGCGGTCCCAAGCATCCTCTTCGGCACTCCTCAGGGGGGTGCCCCTGGTTAACATTTGTAAAGCAGCCACATGGTCCTCTGCAGACACCTTTGTCAGGCATTACGCTGTTGATGTCAATGCGGAGCAGGATGTATCTGTGGCCAAGGCTGTCTTACACTCCCTTTTTTCCTGAGGGAGTTTTGGAATGACTTTCTTGGCGTACCTGTTGGGTACCCTTGAGTGCAAGTGTATATATGTACCTGGGGGTGTGTATATATGTAAATATTGAGTATTTATGTGTCCTTACACAGTATTTTTACATAGATGTATATATGCATATCTATTTATTGTTGTTCTTGTTTGCTTAATAAAATTGTGTTGGACTTCACCCCCGCCTTCCTTATTGTGTGAAGCTTGGTACACTCCCATGTGTGGAGGCACAGAAGAACGAAGATGAAAACAGGGTTAACATACCTGTAACTTATGTTCATCGAGTTCTTCTGTGCTGACACACAACCCTCCCTCCTACCCCGCTGTGAACTCCAATGCACGATATTGTGATGGCTGTAACGGAAATTGGTGTTTTTAAGGTGTTATGGCTGAAGTGTGTTGGTCAAGCGGCGGCAAGGGAGAACTGAGGGAAGGGGCCGTTGGTCGCTGGAGGATCACGTGACCGTTTGGGCGGGAAAATGGTCGCTGAGGCGCGCGACAAACGGCCCCTTCGGAGCCATGGAAGCTCTAGAAAATTCTCCGGCGGCTGGCCTGCGCCTGCGCAGTCCCCATGTGTGTCAGCACAGAAGAACTCGATGAACATAAGTTACAGGTATGTTAACCCTGTTTTCTTCTGCATTTAGTAAATTGTGTGCCACTGAGGAAGCACAGTGTGAAGATGGCACGTGTGAAACGGAAACGGCCGACTGTCTGCAGGGCAAGGACGTCTGGGAGCAGACGCCGGCTGAAGGACACACCACCACCTGCTGTCTATTTTGCACTTCCTGCACTTTATTGACTGTTTATTGACTGTATATACTCCCAGATAAAAGTGGTTGGTTACTGTATCTGTCAGAGGCTGTATGAATATTGCATTCTTATTTATGAATCGTATATTTATGAATTTATATAAACCAGATGTGATTTATGCATTGCATACACTTTGAATTTGAATAATTTCTGGTTGACTGGTTAATTTTGTAGAGGGGACTCTATTATCCTCAGCTGATTGCACATCCCCTAGATTTGGTCTTATCGGTTTGCCGTATACCATTGCCAGGTCTGGCTGCTGCCTTGGTATTACTGGTTTCCTAGGTTGGATACTGGGATTCTTGTAGGAAAATATAGCAGAGTTTGTGCAAAGATTGCGCATTGGAAGTAATGAGAATAGATTCACACACACACTCCAGTGTAGCTCTGTAAAATTGCTTTACTAAAGGATAAAAATTTGGGTAACATTTGGAGAAAATAATAAATTGCTAAGCTGACTACATCTTGCTAGATAAGAAGTAAGTAAGAGTGAGAGTAAGAGTGAAAGTGAACAAAGAGCAATAAAACTTCAGTATATAGCATCAATTAATTGCCCCCAATAAACTAACTGCCCAATAGAAAATCCTAGTCTTACTTCATTATGCTTAGTGACTCCCCTTTCTATGGCGGGAATCTTATTCGAAGCTCTAATGGTTACATTCAAAGTATGTTTACTAATTAAGTAGGTAACACAAACAGTTTAACTCTTTCATGACTGAAATGAAAACATTTGCTAAATTCCTACAATCCCCTTCTCAGGTGTTGGAGTGGAAGTCATGAAGGTTAATCTTCTTGCGTAGGTGTTCAAGCTTTGCTTTGTTGAGCGGCTTGGTCAGTATGTCAGCGACCATCTCATCAGAAGGACAGTATTTAATGTCTATTAATCCTTGCTGTTGCAGTTGTCTCACTTTGAGATGTTTCACTACTACGTGTTTGGTTTTTCCTTTGATGTTTTCACTCTTGGTTAATGCAATGCAAGCTAAGTTGTCTTCAAATAGAATGATGGGTCTTGGTTCTTCTATTCCAAAGTCTTTCAGTAGGTTGATAATCCATCCAAGCTCATCACAGGCTTGTGCAGCAGACACATATTCAGCTTCAGTGGTTGATGTGGCAATGAGAGTTTGTTTCTGGCTTGTCCAGCTGATCAAGTTGTTTCCATAGAAGAAAAGGTATCCACTGGTTGACTTGTAGTCATCTATCTCCTCAGCAAAGCTGGCATCCATGTATCCCACTAGGATTGGGTGATCACATGGTGAAAATTCTAGTTTCAGGTTTGCTGATCCAATCAGGTATCTGACTACCCTTTTGACTGCTTCCCAGTCAGCTTCGTTGGGTGCACTTGTTTTTCTGCTCAGGATCCCAACCGCTGTGCATATATCTGGTCTTGACACTTTACTCAGGTAAAGAAGCTTTCCAATTACTTCTCTGTATTTGACATTGTCTCTTAGTGGCACTCCATCATGGTATTTGATATAATTTTGATCCAGTGGTGTTCCCTTTGGTCTGGCATCTTGCATCTCTAGTGATTCCACGAGTTCCATGATCTTGTGTCTTTGGCTTAGAAGAAAACTTCCATTCTGGGTTCTCTTGATGAGCATTCCCAAATAACTGCTGGGTTCACCCAGCTGCTTAATCTCAATGTCCTTATTTAGTTGATTAACAATTTCTTTGGCTTGTTCACTGCTGTCACAACATAGTATTAAATCATCCACAAAAGAAAGCAAATATTGATATTGTCCATTTATAATCCTTGTAAATAGGCAAGGTTCAGCTTCACCCTGTTTAAAATTCAGTTGTGATAGTAGCTTTCTTAATTTCTCATTCCAAGCTCCGGCAGATTGACGTAGTGCATAGATGCTTTTGTTGAGTTTGCAAACTAAAGTCTCTTTGCCTTTTTCTTTAAATCCTTCTGGTTGAGTCATGTAGATTTCTTCATCTAGCTCTCCGTTGAGAAAGGCTATTTTAACATCAAGGTGTCCAATATGTAGACCTCTGGAAGCTGCTACGCTTAGTAGGATTCTTACTGTTGAATGCTTTGTAACTGGTGCAAAAGTTTCAGAAAAGTCGATTCCAGGTTTCTGTGTATATCCTTTGGCAACGAGTCGTGCTTTGTGTACTTGTCAATGCTTCCATCTGCATTGTGTTTCACTTTGAATACCCATTTGCACCCAATGGGTTTTCTTCCAGGTGGCAGTTTTGTTAGAGTCCAGGTTTGGTTCCTGTGAAGTGAGTTGAACTCTTCCTTTGCAGCATTAATCCGTTTGCCTTTTTCATGTTCAGGCAGTTTAAGCATCTCAGCCCAGTCTGCTGGTTCATCAGCAGTTTGCACTTTAGCACAAGATTCGTATCTCACTGGTGGCACACCTTTGTTTTCTCTTGCTGAGCGCCTCACCTTGGTCTCTGTCTCTGTGTCATCTGGCCAGGTTTCACCTGTCTCCCCTTCTGGTGGTAGGATCCCTGCCTCTGCCCCTTCTGAAGGTGAGGCTTCTTTGGGTCCTTCCTGGAGATTGGCATCAGCATCAGCGACAGGCAACCTCGAAACCAGATCACAGAAGAATGGACCTTCTATTTCACGGCTTGGTGGCATTGCTGAATCAGGTTCTTTGTTCCCTGTGAACACATGCTTCTCATCAAAGAATATAGTGTTAGCAACTTTTATTTCAAAGGTTTTGGGGTTTAGGATTCTGTACCCTCTTGGTGCATAACCCACAAGGATTCCCAGTTCTGCTCTGGGTTCCAACTTGCCCCTTCTTTCCCTAGGGATGAATGAATAAGCTTTAGCACCAAATGATTTAATATGCTTTAATCCTGGATTTTTCCCATACCAGCGGAAAAATGGAGTTTGTCCAGTTACTCTGTGTAGCGTTCTGTTATACAGGTAAGCTGCAGTCATTACTGCTTCTGACCAGCACAAGTAAGGGAGCTTTGATTGAAATAAAAGACTTCTGCCCATGTTTTGCAGAGACCTATTGAATCTCTCTATTGCCCCATTTTGGTATGGGCTAAATGGAACTGTTCTCTCATGTTTTATTCCTTCTTGCTCAAGAAATTTCTGGAATTCAGTGTTACAGTATTCACTTCCATTATCAGTATGCAAGATTTCTGGAGCTTTCCCAAATTGATTTCTCACAGTAGCCACAAAGTTCTTAAATTTATCTATTGTTTGATCTTTAGTTTTTAACAGGTGTAAACTTGCAAAACGACTGTGGTCATCCAAAAAGGTTAAAATATATCTGTGTCCATCTATTGAACTCTTAAATGGACCAATTAAGTCTGAATGAACTCTCTGTAGGAGTCTGGTAGTCTCAATTTTCTGATGCAGTTTGCTCTTTGGCCTGGTAGCCTTTGCCTGTAGACAAATCTCACAGGTTTCCTCAATAGCCTTGCAATCATCATATACAATTCCATTGTTCTCTAATAGCCTTTGAATAGAGTTAACATTCTTATGGGCGAAACGATGATGCCAACCAAAAATGCAGTTTCTATGCTGACACTCTCTCTCTTTCAGGCTTGCAACTTTATCAACTTCTGTTCTCAAGTACAAACAATTTTTCAATTTCACAATAGGAATCTCAGCATCATGTCCCTTTAAAATAACCTTTGAGGTTCCGGTACTGTTTGTTTCTATCCTGATCCCGGCACTGAGCATCTTGCCAAGGGAAATTATTCGCTCGGTAGCTTTGGGCACATATAGGCAGTCTTTGAGAGTTAGGAAATTAACATGCCCATTAAGATCAATTAGCTTTAAATTCACAGTACCAGTGCCTTCCACTTGGAGCACACTTCCATCAACTTGGTGGAGACTAACTTTAGGTTGATTATTAAAATTAATAAAGCAATTAAAGTCTGGACATAAGTGGTATCCAGATCCACTGTCGAGTAGCCAAAAATGATTCAAATCTGCATCATATTCATCATTAATCATACAAACATTGTGTCTAGAATTAGAATTCCATCTTTCTTTGCTCATAGAAAAGCTTTCTCTGCTTGTCCCTCTGCCAGCACTTCTAGCTCTGAACAACCCTCGACCACGTGGTCCTTTGTGGTGATAATGGCTGCCTCTTTGTTCTCTGGGCTCATCTTGGCCTCTGGGTAAATTGTCTCTCATCCTGCATTCTCTTGCAAAATGCCCTTTTCTCTTGCAGACATTACAAATTACATCACCTCTGTTTCCTCTCTCTGATACTCTGAAAGCACAAAAACTTTCGCTCAAGTTACTAGCTTCCTTTTTCCTTGCTGCATCCATCAGACTCTTAGTAAGAGATGGAATGGTCAAATTTGGAATACTTTTCAAGACTGTAACATGGCTCTCATATGATTCAGGGAGACTTCCCATTATAGCTGCAAAAATTTCGGATTTAGGCACAGTACTGCCCGCAGATTGGAGCTGACTGATAATTTGGAGTATTCTGTTAATATGTGACTCCATGTCTTCTCCATGTTTATATCTGATCGTGTACAAACTTAATCTCAGGTCTCTAATTTGATCATCAGTTTTGCCAAGATTTTTCTCTCGGATTGCTTCATACAGCTCTTTTGCAGTTTCATACTGATCAACCAATGGACTGTAAGTCTCATTTAGGGAGGTAACAATCATAAACATCACTTTTGCATTTTTCGTTGAGTATTCCTCAAATTGAGGATCATCGCCGGGAGGTGGATCTTTAGTTAAAAGATCAAGCATTTTGTTTGCCTTGATGGCTAGCTTTAGAGTATTGTTCCAAATTGTAAAGTTGGTTTGATTCAAATTAGGTATTTTAAAGGAATTTATCTCCTCACCAATTTTTGAGGTGGTGGATGCGGCAGCTGCTGCGGCTCCGGTACTCATCTTTCCTTTGATGTGGACGACTTAGATGTCCCTTCTTTTCAGATGCACGTTTCTTTCTTTCCTTGGGCTGAAGTTGTCAGGGTGATTCCTCAAGTTGGCTCCTGAAGCTCCACAGCAAGAGGGAGTGAGCGCAGAAGAGAGGAGACCTTCAAACTTACAAAAGCCAAAAAGGAATATTTCTTCTTTTAGCTAACACATGGAGTTATTCTCATTATTTTATCTGGAGGCCATAACCTTGTAGGAAAATATAGCAGAGTTTGTGCAAAGATTGCGCATTGGAAGTAATGAGAATAGATTCACACACACACTCCAGTGTAGCTCTGTAAAATTGCTTTACTAAAGGATAAAAATTTGGGTTACATTTGGAGAAAATAATAAATTGCTAAGCTGACTACATCTTGCTAGATAAGAAGTAAGTAAGAGTGAGAGTAAGAGTGAAAGTGAACAAAGAGCAATAAAACTTCAGTATATAGCATCAATTAATTGCCCCAATAAACTAACTGCCCAATAGAAAATCCTAGTCTTACTTCATTATGTTAGTGACTCCCCTTTCTATGGCGGGAATCTTATTCGAAGCTCTAATGGTTACATTCAAAGTATGTTTACTAATTAAGTAGGTAACACAAACAGTTTAACTCTTTCATGACTGAAATGAAAACACTTGCTAAATTCCTACAATTCTCTGGTTTGATGTTGGTTCTGGTGGGAATAGCTGGTTTAATGGTAGGTCATGCTTGCATTGGTCCTTAGTTCTGCTTGGAATCTTTGAGTGACACTAGTTCTGGTAGGCTTGTAGAAGTGTCCCTTGATTTGGCTTGGTTCTGCAGGAATTCTATGGTTTGGCATTGGTGAATTTTGGTTTTGGTGAATTTTGTTGGTTCAGCTAGCATTGGGACTGGCTTTTAGTCAGGGGTTAGGTTAAGGTTTCTTTGCCCTGGAAAGCCATGGAATTTCCTCCAGAGTGGCTGGAGGTTCCTGGTTTAGGGAGTCCATAGAACTGGAACCCAGTCCAATCTTCTTGAAACTTGAAGGACCTTTAGTGGATAGTAAAGACTAGGTCCTCTGCAATTTTGGTGGCATTTGCTTGAAAAATGGCCCCACCCCCACCCCCTTCCAGTTTTCCCCCTATGGAATAATTGGCCAGATAAAATATATAAACAGCTCTCCCTCCTTTCCTTGCTGTGGGCTTCTTACTGCATGCCAGACTTCTCTATAGCAACAATGAGAGGACTGAGGGAGGAGCATGTCCTCTCTCCTCGTCATGTGCTGTTTTGACATGAAAATGTCTGTTTGCCCTGAGGGGAGGGGGAACTCTCCATGCATCTTGGAAAGTGCTAGGAATTTTCATGTGTGCCTGCACAGAAGACCATTTGATGAACAACAGTTACAGATTATTGCAACCCTGTTTTAATTTGTATGAATCCATGTTATGCTGCTTAAGGACTAACTGTAAGCAGGGGAAGCAAAAATGTATCTTTCTTGGGGGAACAAAGTTGGTGACTGAAGTAGTTTGATGATACTTTTCCTATGTTGAGGGTGGAGCTGTAGTTTAGGAGCCAATTTACTCATTGTAGGTGTTTATAAGAGGAACAACAGATAAGAAGCTCTGTTCAGTACATTTTTATGCAGCTTTTTTTCTGAAGAGCTCAAAGCAGTGTACATGATGCTCCTTTATTTTACCCTTGCAACAATCCTGTGAGGTAAGTTAGGCCAAGAGATAGTAACTGGCCCAAGGTCACTCAGCAAGTTTCCATGGCAGACGGTATTGGAACCCAGATGTCTCAAGTCCTAATTTGACTCTCAATCCATTGCACCGTATTGGTTCTTTAGCAGTGACTACTTTTTTCAGATCATTGTTTCTTTATACTTTCAGCATCCTTTTTTCTTAAATTGTAGCTGCCAGTTGTAGTTTTCCTTACTCTCTTATTCCCCCTTGTTCCAGTTTTCTCCAGGCACATTATTGCTTTTCCATGTTGCATAAAATGTTAATATTTCATGCTTCCCATAATCTATATCCCTAGCTGTCCTCTTCTTCAGGTGTTCTTCAAACATTTTCAGTGTTTTTCTTCCAATAGTTATTGCCACCCATATGAGATCTTCCTTCTCTTCCACCAGCCCAGTTTGTGCCAAAAATCATAATAAAAAAGTATGAACCATGTCTGTCAGTTGTTCGTATTTGTCAATGGAAATACTGTAAAAATTCTCTTAATTTGTTAAGTGTGCATAAATAATATTCCAGCTGTAGGGTTTTCCTCCACAAGGCAAAAAGGTAACTCCTCAATTCTGCCCCTTAATAATGAAACATATTCCAGATTAAATCCCATTGCCGTTTCAAATTGAGAAATTCTGACTGAAATGGGAGCCTCTGAGCACATGCCCCATGTTTTAATTATGAAACCTGTATCTTTTCCTGAAATATTTCAGTATTTTACGTATATGGCTGTGGAAAGTAGGTTCAGATTCCACAACATTCTTTGGTTGTCTTTGGATATGTTGGTCAGTGATTGGACACAGTTATTTCAGCAGGAAAGTCTGTAACTTTATGAACTGGAGTTGTAGCCAGTTCTATGCTATAACACCAAAGCGTTCAGAATCTTTATTTGTTCTGAAAAATATTATACTGCTGAGGCAAATCACCCTCATTCTATATTTTTTATTTTGTTTTTAATGGAGTTGAGCTGTGTTCCAGTTTCCCCTGTCTCTGGTTGTATCCAGATGGCTGGTTCCTACACTGCTGATTGTACAGTTTAGCTCTCAACCACGAGTGTGGAAATAATTCTCCAGAAGTATACTGTTCTCTGAACTTGTGCAACAGGCTTAAACATTCTCTTGTTGGGGATGTGCCCACCATTCGGGCTTTTGTGCCCTCCTGCACTGTCATTCAGACTTGCAGGAGTCAGCATGAGGATGGGTGCAAATGCCGTGTAGTGAGCCTGCCCTTAATAAAAAAATAATAATAAAACACCTTATGTCTGACATCACCTTCTGTTTACTAAATGAACCCAGTGTCTCACTTCATCAGTGTCGTCTAACTGTTTGGTTTCTCTCTTCTCCCTCTCTCCCTTTCATTTCTTTTTCCTGGTGGGGGAAGTAGGTGTGTTAAAAACACCCAGCCCAAGTCAGGGTGCAAATGAAGTCCCTCGACTGCCAGACCCCAATCTCATCTTTCCTCCAACCCCCAGGCGCTATAATGCTCAGCAAGACTCTACTCTGGAGAGACCCAAGACCTTGGAATTTCTGCCTAGGCCTCGCCCTTCCTCGAACAGGCAGCGGCTTGACCCATGGTGGTCCATCTCACCCAGTAATGCAAGGGGTGAATCCTCTGCTAATAGCTCTAGTACTGAAACCTCCAGTAACCTGGACTCCTGCTTTGCCAGCAGCAGTAGCACTGTCGAAGAGAGGCCTGCACTGCTTCCGTTTCATGTCAGACTGCCGGAAGAGGAGCAGACACTATTGGACATGGATGCTGAAGGTCAGAGCCAGGACAGCACCATTCCACTATGCAGAACCAAACTCAAAACACACAAACCTACAGCATATGAACTCAAACAGGACTTCTGGTCCTAGCATGAAATCCACTAGGGGTTGGTAAGCCTCTTTCCATTCAGTTCTACTTCTTGCACTAAGAATGCACTTTGAAGATGAGTGAACTAGAGAGATACTGCTTGAGGGCATGTCACTTGTGCTGTGTCTGCCACAAACATGAGTAGGATTTTTATGGGGGTTATTTTGTATATTTTTGGGGGGAGGGGGTATAGCTGCATGTACTTCAGCTACACAGAGCTGCTGATTTCTGTTCTGATGTTTTTTGCAGTCTTCATTACCGTTTCAAAACTGCAGTAGGTAATGTGGCTATATCTAGGCCTCTGTCCACAGGTACCTTATGTCACTGTAGTTTTACTGTAACCTCAGTCCCAATATTTAAAATGCTATGTTGCACACCAGTATTTGTTTTCAAAGGTTATTAAACTTCAGAAATGATGGATGCATCAAGGTGAAAATGTGCCTGCAACCAGTGTTCTTGTTACATTTCACTTTTCTTCCTTACTATTCCAACCTTTGATCATTTGTGATTCTGAGATTATTCCTCTTCCTGGAATTGGTTGCTGTGTTGTTGTTGCTTTATTAATCAATACTGGATTTGACAACTTCATCAATTATTCCCCCCAAGAAGTATGACAACAACTGAAAAAAGAGCAGTGAATAATTAAGTTGCCTATATGTTAGCTCCTGCTAATAGACGTGGTTAGAAGGTACCTAGATAAATTGGTGCAAATCCACTGAGGTGGGAAGATGTGTTAATGGAGGGAGGAAGTATGGGACAGTGTGAGGTTTGGCCCAGATCAAATGCTACCCCACCACCCCAGTCACTGACACCATACATACGTGTGGGTAGGCTGAAGCATATGGCTGCCAAAACTCATCTGGAGAAACTGGCAGTTGCAAATAGATCAAATGGCATACCTTAACCCTTATGCCAGGGTGAGCATACCTTTTTGTCAGGCAAGAACTCCTACCGTTCTCAAAGCCTGAGCATAGAGGATGCTCAAAAAGTAGTGAAACATCTTGATGTCTTCCAAGTGTCTCTGAAACTAGCATAGTGTGAGGGAGGACTCCTGCAATCACACTGGGCTCCTAGCACTTTTGATGCTTGTAAAAAAGGAAAGGGTTTCACTTGCTCCACCCAGAGTAAGAAAAGAAGGCCTCAATAAAAACTTCAGAGAATCTCCAGTGTGTACAATATGATGTTAGAAGACCCACCGTTCACCTGAATGAAAGGATGGAATCTTTGGCAAGCATAAATCGAGTGGCTATTAAAGCCAGACAAAAGTTATGGCATGGTTTTAGGGTTATATTCTTCTCTCTTCTGGTTTCCAGTTGTTGCCATATTAAAATAGTCTGTGCTAGTATTTTAACTTTTGAAAGAATGTTTGAAAGTTCTCTGTTCTGTGCTTAGAATCATAGATGTAATCTCTGCTGCTTTTTATTCCCAACATTTTTATCTGTATTGTATTTATTGTCATCTGATTTCTTTCTAGCTGTTTTAGTTAAAAAGGGGTCACTGTTCATTCATCTGAAGCAGAGTTGATCACTCAAGGCATTGTATCTAAATCTGTGGCAACATTATTTAGACAAAACGGAAATTGTAACAGTTGAGATTTTAACTTGGTTCTGCCACCATTTTGCTGTGTAAACTTGGACAAATCACTTTGTTGTGTGCCTTGTTTTTTCCATCTATATGAATAGCTACCTCATGCAGCAGAAGTATAGAGTTATTTCAACTGTGAAAGCTTAAACTTGGCACTGTGGTTTCGGTAGAAGTGGAATTGTACTTGGATGACATGTTGAAAACCCAGCTTAACACTAAAAAAAATTAGTTTAAAAATTATTTTCTGAGGTTTTGTACAAGCAGAAGAAGCAGTGCCTCCATGGCAGTTTTCCAAGGTTAGTTTATTACTAGGCCAGCCAGAGGAGAAAAACTGAACAGTCTCTGGAATGTATGCTTGCTGTTTGATTTGCTCCTATTTTATGGTTGAAACCTGTGGTTTAGCATTCTTAGCATTTAATTTGAAATTTGAAATGATTGCTACTTCAAGTATAGATTTAAAAATTCCTAACCTGGGTAGATGCAAAATTTTTTACAAGTAAGATCAACTCTAGTCATGATGACTTTGATGAGACAAGTTCCTCAGAACACTTTGAGCTTTTATGTACAAACACCTAATTATTTTAGATAGGGGCACAGCTAAAACGACACAGCCCAAATATTTATTTATTTATTGTATTTATATCCCATCCTTCTTTGCAGAACTCAAGGTGGTTTATGCAAGGCTCTCAGGAGATCTCCCAAAGAATAATTCCAACCTCTGTGAAATTAAAGCTCCTGTGAAAGGGGAGCTCAGTGACTGTTAATGGCTCTGAGGGCATACATCTGTGCATATTTACGCAAAAGTTGATCTCAATGAAATCAATATAACTTACTCCCAAATGAGTGTGTATAGGGTTGTAGCTTTAAAAAGTAAGAGGTCTAGACAGGCTTTTTAAACTCCCTTGTTAGCCAATCTTCCATGAGCACCATTGTCTCCTGTGCTACAACATTGTAGTTGAGACAGAGTATTTAATGTGCCATGAATAGCATCAGTCTGCATACAGAACTATCAGTCTTGTGCACATCAAATAACATTTTAAAAGAGGTGTATTGTCCTTGTAGAGTCACATTACCTTAATTTTGCACAACATACATAATTTCCATGTTGTAGACCTGTAGAATTTGAATATCTGGATGAAGGAATCTTGGGTTTTGACAAAGCAAGCCAATGACCTTAATCTTTCTTCACAGCATTGATATTATCTCTCTTGGGTCCCCCCTCCCTGAAGTCTTGTTTGCTTTTATCCCAAGTAAAATCTACCATAACACGTTGGTTATATCCAGAATACTGTAATTAGAGAAAGAAAAACACAAAGTGTTTTTGTGTCTCAACGGACACCCTTTTTTGGTTAGATTATTTCCTCCTCCATCCCTTCTCTACATAGTGAGTTGGATTCACCAGAGCATTTCTTCTAGGGTTGCCAACTCTGGCTGGGAAATTCCTGGAGATACGGGGTTGGAGTTTGGGATGGGGAGGGACCTCAGCAGGTCATAATGCCATCATTCAAAGCAGCCATTTTCTTCATGGGAACTGATCTCTGTAATCTGGAGATGTGTTGCAATTCCAGATCGCCTACCTGGAGGTTAGCAAGCCTGGAAGGATTTCTGCCTGTGGAGGGTGAGTTTCTCACTGCCCCCTCTAGTGTTTCAGAGTATTTAGGGCTCCTCTTCCTCCTTTCTCAGTGCCAGGGAAAAGTGACCGCCATGGGCCAAGTGTTGAGGGGGCAGGGGCCAGCCTCCCAAATGAGGGGCCTGCGCAGGATGTGCATGGGCGTGCTCCCTTGCCCCTGGTCATCCCCCGCCCCCATCACAACATGGCGGCCACCATGCCATCTTCCTGCTCGCCTTCCCCTGCATCACCCACAATCTGGCCCCTCAGATGAACCATTGCTTGTACTCATAGTGCCATAAGGGAGTGCCTCCATGCCCAGTAGTAGATTTCTTGCATACCACCACAAACCATCCTGTGTGTTCAGTGGCAAGCTAAAAGCCTGACTGTGTGGGTAGGACACACACGCCCATCACACTCTGAGCACCTACAGGGAACCATACCATTCTCACCTCAGGATGGCTTGGTTATCTGTATCACCCTGTCTCGTGGTTAGGAGAATTTATCACGTATCAGGCACCAGTGCATGACAGAATAGTTGTATAGCCATCTGTGCATATATGATTTGGCCTTTAATCCTCTACATATTTACTTTCAATAAAAGTTATTAAAAACTAATTGATTCACTATCTAGGTTATATCTTTTTATGGCTTTCTCATATTTGGACCATTGTATTTTTGGCTTGTTCCTTTGAAAAGTGAGCTTTGCCACTGGAGAGCTTATATATTACATGTAGCATAATATGCCTAAAACATTTTCATAATAGGTCTTTTAACACATTTTCTTTGATTTGAGAATTCTCAGATCTTACTAGGGAGAGAAACAAGCTAAAATGCTTAGGAATTCAGAGAAGACTTAAAATACAAAAATTTTGAAGTATGCTTTGCTCAAGGTGCACTTAACACATAAATAATACATGTACAGGATCGAGACTGTGGAAATATATTCCAAAATAGTCTATATTTAATTCTGATGTTTCCTTAATTGCTGAACTGGAATATAACCACTTCCTTGTTTTATACATTATTTTCCTTCAGTAGTAGAAGCTTGATCACATTGCTGTCTGTAAGTTGCTTTTGCTCCCATAACAGGCTTGCCTGTAGCTGTTTTTTAGATCAGGACTACTTTTCTAAGCGATTTGTACAATACTAAGGGCTTGTTCACACATTTTTAATAACTTTGGGAGAGTAGTCTCTTAACTCAGTCCAATTTGTTTACACTTTCAATGAGTAGCTTGAAGTGCATTTGGAAAAATAAGCCCTAGTTAAATCCTTTAAACCTGGTCTAAGTGAGCGTAACATAATAATAATACGAACTTTTCAAAATTGAAAATGCAGTTTTTTGTAGAACAGAAAAACCTTCTTAGGTTGTTGAACCAACATGTGCTTTCCTTTCAGTTTAATTCACTGTTTGTGTAGTCTCACATTTCAGTTCTCTACCTGTGTAAAGCAATGTCTGGAGCCTTCTAGACATTTGTACAGGGAGCACTCTTCTGTAGGAGAGGTTTGTCTTTCTGTACATACCCTTGGGAAAAGGAGCTTTTCATCTTTGCAGTTGCAGTGCATTTCCACATGGATATTGCACATGCACACACCTGCTGTAGAAGAAACTTCTAGAGCTCTAATGAACTCTTGAGGTGCTTCCTGGCCCTAGCGCAATGCCTGGATTTTCCCATCTTTTTCTTGGCATTTGTGGGGAGGGAGAATTTCTCTTAGTTTTTTCTCTGTCACGGTGGAGAATAGACACTTCATCGCAGCTCTCTTCTGATCTCTCTAATCCTTGTCAAGTTTTTAGTCTCTTCTGGTCGGGATACAGAGGTTTCAAGTTATTTTTTTCTGATGATAATTCTGGATTAAAAGTCAAAAAACAGAGAGAGAAAAGCCTGAATTTCACAGTCTGCCAGGACAGCTTTTCCAGCCTCTGTTCTTAGGTCATCATCTGTCCATCTAATGGCCTTGTCATTGATCAAAGAACTCTTTAAAAATGCACCAAGTGTGGTACAAAAAATGTCAGATAGCTGACCATGCATTCTGTCTATTTTAATGTTTAGGAGTGGTACACAGGGCTGTTTTTCTGGGAAAAGAGGTGCTGGAACTCAGTGCGCTGCCCTCAGAGAAAATGGTCACATGGCTGGTGGCCCCGCCCCCTGATCTCCAGACAGAAGGGAGTTTAGATTGCCCTCTGCGCCGCCAAGCGGCACGGAGGGCAATCTAAACTCCCCTCTGTCTGGAGATCAGGGGGCGGGACCACCAGCCATGTGACCATTTTCAAGAGGTTCCGGAACTCTGTTCCCCTGCATTCCTGCTGAAAAAAAGCCCTGGTGGTACATAATGTGCCAAAGTGTAAAATTTGCCATCAATTTCCACCAAAGACCAGGGCTGAAAGAGCATAAAGACTAAAAGTGGCACTCTGGGAAAAGTCCCAGAAATATTCACCTTTGCGTGCCCCACAGCCTCTCCTCAGGACTGACCTTTGGCACAGTTCCTCTGGTCCTGCCTCAGTTATGAAGCCTGTGTTGGAACTGACCCAACCGGCTCCAACTTCATCTAAGATCCAACACAGCAGTTCTGAACCTCCAGTAAAAAAGCTAAACAAAAGTCAAGGCATTGGAACTGAACCTGCCACCGTCAGATTCAAACAGCAAACAAGAACCTACTGTGGTAGAGGTCTAATAGACCAAAACTCCTTAAAGTGCACCGTACAGACAAGGAAACACTTTCTTCATACAAACAAATCTCTTTTATACATATAAAGTGCTGGGTGCTTGAATATATAACAATGTAGCAATTAGTACAAAACAAATGGAGAAAAACTCTCTTCCTCAACAGGTCACAAGCTGAAATCCTGTTTCGTAAGGTTTTCTCAAGACTGTTACCAGACAGCAAACAATAAATTGTATAGTTCCACAAGCATATTAAACATTCACTTCTCTCTTCTTGCGACCTGTTGAACATGTTGATAGCCTTGATCTTCATTGCACCTCTAATACTTCCACCCAGGGACTTCCAGCCCAGGAGTTGGCTTCTGCTTTCCCATGGTGTTGGATCCCAGCTCATACAAAGAAAGGAAGAGAGGTTTTTCTCTGTTTGCACTGTTGAAAGGACTTTTTTGGAGCTCTGGGACTATGTGCGGTGTTGCTCATGACAATTGGCTTCCTACGGGGGGCGGGGGGATGGTTTGAAGCGTAGAAGGGAGTCAGGATGTAAAGATAAAGTGCAGCTTGATTAGAGAAGCAATTAGTATCTGTAGTGAGATAAGAATTCTATGTCTCTATTCAGCCCTGTGGGTTCCATTGTTCTGAACCTGAATTCATGTTCATCAATCTTACATTATAATCTGGTTTTGAAGCTTCTTTCTTTGAGGACAGCCACATTTAGACCAGTAATGGAATGTCCTGGAAAGTAAAATGTTCACCCACTGTTTTTTGAGTGTTGTGATTTTTAATGTCAGATTTATGTCCATTTATTCTTTTATCTAGGGACCTGTTTGGACTGTTTACCTAGGGACTGTCCAGTTTAGAGAAAGAAAGGGCATTGCTGACACTTAAAAGCATATATAACGTTGGGAGAGGAACACATGAATGAAAGTGAGGTGGTATAACTGGTATTGTTAGGTCCAGTGACTGTGTTTTCGGAGTGAATATGGGGACAGAGTTGGCATCTTGGTTTATTGCAGTCTCTGGATCTGGAGTCTGTGTCCATGTTAGGAAGTACATGTTAGGAAGTTAGTAGAGGCTAAGGGCTTTTCCTAATGCTGCCTCTTAATGCTGGTTACTAAGTACTTGGATGGGAGACCCCACACATACAAGGAAATCCAGGATTGCTATGCAGAGGCAGGCAATGGCAAACCACCTCTATTTGTCTCTTGCCTTGAAAATCCTTGCACTTTACACAAACACATAGAGAATGGTTAGACAAAATAGGGGGGGTTAACAAAGAAGATGGTTCTGAAATGATTAACACTATCATGTATGCAAGACATGTATCTCACTTTTTAATTCTATATTCAGAAAAGTAGCCTTCACATGTTCCATATTTACAGTTCCTAATGTGGATTAGAATTACTGTTTCTCATGTGTTTTGTGAAACTGATAAATTCCACCCCGCATTCTAATTGTTCTAATTCTGATAAGGTGGCAGCCAAATAGTGTTCAGAAAAAATAAGTGTTCACATTAAGTAGTCTTGTGTGAGCCTCAGGCTGGGTACATCTCCATTTTTTTATAGAATAATTTTATTATTAAACAATACAAAATATAACAAAAAAGCATACATTGCAAATTACAAAAAATACATAAACTGACAAAAGAAAAAAAGATATGCAGCAAAAAACAAGACAAAAACTTTAAAATACATGATTTCACAATTCTAATTCTATAGGTCTCAAAATTCAACTAATATTTCAAATCTAAACAAAAATTTCAATTAATTACAGTTATGCAACTTCTGCTGTATTCTTCTCAACTTCTTTCACAGCTTATCTTTATTATAATATGCATAATACTTTCCCCATCTTTCTTGAACTTCTGATATTGGGCTTTTATTAACATAGTTTGTTAGTTTGCCTTCTCATTCTCATCTAGGGCAACAATAAACTTTCCTGCCGATTGTTGCAAATCTGGCTGCCATTATCATATAATTAAAAACTTCTTGCAACATTTTTGGGCAAAATACCCAATAACATGATCTTTGAATCCAGAGCAAATTTTATTTTCAAAATATTTTGCATTATGTCATGTATTTCTTTCCAATGTTTTATAGTTATTTTATTTTATAGTCCATAAAGTTTCCCCTCTGTTGCATATTAATTTTTCTCCAAAATTTTGCACCCACTTGATCATACATGGTTTTACTTTTTCTTCTTCTGTATCAAATTGCAATAATATTTTATATATTGATCCCAACAGATGTTCTTTGTGGTGTATGATCAATTTTTCAAATTCTGTTAGGTCCCTGATCGTTCCACTTGTTGCTTTTATTTTGTTTCTCAGTCTTGAAGTCAGTTGTGAATATAATAGCCACTGTATATTTTTGCCTTCATCTGTTAGTTTTTGTCAAGTTTTTATTTTTCCTTGTGAATTAATCATTTATCCATAAATTATTGAGTCATTACTCTTTCTTACATTTTGTCATAATGTGCCTCCAATGGGGGCATTAATGGAGATACCGAAGGGCTGATTTTTCTTTGACATTTTCCCCAGATTTTAAATAATCCTTCTCTAATCAGAGGGTGTTTGTTTTGTACTGAAGTTGATTTCAATGTTTTTTAGCCCATAGATAATAATGTATTCCTTCATCCAAATGTGCACTTAGATCCTCTTGTATGGTTGTCCAAGTTCTATAATAATTGTCTGTAAATAGTGTGTCATTTTGGCCAGTCAGATTTGTTCCCAAATATTTTATTGGATTTGAAGTTATTGTTCATCCTGTAATTTTCTTAACTTCTTTTTCTTGCCATGTAAAAAAAATGGAATTTTTGTTTTCTTCTTATCTGTCTTATATCCTGAAAGGTGTCTGTATTCTTCTATATGTTCCACAACATACTGCATTGATATCTCAGACTAATATTTATTATTACTACATGTCCCATCATCATTTTAAACTGTTTCTCTCCCCACAGTCATCAATCGAGCTCTGTTCCACCTTTTTTCTCAGCATAGTTACCTAAGGCCTGTACCAGCCAACCTGTTCCAACTTGTGCTGTAGTAGTTGGAGAAGTTTGCTGGTTGAGGGAAGGAGAGCAGTCAGATAAAGTTTAAGAAGATCTTGTATGATACGCAGTAATAGTTAGTAAAGGTCTTTGGAACAGCACACTGTATCTTTCCTTCAGGGCAGTCTTGGGGGTGGGGGAACACCACCAAAAGGTGACTACTCCATGTGGACACAATAGATAGCTAGACTAATTCTCTGAAAAGTCTTGTATATAGATTTTACATCACAATTTGAGTGTAGATCTTAAGGTGTGTTTGGTATTGTTGAGATGAAAGGGGCCTTATTTCTGTTAGAATGGCTAAGGTTTCTTTTCCTTGAGCTGGTTCATTTGCTGATAATGAGACCTTGTGAGGTCCAATCTGTCTATTTTATTCTTTTGTAGCATTTTGCTGAGGAAACAGAACAGACTGGGTACATTGCAATGTAATGCTTCATTTCTAAAGGAAGTAGTGCTGGGGCTTGCAGTTGTCTTTTTGTGTGTGTATTTCCTACGTAATGTTGAAGAATTGCTGATGTTCAGAAGTCAAGAAATTTCCCTGACTCCAAATGTTTTGTATCTGATTGTGGTTATTCTGTGGTTATACTTAAAAACCTTCTCTTGAGTACTGTATCGTTTGTAGTATTGAGCCCCTGATACTGAACAGGTTCTGTGGTTAGGCCCAGACACAAATTTGCTATATGCTTTGACCTATCTGGCCCACTTCCCCCAAATGCTCGGCCCCATGCTCCTATACTGAGCTCTAAAGTGTCAGGGATAATTCCTGGCACTTGCAACATAATCACTTCAAGCTCTTAAGTTTGATAGTGTAAGCTCCACTTCCTGGGCAAGTCAAGGACTTTTGCCTCTTTTTCTCTCAGATGTGTATCAGAGGGTACATAATATGTATAATGTTTAAATATGTGCATCCAACTGCACAGATGGACCGCTCAAAGAACTTCAGTTACTGGTATTATATAAGATCCAAGTTAGGATATGGGGGGGGGGGGGCAGGGGGAGGTAATAAGAATCCAGTTTTATCACCATTGAGTCCCTGCTGCTGCAACTTGGTAGCCACTTAATTGCATTTTCCGGGAACTTTTCCCTTTTCCATCTTACTGGGTCTAGTTTTATTTTATTGTAAAAAATGTATATACGTGGTGCAATTCTGCAGACAGATGTGCCCCTATGGTATAAGTCTGGGTCTTGCATGACCAGGTGTAGAATGCTGTCACTTCTGGTAGATGTTAGTTTATACAGGCCAAAAAAAATGTTATTAAGGCAACTTATAGAGCCAGTTTTGATTCTTAATATCTTCTAATATAAGATTCATTTCATCATCTTGAAAATTATGAAAGTTTGGGCCCAATTATCATAGGGTAGCAACAATGGAAGTTCTGTACTTTTTGTCCTAAATTCGTATTACAGTTGTCATCTCAAAGCTGTTAAATCAGCAAACATTTTAGTTTAAGTTAAACTGCTGAAGCTGCTATATTTTTATTTATGACATTGACGTCACTTGACGTTGGAGCCTGCCTTTCACTTCTGCTCAGCAGTAAACGTGAAGGGGGCAGATAATTGGATTGAAGGTGTTTTCTCAAAAAAGATTGATTGTAACATAGCCATTACCTCTAATCCTTCAGGGGCTTAAACAGTTTTAAAATGATATCAGTGACTGATTTGTTTTGCTGTAGCTAACACATCAACATCTTACGCATTTGCAAAATTTACTGTATCTCTGTCCTTATGTGCTATGTGTATATTGGCTTTTAAAAAAAATTGTTGGAAATCAATATTTAAAACAGAGTTAATTGAAGCTGGTAAGAATATAGCTTTGCTTTTTTGGTGTACTGTAAAAATATAAACCAAGGATGCCAAGCAGGCTTGGTTCAATGGCTAAAATTATTGTACTACATTGTAATGCTATTATAGGCCTTGTTCAACATTACACTGACTTGAATAAAAATGTTATAAATAGTCATTGTATAGTGATCTATTCATTATTTACAAAATGTCCCTAGAAATGTTGAAAATGGCAAGCTTATTGTATATACTACAGCCACATGATGCATTTTCTGTTGTACACTATGTAGCATTCACAACTTCCCATCACAAATAATTTCGGATACAGAGCCTCCCTTCAGTGTTCTGTAAATTCACACCATCCTCTTTATATGTTTTCTGAGTTTTAACTCTGAGGCTTTGGATCATATTTCTTGTTATGTAGCTTGGTGAATGCAGATGGCAATAATATTAGAGTACCAGGTACCTCATTACATTATACTTTTAGCCTAGAGAAGTAATTAATCCAGTAATTTAAAATATATACACTTGGGCAAGATTCAGGTCTTCTCAGCATTGGTTATGCAGAGCTCAGCAGAGTCAGCTCAGACATTGCACCAGTACAAAAATGGAAATGTCTGCTATTGCTAAAACAAGAAAATTGTAGCCAGCTGCATTGTTCTGTGTGATTTTGGTTGGCTAATAAAAAGGTATTCCGTGGATTTTGTTTATTGCTTCAAGGGCCTAGATTGGGGATCTCTTGCATGCCTCTCCTGCTACCAAGACAGAAGCCCTGCTCAATCAATCAATCAATCAATCAATCAATCAATCAATCAATCAATCAATCAATCAATCAATCAATCAATCAATCAATACTTTATTGCTTCAGCACAGCCATAGCAAATAACAAAAAAGTACAATATTATTAATACAAATTACTACATCATAAAATTTAAACCGAAATTGACAAAACTCCATCAAGATCTTTAAATCCATAAAATCCATAACAGCATGTTATATAATACTACTAAAGGGAACTTATTAATACCCTCAAGTAAATTAAAACTAACTTCCATAGTCTTAACTGTATTTTGTTTACCGATGTTACAAACTTTGCCACTTGCATTGTAATCCGTTTATCCTTATCTGCCAGCAGCACCACCAATTTATCTTGCTCTGACCTCCCTGGCACCTGTTGCAAAATATTTCTAAGATATTTCTCCCGAATAGTTACAAATCTCGGGCATTGAAACATAACATGGGACATATCTTCAATGGATTGAAGCCCTGCTCATGGTTCTCTCAGGGGTGGGATTAAGCCCACAGATGTGAGGAGCAGGACCACTTTTCAGAAGACTCCATAAATACAGCACACTCTTCCTAAAAAGATCAGCCCAGCAATCACTTCTTCCTGATTTAGATGGCAGACTACAGAACACTTCTCTCCTGCCAGTTTTTTTTTTTTAAATTCCTGTTGTGGTAGGCTATTTTTTTTTTGTTATCCTAATAATTTCATTTTGAAATATTTTCTTGATGTTATATTAGCAGTTTGCAATGCTAAATAGTCTTAAGCATTTACTGAAACCATATAGAAGTGCTTAAAAGTTAAATAAAAATATGGATCTTGTTCAGATGTTTCACTTCAGGTAACATGGACACAAGTATCACTATTTTGTCATGGTAGTTTTCATGCATTTTTTCATCCTCTTAGCTCAGACTTCTTTACGTATCCAGTTACTGTAATCCAAGAGTTTGCTATAGAAGTCATAAAAATAACAGAGAAAAATTTACTCATTTAACTAAATTTATATCCCGCATTTCTGACCTCATAAGAGCCACCAAGGCTGCTAACAAAATAAAACAGATATACTAAAATCACATTTATAAAACCATTAAAATCAACAAAAACACATCATTAAAACTAGAGCTTTAAAAACATACAAAGACATAAAACAACAATTAAAACATTTAATACAATTAAAACACAAGGCATGAAAGGCACGAACAATTCTGCTGTATGCCTCTTTCCCCTGTAAGAGTTCTTCTTTGCTCCCTCATCTCAGATTTGCAGTACTGCTGCTTCCCTTGTCCTCCCTCTCTGTGGCATCCATAAATACCTTGTTTCTTTTCTTCTCTCATGACTCTCATGTGCTAGTGTAGTGTGCCAATTCTTGGATTCATTTAGAAGGTCAAGGCTCTCTTGGGTGCCTTTTAATTTTAAAATCTGTTCCAAGCACAGCAGCCAGCAGATGGCACTCACTTGACTATAGACTCCACTAGTTCTCTTTTAAAACAGTTTGAAGTCCAAAACAACAGTTTATTTTCTTGTGAAGCTTCTAGCAGCTTTACAAGTACAATCAGATTAAAGTGGGTCTGGGGAGCTTACACGTCTCCATCTCTGATTAATAAGAGATCATTGATTTCCACCTGGTCTTTAATGAAATTTTGACAGATTTAAACCTATTTAGCAACCGGAGAAAGGGGCTGTCTCAAGGCACTCACTGTACAGAGGAGAAACCTAATTGAGTAGAACAAGGTAATGCTGTCAAGGAAGTGTCTAGTTGCAGTTCTAGATATGTCAGCAGTTTGGAGTCTTGGAACTAACAGCCAGAGATCAATTTAGTAATACAGTTTAACAGTATGCATACAGTAATACAGTTTAATCTAGATGCATAATGAAATACTTAAGGTATGTGGAACTTCTGCTAGGAACTTCTTTACACCAAATCAGATGAATGATTCATGTAGTCCTGTCCTGGCAGTGGTTCTTCATTTTTTCCTCCAAGCCAGTGAACTGTGTTGCACAGCTATGACTATAAAAATTAGGGCTGCACCCATTAATAAGTACATTCATGAAGAGTTGCTAGCTGCTAATTTTAAAAACTATCAGCTCTGTATAAATTAAATATAAATTTAATTTTTTTTTAAGAAAAGCATTCTTTGATTTTAGATGCATGGATGTGTTGAGGTATACACTTTACTTCTTAGAGGCATCTTCTAGGTAAAAGAAGGGGGAACACTGCTTTCAAAATGGCACCCTACCACATGTGGATTTTGAAAACTGTTTACATTATTTTAATTCTGCTACCTGATTCTGAGCCACCTTTATGCCTTATAGATTTTTTAAAATTAAGTGAATGGATTAACTGACTTAATATCGAAGTCTTCATAATAGCAACCTTACATTTGGCACTGGACTGAAAAAATTAATAGAGAAGGCAGGAAACAAGTAAGAGAAACTCTAGATTCCCCTCTTCAGTTCTTTCAGTGTATTGTTATTGTTGTTACTGACACTCTGCTGTTTTCAGCTGGGAGCAGCTTAGGGTGAATGGTATCATTGCCCAGTCTTTGCTACCTCCAGGCTAACTTGTAAAGTGGCTTTGTATTGTAGGACACACCCAGAACAACATGGGGCTAGCTGAAGATTGCAGCTGTGCAATGAGAGACTGTGAAATGTATGCTAAGAGCATCTGACTTGGACATCTTCATCTTCCCCAGCAGTGGCTACTCTGCATGAATGAGGCTTTCCAAGCTCTTTCTGCACCTTGCATCTTGAGGTTGTTTAACTAGATGTGGCAGGGAATGAGCCTAGGGCCAGCATGTAAAACATGTTCTTAGTCACAAAGTTATGATTGCATATATTAGAATTGCTCATAGATAAGTGATCTAGGAGCATACTTTTTCCAATGCCCATTGAAAGCTGTACCTTTCTTAATGGTTTGTACAGAACCTGAAAAATACTGAGACATATATTTTAACTCCATGAGCAACTTGTGTGTTTGTCACTATTATACCTACTCACACAGAAACATTTAAAAATGTATAATCCTGAAGTTCAAGAATAGTTTGTCTTTTAAGAAATTGCTATCGCTGACTGCGAAAAGGATGTGTATCTCTTCTGCAAAAGAAGCTGCCCCTCATGCTTTTCTTTTAGTTCCTCCTAGGATCTAATCACAGCAATTTGCAAAGTAAATGATGGAGGACTTCTAGAAGTCTGATTAAAGATGCAGTTCTCTTTAAAAAGAAAGGGAAATCAATACCATTACCAAATCCATTAAGCAGTCTTTAGTATTTTGGCCGTGCGCCACATATTGTTTTTGCAATGATAAGAAAAGTACTTCAGTTTGCTTCTTTATCACTTTATACACTTAACATTTGCACACCTGTGTTTTAATTTGATGGGTGGAGAGCAGTATTTCAGAGCTCTGCTTCTGTTTTCCCATAAGTGGATTGGCAAAAGAATGGAAGCCACCCACTGGGAAAATATTTGCCCTTTGTTCCTGAAATGCCCTGGTCCTTTATCCTGGGTCTTACTTTCTTTTCAGAAGAGAAGAAATGAAGTGGAGGATTGCAGCAGGGGTGGGAGTAGACTGTTGCTACTTTAACTAGCACTGCATTGTTACTATTATCACTGACATACAACGTTTGTCCTCAGCCATGTATTGTCAATATAGAAAACCTGTGGGTGAAGAAGGCTACTTTCTTCCACCTTGCACTCTCATTTCAGCTAGAAGTCTTTGTAGACGGCTTTCAAATGGCTGTGAGGACATTCAGATTCTGTTTTAACTCTGAGCCAGAGATATAATGGAATATAAAAGAGCATTTAAAGAAATGCTTGTATTGGTGCAACCATATGAAAATGGGGCCCTTAGGTGAACAGTTCCTATCTGGACTTGCCCAATGTGACAGAGAGGTGGCTGTCCCACCTTTCTTTGAGTTGTGTACCAATGCCCTTTCACCAGGTTTTGAACATTCAGGGCCATAGCAACGTCCAGTCAAGAGGAGGAAAATGTTAGAATGCTGTGTGGTAGGGGGGAAATGGAATATCAACTGCAGACTCCAATGGGTAGTTCTAGAGAGAAAGGGGGTCTGACTGATAAGGGAATCAGTGAGCTAGCAGTCTGACTCGGGTACAGCAGACTGATTATTTGATTACAGTTACTGAGGGAAAGAAAATCTTAATCCATAACACTTCTGAAGGAAATAGACTGGATATACCTATACTGCTGTATCTGTATAATCTAGCCGATTTGAAGACATCCTCATACTGAACATATCATATATTGGTTGACTGAAACTGTCAGTTTGGGTTGAAAGTGTATTTAAGCACTGAAAGAATGTGGGTTAACTTGTATTTAAGCCTCCATTAATTGTAATTTTCTGAAAAAAGAGTTGCCTCAGCAGAAAGCTGTGAAACAACATTGTTGTTGCAACATCCAAACAGCAGCTACTATTAAACTTGACTCTTAACTGTTTGGGTCATCATGGATCCCTTTAAGATTCTGATGAAAGTTAAAAATTACAACAAACACTTGAAAAATGAAATTTTAGCTTAACATTCACCATGACCTGAAGTAAACAAAGATACAAACAAACATCTATAATCATAATGACAGGGTATGTTCTCTTTAATTCCTATCAACAGGAAACTATTCTAGATGGTGACAATGATGATTGTATATTGTAGCATCCCATGGCTACCTACACTTATTTGGACTGAAACAATATCTTAATAACAACTTGACATAAAGATGAATTTTTTCTCAAAGACAATTTTCAACATAACAGGAAGGAAATCGAAGGGATTTTTTTTTTACCCAGTTCACAGACCCCCATGCACAGGTTAAGAACCTCTGTGTTTAACCTTGCTAAGGAAGTAAATAAATCCATTCTTTTGTAACATCTTCCTCACATTGTGTTGTATATGTGGAAACACCTCGTTGATGAGAGGGGCAGCAGTATCTGAACTTTCTACAAATTCCCACCAATGGCTGCACCGTATAGTTATTGCACAGGAGACCACATAAAGACCAACCATTCCAGGTAAGCAATGTTGTGTTCTTAAAGTGTGAGACTGGTCTCCCTTGGGCAGTACTGATGCTCTTCTCTGTGTGTGTGCTTGTTTGACAGAAAGAGATATGTAATGGAATGACTGTTTAACCTTTCGTGTTACCAGTTTCAAAAGCCAATAGAAAAATCAGCTGTTGTGTTTTACTTCCTTAGTGCACACATGAAGCTTTGCTTGCACTCCTTCCTCATGTATCTGCCTGAGCCCCAGTCAGTATGTGGTTAAGTGTCTGGACAAAATTCTCACTTTACTCCATAACTGCTAGTGTGTCTTTATATGGAGGCCATTATTGTATAAATCTTTGTGAGTAATCAGAGTAGTCAGCTTATGCTTCCGTTCATTTCTGATTCCTGAGCAGCTGTTTTAGCTTCTCGGCTTCCACACTATGGCAGGACCCCACAACTTGGGTGAGTCATAAATGTCAGGAAATTACTCAAATATTTTCCTCCCTCAGTAAAATGCAGTATATCTTGGGCATTTTTGTAGAGACACAGTGAAATATAATCAAGGATTGAAAGTGGTTTTGAGGAGTATCATCTGAAAGGGCAAAAAGCACCATTATTAAAAATGAAAACGGAAGAGCATGTTCATCTGGCATTACCGCCTATGTTATGATGTCATCATAATCGGTGGATCTGAAAGCTCCATCTGTATTCCATTTGCTGCAGCCACTTCATAATTATGTTGCATTGTACAGTGCTTTTGTTCACTGACACGGCTGTTGCTTGTTTCGAATGGATTATTTAGCAGCTGAGGTCATTCATCTCTTCAGCAGCAATCTTCGCTTGTACTATATTTCTACAGCTCCTTCCAGAGTGTTTTCCAAACATATAGCATGTCTCAGTTTGTAGTGTGTTTACTAATTTATTGGTATATGCCATGGTAAAAGCATGTAATATATAAGGCTGGATACTCTAGGTGAAAGAAAATCATCATAGTTATCAAACACAGAGTTACCACTGATTTTGATCAAACATAATCCAGCAAAATTTATTGAGTCACTCTACATCCCAACATAAGAGGAGGATAGAAAAAATACAATGGCCACCACTTACAATTAATCAAGGCCTCGTTAGAGGAAACTAAATGGGCATTAAGATCTGTAATGTTCTGTATCTTAATAGTTTGGATTTTATTTCTGCTTGTTAATGTGTTTTTTAAAAAATATTTGTTACTGTGGGTATAAATGCAAGCCTGTTAGGAAAGAAAGAGGAGGTTGGATGGGTGAATGGAGTGTGATGTGATTGGCTCATAAATTAGTGGAAAATTTGTCTGTGTGACTATCCCTGTGAATTTACCTTCAAGAAGATATAATTGTTGAAACTACCAAGTCTAGGAACTATTCTGAAACTAATACACTTTTCCGAATTCTGCAACCATCATACGTACATATTTATGAATAAATTTTATTTTTGTTTAAGAAAAAAAGATCCTTTTTTACTTCACAACTGTTCTTATATGCTGACTGTCAAACTACCATCTATATCAAGCCTTCCTAGAATACCAGTTAAACAGAACAGATCTAGGGCAAACACCTTTGTTGGCAAATGATATCTAAGTGCAACAGAAGCTGTATGTGTGTCTGGACTTTGAGACCCCTCTAAGCAGGAAGAGGTGGTATCATTTTGTCAATGCTACATGGAGCATTAGTCTGTAATGTACCCAGCACTTAAAACACAGGGATCGTATAACCATCTACAATGACTATGCATAGTGTATGTGACGTATTCAAGGAAGCGCCATTCCCTCCTCCTCTGCTATTGCTGTAGTGGAGGCATCATTAGAAAACCAAGCATGTGAGCAGGAAGTGGTTGCCGCCTTGGCTTGGATAGCAGGATGCACTGAAGGCATTATATTGGGGGGTGGGAGGCAGAAGACTCCAGAAAAGTGATGGTTGAATGAAATGGAGGAAGGAATTAATTTCCCAATTTGAATTAAATGCTGAAACAGAGAGGATGTCTTTGGTTCCAGTGTTAGCACTGGAAACAAACATTATGAGTTGCTGATGTAATGTTACTAGTTCAAAGATTTCTAATTTTTAAGGCAAAATATACATTATAAGTTGGCCCAGACACTATCAAGATAAATGGAAGAAATTGCACTTTTCTCAGGAATTCAGTGAGTACAGAGAAAACCAGCATACTAATAGAATTGTATATACATTTGCATGGAATGTGAATCATGCTGCTTGATTTGTGGGGTTCAGATGGTAACTAGCCATGAGTTCAAAAGATTTGAAGCCAAATGCCCAAAATATTGTGGTTGTTGCTAAGGTCCTGGCTTGAATGTTACTTGAGTGTATCCATATTAAGTGTTCTATTTATTAATGTAAAATGGATTCTGTTGTGCCCTGGAATACAATTGGCAAAGAAAGGTCTTGAAAGGTCTTGGGACTATGGGTTAGCATGAAGCAAACAAGAGCCCAGGCAGAGTTTATTAAGATTTTAGCAATGCTTACACGTGGTTGCATACATTCCTTGGGATCAATCAGAGATTTTTAAAGGATTTTCTCCCTGATGTTCTTCTATAAAGAGGGCACAGGGGCTTCCTTAGTCTTGTGAAATCTTATTGCTCTTTTGTGTTCTTTCATTTTCAGACAAGGTACATTAAGCTGACTCTTGCTTTCTACTATAGTTCTGCAACCTCCTCTAAAAGCAAATGTCTTGTTAAACCATACAATAAGCTGAACAAGCAAAAAAATAGTACTCATTTTCGCACTCCATTAAGGTTATTTGCTAATTATATTTATAGAAAGGGCTCCTGGAACATTGGAATTCCTCTTTTTGTAGAGCAAAATAATATCTTCTGTTAGCCTAGCAATACTATGTGCAATTACAGTAGAAGCCCATTTATTCAGAATATCAGTTGTCCACTGGGGAAGAGAGGGATTTCCAATTCACTCTGAAACGGGGTATCTATTCAGTAAAGGCAAGCCACACTGGTCAGAACCAAAACCAGACTAGTATTTAGGGGAAAAATCCACTTCAAATTATATGCCAAGAAAATCAGATCTCTATAAGTTGTGTTATATTAATTTGAAAAAAATCTTCCTAGTTTTACATATTTTGTTCTGCCCTTAATAATCTTAAGAAGGTGAAAGGAAAATGCAAGGCACTGAAGCCCTGTTTCCAATTGAAATTCAGTTAACATCCCTTTTCTGGCTTCTGAGCCTTCAGAAATTTAAAACTATAAAGTTTTCCTTGGCAGACTTGAGCTAGTAACTTTTTTTAAAAGCCTGATGTTGTAAGGCTATTGAATTCTGTGCTGAATTCTAAATTCCATAGTAATGAATATTCTTCAATTGTATGACATAATCTTGGCTATTGTTCAGTTGAAGAATACACGCTTCCATGTGTATGGTCCTTCATCCAGTCACTGGCATCTCCAGTTAAAGGATATCAGTATTGCATCCCTCTATAATGAATATATGCAGCAGGGCTTCAGGAAGCTGACTGAAATGTAAAGTCAATAAGTAACAGTTGCAGGTAATGGGCAACCTGGGTTGCAGAAGCAAAGTTGCAGGTCATGGTGACAGGTATCTGGTACCATGGACTGTGGCAAGATCTTCCAACACTAGGGATACTCCATGCATGACAGAGACATTGCCCTAATTAAGACAAGGGCTTAAATCCTACATATTGAGCAGCCTTATAACTAAACTAAAATTTTAAGGAGTTTAAAGGGGCAAGGCTGTGACCTAGACTTATGAACTGTGGTGTTGTCAAATGGCGCATGTGTTTTGCAAAACACATGCACCATTTGACAACACCACAGTTCATAAGTCTAGGTCACAGCCTTGCCCCTTTAAACTCCTTAAAATTTTAGTTTAGTTATAAGGCTGCTCAATATGTAGGATTTAAGCCCTTGTCTTAATTAAGCCCTTGTCTTAGTCCCTGAGAGAGGACTAAGTATTTGTTAAATGGTTACAGAAAGCACTTCTGCCATGTTAAGAAAAAGGTACTCTTTAAAAAGATGTAATAATTTTGTTTTTCTTAATGTCTGAATATTTTGAGTCTTATTTCCCTTAAATATCTTGCTTAAGTTGATATAAACACTCTCCGCGCTGGGAAATTTTGCGGTAGCTTCTCCTACTCTCATTTTCACTTACAGCAAGAAGTAAATACATTTCAAAGTTACAGATGGAAATAATATATCCAGTACTGCTCCCTGACTCCATAAAGATGCTAGCAGTTGTGCTGTTACACATCTGGAACTTAGTACACTTGCAGCCCCCATCTTCTTCTACTTAAGAATCTGCTTCTAAACCAGCATGCTCCTTTGCATTTTGATGGATTTAGTTACAGCCGCTTTAAAGTACATGGCAAGAATTTCAAGCCCCTACCAGTACTCCGAATATTAGAAATGACCTACAGTAAGAATAATATTGTCAAGCCCCAGCCTTAAAAACAAGATGTGTACTTGTATATAAATGCTCAAAATGAAAGGTACTTAAGGCAGCTGAAATAAGTCGGTATCATACAAAAATTTTGTTTCAGATGAAAAAAATCGACAGTTGTGTTTATGTACTACAAAAAGAGTGTCCAAATTTCCTATCCCACTTTAACAGCATGCCCTATGCTGTTCATGACCAAATCTTAAATAGGGGTGCACCATGCTTCTCCATCAGATTGCTTGAGCTGAGCAACTCCTTTAACTTTATTATTTTTGTGCCAGTTCCCCATTTTCAGTGTGTGCTTAATGCATACTCAATTATTTATGTTACTGATAGTTTGCCTTCCTCTCTGAGACCCAACGTGCATTTTCAGTGCTGTGATTTCCAGGGTCTATTGCCTTTTATTGCTTTGTCTTCATAATCTTTGTTCTCATTTGCCTATATTGCTGTCCTGCTGGCTCAGGTGACCCACATGATTTTATTGAGGGCATTGGAACACTACCTCTGACATGATGGTATCTTGAAATCTTGAGAAAAATACTGCGGGCTACCAAAGCCGATAGCATTGTGGGGAAACAAGGCCCCCAAACCCTGATAGCCCACAAAAACGGATGAGAAAGGGCACTGATCAGCAGCAAAACAATGCAGATATTCAACAAGGAAAGTGTATTAGTGACTTTCTATTTGATTGTGTAGAATGTATTACTTATGAAGCAGATAGCAAAATTAAGAACATGCTCAGCAAAGTTGTGGACCCCTCTCCCCACACACAAACAATTTGGAAGATTTAAAGCAACCCCAGATTTTCTCTCTCTTTGGCTGCTCTGTGGACAAAAAGAGCAATATTTTCACAAGTTTTAAAAAGCAGAGAAAGTAGTATGTGGCAGTGAAAATTCATTGTTTTTCCAAGACCTTAAAAGTGATATATCTGCCATCTTCTGCTTCTTGCTATGTTGCCCTCTGTTTTTGAGTACCCCCATCTTTTCCATAAGCCACTTGTATACATTTGATTTTTAACAATCTTGTTACCCCTTGAATGGCCAGGACCTTCTTCAACTGCATTTAAATAAGAGGAGCAGGTGTTCATTAATGCATAGAATGCTTCTTTTGGTTGACTGGAAGCAAAACTGTTTCTTCTCTTCTTATTCTATTCCTCTGCTTTTTCTCCTTAAAATGAATTATTTACTACTATTCCCTCACTGAGGCAAAGAGTTTTTTTTAAAAAAAAAATTAGCTTTGCGTGTGTATGTAAGCAACCACTCACATGTTACACAATGGAGGTTACTTGACTGGAAATTTATGCTTGCCCAGTAGCAAGCTTGAATTGAGTGATATATTTAAATCTGCAGGCGTTCTTTTATTTCCACCTACAGCAAATATTAATAGAAAATGTATAATGTCACATGATGATCTTCTGCTTCAAGTAGAGAACTTTCCTGTGGTTTTCTGTTGTTCTTTTGAAACCCTGACAGGCCTTGAGCTTTTATTCATCTGGACATCCTCCTGAGCAAGTCAGTGAAGAAAAGGTAAAAACTTTTAAAAATTAACTATTCAGACATTTTAGTGTTTTCATTCTGTATGTGTACTCCAGGGTTTTTTAATGCAAAAACAAGCAGTTATTCAGTGCCCTTCTCTCTGGAAAGAATTTTTCAAGTCAGTTCTGATCATGTTTTCCTTGTACTTGAGCTTCGGCAATTTCCCAACTGTTCCTCTGCATGTGTTGGCTAAAATTACATACATGGTTGGCTGCTCAAAATACAGGCATCTGGCAAGCTTTTTGAAACAGCTCTCTAACAGTTGTAACCATGTCCCTCTTCTTATGAAGAGGTAATGAGGGAGGGAGCTACAATGTCATGATGAAAATGGGCTACAATCGGGGCCTGAGATCCCTGTTATCTGATGTGTTAACTCCACAAGATGTGTATTGTGTCAATTTAGCGTAGTGACTATTTACTAGAAGGCACCCATATAAAATATATTGGTTATCACCAAGTCAAGGCAAAACAGCGAGCAAGGGTGGTGTTTTTATGTATTCTACTCAACGGGGGAAGTACAGTAGCTACATGAGTCATTCTTGGAATGAGTGGAACTTCAAATGGAACTTCCCACAAAAGTGAGGGCAACCAGCTGGCCACATGGAATAAAATCCCTGTGAGGAAACAGTGCTGTATAGGAAACTCAGTGGTGATTCTGAGACAACATTAATCTTTGCATACCTATGTTGAGGGTTACCTTCTACAGGAGAAGGAATTGTTTTCTCTAGATAGCCTCATCTCTCTTGCCTCCTTTCCTTCCCTCTACCCAAACAGAGAGAATTCAACTAACTTCTCACAGCTCATTGATGATGCTTGTTAATTTATTCAAAATTCTTTGCTTGGCAATATCCTGTCTTTATATATCAAAATTGAACTTCCTGGTGCATGAGGCTGATCTAGATGTGGCACAGATTATACTAGTACTGCACACCAAAAGGCAATGCACTAATCTCAAGAAAAAATAATTGCACAAAGCCTACAGAATGCATGCATCCTACAAAATGGAGCCCCAGGATTTGATCAGAAAGGTGAGGGAAATTCCTACAAACTTTTGGAGATTGTTCTAGTTTGATTTTCAACAAAGTTATTTGAAATTTCACTTAAAATCAGAGTTGTAACATGATTAGGACATAGTATTTATAAATGCACTGCAGAGGTCAAGTTGAAATACAATAATGGGAAATTAATCCCTCAGAAATTAATAGAGCACAGGGAATGCAATCTAGATTTCATTATATGGGATACATTTACAAGAACATGTAACTCAGCAGTTAATCTCTAAACTGAAATGTTCTGGTGTCACACTACTACCACATTCAGGAATCTGGATATCTTGTTCTTAATGCTGGAGCTGCATGGGCTTGCTGTGTTTGCTCAGTGACCAGTAAAAAGCACTCTGCTCATGCTTAGAGGTCCTCTTTTTCACGTGTCCAGTCACCAAGCACTGAAATTAGGGCTAAAGCTCAGACCCTCATAAAAGTTACAAGAATGTATTTTTTATGTAAGCATTTCACAACAAACATTGCCTCTCTAAACTCATCGGTGCTTCTAGGCCACATGTCTTTATGACTGTGAAACTACTGTACATGAATAGCTAACCTGTATGGTTTAGGGATCTTCAAGTGTGTGACAGAGCCCCAGCTGCAAGCTCTTATGAAGTTGCCTTTTTGCTGCTTTTTGAAAGGAGCTGCTGCTAGTTACTCATATGCTCAGGGCAAGGATGCCCTACTTCCTGCCTCTTTTTCACTCATACTAAGGGTGGCTCTAGATGAAACATTTCTATGCGGGCATGCACTTGTTTTAAGGTGCTCTGCACAGTCACAAAGCAGCTGAGCTGATCCTTTTTTAAAAAAGGAGAGAGCTCAAACAAGTTCAAAACAATGCCATGAGGGGAGAGGAAGTATGTGCCTTTCGCCCATGTCTTTTTCTTGAGCAAAAACAGCACATGGGGTGGAGTAATTTTGCTGATTGTGAATATATCTCCATTCTCGTGCAGTTTTCATGCAAAATACAGCGCTGAGTGGAGAGCAGGAGCCTTTCCTTCCCCCCGCACTATTTTAACACTCCTTTGTTAAAAGAAGCAATTCACCTCAGCTGCTGTGTGACTGCACAGAGCACCTTAAAGCAAGTGCATGCCTGTGTCGAAATATATTGTCTAGAGCCACTGTAAATGAAGCAGCAGGACCCATGGGGCAAGGTTCTCAGCAATGGAGGGGGTTCTACTTTAGCAGAGGTGGGACCCTGGTTCTTCGTCTCTCTGTCACAGGACTCTGGTGTTATGTGACTTTCTGTCATGTGCTTGAAGCTCAGTGGGTCCCATATCACTGCCTGGGGTTAAAGGTGAGGCCCAGCTCTAGAAATTCTGACTATTACTGCTTTAGGGAACCAGTGAGGTATAGCGGATAGAGTGCTGGGCATTAAACAGGGAGGTGTGGGTTCAAATGTATGTTTAGCCAGAAAGCTTACAGGGTAGTTGCTATCTCAGCCTATCCATTCCACCAGATTATTGTGAAAACAAAATGGGCGAACTGCATGTACGCAGCTTTGTATGTATACAGCTTGGAGGGATGTGGCATACAAAAGTGATAACTGTTTCAAAATAAATAGCAACCACCAGCTTCTAATTTAGATGGAGAATGGATCCCCTTTAGGGTTTTTTTCATGACTATTTAGGTTGATCTCCAGAGAATATTGCATAGTACCATCCTCCATCCCAGCCTGATTGTATGGCAAGGCCCTTAAATGAACCACAGATAGTATAAAATGGGAGGTGGATCCTCAGTCTCCAAACAGAAGAATTCACACTATTGGCTTTTGGCAGGTGAAGAAAACATAGCTTAGTAGTACATTTTCTGCACTTAAAAGGTCGCATGTTCATTTCACCTCATGTTAAAAAAATCATTTGTAGCTAAGTTGGAAAAGCCTTCCTATTCCTAGTCAGAGTAGATAGCTAGATATACTGTATGGTCTGACTTGGTATGTGAGCCAGTAAAGAGCCTAAGAAACATGGACCACTGAATGATGCTAACCTCCATATTCTTGTGAGCTAACCTCTATGTTCTTGTGCACTGTTGGTGCATCTTTGTGCCTAGAGGCAGGTGGCTAAAATATTTCTTAAAATAACATGTAAACTAAAGGCACAATCAACCAAAAGTTTCCTGATTTTCATTTTCAATGAGATTTAAGAATATGCTTAGCTTTCCCATAGAAATCAGTGGGACTTTAAATTGACTGAACTATGCTCTAAATTCCCCATAGGAACAACATAGAGATTGCAGAGAGGTTTAGACAGCTGGTGCCTGCTCTGTGCTTCTATGTGAAATAGCTAATAGCTTGGCTTTGGGAATTATGGACTGTTCATTGCATCCCTTTCAATGTTCCAAGAATAAATGAAAGAAAGTAAATTCAGACAGGCAGGCAACCAACTGAGATGGAAGGATTGCAAATATTTAGCACTGTACAAACATCAACAAATCCTCACAACAGCCCTTGTGAGGTAGGGAGGCATTGCTAATCCCACTGCACAAATGGAGAAACAGGCAAAGGGGATACATGACTTGCCATGGATTCCCATCAGGATGGTGGCAAAGCTGTAATTCAGTGCACCTGTTTCCACTGTCAGAGCAGAAACTAGATGCGAGATCACAGTACCTCTTTAGAAGCACTGTGAGCCCAGCTGTATCTTCTAGAAATAACATGTGGGATTGTTGCCTATAAATATATACTTGATATTACTTTATCACACTACAGTTTTATACCCAAAACAATACAGTGTCCTTTCACATTCTTTTAAAAGTTTCACTGTGACCCCTAAAATCCCTTTCCCACTTGTTAAGGGTTTGTTGCTTAAAATATATCTTTCCTGTGCTTTAAGCAGATTGATTGTATTGCAAATAGTCTCATTGGCACGAGACTTTAAACAGGGCTTCCTCCTGGAGCTAAAATGTCCACAAGTGTAGTGAAGCTGCCAAACGAGAATTCTTGTCTCTCATGATGTAGCTGAAGGCTCTTGTCCTTCATCTCAGCCAGCCAGGAAAAAGAGTGGATCTCTCATTTGCTGCATGGTAATGTAGTTTTGGGGAGGTGGTCCCTCAGCAAACAGTCAGCTGGAGGCTAAATGCATCCCTTCAGACAAAGTCCCAGAACGTGACTGCCTAGAGCAATTGTGCCAAAAGGGCTGGGATTTTAACATGATGCCAGCAAATAGCCAAAGATGAAGTCTTTTCTTTGAAAAACATGGAAACATAATGCTTGAGCTCAGATCAAAAGTAAAGGAGAAGGCAGACAAACTGTCAGCTAAGGTGGAGCAGATGGACAAAATCTGCCCAATGGGTATTTTAAGGGAGGATGTGTCCACTCAAGAAGTGCCACAGATCAGGGTTTCCTCTCACAAGGCTTCTTTTTCCCTCTGAGAACATCTGCTAAGTTTCATCTCTGTCAGCTGGATGTACCGTACAACATTAGTATCTGTAGGGGAAAGAGAATGAAAATACGTGTGACTAGTACAATTGCCTACTTGAAATGTACGAACAGCCATACTTATCTTTATTTTATTTTCTTCATTTATCGTCCACCTTTCTTGCTGAAACTCAAGGCAGATTACAACTAAGAATAATATAATACATATAATCACCTGTTATTCCATAGTGACTGTAAATGAAATTATAGAATATTATATTATACTGTGTTTTAGTGCATACCATATAGCAGAAGATATTAGATTGGAGAACAATGTATGTTACCTATACTATACAATATAATAATGCAAATTACAGAATTAGAAAACAATGCAATAAACAGCATAATATAATCAAATACTGTCTTAAATAATTCCTCTGACATTAACTACAACCTTACTCACTTTATAAAAATGCTTTTTTGCAGCCTTCAACCATGACTCCAAGTTGCAGCTGGGTCTTCTTCTACTCAACAGCAGTCAGTGAGAATTCAGCCTGCAACAGTCAGCATAGCCTCACCCTGGGCTCTGTTTCTTGGTCAGGCTATAGTGTTACAAAACTAGACCTGCATTTTATATGTACGCACAGGAAGACATGTGACCATGGATGCTCACATCAAAAAAGAAGTGCTGATTTTATGATGGACAGACCATCATATGTGGACCAAACAATACACAGAATGAGGCTACCCAGGGCTAGCTTGTAGGTTTCTGCACATTGGGAAATAGCAGGTTTGTGGGAAAAACTGACAACTCATAAAAGGGGTTTTTAAAAAACACAAAAGAAACAGCAATGTCTCCATAGAGCAACAAAAAAAAAAGGAGGAGGAGGAGGAATAAGATGATGATAGTAGTTTTGAAAACATCTGGCAGCTGACACTAAAGCAGTGATGTTGGATAACAGCACAGAGGACAGGGGGAAGGAAGGTTAGGACACAACAGAAACAAGGAAGGAAATGGGACAAGAAGTAGTGGGGCAACAGGATGGCAGGAAATAGATGAAGATGTTACAGGAAGTGGGGGCGACAAAAGGGCTAAAAGGCAGCTGTGCGTGGAAGAATGGCAATGGAGACAACAAGAAATAGGATTTTCCCTCTCCCATGAGTCTCTGCAAGTCCTTAGATTGTTGTGCCTGTTAACAATTATACCTCAATGGCTCTACTACACCCGTTCAGAGACAGTAAAACTCTGAATACCACATGTCAGAGATATACAACAGAAAAGAAGCAATGCTCTTATTTGGGAGCTTTCAGGAAGCATCTGGCTGGAAACAGAATGCTAGGTAGAGAGATCCTTGGTCTGCTCTAACAAGGCTGTTCACATATTTTGGTATGTACTTCCTGAAAGCAGCAAAATCACATTCTCTTTGTCTTGGTGATGATAACCTGGTGCATCCCCCGCACCCCACCCCACCCCATACATTCTTGTTTTGTCTTACTATGCTATTTTGATAAATCTTTCTGATCATTATTCACCAACAACCTTACTAGATAATTATGAAATGTCCTGTCAATTATGATTGTGCCCTCTAACAGAAGGATGGATAGTTTTTCATTGCTGAAGCCAAGTACAAGAGAATCCATTTGCTCAGCAAGATGAAAACTGATATCCTATTAGTGATCCACGGAGAATTTCACTCTAGAGAGACTAATCAGATTCTTCATATGAAAGCCCTTTTGCATTCAGAAGTGCCAGCACTGCATGATCCAAGAAGTCCACTCAAACATTCCTTGCAATGTACCAGAGAGTACTTCATGGAGCCTAGCTAGGTAAGCTGCTGGGAGATGTGTGATTGAGTCTTCCTAGCATTTTTGAAATAAAAATAGCAGCTTTGTGGGGACTTTGAGGCCATATGAGAGGGGAGAAGAGGTTTAATTATTCCACCTTTGTATAATTTTGCTACTTAATGCTATCACCATTCCACTCTTAACAGCTTTTTTCTTATTAATTTTCAAGGTTACAAAAAAGCATAGGGTGATAATCTGATCAATTAGACTGAGGAGAGCTAACCAATCCTTTCTAGCTCATTGAAGCCATAGGGCTTACAAAGGTGTAACTCTGCGTAGGTCTATTGGTCTGAAGACCTTGAACACTTGTCCACAAAATCTTAAGAAGGGAGTGGAGCTGACTGAAAACATTAGCTTAAGATGGAGTACCAACTTCATCTGCATTCTTAATTCCCAAGATTGGATGTGGGGGGGGGGGGCGCGGAACTGGCATGAACTCTCTGAACCTCAATGTGCCTGTGCAGAACTATTTATGTTGCTTTTTAAAAAATCCAGTATTTTTGGTAGACCTTTGGAGTGCCAAGCTCTAAGCAAAGCTATGAACTATCTGGCTAGGAAACAGGGAGGTATCTTATATAATAACAACTACAACAACATTTAATTTATATACCGTCCTTCAGGACAACTTAATGGCCACTCACAGCAGTTTACAAAATATGTTATTATTATCCCCAAAACAATCACCCTGTGAGGTTGGTAGGGCTGAGAGAGCTGTGACTGACCCAAGATCACCCAGCTGGCTTCAAGTGGAGGCTCTCCGGCTCTCCAGATTAGAGTCCCACCGCTCTTAACCATTACATCAAACTATATACTAAATGACATCTCTCACTAAGAGATGGAATTACCTCTATTATAAAGTTGGTCACTTTTGTCAGTAATACAGTAACTCATTAGGAATACTTGTGAAAGCAAACATATTGCAAGTGTGCCTGCTCCTGGCATCTTCACTAGTTGTTCACCCTCAGGACCTTTATGGCTTTGGGAAGACCATTCCAGAAGAGTACTATTTTCCTGCCTCTGATCTGCACCCCTCAGTGTCTTTTGTAAATTGGGGATGGCAGGGCTTTCATTTTTTCCTTTTTGGCACTTAAAATATTAAATGTGGCACTGAAGAGATAAAACCATGGAGTTGGAAGGGACTTCCAGGGCCATCTAGTCCAACTCCCTGTACAATGCAGGAAATTCACAACTACCTCCCCCCACACCCCCAGTGACCCTTGCTCCATGCCCAGAAGATAGCAAAACATGTCTGTGTTCTCCAAATTTTTTCACTACTACTTAAACCGGAAAGACATTTTGGGCTTTGCAGGAGCAAGACCCCACAGCAAAGGGATTGCATGTCAAAAGAGGAAAGTTTAGAAGGACATGCCCAATCGCAAGAGCATATAAAGGTGAACCTGCGATAGGCATGTCAGAAAACAGACATATTATTCTGCAACTCTATATGAAGCATTTCTTCCACACCTTCATTGAAAAGAATGATGTTAATTTCTCTGATGAGGGACGTGTGATTTTATTGGTTGATCTGCAGTGTGACCTGCAGGATGCAATACCGTCAGGAGACAAAGCATGGGCCTTGGATCTAGACCATCTTCCTGCTTAATTCCCACATAGATTCCAGTCTCAAGTACAGCAGCTGCTTCTGGATTTAGAACAGGGATGCTTGCTTATACATGGGAATTAGGCAGGAATAAGATGATCTAGATCCAAATGTAATCATACTTGCACTGTAGATAAGAAAATTAGTTAAGCTAATAGAGTTTTTCCCATTGCAGATTCTTTAAATATTGATAAAAGTTTTGAACCCATAAAGATTATTTTGCCTCCTGCTGGAGATGAATCTGACTTTCTTCCTGACCTTTTAAAAGTGTCAGATGAGTTCTCTATTTTTGTATTCTATTACAGGCTCCAGTGTTAGTTTCCCTTAACATACTTCCCATCACCACCATTTCCCTGCATTTTTTAAAATGGATATTTGTATCTATTTACCTATATTTTGCCTTTACTTCAAATAACTCAAGGAGGGGTGATTATTTTTAATATGGCATAATTGCATTTTGTGTTATTGGTTTCAAGTAAGTGCCCACAGCGCCTTTTGGCAGAGGAGTGGAGGTATTAAGTAAAATTTTGCATTAAAAGCATTGGCATTATTACCAGACAGAAAACATGTGATGCTGCACAGCTGCTGAAATTCAGCGAGTATGTCCCGCAAGACATATGTATAAGTGCTCTAGAGGTCCTTGAAGAAGGGTAGCAAATAAATAGCTGCATTGATTATAGATCATTATCTCTTCCTGGAGATGCCAATTTATACCTTGTGGAAATAGTGGACAGCTAAATTCTTTCATGTTAGTCTGACATTCCTTGGTGGAAAAAGAATTATACTGTTTTTTGATGAAAAAAGCAAGCAAAATACAAGCAGGGAAAGCAAGCCATTTGATCTCTGGTTGGTTTCTCAGTGAGAGGGGGGAGGGGGCGGTTCCCTGACAGAACTCAGTTTGAGATAAGCTATACCATGACTTAACAAAGTTACTTCTAGATAATGCAACAAGATTCAGAGGAGCTCTAACTAGCATCCTGTCAGTCATTAGTCTCTCAGTGATGCCCCACAGATTTATATTAGTCGTCTGTTTGCCTTCATCTGAAGGTGAGCATGCAGTGCTGAAAAAAAAAAGAGCACAAATGTTTGCATCAGCACTCTTGTCTAGACAAAGGAGACCTTTGTAATCAACCAAGTCAAAATGATGAAGGCCCACTACGGGCTCAGGAAATTATCTGTATGTTTAAGAGTGGCGGTTAGTATTCTTGACCACTTTGCTCAGCAAAGTTTGAAGCCTCCCTCCAAGGAATCTTCCTCTTGGCGAAGGCTGGAAAAAGCTGATGGTTGTTGTGGGTTTTCCGGGCTGTATTGCCGTGGTCTTGGCATTATAGTTCCTGACGTTTCGCCAGCAGCTGTGGCTGGCATCTTCAGAGGTGTAGCACCAAAAGACAGAGATCTCTCAGTGTCACAGTGTGGAAAAGATGTTGGCAGGTCATTTATATCTACTCAGGAGGGGTGGGGTTGAGCTGAGTCATCCTGTAAGAGTTTCCCAGGGTGTGGAATGCTAATGGCGGGAGGCTTCACTGTATCCTGATGCTTGTGAATTTCAATGGCTTCCCTGTGCAGTCTGACAAAGTAGTTGGAAGTGTTGTCCAGTATTTTGGTGTCCTGGAATAAGATACTGTGCCCTGTTTGAGTTAGGCTATGTTCAGCCACATGGCATAAGCAAAACTTCAACAGGAAAGAAGAAACCTTAAGAATGAACAGAGCATGGTTTCCAGTTCTGAAAAACACCAGGCTAACAAAACACTCTACACCCGACAATAGCCCTGCAGAGAAGATTAGCCCATCAAGCACCAATCCATATGCAAAAGAACCTCCTCAGGATACAGTGAAGCCTCCCGCCATTATCATTCCACACCCTGGGAAACTCTTACAGGATGACTCAGCTCAACCCCACCCCTCCTGAGTAGATATAAATGACCTGCCAACATCTTTTCCACACTGTGACACTGAGAGATCTCTGTCTTTTGGTGCTACACCTCTGAAGATGCCAGCCACAGCTGCTGGCGAAACGTCAGGAACTACAATGCCAAGACCACGGCAATACAGCCCGGAAAACCCACAACAACCATCGTTCTCCGGCCGTGAAAGCCTTCGACAATACATCGCTGGAGAAAGCCGCCTGTGGCTGGAGGAAGGCGTCAAACTTTGCTGAGTAGAAGGTGGGAGGGAGGGTGGATGGGGGAGGTGGCCCATCAAGCAACTGGCAGGCCACAAAACATGTCTGGTGAATTGTGTTTGGTTTGGGTCAGAAGTTATGCATTCTTGAGATAAAGCTTACTAATGTGGATTCATGGGGCTTTTGGGGGGTTTTTTGCTTCAGGTAGAGAAGTCCTATTTAGCTTGTGGTGATAAAGTCATAGCCCCAGAGTTTTTATCTGTTAACTATCTGGTAGTGGGGGTGGTGGGCAGAGTATATAATTCCATGTCAGCTTCCAGAGTGATATGTTCAGTGAAAACAAAAAGGCCTGTGGCACATTAAAGAGTAACAGATTTATTCTAGTATATGCCCACTAGATGACACTGTAACATGGAAGCTTATATCACAATATGTTCATTATGTTGTCACCTCTCATCTGTATTGTTGGACTTCGGAGGAGGTACTCCTGCCCAAACTAAACATTACAGCATCCTTGTGGCTGCCACCACTTTGAAGTTATTTGAAAATGCCATGAGGGTCCAATCTTGATTGTGCCTGCAGCATGGCAGGCTGAGGCGCTCTTGTTCCCCACCCTTGCACCTTATCAAGTGCACAAATGTCCACACACACACCCCTCCATGTGTGGCTGTTTTGGCACTTGAAAAGGCATGGGGGAGGGGCAAGAGCACTGAGCTGCTGGCCTGATCAGGATTGGGCCCTCGCAGCACTTTTAAATGACTTGAAAATGGCAGCGGGCATCAGGATACTGACACAACTAGTTCAGGACTCAGTTTGGGAGCTCTCAAACATTTCTTCAATTAATCCAGTGTCCCTTAGAGGCAAGAAGAAGTAATTTGCAATCCAGTTAGAAAAACCTGCCTGTCACAAGCTATTGGGTTAACTGACATCATTTAACCTCATTTCATCTGTGTGCTTCAAGGACACAAAACTGGATATGTAACTCTAGGTTTCAAACACATGGATCTGTATTCTGTATGACTTATTTATGAATTATAAAATATTGTCCTGCCTTTCCTTTGGAGCTTAAGTCAGTTAAATAAGCTCTTCTTATGCCCTCATGAAAATACACACCTCCTTTCTTGCATACACTTTATCCTTTGTGAGCTTCCTCATGGCATACATTTGACACCTTGAATGAGTGCCCAATGAATGTCGTAAATGATAATTATAGACATGCTAGGAAATCACACATGCTCAAGCTTGCAGCAACTAGAAACCTAAAATGGAGAGCAAAGGGGTGTGACTGTGTGTGTTGGATTAGAGTTCATACATCATTTGCCAATGGGAGTCCAGAATTCTCATCTGCACAATGCAAAAGGGAACCAGTGTCTCAGGGCGCAGATTTATCCACATGGATAATTTCTCAAATGCATTCCTGTTTCAAGAGCTGGAGGCAGAACAGGATAAAGTTTTATTTCATGAGACAGTTTCAGTGCTTGCTACCTAGAAATTTCTCAGACAAGTCTTAACAGGGAATCTCTTAAACTCAATCGGAAATGCAGTAATCAGCTATAGACTGAGTCAGGCAATAGCCCAGGGGCCATCAATTTCCCCTTACCAACCATTCCTTAGTTAAGACATTCTCCAGTTGAAACAGCTCCTGGCTTCTATTTAGGTAGGCACTTTTGCAACTCTATTGGTTGATGGGGGTCCTGCAATCTTCTTTGGCAATGTATTCTGTTCTCTTATCTCCTCTTACAGCTTTATAGCATTTAGCTGAAATCTGTAGTGCCACAACTCAACACTCATCACTTTGTTTCTCTTCTACATGTTAGGCTTTCAGAACTCCACAATATTACACAGAGTTTCTGATAAGAACTTGGACATGGGTATGACACACAAGAGAGTTCACGGGTCTAAATAGTTGCCCAGAAATATCATACAGCTGTTGCTAGCAATGATCAGCGCTACTGATAGTGACAACCAGGATTGGCTCAAGTTATACTACTGCATCTAGGCATGTAGGCTCCCCTTTGGCATTTTATTGTACAAGCTGGGACTCTATAAGAAATGGGGGGGGGGGGAATGATTTGGAAATTTCCCTTCCATGCCCAAGTCTTCCCTCCTGGATCCTTTAGGGTCTGGCACTCACCTCAGGGCCAATTTTCTCATTTCCCTCTTATATTTTCCCTTTAACTGACTGTCAGCTGCCCACACCATTTCATGCTCCATCCCCATCAGACCACTGTTCAGTTTATTTTCACATTACAAATTTATTTTTTCCTTTATCCCTGGGGAAGCCCTTGAATGTGTAGAAATCCTTTCGTTGCCTATGGGATGCCTGAGTATTCTATTTTCATTATTAATGCAAACCAGCCACTTTACTCTTAGATATAATAAACAAGGGATTTTTTAAAAAAAATTGGACAGTGAAGATGGGAAGAATGTAATGTCAGTTCCTGACATGGGATTCAGCAAATGTGATGGGAACAGCATATAATACTGGGGAGAGAAAGCAAGAGTAAAAAAATTGTCAGTTGTTGACATTTGGAAAGGAAGGGGATGCTGAAGAGATCAGAACGACAAGAGGAGAGGGAAGCAGAGAGATTTTCTTTTACCATAAAGAAGAGGAAAATTTGGCACAGGGCAGCAGTATTTGACAATAATAGACTGAAAGGAATTTTCAGACCGTCCTGTTCACCTGCTCTTAGATAGCCAATAATGTTGTCACCACGTATCAGTAGTTGTTTGGAGTCCATTTCATATGTTTTGTTTGTTCATTGCTGTAATTGTTTATTAATCAGTAAGATTAATAATACTAGTGACCAGTATTAATATTAGGTTAACATTATTAACGCTTGTTGACAGCATTATATGATGATACATCATTGTGATTGTTACTCCAAGAGTAAATATTCAAACTCTCTAGTCTGAATCTAGTTACAAAACATGTGGCCTTGGATAGGTATGCAAATGTACATCAAGCAGTGGGACTCTACTCTGGAGAACCAGGTTTGATTCCCCACTCTTCCATTTGTAGCCAGCTGGATGACTGGCTGTTGTTGTTGTTGTTGTTAAGAGACACCCCCAGCCCCACTCAATGGAACTTAGATGAGCTATGTTAAAAAGTGCATTAATATCAGCTGTACATAGATCTCCCTTGCTGAGTTGGGACATTTGTATTGAACACAAGGGGCAGAGGCAACTTCCTCACATGCCTGAGGGAATTGCTGGGTGTATCCTTTGAAATCAGAAGCATTCCATACTCAGTGCAAAGCTAGAAATCCCTCTCTCCTCTTCCCACTGTGGTTTCTTGGAGGAGAAAGCAGAAATTTTAGACGGAATCAGATTACAATACAGAAGTGCTGGAAGACAGTGCTGCTGTGCTGGTTTTTGATTGGGTTATTCCCTGTCTTTTAAAATACAAAGCAACTTTTAGTTTATAAAGAATTTTTAAAAGGTGACACATTTTGAAAAAAGACAAAAACATGGGAGGGACTTTGGCTCAGTGGCAGAGCATCTGTTTTGCTTACAAAAGATCCCAGGCTCAATTCATGGCATCTCCACTGTTTTTAAAAAGGAGCTGGTGGTAGGTGATAGGGGAGGCCTTCACCTGAGACCCTGCAGAGCAGCTACCAATTAGAGAGGACAATACTGAACTGAATAGACAGTGGTCTGACTTCATATAAGGCAGCTCCGTGTGTTTATAACTTAAATGTAGGCAATAATACAACATATAAATAAGCAGGAAACAAAATGCGGAAGACAAAATCATCCATGAATAATGGACAAGAGATAAAACAAGCAGTTCAAATAATAATAATGGACCACATAATTAACTGAGGAGCACGTATCACAAAACATTAACATGTCTATTGCTTTGCACTTGTTGTACTGTCAATCTTCAACCTAGATTATAGGGGTACATGTGCACATATGAAGATATAGTATATGCATGGACCAAACCAAACTTCCTCAGTGCCATCAGTTTAATAAAAACAATATATACTTTTGTGCTCAAGAAAGAGTTCTGTAGCATCTGCTTCAAATCATATTTCAGCCCCAAACTCACTAAGATCCTTTGTTAGGCCATTGTTCTTTCAGAGGAATCCTCCTCTCTTCCAAAGTAGCCCTAGAAGGGGCTACCCATTCTGATAAGGCAGGTGCAGCCATGCACCTGCCTTATCAGAATGGGTCAGCATGCAGATAAAGGGGTTGTCACTGCAATGAATGTTGTGTTTGGGGAGGAAAAATGTAAGCAAATATTACATTACTTGACTCTCCTACAAATGTGAGACTGATAGACAGGCTAGTCTCCACCTACCTTATCCAAGAAAATAATATTGTCAGAAAGGAAACTATACAGCAGCAAGACTGAATCCCTTCTAAATAAGGAGATGCTCAGAAATCTTCCTGCCACTATTACAGCCACACTAACAGTCTAGTTAGTAGTAAACCAGCACAATTTATAAAAAGTTGCCACAACTTTTTAAAAGCCTTGTGTTCTTTCCTTAAATTGCCTCTTTTAATGAGGGAGCTGCACCTCAGATTTCTCTCAGCTGGTTTTGCAGTTGAGGTTGAAGGGCAAGGGAAAGCAATTCAGGTAGGTTTGTTGTTCCAGCTCTATTCGCCTTTAGCAGGAAAATAAATAGCCTTAAGAGATTCCCCTCCCCATGGGAGACTTTCAGAACAGAGAGGCTTTCTGTGAAGTAAATTACTGCTGGTCATTTAAGAAATTCCTTTGTTCAGAAAAGTAATTTTCCAGTGGCTTGTCCTAATGCATCCATCTTAAATGGCTATATTTGAGACAGAACATGCTGTGATAACATTTCAAGCATGAGAATCACAAAAAGCAAGTGAGTAAATGCCACCATTTTACAGAAGGAAGAACTGAGGCAAGGAAAGGTATGACTGTTGCCAGGATCATCATCCTTAGCAAACAAAGACCAAAACCCAGGGTTCCCTGGTCTTTGGTCTTTGTTTGCTTTGGTTCAGTGTACTCAGGGTTGCCCCTATGGTGTTAGTACAGGATCATCATCCTTTGCATTTTTAAAAACCTATAATCATTTTGCTTTCTTTCAGTCGGTCCTCAGAACCCAGAAAGAAAGCCTTCAGAAAAAAAGGCCAGTAGCGCCTGGTGTGTGCTGCAGATAAGAGTACCAAAGTTTGGTTTAAAACATGCTGGTACCACAGCAGGTCCAGAGCAGAAGTGGAACTCAGGAGACTCTGGTGGGTGTCCTGCTGTAGTGAGTAACGAGATACTGAACAAAGCCTGCAGGACCAATCCACAAGCAGCAGGGTTTGCATACTAAGGCTGGTCCAGGTAGGGCAGAACCAGGGATGGGTTTTAGGACCAAAGCCCTTCACTGTTCAGAAGCTGAGGAAAAAGAGCAGACCAGTTTTGATCACTTCACCCATGGAAAAGAGTGGGGGCAGAGAAAGACAATGAAGGGGGGGGGGAGAGAGAGAACGAACAGCAAGAAGCCAAAGAAAGCTTTCCCCCCTTCTTCTAAAGGAAGCTGAAGGGATTCCTGCCCAGCCCCAGGAAAAAGGACTGCCAGAAGCACAGATCAATAGCTACTTTCCCCAAGATCTATAGAAGTAATATGAACTGGGACTCAAGTGCAGCAATTTAACTTATCAACATTGTTGTGTTGTAGGTCTTGGATGCCAAACCAGAGCAAAACCTCCCTTAAAGCAACGTTAAATGGCATGTTAGGGTTTAACCCCGTGACCCATTGCCTTACATGGGCAAACTATAGAGTTCAAGTATTAAAATTGCTAATGATTTTTACTCAAAGTTTTAGCGACCTACTCAAATATCTAGTTTTTACTACCCAAAAAAAGTCAGCTAGTCCAAAACCCCAGTGGGTTGTATTTTTCTGATGGCTTGTCAATCCTAATGGAGGTCTCTCACATTTTGTTGAAAAATGTCTGAAGCAATTTTTTTTAAAAAGATCCTGTTCATTTTATAAGTGGATAAAATAAGGTTGTGAGTTATTAAATAAAAGCACAAAAGTGTGTAGAAGTTAAAGTTCCCATAAATATGCCACACCTGGAAATGTTGACCAGGACCCTAGGGGGGAAATGAAGATAATTCTGTACTTCCCTCTAAGTGGCTTTCCATTTCATAAGACTATGCATTTCCTGTGGCAAATTGAGATGGAAGCAGGAGTGGCTGCCTTTAATCAAGCTAGGCTGGATTGAAAGGGTGTAGAAGCATGTTGGCTATGCAAGTGTAGGGTGTGCAGCTGTTCAAGCTAAATGGAAGTGGCTTCAGACAAAGGGCTGCCTATATATGACAGATGGAAACAGAAAGTCTGATGGGATCCTAAGAGTCAGATTCTAGGGGAAGTCATGTTAGTCTGTTATGGCCAAACTAAAAAGGAATCCTGTGGCACCTTTAAAGAGATTTATTAGGGCATCCACTTTTATGGACACTTCATCAGATATATGAAGTTTGCTCTCACCTGGCAATGTACATTTGAATATAAAGGGTGGGGTGGGGGGAACTGAAATCAAAAGAAATCTAAGTCCACTGCATTTCGGTGTAAAATAGAACTACTGAAGCATACCCTGATCTCAAACTAACTGGACATCAGTATTATGGATACATGGATTCATACTATGTCCACTCATTCCTCTGCCAATCTTCTGATCCCCAGATTTTTATATAACCTGGAGAATGGTTTTTTTTTAAAAAATTGCATTTTAAAAACTGCTTTTTTGTTGAGTGTGGGGGTACTTTGGTTGGGCTTTTGTGTAGGGGAGGCTTTGATTTCTAGCTTTTGAAGTTATATTTACTGTTCATTTTGCTGCTTATTCTTCTGGGGGAGCTGATTTCCCCTGTTGCGGATGATTTCTTTGTTACTGTAAATTTTTGCTGATTGTTCTGGGGGGAATACAAAAAACAGGCTCCTCCAGGAAGCAACAGCCCAAAATAACAGGACCCCCCTGCACTGGAGGAAGAAACAATAAACCAAAATGTACAGAATCATATATATCTATTTAAAGTGACCAGTGCAACCAGTGAATAAATATGAAGCAAATACAATTTCATACACACATCCTAAAACTATGTATAAATACCAATCATTACAATCTGCACATATCAATTCTTCCAATAATTCCTATGGTAACAAAATTCATCCAATAACAAAATTATCTCAAAACATATTTGAACTAATACACATATGTATATATACATGACCATTCTTCCATAATACAGTCCAATGCTGACAAAATCCTCTTTCTTTTGCAGAGCTGTTGGAGTAAGGTCTTAAAGTGGCAACCACAGTCGTATGGAGTTCATCAGGTAAGTGCACCAAATACTGAAGATATGATGGTGCTAATGTCCTCTTTCTATATTCTTTCCTTTACAGGTCAGACACTACATCCCAGGGGTACAAGACCCCCAAAGAGCCCAACGGGGAAGCCAGCTCACTCAACCTGTTTCATATTTTACACTTTTTCAAGGGCACAAAGAATATCCACAGTTCCCCAACCCCCAAAGGTCTACAATGCATACCTCTCCTGCATCTTGTTACCATAAGCGTTAGTGGAAGGATTGTTGATATGTGCAGATTGCAATGACTGGTATTACATAGTTTTAGGATGTGTGTATGAAATTGTATATGCTTCATATTTATTCACTTGTTGCTCTGGTCATTTTAAATATATATATATATACAATTCTGCACATTTTGGTTTATTGCTTCCTCCTCGGGTGCAGGGGGGGTCCTGGTTGTTTGGGGCAGTTGTTCTGGAGGGGGATGTTTTCTTCTGTTTTGGGGACTTGCTTTTTCTTTACAGAAGTTTGGTTGGTGTTTTTTACTGGGTTCTGTTTTTTTGTTGGCTGTCGCGCACAGGGCTGGGCACAGCAGGCAGGAGGCTCACTGGTACTGCAGGGCTGAACACAGCAGGCAGGAGTTCAGTATTACAGAAGACAGCAAACCAGGGTCCAGGAGTCAGGCCAGGTGTCAGGGTCAGGCTATCAGTCAGAGAGAGAGGGGCAGGCAGAAGAGTAGTCAGTAGGCAGGCCAAGGTCAAAGTCCAAGCAAGCAGTAGAGCAGGGTACATGAACGTCCAGGTAGCAGGGAGTGGCGAGCTGAGTTGCTTCCACGCTTGGTTTCCTCAGCGTCTTCCTTTATTGCTGTCCTAATGAGGGACAGCTGTTGCCTCTCCGTTGAACAGCTCAGCTTGGCGTTGTGCTTGCAGACGGCCACTCCTACGCCTCTCCAGGAGCACTGCCTTATCTCTAAGTTTCCTCCTTTCAGCTGGCCCCAGAGGCTCGGATTTCGCTCTTGCCCTGGGGGAGTCTTTGTCTCTTACAGCCTCTGTGGAGGTTTCTGGCTGTTCCTCGTCCCTGACAGTCTCTGCAGAAGCTCCAGGCTGTTCTTGCTGAATTCCCTCTGGAGCAGCAGCAGTGGTCTCTGACTGCTCCTCCTCTCCCATAGCTTCTGCAGGGGCTTCCGACTCTAGAGGAGATCCTGCTGGCCCTTCCTGCTCATCTTCTGAGGAGGACTCTGAGGAGGACTCTGAGGCACTAGGTAAGGTGGCCAGTCAGGGCTGGGGCTGACTCATTTTTTTTATTTTTTTTATTTTTTTATTACCTACATTAACTAACAATACAGAGGGAAAGAAGGCGGGCAGGGGAAGGAGAGAAAAAACAACAACATATAACAACACTACACTACAAATAATGCTTTCCCTTCATACTGCCATTATTAAAAAATTAAAACTTTGTAAGATATTGATGGAGTGGTTGACCTTGCAAAATACAGATTACAATCCAAATTAAGTCTTCCTCCCCCCCCCCCCCCGGGCCTCGGATGCAGTTCTCTCTGAGCAACTGCAACCGCAGTGGTCGTTCCCTCCCCCCCCTTCAGACTTCAAATCCTTTTCTTCTTGCTTGGTGTCTTGCTGAAATTCTTGATTTTTGTCCTCAAAATCCCTTAGTTGATGTTCTGATGTTGTAAGCTTGATCTTTGTAACTAAACCAGATACCTTCCGGAAATAGCCATTTATACTTTATTCCATGTTCCCTCAGAAGAGCTGCAAACTTTTTATACTTAAATCTTCTTTTCTGAACTAAAAATGGAACGTCCTTCAGTATCTTAACTTTATTACCCAGAAAGTCCAGATCCGCATTGTATGAGTTGTATAGGATAGTGTCTCGGATCCTCTTAGATGAAAAATCGATGATGATCTCGCGAGGCAGCTGACGCTTCGTTGCATATTTTGAAGAAGCCCGACGGACTTCCAAAATGGCGCTTTTTACCTCTTCTTTAGTTGCCCTCGCGGGTGTTGCCAATAGTTCCGAGGCCAGATCCCATAAATCCTCATTTTCCTCCTCTTTCACATTCTGGATGCGCAAAATTGTCTGTGTTCGTTCCACTTGTAGCCCGATCAGCTGGTTCTCCACCAGCTTTAACTCTTTATTCGTTGCCCTCACGAGTGACGCATTTTCCCGAACAGACTTCTCTGCCCCCCCCCCGCTGCTTCCTTAATGGTTTTCACTTCGCTCTCAATTAAGCCCACCCTTTGATCTGTTTCATTCAACTTGTCAACAAAGGGCTTTATGGCTTCGATAACCGACCTCTTCACCAAGTCCTCGAGCGACTCTCCTTTCCCCTGCAGGGCAGCCGAAATTGACTTGCCCAAAGCGGGACTCTGCTTTTTCGCTGCCATTTTAGGGGGGGGGAACCGCCAACCAAATTCTGAAACTCAGCGAGGGGGAAGAACGAGCCTTCTTAGCTTCAGATCCCACCACTCCTTCGCATGCGCTTGTAATAACAGAAGGGATTCGCTTACTTACAGGCTTCCGCCTAGTTCTGCTCTTTGACGTTTTCCATGGCCCGGCAGCACTCGAGGTGCCGCGCACGTCTGCTGGCCTCCATAGGAACAAACAGGCAATTTACCCCCTGCATAGATTTCAGGGGGCTCTTCCCACTGCGTTCCAGACCCTGCCTCCCTCACTGGGAGTTCTGGGGGCTAATCTTCGCAGATCAGCCGCCCGGTCAGGCTGCTCGGGCGCTTCCTCCCAGACCTGCGGAGAGGAGCGTCCGACATGGCCGAGAAAACGAAAACGAATCAGGGCTGGGGCTGACTCATGACACCATCCCCCCTCCCAAGGCCCCCTCCACCCGAGGGTCCGGGTTTGCTGGGGTAGGTCCAATGGAACTGGCGGATGAAGTGGGGTGCATGGAGGTTCTCGGCCGGTTCCCATGATCTATCCTTGGGTCCATAGCCCTTCCATTCCACCAGGTACTGCAGATGGCCCCGGTGCCAGCGAGAGTCCACGAGCCGTTCTACTTCGTACTCCTCCTGTCCGTCCACCAGGACCGGGGGAGGCGGTGATACAGGTTCACGGAGGGGGTGTGGAGGTGCTACCAGGGTGAGCAGGGAGCGATGGAACACAGGGTGGATACGGAGCGTTGGCGGGAGCTCCAATCGGTAGGCCACAGGATTGATCTGGGCGGTAATTCGGTAGGGCCCAATGAAACAGTGGTCCAATTTCTGGGAGGGCCGCTGTGACCGAATGTGCCGAGTGGAAAGCCACACCGAGTCCCCCACCTTCAAAGGGTCCCCTTCCCGGCGTCGCCGGTCTGCGGTTGCTTTGTCGGCCCGTTTGGCTCGGTTGGGTTACCGTCTGCTGAAGCGTCTGGTTCTGAGCTACAAGTGCAGCAGCTGTGGCTGCGGCCATGCTGCCGGTAGCTTTTGAGTTAGGGGTGGAAGCAACATGTCGCGCACAGGGCTGGGCACAGCAGGCAGGAGGCTCACTGGTACTGCAGGGCTGAACACAGCAGGCAGGAGTTCAGTATTACAGAAGACAGCAAACCAGGGTCCAGGAGTCAGGCCAGGTGTCAGGGTCAGGCTATCAGTCAGAGAGAGAGGGGCAGGCAGAAGAGTAGTCAGTAGGCAGGCCAAGGTCAAAGTCCAAGCAAGCAGTGGAGCAGGGTACACGAACGTCCAGGTAGCAGGGAGTGGCGAGCTGAGTTGCTTCCATGCTTGGTTTGCTCAGCGTCTTCCTTTATTGCTGTCCTAATGAGGGACAGCTGTTGCCTCTCCGTTGAACAGCTCAGCTCGGCATTGTGTTTGCAGACGGCCACTCCTACGCCTCTCCAGGAGCACTGCCTTATCTCTAAGTTTCCTCCTTTCAGCTGGCCCCAGAGGCTCGGATTTCGCTCTTGCCCTGGGGGAGTCTTTGTCTCTTACAGCCTCTGTGGAGGTTTCTGGCTGTTCCTCATCCCTGACAGTCTCTGCAGAAGCTCCAGGCTGTTCTTGCTGAATTCCCTCTGGAGCAGCAGCAGTGGTCTCTGACTGCTCCTCCTCTCCCATAGCTTCTGCAGGGGCTTCCAACTCTAGAGGAGATCCTGCTGGCCCTTCCTGCTCATCTTCTGAGGAGGACTCTGAGGAGGACTCTGAGGCACTAAGTAAGGTGGCCAGTCGGGGCTGGGGCTGACTCATGACATTGGCATTGAAGTTGGTGTGGTGTTCAATTGTTGTTGGTTGTTCTTCTTCTGTGGGGAGGTGTTTATTGGGGTGCTTGGTCCATGTGTTTCTACAGTGGGAGTCAGCTTGGAGTTTTCCCCTCACAATAGGAACAAATGGAGTAGCTGGGGGCACTTTGTTCAGGGGCCACAGAATTTGACCCCAGGATCCAATCTCCCTGAAATTTGGTGGGTCTTTACAGGACAGTTAGGAGTAGGTCCCCTGCAAATTTGGCAGATTTTGCTTTCCGAGTGCCACCCCCAGCCTCCTGAATAGCCCTCATAGTTTTCACCTTAGAGAATAATGGAATTGGAGGTGGCTGGGGTACACCTTTGGGGGGGGAGGGGTATAAAATGATCCCCCCAGAGTCCAATCTTCATGAAGCTTGCAGATAGAGGACAGTTAGGAGTAGGTGCCTGAATAACCCCTGAGTTTCCCATAGAAACAATGGCCGAATTTTACCAAATTTGCTTTGTATCACTGAACCGAACTGGAGAATGAATTTGGTAGTCCAAATTTTTTTCCAGTTCGGTATTATCGAACCCAATCAACCAAATTTTATTCCTGTGCACATCCCTAATTAAATCCATACAGACTTTTCCTCCCTCAGCTAAACATTAGGAAAAACTTTCCGACAGTTAGAGCAGTTCCTTAGTGAAATAGGCTTCCTCAAAAGGTGGGGGGCTCTCTTTCTTTGGAGGTTTTAAATCAGAGGCTAGATAGATGGCCATCTGACAGCAATGCTGATTCTGTGAACCTAGGCTGAATCACAAGGTTTCTACTTACCTTGTGATTCAGCATTGTGGAGGACTCTATCTGTTGGATTATAGTTGGTAAGTATATTTCATGGAGCAGCTTGCCTGCATATGATCAATTATTTATTGCAAACATTTACATCTTTATTGAATGTCTATATCTTGTTATGATATTTGTTGATTGTAACTTTGTATCTATTTATTAGAGTTTTGATTTTTGCATTTCTGAGTTGGTTATTGATTCCTCCCCCACCCCCTCCACTTGCGGTTTGCTCTGATTCTGTGAACCTAGACAGATCATGAGAGGGAGGGCAGGAAGAGTTACATCAGGGCTTAGTTCTTGTGACCCTGTCTTACATGCCCAGGGGAAAGCCTATCGTCCCTTCGGGGTCAGGAAGCAATTTTCCCAGGCCAGTTTGGCTAGGGATCCTGACGGTGTTTTACCATCTTCTGGGCATGGAGCAGGGGTCACTAGGTGTGTGTGTGGGGAGGTAGTTGTAAATTTCCTTCATTGTGCTGGGGGTTGGACTAGATGACCCTGGAAACCCCTTCCAACCCTATGATTCTATGTCAGAGACCCTTCTGGAGACTAACCTTGAGTGGACGGCAAACTCACAGTGAAGAGCTGTTGATGACTCTCAGCTCTGGAACTTCCTTCCTCCACTGGCCCCCTTTCAGTATCTTCTTACAGAAATTATGTAAAATATTTCTATTCTGTAGGAATTTAGTGATTGAAGGTTATTGTAGGTATAGTTGTAGGCGTACATGGTTTATATAGATAACTGTTTATACTTCATAAATGCTGTTTTACAATTGTGCTGTGTAACTGTTACACTACCTGACATGCATGTCTCAAGAGCTGGTAACATTCTCTGTTCATCTGATGAGAAATAAATGTCTGCCTCTGAGGAGCAGCTCGCAAAAAAAATGTTTCATAGGCAGGCAACAATCTACTCTATTTGTGAATCTTCCAAATGGCTACATGAGATTGTTTTCTTGTAAGTAATTCTTGTAGTTGGTTGTTGGGGGTTTTCCGGGCTGTATTGCCGTGGTCTTGGCATTGTAGTTCCTGACGTTTCGCCAGCAGCTGTGGCTGGCATCTTCAGAGGTGTAGCACCAAAAGACAGAGATCTCTCAGTGTCATCTGTGACACTGAGAGATCTCTGTCTTTTGGTGCTACACCTCTGAAGATGCCAGCCACAGCTGCTGGCGAAACGTCAGGAACTACAATGCCAAGACCACGGCAATACAGCCCGGAAAACCCCCAACAACCATCGTTCTCCGGCCGTGAAAGCCTTCGACAATTCTTGTAGTATTTTTTAAAGATCGAAAACTGGCAGTTTTGTTTTAAAATTTCTTCCCAATAACAATTTGGCACACATATTTGTAGAGTGGTCACATCTCAAAAGGTTAAGTGTGCAGGATAATCCTACCTTCTAAGTCCAATGAAATCAGTGAACTTAGAAGGCTATACCTCTTCTTAGGATTGCACTGAGGGGGTGTCCATGTATGGGCACAGGGAGAGAACTTGAGAGAGGATTGCCGTTTTATCTGGCAGTTCCATGTCGGGTGTAACATCAAGTTCTGCGCTTTGTGTGAAGTCTTGAGTACAAAAAATATAAAATAGAAATATAGGAAGGCAAGGAGAGGGGAGTCAGTCCCTTTCGGAAACATTTTTTAAGCAGTACAGTTGGTGAATGCCACCTCAGAATGGCCTTTCTTTACTACCATTACCTGCTGGCTGTTGAGACCTTGCTTCTTTCAAGTAGTAAAGTGCCTTGTTGTAATCTCCAAGATGGTAGAATGCTACACCTGACCGATAGAGTGCCTTGAAGTTCTCTCCTTCTTTCTTTAGTACTTTCAGGCAATATTCCTTGACTCGCTCATAATTCACCAGCTCAGCTTGAAGTAGGCAGGCTATAAGAGAAAAACAAGAAAGGGAACGTTCAGAGCATTGCTCCCCTCCCCCACTTTCACTACTCCTGTGAGAAGGAGAGGAGCCAGGTGAGGTTATGATGACTCAGAAAGTGACACCATCATCTAGTATGAGTGTCTAATCCTGCTTTTTATTCTCTAATCTCAATAGAAATTGGGTATATTTAGGAATTTCAGTAAAAATACATTAGTATGCATTTGTTTATTTCGCAGGTGGGACAGGAATTCAGGTTTTCCTTTGCAGACTGGGAAACATTCTGATCACCAGTCACAATCAGGAAGACAACTTATCAATGGGCTGCTCTCCTGTTCATGCAAGGCTGGGACACAACAAAATTTGTGGGTGGGGTGGTATCGGTAGCCATAATCTCAGCTGATGCTTCCCGTCAGCTGGCAATGGGCTTCTGATCCCTCACTTCAAACTGCATGACACCCCAGCTCTGCAAGGTGACATTTTCAGACTGGGGACCAGAAGGTGAATCTTGGCTTACCTAGGCAATCAGCTGAGAGTCATCTCCTGATCCCCACCCCAGAGTAACTGCATTTCAGCCTTGCAGGAACTCACCAAAATTATCCTGAGGGCAGAATCTTAGTTAATTTCTCCAATCGGCTGAGATTTCCTACGCTAGGAAACACAACAGGGCAGCCACCAGCCTGTTTGGGAGCTGCTCACATTGTGTAAAAAAAACAGGTATCTTGTTTAGTGCAGTTTCAGAATCTGCTTCCAAACTAAGGATTTTCCAGCTGTCAAGCTAACTAATTGATCTCATTTCTCGCCTGCAAACAGTAGAAACTGTGAGAAGATCCCCATTCCTCTAAACAATAGAACAGAGTACAGTGAGACGAGGCGGGGCACAGTCCAAATGAAGGATTGGCAAGAAATTATTCAGAAAAGTCCTTGTGCAATTTGAAAAGCCTCTTACGAGGACTTCTTTTGGACTTCCAGTGTAGTGCAACCAGCAGAGTGGGAAGCTGTTGTCTGGACTAGTCAGATCTCAGAGAAATGAGCAAGCCAAAGAAATAACTCTATGAAATGGTGGAGGGGAATTAAACCTACAGAGGTAGTTAATGTCTTCAGAAAATAATATTGTAGATTTCAAAAGCAACTAAGGAGCAGCTATTTACAAAACACTTCCAAAGGTTCTGTAAAAAAATCTTCTATTCAATATCATTCTCTCCAGTTTATCCAATGTCAATTTCCTTTTCCTGATTCTAATGGCCCTTGAAATAAATGTGCCTTTTCAAAGTGTGATTTTGATGCTACAGCCCTTGACAGCTCTTCAGACTGCTGTTCTATATTTATATGTTGAATAACAGGAATGGCAGTAGCAGCAGCTGCCCAGTAATTGCCCAAACAACTTCTCCAGTATTGGTCAAGTATAGATTCATCCCTCATTACTCCCACATAGTAATGAAAGAAGAAAATGTATATGAATTGTGCAGGTGAGGGGGGAGGGGAACTCTCTTTGTACAGGGGCTCAGTTGTATAGTCCTAGCCCCCTGGATAGGTTTTTAGCCATAATGTGGCGGGTTCCTGTCTCTTTTGTTCTTGACTTGTATGAAGCTATTACGTCTGAAAGATTTTAAACCTAGGCTTATTGACCCAGGCTTATGATTTTCACTTTCTGTGTGAGGCCCTATATTCAAGTCCTAGACACATACATGGTCTGGGACTGGGGATGACATCTTTAAGAAATTACTCTAGAGCTGCCGTGAGTCCAAGAAGTTAAACATAACTGGGCTAAATATCTCTGTGATCTGGCTCCAGAATAAGGCCACAGGTCCATGCAAAAGCTACATTACCTTCATTTCAAGCCTATAGGCCTCTTTATTTCATTGCCATCCTACGTTTCAATAGAAATATCCTCTGCATTCAGCACCTGTCCAAATTATATTTATTTATGTCATTTATAGTCCACCTTTCTCACTGAGACTCAAGGCAGATTACATAGTGCGAGATTAGCACAATCAGTATCAAGGACATTTCTATACATGGTCAAGGACATTTCTATAAACAATGTCATAGGATTTTACAAAGACATAGCATTAGCAAGGATCCAATACAGAGTTGAAGAACTGCTGACACAGAACATAATCAATTCTAGGCCTGAAATTAGACAACATGAAGCACAGGTAGTATATAGGAGTACATATTCAAAGCAACAGAAAATATACAAGGCAACACAGTGGTGAAGTCTATGGTCCCTAACTCATTAGCGAAGCATCTGAGACCCCCTCCCTACAATACTTCCCTCTTATCTGAGTAAAAAATCGCTTTGAATAATTCAGTTTTGCATCATTTGTGGAAAGCCAGGAGAGTGGGGGCTCTCCTGACCTCCTAAGGCAGGCTGTTCCACAGGGTAGGGGCCACCACAGAGAAAGCCCGTGTGTGGGCTGCTGTTAATTTTGCCCATGTGCAGGCTGGCACCAGCAAGAGATCCTGTTCAGATGAGCGAAGCTGTTGTGAAGGGACATATGAAGAGAGGTGGTTCCGTAGGTATGCTGGGCCAAGGCCGTGAAGAGCTTTATATGTAATAACCAATACCTTGAATTGAGCATGGTAACTGATAGGTAGCCAATGAAGTGACTGTTGGATGGGAGTGATGTTCATGCTCCTGCTCACTCCTGCTAACAGTCGAGCTGCAGAATTTTGCACCAGTTGGAGCCTCCTAGATAACTTAGATGGGAGACCAATGCATAGTGCATTACAATAGTCAAGTTCTGAAGTTACCATAGCATGGATCCAGGTGGCCAGGTTGCCTGTGTTGAAGTTAAAAGCCATCTTCCAGGCTAGAGTAAGATTGTAGTAAGCATTTTTTGTGGCTGCCTTAACTTGTTTTTCTAGTAGGAGTGCTGGATCCAGTATAACCCCTAGGCTCTTAACTGAGTCTGCAAGGGTCAGACGAACGCCATCAAAAGTGAGGAGTACAATGTCTTTCAAGATCTCTGCCTTCCCAACAAGCATTTCTTCAGTCTTGTCTGGGTTCAATTTCAATTTGTTATTTTTCAGCCATTTCACCACAGCTGTCAGGCAGCAATCTAAGATTTCTACTGCATCCTGTGGGGACCTGGATAGGGAGATACAGAGTTGGGTGTCATCTGCATATTGATGGCATCCCACTCCATAGCTATGAATGAGTTCTCCTAAAGGTTTTACATAGAGGTTGAATAACATGGGAGATAAGATTGCACCCTGAAGAACCCTACAAGATAGTTCCCATTCTGGAGACAGCTGATCTCCAACGACAACCTCTTGAGTCCACTCCATGAAAAATGATTTAAACCAGTCCAGGGCACATCCTTTGATGCTCACTTCTGTTTCTAAATGCCTCAACAGGATGGCATGCTGTACTGTGTCAAAGGCTGCAGACAGATCCAGGAGTAATAGGGAGGCATAGCCTTTGTCTATATTCAAACGGAAATCATCCACCAATGCAGCTAGTGCTGTCTCTGTCCCATGCCCTGGTCTGAATCCAGACTGGAAAGGGTCTAGAGCTCTAGAGTTTTCCAAGAAGATCTGGAGTTGGTCAGCTACTGCTCTCTCAGTCACTTTGCCCAGAAAGGGCAGATTAGAGACTGGGTGATAATTGGCCACATCATTTTTGTCTAGGGATGGTTTTTTAATTAGTGGATGGATAACTGCCTGTTGGAGTGGCCGGGGGAAGGAGCCCTGAGTTAGTGATTGATTTACAGAGGATCTAAGAGTTTTTTCATCTACATGGTCTTGCAACCAGAGAGGATTTTCCTATAGCATGGCCCCAGCAACATGCTTACTTATAGCTTTCTTGATTATGTGTAGCATTAATCAAATCCACTGTACTATGCTACAGCTTGGCAGCCTTACTATGATGAATGGGGAAATTAAAAAATCAGTGCCACTATCCAATTAACAGATGATTTCATATAATTTTCCAATCTGTTTATTAAAATTGTTAGATAAAGCCTTCAAACTTAGTATGATGTGGCATTAAATGCAGCAGAATGGCATGAGTTTGGGGATTCAGGCTTTATAGCAGGAATTAATTAATGCTACAGCAGCATTATAAGTCCTGTATGACTCTGGCGCCTAGGGATAGATCTTTTGTTCAAGTCTCCCTCCCCACAGGCAGTCTGTTTTCTCCACTCCACTCCAGTATTTGCTCTCAGGCCAGCTCTACTAGACACTTGTTCCTAATCCCCTACAGCAGGAGGATGCTGAATATATATTTACATGACCTTTTCAACCATGGTTCTCTATCCTGATTTCCAGTTCTTTTGTCACAGACTGAGCCTGTCATGTGCCTCCTTGCTGATACTGCATACTAAATGATGTGCTTACCTCAAACTTAGCTTTTCAAGCATCCATGGTGAGTTTAGCATAAATATTTGATATGCGCATCATTAGCCCAAACTGACCCAATGCCTTGTTGACACAATTAAGGTGGTTGACCGCTTCTGCACTGACTGTTCAGCCTTCACCTGCTCTCCCAAAGAACTTGCTGCCCTCACTTCTGACATCCCTCTTTAGTTCTGACAACATGCTTTGGAGTTGGGGCGGGGGGTGGGGGAGAGGGTCCTCTCCTTCTTTCACTGATTTTGCAGTGGCCTGTCTTCATTTACCTTACTAAATGAAACAAAGAATCACTAACAATTCTAGGATTATTTAGGATGGGATCCTGTTAAAGGAGTTTCAGAATATAATAGACAGAGCAAGGTTCAATGCTTTGTTTCCTGCGCCAAATTAGGAATGCCTTTCCCCTAAAAATTAAACATTGCCTAATACTTTCTGAACCTCTTCCTTGTTTTTATGTGTGGGCATGTTTGTGATTGCTCTCACTCTGTTCTGACCTATTTCTTTTCCATCTTTGGATAGCTTTCTCCTAAATAAGAAAATCCCTTCATTCTAAACCTACAATTATTTTTCAGTTTTAATTCAGCTTTACGTACGCCCAACTTTTTTTAGTCTCTGATTACAGGGGCGTAGACTTTCCGATTTCCCGGGGGGGGGGGGGCTGGGGCTGGGCTGGTCCTTAAAAGAACCGGGGTCCAGTGACAACATAGGGAGGAGCCAATGACACCACAAGGAGGGGCTTCCATTGTCACCATCTATGGAGGCGGGGCCATGGAGAATTTAGGGAGGGGCTCCCCACAAATTTAGGGGGACCCAGGCACCCATGATCATTACCTGCTTGAAAATAAAAAAAGGAATGGAAAACATTTTCATAAAAATTTTCTCTTGCATTGTTTGGCGCATATATTGTTGCTAGTGTGTAAATCTTGTCTTCCAGAAGCCTGATTTTCAGAATCATATATCTTCCGTCAGAGTCTCTGAATTCTTCTGTAGCATTTATTTGTAAATTGTTTATATAAACTGCAACTCCTTTTTAAAATTATAAATTCTTAATAAACACAGAAATACATAAGACCAAAAAACAGGAACAAAGGCCCAAAGAATCATGGAAATTGTAATATAAATAGGAGGAGTGGACAGTCCTGTGCTTCATCTGCCATTATAACTGAGTCCCTCATATATGAGTTTGTCATTGCTTGCCCCCCTGACTAAATTCAAGGGGGCTTGAGCCCCTCAGCCCCCATGTAGTTCACCGGTTGCCTGGGGGGGCTCAGCCCCCCCTGGCCAAATCCGGGGGGCTTGAGCCCCTCAGCCCCCCCCCCCGTAGTTTACACCTATGTCTGATTATGAAATTGTGCCCCAAATTAAAATGTTATCTATATAGACTTTTGTGCTTTCTTCACTTCTAACTATTTCCCATACTTGGGTTTTGGCCCTGCCCACGTGATTCCTTTTCCTCAAGGCTGCCTCCCTCCTGTCTGTCTCTTTAGCAGCAGGAAGCGGAGGCAGCAGCCAGGCTGCTGGGGCTGGCTTTCTAAAGAAGAGTAAGCTGCTTTGATTTAACTTGCTTTACTTTCAGTCGTGGCTCTTGAGCGAGTGAGAGAGAGAGAGAGTGCTTGCAAGCAGGGCTGCTGGTCTAAAGAAGGGCAAACTGCTTTGATTTAACTTGCTTTACTTTCAGTTGTGGCTCTTGAGTAAGTGAGTGAGTGAGTGAGTGAGAGAGAGAGAGAGAGAGAGAGAGAGAGAGAGAGAGAGAGAGAGAGAGAGAGAGAGAGAGAGAGAGAGAGCTTGCAAGCAGGGCTGCTGGTCTAAAGAAGGGCAAACTGCTTTGATTTAACTTGCTTTACTTTCAGCCGTGGCTCTTGAGTGAGTGAGAGAGAGAGTGCTTGCAAGCAGGGTTGCTCGTCTAAAGAAGGGCAAACTGCTTTTATTTGACTTGCTTTACTTTCATTTGTGGCTCCTGAGTGAGTGAGAGAGAGAGGGATGTTAATTAGTTGGGACAACTGTATGAGTTGTTTTTTTAAAACTAAAACCTCAGTATTCAGGTTTAATTGCAGTGCTGGCACTTTGAAATAAATAAGTTGGTTTTGTGTTGCAGTTTGGGCACTCGGGCTCAAAAAGGTTCGCCATCACTGGTATAAGATTATAGACAAGCAGAAAAGCAAGGATAGAGACATCACCTGAGAAGAAAACAATGGGCCTGAACATAGTTTCACAGGCAAGATGCACATCTTTGACCCACAGCTGGTTCCTCATAGTTTTAGCTTGTTGCATTTTAACCAAGTTTTGTTTTTTCTTTGGATATTAGCCACATTGTTAAAAAGCTATAAAAACATGAATAATAGTAAATCAGTGGCTAAATCATTTTGTGCTATCCAGCTAATGCCACTTTGATTAATATCCACACTCCCATCCAACTTCCTCCGCTTTGTAGCTGACTTACTTTCTTCCATTTGTTTTTGTTCAATTTTGTTGTTGTTGATCTAGCAGGTTAAATGCCCTGGAGACTATCCTCTTCTCTCTGCCTGTTTTTTTTAATTATCCAGTAATCTCTGATCCGGCTTTTATCTTTCAAAATCAATACATTTTGTCAAGTGTGCTGAATAGGGGATCCTGAAGTTCTTCCTTTGCATTCCTGAGCTGCCTTTTCCTTTCATAGAATCATAGAGTTGGAAGGGGCCATACAGACCATCTAGTCCAACCCCCTGCCCAGTGCAGGATCAGCCTAAAGCATCTCTGACAAGTTTTCATCCAGCCTCTTCTTGAAAACTGCCAGTGAGGGGGAGCTCACCACCTCCCTAGGCAGCTGATTCCACTTTTGAATTACTCTGACTGTGAAAAAGTTTTTCCTAATATCCAGCCAGTACCTTTGTGCATGTAATTTAAGCCCATTGCTTCGGGTCCTACCCTCTGCTGCCAACTGGAACAGCTCCTTGCCCTCCTCCAAATGACAGCCTTTCAAATATTTAAAGACAGCAATCATGTCCCCCCTCAATCTCCTTTTCTCCAAACTAAACATTCCCAAGGCCCTCAGCCTTTCCTCGTAGGGCTCAGTGTCCAGACCCCTGATCATTCTCGTTGCTCTCCTCTGCACCCTCTCGATTTTGGCCACATCCTTTTTGAAGTGAGGCCTCCAGAACTGCACACAATACTCCAGGTGTGGCCTGACCAAGGCAGTATAGAGAGGGGCTATGACCTCCTGTGATTTCGACCCCTTTGATACAACCCAAGATTGAATTACCCTTTTTTGCCACCGCATCACACTGACTGCTCATATTTAGTTTACAGTCCTCTCTTACTCCAAGATCCCTTTCACATATACTACTGCCCAGAAGTGTATCCCCCATCCAGTATTTGTGCTTCCCATTTTTGTGGCCCAGATGTAATACTGTGCACTTGTCTTTGTTGAATTGCATCCTATTCACAGCTGTCCACTTCTCCAGAGTATTCAGGTCTTGTTGAATTTTAATTCTATCTTCTTGGGTGTTTGCTACTCCTCCCAATTTGGTATCATCAGCAAATTTAATGAGCAGCCCTTCCACTCCTTCATCCAGATCATTGATAAAAATATTGAAAAGTACCGGGCCCAAAACCAAGCCCTGCGGCACTCCACTGGACACCTCCCTCCAATCTGATGAAACGCCGTTGACCACCACTCTTTGAGTGCGGTCCTCTAACCAGTTCCCCATCCACCGAACTGTCCTATAGTCCACTCCACAGTCTTCCAGTTTGCCCATAAGAATGTCATGGACATTCTTTATGCAAGTCCTTTCACCAAAAGGGCAAGTTTCTTTGCTGGACTGTACCCCAACTTTTCCTTTCCTGATGTTTTTCTCCAGCAACAGAATTGTTTGCATTCCTTCCTTTCCTTATTTCAAACCACCAAGGGCAACTATGGGATCGATCTACTCATATACTTTCTCTCAGATTTCAGTATATGCATTGATCCAGTCTTTCATTTTTCCTTGCAAAGCAAATCCCACATTACCCCCCAAATACATCTTCAGGGTCCACTTAATTAGATGAAATTGGCTTTCTTTTAAATGTTAGGTGATTCAGGAGTGAAGCCTACAGAAGGACCAAAGATTTGTTACCAGCATCATGCAAGGAAGGACAAACTCCAAGTGCTCTGAAGTCCCTGCTTTGAACACCATGTGGTTCAGTTCATGTACTGCTTCCTGACTACAAGCAAAAAGTTGGGTTTTTGTTGTTGTTGAGCAGTTCAGCTGTTTGTGAGCAGCACAAGCCAATTCCACAGGCTCTAGTATAGCAGTTCACTGTCTGAGTTGCAAATCAACACTCTGCTAATTCAACTAATTTGACTAGGTTGCAGACCAACACTCTGCTAATTCAACTCCCACTACTGGAGGAGCACAGGGGCCCATTGATATAGCAGGAACAGAGGGGCCCACTGGTATCATTATGAAGGGCTTTATGCCTTCCCCCCTGTGCCATTTCATGTCCTGAGATTAGCCCTGTGAACCTACTGTTGGGGCAAACATATTGGTGGCTTATTTTTCTCTTTAATTACATCAAAAGTAGATTCCCCCATCAATCAGGAGGAGAATTTTTTTAAAAAACTGACCACCTGCTTGAAGCAAGAAAATCTCCTAACTTCTGTGGCTGACCATCCTTGTAGGATGTACAAGATGTTCAGGAAACCAAGAACAGTTACTGTAAATATGAACCTCACAGGGGATTTAAAATGACTTAGAAGTAGGTGCTTGGCAGGAACATTCTGGTGTGTTCTTTGCTTGTTAGACTCCAGGGACTCACACTGATTTTGTCTGGGGAATAGCATTACAGTGACTGTAATGAATGCTGCTTTTGAAACACATAAATGCGTAAACAGATTTTCATGGAGCCATCACAAGACTACAGTGCTCCTTCCTCTGAAAGACACTTCAAGTGGAAAGGCTGTTTCCAGCATATGGGGCTGAGGGAGAGAGACTCATTATTAGCAGCAACCTGTTGTCAAATATAGCTGCTAGTTACATCACTTTATCAAATTTGTCCTTTTAAGTGATCTGACTGCTTTATTGCTTTTTGGACTTTACTGAATTCTGACTGCTTTTGGGACCTTACAGAATTCATGAAAGTGCATTATAATTTAAGAATAGTCACTTGTGTGTTAGAATGGGGCCATATGGCTAGTTCATTTCTCCATTCAGGTCCAAATTGCCACGGACTCCACGGTCACCATATTTTGGACACGCTGTAGTAATGTTGTTTACATATGTATGGAAGCTATAAAATCCATAATGGGTTGAGTCTAGAGTTGCCAGGTTGTGCCTAGCAACTGGCAGGAGTTGGGGGTGGGATGTCAGGGGGGCAATGGGGGCACGTGCACCATGTTGTCACTTTCAGGAAAACCTGGGCGTGATGTCACATCACTCTAGAGATATCACTCTAGTAACTGGTTTTCCCCAGAAGTTTTTTTTAAATTAAAAATATTATTTTATTAGTGTAAAACAGGGGGCGGAGGGAAGAAAGTAAACAGAAAGAAAAAAAAGAAAACAGTACTGGCCACAGAAACACTATTAGCAAATCTATGCAAAGGTATCTATAAAAGTTTTCCAAATATCTAAAAATAAGTCCATGCGCAATTGCCTTCTGTATGTGATATGTTCAAATGTGGATATGTTTATAACGTCTTTAAGCCAGTGATTGTCTTCTGGTTTTCCCTAGGAGCAGCATTATACCATGTATAACACTGGCTTTTTCCCCTTTCTTCCCCCCGCCCCCTTTTCTTACAAGGAGTGCCAGTGGGATGTCTCCCACCACAGTAATAGACCTGAGAGTCCTAGATGGGATATCCCTTTACAGGTGGATCCACTGCTTGGGGATTACAAAAAGAGGTTGCATAATGGATGAAACTGGTCCTCTGAATTTATATTCTGCCTGACAAACCAATTTAAGGCTACAATCTCTTGCAAAGTAACTATTCATTTCAGTGGGGCTTACTCATGAGAGCTACCCACTTGGCTGTGCCCAAAATTCATTTCTAGTTTTCTTTAAGAAATGGAGAATTTACATTTATATCAATTCTTTTTAAATCATAGTGAATATTCTCATTAATCATATTGATGATTTCATGTTGCTTATCCATTTACAGTTCCTTTAAGTTCATTCAATTAGTGATCGCTTTTGGCAATCGGCACTTACAAATTATGTGCTGTGTTTAATAAGGTATTCCTTTTTTGCTCTCCTTATTCCCTTCAGCATTTACTTTTCTTACAGTGCAATTCTACCCATGAGTAACAGCAGCAAGGAGACAAAGGAAGCAATTCTAAGCAGATCTACTCAGAGGTAAGTCCCATTTTATTCATCAAAAGTAGCGTTCTTAGGATTGCAGCCATAGGATTTCTATTAAATCTCTTTTCATTAGCAGAGTGGAAGTTATCCTGTGTAAAGAATGTATACTAGTATAATGATGCAGTTGTGCTGGCAATATGCTACAGCCAATTTTTTCCCTTATCTCAGCCAGCGATTGCTAAAAAAATGGAAAAATCAGGCAGACTCAGGTTATGGCAGGGAGGATTGGGGTTAAACTGAAATATTCTGCTCTCCCAAAGATTACTCCTGCCATATGAAAAAAATACTCCCACTGGAATCAATGGAAGGTCCCAGAAAACTGCCTCCTACCTTCCCTCTCCCATCTCCCTCAGTGGATTCTGACTAACTCAGCAGCCAGTCACGACACAGCACGAATAACATGAGCCTCAACAAGTGAACACAACCAATATATTAAGATATGTGGGCTGGGGCTATGTTTCTGCTGCTGCCATATGTAGCACCTCAATGTTTGACTGTTTTCCCAGCATGTGGATCCAGGTAGGGCGCTTGCTTCACTGACTCCTGATTTACTTTCTGCTGCTACCATTCAGAACTTGTATTTAACCTTATTCTGGAATCTGCTTTATTTAACCTTATTCTGGAATCCCAGATTAGGGACCAATCACTTTCACAATTCCTTAATAAATGGGCAATAGGTGGTAGGAGATTAACGAGATACCCTTAACTAGTTTTTTTTTAAAGAAATGGTTTATTATGAAGAAGCACATGTCAAGCCTATATAACTATTTAAAACGGTTAAGCAAGTGGATTCAGAAGTTAATATAGAAGCATCCTTCATATACACTTCTCAGCCATTTAGATTAACTATATCATGATAGTTTCTCACATACCTTCAACTGTTTCTGTCTAATAATATCTTTCAACAGCACAAAAACTTTAATACGCTAGACTTCATAACAAGTTCTCCTCAGCCCTAGCCAGTACTGTAACTCTTGCTGCTCTTTTTTCCAATTTCCTTTTAAATATCCACAGCCGACTGCAGGATTACCCATTTAGCCCTCCTATATTAATTTGGTCCTAAACCATAGAGTCCTGTGCAACAGTTTTAAATAACAGCATTCACTTGGAATATGCATAAAAACTAAAACATGTATTTAAAACATCTAAAGTGTATATAAAATTGTGTTAAGTTGCTTCCCCATACGCAGCACTTTAGTTTAGAAAAGCCAGAGGAGAGTAACTAGTATCAGTTAGTAACGCTGCTATATTGCTGGGAGCACTGGTTCCATGCACGGGGCTGGGGGAGGAAGGGGGAAATGTCCTGGGCTAAGCCCCTGGGAGATTATGATGTTCCTGTCATGCAGGCTTTTCCTGTCTGCTCCTGTGGCTATCAGTTTACAGTATTATGCTCTGAAATGTGTTGTGTATTGAGGGAGGGGGTATCTACTGCTGCTGTCCCTCTGTCTTCCATGCCTCTGATAAATTCTGTTATTACTGTTCCTTGTCCCATATGAGTTCCTACAAGCAAGGACAGGCAGCTGCTCTTAGCCTAGTTCTTTGTTTCCATGGTGCAAGCATGCCGTGTCTGCCTCCGAGATGCAGAGCTATGGCTGTTATGCTATGGGGGCTTATGGAGGATCCAATAGTGGGGCAAAGAAAGATGAAGCCTATTGTATAGGCTCCGTTGTGTTGCCTGACAAGAATGTAAAGAGACAGGCCTACCGGATTAAACCAAAGGCAGTCAATATTCTCCAGAAGCTTCTGTGAAGGTTACATGTGTTAGGGCACGATGGTATGTGCTCCCCAGTGGTGTTTGTTTACAGGTATGGCAGGCCATGGATTTGTCTAATCCTTTCTATGTTGGAAATAGCAATGTCTGGTGTACAACAGCAGCAAGAAGGAAGAAGAGCCTACCATGCAGGGGGCAGCAAGGATCACTTAGTTAGGACAGTGAGAGTAGCACCTCTCTTGTTTTCTGGGGGTCATTTCCTTGTGTTGTCTCCTATTGGGCTAAACAGGGCAATATCCTGCTTCTTCTCTCTCCTGCCACACTTCTTCTCTCTCTCTGCAAGATGTAGTCAGATAGCAAGGACTCTCTCTCTCCTCTTTACTATCAAGTATGTAACTTCCTCAAATAAAACTTTTTGCCTCTCTAATCAACACAGCGTAATTCCGCTGCGTTATTTACACTCACTCCATCATTCTAAATGCATAATAAACCTTATAATAATTAGGGCGATGCTATGGAAGCTGTGGAAAACCCAGGCCTGTCTCATTAAAAAACATCTTGTGTCATTTGGCAAAAAAAGTAGGGAGCAAGATGAGCAATCATAATGCAGTTCTTTGTTAACACAGGACAGGGCTTGGGAGCTACCCATAGCAGTGCCTTTGCAACAAGCCCATTTTTCCCGTTTTTGCTCCTCACAGGCAACCAGTTTAAGGAGGCTTAACTTTTCTTGCATTACACCCATTGCTCATGCTCAGCCAGAAGTTCTGAGCTGGCAGAAGTTAGAATGTTGGCCCACTAGAAATATCTGATTTGCCACAAAGCTTACCTTGGAGCAGTCCCTCTTTGTCAACTTACAGTGCTCCACTAAGAACACTTTCCTGATAGTAAATCCTACTGAATAGACCTACTTAGGGGGTACCTTCTAAATCTACCTTTGTTTTATGCTAAAGAGAAAATGGAGAGGAGAGAACCATGCATGCTGCCCTGAGCTCCTTGAAGGAGAAAGAAGATTAAGTGTAGCTGAATCGTTTTTAAAAAAATCTATGATAGACTATTTGAGATAAATCCTATTCCGCCCCGCCCTACCCTGCCCCCCAGTTCACTGCTCACATTGTGAGAAAGTGCTTAAAACGAAGGATCACTCAGATTACAGAGTGCAAAAAGCATGGTCCTTGAAGATCTCTGAGGAGTGTAATATGCACCAGCTGTTACCTGGCAATCACCACATATGATAAATTATATACGTAAAAAGGCAAATTAATTGCACCCTTCCTCTTGATAAACTGCAAAAATAGTCTGACTGTAATTATGTTCTAGTTCTGCCCATCCTCCATTCATCTGATGATAAAAATACCTATGGCATAGCTTTCAAATGTAAGGATGCTAATTTTGGTCATCTGGTTATTTAATAATAGCCTGAGCCATTCTACTCTGCTAAGGATTTGCACTGCAGTTATATTGAATTTTCTAGCTGGAATGACTAATGGCCCTCTTCATAACTGTAGATTAAGAAATAAACATTTGTTTTGTTAATTAAGATTAAAAACTGAAAGTGATGCAACTAATTACAGCACTGCCCACCTAAAATGGTAAGCTTCATTATCATCTTTTGATAGTGCTGGCCCAAGATCACAAAGCAAGTTTCTAGCAAAGCTCAAAACTAAATCAGTTGATATTTCTTTATCCATACAGTTAACATCTTTGTTCTCTCCCTCGCCCTCCCCTTGGCCCTTGCTTGTGCCTACAAAAACTGACAAATTGCCTGTTGCATTCTTCCATAGAACAAAGAGTAAGCTTTATGCAACCTAAAGGTTCTGCTGAGTCACTAGGACATTTTTTGGTTTTGCCCTTGGAGAAAGAGGCTATTTTTCTACATATAAAATAGTATGGTGTATCACTGGAAATTGTTACTAGGTGGTATAAAATCATTATAATCTGCCTTGTTTGCATATGTAGCAATGGTGACATAGAGATTTGGATCCAATAATGTGCAAGCATAATCAATAATGGACTTAGTGCAGTTCCACTTATACAAAATCTTGTGCAACACCTAGCATTTTCCTCCCTATATATTATATTACCCAGAAATTAGTGCACAAGATTTTGGCAAGTGGAAATGCAAGCGCGGATACAATAAGTCTGAGGGCATAAGTGGCTACTACAGTATTTTTCTTGTGTTTCTGCTTGCTCAGGAGCTGTTGTGCAAGTGGAAATTTTGTACTGGCTCCAGCCCCTGAGTTATATCTGTTGTGGCTTGTTTCCATGTCCAAGCATAGAAAATCCAAGACAGATTTCTTTTACAGCCACTGGTCCACTGCAAACATTGCGATATCTGTTGACAAACAGGTTATGCTAAAGGTAGCAAATTTTGTTTTGATAGCTGCTACCTCTCCTCAGAATTTTCTAGCTGCCCATGCATTACACTGAAACTAATGGTTATGTTATTAGTTTTGAGAACATAAATGTTTTGCATCTCTTTATGAGAATTTGTATTTTTGTGTCCATTGCAGTAGTTTTATATTTCATAATCCTGAATTTTGTTATGATTTACATCCAAAACAAACTTGAATTGTGTTATCTGTATCAAGATTATTGGGGGGGGGCGGGGAGTAATAAAGTGACAAGAGCTACAGAGTAGCCTTTACCTTTGGATATTTTAATTGTTGGACAGGCATAAAATAAATTGAAAATCTGTTAATAACTGATGGTATGTTGATATTGTCTCTGATTTTCAATCTCAGCAATCCTTATTGTTCTGTACATTTACTGGGAAAATATTCATATCACATGGGTAAAGGTCATGGGAAAGAACAACTACATGAAATACACACATACACAATTTAGAAACTAAACACTACAGGCTACCCATCACCCAAGAACTGATTAAATTCTGACCTACTGACCCAGCAACCTCAGTCTCACTGCATTATCAAGACATCATGGTAATTTACACTCTTCTTCTTTTTCATAATTTCATTCTGATTGTAGCCAAAGAAGGTCAAGGTATTTTCTTGCGCAAAGTCATAGACAGGCAGTGAGTCATAACCAAATTGTTGCTCAAACCTCTATTTGCCTTGTAATCATATGCTGAAATAACGTGACTGTGTCCTACAAGAGATTTTTTGGATTTCATGTTGCCTATTCTAGCAGTTTTAGGAAGCAGCTGCTTTGACATGTGTTGATCAAAAAGCTTACTCAAAGAATTTGCTATTTTGGCAAGCCCTTGTAAAAAAAACACTTTTCACGTATGCCATCCTGACGGACCTCTGTTGTGATGCAGCTGAAGAATGCAGTACTGCTACCAGTAACTAAGAGGGATCAAGGACACTTGAGTGTTTAGAGGCATAGCCCACCAACCCTTGTGGCTTACAACATGTACCAGTTTCCAGATCTCTCTCATTCCCAGCTGAAAGAGGGAAGAGTGCACTAGTGCTTTCATACAATAGACAGGGTAGCCCAGGTTGTAAGAAAGCATTCTGTCCAAGACTGTAACAGAAATTTAATCAATCTGGAACTTGAATCTAGATCTCTCAGGTTTGTATACGTTAGCCAGTAGGCCAGGCAGACAGCCCCTTCCGTAGAACAAAGTTTATTGCAAGCAGACATTTCCCGGTTTTTATAATTTTGATGCTCCTACCTTTCACATTAGGACAGCGTGCTATACACGATCCTATCAATACACATGGGGTTGGAAAATTCCTGGAGATCTGGAAGTGGAACTTGGGGAGGATGAGCTTTGGGGAGGGCAAGGACTTCAGTGGGATATAATGCCATAGGGGCAACCTTCCAAGCAGCCATTTTCTCCAGGGGAACTGATCTCTGTTGTCTGGAGATCAGTTGTAATTTTGGAGGTTGGCAAACCTATGCTCACCATTTTGTGTATAAGGCATTGCATGTATTTTCAAGCTTGGAAAATGCAAACCTGTACCCTCATTGACCTGGATTTCTGCTTGTGTGTATTGAAGCTGGAAAATATGTGCATTGCCTTATTCATGCAAAACAGCAACCGTGCATATCAGGAGGAGTGCACGTAGCATGCTCTCCTGGTATGTGAGGTAAGAACACCAAAGTTGTAATGAATGAAAATGGCTCACCCATTCGCAAACAAAAAAACAGCTCTCCATTGTTCAGGAGTGTCAAAGCAAAATGCATGAGCTGCATCAGGCAAAACAGCCTGCTTGACTGGCACGTGCTGCTGAAATGCAGACTCTTCCACTCCCTTCAGAATATCTGTGCTAACATCTCTTTTTCTGGTCATGTCATAGCCTCTTTAAGTCATTCAACTAGAGCTGAAACAATAAAGTTTTTTTAAAAAAACTCATGTAGTATATCCTCACGTACATTTACGGCAAGAATATGAGTTTATCCTACATGTGCCTTTCCCTCTCCTGGTGCACAGGAGAATAGCATGCTACAGAGGAGAAGGGTTTGCTCAACCAAAAGTAGACAGGCTCAAGGGTTGCCAAAAGACAGAGTCAGGGTCAACCAGCCTCCTTGCAACTCCCCCAAATTGATTTGGGTCACCACAGCTGCAAAGCTAGCGCAAACATTACTAGTGGGCAGGGATGGCGCGCCCATTGAGGCTGGGCTGGCAGCCGTTTTGAGCGTTAAGGCGCTGAGGAGGCGCCGGAGGGGGCACGCACCACAGAGCTCAATTGCCATGTGCTGCTGCGCCCAGCCAGGAGCTCTGTGCTGCTGCTGCCACTGCCAGCACACAGCTGCGGACCAGGTGTGGCAGGCGGCCAGGGCAGCACGTGGAGCAACTGAGCTGGAGGGAGGATGCACGCGCACCGCCCCAGCTGCCTGCCACACCTGGACCGCAGCTGCTGCACCTGGCCAGGAGCGCGTGCTGGTGGCGGCAGTGTGGGGCAGCTGAGTGGGCAGCCTCCCAGCCCTCCCACTCAGTTGCTCTGTGCCGCCGCCAGCACACAGCTGTGGGCCAGGCGCAGCAGGCGGCCAGGCCAGCGTGGGGCAACTGAATGGGAGGGCTGGGAGGCCACCTGTGCACTGCCCTGCCCCATGTGATGATGTCACATGCAATGATGTCATCACACAGTCCAGGTGCACGCACGTGCAGAGCATGCATGCACCAACACCCCTGAAAGCTGCCTCAGGCGCCAGAAACACTGGTGCCGGCCCTGCCAGTGGGTTAACAGATGAAGAAACTGGGGAGCAATTCTAATCAGCTGGAGATGGAGAAAGCTGGAGCTGTAGCAACTGCTTTCCTCCTGCCTAAGGGGTCATGCAGTCAGTGGAAAGAGTGTGTAGGTATACCATGTCATCCTGATTCTAGGGATATGTGGAAAGTGTTCCTGCCTTGCCACCTTTAGAAGAATCGTACCTATTAGAGCGCTTCTTCAGGAGTTTTCTTGTTGCCTTTCTGCCAGATATCAGCTAAGCAAAAAAAATCTGGTGCAAATTGCCCATTGGAACTAGGTGGAAGCATACGGCTTCTATTTTGAGGAGAGGCTGTCCTTGCTGATAGGTCAGGCAGTCATTCTTAATTTATTTTCATACAGCACATGTTAAAACTCTAATAGTGCAATCCTGTGCATACTTATACCCTTCTCAGCCCTTCACTGTTAAACACTGAGTTAAAGTCAAGGTGTAGTTCAGCTCCCTTTTGTTGCTCTGCAAGGGTATGTAATGCTGCTGGAGACAAAAGAGTTACAAAGATCCTTGTGTTGCTGTAGAATTGATACAATCAGAAAGCAAACACCCCATCATCTTGACCCACAAATTAAGTATGTCAGATTGTTTGGATGTAAACCAATTTGCACCCATTAGCTTCAGCATATACTCATAAGCCACTGAGGTGTGGATCAGGATGTCCTTAATACTAAGGTTAATTATATTGTGCTTGAACAGGCTGATTCTAACACTCACTGTAATAGCAAGTTATATACATAGGATGGGATCCCACAGCCACAGTACTAGGCTATTCTCATTCACTGCATTGCACTGACATTGAAAGCTGACCTTGGATGAAAAAAATGGTGCTGAAGGATAACTTAGTGCCATTGCATGGATCAGCCACTAACAGTGAATGTACAAAATTGTACCATAGCAAGAAAAGGGCAGAGGTGGATCAAACAGAGATAGATGGAATGTGGCAGCCACAGTTTTGAAAGGATCCTGATCATTATGGAATTATCTGTCTACAGAGATGAATGCATCTAGTGTACGCTAGTAAAGTCCTAGAATGGGATTAGCAATGAAAGGCAGTTTAGAGAGATATACAACATCTCTCATTGGTCTTCCACAAAACAATGTGCTAGCAATGTTAGTGAGTGCACTTCATACATCTTTACTGCAACTTATAGGCATAAAGCTATCTAGAAATGTCTGGGGAAACTGCAAGAAATGCATACATGATTAGATGCTCTGAATGGATTTAGTAACATCAAAAACAGAGAGAGTAACAAAGCAAAACCGGTAATCAGAACTAATATCAGAATATAAACTGCTATTGTTATGCAAAAGACTTCTGCACACCACAATTGCTATTTTCAACAAACGAACTGGAGACGCTCAGCAGAAGGATTCCTAGAGCTGCTACAATGCCACCCACTTCTCCCAAACTCATTCACCTTCCAGATCTCTATTGGGTTGCTATCTCCACACTGCCAATGCAGATGTATTTCCAGTTAGCAATATCTATTTTTCAAATCAAGGGAGCACTTCAGCATTTACTGAATTATTGATGCTATAGCACTGACAATCCATACAGTACTTGAAAGTGTGAAATGCAATGTGAGACGGGAACAAGCGAAGAGTGTTGAGCTTGCCTTTTTCTTTTTACAGAGACAGAATTATACTTAGCAGAGGAGTCTAGAAATGGAATATGTACATTTCTGTCTTCGTACGACACTTGAATGAGAAGGAACAATTGTACTCAAAATTCTATCTCTAAATATTCAATAGCTTTGTATTTTCTTAAATCATTTATACTGGATAGAAGAAGGAATAACACTGTGGTGATTTATAAATGGTGTTTCAACAAAGCCTGCTTGTGTGTGCACTCACAACAACAGCAACTCACTATTTTTTTAGGAGAAGTTCACACATACACATTGATCCATCAGGGAATGCTCCATCAATTGATAACTTGATCTAACAAATACGATCATATGAAACTATGTTATACTAAGCCAGAGTATTGGGCCATTTAACCTAGTATTGTCTGCTCTGCTCTAATGGGATGCAGTTCTTCAGGGTCTCTGGCAGAGAAGATCATTCATACCATTTGGAACTCACTACCCATAACTGACTGTGCCAAGGTTTGAACTTGGGACTTCTGCATGCAAAGCTTGTGCATTACCACTGAGCCACAGCTCCGCCCCATCACAACTCAAGCACCACAGATGGAGCTTTCATGTCATCTGACAACACTTAGCCTGCTCACAGACATTATTCATGGGTTGAACTGTGAGTCAGTAAGTGATGGAGTATTGTCTTAGATACATGTGTGAAGCAATCCTGAGAGGTACCAGTAGAAGGAAACAGCAACTAGCACATAACAAAAGAGCACGCCTGATCCTTTGCTTTCTCACATTTCCATCCCATAACTGCAAACAGCCATCCTATGCTTGAAAAATAAAGAAGTGGCCTATGAGGAATTGTTCCTATAGGCAGAAAAGGGCTAAAGGCAGCTCATCTCTCTTAGATGCCACACTGGAAAGGAGAACAGGCATAGCAGCATAAGAGCATCATACAGCCAGCAGGAGGAGACAAACAGCCTTTTCATCCCAAAGCAGGATTCAGATGCCAGACCTGGATGTCAGAAATGCAGCTCATAGGACTAGAAATTCTTTTCTTAAATGGACTCCCCCTTGATATAAACTCCCCCTTGTCTTTGTACAGCTTTGCCAAGTGCTTGTAACAAACTCTGTGCCATACCACAGCACCCGCATCATTTCTTCATTGTTTTAAATAGAAGAGATGCTTTGTAAATGTACTGCAACCACCAGCATCTCCATAAGGTTTTAGTGCCTTATGCATTGAAAACACATCAGTAATACAAATGCGTAATTAAAAGCTTTAGAAAGGAGCAGGAAGAGAAACTTGGATGCATTGCTACTTAAGCTGTCATCTTCACATTATATCATGGGCATCAACACACAAGCACACGCCAAGTCCAGTTCTGGTTCCAAACAGCACTGGTTTTTTGAGAAAAAGCGCTCACCCCAAGTTTACCATTTGAATGATAACAGAAGGAACAGACCATAAAATACAATCATTCAAGCCATGCTTTTATCCACCATTTGATAATGGGAGCTTTTCATTTGGGGAAGCTCTTAAGAACTCCCAAATGGCACATGTCTCTGTGTCATAGAGTAGACTGGGGCTTGAGCTGAACAAAATTAAAATAAAATGGATTTTTTATTATATGTCTAGGCAGGTATCTTATAGGTAGCATGAACTATATTTTCTTTTGGCTTTTATAACTATGCTCTCTTTGACATGTGTGGCTCTTTTTGATCTCAAATACATCCTCTAGGCTGCTTGTTCCCAGGACAATTTGCATTCTGAGCCAATTCTCTAATATTCCTAATTACAAACTAATGAACAGAAACTGCTTTAAAACAGTTTCAAAGACAGGCAGCAGAAAAGGCTTACGCTGATGCTCAAAGCATTGAAAGAAAGAAGAAAAATGCAGAGAAGCTTTTGTTATCTTTGGGCTGTTATCTTTGGACGATACATAATTTTAAAGTTCACTGCCATACAGGACTGCAAGTTAGTATTTGGACAGCCCCAGATCCTAGTGTGACACTCTAACCACTACACCAGACGGGCTCACATATATGCTGAAATCTACACCCCCTCTTCTCTCTCCTCCCTAACCAGTTATAGAATTATTTACTTCTAATGTAAGGATACTTTTGGATTCTTCCTCAAAATGCATCTTTTCTGTGAAGCCTCTGGCTTAAATCTTTAGTCACTCCCTATAGAAGTCAAAAAGCGGTACAGCAGCATTTACCTGTCTTTTTTCACCTGGTGACAAATGCACTGTTAAGCAATAAAAACATCAAAGAATCTTGTGACAATTACATGATTACCGATGGGTTGTGGAATAAGATTTCATGGAACAAAGCCACTTCTTCAAGCGCATGAAGTGTTATTCCCCAATGGCAGGGAGGCGGGTAAATGCACAGACAGATTCATGTACATCTCTGCCTGCTCTTCATACAGTTGACAAAATGGGCTCTCATCCACTGAAGCTTATGCTTGCAGCCTAAGAGCTCAACGCTTTTCGGCTCTTATCCTTGTCCCTGTCACTCCTCTCCTCCTCTGTGTTTTTGTCTCCCTGCCTCTTGCAATTTAGACCATCAGCTCCTTGGGGTAGACTAGAGACCTCTCTTTCTGACTCCATAAAGTTCCGCGTACATCTCTGGTAAATCTGTTTACCAGAAGGAACGTGCACGCGCGCACACAACCGAGGGCACAAAACTGGAGGCTCCGCTGCAGCAGATTCTGCGCCAGGCGCAAAGCAGACCTCAGACCCGCCCTCCTAAATAAACAGCGCGCATCTGTTGCGGTCTGCCCCAAGTACCCCGAGCAGATAAACCCTGACGCGACGGGAAGAGCGGCAAATCTCTGCCGGTCCATCCGAGCCGGGCTCCTGAGCCGCGGGCAGGGATGGCGGGAGGGGAGAGCTGCGGCTCCCCGCGCCGCTATTCGCCTCCTCGGGGATCCCGGCCCGCTCGAGGCGCGCCCCCGCCACAGACCTGCCAGGCTGTTGTAGCAGTCGACCTCGATGCTCTCCAGCAGGCGCCTCTGCTCGTCCGTCAGCCCGGCCGCGCTGCTGGCCGCGGTGGCGGTGGCGGCCTCGCCGCGGTGCTCCTCCGGGGCCGGCAGCAGCCCCTTCAGCTCCAGCAGCGCCCGGTGGTACTTGCCGATGGCTTCGCGGCATTTCTTCTCCTTGTAGCACTGCGCCCCTTGGCTCTTGAAGTCCAGCGCCCGCCGGATGAGCTCGCCCGGCTCCGCAGCGCCCGCCGCCGGGCTCCCGCCCCGCGCAGCCCCTCCGCCGCTCAGGGCGCAGTGCCCGTCGGCCGCCCCCCGGCTGCTGAGGTTTGGCTTCCCCGCGGCAGCGGGGCTCTTCCTCTCCATGCCTGCCGCGCCTTCGCTCCTCCTCGCTCAGTCAGCTCCGCGGCGGCGGGTGGGCTCCAGCGGGCTCCAAGCCTCCTCCCTCGCCCGCTCTCTCCCTCAAAAGGCAGCGCCGGCTCGTGGCTCGCTGGCCTTGGTGCCACCCCTCGGCTCGGCGGGGCTGCTGGCTCCCATCCTCCGGCTGCCCTCAGCCGCCTGCAGGGTGTCTGGCTGGCTGGCTCCCCGTCGGGTGATGCGGGGGGCAATTACTGCTAACCCGGAAGGAGCTGCTGGCACACAGGCGGGGAGGGAGCGGGGGGGGGGGGAGGGAGCGGAGGCGAAGCAGGAGCCCCCGGCCCGGCGCGGGCGGGGGTCTGTTCGGTGACGTGGGCAAAAAACCCCACACACAACAAAACCGCCTCAAACGCGCCTTCCTGCTGTTTACAGCAAGGTACCTGGGTTCTTAAAGGGACAGGCGTCTTTTCCTGGAAAGGTGAGGGGGAAAGAAGGTGGGAATATCGTAGAGATTGGCTGAGATGATACCCGCCTGTGCCACCACACGGACAGAAGGGAGAGCGGTGGGAATAATGCGTGTGCGTTGTCTAAATGAAAATGTTTTATCGGGGCAGTATTGGAGAGGATGGCAGTCGCTAAAGTGCTGCCTGACTGGAATCCTGCTGTTCCCAACCTTTAGGAGATCCTTTTTGTTTATTTTGTTTTGTAGCCTTCCTATTCCCATTACATAGGGAGGCGAATACCACATTCTAAAATAGGGAGGATGCTTCTTATTTCAGAACATGACACTCCAGTGTCTTTATTTTATTTATTTATTTATTTATTTATTTATTTATTTTATTTATTTATATTCCACCTTTCTCACTGAGACTCAAGGCAGATCTCATAGTGTGAGATTAGTACAATTAGTGGTAAGGACAAGGGCAGGCATTTCTATACAGTGTCAAGAACATTTTATTTACGTCGTTTATTTTATTTACATCATTTATAGACTGCCTTTCTCTCTGACACTCAAGGAGGATTACACAGTATGAGGTTAATACAATCAGTATCAAGTACATTTCAATACAATACCATAAGGTAAACATATACAGGTTTAAAGACATAGCATTAGCAAGGATCCAAGACATAGTAGAGATACTGAAGCAAAACGTAATCAATTCTAGGACTAACATTAGACAGCATGGAGCAATGGTTCTACATAGAAGTACATATTTAAAGCAGCAGATGATACATGAGGCAAAAATGGTGATGAAGTCTATGATCCCCGACTTGTTAGTGAAGCACCTGAGACCCCATCCCTACAATGCAGCCCTCCCATTTGAGTAAAAAGCCTTTTTTAAAAAAAAAATTATTGGATTAGATTATTTAATCATAAAATACAAACATTCCCCCATTATTAATGTCTACTTCTAACCCCCTCCCTTTCCTCCCCCCTTTATTTGACTTCCAACAGTTTTCCAACCCTTTATCTATCTTATTGCTCACTTACTTAATACCACATATAATCTATTAAACATACACTTAAACTCTCTTCTAAGCTTATTGTTCTCCCCTCCTTTACTAAATCTTATATTCTAAATAACACATTGCTAATATATATTGATAGCCTTTATATTATTAGTATAACATTTTATCCATTTTCTATTCCCTTATTTAATCTCTTTACTCTTCCCCCTATAAGTTAATCAATTTAACTTATAGTCTATATGTTTCTTTAAACATTTCTTATTCTTATTCTCAGTCTATTTTAATTATATAACATATCTGTTACACTAAAAACTTAACTGCAATAAAAAATACCTGTCTGGCATACTCACATATATTCATAATATCTATTCATAGTAATACATCTGTTATTTAGTACTGTGTATAATAAAACATAATTTTCATCTTAACCCTAATACTAGCTTAGAATAATATTTAAATCCCCCTTTCCCGGTAAAGCCACCTCTCTCTTCTTCTATAAAATCTCAGTAATTTTCAAACTGCCACAGTTTCCCTCCCACATCCCATTTTTTCTCCAAATATTGCTTCAGTTTCTCCCAATCCATGTTAAACTGTCCTGGATCAAGGTCTCTGAGCTTCCTTGTCATTTTGTCCATCTCAGCCATGTACAGCAATTTATAAATCCAATCTTCAATAGTTGGTACTTCTTGCAATTTCCATTTCTGCGCATATAAAAGTCTAGCAGCTGTTGTCATGTAAAATAACAATGTTCTATGTTGTGCCGGAATATCTTCCATTCCCAAGTTCAGTAGCAGCAATTCTGGGTTTCTATTAACTTGAAATTGTAAAATCTCATTAATCACTTCTATTATTTCTCCCCAGTATTGCTTAGCTACCTCACAAGTCCACCACATATGATACAAAGATCCTTCGTGTTTTTTACACTTCCAGCATTTATTTGACATGTTAGTATTCCCTAACGCAATTTTCTTTGGTGTCAAATACCAGCGATATATCATTTTATAAACGTTCTCTTTGATATTTGTGCAAGTCGTTATCTTCAAAGTCGTTTTCCACAGGTATTCCCACGCCTCCATTGTTATCTCTTTATTAAAATTTATCGCCCACTTCACCATTTGGACTTTAACTGTCTCATCTTCTGTATACCATTTTAAAAGTACTTTGTAAATCCTTGAAATTTCCTTTTTGCCCTCTTGAAGTATCGCCTCTTCTAATTCTGAATTCTCCATTCTCAGTCCTCCTTTCACGCAATCCGAATTATAAAGATCTCTTATCTGTCTATATTGAAACCATCCATAACTTGAGGACAATTCCTCTTGCGTCTTTATTCTTAATTTAGAGAATTCCAATAGTGTTATCTCCTTCTATGTTAAAGACTGTTGTTCATTTCCAACAGTTCTTGGATCTATTACTTCGAACGGAACCACCCACAAGGGGATTCTGTCCTTCATATAATTTTTGTATTTCTTCCAAACAGCAAAAAGGCTTCTCCGAATATAGTGGTGCAAAAACATAGAATCAGCTTTAACTTTATCATACCACAGGTATGCATGCCATCCGAATGTTTTTTTATATCCCTCCAAAGCCAGTAGTTTGCAGTCCTTCAACGTCATCCACTCTTTTATCCAAGACAGGCAAATTGCTTCATGATATAATCTTAAATTGGGCAGCTGCATTCCACCTCTTTCTTTAGCATCCTGTAATACTTTCATTTTCACCCTAGGTTTCTTGCCTGCCCACACAAAGTCCGATAATTTCCTTTGCCATTTTTCAAATTGTTTAGTGTCACGAATGATTGGAATTGTTTGTAACAGGAACATCACTCTCGGCAATACATTCATCTTTACTGTTGCAATTCTTCCCAACCATGACAAATTCAGCCTATTCCATTTAATCAGATCTTGCTCTATTTGAGTCCACAATTTCTCATAATTATTCTTAAATAGGTCTATATTCTTCGCAGTCAATTCAACTCCCAAATATTTTACCTTATTCGTTACTTCACAGTCTGTTATTTCCTCTAGTTCCTGCTGTTTCTGTTTAGTCATGTTCTTGCATAGTATCTTGGACTTCTTTTTATTTACATAAAATCCAGCCAAGTCTCCAAATTCCTTAATTTTCTCCATCACCTTTGGCATATTCTCAATTGGATCGTCCACAATTAACATTATATCGTCCGCAAACGCTCTGACCTTGTAGGAATGCTCTCTTATTTTTATTCCACGGATTGCATCGTCTTCTCGGATTTGAATCATCAATATTTCCAATACTCAGATGAACAACAATGGTGACAATGGGCAACCCTGTCTCGTACCTTTGCCTATTGTCAATTTCTTAGTCACGTCTTCATTCACCACAATTGCTGCAATCTGGTCCCTATAAATTTCTTTCACGGCACGTATGAACTTTTCTCCCATTTGCAGCTTCTCCATGGTGGCAAACATAAAGTTCCAGTTCAAATTATCAAAAGCTTTTTCAGCGTCCACGAAGAAAAAACCAACTTCTCTATCACAACGTTTATCATAATATTCAATAGCATTTATAACTGTCCTTAGGTTGTCTTTAATCTGTCTATCTGGCAAAAATCCAGCTTGCTCCTCTGCAATAAATTCAGACATCCATCCTTTTATTCTCTCCTCCAGGATCTTCGCAAAGATTTTATAATCATTATTCAGCAACGAAATTGGCCTATAATTTTTTACGCTGGTCAAATCTTGTCCCTCTTTAGGAATCAATGAAATATTGGCTTCACTCCAAGTAACTGGAGTCCTTTGATCTCGCATAACTCCATTGATCACCTCTTTCAGAAAAGGCACCAGTTCATTTGCCAGTACTTTATAAAATTTAGCTGTAAGTCCATCCGGGCCTGGTGCCTTTCCTAATTTTGTCGACCGTATTGCCTCTTTTATTTCTTCCTCCGTCACTTCTCTATTTAATTTTTCTCTCCATCCCTCAGAGATTGCAGGGAGCTTCATCTTTCCCAAATAATTCGCTATTGAATCTTTGTTGACTTCTTTTTTTTGGTATAGTTTTGCATAAAATTTATAAAAGGCTCTACTAATGGCTGACTGCTCCAAATGAATTTTATTTTCCTCACAAATTTTGTTTATGGTTTTTTTCTCCTTTCTTTTCTTCAATTGCCATGCCAGATATTTCCCAGGTTTATTTGCACCCTCAAACGACTTTTGATTCAGTCTCTTAAGATTCCATTCTATTTCTTTGTTATTCATAGCCGTCAACTGTTCTTGAAGGATTTTAATATCCTGATATATCTTCTTTTTCCCTGGTCTCTTCTTTAATTGACTCTCTTTGGCTTTTATTCTCTCCATAATCTCCAATCTCTTCTCCTCTCTTTTCTTCCTAGCTCTAGCATTTAAGTCCATTAGTACGCCTCTAGTCACCGCTTTGTATGTGTCCCATACCTTATTTGTTGATACTTCATTGTTCATGTTATGCTGTATAAAGAACTTAGTCTCTCTTCGCAGCAGTTCAATATTTGCCTCTTCTTGCAATATATCTTCATTTATTCTCCAACCTCTCCTTTTTACTCTTTTCCCAAACCTCCACATAATTGGATTATGATCTGAGCCTACCATTGGCATTAGTTCAACGTCCTTAGTCCAAAGCACTAAATCTTTGGAGGCCCAGATCATATCAATTCGTGACAAAGTGGAGTGTCTTGCAGAACAGAATGTATATTGTCTACCTTTAGGGTTATGGCTCCTCCATACATCCTCTAAGGTTTCTTGTTCTTTTATTGCAAAAAAAGACTTTGGTAATAGTCCTCTTTTCTTTTGTGCAGTTACAGATTTTTTATCCTCATCCAAGTTAGTAACTCCATTGAAGTCTCCAGCTAAAATCATCTGATCATAAGATAATTCATCAAGTTGTTTTCCCAAATCCTCAAAGAAACTTTTTTTTGCTCCATTAGGTGCATATATTCCAATCACCAACAGTTTCTTTAAATTCCACGTAATTTCCACAGCTAAATATCTAGCTTCCATATCACTCACCACTAATTTTGGCTGCAATTCCTCTTTTATATACAACACCACACCTTTTTCTTTTTTTTTGAAGCAGCCACAAATTCAGTTCCCGATTTCGCAAATTTTAAGTATTTAACATCCTGCTTTTTAATATGGGTTTCTTGCAAACAAACAATGTCACATTTTTGTTTTAATAGCCAATGAAAAATATTTTTTCTCTTATTGGGCGAATTAAGTCCATTTACATTCCATGATAAAATTTTACACTCCATATTCATGATCTTGCTGTTGGTAAGTCCTTTTCATTGTCCCTAATAAACTTTTCCATCTCCAATTCAGATCTGATGCGTTTTTTAGCGCCACCAAATTCAAAGGATAGTCCTTCAGGCATTTCCCATCTGTATCTTATTTTCATATCCTTCAGAATCTGGACTAGGTTCTTGTATTTTTTCCGGTCCAACAGCACCGATCTGGGCAATTCCTTCATGATAATAACAGTCTTGCCGTCAACCTCTAATGGATCCTGAAATTGTTTACTCACAATCATTTCTCTTGTGTTTCTGGTCGTGAACTGCACAATTATATCTCTTGGTAGTTTCCTCTGGGTCGCAAATCTTGAGTTTATTCTGTAAACCACATCTAGGATAGCCGCAACTTCCCCCTCCTCCTTCCCCAGGTACTCAGCCAGCACTTCTGTAATCTGTTCTTGGGCATTCTTTCCTTCGGTTTCCGGCAAACCACGAAACCTTAACTGCTTCTCCATGTGTTTACTTTCCGCAACTGCCATTCTACCTCTCATCATCCTCATCTCAGTTCGTTGCGTGTCTGCTAAAGTGTCCACCGCGTTTTCTACCACATTAACTCTTTGCTGTGTCGCTTGCAAGTCATTTTGTATCTTTTCCATACCTTTCGTCACTTCCGCCAATTCTTTTCTGAGTGTCTCTTTAAACTCTTTCGCCACCTCAGGTATCATGTCTTTAAGCTCCTTGATTCCTTCTGAAACTTTTTTATCTAAACTTTCAATTGCCGCCTGCCACTCCTTTTTCGACATCATGGGGCTAGCTTTGCCTCGCTCCCACGTGTCCGCCCTTTTCCTCAGCTCCGTGGCGTTTTACTTTCTATACTTTTACTTTTAAAAGTCCCAAAATCACTTTGTTTCTTAAAAAAAAACCAATTACAGAGTCCAAAATGTCGGGAGTAAAAAGCCTTTTTGACTAGTTCAGTTTTGGATCGTTTACAGAAAGCCAGGAGAGTGGGGGCTCTTCTGACTTCCTCAGGCAGGTCATTCCACAGGATGGGGCCACCACAGAGAAAGTCCATGTACGGGCTGCTGCTGACTTCACCTGTGTGCAGCCTGGCACCTGCAGGAGACCCTGTTCAGATGAGTGAAGCTGCCATGGAGGAACATAGGGAGGGAGGCAGTCCCGTAGGTATGCCGGACTAAACCCATTAAGAACTTTGTATGTAATAACTAATACTTTGAACTGAGCACAGTAAACGATGGGTAGCCAGCGGAGCGACTGTAGGATGGGAGTGATGTTTATGTTCCTGCTCGCTCCTGATAACAATCGAGCTGCAGCATTTTGCACTAATTGGAGCCTCCTAGTTAACTTAGATGGGAGGCCAATGTATAGAGCATTACAATAGTCAAGCCTTGATGTTACCATAGCATGGATCCAAGTGGCCAGGTCAGCCATGTCAAGATAAGAAGCCATCTTCCAGGCCAGAGTGAGGTTGTAGAAAGCATTTTTTGCCACTGCCTTAACTTGTTTTTCTAGTAATAACGCTGAATCCAGTATAACCTCACCTCACAGTCTGACATTTTGATATCTTTAAAAAATCACATTTCTTTCAAACTAGAATATTTAGGTACTCCTTATAACTATAAATAGCCTACACCACTACCCCCTTGTTAATCTTACCCCAACTCCACATTTCTGCCAAGAGGCCATTTGAGAAGGTAGCCACAAGACCCCCCCCCTTTCCCCAGTATCCACATACTTGCATCTGCTCAGCTTCCTGGTGCTTGCTTAATCCTGAGCCTAATGGCACATTCTAAAATTTCCTTTGTTTATACCACACCTTTTGTCCCCAAGGGGAACCCAAAGCAGCTTACATGGTTCTCTCTTCCATTTTTTTCTCACAAGAACCCTGTGAGGTAGGTTAGGCTGAGCATGTGTGACTGACCCAAGGACACACAGTGAACATGCGTAGCAGAGCGGGGATTCAAGCCTCAGTCTCCCAGATCCCTGGCCCCAAGGATGTCCGCCTAGCCTCGACCAAGGCCAGGGCCTTTTTCGCTCTGGCACCAGCCTAGCGGAACTCTCTCTGTGTGGAAACCAGGGCCCAGCAGGATTTCTGATCAATCTGCCAGGCCTGCAAGACAGACGTTCCACTAGGCTTATGGTGGTTGAAGCGGGCGGATTACCCAGCTGGTCTCCTGCTGTGGGAGGGTGGGGGCTTAAGCTTCCCTCCTAGTTTTACTGTCCATTTATGCAGCCTGCCACCACAACCCCCTCCACTTCACAGGGTCTGAATTTAAGGGCTGTGCAATATTTACTGCTGCATCGAGAACGCTGTTTTTTCCGTATTGAAATATTGATGGATTTTATTCTGTATTGTTGGCTGTTTTATTTATATGTATGAATTGATGTTGTTATCCACTTTGAGCCCACTGGCAGGGAGAATGGACTATAAACCTAATAAATTAATTTAAATTAATTCTAGACTGACACTCTAACCACTACACTACACTGGCTGTTACATTTCCACTTTGATTGCCAGGGGGTAAACGAGTTGCTGTGTAAACAGGACTTGTGTAGTGGCCACAGACTTGCCTAGCCTTTTTCCTGGACTGCTCTCATCAGAACCTCCTGGCCCAAACCTAAGCCAAGCCTGCAGGGCAGACTGGTATGTGGTAAGCTTGGAGCATTGTGCAGATTGTTCCATCAGAATAGGACTGGCTGTGCAAAGGGGCAAGTGCAGTCGCCAATAAAGATTACAGAGAGCCGCTCTGGTGGCTACTGTGAAAAGGAATATATTCCAGAGCACTTTGATTGGGCTTTTGGGAAATTGTCTTGTACCCCATTGAAATGATGGTCCTGTTGCAGGAGTCCGACTCATTTCAATGGAGCTACATGTGGCATCTTCCAGGTGGATTGTGCTCTGTGCTCATTCATATTATAATCAGTAAGAGTACGTTTACCATCATAACCCCTGAGCGGGTTGGGACCGGCATATCTTTGGGACCGCCTCTCCCTGTACATTCCCCGGAGATCGCTTCGATCAGCGAATAAATATTTACTTGTGGTCCCCGGCCCTAAGGAAGCCCACCTCGCTTCAACCAGGGCCAGGGCCTTTTCAGTCCTGGCCCCAGCCTGGTGGAATGCTCTGTCAATGGAAACCCGGGCCCAGCGGGACATATTATCGTTCCGCCGGGCCTGTAAGACAGAGCTGTTCCGCCAGGCATTCGGTGATTGAAGGGGGTGGTGCCATGTCGGCCTCCCACCTTTGGGGTGGGGGAGGGTTCTCCCCACCACTGCACTTTGTTAATTTGTTTTATTATTTGTATATTGATTTTAGTTCTTGTTTTTATTGATTTTAACTGTTCACCGCCCAGAGCCCCTGGGGATGGGCAGTATATAAATTGAAAAAATAAATAAATAAAACATAAATGAGCTACTGTTGAAAGCAAAGCAAATGTAAAAAGAGGCCAGATACTAAATTTGATGTAAGCCCGTTTGACATTTGCAAGTCAACCAGTCAGCAGCCCTGCAAAAACCCAACAGCTCTGCTGAAGAACCTGGCAGCCGTTGTGCTCCATTCTCTTCCAGATCAGCATTTCCTCCATACAGTGCTACAAGTCCCCATCATTTTCTAATAAATCTCTCTTTAAGGCAATGCAGTCCCATCCTCATCATTTTCTTTTTGTTGTTAAAAGCCAGCTTGGTGTAGTGGTTCAAGTGCTGGACTAGGATCTGGGAGACCCAAGTTCAAATCCCTACTCTGCCATGAAAGCTCACCGGCTGACCTCTGGCCAGCCACATTAGCTCAGCCTAACCCACCTCACAGGGCAGAATGGAGGAAGGGGGACAAATATACACAGCCCTGAACTCCTTGGAGGAAGGGCAAGGTCAAAACTTAGCAAATAAAAAAAAATCTTGACTGGGTATGCCGGATCCAGAAATCATACAGAATGTTTATATGTATGTCTATGTGAACATGTGAATTGGATTGTTTGCAAACACAGTCATCAGTGTGATTAAGAGAAATGAAAGACTTGGGAGTTGTTTACGCAACAAAAGACAGTGTGTGTGGCAGAAACTAGAGGTACAGAAACTAGAGTAAACCTTAATAATACATTTCACAGCCTCAGTGTGTGGGCAACTCATAGAAGCTAAGGATCCAAAACTCCCACTTAGCCTCTCATTCAGTCACCCTCTGGCAACAATATCCCATTGAGCTATAAACGACTCCATCGCTCTGTAGACAAATATTCATTAATTGAATTCTAAAGAATTCCACAAAAGCTGGATTTTATAATGTTATTTTGCTTGACACTGAAGAAAGAGATTGTCCTAAAGGAATCAGTGATGCTTTCATTGAGAGAAGTGCCACCCTCACCTGATGCCGCCCACACCAACAAAGGCAGCCAGTTCCTGCAGAGCTCGAGGGGAAGAAGGCAGAGCAGGACATATTCTGTCAAAGGCAGCAGGATTTATTAGTATGGGAAAAAGCTAAAGAGGCCAAGGCTGGTGATGGAGAGAAAATTAAAAGGGAAGGTGTGAAAGCCAAGGGACAAAAGGTGAACTATTTAAGCCACTGGCATGATCTGCATTATAGACGGCAAGAGTGAATTGAAGATCAACCATGTTCTTCAACTAAATGCTACATTTTCTGCAGAATCCTCCAGTTACTCAAGAGTGTTGTCATAATCTACTGACTCCACACTATATAAGACAACTAATATATCCATAGAGCTCCTAGGGAACATCAGCTTTGCCATACAAAGTCTCTTGCATTTTTTACAACATGTGAAGCAGTCTGGTGCAGTGAATAGCCTCTTGAGCTGATACTTGAGAGACCTGGACTCCAAATTCCAGTTTAGCCATGAACGGTGCTCACAAATTTGGAGCAATGAAGTAACCTCTGTGGAAATTGACAGTCGATGTGCAGCTAGACAGCAGAAGCAGGAACTGATGAAAAAAGTGCAGCTGTTGCATTGTCACATTGGTTAAAATGATTCTTTTTAATAAGAATGTGAAGGCATCCCATCATCTTCTCCTTGGAAAGGGGACTTACATGGGGTTCACCAGTGTTATCATCACAACAGCAGTGTAAGATAAGTTGGGCAGCAAGACAACAAAAAACATTTGCCATCATCTGGGCAGGGAGCCGTGGTCACTGGGTGTGTGGGGGAGAGGTAGCTGTAAATTTCCTGCACTGTGCAGGGGGCTGGACTAGATGACCCTGGAGGTCCCTTCCAATCCTATGATTCTCTGATTTGACTCTTAGATAGTCATCATATTTTCTTGTCATAAATTGTCCTGACTTTGATGAGAAAAATGTCCTGGTGGCCCATCTCACTGGTTACCATTTCTACAGCTATTCTAGAGATGGCAATTAGTTATCACATGGTGCTGAAAAACTGAAGCAAAGTAGCTCATGTTGATTCCTTTTAAGGAGCCTATGTTCAGGAGGAATTGTTCAAAAGTCTTCACTGGTGGTAGATGGTTCTGTACAGAGTCACTGTACCTATTTGTCCTCATGTGTTTTTCATTTTTTTAAACTTTTGCCTTTTATGGCTGGACAAACATGTTTTCCTGTCCTCTGTGTTGTTCAGACTGTGCCTGCCTGCCTGAATTCCCCTGGGTGTGTTTGCCTGGGTGTCTAGAAGTGTCTGGCTGTCTGGATATACCTGGGTGTGCCTGTTTTAGAATGAAAGTTTCCTTAGTAAATGTCAGAAGTGTGCTTTGGAGTTGCTCAATAGACAACCTCTAAAGGTTTGGCTGCAATTTTTGCAAACTGAGTAAGCGCACCTTAGTTGACAGGGCTTGAAACACTGCAGGTAACCTTATTGGGCCATAAAACTACCAAAAACCACTTCCAATTTCAGTGGCTCCGCCCTGGATTAAGGGGCTTAATAACCAGACTGCTTGAACAAGATGCTAATAACTGAGAAATCTCATTTTCAATTTCCAGATTTCTTCTGCTGATTAAAAAAACAGAAACTGTCTCACTTGCAATGGATGTTTCCTCTCAAGCTGAGAGCTCCACACAGTTGCACTGATTGCAATTGCTTGCAATTGGCAGTATTTTAAATGATTTTACCTGTGCTCTATGGACAGCCTAGCAGCTGACCAGCAGAGGTGCCCTTAGGACAGGACCTTGGGGCAAAAGCCCATGGCCCAGCTTTTCAAAGAGAGGCCAAGTGCAACAAGTTGTAATTAGGATAGGGTGGCAGCAGCTGTTCCTGTCTGCACACAGGCCCCAGAAGACCTGTGATGTCTGAGTAGCTTTTGAACTGCTCCCTCCAGCCATACCTTTAGTATCAGTTTGATCTGCAAGCAATTCTCAGGTGATGTTTTCTAACTTCCTGTTATGAAAAGCTTCAAGTGTCCATTTCCACACATTAAACCTTTTATTAAAGGGACAGGACATCCGCCCCCCCCCCCCCGCCCCCTTATGCCTGAGGCAGTGTATGATTGCAGCTGGTGAGGAAAGTAAAGTGCAGCTCCAGAAGTTGTAAGAGAGAGAGAGAGAGAGAGAGCAGAGCTGGTGACCAAAACTAAGCCTTCCTCCAATCTCCCCCCTTGGTGAACCATTCCAATCTGGCCAGCAAAGGCAGCTGCACATACTGGACCGGATCAGAGGAGTGGAGCCTGTTATGTCAGAGAGATATCAAGCAGTCCTTGAGATATCGCACTGGCCTTTAATTAACCTCTTAGAGCCAAACCCTAGGAAAGTGGATTTCTTCTCAGGAAGAAGAAGAAGAGTCATAAACCTAGAAGTACTTAACCATTTGCTCCAACTGTCACCTGTGCTAGAGGAATGGCTGTTGTTCAAACCTTTGCTGGTTAGAACATCATCCTATCTGGGCAGCGTGCCATGGCAGACATAGAGGGAAAGTTTTCAATTTAGGATTGAGTCGTCGGATACCAACTTCTCAGGAGAAGGGTTTTAAAAGATTTGTAGCCTGTTATTTTGTGTGTGTTCATTGGACCAGGAGTAAGGGAGAGATGAAGGCTGTTTGCATCTGTTTCCCAAGGTTTTCAGATGCTCACCCATCCCAGGACCCACTGAGGTAACATCAGCAACTCTCAACATTATCTAGTTAGAACATTTCTTTTTTCTTTGTTTTAGCTACTTAACCTATATGCAATGAAATCCCCTTCTTGCATATTCTGTGCTCTGCGTTATATACTCTAGTTTATACAATAAAGATCTTTATTCGATTAAGACCCAGTTGTGTCACAGTTTTCTCCCCATCTGCCTTGTTGCTCATTCATTGCCGGTACTCTGCACTCTCAGAGGCTCACCAGTTTCCAAACTGCTGGTGAAAGGCAAACCTGGTAAGTTTGGTGGTCGCAACCAAAGAAGGTGTAGTCAAGGGGAGGGAAATGTGGGTTTGCTCACCCAGATGCAAGAAACACCCCCACAATCTCCCCTGGCCATAACAGAGCCCAGCCCAGCAGCCAAGGCCAATCACTTCCTGTAGACCTGGAACATGGAAATTACAGCTATGAAGCGCCATCCATCCTTCCTGCTTTATTGCAGAATCCTTCTTGATTAACAAGCTCCTTCCAGTGCTGGCAAACAACAACCAAAGGGTAACAAGGGTCCAGTGGCACTTTAAAGACTAACAACATTTAGGTCGAATCCACATTCATCCATTACCCGCATGTTTATCGGATATCTTCCATTTGCCTCCAATCTGCGATTTTTTCCTCTTCGTTCACATTCCTGCTTCCAATCCATCTTTCTCGCGCGTCCCTCCAGTCACACGGCCGCTCGAAAACCGCTTTTTTGGATGGGACCTTTTTTTCCTGCCCATTTTTTTTATTTTTTTGAGCGCACTTTTCCGTTATTTCGATCTTGCCTTATAAAGAAACATCATTGAAGATAATGATGCCTCTCTTTCCCCCACTGACAGCACTGATGGCTCTCTCCCGTTTCTTTTTGGGGAATTTGGAAGCATGTGGGAAGCTTTCGTGGGCATTTCCTACGCAGGACAGTTCAGTGCCTGAATTTTACTGAAGTTTCACTTCCTTGGAGTGTCATTATTTCAATATTTCATAATTTCGATATTACAGTAATATAAAATAAAAAAAATAAAAAACAGTTAAAAAGGAAGTTTCGCGAGTCCGTTCTGAGGATGGATTCACCCCAAAGTGATTTTTCAAACTACCAGATTTGATTCAGAAACAGCATAATCAATAAATCCAATGCTATGAAGTCAAAAACAGTCTTTTGCAGACTACGGAGCACTTGCAAGTTGAATCAGCCAATAGGAACTCTCGGAACGGCCGGAGAGACAGGAAGGGGGGTGGTTTTTTAAAAAACCGCGTAAATTGCGCATTGGCCCGTTCATGGCCACCGTGAAACTCCCGTTGAAAACCTGTGACCACATATTCGGGAGAAATGCGAATGAAATGCGTTTGTTTAATGAGGTAATGTGACCGGCACTCGGGATTGCGTGGGGAATGCAGGGAACATGCGACTTAGAATGAGTAATGTGGATTCGACCTTATTCAAGTATAAACTTTTTATGAGTCAGAGTGTCCCGATACAGACTCACACTGGCAGCATGCGAGGGAAAACTCCCAAGTTGTCCGAGCAGGGCAGCACCCAGTTCCAAGGTTCAGGCACCAACTGGGCACACTCACAGCTTCAAGTCCAAAGGGGGATTCCAAAAACACATCCACAGGAACAGGCCAAGGTCAGGGACAAGAGAATCAATTCCAAACACGGCAGCAAGGTCAGTAGTGAGCGGACTCGTTGCTTCCACGCAGCCACTCCCTCTTCGGCTGCTTTTAAGCCTCACAGTGCTCAGCACCTGCCAGCTATCTCAGTCCTGCTCCTGCGAGCACTCATCATCACTAATGATGCTGGGCCGGTGCTGTGCTGCTAGCCTGGCACTGCGCCTTCTGGCTTGGAGGGCTCTTCTAGCCCTCCTCTGGCAGCGCTCCCGAGGCTCTGGTGATGAAGGGGGAGAGCTGGCCTGCACCTGGCTTTCTGTTGCCAGCCCAGGGCTGGGAAGCTGAGGAACCGATGTGCTGGGACCTGGCTGTGGATCAGTATCTGAGCCTTCAGAGCCTGCCTCCTCCTGCAGTGCCTCTGCCACTGGCTGTGGATCTGGGTCAGGTTCACCAGCTGCCTCTTCCTCAGAGGAGTCCTCTGAGTCTCTCTGCTCCACTGGGCCAGGTTGGTCCATGACACAGAGTGCACTTCATCAGATGCATAAACTGCTCAACCATTGGGCAGATACATTTCTACTAAATGCTACAGACAACAAAAAGCTGTATGTGGAGTGTGTGGGGGTGGGGTTTACAAAAGGTTAATTTAAAATAATGTACAATCAAAAGAGTAATCAGAACACTCAGAGTGGGGGAAGACCATCCGAACAGTTGACAGGTAGAATGAATAGGATTAACATAAAATAGGTCGTCTGCAGGGCAAAAATACAGAGTATTAACAAGAAAAAGGCTTGTTTTATTTGGAAGTGCTGCTGAAATGAAGCAAGGTTGCTGTAAGCACCAGGACAGGTCTTTTCTTCTGGGATGGAAGGACTGGAGAGTGACTGCAGGGGTGAGCAAGTGCTTGGAGGTGATCTATTCCTAAACTCTCTATAAAAAGAAAAGTGTGAAGGAGGGGTAAGAATGGGATGGGGGAGAAACAGTACATAATCGTGTGAGAGTAAAGAGAGGAATATAGCTCACCCTTAGCTGCTCAGGGGAAGTGGAAAATAAGCATGATTTTTTAAAAACTTGTTATAATCTGCAATAATATATTGCAGTTTTTTGCTTTTTTCTATTATAGTTGCCAGGGGTGAGGGGTTGTGGTTTGGCTGAGGTTAAGCCCTAGATCTTTTTAGGAGTTAGCAACACAACTGTTTCTCCCGTGCAGTCACTGTGTGTGAAAGGAAGGAGATATAAAAATGTGTATGAGTATGTATCGTATTGAGAAGATCCTGTCGTTGCTGCCTCTATTGTAGAGTAGAGATTAGCTTCTGCCTCTGGCCACAGGCTAGGTGGGTAGCCTGTTACGGGCAGAGAGGGGATGTCTTCCTGGCTCTGAACATGTTGTTCTTCCTGGTCACTCATCTCCCATATGAGTTTCATGGTAGTTTGTAATCTCCCATGCACACATTTACTTTGGGATTTGCTTCTAAGTGTATATATACACAGGACCAGGCTCTGCCACATGTGTTTATCTGCAGAGATGGCAGGGTGTTTGTATTTGAAGTAATCTACCTATCAATCACACATTTATCGAGCCCTTCCTCCAAGTAACTCTTGTCAATAAACTTGGTTCTCCCTTCTATCCTCTCAGAAAAACTATGAGGTAAGTTAGGTGAGCTTATGACCATTATTGCTGGAAAGCTGGGACTGCTTGGCATGGCATGTATCATTTCAGACGGAGTATGAATGGGCCACTAACCTGTCTAGAAGAGCAGTATATAAGAGCAGTTGTTGTTTGTTTATTTGCTGCTTTTGCACCTGCACCATCAGCAGCGTTCATCAGCTGGCAGTGGGTGCATGTTTAGAACTTGGATTTCTTGACTGGTTTTTATTACATTTCATTAACGTGATTTGTTTTTATTGTATTGGTTAGTTTTATTTTAGTTGTGTGAGCTGCCTTGAGGAGATCAGGGGAGGCAGCATAATTTGATTGAACTACAGTTCCCAGGTACCAAGTGTTTACAAGTCAATTTTGCATGCTTCATTAACAAGAGACGAGCTGAGCTTTGGGAGTAAGGCAGGCAAAATGGGCAAGCCTAGAACACTAGAGAACAAGTTCCCCTTTCTCCCAACATACGTAGGAAAGTACTTTTTTTTTTTTTTGCTGGGTTGGGCATATGCAGGGAGCAGAGACTTCTGAGGGAAAGAAGAATGAGAACAGGAGTTTGAGCAGAGGCACGGCTGAAAATGATAAGAGACCTTTCAGCACCTTTGCTGCTCCCTGTTTATAAACCCAGGTTCATAAACACCGGGTCAGCAACTAGTTTTTAACAAGGACCAATGTATTATGAATTGGGCAAGGGCTGAAAGGCCTGCAGCATCACCACCACCCTCACAAAGATGTGGAGAAAGGCTCTTTGATCTCCTCTGCACCAGTATGAGCTGCAAAGCAGACACAAGGGCTGTGCTGTTGATGGGGAGCAAAGACCCTGGAGCTGAACGGAGTCCTCAGGAACGGAGACATTGTCTGCCCCAAGTCTTTTTGCTTGATCTGTGTATTTGATATATTTGTACATTTGATATTTTGTGATGTTGCTTGGTTTGTTATCTTGGACTTGTGTGATTACTATTGTCCTCAAGAATGTGTCAGCAACAGAAATGGGAACCAATGGATAACTGAAAATGCCTATTGTTTGTGAATGCTGTTCTTATATGCATGTTTTACTGCTGACTTGGAATTAAATAGGATGTTAACTTAAAATGTATTTTAAAAAAATAGAGAAATCAAATCTAATTCTTAGAATTTTCAGAACTCCTTTTCTTGGGTTGTGACTGGGCTGATATTTCAACAGCCAGCTTTTCCCTGTGCCTGACCCTAGGACAACTGAATCCACCGGGACTAGCATTTCCCTCGTCTCTTATAATACTCACAGTTCCCATCTACTGTAACACCCTGGATGAGCCACCCTGGCTCAACACATCTCCAGTGGACATTTTGCTTCTGACTTTGGACTGTACCCTTGCCATGATGCATGTTATTTTCATGCCTCCCCGAATTCTTTGAATACCCTTGCTGAGTGCTGATCATAGTTGCCAGGAAGAGGGAAGCAGCCAACAGTGTCATCACCATTCGATATCCAGGAATAAGTGGTAGGCCTCAAACCTCCAAAGACCTCATCCACATCCTCAAACTGAATCAAACTATAGCAAACAGCAAACAGTCTCTGCAATTCCATCACTGCAGCACGAGGATGGAAATGGATGTGGTGCTGATAGGTCTGGTGTGATTTTTTTTCTTGCAGGCTGCAGCATTATCCCATTTTATGGAATTGGTATGAAAGGTGACCTGAAGGTAGTGGCAAAATACTGAGAGATTCTGTGCAGGGGCTCTTTGACATCAAAATAAAGACATAAATATTTCACGAGCCAGTGTTTTTTTATGCTTTTTACAATTCAAGGAGCCCTTTCCACATTGACTACCACAGAACTGCAGAGCCTTCTGGGTTGTGTGGGGTGTTCATCAGGCCTGTTGGTTTCAACTCACAGCCAAAATTGTGCCCTAGAATAATCTCAAAAGTCCTGTGTATTTTGTCAGTGCTAGTTAAGAGATGAGAAGGCTGATTTTCAGGGAAGCTCGTTTTCCATTACCAAGAAATAACGGCCCTTTAACATACCAAGAAAGTTTTTGGATGGTTGCTGATATCTGGCCACCAGGAACAAGCCAAGCTGAGATCCAGTAGTCCAAGCAGTGCCGTGGGGAGCGGGGATTGGCTCAGTTTTCTCCTGGGTCATTTTAACTTCCAAGTACATTCCTGTCAATTCCATCTACTCACAGAGGTAAACCAAACAAGCTTATGAAAATCTACAGGGGAGCAGAAGAGTACAGAGGTTGGCTGTTAGGAGACCTGAGTTCATATCCTCCGCTGTGTGATGAAGCCTGCTGGGTGATATTGGGGACGCTTAAGTGCAGAATTTTATGTGTGGTCCTCAATTCACTTGCAGGCTGTTCTTACTTGGTGCTGCATGTGCATGCCTCTTTCACGTGAGCTCCCTTTGTGTATTGTATCTTCAAGTGAGTCCGGCTCTGTTTTCACTGGGAGGCTCCTTTGACTTGCCAATTTGTATTTCTTTAAGAAGTGAGAAACTGTCAAGATCTGCTTTTCAATGAATGGATGTGGGGAAAACCAGGATACTTTTAGCAGTTGAGGAAGAAATGATATCAACACATGAATGTACTTATGGGGAGCAAATTGAAGTGTGATTGTGAGCGAGTGCATGGGAAGTTGGAAGGGGGACATGCGAGATGAGGTTCACCGGAGTGTCCCTGGGTACTTCGTAATTTACAGAAACTGTCCGCCTCATCTAGCTGAAGTAAAGGAGAACCATATATGCTGTTCTGAGCTCCTTGGAAGAAGGACAAGATAAATGTAGCAGGCACATTAAACAGAATGAAAACAAAGCATCTAAACCAACACAATAGCACAGTCGTTTGATCTTCCCTTTGGCTCATGCTGCTTGAAGCTTTATCTGATTTGTGATGAGAATTCTTTGTAGAGGCAGAAAAGTGCTGCCTGTTCCCAGAGGATCATGATGAGTGATTGTGTTGTTACTGCCACTAGGTACCCAGGGGTGAAAAAAATGGCATTGGAGGCAAACTCACTCCTTCAGAAGACAGCATCCAAAAGGTGGTCTGTGACTATTTTACCGTTGCCAGAGAATATCCTCAGGCCTTCCTGTGAACCACTTTGTATTCAGCACCTGCTGTTACAATCTGTCACCGGATGAGTTAACTGTCTTTATTTATTTCCCAATCTTATATAAGGCTCTGCCTTCACATGCACTTCACCCTCTCTTCCAAAATTTTAGAAGTCTTATTTTGACAAGTGGAAGAGGAGAGAAAATAAAAGCAGCATTTAAGTCTTTGTCTGGAAGCTACAACTGAAGCAAAAGGAACAATGAACAAAACTTTTTCAACCAGCATTCTGCAAGGTGTCTAAGGTCTAATATATAAGTTATGTGGGAGTAGAATGACAGAGAAGCAGCTGCCGCAGGGATCGGGCATTCTGGACTGGATTGATTCCTGTCCTCACTCTATCCCTGCCCAGCAAGCTATTTACCCCTCTGGGGAAAGCAAAAAGGTAGGTCAGATTGCCCATCTGTGATACAATACTTCCAGGCTCCAGCCGGACAACAAACTGTTTCCGAAATGGTTTACATGTAATGGTCTCCCTCAGGTAATAATGGGAATTACGTATTTGGAAAGGTACCTAGAAATCTCAGAGATTTTCACACCCTGCATTCCAAAGGAAGTTTTAAAGTGTTAGGAAGTTTTAAAAATCTGCTCTTGGATATATTTAAGAAGATTAAATTGCAACATTCAAACCCCCCACTCTGCCATGGTAGCCTGCTGGATGACGTTGGACTCTCAGCCTAGCCTGCTTCATAGGGTAGTAGTTGGGGATAAAATGGATAAGAACCAAGTGATCTAAGCTGCTTTGAGTCCCCACTGGGGCAAAAGGCAGGGTATAAATTAAATAAATAGATATTGTATTTTAAGAGCATGTGTTCTGGTTAGTTTTAAATATCTCATAACAATATAACCACTTTGACCTGGATGGCCCAGGCTAGCCTGATCTCATCAGATCTTGGAAGTAAAGTAGGGTTGGTGCTGGTTAGCCTTTGGATGGGAGACCACCAAGGAAGACCAGGGTTGCTATGCAGAGGCAGGCAATGGCAAACCACCTCTGTTAATCTTTTGCCTCTGTTAGTCTTTTGAAAACCCCAGCAAAGGTCACCATAAGCTGACTGCAATATAATGGCACTCTACACACACAACAATACAGCAATGTTATTAACAAAACAGTCACTTCTCACTGCTTTCAACAATAGACACTCAGTGTGTAGGACCAAATCTATCCACTAATCTAGCTACTCCAAAGGAATTATTACACGTGTTATGCAATCAGAAGGGAGATAGGCTCTTCCTGAATAATGTCACTAAAATACTGGTTTAAGATTACTGTGTAGCTGTGCCCCTTAATATAGTGTTTTTCAGTATGTGGACTTCAGGTTACAAAGTCCTACCTGCTGGTTTGCAAACCCCTGTAAGGCCATTTTTTGCTGCCTTTTGAAAGAACTTGCTGCTAGTGACATGCAGAGACAGCAAGGGTACTATGCCTTTTTGCTCACATGCTGAGAAGAGTAGCAGATGAAGTAGGGTTGCCAGACCCCACTACTGTCTCAGCGCGGTGGGGGGGGGCTGTACCTACTAGCATGAGGATTTTTGCATATGCAGTCCTCCTGACACTCATGCAATGATGTCACTTCTGGAAATAGATCAAGATGGGTAGCCATGTTAGTCTGTCTGTAGCAGTAGAAAAGCGCAAGACTCCAGTAGCACCTATAAGACTAAAAAAAATTGTGGTAGGGTATGAGCTTTCATGAGCCACAGAATCTGAAGAAGTGAGTTGTGGCTAATGAAAGCTCTTACTCTACCACAAATTTTGTTAGTCTTACAGGTGCTACAGGACTCTTGGTCTTTTCTGCTTCTTGAAATGTCATTGTGCTTTGTGCAGGAATACTCCAGTGCTTCACATGGCACTGATTCTTTTAGAATTGGCCAGTTTGGGTCCAAAAATTGGCCCGTGAAGCTTGGGAGCACTTCTGCATGAAGCATGATGTCACTTCAGGAAGTGACATTGTCACACCCCACTGGTAATGTGGCCATTGTGTGGTTTCCCAGGTTGATTGCTGGTGCCAAGTGATCTCTGGATGGCTTGCTACCTCCCTCCAAGCAATGGGGGAAACTGCCAAAAGTTTTCCCACCACTGGTGGGCACCTGAGAACCCTAAAATGAAGTCAATCAGTGTTGGAAAGGATTTCTCCATGGCTCTGACTGTTTTTTTTAAAGTTTTTTTATTATTTTTTAATATCTAACATAAAAAACTACAAAAGACTACAAAAGTATAGAGGGGAGGGGGGGGAAAAGGGAAGGGAGGACTGGGAAAAGGGAAAATCAACATACAAACAACAAACACTACACTACATGTCTTGTATTCCCTTCCTGCTGCAATTTTTCTTAAAAGTTAACTTTCTAATATGCTATCAGATTGGTAGGTCTTATACAATACAGATTATATTCAGGATCAGGACTTCTCCCCCCCCCCTTGCGTCTCGGTCTCAATTCTCTCTGCGCAGCTGGAGCAGCTGCGCTCGCTCTTTCCTCCCCCCCACTTTCCCCTTCAGACTTCGAACTTTCTTCTTGCTGAAACTCATGATGGTTGAACAAAAAGTCTGTCAGCTGCGCGTCCGATGTGATCTTGTAAGTTTGATCCTTATATCTGAACCAGACGCCTTCTGGAAACAGCCATTTATATTTTATATCACATTTCCTCAAGAAAGCCGCAAGTCCTTTATACTTGAATCTTCTTTTACGAGCCAAAAATGGAACATCCTTCAATATTTTAACCTTATTGCCCAAATAATCCAAGTCCACATTATACGAATTGTCTAAGATGGTGTCCCGAGTCTTCTTAGATGAAAAGTCAATAATAATCTCGCGAGGCAGCTGCCGCTTCATTGCATACTTTGAAGATGTCCGCTGGACTTCCAAATTATCGCTTTTTAACTCTTCTTTAGTTGCCTTTGCGAATGGCGCCAAAAGTCCAGACACCAAATCTTTTAAATTTTCACTTTGCTCTTCTTTTACATTTTGAAGACGCAATACCATTTGGGCACGGTCCACTTGTAATCCTATTATTTGATTCTCCAAAAGCTTCACTTCCTTACTTGTTGCTTTCATGAGTACTGCGTTCTCGTGCGCAGACTGCTCTGCTCCGGTCACTGTTTCTTTAATGGCTTTCCCTTCGCTCTCCACTGAATCAACCTTTTGCCCCATTTCATTCAGTTTCGCTACAAAGGGCTGCACAGCATCAAAGACTGCTCGTCTCACCATCTCTTCCAAAGTTTCCCCCTTCCCCTGTAACGTCACCATCACCGATTTACTCATTGCTGGGCTCTGCTTTCTCGTCGCCATCTTAGGGGGGGGGCACCAACTAAGTTCCGAAACTCGGTGCAGGGGAAGAAGTCTGCGCCTTTTTAGCTTCAACTCCCACCGATCCTTCGCATACGCTTAAAAATCAGAAGGGATTCGCTTACTTACAGGTCTTCACCTTAAATCTGCTTATTGCTGTTCTCCATGGCCCGGCAGCACACGAGGTGCTGCGCAAGTCTGCCGGCCTCCGTTGGAGCAAGCGGGCAATTTACCCCCTGCATTACTTCCAGGGGGTTCTTCCCGCGGCGCCCCGGATCCAGGCTCCCTCACTGGGAGTCCTGGGGGTTAACCCTCGCGGGTCAACCGCCCGGTCAGGCTGCTCAGATGGTTCTCCCCGGACCTGTGGAGAGGAGCGTCCGACATGGCCGGGAAAACGAAAATGAATCCTCCATGGCTCTGACTGTTGGCTGGCTCCTCACTTAAAGTATTACCCCTGGTGTTTGTCTTGTGTTTCCTGTCCCTGTGTTTCTTTATCTGTTGCTCATCTTCCTGTCACATGACTGTCACATGACTTCCTGCAGCTTAGTGAGTCCCAGAACTAGAAAGGTTGAAGATGACTGTCTTGGCAGCTATGCACTGTTGTTGGCCCTCCAGAGTAACTGGTTGGCCACTTTGTGAGGCAGGATACTGAACTAGATGGACCACTGGTCTGATCCAACAGGGCTCTTCTTATGTTCTTAAATAATATCACCGTAAAGAATACGTAGTATTATCTAAATTTTGTGATGTTTTGTCATTCTATGTAGTTGTTGTTGAGTGCCCCATCTGTTTACCCTCTGCTGTGTCAGAAAAACTCAGTCTGAAATAGCAAACTCACACTTTGCATAGTCGCCATTCTTTACACAGTGTTTCTTTGTTGACTAACAAAACCATTCTTTTCCTTGTCTTGATTTAGGGATCTCAGGTACTCTGGTGGGGGTGGATGAACCCCCACTCCCACCTCCGCCCCCTGCCTCCACTCACTTGGCTGGGGGGGCTGGGGGGGAGGCACTGGAAAGGCCGCCACAGTGTGCTCCCGGGGCGGCACAATGACATCACTCCCAGGATTGCTTTTTAGCATCTGTCTCCTCACCTAAGGCACTACAGGGATGGAAGTTGCCCAGCTTAATACAATCAGATTTTTCTGTTGGGAAGGAGCTTAAGTAACCTTTAAGCAATGGAGCACATATTCTCACTATTCCCTTGTTCTCACAGGATCCTTTTGCCTTGCAGCTTTTAACAAGCTTTCCTTTTAGTTTACAAAAGCTCATCAAGCCCATTGAGCCAAAAGGGAAGAAAAGATCAGAGGCCTGCGGTGCATTATCAATATTATCAGCATGATCCGGGCCCTCTTTACTGACTGGTTTTAAGAAATTAATTTTCTTTTATGCTTCATGCAACATGCCCTAGATAGAAGTTTTTCTATGAACTATTAAAGTTGGGCTACCATAATAGTAGTGTCCTGAGGAAAAGCTGAGCAGCAGTGGGCTTTAATAACAAGAGGGGGACCTGTAAAAACTTCCAGGGGGGTTCTCATTTCCCTCTATATCCTCCATCCCTATTTCCTTTTTCCCTTCCCTGGCAGCCCTCATAGCCACTCTCCTTTCCTCCCTTCTTCTTCCCATCCACAGGCCAACCTACCTTTTTCTGCCCCCATCTTCAGTTTTCCATCTTCAGTCTTCCTTCCCCATCCCTAGCAACCTCTCCCTGGGAAAAGTCTGGCCCAGTCATGCAGTGGTCAGTTCTGCCATGCCAGGCTCAGTTATATGGTGGCCTCCAGCTAGGGTTGCCAGGTCTCCCTCTATAATGGTACATTTCCCGCTTGCAGCCCTCACTGGCCACTGCCATTCTGTGGGCCAGCAGGAGAAACTGAGGAAAAAATTGCCACAATGGCATTATACCATTTTCAGAGAAAATCTGCAAGTGACATCATCCCTCTCTAGATGTCACTTCTGGGTTTCCCCCAAAACTGACATAATGCCATCATGCTGATGGCGCACCCCCAACTCTTACCAGTTGCCATCCACTGTCTGGCAGCCCTATGACCAGCACCAGGCTGGTCCCAGATGTGCACTGGCCATCAGCATGAGCCCAGGTCAGGCCCAGTTGCACAGTGGGCCCATGGCTGGCAACCACTGAGAGACAAACTGTGGGAGGGGCTCACTGATTGCCCCAATGATGCACTGATGTCAGTTCTGGCATGACCTAAAAGTTACAACATTGTGTCAGGGAGATGCTCTAGCATAGTTTTGGGTGAATGCTAGAGAGTTGCCTTCATGCAATAACATCACTTTCGGATTACACCAGAAGCGACTTCAGTGTATTGTTGATGCCACCAATTCCATTTCTCCTTTGTGGCCTGCTAACCCAGCAAGCATTGGCAGGGGAAGAGGGCTGTTAGTAGGAGGTCTCCTGACAAACCAGGAGGCTTTGATGTAAAGAAAAACACCACAGTAACTATCTAACTGCTTATACTTTTTACTGTCAGTTCAAGTATTTCAACCCAAGTCATTAGAATTTATAGCCACATATTAGTTTCTTCATCATATGCAATGCCACTTTTCCAATTCTACAATCATAAAAGTATCACCCGAATTGTTATACTTTAATAAATATAATACTATTAGTCAGTCCAGGAGCATGGTGGCTGCCACCACTCCCCCTGCTTCCTTCTTTCCTTCCCACCACCTGCCAACCTACATCTGCCCTGTCTTCAGCTTTCCCTCCTTCCCTACCACTGACAGTATGGCTTGGCTCGGCAGTATTGTGGTTGATTTCAGATTTTTCTTCAACCCTGATACTTCCTTCAAGTTTGTAGAAAAAGCCTCCCCGTCTGTCCAGAGTGCTATTTTGCAGCTCTATTAATCATATTTTCTATGGCTCAATTCAGAAATAGATACATTGATGCTGTTTGTTATTCCATACAGCGCTTCAGTTTTACCTATATGTTCAAAGACATGTATTATCTCAGTAATCCCATTATTATCCCTATATTACAAATGGAGGATTGAGGCTGAGAGTGAATTGTCCAAGAGTATTTACTGAGTTCATGGTAAGCTCTTTCATGAGGGTAAGTGGCACCACCAAAAACCAATAAAACAATAGGATGTGTGGGGTATGTGTGTGAGAGATTTCCAGCAGAGAAGTGGCAAGCAAGCTAGAAGGGGGCACTGAACTTACTTATTTTTGCCTCCGAACCTGCTTTTCTTCCAGCTGGCCTACAAGATAGGAGGGGCTGACAGAAAGGCAGATAATCTTCTCTTGTCTGGGGAAGTGACCTGCGGGAGGTGTTAGGGGAACAATCCTACCTGCAGCTTTTCCATTTGAAGATATGATGAATCTGCCATTGGTGTGTAGTTTCACCTACAATGCATTGAGATGCAAGCTTTGACCTCTGCTTGGCTGTATGTATGTATGTATGTATTTATATTCCGCCTTTCTCACTGAGACTCAAGGCGGATTACATAGTGTGAGATTAGTACAATTAGTGGCAAGAACAAGGGCAGGCATTTCCACACAGTGTCAGGAACATTTCCATAAACAATGTCATAGGGTAAAAGAATATAAGTTTACAAAGATATAGTATTAGCAAGGATCCAGTATGGGGTTGAGGAATTGCTGAAACAGAACATAATCAATTCTAGGACTTACACTGAACAACATAAAGCACAGGTAGGATATAGGAGTTCTCCTAAAGGTTTTACGTAGAGGTTGAATAACATGGGAGATAAGATTGCGCCCTACGGGATCCCACAAGATAGTTCCCATTCTGGAGATAGCTGATCTCCAATGACAACCCTTTGAGTCCACTCCATGAGAAACAATTTAAACCAGTCCAGGGCACATCCTTTGATGCCCACTTATGTTTCTAAATGCTTCAACAGGATGGCATGGTCTACTGTGTCAAAGGCTGCAGACAGATCCAGGAGGAGCAATAAGGAGGCATGGCCTTTGTCTATATTCAGATGGAAATCATCCACTAACGCTACTAGTGCTGTCTCTGTCCCATGCCCTGGTCTGAATCCAGACTGCATCCACACATCACACAGAAAAATCCAAAAGGCAGATTGTTATGGTTGTGCAATATCCAGTCATATATGACTCCTTCTTAAATTACTGCCCAAATTTCCTGCAGGTTAAATACACCAGATTGCAGACAGAAGATGCTATCCTTCCCTAGTAAAAAGTTCCCCAGTTTTTAGCACTTATTGCCTATGGACAAAATTTCAATCATTAAACAAATTTTTTTTTACATTATTTTCAGAGAGTGGCAGTGACCAAAGTGAAACATGGAAAAGAAATTGGTGGGTTAGGGGTGGTCTTTTTTTTGAGCAAATGGGAATGCCTGTCATGTTTCTATGGCTCATTTCCAAACCCTTCTTTGTGGCCAAATCTTTTTATATTTTGGGATACCAAAGGGTTTTTTTGACGTGACTTGGCTTCTTCAGACATGAGATTCTGATGAACAGGACTGGTTCCAGCTCCACCTCTCCTCAGAAACATCCAACGAGAGATGACGGAATGTTAGACTAGGAACAGCTGGAGTCTGTTGGAAGGGAGTTAGAGAGAAAGATGAGTTTTGGAGGCTGCTAAGAAAGGCAGCAGAGAGATATTGTTGACGGTTAAAAACCTGTTCTGATACATATTAACAGTTTCCTGGTTAAGCACGATATATCTATGTGTTTCCAATTACTCACTCCTACTTTATACATCTTGTAAATAAAGTTTATTCTTGTTTCCGTTTAACCCTGGCTAGCCTGAAGTTGTTAGCTGAGGGGAAATAAAACACATGCACAAAACTCAAACACTCTGACCACAACAAATGGGCCAAATTTATCAAATGATGGCAGCATATATATGGGAGGTAAACATTAAGTTCCTTTTCCCCAATAGCCCTAGGCAATAGCTGGGTGAGGGGAAGTAAATATAGAGAAGTGGCTGCCTGTCTGGTGGTGTCTCTGGAAGGGGAGAAAGGGGATTCTGTGTAGATTTGGGCCAGGGATCTTTGCCTGAAAATTAAGAGGTTAGACAGGTGGTGGGTTGTAACTGCCCTTAATTGCCTGTGAAGCACCTAGACCCAAGAAGGGAGATTTATGGTGAGTGGCAGTGTGTAAGGAGGTCACATGAAGAAATGCCAGTAATGGTGGAATGGTGAAACAGGGAGATGAAGTGGTTGATACAGGGAAAAGCTGGAAAGAGGGGAAGCACAGGTGCCCTCATTTCTAATACCAGCTCAACATCCCAAACTTCTTGATGCTTCACAGCCTTGTAGGGGCACAGTGAGAAATTTGGGAGGGGGCAGAAAACAGAAGCCCACTTCACACATCTCAGCTTTTCTTCCTGGGACATAGCAAAATTTGGGGGGGAGGGGATAGAATAAAAAGCTGATTCCAATCTGAACCCTGATCAGCTAGTAGTCAGCTTTGGATCACTCTGCCCCCTCAAAAAAATTCTTCCCAGCAAGCCTGGGGCACAGTGAAGTTTGAGTCCACGTCCGACTGATCCATCCTCAGAGGAAGAATCACTCAGTCCAAGCAAGGCTGGCAGGGGGGGTGGACATCAGCTGTGAGTTGGCTTTTGAGAACAGGACAATCACAAACAGCTTGGCATGAGCCAAACATATCCTTGATTAGCTCGGGGTCTGATCAAACCTCTGTCAAACAGAGTTCGTTCAGATGCTGTGAAATCTACAGCAACTGTAATTATTGCATGAGTTTCTGAGATACCTGGGCTGGAATACTTTCAAAGCTCTAAAGTACAATATAGATGTTTGGTATTATTATTACTTCCTTCCTTCCTACAATTTAAATGGGGAAATGAAAAATTCATTTCAATAAATAATATCCTTCCACATCCTTTTCTTCAGTCCTTGGTGCATCCCTAGAAAAATGTTGCTCCTTTTCACCGGATGCAAAGCTATTACATTGTGCACATAAAGATGAGCCTTTAATCTGGTATGCAAAATCACTGTAGAGTTTTAATTATACAAATTAGGCTCTTTGCATACAAGTAGGTTAGTTATTTACTTGGAAGGCTTAGCTCTTCTCTATGTGGTAAGCTTAATGAATTTTACTCACACCCCAAATACTCAAGTTGTAAATGCTAAGCAACTGGCTTCATCTTGCCTGGCGTACAGGATTCCACCAAAGAGAGATTCAGTGATATGTGCAGAAGATTGGAAGACGCCTGCTGGCATCTCAGGGGCTTCCTCCGCCACACACACCTCTTGAGCTGGATTCTTACCAGCATTGCATATGGTGGATCTGCAGGCTGGTACTCCCTCTGACATCTTCTATATAATACAGGGAAAGATGAAATGTCACACTCGCATCACATGACCCTTCTTGGTATTTACAAAAGCCCAGATTGTTCTTATGTGGATAAAAACATGTAATAAATAAAATTATCTTTGCACATTTTGCAGAACATTGTTGCTTTTCTGGGAAGTCACAAAGGGAAAGAAATATTTATTTCTAAATGGTAAATGCTGCTTTTTGCCTCTGTACAAGCTCAAGGACTCAGTACCAGGAGGCTGCCAGACATCCTTCAGTTTAACAGGATGCCTTCTGCTGGAAATGACTGGTCTTTATTCCAGAATATTATGAGCAAGGATCATTCATTGCCCTTGTATGGGTAACCTTTTAGCTTTATGAGCACCTCTGAGAAGGGTACCAGCCTGGTTTAAAACAACATCACTTATTCTAGAATACAGAGACACCTTTCAGCTGCATACCTGAGAAATATGAACAGCCTACAAGCAGGAACTCACAAGTAGTTGCAGGGAGCATCTCATTATCCCCTCCCCGGTACTCCTTCTGTCCTTGCCATAAAAGCCCCCTTAGCCTCTCCCTTTTTTCCTGCTTCTTTCCCTTATTTCCACCCACAGTCAATTTAGTTTTCTCTGTTTGACTGTTTTAAGCTTTCCCGCCTTTCCTCCCCTGGCAACCTCCCCATAGGAAAACTATGACCCAGTAGCATAGTGATGTCATCATGCAGGAATGGGAGCATGCATGCGCTTCACAGTGGGCCAATTTGGGCCCCAAATGAGCTCGATTTGGCCCATTTGAAGCTGAAATCAGCCTACAGCAAAGTGCAGGAGTGTTCTCGGGGCAGTGAGATGATGTCACTCCTGGGAAGTGACATCATTGCACCTCCCCAGGAGTATGCCCAGGAGACCCATTCCCACTCCTTTCTCCCCATCAGCCAGGTGAGTGGTGTTGGGGGGTGGAGGGTGGGCATGGGAGATCCCCCCACCGGGGGACCTGGGATCCCTACTGCCACTGCTGGCCTGGGCCCAATTGCAGAGTGGCTTAGTTGTACAGTGCTGGCAACCAGGTTGAACCCGTTGCACAGTTGGGACCTGCAAGGACTTGTGGGGGGCACCTCATTTCCCCCCCCCCGTATCCCTTTCATACACTATTTCCTCTTTTCCTCTTCCTGGCCACCCCCATATCTTTTCCGTTCCCTGTTTCCTTCTCTCCTTACCCACCAATCAACCTACTTTTTATCTGTCCCTAATCTTCAGCATAATTATTATTTATTTACTTTATTTACACCTCCTTTCCCCACAATGGCAAGCAATGCAGCATAGATAATTTTCCTCTCCTATATTTTATCCTTACAATAACCCTGTGAGGTAAATTAGGCTGAAAATGTGCATCTGGCCCAAGCCCAACAGTATCAGGAAAAATTCCATGATAGAGTGGTGATTTGAACCAAGCTCTCCCAGGGTCGCGCTACAAGTGATGAATGACACTTGCCTGGCAAGTGAACGTGTATTCCTCCCTGTTCACTTGCCATTCACTTGCGCTCCATTTGATCAAGTGGAGAGCAAGTGAACAGGGAGGAATGCACGTGAGTCTGTTCACTTGCCAGGCAAGTGACATTTGTCACTTGTAGTGTGACCCCCAGATCCTAATCCAAAACTCTAACCTACACCATTCTGACTTCTGTGGGGTGGCTGTTGTTGAATGATAGCAAGCAGTGGGTTAATCATGCAAGTTGTGTGGTAGCAAGCAGGGACGTGCACAGGAAAAAACTTCGGTAAATTCAGGTTCAGTAACACCAAACTGGGGTGGGGGGGGGGGAATCGGTATTCCCTAAATACCGAATTCATTCTCTTCTTTGGTTTGGTATTACAGAGCAAATTTGACTATTGTATCCTCTGGGAAATTGAATTTGTTTTTTTCCTGGTGTCTGGGGGAGAGGATGAATTTCACCTAATTTGCAGGAGGCTTACTTTATGGCCCCTCAAAGAAGGTGCCCCCAAGCCACCTCCAATCTGCATTATTTCCCATGGAGAAATCTGGGGGCTATCCAGGAGGCTGGGGGTGGCATTTGGCAAGCAAAATCCACCAAGTTTTTAGTGATCCTACTGTTGACTGTCCTCTAAAGACCCTCTAAGTTTTAGGGAGATTGGACCCCAGGGTCCAATTCTGTGGGCCCCTGAACAAGGTGCCCGCAGCTACTCCATTTGTTCCTAATAGAGGTAAAGGTAGTTCCCTGTGCAAGCACTGAGTCATTATTGACCCACGGGGGACATCGCATCACGACATTTTCTTGACAGACTTGTTACAGGGTGGTTTGCCATTGCCTTCCTCAGTCATCTACACTTTACCCCCAGGAAACTGGGTACTCATCTTTCCAACCTCGGAAGGATGGAAGGCTGAGTCAAGCTTGAGCTGGCTATCTGAACCCGGCTTCTGCCAGGATCGAACTCAGGTCATGAACAGAGCTTGGACTGCAGTACTGCAGCTTACCACTCTGTGCCTTCCTTCCAAACCAGAGGGGGACCATTTCAATCTACCGCATTCATTCATTCACAGCCTTCAAGCCTGGCATACTTCTTTAGCAAAGTTTCTGACTCAGTGAGAAGTGTGCAAATTGGAGTTCACATAGAATCATAGGGTTGGAAGGGACCTGCAGGGTCATCAAACTTAGTAAAGAAACAGCAAAGGATTAGCTCATCCGCTGTTACTGAAGTTTACTGAATTAAAGCTAATTAATACAGTAAACTTGAGTTTGGTAATACAGAATCTGATTCAGTATTTCCTTTTGAACTCAAAAAGAGTCCAGTAGCACCTTTAAGACTAACCAATTTTATTATAGCATAAGCTTTCGAGAATCAAGTTCTCTTCATCAGATGCCTGATCAAAACTGGGCAGATACAGAAGAGGAGGGGGAAAGAGAGAGAAAAGGGAGGGGTCATAAATCACAAGAAGGCAGAATGCAATTAGCATAGAGGCAATCAAAACATTCCTTTGCTTGGAAATGTAAACATCTCCTTTTGGTGTGCAGTCAGTTTGTAGCAGTGAAGGTGTCCAATTCCTATGTAGTATAAGCCTTCGGTAACCACAGCTCTCCCTGCCAGTTGCATCTGACAAAGAGAACTGTGGTCCCCGAAAGCCCACACCAGGCGTCACTGGGCTCCCCCAGATCATGCCTCTGTAAAGAGAATCTGTTACCTGTGGTAATGTGATAACCATTCATAGTCTCTATTCAGTCCCCGCTTGACAGAGTCAAATTTGCATATGAATTCCAATTCAGCAGCCTCCCGTTGGATTTTGGTTTTGAAAGGTTTCTGTTGAACCACAGCGACCTTTAAGTCTTTGGTGGAATGTCCTGGTAGATTGAAGTGTTCTCCCACTGGTTTTTGGACATTTCCATTTCTAATGTCAGATTTGTGTCCATTTATTCTTTTGCGTAGAGGTTGGCTGGTTTGTCCAATGTACAGAGCAGAAGGACATTGTTGGCACATGAGGGCATATATCAGATTGGAGGATGAGCAGCTGTAAGAGCCAGAGACAGTGTAGTTGATGCCATTGGGTCCTGTAATTGTATTCCCTGGGTAGATATAGGGGCAGAGCTGGCATCTGGGTCTGTTGCAGGGCCTGGTCCCTGTGCTGGTGACTCTGCTGGCCGATTCATGATTGTAAGTGAGAAGTCGTTTAAGATTGGGACTCTTTTTGATTTTGCTACTACAGACTAACACGGCTAACTCCTCTGGATCTTTTGAACTCAGTAATACTGAATTTTACTAAATCAGGTTAGGACTCTCTGATGAACAGCTAAATCAGGTAAAATTTGGTATTTTTAACCCAAATCTGAATTGCACACCCCTAGTAGCAAGTCGCCCAGTGGTTGCTGCCAGGCAACCCTCCCTTCCTGATTTTTAAAGTTTCAGATTTTTCTGAAAAACTAGAGCGTTTGTCAGGTTTGTAGAAAGGTCTGACTCATCAGTTCACAGCTCCAGTCTCCAGATTTAAGCATCCTCAGATTTGGCTGAGTTGAAAATTAGATATATCGATTCTCTCCTGTGTACCAGCTCCTGGATGGTGTTCCAAATTTGACATTATTTTCTGGTAGAATACCAGCCTTATTGTCTTTGATGTATTTTCTGCATAATGTGAATTTTGATGTTCTGAACTCTGTGGATACTTGGACATTAATTTTTGTGACAAACTGGGGTGAAGTGGGGACATAGATTCCTGACATCTCAAGACCGAACTATTGCTTTACAGATAACAAAGCTATTGGATATACATTGTCGAAGGCTTTCACGGCCGGAGAACGATGGTTGTTGTGGATTTTCCGGGCTGTATAGCCGTGGTCTTGGCATTGTCGTTCCTGACGTTTCGCCAGCAGCTGTGGCTGGCATCTTCAGAATCTGATTCAGTATTTCCTTTTGAACTCAGTAATACTGAATACTGAGATCTCTGTCTTTTGGTGCTACACCTCTGAAGATGCCAGCCACAGCTGCTGGCGAAACGTCAGGAACTACAATGCCAAGACCACGGCTATACAGCCCGGAAAATCCACAACCACCATCTACTGGATATATTTCAAAAGAGCTGTGCACACTTATTTTAAACCACAGCGACATGGTTAAAGTTTCACTGCAGACCACATGTCAGCTCCACGGGGTGCCTCTCTTTCCATTTTGCAACTTCACATACCTCCAGAGAGCTGTGAAGCATCATGCCATAGCATGGAGTGGGCTCATGCCAGACTCAGCAGTAAATTTTTGTTTGGGATGTGTTGCAGAATTCCTGCAAGCTTGTCCTCTCGCTGCATACAACAGAACCAATCCAGCAGTTTCTGAATGGAAAGAACAGAGAGAGTCCTTTTTTACATACAAAGCCTTGATTCATTTGACATATTTTATAGGTACTAGAGTTGTCATTTGTCAGGCAGCAACCATAAAGCAGCTCTGTAATGCTACTGTTTTCAGTAAAGGCATGTCAGAGATATTAGACACTGATAACTTTCCCTCTCCAGATTAATGATGGGTGTTTCGTATAGATCTTTCCCATTTATTGCAACAAAATAGAAGAACTACCCCTGTAAACTCTGAGGAAAAGGCTGTAGGTCTGTCTCTGTGCACTATGAAAAGGGAAGTGCATGGCTGTATGAAAAGAGGACCACTCCGGGACAGTTTCACATTTTGGGGGGCACTGGGCAGAGAGAGTGCCCAAGTGCCCCCCATTTTGCCTACCATCAGGACAGCCACTCATACCTCCCTTCCCACCTCCCCACCTTGCCTGTGCTTTCTTTCCTTGCCCGCTTACTACCCCTACCACTGTTCATGCTCACAATCACCTACATGCATTTGGTTGAACAAAAGGGAAGCAGGTTTGACAACAGCTTTATTTTAATGTTTGCAAGTGAGTTGCTTGCTCAGTTTTTGCTGTACATTCTTGAACAGGTATGTTTCTACAGTTGGATTCATGCCTAGAATAAAATAATATGAAGAAAAAAAAGATCCCTAACTTCCAACATGTATTCCATGAAAGAAATCTTATGCTCAGAGAGAAACTCATCAGAAGTGACACATTGGATTTTGGTATGGTCATGTGGATTTCATGTCACTAAACCTAATGTTAGATAGCCACACTCAAAGATCTTTGAATCTCTTAGACATGAGTTGTGTGAGACTATCTAATCTTACAGAAAGCATTTTTGTGAGATTCTAAAAATGTATTTTATCTTTTAGGTCTAAGATATGTAGGATAAGGGATTATGACTGTATGCATATCTTCTGTTATCTTTTACACATGGAACTGAAATTTGCATATTTGTGATCTTTGTATGTTTGACTATTTCAAATTTGATTGATTTTAAATAAAAGTCTTAAAGACAACAATGAGTTGGCTGGGATACATAGCTTTCACATTAACCCTGGAATAAAAATAAACTTGTGATTCCTCTTCAATCAAAAGGCTGTTTGGCTGTAAAAAGAGGCTGAGGTAAAGAACAGCCCATTTAATACAGTTCTGTGGTTTAGAGGTTACAGCTTTGCTTTAAAGTAGACAAAGAAACTCTTTTGTTTCCATGTTTCTGTTTTAAAAAGTAATGCTCCCCCTGGAGTAGAGTTCTATTCTGAGACTCCGCATTGCCACATGCTATTGTTATCACTTCTCCCAATATGAACCAGTGTGGTCTAATAGAATGTCAGGCTGAGGTTTGGATGACATAGGTTCGAATACCCACCCTCTGCCATGGAAGCTTGCTGAGTAACCTTGGGCCATATTCTCAGCCTAACCTACCTCACAGGGTTGTTGTGAGAATAAACCTACCCTCACAGGGTTGTTGTGAGAACAATGATGGGAACCTACTTGGGAGAAAAGCAGAGTGTAAATAGCTAAATAAATAAAATACCCCTTCTTTCAATACCAACTTCCATTTTTTTCCTGTGTTTGTGTAAAACTGATAAATACATGCAGCTCTGAAGAGCAGAGGGCAGTTGACAGGAGCACCAAGTGTGAGGAAAGCTGCAAGAGGGCATCCCACTCTAAGTGGTAGCTTTTAGAGAGCAGAGACATGAGAGCAACGTGATGCTTTGCTTACATGGACAGAAGAGTGACACCTCCTGCCTTCTCAGCTGTGTCAATCTTTGTTCCCTATAACAAGAAAAGGTCATTAAATGTCTTCTAATCTCTCACCAAAGCAAAACAACAGGCGGAGCTCTGCAGGCTGGTCATTTGGCTGTCTTTGAGAGATAGTGTCAAAGAAGTACAGATGGAAAAGAAACGTACTGGAGCGGGGAATGAATGTTATCGTTTGTTACAGAGGAGAGAAGAAGAGGAAAGGAAATTAGTGGGAGAGAAAGACAGAGGTTGGGGTTACCAGGCAACCATGAGTAGTAAAGAATAATGTGAAAGGACAGCGAGGAAGAAGGTTTCCAATCAAAGAAGTGGCTGAGCAAATTAGGTTTCTGGAGAAGGGATGAAAGGAACATTTTACGTATAGAAAGTTAGAAAATCTATAAAAAGTATATTTGCAAATGCCAAGAAACATGGAAATAGATCAGATCAATAGCACACAAGCCAAAATATAAGTTATGGAGGGAGGTGAGAGAAACAGCTTAACCAAGCTACTCCCGAGTCCTGACAATTAAAATTATTTATTTTCCATCACCTTTTTATTATTGAACAAACATTATAAAAAAGGAAAATGGTTCTGTGACATCTTAAACACTAAGTTCCTAAGATCAGTTATGCATTTATAGGCATTTTTTGTAATGGCTCCCACCAAGTGGAATGGCTTACCTAAGGGCATTGGGAAGGCCCCACACTTCTGTCATTTTGCAGAATGTCTAAAACAGAAATGTTCAGGAGGGCATGACGAAAGTTACAAGAAGCCCTGATCCAGCTAAAACCAGTCATGGATAAGGCAACAATCCAACGCATACTTACCTTGGAGTAAATTCCACAGAATACCTGTCAATTAAAATGCATAGGCTTGGCCAGTAACTTGCATTGAAATAAATGGAAATTATCGAGTCTGAAGGGGTTGCTACTATTTCTGTCTTCGGAAATTCCTTGAGGCCTGTGGGGGGGGGGGCTGTGCCTTGGGAGGGGAGAGTTTTGGGGAGGGAGCTCCACAGGGATGTGATGGCAATGAAAGGGGCTAGAGACTTAGGCTGAATCCACACGTCCCGGCATAGTGCTAAACTGTCGGAATGATAGCATCTTCCTGGTGCAATTTCTGACATCATCGTGCCACAATTCCACTCTTGTGGCACGATGATGTCAGAAATCGTGCCAGGAAGACACTATCATTCCGACAGTTTAGCGCTATGCCAGGATGTGAGGATTCGGCCTTAATTTTAAAAAAATGAGAACTGGGAATTCAGAAAAGCTGATACACAGACCAGTACATTGTTACACTTACCACAATGATATTCAACTGCCAGCTTAAAAAAAATTCTGCAAAACCCTTCGAGGTACAGGGGAGAGAACAGCTGCTGCTCAGGGACTGAGGCAGGGACACAATGGGAAACCAGTCATGTGGAAATCCTGGTGCTGCTGCACTGTATCAGCAGCTGCAGCAGCAGTAAGGAAACTGCATAAGCCTGTCCCCATGTTCCTCAGCTTTCATTATTTTCCTTCCTGTGTTCATTAAGATTCTATGACTGAGGAAGGAGGGAGAGAAAGGATGAGGGAGATGCAGGTGAGGTTAAAGGGACAGGAGAACAAGCTGGTAAAATGTTGGCAACTGATGGTCACATGAACTGAAAGCAAAGCACAAAAACTTGAGAAAAACTCGTGTACGGTATCAGCTTGCTACAAATCAGTCATCTAAATTCAACCCATGACTGGGCCCGAGAGGTAATTAATACCCCAGCCTTGAAACAGGCTGTGAGGAGTCTACTTCTATAGAAGCATACTTTGGACCCAGGATATCTCAATAACTGTCAATCAGACTCAAATGTCTGATTGACAGCCAGCTTGGTGTAGTGGTTAAGAGCGCAGGACTCTAATCTGGAGATTCCCCACTCCTCCACTTGTAGTCAACTGCGTGACCTTGGCCTAGTCACAGCTCTCTGGAGCTCTCTCAGCCCCACCCACCTTACACGGTGTTTTGTTGTGGGGATAATAATGACATAATTTGTAAACCGCTCTGAGTGGGTGTGTTAAGTCATCCTGAAGGGTATATAAATCAAATGTTGTTGTTGTTATTAAATGTCCCATTCTTCAGCAAGGTTGTTGAATGAGCAGTGGCTGGATACCTTCAAGCTTTTCTGGTTGAGATGAACTCTTTAAATCCTTTCCTATCTGTTTTTTATCTTGTCCCCTATGCTCTTTAACATCTATATGAAACTGCTGGGTGAGGTTATCAGGAGATTTGGGCTAACTATCACCAGATAGTTAGCTCTATCTCCTGTGTCTGGCTTATCCCAGGGAGGCTGTAGAAACCTTCAACTGGTGCCTAGAGGCAATTTTGATGCAGATACAAGCTAACAAGCTGAAGCTTAATCCCAACAAGATGGAAGTGCTAGTGGTGCGCAGAAGGTCTGACCCGGGGGTTATCACATATTCTGGATGGAGTTGCACTCCCCTTAAAGGAACAGGTCTGTAGTCTGGGGGCACTCTTGGACCTTGGCCTACTGTTGGATAAGCAGGTGGCAGCTGTGGCTAGGGGTGCCTTTTACCAGCTTCAACTGGTTAGCCACCTATGAGCTTCCCTGGGCAGAAAAGATCTGGCCGCTGTGGAGCATGCCCTTGTTACATCTACATTAGATTGCTGAAATGTGCTCTGTTTGGGGCTGCCCTTAAAAAGTGTTCAGAAACTTCAATTGGTGCAGAATGGTACAGCTAGAATATTTTTTAAAAAATAAAGCAAACCTCATACAAAAGAGAAATAAAAATATGACAAAAATAGTGGCAGGTATCCCACAACATAAACTAGGATGTTGACTGGAGGAGGTGGTATCATCTATACTGGCTCTAGGGTTGCCTGTCCCTTGCTGGGGGTGAGAGATTCTCTGCTCCCACCCTCCACCCCCGCCCCCGCCCCCCTTACCTGGCTGGTGAGGGAAAAAGTGGGGGAATGTGCCTCCTGGGGTGCACTCCCAAGCAGCATGGCACACTCCTGAGCACTGCATTGGGCCAATTTCAGTCTGAAAGGGGCCCAATTTTGCCCCAAATGGGCCAAAATCAACCCTCTGTGGAGCACAGGAGCAGTCCAGGGCCTGTCATGCAGCTGTCCACAGTGGGCCAATTTGGGCCCGAAAGGGGCGCAATTCAGCCCCAAACGGGTCTAAATTGGCCCGCTGCAGAGCTCAGGAGTGCTACCAGGGCCGGCACACGGCCTGCGCAATGATGTTACTTCCAGGAAGTGATGTCATCCCATAGCCCTGGGAGCATGTGCGTGCTTTACTCGCACACAAGGAATCTGTAAGGTAAGTGCCATGTCTCCCACCTCCTGCTTGGAGGGTAAGGGCACCTGGCAACCCTGACTGGCTCTCAATTTGTTTCTGGAACAATTCAATGTGCTGATGTTGACCTACAAACCCCCATATGGTTTGGGACCAAGATACCTGAAGATACCTACTTACTTATTAATCTATCTGACTTCAACAGTCATCTTCCAAAGCCCTGCTTCAGGTGCCACCACTTTCTGAAATTAGGAAGATAGCAATCCAGCAGAGGGTCTTCTCAGTAACAACACCAAAATTCTGGAACTCTCTTTCAGGAGAATCATCAGTGTCTTTGCATTGCCATCTTTTGCTAGTGGGTGAAGACTTTTTTGTTTCATTTGGCACTCCTTCAGTAATCCCTCCTTTCTGCCCAATGCTTTATTGTTTTATGTTTTTGCATTTTATTTATTTATACCCTACTTTTCTCTCCAATGGGGACCTAAAATGGCTCACGTCATTCTCCTCCCCTCCATTTTAGCCTTACAACAACCCTGTGAAGAAGGTTAGGCTGAGAGTGCATGACTGGTCCAAGATCACCTGCAAGTTTCCGCAGCAGAGTGGGGATTTGAATCTGGGCCTCCCATATCCAAGCCTGACACTCTAACCACTTTAACCACACTATCTCTCATGGACTTGCATGTATTTTAGCTCTGGTTTTAATTGTTTTAATTATGTGAACTTTTGTTGGTTTTAATGATATTTTAAGATGTTTTTATTATATATGTTTTAATTTTTCAGCTGCCTTGGTGGCCATTATGAAGGCAGAAAGACGGGATATAAATTTTGTTAAAGAAAAATAAAATTTATTAGATGTTTGCTGAATGATTTCTTTCTGTTCTGTAGTCTGTTCCTTATTACATGAATACCTGGTTTTAAAACTTAATTGCCTTTTAAAAAATCTGTTATGTCATGGCATTGTTTTAGTGTATAATAACTGGTCTATAGTTTTGGACTGCTACATTCTGATTTAAACAATGAGTGAGGTTTCTAACTCTTACTGTAAGCCAAATTAGGGTGGGGGGGTCACCATACGTGTGCTGCCACCCCCGATGATTCTTTAAGAGCCCAGGAAGTTCTCTGTGCCAGGGCATTAAATTTGCGGGCTTTTTACATATACTGGACCTTTACCAGCAGCTTTATCTGCAGATATGAATGGATGACAATGCTTCTCCCTCATCTGTGAAAAACTCTGCCTGTTGCTTTACATCAAACTGCATTAGAAGGACAGAGGCAGGCCAGATTTTATCCTGATTGGTCAGCAACCCTAGTTCTCTCCCAACCAGCTGGGGCAGAAGCATTTTAAGAGCCAACCAAACCACCACTAGTTTCTGCCAGGTTCCTATCCGATCTTGAAAATATAAGAGGACAGCATAGCACAGCCTAAATGTCTCCAGATTTAATTCTGTGCATAACTACCATCCGCAGAACTGCCTACTTAAGTGATTCATGAACCCACTGGGGTTTTTAATGTTATATACTGATAGCACACCCCCATGCTGCCTCCTACTGCTGTGAGTTTCAAAAGTAATATGTGGCGAGCTGCTGTTCAAAGAATACTATTCCACAGTTAATGGTATATAAGTAGAATGGAACACAAAGGTGTCTGGACTGTGGCCTTATGCACCACTCTCACCGCATTTGCACAAATGTTTCCATTAAGATTTAAGTACTCTGATTTCCCCTAGCTGCCCATGATGTATATTTTATGGTGGTTGAAATGCTTTGTCTATCACATGCTCCTTGGCAGTAAAGGAATATGAAGGATGTTGCATTTGAAAAGTATTTCTCCACTTAGCTACGTGTGTTCACCAAGACAAGTTAACATTCCCAGAACCAGTGTTTCCCTTGTTCTGGTTTCCCTAGAATGCTGGTAACTACATCTACAATCTCATATGCATCTACTTGAGAGTAAGCCCCACTGAACTCAGCACGGTTTACTTACTCTTAAACATGCATGGGATTGTGTTAAAATGTTCTCTCCTTACAACTTAACTCCTGAGGAAGTACAGATGGAACTGTTTCTGGGGGTAATTCCAGCTGCAATGTAGATAGTCCAGTTCATTCAATAGGAAGAAACTGTAGTTGAGAGCTGAATCACAGGAACCAGAGAGGGTAACGGGGATTGCTGCTTCAGCTTTCATAACACATCACAACAACACACAGGACAGAACCATTGGAAGTACGGAACAGAAGGCCAACATGTCTTGGACTCATTGGATCTCAAGACAGAGGCTTGACGGTTGGTTCTTTGTCTGCAGACTGGGATACTTTGTGATCTTTGAACTCTTGGCTGTCTCTCTGAGTAGTAACAGCGACAAGTTGCCAGAGAAAACCTAATGCAGTGACTGGGCAACATTGTGCCCCTTATGCAAAGTCCAGTCCAAAAGAGAAAGGAATGCTTTTTCGTCTTCTTCTTCTTGTGTGGAAACACATGTTTTCAAAATCTTTCTTTCACAAAAACAGCAAAAGTGAATTGTCTGATATTTTTCATCTGCATATTGCAGCTGGGTATTTGTAAGGCTGAGAAATATATCCACATTGCAGAAGTGGGCATGGAAAGGCTGAAGTAGAGAGAGTGTGACTCACAATAACCTGGCAAAGTAGTCGAGTGGTGGTGGTGGGTAAGATTGCAAGTGGTGGTGGGTAAGAGCAGAGGGTGCGCCTAAAAACTAACCTAGAATACAGTCCACACTTAATATTCCCATCCTGCAGAGGCAGAGAGAAAATGGTTTGTAACGTACCCAAGTATTAACTGGAGAGGGGTAGGCTGGGATACAGGCAGAGTTCCAACAATCCTGCTTCAACCACATTTGCACAACTCTTGTGATTATTACAATGCTATGGAGTTCTCATATATTGAGGAAGAAGGGGCTGTGGCTACATGGCGAAGCATGTTCTCGGCATGCAGAAGGTGCCAGGTCCAGTCCTTGACCTCTCCCGTTAAAAGACTCAGGTAGTAGTTGATGCAAAAGACCTCTGCTTGAGACCCTGGAATAGCTACTGCCGGTCAGAGTAGACAATATTGGCATTGATGGACCAATGGTCTGATTCAGCATAAGGCAGCTTCATGTGAACAAGGAACAAGGAGCATGTGTTACTCTAGTCTTCTCTGTCATTGTGACAGAGTAAGAAGTCTATGGGAATGTAGATATGGTCCCTTCCTGCCATCTTCTTTTCCCACTCCCCACCAGTATTAACAAGTACTAGAGAAATTCACCCAGAACTCTGGCCAGACATCAAAAGTCTTGTTGCCCATGATGATGTTGCATGATTGCTACTTTTCCATGATGCACCTGGTGCTTCTGTGACTTTCAAAAGCTGTAATTTAAAGTTTGTTAGCACGGCACTTTGAAAACAAAAAGCAACATGGGGATTACATAGAATTTAGCAATATACACCTAACAGACATATTACAGAATATAATTACTGCTTTGAGGAAGAAAAAAGCACGTTTAGATCTTTGGATCAAAGGCATGCAATGTTTCATCATGAACTTAACCTACTCACTAACAGGCCTTTTCATTCTCCTACTTTCATGAACTAGAATGAGATTATTAGCTTTGATAGTCCGCCATTAAAAACAGATGTATGTCAGATGAAATAATACAAATGTTTTCAGAAATCTTATCATGATTTCCTTCTTTATTTACAAAAATTGGGGTGGGGTGAGTTGGCATAATAATATTTCACAGTCCTAAAGATACTACATAACAGATTATAACATCTGAATCTTTGTGTCATGAGATAACTGCTGAAGTGCTATAACACCCATTCAGAGAGGAAACTGCCTTGCCTGCTTTCCTCAGCCTTCACTGGGAGCAGGTAATCCTGCCTCATCTCTGCAATCGTTTGACTGGGGCACTGAACCATCCTGAGCTAGCAAAGTAACAGAACCCCCTGCCTTCAGAGGAAGCGGCTGTTGTATTTCTGCATGAGTTGCCGATAGATATTTTTGTCCTTTCAATAAGAAGGTACAACTAAAATAGCAATTCATGGAGAAACCCAGAGGGTGGACTTTTCTTAAAGTAGGTAATTATCATCCTTCCAATAAATCTTTTGGAGTGCAAGAGTGAAATGTGCCTTCAGTTTTAATTCAGAATACAATATGTTGTTCAGTTATCAGACATTTGAGAAATGTTGTATTAAGCTCCACTGAGTTCCAGAAGACTTCAAAGGAAAGTTATCTAAGCAAGCCTACTTAGAAGCAAATCCAATTTTATTCAATAGGATGTATTTCCAGAAAAGTATTCTTAAAATTGCAGCCATCCTTATATTAACTCTATATTGCAATAATTAACATGCATTTTAATTTTTTTAAACCCCAAAACTCTTAATCTCTAAGCATCTGTTTACACTCTGTGATAAATGGGGAGGAGGTTAACAAAATGTGAAGTTAAAAGTAATTAACAATGTGATCTGAAATAAAATTAATTTACTTGTGTCACTGTACTGTAAGACATTTCAAACACATGCCTGACCACAGCAAAGTAAGAGCAACAAGCAACTAGGCTTAGGAAGCAGTCATATGCTGTGTTAGGCGCACTGCTTTGCCATTTCAATTTATAACCTGCTTATATTCTTAGGATCAAGCTAATAACCAAAGGAATCTATTTTACAATTGGGGCTACCAACTTTTTTCTTTTACTGCTCCTTGCTCCATACGTCTTTAAGACCAGTTTGATCTGGCGATTTGAACATTTTTGTCCGAAACACTTTATTTATGTAGCTCAACTTGTTAAAAGTGACAACAGACTCTACACAGGTGTTTCTCTTTGTTTATCAGCAGCCCTATTCCCATTTCCAATATGAATTTAAGTTAATATATTTATGTTTGCATTTAAGTAGTTTTGGTGTTATTTGAATTATTCAGATGTGTGCAGATCTATATAGCTCTTTAAGCCCCATTCCATGTAGCATTGCCAATTCCAGGTTGGGCCATACCTGGAAATTTGGAGATGGAGCCTGGAAAGAGTGGAGTTTGGAAAGGTGAGCGGCTTATAGTGCAACAGAGTCCACCCTCCGAAGCAGCCATTTTCTTCAGGAGAACTGTCATCTGGAGGTCAGATGTAATTCTGGGAGCCTGGAGAGCTCCACCTGGAGGAGGTTGGCAACTCTAATTCCATGCACCCTATTATTTAGCTTCACTCCTCCTCCCTTCCCCCACCGATTACTCAGAAAGTGTATAGTAAAGCTCTGCAAAACTAGAAGCTGTTGGCGTTTCTATAGAAACCAAGACTTGAGCCAACCATTCTCGAATTGCCAGGACAGCTGAAGAAACAACTACGCATGCTCCACGTCTTCTCCTTCGCAGCCGTGGAGATTGTCGTTCCACCCGTTTCCGCTCTGTGTTCTAATGAGGTCATAGCTTCGCGTCGGGGGCGACGTTTCGACTTGAAAATCATGGCGGCGGTGGATATACGAGGTATTTGAAAAGGGCTGATTGTGTCGCTGCGTCGAGTTGGAGGCTTCGGTATATAGCGGTATGGGTTAGAAGTGAACTTTCGGACACAACCTCGTTTCCCGCACCGGTGCTTTTTTGTTTTAATGCTTAGACTCCTTGGGAGCCCCGGGCTAGATCCAGGTGGCAGGGAAATGTGTCAGCCTCCTGTTGGATGGGGTGGGGAAATGGAGAGCAGGAACACGTTCACGGGACCGCAGAGCATCTCTAGGTTTAAAATGTAGCGGAACAAGCAGAACGAGTTCACCGGGTAGCTTATATCAGGGGCGGATTGATGATCCTGGCTACTGGGAGAAATCCCAGCGGGCTGGTGCTGGACTGCGTTTTTTGACACTCTCCCGCCGCCCAGCGCGGGAGGCGCACAAGCCAGTGTGGCTGGGTTGGTGGTGAGGATGCAGTCAGCGGATACCAGCGGAGGCGAGGTGCTATCCCTGGCCGCTCCCATCACTGCTGGACTGGATGAGAAGTAAGCAAAGCCAGTGAGGACACTATTGCTGAGCAGAGGCAGGAGGTGCAGTGCCTGGCCTCACCGCCTCCTGCCTGGGTCTGCAACTCATGGCCTGACTGGTCCCTGACTGGCTGAGCTCCCAGAGGGTGATCGCCTATGGAGCAGGTTGGGCAAGGATGAGTCGAGGAAGGCAGGCAAATGCATCCTGGCAAGACTGGCCACATCTTTACTCCACCTTGATCTCATGTTTTGGCATTTTAAGACCAAATGGATTTTGTCACATCGGATTCATTTTGCTGTGGTGACTTTGCTTGCTGAGTATCTTGTAATTCCAAAAATTATGCCAGGTATTTTAGTAGTTGTGATTCAGAGCATATGGTGTGAAACACTCTCATTTTTATCCTACAGTTCCTCAAAGTGTATAAAGATACTATACATAATTATCCCATCCTGTTTGTTCTCTTCACAACAATCCTGTAGGGTAGGCTGAGCAAGAGTGACTGACCTCCACTTCTCCAGAAATCTTCATGAGCAGGTGGTGGATGTGAAATGGAGTCTCTCCAGTCAGTCCTATCCACCATATCTCACTAACCCACTTACTTTTAGCCTGATTTAGTTTCAGCTTACTTTACCAAGCACTCAATCCAAACAAGTATATGGAATTGGTATTTGGCAAATCTTGTGATTTAAGAGTGTGAATCTGATGTGATGTGAAGAGTCTCTGATGTGATGTAGTCACTTGCCTGTTCATCAAGACTAACAAATGTGTGCTGTACTTTGTCCAGCATAGCAGTGGTGGATTTTTATCATCACCGTCTATGGAGTGAGCCATGAGATTTCCTCTTATCTGAAATGGCAACCTTCAGTTGTGCTTTGCCAAATTATATTGCTCGGATGTAATTGCATGCTGTACATAGAGCTGCTCTTGCAGTTTGTTCAGCATTACATCTGTTCAGAATATGGCTCACAACCCTTTTGGCCAGGGCTAGTGGGAACATGTTATGTTGATTCTCAGAGGCTCTATTAATGACGTGTAGTTTTTCTGAATGCATCTCAGTATGCTGGGTATTGATCTATGAAGATCTAAGTAGCCTGAGCATTTTCTCATATTCTGTTGCAACTGTTTGTGAATCATGAACAGTGCCTTCTTGACTATGCCATCCACATAACATGTTCAGATGACAAAGATAACTGTAACGGTGTTATCAAGAAGTGTGCTCTCTAGTCTGGTGACTCACCAAATCTTGAATATCTGTTAGCGTTGGGATCAACTTTAAAAGTGCTATTTGCCATGAGCCTTTGGTCAAGGATAAGTAAACTATGGAGTCTTTCTTGAAACCTTGATTTGAGGAAGTTTGAAAAGAAAGTGGTGTAGGAGTAATCAGATGTTTAAAATTCTTTTGAACTGGGATCAGAATGCTGCAAGTTCACTGCTGTCCAGTGTTGAGTTGAACTGGATTTAGACTGCAGTTAATTGAAAATGCTTGGGGTTCTGCACAAGTGCTAGTAGTTGACACAGTTTAAGTCACACTGTGCTGGAGAAGGGCAAATTTTGCTGTTGCTGGAGAGCTCAAAATCATGTGTGGATCAAAATGTAGAATGACAACTGCATGATTTGGCCATAAGCATTTCCATACATGTTGAGTTAGTCTGTCTTTCTGCTTTCCTTCCTGCTACTTCATTTTTTTTTATGAGCTCAGGAGGCAGGCAACAGATCAAGTTAGCCATTTGGCACTTGGTTTAGGCTTTTAGGTTTGCTTTTGTTCTTATAAAATTATGTAAGGTTAAGTGTGTTCCATTCTTTCTGTGTATTAGAAATACTACACTGTTTCTTCCTGAAATTAAAAGGAAGTAATTTTTAAAGCAGCAGACAAGCACAACTGTTGCACTAATAGCTACAGCAGTATTCACTAACCCTAGGCGGATGTTTTAGACATGGGGATATCCTGTTTCATAAGCACAAACGTTTCTATTTATATGTTTTATTTTATTTATTTAAATGTTTATGCACAGGCAGTGCTTCATAAATTAAAGGATTAGACAGACTAGTTAGTGGTGTGACCACTGTGAACACATGGCATGAAAGAATGAGCTGCATTGCAGAAAAACTCTTCAGATCATGAATAAGGATATTTTAAAACATACGGCCCCTGATTTGTCATTTGGACTGGTCCGCAGAGAGAGACGAGTGGCGGAGCTGCGGGCGAACTGAGGTGCTATGGGCGAATGCAGCAGGCAGATCCCCAGTCCCACCCTTTCCCCCCTCTCCCACTTACCCACGGGGGGTGTGTGTGTGCTCCTGCACCACAAGAGCAGGCAGCAGCGGTGGTGAAAGCAGCTCGTTCTCGCCACCACTGCCTGCTGTTGCTGGAACCACTCGCTGCTGCTGCCACTGCTGAGAGCGACCCGCAGTGCTGGTGAAAGTGCCCTGTGCCACCGTGGCGAGAGCAAGTGGCGGCGGCGGCAACAGCGGGGACACTGGTGACAGAGCTGCCACCGCCAGAGGCCTGCAGCAGTGGCGGCAGGGACCAAGCACCCTTTCTCCCGCGTGTGTGACATCACTCCCGGAAGTGACGTCATCACACATGCTGCATGATGATGTCTGGCTGTGACATCTGTCACCCCATCAATCGCCAGGGTTGATTCGGCTGATCTGGCTGGCTAGGCGGGTGTCCCCTTCCTCCCTCACTGCTCCATGTGCATCCCTCCCGAAGCTGCAGGCAGATCCCCAGTCATTTCTGAGAGTGACATCACGCGTACGGGAGAAAGGGTGCTCCCCGCACGGGACAGAAAATAAACTTGGCCCTCAGCGGAAAAAAGGTTCCCCACCCCTGAGCTAGATGATCGATTCTTTCAAAAGAATAAAAACCTGCGTTTCTGGCACATACCTATAAGCACTTTCTATACAGGAACAATGATTTTTTAAAAAGTAAGATTTCTTCGTCATATTGCCCATGACTAATATTACAAGAACACAAAAATAGTGATCCAAATTAATAATCAAAAGAAATTACACTGACATTGATCTTTGTTGATATGGCTGTACTATGTCTTTTCACATCCATTCCTTTCTGAAACCACCTATGGCAATGTTCTGTGCTGTTTGTTATACGTTTGGATATTTTCCACTGCTTAAGTAGGATTGTTCATAGGAGTGTCTTCAGGGAGCATTTTTGTGTTGTAATTTGTTATGAGGATAGTAGCCAACAATGAAGATATATAATACTAAATAGGAGTTTACACTTACTGAACCCATGTTCTTTATAGATCCAGAGGAGTTAGCCGTGTTAGTCTGTAGTAGCAAAATCAAAAAGAGTCCAGTAGCACCTTTAAGACTAACCAATTTTATTTTATTGTAGCATAAGCTTTCGAGAATCAAGTTCTCTTCATCAGATGCCTGATCCGAACTGGTCAAATACAGAAGAGGAGGGGAGGGGAAAGAACGGGACATATATCACAAGAAGACAGGATGCAATTAGTGTGAAGGCAATCAAAACATTCCTTTGCTTGTAAATGTAAACATCTCCTTTTGGTGTGGAGTCAGTTTGCCGCAGTGAAGGTATACAATTCCTATGTAGTATAAGCCCTCAATAACCACAGCTCTCCCTGCCAGCTGCATCTGACAAAGAGAACTGTGGTCCCCGAAAGCCCACACGCACTCAGGCTGAGATAATTGACAAAAAAAGCCCACACCAGGCGTCTCTGGGCTCCCCCAGACCACGCCTCTGTAAAGGAAATCTGTTACCTGTGATAATGTGATAACCATTCATAGTCTCTATTCAGTCCCAGCTTGACAGAGTCAAATTTGCATATGAACTCCAATTCAGCAGCCTCCCGTTGGATTTTGTTTTTGAAGGGTTTCTGTTGAACCACAGCGACTTTTAAGTCTTTGGTGGAATGTCCTGGTAGATTGAAGTGTTCTCCCACTGGTTTTTGGACGTTTCCATTTCTAATGTCAGATTTGTGTCCATTTATTCTTTTGCGTAGAGGTTGGCTGGTTTGTCCAATGTATAGAGCAGAAGGACATTGTTGGCACATGAGGGCATATATCGGATTGGAGGATGAGCAGCTGTAAGAGCCAGAGACAGTGTAGTTGATGCCATTGGGCGTGGTCTGGGGGAGCCCAGAGACGCCTGGTGTGGGCTTTTTTTGTCAATTATCTCAGCCTGAGTGCGTGTGGGCTTTCGGGGACCACAGTTCTCTTTGTCAGATGCAGCTGTGGTTATCGAGGGCTTATACTACATAGGAATTGTATACCTTCACTGTGGCAAACTGACTCCACACCAAAAGGAGATGTTTACATTTACAAGCAAAGGAATGTTTTGATTGCCTTCACACTAATTGCATCCTGTCTTCTTGTGATATATGTCCCGTTCTTTCCCCTCCCCTCCTCTTCTGTATTTGACCAGTTCGGATCAGGCATCTGATGAAGAGAACTTGATTCTCGAAAGCTTATGCTACAATAAAATAAAATTGGTTAGTCTTAAAGGTGCTACTGGACTCTTTTTGATCATGTTCTTTATATGCCTTTGTTTCAACATTATACATCTTTCTTCTAGCCAGTAGTAAAAAACGATTGTGAATTGCTACATCAAGCAAAACTGGCTTTAACAGAGGCAGAACATAGCAGATGTATTTGCATAATAATTTGAATATCTCTTTGCCTGCTTCTGTTTTATGAAAGTTAGACCAACATACTAGAGATGCAGCGTATGCATTATTCATAGACCTATTTATGCTGCATTAATCATGCCTTCCCAAGCATCTAGGTATGCTTTCTGAAAGATTTCTGAAACAACTTATTCATATTTTATGCAGCTGTATATATTGTGGCTGAGCTTGCATTACTTGTTTACTCAAAACTACAATCAAATATCCATCTTAAAATATTTGCAATAGGATTTCTGGGTCTTCAGGTAATGTTAGTGCAAATTTATTATGGTCCTGCATTCTTTCTCACACTTGTGTCTATACGTTTACCTTTTCAGTCAGATGCTTTATTTCCTTTGTTAGAAGATTTTTGAGACTTCTGAGATTTCCTCTGTGGTATAAAATGGCTGAGCTTCTGGGTCCTTCTGACTTCTTCCTTCTCTTTAATTTTGCTGGAAGTACTGCTGCAGCTTGCTTTGCTTCTTGTCCTTTGTACTCTCTGGATGAAAAGCATGTTCTAAGTATGATAGAATTTAGTATTCTTACAACTTACCTGCTACATAACTCTATCTATAAACAGCCTGTCATTAGAAGCAGCCATGAAGCTTGATGGAAATAAGATAAAGAATTCTCATTTACAAATGTTTGTACAAGAGCAAAAAAATTTGCTTATAAAGTACTTAATCTTGTACTTTTCATACATACCTGGTTCCCCCCATAATTGGTTACCCATCAGTCTGGCTGTTGTTCAAGGTGTCCGGGACTTGATATGTTGTTAGGCTGTATTCACATATGATTATTGTCACATTTCCAGCTTTTAGAATTTTAACTATGGTACCTAGCAGCAGTGAGTTGTGAAATCCGAATACATATTGCATGGACATGGAAAAGCTTTTTTAATTTGTGTGAATCCATCACTATTGTACTATGCTCGCTATAACTCAGGGTTTTTCTTTCCCTCTTCTCAGATAATCTCCTGGGAATTTCCTGGGTTGATAGCTCCTGGATTCCAATCTTAAACAGTGGAAGTGTATTGGACTACTTCTCAGAGCGTAGCAACCCATTTTATGATCGAACATGCAACAACGAAATGGTCAAAATGCAACGGGTAACCTTGGACCACTTGAAGTAAGCTACTTTAAGACATATGTAATAGTGTTCTATCAGACTGTTTTCAGGATGGTGGGTGTCAGCTTCTGTGAAGAGTGCACAACTTCAGCACTTGCAGTAAAGAGATTTGGGGTTTCTTTTCCCTTTTCTGATCACAATGAGCTATATTTGTAGTTTCAGGTAACAAAGATATCCTTTTAAAATTATTAATCATCTTCAAAATAAACAATGAAATAGGACATTTCTTGGAAAAGATATACTAACGAGGCCAGAGAAGTACTATGTCTTTTTTGCATTGAAAATAGCAATCCCTAGAAAATAATTTCAGTGACCTCATTAGTAAGCAGTTACCAAGAAACTTCCCAGGGGCTTTATTTCTGCTGATTCTGAAAACACTTAATAAAGCTGCTGCTTCCTTTATGCACATTCCAAAATTTTGTTGATTTTTGCATGTGTGGCATGTTAGGCTTCCAAAGATATTCAAAGCCTGGTCAAACCCGAACGCTGATTTAATATCACCCTGTGGTCCTATTAACCCGTCAGTGAGTGGGTGACATGTAGGGTTGCCATTTGCCTGGAGAAAGAATGCTCTGTCCCTTTAATCGTGGGATGTTATTCACCAGGCGATGTTACCTTCATGTCATGAAAAGTTTTACCAGCCCATTTCTACACATTAATCTTCTGTTAAAGGGACAGTATGTTTTTCTCAAGGCCTGTTGGTAAATCCAGTGGCAGGCCCTCTAAGTTGGTTTCTCTGTTGCTTGCAGCAATTTCGTAATCATTGGCTTTTCTAATTCAACCATTTTTTCCTTTCAGCCAAATGGTTGGTGTTGAATATATCCTTCTCCATGCGCAAGAGCCTATTCTGTTCATCATTCGTAAGCAGCAAAGACAGTCCCCAACTCAAGGTAAGGATTTCCACATTTTTTAAATTCCTTCTTAAGATGCAATCCCGTGCATAAGTACAGTGTCCACACACAGTGGGATAATCATAGGGTTCAATAGAGCTATGTCCCTCCCCCCTACCTGGACACAGAAAAAGCATATTCCTGGTGGACTTCAGCATCTACACTGAGGCCTTTTTGGTTAGTGTAATTCAGTATTTCATGGCTGCCTTGACAGCCTTGACTCTGTCCCACATTATATTTAGTCCAGTGTCTCTAAGGTAACAGCCAATTTTAAATATTCTGTTCTTGAATTAGGTAGTGTGTGGTGGCTACTCTGCTTTGAGGTTTAATGTTTTTGGAATGAAACAGATTAACTAGATCATTTTACATTTTGGCTGCAGACTTGGTTTGTGCCTGGAAGCCATCTTGGTTGCCTTAGTTTCAGGTGGGTAGCCATGTTGATCAAGATTCAAATCCAGTAGCACCTTAAAGACCAACAAGATTTCCAGGATATAAGCTTTTGAGAGTCAAGCTTCCGTCATCAGATATTGAGTAGAACGGAGATATAAGGGCTTGGGGATCTCCATTCCCACTTGTATCTAACGAAGGGCACTTGACTATCAAAAGCTTACACTCTGGAAATCTTGTTGTCTTTAAAGTGCTGTTGGACTCAGATCTTGGTCACCTCAGTTGACGACTACAGCAGTGAATGATTGGAGAAGTTCTTTTGGACAACTTGCCAGCTATCAGTACCCTCAACCATGGGTACTGCCTACCTGGGACTTGACTGCCTACCTGGGATTGGGAGGTAGTGTGCAGTGGCAGCTTTTGTTCTTCTTGGAAGTTGGTATGCAGAAAGTGGTACTAGGAGGTTGCTGCTGTTCCCCATGGCCAGAGCCATGTGAAATTCTGCCAGGCTGCATCCTGATAAGTTGATTTGTCTGTTGCTGCACTTGATTTTATTGAGTTATACAGTATTGTTCTAAAAACTGTTTTTGGGTAAATTGCTTTGAAAAGGTGTTTGTTTTTTTAGTTGGTGAAGGACAGTATATAAATTTTCAAATAAATAAATATATCTTGGGAGAGGGTCTGTGTGCATCCCATATCCCCACCCCTTACTTCTCTTCCACACAATCAAAACAGCCAGTGTAGTGTAGTGACTACAATGTTAGACTAGGATTTAGGAGATCTAGGTCTGAATATCTACTCTGCCATGGAAGCTTGCTGGGTGACCTTGAGTCACATGTTTTCAGGTTAACCTTCCTCACAGTGTTGTTGTGAAGATAGATTGGATGGAGGAGAGGAGAAGGATGTAAACTGCTTTTGGTCTCCTCTGGGGAGAAAAACAAGGTATAAATAAAGTAAATTAATAAAGTTCTGGGTGCTCCAGAAGTTGGCCAAGTAGAGGAGGGCTAGATGTGGATACAGGAGACATGTGCCTCCCCTTGCATTCCTCATAATAGCTGCTTGTACTTCTTTGCAGTGTGAGGAAGAGATACACGAGGATCCTTCTGTATGTGGACACTGTGCTCATATAAGGAAGAATATTACACAGTCTAAGTTGGAGTGGGCATGCAAAGCATTTTTTCTAAAAAAGAATAAATAAAAACTATGTCAATTTCCAGATTTCAGGTTCTACATTTAGAATTGTTTTCTGAATGTTGAAAAAAATTGTTAAGAAAAAGGCTTTAAAAAGCTGTGTTGGTCCATGCAAAATCCATAAAAATAAACCAAGACTTGTAATACCTTTTATTGAGGCCAAAGCATATGCCACAAAACACAGTGCAATTTTTGAGTTCCATAGAACCCTTCATCAGGCACTTGTTACAAAAATTAAAAAATGAAGGTGGAAAAAACCCAAAATGTTCAGGTCCAGATCTAAAGACCCTGTCGTGCCAGTCTTTGGTGTTGGATGAGGCTGGATGTTGAAGTTTAATTTCCCTCTCCTAAAAATAAATGCCCTCTTGTGGTAAAAACCTAGTAATTCAAGGAAGAAAAAACTGACTGCAATCTCTTTTTTTAAAACAAAAAAGACCCCAGCACCTTAAAAAAAACAAAAACAAATTGATTATTCCATAATTTTTATGGACTAGAGTCTGCTTCATCAGATGTACAAAGTGTATCCTTGGTTGACAAATAAATGTGTGTAAAAGAGTGGTAGAATGCAACCCCCAAACATATCCCACTCTGTAGTGTTACAGCTTTATAGTATTTATGTTTTGGGCTAGTGATGCAAAATGCAGGCTGCCCGTTGCTGTGCCACTTGGGTTGGGACTATCCCCAACATAGTCCTCTAATTGTTTCTCTCCCCACATGATTGCTGCAGGTGAGAAGTGATTCTGAGTCCTCTTCAAGTCCTCACAAGCTCCAACTTTTTGTATCAATATATCTAACTAGCAACAAAGCCCGTTGTGTTTAACAATACAACGGCCTCTAGTGGGGCCTTGTAAGGGCATGCACTGCCCCAGCAGCATTCCTGCGCTTCACAGTGGGCCGTTTTTGGCCTCAAACGGGATAAAAATGGGCCGGTATGGAGCTCAGGAGCACTCCAGGGCCCGTCACCCCCACCCCCCGGCAGCATTCCCGTGCTCTGCACCGGCCCCAATTGGCCTCAAGTGGGTGGAAACTGGGCCGGTGCGGAGCGCAGCAGCACTCCAGGGCTCATCGCGCCACCCCGGCAGCATTCCTGTGCTCTGCACCAGCCCAATTTGGTCTCAAACAGACAGAAATTGGGCCAGTGTGGAGCGCAGGAGCACTCCAGGGCCTGTCACGCCACTTGGGCAGTGTTCCTGTGCTCTGTACCAGCTAGATTCAGCCTCAAGTGGGTAGAAATTAGGCCAGTGCGGAGCACAGCAGCACTCCATGGGCAGTCGCAACACCCCGGCCTGCTTGTGGCATGCTGAGGTCCGGGCCAGCATAGCGGAGATCCCGAGGAGGCTGCTGCAGTGATGGAGAAGGCTGGTGCGGGAGCATGGCCATCCCCACTGGTGCGCTGGATGGTAGCGCCGTGCCATGCTAGGCCTTCCCACGGCTTCTGTGGAGCCTTGGGAGGGGCGTGCCAGTCCTCCCTGCACCCTCTTAAGCAAGCAGTATTGGTGATGATTCTTTATCCTTGTGCAGGCCAGAATGCACCTGTGTGGGGATAAAACGTGAGTCGTCACCAATACGGCTTGCCTTTTATATAGTAGGATTCAGTTTGGCCCCAAAATTCAGAGACTGGAGCCATGAGCAGACAAGACAGATCTTTTTATAAACCTGAGAAAGCTCTAGGTTTGCAGAATTTTTTTTTAAAAAACCAACATTGGAGGATTAAAACTAACCCCAAAATAATAGAAGCAGCAATTGTACCTTTAAGAAATTGATGCTGTCTGAGATCTGAGTAGCCATTGTGCTAGACAACTACAACAATATTGCCAGTTTTCAAACCTTGGGTTCTGCCAGTAAAAGGCAGTGGGAAGGGCCCTTTCTAGGGCTGTTTTGGCTTTGCAGTTCATGTGGAGGGAGGACTCGTAGGGGCCAAACCTAACAACAACCATCAAGCAACTTATTACCATGCATTTTAGACAACTCACCTAGGTACGTACAGTGGTGGCTTCAAAATGACTTCATGCCACACAACTTGCCTGGGACCAGTGACAACCTCCACATAACTTGCATGACTTGCCTGGGTGTGGCAGTAGCCACTACGTAACTTACCTGCATCACTTGCTGCTCCTCAGCTTTTGCAACTTGTCCAGACTTTTTCCAGGGAGAGGCTGTCAGGGAAGGAAGGAAGGAAAGCAGAGAGCCAAAATGATATAATGGTTAGAGTGTCAGTCTGGGAGACTCATGTTCAAATTTCTGCTCTACCATGGAAGCTCTCTGGGTGACCTTGGGCCAGTAACTCTCTCTTAGCCTATCTCACAGGGTTGTTGTGACAGCAAAATAGAGTAGAAGATAATTATGTAAGCTGCTTTGGGTACCCATGGAGAGAAACATGGGGTATGCAAGTATGACAGAACATTCTTTAAAAGAAGGTTTCCTAGTGCAGCAATAAGAGAGCTGGAAGGGAAGAAGTTAAAAATTGCCTGGAATTAGAGTTTGATTGACAGGCTATTCCCTGCACTCTGGCCATTGAGAACCAGCCTTCAAGCTGACAGTTGGTTGCTGACAGGATTTTGTTTTCAGAGAGAGTTTGAGTGAGTCTGACAGGGAAAGTCAAACAGGTTCCATCTTGAGTGAGGGAAGAGAAATCTTTTGCTTTGACTGTAACATTACTTTCCTGAAGAAGAATTCTACTTAAGAATTCTTAGTATAAGTATCTGCAGAAGTTGAAGTCCACTTGATACAGACACCACTGAACTGGGGGGGGGGGTGTTTCTGGCAAGCGTGATTGGGTAGTAAGTAGACACTCCCTTTCAAGCCAAGTGAAGAAGGGTTATATCTTCTTAGGAGAAGATGAATTCCTGCCCATTTTGTAAAAAGGATTTGGCTCTGAGGAGGACCCCAGGTCTGTTGTGAAGGGAAAGCAGTTTCAAACTAATTCCGGGAAACCTGAGTTAACAAAGAGAACTCTGTGAAGAAACATTGTTGCTGTAACTGAAGAATTAAGTAAAACATCTCTCGCTGTTAAGAACCAGGAACATAAGAATCTAGCTTCAAGGAAAATATTTTGCCTCTTACTCATAGTGTATTCTGTACTATCAAACAAATTCTACCTCAGCACTTTTCATTCTACAAATTCTATCTCAGCACATTTCTGACTACACTTATTCCATCCCTACCTGTTCAACAAAGTTATTTATTTTGAACGTTATACAGTCTCCAGTGCCATTTCCAAAACAACGGAAGAGGGCTCTTCCTCCCCCCGCCCCAATCAAGTTTTTGGGCTGGTCTAAAAAGCCAAAATTATAACTGCTTATCATGGTGGGACTAACAGACTTTCAAACCACAAATAAAGACACATTACTTGGGGCTCTTCAGCTAAAGCAGGCAAACTTGAATTTTGGTGGGGAAAATCTGCCTCATAGTGGAGGAGTGAAGATGGGGTCTGTCATAGGATGAAACAAAAAACAATTAAGCTGAAGGGGACAGATACAAGAAAGGCTGGCTGTTGAGTGGGGAGAAGAGAAGGAAGCAAGGAAGGGAAGATGTGGGCTGCCAGGTGGAGAGAAAGAAGAAATAGTGTGAGAAAGAGGTTACGGGGGAAATGAAGTGCTCTCCCCAAGTCCTTAGTGGTTCCCCACATGTGTGGGTGTGTATATAAAACACTCACAGAACACACTATGTATCTTGCTATGTTTGGAAGATGGACTTGAAAGTGCCATGAAAGAACAATAAACTTGCAGCTGCTTTTCTTTGAATGTTAAGTCACCCATTCTTTATCAAGTGTTCTGAGGATGCTGTGCTACTCTTTTATAGTTATTCCATTGGCTGATTATTACATTATTGCGGGAGTGATTTATCAGGCACCTGACTTGGGGTCAGTTGTAAACTCTAGAGTGGTAAGTTTCTGTCTTTTTTGTTTTTTCATTATTGTAAGAGTTGTCTGTGCAGTACTCTGTTTAATACTCTCCCCCACCCCCGCAAGACTATCCTCTCTTTTTTGGAAAACACACAAAAGTGAATGAGCAACAAAGAAAACAGATTAATAGTAATATGGATTATTAACTGTTACATAGTGTATTAGGAGGGACATAGCCTGAATGGTACTTAATTTTGCCAAGGCTCAGTCCTAGCACTGCTAAATGTAGTCTTAAAATACATGTAGAAGTAAAGAAATTGTCTTTCCCTGCCCCCATATGTCTCCATCCTTTTTGCTTCAATAATTGGCAGAGGGTCTGGCATATAGTAATTGTTTCCCCCTCCCTTCTGGTTATGGAGTAAGAAACCAGAGGAAAACTCTACACACCAAACTAGCCCAACATGTTACATTGAATATATGTGGGATTTTATTTTGTGCATTTTATTTTGTATGGCTAAATTACAGCATTGCAAGGGAAATTATGTATTTTCTTTCAAATACTTTATGAAGCTTACTGTGGTACATGGAATCCAGTCAGCTTTTGAGGAAGCCATGTCCTACTGCCGCTATCACCCATCTAAAGGCTACTGGTGGAATTTCAAAGATCAAGAAGAACGAGGTAGGTTTACTAAAGAGTCTGGGCTCTAAAATCACTCTCCTTTTTCATCAGTATGTATTCTAAGATTAGGTTGTTCTGTGCTAGAATTTTTTAATTTTATTGAATTTTTTTAAATAACCCAGAAGGGTCAAAGTATTCCAGAAATGTTCTGGGTCAACATAGCATTGGAGTAAGCTCCCCGTTTTGATTAGTGTGATTGTTTTTGGACCTTGAGCTTGGGGTAGGGACAGCAAGAGAGAGAAAAATCTGTCTTCATTTTACACTATGAAAGGGGTTGATACTAAAGAGAGCTGTGTGATTGTTTTGATTTAGCATCCATGCATGATTAATCAGTTGGAATTTGAAGAGTATGTTTGAATTGGGGGAATATATCTCCTTCATAGAAAACCTGAAGTTTTCAGTGGAATTTGTAAAAAGTTGTGGGAAATGAAGCTTACTGTTAAAAAAGAGAAACATTGTGCACAATGAAAACGGGGGAAGCTGTGAAGCTGTGAAGTGAGTTAAGGATGGATGAAAGAAAAAAAAATCTGATTTGATGGTATGTGTCATTAATAATTGATCTTTTGTTTTCAGATAAAGCCAAACCCAAAGCAAAGAAGAAGGAGGAACCAAGCTCTATTTTCCAGAGGCAACGTGTGGATGCATTACTTCTAGATCTGAGACAAAAATTCCCTCCTAAATTTGTGCAGGTATTAAGCTATGTTGTATTCATTTTCAAGTAGATGTGGAGGGGGTAGAGCTATGCCATCCTAATGGGTAGAACGTTAATTGTGATATGCTGACTAACTTGTGATTTTTTTTTACCACAATTATGGACAATGAATTATTTTAACTTTCCAGTATGAAAAAATGAGAAGTCTTACTGGAAACATCTCTTGTGTGATTTCAGGGGAAAGTAAAGGTTTTGCATAGGGCTACAGCTAATCAGTAGCTTCTCTCATTCATTTCTCTGAGCACTATGATGCAGACCTGCAGATTGTGTCTTGGTCTTAACATGCTATTGTTGCTCTGTGCTGTGGTTGATTGAAGGCAGAGCCCTCCAAGTGTATCCTTTGTGGGAGGGGAAGACTGTGATCGTCAAGTCATTGGCATGAACTGAGGAGCAGTTTTACCTATGAGTTCATTAATTATTTCATTTATTGTGTTTATGTATAAAAGAGAATTTTGCCTGAAAAGGAAGTAGTGGCTAGTTACTGTGGCATTTGTGTTTGAGTACAGTCTTAAGAGAGGTTTCATACATCAAAGAGAGCCCATTCCTAGTTTTGTCCTTCTGATTCTAAATATAAATATATTTCTAAGTATAGATATAAAGATCAGTTTACAAAGAATATGTCAAAGCCAGACTGTGTCCTTCTAATTCATGACTTTTTTTTTCATTTTATTCACAGCAAAAACCTGGAGAAAAACCCATCCCAGGTAAGAATACAATTACTATTTTTTAAAAGGGGGTCAAATCCAGAGATTGTGTTTTAAAGATTGCCATTCCTGGCACAAAGATAATGCCTTATTAATGTCTTTATATGAACTGATTCCCTGTAACAGAATTTCAGAGAACTCCGTCCCCAAATAAACAGGATTGCACATTCTTACAAATTCCCTGGTTTTAGGAAGCCATGATTCATTTGGGAAGGCAACTGAATATAGCAATTCATGTGACTTCTGAGTCCTAGAAGTTTTATATTGCTTCAGTGACTTTTCAGATAATGCCAGGATGCATGCAAATTAGGGAAGTTCAAAGAGTTGCATTCCCTTCACTTGGAGCATCCTTTGTTGTGCTCAGTAACTGTCTGTACCTGCAAAAGTGGAACAAGAATAAATGTGGTTTGGATGTTTCCTGCTACAATTCAACATAGTTCTTTTACATAAGTGGATTTCATTAAATTGTACATATTTTATTTCACCAGTGGATCAGATCAAAAAGGAGCCTGAGCCAACCCCTGAAGCTGTAAAGCAAGAAGAGAAAGAGACTGCCAAGATCACACAACAGAGCATCAGCACCAAGGGCCCACCAGAGAAGAGGATGAGATTGCAGTGAGAGCTGGTGTGATGGCAATGCAACATGCAAGAAATTAGTAAATGGTATTTCTGCCCTGTCATTGATGTCTGAACACTGCCTTGAGGACTATAACATTTAATGCATTAAACATATGAAACTATGTTTCTCCTTTGAATTAAATTGTTTATCCTGAGATAACTGTTCAGAAAATTGTTAGCAAAATTTGACTACATACAAAGAGGACTGGCCCATCCCCTTCCTGTTTTCTTTTGCCGCAAAGCACAGATCTTGGTATATGATGCTTTGGGTAAGCATGCCATTTGAAAAAAATCCAAAAACTAAACCATCCAATTGTTTGTTCATCCTCTGGCTCTGATTACTAAATGTACCATTAAGAGCAACTGTAACCTGTTCAGCTTTTATGGAGAACGGTGCAAATTGTATTTTGATTCTGAAGAATGAAAATGTCAGCTATAGATGAGTTTTCATAATGTTAATGGAGTCCAAACCCCAGCTAAATTTTTCTCTTTGATCTTTCTTTAACATTTTATACCCCTCCCATACCCCCCCACACCACGCCAGAATATTTTTTGCACGTGGCCAAAGGCAATCCCAGTCAAGCAAATAAAACATATAAGCAAAACATAAAAATCAAACGATAAAACTATGATGTTAAAAACATAAAAATACATTAAAATATGAGTGCCTTCATTATACTTAGGTGAAGGAGTCTCAACCATTAAGCACAGCTCGAGCCCTGATTTTTCTTAGCTCCCAAGGTAAACTGTGCTGCTGTATAAGAGATGTATAGATCCAGATCGGAAAGAAGGAGAGTTAATTTTCCATCACAGGAGAATAATTGCACGCATGTACCTCAAACATGCACTCTCCATTCTGATAATGGACATGAGTCCATAATGTCAAATAAAAATGCTTTGTATTCATTGTTTAAACAATAATACAGGACAGTGGCTGCATCAACCTGAATTTCTAACTTGAAACTTTGTTTTCTTCCCGATTCCCTGCCCCAAATTAGACTTATAGAAAGAGGAAACCTTAGGAGAAGGCATGTTATACTACTTTCATTCATCTAATGGAATAGTAGTCTCTGTATTGGTGAATGGAAATCAGTAACAAGTGGTTGAACTTTGTAGTATTCTGGGGACTCTCGGTATTAACCATTTTTTAGCAAAATGTTGTTCTTCATGTACAGAAGAGAATGTTTCCAGAACCCATAAAATTTGGTTTAAATTTTACTGCTTTCAGCAGCATTAATTATTTAGCCATGGTGCCTGATAATAAAAAGTAATCCATCTACCATCATTTCATAATTTTTTTGGTGTTTAGAGCTCTGTCTTTTTCCTCTTCTGAAATAATTGTAACTGAATAATCAATATGTCATTATATCATAACTTTAGTGGCAACTGTCTACATTGAAAACATTCACTTTGTAAGATATGTCCAATTTGTATATGGTATCTTGTTCAGTTGATAGAAGGAACAGGAATAAATTATTTTTGTGAAAACATGTTTCTAATCTATCTTGTCACTGTTTTGTGTGGTTCTGCTAAATACATTTTTTGGGTAGGGGTAGCATCAAGGATTAGCACAGTTGGGCATCTGCTGAACACCATGCTAGTAGAAGGCTCACTGTTGAGCACAAACATCCCAACTGCTCTCTCCAGAAATGGGAGATTGTTGTAAGAAACCTCTGAAACATTTCTGAAATTTCCTGATGCCAGAAGTTCCTGGAGGTGGCAGAACATAGCTGTTATGTCAAATCAATGTTCCACTGCCTTCTGCAGTGCTTCTTTGACCAGTGATGAAAGATTGCCCCAGAAACTCCTGTCATTTCCCAGAGGCCTCTGGTGTAGGTACTGTTCCTGAGGGAGGGGTGCTGAGAAAGGCTCTTTTGTGTTCCTTTAAGTGTGCATTTTCCATTTAATAGTTTATAGTTAGATTCTTGGTAAAAAGACATATCCTCAGAAGTGTAAGAACCTCATGAGAGTTTCTAAAAAATGGCTTATATGAGCCAAGTCAGACTGGGCATGGACCCTGGAAGATCCCAGTATGTTTCCTTCCATACGTTATGAAATCTGTATTGTACATGTTCAGAATGAAACAGTTATAATTATTTTGTATTACTTGCCAGTTTTTAATCCAAGCTCAATGAGAATTTTATTTTAAAGATTGCCCCATGATTTTTTTCTTTGCCTACAGCAATGTGACTCAATTTTTCCAAAGTAATAAGCTACAAAGCCATTTGAAGAAACTCTTGCTTTATTCTTACCTTTAACATTTTAGAACTTCAAATTGTTTCTGAGCTGAGATAGAAAATCCTCAACTCATTCTAGCATTCATAATCAAGTGGAATGGAGTAAGAGGAATGAGATGAAATACTTCCATTTTCAGAAATATGATCCATAAAAGATTGGCACCTGTTCTCTTTCTCAGGTGGCTGTAAATTTTCTGAATTGCTATGATATAATGAAGATCTTTTTTCTTCATTAGGCAAGTGCTTGCTGCCAAACCTACATGCTATGCCCCCAATTCAGCCTTCGGTTCTCTGTTTTATAGTTACTATTGAATTGGGAGTAAGTACCTGCTGTCTGAAGTGAAATAATCGGTTGGTTGGTATCCATAGTCTGTACATGTGTTCAAATTCTAAAGTGGCACAAGTGTGTTCTGTAGTGAGAACACTGTGGCAGAGGATGGTGGTTTCTGTATATAAACACTTGTGTTCTCCTTTATATATCATAGTAAACACATTTTTGTGTATACAGAAATGGAAAGGTACGAAATAGCTCTTGTAGGGCCTCTGCTGGTCAACTGTATGTTTCAGCTGAAGAGTACAACACATAGGTACAAGAGGAATAGCATGGTGTGTAACAACCGAGTCCATTCCTCACTGCTTCAAGCTGTGTGAAGTCAGAGCTTGCCTCCACCTGTCATCAAGAAGGATGCGAGGTAGGTATGTAAAGCTAGTCAGACAGTGTAAATCAGATGCCTACCAGACTTCAATAAATCCACTGTTGCGGACACAGTCTGAGATTTTGTGTATTTTGCTTGTGGCAAAAAATGTTTAGAGTGTTTAGGTGGGTCCCTGTTTGTGAAGGTTTACAATCTATACTGGTGAAGGAAGGGTTGGTGAAATTACATTGAGGTCTATTTTTAAAATGATGTGAATTCAGTCCAAATATCTGGTTGGAAGTGGGTGAAATAAAAAGCATCCTGTTAAAGGCCTTTCAAATCTAACTTTCTGTGTATGGGTTCTATGTCTAGGATCCCTATGAGTTAAAGGAGAGGCCTGTTCCTTTAAATGAAAGGAAAAGCTAGTGTGTGGGATTTAGACAGCCATAAGTCTAGAGGGGAGTTACCTCAGAAGTCTCCCTCGTCTCTCTCTTTTCCTCCCTCATCCCATACATGTTGCCGGACAGTATAAAAGTCATGACAGTGCAACTGCCACACAAGGCAAGGATAGATGACTGCCAAAGCAACACAGCTGTTCCAGGCCACCAGTAGCAGTATTTATTTAAAGCATTTTATGCTACCATTCCACCCAAATAGAGTCCCCAAGGCAGCAAACATTTGAACATTTAAAACATTAAAACAGCATTAAAAATTTAAACAATTCAGTGGTGGTGGAAAGTGACATCAAGTTTTAGCCAACTTATGGTGACCCCTGTTGGGGTTTTCAAAGAAAGATACTAACAAAGGTGGTTTGCCATTGCCTGCCTGCTTAGGCACCAAGATCTGACAAGACAGGGCTTGCCTGTGGCTATTCAGGTTAGGGCAAACAATTCAGTACAAACTTATAAACACACCACACAACCAGGGAGGATAACTTGGTTTATGTGGGAGAAGGCAGTCCTTCAGATATATAGGCCCTCTGTCATATAGAGTTTGAAGGTCAATTTGCCTGGAAGCAAATTGGGAGCCAGTGTAGATGGAACAGGGTTGGAGTTATACAGTCCCTACAACCTACTTTAGTCAACATTCTGGCTGCAGCATTCTGGCCTCCAGAAAGACTTCAAGGACAGCCCCATATGGAGTGCATTTTAATGATCTACTCTAGATATTACCAGGGCAGGCACCACAGTGGCCAGATATTTCTAGAGTTGCCAGCCTGCTGGTGGTGGCTGGAGATCTCCCAGAACTGCAATCAATCCCCAGATCATAGAGATCAGTTCCAATGGAGAAAGTGGCAGCTTCAGAAGGCAGACTCTATAACATTCCCAAACCCCACCCTCTATCCGCAAACCCCACTCCAGGCTCCTCCCCCCAAATCTCCAGGAATTTCCCAACCTGGAGCTGGCAACCCTAGATTTTTCTCACCCAGTAACAGGTACAGCTGGCTCACCAGACAAAGTTGGTGAAGAGGCCCTTGGCTACCACTGCCACCTGTTTATCCAACAGGGGGCCTGGGTCTAGGAGTACCCCCAAGCTACGAACCTCCTCTTTCAAGAAGAGTGCAAGCCCATCCAGAACAGGAGACATTCCAGTTCCTGGGTCAGACCTTCTCTCCACCAGTAGCACCTCTGTTTTGTTTGATTAAGTTTCAGTTTGTTAGCTTTCATTCAAAAACTGCCTCCAGGCACATGTTCACAGTTTCAATAGCCTCCCTGGAACCTGCTGAAAGCAAGTGATAGAGCTGAGTGTCATATATAAATTGATGGCAACTCAACCCACATCTTTGGATGACCTCTCCCAGTGTCTTTATGGAGGTTTTTTTGTATAGAATTATTTTTATTATTAAACGATAAGAAATATAAAAAAGCATGTATTACAAATTACAGAAAAGAATATAAACATAAAGAAAAAAGAAATATACAGCTAAAAGAAACAAGAAAAAAGAAACTAAAAAAAGAGATTATTTCACAATCCTAAATCTATAGTTCTCAAAGTACAGCCAATACTTAAAATCTTCTAAATAAAAATTTCAATTAAAGTCATATTATTGCTCCATTTACATGGTCAGCTTCTGCTGTATTCTTCTAAACTTCTTCAATGGCTTATCTTAATTAATATAATATACATAATACTTTCCCCATCTTTCTTAAAATTCTGATATGGGTCTTTTATTAATATAGTTTGTTAGTTTGTCCATCGTAGCATAATCCGCTAGTTTATCTTCCCATTCTTGTTGTCTAGGGCAACAATCAGCTTTCCATTTGGATGCAAATAACACTCTGGCCGCTGTTATCATGTAATTAAAAATGTCTGTCTTTGGCCGTTTCCTCACGCTATTAAAGAGACGGCCTACTTTCTGAACTCTGGCAGTTCTTTTCACTCACTCCATACATCTTCGATTTCAAAGCGGAAGCAGGCAGTTTGGCTTCCGTTTTTTTGGCATCTTTTCTGAGAACAGAATTTCTCACGCTTTCCTGTGCCAGCTAAAAGACGCTGAAAAAATGGAAGTCAAACTGCCTGCTTCCACTTTGAAATTGGAGACGTATGGAGTGAGTGAAAAAAACCACCAGAGTTCAGTGAGTGGGCTCTCTCTTTAACAGCATGTGGAAAGATGTTGAAGATAATTCAGACTGAACCTTTTAGGATCCTGTAGGCCAGAGACCAAAGGATGGAGCAATGGTCCCCCAGCACTACATGCTGAAACCTACCTTCGAGGCAGGACTGAAACCACTGCAAAACAGTGCTTCCCAGTCTCAACCCCAAATGGCAGCCCAGAAGGATGGATGGTATGAAAAACTGTCCAAACAGCCAGGAGAAGTAACAGGCTTGTACTCTCTTTGTCCAATCCCCACTGCAGTTCATCCAACAGGGTGACCAAGGCCATATCATTCCCAAGACCAGGCTTGAAACCAAATCTGAATAGATCCAAACAATCCATTCAGGAATCCCTGAAAATGCCTAGCTACCATTGTTCTATCACCTTACTCATGAATGGTACATTTGAAACTGAGCAGTAGTTAGGCTTTCCAGGTGCCTGCCAGTGGCAGGCAAACTCCTGGGGATTTGCCCCCTTGTCCACCTATCACGCTGGAGGGGACACGTTCCCAGAGGTTTCCCGCCACCAGCAGGCACTTCAGGAGTGCGTGCTATGTGCGTGCTCCCAACCACTGCGGTAATGTCACTTCCGGAAGTGACGTTGTTGCACTGCCTGCAGGAGCATTTCCACACTTCATTTGGGGCCGATTTGGGCCCCAAATGGGCTGAATGGTCCCAAGCAGAGTGCAGGAGCGCTTACGTGGGCGGCATGGTGATGTCATTTCTGGAAGTGATGTCATCATGCCGGCTCCGGAGCGCGCACACACAAAACAACAGCTCATGCTCTGCACAAGGTAAGTACCAGGTACTCCACCCTCTCAACGGGAGGTGAGGGGTGCCTGGCAACAGTAGCAGTAGTAATTCAACTGTCCTGGGTTTACAGTAGGTTTCTGTAGGAGTAGAAACACTGCTATCCACTCTAAGACAGAGATGACACCCCCACCCCTGCCAGGAGGCATTTGCCGTCACCCAGACCCAGTCTACCAGCCTCTCACTGACAAAGCAGCCAGAAGAGAGAGATGGTGGTGGAGGACAAGAAACATGACTAGTGACTAGTCTCTTGCTGTCTAACAGACCAAGGATTTAGTCACTGCATCAGACCTCGGAAAAGCCATTTTCTTTGACAGCTTTTGAATGACTAAGCCCTTTTGTAAGCCATCTTGAGTACATTTTTGGATCAATTCTTCCAAAGGGTCACAGTAAATCATAGAATCATAGGGCTGGAAGGGACATCTAGGGTCATGTAGTCCAACCCCTGCACAATGCAGGAAATTCAAAACTACTCCCCCCACCCCCGACTTCCCCAGTGACCCCACTCCATGCCCAGAAGATGGCAAAACACCTCCAGGATCCCTAGCTAAACTGGCGTGTGGAAAATTGCTACCTGACCGCAAGGTGGTGATCAGCATTACCCTGGGCATGTAAGGCCACGAGAACTGAGCACTGATGTAAGCCATTCTGCCATCTCCCTCATGCTTTGTCCAAGTTCACAGAATCAGTATTGCTGTCAGATGGCCATCTAGCCTCTGCTTAAAAACCTCCAAAGGAGGAGAACCCATCATCTCCCGAGGAAGCCTGTTCTTTCCTCTGAGTAAGTATGTTCAAGCAGTGGAAGTCTACGTGGTACAGAGAACAGTTACCAGCATTTAAAAATTAAATATATATATACACAACACTGAAACCATAACATTTAAATACATTTAACAGAAATAGGTAAACTATTTTAAAATGATGTTCCAATAAATCAAAGTCCACTATTTTAATGCCTATAGTGCACTCATTTCTACAGAACAGACATGCAGGTATATAGAACAGTGTCCCCCATTAAAGGCTTGCGAGTAAAGTTATTATTTACAAGTTACAATGCCAAGACCACGGCAATACAGCCCGGAAAACCCACAACAACCATTGTTCTCCGGCCGTGAAAGCCTTCGACAATACAAAGTTATTATTTATTGCCTTCTTACAAATTAGACTGGTCATGAGGTATATGTTAGGAAATAAACAGTTTTCACAGTGGAGCTAAGTAACCAGGGGGGATCTCTAAGGAAATGTGCTGGATCTGCTAGTGTTCAACTTATTTGTAAATGACCTGGAGTCAAGGTGAACAGTGAGGTAGCTGTCATGGTCCAGCCTGGGCTCAGTGAGAGTGAGGACTCCTCCTCAGGAGGAGAGGGGCTTCGTGTAGCCAGCCAGGACTCCTCAGGAGAAGAGGAGCTCCATGCAGCCAGCCCTGACTCAGCAGAGGCTGGTAATCAGGAGCCACAGCTGTTGGCTAATCAGAGCCTACAGCCAGCAGCTGAAGCAGAGCCATCAGTACTCTCCAGCCCCAGCACCACAGGGGAAGTGCAGCCAGGGACTTCCACAGGGGAAGCTCAGTCAGGGACTGCCAGCACCACAGGGGAAGCCCAGCCAGAGGCTTCCACCCCCCCAGGTTCACCCACACCCAGAGAACGCCGCAGACAGCGCCAGAGACTGGAGCTGCAGGAGAGACGGCGCAGTGCTCGTCTCCTGAGCCAACGCCAGCTGCTGGAGGGTGATGATGAGTAGCTTCAGGATGGAGCCCCAGCAGCTGGCTGAAAACCATGCCTGGCTATAAAAGCCAGTCAGGAGCAACAGCCAGGCGTGGAAGCAACGTCTCTACTGTCTGCAACCACTCCGTGTTCCGTGAACCTTGCCCGTGCCTACTGTTGGACCTGACACTACCGGTAACTGACCTTGGACTGTGCCTGACCTTGCTCTTGGACTCTGGACTCAACTCTGGCATTAGCTTGTGCTCTGACCACTGCTTTGACTTGGCTTTTGGCTCCTGAAACTCCCTCTGGACTTGGTATCAAGGTTTGGACCTGCACCACCCTGCTTGGGCTGGCCCAGCCCGTGACAGATTGCTTCCACCACACTTCCCGGCATGGACGCAGTGATGCCCACCCCGGGAAGCCTGGCAATGCTGCAGGACCAGGTGCTGCAATTAACCCAAGCACTGGTGACTTTGCAGCAGCAGATTGCTACTCTTCTTGTTGCCCCTGCTGCACCTCTGCCTGCAAAATGCCCAGTGAGGCCTCCTGACAGTTTTGAGGGCAATGTGGAAGAATTCCCAGCGTTTCTTGCCCAGTGCCAGTTGTACATTGAACTCCGGGCCAGAGACTTTCCCACGGATAAAGTCAAAGTTGGCTTCATCCTCAGCCTGTTAAAGGGGCAGGCAGCAAGATGGGCCACACCCTTGCTACTGGCTAAATCCCCTCTGCTGGGGGACTTTCCAAACTTCGTGGCTCACATTACCGCCGTCTTTGCCAACCCTCTGAAAGCCATCAAAGCAAACCAGAAAATCCGTGCCCTCACCCAGGGAAATGGGACTGTGGCTCAGTATACCACAGAATTCCAGCTACTGGCTCAGGACCTGAACTGGAACGAGGCAGCCCTAGTGGATCAGTACCTGGAAGGGCTGTCCGATGAAGTTCTTGATGAAGTGGCTCGATCGGAACGGCCGGTGGATCTGCAGGCTCTTATTCTCCTATGCCTACGAATCGAGGGGAGACTGGAGAGCAGGAAAACAGCCCATGCATTGCGCCATCGGCCTCCGTCCAGAGCCTCACCTGAAGACAGGGGTAAGCCTGTGCAGTTAGGGGGGCCTCGCCCCCCCTTGCCCCCAGAGGAAAAGGAGCGACGCCAGGCCCACCACCTCTGTTGGTACTGCGGTGAGGCAGGCCACTATGCCAACAGCTGCCCTGCAAAGAAGAAAATCTCCGCTACAGGGCGAGAGCAGCCTCTTGTAAAGCAACTGGTTGGGGTGGCCAATGCCTCCGACGACCATCCTGAACCTTTCTTGGTGCCAGTGAAGCTTTGCTTACCCGACAGCCGGGTCCTGTTTGTGTATGCCATGATAGATTCGGGAGCCTCCCACTGTTTCATAGATGCTCACTTCGCAGCCCAGCACAAAATTCCTCTTCAGTCCAAGGAGGCACCCACCATAGTTGAAGCCATTGACGGGCGCCCGCTATGCTCTGGCCCAGTGGTCAAAGAGACCCAGCCACTCACGCTACGAATCCAGCAGCATCAGGAGAAGCTCTGCTTCGACGTTGCGAGTACACCTCGGTTCCCCCTCATCTTGGGACTTCCCTGGCTCAGCCTCCACGACCCCATCATCAGGTGGGGCCAACTGGACCTCCAATTTCGGGACCCATGTCCGCACCTGACCCAGCCTACGGTCCTGGCCACGGTCACAGCCGCACCAACCTCGTCCACCCTGCCCAAACTGTATATGGACTTCCAGGATGTGTTTGAGGAGAAGGGAGCGGACCAACTTCCCCCCCCACCGGCCATATGACTGCGCCATTGACCTGCTTCCAGGCTCACCCCTGCCGGTGGGACGCCTGTATTCACTGACAGAGCCTGAGCTGGCTGCACTCAGGGATTTTCTTGCCAAAAACCTGCAGCGGGGGTTCATCCGCCCGTCCACCTCGCCCACCTCCGCTCCTGTATTATTCGTCAAAAAGAAAAGTGGGGAACTCCGGTTATGCAACGATTACCGGGCCCTGAATAAAATCACTGTCCGAGACAGGTACCCACTTCCCCTGATCGCCGACCTGCTAGAGCAATTGAAGGGAGCCCAGATCTATACCAAACTTGATCTTCGGGGGGCATATAACCTAGTGCGTATCCGGAAAGGCGATGAGTGGAAGACAGCTTTCAGTACTCGATATGGACAGTATGAGTACCTTGTAATGCCGTTCGGGCTGACCAATGCACCAGCTGTGTTCCAGAGGTTCATGAACGACATCTTTCGCAACCTCCTGGATCAGTTTGTCATAATTTATTTGGATGACATCTTGATTTATTCCCGGGATCCTGCAGACCACCCACAGCATGTACGAACCGTGCTTCAGCGACTACGGCAACATGGTCTGTTTGCCAAGTTGGAAAAGTGTGCCTTCCACCTCCGGACGGTGGAATTCCTTGGCCATGTAATTTCACCCCAGGGGATTCAGATGGACCCCAGGAAGGTTGAGGCCGTACAGACTTGGCAAGCCCCCCGTTCCCGAAAGGATGTGCAGCGTTTTCTGGGCTTCGCCAATTATTATCGCCAGTTTATCCCCGGCTTTGCCGAGACCACTGTACCACTGACGCAGCTACTGCGGCCCCGGGTGCCATTCCAATGGACTCCTGAAGCAGACCAAGCTTTCCAAGCCCTGAAGGGCTGCTTCACTGCTGGACCGGTCTTGCGATACCCAGACCCCCAGCTGCCATTCACTGTGGAAGCGGACGCTTCTAGCACCGCGATTGGGGCTGTACTGCCCCAGCGAGAGACATCCTCAAGCCCTCTGCGACCCTGCGCCTATTACTCCCGCCAGCTCACCCCAGCAGAGAAAAACTATACCATCTGGGAGAGGGAATTGCTCGCCATCAAGGCAGCCTTTGAGGTTTGGCGGCACCACCTTGAGGGGGCACGACACCCGGTCCAGGTACTCACAGACCACCGAAATCTGGAACACCTCCAGACAGCTCGTCGCCTGAACCAGAGACAGATCCGGTGGTCCTTATTCTTTTCCCGGTTCAACTTTAAAATCACCTATGTGCCCAGCTCCCAGAATAAACGAGCTGATGCCCTCTCGAGAAAGCCGGAGTATGCTCCACTGGCTGGAGAGGAACATCCCCTGACCACCATATTACCTCCAGAAGCTCTTGCAGCCGTCCAAACCACCCCGGGACTCTCTGCCAGAATTCGCATGCAACAATTTCAGGACTCATTCGCCCAGAAGCAGCTCCAGGACCTCCACATGTCCTCACACCCAAATGCATCTGGATTTGGGGAAGAACATGGCCTGCTCACCCAGCGGGGTCGGGTTTATATTCCCCCAGGCCCATTGCGCACCGAAGTACTACAACTGGCACATGATGCCAAGCCTGCTGGACATTTCAGCCGTCACAAAACCACCCACCTACTGACCCGGGAGTTTTGGTGGCCCCGGATTCAATCTGACGTGGCCCGGTATGTGAGCACCTGTGATACCTGCAGACGGGCCAAGGACCACCCTGAGAAACCATCTGGACTCTTATTGCCCCTGCCTACACCTCCGGGGCCCTGGAAATTTATCTCCATGGACTTTATCACTGACCTGCCCTGCTCCAAAGGTCACACCTGTATCCTGGTGGTGGTGGACCTGTTCACTAAGATGGCTCATTTTGTTCCCTGTCCCGGACTTCCTACAGCCCCGGCTACTGCACAGCTCTACTTACAACACGTCTTCAGGTTCCATGGTATACCAGACCATCTGATCACAGACCGGGGAGCCCAATTCACCTCCCGGTTCTGGCGTGCCCTGCATACCCTCCTCGGCACCCAGGTCCACTTGTCCTCTGCGCACCACCCCCAATCCGATGGGCAAACTGAACGCACTAATGCAACCCTGGAACAGTACCTGAGGTGCTATACGAACTACCAGCAAGATAACTGGGTGGCCCTACTCCCCCTGGCCGAATTCGCCTACAACAATGCGGTGCACACGTCCACCCAACAAACACCCTTCATGGCAAACTATGGATATCACCCTCGGTTCTTCCCCAGCACTACCCCCTCCACTGGTGTTCCTGCTGCCAATGACTACCTCCAAGAACTCCAGTCTCTACACCAACTCTTGAACGAGCAGTTGCAACAGGCCAAGGAGGCATACAAAAAGGCTGCAGACCGGAAGCGCCAACCCGGTGAACCCTTGAAGGTGGGAGATCAGGTCTGGCTCTCAACCCGCCACATATGGACCCAGAGACCATCCCGAAAACTGGATGCCCGATTTATCGGCCCATTCACCATCACGGACCAGGTCAACTCTGTGGCTTTTCGACTGCACTTGCCTCCTACGCTCCCGATCCACCCTGTCTTCCATCGATCTCTCCTCATTCCTGCCTTGCCCCTGGACCCACAGAGACCCAAGCCACTTCCTCCCCCACCAGTGCTTATTGATGGGCAAGAAGAATATGAAGTTGCCCAGATCCTGGACTCCCGCCGCCGCCGGGGACAGCTGCAATATCTAGTCGACTGGAAGGGTTATGGCCCGGAAGACCGATCCTGGGAGCCTGCCAGTAATCTCCATGCTCTGGACATCATCTGCCAGTTCCACAGGGCCTACCCCCGGAAACCCAGTCCGCGGAATGGAGGGGGGCCTGAGGGAGGGGATGGTGTCATGGTCCAGCCTGGGCTCAGTGAGAGTGAGGACTCCTCCTCAGGAGGAGAGGGGCTTCGTGTAGCCAGCCAGGACTCCTCAGGAGAAGAGGAGCTCCATGCAGCCAGCCCTGACTCAGCAGAGGCTGGTAATCAGGAGCCACAGCTGTTGGCTAATCAGAGCCTACAGCCAGCAGCTGAAGCAGAGCCATCAGTACTCTCTAGCCCCAGCACCACAGGGGAAGTGCAGCCAGGGACTTCCACAGGGGAAGCTCAGTCAGGGACTGCCAGCACCACAGGGGAAGCCCAGCCAGAGGCTTCCACCCCCCCAGGTTCACCCACACCCAGAGAACGCCGCAGACAGCGCCAGAGACTGGAGCTGCAGGAGAGACGGCGCAGTGCTCGTCTCCTGAGCCAGCGCCAGCTGCTGGAGGGTGATGATGAGTAGCTTCAGGATGGAGCCCCAGCAGCTGGCTGAAAACCATGCCTGGCTATAAAAGCCAGTCAGGAGCAACAGCCAGGCGTGGAAGCAACGTCTCTACTGTCTGCAACCACTCCGTGTTCCGTGAACCTTGCCCGTGCCTACTGTTGGACCTGACACTACCGGTAACTGACCTTGGACTGTGCCTGACCTTGCTCTTGGACTCTGGACTCAACTCTGGCATTAGCTTGTGCTCTGACCACTGCTTTGACTTGGCTTTTGGCTCCTGAAACTCCCTCTGGACTTGGTATCAAGGTTTGGACCTGCACCACCCTGCTTGGGCTGGCCCAGCCCGTGACAGTAGCCAAGAGTGTAGATGATACCTGTGGTGGGAGAGCCCCACAGACCTCCAGGCACTGTCCTGTCTTGTCCTCTGAAGTGTCTGGGCACATGCCACCCACCCAACTCTCCCAACTATCAGAAGGGAAGAGGCTTTTTGCTCCTTTGCTCCCGTATCTGTTACCCCTTGGCCTTTATAGGCTCCTCTCTTCTCTCCTCTCTTAGAAGAGCCCCGTGGCGCAGAGTGGTAACCTACAGTACTGCAGCCCAAGCTCTGCTCACGACCTGCGTTCGATCATGGCGGAAGCCAGGTTCAGGTAGCCGGCTCAAAGTTGACTCAGCCTTCCATCCTTCTGAGGTCAGTAAAATGAGTACCCAGTTTCCTGGGGGTAAAGTGTAGATGACTGGGGAAGGCAATGGCAAACCACCCTGTAAAAAGTCTGCCGAGAAAACGTCATGATGCGATGTCCCCCCATGGGTCAGTAATGACTCGGTGCTTGCACAGGGGACTACCTTTACCTTTTTACTCCCGTATCTGTTGCTATGCTTTGGCCTTTATAGGCTCCTCTCTTTTCTGAGTATGTTCAAGCAGTGGAAGTCTACGTGGTACAGAGAACAGCTACCAGCATTTAAAAATTAAAAAACATTTTTTTAAAAAAGAAAAGTGCTCACACTTATACTTTCAAGCACAGCAAGTTTGAGCAAACAGAATTTCCTTTCTGTGCAAGGGGCTGTTATTATCTCCATTAGCCCACCCCCTGAGCAGATCAAAAGGGCAAGTCAGAGAGGCTTTTCCTGAAGCCTACAGGAAGAATCCTTTGTGGCATTTTAGACCTCCAAATCTCTTCTCTGGCCACTGTGGTGGGGACGCCCTCATTTTATATTGATACTTGATCAAGTCTGAAGTAGGAATAGGTCTCTGCTCTGGTGTGCAGTGATGCTAAAAGCAGGAAATAGCATTACTGGGGAATGGGAATAGCATTACTGGGAATTTTACATATGATGTGGCTGCATTTGGAATACTTGCTTTATTTCTTGATTGCCCCATTTTAAAATTAGTATTGAATAAAGTGCAGAAAACAACAATTAAATGGTTAGAGCATTTTCCCTATTGGGTGACTGGGGCTTTTAAATTTCAGAATCAAGATAGCTGCGGTAGGGTACAGTTGAGGCTAACAAAATTATGTATGTTAAAGAGAAAGCAAAGAAATTCTCCAGTCCCTATTTCATTATAACAGAACTCTTAGTCACCTAATTTGATTGCCCAGAATGCAGTCTCAAGCAAAATAAGGTACTTATTTGCATGTTACAGCTTGTGAAATTTGCTGTCACAGAATATAGTGATTGCACTGGCTTTAAAAGAGGAACAGGCACATTCATTCATAGTGGAGAGGTCTCTCATTGTTATTGGCTTGGCTATAACAGCTAATGGAGCCTTTGTGTTCAGAGGTAGTGTATTTCTGAATTTCATTTGCTGGGTCAGAAGTTAACAGTGGAAGTCTGTTGCCTTCAGTACTTCTTATGGGCTTTCTGAGAAGCAACTGGTGACCAGTGTTGGAAACAGAATGCTGGTTTACATAAACTAGTGTGGTGTGGTGATTATAGTTGTTGTAAATATATTTTCCTCACATGACTGAGATGTGAGATGAGGAATGGGAGAACCATGTCTGCTCCCTTGCGCTCCTTAGAGGAAGAGTGGGATTAAAAGATCACAGGGAGCCTTGTTCTGATTCAGCAATGCTCCTCTTTTAAGTTCTTGGGTCCACTGTCTTCACTTGGATGGCATACAATTTACACTAGAGAAGGACAGCCTGCCAAAGGCAAGACATTAAGAAAATAGGAAAGGGAGTATAAGAACTGAGTTTAGGTAAGGTGAATTAAAGATAATCTGGAAAAGATTTTTTTAGAAAATGGATCTCGATAAACCAAAAATTAGAAAATAGCAATGAAAATTTACTAGAGGTTTTTCTTTGGTGGTTAGTAACTTTGAGCTGTCATTCAGTAGCTTAACTGAATTGTCTCAAGTCTTTTGAGTGCTACTTCTATATGATGAAATGGGTTTATGATGCTAATTTTCTCTGAACTGACAGTATAGTAAAACCATACTGGGATATATGTATATTCTCCTAACAGCAACAAACTTGATTCTTACTCACCAATTACAGCTATATATTTTCTTATTTATTTACTGCACCTATACCCTGCCTTTCTCTACAGTGGGGACCCCGAGTGTCTTCCGTCATTCTCCTCTCCTCTATTTTATCCACACAACTAACTTTTAAGGTAGGGTAGGCTGTGTGAGGGTCACTGATTATTGTTCATACTTCTGAGGTCTGCACAGAAATGTCACAAATTGTGGTATTTCATTGCCTTTTGATCTGTGTTAACAGTCTTTCTCTGACTTTTGAGTTCATATGACCATATGTTTCACTTCATGCATCTGCTTGGGTCCGATCTAGACTAAGTACACACCAATACAAGGAAGTGTGCCAACACAGCTATTATTATTATTGCAGCACAAGTAAATTATACAATCAATATAAACACAACAGATTCGATTCCATTCAATTCAATGTGGCTGCAAACTTGTTCCAATAGACTGAGAGAGTCAAGTCCCATATGTTAACGGAACCTCTTTATCACAGGCTGCAAACGGTGCCAGTTGAAGTTAATCGGTGGCGTCCAAGATTTATGAGCTCCAAGGTGGCGACGAGCTATACCGGTCTATTCCTTTCGGCTCGTTTCAAACCCAGTTCTTCATCAGGCCACCAATGTCCTACAATTTATATCACAAACTATCAGTAATCAGCCCAATATTGGCTGCCCCTGTGTTACCGTCTGCCAGTTCATACTTACAGTTAATCAAAGTATTTCGTATCCAAACTCAAAAAGCATTCCGGTTTACATTCAGGTTTACATTTACAGATCCAGCTCCCGAGTTAGGTGCGGGGGGCGTAGATATCCACCATTAAATACAAGCCACTAGGTCAATTGTCAATTACCATACAATTAATTGATTTAAAGACATATCAGTACCAGATACATTTATTTCAAATGACTAATGTCTGAGTGGGACCTTAACAAGGGAAGGGGGGGGGAAGGAGAGACAAAAGAAAAAGAAAAACAGGAAAGAAAAGAGAAGGAAGAAGAAAGAAAAAACAGTATGAAAAGAAAAAGAAGCCAGAAAGGGGGGAGCCCTTTCTGGCTTCTTTTTCTTTTCATACTGTTTTTTCTTTCTTCTTCCTTCTCTTTTCTTTCCTGTTTTTCTTTTTCTTTTGTCTCTCCTTCCCCCCCCCCTTCCCTTGTTAAGGTCCCACTCAGACATTAGTCATTTGAAATAAATGTATCTGGTACTGATATGTCTTTAAATCAATTAATTGTATGGTAATTGACAATTGACCTAGTGGCTTGTATTTAATGGTGGATATCTACGCCCCCCGCACCTAACTCGGGAGCTGGATCTGTAAATGTAAACCTGAATGTAAACCGGAATGCTTTTTGAGTTTGGATACGAAATACTTTGATTAACTGTAAGTATGAACTGGCAGACGGTAACACAGGGGCAGCCAATATTGGGCTGATTACTGATAGTTTGTGATATAAATTGTAGGACATTGGTGGCCTGATGAAGAACTGGGTTTGAAACGAGCCGAAAGGAATAGACCGGTATAGCTCGTCGCCACCTTGGAGCTCATAAATCTTGGACGCCACCGATTAACTTCAACTGGCACCGTTTGCAGCCTGTGATAAAGAGGTTCCGTTAACATATGGGACTTGACTCTCTCAGTCTATTGGAACAAGTTTGCAGCCACATTGAATTGAATGGAATCGAATCTGTTGTGTTTATATTGATTGTATAATTTACTTGTGCTGCAATAATAATAATAGCTGTGTTGGCACACTTCCTTGTATTGGTGTGTACTTAACTATTGTGGAAGTGTAATCTTCTCCCTTTGTTTTGGTTCCGATCTAGACTAACCTTATTCTATATTAAATCTGATAGTCTCTAAAATGCCACAAAACTGTTATTTGTTTTCTCTCCCATCTATTAGGCACCAGTGTAATCTGCACCTAAAATTACCTATTAAATTAAAAATTTAGGTAGCATGACCCTGTGGAATTTACTCAGAATTCAAGCTCGCTGACTTTAAGTGTTCATAGGATTGCAGCCGGACTAAGTTGTTGCTTGACATCGCATTAGTTTCAGTTTCCAGTCAGAGTTTACTAGAAAGTAATTGGAGATCATGTCTTTTAAAATTTAGGAAAATTGATGCTATTTCCAAAAGAACATAAATCTAAGTTTACTTCCCTTTAAGTTTAGAGAGATGATGGGTCACACACTGTGATAATCTCGGTCGGACTCCTGGACTCCCTAAAACATTATCCATGGAGGGAGGCTCTGGGGCTATTGCGCAGTTCGCGAAGGGCGAGTGCACGAGTTTTATCAGTAGGCTAGCCGATGAATTCGTTTTAGGATTGAATGACCTTGCCAAAAGCGTCTTCGGTGAATTTATTTATTTCAGCGCAGAAAACAAACGGGCGGCGACCCTCTTCGAGAGCTGGAGGAGCGAATCGAAGGTACGTTCCCCTTCATGGCTTTCCCGCCAATTCTGTTCCTGAGCATGCTGCGTTGTCCTGACAGGAGATAGGAGGCCGCTTGGAAACTGTTTGAAATGTGCCATAAATAAAACTGCACTTGCTAAATTCCCCCCAGAGTCCGGAACTCTGAATGGAAAACCAAGAGAGATTAGTGTTTGCGTGAGAAAAGGAGCGAGGGAGGAGGCTCGATGTACGAGGAACGCTGGGGGGTGGGGGGCGAGAGATAGGTGACCTTGCGTTTTGTGTCGTCTTTGCGCCATTGAAGCAAAAATTTGCCCCTATAACTTCTTATTTTATCTGCTTATCTTATTGCATCCTACGCTAGATTTTACATGTTGCCCATGCGTTCGCACCCACAGGGACGGAACTGATTACTCTTTTTAGAGCGGTTGTTCTTTGTAACAACTCTTACCGCGCCGTCCCTCCCCTTTTGTGTTGTGTATACACATCGGCATGACGGCTTTACACTCCAGTGCTTTTGACGACGCACGAAAGACGTCTCGGCGCCGATGGAAGATAAAGTCGGCTTCCCTACTGCCCGCTTGTACTCCCCGCAGGGCCCAGGCCGGCCAGTCTCTCCGGGGGGGGGGGGGGCGCTCGCCCTGTGCCCCGCCCCCGCGGCCCTCCCGCTCCGTTCGGCCCTCCCTCCCTCCCCTCCGCGCGGTTCCACCGGAGAAAGGCCGGTTATCGTAGATGTGAGCAGGAGCCCTCGATGGCGCCCCCCCTTCCGCCACGGCGGAGAAGCCCCGTTCTCATCCGCCGCTTGCGGCTTAGCTGCTCCTGCCACTGCCGCCCTCCGCCGTGAGGCAAGGCCTTTCCCCCCGCCCTTGGGCCTCCGGGGAGAAATGGGGGTGGATAGCGCCGGCAGAGGTTTCTTCTGTCTGGTGCTGGCGTGGGGACTCTTTCTGAGCCAGGCTGCCTGTCAGACACCTCCCCAGGGCTTCAGGCGCATCTCCTACGAGGTGATCATCCCAAAGAGAATGGTGCTCCGGCGTGGGCGGGATCTGACCTACCTGCTAGAGATTGAGGGGAAGAGCCTCGTGGTGCACCTCCGGCAGAAGAGGGGCTTGGTACCTAAACACTTCCCGGTTTTCACCTACAGCAAGGAGGGTGATCTCCAGGTGGATTATCCTTTCATCAGGGGTGACTGTTACTACCACGGCTTTGTACAAGGCTGGCCTTCCTCATTGGTCGCCCTCAGCTCTTGCTCAGGGGGAATCCGGGGTCTCTTGCAGGTGGAAAGTAAGACCTACGAAATCGAACCTGTCCCAGCATCTGCTACCTTCCAGCATGTAGTGTATCTCTTGGACGAAAAGGAGAGTGCTGTCCCCATGAGGTGTGGGCTGTCTGAGGAAGAGCAAAATCACCAAGCATCTGTGATCCAAAACACAGAGAATGTAGTAGCAGAAATCTCTTCAGGAGGTGTCTGGTGGGCAAACACCAGATACGCGAAGGTTGCAGTTGTGGTGGAACATGAACGATATGTCCACTTTGGCAGGAATGAAACAATTGTTGTTATGCAGGTGCTGGATGCCATTCATATTGCAGATTCATTATATAAGGCACTTGGTGTTCATGTAGCTGTGGTCGGACTGGAGATCTGGTCTCAAAGAAACCTCATAGAAATTGCTAAAAATTTAGATGAATTGCTTGACATTTTCAATACTTGGAGAAAAATGACCCTAGTCCAACATCTAAGGCATGATGTTGGCCACTTATTTGTATATAAGCATTTCGGAGTTAAAACTGGGTTATCATTTGTAGGATCAGTGTGTGATCCCCTTTGGGCATCTGCTGTTGAGGCATTTATTACTTCTAGTTTGTTCTCGTTCTCTGTAACTTTTGCTCATCAATTGGGACATAACCTTGGCATGCAACATGATGAGAAGTACTGTACTTGTAATCAGCATTCTTGCATTATGACTACATCACAGAGTGTCACAAGTAAGTTTAGCAATTGCAGTTATCACAGTTATTCTAGCTTGATGAATAGTAGAAGGAAACAATGTCTGCTAATTCCACCAGAACATGAGAAACTGTATGAACTCAAAAACTGTGGCAACAAGGTGGTAGAGAGCGGAGAACAATGTGACTGTGGCTCACCCCTTCATTGTAAATCAGATGCATGTTGCCAACCTAATTGCATGTTGCATTCAGGAGCCACTTGTGCTGTTGGAACATGCTGTGCCAACTGTCAGTTTCTTCCAGCTGGAACAGTTTGTAGAGAAAGGACTAGCATCTGTGATCTTCCTGAATACTGCACTGGATTTTCTGAATGGTGTCCTAAAGACATTTATGTACAAGATGGTGCTCCGTGCCATGACAATGCCTTCTGCTATCACGGGAAATGCTCTACTCACAAGAATCTATGCAAAAAGATCTTTGGCAAGCAGGCAACAGTTGCCCCATTAGGTTGCTTCAGAGAAGTAAATACTCGAGGTGACCGCTTTGGCAATTGTGGAATTATTCGTGCTAATGTTTATAAGAAATGTGAAAATAGTAACATCTTGTGTGGCAAAGTCCAATGTATCAACATAAATGAAGTTCCTAATTTGAATGAGCGTGGCAGCATAATTCAGACTCCTCTGAACTCAAATTTGTGCTGGGGTACAGCTTACCACAATGACGTAGCTGATATTGGAGCAGTGACAGATGGCACACATTGTGGCAATGGCATGATATGTATTAATAGGGCATGTATTAAAGTGCCCCTCCTGAACTATGATTGTAATCAAACAAAATGCCATAACAGAGGAGTTTGTAACTCTCTTAAAAATTGTCACTGTGATTATGGCTGGGCCCCTCCAAATTGTCTAAATGAAGGCTATGGTGGCAGTATTGACAGTGGACCCCCTCCACCCAAGAGTGGAAATGTAGGGAGGACAAGTGCTATAATAATCCTTTCTGTTTCTGCTACTGGAGTTCTTGGTACAGGGACTGGTATCTTGTAAGGGATTTCAATGATACAACTGTTTAAATTACTGACTATATTTTGCTGGCCAAGGTGTCAGATGACAAACTCTGAGTAAGTGCTCACATAAGAACAATGTTTAAAGTATCAAGCCTGACATAATGAAAGAGGAGATAATGAGTGTACAGAAGGGTGTTCATTCAGTGTCAACTGTAACTATAATGTAGATAGTGCAGATTTTTTGTACAGTAGATTGGGCCTCACCGTTTTTTTAAAAAACTTGTTCCTGTGTAGTTTTCAGGTTTATCGGCTTATGAAAAAGGCTGGGACATTCTGATGGTAATGTCTGATGATGTTTTCACACAGGGCCTGTCATGACACAACACTATTGTGGAATGTCACATACGCACAATGGTGCTCCATCTCTTTAATAGCTTCTGGCTGGCTAAGATTATTTACAGATCATTTGAAAGTAACACAAATAGAGGTGCCACTGATGAAAAACACAGAAAGAAATTCTGAGCAGGTACATAGTCTAATTGGTTCCTGTATCTTTTTTTAAAAAAGACTGTATATGAAAAGAAGAACCCCTGGCTTGTTCCTGTTGTAGGCCAAGCATAGTGACAGTTAACAAACGGTAATTTTTTGTGTAATATGTTCAGTCCACAAGATACCTCTTGAAATGATTCCCATACATATACCTATTTCACAGCATGTTGTTGGAACTGGACATCTACAAGTTTCTTAAGTCAGATTCTCGGGCAGATCTGATTCCCAGTTTCACCTTTAAGTAAATTATGTGTTTAACTCATTCTCTGATAAAATATTTTCATGTGTGCACATCCACAGGAATCTTTCTACATGCCATTTTATGGAGACAAAATTGTACATGAACTAGCATTTTTGACTGTCAGTGAAATAGGCTCGGAAAAATTAAAACAGTAAGGAAATATCATTTGGAGGCAAACCTCAGAGGATGCATTTACATAGAATAATGAACCATTTTATTAACCACAATAATGGTGATAACGTCTGCTTCCTTGTGTATGTAAAATTTCTTTAGAAAGGAGAATTAAACATTCAGTACCCACATTCAATTTTTATGTACGTATAACCAACAATAGGTTTAGTCAGAGATTCTGTTCACAAGAGCAAATATTGCACAAAAACATTGCATAAATAACCCAGCGTACATCCATCCTGGTAGATACATTGCTAAATGGAGTCTTTTTAATTACCCTGTGTAAATATATTTCATCTAGTGGGGCTTTATATGTTTCTATGTACAGTATCATGTCTAAGTGTTTTGGGAATTGCAGCCTTTATTGGTGGAATAACTGACAGACTGCTGCTCTGTACAAAACTCTAGTATGGCACGTATATCCACAAGGTGTCTTGAATAAACACATAATTAGGACTTGAAATAGCAAACTATTCTGATTTTGTCACATTTCTTGTATGCTTATTGTGTAGGATGCAAAAGTGCAAACCTAACTACTTTTGTGGTGTGAATGCTATAGCAGTTACGTTCCTTGAACAACCAAAGCTCAGTGTAATAATTGCTCCAATGAAATTGGTTTGATTAAATAGCTCCATCTATGACAAATGTTGCCTTTCTGTCCCACTGTCCCACTTTCTGCCATGCATTCTAATGTAATGCAAAACTTTCATCTTTGAATTTCTTATCAGAATCTGTACATTTTGGCTGCATTTTAGCATATGGACTTCCTGTAAGAAATTTTTACAGTTCTGAACAGAGATGTCTGTTCAGTTTACTGTATTTTTAATTGTCTATTGTATTATCACATTGTAAAATATAGTAACTACTTTAGAATGTGCTTTTACTGATGTACAACCATGCAAACTATTTAGAAATTATTTCAGATTACACAATAAAAACAATTTTAGGTTGTTCTAATCTGGATTCTTACTCAGTGGTGGTGGCAGCCGTATGGAAATAATTTCTATTTCTATAAATAATTTGTAACTTACTCCATTTTTGGCATTTTCTAAATTACTGTGATGTCCCATTTATCTGGATACCACACAAGATTTAAATATTGCTGGGAGCAGAATAATATGAATATGAATCTATGCAACAAAAATATAAAAGGTGTTATCCATTCACCTTCTAAGTTTCTATATTCTTTTCCTACCATTTCTGTTTTATTTGAGAAGCTTCTTATTTAAAGCCTCCATATGAAAATCATAACCTCATCCTGAATTTTATAGCCTCAGAGAGGAGACGTGAAAATTTGAAGTCTGTATTAACTCAAAGGGATGGGAAGGCAGCATGATACAGCCCGATTTCATCAGATCTTAGAAGCTAAGTAGGGTCAGCCCTGGTCAGTATTGAGTGGGAGACCCCCAAAGAAGTCAAGGGTTGCTGTGCAGAGGAGGGCAGTGGCAAATCACCTCTGCTGCCGTAAAAACTCCTTAATGGGGGTCACCATAAGTTGATTGCAACATGAGGGCACACGCATACATAAATATTGTCTCAAGGAGTGATTGAATATTCTAGGTGTATCTTCTTTATAGAGAAGAGGAGGAAATCCTACATCTCTGTAATTTGTGCTAAAATTTTTTAAAAATCCTCCAAAGTACTCCAAATTTTGAACTTAAATGATCTGTTCCTGCATAAATTATTCAATTAAATACATGTTATGTTTGCTGTGCATAATTTATTCCGCTAGTTTAATAGAACCAATGAACATAAGAACTTGTACAATCCTGGTAGCTACTTGGTTCCAGTACTTTCCAGGATGAAGCAACCCAGCGGTGTCAGCAGCTTCCTGTGCCTTTCTGTTCTATGGACAAGGTAGACAAAGAGAGCAGTGGCGTTTATTAGACCCATCTTATGTATTGCTTCTTTTCTGACTCCCCTGCTGTCCCTTTAGTCTTTTTCCTGCTTTCTGTGTGTGTATTGATTATTTCCTCCAGCTTCCAAATTGTTCCAAAGCATAACATTTTTTTAGCCATTCACTGATATGAAAAAAATAAAGGCATGAGATAAGCAAAACAATTAGGATAGGGGTCTAAATCTGCTCCATATGATGTTAATTCCTAAGAGATCTTGCTCCTTAACTGTGTCCCTGATTGCAACCCATTTACTTCCAGAAAATTATCAGCTTCCTTTTTCCTAAAAACAGTCTTCAGGTATGCTGAAGCATTACTGAGATAAACTTCCATTATACAAAAGAAATTCCCCTGCCTCCATCTTTCAGTTGTTGGGAGTATAAAAACATCTTGTATACAAAGAAGAAAAGATCCTGCAGGGAACAGCAAGCTATAGCTAGACAGGACTGTAGGGGAGAACCTTCTTTCTAAAGGGCCTTTTCCTTATCTGTCTGCAGAATGCTACTCTTAGGCCTTTCTTCTAGAACTCTTGAGGATTGTGTCAACTAGCAGGGCAGTTAGTTTTATTTCTTCTTCCTACCCAGTTTTTTAATTCTGTTAAAGCTTTCCTTCCTCTCAATCAGTTCAGTGTCTTGACTGCTGCATATGTACTGGGCCAGCATCAGTGAGGACATAGTGGGATGAGCTTGGCACAGTTTCATTATGCCTGGACCCTACTCTAGCTGATGACTCCTTCCCAACAGCTTTCAATTGCAATTAATATAACCATCAGAGGGAAGACGGGAAGCAGGCAGGCTGCGGCACCCTTCTATCATGCCTGGATCCAGCTCGTCAACCCAATCTTCATCTTTCATCTGTAGGGGTGCCAGGTCTCCCAGAGGCTAAACTGAGGGTGGAGGGCAGTGGGGTATTTACCTTATTGTATGCATGCTCCTGCACCCTCCCATTTCATTGGAAAATAACATTTTACAGCACAAAATAGAGCTATGGGTCATGCTAAGGGACAATTCACTGAAATTGCTCCCGAACTTAGTGTTTGAGAATGATTTTTAGTGAGTTATCCTGTGTCACAACCTGTAGCTTCGATGATGAGCCAGAAAATTTTCCAGGATGACTAGAAAGTTCATGCTTCCCCTCCCCCGCCCCCACCGTGCCTTCTCTCCACCATCCAGGTGAGTGGAAGTGGGAGGGGGGCAGGGGACCCTGGTCCCCAGCGGGGGTGGGGGTGGTAGCAATCCTACTCACTTGCCATTGGTGAGGCCACCAGTTGGAGAGGAGGTAGTAGCCAAGTATGTTTCCATAGTGACTGTATCCAGCTTCAGCTGGAAATCCCCGGTCTGGGGAATTTTTTGTATTAAATAATTGTCATTTGTATTGCATAAAAATTCCTGTGAGCTGCTTTAGGAACCAATTTTGGTTATCAGGCATGATATCAATATAATAATCAAATAAGTTAAGGGGAAATGTATTTATACAGTCAATATATGTAATTCTCAACAAGGCCCCATCTGTTGTTACTTACATTCAGATTTTGGAGCCATGGACAGACAAGACAGATCTTTCTACAAACCTGAGAAAAGCCCCAAGCTTGCAGAAAAATCTGAAAAATGTGCTGTATAGAGAAATACAGTTTACTGTGAGGGTTTGGACTGCTTCAAAACTTTCACCTGTAGTTTTAAAAAGTTTTCCTTCCTCTCTTAGCTGAGACCAGAAAGGGGGAAGGAGGATGCTAAATCTGCTCCAGCTGCACCCAGCAAGGGCTTTAGACATTCAAATGGACTGCCTGCCTGGAGATAAGGGAGTAGTCACAGACACCTAACTGGGAAGAGAGACTTGGGAGGGTTAACAACAACAACATTCAATTTATATACCGCCCTTCAGGACAACTTAATGCCCACTCAGAGTGGTTTACAAAGTATGTCATTATTATCCCCACAACAATAATCACCCTGTGAGGTGGGTGGGGCTGAGAGAGCTCCTAGAAGCTGTGACTGACCCAAGGTCACCCAGCTGGCTTCAAGTGGAGGAGTGAGGAATCAAACCCGGCTCTCCAGATTAGAGTCCCGCACCTTAACCAGTACACCAAACTGGCTCAGGGTTACAATGCTGACTCCTGGAGACTTCAGGAAAGGCTTCTTTGACCTACAAAGGGATTGGCAACAACTCCAAGACTCCAAGGTTTTTAGAAAGCTGTAACTTTTAAGAGCCTGCCTTAGAATAACATCCGTTGGGGCATGTCCAGAGTGACACACAGAGGAATTGCATATTTTGGTAGCCCTTGCTCAATCTGATGCTGTACTGACAGTATGCAGGCAAACATTTTATTTTTAATAAATGCTTTATAATTGTTCATGCTGGCAGTTTTTCTCTGTACGACATAGACCTCCATTGCTTGAGCATGCTATTTCAATGAGCACCAGGAGAAGGGGGTGGCGTATGGGCAAATTGCTGTTCCCCTAGTGGCGTGCAAGTGCAGTAAGCAATCCCCATAGTAATCAAATGTTGGCTTGTGGGAGACACAAGTATAAGGCAGGACCTTAGGACAGCAAGCCAGAAGGAGTAGAGCGGAAGGTCCTGGTCTTCTCCATGGGCAATTCCTACAAAGGCCAGGTGGTGGCAGTAGTATGCCAAAAGAGGAAGTGGGAGCCAGGAGAGTGGCGTATTGCCTGGCAGAGACTTGGACAGCTGATGGTACCCAATTGTCTTGGAGGGCAAAATGGAGCCGTGCCTGAGTGTCAGTTGGACTGTTCCACCACAGGGAGTTAACCTCTTCCCCCTGTAGAAGCAGTATTTGTAGCTTTAAGAAATGAATGCCCTCAGTGGACACTGCTAGGCAACCACAAGAGTATTGCCAGCATTCCAGCCTTTATTGTGTCAACAAAGGGGCCTTTCCAGGGCTGTTTTGGCCTTTGAGAGAGGACTTATCAGGGTCAGAACCAGCAGCAACCCACCACAGCACTTGCTACCATGCAATGTTCATACAGCATTCATGACTCACCCAGGGCTTGGTGCTTGCTATTGATTAACAGCAGCCACCCCACAAAAGCCCATGTTTTGTAGCGTTTAGAGTATCAGACTAGAATCCAGGAGTCCCAGATGTGAATCCTTATTCTGCCATGGAAGCTCACTGGGTGACCTTGGGCCAGTCAGACATTCTCAGCCTAACTTACATTACAGCGTTGTTTGAAGATAAAACGAAAGTGTGGAGAATGATGTAAGTTGCTTTGACACAGATATGAATGCACTGCAGTAATCTAATCTGAATATAACCAGAATATGTACCACAATGGCCAGATCTTTCCTACCCAGGAATGGCTGCAGCTGGCTAACCAGTTGAAGCTGGTAAAAGGCAGCCCAGGCCACAGCTTGTTGGTAGGTTCATTAGTGGGTGGGAAGGTGAAAAGGAAGCAAGGAATAGTTGCCTGTTGTTTCCAGGAAGAGGGAAAGAGAAAATAGAATGAGGAGGGGATACAGAAGAAAATGAGGTGCCCTCAACAAGTCCTTGCAGGTTCCCTACCATGCAGCTGAACACAGCAGCTGGCAACATGGAAGTGGACCTTACCCAGTGCCTGACAGTGCACAACTTGGCTATAGTTTTCCTGGGTAGAGGCTGCCAGGGTGAGGGAAGGATGGAAAGCTGAAAAGTGGGGCAGATAAGGGCAGGTTGATGCCTGAGAAGGAAGCAGGAAAAGGGGGGAGGCTATGAGATTTTCAGGGAAGGGAATGAGGAAGGTTGCAGGTCCCTGCATGTTCTATCCTAATTCAGTAAGAAATAAACCTGGTCTCATCTTAGCAGTCATTGGCATTTGTGTATTAAGAACAATGTTAATTTTATTACATACAATTTGATAAATATAAATGTTAAGTAGACAAGTTCCATTGAATTATGACATAACCCCAAAGCACTCAGGTACACACATTGTACCCTACTGAAGTCCAACTATGACAAAAAATCCTGGTTACTGAATCTACCCTCTGCTCAAGGAGGAAAAAATAGCTGTTGATGTCTATACCTCTCAGCACAACCTGGATTGCCACCTCTGCCTCCAGGACATTATTAATGAACTTACAGTTGCTGCCTCTGAACTCCTTTCTCTCAGTTCCTTTGTTATCTGCTCATTTCCGGATGGTATTCAATTTCTCACCCCTTTTCTTCTTTAATTGCTTTGACAACCGCCTCTTTTTCCAGGCACTCCAATCTGCCATTCTCCATCCATTCCATTCTGTTCTTGACTCCAAGCTCCACCCCCATTCCAAAGGTAATCCAACTGACTGTTACTGTGGCCAGAGTCTGCCACATATGGATCTGCTGCATCATATGGATCTTCCTTCTCATCTCAGTTCTGGTCTACTAGCTTTCGAAGGGGAATTCTTTGCATTCAATGAAAAGCAGAGGTGGGATATCCTAGAGGATTGTTTCACTCACTTGGTAAGATGACTACTCATCTAGCCTGGTTGTTGATGCTGGTCCTGGGAAACATCCTGACTGCTGGTCAGATACCACCTCAAGGCTTTAGATATGCATCTTATGAAGTGATCATCCCAAGGAGACAAAATGCCAGATATAGACAACAAGATCCTAAGGAAGTCACCTATTTGCTGAAGATTGAGGGGGAAAGCCACATGGTGCAACTCAGACGGAAGAGAGACTTGGTCCCTAAACACTTCCCTGTTTTCACTTACAGTAAGAAAGGAGACATACGGGTGGACTATCCTTTCATCAGGGATGACTGTTTCTATGATGGTTTAATACATGGTCGGCCTCACGCTCTGGTTGTCCTCAGCACTTGCTCAAGGGGCCTTAGAGGTCTATTGCGAGTAGAAAATAAGACCTATGAAATTAAACCTATCCAGACATCTTCTACCTTTCAACATGTAGTGTATAGACTGGAAGAAGAGGAAGAGGTTATCCATATGAAGTGTGGGCTAACAGTGGAAAAGCAACATCATCAAGAGGCCATGATCAGAAAAATAGAAAATGTAGCGACTAAAAGTGCTCTGAAAGGATCCTGGTGGACACACATCAGATACGCAAAAATTGCAGTTGTAGTAGAACATGAACGATATGTCCAGTTTGGCAGAAATGAAACTGTTGTTGCTATGCAATTGCTGGATATCATTCATATTGCAAATTCACTATATGAGCCACTTGGCATTCATGTATCCCTAGTTGGGATGGAAATATGGTCAGAAAAAAACCTCATACCAATTGCTGATACATTGGATACTGTGCTTGATGATTTCAATCAATGGAGACAAAATGTACTTGCATCACGCTTGGAACATGACGCAGGTCATTTATTTATATATAAAAAATTTGGAACTGATCTTGGATTAGCATATGTTGCAGGTATGTGCACACCTGATTATGCATCTGCTGTTGAATCATACGTTGCTCCTATTTTGGTCTCATTTGCTACTATTTTTGCCCATGAGTTAGGTCATAACCTTGGCATGAGGCATGATGAAAGACACTGTGTTTGTGATCTACCGGACTGTATTATGGCCAAACGTCATACTCTCTCTCATAAATTTAGCAACTGCAGTTATAATGATTATTACACAGAAATTACTTGGGGTAGAAAAGAATGTATGAAAATATATCCCGATACCAATAAACTGTATAAGCTCAAATACTGTGGAAACAAAGTAGTCGAACATGGAGAGCAATGTGACTGTGGTTCAAAATTAAGTTGTGAATCAGATCCCTGTTGCCAATCTGACTGCATGTTGCGTTCTGGTGTCACTTGTGCTTTTGGAGAGTGCTGCTCCAAATGCCAGTATCTTCCAGCCGGAACTATTTGCCGGAAAAGTAATAGTGTTTGCGACCTTCCAGAATACTGCAATGGGACTTCAGAGTGGTGTCCTGAAGATGTTTATGTACAAGATGGTGCTCCATGTCAAGATGGTGCATACTGTTATCATGGGAATTGCTCTACTCACAAAGATCAGTGCAAAATGATCTTTGGCTCACAAGCAAATGTTGCTGCAAAAAGCTGTTTCAGAGAACTGAATGCTCGACGTGATCGTTTTGGCAACTGTGGTATTACTACAGGCTCAGATTTTAAGGAGTGTAAAGTTCACGATGTCTTTTGTGGCAGGATCCAGTGTGAAAACATTAATTATTTACCTTCATTGGAGGAGCACAATACCATAATTCAAACTCGCATTAATAATAGACTGTGCTGGGGAACAGATTACCATAATGGAATGGGGATAGCCGATATTGGAGCTGTTAGAGATGGAACGCCTTGTGGCAAAGGCATGATATGTATTAATAGGGAATGTGCAAGTGTTTCACTCTTAAACTATGATTGCAATGTAACCAAGTGCCATAAGCGAGGAATATGCAACAACCACAAACACTGTCATTGTGATTATGGCTCAGCTCCACCATACTGTGTAGGTAAAGGTTATGGTGGCAGCATTGACAGTGGTCCCCCTCCACCCCATAAGGCTGTCAGTGCAGGAACTATTGGAGGAATTATAATCCTCCTTGGTGTTGCTACTGGTACAGCCCTGGGTATATATTACAGGTCTAGACTGATGTCATGTTATAGAAGGCTGGGTGGAAGACTCCATCCGATGGCATAAAGAAGCCCACAGTGTATCACCAAAATGAATAATACATACATGACCTTACACAGGAAATAATGAACACATTATATATAATGTGTTCATTATATACAGGAAATAATGAACACTATACACACAGACACACACACAGAGTAATTTATATATATATATACCCTCTGTATATATGAATTCAGGTAATATATTTGTAATGTTATGCAAAATATATTTAGAATGTGCAAACCTCATCCCTCCCTTTTAAAAACAAAGAAACAAACAATTTGAGATGGATTTTCTCTCCGAGGCACATTAACATGAAAATGTTGGGGGCATATATGGAGGTGGATATCCCCCCCCCCCTCCATATACACCAGTTTTACAGCCTGGGAAGTCTTTCTCTTCAGATAGTTCTTTGTAGAAGTCTTTCTTAAACTCCAGGTCTGGTAGATGAATGTCGCACTTTCAGGACAGATGGTTCATCAGGGCTGGAATGTGAGAATTCAGTCAAACGTAGAGGTCAGAGTCAAGTCAATAAAGGATAACAAAACTGAAAATTAATCCAGACGAGAAAGTGATGGTGCTTGTAGGGGATGCTGGTATCCTAGGGGGGATAAAGCTATCAATAACAGGCTCGGTTTCTGTTGCCTTGTGTGATCAAGTAAAAAAGAGCCAAAGTCCACTCTTGGATCCAGGCCTGTTTTTTGAGGAGGAGGAGGCTGTGGCCAGGAGTGCCTTATTAATATCTTGTTCAACGGCTCTCTTTCTTTGTAGACAAACAGGAGTATAAGACAAACATAAGTATTTATGGCATACCTAGAGCAACACCCCTTTCCTCTTTTTCAGATTCACTGATCACTTTTAAAAATCATCTGTACTCATGGGAATGAGACTTTTGAGAAATTCCAGATAGACTTTAACAGTATGTACCCCATCATCAATCTGAGTACATGGTTCAGTCATTCAGCAGGTCCACTTTCGGGACACCACTACTGTACAACTACATTGTGGACATATAAATACAACCTTATATTGGAACCTACTCATTGCTACACTTACCAATATTTATTTGTTTGTTTAGAAAATGTATATGTCAGCAGGATCACAAATTATAATATGATAAAAATAATAAAAATTGCATAAAATAATTAAAATTAACACACCATTAACATCCAGCCAGAGCATAAAAACAGCATAAACATCCTAAAAATATTATCATAAAACAGCCCTCAGGCTAGAAGCATATGATAAAAACCAATTTTAAAAGATCCAAATCCTTAGTTAAAAGACTGGGTAAAAGTGTTTTGCCTGGTACCTAAGAGAGAGCAGCTGAGTGCCAAGCAAGCCTCAAGGAGGAGAGCATACAACGTGCAAGGTGTCACTACTGAAAAAGCCCTGTTTGTCGTTGCCACCCTCACCTCTGTATGCAGGGGCACAGAGAGCAGGGCTTGTGAGGAGGATCTTAATGGGCAGGAAGTAAAGTATGGGAGGAGAAGTTCATTTAAGAATCCTGGCCCAAACTGTTTAGGACCTTTGAATGAGGCCAAAAACAGACGGGCAGCTAGTACAGACCTTTCAACACAGGGGTGATAGAATCCTGTATCCAGCACCTGTCAGTAATCTGGCCTTGTACCTATTGAGGTTTCTGGACAGTTTTCAAAGTAATCCAAAACAGCCTTCACATGTTTTGTTTACAGCCAGTCTCTGACAAGAATGAGCATTCTTATAACTACAGTATATACTTGGAGAAGTGAAGAGACAGAATGACAGGACTGATGTGTCCTTTCCTCAGCTATCATGCCCAAGTTGTATTGGTTGCTTGCTTCTTTGGTTCCAGGCTTGTGGGGAAGGAGGAGCATCAAGCTTCCCGCCCATGCTTTTTTCACCTGCAGAAATGGCTATTGGGGGGGGGGGGCTGTTTGACCCTTTCTTGCCTGGGATGGACTTGTAGAGCCTAAGGAAGGTTCACACTGATTGCTCCCTGTGGCAAAAATGGAGCAGGAAGGAAGTCTGAAACCCCTCCTTCCTTCTCTCAAAATTTGGGGCCACATGGAGCAACTGAGAGGTTAGTCCCCATGTGAATGTCTAACAGTTGGATTTTGCACCCATTACCCAACTTGTGTTGCAAGTAATTTTTATTTTGGCCCTAAGGCATTGGCAGTGCAGCTGGAGCCAGAAGCACAGAAGGTGATGCCAGTCATCACCTTCCAGACCTGTAAAGGGAGGGAAAGCAGCATGGTATGGCCCAAGCTCGTCAGATCTTGGAAGCTAAGCAGGGTCGGTAGTTGAATGGAAGACAACCAAGAAAGACCTTGCAGAGGAAGGCAATGGCAAAACACCTCTGCTTGTCATTTGCCTTGAAAGCCCCTTGCAGGGGACTCCATAAGTTGGTTGCAACTTGATGGCACTTTACACACACACACTCATACATTGCATTGTTTACATCAGTGCACAGCTGGTGCCACTAGTTGGTATCCAATGCCTGCTCTGCAGAGGGAAAATAGGTGAAAGGAACATCTACCAGTAAAGTGCAGTGAGCATTGCAACCCCAACCCCAGTAACTGTCATGGAGCAGTATGTCAATGTCACTCACAGATGGAGACAGCCAATCAGTACACACTGGTGTGGCCACCCCCCTTGACATCAGATCTCTTCCATCTATATGCAGCACATAGCAAAGGAGGGAGAAAAGGGAACACAGACTCTTGAATAGAAGGAGCACCATGACATAACCTGGAGAAGGCCTAGAGAGAATATACTCCAGAGAATTCTGCAGGTGACAGTTTGGGTCTCCTCTTGCAACCAAGTTCCTTATGCCAGGCACACACAAGGAAAGAAACATGGTACTCCAACCACTGGGAGCAACAAGGAAACACATGACTGCACATTCATAAAAGGCAGTCCTACTAACGGCCAATAACTCTCCTGAGGAAAAACACGTGTCAGTCAGGGGCCATGGGTTCAGATCCCACAAAGGGGAATGGTCAGCAGCAGCAAGAACCCCAGTTGCACTGAACACTCTTATGCCTTTCAAGTGTGGAGGGAGTGAGGGAGGGTTAATGGGGCAATATAGAGAGTAACTGCAAAGGGGAGGGGGGACTGTTGGCTATGACTGCTTGGGGTAGGCCTCCTCTCTCTTGCTTACCTGTTCGTGGCGCATTGTCCTTGCATCCCCCATTGGAGGAGTGAAGGCTCTCATTGGATGTTTGTGTCCTGCAAGGGTCCTGTGCAGAGCAGCATTGGATGTATGCTACAACAAATTTGTTCTCTTCCTTGCTGTTAGTGTTCAAGGCTCGCTTTTTGTGGAAAGTGCCCTCCCCACAGTGTATTCTAAGTGTGACGTAAGGCCAGCAAAATAGAGCCCCATGTAACACACCTTATTGTCTGAACCAGAGTGTGTGGGCACATTTGGAATCCTGACGCAGTGTGGTGGGCCCAGTCACAAAATAGTTGCCACAAAATGGCTGCTGCAGGAGGCAGAGCCATCCACAAAATGACTGCTACAGCTTACCTTTAGTCACACAGTAAAGATCCTTGTGCTGTGGAAGCAGCTTTTGCAAAAGCGGTGTTTTCAAATATCTACACAGCCAATCAAATCTCCAATAGGAGGGTTGGAGACCTGGCACTTAGCTGGTGCAATGACATCACTTCTGGAAGTGACATGACTGCGCCAGCTGCATGAGCACCCCAAATCGGCCCCAAACAAAGCACAGGAATGCTCCTGCGGCTGGTGCAATGACGTCACTTCTGAAAGTGATGTCACACACCAGTTGGAATTGCGCGTCCAGCATGCATTTCTGAAGTGCCTGGCAGAGGCGGGCAACCTCCAGGAGTTTGCCACCTCCCACCAGTCGCAGGGCGATCAGTGGACGAGGAGGCAAATCCCTGGGAGTTTGCCCGCCATTGGCGGGCACATGGAGACCCTATCTGGGAGGTTTATATAATGTTTAGTAGGACTGCGATTGGCTGCAGACTCAATTGATATCCTAAGCTGTGCCATGTCTTTGGGATGGTGTGGGAGTTGGGGGGCAATTGTATTTTCACTTGCATTTGGCTTTGCGGGATACTTAAAAGATATACCACTTGCAGATGATATAATGTTGTACTGGTGTCAGATATGCCAGTACCCTCCGGCGCCATTCAGAGATAGGGGTTAAGATTGTACTGTGAAAGCAAAGAACCACAGTATCCTTTAATGATAAGTTTGCTACAGAATTCTGCATTTATTTATTTACTTATTTACTTCACTTATATCCTGCCTTTCTCCCCTGTAGGAACTTCAAGTGACTCCCATCGTCCTCCTTTCCTCCATTGTATCCTCATAACATCCCTGTGAGGTAGGTTAGGCTAAGAATGTGTGACTGGCCCAAGATCACCCAGTGAGCTTCCATGGCACAATGGGGGTCCGAATCTGGCCCCCCAGGTCCTAGTCCAGCACTGTAACTACTACACCACACTGGCTCTCAGTGTAATACCTTTCTTGTGCTTTGTCTGCTTCTGTTGTGCCACAAGTCCCAGGAACATCACAACTGATTCTGTTATATTAGTAACCACTGTACAGAGTCTTAATGGCAACCACTTCATTCTATTACCCCACATCTGTTGTCTGTTTCTTAGATTATTCCATTTCCCAGCCCTGTGTTCCACAAATTCCCTCCTGCAATTCTTTCAGCCACTGGAGTATGCAAAACAGAAGATGACAGATGCAGAGTGGGGTCACACTTTGTTTTGAAAAAATGGCTGGATTATTATTTAATACCAGAACTGAAGCTTGTTATATTAGACATCAATTCAATAGTTATTCTGAATGATTTCAGTAGGAAACGCATTTTTGAGTATAATTCCCTTGCCAAAAGTAGGCTGGGATTTTCATAGACAGCACCTCACGGTCAAGGGAGTTTCTTTCTATATTTTACTTATATAGGAGAAAATAGGCACAGTAGAGATTATGCTTCCAGCTAATCCCAGGAAAGCTGTAGAAACCCTGACCTAGTGTCTGGTGGCAGTTTTGGAGGGGATGCAGGCTAACATACTGAAGCTTAATACTGACAGAAGTGCTACTGGTGACCAAAAGGTCTAACCTGGGACTTAAGTGTGGCCCCTTCTGGATGGAATTGTATTCCCCTTGAAGGAACAGGTCCATAGTTTGGGAATGCTCTTGGACCCAGGCCTACTGCTGGATAAGCAGGTGGCACTTGTGGCTAGGAGTGCCTTTTATCAGCTTTGACTGGTTAGCCAGCTCTGGCCTTTCATGGATAGAAAACATCTGGCCACTGTGGTGCACACCCTCATTATATCACTCCAGTTGTGGCCCATCTACAATAGCTCGCAATTTGTGTATGGGCATAATTCAAGATGCTGGTGTTGACCTTTAAAAACCTACAGAGTTTGGGACCAGCATATCTGAAGGACTGTGTACTCCCTTAAAAACCTACCGACTGCTAGAATAATCTTTTGAGGCCCTAAAGCACTGGCCACTGCCTTCAGAGATTAGAAACCCAAGAGAGGACCTTCTCTGTTGTGGCACCAAAACCCCCAAACTCCCCAGAAAGGCTCACTTGTTTTCTTCTGCTGCCATCTTCCACCAACGGGTGAAGACTTCATTGCTTCATCTGGCATTCCCTTGGTGATCCCTCTTTCCCGCCATATTTTAATTGTTTCTATATATGTTTTATTGTTTTGTGTGTATATTTCTGCTTTGTTTTAAATGTTTTAATCGTGTTTTTGTTTGGTTTTAAGAAGGATTTTTATCATGCATGTTTTTAGCTGCCTTGGTGACCCTGATCAGAGCAGAAAGGTGGGTATAAATTCTGTAAATGAATAATATAAATAAATGTATTACTTGAAGAATGTGCAAATGCAGCAGTGAAGTAGCATTTGAGTGAGTTTACTGTGTTTTCCTGAGAGCCTGAGGCTGTGTGTAAGCATGAGTAGGTTGATGGGCAAGGGGCCCTAAACCCTGCTTCTCTTTGCCTTACTTCATTTGCATTTGATTTCTGGTCAGGAATAAATAGGCTTCAAGTACTGCACTGAGATGCAGAATGGGACATGGTTTAGAAACAGATCCTCACTTTCTGTACATATGAACAGGAGGGATTGATTGCCTGTCTTTTCCTGTTACTGGGAATAAAAGCAGCTGGGGTGTTTAAGATGTGTATTGGGGAATGGTACAGCTTCCTAGTGCTGTTAGATGACAGGACAGAACTTGAGGCATCTCTGTTCTTGGATCAACAGGTTCTTTCTCACTTAAAGTCATTTGTTATCATGGGGCTATCATATATCATCTGATTTGGTGTGTATTTGGATATGTTCTTATGCCTGGGAAAGCAATACCTTAACTTCTGCCTCTATCCTTCTAGTCTATCATTTGGGAAGCTATACTGCCTTTTGCCGAGTTGTAGCCCTGCCTCCTAGCTTGGTATTATAACCCAAGCGGTCCCCTCTGTCCTCGCAGGGCAGGCAGCCTAACCGGCACTGCCTATCTATTACACTTAACTGCACTTAATTCCTCCAGCAAACTCTAGCCTCTGTGTATCTATTTGCCCCTTCTGCCTGCTTATCAGCAAGTACATAAAAGGAAATGGCTAACCTAGAAAATGCACAGTACTGTATAACACCTCAGGCATCCAGGACAATTGGTTATATATAAGCAGAAAGTTCTCCTCAAGCCACTAATACAATCCAGTGGTTGCCTTGAATCACCTGAAATAGAAACACTGTACACAAAAACATGAATCAGAAGAAAATTTTTGACGGAAGCTCCAGTTGTGCACATATTTATTTATTATTTATGTATTTATTCAATTTATATACCGCCCATCCCCAAGGGCTCTGGGCGGTGAACAGTTAAAATTGATAAAAACAAAAACTAAAATCAATATACAAATAATAAAACAAATTAACAAGGTGCAGTGGTGGGGAGAACCTTCCCCACCCCAAAGGTGGGAGGCCGACATGGCACCGCCCCCTTCAATCACCAAACGCCTGGCGGAACAGCTCTGTCTTACAGGCCTGGCGGAACGATAATATGATAAGGTATACCAGTCAGGACCCGTGCCGCCACATTCTGGACCAGTTGTAGTTTCCGGATCAGGCCCAGGGGTAGCCCAGCGTAGAGTGAGTTACAGTAATCTAGCCTGGAGGTGACCGTTGCATGGATCACTGTAGCCAGGTCCTGGGGCGCCAGGTAGGGGGCAAGTTGCCTGATCTGATGAAGATGGAAAAATGCAGACTTGGCAACCGCCGTGACCTGGGCCCCCATCGATAGGGAGGCATCTAGGAACACACCCAGACTCTTTACCACTGGCAAAGTTGCCAGTGGTGTCCCATCCAGGGCAGGGAGCTGGATCCCAACATCTGGCAGCCCCCGTCCCAGCTGCAGGACCTCCGTCTTCACTGGGTTCAATTTCAGCCTGCTCTGTTTCAACCATGCCGTCACAGCCTCCAAAGCTCTGGCCAGATTGTCTGGGGCCGTGTCTGGCCGGCCGTCCATCAACAGAAAAAGTTGGGTGTCATCCGCGTATTGATGACAACCCAGCCCAAACCTCCGCACCAACTGGGCGAGGGGGCGCATATAGATGTTAAATAACATCGGGGAGAGTATCGCCCCTTGGGGAACCCCGCACACCAAAGGGTGACGGGGCGATAGATCTCCCCCGAGCGCCACCCTCTGTCCCCGACCCTGGAGAAAGGAGACCAGCCACTGTAAGACTGTCCCCTATCTCCTAATCTGTCCCCGACCCTGGAGAAAGGAGACCAGCCACTGTAAGACTGTCCCCTATCTCCTAATCATACATTTCTGTATTTTACCCTGACGCTCCAAGCTTCTGTTGGCTAGGAAAATGAAACTGGACAGCTTGATGCCAGGATAAATTTCAGATCAGAAGGTTTATGATAAGCCACAGAATACCTGAAATGATTTTGTTAAGATAGGGAGCATTTTCAATTTCTATGAATTATTTTTGGGGTAAGATACAGCACATAACGCACACATTTATTACTCAACTGCCAAATGCACATCTGGTTCATTCCTCAATCATTCTTCCCAAACTTCCTTTGCAGTTCTTCATCCATGAATTCCTATACTTGACCCTCCAAGCTCCACCCCCTGTTCCAAAGAGAATCCTATTCACAGTTGCTATGGATAGAATTCTCCTCCTTGATCTCCTTTAAAGCAACTTTCTACCCTGGCCTGCCAACTGCCGTATAGGCACCCTTCTCCTAGATGAAAAGTAGGTGGAGGTTACCTTACAGGACTCTTTCACCTGTCTTGGGAAATGACTAGGGATCATGCTTGGTTGCTGGTGCTTGTCTTAAGGAACATCCTGAATAAGATTACTGGCCAAGCATCCCCTCCAGGGTTTAGATATGCTTCTTATGAGGTGATCATCCCAAAGAGGCAGACCCCAAGGTCTGGGCACAAAGAAGCTGAGGATGTGAACTACCTGCTGAAGATTGAAGGGAAGAGCCACCTAGTGCATCTCAGGCAGAAGAGAGCTTTTGTTCCCAAACACTTCCCTGTTTTCACTTACAGCAAGGAGGGGGATCTCCAGGTGGACTATCCTTTCATCAGGGATGACTGTTTTTACCGTGGTTTTGTACAGGGCAGACTTCACTCTTTGGTAGCAATAAGTACTTGTTCTGGAGGTCTCAGAGGTGTGTTGTGGGTAGAAAATAAGACCTATGAGATTGAACCTGTCCAGGCATCTTCTACCTTTCAACATGTGCTGTATCGATTGGAGGAAGAGGAAGGGGCCATTCGCATGAGGTGTGGGCTGACACAAGAAGAGCAAAGTCGACAAATGGCCATGTTCCAAAACACAGGGAATGTAGCCGCTAAAAGATCACACGACAGGCCCTGGTGGACACACACAATGTACACAAAGCTGGTCATAGTGGTAGAACATGAGCGCTATGTTCAATTCGGCAGAAATGAAACTGTTGTTGCTTTGAATATGCTGCATGTCATCCATTTTACAAATTCACTGTATGCTCCACTTGGTATTCAGGTAATCCTTGTTGGATTGGAAATATGGTCTGAAAGAAATCTCATAGATATTTCTGACTCTATGAGCCCTCTGCTTGGGAACTTCAATATTTGGAGAAGAAATACACTTAATACACGTCTACCACATGATGCAGGCCACCTTTTTGTATATAAGCGTTTTAAAGGTATAATTGGATTAGCATATACTGGAACAATATGTCAGAAAGAGATGGCAAGTGCTGTTGATTCATATACTACTTCCAGTTTATTCTACTTTATTATCACATTTGCCCATGAACAAGGGCATATTCTTGGGATGAATCACGATTCAGAGTTCTGTACATGTGAACGACAACAATGCATTATGGCTGCCTATCATTCATACACTGATAAGTTCAGCAACTGCAGTTATAAAGGCTATTACAACTTAATGAAATCTGGCAAAGCACAGTGCATGTTGCTTGCTGGAGACCCTGATAAATTGTATAAACTCACATTCTGTGGAAACAAAGTAGTGGAACATGGAGAGCAATGTGACTGCGGTTCAAAATTAAGTTGTGAATCAGATCCCTGTTGTCAGTCTGATTGCAGGTTGCGTTCCGGTGTCACTTGTGCTTTTGGAGAGTGCTGCTCCAAATGCCAGTATCTTCCAGCTGGAACTATTTGCAGGGGAAGTAATAGTGTTTGCGACCTTCCAGAGTACTGCAATGGGACTTCAGAGTGGTGTCCTGAAGATGTTTACGTGCAAGATGGTGCTCCATGTCAGGGTGGTGCATACTGTTTACATGGGAACTGCTCAACTCATAATAAACAGTGCAAAATGATCTTTGGTTCAAAGGCAACAGTTGCTTCAGAGGGCTGCTTCAGAGAATTGAATGCTCGAGGTGACCGCTTTGGAAACTGTGGCATTAATGGTAGTAATTATATCAAATGCAATGCTGAGGATATCTTGTGTGGCCGAGTCCAGTGTGAAAACATAAATAAACTACCTTCTGTGGAAGAACACAGCACCATAATCCAAACACACATTAATAAAAGTCTGTGCTGGAGTACAGATTACCATAATGGAGCAAATACACCTGATACTGGAGCCGTGAGAGATGGCACTATTTGCAACAAAGATATGATGTGTATTAATAGGAAATGCAGCAATGTGTCCTTCCTAAAGTATGATTGTAATGTGACAAAGTGCCAAAATAGAGGAATTTGTAACAGCCGCAAAAATTGTCACTGTGATTACGGCTGGGCTCCTCCATACTGTGTAAACGAAGGCTATGGTGGCAGCATTGACAGTGGGCCCCCTCCAGGATACAATGCTATATTTATTGCAGGACTTCCAATCCTCCTTGCTGCACTTGTTTTTGCTGCTGCTCTTGCTGCATATTACAGAGTCAAACTGACTCAGTTGTATAGAACATTTTTGGCAGGATCACATTGACAAAAATAAAGACAGGAAGAAAGCCACAGTAATACCTAAGTGAATAACATAATGTATCACACAGTGAACTGTCGGGAAATAGTAACCATTCATAGTATATAATTAAACATACATTTCAGTACCATATGATAATATTATTCACAAAGATATTTGAATGTGCAAATTTTGATTTATTTTAACTGGTTTGTGATAGAATTTATCTCATAGGCACATAATACTAACATCTCTAATGTTATTTACATTAACTGACCATGTTCTCTGGATGCAATCTCTATCCTCTAATTCACAAAACCAGGCGATCACAATGGTATGTTTACAACAATCAGTAAAACACATCCATTTTATATTTGAGTAGTTTGATTTGGATTGCTTTTATGTAACTATTTGATGTCTTGCTGTTACCTGCCTTGTGCCTTTCAGGGATAGGAAGGTTACAAAAGCTTTAAAATAAATTTTATTATTTTGAGTAAATAGAAATCCAAACAGAGATGTTTTTTCTTATCACCTTTCCTCCATCTCATCTACAGAGGTGGATTCGATCTGACCAAGAAATTAGGGATGTGCAGTTAGGAATTTACTATCCTAGATCCAGCCTGAACAACATCCACTTGTAAATACTGGAAATGCTCTGAACCCATCAAAATTATTTTCAACGTACTGGAGTAGGTGGAAGTCTTCTGGTCTAGTGGTTACTCTACAGCAGTGGTACTCCCTGTGTGGCTTGTGGACAGCCACATTCATAATGATCATCAAGCAAAAGAGTCCCATGACTACTTTATGTCCTCGGTGGACTGCATCAAACATGCACATATATAATAATATACAATATAAATACTGTTTTCAGTGGCTTGTTTTTAATGGCTTGTTTCAATTGTAAGCTGCTTTGAGCAGCACCCTGAAGAGGCAGCCCAGAATTGCACAGAGGCAGAAATAAATAAATACATTTGAATATTAAATATATAGCTCTAACTATAACTTTTAAATTTCCAGAATACCACTGCACATATAGGGCTGTCTATCCCCAGCACTGTTGAACCTTAGCCAACCTTTGTGTATCTGAAGTGTGGGGAAAGGTTTCCCTTTCTGTCTTCCCACACTCTTCTTGGCATGAGGTTCAACAGGTTGAACAAGAGAGTGAGATCACCAAGGCTCCTGGAGGACAGCAAGCTGGCCATGGAGAAAGGGGATTAAAAACATCATCACCCCACTGCTGTTAGCTTGTATTCCTGCATGGCTGTCATGATGGCAGTGTTGGTGGCTTTACCCTCTCTTCTCTGTGGCCAGCGTGTTCTCTTCCCCATAGCTCCCTGGTGCAGGGATAAGGGTGCAGAGACTGCAAAAGGATGATAGGCTGTTGGATAGAAAGGGCCCTTCCATCTCTGGCATGAGGCTTGCACCTTACCAACACGTCCTACACTCCCCCTAGTGGCAGCTGTTTCAAAGAGTGACCCACTTGCCAGCCACAAACCCTTCTGCACAGGCAATAGCCTTGCCAATTTTCCTGGAACGTGGGGCGGGTGCCTCATTGGGGAAATAGTGTTCAGGAGAGCCACAGGTAGCATGTCAAAGAGCCACAGGTGGTTCCCAAGCTACTGAGTAAATGTCACTGTTCTAGAGCTTCACCAGTAGGTATCATTTACCCATGTATCCAGAGGTGGGAAAGGCTGGTGCAGTGAGGGAAAACAGTGACTCAGCACTAGCAGTTTAATTAATTTACTTATTTAGGAAATTTTTATGCTGGCTTTCCAGAATCCTGCTTGAGGCAGCTTACAAGTAAAAACACTATAAAATGTTCTTAAGTTACCAATATAACGCCCTGGGGCAGAGCCATGCCTGACTCTGCCCCAGATGTCTTGGACCATACTGTGCTGGAATGCAGGCAGGGAGTCTGCCACGAGCTTCTCTAAAAGTCCAGAGTTCAACCAAGTCGACCGGGGAGCAAGCAGGGAGCATAGTCCAGGGAGCCGAATTCAAAGGTCAGAGCCAAGGAAGCAGTCAGAGCAGAGCTAGGTCACAGTAGAGCCAGGCAGGTCTGTGCACAGGTGCTTCTGCAACAAGGGAAAGAGCGTCCTGGCTTAAGAGCTCTCACCTTCAGGGCAGTGCTACATCCTGTTAAGACTCAAGGTCATTACACCGCTGTTTGAGTGCCTGAAGCCTTGCACTTCACCTCCTTTCCTGTGCAGCAAGACGCTGCCTCCCTCTGCACTGCCTATCAGGTTCAGGGGAGCTGGGTGGAGATGTTGCCCTGGTCTCCAGTGCTGGCGCAGGTCAGGGAACAGCCTCTGTCTCTGAGTCTGCCCTGGATTCCTCAGCCTGCTCTGGCAAGGGTTCCTGCTGTTCCATTCCCTGCTGGTCTTCCAAGCGGCTGACTCTGGAGGGGCTTGGAATATCCCCACTCCTGTCGTCCTCCCTGAGGTCTTCATCCTCTGAGGACTCAGAGCCCACGACACATGCCTTCGAAGCTGTGACTGGATGGTTGAAACAGAGTCAGTTGAAATTAAATCCCATAAAGACGGAAGTCCTGCATGTGGGTCTGGGGGCCATGGGCACGGTACTCCGGCAACCCGCTCTTGATGGAGTGCTACTTGCACCAGTTTCAAGAGTTAGGAGCCTGGGGGTGATCCTGGATGCCTACCTGACTATGGAGGCACAGGTCACAGCAGTTGCCCAGTCTTCATTTTTCTATCTAAGACTGGCCCGGCAGCTTGTTCCCTACCTATCAACCCATGACTTAACTGCAGTGATCTAATTAACGGTCACCTCTAGATTAGACTACTGCAACTCGCTCTATGCAGGCCTTCCCCTGGGCCTGATCCGGAGGGTACAACTGGTCCAAAATGCAGCTGCATGAGTAATTGCAAGGGTCCTTATTAGGGAACATATAACACCTATACTACACCAGCTGCACTGGTTACCAGTTGAGTACCAGGTCCGGTTCAAGGTTTTGGTGTTGACCAATAAAGCCCTACGCGGCCTGGGCCCAGCATATCTGCTGGACCACCTCTCCCCATATGTACCTCAGAGGATGCTTTGTTCAACAGATAAACAACTGTTGGTGGTCCCTGGCCCAAGGGAGGCCCGCCTGGCCTTGACCAGAGCCAGGCCCCTTTTGGTCCTGGCACCAACCTGGTGGAACTCTCTGTCTGAGGAAACCAGGGCCCGGCAGGATTTATTATCTTTCCGCTGGGCCTGTAAGACAGAGATGTTCCGCCATGCATATAACAACAACATTCAATTTATATACCGTCCTTCAGGACAACTTAATGCCCACTCGGAGCGGTTTACAAAGTATGTCATTATTATCCCCACAACAAAACACCCTGTGAGGTGGGTGGGGCTGAGAGAGCTCCAGAGAACTGTGACTAGCCCAAGGTCACCCAGCTGGCTTCAAGTGGAGGAGTGGGGAATCAAACCTGGCTCTCCAGATTAGAGTCCCGCACTCTTAACCACTACACCAAACTGGCCTATGGTGGAGGCTAGGTTGGGCCCCCACTGGCCACACTAAAGATCTGTCCACCACCCTACATATGATCCAGGGCTTGAAAAGCAGTATTTTATCGTTGTCATCTGAAGAGAACCTGTATTGTATAAAGTTGTTTTAATGTTATTTGTATACTGTTTTATCTGTTTTTAACTGTTATTTATGTAAACTGAAATGTTGTATTCCACCCTGAGCCCACCTGGTGGGGAGGGCGGACTAAAAATTTAATATAATAAATAATAAATAAAATAAAAAATTTAAAGCCATTAAAAACAAGCAATGAACATAGAAACAGCATAAAGATATCCATTAAATAGATCCCAGACAGCTGAAAAGTTATAACCCTTCAGTTAAAAGCATGAGTAAAAAGAAAAGTTTTTGTCTGGCACCTAAAAGACATCGTGGTAGGAGGTGCCAAGCATTCAAAATGCTAAGTGTCGTAATACAAAATGTCATCTCGCCTCTGAAGGCAGGGCCCACAGAGGAAAACTTAGGAGGTAAATTTTAATTGGTGGGCTGGATGGTACCAGAGGAGGCTATCCTTTGGGGACCCTGGCCCCCAAATAATAATAATAATAACAACATTCGATTTATATACCACCCTTCAGGACAACATAATGCACACTCAGAGCGGTTTACAAAGTATGTCATTATTATCCCCACAACAAAACACCCTGTGAGGTGGGTGGGGCTGAGAGAGCTCCAGAGAGCCGTGACTAGCCCAAGGTCACCCAGCTGGCTTCAAGTGGATGAGTGGGGAATCAAACCTGGCTCTCCAGATTAGAGTCCCGCACTCTTAACCACTACACCAAACTGGCTTAGGGCTTTAAAGGTAAGAATTGACACTCTGAATTGTTCCCCGAAACAGACAGGCAACCAGTACAGATCTTTCAGCACAAGTGTGATATGATGCTTGTAATCAATCTCTGACAATAGTCAGACTACCACATTTTGGACCAATTAACATTCCACTGACGATTTTCATACAGAGACAATTAGAGTAATCTAACCTGGAAATGAGTATAGATCACCATGGATGGGTCACACTTTTCAAGGAACCCCAAAGCTGGCATATCAGTCAAAGCTGATAAAATGTGCTGCTTGCCACAGAGGAACCTCCAGCTGTAGGCCAGGAACAAAAACATCCCTAAGTTGTGAACTCAGAAATTGCCAGGCTCAGAAATTGGGCTCTGATACAGATCAGAAGCCAATCAGGACACAATACGGAAGTATATGTTCTGTGCTATCAATCCGTCAATATTCTCGTAGCTGTGTTTTGAACTAATCAAACTTTTAACAGAATAGAAAAGCAATTTAGATAGCAGTACCCTTTCTAAATTACTCAGGGCCAAAAAAGATGGGAATCTGAGAAATCCATGAATGGATCTTCCTAACATTTTAAACATGACAATAACAGACATACAAAAGCTCCTGATTCAGATTATTGCCATGGTGTTTGGGAAGAGTGGGTTTAATGCTTCTTCCCAGTGGGATGAAATTGCCATTATTATCTTTGAAAGGTAAAAAAGATAGGCAAGGAAAGTATACTTGTATTTTTCCTCCCCTTTTAAGGCTAATAGCCTGGAAAATGGCCTCTTACAAACAGGCTTACTGTTTCATTTCCCTTTGTTACTGTTTTTTTTTCTTATTGTTTCCTCACAGCTTCATTGTCAATCCCTTGCTGTCCTAGCTTTCCGTCTCCCCTACTTCCCTGCTCTTTCTGTTGGCAGAGTATCTACACAATAGTCATGGAAACTGATTAAAGAGTAAAGAAAGTTTATTTAGGAACTAACATACCTGATAGTAAAGTGGAGAGAGAGAGAGACAGACTTCTAAATATCTAGCTGACTGAGAGAATTTCCGAGAAGAAGCAGGATATTGTCCTGACAGTACCAATCTGGACACAAGACAAGGAAATGACAGTAGAAAGAGAGGTGCTGTCCTCACGTTCCTATCTGACTAGGCCTTGCTGCCCCCTGTAGGGTCTTTTTCTCTTTGTACACCAGACATTGATTCTTCTAACAACCCTTCTCACGGTCTAGAGGACAAAGTCCACAGGATTCATTTTCTTACGTAGACTTTCAAACTTTTCTTGAGAAAGTGGCTTAGTGAGAACATCTGCAATAATTTCATCAAAAATTACATCAAATAATTACATCAATAATTACATCAAAAGAAAAAGAAAAGAAAGAGTACACGTATAATAAACAATATAAATAACTCAGGTTTTTTTATATCCAGCACATATCAATCCTTGAATATGTTTGGTGTCTGTCAGAAAAGAAAGTACAGTCTTCAATATTTAGAGTTTTGATCCTTCAAGCATCTTCCAATTGTAACATTTCCATATAATTAAACACATTTTTAGGAAGTTTGCTTTCTTTGTTCTTTTTTTTTCACCTATCTTTTTTTCAGATCCATTACCTCATTCATGTCTCTGAAGATCATTATCCTCTTGAAAATCAAAAATGGATTGGAAAACATTTTCATAAAAATTTTATCTTGTGTTGTTTGGCACATGTATTGTTGCTAGTGTGTAAATCTTTCCTTCCAGGAGCTTGATTTTCAAAATCATATATCTTCTGTCAGAGTCTCTTAATTCTTCTGTAACATTTATTTGTAAATTTTTTATATAAGCTGCAATTCCTATTTTAACTTATAAATTCTCAATAAACACACACATACATATGAGCAAAAAATCAAGAACAAAGCCCCAAAGAATCATGGAAATTGTAACATGATACAACAGGAGGGGTGGACAGTCCTGTGCTTCATCTGCCATTGTAACTGAGCCCCTCATGTGAGCTTGTCACTGCTTGCCCCCCACGGCCAAATCCGAGGGGCCTTAAGCCCCTCAGTCCCCATGTAGTTCACTGGTTGCCTGGGGGGGCTCAGCCCCCCTGGCCAAATCCGGGGGGGCTTGAGCCCCTCAGCTCCCCCCCCCCCATAGTTTACACCTACGTACACCAACACGTCTACTACAACAATGGCCACTGGCCTAAACATTCTGTTTGCCTGGCTGGAGAGTGGAGAGTCACATGATCTTCTAACTGGCACGTGCTGCCCCTAGTGGAAGATCTTGAGAACGTAATGTAACAACAATGTAAAGGATAAACTAAGCTATGTAGGCCAACAACGTAAGATATAAATGCTAGTCTTCATATGCAAACATTTTTTGAGACTGCAGGAAACTCCTGGGCTACCTTTGGGCCTCTTTGGGCCCCCTCTGGGCCCATGGGCCCTGGTGCGCTGCACCTGCTCACCTCCCCCCCTTCGTAGGGCCTGGACCAAGATAATGGTCCCAGTTCCAGCCCTGCATGCTATGGCCAGGACTATCACAAGTCTGCCCCAAAATACTGCTCAGTGATTCCCAATCAGACTAGGCCCTCAGCTCCCAGGCAGGTGTAAAATGCCCCAGAGCAGCTCCATCTTCACTTGACTGAGCCACCCATGAGACAAGTATTGCTCAGTGATCTAGGCCCAGCTTAGAAATCTGGGGTAGACATGACCCTGTATGATAGGCAGCTCATATCTGTGCTTGCTACAGCCCTCGTTGAGTCCATGAGGGACAAACTGAATAGGAGTGCCCAGCCTTTAGCTGCCCTGACAGAAATGCTTGAGCATTCTAGTCAGCCCCCAGACACAGGAAATTTGTGCTATGGTGCCCAAGATCTGTGCCCCTCTGCAAGGAGTTGTGGCCAAGCCAGTGCCTGACAACTGTTGGTAAAGGCAGGCATCAGGACCTCCAGGAGTCAATCTCCTGCCAGCCTTCTTGTAGATGTTGTGGGCTTCTCTTAACAACTCAACTGTGAAAACTTTGCCCCTTGCCAGGTTTGGAGGACACACCAAGCTAAAGTCTGGGTAAACATCCTCCTTTCCGTAGGGACCCACAAAACCGCCATTACAACTTATGAGAACCAAAAGGAAGATCAAAGAATTTTAGGAATGTCTTTCTTCCATGAGCACTGGCTCACCATAGACCCTGCAAACAGTCTCCTCTGGAGTATCAATAGTGGTCCTGAAGCAATATCTGCCATCCACCAATCTGCAGCTCTTAAAGCTCCTATGCCCATTGTTGCCTTCAGGCACAACTGCCGGCGGGGGGCACCCTTTCGCCATGGCGTTACTGGGGTTTGGGGACCCTGCCTGGCAAGCCCTAGTCCAGGGTCACCTTATCAGCCTCCATCTGCCTGCCTCCCAGCAGGTGTTTGAGGGCTCCTCCCTTGAGACCTCAGATCGGTGGAGGCAGGGCTGGGATGGTATGCACCTGCAAGCTTTGCCCCACCTGTGAGGCTTCCCTTTGCTTCAGCACAGCACTCTCCCCTCCTACCTGGTCTGGAGTCTGAGCCCTCCTTCTATCCTTTTCTTCCCTTAGGGCCAACCCCGCCCCATCTCCCATCCGCCCATGCCCCAGCAAAGTCCCACCTGGGCCAAATGTGGCCACACCCACTGGCTCCACCTCCTCCCTGGCTGGCTGTTGGGACGGTTCCCCTGGCCTTCTCACAGGGCCATGTCAGGGTCTGGATTGGTCCAGCTCCCCAGGGCCTGATGCTGCTGCCAGCCCTCCAATTGGTTGAGTTGGCCCTGCCCCACCCAGAGCCCTGCACTCCCTACTGCTGGCTGCTGCTGGCTGTTGGGGCTGGCAAGGCAGTCTGGCAGGTGATTGGCTGTCATGGCAGCTCAGGAGGCTGGCTCCCAACCTTCCCGCTCCCAGCATGTTGCAGCGGCTTCTCTGGTGGTCCACGCGGTCTTGACCAGGCCCCTGGGCTGGCCCATGCAGCAGTTCCAGTTCCGCCTGTCTCTCCTCTCAGCTGCTGGAAGGAACTTCGTGGCTGGCAGGAGCTGGCGCCTCTCTGCCTGGCACTCCTTCGCCCTTTGCTCAGGCTCTCCTGCTGCTGTGGCTGCTGGTTCCCATCGTGTCTCCGGGAGTGAGGGCCACTGCTTCTGGCATCCTGCCGAGGGTTTAGGTGGGTGCTTGGTCAGTCGGGGGTGGGTCCCTCGAGGTCTGGTTTGGGCCAGGGTCCTGATCCTGGACACCCATAGTCCTTCTTGCTAGCTATCCATGGGTCAAAGAATTTCCCGAAGTTTGGTAAAAGACAGAGCAGAATGTGATACAGAGAGGGATGTCTGCATCTTCATTGAGGGAAAGGATCCCCCTCCCCCAAAGCAATATAAATATTCAGCAGAAGCAGGAAATGGTAAAACCATTGAATGGAATGTAATCAATCCCATGCAATCCATTTGCAATACACCCTTATTGTATTGGCAGAGTCACTTGGAGAATGACTGTAGATTTTAGAGCCCTTAATGCAGTGAGTCCTCCCATTGCCCTCATCATGGTAATATATATCAAGATCCTGTCAGGCATTGCTGCAGGAGCCAAATACTTCAGTGTTAAAGATTTAGCTAACGCATTCCATTCACCTTTATTTCTGTGGTCAACAATTCACCTTTGAAAGAACCCTGCAAGGAGCAAGGGATTCAAAGTAGTAGGAAAAGGAACAGCTAGTCAAGACAGAAGTAAAATACTTCAGCCTTGCATTAGACACTCAAGGGAGACCTCCTGACTCCCAGAGAGTAGAAATCATTTCAAAATTATCCACTCTTATGAATGTACCATCATTAAGATCCCTGTTAGGCACCTTTGACCTTTCCTGGGACTTCACTAAGTCCTTCGTGGACAGAGCCTGTCCACTTTACGCCCTGTTAAAGAAAAATGTGTGTTGTTGGATCCGTACATACACCCCCAAATCCATTTGGGCCTTTTCTTCTTCTCCGTGAGACAGTAGTCGTTTCGCTGCTGCCTCCACAAACCTCTGTCTTTGAGAGTGGTAACTATAACCTTCCCCCAAACTGCTTTCTCTCCTCACCTCCCTGATTTTCTCTTAGTTAGCTTCATATGTGTTCTCTGTGTGATTGTATGTTTATCCTTTTATTTCTCTTTTAATCAAAACCTTTCTGGCTGAACATCTGGCTGGTTTATTTTGAGAGTTTTTCGAGGGAAAATTTCCCATAAACATAGGTGGAGAATCCCAGTTTGTCTTCTTTAAGCTAATTCTTTCCAACTAATTAGGAGACTACCTCTTTGGGTAACACAGTGGTACCTTAGAGACCAACAAGATTTTCAGAATGTAAGCTTTCAAGAGTCAGAGCTCCCTTTTTCAGACACACTGTGTTGACTGTGTCAATCATGAAAAGCTATGGATGGTTTTAAAAGAAATTGGTGTGTCATAACATCTGATTGTGTTGCTGCACAACTGTACTCCAGACAAGAGGCTACTGTTAGAACAGAATATGAGGAAACAGAATGGTTTCCAAATGGCAAAGGCATTAGACAAGGATGTAAACTGTCTCCTTATCTGTTCAACCTATATGCAGAACATATCATAAAGAAACCTGGATTAGATTTAGATGAAGGTTGAATGAAAATTGGTGCAGGAACCTTTTCAATTTGAGATATGCAGACACTACACTACTGGCCAAAAATAGTGAAGACTTGAAACAAGTACTGATGGAGGTTAAATGCGATGAAAGTTGTGCTGCCTACAAGTTTGTTGAGAAACAGAAGGAATATACACATCTTCAGAAGGGGCATATTATTAGATTGAAAAATTACACCAATTGTGAATCTAAAAATGTATACCTAGCCTTTTGTCCATGTGGCCTCTATTATTTAGGCATCAGTACTAGAAAAATTAAAGTGAGGATGTTGGAACATGCATCAAGGATAAAAAAAAAATCAAGTTTTAGAGGCTCCCATGGTTCCGCATTTTTTAGACAAGCAACATGTTTCTGAAGACTTGAGATATTTTGTAATTTACAAGTATATTTTGTAATTTACAAGTATGACCCTGATCCCTACAATCTAAAGGATATAAAAAGGTATTATTACAGAAAGAAACAAAGTTTATATATGAGTATAAAACTTATGCACTTTATGGTCTCACTTTGTGGTTACACGCACACACACACGCCAGTTGCCAGGGAGACCTGGGACTTGGGAGACAAGTTTAAAAGTCTACGCAAGAAGTTAAACTTTGTGGATTCTGTACACTAGATCTTGAGAAAGGGTGTTGGAAATACAGTGTCTTCTTGTGTACAGAGAAGGAAGAAGACACAAAATACCTGCAGGGGGCAGCAAATCTGACAGATAGCAAAATAAAATCCTTCTTTCCGCCTCTCTTCTGTCCTTCATTTCCTGCTTCTTCCTGGAAGTTTCTCTCTCCCAGTTTAGTAAGGTAGTTAGTTAGTATCTATTCTGTTTCTCTGCTTTCTGTCAAAGTTGTAGTTCCTGAATAAACTCTCTTAAATCAATGATACTCAAGATCATTCCTACGATATACCAGAGTCTACACTTTGAATATAAAAACAAAAACCCGAGTTCCCAGTTCCCTCTTAGGGGTAGTGGCAGAAAAACCCTTTTAATTATAAAGTAAAACATCTCATTATATAAAAATGCCAGATTAACCTTTGTGCTCTTATTGGCAATATGCTTCGATAATGAGAAGAGGTTGGTTCAAGTGTGTGGCTGCGCCTCTGTACAGGTGTCAGATGCCTCAGTTGCCTTTCACGCTGGAGTTCTTCATAGTCCATTCTGTGAGCGAGTGGACATTTTGCTGCAAATGTACCCTGTGTCCCCCTTTTCCCTTCCACTTGCATGGGACTACACTATCCCCTGGTGGTGCCAATTGCAGAAGCAAAATAATAGAAGTGTCATTCATGCTTGAGAATAAAAGAGACCAAATAAAATGGTGGTGATGATGTCACAGGCTCTTCTTGTGTGGGCTTCTGATGATATAACTTCCAGTTCATGATTTGGCTGAAGTCCTTGGGTTTCTTGTCTTGGAAATATCATGTGGGGTAGTGGACCTGCTGCCTGTAAAAAGTCACTCTGTGTCTCCACCTTTGTAATTCCTGTGAATTTGTAAATAAGGAAAATATTGTCAAGATAATAAAGTAAACAATGAGATAAGGCAGCTAGCAGTGACTGATCTGTGTCATCAGTAGTAACAGAGTGATGACAGGTAGCTATCATGTGATACCAGCCAGGTGATGTACTTCTCTGTAAATGTCAAGGACACCTGGGCTGGCACAGTGAGTCAGCACTGTGTGGGGATAGGCTACTAAGTAATATATAAGGATGCAGAGTCTTGTATTGTAAAGAGCTCCAGCTCTGCGGGTTGCTGGTGAAGCACTTTGTCTGTCAACGTAATGTACCTGTAAATATATCCACCTGTAAATTATATAATACACCATTTGTACTGAAGCTTGGTGTGTCATGTCTTCTCTTGAACCCTGCCACTGACGCCTGTGTAGCATAATTAGACCGCGACAAATATTTCAAAAAATGTGACAAATTCTCAGTGCTCTCTACTGCAAAGAAAATAACTCAGGTAACCACTACTCTGAAATTTCTCACCATTCAGAGAAGTGAGGAGCACATAATATTTACATATAGCACATAATATTTACATATTTTGAACATATAGTTCAAAATCCAAAAAGTAGACTGCCTTGGAAATGTCATGTCAACATACCCACATCTCCTGTTTCCCACTGTAGCTTTGCCTCCAGATGACTCACCAGACAGCTCAGTGTTACCTTCTTTGACCTTGTGCTTATAGTGTCTAGTTTTCTATTTCCTTCTCTGTGTGATTCTTTCCCACTCCCATTGCAAAAGTTGATTCTCCATCATGCAGATATCAGTACAGATCTGTTCTGTGCAGGAAACTTGAGGGTTCTTTCTGGCAGCCTGATTGAGCATCCAGTGTGGGTGAGGATACAGAATGTAGAAAATTATCTTAATATTCCTGCTACTGCTCCAAACTCATTTGCTTCTGTTGTTACCCAAACCACTGTTGCTGCCTAAAGTAAGTGGTATAATCAGGGTTCTGAAGGCTCCACAATTTTGAAAATAATATGTTTGGATATGGCAAATTTCTAATATTTGGGCTGATACTTTCTATACTAAATGTCTGATGGAACATTCTTATCAACCAGCTAACTCTCAGCTGCTCTTTCTTTCCCAACTTTATTCTGCCATTCCTCCTCCAGACTGGTGATCTTTGACACACCAAGCCCCACCAGCATTCCGAAAGTAGCCACATCAACTGTTGCTAGGGTCACAGTCTTCCTCCTCACCTTTTATATCAAGTAGAGACTTCCTCCAATTTGAACATGACTCTCTCACTCCTGCAGTTGTCCAAGCCTCCTGCTGTTGGTACAATCAAAGTTCTGAAGGTCCTAGAACGTTGGAAAGAATGTTTTGATGTGGCAAACACCTAATATTTGCACATTGCAACTGGACATTATTTGGCTGAATATCCATCAGTAAACTTCTGATTGTGCACACTTATTAGGCAATGTTCTCTCAACCACTATTTTCTTCCCAAGTTAGTTCTGCTGTTCCTCTTCCAGTCTGGTGATCTTTAACAAACCAAGCTCCGCCCACATTCCAAGGGTAGCCTCATCAACTGTTGCTATGGACAGAATCTTCATCTTTTGTATCAAATGGAGACTTCCTCCAATCTTGTTTCTCTCCTGCTAGTGGCCAAGAGGACTTTCTTTTCCTGGGTCACAAGAGGTTGGGTAGCCCATAAAATATTTACAACCTGGCTTGAAAATGACTATCTATCTTGCCTGGTGGTTGTTAGTGCTGATCTTGAGGAATGTCTTGAAAGACACTGTTGGCCAAACACCCCCTCCAGGGTTTAGATATGCTTCTTATGAGGTGATCATCCCAAAGAGACAGACCCCCAGGTATGGGCACAAAGAAGCTCAGGATGTGAACTACCTGCTGAAGATTGAAGGGAAGAGCCACCTAGTGCATCTCAGGCAGAAGAGAGCTTTTGTTCTCAAACACTTCCCTGTTTTCACTTACAGCAAGGAGGGGAATCTCCAGGTGGACTATCCTTTTATCAGGGATGACTGTTTCTACCGTGGTTTTGTACAGGGCAGGCCTCACTCTTTGGCAGCAATAAGCACTTGCTCAGGAGGTCTCAGAGGTATTTTGCGGGTAGAAAATAAGACCTATGAAATTGAACCTGTCGAGGCATCTACTACCTTTCAACATGTGGTATATCAATGGGAGGAAGAGGAAGGGGCCATTCGCATGAGATGTGGGCTGACACAAGAAGAGCAAAGTCGACAAATGGCCATGATCCAAAACACAGGGAATGTAGCATCTGAAAGAGCACAAGACAGACCCTGGTGGACACACACAATGTACGCAAATCTTGTCATAGTGGTGGAACATGAGCGCTATGTTCAGTTCAGCAGAAATGAAACTGTTGTTGCTTTGAATATGCTGGATGTCATCCATCTTACAAATACACTGTATGTTCCACTTGGTATTCAGGTAATCCTTGTTGGATTGGAAATATGGTCTGAAAGGAATCTCATAGATATTTCTAATACCATGGGTGCTCTCCTTGACCATTTTAATAATTGGAGAAAAAATACACTTAATACGCGTCTACCACATGATGCAGGCCATCTTCTTGTATATAAACATTTTGGAAGAACACTCGGATTAGCATTTACTGGAACAATGTGTTGGAAAGACTGGGCAAGTGCTGTTGATTCATATACTAGTTCCAGTTTGTTCTTCTTTACTAACACATTTGCCCATGAACAAGGGCATATTTTAGGCATGAACCATGATGGAGTGTTCTGTAAATGTGAACAAAGAGACTGCATTATGGCTGCCCATCACACAAACAGTGATCAGTTCAGCAACTGCAGTTATAATGAATATTATACGCTAATGAAATCTGGCGAAGCACAGTGCTTGTGGACTGCTGGAGATCCTGATAAACACTATAACCTTGCATACTGTGGGAACAGAGTAGTGGAGAGTGGAGAGCAATGTGACTGCGGTTCAAAATTAAGTTGTGAATCAGATCCCTGTTGCCAGTCTGATTGCAGGTTGCGTTCCGGTGTCACTTGTGCTTTTGGAGAGTGCTGCTCCAAATGCCAGTATCTTCCAGCTGGAACTATTTGCAGGGGAAGTAATAGCGTTTGCGACCTTCCAGAGTACTGCAATGGGACTTCAGAGTGGTGTCCTGAAGATGTTTACGTGCAAGATGGTGCTCCATGTCAGGGTGGTGCATACTGTTTTCATGGGAACTGCTCAACTCACAATAAACAATGCAAAATGATCTTTGGTTCAAAGGCAACAGTTGCTTCAGAGGGCTGCTTCAGAGAATTAAATGCTCAAGGTGACCGCTTTGGAAACTGTGGCATTAATGGTGATACTTATATCAAATGTAATGCTAAGAATATCCTGTGTGGCCGACTCCAGTGTGAAAACATTGCTCAGTTACCTGCTTTGGAAGAACATAGCACCATCATTCAAACACGCATTAATAACCATCTGTGCTGGGGTACAGACTACCATCATGGAACAGGAATACCTGATATTGGTGCCGTGAGCGGTGGCACTCCTTGCGACAAAGATATGATGTGTATTAATAGGGAATGCACCAATGTGTCCCTCTTGAAATATGATTGTAATGTGACGAAGTGCCTAAATAGAGGAATATGTAACAGCCGCAATAATTGTCACTGTAGTTATGGCTGGGCCCCTCCATATTGTCTCACTGAAGGCTATGGTGGCAGCATTGACAGTGGACCCCCTCCACCACACCAAGTCAGTGCAATATTTATTATAGGACTCCTGATATCCCTTGCTGTTTTTGTTATTGCTGGCCTTGGTATATATTACAGCACCAACCTGATGCAGTGGTGTAGAACATTTTTGACACAATCCCATCAACAAAATTAACCCAATTTTTAACAATAATACTTATGTGTATAATATATAATGTGCCACAAAATGAAATTAAAGGTAGTAGCTACTTGTGTAGTATATTTATTCAGTATAAATTCCAGTACCCTATGGTATTATTATGCATAAAGATGTTTGAATGTGAAAGCTTTTGATGTATTATAACTGGTGTCTTATGGAATTTTTCTCATAGGCACATAATAGAACGTAAGTTTTGACATTATATAATTAACTGACCATGTTCTCTGGATGCAGCCTCTGTCTTCTGAGTCACAGAACCTCCACCTTCTTGACCACAGGAGGAAAAAAGAAAAGAAAACTACACTCCTGAGCAACAATTCTGTTCCACAACAGTCATCACCACAGAAAAATATATAACTTCTAGTACTAATTGAGTTAGTGATCTGTCACACTTTACACTGGGTGAGCACAGATCGAAACCAAACCCAAGAAACCAATGGAACAAACTATGGAAACATTTCACTCCACAAAATCATACTGAAATGCCAGGGAATTTCTCCTGAAGAGCCAAAGGGCAGGGGAAGCCCTTCCCTCTTAAGGATCTTGTTGTGTAAAAGAATTCTCAAGGCAAAGGTAATTGGCAAAGTAGAACAGAGTTTCATCATCGTGTCTTCTGTGCAGTCCCACGTGGGAACTGCTCATGTGCAGGTCAACTGTGGATGTTCTAAAGCTCTTAAAGACACAAGATGCTCACCTAGTCTTTTCACATGCTTTCCCCCCAGGCGTGGCTATAAAAGGCGGGGCAAGTGGCTCTCTCCCTCAGTTCTTTGTTAGCTGCTGCTGAAGAAGGACATGTCTTTGCTTTGCTCCTCGGTTCCTACCTTTCAATGAGAGTTTGAGCCTTTCAAAGGCTCTCTTCAAGAAGTGTACATGTTGTGGTACCAAGATGGCCCAATTGGATGGGCACAACAAATGCCTATTATGTTGCAGTGTGTGGTCTGTAAACAGTTTACATTGAAGGCATGCAGTGAAAGGATGTTGCAATTGAAAGTGGCTTTTGGGGTGTCATCCCTGAAGGGTGCTACCAACTCAGAGAATAATGCTGCAAATAAAGGGCTATAGCACCCAGAACAGGCCTCCTGGGCTCCTCCAGCATGTTTGGCACTTATTACCTCTGAGAACAGAATCAGTCACTCAATTGGTCTGAGCCAGTCAGAGCTACCTTTGAAAAAGGCTAAGCTCATAGCAAAGCATGCTGATAAACTGTCAACTTCAAAGTCGCAAAAGAGGGAAAAAAGTCCATTTCGGCTCCATCCATGTTGGTTGCAACAAGTCTGTCCTGGGTTCTAAGAACTCCGTCTCCAACCCCTAGACAGCATTCCACTTCAGTTCCATTCCTTTCAGAGGGTGTGATTCCAGAAATCATAGAATTGTCAACAGCAATTTCTCCATTGCTGCAATCACTAATGTGGCCAGGGAAAGGCAGAGGACTTCTTTGGATCTGTCTGAGAATGACAATTGTTTGAAACTGGCTCCCCACCATAGACACTACCAGTTCCATTATTCCCCATACAGTTCCCTGTAACATTACTATGCTTACAGGTTTGAAAGATCACTAGGCATGAACCTGCCTCCTCATTACGTCTTCCATGACAAGGACTGGTATGTGTCCATTTGCTCAGAACCAAGAAGTGCTAAAGCCAAACCTACATCGATTCCAGCCACGGTTCCAGAAGACAGTAGTGTCCCGGAACCAGCCTTGAATCCCACTACTCAGTCGGACAACTACTCCAATATTGGATTAGATCTTGCATCAGAACCTTCTTCCATGGAGTTTCTGACAGAGGATTCTGTTGTATCCCCAAGTCAGGATCTCCGCTAGTATACTGAGCAGTTAGTCCAGATGGTGGGATCCCTAGATGTTGAGGTGACCTGCTATGCTCCAACCGCTTTGGATCTAGTCTTGAAGGTCCTTCACTCAGAAACGGCCAGACCAGTGACTTTTCCAGTCATGTAAGGCATGCTAGATGTGACAAAAGATGTGTGGTCCAGGCTGGCCTCGACTCTGGCAACATCTAAGAAGCTGGAAAACTTGTAAAGGATGAAACAGGAAGGATCAGGCATCCTGTTTACTCACCCTTCCACCAATTATATTGTCACTGAGACCCTCCAAGGCAAGGGCCTTCACAAAAGTGTGGGCCATTCAACTCCTATCGATAAGGAGAAGAGGAAACTAGACATACTGGGCAGAACAGTTAATGCTGTCGCAGCCTTAATCTTTAAATTTTGTAATGATGAGACTATTATCATCATATGGGAAAAGATGGGTCCATACTGAAGCCTAATCCCAGATGATAAACAAAGGATTGCAAAAATTCTGCAAGGAGAAGCTTTAAGGCTCTCCAAACAACAAATTAATATGGCCAGACATATTGGGGACTGCTCTCACAGAGCGATGACCTCTGCAACTGTACTGCATAGACACGCGTGGCTCAGAACCATGGCACTCACCCGTCAGCATAGAATGAATGTAGAAGATCTTCCCTTTGAAGGGATGACCTATTCTTGTCCACCACGGAAAGGGAAATAAAAAAGATCAAAGATGATAAGGTGACAGCTAGGTCTTTGGGTATTATATCTCTCTACCCGAATCCTTTTAGACAAAAAATCCCCCCAAGGCTATATACACCTTATAGCAACAAATACAGTTGGTTCTAAACACAACTGATGCATACATTCCCCAGATGCTTTCAACAGCCTTCTTCCTCAGACTCTGTTAAACTTTAGAGATATTTCTGAGCTAAGTCAAAAGATAGTTCCTGATCACTAAGGGATCGGTCTGGGTCTAATAAATAGGGCATTTGATGCCAATAACAACAACATTTTATTTATATACTGCCCTTCAGGACAATTTAATGTCCACTCCGAGAGGTTTAAAAAGTGTGTTATTATTATCCTCATGACTATCACCCTGTGAGGTGAATGGGGCTGAGAGAGCTCTGAAAGAGCTGTGACTGACAAGCTGCCTTCGAGCGGAGGAGTCAGGAATCAAACCCAGTTCTCCAGATTAGAGTCCTGTGCTCTTAACCACTACACCAAACCATCTGCTACCATGTCTGTCAACCACTTATTTCTTCTACAGGCCTGGGAGTCGATCACCCAGGAGGCTTGGGTGTTGTCCATTACTGAACAAGGCTATTGCCTGGAATTCAAGGCAACTCTGTCCAATATCTCCCCTGTTCTCCGCCTCCTCCTGCCTTACTTTTAGAGGAAGTACAGTCGTTGCAGAAATAGGCCATAGAACCAGTTCCATCCAGTTGTACCAATGGGATATTTTCCTGCTTTTTTATTGTGGACAAAAAGTCAGGGGGCTTAGAGCTTCATTCCCCAAATGAGTTTATAGTTTACAGAAGTTTTTGAATGTTGTTAAGTGATGTTTTGTCCCTATTACAAAGTCAAGTTTGGTTCATTACTGTTGATTTAAAAGATGTTCCACTATATGTTCCAATAAATGTTCAGTATAGAAAGTTCCTTTACTTTCCTTGAAAGTAAAAATATCAATACAAGATTCTTCCTTTCAATATCTCCTCTGCCCCTTGTATCTTTACAAAAGTCATAGCAGTAGTGGTGAGCCCACCACAAAGAAAAAGAATGTACCATTCTCTAGGGATTGCTTACAACATAATAAACAAAAGACACACAACTTATATTTATATTTTAGTTTTGTTTAGATTGTTTTTATGTAACTATTTGATGGCTTGCTGTTACCTGCCTTGAGCCTTTTGGGAATTGGCAGGATACAAATGCTTTAAACTAAATTTTATTTTTGGGAGTAAATAGAGATTTTACTAACCATCTTGCCTCTCTTTCTCATCCATGCAGTAGGAGCTAGCTGCTCCACCCTTTCTGTTGGGCAATTATGGCTGGCAGGGAAATGGGCTGCATCACAAATGTATTGGGAGTACCCCCCAGCCTCCCTCCCATGAGAGGGAAAGCTGTTGTATGAGGCTGTGGAGGCAAATGGAGCCGGTGCAAGGTATAAGGCTATATTTAACTAGCAGGGAAGAGGGGCTGATGAAGACTTTTTCTAGCCAGCTCTATGCTCTAAGGAGCAGGCAGTGAGGGAAGGAGGAAGAGAAAGGTGCTGTACATTCCGCCCCCCCTTCCAGAATTAGGGACAAGGATGGCAAGCAGGAGGAGGAGGGGCGGGGTGCAGTGAACCCTCTCCCCTCCTTTCATGGGCTCCAGGGCACTGGAAGCAAGCAAGATGACAGCTGAAGGAGGTGAGGGTAGAGGTCCTGGTTTGAGGCAGCCTGCCCTGCAACATGATTGACTGATTATTTATTTAAAACAGTTTTATGATACTTTCCCACCCAGTTCAAGAGCCCCGTGGTGCAGAGTGGTAAGCTGCAGTACTGCAGCCCAAGCTCTGCTTATGACCTGAGTTTGATCCTGGTGGAAGCCAGGTTCAGGTAGCCGGCTCAAGGTTGATTCAGCCTTCTATCCTTCCAAGGTCGGAAAAATGACTACCCAGTTTCCTGGGGGTAAAGTGTAGATGACTGGGGAAGGCAATGGCAAACCACCCCGTAAAAAAGTTTGCCAAGAAAAGGTCATGATGCGATGTCCCCCCATAGGTCAGTAATGACTTGGTGCTTGCACAGGGGATTACCTTTACCTTTTACCTCCTCCCAACTCAGAGTCCCCAAGGCACTGAACATTAAAACATTTCAAACATTGAAAACCATTTTATATACACACATAATTAAATAAAACATAAACACAAATATGGAGGAGGGCTAATCAGAGTTAGTGAGGGAATGCCAAACAAAGCAAAAAAGTCTTCATCTCTTGGCAGAATCTCTCTAGGGGGGAAGTTCCATCGTTTTGGCACCATGACCAAGAACACCCTTTATTGTGTTGCTATCCTCAGATAGCAGATGGACTCAAGGGAAGGCCTCTGAAGATGTCTAGAGTGGCCCAGAAGGTTCATAATGAGAGTAGACATGCTGACCCCAAGTTGAATAGGACTTTAAAGGCCAATACTATATTATACTGTGTTACTTTCAATAGGGCCTGGGAGCCAATGTAGGTGGAACAAAACTGGAGTGGCATGGGCCAAGTGACCCACTCCAATTAATGTTCTGGCCTCAGCATTCTATAAAGGTTGCTTCCAAATAGTTTTAAAGGACAGCTCCGTGTACAGCACATTGCAGCAATCTAATCTAGATGTTGCTAGGGTATGTACCACAGCGACCAGGGCCGTTTCCACACAGTTTACCTTATTCTGCAAAATAGCGAAATCTCTCACGAAATCTCACAAGAAGATGCTGTTATTGCGTCTTCTCACGAGATTTCGCTATTTTGCAGAATAAGGTAAGCCGTGTGGAAACGGCCCAGATCTTTCCTGCTCATGAATGTTTGCAGCTGACTCAGCAGCTGAAGCTGGTAAAAGGTGCCCCTGGCCACCACTGCTACTTGTTTATCCAGGTCCAGCAGCACCTCCATGCTATGAACCTGCTCCTTTAGGGGGAAAACAACCCCATACAGAAGAGGAGACCCCCTAGTTCATGTTCCAAACCTTCTCTCTACCAGGAGCTTCTCTGTTTTGTTGAGGTTAAGTTTATTAGTCCTAATCAATTCCAAAACTGCCTGCAGGCACCTATTCACGGTTTCCACAGCCTCCCTGGGATCTGCTGAAAGCATGAGATAGAGCTCAGTATCATCTTCATATTGGTGGCAACTGCCTGAATATCCAGATGATATATCTCCAGCATGCTTGCTGGGGCCACCATGCCATACTGGTCATGTTGCCTAATCTTCTACACATTGTTACAGGCTTGGATTCAAATCACCATGAATAACTGTCCTACAGGTTTGGCCTACAATGGCATGCATGGAGGAAAATAGAGACTATGACCAAAGGAATAGTATTGCCTGTTGATGAATATCCATATCTCCTCAGTGGGTCTTAATTGGTAGGAAATGTCTCTACAAAGCACCCACCAAGATTTGGAAGAGATGACACTCTCCTTCCTATCTGAAGACAGGTATGCCAAACAACCCCAAAGTCCCACCTATCCTTCAGGATTGAATCAATCCTGGGAATTTAAGGTTTATGCAAATTCCAGTTATTGCCAGCCAATCAGAGCCCCTAGAACTCCACTGGTTGGGAGGGGTGACCCACCCTCGGCTTCAGAAGGGAGACTAGATACTTTTCCCCCTTCAGATGGGGCTTTTGGTGACTGTGGATAACAGTGTCAGCTTATTTAGGCTTTTTATTTTGGCTTTTCATTAGGATTTGGAGTCAGATTAAGGAAGGAAACATGTTTTTAGTGAATAAACAAGTACCCTGTGAAGGGCCCATCAGTTCTAGCTTTTGTAGATCAAGATGGTTACCTGTGCTAGTCTGTCTGTAGCAGTGGAGAAGAGCAAGGGTCCAATAGCACCTATAATGCTAACAAAATTTGTGGCAGGGTATGAGCTTTTGCGAGTCAGCTCACTTCAGATAGCTTTTTGTAGTCAGGTTCAGGTTCTATGACCAGGATCTCTGCAAGTTAAAAAAGTGGCCTGGAACCTGAGTGTAAGACTTTGGTTAAAAGGTTACATAGGACTTTAAATGCTGAGAAACCCTATCTGGAGAAAAAGGAATTCATTTTCCATTCAGGGCTTGAGGTTGGTAAAGTAAAGCTCAGTTAAACGTGTTAACTCACAGTGGGGAAAATGTATAACCCCTGAAAAGTGCAGCTGAGAGCCAATCGTACATGCCAAAGTGATTATTCCACACTAAACCTATAGTGGCTTACACCTTATTTTCTGCAAATAAATGTTTGTTGTTCAGCTCCTTCTGCATCATTGTCAAGTCAAAACAGTTGTGTGAAAGAAGTTATATTTACCTCACTATTAAGTACTATGTTATTCACAAATGATAGGTTCACAAATGAGAACTCATTAGGGAATTCAAAGCTTACACACAACCAACCAGACAGATAAAGCTTGTGTTTCACCTTTTACTGATTGTGGGAGGCTGAGGGGGTTTAAATAACTAAAAGGAGAAGATAGAGTGTGGGATCTGGACAACCATAAGTCAGGAGGGTAGTTTACCTCAGAGGTCTCCCTTCTCTCCCTCCTCTCTTCTCCCTACCCCCATCTCAGCCTCCTTGTTGCCACCATAGAGGGTAGATGTGTGTCTGTGTGAAAAGAAAAGACAGTTTTAGATCAGCACAGAGAGAGGCATATAGACTCTGATGTGAGATAGCTCAAACACCTTGGAGGGAAGGGCCTTTCTCTGTCTCACTGTGGGGATAACATGCGGTGGTAATGGACATGCTGTCTGTAAGAGAGCTGCATTGCCTGCTCTTGTGCTCTTCTGGTGTATTTGTAAAAAAGGAAAATGTTACAAAAGTGCCCTAAGTCTCCAGCACACTTTATTCCAAAGAAACCAACTCTGGTAATCACTACCACTGAAACTTTTCACCATTCAAAAATAGTGAGGTGTGCATAATAGTGTTTAAGTATAGTGCAAAATTCAAAAGGTAGACTGCCTTGAAGAGGTCATGTCAACATTATACCCATATCACCTATTTCTTATTGCAGCTTTGCTTCCAGATGACTCAACGGTCATCTCAATGTTGCCTACTCTGACGTTGTTAAAGTGTCCAATTTCCTAGTAGCATCCTGTATCCTTGTTCAAGTGATCCCATTCCAGACCATTACACAAGTTAATTCCCCACCATGCAGACATCAATACAGATCTCTTCTGTACAAGGAAGCATGAGGGGTTCTTCCAGGCAGTTTGAGTATCCCGGGTGGACAAGAATACCGAATGAATTCAATGATGGTTGTTGGGGGTTTTCCGGGCTGTATTGCCGTGGTCTTGGCATTGTAGTTCCTGACGTTTCGCCAGCAGCTGTGGCTGGCATCTTCAGAGGTGTAGCACCAAAAGACAGAGATCTCTCAGTCTCTCTCAGACACTGAGAGATCTCTGTCTTTTGGTGCTACACCTCTGAAGATGCCAGCCACAGCTGCTGGCGAAACGTCAGGAACTACAATGCCAAGACCACGGCAATACAGCCCGGAAAACCCCCAACAACCATCGTTCTCCGGCCGTGAAAGCCTTCGACAATACATCGAATTCAATGATGTTATCTTGAAATTCTGGTTGTTCAGAAGCATTGATTGTGGCCTTCTATGCATTGCAAATGTGAGGATGTCATCAGCAAAACTCCACTATAGGAATTCTTCCTCCCAATCATTTAAAAAGAACCCCAATATAGAGGGATATCAGTAAAGTATACTGAACCTGATTCGCTCACTCCTACTGTTGTCCAAGCCTCAATTGTGTCCAAAATAAATGGTACAATCAGAGTTCTGAAGGCTCTAGAACGTTGGAAATAATGTGTTTTAATGTGGCAAACACCTAATATTTACAACTGTGCACTATTTGGCTGAATATTCATCAGTAAATTTCTGATTGTGCATACTTATTAGCCAATGTTCTCTCAACCACTATTTTCTTTCCAAATTAGTTCTGCCATTCCTCTTCCAGTCTGGTGATCTTTAACACACCAAGCTCCACCCTCATTCCAATGGTAGCCACATCAACCGTTGCTATGGACAGAATCTTCATCTTTTGTATCAAGTGGAGATTTCCTCCAATTTTGCTTCTTTCCTGCTAGTGACCAAGAGGACTTTCTTTTCCTGCATCACAAGGAGAGGTTGGGTAGCCCATAAAATATTTACAACCTGGCTTGAAAATGACTAACAATCTTGCCTGGTGGTTGTTAGTGCTGATCTTGAGGAATGTCTTGAAAGACACTGTTGGCCAAACACCCCCTCCAGGGTTTAGATATGCTTCTTATGAGGTGATCATCCCAAAGAGACAGACCCCCAGGTATGGGCACAAAGAAGCTCAGGATGTGAACTACCTGCTGAAGATTGAAGGGAAGAGCCACCTAGTGCATCTCAGGCAGAAGAGAGCTTTTGTCCCCAAACACTTCCCTGTTTTCACTTACAGCAAGGAGGGGGATCTCCAGGTGGACTATCCTTTTATCAGGGATGACTGTTTCTACCGTGGTTTTGTACAGGGCAGGCCTCACTCTTTGGCAGCGATAAGCACTTGCTCAGGAGGTCTCAGAGGTATTTTGGTGGTAGAAAATAAGACTTACGAAATTGAACCTGTCGAGGCATCTACTACCTTTCAACATGTGGTGTATCAATGGGAGGAAGAGGAAGCTGTGGGATGGTGTGGGCTGACAGCAGAAGAACAACATCGACAAGCAGCTATAATCCAAAACTCAGAAAATTTAGCAGCTGAAAGGGATCCAGAAATACATTGGGGGACTCAGAGAATGTATGCAAAGCTTGCATTTGTGGTGGAATATGAGCGATATATTCAGTTTGGCAGAAATGAAACTGTTGCTGCTTTGCAAGTGCTAGATATCATCCATTGTATAGACTCACTATTTGTTCCACTTCATATTCATGTGGCCTTGGTAGGATTGGAAATATGGTCTGAAAGGAATTTCATTAATATTTCTGACAGTCTAGAGTCTGTACTTGCCAGTTTCAATAACTGGAGAAAAAACACCTTTGTTAAACGTTTAGAACATGATGCAGGTCACTTACTTGTTCATAAGAATTTTGGACATATGGTTGGATTTGCATATATAGGAGCAATGTGTAATCCCCTTTGGGCGAGTGGTGTTGAATCATATACTAGTCCCAGTTTATTCTTTATTTCTAGCATAGTTGCCCACGAACAGGGGCATATTCTTGGTATGAAGCATGATGATGAGTTCTGTGTTTGTGAAAAGAAAACCTGTATCATGTCTGCCTCTCATACAGACAGTGATCAGTTCAGCAATTGTAGTTATACACAATATTTCACCCTAGTGAAATCTCATGGGGCAAAATGCTTGTTAATTGCCTCAGTCTCCAAAAAACACTATAACCTTGCATACTGTGGGAACAGAGTAGTGGAGAGTGGAGAGCAATGTGACTGCGGTTCAAAACTAAGTTGTGAATCAGATCCCTGTTGCCAGTCTGATTGCAGGTTGCGTTCCGGTGTCACTTGTGCTTTTGGAGAGTGCTGCTCCAAATGCCAGTATCTTCCAGCTGGAACTATTTGCCGGACAAGTAATAGCGTTTGCGACCTTCCAGAGTACTGCAATGGGACTTCAGAGTGGTGTCCTGAAGATGTTTACGTGCAAGATGGTGCTCCATGTCAAGGTGGTGCATACTGTTTTCATGGGAACTGCTCAACTCACAATAAACAGTGCAAAATGATCTTTGGTTCAAAGGCAACAGTTGCTTCAGAGGGCTGCTTCAGAGAATTGAATGCTCGAGGTGACCGCTTTGGAAACTGTGGCATTAATGGTGATACTTATATCAAATGTAATGCTAAGAATATCCTGTGTGGCCGACTCCAGTGTCAAAACATTGATCTGTTACCTGTTTTGGAAGAACAGAGCACCATAATCCAAACACATGTTAACAACAGTCTATGCTGGGGCACAGATTATCATTATGGAATAAAGATCACCAGTACTGGAGCTGTGAGAGATGGCACTCCTTGCAACAAAGATATGATGTGTATTAACAGGGAATGCACCAATGTGTCCCTCTTGAAATATGATTGTAATGTGACGAAGTGCCATAATAGGGGGATATGTAACAACCACAAAAATTGTCACTGTGGTTATGGCTGGGACCCTCCATACTGTCTCACTAAAGGCTATGGTGGCAGCATTGACAGTGGGCCCCCTCCTCCACACAAAGTCTGGGCAATATATATTATAGGGCCTCTAATCGTCCTTGGTGCTGCTGTCATTGCTGCTGTCCTGGCTCTGTACCATGGTGCGAGACTTTTTCAGTGGTCTAGAGCATTGATTGCAGGATTCCTTTCAACAAAGAGATACAATGTCCGCAACTGAACACCAAAGCCATGAATGAGTAAAGTGTAAAAAAAATTCAGTGTTAGGAAATAGGTTCTTGTGTAGTGTGCTATTAAATATAAATTTTTGTGGTATATGGTGGTATTCTGAAAAATGCATTTTAGTGTACAACCTTTAGATTAATTTGAGCTGCTTTTTGATTAAATTTATCTAATTGGCATACTGGGTTCTTCAGTGTGAGAGAAAACTTTTATTTTATCTCGTTGTAGCTGTCCTCAACCTTGCAGAAACTCCTTTCATACTATAGCAGGGAAAACCCTACCTCCTGAGCAAAATATTCCTAGCAAAATTCAAGATAAACTGAGGTAATGAATTAGTCCGAGATTTTTGAGAGAGTGCTTTCTGCCATAGGTTCCTCCTTGGTTAATGAAATTTGTAGAATATTATTTGTTGGTGGTTCATATTTCTGAGGAGGACTTCTTGTGGTCTTGTAGGCTACAGAGCCAGTGCCTATTGGGATTTGTGGGGTGCTGGAGCTTACTGTTTTTAAGAGGGCCTGGAAAACTTTCTGATTATTTCAATCTTGTTTTTTAGATATGCTTTGTTGGCTGATTATGGTTTGATTTATGTAAGTTTATGCCCTACTTAAACAGTAAATTGTATTATTGACTTTGCTTTTGTTATGTTTTATTATTTTATTATGCTTTGTTTATTGTTTTATTATGTTTCGTTTTATTATGCTTAGGAAGTGTATTGCTGAGGAGTCAAATCTCATAAATAGATGAATAGTACCTGAGTGTAGGACTATCAGGTCCAGGTTGGGAAATTCCTGGATATTTGCGCGGGGGGGGGGGGGAGGAGCCTGGTGAGGACAGGGTTTGGGGAAGGGAGGGTCCAAAGCAGGGTATAATGCCATAGTGATCACCCTCTGAAGCAGCCATTTTCTCCAGGGGAACTAATCTCTGTGGCCTGGAGATCAGTTGTAATTCCGGGAGATCTCCAGCCACCACCTGGAGGCTGGCAACCCTACCTGAGTAGGTGAGAAAACCCTGATCCTGAATTATTCTTATATGAATACAGTCAAAGCTGCTGATAAAATCTAAGTTGACTATTTCACATGAGAATTTTCCTTTGAAGAGCAGTTCCTTTTCCAGAGGAATGGTGACTTAATGTCTGTATCCTCCTCAGAGAATGAAATATTCTCCTATTGATTTCTGAATGATGCCATTTTTTAATGATAGAATTGGGTCCATTTTAAAGCTGCGAGCTCTGGGTTGGGAAATTCCTGGAGAATTAAGGGGTGCAGACTGGAGAAAGCAGGTTCTGGTAAGGAGCTGGAGCTCAGCAGGATAATATAATGCCATAAAGTCCCCAAAGCAGCCATTTTCTCTAGGGGAACTAATCTCTGTTGTCTGGAGATGAGTTATAATTCTGGGAGATCTTCAGATCTCACCTGGTGATTGCCAATCCTAGTCCATTTAATTTTTGCATAGAGACTGATCTGTTTGACCTACATAGAGTGTCACTGTAATGTAGTGCTTAGTGGTCATCTACAACTGGAAATACTCAGGTTCAAACCTGCACTTAGCAGGAACCTTTCCCTCTGAACCTGGGATGGAGAGGTGGAAGAACAGCATGTCTGCTCACATGGTTGTTCCAATACTTTCGACCTGGGCCCCTCTGTTCTTTCACATTTCACATTCTTCTGGTAATTGCTATATTTGTATCTCTTGAGCTCTTTTCTTCCAAACTGTTCAGTCCCACTTACTGCTACCTGTAGTTTGTTGTCTCGATTGTTCTGTTTCAGTTCTCAGGCCCTCAGTTACTTCACGGCTCTTACCATTACTCTCCTTGCCCAGTTTTTCTAGATAATCTGCAATACCACATTTGAAACCATTCCCTATTTTAACAGAAGCCTTTCCCTACCCATGGTTCCTTCTGCAGAGCAGAATAGGAGGGAGGGACAATTTTAACCTGCTTTAATCTTTTGGGTTTTATAGTCCCAATTTTATATATGTACTTTTAGCTCTGTTTTGTGAGGTTTTTTATTATGCTTGTTTTAATTGTTAGCTGCCTTGGTGGCCCTGATTGGGCAGAAAGGTGGGATATACATGATGTAAATAAACAAAATAAAGGCCACCAAGGCTTGCTGGATAACCTTGCATCAGTCACTGTTTCTCAGACTAAACTACCTCACAGGGTTGTTGTGAGGATAAAATAGAGAAGTAAAGGAACACTTTGAAGGGTGTTTCCAAATGTTTGGAATTTTGTTAGGGTTGCCAGCACTGAATTGGGGAACTCCTGGAGATTTGGGGGTGGAGACTGGCAACAGCAGAATTTGGGAAGGGGAGAGAGCTTAACAGGGATGAGATGCCATAGGAACTACTTTTTGAAGCTGGCATTTTCTCCAGGGGAGCTGATCCATGTAGTCTGGAGATCCATTGTAATTCCAGGAGATCTCCAGGCCGCATCTGGAGGTTTGCAACTGTAACTGTAAAAGCATCCTCTCTTTTTGAAAATCTGAAAATCATCCCCGAAATACAATTTCAAACATGAAATCTAATCACAATCTGAGCGAGCGAGAGACTTCCTAGCCCCGCCCTTTCGGTGAAGAAGCTAACCATCTTCCAGGAAAGGAGCTAAGATGAAGCAAGAAGTCCAGCAGTCGAGCGTGACTCATGAGAAGAACTACAAATCCCAGAACCCTTAGAGGCTCTTCCTGTTGTGAGGCTGATGAAACTGAAAGTGTTGCGGCAGCGGCTGCTGCTATAGTTCACCTTCAAACGTGCAGGGCGGGGGGCAGGTGGGAGGCAGAGCCCTGCAAGAGAGCAAAGCATGAATGGAGGGGTGGAGGATCTCCTCACTGAGGAAGTAATCAATCTCACCAGAGGACCTTCAGGTACTGGGGTGCGGGGCAGCGGCCTGGGCGAGGGTCTGCAGCTTTAGCCCCTGGTCTCTGCAGCTGCGCCCGCCACCGTCTTCCTTCAGCCCCGACCATCCGCTCATTCCTTGGGCAGGGAAGCGCCAGGCCGAGGCCTGCATAATGGCGCGCCTTGCTCTGGATTGCAGCGCCGTTTCTAAAGCCTTTCCGTGCGTGGGAGAAGAAAGCCGCCGTTGTAGTATATTAATAATAGACCCGTGGGAAGCGTTCCCCGGTCGGTGCAGCTCGAAGAGCGGGGGGAGGCGCGAGAGAGGGTAGCCCGCGTTGCGCTCCGGCTCGCGTGGCGTGCCTTTTAAGTCATTAAGTGCAGCGGGGTGCCTTTTAACGCCGTTGAGTCGTTAAATATATCTCTGCACTTAAAAGAACGTTTGTGACCTCCCCTCTCCGGGAAGAATGATATTTTTCGAGAAGAGGGGGTTTAATTGAGGATAATTGTGCCTGAATGTTGAGTGGCATTGGAACTTTCTGTACGCTCCCCAGGGGCTGTTTTGCAGAAAGTTGGAAAGCTATTCTGTGAAAGAACTCAGTGCTTTAACGTGAGCGGTTCAAGGAATGTGCACGTTTGAGAACTGGTGTAAATGTGAATGTGCCTTCTGATGGCATAGGGTACCCATTTTCTCACGATGCCTTCCCTGCATATGATAATTGTAGTTCACGGTGGAGCTGCTGTTCAGAGCCACCAGACAGTGTTGGACTTGGGCCAGGGAAACTTGAATACAAATCCTTGTTTTAAAGTAGGTTTAAAGGTTTTTATAAGGCCTGCTTGAAATAGATGTGTTTTGGACACAAGGGTAACATTTTGAGGAAGACACCTATACTCTTTGTGAGATGCCAACAGCATAACAATGATGTTGATGATGATAACTGTGTGTATATACCACTCTTCTAGACAGATTAGTGCCTCATCCAGAGCGGTGAATAAATTAGTGTTGTTATTATCCCCATAATACAGCTGGAGAGCTGGGGCTGAGAGGAGTGGCTTACTCAAGGCCACCTACTGAAGTCATGGCAGTAGCGGGATTCGAACCATATGTAGTCCACTGCAGTATTCCCAAGTGACACCAACATTGCTGAATGGTAGAGAAGATGGGACTCGATCTTGGTTACTGTCTGCAGTGCATGGACCTGATCTGTGTAGGGAGGGGCTGTGGCTAAGGGGTAGGGCACCTGCTTTGCCTGCAGAAAGCCCCAGGTTCAATTCAGGTCTTCTATTTAGTTTAGTGACACAAATGTCATTTGAACCCCTCAAAACCATAGAGTGTAGGCCATCATTTGATGCTTCAGATCACAGTAATTGCTTTAGAGCAGTGTCTTTGCTGATTTTATATTGTGAAGTTGTGATGATTTTCTTTTAATATTGCTTGATGGAAGCAATATTAGTGGTAGAAGACAGGCATGCTCGTAAGTGAGTGACAGAAAGACCGACAGACCATGCTCCTTCGTAAAGAATATGTTACTTTCAAATCCTGGTTAAGAGGGAAAACCTAGTTATCACTGGTACAGATGTGAACCTGACCCATGGTAATGGTTGATGAAGAAAAGCAGGCAACCCATGAGACTGCTGCCGATCTCTTACTTGCGCTGCTTATGTTATGTGTGCCAGCTTGACAACAGCACCAGGCCCTAAATGCATGAGATGGAATCTGAGGAAATGTGCGTTTCTAGTCCTACTAATGCAAAACCCTGCTCAAGAGCCAACATGATGTAGTGATCAGAATGTCAGACTAGGCCCTAAGAGATCCAGGCTCGTATCCCCACTGTACTATGGCAGTTTGCTGGGTAACCCTGGGCCAGTCACACTCTCAGCTTCCCAGGGTTATTGTGAGACTAAAGTGGAGGGGATGTAAGTCACTTTGGGTTCCCATTGGGAAGAAAAATAGAGTATGAATGAAGTCAATAAATAAATGTGTTGTTATTGGTCCCATTCTCACCTGTGTAGTAGGTATTTTAGACTGTCACAAGCTCCAATTAAGTAGAAATGAGCCTGAGCTGGTTGTCTCGTGCTCATGCCCCTCCCTCTCTCCTGCACAGCATGATTAAGAATTCTTGGTTGAAACCAAACTCTGTTTCTCTGTGATGTTTGAATACAGGCACCTAGCTGAATTGGAGTTTGTCTTCACTCCCCGCAAGCTGGGGTTCTGTACGTGGACTGAACTGTGGTTTAGAATCCTGGTTTAAGGAGGCTTGAGTGTGACGACAAGTTGGCTTAAGTGGGGCTGCCCATGATGCCTGAGAGCAGGTTGAATCCCAAAGAGAACGCAGAGACAACTGAAAGTGTAGCCCTCATGATTTGCAGGGAACAAAGCGCAGGCAAACTGAAGTGATGTGAATGATAAAATGTGTGATATGGTTTGCTGTTTTGAAGAACTGCTGATACCTTGCACTTTCGTGACCTCTTCATCAGATCTGATGCATAAAATAAAGGATTGCTAGAACTCAAGAAAATACTGGAGGATCTGTGCTGTAGTCTGTTGAAACCCCTGGCAGTTGTCAAGCCAGCCTTCATCACCATTCTCTTTGATCCTGTTCTGGATGTGGTACTCTGCTTGGGTACTTGTTCCCTGCTGCGTACACTCTCACACATGCCTTTGTGAAAGAACAAGTGTTCATATGTAATGTCTTTTTTTTAAAAAAAGTGACCATTTAACTTGGTTACTTAGCTCTTAGTCCAGGGAAGGTTCTGTTGTAGAAGTTTCTAGTACAGCAAAATGGGCAAACTAATAAGAAAAAATACTTTAGCGTTGTTCTTTTTGATGCATTTTTCTGCGGGTAACTTGATAGTGTTCTGCTAGGGGTGCCTCGGCAGCCAATCCATGTGAGAAGCAGCCAGTGCTTCATGGTGTGAAGCTTTCTCTGTTTTTGTAAATTCCTTCCTTATAATTTATCTTTTTTTTCTTTCACAATATCTAAAAACCTTCTTCCACATTTGATGCTATGGGCAGGAGCCGGTTTCCACAGAATTAATGGAAGTGATTTTTACCACCATAGCCCCCTGAGCCCCCCAACGCCAGAGTTGAAGGTTAGGGGACTCTCCAAAATATGCCATGCAACACAAGAGGCTAAAACAAGAATGGGGAGGCTAAAATTGCCACCGCCCCTCTCTTTTGTGCACATGGAGCATTAATGGAGCAAAGCATTGTGCAAGAGGATCTTGAGTATGTGGAAGCCACTTAAGGGAAGTCCCTCTTCTTGCTGCAGCCCAATGTGCTGCATGACATACTATTCAACAGCAGGGAGGAAGGGGACTGCAGAGGGAGGGTTGTTCAAATTGCCCTTCCCCAAGCTCAAAGTGTCTGTGGAAGCTTGAGATCCAACACTGTATATCTCCCATCGTTATATTTTGTTATTTTTAGTAAGGCTAAAAAATCACCCTCTTCCAACAGGTATTACTTTTGAAGACAATGTAGTTAGTTTAAAACAGCATGGGCAATCAAACAGCATGGTATTTATCCATATATGTGAAAATAGTAATTTCTATTAATTTTCATTAAGAGTAAGAGAAGAGCCTGCCCTTTATTTCATACTTTCAGGGCATTTTATTCCCTAGCTGGTTGTAATGAGTGGTTTTTTATAATCAACTGGGTTTTTTTTCTTTTTTGCTTTCTTAAAGCCACCAGCCACTCAGACACACGTGCATTAGCCAATGACTTTTGCTTTAAATATTATTTTTTAAAAATAAATGTCAGTTCCATAAGGCCATGAAACTATGTTTGAAACTAGTCCAGTGAAAGACATGTCCACAAGCCGTATTTTACTCTGTTTGCATTCATGCCCTTTCATAATGGCTTCCTTATTATGTTTTCCTCTTGCTACCCCTCCTCTTAAATATCCTGATTCAGAGTGTATGTGTATAAATAATAATATACAAATTGCACTAATCCTGAGCCAATTCACTTACTGGTGCAGTACATAATATATAATCAGTATAAGTTTCTTTGTTCTAGAATCTAGACTTTGGTGGATGCTGAGTGCAAATAACTGTGGGACATCATGTGGGTTAGCAGATGTGAACATATTGCAATTAAGTGATGCAAATTCTGTATAAATTCCACATAATCTTCTGTACATCAGTTCTCTATCCATAAAGTTCTATGCCTTTGTAAATGTATTGCTGTGTTTCATTTTAAGAGATTTGAAGAGTAAGGCATTTCTCGCTACGTTTGAGATTATACAATAACTGAGAATGTAGCACTTCAGCTTCATGTAAAGGCATATATGCTTGGCATCTCTCTGATGTGAAAATTATTCTTTTATTTTGAAAATGTGTTTTATATACTCACTAAGAGGTTTGTCCAAAGTGGCTTAGAGCAATTAGCATTAGGTACTATGAAAATCACAAAGTAGCAAACAGTCTAAAAACAGCAGTAACTTTTAACATGAAGAGCAGCACATCAGAGATAAAGCCAAAGGTGGATTAAAACCATCATTAAAATGTCTGGCAATTTCTTAAAAAAAAGTTTTGGATTGTTGCCCCAAATGTTTGGTGCCAGTTAGCAGAACGTCATTCCACAGCTGAAACACCACTACTAAAAATGCCTAATCTTTTTTAAAAATAATTTTCTTTATTTAAACTGTAAAAGCTATGGACAATAAACATACAAGATAAAAAAAACACATTATAAAAGAAGAAAAGACACTAACAATACATAAACAAGTAAAGGAAGACCCCCCCCCCCCAATAACTAAACTACAAATTGAGTTCCGATTTTCTCCGGTGGTCCTATGAGTGGGGCAGTCCTTACTCTTGGGATATAGCTCCTCCTCTCTGAAGGCAGGGTCAGTCAGCTGATTTTGATCCCAAAAGGGAGGGGCTTGTCCCTGGAATCGCCAGGCTTTCTGGCCCTGCCTTCCGAGCAGGACATCTTCAGCAACACACTGTAGAGTGCAGCGATCTCGATGAAAAAGAAACTGCCAGACACAAGCAGTGCAGAGCTCACACAGGAAGAGAAAGGCCCTTCCACCCTACCCCACCCCTGTATCGCTTTGGAGCGACTGCAAGCATTAGAGCCAACGGCCCTAGGTCCTCTTAGGTTCCATGGCTACAACTGCAAAGGCGAGCGAAGAGCTGATGGTCCCTAGATTCTCCTAGGTTCCAAGGCTGCAACCTCAAACTCCACGGAGGTTCCCCACCTTCAGGCTGGGAGGAATCCCCCCTCAGACGACCAGAGGGTGCGGTGTTTGAGTCTGCGGTAGCCTGTTATGGAGACTGATATTTCCAGGAACTCCCTCAGGCTTGGTAGGAGCAGCCTCCAGCAGCAGCAGAGGAACTGTTCCAATTTTGGCAGCCCCGACTGAACCACGGTAAGACTGATCTAGCAGGGAATGGGGGCCATGAAAGGAAGTGGGGAGGAGAAAAGAGTAGCAGAAGCCTCCGAGCCAGCTTGCCCCAAATAAAGGGGAGCCTTTTATTTCTCCCTCTTTCAGCTGGGTTTTTCTGAGGTGTGCCTTTCACGTTCATTTTCTCCCTTTGACGGAAAAAATTCTGTTGGTGGGAATGTCAGTAATGGCATGCCTCAGCCATTTCTGAGGCCCCAGAGAGCCCAAATCTGGCCTAGATGTGCCAAACTCCCAGGCCTCAGCTCCCTTCTGGGCCTCTCAACAGGCCAGTGAAAGAGAAGGGCCAAGGGCCTGGAACCGTCAGGCAAGGACACCTGAAAAAAAATCTGTGGGCAATATTGCCAGGAAAGGCAGGCCTAGCCACTTCCCAGCCCACAGAGAGTGCAAGCCTGTGACCTAGACTTGCCAAACTCCCAGGCTTTGGCCTGCTCCTGGGCCTCTTAACAGAAGTGAGCTGCTGTAACATTGTAGTTAAGCATGAGCTCAGTAGCTGGCCTTGGGTAAACCTCCCTTCTCAGCCTCAGCTACCCACTAGTATTGAGGGAGGATAATGATAATTCCGATCTTATTACAGCTCTGATTGGTACTGATCTGCCCAGAAGTGCAGTACATAAGCACAGTTGTTGTTATTATTTAACAAATCTACTGGCATGGCTCAAGACAGAAATAAGGAACCCTAAGACGTCCTGAAGGAATACAAACAAGTAGCCTAGCGCCTGGACCCTTAGATGGGCAAGAGGGTCAACCTGGGGGGGGTCCAACTCCAAGATAGGAAAAGGGGTGGGATCCTCCCCCACCTCCCAGCTTAAAGAGCCAAGTGCCATTGAGAACACAGCCCTCTGTTAAGCCTCCAACTGGAGAACTCGAGCTACCGGGTTCTTCCTCAGCCAAGACAAAAAAGGGGAACTGTTAAAAGAAGGGAATTTTCCCTAGTACACATAGTCACCCCGAGGCAAACAAGATATTTCCCTAGGAGCTGTAGTCTAGATTGCTCCCTAAGGTATTGAGGACCCAGAGTTCCCAGAAGGGTCGGAGAGGATCCTCCCCAAAATTGGGAGCAACTCTACCAGGGATTTCCCTTTCCAGTAGCCTTTTATACTTGAAGAAGGCTAAGAGGGAAGCTCCAGCAAGACCCCTTTGTACCTATGTCCTCATGTCCTCTAAAAGAGTTAGCCTTTAAGACCATCTTTCTGATGGGAATCACATCAGCTAGATAAGTGTCAGAACTGTAGGCACTAGCAGTAGATAGGGAGCTCTGCTCTTTCCTTCAAGATGACAGTAGGAATAGTACTACCCTCCTTCTATCCTAATCCAAAGCACGGGAAGGAAAGGGAATCTCACTACTTTGATATACGTAGAACCATGAGCTTCTACTTGAGCAGGAGTCGGACTAAAACAGTTTTCAAAAGTCTGAGACACTAGTTGTATTTTTCTTCTTTTTCAGGGGGTCCTCCTTGGGACAGAGAGTGCCCTTTCCCATGTTAAGTAGGTAGAACAGAGGGTACATAATTCTGGCATATCAAGCCAGAGGTTTGGAGATGCCTCAAGGTGAAATAGTGCACTCACTAAGGAGGGCAGCGACATTGGCAACCTATAAAATTCTTTAGTCATTAAAGACAATCAATAAGACGGCAACATGGATATCAGTACAATCACTCATTAGGCACTACAGAATAGATAAGTTGGCTACTACGGAGACAGCTTTTGACAGGAGGGTACTACAGCACACCCTCTAGACCTGGAAGCTGGACGACCCACCTTGGGGCACACTGCTTTTTTATGTCCCAAGAGTAAGGACTGCCCTACTCCTAGGACCACCAGAGAATGGAAGATTTGTTTTCACTTACCATGAAGCTTCCTTTCTCGGTGGTCCAGGAGTGGGGCAGTCCTACCCACCCGAGTTTCTTGGGGGTGGCTTCTAGGATTGGATGGAGAGTTAAGATAGTGGTCTTCCTCCCACAGGTGTCAGGGGAGGGACCTACTATTTAAAAACAAAAAAAGTTGAGGGAAGTGGTTTTCTCTCATGGTATCGTAATGGGGAGTCAGGGCTTGGGAACAGACTGGCAATGAACAAGCCCCTCCCCTCTGGGATCAAAATCAGCTGACTGACCCTGCCTTTGGAGAGGAGGAGCTATATCCAAAGAGTAAGGACTGCCCCACTCTTGGACCACCGAAAAAGGAAGCTTCACGGTAAGTGAAAACAAATCTTCCATTCTCCGCAACAAATATACATCATTTTCAAAGTCTCACTTATTCTAAGTAAAACATAAGAGCCCTCTTTTTTCTATTGTTCATCATTCTTAATCCATAAATCCAGATGTCATCAAGTCCTTATCTATTTCATGTAAAAAGTCTATAAATGATTTCATTCAGTCAAAAATGTATCTCTCTTTTCTCTAATCAGTGAAGTAAGTTTTGCCATTGACGCAAACTCCAATACTTTTATCTACCATTCCTCCATCGTAGGCAATGTTGAAGTTTTCCACTTTTGTACATAGAATACTCTTACTGCTGTGATCAAATCTTTCCAACTGGCTGTCCATCATTCCCAACAAAAAAGTCTCTGGTTTCAACTGGATTTTAATCTTCAAAATCTTCTGAATCGATGGTTGTATCAACAACCAGAAACTCTGCTTTCTCACATGTCTGCCACATATGATAAAATGCCCCTTCTTGTTTAGCACATTTCCAGCGCACATTTGAGGCATCCTTATACATTCTAGCCAATTTTTCCAGAGACATATACCAACGATACATCATCTTACAGAAATTTTCCTTGATACTAGAGCTTACTGTAAATTTCAACACCCTTGTCCAGATATTTTCCCATTGCTCCATTAATGTATCATGTCCACAGTTGTTTGCCCATTTAATCATACATTCTTTTACTTGTGCTTCTTCTGTCTCAAACCTCAACAAAAGTTTATACATTTTAGAAATAACATGTTCATTTGTACAGAGGGCAATTTCAAATTCAGTTTTAGATTGCTCAAAGTCATAATGCCTCGTGTCTAATTTAAATCTCTCTGAGATTTGTATATAGGGAAACCATTGGCAAACATGCCCTTCTGCTGCTAGATCCTCTCTTGATTTAATTTTAACTTGACGTTGAGAAAATTCCAACAAGTCATGATAAGTTAACCATGTAGTTGGGCTCACCATTTCCCTTCTAAAACGAGCTTCTTGTGATGATAACCAGAGAGGTATTTTTGAACAAAACCTAAGTTTGTATTTATTCCATACTCTCAAAATGGCACACCTTGCATAATGATTATTAAACTCTGCATTAGCTTTAACTTCGTAATACTATAGATACCTAGGCCACCCAAATTTTAAATCATGCCCTTCAAGGTCTAATAGTCTTCTGTTTTTTAACAATATCCATTCCTTCATCCAAATCAGACAGTTAGCTGCAAAATATAATCTCAAATCAGGTAAACCCAAACCTCTTTCCTTTGCATCCTGTAGAACCTTGAATTTAACCCTTGGTTTTTTGCCTTGCCATATAAATCTCGATATATCCTTCTGCCGTTGCTTAAATGGTGCCTCAGTTGTCAATACTAGAATTGTCTGAAATAGAAATAACATTCTAGGTAAAACATTCATTTTTATTGTAACTGTTCTTCCCAGTTACGATAATTGAATGTTATCCCATCTTAACATATCCCTTTTAATTTCATTCCGAGTCTTAATATAATTATTTTGGAATAATATACAGTTCATATTTGACAAAATAATACACAAAGGCCTCATCTTTTGTGGCCAGCTACCTTGTCCCCAAAATAGGGCAGTAAAACCATGAAGATTTAAAGCTTGTCATAAAGATTTAAAGCTTGATCAGGTTTTTATGGGAGCAAGCAGTTGTAGACTATTTAGGTTGAAAGAAACTTAAAACAAGTAGTTTGAATTTAGCTCAAAAATGAGTCAATGAAATAATTTGAGAAACAGCAAAGACTTATTGCCTCTAGTTTGTTCTTGCCAGCAACCTTGCTAATATGAGATCATGCCACGTAGAGAGTTTAAAACTATGCCAGCATATTAAAAGTTTGACAATGTCAGTTGTAGATTTTCCAGGCTGTATGGCTGTGACTGGCATCTTCAGAGGTGTAGCACCGAAAGATCTCTCAATGTGTAGAGATGTTAGCAGGTAATTTATTATCTACTCAGGAAGGTGGGTTTAGGCTGAGTCATCCTGTAAAAGTTTCCCAGGGTGTGGAATGCTAAATGGGGGGAAGCTTCACTGTATCCTGAGGAGGTTCTTTTGCATATGGATTAGTGGTTGATATGCTAATCTTATCTGCAGGGCTATTGTAAGATGTAGAGTATTTTGATAGTCTGGTGGTTTTCAGGACTGGAAACCATGCCCTATTCATTCTTAAACTCTCTTCTTTCCTGTTGAAATTGTACCTGTGCTTATGAATTTCAGTGGCTTCCCTGTGCAATCTGACAAAGTAGTTGGATGTGTTGTCCAGTATTTTAGTGTCCTGGAATAAGATACTGTGTCCTCTTTGAGTTAGGCTATGTTCGGCCACTGCTGATTTTTCAGGTTGGCTAAGTCTGCAGTGTCTTTCATGTTCTTTTATTCTTGTCTGAATGCTACTCTGTGTGGTCCCAATGTAAACTTGTCCACAGCTGCAGAGTATGCAGTATACTCCTGCAGAGGTGAGGGGGTCTCTACTGTCCTTTGCTGATCGTAGCATCTGTTGTATTTTTCTGGTGGTTCTGAATACTGTTTGTACGTTGTGCTTTTTCGTAAGTTTTCCCATCTGATCAGTGATTCCTTTGATATATGGCAAAAACACTTTTCCTGTGGGGGACTGTTTTTCCTTAGTTGTTTGATTTAACCTTGGTTTAATCGCTCTTCTGATTTCATTTCTGGAGTAGCCATTTGCTTGAAGTGCATGGTTTAGATGATTAATTTCCTCGTTGAGAAAGTGCAGTTCACATATCTGTCTTGCACGCTCTACTAATGTTTTTATTATGCCTCTTTTCTGTCACTGGTGGTGATTGGAGTTTTTGTGTACCAATCCATGTCCCCATGTCCTGTAGACCTTGTGACCTAATTGGAAGTTTGCTTTGCAGATGACCAAGGTATCTAGAAATGGGAGTTTACCCTCGATTTCTTTTTCCATGGTGAATTGTATGTTTGAGTGGATATTGTTGAGGTGGTTTAAAAACTCCCATCAATTCTTCCTCACCATGGCTCCAAATTATAAAGATATCATCCACGAACCGGAACCAGACTGTAGGTTTGTGGGGTGCTGATTCTAGAGCTGTTTTTTCAAAATGTTCCATGTAGAAGTTTGCTATAACTGGGCTGAGAGGGCTTCCCATGGCCACCCCATCCATCTGGACATAGAATTTGTTATCCCATTGGAAGTAACTGGTTGTCAGACAATGGTGGAATAAGGCTGTTACATCCTATGGAAAAATCTGATTAATAAGTGTGATTGTGTCTTTTACCGGAACCTTAGTAAAAAAGGATACAGTCCTGAAAACCAACAGACTAACAAAATACTCTACATCTTACAATAGCCCTGCAGATAAGATTAGCATATCAACCACTAATCCATATGCAAAAGAACCTCCTCAGGATACAGTGAAGCTTCCCCCCATTTAGCATTCCACACCCTGGGAAACTCTTACAGGATGACTCAGCCTAAACCCACCTTCCTAAGTAGATATAAATTACCTGCTAACATCTTCTCCACACATTAACACTGAGGTGAGTTTTGAGGTGCTCTGGAGCTCAGGAACGTTCCTGCGCTCCGCAGTGCCTCAAAACGGGCCGGATCTGCGAAAGAACAGGCTCGTTTTGGGCGCTGCGGAGCACAGGAGCGTTCCTGCGCTCTGCAGCACCTCAAAAATGGGCCCGATCTGTGGCAGAATGGGCCCATTTTGGGTGCTGCGGAGCGCAGGGGCGTTCCTGTGCTCTGCAGCGCCTCAAAAAAGGGCCCGATGCATGCAGAAATGGGCCCGTTTTGGGGTGCTGTAGAGCGCAGGAGCGCTCCTGTGATCCACAGCTGCTGAAAATGGGCCCAGTTTGCCATGGATCGGGCCCATTTTGAGCACTGCGGAGTGCAGGAGTGCTCCTGCGCTCCGCAGCAGCCCCAATCCGGGCCAAATCAGGCCTGATCCTGGCGGCTGTGGTGCACGAGAGCACTCCGTGGGGGAGCGCGCAAGGAAGGTGCACCCCCCCACTCCTCAGGTAAGTGGGGGAGGGGTGTGAGAAGTGGGGGAGGGAGATCCCCTGCCCCCACTGGGGGTCTGGGATCCCTACGTGAAAGCCTTCAACAATATATTTGACAATGTCCTTGATTATAGCCTTGTCACTAGGTTTAATTTTGGGCTTTGACCTGAGCCAGAGAGGAATGGCCTCTGTCTGTCTGTCTGCCTGTCTGTCTATGTAGTACTCCTCATACAGTTATCACCTTAAGCAGAAATTAAAATGGGGAAGACCTTTATTAATGTTATTTCTCTGCTGTTTAATTATTGCCCCTATATGTTTTGCCACAGAAAGAGTTCGGTGTTTGGAGTTCCTGGCTTGCATATTGTCCTGCAGGCTTTCATTACTCTCTACTTTGTTTTCATTCCTAGGCTTGGGTTTTAACATAGTTGGAGGGACAGACCAACAATACTTCTCCAATGACAGCAGCATCTATGTCAGTCGCATTAAAGAAAATGGAGCCGCTGCCCTTGATGGACGCCTACAAGAGGGAGACAAAATTTTAGCAGTAAGTGCTTTCGGTTTCTCCATAGAAATTATTACAAGGTTGAAGAATAATTTTTAAAACTTATGGTCAGTAAAACCATGAGTATCGTATGCTGAAAACCAGGCTTTACTCAGTGGGGCATCCAAATTTGCAGTGAAGAGTGAGGAAATTTTGCAGCATTCCTAACTGAAGTCCACCTCAGTCACTTAAGGATTGCTGTATTCTACAGTGGTCAAGTGTAACCCAAGTGGCATGGAATACTTCCTCCTGCTGCTTCTCAGAAGCAAGTGGGACCAATTCCGTGCAGTTTCAACATTAAATGAAAAGGGCATATCTAAGCTAACAGTTCTATCATACTACTTTATTGCTTGTTTTACTTTCTGTTTCTTAATAATTTGGTAAAGTGTTTAAACCTGATAACACTCATCCTGTTCTGTGCATCAGGAACTTACTGGGACTCTCTCTATAGTATTGGTTAAAAATGAACTGGATCCAGAATACACTGGAAATCTTGTTAATTAGCAAATAAGAATTTATTTCTGTGCCTGTTGCTGAAATTGCATGAATCGCTTTGAAAAATTAAAATGCATTATATAATGCAAAGTACTTTGTTTAGATTTATGAAAACAACCAACATTATTTGTACTATCTACACGGCTTTTACTTTTGTGAAGATCCTCTGTTCAGCCTAGTTAGTCCCCTTATGTCTAAAGTGTTCCTTTTACAAAATTGCTTTCCCCAGGTTAATGGCAAGGACCTGAAGAACATGCTGCACCAGCATGCTGTGGATCTCTTCCGAACTGCGGGCGATGAAGTGTCATTAAAGGTCCAACACAGGGTGTGTATTCTTTGTTCCTCCAGATTGTGCTTTAGGACTGTTGGATCCTTCTAACGGGGTTTATTTTACCTCTTGTTTGCTGTGCCAGGAGGTGGCTGCTGCATTTTATTATTATACTTGCTACAATGCTATTTATGTGTACAGTGCTCTTCAGTTTAGGGGGAAGGATAGACAGATCCCTGCCTCAGGTAGCTCTCTGAAGAGAATCAAGGGATGGAATGCAAGAAGTGAGGATAGAATGAAAATCAATGTGAGTAAATTATATTTAAACTCTGATTGAGTTAGGAATGATGGTAAGATTTCAGTGAGAAAAGTGGACACTGAGGAACCTACCTGTGAGCAAGGACAAAGGGATCATTTAGTGAAGAGACAGATGATTCACTGTAGGAAAACTGAAATCTGCCACTTCTCTCAAACATAATATAGGGGTGATGGTGGTAACTGGAGCATAACAAGTAAAGAAAATAACAACCACAACAATAGTAATAAACTCGGTTCACTTTGTGGGATTTACTCTGTGTGCATTTCTTCTGGAGTTAATACTGTACTGTGGTTAATTTCTATCATGTTTTAGAGCAGAATCCTCCAGTTTTTCAAAGATAGAAAGAAGTGTGTGGTCCCGTTTGCTTTAAGAAGCATGCATGTCTTACCAACTGTCTTCTTCCCATTGCAGCTGCTGCCTCAGAACGGTCCTTCAAGCCACCGAGGAGATGGAGAGCCTGGAGGTATTCCTTTGGCTGTGATTTTGGTGCCTGGGCTGGCCATTGCAGTAGCTGCAGTGTGGGCCTTCCTGAGATACCGACAGAGGGTGTGACAGATGCCTTCACCTTTAGAGAGACATAGAAAAACCTACAGATCTATGGAGTAATTTAAAGAGAGCCAATCAACGCTTTTATTTTTGGACTGATGTTGGGTGGTGGGGAGAACGTCTTTGCCTGCTGTAAAGTTGCTGCTGCTGTTTGTACTGTCATGAATTTCATGTATTTGGAGATGCAGGAAGGAAGTACGATAGTTTATGAACAGGGATGCCCCAGTTCACTGATCTTGCATTCGACTGTTCAGTTCCTTTCCCCTCTTTCCTGTGCTCCATGCATGTTCACATACTTGGTGTTTTAGAACAGGGACTGTGCTACAAGGATGTCTCTTGTTCTCTTTGTGGCCTGACAAGCTGCTTCTGAATCTTGGAAGAACTTCTGAAGCAATTGGCAGTGCAGCATAAAAAGCTGGGCAAGGGGGTGAGTGGTGGGGTGGGTGAAACTCCCTGTAGCATTCAGAGAAGTGCTTTTGCCTGCCCAAGGAGGCTTCTTTAAATCACAGGCCTAGCATCTAGTGGGAAGTGAGGAAAGGTTATGGGCCTTTTCATGAATTAAACCTGATTTGAAAATATGGCCTTTCAGGTTCTCAACCCCTGGATACTCCCATCGGTAATGATAAGTGAAATAGCGATGGGGGATGCCTGAGTCTTTTCTTTCAGTGACATTTTAATGATGATATGCCTTAGAGGAACACATTAGGCTTAATCTTGTAATTCTCTAGACTATGTCCCGCTAAAATAAGCAACAAATGTGGAGGTATTGGGGGGTGTAGCTTGGCAAAGTCAGTGAGAGCAACCAGCTGGTTGAGGACTGGCACTATTAATTCATACTCTTATTTGGAGGTAAGTGGCATTGAAATCAGTAGTGTTGGCCTCCAAGTAAATATGTAAAGGATTGGGGTACAAGAAAGGTTCCTCGGAGATACAATAGTAAGATTTTAAACAAGTGCTTCTCAGTATTCTGATGCCAATGGATTTAGCAATTTTCATAATGTTTCTAAACAAACTGAACTGAAGAAGGGTATGGAACACAATGGCCAAATAACTCATTGGACTACTAGGTGTGCAACTTTAACGGAAAGCTATAATGGGATAAAATGTTGTTTTTCCCCATTTAGTCTCTGCTGCAGGTGATTTGCTATCATCAGCTAGCTATCATCCCAGTACAGATTTGCTGTCATCAGATCCTCTAGGAAACAGCTGTTGCTAATACAGTCTATTCATGTCTACGACTTCCATGTTGAAGAGCTGAATGATGTGATTGCTTTCAGATGCTTCTATGACTGTAATATACTTTAGAGGATGGTAACAAGCTTTAATTCTAGGAAACAATCTTCCCTGTCACTACACTCATTGTGCATCTGCACTAGAAGTGCCTGTGCTGCTCTTTTGATGGTTTAGGGGCAGACTAGAAATGTGGGGAAAATTTAGCTACAGGTAGCTATAGATTTCTGGTAGGGCAGAATATACTGGTCATGCGGTTGGGTCTTGCGGTACAGTTAGTCAGGGGCATCAGTGTGAGCTGAAGATCAGTGACTGCAGAGGGTTGGGTCTAAGTCTACTCTACTGTACGGGATGTGCTTCCGTTTCAGTTCAGGCATGCCCTTTACTGTCTTCTGGGAGCAGGAAAATATTCTGTACCACACCAATTTTGTCCGAAAGCAGTTGATCTGGGTTGGGAACCCAAGTTATCTTCCATCAGCTGGATTGGATCCAGACTAAATTTTCCATCAGTAGAATGCAACTTTCTTGCCTCTCCTCTCCTACTGCAGTCTACTGACTTCTATGAAATGCTGCTTCTGAGGGAGAAGGGGTGCTGAGGTACGACATAAGGGATGTCTGCAGTAGGAATAGGGAATAGGTGGAAATTGCCTATGTAGTCAGCCCAGTGATTTCCTCCTCCTTGTATCACAACTCATAATATTCCTGAGGGTCCTCTGACCTCAAAAAGCAGCATTTCAGATAAGAAATGGAAAAGCAGGAAATACCTCTTCTGTGAGTGGAGCTCTATTCAAGGCTCTTTGGATCCCTCTCAGCATGCTAACAGAGGTTTGTCTCTCTCAGATCCTAAACGCCTTAACCTAATTAATAATAAGCCCAGTGGAACTCAGTTGGGGTTACTTCCAAGTAAACATGTTTAAGATTTATCAAGCAGGCTTTTATTTAAACCACAAGCACACAGTATCTTGTCTAAGTGATGGATGTCCTGTCTTCGTGCTATATATTTCTTGACTGGAGAACCTGCATTGTAGCCTATAGAGATGTAGTGCACAGTCTTTCAGCTGTGCTGGCCAGTGAAAATCGGTTAAGATGAGGTGGAAATGGAACTTGAAGGCAGAGCTGCAGCAATTTCACTTTCAAGATGGCGACCCTCCCATTCTGCTCACGTTGCTCAGTGACCTGAAATCACTGAGGTCATATCAGTTTCGCTTTTTCTCAGAGCAAGTATGTTTTGTATTTTACAAAAAATGTGTGTGATCTGTATGATGCCAAAAAAAAAATACATATGCAATATACATTCTGAGTCTTTAAATTGTAGTCTTGCATCTCTTCACTTTCCTAATTTCTTTTCAGGATTTAAAAAAAGCAACATTTTCATGACTGGAAGCTTGCATGCTACAATTCATCCCATCCCATTTAAAATCAGCTTGTTTTGCCATCAACACAAGCAAGTAAAACCTTTTCCACATCCCAGACATTGGGGTGACAACGGACAGGCTTAGACCCCACCTACTCCATTCTCCTATGTGAACAGCCCCCATTCATTCATGGAACCTCGTTTCAGTAATGGGTGCAATATAGCTCTGCACTGAGATCTTTGTTTCTCAATAGTGAGCAAATCAGTTTCAGGTGGTTAGCTGTGTTGGTCGGAAGTAGAACAGCAAGATTTGAGTCCAGTAACAACTTGTAAGACAACAAAATTTTACAGAGCATAAGATTTCAAGACTCGAATCTCCCTTCATCAGGAATAGAAATCCCTGAGCCTTTATATCTCAGCCAGAAGGTTGGCGGAGTGCTGCAAGAAAGTGCATCAGGATATAAAGGTACAAAGTACAATGCAGCTTGATTAGGCATGTTGCAAACGAAGGCATCAGGATGCAAAGGTATAATGCACAACACAGCTTGATTACAGCAGAAATTAGCATCTGTAGTGAGATAAGCATCATATGACTATTTGGCCCAGGGGTTCTATTCTGAATTCGTGAATGTGCTCAAGTTCAGCAGTCAGTGAGCAAATCTGGCAGCAATTATAAACACTGTATTAAAAAAAACTGCTACTGTTGAGTGTTACGGCCAAAAAGACAAATAAGTGGGAACTAGATCAAATCAATCCTGAACTCTCCCTAGAAGCTAAAATAACAAAACAGACTATCATACTTTGGTCACACGAGAAGACAAGATTCTCTGCTAGGAAAAGTGGAAGGCAGTAGCAAAAGAGGAACACCTAATATGAGATGGCTTGACTCAGTAAAAAAGCCATGTTCTCCAGTTTGCAAGATCTGAGCAAGTCTGTTTATGATAAGACATTTTGGAGGTCTCTCATTCATAGAATTGTCATAGGTCGGACGTGACTTGATGGCACATAACACACACACTATTGGGTATTAGTATATTTTAGTGTAATATTGTTTCATGTACAGTCTTATAGGAAGTGCAATTTTTGCCTTGTGTTCTTTGATTACCTGATCTGACCAGTAGAATCATCTGCACAAATGCAAAAGTCTCTGCATGGCAAGAAAATGAAACTTTACTGCCACAGCTACTGTGCAGCCTTACAGCTTTGTTCTAGTTGGAGAGACCATATTTGACTAATTTCCTTGTTTTTCTTGATCCATTCCTTGGGAGGGGGTGGGGTTGCCTTTACAATGTTTTAATGTGTTTCAGTAGATCCCGTTTAAGTCAATTGGCATTCACACTGATGTTTGCCACACCAATGAACTAATCTTATGATGGGTTTACCAGAATCGCTACCATAGATTTTGGTAAACTTGCCTGGTGAACTCATTTGTGGCAAAGATTGTTGTATCTCTAGTTTCTTTTCCTTTCTGAAAGTCTTTGACAGCAAAAGTGAGCACATAACCACTGAATCCATATATCCCGGAACAATTTAAAATTGAGGAATTGTGTAAATAACTCTTGGACTAAATTGGGAATATTTTACCCGGGCACAACCTGAGACTTGTGTAAAGTGTCAGTCCTTCATTCCAAATTGGCCAATTGCAAATTCTCTCTGCAAGTCTCCCATTTAGCAAGCCATACAAAGGCCTCCCCTTTTCTGGAAAGCGGAAGGAATGCTACAATCAAGCGGAAAAAAAACATTATTGTCTCCCCCTCACTCCAGAACAGTTGCCAGTCTTCAGAGCATCTCTTGGTTTCATCCCTGCTGCCCTTTGTTATTAGAAATCCAGAGCTTAATTGTTCAGGAAACTGATGAAAGCGCTTAGTCACTCTTAATGGATATTTAAGCAGCACTATCCCTGTCTGAATGAGTCTAGTGGTTGAGTTGGCTAAGAAATAGTTTCAATATAGTTAGAAGCTTAACAGAAGAAAAGAATAAGCCATTAAAGAAGGAATGCATGTGAAAAATACATTTAGTTTTTTACCTGTACTTAAAATGGTCTTTGCTTATACCAAACTCCCCGTCATTGTTTATACCAAACATCCCCATCATCTTTTTGCTTTCCAACTGACGATGACAATATCATTACCTAATAAAGAAACAGAACTCGGCTACTGCACTGAGATTTTTCAGGAAAAAAAATTTGCAGGAAAATTTGGTTGGCACATAGGACTGTTGACACACAGGGCTGTTATCTGCTGATTGGCCAGTTCTAACACCCCACCACACCCCAGTAAATAGCAGGTATACAAAATAGGTAATGTGGTATGTTTGCCTTTATTTTTCTTAGTGCACTAATTTGTATGTTTGTGCACCTGTAGACCCGTTGAACGGAGTGAAGGCATCTGCAGCTTGTAAGCCCCGAAGTCTAGAAAAAGTCTGAATTGGTAGAAGCGTGTAGAGACAAGCAGGGAGGCCAATGGGGATGCAGCTGGAACACTTAAGTGAGATCAGTATGATGATTATATGTGTACATCATCATTCATGAACCTAGACTCCTTTGAACAAAAAAGTACCATGGCTGTTGCCTTGTCACCACAAACAAGTCTCTGAATAGCTTTGTGAAGCTGGTTATAGTCTCTGGTTCTAGCAACATTAGCCATGAAAGATAAGATCAAATAGAAAAACCACAGATTAATGATTATTCTGTTGTACTGAGAGCATCTTTGTTTTGAAAGGGTATGAAGCTACAGTTGTCTTGTATCATTAATCTGAAGGAGGTTGTGTGCTTCCACTTTAAAGGAGCTTGGCAGAAGAATCTGAAACACAGATTTTATTCAAATGAAGGTGCCATTATCAACAACTTGGTTATTGCTTCTATGTGTACAGATTTAAATGACTGCGTGGGTGCGTCTGGTGGCACGTACAAAGAGTTATAGCGCCTAATGCCCATTTCTTTTCTATTTTTTTTAAAAAAATCACTTGCTAAATGTATCTCTGCTCACAAGCAGTGATAGAAAAATACAGGAAAACACATGCAGGGAGAGAATAGAAAATTATTCACATGCATCATGCATGTATAATTTGTATTGACGCAAAGCAAGGTTAAATTTTTACATTTTATTCTGACATCACTGCTGGAGAGTTTAAGAAAAAACTAAGGCACAGGAGGCATATTCCCCAATCCAGAAACAAATGAAGAACACAGGTGGTTGTTGCTAGGTAACTGCCAAGGGCTGGGATTAGTCACTATCACCTCTCTGCCCAGCAAGCCAAGTCTTCAGTCAATTTCACAGCTCATCTCTCTCTGCAGGCTCCTAAAAGAATGATGGGCAGCATAATTGTCTAAGGGCTTAGACTACAAGGTTAAATTGAAACATTTGTTAATATGGCTTCTTTCCCCTGAAAGCCAGGTCATTAGTCAATTTCAGACAGCTCTTCTGGCTCCCTGCAAAACCTGAGCTATAGGACGAAGCCAAACTCTCTTCTTCCAAGTGATTGCCAAATACACTGAGCTACAGGTAGCACTGACAGCAGGACCAAAATAAGGGACCTTATGTATGCTTGCACAGATTATTCATTCTTCAAGTGCTTAGGGTTGCCCAGCTGGATATTTACTAATGAGGAGCATATCCAAATCATGCTGCATTAGGAAATAACAGAAAGGAGTAGGCAAAAGCCTTCTGAGATGGTGACTGTTTTTGTGCCTACTTGATGAAGTTTGATTTTTTGGCAGGAGTTGGTGACAGCAGCATGAGATATTGACTCAGCATAGAAGCAGACTGGCCATTTAGCTTACGGAGAAATGTCCTGGTGGGCCACTGCCCTAGAGGACTGCTGGTGGTCAGGAACAAGCAAAGCCAAATCCCTGCAACTCTGACAGTAGCCCAGGGTCCACTTTCCTCAGCTGTTTCATTGGCAGTGGTAATTGGTGCCAGCTGTCTCAACTATTTCCACCCACATTGCTGCCAGTTTCCAGGAGGAAGCAGTAGGTGAGCTTGTTGCGCATTGTTGACCCCACTGAATTGAGCATCCCCTGTAGTGTTGGCCTATATTACTACAGCAGCCACTTGGCTTGCTCCAGGGCCATTTTCACGTTCCAGGCCGCTCCTGGATCAGCATCAGCAAACGTGTGTAAGACTGTGACATCAACTGACTGGAAGAGATCTCACTAGTGAGGCTCAGTATCTCGTGCTGTGCACGTGGTAGGCTAGGCAAGAAAACACTTTGATTGTATCTACTGGCAGACAGGCATAGCAAACCAGATGGAGGAAGGAGACAGAGGTGAACAGGCTCTGGGTTGGTAGACAGCATCAGCCAATATGCACACCCCATAGGGGAGAGAGGGGTTCTTGGTTTGTACAGACTGGCAGGCATTGCTTCAGAGACAGGGAGGGATAGTGGCAGCTAGCCAGGCCATGTGACCATTTTCAAGAGGTGCCAGAATTCCGTTCCACTGCGTTCCAGCTGAAAAAAAGCCCTGGGTCCTCTTCCCCATATGCTCCATTTTTATGAAAAAATGGGCTGCACTCTCCCTTCCACCTGCCCCTCAATGATCCTTGTAAAGATGATGATGATAACAACAACAACAACAACATTCAATTTATATACTGACCTTCAGGACAACACCCCTTCAGAGTGGTTTACAAAGTATCTTATTATTATCCTCACAGCAATCACCCTGTGAGGTGGCTGGGGCTGAGAGAGCTCTGGAAGTGCTGTGACTAGCCCAAGGTCACCCAGCTGGCTTCACCTGGAGGAGTGGGGAATCAAACCCGATTCTCCAGATTAGAGTCCTGGTGCTCTTAACCACTACACCAAACTGGCTCTGCTCACATGCCACCTCATCCCGCCTGTTCCTGCCCACTCCACAAATGGTAAATGGGATTGCCTAGAATGCGGATGCCCCCTTTCTTCTGCTGAAATGTGGACAGAAGGATCCCTTGAGTGAGGGGTACAACCCCTGAGGATTTCTTCCCAGTGGGGGAGAAAGTTACACCTGGGAATGCGTTTCTCACTGAAAGCAATAGAAAAAAACTGGTGGACTAATGCAACCAGCTTTATTTTCAGTATTAAATAATGCAACCACAGTTTTTAAAACAACATACAAACCTGCTTCAAATCTGACCCCTCCCTCATATCCCTGGTACAACTCGCTATCAGTGGAAACTTACTCTGGGCTCAGCACTGCCCAAGATGAATGTACTGGCCTCCCCTATCAATGACCACATGAGGTCTAGGATGCCCTTCGGTAGCTATAGATGGAAGCGACACTATTGCTAGAATGGAGAGCTGCTTCTCAAGTTACACTTTCAGAGCTGGTCAACAAGAAGGATACTGCCTTGGCTGTCTTCCAGACAGACTCATTCAACTCAGTAGTCTCTGGATGTGTGTCACCAATGTATGGATCTGGTGGGAAACCATTGTATCTCTTATTCGTTCAAATGATACATTTGCATATAATTCCATGTATAGGAGTGACTCCCAGGAAGTTGTCCCAATATTGTTCAATATGAAAAAAACATCCTGACACTTTTGCTAGCTTCTCTTATCTTTCTGGAAGGGACACTAAGAACACTTTTTTGGTCTGGAATGTGAGAGCTGAGAACACAATGTGTCCAATTGGCACCCTTAAGAATCTTAGCTGAAGGGGAGTTTTCAGCTTTTGTTGAATTGGATATTTATTCTGTTTATTGAATGAAAGCTGGCAAATTTCTTATGTTTAAGCTTCTTGTGAAAATTAAGCCCCTTCAAGGTGGAAGGTAAATCTCAGACAACGTGCTAGAGCAAGGTACAAGCACTGGCTTGCTGGGATCAAGAGCCAAACAATAGTTTTCTATAGTATGTGAAACGCATATGTTCCTTGTTCCATCTGGGATCCATTCCTCGTTCCTCAATAGTCTGTCTTGAAAGAGCTAAAGCAATAACTCTGTATCCCCTGCGCCTGTTGAGGTTCATAGTGTTAGGTTTAGGATTTGTTGAAGAATTGCAAGGTAGTCCTAAGTGGAGTTACTCCCTTCTCTCCATTGAAGTCGCTGGTCTTAGAAGGATGTAACTCTGTTTAGGACTGCACTGCAACTCATGTTTCATTTCCAGATAATGCTCATCTTGTGTACTATTTCAAACCTCAGTAAGGGCTTCTTGTGGATTATATTTGTTATTATTTAGGCTGTTGTTTTACCATGTCTTCCAGGCCACAACTGCATTTGTCCTAAGGCCATCTTTGTTGTGTGATCATAAGTCTCCAGAAGGTTTTCCAGTTGCCCGAGAAATTGGAGGGTCAGAGGAGTTCCAATTCCCTCCCTCTGTTTTTTCATAGGTGGGATTTTTCTTTGTCTTTTTATACCACCATCCAAGATATGAAATATGTATCTGAATCTGGTTGGAACATGTTCCTTGTAGCAAAACAAAATCCTTACTTGCTGAATTCTTTAAACCAGGGGTCCCCAACCTTGTGGGTGCCTTTGGAAGTCTGTGGTGGGCAGAAACACAAAATGACCAGCACGGAAGATGGAGCCAACCACAAAATGACCACCATAGGAAGCGAGCCAACCACAAAATGTCAGGAAGTGCACAACCTAATAGTAATTCTTCAGCGTTTCAGGCAGAAGCTCTGTTTAACAGAATGCCTTTTAAAATGAACCTACTCTTTTAAAATATTCTCTTGCATATACACAGCTTATCCTCAATCACTCAGTGAAGATACTTGTGCTGTGATGGCAGCTGCTCCCAAAGCAGCATTTTAAAAAATCTGCTCAGCCAATCAGATCTCCAGTGACTTATCAGAAGCCCTCATAGGCCAAAGCCCCATTTGACCTCACCCACTTTCTCAAAACACTTGGTAAGCACCAGGAAAGGTGTTGGTGAGCTTGGTGCCCACAGGTACCATGTTGGGGACCCCTGCTTTAAACCATCTTAAGCAAGAGGAGCCCTTTTAACTTTAATGGAAGCTCTCCAAAATAAATAATTTGAATACTAGTAGATCCAATGATATTGGATGCTTTTTAAAAAAATGCAGATTGAGGATGCTGTGACATATTTAAATGTTGGGACTCCGTTCTACTTTCCATATGACTTTCTTTATTTAGCATATGTTTATGCTGCCTCTCCAGAGCTGCTTGAGACTTGACTTCTAACACCATTTCACCCCTTCATCCCATACTTTAAACCTTCATTGATAAAGTCACAGGGTTTTTTCCGCCCTTGATGATGGCAAAACATCCACAATAGGTACAGCTTAGCTGATCTAGTGTAAAGTCTGCCTTATCACTGAGCTCCAAATATTTTCCTCCCAGTGTATACACAGCCGCATTAATTGCATACTTTATTGTTGTTCACTTAAAGGGGTGTGTCACAACAACTACTAATGGTATGTCATCAGTAGCTGTAGACCAAGAATTCTTGACAATACTAAGGCAACCTTTATTTACTTGCCTTTGGTTTGAATGCACCAGCTGTCTTAGATTATAGTGAAGTCTCTGAATATTTATTTTATTTACCTAAGAGATTATATCTCCAGCTCTGTGTTACAATCAGTTTGCCAGTAAAGCTCTGTCTCCCAAGACCTTCTGTCTGTGCCACAGACTGCAGAGGTGAGGCAGCCGATGACTTGAGACAGGGTTATTTCAGTGGTGGCAGCTCACCTGTGGAATGCCCTGAGGCTTAGCTGGCATCTACTTTACTATGTTTTGGGTGCTAAGCCCAAACATTTTTTGCTTCCCTGCTTATAACTAAGTGGTTTTATTTTATTTTTAGCTATTTTATGGTCCACTTCTAGCCTGAAGACTGTTCTATGGCAATGGTTTTAGACTGTTATGCTGATATTATACCCCTGCTGTTTTTATAATTTTATGGTACTGTTACTTGTAAGCCACCTCAAACAGGTTACTGGAGAGGTGATATAAATTCTTTAAATAAATAAATATCATTAGTTTTTAAAGTAATCTGTGAGCCAGATCAGGGCATATGCTCGAATTCTTTTTCCCTGAAAACCTCCACAAAAGCCGAGATATTTTTATTTAGATTGACTTTTGGCAATCAGGGATAAGTAATGGCAAACAGAATAAATAACAACAACATTCGATTTATATACCGCCCTTCAGGACGACTTAACACCCACTCAGAGCGGTTTACAAAGTATGTCATTATTATCCCCACAACAAAACACCCTGTGAGGTGGGTGGGGCTGAGAGAGCTCCAGAGAGCCGTGACTAATCCAAGGTCACCCAGCTGGCTTCAAGTTGGAGGAGTGGGGAATCAAACCCAGTTCTCCAGATTAGAGTCCCGTACTCTTAACCACTACACCACATATTATCTGCCCTGAGTCCATGAGATGGGTGGATGTAAATCCAATTTAAAGAAACAAATTTTATTTAGATTTTTAATTCACCTCATTTTTGAACTGTCAGTTAAATGTGTTCATACCAGTGATGTTCACTGGAGGTTAGTTCTGTGCCAGAACAACCGCTATTTTTTGCTATTTAAGTAGCCAAATTTGGTGGTATTTTCCACATTCTCCTCAAAAGCGTCTCCTCAGACTGGCAGCAGCTCTCCAGGGTCTCAGGTTGAGGTCTTTCACATCACCTCCCACCTGATCTTTTTAACTGGAGAGTGGAGATGCTTGGGATTCGACTTGGGAGCTTTGGCATGCAAAACAGACACTAATATTGCTCCCAGATTTTCCTCCTTGAATCTACAGAGTACAAAGAGCTGGTAATGTTCACTGAAAAGAATTAGCAACCTTTCAGCTAATTGGGTAGATGGTGACTCAGTCTTAGAGCATCTGCTTTGCTTGCAGAAGGTCCTAGGTTCAGTCCCCGGCATCGCCAGCTAAAAGGATCAAGTTGTAGGTGATGTAAATGATCTCTGCCTGAGAACCTAGAGACCCTCTGCCACTCAGAGTCATCAATACTGATCTAGATTTAAGAGCCGGAAGTAAATGAGGAAAAAAGCTCTGGAAGGGCTATTACAGCATGAAGATGGACCAAGATGGGTAGCCATGTTAGTCTGTCTATAGCCATGGAAAAGAGCAAGAGTCTAGTAGCACCTATAAGACTAACAAAATTAGTGGTAGAGTATGAGCTTGTGAGTCACAGCTCACTGTGAGCTATAGCTCACGAAAGTTCATACCCTACCACTAATTTTGTTAGTCTTATAGGTGCTACTGGACTCTTGCTCTTTTCCATAGCATGAAGACGGGTGGATGAAGGATAACAATCATATCGGGAGATACCTGTGGTTGCTGTGGTCAATTTCCTGTTGTCCTGAAAGCACTGAGACTTCCAGATTAACACTGAGCATGAACGTGGTCTGAACATCTACCATATGACAAATTCTCCAATTCATGTTCTGCTCAGGTTTTCACAAATATAGTTGCATTTGGCACTGCATATGGTAAGGTTTACTTCCTATAAACAGGTTGTGCCTTTTAAATAAGTAGAGTGTTATTCTAATATGAGCAGTAAGGCATGCAAACATTGTAGCCACATTCTTTGCTCCCCAGAGACTATTTCTCTGAGGTATAAAAATATTTGCATTCTGTAAGGAATGTTACAGTTCTTGGTATTTAGAAACATGTGATAATGTGAAACTTTTGTTTGGTATAAAACAATATTTGTATCCTTAAAATGCAAGGTGTTTTTCTTTCTATTCTCTTTCGCATCATTCTGTTGCTTGGTGAATTTAATGAAGGGCCAGGGGATTTGAGGCTGATCTTTCACTCTTTATGAACGACTTCTCATGCCATCTGGATCTGTTCTGCAAGTTCATATTTTCCTGTAGTAATAAACTTTCCATTGAAAAAAACAACGTTGTGGTTTTGTAACTTGTCTGAAAGTGCTGTCCCTGATTAAGCCTGTAGAGAGAGATCCTTTTTTGCAAAAGTAAGGAACTGCTGTTTTTGCAAATATTTTTAAATATGTAGGCAGATAGATAGGGACATGGAGATGTGAGTTGTTTATTGTTGTTATTGTTATTTTTACTGAATAATGCATGCTTTAAAATTAAGGCCTCCACTAACCATCTCCCACTGGAACTGCAAAGGCCAATCAATGACATAGGTTTACCAGCAGGTGGGGATGGAGAGCAGGTCTACAGCACTTCGGCCTGGCCGTCAAGGTCTAAAAGGGAATGGCGCCATATTTAGGGCAGAAAAGATGCTATTGAGTATGTGATTCTTTATATAAGGGTCATTAATTTTATATGATTTGACTGGAGGGGGGGGTCTCTTCATGACCAAGGGTAAAAATAAAATCTAGCAATGAAATATAATGCATGTAATGCCAAAAACAATTTTTGTTTTTCAGTGCATGTCACTTTGAAAGGTGACACAAGCATTCTGCAAAACAAACAAGAAAACAATATGACATACCCAGATGTTAGGTTTAATCAACAGAGAAGCAAAGAGAATCCCTTAGGAAAAGACGTTTCTGTCCTGTCCTGTCCTGGTGACATCTCCTTACTCAATGTAAGGCTTATGCACCTTCTGTTGCCACCACTGTTCTTCTGTCCCCTGCAGAAAATCTGAACTGTTAAATATCCTGCATGTAAGGACAGTAAATAAAGGATACTGGCTTCATTTATACCCCACCTTTCTCTTGAAGGAGGAGCCAACATATATTGAAGCAGTGTATCTCATCCACTGAATTAGAGCCTTGGTGAATTAGAACTGTGAGTGCTGACGGATGAAATTATATTTTGTGAGAAAAATGCTTTTATTCCATGCATTTTATAGGGAAGCATAAAGTGCTTCCCTAGCAGCTCCAAGATAACAACAGTCATAAATACTATTCTATCAGAGTGATATATATGAAATTGTCTTAGAAGGCAGTGGCCGGATGTTCTTTCCAGGTCATGTAGTTTAATTTGTTATCTGAGTGTGATTCAGTACTTAAATCAATTTTAATTCTCCATATTTACTTCCATAAAGCTAAAGGACAAAAAAAATTGAGCAAAACTGGAGGTTCAGACATTTTTGTCCCTAAAAGTAAAAAGGGATATTGGAATACTCATCTTGACAATGCTTCCAGTCATAATTTTAAGACAGGTAAACCTGTAAAATTAAAAGTGATGACATTGTTTGAGGGGTTTCAATGAGAGAGAGAGAGAGAGAGAGAGAGAGAGAGAGAGAGGATTTAGAGCATGAGAAATTGGACAAAGGGTATCTCACTCCATTTTGTAGAATAAGATGGTTGTGAAGATGGGGGAAGAAATACTTTTGCCACGATTACTTTCAAGGTTGGGTGGAATAATAATTTAAGCCCATTCCAATCTGGTTTCTACCCTGAATTTAGAACAAAAACTGATATGGCCACCTTGGTGATTATACTACTCTGGGAACTATATAGGAGAAGTATATCACTGATAGTTCTCTCCATCTTCAAGCAGTGTTCATTAACCATAAGATCTATCTGAATCACTTTGGCAGATTGACTTTGGGTTTCACCATTTTGCCTAAGTGCTAACTTTACTTTCACTTGGTAATTATGCCAAGCTCTGCTCATGACCTGAGTTTGATCCTGGTGTAAGCCGGGTTCAAGTAACCGGCTCAAAGTTGACTCAGCCTTCCATCCTTCTGAGAGGCTTTGGCTCAGTAATAGAGCATTTCCTTGGCATGCAGAAGGTTCTAGTTTCAATCCCCAGCATGTTACAAAGATCAGATGTTAGGTGATATGAACTACTTTAGACCCTAGAGAGTTGCTGCCAGTCTAAGTAGATAATACTGATCTTGGTGGATTAATGTTCTGATTCAGCATAAGGCAACTTCATATGCATGTATGTGATTATAGACTGATTTTAAATATGCAGCCATATTGCTGCTAGAAACAGGCTAATGAAAGGACATTATGCCTATTTTTTATCTTCTTCTGGTTGCCAGTTAGTATTGGGGCTCAAATCAAAGTGCTGGTTGCTCAGCATAAAATTTAGTCTCAGTTTCAGTATGTGTGTTCTAATAGTCAGACAAAACAAAGTTAATAAAGACCAGTTAAGAGAGTTTTAATACTAGCAATTATCAAAGAACTATAGCTTTGAACTCTAAAGACAATAAAGTCAAGTTGCCAAGAGAAAGTGTCAGCATAAACTTTAATCTCCGTTCTCAGATACACTATACTTTCCTGAGACTGAATAATTTGGGCAAAACAGTTTCAATACAGAAGGGAAACTAGGGGCTCCAAAATATTCACCCTTAAAAAGCTTTTGTGTTCCCATGTGTCCATATTTGATGCCCCAGACAGCAACAGTTTGGGTGCCATTTTTGAAAACATTGTTCTTCTTCCCATTGACTAAGTTACTTCAGCCAATTGGGGATCTAAATGATGTTGTGCTTAGCCAATCAGATTTGGTAGTGCCATTAAGGGCAAATGCTTTCTCAAATGACATTCAAATTTCCTTGACCATAAGAAACAGCGGAGAGATACCAATATAGCACTTATTAATATAGTGGCATTAAAATTTGCAACACCTATAGTGTTATTAATTTAAATATTTATATCTTGCCCTTTTAATTAATTTGTTTTGCTCTCAGAACAACACTGATGCAGGCAGGATACAATTTTCCCCACTTTTTTGGGTGGAGAACAGTCTGGGAGATCTTTATTTAGGACTACTAAATGAATTAATGGCAGTGATGGGGCTTGAAGACAAGCTTTTTATTCTGATTTTAAGGTATATCTCAAGGTAGCTGATTTAAACCATTTTCTCAGTGGCCTGCTACCAGTTTCCATCTATGCTGGAGCACAGGAATTTGCTCTGGTGGCTGGAACAAATGCTGGGCCCTCTGTTCAGCCTTTTCATATGACCTTGTCAGATGAAGATCTGTTTTGAGTGGAATCCCAATGTACAGAGGTGGTGCCAGCACCTACAGTTCCCACAAATTGCACCTGGTGTTAGTTGTTGCAACCTGCATTGTCCCTAAAGAGAAGCAATGAAAGTGTCTATGTGTACTGAGTGGACTGCAGTGGATCAGCTGAGCCCTTCCTCTGCAACCTCAAGGGGACAGGATGGCTGGCTGCAGAAGCCACATTCCCCAAATCTGCCAGGAATCTTCCAGTTCTGGGTTGCATCAAGTTTCTGTTCTGTCACTCTAAAGATGATATTTAACCAAACAGCCTTTGCCGCAGTAGTGAAAAGAGATAGAAGTAAGAACCAAATGTTATCCAAGTGCAGATTATTCAGTCCAGTAGGAAATAATGGGACGTTGCTATCAATCAAAATGTTAGCAACTTGGGAGCTATTCCACCATCACTGCAATTTGTAGGGGGTTTGTCATGGAATTTAGCAGGCAATAGATTGCACTAACTTTAATGAGTTACCCAACAGATGGAATGCATGCTGCACATACAAACACACCAGCACACATACCTCTACTGTCTTTCTTGATACATGCCCTGACTTACATTTAAACTCCTATCAATCCCATATTCTAAACTGAAAATACCTCCTTTCTCTCTTTAAAAGTATTGGTGTATAAAATCATCCATGTCACTAAATTCTGTATAAATAAACATTTGGTCCCTGGAAGAAATGGTCCTCTGTTGCACCAGCTCTTCACAGAAAGGTACACACAGTTTTTTACTTCTCCAGATCAATAGGCATGCTGGATTCTGTCGTTTTGCAAATGGGAGGAAGCAAAGATTTCTGTTGAATGGTCTGCATACAGCTGGGGAAAGCATTCAGCTGTTGCCTGCGAGAGAGACCGGGGAATGCTGGGCTATGCTGATGTAACAGGCTCTCCGCAATTTTCATTCAGATGTGGTTGGCTGCAAGCTGGCAGAGAGCCTCAGCTACGCCTCCAACTCCGATGAGGTAATCCCAGCTCCCTTTTTTGGCTACTCCGGCGGGATCTGCGCTTTTCCAGCTTTAAGGTCAGCTTTCTCCCCCCCCCCCCTCCCTGAAATTCACTGGACACAGAAAGACCCCCTCTTTCCCCTCCCTAGACTGCTATCTCCTGAATGCCTATCTCACTATGTTTTTGGGGGACGGGGAGGGAGGAGCAAGCACAGGAAGAAATATACTGCAATGGATTTCACAATTTACTCTGGCCTCCAGGTCCAACCTGAACGGGATTTGCGAGTCTCCGGCAAGAATGTGCAGCGCTGCCAAACCCCACAATCCTAACTAACAGCGGGACAGGAGAAAGTCCAGAACACCTCCCCTTCCAAGAAGTAACAACTGCTGTCCTCATTTGCTCGTTCCTGGTTTTTTAAACGTCTCTCTTCGGAGATGTATCATCTCAGGAAAAGATGGAATGGAGCTCTTCAGCTCTTTGCAGCCAGAAGGGGATGCTTCTGTTGGGACGAACTCGCAAAAAAATAAGGGGCTTTGCTCTCCCGTACAAAGAGCTTTGTACTTTGCACTCAGAATTTTCCGGGTCGCTGCTGTTCCCTGTTCAGCAGCACGCTATTTCCCCTACGGGTACCTACCGAGAGTGTAGTTCAGCAGGATGAACGCCCGAGTGGCTTCAGCACTTGGGACAGCTCCCCTCCTTCCACCGCACAGCACCACATCTTGAGCTAAATGGCTTGGTGCTTTTTCCATTTCTCTTAAGATAGCTCACTCCTCTACCAGGTACTTTAACCCGGAGACTGATTATTACCCCAACATTTCCTTCCTATTTCCAACGATCCTAAAGGGTAGGCTTATTTCCTACAGAACTTTAAGAGGAAAACTTCAGAACCCTGATAGTTCCATCTAACAGCAAGGTTTTGGGAACAACAAAACAATGGAGCCAAAGAAGTGTTAGAAAGCCCTGGCTTTTCTTCTTAGCTGAGTTTAGTGTTTCTATGTACAATAGGAGTACTTGTCTTGTGTACAGTGTGTATCGGGGATCTATTTCTGCTGTAGCCTAGAGATGTGCTGATTTCCACTTTCAGCTGGCTTTTTAGAGCTTCTCACCTCCATCCCCAATGTGTATTTTGAAGCTCAGTTTAAATATTTATAATTTGGCTGAAAGTCTACTCTGGATCTCACCTACCTCCTGCTAATTAATCCTCTCCCTTCTATGTTTCCCCCAGTTTGGGGAGATTTAGAACAAGGGTTGATCTCTAAGCAAAGGACTTTGGCTTTTGTGTTGGTTGGGCTTTGCAGTTAGGACACAGGACGGGGACTGGCTTGAACATGTTATATGAACACTGCCACATCAGTGAGCTGCACTATTGGAAAGGCTGACTATTTATTGTGAGGTGGAAAGAAAACCATCTTCCCAAGAAACTTTGGCACCAAAGAGAGGGGGAAGCCCTTCCCAGACATCCCCGTAGCATTTGACTCTCCTTAGGTTATTGTAGCACAAGAAATTTCTTTTCCTGTGTGGCTGAAAGAAAGAAAACAAGCCTGAGCATTGCCACATCTGGCAGGGATTTAAGGGCTTAATTCCAGCCTTCGCTGCAATCCACCATGGCAAATGAACCGGTGATTCTGAATGTTTATGACATGGTGAGTAAGAAACAATCTGATGCCTCTGTTCAGGGTGGGAGGTGAGGGAGAAGATTCTCGTATGTGATTGGACAAGCAATTTTGTTGTGATAAGCTGAACTGCACACACAGCACTGGTCAGGCTGAATTTCCACAGCTGTTTGTGACAGAGATGCTGCCAACACTAGCTCTTTTTTGCAACCTATCAGAGCAGGCAAAAGGTAAACAGAGCAGGCTTTTCAGGAGATTACTCTGAAATGTTTTTTTCTTGTATTGACAAAATCTTAACAAGGCATGTGAGGAGACAGTGAGAAATGTGATAGCTTGGCTTATTCTTAGAGCTGGATGCCCTTGACTTTCAAGGCAATGAAATGAGCTAGACTAGGAAGGAATTGAGGGAGGGGGGGGTTGATAATGGGAGCACCTGTAAGCACCCTACTCAGAAGTAAGTATAATTTTATTAAATGGAGCTTAATCCCTTGAAAGTATTCTTCAGATTGTGACCAATGTGTTCTAATATACCCTGCGGAGCCTTATGCAGCCCATTTAAAGTCTACCAAAGTTAAATGGGACTTATTCCCAAGTAAGAGTGCGTAGGACTGCAGCCATATTTACAGTTCAGGTGTATGGGTGGTTTGCAGGGGGGAGAGAAAAGGTTAAATAGTAGATGAATACATTTTAAGGTGAATATTATCACTAGAGGAACTGGCAGTCCCTCTACTACTGTGTCATAAGAGGTGAGGCCCTTTTTTCAACCAGTGATGCTTGTGGGCAACACTCCTCTAATATTTACATGATCATGGAAATTATAAGAATTGGCTTAAGAAGAAAAGTATAATCAGGGCCTGATTGTCTGACAAAATACTATGTCTTTTATAACCCAAGAAGCTGAGCTCTGAACTTTTGAGTAATTTTACTGTCAAATTAGATCCAGCGGACAGCTTTTTCATAAATTCCGCCATTTCTACCTCTGAAAAATATGTGTTAGTGCAAATACTAAAATTCAATAAGAAAAGACATCAGTTTGTGGAGCCTTTGTACATCTAAAGAGTTGTGGTGGAAGGTTTTATGAGGAATGTCAACGAGAGTAATGATAAGCTCATTAAATAATTGCTTCCTGTTTGAATAAAATGAAACTATTCTCTATCAGTTGGGGCTGCCTCAAGCAAAGAAGTCACAAAGTCCAAACAAGGGGAAGGAGAGAGTCCTGAATTGCAAAGAAATATTCTAAACTCACAGACTCCCAGTAAAAAGAGGATCTGGCAGCTAGACTAGGCAATTTAGCTCTCTCTAGGTAAGCTTAATTAATAATAGGGGATTCAGAAGCAGGTGGCCTTAACTGTGAAAATGTCCCTTCTCTCTAATTTTTCTTCAGGGAAAGATATCAAAGACATTTTCTTAATCATAAAGTGTAGTTTGACTGTACTGAAGCACCTCCTGACTCCAGGTTGCTTCCAAAAGGGTAATACATTTTCTCCTTTTTCATTTGTCAGGTCTAAGCTTGGATAATTTATAAAAACACACTTCAGAACTGTACGGCGTCTAGTACCTCTGTTGATTTAAACATGTCCAGAAAGCAAGCTGTAAGACTTTGTTTATTGCTTATCTTTCAAACATGGACTTTAGCTGTTCAGCATGGGTAAAGTTTTCAATGGGCAGAGGTGTTTTGTTTTTTAACATGGGGGGGATTTTAAATTACTGAAACCTTCAATGTCCACTTAAATGTGGAAGACTTAAAGGTTGTAAACTTGCTGCAGATATTGGAACATGTTTTGAAAAAGCATGTTTTTGTAGATATGTAAACCTGAGGAAAAAATCAATTTTAGAAGCACACTTTGGGCTTTCTAACAGACTATGCATTGTGCTGACTTCAGTTCTATTCCCTTTACAGCCCTCATAGTTTTAAATGTTCCCTTCTCAAACATTCACTTGCATATGTCTATGTTCAACCGGTGCTAAACTACAGCTTCTAAGTGTGGTTTATTTTTAAGAATACAGAAGAATTAACCATTCAAGCAAATCAATCCCTCCCACTACCAATTTTTTTAAAAAAAAGACTACAGAAGCATTTTCCTCATTGGAATTTCATTTATGGTTATTATGGTGTATTTTAAAAAGTATATGCAACAGATATGCTTCTTTTTCTCAAGTTAAATTTTAACATCCAAAGCAGGCCTCTGATCCTGGCTTGTTGTGAATCCTGCTTCCCCTTACTGAGATCTTCCCAACTCTGAATTTAGTCTTGTAGAAAAGTTAGTTGCTATAGAACAGTGCTTTTCAGTTATTAATTTCAGCACTAGCTTTTTTTTTTCATTTTTGAAATCTATTTGTTCCCTCAAAAAAAAAAGTTAGATTGGCAGCACTAGATGCTGAAGCCTGATTATTTTTTCCCTCCAGACTATTGCAGATGAAGCAGCAGGCTAAACTCCCCCATAATCCACATGTCTTGAAATTGAACTGAAAGGATTTCTTCTGAAGATGAGAGTAATACATTTGCAGTGACCTGTTTGGCTCTTGACTTTTCATCTATAAAATTGCCAGCAGAGTGCACACAGGAGAATTTTCTGGAGATCCTGTCCACGGGGAATTGAACTGAGCCATGTTACATCCAGACTCATCTGTTTTGGTATATACGCCTTGTAGTGACCCTACTGCTTGTCTTTTTCTCTCCTAGGCCACTCACTTTAGCTGTAGAGCTCACACTACTCCATCCTTCCTTTTCCCACTAAGGTAGTTACAATTGTGTAGTGGATTAAATTACCAAGCATTTTTAAGAATTTAAAAATAAGACTTTCCTGGAGAGGGTCTGCTAAAAGAATCCTGCCTCTAAATCCAATGTCTTAGTATGGTTTGTCAGGTGTGTTAAGGAAAACATAGGAGCTGCATTCTGATTTACCTAGTTCAGAAAAAAGTGACCGGGGGTGGGTAGGCGGAGAGTCTTTCAAGTCCTTTTATTAGGACTGACCAATGTACAAGTGGTTGAGGTCTCTAGAACGATTTATTGTTAAAAACAAAAGGGTGGGGGAGAAAAGAAGCTTCAGAGCCTGATCTGGCTGTCCTTCTCCCCTTTTCTTTTCAGAAAACCAAAAGAGCAACCTGATACCAGCTCTATCCCACACCACCTTACTCATTCAGATCTGCCTGGCATTCTACACAGGATGCAGAGAAGAGACCTCAGTCAAGATCTGAAACATCCCCCCTCCCTTTTTTGAACATCCAGCCTAATTAAGAGTTTCAGAAAACATACAAACTTGCATTGATGTGTTATTTTAGTTGTCCCTAACAAAGGGCTTACATGGCTTTGATTTTGGTTGAACCAGTGTGGCTTCCTGCACCCAGGAGAAAAACAATTTGCTTTAGTAAGGATATAGACTAGATCCAGTTAACAACTCTGGTCACTTATACATGGGTTGTTGGTCCCAGTCTGGATGCAATTAGGAAGTACATTTTCCCTCTACTTCCCCATAGCGTTGTGTTGTTTCTCAGGGCTTCCCCATCTTTCCCTAGATCTTTCCTAAATCCACTTTGCACCAATGTGTTAAAAAAGATTGCAGCAAAGCTGGGGTGGCACCCAATTAGATGGGAAAGTTCGAATCTTCTCAGCTCCAAGTACATCGGCATGGAATCTGCTCCAGGATTCTCACAGGTCCCTGTTTGTATTGTTATAATGATATAGTGTTAGAAAAATCTGAATTTCCAGCTTTCATTAAAAAAAACAGAAAGTCCCCTTAGATCTCTACAATGAAGGGGGCTGTACAGTTATTGAAAAGAAAGAAAGAAATCTGGGGATTCAGAGGACCAGATGACATTGTGATAACATTATAGTACTATGATGATATGTCAATTGCCAGTTTAAAAAAATTCAGGAGCACCCCACTGGCACTGGGGGCATGGCTGCCATGGGAGACTGGGGCAGGGAAAATGCAGGGTAACCAAAAACCCTGTGGCTGCTATGCTGTGTCAGCAGCCTCAGCAGCAATGGGGAAACCATACAAGCCTGTCACAGTGTGAAAAACACTCTTCTGTGGTCCATTATATCTTTTGAAATGATTTCTCTTTGATACGTCTTTGCCAAATATTAATGGTTCCTCCTACGTAGAATAGTCTTTGCTCTGCCCGGATCAATGGCCCATCTAATTCTGAATGCTTCCTATGATGTATGAAGAACCTGAGTTTCTTCTGCCAACCATAAATTATAAACATAAATTATATCCAGCCAAAGCCAAGCACTTTGAACTTCCACTGACTTCAATGTGAAAATTAAACATTAATTTAAAATCTTTTCCACTGGAAACAATGAACTTTAGAAATATTTTAACTTTGGTTGAAATATGCCATGTGAGTTCACTGTTTTCATAGGGTACAAAGCAACTCTCAATTAGCAGACTTTAAAAGCAGTTTGGTTAACACTCCTTTACAAATCACTTTAAAGAGCAAGCCTGAAATTTAAGTGCACTTACTGTGCAGTAAAACTGATGAATCATAAACACCTCTTTACAGAAGGTCTATTGATTTAAATAAGAATGAGTGGAACTACTGATTTTGATTAAACCTAGATCAAACGAGTTATAGGGGTGTTCATTTATTTTTAAATTTAGTTTGAAAATGTGTATATTTCATGATTTGCAATATAACACCTGAGGCTACTCACAATATCAGTTCTAAAATAATGAACCAGTGAAGAATAATAATATAACAACAACAACATTCTACTTATATCCCATGCTTCAGGACAACTTAATGCCCACTCAAAGTGATTTACAAAGTATATCATTATTATCTCCACAACAATAATCACCTTGTGAGGTGGGTGGGGCTGAGAGAGCTCCTAGAAACTGTGACTAACCCAATATTCATTAATTGTACAAACTGTACTAAGAAACAGCAACAAAGAAGCAGCAATAAAAGAGACCATAATTACTAAAACACATATAAGAGTAATCAACATAAAAAATAAAACAAAAACCCAGTTATTACAGTTATTATAACAAAAATGAATAGGGCCATCAATGATATTAGTTAATACTAGTTATGAAGCATTATGATTTTCCTAGGATGATTCAGAATCATATAATTCAAACTGAGTTTTGAGTGACTCAGACGAAAGGAAACTGAAACTAACAAGGAGCCTTTCCAATCAGCAAAGTGAAACAGAGTTTGCAACAAAAGATCTTTTCCCCCTGATAGGTCTCTCTTTCCATAGTGTCACCACCAATCATCACTAACCTGGGGAAAGCTTTCTTGATTCTATAAGCAGCAGCTCTCCTCAAATACTCTACCCAGAGTTCTCATCAAAGAGTGTATTTATAGGTTCAATTGTTTTGCAAATTGAATAGCTGTAAATGGATGGCCTTGTATATAAGACTGTGTGATTGATTTATTAATTTTGTGAGCATATGAGAGAATGTTGCTATTTAGCCAGTGTGAGGTATCCCCCAAATTCCTTTCCCTTTAGTGTAAATTGTAGTATAAGTTTGTATGTTAATCTGTATTCTACCCATAAGTGTGCTAGTGCTTCTTTGTGTGTTACTGTGATTATTTGCAGAGCATCAAAATACTTGTGCCTTACTCACTCATTGTCAGTTTCTCTCTCTCTTTGACTTTCAGTGCAGTCTTATGCAAACTTTCTCCAGTCTAACTCCCCTGAAATCAATGGGTTAACTCTGCATGGAATTCTGTTGTTACAGCACTTTCTTAAGTGATTTCCATCAAATGCTATTACCCCAGGGTTTGTTTGTTTTTCATCAGCAATTCACATACTGCTTGAACAATGAACAAGAGTCAAGGAGTTTTGCATGCCTAAGATCAAGGCTGAGATGCTGGCTGTCCCAGTCCAGGAAAGGCAGAGAGGGTGCGTGTCACAAGGACGCAGTGTTGCTGGGCTCTAAGACTCAGCCAAACTACAAGTGACGTCTTACACAGGTTGGACACTTGTCAGCTTCCCTCAAGTTTTGATGGGAAATGTAGGCATCCTGGTCTTGCAGCTGTAATGGAGAGCCAAGCTGTAAAACCAGGTCGCCTACATTTCCCATCAAAACTTGAGGGAAGCTGACAAGTGTCCAACCTGTGTAAGGCGTCACTTGTAGTTTGGCTCTCAATGTGCAGCTTGGGGGGGTGGGGGTGCCAAATGCCTCCCTTTGCCCCCTCTGTAACTCTACCATTTCTCTGGAGTACAAAATGTAAGGTCTGTGCCTGCTGCTTAACTTTATATGCCTTTGGGCAATTCTAAATCACTCTCTATGCCCGCTATGTAATGCTACTTGCCTTCTGAGAATGCCTCTACCTGGTTTGCAAGTGAAAATTGTAGTTGTCTATACAACAAGTAACCTTTCCCCTATTTGCATGAAATATGGAAGGAAGCATATCTTGGGAGATGAATATTATCCCTGAGAAATTCATTTCCAACAGGATGGAAACCAGTGATATTACAGTTGGGAATGTGTTTGAATTTAATTATCTTTAGCTTTGGAATACTTTCTTCTATCTGCCTGAAATTGGCAAGCATGAGAAGTGCAATATCCAAACTGAATGGAAATTAAAGACATTACTAGAAATATGTTCCCCACTAAGAAGATAAAATGTATGACATTTTGAAAACAAAAATGAAATGAAAACAAAAAAACCCGACCACATTTATACAACCCCAATGAGTTCCAGTCTGCCCCCAAACTCTAGAGTAGACTGTGAAATCCACAATCTGTTTCAAACTCGAATGAGCTCCATTGTCTCTTCAACTTGTTGTAGGCCTCAGAGGATGCATACTGGGCTTTGCATTATCCAGGAGTATCTCAAGGCCTTGCAAGATCCTATTGTGTTTCATCTTACATGTAATTTTGGATCAGGCCCAGGACCTACCAGAAATCAGCAAATACCAGGTCTAGACATTGGTCTGCCCCAACTAGAATTTGGGAGTCAAGCCTGCTCTGTAGAGAATGTGGAGGCACTTCTAGACTTTGCATGACCAACTTTCTCTGAATTGTACAATTGTTCAATTAATAGGGCTCACATCCATGTAATACATTTAGGATTGGGTTTTTAGAGTACAAGACATTTCAGTGTAAAAAAAAAGTTCTCAGATTGTTAGAGAGTGTTCATTCCATACTGTGTTTGTAAATTTCCCAGAGGCAGATAGTTGGTGGCTTCTAAAGGAAACAGAATCTGCTCTTTGGTTTGATCCAACAGTGTAGTCCATATATACTTAGTAGGACAAGTTCCAATGGTTAATCCTCCAGCTAGGGGAACAAATTCATACCATGAGTTGGCCTGTGGATAGCAAGGGATGATCGAGTGGAAAAGATGCAAAATGAAAATGGGCTTTATTATTTTCCAGGTAGTTGCAGAACCATTGGGTCTCCCTGTTATGTCAAATAATAGTCTGCTCTTCACAAACTAGAGGGCTAGTACTATGAAGAAAAAGAAAACAAAGATTCTTTGGATGTTAACAAATGTTCATGGGCCACAAGTAGCATCTCTCAAGATACATCTAGAGATGCAACAGAGCTTTGAAGATAGCTGCCTCGTATTGGCAATTCATCACAGGATAGTGGCATATCATAGTAGGAAAGAGGACTGAGTCAAGAAATAATTGATTCAAAAGTGTTTTTTAGTAGAATGGTGACAGTTGGGAAGGGTTGACATCTGGGAATCGCAATTAACATGAATTTAAAGTTCTGTCATGTCTGACAAGGAACATGACCCTTGTGTGGCACTTGGGAGCACTTTATCCCCAGGAAATCTGAGCCCGAGGACAAAACTTCAATTAAGGATTCTGTGCAGATCTGAAATAACCACTTCATGAAGCCTTGATGCCTTGTGTATTCGGTGATTGCAGCCATTTATCTTCACTCTGTTGGACATGTACTAGAAAAAAATGCCTTACATTTAATGAAATGTTAATAGCTAGAGTGGAGAACTACATGTACAAGATTTATTTTCTGCAGCATAAAATAAGGGCTCCCAACTTCCAAAGGCTTAATTTACACAAAAACAAAAGAAACCCCATCACCCTGAATGTAGATGGAGATTTTAAACTACTTTTTTCTCCCTCAGTTAAATAAGCACATTACAGGAAAGCAGTTTTTGATTCAGATGAGAAACCTGTGAAACAAGGGTCCGTTGAACACCTAATTGAAAAGGTACTGACACAATTGATGTCTTGTGTCTCCTTCCAATCAACCCAAATCTAAAATTCCTGAGGGTTTTTTTTAAAAAAAAGTTAACATATGGCTGTTGGGTCAAAAGGAAAATCAAAAGAAATTCCAGACAGTGCTCTCTATAAAGTCTCTGCACTGTAGTTGCTCCCAGCAAACTCAGAACATAATTTGTCTCCCAGTGAGAATAATTTCTGGTTTAAACAACAGCAAAAAGGACTTAAAAGTAATAGACAGTAAAGTCCAAACATCAGTGCCTAGAACAGCCTTTAGTGCGTACTTCTTTTTATTTTAAAATTTTATATGCTGCCTCACCAGAAAACCTAATCAGATTAATATTCCTGGGCTGAATCCACACGTCTCAAGTTTTCCGCTTTTTTCCCGCCCATTATTAGCTTCTCAGAGGGCTGTTCACATACTCTTACTTCAATCCCACCATTCTCTTGCATCTTTCGCGTTGCGCCTCAGACGAATTAGTCATGCGTTCAAATGCTTCTCTTGCGCGGTTCTCACCATGGATGTGGACAAATAGAAGCGTTTCACAAGGAGACCGCCCCCTTCAAACCACCCCACTTCTGTTTTCAGCCTTTCTGGAACACCATCCCTCTTTGCCATACAATTATCAAGATTTCCACTCTCTCCGCAGCATGCCTGCCTGTCCGCCCTTTCCATTTTTTTTTAAAGGGGACTTTCCCAGCATTGTTGCACAATCCCGGCCATAAATCTTAATCGGGGAGCTCCAAAATCGCCACGGAGACATCAAGGGGTGGCGTCATTTCCATTTCCATGTCATTTTTAGGATGCTGGACAGTCGGAAATATCAGTGGCTGTTAAAATTATTTTTTTAACTGTTAAAATTACCGTTATAGTGGAAATCCATCATTCTAACATTACATTCAAGCATCAAATAATTAGTCTGCCCGTTTGGAGAGTTTGGATCACCCCCACCTTAAATATCAGTTCAAGTTAGCCCACCAAAATAATAGTCCAATGGATTTCAAAGAAGAAGGCATAGAATAACATTAACCGATCACAGGCATCGTAGGGGTGTGGCCTTGCCATAGCAATTTAGCAAAAAAACGCTATAGCGGAAATCTGATGAAAATTTTTTTAAAAAATGAACGTGATGTCATCATTGGCGACGTCAGATCTAAACCTGCCCCATATTGCGCGATTCTACCAGGGATGTGGACGAAGTATAGTGCAAGGCAGCAGCAGTAAGAGAAGGGATGTGAACACAGACTGGGACATTGTGGGTTAGAATCCAGAGTGATTAATGCACATGAAAAGCGGAAGGTAAAGAAGTGTGGATTCGGCCCTGGAAGCTCTTCCTTGCCTGACTCCAGCACTGTGCCTCGTGCTTAGATCAGCCATGCCACCAGCCTCCTGTTGCCTCTGGTGGTCACAGCCCATGACCCCCAGCTGCCGCAGCCCACCATGGTGAAGTGATACAGCCACAGCTGCCAGAGGTTGTGGGACTCTGGAGGCTGGCAGTGTGGCTGGCCGAAGCTGGAGGCACAGTGCTGGGGCTGGGAGATGAAGGGCCATCTAGGGAAGGACACTGCCCCCTTTTACTTGAGCCTTGGTAAGAGGCAGGCAGGCAGCACAACCAGCCAAAGCTGGAGGTGCAGAACTGAAGCTCGGTGCCAAAAGCCATCTGGGGAGGGCCACTGCAGCCTGGCAACAAGGCAGAGCTACACTGAGGCAGCATGGAAAAGTGCTTTATGGGGGGCAGGGAGGGGCTAGGGCAGCCTCCCAGTGGGGGAGCTGAGAGAGAGATGGCAGATGTGTAGAGGGGAGCTTAAGCAAGGTTTTCTGGGGTGGACTTTCTGTGGGCAACTGTTAAGGTCTGTTTCAGGGTTGTTCTCAATCCACATAGTCATTAGGGTAAGCAGATGATTTGGGCGATAATATTGGATTACTCCCACCACTCTGTTGGCTACCAGGGCCCCCTTTTCCACCACTGACTAGTGGGTCTTTGAGGGCAATTATTACCACTGGGTGAAAAGTACAAGGTGTTACCCCCTTGCCAAATTTGTGAAAGCATTTTCCTCAACTCCGTGTTGGAGGCATCAGCACAAATGGTTGGTTGAAGTCTGGGTTTCACAAGACTTGCATCTGAACTGAGGGTACTTTCAAGAACCAAAATCCTTTGCTCACACATGGGTCCAACAGAACAAATTACACACCATCTTCATTAAGCAGTTGGCAAAGGGACTGGCATGCACTGTAAACTGTAGGATGAAACTGTAATACCCCACCAAGCCAAAGATGTACCTAGATGAGAAGGTCAGCTGTGGGCACCGGGTATGCATCAAACTGTCAAGCTTATTCACTTACCAGTAATTAACAGAGTCAGACCCTTACTGACCTATTGGACTAGGAGATGAGCACTAAGGGGTGTGGCAGATGTTTTGGGAAGGCTAGATGACACCGATTTGCAGAGCTGCTTTAGCATAGTAGTGAAGTGGCTGGGCTGCAAATCAGCACTCTGGTGGTTCAAATCCCACTACTGCCTTGAGCTCAGCAGGTGGCCTTGGGTAAGCTGCTCCTCTCAGCCCCAGCTCCCCAGCTGTGTTTTAGGGATAATAGTAATGCTGACTTTGTCCACAGTTCTGTCTAAAAGAGTGGTATATAAATGTAGTTATTATTATCTCTATGACCTCATGGTAAGCCACTTCTTCCCACCATTTCTGTGGTGCAGGATGCCATGTAGACCATGCCACTTGTGCTGGCTCAGAATTACATGTTGTGCCACCTTGGTGTGTCTGAGGCACTCTGAAAAGATCCCCAGTGCTGTGTCTACCCCCCATTGGATCTGGGCCTTCTGGCTTGCCCTCACTAGATCATCCCATTGCAGGGGCTCAGATTTTGAGGTGCCCTTCTGTCTGTCATGTAGGGATCCTTGGTCCAAGTCCCTGCCCCTCTGCCCAGCTGTACTACTATTTAAAGATTATTGTTTGCTTGGCAATCTGATCTGAATGCTGGGCAATCCATTTATCTGGTGTGAGGTAGGTGATATCTTTTCTTCATGTCTCTCTATGGTACAACATCTGATCCCCACTGGGCCAGCAGTTGTTTATAGTAAGTATGTTCCATACTAATATATACTGCAGGTATAATATAGCACCTGTGTGTAACATGTTAGCTTGGCCTCCTTTGGAAAGATTTAGGATGTTTGCATTCTTGCTTGGTTCCTCATCATTTTAAAAAACCTGACCAGTCCTTTACAGTAGTGCAAAATATGAGCACAATGAGTTGGTATCATATTTGCATTTGGTCTTAATACATACACAAGTAGCAACACACAAGAAAATTAGATCCCCATTATCGCAATACAGAAACCTTTGAATGGCATGGTCTTCCTCCTCAGCAGAAGCATGGCTTTCATTTTGGCAGTGTTAGCCATACACCAGTGTAATCCCACTAATTTCCCTGAAGTTACTCTGGTTTTACATGTGGCCAGATAATCAAGCCCTCACCTAGGCTGTTGCCTGAGAGTATGCATGATAGTTTGGAAGAACTTTAGTTGAGCACCTGATTAGATCACTCTTGACCATGAGAATGCCCTGTCTGGAGAAGTCACAGCATCTCGTTTCAGTGGTCTTCTTGACTGGTGTACTCATCGTTCATAACAGTCACTTGTTAAGGGCATGTATTAGTCAAGGCAGCTGCCAGGTTTCCCATAGGTTGTTTCTTGGGGATCGAGATGAAGCTACTACCATTGCAAAAGCCAGAGTGCACCCTCCGTCCCTTTAAGCTGAACAAGGGTAATGCTAACTAACTGCAAACATCTGGGAAGCCTTAGTTATTTGGATGTTGTTGACAAAACAGTCCTTGGTATTTTTTCATGAAAAACTGACAAATAAATACAGAAAGATGCGAAATTCTCAGTGAAGATGATACTGGAGTGAGTGGTGGGTGGGAAGACAATTTGTATGCAAAGAGACATATAAATTCAAGGATCCTCCCCGAGATTCATGAGCTGGGTGGCATAGGTTGCTGTGCAATACTGTTCAGTGGTTCCTGTCACATTGATGGCAAGATCATGCTTAGCAACATTGCCTGGCAACCAATCACCAGTGTCTTACGTGGTAGAAATATCCCGGCTGCTTAAAAGAATTAGATACTACAGGTGTTGGTTCAGTGTCCTTTTTTGAGTCTATGGCCCCTGGGCCAGCTGTCAGAGACTATATGAACATGAATAACTTATGCAGACCAATTTATATGTAAGAACTTAAAGGATCATTCATCAGGGGTGTGTGCACAGCTCCCTGACACTTTGCCCTCTTCTAAGCAATGGAGCATGTTTGCATATGTGCTGCCACCAGCACTAAATAAATTTAGATGTACCATCAATATAAATAAGTTTAAACTGATGGATAAATGCACATCTTAAGCCATTTTTGTATTGGTGGTCATCTCATGCTAGTGCAGTGTCTCTTCAGATAGGCAGGAATTCACAAATAGGGGTGTGCATAACGGAAAAACGAGCCAGAAATACACACAGAACTTGCTGGTTCGGCTAGTTAAAGCAGCTTCCGGAAACCTGAACCAAATCTGGGAAATGAAGCTGTAACTCCCCCTCCCATGCTGAAAAATTTGTGCCATGGCTGTGCAGGCAGGCCAGGCAGTGGGCTGGGCCATTCGGCAGCATCAAGTTTTCCTTAATGGTAAGTCTGTCTGTGCTCCAATTGGCTCCAAAGGGGAGAAACTGAGCCCTTAGCATTCTCTCCATTGACAGGAAGGGGATGTGCATGGTATACAAGTGCATTTTTTCCAGTGCTTCTTAGGCAATGGCATTGCCATCAAAAGTTTGCTTTATATCAGGGAGGGGAAGAGCAGATGGCATGGTGCAATCGTGCCAGCGTCATTCTTACCATCTCCAGTTTTTCCATCCCTTTCTGCACACTTTTATGCAAAAAAAGACTGGCCTGGCAACATCCATGCAGGCAAACCACATGTGGGTTTGAGGAGGGAGGGGTCTCCTGCAGCCTCTGAGCTCCTGAGGGCCTGGCTACCACAAAGGCTCATGTTATGCAAATTAGCCTGAAAATTGGCAAGGAAAAGCAATTATTAAAGGAGAGCCAGGAGGTGCCAGGCTTTTGGAGCTGGTTCATGTCCACCCAGTGGCCTTCTGTTGCTGCCGTCCTTCACTTAGGTGCCATGGTGCCAGGTCACTCTCTGTGACTTAAGTAGTCCTCCAAAGATAGTGGGGTTGAGGAGCACCAGGAGGAATTTCATCTTGCCCACACAGCCTTTCAGCTTTTGGGGCTTTTCTGATTAAAATTGGTAACCCAGTTTTAAATGATGGGGAGGTTTCAGCATGTGTATTGCACATGTACACAAGCATGCACACATACATACCCAAGCCTTTCCAGATCAGTATTCCACGTGGAAGGACCAATCTGGTCAGACTTTTTATTTTCTGGCACAGTAATGAGAATCTTGATGCTTATTCTGTGATATCTCTCCACCTTCCTCTTCATTCAATTCTGGGTAATTAGTTTTAGTTGCAAAGGGAGACTGGCAGACAGTAACCTGTCTAGTCTCCCACTTTTACTAGTAAAAAATTGCAGGGGGGGGGGGGGAAGAGGCCATTTTCCCTCTGCTCCTCTCTTCCCATGAAAACCAGCAGCTAGCCCTCCCTTTCTCTGCACTTTTACACACAGTGCAAGAACAGGCCAGTGGCTGCAAGTCCTGGCCTGGGCTTCTGCTGCAGCTTAGGGAGGAGGATTCTCCCCAAAGGCCCCTCACAGAGGAAACAAATCTAGGAAGCACAGGGAAATAATTTATTGGCTTTGCCACTAAAGCAGGAATGTTTTTTTTAAAGTTTTGCTGTGCTGTGCCAGACCAGTTGGCAAAGGAGCTCTCTCCTGCTTGTGCACTGTGCAGGCGTAGCACAGCTTGTTTCCTGCCATGGTGTGCGCCTGGCCACTGCCCACACTGGGGTCCATTAGGTTTCATGTGCTTGAAGAGAAACTCATTGGATCGAAGGGTTTGGGGGCTATGTGAAAAGAACAGCGTGTGCATGTGTGCACAGCTACCCAGCACTTGCCTCCACATGGCCTCCCTAAGCATTCCTCATAGTCCATAAACACACAACCCTGTTTTTGCAGGCTCTCAAACTCAGTGGTCCGATGGTTTCGAGGGAGGACTGTATTTTCTGTGCAATTTTGGTGCATTCGAAAACATCTATGCCTTTTTTTCTCCATAGCCTTTCCCGTTCTGTCATCTGCCCTTTCCACCTGTTGTGATGGACTCCTGAAGCCCTGTTCATTACAGCAGGCCAGGGAGGAGATCACCAGCTGCATTTAACTTGCTTTGACAAAGTTGCCCTCTAAGGTGGAGGGAAAGTAGTAGTCACTGGCTGGCTTCTGGAGGAATCCATTAGTCGCTGATAGTCTTGCAAAGAATGCTGGACCTTGGCCTGATCAAGCTGGGCACTCAAGGCAACTCAGCATGGATTGGTTATGTCTTAACTAAGAGATGCTGAGTGTTATAAGTTTAACACACACTGGCAGAGCTGTAAAGTCAGGTTGGTCAGGTAGACCATATGAAGTGGCTGGACTAGATGGAGGAAATCAGATCTACAGGGGATAAGAAAGACTGTAAAACAATGCAGCTTAAGAACCTGTGTTGTATAGTGGTTAGAGGGTCAGACTACAGTCTAGGAGATCTGGATTTAATGAAGCTAACTGAGGCAGCTTTCCCATGGGAGAGGCAAAAGTCTGGAAGCAGGACCAAGCAAGATGGGGGCATGCAGGGATAGTCTCTGCGCATGCTGTCCCTGAGATGCTCCCTGTTGTTGCTGATCTGCCCCCTTCATTGCATTGGCACTTCTGCATCAACCAAAGGAGAATCTTGGTGCTCCCCTGTCTCAAAATTCAATCCCCTTCCCCTTCAACAGCTCAGCAGTTAATTTTTTTAAAGCCCTTAAAGGGCCACAGAGAGGGGGAGAAGAGTGAAGCTTAGCCCCTTCCTCTCCCTGAATTGCCTGCCAACTGAGCACTCCCATGAAGAGTCACCTGCAGTCATCCAGCCATTTCTCCTTTGAGTTGGAGCAAACAGTGTTGGGTTGGGTTTCTTTGGAGGAGTGGGGTGGGGGGCAGCTTGGGATCAAAGTGGAAAACCCAGGATCGGAATGAGCAGCATCACATCATGTGGAAGCAACCCCCCAAAAGTTTCTGTGGTGGAGGAGGGAAAGTGGACCAAAAGCTCCATATGGAAGCACCTGAGAGAACTTGGGCAGGGCACACTGTATCAGCCTCACTCCTCACAGACTTGTGAGGGTAAAATGAAGAATAGCAAGCTATGTCCCCCACCTTGAATTCCTGGAGGATAGGTTGGATAAAAATCCATGAAATAGGTTGCTTTGGAATAAAATGCTAAATGTACTACTTCAGTATGTTCCCTGTGCATTTTATTAGTTTATTAATTCTAAGATTTTTATCCTGCCAGTCAACTGAAGGCTTCACAATGGGGCTATTGTTGAAATGCACAGGAAGTTAAATAAAACAAACAAAACATTACAATAGCAGATGCCAGTAAAAAAACAGCTATAGCAGCAATATTAGTCAGTCATCCAAATGCTGTCATGAACAGGAACATTCTATTCAGCTTCCTCAAGTGAGTGAACGGAACACACACACTTTCGGCTTCCACAGTGAGGCCGCCACCCACAGAAAAGGCCCTTCTTACCACCATAAGCCTTAACTCCACAGCTGGTGGTACCTCAGTCAGAGCGGTACCCACAGATCTCAGAACCCCAAGTAATTTTACATCTATATATGTTTCTGTTCCAGATATGGAAGGGAATGTGCAGGCTAACTAAACATCTTACCTTGCAGCTTGAGAGGAAAAAAGAAACCCCCATTTAAATATTTAAGTGTTAAGAATGTGCTCGAATGTGGTAGTGAATGGACACCATCTAATTCTTTCGCTAGTTAGATACACAGGACTGATAACTTTTTCCCCCATTATATTATTTGCTACTACTTGAATAAAATAAAGATTGAGCCAGTATGGCATACCGTTGCTGGACTATGCCTAGAGACCCAGGTTCAAATCCTCCCTTTGTCAGAACTGTGGCTAGATAATGTCTTTACTCCAGACTACCCTCTGCAATTAGACAACAGTCCATTGTTTCCAAAAGGCTTTTAATGGATAAAAAGTTCATTATAGTCCACTAGCCTGAATGCAATATTCAGGATGGTACATATGCATTGTTACCAATGACTAGCAAAGCATGAGGTACAAAGTAACAGATCACAGTAGGCCCAACCTCCCCCCGTAGTTCTCAAAACAATCCCTTTGAAGTCAGGAAAGCGAAAGTTCCCAAGGCCGGTTCTTGGTGGAACGTCGGTAGCCAAAACAATCCTCTTCTGTGAGATAGCTGCCTGGGAACCTTAGCACCTGTGGAGACAGAGCACTAAAACACTGAAAGGATTAAAAATGGAGTCGGTTAAGCGAAGCAGTTCAAAACAGTATTCAGAACCTGACATTCTGCCCCCTCTAAGATGCTCCCCCCCCCAGGTTTATGTGGGTAGCGAGAGTGAAATGCTTTAACTAATCTAGGAGCATGTACATGCACAGAGTTCACCCACTCATCGAACCCAGAGTCAAAGTCTTTCCATCTGATGAGATAAAACAACTGATTCCGTTTTATTTTAGAGTCCAGTATTTGTTGAACTTCATAGTGGGTTTGATCATCAATTAACGTAGGGATGGGAGGAGCACGGGTGTGCCATTGGTCTGCAGAAGGGGCTTTTTTCAATAAACTGACATGGAAGGTATCATGTACGTGGCGCAAATTCTTTGGCAAATCTAAGGCAACAGTCACTTTGTTGATTACCTTGCGAACAGGAAAAGGTCCCAGGTACTTTAACGCTAGCTTGTGGCTGGTCTGGGTTACTTTTAGATTCTTGGTAGAAAGGTAAACGAGATCACCAGGTTGCAATTCCCATTCCGCCGCACGGTGGCGGTCGGTGTACTTTTTGTAGTCCTGTTTGGCTTTGATGAGGTGTTTTCTAATTTCAGTCCATTGTTGGGCTGCCTCCCCCCACCATTCGGAGACGTCTTTGGAAAATGCAATAGGAGGGGGGAGCGCTTCGAACGGGAACGGCTTGAAGTGGAAGCCATAGACGACTTTGAAGGGAGTTTCCCCCATGGAAGCGTGCACGTTGTTATTATATGAAAACTCGGCCAAGGGAAGCAAGTCACACCAATTATCTTGTTGGAAATTAATGTAACAGCGTAGAAATTGTTCTAATATCTGATTGGTTTTTTCCGATTGTCCGTCTGTTTCTGGGTGATGGCTTGAACTCAAACCTTGTTCAATGCCCAGCAGTTGCAAAAGCTCCCGCCAGAAGTTGGCAACGAATTGTCCGCCGCGATCCGAGATCACCTTGGATGGAAAAGAATGTATTTTTACAATGTTTTTCAAGAAGATGTCGGCTAATTTTCTAGCTGAGGGAATGGTGGTGCAAGGTATGAAATGAGCTTGCTTGGAGAACAAATCAACCACGACCAATATACAGTTGTGCCCCTTTGAGGGGGGCAAGTCAGTGATAAAGTCCATAGAGATTATTTCCCAGGGTCTATTTGGCATTTCTAATGGTTGTAAAAGTCCCGGAGGTTTGCCTTTACGGGACTTGGCGCTGAGACAAATGGGGCAAGACGCTACATATTGAGAGATGTCTTTGCGCATGCCCGGCCACCAAAACTGGCGTTGGACTAGGTGAAGCGTCTTTAAGTACCCATAGTGCCCCGCAGTGGGAGCATCATGACAGCGTTGCAAAACTTCTTTTCTTAAACTTTTGGTTACATAGAAGCGATCTCCCCAAAGCCATTCCCCTTGGTCGGAACATTGCAGTTTATCTTTGGGCACATTTCCCCCCTCCTTCTCCACTTCAGCTTTCAATTTTTGTCTCCACCCTTGATCGGGTTGAGGGGGTAGAGTTGTGCGGCTGCGTGTGGTCACCACGCCCCCTAATTGCATAGGCGAAAACACTGTGTCAATTGTCTCCTCCCTTTTGCTTTTGTGTTGGGGCATGCGTGATAGAGCGTCGGCCAAGAAGTTGGTTTTGCCTGGGAGAAAATTCAAAGTGAAATCGAATTTGGAGAAGTATTCTGCCCACCGCAGTTGTTTGGCGTTTAGCCTGCGAGGGCTGCGGAGAACCTCTAAATTTTTATGGTCCGTCCATACTTCGAACGGATGTCGAGCGCCTTCTAACCAATGTCTCCAGTTAGTGAGGGCCGCTTTTACAGCAAAAGCCTCCTTTTCCCAAACATTCCAATTCCTTTCCGCCTCTGAAAATTTCCTGGAGAGGAAAGCGCAGGGCCTGAGTTTATCATCTGCCCCCCGCTGTAGCAACACCCCCCCAATTGCAGCATCGCTGGCATCGACCTGCACTATGAAGGGGCGATTTTCATCAGGATGCTGCAGGACGGGCTCTGATACAAACTGCGTTTTGAGTTGATGGAACGCCGTTTGGCATTCAGGCGTCCAAGACAATTTTGCACTTGGTTTTTTGGCTTGGTCCCCCTTGTCTTTGGTTTTTAACAGTTCGGTTAGGGGGAGTGTGATTTGAGCAAAGTTCGCTATGAATTCTCTATAGAAGTTGGCAAAGCCCAAGAAGGATTGCAATTCTTTGCGGGTCGTGGGGGTTTGCCAATTTAAGACTGCTTGTACTTTGCCGGGATCCATTTTCAAGCCCTCCTGGGAAATTCAGTATCCTAAATAAGTGAGTTCAGTTTTGTGGAACTCACACTTCGAGAGCTTTATGGGCAGTTTGTTATTCATAAGAGTGGTTAAGACCCTTTTTACAAGGTCCACGTGTTCCTCTTCAGTTTCCGAAAAGATTAACACATCATCAAGGTACACAACAACACCTTTGTATAAAAATTCATGCAGCACTTCATTGATCATGGACATGAAAACCGAGGGTGCCCCGGCCAGACCGAATGGCATGACCAAGTATTCAAATTGTCCGAGGGGCGTGTTAAAAGCGGTTTTCCATTCGTCCCCCTCTCGGATACGGACATGGAAGTAAGCGTCTTTTAAATCTAATTTCGTAAAGACCTTACCTTGTGCCACGACGTTGAGTAGATCCCTGATGAGGGGGATGGGGTAGGCATTGCTGGAGGAGACTGCGTTGAGTCCTCGAAAGTCCGTACACAGTTTTAAGCCCCCATCCTTCTTTTTGACGAAAAGCACTGGCGCTGCGTGAGGGCTATTAGCCGGGCGAATGAATCCTCTTTGAAGATTCTGGTCTATAAACTTGCGGAGCTCCTCTCTTTCATTAGGGCTCATGGGATATAGACGGCCTTTGGGCAATGAGGCGCCCGGTAAAATCTCCACAGCACAGTCCGTCCTCCTGTGAGGAGGTAAGGTATTAGCTTCTTCTTCTGTGAAGGCTTGGGTGTACGCTCTGTATTGTTTAGGTATCTGGTTAATTTCTTCCTGGGTGAGGAGAGCAGGCTCAGTTATTGTAGGGTTATTACCCCAATTTTGATTCCAACGATGGTCTTTGCATGATTCGTGGGAGAAGGTGATGCTTCCCTCTGCCCAATTGATATATGGGTTATGATCGCATAACCACCGGCTTCCTAGGATCAAAGGGTACTTCGCTGTGGCACTAATGACGAATGACCTTACTTCCCAATGTTGTCCCATGCCTGTTATGATCGGAGTGGTTTCGGTAGTGACTGGATTCATATTAGTGCCATCCATTTGCTCGAAAATTACCGGTATTTCTAAATCTTTTACAGGGAGTACTAGTCCATTTACTAGCGCTGGTGCGATAATGTCTCTGGAGCAGCCCGAATCAATTAGGGCTTGTATGCGAATGTGCATTTTCTTGTCAGGATTCACCAACGTTACCGGTATGAAGAGTATGGACCCACGGGGTCGGTTCGACACCGGAACCGGCGGGGGTTTGATCTGCCGTTTGGGTCCTTTTACGACAGATCCATTTCGTTTCCCGAGGTAGGGCTATCTGGATTCTCTCCCCCCGTTAGGGCTGTTGGATCATGTTCCATAATTTCTTCCAATTCTAGTCCTCTTTCGGGGAGGTTCCTCCTTGATGCTCCCCTACCTCTTGGAGCAGTTCTTGGAGCTGGAGTGGGGCGCGATGGCGCCGGATAGGTTGCGGGGGCTGGATGTCTTAGTTGGAGCAGAGGTCTTTGCACAGGCCGATAAGGGCATTGCGCCGCAAAATGACCACTTTGGCCACATTGCAAACATAGTCCTTGTTGCCATCTAGCATCTCTTGCTCCACGAGTGGCATATCCAGCCCCCCGGGTCCCCCTGAGAGGGGCGGAGGAGCGTCTTTGGCCCGGAGGTTGTTGGTATTGTTCCACCAGGCGAACTTCTAGCAAATGATTCTCAACTTTGCAGGTCAATTGTATCCACCCTAACAGCGTAGGAGGGTTATCCTGCATGAGAGCTCGGTCCAACAATTTAGCATTTAAACCTTGTTTGTACAAAATAATCTTAGTGGACTCTTCGCACCTTGGGCATTTGGCAGCGAGTTGTCAGAATTTAGTGGCATAGTCTCTAGCCGACATGCTGCCTTGCCTAATAGCCTGTAATTCCGTTCGGGCCCTAGTTTCTTCTAGGGGGTCTTCATATTGGGCTCGGATCGCATCCACTAACCCTTGGAGCGTATCTAACTCAGGGGCCCCCACGTTATAAAGTCCCACATACCAGTCGGCAGCTTTACCTTGGAGACGTGGTCCCAGATGCTCTATTTGACTGGTCTCACTCCCGAAGAGATGTCCCCATCGATTGAAAAACTGTACTACTTGTACCAGGAAAAATCCCAATTTGGAAGGGTCTCCATCAAACGTAGCGTCCAGTTTGACCCATCCCATGGGAAGATCTTGTCTAGGGGCTGGCGCTGGCATTGGGTAGGCATCCAGCGGAGCGAGTTGTAAGGGAGGCTGTCGCGGCGTTGGCGGTAGCTGTGGCGGAGGATGCTGAGGGTAGGGTTGAGGTTGGTGCGGCCAAGGCGCTCCCGGGATCGGCTGGGGAATCCCCGGCGCCCTCGGAGTCAGCTGGGGAATCCCCGGCGCCCCCGGAATCGGCTGGGGGATAGGCTGGGGTCCTCTTGGTGCCGGATGCACTGGTGCTGGCCGAGAAGGTGTCGGACGCCCTCTCGGTAGGCCCCCAGGCACAGGTTGATGGGGAGTAGGAGCTGGCCGCAACGGCGGCGGGTGAGGAGAGATGGGTTAGAGAGGAACCGTTTCCTCCCGCGGCCCCGGTGTCGGAAGAGGCCTGTCCGCTCCTGGGATGACCGGGGGTGTGGTTCCTCCCGGAAGGTTTGGGGGCTGGCTCGCTTGAGTTGTGGGTGGTGGGACTATCGGGGAAGTTGGCTCTAGCGGTTGTCGCGGATGTCCCCCTCCTCCTCCAGTCCCACTACCAGCTGGAGTTATAGGGCGATCGGGACGAGGGTCTTCCGGACACGGTTCTCCAGCTCCCCCGTCGGCTCCGACGTCTCCTGGTATGATCGGTTGATCAGGACAGGGTTCGTCTGGACAAGGATCTTCTGGGCAGGGCCTTTCCCTGGTGACAGAGTCCTCGTCTCCCGTCTCTGGTGGTTGTTGCGGCCACAATTGATTTTGCAAGTTAGCCAAACTCTGGCTGATGTCAGGTAGACCAGCTGGCGGAACACGGCCTCTATCCCCCGCCACTAGCACTGATAGCAGGTGGACGGCATTGGCCAAACTTTCTTCCATATTTAGGAGTCTGTTCTCCAACAGCTGTACTCTATCTGTAGTTTCCTCCTCCCGTAGTTCAGTGGATCCCACTTCTCCCATCGTCTGTGAGGTCGGTATAGTTTCGGGCAGCGGTCCCGCGGTTAGCGTCTGCTGCCACGGTAAGGGTGTTTCTATCCCTTGTTCCTCTTGAGATCTCGCGGCTAAAACTCCTTTTGTCAGGCCAGTGATCGCTGATATTCCTGAATCAATGGCAATCGTCCGGCTCTGGAGCTGCACCCATTGGTGCTCACTTACATCTGACTGCCCCGACCACGGGGTGACTTCCGCATAATCCCAACTCAGGGCGCCACGGCGGGACGTCTCCCATTCCGTTTGTTCGGTCGTCCTGTTCCAGAACTGCCACGGTCGGCCAGCGGTTTGTTAGGGTATGGATTCCAAACTGCACCGACTATCCAGCTGTAGCTGCGTAAACATCGCGCTAGCTCTCCGGTATCTCGTTTCCCTTGGCCTTGCACCCCACTGCGTCGGGGTGGGCAAGTTGAAGAGTGGTGCGGCTGTGGCTCTAGGCCGAGTATCAGCGTTACTGGGAGCGAGGGTATAAATCGTTGTAACCGAGGAGCCGTCTCCTTGCGGTACCGGTTCTTGGGCTTCCAAACCTTGAGAGCCGGGAGAGGCATACGGGTCAAACAAAGGATCCCTGTCTGGGACAGCTTTGGAGTCCATTTGATCCGGCTTAGGCATTGGAAAGGTTGATTGGTAACAAAATGTCAGAACTGTGGCTAGATAATGTCTTTACTCCAGACTACCCTTTGCAATTAGACAACAGTCCATTGTTTCCAAAAGGCTTTTACTGGATAAAAAGTTCATTATAGTCCACTAGCCTGAATGCAATATTCAGGATGGTACATATGCATTGTTACCAATGACTAGCAAAGCATGAGGTACAAAGTAACAGATCACAGTAGGCCCAACCTCCCCCCGTAGTTCTCAAAACAATCCCTTTGAAGTCAGGAAAGCGAAAGTTCCCAAGGCCGGTTCTTGGTGGAACGTCAGTAGCCAAAACAATCCTCTTCTGTGAGATAGCTGCCTGGGAACCTTAGCACCTGTGGAGACAGAGCACTAAAACACTGAAAGGATTAAAAATGGAGTCGGTTAAGCGAAGCAGTTCAAAACAGTATTCAGAACCTGACACCCTTGAGGTGAAACTCACTGCATGACCTTGCACCAGTCATTTTCTCTGGGCCTATCCTACCTCTAGTGCAATTCCCTGGCATGTTTCTAAACCTTCATTTAGTTCCCATTCCAAGGAATTTTTTTTCATGCAATGAATGACAAATATCAGCTGCATCAACAGAGAGAACAATCTACAATCCTCTAATAAATGTTCAATATAACCCTTACATCTGAGATGTTTGTAATTGTCTATTGGCAGTAAGGTAATGTGTAAATGGAATATATTTTAATGTTATTGTTAATCATAAAGCATCTACAATTAGATAGTTTGCTGCTAGAAAATATGAACAGCCCTGTCTGATGGCCTAAGGAAGGATCTCCTAGCTTGGTGTTCATAGGCGCCATGGCACCTCCCCCCTCCACACGCACCTTTCCTGGTGCCCACCAAATGGTTTTAGAATGTGGGTGGGGGCAGGTGGGCCTTTTGCCCAGCTGGCCTTCTGATTAGCTGAGCAAATTTTTAAAGGTTGCTTCGACAACACAACACTGTGTGACTGAAGGTGCATGTAAGAAAATATTTTTAAACAATGTGGTTATTTTAAAAGGCATTCTGTTAAACAGGGCTTTTGCCTGAAATCTTGAAGAGTTACTATTAGAATGACCTCACTCCTTGACATTTTGTGATTGGCTCCACCTCTTGTGGCAGCCATTTTGTGGTTGTTTTTGCCTCCTGTGGTAGGCACTTTGTGGTTGCACCCACCACCTTGCATCAGAATTCTAATTGTGCCTGCAGGCTCAAAAAGGTTGGGGACCTCTGGTTTATGGTCTAAAGGAAATGTGGGGAAGAGAAGTTAGTGAAAAAATGGACATCTCACAAGGGCTACAAACCTGCATATATTTAGGCTGCTTGCAGCGTAATCCTATGTAGAGTCTGTATAGGATTGCATTGTCCAGTCCTATTGATTAAGCAATGTGGCTTAAGCAACTCGCCTGTGGTGCTGCAGCCTACAGTATCATTGCATAATCTTGTTTCTAATTTACAGGCAAGTAATTAGATACTGTAGCACTTTGCTAGTGGTATACAGATACAGGACTGATATGGCCCCAGAGCTCCCTGCGTTTTGAGTCCTTTTGTGTCTCTGGAAAAAAATGGAAGATTTTAGTCTGAGGAAGATGAAGGGACATTGGTATTTGTTTCAAGCTTCTCAGTAAAAACACAAATTCTGGTGCTCTAAGGGTAGAAACGGAGGAAATCAGGTCTCCTCACACTCACTGCCTTTCTACTTTAGAAACGACTGGTTTCTAAATGATCCAGATGATCCATTAATGCAGCATGAATTTGCTGTAGCCACGCCAAGCTGTCCGCACCATTTGTCCAGCCCAACCAGTATGGCTGGTCTTATGTTTCTCTTGCAATGTAATTCAAGACTTGGTTTTCACCAATTAAATTATAATTGACCCATTAGTTACTGCATGCAAAAAAGTGCTTGCTTGCATTTGTCTCTGTCCAGTGGAAAGAAATTCAAATTGTGCTTCAAGCTATGAATTTGTTTTACCAGTTCATTAGGATTAAATCCTGCCCCCCCCCCTTGCAGCCACACAGACAAACACACAGGCATCAAGGCCCAGTCTTTTCTTCTACCTTATTGCCACATGCCAGGTTATAAAGATCTCAGGTGTTTTGCAGTAGCACAAGGGATACGCAGCTGACCTTCCAATTGATGGTTCTATTTCTTTTGTTCCTTTCCTCCAGCTTTCTTTCTTAAGCAGTGCGATATGCCAATCTTTTCCCAGAAGAGAAAAGAAGGGTTCATGGCAGGGCTTTTTTTCTGGCAGGGCTTTTTTTCTGGGAAAAGAGGTGGTGGAACTCAGTGGGTTGCCCTCGGAGAAAATGGTCACATGGCTGGTGGCCCTGCCCCCTGATCTCCAGACAGAGGGGAGTTTAGATTGCCCTCCATGCCACGTGGTGTGGAGGGCAATCTAAACTCTCCTCTGTCTAGAGATCAGGGGGTGGGGCCACCAGCCATGTGACCATTTTCAAGAGGTTCCGGAACTCCGTTCCACTGTGTTCCAGCTGAAAAAAAGCCCTGGTTCATGGTATTTGTGTACATGGAACTGTGGGCAATGATGTTTACACTGTGTAAAATACTTTGTACTGGTGGAATAGGAAAGGCCCATGTTTTAAATTAATAATAAAATGATACTCTTTTCTTTCATCAGCAACATGTTCTTGAAATGACAGCCTCTTCATTAGTTCTTCATTACCTCCAGAGAAGGGTGTGCAGACTTGATTCTGTACAACAAAAGCTGTATTATTAAAAGTCTTAATTATTTCTTTACATAGCATATATAAAGACCTTCCAAACACTCCAAGTACATTAACTCAGTAATCCTGACATCAGCCCTTTTAAGAGAGGAATCAGGAGCAATCCGAATCCAAGCAGTTTGAGACTAGCACAGTCTAAACAAAGCAAGCAAGCCTGCTTAATCCACTGGGGAGCCAAACCAGAGTCAGCAGTTATAGAAGCCAGGGGGATTTTTTACAGTACAGCCCTGGCCAGCTGCTGCGGTGGTGTTGTAGTGCCCCAGACTCTACTTGTTTGCATTTCTGGAGGGTGCAAGGAGTGAGGTGACTTAGCTCTGCTGCCATAGTCCCCAGGATGAGATCCTGTGCATTATCTAAATCTGTAACTAGATAAAAATGGGTAAAAGCCACTAGCTAAGATGGCACCCCTTGCCACAGGGAGGCATTGAGATGGTAAGAGAGACAATCCTTGGTGAGATTTGGGGGAGTGGAATGTTCAGGCTAATATTTTCCTTTACCCTCCATTGTCTGTAATCTAGATTTCCCTCTCCCCTCTAAAGTCTTTACACCTTTTGTTTTGGGAATTTTTCTGCAGCAACCTCTTTATGACTTATCAAGAAAGGAATCCCTCCAGCCCTGCTACTCGTACAATTTGGCAAACCAGCCCCTAATACCTTGCTGTTAATGCAAGTTTTGGCCCATAAAATCTGCTCCTGGGGAAATGAGAAGCTACCATAAACCTCTGCAGCCCCCGAGGTTGAGGCAAGAGGACAATTTAAGAGGCATCTCTGGCCACCTCCTTGCAGTTTTGCTTCAGTGAAGCCCTACAGAGCACAGGCTTCATGTTTCCTCTTAGCGTTGGTACTTCGCCTTAATTCCCCCTGGATAAGGCTCCCTTGACAGAGGTTCCGTTCTATTCATATGAAAGCGGCAGTTCTAGGAACTAGCCCACGCACCTGTTCCTGGCCTTTGTTTCTGTCAGCCATCACCACATATGGCATAGAAAGTACTTAGCCACAACTTTTTTTCTTTTCATTAGCAGAGAGATTCCCCGGGGTAGAACTGCTGGCTTTGTGACAAGTGCAATGTGATTGCAGGGAAAGTGGTTTCCTGCCCCTCCCAACTTCACTTCATGCAAATGTAGCTTTCTAAATAGGCTTTTGACTTGCTTCCTATTCCTCACTTCAAGCAAGCCTGACTACTTATGAAAACTGAAGAGGAAAGCATAATCTTGGCATGCAGGATGCAAATGTGTAAACAGGCATTTGGAGTTGCACAAAGCTTTCCAGTGAGGGCATCTCAGTGTCATTTATTGTCTGTCTGGCACTTTTTTATCCTGCTTTCTCCATGGAATTCATGAAAGCATTCATGGTTTCACCCTCCTCCATTTTACTATTGTATCACCTCTGAAAGGCAGATTAGGCGGTGGGGGGAGAGAAAGTGACTGGCTTTATGAGCTTCAGGGGTCAGTGGGGGTTTGAACCTGTATCTCCTACATCCTAGTCTGACACTCTAGCCACCAGACTATGCTGGTGTTCTAGGGCTGCTCTTCTTATTTGAACTATTTGTGCTACAAAGGTTTGCAGTCTTTGTCTATGTATGTTTCGTTACCTGTTGTCCTAAGAGTCCAGTCCTACGGAAGTTTACCTGGAGGCAAATCCAATGAGTTCAGTAGGACTTAATCCCAAGTACATGTGCATTGAGTTGAAATCTGAGACAAGCAACATCATGTATTCAACACTGAATCCTCTTTATTTGTAAAAACAAGCCAGAAATATATCATATAAATTAAAATTTCAGAAACCCAGTAAGTGGACCAAGTGGCCTCATTTACTTTGTTCCACCCATCTTGAACCCCAGCAGCAAGCAGAAGCATTTATTGCCACAACCATGCCTGGCCAGGCCCCTCCTGGCACTGTGGATCTGAAACAAGGCCACAGAAATCCATCCATCCATGTACAGGGAGTGCACAGATCTTTTTTTCAAGCTCTCCTCTGCCATATGGTCTTGGACATGGTCTTGGGACTTGAAGTTCTTCCAGAGTTATAACTCATCTCCAAATGATAGAATAGTTCCCTTGGAGGAAATGGCACCTTCAGAGAGTAGGCTGTATGATATACAGTCAAGCTTAGGAGAAACAGCAGTCATAGAGTGATACTTCATCCCCACTGAACTCCCTCCTCTAGAGTCTGCCTTCCCCAGGACCCGCCCCCCCCCTCAAATCTCCAGGAATTGCCAAAGAAAGAATTGGCAACCCTAACAGGATAAGGAAACTAGGTCATGGAGTAGTATGATCAGCCCCGCGCTGGCAACCCTCATGGAAATGGGGTAGTGGTGGAGACCTGGCAAAAGTGTATCCTGCAAAGTTGCAACATAATTTCTGGCTATGAACCTGTAAGTGATTCACTGTGTCACACAACTGCCTAGAGTTTCCACAAAACTCTATGGTTTTCCCCCTAGAGACTGGGGAAATTCCTAGAACATTTCACAATGTGGTGATGACACTTCCGGTTACTCATCTAAAAGGAATGTTGTGGTATTGCATGACACCATTTTGGTTCCCCATTCCCTCACAGCACCCTATCAAGAGACAGACTGCGACAGATCCCCAGGGCAGGAGGATGCCTACCATAGTAGGTAACCTGGCTACCCTACAGGGGAGACCAAATGGGAAATGGAGACCTAATCCAAAAATGTAACACTATATGCAAGGAGCCTGACTCTATTTCTATATTTGTTATAATAAAATGTCAAGCAAACAATCAGTGATTATTTTGGGAGCATTTTAGGAAGAAAAGAAAAGTCAGTCTGCTGGGACTGCTCTCCAAGTGCTCAGAAAGAGGCCTCATTTGGAAAAATCAGTAGGAGAATGAGTGCCACTCTAGTATTGCTTCTGAACCAGTTTCTCCCTTTAGAGAACAATGAGGAAGCTTGGTATTGCAGGGTTGCTGTTCAGTTACTGTGAACTGGACCATACAGATGGTGAGAACTACAACCGGTGACAAAATAATATTAATGTTCCTTAGTGAGCACTAACTGTTGAGAGATGGTCCCCTGGTAGCTCTAATCCACCCCAGCTGAGTGCTTGAAGATAAGAAAAGCAGATTTCTGAGCACGGAGCAAAGGACAGGCGGCAATTGCTATGTTGGCATTGGAGTGCAGGATCTCTCTTATTGTGGATTGGAGGTAGGATAGTGGACCTCTTACCCTACTCATACATTTGTAAATAAATGTTACAAAACTCGATTGGCCTCTCTTCCAAGAAGAACCAACCCATATAGCCCTGCCCCTGGATCTTTTTACCTCTTGGAAAAGTAGTGATTACATACAACTCTATTGGGGGGAAATTAAACATAGAGCACTTGCAGTACAATCCTGTGCATGTTTACTCTAATGTAAGTCCTATTTTATTCAATGGGGCTTACTCCCAGGTGTGTCCTCTTAGGATTGCAGCCTCCTTGACAGTGGCAGATGACAAAGATCCTTGCTACTTAATAAAGGTCTGGGCCATCCCTTTGTACCCCTGAAGTTTTTTCTAGAGTGGACTTCAGTTCTTCATCACACATTATTAATAACATTATTTTAACCCCTGATGCCTCTTGGAAGAGAATCAGAGCTCTGTTTACCATATTAGGCTCTATTGTCAAGGGCGTGCTTGGCAAAGGACAAGAAAGGAATGTGTGCTAGGATTTTCACATGTGAAATTTCTTGTCCCAGTCTCTTATATTGTAAATGTGACAAAGAGCCAAACTAGATGAAAAGAATTACACGAGGTTGTGTGAGTGTCTAGAATCATGTCTGTTCCTATCTGCCCGTGTATATTTTACCCCTGGTGAACACGTGTCCTGTAGCCCTAGCCCGTGCATGTGTCACCTAATTGGTGTAGTCTTGGTTGTGAGTGTCCATCAGCGAGTCACCATTGCAGAGTGTTGATTTTGAGCGGCTTCCGCTTCCCTCTCCCCTCTTTTTGCCCTTAGACCTGGCTTACATTCAAATTGTTTTGCTTTCAATCTGGCAAGTTTTAAATTCTCTTGTTTTCTAGTTGACGCCGCTGCCTCCCTACTCCTTCTTCCTGCACCCTCCTTCCCTCTTAACTTCCTCCTCCTCCTCTTCATGCAGCATCTTCATTCGGGATAAAGAGGAGGTGGGAAGGAAGATCGTGGCAACACAATTAAGCATCTGAGCAAAACTTCAGAAATATGCCTGACACATGAACCTGAAAAGTACAGGGGGGGGGGGGTACTCATTCTCCTGTTGGGCTTGGCAATGCAGAGCAAATTGGGTAAAATTTTGGCCATTGTTTCCAACGGGAAATGCAATTTGGGGCTTTCCAGGGGTCTGGGGGGACATTTTAGGACTGAATTTTACCAAATCTGCTGGAAACCTACTTCTAGCTGTTCTCTAAAAACTCCTCAGGTTTCATGAAGGTGCCTCCAGCCACCTTCAATCTCCATTATTTCCTGTGGGGAAAACTAGGGGAGCTATCTAGGGGGATAGGGGTGGCATTTTGCAAGCAAAGTCCAACAAATTTGTAGGGGAGCTAGTCAAATCTGTCCCCTCAAGACTTCTCAAGTTTCAGGGAGATTCAACCCCAGGAAAGGCATGATCCATGGGTTTCCCCAGTTCCTGTCAGTGTTTCTTCACAATAGGGAAAAATGGGGTGGCTGAAGGTGCCTCCTTTGTGGGGGGCTCTAAAATAATCTTCCCAAGGTCCAAAATCCATCATATTTGCAGGGGAGGTAGTCATATCTGTCCCTTAAAGACCCCCCAAGTTTCAGGGACCTTGGACCTTGGGTGGCCATTATATGGCCCCCACAGAAGATGCCCTCAGCCACCCCATTTTTTCTATCGTGGACAGAAAATGACAGCAACTGGGAAAACCCTTAGTCTTTTGGTGCTACACCTCTGAAGATGCCAGCCACAGCTGCTGGCGAAATGTCAGGAACTACAATGCCAAGACCATGGCAATACAGCCCGGAAAACCCACAACAACCATCATTCTCCGGCCGTGAAAGCCTTCGACAATACACTTTAGATCATGCCTTTCTTGGGGTCCAGACTCCCTGAAACTTGGGTGTGGGGGGGTCTTTAGAGGACATTTAGAAGTAGGTCCTCTGAAAATGTTGTAATTTGCAAAATGCCACCCTCTGGATAGCCCCCATAGTTTTCCCCATAGGTAATAATGGAGATTGGATATGGTTGGGAACAAACAGGCAGGAAACAATTGCTTCTGGCAGACAGCAAGAAATGCTGCTGTGGCTCATGAAGTGGGGATCTCCCACCTCCCTTTGCATAGATGCCCCCTCTTCCTGGTGGGGCAAGATGCAAGATCCCAGCAAAGGCGTGGAACCCCCGTTTTTAGCCCCCCGCCTGGTAACCTGGCAGGTTTTCCCCCCTGATACATCCAATTGAGTAAACAAGTCTCCCTCTCAGAAAAGCTACAGAGGAAGGTTTGAGCATGAGTGAAGAAGAGCTACATCATGGGATACCATCTCTTGTCTGGGAGGAATGGGGAAGAAACACATGGCAGTCCGAGCACAGGATCAAGTGCAGATCGAGTGCAGTGTGGCTGCGGTGTGCAAGTGAACAGGAAAGCAACGGGTGTGTGTTCATGTGTCATACACAAGTAATTTGTCTCATGTAGTTTGGTTCAAAGAGAAGGCTCAATTTATTGTACTGTAGACTATCTGCATACATTTCAAGGTGGTGTAATACTATCTATTAAAAGAAGACAGTCTGATTACTATGCATCCCAAGTGTTCATACTTTCCCAGCACAAGTTTAATCTTGAAATGGTGAGAGGCTAATAGCTCCCCCCCCACCAAACAGCTTCTCAATGGCCCTAGTGGAAATGGAGGATGATCTCTGATTATGATGACATTTGACTGGAGGAGGAATGGGGGAGAGAGCTCAGTGTTAACTCTGCTAGTGCCTGTTACTGAATCACCTCCATGGTCACAAAAGCAGTTATTATCTATCACAGCTTCCTATGAATAAGATTATGGTAGATTCTAGCAGCAAGATTAGGCACCTAAAGAGTTCATTGGGTTTTCTCTGTATAGCCAAATTAATTTTAGTGGCACACATGCTTTGCAACGTGATCCACAATCTGAAATCTGGACACAGAACAGGAGTGAGAGCTTTATTTGCCTTCTGTCGGCAAATCCTCTCTTTCCTGAGGAACACTTCATAACAACACAGGTGACTGTCAGTTACGTTAGCTGGTAGTGACCTGGTGAGTGGATGGAGATGGGTGAAATGTTAAGAATGAGAGAACCAGAGGTGTACTCTTATGCTGGCTTTTAAGTTTTGTATCACCCAACAGGGGTCACAATCCTGTTTTCAAACGTACGCTTTACATATTTTGGCTATCATATTTCAGGAATCAGCCTACAAAATACAACTACAAAAGACATACACATAATTCATCATTTCAATGCATCTTTTAATTCAGCAGTATTTTTTATCTGTCTTGATCATGCACAATTTTAATAAATAAAATCATCTTAATCATCTTGTTTCATCATCATCCAATCATATAACCTAATAAGGGTACATTTTAGAACAGTGGCTGTATTTTTGGAAATGACTGTATAGTAATTCTATCAATAAAAAAAGATCACAGAGCTCTTGGGCACTTTAAACACTAAGCAATTGTGATATAAACATTTTGTATACTAACATTTATCAGCTGATGCATAAATTGTTGTCTATTGTTTCCAGGGCCTATCATGTATCTAATGAAGCATTTTTTAAAGTGTTTGATTTATTAGAAGGCATGCAATCAATCTCAACTTTTTAAATTTTCCATATGCATTTTTTCAAAGCAGTAGTGACTTTGAAGACCATGGAACGGTATATTTAAACTGTAAGTGTAGAAGAATATGCTACAAAGTAATTGTATGTCACAGAGGGAGGCCTTGGAGAGGCTTATTTATACACTGTACAAGTATTGACCTGTGGATTTTTTTTTGCGGTTTATGTATTTTGCTCCTACCTCCATTCCTTCTTACCTCCCACTACAGAAGAAAAGGACAAAGAAATTTATTTTTTCCTCCTTTTACCTTTCCTCTTTCTTCATCAGCAACCCACTCTCCTTTCCTGATCCACTTAATGACATTCATGTATGGTCTTCCATGCACATATGACTTGTTGGACCAGGAATTTAGGAGAGGGACATAAATCAGTTGTGCATCCACTTCCATGTGCAGATGCTGTTTGTCACATTACATTTTTCAATGAAATGCACAATTTGCATTTAAATCTGTATGTGCATCTAAGTCTAAATTCCTTTGGAATTAAGCAACACACTGCACATAACATTTACACATTTGAATGCATCTGCTATAGGATGTCTGAAGAAGGAAGCTCTGACTCTTGAAAGCTTATACTCTGAAAATCTTGTTGGTCTCTAAGGTGCCACTGGACTCAAATGCTGCTGTTCTGCTATAGGATTAACATTTTTATCATGCACCCCTCACAGTTTAATACCTGTGAGGGGCATTCCTATACAATAAGTAGTGTGGAGGAGCTGCAGCATAGTTTCCTCCCACGCCACAGCTGCTTTGTGGCTGCAGGAAAAGCAAGGACCGGTGTAGGAACTCGAACCCAACTTGTAGACAAATGCAGGGCTCATTTTGAGGGGGAATGCACAGGAACGCAGTTCCAGTAGTTTCCGAAAGAGGTCACAAGTCAGGTGGCCCCACCCACCTGACTCTCGGCAATTTTGGGCCCGTTTCTGCCTAGATCGGCCTCTGACGGGTGGTGGATCACTCTCCTGCTCAGCAGCGGCCCAATCCTGACCATTTTGGGCCCCTTTGGGGCCATTTTCAGCCTCTTTTTGCCATTTTGGGCCCAATTTTGGCCCTGAATGGCCAGGATTGGGTCCAAAACAGCCAGTATAGGTGATGTCAGGGGGTGTGGCATATGCAAATCAGTCATGCTAATGACACATTTCTGGTGGTGTCAAGGGGCGTGTCATATGCTAATGAGTTATGCTAATGAGTTCCTCCAGCTTTTTCTGCGAAATGACCCCTGGACAAATGTATCATGTGCTTTGGCCTTAAGATACAAATGTCGTAAAATAAAATTCAGTGCCACAAAACTGTGCGGAAAACATGTTTGGCAAATGAACGTAATTGTGTTAATTAGCCAATTGAGAGCTGATCTGCCTTACCCTTTCCACTCTTTTGACCTCACAATAACCCTCTGATCCTGACATTGAGGTAATGTGATTGGCCCCAAATCATCCACTGAACTTCATAGCAGAGTGGGGATTGGAACCCCAGTTCCCGCCAGTCCTCTAAACACTTTGCAATGCTAGCTGTTTATTTTATTCTTTTGTTTACAAGTTTTTGTCTAGACTCATGATTTCATATTGCTTACTCAACTCACCTCTTCAGGGCACCTGACTGACTGTGAACCAGTTCCATTGAGAAGTATCATGCTTGAGTGACATCAAAAGTTGATATAGAAACTCTGTCTGTTGCATCAGATCTTTGGTGATGCGTTCACACATGCAGTCTATCACATGATGTTGCAGACACCAAGTAATGAAAATGTATGTATGAACCAAACCTTAGAATCCATGATAAGATGAACTGAATCTGGATTTTCAGGATTTGTATTTCTGTATTTTTAAAAGAAAATTCTACCAGCCACATAGAGGAGGCAGACTGTTCTCACTATTGCATTGTGACTGCAGAGAAGATGGTCAGAGTGCAACAGTATTTCACAGTAGCTGGAGTCATCACATCTGCGCTTGGGGGGAGCTGGTGAAGAGCAACTGGGTTTCAAACTGAACCACAGTCTACAGCTCAGAAACTGGCATAGCTCCTTGACATGGAATGGTCAGAAAACAGTTTTTTAAAATAAAGATACTAGCTCGATACCCGTGCTTTGCTACAGTATTTAACTACTTTAAATCCAGTTATAATACTTATGGGTATGTAACATTTTTTGGTTTGCGTGTGTGGTTTTTTTTTTGAGTTGGCAACCCTAGTGAACTTTTAGGGCAAGACTGGGAGGTGAATTTTACTTCAGGACACATTCAATGACTCCCAATAGCAACTGGATACTGTTTAGAATGTGGGGGTGAGGACCAATCAGGCTGCAAATGCAAATGACCGCTGTGTTCCAACTGTCTGGGGGGGGGGGATGAGGTGTGGAATGTTGTGAGGCCTAGTCAGCTCACATATACAAATGACCTTGAAAGGCTGGCCCAATCAGGGAAGAGTGGCTGAGCTGGCAGTGGGCAGGGGCACAAGCAGGCAGCAGCCTGCCAGCCACACAGGGAAGCTACATCCTTTTGGGAAAACACATTTGACTCCTTTTTACCCCCTGAGGAGGAAAATGTCTTAAAATGTCTTCTTAGAGGATGTTTACATCATAAAAGAATGTTGTCCCCAAATTTCATGTTTCTGGGTCCAGGGGTTTGGGCTGGGCATTGGTGAGTCAGTCAGGACACTTGTCTTTATATATATAGATTAGAACCCCAACAGGTTAAGGTTGATTTTGTGAAGATTTGTCTTGAGCTTGCTTTTCCCCAAGCAATCTACCTTTATCTATAATAATCCTGCCTCATGCCTGGAAGCCCAGGATAAACTATAATATTGCGTTTGTGGTTTTTCTCCCTCTTTTGTTTGCTTCTTAAGAGACCAAGGTTGGGATAACAGTTTTCTTTTAAAGCTGGTTAGAAACATCCATTGCTTTTATAACATGTAGTTCCTCTTTCCTTCTTCGTAATCTCGTTTTTCACATCAGGATCGATACAGCCCAAGAAGTTAATGCAAAGGCTGTCCCACTTTCCCCGTCCCTCACTTCTGTGTCCCGTGCTGGCTCATAGAATCAATATAGCAATGGCTCAAATAATGATTTAGGCTGCCTTCAAAGAATGAATGGATTTCCCCATGCTTTGCATAATTTATACATCTTTGTGGCTACTTACGCAGCTTGGGATGTAGCTACGTGTAAACACCTCTGCTCATAAACCCAAGTCTGGGTCAAAAGCTCTTTCCTTCACTTCTCTGGTCAAATGCCGAACTTTGCTCCAGGAAATGAACGTGCATTCTACACCAGTAGTAGATCAATGAGTAAAATTGTTATTCAACTGTACCATTTCAGAAGAATGAATGCTTCCCCAGATTTTTTTTTAAAAAACTCAATATCGATAGGAAACTGTGTCCAGGTGAAAGGATAGTATATAGTCTTACAACATCTTTTGTTTTGTACTTTTATGCAAACATATGACCCTTTCAGGCCTGCAGTCTGAAGCAGTTCTTGCCTAGCAATGGTTGTTTCTGAGGTTGCCCGGTTACTTACTGGGTCAGTCGTGCTCACCAGCAACATCATTATGTTGCTAACAATGTGCCGACATCACTCCCTGTCTGCCCAGAGTGACTCAGCAATTTTCAGGGGATGGTCTGGTATCTGGGGAAATTCTATGGTTTAACTATAGAGGTTTGCTCAAATACCAAAGGATATTTGGCTTACTGCAGGGATATGCTGACGTCACTTCTGGGCACACAGGGAGTTATGTCAGTATATTGAGATACTGCTGATGTCCTCCCCGCATTTTCCACTATTTTTCCTGTTGGCCAGCTGAGCGGTGGTGGGAAGTGCCAGCTGGCGGTCGAAACTTGGTTGTATTCCATAATATTTGTTTATTTTATTTATTTAATTTATACCCCTGCCTTTCTCTTCAACGGGGACCCAAAGTGGGTACATCATTCTCCTCTCTTCCATTTTCTTTTCACAGCGCAACTCCTGCGAGGTAGCTTAGGCTGAGAGAGTATGACTGGCCCAAAGTCACCCAATGAGCTTCCAGGCAGAGAGTAGGCTAATTGTGTAGACCTGCATGTGGTTCCCTTTTGCTTGCAGGCCAGAGATAGGGAACTCAGATTCCTGCTCTTAGGTTCACACAGTTGAAGTGGGTGCGTTCAAAACTACATGCAGAGATGGAAGCAACTGGTTTCAGGACAAAACTCATACCATCTACCGTTCTAGCGAAAAAACAAAACTAACCAGCAGAAACTTCAGCCCATGAGATTAAACCAACATGTACAAATCTCAGAAAAACAGACAGACTGTTCCATCGTAATCTATACAATAAATAAACTGTTCCATTGTAATCTATACAATAAATAAATCTATACAATAAATAAAGAATATTTCTACAGCCTGTTTCTATGGCCATATGAGATTTAAATGACAAAGGGTGTCTCAAGTCACATCTCCTTCCACACTTTTAAGGAGCAAACTGCATGCTAACATGTAACAACCCCCCTAATGGCTGCTGAAAATGAAAAGCAGTCTTTAATTAATTGTATATTTATACAACCTTTCCTCATGAGTCAAGGTAGTTTCAAGTCAAGATTAAAAGTATCACAATTTAAAACCAACAAAATAAATCTCCAATGACCCCTCCTCATTTAGGGTCTACAGTTTCAAGTGGAGAAGGAAGGAATTGTTCTTGCAACGGTTTTCCACCAAAAAAATTGCTTCTTCTTAGCTTCTTTTCCTCTTTGTGAGTGATCCTTTTCTCCCACTGCTTCTCCACTCAGATGTGTGGACTCTTAGAATTGCTTTTCATTTATGCACAGTTGGGGAAATAGTGCCTCTCTCCCATGGAGTAGATAGGTGCATGTGCTCCCAAAGAAGACACAGCTTGTACATTTCTCTATGGACAGGAGAAATCCCCCTATTGTACAAGAGCCTCCAAAGTGTTGCATACTCGTACCGTGAATGTGGCTTTAATTACAAGCACAGGGAGTACATCCAGAAGCAATGTGACGATTCACAGGATGATTCATTTAGTTCAATAATGCTGCTTTGGAAGGCAAACTGTGTGGCAGCTGCCAGTAACACTCGAGTTAGCCTTGGCTCTAAGCCTGTTCAAGTGGAATGCAAATGGCAATATGAAGCATTTTGAACAAAATAATAGCAATCATCTTGAATCTTGAGCCTTGTATATGACAACAGCCCCTTGGACCAGAAAATTCCTGGAGGTAATTGGAATCCAAAACAAAATCAGTTGCATACTTCATGCTCTTATTTCATTGGTAGGTAAAATTAAAGCCTGGACTACAACATCCCCAGAACATTTTACTGAGTTCCAGTTCCACAGATGATCCAAAACTTTCAATATGGAAAATCTGTGATTTTAAAAGGCTTTTAAAGGTCTGGTGGAATTGCTTCTACATGCTCAGGCTTGCACCTTTTCATACTGTCTGAAAGAGGTAAACTGGGTACTCAAACAACAGTTATTCTCAGGGTGTGAGGATCCTCCCTCACTGGCACCCTCTCCTGATGGCCTGCCATCCTACCAGCTCTCCAGGCAGGTGTCCTCCGGCCTCAGATGGGCAGGGAAGGGGGTTGCACCACCTTGTTCCTTCTCCTGCCCTGGGAGTAGCAGCACGCTCCAGCTGTCTCTCCCTGCAAAATCCTCCTCAGCCTTCACAGGAACCTGAATTTAAAGGCCTCCCCTGGCCCCACCTCCCTGGCTCTGGCCCCAATTGTCACCCCATCTCCCTGACTGGCCCTGCTCCCAGCCTATCTGATAGGAGAGCTGGGTAGACTCTTGCAGTCTCCTGGCCCCACCCGCTCCATCCCCACCTGGAGTGTGGCATTTGGTCTGCCCTCTGCCTGGGTCGCTCCTTCTGCTTCTGAACCCTCCCCAGTGGCTCCCTTGGCATCTTGGGGCCTGCGCCTGCCTGACTTGTGCTGATGGCAACCTCCTGTGAGCCTGGATGAAGTGGAGCCATCTGGGCAACTGCAGGAGACAAGTGAGTCTGCTGAGTGGCTGCAGGCTATTCCCCAGAGATGTGCCTGGGCGTCGGCTGCAACTGGCCTAAGGGTGGGAGAGGCCTGGAGGCCTGTAGGGGCTCCTGCAACTGAGGTACCACCACAGGCTGCACTGCAGGGCCTGAAGAGGGTGTCTGCTGCTGCAGAGCTGGTGGTGGAGGTGGACAAAAGGCCGGCGTCGCCGGACACAGGGACAAACTGGATTGGCCATTTATTTTACTGGGAGAGATCCTGGTGAGCTGTTGCCCTAAGCTGTTGCTCTAAGCCATGGGAATGGTAAGGGGAAATACAGGTGCCACTGGTTTAGGGGGGAAAGCCAGGAGCTACTGTGCCTATACTCCTTATTGCCCAGGCTAGGGAAGAGGAGCAAGGGCACAGCAGCACTCAGCTTCACCTTATGACATATTCTCTTCAACAGCATCACCAGATCCAGGCCAATGAGGAGTATGGGCACAATAGTGCTCAGCTTTGCCCTATGCCAGCAGCACCCATATCCCCCCTTGCCATGCCCCAGCATTTGCATGACTTTCCTAGCTTCTGTACAGGCCAGTGGCTGCAATTTATCAAAAGAACTGAGTCACCATTCCACTTGAAAAACTGAGCAGAATAACCAAGGCTCTCAACACTGGCTGTGTGCAGACCATCATAACCTGTTATAATAATACAGTAAGCTTGTTCACAGGATCCCTCTGCATCCCCTTACAAGTTCTTTTACTTCCATTAAGACACCGGGGCAGAATGATCCCGAGTTCTGTCCACAAAAGAAAGAAATCATATGGTGGCTTAGGAATAAATATCTGGGGAATAACAATTCTTTGCTGCAGTGTATGTTAGAGAGATGGGGAGTTGAAAACAGGGCCCTCATACCCAATTGTAAAGAATAACATTTGGAGGGTAATAATGGTTCCAAGGGGGTGAATATCTTTAAATGTACAAAAAAGAACATGCATAAGGGCCCCCTCTTTGCTCCCCATTGGTGGTGTGTGGACTGCCCTGAAAATATTGTCTGCCAATGGAAGCTTGAGGGAATTAGGTAGCAGTAATTCTTCAGGACTAGCACTTGCCCACCCCCTCCCCAGTGTTACTTCTGTTACCTCAGAAAAACTTTCTTTTAATATTTCGTATGAATGCGAGAGAGAGAGAGAGAGAGAGAGAGAGAGAGACCGACCAATCATGTACCTCATCTGCTTTTGTCCTGCTTAGATTTGCTTTCTGATAAAGAGGCCTATGCAAAGTGGAAAGCCTGCCCTAATAAAGGTCCCATTGGGAATCTGAGATTAATGCCATTGTGAAAGAGGTGACAGATGGGATCAGGAACCTCAGAGGCTCCAATCATATGCCAGCCTTTTCTCTAAAATGTGAGCATTTATTTTCCAGCCAGAGACCCAAGGAGCATTAAGGGGCTTTCTGGCCAGAGAGCAGATTTGTGAAGCCAGGGGAAATGGCTGGTAAGGGTTTAGAATTAGGGGCTATTTGGGTTGAACCTGCATAATTTTCTCATCGCCTTTGGGATTCTTGTATTGAATAATAAGGCAACTCTGCTGTTTTACATGGAACTGTAGTGTTCATTCAAAATGCATCTCCAGATACTGAGAGAGCTAATAGGGCTGGCAGAATCATCAATAATGCAAGTAAAAAGGCAAGGGAAGTGGATTAAGAATATCCACTAGGAATACCTACTGGTGGTACTACTACATATCAGGACCACCCAGAGACCAGGTGGGGGTACAATCCAGATGGTGAAAGTTCCTATTGGAGACAATGAAGCAGAGGGGAGTGGGAGAAGGCAATTCAGAAGTTTAACAGAAAGAAACGAAATTTATGCACCGCTGAGCCATTCATTATGGTCAGGGATGTATGAATTCCTTTATCATCACCAAACAAATACAGGAATTGGCAGTGAAAGTGGAATTCAGTATCCTGAGAATCTTTTTAAAAATTAAGTGTTTAGGCTGCATACAAGTGTTTGGACAATGCCTGATGATATACCACAACACAGAGAAGGGACTGATGAGGATTCCCAGGGATCCAGGGATGGGTGGGGGAATCTGTGATTTACATGGCATCTTGCCATTCCATATGAACAACAAAAGTGCATACAATTGCTTACTAGCATACGCAACACTGAATCCATCCTTTCGTAATGCAGAATTTTGATTTTTAGTGTTCCACATACACAGCCCTGGATTACTGGTAGAGACAATGATGTAAACCCCCTTGGGTCATCCTTGGGGAGAAAGGTGGGGTATAAATGAAGTAAATAAAATAGATAAATAAAGTAATTATTGAATTATTTGTACATTGCCCAAGGATGGAGAGACAATGAGGTATTACAGCCAGTTTGTATGTAACTGAGGTAAAGGCCACAGTCAATAGTTCTCTGGAGAGGCAGAACACACATTGTTTAAGTAAGAGCAGCTCTCCAGTGAAACAGGTCTGGCTTAGGAATTGGGGGTAGGGCACAGACTAGCCCTGGCCTGTCTGTGCAAAGTGTGCCCATGCCACCTCTCCTTCCTTTGGCCAGAGGTGGAATTGTAGTCATTTAGGCAGCCAGCTGGACCATTTCCTGGCATCTCTCATATCACCAGTTTAAGACCTGTTGCTAGCTTGCAGCCTGACCCCAGTGTGACAGATTTATTTGGGACAAAGCCACCAGGCAGGAGACCACTTTTGCTCTGACTTGGTTCACAACTTCTTGTGGTCCTGATTTAGCCACTGGACAGAATCAAGTGTGCTCCAAAGAACATGTCCAGGCATTCAAATGCCATAGGGTGATTAGAAGCATTTGAATAGCTTCTTTAAAAACTAAGGTATGGTTGTTGGCTGCTGTAGAGGCATTTTAGTCTTGTTTAGGCTTGCGCAATTTTATCCTGATATTTTATAGGTTATATGTTGGAAACTTGCTTTAATGCTCTTGCAACCCATCCACAGCCAGGATAAGGTGAGGTATAATATCTACATAAAGTCATGAATGAATACTTTATAATCCAACAATGCGGACCTGTTCCATTAATGTTTTCAAATCTGTTCCCTTTCCCTCTTTCTCTAGTACTGGATAAATGAATACACCTCCACATTGGGTATAGGAGTCTTCCATTCTGGCATTGAAATTTATGGCAGAGGTATGGCACTTTCTGTTAGTTATGTGTGAAAATGATGGGATCTTCAATGGGTTCTTCTAACGGGTGGGGGAGTAGTTACTATTTGTACAGGGCAGTAGTTGGTTCTTAAGAAGAGCAAGATCTTCGGACTCACTGTTGTTTATATGAATCTATTCTTCCTCGCAGGTTGCAATTACATACCCCCCCCCCCTACACACATTCAACAAATGAAAATAAGTACACATATATGCCATATTGCACTATTCTCACACCAGTGGAACCTCCCCCTCCCTTATGTATTAATAAAGACTCTTCTATGCCTTCTGAATGTTATCTTCATTTACTGTGCAGTAGCCTGGCCTGTTCTGGGCTTCTGAAGCAACTGTGTCCCTAAAATAATCTTTGCACTTTCCCATCTTAACATCTCACAGGGGATCTGGTCGCACTTCATGTAAAAGAATAGTAATACACTAGATATCTTGATAGGTGGCCTTACTAGGGAGATCAGGGTCGGGGGGGGGAGTGCTTCAGCTTTTTGCTGCACTTAGAAAATAAAAAATAATTAACTTCGCTATAGGACATGGGGCTGTGGAATGGTGTGTTAGAGCCTGATTTCATCAGATCTTGGAAGTGAAGTACGCTTAGTACTTGGATGGAGGACCACCAAGGATGATGACAGAGGAAGGCAATGACAAACCTCCTCTGCTTCTTACTTGCCTTGAAAACCCCTCGCTGGGCTCATCGTAAGTCAGTTGTGAAATAGGAACAGTGATTGACCAGGGACACTCCAGAGCCCCTCCTCACAGAGCTCTATTATTAATGCAAAGAATGCCTGATGGTATTGAGTATCAACACAGAAAGAAAACATTCTGGGACCTATGTGGGGCCAGCAAACAGAGCTTCTAGAGAGCAGCGCCAAAACTGGGTCAAGGGGCATAGCTGTGGAACGGTGCCCAGTAGTTTTGATCAGGTTCAAGCCCAGCACAAAAGCTGTCTACTTACGTAAGGTGTAAAAATCAATAGTGAGGTGACTTTTCTGTCAACTAGATAAAGAGCATATCATCTGGCAAGCCCATTTTCTGATTCATTGGATTACTAACATATTGCATATGAAGTGCTTCTTAGGCAGTGATATAAACACTACTACTACTACTACTACTACTACTACTACTACTACTACTACTACTACTACAACTCATTACATGAAGATAGTGAGGCAAATATAGCATTGCTGTTTCACATAGCATTTAAGCTTCAAGCTCCATGCTGAGTATATAAAGGTCAGAAGGGATTTGAAGTGTCTTGCCTCTAGCAATAATAATGCATGATAGACTACAAACCATTGCAGCATTGATGAATGACATAGCAAAGATGGCTTTAGCGGATACTAACTGCCTGTATTCAGTGTGAAAGAGCTGGCCAGAAAAGGGCCAATGATAAACATTCAGACTCATCATTCAGCTGCACTTCACTGTTATGAATGCAGCAAACATTCCAAACCCTTACTCCAGTTGGTTGTGTAGAGCAGTGTGTGTGTGTGGGGGGGTCATGCGGCTATCCTCCCTGACCTCTCTTTTCCCGTTCTCTGTGGTCAGTTCCTTCCTTCCTTTCTTCCTTCTTTCCTTCCTTCCTTCCTTCCTGGTCATAGCTAGATGGATGATGATGTCCTCATGTCCCAAGTCAGATTTATTGTCAAAGAAAACATTTTCCCACATGAAACTGATTGGACAGAAGAAGAATTTTATTCTGGGCTTGGGACAAAACTTCTGCAGGAGTTTCTCAAATAACTGAATTAAATATGCACTAGGCAGATCCTTGGGGATGCTGAGAAATGCTAATGAAATCCAGTTTTTAAACGGTTTCAATTGAGGCCTTTGGTTTTCAGTTGGTGGGTCACATATCAGAGGGGGAGTTGTACTAGTGATGCCCAGAGCCATTAAAATTCATATGAGAGAAAAAAGAAAGTGAGGGAATGAGAGACTGGAAGATGGGAGAGGAGAGAGAGAGAGAGAGAGATGCAAATAGAAGAGGAATAGATGGGGGAGGAAGAGGTACTTCGGCGGTAACAAAAGGTAGGTTTCATGTTGCAGGATGAAGTTCAAGAGGGATTTGAAAGACCACCATGTTTTTGAAAGAGATTGGTCTCTGCTGTCTCTTGAATGGGCAGAGCTGGACAGCAGCTATTTGTAGTTCATGACAGAGAGACAGTCTATAAAAAGTAGCAGCTCACACACTAAGGGGTTTGCATGCTTAAATGCCCTTCCATAGCAACAGTAACAATGGAAAGTAGTCTCATGGAAAGTAGAAAATGTGGAAAATAGTAGATTAGTCCCTGATATCTTGTTTTCAATGTGCAGGGAGATATTTTTTAATGTGGAGGGATAATTTAATTATGCAGTCCCCCAATACATGATCTGTTGTTTTGCAGACCAAGTAGCAACCTGTCCAGGAATCATTTTATCCCATGGCCAGTTTTTTTGCATGGAGTATTTGAGCTAGTCTAGCAAAGAGACAAAGGCCAGCTCCAGCTGACATCTGGAGTATAAGCACTGCAGTTAAAAAGGGAGCATTGATAGGAATATAATTATCCTTTTTACCCATGGCTTTTCTGGGATGTGTTTGGCCATTTTCAGAGGATAGGCTACAGGAGTAGCTAGTAATTCTTCTCGGGTTGACTATTCTTTGCAAAGGATGGCATATTGAGTGTTCAAATTATAGGCCTTCTAGTCTCTTTAAAGTCAAACGTGACCTCAACTTCAAATAACCTTATAAAATACAAATGAAATGCAAACCACAGATTTTATGCATCTTGGATCTGGCTTACTAAATGCTCTGCTGAAGAAACTAAGGGGACTCTAACCAAGCACCTCTGCTTTTGTGCTGTGCGCTCTCGTTGATGTTAAGCATTCACTGCCTTGCTGGTTGTCAAAGGCACACTGGACCAATCCAGGACTGACTGGAAATGGCAGAGATGACATTTTGGGAAGAACTTTGGTTGTGAGGCTGTCTCTGGCCTAATAAGGCCAGAGCTGATGGCCAGAAAAAATCAAATCTGGCAAGGTGACTGGCTTTGATGCTAACAACCAACCATGTAGGCAGCTGTTGTGGCCTTTTCCCAGGGCCTGACTTTGTGTTGTTTCTTACCATCTGTTTCTTTCCTTGGCAGAATTTGCCTATGGAGGGCATCCCTACCCTTTCAGTGGAATTTTTGAGATCACACCAGGCAGTGCTGTAGAACTTGGCGAGACCTTTAAGTTCAAGTAAGGGCCTTTCTTTCTTCTCCCCTTATTCATCATTATTTTGTAGGCATTCTGCAGCCCTGGTATGCTCAACAAGACAGTCTATCATCTTCTGTGTCCTTTCTGCCTTCCCAAATATGTTCCTGTGACTTTCTGGCTCTGTCTGTGAAGTATCTGATAGTGCAAACTTATGCCTGTGAGGTAATGGCTGAGAGGGGAGGCCTTGTGTTTAGATTAAGTTTGCCAGCCTCGGCCTGGCAACCAGTGGGAGATTGGGGAGGTGGGAACATGGGGGGAAGTGGCAATGTCATCGATGGTGTTACATCCCTTCTGGGAAAAAGCAATAAGTGATGTTATGCCTCTCTAGGAATCACCATAAACACTGTAGTTTTAGCATAGAGTTTCTGGTGATTCCTAGAGAAGAATGACATCACTTCTGGGTTTTTCCCAAAGTGACATCACACTGTCACCCAACTGCCATTTTTTAAAGCTTAATTTTCTCCTGCTGACTGCAGCAGTGACAGTGGAAACATGAGCTGGAGGTAGGGGATACCCTGCCCCTGGAAGGGGTTTGGCAACCCTAGTTCGGATGTTGCGTTGGAAACAATCCTGTTGTCCATTTCCTGTTTTTAAAAGCATGATTTTAAACAAGAACTTGTTTTATACTATTGTGGGTAGAGAGTTGGACTTGAAGCAGGGACGGTGCCATGGGCTCTGCCCTCAGAGCAGGTTGTTACACAGGTCCTGCAACCCCTCCACACAGGTCCTGCAACCCAGGAATAAACTTGGGGCGGGGATGGTGGTGGTCAGAAATGGCTTCTGGGTGGAGGGGAAAGCCAAGAAGATTAGTTGAAAGTGCAGACAAATCATAGTATCTAATCTAATAACTGAATTATTGCCTCTGAGCATATGCTGATTCTCTTTCTCCCCCACTGAGTAGCCACCCACGACCCCTTTCAAGGCAAAGCTATTTGTGGTGACACATCATGCCATGTGCATGGGAAAGGTTTCTCCTGGTCACTGAAAACCTCTTTTTTAAAATGATCGTGTGGAGAAAATCATATATCCTATTAATCAAGTTTTCTTCTGTAGTCAGATCCCACAGGAAGCACTTTAATTGGCCTCTATGTGGCGGCCAGTTTGTGCACAGCTAGATCAGGGCTCCCTAGTGTGGCACGCATCAGCCCCATGGCATCTCCCAGTCCTTCCTCTGGTGTCCACCAAGCTGTCCAGAAAGTGGCCTGGGCCTCTAAAAGGCAGGGCTTTGTTGGTGATGGCCCTCATTCAAATGAAAGGGTTTTCCATGGACGAATAGCTCCAGCAGTTGGTGAAGGGTGAGGAGGAATGGTAAGCACCCAGGCTTATGGATCCATTCCCCCTTCAGACTTTCCTTCTTTTTCTTCCCTCTTCTCTTTCTCCCTTTCCCCCCTGACTTTCCTTGGTTTCTTTTATTCCCTTTTGGGGATGCTTTTGCAAAGTGAGGGAGGGGGTAATATTATTATTAACAACAACAACAACATTCAATTTATATACTGCCCTTCAGGACAACTTGATACCACACTCGGAGCGGTTTACAAAGTGTATTATTATTATCTTCATGACAATCACCCTGTGAGGTGGGTGGGGCTAAGAGAGCTCCGAGAAGCTGTGACTGATCCAAGACTTCAAGTGGAAGAGTGGGGAATCAAACCTCGTTCTCCAGATTAGAGTCCTGCTACTCCTAACCACATTACCAAACTGACTCTGCCTCCTGAGGCAGCCATTTGGGGTGTGGTTCCACTTCCTGTGACATCTATTTCAGGTCACCATCCCCTCTGGTCAAAATTCCAAAGGTGCTCTCAGGCTCAAAAAGGTTAGGGACCCCTGAGCAAGATGTATCATCCTTCCTTATTGGATTCAGATGGGGCTGCCATGATGGCCTTTGAAGATTGGCTTATGGCTTTTGAATGGATATAAGAAAAAAATTGGGAGGAATGGGAGAGTTCAGCTTACTGTCCGGCACATCTTACATAAATGGTCTCGTCAGAATTGGCTGCATCAAGCCTGCTTGTTCAGCAATTAGCACCTTAAAGTCTAATAGATTTGTTTTGCCATGAGCTTCATAAGTGAGCAACTGTCATTAAGCTGCCCTAGGAAATTTTGCTTATAATAGTCTAATCTTGTCAGTCACAGCAGAGTGGCCAAGAATTGGGATGGGTAATGACTTGTGTGTAAGTTACAGAGGTGCTACTTCTAGGTCTGGTCAGTCAGTGTGAGAGGAAGCTTGTATTGTTTCTGCCTGCGCTCAAGCTTGTTTTCATCTTACATTTTTACAGTTTTGTTGATCATCATGATCTGTCTATGCTACAAATGTATATCATTTTTACACCACTTTACCATAGTTTCCTCAAACAATCCTGAGAATTGTAGTTTGACAAGACTGTAAGAGATTCCTATCACACACCATATAATTCCCAGAATTCCTTGGAAAACATGGAATTATTATTAAACCAGATTAGACCTCTTGCATGTATATGCTCTGGTTTTCTACTATCACTATCTCCAGTCAAATCAGTCTGCCAAATGAAGAATACACCTTTCTCCTTAGAATGGGTTCTGCCAGCCTCTTCCATGGTATTTTACTGCATATGACTATTGAGTTCTTTTTTTCTTTCTTTTTTAACCAGAGAATCCATTGCCTTGGGTACCACAGACTTCACAGAAGAGGATGTGGATAAAATTATGGAGGAGCTGGGCAAGGAATACAAGGGCAATGCCTACCACCTCATGCACAAGAACTGCAATCATTTCTCAGCTGCCTTGGCCGAGGTTGGCTTTCTCCATGTGTAATGCTTTGGGATCTTCACAAGGGCTAGGAAACCATGTGGGCTGGCACACATCCAGCCATGATCCAATCTGTCATCAGAGCATCATGAATGAGCTGCAGTTTGTGGAGTCGGGTGTAGGGAAGATTCCAGCCCCCAGCACAGAGAACTGCTGAAGTGGGAGGAGAAAGCAGCTTCCTTCTCTGCCATCATCAGGAGGAGGCAGTGGCAGATTTGCTGTGTCCATGGTTGCAGCATTCTGCAGCTGTGCCATCTATTGAGTGGTTAGTAGAACCCAGTACCATCAACAGTGTCTTCAGGCGGCAAGGTTCACTACCCACTCAATAGCTGCATAGCGCTGTAGCTGGGACCCAACAGCTCTGCCATCCACTTCTGATGTCTCTTGGCAAGAGCACCCCTTTCCCTCCCTTTTAAACTCAGTGGTGCAGGTTGGGATCTTCCTTGCATCCTACTCCAGAAGCTGCCACTCTCATTCATAATAGCTTGACAAATGCCTTCTTTTATGAATACAGTATTGAGCTGGTAGCCTATAATGGTGACTGTTTTCTGTGAAGGTCTCCCATCATATTTCTCTGTGGAATAATGAGGACAGATCTGAAAGGATCCTGCTGGACACAAAGATACCATTTATGGAGATGGCATGGCAATGCACTGAGAGACAGTGTTCTTCAATGTTTGGTGCTCAGCATTTGGAGAACCTGCACTCTCCACTGAGAGCCAGTTTGGTGTAGTGGTTAAGAGCACAGGACTCTAATCTGGAGAGCCGGGTTTGATTCCCCACTCCTCCACGAAGCCAGCTGGGTGACCTTGGGCAAGTCACAGTTCTCTGGAGCTCTCTCAGCCCCACCCACCTCACAGGGTGTTTTGTTGTGGGGATAATAATGGCATACTTTGTAAACCGCTCTGAGTGGGCATTAAGTTGTCCTGAAGGGCGGTATATAAATTGAATGTTATTATTATTATTATAGAACATAGAAATATAAGGCTGGAAGGTACTTCAAAGGACATCTAGTCCTACCCCACCTCTGCAACTGAATAGTGATGAACCTTAGTCAAGTTATTTCTGTCACGGGCTGGGCCAGCACAAGCAGGGTAGTTCAAGTCCAAACTTTAAGGCCAAAGTCAAAGGGGAGTTCCAAGGGCAAAAGCCAAGTCAAGCCGGTGGTCAGAGCACGAGATAAAGCCAGGAGTGAGTCCAGAGTCCAAGAGCAAGGTCAGGCACAGTCCAAGGTCAGTCACCGATAGTGTCAGGTCCAAAAGCAGGCACGGGCACGGTTCACAGAACACAGAGTGGTTGCAGACAGTAAACACATTGCTTCCACGCCCAGCAGTTCCTCCAGACTGGCTCTTATAGCCAGGCGTGGTTTTCAGCCAGCTGCTGGGGCTCTATCCTGCCACTACTCATCGTCACTCTCCAGCAGCTGGCGTTGGCTCAAGAGGCGAGCACTGCGCCGTCTCTCCTGCAGTTCCAGTCTCTGGTGCTGCCTGCGGCGTTCCTTGGGCGTGGGTGAACCTGGGGGGGGTGGAGGCTCTTGGCTGCGCTGCACCTGTAGAAGTCCCTGGCTGAGCTTCCTCTGTAGTATTGGAGCTAGAAGGTGCTGGTGCCTCAGCTGCTGGCTGCAAGCTCTGATCAGCCAGCAGCTGTTGCTCCTGATTGCTGGCTTCTGCTGAATCAGGGCTAGGGCTGGCTACACAGGGCTCCTCTTCTCCTGAGGAGTCCTGGCTGGCTACACGAGGCTCCTCTCCTCCAGAGGAGACCTCACTCTCAGACTGGGCCATGACAATTTCACTGCTCTGTGCAGCTGCTTCTGTTCCTACTTACTGTCTGTTTCACCTGTTTATGTTGCAAGTTCTTACGTGGCATGAACCTGTCTTCAACTGCAAATAGACAAATAATAGACAAAGTCTATCCATCAAAATAATAAAGTCTATTGCTCAAAACTTTGGATGAGCAAATATAAAATCCCATCTGGCTGCCATCTATGAATAAGCTGCCATAGGATAGATTTCTGCCATAGCTTTGGTGAGTAGGCCAGAGCTTGTGTGTGTTGTGCATGTACTTCCATAGGCTTAAGTCAGTTCAGGTTTGGTATTTGCCAAGCCCTTAACCCTGCTCACATGTTACAGTGAGTGCACTTACAGCTTGCATGTACATGAATACACCTGTTTCTAAGGATGGATTTACTTTATAATTAAAGTAGAACCAATACATGAATAGATGTGGGGTTAAATCCCACATTCAGTTGTACATGCACTGAAGTTAACATGAGAATTACTCAGCACATGTACAAAGACAAATCAAGTGTTCACAGTACATGTACTGTACATGCATTTGCTGTAACTTGTGAACAGAGATTTCCAACTCCTATTGAGTGTCTGTTTAGAATCCAAGATGAATTTGACACAGAACCATTCATACACAGCCTGGAACTGTCAGACAGCTGCGCAAGGAAAGCTTTCCTCACAAATGGCTCTGTGAGTCACACCCCTGTCGCTGTCATGCAAATGCTGAACTATTGAGACTTATGTCCTTTGGTCTAGGAACAAACACCATCTGCACAAGACTTTTGACCATAAGGCAGCATACGTTCAGTTAATGTAGACAGATCTTTCCCCCCTGTTCTTTTCACAACCATACAATTTAACTACCCTGATTCCCTTTATTGCTACTCCTAGCTGGCCTCTTTTATGATGTATCCTCAAATGAAGCCTCTATAATTGCAAAATCAATTAGGAGTAGAGATGGGCATGAATCGAATTACGACTCCAAAAAACGCACAAACCAGGCCAGTTAGTGGTTCGCGAACCAGTGGTTCATGGAACGGCAGGAAGACCGTTTTTGGCCTCTTCCACCACTGCGTGGGCCCGCAGGGTGGCGGAGGAGGCTGAAAACGGCCCTCCCACCCCTCAAATGGCTGCCGTGGTTCATGCCAGTTCGTGGTTCCTGGTTTGTGAAAACCCACGAACCACGAACCTCATGGTTCGATTTTTTTGTGGTTCGTGCCCATCTTTAATTAGGAGTCACAAACCTACTTTTTTTGAAAGGCATATTTATGGAATTACAGAGCAAGCCTTTTCTGATATAAAGCTGGTCTGTTCCTGTTTTACAAAAAAGAAAAAAGAATTTGTCCCTTTGCTATCTGCTGGAATATGTAGAGGCCATCTAAGCAAAGTGTCATAGAAAAGGTCATACACTGCTATCTTCTGGAGGAGTTAGCCGTGTTAGTCTGTAGTAGCAAAATCGAAAAGAGTCCAGTAGCACCTTTAAGACTAACCAACTTTACTGTAGCAGAAGCTTTCGAGAATCACAGTTCTCTTCGTCAGATGCGTGGAGGGTAAGAAGAAACTGGTCAGATATATAGGTGGAGAGGGGAGGGGGGAGTAGATGCATTCAGTAGCTTCTGAGAATGGGATCAGTTGGCTTCTGATAATGAAATCAGTTACTTCTGATAATGAGATAACCATTCATAGTCTCTATTCAATCCAAGCCTGACTTAATCAAATTTACATATGAATTCCAATTCAGCAGCTTCCCCTTGGAGTCTGTTTTTGAAAGGTTTCTATTGAACTACAGTGACCTTTAAGTCCTTGATGGAATGTCCTGATGACTGAAGTGTTCTCCCACTCGTTTCTGGATGTTGCCATTTTTAATGTCAGATTTGTGTCCATTTATTCTTTTGCGCAGAGGTTGGCTGGTTTGTCCAATGTACAGAGCAGATGGACACTTGGCAATGGAGAAGATGCTTTGGAAGCTTTGTTATATTCATAGCTGCTGTGTGAAGTGTATTTTAATAGGTCAGCCTGCTCAGGTAAAAGTGATGTGCCTCCTGTGAAGTCTTTGAGAGTCAAGTTGAGCTGTGTAGGTGGGAGATGTGTTGTTTTCTTAAAGGGCTCTGTAGGATGCTGAGACAGAAACGTAAACATCTCAAGGCATTTTCTAAATTGTCACATCTTCTCTCTCCTCTCTTTCTCTCTCAAACAAGAACCCAGTACATGCATTTTATTACACTTTAGTACAGAATTGAAGCACAATTATTATTTTGAATGTTCCTTACTCCTACATGTGTCTTTTTGGGATCTGATTGATAAAGCCACTTGCAAATGTATCAGCTTCGTGACAAGATCCTCTTCACTGCCTAAGGCAGTGGCACAATAATAGAGATGCTAATATTTTGCCTGGAATAATTCATCCAAAATAATTATCATTCCCTGCTACTAGTCTAATATAGTGCAGACTAGAATAATTGCTAAACATGGAAGGATTATGTGTGGGAATGAAAGTCTGTGCAACTCTGGAAATCTGTCGGTACTTTGCTCCTCAATATCCTTGACACTCTTCCCAATTTTGATCTGGAACAATGTTTCTGAAAAAATTAAAGTTTCTGATTTTTTGTAAATCATCTTGAATGCAAAAGGCATGGAAAATATTTTATGACACTATATATACCTGGATCTTGAGAAAATGCTTCCCATTTCCATGCCTGTAGGGTCATTTCATACCAAATCAACTAATGGAAGTAGCATAACAGTAATAGAATTTGTTAATGTTTTGTAAAGTTCTTATACATGTTGAAATGTATCTGCAATTTTTAAAAAAAATTCTATCAGTAGGAGTAGGATTATACCACTTTAAAAAATTGTTCAAGGCCACCTTTCCAGTGAAACATGTAAACATTCTTGTTGCCACAGAATGATAATAGAATGTTGATTATGTTACACTCCTTTCTAGACTTTAGAACAAAGTCACCTGGATCCTACTGGTGGCTCAATCTTTAGTATAACATTACTCACATTTTTCACATAATGCATTTGTTTATAGATGAGTATCCTGATGAATGTCAGATGTGCAGAAAGCAAAGATTATGTCTCAGATAACAATTGTGTGGACATAGCCACAGGATTTACCCTTCTAATGATCATTTTAAGAATGTACTAGAACTTTGTAGGGAGTTCAGAAATCTTGAGTACTTGAAGCTTGATTACATCATCAAGGAACAATGCAGACATAATCTACACAAGAAAGCCGGGATGCTGTAGAAATCATGGTACCACCAGACAGGACATGACGGAAGAGAGATGGGGAATCTGAGGGCAACTGAGTAGTAATGGAGTTGGAAGGGAATAGTGGTGCAGCCCTTTTGGAGATGTTGAAGTCAATCAACAGACGACCATCAAAATGGACATTACTGTATTAGATTAATTTTTGAGGAAGCAATTTTATGTTTGTTTACTTTGCTACATAGCACTTGTCTGCTAGTTATTTGGATGGAAGGAATTTCCACTTCCTATAGATTTAACTCCCATTTCTCAACTCTGCTAGCAAGTGTGATGATTCAGTGCCATAAACAGTTCCTCGTGAAACAGGGGGCCAGACCCTTTCTTGTTTCTTCAGCCTCTCTTTCAAAAGGTGCCAAAGGAGCCTGCACTTTTTTTGTCTAGTCAACACATTTCATTGCCCAGTTATTCTTACAGTGATAAAGTTTCTCCTGACAGCTATTGCTAAAATCACATTTTTCCTATTATTAGTCAGAAAGCTTTAGAGTTTTATCTTGTGCCGTTGCTTTATCGCCTCCCCACTAGGGTGGCTATACATAGTAACATGAAATTGCTTAATGTACCCAGGAGACTTTAATTTTTTGAACTGCAGCCCCTGCATTGCATGAAAGCTATTCCCATGGAGACTGCCTAAGGCGTAGGGTTGCCAACAACAGCTTGGAAAATAAATAGAGATTTGGGGGCTGTGCTTGAGGAAGACGGAATTGCTGTGAAGAGGGATCTCAACGGGGCTGTGATGCCATAGACTCCACCCTCCAAAACTGCCATTTCCCCCCAGATAATTTTATTTTTACTTTTTATTTTTAAGGATTTTTTGTTTTTATAACAGCAGTGATTATAACATTACAAATACAACATTTCAACATGAATAACAAATTATCAACTATATACAAAAGCAGAGGTACATATTATTATTGTGATTAACAGCTCATAACAACATCTTTATTGAAGACTGGAAGCAGACAGACTGAAACCAAGCTCAACGGGAGCCAATTTATACTTAAGAAAACCACACCCATTTTTAGCAACAACCAATACAAAGCAAGTAGTTAGAATCCTTCATTTGCATGAACTATATACAAAGTAACTATTTACAGCACAGCGATTGGATTATAAGGCAACAGTTATGATTGGCTGTTACCAGTGCAAAAACATCCAATAGCCATGTAGGCCTCAGGAACCTTCATTCAGACTCAAGCTCCAGAAATACATAACACCCCTCCCCTCTAAGTTCAGGACACCCCATTGCAAATGAAGTCTCCGAGGTATGACGGGGGATGGCGAGTCCTCTGAGACCTACGCAACCCCTCTGTAATGGACAGTCCACTGACTGGTGGCCCAGCATTGGCAACGGGCTCTGCCCCACTAGGAGAAAAGGAGGAGTCTCTCGAACTTGCTGGAGTTTCTGGACAGCTTGGTTCCACTGTAATATCTCCACTCTCCTCAGCTGCCGCCACTGAATCAGCCCTTGCATCAGCGGTGCAGGGTGAATAGTCTCTGTCCAGGCCCTGCACCCGCTTTGGCCAACACTGCCGTAGCTGGTCAATGTGTTTCTGGAGTGTTCTGTTGGTGGCATCAGCCACCTCGTAGGAGACTGGCCAAGTCACCCTGAGCACTGATGCCGGAACCCAGATCGGCCCTTCCCCATAGTTCTTGGTGTAAACTAAGTCACCCTGCTGGAACTGCCTGGATGGCCCTGAAACCTCCGGCTCCTGCCAGGCGTCCAGAGCTAAGTCTGGGTGGAGCTGATTGAGCAGTGTGGTAAGTTGTTGCCCCATCATGAGTTCCGCTGGGCTCCATCCCATAGTGGAGTGCAGGGTGATGTGCTGCCACAATAAGAAATCGGCCAATTGTTGGCTCAAATCCCATTGGCCTAATATGCGGAGGGAGTCTTTGGTGGACCTCACCATTCTTTCTGCCTGTCCATTAGTTGATGGGTGGAAAGGCGTGGATGTGATGTGTCGGATGGCATTGTTCTCAAGGAACCTCTGGAATTCCTGGGGGATGAACTGTGTGCCATTGTCTGAGACAATGGCGTTTGGCAGTCCGTGGGTCACAAACAGGTGCCTTAAAGAGTGGATGACTACTGCAGATATCATGGTCGACAAAGGAATCACTTCCAGCCACTTTGAATGAGGAATACATGCCCTTGAAAAGGCCCAGCAAAGTCAAAGTGGAGCCACAACCACGGTGTGCGTGTTGTCTCACATGGGTGCATTTATAGTCCATGCAGATGCATGTTGTCCCATTGGCCTTGATGGGAATGACGATGGGAGTCTCTCAACGGGCATGTAACACAGGCTCAAGAACCCCTTGTGTGATCAGCTACTCCAGCACCTTGATGATGCGTGGCTTGAGAGCAAAGGGAACACATTGAGCTTTCAAGTGGATCGGCAGCACTGTAGGGTTCAGGTCGAAGGAGACTGGTGGCCCTGTGTACCATCCCAATGAGCCGTTGAACAAGGATGAAAAGTCAGCACAGACAGCCTCGATGTCCGATTGATTGATTTGTTGGATGCCGGTGACATGGATTCCCATTGCCTCAAACCAACCAAGTTCCAGAAAACTTGAGTGGTGCCCCTCAATGACGACTAGGTGGAGGGAGCCATGAAAGTCCTTGAAACTGACCTTGAACTTGCTGACACTTGCCACTGGGATCCAATGACCCTGGAAGTCAGTCAAGTGTTTGTCGCCTGGCTGGAGGTGTTGGTCTACTTCCCTGGGACACACTCAGTGGAAGGTGTCCATCAAGGTGATTAAGAGCACTGACCCAGTGTTGACCTCCATCTTACATGGTGTTCCTTCAATGTGCACCGTTACCCTGAACTTTTTTCTGGTGAGCATTCAAGTGTTCAGGACTGTGGTACAGCTGGAACACTTAGTTATGGACTGGCATTCTTCAGGCTAGAGAGAATCCTTCTGTTCCAGCCGCCATCAGCATGGAGTCTGTGGCGGGGAGCCTCTGCTCCTGGTTGCCTTGCACACACATGCAATGTGCCCCCTGCAAGCCCAGCATTTGACGTCGCAGAATCTGAAGGATTTTTGGTCGTGGCTTCCTCCACAGCTGATGCAGGGCAACCCATTAGTGGTTTGCTGTTTGGAACGCTTGGGCTGCACCACTTGAGTCCTGTGGACTTTGTCATTATTCCCCGAGTCGCTCTCAGTGCTCTTGTGATGGACCTGTTCCACCCTCTTTGGTAGAGTTGGACTCCGTGATTGGCACACCTCTCTGGTTGACTGGTCAGCTGCTTCCGCTGTGAGGGCCTCCTCAAAGACCTCCTTGAATATGAGCTTCTTCTTGGAGAACAGGCGACATTGCAGCTTCTTGTCCCGCAGACCACATACCAGTCGATCTCGGAGCGTGATCTCTAGGTCAGTGAAATTGCAGTGTTGTGCTGCTTGCTGGAGAGCTATAACGAAAACAGTCACCGACTCGCTCTGGGCTTGGTCCCGCTTGTAGAAGGCGTGCCAGCTGGCAATCTCCAACAGCTGTGGCAAGAAGTGGCCTTGGAGCTGGTCTTTGATGATGTTGAATGCTGTTGGTTGGAGCTGTGCCAGCACCACAAGTGCCTGGGCTATGTTGAAAGTGGACCACCCACAGATGCTGAAAAAGGTCGCTCTCTGAAGGTCTGCATCAGTGACCTTGTTCGCCTCAAGGTAGAACTCAAACCTCATGATGTATGACTCCCAGCCTTTGGTGGTTGAGTCAAAAGTCTCAAAGGGGCCCTTGGCAGCCATGGCTCACTGTTGGTGAGTTGCAACAGAGCAGCTGTGTATCAGCTCTAGGCCAGCCAAGGTGACAGTTCCTCAGCAACTGGTGTGATTCAGCTCTAGATGTCGTGGGGCTGCCTACCCGCCTTCAATCCCAGCCTAGTCGCCAGTATTAGTATTGTGATTAACGGCTCATAACAACAACTTTATTGAAGACTGGAAGCAGGCAGACGGAAACCAGACTCAACAGGAGCCAATTTATACTTAAGAAAACCTTATCCTTTTTTAGTGACAACCAATACAAAGCAAGTAGTTAGAATCCTTCGTTTGCATGAACTATATACAAAGTAACAATTTACAGCACAGCTATTGGATTATAAGGCAACAGTTATGATTGGCTGTTACCTGTGCAAAAACACCCAATAGCCATGTAGGCCTCAGGAGCCTTCGTTCATACTCAAGCTCCAACAATACACAACTCATATGGTAAATGCATTAAGGAGATGACCACTGACAGGCCAAAGTTATTTGATGGTTATTCTCTATATTGATAGAGGTTTTCAAATACTAAAAGGATCAGTTGGATATGGTTTTCAGGGTTTAATGCCGTAGCTGGTCATATAGTCCCAGACAGGTAGCCAGTTCTCCAAAAAAATTGGATTGGAAATTTTCCAAGTCTGCTTGTTTGAGTTGATAGGTGATCTTCTCCATGAAGAAATGGTCCCAGATTTTCTTGTGCCATAGTGCGATTGATGGAGGTTTGGGGTTCTTCCAGGAAGTGGCTATAGTAGCCTTAGCCACTGTTAGCAAAGAAGCTATTAGGTCCCTTGGTCCTCCTGGTAAGTCATGTTCCAACCAGAGATTGAGCAAAATTAGCTCAGGTTTTAAATGAACATCATAGCCTGTAATTTGCTTAATACATGTTAGTACAAATAACCAAAAGTTTTTTATAAACTTGCAAGTCCACCAGCAGTGAGAAAAGGAACCGATGTCCCCACATAGTTTCTAGCACTTAGAGGAAGTAGATTTGTTAATGTGATGGATTTGGGGGTGGGGTGGGGGTAAGATATCTCCTTGTCAATATTTTGCCTCCCAGATAACTGATCTCTATTGCCTGGAGATCAGTTGTAATTCTTGGAAAGCTCCAGTCCCTACCTGGAGGTTGGTAACCCTCCTAAAGCACTATGGGCCTTTCTCTTCGGCACAAGTCCTGTGTAACTTTAATACAGTATGAGTGGAAACTGGCTAGTTTAGGGCTTCCAAACTGTGACCCACAGGCCACCACTGGCCTGTGGACCCTTTTCATCTTCTCAAGAGCTGCTAATTGCCCAAGTCAGTGCATTGCTTCTATGTGTCCATTGTGTCCGGAAGTAAACTAGGGCATGCCTAATGTGACATGTAGACAATGCTATAAATACCCAAGCCATCTATCTATAAAAGTCAGACTACCCTGTTTATAGGTCCTAAAACAACTGGGGCATGCTCGACACAGAATGGGGCAGATCCAACCCTGGCCCTAGCCCAACCTACCAAATAGTTATCTTGCAACCCTTGGAGCAAAATGTTTGCATGCCCCTGGGACAGGAGGCTGTAATTTTGAGAAAATTATCAGTATAGCAGATTATCTCACAAGAATCCAGGATGCAGAAATGCAGAATTATTTGGAATTCTAGCAAGGATGTTTACTGAATTAACCCCCAAATTTTCAGTACCTTCCAGCCTACACTTGGAAGATTAATAGACACAATCAATATTTTAATGCTTTTTCTGATGGTAATTCCATAGTTTAAATTCTAAACACAGCTACCAGTTCATCTCTCAACAGGAATTAGCAATCATAATTACAAACCTCCTCTAGCAGTTTGATGATTCAACACCATAAACACTTCTTTGGTTCCAGACTGAAGGATGACTGACCTAGTTTTTGAAGGGTAAATTTACACTCCGGGAAAGTGCAGATGCATGTTTGCAGCAGACACACTTTACCTTAAAGATGCATCTCTTTAAACATGTAATGCAACAGGGACTCAACTGGGGTATCCTGGCCTTTACAAACATGCATTCATGCACTACACTGGACTGTTTTTGCTACTGTGGATTTCTGGGTTGTATAGCTCTGAGATACACCATTCCTGGGAGAAAGTTTCCTAAAATTTAAATACTATTTAATTGGTGTTTTAGATGCTATAGATCAGAGTTTTATTGCATTTTTATTGAATTTTATTGTATTCTTTAATGTTTTAACCCGCCCTGAGCCTGCTAGTGGGGAGGATGGGCTAAATAGTGAATAAAATAAATAAATAAAATAGGAAGGCACTTGGAACCCAACAAGGTATTCAGCCAACCATGAAGATTTTCCCATGGGTATAAAAGCTCAATTATTCATGCAGACTTCAAGCTCAATCAAATCAGAATCTCCTCTTGAAGCCTGCTTTCCCCAACTGAGCTGAAGTTAATCTGCAGAAATCTCCAGAAACTGAACTTGTCCAGTTTTATTATAAAACTTTTCATTTCTCTTGTCTCTGGGATATTTACCTATTTTAAGACAGGCTATCACGGAAAGAGAACCAACTAGTCCCAAGCTCAGTTTAAAGTGCGCTTTTCTAAAGTTAGCTCATTTGGCATTAATACAGACCAGTCCCTATTTGAATTTTAATCTATTCTGAAATCCAGGTTTCATCATACCCTATGACTGCCAAATTCCAGGTAGGGCTAGAGTAGTCCCAGACTTACAACTGCTCCCAAGACTACAACAATCAGTTCCCCTTGAGAAAAGGGCAACTTCAGAGGGCATACTCAATGCTATGGCATAGATTCTAGGTGAAATCCTTCTCCAAATTTCCCCCCTCCACAAGAAGCACCCCTAAATCTCCAGGAATTTCCCAAGCTGGAGTTGGCAAACCTATCATATGCCCTTTAATGCAAGGGTTCAGGAGCCTCAGGGAACTACAATTCCCATGTATCCTTGTGCTAGAGATGCTGGTGAGGATGCTTGCAAGAAGCTTCTTGTGACACAAGATTCACATAAAATATAGCTTCCTAGAGCTTTAAAATCTTCTGTAATGAATCAGAAGCCCTGGTAAACTAAATTTCCCAGAGGTCATGGCACTGACAATGATGAAGGCCACAATAGCAGCCCTTCTCATTGCTGCCACCACTAACAGGTATGTCTCAGAAAGAAAAGGAAGGCTTCGGCAATAGGAAGTCTTGTAATGGTGTCAAGATCATTTCAAGTCAGTCACAGACTTTGGGGAGGGTTGTGCTCAGTTTGTAATTAGTGTGGAAGTTTCAAAGCGGGGAGGTTATACTTTGAACTTTGCAATTCTGAGCTTTGATGGAACAGTTAGAACTTTCCATGGGTATGGATCCAGTTTGGGGGGCTAATGGAGGGAGGCTTCACTGTATCCTGAGGAGGTTCTTTTGCATATGGACTGGTGCTTGATATGCTAATCTTCTCTGCAGGGCTATTGTAGAATGTAGAGTATTTTGTTAGCCTGGTGTTTGTTAGAGTATTTTGTTAGCCAGGCTAACAAAATACTCTACATCCTACAATAGCCCTGCAGAGAAGATTAGCATATCAAGTACCAGTCCATATGCAAAAGAACCTCCTCAGGATACAGTGAAGCATTAACATTCCATTAGCATTCCACACCCTGGGAAACTCTTACAGGATGACTCAGCCCAAACCCACTTTCCTGAGTAGATATAAATTACCCACCAACATCTTCTCCACACTGTGACACTGAGAGATCTCTGTCTTTTGGTGCTACACCTCTGAAGATGCCAGTCATAGCTGCTGGCGAAACGTCAGGAACTACAATGCCAAGACCACAGCTATACAGCCTGGAAAATCCACAACAACCATCGTTCTCCGGCCGTGAAAGCCTTCAACAATATAACAAATACATTTTATTTCCCAGATATGTTAAACAAAGAAACCTATTTGAGATTGCATGCTTCCAAAAAAGTCAACCTAGTTTTAAATTGTGTTTTATGCTCTTGATATCTTTGTGCTTCATTGTCAACACTTTGTATCCCTCCCAATCATAACAAAAGGAGATATGAAAAGGTTTTGGTGGATGAATAACCCTCTTCAAACATCACTCCATAACCATGCTTTTTTCCCCAATTCTACAGATTCTGTGTGGGAAGGAAATCCCACGGTGGGTGAACCGCCTGGCCTACTTCAGCTCCTGTATTCCCTTCCTCCAAAGCTGCCTCCCCAAAGAATGGCTGACTCCAGCAGCACTGCAGAGTCACATCAGCCTCGGCCTCCACAAGGAAGAGCAGGGAGAGACAACTGATGAGGAATCTCCGTCCACTTCTGCAGCTGCATCGGGCCCTTCACGAACCTGCAGACATACAAGGGTCTGAATGGTGTCCATTTAATGTGCTCTCCTCAGCTACCCGCCCCTTTCATTTCCTTATCTTTCTCCCAAGAACACTGGGAATATTGTTTCAAGGAGGAGATGAAATCCTTGTCTCTTTTTCCAAGTACTGCTATTATTCAGCAAAGTGACTTATCACTCTAGAATTATTTTTAAGAGTGTAGGGTTTCAAAATTCTAGAAATAGTAAGTATTTCTTGATCCACAGAAAACTGCTGAAATCTCTGGGATGTGACAATGTGGACCTGGAGGGAAGCCATATTGAGATGTTCCTCAAATGGAATCCTTTTAACTCTCCACCTCCTCCCCCTACCCCAAAAGCCTTCTCTCCAGTCTCTCCAAGATGGCATCTAACCTGTGGTGCACCCCCACCAAGTACCAAAATAATGAACTAGAATCATAACTTCATTTTCTCACCATGAAGACCAGCAGCAGATTCTGTTAATCTTTTTCTCTTCGTCTCTTAAGTTTTGTTATCAGTAGTTTCTAAGTCATATGAAAGATAAATGAAAGGTGCTGCTATTCTACCACCACAATTTTTTTTGGTGAATTAAAATCCTGTGTACCTTCATGTATAATCACAAAAATTATCTAGAAACGAATGTACAATACTGACCTTTATTTGTTCAGGGAGTGCTATGGACAGTTAAAGTCGCTAACCATCCTGGGCAGAGGTTCCTGTGCCTCTAATGTCTACATGACATAGAAAAATGAAAAAGGTGCAGTGGCTTTTGCCATCACTAGAGCTCCTCCATGGGAAAAGGTGAACCTGCTGAATTTCTCCATGTCATGTAAAAGACACCACAGAGGCCTCAATCTAGAGTGGAATTGGTAAGCCTAGCTGGGGCTGGCATTAGCCTGATGCAGTGGGGCCTTTCTTGGTGCTGCAACTGGAAATCTTTATTTTGGAAACAGTTATAGAACATGAGTGTGCTCACGAGCTATTGGAGAATATTTAAAGCAGAGAGGATAATCTGTTTTCAGCTGAACCTGCTGAATTTCTCCATGTCATGTAAAAGACATGACAATTCTAGATGAACCACCATGGACATTTCTGTATTCAACCTGATCAGTGCTGTGACTAGCAGTTTTTGTGCCCTGTGCCAACTTTAAGAACTGCCTGGCTGGAGCAGATAAAACCAATTTTCTGGTAATAGAAGCCATCCAGGTATCATGGGGTGGTCACAAGGAGGCTGTGATGGTGACAGCCAGCTCAGCTTGCCCCCAGCATCTGGTACTCAGGTGTATCCTGTCTCTGAACATGCAGAATCCATTTACCTATTATAACTAAGAACTGTTGATCCACCTATCCTCCATGAATCTGTCTAATCCTTTAAAAAAAACATCTAAACTAATGGCAATCACCATATTTTGTAGCAATGAATTCTGTAATTTTATATAGTGCAAATGAAGCACTTCCTTAAGTTTGTCCTCCACCTGTATCAAATCGGTTTAATTGAGTAACCATTAAGTTTTATGTGTAAAAGGTATACGTTTCTCTATCTTATCTCACTAGCTTTATAAATCTCAGATTGCCCCAGCCTTAGTAATTTTTCTTCTGAAGTAGAAACTACTAACGTTTTAAGGAAAGCCTTAAATGCACTCAACTCTGTAACATTTTAAGTGGACATGTATGTACCTTCTCCAGCTCTGGAATAGATAGCTAGATGGGGCAACAAGAAATTTAAGCAGCACTTAAAATGGAATTGCACCAACAATTTTTGAGATGTTATGATGCTTGCAATTTGCAGTCCCTTTCTCAATAATTTTTGTTGCCTTAGCATGCTAAGCGGATGTTTTCAGTGAACTTTGCTCTAAGGCCCCATGGTTGCTTTCAATCCTAAAGGACCATTTTCTAGGTTTTAGTAGCAGGGAATGTCATTTGTTGCTGCAGTCTGGACAACATCTCATGCTTCCCAATCCTACTTAGGCCACTGAACCTTCTATTTGCAATCATAAAGGCTAAGGCATGGAATCCTGGGATTTCAACATGATCCCATGGGTTGGGGAGTGGTAGAGCAAATACCTTGCACATGGAAGGTTCCATTCCTGGCATCTGCAGTTAAAAAGTTCTCCAGGAGCAGGGCTAGGAAGAGTCGTTGCCAAAGTAGACCCCACTGGGCTATCAAGATCAATATAAAACACATACTCTGTGTCTCTGTGAATCTTCAAAGTTCTAGAGAGAAGCATTTAACAGCTTTTGGATGGACAAATAGTAAAGAGATGCAGCTTTTCTCAGTTTGGAGATGCAGTAGTCGGAGTTTATATGTAATTAACTAATTTGGCATATTTTAGAGCTGATCCAGAAAGTCCAAATGCTCATCCAATAAAAGACCGATTTCCATGTTCAGCTTTAGTACTGTGAGTAATCCCTCTTGACAACAAAGCAACTCTTCTTAGTAGCTACCTAGCAAATATCTTTAGACTTATTAGCAATATATTTCTATCCACTATTGTACCTTCCTTTTATACCCTTGAGTTATTCTGTGGCTCCAGATTCCGTACCTCATCCTCCTGACCATAATCTCAGCATCTCTGCATTTTCCTGTGAATGGGACTGTGGCCACTGCTGTCTAGTCTAGTTACACATGAAGAAATAGTTTTGTTCTAAGCTTTAAAAGCCTGGGACAAAAAAAAAATCAGAATGAGAAGACTGGCCTTAGTGAATGCCTCCTGGTTGATTTTCTGCTAAAGATGCCCTTTTCCATAGCGTAGGACCTCTTCAGACAAACCATGCTTATCTTCGTCAGTATTAAAATAGTGATGTTCTGCATTCAGGACCAGAGGAGACTATATCCCAGTCTTTAACTAAGAGGAACTTACAGCTTCTTCACATCAGCTCCAGAGTGGATGCTGACAGGTGGGTGTATTGTAGCCAGTGCAAGCCTGTGCAGATGCACATGCGTGCACACACAGAAAGACAAAGGGACAGGACCTTTTCAGAATCCAGCCCACCTGGGTCCCAAAGCAGATTAAACACTGCGTGTTTGTGGTTCTGAATCCCCAAAGCTTACCATTTCCAATAGAAAGGTGTTAACCTATCAAAGAGATGGAGATATTATCTCAGAGCAGCCCATCTGGAATTGCAGGTCGGTTTCCCAACCCGGATGTAGACTGAAAAATTTCACCTGATTCCTTAATCACCCTATCTGCCAAATGTTGTTCCCCGCCCCCCGCCAGATCTTGCTCTGCCTCATTTCATGACACCCTCCCCTCAAGATATCTGATATGGAAAAGTGTGGCCACAGTCATTTGAGCCAGCTTTCCACGTGGCACCAAACACATTTAAGATGAGGCAGGAGACCTCAGCTTGTTATCCTGTCAGAGTGGGGATGTTATCAGACTGGATCCTTTATAGCTGAAGGCAAAAACAATGTGTAGGCAAGAATGGTTCTTCAAACAAGCAGGGAGTAATCCCTTACTCCCTGAACAGTTGGGAGCTAAGTGCAAGCAAGCTTCCTTGGCTGGCGTGGCTAACCCTGCCCCCACTTCCCTCATTTAGTCCAAAGCAGGAGATGGTAATAGGCTGAGTTCTTGTCAGATACCCTTCCTGTTACCAGCCCAATACTGGCTGCACTCTGGGGACTGGGTGGGCTACCATTTTCTACAGATCAGGATGGCTCAGAGCAGTATGCAGCTCATTCTTGGAAAGAGAATCCATTCACCACAAAGATTTCTAGTTCTTCAGTAATCTGGTGAAACTATTTCTCATATCTGACACAGGGACTACTATTAAGTGGTACATCATTTGAAGCTCTGTAATTCTCTATTTGCTTGGACTATCCTGGGCAACTTGCTCCACACCTCCTGTTATTCTGTTTATCCTCAACCATGTGGCTCCAAACAGGCCCCAGAACTGTCTCTCCTTATCCAGTTTCATTGAGCAATATTTAATAGAAAAAACATTACTTTGACAGTGCTGGAGCTACTCTTCAGGGGGAAAAGGTGTGCTGGCTGGGTTGCCCTTTTTTCTGCCCTGAAGGATAACCAGCTTCTTCAGAGATTCCTAGATCTTTCTGCTAAAAAATAGCCTTGCAACATACATTACATGGCGTTAGGGGACTGGGACTGAATAAAAGTCCTTAAAGAACAGCCGCTGAGGAGATCCTGGATTTGAGATGTAGCAGTAAATAATTTCTGATCTAATGACAGCTGTCCATCATGTGAGCTTCTGCTTTGCATCTGATCTCAGAAAAAAAATCCATTTCAGATTGGAAGAGTTAGGCCGTTTCCGCACATGTTCAATAACGCATGTTCAATGCACTTTAGCAATCCTTTGGAAGTGGATTTTTTGTTTCACACAACCCAGTGAAAACCCAGTTCCAAATGATCGCTAAAGAGCATTGAAAGTGCATTATCCAATGTATGTGGAAGCAGCCTTATACAGAAACTCATTAGAAAAAAACAGTGGGCTGGATCCTGATAAGGAAAGGGGGGGGGTTGGTATTTTCCTCAGTTCTTGTCTCCCACAGCAAACCTCTGACTCCCTTTTCATACTGTTCCTGAGAGCCTCTTGTCCCCTAAGGAGCAGCATTTGAAGAAGCATTTTAAGCTTTAACAGAAGGGGGGAGGGGGAGACATCATCCCTCACTGATAGAAATCCTTCCATCAGCAGAAATTTTTGATGGGATCCAAGCTTACAGCTGCATATATAAATGTAACTGGAACTGATACCCCGTTCTTGTCCTGATAGAAGCTGTTCTTTCTTCTTTTCACATCCAAGCTCCATCTCAGGTTGATTTGATTTGTATCATTCAAATTTGAGTTTAGGATTCAGTTTTACAGGCAGCAGAATGGGAAGATGCTTCCTCACAGCAACAATGTGTTGTGGACTTACTGTGGTTGTGAATGCAGAGGCATTCACAGTAGTAATGGATTATCCACATGGGGATTCCACCATTTCCCACCATGCCCACCATTTCCCCCCCTTTCACAGCCAAAGGGCTTTATGAAAATCAGTGGCAGATATATAACAACAATATTGTGATGCTATAGTAATATACCTTCTTCCAATTTTTTTTAATAAGACAGCTAAAAGTCCACTGGTGGAGATAGAGGGAGATGGCATGTGGTAATAGGGAGGGGAAATAGCACCAGATGAGGGTGGAGAAGGTTCAGAAACCTGCACCTTACTGTCCACAATGTGGGCCAACCTACTTTGGCTTTGTTTGTTTGTTTTTCTGGTGAAAAGCAGGCTTAGGACACTTCAAGGCAAACCTGGGGACACCAGGAGGATCAGATGATCAATGGGGGAATGCCGGAGAAAACAGAAAAGTCTTCACTTGCTTGGTGGAAGATAATGATAGAAGGTGACAGTTGAATGTCCCTGCGGATGGAATTCCAGAAATTTGGTGCTGTTGGAAAAGGTCCTCCTGAGGTGCTGGAGAGCCACTACTAATCAAAGTAGGCTATACTGAGCTAGATGAATCCGTTATATAAGACAGCTTCATGTATTTGAGTTAAAGCTTATTTTTATTTGAAAAGTTGCAGAACATGATGGAAGGAGAGTGACTGGAGGGTAATGTGCAGATGATTCAAAAGACACCAGTTTGAGAGCCAGGGTGTGTTGTGCAAATCCTTTGTGTGGAAGCAGCCAGTCTTTAACTGCAGAAAAGAAACAAGGTCCCAGGAATGAAAATCAAGTCACTTAAAAGCCCCAGTACTAGGTATAGAACCAAAACAAGATACATTTTTTTCTAATCAGTAATCTTCATATTTACAATCAAAATGAAATACAACAAATGTGACAACATGAAATGCAGTCAATATTTCCAACTATCAATATCACAAGCGGTCTATTAATTTTTGAAAGAAAAAGTGAATCCTCCAGTGAAAGAATGGAAAGCACTTTTGTAACAGCTTTCCTGGCTTCTGCTCCTTTGGATGCATGCGCTATTTTATATTTTCCAGTTTGAAAAGAACCAGAGCTCTGTGAGAGAAATCATGCTTTAGCATGCCTAAGGTTTCAGGTTCAACCTCTGACTTCTCTAGTTAAATAATTCCAGGTGCCACAGCTGGGAAAGAATAAGTAGCATTTATAAGATTGGACCAAAGACCTTTCATAAAAGCCATAATTTAATATACATATTTGAGGTTGTCAAGGTTTGTACACTCATTGATCATTAAGGTCATGTTTCATATGTGGAAAAAAGAACCTTTGTTGTTCACACACTGCTACAAAGACATATAAAGCTAACTTATAATTCGCTTCCTTTTGGCTAGTAAAAATTCAATTTTTTTGTATTGATTTGAGCATAAAACAATGCTGGCAAGAAATTGTTCCAGGAATCTGCAAGCTTTCTCTTGATAAATGCAACAACACAAACACATAGTAGTACAAATCCTAGTGCAGCGCAAAGGTGGAATAAATGGAAAATTATTGGACGGAAGTCTCCAGCCCAGTTCAAATTTCAGCTCTGTCATGAACCCACTAAGTAGCTTCAGTAAACCATATTTCTCTAATCCAGCCATCCCTCTGCAATTTGGGGATAATCATACTGGCCTATGTTTCAGGGTTGTTACAAAGATGGTTGATTATGTAAATGAAGCAGAGCTAGGAAAGATCCCTGAGATATTGGGTATCAGCTGCTGCTGCTGATTGATTGATTGGATTTCTAGCCTGCCCTCCCCGCAAGCAGGCTCAGGGCAGGTTACAATCATAGATAAATTACAACAAATAAAACCAGTAAAATACAACTCAGTACCAACATGGATTTCAACATTCCAGGTAGTGCACCCTTCCCTCTTACCCTGCCCACCATACACAAGGGAAGAAAAGGGTGGAGGTGTGGGTTGGTGAACCTCTAACTCCTCAAGCATGGGGAGACAGATGGACCATATGCTCCCCCCACTGGCAGGAGATTGGCGGGGAGGCTAATTAGATGGATCCAGTGCTGGCCTCAACCATATGCCTGGCAGAACATCTCTGTCTTACAGGCCTGCCGAAAGGATACAAGATCTTGGCAGGCCCGAGTGTCTTCTGACAGAGAGTTCCACCAGGTTGGGGCCAGGACAGAAAATGCCCTGGCCCTGGTCGAGGCCAGCCGAGCCTCTCTGGGGCCAGGGACCACCAGTAGGCGTTTACTTGCAGATCTAAGAACTCTCCGAGGTACATATGCGGAAAGGCGGTCCCTCAGGTATGCTGGTCCCAGTCCGTTTAGGGCTTTATAGGTCAGAACCAGAAGCTTGAACCTGCTCAGAATAGTTAGCATAGATCAGATGCATTGACTATCTTACAGTCCAGTACTATTAATGTTTACTCAGAAGTAAATCCTGTTGAATGTTGCAGTCTCAGTTGGACAGGCAGCTCCTGATGGACTCCCAGTCTCTTTTTTCAACATCTGGCCACACTTTTCACCACATCCTGCTTCCAAAGCATCTGAGATTGTCTGAGCCTTTCTGTTGTGGCCAGATATGGCCTCCCAACTACTGCATGTACAAGACCCCAGTATAAGGCCCACAAGATCTGTGTTTTGGATTTTATTGGATGAGGTGATATAAAGTAGTTGGTTAATACATACAACTTATCCAAATTAAACCTTTCTAAATATATAACCCTACCCCCTCCCCTCCCTCTTTTCTCTATTGACTTCCAACAACACTCGAACCCCCCATTTATTCATAGAGATTATTATTTCACTATAATACAATTATATTATGTTACCCATGGTAGAGATCTTATATATATTCCCTTCGTTAAAATCTTACTTAATAAAATTTAAAATCCCTCCAAAGACCACAATTGTCCTTTAACATCACATAAGATCTGTGTTTTGGGAAGGGAAGCAACTGGACATGCAGCCATTGCCTTTTGTTCCTGGTTGACGTTATTTATGAAATGTTGAAATCCTGATATATCACTGAGGTAGGGTATCATACTGACTCTTCCCCTCTCTTTGTGAACATACCATTCAAAGGATCTGTTTATTACTTGTTCTCTGGCTATCCTCCTGCAATTATCAGCAGTTTAGAAATGAATATTGTCCAGCAATGCTCTTGGACAGACTGCTTTGCATCCTTTCCTGTCCCTGCCCATGTTCCTTCTTTCTTCCTCTTACACAGAGCAGCAGCAATCCACAGGGGAACTGTAATGCTTACAGGGTGTGTGGAGGGTGAGATGTCAGCTGCAAAAGTTCATTTTAGAGGGAAAGCAGCAGTGTGGAAGTGCCCCTTCACTAGAGACAGACTTCATTATCATTTGGCTGAACATTACATCTGCAAAAACAGTGTTGTACATGGACATCTCAAGTAATTTGATTTCCATTTGTTGAATGAAATATCTAAGTATCCCAGCTACGGAGTCAGTCATCAAAAGCCACTGAAGAAACTTCTAGCCCTCTAAGGAAACCTTTTTAGCTATTAGCTGAACAAAAGCCTAGAGATGCTTATCTCTTCTACTGGCATGGCACAATAGCCTTCTCATCAGAACTATGTGTGTTTGTGCACTTCTTTAGCTCAGCAACACTCTCCATCACAATTTTCATTCTGCCCCTTTGTGTCCTGCAATGCAATTTATTCTCTGGCTCTGCTATTGTGTTCTATATTTCAAATCATTTCAGTGACCCATTTGACTCAGATCAGTTAGTGGGATGGTTTGATGGCTTCGGATTCTGAACCAAAGTGGCTTTTCATTTTTTAACTGCTGCTTTATTCAGAAAAAATGAAGCAATGCACCTATTTTTGTGCATTCAACCTCACTTCACAAGCTCCTAAAAAGCAAGCAATACTTCAGAATGTCCTAACCCAATGTGTGTTCTGGTAGTAAGCCTCCCATGTATATAGAACCATACCATTAGTTCAGAGATGGTTTTTTGAAAATAAGAGTAGAAGCAATTTGAGAAGCAGCTATCAAGACTTTCAAGGTTAGGTAAAAGAGAAGAAGTTGGTGCTGAGCAGAAGTGTTTACAGTTATAATGAAGATTAATCATCTGGCCCAAATCTGACTTAACTCCTTTCATCTTGCATTTCTGTATGTCATTATGACCTCTGACTTCACATGCAGACCTGGGCAAGTGGCTCCCAATTCCCATACTGAAGCTGTTCCTGGTGCTGCTCTGTCAATATTCCCCCCACCCCGCCATAAAGCTATGCAGCACAAGGCGCTTGTGTGCTGCTGTGGACAGGGCAGGCCCCATGTGGTTGACTTTGGTTGAAGCACTGGCCATCTTATGTTGATGAATTACAGCAAGGAGTTGGAAGGATAGAGTGAATGCCTTTTTGAAATATTTGGAAGAACTCTGTTCATGGGAAGCTACACTGGGATGCATTTGGCCATGCTTTAATTCAGCCCTCATTATATATTTCACAGACTTCCTCCCACAAGCCTATTGTTGGTAGAGAGTAGCTGCAGAAAGATCAATCACATCAGCACATTGTAGGGCAGTGTTGCTTCAAGCTCTGCCATCTCCAGATTTCTAAAGCTATAGATCATAATGCATTTGCAACTCCAAAAATCATTGTCAGGCTAGTTCAGACCAGTCCTGATTCCAAGCTGCACTATAATATATCCCTTTGATTGACAAGCTTCACATTGGTGCCTGTGAGATGCACACTGACAACTTATCACAATGATCCAGAAGTCAGCTGAACAAGATAGAAGAGAAATTTTAAAAATGACAATGTCCCATGCATCTGCCTTCCGGAAGACAACTGGACAACTGTACTTTTGGCTCCGGCAACTCTCCTTACAAAGAACTCATTACTTTAATCCAGCACACATTTTCTGTTGTACATTGGAATGAGTCACTCAAGCCATTGTCATTTCTAGACATCTGGCTGATTTAGATGTTACTTCCTGAAGTAAACTGAAAGAAAACATCCCTCTTTCCCCCTTATGATTGTCAAAAGGGAACATCTAACCAGATAACTTTCACAACAATGAGCAACGTGGCTGAATGTGTGATGGAAACCCCACATTTATCCAGGTACTAGCCTCCAGTTTTATTTGTAAAGTGAATGAATATTGGCTTTTTCTTATAAACAGGTATACATAAACAGGGCTACTGTTGTTCTTCAGATGATAAAAAACTAAAAATGAAGTCTGAGCACATGAAGCTTCCTTATACTGAGCCAAACCATTGGTCCATCAAGGACAGTATTGTCTGCTGAAGTAAAGATCTTACACATCACCAACTGATCCTTTTGAACGGGGATGCCAGAGATTGTACCTGAGTGAGACAAGTAGATGCTTGACTACTGAGCCATGCCCCTTCCAACAAACATCTGTGCTGTTTATGTTTTTCCTTTGGCTTGGAAAGAATGATTCTGAGACTTTGATTTAGCCTAGTAAAATACAGTAGCAAATCGGGCTCCCTTCAGGCAGAGAAAGGAGCCACATTTCTCAGCACCAGCCATTTCAACTGGCATGCAGCATAAATATTTGGATTGGCTAGGCCAGGTATAACTCCCAGTAATGTCACCTTCTGTTTCTTCTTGGTGCAATTCTGTATTTCCTGTTCTCTGTACTTCTGGCTCCGGTAACTAGTCTACAGTTTCAATCTTAGCAAGCGATGGGCTGTACTCTTGTTAGAAACCTTGTCCCAGGTCAGAACTGGGTACAGCTACTCATGGCACTGGCTTGGCTGTGACAATCTGAATGCTTTTCACACACATAAGTGCTGATAACGCTTGACTGTCTGGCTCACTTTACTATTCAAAAGAATCCCAGAAGATGATGAGCTGGAAGTTTGTCTGACATAGAGCCACCCTAAGCAACACAATGGACTTAGAATGGTGTAACTCTTTTTAAGACATCACAGTCTTATAAAACTGTTACCTTGCAAAACAAAGAAACAAAACCCAGCACCTATACTTGTTTCAGCATCTCACCATTACCCTTGCCTTAATTTTTGTGACACTAAAAAATTTTGTGATACACTCCCCAGCCTTTTACAAACTGTAATGGAGTCTGACCTTTCTTTTCATGCTGCTCAGGAAAATCAAATGTGGACTTGACCAACATTTGTCTAGCATTTTCTTTAAGTGTGACAGAGAATGCACCACTGTTATCTAGTGTTTTGCAATCCCTTTTGTCATCTGGTAGTGATGCTGGAAGATCTTCAGTTGGCACTTTCCTGTGTCTCTCATACAAGGATGCAATTGTTGTTTTAAAGTGTTCACATTTAGAATTTATCCTTTTCTTGTCACCATTGGCTCACAGTTAACAACTTGACCATCCAGAGGTACTTTATTATTGAGTTTTAATTGTTGTTGTGCAGGTACTCTGGTACTAAGAATGAGAGGGAAATTGCTTTGAGGTGAGATGATTTATGGTGAGATGTTGCACCACACTCTTTTACTGTTAGTCTTGCTGTCTTCTGTCTTAATTTTGGCCAATAGAAAGTATGAGCCCACTTGCTATAAATGCTGCACACCCCCAGGTGGATGTGCATGTGCCACCTTTAGCAAGTCTATCTTACTTTTCTTCTGCATGACTGTTTCTGTGGTTTAAATATATATATAGTTTCCTTCTCTTAAGCAACTCTGTATGATATGCCTAGTTTGTCTACAGAACTCACTGGTTGTTCAAGTAGCTTGTGAGGAAGAATTTGACTTAGCTGCGTCTCTTAAGGATTCTAATATATCATCTTGTTTGTTTCCTGATATAAACTCAGCGGATCCTTGTTTTTCCTTTTGAATCACACTGTTCTCCTTCAGACAATCTTGTTGTTTGACTCCCACCTCAGAGGTTCCTTTATTTTGTGAGATTTTCTACATGCCATGGCCCACCCCTTTTCCTTGCAGAGTTGCACCTTGCTGCATTTTTTATTTGTAGGTACCTGTTCATGTCTGCCTTTTCCACATACTTGGCCAAGTCATTATCCAGGAACATGGGAACAGGGATCTCATCCAGCATAGCTACTTCCCAAAGTCCTTGCCAGTTTTTGTATTATAAAATCACGTTGGCAACAGGCACTCGGAAAGCAGGACCTCCCAGCTTTTTAATTATCATGGTGTCCAGAGGCACTGAGCCCACTCTCCCCAGACTTACCTGGGGTGCTGTGGAGGCCCACAGCACCAGCAGAAGAGCAGAGCAGTGAGTGGAACCAGGAGCTGGATGGTCCTGCCACTGGGGCTGCTGTGCTGCCAGAGAGGCCAGCAGAGATATCCAGTAAGTGGGATGTGGCCAGCAAGCAGAGCCAAGAGCTGGGCAGACCCACCAATGGAACCACTGTGCCACCAGAAGAGCAGGCAAAACTGCCTTGCAGGCAGGACTCCAGTAGCCAGGAGCCATGCGGTGTGGAGCCACCCTCATTGGCAACAGCTGCCCTGGGTGGTTCTGACCTGCACCTCAGCCTGCGGAGCCCTCCCAGATGGGCCACTGCTGCTGAAGTATCCATGGGAGGGGATGCCCATATGGCGGCTGCGCCGGCACAGCATCTGACAAGGCCTAGCTATCCCCACCCTGCAGATCAGCTGGGATGGGGTGGAGGAGGAGCTGGAGAGGGAGAGCAGGTCACCAGGGAGCTCCTGGAGCCTGCGGCCCTTTAAGTGGGGCAGGAGGCCACAGGTTGGAGCCTGAGGGAGGGGCAGGAAGCCTTCTGTGGCAGCCCCTATAAAGGTGGGTCCAGTGGGCAGGCTGGGGAGGAGACCATTCATGTGGCTGGAGAGCGAGAGAAAGAGGCAATGGTGTGTGTGTGTGGGGGCAGGTATGCTGTAAACCCAGCTTCTCCCCCAATTCTGAGACCTGCCCAGCCATCTGCCTGATCCAGCAGCCTATCTGGACAAGCCTCACCTAGGCTCTGACACCCCCACACTGGATCCTGACAAATAGGTGGACACCTGTAAGAGGACTGCGGCCCACCCACCACCTCACATGCCTGCGCTAGCCAGCTGGACTGCCCAGTCCCTCCACCTTGCACCGGCCACTACCAGTTCCCACTGGTGCTATCAGAAGAAACCCCACCAGCAACCCCCACCTCCATCAATCCCAGAGAGCATAGACCTGTCCCAGTTTGGCCAATGGCTCATGGAGAAGCAAGAAAAACTACTGAGGAATGTGGTCCCTAAGCAGCATGAGACCTAGACATCCCTGTTGTGGGACCTCTGCTGGGCTTGGGAAGCCTCATGCCCCGCTGCATGCCCCGAGGGCCGGGCCCTCGAACATGGTCCCCAATCTGCTGCCATTTATGCTCTCACACCTGGTACCCAACGAGGATGTGGAGGCCTTCCTCAAGATCTTTGAGTGGACGTCTGAGATGACCCAGTGGCCCAAGGCCCAATGGCCCTATGTTCTAGGCCCTTACCTGATGGGTGTGGCACAGACCGCTTTATGGGTCCTGCCCAAGGACTAAGCAGCCAACTATGATATCCTCAAGGTGATCATACTGGACAAATATGAAATATCTGACAAGACTTTCTGCCAGTGCTTCTGCTTGTGAGCCTGGCAGAAAGGAGACCAGTCATTGCGACTGAACTGAAGGAGCTGGCTACCCACTGGCTCTGCTCCAAGATGCAGGGGGAAATAGCCATCGTAGAGAAAGTGGTGGCTGAGCAGATGCTGCAGATTGTTCCCTGAAGTCCACACGTGAACCCTGTGGAACAAGCCTGTGACCATTCAAGACCTAGTGACCCACCTGGAGAATTTTGTAGGTGCCGAGACTCCAGCACTCCTGATGGCCCAGCCCATGACTTGCCTGGGGCAGGGAACCGGCTGAGAGCAGCAAGCCGGGGACTGCCCCTGGGATTGGGTGGAGGAGAAGCTGTGGACAGAATTAATGGCTGGAAGGTGAACTTGGGCTTTCTAGATAAAAGAGAGATCAAAGAGATTGCCTACTTACTCTCTTTTACTGCAGCTCCCCTGCTGGTTTTATTACAGAGATGGAGGTCTCTGTAGTGGTTAAGAGCATGGGACTCTAATCCGGAGAACCGGGTTTGATTCCTCACTCCTTCACTTGAAGCCAGCTGGGTGATCTTGGGTCAGTCACAGCGTCTAGGAGCTGTCTCAGCCCCATCTACCTCACAGGGTGATTGTTGTGAGGATAATAATAACAATTTGTAAACTACTCTGAGTGGGTGTTAAGTTGCCCTGAAGGGTGGTATATAAATCAAATGTTGTTGTTGTTGTTATTAATGACCCAGGGCAGAACAGCTGAGAGACCAGGATAACAGCTTGCTGTTAGCTGTAATGGAGTCCTGAGGAAAGTTATGTCTGGCCAATCTCCACTTCTTAATCTTCAAAGGAACTAATTACCAGCATTGACAAAGAGAGCTGTTCTTCTGTGACAGAAACTGCTTTCCTGATGGCGAGATAAGCTCTTTTCGGGAGATTATAAAAATCAGCAGAATGTTAAGGAATTAAAGACTTGTGATCTTGCTGCAAAAAGCTTAATAAGGATCAATGCAAAAAAGATTTAAAACGGAAATAGGAGACAATAAAATCTTTGGTTTTTTTCCTCTTTAATTTTAACTGAAGTGTTTTTGGAAATACTGGCTACCTGAACTAATTGCAATGGAATTACGTGGACCAACCTTGGTATTTGACTTAAGACCATTTCTAATTGGCAGTCTTTTATAAGTGAATGACTTAAAAAGTCAGGCATTCTTGTTATGATGATCAGAGACTTTGGAATGTAAACAAGCCTGTCCCAGAGAGAGAGCGTGCACTGATGTGATGAAAAATTTGGAAGGTAAATAGAAGACATCTGAATTGCATTTTTGTTATTAACTTTAACTGGCAGAGAGAATCCTGCTGTTGGTTTTCAACTGTGAAATTCTATGAATTAAGCATTTAAAGAGTGGTGTTGTGTTGTTATGATGATTAGAGAGAACACTTAAACTGTGCTCTTCCTATTTAGTTTGCTGGGCAGAGAAAGCTCATAATGTCTACCAGGAAGTGAACAGGGTCAGAAAAGACTGTTACACTTGAGTTTATTCAAAACTTATTTGAACAAATGAATAATAAGTTAGAAGCCTTTGGAAACAGAATGTATGAGAGATTCTCAACAATGGATGACAGGTTTGGGAAAATGAAGGATGAAATTGCACAGAAAAAATGGATATACTTTAAAAAGTATAACTGCTGAAGTAAAACAGATGACTGACAAAGTGGAAACTTTAGAAAGTAGGACAGAGGTGATAAAGTGTTAGAAAGACAACAAGACAATTTGGCATTGCTGGAGTTGAGAGAGAAAGAATTCTGTTTAATATTCAGAAGCATACCTGAAATGTCTGGGGAAAATGTTAGAGAAAAGATCATTGAAACCTTAGCAGACCTTGTTGCTGGAAGAGGAAGATATGGAAGTGGACATTGATAAAGCCTACAGGATGAATTCAAGATTTGCTACTATAAGAAAGGTTCCAAGGGATACTTTAGTTCATTTTATAAGAAAGAAAGAAAGAGACCAAGTTTTGCAACAGCACTTTAAAACAAGACAGAATGGATAACATGAATATAATTGTCATGAAAGAAATCCCTATAAGAATTCTATGCAAGAGAAAAGATTATTTCTTTTTAACTGAAAAACAGAAAAAGATCCCATTTAGATGGGACACACTCAAAGGTGTAATTTTTAATTTTAAACAACAGAGATTCAGATTGAATTCCATCCTAAAATCAAGATAATTTCTGGAAAGATTTAAAAGTGATATTTTGATTACACAAGGATATAGTTGTACACACTTATTAGAAAGGTTTAAAGTTGATAAAAGCCTGTATGGATTTGATCAAACTACAACGGTATTTGAAACAGGATTATGTATGAATGATGAACATATTCCTAAACTGTATAGACTTTTGTTGAAACTGGAGACAGAGGAAGAACAGATGAAAGAATTTATGATTAAATGGGGAAAAAACTTTGGATATGATATACAAATTTAACAATGGGAAAATATATGGTTGAAGGGTCTTAAATTTACATTAAGTTCTTGTGTGAAAAAGTTTTTATAAAATAATGTATCGGTAGTATATTCTACCAGATAAATTAAGTAAAATGCATTAAAATGTTTCAAATAGATGCTGGAAATGTGAACAACGTGAGGGGACAATTTATCACCTATGGTGGATGTGTAACAAAGCCAAACATTTTTGGATACAAATACATTCATTTATTCAGAAGATGTTAAAGATTAATATAGAAATGAAACTGGAAGCTTTTTGCTGGGACTAATGAACAAACAGAAACCACTCATGGAACTTTGCTTTTGTATATGACAACAGCAGCAAGACAGTTATATGCTCAAAAATGGAAAATTTTGACATTACTTACAATAGAGGAAAGGTTGGTAAAGATGACGGAGCTTGCAGAAATGGCCAAACTTACTTCTTTGATTAGGGAAAAGACATCATCTAAATTCATTGCTATTTGGAAACCCCTTATAGACTTTTTGAACAAAATGGAAAAGAATGAACTGATGATTTGTGTTTTTGAAGATTTAAGAAGCAAAAAAAGAAAATTATAGGGAAAGGAGATGTATTTTGCTTATGGTGATCTTAGAGTGAGTATGCAGCATGTAATGTATATGTATCTTTCATAGTATATCATAGAAAATCAGAGGTTATTCCTTTTATTTATAATTTTTCTTTTTCTTTTTTCTTATTTTTCTTTTCTTGTTCAGTCTTTTTAAAATTCTGTTTAAAAATTCTTAATAAAATTCATGGGAAAAAAACCACACTGGCCCAGTACACAGATGTTTTATGTATACTGGGCAGTTGGCAGTGAGCTCTCTGAACTCCTGCATACGACAAGGCAACTTCATTGAAACAGCAGTAGGGCACGTTCCAGAGCACCTGACCTACCAGAGATCAATACGAGTCTAGGGACCAGTTGACACATTATGGAGAATGCAGGACAGGGTTCCGTTGGGGTTCTTGTTCCGTTGTAATATTCAAGCACGAGCTGTGTGTTCTTAATTCCCATGTGACTTGAAGAAAGGACAACACACAGACATACACACCCACACATACCTTTTGTGGGATAAAAGGTAGAGGCATGGAAAGAAGAGCTGTTTGAGAAAAATAAAGTCTTTATCTATAACAATAAACTAGGTACTTCAATAAACAAGTTAAATCATACATATGAGTAGCTAGCTAGTAGGTAACAAAGCTATATAGCAGCTGTGCGTCTGCATCTGCATCAGCGTCTCATGCCTGCTTGCTGGTAATTAACCCTTTTATGGTTTCTAAACAGGATTGACTCCAAGCCAAGGTTATACTTCCAGGTTAGGTCTCACAACATCAAAACAAATGTTAACCCTATAATGACTGGAATTTAGGTCTTGCCAACTCCCAACACCCATGACTATATATGTCAGTTTCCCCAATGTGCCAAATAGTTCCCTCCCCATATTGTTTAAGTTTGGAGAAATTGTGTGGGGTGGAGGTCTGCAGGATCGAACAGAGCCTGCAACTCGTATCTGAGTGCTACAGGGTAGGCAATCTGGAACCAACTTGTGCATTCTGTAATAAGTCATATGCACATTTATCAAGGAGTCAGTCATATTTAACCTCCCAGGAAATATGCCAGCATCCAGGATGATAGACATCCCCAGCTTTTTTTAGATTTTGGCCATCTCAGCACTGTGTTGTCATTGGAGAAACTTAACCTCCCACTCGAGTTTTCCTCCTTTCTTTGGAGGTTGTGAGTGCTTCCTCTCCTCAGTGCTGAAATGCACATCCTGTAGTGTCTAGTAACAAACCGGACTTTTGCAGTGAGTCTTTCTTCCCAGCTGGCAAGGTTCTCTCTCACATTTTTACATTTTGATAGGAAGTACCATCCTTGGCAGTGGGTCAAGGCAAGACTTTTTCTAACCTGGTCAAAAAGAGTCCAGTAGCACCTTTAAGACTAACCAACTTTATTGTAGCATAAGCTTTCGAGAATCACAGTTCTCTTCGTCAGATGCAGAGAACTGTGATTCTCGAAAGCTTATGCTACAATAAAGTTGGTTAGTCTTAAAGGTGCTACTGGACTCTTTTTGATTTTGCTACTACAGACTAACACGGCTAACTCCTCTGCATTTCTAACCTGGAGCTTTCTTCAGTGATCTTATTTACATATACATACATTCATGCATATATTTATTTAAATAGCAGTGTAATCCATCATTACAGAATATAGAGATGGCTACAGCAGATTTGTCCTTGATTACCGCCCCCCCCCCATTTTGAATGTATTAAGCTCTCAAAACTTTAAACAAAATGGGGAAAATTCCAAAATGTTATATAATGGCCCTAGTGCAATTTAGTTCACATAGGAATGTCAGCCACTCCACAGAATCAAAATTATTGGACTTTGAATCAGGGGAGAGCATTCAGCTAACTGGATGGATCCCATCTATGTGAGCGGGAGGAAATTCCAGGAGCAGCTGATACAAGGTCAGTTTCCTTGAAGAGAGGGATCACTGAAGACTTATACCCCATTCCCTTGCATTTATGTCCAGAGAAACACCATTTTTAATTGTACAACATTGCAGCTATGTAAATCAAGCAATGCACAAGGCAAAACATCCCTGCCCCCCTTTTCCCCTGCAGTTTCTATTATGGCTCAAAAGTAAAGCTACTATGTTTTTAATCTATGCTTTTTGTTGTTATTATTTTATATTTTTCTTTATGCTCTTTGTTGTTATCCGCTCTGAACCCGCTTGTGGGGAAAGCGGACTATAAATTCAAATAAATAATGCCCCTAGTGTGTGTAAATAAATAAATAAATAAAAAAGTGGTATGAAAACACAACGGTATGTTGCTCTTTTTATTGTTTGGTGAAGAGTTCTTTCAATCCCCAGAGCCTGCATCTTACCACAATAGAAGCTCATCAAGTAAAAGATATTATTTTATCTAATTCATTGATTCTTTGGGACTATTAAAGTGACAAGAAATTGCAGTAACATTTGGTAACATTGCCTTTCTATGTTATTTGATATAAAGAGTGTGCCATCTAATGGATAAACACTAGTACAGTGGTCAAACTGCCTTCCAGTGTTAGCATGCCATCCATCCATTGTTAAAGATCACTATCAGAGTGCATTACTATCATGCTTAGGTAGGTTAGAACTCAAGCCTGATTGGAAATAGCACCCTTTGATCTGGAAACTTGGATGTGCATGTGAGTGTTGATCTGGAACTGACTTTGTTCTGTTTCCTCAGCTGTGAGGCAACCGAACCTGCTCAGGATCATTTTAATCTCTCCTTCCTCCATCAGCACAACATCCATCCATCTATCCTGCTTCTTCATCCCAAGAGCGCATAGGAATATCCAATCTTTTATTTTTAAAACAAATCGTATCCTGCACTTTCCACCATAGATAGATAGATAGATAGATAGATAGATAGATAGATAGATAGATGCTTCATTGCTTGCACTGCTGTGTGGCAATAGAGATTTATGGTAGAGACAGCAGGGTACAATTTTTTTTAAAAAAAATAAGCTTGGATATTGGATGAAGAAGCAGGAAAGAATGAAATTGATTCAGTGAAACCAACAGCGTTGGGTGCCCCCCCCCCCTCCACTAAGAACTCTATTTCCTTTTATTTCACACCGAGCTAGCTGCCAGAAGTCACAATTTTTGCAGCCCTTCTAGTGTGCTATCTCTAAGATGGGAAAACTGCACCGGTCGTACTTCTGTCTGCCATGCCGGCTGCAGAAAGCTAGGCTGCAACGGCACGAGCCTGCTCTCCGAAGGGTCACTCACTACCACATCGTCATACTCTTCCTCTGCGGCACGTCCCCGTGCGGAACTTTGCTCCTTCGGGCTACGGGATCCAGGGGGAAACGGATTTCTTACAGAACAGGAAGTGGCCAAGGAGCGGCTGTACCTATGCCTAGCCCGGTTAAAGAGTGGCCGGGATTCGCCCCCGTGAGTCATGGGCGGGATGCGAGCGTTGAGTAAAAGCAAGACGCTGCGCTATGGAGTCCCGATGATGGTGAGCGGTCAGTTGGCGGTGGGGTGGCGAAGCCCTTGACGGAACAGGCTTCGTTTGCCGTGGCGGAGCTCTACCGCTAGGGGGAGATGCTCGGTGGCTTTGAGAGTGAGGCGAGCGAGGGCAGCCCTTAGCTTGTCATTTCCTGAGGACATGAGCGCTCGTGAGCTGGAAAAATAAGTGAACGGCGGTTTCGCTGTAGTCACGCGCCGTCGTGTACGTCATGTAACCTCTGAGGGAGGGAAAGACGCTTGATTAGCCAGTCATGATCTGGCACTATAGGGGTGGGGTAAGAGTGGAGAGTCAAGCGCAGGGCTGACTTTCCGCTTTCTGAATGAAGCGCGCCATATGCGGGGCTGGAGGACTGCGGCTCAGTTATCTGATGCTGACCCTTAGCGCTAAACAAGGGCGGGGCGGGCAGTTGGTGACCAGGCCGGGCTTCGGCTGAGGAAACCCCACTTTAGCGCCCCCTGGCTTGGCTAAGGGCTTCCCACACCCAGCGGCCACCGCTGGAAAGAAAGTTCTGATGAACGAGTTGCTGGTTTGGTCGGATCCAGCAGAGCTAGTGGCTGGGAAAAGAAACGCCCGAGCCCCCAGTGCAGACCCCCTTGCAAAGGGTTGACTGGGGGGAAAAAGCCAGCAGTCTGGCCTCTATCAAAGGAGCTCAGGCTCCCCCTTTCCCATTTTATGCTCACAACAACCCAGTGGGATGAGTCCGAGAAAGAACAATCGGCTCAGCTTCATAACCGAGCGGGGATTTGAACCCAGTTTCTTCAGCCCTGCTCAGAGGGCTGTTATCTTTGGCTTGAAAAGTTCCTGGAGATTTGGGGGTAGTATCTGGAGGAGAAGAGTTTGAGGAGACCTCAGCAGAAAAGGATCTTTATAGTTTCGAGACCAGTTGTACTTCTGGAAGAGCTCCAGGCCCTACCTGGAGGTTGGGAACCTAAGGCTGACACTCCTGGGATGCTGGGGCTCTTGAAACTGGCTGCATCTGTTGCGGGCCTATAGGTGAGGCCATCCGGCAGACAGGTCAGATAAGTGTTGTTTTCCTGAGTTCTTTCAGTGCTAGACTCTTCATAGTGGAATGGCTTCCTGTGGAAATGAGAAAGACTGCCGTGCTATTAATTCCTAAAGATTTTGCAAAGACAGGTTATTTAGGAGCAGGGCTTTTTGTCAGCAGGAACGGAGTTCTGGCACCTCTTGAAAATGGTCACATGGCCAGTGGCCCCACCCCCTGATCTCTGGAAAGGCCCTGAAGGGCAATCTAAACTCCCTTCTGTCTGGAGATCAGGGGGCGGGGCCACCAGCCATGTCACCATTTTTGCCAACCGCGATTTAAACTTAAACCTCCGCCCTTGTTCCAGCTGACCCAAAGTGGCATCATTGTGCGGTCCTGAGTTCCATCACTGAGTTCCACTACCTCTTTTCCCAGAAAAAAAAGCCCTGTTTAGGAGGATATTTTTGTGAAATCACTGGAGACCTGCTGTTCTCGGTTTAATATTAAGGTTTAAGGATGGGTTCCTGGTCCCCCCCACCAAAAGTATAGATATTGTTCTAATTGTTTTTAAATCTATAAATCTATATTAAATCTAGATTTAATATTTTAAGTATATTTTTCCTTCTGGTTTTAAACCCTCCTTAAATCTTTTGAAGAGAAAGGCAGGTTAAAAGTGGAATATATAAATACATTGTTTCAATCTTGTGGAAGCTAAGCAAGTCTAGGCCTAGTTACTGCCTAGAGGGGGCATTCTTGGAATCTTAAGCAAGTTTCCTCTTCCTCCACCCCAACAGCTCCACGAAAGAGAGAGAGAAATATAATGAAATATGTTCATTTCCATGTATCCAGAGCTTGTTTTCTGCCAGTTGCTTAATGGAGGGGGCTAATTCCCCCATTGGCTGCAGATCCCTACTGTTCCCTCAAACTGTTTCTGGTGGGGCAGGGGACTCTCCATAGCAGCTTTTTTGAGATGTCAGTAAGTTATAATGGGAAGGAAGAGGCAGAAACATTTTGATCCACTAGTGGTGAAAAACAACCTTTGGATTCAGCCCGTAGTGTTTTAGACAGAGATGCTTAACACAGTGAGCATCATAATTGTTGAATATCTGTGTTTAAAATCTCAAATAACAAATCTAATGAAGAAATTTTGAAGACCATAGCTTTTATTGATATGGCAACACATATATGGTGGAGTAAATAGATCTGGAGAGTGCTTTTTAAAACTCAAAATAATCACGGGGAGAATAAATAGGCTATTGGTTTAAAAGCACAAATCATGTGAAGTTTAAAACAACTTTACAAATTAATTTAGCAATCTAGGTAACCATTTCTTCCTGTAACAATGGTAATGGAGAAAACTGCCATGTTTCGGAGTTAAGATAAGTCATGCATACTATGTTGGGTGGCAGTCTGTGATGATACTTTAGTGTCAATAATTGATATTATTTGTAGTCTGCCCTTCTTGCTGCGACTCAAGGAAGACAATAATGCCACTTTAATTCCTAAACAAATCAACTTTCAGATATTTTGAGAATAGCTGTCATTCCCTCTACAGTTACCTGCCAATACCTGTTTCTCACAAGAGTTTCTTCTGGATAAATCATTGCCATACTGCTTATTTACAGTAGTCTATATTTTGTATATCTGCACAACTGGTAATACACTAGACTGAGTCCAGCCTAACAGTGATGTTCACAGCCTCTTCTCCCCAGCCAGGATGTTTGATAAACTTCTTGTTTTTATTACTGAACCATGGAACAGTCATGTGAATAACAGGTCAAGTTATGTGGCTTATGTGCTGCATAAATACCAGTTGAACTGCTGAAATACACTGATTTGTTTGATGGTTTCTCTCAGAGGTCCTCAACCTTTGTAAGTCTGTGGGCACCTTTGGGATTTTGAGAAGGGGTGGTCCTAAAATGGCTTCCACAGGAGGCGGAGCCAATCAACAATGGCTCCCTCAGGAGGCAGAGAACACAACACCTCAGGACATAATACCTCCTTCCTTGCTTTACAAAATAATAGCAGAAGGGAATAAAAAGAAATGAAGGAAATCTTGAGGAGGTGCAGGTGGGAGAAAGCTACTGGGAAATAAAGAGAAACTTAGGAGAGCCCAGAGGAGAGGAATGGAGAAAAAAGGGGGGACAAAATGAAGGAAAGCCTGAAGGGGAAATGGTGCCACAATCCTGGCTACTTACCAGTCCTTCTGATCCTCCAGTGGCTGCAGCCACTGTTGCAGCCATGGAAACCCCTTTCATTTGAATGAGGGCTGCCATAGCCAATAACAAATCTTGTCTTATAATGACCTCACTTGTTTTTTAAAAAGCTCAGCGGTCACTTGGGGAAATACTGGTGGGTGTCATGGCATCCATGAGTGCCACACAGGGGAGATCTGTTTTCTTCCTTAGTTTTCAAGGTTCTGGTCACTTTCATAATTCTAATTGTGCCTGCTTCTGCAGAAATTGAATAGCTGCAAGTATGACTTGGTAAAGATTTTAGGATTATCTGTAAAGTCTTGTTTTCATTGTGAGCAAGTTCTTTCTCGTCAAGATCTGCTCAGAAAACCTGCTCACATTAACAGTTTTTTTTAAAAAACAATTCTATATGTATCAGGTAAAATAGTACAAAATCTTAGTTAAAAGCACACAAAAATGAACTGGATAAGAACTGATGTAATGTTGCAAGTATACTGGATAATGTAATACAATGCATCAGACAATACAGCACAATCTAGGGAAGTCATGGCAACGTGCTGGGTGCTCTTCTTTGATTTTCCCCCCTTACATTTGCTGCTGGGTGTTTTAATGTATAACCATTTCAGGAAAGAATGAACTGTGGAAGGCACAGCAAAAGTCTCCTAGCTGCAGCTTTGTTAGTTCAATTTTTCTTGGCATATGCGGATAATACAAGTATAGTCCAAGACTTGACTTCAGTGGATTTAGAAGGGTGTAACTCTGCTTAGGATTGCATTGGTAGAGTGGAATAATGTTTTATGCATTCCAAACAGGAAGCTGATGTTAAGTTAATTTTATTTTTTATGAGTTTTGAATGATCAGGCATGGGAATGTCACCAGCTTTTCCTGCAGTTGCCTAAGGCTGTTAGCTAACGCTTTTGAAGAATTTTCAGATATGATTATCTGATTGTATTGATCAAATATACTATTAACCTAGTTTGGACCCACCTTTGCTGGTTCCGCCTCATTGAGTTTTCAAGGCAAGAGATGAGCTGAGGCGGTTTGCCACTGCCTTCCTCTGTAGTCAAGTGAGAGTCTCCTGTATGTGGCAACATATGAAACAGCCTTTTTACAGACACTGTTAAGACTGGAACCCTTCCTTGCAGTTTTTAGGATATAGTGAAAACCTTTCTGCTTAGATAGGAGTTAATGGGAGCTAACTTTGTTGGGTGATTGATTTTGAATATGATGCTAATTTTGAATATGATGCTGTTAAATGGCTGACTTGTGCTGCAACACCTTTGCTCATTTGAGCAAAGGCCTTCTAAAGGTGCCACTCTACCAATGGGTACGATTGGCAGTTGCTTGTTCACGTGTATTCTCTGGAGTGGTTCTCACTTTATGAGGAGGTTAGGAAGGCTTCTCCACTTCTGTCATTCTGGAAAATGTGCAAAGCTATAATGCTCAAGATTTGAACTATAGTAGAAAGAACAGCCCAGAAGGGTACCTTTATATTTCAGTAGTCCAGTGCAATGATTATTGTAAGCATCACCTGTTTTTCCTGCATTGTCTTTACCTTGTAATCCATTTTCTGTATTGTTTACCAGCCTTAGTTTGTTGTTCGTATTGTTCCCTAATTCTGTAGTCAGTCTTATTTCTCTGTATGTTGATTGTCTTATGCAGTCTGATCGCACTGTTTATATCAAGTTAATCACCTTGAGTTTCAGCAAGAAATGTGGACTATAAATAAAGTATATAAATACTACCTTTTATCCAGCTATTAGCTGCTTTGGGAACTCTCGCACTAAAAAGTGAGATAAAATGTTTTAATGCAGTTGTCATCATGGACAAACATTACCTACCTACAAGAAGCAGAAAGACAACTCTCCAACACAACATTCTATAAAATACTACCTTCTGACCCTACGGAGCAATACAAAAGAGAATTCAATAAAATATTAAAGACTCTCCCCATGGACATACAAGAATGCATCCATACGGACACACCCAAGGAACCATGACCAGGAAGATTCTACCTACTACCCAAAATCCATAAACCAGGTAACCCGAGACGCCCCATTGTTTCAGGAATAGGTACTATCACAGTAGGAGTCTCAGGATACATGGACTCTATCCTCAGGCCCTATGCCACCAGCACACCCAGCTATTTATGGGACACCACTGACTTCCTCAGGAAAATACAGTCCATTGACAACCTACCAGATGACACCATCCTAGCAACCATGGATGTGGAGGCTTTATACACCAATGTCCCACATGCAGATGGACTGCAAGCCACAAGGAATATTATCCCGGACAAAACCACAGCACACCTCGCCACTGAACTTTGTCACTTCGTACTCAGTCACAATTACTTCAGATTTGGTGACAGCTTATATCTACAGGTTAATAGCACAGCCATGGGCACACGCATGGCACCACAATATGCTAACATATTCATGGCGGACTTGGAGCAACGCTTCCTCAGCTCCCATCCACTGAAACCACTACTATACTTAAGATTCTTGGATGACATCTTCATCATTTGGACCCATGGGAAGGAAGCCCTTGAGAGATTTCATCAGGACTTTAACAACTTTCACCCTACTATCAACCTGAGCCTGGACCACTCTACACAACAGGTACACTTCCTGGACACCTCTGTACAACTACATAATGGACAGATAAATACCACCTTATACCGGAAACCCACAGACCGATACTCATATCTACATGACTCCAGCTACCACCCTAAACATACCACTCGGCCAATTGTCTACAGCCAAGCCTTATGTTGCAACCGTATCTGCTCCAGTGCTCTTGATCGGGACTCCCATTTAAGAGATTTATAACAAGCATTTTTGGGACTACAGTACCCACCAAATGAAGTGAGGAAACAAATCAACAGGGCCAGACTAGTACCCAGAAACAGCCTGCTCCAGGACAAACCTAAAGGAACTAACAACAGAACACCACTGGTTGTCACCTATAGTTCCCAGCTCAAACCCATCCAACGTATCATCAGTGAGCTACAACCCATCCTGGAAAATGATACCTCTCTCTCAGAAGCCCTGGGTGGAAGGCCTCTCCTTGCCTACAGACAGCCCCCCAACCTTAAACGACTTCTCACTTACAATTATGAATCACCAGCACAGGTACCAGGCCCTGCAACAGACCCAGATGCCAGCTCTGCCCTTATATCTACCCAGGGAATACAATTACAGGACCCAATGGCATCAACTACACTGTCTCTGGCTCTTACAGCTGCTCATCCTCCAATGTGATATATGCCCTCATGTGCCAACAATGTCCATCTGCTCTGTACATTGGACAAACCAGCCAACCTCTATGCAAAAGAATAAATGGACACAAATCTGACATTAGAAATAGCAACATCCAGAAACCAGTGGGAGAATACTTCAATCTACCAGGACATTCCATCAAAGACTTAAAGGTCACTGTAGTTCAACAGAAACCTTTCAAAAACAAAATCCAAGGGGAAGCTGCTGAATTGGAATTCATATGTAAATTTGACTCTGTCAAGCTGGGACTGAATAGGGACTATGAATGGTTATCTCATTATCAAAAGTAACTGATTTCCTTTACAGAAGCAAACTGATCTCCATATCAGAAGGAGCTGTTTGAGAGCTGTTTGCATCTACTCCTCCCTCCCCTCCCCTCCTCTATATCTGACCAGTTTCTTCTTGCCCTCCATGCATCTGACGAAGAGAACTGTGATTGTCGCAGGCTTTCATGGCCGGAGAACGATGGTTGTTGTGGGTTTTCCGGGCTGTATTGCCGTGGTCTTGGCATTGTAGTTCCTGACGTTTCGCCAGCAGCTGTGGCTGGCATCTTCAGAGGTGTAGCACCAAAAGACAGAGATCTCTCAGTGTCACCACTGTCTTTTGGTGCTACACCTCTGAAGATGCCAGCCACAGCTGCTGGCGAAACGTCAGGAACTACAATGCCAAGACCACGGCAATACAGCCCGGAAAACCCACAACAACCACAGAACTGTGATTCTCGAAAGCTTATGCTACAGTAAAGTTGGTTAGTCTTAAAGGTGCTACTGGACTCTTTTTGATTTTGCTACTACAGACTAACACGGCTAACTCCTCTGCATCTATTACTTCAGTGTATGGTTCTCTTTTGGGAAGTGTGCGTAAAATGACCTTCTTGACAGCAGAAGAGAAACAAGGCTCTGATTAGCATCTCTGATTTAAATGAGAAGCCTTTTGAAAAAGATTGACAGGAATATTAACTTTTTTTTTCCTGTTTAAGAAGACTCTTTTAACCAAAACCGGTATTTACTTTCTACTTAAGGAAAAGGAGATAGAAATAACAAACGTTTCAGTAGAAAGATGGCTTTGGTGTTGGGATTGTGGTTTCCAGTTTAAATGGTGTTTCCTCTTAATTTTTTCTCCATCATCATCCTTGGTCTTTTAATGTAAGACTGGACTTCCTATCCTAGAGTCAAGTTTTTATATATCAGCAGACGTGTGTCAAAGCTTCATACTAGTTTGCTCTTTTTTGTGATTAGGCCCAGGGCAAGAGTTTCCTGCCTTTTCAGACCTCTGACCTACTTTAACTCTGACATGCAACATGAGACCTACCCACTTTATTTTTTTTAACCATAGATGTTCATCTTTCTCTCCCATGGTTTCATTTTTCTTTGCCTTACTCCCCTCCTCCCTAAATAAAATCCTGAAAAAATAGTTACAATACTACTGATTGTCCGGGGTCAGCAGCCCAGCGCCCGGACTTGCTGGCAGACAGCGGCAGGGGGCAGCCGGGAGACAGCAGTTCAGCTGCTCTGTCTGGCAAACAGAGCCAGACCCTGCCTACTCCAGGGGGAAGGGGCAAAAGGCCAAAGCCTCAGAAGGCTGGAGGGAGCACGGAGAAGCCAGCTAGTCCCACCCACCATGGGGGAGAAAGGGGGCTAAGCAGGCTAGAGGAAAAGGGCCAAGGCAAGGGGAACAGGGACACAGCAACAGCCCAGACAGAGCCCTTACCTTCCAAGGAGGAGAAGCAGCCACCACAGCCCAGAGCCACACCCTGGCTAGAGGACAGCAGCCTGGCTCAGGAGGTGCTAGGAGCCAAGCCCCTCCAGGTGGAGCTGCCACAGGCATTCTGGGGGAGGAGATGGGTAGCCCCTCCCAGCATCAATGAACAGGCAGCACAGAAGCTGGCCAGGGCAGCTCCTCGCGAGCAAGGCCAGACAGGCTCAGCAGCACAAAAGCTGGCCAGGGCAGCTCCTCGCGAGCAAGGCCAGGCAGGCTCAGCAGCACAGAAGCCGGCTGGGGCAGCTCCTCGTGAGCAAGGCCAAGGAGACCTCAGCTGGGGATGGCTCGCATTCAACCCCACCCTGCCAGCAAGGCAAGGAAGCCAAGAAGGGATTAGTGGTAGGAGGGAAACACCTGAGGGAAGGCACAGCTGGGCCAAGTCAGGAGAGGGAACAAGCCTAGAAGGAGGGCAGGGCGGGGAAAGGAAGCCCTATATAAGGTGGCTAGGAAGAGCTCTGAGGTGGTGGGTGTGAGTGAGGAGTGATGAGGTGGAGTGAGAGCAGTAGGATGCAAGGGTGGTGGCTTGGAGGAGAGTTCTGGAAGGAGGAGATGAAGGAGGATGTAGAGGGTAAGCAGGCCAGGTTGAGCAGGCCAGCAAGTGGACTGAGAGGGAGTCTGGGTGAGGTATACCGCCCCTCCTTCCACAGAGCAGGGTCCTGCAGAGTCCCTGGCCCCCCTGTGATGTCAGGAGCAGACTGCCCAGTGCCACGCCCAGTGGCAGCCGCAGCAAGCCCTGACACTGATATCCTCCCCTGCAAGGTTAGATCACACCTTAGTTTAGGTGCTAGTTTAGCAGCTGAAGACCAATACATTAGGGGTATAGCATTTATCATCTGTTAAGTATCTTTTGCTTATTTTTAAAGGATATTATTTATCCTTCCTTTAACCTTCAGGACTGGAAAGATTAGAGCTAGGGATAAATAACCAAATAAATTTTCAAACCAAAGAAGAAGTGATTGATGTGGGGTTACTGGGATGTGGATTGGTTATTCTAATCAATGCAGTGAAATGAGCAGGAAACAACAGTTCTTCCATGAGACTGGCCAGTCTGAATTTCCCCAGCTATCAACTTGAGAACACGGGCGATCATATCAGTGCCATTGTGGGTCTAGGAGAGTGATGTAAGATGGCATTAAACACTGTCTAACAGCTTGTGTGCTGCAGGCTGTCAGGTCCTGAAGTACTGGGATACTAACATCTGTCCAGATGTTGAGGTGAACTCCAGTGACCTTATGGATGTATCTTACATGTCTCACAAGCGGCTGTGCTACTTCCAGCATTTTAGCATTTCCTTGCCTCTGACTTCTCTTTACTGTTCTCATTTCAAAGGCCAGAGGGAGCTATTTTGTTCATAAAAAAGAACAAAATCTGGCTATGGTAGAAAACCCCATTTAATAATGCATTCCAGAATTGATTTTTTGTTTCTGATACATTTGTAGCTTCCAGCAGTTGTTCTTCATGTGACATTTTCATGCTGTCCCAGGACAACAAGATAGTTTGACTGTGATGGTAATAAACTGATCTCTGCTTCCTGAACATGTATGGAGACTTCATAGATCCACAGCCAAAATCCAGAAACAAAAGTCATGTAATACCTTTTATTAGGACCAAATAAAATATTACAGAACAGTGCTGTTTTACTTCTCAAGTACTGTGTATCTTGCCAGATGTTCAGGGCTAAAAACAAAATGGTGGAACGAAAAGAAAATGTCTAAAGAATGGTAGCAGAGCCCCGCTTCTGCAGTTGTAGTCTTCATATGGAAAACAGGATATTCTGCAGATTAAACTGGATTATTTATTTATTTGTTTTCTTTGGATTTCTATTCCACCCTCTCCACGAAGGGCTCAGGGTAGATTACAGCATTTTAAAACACATTTAAAATTAATTTATACAATTAAAACCATAAATAGATTTTTAAAAACTTCACACGTAAAAGTAGTTATTAATTTGTTGTTTGAAAAAATCTCTTCCGTATAAATAGAAGGTAAGTGTTAGAAATCTCCGTTTTAAATATTTGAATTCCAGTTTCTGGTTTCTATTTGGTCATATAGCACTTCTGGTGTGTAACTCCTCCTGTCCTCCAGAGAGTGCTCAAACACTACTGTTTTATTCTTTCCCACTGAACTAAATGGAAGCCAGTATGTGGAAAAGAAAACAGCTGTATTTAGAGGTCCCTCCATGTTAGATTCTGGATGTGTTTTTGCTTCATCAATTACATCTGTTATACTGAATGGAAAACCAAAATTTAATCTCTGTATTTTCAGAAGTCTTTATTAGTGAGTTTTTTGTTTGTTTGCAGTTTTACTGATAGCTGACATATTAGTTGTAGATCAGGGGGTATATAATGGATGGTATTGTACTCCATGAACTGCCTTTTTGTGTTGAAAGAAGAAAGATTAAAGCCTGAGATCAAGTGGGTTGTCACCTTGAAAGCTAAACTCATCAATAAGGCGACGTTCAGGCTGGAGGCTATTGGAAAAACAGAAAAGTAGATGTTTGCTGTACTGAAGCAACACAGTCTTTTGGCACTTTAAAGACCAGCAAATTTATTGTCGTATTAGCCAGTATTGTGTTGAGGGTAAAGCAGGGGTAGACGTTTTTGACCTAAATGCTGAAAAAAGAAAGATGTCCGCCTGGTTAGATGTTGGTGTGCTGGGAAACAAAGGGTGGGGGGACAAGAGTTTTACTTGTCCAGATGTTATTGGAGCAAGCCAAGCCCCAGCGCTGCTGCCAGCATCTGAAAGATTTTCCTTGGACTGCTTTGGTGGCTGTGCAGGTCTGGGAGGCAATGATGGACAGAAGCCATGTTGGTTGCTTTATCCAGCACTGTTTTCTTCTGCACTAGCCCGTGCAGAAATCTGACCATGGGTGCAAACAAAATGGTCTGGTGTGCTAGTTGGCATGCTGGGGAAGAGGGTTGTCTACCCCAAGTGGGAGTATCTGTGATATCTCAGTTCAAATACCCACCAGGCCATGGCTCTTGCTGCGTGACTTTGGGCCAGCCTCTCTCAGCCTAACCTACCTCACCGTGTGGTTATGGGGATAAAATACAAAGCTTCCTGGAAGAAGGGCAGAATAAAATGTAGTAATTAAATTTATATCTTGCATGAGTGCACTTTGGCTGATGTGTGAAGTGTTACACAATTATTAAAAAGCAGGACCAGCATTCTTAAAAGAAGATGTGTTACCTTACATTGTAGAGCACAGGTGAAAAGAACATCAAGTTAAAAGAGGAGCCGAGTCAGTGGTGAAGAGTGCCATCAAGTCATATCTGAGTTATAGCAACCCCTGTTGGGCAGAATTACATCTTTCTAAATCCATTGAAATAAATAGGATCAGAAAGGTGTAACTGTTTCAGAATGCCCTGCAAATGATTCAATGAGAGGTGGGTTTGAACCACTCCCCAATTGTTGATGAAATGACAAAGATGAATACTGTGGCAGTTTTGGTTTTGTACCAAGCTATTTACTCCCAGTCTCTGTGGAGTCCATGTTTGATAGTATCACATGTGCATATAGGTGTCGGTTCAATAATTTAGCACTGGAGTCTGCCTTTGAAAATTGTTTTTCTTCTTCAGGTATGTAAATTTGAATTTTGATATTAAAATTCCAGGGTGGTTAAAATGCTCCCTGACTTAATGTTTCTGTTTTAAATGTTTGATTAATTTTCATTTATTTTCTTGTGCTGAAAGAGTCCAGTTTGGCCAATATCAATGACAAAAGTTGCTGGCTCAGCAATATGTACTGACAGCCAGATGCTATCCCAAACTGCAAGATTTCTGCCTCAAGAAAATACTCTTAGAGAATTCTTTCTTTGTCAGATCATCAACAGTTGGGAGCAAGGGCGCTTGACAAATTCTTTATTCTAGTTCCTTTTTATTTATTTTTGCAAAACACAAGCAGGACCTTCAACTGTTAAAAAGTTTGCTTTTTCAGATGTTCAAAATTGGACTGAAAATGTTCTGTGCATGCACATTGTAACGCTGTTGTTCCCATCTCTGTTTCCCACTGATTGTTTATTTTATTTAGGAAAAAGTTGTTAAATAAAACCTAAAATTAAACACATCATTTTTATTATATTTTTTAAAAGTAACTTTTATACAGATAATTTCATTTTTGCTTGCTGTGATGGAAGCGAGCAGCAGGCTATATGGTTTACCACTCTACCATTCCAGCCTGTCTTCACTTACTTCCCTGCATGACTCCCAAAGTCTTAAGTGTCTCTGAGGTTGCTTGTATTGATTGTGTCCAAGTGTTTTCAGACTGCTGCTTGGGAATTGTAGTCCAGTGAGTTCTGAGGATATACCAGAATTATGAATGCTACCAACTGATAAAAGATGCTAATGATGCAGGTGCAAACAGCATGTGCACTTGAATGTAGTTGATTTTAAGCAGTGCATGACCTGCCCTCAATGACACTGGGGCGTATGTAATCTGCACAAGCCAGTGAGTTGTGAGCATAGCATATATCGTTGTTAGCTACCCGGCCAGCCACTATGCTGACCACCATCCCCAGTGCAGATGCCAAAATTATGTTTAGTTCTAAACTGTGAGTGAAACGTCAACGTAAATGATATAGGAAGTATTGTCGAAGGCTTTCACGGCCGGAGAACGATGGTTGTTGTGGGTTTTCCGGGCTGTATTGCCGTGGTCTTGGCATTGTAGTTCCTGACGTTTCGCCAGCAGCTGTGGCTGGCATCTTCAGAGGTGTAGCACCAAAAGACAGAGATCTCTCAGTGTCACAGTGTGGAAAAGATGTAGGTCAATGACACTGAGAGATCTCTGTCTTTTGGTGCTACACCTCTGAAGATGCCAGCCACAGCTGCTGGCGAAACATCAGGAACTACAATGCCAAGACCACGGCAATACAGCCCGGAAAACCCACAACAACCATCGTTCTCCGGCCGTGAAAGCCTTCGACAATACATCGAACACCTCTACGGGGAGGAAACATTCCAACAGACCCGGAGATTGGAAACACTTCGGAACAAGAAAGCACATCTACTCTGTTCTTTAACCTTTCTCCTACGCTGCAGGGACACAAGAACCATTCCATCTTTTCTCACAACTAAAAGAATCTTCAAAACCACACAGGCGAACCGCATTTATGACCGTCTAGAACAGGCCCTCTTACGTGAGAGAATCCACACTACCCGCAGAGAACTTGCTGCCACAGACAAGGAGCTATTTTGCTTGCATATCAACACCAGCCATAAAATGAGAACTCAGGATTGGGACAAGATCGATAATCTCACCTACAGGAAGATGGAACAAGTTTTTACCAACCACACATCCAGACAGAAGCAGAAGTTTAGCAAACTACAGGAAAAAAGACAGACTAGCCCAATGCTCGACAATGCACGCATTGTCATCAATCTGACAGACCGTCAACTCTCACCAGAAGAAACCTCCATCTTGGCAAAGGGAGAAAACTTTGCAGTCACCCCCACCAGAATTCCTGTGGAAGACATCATTGCAAATGTAGAAGCTGCCATTCGTCATCTACCTGAAGAGGAAGCTGAGGAAATAAGAGGAGAGACAGCCAGGATTCTACGAAAGGCAAAGCTTCCCACCAGCAATATAACACGCAAGGAGAGAAATGCCATCAAGACCCTCAATGCAGATCCAGACATCATCATTCTACCAGCTGATAAAGGCAATGCTACAGTGATCATGAAAACAGAGGAATACAAAAAGAAGATTAAGGAACTCCTGGACCCCTCCACCTACAAAAAACTAAAACGAGATCCCACTTGCAAAATCACCAGGCTAACAAATGCGCTGATCAAGAATTCCTCACTACATCCCGACACGCACAGAAAACTATGCAAGACTGAAGCACAGCCACCTAGACTATATGGACTCCCCAAAATACATAAGGATTCAGTCCCACTCCGACCCATTGTGAGTGCCATTGGTTCACCGACATATGAATTAGCTAAACATCTGGCAGATCTCCTGCAGGACCACATCGGGAAAACCTCGTCTTACATCAAAGATTCAGCAGATTTCATCAACAAAATCAGTTCTCTGAAACTCAATCCACAAGATATACTTGTCAGTTTTGATGTTGTATCCCTGTTTACCAAGGTTCCAGTAAAAGACACGATTGCACTTATTAATCAGATTTTCCCAGAGGATGTAACAGCCTTATTCCACCATTGTCTGACAACCAGTTACTTCTAATGGGACAACGAATTCTATGAACAGATGGATGGGGTGGCCATGGGAAGCCCACTCAGCCCAGTTATAGCAAACTTCTACATGGAACATTTTGAAAAAACAGCTCTAGAATTAGCACCCCACAAGCCTAGTGTATGGTTCCGGTTTGTGGATGATACATTTATCATTTGGAGCCATGGGGAGGAAGAATTGATGGGGTTTTTGAATCATCTCAACAACATCCACCTGAACATACAATTCACAATGGAGAAAGAAATCGAGGGAAAACTCCCATTCCTGGATACCTTGGTCATCCGCAAAGCAAACTTTCAGTTAGGTCACAAGGTCTACAGGAAACCAACTCACACTGATCGGTACTTACACAAAAACTCCAATCACCACCCCCGAGAGAAAAGAGGCATAATGAAAACATTAGTGGATCGTGCAAGACGGATATGTGAGCCGCACTTTCTCAATGAGGAAATTAATCATCTAAACCACGCACTTCAGGTAAATGGCTACTCCAGAAATGAAATCCGAAGAGCAATCAAACCCAGGATGAATCAAACAACCAAGGAAAAACAGTCTCCTACAGGAAAAGTGTTTTTGCCATATATCAAAGGAATTACTGATCAGATGGGAAAGCTTATGAAAAAGCATAACCTTCAAGCAGTATTCAGACCCACCCGAAAAATACAACAGATGCTACGATCAGCAAAAGACAGTAGAGACCCCCTCACCTCTGCAGGAGTATACCGTATACCCTGCAGCTGTGGACAAGTTTACATCGGGACCACAAAGCGTAGCATCCAGACAAGAATAAAAGAACATGAAAGACACTGCAGACTTGGACAACCTGAAAAATCAGCAGTGGCTGAACATAGCCTAACGCAAACAGGGCACAGTATCTTATTCCAGGACACCAAAATACTGGACAACACTTCCAACTACTTTGTCAGACTGCACAGGGAAGCCATTGAAATTCACAAACATAAGCAAAACTTCAACAGGAAAGAAGAAACCTTAAGAATGAACAGAGCATGGTTTCCAGTTCTGAAAAAACACCAGGCTAACAAAACATTCTATCCCCGACAATAGCCCTGCAGAGAAGATTAGCACATCAAGTACCAATCCATATGCAAAAGAACCTCCTCAGGATACAGTGAAGCCTCCCGCCATTAGCATTCCACACCCTGGGAAACTCTTACAGGATGACTCAGCTCAACCCCACCCCTCCTGAGTAGATACAAATGACCTACATCTTTTCCACACTGTGACACTGAGAGATCTCTGTCTTTTGGTGCTACACCTCTGAAGATGCCAGCCACAGCTGCTGGCGAAACGTCAGGAACTACAATGCCAAGACCACGGCAATACAGCCCGGAAAACCCACAACAACCATCGATATAGGAAGTGTTTGACTTGACACATTGCAAGCAAGGTACGTTCCAGTGTCAATGACTTTTTGTGCGTGTGATGTCTGTAGCATCCTATTTGGCAGTGGTTTGCACCCACTCTAACTGGAAAGGAGAAAAGTGTCCATACTTATGAAAGGAAACGGTCTGTTTAGTCTTGAAGTCAAATGTAGCAAGGATGCTTAGGGTGAGCTCATCAGTTTTAGTTAGCCATTGGTCATGCAGAAGGGTAACTTCTAAGATGAATCAGGGATAGTGCTAAGCCATTTGTGGCTTCAAAGATTGCTGTTATCTGTCACAGGGCCTTGTAGGGCGTCTCTCTGCCATCCCCTTTTTAAAACTTTGCTTCACTATTGACTTTTATCCCTCCTCCCCTCCCCTTTCTCCTGCCAGTCATTAACTGTCCAAGAAAGTCACTGTCCATCTCTAATGAGAAGAGCTTCATCAGCAAACTCCTAAGTACACGAATCCTTTGTTCCTATCTTGTTCTCCCCCCCCCCCGCAGATTTTTATTTGAAATTAAACAACATAGAATTAAACACATATACAGTTTCCAAGTACTGTTGCTACATTATGTACAGTTATCAGATTAATCTGTTTACAAAATGCTTGGTACTTTTGTTGTGCCAAACTTTATAACCATTTAGCATTGCGAGTCCAGAGCAGCTTGAGTTTAGAGGAAATTATGTGTCTATTTTGATATAATCTTGTTGTCTTTAAGATTCTAGTTTTAGAAATTTTTGATTTGGTGTTGTTGTTGCTTGTGAATCTTTAGTGGAGAGAGTTTATAAAAGGTTGCCATTTTTTAATGAAATTTGTCAATTTGGGGTAATGTAGTGAATGTTGTATTCTGTTCATTATCTTTTCCGTTGCCATGTGCTCCCATCTATCTTGTTCTTAAATCACAGAATATAGATTGGAAAAAATGAATCTTCGCTTCCAAGGGAACGTGTGGTGCTTTCCCTTGCCTGTTTTGTGGAGGCAACTGTAGGATTGATAGCAGTTTTCTGGGAGCAACAGTGGTTGGTCAGAAAAACCTAGTTGTATTTGAAGTTGAGATGAAGTGAAAAGTGCAGTTTTTCTTGACCCACCACAACAAAATTACTTTTCAAATTGCTGCAGCTGTTAGATCTCCCTTGTTATTATCAGACCTGGCCAGACACTATATATAATTCAAAATGACAACAATCTGGTTAAAGGAGCCATTTTTGATCTTGTTTGCACAATGGAACATATGGGCTGCCTTCTTATTTAAGAGCGGTTTTTGTAAAATACCTTTTCTGCTTTTCTTTCCCATTATGAAATATACCTTCTAATCAGGAATGGTTTCATTTTTGCAAATAAGGCATTTTAAAATGGAATTTGCCTTGTTTACAATACCCATTTCTGGAATTCAGTACCTCTTGTTGATGGTTTGCAGTTTCTAACTCAGTGTTGCGAGTGGTTTTGCATATATACTGTGGTGGTATTCAGCACCATGGATTGCCGGCAGCTATTAGCTCACAATTTACTGGCTTGCTTGGATTATATGAACTCAAGGGTAACCTCAGGTAGATCAAGCCAGTTTGGTGTAGTGGTTAAGAGTGACGTGGCAGGACTGTAATCTGGAGAACTGAGTTTGAGTCTCCACTCTTCCAGTTGAAGCTGGCTGGGTGACCTTGGGTCAGTCACAGCTCTCTCAGAGCTCTTTCAGCCCCACCCATTTTACAGGGTGATTGTCATGAAGATAATAATAACACACTTTGTAAACTGCTCTGAGTGTGGCATTAAGTTGTCCTGAAGGGAGGTATATAAATCGGATGTCGTTGTTATTTTAAAACAGATACATTTTACACCTATATGGATAGGTGACATTAATCAGTTGGCGGCAACATGAGCTTATTCTGCTTTGAGAGTGAGGTAAGCAAACTGGAAAATGCTGGCCTACTAAAGAGACAAACTGTGCACCTTCCCACCCACAGTCATCTCTGGGTAGAGAGCACTTTTTTGGTGAGATAATACTCAACTTTGTGAATGGGGGGAAATGGCAGGAAAACAGTAGGAGAATGTGAATGCGCAAGCATTTGTTATTCAGTTTGGAACAATTTGGGGCATTTAAAACATTTTTCAGGTATTTGAGGGTGCTGTTGACAGCTTGCAACTTAATTGTGATTCAAATAAGAGTGCTTGCCCATCTCTACTTCTAGTTGCCTGGAGGAAACTTTTTAAATATGAACTTTTCATAGAGTTTTATGCATGCCCAACATCCATTTCAATGACAGCCTGTTTAGTGCACTGGTTAGATTATAGAACTAGGATCTGGAGGACCTGGTTTCAGATCCCCACCCCCACTGTGACTTTTGACCAGTCACAATCAACTTAGCCCGCCTCACAGAGTTGTTGTGAGGACAATCAGGAATTATGCTGTTAAAACGTTCACTGTTGTGAGCTCCTTGAAAGAAATATGGGATAAAAATATACCAGATAGATATGCAAATCTGATCATAACCCTTTAGTGACTTAGGTTCACCTGGTCATCACCTGGTTCAAATAAATTGGTTCAGGATAATCCTTTGTGCAGCAATGTGGTATTGCACCTTCCATTCAAGGTGGACTGGAGTACAAAGGTTACCTTCTCCTGATTTCTATAAAAAACTGTTCTAGGATTGGTAGCTTCCGACCAGAGTGGCCGGAATCAAGATCATCATAACTAATTTTTGTTCCAGCTGATGACCCATGAGTCCAGCAAGTGCCATGTGTAATCCTACATGTTTGTTACTCTCAGAACTGTACTTAAAACTCATAAAGTAGGCTAGGCAGGGGTTTTCAGAGGAATGAACAATAGTCAAGTGTAAAGTGGATATGTCTGTCTACATTTTTCTTATTTAACTTAGGTGGCATTCCAGCCTACTGATTATATTGAATCAGGAGTAATGTGTTCTACAAGTAATAAGGCTTGGTAGAGGACCTCCTTACTCTCATACAAACCTACCTAGTCACTGTGGTTTTCTTCACGCGCCCTTCTTTGAGCACCTTCACTATCTGAGGCTAAATGGGTGACAAACTAAGACAGGGCCTTCATGGTCTTGGAACCAACATTATGGAATTGCCTCCCCAGGGAGATTCATCTGTTCCCCTCTCATTGCATCTACATATGCTTGTTTTTGTGTGTCTATTTCGTGTAACTATGTTTCCTTGTATTTATAGTCCAGATCTTGTGATATGTGCTGGAGCAAATCAGAAGCAGGGTTAGAGCAGCAGTCTCAAGCCACATTCTGAATTGCTGGGCTTCCTAACTGAGGGAATGTCGTATTGGTGTGTGTATTTTACAAGTCTGAACAGGGCTTGAAACAACAATGCTTGGGTTCTGCCTGTGACCAATTATACACTCTCACAAGCCAGGCTGGCAAATAACAAGAGACTAACCTGTGGAGAAGGCACTCGTGTTACCAGGGACACTCCAGCATTTAATCAAAAAACCATAGAGTTTTGTCCAAATGCTAGAGTGTCACTGGCAAGGTAATGATGTCACTTCTGGCACAACCAGGAGTGATGTCATCATGCCAGGACAGTGCCAGTTGCCACCCCATTCTGCCCCATTTTTCTCCTGCTGCCCAGTTGAGCAGTGGCAGGTAGGGCTGTGGGGGGTGTCCCCCACTGTAGCGGGAAACCTAAGCAACTTTTATGTGACCTCAGGGTTTCTGGGGATGGTTTTGGCAGGTGAGGTGAGGTTTATGTCTGTTGTAAGAAGGAGAATACAACAGTGTTAAGAAAGCTGTAGATGAGAATACAGTCTTCTCTGTATGGCAACATGCACTTATAGCCTACTGGGCTATTGAACATACAGAGACCTTGTGAATACTAACTTTGGCCATCCTTGACTGAAAGGGAGACTGAATAAAAAGATGGTTACATTTCTCAAGCCTCATCTTATTGTGCCCAAGATTTGGAAACTTTCTCAAGGTTGTTGCCTTTGTGATCATAGAGCAAAACTTCCTGGAGAAAAAACATATTTTGTTGTTTCATGTGGATTCATGGAACAAGACAATAGAGTAACACAAAATATTCTTTTCAATTTGAATAGGATGGTCTTAATGTTAAGAGTAAAGGGAACTCTTTACTGTGTGTCTTTTTCAGGCTAGGATTGAGAAATATTAGTAAACCAGAACCTTTTAATGGCGCTGTTCTTGGCTCTGTTTGAATAGGACTCTGGTTTCTGTTACTATTGAAACAAGACCTTCCCCCAGCTCTAAACTGCATATACTGCAAGCATGTTTTTTTTAAAAAAAAATCTCCTGCCCCAAATCTCTTCCATTTCCATTAGTATAAAATCAAACGAGAATATTTAATTTGATTGTTCTAGTTTTGCAGCTGTACAAATACATAGCTGGAGGCTTCAGCAGTAACTGATTTAAAGAAAAAGGCTTGAAAATGATCATATTCCCTCTTTGAGTTAAAATACTTCATAACATTTCCATTGCTTCCTTTCACCAGTGCTTGATCTGTGTTGCCAGCAGTAAATATTGTGATGTGATTAATTTAGGGATTTATGATAAAGGGAATGTAATATTGTAGTCTGGCTTTCTGAATCAGTGCTATAGCATGGAAGGAGTTTCTCTAGCAACAGAAGAAGTCTAACAGCAAATTGCTAGGCAATGCCAGAAAAATTGCTGCTTGTTATTTTACTAACGCAGGATTTGACTGCTTTGGATTTTGCTGAATAATTTCAGTATGTCAAGAATCTACAATGGGGCAGCAAATTCTTAGATTAGCAGATGCCTGATTGAACACATCAGTTGTATGTGGTGATGAACACTAATATGCTTCACCTATGCAGCTTTAGTAGTCAAATGTGACTTCTGTCCATAGATGATTGGGGCAACATACTGTTCAGTGAAGGATCTGAAAGTGTCTTTTCAAAATGTCATTTTCTGCATGAAACAATTATTGAGGTTGCTGAACATATGTGACAGATGGTGTTCCATGTCACATCCCATGTTTCATTCTACCTTGCGTTCTGTGCATGTGTAATTTCGTTAAACTGTTGTTACTTTTGGTATGTATGTGAGAACTCAGTGACACATTTAAAAAACCCTAATTTTGAATGCTGAATATCTTGAAAAGATAGCAATGCTGTTGACTATGGTATCCAGCATAGTTTGTAAACCACTGTCTGAGCGATAAGTACAATGGTTGTGTGTTTGTTAGAGGTGACTTTCAGATAGGAAAATCTTGCATTATGTCTGTGTATCCTTTGCTGTACAGTAACCAAAACCAAGCAGAGACAATTCTGCATCAATTATGAATCATGCAGAACAGACCCCACATAATATTGTTACTCTCAAATTTTCAAAAAATCTCTCACAGTTTTGTCCAGTGCATAAATACCTAGGATGGAGATTGACTATAGCTGTACCAACACAATGTTACAAAATATGTTATACCCCCAGATGTAGGAAAGTGGATTGTGTGAAAGGAAATGATTGTGTGTAAGGAAAGGAAGATGGTAGCAAATGAAAGAGAAATCTTTGTTCTGGGGGAACTGTAACTGATTGGTAAATGATTCTTGTTACTCTTTGTGCTTGCAGGTGCATTCTCCAGATTACAGTCATGATTTACATTTTACAGTCATATTCTTCTTTGTCAAGAAGAACATCTTATAGGACGTTTATGAAGGCCTATGAGATGGCAGTGAAAGCTGCAAAGAGAGACTACTATGCAGCTTCCACTGCGTCCGCTAGTTCTCGCCCAGCACAACTTTCCAGAGTGATTCGGTCTTTAACGTCCCTCACACATGGGACAAATAAAAATGTAAATTCGGTGATAAGCTGTGAGGCTTTTGGAGACTCTTTTGCAGATCAGATCTTGTCACACCGCTGGGATCTGTCCACCACGGTTGATGCAGTATGTGTACTGGAGGCCCCTTGGTCGTCCTCAGGGTTGATATTAGATCAATTCAGGCCACTCTTCCAGGAGGAGGTAGGCAGGGTTCTGCATGCTGTGAAACCTACCACATACCCACTGGACCCGTGCCCATCATGGCTGGTGAAAACTGGTGGTGATGGGATTTGGGCACCATTAGCTGACATCATTAATCTTTCTCTGAGTTCTGGTTTTTTTCCAGATTCACTGAAGGAGGCAGTGGTGCAGCCCGTATTAAAGAAACCACCACTGGATCCTGTTGATCCAGCCAATTAACGCCCAGTTTCGAATCTTCCATTCCTGAGTAAGGTAATTGAGAGGGCGGTAACAGAACAGCTGCAGGTATACCTGGATGATGCCTCTATCTTGGATCCATTCCAGTGCAGCTTCAGGCCTGGCCATGGTACAGAGACAGCTCTGGTCGTCCTCACAGATGATCTGCGGCGACACCTGGGCCGGGGCGGGTTGGCACTGCTGATACTTTTAGATCTTACAGCAGCATTCAACACGGTCGATCATAATCTTCTGACCCACTGCCTTGCCGATGTGGGGATTTGTCGAACAGCCTTGCAATGGCTGAACTCCTTCCTTTGCAATCGGGGACAGAGGGTGGCACTCGGGGAACAGATGTCTGCTTGCCATTCTTTGGTATGCGGCGTCCCTCAGTGGGCGATTCTTTCCCCAATGCTATTTAACATCTATATGCGCCCCCTCGCCTGGTTAGCCCGCAGCTTTGGGCTGGGTTGTCACCAGTATGCGGATGACACTCAGCTCTATCTGCTGATGGACGGCCAAGGGTCTTGAGGCTGTGATGGTATGGTTACATCAGAGTCACCTGAAATTGAATCCCCTGAAGACGGAGGTTCTGTGTCTGGGTCGTGGGGCGATCGAGCTGGGGACCTGGCTCCCAGCTCTCAACAGGGTACAATTTAAACCTTCGCTGACGGTGAGGAGCCTGGGTGTGACCTTGGATGCCACACTTTCACTGGAGGCCTAGGTCACAACCCTTGCCAGGTCTGCTTTTTTTCATCTTCAACAGGCCAGGCAACTGACTCCCTATATTTCACCCTGGGACCTGGCCACAGTAATCCATGCAACGGTCACCTCCAGGCTAGACTACTGCAACTCACTCTACGCTGGGCTGCCCTTGGGCCTGACCCGGAAGTTACAGCTTGTCCAGAATGCAGTGACACGCGTCCTTACCGGAACGCCAATCCGAGCGCACATTCATCCTGTGCTGTGCCAGCTGCACTGGCTCCCAGTGGAGTTCCGGATCCGGTTCAAGGTGTTAACCTTGGTGTTTAAAGCCCTTCACGGACTGGGACCTGCATACCTGCGGGACCGCCTCTTGCATTATGTCCCCTGCAGGGTGTTGCACTCTGCAGACAAGCAACTCCTGGTGGTCCCTGGCCCGAGGGACATCCGTCTGGCCTCAACCAGGGCCAGGGCTTTTTCTGCCCTGGCCCCGGCCTGGTGGAATGTGCTCCCGCTGGAGATGCAGGACCTGTTACAGTTTCGCAGGGCCTGTAAAACGGAGATATTCCCCCGGGCCTTTGGCTGAGTGCCAGCGGGTGTCCTTCTTCCATCTAAGACCACCACCTGGGGCTGCCCTCAGCCATCTGCTATGCCCGTATACAGACTCCCAATGTTTGCTTAAATAGCCTGCTCCTGGACTATTTTAATGACTTTTTAAAAATTATTATTGATTTAATGTTTTTGTGACTTTTAATGTATTTTTTGAATGTTGTTAGCCGCCCTGAGCCCATCTGTGAGGAGGGTGGGGTATAAATAAAATAAAATAAAAAATAAAAAATAAAAAAGTGTGTGCTTACAGGTTTGGGTTTAAACCACTTGATTCCCAAATACTTCATTTCTCAGGGAAGGCCCCACTTGAATGCCTGTCAGTTCCTCCAATTGAAAATTGAAGGTTCATCATTTGCAGTCTGATCAGCATAAGTTTTTTCCCCCTTTTAAATAATTTTTTAATTAAACTATGCTTAATAAACAGTTACAAATATAATAAAGGTAGATATTATACAATATCAAATAAGTCTTCTATTACAGAGCATAAGCACACTTTTGCCTCTTGGACAGATTTCTTTTAATTCAATCTTTATTTAACCAGTGGGTTATCTAAAATGGCGCATATTTGTATGTGAAACACAAAATGAGCAAAATATGGATTTCTGTCTTCTAAAGGAGCATCACGCTAATGAAGGAGTATCATGCCTTTTTTCATTAAAAAGGTATGGTACACTTCTATGATTCAATGGAAATAAATTGCACTTAAATGATCACGAGGCACATATAAAGCCCAGAATGCTTTGGAAGAAGACGTATCTACACAGATAAAAGTAAAAGTAATACATATGAAGTTATAAATGTATTCCTTGTTGTAGGTTGGGATTAATGCTTGATCTGGGGATCTACAAAGTTGAAATATTGATATATTCAGTGGGACTTTAGCCCCAATGATTTCACTGAAATAACCTCCTTGGGCACACGCACACACACACACACAATGTTTCATTTAGTCTTTTAAAGTAAGAAAACAGACAGATTTTCAATTTAGTTAGGAGTTCTTAGGAAACCCAAGCCAGCTGGAATTTACAATTATTATGTGATAAGGTCACTATGCCAGTAGCCAATCACAAAGAAAATAGATTTTAAAAACAGATAAGGCTATATGGCCCTGCCTAATATGATAAAATAGTGACAGAGGCTGTTGCTCCAAAGACTTTTTAGGCAACTTTGAATCTGAATCCACAAGGAGAGTCAGTGGCTGTTTTCTTTGTCAAATGTGTGTTGACAATAGGGGTGTGCAAAGGCACACTGTTTCGGGTTTCTCGTTTCGGGTTTACCCGAAATGAGAATCTGTTTCAGATACAGCAAAACCCAAAACGGCTAGCCGTTTCGGGTTTAGCAGTTCAGGTATTGTTTTGGGTTGTTTCGGGTTTTTCAATGGGAAAATGCCTCTGTCTTCCAGGACGCCTGTGGGAGGCAGATACTGCTGCCATGCCCTTTGGTGTGCCTTCCTACTGTGTAACCTAAAGCAGTTCAAGAAATAAAGTGTTTTTGACAGGAATTGTGTTTTTGTGATTCTCTGATGTCAAGTGAGTTGTGTTATTTTTGTGAGGTGGAATGCTGGAATGCCCTTTGGTGTGCCCCCCACTGTGTAACCTAAAGCTGTTCAAGAAATAAAGTGTTTTTGACAGGAATTGTGTTTTTGTGATTCTCTGATGTTAAGTGAGTTGTGTTAATTTTTCTGTGTGGGGGACTGCTGGTGTAATGTGTCATAATGCTTTGCCTACTTGTACTTTGAAAGGGAGAAAATAATTTTTTAAAAACTTTATTTTGTGTTGTTCGTGTTTTCTTCTTTGTTTTGCAGTTGGTTCCCATCATAGGGAACAATGGGGCTGGCTGGCCAGCCATCTCTGTAGGTGGTGTCAGGTTCAGAATGCTGTATTGTGCTGCTTCGCTTAACCGACTCCATCTTTAATCCTTTCAGTGTTTAAGTGCTTTCTCCACAGGTGCCAAGGTTCCCAGACAGCTATCTCACAGAAGAGGATTGTTTTGGCTACCGACGTTCCACCAAGAACCGGCCTTGGGAACTTTCGCTATCCTGACTTCAAAGGGGATGTTTTGAGAACTATGGGGGGAGGTTGGGCCTTCTGTGATCTGTTACTTTGTACCTCATGCTTTGCTAGTCATTGGTAACAATGCATATGTACCATCCTGAATATTGCATTCAGGCTAATGGACTATAATGAACTATTTTTCCAGTAAAAGCCTTTTGGAAACAATGGACTGTTGTCTGATTGCAGAAGGTAGTCTGGAGTAAGGACATTATCTAGCCACAGTTCTGACATTTTGTTACCAATCAACTTTTCCAATGCCTAAGCCGGATCAAACGGACTCCAAAGCTGTCCCAGTCAGGGATCCTTTGTTTGACCCGTATGCCTCTCCCGGCTCTCAAGGTTTGGAAGCCCAAGAACCTGTACCGCGAGGAGACGGCTCCTCGGTTACAACGATTTATACCCTCGCTCCCAGCAACGCTGATACTCGGCCTAGAGCCACAGCTGCACCACTCTTCAACTTGCCCACCCCGACACAGTGGGGTGCAAGGCCAAGGGAAACGAGGGAGCGGAGGGCCAGCGCGATGTTTACGCAGCTGCAGCTGGATAGTCGGCGCAGTTTGGAATCCATACCTGAACAAACCGGTGGCCGACCATGGCTGTTCTGGAACAGGACGACCGAACAAACGGAATGGGAAACGTCCCGCCGTGGCGCCCTGAGTTAGGATTATGCGGAAGTCACCCCATGGTCGGGGCAGCCAGATGTAAGTGAGCACCAATGGGTGCAGCTCCAGAGCCGGACGATTGCCATTGATTCAGGGATATCAGCAATCACTGGCCTGACAAAAGGAGTTTTAGCCGCGAGATCTCAAGAGGAACAAGGGATAGAAACACCCTTGCCGTGACAGCAGACGTTAACCACGGGACCGCCGCCCGAAACTATACCAACCTCACAGACGATGGGAGATGTGGGGTCCACGGAACTATGGGAGGAGGAAACTACGGATAGAGTACAGCTGTTGGAGAACAGACTCCTAAATATGGAAGAAAGTTTGGCAAATGCCGTCCATCTGCTTTCAGTGCTAGTGGCAGGGGACAGAGGTCGTGTTCCGCCAGCTGGTCTACCTGACATCAGCCAAAGTTTGGCTAACCTGCAGAATCAACTGTGGCCGCAACAGCCACCAGAGACGGGAGACGAGGACTCTATCACCGGGGAAAGACCCTGCCCAGAAGATCCTTGTCCAGATGAATCCCGTCCCGAGCAACCGATCACACCAGGAGACGTCGGTGCCGACGGGGGAGGTGGAGAACCGTGTCCGGAAGACCCTCGTCCCGATCGCCCTATAACTCCGGCTGGTAGTGGGACTGGAGGAGGAGGGGGAGAACCAGGACAACCGCTAGAGCCAGCTTCCCTGATAATCCCACCACCCACGACTCAAGCGAGCCAGCCCCCAAGCCTTCTGGGAGGAACCACACCCCCGGTCTTTCCAGGAGCGGGTAGGCCTCTTCCGACACCGGGGCCGCGAGGGGATACGGTCCCTCTCCAACCCATCACTCCTCTCCCACCTCCGTTGCGGCCAGCTCCCACTCCCCTTCAACCAGCACCCGGGGGCCTACCGAGGGGGCATCCGACACCTTCTCGGCCAACACCAGTACATCCGGCACCAAGAGGACCCCAGCCAATCCCCCAGCCGATGCCGGGGGCACCGAGGATTCCCCAGCCGATTCCGGGAGCGCCTTTGCCGCACCAACCTCAACCCTACCCTCAGTATCCTCCGCCACAGCTACCGCCAACGCCGCGACAGCCTCCTTTACAACTCGCTCCGCTTGATGCCTACCCAATGCCAGCTCCAGCTCCTAGACAAGATCTTCCCATGGGATGGGTCAAACTGGACGCTACGTTTGATGGAGACCCTTCCAAATTGGGATTCTTCCTGGTACAAGTAGTGCAATTTTTCAATCGATGGGGACATCTTTTCGGGAGTGAGGCCAGTCAAATAGAGCATCTGGGATCACGTCTCCAAGGTAAAGCTGCCGACTGGTATGTGGGACTTTATAACGTGGGGGCCCCTGAGTTAGATACGCTCCAAGGGCTAGTGGATGCGATCCGAGCCCAATATGAAGACCCCCTAGAAGAAACTAGGGCCCGAACGGAATTACAGGCTATTAGGCAAGGCAGTATGTCGGCTAGAGACTATGCCACAAAATTCCGACAACTCGCTGCCAAATGCCCAAGATGCGAAGAGTCTACCAAGATTATTTTGTACAAACAAGGTCTAAATCCTAAATTGTTGGACCGAGCTCTCATGCAGGATAACCCTCCTACGCTGTTAGGGTGGATACAATTGACCTGTGAAGTTGAAAACCGCCTACTAGAAGTTCGTTTAGTGGAACAACAACAACAACCTCCGGGCCAAAGACGTTCCTCCACTCCCCTCAGGGGGAGCCGGGGGGCTGGATATGCCACTCGTGGAGCAAGAGATGCTAGATGGCAACAAGGGCTATGTTTGCAATGTGGCCAAAGTGGTCATTTTGCGGCGCAATGCCCATATCGGCCTGTGCAAAGACCTCTGCTCCAACTAAGACGCCCAGCCCCCGCAGCCTACCCGGCACCACCGCGCCCTACTCCAGCTCCAAGAACCGCTCCAAGAGGTAGGGGGGCGTCGAGGAGGAACCTCCCCGAAAGAGGACTATAATTGGAAGAAGTTATGGAGTACGATCCAACAGCCCTAACGGGGGGAGAGAATCCAGAGAGCCCCGCCTCGGGAAACGAAATGGATCTGTCGTAAAAGGACCCAAACGGCAGATCAAACCTTCAGCGGTTCCGGTTCCGAACCGACCCCGTGGGTCCATACTCTTCATACCAGTAACGTTGGTGAATCCTGACAAGAAAATGCATATTCGTATACAAGCTCTAATTGGCTCAGGCTGCTCCAGAGACATTATCGCACCAGCTTTAGTAAATGGACTAGTGCTTCCTGTAAAAGATTTGGAAATACCAGTAATTTTCGAGCAAATGGATGGCACTAACATGAATCCAGTCACTACCGAAACCACTCCGATCATAACAGGCATGGGGCAACATTGGGAAGTAAGATCATTCGTCATTAATGCCACAGCGAAATACCCCTTGATCCTGGGAAGCCGGTGGTTATGCGATCATAACCCTTATATCAACTGGGCAGAGGGAAGTATCACGTTCACCCATGAATCATGCAAAGACCATCGTTGGAATCAAAATTGGGGTAATAACCCTACTGTAACTGAGCCCGCTCTCCTCACCCAAGAAGAAATTAACCAAATACCCAAGCAATACAGAGCGTACACCCAAGCCTTCACAGAGGAAGAAGCCAATACTTTACCTCCTCACAGGAGGACGGACTGTGCTGTGGAAATCTTACCGGGTGCCTCGTTGCCCAAGGGCCGTCTATATCCCATGAGTCCTAACGAAAGAGAAGAGCTCCGCAAGTTCATAGACCTGAATCTTCAAAGAGGATTCATTCGCCCGGCTAATAGCCCCCACGCAGCGCCAGTGCTTTTCGTTAAAAAGAAGGATGGGGGCCTAAGACTGTGCACGGACTTTCGAGGACTCAACGCGGTCTCCTCCAACAACGCCTACCCCATCCCGCTCATCAGGGATCTACTCAACGTCGTGGCGCAAGGTATGGTCTTTACGAAATTAGATTTAAAAGACGCTTACTTCCATGTCCGTATCCAAGAGGGGGATGAATGGAAAACCGCTTTTAACACGCCCCTCGGCCAATATGAATATTTGGTTATGCCATTTGGCCTGGCCGGGGCACCCTCGGTTTTCATGTCCATGATCAATGAAGTGCTGCATGAATTTCTATACAAAGGCGTTGTAGTGTACCTAGATGATGTGTTGATCTATTTGGAGACTGAAGAAGAACACGTGGACCTTGTAAAAAGGGTCTTAACCACTCTCATGAATAACAAACTGCCTATAAAGCTCTCCAAGTGTGAGTTCCACAAAACAGAACTCACTTATTTAGGCTACTGTATTTCTCCGGAGGGCTTGAAAATGGATCCAGGCAAAATACAAGCAGTATTAAATTGGCAAACCCCCGCGACCCGCAAAGAATTACAATCTTTCTTGGGCTTTGCCAACTTCTATAGAGAGTTCATAGCGAACTTCGCTCAAATCACACTCCCCCTAACCGAACTGTTAAAAACCAAAGACAAGGGGGACCAAGCCAAAAAACCAAGTGCAAAATTATCCTGGACGCCTGAATGCCAAACAGCGTTCCATCACCTCAAAACGCAGTTTGTTTCAGAACCCGTCCTGCAGCACCCCGATGAAAATCGCCCCTTCATAGTGCAGGTCGACGCCAGCGACACTGCAATTGGGGGGGGGGTGTTGCTACAGCGGGGGGCGGACGATAAACTCAGACCCTGCGCTTTCCTCTCCAGGAAATTTTCAGAAGCGGAAAGAAATTGGAATGTTTGGGAAAAAGAGGCCTTTGCTGTAAAAGCGGCTCTCACTACCTGGAGACATTGGCTAGAAGGTGCCCGTCATCCGTTCGAGGTCTGGACGGACCATAAAAATCTAGAGGCCCTACACAGCCCTCGCAGGTTAAACGCCAAGCAATTGCGATGGGCGGAATACTTCTCCAAGTTCGATTTCACTTTGAATTTTCTCCCAGGCAAAACCAACTTCTTGGCCGACGCTCTATCACGCATGCCCCAACACAAAAGCAAAAGGGAGGAGACAATCGACACAGTCTTTTTGCCTACGCAATTAGGGGGCGTGGTGACCACACGCAGCCGCACAACCCTCTCCCATCCACCCGATCAAGGGTGGAGACAAAAATTAAAAGCTGAAGTGGAGAAGGAAAGGGGGGATGTGCCCAAAGACAAATTGCAACGTTCCGACCAAGGGGAATGGCTTTGCGGAGATCGCTTCTATGTACCCAAGAGTTTGAGAAAAGAAGTTTTGCAACGCTGTCATGATGCTCCCACTGCGGGGCACTATGGGTACTTAAAGACGCTTCACCTAGTCCAACACCAATTTTGGTGGCCGGGCATGCACAAAGACATCTCCCAATATGTAGCGTCCTGCCCCATTTGTCTCAGTGCCAAATCCCGAAAAGGCAAACCTCCAGGACTTTTACAGCCGTTAGAAACGCCAAGTAGACCGTGGGAAATAATCTCTATGGACTTTATCACTGACTTACCCCCCTCAAAGGGGCATAACTGTATTTTGGTCGTGGTTGATTTGTTCTCCAAGCAAGCTCATTTTATACCTTGCACCACAATTCCCTCTGCTAGAAAACTAACTGACATCTTCCTAAAAAACATTGTAAAAATACATTCTTTTCCATCCAAGGTGATCTCGGATCGCGGCGGACAATTCGTTGCCAACTTCTGGCGGGTGCTTTTGCAACTGCTGGGCATTGAACAAGGTTTGAGTTCAAGCCATCACCCGGAAACAGACGGACAGTCGGAAAAAACTAATCAGATATTAGAGCAATTTCTATGATGTTACATTAACTTCCAACAAGATAATTGGTTTGACTTGCTCCCCTTGGCAGAGTTTTCATATAATAACAGCGTACACGCTTCCACGGGGGAAACTCCGTTCAAAGTCGTCTATGGCTTCCACTTCAAGCCATTCCCGTTTGAAGCGCTCCCCCCTCCTATTGCAGCTTCCAAAGACGTCTCCGAGTGGTGGGGGGAGGCAGCTCAACAATGGACTCAAATTAGAAAACACCTCATCAAAGCCAAACAGGATTACAAAAAATACGCTGACCGCCACCGTGCGGCAGAATGGGAATTGCAACCTGGTGATCTCGTTTACCTTTCTACAAAGAATCTGAAAGTAACCCAAACCAGCCGCAAGCTCGCATTAAAGTACCTGGGACCTTTTCCTGTTCGCAAAGTAATCAACAAAGTGACTGTTGCCTTGGATTTACCAAAGAATCTACGCCACGTACATGATACCTTCCATGTCAGTTTATTGAAAAAAGCCCCTCCTGCAGACCAGTGGCACACCCGTGCTCCTCCCATCCCTACGTTAATTGATGATCAAACCCACTATGAAGTTCAACAAATATTGGACTCTAAAATAAAACGTAATCAGTTGTTTTATCTCATCAGATGGAAGGACTTTGACTCTGGGTTCGATGAGCGGGTGAATTCTGTACATGTACACGCTCCTAGACTAGTTAAAGCATTTCACTCTCATTATCCACATAAACCTGGGGGGGGAGCATCTTAGAGGGGGCAGAATGTCAGGTTCAGAATGCTGTATTGTGCTGCTTCGCTTAACCGACTCCATCTTTAATCCTTTCAGTGTTTAAGTGCTTTCTCCACAGGTGCCAAGGTTCCCAGGCAGCTATCTCACAGAAGAGGATTGTTTTGGCTACCGACGTTCCACCAAGAACCGGCCTTGGGAACTTTCGTTATCCTGACTTCAAAGGGGATGTTTTGAGAACTATGGGGGGAGATTGGGCCTTCTGTGATCTGTTACTTTGTACCTCATGCTTTGCTAGTCATTGGTAACAATGCATATGTACCATCCTGAATATTGCATTCAGGCTAGTGGACTATAATGAACTATTTTTCCAGTAAAAGCCTTTTGGAAACAATGGACTGTTGTCTGATTGCAGAAGGTAGTCTGGAGTAAGGACATTATCTAGCCACAGTTCTGACAGGTGGTGGGGGTGTCAGGGGGTGGTTGTCTGTGTGTCAGGTCAGGTGCTCTTTCCCAGAGAGATTAAATGTGTGGTTGGCAAAAACTGCCTGGATGGGTTCTGGAAGCCATGCCAACAGTATTTTAATGAGTATTTAGGGTCTGCCAGCTTTCGATCATTTGTGTTTTATTTCCTACCCAAAAGGCCATCAAGGTAGCTACAGGGGACAGGAGATGGAACCTGGTACATATACACAACTCGCTTAACATCAGAGAATCACAAAAACACAATTCCTGTCAAAAACACTTTATTTCTTGAACAGCTTTAGGTTACACAGCAGGGGGCACACCAAAGGGCATGGCAGCAGTATCTTACACAAAAATAACACAACTCACTTCACATTAAAGAATCACCCCAAAAAATTGCTGTCAAAAGCACGTTATTTCTTTAACTGCTTTAGGTTACACAGTAGGAAGGCACAACAGGGCATGAAAGCAGTGTACTACACAAAAATAACACAACTCACTTCACATCAGAGAATCACCCAAACACAACTGCTGTCAAAAACGGTGAAGTGGGTTGTATTATTTTGTGTAGTACACTGCTATCATGCCCTGTTGTGCCCTCCTACTGTGTAACCTAAAGCAGTTAAAGAAATAAAGTGTTTTTGACAGGAATTGTGCTTTTGTGATTCTCTGATGTTAAGTGAGAGTTGTGTTATTTTTCTGTGTGGGGGACTGCTGGTTTAATGTGTCATAATGCTTTGCCTACTTGTACTTTGAAAGGGAGAAAATAATTTTTTAAAAACTTTAATTTGTGTTGTTCGTGTTTTATTCTTTGTTGTGCAGTTGGTTCCCATCATAGGGAACAATGGGGCTGGCTGGCCAGCCTCCTCTGTAGGTGGTGGGGGTGTCAGGGGGTGGTTGTCTGTGTGTCAGGTCAGGTGCTCTCTCCCAGAGACCAGTTGGCACTCAGAAGTTTGCCCACCATTGTGGCACCCCTGGGCTGTGCAGAATTGCCCTGGGAAAGAGAGTTTAGAAGTTCCCAGCATAGGGAACAAAAGGAGAGGGCTGGCCAGCCTGTTCCTGGGGTTATGGGTGTAGGGCTGCTGGGGGTGGATTTGGGTCTGTGAGGGGCTAATGTGGGGATCTGGGTCTGTGTGTGGCAGCTGGGGGGGGGAACTGGGTTTGTGTGGGGCTGTAGGGGGTGGACTTTGGGGGCTGAGAGCACCTACTTGGGGAGGCCATGAAATGCCCCCCCAAGTGGGAGCTGGCTGAGCCTTGATGGGGGGTGGGAGTAGAGGTGGGAGAAGGGCCCCTGAGGGTTGGGGGGCATTTTGCATGCAAAATGCCACCCCTGGCAAGACAAGCCTGCCTCTTCATTTTCCCCCCATAGGAAATAATGAAGAAGATTAGCAGCAGCAAGCTAAAAAGACGCTCACTTTTCCCTTTCTTAGGCGAGGATAGGGGGACCTGGTTTGTCCAATCGGTCTGAAACTTGGGGGGTTGTTAGAGAGGAGTTAGAGGAAGGACCCCACCAATTTTGGCTTGATTCGGTGGGAAAATGCTTCCCCCAGGCGTCCTGGAAGACGGAGGCATTTTCCCATTGAAAAACCCGAAACAACCCGAAACGTTTCGGAAATCGCTGTTTCGGATTACCCGAAACGTTTCGGGTTTTCTGAAACGTTTTGGGAAAACCCGAAACAACCCGAAACAGGTTGGTTTGGGTTTTTTTCGGGTATCATATACCCGAATTGCACACCCCTAGTTGACAATAAACAGACCTGGTCGTATGTAGAACTTTCTAATTGCTAGGTAAGCATTTGTGATTTATTATTTGTTCTTCAGGTTTGTCAGATACCAGTGTTTAGTAAGGGTCAAAAGTAGGAAAGGGTGTTTGCGTTTTATGAAATCTCTCTGCCATAAGAAGTCATTTTGCTGTTTTCTTCATGCTGATGTGCTCATTCCTCCTCTTCATGAGTCTCAGTGGCTTGGAGCAAGCAGCAGCAGAACTAATGAAGACATAGCTGCAGCAGGGATTGATTTCTCCAGCTACATAATAACTTGCCGTAGGATTCTAGTTCCAATCTACTGGCTGTTCCAGAAGCTTAATTGGGTTCTTTTCACCTTGGCACCAGAATGAGCCTACTGAGTATTGTTGTTTCACTTGTTAAAGTTTGAAAATGGTGAGAACAAGTCTCAGGGCTATGATGTGAAAGCTCCCTTGATGCTGAATTATGGAGAAGGCACATGGAGAAGGAGAGATTTGAGCAAGGAGATGTATAATGGTAGGAATGCTGGAAGGCACCAGTGTTATAGAAGACATAGGTCTTCCAAGCGTTAAGTGTGACATTGTTACATTTTTAAGCGTACTGTAGGAGCCCTACCCACCTAACTAAACAGGTCATATTGATACTCATGAAAGCCAGAGAAAATTTCTTCCCTGGCACAAAATACTTCCACACATCTCTGTCTCTCTCAAACACAAACCTTGATTAATCAAGCTTGTTAAGCTCTGGCATTAGCATTTTTGCCTCTGAAGGCCATCATGGGCCTGCCATGCTGTCTAATCCTCCTTGGATGATGTCTTTAAATTTTTTGCACAAGATTTTGCACATACTGGGAATTCTTCCAATGCAGTATAAGGTAGGTCAGTTTTATTGTCCCTGTATTGGAGCTTGGGATGGAAGCTCAGCACAGCTTGCCTAAGAACTAGTGAGTGAATTTGAACTTGGCTGGACTCGTAGCTGTTACTCTAAGATAGCTTCTCTGCATTGTATATAATGTTATGAGCTTCATTTTACCATCCTGATTATTGTTGTTGTTCTCTTAACTATTTCAGCTGCTTATCATCGGAGGCTCTTTTGGACTCAGGGAATTCACCCAGATTCGCTATGATGCTCACAAGCTACACAGCAAGGTAAACTGGTGTGTCTCCTCCCCCATGGCAGCTAAAATATTGGTATGCTCATAACTGAGATACTGCAGTTGCTGGAAAAGTCTGTTTCTGTCCATTAGGGCATGAAGTTGGCTGCATACCAGTGCCTAGCTCTCTGGCTGAAAGCATGCAGAGACATAGTGGAGTGAGGTAGAAGAGCTGTTAGAGACTCATTGTTGAGCTCCCCAGTGACATTTCTTGATGTGGCCAGAAATGATGAGTTTACATTTGTTATTGCCACCTGCTCTGAGATGAGTTTACATTTGCAAATCAGTGAACTCCCAAACTTGACTTGGCCCAGACCAGCCTGGTTCTCTGGATTCCCTGTTCTCTGTACTTGGCAAACCCCCTCTCTTCTGCAAAAGGAAACTAGATTAAACGTACCATCTTGACAAGTGTGATGGAATGGGCTTTTAAATGAAAGGTTTACTAAGTGCAGCATCCAGAGAGTGGAATGTAAAGAATTAAAAACTGCCCAAAGGGAGAATGATTGACAGGCTATTCCTCCCTCTCTGTGATTGGCCAGTGAGAAGGTAACAATTGGTGCTGACAGCATTGTTGGAGGAGTTGAAGTTTGGAGTCTGACAAGGAGAGTCAGTCTAGTAATCCTCTGTGTGAGGAAAAACGGAAAGTTTGCCCTAACTGGGGCAGCTTTAGGTTTCTGGAAAACTTTTAGTTAAGGAACTAAAGTGTGAAAGCTAGCACTAATTTACACAGACAAGATAGAACTGGGGAGGGGGAGTGTTGTTGGCAGAGGGAGTGGGCAGTTAAAGGAGACTCCCCATCAGCCAAGTGATCAGGGTTATGTCTTTTGGAGAAGAATAATTCTTGCTCAGTAGCTACAAAGGGGTTTTTGGCTCTGAGGAGGGTTCTAGGTCTAGTGTAAAGGGAAAGGAGTGCTGTATTGAAATCATGACACCTAAGCTGTAAAGTGAGATCTATGAAGGAACCTTGTTAGAGTAACCTAAGTTTGAAACTATCAACCTCTCACTTTTAAGATCTGTAACTCCTGAAACTAAGCTTTAAGAAGGTTATTGAGCCTAATGCTTGTGAAGTATTCTGTTTTACAATCAAAAGTTACCTCATCTTTACTTTCTCTGCCTGCCTATATACCAACCCTGCTGTTTCATTTTGAACTTTACTCAGCTTTTAGTGCTTTTACATTTAAAGAAAACATAGCCTCTTGCTTCTCCCCTACCAAATATTTAGGCTGGGATATAAGCCAAAAATGTATATGTTTTAAAGTGTGGGATAAAAAGACCTTTAAATTATACCCAGAGACATGCTACCAGAGGCTGCCTAGCCACAGAATGCAAATCTTGAACATTTTGGAGGAAAAATCTGCCTCACAGTGGGGGATTGAGTGGGGTTTATGTCATAACAAACAAATAGAGTTTTTGATCATCCAGCCCAGTGTTTCTTGCGCTCTCTCACTGGAATGGACATTTTTAAAATTTGACTTTTAAAAGCTGTGTAGGCCCTTTAAATTCCCCAGTGTTTTAGTGCTATGTGTAGTGGGTCTGTTTGATGTGATGAGATCTTTCTCTCTGCTTGGTTGTAAGAGGGGCCAGTCTTTAGCCAAGTTGGTGACAATGCATATCAAGGGAAGGTTGGTTGGTATGGAATACTCTCAAGAATGTATTTATTTAAAACCCTTCTACTCTGGCTTTCTCCTCATGAGAAGGATCTAAGAATAGATATCTTGACATTCTTTTAATCAGAAATTACAATTTATGGTTGCAAAGACCAAGTGACAGTGCTAATGAGGACGTCTGTAAAATAAACTTTTTGTTGGCTTCTAATATGTAATAATTTAAGAGGGCTACGTGAAATTGATTTAAGGGCATTTTCTCTTTTCCATATACTCACACACACACACCTGAATTCTGTCTGGTACAGAATTGGCTTTCTATCTGGACTAGACATGGGCACGAACCAAAAAACCCCTGAGCCATGGGATTCGTGGTTCATAGCATTCCACAAACCACAAACTTCCAACCTTTTCCCAGTTCGGGAATTGGTTTGTGGTTCGTGGTTCATGGCATTTCAACCTCCCAGCACCGGCTGCTGAAGCTGGTGCGGGGTGTTTGAAACAGACAGCCCCTTTCTTCTGCTGCCAGGACAGCAGGAGAACAGGGCTGTCAGTTTTACAGGCCCCACACCAGTTTCAGCCCGTCGACTGAACCCAGCGCAGGGTCTGTGAAACTGACAGCCCCTTTCTCCTGCTGCCCGGGCTGTTAGTATCACAGACCCAGCACTGGAACTGGTGTGGGGTCTGTAAAACTGACAGACTAGGCAGCAGGAGAAAGGGGCTGTCAGTTTCACAGACCCCATGCCGGTTCCAGTGCTGGGTCTGTGATACTAACAGCCCGGGCAGCAGTGTGGGGTCTGTGAAACTGACAGCCCTTTCTCCTGCCACTTTGGCAGCAGAAAAAGAGGCTGTCAGTTTCACATACCGTGCTCTGGAACTGGCGTGGGGTTTGTAAAACTGACAGCCTCTTTTGCTGCTGCCCAGGCTGTCAGTTTCACAGACCCCACGCTGGAATCGGTGCAGCATCTGTGAAACTGACAACCCGGGCAGCAGGAGAAAGGGGCTGTCAGTTTCACAGACCCCGCGCTGGAACTGGTGCTGGGTCTGTAAAACTGATAGCCCGGGCAGCAGGAAAAGAGGCTGTCAGTTTCACAGACTCCGTGGCTGAATCGGGTGTGGGGTCTGTGAAACTGACAGCCCCTTTCTCCTACTGTCTGGGCTGTCAGTTTTACAGACCTCGCACCGGTTCCAGAGCGGGGTCTGTGAAATTGACAGCCCGGGCAGCAGGAAAAGAGGCTGTCAGTTTCACAGACCCCGCGCTGGAACTGGTGCTGGGTCTGTAAAACTGACAGCCCAGGCAGCAGGAAAAAAGGCTGTCGGTTTCACAGACTCCACGGCTGAATCGGGTGCGGGGTCTGTGAAACTGACAGCCCCTTTCTCCTACTGTCTGGGCTGTCAGTTTTACAGACCTTGCACCGGTTCCAGTGCAGGGTCTGTGAAACTGACAGCCTCTTTTCCTGCTGCCAGAGCTGCCAGGGTCTGTGAAACTCCAATCAGGTTCAAAGTGTTGGTTCTTACCTTTAAAGCCCTGAGCGGGTTGGGACCGGCATATCTTCGGGACCGCCTCTCCCTGTACGTTCCCCGGAGATCGCTTCAATCAGCGAATAAATATTTACTTGTGGTCCCCGGCCCTAAGGAAGCCCGCCTCGCTTCAACCAGGGCCAGGGCCTTTTCAGTTCTGGCCCCAGCCTGGTGGAACGCTCTGTCAATGGAAACCCGGGCCCGGCGGGACATATTATCGTTCCGCCGGGCCTGTAAGACAGAGCTGTTCCGCCAGGCATTTGGTGATTGAAGAGGGCGGTGCCATGTCGGCCTCCCACCTTTGGGGTGGGGGAGGGTTCTCCCCACCACTGCACTTCGTTAATTTGTTTTATTGTTTGTATATTGATTTTAGTTCTTGTTTTTATCGATTTTAACTGTTCAGCGCCCAGAGCCCCTGGGGATGGGTGGTATATAAATTGAAATATAAATAAATAAATCCTTTTTGAAGTGAGGCCTCCAGAACTGCACACAGTACTCCAGGTGTGGCCTGACCAAGGCAGTATAGAGAGGGACTATGACCTCCTGCGATTTCAATGCAATGGCCCTTTTGATACAACCCAAGACTGAGTTTGCCTTTTTTGCCACCGCATCACACTGACTGCTCGTATTTAGTTTACAGTCCACTCTTACTCCAAGATCTCTTTTGCATACACTACTACCCAGAAGTGTATCCGTCATCCAGTATTTGTGCTTCACATTTTTATGGTCCAGATGTAATACTGTGCACTTATCTATGTTGAATTGCATCCTGTTCACAACCGCCCACTTCTCCAGAGTATTCAGGTCTTGTTGAATTTTAACTCTATCTTCTTGGGTGTTTGCCACTCCTCCCAATTTAGTATCATCAGCAAATTTAATGAGTAGCCCGTTTACCCCTTCATCCAGATCTATTTAAAATGAGACTATTTAAAGTCTCATTTTAAAAGGAAATTTCTAATCCTTGTGATTGTGAAATTAAGTTTAAAATATATAGGTAATGTCTATAGAAGCTTCAGAAAACAAAATGTCTTTATTTGCAATTAGGATGAAGTGTACAAATTTTGTTGATGCTAATTTTGATCATTTGTATTCTTCATTCTGAGCACAAAACTCAGACTTGCGTGGCATATCTTGGATTTTTTGAGGGTATCATATGAGTATTAAGCTAAGCATAGTTGGGTTTACCGTACTGCAGGTTCAGAATATTTACATTTTGTTGAGCTCTCTGCTGAAACTACACTGTTCTGCAAAAGAAGACTAAGTTAAACATTGTACCATCTTGACAAGTGTGATGGAATAGGCTTAAAGGTTGTGTCAAGCAATGATTTAATTAAATTACTATGTTTAGTGTGATTATCTGAATGCAGGTCATGCTACTAATTACAGTTGATTAGGGTCAGTCAAACCACAATCAAAAACCATAGCCTGAAGTTGATATGTTAACCAAAGTTAGCTTCGACTATGGTTTTATTTGTCACATGAGTGTGGATATCCTGGCTTGTTCCTTGGTGCTGCCCTAGCTGCAGAGTTGGCCAGGACACCAGGGTCTCAGTAAGGGAAAGAGTGAAGGCGATGAAGCCAGTGTTCATTGAAGGAAACCGGAATTTGAATGTGAGCCATATTCTGGCTTTACAACTCACCATGGTTTCATGTTATATGTGCACTGAGCCAAAGGTCAGGCAGCAAGGCTTCCGTTTGCTCCTAGAAGAGTAGCCTCTTGGTTAAAATATGTATGGCCTTGGTATGGCATTCAGGAGGTAAATCCAAAGGAATTTCAATGAATAAGAAATACAAAGCTTTACCAATTCTTCAAAGCCTTAGGCTGCAGTACTAACAGCACTTTCCTGGAAAGAAGCCCCACTGAATAAAATGGGATTTATGTATTGTCGAAGGCTTTCACGGCCGGAGAACGATGGTTGTTGTGGGTTTTCCGGGCTGTATTGCCGTGGTCTTGGCATTGTAGTTCCTGATGTTTCGCCAGCAGCTGTGGCTGGCATCTTCAGAGGTGTAGCACCAAAAGACAGAGATCTCTCAGTGTCACAGACACTGACATAAGACACACACACAGACATAAATAAAATGGGATTTATTTATGAGTAGAATCGTTATGCTAGAGCATTATAAAGCTGGCCTTTAATCAAACTATTAGGATCAAATCTTGGGAAAGCCAAACTTCCCAGGCAGAGCAGGGCCATAAAAGGTTAAATGTCTAACCATTTGCTCAAGCTGTCATCCTTAGAGAAATTACTGTTTCCCTAACCTTTGATGGCATCATAAGGCCAAACCCAACAGGTAAAACATGTCTGGCTGGGTAGGGTGCCATGGTGGTCTGGAGGGAGATTTTCCCAACTCAGGTTTGGTGGTGGGGGGCTACCCTCTCAGGGGAGGAATTAGAAAGATCTGTAGCCCATTGCGTGTGTGTCTGTGTGTGTGTTCACTTGGAATAAGGAGTGAAAGGGATAGAGGGTGGCTTGCTTCCATTTCCTAATGCTCTTGAAGCATTAATCCCAGGGATTATTTGGGATACCAGGTACCTCAGTAACTCTCAAGTTTATTTAGCTAGAATGTTTTCCTTTCTTCCTTTGTATTAGTAGCTTAGCCTTTTTGCCAAGATATCCCCTTCCTTGCATTTTCTGTGCTCTGCATTTATATATTCTAGTTTAGTACAATAAAGATCTTTCCTTGGTTAAGAACAAGCAGTGTCAAAGATTCCTCCCCATAAGTCTGGATGCTCATTCATGCCAACACTCTGTGTGCTCTCGGAGGCTCACCAGGCCCAAACTGCTTGTGAAAGCAAAGCCTGACAAATCAGTTTGGTGGTGGGAAGACCAAAGGAAGTAGTATAGACGAGGGGAGAGGGAAGTGTGGGGGTTTGCTGACTCAGACACAGCAAGCGCACACACCCAGAACAAGACCTTTTTTGGATTCCTCTCTCTGTCTTGAAGGATCAGTCTTCAAAAAGTTATGGAAGAACAAAACAAAACTTGTTTTCTCTTGTGAGTTCATAGAAAAATGTAGAAAACTGTAACCTAATTTAGAGGTAAAAATCACTTTAACACTGTTTTCAAAGCAGATCACATTACAAATGCCACTGCTCCTCAGAAATTGTTCAGAGAAGCTACCTTGAAGATGTGTCTCCAAATTAAAACTGTTCAGTTTATGACTTAAGAAAATTTGGGGATATTGTTACCTCCTCCTTCTAGTAAAAGCAAATCAACCTTTGCTGGGGAAAAAACTTTCTTGTCGGGTTACACAATTAAGATAGAAGTTAAAAAAACAAAGTGTGTCTAATTGGATGGTTCTTGGGCATTGGTGATAAGAGAGGAAGCCTTTTGTCTAACACTGTGACACAATTCAATTGTCTGTGAAACCAGCCCGTCATCTGACCTGAGCAGCTAACGTGTATGCAAGAAAGCATTTCTGATGCTTATAGAACAGTAAATACATGTTAAATCTGCCAGCAAGGGAATACAGAAGCATCACAGCATCTGTTGCTGAAGTTTACAGAATAATTAAGTTGTCTTGTCTAGCCAGGCTTTCTGCATTTAATTGGCTTTCAGTAAACTAATCTCAGTGACTTCATGTGGCTGAGGATTGATGGTGAGCACTGTTCATTTTTTTTTCTCGTTTTCTTGTTAAGCGGGTCAGATAGGCCTGGAATCTGAGTGTAATGAAGACAAACCTTTGCTAATTTCTTTGCGTAAGTTGATTTTCAGACACTAAATTCATCAGTGAGTCAGCTTAGCTCCAAATCCTGATTTTTTAAAGAATCCCTGGGAAGTGTCATTTAGCACATTCAAGGTTTGTGACTGGTAAACATTTGTAAGTACTGTTTTTAAAATCCCTTACTGTTACTCATTGGGGTGTACTAACAAAAAAACCATTTGCTTAATTTAAACAAATTTCGCTTTCAGAGAAGTTCATTGTTGCTTGGCCCAGTTGGTGGAAGGTTTGATGCAGTGGCATAATTAATATGGCAATTCTTGTTTTTCTGCTGGTGCAGAATTGGATGATGATATAAATAGCTTTGCTCCTGGCAAATAATCCTGCCGTCTCTTTGAGTCTTGGTTTTGAACCATGCTGGAACACAGCAGAAAGAGGAATGAAGGATTACATAGGCTTTTTAAAAATCTCCAAGTGTACTCTGTTTCTCCAACAGGACAAATAGCACACGTGCGCGCGTATACACACACACACACACAGACAAACCACTTCAGGGCCATTTCAGGCTGGGAAAATTACATGCTGTGGGGGAGCTTAAGCGTGTTAACCTTGTTCACCTGATTCCCTCCTTTGCACATAAGCCAGTGCAGTAGCCCCATATTAGCAGCATGTTGAAATATTCTAGAGAAGTTTTCCATAGATACATCTTCAGCAGTTCTCAAGGTAGACCTGAAGAGAGTACTGTTATAATCTGGAAAATGGCTATAGGCTATACTTGGTTTTATGTATTATATTTGCCTCTTTGAGTACATTCTCTGGGCTCCTTAGGGCTTTCAGCAAGAAGGTTTCATTGCTTGGATTCTAAATACACTTGGCATTTCACCCTGTTGTGAGTCAGGTCTGTCTAAACTGTGTTCTGAACCTGAACTCATGAGCTACTTATGATACAGCTTGTGACCCAGGTTTGGATCTGATGCCATGTGAATGCAAGAACAGGTTTAGAAAGGAACTTTCAGACCTCCCCTCTCCTGCCAGGCCCCTGGAATGCTGCCCCAAGGAGTTGGTAGGCCCTCAGAAACAGCATACCAGGCAAAGTGGGGAGTCTGCAATGGCAGAGGGGCATTGGCACAGATGACTTCTCCCCTCACCAAAAGAGGAAGTGCCAACCATGTACAGAGACTATAGTCAGTATCTAATGCCCAGTCCAGAGCCAAAGTATGGAAGCTGAATAAACTGCCCACCACCCTATTCTTTATAATGTGTTGAGAAGTGAACTAGAAAACACTCTGTCAGACATTCTGCCTGTGCAAAATGCACACCACCACCCTCTGATGGTCCTTGGGGAAACATCTGTTCAAAGACATCTTGACCTCTTGGCTATTTATGCAGAATTCATTTTAAGGAAAGTGAAAGAGCATTTAACCTTATCTAGAGAAAAGCTTAATGAAGGACAGGGATGCACTCATGATTAGGTCTTATGAAGAGAGACTAAAATAATTTCAGACAACAAAATAAAGTGACCTCAGAGCACTTAGTGATGTCATCTATTTATCTGAGGCAGTTACTTAGAATTAGCTTAATATGGTAGTGGCTTTGCAGCAAGGGCCTTTCTGCATGCAGAGGAATGTGAAAAGGAACTTGTGATGCACTGCACTAACAGAAGCACAGCATTCAAGCTACAAAAAACAATAGTTTCACTCTACTCCATGCAAGACACATCCTCATCCTCTGTACAGTGTAGAGTTCAGGGTGCCAAACTTTAAGGAAGATGTAGAGAAATGTGAACAAGTTCAGAAGAGGGCTGTTCAAATAGTTAAGTGTAGAACCGTCCTTAGGGGGTTGTGGGGCCTAGGAGAAGCTCGTCCACATCCGATACCATTGCCAATCATCCGCACAGGATCCTGCACAGCTCCTGCCACCCAGATGATCAGTGGCAGCTTGCGGCTGAAGGTGCAAGAACACTGAAATTGTACACTTTCAGTCCCATGCCACTGCCAACCACCAGGGCAGCATGCCCCACAGAGACCCTAATAGCGAGGTGATGGGTGGTTTCTGGGAAGCACATCTCTCCCCACCCCTTCCTCAAGCACAAGGTCTGGATGGTTACTCCGATTTGCTCTATTAAAGGAACATCTCTGTTTGGGCGTCTGGAAAACATGTCTGGTGAGGAAAAAGTGAAGGAACTGAGAATGCTTATCCTAGAGAGGAGGAGAGATGATGCCCGCAGAGTTGTCATGTGGAAGATGACAAAGGCTTGTTTTTTGCTGCTCCAGAGGCTAAGATTCGATCTAAAGGTTGTTGCAAGATTTTTATTGAAAAGAAGATAAATTTTCTATTGGTAAGAGCAGTCTGGTAATGAAACCAATTACCTGAGGAGAGGGCTTCCCCTTACTAGAGGTTTTTAGGTAGATTGGACAACCATGTGTTGGATGTCCTAGCTCAGAATTTCCTGAACAGAGAGTTGGACTAGATGGCCGATACAACTCTTTTCTAGGAATCTCTGAAATTCCAGATGATACTTCAGAATTCACTGTGAGATCACAGTGACTGCTGAGGTCATCAAATGGCTTGAAAGTAGCAACACTTTTTTGGCAAATATATTCACAATATTGTTGGATCAGTAGACTGATGAAAATAAAGTAAATCAGTGACAGAATATGTGCTTCCACATGCACTTCTAATAGTTGTGTGAAGAACAAGTGTTGGCAGGTGCAACTTTTTCACTTTTATGTGAGAAGCTGTGCCTTAAAAAATGTCCTAGTTTCCGTAACTTTTAGAGGCCTGTCCTCTTTTCTGTCTAGAAACTCCAAGCATCTCTGATCTTCCCCTGCTCAACATGGCAATTGTTGATACTATTGGGGTATTTGTGATAAGACAACCTATTTATCTGGCATCATGGTTGGCTATTCCCTGAGGTATTTCATTCTTGGGGCAGGAAGATGTGTCTGTCTCTGTGTGTGTGTGTGTGTGTTTAGAGTCCTGTTGAAACCCTGCATGCAGCAACTGCACTGTAAGCACCATCTTCCTGTATTTGTTGTTGATAGGTGCTTCCAGCCTCTGATTGTGTTGATCTATCTGCCAGGTGGGGAAAGTAGGCTGGGAGCACCTGGTGCTGTGGCCATGAACATAGCAATAGGTATACCCTTCTGTAATTCTCTAGACTAACAGCAGTAGGTTCCTTGTTTGATGCATAATATCTTTTGTAGAGTGTAGCATCTGTTCTCCCTCTGAGGCGGAGGACATCTTGGGTGATTCCCACCATCCAATCAGGGAGGCAGGAACTAACTTTCTTCCTCTTCCTGTCTAGCCTGTGGGACCACCCTCTCTCCAGTTCTGTTCCTGCCTCCAGGGAGAGCAGTTCTGCAGCAGACTAGCTCTGCTGCCTTTTTTCTCTCTATCTCTTGTTTATCTTTCTTCTTCCTCAAATCATTCTTTACCTTACTCCTTACTTACTTCATTACCTTACTCTACTCCCATTTCCTCTTCTTTTGCTCCTCTTGCCAAAGAAAGAAAAGAAGAGGAAGAGATGGTCTCTAGAGAGTCATCAGACTCTGAGGAAAGCTTCATGGAGAAGAATTTGGGCTGTTCCCACGGAGAGCCATCCTTCCGGTGGCGGGAACAGGCCCAGCCAGCACCAGCATGCCTCTGAGGCTGTATGGGTTCCCTGGCAAGGAGAATATGGGCTGTTCCCATGGAGTGCCGTCCTACCGATGGCGGGAACAGGCCCAGCCGGCACCAACATGCCTCTGAGGCTGTATGTGTTCCCCGGCAAGGAAATGGCCTTGGAAGAGACACAGGCCTCTCAACAGCTCCATCTTCCACAGAGGGAGCTTGTTAAAACAGCGTGCCTCAGCCAGCCAGCTGAGAACAGCGCCACCTGCTGGAGCTCAATTTTGGCGGGAAACAACGCAATGCACTTGCCAATCTCCTGGCAGGAGAAACACGGCTGAAACATAATCCAGACACCCAGAGCTCCAGCCGACAAGCCCAGGAGGGCCACGTAAGTGTTCCCCCGAGCGTGTTATACCTCCAGAATTCCTGTCAGCAATTAGACTGGCTGTGAGGGAGAAAATCCTGTTACTTTACCAGTCAGAAGCACCTTGGCCCTATAAAGATTCCAGGAATCTCCTCAGCCCTGGCTCCATGTGAATGTGCCCATGCCAATCTCCTGCCTGGAGATTTTACAGCAGGCCTTTCCCCTTTGGATTTAGCCCTGCTTTTACAACAGGATCTAGCCCTGCCTTTCCCTGTCAGATGGGTAATGTATAAAGGGCGCAATTTTGCCGGTGTCTTTGAACCTTTTAACTCTTAAGACTAACCAGGAGAGAGGAAATAGTGGTGTGGTGTCTACCTCCTCCTCCCTCCATGAGTAAGGCTGTAGCTCTGTGGAAGAGCTTCTGCTTTGTATGCAAAGATCCAGGTTTGTTCCCCTTAACTCCAGTTTAAAAGATTAGGTAGATGAGGAGGGGGGGAAAAAAAAAAAAAACAAAACCTCTTTCTGAGACCCTGGTGACCTGCTGCCAGTCTGAGGAGAGAACACTGACTGATGGTCTGAGTCAGAATAAGGCAGTTTGTAACGTTTATAATTCAGGGATCCCCACGGAGCAGGGGAATCACCCTCAGATGGAGTTTGTAATGACAGGGAGAAGGATGAATTCCTTCAGATGTGGAAAAGGAAGAAATATCCCTACCAGAACAGTCAGTCCAGCTGTCAGAATCTGAGGTCTACCAGTATTTACACCTAAGACATTCTCAGCCTTAGAGCTGTAAAAATTAGCCTTGGGGGAGTAGGACCCTTAGACTGGGAATACTAAATCCAGCCCAGGGAAACGAGTCACTTCCTCGTGAAGGTTCCTCAGGGAAGGTCCTCCCATTTCCAGAATATTTGTGGAGAAGGTTCAAGGCTGAGTGTTCTACACCATAAGCCAATTAATAATCCCCAAACTTGGTCTCCCCCCCCCCAAAAAAACCCCTGTACTTACTACCTTTTTTGCTATGAGTTGTTGCAGGTACCTGCGATGAAACCTCCAGTGGCTACTCTTCAGTCATCTGGGCTCTGGTCAGAAGATGGGTAAAGGATCAGTCAGAGACCACTTAGACAAGAAGAGAGAGGCCATGCTAACAAGAGCTCACGAGTCCGTGACCATGGCTATTAAGGCTACAGCTATTGTCTCTATTGCCTCAAGAGTGTCAGGAGTATGGATCTGGAAACTGATCCAACTCCTCCTGTACAACAATAGCTGCCCCCATTGAAGGGGCAAACAGAAATGTAAGGGCCAATACCTTCAAGACAGACATCATCCTGGATACATTTACCTTTTTCTTCTAGGATTATGGTCTTGACAGCAGTGACAAGCTGGCACGCTTGAGTAAGAGCATGGCCAGCAGATTCACACTCTAAAATTATCATCCTGGCTTACCTCTTTCAGAGAGACAAGCTATTTGGGGGTGCCATGGGAAAGATCTAGATTGAGACCTAGGACAGAAGAATGTGTTGCCAAAAACACTCAAACAGTCTGAGAGGAGATCCATCGGACCTCAGCCCTTTATTCATAACACACACTACTAAGGTCCAGACAAGATTCCAAATGGCCATCCTGAGGTTAATCTAGGCAACCCTTTAATAAGGGTGTGTGTGTCTTTTTAAGACCACACTTGTAGTATAACGGTTAAATAACTGAACAGTGATGCAGTACTCTGCAGGTTTACTTCTCACTGCTGCCATGAACTTGCCACATGGTCTTGGATAAACCAGTCCTCTCAGTCCCAGCTCTCCAGCTGTATTGTGGGGATAATGCTTACCTTTTCCCAAGATCAAACAGCCAGTTCTCCACACGGGGAAAGAGATCATCCTTAATACCCAGATCTCTAAGACAGAACTTGCTAGCTGTCCCGTGAGAGGCCAACTACTCTTTACCATCAAGCTTAGGTTGACAAGCAGGCAGGCCTTACACATAGTCTCACAAGGCTATTCCATACAATTTGAAAGCTGCCCTCCAGAAAGGGGTCTACTCAATCTTCTTCTCAGTCCCTAAAAAGAATAGGGACTGGAGGGTGTTATTAGACCTCAAGTTTTTTGAACAAGTTTATCAAATTATATCACTTCTGAATGGAGACTCTGTGCTCAGTCGCAGTGACTAAATCAATCAGAAGAACACATGACATCTACAGATCTCACAGAGACATACCTCCATGTACCAATTCTGACAGCCCATCAAAATTATCTAAGATTTTATGTTTTTAAAATAAACAAACAAATAAATAAATTAACAACAACAACAACAACAATAATAATAAAACAAAAATTGGCAGTTCTGAGCCATCCTGTTTTGGCCTGTCCATCACACCAAGAGTATTTACAAAATTCATGTTCAACCCCATCATACGTTTCAGAGACGGGGTATTCATGTTCACTTGGATATCCTGATCGGTTCAAGAGAAAATCTCACCACAACACTCAATTCACCATTCAGTTCCTACAAGCTTGAACACCTGGGTTAGATCACAGTCACCAAAATGGTTTTTTCTATCCCTCTCCAAAGAAAAGGTCAGGAAGACCAAACTGCTGACTGAGACTGTCATCAGAGTGCAAAATCACTTCTCACAACACTACTGAAACTGATGGGTTTGCTAGTTGCTACCTACAATGCAATACCTTTGGGGTCATCTATAGGCAAGACCACTTCAGACCTTACTTAGATCTGATTAACAACAGATCATGGAGAAGACAGATCTTCCCATTCAGATACCACTTCAGATCAAAACCCATCGGAGCTAAGGTCACCAACCCAATACAAAGCAAAAGATTCATGATCCTTCAAGAACAACAAATATTTACAGGTGTAAGAATCAGGTTAGGCATGTCTTCCTATCAATGACGTAGAAAGGGGAGCAATTTGTCTGGCCCTTTTCCAGTTCAGAGCTCTGTATGGACAAGGTTGCAGACAAAACATATATAAACAAGCAGGGGGGATTCAAGACCTTGAAGTGACACAGGTGGCAGCAAGGATACTTACCTGGGAGGATGGTCACCTAGCTTCAATCAGAACTGTACACATCAAAGGCATATCCAATGCCCAGGCAGACTGGCTGAGGGGACAACGGGTATAGTCCCTTAAGAAACATCTCATAACATTGCACTTCACAACACCTAATGAACCTGTGTGCGCCCCAACACAGCCATCAACTACTGGGGTACATGACAAGATTTGTTCTACTCACAAGCAGATGCCCTGACATTGCAGTGGCCATTAGGCCTCCTCTATGTATTACTACCCTTACCAGTAACAGACCATGCCTTTCCACCCTCCAACAGATGGTGATATTTCCACCTCTCATCCTACTGACCTATCCGGTCAAGTTACAGCAGGGGCCGATTTGGCTCTCTCATTTAGACTTATTCTGCTTAACCGTGTGGAAATAGAAAGGAACACCTTTCTAAGATGGGAATATTTCTGAGAGGTGGCCGACATTCTCCTAGCATTCAGAAAACAGTTTATGCTCAGAATTTACAACTCTTATTGGGAAGCCCTCACTCAGTAGACATTTTACACAGCCCTGACCAAGCATCCATTTGAACCAGTCAAGGATGTTCCCCTAAGAAGGCTGAGAATGAAGACTATCTTCCTTATTATGTTCGCGTCTGCCAGAAGATTTAGTCAGACCTGAACTCTGTATCTTTCCCAATAGTAAGGTGATGCCTCGTACTGTCTTCCAAAACTGTATTCCAAACTGCATAGTTTGCAAGAGATAAGGCTACCATATTTATACCTGTACCCTAAATAGACTAGGGAGGGGCTCTGACACAACCTAGATGTCAGAAGGAGGATTAAGGCCTCTGCTCCGAATATTGCAATTTAGAAAGTCAGTCTTACTGTTCTTAAATATATCTCATCTCAGTTTAGGGAAGAAAATGTCTTCAGCAGCAGCAGGTGCCAATAGCAAAACATACACTATCAAAACTCCTAAAAACTCTTTTTGCAGAGGTTCCTTGTGGGATACCAGCTCACTCTTTGAGGGATGCTACTACCAGTGCAGCGTTACACGGGAACACTTTTGTAGAAGGCTGCAAGTTTGTCAGTCTTGACCTTATTAAGATGCTACAAATCGAATCTATATGATTCAGCGGACAGCGACTGTAGTGGAAAAGTACTGCAGTGCGTGATCATGGACGAAGACCACATCCCACCCAGAAACTGGAAACTGCTTTGGGAGCACCCAAGATGTCCTCCGCCTCAGAGGGAGAACGGACCTTTGGACACTTACCGTGAAGGGTCCTTCTCCTCTGAGGAAAGGAGGACATCTTGCCCTCCCCGGGTCTCCGTCCTTCTCTACCCTGCTGCCTCATTCTTATACCTCCTCCGGGTTATGCTTTATTTACAGTACATGTTAATGCAACAGGTGTTTTTTCTCTCAGTATTAACAGTTGCTGAATGATAAATTCAATGTTACTGCTTTGTGGAGTCACCTGAACTGAAGAGAGGGTGGTCCCACAGGCTAGACAGGAAGAGGAAGAAAGTTAGTTCCTGCCTCCCTGATTGGATGGTGGGAATCACCCAAGATGTCCTCCTTTCCTCAGAGGAGAAGGACCCTTCACGGTAAGTGTCCAAAGGTCCGTTCTCTTCTACTCCCATAATACCTACATGATATTAGCAACATATGTTTTTTAAACCTAGTAGGGCACTTGCCCTGTTGCACTGCCTACTCTCCCATTTTCCCATAAATTTACAAATTAAAAGAGACAATGCAATGCAATTCTTACATTTATTGAGAAAGCATATAAGAATGTTGGTAATGTTCCCATCTATCTGCCACATTTTTATTCCACCTGTTGTTCAAGAAGTTTCAGAACTCAGCAGTTCATCCCTGCTGTTCCATTTTTTCCCTCCCAACAATCTTGTGAGGCAGGTTAGGCTGAGAAAATGGGTCTAGCCCACAGTTTCATCGCTGAAAAGGGATTTGAATCTAGGTCTCCCCAGTCCTAGTCTAACTACTGTACCATGTTGGAGTTTAATCTAATAAAGGTATTTCTATTGCCACCACCAGAATGCGATTATTGAATAGAAAAACAGCAGGACATTCAAAGATGATTCCATTGCTGCTAAGGCAGTATGCTTTAATTTTACAAAATAAAAGCTGAACAATGCAAATGCAGAAATTCTCATTTTACCCATTTTACAAAGGATTTGAAAGAGATGGTGCTTAAAGTTCTTTGAGCACAAAAGCACTGTGTAAATATTTAAATTGTTGAATTCTTGTAACTATTGCAGTTCACTAGATGTCGGTATACAGGCTACTTTGACTTGTACTGTTTAGTGAATCTTGAAGTGAGACCTGATTTTGTTTCCTTTTCAGCTTTGAGGAAAATGAATCTATTTGGTTAAGGATCTGATACCTTTAATGAGAAGATGAGCAACTGTTCAGTAAACATATTATGCATCTAAAGTTTGTATTCCATAATTTACATGCATGTAACTTTTACAAAAACTGTACTTCCCACATCACATAAGCACCATCTGCAAACTAATAAAGGTTGCACAGCAGGTGAGCTTGGTGGATTGCAGTAATTTCTTATGTACTGGTAGTACAATTATTAACATCTGATGTTAAAAAACTCAGTTTCTTCTAACTTGCACAAGATGAACCTGATATTTGGAATGTATAATGTGAAGCCAGTCCTTTTTTCTTGGGCTCAAGAGGCATATCCTCAAAAGACTGTAAGATGCCACGCAAGCAATCCTAAACAGTTATACACCTCCACTGTCTGCAAGAGATTTAGAAGGGTGTAACTCTGCTTTGGATTGCACTGTACACGACTGAGTGATAGGGAAATCGGAAGTACCTGTCTAGTACATTTCTACTCCATTCTTCCTCCAAGAAGCACAGGGCAGTTTACATGGTTCTCCCCTCCTCTTGTGAGGAGTTCTATCTTCATGACATGGGATTTGAACTCTCACCTCCCAAATCCTAATCTAACATTCTAATTATTATTCCATGCTTTCCTCATAAATCCCTCCATGGCCTTGGCCCCTTAAATCTGTGGGAATGCCTTCCCCTCTATGCTCCGCCACAACAGCTTCGTTTATTGAAGCAGGGCCTCTCGCTGGTGCCACTCAGCAAACGGGCAAAATCAACAATTGCCCATACACATGCATTCTCTGTTGTGATCCCCACTTTACAGAATGGCCTGCCTGACAAAGTTAGGTAGGCTCTCAACTTCCTGGTTTTCTGGAAACTATGCAAAACTAAATTATTCAAGAGGGCATTTTTTTGCACAGGTAGTTCGGACTGTACTATAACAAATGGTTTCAGAAGGATGCTTTGATAAAGTATAGGGACTATGGACTATATCACTGTGCATAGTATGTACTATCTGTTGCTGTGAGTAGACCATATTGTGTAATTTCTGCATTGTTTAACGTGTCATGTTTCAGCTGTTTTCAGATTTCCACTTCTTTCCAGATTTCTACAATCCAAACCTTATTTAATAAGAAAGTGCTTGTATGCTGTTCTCCTAAACAGATCAGTGCCCCCTCAGAGAGATGAACAAATTCAGTGTTATTATTATCCCCACAATATATCGGGGGCTGAGTGGAGTGGCTTACCTAAGGCCACCTATTGAGCTCAGGGCAGTAGTGGGATTTGAAACAGCAGAGTGCTGATTTGTAGCCGCTTTTAATACAGACTTTTTAAAAAGTTAAGAACACATGCTATAAACATAATTGTGATGATCCAGCAGACTTCTTTATAAAAATACTGTGCAATAAATGAGACTCTAGGTAGCATGTTTGATGTTTTAAGCATGTCAACTCCTAGCAGAAAAATCAGTGATTCCTCCCCCCTCACATTATACTATTTTTGAAAAATAGAAGAAAAGAAGGAAAGTTTTGAAGCACTGTGCTATATAGCATTTCCTCTTTCTCAGTCAAAGCCCTGAGGGCATTTCATTTTAAATCCTGCACTTCAGGCTGTTTAAGTGGTTTGTAAAAGAACAGGTACAGCATATTAAAGAGGCTTTACAAAGGCACCTTGAGGAATTGTCCTTTAATATTTTAAACAGAGGTGCCTTACTTTTCTTACTCCCCTGCCCCATCTTCCTCCATTACATGCTAGATGAGTCAGCCACTATTCAGCTGCAGAATTCCAGTTCCAGCAGGAGAATCTGTATGCCACCTAGCTGTGATTTTATCTGCAGTAGTCCAGCAGTTTTGACCCACAATGGAGTGTATGTCCACTACGAGAAACTTCAGTGGAAAAGGTGGTAATTCTGTACTTAAAAAAATGTGTTCCTTTCTTGTTTCCTCTAATCAGGGAACCACAGCTCAACTAATTCTCAACCACTTTCATTTTTGTTAGTTCCAGATAGCTTCACTATATGTAGAAAAGTATTTTGATAAGATCTTCAGTGTGTTCTCTAGCCCATTCTCCATTAACCTTCATTTTCTCTCTACACTCTCTTCTCTCTCCACCGGTTCATTACTTTGTTAACTCTCCTTCATTTCCTTTTCTCTTGCTCTTCATCACTACAAGTCTATTTACTCTCTCATATGTAAACCCCCTTCTCCTCAATTTCCTATCCTGTCTGGCTCCTTTTCTCTCTGTGTGTAAAGTGCTGTCAAGTAACAGCTGACTTTTGGTGATCTCATAGGGGTTGCAAGGCATGAGACAAACAGAGGTGGTTTTAAGTGTATAGCTGTGTTGAGCTGCAGTAGAACAACTGGATTTGAGTCCACTGGCACCTTAGAGACCAACAAGATTTTCAGCATACAAGGATATCTCTCTCCCAGCAATTCCCCGCGAAGGAACCTCAGATGCACCAGCATGACTCCAGGGAAAGGACAAGCAAAGCAGCGGCAGAAACACAGGCATTCTGCCATATCCATCTTAATTTTGAATGGACTCTGTTGGGCCTTAAATGTTCATGCAAGGAAGAGGGAAAAATGGAGTTTCCACCAGTATATTTTCTACTCATATAATGTAGGAATAAAGATTGATGTGCAAAACAAGGCAATGACTGGGGAAAGGAGTAGAATGGCTAGGGCAGGAATTCCCATTATTTGAACAATTCTCTCCTTTGCTGTCATTTGAGTCACGCTTGTTGGGGATGCTTGTGTTACTCAAGTCCAGTACAAGCCTAGGGAAGGAGTGAGAAAGATAGGAGTGTATTAGTTTTCACTAGACATGGGCATGAACGGGGAAAAAATCCGAACACACTGTTCATTGTTTGTTGCCGTCGATGAGCATGAACAAATGAACAGTAACAAACATGACTCGTTAACGAACATGTTCGTTGTTCGTTGTGCGTGGGGGCCAGAACGGCCCCCTTGGGACTTAGAAAGCCATCCTGTCCTGCCCTCCCACAAGCATACAGAGTGAGCGGGTGTTCTCTCACCTGGGAGACCTCCTCCGTCCCCGTCGTTCACGTCTGCACCCGGACCTGGTGGACATGCTGACCTTTGTTAAGGTCAACCTCAACCTGCTTGGATATCCCACCATGGATCTTGACCTGCCTGGGCTCTGAGCCACCCCAGTCTACTGACACCCAACTGACACCCCAGTATACTGACAGTCTACTCACACCCGAAAACAGGTGCCATGGTTGACACCGGGCTACAGGGTAATTCTTCTCCAGGCCCGGGGGATGGATGATGTTCATACTGGGAAGAACATCGCCACCACGATAAAGGCGGCTCTGAGGGAGTGGACGGCCGGGGGTGGGGGAAGGGTTTGTCCCGGTTGCTGAAACCCTTTAAGGAGGCCACCGAGCTCTTGTGCTCGTACGAGGCCAGCCTGGGTCAGATCATCCCCCTGATCCACGGGCTCGACCAGTTCCTGGCCAAGAAGCTCAAGCATGAGCAACAGCTGCTCCCCAGGGTCAGGGACTTTGTGAGAAGGATGCAGGCATGTGTGGCTGAGCGCTTGCATCCTCTGCGCCACAAGGTGCTGTACCAAATGGCCTCCCTCTGTGACTCCCATATCAAGGGCAACATCACCATGCGGGGCAGTTAGATGCAGCGCTGGAAAAAGGAGCTCCACAGAGCAGTGCTCCCTTTCCAGGCAGAGAAGGCAGGACGGAGGGAACCAGGCAGGGGCGAGGGGCAGGCGGCAGAGGAGGAGGAAGAGGATGGGGAGGAAATGGGAAGAGAGCCACGCCAGGAGAGATCTACCAAAATGGGACCACTCGATCTCTGGTCCTCTTCGGTGGGCTGTGCAGTTGGCCGCAGCACAGTAAGCACGTCTCTCGCAGTGGAGGACTCGGTGGGGGCCATGCTGCGAGAGTACCTTGCAGAGCCCACCAAGCCCCCCCAGTCCAACCCATTGGAGTATTGGGCAAGCAAATCTGCCATATGGCCGGACCTGTCCATCGTGGCAGCCAACATCCTTGTAGTACGTAATGTCAGTATCTGCTAACAATTGCTGTATGATGCATATGTTCTTTATACTGGATAATATTTGCACAGTTATCTTCAGGGTGATATAAAGGCAGAACATCTGTACAGTTTTAATTTTTGACATGTCTTGTGATTGCCATGATTATGCAAGCAAAAAAAAAATCTATGTAAGGCAGCTCCATCAACTGACAATTATGTTTTTAAATTTAGATAAAAATAAACAGAGTATTGGATCCTGACAATGATTTCTGTTAGCAGAAGGGAGAGCTATTTTCACTGATTTCCCCCCTCCTGCTGCAGATGTCCAGATTACCTACCATGCTCTTCAGGGTGGGCATTCCCCAGAGTATATTTGGAGAGGTCAGTGGGCTGTAGCAGGATGAAGGAAGCAGGAAAGATGAAACACCTTTTTAAGCAGGAGATTATTTTCAGGATTCAAACCACAGTGTGTGAAATTATTGGAAAAATTGGTATTGGTTTAATTTTAAACTAATATTTTTAAAATGTGTCGGCATTAAAAGATACTACAAAGACTTCCCATCCTCTCATAGGGAGGATATCGAATTCATGCATATGAAGGACAAGAAACCTTAATGAAATGGGTGATGGTGGGGTGAAGGTTAAAAAAAAGAGAAGGATTTATGTCACATGAAATATCCTTTTCATCTTCCACCTTCATTCCACCACACTGTCGATTGTGCTTGCTTACAGAGTTCCATTTTGCCATCCTCAAGGTGGGGCCTGGAGTTCTCCTGGAATTACAACTGATCTCCAGGCTACAGCTATCAGCTTCCCTGGAGGAAATGACAGCCAGGGCAGTCTTAGGCGTGGGGCATCCTGGGCAGCATCCCTGGCTGCCCCCATGATGACTCCAAAGATTTCACTGACAGCAGCAACCACAGAGGATTAGCAGTACGGATGTCAGGAGGCGAAGGATGCTTGGAGATTATCTGATGCAGCAGAGCTGCAGCCTGAGCCAGTGAGGTGGGAGTGAAGCCCACAAGCATGTCTCCTTCTTCAGCCATGCTGAGCCTGTGCCACCAGTTAAGAGCTTGAGGGGAGAGGGAAAAGCAGCTCCTCCCCAGCATGCAGGCCTCCCTCCCCCACAAACATGCAGCCCGCCTCTACCTCTGTGTAGCAGCAGTGGCTTCGGCTGTGTGGTGGCAGGGGAAGGTGTGCCTCCTCCCATGATCCTGGCTTGCCGCCCTTCAATGTTGCCCAGGGCCCCAGAATCACTAAGACCACCACTGATGGCAGTTCAGTCATGGGGTACACGTAGTTCTTGTTACAGGCTTCCAGTCATTCTTTGGCTGGGTGGAGGAAAGGAACTCTTACCTCCCCCCCGCATCCGATAAGATTTTAAGCTTACTTTTATCTTTGTAGATGATGGCAGGAAAGAGAGCTCAGGGTAATTTTAGGTGGTAGCAGTGTTGGTCTGCAGTAGAACAGCAAGATTTGAGTCCAGTGGCACCTTAGAGGCCAACAAGATTTTCTTCATGTGAAGAAGGGAGCTCTGACTTTTGAAAGCTTATACTGTGAAAATCTTGTTGACCTCTGAGGTGCCACTGGACTCAAATCCTACATTTTCTGGGATTTCAACAACTGTTCTAATGTTCTGGAAATGCCCAGCAGTCAATGCAGATTAGTTTTACTGCCCATAAAAATTCTGAAGTACAAATATTCTATCAGTAATTGCCAACCTGTGGGTAGATCGTTGCTTGATACCTGACAAGAATCCAGTGTGCACTAAAACAACTTGGGCTGAGACATCTGGTTAGGAATGTGGGACCCAGCTGACCACCTTGGCTATGTTTCTTTTTCTAATATGTTCTGAAATAAATATTAGGGCTGCAACCCATCAAACTAGCTCTGTTGTGAACCTCATTCCCTTCGTCCAAAAATAGCATGTGCACAAATAGTATCTATAAATATGTTATGGCTGTGAAATGTTACTAGAACACAGGACTGAATTCATTGCAGCAGCTGTCAGAGATACTGCCTTTAAGAAAAACTTAGATCAAAGAAACTGCTTCCTTCTTTCTGGTTGTTAAATGAAACTGGGATTGTCAGTCTGCTTTGAAGTTCTGAACTCCTTGTCCCTCTTCCTGAAAGCTGTCTTGGTCTACTTGAGGACAGAGGGATGCATTCTTACAGGTCAGCTTTGGCTTTGCAAATAGATGGTTCATTTTCAGTCCAAGAACAATCATAGAAGTTCAGCCATATAATCAGAATTTATTTATTTCCTTATTAAAATGTTTTAGAAATATACAAGGAAACCAAAATTCAAGCTCCATTTTAATACTTTTGTTTTCTTTAAGAGAAGGTGGGTGAATGAGCATGGGGTAAAGGAGTGTTGAAAAAAGAAAGAGCAGCAGCAGGAAGAGAAGTAGAGGTAACAGCTGGGTAGATGGAAGAGCTGGGCATGCACGTTTTGCAAGCACAATTGGAGTATAAACCTCTGTTCCTTCTCTTGACTAGGTCTCAAAGCTAGTGGAAAGAGGGAGCTCTTTCTTCTTGCATTTAGGATGCTTTCCTCTCCTTCCCCCACTCCAACACCCTGAGCCCATTTGTGGGGAGGGCGGGATATAAGTCAAATAAAATAAAATAAGGAGCCTGTACTCTGTCCTTCCTTTCAGGCTGTTTGTTCTCTTTGCATGAGCCATTAGTTCCACTGTGTGGATTTGATTTTTCAGCAGATTAGTCTCTTGCTTAAAGCTTTTGAGCCCCAGGCTTTTCGTTGAGTCTCTAGAACGTCAGCCTGCGGTTTCCAAAGCAGGCTCCTCAAGAGACAGGTGCCTGTGCAGAATGTGGTTGTTGCAGACATACATCTGGTGGGATCAGCCCCTTGAGACCTCCAGACTGCCTGGAGGCTTCTGAAATCTAAACTGATTCAGTTTGAGGTTGGAACTGGATTTATTAATTTATTTAACCAATTTCTTGTCCACCTGTCTATAAAACGCAATATCAAAGCAGCAGTAAAACCAATAAAAATAGCAAAGCAATAAAAAACCATAAGGGGGAAGTGCAGGGTAAAATTTTCTGTCCTGTCTCAGGTTCCCACCTTGTACTTCAAGGACTCCTTCTCCCCTGTCTGTGCTTGACTGTAGTCAACCATTTTGATTCTAGCATTTGTTAGACATAGTTAGAATTGTAATGCTAGCAGTTCTTCTTGGTTCATTTATTTATTCTTTGCCTACATTGGGAAACAGCACACTAAATCAGATTGAAGAGAGCATTTCTCATTTGTAAAGCCTTCAGAAGAGTTCGAAGTTCTTTCACACTAAAGTGCAGTTCATACCTATACATTCTGATTGTCTTTGTTTACTTGGCAGGTTGATCCAGCTCTGGAAGAAAGAATTAAAAAGAATAAAGTGACACTGGAATCTGAATATGAGGTACGATTCACTGCATCTTCTGTTACTGAAGCCCTTTCTTTCTTTTTCCCCCTTGCTGTAGCAATGATTCGGTGCCTCTGCCCGTAACTAAAATTAAACAAACCCTGGCTTTGATTCACTGCCATCCTGTAAAAGCTGGCTTTTCCCTGTGGAAGAAATATTATTTAAGTGTTCAGAACCTTATAGGCACACCCCTTCTTTGATGTGAACCTGCCAAATAAAGCAACACAAATGGTTTTATTGTTCTGTGGTTAGACTATAAAGGAAATGTGCGTCTTGACTGGAATGAGCATGTGTCTTCATTTATACTATGTGCTGACCTTATGATGGGATCCATGTGGCAATTGCAAAATTTTCTGATTGTCTTTATTGACTGTTTTATTGGCCTCCACCATCATGTGGACTACTTCAGGCTTTTCTGGTTCCATTACACATTGACAATTTAAATCTTTGCAAAGAAATACATTTAATTTCTTTAGAGAGCTGCTGTGAATGTGTGGATCATTAGCAGTGCAATCCTAAACAGAGTTACTCCAGTGTAATGGGCTTAGACAGGAGTAACTCTGCTTAGGATTGCACTGTTAGTTCTTGAAACTCCGAGGTCTAGAAATGAGTTCCATTTCAAACAGGAGAGATCTCTGTAGTACTTCTTGTACTTTGATAGGAGTCTTGTTTTTCTCTCCCTGTGCCATCCCTTGTTTGGCTGGGTCCAGGTGCTAGAAAAGATTCAGATGACAGGCAGCAGAAGTGGGGTACAGAACGAGGTAGATCCAGCACTTTTCTGGCTTTGAATACATTTTCTATACTACAACCTTTCTCTTTGATTTTTGCTATTCATGTACTTAGATGATACAGAGATATGGTTAGAAATAGCTAGATGTGGGGCAACTCCTTGATTCAAAATACATTCATTTTGTATTATTTTGATGAGTGAAACCATCTTTCTTTGTAAGAAGAATGAAAATGCTTGTCCCACACTCACAAGTCTAACCTGTGCAAAATCTCTGTTGATGGAAGGAATATTTGTCAGTGGAGGAGGATTTCTTTGTCATCCCCTTCCCACTGCAGCCCCAAACGCCCCCCAAATACTGCTTCTGGGGACACAATTTGCAAAAACAGCATGAGGGGAGAGTTTGAGGGCTGCTGTGGGAAGAGGGTGTTAGCGAAAACTGCTCCCTCTCCATCAGTGGAAATTTTCTGCTGGATCCAGCCCTATGTTACTTTTGGGAAGCCTTTTTTCTTCAGTACTCCTTGGTAAATATTGCAGCACTGTTCTGATTTATGTGAGGGAACTATCATGTGATGAAGTCTCTCTTCTTTAAACTTGACACATAGCCTCATCTCAGAACTGTGTGTTTACTTAGATATGGAGTACTTTCTCTCTGTTTGGCTTAAATAGCTTGAAAGACAATATTTGAACGGCCAGAATTGTGCTGATTGTTGTGGAAGAATCAATAGTTCATGACACAAAAATGGCATGGCAAAATATTAAATATCCATCAGCTCTTCCATGGTTCTTGAAGAGACTATATTTGATGGCTGGAAGTAGTTAAAAGATTGCTGTGCTTTGCCATGGCCCATTGAGGGCATATCCTAACATCTCTACAAGTAAAAGGGAATTAATTTCTATCTGGCATTTCAGATTGTCCCAGTTTTGAAAGTGCTTCACAAACAAATGTGTTTGGATATAGTTATACTTAAATAAAGATGTTGTCCAGATTTAATTATACGCACCCAAGTAAAGATGGACATTGAGGAAAAAACAGTAGCTCTAATCAGAGTCTGTTCTTCCATCACCTTACTTGCTACTGGGTTGGATCCAGCAATTCATGGGTATAAGGGCAGGGAATGTTTTCCATGCCCCTCTCCCTAGCAGTTCTTTCCAACCCTAGGAATGTTGATTCATAGGGTTGTGGGTCCTTCCTGAAATAATAGTCACGCAGTGTTGGTGGACTGTGCTGAAGAGATGGCATGAAGAGAAATCACTCTCTCCTTCCCCTTCTGACCAATTTCATTCACTTCTCTGCATTGCAGCAGTCTCTTCCATGTGTTAGCTGTCTGCACAGTCCTACAATCCCAATAATCCACTTTCCCGGGGTCAAATGGGACTGTTGGGGGGAAGGGAATGTGGGAAATATCTACAGTCATCAGTGTCTTTGACAGGTCGCTAGATCCAGTCCACTGAAAGTGGCCTCTCAAACAGGGAACTTTCTTTGAGGGATGGCATACGCATCTTTTTCACACACAGAGCGTTCAATTAGCCAAAGGCTGATAGCTGAGAACATTTCATAAATCTATGGAGAACTAATCCCTAAAAGAGGAGGGGGCCTTGAAGTGAATCTCCAAGTAGTTGTTATTTCCATCCAAGGCTGAGCTTTTGAATGCGCATTGTTCTAAAAAGGTTGAAAGTGGGTAATTTTGCAATTAATGGACACGACTGAGGGGATCAGGTTTCCAGGATAATAGATGCCAGCACTCTGTCATGAATTGGGACAAGCCATATATGAGATTAAATGTTAGCCTGTGGGAGTCGCATTTCACACACTTCAGTCTAGCTGTTTGGTGGAGGTTAGATTTCCAGTGGCATCCAGGAACATATATGTGTGCTTGCAAAATGCATGATGGTTTGATCACCTACTGCTTTCTTTCAGTATGGCAGTAAATGATACTACCTGGCACTACTGAAAGCAAAACATGAGAAGATTTTACTTGATTGAGAAGATGGATGGGCTTCGAAGGAGAAGGATATACCTTTGCATAACAGTCCTTGTGAAGGACACTAACCATACATTCCCAACGGATGTATAAAGTATGCAAAGATTGTTGAATATTGTTAAAAATAATAAGAATCATAACAGAGGAAGAGATTTTGCAGTCCGGGCATCATTAACTGCACAGTTTGTGGACCTCTTAAATCCTTCTTCAGTGTCATTTATGCGGCTTTCATCTGTCTGAGAATGGAAGCAATGGGGCTTGTTTATGTGGAAAACCAAGGCTTGGTCAACTGTTATGACTTCCTGAATTGATGAAAAATATCTGTAATAATCTAACCATGATAATAACAAAGCAACGTTTTCAGGTTCCTTAAAGGAAAGGTTTAAAGTTTTGAGCTTATAATGTAGGGGCAATGTCAGGATGCTTTGAGAATGATTATCAGTTAAAGTCTTCTTAGATACAGTTTTTAATGTTCAACAGGGATTTCATATCAGCCCATCAGCAGGAACTCCAGCAGAGATTTCAAAATCTTTTGGTTAATGAGAAAAGTCCTGTCTCACTGAAACATCCAATTACTACCTTCTTTTGCTGTACACAGTGAGTGTTGTTGTGCTGGCTGTGGAGGGCAACAATTCCTCCATAATTCATTTCTTGCCCTTTGGCATTCGGATTGTCTGGACACATATCCAGGCTAAATCAAACCTGTTAAATTGGCAGCACTACCAAGCGATGGGATACTCTTGAGTCATTATTTTTTCTTCGTTCTGTCCTGTCCCTTGCCGAAAGGCTGTCTCCCCTTGTAGAAGTCAGACCCCTCCTCCTGCTGAGTGCAGTTTATAGATAGAAAATCATAAGCTCCCTTCCTCATATAGCATAAGTGCAAGGAACTGCCTGGCACAACAAGGGATGCAGCCAGGTAAAAACCTGGAAAAAACATTTTTCAAAGGAGAGTCAGAGCATCTGGCTGACTAAACACATCGTCCTTGCTTTACTTAGGACAATGAGGTTCCCAGGAAACCCTTAACCTCATCCACACCCTGCCTCACTTCCCTTGATTAAGCACCACCCAAGCTATTCAGCAAACCTGGTAGCTTTTCCCATCTGGTACTCAAAGGGTCATCAAGCACCATGTACACCTGTAGTCCACCTCAGGAAGCCTCTCCCATCTTATTGTCCACCTCCTGAGAAACTCATCAAGTTATTGTTTTGGGGGCAAAGACGTCAGCTTGCTCAAGAGAGCATTTTGCCCTACAACTGGACTCCCTAGCTGACAGTGATTGGGTGTATGTTCTGAATCCATGCACGTGCTGCCCGAATCCATTTGGGCCTCTTTGTGAAGCACTGGTTGTTTTGCTGCTGCCTCCACAGACCTCTGTCTTTGAAACTGGTAACTATCACCTTCCCCAAAACTACTTTCTTCCCCTTTCCTCTCTGATTTTCTCTTAGTTAGCTTTGTATGTGTGCTGTGTGTCATTTCTGTATGTTTGCCCTTTTATTTTTAATTTTAAAACTTTTCTGGCTGAACATCTACTCAGCTTATTTCAAGAGTTCTCTGAAGGGAATAATCCCTGTAAATTTAGATGGAGAATCCCAGTTATCCCCTCTCACTTGTCTCCTTTAAGCTAATTCCCCCAACTAATTAGGAGACTGCCTATTTTGGTAATACCCATTCCTTATTTTCTCCTGGCTGATCTTACTCTCTTCTAACTGATGATCATATACTTTCCCTTTGTAAGAAACTCCCATCAGCTGAAGTTTCTACTTTCCATGCCTATGCTTAAATCATAGCCACAGCATATTGAACCCCTCTCTTACCTATGTGGAAGCACGCTAATAGGACTGGGTCTGTCTGAATAGAATTTTGCCTCTTCAAACTTCCTTTTGTGAATTGAGAGGATGGGGCACATAATTCAAACAACATATTCAGATTTTTAAAAATAGCTACAAATTAGTACCAATGGAAGTGGGAACCTGCAAGGAATTGTGAAAAGGATGAACAATTTGGAAATCTCATCTTAACCCCCAACATCTTGCCTTCTAGGATTCAATAGTAACTCACAATGGGCTTAGACTGGAGTAATTCTACTTGGGACTGAGCTGTCAGTGGCTTGAGCAGGCTGATTTATCCTCCCCTTCTCCCTTTGATCGTCAATAGCTTGTCTCTTGTGGAGAATTTTGAGGCCTCCTCAGCCCAGTTTTTAAAGTTTTTAAAATTAAAAAGTCATATTTTCCTGTACACATGGGGAGTCCTCTAACTGTAAAGACTCTACCTTATCTGTGGGTGGCCCCAATGTGGGCCCTTCATGATCACCATGAGAACTGGCTGGTTTATTAGCTAGAGTGTTGTTTCAAGATGAAGCTGGTGGTGCTGAGTAATTAATAAACTGTTAATAGTGCAAGATGTGTAGAATTCTGATCATCCATACAGCAGTGCCTCCAAAATTAACATTTTTTCAAGGTATCAAGCATGAGCTTGGTGCATATATTTATCTACCAAGTGACTGCATTTTCAAGTCTATCATGAGTTCTCTCCCTCTTGGGTTCTGAGGGCAAGCTACTTCCCCAGATCCCTTCCACTGCTTAAGCATTCTGCTCACACATGTTTGTGTTCTCATGCAGCCAGCTAGGCCTTCCTCTCCCATTTCCCTAATAAATCACTGCACTTTTGACTACTGCCACCAATGCTAATGGGAATCTAGTTCCACTTCTGGGATGCACCTTGTAAAGCAGGTTGTAAAAATGCGAAGCATATGATTTTTTGCTAGGACACCATGGTCTACATTATTTGAGGCAGTGGGGGAGGGAGATGAAAAATCCAAAAATAAAGCTTGGCAGGCACAAGAGGCAAATTTATCCATATCATATAACTTTAATTAAAAAGTAAAGAACCCTTGTTGTTTTTCATTTTAAAAATAACTCTCAACCTTGGAGATACAAACACACTTAGTACTTATTTGAGAAAAGTGGCTATAAATGCTGTGAATACATAGATAAATGTAGGTTACATTTGTATCTTGCCCATCTTATGAGGAGGGCAGAATAGTCTTTGAGCCCTAGTTCTTGTTGAGATGGTACACTTGTTCCTGGGTTATACCACCTCAGAGTTTGCGGTGTGTGTATGCGTGCAAAATGTTATCTCCATGTGAAAAAAATGTGTTGGGGAGAACTCTAGAATAGGGGTGTGTAGCAAAACAAAACAACAATAACGGCTCAATCCAGATTCAGATTTCAGGGACTCCATAAAAATTTGGTATCCCTGAAATCCAGGTCAGATTCTCCAATCTGCTTCAGCAAGATTAGAGAATCCCTAATTTATCTCTCAGTTATTCACTATAGGGAAAACTATCTGGGAGGGGAATATTTCAAGCAAAGTCCACCAAATTTGCAAGAATTTGCCGCTGTTAAACCGCCCTGAGCCCGTCTGATGGGGAGGGCGGTCTAGAAATGTGATTAAATAAGTAAATAAATAAGAAACCTACTCTTTCCTGTCCACTGAAGGCCTCCCCTTTTCAGGAAGATTGGACCCAAGGATCCAATTCTATGGGCCCCCTGAACAAGGTGCCCTCAGCCACTCCCTATTGTTTCCTTATGGCAGGAAAGTTTTCAAGATGGCTCTGAGGCAGAAACTCACAGGCAAGGCAGCTGCTGGCCAAAGACACAGTACCAATGCAAGTTGAACCAAGAGAAAGCCCAGCAGAAAAAAACTGAAGCCAGGGGAATCCCCCCAGAACCAAAGTGAAGCAAGGAGACCAACATCAAACCAGAGAATCATATCAAACCAGCAAATTCACCAAAACCTAACTGAAGCAACGGATGCTGTTGCAAGCCCAACAGAACCAGTGTCACTCACAGAAGCCAGGGCCAGTGGGGGAACAGCACAGAACAGAACCGAGTACCATTAGTCCTCCAGCAGCAGAACCACCAAGTACAAGGCAATGGCAAGCTAACAGTTGTTGTGACTTGGTATAATGGGTCCCTCTCCCAAGGAAGGCCTCAGAAAGTGAGAGAGGGATAGTTTTGGGAAACCCAAGTTCTTCTCTCTCTAGTCTCTGCAGTCTGCTCTGCAGCCTACACTGCCCCACTGCCCCTCTCACTGGCTCAGAGGAAACTTGAGGCAGAACTGCAGGCTGAAGCATCACTGAAGCATCATCACTGGCCATCCTGTTCCCTCTCAGCCTTGCAATGAAGCATGTTAACATGAGACAGCCACATTCTCTAGCAGTACAAACACTATTTCTTTCCTAAAGCACCTGGCCTGGCTTCACTGAAACCAAAAGCACCAAAGCAAGGCGGCAGCAGCCTAGTTAATTTTTTTTTTTTTTACAAAGGACGGGGGGGGGGGGGCTGTTCATCTATTTGACTAAAACACGCCTGAACCCATCCTAATTCCTATACAAGCCTCTTAAGGGGAAAACTCTGTTGGTCCCCATAAACTAAAAGTTAATTTGTATCTGTTAACAAGGGCTACACCTAAACTATGTTAAGCAACCTATTGAAAACCTCACCTGGTTCTCTGAACAACCCAAAAGCCCACTAGGGGCAAAAACAATAATAACTACTGCAGCACAGAATAATACACCTCTTGGTGAAAAGCACCCCCACCCAAAACCAGAACAGGAACTCTCAACAACAAATAGCAAGCAGCAACTATTGCTTTTAAATCAGAAAAAGCCAAAGCAACAAGAGAAAAATTGTGCCCCTCCAGCAAGAACAACAGTGACAAATGGAAAGCAGCAATAACTTGCTTGCCTTTCAAACAGCATGCAAGCAACAACACAAGAAAAAGAGCCCTCACCCAGAAGAACAGTCAGCAAATAAATTAACAGCAACTACGTGCAAACAAACTATTTAGCAAACACACACACACACACAGATAAACAGGATGAAAAAATTGTCCTTTCCCCCACCTTACCGTATCCCTCCCAGACACCAGGCCAATCCCCCTCCCCAAAAGACAGGAAAAAACAATGAGTCTTATATGAGTCAAACCAGGTAGAAGTCCAGGCAGGTAGTGCAGGTCTTCCTCCAGGCACAGCAGGTGGGAGGCAGCAAATCCACTGGTGGGCTGGGTAACTCCAAAGGCAAGCCTGCTTTTTAAACTCCTTGCAGGCAGTTTGAAAAGGACTCTCACCTATCCAACAGTCCCCATTGACTGGACAATGAGAGCTCCTGCACAGATTCGCCACGCCCCTCCTCTGCCTTACTCCCCTTTACTCCCCCTTCCATCTTGAGAGAACACCCAGGAAGATTTAGGAAGCCTGAGAAGTAGCCAGTCAACAGGCCAAAGCTGAATTTTCTGGATTAACAACAACCTGGATTAATCTGGCTACCTTGAGCTGGCATCCTCCTGAATCTGCTCCGGGATTCTCTAATGTGAATTGGCAAAGCCGCATTTGATCAATTCAGCATAAATCTGTCTTTATAGCTGGATCAGGAAAGCCATATTGCATAACCCTAGACTAGAACCCTTCTCTCTGACACCCTTCTTTTCTTTGTGGGAGGATTTTTGGTACAGAGGAACATTTGTTCATGTCAACCACAACCTGAAGTCTGATCAAGATAGGTAGCCGTGTTAGTCTGTTTGTAGCAGTGGAAAAGAGCAAGAGTCCAGTAGCACCTATGAGACTAACAAAATTAGTGGTAGGGTATCTGAAGAAGTGAGCTGTGGCAACATGAAGTCTGAAATAGTACAGATGTGCTGTCTCCGTGAGCAACAGTACTTAGTTGTGAGTAGGGATCCCATTCCCCCGTGGGGGCAGGGGATCCTCTGCTCCCAGCCTCTGCTCCCCCACCACCTCTCACCTGGCTGGTACGAGGGAAAAGGCATGGGGAATGGTCCTGGGAGGCAAGGAACCTCCAGGGCAAAAGTGCAGCAGGCAAACTCCCGGTGGGTGCAACGTCACTGCCTCAGGTGACTTCTTCGCGCCCAGCGGCAGGCATGCTCCTGCTCTTCATGGGTTAACAAATAATCCAACCGGTAGGCACAATCACAAATAATCAATGGTAGTTATGAAATGTGCATAATTTATCAAGTGCAAAAGTGCAAAGTGCAATGAATCAATTCATGTACAATAAATATTCAATAAATACAGCAAATATTTATACAAAAGGTATTTCAAATCCGCAATCCATATACAACAATAATTCTTCAGTTTTAGCGCTCACATGAGCAACAATTAAACAGAGTGCAAATGTCCAAAGAGTACAGGCAGGCGCAACTATGGTGAACCTAGATGACACAAGGTAAGTGACCACCAGTACCATGTAGGGTATAAATGCCAAGGGGCCAAAAGCTGATGGGTTGATGCGGGGCAAGATTTCCAATTCCCGTTTCGCACATCTTCTTCTTGGGCAAATATCTGGTGAGCGAAAGAGGTGAATAATCAGAAGCCTGAATATAAATCTTATGACATAAATCAAAAACGCCATGTACTAAGTATAACAAATACTCACACACTGGTCACCTGCGCTCTTTCACCCCATGTACTCACTGCACTGCCAAGGATACAGACTGGGGCTGACTCCACCTCATTTACTTAAATATGAAACGCTGAGCATTCAAATTAAAGGCACCACTCACCCCAGTGATCCATTCCGAGTTGGAACCTATTTTAAAATCATTTCCTCCAACGAACTTTAACAGCCAATGTAACAGGAGAGGTCCAATTCGTTGTTGAGACCCCGGGGAGACAGGATATTCAAATGGAAGATCCACTTTGCTTCCAATTGCAATAATTTTCTAGAATGGTCAAGTGAAAGATGGTCCTGGACAACTTCCAGTACTGATACTCTAAATTCTCTAATCCCTCCATGTTCTGTAACAAAATGTGAGACCAACGGGGCATCCTGTACTCTATGCCTCAAACGGGATAAATGCTCCTGAATCCTAGTCCTTAACTGTCGTGTAGTGCTGCCTACATAATACATATTACAAGTACATTGTATGATGTAGACCACGTTGGCAGTCTTACAAGTCGAAAAGGGCTGGTGTTTAGCCTGTCTAATGTCCAGATTCTCCAACGTGTCCATCAAACTGCAAACATTACACTCTCCGCAGGAGAAGTGACCTATGGGCATGGACCGTGATACTACTGTCCCTTTAAATTCTGAATGTACAAGCATGTCCTTCAGGGAGCGAGTGCGGCGCAACCCAATCGCTGGCAATTCTTGGCACCCCGGGATATCATTAAGCAAGTGCCAGTGTTTCCTAATGATATTGGAAATCGGGGCCGCTAGTGTAGTATGATCTAACACCCAGCGAATGGAATTTTTACTAGGGCGATCCCTGGGACTCAAAAGTTCTTCTCGAGTTTTCCCGATTGCTTTTGCTCGCGCCGTCACTATGGAGGACTCGGGATAACCCCTAGAGGCAAATGTGGAGCTCAGTTCTATGCTGCTCGAATGAAAATCTCTAGTATCAGTCGCGTTCCTTCTCAACCTGAGAAACTGGCCTAGGGGGATATTTCTTTTTAAATGCCCGGGATGGAATGATGCAAAGTAGAGATAGGAATTACCATCAGTTGCTTTCTTAAACGGGCGCACCCCCAGGGTAGTGGAGCTGCGTTTATAGATGGTCACGTCTAAAAAGCTAATGTAGGTCTCACTCCCTTGCCACGTGAATAGCGATGGGTGCACTGCCACCCCTAGTATCGCTAACCTCTACATGTCGGATATAGAGGATGAATGGATTTTTAACAATGACAACAATCCGTTCAAAGATGAGCTAGTGTTGTTCCGTCGTTATATTGATGACGTCATCATCATCCTGCGGTCAGCTACAGTAGCAAAGGAATTTGGCATGTGAATGAATACTCTTAATCCCAATATATCCTTTATCATCAGCAACCTAACATACTGATGTCACTCCCCGTGTGCCCAGAAGTGACACAGCACATTGTTGGGGAACACCAGGAACACTCTAGGATTTGGGGGCAGGGGAGTATCGTTTTCCTCAAAGAGTAGAGCATCACTGACATCACTTCTGGGAGTATGGAGAGTGATGTCAGCACATTCCTGGTAATGTAATAACATTGCCAGCAACCCTCTTCGCACCCTGGTTAGGTCCCCACCCACCACCCATTGCTGGGTGGACCTGGCAACGCTTCTCAGTTTATACTGCAAGATTTCCTTGGCTGATGGGGCCTACTGCATAATTTGCCCAGTGGTGATATCTGTTGCTATTGTTTTTGATTTTCCCATCAATGCCTTCCCTGAGACAGAAAAAGAAGGAATTTTTAAACTTTTGTCACCATATGTTGTAAGCTGAGCTTAGCTTACAACCAATATTTGGAACAGAGTCCAGACAGTCTTCTAGTAGGAACCAAGTTTAATAATATCTTAACCCCCCCCCCCCCAAATAGTCTGGTATGTCTTCTATAGTGCAGGAGATTAACCCTTAAGGTACCACATTGAGAGAGTCCCTGTAAGCTTCATGGCTGAGTGGGGATTTCAACTTTGGTCTTCCAAGTCTTTCCCCATCATTCTTACTGCTACTGCCCACTTGCTTACAGAGTGCTTATGCCTGAGAACTCCACTATCTCTTGCCAGTTTTGTGCCTTTCTCAGCTGACCCTTGAAGTAATGCTCCTAAGTAAACCCAAACACCAAAGAATATCACTGACTGACTGCTCTCATTTGTTCCTTTTGAACCCACAAATGTGTGTAAACCAACATTTTCAGGAAAGAACTCATATGAGTCTGATGTTTGGGTGGCAAACACCCAAGAAGATAGAGTTAAAATTCAACAAGACCTGAATACTCTGGAGAAGTGGGCGGTTGTGAACAGGATGCAATTCAACATAGATAAGTGCACAGTATTACATCTGGGCCACAAAAATGTGAAGCACAAATACATGGTCAGAGTAGTTCAAAGGTGGAATCAGCTGCCTAGGGAGGTGGTGAGCTCCCCTTCATTGGCAGTTTCCAAGAAGAGGCTGGATGAATATTTGTCAGGGATGCTTTAGGCTTATCCTGCATTGGGGTTGAACTAGAAGGTCTGTGTGGCCCCTTCCAACTCTGTGATTCTGTGAAGGTGACATGGGAAAAGGCTGTTGTCACAGACCAAGGCTACAGTCTCCTGTTCAAGCAAAGAGGCCAAAGGCTCAGAGGAGGAGGCACCTGGAAACCTAAAACCACCATAGGAGAAGGCAGTTCAGATACCTTCAGGAATCCCCTTTGATGAGCAAGACAATCCTCAAGAGTCTGAAGACATAACCCTGATCACTTGGCTGAAGTCTTCTTTCACTGCCCATTTCCTCTGCCAACACACCCGCCCCCCAGTTCTGTTGTGTCTGTGTAAATTAGTGCTGGCTTTCACACTTTAGTTCCTTAACTAAAAGTTTTCCAGAAACCTAAAGCTGTCCCAGTTTGGGCAAACATTCCCTTTTCCCCGCACACACAGGGTTACCATACTGACCCTCCTTGCCAGACTCCAAAATTCAATTCCTTCCAATAATTCTGTCAGCAGCAATTGTTACTTTCTCACTGGCCAATCACTATGGTTGCCAGTTCTCTGCTGGGGGCAGGGGATCTTCTGCTCCCACCCTCTACCCCCCACCCCTCCTTACCTGGCCAGCAGTGGGGGAATATACCTTCAGGGGTACACTCCTGGGTGGCCTGGCATGCTCCTGGGTGGCACGGCACACTCCCAGGTAGCATGGTGTGCTCCTATGCACTGCAGTGGCCCAATTTGGGCCAGATTCAGCCAGAATCAGGCCGGATTCAGCTGGAATTGTGCCCCATTTGGCCTGAATCAGGGTGCTACAGAGAGCGGGATCACTCCTACGCTCCACATCAGCTGGATTCAGGCCTGATTCAGGGCCAAATCGGGCCTGATTAAGCCCTCTGCAGAGTGCGGGAGCACTCCCAGGGAGGCATGTGACCCGCGTGATGATGGCACTTCCCAGAAGTAATGTCATTGCATGGGCTGGGAGCGTGCATGGAAGAGAAGGTGAAAGGTAGGAGCCAGGCCTCCGATCTCCTGCCTGGGGGTGTTGGGGGACCTGGCAATCTTACCAATCACAGAGTGAGGTGGGGGGAGCAGCCTGTCAATCATTCTTCTTTCAGGTAGTTTTTATCCCTTTCCCTTCCACTGTTTGGGTGCTGCACTTAGTAAACCTTAGTAAACTGGAGCAATAGAAGGGGACAGGTGAATCTCCCTGGGAAGAGCGTTCTAGAGTTTGAGTGTCCTCCTGACTGAGGAGGTCTTCTCCCCTGGATTGGAAGGCAGTAGCACACAAAGCAAGGCCTCCAAGATAACTGCAGTGGTTGGGTAAGTTCATAAGGGAATAGGCAGTCCTTCAGGTCTTTCATATGACTATTCTCTATTGAATGGGCCATTCACACAGTGGTTTGCTTTTTCATGGTTACAAAATTATTTCAGATTCCTACAACACAATACCAAACTTTTTTGGTAAGTGCCTTTTATAAAGTGGAATAAGTACTTTCAAATCTTGAGAACTAAGATTACTTTTTTCTTTAGTGGCCAGGGGTTTTTCTAGCCATTTTTATGGTATTTATTCCACTTTTTCTTACCTTCTCAAAACATATTTTCTTTATGAATGAAAATGACTCCAGGCCATAGTTTCTTGTAGTATTTGGTTGAGAAAAAAAGACCAGAGGACATGTCAGGGTTGGAGCATATCACTTTTCCAACTCTCTTTTACCAACAACACTTGTCTTTTATGCATCTTGAGGGGACAAGAATAGTCACGGTTAGAAAGTTAGCAACAGGAAATAAATATCAGCTGAAAATGAAAAATAGCCATGGTCTTGTCTGAGCTGGTGCAATACAGATGTCAGTTAATAACAGGTGTTTTATGTGTGTTTTTTCAACAATCATCCACTGAAGAAAAAAAATAACTAGGGAGGGGTACAGGCTGTACAGGCCATTGGCTTCTGCTGTGGAAAATTTTGCCAGAGCTAGGAATAAATAGGAATCTGTATGCATGGCCAGTGCGGACTATGGAGCTGGAGAATGTTATGTCTCTGAAGCAGCAAGTAATTGATGGCATTATTGACACCCAATCATGCCAGATGCCTTCATATACCTAACCCGAGTCTGCATAAATCATTCCATCCCAATCAGAACTCCAGTTTCTCACCCAGATTGTAGTTGGAATAGCATTCACCTCTAGCTCTGTGAATTGCTACCTTCTACTGCTTTACAATCTGAAGATTATCCTGTTGAGGAGACTGTCCTTACTCAGTGTTTTCCCCTTCTACTCTCACATTCCTGTGCTGAGAGGAAATTGTTTGATTTGATCTTGTTTTCGAGTTCTGCTAACACTCTGCCCTGTTGCTTTTGGAGAAAGAGGGAGACAGAAAAGCAGACTTAGATGATGCCATGATACTTTGTGATGGAATGATGGGATAAGGCGGTGACTGAGATGTTTAAAAAGTCCTGCATACTCAACAGCACTGTAAACTGAGAAGTTGCTAATAAAACAGTCAGCAGGGCCCTTATTTTTGAGCTAGTAAGGAATTCTCTAGATTTGGAGCAAGGATTGTTATGTTTTGTCTGGCAGCTGCACTAGCCATTTTGAATAGGTTTGCACATCACACATTTGAAGGATATACTCTGTGATACATGTGCACATTCACACACATCCCCTCTGCTCCCAAGCACACAAACTGTTGATATTTATTGAAAACTACTGCAGAGGAGAATCTGTTGTTTAGAATGGGAAGAGAGGTGCTCCTTGTTTCTTATACAAGTTTCACCTTTCCTGGGTTGTAATGGGATGCATTCCAAAGCAGGACAGACCAAAATTTTACTAGTGGTCCTGAGGAAACTACTGCAGAGGGTCAAATTGAAAGGAGAGGTTTCTACCTTGCTTCCTGGCTGTAGATACTTCACTTATTCCTAAGATACAGAGAAATGTGGGCATTCTTGTGCTGACTTGTGGCTTCATTTGGGCTTACCTTTGGATATTTTCTGTTTGTCTTCTTCAAAAAAACAAAGCAGACACCGGGTTCTAAAGAAGGCACTGCAATTTATGTACAGGAGCTAAGAATGTTTGGAAGAAGCTTGATGTTTACCAACCTATTTTGTTGTTGTTGCTTCACATACAGAAATTGAAAGATGCCACTTTTGATGACTGGAAGAACATCAGAGGACCCCGTCCATGGGAAGAGTCTGAGCCACTCCAAGATCAACAGCAATAGCAGCAGCAGTGAAGACTTGGTTGAAAATCAGCCTGACCATTCACTTGCTGTGCTCATAACAATTCCAGAACTGTGTGATTTTTCCCTCCTCAGTGGATGGGCGAACCAGTAGTTAAACCCAGCAAGGAAATAACTGTTTCAAACAAAGGAGAGGCCTTCTGAATAAAGACTACTGAATAAAGAATTCTGAGATGTGTGCTTTCTGATGATAATGAAAAAAAACCCTTTTATTTAAAACAGTCATGCCATTTTTAGCCAAGAACGCAAGAATTTATTAACTTGATGTTTCTTCAACTCACTTCAGGCTAAAACCTTGACATTAAAAGGTGGAATATCTAGAAACACAGAAGAGCCCCATGGTGCAGAGTGGTAAGCTGCAGTACTGCAGTCCAAGCTCTGCTCACGACCTGAGTTTGATCCTGGCGAAAGCCGGGTTCATGGTTGACTCAGCCTTCCATCCTTCCGAGGTCGGTAAAATGAGTGCCCAGTTTCCTGGGGGTAAAGTGTAGATGACTGGGGAAGGCAATGGCAAACCACCCCATAAAAAGTCTGCCAAGAAAACGTCGGGATGCGACGGCCCCCCATGGGTCAGTAATGACTCGGTGCTTGCACAGGGGACTACCTTTACCTATCTAGAAACATAGACTTCTGATTCTTTTATGAAGTTCATTTAATAGCTGTTTAAGGTGGCAGGAGGCAGCAAGGAATCTTAGTGGAAATGAGTCCAAGGCAGGCTGAGTGAGTCTCCTTGTACTGAAAATAGGTAAAGCCATGTGGAAGAGAGGGAGCAGAAGATTTCAACACAGGCCAAGAAGGGACATTAGAGTAGGCTTGAAGTGTGGCCTGTGGTTGTGGTTTGACCTGGGGAATATTTTTCTTCAGCAATTCCTGAGCATTGATACATTTGTGAATGAGTGTAGTTTTCATTTAAAGAAAGCGCTTTTGGGTCTAAAAGAACAAATGAAGTAGCTGTGTACTGAGTCAGGCCACAGGCCAATATAGTATGGCCTACTCTGACTGGTGGTGTCTCCCCAGCCTCTCAAGCAGAAGTTTGTTACCAGAGCTTTAAAAAACAACTGGAAATTTTGGGGATTGAACCTGGGAGGGACCATCTGCATGTCAAACATCCTGTGCCTCTGAACTATGGCCCAGAGAAAATGGCTAGACTGTTCCTGAGACTAATTCAAACAGGTTAGCAAAGAACAGGAGACCTTCTGAGGCAACCCCCCCCCCCCCCAAATTCCTGTTTACATACGGAGACTTGCTATGGCCACACTACAGACCCTTAGAGACTCAGACCTATAGCTCTTCCTAGATGGCTGCTTTTACAATCTTCTCCTTGCTTGCATGAGATGCCATAGTTGAGCACTTTTCCAATGAATTAATTACTTCATTTCTCTCAGTTGTGTGAGGCTAAATACAAACTCATAATGCCACAATAGCTACTCTGGACCACAAATTGTGCATTCCGCCTACCACATACTGTTCTGATTCAATTTGCTGTCGCTGGTGGCAGCTTTTTCTTTTGCAATATCTTTAAAAGCCTTGACATGCAACATTTCATCCAGTACAGCTAGACAGATTTTTTAACCCAGCATTTCAAGGTTCAGCTCTACATGGTAATATTTGATTGTGCCATGTGTGTGTGTGAGTCTTTAAATTTAGGAAGCTGGGCATCAGCAACCTTTCAGAAGTAAACATCTGTTCAAGCCAGGCCTTGTGTGAGTCTGTGCATTTGTAAATTAATATTTGGAAGTTGCATTTATTTTAAAAAATATTTATATCTCGCTTCACATTAATACAGATCAAAGAGTCCTACCCTAAATTAATAGTAAAAAAATACTGCCCTTGGAGTGTTCCAGTACAAGGGGAAAAGCAGAGACTACTTTGGAATTCTGGACAGAGGCTTTAAGCTTCATTTCAGTGGGAGCAGCAGAGACCGCTCCTTCCAGATCCAATGCTGTTTCCAGGCTGACTCAGGACAAAAATAGAAAGACCGTGTTTCGTAAGTCATCTACATTTTACGCTCATCTGGCTATTTCTAGAGATCTTGGCCTTTTTTTGAAGATGTGATGTGTGCATCACTTCTCTGTTTGGGGCATTAAACCCTCCAAAGTTTTGTCACTTTGGGGATTTTTCTGCTAATGAGGGGGTTCCTACAGGTTTGTAGAAACATTTCCCTTTTCTCAGTTGGGCTCCAGCTGTGTAGATTATTTGATTCACACTGTGAGGCCAAGGTCATCATTAGATACATTATGCTAGGTCATGCTTTGTTGAAATGTCTAAGGTTTTTACCTTATTCAGTTGGAGAACACGTTTGAAAAGTTGTGCTTTATTTATGTTTTTACAGTTGATTTATATGCCCCCTTTCTGCCTCTCAGAGACTCCCAAGTCAACCAAAAATCAATAACATAAATGTAAAATGGATCTTTAACCTGTTCTAAACATTTTTGTTTTACCTGAGGTTTTAGCGGTGTCAGTTTTGATACTATTTTAAAAGACTAAAATAGTATCAAAACTGATGCCACTAAAATGTCAGGTAAAACAAAGTTGTCATTGTACAATTATCAACTTAATTCAAGACCATCTTGAATAAAAATGTCTTCAATGGACACTGGAAAATCTGTAGCCTCCAGTAATATATCCTGGGGGAGTGTGACAGTTTATGGGCAGCACCTGAGATGGCTCTGCCCTGAATCCCCAAAAGCTGTATCTCAGATAATGTATATACATCCCTGTAGAAGGCTTCACACCCTTGGATCTCAAAACTAGGGCATATTGACCCAGATGGAGACTACTTCAGGTGCTTTTGACCCAACCTGTTAGCACTTCAAAGGTCAAAAACAACTTCTTTAATCAGGCCCAGAAACAAGCTGCCGGCCATTATATTTTAGAAAGTACTGGCGGCTACTTAACTTTGTTACAGTGACCTCCAATCAACTACTACTGCAATTTATACCACTTGAAATTTCTGTTGTGTCTTTAAGGACAGCCCTACATAGGGCATTACAATAGTCTAGCCTGAATGTTACCAAGGTATGTATGGCATTGACCATCGCAGGTATTTTTTTCCAGAACAACTGCAGGTAGTAAATCAGCCTAAACTGATAAAAGGCATGTTAACCACTAATATGTAGCTTAGCCTGTCTATTTAAAGTCAATGAGAAATCCTGGAGGACCCTCAGATTGCCTACTTGATATTTCAGGAGAACTGTAACCCCAACAGGTTGCATATATATTCCTGTGTTCCCTTTATTCCCAACTCACAGTACTTCTGTCAGATGTGGATTAAGTTTTTTGTTCACGATCATCCAGTCTTGCATTGCCTTAAAGTACTGATATAATATTTCTCCTGCCTCCCCCCACCACTTTGCATGTGCTTTGTGCCTTTGTTAATCTAACTTCCACCAGGTAATGATCTGGCAATGCAGTTAATGTCTCCGTTTTCAGTTTGAAGGCATCATATGAAATTTTACATCCCACAGAGAAAATCAATTTGAGTGTATGATCAGCTTTATACTTTTCTACAGAAAACTGTAAATTATTTGTAATAGACCTCAAATATAATTTTGTCCAATGCCTCCACTGGCAAGATTTTGGTTTTTTTGTTTGTTTGCTTAAGCACTGATACTTCACGTTTTCACATAGTCCAAGGCAGTTTATTACCTTATGACTAATCTACAATGTGTATCCATCCAGTGTTTTTTAAAAAAATCAGATCACAACAAGTAGGCTCACAGGAGCCTGTATAAGTACTGTTATTCATATTTTCTGCAATGAAACTAAATCTGCAACCCTGTGCATACTTGGAAGTAGCTTCTCTTGAATTTACTGGGTTTGAACTTCTGATGCAGACATGGGCAGGATTAGGGTGTTAGACATATATTTACTTGGAAGTAAGTTCATTGAACAGAGTGGGATTTACTCCTGAGTAAACATGCTGGACTAGACTAAGTATGGAATCATTCCACAGTTATTTCCATAGCTTTCTTATTTTTTGCCAGCAGAGAGAGAGCTATGCTCTACATAGTGCATACGTCCTCAGGCACAGAGAGGATGCTTCCTTCAGTGTTTCATTAGTGATTCATATGGATCATTGCTTGGAAGCTTACATGCCAATTTGAGTAAATTCATTCTGTGCATGGAGTATTTGCTGGGAACAATGTTTTAATTACAAATGCAATCTGAAATTTAAAGGTTTAAAACTCTGTTGGCTGCTTTGCCCTGGGCTTTTGAGAACTCGAACTTGGCAGACCGTAACACATAATTACTATGATGGAGTAAAAGCTCCCATCTTAACAGGAGAGGGAAATCTTGAGAGAGTGAATGGAAGCTTTCCTTTAAGGACATGTTTTCTGAAGACTGCCATTGTCAATGTGGCTCTCTGCTTACCAGAAGCAGTACCCTGGAAATCTCTTTTAGAATATGGCTGCTAGGAATCCCCAGGGACCTTTAACTACTGAACTGCACATTTTGGTACTGTTCAGACTCTGCTTGTGGAAGGCCTCTTGTTTTATTTCGTCCATGACAGGTTGGTATATACATCCCACACAGCAGCACCTAAAAAGAGGACTTTTATGTGATAAACTTGCACGCAGCTTTGTTTGAGAAGATTAATATAGTGTGACATCAGGATCTAGTTAGCTCCAGGAACTTGTCTGAAGCAGACAAGCTGTGAACACAAACACAGATAACCTAGATTTTTAGGAGAATTTTTAAAAAGACAAGAAATGAGTGAGACATTTTTCCTGAGCAGAGCAGGATGCCTGTGTTCATTCATTTAGAGGCCAATCTCCCATGAAGGTTTTCTAACAACAGCATATCCCTTGCTGAGGAAACCCATGCACTATGTAGGAATGCCAAGTTTGAGGGTCCACTCCTCACCGCATGGAAGTATGGGTGTCCCCTGCAAATGTAATGGGGAGGAACAGATCACACCATTTCTCTACAATATGGGAAAGCATGCTCTCCTATTTGCAAGCATAGTCATATTTATGTAATGCAAGGAACCACTTTGAGTTGTACACTTTAGCTAGGTGACCATTTTCTCAACCTTATGTCACCTACTTATCTTTACTAGATAATTGGATGGATCCAGCCCCTCTGCTCGGCAAAGTTTGAAGCCTTCTTTCAGAGCCTTCCTCCTTAAGTGGCTAAACTGGCAGAAGGCTTCAAACTCTGCTGAGCAGAGGGGCTGCGTCAATCCCATTCTTTAGAAATCTTGAAACAAATATTGCTTATCTTTCATGTAGTTCACTCAGCACACCTAAAAGCAGACTTTAGTAACTGAGTCACAGGCACCCACAGTGAAGTCAGTGCTTGAGAATGCCGCACCCTAACTGTGCTTTCGAGTATTCACCAAAGAAGACACCGCAAAAGAAAAAATGATGGTTGCAGTGTTGGAAACAATTGCTGATTCATCATGCTCTTGAAATAGATAATCTCGGAACAGGAATATAGCTAGAAGCCTGTTGGGTGTTTTTGGATATTGGACTCTGGATAGTACTTGGGCGGCTGGGCAAGCAGCTTCAAGAGGCTTTTCTCCGGCAAACCAGTTGGCCAGTTTGGTCACTTTCAGGACATAAACTTCATTTCTGGAAAGAGAAAGAATAAAGACAAGCATTAGGAAATAATTAGCAAGTACCTACCATCTGCAGACTTACCTTCCTATCTGGAGCTACCTGCATATGTTGAAAGTGCTTCCAGCCAGAGGTTCATGAGCATAGTGAAGGCGGGGAGCAGAGAGGCATCCTCCAGAGAGCATGACCTATTGTAAATAATAACATGATGTATAATTGATTCGGATGTGAACAATGTATGGATATTAAATTGATATTATTATGTTGATGTTGCTATGTGGGCATTGTTTTTATACAGGGAATGTTCCATTTATTATCTATTTATTGCTATATTTATTGATGAATGAGCACAGTGCACTTTGTCTGATACTGGAACTAAGATTTATGAATGATATAGGAATTTAGCACGGTGCACTTTAATTATTAAATGTCTGCAGATTGCCAGTTTTCTCTGTGGAAGATCTGACATCTTTCATTGTTATTTGAGTTCTGCAGTGCCCTTTAGTTTTCTTGTGTGCTTTCAGTAGTTTGACCACTGGAAGGTAAGCAATAGAGGAGGAGTGGGAGAATAACATAGAAGGAGTGGTGGGAGGACACAAAGTCAGATAGAATGAGATTCCTTCTCCCAGCAAGTGCCCTACCCCACATCACCACCATTACCTTCTGGGTCTGGTGCAGCTCCCTGTCCTCCCAAACATCACTGCCACATCTGGGCCTGATGCAGCTCACTGCCCCCCCCCCAGGCATTGCTCCCCCAACACCCTCCCCCCGACCCACAAGTTCCTTGCAGGTCCTGCTTGTGTATATCTGTTATCAAATTCTGAAAAATATATGTTGGTTTCCTATGCAAGATGTTTTTCACCTATAATACTAGAAATGGTGTGAGCCTGCATTAGTCAAAGGAATTACTTCTCATGTTTAATCCTCCCTGCCATCTTTGATCTTGTGTTTCCTTCTCCTTATCACTAAGAGTTTTATATAATAAAAAGACAAAACCTAAGACTACAATTACATAAAAACTAATAAAACACACAAAACAACTAGCCAACATACAAGAATAATAAAGCATACAAAGAAACGACAAATTATATAAACTAAAAAAGGCTTCCGATTTTCTCTGCAACAAATATTGGTATAATTTTCAAATTTATACTTACTCTAAGTAATGATTAAAAACTCTCTTTTTTTCTAAAGTCCAAATTCCTTAATCCATAAATCCGCAAATCATCAAATCTTTATTATCTATTTCATGTAAAAAGTCTATTAAGGATTTCTATCATCAATAAACGAACTTGCTTTTTCTAATCAGTGGAGTAAGTTTTGCCATCATTGCAAATTTCAGCACCTTTGTCAGCCGTTCCTCCATTGTACACAGTCACACTCTTCCAGTTTTGTGCATATAATAGTCTTACTGCCATGATATATAAGAACAGAGTTCCAACACTTTTCCCAACTGAATATTCACCATTCCCAATAAAAAGGTCTCTGGTTTCAACTGAACTTTAATCTTTAAAAACTTCTGGATTGATAATTGTATTTGTGTCCAAAAGATTTTTGATTTCTTACAAGTCCACCACATATGAAAAAATGATCCTTTATGTTGAGCACATTTCCAGCATAAGTTCAATGCACGCTTATACATTCTAGCCAATTTCTCAGAAGTCATATACCAATGATACATAATCTTATAAAATTTCTTCATAATACTGGGACTTAATGTAAATTTCTTTTAACCACATATTTTCCCATTGTTCCATTAATATACTCAAAAGTTTTTAGCTCATTTAATCATACATTCTTTGACTTGCTCTTCCTCTGTCTCAAATTTCAACATGAGTGTATACATTTTAGTGATAACATGTTCATTATTTGTACATAATTCTGTCTCAAATTCAGTCTCAGATTGATCGAGATCATATTGCCTCTTGTTAACTTCAAACCTTTCCACCATTCACATATAAGTAAACCATTGGCAAGTGTATCCCTCTGTTAAAAGCTCCTCTCTTGATTTTGTTTTAACAACACGTTGTGAAAATACTAGGATGTCTCAATATGTTAGCCAATTAGAAGAGCTTACCATTTCCTTTCTAAAATGCCCTTCTTGTGGCAATAGCCACAAGGGTATTTTCAGGCAAATTCTAAGTTTGGATTTGTTCCAAATTCTTAACAAGGCATGCCTAACATAATGGTTATTAAATTCTGCATTAACCTTAACTTTATCATACCACGAGTAATCATGCCTTCCAAATCTTAAGTCATGTCCTTCAGTAATCTCCTGTTTTTTAACAAAATCCTTTCATGCATACAAAGCAGCAAAATTTGCAGCAAAATATGATTTCAAATCAGGCAGGCCCAACCCACTTCTTTTCTTTGTGTCCTTCAAAACCTTAAATTTAACCCTCAGTTTTTTTCCCTTGGCATATAAATCTCAATATATCTGTCTGCCATTGTTTAAATGGTGCCTCCATTGACAGCACTGGAATTGTCTGAAATAAAAGTAACATTCTGGGTTAAGCATTAATTTTAATCATAGCTATTTTTCCTAAAAGTGACAATTGGATGTTCTCCCATCATGCTAAATTTCTTTTAATTTCATTCCAAGTCTTAATATAATTATTTTGATACAACATACAATTCATATTTGTCAAAACAATACCTATTTTTTAACTGTTTTTCAATTTTATAACCTATTTTATTTTCCCATTTCAATTGATCCTGGATTTTCCTATTTTTTGTTAACATTTTAGTCTTCTGTTTGTTAACCTTAAAACCTGCTACTGTACCAAATTCCTTCAATTTGACCATCAACATTTCAATTCCCTTAAGAGGGTCATCCAAAACCAAAAAATCAGCTAAGGATCTTATAAGTCTCCTTTTTAACCTTTAATCCTCCAGTTCTTTCATCTTGTCTTATATCTCTATTCAAAACATCAAGAACAAGTATAAACAACAGATGTGACTATGGGCAGCCTTGTCTTGTACCTCTTTGTATTCCACATGGTTTAGTAAACTGTCCATTTACAATTATTTGTGCTGTCTGCGATGTATAGATTTTTACCCACTTCATAACATTTTCTCCAAAATCCATGTCCTCCAAGAGTCTGAACATAAAATTCCATTTTAAATTGTTAAAGGCCTTCTATGCATCTAAAAAAATCAGTGCAGCTTGTTTCTCACTATGTTTTCCCACTAACTCCAAAATATCTAGTACTATTCTAATAGTATCTTTTAACTATCTTTTAGGTAAAAATCGACTTTGGTCTTCAAGAATAATATCCTGAAGAATTGTTTTAAGGTTTCCAGGCTAAAATTGTTGTAAACAATTTAGATTCATTATTTAATAGTGATATTGGCCTATAATTTCGAGTCAGTGTCTGATCTTGAACCTCTTTTGGTATTAATGTTATAGTAGCCTCTTTCCATGTCTCTGGCATCTTACCTCCCTCTTGTGGCAAGATTGATGAGTACAAGATATAGGGCCTACTTAATGGTGGAACCATGTATGGAATTCCATCTGGCTAAGTCAGTTTTGGGGGAAAGGTTTACGAGAACTGTGAAAACCTTCCTCTTTAGGAAAGTACTTGGACCAGTGCAGTAGTGGCTGTAAATGATTTTATCCTAGTTTCAGGCTAGTGTAGTTTTACTTTCCTATTTTATCCTAGTTTCAGGCTAGTGTTGTTTTATTTTCTTTTGTTTTAAACATCTTAACAAATAGAGATGCACAAAATGAAACAAATGAGCTGGAAATACATCTGGAAATCTCTGTTTCATTTCATTAAAGAATCTTCTGGAATAGTGAACCAAATCTGGGAAACCAAATTATAACAATGCCCTCGCACCAAAAAGTTTGTTTGTTTCATTTCAGTTCTTACTTTGCAGAGGTGGGGCAGCAGGCAGGCAGGCAGTGGGTCTGCATGGCAGCATTTTGTTTTCCTTAATGGTCTTCACCAATCGGATCCCAAGCAAAAAGGGTCCTTGTGTTATTAATTAACTTCGTTGGCAGGAAAGGGGAATGTGCACAATGCACATACGTTCATCTTCTTTTCTCCATTGCTACCTAGGCAATAGGATTGTCTCTCCCTGGCAATTGGGTCCTCACAAGGGGAGTCCCCTCCCCAGCTATCAGCTTTGGAAACATTTGGATGGGGGACTCTGCACTCTTCAATCATAGGCTGCAATTCTAAAGACAGTTCCCTGAGAGTAAGCACTATTGAATAACATGAGATTTAGATCTGTTTACAATTGCTTCCTCTCAACCATCATCTGCCAAAACATTATTTAAAAACAAATTTTGCACATCAAGCTTGTCAGGCCTCTGCAAGCCATTTGCCTACTCTGCCCCATCATAAACAATCCTGCTTGCCCACAACAAAAGCAAAACTTATGGAAAAAAACACAGGTTTGTTTGGGCAGGGGGGCAGGCTCAGACAATCATACTGCCTGCCTGCCTGCCTGCCTGCACTTAGGCAATGGAGATTGGTGGTGATTAATACAAGGCACTCCATTTTGCAGTGGAATGCTGAGCATCAAAATAAAGAATTTACTTCTCATTGTGGGAACGAAACTGCAAGGCACAAGGAAACATGTCACCAATAGACAACAGCAGGATGTGAAGGTAATATATTAGCACTATAGAAAAAGAAAAAAGTGAATATAAAGCAGGATTGTTTTTAATGCTGCCACTGCCCCACTGCCCCTTTGCCAGCCAGTATCCCACCACAGTGTGCATCTGCCAACACTCGCCTTCTTCACGGCCCATTGTTGTGTGTGTAGTGTAACTGAGGAAAAACTTGGTAGATCAATGGTTTAGAGGGAGGACTGTGTTCTGTGTGCTTTTTGTGCTCTTAAGTGCAAAAACAGCTGCCCCAAAGAGCCTGGAAGACATCATTGCAAAGAACTGGGTCGAAACTCATAATGGAAAAACCCAAACAGATTAGATCTGAGTTGGCAACACCCCAATCGGGAAAAAACCTGTAATGGTACATAGTTCCTTCAGAAACCCTGGATTCGAAACTGAAGCAGAAATTCAGCTCAAAAATGAAGGACAAATTCAGGAACCCTACTAACAAATCCAATGAAAAATAAATACCTACCTTCCTTTCATCCCACTAGAAAACAGGTTAGAAATAGAATGAATGGACTAAGGTTCACCCCAATATGTGGGTGTTTGGGGCTGCAAATTGAAAGTTTTCCTGTCTACAAACAGCAGGTTCACCCATCTAGTCAATTGCTTCCAGGGGATGGCTGCTTAACATTCAGTCATGTAAATATCTTTAGCAAGCTGGGAACAATGAAGTGGGCCAGTGGGTTGTTCTGCCACAGTTCCCACCAGAATCAAAAGTGATAACAAATAGCCCCCAAATCCATAAAATATCAAATTTCTATTAAAAGGAAACATAGTGGGTGAGGGGGCTGGATATCGAGGTACAGGCAAATCTTATCACTATCAGGAAGTGTCTTTTATTTTTTAAAAAATCAACAACTTGCCTATGGAAAAAATGAAAAAAAAATCCTTCTTACCATTGCAGGGAAAGGGAGAGAGGGTCAGGGCATATCATGAGAGCTAGGCACAAAGTCAAGGAGGGAAGGCTGACTGGTTGGAAAAGAGCAATGAATGCTCCTGGGCCTTCTTGTATATATCACTTGGCTTGGTTTTCTATTGAAGGAAATCGGAAAATGCAAGGAAGCAAAATAGCTGTGGCAAAAAAATGAAAGGGGGGCAGAGAAAGAAAAAGTTACCAATTGCTGCAAGCATGCAGGGTAAGCAATGATCGCTCTGTGTGTTCTTATAGCAATATATCACTAGCAGGCAAGTGTTTAAAAAAATTAATACTTGAAAATTTGCTGATCTAAGGGATAAAAATTCCTTATTACCAGGATGGGATTAAATAAAAAAAACAGGACGGGATTGTCCCACAGTTATGGTATGGCCAGCAGAAAGTGAGTAGAAAGTGAGAGGAACAAACTAAAGCACAGGAAATCTTACACACAAGACTAAATGCAACTCAAACCAGTTGTTGAAAGAAGATTGGGGTAAAAGTGCCCCCCCCCCCCGCCGCCAATAGGAAAAAAACCAGGAAAAATATGAAGTGAAAACTAATGGCTGAAGAGAAAGGCCAGGTGATAAACAGGAATGTTTGGGCCCATAACCAAAGCAATAATGGCATGTGGAAATGCCCCATAATCCAGCACATTACTAGCAGAGAATAAAATTTGAAAAAATCATCCTTCAGTAGTAATCCAGTGGCCAAATTGATTTATGTTTTAAACAAAGACCAATGAAATATAATGCAACTTTGTAAAGAAAAAAAGTTTGCTTAATCACTCCAAGAAGAACATAGAAGAAAGTAGTACAATGCTGTTCAATTCCCTCCCCTGCAAATGTTCAGGGCAAGGGGGTGTGCAGGTGGAAGGGAGCCAGTGGGTGTTGGTATGCCCAGGCAGTTGCATATATAGCATGGGAATGCTGTAGGAGGATGTTATATAACTTTGTTTGACCCACCTCAGGAACAGGGCCATACTTGGGCCATGATGAGGCAGACAGCTAGGCTCAGATAAGTATTCCTGTCCAGGGAATGGTGGCACCTCTTAGCCACACAACTCAGAGCAGGTGTGAAGTTTTTTGCTTTGTGCTAAGGTTCTTATTCACTGCCTAGCCCACACAGGGGAAAGTTGGCAGTCCCTGAGTAGTGGGGAAAGCAGTGTTTCTCTCCTGCCATGCATTGTAGATGGGTAGGAGCCTGACTCCCCCATGCGGAATGGAGTCCGGCTGTGGGGTGTAGGTATACGTGTGCAGCTGCATCACTTCTATCTGTTCTTGGCAGACAGTTGATTTCACAGCATGCAGAAAGTGGAAATAGATCTTTGTCTTTTAAAAGAAGACAAATGAAATCCTCCAACTAAATTTGAAGCCATCTTTTATAATCTAAGCAATTTCCCCTGAACCATGGGATTAGTGTTCCTAAAACCAGCTCACTCCGGATTCCTATTTTTTTTATGCATAATATAGCCATATGCATTACATGAACAAAAGGAAAACCAATTGAACTTTTTTCTTAAATGATGCAACCATAATCCAGTTCCCGTTACCAGCTGATAATAGTGGTTTGAAAAGACAGTTCTTCGATAGTAATTCAATGGCTTAATGGACTGTCTTTTTTTGAACAAAAGGCCAGTGGAATACAATGCAACTTTGTAAAGAAAATTATTCTCTTAGCAAAACTCTAGTGAAAAGTGGAAGAAAGTAGACCAATGTGAACTTCTCAAGCACTATTAACACACCTACCAGCTGATCTTTCTTTCTTTCTTTCTTTCTTTCTTTCTTTCTTTCTTTCTTTCTTTCTTTCTTTCTTTCTTTCTTTCTTTCTTTCTTTCTTTCTTTCTTTCTTTCTTTCTACTGCAAAAACAGCTTATAAAAATATGCAGTTAATTCCTGATAAACAGTCAAGAATTGGAACGAGGTGTTGAACAAGATTTACAGTTATCAAGTTTCATTGCCATTCAGGGCCAAACGACAAATGACAGCAGTCAAGAGGTCCATTCCTCTTGGCTTTGTTCCATTGGGTGTGAATTACCACATGTTCCATATGCTGCAAAAATGCAAGTCAAGGCTGCAAGGAGTGCCTAGTGGAAGTTATGTGTATCACTCTTTAACTTCTTAACTTCCACAAGGCATTGCCCTTACCTATCCTATCAAATACTAAATCTCATGCTTGTTTGTGGACTCACAGAACACAGAGAGAGCTTATAGGTTACCAGGTATGTAGGCTTCCAGCTGGACAGCTTTTATAGGCTTATATATTTGGGGATCAATTTGCTTCGATTTCATTGAAAAGATCAAAGTGATCAAGCACCCACGTTTCCTTTTTTTTAATGTGTATTGCTTTTAAATGACTGCTAATTCATTTGAATCTTTCCTTCTCCCTTTCAACCCACTCCTCAAATTGTTTATCACAGACATTCAAGATGTAACACAACCCCTGAGCTGCTGAAATGGACTTTATAATGATTGTCTAACATGAGATCCATGAGTTGCCAATCATTGGAATCCGGACATGCACATTGTATCACCTCAGACTGACCTGGGCCTTAACCTATGCATATCGTATCATCTACCAGGTTCCCATTTATTTTCCTTGAGGCAGTAATAACTACTGCTGCTTTCTCTTTCTCCCAGTAGAAGGGGAGCACACAAAGGAGTCTCAGCAGCTGCCTAAGGTTTAAAATCCCATCATTCCCCCTCTTAGAAATAGACTTTTCTCAGTCCCTTTAAAAGAGCCATTGACTGCAAATAAAAACCTCTGTAAGTCAGTTGTCATGCACTTTGTTCCCTTTTGGTTTGCCAAGTGCCATGAGATCATAGCAGCCCTTGTAGAGGGATCCACCCCCATCTTCATTAGTCCAAGATGGATTTTATCAGTAATCTCAAGGGACCTTAATATATGATACCTGTCAACCCTTATGGACTACACACAGGACACAGTATGAAAAGCTCTGCTCTGCTACGTAGTGACTGCTGGACAATATCCCCTTCCAAAGGCACTAGCAGGCTCTTTTCCCTCATTTCTCAAGGCACCACAAAGAGAACCTTTACAGCAGCTCGGATCACTTTAGCTTGCTTTTTAGTGACGGGGTGGTGATCTTCAGCTGGTAGTTGTCAAGCACAGCATAATCACGTGATGCCCATGTATGGGTGAACTAGTTCTTTGTCTTATACTACATGGTCACCTTCAGCTCAACTAGCTGTAAATGTGGACGATTGAATCTTGGGGAGTAAAATGTATCAGATGGGCTGATGGCTTTACCATTCCCTTGTTTACTCATGGACAAAGGCATGCTTTAAACTAGGAAATGTTTGAAATGCACTTAGGCCCTAAGGCTGATGATAAAAATCAAAAACTGATCTCAAGCATGTCAGTGAATAGCTTTTACAGAGATAAGATTTCTTACTTGGTCTTTTCCTTTAATCAGATGTTGCTTCCTCCATACCTCGGTGACAGAAGAGCACTTTGTGCTAGGGAACAGGGAATGAAATAGGTAGTGCTCATTTGTGGCAAAGAAATATTGTGTTCTTGTAAGAAAGGAGGGACTAAATGAAATACTGACCTCAGGATAAGACAGCTATTTTTAGCAAGACCAACTAAAAAGATAAGGGTTCTGCTCAGAGAGCATCCCTTCAGCAAGATCTCAGACTGCATGAGATGAAAGCCAGAGGTTTCCCAATCACATTCAAGTCAACAGAATGGCTGATATTCATGTCTTCTCCTAATAGTAATTAAGCGGCATGTTGTCCAGGGCGAGTGGTCTATAAGTAGGCTGGCGGCAGGATACTGGTTTGTGGATGCTAGCTTATTTCAGTTCCCTTGTGCTGGAAGTGAGCTTATTAGACTGTATAAAGTGCAGAATATTATGGAACAATTCCATATACTGCTGAAGCTGAATTGTTTTTTCCTCCTTATGTATTTGCCACATGTGATGGCACTGGATTTCAGTCATGCCACATTAAATCAGTCTGGGGAGGGTGGGGTAGGGGGAGCTATGTTGGATTTTAGACACATAAAAGTACTCTAATAATTTCAAGGCCTTACTGGAGCTGCCTGTGCTCAGCTGTGGAATTACTATGTGATAAACCAGTCCAAGATTCAGGCACTAGGAATTTGTTTCTGCCCCCCCCCCCTTTTCATCCATGCATCCCTCATTCCCAGCCTGAATGTATGTACTGCATGTGTAACACCATGAGCGTGTTCCAACCCTCATGAGGCCAACACAGAGTAATCCCCATGTTTTTTGTCTCATGATGGATCTTGCTCCACAGACAACAACTTTTGAAGAAGAAGCCTTTCGTGAGAAAAATCAAGGAGGGCATGTTATTCAAACAGGACTAAAGCAATCAAGCCATGCCAGGTTAGAAGACAAAGACACTGCTCCCCATATTGTTCTTTACATTGTAATGAAATCATAGGCCACTAATGCAATTTGGATTTAAGTGCCGTGTGACAGCTAGGAACATCCAATCCCTTGTCCCAAAATTCCCACCAAAGGTATTACTCAGTATCATGCTTTCAGTTTTCTAACTTTGTCTTTGCCTCTATTAATTCAATCAGTACATACCCAGTTCTCTTGTGATAATTTACCTAACTCTCCAAACCATTCCTTTATCATTTGTTACAATTCTTTGCTTTCTGAAAAGACCCCCTGTTAGCTAGTGCCCACCCTCACCCTTGTCCTATAACTAGCCTGGTTTTAGAGCCAGTAATATGAGTCTGATCTTGGCTATAACATGAGTTGCAATGCAGACTCCCAGCACACTGGAACCTCCCTTTTCCATCATGATTTCTGCACAGAATAAATGCTTCCCATCTTAATCTATCTGCCTCTATCTTCCAAACCACATTGCACCACATAGACAGCTGGCATTTTGCTCCTCTCTGTTAGTTACAGTCTCATCCTTGGAAGACTGGACTCCTTTCTCCCAATGTACTCATTTCTTCTATCTCCGGTTCCCCAATTCTCCCACATTTATACTTCTAGCTTAAACATAATTCCTGTTGCAAATTGGAGTAGCTCTGGTTAATTGGATATTGTTAATCTTGGAGTAACTCTGGTTAATCTGGGTATTGTTAATACGGATAAGGAATGTGCTATTTGGTTTAGTATTGCTAGTATTTGATTAGGATAAATTTTCTCCTCCCTAATATTGTACCAAATCCCTCAATAAACTCCATATTTCTTTTAAACCTTTAAATCCAGTCTTTGTTGTCCTTTTTCCTTCTAAACATACTACTTATAGCCACTTCTTTAGGTAAAAGATCTGTTTTCTGCTCCCTGTGCAAACATATAAACTAATTCCATATGTCAGTCTGAACATAGGTTCATCTATTTGCTGGGACATGGTAACAAATTCAGATCATCAAATAAGGAGTGCAAGTTATTAGTTGATTTGCTTCATAAATAGTATAAAATCTATTTATGAAAATGGATGGAAAATATCATCTTGTTTAATCCTCTTAATCATCAGGACTCATTTTAAGTTTTTCTAATTATTCTTCCCAATGCCAAGAGGAACTTACTTTGTTTAATTAAAACTGATCCTTTATTTATGAAACATTACTAAGCAGGTGCCTGTGAAGAAAAGGAAACTTGGCTTCTGGCTCTACTGCCATTCTGAATTGGTGGAGCTTATTCAAACTGCAATCCAAGAAATTTAGAATAATCCCATTGGCTTCACTGAGATGACACTTTAGTAAGTGGTTTCATGCTGCGAGTCGAACCAAACCTGAACTTGGATGGAAAAATCCATTTAGGGGGCTTTTCTCCTGTGAAAGGTTCATAAGTGAACCTGAAGGTAAAATCTCTCAGTTACTGTGAACCTGAACCAGCGTGGAATCCTTAAACACAAAAAGAGCCAACCAGCTCAACAAAAGTGGTTCAGATTTAAAAGTTTGAAAAGATATTTCAACCCTAGATATGTAGGTAAAAATGACTATATTTCTGGAAGACAATTAGGATGAGACAGACATGCTATATACACAACATATCTGAATACAGGGTCAATGTACACAAAGGGAGAGCAAGAACAAGTACTCTGACCTCATTCATGGCTGAGAACACTGACCGCCTGCACTTGGCCACGGTGAGCCTATGTGTATGTGGTTTGTATGTGTGCAGGCACTAGCCTACATTCAGAGAGGGCTGGAGCTTCATACTTGGGTCAGGACTCAGGAGGGGAGGCCAGCACTTTCTCCATTCCTCTTCTGTACATGCAACACAGGTATGTTCTGTGTTCTAGGCAAGAGACTTACATGCTATATATACCACCTGATTTCCTTTGGGACTTGCAGCCATATGACATCTGCAAGGTCCCCTGTGAGAACTCAATTCAGAAGCACTGTGTGGACTCAATTTGAATCAGTCCTGTTGCAATGGGGGAGGAGAAGCTCCTGCCTCCCACCATGTAGTTCTCTTGATCCAAAACACCCCCAGGCGTTTCCTAACCCCAAGTGGCCCACAGGGAGGCTGCATGTACACCCACAATAGCATGGAAGAGCCTATGCATGTGCGTGCACACACAAACATGCATATTTGTAAGCATGTGTGTGGCTCACTGAAAACTTCCAGTAGGGCATGCAGCTGTCCAGGGACCAGAGAATGCGCTCCTGCTCCCCTCTGTTTGAATATACTGCACATCTGAGTAGGGTAAAGGGGAAAAAAATCAACTTTCTCCAGCTGTTCATAACCCTTGTCACATCCCCACTTGGTCTTTCTCTATACACACATGCATCTAAAATAAAGCCCTTAGATGAGTTCAACTGCTTGTCATTACTGGAGCATTGTGGTGGAATAGGGATATGCACCCCCACCCCCAAATCCAGGCAATCCAGATCTGGATTTCAGGGATACTCAAAAGATTCAGGATCCCTGAAATCTGGGCAAGATTTTGCTGATTCTGGTCAGCAAAATAAGAGAATTCTGGATTTATTCTGCCATTATTCCCTATGGGGAAAACTATCTGAGTGAGTGAGGGGTGCATTTGTCAAGCAAACTCCACTAAATTTGCTCCTGACTGTCTACAAAAGATCCCCTCCCCGCTTCAAGTTTCAGGAAGATTGGACCCCAGGTTCCAATTCTATGGGTCCCTGAACAAGTTGCCCCCCAGCCTTTCTCCATAGTTTCCTATGGTGGGGAAAAGACCAAGCTGGATGTCAGACTAAAATCACAGGGGCAAGGTTGCCGCTGGCCAAAGGAACACTCTCAAATGCCAGCTCAACCCAGAGAAAGCCCAACAGACCCAAACTGAACCAAGGGAATGGAATCCCTCCAGAACCAAAGTGAATCAAAGATACCAACATGAAACCAGAGAGTCATGTCAAACCAGTGAATTCCACCCAAACCAAACTGAAGCAAGGGACACTGCTGCAACTCCAACAGAATGCATGTCTCTCACAGAAGCCAGGCAGAAGCCAGGGCCAGTGGGGAGCACTGCCACCTGCCTATGCCTCACTCCCCTCTCCTCCCTCTACCCTCTTGGGAAAAAAGTGGGAGAAGCCAAGAGGCTGAAGCTGCATTTCCCAGATTAACCTAGATTTATCCCGGTTTCTTGATCTGGGTTTCTGGATTGGATCCAGGATTATCTAATCTGATCAAGGAAAGCCAGATTTAAACAGATCGGCATAAATCTGGCTCCTCTCCCCTACTTCCCAGATAGTACACCCCTTTTCTTACCTGAATTTTCAAGGTTTGCCCAGCTAACTCGTTCTGCTGCATTTTGGTCTGTAGTCAAACCCTTCTAACACTCTGTCAAAAATCTGCTTATTGAATGTGGAAATCACCTTTGTCTTTCACATCCAGCAGAGGTCAAATTTCTTTTTTAAAAAACCTGTTGGAAATTGTATGAGTGATGATCTTGACCTATCAGACTATCTCCTCACAATTAGCCCCCATTAAGGAAAAATCACTGGCCATTCCAGGCTATTCAGGCATAGCTGTATCCTTTTGTGTTCTCCTTTTTTATTATAGGGCTTGACCAGACCTGTACAGAATATTCTATATGTGGTGACATTACAGATTTACATAATGGCATTATGCTTTCAGCTAAGAAAGAAAGAAAGAGTCCACAATAGGCTAAAATGTATTTTCTGCTTCTATTGTGCAAGTCAAATGTAGAAAGAAATTCATTCTATCTTGGTCGGCACATATGATTGACAGCTCTGGAAAATGTGGTTTTTCTGCATGCAAATAGCCTGGGGAGCTAAAATTTAACTTTTCTCATGTTACATATTCATCATTATATGAATAAGGAGACAGAATTACATTGTAGTTGTAAGAGTTTGTAATATTCATCTCAAGCTGCACACCTTTTACTTTTCTAAGTCAAATGCAGCCCTCGAGCCGTTCAGGAAGCTTCCAGTTTTTCCTGCCTGCTGGGAGCTGCAGAAACAAGGGGAATTACAAGCAGGCCGCAATTCATTGGTTGGGGGCATGCCTTCAGCTTGGCTGCCTATGATTTGTACGCCCTTGCATTAATCTATATGAAATTGATCTGAACCAGTTCACAACCAGTCCAAAGTTGCTGAAACTGGTTAATGAACCATATTTTTAAGCTAGTGTTTTAACTGAACCAAACCAGAGAGAAAATACAAATGAAGCTGATCTGGAATTTCACACACATTTATAATGGTTCAGCTCTCTGGTTCAGTTTCTGAGCTGCTCTGAATGTCTCCAGATGTCCAGCACTTGAAGTAGGATCATTAGAATTTACGTTGCCCACTCTTCTGGCTTTGCTTTAGGGCTGTAAACTTTTATGGACAATTTGACTGCTCTGTGCGCGTGCACACACATGCAGTTAGTGCGACTGGGAATCCTTCAGCACTGTAATGGTGGATAGTTGCTGTACATCTGAAGTGAGCTGCCCAGTGGATGAGATGATTCTTTGACTACCTGGCTCCTCATGGTGACTGTCTGTCACCATGAACAGTGGATCCAAAAGAATTCCTTGACAAGGTATGCAAGCTCTTCATGGTATATAAAATGTGGGACAGCACTCCACAAAAGAATTGAGCCCTTCTTGTGAATATTGCTGATCAAGACTGTGCTGATATGACTACAACAGAGGCAGAGAAAACTTCAATTCATTCATAGTGAATGAATCTGTCACTCTTTTCTCTTGCCCTGCCTTTACATTGTTCAGGGTGGCTAATATTATTCTCCCTTTGTCCATTTTTTCTTCACAATAATCCTGTGAGGTAGATTAGGCTGACAGAAAGCGATTGGGCCGAGTTCACCCAATGAGCTTCCTGATTAAGGTTTTGAATCTTGACCTCTGAAGTCCTAGTCCCCATTCTAACTACTACACATGCTGACATATTAAAGACAGAAGCTTCTCCTAGCAGTCTGTCAAGAAGAACAAGATGTCCTCCTTCAAACGGTAGCTGTTGCAGCTGTAACCTGTTCTTTCAAACAGCTGTTTTTGGAAGAATTCTTGCCACCCAAATCTCTGCCAACCCCAGCGTCTCTCAGAGACAACGGAAAACTTTATAATCATGAGAAGTCATAACTGGTCAGAATACCTGAAGCCGAAGTTATTGTTTCAAAAAATGAACCACCAGCAGATGATATCATGGGTCAGCACTGATAATCACTCTATAGCACCATGGAGTGCAGCAAAGATGTTTGAAGAATATGTAAAAAATGTTTACAGTAATTTCTGTGGACTGAAGGAATTTCCAGCCTTGAAGTGCAACATCACCTTCTTGCTACAGCCCAAAATACCCTCAGTGCTGCTCCTGGGTTACAGGGGAACCTCCTAAGAACAGCATGGAGGGGGTGCTACCACATGTGCTCCCTTTCATGTGTATCCTTAGACCTGTGTGGACTTTCTGACTTGGGTTTGAGCCACTCACCTAGAACACCAACGAATTTGGGGGAATTAAGCTCAGTTTCAGGGAGAAACCCTTTCCCACTTCCACAGCCTGGCAAGCTTGGAAAATTGACACACTTGCCAATTAGGGAAATCAAAAAGAGTCCAGTAGCACCTTTAAGACTAACCAACTTTACTGTAGCAGAAGCTTTCGAGAATCACAATTCTCTTGGTCAGATGCATGGCTAGTCTTAAAGGTGCTGCTGGACTCTTTTTGATTTTGCCAATTAGGGGGAGCAGAACATGTGATTGAGGGATCTTTTACCTGGACAGTGGGCAGGCAAGCTCAAAGTGCCTCTAATAGACTACCAGTAATAACCACAACAGATATATTGTCCAAAGCAAGGCTTAGAATTTATTGAGGGAAATACAGAGGTACAGGAATTGAAAAGGTACTCAAGCATAAGCATAGTGCAGTTGTTGTATTCAGAGGGACATGCATATGAAGAGTTAGATGAGAGGAGAGAAAAGAAAACCAGGCCTGTGGCTGAGAGGGAATTCATCACCTGGGAATGGCCACAAGGACAACTGTGCATGTCAGAGAGGTTTAAAAAAGGGGGAAAGGAGAGTTTCCAGAGGAAAGAAGTGAACAGAGAAGGTGTCTGCTGAATTGAATAGAGTATGTTGTCTGCTTTGATGGTCCAGAGATTGAGACAGGAGGATCTCAGGCAGGGCTTCTGAAGATCCCAAGGAAAAGGTTGGCTGGTTCCAACAGAGCAGAGCAGAGTGGGCAGCCTCTGAGCCAGCAGAGGGGATTAGGCTGCCTGCCTTTGGCTAGCAGAACAGCAATAATTATAGGAGCCAGCCCACACAAAAGAATATCAAAGAAACATTGTAACGTTCAGGAATTCAAGGTGCGTCCTGGGTGCACATTTGTGGGTTTCCTGACTTTGAATGAGCTAGAAAGGTAACAAAAGGAGATTGTCTCTAGACAGAGTGAACAAAAAGATCTGGCAGGATGTGCGCGTGCGCACGCACGCGCACACACACACACACACACACACACACACACACACACACACACACACACACACACACACACACACACAAAGACTGGCAGGATGGAGACTTTGCCCAAGCCTGTGGCAGGTTGATAGGAGACATTTAGACAGCATCAGTACAAGTAAGCAAGCCCATCTGGCTGCTTGACAGATTTGGTGCTCTGGAAGATTTGTTCTTGCAGATGGGATTACATTGATAGATCTAGGTGGGTGCAAGCCCCTGTGGCAATAGGCAGGCGTGCAGATGTCCCACCAGTGCATCAGTCTCCAGCCCAAAGTTATGGCCACCTCGTAGCCTGAGGAAAGCTTTGGCCTTACCTTCTCCAAATTATGTCATTGCTGACTTCTAAAATGCCTGCCAAAATGAATCCAGCCAAGATGGAATTTGACCAGACAGCACACAGTTGGGAAAGGAGTCCCTAGTAACAGGGGGAGTTGGAGGTCTGCAGCAGGATGCCAAAAATAACCCTCCCTTTTCATCCATGAAAATCCTTCACTGGATCCAAGCTGTTATCCCTCCTGCAGTGGAAGTACATAGTACCAAAAACAACAGGAGAGACATTGCATTTGATGTGTCAATAGTCCAGCCTGAAGGCTGAATTTAGGTTCAAATTTGCTGGTTGTGGGGGATCAAGAGAAGGGTAACAGGAAGGAGTGGAGTCCCAAAGATCTGGAGACGCATTTGTCAACATTCTAACAACAAAGCAGATCAGAAAGCTGCAATGAGAGCTGCTACAACTGTTATTAGAAGGAAGCCACCGAGACATCTGCCTAGATCATATGTTGCATTATACACATGAAGAAGTTGATACCTACATATTTGTACATACCAGACATAACAGCAGTGATGGATTGCAAGTCTATTCCTATCAAAGACAATTATACAAATTTTGTAGTTTTATTATCCTCCTTAGAAAAACTTGGATCTCTGATTATGTGAATTTCCTTTGGTAAAGGCACACTGTGCCAATAGATTCCAGGGCATGATATTGCTGCTATACTTTCATGTTTTCACTGGTTGCGCCTTCTCATTTTATGGCAAAGGGGAAGAAATTTACATGATGAACATAAATCGTGTATGATAAGGCATCAGGTCTGTTCGCAACATATAATAAAAACTAGGGATGCTCAAACATCCATCAGTTTGGTTCACATCCTGTTTGCCAGTTACAAACAGGGAGAAGGTTTTTGATTATTAGTTCAACTGTTTATCAACCTGTTCACGGCTGTGTGGCAGGTTGTTTTATTGAATTCCTTCCTAATCACACAATACAGTGCAATTGGCTTTTCCTGCATGCACATTTTCACACAACTAAATTGATTTCCACTAAACTTCTCCCTGTAGAGAGGCAATTGTTTTTATTTTTTGAGAACTTTATTTTTCATTTTCATAAGAACAATAAAGAACAACAAACATAACATTTTAACAATGAGTACAGATACTGCAAATAGATAATTTAGTGATAACAAGAACAATTGAAGTCAGCACTTGCAATTGCAGAAACAAAGAAAAAGTGGGCGTCTCAATTGCAATTGTTTTAATAGACTATTTAATATGTCAGAAATCATATAAATCAGTCATAAATACCATGTTTTAATAAAATCCTACCCTTCATCTAAAATATTCCTAAAGATAGCAATGGCAGCAGATTGTTTGGTATAAGCAAGACCTTTAAGTGCGTGCAGTTTTGTGAAACTCCAGTGCAAACCAGTTCGATGTGAACTGGCTGGGGATATGCTTATGTCTAACAGATACTTTTAAACACAGTAAGTTTCTAACTTTATTTTGAACAGATGTTAGTGCTTGTACCATCTTTTTGAATAATAGTTCCTATTCACTGTTCCATGAATAGAGCAAGGCCTCTATAGATTATTGGATTGTGTGGTTGTGTACACATGGGAGAAGGTGATCCTTGAAGTATCCTAGTCACAGATAATTTTGGGGGTTTTTTAAGCTAAAAAAGTTATTACCAACTTGGAGTCCTGGTTGTGTTGAGACAAAGGCAGGCTATATAAAATACATTTTCCCAATCTGCTGCTGTGAAGGTGGTCATTCTGCTGTATCTCTGTGGCAGATGGTGATGGATTATTCAATCACTCCTTAACACAGAGGCACAAGATAATTGATTGTCCATAGAGGAGGCAGAACTATGGGCCAAGCTACAAGTGACCAATGACACTTGAACAGCAAGTGTATTTCTCCCTGTTCACTTGCCCTCCACTCAATCCACTTGCCATTCAAGTCATTCGTCACTTGTAGCTTGGCCCTATGGCTCATGCAGGCACCTAGGTACGGGTGTGCTCTGAGAAAAATTTCATTATGATTTCAGATAGGGAATTTATGAAGGATTTTTTTTATCATGATTGCTGATTTGGGGGTAGGACATTACCAGTTTGGGATTCAGATCTGTCTGATTTTTTTGGTTCTGGAGTTTTGGAACCATTTATTTTCAATAAGGAAAATATTTTGAGGTTCTGGGACAGCTGCTCATAAAGATAATGGCACAAAATTTGCGCAGAATATAAGTGTCCTTCTAATCTAAAGGTATGCTAAGTTTCTAGCAGATTTAACAAAAGAGTCAAATTTTACAGACCACAAAGTAGGTCCCTCTCTGCACAGGCACAGTTCTCACTTCTGTTTCCTATGGGGAGAATGGCATTTAAGTGGTAGCCTAACAGGAAAGCGCTGTCTGACCACAAGCATTTAAAAAAAACCCTGGCCGTTTTCACACTACTAACCTGCTTCACACTACTAACCTGCACACTACTAACCTGCTTCTGCTTCTGCGATGTCACACAAAACTCTCGCAAGAAGACGCTATCTTCCACGTTTTTTGCGCAACGTTGCACAACGTTATGGAAGCAGGTTAGTAGTGTGAAAACGGCCCCTGTCTGCATTAATTTCATTTTCCTGTTCTTACAGCTACTGGAGAAAAGGCTACTAAATATGGGGAGACAGAATGGTTTCCAGTTGGCAAAGGTGTTAGACAAGGATGCATATTATCTTCCTACCTGTTCAACCTCTATGCAGAGCATATCATAAGGAAAGCTGGATTAGATCTAGAAGAAGGTGGAGTGAAAATTGGTGGAAGGAACATTAACAGTTTGAGATATGCAGATGACATCGCGTTATTGGTAGAAAACAGTGAAGACTTGAAACGAATATTGATGAAGGTTAAAAGTAAAAGTGCCAAAGCAGGATTACAGCTGAACATCAAGAAGACAAAAATAATGACTACTGAGGGATTACACATTTTAAAGTTGACAATGAGGAAATTGAAATTGTTCAAGATTGTTTCTATTCCTTGGCTCAATCATCAACCAACAGGGAGACCGCAACAAGGAAATCAGAAGGAGATTGACTTGGAAGAGCAGCTGTGAGGGAGCTAGACAAGATCCTTAAAGATAAAGATGTCTCTCTGGGAACTAAGATCAAGATAATCCAAATGATGGTATTCCCCATTACTATGTATGGATGTGAAAGTTGGACAGTGAAGAAAGCTGACAGGAAGAAAATTAATTCATTTGAGATGTGGTGCTGGAGGAGAGTTTTGCAGTTACCATGGGCAGCCAAAAAGACAAATATATAGGTAGAAGATCAAATCAAGCCGGAATTATCCCTAGAAGCTAAAATGACCAATCTAAGGCTATTGTACTTTGGTCACATCATGAGAAGACAAGATTCTCTGGAAAAGTCAATAATGCTAGGAAAAGTGGAAGGCAGTAGGAAAAGAGGAAGACTTAAAATGAGATGGCTTGACTCAATAAAAGAAGCCACATCCTCCAGTTTGCAGGATCTGAGCAAGTCTGTTAATGATAGGACGTTTTGGAAGTTTTTCATTCATAGGGTTGCCATAGGCTGGCAGTGACTTGACAGCACATAACACAGAACATTCTTACAGAAACTGACGGATAATAGAAATGTTTGCCTTTCTGTTGAAAACTCTGCATTTGCCATCTTTCCTTGTTGTCTGTTGTTTGTTTCCTTTCACAAATTAAGATAGAAAGGAGGGAAGAAGAACTGCTGCTCTGCCATCATTGCCTATGGGGGACTCTTTTCAGAGGGGCTAAAGTGGCTGTTTTTCAACCAAATGACACCGAAATGGCAGAGGAGGAGGTGCTGCCTGTCCACTAAAGACCCCCCCCCACCATTTTAAAGCAAATTACACCAAGGGGTCCAGTTCTAAGGGCCCCTGGAACAACATGCCCCCAACCATCCTACTTATAGAGAAAAGGGGCACCACCCACAAAGGAGGGAGGGAAACAGTAGAGGTGAACTAGAACCACAGCTCTGCCAGGACTTGCATTTGTCTTGTGCCAGCCAGAAGTTGCCTTCCCCAGGCCACTGTCTGGGAAATCTGGGAAATCAAAGAAAAACAACATGCCTGTTACAGCTGATGGTAAGCACCTGAACATGAAGAACTACATGAAAAGGGGGGAGGGTGTTTTTGTAATGCTTATGAAACTCAGACTTGTGTAACTGTTCCAGAAAATCACAGTAACAACACATAACTGCAACTTTTATGTGTATTTTGGGCTCAAGAATTCCTGAAGGCATACCCCTACAGCTAGGCAGTGCCTTCGAAGGGTGTGGACTTTGTATTCTCCTGCACTAAATAAGCTTTTACTCATGAAGAACTGATGGAACACTTTTTATTTCTTTTGGAATGTTTTATGTAGTCAGTTTTGATTCATGCTATTTTCTTTGCTGACTGTGATAATTTTTTTGTTTAATGCCATATATTCACTTTCAGGTAATTTATATGCAATTAATACCAAAATTAATGTTGAGCAAGATGTTTGTTTTAATGGAGAAAATTCAGTAAGGGAGGGAAGAATGTGAAAAATGGCAGAGGCTGCAGGTAGCCATGTTAGTCCAAAGCAAAGTCCCAAAACAAGTAATTTCATTAGGAACTATCACATTTTTTTTAAAAAGGCACATAGGCTCTTGAGTTTTCTAAAACTTTTTTTTTTTAAGGAGAGGAAGAAAAAAATGTTTCAAGCCTTGATCTTAAGGCTTCTTCATCCAGTGTGGAATGCCAGGCAGATTTGGATGGATAGAGTTGAGCTGGATATCAGGTTGCACTTTTGCCTTGGGGTAAGATGAGGGTAGAATGGCTGCCCCCCAATTATAGTATTAATTGATCTGTTTATTACAGTCAAAGACCAACGTAACACAGACACAAGAAATTACACTACCCTAAAATATGATTTAAAAATGTAAAATCAGTATACGATTAAAAATGTGATAGCAATATACGTACATTAGAAATTAACAAGTTACATATGTATAAATAATTACAGTATAAAAGCTGGTAGTTGATCAAATGTCTGTTTAACATACTAGAACTCGTAAGTCCCTTCAAAGTCTGAGGCATGATGGTCATTAAACACAATAATTATTAAACCATAGTAGAGACTGGGAGATTCAGCATTGCTCAGTGGAAGAGCATCTGCTTTGCCTGCAGAATGTTCCAGGTTCAAGCCTTGCTTTTCCAGCTATTAAAAGGTCTCAGATAGAAAAACTCCAGAAAACAATACCAATAAATTTGGTACCAATACCAATAAATTTGGTATTATTCAGATTTGGGTATCCAGAATGACATATATATTTGGAATTCTCAATATTCAGATCCAAAAATAGAACAGTATTTGTATACATAAAATAGTATATAGTATTTGGACTCTGGTTTTATTCAGGCTCTATTATCCCTATGAGAAAATCTTTCCAGAGGCCTGGAGGGGCCATTTTCTCAAGCAAAATACACCAAAATTGCAGGGAACCCAGCCCTGCCTGTTCACTAAATACCCTCCAAGTTTCAAGTGAATCGGATCAAAGGGTCCAATTCTATAGACCTCTAAACAAGCTGTCCCCAGACACTTTCCATCCTTTTGGGGGGGGAGGGAGGGCGCGGAATCCAAGGCTTTCTCCACACAGGAAGCATTAGCTAAACACATAACAGCAACCAATGATCAAAATTCTCCCAAGACAAACAGAACCAACAAAGCCCAACAGAACCAAGTCAAGAATCCCACCAGAACTAATGTCAAACCAGAGAATCCCAGCAGAACCAAACTGAAGCAAGCAATGGCATTACAAGCCCAACAGAACCAGTGTGACTCAAAGATGCCGGGCAGAACCCAGGGCCTAACAGAAACAGCAGCAAACCAGAGAATCCCAGCATCCAACCTAGCAGACCAGTAAGACCAAGGCAGCAGCCAGACCTAGCAATGCCATATGGCAAGCAAGCAACGCTGACACAGGCACAGGCACAGTAATACTGCTTCCCTTCCTGCTTCCCTCCTCCTGTTGCCTAGAATGCTTGGGAAGCTTATGAAGTTGGAGGGGGGGAACGACTGCAATCTTTAAACTGAGATTCCCAGAGATTCCTAAATATATCCATAGTATTTGGGAATGCAAATACTAGTCTATGCTAATATACCCACATATATCTAGATATACTCAAATAATACTGAATAGGTATTTTTTGGGTATATATTCAGCTTAGGAATACCAAATCACATGCTCCTACTCCAGAGAGCTATGGACAATCAGAGCAGACTATACTGATCTTGCTTGACCAAGGCTCTGACACAGTATAAGGCAGCTTCATGTGTTCAATTTTAGATGATGCACTAGATAAAGAGTAAAATGAAGCTGAAATTGTGATATTCAAACTGAACCAGACAGCTTTTGAGAAATTCAGTCTTGTTCCTAGCCTTTAGACAAGTAAGACTGAAGTGAACATCCTGTTTTAATTCAGAAAAAAAGTGTGCATCTGCTATCTGGGAATGCTGTTTTAGAAGCTATTGTTCTGCTCTGACAATACAACAGTAGTTTCAGATGTATTCATGAAAGGCATTGTAGGCTGAAGACAGACAATAGTGTAAAAGAAATTATTTGAGAGAGGCTTCATTTCCATGATGTACACACACATTTACTTTGTGCTTCTGTCATCTCTGGTCAAACAGGATTTTGTGAGTTTTTGAAACTACAAAAACAGCTTTCCAGAGACAACAGTTTGATGAGTAAGCAGCTTGGTCAACAATGCCTATCTCATACCACCATCAACACCCTGAAATATGATAGTCTCTCTTCAATACTATAGAGCAATTTGTGTGACACTGACATGAGCTCTAATATGAGCACACAACGATCAACCCACATTTCAGAGTTGTGTTGGCAGTAATGCAGATCAGGTTGTTACAAATTTGCCAGTAGATTAGGGCTGATTCTCACAAAAAAATTTCTTCTGTGGTTGTGTGAACTCAAACAGCAATCACAGATTTTCTGTAAAGCACAGTCTTGTGCTTTACATTGACAGAGGAAAGCAGGTAACTAATTGATCGGCTCTGTTTATACTTGGCAGCATGTTGTGTGCTGCACAGTCTAAGAGGTATACTGTGGGATCCTCATCAACAGAACAGAACTAACTGCAGAACAAAGTTGATCAGGTGGCCACACAGTTTACACATTTAACCCTTGTCCTTCCATGAAGAAATAGCTGCAAACTGCAAGTATTTTTAAGAGAGTTGATTCCCCATGGTTTTCACACTCATTTCTTTTGTCCTGCTTTTGGCTCTAGTTTAAAACAATTCAACATTTGTAATAACCTGTACGTTGTAACAAATTTTAAAAATATGGGGGGATGAGCATGCCAGAAGTAACAATACCTCTGTCATAGCGCCTGCCCTTTCAGCGTCTGAGGAAATGTTTCCTCCACCATAAAAAAGACAACCCGCATCCTCAAGGTGACTTTCACTATGCCCATTCAGCATTGCTTAACAACACTAGCCTAGACTGGACCTGTCTAGTCATCTGGGATGGGGTGTGCATTTGGATACTTCCAAGTTGCAGTTATACCTAAAATGCACTGTTTTGTTTAGGCCTGGGGATATCTGAAACACCACTTTTGCTGCCTGAAATTTTGGGATTCCTAAAATTTATTGAGATTTTTCAGATAATTTCATCTTTCATTGTAAACAACAGGGGTAGACAGTCTGAGGCCAAATGACAGGTCTACTGCTACTGTTTTCAGTGGGTGGTAAACATGGTGTCCAGACTCTGGACAGCAGGAATACCACCCACTGAAAGTGGCAGTAGACCTGGTGGCTGGAAGGAGGCCAGGTCTACCAATACCCAATCCTCCCCCCCGCCACAAAATTACCTGAAATAAGTTCCCAAAATAGTATTAATACACTGAAAAAACTGGGATAATAGTAATTATGTCCTTTATGAAATAGAAAAATGAATGTAAAATGAAAACTTTTGAAATATATATTTCTAATTTGGGCCTTATCTTGCTCCTTCCGTTTTCTTGATGTTTAAGGCAATGTTCACAATAGATGCTGAAAATTTTTTACCCATCCCCAAGAAGAAAAAAGAGGAGGAGATCCTCAACCTGGGACACTGTGGCTTGGATCCAAACTAACTTTTCTGCAGGCACAAGATCTTTTGCCTGCAGAGTGCATTTTCCCTGCTCCCTCCATCTCGTGGCAGCTCAAAATGCCCCCAGAGTCCTATTTTCCCAGAAACAGGAGCAGGATTTTGGGAGGTAGTTTGGGGTTCCATTGCTGGGGCAATATTTCACATTTGATAGTCCATGAAGCAAACCACTGTGTAATCTGAGAAATGGACTGGTGAGGCTTTGTGACTACATGAGATACAGATGTCTGTAAGAAACTGCTGATCGTGGCTTCATTTCTGTTTTTTGAGTGGCCTTATGAATAAGCTGCATAAAGTTTATTTATGACAGCTTACTGCAGCTTCTGTCTCTGCGTCTATCTGTACATTTATTCTCCTATCAGAAAAGCAGGTTTATATTGGCAACCTCATGCCCTACATGTAGTGATGATGATGAGCCCTCCCTCAACTGGGTAGAGAGAAACCAAACACTGGAAGAGAAAGCAAGCGGACAGCAGTGGACAACAAAAGTACTTCCGTCTTAAGATCATGTATAGAAGGGGGGAAGCCAAATCAAAGGTGGAGGTCCCTTTTGCCATTGATTTGAACTTGCTTGTGGCTACATTTTTTTGGCAACAGAACTCTGGTTTTACCTACATGAATAATGCTGAGTTTTGTCATTCCCCTTTGCACAGCCAGCTACTCTTGACTGCCCCTTGATGTCAAATAAGCCAATGTAACTAAGAGAAAAAAGGATTGTATCTCCGGAGATAACCTGCAGCTCAGTGGCAGAGCACATGGGTGGAAAACAATCCTGGGTTCAGTCCTTGGCATCGCAAGTTGCAGGGCTTGCCCAAGACCTTGACATTGGAGTGGACCATACTGGGCTAAATGGGTGAATGGGTGGACTCAGTCTAAGGCAGTTTCCCATGTTCTGTGATGTTCTCATTCAAAGTGCCAAGTATATTTCCAATCAAGAGGAGATACACAGCATGGGGACCTGTCTCTTGCTGCCTTCACCTGAGATCAGGCTTGGCTGCCATGCAGTGTGAGAATGAAAAGGCAGTCAGGGTATGACAGATGTGTCCAGCCAGTGCCTTGACTAATTGAACAAGCCCTTCTATGCACTGGCTTGGTGCTGATGCCTTTGACAAAGAGACAACTCACTCCAGTCGGATGGATCCTTTGTCTTCTGCCTTCCTTCTGATTGCTCCTGTCTCAGAACAGCATGCTTGTTGGACTGGCAGAGGCAGAGGGCTGATCTTTTCTCTCTGCTCCGAACCTTCATTTTCATGTTTACTCCACCTCCTGCTGCATAGCTCCCATCAGTTGGTCTAGTGAAACGACAGAAGACTGCCATGGTTTTACAGGGGACTTTTGATTGCTTTTGCAGATATGGTGAGGAAGCAATGACTATTCTGTATCCTGCAGCGAAGCAGAAGCACAATGCCTGATAAACAGGGGAACTGTGCAGGCAAAACAGAGTCATCAAACCATAGGCTTTTGACTCTCATGATTTTCCTGCAAGTCTGAAGACTGTAGCCTTATATACAGAAATGTTGGAATTTTCCCCTTTGGAGTGTAGTTTGCAGCCTTCGTGTCTCCAAAGCTGCTGACCATGCATAATTCATAACACCCCTGGGAGTTCGTTGGGGAGGACTTAAGTATAACCATTGTCCTCTGCGCCGCTGTGACCATTTTCTCTGAGGTCAACCCACTTAGTTCCACCACCTCTTTTCCCAGAAAAAAAAGCCCTGGAAAGACCTCTCTATCTGAGATCTTGGAAAGCTGCTGCCCGTAGGCAATACTGACCTTAACAGACCAATGGTCAGACTCAAGGCAGCTTCATGTGTAAAGAAAGAAAGAGAGAGGGAAGGAGGACGTGGAGTTTCTAAGCACATTGGCTCTGGATAAACTGAAGACCGCTGCCATATTATGATTCTTCTTTTTAATAATATTTGATTACACGTGAGGTAGACAGATCAATATTCATTGGAGCCAGAAAATACATTTTTAAAAGAGCATGAAGTGCTGAAAACAAATTTAAAGACTGAACCTTGGTGAACACTAGCGCAGATTCAGTTCTGCACTCTGTGCTATTTTTTCTCCTATCCAACTGCCAGAGATGTGGTTAAGCCCCCCCCAGTCTAGACTCCAACACGTTGTTGTAAGATCCTGGGAGCAAGGATGGTCTTTTTTGCTGATGTTTCTCTGCACAGCCCCACGTACATTGTTGATTCTGAATCCTCCTCCTTGGTTGTTCCTGTCCACTCTCTCAACTCACCTGTCCTCCCACCTTCATTGTCTCATGAGTCCCATCCTAGATGGCCCCTGGCACAAATTTTGTGTTAAAAAGTACTTTAACAAAGCCTGTAAGAAAATGAATGTAAAGACCTTCACATATTCCACTGACAAAGAGAAAGTCAGATACTTGTAATTCCCATTGAAATAGATGAGATTTAAATTCTTAATACAGAACTTAAATCCTAAATGGAATTAAGAATTAAATAGAATTAGTTTTTTTGGGGACTGCAGCTGTAATAAATGCCCCAACTAAACTTTATTTGTTGGTGCTGTTTCCATGCATCTCCTGGTAAAAGTTAGAAAAAGTAACTCATGAAGTGGTATTATCCTCTGCAGCATATATCTGTTGCCCTTTATTGGCTGCCCCTTGCAGTGGGTAGGAAAATGCTTATTGTGATGATGTCAGATCCCATGTTTCTTTTGCTAAATGCCACCAGTACTGAGAAGTGAATACAAGTCACCGCAGCTAAATATTTAACCAGGCCAATGTAGTATCTGAATAAAAGAATAATGGAAAAGATAAGTCTGCTTATGGAATAGGAAAAGTCTCCACTCAACAGATGCACTTTGTATCAGAGAACATTATGTCCTTCTAACATTTTGGCCACATTCTGTCTTGTGACCTGAAATTGTCCCTCCCACTTGCCTCTAAGAGCCAAGCTACAAGTGACAAATGACACTTGCCTAGCAAGTGAACAGACTTATGTGTATTCCTCCTTGTTCACTTGCCATTCACTTGCACTCCACTTGATCAAGTGGAGAGTTAGAGCCAAGCTACAAGTGATGCATGACACAGGCTGGACACTTGTCAGCTTCCCTCAAGTTTTGATGGGAAATGTAGGCATCTTGGTCTTGCAGCTTGGCTCTCCATTTAATTGAAGTTTACAGAGCGGCAGTCTATGGGAGGGAGAACATGCGGTCGGGAGGGGAGTGCAGGCGTCGGCCTCTCGCCGGGTGCCCCCCTTCCCCTCCGCTGGGTGTGTGTGTGTGGGTTTCTGTAAACTTCAATTAAATGGAGAGCCAAGCTGTAAGACCAGGACGCCTACATTTCCCATCAAAACTTGAGGGAAGCTGACAAGTGTCCAACCTGTGTCAGGCGTCACTTGTATGGCTCTAAGTGAATGGCAAGTGAACAGGGAGGAATACATGTGAGTCTGTTCACTTGCCAGGCAAGTGTAATTCGTCACTTGTAGCTTGGCTCTAAGTTTCCTTCTGTCCCCTGTGTGTTCCAACAACATTATTTTAAGGCTGTAGGCTTCATGGGAGCTCTATTACATTTCAGGACTACCAGAAGGTTTATTTATATTCCATTGCAAAGCCCAGTAATTGTTTCAAAATGCTTTTTGCATATATACTACAGTTGGAGCTATTATTTACCTAAGACATAATTGAGATTAATAAATGAGACCTTTCTTTAAAGTTGTTTTAGGTTGCTTCCGTCTGAGCTCTAGAGGAGTAGCAAACAATTTCAGCATAAGCAATGGCTCCACTAAACAGAATACTAATTCTTGCATTGCAAGATGGTCATCATGAGGCTATGGTAGAAATCTGCCACAAAGTCTTGTCATCTCTGATAGACCTGAGAAAATAACTGGATGCATGAAAAGCATGTATTCAACCATTCAGCTATGGACTATTCCTACAATCACCCTTATGTCCTGCTGCTACCTCTGTTTCTTGGCTAGGACATAGACAAGATGCGATAGTCATTGTGTTTTCTGCAAACAATTCTAATAGTACCAGAAAACAAAGCTTAGAGCCAAGACTACCAAATTTATGCCAGCAATTCTCAAGCTTATTGAAGCAAGACTAGACCCCTCCTAAACTTCAGGACCCACTTTTAAAGTAACCCCATGCTACCTGTCTCCAAAATGAAATGCAGGAATCTCACATCAGTTAGAACAGAATTTTATTTTTTTATTTTTCAAGTTAAATATTTATAAATATCTTAGTCCCTTCCTGTAGGCTCCTCCTCCCCAGTTCCCACTTTGTCCCTGGCATGATTCCAGTGAAGGAGGTGAGGGTGGCTATCCAGACACCAGACAACAATGATATAATGCTAGCCTCTCCCTCCCACCTGCTCCCTGGCATGAGCAACTCCTGTGGTTCATACCACTTTCATCCAGCCAGCCATAGCTTGACTGCTTAGCTGCTGGCTGTTTCCTTCCAGCAGCTATGTTACCGTGATTCTGAAACAGCCCCCACAAGTGCGTAGCCTGGGCAGTTGCTACCTAAGGGATGGCTCTGTTCAGGGTTAGGAACTGTAGCCCTGCACCAGAACCCCTGTTTGTATATGAGAGTTTCAATTTGCACACTGAGATCCTGTGAATATAAAGGCTATACAACACACTGCAATGTTAAATAAAACTCATCTTGTACACCCCTGTTGTATGCCCAGGAATGTTTCAATATTGGAATGAACGGGGAAGTAAATTAGGCATGCTGAAAGACCCACAGAATTTTGGGTCAGGAGGTAACGATAGGACATGCCAAATTGCCAATGCCGTATTTTAACAACCACCAAATGTTACTTTTATGTTATGAGATGAAGTGCTCTGAATGCCATGCATAATAAAATATTCAGTCTCCATATGGTTTGTATATAGAGGATGACAGAATGGGCAGATCTTTGGCACAGGGAACTCTCTTGTATCTGGAGTGGAAAAAATGTGTTACTGACCTAAGAGCTTCACAAAATCTGGTAATGTTTGACAGGTCCCAAAATATAGTGTAAGTGTCTTACCGAAATTTGTGGGAGGATGAATCTAGGGACTGTGTGCTCTCATCAAGTAGCTCCTGTCTTTTTCACTCTAGTTATCTCTAATGAGTTGGATGTTACATCAGAATTCTCCTTATTGTTTAGCCCATTCTGTTTAATGAAAAAGAATTTCAATTTTCCACAGAATTTAGCAATTTTGTCTCTGTAATGTAAAGATAGCATAATCTCTAATCTTACTAAATCTACTAAATTAGGAGATAGGGACTGTACGCAGTGTGAAATAAACCCCTGTTTCTGAAGATCGGGTCTAGCACATTTTTCTCAACATGTAAATTGTATCCTATAGTGCATTTCCCTTGTGCGTAAGAGTGATCCATCCTTAATCTGAAAAGAATCACATTAACAAACCAATGTGTAAACATGTCTCCTTTTGATCTTAAAATCAGGCACAGTACTAGTAAAATCTTCAAAAATAATAAATCACATCATTATCACATGGAGTGCCCATGGTCATATATGATCTCAGCAAGAGGTAGCCAGAAGATATGGATATTATTTAATTTTTTTAAGTTTTACCATTTAAAACAAATGGTCAAAAATTTGAAACTGTACTGACATTTTTAGATATTTGGCAAAGTAAATTGTGCCTCACATGAACCTAGTATAGCTTTGGGCCCAGTGGTGATGCTCTCCTCAGGCAACTGTGTGGGGTCACCGTCACATTATTCTCACTCTAAGAGCTGTTACACTGAATAGGCTGTTACATTCAAAGTAAACCCTCCAAATAAAGAAGTGTCTGCACATGTGCAGACAACACTACTCTGTTGGAAGTACTCCAGGGAAGGGAAGCCACTGTAGGCAGGTGGTGGCAGCACTTCAGTTGGACTGGAGTCTGTCCCCCCACCATTCCTGTCACCATCACCAAGACCTGGCTCAGCTCCCTGCACTCTGATGGTGCTGCCACCTCACGGGCCTGGCATGGCTCCCTGCACCCCAACATTGCCACCACCACACCCTGGGCCCAGCATAGCTCCCCATGTCCACTATCACCAAATGGGCCCAGGACAGCTCCTGCCCCTGGGGCCCAGTGTGGCTGCCCCATGCCTGACATATCTCCTGGCATAACCTTCCCCAGCTCAACTCAATGCCCCTCATTGCTGCTGTTGCCCCCCATGCCCACAGTTTCCCTGCCTTCTACCCACCAGCAACCCTCCCCCCAAGACCAACCAGTTTGAAGTTGGGGGCTTGGAAAGCCATGACCTGAACCTGGGGGGAGACCATGCCAGAAAGGAACTAACAAGAGGCTGTGGCACAAGCAATGGACGAGGAGGGCTGCCCAAAAGCAGAAGTGCCCGCGGCTGGAGGAGAGAAGAAAGTAGGCAGGTGCACGCGTGTGTGAAGGGGATGTGCCTTTTCTCTCATCCCACTCCCAGTTTCTTGGGGAAAAGATGGGTAGCCTCACCAAAACAGTCAGGGGGCATGAACAGCAGAGCTGACATCTTGGTAGGCACCTGTAAACCCCTTTCCTCTATACACAAGGGTTGTAAGTTACATAGGGTGGCAATGCAGGCAAAGAGGAAGGAGCTGCTAATGCCATCCCTCCTCATCTGGGAGATGGCGAGTGGGTGAGCCAGATGGGCTGGAAAATGAGAGGAGAGGGAGGAGCAGCAGTAGCAGTGTAGCTTGACAAGTGGCTTACCCAGTAGGTAAGCGGGGGAAATGGGATTCCTCCTGCAAGTCTCACTTGCCCTGGGGCACTTTGTCCTGTGACATACTAGGAGGACTTGGTTTGATCAAACTGCTCTCCTGGTAGTATTACTGAAGTGAGTTTACATACTCTACACTGTGCACACTATGAGTGGTAAGCCACTTAAGAAGGGCCCTGGGGTGCAGCAGGTACTGAAGGGTCCTAAGAGAATGAGGAGGATAGCTTTAGGGAGGGGTGGGGGTAGGCCTGTGGTTTCCCACCCCCTTTGTGTAGGCTGGCAGCAGAGCAACCTGTGCCAGGCTCAACTAGGCCTGCAACTGAGCCACCTGCTGTGGTCCAGTCGGCAGCAGATAAGACTGGACATGGGTCTGCTACAGCTTCCCCTGAACCTCTGTTGTCTGTTGTGACTCAGCAGCCACCACAGCACCAGGGGGAGTGGTCAAATGGTGTATTGCTTGGGGCTGACATGGAGGAAGTCAAGCTGGTGGTCACCACTGTGATGCAGAGGCTTACAGAGGGGCTGGAGAAAGGAATTGTCACTGAGGCCCCTTGGACCTCTGTGGGGTCCAGCAGTCCAGGGTGGGAGGGGGAGATGTGGTTGTATTGGAAAAGGAAGAGGTTGTGCTGTTCCTTCGGGATGACACACCTCAAACTACCCCTGGCAATCCCTCATGCCCCATCACACACACAGTCTATTCCCAGACCACATCACAATAGGGAGCTCGACAGGAACCCTTCCACCCACCCACACAAGTGGGTGAGGGGGGCACAGCTTAACCTCTGTTGTATGGAAATATTTCCAGAAAATGGAAGACCCCCTCCTATGCCTCGTGTCAGCTCTGCAGACTGAGGGTGAGCCAGGGGGAAGATCTTGCTCATCTCTCCACTTCTGGGCTGATGAGCCATTTGAAGCACCACCACTATGCAGTGCTTCTTCAGGGAAACAGGCATCCTGCTGGTCAGGTGGCTGTCCAGCCACTAGCCACAGGGGGATGACCCTTTCCCCAATCTCAGCCTCCAGTTTCTCTTTCCTCAGTCAGATGCCACTGACTGAGATGTTTGGTGATGCCGGCACGAGAGGGTCTCGGAGTGGGCTCAGGCAGGCATGCAAGAGGGCCGCTCGCCTCATTGCCCAGATAATTGCTCTGGATAACAGACCCTTTGGTATAGTGGAGGACATCATCTTCCAACTGCTGCTCCATGATGCATACCCCTGGTACAAGAGACGAGGAGGACCAGAACCAAGCACATGTTGTTTTTGAAAACAATCCTATAAAATGTCTCTACACAATTTGTTGGTCTTCCTTGTTTGCAGCACACCTATAGCTTGGGACTCAAGGCACAGGATGAGTAATCAAATGTGCTATTAAAGTTTTGACTTTGATTATGGAACTTCGATTAACAGAGTACAAGTCTTCGTCAGGTTCTCTCAAATACTTCAGGAAAATGATGTTCTATAGTAGATAGCAGTGCTGAATGGATTGGAAAACATGGACTGTTACAGAAAGATAAGACATACAATGCATCACTTTGTGAAAATGACTTTCTCCCCTTATAGAAGCATCTTTCATACCTTTTCAGAAGCCTGACCAGCACACCAGCAACAAATGGAAGATTTCTGGGAGGAGCCGGGCTTCTATGACTGCCTTGTGGAGGTCAAGTTGGGGCAGCTGCAGCATCCAGAGAAAATCGGTCAGAAGACTCCAGGTAATTTCCAACAGACCACCGTCCCAAAACAGTAACCTTACCAAAGCAAAGCTGTTTGGCAGTTAAAGCCAGGTTCCAATACTGTAACTGCAGAACAGCTCCAAAAAACAGCAGTAGAACAGTTAAAGGGCCTGTTCTGTTCTATGAGTGACTTTCCCTGGCTATTCTGATAAGAAGACTACGCTGCTAACACCTTTTCCCAGAAAAAAAGCCCTGCCATGGCCCTTAGATTACAAAAGATGAAAAGGAAGAGAGACAATGTAAAACAGTGAAAAGTTCTGACGGACAGTGAATAGAGAAAAAGCATTCAGAGACAATATCACAGATGCGATGAGGAGAGTTCATGGAAGAGAGATCAATCAACCATTCTGTGATAATGATAGCAAAATAAGAGCTCCGTGTTAGGAGGCAGGACTTTGCTGAAGGCTGGAGGCAAATTAAAAGTGATGCCCGTTACTTACTGCCCTCCGTCTGATTTTTCAGCAGCATCAGGACATTCACTGCTGGAGAAAATGACTGCTGGGACCAGACAGACATTTGGGTCTAATTCAACAAGGCAATTTACATTCGTCTTCGTCCTTCTGTGCAGCCCCACATTGGGACTGCGCACACGCAGGCCCAATGTGTGTCTGCACAGAAGACACTCGACGGACAACAGTTACAGGTAAGAAACACTGTTTTTCTTAAACTAGTTTCAGTTACATTTGGCCTCTGCTGGCTCTTTAAAGACTTTCCTGCATTTTCTGCTGTAAAAAGTGCTACCCTGTCTTTTATTTCCCTTCTCTGGTAGGACAAAGTGCAGTTTCCCCTCCAGAACGGAGAAAACTATACTTGTGGGATCAGAGTGTTGCCTGCAGGTGGGCAACTAAGGGAAGAAAGGAGAATTTTCAAAGCACTCAGGCTTTGGCGGAGTCAAAAGGAAGATGGTGAAGGGAACAGAGAAAGAACAGACCCATCTTGATCTCATGGAGAACCTACTTGACTGGATCACTTCTTACTAGAAAACCAAAACGACAGGCAAGAAACGGATGGACCAGAATGGACATTATTCATCTCAACTAGCACTTAGGGCATTTTTTCTCAGTACATAAGAGCAGCCACACTGGATCACGTTAGAAGAAGGGACTGGCGATGTCTCTTGCTCAGGCCTTTAGGACCGCCAGCCGAGAAGAAGGAAGGCAACAACCATAGAGTCAGTTAGATAGATAGGCTGCTATCAGTCTCCTTCCTGCCAGGGGAACTTCCTGCCTTTCCTTCTCTCCCCTTCCTCTCTCTCTTCCTCTCCTTCCCTGCATGCACTAGGAGAGGCAGCATGGTGTCTCCTCCTGAGAGAGATGGCCTTTCAATCTAAAGCCATCCTAGCTAGTTAGATCAGTAGTTCTTTCTCTCCACTAAACTTATATAAATATATTTCTTTAGATAAATAAACAGTTATTGGTTCTCTAACTTGGGCCATTTCCACACACATTGAATAATGCACTTTCAATGCACTTTCGCAATCCTTTTGAAGTGGATTTTTTGTTCCACACATGGAAAATCAGTTTCAAATGTTCACTAAAGAGTATTGAAAGTGGATTATCCGACGTGTGTGGAAGCAGCCTTGGATGAGAGCTTTCTGCGTGCAGTTTGTTTAGTTGACATGCCTTAACTAAAACTCAATAGATCAGTCCAATGGTACATCTATTCCAATATCCTCTTCCATACATTGCTGAACTAGATGCCCTGCTGGCCAACTTGCATTGTTGTTTGCTTCTTATGCTGTTGCAGTTGCTGAGTTGCTTGTTGGGGCCCTCTTGCTTGCACAGCTGTACTGGCTCTGGGATTTTTTGACAAAGAAAACTGTGTTTGTTTCCTTTGCATTATGCCCACAAGCTGGCATTTGAGTCATGAAAATCTCTAAATCAGTTTGTCTTCAGACTTCTGATTTTGGCTAAGCAACAAACACAATAACTGGTGGCAGTAAACTGAACACACAACTATATGTCTACAGCTAAGGGGGATGGGATGGCATTTACAATCTGACCAAATGCCTTTCTGACGATTCCAGGATCTCCTGAAAGGCTATAAAGTCTTGTATCCAATTTCCTGTTATTGTACCTCTATGTGCATGTCAGCCAAAACCATTGCCTGTCATTATCAGACAATCCATCATATTAAAACAAGGAGGCTGGGGAAATTAATGTCTTGTAGTCTTTGAAAAGACATCCTATTTCATCTCAGACCATGAAACTGTAATTCAACTTTGCATCCAGACATGGATTCTGCCTGCAATGAAAGAGTTTTCAAAAGGACAGATGAAGTTTGTAAGCATCCGGGAAGCTGGGACCAAGTAGCACGAGACAAGTGCTAAGGGCCACCATGATTTGGGGCAAGAAAGTGGGTGTTCTTTCATTCCCAGCTGCCAGGGGGTTGCTGTGCTGGAGAAGGAGGATGAGCTCTATAAACTGCATAATGGTACGTAAGAAATTCTTTCTTTGAAGTGTGAGACTTATGTTTCTCAGAGTCCAACAGAGTGTGTAAGTGGAACAGAAATCCAGACCACAAGAGTACAACTCAATTTTATTACTCACAAGATACCAAAGATTACAAAGGACAGTTACTGATAAAAGTTTTTATCTACCCATGAGTACCCTCCTTTCCCCTTCAGGTGCCCTCCTTTCCCCTTCAGGTTGCTAACACTATGAAGTTCCAGTACCTATGACTTTTACCCTGGGCCCACTATAAAGCTGTAACACAGTACCGCCCCCCCAAGTCCTATCCTATAATATACAGTAATTTAATGAGTAGGTTTGACAAGCCTGGCCTAGCAGGAGACTGAGGGGGCAGGAATGTGTAGGAGGCAGGAATGTGTAGGGCTGGCAGTGACATTGTGACATCACTTCCAGGAATATCTAGAAGTGATGTCATAATTAGAGATGGGCACGAACCGCATTACAAACTTCAAAAACCCACGAAATTGGCGATCATGTGATTGCGATCCGGCGTTTCGTGATCATCCATGGCCAACGAACCAGTGTTCGGGAAAGGCCTGGTTCGGTGCGTTCGGCCGCGGTTTGGGAAGGCAGACAGTCAGGCGCCAGCAATCAATTCCCCTGGCAACGGAGCCGGGGGAATGCCTGAACTCTGTCTGTGCTCCTTCTGTCAACCTGGAAACCCGAATGGAAGCCCAGTTTACCTTGATTGGCAGGTCTTCCTTCCAACCACGGAGCTGCAAAGCGGTTACAAGTTGGGAGAAGACACCCAGGGGAGGGAGGGGGAAGGGGGTGTTCTGTAGCCATAGGCACTCCAATCTCATCCCTGCAAACCCTGATAGGCAGCTCTGATGGCCAAATACAGACCTCCTGTGTTGCTCAATGGGACCTGTGCTTATAAATAGCCGTGGGCTCCCAGGCTGGGTTTCACTTTCAGTGAACAGTGGAGTGGGACAGAGCTCTTGCTTGCCACTTGCTAGCCTTTGGGGAGAGAGACTGAGAGCCAAGCTACAAGTGACGCCTGACACAGGTTGGACACTTGTCAGCTTCCCTCAAGTTTTGATGGGAAATGTAGGCGTCCTGGTCTTGCAGCTGTAATGGAGAGCCAAGCTGTAAAACCAGGACGCCTACATTTCCCATCAAAACTTGAGGGAAGCTGACAAGTGTCCAACCTGTGTAAGACGTCACTTGTAGCTTGGCTCTGAGAGTATAATTGAGCTTGGATTTTTGTGGGAGTTTCCTGGGGGCCTTGGATTGGAGAGGGTATAACTTCAAGATCCCTTTTGCAATCTTGTCCAAACTTGGGTAATGGCTGTAGGAGAGCTTGCAAAACACTCCCCGGGAATATGGGCTCTCTAAGTGCCACAGGGGCCGTTCCACACCCCACAAACCGTGAAGCGCGAACTGTTTCGGCAACAGAAAATGTTCGCGACCTCGGGATCAGCAGCGGCACTGAACCATGAACCACTAGTTCGTTAAATTTTTTTGGTTCGTGCCCATGTCTAGTCATAACTCTCTAGGAATTGCAAGAAACTCTATGATATAACTATAGAGTTTTTGGCATTCCTATAGAGGACTGGCCTAATGTCTAGGTTTTACCTTAGAGTTTCCAGTTATTGCTAGGGAGGCATGATGTCACTTTTGGGGGGAAATCTGCAAGTGACACCATGCTATCACCAACGAATTTTTAAAAATCCTTTCACCCACCAGCCACTGGAATGTCAGTAGGAAAGGCCTATTAGGGGCAGTCAATCGCCCACCCCAACAGCATATAGCAACCCTACGCATGAGTCATGAAAGAAAAATGTTTCTTGATTTCTGACATGTCAGTAATAAACTGTATGATATCAATGGGCTGGTGGCCATGGTCAGCCCCCAAGGACTCATGGGCAAAGTGTAACCATTTTCTACAGAGGGCTAGCAAACACCTGGAGAGCCACTGCCAGACAGCTCTGGGCTATATGGATGAAGGGTATGACAGTATAAGGAAGCTGCCACAACTAGTTTCACTGAAGATGTAAAGGGAATAGTATCACTATTGCTTTTTTCTAAGCAAATCCTTAAATTGGGGCTTATACTAGAGTGTCAGTAGTGAATCTGGATGTCTCATTATTTATGATTACCTTTTAAGTTCAGTCAATAGGCTGCCTTCATGACTTCTAATAGTAGTACTTTCCTGTGAAGGAAAATGTCACCCCACTTTGCTTAGCACCCCACAGGGTATGATACAGAAAACTCTTTGCATGTTTTCATAATGGAGGTTAGTGGAGGGACTTGACAAAATGAGAACAAATTTGTAGCTGTGATTGCATTGACGACACAGGGGTTTTAGGTCTCCACCTTTCATGGTGAAAATTGCACTTATAAAATTAAACAGCAGTTTCACACATTTTGATACACTATGAAAATGATTAGCCACGGCAGTAGCTGAGGAGAGAGCAAGGGAAGAAGTCTGCCGTAGTTAGGTTCCTTTGAATAATTTTGTTTCCTGTATGAATCTGTTCAATATTGCCAAGTGTAGCAGACCACATGTCTGTATTTGCTCAAAGACAGGGTCACTGTGGCTGGCAAAGCCATCATTAGCAGTGAAACCGCTTGCCATGGCTCCACTGATTCTCCTGTCCCCCCAAATGTAGATGCTGCAAAGAAATGTTTGTTTGCAGGATAAACCAAATAAGAAATAGTATATATTTCAATTTTATTTCAAGCCAGGTCCAATTAAGAGCTTTCTTCCTCCAATTTGTTTCTGTTTGTGGCAGTTGTGGGATCTAGGATTGCAGTCTACAAGCAAGTATTTGCATGGCATGATCATTAACAGAGTTCAAACATGGCTGAAACAACACTATTTCAGAGGGTGTCATTCAAATGCATACATTCCTTGCAGAGAAAGAAAGGTTTATTCAGCCATTAGAAGGCATGAAAGACCACCAGTCAATTAAAGAAAGATCTAGTATATATATACATACATACGGAGGAGCAGATTCCCTCTGCTCCACCCCAAGAGCAGTCCCTTTGCTTAGGTTTTCGTTCTGTTGTTAGATCAAATTTTGACCAAACCTCAAGGAGTAAGAACAACCCAAGGAGTAATATGAACACTCACCCCACCCCACCTTAGCATTTTTGTATGCCAAAAAACTATAAGTGTTTATGGCATGCAAAGGGTTAGTTTTTGGCATACAGAAAGTTAGGATTGCAAAGGTTCTTACTTTGTTTCTGTCTAGCAGAGAAGTACAATCATCACACAATTCTGTACCAGAGAAACAAACAAACAAACAAGAGGAACCCTTTCAACAACTAACACTATGTGCCAAAAAATCTTACAAAAAGACATGTTTTAATCACACAGGGAGCTAGTTTTGAAGTAGTTGTTATCTATAGCAACACATGGATATACTTTTTCTGTGATCTCTGAATCTTATTTTTCGTTTCAAGTGCTGCTGTATTTCACTGTTCCTCGAAGGAGTTCCGGGTAGCATATATGGTTCTCTCCTCCTTCATTTTATTCTCACAGCAACTCTGTGAGATAGATTAGGCTGAGACAGAATGACTGGCCTAAGTATGGGTGCCAGGCCCTCCCTAGCAACTGACAGGGGGAGAGGGGACTTACTGGGTGTTGGGGGCACTCACAGGTGATATGCTAATATCACTCCCAGAAGTGATATCATCATATCATCAGGCCTGCCAGATCCACTCTGGTATTTGGGCAAAATTCTATGGCCAAATACCAAGGCTTCACTCAATAACATGATGACGTCACTTCCAGGTGTATGGGGGCGGACATCAGCATATTGCCATGCTATCTAGCTTCTCCCCAGTTTACTACTCTTTCCCCCTGCTGTCCAGCTTAGTAGCAGCAGGAGCACTGGCTGGGGGTGGGAATGCCTGGGCTCCAACAGGGGCCTAACAATCCTAGGGCCAAGGACCAAGGGTCACTCAGTAAGTTTCATGACAAACAGATATTTGAACCTGGGACTTCCTAGTCCTAGTCCAGGGGTGGCCAAACTGTGGCTTGGGAGCCACATGTGGCTCTTCTAGACATATTGTGTGGCTCCCAGAGGTCTCTGAGTATTGCTGTGACCATACATTTTATTTGAGTTCCCTCCCTCCCTTCCCTTCCCTCCCCTCCCCTCCCTTCCCTTCTTTCTTTCCCTGTCTTTCCCTGTCTTTCCTTCCCCTTTCTTTTTTTCCTTCCATCCTTCTTTCTTTCCATGTCTTTTTTATATTTTCAGTAAAAATGTTGGGTTTGCCAGGTCTGACTCAGAAAATACCTGGGGACTTTGGAGGTAAAGCCTAACAAGGATGTGACATCACTTTTGTGATGTCACTTCCAACTCAAAGGTCATGTGATGGCTCTTCCCAAGCTCCACTCCTTCTGATGATGTCCCTTCCAGCATACGGCACCAAACCCCCACTCCTTCCCATGGTGTCACTTTCAGGACACTCCCCCAAACCCTTTTCATCTGAAGTCACATCAGTGTCTTGCGGCTCTCAAACATCTGATGTTTATTCTATGTGGCTCTTACATTAAGCAAGTTTGGCCACCCCTGTCCTAGTCCAATACTGTGTCAAATACACCATACTGGCTGTCACACAGAAGTATACATCTTTGGGACTTTTGAGACAATCCTCAGTGTTCTTAGTGTGAACCTGATCATCAGATCTCCTGTTAGGTTTTGATCCAAAGGCAGGGGAGGAATGCTGAAATAAAGTGAAGTAGTTAAACAGGACATATTAAACTGTACAGAAACCACCCAGCAGGATCATACATACAGCAACGGATAGTATACTATAGTATCTACAGTCCCTCTCTCTTTACCAATGCATCTCTTTGAACCATTTCCTTAACAGGACAACCCTCCTACCCATGTATAAAAAGTCTCCTGAATAATTCAGTTTTACACAGTTTGTGGAAAGCCAAGAGAGCAGAAGCTCTTCTAATATCATCAGGCATTCCAGAAGGTGGGGGCCACACGAGAGAATGCATGTGTACAGCAGTTATTCATTTTGCTCATTTACAAGGTGGCACCTGCAGAAGGCACTGTTCTGATGAGTGAAACTGCTGTGGTAGAGTATAGGAATAGAGGTGGTCCCACAGTTATGAGGGATCAAGATCATGAAGGGCCTTGTACGTGATAGCCAGTACCTTCAATTCAGCCTGGTAACTTATGGGAAGCCTATGGAAAGACTGCAGAATGGGAATAATATGCACACACCACCTAGCTCCCAATAATAAATCGAGCTGTGGAATTCTACACCAACTGGAGTCTCTGTGTTGACTTTGAGAAGAGATCTATGTAATGTGTATCTAGTCTCCATGTTACCGTGGTGTGGATCCCAGTGGCCAGATCATCTGTATTAATTTCAGTGGCCATCTTCTGGGCTATACAAAGTTGGAAGAAAGTCTTTTTTTGCAGCTGTGTTAACTTGCTTCCTTAACAGTAATGTCATATCTAATATAACCCCTAGATTCTTAACCTAGTTTACCAGTGTCAACTGAATCCCACTGAAAGTGGGGAGCACATGTCCCAGGGGGCAGGGACATGGAGGAGCAGCCATCAGCCTTTCCAACCAGCACCAATTTTGTTTTGTCTGGGATCAGTTTTAGTAGGTTTGCTTTCAACCATTTAACTACAGGTGTCAGGCAGTGACTAAAAACCTCTACTGTGTCACCAGGGAATTTGAATAGTGAGATACTGGAAGCTCTAGGATAACAACCAAAAGGGTTTGGGGTGTGTGTGTGATCCCTGGAAAGGACTGACATCATTTTTGGGTTTTTGCTGAAAGTGATGTCATGCCTTTCTAGGAATCACCAGGTTTACTATAGAGTTTCCAGCAATTCCTAGAGAGGCATGGCATCACCTACAGGGAAAACCTGGAAGTGATGTCTTGCTATCACCAATGATGTTTTACATTCTTTCTTTCTCCAACCGGCCACTGGACTGCCAGTGGGCAAGGCCCATTGGAGGCAGGAGATACCTTGCCCTTAGTAGGGATGACTACCCTAGATAGGTCTCTGTTATGGTGAGAGGTAATTCTTTCTAGTTGAACTGATACTACTGTTGGGGAGGAATTTGGTGAAACCCTATTTTATCGTATTTCATCCAGTCTTTTATTTTTGGTACAGTAACAGAAAATTTGGTGACCCAGGCCAGAACAATATAAGCCACTTTGGGTCCCCACTGGGGAGAAAAAAAGGGTATACATAAAGTAAATAACAAGCAAGAATTCATCAGGTGAAGCTTTGCAAGGTAAGCCAGAAAAAAAGGCCAGCAGCTCTATCTGTCCCGTCTCATCTCCAGTTGAATAATAGCAAGGCCAGAGGCTGTTGCATAGCTACGGAAATTTGCTAATGGCACCAGAGCTTCCTTCATGGCAGCTACAGAGAATAGCATTAAAAGACAATAGATTCACACAGGTGTCTCCAAGTGTCCAGTGCCCTGTAAGAATCTTTATTAATAATCTAACCTTGCATTTAATGGGAATTACTCCTTCACTGCATAGTGATATCTAGTGCAAGTTGTGGGGGTGGGGAAAAGGGGATAAGTAACTTAAAAATAAGAAGTTGCTAGAAGCAGAGGGGGGAACTGTCTATCCTTTTATGGATTACATTTTAAAGATGATTTTAAATTTAAAAACTCAAGCAAAAATATAGCAGCTACTGTATTATCAGAGTCACCTCCATCAATAATAGGCACACTGAGATTGCTGAATGACAGAGAATACAAAAAAATGTAAGGCTCTGTGCCCCCGAACTGCCAACTCAGATATTACAAATATTTGTCACCCAAGTCTTTATGTCCCAATATCCAAAACAAGCCATGAATCCCAGGTGCTATTTATGATTTATCTGTGCAGTGGCTGCTAGAAGAAACCCGAAAGGAAAGAAAGTAATAAGAAGCACAGGGAAGGGTGAGAAACACAAGATACAGGAGTATCTAGTCAGAGTCAACAGTATGAGGCTAGAGAGGTCAATGGACTGATCTTGGGACGAGGAAGCTTCCCGACACTTATGGTCCAAGGATGTTTTTCGTATAAACAGTGGCACATGACTAAAAAAAATGAGAACCTTTTGGTTTTCATTTTAAAAGTTCTTTGAGATGGTTTTTGGCATCCAAGGTTATTATAAAAAAGTAATAATCTGGGAGTATAAACCCAAAATAATTAGGGCCAGTTTGGTAGATACATTTCTGAACTGCTTCCTTACATGTGATGATGAGCAAGGGAAAGGAATAAGAAGGTGTGTATAATGGTGTACCCATCCTACCTCCAAACATCCATGGAGGAGCAAAGCATTAAAATCCAGAATACATATATAAAATGCAATGTGCATAAGGCCAATTTTGAACATTACAGCCTCATATGGATTTGGAATGGAGACAGGGCAGGAATGCAAGGTGAGTTGGGAGAGAAGGCATGTCCTTGGTCCACCACAGACAGAAAAGTAACCAGGGAATGTATCAAGCATTCTACTAGTTTATGGTCTTGAATGCTTTCTGCTCCAGTCAGGGGACATCTTAGCCAGTGAGCACATGGGCAGCTGTTCTGGGCCCCACACTTGTGGGGTGGGGGCTTCTGCACATCACCCAAAAATGAGGGGGAGAAGAAAAAGAGCATGCTTCTGCCATCACTTGCACCTGCCTCAACTGGAGCTTAGGCATCTGGCTTCTGGTGGCAGCAGTGGCTTTTGCCCAGCAGGGCGGTTGGAGAGGCTGATTTCTGGGACCCCATCCCGGACTTTTCCCCAAGGGCCCAGAATCACTTTAATGGCTCCAATCCAAAATCTCATATGCAATCCCAAGAGTCCACAAAGGTCCTCTGGACCCAGAGGAGGCAGCATCCCACTAAAATGAACAGGGAAACCATTGAACAGATCTGTATGCCGGAACCTCTGTGAGGCTGATAGCTAAGATTAAATGCCTGTAGTGTAAAGTCCACATACATGCATGATCTCGCCATGCTGATAGCCAGAAGAGATTAGACACATTCATGGAGGATAGGAGATCTGTTATTCATGATGATTAAAGGAGCCTCCATTTTCAGAGGCAGTATACTACTGAATATAAATTGTTGGGGAGTAACAATGGTGGAGGACTATTGTCTTTGTTCCCTTTATGGGTCTCCTGGAGAAATTTGTCTGGCCACTGTAGGAAAGAGGGCGCTAGCTTTTATGGACTCTTGCAGTGCTATCCTGAACAGAGTTACTTAAAAGGGTGTAAGTCTGTTTAGGACTGTATTGTTGGTCAGCTCCAGCAGGGGTCTCTTATTCTGATAGTACACAATGAGGTAAGTGATAGTAAAGCATCCAACCAGTCAATATCAAGTTCTCTCAAAATGTGTCATTCCAGGACATGATAATGCAATGACTGTTCTACAAATCCATTGTCAGTTTGCCTCCCCTCCCTTCTCTTTATCAAATCTTTCAACATTGTCAGTGATATGACATTCCTGACCATGTAAAGCCACTCTCTCAGTGATGGTGGCTTGCTTAGCCCACACTCAGCTGCAGTCAATCTGGCAGCCGTTAATAAATTAACTGCTAACCTCTCCAGAATTCCCTTATCTACACATTTTTCCTTGCACACCAGTAAAATGAATTTAGTTTCCCAAGAGATTATATATTTTTAAATTTTAATTTTTATGGTGTACAATTATAATTAAAATTTGTTGTGCCCTGTTTGCACATTTAAGTTAATGTCTATAGAATTTAAGGCAGTCTTCATTGCATATATTACGCTGTTTTTTTCTATATTATTCTCTAATTTTATAATCCAGCTGTATTATATTGTTTGCTGTATATAATATAATATTTCACTGCATTGTTCTGCAGTCTTGTAATCCTTCTGTATTGTCTGTATTATATATGGTGTTCTCTAATTTTGTTGGCTGGATGTCTTATACTGTTTTTACTGCAGTGTTTTCAACTGTAATTTGCCTTGAGTCTAGGCCCGGGTTGCCTGCTGGTGACTCCTCAACCCCCACTGCCGCTTGGTAGGTGGGGGGCAGGGAAAAATACCACTGCAAAGCACCATCAATGTGATGGCATGACATCATTTCTGAACTGAACCCATAAGTGACATCACATCTCTCTAGAATTTTATGGAAAATCTATGGCTTTATCACAGTGTTTCCCTAGAACCCTGGAGAAGCACCATGCCATCATGCCAATAGCATCTCGAATGCCTCATCCTCTAATGCTCTTGAGATTGCCAGGCACAGGCCTAGAAACCCTACTTGAGTCCCAGTGAGAAAGATGGACTATAAATGATGTAAATAAATAGATATGGTACTTTGTTATAATACACATGCAGAATAGGTTTTAATGCCATTTACAACATGTAAATAAGGCCATTTCCACACAGGTTATCTACCATGGGTTCAATACTGTTGAGAAGATTATTTTTCCCCTGCCTCCCCACAGAATCATGGTTATTCAAGCACCTCCTGGGGTTTCTCCAGCTTTTATCTGATCTTTCTCTCAAATCTAGTTTGTTGCAAAGTTTTGGGAAAGATCGCAGTAAAGTTCAAATTAGTTCAGGTTAATTCAGATCTTCCTGTGCACAAGGCAGCCATTTTTTCTGACACTGTCCCTGTGGTGCCCATCTCCTCACTGGCGCGGGGGAGGGGGGGGTAGGTAGGTAGGTAAAGTTTATTGCATTAGGCCAAAGGCCATTACAAACAATAAAACAGTAACAAAAATATGAGCAACGATGCAGGTAAAATATACAGTACAAACTTGATAAAACACTATAGGAATTACACTATAGCCTGTGGACAGCCCTGTGCTGTCACGACCTTCTCTCGGATACTGGCGGGGTGTGTGTGCTTTTTTGATTTTATATATATATAAAATTATATTAATACATTTAAAAGGATCTCTGAAATTCCACTTTTCCTTTTTTAAAAGGAGAAAGGCTAGCATCGCTAGCTCCAGGCTGCAAAATTACTGGAGATTTGTGGGGAGAGGGGAGTGAAGCTTGGAGAGGGAGGGATTTGGGGAGGGGAGGGTCTTCAGCAAGGTATAATGCCATACAGTCCATCCTGCAAAACAGCCATTTTCTCCAGGAGAACTGTTCTCTATGGCCAGGAGATCAATTGTAATTCTGGGAGATCTCCAGCCACCACTTGGAGGTTGACACAACCCTAGGAAAGGCATATCTCTGCAGCAGAAGTAGCCAGAACAGGGGTCTCCAATCTTTTTGAGCCTATGGGCTCCTTTAGTATTCTGACACAGGATGAGGGGGTGCAACCACAAAATGGCTATTGTGGGAGGCAGAGAAAGGAAAACCAACTGCAGGAGACAAATAGAGAAATTTTTAAAAATATATTGGGAAAGAGAATAACACCATCATTGTGGGTAGCAGCTGCTGCTGAAATGATTGTATTTTAATCTGCAGCGGTTAAGCTGAAGCCCTACTGAGCAGGAACCCCACATGGCTGTGCCCACTTCCTAAAATCATTTAGTAGGCCCCAGGAAAGGTATAGGGTTGCCATTCTCCAGGTGGGGCCTGGAGATCTTCCAGAATTACAACTCATCTCCAGGCAACAGAGATTAGTTCCCCTAGGGAAGATGGCTGCTTAGGAGGTGGACTCTGTGGTGTTGGTGTTATACTCTACTGAGCTACTTCTCAAACCCCGTCGTCCCCAGGCTCCACCCCCCAAATCTCTAGGAATTTCCCAGCCCAGAGCTGGCAACATTAGATATCAGTGGGCACCACATCGGGGACTGCTGGTCTACAGACCTATTTTAAAAAATGAAAACTGGGGAATCAGAGAACCTGCTACACATATTGTCATAACCTTATATTATTACAGCAAATAAACAGTTGCCATTTTTTAAAAAAAATTGAAAAGACCCCAGTGGCCTAAGGGAGAGGGGATGGCTGTAGCAGGGGGACTGGAGCAGGCAAACTGTGGGGAAATCTGCCATATGGAAGCCCTGCTGTTGCTGCACTGTATTGGCAGCCATACTAGCAATGGAGAAGCCACACAAGGCTGTCCCATTATGGAAACCACCCAGGTCTGTGAGAAGTTATGAGAGTGGCTTTAGCCTTTAATAGGCCTTTGGAGTCAAACTAATAAGTAATAACACAGAATCTCACATTACTGTGTAAATTATACCCTTTCTGGCTATTACAACACTTTGAGATACTGGCAGTGCAATACTAAGCAGAATTGCATCTTTCTAAACCCGTTGACTGCACTGGGAGTGACAGGTTCTGAAACATTTTAATTTTATCTTTGCTGTGCACACAATAAACACATAATTATTACTCACTGTCTTTCTCTCTGGAATATGATGAGTATCTAAATGATTATTAATAATGAGTGTCCTGTTATAAAAAGATGTCAGGATTAGACATGGGCACAGAACGGGAAAAAGTCATGGACTGTTGGTCCGTGGTCCATTGCATTTCACAAACCATGGACCATTCATGGATCTGCCCCAGTTCATGGACCAGTTTGTCAGGGCCCTGGCACTGCCCCCTTCACACTCAGAGATGCCAAACACACAGTGTGTCTTCAGCAGGCTCTCCTCCAGCCACTCGTCAAGTTTGGCCAAGATTGTATTTCAGATGTCCGAGTTACATACCCCAAAGAGGCCACCCCCAGGAAACTTCCAGTACATAGAATAGGAGTTGCAACTTGCATTCGTTTGCAGCACCAAAAAGTTTTAATGAAAACGTGGGATGGAATTGGAGAATCTTCCTCTGTGAAAGGAATGATGGCCCCCAGAGAGGAATGACATTTCCTGGAGGCAGAAAACCTGCTCTGGAGCTGGAATGTTGAGGCAGAGAAGTACTATTTGAGAGGACAGTCAAGGAGATATTTTGAGGGAGACAGGAGGAATATTCTTTTAAAGGGCATGAGGACAGAGACAATCTACAAGAGGAGGTTAAATTTGGGGGGAGGGAATGGATTTCTTTGGGGATACAAGAATATCCCTGTACAGGAAAGGGATGGAGAACAGTCATCATGAGGAGGCAGACCTGGGTATGGGGAGACTAAAAGACTGGAGGACTCTGGGCGGGGGGCAGACATCTTGAGGGAACACATGTGGAAAGGAGGATGAAAGTGAGGATTTTATGGGGGACAGACCAAAATTGGAAGGAGGCAGATGTGGACAGCCAGACATCGGCAGGTCTCCACTGTACATTAGTATTGCAGTCCATAATGAGGTGCTCCGCCAATGGAGGAAGCCAGACCTCTGTGAGGAGCCTCATGCACTGGTGAGGGGGTGGTATTTGTCTCTAGGAGCAAGAGGCCCTTAGAAGACTTTCAAGAGGGGGAGCAACCTTTGCACTGCAACTAGATAACCACTAGAGCCGTTCAGTCACCCTTCCCATGCCAAGCCTGCAAGATGCCTACTGGTCCTTGGCCGTGACCTACGGGCTCCTGGAGCAGGGGTGGCTTGCAACACCTCCTCCGGTGTCTGGGAAGTGGCCACACAAAGGAGATGGGTTCTTCAGATGGTGGTCGCCCCTTTCTCGTGAGCCCGGGAGGTGGTCAAGTGCTGCAAGCCTCCCTTACTTCCCCCGCGGGCCATAAGCCCCAGTTGTGGGGGCAGCCACAAGGGTAAGGAGGCTGCCCCCCAGGAGGCAGTCAGGGGCCCGCTGCCCATTCTTCACTCATGGGCAATGGGCTCCTCCACTGCAGGGTAGCCCCCAACCCCCTCTTTGTGACTGGGAGGCAGCCACTGGGTTAGTGCGGTGGGTTTCTTTGGTGGCTTCCCCCTCCTCAAGGGCCCCGGAGGTGATCAGGGGCCTACTGTTCTTCCTTCCCCCAGAGACGATGGGCTCCTGTACTGGGGGGTGGCCTCCAACACCCCCTTTTGTGACTGTGGGGCAGCCACCATGTTGGTGAGGTGAGTTCCATTGGTGGCTGTCCCCTCCTCAAGGGCCCAGGAGGTGGTCAAGAGCCCACCGCCCTTCTTCTTCCCCGGGGGTGATGGGGTCCTGTCCTGGGGGGGTGGGCCCAGCACCCCCCTTTGTGACAGGAGGGTGGCCACTGTGTTGGTGAGGTGAGTTCCATCGGTGGCCACCCCCTTCTCAAGGGCCTGGGAGGCAGTCAGAGACCTGCTGCCCTTCCTTTCTTCCCCTGGGGGTGACAAGCTCCTGTACTGGGGGGGTGGGGTGGCTCTCAACACCCCCCTTTGTGACTGGGGGGGCAGCCACCATGTTGGTGAAGTGAGTTCCATCTGTGGCCGCCCCTCTTAGAGGGCCTAGAAGGTGGTCAGCGGCCTGCCACCCTTCCTTTCTCCCCCTGGGGGCAATGAGCTCCTGTAGTGGGGGGTGGGGTGGCCGAAATACTCCTCTTTCTGACTGGGGGGTGGCCACCACATTGGTGAGGTGAGTTCCATTGCTGGCCACCCCCTCCTCGTGGGCCTGGGAGGTGGTCAGGGGCCCACCACCCTTCCTTCCCCCAGGGGTGATGGGCTTCTGTAGTGAGAGGTGGGATGGCCCCAACCCCCCCCCCTTTGTGCAGTGCAGGGAACGAAACCACGACACAGGTCAACATCAAAAGTTACACTCCTCACCGACAGGGTGCCTGCAATGATTCCTTCCCCACCCAGCTTGGACAGATGTTGAAAATAAGAACCTTTCCTGCACCCTTGCTGGGGGGTGCATTCGCACCTGTTGTGGATGTGTTTCAGCTGGCCAAAGGCACCTCACCAATGTGGTGCTGCCCACAATAGAAAGGGAACAGATGGGTGCCTTCCCCACCTTTGGGGAAGGTGATTTTTCTTCCCCTTACAGGGGGGTTCCCATTACCTACCCTAGCACATGATTGAGACAGACGGATGCTCCATCAATTGAGAGGAGTTGGCCATTGGAACCCGCCTCACTGATGGCGTGGCTGCAATGGAACAGAAAGGAATGGATGGATACCTTCCTCACCATTTGGAAAAGCAATTCAAAGGCCCCTTGAGGACGGAGCCTGTTCCCATCCAGAAAACATAATGGTGGCAGATGGACCCCCCCAGTTTTGAAGAGGTGGCCATCAACAGAAGCCACCTCTCTGATGGGGTGGCTGCAACGGAACGGAAGGGAAAGGAGGGGCTCACCTGTGGGAAACACATCATAGATGAAAGGCCTTCCCACTGATCGAGACATGTTGCCACAGCCGACAGGTGTGCTTGTCAGTCCCCAGAACCCACCTCATCAACGTGGTGGCCGTGAGAGTTTTCTTCTCAATCTGGGGAAAAGGTAGTTAAGAGTCCACTTTGGGGGGCTGTTTCCACCACCCCATCAGAAAGGAGCGGGGACAGAAGGGAGCGGGGATGGAAAGGGAGTACCATCCCCTCTATGAAAGAGTGGTGATGGTGACCAAGACACCACCTCCTGAATGGGCCACAAGAGAGGGAAGCCACCAAGTGTTATCTGAGTTCTTGGAAAGACTCATAGAGGTGGGACCTCCAACTGCCCAAGTCCTGGGGTGGGTGGGAATAGGTACATAACAGCTACAGGGTTATTTGGGAATACATAAGGGTTGTACCCAAGGCTGGTTCAGCAACAAGAACCCACCTCACCAACGGGGTGTCCAAACGGGAATCCTTCCCCCAGAGGACCCAAGGGAAATGCTGAAATTCCTCTTGCTCTGCAAGCCCGCTGCATCAGACCACTAGAACCCATCTCCCCAATGGGGTGGACACAAGTTCCTGCAATGAAAAGACAACCACAGGCAAAACCCACCTCAGTGTAGACAGAAAGGAATGGATGGATGCTTCCCCGACATTCTCTGTGGCAGAGCAAACCTCAGGTGCTGAGATTAGCATCTTTTGGTGATGGTGAGGAACAATTGCTCAAAATAAGAAACTTTCCCGCTTCCCATCAACCCAAACCCGCCTCCCAGATGGGGTGGCCGCGAGGTGCACCTTCTCCACCCATGAGTAAAGGAGAGTTCTGTTCCCTTGAGGGTGGGGGCTTTCACACCTGTCGTGGATTCATTTCTGCTGGCAAGAGACACTTCGTTGACGGGGTGGTCGGAGAACCCCACTGATGTAGAAACACACCCTGGGAAGCAGCTGCAGCAGCAGCACAACACCCAGAAGAAGAAACCATCTCGCCCACAGGGTGGACACCAAAATTGCCTTTCCCCAGCAGATTCATAGACAAGTAGGTTGAAATGACCCTCACTTAATGGGCTCCTGCTCTACTCTGCTGCTACAGACAGACTAACATGGCATTCCTCCATGAGGAAGTGGGGGTGGCCTGGAGCCTGACTGTCGGTGAGTGAGTCTGGCAGTGGCACACAGACTGGGGAGAGGTTGGTCCCCAACCAAAGACACGGGGGGGGGGGCAGGAGAGGAAGTTCATGGCCACGGATGACAGGTCTGGCCAGATGGCAGCTTTACGTGTCCAATACTCCAGGGGACTGAAGTCAGGGGACTCGGGGAGGGGGTTAACAAGGTACTCTCTCACCATCACTTCCGCCGAGTCCTCTGCGAGTGCAACTCTTTCCTTCCTGATGCTGGCAACCTCCCAATTCAACACAGAGGACCAGTAGTGGGAGTGGTCCTTGTTGGGTGGGCTGCCATGGCCTGGGATGCTGGGCTCCTCCTCCTCCACCACCAACATTCCCTTTTCCGTACCCTCTTTCCTCTGGCCATGTCTTTTCTCCTGAAACCTGCGGACCTCTCTGAGGAGCTCTTTCTTCCAGCGCTGGAGCTCACATTGCTGCATGGCGATGACTCCCTTTACACAGGGGTTGCACATGCAGGCCATTCTGTATGCCCACTGTTTGCAGACGGGATGCAAGAGGGCAGCTGCACCTGCCTGCAACCTCTTCACTAAGTCCCTGACACTGGGGAGAAGAGCTCCTCCCCGCTCCAGTTCTTTGGCCAGCGCCCAGTCCAGCCCAAGGATCAGGGGTTGCCCCAGGCTAGACTTGTAGGAGCAGAGGAGGTTGGTGGTGTCCTGAAATGTCTTCAAATGGACCCTTTGGGAGAGGACTAGCCAGTCCATGGAGCTGATGCTGAGCACCCTTCCTGCATGAATAATTGACATGGGGGTCATAATGTCCTCCAACACGTGTTTTTGCTCCACTAGACACGTTATCATCAGGTAGGTGGAGTTCCAATGGGTGGCCATGTTCTGGAAGAGCTGGTGCTCGGGATCCCCCCTCCCCCTGCATCTTGTGAAGCTGGTGGGAAGACTTAATGCTGCAGGAAAAGTGGGCACCAAGACAATGAAAGCTGTCCCACAACTCGCGCGCTTCCAATGTTCCCCAGACCAAATGTTCTCCAGGTTGGCTTGATGGTGCTACTCAGCTCAAGAGCATGCCCCACGGCCAAGTGGAGCTTGTGTGCCAGGCAGACAATGCCCTCAAGGCATGCATCATTTAGGGCTACTAGCATGTTTCTACCTGTGTCCATGACCATATAGCCATGGACAGCATCAGCTGGGGGCACCCACTCCCTCAGTCCACACTTGATCATGCTGGCAATGTTCTTCCCAGTTTGACCCATATCCATCCCCTGTGCCTGGAGCAGAACTGCTCTATAGCCCAGTGGCAGGGGTGGGTCCTCCTCCCGGGGCCCGAATTTTCCCATGGTGCCTGGAGGTCCTCTGGTTGCCACCAGTGGGCAGTAATGGCAAGGTAGCCATGATGACGGCCACTCCACAGATTGGCTGGGAAGTGCAGGGTCTGCCCTTCTACTCTGGCCAACTAGTTACTGATCATCTCTGCCACTCAGTTGTAGAGGGCAGGCAAGACTTGTCCGCCAACAGTCTGCCATGAGGGCATTGTGAACCAGCAGGTAAAATGACACAGTGCCCGACAAAAGCCCACACCCTCCAACACGGACAAATATCCTCGGCTATCATCTCAGCCAGTACACGAGTGCCCACCTCCTGAGCCCTCCCTCTAAATCTTTTGCTTGGTACAGATGACCCTGAGGGAACAACCTCCTGAAGGGTGGCGTTCCTGGAAGTTCCACTCCCATCCACAGCGCCCTCGGTGTGAGTCTTCTTCCTTGGGGTGGACTCCTGTTCCCCTCCCCCTTCTCCCTGCTCAGAAGCCCTCTTGCCCCCCCCCCCACTGGATGGTTCTTGTTGAGGCAACATGCTCAGGTGATGCCTCTGCAGATGCTTGTAGAGGACACTGGATGACTGGTGATTGGGGTCCATGCACCTATGCACCAGGGCATTGCAGGCCCGGCAATGTGCCAAACAGAGATCATTGGGGAGGATTAGGCAGTGCTGCCAAAGTGTGGGACTGAAATGGTGACTGGGAGTTGGTGGATTGGGAGTAGGACAGAGCCATAACCGCTGAGGCGAGGGGCTGGACTGGGAGGACGTACTGCAGGCAGGGGCAGCCCCAAGAGGTTGGGATGCTGGATGTTTCTCCAAGACCCCGAGACATCCTCTTGAGCTCCCTCCTCAAAAAGTTTTTGCAGCTGCTCTTCTTCTGGCAACGCTAACAGCTCTCCTGTCTCCTCCTTGATCCCCAAAAGCAGATCTGTAGAAAGAAGCACTGCCTCTGAGACCTCCCAGTTCCCAGTATGGCTGGTGCTGGGCACCGATGGCGATGGGCAACTAGGACAACCTTGACACTTCTTCCCCCCATGACCACCCTTCCTCCTCATTCCAACCCTCTTGGTGCTATAAGAAGAGCCCTCAGCTGAGGAAACCAACAAGCTTGGTCCCAGAGTCTGACTGAAGCCCTGAGACTGGGTTGGGGCAGAGCTCTATCCCAACCCCACAAATAAGAAATGAAAGGGGTGGGGAAAGGAGACAGAAGAGGGAGTCCTCAACCAAGGAAACTCAATAAGCTTGGTCCCAGAGCATGACTGCAACCCTGAAACGGGTGGGGCAGAGCCCTTAAAGAGTTAGAATGTTTATAAAGTTATACTCTTCTGAATGTTTATTATGTAACTATTTAAATTGTATAATTTTATAACTTTACAATTTTGTACTGTACAGAAATGAAGTTTGTAAGTAGAAAGGTTTTCCTAGGCTAGCCCACCACCCCACAATCTAATAAGAACTGAAAGGGGAAAAAAGAGACAGAAGAGTGAGCCCTCAAGGAGCCCAATAAGCTTGCACCCTAAGCTATCCCACTGCCCCACAAGCAAATAAGAATTAAAAGGAAAAAAGGAGAAACAAGAGTGAGCCCTCAGGCGAGGAAACCCAATAAGCTTGCTCCCACCCAGAACCTTGCTGCAACACAAGCCCCAAGCCTCCCTCTGGCACCATCTGGGAAAAACTCCCACAACAAGCAGTTCCTCTAAGCCGGTAACCAGCTCTAAAGTGAAACCACAGCTCTGCCTGTGTCTTATATACTAAACGCTCACATAGAGAATAATAGCTGCTCTCTGGTTGGCAGCTAGAGCTGCCTATCAAGGTTTTAAGGGTACGATTGGTGTTTTTCAAGGGCAGTAGAAGGTCTGCAGGTGGCTCCTACATTGTCTAGGGAACTGATTGCTCGGCTCCGGGATGTCTGGTTTCATGGACCAACAGACCGGCCAAAGGTTGTCGTGGCCGTGAAAAAAGGTGCATCCCACGACCCGCTGGCTTGCGAACACTGAACTGGCCTGGTCCGTGTAAAAATTTGGTCTGTTTTTTGGTCCATGCCCACCTCTAGTCAGGATTTTTTTTGTATTACAAACTAGATATGTAACAAGTGCCTCATGCTCCACCCCCTATCTTTCTACTATCTACCTCTGTCCCTCTGTATAGTATGGAGCTTCTAGGAATATGTAAAGATGGGGGTGAGATTCAAAAATATTCCTTTCATCCCTTTTATTCAGCTTTCTGAGAACATAAGAAAAGCTCTTCTGGATCAGACCTGTGGTCATCTATTTCAGCATCCTGTCTCGCCCAGTAGCCAACCAATTACTATGAAGGGCCAACAAAAGGGTAGTGATGCTTAGGCTTTCTCCTGATGTTGCCCGCTGACACTGGTATGCAGAGGTTTTCTGCCTCTGAATGAGGAGCTTCACTTGAGTCAGCATGGCTAGTAGCCACTGAGATCTACCCTCCATGAATCTGTCTAATCCCCTTTTAAAGCTGTCTGTGATTGTGACCATCACTACATCCTCTGGCAGTGAAATCCATATTTTAATAGCTTGTTGGGTATTTCCTTTTGTTTGTCCTGAGTAGCTTCTTATATGTACTTAGGCACACAAATGGAGCTCCTGACAGAGTGGGGTTCAGTTCAGGGCAAGGAACCATCCTGTGTGTGTATGCAGAGACCTATCTACATGGAAAAGAAAGGCTGCAATCCAGCAATGTTATGAGCACTTTAGGCCATCTATTTTAATGAGAATGAAATCTGCGCATCGTTGTGTGAGACTGCTGTTGAAGGACCTACTAAACCTGAGTCCTCACACATATCATTGGTGTAATTCCAACCAGCAAAACCCAGCCAGTTAAAAAGTCTTACAAGACTTGTAAGACTTTGTGGTCTGCCACAAAGATATACCCTTGTTTTCTTTAACTTGGCATGTGGGGTAATATTGTTATGGAACGTAGTCCAATGATCTGTGCATAGGGTAGAGGACAGTCACTTTAGGCTTAGCTGACAGAGTATGCAAAGACTGTCATAAATAATCAATCAGAACGTGACCTGATCCTTGCAGGGCAAATTTTTAAAAATATAAATTTGAATTTATCGGAAGCAGAGGTTTTTTAGCTACATGAAAGGTCAGAACTAGGAACCAGTAGTCTGAAAAGAGCAAACCAACAGGAATTTTATAGTTCCATAGGATGGGAGAAAGGAAATGGTTTGCTATACAGGGTTGCAAGTGGCAACTTTAGTGCAACCCCTACCTACCTTGAAGAGCCGTGTCTGTCTTAACACTCTCAACTGTAAATCCGCCTGCAGTTTTGCTCTCACAGGCAAGCAAGATGTATCTTGATGCCTCAACCTGCTTTCGACTCTTGTTGAGAATTAAACATGACTAATGTTTACAAAGCGCTAACAATAAGATGCATGGAATGAAAGGGCTCCTTCATTTGACAACTGAATTGGTGAACAAACGTGGCAGTGCTCTTGCACAGTTCCCATTTGTTTCACTGGGGCCTGAATTTTCAATGGATGGTGTCCCATACTTTATCCTTTGCACAAACTGTGCTGGGTGGGGAGAGGATTTTTCGAGAAAGCTTCAAAGAAAGCTTCAAAGAAAAGTATAGCCCATGCCAAGTGGCAGACCTCTTCAGGCACACTTACGTAGGCTTGTTCTTGACAAATATAGAGGCAATTATAGGGAGTCAAACATCTGGGCCTGGCCTTAATTTCATGATTCAAAAGCTATCATTCTCCTCCAGCTTGAGGGAACCCACAGATTCAAGCCTGGTCATTTGTCACTGAAGTCAAACAGCAATTTGTGAGGCAGCTGGTCATATTTTTAGCCTCCAAATGGCTCCTGCTGCCTCCCCAGTTGTCATTTGACTTTGGTTTAGTGACGATGGGGTGGCCGCTCTCTGCCACAGCTCCACTATCCAGCTGAGCTGGGTGCTTTCAAACAAGGGCCTGGGCACAACAGCCCATTCGCATTCTGCCTAAGCCATTTCCAGGGCTATATATAACATCCCTCTCAGATGTCCTTGGCAGGAATTTCAAACAGGACCCAAAATCTTGGTTTTGTGTTGTGATGCCTACGGCTCAGATCTGTTCTCCACCCAGCCTTTGCTTCCCCCGCCAGAAGGCACAAGGCCACAGAGCAAGCAGGAGATACCCGGGTGATCCCTGCTCAGCTCTCCGGTTGCCAGTCAGTCAGCCCCAGCCGGAGTCTTCCCCTCATTCAAGTCTCTGTGTGCACCGGGCTTGCCTGTGGTTCCTCTCTTTGTGATTTGCTTCAAAGAACACAATCTGACACACACACACCGCAGTTTGGGCGAAGGATAAATATGCATGGCTTGTAATTTGGTTGCAGTTCTTGCTCCCAGCTGATAGGGTGACGTGGAGTTTGGAGAGGCTTGGAGACTGGCTTTTTGATTTGGCTTCTTTGCTGCAGTTGTGCAAGGGCGAGCTGTGGCTGTCTCTCCCACAGAAACCAACCAGGCTCCAAGGCTTGCCCGCTTGCTCTGTGATGCTGGGAAGTCTCTCGGCTGAACCAGTGATGGTGTGAAAGAGAGAGACTGCAAAAGAAGGGGGAAGCCCATCCTGTTCTCTTGCAATCGGGGGGGGGGCAGGCGTCATTGCCCACTCCACACCCCGCTGCATCCTCATCCTCCTGCTCTTCGGCTTCTCTTCCCTTCCCTCCCCCGTTGAAAGCACTCTGCACGCGACTGAAAAAGGCGAAGGTGGTGGCATTTATCCACATCCCACCCCCCGCTTCCAGATGCGCTTCCTCACTCGCAGCGGCAAACGAGAACCTGCTTTTCCAGCAAGCAACGCAACTTGGATTGACATGCGAAGGAGGATCCCCCTCCCATCCCGTCCTGGCAGAGATTTACCACGAGATGGAATGAGATCGCTGTAGAGAGCCGGAAGGATCTGTAACTGGGGGAGCAACGAGGACACCCCTCCCCGGAGCAAAGAGGCCGGAAAGGTACGTTCAGTCCCATATCAGTGGTTTACAAAATATACAAGGTTTGTGATTTGCTGCTGGGAAGTGACACTTAAGCAATTGCGTGTGAATTCCCATACAGTGTGTGTGTGTGTGGGGGGGGGGATGGAATGGCTTTACAAGATGAAACGGGGGGATAGAACGTTGCAGATACGAGCGCGGGGGGGGAGGGTCTATTTTGCTGCCTCGCTGGAGCGGTAGCCTCGCGTGCGTGTGTGTCTGTATTGCACATACATATGGAGATAAGCCGTGTGCTGCAGCCTCGCATCCTAGCTCTGCACTCAGACCATCTGAGGAGCAGGAGGAAATTGCAGGGAAGGAAGGAAGGAAGCTGCTGGGGTCCTGCTCTGTCCAAGGTGCATTTTTAAGGTTGCCTTTCCTTGTGGTTTGCTGCCACTTCAAAACTCTCCTCCTACTGCACGGGAGGATTTATACAGGGATCAAAAGGTTGACGGGGGGGGGGCGGGGGGTGTTTTAATATAACAACAACAAGCTGGCAAAGGCTCGGAGGGGAAACGTGGCGGCAGCTCAGTTTCACAGCCAAACCGCGGGATCCCTTGATTCCTGCAGAACTTGCTGACAGCCCTTTGGATCAGATGCAGGAGGAAAGGGAAGGGCAAAAGCGGTGGGTTATTAGCGAGGGGAGAGAAAGAGAGAAGGCATTTGGGGGCGGGAGCGATAGGCAGAATAAATGCCTTGAATGCAGTGCTATAAATTTCTATCCAGAACGCCCTATTTCCAGGTGTACAGGCAGCCCGAGCGTGGCTTGTTTTGATTTAGAGCCGGAAGGCGGGAGGGAAAACGTGCAATTTAGCAAAAAAGTACCCGAAACTAGCCAGCTGGTCGCTGGACCCCAGAAATGTTTGAAAAGGAGATCGCCGGAGATCATCTCTACATATTTAAAGAGAAGGGGGGCGGTGTTTGGGTTGAGAGGAAACGGCGGTGGTTGAAGCCAAGGGATTTCCAGCCGGCGTTGCTACGATGATGCTGATTTCAAAATGAAAGCGAGGGGAACCTCTCGCAGCCCCCGGTGTGTGTCTCTCCTCGTCTCGACGTGTGCGATTAATCTTGCGCAGCTGTTGTGCTCCATCCACTCCTGCTGAGATCTTGTTTACCTCGGGTTTCAAATATAGCTCCTGCGCCATGCTCTCTTCCTAAATAGGACAAGAACAGTTGACTTTTTAGTGGGAGACGGCTTGGGATCCAGTCTGCTCCTGCAAAAGGGGTTTACTTTTCTCTGCCCCTTCTTGCCCTTTGAGGCCTACCTAACTCACAGTGCAACCCTATGAAGATGACTCCAGCATAGATCAATGGAAATCAGTGGGCTTAGACAGGAATAACTCTGTGTAGGATTGAACACCCCATTCCCTAAACATCTGTGAGGCCAAACTGGCCAGCGAAACAGTCTGAAGCTTAAAAGGAAAAATCTCATGTTGGCCTTAACCTTTCCTGACAAGGGTTTCATTAATTTCATCAGTAGACCTGATGTTATTCTTCTGCTCTGCAGAGCTGTCATATATGGGGAAAGTGAAACTATACAGTTGAGGTTATTTTAGGGACTAACTGGCAAATCATATTTGCTCATATTTACACTATTTATTTGTGTTAACTGCTCTGAAAAGTTGCATTCTCTTTCCTCTGCTTTTCATCTAAGAATTAGCATGCAGATTCTAAAACTACATTTGTCCTAGCATGACAAGAACATTTTTTTCTTCCTGTGGAACAGTAGTATGATAATGTGGTTTTGATTTTGACTTCTTATGTCTGTATCATGAAGTTTCTCTAAAGAAAACAGCACTGCATGAAAAATGAAAGGAAAGGGGTATTTGAAGGAAGCTTTCAGGGTTTTATTTAATATATCTTTTCAGTTGGCTATTTTACATGGCCATTTTTAGAAGTTGGGGTTCTGTGATAGTGTCACTATGAGTTGAATTGAGGTGGGTCTTGTGAAGACCTTCACACAGATTTCAGATCCCAATATCCAGATTTAACCCACATTTTAAAGATTTTTCAGGTTGTGAGGACATATGTTTTCATTGTACACAAAACTGAGTGGTTTGTTGACCCTTACTGACACAGTGTGGCATTTTCTTTCAGAACAACAGATTCCCAAACCAGTGGGAACTAAGCCACTTGTCTGTACTCAGTATATCCCCCCGCTCTGCTCACTCAGGGACTTGATGACAGTTTCTGATACCATCCCTCTTCATAAGAAGTCTGTATGGAAAGTCAGTTGTTCTCATTTTACGTAGGGGAAATGAGGGAGAAAAACATACAATGAAAGCCGCATAATGGACTCAATTCCATAATCATAGCCCCCATACAACCCTCTAGTCACTGGTTTTCTCTTCCATCTGTCCTTGGCTGTCTCTTGCTTCTACGTTAAACGCATTAAATACTAGTGAATGGATTGACGCGAAAAGTAATCAAGAGGCTGTAGACTTAATGCAAATACAAAGGAAGAAGGATGACTGAAACAGCATTTTTATCAGAGAATGTTGGGGTTCAATCTGGATTATAGATATTTATTTCCATTTCTTCAGTTTGACTGAAGGAAGTAACTTTTCTCCTAGGCACAACACTGTGATTTCTGCAGCACTTGTGTTACTTCTACATTGTAGCTGTTTTGAGATAATGCTCTGTCTGTAGTTGGATAATGCTTGACTATGTGGAAATAGTAGGCTGGAGCCAAACTTCCACAAGAGGAAGAGAACTCAAGGAAGGCATCTTTTCTGCCTTCTCTTTCTTACTTCAGGTCCCTATGCCCCTGAAAAACTAACCCCCCAAGTCAGAAGACCCTCAGGAACAGTGTGGGAAGTGCACGTGAGTGTGAAGGAAGAATTGCTGGGAATTGCCCCTCCCACTCCTGTACAAATTCTTCTGTAAACGGAGTAGGAATTCACATAATTCTAGAGTGTGTGATTTCCACCAATCCCCCCTACACACCACAGCTCCTTTCATTGCATCATACACTGTTCCTGAATTTATTTATTTATTTATTTAATTCGATGTATATTCCGCCCTCTCCGCAATAGCAGGCTCAGGGCAGATTACATACATACATACATACATATATATATATGTGTGTGTGTGTGTGTGTGTGTGTGTGAGAGAGAGAGAGAGAGAGAGAGAGAGAGGCTGGGTGGAGAATACATCTGATAGGGAGGGCAGATTTTCCTCAGTTTGGCCGGTGGGGAGGCCCTAGCCAGCATCAACCGTATGCCTGGTGGAACAGCTCCGTCTTAGAGGCCCGGTGGAAAGATAACACATCCGACTGGGCCCTAGTCTCTTGCCACAGAGTGTTCTGCCAGGCTGGAGCCAGGATCAAGAAGGCCCTGGTTCTGGTTGATGCCAGGCGGGCCTCCTTGGGGCCAGGGATCATTAACAGCTATTTATTGCTGGATTGGAGCGTCCTCTAGGGCTCATATAGGGAGAGGCGGTCCTGCAGATATGTTGGTCCCAGTCCTCATAGGGCTTTATAAGTCAATACAAAAACCTTGAATCTGATTCAGTACTCCACCAGTAGCCAATGCAGCTGGCGCAATACCGGTGTTATATGTGCATAAGAAGGCACTCCAATGATGACACACGCTGCCGCATTTTGGACTAGTGGCAATCGCCAGATCAGGTTCAAGGGAAGCCCTGCATAGAGCGCGTTACAGTAGTCTAGCCTAGAGGTGACCATTGCTTGGACCACTGTAGTTAGGTCATGGGTCGAAAGATAGGGAGCAAGCTGCCTGGTCTGCCGAAGATGGAAGAAGGAAGACCTGGCAACCACTGCGACCAGGGCCTCCATTTTTAAGGAGGCATCCAGGATCACCCCCAGGCTCCTAACTCTCAGTGCTGGTGTAAGCACCACCCCATCGAGAGTAGGGAGCCGGGGTCCCAAATCCACACCCCCGTGGCCCATGTACAGGATCTCCGTCTTTGAAGGGTTCAACTTCAGGCAACTCTGCCTCAACCATCCAGCCATGGCTCCAAAAGCATGCTCCAGGGCAGCTGGGGCCAGTCCAGGCCAGCCAGCCATCAACAGATATAGCTGGGTGTCATCAGCGTACTGATGATACCCAAGCCCGAATCTCTGCACCAACTGGGCGAGGGGGTGCATATAGATGTTAAATAGCAGTGGGGAGAATATTGCCCCCTGTGGCACACCACATACCAGTGGATAGCGGGATGACAATTCCTCCCCAAGTGCCACCTTCTGTCCCTGGCTATGGAGAAAAGAGACAAGCTACTGTAGTGCCGTCCCTTGTATTTCCACGTCGGCAAGGCAGTGGGTCAAAAGATTGTAATCAACTGTTTTGAACGCTGCCGAGAGATCTAACAAAATCAGCAGCGCTGATCCCCCTCGATCCAGGTGTCCATGGAGATGTCTGTGAGGGCGACCAGCAGTGTCTCAGTCTTGTGTCCCGGGTGGAAGCCGGACTGGAAGGGATCCAGAGCCGAGGTCTCCTTCAGGAAGTTCTGCAGCTGTTTCTCTGCCGCCTGCTCAATCCCCTTACCCAGAAATGGAAGATTTGAAACTGGGCGGTAGCTGAGTGGGTCGGTGGGGTCCAGTGATGGTTTCTTTAAAAGGGGCTTCACCACAGCCTCCTTCAGTGCCCTGGGAAAACCCCCGGAGCCCAGGGACATGTTAATAATAGCTTCCAAGGAATCTTGCAGTCCACTGACACTGGCTTTCCCCAGCCATGATGGACACGGGTCCAGGAGACATGTGGTAGGCCTCACCACCTGCAGAATCCTGTCCACCTCCTCCCTGAAGAGAGGGCTGAAATGATCGAATACCAGCCCCGAAGATGGCCAAGGGGTCTCTAGTTCACATACCGTATCAACTGTGGCCGGCAGTTTGCGGCAGAGAGACAAGACTTTATCAGTGAAAAAGTTCGCAAAAGCCTCGCAGCGAATGGCCAAATTCAAATTAGATCCCCTAAGCTTCAAATGGGTGGTAAAAAAGGCTGGAGAAAGAAGGGGAAAGTGGCAGAGATCCCTTCAGTCACTTTCAAGCCATGAAAGAAATGATAGATCTGATAACAGTGTTTTAAGGCAGTGGTTATGATTGGTATTAGTGTGGTATCCAGGGCACAACATTGGAAATGGATCACGGAGACCTGCCTCAGTTATTTCTGTCTCCAATTTCTTTATTAGTGTTGAGTAAATTATTTAATTTATGGATCACGTAGGCTTTCCTTTTTAAAAGCTGCCTTATGTCCGTATGGGAAAGGAAGGGTATATAGAGATGTCAAATAAATAAATAATAGGATTGTGTACTTATTTATAAAATATAGTTCTGACTCTTTCCTACATTTTAGAGGGCAGATACGTTAACAATTGTGTAGTCAATTGGAATCTTAATTAATTTAATAGAATTACACGACCAGTAGGGCTCTATGTAGCCTCACATAACAGCTTTGTACAAATTCCTGATCCCACTAGATTGGAGATCACTCTGCATTTGGGGAAATACGAGGCCTGTTATGTCCGTATTGTTCCTAAAACGGTGGCATTCACTGCCGCTGGAGGTAGTAATGGCCATGAACGCAGATGACTTTAAAAGGATGTTAGACATAAATGGCTTTAAAGGGGAACTAGCCATGATGATTAAATGGAACTCCATATTCAGAGGCAGCAAACCTCTGAATACCTGCTCTAGGAGGCAACATCAAGGGAGGCCTTGGCCTCTCTGTGCCCTATTGGTTGGCCCTCCAGGACAACTGGTTGGCCACTGTGTGAAACAGGACACTGAACTACATGGACTCTGATCTTATCCAGCAGGGTTCCTCCTCTGTTCCTGTGTTCTCACAGCAGAGTAGCAAATGACTTCCCTCCCCCAAGCATTATGTCTGCAATTCTAAAGATTGGCAGCATGCTCTGCTCATTAAAATTTGTACAGCTGCATTGCAAACATTTATCTGATCACTCTTCAGTGGGGATATGCTTCCAAGATCTGCTTGGTATTCTCTGTACTGTAAAAAATAACTATCTTTGCATTTTGAAGCAAAAAATCCCTGGTTCAAGTATAGTTCTTGCCACGTGCTTTTTAGATGGTCTTAAGCAAGCCACTGTTGCTTTGCCTGCTCCTTGCACCTGCAACATGAGAATTATAGCACTGATCTATGTTACAAGGCTAATGGAGGTATTATGTAGGTAATGTATATGAATCCCTTTGAACACTTTGATGGATTAGTATCTAATCTAATCTAATCATCTAATCTAATCTAATCTAATCTAATCTAATCTAATCTAATCTAATCTAATCTAATCTAATCTAATCTAATTTAATCTAATATTGTTCTCTATGTAAGGGGAATGCTGATCCATGACTTTAATAAGATAGCATGAACCCAACCCCCTGTTAAAAGTCTGCACTGGGTGTCCTCAGCATTAGTTTCAGGGGAGTTATACAACTAAGCTATTACGTTTCTTTTATAGTCTAGCAAAGCATAAGGAAGTCAAGCTAGTTAACAGAGCAATCTGTAAGTCTGCTATGAAATATGTGGCATACTGCTCACAGGGTATAGATCTACTATAACTGAATATTAGTTATTTATGAGTTTAATCTGATGACTAGCTATATAGATCGGTAATTCCTGGAGGCTCTTGCATTAATGATCTTCTGTTTCCAGGGACGGAGACCATTATAGTGTAGAGTGCTAATACTTTTGATTAGATACTAAGTTGAAGTTGAAACCTTTATAAAAAATAATTTATCACTGAAGTAATGCTGAAGTTTATAAATCATTTTAGCCATTACAGATCTTCAGCCTAGAGACAGCAATTTTCATCGGTGTCACCACCAGAAATATACTCTTACTAGGCATTGTGCAAACCTTGAGACATGCTAAGGGGTTTGAATGGTTTGTGCCTATCTATTTCTTTCAGAAACAACAAAGAGTCTTGTGGGACCTTAAAGACTAATAGATTTATTCTGGCATAAGCTTTTGTGGTCCAAAATCCACTTCATCAGATGCACCTAATGAAGTGGTCTGTAGTCTATAAATACTTACGGTGCAATTTATCTGTTGGTCTTTAAGCTGCCACAGAAGGTCTGTTCATTCCCTTTGCTACTGCAGATTTACATAGAGATTCTAGAGGAGTTGCTTTCCACATCTCTTTGGGTTTGAAAGAGAAAAAAGTATTAACCACTTGAAGGGGGTATATTTTACTGACTTTGAATGTATATCATTTCCTCTGATTCCATTAGCCAGGGTGAGAGTTACATGTGCACCAAAAATTCTGCCATTGTTACGATTTCTTTCCCCCTGTGAGAATAGTTCTTGGAGAAGGCTTTAGGAATACCTTGAACCCCCTTTGCTCAGAATGCTTAGAGCTTCCTTGAGAATCATGGGGAGCACTCCTAAGCAGGTCTACTGGGAATTAAGTCTCATGTTATTCAGTGGGGCTTCCTCTCAGGAAAGCGTCCTTACTATTGCAGCAATGGCGTCTAGTGCTGGAGTGAGACTGTAGAGACCCAGGTCACTACTTGGCCATGAAGCTCAGTGCATGTTAAGAAACAGTCAAGGTTTATATGACGTGGCCTCTTCGTAATAAAATGACTGTAGCTGATAATCTGTATGCGCATAGAATAATTTATTTGGTCTCCTCCATAAAAGTAAATCTTCTCACAGAGCAGTCTTATGCAGAGGTATCCCAGTCTAAACCCATTGATTTTAATGGAGTTACACTGGAGTAGCTCTGTATAGGATTGCAGTGCCAGTCTGTTCTCTGACCCCTTGCTGTATGGAAGACAAGGTCAGTGACCTATCTCTTTGTGATGTGCTTTGAAAACATGTGGCTTGTTGGTTTATTTAAACTACTTGTATCCCACTTTCTCATCGTTTCTTTTTCAAAGCCAGTTGTAAATAAAAATAGCCATAAAGCAAACTACAAAGCATCAATAATTTAAACATCATCAACAAAACTAAGCATTAGAATGGCAGCAAGAAAAAAAGAAAGCAAATGTACAATTGAAATGAAGTGCCCAAGAGAATAGAGTCCTTTTTACCTGGTACTTAAATGATAACAACTAGAGGTGGGCACGGACCGCATTACGGACCTAATTTTTCCACGGACTTACCCTGTTCGTGGTTCGCGAACACGCGGGCCGTGGGCTTGTGTTTTTCTCACGAAAGTGCCGAACATTGGGGCTTTCTGTCCGTGTGTCCGTTGCCCCTTAATGCCAGGATTCCCGCTCAAACAATTTCCTAGGCAACGGTGGAAACACCTTCCCCGTTTGGAACACACCAATCCTAGCCCAGGAAACCTTGATTGGCAGCTGTGTCAGCCAAACAGAGATCACCAGCCTTTCTGCATAAAAGACAACGCGCGCAAAGCGTCGGCTCCATTCTCCTGGCGCGGGGACGCGAGTTAGTTCTATGCTCAGCATCAGCAACTGCTTGCTGTGGGGAATTTTTGTGTGCGTGTGTGTGTGTGACAGAGAGCGCTTGTGCCTTGGGGCTTTCCGACTTCAGCTGCAAGAGAGCTTCCTCTTTTCTCCATTTCTCCTCGTTTCTATTCAGAGCACTTTTTAAAAAAATCCTTTTACCGCGCTGATTTGTTTCTGCGTTCTGAGTCCTTGGGTTCTTTTCGGGCTTAATCCCCCCTCCCCCCCAAATCTCTTCCTTTTTTTCTGGGTTTGCTGGGGGTTCTATTTTGCTGTGACGCCACCCCACTCATAGACCCACAGTGGGTGCAAGGCAGCTTTGGGCGTTGTCTGCTTCAGTTCTTGCCTTCTTTCCCCCACTTTTTTTTTTGGCTGCTGAAGTGGAGGGAGAGTGCTATTAGGCTCTGTGAAACACCTAATCTCAGGTGACCGGCAGCTGGCTTTGGGGGGCTCTCTGCTTCCCTTCTTTCAAAGCCTTTCATTCCCTCAATAGTGGGTGACTTGGGGGGACATTTCCAGCCTGGCTTTTGAGGTGCAGGGGGAGATTGCCACCGGCCTCTGTGAAACACCTACTCTCTGGGACCACTGGCAGCAGGTTTTGGGGGGCTCTGTCTACTTCTCTCCTTTCTAAGCCTTTTTCACTCCCTCAATAGTGGGTGACTTGGGGGGACATTTCCAGCCTGGCTTTTGAGGTGCAAGGGGAGATTGCCACCGGCCTCTGTGAAACACCTACTCTTGGGGAGCACTGGCAGCACGTTTTGGGGGGGGCTGTGTCTGCTTCTCTCCTTTCAAAGCCTTTTTCACTCCCTCAACAGTGGGTGACTTGGGGGGACATTTCCAGCCTGGCTTTTGAGGTGCAAGGGGAGATTGCTCCTGGCCTCTGTGAAACACCTACTCTCTGGTGACCGGCAGCTCGCTTTGGGGGGGGCTGTGTCTGCTTCTCTCCTTTCAAAGCCTTTTTCACTCCCTCAACAGTGGGTGACTTGGGGGGACATTTCCAGCCTGGCTTTTGAGGTGCAAGGGGAGATTGCTCCTGGCCTCTGTGAAACACCTACTCTCTGGTGACCGGCAGCTCGCTTTGGGGGGGGGCTGTGTCTGCTTCTCTCCTTTCAAAGCCTTTTTCACTCCCTCAACAGTGGGTGACTTGGGGGGACATTTCCAGCCTGGCTTTTGAGGTGCAAGGGGAGATTGCCACCGGCCTCTGTGAAACACCTACTCTCTGGTGACCGGCAGCTCGCTTTGGGGGGGGGGGGGCTGTGTCTGCTTCTCTCCTTTCAAAGCCTTTTTCACTCCCTCAACAGTGGGTGACTTGGGGGGACATTTCCAGCCTGGCTTTTGATGTGCAAGGGGAGATTGCCACCGGCCTCTGTGAAACACCTACTCTCTGGTGACCGGCAGCTCGCTTTGGGGGGGGGGGCTGTGTCTGCTTCTCTCCTTTCAAAGCCTTTTTCACTCCCTCAACAGTGGGTGACTTGGGGGGACATTTCCAGCCTGGCTTTTGATGTGCAAGGGGAGATTGCTCCTGGCCTCTGTGAAACACCTACTCTCTGGTGACCGGCAGCTCGTTTTGGGCGGGCTCTCTCTGCTTCACTCCTTTCAAAGCCTCTCTAGAGTGTCTTTTGTGGTGCATTCTTCCCTCAACTGGGGTCCAGCTGGGTGCCACTCGGCTCTGCCCTACCCTGCTCCAAGCTTTTGGGGCTCTCTGCTTCATTTAAAAATCTCACTTGGTTGTAGAGATCTTTTCTCATAGCACCATGAGGGTTGGAAAGAGGAACAAGAGTGGTCGTGGTGGGAAGAATTGCCAAGGTTGTCCTGGGTGCCCATCAGTGCCCAGTACAAGTGGCACCAGGGACAGGGAGACCTCAGAGGCAGCACCTCGTTCTACAGATTCGCTCTTGGGGATCAAGGAGCAGGCAGAAGAGCTCTTAGCATTGCCCACTGAGGATCAGCTGACAACACTCTCCGTGGATCGATCTCAGGGGGCACCGGAGGGTCCGGTAGAAACATCCAGCTCCTTCCCATCCCAACCTCCTGTGGCTTCCCCTGCCTGCACTCCACCCCACCCCCGCCCCGCCGCACGCTTCAACCATTAAGGCTTTGTCCTCCTCCCGAGCCACACATTCCTGGTGTCCGTTTTAACCCCACGCTTTGGCGGCACTTCCGAACCATCCCAAACGACCCGTGTTCAGCGCGTTGCCAGGTATGCAATGCCCTGGTGCGTAGGGGTGTGGACCCCCAACACCTGTCGTCCAGTGTCCTCCGCAGGCATCTTCAGAGACATCACCCAAGCCTGCTGTCTCAAGAAAAGCCATCAAGCAGTGGGGTGAAGAGGGCTGCTGAGCAGGGAGAAGGGCAGGTGGAACGGGAATCCACCCCTATTAAGGCTCAAACCCCTGAGAGGGCTGTGGGTGGGAGTGGAACTTCTAGGCAGGCTACCCTTCAGGAACTTGTTCCCTCTGGTTTGTCCCTGCCAAGCAAAAGATTCAGGGGGAAAGCTCAGGAGGCGGGAACTCGTGTACTGGCTGAGATGATAGCCCTGGATGGACTCCCTTTGTCTGTGTTGGAGGGTGTGGGCTTTCGCAGGGCAATGCGTCATTTTGTACCCTGGTTCACGACGCCCTCGCGGCGGACTGTTGGCCGGCGAGTCTTGCCCGCCATCTACAACGGTGTGGCAGAGATGGTCAGGAACCAGCTGGAAAGAGCAAGAGGGCAGACTGTGCACTTCACAGCAGATCTGTGGAGCAGCCGTCATCACGGCTACCTCGCCATCACTGCCCACTGGTGGCAACCGGAGGACCTCCGGAACACCGCGGTCAAATTGGGGGCCCAAGAGGAGGAGCCACCCCTGCCGGCGGGCTACAGAGTGGTTCTTCTACAGGCACGGGGGATGGATGCGGATCAGAACGGGAAGAACATTGCCGCCGTGCTGAAGGGTTCACTGAGGGACTGGTTGCCCCCAGGCGTTGCTGTCCGTGGCTACATGGTCACGGACGCCGGTAGAAACATGCTGGCGGCCCTGAATGAGGCATCCCTGGAGGGCATTGTCTGTCTGGCCCATAAGCTGCACCTGGTCGTGGGGGATGCTCTCGGGTTGGGTAGCGCGATCAAGCCCAGCTGGGACCAGGGAACATTGGAGATACGCAACCTCTTGGATGGCTTTCGGCGTCTCGGTGCTCATTTTTCTCGCAGCATTAAGTCTGCCCGACAGCTGCACAAGAAGCAGGGGGAGGGGGGAGATCCAGAGCATGAGCTCTTCCAGGACATGGCAACCCGTTGGAACTCCACCTACGTGATGATAGTTCGTCTGGTGGAGCAAAGACATGTGTTGGAAGACATCATGTCCTCAATGCCCATCATGCATGCAGGAAATGTGCTCAGCATCAGCTCTGTGGACTGGCTTGTCCTCTCTCAAATGGTGCGTGTCCTCAAGCCATTTCGGGACACCACCGATCTCCTCTGTTCCTACCAGTCCAGCCTGGGGCAAGCCATCCCCCTGATTCGTGGGCTGGACCGGGCACTGGCCAAAGAACTGGAGCGGGGGGAAACCCTTCCAAGTGTCAGGGCCTTGGTGAACAGGTTGCAGGCAGGAGTGACCGCCCGCTTGCATCCTCTCTGCAAACAGTGGCCGTACAGAATGGCCTGCATGTGCGATCCACGCGTGAAGGGCGCCGTTGCCATGCACCAGTGTGAGCTGGAACGGTGGAAGAAGGAGCTTCGCAAAGAGGTTCGCAGGTTTCAGGCTAAAAGACACGGCTGGAGGGAAGAGGGCACGGAAGAGGGGCTGGTGGCTGAGGAGGAGGAGGAGGAGGAGGGGGAAGTGGCAGGGGATGAGCCTGGCACTTCATCCCATGAGAGCCCACCACACTCCAACTACTGGTCCTCAGTGCTGAACTGGGAGGTTGCTGGCATGAGGAAGGACAGGATGGCACCCGCAGAGGACTCAGCAGAGGTGATGGTGCGGGAGTACCTTGCCGAGACCCCAGAGTCCCCTGAATCCAATCCCCTGGAGTATTGGGCACGTAAATCTGCCTTCTGGCCAGACCTCTCGTCTGTGGCCATGAATTTCCTCTCCTGCCCTCCCACCAGTGTCCAGAGCGAGCGGGTGTTCTCCCACCTGGGAGACATCCTCCGTCCCCACCGCTCACGCCTGGATCCCGCCCTAGTGGATCAATTGGCATTCGTCAAGATCAACCTCCCCCTGCTGGGGTATCCTTCCCTGGACCTTGGGGACCCGGAATCTTGGCTCTGACAAACCCCAGTCTCTCTCTGCACCGATGGCTGGTTGCTTCACTTTAAGTCAGGCTCCGGAGCACCCCCAGTCCATGTTAGGATAGGAATCCCTCCTCCTGAACTCATCCATTCTTCCCCACCACAGCTGCCTTCCCTCTCTGCTCCAGACTTCCTTTCACACCTCTAAGCCTCTCCCTTCATAATCTCTTACGACCCGCTGCAACCTAACAGCAAATCCAAGATCCATCATTTCAATACCCACTCTCTCAGTAGATCCTCTGTCCCGAAGGAGCAGGCTATGAGTCCGGTTTTCTGGACCATCAGTCTGGCCCAGCATCTCCTCTCTCTGTCCTTTCTTGTTGTGCCGTTCTTCAGTTTCATTATTTTGTGCAAGTTCAATTTTGCCTTCACATCAACGATTCAAACACAAATTAAAAGGAAATCACATAAATCCTTTTTTAGAAAGGATTTTTATTAATTTTCCTCTTAACGATTTCATTAACACAGTCTGTACTGTCCTTTGACTCAACTTCAACTGGGACAAATTTGTAAAAGAACACTGTGCTGCTGCCCATGCTTGCGGCATGGGGCTCCGCACAGGCCTGTTTCAGAGAAGTAAGTTGAAACTAGGGGGTTCCTCTCCTATTTCACTCGTATCAAATCCTCACTTGCTGGTGGTGCAGTGCTCTGATCAGGTCATGCTCAGATCGGTGGTGGTCCCCAAATCACAGGGGCAGGGCCTCCCCGAGTGCGGAGGCCAGTTTCAGCAGATTGCAGGGCATGTTCAAGAAGGGGTGACGCCAGGCCACCATCTAAAGACACCTCTCCGGTGTGGCGGCCGCCCCCTGGGCCAGCCACTCAAAGCCCAACCTGGGCCAGTGAGGGGGGCCCCCGCAGGGAGGGGGCGGGCACCGTCGATACCCACCTCTCCCACGTGGTGGCTGCCCTTTCACCAGCCACTCGAACCCCAACCAGCATATCCTTCTTTTGCCAACGCCACCACGTTTGGTGAAGTGGGTTTTGCTGGCAACCATCCTGCTCCCGGGAGCGCAAGGGCCCCTCTGAGGGTCAATCCCCAATGTCCAGTGACAAGTGGAACACTGGCCCAGGTCAGAGCCCAGCCCCTAACCCAAGCTAGCAGACACACAAGCCCTGTCCCTGGTATCCTCCTCCTAATGACAAGCCCTGTCCCCGGTATCCTCCTCCTGACGACACGTCCTGTCCCTGGCACCTTCTAAGTACCTTCTCTTGTTCTTTATAAACTCTACTACTTCCATTAGAATTTGTATGTTGAAGAAACAGTCTAAGGCACGACTGCTACCCCTTTCTGGCGAGGCAGGAAGGTGGGTGAGGTCGGCAGCCACCGCCAAAACGTTGTGGGACAGTCGGTTAAGGACACTAAGCATCTGTGGGACTTCATGGTCCTCCACCTCCTCCCGACGACACCCCACTAACAGTCTAAGGCACATGATGAGCTTCCTTGATTGACTGCATCACGTTCGGTGAAGTGGGTTTCGTCGGCGACCATCCTGCTCCTGCAAGCACAAGGGCAGGGTGGGATGGTGTAATGCTGCAACTGACGAATCTGGCTGCAAGGCAGGACGATGGGTGGTTGCAGTTGGGGGATGTTGGCCGCTGTGCTGCTCTCTCTTGGGTTTGCCAGGTTGTGTGATCCCGCATCTGAAGGATATAGTCGCTTGACCATGTGGAGGATCCAGGACAGGACCTCTTTCGACTGGGTGGGGGGAATGTGTCGTGCTGCAACTGTGAGTGGACCTTTCCGGTGAGGGAGGAAGGTGTGTGGGTGCGGTTGGGTGCTTTCGGATATTGTGCTGCTCTCTTTGGTTTTACAGCGGCCGGCATTTGGTTGACAATGTGGACGGGACCTCTTTCAGTTGGGTGGGGATGTGTCCTGCAACTCTGGTCCTTTCTGGCGAGGCAGGAAGGTGGGTGATGCCGCCAGCCGTGGACTGTCTCTGAAGCTGGAGCCTCAGGTGAGGACACCCGGTAGCTGTGGGATCAGGCTTCCGTGGGGCAAATCTCTCCTCCTCCCCCACCCCCACCCACACAGGGCTTAACCACATGATGGAGTTTGGCCTGCCGGTTGTAGGGGAGCTTCCCCTCCCCCCCATGATGACACGTCATGTGCCAGAAATCCTTTTCCGGCCAGACAGGAAGGTGGGTGCTGCCGGCGAACGTCACAGACTGGTTCTCAGTGGGAGCCTCAGCTGAGGACACGCAGTTGCTGGGGGACCTTTCCCCTCCCTCTGCCCCCCCCTCATGATGACATGTCTTGTCCCAACAATCCTTTTGGGCAGGGCAGAAAGGTGGATCTGCTGCCGCTGCCACACTGTTCCAAGGTGGGACCCCAGGCTAAGGAAAGGAAGACACTCAGTACAGTAGCTGTGGGACTTGCCCCCTCCTCCTCCGACACTTCCTGTCCCTGGTATCCTCCTCCTGATGACAAAGTCCTGTCCTGATATCCTCCTCCTGACAAGCCGTGTCCCTGGTATCCTCCTCCTGACAAGCCCTGTCCCTGGTGTCCTCCTCCTGATAACACGTCCTGTCCTGGTATCCTCTCTCGATGACAAGCCCTGTCCCTGGCACCTTCTAAGTACCTCCTCTTATTCTTTCTGAACTCTACTACTTCCATTAGAATTTGTATGTTGAAGAAACAGTCTAAGGCACATGATGAGCTTCCTTGATTGACTGCATCACGTTCGGTGAAGTGGGTTTCGTCGGCGATCGACCCTCCTGTTCTAAGTACCTCCTCTTGTTCTTTATAAACTCTACTACTTCCATTAGAATTTGTATGTTGAAGAAACAGTCTAGGCCCGACTGTTGTCCCTGTCTGGCGAGGCAGGAAGGTGGGTGAGGGTGGCTGCCGCCAAGTTTACACTAAGCCGGAACTTCAGGTGTGGTCACCTGGTAGGTGTGGGATCAGGTTTCCCCTGGGTGAATGTGGCCTCCTTCCCCCCCCCCCCTCGGTGAAAATACCAGCACACTGTATTTTGTCCTGTTGGGAACGGGGGGAAACTCCCCCTCCCCCTCCTCCTGACGACAAGCCCTGTCCCTGGTATCCTCCTCCTGACGACAAGCCCTGTCCCTGGTATCCTCCTCCTGACGACAAGCCCTGTCCCTGGTATCCTCCTCCTCCTGACGACACGTCCTGTCCCTGGTATCCTCCTCCTGACGACAAGCCCTGTCCCTGGTATCCTCCTCCTGATGACAAAGTCCTGTCCATCTATGATGGTCCCCACATGGCAGGGGAAGGTCTTTTTGGCAGGCGGTCTTCCATGTGGCCAGAGGAATATGCACTTGTCTGGGGTCTGAAGGCTTGCGCTTCCGGAGACCCTGTGGGGAAATATACTCGTATAGTGGTCAACACATCATTGAGGTGGGATTCCGGATGCCTGTGGCACCCCCTCGGTTTTTCATTTTGGCTTCTCAAAGTAAAACTGGAATTTGATGGGAGAAGGCCTCCCCGGTGGACTCCCATTGGACAAGGGTTATTCGGCTGTCACTTTCTCACCCATCCTCTGCCCTGTTCCTTTCTGCTCCGTCCTGGAGGTGATTTGTTCGGACAGTCGATGAAAGCACTGTCCTGGTGGTGCTTTGAGGATGGCAGGCTCCTCCATTCCATGTTCCATGCCTCACACATCCCTGTGTGTCAGGGTGATGGCTGCTGTGCCAATGAAACATGATATCTGAAATGCAAGCTTTCCTGTCACCACTCCATCTGGTCACGAGGGATGTTCTTTGGCTGGGCAGACTCAGGACCACGGTACACATACCATGTCAGAGAGGTGCGTTCTGGCTGAGGTCCACTGTCCAACATTGATGGCAATGCTCTCATCGAGCGGGGCTGTGCTTTCCTTCTTCTGCCTTTTCGCCCCCTCATCCAGCAGAGAGGCCGCTTTAACAGAGGGAATATTTCTGCCACCTAGTCTTCTAGGCAAGTCTGTTTTGCTGCTTCCTGATCTATCTCCTCTGACAGGGCCGTTTTTGGCATGACACCAGTGACTCGCACTTTCCCTGTGGCCACCACATCAGTGAGGTGTGTTTCGGTTGGATGAAGATAGGCATGAGGGGTTGTTGTTCCTACATGGTGTTCTGGGGAGGTTGAGCTTCCGGAAGGACATGTATTTTCCTTGCCCCCACCATGCAGGCACCTTCCTACCCAAGAAACCACATTGGCGAGGTGTCTTCTGTCTGTCACACTCGCTCCATGGCTCCTTTAAACCACGTGCCTTTCTATGGGGACAAATGCATCAATCTGGGCCCTGAAGGCTTGAGCTGTCAGAGACTGTATAATGTGGATGCTGCGTGAACCCCAGGTGAATTAACCCTCCTCCTGGACACTATCAGCAATTCTCACGGGTCGGAAAGTGGAAGGCTTCCTGTGGAAGCTAACACATCTCAGAGAGGTTTTCACCAACTGCCACATCATCTCCATGTTGGGCCAGCTTCCAAATCACCCTACATGCGGGGATCGGTACCGCCCTCCCCTCCCGTTAGGGAGGGTTCCAATCACGGTTGCCCCATTGAAGAGGTGGGCTTTGTCAACAGGTAGCGCTCCTAGAAAGGGGAGGCAGCCAGCGGTAGGTAGGCCATCTTTGACTAACAGCAGCTGTAGAGGGGTTGCAGAGATGCTGGCCCGCTGAAGAGGTGGGTTCTGACTCTGACAGTGGACTTATCTCTCAACCAGGGGGGGGCATCTTCTTGTTAAAGTGGGATTACTCATGTCCAACATGTGGTTCTGTCTTCCTTTTCTGGATGTTCTGCTGCAGCTGCCACCACATTGTAGTCGTGGGAAATGGTTGCGTCTTCTTGCTGTCCTTCCCCTTGCTTGTGCAGGAGACACCATGGGAGTGGTGACTTTTCTTGGTGACGGCCCAGATAATTGCCTCCCTTTTTTCCTCAACTCAACCTTTAGAAGTGTGTTTTTCAGGGGCACTCTTCCATTCTGTCGCAGCTGTCACGTCGTAGAAGTGTGTTGCTGCTGACTGGATGACAGGTGGAAGGGAAGGCACTTTGTTGGTGAGACTGTCCCTTCCCCCGAGGATGTGAGAGGGTCCTTCAAGGAGGGGCGCTAGAACTGTTCTTCCCCCAACGTGTGAGGGAAGGCAGGTGGGGGTTGACCCTAGCACCTTCCCATCCTGGACACGACGTTGTAGAGGTGGGATTCCTGATAGCTGTGGCAACCGTGGGCCATTTGTTTCCCAAAATAAATGGCTATTCCAGGCAAAATAAAACTGGAGTTTAATGGGAGAGGGTCTCCCTGCGGAGGGGTTTTCTCAGCTGTCACTTTCTTCTGAAGAACATTCTCCAATTTTTTGTCTTCGGCAAGCCTCTTTTGCAGCATCTTATTCCGTCTCTTCTTTTCATGCTCTCTCCGTCACCATACAATCTCCTCTTCTCCCTCTGAGGCGGAGGACATCTTGGGTGATTCCCACCGTCCAATCGGGGAGGCAGGAAGTTATTAATCTTGCTTCCTCTTCCTCTAGTAGGTGGGGCCACCCTCAGATCTCCAGTTCTTTTCCTGCCTCAGGGGAGAGCAGTAGTATCTAGGCTAGCTTAGCTACCCTGTTTATCTATTGCCTTTACTTAGTCTCTTGTCTTTGCTATACCTTTTCTCTTTAAGTCTTCCCTTCTACCCTATCCTCCTCTAACCTTTTAACCCTCTCACTGTCCCTTCAAGAGGAGTCCTGGTCTCCTCAGAAGAAAAGAATGTCCACAAGGGAGTCGTCGGACTCTGAAGAGTCCTTTATGGACAAAGTGGACAACAGCAACCTAGGAGCCATTCTGCCGACGGCGGGAGAAGGCTCAGCAGGACCAGACGCGCCGCGGAGGCTCGATCGGTCCCCAGAAGAAGGCACTTCCAGACAGGGAGGCCAGCCTTCAAAGAAGCGCCCCCGTCTGCCGAGCAAGACGTCAGAGGGGGCTGCAAGAAGAGCCAGGTCAACCGGAGGCGGCAGCAAAAGACGCGGCTCAGTTTCGGCGGGAAAAGCGGCCAGACGCGATTTCCCGCCAAAAAGCGGCTCCGTGCTTGCCAACCTCCCGGCGGGAGAAGTTGAGCAAAATAACGATTCTAGCCTACAGAACTGCTCCGGAGCCACTGCAGGAGAGCAAGTAAGTGAGGATTCAGAGTCTATTTCCCCCCAGATCCTGGCAGCCATCAGGGCAACCCTTAGAGAAGAACTATGGTCGCTCAGCCAGGGGCAGGCCTCGGGCCCTTCTTCCCCAGCAGCCACCCCGTTGCATCCCACTTGCCAAGACCCTACACCTCAGAGAGCTTCCTGGCCCACCAAGGCGGCCAGAAAGCAATCTTTCTGTCAGACCTCTACCAGCACCTCTCCATGGCTGGATGAGGATGGCCCTGCAAGTGAGGTATCGGAAGAAGGAGCGTTCCTGTCGGAGGAAGAACGTGAGTTTGACACCAACCTTCCCCAACAGTCTAACAGGCTTTTCCTGTTTGAGGACTATAGTTACCTACTAGCTAAAACTCTTTCTGCCCTCGACCTAAAGGGGGCAACAGAGGGGGAAGAGGAGGAGGAAGGGGCCTTCAAGGCTGCCGACCGTAAGTCCAGACCTAAGGGAAATAAGGAATTTTTTCCTAGATCAGATGCCAAATCCGAGGTCTTCCCTTTCCCAGATTATTTTGAGCGTCAGCTCCGGGCAGAGTGGGCTACACCAGCAGCCTCAAAGCAAATGCCTAGCCTCATAAAGAAATTATATGTGCTGCCTAACTTTGTGGACGAGTTCTTACAGGTCCCCATTATTGACGCTCCGGTGGCGGCTCTACAATCCCAGGGTCTCCTATCTGAGGACGGCCAAGGCACCATCCGAGACGGCCTCGACAAGAAAGGAGAAGCCGTCCTGAAGAGGGCCCACGAAGCTACAGCAATGGCCATTAAGGCCTCAGCCATTGCCTCAATGGTATCCAGAGCTTCGGTGGTGTGGATCAGAAGGCTGATCCAACTTCTACCTGTCAACGACAAACGTTTGCTGGACGGGGCCGACAGAGTCCTCAAGGCGTGCACCTTCGTGGCTGACGCAACACTAGACAGCCTTTCTCTCTCTTCCAGGGCCATAGCATCATCTACAGTGGCCAGACGCCTGTTATGGCTGAGAGCATGGCAGGCCGACGTCCAGGCTAAGCTGATAGTCGCATCTTACCCCTTTCAGGGAACCAAGCTGTTCGGAGACCAGCTTGACAAGATCCTGGTGGAGACCAGGGATAAAAAGAAAGCACTTCCCAAGTCCCTAAAATATGCCCCAAGGAAGACATATTTCAACCAGCCTTTTCGCTCTCAACACACTCTGCCGAGAAGCAGACAAGACTACAAGCGACCATGGAACCCACCCAGGAATCAGGCCAGACGTTCCAACTTCACTTCACGATTCAATCGTCCCCAAGGCTCTCGTGGGAACAGGCATGAGTCAGAGGACAAAGGGCAGAAGCCCTGACTGTCAAAGATCCTCAGTAGGGGGCAGGCTCCTCCTATTTCGTCAGGCCTGGATGGAATCAGAGGCAGACGCTTGGGCCTTAGAAATCGTCTCCTATGGTTACTCCATAGAATTCGCCTCCCTTCCACCAGAGCGTTTCGTTCCTTCTCCCACGAAGAGGGACCCGCACAAGAGGGCCATAACCCTACAGGCTGTGCGTCATCTCTTACAGATAAAGGCCATCGAGCCGGTGCCACCACTCGAGAGGGGTCGCGGCGTCTATTCGGTATTCTTCACCGTGCCCAAGCGAAACGGAGACTGGCGGGCCATTCTCGATCTCAAATATGTCAACAGTCATATTCAACTGCGTCATTTCAGGATGGAGACTCTCAGGTCGATTGCCGAAGCCCTTCGCAAGGGAGAGTTCCTGACGTCTATAGATTTGACAGAGGCATATCTTCACGTACCAATCTCCACATCACACAGAAAGTTTCTCAGGTTCTACATCCAGAAGGAGCACTTCCAATTCCGGGCACTCCCTTTCGGTCTGGCTACGGCACCCCGGGTCTTCACGAAGCTCCTGGTGGTTCCGATAGTCAAGCTGCGAGAGAGAGGCATTCACGTGCATCCATACCTCGACGATATCCTACTGAGATCCGCCTCCAGACAGGATGCAATCAGGGACACGGAGTACACCCTACGCTTTCTCGAGAGCCACGGGTTCCTAATAAACCGCGAAAAGTGCTCCCTGCTCCCATCCCAACGGCTGGAGCACCTAGGCATGACCATAGACACCATCAAGGGCAGCTTCTTTCTCCCAGAAACCAAGAAGTCCAAGACCAAACAGCTGGCACAGCGGGTGATCACCCAACATGCATCCCCACTGATGGAGCTATCCAAGCTGATGGGACTCCTAGTGTCCAACTCAGAAGCCATATACTGGGGAAAGTTCCATGCCAAGCCGCTCCAGATATTCCTGCGTCCCTTCCAGTGGCAGATCGGCCGGAAGGAGAACTTCAAGGTTCCCGTTCCCTTAGAGGTCAGAAACAGCCTGAGATGGTGGACCAGAGACCACAACCTCAGTCAGGGCAAGAGCTTCCTGTCACATCAGCGCACTCAAATATTCACAGATGCCAGCCTCAAGGGATGGGGGGCATCCTTGGACAGCATACCCGCCCAAGGGGTTTGGTCGACACCGGAAAAGGACCTTCCGATCAACGTCCTGGAAATGCGCGCAGTCTACCTGGCCTTAGTACACTTCAGGGACAAGATTGCCCAGTCCCACATCCTGATACGGACAGACAACGTAGCGACCAAAACGTACCTGAACAAACAAGGGGGAACCAGATCGTCGCGCCTCCAGAAGGAGGCAATCAGGATCATGAAGTGGGCGGAACGCAACCTGGCATCCCTTCAAGCGGAGCACATCAGGGGCGTGCAGAATGTTCATGCCGACTGGTTGAGCAGGGAAGATCTACATCCAGGGGAGTGGTCCCTCAAGAAGGAAGTCTTCGGGATCTTAGTGGAGCATTTCGGCTATCCAGACGTGGATCTCTTCGCGACGTCGCTGAACAGACAAGTCCAGAGGTTCTTCTCCAGGTACTTCCACCCCTCGGCGGAAGATATAGACGCCCTCACAGCCCCCTGGCCGGATGCCCTCCTGTACGCCTTCCCTCCTCTGCCGCTGCTCCCCCGACTGCTTCGGAGAATCACGGACTTGGGTGCCACAGTCATAGTGGTGGCACCCTGGTGGCCAAGGAGACCGTGGTTCTCAGCCCTTCAACAGCTATCGACCGATTCGCCCTTGCACCTGCCAGTAGTACCAGACCTGTTACAGCAGGGCCCGATATGGCACCCTCATCCAGAGTGGTGGGCCCTAACCGGATGGAAGCTGAACGGAGCTGCTTCCTAGGCCTGGGCCTCCCACATCAGGTAGTTGACACACTGATGGCTTCTAGAAAGAAATCCACCTCACGAATCTACAACTACACGTGGAAGGCTTTCCACAGATGGTGTCGGCGCAAGAATAAGCAAGGAGCGGAGTTATCATTGCACTCTGTGCTAGGATTCCTCCAAGATGGCCTCGACAGCGGCTTGAGCGCAGCAACGCTGAGGAGACAGGTCGCGGCCATCGGTTCTATATGGATGGACGAGAAGGGCGCTCCTCTATCCTCTCTCCCATTAATTCGAAGATTTCTCAGAGGGGCCACACTGCTGAAACCCCCAGTGGTTCACCGTTTTCCCACATGGAGGCTTAACGTGGTCCTCTCGGCACTGACCAAGCCTCCTTTTGAACCCCTCCGAGACATCCCTATCAGATGGCTGAAACTCAAAGCGATATTTCTAGTGGCAATTACATCTGCTCGCAGAATATCGGAGCTGGGGGCTCTATCTGTTCGCCCCGATCTGTGCATCTTCCACAGAGATAAAGTAGTACTCCGCACGGATCCGACTTTCCTTCCTAAGGCGTATTCCATCTTCCACCGATCCCAGGAGATCAGTCTGCCATCCTTCGCTCCTAACCCTCGTCACCCAAAGGAACAGGAATGGCATACCTTAGACGTCCGAAGAGTACTCAAAGCGTATCTGGTCCGAACAGAGGACTTCAGGCAAACGGACTCGCTGTTCATCAATGTCTCCCGTCCCAGGAAGGGACAGCGCATGTCTCCTGCAGCGATAGCCTACAGCATCAAGTCATGCATAAAGGAATCCTACAAGGCCCTCGGTCTCGTCGCACCACAGGGCATCACGGCACATTCCACGAGGAGTGCGGCTACCAATGCAGCCCTGAGAAAGCACGCATCGGTGGAAGAAATCTGCAAGGCCGCCGCATGGTCCTCTCTATCTTCCTTCATCCGACACTATCGCTTACACTCAAGCGCTTCGGCTGACGCAGCGTTTGGGCGGAGAGTGCTTCAACATGTGCTACCAGACGAAGAGGCATTCCCACCCGATGCCTAAAGTACTGCTTTGGGAGCACCCAAGATGTCCTCCGCCTCAGAGGGAGAACGGCCCCTTGGTTACTCACCGTGAAGGGTCCTTCTCCTCTGAGGACAGGAGGACATCTTGCCCTCCCATTGCTCTTCGTACCACGCTGCCAGCCATGTTCATTCTAATCCTTTTCTACTCCTGTAGTATTGCTTCCACACCCCCGCCTTGCCTGTTGCGAGATGTGTGTTTTGTCTGCCTACGTATGCTGTTCTCTACGTATGTTTACACGTTGCATGCTAATTTCCTGTTTTGAGTTCTATTTCCCTAGTTTATTATACCTTTTACATAAGAGAGGTACTGATACTGCTGAGGGGAGTCACCCGAACTGGAGATCTGAGGGTGGCCCCACCTACTAGAGGAAGAGGAAGCAAGATTAATAACTTCCTGCCTCCCCGATTGGACGGTGGGAATCACCCAAGATGTCCTCCTGTCCTCAGAGGAGAAGGACCCTTCACGGTGAGTAACCAAGGGGCCGTTTTCTCCCGCTCCCCGTGTCGGTGAGCTGGGTTTTCCGTTGACTGGAGGTGACACAGACTTCTTGAGAGGTTGACCTTTATGAAGGCCGTGGTCCTGCGCCAATCAAGCAGGCACCTTCCCAACTGGCACACCACATTGGAGAGGCGGGTTCCAGGCAAGCTGTCTTCAGAGGGTGCACTACCCATCAGAATCATGTGTTGCAGGAAGTTGCCTGCTAATTCCCCTGTGCTAGGCACGCCCTCATTGTCTCTGGCCCTCCCCCCAGTGCTTGGCAACGGAAGTTGGGGAATGCTTTGGTCACGGCCACCAAGTCTGTGAGGTGGGTTCCTCGTGCTGTTCTGTGCTGGCAACTGCAGCCCAGGATTTCCCACCCTCCACATTAGTGGGTTTCAACTGCTTTCCATGGTACCTGGCATGTCACCCCCCCCCCATTGGGGGGAAGCAGTTCCATTGGTTCTGTCCAACCGTGGGGAAGGGGGGGTGGCATGCACATGATTTGCCTTTGTGGACTGCACCACGTTCGGTGAAGTGGGTATCATCGTCAACCATCCTGCTCCTGCAAGCGCAGCCCCCCTGATTGCGGAGGCCAGTTTCAGCAGACTGCAGGGCATGTGCAAGGAGGGGTGAGGCCAGGCCACCATCAAAAGACACCTCTCCAGTGTGGTGGCCGCCCCCTGGGCCAGCCACTCGAAGCCCAACCGGGGCCAGTGAATGGGGCCCCCACAGGGAGTGGGAGGCCGCCGCTCACCTTTGGCCCGGCGGCCGGGCACATGGGGGGTGCCGCCGGCGAGCGGCCAGACCCCCCGCCCCCTCAGGGGAGGCGGCTGGGCCCCGCCTCCCCGGGCCTGCCGGGCCCATTCTGCCCCAATCTCCTTTGGCCCGGCAGCCGGGCACATGGGGGGTGCCGCCGGCGAGCGGCCAGCTCCCCCGCTCCCTGCTAGGCCCAGCAGCCGCTGCCAGCAGACACCTTCCTTCCTGGTGGGGAATACCACCCTGCTCCCCTCTTGCCCGCCACTCGAAGCCCAATCAGGGCCAGTGAAGGGGGCCCCCTCAGGGAGGGGGTGGCTGCCATCGAAACCCACCTCTCCCACATGGTGGCCGCCCTCTCGCCAGCCACTCGAACCTCAACCAGCATATCCTTCCTTTGACAACACTGCCACGTTCGGTGAAGTGGGTTTCGTCGGCGACTGTCCTGCTCCCGTGAGCGCAAGGGCCCCTCTGAGGGTCAATCCCCACAGTCCGGTGACAAGGAGGACAGTGGCCCAGGTCAGCTTGCTTGAAAGCAAGCAAGCTGACACACCACATCACTGAAATGGGACTCATTGTCCACTGCCCAAAGAGGCTCCTTCTGAACAGGGTAGCATGAGTTCCTTCCCTCAAGGTGTGGAAGACATCCTTTCCCTCCCTCGCGTGCCTTCCATTCCAGCAAGGGGCCTTTGAATTGCTGCATGATCTCCTGTTTTGGAGTTGGCTTTCACTCAAGTCCATCCATTCATTTCCCATCATGGAGATGCCCCAGGAAGGGCATCTCTTGTTGATGCAGCCCCATGTAGGTGGGTTTTGTGTGCAGCCACCTCTCCTGGACAGGAGCACAAGTCTCCCTCCTTGCCCCAAGGGTGGTTAAGGGTCAGTCAGAATAGGGGAGGGGCAATTGTTGTTTGTCTCTTTGGAAAAGTGCTAATTGAGGAGCGTTACATGAGAACCTTTGGTGGGGAAAGTCGCCTGAAGTGAAAATGTGTGGGAAAACCAGGCCTTTTCTGACCCGAACCGGTCCGTGAACCGGTTCGCGAACTGGGCCCGGTCCGTTAAAAGTTCGTGGACCGTCGTCCGTGGAAGCCCACAAACCCCGGACCGGCGGTCCGTGGGAAAATGCCGGTCCGTGCCCACCTCTAATAACAACATTGGTGACCACACAGATGTCTTTGGAGAGAGAGTTTCAGAGACATGTCATTCTCTACTGCTGGAAAGGCCCTATCTCCAGTCAGCTCCTGCTTCACCTATGAATGTGCGGCAAGAACAAAGGTCCATACCAACTTCATACTGTCATCCCAGCTTTTCATTCCTTCAAGCAAACATGAACGTCCACAGCTTGGTTTTGTTCTTTTACTGTGGCAGCCCTTACATTGTGGAATACATTTGAAAATATCCTATGCTTATGGTCCCAGAAGAGGATGCAAGACAGAGCTGTTCTTATAGCGCTTATGGAAGATATAAATGACATTTTGGCAACAGCTTTAGTTTAATTTTCTGACTCTGTGTTTTAGATATATTCTTGTTATGGTTTTAAATTTTATTGTTTGTCACTTTGTGTCCTTTTTTAGGGAGAAAAGAAGGTTATGCATGTGATAGAGAGATAAGAAGGCAGCCTTTAGATACCTTGGGCTCAAACTATTTAAGTTTTTAAATGTTAAATTTGTGGAGGTAAGGTATCTAGATTAGAGATGGGCACAAAACAGAAAAAAACGAACCATGAGTTTCGTGGTTCGTTGCATTCCACAAAACACGAACCACGAACTTTCACGAAATTGTTCCATTTCGCGAAATAATATATTAAGTTCGTGATTCGTCAGATCCCGGGGCCCTACAATGGCCTCTGTCATACCCAGAGATGCCAAACTTGCAGAGAGACTTCAGCAGGCTCTTCCAAGTAGCTCTCTTCAGGCTCTCTTTGCTGACTTTTCCCTACCGTTCTCCTGGCCTCCTGCTTTCTGCCGCTGCTGGAAGAAAAGTCAAGCGGAGCAGATCTGCTTGAATTTTCCTCTCTTCAGGTTCTCTTTGCTGACTTTTCCTTCCCGTTTTCCTGCTGCTCTGACATGCCCTCCCTCCGCCTCCAAGTTCTCGAAGGAAAAGCCGAGCAGAGCAGATCCACTCAGGATCTGCTCCGGGGAGCTTGGGGGCAGGTGTGGGTGGGAAAGCATGTTAGAGCAGCAGAGGACGGGAGGTAGAGAGTCAGGGAAGGGTTCCTGAAGCTGGCAGGCAGCAAGCAGCGGCAGAAGGAGCTGCTGAGGCTGCCACTGCTGCTGTTACTCCACCATCCCGTTCTTAAAAACGGAGAAGGGAAACAGAGAGGGGAAGGAGACTCTGACTACAGTTCCCAGGTAAACTTGCGCAGACCTGCATTGCTCAGCTCTCAGGTTGGCAGGGAGAGCTGCCTGTCAGGGATATGTGGGCTAAGATTGGGGTTTCCACGGCAACAAAAGGTCTGCAGACATTCCGGGCCTGTGTTGCCTAGGGAATCAATAGATTGACACCAGCCTGTCTGGCATCAGGAATTGAATGAATTGGCCCAAAAAGTCATGGATTTCGTGAAAAACTCTGCCCCATGAAACGCGTTTTCGCAATACACGAATCGGCCTGATTCATCATGAAATTTGATTCGTATTTCTATTCGTGCCCATATCTAATCTAGATTGTGGAATACCATCCAGCAGGCACCCACATTAGTAATATTTAGGCAGTATCTAAGAACTTGTGGATTTACCAGAGTTTAGCAACAACTAAGGATTAGTTGTCTGTTTTGTTTTCCACAGCCTGTGCTGTTAAATGTTTTGGGGAACTGCAAAAAAAAAAAGTTGCTTTATTGTTGCGGCATGTGTTAGCTAACCTAGAGGCCTGCTTAGGCAGCAGGGCAAGATTTAATTTTTAATTTCAGTGCAGCTGCCTTGGAACTAAAAATGACTAGGGTTGCAACTGTATTGATTGTTAAAAAGCAAAATTAGGTCACAGTAAAAGGACAGTTTATTTAATTCTATAATTGGATTGTTATGATGCAATTATTTAAAACTATAAGATAGGGATTCCCAACCTGGTGCCTATGGATGCCATACCCACCAAAACCTTTCCTTGTGCCTGCCAAGTGTTTTTAGAAAGTGGGTAGAGCTAGGTGATTCTTTTGCCCTGCAAGGCTTCTTACTGGATCTTGGAGATTTGATTGGCTGTGCAGATTTTTAAAAACATTGCTTTGTCCACAGCTGCCATCAAAGCTCAAGAATTGTCATTGTGTGACTAAAAGTAAGCTGTGGTAGCCATTTTGTGGCTGTGCCCACTATGGTGTTTCAGAATCCCAAAGGTGCCCACAGGCTCAAAAAGGTTGTGGACCCCTGCTATAAAAGAATACACTAGAAGGAGGCAGAAGATTTTTTGTAATTAAATGTTTAGGATTGCACTGTAGCTCAGTTAAATTGAAGAACTAGGATTCAAACAAATTTAGTCCCGCTGAAGTCAAAATAAGTTCTGTAAAATTTTAGATGAACAAAAGTGCTTTCGTTAATTGTTCATACTGAAATATACAATCCCTTGACTTTAAAAAGGAGAAAGCGGCCATCTGGTTCTGGAAATCATGCCCCATTCCCAAGTGCCAAAGTAAACCTGATGAAAATCAATGAAGCTTATTTCCAACGTAAGGTATTTTAGATCAGATTGTTAAGAAATCAGGAGTTGTGAATGTTGGCTATAATCCAGCCAACATTAAGCACTTTTAAAGTCCTATTGATTTTAATGGAAGAAATAATCACATGCTTACTTGTCTCCCACTGAAATCAATGGGAATTTAGAAAGCACTGAACTTTAGCTGCATCACCCCTTCCTATTTTAGTTCAGTCCCAGTATTTAGCTCTTAAACATTAGTTGTAGGGAAGTTACATCAGAATCCTGAACACAATTACAGCCATGACCTTCACAGCAAACACGTTTTGCAGGCATACATACTGTATTCAGCAGCTGTGATCACCTGTGAGCCAAACCTCTGACCTGTTTCCTGCCCATCTTGAATGGCTGTCAACCAGGTTTGTAGCTGCACAGCAACAGTGATGGTGGAATTTTATTTCCTTTTGGTGATGGCATGTCATTTGCCTTGCCTTGTAGGGGCTTTTGTATCTGTGTAGAAGGTGAAATGCTTCTACCTAGGATGATGGATGTTCAGGCCAGGTAATTAAATGATAGGGAGGGGACTATGCCTCCCATAAGGCTGTACAAAAATGTGCATGTGTGAAATGATGTTGATAACACAGAGTTAAACAGTAATACTTCTTTAAAAACACAGCTGGCTGATTGATCCTTCACAGTTTGTTTATACAATTAACTGCCAAGTTGTGCAGTGACAACAGGTTTGTAGAAGTGGGACTCTCATCAGGCTGTATGAGAATGTACATGCATGAAACACTGCCAATTGTGCATTATACGGTTTGACTTTGCAAAAAGTAACCTGATAAACAGGCTCAGACTGTTTGTGAACAGCTGAACAGTTAGACAACTGTGTTTGCAACTGGCAAACAGATTGTGAGCTCATCTGGCATTTGAGTATAGTCATAATTAAGGCTGTAATCTTAGTATCACAAGGACCTTTGAACTCAATGGGACTTATTTCTATGGATCATGCTGCATTTCAGAGATATGAAGTAACCACAAAACTTTTTAAAAATGAAAAGACATTGCTGTTTTTGAAGTGAACCCTAAATATATCTGAGAAGGGCCTTGAAAGTGATGATTTTCATAGTATTCCTATAATAATAGCTAAACAAACACAGATGGTACATTTTCAGTACATGAAAGGAACTTTGCTAGCTCATGCAGAGGTTTCTTTTTGTCATTTTAAACTCTTTGATTGATTTTTTAAAAGACACACGAATCCAGCTGTATGTTATCTGTCCATCCAGCTGTATGTTATCTGTCCATTCAAGACTCTCAGCTGAAAATAGACAGTATAGCTGTTATTAATATCTGGCACTTTTAAAGGGCTTTTTGACCAGAAAGAGATTATGTAGTTTTGGAAGTTACATGGATCACTCCTGTCATCGCTTGAACACAAAGCTATGTTGGGAGTATGACTTGCTGGTTGAAACAGGTCACAGTACAATTCTGTTACAACTGTAGCCCTTGAGTAGTTGTGCCAGAGTTTTTCCTCATTTACTTCAACTGAAGGACACATCCGATGAATTAGATTCCAGATGGATAGTCATGTTATTCTTTAAACCAGTGGCACCTTAAAGAGCTTCAAGTAAGGCAAGCTCCTGATGTTAACTCCCAAATGACTGGGGAGGGGTGTTGGCTAGGTTGGGTACTACTGTCACAAAGGACAACACAACTTAGAATCTTTCTCCATGTTACTAAGTATCCAGGGATGCTCAAGTGAATCTCATTTCACATGTCCCCCCTCCAAATTTCCATGCAGATCTTGACATTTTCTCACACTGTGTAGAGAAATGAAAGTTGGCAAGTCAAAGAATCTTACAATACTTGTTCTTGCAGAGAAAACAGAGCTGAATTGGTGCTCTGCCCTCCGGAATCACTTGCAGATGCAGTCATACAAAGGGAGCTCCCATGAAAGTGGAATTCATGTGCGCAGAGCAAGAATAGCCTGCACGTGAATTGAGGACTGCACATACAATCCTGCACTTGAGCGCCCCTAAGTACTTAACTTGTAGAGAGACTCTTACATTCTTTACGAAGCTGGCCTAACAGTTTTTCTGATTTGCTGGAATTTATCGATGTGGAACAAGATGGTGGTTTGTTGGTGACTAGATGGCTCCGTTTATACCATTTTTAAGTGAAGTTGTTCACTTACCACTTTGTCATCACATCACAAATAACCCCCTCAAGAGACAAATTGGATCACTTCCTTGATATGTAAAAATACTCAAGCCTGCAGAGAAGATAGGAGATCTAAGTTTTGGGGGCTAAAAAACTCTGAAATATGACACCCCCCCCCCTTATATGTGGAGTATATTTGGAAAGCAAGGTGTGTAGGCTAGGCTGTCTCAGGGATATGGTTTAAACTGACATATATTCATATATCAGGCTTAAATTAATGCTTTAGATAGGCACCTAATGCAAATATCCTATGTGGTTTTTTGCAATGAATTTTCATCTGAATTGACAATCTGAGACCACAAAATTTTAAAAGAGAATGGCACAGATGTGATTTTTAAGTCTCCATATAGTTGACTCCTGAGGGTCTTTTTACACAGTTGGTCAAAGTGTATGCAGACTGTGTTCAGGCTTTGCTTTATGTTGTCAAATGTTCCTTTGCAATGACAATCATGTATCATTTCCATATACAATAGCTGGAGATACAGAGTTGTGGAGTATCTGTGAAATAAAACTCAAGAGATGTGCACAAAATTGCCAGGCCATTGTTGTTGGATAGGAGTTAGATTTTTTAAAAAAAAACAACTGTGAAAGGAAATATTTCAGTAAACAAGACTTGCAAAATGGTATGGGCATGAAAGAAAGCAATGATTAACTGTGTGATAAAAAATATCCACTACATGCCTGTGACACTGATACAGCTACCTTTTGCACAGTAATCCAAATGACAGTGAATGAGGGGGGGATGGGTCCTAATTTTTTTCAACTACATAACAGTGTGCTTTAAGTGCTCAGAAAATGTAATATTACTACATCAGAAGCATGACTCCGGGCCAGACATGACAAGATTCAAATGCGCATTTATTGGGCAATAAACTGTGTGGAAATATTCTGAGATCTGGCTGCCATGTCAGTGACAGCTATCCAAGAAGTGGGAACACCCTCTCATAACATGCTGTCCCTATGGTGCCATTGTGGAAGAACCCCAAGGAGGATTAGAAAATGATGTTGACAGGTGATCCAATTCTGACTTTAAGCATACCAGCACTAGACACCCATAGCTGTAAGCAGGTGCAGGATTACCTCTTCTTATGACCTTCTAAGAAAGGGTTAAAAAGCTGCCAGAGTGCCAGGTGCAGATTGTAGCCCCAGACTAGCATGACCTAACAGATTGTCAGGTGTTACTAGTCCTGGAAGCTGTGCCTTTTAAGCAGACCAGTATATAAGAGCAGGAGGAATAGCCCTAGTTGGGCTATCTGCATTGAAGGGGGGTGGTGCGAGTCAAGGGATCACTAATTTGTTTCCTTTGTTGCAAGGGAGTGTTGTATGCCCTCAGTTAAAGGCCTATTAATCTTTCCAGAGTATCTTGCTTCAAGTGAGTTTCTTTGACCTCCCAAATTCTCAGAAGAACTTCCTCCTCTGGCAGAACAGTCCTGAGAAACTTTGCCTGATGTCATTCTTCTTAGAGTGGGCTGAGAAAGAACCCAGTTTTCATCATTGTTTGATCTGTCATGGTCCAGTTATTTTTTACTCTAGGTACATCTGTCACTCTTACAACTTGCCATGGAGGAACTATTTAATACTTAAGCAAAAGTGATCTGAGCAAATATTACCCTGGGACATGGCTGCTATGGCCCCAGCTCTTTCTTTATTCCCAGTTGGGTTGGGGCTTCTGTTAACCAAAACTGGAGAGCTCCCCTGGGTCCTGTGCATACTTCTCTGTCTAGTTAAACCAAACATATCACCTGTTCTCTTTTGTAAGGATATGAACCATGGTGTTTCCAGCACTTTTGTGGTTTGATTAGAGTTTTGAATGACCTCAGGCAAACAAAGAACTGTTTAATGAAACTAAAATGTATTCTAAAAAGTGGTGTAATTTCAGTCATACATCCTCCCGTGAAATAGAATTTAGTTAATTAGTTTTGAATTTTAATTGGCCTTCCAAAGTGCTTTATAAGAATTTAATTTTAAAATGTAGGCTAAGATATAGTAATTAACTACTAACCAAACTCCCTCTAGATCAGTCATACTTAATGTGAACATGTGTCTTTGCAGGGAGCAATCTATACATTTTGGGATGCATATAGACTATTGGGGTACATTTGAGATTTAAGGCTGCCCCTTCTTTGTACTTACCGTGGTTTTTGACTGCTCTTGGAGGAGAGTTATTTTATACTGCTCTGCCTATCCTGATAAAAATCCAGATCCTAGATTTCTCTTCAGTGTCCTCAAAAAAAGAGGCACACAGCAAATAGGAATGAAACTGAACATGAAGGAATTGATTAATGGCCACCAGGCAGAAAGATTTCATTGAATGTATGCCTAATATTTGTCTATCATATGTGTATATCCCAAATATACCTTTATAAATAAAGCTGCCTTTCTGGAGTGTTATGTCCTAATTTTTTATTATTGGGGAATTTGAAGGTAATTTTGCATACTTTGGGGAAATAATATATTAAGGGTTAAAGCCACTGCTCTGGATAGAAAATGGGAAACTGCATCTTAAAGGATCAGAGTGATTTAATTGCATTCTGTGGGATTTTGAAAAATCTTTTCAGGACGTCTTAGCTTATGTGGGAGGTACAGATATTGCTGTTAGGCCTACTAACATTGTGTGTAAGTTTAGTGGGCATCTTAGATGGCTTACAGGAATCCTCTGTGGTGCATAGCAGATGTCTCAATATATGAAGAGATCCCCAAGGGTATGTTTGAAATCACAAAGGCTCCAGCTACACCTTATAAAGTCCTCATGTTTGCTGGGGAACAACACAAGGCTTTGCATCACACGTGCAATGGGAGCTTTGGGTCTTCCAGACACACATCAGTTATTTTCTGTTTGTGACTATAGCAGGCAGGGAGGAGGGGCTTTAGCCTCACTCCCCTGCTGTTTTTGCATCCTCAAAGCCCCAGGGAGCAGTTGCTGGCTCTTGTTGTAAAACTTACATGTAGCCATGTGAGTAATGTGATTTTTACAGTGGAGACAATAGCAGCTCAGTGGAACTGTTTGAGGATGTGAAAACAGCAGGGGGGGGGGGGGAACCAAGACTGCCTTCTCCCTGGCTGCTTTGGTTACAAACAGAAAACAGCCAGTGTGTGTCTGGGAGGCACCAAAACTCCCATTGCATATTTGATGCAAAATCCTGATGTTGTTTCCCCACAAACACAAGGACTTTGCAATGTGTAGCTGTAGCTTTATCCAGATCAGAGAGAGCGAAGCCTATCCACTAGACCTGCAGAAATAGTTATAATAGCTTGTGTTCAGATTCTGAATGATCACAAAACAAGGATTCAAAGTCAGAAAAAACTCGCCTCTTTCAGGCTAAGTTATCATCAACCAGTAGGCTAATCTAGGTCTAATACATGTAGGTTCTCCCTAGTAGGGTTGTTAAGAAAAAATCTCTTAATGCCCCTTAAATGAGATTCTCCCTGAAATCCAACAAACCTTTAATTTCCTCTTTTTAAGAATTTGGAGTCAATTTCTAATCAATTCCATTTTTGGTCAAAGAGAAATTTGAATAGTGGAGGGGCAGAATGTCACTCTGTAGATGCTCAGAGGCAGGCAGTGTCTTCCCCAGGATTCCTGTATTCCTGCTAGAATACTGTCCTGTGGCATATCACATAAAACAACTGCAAGGGCTGAAGTTACAAAAAGGTGCCTTGATTTCTCTTCAAAGAGAAAGAGAAACCCTGCTTAAAAAGAGAAAATGAGAGAATAAAAGGAATCAATGCCTATATCTTAAAAAGCGAATTTTGGAAAAAGTAACTCCCCATACCTTAATCTTACTCCCAAACAGATGAAATTTCATATTAACTTTACTGAATCATATATTTTCCTGGGATTACTGTGTACTAGAGAAACATACACTGGGTTTAAAAGGAAGTTACAGAAAAGGTGGAAGAAATGCGTTCAGGGAAAGCGAGTGGCAAAGTCCTGAAAGTATGATCTTTTGACTCTGTGGAGGTTTAAGAGCCAAGATAATTTTAAAAATTTAACCCACAGAACACTCACCTTTGTAACACATTGTATTTTGATCCGTCAGTCATGTATGAACTATGCCGTCTGCCTTGTGGTGGTAATCTCTAGTGCACCAACAAAAGAAGCAGGATCTGGCAATTCCAAGAGCTGGATGCATTAAAAACTACATTACTATACTACAGCTTTCCCTTTCCTTTGTGTCTGTCACATGCCAGGTCAAGAGATCAGGCCTGAAGCACTGTCAGAGTCAAGGACCCAGAGGCTAGCCAAAGTGTTCTGCTCATGAAGTAGCCTTTGTTTAGAAGACAGAGGACAGCTAAATGACTCAGGGCTAGAAATTAAGGAAACAGATTCTGCCTCGGATGTTGACCAGGAAATGAGGCTCAAGGTGGACTTGGATCTCAAGGTTAGGGCCATGGATGAATTTAAGCATTTAGGGGCTCTGTGCTGATCCATCCTTTTTGATCTACCTGCTACACTCTTCCCGGACTGAACTGACATGGAGGGACACACAGGTCTGGTTCATACATACATGTAAATCACTTGATTTCTTATCACTTTATTCAAAGCTGCATGTGTTGCCTATTGAAAAGCAACGGGTCTGAGATGATGATATGAAACCTCTCTGAGGTGTTTGATCTTGCTCATTCATGCAATAAATCATCACTTGATCCTGCAGTCAAAAAGTGATAAGCTTGTATTTCTGTACCAGCTGACAGGAATCTTCTGCCATCTAGTTAATTCCACACCTGTAACTACCAGTCGGTCTGCTCATATTCTGAGTGTTAGTGGTGCTTCCAAACCTTTCTAAAAGAGAAGACATTGCCATTTCTCCTCAGTTATTCCCTAGGAAACAGCCATGATATTTTGCCTTGTGAGGGATTTCAAGGGAACCCAGCATAAGGAACTAAGATGGCTACTGAGGAACTACTTATTTTAGTGAATGTTTTATTTGAGGAAAATGAATCATTTTTTGCTACTTCCAAATGCATCCCAAAAATGTGCCCCATCGTGTCAGCAGCAGTAGCAAGCAGTATGTGAATGGGCAGGAATGCTGTCCACATGCCCCTTTCCTGAGTCACTTGCTCTGCTATTGCACACTGGATACTCCCCTTTACTGAGAGAATTTTCTGTTGCCTGTGAGGGGAAAAATCCCTGAGTGGAAGTACCTCTAGATTCTTTTCTTTTCCTTTTTTGGTTATGAGCTGTTTTTGAATAATGTTTTTTTTGTGTGTACCTTATTGTAAAGCCACCTATAGGGCCACTTGTGCTCAACTCTAATGAGATGTGTTTGTAAAATAAAAAATAACTTTGTCTCTTTAAATTATTCTCAGATAATTACAGTCTGTAAAGAGCTGTATTGAGCTGAACCATGCTGTACATAACACTTAGCATAACTGTTGGGCTAGTGGCTGCAGCCAGGGCTGATGGAAGGGGGGCAGATAGAGATGGTGTTTGCAGCAGGCTGGGAATGGGTCATCCCTCCATGAGCCTTTGTTAAAATGAAGTTTACAGAGATGAGGGATGCCACCAATAACAACTTTTATTGTGCCAGTACAGCAAAGGGCTCAGTTATGGCACTGTCTTGCCCTGTGGTTTAGTCCTTGTTTTCCTTGCTTGGCCACCCCCTGTTCTGGCATAGCATCACCTGTAAAGCCCACCTCAGCTAAATGCCCTGCCTACTCTCTACCTTGCAACCAGCTGGATGCCTCCAGCCCAAGGGGATGCCCTCCTCAGTTAATGCTACACCAAAGATAGCTACAACAACAAAAACCAAAAAAGCACGCCCAAGACGGAAAAAAATTCAACCATGAAAAGTAGTGAAAATGTAAATACAATATTTCATAAAGGTTATACGTTACTATACAAAAATTAAACGTTTCGATACAACATCCTAAGGACACACAAAAATAAGGCAGTGTACATGTATGTCAAATGAATTCCAACATAATCCAGAGGGAAACAAGGCAGTATTGCCGAAAAGATAGTCCGTCCAACTGCAATCAATGAGCTTCCCAAATACGCGTGATGAAATTAAATACGCTGTGCGCCAAGGGGCAAACACCTATGAAGCTGCTGCAAGGCGAGGCTTGAGCTGCTGCGAGAGGAAGGGCAACGAGCGTCAGCCGGCCACAAAATTCCTTTTTCTCGTTTCAGACTGAGGGTCCTTCTTCAGGCCACCATATATCACAAAGTCAAATCAACAGTTCATTTTCCAACAAGTCATTTCCCAACAAGTCATATCCGTATATGCCGAGGTGGCATATACGGATTGACCTCGGCATATACGGATATGACTTGTTGGAAAATGACTTGTTGGAAAATGAACTGTTGATTTGACTTTGTGATATATGGTGGCCTGAAGAAGGACCCTCAGTCTGAAACGAGAAAAAGGAATTTTGTGGCCGGCTGACGCTCGTTGCCCTTCCTCTCGCAGCAGCTCAAGCCTCGCCTTGCAGCAGCTTCATAGGTGTTTGCCCCTTGGCGCACAGCGTATTTAATTTCATCACGCGTATTTGGGAAGCTCATTGATTGCAGTTGGACGGACTATCTTTTCGGCAATACTGCCTTGTTTCCCTCTGGATTATGTTGGAATTCATTTGACATACATGTACACTGCCTTATTTTTGTGTGTCCTTAGGATGTTGTATCGAAACGTTTAATTTTTGTATAGTAACGTATAACCTTTATGAAATATTGTATTTACATTTTCACTACTTTTCATGGTTGAATTTTTTTCCGTCTTGGGCGTGCTTTTTTGGTTTTTGTTGTTGTACTTGTTGGAAGCTTAATACCCCCCCCCCTTCTGTGTTGGTGTACACCAAAGATAGCTAGCTAACCTTACCCCAAAGTTGGCATCCCAGGTGTGACTTGACCGACTGGTGGTTCTGGCAGATATTGTACCTCCCATTGCTCTTAAAGTGGGCCCAGGAAGGGTAGCCCCTCGGATGAAGGTGGGCTCTATTTAGCCCCCATTCCCCACTGGTCTGGGACTGTCCTGACCCTGACCAGGCCTGCTCACAATAACATTTAACCTGCTGGCACAAGGTAGAGATTCAACAGGATTATTGCTGTATTTTGCCAGAGACATGTTCCCCTGTCAAGCTTACTGTGTTCAAAGGTGGTAATCAAATGTGAGCTGATCACTCAGTCTGTTTGGTTCATATAGACAGCCATGAATGCCTACCAAACCTGTTTGCATCGAGTTTTCCCAAAACTGTGCATGCAAACAATGCTAGTGAATCAAACTGATTGGTGGCCATTAGCACTAATAACAACTACCCACCGATGGGTAGGATTTTATTGATGACCAATTTATAAGATTTGTGAGTAGAGATCTTAGACCCCCAGTGGGGTGGGGGATCCCTGCCCCTGCTCCCCCCACCCCATCCCACTTACCTAGCCAGCGGGGAGGGGAATGCACCTTCCCTGTGGGCTCCCCCGCAGCACTGTGCACTCCCGTGTGCAGCAGCCACTGGGATCGGGTCCATTTTGGCCCGGATCGGGTTCGCTGCGGAGCACAGTAGTGCTCCTGAGCTCTGCAGTGCCTGAAAATGGGCCAAATCCGCAGCAAAACAGGCTCATTTTAGGGCGCTGCCAAAAATGGGCCCGTTTTAGTGTGTATCGGGCCCATTTTCAGGCGCTGCAGAGCGCTGCTCCTGTGCTCCACAGTGCCTCAAAATGGGCCTGATCCATGGCAGATCAGGCCCATTTTCAGGCCCTGCGGAGTGCAGAAGCGCTCCTGCACTCTGCAGCATCTCAAAAATGGGCCCGTTTCAGCGCGGATCGGGTCTGTTTTGAGCCCCTGCGGAGCCTGGACGTGCTCCCAGGGGCTGTGTGATGATGTCACTTCTGAAGTGATGTCATCAAACCTGTGGGGGCTCCCTCTCCCCCAAGGTAAGTGCCAGGCCTCTATCCCCTGCCCGGAGGTTGAGGGGGCTTATCAACCCTATTTGTGAGTGATCTAATTGTCAATTTAAACAATGGTCTTCTGAGTGGAGCAGCTATGTAGAAAGGCTAAGAGTATTAGAACTGTCTGTATGAGAATGCATTTGTGCAAAAACCAGTTGTGCTGTCCCACATGGGTCCGAAAACAGTAAAACAATCTGCTGTACTCCTGTGAACAGGTTAACTATCAAATCAGTTCTCTCTGTCAAAAAGTCAGGTCGCTGTGACCAAATAAGGAGACATGAGCTGAACCAGCATATGTTCAAGCACCCCTAATTTCCAGTTTCTATCAGGGAAACCGATGTTTCTTTATCCCTACCTCTATTAGCCCACTTTTTCTCTCTGTTTCCATCCAACCTATGATTCAGTATAGATCTCTCTGTATCCCTTCCCCCTGTTTTCTCTGTTTTGACAACAGGTCTCTTTTCAGACATATCTCTATGCCCTCCTTCCCCCCCTTAAATGGCTTATTAAATCCTCCATTCCTGCCCCCTTAAAAAAAAAAATAATTGCACACTAGGGCAAAAACACGAACTCTATACTTTAGCACTTGGAAGGTACACGAGAAACTGGCACACACATTTCTTCAACTCTAGTAGGCATATTTATTTATTTAAAATGTCTGTATGCTGCCTTTCTATCCAAACTAAGGTCCCCAAAGCAGCTGACATTAAAACATTAAGAAATTATTTAAAACAACATTTTAAAACAATACATTTAAAACAACATTTAAAATAGTATTTAAAACAACTTAATAAACACACATGCAAACACACAATACTAAGAATGGGGAGGAGGGTCAATAACAGTTATTTAGGATATGCCAGACAAACCAAACTCACTGATGGAAGATAGCAGTAGAAGGGGACAAACAAATCTCCCTGAGGAGGCAGTTCTACAGGTTTGGTGCCACAAGAAGGCCCTTTGTTGGGCTGCCACCTGTCTATCCTCATATGGTAGGGGCACTCAAAGCAGGGGCTCTGAAGATGACTAGATAGGCTCATGTGGAAGAAGGCAGTCAAGATATGCTGCTTTCAAGCCACAAAGGGCTTTAAAAGTCAATACCAACACCTTGAATTGGACCCAGAAGCAAATTGGGAGTCAGCACTTATAGAACAAGACTAGAATAATATGGTCTTTGCGACCCACTCATGTCAGCATTCTGGTCACAGCATTCTGTACCAAATGAACCTTCCAGACAGTCTTCAAGAGTAGCCCCATATAGAGTGCATTTCAGTAGTCTAATTTAGATGTTGTTGGGGCATGTACTACAGTGGCAAGATCTTTCTTGTCCAAATAAGGCTGCAACTGAACTGACTCATCAGCCAGAACTGGTAAAAGGCAGCAACAAGAGGTCTAGGTTCATGAGCACTCCCAGGCTAGGAAACTGCTCCTTTACGGGGCCGAATCCACATTACTTCTTTTTTTAAAAATTTTATTGGTGAGTTTAAATTTCCAATTTGATACATACATTCCCTTCATATCTAATTAGTTCTGTTCCCCACCCTTTTCCTCCCCCCTCCCTATTGACTTCCAACAGCTTTCCAACCCTTACCCCCTTTTATTGCTTAATTCTATTTCACTTATATTTTCCTGCAACACATAGATCATAATATCTCTTACTCTAAGCATATTCTAATTCTTTTATACATATACTCTATCAAATATACTATCAATATAGTATTTGTTATATACTATACCACCCAATATAGCATAGCATGCATTGTAATATAACATAGCATATATTTATCTGCAACGCATAGATCATAATATCTCTTACTCTAAGCATATTCTAATTCTTTTATGCATATACTCTATCAATTATACTATCAATATAGTATTTATTATATACTATACCATCCAATATAGCATAGCATGCATTGTAATATAACATATATTTATCTGCAACACATAGATCATAATATCTCTTACTCTAAGCATATTCTAATTCTTTTATGCATATACTCTATCAAATATACCATCAATATAGTATTTGTTATATACTATACCATACAATATAGCATAGCATGCATTATAATATAGCATATCATAACATCCCAATATAGTATGCAATATACTAACCCCATACATCATAATATATTATATATAGTATATAGTATAAATTTTCTAATGTATCAATTTTACTTTTCCTTTGTTAAACTGTATATTCTAAATCAAATTTTCTTAATCATAAATTATGATTAAATTATTTTAATCATAAAATAAACATAATCTTTATGTTTGCCACTATGGAAAAGCTGCAAATGGGAGAAAGGTTCATACAAGCGGTCAGAGAAATTTACAGAGACCAAAGTGCAGTGATTGTAGTGAATGAGGACTTAACTAAAAAATTGAAAATAAGTAAGGGAACAAGACAGGGTTGCCCTCTGTCTCCATTGCTGTTTATTCTGGTTTTGGAAATATTGATGGTTCAAATACGAGAGGATGATACAATCCGAGGTATAAAAATAAAGGAATTTTCCTACAAGGTCAGAGCATTTGCGGATGACATAATGTTTTTTTTTTTTTGAAAAATTTTTATTGGGTTAGTGTCAATTATTTTCACATTACAATCAATTCTCCCATTTACCAATTTCTAACCCCCTCCCTTTCCCCCCCTTTTTATTGACTTCCAACAGTTTTCCAACCCTTTATCCCTTTTCCCTTACTCTTTATATATTCCTCTATCTAATCAAATATATATTCTCCTTTTATTCTAAGCAATACTTCTTTGACTATTTTTAATACTCTGTACCCATAATAGATAAACAATTTATCCCATAATTCCGTTTTCAAATATTTCTGGATAACATAAACTATATAAACTATATAAGCCATACAATCATATATATCAACCAACTTAACTTATACTCTATATATTATTCATTCTATCTTCTTCTTTCTGTTTTAGTTATATTAATTTACATTAATATTTTATATATGATATCAATCAATTTGACTCATATATACCTTCATATTACCATATTCAGTTTGGTACATTGTACAAAATCAAAAAGAAAATATTATTAGTTAGTCAATCCTTATAGTTAACCCTTGTGATTAGTGCGGATGACATAATGTTAATAGTAGAAGATCCAATTGAAAACATGCCAAAGGTAATAGAGAAAATAAAGCAATTGGGGGATCTAGCTGGATTTTATGTGAATAAAAAGAAGTCAAAAATACTATGCAAGAATATGACTAAACAGAAGCAACAAGAACTAACGGTGATAACGGACTGTGAGGTAACTAACAAAGTAAAATATCTGGGTATTGAACTGACTGCGAAAAATATAGATTTATTCAAAAACAACTATGATAAACTGTGGATACAAATAGAGAGAGACTTGATAAAATGGAATAAATTGAATTTATCATGGTTGGGAAGAATAGTAGCAGTAAAGATGAATGTTTTACCACGAGTGATGTTCTTGCTGCAAACAATTCCAATTATTCGGGACTCAAAACAGTTTGATAAATGGCAAAGGAAAATTTCAGACTTTGTGTGGGCAGGCAAGAAACCACATGTGAAAATGAAAATATTACAGGATGCAAAGGAAAGAGGTGGCTTGCAACTGCCCAATATAAGACTATATTATGAAGCAATATGTCTGGTATGGTTAAAAGATTGGATAATGTTAAAAAATCGTAAATTGCTGGCCTTGGAGGGACATAAAAAAATATTTGGATGGCATGCATACATGTGGTATGATAAAGTAAAAGCGGATTCAATGTTTTTGCACCATTATATTCGGAGAAGCCTCTTCACAGTCTGGAAAAAATATAAGGTTTACATGGAAGATGGAATTCCTTCATGGGTGGTTCCATATGAAGTTATAGATCCGAGAACTGTTGACAATGAGCAGCAACGTCTAACCTACAAGGAGATAACACAAGTACAACATTCAATGCTAAGAATAAAAACAGAAGAAGAGTTGTCTCCTTGTTATGGATGGTTTCAATATAGACAGATCAGAGATCTTTATAACTCGGACTGCTTAAAAGGAGGTATAAGAATGGACAATTCTGAACTAGAAGAAGTGATGCTACAAGAAGGCAAGAAAGAAATATCTAAGATCTATAAATTACTTCTGAAATGGCATACGGAGGATGAAACAGTTAAAACCCAGATGGTGAAGTGGGCAATAAACTTTCATAAAGAAATAACAATGGAGGCGTGGGAACACCTGTGGAAAAATACACTGAAGATTTCAACTTGTACGAATATTAAAGAGAATGTATACAAAATGATTTACAGATGGTACTTAACACCAAAGAAAATTGCGCTAGGGAACATGAACATGTCAGACAAATGTTGGAAATGCAAAAAGCATGAAGGATCACTGTACCATATGTGGTGGACTTGTGAAGTAGCTAAGCAATATTGGGGAGATATAATTGATGAGATTTTACAAATTCAAATAAACAAGAACCCAGAATTGTTGCTACTGAACTTGGGGATGGAAGTTGTTCCAATGCAGTATAGAACATTGCTATTTTACATGACTACAGCGGCAAGACTTTTGTATGTGCAGAAGTGGAAAGTACAAGAAGTACCAACCATAGAAGATTGGATTTACAAATTGCTGTACTTGGCAGAAATGGACAAGATGACAAGGAAGCTTAAAGATCTTGACCTAGGGCAATATATTGCTGATTGGGGGAAATTGAAACAATATTTAGAGAAAAAATGGGATGTGAAAGGAGAACTGTGGCAGTTTGAGAATTTTTAAAAGGTGGTGTTGTAAATGGAGGAGAGACGTGACTTTACCATTAAGGGGGAAATGTAATTGCCACCCAAGGCGGAATGAAGAGACAACACATTAATTGGGTACTAAAGGTCAATTTTATTTTGACAACAGCATGAACATGAACATAATAATGGCAAGGGCCTAACTAAGCGGTACAGGTCAGGCCCTGGGGTCCCACATGGGCCTCCGCCCTGACCTGTCTGGGCGAGCCCCACTGCCCCAAGAGCGAGCCATCCGAGGTATGGCTGGCCCCCGGCCGGCCAGGCGTGTGGAACCTCCACCAAGCCTAATGACCCCCCCTGCCGTCAAACATGAGGGGCCGTACTTGTACAGGAGGTCCCACGCGGCAGTCTGCCCTCTCTACTGGCAGCCGTCAAACAATACCAGAGATCCTGACAGACCCCGCATCCCCTTCAACTGGGGACGTGCCAAGGGTGCTCACCATCCCGCTGATTTTTCAAACCTTATCCTGCCAGGGATAACCTATTACAGCTCCACCGAGTCCAATTACCTCAAAAACCCACGCAAGCAGTACACGCATCTCTTCCGCATTCCTCTTGGATCTTCAGTCACTGTTTTCTTGCGGGAATTTCACGGTGGACGTGAACGCCTACAAGCGCAATTTACGCGCCTTTTTTTTAAACCACCCCCATTCAAGTATTTCTGGCCATTCCCTGCGTTCCCATTGGCCGATTCTATTATCAAGTGCTCCGTAATCTGTTAATGCCTGTTTTTCATTTTTTCTTTCATTGTCTGGGAATTATAACTCAGATGTCTTTGAAGTCATTTCTGGTTGAGTGTAAAACTTTTTTTGGCAATGTAGCCTAATACCGGCCTCTTGCAACTCCCTGTTTTTTTTTCTATTTTTTATTTTTCTCTAGATCAATGTAATAGCGAAATTACGGTGTATATTCCTGCGCAATAAAGATCACAGAGCAGCACAGCTATCAGGCTTCCTGGCTTTCCCCACGTATACTCAATCCCCTATGACACTTCACATTAGCTCGAATATTGCCTGGGATGATGTTCTAACATTTGGCACGTCTTTTTAAAAAGATTAATTTATTCTTATCAAAGCATCGCTTTTACGCAGTACTGATGAATAAAAAAAATAAATTTGTATTTATTTCTTGCAAGATTCTTCCTATCGATATAGCAAAATTAAATATCCTAAATTATTGACGGTGCTTGAGTTGATTGGTGGTTGCAACAACAATGGGGTAACACACGTCTGGGAATATTGGATCTCCATCAATGCCCCAACGAAATAAGGCATTGGTTTCTATTTAGCATAATATCGTTATGCCAAAGATTCGATCCAAAAAAAGTGCAGCTTAAATGAGCCTCCACCAGCTCGATGAACGTGCTCTTGGACATTCGGAAGTGGCGCATCCAGCGACAGTCATCCCAGTGCACCATCACAATGTTTTCCCACCAGTCCGTGCTGCGTGGGTACACCCAATGCTGCCTCAGTTCCTCCATCTCAGCAAGCAGGAACCACTGCAGAAACCGCTGGCGCTGCTGTCTTCTTGAACGTGCCCAGGCAACGGTGGTTCCAGAACTCTGGAAAAAAATCGTGGCGGCGGCCTGCCGCCTTTGAACAGAGTACCGCTGGTAGGCCAGCAGCATCTGCGTCTGGCACTCCATTAAGATCCACATAACATGAGCAATGATAGCAATTATGGGATCCATGACGATCACACCAAGCACCGACACCAACCAAACCAACCGTTCACTAACACCCACAAAGAGTTTTTTCCTAAACCCTTCCCTTTTTATCGATTTTTTAAATCCCCCCCCTGAAAACAAGCACCAATTGCTTTCCAAGTGTTCATGTGATATATCGCTTTGATGATGTTTCCTTACATGGTAAAATCGAAAGAACGGAAAAGTGCATTCAAAAAATTAAAAAAATGGGCGGGAAAATGAGATCCCGCCCACAAAAGTGGTTTTTCCAGTGGCTGTGTGACCGGAGGAACGCGCAAGAAAGACGCATTGGAAGCATGAATGTGAACGGAGAGGAGAAATTTGTGGATTGGAGACAAAAGGAAGATTTCCGTTAAAAATGCAGGTAATAGGTGAATGTGGATTCGACCCGGGATGTGCAGCCCCATCTAGAAGAGAAGATTACCCATTTCCTGGGATAGACTTCCTCCCATATTACTTCTGTCTTGTTGATACTAAATTTCAACTTACTTCATGTCAGCTGTATCCCATATTCTCTTCCTCATGCAAGCTTTTTAGGATTGCCATTTTGTCTCTGTCCTCCTGCCTCAAACAGCCATCTTTCTAAACCCATCCTGATAAATGTTTCTTTAGTGGGTGACATCAAGTGCACATGACCTCTTTCATGAAAAAATGGTGGTGTGGTTGAATGCAGCATGAACAATGACCCTACTGGCATCCTTCCTGATAATACAACCACTTGTTCCATCTGGCAATGCTAGGGTTTGCTTTTAAATAGGTAGACAGATTTACCCCTTAGGTGCCCCAGCTGAAAGGCATGGCTTAACTTTTAGAATGGAGAAACAGTTTAGAGGTACTGTGCTAAAGTGTCCCTTACATATCTGCATGTAGAGCAGATGTCCCAGTGACTGTCTTCTTTATTCCTTTCTTTCTAACAAAATCTCATATTGCCAACACTCATCTAAATGGATCTCCCTTCTGGGTTGTATTTCCACCATTCACATTTATCCTTCTGTATAGCTGCAAGGTAGATTTAATAAGTAATGTGAACTGCAGTCCTAGGCATATTTAATTTGAGAACTTTCCCCGCTGAACTCTGTCGGGGTTATTTCTGAATAAAAATGTATGTGACTGGACTGCCTGGATAACTTTTTGCCTCTCACATTTTAAAAACAAATGCTCAGTAATGTAATTAATGTACTTTGCCCATCCCCTGTCAGGTTCACTTGGGCCTATGTTGCATGTAGCTGCAGAGGCAGGTGTGGACAACTTCACAAGTTGCATGCAGGCTAGCCAATGGGAGGTGAACAAGCAGTTGGCTTACAGGTATCCCACACTTATCTCCCCAGCATTTGAGTGGGGCTTTTCTGCATCCGCCTTTCCATTTTTGGTACAGGAATAGTTTTTCATTGGCGGTCCACGTAGAATTTTTCCCTCTTAGATGCAAATTGGTGGGGATCTGATGTGTTTAATTTGGTTGATATAGTGGAAACCTTCCTCTCTGCTCTTGTGAACAGGTGTGAACTTTCTAGAAAATTGTTGTCAAGGTATTTCTAAGAGCACAACTGTTAGAGAAGAGCCCACACGGTATAATGGTTAAGTTGGTGGACCTGGAGTGAGGAGAACTCTCTCCTTGGCTGTGAAGGTTGATGGGTGACCTTACATAAGTCACTTTCGGCCAAACCTACCTCACAGGGTAAAATTAAAATGTTATAGATGGACAACATGTGAACATATGTAATGTGGGGCAGTTGTACTGATATATAAATCAAAAACTTAATTGGTTGACTGCACTAACACCTCAAGGACTTCTGAGAGTTCCTATCTTGCCTTTTTGTGTGTGTGTATAGGGCCGGATCGAGGGGGGAAGGGGGTAGCCTGCCCCTGGCACTGCCAAAGAGGGGGCCCCAGGCACGGCTGCCAGCTGCCCAGGAGCACGCCGCAGCTTGCTGCACAGGAGGCTGAGCACAGGGTTGGGAGGCCCTCGCCAGCCCCGCTGATGGGGTGGCTGGCTTGCCGTGTGCGCAGGACTTCCCAGCCCTGCACTCAGCCACCTGCTGAGCGCAGGGCTGGGAAGCCAGCTGCTCCAGCGCATGCCCTTGCCGCCTCTGCCACCAGCTCTGCGGCGCATCGTGCACTGCGGCAGCCAGCTTGCCACGCAGGCAGAACAGGGCAGCGGGGCACATGAACCACATGGAAGGCCTCCTAGCCCTGCATTCAGCTGGCTGTGCAGCAAGCTGGCAGCCCCAGTGCATGGTGCACCGTGGAGCTGGCAGCTGCAGCAGCTGGCTTGCTGCATGGGTGGCTGAGCGCAGGGCTGGGAGGTCCTGCATGCACGGCAAGCCAGCCGGGTGCCCCAGTGCACACCTGCGCCACCACCACCGCTGGCTCCACAGCTCACTGGGCACTGGGGCGGCCAGCTTGCCACGCAGGCAGGCACTCCACCCACCCTGCGTGATGATGTCATGAAAGTGACATCATGCAGTGCCGGGAGTGTGTGCGCACTGCACGCACATGCAGAGGCCCGGGCAAGGGTTGCACCAGGCGCCCGCACTCCTAGATCCAGCTCTCTGTGTGTATCATTGTGAATCACTTTATGAAATTGCCATACACGCTTCTTCCTGTTCAAAAAGCCAAGTGCCAGCACATACTGTCATTATTAACTTTGCTGTAGCATATAATTTTTTCACCTCAGATTTGAGGAAGCACAACTATAATTCTAAAATTATTCTGCTTCTAGGAATGTCTCACTGAGAGGTGGTAGGTGGCATGAAATGTTCCTTTAGAAATATAGAACTTGACCAAAGTGAAGTTGTTTTTTAGTCCAGATATTTCATTGTCAGTGTATTTATCATGTGTGGATGTCCAGAGCCAGTCTTGGCTTCTGATTTCCCAACATAATATAATTACAGTAAAAATTGATTTGATTTTGTAGATCTCATCTGGGTAGTTGTCTGCAGTATGGGAATGAACTAATGTTGTGAATGATTAAGCATGCTTTTATAAACAAAGGTGGTGGACTTTAAGAAAGAGCAGGAACAGAAGCAGTGGCAGTTCTGGGTGAGCAACAAGTCCTTCTCCAAATAAGGCTTAACAAGCATGAGGAGCAATACAGGCAAGACAACATGGCATCTAAATCCTAGAATTAAATGTTGATGTTCCAGAAAGTCAGTATGCAGTTGCTTAAACTGGGCAGTCCCAGTAGGGAGTATATATGGTATAAACATGTTTCTCAGGATCACTGGATAGCTGTGAGGAAAAGGTCTAAAGCCCTGACCTGGATGGCCCAGGTTAGCCTGATCCCATCAGATTTGGAAGCTAAGCAGGATTCACCCTGGATTCGCCCTGGTTAGTACTTGTATGGGAGACCACCAGTGAAGTCCAGGGTCACTATGGAGAGAGTCACTATACTACACTGCGGCAGACTGCCTCTGCATGTCTCTTGCCTTGATAACTCTACAGGGTTGCCATAAGTCAGCTGTGAGTTGATGGCAGTTTTCACTACCACCAAAGGCTTCTGTGTCCAAATAACAGTGACAGTAACCAATGTGCAGGCTGCTGATTCAGATACATGGGTAGCAGTATGTGTGTCTCACTAACTTTATTTCAGGAGTCAGCTGGCCACCATTTTTAGCTGCCTGAGAGTTTTTGTCCACCCATCCCTTTTAACACCTGCCAAGCTAAACAGTTCAGCCATTTTAAATAAGCTTTTATTTGAGTGAATGAACATATACAAAGAGAAACAGAGGGGTTGGGGTAGGCAGAGGGGCTTGTCTAGGAGAGGTAGCAACTCTAATTTCACATGACAACTGAACTTCTTTTTATAATTGCTTGTGTGATCTCTCTTTGCTTGTCCCATATTGTTCATCTGATTTTGGCTTAAGTAATGGGAACCAATATTACGAAAGAAATTTACAAACATCTCATATACAATGGTCATGAGCAGTTTGGTGCATAAGAAATTAATCACATTAGATGAATTACTCAGTCGTGTTTTAAAAATTGAATTGAATTGCAAAGTTAGTTCCTTGATGAAGTTCTCTAGTGCAGTGAAGCAGTATTTAAAGACAGTATCTGTTACCATATGCCCTGAAAACGTATCTGAGATCTGCATTCTAATTGGCTCATATGTATGAATATTTAGGAAATAACCTTGCAGAAGGACTGTGTCACTGTAGGTATTGTCATCACCTTAAAAGGGCATCAGAGAGGCTAAAGTTATTGAAGGTCTGCTTTAATTAATGAATGAAAAGAGGAAAGTAATCAGTTAATAATCTTCAAGATAATAATGTGGGAGGGGATGCATGCTTCAGTAAAGGCAATAATAGGGATGAGGAATATTAAAAATAGGGACAAAGAAACAACAGGAAAGACAGGAAAAGTTAGAGAGCGTAAATAAAAAGTGCCAAACATGCAGCATAGCAACAGAAATAAAACTTAATTAGAATGCTGCCATTACTTCTGGCAAAATGGACAGAATAAATGATACAGATTAATCAAAATAAGAGAGATGACATCTATGATGGATTGGGTTCCCAGGTGCCTGCTGTAGGGGGGACAACTCCTAGGGATTTGCCCCTCGTCTGCTGATCGCCCAGTGATCAGTGGGACGTGGTAAGCTCCTGCTACTGGCAGGCACTTCAGGAATGTGCTTCACACGTGCGCTCCCAATAGGCGTAGTGATGTCCAGGGGCGGTGCGTCAATGGAGGCAAGTTGGGCAACTGCCTGGGGCGCAGAGGCACCGGAGGGGGCACCAGGGTGGGTGTGCTCATGCTGCAGAGCAACTGAGCGGGAGAGCTGGGAGGACACACGCTTGCGAAGCATTCCCCCCTGTCTCCTGCCTGTCGCCTCACAAACTGGAAAGGAACGGAGGAAAAAGTGATAAGTTTCTTTGGGGGGACATGGGGGGAGGATAAGACAGAATAATGACAGAAGAAAGCAAAGGGGAAGGGAAAGGAGAAAGCGGGAAGGACCTACAGAATCAGCGGGGACCTTTCTCTCTCTGCCATTTCCCCTCTCCTCCTCTCTCTCTCTCCCTCTCTCTCTCTCAATTTAAGCCTTGGGCGAAGCTTCCATGTGGAGCAAGGAAGAGAGACTCTAGCTGGCTGGGGAACAGCGAGCTCCCATCTGACCTTTTGTCCCCCTTGTTCCCTCCTTTCTTTCTTGCTCTCCCCCCCCCACCATGTACTCAAAGGAATGACAGGAGGATTGCCCATTGGAAATAATAGGAGAGGCCTGAAGGCCCATTGGAGATAATGGGAGCCAGGGATGCGAATTTACTTGCCTGGGCTCCATTGAAATGCATCACAACACAAAAAAAGTTGCAAAGAAAATGCAGAATGGATTTTCCATAAAGGTCTCTGGGACCAGATAAAATACTCTGGGAGTGGAATGACAGTCCCCAGAGTGCAATGACTGTCCCTAACTATAGAGTTTGTGCTCCAGGACCAGGACAGGTTTCAGAGTGGAATGACAGTCCGTGGAATAGGCTCAGTGCTCTGGGACTGGAAGGATAGCCCCCAGAGTGCAGTGCAATGACAGCCCCTGGAGTAGAAGAAGCGTTCTGGGACTAGAATGACAACTCCCAGAGTGCAATGTCAGCCACTTGGAGCAGAATCTGTGCTCTGGGAAGGAATGACAGGTTGCACAGTGGAATGACAGCCCCTGGTAGTAGTAGAAGCATTCTTGGAGTGGAATTACAGGAATTACAGGCACCATAATAGAATGACAGCCCCTGGGAGTAGCAAGTGTTATTGTACTGGAATGACAGCCCCAGAGTGGAATGACAGCCTCTAGAAACAGAAGCTATGCTCAGGGACTGGAATGACAGGTCGAAGAGTGTTTTGACTGTTCTGGGAATAGGGTCAGGGCTCTGGGACTGGAATGACACCCCCTGTCATTCCACACCCACTGCCATTCCAGTCCCAGACCACGGATTCTTGTCCCAGGGACTGTCATTCCACTCCGGGGCCTGTGTTGATAGATCAAGATGGGTAGCTATGTTTATCTGTAGCAATAGAAAAAAGCAAGAGTCCAGTAGCGCCTATAAAACTAACAAAATTTGTGGTAGGGTATGAGCTATCAAGAGCCATAGCTCACTTCTTCACTACTGGACTCTTGCCCTTTTTTTGTGTTGTAATGCATTTCAATGGAGCCCATGCCTCTCCCATTATTTCCGATGGGCAATCTGTCATTCCTTTTAGTACATCTCTTTCCCCCTCCCTGACTGGCATCAATTCTACCTTACCTTTCCTCAGACTTTTTTTTGGGGGGGGGAGGTGCTGCTTTTGGTGGAAAGAGTGGCTGGTTGTGTGTGCACCACCGCAGAGGAAGGAGGAAGTGAGGTGAAACACACACAATTCCATTTCAGTCCCTGTGCGACAGGTAGGAACAAATCACTGTTGTTGGGTTTAAAGTTGTTTTAAATTCTATTACTTTCCTCCCCCCTTCTCCCTTTTGTTCTCCCTCCCCTTCCTCTTCTCTGATCTCAATGCTGCTCCCCCCTTCATTTCAGCAGAGCAGCGTCCCTCACTGCAGCCCTTCTTTATCACCTCCCTTCTCTCATCCCCAAGTTTCCATATATCACCCCACCTTCCCCCTTTCCCCCAATAGTTTATTTCAATATTTATACACCATATGCTTAGCTGTCAACTGCTGCTCACTTCAAACCCTAGGGGCGGGGCGGGGGGGAAGGATTAGCATGGAGGATAGTTCCCAAAAGGAATCTCTGGCAACGGTGATCAAGGAGGCCCTGTAAGAGAAGCCCTCCTACTGTCAAGAGTCTCTGGGCTCAGAGAGAGGTGGGAAGAGAGAGAAACTTTTTTACACACACACACACACACACACACACACACACACACACACAAGAAGATGTGCTCAAAACTTTAATGCAAGTTGCTGTTTCTGCTCACAAAATAGATTTTTGGTTCACAATAAGAAAAACAAAGACTTGTTATTTATTCTCACACTTATTTAAAAAATTAAAATTTAACATTTAAATTAAGAAATAAAAATTAAATTAAAAATGTAAAAAGTTTCATTTTTGCTTTTCATTTTTCCTACATTTCTTCTGTTTTTAAAAATTGGTTGCGGGGGGGGATGGCACAAGTAGATATCTTGCTCAGGTGCCAGAAACCCTGGCAGCGGCCCTGGCGATGTCACTTCTAGAAGTGTCACACTGGCCACGGGAGCATTCCTGCACTTCTTTTAGGGCTGATTTGAGCCCCAAATGGGCCAAATTGGCCCCATGGAGAGCCCGGGAGCGCTTGAGTGGCCAGAGTGGTGATGTCACTTCCGGAAGTGTCATTGCTGTGTTTGCTTTGCTCAGCTGGAAAATATCTCCTTGATGAAGATCTAATAGTACTGTTGCTGATCAGCCTGTGACCAGAGTATGAAAGTTTCATAAATCAAGTAGAAGCTAAGAAAGATTTGACTCTCAGTCGAGCCATAAGCATGCTGGAGGAGTATAATAGACATAAAGAATTCCAGAACTCAGACAGAGGTTCTGGACTGTGGGACTGTGAAAGTGCTATGGGTGCTGTAAACTTAAGCAAGAAAGCAGATGCATTTTGTCATGAATGTGAGAAAAGCAGGCACTTCAAAAGGAACTGTCATCTCTCCAAACAAAGGGATTCCTCCTGGAGAGGAAAGGAAGGAGCTGGGAAGAATGTCCAACATGACAAACCAAAACCTGCAAGAAAATGCTTTACACTAGCAGAAAGAGAACCCAGAGAGCAACTTAGGTATATTGACTCTGCATATACAGCTCACATGACGGGGAATAAAGCTTTCTTTGAAATGCTAAAGGAAGAAAAAAAAGGAGGTGTTGCATGTAGCAGATGGCAGATCTGTAGAAATAACAGGCATGGGGTCTGGAACATTAAGATGCAAACTTCCAAACAAACAGACCTGAGAAATCTTGCAAACGAAGCACTTCTATGTGCCAACTTTGGAAACTAATCTGCTTTTGTAAGTGTGCTTGCAAAGAAAAACATGAAAATATCTCTTGGGAAACAATGTCTCACTAAGGAGGACAGAGAAATAATAGCTGTAGCTAAGAAGCAGAATGATTTGTATGCCAGCAAGTAGCTGACTTTGCAAATGCAAAGGAGACCTGTAAACATAAGAATTGCTCATTAATCTGGCACAGGCATTTTGGGCACCGAGATGTAAATACAATCAGTCGACTTCAAAGCAATAATCTGACAAAAGGCATGCAATTTACAAAGTGTGCTTTTGAAGAAAAACATGTATGCCGCATTAAAAGCAAGGCAGTCAGACCCAGCTTTAGAGGGAAAGGAGCTGAGGAAAATGAGGTGAGGCAGCCATTAGATTTAATACACAGTGATTTATGCGGGCCAATGAGAATAGCGACACCAAGTGGCAACAAATATATTCTCACCTTCATTGATGCATTCTCTAGGTATACTGTAACATAAATTTAAAGCTTATGTAGCAAGTAGCAACAAAGCTCATTGTGGGGAAAAATACAACAGGCTCTAGAAAGGGGAGGATGGGCAGGGGGGCATTCCCTCCTCCTCTGTCACTGATCCCAGCCAGATGAAAGCAGGGGCGATGGGAATGGCAACCTGCTCCGCTCCTGATCCTACCTGGGTGAAGACAGGGAATGGGCATTGCCACCTGCTTTGCTCCTGATCCCAGCTGAGCGAAGGTGGGGATTGGGCTTTGCCACCTGCTCCGCTCCTGATCTCAGCTGGGTGAAGGCAAGAGATGGGCATTGCCCCCTCGCTTCTCCTGATCCCAGCTGGGTGAAGATGGGGAACAGGCATTGCCACCTGCTTTGCTTCTGATCCTGGTTGGGTGAAGGGGGGAGGCATTACCGCTTGCTCCACTCCTGACCCACTAGGTGATGGGGCGGGCCATGCCACCCGCTCCGTGCCTGATCCTGGCTGGGTGAAGTGGGGGTGGCCATTGCCACCGACTCCACTCCTGATCCCATCCAGGTGAAGGCGGAGGGTGGGTATTTCCCCCTCCTCCATACCTGATCCTAGCTGGGTAAAGGGTGGGCAGACATTTCCACTTGCTCTGCACCTGATCATAGCTGGATGAAGGGAGTGGGCAGGCATTGCTCCCCTCTTGATCTCAGCTGGGAGAAAGGCAGGTGGGCATTGCTACCTGCTCCACTCCTGATCCCATCTGGGTGAATGTGGGGGGCAGGCATTGCCACTTGCTCTATTCCTGATCCCAGCTGGGTACAGGGTGGGCAGGCATTGCTACTTGCTCTGCTCCTGATCCCAACTGAGTGAAGGGGGGAGAGCATTGGCACCTGCTTTGCTCCTCATCCCAGCTGGGTGAAGGTGGGGATTGGGCTTTACCACTTGCTCTGCTCCTGATCCCAGCTGGGTGAAGGCAGGGGTGGGCATTGCCCCCTCTCTGCTCCTGATCCCAGCTTGGTGAAGATGGGGAGCAGGCATTGCCACCTGCTTTGCCTCTGATCCTGGTTGGGTGAAGGGGGAAGGCATTACCACTTGCTCCACTCCTGATCCCCACTAAGTGAAGGGGCGGGCTTTGCCGCCTGCTCCTTGCCTGCTCCTTGCCTGCTCCTGGCTGGGTGAAGTGAGGGTGGGCATTGTCACCTACTCCACTCCTGATCCCATCCAGGTGAAGGCGGAGGGTGGGTATTTCCCCCTGCTCCATTACTGATTCCAGCTGGGTAGAGGGTAGGCAGGCATTTCCACCTGCTCTGCACCTGATTGTAGCTGGATGAAGGGAGTGGGCGGGCATTGCCACCTGCTCTCCTCTTGATCCCAAAGGGAGGCTCCTCCACACAGAAGCAATGAGAGAAGGGGGGGTGGATAACCGCAACGGGAAAGAAAGTTATCCACACGCAACTATGAAAATAAACACTATATTATGAATAATAGTAGTCAAGTTGCAGCCAATGAAAATACAAAGTTCATATAGGAAAAACAGTCAAATCAAGTTCATACAAAAGCATTGTGCGCAGGCAAGCTGCTCAAGAAAAGCTGCGTTGTTCGCAGTCCAACAAGTGAAGTCCACCGAATGTCTGGTCTCCACTATGATGAAGTTGAAGAATACACAGAGTGCACAATGGTAGGATTTCTTCCTCGCTGTCTTGTCCGAATGTACAGCAGGGGAAAGAAGATTTCCGGAGTACAAACTCCACCGCCCAACACTCAGGGCCAGCTGTTGCCTGGTGTTTCATGCTAAAAACACCTCCTCAGGGGCAGCAATGATATCCCCAATATCATACACGTAGTCAAAAAACAAGTACTTAGTCAAATAGATGTCAAAGAGAACACGAGTCAAAATGGTGGCAAGACGTTGACTAAGTATTTGTTTTTTGATTACATGTATGATATTGGGGATATCATTGTCACCCCTGAGGAGGTGTTTTTAGCATGAAACACCAGGCAACAACTGGCCCTGAGTGTTGGGCCACGGGGCACTATGTGGAGATGCCAGTGCCGTGCAAGAGCTCGGCTGCCGGGGCCCTGAAGGCCCCTTTACAACCCCTGCCCAGCCTGAACCGGGTGCCCCCACAGGAGCTCCAAAGGTGGGAACGTGTGTACCCAGAGCAGGGCCCAGAGCCTACCAAGGGAGAGGAACAGCATTGAGGGGATCGTTTGGATGACCTCATGGAAAAAGTCCAATGGATGCGCTACGACCTGCTAGCGTTAACTGGCCTGACGAAGGGCTGGGTGGAATGGGAGATCACTGGGAAGCCAGATCGTATATAGTCAGCAACGCAGCAAAATACCACTTAGTACTGGGGAGTTGCTGGCTCTGCGATCATGACCCCTATATTAAATGGTCCATGGGGATGATAGTGTTCAAAGGGGAAAAATGCGCAACGCATGCGTGGGCGAAGGTATGGGGCAGAGAGGCACCCTCCCCGTTAGAGGTCATCTTGCTCACCAAGGAAAAGGAGGGGTCCATCCCCCTCGAATATCGAGACCTCAGGGTAGCTTTCAACGAAAAGGAGGCAGATGAGCTCCCCCCACACCAAAGCACGGACTGTGCTATCGAACTAGTCCCCAGGGAAAAGCTACCTAAGGGCAAGCCGTACTCGATGAGCCCAGCTGAGAGACAAGAGCTAAGGAATTTCATTGACAAAAACCTGGAACGTGGCTTCATCTGCCCAGCCATCTCCCCCCATGCCGTGCCGGTCTTGTTCGTCAAGAAAAAAGATGGAGGCCTGCGATTATGCACCGATTTCAGGGGAATAAATGCCATATCCATGTCCAATGCGTACCTGCTCCCCTTAATCCAGAACCTACTGAGCGTGGTGGCCCAAGGCAAAACCTTCTTGAAGTTGGACTTGAAAGATGCCTACTTCTAGGTGAGAATACTGGGGGGGGGAGATGAGTGGAAAACCACCTTTAATACCCCATTGGGACAATTCGAGTACCTGGTCATGCCATTTGGCTTGAAAGGGGGCCCAGATGTGTATATGAACCTCATAAATGAAGTACTGCACGAATACCTGTACGGGGGTGGGGGGAGTTACCTAGATGACATGCTTATCTATTCAGCGGATAAAAAGTCACATGTAGAATTAGTCAGAAAAGTAATAACTGCCTTAATGAAACACAAATTGCCTGTGAAGTTGTCAGAATGTGAATTTCATAAAGAGGAATTGGACTTTTTAGGGTACCAAATTTCCCATCAGGAGCTAAAAATGGACCCTGCCAAAATCCAGGCGATAATGGGGTGGGGAGCGCCCCAAACAAGAAGGCAGTTACAATCATTCCTGGGGTTTGCCTATTTCTATAGACCGTTTATAAAAAACTTTGCACAAATAGCCCTACCCTTAACAGACTTGTTGAAAACCAAGGGCAAAGGACTGCAAGAGAAGAAACCTAGCGCTAAGTTAAACTGGGCAGAGGAATGTCAACAAGCATTTGAAAAACTAAAACAAAAGTTTGTCTCAGAACTGGTGTTACAGCACCCGGACGAGAACCGTAAATTCATAGTGCAAGTGGACGCGAGTGATACGGCAGTGGGTGGGGTTTTACTACAGCCCAATGAGGGGGGAAAGTTGTGCCCCTGCACCTATCTGTCCAAAAAGTTTTCAGACACCGAGTGCAATTGGAGTGTATGGGAAAAGGAAGCGTTTGCTGTAAAACTCGCCCTCACTATGTGGAGGCAATGGTTGGAGGGGTCAGAAACCCGTTTGAGGTCTGGACAGACCATAAGAACCTAGAAGCCCTATGCACCCCCCGAAAGTTAAATGCAAAACAATTGCGGTGGGCAGAATTCTTTTCCAGATTCAAGTTTACACTAAAATACCTCACAGGGCAGGCAAATTTCCTAGCAGATGCACTTTTGTGCATGCCCCAGCATGACAGCCAAAGGGAGGAAGTTATTGACACAGTGTTCTCACCCACCCAATTGGGAGGGGTAGTGATGACACGCAGTAAAGCAGCGAAAATGCAAATCAACCAGAAACCTGATCTCTCAGAGTGGAGGGAGAAAGGAGGGGCGAAGTACACCCAAAGGCGAGCTAACACAAACAGAGACTGGCGAATGGTACCGAGGCAATAAACTCTACGTACCACACAGCTTACGGAAAGAAATCCTACAGCAATGCCATGACTCCAAACTAGCTGGCCATTTCAGCTACTTAAAAACCCTCCACTTAGTACAACGAGAATTCTGGTGGCCCAAAATGAGACGAGACATCTCTCAATATGTTTCTTCCTGCCCACTATGCGTCATGGGGAAACCCAGGAGGAGACCATGGGCAGTAATCTCAATGGACTTTATCACTGACCTACCACCCTCAAAAGGGTACACGTGTATCCTAGTGGTAGTAGACCTATTCTCCAAACAAGCCCATTTATACCTTGTACTACTATCCCCACCACCAAAAAACTGGCTAATCTGTTCATGAAACATGTAGTAAGACTACACTCTTTTCCTCTCAAGGTAATTTCAGACCGAGGTGTGCTATTCGTTGCCAACTTCTGGCCGGAGCTCCTCCAAGTTGCGGGCATTGAACAAGGAATAAGCTCCGCCCACCATCTGCAAACCGACAGACAAACTGAACGCACTAACCAAGTGCTGGAGCACTACATCAGTTATCAACAGGATAATTGGACAGACTTTATCCATTTCACCGAATACACATACAACAATGCGATCCATAGCTCAACTGAAGCCTCACCCTTCAAAATAGTACAAGGATATGAAGGAATGGCCCTACCATTTGCAACCAACCCTGAATCCCATAAGCTGGAGATCTGGGAGAGTGGTGGTCTACGTTGACTTCCCAGTTGGAAATAATACAGGAGACCTTAAAGAAAGCCAAAGAGGATTATAAAAAATTCATGGACCGGAACCTCACTGAGCAATGGAAACTGCTACCCGGGGACCGGGTGTATGTCTCTACAAAAAACTTTAGAAGCGAACAACCGTACAAAAAACTGGGACTCAAATACCTTGGCCCCTTCTCGGTCAAGAAAGTAATCAACGAAGTTACTGTGGAACTAGAGCTCCCAAAAAACCTACACCAAGTCCACTCAATGTTCCACTTCAGCCTCTTAAAGAAAGCCCTCACCCCGGATGAATGGCATCCGGAAAGGGGGGTTCCTCATCCTACCCTAATAGATGAACAAGTCCACTATGAAGTGGAGGAGATTCTTGACTCCAAAGTGAAGAACAAAAAACTTTACTACTTAATCAGATGGCGGGACTTCGACAAAGCATTCCGGGAGTGGGTCGAACACTCCCACGTCAATGCCCCCCCAACTCATAACCAACTTCCACAAGCGGTACCCAGACAAGCTGGGGCCCAGGGGGGTGAGGGGTCCTTTGGGGGAGCAGAAATGTCAGGTCTGTTGCCCATAGTCCCTTCATACTGTTACCCAGCTTTAGATATATGTTGCAATAGCCTTGTGCACCTGTTCCCTTGTTGCTTTCCAGATTCCAGTCCGGCTGAGCCCTTATCTCGGATGGCTTGCTGCAGCGGCCTTGGGACAGCTCCTTCCATCCCACTACTGATTATGTTCTGCTGGATGGGCTGTGAGGGTGGAGATATAATGTAGATATAATGTATCATGTATGCAATGCGTCATTCTTAACAAGGAACCTGTGTATAGCCAGACGCCTTTAATTGCTTCTGTGTATCCTATGGACATATGTATGGTGAAGCCTAGATATCTCAATAAAAACCTATTTACTCAAGAGTCTGGATTCCTGGATTTCTTGCTGCAAGGGTTGGGAGTCAGCTTCAACGTATCCTGTCTTCCATAGACTGACACCTTTTATATAGTAGGATGGTCAATAACAGATTCCAAAGAGAGCCATTGGCACTCCACGCTGACAATGAAGATGAATATGTAGGACATGAAATGAAAAATTACATGGCCGAGCAGGGGATTCAGCATCAATTCACAATGCCTTACATGCCAGAGCAGGATGGAGTAGCAGAGAGAAAGAATCGCTCTCTCACTGAAATGAGTAGGTGCATGCTCCTCAAAGCAAGGCTACCTGAGAAATTCTGGGGAGAAGCAATTAACACTGCAACCTACCTGCAAAATAGACTTCCTACCAAAGGTGCAAACAAAACTCCATTTGAACTATGGTATGGTACAAACCAAGTGTGAATCACCTGAAGGTCTTCAGATCAAAAGCCTACAGTTATGTTCCTAAAGAAGAAAGCTCTAAGATGGATCTCCAAGCAGAAGAAGGAATTGTTATGGGATGCAGAGGATAATGAATCATTAACCTAAAGACTGAAATAATAAAAATCTGCCATATTGTTTATGTTAATGAAAGGAAGATAGCAGACATTAGTGAAGGTGCACCAAGAGGAGAAAATGAAAAACAGCAGCAAAGAACAGTACAACTATCCATCATGGACTGCGCACATGACACAGCTATGGAACCCGCAAAGCCAGGTTGCAAAGCCAGAAGGGGCCGCAGAGCCAGAAGGGGCTGAAGAGCCAAGAATCAGGCAATCAGAGAAAGTAAACAAAAATATACCACCGAAAAGACAAGGATAGGTACAGAAGTTGTGCCTGAACCCTCCAAATGGGAAGACATGACATAAAAATGCCTGCCAAAGAAACAAAGAAGTAGAGAAGGGCTGTAGAGGAAGGGATTGAATCTCTCATCAAAAATCAGACATGGACCCTTGAAGAACTTCCTCCAGGGAAGAGAACAGTTGGATGCAAATGGATTTTCAAGACCAACGCGATGCAGAAGGCGAAGTGCAAAGATACAAGGCGAGATTGGTTGCTAAAGGCTACATTCAGAAATACGGTGAAGACTACGATGAAACCTTCGCACCAGTGGTGAGACACACTTCAATAAGAGTGCTCCTGAGTATAGCTGCAGTGCAAAAGATGCACATGAAGCATCTAGACATAAAGGCACGGTGAAATAAAAGAGGAAGTTTACATGGAAGAGCCACCAGGATTTGAACAATCCCAGGAAAAGTGTCTCGTATGTAAACTGCAAAAGAGCTTATATGGGCTCAAACAAGCTGCAAAGTGTTGGAATGAAAAACTACACCAAATGTTGACCAAAGAAGGTTTTAAGCAAGGCAAAGCTGAACAATGCCTTTACTCAGGGTACCAAGACATAGACGGACTTACATTCTGGTTTACGTCAATGATCTGATTTTGTGTTATGAAGAGGAGACAGACTATGGTGAAATACTCCAACATCTGAGTCAAGAGGTTGAAGTGAACGAGTTAGGAGTTATCACCTACACCTGGGAGTCCAAGTAGAAAGAGAAGAAGATGGGAACTATCTTTTTAGCCCAAAACAGAAAGTCCTAGAGTTTCTGGAATATATGCAAATGAAAAATTGTAAGCCAGCAGATACTCCTATGGAAGTAAATTACCTAAAGCAACAAGGAAATGATGAACTCCTGCCTGACAATAGACAGTACAGGGAAGCAATTGGAAAATTGCTGTACATAAGTACCCTGATGTGTACAGATATAGCAGCAGCAGTTGGCATGTTGTGCAGGAAGGTTGAGTCACCAAGCAAAAGAGATTGGAATGCAGTCAAGAGACTGGCCAAATGCCTAAATGGGACTATGCATCTGAAACTGAAGTTGCCAACAAGTGATAATCCCAGATTGGTGGGCTATATGGATGCAGTTTGGGCAGGAGATAGCAAAGACAGAAAGTCTATCAGTGGACATTTGTTCTTTCATGGCAACAGAGCAGTGAGCTGGAGAAGCAGAAAACAAAAAAACTCTGGCTCTGTCCTCAGCTGAAGCTGAATATGTATCAATAGCAGAGGCATGCAGAAAATTGGAAGCGGATGCTGCAACTGATTAATGACTTTGAGACAAAAGAACCCAAACCTATAAAACTTTTTGTGGGCAATCAAGGGTGCATAAAACTAACACAAACAGGAAAGATGAACTCTAGAACCAAACATATTGATGTGAAACAACAGCCGTTTTCACATGCTGTTAAAGAGACAGTCTACTTACTGAAGGCTGGCGTTTTTTCCCACAGATTCCAGATGCCTCCGATTTCAAAGCGGAAGCAGGCAGTTTGTCTTGCGTCTAATCAGCGTCTTTTCTGAGACCGGGATTTCCCGCTCTTTCCTGTGCCGGGTCAAGGACGCTGATTAGATGCAAGACAAACGGCCTGCTTCTGCTTTGAAATCGGAGGCATCTGGAATCTGTGAAAAAAAACGCCAGCCTTCAGTAAGTAGACCGTCTCTTTAACAGCATGTGGAAACAGCCAACATCTAGTAAGAAATATGCAAAAGGATGGGCTTATGGAGCTGGAGCATTGCCACACAGAAGAGATGATCGCCAATATGCTTACTAAGCCACTTCCTAAAGACAAGTTTGAAAGTCTACACAAGAAGTTAAACCTTGTGGACTCTGTACACTGGACCTTGAGAAGGGGTGTTGGAAATACAATGTCTTTTGTACAGAGAAGGCAGAAGACAGAATACCTGCAGGGGGCAGCAAATCTGACAGTTAGACAACAAAAATAAGATCCTTCTTTTTGCCTCTCTTCTGCCCTACTTGCATGTCTCCAGATTGGTACTCTTAGGCTACTTCCTGCTTCTTCCCGGAAGTCCCCCTTTCCCAGTTTAGTGAGGTAATTAGTGTCTATTCTGTTTCTCTGCTTTCGGTCTAAATTGTAGTTCCTGAATAAACTCTTTTCATTCACTCCTTAATCAGACACAAGATCATTCCTAAGATATACCAGAGCCTATACAGGCCACTGTCAGCTAGCTCCTCCTTCTCCAGCCTTCAGAGTGCTGCATGGTGGAAACCTCTTTGTAAATTGCCACAAGATCATTGTAGGTTCCTTCATGAAACTCAGCACTTTCTACTCCAGCATTATAATAGATTTACTATCTTAGCTCCCACTTACATCTTATTCTGTTTCCACATTTCCTTTAGTAGGAAGAAGGGCTGAGCACTTCACTAAGAATTGCCATTCTCCTGACTACTCCATTTTCTGACCCCTTAAAATGCCTTTTAGAACTCTCATACTGTTTAAAGAGAGCTTTATTCATTAAGACAACCTTTCGATGGAATTGTGAGTGAGTGTGTGTATAAATAGGTATTCTCAATATACTTCTGTAGTGTGGTGTGATTGGAATTTCCTTAACTCAGCAATTCCAAATTGTAAGTAATTGCCAAACTGCCCCAGTTACAATGTTGATTATCTTTCATTTCCTTTGCAATGCTTCTGATTTAAATCACAGCCCTATATCAAACTGCTGTTTGTTCCATTGAGGAAAAAATGTTAATACCAGAGATCTGAACTATATATACAAAGAGGTTGAATATTATATTGATTCTTTCTGTACTAGTCTTATTCTGGATTTGTCAAGCCTGTGAGAAATCACTGACTTCTCTAGGAGTAGAATTGGGTCCATAGGCAGTAGTTTCCTGAGAAGCAAAACAGAGATGATAAATTAAAATGTTCTGGAAAGAATGAGATTGTTAAATTGTTATTTAATTTAATTTATGGGTGTAAACTACCAATTGACCAAAAGGATATCTATTTCAGTTTACAATAATTCTGTAGTGTTGTGTGCCAAGAGGAATGGTTGAGAAAGTATAAAGTAAGATAATGAATAGAAGAACAGAATTGCTTGATTACCACCTGAAGTCCAAGGGAAAAGTCTGAACCTCTAAAATAGATTATCATGATTAATTCTTTTTCTTCTTCTTCTTCGTCGTCTTCGTGTTCTTCTTATTATTAAGCGGATGCATAGTTCTTGCTTTGGTAATCTAAAAAGGACAATAAAGTAGAAAAATAGCATGTAAAAGGAACAAAACTGTCCTGGTCTCCATTAATGACAGAGTGATGGGAAAGAGAGCATAGTTTTCGTCAGTGTCTAATTTCAATAATTCTATGAAATCCCTGATAACAAGGTTAAGCCAAAGTACTGGCTAGCTATCCATGTTGCTGTGTCTGTCTCTTAAAGAATTCCAGAGCACTTCAGTTTACAGTTAAGAATTAGCATCTTTCTGTCTTGTTAAAATTCTCCCCTTTTGTCTGTAATTTCTTTCATTCTCCTCTTTATTAGTACCCCACACAATCCAATGCATACTTACTCATAAGCAAGTCCATTGAGTCACACAGGGCTTAATCTCAAGTAAGCATACTGTACATAGAATTGAAATTTAATCTCTTTTTTAAAAAAATAAAAAGCTTCATTCCTCACTCAGGGAGACTACACAGTCAGCTTCCTTAAGTACTGAATACTTAATTATGTTCAAAATATTGAAATCAATCAATGTTTAATTCTCTATATGGCCCCATCAGTGGATACTTAAATCCTGAGACTGGGACCATGAGCAGACAGTCCAGTTCTTTCTACAAACCTATGCAAAGCCCTAAGTTTTGCAGAAAAATATAAAATCTGGGGGGAAAAACCCTGGGTGGTTAATGCCCCAAATGATAGAAGCAGTTCCTGTAGCTTTAAGAAATGAATGACCTCCAAGATCTCATTAACTATTATGGGGGTTGCTAGGCAACCACAACAGTATTGCTAATCTTCAGGCCTTGGTATCTGTCAGAAAAAGACAAGAGGAGATAACCTTTTCCAAGGTTATTTTGTAAGCCACCCCTACTTACCTCTCTGGAGCCCTGGAGGAAGGACTTATTGGGGCCAGGCCTGGAAGCAACCACTAGGTGACTCATTATCATGCAGCCTGCATGATTTGCACAGGCCCAGCAGCAACCATCTGACAACTCACTACTATTCGATAGCAACTACCACATCAGTGTGGTATCAGACTCAGATCTGGGAGTTCCAGGCCTAAATACCCACTCTGCCTTGAATGGGTGACATTGAGCTAGTCACTGATAGAGATGGGCACAAACAGAAAAAAATATATGATGTTCGTTGTTCGTTGCCATCCACGAACAGGGACTCATGAACAACCACGAACATGGCCCTGTTCACGAACACGTTTGTGGTTGGCTGTTTGTGAGGGCCAGCAGGCTCTCCTCTAGCCATCATCCAAGTCAAGATCCCTACTGCACCACTCCCAGAAACCTGACCTGAGCAGGCATCAGGAAAGGTACCAATAATAAATAATAGCTTGGCCCCAGAGCCTGGCAGCAGCCCTGGAAATTGAAGGGGTAGATCCCTATCCTAACACACACAAAGAACATTCAAGCTCCAATGCACTCTATCAAAATGCCAACAGCAACTGTCTCTCTGCTGTTTGCAAAGTCAGAGCTGGGAGCCCCCCTCCCCCCTGGTTTTTGCTCCCTTGTTGTGACAAATTTGGAGCTCCACACTTGAAAGGAAGACCTGCCTATCAAGCTAAATTGGGCTTAGATTGAGGTTTCCAGGGCAACAACAGGAGTTCAGACAGAGTTCAGACAATCCTTGCCTAAGTTCCCAAGGGAATTGATTGCAGATGCTAGGCTGTCTGGCTTGATGAACAGCAACAAACAGCAACGAAGGAGGCTTGCAACGACCACCTGTTCGTTTACAATGGGGCCTCACGAACAGCTTGTTCGCAAACAGCAGATTGGGCTGTTCGTGGCTTTTTTTTGTTCGTATTGCTGTTCGTGCCCATCTCTAGTCACTGACTCTCAGCATAACCTACTTCATAAGGTTGTTGTGAGGATAAAATGGAGATGAGTAGACTGATGTAAGCTGCTTTAGTTGGTGAGAAAGACAGGATATAAATTAATTGAATAAGGGGGGGCAGGGAAGGTTAGTGGGTGTGAAGGAAGCATAGGAAGGGGAGAGGATATGAAGCCTGCCAGGGAAAGAAAGAGGAAATAGCATGGGGAGGGGGATAAAGGGGGAAATGACCTGCAAGGCCTTGTCTCCTGGTTGTATATTCAAATCTTGAACTACGAGTAGAAGAGGTTCAAAAAATTGCTGCTGCATCTTGTCAAATGCTCTCAAACGGCTTTAAAATGTAGGAGCCGGAGCTTGACATACAGCCTTTGAGCAGCATCACACATGTGTTTGCTTGGCACAGCATAAGCTGCAGTGTAAATAATTACTTTTTGAAGGGATGTGATGGAGCTAAAGAAGGCCTTGCATCCTGATTCTTTAAATATTTATAAAATGAGCAAAATCCTCTTATCCCAAATTTGTAGCTCCTGTTATTAGTGTTCCTGTGGTGATTAATGCATGGGTGCATGTGCTTAGATGTACTTGTTCATCACTTCCTTCAGGTGCACTTAAGGAAGGGAGCTATCCTTTTGATGCTCCCAAATGTTTGAAATAAACTCTTTATTCAAACTTCTATTGCTTCTTGAACTCTCTTATTTTTTCCCTTTTCCAAAAGTGATGGAAGATATTTTATTCTCCTTCCTGCTGTCCTGTTGTAAATTGGAGGTCTTTCTTATATTCAGCACTTTGTTCCTTGAAGTTGGAAGGCTTCTGGCACTGTCAAGAGATGGTGGGAATCTGAATCATTGTGAACTATCAAGTTTTTTGATCTTTCTTAGCTCTCCAGGGTCGGCTATTTTTGTTCTGCTGTTGTGATGATGTGGGTGGCTACCAGACAGGTAATTCCTTTGCTGTTGTTGATATATTTATTTGCAACCACAAAACAACACCATCATAGGTTGCAAACAGCACATGGAATGACCTCTAAAGTATATACTTGATTAGTAGTGTTAATGGGGGTCAGCTATAAATCAGGGGGGCGATAAACTTACTAGAAAAACTATTATTAAACTTCACACTTAAAGAGTGTATCACACATATAAAGAATTATTTGGTAATATAACAATCTCTCAGGGGTCTCATAAATAGTACATGTATTATACCTTGGATATGTATGGAAGGCAAAGCATCTTACAAAGGTTCATATTAACAATGGCAAATACAAAGTGCCAAGTGCAAGAATAACATATTCATATAACCATGGCAGAGAACAAAGTGCCAAGTGCAAGAATCAGTTATTTTACAAAGTGCCAATGCCTAACGTTGACAAACTCATTGTCTAACAAGTAACCAAGTAACACAAAATAGTCGTTGATTTTGGAGGTACAGATAAATACAATAAATATAATAAAGTCCAATATTCTGTACAATGATCCAAGTCAGAGGTTATGATGTAAACACTGGAGAATAACTGCGACGGGAAGCCAGCAAAGTAAGCCCATTTCAACTCTTCATCTCGGCAGTTATTGCAACAAAAGGATCCTAGACAATTCATAAATTCAAAAATAAATGTATAATAAAGGTATTTAAGCCAGAAAGAAGACTTATATATACTGTCATACTCACAAATACAAGTATAGTCAAACATTCCACATTTATTCTTCCATTATCAGCAACCATCCTCCATTTTGGGCATGTGCAATACAGAATTACAAACCCCATTATAAAGGTAAATTATTCCATTCTCTTAAAGGACCAGTACCAAAGGACTAAGAACCCTCACAGATAAGAAGAAAAATCCATTTTTATATTAAGCCCTGCCGGGCTAACAGTATTCAATTTGAAAATCCACCAGGTTTCCTTTTGGTTGAGTTCCCTCCGTATAAGATCTACCACTTTCCGTTTGCTAATGGGAGAGGAATGGGCTGGCCAGTGGGCTGATGCCTTCCCCCATCGAGTCTGACTAGCCCTAGTTAGCAACAGTGGAAGCAGCTCTAGTTTTAGCATCAACCCAGTCTGCGCAGTGTATGTATTGGAGTGGGGGTGGGGGCGGTCAATGGAAGTGGAGATAATAATAAAAAGTCATGAACATGAAAAAGTTTTTTAAATAGAAAAAGTTAGAATATTCCGCCCCCCCCCCAACCTTGTACACCCTCCACAAATGTTTGATGTGTTCTTAGTGTGTGACCATTTGGCAGAGAAAACTGTGTATAATGAGGGTAGAGGATAAGAATAATAACTGTACTTATATACCACTTTTCTAAGCAGATTGATGCCTCACTCATAGTGATGAACAAAGTCAATGTTATCATTATTCCCACAACACAGCTGGGGTTGAGAAGAGTGGCTTACCCAAAGCTACCTACTGAGCTCATGGCAGCAGTGGGATTTGAACCAGCAGAGTACTGATTATCAACCCAACCGCTTAACCACTATGCTACAGTGGTTGTATCATTTTACATGAGGTCTGAGGCCAACAGTTTGGCTCCAAACTAAATGTAGAATTGTGTCAAAAGTTTGGGGACTTTGGGGGCTGATTAGTGCAATTCTTATTCAATTGCTGGATATTTTGGTTTAAAGTAAGTTGCTGAGTAGTCCACTTCTAACTAGAAAAATGTCAGCATTTACACCATCTCATAGTCATTATTGTCATATCCTAACTTATATTAATAGGAGATGGATCTGTGTAATGAAACCTGCTATTTGCACAGAGCAGCAAGTCTAGTCACATAGTTCCAGGTTAGTTGCATTGACTGGCAATATCTCCAAGACATGCTGATTTGTCCAACAAATCTTGCATGAAAGCAGCTTTCAGTGGACCAGGTCTGTTTCTCAGTAGCTCCAATGTCAAGGTTGCCCAGAGCCACCACGAGATCCAGGACAATGATATGATCCACCCCCTCAACCCTGACTGAAACCAATTATCATAACAAAACAAATCACTTGGCTCCCTGATACCATGAATAGAATAATAATTGTTTGCTAGTGTGATGGAATTCACTTTAAAGAAGTTTTCCTAAGTGCAGTATTCGGAGAGCTGGAAGGGAAGGAGTTAACAACTGTCTGGAATGAGACCTTGATTGACAGGCTGCTCCCTCCTCTCCCTGATTGGCCAGACCAGACAGAACCAGCCCTCAGGATGATGGTTGCTGACAAGAGTTTTTTTGAGTTCTGTGGAATGTGTGAGAGAGTCTGACAAGGAAGGTCAGACAAGTTCCCCTCTGAAGTGAGGAGAAGAAAAACGTTTGCCCTAACTGTAGCAGCCTTGTCTTAAGGAAGACTTTTAGTTAAGGATTCCTAGTACAAAAGCCAGCACAAGTTGAAACCCATTTACACAGCCAAGATAGAAATGGTTGTGTGTTTTCAGTAGAGTGAATGGGTAGTAAGTGGATACTCCCATTCAAGCCAAGTGAATAGGGTTATGTCTTCTTAGGTGAAGAATAATAATTCCTATCCAGTGTCTAGAAGGGGGGTTGGCTCTAAGGAGGACCCTAGGTCTGTTGTAAAGGGAAAACAGTGTTGAACTAACGTCAAGACACCTGAGTTGAAAAGGAAATCTGTGAAGAAGAAACCCCCTCTCACTCTTAAGGATTGAAATTAAGCTGCCAGAAAACTATTTTGCTTATTACTAAACAATTTACCTCAGCAATTTCATCTCATGACTGCCAATATTCCATCCTGCCTATTCATAAAGATGCTGTTTCTTTTGTGATTTATTCAGCCTCTTTTGCTATTTCATAGAAAGAAGACTAGGGCTTGTGCTTTCCCCCTATCAAATTTCTGAGCTGGATTAAAAAGCCAAAAATATAACTGCTTATTAGAGTGGGACAAAAAGAACTTTACAGCCATAAACAGAGACATACTAGTTGGGGCTGCTCAGCCATAGCAAGCAAACTTGGATTTTGGTGGGAAAATCTGCCTCAATGTGGAGGAGTGAAGAGAGGACCATCATGGCTAGGTAAGAAACAATAAGAGGAAAGGGACAGCATTATTAAAGAATAGATTTTACTTAACTTATGATTGACACTGTGCAGATTGCAGTAGGATATGATGCAAGAAAATGAGCAAGCAGAAACAAAGATCCTCTAGCAAAGGGAGATAGCGAGCATACTGAATTACACTATAAATTAAATACAGATGAAAGAAAAAATTACATGGGAATAAACCCCATTGAATGAAATGAGACACCAGTCTCTCTCAAAAAGTGCTCAAAACACTTTTCTACTTGCCCAAAACAAAAAAACAAGCTCACAATAACATAAAGATGCTTAATGGGGAAAGAAAATTGGGGATATGTGAAAGTTGGTCATGTCCTCTGTAGAGAGGAGACATGTTTGCTAAATTCCCAAATAATGTTATTTTGTATGGTGGTGCAAGTTTCTTTTTTGGTTTTGCCACGACAAATTAACATGGTTATCCCTCTGGAATTTGTTTTTACTATTGTTGACCTTCACAACTGTTTACTCACTTTGTGCCAAGATTTCTATAGACCGATCAGCTTGCTAAGTATAATTGGCAAGCTTTATGCCAGTCACCTCATTATGAAATTCAAGAGTTGGTTGCGCCAGGAAAATCTTTTAGTGTATGAACAGTATGAACTGTCATAACAATGAAAGGTGTTAAGCAAGGCTACATTTTGGCCCTCTCTCTTTTCTCTTTTTACATTAATGACTTGATTGGCAGCTTTGGTAGGACTGATACCTATCCTCCTATTTTAGCTGATTGGAAGAAATCTGCCTTACTCTATGCTTTGTGATGATATGGTTTTGTTATCCCCCCCGCATGGGCCTTAGAAGGGCACTGGAGGAGTTCAGCCACTACTACGACATGAATCAGCTGGAGATCAATTACCAAAAGACCAAAGTTATGGCATTTGGTATAAGACCCAAAAGTCAGATTGTGGAACATCAGTGGCTACATTTTACAGCAGATATTGACTTCCAAATATCTAGGGGTGATGATTCAATCCTCCGAGGAAAGGAAAGCTCACCACGAGTATGTTGCCAACACTGGTCATAAATTTGCACAGGGCATTTTAAGATTCTTATTTACTAAAGGCGGGCAATACATACCAGTGGCCCTTAAATTATACCAATCCAAAATAGTTTCCCAACTTTTGTATGGAACGATGTTAAGTCCGCCTTCTTCAAATTTTGCCCCATTGGAGAAAACGCAATCGAAATTTTTAAGAGCAGTATTTCAGTTCCCCAGTTGTGTCTGGAATGCCAGCCTACGCCTTGAATCTTTGCGCCAAGATTTCAGTAGGGCTTAGCTCAAGAGTTTGTTTTCAGCACAGGCTGAAAGATACTTAAAGGTGTGGAGGAAGCAGTGGAATCACTGAAGTATATTTTTAAACCCACTGTAAAAATGAAAAGGTAAATACTAGTGGTGTGCATAACAGAAGAAACGAGCCAAAAATACACACACAAATTGTTGGTTTGGCTTCTTAAGCAGCTTCCAGAACACTGAACCAAATCTGGGAAACTAAATTATAACTAGTCCCTCCCACCAAAAAGTTTGTGTGTTTCGTTTTGTACCTTCCAGCAGCAGGAAGGCACTGAGCTCCCCTTACAGGGTAGCAGCTTGTTTTCCTGAACAGCATTTGGCAGCATTTGGCAATCCTGTCATTTTTATATTGATTCTATCACAACTGCAGATCCCAAGGGGAGAGAGACCTTATGTTATTAATTAACTTTGTTGGTGGTAAGGGAGATTGAGAGCAATGTGCACGAGTGCATCTCCCCCTCCCCAACACCCTATAGCTAGTCAGGAAACAGCATTTTCTCCCTCCTTGCCAATCAGGTCCTTGAAAGGGGAGACCCCTCTCCACCCCTCCTATCAGCTTTGGAAATGTTTGGAAGGGATGCTGCAATTGGAAAGACACTTCTTTGGGTGTAAGCACTATTGAATAACATGGGGCTTATGCCTGAGTAGACCTGTTTAGGATTGCTTCCATACTCTTTCGGCACTTTTGCTTTTCCTGAGTTAAATGGCAAACATGTAGCTACTCTGTCCTATCAAAAACAATCTCCCCTGCTCCCACAGCAAAAGGAAAATGGGAAAAGCATAGATGCTGCTGCACTGCTGTCGCAAACCCTTTGCTTTCTCTAGCTGGTACTGTCCTTCCCCTACTCTGAGGTAAAATTTTCCTCTCAAAGCATATGAAGGCATTTACTGGGCTGGGAAGCCTTCAGTAGCACGGTTGTGTTAGTAGAGCTTTAACTTTCTTTATTGTCCCACCCTCAAGGAATGTATAGGTGGGACAAGTTTAAGCAGAGAGAAGAACAGAGGTTAACATTTCCCTTAGAAATGAAACTGGCACACTAGACTTGTTGAAGTTTAAAAGATAATATAAGATTTATTTACAGGTAGGATGGATAGTTAAGTAGGCAGACTCATAAGAGCTGAAGTAAGTAGGAGGTTTTTGTACAGATTAGTTCACTGGCATGAGGCACAAAACACTTGGTATGATTTATTAGGTTGCAGACTTAGATGAGAGAGGTTGGTGTTTATCAGACTTGAACTCTTTAAAGTAAAGTTCTTTGTTGGACACCCCTTCACAGTTTAAGTGCTCCAATTTGTGCACACACAGATCACTCCTTCCCTTTTACTTCAGACCTCAGGATACTCCACTGAGTTAAAACCGTCTCCTGATACTGGGCAGGAGTTATAGTTATACCAAAGCTATAACCCTTTTCCTTTGGCCGAAGGGGAGACTCCTTTCTACCCACTTTCTTGGTCCACTACAAGTTTCCAGATCTCTTCTGTCTTAGTAAAATTTAGTGCTGTCTGACTCACTTTAGTACAAGGACCAAAAATGCTTCATAAACTTTAGGTTTTACTGTAAGGGTACACTTTCCCCTTCCTCACACAGAAGACTCTCTGGATGACCCTCTCTGATCAGATGCGAGGCCCCAACTCTTCAGTTAACTCCAACTGTCAATCCCTCATTCTGTTAGCACCAACTGTCAGCTCATCATTCTAACAGCAACTGCCATTTTCTTCTCTCTGGCTAGCCACAGAAGGGGGAAGGGACCTGTCAATCAACCTCCCTCCCTGCTGCTGTTATAAGCCTTTACCTGCCTTTACTGATTGAGACTTGGAAGAGCAGCTGTGAGGGAGCTAGACAAAATCCTTAAAGATAAAGATGTCTCTCTGGGAACCAAGATCTAGATAATCCAAACAATAGTATACCCCATTAATGTGTTGTTATCCACTCTGAGCCCGCTCGCGGGGAGGGTGGAATAGAAATTTGAAATAAATAAAAATAATAAATAAATATTTAGCCATTTGTCATATAAGATGAAGCTGGAGTAGCAAAGTTGCATTTACAAAAGGCCAAGTATCAGATGTCCCATCAGTACAATACAATATAATAAAAAGCCCAATTGCTTGAACAGTGTTTTATATTAAATTAAATCTTTTCTAATTATTGGGGAGAGTAGTTCTTACATCTGACTAGTAATCACAGACTTCATATATGCTTTAACTAAGTCTAAAACAAGATCTATTAAAAACCACTAACACAAATTATAATCACATACTTAAGATACATTTGTGTGTGTGTGTTGTTTAATCCAGAAATGCATTCACTGTTCCACATTTATAACCACTAATACAGATCAGTACAGATCATCATACATGTAAAGGGTGGAGGGAGTGAAAAAAAATTACTATTTCTTTAATCAATAGCTGGGAAATATTACTACTTTAATCAATAGCTGGGAAATATTAACTTGACTGTTCATAATATTAACAGAGGCTTGCTGTTAATAATATTTTTCTGTGATGGTATTTCTAAGGCTCTTTTTGCCTTTCTGTTCTTATGAGTACCATATTGGTCAGGTTTTAAAAGTAATATTCCTATTGTTCTTTATACTATTAAACCAATAACCAGTAGAGACAGAATTAAGAAAACTTCAGAAACATGTTTCCTAAATAAGTTTGATGGATTAGTAACGGTGGAGGCAAAGAACATTTGCAGGGCTAAATTAATGGGCAGGAATACTAAACAGTTTCCTGCACCATTTTCTTGAAGTGAAGCAGAATGGGGGCACAATATTTGGTGCTCACTTGTGGGTTCCCCCAATAGGTAAATATACCATCCCCCAGACCATTTCAGGTCAGAAAAATGGCATGGGAGCTAAGACTGAACCCTCTTCTCCATGAGCATCAGTCACAATCTGATGGACACATGCAGTAATCATGTCTGACTGTTTCACAGGACACAGGTGGGGACACCTGGTACAACCTATGTACGCTGTAAAGAGGGTAGTTCTTCCCACCAACTCCCCCCCTTAGGACTCCCCCTCCCCCAAGCAGGACTTATTACTAGTCTTACAGCTGACTGGGGAAAAACAGCCAAGAGAGTGCTGCTTTGATGAAAAGTTGCTGAGACAAGGTAGAGGTATGCCCTTTTCTCCACAGCAAATTGCCCTCCCCTCCACATTAGCTTCATGGAGTAGGGATCTCTGCCTCAAAATATGTAGTTCTATCCTTTGAGGGTGTTTTTAAGTATAGATGTCTGAAAGCCACTGGGCAGCACTTTCTTTAAGTAATCCATGGTAAGGAGAAACTGAGCAGTTCTCAGACAACATTGTTTTGCCTTCATTTTATTCTTGCAACAGTCCTGTGAGGTAGATTAGGCTGAGATAGGATTGCCATCTATTTACTGGTAATTATCTGGAATTTTTTGAGACAGGTCATGATGATGTCATGGCACACAACACAGGAAGTGACATCACTCTGTTGGGGTGATGCACTGGGGATTTCCCAAATTTCTATGGTAAAAGCCATTGAGGTTTAAATTCCTAGAACAGTTATGGCATTCTGGGTACATGACCAGAAGTGACAGTATAGTGACGTTGCCTTTTTCTTCATTTTGCTCCTGCTGCTTCATTAAGTAGCAGCGGAAGTTTGATGCCCTGGGATAGGGTGTCTTCCATTATAGTAGGAGATCTGATTGCCCTGGGCTGAGGGAGAGTGATCGGCTCAAGATCAACCACCACGCTTTCCTGACAGTTGGGGAACCAGACCTGAGTCTCCCATATCTTAGTCTGACATTTTAACCACTACAGCATATTGGTTCAGTGGTACTGGTTATTACTGTACTTTTTTTCTTTACATCACAGCTTCAGGAGTACTAAGCTGCTCTGTCTCCTGGGCAATGGGGTCAGGGGAAAGGGTGATGCAGAGGTGTTGTCGATCATGGAGAGAGGGTGGTACCAGAATTAGCTAAAATGTATTAAAATATCTCGAACATATGTTGGAAATGTGAACAAAATGAAGAGACGTTTAATCATTAATGATGGGCATGTAATAAAGCAAATTTTTTGGATATAATTACATTCATTAATCCTGAAGATTTTAAAGACTAATGTTCAGTTGAAACCAGAGGCTTTTCTTTTGGGACTAATGTATAGATAGCTAGAAAAAAGTCATAGAACTTTATTTTTATATATGACAGTGGCAGCAAAATTATTATACACACGAAAATGGAAAAGTTTGACATTACCTATAAGAGAGGAATGGTTGGTGAAGATGATGGAACTTGCAGAGATGGCTAAACTTACTTCTTTGATTAGAGAAAAGGCATTATCTACATTTATAGCTAACTGGAAACCCCTTATAGACTTTTTGCATGAAACAGAAAAAAATGAACTGATGATTAAGAACAGAAACTAAGCTTCAAGAAGACTATTTTGCCTGTGACTTAAAGAGGGACAAAACAAACTTTAAAATCACAAATAGAGATACACTACTTGAGGCTCCTTAGTCAAAGCAGGCAAACTTGGATTTTGGCAGGAAAATCTGTCTCAGTGTGGAGGAGTAAAGGGGAGGGTTGTCATTCCATTACTTCCAGGTTGCACCAGAAATGACATCATTAACCAGGTCCGCAAGAACTCACATGCTCATTTCTCCCTGTCTGCATCCTGCTGCCAGTCAGTTGGTGATTGGCAGACAGAGGCATAAATCACTGGGAGATTGCCCACCATCAGCTAGCACCTGGCAAGGCTACTTGGAAAATTACATGCATCCCTTGCCTCTCCCCCAAAGTTCCCAGAAGTGCAAGGCATCCATACATAAATCAGACTTAAGAGACAAGAGAAAAAAATTGACTGGTTGCTTTCCATGGCTGCCACGCCAGTGCTGCAGACAGATGGAAGAGTGGTGCTCTCCCAGTGATTCAGAACCATTTAGTGAAATGAAAGCATCTGTTTTGACAACCTTCTTTAAACATTGATTCCATAACAGATTTTCCTAGAAGAAAATATACTTGCTTATGAGTTACCATGCAGCTCTAAGTACAGTTATACCTTTGAATTCAATAGACTTAGAAGTCTGGTTAGAAGACTTAGAAGTCAATCCTGTCTAGGATCGTCAGGCTATGGATGACAGGGTACGGCAGATAGATCCCTGTACCATTGCAGCAAGAAATCCAGGCTCTTGGTTAAATGGCTTTATTCAGAAATCAGATCATTTCCACAGATATGTCCATAGAATTACTCAGAAGTAAGGTAAGCATCTAAGCAGTAAGAACAGGTTGACAGGAATGGTAACCTGTGGGAAAATCCTTCCTCTTAACACACACGTTTACTCCTTCCCCGTCCCAACAGTAAAACAGGACTTTTGGCGCGAACTCGTCCTGAGAACGTCTCACATATTTGTACTATCAAGTTGAGACACTGAGAAAGCAAGAGATCAAAGTTGAAAATGGGAGGTGGGTGGAGAACTGTGGCAGTTTGAAAATTACTGAAACATAATGGAAGAAGAGGGAAGTGACTATACCGAGGTTGGGAGAGTTGACTGAATAATTCTAAGCAAATACCATATTGGATTATTATTTAGAGTATTAGTAGTGCTATCATTATAAGAAATGTAAGGATAAAAGCTAAACTAAATATCTTTCTGACGTAAATAATAGTTGCAAAAGGGTGAATGGATACATATCAGTAGGTGAAATGTGGAAATAATAGATTGACTTATGTTAAACGAATATATGAATGGATTACTCTAGTTAAATAGCTCTATAACGGAGAAATTAGATAATTATATTGGATATGATATGTAAAAGGAAGTAAGGAGCAACATATATAGAATATAAGTCAAATTGATTGATTGATTATGAATATATGCAAAGTTTATAGAAGTATTAGAAAATATAAGGTGGGGCAAATTGCTTGTCCCATATTGAAGAGGGTAGAAAGAGTAAAATAGAGTATAGGTGATCAGAATGAATATTATTGAAAGGAATCAGAAATAGCACAAATATGATAGATAAGCTTAGAAGAATTTGAAAGTATATTATAATAAATATAGTAAAATTCATATGAGTAAAGGGAAAATAGATGAGGGGTTGGAAAACTGTTGGAAGTCAACAAAAGGGGGGGAATGGGAGGGGGTTAGAATTGGAAATTTAAAGGAATGTGAGTGTAAATGATATGATATGATATATTTCTAATCCAATAAAAATTTTTACAAAAAAAAAAAGAGAGAGATCAAAGTTGAGACATAGCAGTGCATGAAAGTGAGCAGTATACAAGGTCAGAAGCACTGAAAGTTTCTCTAGTCCATTAGATAAGGCACCTGCAGCTTCAATAAGCCTGTGAAAGGAAACAGTTATGGCATTGGCAATATGACATCAAGTCATGAAACATTGGTTCAGAAACAACAGCATTGGTTCAGGAACAACAGGTCAGCATGAAGTAGTGGCATGGATGGGGTACAGACATGACAAGGATGGCATTGCTAGTCTAGTCTTATTTGCATTAGCAGCATATGGTGGAATTAAATTACCGGCTTCTGTATCTTAACTGAAATTAGAAGCAGCAAACCCTACTGCTTTCCTAGTCATTGTTCAAAGCTAGAGAGCAAGATAAAAAGATCAACTATGCTTTGCATGTCCTGTGCAGAGAGACTCACCAGAGAGCAATTTTTTTTCAATAAAAAGCACATTGCAAATGTATTGCCAACAGCTGAAAATAAATATGTAAATTAAATAAGAAAAGCTGCTTTCACAGTTTTGTTCTCTTGTTAAACAGTATGTGGATATTAAAACCCACATTAGGAGATCTGCTCTTATGCATAATTTGAATGTGAAATTACTTTGATTGCACTGCACATTGCATGATTATGTGCATACAGATTTCAATTTTTTTAAAAAACCCTAAACCTTTAGATCTAAATTTATGTCCAAGAAAGTTTTCCCATCTTTATATGAATTGAGAAATATTGAAAAAGGGAGGATGGGAAGTTTTTAGGCTGCGTTACAATTTGTAATTTTCACTGGGTATTTTCCTGGCTTAGGGCCAATTATAAGCATAGAATAAAGATCTATCTAAATATAATGGGAAGTGGTAATTCAAAAAGGGATTTTTAAAAATTTGTGGATGTTCTAGACAGACAGATATTCAAGTAGGCTTCTTCATCTTTGGTGGCAGTGGAAAGTGCCATCAAGTCATAGCTTATTTATAGCGACCTCTGCTGGAGTATTCAAAGCAAAAGACTTTAAGGGAAGCAGGTTTGCCATTTCCTGCCTCTGTATAGCAGCCCTGGGCTTTCTTGAAAGAGTCTCCTAAACAAGGCCAACCCTGCTTAGCGTCTGAGATCAGGCTCGCCTGGCTATTCAGCTCAATGCTTCTTTATCCATACTGGCAACAAAATTGCAACACTTTATGTTATTAGCTGCCAAATAAGGAAATTCCAGAAAGAAAACAATATGAGCTATATAATGGGAAACTGGTTTTCTTTAAAAAACGGGGATTTGGGAGAAATTTTCTCACCAATTAAACATGGCAAGGGGTCAGGAAAACTGGAGGACTTTCTCTCAGTATCTTCTTTATCTCTTTATGTTGATAGAAAATCAGAGAAGGAAGAAAATAAACCCAAGTACTACTATTTGTTAGTTGTATTTATTAATATAATGTTTATTAGTCTTAATAAATACAATAGAGGAAGACAACCTTTAATGACAGGAACCAAAGTGTTTATTTATTATGAGCTTACATTATTTGTGGATTTCCCTCTTTCTTTTTTTGACTTGCACTCAAAACTTCATAGAGCAGTTGTTTGCTAAATACTACCTTGCTGCGTATTGTACAAAATGACATTGTAAACCAGATTAATTATGTACTGTGCTGTGCTTGTTTAAGTCATGTGAAGGATGTAAAAAATAACACAAAAAAAGTTTGATACAATGTATAGCCCCCTCCCAAGTCTACATTCACTCTAATAAAGAAGTTCTACCTACAAAAACTCTAGAAGTGTTCCCTGATAAGGCACCCTTGAGCATTATGGTGCCAATCAATGGATTTCCTCGTACCCATTTGTTCTCCCTCAAAGCTAAGAGCCATTTCTGGCTTCCTCCAACCATCTTGGAGTAGAAAATGCTTCAGGAAAACACAGGAGTTACCACTTTTGAGTTTGCAGAGATTACCTATTCAGAAGCAGCTGCCTCCATTTTAGCAGAGTGCTTGACTTGTAACTTCCCAAAATTTGTGATAGCCCCAATGGCAACCATTTTATGTTGGTGTTCACTCCTTTCTAAAAACTCCAAAAACGTCCACAGGCACTGCTGCGCTAGAACTGTTTTCAACAATCTTGAGAAATGGAAGGAGAAACTCAAGGCCAACTGTTTAATGAAACAAGGTAAGGCAGCCATCTCAGGAAATGTGTCCCGGAGGGTGGCAGTCTCCCCCTCCTCTTCTGTTACCACCCTCTCTTTAAAAAAAATTAAATTAAATTTTATTAAGAATCTTTTAGAACCAGAAGATAAAAACTAACAAAAAAAATTTTAAGAAAGAAAAGATAGAAATACAAAGCTGAAAAAAGAAAAAATATATAAAATATAAAGAAACATAACGAAGTGACATCCAATTTTCATTACCTCAAACACAAGTAAAATCACAAACTTAACACTAATTACAAAAAATAAGGCTTTCCTTTCTCTGTTATGCAATCTTCTCCTTCCTTTTATGCTTAATAGTAAGAGGTATTTTGTTTTATACTTTGGTTACAGCAACAATGTTTCTTCACAGAGTTCCCTTTTACAACTCAGGTTTCCTGACATTAGCTCAAAACTGTTTTCCCTTTACAACAAACCCTGTGTCCTCCTTAGAGCCAAACCCCCTTTCAGACAATGGGCAGGAATTAATCTTCTTCATCTGAGAAGATACAACGCTTCTTCACTTGGCTTGAATGGGAGCTTCAACTTACTACCCATTCTTTGCCAAAATCAACCCCACCCCCCTTCTATTGTGGCTGTTTAAACAGGTTTCAGCTTGTGCTGGTTTTTATACTTGGAATTCTTAACTAGAATTCCTCCTCAAGAGAGTGATGTAATAGTTAGGGCAAGAGATTTCTTTTCCCAGCGGGGAACTTGTCTGACCTTCCCTGTCAGGCTCATTCACAATCTCTTTCTAAACCCAAAGAACCTGACGGTAATCAGCTGTCATCTTGAAGGCTGGTTTCTTTTCTTTCTTTTTTTTTATAAATTTTTTTATTGGATTAGACACATATAAAATTTATTACAATCACATTCCCTTAAATTTTCCAATTCTAACCCCCTCCCTTTCCCCCCCCTTTTGTTGACTTCCAACAGTTTTCCAACCCCTTGTCTATTCTCCCTCTACTCATTTCAAACTTATTGTACTTATTATAATATACTTTCAAACTCTTCTAAGCTTTTCTATAGTAACATAGTGCTATCTCTAATTTCCTTCCCAAATGGGTAAAAGTATAACAGTCTTAACTTATCTTTTTCAATAATAGTAATAATAATCATTTTGGTATTCTGTACTCTATCTTACTCTTTCTAAGTACTTCAAAATGGGACAAACAATTTGTCCCTCTTTATGCATAACTTCACATACTTCTATAAACATTGCATACATTTATTATAAATCAATCAACTTGACTTGTACTCTATATGTTACTCTTTACTTTCTTTTACATGTCTTGTCCTTTTTGATTAACTAATTTCTCCATTGTAAAACTACACAACAAACAATTCATGTACACATTCAACAAAGGTCTATCAATTAGACCTATATTATGTATGCTAATGTATATTAATTCTCCATTGTACAGTTATCTGCTTACTTAAAAAAAATTAATTAAATTCTATCCTTATAATCCTTATAATAGTAACACTATTGATACCCAACTATTCATACTAATCAAATAAAATAATTGCTTAGAATTTTTTCCACTTTACTCTCTCCCCCCGGTATAGTCACTCCCCTCTCCTTTTGTTATATTTCAGTAATTATCAAACTGCCACAGTCCTCCCACCTCCCATTTTTTCACCAGATATCGTTTCAGCCGCTCCCAGTCCATGTTACCCCTCCCACCTCCCATGTCCCGGGTCAAGGTCTCTCAATTTTCTTGTCATTTTATCCATCTCCGCCATGTACAGCAATTTGTAAATCCAGTCCTCAATAGTTGGCACTTCTTGTACTTTCCATTTCTGCGCATATAAGAGTCTATCTGCTGCTGTCATGTAAAATAGCAATGTCCTATGTTGTGCTGGAATATCTTCCATTCCCAAGTTCAGTAGCAGGAGTTCTGGGTTCTTATTAACTTGAAATTGTAAAATCTCACTCATTACTCTTATTATTGCCCCCCAGTACTGCCTAGCTACCTCACAAGTCCACCACATGTGATACAGAGATCCCTCATGCTTTTTACATTTCCAGCATTTATTAGATGTATTCGAGTTCCCTAGCGCAATTTTCTTTGGTGTCAAATACCAACGATAAATCATTTTGTAGAGATTCTCTTTAATACTGGTACATGTCGTAATCTTCAATGTATTTTTCCACAAATATTCCCACGCCTCCATTGTTATTTCTTTATTAAAATTTATAGCCCACTTCACCATTTGCACTTTAACTACTTCATCTTCCGTATACCATTTTAACAGTACTTTGTATATCTTAGAGATTTCCTTTTTTTCTTCTTGTAGAATTGCTTTCTCTAAATCTGAGTTCTCCATTCTTATCCCTCCCTTCGCACAGTCCGAATAGTAAAGATCTCTAACTTGTCTATATTGAAACCAGTCATAATTTGGAGACAACTCTTGTTGCGTCCTTATTCTTATTTTAGCAAGTTCTATTCGCGTTATCTCCTTGTACGTTAAGCACTGTTGTTCATTATCAACCGTTCTCGGATCTATTACTTCATATGGAACCACCCAGGAGGGGATTCCTTCTTGCAGGTAGTCTTTGTACTTCTTCCAAGTTAAGAAGAGGCTTCTCCGAATATAATGGTGCAAAAACATAGAATCTGCTTTTACTTTGTCATACCATAAGTATGCATGCCATCCAAATAATTTTTTATATCCCTCTAAGGCCAGCAGTTTGCGATTTTTCAGCTTCATCCAATCTTTCAACCATACCAAACAAATTGCATCGTAATAAAGTCTCAAATTGGGCAATTGCATTCCACCTCTTTCCTTTGCATCCTGTAATACTTTCATTTTCACTCGAGGCTTCCTGCCTGCCCACACAAACTCCGATATTTTCCTCTGCCATTTGTCAAAGTGCTTAGAGTCCCTAATGATTGGTATTGTCTGTAACAGAAACATCACTCTTGGCAACACATTCATCTTAACTACTGCAATTCTTCCCAACCATGACAAGTTCAGTCTATTCCATTTAATCAAATCCTGCTCTATTTGAGTCCATAATTTCTCATAATTATTCTTGAATAGATCTATATTTTTTGCAGTCAGTTCAACTCCCAGATATTTCACCTTATTTGTTACTTCACAATCTATTAGTTCCATCAATTGCTGCTGTTTTAACTTGGTCATATTTTTGCATAATATCTTTGATTTCTTTTTGTTTACATAAAAACCTGCCAAGTCTCCAAATTCTTTAATTTTTTCTATTACCTTAGGCATGTTTTCAATTGGATCTTCCACAATTAACATTATATCATCTGCAAATGCTCTGACCTTGTAGGAAAAGTCTTTTATCTTTATTCCACGGATTGCATTGTCTTCTCGAATCTGTACCATTAAAATTTCCAAAACCAAAATAAACAACAGTGGAGACAACGAGCAACCTTGTCTAGTACCTTTGCCAATAGTCAATTTTTTAGTCAATTCGTCATTCACCACAATTGCTGCACTCTGGTCTCTGTAAATTTCTTTCACTGCTCTTATGAATCTTTCTCCCATTTGTAGCTGTTCCATAGTGGCAAACATAAAGTCCCAGTTCAAATTGTCAAATGCTTTTTCAGCGTCTACAAAGAAGAAACCAACCTCCTTATCACAACGCCTATCATAGTATTCAATAGCATTTATAACTGTCCTTAGGTTGTCTCTGATTTGTCTGTTTGGTAAAAAACCTGCTTGTTCTTCCCCAATAACTTCGGAAAGCCATCCTTTTAGTCTCTCTGCCAAGACCTTCGCAAAGATCTTGTAATCATTGTTAAGTAAGGAAATAGGTCTATAGTTTTTAACATTAGTCAAGTCCTGTCCTTCTTTAGGGATCAATGATATATTAGCTTCACTCCAGGTATCTGGAATTCTTTGATCTCTCAAAACACCATTGATCACTTCTTTTAGAAATGATGCCAGCCCATTGACCATTACCTTGTAAAATTTAGCTGTAAGTCCATCAGGTCCCGGTGCCTTCCCCAAATTTGTTGACTGTATTGCTTTCCTTATCTCTTCCTCTGTTACTTCACTGTTCAATTTAGCTCTCCAATCGTCCGAAATTACTGGAAGCTTAATTTTCCCCAAATATGTCGCTATTGAGTCTTTATTCACTTCTTTTTTGTCATACAATTTAGCATAAAATTTATAGAAAGCTCTACTTATAGCAGTCTGTTCCAGATGCACTTTATTGTCCTCACATATTTTATTAATTGTCTTTTTCTCCTTTCTCTTCTTCAATTGCCATGCCAGGTATTTCCCAGGTTTATTTGCACCTTCAAACGACTTTTGATTCATTCTTTTAAGATTCCATTCCAATTCTTTATTGTTCATTGCCGTCAGGTGCTCTTGAAGGATTTTAATATCTTGATAGATTTTCTTTTTCCATGGTCTTTTCTTTAATTGTATTTCTTTTGCTTTTATTTTTTCCATAATCTCCTGTCTCTTCTCCTCTCTTTTCTTTCGAGCTCTTCCATTTAATTCCATTAGTATGCCTCTAATTACTGCTTTATATGTATCCCATACCTTGTTGGTTGGTACTTCTCGATTCATATTATACTGTATGAAGAATTTAGTTTCCCTTCTCAACATCTCCATATTTTCTCCTTCTTGTAACAAGTCCTCATTTATTCTCCATCCTTTCCTCTTAATTCTTTTTCCAAACTTCCACATTACTGGGTTATGATCTGAGCCTACCATGGGCATTATTTCTACATCCTTAGTCCAAAGCACTAAGTCCTTTGAGGCCCAGATCATATCGATTCGTGATAGGGTAGAATGCCTTGCGGAGAAAAATGTATAATGTCTACCTGTGGGATTCTGCATTCTCCACACATCTTCCAGAGTTTCCTGTTGCATTAATGCAAAAAAAGTCTTTGGTAATAATCCTCTTTTCTTTTGTGCAGTTACTGATTTTTTATCTTGTTCTAAATTTGTAACTCCATTGAAGTCTCCTGCAAGGATTATCTGATCATAAGAGAGTTCATCTAAATGCTTCCTTAAATCCTCAAAGAAGCTCTCTTTTGCTCCATTTGGTGCATAAATTCCAATCACCAACACTTTCTTTAAATTCCATGTACATTCCACTGCTATAAATCTGGCTTCCGCATCTCTAATCATTAGCTTTGGCTGTAGCTCCTCTCTTATGTATAATACCACTCCCCTTTTTTTCTTTTTTGAGGCCGCTACAAACTCATTGCCCAACTTGCCCAATTTAAGATATTTTACATCCTGGACTTCCGGTTTGGGATCCATGGAGGTCTAACGCAGCTCTAAGTGCAGAGCTGACCGGGCTGCCGTTTCAGCGGCCGGAGGGGCACAAATAGCCCCCGGCCACCTGCTCTCAGGCGGAGAACAGGCAAAGAACGCTCAAAGACCTCAGGGCGCGTTGATCTCGGGCGAGGGGGGGTTCTGCGCTAAGGATTCTCTCTCGACCCTTGAGGTCCCACCCTTTGACAGGTCGGCATAGATCTCTGCGGCAGACCCGGGGCCAGTGCGGCTGGCATAAGACCTTCGTGCCCAAGCTTCAACAGGGGGAAAACAAACGGAAAGAGAACTTAAGATTGAAGCAGTGATTACAACCCAGAAAGACGTTTGAAAAGGTAAAGATCACTATCTCCTGAATTGGGATGGATTGTTAAAAGTAACGAAGTTTTAAAAGGACTTTTTAAACTGCAACAGACTTACTATAAGGAGGGGGAAACCCGGCAAGAAATAGATTCCAAAAAGGACTAAGTAAAAAGAAGTAATTTCAGAAAAGAGACATTTGTTTATCATACCTGTGGTTGAGAATCGATAGCAGGCTGTGGGAAAACTTCTACCATCGCGAGAGCTGCAGCGGAGAGTCGGGAAACAGGATGTACGTAATAGTGATAGAGTCGCCAGAAGGAGACGGCCCCTACTGGAAGACAGGAAGAAGGGCATCACCATTTTTGAACAGGGAAGGGCTTTGGCTTCAGCAAGGGCGGAAGTAGGACATCTTGGATTACAAAAGGGTACAGAGAAACCATAGAGAAAAGACGCCCGACATTTTGGATTTTTGAAGCGATTTTTGTTCATTTAAAGGACCGGGACTTTTAAATTAATTAAAAGGACTACCAATTTGGACGCCACGGAGCTAAGAAAACGTGCAGACTCGTGGGAGCGAGGTAAATCAAGCCCCACGATGTCGAAGAAAGAGTGGCAAGCAGCCATAGAGAACTTGGACAAAAAATTTTGTGAAATGCTAAAGGAGCTTAAAGAAACAAAATTGGAGTTGGTGAAAGAAGTCAAAGATGTCAAAGAGACAGTTAAAAATGAGCTGGCAGAAGTAAAAAAGGGAATGGAGACGATACAAACCGACCTGCAGGCAGCGCAGCAAAAAGTTAACGATGTGGAGAAGGCGATGGACAACCTTACAGAGACGCAGCGAACGGACATGAGAGTAATGAGGGGAAGAATGGCAGTTGCGGAGAGTAAATATATGGAAAAGCAGCTGAGGTTTCGAGGTTTGTTGGAAGTAGAAGGAAAGACAGCACAAGAACAGGTGACTGAAGTGTTAGCTGAATACCTGGAAAAGGAGGAGGAGGAGGTTGTGGCTTTCCTAGATGTGGTGTACCGAATAAATTCCAGATTTGCGACCCAGAGAAAGGTACCAAGGGATGTGATAGTGCAATTTACGACAAGGAATGTAAGGGAAATGATAGTGACTAAGCAATTTCAAGATCCATTGATAGTTGATGGCAAGACAATTATCATCATGAAGGAGTTACCCAGATCGGTGCTCTTGGACTGGAAAAAATACAAAGTGTTAGTCCAGACTTTGAAAGACATGAAAGTAAGATACAGATGGGAATTACCGGAAGGGATATCTTTTGAATTTGGAGGGGTAAGAAAGCGCATCAGATCTGAATTGGAAATGGAAAGGTTCATGATGGACAATGAAAAAGACTTACCAACAACAAGGCCTTGAATATGGAGTGCAAAGTTTTATCGTGGAATGTAAATGGACTTAACTCACCCAATAAGCGAAAAAGTATTTTCCACTGGCTATTAAAACAGAAATGTGATATAGTTTGCTTACAAGAGACTCATATTAGAAATCAGGATGTAAAATACCTTAAAGTAAGTAAATTGGGCATTAAATTTGTAGCAGCCTCAAAAAAGAAAAAAAGGGGAGTGGTACTATATATAAAAGAAGAGCTGCAACCAAAGGTGATAATTAGAGATGGGGAAGCCAGATTTATAGCAGTGGAATGCATTTGGAACTTAAAGAAAGTGTTGGTGATTGGAATATATGCGCCTAATGGAGCTAAAGAGTGCTTTTTTGAGGATTTAAAGAAGCAACTAGATGAACTTTCATATGATCAGATAATATTTGCAGGAGACTTCAATGGAGTTACGAATTTGGAACAGGACAAGAAATCAGCCACTACACAAAAGAAAAGAGGACTATTACCAAAGACTTTTTTTGGATTAATGCAACAGGAAGCGTTGGAAGATGTGTGGAGAACGCAGAATCCCACAAGCAGACAGTATACCTTTTTCTCTGCAAGACATTCTACCTTATCGCGTATTGATATGATCTGGGCCTCAAAGGACTTAGTACTTTGGACTAAGGAAGTAGAAATAATGCCTATGGTAGGCTCAGATCATAATCCAATTATGTGGAAATTTGGAAAAAGAACTAAGAGAAAAGGATGGAGAATAAATGAGGATTTGTTGCAAGAGGGAGAAAATATGGAAATGTTGAGAAGGGAGACTAAATTCTTCATACAGTACAACATGAATCAAGAAGTACCAACCAACAAGGTATGGGACACGTACAAAGCAGTAATCAGAGGTGTATTAATGGACTTAAATGGAAGACTTCGAAGGAAAAAAGAGGAGAAGAGACAGGAGATTATGGAAAGAATAAAAGCCAAAGAAATCCAGTTGAAGAAAAGACCAGGGAAAAAGAAAATATATCAGGACATTAAAATCCTTCAGGAGCAGTTGACGGCCATGAATAATAAAGAACTGGAATGGAATCTTAAAAGACTGAATCAAAAGTCGTTTGAAGGGGCGAACAAACCTGGGAAATTTTTGGCATGGCAATTGAAGAAAAGAAAGGAGAAAAAGATAATAAATAAAATATGTGATGACAATAAAGTACACCTGGAACAGGTCGCTATTAGCAGAGCCTTTTATAAATTTTACGCTAAATTGTATGATAAGAAAGAAGTGAATAAAGATGCGATAGCCGCATATCTGGAGAAAATGAAGCTGCCAGTAATGTCCGAGGAGTGGAGAGTTAAACTAAACAGTGAAGTAACAGAAGAAGAGATAAGGAAGGCAATACAGTCAACAAACTTGGGAAAAGCGCCAGGGCCTGATGGACTCACAGCTAAGTTTTACAAGGTAATGGCCAATGAACTGGTACCGTTTTTAAAAGAGGTGATCAATGGTGTTATGAGGGACCAAAGGATCCCAGATACCTGGAGTGAAGCAAATATATCATTGATCCCCAAAGAAGGACAGGACTTGACCAATGTTAAAAATTACAGACCTATCTCTTTACTTAACAATGACTACAAGATTTTTGCAAAGATCTTGGCGGAGAGAATAAAGGGGTGGCTAGCCGAAGTTATTGGAGAAGAACAAGCAGGCTTTTTACCAAATAGACAAATTAGAGACAACCTAAGGACAGTCATAAACGCTATAGAATACTATGACAGGCGATGTGATAAGGAGGTTGGTTTCTTCTTTGTAGACGCTGAAAAAGCATTTGACAATTTGAACTGGGACTTTATGTTTGCCACCATGGAACAGCTACAAATGGGGGAAAGGTTCATAAGAGCAGTGGTTGAAATTTATAGAGACCAGAGTGCAGCAATTGTGGTGAATGACGAGCTGACTAAAAAACTGATTATTGGAAAGGGTACAAGACAAGGTTGCCCGCTATCCCCATTGTTGTTTATTTTGGTTCTTGAAATTTTGATGATGCAGATTAGAGAAGATAATGCAATCCGTGGTATAAAGATAAAAGACTTTTCCTATAAGGTCAGAGCGTTTGCAGATGATATAATGTTAATTGTGGAAGATCCAATTGAAAACATGCCTAAGGTAATAGAAAAAATAAAAGAGTTTGGAGACTTGGCAGGTTTCTATGTAAACAAAAAGAAATCAAAGATTTTATGTAAGAATATGATTAAACAAAAACAACAGTTATTAACGGAAATAACAGACTGTGAGGTAACAAGTAAGGTGAAGTACTTGGGAATTGAATTGACTGCAAAAAATATAGATCTATTTAAGAATAACTATGAGAAATTATGGACTCAAATAGAGCATGATTTGATCAAATGGAATAGGCTGAACCTGTCATGGTTGGGAAGAATTGCAGTAATCAAGATGAACGTGTTACCAAGAGTTATGTTTCTGTTACAGACGATACCAATCATTAGGGACTCCAAGCAATTTGATAAATGGCAGAGGAAAATATCAGAGTTTGTGTGGGCAGGCAGGAAGCCTCGAGTGAAAATGAAAGTGTTACAGGATGCAAAAGAAAGAGGGGGAATGCAACTGCCCAACTTGAGACTTTATTATGATGCAATCTGTCTGGTATGGTTGAAGGATTGGATCATGTTGAAAAATCGCAAACTGCTGGCCTTAGAGGGATACAAAAAATTATTTGGATGGCATGCATACCTATGGTATGATAAAGTAAAAGCAGATTCTATGTTTCTGCATCACTATATTCGGAGAAGCCTCTTCACAATTTGGAAGAAGTACAAAGAATACCTACAAGAAGGAATTCCCTCCTGGGTGGTTCCATATGAAGTAATAGATCCAAGAACGGTCGATAATGAACAACAGTGTTTAACGTATAAGGAGATAACTCAAATAGATTCCTCTAAAATAAGAATAAGAACGCAACAAGAGATGTCTCCAAACTACGACTGGTTTCAATATAGACAAGTTAGAGATCTTTATTACTCAGACTGTGCGAAGGGAGGGATAAGGATGGAAGACTCAGAATTAGAGAAAGTAATTTTACAAGAAGACCAAAAGGAAATTTCTAAGGTTTACAAAGTGTTGTTAAAATGGTATGCTGAAGATGAGACAGTCAAAGTGCAAATGGTGAAGTGGGCTATAAACTTTAACAAAGAAATAACAATGGAGGCGTGGGAATACTTGTGGAAACATACATTGAAAATCACAACATGTACCAATATTAAAGAGAATATTTACAAAATGATTTACCGTTGGTATCTGACGCCAAAGAAGATTGCGCTAGGGAACTCGAATATGTCTAATAAATGCTGGAAATGTAAAAAACATGAGGGATCAATGTATCACATGTGGTGGACTTGCGAGGTAGCTAGGCAGTACTGGGGGGAAATAATAAGAGTAATGAGTGAGATTTTACAATTTCAAGTTAATAAGAACCCAGAACTCCTGCTACTGAACTTGGGAATGGAAGACATCCCAGCACAACATAGGACATTGATATTCTATATGACAGCAGCAGCCAGACTTTTGTATGCGCAGAAGTGGAAAGTACAAGAAGTGCCAACTACTGAGGACTGGATTTACAAATTGCTGTACATGGCGGAGATGGACAAAATGACAAGAAAACTGAGAGACCTTGATCCAGGGCAGTTTAACACGGACTGGGGAAAGCTGAAACAATATCTGGTGAAAAAATGGGAGGTGGGAGGAGAACTGTGGCAGTTTGAAAATTATTGAGGTACACAGGAGGAGAGAAGTGACTATACCGAGGGGGTGGAGAGTTAATGGAAAAATTCTAAGCAACTTTATATGATTTTTAAGTATTATATTAAGTAGTAATAGCGTTGATATTATGAGAATTATTGGGATAGAAATTAACTAATCTATATTTTTTGGAAAGATAACCGTATAACATAGAGTGAATATATACATACATACGTAAATTCAAAGATAGGTTTAATTGTTAGACTTATGGTATATGTATAGATAAAGAACAACATATAGAACAGAAGCCTAAGTAAATGACAATAAGTGTGTATAATAAGTATGTGTATAAAAGTATTGGAATTGATGTATAAAGGGGGGCAAATTGTTTGTCCCATATTGAAGAGAATAGAAGGAGTAAGATAAAACACAGGTTATCAAAATGAATATTATTAGTAGTTTTAATGAAGAAGATAGATTAAGAGGATTTTATTTATATGACAATTTATATGACAATTTATATGTGAAAGGAAGTGGAAATAGTGCTTAGAAGAATCTGAAAGTATATTATAATAAACAAATAAAATAAATATGAAGGAGCAAAGTGGATAGGGGGTTGGAAAACTGTTGGAAGTCAATAAAAAGGGGGGGGGGGAAAGGGAGGGGGTTAGAATTAGAAAAAACTAAAGATTGTGATTATAATTGTTATTATATGTTTCTAATCCAATAAAAATTCTTTAAAAAAAAAAAGATATTTTACATCCTGATTTCTAATATGGGTCTCTTGCAAGCACACAATATCACATTTTTGTTTTAATAGTCAGTGGAAAATACTTTTTCTCTTATTAGGTGAATTAAGTCCATTTACATTCCAAGATAGTACTTTACACTCCATATTCATAGCCTTGTTGTTGGTAAGTCTTTTTCATTGTCTCTCATAAACTTTTCCATCTCAAATTCAGATCTGATGCGCTTTTTCACTCCTCCGAATTCGAAGGATATCCCCTCCGGTAATTCCCATCTGTATCTTACTTTCATGTCCTTCAAATTCTGAACTAAGACTTTGTATTTTTTCCGATCAAGCAGCACCGATCTGGGTAACTCTTTCATGATGATAACCGTCTTGCCATCAACTATCAATGGATCTTGAAACTGCTTACTCACTATCATTTCTCTTGAATTCCTTGTCGTAAATTGCACAATCACATCCCTTGGTAGTTTCCTCTGGGTCACCAATCTGGAATTTATTCGATACACCACATCAAGGATAGCCACAACCTCCTCCTCCTCCTTTCCCAGGTATTCAGCTAACACCTCTGTAACCTGTTCTTGTGCTGTCTTTCCATCTATTTCCGGCAAACCTCGAAACCTCAGCTGCTTCTCCATGTACTTACTCTCCGCCACTGCCATCCTTCCCCTCATCGCTCTCATATCCGTTCGTTGCGTCTCTGTAAGATTCTCCACCACCTTCTCGACTACATTGACTTTTTGCTGCGCTGCTTGCAAGTCATTTTGTATTGTTTCCATTCCCTTCTTTACTTCTGCCAATTCATTTTTTACTGTCTCTTTAACATCTTTGACTTCCCTCACCAACTCCTGTTTTGTCTCCTTCAATTCCTTTAACATTTCCAGAAATTTTTTATCCAGGTTCTCAATAGCCGTTTGCCACTCTTTTTTCGACATCGTGGGGCTTGATTTACCTCGCTCCCATGAGTCTGCACATTTCCTTAGCTCTGTGGCGCTTAAATTTATGTCCCTCTAAATTAATTTGACTGTCCCGATTCTTAAAAAAAGCAAAGGATGTTTCAAGAAGTCCAAAATGTCGGGCGTCTTTTCTCTATGGTTTTTCTGTAGTCTTTTTGCAATCCAAGATGTCCTACTTCCTCTCCTGTTGAAGTCAAAGTCCTTCCCTTTTCAAAAATGGCGATTCCCTTCTTCCTGTCTCCAATAAGGGTCGTCTCTCTCCAGCAGCTCTATCACTGTGACGCACTTCCTGTTTCCCGTCTCTCCACTGCAGCTCTCGCGATGATAGAAATTTTCTCACAGCCTGCTATCACTCTCTGACCACAGGTATGAAAAACAATTGTCCAGTTTCTTTAATAGCTTCATTTAGCTTAGTCCTTTTTCTAAACTATTTTTTGCCGAGTCTTCCCCTCATTATATTCCGTCTGTTGCAGTTTAAAGTTTCACTTTAAAAGTTCGTTACTTTAAGCAATCCATCCCAATTCGAGAGATAGTGATCTTTACCTTTTCAAGCGTCTTTCTGGGTTGTAATCACTGCTTCGATCTCAATTTCTTTTCCACCTACTTTTCCCCTGTTGAAGCTTGGGCATGTAGGTCTTATGCCAGCCGCACTGGCCCCGGTTCTGCCGCAGAGATTTTAGCTGACCTGTCTTAGGGTGGGACCTCAAGGGACGAGAGAGAATCCTTAGCGCAGAACCCCCCCTCGCCCGAGATCGACGCGCCCTGAGGTCTTTGAGCGTTCTTTGCCTGTTCTCCGCCTGAGAGCAGGTGGCCGGGGGCTATTTGTGCCCCTCCGGCTGCTAAAACGGCAGCCCGGTCAGCTCTGCGCTTAGAGCTGTGTTAGACCTCCATGGATCCCAAACCGGAAGTCTTGAAGGCTGGTTTCTGACTGGCCAATCAGAGAGAAGGGAGCTGCTGTCAATTAAGCTCTCTTTCCAGGTAATTGTTAACTCTTTCCCTTCTAGCTCTCTGAGTGTTGTATTTAGGAAAACTTCTTTAACATGCATTCTGTCACAGATGGTGATGGTATTTTGGGCCAAGTGTTAAAGAATCAGCCCTGACTCGACGCTATTGCTTCTGAGTCACACTGGAAGTGGTATAATTGACCAGGGCTGTGGGTACATGAGCGTGCATGTGCACAAGTAAGTACCTGCTACCCCCCCTCCCCCACAAACCGGTTGCCAACCTGGCAACCCTATCTCTGGGCAAAACTTCAGACATGACTTTGGCACATCAGCTGATGCTCTACAAATTCTGTGATTTGTCAACATGTATTGTGATGTCATTTATGCTTCCCACTGAAGAAGTATCTGAAGAAGTGAGCTGCGGCTCATGAAAGCTCATATCTTATAGCTGCTACTGGATTCTTGCTCTTTTCTACTGCTACTGACAGGCTAACATAGCTACCCATCTTGATCACACTTCCCACTGTTCTGCTCGTCCTAGAGGCAAGGACGTGGGAGGGGGCAACTGTGGGAGAAAGCTTGCCTAATACGGACAACTGGCATCACTAGATCTATAAGAAATTTGATGGAATCAAGCCATAATTGCTAACTAAGAAAGCAATTCTAATCAGATTTGCTCAGAATATTATTCAAGTCTATTCAATGGGGCTTACTCCCAGGAAAGTGTACTTAGGATGGCATTGTACTAGCATTGTATTAAAAAAGTCCCCAGTCTTGAGTTAGGAGAAAGACTTTTTTGTCATTACATTACATTACATTACATTAACTTGCTTCACTAGCAGCAGTGTTTAGTCTAGTGTAACTCCTAGGCCCTTAACTGAGACTGTGAGGATCAACTGAACCCTATTAAAAGTCCACAATGTCCTTCAAGATCTCTGCCTTCCCAGCCAGCATCACTTCTGTCTTGTTTGGGTTTAATTTCAGTTTGTTCACTTTCATCCATTTGACCACAAATTCAAGACCTTGACAGCATCACCAGGGGATATGGATAGTGAAATATAGAGCTGGGTAGCATCTGCATATTGATGGCAACCAATTCCCTAACTACGAATGATTTCTCTTGAAGGCTTTACATGGAGGTTGAATAATATGGAGAATAAGATTGTACCTTATAGTACCCTCCAAAATAATTCCAGCACTGAAGATAGCTAGTCACCAACAGGACCTCTTTCAGTCCATTCTTTGAGGAATGGTTTAAACTAATCCAAGGCACATCCCCTGATACCTACTTCTGCCTCAAAACAGCATGGTCTGGTCTACTATATTAAAAACTGCAGATAGATCCAGGAGGAGCAACAAAGAAGCATGGCTTTTGTCTATTCAGATGTCTTTCTAGATATCTTTCAGTCCTCTTTAGATCACTTAACTCTGTGCCAACCATGGGGCTGGCTTCCTCCTCAAGGGTGGGAGAGGTTGAAGAGGAGCAATGTCATTAGTGGCTTCAAGGAGCTGTGTAAAAGATTTAAGTTCAGTGTTGGGCCTGTCAGTATATGGGAGATGAGGAACAATGAGCATGAATGCTGAAATTGTCCAGAACAATCAGTCTAGGTTTCTCCAGCACCATGTCCAAAAGCATCTCTGCCAATTCAGAAATTGTCCTTTCTGGGGAGCTGAGTGGCCAGTAAACTAGCAGGATGCCTACTCTATCCTTCATTCCCATTGCAAACATTGTGGGTGGAGTGTGGAGTTACAACAGAAAATATGCTTCCCATTAAAACCAATGTAAATGGCTGACAGCTAATCCAACCCCCCTAATTAAGCTATTAAGGAATCTAAACAAAATAATTAATGAACAATATACCAACCCAAATAAAATTTCTGTACACATTTCTACTGAGTTATGTGCATGCATGTCTGAACCAGCTTCCAGAAGTTTCAGTTCAATTTTAGGTGGGAATAGACAGAAGGAAAAGGAGTGAGTGAAGGGTGGGCTCTCCTAAAAGAAGAGCTGTTGCAGGCTCAAGCTATTATCATTCCAGCAGGATGGAAATGCAGTAAAGGATTTAAGAAGCCAATGTGAATGTACAGAGAACTCTGTGATGAACTAAGGAGGAAAAAGGAGATGTTCAAGAAATGGAGGGAAGGAAATGTATTGAAAGAAGAGTGTCTAGGGGTAGCTAAGCACTGTAGGGCAGCTGTCAGGGAGGCCAAAGCTCAGAATGAGCTGAGACAGGCCAGGGGCCTCGCCACAACAAAAAAGACGTTCTTCAGATATCTGAGGAGCAGCAAATGGAAGGTGAAGGGACTGATGCCTCAATTGCTGGGTGAAAATGGAGAAACTCTGACAGGACAGAGGGAAGGCAGAAATGCTCAATGCCTACTTTGCCTCAGTTTTCTCCCTGACAACATGGTGATACAGGGAAGTCAGTCATGGATTTGTCCCCAACAACTTGGGAAGGGGAGAGAGCTCAGCATGGACATAATGCCATAAAACTTCACCCTCCAAACTTGCCATTTTCTCTAGGAGGACTGATGCCTGTACTCTGGTGATCAGTTTTTTTAATTCTGGGAGATCTCCAGGCTCTACCTGGAAGTTGGCAACCCTAGAAGCAACAGACCACCCACCTGCTTTCCTGAAGACACAGATACAACCAAATGGCAGGTAGGAGGAAGGTAGGTAGGAGGAAGGTAGAGCTTTCCTTCCTAGCAATTGCTTGAAACTCTCTAGGGTATACACTTCAGACTTTGAGTTCTGTGGAATCATAAAATGCATTTAGGAGGCATTATTCCATCATAATCTGTGGGACTAGCTCAACGGGCTCTGGTGGGTAATTGAACATTATTGGCATTTTATGTCAATGAAGAATATTAACTGGTCCTAAGGGATTGTGGTTCATATTATAATAATTCTGGTTCAATGAGTGTAAAACTTAATTTGAGCCAAAGATCAGTAGGTCTCAGCCACTTAATTTCTTTTTAGTGCCAAGGTTCTGCCCCAGAACATGAGATATCAACATTACAATTATCTTCCAGCAGAGCTGTCAAGAATGGGGAAACGGGGACAAAATTCCTGGGACATTGGCTACTGCAATCTGCATTCCTTTGGGGCAGTACAAAATATATAATATATGCAGTATACTACTATGTCCTTTGTCTTGTATTTTTTGCCTGCTGTGCCATTGGCAGTTTTGTAGATTTTTTAAAAGTCCGCAATTCCTATTGTGAATTAACTTTCTAATTATTGTTATGATAGTCAAAGACTCAGCTTTCATTTTTTATGAGTAAGTCTCTAGTCCCTTCTATTGTGGAATTATTAGGGAAAAGGTGCAGGTAGTACCTTTCCCTTTATAACTCCTTAACGGAAGGGGCTGGAGATGTACTTTTTTAAAAAAATTAAAGCTGAGACTTCAGTAATCATGACTGTATAATTATCATTAGAATGTTAATTCACAATAGCAACTATTGATTAAAACTCTCAAAAACCACTCCAATGGCATGGCAGGGAAAATGGTAAGTATGGCTGCAGGGAAACCCAGTTGCACTGTACTGTTACGAAGGAATATGGTGAAGCAGCCCATTGATCAACCATCAGTGGGATGAAGAACAGGCACTGCAAGGGCTACTCTACAGAAACACAGTAGAATATTGTCTTTTCTGAAAAGTTGTTCTTCAGCGAACATTCTGGCAGTGTTTTTATACAGAGCTTAATATAGGTCAGGGCTTGAGGGTTTGGCTCCAAAAAAAAAGTTACTTTGGTCTTAGAGACTAACACCAAAAGTCAGATCTAAATTAGAAAAGGAAATGCAATAACTAGCCTTTCAAGAAGCAAGGCAGAAAAATAATCTGTCCTGTCTGAATTAATCTGATAATGCCAAGAGATGTGTTATTTCTTTGTCTATCAAGGATGGTGGATGTGGATTTGTGATTCTGAAACCACAGTCAATTTTCTCTCCGTTTCTTCAGTTTGCCAGACCTCGTTTTGTTCAGTTGCATTCTTACCTTTCTATTTTGCATGTCGTTATATATTCTTATCTGAAAGTTAAAAGGAAAAAAAGTTGTTGATGTTGGAGAGATTGTACCTCCTTGGGAAATAAGTGAATATGATAATAAAATTATCATTTGATACACAACTGTTAACATTGGCAACATTTACATGATTCCTGGAATATACTCTGTGCTGCAGGTTTTATAGCAGTTTGAACATCCCTGGTTTATAATTATGCATGTAAACTGTAAACTCTGACCTTTTACATAGGACTCCTGGAATCTCTTTCAGTCATGCTACTGAAAATTACAGGCACAAACATGCCAAGAAACAGACTTTGTGAATCTTCAGTTTTGTGGAATTGACTACAAAAGGGTACAGCTTATTTTTCCCAATCCCCCTTTGCTTTATTATATCATTGCCCTGGAACTTACAGTGCAATCAATGGGTTTAGACTGGAGGAATTCTTCTTAGGATTGCACTGTTAGAGTAGTCCGAAGACCAATCATTTAGTTCCCACCCACCCTCATCAGTTCTTCAGTGTAACCCACAACTCACACAATTGTTTGCGGGAGGTGGCATTATTTTAAGATGTATTAATTTTCCCCCTTTTTGTCAGTTCAGATCAATTCATCATATAGTGGTCTTCTTTATGTATTTATTATTATTTTAATTTATTTTATTTATTTCAAATTTCTATTCCGCCCTCCCCACGAGCGGGCTCAGGGCGGATAACAACATATTAAAATACAATAAAAATTCATCTGCATTAAAATGTCATTAAAACAGCAGTGTATTAGTACACATTTAAAACAGGATGGTGGACAGCCTTCACAGGGAGGGTTAAGATTTTATACACCCCTTTTTCCAGGCCAGCGGAGGCCCAGCCTCAGCTGTATGCCTGGCGGAACAACTCTGTCTTGCAGGCCCGGCAGAAGGATAGTAGGTCCTGATGGGCCCTGATCTCAGCAGACAGAGCGTTCCACCAGGTGGGAGCCAGGTGCCACAAGCCCAAACACTAGAATAAATATCTGCGGATAAGTCCCTGCAGAGGTAGCATATACATTTTCTAAATAAATAGAGGGGTATAGAAAGGGGGGGGGAGGATACAGCTGCGTGGAGGAGTTCTGGATCTTTGGCCAGCAAATGTACACAGGAAGTTTGTTTGTTTAGCTTATTTATAATAACCAGCTTTTCTCACTGAGACTCAAGGCAGATTACAGGAGTACAGAATGTAATTGTATAGTATCATGCAATAGGACTAGGAGTACAAAATTGAATGATAATGCGAACAACAATCTGAACATACAGTATAAGCTATACTATACTGTATGTTCAGTACAAGGCGTACTATACAAATTAACAGTCAATAGAACTGGGAATGCAACATTAAATGACAGTGTCAAACAGCTAACTGCCCAGGTTGGCATAGTCTGAGCAACAGAAAACATGGAATTACAGAAGTGGAAGGCAATGCAGTATCTAGGGGTATGTACTGAAAAAAAAATCCATTTCAGTTTCGAATCTGGGGTTTCCAGATGAATTCAGTTCCATTTTTGGTGTGTTCCAGCTGGGCCAGTGCAGTTTCAAGTCTATTCTGTTTTTTTTTTCTCATTATCTTGAGTTTTGGCCCATTGTGCACACAGAAGGTGAGTGTTGGCTGTGCATGTACATATGTACGCTCTTCTTTTCAAGGGAGTTGGGAAACAAGGTACTGGGGCAACTGTTTCTGCACTTAATGGCAGCAAAATTGCAAAGAACATAATCCTCCCAACCAATCATTAACCCACCGGATTTGAGACCATGCACAACAATGGGGTTTGGTGTTTAGGAACTCCAGAGAATGATTGGGGTAAGGCATCATGGTAAGTATTGGGGGGCTGTGCATGCACACGCTGTTTTTTTCAAGGGGGATGGAGAAATGAGGCTCTATTCATGCTTAACAAAAAAACTAATTGCTACCAACCATTAGTCCCCCCTCCTAGTCCAAAGACCCATTGATCCGATGAATTTTTCCTCAAGTGCAAAACACAAACAATAATGGATCCCAAAGAAGACAAGTGTCAGCGGGCACACACAATCTCAGGAAACTGGCTGGCAAAGCAGCAGTGATGGGCTGGCACCCAAGCAGGAGAGTGGTCCATTGCCAACCAGCACAGCCAAGCGCAATTTTTAAAAAACGTTTTGCTTTACGATGGTGTTAATAAAATACCTTTGTGTCCTGCTGTTGCCTATTGATGCCATGTTTCTCTGTATTTTGTAGTTTTGTTCCCATGATGAGGGGCAAATCCTTCCTTTTGGTGCTCAGGAGGAGCTGCCTGCCAAAGTTGATGCCAGAGGATCTAACTGAGCTCTGTCCTCAGCTCTGACCTTTGAACTTTGAACATTGTAGAGATCTTTGCAGGCTTCAAAATTAAGAGTGAAGTGTTCCCATAAAGGCCTTAATCTCAGCATCAGATTTCTTGTCACAGTGGACTTGCTGCCACAGTGGAGAGACCTGCTGGAACCGTGACTAGCACTTAGCACTATGCCTTCTTCCTCTGAGTGCCTGTGGTCTTTGCAAGTTCCTGTTTTTGACCAGAGTAGACCAGGCATTCCACGTTACCATGATCCTTTGCATTTGGCCCTCGATCTTGACTTAATGCCAGGGCCATAATGTTATTTCATGTCAAAGGGCACTGGCAGAGAAATGTTGGGGGAAGCTGCCATGCCATCAACACAGGAATCAGTGTTATGTTTCACTCATAGCCTCCTACACCCGTGATCCCTCTCGTTCCTAAAACAGTCCACCACAGAGAGATTGGGAGGGTCTTTGGTATTGTCAATTTTTGTCTCTATTTTTGTCTCTATTTTTAACCAATAAAGGTGGGAGACAGGCAGATCACCCAGTCTCCATTCTGACTAATAGTATTAACCCAGAGTTGAGTGATGAAGGAGAAGAAGTTAAACTAAAGCCAAAGCCCCAGTCTCAATAAACAAAAATGGAGCCCAGTCTTTAACCAAACCGGTCCATGTGGAATACTGATCTGGACAGGCTTGGGTGTCTGCATGTAATCACATGAGAGTTTGCAGCAGCAGGACGTGGACCCCCTCCCTCTTTAAACCCACATGAAGATATGCTTGCCTTGCTTAGTGGTTCCTGCTGGCTTCCAGCATTTCCTTGCACTTTGTGTAAAGGGCACAGAAAGGGAGGGATAGGTCTTTTGTTTCCTTCATGGGAAGGGAAGTAGAGGGATGGCCCTCTCTTTTTTATTTTTTTTACTCATATACATGGGACACTGGACAGCTCACCCAGGCTCCCTTTCTGACTAAAATTGTTAATCCAGAGGTGAAGGACATAGGAGTAGGCAAAGAGAATGCCAAAAATCCTGACTGTAAGAAAACAAATACTGAATATGAAAGGCTTGGGTTTGTATGTGCAACTTTTCATAGCTCTACTATTCTCCACATGCATAATGCTGAGTTAACAATTTTTATCAGAAAAGCCCAGAAAACACAGAAGTCTTTCTGGACAGGTGAAGTTCCTCCTGGTGCTCCTCAACCTGTTATCTTCAGAGGCCTTCTTTAGTTACAATGTTGGTACCTAAGCGAAAGAAAGCAGCAGAAGGCAACCTGGTCCATACATGATTGGGTCATCTTTAGTGTGAATCTGCTTTAATAATTTTCACCCTAATCTGCATAACATGAGCCTCTGTGGCAGCCTGGGATTCAGAGGCTCCTTCCTCCCACATGCCCCCCCCCCAGATGTTGGTTGCTTGCTTGCCAGCCTTTCCTTTCATTGCGCACAGAAGCACACAGAAAGGAATTGGTGACACCAACAGTGCCTTTCTGTTTGCTGTTCCCCTCCCCAGCACAAAGCAAGCCTTTTGCAAATCAATCCCTATAAGGTCAAGCCCTCAGTGCCAATACCATTGCCCAGAAGACCTTGAAGATAAAGAGCACACATGTGCATTGTGCACATTCCCCTTACTGCCAATGGAGTTATGCTACACTAGGGCTCAGTCTCTCCCCTTGAGATCCGATTGGTTGGTTGCCATTAAGGAAAACAGTTAATGAGATTGCCATCTGCTGCTGCTGGCCCAGTGCCTGCTTGCCTGCTCTGCTGTGTGATAAGAACCAATAAGAACCAAACCAAAACACACAAACTTTTTGGTGGTGGGAATTGTTACAGCTTTATTTCCTAAATTTGTTTCATCATTCTGAAAGCCACTTTAATGAACTGAGCCAGTGATTTCCGGGTGTGTTTTCAGCTCATTTGTTTTGTTTTGCAAACTCCTAGCAGTAACCAACTCCCCACTCCCACATGAAAGTGCCCCTCTGGACCCAGTACAGATCTAATCCCATGCTCTTCTGAACATTTCAGTTTTGCACAATTGGTGGAATGATAGTAGGGGGGGCCTTCCTGACCTCCTCAAGCAGGTTTTTCCACAAGGTGAGAATTTATGTGAGCAGCTGGCATGGCACAGCATAGTAGGACCTAGGGCACGAAGGGCCTTCATGGTGATAATTAGTCTGGTAACTGATTATCATACTATAATTCTTTGTTATACTTGACTTGCAAAGAAGTAGTTAAACACAGTTTGATGCAACCCCTCAAAGGGCTGTGTGAACCAGCCCTAGAATTTTACAGTTATCCAAGCTCAGGGAGGCTCACCCAGTGAGCTTCCTTGACAAAGCAGGGATTCAAACCCAGGTCTCCCAGATCCTAGTCTGACACTGTACCACAGTGGCTAAAGATTGCTAACTCCAGGTGGGGCCTGGAGTTCTCCTGGAATTGTGACTGATCCCCAGATTATGGAGATTAATTCCCCCAAAGGAAATGGCAGCTTCAGAGGATAGACTCCATGGTATAGCATAGATAGATTATAGGTGAAATCCCTTTCCAACTCTCTCCTCCACAGGCACCACCCCCAAATCTTCAGAAATTTTCCAGGCCAGAGTTGGCAACCCTACAGAGATATCTTCTTATATGGAGCAGGTGTAGCATATCTATCTATCTATCTATCTATCTATCTATCTATCTATCTATCTATCTATCTATCTATCTATCTATCTATCTATCTATCTATCTATCTATCTATCTATCTATCTATCTATCTAATTCAACGTATACCCCGCCGTTTCCGCTAGTGGGCTCAGGGCGGCTTCCAACAAATATATTATTAAAAATACAATAAAACATAAATAGTATAAAAACCAATATTGATACACAGTTTTATATCAGCAGCATAAAAATCCATGCGCCACCAAACAAATCTGGCCACTACAGAGTCACCACAACCACAGGTACTGCCATGATGTACCTCCAGGGCGGCTGCAAAAGGAGGGTGTGGCAGACAAAAAAGGGGACAAAAAGCTGGGCCCTAGTCAAACAGCTCCATCTTGCAGGCCCTGTAGAACTGTAAAAGGTCCCGCAGGGCCCAGATCTCCATTGGAAGAGCATTTCACCAGGCTGGGGCCAGGGCAGAAAAGGCCCTGGCCCTACTTGAGGCCAGCCAAATGTCCCTCGGTCTGGGGACCACCAGAAACTGTTTATCCACAGAGCACAAGGCCCTACAGGGGGCACCTGGAGTTGCTACACCTGCCACACCTGATCCTGGAGGTTCCCCTTTTCAAGTCTTGCCTCTTCCCCGGCCTGTGCCCCCTCCATTCCCTTGACCACCCCAACAAACTCTCCTGCCTATTTTTCATTGAACTGTTATGGCTACTCATAATTGTACTCAGTACAACAAAGAATTTTGAGCTACAGGCGTGCCACAGCTATGAACACACTGCTGTAGTGCATGTGATGATATAATGTCACTTTCAATACTGACAGAACTAATAAATGCTTAGTATTATTGTTGTTAATATTATTATTGAATAGGAATGCATGTGAGAAAATTTAACAAGTGGTGATGGAGCCTTCTATGTGGCATTTGTTTTAATAACTATATTTCTTCTAATATATTTTAGTAGATCTACACAATTTTTAAACTAGACCATTAGTGAAGAGAGTGTTATCATTTTTCTGCCAGTGTGCTACTTGCAAAAACTTTTATGGAGACACCTATAATAGGGGTGAAGAAGTAGCAATAACAGCTGTGTAAACTTGTGCTCCGCTTTCTGCTAATGGACTCATATCCTTAAGCGGGGCCTGATTTGTTCTCTTTGTGAAATGATTCACCTTGGACTGTAATGAAACTGCTACCAAAATGGCTAGATGACTTTGCTGAAATCCTAAAGACATTCTCCTGGGAACAATCCCTGCAGAATAATGTGAGACATTTCTGAGTAATCATGCCTAGGATTGTTTCTTTTGTAGCCTTGTTGGCTAACAGACTGAGCTCTACAGAGCAAGAAATTCCCCACTTTGAATGGATTCACCAGGTGGTCTTAGCTTAGCCTGTCAACCTCCCTCCCCAATCTACAATAATGCTTACCTAGCAGGGTTGTAATGATTACATCAGATGAAGCCCTTAAACAATAGAAGGTTATACAGAAATACTATTATTGCTATTGGTGTATCCAATGCTAGTGAACTTGGCATCAATCTGTCAGAGATGGTACATTGATATTATCATTTCTCCAAATCTCCAATATAGGAGGAGAGGCATTAGTGACAATGATAGAATACGATTGGTCCTTATTCTAGTGATGGTCTTGATGCCAGAACTGTCCTACAGCACTGACAAAGCCAGTGAGGAAACCTATATGTAGCCATCAGCATATTTAAGTTTCCCCAACAGGGCAAATAGTGGATCCCTAGAGCTGTTCCAGGTCTAGGAAATGCCTTGGGGGTGAGGGGTCCATCTCCCTGTGCACTGTGTTCCTGATCCAAATCAAGATTCCAGACACTTGAGAACTGAGTTACCAGCTTAGAACGTGCAAGGCGAATCTGATCAAAAGTCCTCTTGGTTGACCTGGGGAGGACGCAAAGCTAATGAATTGTGATTCTGAGTATCAGCACCATTACATACTTCATCAGTGTTCCTTGAAGCATTAATGCATAATGTAAGAAATCTATACCTCCTTTTATCCTCTTTGGTCTCAATCGTCTTCTTCTTGTCCCTTTATTTCAGATTGCTGACCTGATAAGAAGATCTGTTATCTGTGTACAGTGGAAGTTAAATCTTGTGTATGGCGTGGTTAAGGTTGCAACCTGTCACCTCAGCCTTCCTCCGCTTTGGCCTCATTACCTTTGTACTGTTTTTACATGGTCTGCAGGTGGACGCTGGCACAGGGGCAGTTTCCCCCATCATAGGACAGAATGACACATGCTCAGGTTCTTCTGAGTGCAAGGAAGGTGTCATCTTGCCAATATGGTACCCAGAAAACCCATCTCTCGGGGACAAAATTGCCAGGGTTATTGTTTATTTTGTTGCACTGATCTACATGTTCCTGGGAGTTTCGATCATTGCTGATCGCTTCATGGCATCCATAGAAGTCATTACTTCACAAGAGAAAGAGGTCACAATCAGGAAATCTAATGGAGAAACTACTACAACCACCATCCGAGTGTGGAATGAAACTGTTTCCAATTTGACCCTCATGGCTCTTGGTTCCTCTGCTCCTGAGATTCTTCTGTCATTGATAGAAGTATGTGGTCATGGGTTTGTTGCTGGTGAGCTAGGGCCTTCTACCATAGTTGGCAGTGCAGCTTTCAATATGTTCATCATTATCGCCATCTGCGTCTATGTCATTCCTGATGGAGAGACTAGAAAGATAAAACACTTGAGGGTTTTCTTTGTCACAGCTGCATGGAGCATCTTTGCGTATATTTGGTTGTACATGATCCTTGCAGTCTTCTCTCCAGGTGTGGTCCAGGTATGGGAAGGCCTACTCACTTTGTTTTTCTTCCCTGTTTGTGTCATCCTGGCTTGGATAGCAGACAGAAAGCTTTTCCTTTACAAGTATATGCACAAAAGGTACCGTACTGACAAGCACAGAGGTATTATAATTGAGACGGAAGGGGATCACCCCAAGGGGATTGAAATGGATGGTAAGATCATGAACTCCCACTTTCTGGATGGAAACCTGGTGCCTATGGAAGGGAAAGAAGCAGATGAATCTCGCAAAGAGATGATCCGGATCCTCAAAGACTTGAAGCAAAAGCATCCAGAAAAAGACTTGGACCAGCTAGTGGAGATGGCCAATTACTATGCTTTGTCTCATCAGCAAAAGAGCAGGGCATTCTATCGGATTCAGGCTACCAGGATGATGACTGGAGCAGGCAATATTCTGAAAAAGCATGCAGCTGAGCAAGCCAAGAGGAGCGTTAGCCTGCACGAAGTGCGGCCAGAGGAACCTGAAGAATTCATTTCAAAAATTTATTTTGATCCTTGCTCCTACCAGTGTCTTGAGAACTGTGGTGCTGTCCTCCTAACCATTGTTCGGAAAGGAGGGGACATTTCCAAGACAATTTATGTGGACTATAAGACAGAAGATGGTTCTGCAAATGCTGGGGCTGACTATGAGTTTACAGAAGGTACAGTTGTTTTGAAGTCAGGAGAGATCCAAAAAGAGTTTTCAATAGGGATCATTGATGACGACATCTTTGAGGAAGATGAGCATTTCTTTGTGCGCCTCAGTAACCTCCGGGTGGTTGAAACGGATGACCCTCCTGAGCTCAACAACTTGCCATATCCCAAGGCCATACTTGCCTCTCCCTGCGTGGCTACTGTGACTATTTTGGATGATGACCATGCGGGCATCTTTACCTTTGAATGTGATGTGATACATGTCAGTGAGAGCATTGGAGTGATGGAGGTGAAAGTCCTTAGGACCTCTGGTGCCCGAGGCACAGTCATAGTCCCCTTTAGAACAGTTGAAGGGACAGCAAAAGGAGGGGGAGAGGATTTTGAAGATGCTTACGGTGAGCTGGAGTTCAAGAATGATGAAACTGTGTAAGTATCTCACTTTTATAATTTCTTCAGTGATCAATTGTTTTTAACCTTTGAATTTTATTCCATCACAGGTAAACTTGAGCCACACAGAATGGATTATTATCTCTCCCTCTCCTCCAGTCTCCATACTTAACTTCTCCAGGCAAGGACCCTACAGCAGTCTAGTCTCTTCTGCTCTCCTCTTACGAGTGACTAAGTGGGGTTTCACATGCCTCTTGCATGGCCTAATTGGAAGACATTCATAACTTTACCTAAAGTATTACAATTCAAACAGGACTAATTGCTGTTATTCCTAAGGACACCGAGGCCTCACATCAGTTGTCATATTGACATGCTATTGGCATCATTTTTGGCTGCAGAACCTAGATCAGTATGTCCATCTAAACAGCTAACTTTTTTCTCTTTTCTTTCCAGCCATCAAATTAATCATTCTCTTTTTTGTCACACAGTTCAGTGTGAAGACTGGTTTGAAAAGAAAAATACTTTAATTAGTTTTAAATGAATATGTCTGGACAATAAGGTAGCTTTCAGGAATAACCCCCAGGCAAGTGATTCTTACCTTCTAAAGAATTTTCCTCCTCTGATGCATACAGCAATTATTCCTGTTAATAAAATCTTCCATTAGCCAGCAATAATGCCTATTTTTTGGTTGTAGTTTGGAAATATGTCCATTTTACACCACCACTTATTCTGATCATTTCATTTGATTAAGGCTAGTCTCTGCAAGATGCCTTCAGTGCAATCATCTCTTTTAGCAGAGTTTAACCCCTGATAGCCATTAGGGTACAATGACCAGTCTCCAAAGCAACTATTTCTCCAGGGGAACTGATCTGTTGTCTGGAGATCAGTTATAATTCTGGAAAATCTCCAGGTCTCACCTGGAGGTTGGGCAACCCTGTCTGGGTCAAATGCTCCCTTTTCTTGCTCCTTTCCTCTCACAGTGCAGGAAAATAGAAGACTTCCTAGTTCTATGTGCCTGCAGTTCCTCATCCCACTTTAATCCTGGTTTCGAATCTGGGTTTGTAGGCCAGGGAACAAAGCAGTTTGTTTTCCTTTGGACATCATAGCAGATCAGTAGAATCAAGAATGATTCAGTCATTCAGGTATGCAGCAGGAAAGAGGGAGAAACTAGGGGCAAATGGGCTGGAGAAATTAATATCTTATTCTTGTCATGAATGATCCAGTATTTGTTCTTCGTATCTCAAGGCAGAAATTGTGTCCTTTTGCTAGAGATGATGAACACGTGTTTTAAATTTTTTCAGCCTGCCCCGTGACACCCTTACAAGCTGCATTATTCTGCTCAAATCTTAACCTGGTCAAGATTAATTATGCTGCCCTCATTTTCCAGTATAGGAAAAAGTATATCTTCAGGAGGACATTTCAGATGCTCTCTATCTTCCCATGAGGAAAATGTCCTATGTGTCTGTGTACAAAAAAACAGGGAAGCACACTTCCCTCCCAGTATCTGACCTAAGCCGCTACTGTTGCAAGAACTTTCAGTGATAATGATAGGCTTTTGGTCCTCTTATATTAACTCTCACAAACAAGCTTTTCGCATCTACTCTCCTATTATGTGGGGAGCAGAAATGTGTTCTGAGCCTCAGGCATATGTAACTTCCTTGACTTCTTCATTTCCCACATCAGAGTTTTCTCTTTTCGGGATGCATTGTGCTCTGCACCAAAACTATGAAAGCTCACCTAAAATAGTTGTTTCCATTCATTTCCAGTGGTACTGCTAAAGTGAACCTCTTGCTGAAAAACCACTGTGATATAGAGCCATTCAGTCAGTCAGGACTTCAATGAGCTAGTACCATGTAGAAGTTGTTGATGTAGAGAATGCACTACCTTAGAATTCTCAACATATTTGGGAGAATGTGTGGATAGACTGTTCTGTGTGAGTGAGTGCAGGGACACTTAAGTGCCAGGAAAGTGAACTTACTTGGTAGCCCAAGATGGTTGCACTGAATGTCTTTTTTTTTATAAATGTAAGTGGAAAAGATCTGAGTTTCATTAAAATTGTACAAAAATACCACACCTTGAAAGTTTAAAAATGTGAGATGCATGTGATTAAAACTACCCCAGAATCAAATATGAATGATGTGGGAGGCAGAGAGAACCTGCCACAGGGCCTTGCTTGCTGCTTCTATAATTCCAGTATGGTCAAAGTTTCCTCACCTGTATTGTGGGAGGTGGGCCAGGAGAAATTATTTCTCTGTTGGTGGATAGATGTGTAACAGTAATCTTCATTACATTTCTTCATAATAGTTGTGTGCCATCAAGTCACAGCCAACTCATACTGACCTGAAGACCATGGGGCATTCAAGGCAAGAGAGAGGTTCAGAGTCAGTTTGCCATTGCCTCCCTTTGCATAGCAACCCAAGTCTTTCTCAGCCGTCTCCCATCCATGTACTAACCATGGCAGATCCTGCTTAGATTCCAAGCTTTGACGGGCTAGTCTGGGGTTATTAAGATACTAGTCTCTTAGAGATGAATGACTGTGAATTTGACAGGTGTCTATCAACAACCCAGATTGCCCACCCCAGCTGATTTCCACAAGCTGTTTGGAGCTGCTGTACTCATGTCATTGCAGCATTGCCTCTGAAGCTCCCTGTTATTAAAGATGACACCCTTACAAGCAGCATTATTCTGCTCAAATCTTAACCTGGTCAAGATCAAGATGGGTAACCATGTTAGTCTATCTGTAGCAGTAGAAAAGAGCAGGAGTCCAACAGCACCTATAAGACTAACAAAATTTGTTAGTCTTATAAGTACTACTGGACTTTTGCTCTTTTCTACTGTTATTAAGGGTGACTCTGTTATTTGAGAGGCAGTGTAGTGTAGCGGTTAGAGCCTTGGACTAGGATCTGGGAAACTCAGGTTCAAATACTCTGCCATTCAAGCATGCTGGGTGACTGTGAGCCAGTCATACACTCTCAGTCTGCTCTACCTCACAAGGTTGTTTGACAATAGAATGGAAAACAGGAGAATGTTATAAACCACGTTGGGTCCCTATTATGGGGGAAATTGAGGCATAAAGTAAGTAAGTAAATAAATAAATATGAGTCAGTCCTGGCTACAGTATACAAATCCTTTTGTCAATCTCTATATATGTTTGTATTTTTATGTTTTGTTTAATTGTTTTAAATAGTTTATATACATTTGTATTTTAAACACTGTTTTAATGTTTGAAATGTTCACTGCCTTGAGGATCCTGAGTTGGGTGGAAAGGCAGCATAGAAATGTTTAAATAAATAAATAGAATATGAATTTGAGGTCTAGGGCAGACCTGCTGTCCTAGCTGTACAGCTTTAACGTTGCTACCTGCCCTGCACCACCTGTTTCCCTCCCAAACAATTAGTGCATAGTGTGGACCATTGGAGTGCTTTGCTGCCTGTCTTTATCCCCATAGAGTCTAAACTCCATAGAGTTTGGAGCCTTGTCTCACATAAACTTGCCTTCCACTGATGACACACAAGCCATTGTCTCAGGCATCTCGGTCTGCAGTCTTGACCTCCACTCGAGCTCCTCCACTCCACTGGAGGCTCTTTCCTTGGCTCTGCTTCCTATTGACATGGGTCTCGGGCTGTCCTTCCCATAACCATGTTATTCTGTTCTATTCATCTACATACCATTTGGCTGTGTTAATGCACTCAGATGCCTTCTGAGGAAATAGTGTGATCACATTTGCATTAGACTTGTACATCCCCCCCCCCAAATAATTCATTGAAAAGTTCAAGAGCCAGTTCTTCAATACTGAATTGCTGCAACACTGGTCCCTGAGTGTGTTCACAAAGGGCAAGTGTGAGATCTACAAATCTTCAGCAGGACTTGTGCTTTCACCCTGAACCCTGAGACCCCTTTGGATAAAGTCCCATTTTCTTTAATAATTGATTTCCAGATCCAAGTTGCTGTTTTGGAAGGTTCATATATCAACTCTTTCTCACTTGGCAGATCCCCCAAAATAGCAACTAGTGCAGAAGAATGAGAGGTAAATTGGACCAATCTTTTTTTTTTTGTTCTATATTGATCCCAGAACAAGGCTTTGATGATGAGTATCAAATTGAATATTCAGGGATTCCCATTTCTAAGTTACCTACAATTCAAATAATTGGATCCAAAGGTACTAATGAATTCAAAGTTGTTATTTTTGCTGATTTCTTCTATGGGGGAAACATTTCCCAGGCTTTCCAGGCAAAGAGAAACCTTAAGCATAGGCAACCCCTGGCCAAAAGCCAGTCCCAGTGCAAGCCCCACTCCCTATACAAGCTGAACCAACAAGCTCAACAGAATACAGCAAGGAAACCAATGTCAAACCAGAGAACCCCAAACTGAAGCAAGTTGTGTAGGTGGTGGTGCTAAGGCTTGCTGGACAACCTGTTGAGTTTAAAAGGTGGCCAGCAAAGGCTTGAAGGGCTCTTTTGGAGCTTGGGGATGGAGGCAAGATGGGAATTCATGGCCTTTGTGGAGAAGAACTGGCAGAGCAAGAAAGAGGGCAGTGGAGTGGCTCCACGTGAAGTGGCTCCACGTCAGGAGAGTGGCACAAGGCTTGTGGGGGACAGGAGGCAGCAGGCAGGGAGGACAGGAGAGGAGCCAGCTGGGAGCCACGAGGACTCAGCCTGAGGGACATGATCTTGCCTTCCTCCACCCATGTGCTGAAAAAAAAAAACCTTGGAGAAGTCAGCCTGCAGTGTTTGCTAGATTAAACAGAATAAACCCAATTTAATCTGGCCCAATAGTATCTGGCTTCCTGGATCTGATCTGGGATCCTCTGTTTTGAACTGCCATAGTTGGATCTTCCAGATCAGTGTAAATGCTGCTAATTAACCAGTATATAAATGCCAGCTTGCACATGCCATGTGTTAAATTGTTGGTTTTTAGTGTTAAACTGGAAACAAACCAGTTGTCTGAGAAAGTGATTTTTTGGATGAGATCTGTGTGCCTTTTCTGTGTACATTTGTGTTTCATATACTATATACAAATGGTATAATTTATGATGGAGCTCTTCCTTTAATTAAGCAAGCACTTCTATACAAAAATACAAGAAAGAATATTGCGGTACCTTAAAGAATAGTGCATTTATTGTGGCATAAGGTTTTGTACTTCATCTGATGCATGAAGAGCATCCTCAATCAGCAGTTATCTTTATGGGCTTAGAAGGCCATGCGATGCAGTGTGTGACATTGCTATGTAAGCGGTCACTGTGCTTAAACTCTAGTCCATGAAAGTTTGTGACAATAAATTCCTTACGGTGTCCTAACATTCCGTTCTGTAACATACTAACATGGATATTCCTTTGGAATCTGTGGAGATTTGTTTGACTCAATACCAATGCTTATCTACTTTGGATAGTAATGCCCTTGGGTTCTAGTAAAGAACAGCTGGTGGTGGTGAATGCAAGGTTAGCACTTTTGAGACTCTGAGTCAGTGCCATTACTTTAGAGCAAGGATTCAAGTATGGTTGGTTCCTTCCATGGGATTTCTAAGCAGAAGATCCATGGTTCAGTTATTCTAATGGAACTACAGGTCTGTCACAATTTCAGTATTGGAAACCCCCTTTTTCTAGGAGAGTATTGATAGCTTTATAATGTTGATAATTCTAAAATCCCTTTTCTCCCCATATACCACTTCTTTCTTTCCATTTATTCTCTGACTATCCTTTTCTCCAAATTTCTACCAGAGTTAACTAAATGAAAAGTTTTAAGGATTTGTGGAACCTCCACTATCAGCTCAGAAATAATTGGTAGCCATACTAGTAACTATAGCAGTGCCCTAAATGAATGCTACACAGATAAATATTTCTATTAGCTGCTCTCTGGTGGCCTGTAGAAACTAAAATCCTGTTTCTTTGCTTTTTTGTAAGCAGAGTAAGGCCTTCTTCACTTAACTATCACTTCCCACTAAGCAGTCCAAATCCAAGGATCTGATGTCTTTGAAACAAACAGTTTAATCTACAATACTTCCAATGATCAGATATTTGAATAAAGGGACTTTGGTTTCCACAGGATGCGTAAGAAACCCAATGGAATTTTAAAAAATCTAAATGTTTGAAGGCTTGAATAATGGGAAGTTCTTTACTGTCTGAGTGAATGTTTTGTAATAAACATCATCTTGATGCATTACATCCTGTGCATTCAATGTATGTCAGGGGTTGCGGATCTGATAAGCTTTCTGCATTGTCTCAATACTTAATCATGACTGACAGATTTTACTTCCTTACTTTGATTTTCACGGCATGCTGGTGACATCAGACTCTTCTCAATACATGGGTTCTGCATTGGCTGGAGTGGCTGGAGATGATTTTCAATGCTGGTTGAATGCAGATTGGTTGAGATCTGTAGGGCGTGACTTTCCAGAGATTAGGATCAGGTGGTGTTGGTGTTTCAGGAACACCTTGACAATAGCTTGAACCAGAGAAACACTGGGCTGATCTTTCCCCTCTTACAGCCTTTGCTGACAGGTGCGGATTGGTACTGACCCCTGTCCGTATGAAGGACAAATGACATACTGTTGGGGTGGGTAGATGAAGGAGAATGACATGTGGAGGGATTTATGTGACAACTTCAAATGAAGGAAAGTCCCTGAGGCCCAAATCACCCATGGCTGAAATGAAATATGGAGACACTGAAGACGTGATTAGTATTCTTAGCATTATAAAAGCCTTGGGTAGAAAGGCTATGAGAGTAATTCACAGGGCATGTGTTTGCATTATCTTAGAGGGAACACAAGAGTTTTTGCTTGCCAAAAACCACAGACCCAAAGTGGCTTATTCTGATTCAGGTCAAAAAACTAATTTAGTTTTTCAGTGATGCCACCCTTGCTCACAGTGTGATAAGGAAGACCTTTGATATATGAGGTGCCTTCGTGACTTGTGTGAAGTTCATCCATGTATGTTTATAAACATGGGCAAAATGTCACCTTCCATCTGTTTCTACTTTGCCAGCTTGGAGTGCAGTCCTAAGCAGAGTTATACCCTTTTAAGCCCATTGACTTCAATAGATTTAGAAGGGTGTAACTCTGTTTAGGATGGCATTATTATTTCACTGATTGTGGCTTGTTCTCTTGATAAATTTCCCTTCAGGCTAGAACTTCAAACTGAAGTTGAATCTTGAGAAAGTGAAGGTTGCCTGGCCATCCTGTAGTTGGGAAGGGGTAAGATTGCCCATAATTAGTCACTCATTATCCCTGCCAAAACATATGTGTTGCTTTGTTGCTGCAGATGATTGTGATAACCTTCAATTTTTACTAATTTTCAGGCTGCATTTTTTGGGCAATTTGTTAGGTCAATTATTGGAATATACTGAGTGTAGGATGGTACAGTTCACACAGGATGCTTGCCTCTAGATCAGGACAGGTGGGAGGGAAATATGACACTGGGTTGTGAATCTGATCCAGATTCAAGATGATGGCTTCAGCCTTGTGACTTGGCTCCAGTGTACTTCACAGATTTCATTTTCTTTTCCTGTCTTTTGCTTAGCATTTTGCACAGGATAGGAGAGAACCCAGAGCTTTCTTGGTTGTGATCCCAGTACTATGGAATTAATTGTCTTTAAAAAATCTATTTCAGTCATTCCCTGAAGAGTTTTGGGATTGAAAACATATTAATTGCATGTTTAGATATTTATCTACCTTTATTTAAATTCTGTCACACAAATATGGGAAAAGATAACTTTTGTGATGAGTAAATATTTGAATAATTCAAAAATTTCACAATAATATGAATTTGAATTTTGCAATAATATAAAGTATATGTTGTGTAGAAATTAACAGTGCCCTGCTTCTTAGTACTGTTGTGAAAAGTCAATAATTATGAACTGTTTTTACAGTAATTTGCACTTGGAAACACACACACACACACACACACACTTTATTTGTGCTTTTATGTTCTTCAAGGTAAATATATTAACAGATAATAGAAATCAATTTATAAACATTAAAATAATCTCTATCTCTATAGAGACTCGGCCTGTTGTGCTAAGGCAGGGAACATAGCCTAAAGCACATGTGTCCCAGCATTGCTCATCTGGGGCCCTAGGACCAGGTCTTGGACCTAACCTGAAAAGGGAGGGGAGCATCTGAGCCAGAATTTCTTCCAGCTGAATCATAGACCCTTAGGGGCTTCTGGTACTTTTAAGAGCAGGAAGAGAGGCAGCATCAGCTTTTTGTGCTGCACCTTAAACAATGGCCTGAGACAATGTGTGTAAATACATGGAGGCAATGGGACCTCATACCTATGGTATGTCAGAGTAGATTAAAATTGACAGTGATTGTCCATCATTTTTCTTATATAGGATATTTGAAAGGGGAATGAATCTGTATTCATACCAGTGCACTGAAAGCCAGTCTATAGGAATATGATGCCCAATATCATTTCCTTTTAGCTTTTAATTTTTTCTCTAAAAATATTAATTATACATTGGAAAGGGAAGCCATTGATCTACTTTTTACCATCCAGCATATCTGAGAATGATGCTGACAGCTGCTTATATGTAAATCTCATCTTTGAAAGCTCCATCAAAAAAAGGTTAATACTCATGTTAATACAATCAGAAGACTTGCCAAAACATCATAGGCGGTGATAGTGCAAACATCATCACTCTCATTAAATTACTTACCAGCTGAATATTGTATCCCAGGGTGGGAAACCAGCCAACACTGCCTACTAGATTGACACTGGGCTTCATGTTACAATGATAATCCCAATTTACAAGGGATTGGAGATGCCCCTGCTGACGTGGAAGAAGTTCTCTGTTTTCAAGGGCTGTTTTATACTTCAAGCCATAGTGTCATACACGAACAAGAGAAAATAATTCCAAAGATAGTTGGATTCCTTTGCAAGAATTTTATGCTAAAGGGATATCAAATAGGCCTCTAGATATCAAGTTAACCTTTTAATTCACCTTCTGACCCAGGACCTGGGTAAACTGATCTCTTCTCACGGAAGAGGAGGCCATAAAAGAGGCCTGGTATCTGTTGTCACTGTCATCCCGTGGTGGAGAAATTGATGTTTTTCTAGCCTTTTGGTGCCATCATAAAATCTGGACCCTATGGGCAACATGACTAGGGTTTGGCCTGGATATGGAGTCTGGGGAGGCTGGTCCTAACTCAAGAGGAAGGAGTGGGGGAATCCATCTTTCTGAAGAAGGATTTGAAAAGATCTGCAGTCTTCTGTTTGTGTGTTTCATCGGTGATGGAAAAAGGAGGAGGTGGAGGAGGCTTGGGTCTGTTCCCAGATTCTCCAACAACAACAACAACAACAACAACAACAACAACAACAACAACAACAACAACAACAACAACAACAACAACAACAACAACAACAACAACAACAACAACAACAACAATGCCATTCGATTTATATACCACCCTTCAGGAAAACTTAATGCTCACTCAGAGCAGTTTACAAAGTATGTTATTATTATCCCCACAATAAAACACCCTATGGGGTGGGTGGAGCTGAGAGAGCTCCAGATAGCTGTAGCCCAAGGTCACCCAGCTGGCTTCAAGTGGAGGAGTGGGAAATCAAACCTGGCTCTCCAGATTAGAGTCCCGTGCTCTTAACCACTACACCAAACTACACGAAGATGTGCACCCATCCTGAAGGATGCAAAGGTATCTCTGTAATTCTCAAGTGCTGTAGCTAGACACTAGTAACTTCCTTTTCCTTTTCATATTTAGCTGTTAGTCTTAGTATGCTATATCTTCATATGTATTTTGTGCTCTCTGTTTTTTTTATATTCTAGTGTAGTCCAATAAAGAGCTTTCTTTGGTTAAGAACAAGCTATGTTCAAAAAGTGTCCCCATCCATTGGCCTACTGGTCATCCATTTGCTTGTCTTTGCGCATGGTCAAAGGTTCACCAGTTTCCAAATGGCTGGTGAGGATTGAAATTTGCATGTTTCATGGTGACAGAGAATGAAGGGAACTATGACTAGGAGGGAATGAGAAGCCCCCCCCTCCCTGTTATAATACTGTCAATTGCTATAAGTCCTAGGTAGTATAGAACTATGCAAACTCTTGCACAGCTACTTGTGCAAGCATCTACAGGACAACACTAGTGGTTCCTTTTGTGTAACTCTTGGTTCCAGTCCCAGTTTGCCTAACACAACTTTCAAAGTGTACAATCAGTCATATTTAAACTTTTCAGGACATGGATGATCCAGTATAAAATAGGGATGGGCAAAGTTAGTGGCCTTATGTTTACTAGCAAGAATAATTGAATCTAGCATAAAAAATAAAGACCAGCTGTGACATCCCTGAGTGTCAAGCAGTTTTGGATAGTTGTCCAAGGAAGGTGTCTATACTATATCCAAAGTTTGAACTCCTGGGAAGGCATTTAGCACCATGGACAGCAATGAAAAAGTTCTTTTGTTCCAGAGGTGACTTTGTTGTTTAAACTATGAGGATTGATGTGTCTCATACAATCCCTGTATTCGCAGAATAAATTTATTTTTTGTTGTACTGTTCTTAAGTGATCTGATAGATGGGGCAATGCCAGAAGGTGAAGTGTCCCTGTGATTTGGGACTGGCAGAAACTGTTCCAGCTTATTAAAGTGCTATACATCTTGCCGCTGGTGCTGCTGTCCTACCTTTAAGCAAACGAATCGTGAATAAGAGCTTTGTTCCATTTTTCAGCCACTAGAAATAGGAGAAGTATAAGAGCAATGCAAATGATATCAGGATGACTTGAAGGATGCTGCAGCGTTTATTCATTCTTCTACATTGAGTTTTAATCATATCTTTGTAAGCTATCCAGGGTAAGACTCTTATCTGTATTTCAACAGAAAATTTTTTTAGTCATGTCATGAAAAGATAAAATAAATTTAATAGGTTGCTAGTCCTCACAATCATATGGGGGAGCAAGACAGTGATTTAGGAGTGGGTACCAAAGGCAGAAAACATGAAAAACATACAATATTTTTTAAAATGGGTTTAATATGTCATGATTGTAACTGGCTAACTCATGGGTATGGAAATCCGTGAATTTGGAGGTAATGTTTTATTTAGTTGGTTGTTGTGGGTTTTCCGGGCTGTATTGCTGTGGTCTTGGCATTGTAGTTCCTGACGTTTTGCCAGCAGCTGTGGCTGGCATCTTCAGAGGTGTAGCACCAAAAGACAGAGATCTCTCAGTGTCACAGTGTGGAAAAGATGTTGGCAGGTCATTTATATCTACTCAGGAGGGGTGGGGTTGAGCTGAGTCATCCTGTAAGAGTTTCCCAGGGTGTGGAATGCTAATGGCGGGAGGCTTCACTGTATCCTGAGGAGGTTCTTTTGCATATTTATTTAGTTATTTATTTATATCCTGTTTTTCCAGTTCAGTTTGAGACAGGTTACAATAATTACATGGATAAAACAGTAAAACCAGTGCATAATTTAAATCAACAGCAGAAAAATAATTAAGCGGCCTAAATAGCTGTGTGTAATATAACTCAGTTTGTTGCAGTGGTTAGAATTCCAGACTAGGATCTGGGAGACCCAGGTTCAAATCCTTGCTCTGCTGTGGAAGCTTGCTAGATGACCTGAGGCCAGTCATACACTATCAGCCTATATTCAAATCCAGTAGCTCCTTAAAGAGCAACAAGATTTTCAGTGCATAAGCTTTTGGAAAATGAAGCTCCCTTCGTTAGATACCAACCTAACCTATTTCACAAGCTTGCTATTGTGAGGATAAAAAGGAGCAGAGAAAAAGGTTGTAAGCTGCTTTGGATTTCCATTGAGGGGAAAGTAGGGCATAAATATCTAAATAAATAAATGAGCCAAAATCACACACACACACACACATACACACATACAACTTGAAGAACATCCCACTACCATCTTGTCAAAATTGTGCTTCAGTTTAACCTTCATCCAGTCTATTGTTTTCTTTCTGGAAACTGTTGATAAAGAGCTGACAACACTTCGTCCCAAGTCTCCTAATGACCTCAGCTAGTAGTTCCATACAAGAGACAGGAGGCTAAGTTGCAGTTCCCCAGTGCTACCTTCTGAAATGTGCCCTCCAGGTAGGAGGGAAGCTTCCATGGCATGATATCCCTAATTCCCAACCTCAGCAGGCAATTGACACTGACTGATCAAAAGCCACTGACTGATCTGGGAAAATCAGCAGGCCCCTAAGCATAGCTTTAGGAACTGCAGTGCAAAACCACACCAAAAGAACTGATGGCTCCAAATATATTTATAATTATCCTTTTGCCTTGAGTCATCTGCAACTGGTAGAACTTCATCTATTTGATAGTACAAAGAATGTCAGCATAACCCTCTATTAGAGGGGGAAACCCTTTGTAGACACAAAAGAAATATTGGGTAGTAGACATAGAATGAGCTGAACCTGAATTAGAGTTTAGTCAGAGGATGGTATTTAAACTGATCATCCAGTGTTTGGATATAGAATAAGCAATTAAAAAATACTACCTCCAGTAGCACATTGCTTTCTGACACAATTAGGGGGTGTGGAGAAGAGAGGAGAATATATCCTGCTGAAGAGAAATAGGTAGATGTATTGTAGAAGGCTTTCACGGCTGGAGAATGATGGTTGTTGTGGGTTTTCCGGGCTGTATTGCCGTGGTCTTGGCATTGTAGTTCCTGACGTTTCGCCAGCAGCTGTGGCTGGCATCTTCAGAGGTGTAGCACCAAAAGACAGAGATCTCTCAGTGTCACAGACTCTGTCTCTGTCTTTTGGTGCTACACCTCTGAAGATGCCAGCCACAGCTGCTGGCGAAACGTCAGGAACTACAATGCCAAGACCACGGCAATACAGCCCGGAAAACCCACAACAACCATCAGAAATAGGTAGATTCCAACCTCTGTTTTAAGCAGCAGTAAGAAGATTAGAATGGGCCAGAAAATCTAAGAATCTCCTTTAAAATGTATTAACAAAATACTTGTTGAGGCAAGGGAGTATTTGGGGGGGATATTTCTAATTTAGTTATGGGGTGTCTTTATCTTGTTTGGAGCAAGAAAACTCCTTTGATTCCTTGAGCCACTGCCCAGAATGCTGTCCAGTGGCACCTTAGAGACCAACAAGATTTTCAGAATATGAGCTTTTGAGAGGCAGAGCTCCCTTCTGCAGACCAACACAGGTGGGAACCTAAAACTGCCCAGAATGCGAATGAGGCACCCTATAATTCAATTAGAAGTACCCTCCAGGGAGCATATAATTACATCCTATCTGTGAAACCTAATGACAGCCTCCTCATATCACGTGGTACGCAATACTATACTGCTGCCCAGAACCTTTCACTGGTAAAGAACTAATCTTCTTAGCACAGATTGAACTTGGTGGTGTGCAGCACTTATCCAAATGCTTCTGAAAGGAATCCCTGCCAGTGGAATAAACCTGTTAAATGGGATCTGGGACTTTGGATTCTCAGACAGCAAGTCTTTCAATGTGGGATTTTTTGAAGTAGTTCTCTCACTCACTATCTTTTGCCTTGCTTTAGAGAAAAGGATGACAAGAAGCAATGGCTGGATTTTGCTTAAACATTTTGGACAATGAAGACATTCTACATATGAACTGTGGGCAGGCTTGAACAAAAGAGTTAGCAATCCCACAGCAGAGTAGCTAGATGTACACTGGCCATTGCAGTTGCTGATCTTGTAGTATCAGCTGGTAAGTGGCATCCAGCCCAACCTCTATCATCATTGGAAGCTTGCCTGGAAAGAGCCACGGGAGACACAAAGACAACAATTTATTTATTTATTTTAAAACATTCATATGCCTCCTTTCTGCACAAATATGGTCCCCAAGTTGGTAAAAATTTAAACATTTTTTTTAAAACACTACTTTAAAAAGGATAAAAATTATTCAATAAAAACACAACCCAAAGAACAGGTAGGAGGGTCATTAACAGTTATTGGGAGCATGCCAATCAAAACAAAAAGTCTTTGCTCACTGCTAGAAGACAATTATAGATGGAGACAGGTGAATCTCCATGGGGAGGAAGTACCAAAGTTTTGGGGCCACAACTAAGAAGGCCCTTTTTTGGGTTGCCACCCTTCTAGCCTCAGGTGGAGGGGCACCTGAAGCAGGACCTCCAAAGATGACCCCCGTAAACAGGTAGGTTCGTATGGGAGAAGGTGGCCCTTGAGGTATACTTAAGTAATGCTGTGCAGTAGCAAAAAAAGCTGTGGTCTCACTGCAAGGCATGAGTGATTTGAGAGAATGGCATCACCTAAATGTCCTTCAAATTCCTAAATTTCCCTTCCCTCTTTCTTGGGGAAGGGTTCTGAATGTAGGATGCGTATATATGGGAAGATGTTGCCTATGGACCAGTATTTACCCATTTCTTATAGCAAGTTACATTAGAATCCTTTCTGGGGTTTGGTTTGGGTTGCTACATGGGTTTCTGATCCTGCAAGGCAAAAGTGTTTGGCGAGCAGTAGCCAATCCAACCATTGTCTGTTGTGCAAAGTACTCTTTTATAGAACACTTCTTCAACCGCCTACCTTCCCATGTATCTTGCACATATGCTCATATGTGAGGCCCTGTCATCTGAGATATAGGTGTCTGGGCTGGGGTTTATATTGTGTTGGATATACTGTGATTGTCTGCAGACTTAATTTGGTATTATATCAGTGAAATCCTAAGCAGAGTTACTCTGGTCTCAGACCATTGATTTCACTGGTTGTTTCTGGCCTTTACACCGGTTTTAAATCAGCAGGGCATCAGTAGGATGTTACACTGGTGTATTTCCAATTTCAGCAGCCTACCTGCCTAACATCATTGTGTTTTGTTGCTAACATCAGCATGAAGCTTAGTTACTGTCCTAAACAAACACAGACTAGGATTACACCTTTAAAGATTGTGGAGGGATGAGATTAGTTGCTGACCTAGCATCCTTAGCTGCACCTTCTTCCTCATATTTGAAGAAGGGAGCTCTGATTCTCAAAAGTTTACACTCTGAAAATCTTGTTGGTCTCTAAGGTACCATTGGACTCAAATCCTTCTGTTCTGCTGCAAAACAACGTGGCTATCTAGCTGCACCAATGCTTAGGGGCTGGGGAGGTATAAGGAAGAAGTTGTTTCCCCCCCTGCATGGGGCCCTATGAAATTGATGTATGTTAGATTAGGACTTTCCATGATGTAAGGTGCCTTGGGGCTAGAGGGATTTAGGAAGCTGAGTCAGACCCACATCACCCATGGCATGCCCCTGATGCCTCCCAGTTCTACACCAGTAGATTGATGACACTGTTTTGGCTTTGTACTGGTGTCTCTCTGCATCATGCTGCCATACTTCTGAGATAACAGCAACACAGGACTGAGTCACTCTCCTAAGCCCTTGTAATAACAACAACAACAACAACAACAACATTCGATTTATATACCGCCCTTCAGGATGACTTAACACCCACTCAGAGCAGTTTACAAAGTATGTTATCATTATCCCCACAACAATTACCCTGTGAGGTGGGTGGGGCTGAGAGAGCTCTAGAGAACTGTGACTAGCCCAAGGTCACCCAGCTGGCTTCAAGTGGAGGAGTGGGGAATCAAACCTGGGTCTCCAGATTAGAGTCCTGTGCTCTTAACCACTACACCAAACTGGCTTGTAGCTTGGGGCTTAGCATGGGACTCTAAAATTACAATCCTGCCCTGAAAATATGCATAGGATTGTACTCTAAATCAGGGAGAAGAATACGTTAATTGGTTTGTATGGAGTAACAAGCAGCCAAGGGTAAAGTTGCGCAGTGGTATTCAACCCCATGGATCAGGGCTCCAGTTGAGACACAGAGCCCCACTTGCTGGGCTGAGAGCACCTATACAACTACTGTTCCCTCCCCTCTCTGCTTCTCTACACACACATTTTATCTCACCAATATCCCCTGTAATGTATCACAAGGATTTTAACATAGTCCAGGACAATTGATTTCAGTACATGGAAGAAATATGCTTTTATGATTAAAAAGAAGAAGAAAACCTAATTATTACATTCAGTGCAGTAAGTGAATTCATATAAGCAGAAAATCAGAGATTTCCCCAGTATTTACTGATCAGGAATGTAATAGTAAGACTCCAGAGGGGAGTCTTACTATTATAACTCCACTGATCATTAAAGAAGAGTTATTACATGAGTCCAAGAAAGTTTATTACCTCAAAGATAAGCAGTTCACAGATAAGGAGCCCTTTCTATGAAGAAGCTTCCAATCAATTCAACTTCTAATATTTATAGGGTTTCAGAATCATCTATCAATAACTGTTCCACTTGATAAAGGCTCGCTTTCTTCAAACACTATACAAAGTTATCTATATTTGAAACATCTTAAAGTAAATGAAAACTGTTAGTTCATTCTTGATACTTTTTATCTTAACAATGTCTATGTAAAATGAATGATTACAAGTTTCTCATATATATGAATCTGTTTTGGTCCTCAACCAGTACAGCCATCTTTGAACTGTATCTTCAGTTCTGTGAAGTTAGACATTCCTTCCATTCTCAGACACTCTCTGTACCTGGACATCAACAACACACAGTATCTATTGATATGGATTAGACGGCTCTTCTAATCTACACAAGACTATATAACTGTGTTACTCCTCGGTTTCATGCCCTCTCCAAGGTTGTTCTATTCTAGGCCTCCAGACTCCATTCTTGGTATGTCTAGCTGAAGGACAGGCTAGCCCTGTTTTTGTGTGTAAAAGACATGTTCTATGATGTTCTTGGTCAAATCCAGCAACAGTTCCCCTATATTTCTAGCTATATCTATGGCACGTGGTTGCTGTGTAAAACTGGTCCCAGATTCTCTATAAATGCTGTAAACACCCAGAGCAGCTAATGCTCCTTCCCTTCTCATTCCTCAAGCATCTTCAAATATAGCACTGGAAATTGTTTGTGACTAATAGTATTTTCCAAACTGTGTGAAGTTCTGTTGGACATGCCTGGCTTTCTGTACTGTTTAAAGACACTTGTGAAGAAAGAAGGGGGCATTATCTCTTCTGACTGAGGGGCTGGATTGGGAGCAGAATGAGAGGAGGCAGTAATGGTGACAAGCAGCTCCTGGAACATGCAAAAAAAAAAGACATGCAAACAGAAGTATTAACAGAAGTTTGGTGCAAGATGCAAAGCAGGGGTAAATGTCCTTTAGCTTGGGCTGAAGCTAAAGGACACTTACCTCTGCTTTCTTGAGTTGATTGGGTGGGCGTTTGTCCGTAGATCTGAAGTTTGCTTGTAGCTCTTAATCTGTGCTAGCAGCTCTTGATCTGTGCTTAAGTACATTCCTAGTGGAAGGGGCTTCTGCTGGATGAGGTGAGTCAGCTATTGTCAGAGTCTTGGTTGAGGAACCACAGGGCACAGCTGTAGGTAAAACTGATCAGAGGTCAAGGCTCTAAGAGGTCATATAGCAGTTCCTGGAGTTTGTAACCATAGTAGGCAAATGGAAGTAATGGGAATTTGGTATGGTAGTTTACTGGGGAAGTTTGAGAAGGATGAAGGGGCAACAGCAGAAATGAAGTTTCTCTGAAAAAGGAACTGTGAGTAAAGCTCTTATATAAGTTTTGCAGCAATGCAAAGAAGGTAGAGTACTACACTTTATCCTTTTGGGTACAGGATTCTGCATAGCTTTTTTGGACAATCATCTTTCCATACACCTTTATACACCCAAACCAGCCATGAAGTTACAAAGCAAGCAGGGGAATGGGGATTATCCTGTGCCAGGTTTGCCAACACGTAGAAGCTGATAATGACCAAGAGGTATGTGGACTAGACCTTCTATGGTGATAACCCTTTCATACACCTTTCACATACGCTGCCACCCACTCCAAACCTTTCACAGGTTTGGGGCCTCCCAGGCAGGTAAAAACTGGGTCATCACACGGCACCTGTATAGGGTTGCCAGCTCCAGCTTGGAAAATTCCTGGAGATTTTGGGAGTGGAGCTTGGATTGGGTGGGGTTTGGGAGGGAAGGGGCCTCAGCAGAGTATAATGTAATAGAGTCCATCCTCCAAAGCAGCCATTTTCTCCAGGGGAACTGATCTCTGTCAACTGGAGATCAGTTGTGATTCTGGGAGATCTCCATCTACTACCTGGAGGCTGACAACCCTACACCTGTCTAGCCTCCACTACAGTGGGCAGAGAGCCCTGACCCAAATCCTCCCAGGGTCCCCACTCTCCTCTTCCGGAGGTTCCACCAGACAGCCCATTCCCTGTGCTTACCACCCCTTACCTGTCTACAGCCCTGGTCTATTGGGGAAAATGGAATTTAGAGGTTACTTTCCCCTATGGCCATTTAAACTTGTTCCATTTAACATGACCAGAGTATTTGAGGCCTGTGTGTGACATATTTTCCTTCAGCCAACGATTTTAAGCCAGCTTTTGTTAAACAAAACAAATTTTATTTACAAGATGGAACATAGGAGTGAAGGGATTTTAAACTAATTAACAAATTGGAGTTAAACAGAGAATGTTTCAATATAACAGAACAGGTTTGGAATCTGCCAGAAAAATTTCTACTGCCTCTCAACAGAGTCAAAACCCTTCTCTTTTTCAGCCTCTGAAAAGCCTTCTCTTCCTCCTAACTTTCTTTGGCCCAGTATTCTGCCTGCTCCCATTGGCTGTTTCTCAGAAGAGGCGGAGCTGGAGCCAGCCTTGTGTTTCACACCTTCAGAGTTCTGCTAGATGTGTCCTGCTTTCATAGAGGTTGAGGGTCTTGTAGGACAGCATCAGATTGGGGTGGGAGAAATGCCTTAGAAAGGACCCCTTACTTGAGTTATGAACCAATATCTTCTCATACTGGGGATACCCCTCTGGGTTTGTGGGCAGATGGGCTTTTGGAAGTAGGAGATTCAGTTATTAGGAACAGAGAGTAGGTTTGTGATCTTTATTTGACCACATGGAGACTTGCTTGTCTGCTGTGAAGGTTGTGGACTTCATACACTGTAGACATAGGCATAAGGAAAGAGTCAGTCACTGAAAAAGATAGTCATGTAGTCCTGAAGGGAAAATATAAGTTAGCTAGCAAAAAAGGTCCAGGTCCACAAAGACAGCATTCTTAGAACTGATGCCTGTTTCAAGCACGGGGTCAACTAGACAGGCAGAGATTAGGAGTCTCAATGCATGGATGAGAAAATAGTGCTGGGAGGAAGATAGCAATATGCTGTAATGGCCTAGAAGATTTATTTCTCTGCACCAGGTGGGATCTTCATGTTTGGGGACCAGCAGAAGCCTGCCAGCTTGTTCAGACTTGATCCTGCCGCTGTGAGCTCCTCCCTTTCCTAATGATAGTCTGCAGATTCCTGTCTTTTGTTCCTTCCTCTTGTCTGACTGCCCTCTCTCTGCTTTTGCTAGAGGTTCTGAAGTATCCCTTTCCATTCCTTCCATCAACCACTTCCTTGGGAATGACTTTCAGGTATAGTTTAGCTCCTTCTTTCTTTATATCTCCTGCTCAGTTTGTCAACTATATTTTTAGCCCATCCTCCAAAGAGCTCATGATCCTTCTTTTTTTCTGTTTTATTTTCACAACTTTGTAAGTTATGTTAGGGTGAGAGAATTTGATTAGTCACCTGCTTAATAACTAAGTAGAAATTTAAAATCGAGTCTCCTCAGTCTATTACTCTAACCACTATACAACACTGCATTTCACCAAACCTTCTTTCATTGTGCGTTTTGACTACACTCTCATTGTAACCCTTTATCTTCCTGATGTGTGTAATTCTGTTTGTTTCCTGCCCCATCTCCTTTAGAGGCAGGGTCTCACCTCCGCTGTCTTTCAAGATGTCTTCATGTGAGCCCACTGAAAGACCCCCGTTTGCCCCCAAGAAACTTCTGCAAGGGTCACTACAAGTGATGAATTAACCCTTAGTTCAGTGGCATCCACTCCTGGCTTGTCTCTTCAACATGTAAATATGTGGTTGAAGTAATTTCAGGGAATGATGCTTGAATACCCACCAATTTGTCTCAACTGTTCACCAGTTGTAGGTAAGTTGATTTTCAAACAGTGTTCATTGTCCCATTTGTGACAGGTTCAGCAGGTTGCTTCAACGCGTTCCTTCCTTGCAGTAAAGTACAGCACAATCAGCTTTTTGAATGTGCATGTTCTCATACTGTTCAATGGAATTGTGCTTCCCCCTGTTCTTGCTATGCCTCTGGTCCACTCTTCAGGCAGTTGTTTAAACAGATAGTTAAATAAGCCTCAAATAATATACATCAGTCATAAATGAATGCTGTGTTTGAAAAAAAAATCTTACAATTCAGTGTTTGTCTAAATAGTCCTTAGGGTCATTAATGGCTGAATGGCCTTTGTCATTCATGCACAATGTTGAAAAAACCTGATGAAGGCCTATTCGGCTGGTATTCCAGTGCTGAAATAAACAGACCCAATGACTGGTTTACATGTGATTGTCATTGCTGAACATGTCATGAAGTTCCACTTTTGAACATATTTGCTGCACTATTTGCAGCATCCCTGGTTATCCCTTGGCAAGTGATTACTGTGTATAGTCATTATCAGACAGTAACAAAGGAAAAGAGCTTCCAAGTAGGCTTGCGAAGTCCACTTACTCTCCTGGCAGGAGGAGAGGGACCTGGCACTCATCTCTTCCGTTTTATTCACACCTGTGCACTCCCAGGCCTGCACAATATCACTTCTGGGAAGTGACATCATCATGCAGGCCCAGGAGCACGTGTCTGTGCATGCTTCGCACCAGGCCGTTTGGGCCCAAATCAGCCTAGTCCGAAGCGCTGGAGCACTCTCAGGGTGGCATGATGATGTCACTCCTGGGAGCACACCCAGGAGGCCTGTTCCCCTGCCCTTACCCCCTGCTGGGCAGGTGAGTGGTGGTGGTAGGAGGCAGAGGGTGGGTGCAGAGGAATGGCAACCCTACTTCCAAGAAGCAATCATCATCAATCAGAATGTTCCAAAGAAAACTTCAGAGAATTTCAAAAGCATGTTTGTTTTCTGACCATATTTTGCTGTTTTTAGCATGTACCCATCTTATGCATGCTAAAGATGTAATGTTCATTATTGGAAACAAAACATGTTTTAAAACAAACTTTTGACACGTATTTAAGAACACCTGTCTCAAATGGCTGTGCTTCTCTATAATGTACCCATATGGAAAGCCACATGTTGTTTCCCAACAATGTGAGAAGTAGTGCAAAGTAAACCACCAATAAAATGACTGTCTCTTCAGTATGCATTAGTTCTTTGTTTAAATTGGTTTCCACGTTTCCCCTTCCAGGCAGGTCTCAGGTGCCTATTATCCTGTGGTCCATTTCTTCTCATATAATTATGAAGGTGGTATTTGTTCTTTCATATTTTTCAACTCTTCCACTGCTACAGAGAGATCACTGGAATGAATACAGCTGCCAACAATTAGTAATGAATGCATCATCATTACTGGCTCTTAGTCCCAAATATGGCATATGTTCTTTAATGCTTATTCTGAGGGAGATGGATGCTACCTAAATGGAACTCATTAGTAATTAAGAACAATCTTCATACAAATGAAGGAGAGGGAGAATGACCTCTGCTGGACAAGTGAATATTAACCCCCCCCACACACAACCAAGTCAGCCCAAGTAGTGTAGTGTTATCTACTCTGGCTGGTACTAATTTTGCAGGATCCCAGACAAAGAGTGATCCTTTCTAGAACCTACTATGTGAGATCCCTTAACATGAAATGCCTGGAATTAATCCTGTGACCTTTTAAAAGAAAAGCATATGTTGTCCCACTTGGATGCACGGGCCCCCTCCCTTGAATAGAACAAGTCTAACCAATGCAAAAGCTTAATTGGATTCACAGTGAGGAATTAACCACTAGAAAAGAAAGGAGAGCAAATGTGCAGAGAAAGAATAACTCTGGAATAACTCAGCGTTCATAAATATCTATCACCTACCAGCTGAACTACTTGAGGAAAATGTCGAGATGTTCAGAGGTGTTTCTAAACACTGCAAAAGAAGAAAAGAAAATTGCACCCCTCCCCCCCAGCCACATTTGCACTTCTATTATTTCCTACAGGAGTAATATTTTTCAACCAAATACCACCAAAACTGCAGCTGAGTTCCTTCTGCCTGTTCTTCAAAGAACCCCCAAGTTTTAAGCAAATTGGGCAAGGTATTCAAATTCTGCAGGGGCCCCTTTTCTGCTTTCACAAGAGGGGGGAGAGAGGAAGGACAATGACAGCTGTCTTTGAGATTGTCTGAGAGTAAGGTTATCAGTCCCCCAGTGGTAGTGGAGGATCTCCTGCTTGCACCCTCTGCCCCCCATCACCACTCACCTGGCTGGCAAGGGAAAAGGTGCAGGAACAGGCCACCCAGGTGCACTTCCAGGGTGGCGTGACAAGGTCACCTCCCAGAAGTGATGTTATCACACCACCCTGAGTGCACTCCCGCACTTCAAAGTGGGCCAATTTGGGCCTCAAATTGGGCCTGTTTGAGGCCCAAATGGGCACGCTGTGAAGCGTATGCGTGCTCCTCCGTGATGGTGTTGCCCAGAAGTGACGTCGCCACATGCAGAAGGCAAGTGCCTCCTGCCAGGAGTGTAAGGACCTGGTAATCCCCATCTGAGAGTGCTCTTTGCTCCTCTCCTTGCAATGATCTGATTGGAAGGGAGAAATTCAATACAGATTCAAGTGAAATGTGACCTCATGCTGCATTGGTAGTAAACTCTGGCACTTGGCGGGAAAAACCAGATTTTGTGATGGAAGGGTTTCATGGCCATTAAGCAATCAGGATCAGAGTATTCCAAAGTATCAAAAGTAAGGCTCAAAAATGGGGGTTTTGTGATTTTTATGGCTTGGTTTTTTTTGTTATACACACCCCTATTCTCCAACAGAACTGAACTCTCAACAGGGCTCAACACAGCTTGACTAACAGACTGCAAATGTAAGTAGGTTCCATGCAGGGATGTGCCAAGGTCCCCTAACTGCATTAATTACATCAAAAGTATTTTTTCCTCTCGAAATTTCTGGGATGTTTCATCCCTTAGGAGCCTCAAAATTCACCTAGACATTTCTGTTTAGGTGAAACATATCTCTGAATAATTCACAGGGGAATAGTGCAAAGGTGTAGGCAGAGGGGGAAGCTGGGCTTGGAAGAGAGACACTGTAAGAGCACAAATCTTACCTCAAAGCATTTCAATAATGAAGGGGAGACCCATCCCTCCCTTGCCTCAGAAGCATGTTTGAATGGAGGAAAGCTGGGCGTGGATGAAACACACCAGGTGAGTTCTCCAAACCCCAACCCTCTTTAAGCCTCAGGCAAATAGTGCTGTCTGCTCTCGGAGATATTCCCCAGTAGCATGAAGGCAGCATACAACCCTTGGTCCTCTCTATTATTTGATGTTGTGTTTGAGAGAAGATTTTCTTCAAGGGTAAGGCTTTCTGCCCATTAAAAAAGGTGTGTTGCTTTCATATCCAGTCCTCCTCTACCTAGTTTGGAGGAGTAAATGTCTACACGTGGCCACAGCATTTTAAAGTTATAAAGAATGATTTGGAAGCAATTCTATTTATTTTTATTTTACAAATTTTATACCTGCATTTCTGCCCTCACAAGTACCAACAAGCCTGCTAACAAATTAAAACAAATAATAATCATGTTTTAAAGCCATCTAAACCAATAACCACACCATAATTAAAACAATTAAAACCAGAGCTAAAGTACACCCAAAGACATAAAAATAGTTAAAATTTTGGGCAAGAATCATTGCAAGAATACCAAATACAACAAAAAAAGTCTTTATCTGCTGGTGGAAGATGGCAACAGAAGGAGACAGATTAATCTCTATGGGGAGAGAGTTCCAAAGTTTTGGTGCCACAACCAAGAAGGCCTTCTCCTGGGCTGCTACTAGCCTAATTGAGGGCATCCAAAGATCTCTGTAGTGGTAATAGGTAGGTTCATAAGTGTATGTTGGTCCCAAACAATATAGGGCTTTAAACATCAACACCAGCACTTAGAACTTTGCCCCCAAACAAATTAGGAGCCAGTGTATATGGGCCAAGACTGGAGTGATACGGTTCATATGACCCACTCTAGTCAACAGCTGCAGCGCTCTGCACCAATTGAAGTTTCTGAATACTTATCAAGAGCAGCCATATGTAGGGCACACTGCAATAACTGAATCTAGATGTACCACAGGAAATGCATCACAGTGGCCAGGTATTTTCTGCCAGGAAAGGCTGTAGCTAGCTAACTAGTTGAAGGCACTCCTGGCCAAACTTGCCACCTGCTTATCCAGCATTGGGACTAGGTCCAAGAGCACCCCCAGACTGTGGACTTGTTGCATTAAAAGGGAGTTCAACCCTATCAGACCTTCTGCTCACCAGTAGCACTTCTGTCATGATTAAGCTTCAGTTTAGTAGCCCATATCTACTCCAGAACTGCTTCCAGGTGCCATGTCAGATTTTCTCTAGCCTCCCTGGAATGAGGGGAAATGCGAGGCAGATCTGTGTCATCCTCATATTGGTGAGAAGCCAGCCCAAATCTTCAGATAACCTCACCTAGTGGTTTATGGAAGATGTTAAAAAGTGTAGGGGATAAGATGAAAACATGCAGGACCCTACAGGTCAAAGCCCAAGGGTCTGAGGAGCAGTCCAGGTAAGACCAGAACCAGCACATGACAGTGCCTTCCAGCCTGGAAAGGCAGTGCAGAAGGATACCATGATGAATGGTACTGAAAGTCACTGAGAGGTCCAGGAGAATCCACAGTGTTGTACTCCCTCTGCCCATCTCCCAGAGCAGGTTATCCACCAGGGCACCCAAGGCTGTTTCAGTTCCATAACCAGTTCTAAAACTAGATTGGAAAAGGCCTAAACAATTCACTTCATCCAGAAAAGCCTGAAGTTGTTCAGCTGTCACCCGAGAAATAATCTTGCTCAAGAATGGTACATTTGAGATTGGTTGACAGTTTTTGAGACCTGCTGGGTCCAGGGTAGACTTCTTTAGGATGCACCATGGCCTGCCCCCCAGTGGCATAGTGTGGGGGGGCCAGGGGGCGGCTGCCCCGGGTGCAAAATTTTGAGGGGGTGCCACATCCACGCCCCCCCCCCCCGGGAGCGCTCCTGGCTTTGCGTGCATGCACGGGGCCAGGGGCACCACCTCCTGCCCTGGGTACCCCTAGCCCATGCTATGCCACTGCTACTCCCTCTCTCAAGACATTAACTACATCTCAGATCCAGTCAGTCAGCACCCCTCCCCCAAAGCAGATTTAAGTAGCCAGAAGAGCAAAGGTCATATAAGCAAGTCTCAAACTTCCAAGGATCTTGTCCACATCCTCAGATTGAATAAACTGAAAAGTATCTGTCCCTATCAGAGTCCAAGTTGGAATGGATGTGAGACATTTTATCTGCAAAGTGTTGAGCAAAGGGGTCACAACAGGACACTGAGGAGTCCTTCTTCTCCTGCTGGCCAAATCCCAACAGGTGTCTGACAACCTGGAATAGTTGTGCTGGCCTATACTGTGCAGAATGCAATGGTGGCGAAAAGCGTTGTGTCTTTGCTTCCATCACTGCCATAGACTAAAATTTCAACTGAGCTTTTGCCTGTGTCCCAAGTCTTCCTCCACTGTTGCTCTAGCTGTCTCCTTTGTCTTTTTATCGCCCACAGCCCGTCAGTAATCCAACAGAGTACCTCAGCTTTAACACTTGAGAGGGGGTACCTGTGAGTGATCATGTCAATCACCTGAGTCATTTCCAGGTCAACCAGGTCATTGACAGGAGCAGCCGCCATATCAACAGGAAAATCCCCTAGAGCCATTTGAATTCATTTGGCACTGGGAGCAGATTATTTGAATAGATTCCTCCACCCCTGCAGAGTCTTGGTATCCATGTAAGTCTAAACCCAAGCAAATAGTGATCTGTCCATGACCATAATAAATTCCTCCACCTTCAGATCACCTTCATATGATATCTGTGTGCATGTGAATGGCACACATCTCACCCTGGGGCATGGGAGTGTGAGTTCCTGCTACGGATGTTCCTCTTGAAAGAGACACCTTCATCTTGCATTCAAATTGGTGCTAGAATTAAGAGCCTGATTCTGACTTGTTTCATCACTACATTACCTACTATACCTCCATAGTAGCACCTATCCCCCAGAGTAGCACCTACGGTTACAGAATCATAAGCCACATTAGACAGTTAATGTTTCATACTTCATGTGCCAGTTCTCATGTACCAACCAAGGGCAGTGCTATCACAACGTCATTGCAGGATCAGTCATTCCCTGTGGCCCAGAGCAGACACTGCTGCTGTGTTTCCATTGATTGTTTGTGCTACTTGTTTTCGCTTCAGGGAACAGTTTCTGCCTTCTTCTCACATGCTTCCCACACGCTCACTTCACCTCCCTTAGCACTTGCTATTAATTAGGCCCCTGGTCCATCAAGTGGGAAGGAGGAAAGAAAAGAAAATACTGCAGCAGCATGCGGCTGCTGCAAAAACCAGAAAATCTACCCATTCCAGTCATGTTCTGTTTGCTCACACATACTTCTGTTTGATGGTAAGGGAATTAGATGGCAGACATGTACAAGGAGGAGGAGGGCTTGTCAGGCACATGCTACGGTAGCTACATAGCTGGGGGCCTGGTCAGTGCATGGACTGGAGACCCCTGAGTAATCTTATATAGGAGTTCCATGGTGGAAGAAAGGCACGTTATGAATGCAATAAATAAATAGACATGGTTACAGTTTCCTGTCTTTGGCAAAAGAGGGTTTCCTTACATATGGAGGTCTCCAACAGTATTCTGCTCCTCTTATTTGCAAAATAAACAGTGACAAGTGGGGTCTCACACGGACTTGTGGGAGGCATTTCATTTTCCCTTCCTCCACATGTCCTCTTTCCCTTCCCTGCCCTCTTTAGCACCTCTCCTTTTTCCTGCTTTCTTCTCCTTACCCATCTTTGTCTGGTAAAAGCCACTATGCAACACATACAGATATGAGCTTCCTGTTGTTCTAGATACAGTGGCAACCCAAGCTGCAACCCCATGCAGAATAGACTGACTTCCTATTCCCCAATGTACTCTGTCACTAACCATTAGCACCAAACTTATCTGGATTGAGCTTCAGTTTATGTATCTGTGGGAAACAGTAAGGCACTGCTTGGGATCAACATTATGGGAGGGTACCAGAACTGTCTGTCATCCCTGAGTAGTTCAGCTTTCCTTGAGAGGGACTGAATCTGGAGGAATGTACAGGCACTCTTTCCAATCACATCTTGCTGCTCATAATGATGGCATTTGTTTAGTCTTAGATAAACAAGCAATCGGTAGCCCCTTCTGCACTGGAGACGTAACTCCTCTTTATCCCAGAAGAAGTGAGCTGTGGCTCATGAAAGCTCAAACCTTACCACATATTTTGTCAGTCTTATAGGTGCTACTGGACTCTTGCTTTTTTTTACTGCTACAAACAGACTAACATGGCCACCTATCCCAGAAATCAAACCAAAAGGCATGGAATCGTCTTGTCTGCACCTCTCATGTTTGGTCAGTGTGGCGCCATTCTTTTTAGTCTGCACCATGTCAAAATGTGTTGGGATTGATGAGTGCTGGCACTTTTGTCACTGATGCTGACAGTGTTGACATCACAGTGCCAGATCTTTCCTTTGTTCCTTTTTTATATTTTGCACATACAATGAATCGATGCATTGCTGGAATGCTGGGTCAATCTATTTTCTGGATTTCTCCAGCGGGGAGCAGGGAGGAGGAATGGAAAGGAAGGGGAGGGAGTAGCTGGATAGGCCACAGTTGCCAATCACAATGAAGTGGGCTGGGCAGAAAGGGGGAGGAGGATAGAAGAGGGTGGAAAGCTGTGGAAAACCCACATACTAGCCTAAGTGACTGCTTATGGCTACAAATTGGGTGCAGATGGTCATGAAAAAATGTTGAACTGGCAAAATTGGCTCATCCAGGAGGAGTTAGTGTGGTGTAGTGGTTAGAGTGTTGGACTAGGACCTGGGAGACCCAGTTTTGCATCCCCACTCTGGCATGGAAGCTTGCTAGGTTTCCTTAGGCCAATCACATACTGTCAGTGTAACCTACCTCACGGGACAGTTGTGATGCTAAAATGGAGAAGAGAACAATTTAAGCTGCTTTGGGTCCCTGTTGGGGGGAAAGGAGGGGTATATGTAAAGTAAATAAATAAATAATAATAATGCTTGTTAGGGATACTTGTTGTATGATTGGCTCACTGATTGAATCTGTTGACTGCTGTAGCCCATTCTCAATAACAGCAATGAAATAAGCTTTAAAATTGTTATGCAATGTGAGGCAGTTGCCTTCAAAATGAGTTCAGTTGTCTAGCTCATGTTAGTAACTACAGCTGAGGAGTCAAGAGAGTGTCAGTCCCGTTCACCAGCTTTGCACAACTAATTCCGCTGCCCCCCCCTCCCCATGTCCCCATCTCTAGCTTGTATGCCAAATATACCCCAAATAAATACGTAACATTGGGACATGTACATTCTTTCTGAAAGCAAAGATATTTGAACCAGCTATCTCACACTCTGTTTGCATACCTGCTGTGCATTGAGGCATTCTCTCTGAGGAAATGATGCAATTCTGAATGCCAGCAGTTGCTTCAAGGCTGCTGCAGTGGCGTGAATTCTTACAAGAGTTCATGCTAACCTCTTCGCATCTGTGGAACTATTTATCCATTTCTTATTTTCTCTCTTTTCTATGACATGAAACAAATGGCTTTCTCTGTATATCCATCTCTTGCAGACAAATATATGCATGCAAGAAATAATACCTTTTCTGCTTCTTCTCCAAACAGGTTTTTGCTTCTGACAATATATTAAATCTCCTATCCTAAATTTTAGGGTTTTTTTGTACTGTTGATGCCACTGGTTGGGTAGTGTTGAAAGTTTTGAAGTTCTTTCGTTTCTGTAAAGCTAAAACTGTGGCGATAAAACTTTTTATCACCATTATTCTGCAAAAAATTCATCATTGCCTTTTAAGGGCTGTCTCAGAGCATGTTTAAATTGATGGTTGTTGTGGGTTTTCCGGGCTGTATTGCCATGGTCTTGGCATTGTACTACAATGCCAAGACCACGGCAATACAGCCTGGAAAACCCACAACAACCATCGTTCTCTGGCCGTGAAAGCCTTTGACAATACATCATGTTTAAATTATCCTCCTGCATTGAGGTGCCCAACCTCACACAGCATGGTAGGTATAGCCACGAAAGGGCTGCCACAAAATGGTTGATGCAAGAGGCAGAGCCAGTCAAAAAATGGCCACCCCAGCTTGCCTTCAGTCACACTCTGAAGATCCTTGTGCTGTGGTGCCAGCTGCTGCCAAAGCAACATTTTAAAAAAATCTGTACAGCCTATCTAATCTCCAGTGGCCAAATAGAAGCTTCGCTGGGCAAAATCCCATCTGACCCTATCCATTTTCTAAAAAAACTCTTGACGGGTACAGGAAAGGTGTGGGTGGGCACCATGTTGGCGATTCCTGCCCTTGCAATTGCTCATTTCTGCTGATTTTTGTACATTTTCTTTACATGTGTACGTGGATACCAGTATTTCTTCATTTAGGATTGGGCAGTGAATGGCAATGAGATTACACGGGGCTATGAATCTCACAAAACACAGGCTGTATCCAAACTATTTGTGAATGTGTTTTTAAAGAAAAATGTTGTTATGCATGTATGCAAGATGCTATTGCATGAATCTGATGAGTGAAAATATTTACAGCCATGTGATTCCCTTGAGTTACTCCTATAGTGTTTGTGTGAAATGTTGCTGTTGTGCATCTCAAAGGTTCATCATTTGTTGACTTTTGAAGGCCAAGCGTTAATAAGTCACATTGGCTTATGTGAAATAACTATATATATTTTGAGAATTTCTCAGCAGTCTTTTTTTTGTGAGTTCACCAATACGCAAGGTAGGAAATGGTAGCAAGTGTAATTTACAGGGCTTTGTGAAACATCCCATCAGTACTTTCCAAGGCTTTACGTCGTAATAATACCAAGTATTTTGTTGGGGTATAAGGAAGAACTGGCCTTGTTTCTAGTTCAATATAGATTAGTGCTGTGCTGAATTTGTGCGGGATTCAATTTTTGCTGTTAAAGTTTCAAAGGATGCAAAAATGTTCATGAAAACTTTACTATTATTCATTCTCACATTCGTTTCTTTGGCTGTGTTTGCAGCTTTTGTTCCCTCAATTAGCTTCTGCTTCAATGTCATTTAAAACCCCATCTGAGAGGGTTTCTTCACTGCATGTTCCCAGCCAATCATGAACCATACAGTGAACATCACAATGCCATGGTGCCACATAGCCAGTATATTAATGTCTCATTGAGGGTAAATGAAATTTTCCCTTTGCTTACATTCCGAAAAGGGAGGAGAGGGAATGCCTTGGTACACTTTCCTGCCAGAATTGCGCAGCAGGAATGTCACCATGTCCCACCATCCAGCAAAGGGTTTAACTATTTGGGAAACAGTATGGATGGGGATGGATATTTGAATATGCATCCAAATGTGTATTCCGCTGAAAATTGTGCCATGCAGATGGCAATATTCACATTTGCATGCCTATGCAAATGCTGTCACTCTGCACTTCTTTATATTTGATGGAATGTGCATTGATAGATGTATCTGAAAGTACATCTGCATTAGCATCCTACCCCAACTAATCAACTATGTATGGCTGGATTGGAGCAAAGGACCAGGTGTGGGAGCCTTGGCCTATTTGTTTGGGCCATCTGAATGCATTTCTTCTTCACCCCGGCCCCTTCCCTTATTCATCAGTTTCCCACCATTTCAAAAAGAGGTATGAAAAATCACTGAAAGCAGAGGCATATTTTGCATGCGGTGTAGAAATGCATTCCCATTTTGTTTGGCACTAGTGTAGAGGATTATTGCTGTGTTGATGTAAGCTAACCACCTGATACTGGACCATTGTTCTCATTGACAAGATTGTTTAATAAAAGGTTATATGACCTTGGCCTTTTCATATCTTTGACATTTTGTGCTAATGGAAATTGTGTTGTAAATCTTACATGAAGTTATGTAAGTGGTTTGCAATTTTCAGCCTTTACCTACTGTATATCTTGTAAAGATGTTGACTGACATATTGTTTAAGGGTTGGATGAATCGTGAGAAAAATGTTCTTTAAAAGTGCAGATATTTTGATGGTTGATTTCTGTGTTTGCTTTCTTTACATGACATATTAGTTATACAGTGGCATGGTTTTATGTTACTGCTTATGGAATGTTGGAATTAGATCTTCGGATAGGTACATGACATTAGCCAGAATAAGGAAGGTTGAATTCATTGTCAGTCTTCTGTGCAGTCCCATATGTAGTATGATCAGTAGGCTCTGTAGCTTTAAATCTCAAAAGAAGGGGCGCCTTTACCTCCCAGAGCACCTATACAACTGATTTCAACCTGAACAGTCCACACTCTGGGAAGGGTGGCATCTGACTGCCAGTTTCTCTTTCACCACTGGTCAGAGAGGAATGTATTGGGTGCCAGGTCAGGGCGGTGCAGGCTGCATTCCCAGAGCATGAATGGCACAGGCAAGAGGCTAGTTCCAGTAGCAAAGCCCAGGTCCAGTCCTAGGTCCAAAGCACAGAATCCAAAAGCCAGTGGTAGCCTGGTCCAAGGGGCAGTCCAAAATGCAGAGTCAGGAGGTCCAAAGGTCAGTTACCAGCAAGTTCAAGGGCTAGACGAAAGCAGAGTCAAGGCATTGTCCGAAGGTCACAGGGACGAGGAACAAGGCAGGATCCAGTGCAAGAGTCAGGGGGTGGCAACTTGTTGCTTCCATGCTTGATGTTCTCTCTTGGCTAGATTTTACAGCCAGGCACCAGAGGGCTGAGTTTGCAGCCAGATTCTTGGGAATGATCCTGGGACTACTCCTTGTCACTATCAGCAAGCAGCTGCCGTCTGGCCTGAAGGCATGTGCTGTGCTGTCCCTCCTGCAGGCTTGTTTTTTGCCTTCTCCGACACTCCAAGGATGTGGGCAATGCTAGAGGGCTAGGAATGACCAACTAGGATTCAGGGCTGGAGGGCATTGGCGGCTCTGCCTCAGCTGTTGGCTGCTGGTCCTCGTCAGCTTGCTTGCTGGTGCCTGGTTCAGGGCTAGCTATCCAGGGCTCCTCTTCTCCTGAGGAGTCCTCCTCCTCTCTCTCTCTCTCTCTCTCTCTCTCTCTCTCTCTCTCTCTCTTTAAAATTTTAAAATGTTTAATGTAAATCAAAAATTTGGTAGATACAGACTTTAAAAAAAATTAAATTACAAAGCAGTAGTACAGTCTAAACCAGCTCAAAATACACAGTTCAGAGACAGAAAATAATCAAAAGAATGTGAAATCCCGCTGGAAGAAAAACTTCTGAGTGACAGGAGCCCCAGTGAGAAACTTTCCCAAACTCTGTGTACTGAATTAGGCAATCAGAGATGATAAAACTGCAAGCAACTAACAGAAGGAAAGGTCAATATTTCCGTCTCTGGAGGCTAGAGGGGGGGAAATTGGAGAAAGAGAGGGGGGGGGAGAGACATTGCCAGCTGTGTTAGTTGGTAGCATGTAATCCAGTGCACAAAGCAAAAAGTGGGCTAAGATTCCAGGAGGACCTGCCAGCCTGTTCTCGTGGCTGAAAGGACCGTATTATAAGAAGCAACAGAAAAGGAAATCAAGACTAGTGGCAAAAGGAGGCGTCTTCTTCTCTTGAGAAGTCCTCAACACTGCTGTGCCCTGACTGGCCCATGACAGAACGTCTGCAGCGAGTTCTTCTTAATCGTGGGGTTTCTGTGTCTTCGCTGTTACCTAAGAGAAAGGAAGAAAAGCTGAAAAAGTTTTATTTAAAAAGTGCACACAGTGCAGCATTAAGATGACCGAGACCGATTGTCATTCTCTTTGCCTCATATGCTTCAGAGAAGAGCATAATAAAGGCACCTTATAGCATAGCCAGTTTTCATGCCTAAAACTTACGCCGAAAGAGCTACCCAGCTCAAGAAAGTTCTCTGGGAGTAGGCACTCTCCAGTACCAACAGCCCATTAGAGAAGTCTTTCACCTTGGTGCAGCTTGCAGAAATATCTGATCTGGTGCAATCAAGCACTTCAAACCCAAATGCTCTGGGAACATTGGATCTGATGGTTCTGAGTTGGATTCGACAGCGCTCCAAGTCTAGAGATCCCTTGGAGTTGGTTTTGAGGGCCCCATCATTGATACCAATACTATTGAGTTGGAGTTTGGATCTGACCCATGAGAGATCAAAGTCACTGGGAGCGAGCATGTGTGTTTGGGAGACTTCTGAACCACTTAAAAAGGGAGAAGGCAAAGTCAACACATTCCTCCAGGCAGAAAGCCTGTTCATTCCACCTGACCGCAACACTTAATCCAGGTGCTGGTGACCTGGAAATCATCAAAATTCCCAGTACGCTGTCATCCAGCTCCCATCAATCTGTTCCTCAGAGGAGGAGGGCAAACTAGTCCACTTCCACTCAGAATCAATGCTTAGGACCCACAGGCAGGTTGCACATCAAAACTCTTGCTCACATAAATATGCCATCTGGTACCCTCTGCCTTGAGTGGGTTTGATTGGGGGGAAATTTACCTTCCAGAGTCAGTTAGATCCATCTTGAATCCGTTACATTCTAGAACCCATGGATGCCCATTGCATCGTATCCCACAGTCCTCAGTGGCCTTCCAATGGTTGGAACCATAGATGGAACCATGGATCCTGGATTGGAGTCCAAGCACTCCTTGCCACGCGTCTCCTCACAAGGCTGTAGGAGACAGAGAGCCGGTTTCTCCAAAAGGTGATTTCCATTTATATGTGGAAAAAATGGTATGGATGGCAAAGTCCCTTGAAATAGAAATATCTTCCACTGAATCTAAAATGAATGATAAAATCCTGCAACAGTTGTATTCTATGACTGAGGAACTTGTGTAACTGGAAGAAAGATGTACACCTCCTTAGCACTCAACATTAAAATAACAAGCTATTCTGTTATAATGGAAGCATACCAGATATTTTGATGGAACAAGATGGCTGCATTTAATGAACATTTACCTGAAGACCAAAAGGCACTGGCCAGAGTTATTTAGGAGGAGGCAATCCACTTCTCCAAGCAGCAAATTAATGCAGGTCAGAATGTGACTGGCTCTTCAACAAGGGCTTTGTTGTCTTCCATAGTCATTAGGAGGCATACCTGGTTACTGCACTGCAGGTGGAAACAAGGAACAAGGTTGAGGATATGCTGTTTGAAGACCAAGCCTTGTTCTCTCAAAAGATCTATGACTATTTGTCTCAAAAGAAGAAGGACCGTCAGAAAGCCAGATCTTATGGGATTTTACTTCCCTCACAACAAACAGGCTCCAATATGTTGGCAGACAGCAACTATACAGAGGGCGTCAGTTTAGGTACCAACTCTACCACCAATATCAGCACCATCGCTCCTTTCCAAGGACCCAAACACAACACCAGAGAAAGAAAACTTCGCACAAGTCGAGACAGAGCACCCAAGTCTCTACCTCTAAACACCCACCTCAAAGTCAGAAGCAACTGTTCTGACTAGGAGACGAAACTCCAGTGGTGTTTGGCAACAAACTTGCCTATTTCTTATTCAGTTGGAGGGCTATCACCACTGATGCTTGGATGCTTGAGATAGTTCAGTATGGTTTGATCATTCCTTGCATCACTTGTAAATCTGTAAGCAACATATCACTGAGTTAGTAAGCAAGCTTCTTGAAATCATCAATAAAGGGGCAGTACAGCAGGTCCCTGAATCTTAATCTAGATTTGGATTCTACTTAAGGTTCTTCCTTCTAGACAAGAAGGATGGGGGGTTTAGACCCAGTCTAGAGCTTAGAGATCTGAATAAGTCTGTCAAAGTGCAGAATTTCAGAATAGCCACACTCCCCATGGTTCTATAGCCACTGCCCTCTGGCTCCTAGTTTGTGGTCCTCAATTTAAAGAATGCTGAGTTTCATGTGTCTATCCAGAAGTTCCATGAGAAATTTCTGTGATTTCAGTTTGGAGGACAGAGTTACCAATATCACATTACCCTTTAGTTTAGCTACAACCCCCAGGATTTTTTACCAAGTGTATAGTAGTGGTAGTCACCATTTTGAGAACACTGAGGTGTTTGATTTATCCATACCTGGATAATTGGCTACTTTCAGGCCAGTCCGGGTAAGCCTTACAGAGTCACATAGGTTTGATAGTAAAGGTGTGGGAAGGATTAAGTCTGGTGATCTAGGTGCATAAGTCTAACTTGGTCTCTTCCAGAAAATGACAATTCATAGGGACTATCCTAGATGTCTCACAAAACAAAGCCTTTCTGTCTTCAGACAGAGCACGAAAGATAAAAGTGCTAGTGCATTTTTTGTCAAGCTGTAGATTCCAGTTAGCACTAAAAATTTAAATGCTGCAAGGCTTGATGATAGCAACCACAGCTATGAACCACAGCAAGGCTACACATGAGACAGCTTCAAATTTGGTTCCTTTCAATCCATAACCCTGCAGTACTCTCACAGAGTAGAAAATACTGCATCCCAAGGGCGGTAGTCAAGTCCTTAGGGTGGTGGCTGTCTGTTACTGATCTGTTCAGAGGAGTGGACTTTGGATCTTCAGAGACTGGTGTGACAGTTCCCACTGACGACTCACTGAAGGTTTGGGGGGCTTGTTGCCAATACATCTCAACTCATGGTATGTAGTTGGTGGGAGAAAAGAGTTTACCTATCAGTGTACTAGAACTGCAGGCCATACATTATACACTTACCACCTTCACAGATATAATGAAAAACCGCAGGGTCCAAATACAAACAGACAACTGCATGGCTATGTTTACTTAATCAAACAGGGGGCACCACATCAAGGATCCTGTGCAAGGAATCCCTTCCAGTCTGGGACTGGGTTGCCCATATTGCTGGCACATCAAATGTTATAGCAGACAGACTGAGCAGACTGAGATCTACCACTCATGGGTGGTCTCTGAAAAATTGTTACCTATAACCAGATTTCTTTGCCACCAAGGAAAACAGCAACACTCCAATGTTCTGTTCCAGAGGAAAAATGGATCTAGAATCTATAGGGGATGCATTTCAGATCAAATGGTCAGGGTCACTATTTAACACCTTCCTACCCATACCCAATTCCCTACATGATCAGCAAGATGCGAACAGACAAAACCAAATGCAAAATGATAGCCACATCAACCATGGTTTCAATGGTTGCTACTTCTAACCAAGAATCACTATCTCCACTTGCCAATGACTCTGGATCTTTTGCTGTGTGGACGACTGAAACATTATGATATACCCAGTCTGAGGCTCACAGCCTGGTTAGTCTCCCCATAGAAACAGGTTTCATGGAAGGGGTAGCAGAAGTAATTTTTAATGCCAGAAAACCTAACGCCAGGTTATCGCATGCCCAGAAATGGGATAGATTTGTAAGCTGGGCAAGACACAAGGGTCTCAACTTCTACACAAGTGCTTTTGCTTTGGTATTGGAATACCTTTTGAGCCTCAAGCAGGAAAGTTTATCCATTTCCTATCTTAAAGTCCATTTAGCAGCCATATCCATGTTTCATGCCCTGATGGATGAGAAAACACTCTTCTTGCATTACACATTGAAATTATTCCTCAAGGTCCTCTATACTATGTTCCTACTAGTGAAGCCTGTAGGGTCGCAGCAGTCTTTGGTACTATCTAAGTTAATGTCCAGACCCTTTGAGCTTTTAGCCAATTGCCCTTTAAAATTGTTAAAGGCTATCATGTTGGCCAGGCATGTAAGTGAGTTGGCTGCATTGAGGATGGACCCGCCTTTCGTCAAACAACATCTGGAAAAGGTGGTTCTTAGGCGAAGCCTCTAATTTCTTCCTCAAGTAGTGTCTTAAGTTCCACACTTCCCAGGAAATAGTACTTCCTGGGAATAGTACTTCCCAGTGTTCTTCCCGACACCTACCTCTGAAACAGACAGTACCCAATACTATAGTACACAGCCTGTCCCTTTACCATGGGGTCTCCCTGAGCCATTTCTTACAGATATGATGGACCAAGGCCATTAAGGGCTTTGTTTCTGATAGCTAAAACCTTGAATTGAGCCTGGTAGCTGACTGGTAGCCCATGGAGTAACTGCAGAATGGGAATAATATCCATGCTCCATCTAGCCACTGATAATAACTGAGCTGTGGCATTCTGCACCAAATGGAATCTCCAAGTTGACTTTGAGGGGAGACCTGTTTAGAGTGCATTACAGTAGTCTAGTCCCAATGTTACCGAGGTGTTGATCCAGATGGCCAGATAGACCATGTCAAAGTAAGAGGCCATCTTGTGGACTAGAGTGAGTTGGAAGAAAACATTTTTGTAGCTGTATTAACTTGCTTCTCTAACAGCAGTGCTGAATCCAATATAATCCCTATGCTCTTAACCAAGTCAGCAAGGGTCAACTGAATCCCACTGAAAATAAGGAGCACAATGTCCTTTGAGATCTTCACTTTCCCAACCGGCCTCAGTTCTGCCTTGTCTAGGTTTGGTTTCATTTTGTTCACTTTCAGCCATCTGACTACAGAAGTCAGGCAGTGGCTCAAGAGCTCTACCACTTCACCAGGGGTTTTAGACGGAAAGATTGAGAGCTGAGTATCTCCTGCATTTTGATGACATCCAGCTCCAAAGCTCCAAAAATGGCATTTTAGGGACTAACAAAATTTATTTGTTTGTTTATTTGGAATGAACTAGGGCCAGAGGCAAAGAACAGGAATCAAATGAATAATACTGGAGTTGACCTTCCCATTCCTAGCACTGTCTTTTGTTTTGCTAGATGTTTACAAAATAGAAATGGGAGGGGGGCGGGGTGAGCAGTGAACTGGGAAAACCAGCTGGGAAATAAAAGGCAGAAGCAGGGAGGTGCAAGTCAAACTTGAATGTTCTACACACTGAATACATGACCTGCCACCTTAGTTGCAGCCTAGTGCTGATGGCCGGAGGCCGCGGGCGCGATGACAAACAGAGACCAAACACACGGCTGGAGAGAAAACAGGCCACAACTTTATTAACACAGCAGGTAAGGAGCGAAGGCAGTCATCTGGATCGGATCCCCATGCATCGGCGGGCCCGCCTGCCAAGCCGATGAACCCCTCCCCCCTCAGACCCCAGCTGAGGGGGGGACCGGAGGAGTGGCATTAAGGGGGGAGATCATCTGGGTGTACACCCCTGCATGATTCCCCTGCCACCTGGAGATGAGTCCGACCTGGCAGCCCCCGAGCTGGGCATGCACCTCCGTGACTCACCCCAAGATTCCTTATGGGAATCCCCTCAACAGGAACCAGGGCGGAGGCCCTGGCTCCCGCAAAATGAGATCCGATCCAATGACCAACCGCCAACAGATGTGACAAGGAAAACGAAAGGAACAATGTCCCCCCCCGGTCCACTGAACAACGGGAGTGGTGGGTGGGATTCGCCGCCCGACGCCGAGTGAGGAGGGGCCAGGCAGTTGCCTGCTTAAATACCTGGCCGGCGGACCAGAGGGAAGACTCCCTCCCCGTGGTCCGGCAGCCGGCCCCGCCCCGGCCCCTCCCCCGACGGCCGCGATTGGACGGCGGGGATTCAAACTGATTGGCTGCCGCCGTCCCAGCCCGGGCCGGCCGGCAGCCAGCCACCGCGCCTTCTCCGTCCTCCGGCCCCGCGGCAGCAAACCGAGCGCCCGGTAAGTCGGGCGCTCGCGCTTGCAGCCTAGTGCTGATGGCCGGAGGCCGCGGGCGCGATGACAAACAGAGACCAAACACACGGCTGGAGAGAAAACAGGCCACAACTTTATTAACACAGCAGGTAAGGAGCGAAGGCAGTCATCTGGATCGGATCCCCATGCATCGGCGGGCCCGCCTGCCAAGCCGATGAACCCCTCCCCCCTCAGACCCCAGCTGAGGGGGGGACCGGAGGAGTGGCATTAAGGGGGGAGATCATCTGGGTGTACACCCCTGCATGATTCCCCTGCCACCTGGAGATGAGTCCGACCTGGCAGCCCCCGAGCTGGGCATGCACCTCCGTGACTCACCCCAAGATTCCTTATGGGAATCCCCTCAACAGGAACCAGGGCGGAGGCCCTGGCTCCCGCAAAATGAGATCCGATCCAATGACCAACTGCCACCAGAGCCCCCCCTCTCCCCCAAGGAGGGGGAGGGCTCCCGCCAAAGCTCCTACCGCCGCAACCACTCGAGCAGGCCATCTCTCAGGTCCTGAAGCCAAATGTCGTGGCCCCAGCTGGACAGGTGCACCCCGTCCGGGCGGAACAGCGCCTCCAAGCGGAAGGAAATGTCCGGGTGTGGGATGAGTAGGCCGCCAGCTGAAGAAATGTAGCGCCCCATGGCGCGGGCCACCCGCTGCCGGATCCCGTCCACCTTTTCTGGGTGGCGCGCAAAGCGCCAACAGCGCCTCTGGAGCAAGTCTGACCACAAAAAGAAGGTCCGAGGGAACAATCCCCTTAGATAGTCCAGGTCGGCGCACATCGCCCACTGCAGGTCCGGGCCTTCCCGTCTGCCCAGGTCGTTCTCGCCCAGCTGGATGATCAGCGCGTCAGGTGGGCCCTCCCGGCGGGCCTGTCGGACCAAGGTGGGGGCCAGCGTCTCCCATAGCATACCCCGCGTGCCGATCCAGCGAATCGCGATGTGGCCGTCCAGCCCGAGGTGTCTTCCCCATCCCGATGATGCAGCATATTTCCCGGCCCAAAACACGATGCTATGGCCGCAGATCCAAACAGTCCTCCGCTGACCTGCAACAAATTGAAGCACAGACACAACTCAGTGGGAGAGCACTCGAGAAGGGCGAATGTAGGTGCGAAAAGCCCCGGACCGCCAGCGGCCCACCCGCTGGATGGCGGCGGGGGGGAGGCCCAGCTGTGCTGCCGACGTGGCTGCACCGATGCGAAAGGAGTGGGAGGCAAAGTCCCTCGGTGGGAATCCGGCAGCCTGAAGGCATGCCCTCAACAGGGCAGCGAACTGGTAGCGCGTGAGGGGGGTACCGTCCTTGTGTACCAGGAAGGGACCGGAGCACTGAGGCCGACCTGCCACGAAGGATCGGACAGCCGCGACGGGACAGGTTGCACGATCCCGCGAGGCCCGCAGGAGGACAGAGACCCCCCGGCCTCGCTGATCGGTTTTGGATTGACGTATTGAGATGGCAACCGTGCGTCTGGAGAGCACCAAATCACCAGCTGTGAGGGCCCTGCCGGAGGAATCCCAGCGAGACCCCGCCACCAGCTCGCTGACCCTGAAAGCTCCAAAGAATGCTAGGGTGAAGGCCGCTCGGATAAGCCGCCCTTCGTAGGGGGACCAGCAGATGCTGGGGACCTCCCGCAGAATAGCCCGCAAGGTGGGCAGCGTAATAGGCCTGCGCTGGTCAGGCACCCGTGGAGAGACCCTGCCCCACCCTTCTATGGCCCTCCGGGCCTCAAAGCAGTCACAGGGGTCAGGGAGACCCGCAGCCTTGCTGAAGAAGGAAATGGCGGACAGCTCCCGTCGCATGGTTCCTGGGGCAAAACCGGCTCCTCGCAGGTGGGCAAGATATCGTAGCACCGATGTTTTGGACGCCGGCCAAGAGCCCTGCCCTTCATCCTTCGCCGCGAACTGGAGGAAGCGCGCCGCCGCCTTGGAGTAAGCCCGCAGAGTGGCGGGTGCCACGGAGCAGAGGATCCCCTGCGTCACGGTGTCTCGCCAACTCGCCACAGGTCCGGTGGGAATGGGTCGGGTGTGCGGGAGGCCCCGGGTGCCAGCGTGAAGAACCTCTCCATCTGGAAGCGAGACAGCGCATCTGCCATGCTGTTATCCACACCTGCTACGTGACGGGCTGAGAAAGAGATGTTAGCAGCAAGACAGCACAACATGAAGCGGCGGACCAGCCTCATGACCCGGTCGGATCGGGAGGACTGCTTGTTAATGACCCGCATGGAGGCCTGGTTGTCGCACCAGAACAGGACCTTTTTATCACGGAGCTCCTCCCGCCAAATTGTTACGGCCACCAGAATGGGGAAGAGCTCGAGGAAGGTCAGGTCCCGGAGGATCCCAGAGGCAGCCCAGGAGGAGGGCCAGCGCTGCGCACACCATCTCCCCCTGAAGTAAACCCCGAACCCCAAGCTGCCGGCTGCGTCGGATTGAACCTGCAAGTCAGAACCCGGGGAGAGGGACCCCTGCCACAGGGACACCCCGTTGTATTTGGACAGGAAATCAAGCCACACCCTGAGGTCCTCCTTTAAACCTTTAGAGAGACGTATGTGATGGTGTGGTGCCGAGGCCCCTTTGCAGGCACTGGAGAGACGGGCACAGAAGGCCCGGCCCGGGGAAACCACCCTGCAAGCAAAATTGAGGTGCCCGATGATAGACTGTAGCTCCCTCAGGGTGCACTTCTCCCGCAGGAGAGTGGCGGCAATGATCTCCCGCAGGCGGCCCAATTTTTCTTGGGGGAGGCGGGAGAGACCAGCCTCAGAATCGAGCTCTATCCCCAGGTAAGTAAGGCGGGGGGAGGGCCCCTCGGTTTTCTCCCGGGCGAGCGGGACCCCGAGTTCCTCCGCCAGGTCCTGGAAGATCCTGAGGCGGATGGCACAAGTGTGCCCACCAGGGGGCGCCATGATGAGGAAGTCATCGAGGTAATGAGTAATGTGGGGGGACCCCATACGGTCCTTGGCCGCCCACTCGATGAAAGTGCTAAATGCCTCAAAAGCCGCGCAGGCCACTGAGCACCCCATGGGCATGGACCTGTCCACATACCATTGCTCCCTGAACTTGAAGCCCAGGAGGGAAAAGTCCTGAGGGTGCACGGGGAGGAGCCTGAACGCGGATTCGATATCGCACTTGGCCATGAGGGCCCCCTGCCCGCAGGATCGCACCAGGCGTACCGCCTGATCGAAGGAGGCATACTTAACGGAGCACAGCTCCTGCGGGATGCAGTCATTGACCGATGAGCCCCCTGGGTAGGATAAGTGGTGGATGAGCCTGTACTCCCCTGGGGCCTTCTTGGGTACCACCCCCAGCGGGGAAATCCTAAGGTTGGGTAACGGAGGGAAAGGGAAGGGGCCGGCGACCCGACCAGCCGCCACCTCCTTGGCAATCTTGGCAGCGACCACCTCCGGCAATTCCCTAGCAGATTTTAGGTTGCCTGAGGTGGTGGCCACGCGGGGGCCCGTGAATGGAATTCGGAAACCTGCCGAGAAGCCATCGAGCAAGAAGGCGGCCGCCAATCTGTTTGGGTATCGTTCCAGGAGGGGGCGGAGGGCTGCTACCAGCACCGGCGTGTGGGCCCGGCCTAACTTGACATGGCCGGGCCTACTTGCTGCCGCTGCTGGGCTGGGGGGCTGCGGTGGTGGTGGACCCCCCATCCCTATGGGACCCGCTGCTGGAGGGCCTTCCCCCCCGAAAGGGGAGGGTGCCGTGGGGGCAAGAGAGACGGGCGTGCGGGGCCCCGCAAGACTCACAGCTGTGCTCATAGCGGCACTTGGGCCGCTGGCACCTGCCCAGATTGAACTCCCAACATAGGCCGCGTTGCTTGTCCCGCCGGGGGAACCAACGGGGACCCCGCGACGAATCGCCCTTGGCCCTCATTTGCGGCCCCACCAGCCAAAGCCAGAGTTTCTGGCTGATGAGATCCCACCTAGCCCTTGGGTTGTGAGAGGCCCTCTTACGGAAGGCCTCATCATAGTCCAATGCCGCCGCCTCCCCCGCCAAGGCCCGGGCCCGGAGGACATTGCTCAAGTGGTTGGACAGGTGCCATCCCCGCTCAGGGTAGGCGATCTGCACGACCCCCATATATACGGTGAATCCCTCTAACCAGTTGCTGAAGGTGCGCTCTGCCACATCCCTCTTGGGCCCCTTTTTGTCCCGCTTAGAAGGCGGGCCACAGCGCCCGTCCTCTGCCTCCGGCCTGAGGAGGGAGAAGAGGTCGACATAATACCCGTCCAAAATGCGCTCTCGGACCTTGCGGGACAGGTGGATCCCAGGGGGATCCTCCTCATCCCCAAAGGAACCAGAGGGGGGGGCGTCAGTCCGGTCCTCGCCCCAGACCCCGGAGGGGTCGTCCTTTCCTGTTCCCCCGCCCCTGCGACGCAAGGCCCACCCTGGGAGACCTGGGATGGAAGCGGCGGCGTCCCAGTAATCCTCCCTGAGGGTCTCTTCCCCAGAGGAGGTGGACTCACCTGTGGATCCCTCGCTGTCTGACTCCTCGTGCCTCCTGTGGCCTCTGCTGTTCTTCTTGGAGCCCTTCCTCCTTTTGGCAGGCCGCAGCCGGCTGTGGCTGGAGCTCCTGGAACTGGAGCTTGAAGACCTCTGTGCTCGGCGGCCCCTGGCTGGGCTGCCCGCTCTCTTCCGGCTGCGCCTCTTCTCAGGGACCTCAACAGGCTCAGGGAGGGGCACGGCCCCCCCAGGCCCAGAGTTCCCCAAGCTCTCCACACGGGCCGTGAGGAGTTCCAATGCCCGGCTGATGCTCTGGAGGGAACCTGCTGTGCCCTTGCTGTTCGAGGGCCCCTTTCCCTTTGCAGCCTTTTTTTGAGAGGGGCGGGGACGAGCCCTCTCAGCCTGCCTATGGCCCTGTGCTGCTGCCCGCTGCTGGCTGGGTGAAGGGAGGGGAGCTCCCCCGCTTACCTGCTGGGGGACCCTTTTCGCCCGTGCCCCCTTTCCCCCATCAGTGGCGTTGGCTTTGGCCTTGCCCTTGTCCCCCTTCTGGGCTGGCCCTGCCCTCCCGTGGGCTCTGGGGGTAATTTTCTTATTCCCCCCCCCTTGTGCCCCCGACCTGGCCACCCCCGCCCTCTTGTTGGGTGCCATGGCCTAAAATCGCAGCAATGTGGGAGACGGAAAACGAAAGCCTGCCCCTCCCCCTGCTGCGCTGAAGCTCCGCTGTTGCCTTCCTCCTCTCCGCGCCGCGCCCCAGGCTCAGCTTGCCCCTGGGACGAACGGCCGCGGTGCTCCCACCTGCCCCTGGACTCTGCCGAGGGCAGGGAGCCGACTGGCGTGGGGCTGGGCGCCGGGTAGGTTAGGCTCCGACGAGCTTCTCCGCCGCCGCCTTCCTCGTGCCGCTCGCGTCGTCCTCTTCAGGCTGGGAGTCAACTGGCAGAGGAGCTGGGTGACGAAAGAGAGGCTCAGCTAAACCTCTCTGCACCGCAGCCTCCCTCCGAACACGTTGCCCCACGCCGCTCGCTCTTCTGTCCTCCTCGGTGTCTTCACTCGGAGCTCCTTCCGTCTTCGCCGCCCGACGCCGAGTGAGGAGGGGCCAGGCAGTTGCCTGCTTAAATACCTGGCCGGCGGACCAGAGGGAAGACTCCCTCCCCGTGGTCCGGCAGCCGGCCCCGCCCCGGCCCCTCCCCCGACGGCCGCGATTGGACGGCGGGGATTCAAACTGATTGGCTGCCGCCGTCCCAGCCCGGGCCGGCCGGCAGCCAGCCACCGCGCCTTCTCCGTCCTTCGGCCCCGCGGCAGCAAACCGAGCGCCCAGTAAGTCGGGCGCTCGCGCATCTGAGGTTCCACTTTGCTGCTGTGCTGATAATGGTTTCTTATCAGGCAGCAGCTACTCTGATCTTGATTACCACCTTTCAGGACTGCAGCAACTGAAAGACAGAGGTAGAATGTGACTATTGATTGGCCATCAATAGGAAACAAGGCTCTTTCATCAGACACATGGCTGTGCTGCATATTCACCTGTCAGCGGAAATCTCTAGTTTCCTGTTGTACTGCTGTGGGCATTGTCTTGACTGCTTGTTATACTGCCTAATAAGAGCTGGAGTGTTGAGGCATGAAAGTGTTCCCATCAGCATCAGCCTCCTTACAGAAAGGGTGTCATACGAGATAATTTTTTCCCTTAAGTTTTGGGCCTTCAAATATATTTATAAACTAGGCTAGTGATATCAGAAATGATATAGAATGTGCAAGGTTTGATTCCAGTAGCTCCCTAAAGACCAACAAGATTTTCCAGGGTATAGAATGTATACAATGTGTGCCTTGGTGCTTTGATCACTCTGCTCTTTTATGATGCTTAATAATCTTTGCTATGATATATTAATCAGTCACCCTAACCAGGACCAGCCAGCCTAATTTCTGCTGCCTAAAGCAGACTTTTGTGCGAGTGTGACTTTTGATACATGAATACGTGGGAAATTTTCTGTCATTAACCTCATCTTCAAATGAGGTTAATGCTACTATAGATATAAGGTATAAGAACGAAGTAGAGCTGGCTCTAGTTTTGGGGGTGTTGGGTAAAATTATTTTCCGTAGGCCCACTGGAACCCCATATTTGTTGATGGGCCAGCACTCACAGAGAAGGTGTGCCCCACTAGTAACCAAGCATATTGGTCCTGCCTATACGCACCCACTGAAATTTTACACTTAAAAATAACTACAAGAGATAATTCAGAAATCCTGTCTCTCGAATCGATTACAGGACAGGGTCAGAGGATCAAATGAGCAATCTGGTTCCTGCTCTGCTCTTTACTCAATCTCCTTTTCATCTAACCTGTTCAGCACAGTCTCCAGCCAACCCTTTCAATTGTTAGAACTTCCAATATACCCCACCCTCCTCAGTTTCCCCCCTGATTTCTCCTGCTCCTCAGCACTCAGTCGCCAGTGGTCACCTGGCTCTCCACCATCACTGGTTGCTCTATCTTGTCTTATCCCATACTTTCCTTAGGAGGCTTTAGTGTTTTTCAAAAGCATTTTGAAAATCCAAGCTGACATTTGCTTCCAGAACAGATAGGCTCTGAGAATACCACTTTGTTGGTTGGGGAGATGGGAAGGGAACCGGGATACTATCGCTGGGATTTTTTCTGTTTTGGTATCAGCTCCACAGAAGGAGATTAAGAAATCAAATATTGTGGTTGGAATCAGATTAGATGTCTTGGAAAATCCGAGCTATACTGCTTCAGACTATAGGCAGATGCTCTGAGGTCTGCATGTTCCTTTGTACGAAAAACAGATAGCCATGCATACTGAAAACTAGGCTAGAAACCTTCTTCCTGATGCTGAGTTTTCCGTGTGAAGGAAGAGTTTCTAAAAAAGAAGCAGCAGCATTCAATCATGTGAACCCCACCTGCAGTCTGAAGTTGTACAGCTGAGCTCAACACTGGCTTAAACTCTCAGTTAAAACTAGACCCGTTTCATCAGTTTGAGTGAAAGTTTTTCCAGCAAGATGATTATGTCAATCCCAGTACACCTTTTCCTGACCCTGAATGTCATGTAATCAGTCACGTAATACCGGTACAAACTTGACTGTAGCAGTGAAGAATGCTACAGGGATGAAAATGAAGATGTTTCTACCACTTCTGAGGTGGGTAAAAATTCAGACTGCTGCTGATTTGTATGTGTCAGCTAATTGATATTTATTCTAGAATGTGACATGCACCCCTGCCTTTTACTCAGGCTCAGACCTGGTCTACAAATGCAGCAGAATGAGGTAACAGTGAAGTCAGGGAACAGAATTTGTTCAAACTGCAGGCGGGGGTGGGTTTTACAAGGTTTCACAGCTTCCAAAGAGAATGCAAAGAGCTAGGCAACAACCTCTTCCCCTGATATGCTAACTGCTTATTTTGTAAGGACTTGCTCATAGGGAGCACTGGAAACATGACCTGCCTCAGTTTGATGTAGTATGGCCCATACCACCACCTCATTATGCTGCATGTATAGATCTGACCAGAATTTAAGGGAAAGGAATTAAAGTATAGAAATAAGTCTGCCTAGGTCAGTTGAAAACTATCATAGTAGCCCTGTAAATAATAAAAGGAGGCAAGAGCAGCCTACTTTATTTACTTTATTCCTTAAATTATAAACATTTTATGTCGCAGGAGGAAATGGTTTTCCATTGGGAACCTTTTGGGTGTTGAGTTTCTGCAGTGATGTATTTTAAAAAGCCTTAATAGGCCCCTGCTCCACTTTTTGCCATGCTCTTGCTGACATAAGTCGTATGTGTCTTGCTCATTCTGGATTTCATCTGTGGTCATTGCGCATTGTCTGCCACTGCTGTAGAGAGCTATCTATTGCAAAGCATTCCTCTCCCCTTCTGTGCTTTCCCTCTCCTGGAGAAAATTGCATATTGTGATAATTAGAAAGATTTGTGTTTCATTAAAGTGGTGCAGTGACTCTGGCGGAGCACAGCACGCTTGCCCTAGCTGAGGGACGGTCTCTGAATATGCGATAGGCAGTCTAAGCTGGCACAGACAGCATTGTCTTTTTCTGCTTTTTTTCAAATCTCTTTTTTCCCAAGAGGAAGGGTGTGTCAAACCCACAGAAGTTAATTTCCTTTGGAATCTGGGCTTGTCAAACTTGTGCAAACCACAAACCACCCCTTCATGTGAGCTACAATATTGTTGCCCACCAGGTACTTGATAAACCACTGCTTTTAGTTTAGCAGCCTCAGGCAGGCCTCAAATTGTGCATCCTGCCCAGAAGGCACACATTTCACAGGCCTACTCTAATCTTTCCCAGACTGCTTTAAATAAAGTGACCTACATTCCGATTTACTAAGAACATAGAAACATGTACCTGGAAGTAACAGTAATGCAGACCAGTTCTCAGAAATAAGAAGTGGTATATCTAATAATACAAGATCTAAAGGTTCAGAGACAAATTTAGTCATATTAACACTTATCATATTCATAGGGCCCATTTTTCACATATCACATTTTTGTTTTAAAGGTAAACGGGAGGTCTGGGGAGAGGGAACAAACTATTCCCTGAAATATCCTTTAATAATACCTTTGTAGATCTTGTTTTACCTTTGCTGCTGCTTCCCCACTCACCTCCTCTCCCCACCATGCTGCTTCTTTCCTAGGCAATCAAGGATCATGTAGGCAACATGATGCCATTATGGCAATATGTAGCCAATCAGATTTGACCATGTGACAGTGTTGCTGAGTTCAAATGAACTTGGAGAGGAAAATCACACTGTATGTATAGTGTGCATTTGGATATATCCAACTCGAAATTATACGTGACATTAGCTATTTTGGGTCAGCTCAGGGACATCCAAAATGACACAAAATTCCACTGAAATTTCAGGAATAACAAAAATTTATTTCCCAGAATTTTGGAATTGTTTCCATGTTTGGGGGAGGCACAGGAGTGGGGGGAGAGAGGGAGGCGGAAACAGCTGTTCGTTGGCATCTCTGTTCCCTTGAGAAGAGAGACACTAACAACTGATCACCAGGTAGACTTGGCCTCCACTGACAGCCCTTTATTTATTTATTTTAAAAAACAGCCCCCAGTGGTAGGAGAGGAAATGACTGTTGCATCTAGGATCCCACCCGCCATTTTCTGGCTGTGGGGTGGGCTCTGCTGCCTTTATGTTGGTGGCCAGGAGAAGCCTCCAGTGGGGAAAATGCCAACATGGAAAGTCTGGGCCTGTCTTCCTTTCTTACTGTCCCCCTTCTCTTTGTTTCTGCTGCTTCAAAAGAGGGGGAACAACAAAAATAATGATCCTAAATTTTGGGGAACCCCCCCCCCCAGATACCTGGAATAAAATTCTGAACCAGTAACAAAATCTCTGAAAAATCAGAATAATGAAAATAATGCCCTACCCCATATCCAGATCTGAAATTATTATTTTTGAAGTGCATGCCCCTACTGTAGAGGCAAGTCAAAGATGCTCACACAAGTGGTGGTATCTCTACATAATATTTTTAGCCACTTTTGTGGGACCCTCAATAATTGCTTAAAGGGGATTATTATCTGAAGTGAGCCAACATGTTTGGAACAAATGCCATCCCCTGTATATTTATAATATTGATCCAATGTGATCTGGCTTTGGTCTCATAAGCAATAAACTTGTCTCCAAACACTCTTGCTATTAGTAGGCTAATTCTTGCTAGACTACACTGAAAACAAATGTAGTATATTTCCCACTTGTTCTCACAGGTAAGATCTTTTCCTGCATTTGCTATTCAAACTAATGTGCACTGTTTGCAATCCAAGCCTATTATTATTTGTTTATAAGTGCTGTAACTCAAGTCACCAACTGAAAGAGGCCTTTTTTGGGTAGTACAGTGAGAGATTCCGTTTACTGAAACAAGCAGCACAGTATTTCTGTTATGGCCCCCTCCTATTTTTATTCTTCTCCTTTTTTTGGAAATTCAAACAGCAGTCACCTGGTCAGAGCTGCTCAGTGGTTTTGCTCTTTCCATTTACTCTGGCTTATTGATTTTGAATAATGACAATACACAAAGAGCCAAAATGATTCTGAAATAAAAATGAAGTGGCCTGGCATCAGCCCAGAATGCTTTTACATCAAACCTGTCTAGAAGTATTTGAATTCCTCAGTTATTTCTTGGGTGGGATCTTTTTGTGCACATTTCTGCTGCCATTCATGTTGCCTATAAGCTACCTGCACACCCACCCCACTGAACAACTCCTACTCGTTTTAACTGCGTATGTGCAGCAAAAAAAAACAACACCTAGCGCGGTTTCATCCTTTGACAGCTGCTGTCAGCACGTGTCTCTCTCATCCCCAGATCTGACCTTTTGATTGTCAGTTATCCCCTTCTGTTACCTGCTTTGCTTCTGTTACATCTGCAAGCTATGATGACTTCCACTATGGTTACTATTACTAACCATGCACAAGGAGTTTCCCTTTATGAACCTCAGTCAGGGGATGGTTATTCCTGAACGAACATTCCAAAAGTATAATGGAGCATAGTCTCCTAATCATGACTATGGTTATTATGAAGAGAATCTCCATGTCCTGAGGCAGCAAACATATGTAGATTACTAGATACTATAGGCAAACGAGATGGCTATTGCTGTCTCCTCTAGTGTGAATTTGGAGTGGCAGCACCTGCAAGATGTACGCAGATCGAATTACTCATTCAAAAGCAAGCAGCCATATTCTGAAACTAAAAAAAAGTCACCTGAGCTATGGTGCTGTATGATTGGATCTTAAGTGATACTCTTACCCATTACAGTAAGGGGTATTTGATAACTCTGTTCTGGACGTGTATTTTCTTAGCCGCTGTCCTCTTTAAAAGATAACAAAAACATGTATTTGCTATGCAGCAACATGTTCGCTAGTTAACTTCAGAATGCTGTATCTTTATTATCCCTTGGCCAGAAAGAAGCAGAGGGAGGCTGTTTTCAATAACAGATGCTGTAAGATGGTTTGCAGGGTTATCATTTCTCAAACAAAGTTCCTGTGTCTTGTAAATGGAACATGTTTCATATGAAAGCTGTTCAGAGAAGACAAATGACAGTCTCTCTCTTTTGACTGTAGCCACACTTTTAAGGAGACACAGACATCTCTCTCATATTTCAAGGCTTCTAATTTGCAAAGCTAAGATGTCTCTGAAAAGACCATCTCTTGCCTTGAAATAAGATATATCTTGCTACTGGTATAAATGGCAAGGTCACTCCTTTCCAACTATTCTTTACCCTCCCCAGGACAGACTGGCAAGCTCCCTCAGTCTGTTTTCTCTTTCTTAGGAGTGACAGGAAAGGTGCATTGGAAGGACTGGTGGTGAAGGAGCTGAGTTGAATTACTGCCTGTTGCATGTGAAATGGAGGTTTGTTTTGTGGAATGCTGGAGCTTCCTAAATCATCCATTCACTTCTCCCCAAAGATGAGTAGAAGAGCACTAAGAAAAGGAATTAAGGAAATTAGCCATTTGTTTGAGAGCTGCAGTCAGGACAATATAATAGATAGGACTGAAACATTTGTGCACATTTACTTTATATAATTTAAATAAAATAATCGCAGATGGAATGCTCTGGCCCGAGAAGAAAGTAGAACATGACTTCCATGCACTTCAGTTTTGATCATTGTTATGGGACTAGCAACAACGCCTGTTGTGTGAAAAAATACAATGCACTCTAGAAAACTGATTTGGTGGGCCCCCTACCGGCAGCAAGTGGGTGCTTTGCAGTGGCCTGGAGCCCAATATATATATTGTGGAAAGGCTGGTACTTCGGTCATCTTCCCCTTGAGGACAATGTCCTCTTGAGAATCTGCACTGCCTTTATTAAAGTTTCGCACTCTCAGGAGACTGCTGTCCCCCTCCAGCCTTTACTATTGTTCTTTCTTTATTGCTGTAATAAATCTCACATGCAGGAAGGAAGAAAAGCAGATTTCCAGTCTTGTATATTTCATGCTTTTATTGACTGTCAAAAGGGGCAGTATGTTTGAAGCAAAAGGTGAGTCCAGCAATGGTAAGCAGAACACAATGTGTTGTCATCCATGGCAGGTGAAAAAAGGTTTGAGTTACTCACCTGTGCTGTGATGGAAGTTTTTCATGATGCCCAGGGCAGCCTTGGATAGGATTTCCTTATTCTGACTCTGTTATCAGTCACTTACCAGGCCAGCTGATTCTTCACTTGGCTGGTTTCTGCAATTAGAACATTCCTCTCATTTTGAGGGGGAAGAATGGTAAAAATTGAGTGCACTGGAGCCTCTGTATATTACACATTACTTGAGGTACACAGTGTAAGGAAAAGGCATATTCCAGCAACTCCTGTACCCAAAAGTATCAGCCAGCCTGAAAAAGTATGAATTAGCCTCAAATTTTTAAAGTCTTGTGTTAGCTATTCACATTTAGGGTACAATCTGAAATCTCTAATTTTTCCTCTTTAGTGCCTGACGAGTTACCATTATCCTCTGAAAAACATTTCCTTACCATTACTTATATAGATTTGAAGCAACCACGTCACATGTGTCACCTTTACTGATAGTTCCTAGGTGAGCTCTAGAGGGATTCTTACAGCACAATCCTAAGCGGAGTTATGCCTGTCTAAGCTCATTCAAATCAATGGTCTTAGACTGGAGTAACTGTGCTCAGGATTTCATTGTTATTTTTTCATAAGTGTCATATGGCCCTTGCTTGCTTAAGCTAGCCCTTGTATATGCTGCAGAAGAAAAGATGGTCACTATGCTTCTTGTTGCAGCTTTAATTTTTTTTTCTTGAAAACTTTTTCAACTGTGGCTTTTGGACAGTGGCTCAGAGGAAATTATGCACAGCAGTGACAGAGTCTCTCAGAACTGTATACCTTGTCTGGAAATATAAAAAGTGATAGTTCATTTGAGTGCTAGGCATTTATAATAGGTAGAGCTATATGTCATCATCACTCATAGCTCTTGGATATAGCACCTAAGGGGAGGGAGTTCAGACTGTGAATGGGAAGTGTCCATTTGTGGAGAGCAATAGAGATGGATAGTAGAGAATGCAGGCAAGGCGGCCAGCCATTGACAGATGGAGATCCAGCTGAGGATGGAAGGCAGCCTGTATTTGCAGTTCTTGCTTTTGTAATGGTTTCTTGTCTCCTGCACAAAATCCTTTGATTCTGCTTTTTCTCTGAGTTCTTGTATGAATTAGACATTAGGATCAGACATTGCTATGAATAAGAATAGCATCTGTAGTAGCATTAGCTTGCAGTCATAATTACTGTGTCTTTGAATCTTCATGCTTGAGGGCATGAATTTTTTACCAGCAAAAGCCAGGAAGATGTTTATTTATTTAGAAAATATATCTGCCACCTCTCCAGAGAGCTACTCTATTTGGTTCACAAAGTACAAAAAACAAATACAATAAAATCATAAAAACAACCACCATAACGTTGTCCATATAAAAACAGACCCTAAAAACAAGCCCTGAAAGCGACATTCATCAGCCTAAAATGGTATCCATAAAACAGACCTAGGGCAGACCAACAGAACAGCTTTAAAAGATGGAGCACTTCAGTTACCTAGACTTGGGATGGCTGTGTATTTTCTGATATTCTTCCACTTTCCCACATGCTGGTGGTATCACATGCTCAGAACACATATCCACAGAAACGGATGTATGTTTTTCACAAAGCAGCTCCAAGTCATTGTGGTATATGACATGTCTACCAATATCAACAACAGGCTTAACTGAATATCATGTTTATGCACAGAGTGCCATTCAATGCAGATCTGAATCAGTATTGTACATTCCATGTGCAGTTATTTGAGCAACAGTTTATGCCATTAAGCAATAATTGGGTTCTTGTTTGCTTCTGGACAGATCTAACAAAAATATTCACAAACCAACTGCATGCTCTAGTCTAGACACTCATCCATAACTGCAAATATGTAGCTTTTAATTCAGGAACAGAAAGGAATAAATATTTGCCTCATCCCCAGGGAAGGTGCCCCATCCCAGGATGCTGTACCATTAGAAGCATCTAGATTCTAGAATGACCTTATGTCAGAGGGGAAATTCCGGATTACCATACAGGAACCACTGAAAACACTGAAGGGCACCTCATCTGTAGCTCAAATTTAATATCCGTATAGGTCCATGTTCTATTAGCTTGTACTTTCATGTACTGAACTGTTTGCTTTGGGGGGGGGGAAGGACTGTGGCTGTTCAATGATAGCAAACTGTTCAAGAAATAAACTGGTTTCTCATTTGGAGTAGTTTAATCCTTACTGGATTAGGATTATCCAGTAGTCTGTTTCCAACAGAGGCCATCCTAATATGCCTTGGATAATTTTTAAACAGGGTAGGAAAACAGCAGCCTTCTCTGGTCCTTTGTCAATAGTATTTGGTTCTCAGAAGATCATTGCCTCTGAGTATGGATTCATTCAACTATCATGACTAATCATCACTGGTAAAGTGACAGTGCCATTCTAAATGGAGATAAACCCTCTAAACCAAAACCCATTGGCTGCAATGGACTTAGAAGCTGGTCATTCAGTTAGCATGGCAATTCTTCATGAATTTGTCTAGCTCAGGAGTCCCCAACCTTTTCGAGTCTGTGGACAGCTTTGTAATTCTGACAAAGGGTGATGAGTACATCCACAAAATGGTTGCCGCAGGAGACTGAGCCAACCAAAAAAAGTCAGGGAATGAGATTATGCATAACTCTAATAGTAACTCTTCAACGTTTCAGGCAGAAGCTCTGTTTAACAGAATGCCTTTTAAAATGAACATACTGTTTAAAAATATTTTCTTGCATACAAACAGTTTACTTTTAGTAACACAGTAAAAACCCTTATGCTGTGGTATTAGCTGCTGTCAAAGCAACTTTTTAAAAAAATCTGCACAATCAGATGTGCAATGGCCAATCAGAAGCCCAGCTGAGCAAAAGCTCTGCCTGGCCTCACCCACTTTCTATAAAAACATGGTGGGCTTCAGGAAAGGCGGCATCATTGGGCATCTCTGGTCTAATCCATTATGAAAGCTTAGTAATCATCAACGAAACTTACAAAAATAAATTGAGTCAAGAAGTATCTCATCCTGTTTGGAACCTGCTCCCGAGTTATGTCATTAGGTCACCCTAAATAAATAAATAAAATTCTTTGTACTATGTCCATTAATAATATGTTCTAAACCTATAGTCTTTCTGTATTCCTAAATTAAAAAAACACTAAGCATGGGTCAGTAATGACTAAGTGCTTGCACGGGGGACTACCTTTACCTTTACCTTTAAGCTTTAGCCTTTCCTTGGGGGAATGGCTGTTTTCTATCTATCTCAGGGTATGTCTTTGTTAGTCTAATTTCTGCAGGGATAGTCTTAAGACAAAGGCAGAACATGTTCTTCAGGAGACAAATAGGTTTCCACGAAATGGGGGAATGCTGATATCCTCTCAAAAACCAGTTTTGGCAGCAAGGAGATTAGAAAATGAAGGAACAGAGAACCATATGGCTTCCTTAAGCTCCTTGGAAGAAGGGTGAGATAAAATCTAACAATAACCATTGCAATTGTTTTGGGAAACACTAAGGAGCTACTTGCTTGATTTTCTCATATTCATCTAATATCTAACAGTCTGCATTCTCTGCATTTTCTTCTGTTTTTGCTGTCCTTCTCTGACCTTCTGTGCTCAAATGCCTCTTGACTCTTCACTTTTATGAATACATCTTAAAGTGAGTGGAGTGCTGAAGTGACAGTTCTGCCAGCTAGCTTAGCTACAGGACAAGTAGTACCCAGGCAACGGAAAATGGCTGCCACTTCTCCCCTTGCAAATATATTATCTTGCTTACTGTCTTTCCAACATGGCTTTAACCCAATCCATATTTTGCTCTCTCAACCATGCTCTGTCAGGTGATCAGCATTTGAAAATGCAGTAAATCCTAGACCCTCCATGCATGGCACTCTGGATTCTTCCAGGCTCCAGCCACAATACTTCCATTTACATTTTGGCTCCACCCCGACCTGAAATACTCCTTCACATTCTACTCCTGGAATGGAAAGCCCAGCTGTGCGTCTGCCACCAGCAAATATTTTTGAAATGAAAAGTTGCTGTTCAGGCTTATCAAAACTAATTGTATAAGGAGGTAACACATAGCAGAAGCTGTGCTTTTGGTCCTGAATGCCTATTAGTTGACTGGCCTAAAGGAGATATACGGTTTCCCCTTCCTCTCCTTTTATCATTATATATCAACCACCTGTTCTTCACTTCCATTAACCCATCTCCATTTTTGCCTCTCCTATTATCTGGGCTCAATTCAATACCAAACAAATATTGTGAACTGTAGTAACTTAACAGCTACCAGAACAGTCAGGATTCAGGAAGAAATATAGCATTTCAGAGCTGCTGTTTAAAAAAGTGATGGTGTGTGTGAGGAGGAAGGAAGAATTTTTTCTGCACTTTCCTCTAATCAGCTGCCCTCACTAAGGGAATTTTCTTATGTGATGCCACAATCCGCGTGTGAATGGGAAACCTGCATTTGATTTCTCTTTCACTTTCTGTACTGCATTAACAGTATTCACACATGGCACAGAGAGAGGCTCAAGTGCGCTTGTTAGCATCAGATGTGAAAACAGTCCTTTGTTCAAGGGGTTGCTAATCTTACCTGATTTGCTCCCATTAGTCTATCAGCTTCCTTCCGGTTTGTTTTTACAAGGTTGCTGCTGCTGCAGACTTGTTGCCACCGCTTTTGAGGATCCCTCTGCTGGTGTTTGCCCATGAATACCTGCGAGAATGGAAGGGGTTAATTGTGTATGACTGTGGAGGTAGATTTGATAAGAATATGCTTCCAGTCTCTTCTTTAACTCTGATGACTTCCTGGGAGTACCAGCACTGAATGGGTGAAGTAACAAGATAGAAGGAGAAACGTGGACTGAAGCATCATGGAAAAAGAGAAAAAAAGAATTCTGCCCCTTGCTGAAAACACACACAGCAGTACGGGACTATTTTAGTCTTCAAGGTAGTTTGAAAATTGCCTTTCGTAACTATCTGAAACATCTCCGCTGACTTAGCACTCTGTCTCTCTCTCCATTTTCTATAAGCAGGTTGCTTTTCAGTTAGTGCATTCTTCCCCTTGAGATTTCTACCGCTGTGGTGCCCTTAGCAGACACTGATGTGACATGCAAAGTTCTGCCATCAGTGCTCCAGGGTGCTTTATTTTTTCCTTCCTGGAATGAGCTATGACATTCTTAGTTCTCCTTCTCCACAGCCTGTCCCCCTGCCACAGTACTTTCATTAGCAGGGCTCTACAAATTGAAGAAGAGGAGAAAGCAAATGGTAGCATCATCCTGAAGAAGAGAACATCGTGAAAGGTGATATTTTGGTCCCTGCCCTCAAGCTCAGATGTGGAACTCTGAATTACTGTGAGACTTTCTACATAAACAATCACAGCATGCACTTTAGCCTTTGCATGATACTCCTGCAAGCCTCATATCCAATTTCAGAAGTGCAAGGATAGCCACATTTCCCTTGACTTAAAAAAAAACGACAGGCAGAAATTCAGCAGGTGCCTCTGGGAAGCCAGTGTACCTTCATACTAAGAAAAAAGCTATACTAGTTAAATATCTAATTTCATGCATTTGCTAGACATATAGAAAAGCTGTCAGAAAAAAAGAAGCAGCCTAAAATAACTTGGTATCTTATTGGTAAATCATATAACAGAGAAGGAGGGTAGCAATTGTCTTACTGTGGGCTGGATAGCCATGGTTCTAACCCAGCCCCTCCCATTCTGTCATTACACGAGAGAAGGAATATATTGTCCCAAAGAACTTTTGTAAAACGTAAAAGTAAACACAAAATTCAAAACATGGATGATGAATGTGACTGAAGCGGGAAGGGAATTATCCTTGCTGGCATACACTGTTTAAAAAATATAACTGCTTGCATGCTTCAGAATTAGAGTGATGTATCAGGAAAACGCACAATTTTCAAAGGATGAAAATAAAAACAGTGCTGGCAGGGTGAACTGTGGGTGAACAGTCTATTAATCTCTATCCATGGTCTCTGCCATTGTGCCACAAAAATTAGGCAAAGTCTCATGACTCCGTGTGATTTAGTATTAATTGAGGGAAATAGTGAATTTTGAATTGGCTTGGCCCATCTGGTGAGAAAGCGAACAAGCAGACAAGATAGGTGAAGTGCCAAGCGTCTGAAAGATCCTTTGCAAAAACTGTTTTATATCTAACTAAAGAACTAGCCTGAAAATGAGGGTCAGTGACAGTGGTTTATATGGAATGGACAATGTATTAATCTATAATCATAGTAAACTGTGCTGCATTTCTTCATTAAAATTGTCCTTTGAATCACTTCTCCTGTGAAGTGCCCTTGCTAGCTTTAACCTTTGCCATCTCACCTCAGCTGGTAAGGGAAGGTTGTTTTGGTTGTATCAGTATTTGTTGTGTAGCTGTCTTTGTAGCTATTATGTAGAAAATGTTTCACTTCAAGACTCTTGTGTCTGAATATTGGTTTGTTTGTAAGACATGGTTTTGCAGAGCACAATGCCTGACCTCCGAGAGGGATAAAGAGGTGGCAGGGGGATTGTTTGGGGGAAGTAGCAAATGTCTGGCTTTCTGCAGAAATAAACAAGTCACCTGAAAATAGGAATGTTTGTAAAAATCTTGATGAACTCCACGGTAAATACTTGACACAGGCCATAATACAGTATTACATGGTTAGTGCCGGCTTATACACACACACACACACCTTCATGTTTTGTTTTGTTGAGAAAGCCACAGGTGCCTTACAAGTTTGACTGCTAGAACATGGATATGATAGGCTACACAAATCTATCCCTTCAAGGTTCTTGGTCTCTACTTCACCATCTACCAACATAGCCCTCTTACCCTTGAGTGCTTGCCAGCCTCAAGCTCAGAGCCTTGAGTTTATAGCCAGGGATCCCTCCTTGCTGGGCTAGAGGCCTTATCTCACATTCCAGTCAAAGGAAAAATGTAGTCCTACTAAACATTCTACGTCAGCTGCTTTTGTACTGTTAAGATAGAATCCCTTCCACCCACAAGCCCTTCCTCTGGCTTCCTGACAAGCCTCATCTATCCAGGATTGGGCTCTACAAAGTTTGCCTGGACACAAGTGCATAAAATTACATTTGTGCATTGAGTTAATCTGCCTCTCCATCTCCAGTCTGAAGCCATCACTTTATTCCTGACAGCACCCAATTAACTTCAATATAAGAATTTAAAATACTGTGTGTACCCAACAAAACCAGCAAACTCCTACATAAACTGCCCATGTTTAGTTAAGGTGTTGGAGCACACCTTTCATTTCTGTCAGGCAGCTAAAGAGCATAAATCACTGGACAAATGGTTTCTGTCACCTGTGCACAACATTGACAATACAGGCAGATATATTTGCCATCACCTCAAATTTCCTATCACATGTTTCATAAAAAGAGGAAGGTACACTCTTTGGAGGAAGGTACTAACTAGACAGACAGATACACATTCATCGTTCCTTGACATCTGCATATGAGGGTGCACCGAGCCACTATGGTGTAGTGGTGTAAGTGTCAGTCTAGAATTGGAAAAAAAAAACATGTTCAAATTCCAGCTTAACCGTGAAGGTCCCTGGGTGACCTTGGGCATATCACTCTTAATCTAACCCAGTGGTCTTCCATGCCTGACCTCTCTGGATAGGTCAGTCCATTGACCTATCCAGGGCTGACCTTTTTTGCTGCCTTTTAGAATGAATTGTTGTGTGGAGAGCAGGCATACATGATGCATACATGATAAGAAGAGAAGCAGGATGGCAAGGTGAGGTCACACAGTGTTGGAGAGGATTCCTCCATGGTTCTGTACCTTGGCTTATTCTTCCCCTCCTAGTGCTTGGCTTGTGTTCCTGTCCCCAGGAAACCATGGATCAGCCACCCATGGTTCTTACCTTGACACCAGTGATTCCATAACTTTGGCTCCCCCTTCTTCTTGTCATATAACTGATGTTATGTGACTTGTAACTTGAGGAGTCTTAGGTCTGATTAAGATGACCACCAGATCCACCTATCTCAGAAGATTTTTGTGAAGATAAAATGGAAAAAGGGAGACCATTTATGTTGCCCCGACTTCCTTGGAAAAATAGTGAGTTAACAATGTAATATAGTGGATATACATGCCAGCATGAAGCTTGAACACAAGAATTTCCATGTAAATATAGTGATTATTATTATATTTTAAGATTGTGACTTTAAGAATTTAACAATGCTAAGCTCATCTCCTTGAACATTAGTTCAATTTAAATCAGTGCCATTTAATTCTTAGTAAATGTCTCTAAGATCACTTTGTTAGAATTCCGAAGTAAACTGAATGATTGTGTGAGATGACCGAAGTTTTCCGTAAAGCTATCGATGGCATATGTTGTTAATGAGAGTTACTTTAACTTTCAGCAGCTTTGTTTTTTCTGTGATAACATAGGACTCGTTCATACATGCATATACTGTTTGTACTCTGTAAAACCCTTGACTTGTTCTTGGCCCACACCCAACTTCAGAGCCCACAAGCTACATGAGCCCCCATGCGTTTGCTCATATAGGCCCCAATTACATTATAGTCTGATCCATTTTCAGCAGGGATGGCTTGAGTCAATGAAGCTTGTCTTCACACAGGCACATATGCATAGTCTCCAGGTCATATATTATGCTATACAGGTAGTGGATGGGATAAGGTCAAAGGCTCACTTTTCTCCCTCATCATGTGTCAAACAACAGTTTGGTATACTCTGGAGAGTCTCTTTGTTTAGCAAGGTTCTGTTGTAGTTCAGGACTGAGGATAATTGGCAGGAGACCCAAAGGGAATGGTTGGTGCCGATGGAGGTCATGACTAAATTGCTTTGGCAGAATTGAGTACAGAAAGGTTGCCAACATCCGGCCCATACTTTGTGAACCTGACATGTGGTCAGTGCTATTAAAATAAATCATCAAAGGTTCCTCAGCTGCTTAGGATCAAATGTGGAAAGATTTAGATATATCCCTTGAGTTTATGCAATACTGCTAGATTAGTCAGTGGTTAAATCTGATGTATAATTTACTGAGCAAGAATTATATATAGACTTTTTTAACAAATTACTTACCCTTCAGTGTGTGAGTGAAATCCGAGCCTCTGAAGAGTGCTTAACTTCTCCAGTTGCTGAGAGTTGCCTTGAGTTTCTGGAAAAAGTGAGGATACATATTTATTCACAAAAAAGGAAGCAGGGACCACCCCCCTTTTAATAAAACTGTGGTCCATGATATATAAATCCAGTAACATCGTCAAGACTTAGGGGAAACAAATACTTTTCACAAAACCTGCTGTTCCTATACCTTTGCTATGGAACAGTCAGTGTTGCCTTCTCATCTTTTAAAAAACTTCTTTCTATTTACCTGACCTTATGCCAAATAGCATCTCTCCAAATTCTTCTCCCACTAATACGTATGTCCTCCTTCATTTCAAAAGTTGTGTTTTATTTATTCATTAATTTGTTTAAAACTTATTTTCCACCTTTTGATTGTAAAAAGCTCTCACAGAGTTCACAAATAGCTCAGAACAATATCACAAAACCCTAGTACAATAAAGTAAAATGCACATTCAAATGTTCATACAAACAACTGCCTGAGTTTTAAAAAAAACCCAAAGCCAATAAAACCGAATTGGTATTAAAACCTTAGTAGACTGTAAGGTGCCTGCTGAGTCTGTCTGGGGCAGAAGTCTCACAGCTGGGACACCACGTCGGAGATGGTCCTCTTAACAGTAGCCACCTATCTCATTTCTGGGTCAGTCTGATGACTGGGGCCTCATCAGAAGTTTCAGCTGAGGGAGAGTGCTTCTTCGTGTACCCTGTCCCCAGACCGCTCAGGCCTGTTAGGTTAAAACCAGCATTTTGAATTGAACCAGTCTGGGAACAAGTGATATAAGTAAGTACTGGTGAAACTGCTTGTCGCAGTTAAAAACCTGGCTGCTATATTATGGGCCCGTTGACACTTGAACACTTTTCATAGGTTACCCCACATATAATGCATTGCAATAAAGAATATTATGTTATCAAAGCATGGATCACTGAGGCAGAGCCATCTCTTTCCAGGAGGGAACATAGCTGGTGGAATGGAACTTAGTGATAGGCTGACGCTTGTGTGTCTGTCATCAGAGCTGGATTTCAAGTATTCCCACGCAACGCATTTGATCTTTAATAGAAAGTATATTGCTATCCAATGCAGGTTGAAGCCATTTGGCTGTCATCCTCACACTGATGATTTCTCTCTCAAAATCCCCAGAAAACCTCACCACCATAAAAGAGCCCTCCGAATGTGCTCCTCTCTGTGTTTAGCCAGTGATATGTTTGTTTTTGTTTTCTGCTCATGTTTTTCTGGTGTATTTTTTTCATTTTTTTCTGGTACAATTTATTACCTATCCCTTTTGTGTCATTAAAATACCAATTCCTAAAGCAGAGCTGTTCTCTTTGCTCATATTTATCACTTGGACCTGGTTTTTTAAAATCATTACTGTTGTTATTATCATCATCAACTACTGCCCTTCTAGACAGATTAGAGCCCCATTCAGAGTGGTGAACAAAATCAGTGTTATTATTATCCCCACAATACAGCTAGAGAGCTGGGCCTGAGAAGAGTGGCTTACCCAAGGCAACCTACAGAGTTCATGGCAGTAGTGGGATTCGGATGAGCAGAGTGCTTATTCGCATCCCAGCCACTTAACCACTCTTGTGTCTACAGCAGGTTGTTCTGCCTCCAGAAACTGGGGGGGGGGGGCGGGGGGGCGGGGTGTGTGTCACCTATATGCTCCAGCCATCTGAATGTTTAGTATATTAATTTTTGTCCCTTTGAATAGATCAATATCGTTCAGTGGCTGGCAATGGTAGGAGAAAAAGACTGCATTTCTACCAATTTAATTGGCTTTATAGAGATATGAGGGGAATATCCCCTGGACATGGAGAGAAAAGTGAAGCATGTGCTTGTGATTCTTTTTGTTGTTGTTGCTGCTGCTGCTGCTGCAAATTTCCCAATTTCTGTGTGGAACTACTAAGCATTCTTTCTCTTTCCTTGCATTTCAGTCTCATTCTTTGCTAACCTGCTATTAATGCTAGTAGCATTAGGAGAAAGGTGATCCTGCAGTTTTATGGGTGCAAGGACAGGATTTCTGTCCTGTCCACAGCCAAAGGTATGATTCATACAGATAGAGTTGTCCTTGGAAATTAGATACTTCAAGTTGCTTGAGCCAAGGGCTACAAGAATTCAAGAGAAAGCAGAGTATGTCTGCAGGGAACTTTTCTCATTCCCCCCTCCCCCCACCTTTCCCACCTTTCCAGATTCAGTTTCTGGCTTGCTGTTTGAAATACTTACAGATATTTCAAAAATAACCCATCTCTTCCCACCAACCCCAGTCTTCAAATTCAGTTCACAACCTCCCCCCCTCCCCCCGAAAGTGGCTGATGATGATCCCTTTTTGCTTAGGCACAGATGAATCATCCATATTCATGTGTCAAAAGGGGGGGGGAAGCACAGAAAAAGAAAACGCAAAGATGAAAAGAGACTTGGTTAGCCTTGGTCTTTGGCTGGTGCTCTCTCTGGGTGGTTGGTTCTTTTATACATGATGGTAACTAAAATTCTCTTTCATGGAATTAAGTCTTTTTGATCCTACCTTACTGCGCTGGTAAGAATGGTAAAGTTTCTGTGAAAAATTTGAATACTCTGAATATCCTAAGCCAACTTTGTGTACCTATGCACTACCCAAGACTGTTTGTGTATAACCATGTCAAACATTTGCAGCTGTACCAACAAGCTTCTTGGCAGGAGGACTGAATCCAGCATCCATTTGAACTAAATTTTAATGGTATGACTGGGTACTAATGTCACTTTTCTAACAGTCACTTTTCTATGCATGCAGAGGACTGAGCAAGAGATTTATCATTTATGAATATTTTTAATAGTCTTTATCCATGGTCAATGCTTGAAATTTCCCTTCTAAGACTTTGAATAGGACTATCAATGAAAAGCACTGGTTGTTTACACCTGAGCCATTAGGGATAGACAAGGAGACTCCCCTGGGATGGCTTATTAAAATCAGGCCTTTCTGATAGGCAATTAGGAAAATGCATCGCACAATTTAGCATATTTTGTAGCATGAGACAGTTGCTTATGTGCTGTTGGTAAGCAACATCTTCTATTTTGGATGTGCACAAAAGACTCCTGTATCAGGGTGTAGCATGCATCCAGCAGAAGCTTGGAAAAGACTTGATTTTCCCTGGGCACTAGTTGACTAGAGAGAAGAAATGAAATATCTAGCTCCCATCACCATTTATAACAAAATCTGTCTGAGGAGATAGGAGGTAGTATAAAGATGTACAAGATTCTTCACAATTCTTCCTTCCTGTGTCTCCCTCGTTGTAGAAATTATGATTGCAAGCTCCTCCTTGGAGTATGGTCTTTTTTTGTCTTGCTGTAACCCTCTAAAACATTATGTACATAGATGGAGCTGCATGAATAACTAGATGCATAAATTTATGTTGTGCCAAAGATGTGAGAGGCACAGGGAGTCCCGTCTGTCCTGCACCATCCCAGACACTCTGCTGATCAGGCTGAGCTGCCTGCTGGCTGTTTTGCATGCAGATGAAAATGCAAGTGCCCCATTTTGCAATCATTGGGGCAGCCTCCCAGGGAATCATTGGGACGGACTTGCAGGTTCTGTGGATTAGGGATGGTCAGTGATGGTTTGGTCTGTACGTGGCTTCATTGTGGATAAACTTTCTGTCTTTGGTGACAGGTGCAGCTGTGTTTTTTTATATTTTTGGCAGAAAGGGGGTTAATGCCTTACACCCCATCCCATCATCACTCATGAATGTTGTGATTCTGAGCCTGATGCTTTGATCAGGTTTTACAGTGGTCAGAGAGACAAGCTAGCAGTAACACCATCAATTTATGCATCTTTCCCCCTGTGTTGTTTCCCTAAGAAACACCTGCTCCAAGAACATTTTCACTTTTGCTTATTCACATTTGTATTTCCCACATGCTTTTCCAGTGTTGCCTATCACTTCCATCCAGAAGCCTTCTGGAACGTGCAACTTTGGTTTGATCTTTCAGAGTGTAAATATTTTGTAGGAGAAGTAGCACCCAGTGAATGCAGGTTTCTGTGCTCTAGCAGTCTTCGCACAGTGGTGCTCTGGGTCATAGCCAGGCAGACAAAGATTTATGCCTGCAGGTGGGAGATTAGAGACCAGAAGAGTCAAGGGTGGCTGGGTTCTAGGATGAGGGTTGGAATTCTGGACGGGGGCCTCAGCAAGAAGATAGTTATCTCCCTTTTGTTCCCATCTGGCTGACATACTGTGTTAGGTACAGAGTGGTGGACTGGGTAAGACTTTTGGCCCAACCTATCCTAGGCAGACATGGGCACGGAACAAACAAACAAACAAAAATGAACCACGAACCACAGAACTGGACCAGTTACAAACCAGTTCGTGGTTCGTGCTTCGCGAGGTTTAAATGCCCCTTTCTGGCCTTAACAGTGGCAGGGGAAGGGTCATTTAACAGTTTAAATGGCCCTTTCCTGCCTTGCAAGCAGCAGGTCCCTTTAAACTGCCCAAATCCCAGCCCCCCTACCCCCCAGCCCCAGCCCCACACTTACGTTATCCTGCAGCGCAGTTCTTCCTCTCCTCCCAGGAGGGGCGAGAAGGCCATTTTTGGCTTCCCTGCCCTTCAAATGGCTGCCGCAGCAGGGCAGGAAGGCCGTTTTCAGCCTCTTCCATCGCCCTGCAGGCCCCCAGGGTGGCGAAAGAGGCCAAAAACGACCTTCCCACCCCTCCTGGGAGGAGAGGAAGGACGCTGCACTTCAAGATAAGGTATGTGTGGGGCTGGGGAAATGGCCATTTAAACTGCCCTGTAAATACGACCCAATGAACCAGCATGGAAAGGAGCTTCTACGAACCCTGGTTCACGAACCCCAAACAGGCCTGGTTTGGGGGGGGGGGGGGTTGGGTCGTAATTAGGTTCGTGCCCATCTCTAGTCCTGGGCAGCCTAGTCCATACCAGAAATGAGTCAGGGTAGTGTAGTGGTTAGAGAATTGGGACTGGGATCTGTGAGGCAAGGGTTCTCTCTGCTGCCATGAAGCTTTTGGGGGGACCTTCAGCCAGTCATGCTCTCCCAGCATAACCTGTCTCACAAGATTTTTATAAGGATAAAATGTGGGGAAGGGAGAGCCATATGTCCTCTGAAGGAGGTCAGGATAAAATAACATATACTAAAGGTGTGAGGGGGCAGCAGGTGTATGCTCATTTGTTTCTCCAACTCAAAACTTTCCCATACATAGAAAAATAGGAAGCTTGGATAAAATGCAGAACTTTTGTTTTCTGCATGGAGGGAGATTTCAGATGGGAAAACATTCAAATATGCAGTTCACCAATGGCAGCCCAAAGTTGCCAACAGTCCTGGACAAAATGTCCTGTCCTTCTAATAGAAAATTTATGGGAAGTTATTTACCATGTCATGTTATTTATCTCCATGCCATGAAAAGCTCCAACTGCCCATTTCCGCACATGAATTAAAGGGACAGGTCATTTCCTCTGGGACTGTTGACAATCCCTAACAGCAGCTCCATAGCTAGCAATTTCTTGCTTGGAGGGGCCAGCCATTATATGTCTGTACAGAGCTACCACTCTATGCTCATAGTTCTAAATAATAATTAATAAATAGATAATAAATACATGTGGTTTATTGCACAAAAATGTTTCAGGTTTATTAGAAAGTCATAGCCTATTGAAAATTACAGTAGAAGTCATCGTGATAGGGAACTAAATTTTTCAAAGAATGCATTCATATCAATATTATTTGTGAGTGATTTCTCATAAGCAAGCAGCACTAGACTGGTTTTCTGGAGATGGGACATTGCCAGCCTCTGTGGTCATAAAACATGAGTAAGGCAAGAACATGCTGACTTGCATGTAGCAGTGGAGGCTCCAAAAGTCACAGCAGCTGCAGGGATTCTGTATCCATTGGGGAATGCACCTTTGTAGGAGAATAGCACAGCAAGAGCATTATGGATACTGTTGTCTTCTTTCAATAGTGGATTTGTTGGTTTTATAATATTCCTTTTAACAAGGTCTGCTTCTTGAGCATAGTTATCCTTGTTATCATATACTAATTGTAGGATAGGCTTTACTGCTTCCACCTCTAAAAAGGATTTTGAATTTGGTATCAGGGAGTCCAAAGCACATTGCAACTAGAAAACTGAATTTCAGCCTCTGAAATGGAATAGTCATGGACTTCAATGAAAACCTGTTTTAGATGCATATGAGAAGGCATGTCATGGCTGGTTCTGGCACTTCCTTCTACAATGAAATCCTGCAAATGTTTCTCCTTCCTTTTTCTTTTGACTTCCCTTTCTGCTGTATCAACAGCCATTTGGTCTGATCACGATTTGCTGCTGTTTTCCCCCATAAGCTCTTCAAAGAGCATGTCTGCTTTACTTCTCCTCTTTTTAAGGGCAGAAACAGGGCCGGATCTAGGGTTTCTGGTGCCCAGGGCAACCCAAGTCTGGCCTCCCCCTGTGCACACATGTAGCACGCGCATTCCTGGTGCTGCGTGATGATGTCACGGAAGTGATGTCATCATGCAGGGCGCGGCGTGCCGCTCATGTGGCAAGCCGGCCGCCCTGGCACATGGTGCACCACGGAGCTGGTGGCAGCAGCATGGGCAACTGAGCAGAGGGCTGGGAGGCCACCTATGCCATTCACTTGCCCCACTGAGGGGGCAGCCCCATTGGTGGGGCAGGCGAATGGCGCGGGTGGCCTCCTAGCCCTCCGTGCAGCCACCCGTGCTGCTGCTGCCAGCTCCTGCGCGCTCCCAGTGACTGGCACCTGGTGCCTCCTCTTTGACAGTGCCGGGGGCAGACTACCCCCCTGCCCACCCACCCCCACCCACCCCCGTCGATCCAGCCCTGGACAGAAATGCAAGTTTTCACCACTTCTGCAGCTTTCCCTAATTGCATGTCCTGGGCCGTTTCCACACGGCTTACCTTGTTCCGGAAAACAGCAAAATTGCACGAGAAGACGCTATTATCGTGTGAGAAGGCGCGATAACAGCGTCTTCTCATGAGATTTTGCTGTTTTCCGGAACAAGGTAAGCCGTGTGGAAATGGCCTTTGTTTTGCAGTGCTGCATTACTTGGCTTAAATATAGACAACACCTCTTTCGTTAGGAGTGCTAAAAAAACAGACCTGACATTTGCACATGTGACATGTAAACCTATTGCCTCCAATTGCAATTCTGTGCAAGCTGCAGCTTCCCCTTCAGGATCTGGAAGGTTACCGAGTGCTACCAGCACCTCCTGTAAGTTATCACTTATGGCTCTCGCTGTTGCCAATTTCCAGTCCTCCTATGTTCTAAGAGTCTCTTGCGCTAAGAACAACGATACAATGGGTTCACTCAATGTTTTCTGGTGAAGTTCTATGAACTGTTACATGTGTCAAAAAACTGCTTCATAGGTAATATTTGTGAGCAGGCATTAACAATCACGAGATGCAATTGGTGATTGTAGCAGTGTATGTATGGTACAGTTTTACCAAGTTTCTCTTGTGTTTTTTTTTAACTCCTGCCAGATATAACATTAGCCCCATCCTAGTACTGTGCTGTTAGCTGCTTTGTATTAAACCCACAGTCAGAAAGCATAGATCAGATATGTAGTCTGCCGTTAACTGTGAAAGTTCATACAAACCCAGAAGATGTTCAGCTGGTCTGCCATCTTTTACAAATCGGATGACGACAGATAAATTTTCAACAACACTTGCATCACGAGTCTCATAAGCTTTTACACAGAAGAAATCCACTTCCCTGGTTCTGTAAAGGGAAGCAATTTGTTCTACCACTATTGATGCAAGGATAGAGATGACTTCATTTTGAATCTCTGGGGATGTATAGGAAGCATAGGTGGGTATACTCGGAGTGATTGTTTTGAGTTTTTCATCTTTCTTTATAGTATAAAGAAAGAGGGCCATGAACAGTCCTTCGGGGCTGGTTTCCTCCTGTTTGGCTTTCTTGCTAATTGACCCATGGCCCTCATTACCATGGAATGACAGTTCATTTATGGCAAGGAACTTGATGGTTTCTGCAATGCTCTTGACATAATGCGCTTGACATAATATCTATTCTTCATTATCTGCTCTGGCCCCAACAGAGTATGAATTTCTATTCCTCGTTCTGACCGAGCCTTTCATTCTTCCCATTGTGACATTGCCAGTATGTGGGTTTTAGATGTGCAATGTCTACTGAATCCCTTATTGGACTCTAAAGCAATCTTCCACTTATTGAAACCAGCAAGTATAAATGCAGCATCCTCTTCACTGTCCTTGATAAACTTTTTGCAGGGAAAGCAGAAAGCTTTGTCAGTTGAGACAGAGTATTCCAGCCAAGGGCTGCCATCGTACCATCTGCTACTAAAATACTGATCCTTGCTCCCAAATTTTGTTTTAGGGAAATTTGGTAGCTGAGGCTGTGAAGGATTTTCTGCACTTAGATCTGGAGGACAGGTTGGTTCTCATCTCTGTGAGGATGGCTGGAGTTCAGAGTCAGATGGTTGGAGTCCAGAAGACAGCTGGGATCCAGATCACTTTTAATCACGAACCTGTCCATTTCCTGACAAGAACCAGGCCAGGCAACACACTAGGCCAGGAGAAGGCCTGGAGAAATCCTAACTTAGGGCAGGCAGTAGCCAACAGCAGACCACCAGCCTGCTTCACGGACACCCACCCCAACAGTCAAATCAGAAAATAGTAAAAATTCAATCAGAAAATGTGTCAACCCGGTGCCAGGCCCAGAAACAAGAATCAGGCCAGATAGCAGTCCCCCTCCTCCAAGCCCAAAGAACTGTAGCAACTACCACCTCAACAAAAACAACTTATACTGTGCACCATTAATACCACACACACACAAGCTGCTCTCTAACCTGCTGCTAGACCTGGTCTGGTCCCTGCTCCTGCTGCACACAGAGAGGAGAGCCCAGCCCAAGCTGGAAATGCAGCACTGATGAGGTGGACAACTGGATGGAGCAAGGGCACAAGGCAGATAGGCAGCACATAACAAGTAAATCTGGGAGCCTGGGAGGACATTGGAGGAGAAGCTGAATACTGAGAACTCACTTCTACAGGAAGGAGGCTCTAGGGGGCTCAGAGACCGTGGCACGCTGTGATGCGTCTTCTGCTGCTGCTCGGAGGTGGGAAATCCCACAGCGGTAGCGTGGCAGGCGCAGCACAGCTTTTTGGACCTGCATGGGCTCTACATCAGTGTTGCACAGAGCCTAACATTCACACTGCCCAATCAAGGAGGGCTAGGGGCAGGGCAGATTTGGGTGCAGCATGCAGCAGCTGAGGAGGTTGGATGGGGGCTTGGGCTCACTTCTCCTCCTAATCTTTGAAATTCACCTGCCGACAGGCCAACACAGACAGCAATTGTAGCTGGGGCCCAGGGAACAAAGAAGAAGGAGCTGAGGCTCGAGGGGAGGAGTCCCGGGGGGAGAGAGAGCTGAGGCTTGGGAGAAGGGGGCCTGTAAAAAACGCTAGGGGGGCCGGTCCCCTGGGCCCAACAATAGCTACAGGCCTGCCTAATAGTCTGAGGAAAATTGTAGCATATGATGCCTTTGCATATGTAACTCAGTTCTTAGCTTGCCCGGCTGCACCTACCCCTCTGAATATGAAACTTTCCTAAAAGTCCAGATTAAGGGTACAGCCAGACAATATTAAAGGTCCATATTGAGGATCTCTTGCTTTTTACTTAAAAAATTAGAAGCTTTATGCGGTTGGTGGGAAGTCACCAGAAAGTCACAGTTAGCTGGTGGTGAGGGTGGGGGGACAGATACAGCATCAGCTAGGGAGGAGGAAGAGAACTTATATTAATGAAACAACATGGCAGGAAAGTGTTAAATATTTTCTTTTGCCTACCACAACTTCATATCAGCTACATGGGACTTCTAATTATATTTTTAAAGGTCAAGTTTAGCTCTCATTGGCAGTGTTATATTTAGGAGAATTTTGTAATTTTAGAATCCTTACAAAAATCTTTCTCTCTACTACATATTTTAAGGGGAAAAAAATCTCTAAATAAGCAATGCTAATTAATTCAGCACTGACTGAACAGAACAGAGTAAAGATGGAGCTAAATCAAAAAGAGTCCAGTAGCACCTTTAAGACTAACCAATTTTATTGTAGCATAAGCTTTCGAGAATCACAGTTCTCTTCGTCAGATGCATGGAGGGCAAAAAGAAACTGGTCAGATATAGAGGAGGAGTGGGGAGGGCGGAGTAGATGCAAACAGCTCCTTCTGATATGGAGATGCAAACAGCTCCTTCTGATATGGAGATCAGTTAAGGAAATCAGAGGTAACTGATTTCCTTAACTGATCTCCATATCAGAAGGAGTTGTTTGCATCTCCATATCAGAAGGAGCTGTTTGCATCTACTCCGCCCTCCCCTCTCCTCCTCTATATCTGACCAGTTTCTTTTTGCCCTCCATGCATCTGACGAAGAGAACTGTGATTCTCGAAAGCTTATGCTACAATAAAATTGGTTAGTCTTAAAGGTGCTACTGGACTCTTTTTGATTTTGCTACTACAGACTAACACGGCTAACTCCTCTGGATCTATGAAGATGGAGCTACTGGCTCTTCCTTCTCTACAAAGATAATATTTCCTTTTGAGGTAATACTTTTGCAATTCTGCCCTTCAGGCTGTGGGGATGACCTTCCTAAATCATGAAGCGTTCATAGTTTCTGTCCTCTGACAATATTACATTTATTAGATGTCATGCCTTGTTGAAGATATTTTTGGAATCTTGAATCCAGTGACAAGACTTACCTGCAGGACTGTGGCTATCCCCCCATCTAAATCTAAGAATGAGCACTGAGAGGGAAGATATTTTTAACCCTGAGATATGTGCCTTCCTTGAAAACTGCATTTTGCCTCAGTGGGGGAATGTATGAGAATTCACTGAAGAGGAAGGCACATGTGTGGATATGTGTCTGTGTGGCTGATAATACCCAGGACTGCACAGGTCCAAACCCTGAGGGAAATTGACTGTGTAACAAAACTCCAGTGATCCTCACATGTTTAAGGTGAGCTTTGAACTGTGAAAGGGAAGGAATGTAATACATTGGAGAAGTACAATCATACCGTCCATTGAGAGGCTGTGGCACCGAGAGGTAAATGCCTCTATGCCTGTTCCACAAACAACTTCCATTCTTGTTTGCTTCTTCAAAATATGTGTTTGGGAACATTTACTGTATGTGTGTGGGGGGAGGGACTCTAACTTATAATAAAGGTAAAGCAAATACCTGTCCATTAAAAAAAAAAAGTAAAACAGAAGATTTTTCTAATTATCATACTGCCCTTGGAAGGGAGGTAAGTACAGAGAACCTCGGATTTCAAGGATGAGGAATGATATCCAGCTGATATACAGCAATGCTGGAGTCCAGCAACACTCGCCATACTGATGGGGATTTGCTGTTGAGTAGCTACGGGAGGGTGGGGGAAAGTAGTGCTTGGTTTCATCAGTGTCGAGGGGGAATAGTCCTTCAGCCTCTCTGGATCTAGTCCTCTGTGCTTTAAAGGAAGTGTGAAAAATGCTATTGTGTCTCAGAAGAGACTGTTGCAAAACTAACAGTTCAAGATACCAAACTTCTTTTTTTTTCTTGGCTGGACTGAAATGGTCCAAATGATGAGGAAACTTTGTCATCTTAATTTCCCCAATTAAACATGCCCACACCTAAAGCAGATTGTGTTTAATGTGTTTTTCCACACCTGTTCACAACCTTTTTCTAAACTGCTGCTGCTTTAGCACCACTTTTTTTTTTTACTAGAAAGGGTTTCTTCATTTGTACCTTGTGATGTTCAGGTGTACTTGCCTGATAGCATCACTGAGGGCAGAAGGAGGCCATCCAGTGACCTCACTTGGAAGAGGCTGGTGAAGAGGAAAGAGATTCCCATTGCCCAGGCAAGCAGGCTGATCCTGATCTTTTGGTGTGCCACACTGACAGTTTCATTAACTACCAATGCTGCATAACAAAAACTATTGTCCAGATCTAGTTCTAGAAGTGTGTGGCTACATATGGCTGACTCAGATTCACATCTCATTGAAAGTAATGTGGAATGGATGGGTGATATCCAGATGTGAGTGCACATCTAGAGGAAGGATATCTGCACTGCATTATTTACAATGGGATCTGCACAGATATGTCCATCCCTATCTTCCCCCACTCCAGCCCATCAACAAATGGGAAACTGAGTCAAGAAAGCATCAACTTGGTTTCTTTAGTAATAGAAACATGTTCCCTTTCTGCCTGATACTGGCATCCTTACAAAGAGCTTTGCACCCTGTTCCAACAGGATGTAAAAAACAGAAAATGAAAAGCAAAAGTGTTTGCAAAATGATAGACCCACCCACCCCCTTTTGGATGACTAGTAAAGAATGCCCAGTTCATGTGCAATGGCTACCTGGGTGAGGCTGCTTGAAATTGTATTATTGTGACAGTTACCTCGTGGAACTACCATTGTACATTTTCTCCATGTCACCATAAAGTACCAAATTGAGGCATCGTTGGAGATGGGGAGATAAACGCATGGCAGTGAACCATCCATAATGAGAACCATTGCTCACTAAAGTTATTTGCACTATTTAGCACTGCATTCAGTTCCATTTCAAGCAGGTTCCATATATTGGCTGCAGCACATGATGTGGCCATTAAATTAAGGTTTTCACCTTTCCCCCTTTTATTTTATAAGATATTTTCCCCAAGTGTAAGGCTGGATGGAAAAAATGTACTCCTTTAATATTTATAGACCTTACTCTCCCTGCCTAGATTACTGGAGAATATAGAATCAACGTAAGTTATTATTTGGGGATTTATTTTTGTTTTCAAGAAGAACCACAGTCTTAACCATAAGCATACTATGCAGCAATGTAGAAAGGACTGCCTTAAAAACATGTCTGCACCATCAGCAGTCATGAACATCTGCTCGTGCATAAGATACAACTAATCCTACTGCTTATTTCCTACACCGGCAGACCACAGTAATGGTCTGCTGAAAGTAGAACATTCTGATATCAAGGTATAAAATCACTATCTGCACTAAATAACAAGGGTCTATGATGGACTTGATGGTAACACAACTTATGGCTGCAGTGCAACAGTAGGGTAGCCAGGCCAAGCCAGGCAACCAGTGGTAGGGTTGTGGGCAGGGATATGGTGGGGGGCAGAGTTGCAGGTGTTAGAGGAACCACTTCCAGACAAAGCTTGGAACTGATGGTGGGTGGCTCTAGGAATTGCTGGAAGCTTTATGGTAAAAAGTATGTACCCCAGAGAGCATTAGGACAGCAAATAAGAACTTACTGAGCCCATTTGTGGGGAGAGTGGACTAAAAATAGAATAAATAAATAAAACCCTCACCCCAACTGGAAGCTTGGCAATCCAAGGTAACACTGTGTGTCCCTCTGACCGCCTTGAATGCCTGCAACTAGCACTGCATGTGTGCTGTGTCCAGTTTCTACAGGTGACCAAAAAAAACCCGGACCCTGTGGTGATGCTTTCCTATAATCAGTGGCAGTTTGTGCAGTGGGGCTGAAAAGAGTGCAGTGTGCTACTCTTGAGAGCCAGCTGGAATGGGGGTGGGGTTCAGCAGGCCTTCTATCAGCTGCATTTGGTTTCCTACTCTTTCTTTTCTTAGACTCAGCCATTCTGGCCATTTTGATCCATTTGGGGGGGGGGGGGTAACTGTGCAGGGTAACCCAAGGGTCTCCAACCTTTTTAAGCCTACAGGCACCTTGGGAATTCTGACACAGGGTGGTGGGCACAACCACAAAACAGCTTCCATGGGAGGTGTGGTGGAAACATACAGATACGGATAACATGATGGATATCTCCAATGAAATCTACTTCACATATTCAAAGACTAATATTTAAAGGCAGTAACATCCTCCCTGTTTTTTCACACCACAAGGCCCTTGCTTACCTGCACACAGAACATTGTTCCATGCCAAGCCACAGCCAGTGCTTTAAATAAGTGCTGGAAGCAATCAGCCTTGTTGACCACATCTACATAAACTTGGGCAGTGGGAAAGCTGACTTGGTTCTTTTAGCTCTTTTTAAAAATTTTTTTATTGGATTAGATGTCATTAAATTGTACATTACAATCAGTTTCCTTTAATTTTTCCAGTTCTAACCCCCTCCCTTTCCCCCCTTTTTGTTGACTTCCAACAGTTTTCCAACCCCTTGTCCCTTTTCCCTTACTCATTTCAAATTTATTCTATCTATCAAACGTAAACTTTCACTTTCTTCTAAGCTTATCTATATAACACAGTGCTCCTTCTGTCTTCCTACTTACTTTAACAACTAAATAATGCATAACTAAATAATACATTCTTGGCATATTTTCTTTTAATAATAATCATTTAGTTAATTTTGGTACTCTATACTCTATCTTATAATCTCATCTTCAATATGGGACAAACAATTTATCCCTCATTTAGCATAATTTTAGATACTTCTATAAACAGTACATTCAATATAAGCCAACCAATTTAACTTATACTCTATATATTACTTTTTCTACATCTCTTATCTTCGTACTGTTTTAATTATGTAATTATATAATTCTTCCATTATGCAACTATCCACCAAAAATAGTCAACCAATTTGACCCATATATACCTCCAAACTGTCAATTTAATACATAATCTATACATTAATATATATTTTCCCACCTTGCTTAAATTTCTTCATTGCAATTATAAAATTATCTCCATTATACGATTATTGCCAGAAATGAAATTAATTAGTTTCTATCCTTATAATTAGTTAATTTCTCTCATTATAATTCTTATAATAACACCTATAATACTTAATGCTATATATAATAGTCTAATAAAATAATTGCTTAGAAATTCTCATTTAACTCTCCGCCTCCCGGTAAAGTCACCTCCCTCTACTTTTATTGTATTTCAGTAATTTTCAAACTGCCACAGTTCTCCTCCCACCTCCCATTTCCTCACTAAATATTGTTTCAGCTTCTCCCAATCCGTGTTAAACTGTCCTGGATCAAGGTCTCTCAGTTTCCTTGTCATTTTGTCCATTTCCGCCATGTACAGCAATTTATAAATCCAGTCCTCAATAGTTGGCACTTCTTGCACTTTCCACTTTTGCGCGTACAAAAGTCTAGCCGCTACTGTCATGTAAAATAGCAATGTCCTATATTGTGCTGGAATGTCCTCCATTCCCAAGTTCAGTAGCAGGAGTTCTGGGTTCTTATTAATTTGAAATTGTAAAATCTCGCTTATTACTCTTATTATTTCCCCCCAGTACTGCCTAGCTACCTCACAAGTCCACCACATATGATACAAAGATCCCTCATGCTTTTTACATTTCCAGCATTTATTAGACGTGTTCAGATTCCCTAGCGCAATTTTCTTTGGTGTCATATACCAACGATAAATCATTTTGTAGACATTCTCTTTGATATTGGTGCATGTCGTGGTCTTCAATGTATTCTTCCACAAGTATTCCCACGCCTCCATTGTTATTTCCTTATTAAAGTTTATAGCCCACTTCACCATTTGCACTTTAACTGTTTCATCTTCAGTATACCATTTCAGCAGCACTTTATATACCTTAGAGATTTCCTTTTTGTCCTCTTGTAAAAGTGCCTGTTCTAATTCCGAATTCTCCATTCTTATCCCTCCCTTCACACAGTCCGAATTATAAAGATCTCTGATCTGTCTATACTGAAACCAATCGTAACTTGGAGACAACTCGTCCTGCGTCTTTATTTTGGGTTTAGAAAATTCCATTCGGGTTATCTCCTTGTATGTTAAACACTGTTGTTCATTATCGACAGTTCTCGGATCTATTACTTCATATGGAACCACCCATGAGGGGATTCCATCTTGTAGGTAATTTCTGTACTTCTTCCAAGTTGTGAATAGGCTTCTCCGAATATAATGATGTAAGAACATAGAGTCCGCTTTTACTTTATCATACCATAAATATGCATGCCATCCGAATATTTTTTTATATCCTTCTAAGGCCAGTAATTTCCGGTTTTTCAGCGTCATCCAATCTTTCAACCACACTAAACAAATTGCGTCATAATAAAGTCTTAGGTTGGGCAGTTGCATTCCGCCTCTTTCTTTTGCATCTTGTAACACTTTCATTTTCACTCGAGGCTTTTTGCCTGCCCAAACAAAATCTGATATTTTCCTCTGCCATTTTTCAAACTGCTTAGAGTCTCGGAGAATTGGTATTGTCAGTAACAGAAACATCACTCTTGGCAGCACATTCATCTTAATTACTGCAATTCTTCCCAACCATGACAAGTTCAGTCTGTTCCATTTAATCAAGTCTTGCTCTATCTGAGTCCACAGTTTCTCATAGTTGTTTTTAAATAAATCTATATTCTTTGCAGTCAGTTCAATTCCCAGATATTTCACCTTACTTGTTACTTCGCAGTCTGTTATTTCCATTAATAGTTGTTGTTTTTGTTTAGTCATATTTTTACATAGTATCTTTGACTTCTTTTTGTTTACATAAAATCCTGCCAAATCTCCAAACTCCTTAATCTTCTCTATTACTTTTTGCATATTCTCCATTGGATCTTCCACAATTAGCATTATATCGTCCGCAAATGCTCTCACCTTATAGGAAAAGTCCTTTATTTTTATTCCACGGATTGCATTGTCTTCTCGTATCTGTATCATCAGTATTTCCAAAACCAAAATAAACAACAGTGGAGACAACGGGCAACCTTGTCTTGTTCCTTTACCTATAGTCAATTTCTTGGTCACCTCGTCATTCACCACAATTGCTGCACTCTGGTCTCTGTAAATTTCCTTTACTGCTCTTATGAATCTTTCTCCCATTTGTAGCTTTTCCATGGTGGCAAACATAAAGTCCCAGTTCAAATTGTCAAACGCTTTTTCAGCGTCCACAAAGAAGAAACCAACCTCCTTGTCACAACGTTTGTCATAGTATTCAATAGCATTTATAACTGTCCTTAAATTGTCTTTGATTTGTCTGTTTGGCAAAAAACCAGCTTGGTCCTCCTCAATAACTTCAGAAAGCCATCCCTTCACTCTTTCCGCCAGTATCTTTGCAAAAGTTTTGTAATCATTATTAAGTAACGATATAGGTCTATAATTTTTCACGTTAGTCAAATCTTGCCCCTCTTTGGGGATCAGTGATATATTGGCTTCACTCCACGTGTCTGGGATCCGTTGATCCTTTAAAACACCATTAATCACATCTTTTAGGAATGGTGCCAGTTCATTAGCCATTACCTTGTAAAATTTGGCTGTAAGTCCATCCGGTCCTGGCGCCTTTCCCAAGTTTGTTGACTGTATTGCCTTTCTTATTTCTTCCTCCGTTACTTCATTGTTCAATTTGTCTCTCCAAGCTTCCGAAATTACTGGGAGCTTCATTTTCTCCAAATATGTCGCTATTGAGTCTTTATTCACCTCTTTTTTATTATACAATTTGGCATAAAATTTATAAAAGGCTCTACTAATAGCTGTCTGTTCCAGGTACACTTTATTGTCCTCACAGATTTTATTTATTATTTTCTTCTCCTTTCTCTTCTTCAATTGCCATGCCAAATATTTCCCAGGTTTATTTGCGCCTTCGAACGCCTTTTGATTCATTCTCTTAAGATTCCATTCCAATTCTTTATTATTCATTGCTGTCAGCTGTTCTTGAAGAATTTTAATGTCCTGGTAGATTTTCTTTTTCCCTGGTCTTTTCTTTAACTGTATTTCTTTGGCTTTTATTTTCTCCGTGATCTCCTGTCTCTTCTCCTCTTTTTTTTTTTCCTGGCTCTTCCATTTAAGTCCATTAATATGCCTCTAATTACTGCCTTGTAGGTGTCCCATACCTTGTTGGTTGGTACTTCTCTATTCATGTTATATTGTATGAAAAACTTTGTTTCTCTTCTCAACATCTCCATATTTTCTCCCTCTTGCAGCAAATCCTCATTTATTCTCCATCCTCTCCTTTTACTCCTTTTCCCCAACTTCCACATAATTGGATTATGATCTGAGCCTACCATAGGCATTATTTCCACGTCCTTAGTCCAAAGCGCTAAGTCTTTTGAGGCCCAGATCATATCAATTCTTGATAACGTAGAGTGTCTCACAGAGAAAAACGTATATTGTCTGCCTTTGGGATTTTGTCTTCTCCATACATTTTCTAAAGTTTCCTGTTGCGTCAATACAAAAAACGTCTTTGGTAATAGTCCTCTTTTCTTTTGTGCAGTTGCTGACTTCTTATCTAGTTCCAAGTTTGTCACTCCATTGAAGTCTCCTGCAAGAATTATCTGGTCATAAGAAAGTTCATCTAATTGCTTCCTCAAGTCCTCAAAGAAGCTTTCTTTTGCTCCGTTAGGTGCATAAATTCCAATCACCAATACTCTCTTTAAATTCCATATACATTCCACTGCTAAAAATCTGGCTTCCGCATCTCTCATCACTAACTTTGGCTGTAGCTCCTCTTTTATATACAATACCACTCCCCTTTTTTTCTTATTAGAGGCCGCTACAAAATCACTGCCCAATTTATTCAATTTTAGATACTTTGCATCCTGCTTTCTAATATGAGTCTCTTGCAGACATACAATATCACATTTTTGTTTTAATAGCCAGTGGAAAATACTTTTTCTCTTATTCGGTGAATTAAGTCCATTTACATTCCAAGATAAAACTTTGCACTCCATATTCATAATCTTGTTGCTGGTAAGTCCTTTTCATTGTCCCTTATAAAGTGCTCCATCTCTGATTCAGATCTAATGCGCTTTTTCGCTCCTCCAAATTCAAAGGACAGTCCTTCTGGTAGTTCCCATCTGTACCTTATTTTCATGTCCTTCAGAATCTGAATTAGAGCTTTATATTTTTTTCGATCTAACAACACCGATCTGGGTAATTCCTTCATGATAATAATCGTCTTGCCATCAATCTCCAATGGATCTTGAAACTGTTTAGTCACAATCTTCTCTTTTATATTTCTGGTCGTGAATTGCACAATCACATCTCTTGGTAGCTTCCTCTGGGTCGCGATTCTTGAATTTACACGGTATACCACATCTAGGATAGCCACAACTTCCTCCTCCTCCTTCCCCAGGTATTCAGCTAACACCTCAGTGATCTGTTCTTGAGCTGTCTTTCCTTCCACTTCCGGCAAGCCGTGAAACCTCAGCTGCTTCTCCATATGTTTACTTTCCGCAACCGCCATTCTCCCCCTCATCACCCTCATCTCTGTTCGTTGCGTATCTGCTAAGTTCTCCACCACACTTTCCACTACCTTGACTCTTTGCTGTGTTCCCTGCAGGTCATTTTGCATTGTTTCCATACCTTTCTTCACTTCTGCCAGCTCATTTTCACTGTCTCTTTAACCTCTTTCACCAACTCCGGTTTCATGTCCTTGAGCTCTTTAATCACTTCTAAAAGTTTTTTATCCAAATTCTCTATCGCCGATTGCCACTCTTTTTTCGACATCGTGGGGCTTGCTTTGGCTCGCTCCCACGAGTCCGCTCTCTTCCTTAGCTCCGTGGCGTTTAATTTAATGTCCTTTTAGTTTAAATGTCCCGGTCTTTCCAAAAAAAAAACTTTTAAAGAGTCCAAAATGTTGGGCGTCTTTTCTCTATGGTTCCTCTATGATTTTTGTAATCCAATATGGCTTACTTCCTCTTTCGCTGAAGCCGCAGCTCTTCCCCTTTCAAAAATGGCGATTCCCTACTTCCTACCCTCTGGCAAGGGCCGCCTCTCTCCAGCAACTCTATTGTTGTTACGTACTTCCTGTTTCCCGACTTCCCACAGCAGTTCTCGCGATGGTGAAACTTTCTCACAGCCTGATATCTCCTTATAGCCACAGGTATTCAAAACAATAGTCCAATTTCTTTAATAACTTTGTTTAACTTAGTCCTTTTTCTAATATAATTCTTGCCGGGTCCTCCCCTCCTTATACTTAGTCTGTTGCAGTTTAAAAGTCTACTTTAATTCTTCTTTACTTTAAGTAATCTGTCCTGTTTCAAGAGATAGTGATCTTTACCTTCTCATTCACTTTCCTTGGGTTGTAATCGCTGTTTCAATCTTAGATTCCCATCCACTCTTCTTTCCCCTGTTGAAGCTTGGGCATGTAGGTCTTATGCCAACCACATTGGCACCAGGACTGCCGCAGAGATTATAGCCGACCTGTCTTAGGGTGGGACCTCAAGGGTCGGGAGAGGATCCATTGCGTAGGACCCCCCTCACCCGAGATCAACGCGCCCTGAGGTGCTTGAGCGTTCTATGCCTGTTCTCCGCCTGAGAACAGTTGCTTTTAGCTCTTTTTTTGATTTGTCTGTTGCTTATAATGACACATTCAACAGTAGCAAGGCTATTAACATTCTGAAGCTTTTGCATTTCCTAAAATTTCACTAACTTGTTAACATTTTTTGTGGTAGGATGTGAACTCACGAAAGATCATACCCTACCACAAATTTTGTTAGTCTAATAGGTGCTGCCAGATGCTTGCTCTTTCCTACTGCTGCTACAGACACACTAACACAGCTACCCATCTTGCTTTTGTTAACTTTTTATTCATGGGGGAGGAGAGTTTGAGTTCCAGTGGAACTTTAACCATGCATCATGATGGAGCTAGGACCCTAAAGTTATTTAGGCATTTATGAATTACAAATAGTATTCATCATTACTGAGCCCAATGCACTTATTCAAAAAGAGTCCAGTAGCACCTTTAAGACTAACCAATTTTATTTTATTGTAGCATAAGCTTTCGAGAATCAAGTTCTCTTCATCAGATGCCTGATCCGAACTGTTAATCTTCACTGGCCAAGTAGACAAGATGTTGGAGATCTGTGATCAGACATCCTATCTAAATTGGTCTAAGTAACAACAACAACAGTAATAATGTTTTGATTGCACCCTCCCCCTTCCTCCCCCTAATTGCCTCTTCTCCCTCCTCCTCTTCTGTATTTGACCAGTCTCTGTATCAGGCATCTGACGAAAAGAACTTGATTCTCGAAAGCTTATGCTACAATAAAATTGGTTAGTCTTAAAGGTGCTACTGGACTCTTTTTGATTTTGCTACCACAGACTAACACGGCTAACTCCTCTGCAGTAATAACAGTGTGCTTATATATTGCTCTTTTAGACAGAGTAGTGCCTACTCAGAAAAGTGAACATAATCAAGTAAGCCACTTCACTCAGCTGGGGCTGAGAGGACTGGCTTACCCAAGGCTGAGCTCCTGACAGTAGTGGGATGTCAACCAGCAGAGCGCTGATTTGCAGTCCAACCACTTGACCACTGTGCTACAGCTGTAGTACGGTTATGGTGAAAGAAAGCATCAACCTTGATTCTTTAGTAATAGAAACATGTTTCCTTTCCTCCTAATACTGGCATCCTTGCAAAGAGTTTTGTATCCTGTTCCAACAGGACACAAAAAACAAAAAGCAAAAATATTTGCAAAACAATTGGACCTCCCCTTTTTTGGGTCAGGAAGACTAGTAAAGAATGTCCAGTTCATGTGCAATGTCAAGGGGGTGGGTTAGAGGCTAGGATTTGGGGATCCCTCACCCCCACCAGCCCAGGCTAGGATTTGGGGATCTGGCAGCCCTAGTTCAACCGAATACAACTCCAACAAGATTCATACACTTCCATTCGACTTGCTCCAGTTAAGCTCTACCACCATGTTCATTTCTTTAGAGCAGAAAGAAGAACATTTATGGATTTTGAACCTTACCCCCCCCCACACACACACATTCTTTCATTCTCCTAATCCTCATGGCAGAGATTTAGATTCTTCACAAGTCTCTCACTCCCTGAGATATCTGAGTGCTCTAACAGTTCGTGTAAAATCAGATTTCCTGGAGGCAGGTATAATATGTATTTGTACCTAATCTTGTTCTCTCTTCTTGGAGATATAAATGTGGTTGCATTTCTTCCTGCAGGATGATGTTTAGCTGTGAGTCTCATTGTGCTGTTCTGTCTCCTTATTTTATACAGTTGTGCACACATACCTTTCTTTCTCTAGTCTCAGGATGTGGCTTACTCATGTGGTTTCAGAATGCAAGTATTGGATATAGCTTGCTGTTTATTTCTTATTTTATATATTTAAGAATGGGGTTTTCCTACCAGCTTTTGTAGTACAAAGAGAGCTCAAGGTGAGCTCACTTGCTAATGTAAAAACATTGTAAAACAGTAACACCAATTTAGTATTAAATCAGAAAAGAAAACTCATTGGCCTTAGCCAACATAATTTAAGTTTAGGTAAACAGGACTAACTTCAAGTAGTGCCTAAAATTTGTTAAAGAAAATGCTAAGGAAGTCACTAGGATGGCATGTCTTCTCTCTGATAACCACCCTCCTCATTTTTGAAATTGGGGGCATTCAGAAAGGCCTTCTGAAGCTATGCCAGGCAGGCTCATAAGTGTCATGGAACAGAGCACTGACTTCTCACCTATCAAAAAGGATGAATACTCAAGCAAGGGTAAACATAAGAGAGCACAACAGAGGGATACTTCTAAGATGTTCTAGGACAGGGGGGTTCAAAAGTTTTGTGCCTGTGGGCATTTTTGGATCTAACACAAGGTGGTGAGCACAACAAAATGGCTGCTATGAGGGGTGGATAGGGTTGCCAGCTCCAAGTTGGGAAATTTCTGCATATCTGGGGGGTGAAACCTGGAGAAAGTGGGGTTTGGAGAGGGAAAGGACCTTGGCATGGCATAATTCCATACAGTCCACCCCCAAAAGTAGCCATTTTCTCCAGGTGAACTGATCTCAGTGGCTGGAGACCAGTTTTAATTCTGGGAGATCTCCAGCCACTACCTGGGGGCTGGCAACCCTAGGAGTGGAGCCACACACAGATGAAACCTAAATGCAGAGGACAAGAACATTAACACTGGGAAAAAGAGGAGTGCAAAAGAGAATAAAATCAATAGTGCGGTGGTAGCTGCTACTGAAGCAAAGTTATTTTAATTTGCACAGCCAATCAGCTTGCCAGTGGTCAGAAGCCCTGCTAGGCAAGAGCAACACCTGGACCAACTTGGTGAATGCCAGGAAAGGTGACAGCAGGTGCCATGGTACCCATGGGCATCACATTAGGGACCCCTGATCTAGGATTCCTCTTTGATGTCCAGAAGACGTTCACAACTAAGCCAGTATGTTCTTGTTGCAGAAATGTGGACTTTCTGTTTACACTATTTTATAATATCATTTATCAGCGCATAAAGTTCTTTATAATTTCTATCTCATTTATGATTTGAAACATTATAAAGATTGAAGTTTCTTCTACTAAGTCATGCAATAAGTTTCAGGGATTAGCAGGGATTTGATTCTTTGTCTTCCCCATCCAAACTCACCTTTCTACTCACTTTACCACTAGGGCCATTGCAGACTTTCTGTTTAGTTAATGCAAAGGGTACAGATTCCAATTAGTGTGGTTCTTATGCCAAAGAAAGAGCAGGGAACCAGTCAATATTTATGATAATGCCAAGGGGAAATGGGCAATTCTTCCCTTTATGTTCTCCCAAAGGATAACCTCATGAGCTGGCGAAAGAAAGTAGCTTTATTATAGCAATCTATTTGACAATTATGATGGAATAATCATGAATTAAAATGTAAATATATCCATCTTAATGCTAAATCATACACACACATCTTTGTCCTTATAATGAAAACAGTATTTTGTCCCATTCTAAAAAGCAGGTGTAACAAAATCCTTGTTCCCCCAATAATGATCTTCACCACCTTTTCACTTTTCCATCAAACTCTTCAAGCAAGCCTCCAATGCCAATGACCTTTTAAAAATCTCTTTAGCTGCCCAGTGTGAACTTAATGTTATGTCACCAATTCAGTCGGACCTACAGTACACAGCAGGGCAACTGTGTAACAAATTAACATTGCAGCAGTTACCATGGGGAGTCACAGGATCAGATTAAACACCAAGCTGTTGATGTATACTGTTTCACAAGTCATCTGCAGCTGATGTGCTTTCTGAGTCTAACTCTGATCTCTGAGCTAAACACCGTAGAAGTTTTCATTTCAGGACTTTGCACACAACCCATCAAACATTTGCAAGGATTTTGTGCAACAGATGATCCTCAATATGTTTATAGCATATGTGTGCTATCTGCTGCCAAGTCATTTCTGACATGGCGACCCTATGAATTAACATCCTCCAAAACGTGCTCTCATTAATGGCATTGCTCAGGTCTTGCAGCCTGAAGGCTGTGGCTTCCTGTCAATCCATCTCATTTGGGGTTTTCCTTGTTTCATACTGCTTTCCAAGCATGTCACGCGGGAGGGCGCCCCCTGGCGGCGGGTCGGTGGTCGGGGCGGCGGGGAACGCCCCTGGCGGGTCCGTGCTGAGAGTTAGGCGTCCGAGCAGGCCGGCTTGGCCCCCGCCTGAGCCCTTGGGAAGGACTCCCAGTAGGCCTCAGCTAGGCGGCCACCATCTGATCTGGCTAGGCCAGTCAGCACTTAGCTCCACCTGTCCCAGCGCACTCCTTCACGTCAGGACTGGCTGGTCTCACCACTGCAGTAGCAGGAGCAAGCAATCCTCCTCGGTCTCTGGACTTTCCTCCCCCTAAGTACCCTCTCCCATTAAGGCCATTTCCACCCCTCCAATCCGGTCCCCGCCCCCAGAGTCATTCCCACCACCTGGGCCAGGTGTGGCCACATCCGCTGGCTCCACCTGGCCTGGCCCCATTGGCCCTTCTGCCTCTGTTCCCGCCTCTCTCCCCCCTGGCCCCGCTCCCCACCTATGGCTGACTCAGAGGGCCGGCTGAGCGAGCTGCCTGTCAGCTTGCTGCTCCTGCCCCCTCCCAGTGCCCCCTGGGCATTGTAGGCCGGGCTGGCCTGCTGCGCCGGCACAGGAGTCTGGCTGTGGCCTGCCCGCTCGTCCCATAGGGCTGGCCTCTTCGCCCGGCCCCAGCGCTCTCCTTGTGGCCGTCTCCTTGGCCGGGGCCGCGGTTTCCGCCTTGCTGCGTCTCGGCCCGTCCTCCTGCTGTTGGCGGCTGGCCTCAGGGCCCTTGGTAGTGGCCCGGTAATGGCGGCCACGGCTGTCAGCCCGGGCTGGCCCCTTTGCTCCTTCCCGGGGCCAGGGGGCTGCTTGTCGGGCCGGCTGGCATCCTCCCCTCTGTCGCTCACGGCGGCTTGGCTTTCAGTGCACCCCTCGGACTGCAGGTGGGTGCCAGCGGGCGCGGGGCTGCTGGCGAGGGTGGGGGGGCCCAGTCCGAGGGTACGGAGTTGCTGCCCCTTGGACAAAGCATTATTGTCTTTTACAGTGATTTTTGTCTTCGCATGATGGGACCAAAGTACAATAGCCTCAGTTTCGTCATTTTAGCTGGTAGGGAGAATTAATGCTTGCTTTGGTCTGGAACCCACTTATTTGTCTTTTTGGCAGTCCATGGTATACATCATTTCACTTCTCTTGCAAGAAAGCCAGTTTGGTGTAGTGGTTAAGAGTGTGGGACTCTAATCTGGAGAACCGGGTTTGATTCCCCACTCCTCAACTTGAAGTCAGCTGAGTGACTTTGGGTGAGTCACAGCTTCTAGGAGCTCTCCAGCCCCACCCACCTCACAGGGTGATTGTCATGAGGATAATAATAACATACTTTGTAAACTGTTCTGAGTAGGCGTTAAGTTGTCCTGAAGGGCGGTATGTAAATTGAATGTTGTTGCTGTTGTTAAGAGAGGACGATATGCTTCTTTAGTCACCAATATTCTTTCAGTTTGTGAACTTCTAATTCCATAAGAAGCCACATGCCATAGGATTCTCCCAAAGTGTCTGAGGATGCTGGACATTCCCTGAGTCTTCTATTACCCCAGGGTTGTCCCTAGCACCTCCCATTCATCCCTGGAGGGGTGTTTCCTAGTGTGAGTCTGGCCCAGGAGCCCTGACATGCTTGTAAATTTGTGTCTCCATTCCCAGTTCAAAAGCATGAATGAAAAACCACTTAATGTAGAGGAACATGCCTTGGGTTATAGGAAGGGTTCAGGCTTTGCTCAGTAGAGTCATAGGTAGACATGGGTACGAACAGCAATACGAACGAAAACCCCCCCATGAACAGCCTGTTCCTCTGTTCGCGAACGGGCCGTTTGTGAGTCCCCATTCCAAATGAACAGGTGGTCGTAGCAAGCCTTGTTCATTGCATTCAGCTACTGTTCAGGAAGCCAGACACTCAGGCGCCTTCAATCAATTCCCCTGGCAACGGCAAGGACTGAACTCTGTTTGAACTCCTGGCTTTCCTTCTGGCTTTAACCCTTCAGCTTTCAGCAGACAGTCCAGTTTTTGCCACTCAGAAGAGAAATAGAGAGCAAAGCGGGGGGACCCATGGATCATACCTTTCTCGGGCTGCAATCTCTCTGAAACTTGGGGGGGGGGGGCTTCAGAGGACAGTGAGGACTATGTCCCCTGCAAATTTGGTGGGTATTGGACATTGGGAAGGTCAGGTTTGTAACCCCTCAAAGTAGCTTCCAACAGAAAGTACAATTTTTGCCACTGTGAAGAGAAAATGACAGCAAAGGGGATGGTGCCAGCTCTTCCAGTATGAGAGGGATGGAGAGAATCTATCCATCCGGCTGGCACCAGGAAGGAGCAGCCCCGCAGTGCCAGCTTTGCCCGCTGTCAGAGAGATGAGGAGATTCTCCTCATCTCTCTGACAGCGGGCAGAAGCAGCCCCGCGGTGGCACCGGCTCTGCCCGCTGTCAGAGGGACCAAGGGAGTCTCTCCTCGTCCCTCTGACAGCGGGCAGAAGCACTGCCGGGCTGCTGCTGCCAGATGCGAGAGGGACGGAGAGATTCTCTCCATCCTTCTGACAGCAGGCAGAAGCGTCCCCGCAGTGGCGATTCTTTCCGCTGACAGAGGGATGAGGCGAGCCTCCTCGTCCCTCTGACAGCGGGCAGAAGCGGCCTGCGGGGCCAGCTATGCCCGCTGTCAGAGGGATGGAGAGAATCTCTCTGTCCCTCTCGCATCCGGCAGCAGCAGCCCAGCGGCAGTGGGGTGGGGCAGGGGGGTAGGGGCTGGGGATTGTGGGGTGTTTAAAGGGCTCTGCTCCTTGCACGTGGCAGGAAAGGGCCCTTTAAACTATCACCTGGCAGGCGGCAAGGGGGAATCCCCCCTTCTACCTGCCAGCTGTTAGTTGAAAGGGATCTTTAAAGGGCCACGGACACGAACAGCGAACATATTCGTTAAGGGGACATGTTCTGTTCTGTTCGTTGTTCGTTGTTCATGGTTGGCAATGAACAATGAACAGGGTGTATTGTTGAAGGCTTTTCACGGCCGGAGAACGATGGTTGTTGTGGGTTTTCCGGGCTGCATTGCCGTGGTCTTGGCATTGTAGTTCCTGACGTTTCGCCAGCAGCTGTGGCTGGCATCTTCAGAGGTGTAGCACCAAAAGACACTCTGTGACACTGAGAGATCTCTGTCTTTTGGTGCTACACCTCTGAAGATGCCAGCCACAGCTGCTGGCAAAACGTCAGGAACTACAATGCCAAGACCACGGCAATACAGCCCGGAAAACCCACAACAACCAATGAACAGGGTGTTCGGAATTTTTTCCCCATTCATGCCCATGTCTAGTCATAGGTAACAGGGCACTTTTTATAATAGTCTGGTTTTTGATGGGTAATATTGCAAATACTCAACCATATGCGGATTATAAACATAGCTTCAATAGTATGGGACATCATCTGTGGTTTCTACACTTGTCTTTATAGCCTTTTTGGGGACATAGGAGAGGAGACATTTTTACTGTCATTTGAACAAACTGGGTAAATTCGTAGCATTCATTTATTAAAGCCAAGTATTTTCTCTATTACGGGGATGCACAGTGACACTTTAACTCCTAAGATCGAGAGAAACCCAGAGAACTGCCTTTTCAAGGGTAATGCTGCAGCTGCTATGCAAAACACCTTAGGGAAAACACCCTTCTTCATTTTAAACAACAATTTAATGATTTTTAATAACTCAGATTTTAATGTGCATAGTGTTTTATTATACTGTACATTTGTAGTCTTACTGAGATTTTAGGTAGTTTTTTTTTAATAGCACGTACCTATTTGAAATGTTTTTACAATTATATACTACTTTGTGTAACTTGCTAGGAAGGTTTTTGAATTTTTGTAGATAAACTAAACCTCCTAAAGAAAAAAAAAATAACCTGACCCCAGAACTGAATGTAACTTCTAATTATTTATACAGGACTGCTGAGAAGCAGGGACTAGGGTTACAAACTCCTTGAGGTGTAGGACATACTGGGGGCCCAAGAAGCCAAGCAAGGTGCCATTAGGGAACAGTAACAGGAACACACCTGCTTGAATCAAGTATGTTTTGTGTCTTCCTCATAATGTGAAAAGGAAGCCGTTGGAGGTCTGTGGTGGTTCTCAGCTGCTGTGCACTTAGAGGGGAGAACTAAGGCTCCAGGTACTTTATATCAGTAGAGATTACAACAGGCTAGCTCGGTTTATTTGACCTTTAAGGCAGCTGGTTGGCCACTGCAGAGTGGGAAGCCAGACTGAATGAACCACTGGTCCAAATCCAATGGGGCTTTTCTTATATTCTTGTGAACAGAGGAGGGAGAAAGTAGAGGATAGTTTGATTTCTCAAATATATGATTTGGCCTCATCCCTCCACTCAGGGGGTGGGACAGTATTGGACATCTTTAGAAGTGCTTTGTGGAAGTGACTTGGCATGTATCTATTGTAGGAATTAGACAACTGCTTCAAATGTAGAAGGTCCCAAGTTCAATCCCAGCCTGTGTAGTTAAAGGGATCAGATGACGGATGATATGAAATACCTTTGCTTGAGAACCTGGAGAGCCTCTGCTGCTCAGAGTAGACAGTACTGATCTTGATAGACCAATGGTCTAACTCAATGTAAGGCAGGTTCATGTCTTCATATGATTTCAGAGGAACTTTACTAATTTCATTTGGATTGAATTGAAATTTTAAAAATCAACATGTGCCTTGTGCTCTGCTCCAGCAACCAAAATCAGGAGTTCAGCACTAGTGCTCATGGAGATAATGGCTCTTTTGGCCTTCCTGAGGGTGGGGAGGCACAGCTTATATTATTGCTACTTGGCTTGTACTAGGCAATTAACTATAGATTTATGAATGTGGATTATAAACTCTGCCCCATTTCTTCCATTTTTGCTCTAATTGGTATATCTTCACTTTCTCCAAACTGGCCTAATTGTTATGCTGCAAGTGGAAACCCTCAGAGTGAGCGCAGGAGCATTTCCAAGATTCAGAGCATGCCAGCGCTGCTGACTCACTGTGCACACTGGAGGCGATATGGTGTGATTCTTAGTGTGGAGGGAAAGGAGGGAGTGAACATTGCAAAGACTGGTTGATAGATAAGGTCACCCAGTGCCTCAAGTAACCAAATGAAAATATCTGGGATGTTTCACGCATGTCAGTTCTCTGTGTGCAGAAAAACAGCAAACATCCTGTGCCCCCCCGCCCCCCGCCATCAAGTACAGTCTAAACAGCCTTGGCTCCATTCATACCATATGATGAATTTAAATTTATCCTCTTATTTTAGAATAGCTACTGAATGTTTCTTAGTCGATTTCTTCTCAGATTATTATTGATTTTTAGATGTGTTTGATTAATACAGGATCTATACGAAAGAGAAAAGGGAGGGGATTATTTTCTCATCACCACTCATGTCCAGTCTCCCAGTTCAAATGGAACTTTGTGGCACAGGCACATGAGTTTTTATTTGTGATCTTCCCATCCCCCCCCCTTTTCTCTTCTGTGTTAATGCTTGTAACGAGTGAGTTAATGCCTGTAACGAGTGAGGAGTCCAGGGTTTTTCTATGCTATCTAACATTTCTAATAATATAAAAAAACCCAAGTCCCAGTTCAACCCAGATGGGAGATAGTGTGAAATTTGTTAATGAATCACAATTTCTGTTAATGAAATCTGACGAAGAGAAGTGTGGTTCTCGAAAGCTTATACTACAATAAAGTTGGTTAGTCTTAAAGGTGCTACTGGACTCTTTACTATTTTGTTGACAGGTTTGATTCCTTAATTACAGAGCTGGGGCAAATGCAATTGTATCATAGTGTGTGACTGTAGACAATGGATTGTGTGTGGTATGCTCAAGATATGTGTATGTGTCTGTAGATATGTGTAGTATTAGATAAGGCTTTGATATAAGAAGGTGCGTATGTGTGCATTGTATAGTTGCTCAGTAGTGCCCAGAAAATGAACCAGTTTCATAGACTGGTCCAGGGTCAATTTGATGATGGAGTTAAAGCTGTTGGAGTCCTGGTGGAGTCTCTTGAAAGCTCCCTTCCCGTGTGTTCTGGTGATGAAAATGCCATTAAGATGTCTTAACTGTAGCAGAAGTTTGAGTAGCTAGGAGCTGCGGAAACTAATGTCCCCTTACTATGAAGCCAAGTATGTACCCACAGCTGTTCCATTAACCTGAAGGGTACAAGTAATTACAGATGAGGACAAAGTTGCAAAACATGGTGGCAAAGTGTGCTGTAGTAATATCAGAGATCATACTCCTGATGACATGTAGTCTGTCTTTGTGGATGATGTTGGCAGAGAGAACCTCCGCATCCGTATTAGGCTGGTAATCTCAATCATCTATAGTTTCTGCAGGAAATCAGTAGTATCATGCAAATGATCGGGGATGTTATTTGCACATGGCCTGGGGATATAGAGTCCATATGGCCAGACACCACTACAGTGAGCGTGCCAATGCCTGAACAATGAGTCATTCAAAATTTTACTTGGCAATTTACTTGGGTAAAATTTACTCGGCAGTTTGTCTTTAAGCCTGTTCCTCTCCTTGATTCCATACTTTCTGGGCTACAAAGCGGTTGTGACTAATTTCCTGAAATTAGTGAGGACCGGCTGAAATTAGCTCTTCCCAGTAAGATATTTCTGCTTTGATATTTCATATCTTGTATCTGTACTTTTGCTTTGAGGAGGGGTCCTTAGGCTGGAGGAAGGCTTCACTCTGCTTAATGGAGTGGAAGGATCCAACCCAATACCCGGAAATAAATAAAATCCAAACTGCTTGCTGCAATAATTTTAGCTTGGCTGATCATCATTCATTTTTTAATCTATTACTTGAGCCATCCAGTAAGGAAAGACTAATGCATGGCATTCTGTGCCATGTCATCAGGAGAAGACCCATGTCTGCCCCCTTGCTGAAGAACAAGATGATAGTAATCAATGAAGTATTGTACTAGAAAGAACAAATGAGAGATGGAAAGGATGATAGGGGCGTTCATACAGCCGAGGTGGCCGCTGGAACCTTGTTTAAGAAGATATATTACTCAGGCCAGCAGCCTGCACTTGTTGTAACTCTTTTAATCAGAGCACCTGTTTTGCACCTGCTACTCCATTATCAAATTGCACTTGCTAGTAAACTTCCTTTTGTTCTCTGCAGCAGATGTGTAGGCCTCCTGGTGTTATAAAGAACAGTGAGAAGAGATGAAGCTTGTTCTCTTTTATGCCAGCTTTTTTTTTTTTTTACAGTAACTAAAACTGGAGAATTACGGGACTGGAGTAGAAAGGAGGATTTATGTGTGTATTGTAAACTATGTATTCTATACATCCCATGTATAATTTTCCAGCTGTTCCATGTATAATTTTCCATATATAATTACGGACACAGTACTGGAGGTAAAGAAGTCCACACCTTTATTGAGATTACAGCTCAGGAAGCAAATGGATCAGTGCCCAGTGCTCAATTCGCAGCCTACTCACTCCAAAGTTGTGACGAAAGGGAGGGCTGGGCAGGATGTCGCTGCGGGCCAAGTGCTGAGGGGCAAGGCCCAGCCTCCCAGACCAGGGGCCTGCACCAGATGCACCTGGGTGTCCTCCCCTGACCCCTGGTCACTGTACATGTCCTCCCTTTCTTTATTTTTCCTTTATTTTCCTTTATTTATTATTTTTATTATTACTGCTGACTCTCTGGAGCTGATCTTGTATCAAAATAAACTTGATTGATTAATTAACATACAGTGGCTGCAATTTACTTTTTAAAAATGCTGGGAAGACCCAATCATAGAACCCCCAGCATCTCACTGAGTTTAGCCCTTAGGTGCTGTTTACCCATCTATATCTGCTAGAAAGCTGTCCATCCATCCCATGGTCCTGGCATTGTCTTCCCTGGGATTTCCTAGGGGTCAAATGACTGCATAATTCTTGCAAGCCAGGACTGAATGGCATTGCTGAAGAGTCTTACTTGATGAGATACATTAGCCAAGCTGCATGCTCGTATCAAGGCAGGGTGTAAGGCTGATCAGGACTATGTTGACAAAACTACTTTGGAAACTGTATATCTGCTGGCTCTGTATTTCTTTGGACCAAGGCAGTGATATAATTTCAGTTTGTTTTTCAATGTTTGCTTCCCAGCAGATCCAGAAGTCTATTACAACCATATATAATATGTTTTCACTCTTATTAATTGTCATAAATGGGTGGCATAGGAGGTGGCCAGGGACATGAGGCAGGCCCTGGTTGTACTATGTTTGATAGCTGCTCAACACAGCATGGAAACTGAGGCAAGGAGCTCTTCTGTTTTCCATTGACACACAGCCACTGACTTATTGTCCTTTTCCCCAGCTCCATCGTCCTCTGAGCATATCATTTAATAGGATGCTTTCCATCCACAGCAGCAATAGGCATTCCTAATAGCCAGGTGGTAGAGAGGCATTGAGGAGTATTTTCTTTTTAAGGCAGCAGGGAGTTTAAGAGCAATACTACATGAGGCATTAGGACATCTATGAAGGGATCTTCTGCATGGGTTTTAGATTTTTTAAAACAATAGCCATGGAGATGTCCTGGATTAGACTGGGCTGCAGGTTGAGGATGTTAACTATTTCCTTATCATGCATTTTCCAAGCCCCAGCTGGCTGTCAGAGATGTTGTTTGCCTCACCAAGGAAAATGTACTGGGAACTACCCCAGATTGGAGACCCTATGTCTGTTATTTAGAAATCATAAATGCCTGCGTCTCCAGGGTCTTCTCCAGTTAAAGCTAGGAAATTGTAATGGATTCTGTTATCCGTGTCTTTACTAAGCTTCCACTATCCCAGAAGAAAGATTTATATTTTCAGTGATTAGTTCAAGACCTGTCAAACAGGACTGTTCTTTGAACAAGTTCTGTTTATCAGTACATTATTTATAGGGTCCTTCTTGCAATGCTTCTTTTCATCAAAGTAGACAGACACTTTTCTAGAGTTTATTTATTTCTTTTATTGAAATTACGCTCTGGTCTTTTAACAAAGCAAGATACCAAAATGTATATGGTTATTAATATAAATCCTACAAAAACAGAACACAGAAAAGCAATAAATATTAGGTTTACTAACATTTCCTAATTAACCTTCTTAATTAGCCAAAAATGATATTATATCCAACTTGCAAAACAAAACTATACATCTGTGAGAAATGACTGAAAAAATTAAGTTTTTCACTATTGGTTCATTCTCTGATCAAATAACATTAATCTAGATAGAGTCCACTATTTTTAACTGACTGTCAAAGCTGAAAAGCACACCTGTTTTGGTTACCTAACATTCTGAAAAAACACACACAGACAATTCATGCAAAGTTTAGAAGTTCACCTAGAATATAAGTGTATTGCTTTATACTGCTTAGTATTGCTTTATACTGCTTAGTATTGCTTAGTATTGCAATGTGCTTTAATCTATATTACTGCAACAAAACTGTCTTCGTGGTTTTGTTAATGTTTGCAGTCACCTAGTTCAGATTATAAACTTCTGTGGTTTGTGGTGCTCACCTCCAATCCAAAATGAGGATTATGACATGAGAGTATTTCTCTGGCATGAACTGAATTCTGATTCAAAGAAGAATTCCTCTGATTTCACTTAGTCATTTGTATAGCTATTGTTGTGGTACAAGTAGCAACAGAGAGAGAGAAGGAAAAATATCTGTCACCTCTTGGTGGCTTCAGTGCTCCTCCAGCAGTGTTCCAGGCACAAGGGACCAAATTCCTAAAATATGAGTGTCCTGGAAACTATTAGCCAGTGGCCATTGGACATATACCTCCAGCATTCTTAATGTCCACGGTATATACATTGGGAGCCATTGGAGAATAACATGTCCGGGGTATCTGGCTCTTGAAATGCTGCTAGTGCAATGTTCAAGGGAGAGTCTTTCCTCCATGCTGCAGCAGTCATGTAAAAGGGCTTCTGGATTCACAGTAGGGATCCCAGGTTCCTTGGTGAGGGCGAGGGATCCCCTGGTCCCACCCTGTGTCCCTGCCACCACTCACCTAACCACGGGAGGTAAGGGTCCGGGGAATAAGCCTTCCGAGAGTGTGCAAACGCTTTGCAGTTGGCCGATTTGAGCCCTAAACAGACTGAATCATGGGAGTGCTCCTGGGCCCTACGTGATGCTGTCACTTCCCCAAACTGATGTCATTGTGCCACTCCAGGAGTGCATGCAGGCAAAGACATCACAAAAGGTGAGTGCCAGGTACCCCCTCCCCTCCAGCCAGGAGGGTAAGGGGACCTGGCAACCCTGATTCACAGAATAGAGCTTGAAGGTTGGTGGGGACTTGGTGGAGGAATTCAGAAACATCTGTCTATTTCCAATGATATCAGAAATGTAATGAAGTATTCATTCAACATTTTAAATTTGGTTTGAGCAAAAACCTCCAGACATTTTATGATTTGGGTAAGAGAAATTGCTTAGTTTGCTGAACCCAGCTGTGAATCAAGAAGGAGGAAGTTTGCCCATCCACTAGTTATTCCCTGCATCTGCAGGTTACATATTAGGATTTTCTGCATGGGTGTTTCTTGTCAGTTCTGGCTAGAGATGGGCACGAACAGAAAAAAAACCTGAACATGATGTTTGTTGTTCATTGCCATCCACGAACAGGGACTCACAAACAACCATGAATATGGCCCTGTTCACGAACATGTTCATGGTTGGCTGTTCGTGGGGGCCAGCAGGCTCTCCTCCAGCCATCATCCAAGTCAAGATCCCTACTGCACCACTCCCAGAAACCGTACCTGAGCAGGCAGCAGGACAGGTACCAATAATAAATAATAGCTTGGTCCAGAGCCTGGCAGCAGCCCTGAAACTTGAAAGGGTGTCCCACCACACCCTATCCCACCACACACGAAGAAAATTCAAGCTCCAATGCACTCTTTCTATCAAAATGCCAACAGCAACTGTCTCTCCCTCTCCACTGTCTGCAAACTAAGCCAGAGCTGGGATCCCCCCTCCCCCCCTGCTCTTTGCTCCCTTGTAACAAATTTGGATTTCTACACTTGAAAGTAAGACCTGCCTATCAAGCTAAATTGGGCTTAGATTGGGGTTTCCAGGGCAACAGCAGGAGTTCAGACAGAGTTCAGACAATCCCTGTCTAAGTTGCCAAGAGAACTGATTGCAGGTGCCAGACTGTCTGGCTTGACAAACAGCAATGAACAGCAGTGAACGAGGCTTGCAACGGCCGCTTGTTCATTTAGAATGGGGCCTCACGAACAGCTTGTTCGCGAACAGCAGATTGGGCTGTTTGTAGCTTTTTTTGGTTCATATTGCTGTTTGTGCCCATCTCTAGTTCTGGCTAGGGGTGTGCAAAGGCACACCGTTTCGGGTTTCTCGTTTTGGGTTTATCCGAAACGAGAATCTGTTTCGGATACAGCAAAACCCGAAACGGCTAGCCGTTTCGGGTTTAGCAGTTCGGGTATTGTTTCGGGTTGTTTCGGGTTGTTTCGGGTTTTTCAATGGGAAAATGCCTCCGTCTTCCAGGACGCCTGGGGGAGGCATTTTCCCACCGAATCAAGCCAGAATTGGTGGGGACCTTCCTCTAACTCCTCTCTAACAACCCCCCAAGTTTCAGACCGATTGGACTTTGGGGGCCATGTTATGGCCCCCCAAACCAGGTCCCCCATCCTCGCCTAAGAAAGGGAAAAGTGAGCGTCTTTTTAGCTTGCTGCTGCTAATCTTCTTCATTATTTCCTATGGGGGGGGGGAAATGAAGAGGCGGGGGGGCACACCAAAGGGCATTCCAGCATTCCACCTCAAAAATAACACAACTCACTTGACATCAGAGAATCACAAAAACACAATTCCTGTCAAAAACACTTTATTTCTTGAACAGCTTTAGGTTACACAGCAGGGGGGCACACCAAAGGGCATGGCAGCAGTATCTTATACAAAAATAACACAACTCACTTCACATTAAAGAATCACCCCAAAAAATTGCTGTCAAAAGCACTTTATTTCTTTAACTGCTTTAGGTTACACAGTAGGAAGGCACAACAGGGCATGAAAGCAGTGTACTACACAAAAGTAACACAACTCACTTCACATCAGAGAATCACCCAAACACAATTGCTGTCAAAAACGGTGAAGTGAGTTGTATTATTTTGTGTAGTACACTGCTATCATGCCCTGTTGTGCCCGCCTACTGTGTAACCTAAAGCAGTTAAAGAAATAAAGTGTTTTTGACAGGAATTGTGCTTTTGTGATTCTCTGATGTTAAGTGAGAGTTGTGTTATTTTTCTGTGTGGGGGACTGCTGGTGTAATGTGTCATAATGCTTTGCCTACTTGTACTTTGAAAGGGAGAAAATAATTTTTAAAAAACTTTATTTTGTGTTGTTTGTGTTTTATTCTTTGTTGTGCAGTTGGTTCCCATCATAGGGAACAATGGGGCTGGCTGGCCAGCCTCCTCTGTAGGTGGTGGGGGTGTCAGGGGGTGGTTGTCTGTGTGTCAGGTCAGGTGCTCTTCCCCAGAGACCAGTTGGCACTCAGAAGTTTGCCCACCATTGTGGCACCCCTGGGCTGTGCAGAATTGCCCTGGGAAAGAGAGTTTAGAAGTTCCCAGCATAGGGAACAAAAGGAGAGGGCTGGCCAGCCTGTTCCTGGGGTTATGGGTGTAGGGCTGCTGGGGGTGGATTTGGGTCTGTGAGGGGCTAATGTGGGGATTTGGATCCGTGTGTGGCAGCTGGGGGGGAATTGGGTTTGTGTGGGGCTGTAGGGGGTGGACTTTGGGGGCTGAGAGCACCTACTTGGGGAGGCCATGAAATGCCCCCCCCCAAGTGGGAGCTGGCTGAGCCTTGGTGGGGGGTGGGAGTAGAGGTGGGAGAAGGGCCCCTGAGGGTTGGGGGGCATTTTGCATGCCTTCAATTTTTGCTTTGGGTATTTTTAGTTTTCCCCTGATACTTTTCCAGTTCTTTTGAGACCACTATTACCCAGATCCTTTTCTGGAAGCCAGTTCTGAGTCAGTTTTTTCTTTGTGCATAATGGGGTTTTTTTGTTTTATGTTCATCCCACCCATCTCCAACCCACATTTCGATTACTGGACTTCATCATTATCAAATTACTCATCCCTCCACCTTCCTTTACCCTCTTCCTGGTTTTGTTTTGATCTTTTTAAATCATCAATTTCATATCAATAGACCAACCTACTAGTGTAATAAAAGGTACAGCAGGTTCTATGAATTCCAAGCTTTCATATTTAAAAAGTAATTCTCTAGCTCCTTCTCTTCTAGAGAAATGCCCTTTTCCTTATATCTCTGCAAGGGAAGGGACTAGAGACTTACTTTATTTTAAAAAAAAGAAACCTGGGAATACAGAGAACCTGCTGCATCTTTTATTACAACAAAAGATCAATCTATCAATATGAAATTAATAATTAAAAACAATTGCAAGAGGCCTGGTGGCCCAGGGGAGGGCCGTGGCCACTTCTGGCTCCAGAAAGCAGTGCAGTTTGAAAAACACATAGCTGCTGCAGCTCTGGGGGTCTGTCCCAACAGAAGTTGGTTTGGCCCACAGGTGCTTGCCTCCACCTTCTGGCTCAAGCAGGGCTCTTCTGCTTGTAGAGGGGTAGGGGCTTTAGTATGGGTGGTAGAACTGCTTCCCTTTTAGGCTTCCCCATGCAAAGACTTCCCCATGTGTTCATCTTCAGTCTTTAAAAAAACCAGCCCTTATATCAATCTATTGAACTATCAATATAAGCATACACAAAAAATAAGAGGGTGCTGTGACATCACTGATGATGACAGCACCCTCACTTGAAAATCCTGATTATATAAGGTGTGTGCAGAACAATATAAACCAACTCCACAACTATAAAAATGCAAAGGGAGGGCAGACATGCAGAAGAACTGTGCCCAAGCCAATTCCAATGCTTGGGGATAAACTGCTAAGAAAATCAGGAATAAATCGGGTGTGCTGAAAAGTCCGCTGTCTCAGTTACAGCTCTTGAATCTTAGAGTTCCAAACTCTTTCACAGCAGCAGGAAAAATTGGCATATCAGGAAGACGGTGAGGCCAGTCTGTGACATTTTATTTTCTCTATGCATTCCTCTTTTTGAACGTGGGAAAATTCAGTCATTTGAACTACAACGTGTAGTCTGGAGTGCTTCAATCACAGGACTATTCCAGTTTTGAAGATAATTTCTGTGAAAAGCACTTTTCTTGGCTCGTTAAAGTCATGTACCTGAACTAACACGAATGCCAGCATGGTATATCCATCCTTGATTCAGGCTTGATACAGGTAACATAATAAGCTGTAGCATAGAGATGGGCATGAACCAAAATACAAACCAAAATTCAGCACGAACCAGGCCGGTTCATGGTTCGCAAACCAGTGGTTCGTCAGAGCCCATTTCTGACAAACCACCACGAACTTTAGGCTGGTTCGTTTTTTGGTTCAGCACTGCAGACAGCCTGGTGCTGATCAAACTGTTTCCTAGGCAACAGAGAATGGACTTCCTGCAGACCTTCTGCTGACCCAGAAGAGGCCTTCTGCTGGCCTGGAAGTGATCTTCTGCTGGCCCGGAAGTCACATTTTCACGAACCAAAATGAACTGATTTGCGAACTGGGGCAAGGTTCATGAAAATTCATGGTTTGTGAAATGTGATGATGAACCATGAACTGCACAGTTCAGTTTTTTCCCGGTTCATGCCCATCTCTACTGTAGCATTCTTGACAATGGTATGGATCTGATTGTACCTGAGTGGGAGCCCCATGCAGGCCACCTTGAGCCTCCCAAATAAATGCTAGTATAAAAATACATGCAATCAATTGATATAAGACAGAACTGATACATTAAACATATTTTGTGTGTGTGTATGACACATAAATTTGTTTCCCCAGCCTTTTGTACCAAAACCATCACATCCAGGCTATTTGTCAATGACGCCTTTTAAAATAATGTGAAATTGGAATGGTATGTGTTTTGTGCCTGCTACATTCTGCTTTGCAGTAAGCGTGTCTCTAGAGATTATTGTGGTTATTTGACACAGCAGCTGCACTTGTCAGAAGTGAAGACAAGGTGAAGATTCTGGATGGGCTGAAGAAACAAATCCCAGTGAAAGTGTCTTTTACTTTTAGCTAATTTTTAAATTTGATAGACCACATTTCCTGCATTCAGTATAATATTCAACAATGCATTGAATGTAATAGAAACAATATCCGCCATGAAAACGATCAATTACAATTCAATCATCGCAATTGTATTAAGGAACTACCTTATTCACCAAACATCAGACGATAGGAACATCTTGCAATCCTTTTAGTGTAATCAAAGCACTGCATTTTATTTACACCCCTCTCAATCCATTGTCATTTTTGGCTTTTGAAGGGTATATCTCTCTTTGGGATTGTGTTCATAGGAAATCCTAGAAGGACAGTGGTTTTTTGCAACTCCTTGGTTTGAAAAAGAGGGGACTCCAGTGAGCAACTCCCCTGTTTTTGCTGCCACTTTTCTAACAGGGTGATTGATGGGACTACAAACAGTCTGTCCCATACTCTGTCATGCACATATAGGTAGAGGCGGTCCTTCAAATATGTGGGTCCCAGGCTGTGAAGGCTTTAGTAAGTAAGCAGAAGTCTTTCAAACATTCACTGGTTCAACTGCAACTTTGATGGTTTGAGTGTTTACTTTTAAACTGAAGGCCAAAATCATGGCAGTTGAACATGTTCTACTTAAGAGATAAACCTTGACAGAAAAAGATGCCAATATTTTGGGCATTAAGTAGCTTCCCCGCCCTTACTTTCTAAGTCTGTTGGCCTGTCAATCTTTTTTATGTAAATGAGTCAGAATGTCTCCTGAATAGTTATACCTTTAGGAGTTGAGTGCTTGAGGTGACAGGAAGTGAAAGGATTCAACAGTTTGGATATTGGTTTAAAGTAAAGACATCTGTAGCCAGCTTGGCATTTTCTATCCTCTAAATAACTTGTCCTCTGCAGACCTTACTATCCTGCTGTTTTACCTAACTCTAGACTATTTACAGAAATCTAGCTAGCCTTGCTCCCAGTACAAATACCTGGGACCCCCTCTATTGACTACCTTCTCTGAACAAACTACCCATTTATTTTCTCCCCTCATTTTCTTCCTAATTTTGAATGAACTTCCAGTTTATAAGTTTGTTTTTCCTCCTCACATAATTATTAAGTTCTTTTCAACATTTTATTTTCTTTTTTTAAGAGGAATCTTTACCTTTCTACCATTTTAGAATTCTTCAAGCAGTCAGAATGCATTTAGATATTGCCACTTACGGCTCAGTTTTTTCTAACGTTCAGGTCTATGACTGAATAGTCCTTTGTTTAGCTGATGACAAAGAAGGTCAGCTGATGCTTCTTTAATGACTCTATATTGTTAAGAGATAGTCCCCTCCTAAAATCAGAGTAAGTTGATGGAAGAAAATATGAACTGTGTTGCTAGCTCAAATCAGACCTTTTTATTTATTTAAAACATTTCTATACTATGGCTCCGAGGAATAGGGTTTCCAGGGGCCTCAGGGGCCAAAATGGCAATGCAGGGGCTGGGAGTGGAGGGCAATGGACTACTTACTTCTCATGTGCACAAAGTGTGTGTGCCCTCTTGCACTTCTCCCTTGCATCAGAAAATGATGTCATTTTTCAGTGTGATGGAGATGTGCAAGGTCCTGATAAAGAAGCAGTTGTGTACCTTGTGCCCTGCAGCTCCCCCATCATGCTGGGATGTGATGTCATTTTCTGGTGTAACAGAGGAGCTGCAGGGTGTGCTGAAACCCAATTCAGTAAAAGTCATCTGACTGGAGGTGATTTTTATTGAACTGAGCTTCAGCACACCCCGCAGCGCCTCTGGCCGGCGCAATGTGGGGCACAGGCGCAGACGTATGTGCTTCTCCCCCCGAGCTCCCCCACTGGCAGGGGGCGGCAGGGGGGCAGGGGGTTCCTCACCCAGGGCCAGGGGGATGGCAAGCCTACCCAGAAACCTGCTTCCAACGTCAGCCAACTAAACTTCTGGAGTTAGTATTTCAAGCTGGGTTTGGATGTTTTGATGTTATGCAAGAAAATACAAGCTCTCTCTGTTTCCTGTTCCTTTTATTACATTGGAAATATAACTGTGCATCTTCTTAACTCACAAGGTGCACAACTGCTTCTTTATCAGGAGCTTGTACATCTCTTATACAGAAGAGATGCGGAGGCTGAATTTGTGATATCATTGTTACAGAGGAAGAGAAAGCTTACAGTTGCTCTTTCTGTGCAGTAACCAAACATCTGAATCAACTCTCAGAGGACCTGTGCAAAAGGACTGTAAAATTAGCCGCTGTGCAAATCAAGATTTCTCAGGCTGCATGAATATTGCCAAATTGTTGTGACATGCATGAAATTGACCAATGCATAAACAGGCTATGGGCAACTTCTGAATATCTGTATTAAATGTCCCATGAGGAGGAGGACAGATGTAGGTTTGCTCATGATCTGGCCTCTCATTCACAGATATTCCATGGTACTTTCTGCATGAAGAGGGAAACTTATCAAGATAGTTGTGTATTTTCAAGTTGTATCCTGATATCTATCATTGTACTGTGTGCAGTTAAATCCGGTTTGCACTTCATGTAGGAAAGCAAAGCTTTTAATTGGTAAAATGATTTTCCTTTACATATATAGTTTGTAAAAGGCTGTGCAATTAGAACATGTTTGGCTTGTAGTGGACAGCTTGAGGATTCAAAGAGGCTTAAGTATGATGTTGTATTCAGCCCATAAGACTAGGACTTCTAGTGGATCTCCTGCAAAGTTGTTCAGTCTGTACTGCTTAGTTAGACAATACTGAGTTTGATAGACCAATGGGTCTAACTTTGTAGCCCTGCTCACAGTTATAGTGAGCACCTGTACAATCCATATGGTGTATCTTTGATTATTTTTAATAGATGTGTTGAGTAATTCTTTGAGTTACAATCAATGCATGTACAGCTGAACATGAGATCATGAGGTACTGACCTCACATTTATCCACATACTAGTTTCAATTGCAATCTGAATGTGTTTTGGCTCTTTCTTACAAGCAGATGTACATGCAGGATGTATGAGCATTCTCTATAACATGTATTCATGTTGAGATAGGAGAAAGAGGAAAAACTAGGATCCAGGAGAATCTCCACACCTCATGGTGAGTGTGGGGCTCTAGTGTTACCTATGAAACTGTTTAAAGCTGAGAGAATGGGAAGATTCACAGTGCAATCCTATGCAGAGTTACTCCAATCTAAACCATTGATTTTCATCAGATTGCACTGCCAGTCTAAGACCTTGAGAGTTTGAGCTACAAGTACCGACAGAAAAGGTTGAAGGAACTTCCTGCCATAGAGGCCATTCTCTTGTCTTTCTGGGACAAGGTGACTGCTCAGGCTCAGAACTAGAGCTGCTCAAATACCCACTGTTTCCGCTTGCATCCTGTTCTCTGGTTGTGTATTCACCACCATGTACAGGGCTGAACTTTGAGGATGTACTACACTTGCAGTGATGTGCCAGTAGCTAGATCCTGCACATGCTCAACTCACCATAATGTAGAAGCTAATACGTGGTCAGACTTCCTCATGGCTACCATAAGCCCTCACTTGAAGGAAATAACCTTTTTTCTAGTGGGTCTCATTTCCATGTGAATGTTGTTTACTTTTCAGTGCTTATGACATTTAATTGGAATTCCTTTGAGCAGAGACCATGTCAGATCCGTTTTGCCCAATTCCACAATCAGCATGAGTCTAATATTCAATTTTTTATTGAATAATTGTTTAATTGGTTAGAACAGTGGAGTTAATTAAGGGCTGCTTTTTAAAAATTTGGCTGACAGCTTTTAAGATTTCACTTGTCATTTTTTTCATTTATTTATTTACATGCTTATTTCAGCCTTCCTCTGAGGTATTCAGTTTAGCCATACAGTATCCCTGTGGGTTAGCTTCAAAGTGAAAAAAGTGACTCTTATTAAGTTTCATAGCTGAATGGGGAACTTTATAGACCTTCATGTTCCATGTCAAGCCCCCCTCTCTCTATCCAGTCTACTACTTGCTATTTAATAAGCTACTTTAGTCTGTGGGAGGTAAAATGTCCTTAAAAGCACCATGTTATATTCCTTCCAATTAGTGTCAGCTTGTGGCTAGATAAGGCTCTTCCTACAGGTTCCCTCTCAAAAGCAAACAAGAGTCCATTGATTGAATAAGGAAACTTTACTGCAGAAAAGGTCCATTATAGTCCACTGTCCTGAATAGGAGACTCAGGATGGTACACAGTCATTGTTACCAATGAAGGGCAAAGCATGAGGTACAGAGTAACAGTTCCCATCTGCATCAGCCTCCCCCCACAGTTCTCAAAACAACATCTTTCAGTCTTGGGAAGCTGCTCTCCGTCAAGGCCAATGCCTGGTGGAACGGTGTTAGACAAAACAGTCTCCTCCGGTGGGAAAGCTGCCTGGGAACTGGTGCACCTGCGGGGAAAGCACTTAGACACTAGAAACATTAGAAAATGGAGTCAGTACAGTTTAAATATGCACTGGACCTGACAATTAGAAGGAATCCAAAATGTTTAGTTTGAGGACAATTTTCCATGCATTCCTAACAGTTTGATGCTGTTATTCTCCTGGGTAGGAATTTGGCCAAGACCCTAGGTCTAGCAAGGTGGTTCTTGTATATATGCTACAAAACTGCTACGGAAGAGGCTTCTGTTTGGCAAAGGAGCACCTCTAAGCTCTATGGCACCCTGTTAGCAGCAGTCTGTGGCCTTGGCGCCTTACTTTTCTCTGCTTGGCAGGAAGTGCACCACTGTTAATTCACCAGTCAGAAACCTGGTTTCCCTTGGAAAGCCCCCAACTTGGTACTGGCTGGAACATGAAATGTAACAAGATGCTGTTCTTCCTAGAAGAGGTATTTATAATACTGTTATATTGATGTAGACTCCCCAATTTGTCATTTGCGGTGCGTACTTATATTTAACTCAGGACCAACTAGTAAATATTTATCCTCATGTTAAAAATAAAAAGAGACCAATATTTACTTTCCCCCCCTCTAAAACCTACACTGTTTGTCTGAAGTAGCCAAACCTTTAAAAATAAGATAGATGTTTATTATAAATTTTTTTTATTGGGCTGGTTTCCTGCAATTCCTGCTTTGACCAAGGAGCATCCCTGCCAGGCTCCCCACAAACAAACTTTCCCTCCCCCTTCCCTGGCTAACTGAAGCTTGTTTCCATGGTAGCCTCATTAAATTTGCATCTTGTTCAGCTTGGGCTGCACCACGGCTGCAAGTTGTATTTTTAGCCGATGGCAGTTACATAATGAGAGAACTGGGGAGAGTGAGAGCAGGGAGGTTCCAGTGAGGAACAGTGACTTTTGTGCAACCCACTTCACTTAGTTCGTTGTGGGGGCCTGTTGAACTTCTGCAGTTGGTAGATCCGCACCCCCCCACCCCCCATTATGTATCATGCTCCATCAGCATCACTCTTTTCCTCTCCATCAGTATCACTTAACCAGGAAGAGATGATGGAAGGCTGGCATGAGGCAGGGCCAAGAGAATGAGCTTTTCTCATCTTTTTAAGGGAAACGGCCACATGTGTAAAACCAGAGGAAGGAGGAGAGAATTCCATTATGCTTGGGGACCATTGCCCTTCAAACTTTCTCACATGTTGAAAAGGCCATGCCTTTGGGTAACCCTATGGTTATCTGCATTTGCTACTTTGAGACATCAGTTTCTAAAGGGAGTGATTCCAGCCAGTGACTCTAGTGTTTAGACTAGAACTAGGGAGACTTGGGTTCAAATTCCATCCTCAAGTCTTCTATTAAGCTAGCCTTTCTTGGTGAAGTGCTTGAGATAGTAACACCCACTCCCTGAAGAAGCCATGGCTCAGGGATAGAGCATCTCCAGTTAAAAAGGTCATGAAATAAGGCTGGCCAATCTTACAGGGTGGCCAATCTATATAATATGCTGAATAGTGCTATTATTATCCACTACAACTCACGAGGCCCATTTTAATGCTATATCTCACAAACATGAGGTACACACAATGTCAGAAGGCAATACCTTTTTGCTGCATCAACCTCTCTTCTAGCAGACAATAAACCAACAGAAGATGGTGCAGTGTCTGTTTTGTATCTCCTATTCTGTGGGCACCCAGACAGGCTCAGCTGTCTGTGTCAAGCTGCTCTAGAAAGTGAAGCTCAGAAATTAGATGGCACATCCCATGATGGGAGCAACATGGAACATAATCCATCAAGTAGTGCTGCTGTGTAACCTATGTTCATTTCTGTGGCATTTGTGCAGGACTCCTGCACAATGAAAAGAATGGATTAGTGGAGGTTGTGCTTGATGGATTGCTCCCATAATGCTCCCATAGTGTCTTTATTTATACAGATTCTCAGGCTAACAGGGGACTGAAATTATCTCTGTAGTTTGTGGCATGTCATACCCTCCCCTCTTCTCATTCTTCCCTTTGTGAGGTAACATTCTACAAAAAAGGCAGTTCAGCGGGGCATTTTTTAGCATGATCACTGCATGCTTACTCAGAGGTAGGTCATCCCCTGCAGTGAAAAAGATAATATCTGACAGGCACTATTTCCTAAAATTCTACATGTTCATTAATTCAATATATTTAATTTGAACATGTAGTCATTCTATTACCTTTTACTTTGTGTCTCTTATTCTCTGGACCCCCAGACATCCTCAGCTGCTCTAGAACTGGAATAGCAGTGATTCTATACAGACATTTTTATTTGACAAAATTTATTCCCTGTCCCTTTGTCCTTAGAAGGGCCACCAAGGTGGACAATAAATTAAAAACATGCACAATAAAATCACATCTTAAAAACCATTAAAACCAACAAAACCATCAAAACAATTAAAATCAGGGCTAAAAATACATCCAAAGGCATAAAAACAGTTAAATCACTGGGCAGGAAGGAGGAATCATTTGGGGGGGGCAAACAAAATAAAAAAGTCTTAACTTGCTGGAAGAAGGTGGCAACAGAACAGGACTGTTGAGATTCAGGGTCTCAACACTCTCTTTGGAATCAGCCAGAAGTGCAAGGTAGAGCAGATTGTCATCTGCATATCGGTGACAACCTAATCCCAATCTGCAGATGACCTCACCCAGCTGTTTTGTTAACAAGTATAGGGGACATGGACACTTGCCTCCCAAATAGTCAGAATCTAAAACAGGCCTTGTGGTCTATTTGTCTGAATGATGCCAACAGTTGCTTTTGCAGATATGACAGCAATCAAAATGAGAAACTTTATTAAACCTCTGGTGGACTGCCATCCATAACTAGTGGGCTGTGTTAAGATCACAAATTGTGCAAGTCCAGTCAACCGTATTGCAGCAAGTGTCTTCCCTCCATTTTCTGGCCATCAGTATTCCAGATTCTTGCAAACAAAATTGTTAGGTGCGGTGACTTATTGTTAGGTGCGGTGACTTTTGCATATAGCACTTTTTAACATATTGAAGGTGCTTCTTATGGGTTGACTTCTTGCAGGGCCAGCCCATCCATTAGGCACACCTAGGCCAGAGGCACTAAGACCAGTCCTGTCACCACCCTTTTCACAGTGCCTGGGTCTGCTGTGGCAAGTGCCAGCCCTGGGCAAGTGGCAGCCCAACAAGTGGCCCATGGCAAGCTGTCTCCTTCAGTCTCATTCTTCTTCTCTTGGGAATGAGGGCGAGGTGGGCTTCTTTCTCCTTCCAGCCTCCTATTCCCTGTCAGGCAATGGGATCATGCAGGGGCTGGGGGGGTGTTGCTATTTTTTCTAAAGAGCATTAATTTCCTTCTTCCTATAATGTTGTATCTTCAGCTGATATTTTTCAGAGGGGCACATGTGTCTTGCAGTGGTTTACACTTACCCAGAATGAATGGTCTATTAAATACATGGGCAAAACTGCTCTTATATGCTAAAGTTTTAGCAAACATGTGGTTAAATCTGCCACCAGTTTATCTGGCTGTTATCAGGTTACCAAGGAACAAATATGGGTTTCTTCAGCAGAACAGAGATTTGCAAACAATTCAGTGTTCTTGTCTGCTGAAATTACCCAGTTGGTAAAGCAGGGTACATTGTGGAATGAGGTCAGCCAGAGATTTCAGAGTATTGAACAAAGGGCACGTTTTCCAAAATTGAGGTTTCTTCTAAACAAAGCATTTGTGAGGTTTACTTGTCTATTTTGGAGCATTTTTTTCCCTTTCCTGTTGATCTTAACCATGATTTTCCACAAATTTGATTCTGTGTACTGAAGAAATTCCTGATATTAACTTATAATTTAAGCCAGTGTTTGTAATGTTAAAAAGTGTGAAATAAATCTATTCAGATAAACTATTGAAAAATAGAATCAGCAACTAGCAATCCATGAACCAAAACCTGCTCTGAGAGGTGCTCATTGGCCCATTCTGCTGTCAACCCAGGAACAGGTTCGGAAAGGAGATAGGGCTGTCCCAATTAGAACTGCCAGCCAGACACATTAGATACTGGGGAGAGGGGCTTAATCCTCCACCTTATATCCCTGCTCAGAGAAGCCTTCTGGCAAAATGACTTGCTGACCTGGCCTGTAAAATACCATTTTTTTTTTTTTGAAAAATTTTTATTGGGTTAGAATCCATTATTTCCACATTTACATTCAATTTTCCCCAATTTTTTCATCTCTAACCCCCTCCCTTTCCCCCCCCTTTTTGTTGACTTCCAACAGCTTTCCAACCCTTTGTCCCCTTTCCCTTACTTTTATTAGCTTCCTCTATCTAAAACAAATATATATTCTCCATTATTCTAAGCAGTACATCCTTAACTATTTTTAACATTATATGCCCAAACTGTAAGCCTTTGTTTCCATCTTAGATAAACAATTTATCCCAATTTTTCAATTTCAGATATTTCTATATATCATAGACCATATAGATCATACATTCGTTTATATCAAACAATTTGACTTATTCTCTATATATATTACTCATTCTATCTTTTTATAATAGTTCTATATATCTCTCCTCACGTAGTCAATCAATTTGACCCATCTATATCTTCAGACATTCAGTTTGGTACAAAACTTGTCAGAAAAAAAAGAAAATATTGTTAGTTAATCGCTCCTTATATTTAGTCCTTATAATTAATTATTTTCTCTACGTTCTGTTTGTTAACCTATATATATCTATATATATGTCAATCTATTAATCTGACTGCTTATTAATTCACATTTATCTCTTCTCTCCCCGCCTGTAAAATACCATTGATAGATTTGCTTTTATGTAAATACTTGCTTAGATCTGAATCCTGTGAACCCTAAAGAATCTGTGGGGACAACTGAAAAACATTGATCTTGCACAAAGATAAGTTTTATGGAATGGAAGCAGCGACATGGAACTCATTCATTCAATCCAAGCCTAAGTATTTATTCAAAGCATCTTACCACAACAATCAATCTGATCTCTGTGACCCATGTTAAGCCCCTGTTCAATATATGTATACCAGGAGCAGAAGGGAGAAGTGCAGCAGTTACTGTCTCAACTCTCGCAGTGTACTCAGCTAAGCATGTTGATTCCCTTGGTAGCAAGTGTGAAGGGAGAGGGAGATGCCAACACAGAGCTAAGCCCATTGGCAAAGCAATAGTGGTGGCTTGAGCTCAAACATTCAAATAAGATGATCTCCTAAATTGTTTTTATGGTAGTGGCAACCGAGAGGGAGATCAAGAAATAGGGAGTGGAAGAAGATGAGCCTGGGTAGGCTGGAGGCTTAGGGTGGCTGAATAGCTTCCTCACTTCTGTGCCAGACATAAAGGGGATGCTTGCTAGCCCTATTTCCTCACATTCCTCCTCTAGGGCTTTTAGAGCAGTTTCATGCCAGTGGAACAGCCACCTGAAAGAGGTCAAGGCGGCTTCTGTCCTTGGCTTTTTGGCAAGGTGGTAAAACAACTATCCCACAGAGCATTTGGAGCAGTCCGAGTTTTGGGCATTGGAAATATTGCACAGGGTGTTTGTTAATGTTGTTTTAATGTATTTGGTCCAGATAAAGGAGAGCTTACAAATGTAATAAATAAACATTATCAATCATAAGAGTTCTAACCTTAGCAGGGTATTTATAAATTAAATCTGAGTTGGAATAGCCAGTGTGGTATCATGGGTACAGTGTCATATTAGGATCTTGGAGACTCAGGATTGAATTCACACACTGCCAGGGAAGCTTACTGAGTAACTTTGGGCCAGTCATATGCTTTCAGACTGCCCTACCTCATAGGGTTGTTGGATGAAATGGAAGATGAGAACAGTGTAAGTAACTTTGGGCCTCCATCAGGGAGAAAGGCAGGATATAAATTAAATACACTATAAAGTGAAGAGGTTAGAGGACTTGGGCATTCATTTTTGCCATGAGAATCATGTATTTCTCTTTTCATCTGTGAAAATGTTGGAGAGCATAGCATAAGGTGTATTTTGGTTACCAACCTCAAAGTAGGGCCCCAAATTCTGCTAGAATTACATTCAGCCTCCAGACTACAGAGATCAGTTCTCCAAGAGGAAATGACAGCTTCAGGGGATGGGCTATGTGGCATCACATCTCTGCCGAGCTCATCCCCAATGCTACCCTTCCAGGGCACTGCCCCCCAAACTTAGTTTCCCAAGTTGGAAGTGGGAACCCTAAGTGTTCTGGCTTGCTGTGTGAAGCAGCCTCTGCACAACTGAGTCAGGCTGTGGTGGCTTGTGATTCTAGATCAAATGTTACATTCACAAATAAGCACACAATTTTTAAAAGTCCTGCCAGTGTCACAGGTGGCCTGACAGATCAACCATTGTCAACAGCAACAAATGTTCTGCAAGCCAAATCCTGCCCTTTGTTGTGCCTGTGTGGCACATTAGCCTTCAGCTAGGCTCTGCTGGTGTCGCCATGGGCCTAGTTTATCCTGCAGAGTTTTTATTACTTGTGTTGCTGTGAGAGAAAGAGGAAAAAACATCTTGACTCTAAACCAATAACTCTAGGCTCTAATAAAAGCTATCTCTTTGTTTGTAAACTGAAAAAAAATTGATCTGGAATCATTGGGATATAATAAACACACAGCCCCATGGTGCCATTTTTAACAGCTAGGTTGTCAGAAAAGCACTACGCTTTAAGCTCCCTGAGATGTTAGGGCTATTTGATTTTCCGGGATAGCCATAATGCTACTTAACCGTTGCTAGGGTAAAATACTACTATATATTCCAGAGGGACAAGGAAGATTCGGTCTATAATATGCTTTTATAAATGGGTTTCTAAAAAGTGTTTTGTTCTGTGCTAGACAATGGCTTAATTCAAATGCCCATCAGAGCTCAGCTGTCTAGCATGACTCTTTTTAAATAATACTACAACACCTATCATACTGTCTAGCATGACTCTTGAAAAGAAGTGATTTTTTTCCAGACATTTTTACATTTATTTAATAGGTTTATACCTATTAATATACCTTCTAAATCTAAAAATCCTAATTTAAACTGATTTGAAGCAAGTCTGTGAATGTTCAGTTTGAAGTAAATTCCCCTAAATTACAAAATAATGAACATTGCCAACATTTCCAGTTTCTCTGTTTCAAAAGGCACCAAAAATAATAAGAAGAATAAGAAGGTTGACATATAAGGAAAGATGAAGAGTGCAGCTTTGCTGACTGAACATTAAGAATGTAGTTAATGCTGTGTAAGTCACAACTTGCCTGGTGGGACTGTTGATAATAAGATACTTTTGCTGCTGAGCAGCAAACTGGGGAAGGTGATGCCATAGGGTTGCGAGGCCAAGGCTGGCAACCAGTGGGAGACCTATTGAGGGGCGGGCAGGCAGGGTTCACCAGCAACGTTGTTGGTAACACTGTGATGTCAATTTCTGTCGTGATGCAGAAGTGACATCATCACATACAGGTGATGCTCTATTATTCACTCAAAGCTCTGTGGTTTAACCATAGAGTTTTCAGCAAATACTAGAATCTCACCCCTAAATTGCAACATCATTTCTGTGTCATGCTGGAAGAGAAACCACTACATCACCATAACAAACAATTTCTCCCCTTCATTTCCCCCTGCAGGCTCACTGAGTAGCAGTAGGGGAAGAGGGCTGCTGGCAGGAAGTCTCCCATCAACCATACATGTCCTTCCCAGTGGACATTGCTTGGTGACAGTGGCTTCAAGCACTTAACAAACCACCATCGTTCTCTGGTAGAGATGCTGGATGCATGAGGCCACTGTTAAAATCTCAGTGGAGATTAAAAAATTTAGGTCTGGCAACGTGTGTAGCCCAGAGCTCCCAAACATATAACTTTCCCCTTTTCTCCTCCTTCTAAGTCTTTCATCTTTGTCACCATCTCCATAGCAACAGCATACTGCTGCTGGAGGATAGCAAAAATGGCTCTATATATAGCTTCCAGATCTTCTTGCCTTCAGCTCAAAGCTTTAAACCAGGGAAGGCAGTTTGAAGTAATAGACAGCTAATGGTGGGAGAGGAGAGTACATATAGTGGGTGGAGGCAGGGAATGATCTGGAAGGGTTTGAAGCCAAGCCTCCAGCTCTTTTCTTGTGGACTGATGTTTTCATCACCATATGTGTACAAATTTATCCCCTGAGACAAGAGTTATTTGAATTTTGACTGGAAGAATATTGTTATCCACTGACTTCTTCCTTGTGATGTAGGTACCATTATTTTATTTTTTAAAAAACATTTAGCAACGGCCTTTCTACCTTGCAGGAACTCAAGGCAGTTTACAATATAACTAAAATAAGAATAATAAAATGAATAAAACAAAGTTTAAAAAATTGTTAAAGACTGCCAATACAGATGAAAACAAAGTCACTTAAAAGTAGTCCTAAATAAAAATATATTCAGCTGCCTCCTGACGATCGGCAGGGAGGGAACCAAGTACACCTCCCTGGAGATACTTTTCTCTAATTGTAGGGCTGCCACAGAAAAGGCCCTCTCTCAAGTATCTACCAGGTGAGTTTCTTTAGCTAAAGGGACAGTCAGGAGGGCCTATCCCTGTGGTCTTAATTCCTGAGCAGGAACATAATGGAAAAGATGGACCTTGGAATACTCTGATCCCAAGCCATGCAAGGTTTTAAAGGCTAAAAATACCTTGAATTGTGATTGGGAGTGGATTGATACACAGAAGAATTTCTGTAATATTAGGGTCCCATAGTTCCAATACCTGGCTTCAACCAGCAGTCTAACCACAGTATTCTGCATTCGCTGCACTTCTGAACCATCTTCAAGGGTAGCCCCAATTAAAGTGCATTGCAGTAGTCAAATCTAGATGTAACTAAGGCATGGATCACTGTGGCTAGATGTGACTGAGCCAGGAAAGGGAGCAGCTGACACACCAACCGAAGCTGAGTGAAAGCACTCTAATTCACAGCAGCTGCCTGGTTTTCCAAAGTGACTGCTATGTCAAGCAACACTCCACTAGCTGAGAGAACCTCATTTTCCAAGGGAAGTATAACCCTGTGCAAGACAGGAGAGATCTCAAGTTCCTGATCTGCCTTTCTGCTGGCCTAGACAACCCCTGTCTTGTGAGGATTCAGTTTCAGCTGGTTTGTTCTCATCCAGCCCATTACTGACTCCAAGCACTGGTTCAAAATATAAGAAGCATCCCTGAAATTTGATGGAAAGGAAAGATAAAGCTAGGAATCAACTGCAAATTGGTGATACCAGAGCCCAAACTTCCTAATGATCTCTCCCAGTGGCTTTATATAGATATTAAATAGCATGGGGGATAAGACTGAACCTTGCAGAACCCCACAGGCCAATGACCAAGAGGCAGAGCAAGAATCCCGAAGCACCTTCTTCTGAGACTTATTCCACCATAACAACAACAGAAGCAGCAGCACTTATAAACAACTCTTCTAGGCAGATTAGTGCCCCACTCAAAGCAGTGAACAAAGTCAGTGTTACTATTATCCCTACAATACAGCTGGGGAACTGGGGCTGTGAGGCGTGGTTTACCCAAGGCCGCCTACTGAACTCATAGCAGTCGTGGGATTCAAACCAGCAGTGTGCTGACTCACAACCCAACCACTTAACCTCTGTGCTACAGTGCCCCTTATCTCAGTGCTGAGAGGCAGCTCAGCAGTATACTATGGTTGATAGTATCAGAGGCCACTGAGAAATCCATCAGGGCTAGCAGGCCACATTCCCCCTTTCAGTTCTCAGTGAAGGTCATCAACCAAAGCAGGCTCTGTTGCAAACCCTGGCCTGAAGCCTGATTGAAATGGGTCTAGAAAGCCTGTCTCTTCTAACAAACCCTGAACTAGGAAGCAACCATCTGCTCTAGCATCTTGCCCAAAAATGGAAGATTGAAGACTGATCAGAAGTTCTCCAAATTCCATAGACTTATGACTCTGTGGGGATCCTATTCCCCCCCCCATTGATAGTAATAGGGCTTCTCTAATCTCTGCTTTCAGCACTGATATGCCTGTTTCTGGGAAAGATATTAATTTTTCATTCATTCATTCATTCATTTGTGTGTGTGTGTGTGTGTTGTGTGTGTGTGTGTGTTTGTAGCATCTGTATGATACCTCTTCAGAACCTGCCTGAGGCAACTCATAATAATACAAAGCAAGCCAATAAAACCAGTAATACAAAAACGCCAATAAACCATGTATGTTAAGGAAAAGGCAAGCCAATACTTACGTTTCATTGGATCAGGCTCATACTGGGGCTGTAACTAGAGGTGGGCACCAAAAAGAAATCCAGATCCAGGTTTAAGGAATACCAAAAAAATTAGGTATCACTAAAACATAGATCAGATTCACTAATCAGGTTAGAGAATCCCAAATTTATTTGGTTATTATTCCCTATGGGGGAAAACTATCGGGCGGGGGGGGGCTGGTGGGCATTTCCCAAGCAAACTCCAACAAATTTGCAGAAACCTACTCCTTCCTGTCCACTAAAGACCCCTCAGGTTTCAGGAAGAAGGAACCTGGACTCCAGTTCTATGGGCCCCTGAACAGTCTTTCTCCAGCCACTCTCCATTGTTTCCTATGGGGGAAACATTTCCTAGGCTTTCCAGGGAAAGAGAAACCTTAAGCAATGGCAAACCCTGGCCAAAAGCCAGTCCCAGAGGCAAGTCCCACTCTCATACAGGCTGAATGAACAAAGCCCAACAAGGAGGGGAACCAATGTCAAATCAGAGAATCCCAATGTTGAACCAGATGATCTCAGTGTAAAAGTAGAGCATCCCAGACTGAAGAAGGGTGGTGGGCTTTGAATCTTGCCAGAGTCATGGAGTTAAAAGGTAGCCACCAGTGGCTTGAAGGGCTCTGTTGGAGGTAGGGCAGTGGTGGTGCAAGATGGGAATCCACTCTGCCTGCTGCCTCCTGTCCTTGCTAGCCTCGTGCCACTATCCTGCCATGGCATGGACTTTGCCTCTGCCTCATGCTGCTACCCTCTAGTTCATGCCACTGCCCTCTTGCTCGCTGCTGCTTTGCCTCTGCTGCAGCTGCAGGCAACCATTAAATTCCGCCCAGCAGAGTTGGGTTTCCTGAATATGAACCAGGATTCTCCAATGTGACCTGGCATCATCATCATCATCTATAGTCCACCTTTATCACTGAGATAGAAGGCAAGTGAAAATATAATATAATTGACAGCTAGGACATTCACTGAACAAAGTGCAATTATGAACAACAGTTGGGACATTCAGGGAAACAGATAAAATAGGGAGTGACCCAAAATGGATGGCTTGACTCAGTAAAAGAAGCCACGTCCTCCAGTTTGCAGGATCTCAGCAGGTCTGTTAATGATAGGACAATTTGGAGATCTCTCATTCACAGGATCACCATAGGTCAAAGGTGACTTAACACTACTTAACACAAACATACAGCAGAAAAATTATAAACAAGTATAAAGCCCAGCACAAAGATGAAATCTCTCTGAAAAAAAAACAGAAACAAAACTAATTCCCATGGCATGTTTAGCAGAGTGCAAACTTCCTAGCAGGTGCAGATCTACATCAGCAGACAGTACCTAATAGCATAGCATTTAGTCCCCATCCCTACCAAGGCACCTCACTGAGCTATTTCTTGTGACACTGTCCTGTAATCTGGAGAGAGAGCCTTCCAGAATAATTTAATTTGGGATAGTTTGCAGTACCTCTACTGCATCACAAGGGGATTTGGATAACAAGATACAGAGCAGGGTATCATCTGCATATTGATGGCATCCAATTCCATAGCTGCAAATGATTTCTCCTAAAGGCTTTACATAGAGGTTGAATATCATAGGTCATAAGAGTGCGTCTTGTGGAACCTCACAAGATAATTCCTGCTCTGAGGATAGCAGGTCTCCAGAAGCAACCCTTTGGGTCCATCCCATGAAGAACAATACAAACCAGTCCGAGGCACACCCTCTGATACTTTCTTCTACCTCCAAACACCTCAACAGATGGTATGGTCTATTATGTCAAATGCTGCAGACAGAGCAACAATGAAGCGTTGTGGAGGTCACTAGTTACAGCCACCAGAGCCATCTCTGTCCTATAGTCAGGCTTAAAACCAGACTGAAAAGGGTCCAAAGCACCAGAGGCCTAGAGCTGATCAGCTACTGGTCTCTCAACCACTTTGCCAAGAAAAGGCAGATGAGAGAATGATAATTGGCTATATATTTTTTTGTCTAAGGATCGTTTTTTTAGGTAGTGGGTGGATGACTACTTCTCTGAGAAGCTGAGGGAAGGTGCCTCGAGTTAGTGACTGATTTATGATAGATATCAAGCAGTGGCATAAATCCAGCTATTTAGCTGTGTCTTGAATCCCAGATCACAAACCTCTAATTGTTACAAGGCAAGAAATTCCTGTAAAAAGAAATTTTGTTGCTATACCTTTGGTCAGGGAAGGGAAGAGTGTTACAGCTCAGTAACTCAGTAGTAAATGCCACTGATGAGCCTTATTCCAAGCAAAATACTCTTACAGTGAAATCCTAAGCAGAGTTACTCAGATCTAAGCCCATTAAAGTCAATGTGTTTAGACTGGAGTAACCCTGCTCAGGATTTTACTGTTAGGCTTTCAGCCCCGAAAGAGAGTCAGAGCAGTATAACAATGATGTATTAGGCTTGTTATGGGATGTCTCATCTGATCCCAAGAATAGATAGAGGAAACTCAGCCAGTCCAGCTCCTCATGCTTGCTGGCAGGATGAACTAATATAACCTCCTGTATACCAACTGGGGGAGATTGTTGGTCAAAAATTAGATGGACAGACGGATGGACGGGATTTCTTGTCTCTTTCTTTCATTTCTCTATTTAAAAAATGACATACATGTTCATCCTGAGAAGAAGAGAAGCACAGCTGCTTGCCAAAAATTGGTATAAGATGCCTTTCACTTTTAGAACCCTTTTGTGTCAAACACAGCATACATGAATGTGTTTAAGCGCTGGAGGGGTCATACCCCAAAGGAACAGCACGTACTCTGCACTCAGAAGATCTTGGTCATCTCCACCTAAAAGATCTCAGATAGCAGGGCCCTTTTCACACTACTTGTTTGCTTCCGAAACATCGCAAGATGTAGCACAAAAAACGCGGAAGATAGCGTCTTCTCACGAGAGTTTTGCGCGACATCGTGCAAAACTCTCGCGACAAGACGCTATCTTTTGCATTTTTTGCACTACATCTCGCGATGTTTCGGAAGCAAGTAAGTAGTGTGAAAAGGGCTAGGAGTTGGGAAAGACTCTCAAAGTGTCTGGACAGCTGGTGCCAGTTGAACTAGACAATACTGTGCTACATGGCCCAAGGGTTGGATTTACTTTAATACAGCTTCATGTGTTTAAATGGTACCATTGAGGGCCAGTTTGGTGTAGTGATTAAGAGCAACAGGAATCTAATCTGGAGAGCCAGGTTTGATTCCCCACTCCTCCACTTGAAGCCAAATGGGTGACCTGGGGTCAGTCACAGCTCTTCCAGATTTCTCTCAGCCCTACGCACCTCACAGGGTGATTGTTGTGAGGATAATAATAACATACTTTGTAAACCCCTCTGAGTGGGTGTTAAGTCATCCTGAAGGGCAATATATAAATCAAATATTATTATTATAAAACAGAGACAGATAATGATGGAGACTAAAACTAGAAGGCATAGAAGAGAGATGTTGGAGCTCTATTTTGGATCTCTATCCCTGATCTTTGCCTCTGCCACCATTCTAAGTGAAGTGCATATGTATACAATGTAAACTTAAAATGGCCGACTGAAAAACATATTGGTAAGTAAAACTCAAGGGGCAGAAGCTGTCTGCAAGCATGAGACTAGGTTCTAAGGTGGGAAGCAGCAAGGGTGGTCAGTGAGCCTCATCTGAACTTTTGAATCTGTGATTCCATGAAGACCCCCAATCAATCGATTGATAGATTGATTATTGGTGTCCAGTAGTTCCAAATACAATTCATGAAGTCTTGATTATGCACACTTTTGCCTTCCATTGAATACTGTAAAGTGTGAAGAGGAGGAGCATATTTCTAAAGACATGGGCACATTCTGTGGGCGTATGCTAGAGAGCTGTGGTTGGGGATGAGTTTCTGGCAGCTGCCCACCAAATATTTTCACGTATTTATTTATTTATTTATTTAAGTATTTGTATCCTAGCTTTCAATCCAGTTGGGGCCCTCAAGAAGGCAAACAGTTACAAATAAGTGCATCTGCTTTCCACCCTTTTCAGTATTCACCATGGCCCACATTAGTGCATCCATAGCAGTGTTAAGTGTGAACTGGCTCCAAGCATTGTATTTGGGAATACTGTCAAATAGATGGCTATTCTTGACCTTTTTTATGGAAGACCAGTTATTTACTCTTGTTTGACTAGTTATCAGTTTTTACAACAAATTTAAATTGGGGGATTAGATAGTTCATGTGATCTCTCCTGCCTTTCATGCATGCCAGGAGGGTGGGATGATCAGTTACAGAAACCTATACTGAGTATATCAGGTGTTCTGTTTTGGGGGGCGGGAGGTACCAAGGCTGAATTTCACAACTGATAGGCTGTAGTGAATGCTTTCACAAATGCTAAATGCAGTTTCTCTTTTAATAAGGGAAAATGAAAGAAAGATTACTTTGGAATAAAAATGGGGGGGACATCATCTGTATATGTATAGTTGACTTTAGAGAGTGAAAACTGGGGGGGGGGAAGCTGAAATGAAAAGGCAATCTTCTACTTGTTCCTTAATTTGCTAATTGCCATCTATTAAATTTGCATATGTAGTAACATCAAGAGCCTCTGATCCTGTCTAACCTCTTTTCTTAATTAATCACTGGTACTGCAAAGGGAATACAAAACAATACTCTTCAGCTTTGGTGATCAGCTCCTTCTGTTGCAGGGAGCACTTCATTTGGAGTGTGACTGTGATAAGTATGGAGAACGGGCTTCAGCCTTTCCCTTGCACTATTTTACTCATGTGAAATGGCCCAGGGATAGGGTGCTGTTTGGTTTGTTGGGGAAACCGATAAATATATGCAGGGGGGCAAGGGAAGCCATAGCAAGGGGAACTATAAACACCACTCAGCAGGGCTTTTTTTTTTAGGGGGAATGCAGGGGAATGGAGTTCTGGCACCTCTTGAAAATACTCGGCAATAGTGCTTGAAAATAATATGATTTCAAAGAATCCTGTGTGTTTCTTCCTCATTTCCCTCTTGAGAGTTCTGCCACCTCTTTCCCCAGAAAAAAATCCTGCTACTCAGTATTATGGAAAATGTGAACAAGCATGGGTACATGCTGTTAGCTCCTAATCATTCTGTACTATCTTCTTATTACTATTTATTAGCTTTTATCCATTGTTGATATTAAAGACTTACTTCATTTTCATAAAAGTGTTACACAAAACTGAGGAGAATCTCAACTCGTATGCAGCTACTACACATGACAAAAGGTGGAGACTTAAGGCCCAACTGGAATTGCCAGCTGAGGGCTAATAATCCCCAGGGAGCTTTGGGGGATGGGCTTGATGGTGCATGGTGCCATGACATCACATCCAGTCACATAAATGGAAGTGTTATCATGCACTAACATGATGCTATGGCAATCAGCTAAATCTCTATGGTAAAATAATAAAGATTTTGGGGATTGTCAGAGTGTCACAGTGACATGATGTCATTTCCAGTTATACAACCAGAAGTGATGGCACTTTTTTGTATTTCTCCCACTGCTGAACTAGCCAGTAGAATCATAGAATCATAGGGTTGGAAAGGACCTCTAGGGTCATCTAGTCCAACTTCCTATACAATGCAGGAAATTCACAACTACCTCCCCCCACCACACACACCCAGTGACCCCTGCTCCATGCCCAGAAGATGGCAAAACACCATCAGGATCCCTAGCCAAACTGGGCTGGGGAAAATTTACTACCTGACCCCAAGGTGACAATCAGCCTTACCCTGAGCATGTAAGAAGGGGCCACAAGAACTAAGCACTGCTGTAACCCTTCCTGCTCCTCCCTCTCATGATCTGCCTAGGTTCACAGAATAAGCATTGCTGTCAGATGGCCATCTAGCTTCTGCTTAGCCCACCATCTCCCGAGGAAACCTGTTCCACTGAGGGACCGCTCTAAATGTCAGGAAGTTCTTCCTAATGTTTAGCCGAAAACTCTTTTGATTTAATTTCAAGTAGAGGGTGACAGTGGCGGGGGCCCAGAGGAGACCAGCCCCCCCTAGGACCAACCAGTGTATTCTGTAATGTGTGAATCAGAACATGTGCCTAAATTAGATTTTTAGTTCTGTGACATCATTCACCATAAGCTGGAGAGCAAAGTTCACAACGTGCAGAAAATTGTCCCCTTCCACATGGCCAACATGAATTATAGCAACTACACTGCTGATGAATTATACATTAAAGTCAGTACAAATCTTTCACTATTAATATTTTAACAGAAGCAAAGATCTTTATTTTATATGTATGGTTTGGTCTTGACCCATTAATTACCATGCACCAAGCACAGAAGCATTTCCCAATAGTTCTAATTGAAACACAGGCCAATTTATTAATTAACTTGAGATTACAACAAGGAGAATTCACAAAAGGAAATTGCTCTTTGTGTCAATACTTCTTTCTTTTTCTTCCCACTGAGAGTGGTAGACCAGCAGTAGCAGTGCTTAGAATAGCTAGGTTAGATATTTCAGCTCTTTCTCTTCAAATTGGGTACAACTTATGCAGAAAACAATGTTGAATTAAACGTTAGGTTAGAGTAGGGCCCATGGCAGATTGGGGCCTTCACCATAGTCGAGATGTACCCAGCATAGTGAATGGGTCTCAACAATTCCTTGCCACTCAGGAGTGATGCTGTCACAGAAGAAAGGAGAGTCAAGGTCAGTGAGGGAATCTGCTTGGCAAAGATATTCTGAATTGCCCCATAAAGTGTTGAGGATCACAGCAGAAGGAAATGTCAGCAAGAGCAAGGCTTCAATAATTCCAATGAAATGGTCTGAGCAAGGATGAGAGATTTAACAGGAGGTGACTATATTGACACCCCACTGGGCTATAATATTATGCTTTTACATGCCAGGTTGGTTACCGACAAAGCAGCAGCCATCCAGGATCTAATATTGTGTGAGAGAGCTGGTACTCAGTGATGTATCAACATAGACCTGGTGGGTGGGGCAGTGGTGTTGCTGTAGTGTACCAGGAGTCTATCTCCTTGTCTTGATGCCCTGTGAAGGACTCTGCTGGTTTTGAGAATGTGTATTTAGTGTTGGGAGTGCAAGACAGGTTTGGGATTCAGTTAGTGTACTGCCCACCCCACTGCTCAACAGTCTCCCTGCCTGAGCTGGTAAAGGTGGTCTTGGAGATGGTACTGAAGACTCCTAAGCTAGTTGTCTTGGGAGATTTCAATATCCATGCTGATGGTACCTTGACAGGAACAGCTTCGGATTTCATCATCTCCATGACAACCATGTGTCTTTCTCAGGTAATAACAGGACCTACACACTGCACGGCACACTATTTTGATCCGGGATGGAGGAAGGTGATCTGAAGGTGGAGGGACTTAAGATGATCCCCTTGTCTTGGACAAATCACTACTTACCAAGTCTCGGCAGGGGTGAGGGATCGCTTTAAAATGTTCCACTCTCGTAATCTGATAGATCCAACTGGTTTTCAGACTGCATCAGGGGATTTTCCTGCTGATATAGTCAGCACTCCTGTTGATGTCCTGGTTAATCTCTGGAATGAGGAAATGACCTTGGGCAGTTGATACCTAGGTCCCTTTTCCCGGGTCTAAGACCCCGGGCAGCCCCTTGATTGGTTGAGCAGCTGCAGACGATGAAAAGACAAGGGAGATGGCTACAGCAATAGTGGGGAAAGACTCGGGATGAACCTATGCTGCCAACTCCAGAGATTCAGGCCTGGTCATGGGAGTGATATGGCCTTGGTCACCCTGGTGGATGACGTGCACCAGGAGATAGATGGGGGAGCACAACCCTGTTATTCTCCAGGACCTCTCAGCAGCGTTTGATACCATTGATCATTGATCATTGTAGCCTTATGGTCTGTCTTCTGAATGAAGAGGTGGAAGCAGTTCTCTGGGTGCCTTTCATTAACTTCAGCTGGTGAACCACCTGCAGCCCTTCCTAGACAGGAAAGATGTTGCCACTGTGGTGCATGCCCTAGTAACATCTAGCTTAGACCACTGCAATGCTCTCTATGTGAGGCTGCCCTTGAAGACTGTCCAGAAGCTACAGGTGGTACAGAATGCTGCAGCCAGAATGCTGATTAGAGTGGGGACTACGGACCATATCACTCCAGTCTTGTTTAAACTGCACTGACTACCAGTTTGCTTCCAGTCCCAATGCAAAGTCTCCCTCTATTGCTGTCTTCTGCCAGTGGGTGAAGACTTTTTTTATCTGTCTAGCATACTATGAATAACTGTTATTGGCCCCCTCCTGGGTTTTGTTGTGTGTTTGTGTGTGTGTGTGTTTATGGTATGTTTTATACTATTTTAAATATTGTTTTAAATTTAAATTGGTTTAAATTGTTGTTTTAATTTTGTTAATGTTTGCTACCTTGGGGACCTTATTTTGGGGGGAAAGGTGACAAACAAATATTTTAAAAAATAAAGAGGGGAAAGAGTAACTGAAGAGAATACTGTGGTAGGACTACAAATGCACATATTTGGAATGAAAAGGAAAGTGGATAATTATCTGATGACTAGAGTGCATTAAAGAATGAGATGATAAGACATTTTCCAGTGACAGAAGCGTGGGAAGGAGTAGAAACACAGAAAACAATGTGCCCCTACCACTTTTGGATTGTCCCCCTGGTGTTTGTAGGGGTTGCCTACCACCCAAAGAAGTGGGGAAGGCAAAGAAACGTCACCTTGCATGCGTTCAGAAAGAAAAAAAAGAATCTGGCATGCCTCCAATTAAAACAATGCTGGTGTACATCTAGCTGGAAAGAACCCATGGGCTACCATCTTGCTTCCCTCAGGATTTCTGCAGAACATAGGATTGCTAAAAATATGAGTAATTAACCTAGCCACAGAAGAATAATTGCTTCATATGGACTTATGTAACGGACTACAGTAAGTGTTAAAGAGAATCCCAAACAGTAATTCTTTCATTTTCAGGTTGTTGTTTTACAACTGCATTTTCCAAGGAAATTTACCGAGTTCATGGGTGTAAAGGAGAATTGCTTAAAACAAGCTCTCCTATCTCTCTAAAGCTAATGATCATAAAACAAAAGTTACGATTTACACATCATCTTTCTTTTTGTGTTACGCACTGCAGTTCTGATCTTCAAACAAGCAAGTCCAAATAGAGGCTCCTTTAATGCTATTATTAGCCTTTTCCCATATGAATCTACCCACCCACTCTGGTCATCTTTGGAAGCCCTACTTTAGGTGCCCCCGCCATTTGAGGATAGATGGGCAGCAATTCTAGATATGGCATTCGCGGTCATGGCGCCAAAACTTTGGAATTCCCTCCCCTGGGATATTCATCTGTCTCCCTCTATTGCTGTCTTCCACCAATGGTGAAGACTTTGTTTGTTCTGTTTGACATAACCTCAGGAACTGTTTTGGTCCCCTCACTGGTTTTTCTGTTATGACTGTTCATTTGTTTTTATGCAATTTTTAAAATATGTACTTTTATTTAAAATATTTTTAAAGTTGAAATGCTTTATTGTTTGACCTTGGGGACTCTATTTGGGTAGAAAAGGGGTATAGAATTTTATTCATTCATTCATTCCTTTATTAATTTATTTGTGCTATTTATAGTCTGCCTCACTCACTGAGACTCGAGGTGTATTATACAGAATAGGACAATACCATCAGTGATTTGGACATTCTATAAATATTCAATAAAAATACAATAGGGTAAGGATTGCAGACATTTGAGAAACAAGCAGAAATCTGATACGGAGCTAAAAACAATGCGGAAACAAAACAAGCAAATTGATATAACATATTACATGACATGGGAGTATCCAGTAGTTCTTACAGCAACAAACAGTACGAAGTAGTATAGTCTACAATCCCTTTCGTTTTCCATTGCATCTCTCTGAACCATTTCTTCACAGCACAGTCTTATTTACCTGTATAAAAAGGCCTCCTGAGTAGAGGTGGGCACGGACCGGCATTTTCCCATGGACTGCCAGTTTGGGGTTCGTGGGCTTCCACGGACCATGGTCCACGAACTTTTAACAGACCAGGCCCGGTCAGAAAAGCCTGGGTTTTCCCACAGATTTTCACTTCAGTCGACTTTCCCCACCAAAGATTCTCATGTAACACTCCTTGATTAACACTTTTCCAAAGAGACAAACAACAATTTCCCCTCCCGACTTCCTGTTTGGGATCCATGGAGGTCTAACGCAGCTCCACTTGCGGAGCTGACCGGACTGCCGTTTTAACCGGCCGGCGGGGTGAAAATAGCCCGCGGCCGACTGCTCTCAGGCGGGGAGCAGGCAAAGAACGCTCAAGACCCTAGGGTGAGCTAGATCTCGGACGAGGGGGGGCTCTACACAACGAGTCTCCCCCCGATCCTTGAGGTCCCACCTTGCGACGGGTCGGCTATAATCTCTGCGGCAGTTTTGGGGCCAATTCGGCTGGCATAAGACCTACATACCCAAGCATCGATTGGGGGAAGAAGCTGAGAGGAGAACTTAAAATCGAAACAGCGATTACAACCCGAGAAAAGTGAAGAGAAGGTAAAGATCATTATCTTCTGAGACGGGACAGATTGATAAAAACAGAGAGAGAAAAAAGTAGATTTTTAAACTGCAACAGACTAGTGAAAAGGAGGGGAAGACTCGGCAGGAATCGAATTTAAAAAGAGACTAAGTTTAAAGAAGTTATTAAAGAAATGGGACTATTGTTTTGAATACCTGTGGCTTTGGAGCTGTGAGAAAAAGACACCATCGCGAGATCTGCTGTGGGAAGACGGGAGACAGGAAGTGCGTAATAACAATAGAGTGGCTGGAGAGAAGCGGCCCTTGCTGGAGGGCAGGAAGTAGGGAATCGCCATTTTTGAAAGGGGAAGGGTCGCGGCTTCAGCGGAAGAGGAAGTAGGCCATCTTGGATTACAAAATCATAGAGAAACCATAGAGAAAAGACGCCTGACATTTTGGACTCTTTAAAACTTAATTTCTATAAGAAGACCGGGACATTTAAAATAGAAAAACGTTAAATTTTACGCCACGGAGTTAAGGAAGAGAGCGGATTCGTGGGAGCGAGCTAAAGCAAGCCCCACGATGTCAAAAAAAGAGTGGCAATCGGCAATAGAAAACCTGGATAAAAACCTGGACAAAAAACTTTTAGATATGATTAAAGAACTTAAGGACACGAAATTGGAGCTGATAAAAGAGGTTAAAGAGGTTACACAGACAGTAAAATCGGAGCTGTCAGAAGTGAAAAAAGGTATGGAAACAATACGAAGTGAATTACAAGGAACGCAGCAGAGAGTTAAAACAGTAGAAGACGCGATGGAGAATTTAGCAGACACGCAACAAACAGAGATGAGATTGGTGAAGGGGAGAATGTCAGTTGCAGAAACTAAACATATGGAGAAGCAGCTACGTTTTCGTGGCTTGCCAGAAGTGGAAGGAAAGTCAGCGCAAGAACAGATGACTGAGGTGTTGGCTGAGTACCTGGGGAAGGAGGAGGAGGAAGTTGTGGCTATCCTAGATGTGGCATACCGTGTGAATTCGAGAATAGCAACCCAGAGGAAACTACCAAGAGATGTGATTGTGCAGTTTACAACACGAAATATGAAAGAGAGGATTGTGACAAAACAGTTTCAAGATCCATTGGAGATTGATGGCAAGACGATTATTATAATGAAGGAACTGCCCAGATCAGTGTTACTGGACCGGAAAAAATATAAAGTGCTAATTCAGATTTTGAAGGACATGAAAATCAGGTACAGATGGGAGTTACCGGAAGGAGTGTCCTTTGAGTTTGGAGGGGCCAAAAAACGCATCAGATCTGAGCGAGAGATGGAGCGATTTATTAAGGACAATGAAAAAGACTTACCAACAAGATCATGAGTATGGAGTGTAAAGTATTATCTTGGAATGTAAATGGACTAAACTCACCGAATAAGAGGAAAAATACTTTTCACTGGCTACTAAAACAAAAATGTGACATTGTTTGTTTGCAAGAGACCCATATTAGAAAGCAGGATGTAAAATATTTAAAATCTGGAAAATTGGGCAAAGAATATGTAGCGGCCTCCAACAAGAAAAAAAGAGGAGTGGTGTTGTACATAAAAGAGGAGCTACAGCCAAAATTTGTTATGAGAGATGTGGAAGCTAGATTTGTAGCAGTGGAATGTATTTGGAATTTAAAGAGAGTGTTGGTAGTCGGACTTTATGCACCTAACGGTGCAAAAGAAAGCTTCTTTGAGGATTTAAGGAAGCATTTAGACGATCTTGCATACAACCAGATAATTCTTGCTGGAGACTTCAATGGAGTGACAGACTTGGAACTAGACAAAAAGACTACAACGGCACAAAAGAAAAGAGGACTATTACCAAAGCTTTTTTTTGAGTTGATTCAACAAGAGACTCTTGAAGATGTATGGAGGAGAGAATATCCTAAAAGCAGACAGTTTACTTTTTATTCTGCAAGGCATTCTACATTATCAAGAATTGATATGATCTGGGCCTCAAAAGACTTAGCATTATGGACTAAGGAGGTAGAAATAATGCCTATGGTAGGCTCAGATCACAACCCAATTATGTGGAAATTTGGAAAAAAGAGAAAAAGGAAAGCATGGAGAATAAATGAGGACTTGTTACAGGAAAGAGAGAATATGGAAATACTGAGAAGAGAGACAAAGTTTTTTATACAATACAACGTGAATAAAGAAGTACCAACCAATAAAGTTTGGGATGCTTACAAGGCGGTTGTAAGGGGCATACTAATGGACTTAAATGGTAGAGCAAGAAAGAAGAAAGAGGAGAAAAGACAAGAGATTGAGGAGAAAATAAAAGCCAAAGAAATACAGCTAAAAAAGAGACCAGGGAAAAAGAAGGTATACCAGGAAATTAAAATACTTCAAGAACAGCTAACAGCAATGAGCAATAAAGAATTGGAGTGGAATCTCAAAAGACTGAATCAAAAAGCGTTTGAGGGTGCTAATAAACCTGGGAAGTACCTGGCATGGCAATTGAAGAAGAAAAGGGAAAAGAAGATAATAAATAAAATTTGCGAAGATAACAAAACGTATTTGGAGCAGGCTACCATTAGTAGAGCCTTTTATAAATTTTACGCTAAGCTGTATAATAAAAAAGAAGTAAACAAAGAATCAATAGCGTCATATTTGGAGAAAACCAAACTTCCAGAAATCTCGGAAGCTTGGAGAAATAAGTTGAATAGTGAAGTAACTGACGAGGAAATAAGTAAGGCAATACAATCTGCAAATCTAGGAAAGGCGCCAGGGCCAGATGGACTTAAGGCTAAATTCTATAAGACAATGGCTAATGAACTGGCACCATTCCTAAAAGAGGTGATGAATGGGGTTTTAAGGGATCAAAGGATTCCAGAAACTTGGAGTGAAGCGAATATATCATTGATCCCAAAAGAGGGCCAAGACCTGACTAATGTGAAAAATTATAGACCTATATCGCTACTCAACAATGACTACAAAATTTTTGCGAAGATATTGGCGGAGAGATTGAAGGGGTGGCTCTCGGAAGTCATAGAGGAGGAACAAGCAGGCTTTTTGCCAGACAGACAAATAAGAGACAACTTAAGGACAGTGATCAATGCTATTGAATATTATGACAAGCGTTGTGACAAAGAGGTTGGTTTCTTCTTTGTTGACGCTGAAAAAGCGTTTGACAATTTAAACTGGGACTTTATGTTTGCCACTATGGAAAAGCTACAATTGGGAGAAAGATTCATCAGAGCAATTAAGGAAATTTATAGAGACCAGACTGCAGCAATTGTGGTGAATGATGAATTGACCAAGAAATTGACGATAAGTAAAGGAACAAGACAAGGTTGCCCGTTATCTCCATTGTTGTTCATTTTAGTATTGGAGATTCTGATGATACAAATACGTCAAGATGATGAAATTCGTGGAATAAAAATAAAGGACTATTCATACAAGATCAGAGCATTTGCGGATGACATAATGTTAATTGTAGAGGACCCATTGGAGAACATGCCAAGAGTGATAGATAAGATCAAGGAGTTTGGAGACTTGGCAGGTTTCTTCATTAACAAAAAGAAGTCAAAGATATTATGCAAAAATATGACTAAGCAGAAACAACAATTGTTAATGGAAACAACGGATTGTGAAGTAACAAGTAAAGTGAAATATTTGGGAGTCGAATTAACTGCAAAGAACATAGATCTATTCAAAAACAATTATGAAAAACTATGGACTCAGATAGAGAGAGACTTGATTAAATGGAATAGATTGAATTTGTCATGGTTGGGCAGGATTGCAGCAGTTAAGATGAATGTGTTACCAAGAGTAATGTTTTTGCTACAGACAATACCAATCATCAGAGACTCCAAACAATTTGAAAAATGGCAGAGGAAAATATCAGATTTTGTTTGGGCAGGCAAGAAGCCTCGAGTGAAAGTGAAAGTTTTACAAGATGCAAAGGAAAGAGGCGGAATGCAACTGCCCAATCTGAGACTTTATCATGATGCAATCTGCCTAGTTTGGTTGAAAGAATGGATGACATTAAAGAACAAGAAACTATTAGCCCTAGAGGGATATAAAAAAATATTTGGATGGCACGCATATTTATGGCATGACAAAGTAAAGGTCAACTCGATGTTCCTGCATCACTTTGTTCGGAGAAGTCTATACATAATCTGGAAGAAGTACAGAATTTATCTACAAGAAGGAACCCCTTTGTGGGTGGTTCCATATGAGGTGATAGACCCGAGAGCTGTTGATAATGAACAACAATGTTTAACGTATAAAGAAATAACTAAAACTGAAGCATCCAAACTTAGAATAAAGACACAAGAGGAACTATCACCTAACTACGATTGGTTCCAGTATAGACAGATCAGAGACTTATATAATTCGGACTCTGTAAAGGGAGGTATACGAATAGAGAATTCGGAACTAGAGCAGACCCTTCTTAAAGAAGATAAGAAAAGAATATCCAAGGTATACCAAGTACTGTTGAAGTGGTATACCGAGGATGAGATAGTTAAAACACAAATGGTGAAATGGGCTATAAACTTTAATAAAGAAATAACAATGGAGGCATGGGAACACTTGTGGAAAACTACAATGAAGACAACGACATGTATTAATATCAAAGAGAACATTTATAAAATGATCTATCGTTGGTACATGACACCAAAGAAGATTGCGCTAGGGAATTTGAATACTTCTAATAAATGCTGGAAATGTAAGAAGCATGAGGGCTCCCTCTATCATATGTGGTGGTCGTGTGAGGTAGCCAGGCAGTACTGGGGGGAAATAATAAGAGAAATGAGTGAAATTTTACAATTTCAAATTAATAAGAACCCAGAACTCCTGCTACTGAACTTGGGAATGGAGGGAATTCCAGCCCAACACAGGACGTTGATATTTTATATGACAGCAGCAGCTAGACTTTTGTATGCGCAAAAATGGAAAGTACAAGAAGTGCCAACTATTGAAGATTGGACTTACAAATTGCTGTATATGGCTGAAATGGACAAGATGACAAGAAAATTGAGAGATCTGGACTCAGGGCAGTTCAACACAGACTGGGAGAAGCTGAAACAATACCTGGAGAAGAAATGGGAGGTGGGAGGAAAACTGTGGCAGTTTGAGAACTACTGAAGTATTGAAGTAGAGGGGGGAGACTTTACCGGGGGGAGAAGAGATAAATGTGAATTAATAAGCAGTCAGATTAATAGATTGACATATATATAGATATATATAGGTTAACAAACAGAACATAGAGAAAATAATTAATTATAAGGACTAAATATAAGGAGCGATTAACTAACAATATTTTCTTTTTTTTCTGACAAGTTTTGTACCAAACTGAATGTCTGAAGATATAGATGGGTCAAATTGATTGACTACGTGAGGAGAGATATATAGAACTATTATAAAAAGATAGAATGAGTAATATATATAGAGAATAAGTCAAATTGTTTGATATAAACGAATGTATGATCTATATGGTTTATGATATATAGAAATACCTGAAATTGAAAAATTGGGATAAATTGTTTATCTAAGATGGAAACAAAGGCTTACAGTTTGGGCATATAATGTTAAAAATAGTTAAGGATGTACTGCTTAGAATAATGGAGAATATATATTTGTTTTAGATAGAGGAAGCTAATAAAAGTAAGGGAAAGGGGACAAAGGGTTGGAAAGCTGTTGGAAGTCAACAAAAAGGGGGGGGGAAAGGGAGGGGGTTAGAGATGAAAAAATTGGGGAAAATTGAATGTAAATGTGGAAATAATGGATTCTAACCCAATAAAAATTTTTCAAAAAAAAAAAAAAACAATTTCCCCTCCCCTATTCTCACTGACCCTTACCCGCCCTTGGGGGAAGGAGGGAGACTTGTGCTCCTGTCCAGGAGAGGTGGCTGCCCACAAAACCCACCTACATGGGGCTGCATCAACAAGAGATGCCCTCCCTGGGGGTGGGGAGACCAACTCTCCATGATGGGAAATGAATGGATGTACTTGAATGAAAGCCAACTCCGTAACAGGAGATCATGCAGCAATTCAAAGGCCCCTTGCTGGAATGGAAGGCACGTGAGGGAGGGAAAGGATGTCTTCCACACCTTGAGGGAAGGAAACTCATGCTACCCTGTTCAGAAGGACCCTCTTTGGGCAGTGGACAACGAATCCCATTTCAGTGATGTGGTGTGTCAGCTTGCTTGCTTTCAAGCAAGCTGACCTGGGCCACTGTCTTCCTTGTCACCGGACTTTGGGGATTGACCCTCAGAGGGGCCCTTGCGCTCACGGGAGCAGGACGGTCGCCGACGAAACCCACTTCACCAAACGTGGCGGCGTTGGCAAAGGAAGGATATGCTGGTTGGGGTTCGAGTGGCCGGCGGCCACCATGTGGGAGAGGTGGGTTTCGATGGGGGCCACCCCCCCCTGCAGGGGCCCCCTTCACTGGCCCCGGTTGGGCTTCGAGTGGCTGGCAAGAGGGGAGCAGGGCGGTATTCCCCGCCAGGAAGGAAGGTGTCTGCTGGCAGTGGCTGCTGGGCCCGACAGGCCCAGGGAGGCGGCACCCTCCATGTGCCCGGCCGCTGGGCCAAAGGAGAGCGGGTCAGAATCCCCGCAAAGGAAGGGAGGTGGGTGAGGACGGCGGCCGCCCCCTCCCTGCGGGGGCCCCTTTCAATGGCCCCTGTTGGGCTTTGAGTGGCTGGCCGAGAGGGTGGCCACCACGTCGGAGAGGTGGGTTTCGATGGCGGCCGCCCCCTCCCTGCAGGGGCCCCCTTCAATGGCCCCTGTTGGGCTTTGAGTGGCCGGCCGAGAGGGCGGCCACCATGTCGGAGAGGTTGGTTTTGACGGCGGCCGCCCCCTCCCTGCGGGGTCCCCCTGCAATGGCCTCAGTTGGGCTTTGAGTGGCCGGCCAAGAGGGCAGCCACCACATTGGAGAGGTGGGCTTTGACGGCGGCCGCCCCCTCCCTGCGGGGGCCCCCTTCAATGGCCCCGGTCGGGCTTCGAGTGGCTGGCGAGAGGGCGGCTGCCAAGACAGGGAGGTGGGTGCTGGTGGTGGCCTGGCCCCACCCCTCCTTGCACATACCCTGCAGTCTGCTGAAACTGGCCTCCGCACTCGGGGGGGGCTGCACTTGCAGGAGCAGGATGGTTGCTGCTGACGATACCCACTTCACCGAACGTAGTTGGCAATGAAGCTCATGCTTTTGCAACAGTCACTCCTCCCCACACCTGGAGGAAGCGAGCGGAATCGGCCTCACCACTCAGAGGGGCCCCTGTGCTCGCAGGAGCAGGATGGTCGCCGACAACACCCACTTCACCAAACGTGGTGCAGTCCACAAAGGCAACTCATGTGCTTGCCACCCCCCCCCCTTCCCCATGGTTGGACATAACCAATGGAACTCCTTCCGCCCAATTGGGGGGGGGTGACATGACAGGTACCATGGAAAGAAGTTGAAGCCCACTAATGTGGAGGGTGGGAAATCCTGGGGTGCAGTTGCCAGCCCAGAACAGCACGAGGAACCCACCTCACAGACTTGGTGGCCGTGACCAAAGCATTCCCCAACTTCCGTTGCCAAGCACTGGAGGGAGGGCCAGAGACAATGAGGGAGTGCCTAGCATAGGGGAATTAGCAGGCATCTTCCTGCAACACATGATTGTGATGGGTAGTGCACCCATTGAAGGCAGCTTGCCTGGAACCCACCTCTCCAATGTGGTGTGCCAGTTGGGAAGGTGCCTGCTTGATTGGTGCAGGACTATGGCCTTCATAAAGGTCAACCTCCCCAGAAGGCTGTGTCACCTCCAGTCAACTGAAAACCCACCTCACCGATGCGGGGAGCGGGAGAAAAGAGGAGATTGTATGGTGTCATGATGAGACAGAGAGAGCATGAAAAGAAGAGATGGAATAAGAGACGGCAAAAGAGGCTGGCTGAAGAGAAAACATTGGAGAATGTTATTCAGAAGAAAGTGACAGCTGAGAAAACCCCTCCGCAGGGAGGCCTTCTCCTATTAAACTCCAGTTTTATTTTGCATGGAATAGCCATGGCTGTTGGGTTGCCACAGCTATCAGGAATCCCACCTCTACAACGTCGTGTCCAGGATGGGAAGGTACTAGGGTCAACCCCCACCTGCCTTCCCTCACACGTTGGGGGAAGAACAGTTCTAGCGCCCCTCCTTGAAGGACCCTCTCACATCCTCGGGGGAAAGGACAGTCTCACCAACAAAGTGCCTTCCCTTCCACCTGTCAACCAGAGAGCAGCAACACACTTCTCCGACGTGACAGCTGCGACAGAATGGAAGAGTGTCCCTGAACAACATACTTCTAAAGGTTGAGTTGAGGATAAAAGGGAGGCAAGTATCTGGGCGGTCTCCAAGAAAAGTCACCACTCCCATGGTGTCTCCAGCACAAGCAAGGGGAAGGACAGCAAGAAGACGCAACCGTTTCCCAGGTCTACAATGTGGTGGCAGCTGCAGCAGAACAGCCAGAAAAGGAAGACATAACAACCACATGTTGGACATGTGTAATCCCACTTTGACGAGAAGATGCATCCCCCCCGGTTGAGAGATAAGTCCACTGTCAGAGTCAGAACCCACCTCCTCAACGGGCCAGGTGCATTTGAATGGACAGGAACACATGCCTTCCCCATCTTCGGGGAAGGCTACTAGAACTCCACTTTTGGGAGAACGCCTCCCACACAGAAAGGGATGTGGATGGAGGAATGGAGGGAAGGTGGTGGTGGTGGTGGTGATCCAAATAGTAGCCAACGCCTTGCGTCTCTGCAACCCCTCTACAGCTGCACTCAGTCAGAGATGGCCTACCTACCGCTGGCTGTCTCCCCTTTCTAGGAGCGCTACCTGTTGACAAAGCCCACCTCTTCGCCCGGGGTTCATGCAGCATCCAGATTATACGGTCTCTGACAGCTCAAGCCTTCAGGGCCCAGATTGATGCATTTGTCCCCATGGAAAGGCACGTGGATTAAAGGAGCCATGGAGCAAGTGTGACAGACAGAAGACACCTCGCCAATGTGGTTTCTTGGGTGGGAAGGTGCCTGCATGGTGGGGGCAAGGAAAATACATGTCCTTCCGAAAGCTCAACCTCCCCAGAACACCATGTAGGAACAACAACCCCTTACGCCTATCTTCATCCGACCGAAACACACCTCACTGATGTGGTGGCCACAGGGAAAGTGCAGGTCACCGGTGTCATGCCAAAAACGGTCCTGTCAGAGGAGATAGATCAGGAAGCAGCCAAAGAGACTTGCCTAGAAGACTACGTGGCACAAATATTCCCTCTGTAAAAGCGGCCTCTCTGCTGGAGGAGGGGGCAAAAAGGCAGAAGAAGGAAAGTACAGCTCCGCTCGATGAGAGCATTGCCATCAATGTTGTCCACAGTGGACCGCAGCTGGAACGCACCTGTCTGACATGGTATGTGTACTGTGGTCCTGAGTCTGCCCAGCCCAAGAACATCCCTCGTGACCAGATGGAGTGGTGACAGGAAAGCTTGCATTTCAGATACCATGATTCATTGGCACAGCATCCATCACCCTGACACACACAGGGATGTGAGGCATGGAACATGGAATGGAGGAGCCTGCCATCCTCAAAGCACCACCAGGACAGTGCTTTCATCGACTGTCCGAACAACTCACCTCCACGACGGAGCAGAAAGGAACAGGGCAGAGGATGGATGAGAAAGTGACAGCCGAAAAACCCTTGTCCAATGGGAATCCGCCAGGGAGGCCTTCTCCCATCAAACTCCAGTTTTACTTTGAGAAGCCAAAATGAAAAACCGAGGGGGTGCCACAGGCATCCAGAATCCCACCTCAACGATGTGTTGACCACCATACGAGTATATTTCCCCACAGAGTCTCTGGAAGCACAAGCCTTCAGACCCCAGACAAGTGCATATTCCTCTGGCCACAAGGAAGACCGCCTGCCAACCAGACCTGCCCCTGCGATGTGGGGACCACCATAGACGGACAGGACTTTGTCATCAGGAGGAGGATACCAGGGACAGGGCTTGTCGTCAGGAGGAGGATACCAGGACAGGGCTTGTCGTCAGGAGGAGGATACCAGGACAGGGCTTGTCATCAGGAGGAGGATACCAGGGACAGGACATGTCATCAGGAGGAGGATACCAGGACAGGGCTTGTCGTCAGGAGGAGGATACCAGGGACAGGACGTGTCGTCAGGAGGAGGGGGAGGTTCCCCCCGTTCCCGACAGGCCAAAATAGAGTGCGCTGGTATTCTCACTGAGGGTGGAAAAAGAGGCCACATTCACCCAGGGGAAGCCTGATCCCACACCTACCAGGTGACCACAGCTGAAGTTCCGGCTTAGCGTAAACTTAGCAGCAGCCGCCGTCACAAGTCACCCACTATTGAGGGAGTGAAAAAGGTTTTGAAAGGAGTGAAGCAGACAGAGCCCCCCAAAACGTGCTGCCAGTGGTCCTTGGGTGGGTGTTTCACAGAGGCCAGTAGCAGTCCCCCTCTTGCACCTCAAAAGCCAGGCTGGAAATGTCCCCCCAAGTCACCCACTATTGAGGGAGTGAAAGGCTTTGAAAGGAGTGAAGCAGAGAGCCCCCTCAAAGCAAGCTGCCGGTCACCAGAGAGTAGGTGTTTCACAGAGGCCAGGAGCAGTCTCCCCCTTGCACTTCAAAAGCCAGGCAGGAAATGTCCCCCCAAGTCACCCACTATTTAGGGAGTGAAAGGCTTTGAAAGGAGTGAAGCAGAGAGCCCCCCCAAAGCAAGCTGCCAGTCACCAGAGAGTAGGTGTTTCCCAGAGGCCAGCAGCAGTCTCCCCCTTGCACTTCAAAAGCCAGGCAGGAAATGTCCCCCCAAGTCACCCACTATTTAGGGAGTGAAAAAGGCTTTGAAAGGAGTGAAGCAGAGGAAGAGGAAATTGCAGCTCTCCTAGACGTGGTGTACAGAATTAATTCAAAATTTGCGTCTCAGAGGAAGTTACCAAGGGATATGATTGTGCAATTTACGACAAGAAATACAAGAGAACTAATTGTGACCAAACAGTTTCAGGATCCATTAGAAGTTGATGGAAAGGCGGTAAGAATTATGAAGGAACTGCCCAGATCGGTGTTGTTGGAAAGAAAGAAATACAGAGAGCTAGTCCAGATGTTAAAAGAAATGAAAGTAAAATACCGATGGGAAATACCAGAGGGACTGACATTTGAGTTTGGTGGAGTAAGAAAGAGCATCAGATCTGGCCAGGAAATGGAGGATTTTATTAGTATAAATGAAAAGGACTTACCAAAACCCACAAAACCTTGATCCTGGAGTGTAAAATTATATCTTGGAATGTAAATGGACTAAACTCACCTTGTAAACGTAAGGTTATTTTCCACTGGCTTGTAAAACAGAAATGTAAAATTGTATGCCTACAAGAGACACATATTAGAAAGCAAGATGTAAAATATTTGAAAATGGCAAAACTTGGAAAAGAATTTATAGCTGCCTCCAAACAGAAAAAGAGGGGTGTTGTGTTGTATATAAAGGAGGAACTACAGCCTAAAGTGGTGTTCAGTGATGTTGAAGCTCGATATTTGGTGGTGGAAATAATTTGGAATTCAAAAAAGACATTGGTGATTGGAATTTATGTGCCTAATGGTGCAAAAGAAAATTTTTTTACGGACTTACAAAAACAGTTAGATGAACTGTCTTATGACCAAATAATATTGGCAGGCGATTTTAATGGAGTTACAAACTTAGAGGAAGACAAGAAATCTAAGACTACACAAAAAAAAAGAGGACTATTACCAAAGTCATTTTTTGCAATCATGAAACAGGAAAGTTTAGAGGATGTATGGAGGAGACAGTATCCCAAGAATAGACAATATACATATTACTCTGCAAGACACTCTACACTATCAAGAATTGATATGATCTGGGCCTCCAAAGAACTGTCGCTCTGGACTAAAGAGGTGGAAATAATGCCAAAGGTAGGCTCAGATCATAATCCAATTGTGTGGAAATTTGGTAAGAATACTAAAAGAAGGGGATGGAGAATAAATGAAGACCTGTTAAAAACGGAAGAGAATATTGCGTTGCTGCGAAGAGAGACCAAGTTCTTTTTGCAATATAATTTGAATAAAGAAGTATCGACAAATAAGGTTTGGGACACATATAAGGCCGTGATCAGAGGGATACTAATGGACTTGAATGCGAGAGACAGGAGGAAAAGGGAGGAGAAAAGACAAGAAATTATGGAAAAAATTAAAGCTAAAGAGATTCAGCTCAAAAAGAGACCAGGCAAAAAGAAAATATATCAGGATATAAAAATATTGCAAGAACAGTTATCGGCAATGAACAATAAAGAATTGGAGTGGAATTTAAAGAGGATGAATCAGAGGTCGTTTGAAGGTGCAAATAAACCTGGGAAATATTTGGCATGGCAACTAAAAAAGAGGAAGGAGAAGAAAATTATCAGTACGATACGAGAAGATGATAAGCTATTAAGTGATCAAGTCGCTATTAGTAGAGCCTTTTTTAAATTTTATGCAAAATTATACCAAAAAAAAGAGGTGAACAAAGATTCAATAGCGGAATATTTAGATAGGATGAAACTTCCGACACTCTCTGAAGAATGGAAAGAGAAATTGAATAAGGAAGTGACAGAAGAAGAAATAAAAGAAGCTATTCAATCAACGAAATTGGGGAAGGCGCCAGGCCCGGATGGACTAACGGCAAAATTTTATAAAATAATGGGCCAAGAATTGGCACCTCCCCTGAAAGAGGTGATGAATGGTGTTATGCAGGATCAAGAGATTCCTGATTCTTGGAAGGAGGCTAACATATCATTGATTCCAAAAGAAGGACAAGATTTGACTTATGTTAAAAATTACAGACCAATTTCATTGTTGAACAATGATTATAAAATATTTGCAAAGGTGTTGGCGGAAAGAATTAAAGGATGGATGTCGGAATTTATTGCAGATAAACAAGCGGGATTTTTACCTAATAGACAAATTAAAGACAATCTGAGAACAGTAATAAATGCTATTGAATATTATGATAAGCATTGTGATAAGGAGGTTGGTTTCTTTTTCGTAGATACAGAAAAAGCATTTGACAATTTGAACTGGGACTTTATGTTCACCACCATGGAAAAGCTGCAAATGGGAGAAAAGTTCATACAAGCAGTTAAAGGAATTTATAAAGACCAAAGTGCAGCGATTGTAGTGAATGACGATTTGACAAAAAAACTGAAAATAAGCAAAGGCACAAGGCAAGGCTGCCCATTGTCTCCATTACTGTTCATATTGATTTTGGAGATATTGATGATTCAGATACGAGAGGATGACACAATCCGAGGTATAAAGATAAGAGAGTTTACCTACAAGGTCAGAGCATTTGCGGACGACATAATGTTGATTGTAGAGGATCCAATTGACAATATGCCAAAGGTAATAAAGAAGATAAAGGAATTTGGAGATCTGGCTGGTTTTTTTGTAAATAAAAAGAAGTCAAAGATACTAGGCAAAAATATGACCAAACAGAAACAACAAGAACTGATGGAATTAACGGACTGCGAGGTAACAAACAAAGTAAAGTATTTGGGAATTGAACTAACCGCAAAAAATATAGACTTATTTAAGAACAACTATGAGAAATTGTGGATACAAATAGAGAGAGATTTGATAAAGTGGAACAAGTTGAATTTATCATGGCTGGGCAGAATCGCGACAATAAAAATGAATGTTCTACCTCGTGTGATGTTTCTGTTACAAACGATTCCGATTATTCGAGACTCTAAACAATTTGAAAAATGGCAAAGAAAAATTTCGAATTTTGTGTGGGCAGGCAAGAAACCACGTGTTAAAATGAAAGTGTTACAGGATGCGAAAGAAAGAGGTGGCTTGCAACTGCCCAACTTAAGACTGTATTATGAAGCAATTTGTTTGACATGGATAAAGGATTGGATAACGTTGAAAAATCGCAAGCTTCTGGCATTGGAAGGTTATAAGAAAATATTTGGATGGCATGCATACCTATGGTACGATAAAATAAAAGCGGACTCTCTGTTTCTGCATCACTATATTAGAAGAAGCCTCTTCACAATCTGGAAGAAATATAAGATGTATCTGGAAGATCAAATCCCCTCTTGGGTGGTCCCGTATGAAGTAATAGACCCGAGAACTGTCGAGAATGAACAGCAACGTTTAACTTATAAGGAGATAACACAAATACAATATTCAACATTAAGAATAAAGTCACAAGAAGAATTGTCTCCTTGCTATAGTTGGTTTCAATACAGACAGATAAGGGATCTTTATAAATCGGACTGTTCAAGGGGAGGAATAAGAATGGAAAATACAGAATTGGAAGAAGTAATGCTACAAGAAGGCAAGAAACAAATCTCAAAGATCTATAAGATACTTCTAAAATGGTACACTGAGGATGAAACAGTGAAAGTACAGATGGTGAAGTGGGCAATAAATTTTCATAAAGAAATAGCAATGGAGGCATGGGAGCACTTGTGGAAGAATACAATTAAGATTACAACGTGTACGAATATTAAAGAAAATTTATACAAGATGATATACAGTTGGTACCTAACACCGAAGAAAATTGCGCTGGGGAACGCTAAAATGTCAGATAAGTGCTGGAAATGCAAAAAGCACGAAGGATCATTATACCATATGTGGTGGACTTGTGAAGTAGCGAAGCAGTACTGGGGAGATATAATAGAAGTAATTAATGAGGTGTTATAAACCCAAATAAATAAGAACCCAGAACTGCTGCTACTAAATTTGGGAATGGAGAATGTTCCAGTGCAAAATAGAACATTGTTATTTTATATGACAGCTGCAGCAAGATTACTGTATGCGCAGAAATGGAAAGTGCAAGAAGTACCTACTGTAGAGGACTGGATTTACAAATTGCTGTACATGGCAGAGATGGATAAAATGACAAGAAAACTTAAAGACCTAGATCCGGGACAGTATTTGGCGGACTGGGCGAAACTGAAACAATTTTTGGAAAAAAAATGGGATGTGAAAGGAGAACTGTGGCAGTTTGAGAACTTTTGAAACAAGACATTTTAAACAGAAGAGAGAAGTGACTTTACCATTAAGAATTTATATCTATTTTAATCTAAGCTTGGATTATAATATAGCAGAAGAGGGATGAAATTTAGAACTGATTTTTTTAAAGAATAAGATAGAGAGGTTATGATAAGTAATACCTTTATCAGAGTATATGAATAAGGGAATAGTTAAACAAATATACTGATGGGGCATACTATATATACTATTATGTTGGTAGATTAGATTGTATATTATATAATGAATGTGCAGTATGGTGCTGTGTGCGGTGCCACATTGGTGGCAGGGTGCACAGTAGGGGTGTTAATACATATTATAATGACAATAGTATATTTGATAGAATATATGTTTAAAAGAAATAGAATATGTTTAAACTAAGACTTTTGTTATATATTATATTATATCATACTGGTCTATATTGAGGGGTATAAGATTTATACTATATTGATAGTATAATTGATAGATGTATATTATACTGATAGAATATTTGATAGTATAATTGATAGAAGCATGCTATATTGATAGGGTATTTGATATATATGATAGAATACCTGGAAAAAAAAAGTTAGAATGTGCTTAGACTAAGGGAATTATCAAGTAATAAGAGGGGGTAAGGGTTGGAAAGCTGTTGGAAGTCGATAGAGAGGGGGGAGGAAAAGGGTGGGGGATAGGGTTAATTAGATATTGAGGGAATGTATGTATTGAATTTGAAAAGTATACTCACCAATAAAATTTTCTAAAAAAAAAAAGAAAGGAGCGAAGCAGAGAGCCCCCTCAAAGCGAGCTGCCGGTCACCAGAGAGTAGGTGTTTCACAGAGGCCACGAGCAGTCTCCCCCTTGCACCTCAAAAGCCAGGCAGGAAATGTCCTCCCAAGTCACCCACTATTGAGGGAGTGAAAGGCTTTGAAAGGAGTGAAGCAGAGAGCCCCCCCAAAGCAAGCTGCCGGTCACTAGAGAGTAGGTGTTTCACAGAGGCCAGGAACAGTCTCCCCCTTGCACCTCAAAAGCCAGGCTGGAAATGTCCCCCCAAGTCACCCACTAAAAAGGCTGAAAGGAGTGAAGCAGAGAGAGCCCCCCAAAGTGAGCTGCCAGTCACCAGAGAGTAGAGGCCAGGAGCAGACTCCCCCTTGCACCTCAAAAGCCAGGCTGGAAATGTCCCCCCAAGTCACCCACTAAAAAGGCTTTGAAAGGAGTGAAGCAGAGAGAGCCCCCCAAAGCGAGCTGCCGGTCACCAGAGAGTAGGTGTTTCACAGAGGCCAGGAGCAGTCTCCCCCTTGCACCTCAAAAGCCAGGCTGCAAATGTCCCCCCAAGTCACCCACAATTGAGGGAGTGAAAGGCTTTGAAAGGAGTGAAGCAGAGAGCCCCCTCAAAGCGAGCTGCCGGTCACCAGAGAGTAGGTGTTTCACAGAGGCCAGGAGCAGTCTCCCCCTTGCACCTCAAAAGCCAGGCTGCAAATGTCCCCCCAAGTCACCCACTAAAAAGGCTTTGAAAGGAGTGAAGCAGAGAGAGCCCCCCAAAACGTGCTGCCGGTCATCACCAGAGAGTATGTGTTTCACAGAGCCTAATAGCAGTCTTCCTCCCCTTGCATCTCATCGGCAGCCAAAAAAAGGGGGGGGAATGAAGGCAAGAACTCAAGCAGGCAACGCCCAAAGCTGCCTTGCACCCACTGTGGGTCTATGAGCAGGGTGGCGTCACAGCACAATAGAACCCACCGGCAACCCAGATAAAAGGAAGAGATTTGGGGGGGGGAGGGGGATTAAGCCCGAGAAGAACCCAAGGACTCAAAACGCAGAAAGAAATCAGAGTAACCCAATAGTGCAGTAAAAGGATTTTTAAAAAAGTGCTCTAGAATAGAAACGAGGAGAAAAAAATTAAACAGGAATGGAGAAAAGAGAAAGCTCTTTTGCACCAGAAGCCCCAAAGCCCGGCTAAGGCACAAGCGCAGCCAAAAAAGAACGCGAGGAAATGAAGGCAAGAACTCAAGCAGACAACGCCCAAAGCTGCCTTGCACCCACTGTGGGTCTGTGAGTGGGGTGGCGTCACAGCACAATAGAACCCACCGGCAACCCAGATAAAAGGAAGACATTGGGGGGGGGGATTAAGCCCGAGAAGAACCCAAGGACTCACAATGCAGAAAGAAATCACCGCGGTAAAAGGATTTTTTAAAAAGTGCTCTAGAATAGAAAGGAGGAGAAATGGAGAAAAGAGAAAGCTCTCTTGCAGCTGAAGCCCCAGAGCCCCAAGGCACAAGCCGTGCTCTCACACACGCACACACAAAAATTCCCCACAGCAAGCGGTTGCTAAGCTAGAACTAACTTGCGTCCCCGCGCCAGGAAAATGGAGCCGATGCTTTGCGCGTGTTGTCTTTTATACAGAAAGGGTGATCTCTGTTTGGCTGACAGAGCTGCCAATCAAGGTTTCCTGGGCTACGATTGGTGTGTTCCAAACAGGGAAGGTGGTTCCACCGTTGCCTAGGAAATTGTTTGAGCGGAAATCCTGGCATGACGGGCCAACGGACACACGGACAGAAAGCCCCAATGTTTGGCGCTTTCGTGAGAAAAACACAAGCCCACGGCCCGCGTGTTCACGAAGCACGAACTGGGTAAGTTCATGACGAAATTAGGTCCGTAATGCGGACTGTGCCCACCTCTACTCCTGAGTAATTCATTTTTGCACAGTTTGCAGAAAGCCAGGAAAGTGAGAGCTTTCCTGATCTCTTCAGGCACACCATTCCATTAGGTGGGGGCCACCAGAGAATGCACATGTACAAAATAAATAATACAATAATATTACATTACTAGAATTAGAATTATATGAAGTGTTATGAACTCTGAAAGCAATATATAAATAACAGCTTCCATTTAAAGAATGAGAGCTTGTTCTTAGAGCTGGAAGATTTGTGATTTAAAAAATTGTTATGATTGACAGCAGGGCTTCAAGTTCACCCTTCTGCCCACCAAGAATTGTCCGAGGCTCTGAGTTGGTTTTTCAAAATCACCATCATCATATTTTCCCCGAAAAGAAAGCTCCAGATAACTATTACGATTCTAATTGTGGAATGACGTTCTGAGGGGGTGGCTTCATCATTCTTAAGGGAGATATTCATTTCAAGCAGCTTGAAACATCAGAATCTTGTCGATCTTTCAGTGAAGGTAGAAAGATTGCCCACTCTGCTTAGGATTGGACTGTAAAATACGGATGGACTTGGGTTTGGCCACTGGGTTGTAGGAGCTTGGGGGGGGGGGGTTGTTTTGTTTTTCCTTTCCTTGGGAAGAAATATGTCCAAAAGTGAAATGTAAGCCAGGGGACTCCTTGCAAAAGTAGGTCCAAAGCTGTAGTGTTTGGCTGTTGAACTCCAGAGTTAGGTAGAAATCAAATAATTTCTGTAGGACATTTGTTTGCTGTGGCTGCTATTTTACTGTTGTCACTGAAAATTAGTTTTGTGGGACTCCCACTTCCATCATCTCTGCAAGGGAGGAACAGCTGTTTTTCCTCCTCAAGGGCTTGCCAGCTTCTAGCTCCTTTTCCCTATTGCATTCAAGTGAACGGAGACTTTTGCAGGAAGAAGGAAAGAAGAATTACCCACAATTACCCACACAGCTTAGACAGCAATGTCCGAACCACTAAAGCATAGTGTGAAGACTGTGTTTCTCCAAGAGGATTTCCCCCATTAACCCAGAGTCTATGGAATTTGAGCACCCTGTGTATCTGCTTGCATGCCTGCTAAGTCAGACCAGACCAGCCTGCCACCTACATCAGCTGAAAGTCAGAACTGTGTGTGTTCCTAAGCATTATCAAGCCAGCTCTCTGGGGCAAAACCTCACTGAAGAATTTCAAGTTTAATGATGCTGTTGGTCAAACACAGGTTGGTGAGAACACAGAACCTTGATGTTATAATCAATGACTGCACTGCAAAGAAAGCTCAGAAGAGGTATTTGACAGATTAGGAAATGAAGCTTCTGGCATTTCTTGATACCCAGGAGACCTATGAAAGGTCAATCATTGTTTTCAAGAATAGAAAAATATAAATGTGTAGGTGTTTCATTGACTGACAGATTATGCAGGAGGATACAACTTTCATGTTCATTCCAGTAGATGCAGGAAGATCATTGGGGGCGGGGGGGGGGAGAATTGGCATTCCTTGTGTTGCTCTCCATAAACTACACAAGTTATAGTTGTGTATAGAGGTGGGCACAATCCAAAAAAAAATACCGATCAAGCTAATTGTGGATCCGCGCTGGCGACGACCCCAGATCACCGATCCACACCGGTCAATTTCCGTTTCCGATCTGGGATTGGGGAGGCCAAAGCGGAGAGGCGCCCCCCCATACACACTTAGAGCATAGGGGGGGGGAGTTTTTAACCCAGCGACCAGCTGTCTCCCCTCAGGGAGGGGACGTTTTCACGCGCACACACACACTTAGAGCGGGGGGGGGGGTTAACCCAGCAACGAGCCACTTCCCCTCAGGGAGGGGACATTTTCACACACACACACACACACACACACACACACACACACACACACACACTTAGAGCAGAGGGGGGGGAAGTTTTTAACCCGTCCCTGCCTCTCCAAATAGAGAGAGACATCCCATCAACATGTTTCAGCCAGCTTTTAAAAAAAAGCAGGGATAGAATCCTCCATTCCTCCCCACCTGATTTTAAAAGCAAGCAGCCAGTCTTCCAAAAGCATATTTTAAACAGGAAGAAAGTAAAACCAGGATCCACACCGATCCTCATGGATCCTATGGTTTTTTAAATAGGAAAAACACAAATGAAACATCGAATCACATATCACAGCCAGGTCCACAGACTGAAATATAAAAAACACAGATCCCAAAATATTTGGTGCTGCCACGGTGAAAAAAACATGAATCTGAGACACGGATCCTCATGAATTCATACGATTTTTACATTGAAACAAAACAAAAAGGCTGTCATATTTTAGATCTTTTGGTCCTGTTTGTTTAGATCTTTTGGTCCTGGGACAGTATACTGGATTTTGGGTGGTCCCATGTAAAAATCAAGAGGATCCATGAGGATCTGTGCCTTAGAACCATGTTTTTGCACCGTGACACTACCACAAAGTGGCACCACGAATTACTGGATGCATGATTGTTTTGTTGCTGTCTGTAGACTAGGACATGATCTATAATATGACAGCCTTTTTGCTTTGTTTCAATATAAAAATCATATGAATTCATGAGGATCCGTTTAAAAGCATCTGGATCCAGCTTTTACCCACTCTCTTTTAAACACACACACAGAGCTGTGAATGAGGTTTTCCCACAAAATACAGTGTTTTAAAAGCAGGTTAAAAACAGAGAGTGACAGACAGAAAAACAGCCATTCCTCCTACAAAGCCCTGTTTTTTTAAAAAGCAAAAAACATTTGGAGTGCCCATGGCTACAGAACACCCCCTTCCCCCTCCCTCCCCTCTCTTCTCCCAAATGGTGATGCATTGCTGGCTGCTCCGTGGTTGGAAGGAAGCCCTGCTGATCAAGGAAAGCTGGGATTCCATTCACATTTCCAGGGTGACAGAAGGAGGGCAAACACAGCTCAGGCATTCCCCTGGCTCCGTTGCCAGGGGAATAGATTGCTGGCGCCTGAGTGTCTGCAATCCTGAACAGAAACCGATTGATCCTATCAAGCCTTGAACAAGCAAACCCCCAACCACTGGATCAGTTGCCGTGGACGGCACTGATCAGCCGGGTCCCGATGGCGTGAACGCCATTATCGGGTTTTTTTTCAAATCGTAATGCCGATCGTGCCCATCTCTAGTTGTGTACATTCAAAGTGTATATTGGGGAGTGGAATTATGAGTTCCCTCCTACTTTCCCCACTCCTGAGCCTTACATGTGTTCAGCATATGCCTTGGGAAGTGCCTACATGGATGTAAAATAGATGTGGGTAAGCTTTGTTTGTGCTGTTGGAAGCCCTGAAAATTCAGGCTTCTCAACTACATGTACAGAACTTACACACCAGGGCTGCATATACTCCCATATGAATCTACTAAGATTTCCAGCTCTTGGCTGGCTATTCCAAGAAGACTGGGGGAGGGGACAGACTCACCAGAACTGCATGCTGAGATAGTCAACATCATTTCCAGATGCTCACTCTGAGTTACCCAGAATTCTATGTTAAAAACCACAGAGTTTCAAGGAATCCTAGAGTGTCCTGTGATGCAGTGATGTCAGTTGTTGTTCCACAGCTGCAAATGATGTAACAATGTCACAGGATGCCTTTATGGCCCCTGCAGTTTTCCTCTGCTGTTATATATATTTTTCTCCCCAAATTCATACCATTGCATCCTCTTAGTCCATACCGCAATAATTTTTACAAATGACAAACTCAACCAAGAAAGTGACTCTTTTAACACATTCAATTGTTTCTTATATGTTTATAGCAGCTGCATCGTCAAATAAAATGACTTTATAGATTATTCTCTCCCTTTTTCAAATAGGAATTTAGCAAATATCAACAAATTAAAATCTTTCAAGAGAAGATCAATGTCTGCTCATTGCAACTTCTAATGCTTATTCTAGAAAGTCTCCCACTTAATTTGTGTGGCTCTCTGGTTCATGTGCCAGTTGCATTTGCTGAGGATATTCTATTGTTTCATAAAGCTGACATATAAAATGTCAACATGTGTCTTTAAGTACATGTGTACCTAAAACTAGGATCTGTGATTGAGTCATGGCTCCCTGGCACATGTTCGTGGTTGCTTAAAGATGTATGTCAGTCCATTAATACTTTGTACATCTGGTGAGGGATTAGTAGCATAACAGTGGTGTATATGTAGCAAACATAGTTGCCACAATCTTTGGAGCTGATTTTAATGTGGTTTCTGAGATTCCTCCCACATGTTCTGAAAAAAACTTTTCTGAGCCATACTGTGTTGGAGAACTTCTGACTAATCTCCAACCTTCCATTCTTGGGCAAGGTGCTAAAGTGGGTGGTTGCTCTTCAGCTCCACTTTGATGACACTGATTTTCTGGACTCATTTCAATCTGGGTTCAGGACTAGATTTGGAACAGAGACTGCTTTGGTCACTGAGAACTAGACGGGGGGAATGTGACTCTGCTAATTCTGCTGTATCTCTCAGTTCCCTTGGGTACTATCAATCCAACCATAGTATCCTGCTGAGTCACGTCTCAGATTTAGGACTACGCAGCACCATGTTATGGTGGTTCAAGTCCTATCTAGGATAGTCTCAGAAGGTGGTGCTGAGGGATTCCTGCTATGCCCTTTGGCTGTTGGCCTGTGGGATTCTGCAAGGTTTAATCTTATCCCCCATGTTATTTAATATCTATATGAAGGCACTGGGAGAGATCATCAGGAAGTTTGGGTTGTGGTGTCACCAATATGCAGATCATACTCAGCTCTACCTTTCTTTTCCACTGAAACCCAAGGATGCTGTTGATGTTTTGAACTGATGCTTGGAGTCAATAATGGGCTGGGTGAGAGTCAACAAGGTGACACTTAATCCTGACAACATAGGGGTTGTCTGGGAGTGCTGCTTTGCCATGGCAGATAACTAGGTAGCTGCAGTGATTCAGAGGGCTTTTGCCAAACTTCAGCAGGTGTGTCAGTTGTGCCTGCTCCCAGGTCAGTTAGATCTAGCCCCAGTGACCCATACCTTTGTTACATCTTGACTGAGTTATTACAATGCACTCTACTTGAGATTACCCTTGAAGACATTTTGGAAGCTGCAGCTTACTGCAGATGCTATGGCTAGACTGCTGGCGGGGGCTAGCACATGACCCCAATATTACAGCAATTGCACTGGCTACCAATCTGCTCCCAAGTGCAATTCAAGGTGTTGTTTTGGGCTTTTGAAGCTCTACATGGCTTGGCACCATGGTATCTGAAGGACTGCCTTCTCTCATATGTTCCTGCCTGGGAACTACCACAGTGAGAGGCCCTGCTGAGTCTGACTGTCCCATCAGCTAAAGAAGCACACCTAGTGGGTACAGGAGAGAGGGCCTTTTCAGTGGTGGTCCCATAACTATGGAACAGCAACCCCAGGAAAATGAGCCTGGCCCCCTCACTGTCAATATTTAGGGGGCAGCTAAAGACAATTTTATTTAGGACAGCTTTTAATTAACTTTGACTTCCTTATTGGCAGTCTTAAACTGTATATTGTCGAAGGCTTTCACGGCCGGAGAACGATGGTTGTTGTGGATTTTCCGGGCTGTATCACCGGAAAATCCAAGACAACGGCGATACAGCCCAGAAAATCCAAAACAACCAGTCTTAAACTGTGTTTTTAAATCCTGGAGGTTTTATTGTATTTTTATTATTGCTCCTTTATTTATCTTGTAAGCCGCCTTGCATTTCTGCATGGTAGAAAGGCAGCTAATAAATATTTTAAATGCATACATACATACATACATACATACATACATACATACATACATACATACATACATACATACATACATACATAAGTAAAGTCTCATGGAAAGTAATTTTGTGAGGTAGGAATGAGGTTTTCAGGGGACAAATATCCATGAGGCAGATTCCAAGGCTAAGAGCCAAGCTACAAGAGACGAATGACACTTGCCTGGCAAGTGAACAGACTCACGTGTATTCCTCCCTGTTCACTTGCCATTCACTTGCTCTCCACTTGATCAAATGGAGCGCAAGTGAATGGCAAGTGAACAGGGAGGAATACACGTGAGTCTGTTCACTTGCCAGGCAAGTGTCATTCGTCACTTGTAGCTTGGCTCTAATATTCTAAGAATAAGAATGCCATTCATCTGCTTATTTATTGGCAACATGTCACTCTCTCAAAAAAAGGGCTCCTTCTGGATCACATTGAAACTCTGACTATTCAATTTAAAACATAGGATGATTACTGTGAGAAAATCTTAGTCATTAATGGCTCATGAAAGGTGATGTGTGGAAAGACTTTTCTGATGCCACAAAACTTCCCTGTTCTTTCAAATATCACTGCCTGACAGTAACACTTTAAAGAGCTGGGGAAGTTTTGTGGCATACTTACAAAGACTGTTGGAAAAGAATCAATTTCTTGTATGATACTAAAGCATTTCTTGGGTTTCTGTTTCAGGCCAGAGGGAAAGGGTTCCTTTGTAGCAAGGAGGAACCCATCTATTTTCTGGATTGGTTATGCAATTCAAAAACTTTAAAAGAATAAAACGATTTTTAGAACTTGAGGAGTGAGCAGCTGCTGAGTGAAGACGATCTAAGAATGCACAGAATCTGCTCTCTTGGTGACGTTTCTGCAGGGATTTTACAGCCTTTCTTGAAGCCAATTGTTGCCTTAAAGTTGGCTTTAATGTTGGGGAAACTTGAAATCCTTTTGATTGTCTGTACAAATAAAAAGCTCCTTCATACTTTACCTTTCTTCTTTCCATGTCCATTGGTGACTTTTCCCCTTGGCAGCCAAGTTCTCTTAGTTCGCTCAATAAAAGATGCCTTTGCGAATATCCCTAGCAACTAACTATATCCCTAGTAACTACCTAGCAACTAACTGTCACATGCCGGAAAATTAATTCCTTTAAAAAATATTTGTGTGCATTGAGATCAGGATTCCCGGTGGGGCAGATTTCCACGACTATAAATGGTTTTTCTCCATCCTATCTGGTTGCTGAATAAGAATTTTTCCATATAATGCAGGAAACAGAAAAATGCCACGGGCTTTTTAAGAAATGTATTTATTTACATATTATTTATTTCTAGTTTCCTCCATAGTTAGAAACAAACACTTAAGGTGATATTAGAGAGCCCCCTACAAACTCACCCAGTCCTCCAAACTTTGGTCTAATGAGAAGGCAAATGCATTGGGAGAGCAGGCAGCATTTACAGAGCCTCCATCCTTGCTCCTGGCTTGGCTTTTCCCACTCCCTCTGCCTTGCAGTAGCGCTGCTCCTTTGCAGGGCAGGCCCCACCCCAGGGTGGATTCTACCCCGCAGCCAAATGCAGTTAGTGATGAGTACTTTCAAGGTTGTCACTGTCAGTGTTGGGAAAACAGAACCTTTTTGTTAATTGCAGAAATTTCCTATATACAACATTGTTTGAAATCAATGCACCAAGGAGGCAGTAGGCACAAGTGCACTAGCCCCACCCCATACTAAGAATGAGAATATAAATGCCCTCAGAAATCGTGTTACAGATAGACTTTCTCATTAAATCAGAATTTCTACTCAGCGTGTCTGTGAATAAATGTATGGGCTCTGACTGAACATTAGTAAGGTGTTGGTGAAAGTCCTGTTTTCATATGTGCCAATACTTTTAAAACCTTAACATCTGAAGAAATCCAACTTTCAGGATGTGCTACTTACAATAATAAAATAAACTTTTGAAAACTTCTAACCCAAGGCATTGGCCTATTGTGGTTTATTAAAAAGTACCCCTTTTGTAAAGTGTAAAAAAAAATAATGACCAAGCTATAGATGGTTGTTGTGGGTTTTCCAGGCTGTATTGCCGTGGTCTTGGCATTGTAGTTCCTGACGTTTCGCCAGCAGCTGTGGCTGGCATCTTCAGAGGTGTAGCATTCTTAAGGTTTCTTCTTTCCTGTTGAAGTTTTGCTTATGCTTGTGAATTTCAATGGCACAAGCATAAGCAAAACTTCAACAGGAAAGAAGAAACCTTAAGAATGAACAGAACATGGTTTCCAGTTCTGAAAAACACCAGGCTAACAAAACATTCTATCCCCGACAATAGCCCTGCAGAGAAGATTAGCACATCAAGTACCAATCCATATGCAAAAGAACCTCCTCAGGATACAGTGAAGCCTCCCGCCATTAGCATTCCACACCCTGGGAAACTCTTACAGGATGACTCAGCTCAACCCCACCCCTCCTGAGTAGATACAAATGACCTGCCAACATCTTTTCCACACTGTGACACTGAGAGATCTCTGTCTTTTGGTGCTACACCTCTGAAGATGCCAGCCACAGCTGCTGGTGAAACGTCAGGAACTACAATGCCAAGACCACGGCAATACAGCCCGGAAAACCCACAACAACCATCGTTCTCCAGCCGTGAAAGCCTTCGACAATACGACCAAGCTATACATTGTTATATTGTAAAACTGTTCCACTTGGTTAAATTACAGGAAACAGAGAGTAGGAATAAATGGACCGTTCTCACGATGGAAGGGAGTAAGCAGTGGGGTCCCAAGAGGATTGGTACCAGGACCAGTGTTATTTAATTTGTTCATAAATGATCCGGAATTTTGGGTTAGCGGTGTAGTGGCCAAGTTTGCAGACGAAATCATTAAGGATGCTGGTGAGGGGGATTGTTAAGAGCTCCTAGGGGATATATAAAAATGTTGCAAATGGACTGGTACGATCCAGCAGGGTTCTGACACTGTTATGGACAGCACAGTGAAACCATTGGCCCAGTGTCCAACTCCAATGAAAAAGGCAAACTCACATATTATTATAGACCATTAGGGAAATTGTTGCAAAATAAAATGACCCATACATAATGTATTTTGTCACATATGGTGTGGACATATCTGAAATAGCATATACAACAGTGGCTGACCCATTTCAAAAAAGATATCATGGAGTGGCAAACAGAAACTACAGCCTTGAGGAAAGTCTAAAGTGTTCTGATTTAATGAGAAAGTCTATCTGGAACACGATTTCTGCAGGCATTTATAAAATTATCATTACATGCACACCACAAGCCCCCACACTGTGCACTCAATACGACAGGTCATTGAGTGTTCATTTTAAGAAGCACAGATCATTCTCTCACCACTGAAACAATAGGTTAGTGAGCAGGAGTTTCTTCAAAGTTTTCTCCATTGAAAAAATATAGTTATATAAATCTACAAAGATTAACTTATTTAAAAACTAAGATGATGATTCAAGAATTCAAATGTCTTAAACTGATAATATTCACTTCTAGTTGTCTAACAGCTTTTGAAGAAACAATTCTATTTTTTCTTCTGTATGGTATTAAATTTTCTAGTGTACTCTCTTTCATATGTACCAAACACAGCAATATCATTCATCTTCAGCAGAGACACTGAATGAAGCAAGTCTTGTCCCAGTACAAAATGTGCTGTACAACTGTGTGTGTGTGGTATAATTAAAGACATAACTAAGAAACCAACTGTAAAGATCCATAAACTAAAAAAGAAGTTTTTCTTCTGACCTCCTTTATAGATTTTTAAAACCATATTGTGGTTTCAGACCAATAATGTGATATAAATTCAAATGTTCTGTTTTTATGAAATGTTGACAATCTTTGGTGACTCTTGGGAAGTATAAATTATTGAAATGAACTTTGTAATGTTCACACCATAGTGTAAAAATGAAACATTTGGATTTCTAACCAAAATGAATTGATAATTCTTTTTTAAATTTCAAGCTCTAAGACCATCTATAAAACAGTTAATTTTCTAATGAAGCTGTATCTAGGAAGTAACAGTTGCAGGAGTTAAGGCTTATATGTACACAATTCCTAATTTTTAATTGCATGTTTGAGGGGAGATTAAGATTTCAGATATAAACACAGGAATGTACATGTGAGCAGGAAAAAAAAAAACATTTTGGCAGCAGAGCTGCACTGTCTGGTAGAAATGCTCTAACAGACTAGCCAATTGCCCAGGAAATGGTCTAAATCCTAACTGTCTTTTGTGGTCATTCTCAATGGGTGAGTAAGCTTTGACCATCTAACTGTCCTATTTGGCTTCTCCTCCCTCTCTTGCCTCAGCTTGCCCACCCCTTTCTCCCCATTATGACACTTATTATTTTTCCATTCACAGCAAAACTATTCACATCAAGGTAATTGATGATGAGGAGTATGAGAAAAACAAGACTTTCTTCATTGAGCTGATGGGCCCACGCATGGTGGATATGAGTTTACAGAAAGGTGTAGTACTGGTTCTCCCAACTAACATTAACACTCTTCTTTCCTCTTCTCTTTCTTCTCCCACCTTCCTTTTCTCACTACCTATCATCTCTTTTCATTTTCCAACTGCTCTATCCTTAACACTGCTGCGTATGCACAGTCTGTCACATGGTACTGATGGGTGCTAGCAAAGTGATATATCTAGCAATGGAGTGTGTGCGAGAGAATGTGTTTGGCTGATTGATGTCTATGCATATTCCTCAAAGAATGCAGTGCTGGAATTTTCAGGTTATGTTATACACTACAGAGGTGTGCTGTGATGCTCTGCATTTAGTGGTGGTGTATATATTGCAGATCTCTCAGGTAACTTCACAAGAAGGGTTCTGCTGTGAGTTCTCCAGCAAATAGCAGAATGTCTGGAATGCACAATGTTCAACACACAAATAACACTTACTGGTTTTACAAGAGAATCTATCAAACAAATTTCTTATTGAAAGGAAAAGTTTGATCAGTTTTCTAACTTTACTTTTACATTCATTTTCTCTATTATTGGAATTTGACTGTATTGAATCAAATTACAGTCAATAGTGATGTCATGATGAATGTGTGGAAATTAGAGATGTACATCCCACCTCTCCAAAATTTGAGTGATCTGGATATGGGTTTCAAGGATACCCCAAAAAATCCCTGAAATCCGAGTCAGATTCTCTAATCCGGTTAGAGAATCCTGAATTTATCCAGCCGTTATTCTCTATGGGGAAAACTCTCCAGGAGGCTGGAGAGCATTTTTCAAGCCAACTCCCCCAAATTTGCAGGGAACCTACTCCTTCCTGTCCACTAAAGGCTTCCCAAGTTTCAGAAAAATTGGATCCTGGAGTCCAATTCTATGGGACCCTGAACAGGCTGCCCCAGTCACTCTCCGTTGTTTTCTATGGGGGAAACATTTCTGGGGAAAGGGAAACCTTCAGCAAAGGCAACCCCTGGCCAAAAGCCAGTCCCAGATGCAAGTACCATTCCCATATAGGCTGAACCATCAAAGCTCAACAGAACAAAAGTGCAGGAAGGGAACCAGTGTCAAATCAGAGAATCCCAATGTTGAACCAGGGAACTTCCAACGTAAAAGTAGAGAATTCCAAAATGAAGCAAGGGGGAGTGAGGCTTGCCAGAGCTCTGGAGCTTAAAGAGTGGCCAGCAGCAGCTTGATGGGCTATTTTGGAGTTTAGACAGGGATGGAAGAATGAGATGGGATGAGAATCCACTCTGCCTGCTTCCTCCTGTCCCTGCCAGCCTTGCACCATTCTCTTGCCATGGCCCAGAGCTTGCCGCTGCTTCATACTGCTGCCTTCTCACTCATGCCAGTGGTTGGCCTCTTGCTCATGCTGCCACTAACTTCAGCTGCATGGAATCAAATAAATGTCTAACAGAGTTAGGCTCCCCAGCTCTAATTTGGGATTCTGCAGTTAGCCAGATCACAAATCCTGAATCGCACACCGATAATGGAAATTCAGTCTGCTTTCCTCCCATTGCAAGCATTGCTATACTCACTGCACCAGCATGAAGATTTACAATTCTTATTCATAAAACCTTATGTCAGTGCAGTTCTCCTAATCTATGAGGCCCTGTGCTTGCATTCTTACTTCAACCTCATGTTGGATCCATCCTAAAGGGAATTAACAGTGCTATCCTAAGCATGTACACTCAGACACAAGTCCCATTGAATTCAGTGGGATTTTTCTCTCCAATAAGCATATCTAGCATTTTAGGTTTACTATTCTAACTTCTGTTAAAAACTGTTGTGTGAAAATATACTGAGAGATTACAGTTTGCCCAAATTTACAATATGGCCTCATGGCTGGGGAAGAATTTGAATCCAGGCTTTCCACATTCTTGACCAATACTCCACTCGCTTGTTCTCTAGTGTACTTGCTATTTGTTTCTGTTGTTTCTTTCCTGCACTTTGTCTTAATCTTACAATTTTTTCAGATTAACTGAGAGCCCATGGTCTGCTTGATACATTCCATAGAATAAGGTGGTGGAATCCTGAAGTGATTGAGTGAACTGTATCATACAGAGTGCAGGGAAGAATCAGACTTTAAATAATAATAACATTCAAATAATAACATTTGATGTATATACCACCCTTCAGGATAACTTAATGCCCACTCAGAGCAGTTTACAAAGTATGTTATTATTATCCCCACAACAAAACACCCTGTGAGGTGGGTGGGGCTGAGAGAGCTCCAGAGAGCTGTGACTAGCCCAAGGTCACCCAGCTGGCTTCAAGTGGAGGAGTGGGGAATCAAACAGATTAGAGTCCCGCGCTCTTAACCACTACACCAAACTGACTCTCATTACTCCATTAAATACTCCAATACTCTCAATACTCCATTAAAAAGTCTTTGCTAGGAAAAAAAAATACTAACATATCCAAGCAGAAGGATGCCCTCCCAGCTCTGTCCTTGCAGAATTTAATCTTAGCTGGCAGGGAGGGTTTTTGTTTGTTTTAGATTTTTACAGAAGGAACATTAACATTGAGATTCCATCATGTGCAGTCTGAAATGTGCAGTCTATTGTATCATCTCAGAACTTTATCACCAATTTTCTACCTCACTGGGATGCACATATAAACCAGGCCTAAATTCTAGTATAACATTTAGACTTTTTAAGAAAGTTAGATACAACATCAAAGTGTTGACAGATGTTTTCCCACTGATTAATCCAGACACACAATTTCAAGATCTCCTATTCACTCAATTGCTTTGACATTGGCATGGTATCCATATGGCTGTGTGTGTGTGCGTGCTGAAGGCAGTAGTGTAATATGGGGAAAAGATAACACATATCCCTTTTCCTTGTGTGCCCCTGGAATGTGTGTGAAGATACAGCCAGAACATGCCTGTGTAGTATGGGAACTGAGAGTGTTTTCATATGTGACCCCAAAAGTACATTTAAGCTTTTTAAACTCTTTCTGTCACATGTGAGCATTGTTTACCTGGGAAAGATGCAGAAGAGAAATTGAGGTGTTTTTCACACGGGCACAGACTTCTGTAGTTTCCCTGTTGTTTCTGCAGCTGCTGCTACAGCAGCAACAGGACTTCTACGTGACTGGTTTCCCTGCCCCAGTCCCTTAGTAGCTGCCATTCCAACTCATAGGGTGCTTAAAAATATATTAATAGTTATAGTGATACAACATTATAACAATCTGTATATCATTTCTTGTGAATTCCCAGCTTTCATTTTTAAAAAGCAAATCTCTATCCCCTTTTGTTGTGGAAATATAAGAGAAAAGGGAACAAAAAGGGCTAGAGACTAATTTTTTTATTAAAAAAAAGAAAGATAAGAATTCACAGAAAGTGATACACAGACTGTTAAAATATTATACCAATTTGAGATTCATTTGCCATTTTTTAAAAAAATGAAAAGCCCTCCTATAGTGGTGGGGAAATGGTTGCTGCAGGGACAGGGGAAATGGCTGCCACTGTGAGTAGGATCGGGAAAATCCACTTTCCTACTGATATGGTAGCCATCCAGGCTTTGCTGTGATCTTTCCCAAAACATCACAGCAAAGCAGGTTTAGGAAAGATTGGAGATAACGTGGGGAAACCCCAGGAGGTGCATTCTGTGGGAGAGCAGGGGGGGAAGCACTTTTCAACCGCATTGAACACCAGGCAAATAATCCATGTGGAAGTGGCCTGAGTGCCTGCTAGGACAGCCACATCTCCCATAGTGGCTTCCCCTCCCCAGGCTCCAGGCTCCTGCTGCTGCTCATTGCCGCAGAGGGAGCAAAATGAAGAGAAAAGCAGCATTTCAGCAATGCTGCAAGTCACTTTCAGTTACATACTCGGAAATAACATCACAGCATTGCAGCAGTGCCACAATTCATTTCCTATTGCATACCTGGAAATGACATGGCGTCTCAGCTATGCCACAAGTCACTTCCAGTTAGACACCCCGAAAATGACATCATGGTATCACAGCTACACTCTAGGAATTTCCTAAGTCTCTATGGTTTTTACAGTTTCATGAGCTGTGCTTGGTTGAGTGTATGGGTGGATGTGCATATGTGTTTGCTATCTTTCTTGCTTCCTATCCAAAGACCAAAAGTGTTCTCAACAAAATGGGTGTGAGAGAGGAAAAAATTGGCTCTTCAATTCACCAGTGAACTATAGATATCTCAAGATCTTTTAATACCCTTAGTAATTTTTTATTGCTGATGAGCTGTTAATACCATGTGACATTAAACTCAATGTGCTGCAGAAGTCACCTACCACTAACCATCAACAAGGACCAGGTTCCACTCCCTCCCCATTCCTTGCCCATCTATCCTTTCCTTCCTCCTCTAACCTTCTCTGACTCACCTAAAGATCAGCTACAAGATGTGCCATAGAAAGCAAGTGAAACACCACCCAAGGCAGTGGCAGAAGTGGGGATGCATGTGAGAAAGGTGTGGTGGTGCTGCTGCTGCTGTTGCATCCGCTCCCAACCAAGCAACCCACTGTACACAAATGTCTTTCTTGTTGTCCCTACAGGAAGACCATAAGGGTTAAAATAGTAGATGAGGAGGAATACGAAAGGCAGGAGAATTTCTTCATTGCCCTTGGTGAACCGAAATGGATGGAACGAGGAATATCAGGTGTGAGATCCTTTTTGAGAAAACAAGCCAAATAAACCCTAATCCCAAAAGAGTAACCTTTTTGCTCCCCCTTTGTTCCTCCTTTTTCTTCTTTCATTTTTAGACAGACCAACGTTTCTTCTTGTCTCTCCTATATTCTCGCTCTCACCCTGTTTTGGTCCGATCTCTGCATTTTTGAGCCTAGCTTATTTTGGATCCTCCTTTTGTGCAGTGCTTGTGCCTTTGAGGCCGTTTGAATCCCATGTGTTTTGGACTGTTTCCATTCTATTTTTTCCCCTTCCCCCTTTCGGTGGCATCTCTGGTGTTATCCTGTTTCCCTTCCGAAAGCCAAGCCTGAAAGTACTTTTTTTAGCCAGAAGAATGTGATTGCATGGCTGCCTTTTGGGCTTGCTCCCCGGTCTTGTATCTTGCACCATCTTTCCCTTCTTCTTCTTGCTCCCTTTCTATGGCATTGCAATAAATAACATTGGGTGCAGATTAAGTTGATTTTTGTGAACAACTGGAGTCATGTTTAATGAGTTCTGCCATCATAATGACAAAGAGTATTAGCATCTTCATTGCTCCTTTGGTTTAAAAATCTCCCAGCACAGCAAAAATACCCATGAATAACATTTCCTAGCCCTAGTGTTAGGGACGTATAAAGCTTTCTTATTTATAAATGCCAGATTGTTTGAAAATGAAGCTGTTTAACCGTTTTGAAAAGTAACCAAATTTAAAAGTGTCCCTCCTAACAGGTTTGCCTGTATGCAAGTCCCTCTGATCTCAAAAAGACATGCACATTTGGAAGTTTGTGGAAGGCTGAGAGTTCTGCACTCCTCATATTCACTTCAATTGATCCTGTCTTGAAACCCCAGTAGATTGTGATTCAGATAAATCAATTCATAGACAAAATTCTGAATCACTGAAGGCAAGTTTTACGTTCAACGAGAAGCTGTCTGTCAGTACAAAAAAGTGGAGGACTTTCAGTTTGATGCTGATTTTGCTAAGGAAGCCAATTTGTTTCTAAATTCTGCACAATCATGTTTAAATCATCAGTAAATAGTGACTCACAAGGATGATTATTATTACTACTATAGTAATAATATTTATTACTACTTTTGCTTCTTTAATTTGTGTTATTTATTTATGTAGAAAATCTCTATACGACCTCTCCAGAGAACCTGCTTGAGGCAGCTTAAAGTAAAATCTAGTAATAACATGAAACTCCATAGAAGTTGTTGGCAATTAATAAACACTAGGTATCACAAACAAGTAGGGACAGGTTTCAAACAACATATTGCCAAAAAATTTTTATGAGGCTCATTTTTTAAGGTGATCCATATTTTATGCTATTTTTATGCTCTGGCTGAGTTTTTAATGCTAGCTTGTAGTTATTAATTATTGTAATTATTATTGCCAAACAGGGACCAAATGGTCTACAGAAACCTGATGAATAATAACAATAATGCAATTTTAATGAAAGTGCCAACAGCCCGGGAGCTTCCTTATTGACCTTCTGGCTCCCGTCGGACCCTCTTCGCCCTTCATTGGCAGGTTTGCCTGCAAATAGAAGAAACCACTGGTTGGAATTGTGCACTTTGAAAGACGAACTTTGTATTTATATGCATGTTATTATACGTGTGTTGTATGGACTGTATTCCATGCATTGGGGCTACATGCATGTAGACGGATAGTCTCAAGTATGTTTGGAGCATATACGTTGGAAGTCTTACCTTGCACTTTTTGCACTTACTGCATTGGCACTTTCATTAAAATTGCATTATTGTTACTATCCATCAGGTTTCTGTAGACCATTTGGTCCCTGTTTGGCAATAATAATTACAATAATTAATAACTACAAGCTAGCATTAAAAACTCAGCCAGAGCATAAAAATAGCATAAAATATGGATCACCTTAAAAAATGAGCCTCATAAAAAATTTATCAGGATAGAGGCAGACTGTAAAAAACAGCATTAAAGGAACGTGTTTTACTTCCACTTTTGATGGTTAAGGGTGGACTAGGTGGGTGCATTGCCTCCTATGGCAAACTCTTCTTCCCCATGCTTCTGGCTCATATCCACCACTCTGTTTGGGATGAGGTAGCCCTGAAGGGGGCCATGGTGACTGGGTTGGGCCTCCTCATATCACGTCCCTTCATTTAATTTGACCTTTCATTAAATTAGCTGAAAGAAGTTGTCTGTCCTTTTTCTTTACCAAGACTATTAGAAATTAGGAAAGTCCATTTTTATTGGGGAAATGATGGGGGAGAGGGGGAATAAAGGCTAATACCTCCAATTACACCACTTTGCAGCTCCTTTAAAAGCCAAATCAAGAGATTGAGAGAGCTCATATCTTCACTGATCTATTGCATCTTGTCTGGTTTTGCCCCAAATCGGCTTATCTTCTTCTGTGTTACTGCCACATATTTCAGTTTGTTTAGATCAGTGGAAGAAAAACAGCAAAGTATATGTTGCCTGACGTTGCTGGAGGAGGAGAGGACAAGTGTAGTATCTGTCTTCATCCCCCAGCCTAGAGTGTAACACTGCCTGTATATGCCAGCATGCACAAGCAAAATGTGTGCCTCTGTTTGCCACCCACTCAGTTTTACTGCATATGCAGAGGTGGGTGGGTGGGTAGGCAGGGAGAATATAACAGTTGTCTCCATTCCTTGCAGCATTGCTTGCATATATGCAAGGCAAAGTTTGCCCTTGTGCCTAGCCAATGCAGCAAGAGACTAGCAAGCAAAGTAACTCAGTATTAAATCAGTATGTGGGATTTTACATTCTGTTTTTCCAGTCATGTCAGACAATTTATTTGGTAGAGAAATGAGACTGAAAGTGCCTCCCCCTATCCCAGATTAATTGTTCATCCTATTAGATAAATTTATCGTATAAGATGCTGGATCTTTGTTATCTTCTAGGCTTGTAATTAAATTATGTTCTGTTAGCTTCTCAGCCTTTTTATTTTTGTATTCCTTCCAGATTATTGGCAGCGCAGCCTTCAGCCCCAATAATCCCATATATTATCAATTTTCCAGCATTTCTCTTTTTGTAATCTCATTCTATGGCAATGCCCCATGTAATACTTGAAAAGATTAGGCCTGTGTTGGTTATTCTCTAGCACTCAGCAACAAATGCCTCTTCAGGCTACATTGGAAGAATAGAGGTTTCAAAGCAAGGATGATGAATGCCTCATTATTAAGATGAGTTGCAGTCTCTCTTTTCCATTCTGTTGCTTAGAGCAGAGGCTTCCCAACTTCCTTCTGAATTCTAACAGCTCTGTATGTTTCCCTTATCTACAGTGACAGGGCCTAACTGTTGGTGGCAAAGCATAGCAGCACCTAGATGGCTTCCAGCATGTTGTGTCACCTTTCTGGTCACCCTACTGTCGGTATCTTTTGAATGTCCCTCTAGTGAATCAAGGTTTGTTCATTGTTAAAAGATGACAGCTTTTAGCTCAGCTGCTACTCCCTGGATAGTCTTGGCATCACATTAGTTGGAAATTTGGGCCTAGGTTTTTCTTACCTTGTCGGCCCTCAGGGGCAGTTTAGAAAAATGCAGACTGTCGGTATTCTCTTCACACATCAATTTTGACACTCCCGCATTAGAGCAGAAGGATTGTGCCTGCTTTCCCAGGAAGGTTTCTACCTTTTTCTAAACTATTACTTGCCTGAGGGTTTAAAACTAAGCAGAAATCCCACAACAGCATTGGCCTGAAGAAGAGGAGCTGCCTTAGACTGTGGGTGGAGCCTGTTCTCCAACTGTCAGTTTCTCACAGAGAATGGAGGGAAATTAACCAAACCTGTAAGCATAACTAAGGCAAAGGAAATATAATTAGGTAGCAATCTTAATAATGTAAGAGCAGCCATGGTGACTAAAGGGAATCTCCCCATTCAGAGACAGGAAACCTCTGAATACCCCCACCAGGAGGCACACATAGACTTGCCAGCCTCCAGGTGATCTCCTGGAGATCTCCTGGAATTACAACTGATCTCCAGGCAACAGAGATAAGTTCCCCTGGAGAAAATGGCTGCTTTGAAGGGTGAACTCTATAGAATTATACCCCATTGAGGCTCCTCCCCTCCCCAAACCCCCACCCTCTTCAGGCTCTGCCCCCAAAATCTCCAGGAATTTTTCAACCTGGACCTGGCAACTCTAGGCACACATTAGGGGATGGCCTTGTCCTCTATGCCCTGTGTACTGGCTCTCCAGAATAGCTGGTTGCCCACTGTGTGAGACAGGATGCTGGACTGGATGGGTCACTGATCTGATCCAGCAGGGCTCTTCTTATGTTCTTAAGAGAAGAATCGGAAGCAAAAAGGCTACGAGGACTTCATGGCTGAGGTTCTACATGTCAGCTTGGTTGGTGGCAGTTTGTGCAGGCCTGAACAAAATGAAAATTATAGCATGGAGACTTAGTATAGTAAGCTAGTTTTAGTTACAGGCTTTCAAGTTTTGGTTTAGCTTAAACTGAACCAAAAGATAGTTATCAAAGTGTAACCATTTTATTCCCCCCAAATCATCTAGGAATGTCATTGTACAGAAAATTCAGAATCATTGACTATTATAACCATTATGTCCTGAGATCCATGACTGATAGCCTGACCTTTTTAGGTGTGTGATTGACTGAAATACTGTTCCTGGCAATGGGGGGGGGGGTGCTTTCCATTTGCTTCCTTGGGGCATAGTCTTCCTATACTATTTTCCCAATCAGACTTGCTCCCCATGCACTGTTTGCCTCTCACAGTAAAAATATATTTATGCATAGTTAAGTAGCAGGAGAGTATTCACGTTCATACTACAGTAGAACAGGTTAGAGAACACACTGCCCTGAACAATGTGACATCCTTTAGCAGCTACAATTCAATTTTTAAAAATAAGCTGAGAGATGAACTGTGGCTCTTCTTTCTCACTATGTAGTTTGGCTCTCAGACTTTTTTTTGATTGTCAAGACAATATTGCAGATTTTTACATTCCAGAAACATACTTCCATGGCCATTACAACTGAGATTTTGGGTTAACCCAAATACAGAGCTGAATTTTCCAGACATTATGAGATACGGTAGTATGAATCCAGGACCACAATCAAGCACATAATTAAGCATATGTATGACCATAGGTTTCAAGCACACTTAACACTATGATGGATAGAATTATTTAATTTGATTTAATTTAATTTTGTAATCTGGGCTCCTTCAAACATAGTGTGAAATAACAAGAAGGCAGGAACAGCAAGGAAGGTTGTAAAGCACATGAGGAAATGTGACCACATCACAACTCAAGCATGCCACCACGCACGTCTTCCTTCTAGTTGAACTCCTCTGTGGCTGAGAAGCTTCTTGTTGGCCGTTCATAATTTCTCTGCCTGAACCCAGGCTAATCAAAGCATGCAGGCATCCTAGCACATTCACCCTTCTGTTTCCAAGGTGATTCCTTAGTTACCAAACGTCCCTTACCAAATCTTTTACTGCTCCAGAGTTTTGAGCTCTCTCATCTCTTCTTCATTTAAAATGTTTGGAATCTTTCAGGTAACTGTGTACCTCCAACAGCATTTCATTCTAGCATAATCTTCCTTATGACATAAACAGTGACAGATTGCTTATGCCATTCATCAAAGTCATTCAGACCATACCCTTAAGTTATTCCACTGAGGCTGTACTACATTAGCTTTATATATTTTCTGTCTGCTCCAATTCTGTCTTGTACATCAAAGACTCTTACCACTCTGGCCTGCTGCACAGAAATGCAGAAAGATGTATTGGATACCAGGATGGCTGCTACCTCTAAAGATCGAGGTGCTAAAAGACACTGCAAAGTCTCTTCCAGCTCACATTCCTTCAACTACACCTAACTAAAGCTCTTCCTATCTATTCCTCCCCAGTTCCACCCTGAGACCCCATTCTGTTAGGGTCTCTCTAGTTGTGCAGGTTTTTACAGACCCAACTCCAGTTTCCTCAGCCATACAGCAGTTGAAAAGTAAATGGCTGTTAAAAAATAAAGGAGAGTCCAAACAGCTTCAGAATGCCTCTGCAGGGAGAGGAGAGGCTCCCCCCACCCGCCCCGCCAAGCCATTTCTGTGTGTCACAATAGAGTCCTCCACCCTTGTTTTTACTGTTCCATGTGCACAGAAAAAGGAGTGGAAAACATGGAGCAGAAAAAAGGGGAGGAACTCCCCCTGCCCGATATTTTGAAGCAGCTTGAGGGGGAGGGAGGAGCCCATACCCCCCCCCCCAACAGAGGCATGCTGAGGCTGTTTAAGAGTTCCTTTATTTTTAACAGTGATTCTCCAAAGCTGCTGTGTAGCTGCAGGGAAGTTGAGTTGGGTCTGGGTTTCCAAGACCCAGCTCTTTTAAAACCTTCAAATCCACTTTTTTTTTTTTACTTTGTAGATTGATGTAGGCCACTGTTGGCTCTCTGTAGTTGTGTTTTTGTTGTGTTTTCCTTTTGCTCTCTCTTTTAACCTTTTCACAATAAAAATAAAACATATTTTTTTTAAAAACCTGCACATCTAGCTTGGCCCTTAGCTATTTTAATTAAATAGAATATCTGGGGTCAAAGGCAACATACCTCTGAATATTGAATGCTGGGATCACACAATGATGCCTCTCACCCTGCATTTGGCTGATCACTTTTGGAAAGAGGGTAGTGGTCTAGATGAAGGCAAGTGACTTTCCTAAGATCATAAATAGAATTCAAAGCAAAGGTGGGGTCTTAACTTGAAACACCAAGCTCCTAAGTTATTTCCTCTTCTGAAAATAACATTCCTGATCCAATATTTCCTACTATGCCATCAGATGCTCTGAATTGCTCCCCCCCCCCCATACACACACACTTCTTCTAATATCTCATAATTTCAGTAACAATAAGGAAACCAATACATTGCCTTTTCACACAGTGGAATTCACTGCCATAAGGTGCAGTGATGTTGCCGCCTATGGCTGAGGGCAGGGAAGGGGAAGGGGCATGGCAACAAACTGAGACCCACATGCTGGCTGGAATAAAAATTAGGCCACAACTTTATTAAAACAGCAATAAGGAGTATTAGCACCACATGTGGATCAGATCCCCCAAATAGCACTCCACCCCCTCAGACCCAGGCTGAGGGGGGGAACCAAGGAGTGGCATTAAGGGGGAAGATCACCTGGGTGTACACCCCTCAGTGATTCCCTTGCCACCTGGGAGTGAGAATGTCCCAGTGTGTGATCAGGTGGCCCCCAATTTTCGCAATGTACTGTCCCATGGTCTTCGCCTGATTCCATCAACTTTCTTCGGGCAACGTGCCCCTTGCCAAACGCGCCTCTGGAGCAAGTCTGACCAGAGAAAAGAGGTCCGTGGAAAAAATCCCCGCAGGTAGTCCAGGTCAGCACACATGGAACGGTTCAAGTCCGGATCCTCATGCTTGTCCAAATAGTTCTCCCCAAGCTGAATAACTATCATGTCTGGAGGGCCCCACCGCCGGGCCTGATGAAGCAGCATAGGAACCAAGGCTTCCCATAGCATGCCACGCACACCCAGCCAGTAGAGTAAAGGTGCTCTTTCAAACCTAAGTGCCTGCCCCAACCAGACGACTTCGCATACTTTCCAGCCCAATGCACGATGCTGTGACTGCAGACCCAGACAGTCCTCTTCAGCCCTGGAAAGAAGAATCAAATAGACACCAAGCCATTAATGAGAAGCCCCACTGGCAGGTCGAATGTAGGAACGAAACGCCCGGGGCTGCCAGTGGCCAATGGTCTGGATGGCAGAGCTGGGCAGGCCCAGGCTGTAGGCTTCAGTGGCAGCCCCAATACGGAAGGAGTTTGTGCCAAATTCCATGGGGGGAAAGTCCAACTGCTTGCAGGCAGGCCTGGAGAATAGCTGAGAATTGAAAGCGTGTGAGGGGGGAGCCATCCCTGTGCAGGAGGAAAGGCCCCGTTGGTGAGGATGGCGGTTCAGGTAAGCCCCCACTGCTCGCACCAGGCACAGGAATCGATTGCTTGAGGCCTGCAGGATGATGGTGTGCCCTCGCCCCCACTTATCCATCTTGGAACAGCGTACCATGATGGAGACCCTGTGGGGGGACCAAGAAACATCGCTGGTGCCCAGGGCATGGCCCAAAGTTTCTGTACGGGAACCTGCCATCAGCTCACTGACCCGGAAGGTGCCAAAGAAGGCCAGAGTAAAAGCCCTGTGAAACAGCTGGGCCTCAAAGGAGGACCAGCAGATATCAGGGGCAACCCGCAAAATACAACCCAGGATAGCCAAGGAGATGGGGCACCTGCAGTCTGGAGGAGGGGGAGCCAACCAAGCCCATCCACCCACCGCCCTACAAGCAATGAAGCAGTCACAGGGGTCAGGGTGGTACAGCACCTTACAGAAAAAGGAGATGGCTGCCAGATCCCTCTGCATGGTTCTAGGGGTCAGCCCCAACTCCCGCAGGTGGCCCACGTAACAAAGCACCATGGTCTGAGAAGCAGGCCAGGATGCCCTTCCCCCTGCCCCCTTGGAGAAGGTCAAAAATCTTGAGGCAGCTACTGAACTGGCTCGGAGTGTGGACGGTGCAACCAAGCTCAGTACTCCCTGCATTATAGAGCTGCTCCAATCTGCCAAAGTTCCTCCGGGAATGGGTCAGGTGCGCGACGAGCCTCCGGTGCCAGTGCAAAGAACCTCTCCATCTGGAAGCGAGACAAGGCATCCCCCAGACCGTTATCCACACCTGCTACATGCCAGGCTGAGAAGGTGATGTTAGTAATGAGACAGATTAACACGAAACAGTGGACGAGTCAGATGCGATGGTGAAAGGCAGACACCCCCCAACAGGCCCAGGAGAGCCATACACAAAAGGCCCACCCAGGGGAAACTACCTTGCACGAGAAATTAAGGTGGCCAATAATGGACTGGAGCTCCCTCAGGGTGCATTTTTTTCATGGCAGGGTCTTAGAAATGAGCTCCCACAGGCGGCCCAGTTTGTCCGTAGGGAGCCTGGACAACCCAGCCACTGAATCCAACTCAATTCCCAAGTATGTGAGGTGAGAGGAAGGACCCTCAGTCTTTTCCTGAGCCAGGGGGACCTCCAGCTCCCTGGCCAATGCCTGAAAGATGTTGAGACAGTCTGCACAGGCAGAGCTGTCCGGGGGAGCCATTATCCAAAAATCGTCTAAATGAGTAATAAAGGGGGTCCCCATGTGGTCTTTGGCAGCCCACTCTAGAAAGGTGCTAAGGTTTCAAAGGCCGCACAAGCGACAGAGCAGCCCATTGGCATGGCTTTGTTAACATACCACTGATCCTGAAACCCAATAAGCAGTGGTCAAGCGGGTGGACGGGCAACAGCCGGAAGGCTGACTGCATGTCACACTTAGCCATAAGGGCTCCTGGTCCACAAGACTGAACCAAGCGCACAGCGAGGTCAAATGAGGCATACCTAACTAAGCATAACTCGGGGAGGGGGGGTGGATTCATTGACTGACAAACCCCTGAGGTATGAAAGGTAGTGTATCAGGTGGTATTCGCCTGTCTTCTTGGACACGACTCCCAGAGGGGAGACTCTGAGATTGGTAAGCAGAGGGCTGGAGAATGGCCCTGCAACCCGCCCAGCAGCCACTTCCTTTCCTATTTTTGCCGCCACCACCCCAGGCAATTCCCTGGCGGATTTTAGGTTGCTGGAGGTGGTGGGTATGTGAGGGCCTGTGAATGGGATGTGAAACCCAGCTGTGAAACCCTCCTGCAAGTAAATGGGTGCCTCCCTACTAGGGTAGTGTGAATGAAAGAGGAGGAGGGCCTGAAGCCTGACCACGGTGTGGGAGAGGCCCAGGGCCCCATGAATGGGACAAACTACCATTGCTGGCAGGCTGGGAAGTGGTGGAGGCCGGTCCTCCGTCCTTACGGGAAATGTTATTGGAGGACCGGCTCCCCCGAAAGGGCTGTGAGGGGGTAGAGCTGCAAGGGCAGGACGGACGAGAATGAGGGCCTCCACAGGCATCACAATTGTGATCAAAGCAGCATTTAGGCCTCTGGCACCTGCCTTGATTGTATTCTCAGCATAAACCCCGAGACCTATCTCAGCGAGACAACCAGCGCCCCCCCCCCAGGATGTGTCCCCTTTGCCCTTCATGTGAGGTCCAACCAGCCAGAGCCATATCTTCTGACTGATGAGATCCCACCAATCCCTGGGATTATGAGAGGTTCTTTTGCAGAAGGCCTCATCATAATCCATGGCTGCAGTATCACCAGCTAATGCCCAGGCCCAAAGCACATTTCCCAGATGATTGGTGAGGTGCTAGCCCCTTTCACGGTAGGCAGCTTGGACTACCCCCATATACACGGTAATCCCTTCCAACCAGTTGGCGAACATGCGTTCAACCACTTCCTTCTCCCAGCTGGAAGGAGGGGCGCACATCCCATCCTCCGACTCTGGCCTGAGCAAGGAAAGGATGTCTACGTAGTATCCATCCAGAATACACTCACGAACCTTGCAAACCAGGTGGATCCTAGGGAGATTCTCATCATCCGTGAAGGGTGAAACGAGAGGAGGAGCCCCCTTGCAGCCCCATACCTCCCTGGGGTCACCCTCCCCTACAGGGTCCTTGGCCCACCTTCACTGGGCCCAGGCCGGGAGACCAGGAACCCTAGCTGCCACTTCCCAATAATCCTTCTCTGGGGCCCCATCCTCCAATGAAGAAGACTCACCTGAGGTCCAGTTGCTGTCTAATTCCTCTTGGCATCGCTGCTGGCCCCCCTTTCTGCAATAGGCCCTCCTCCTCTTGGTAGACCACTGGCGCTCCCTGCTGCTGGATTCCTTGGAAATGGAAGGGTATCTTGTTCCCCGCTGCCTTGCTGCCGCCGGCCTTTTCTTAGTTTTGCCACATGCTCTTTGCTGGGGGACCTCAACAGGCTCCAAGACAGGCAGGGCTGCCCCAGGCCCAGAGTTCCCCAAGTTCTCAACTCGTGCAGTGAGGAGCTCCGACGCTCGGCTAATACTCTGCAAGGAACTGATGTTAGTATCCACTGTAGAGCACCCCTTGTCTGCCCTGACTGTTTCCCACATTTTCTGCCCCTTACCCTTCACAGAAGCCCCTGCAAGACAGGCAGCTTGCTTATGGCCAAGCTTTGCCTTGGTCCTCCACTTGCTCCCAGGCCTGAGATCCCCACCAGCCCCTCCTATCCTTTGGAGGAGGGCCTGGAGAGAGGGTGCCTGGTGCCTGCCCCTGTGGGGGCCTCAGCTTCCTGGCCTCATTGACCCCACTTCCCTGAGAAGAAGCCCTTGATGTGCCCGGGTGGGTTTAGCCCCAGCCCTGGCCACATTGCCTGCCACCTGGGAGCCCTTGCCGCCCGATGCCCCGTGTTTAGAAGGAGCCATTATCCCCCCAAAAGCCTCCTGCGCCTTGATCCCAGCACCACCCAACCCTCTGCTGGAAAGAAGACAGGAAGGGGAGAGAAAGCTTCTCGGCTGTTCCCTGGCCCTGCCACCACCACGCCGCTGCTCTAGGCACAAGGCTAAACCTTGTGCTTCCAGTTCTTCAGGCACCCTCCACAGGGATCCACTTCTGCCGAACTCAGGGTTAATGCTGCTCAACAGCTGGGCTGAAATGAGAGACTCAGCTCCGACCTCTCTCAGCGTCTAGCCTGCGCAAAGCCCTGACGCGGTCTTCCGGCGCTCACTCCTTCGCTGCCACATTTGCTCCTCTCCTCTGTCAACTGCTCTGACCACAAGCCAGAGCCGAAGTGGGAGGTGGTAGAGATGGCAGTGTAATAAATACCTGGCTGCCACACCTGAATGAAGACCATGGATGTGAGGTCCATGGCTAAGCCCCACACCCTTCAGCGCCTTCCCAGGCCACCTGTGTTTGGTCAGCCAGGGATCTGAACTGATTAGCCAAGGGCCCGCCCGGGGCATGCTGGGCGAGCCCTCCAACATGGCAGCCACCATGCCCCAATCTTCCCTGCTCACTGGTGGCAACCAGGCCCCAGGTAAGTCTGGAGGCCTCCATTTCACTGGATTTCAGTAGCTTCCAAAAAAGGATTAGACAAACCCATCCATTTAACTAAATGGATGTGCTAGTCAGAAGTAGAGATGGGCATGAACCTGAATATGAACCAAAAAAACCCACAAACCAGCTAGGTTCGTGGTTCGCAAACCAGTGGTTCGTGGAAGCTCGTTTCCATGAACTTCCACGAACTGGTCTACTGGTTTGTTTGGTTCGTATTAAAGGGCACGTTCCCCGGGAAAATTGCCATTTAAACTTTTCCTGCCGCTTGCAAGTGGCAGGTCCCTTTAAACTATCAGCTGGCAGGCAGTGGGGGGGATTCCCCCCCACTTGTCAGCTGATAGTTTAAAGGGACCTGCCGTTTGCAAGCGGCAGGAAAGGGCCCCTTAAACAATTAAATGTCCCTTTGTCTGCAGCTAAGCAGCAGGAAAGGGGCATTTAAACCTCACAAACCACAAACCACAAACTGGTTTGGGAATTTGCCCCAGTTCGTGGGAGTTCATGGTTCCTGGTTCATGGAAACCCATGAACCACGAACTGTATGGTTTGGGTTTTTTTGTGGTTCATGCCCATGTCTAGTCAGAAGCAGAATACTTATAAATATCAGGTTCCAGAGACAAACAGCAAAAGGTCATTACCTTCATGCTGTAGTTGAGAGTTTCTAAAGACATCTGGCTAGCCGAGGTACTGTCCAAAATCACCCTCTCACAGCTAATTTCCCCACAATTAATTGCTTCTTCTAATTCTCTCCATTCCATTTTTTTTCTCTTCAAAATTCCCATTTCCCCCCACATTACCACTTAATCTTTCCCAGTGGACTTTAACTTCAGGAGGAAAACTCCAAAGTTTATTCTACATGCCTTGTTTGGAATACTATGCAGTTGTCTTATCTCAAATTTTGTGCACTGTAACTAAGATATACAATGCAGTCCTAAAAACACCAGAGAATAGAGCTCAATAGGCTTCTAAGTAGACCTGCTTAGGATTGCTTTCATAGATGCTCACAATATCAGTCAATGGAAAGCATCTACCGTTTGGTCTCTTTGAATACATAATTGCAAAAAAAAGGTAATTTGCAACTCTATGACCATTTGCTTTTGTGCAATTACACTAAAGTAAGGAATGTTTGGCTGCCAATCCTAAAATAGATACTAATGCTAGCATGAGCTGACATTTATTGGCTACAAGTGGGAAGAGTTGGGGGACCAAGTACCTTCCTCACTGGATTAGGAGAATCTGTCTAGTGTAGTCCAAGCAAAGAATATGTAATTTTAGTGGGTTCCACAAATAGAATAGTAGGGTTTTTAGAGGTCAGAACTGAATTACATTTTTAGAGGAAGAAATCTCTTGCCTGTGAAACCATTTTCCTGCTTCTATGAGCAATGTCCAATTAGAAATTTAAAGATAAAATAACTCCCAGTTTCCTGCTCTATATTCCTGAAGTTTCATTCATAGTGCTTTTCAAAAATTCATGTATCATATTAGAAGTGAAAGAGAGAAAAATGCCCTTTTACTAGGCTGAAGTGCATATGTAAGAAAAAGATCCCAGATCATCTAGATATGAAAGTGTTGAGAGATATGCAGTGCAATCCTAAACAGAGTTACACCCTTGTAAGTCCATTGATGCTGTTGGATTTAGAATGGTACGATTCGGTTTCAAATTGCAGTGATATAACTAATTTGTAACAGTAATTTCAGCTGGGCACAATAGCAGGAGCCAATTGACCATTATGGCCACTGGGACTCCTCTCAGTAGGCTGATGGCACCCCCAGCTGGGCCAGCCCAGTGGAAGAAGGGCTGTGCCTAGCTCACTGCAGCCTCACACAGCCTGGGGGAAGTGGCACACAGTCCAGCCCAGCCCCATGCAGCCCAGGGGAGGTAGCATCCTGTTGTGTGCTGCCCTTGGAGAGAAGTGCCTAACCCGCTGGGCAGGTGGTCTGCTTCTTCCTCCTGGGGGTGGGGGTGGAGGTGGGGCAGGGATAGGCCCACTGCCTCTTCCTCCCTCCTTTTGGGAGGGGGTAGGATCCATTTCTAGGACCATTTTTCCTTCCCAGGAAAATGTTTTTTTAATTGCAAAATTTGTATTTTTGTACATATTATACATTTATAATATACTTTGCATGTAATTCAAATTGGTTTTTGGAACAAATTTGTTTTCAATTAAGCAATATTAAATCCAGTCTATTAAAAATTAAGTTTATAAGGATAATATTCAAAGGCTGCAATCCTAGAAAAATTTCCTAAGAGTAAGCCCAACTGACTAAAATGGAGCTTACTTCTGTATAAACTTGTTTAGGATTGCTCATTAAGTTAGTTTCTCCTTTGACAATGATACAATGGTGATTATTTGGGGTTTTACTCAGCATTCAATTAAAGAGAATTCAGGTTATTTGCATAGATTATTTGATGAAATACTCTTCAAAACTTGGTGTACTCTGTTAGTCCATTTCAAACAATGGTACCCATCTGTGGAAGCCAATGTGTGCATTTAAACAATATTAGCTATGTTAAAGGTAGCTGTGGGAGGAGCAGAGATTTTACTCTCATCCAGTATAACTATGAAGCAGTCTGTTTGGCATTGTAGATACTAAGTGGTTGTCATTTTTCCAACTCCAGTATCTATCTCTGTGTATCACTACAAGGACAAAAACAGCTAAGATCAATATTGTCTGCTAGCATTTTAACACATGGGGTGCATTGTATGTACATCCACATTAAGAAATGTACAGCACATTGCTATGTGCTTTTTTGAAAAAAATTAAAGCCCACTGAGGACTACTTCAGATGACGTATGTTTAGAATTGAGGCTCTAGGCACCTTCTCCCTGTGAATCCATTGCTTTCCACAAGTGAAGAATATAGAAGCATCCATAGTTGTCATGGTTGGAGTTTGGGAGCTGATTTGCTTCTTAAGTCTTAGCAATTTCTTTCTGTTGTTTTCTTATGAAAGTTATAGAGGGCAATTATTTATATATGCATCAAGCACCTAAAATAATAGCTAGACAGTCCAAATTAAAAAATAAAGCAGGGCCTGCCCATAGGCTTATAATCAAAAGTTAGATAAGACATGTTAGTAAGGAAAGTGAAGGGAAAGGAAAGGGAACAGGAGAGAGAGATGTGTTGAAACCAACAGTACTATTTGAGGGAGGTCTTTGCCCCATACAAACTTGTAAGACACAGAATAGACTGGCCCTCATTATTTTCCTGTAACACTGAAGGGGCAAACCTCTCGTGGTCAAAGAAAGCAAGACATTGAAGACTAATGATTTGATTTCCCCTCTATGTTACACCTCTTTAAATAGCAGCTACAGAAATGGTGGGAGGAATAGGAAATTGGACTGGGGCCATGGTGTTGAGCCAATTTGTAATCCTTTCCCCGCATCCTTATGCAATGTAAATTGGCCCCTTTGCAGCACTGTTGTCAAGAAAGGGAAAAAATATATGCATCACTGGGAAAATTATTTACATCAGCAAAAGGGTTCCGGGGAAGGGGCTTTAAACATTCTCACCCAAGGCTGTGATTCCAGTGTAGCCCTAAGAAACTTTCCTCAGAGCAAGCCCTGTTGCAGGGATTGCTTAGCAGGATTCTGAATAAACCTGTTTAGAATTGCTATCTCAATCAAGTTCCCCCATAGCTACTATTTAAGAAGTTTAATAAGACATGAACTTATTTTAACCCATGTTTTTAGACCCATTTCATCCTTATTTTTTTTAACCAAGGCCAGTTTTTATAAAAATGCCATATTTTCCCACAAGGTTCTTGATCGTGTACTTATCTGAAGAAGGGATATTTTATCCTTCCTGCTAAGACAGCCTTTAATAGCAACATGAACACACACCTCATTGTGCGGGTGGGATGAGCTACCATCAGCCTCCTACTTAACATTTAGCATATCTGCCCACTTCCCCATATAGCAACATTTTTGTCATGCTTTAGTCATAAATCAGACCAGTTTAGGCATCCTGTAATGTTATTTTAAAAGCACAGTAGTTTTAAATCAGAGTGAAATTAAAAATAAGAGTCACTTTTAGAAACAGTGGTTATAGGCTTAAGAAATTAATTCTTCTTACTAAAGTTCCTGTGAGTCATATTAAAACTAACATGAAGTGAGAAGGAAAGAGATATAATGGGATTAAATGAGAAAGCTGAGCACTTAGAAGATGATTAACAGTCTAAACCTAAATTAACAATTCTGTGTTTAAAATATTCCTATCTACATTACACTAGCAATTAGCAAATAGAAGTTAGAATAAAGAGTTGCGTCAAAAGAGGTTTCCAACAGAATTAAAAGATTCACAATTTCTTATTTAAAATACCAGACTTATTCATAGTTACCAGTTTTGGTCACTTGTGTTTGTCCAGGAGCAACAAATCAGCTGCTGTTACCTTTTTCAGGTTTTATGGGCCATAAGTACAGCTGATGGCTCAGAGTTTAGAATGTAAGAGCCCTAATCCAAAACTCCTTTCCGTTCTTCAGACCACATCACAGACTTATTTGTACCTACATACAGCTCTTCTCTCCCTGCAAAGATTAAAAGTTTGTGACCTTAGCTTGGAGACATCGATTCTTCTCTATATGGTCATGTGCTGGGTGTGACATGTATCTTGGACATGTCCGGTGTCCTCCATAGATAATAGGTTGAATATTTCTTCAACCTCAGTTGCTAAAAACATCACCAGAGGAGATGTGTGAACTAGGTGTGGTGTGACATTACATTTCCTGTGAACTTGGGAGTAGTTCTACTGAGTAAGGTGACTTGAAGTTCAGTTTTAAGCATGAGGAAAGCTAAAGCATTGAGCAAAGCTAAGAGCAGCTATTATAAAAGGGCTGAAATGTCTGCTAAAGGCAACAGTTTCTTGTGGGAGGGTGAACTTCAGCTTCTCCTAGGTTCTGTGTTGCAACATTGCACTCTTTCTTTCTCCAGAGGACTCCCCCCCCCCTCCAGCCCTTCAAGTTGCATCCTCCTGCCTTTGGGGAAGGGAGAACCTCAGAAAATCAGAACCCTCGGTACACACCTGTTCTCTCCAGCTTCATTGTCATCTTGTTGCGACCAGGCATGCTCACGAACCTGCATCTAGCATGTGGCTACAGAAAATTCACAGTGACATCAGTCAAGCTCATTGCTCATATAAATACAATCATCTGCAAAAGACTTTTGAAACTCTCATACATGAAACATTAACCCTGTTCTCTTTTTTTTTTCTTTATATAGCTCTCCTCTTGACTCAAGGTAAGTGGTTCCTTCCTCCCACCTTGATTATTTAGGTTTGGCTCAGTTCATTTCATTCCAGCCTTCTGTGTGGAATCACTTGAATCATAGTTACTATCAACAGTAGCTGTTCACTGAGACCATGTGAACCCCAAACATTTTTTGCCTTGAGAGCCACTTGGCTTAGGTGCTGCATAACCATTTTGTATACCATCAAGTTACCAGTCACATACCATCCTTCCTGCTCCTGTACTATTTATTTCCTTATCATAATAAACCTTAGGGTAATATTACTAAAGATCTTGCACATAAGTATAGTTGGAGCACCATCATCCACACTGGTGCTCCAACTATACTTTAGCTTAATCCCCTGCACTGGCCATCCTCGTAGAAGCCCCTACACACTCAAAATATAATTTGGATGGCACTGTACCTTGAAAAAGCACATTGTCTCTTGTATCAGCTGACTGAGAATTCTTGCATTCTTCTGTGCATTAGCTTGAAAGAAAGCCTATATTAAATCATTAACAGTTTGTCACCTGGCCACTCCTTTCCATCCTATCTTAGCAGTCTGACATCCGTGTCACAGTGTGGAAAAGAAGTTGGCAGGTAATTTATATCTACTCAGGAAGGTAGGGCTGGGCTGCCAACTTCTTTTCCATACTGTGACACTGAGAGATCTCTGTCTTTTGGTGCTACACCTCTGAAGATGCCAGTCACAGCTGCTGGCGAAACTTCAGGAACTACAATGCCAAGACCACAGCTATACAGCCCGGAAAATCCACAACAACCAAAATAGTCTTCACCTGCTGGCGGAAGACTATGATAGAGCACTGTTACTTACTAAGGTATATTTGAATCCCAATGTGTCTCAGTTCTGATATATCTCAGGATTCAAGAAACTGATATGATTCATGATGTCCTGTGCACATCCAGGGGCCAAAACAGACCCTTTCACAGCCATTCCCACATTACAATGCATGGCTGTTTTAGTATACAGTGATAAGTGCCCTGTGTACAAGAATGCAACCTGAGAATAATTAGGAACAGAAGTGGCCATCTCCTTGTAAGAATTCGATCTGCTCTTCACTTTCAGAAGGTCTGTCACATCTGCTCTCACTGTAATTTTGTTTCTCTAATTTAGTAGTTTACTGATTTAATCAGATCTTCTGGAACCAAATAATATGTGCTAAAATAATAGAATTTCTACCCTTTCTCATGTTCAGATTTGATTGCTTTTGGCAGGTAGTATTGGATAATTCACTCACTTGGCTCACTAGAAAGTTGCTCTTAAGTTAATAAGGAAAAGGCAAAATCTCTGACCACGTTAGGAAAGAAAATAGCACTATCCTCCCCTTGCTTCCTCACCACTATGTCTGCTCTAAATGACTTCCCCATTTTTAGACTGAACCAGGTTTATATAATGACACTTCCATTCCAGTTAACATCTGCTGTTGGGCCCTTTACTTGAGCTGCTGCATTGGCATCACTTGGGCATGAAGACGTGCTTCAGAGTCTGTGAATCATATGGCAGACAAGATCCAGAGCAACATAAAAAATGCATGTGCCGCAGCATGCACAGAATGCCACTCAGGACAGATCATGACTAATACATAGAGAACAGACGTGACATTTTCACTTAGTCCATGTCATGTTAGATTTAGAAAATGCAAACATTTCAGGAGTGTTGGGGGAAACTACATTAAAATTACACTAAAGTTTGTCACTGCCTCTTTGCCTCTAGCTTCTGAATTCATATTTTTCCTTCCAAAGTTCTACATTACATAGACTTTCTTAGACCAGTAGAGCAAAAGCTAGCTTGCTAGCATTCTGTTGTGCTCTCTCTGTGACAAGATGGCTGTATTATTTTCCCCATGTGCATGGTCCTTGCATGCACCTCTTTCGGCTCTTCAGAAGTTCATCTGATCTTAACAACCTGCTTGCTGAGGTACAAAGCTAGAGTTACCCATTTCTTGGGCTATTAACTTAATATCACAGTTTCAAACAATACAAAATTGGACATGCAGACAAAGATTTGATGGGAAAGCAGCTTTTAGATCAAATGTTTTGGCACTGATTTGTTCTAGTTATTATCAATTACATCTTAAGCATACATCATCATCATCATCATCATCATCACTGATTTATTTACAAAATTTATACCTATTCTTTCTGCCCTCAACAAGGCCACCAAAATGGCCTACAGATGAATCTTGGGCTTTGCCCTAACTTATTCTATGAGTAAAAAAAGACAATACCCTATTGGTGATCAAAAGGATCCGTTGATGAAACAAAGTCAACTTGAGGAGGGTTTTTAAAAAATTTCCTCAACCCGCAACAGATTTGATGTCTTAAAGCATGATCAGGACTGCCCTAAACCACCATCAGTTTCGAGTCGTGTTTCTTCTTTTGATCCAGCCAATCCTGCTAATGCTAATCTGGAGTCTTGCCCTTCCAATCTTCTCCAGATATTAGTTTCACAGATGTTCCTGACTGCAGAAACCTTACAGTAGATCTATAGCAAATTAGAACTGTTAATAAATCCAGTTCATATAGTATTAACCAGGTTGAATTTTATAGTATTGTGTCGAACACGTATCAGTTAACTGGGATGGAAGAATCTTTTGTACTGGAGCATCTTCAAAACACTTTGGTTTTGGCCCTGTTAAGTATGGCTTTATCAAGGGAAAACAATATTTTGGTCATCTAAGTAGCAAGTTAAACACCACCTGTCCTTTTTATTGGAGATACCCATTACTAGAATTAATATAAAGAAGATTAGAATGGTTTCTAAGACTCTTTACTCCCAAAAGCTTGTGTTGTCATCCCCCCGCCCCCAAATCAATCATCTGCCTTCTTTTAGACAAGAGGGATTATATGGGTACTTTAAAAATTATTATTAAGCAACATTTCATCAACTCTGTCATAAAACCGCTTCTTCCAGAGAATATTAAGAGCCCAGTTGGTAAACAAACAAACCTTCTATCTAAACTAGAGTTGTTTAGAGACTCCCCTGGAAAGCATTTTGCCCCTGTAAGCAGAAAGGCCAGTTGTGATTCTCCCTCACTTATTGACCTAACTATACCATCTCCTTGCATGAAGTGACAGAAGTGTGATAATCCCCCAGTAACAGCAAGTCCTGATGAATCGAATGGTTAAGCTGCTCATTATGATCAAAATGACTCTGATTTACTCTGCTCTTTCAGCAGATTACCACCACCACCCCAATCAATCCCATATGCTAACTAGACTTGAAGCACTGTATTCTAATTTGAAAACTATTGCTTCAGTAAAATATGCTAATAAATTGCAAAATGATTTGGTTCCTGCTACGGTGTCAGCACCAAAGAACCCATTTCTTCCTTTCATTCCTGTTCAGAATAGTGTTATAAATGCACAGGAAGACCCCAATACTACTGTTCCTATTGAAGCTGAGGACCCATCCTTTCTCAAGCCAATGATTCCTCTAGAACCACATATAGTTGAGAAGAGGACTGTCAATCATATTCAATCTGCTGATCAAATTTCAAGTTAATTAGTGTGAAAATTTTATCTTGGAATTTAGCAGGTCGGTCTTCCTGTATTTCATTTTATGAGGTGCAAGAATTTATTAGTGTACATGATATTATTTTGTTGCAAGAAAGAACATATTTACTTTTCCAGCTTTGTATCTTTTCTTAGCCCTGTTTTTCCCAGCTCCAAGGGAGGCAGACCAAAGGACGGCCTTGCTTGTTTGATTTCCTCCACTTTTAAATGCCATAGCTTAGAGTTGATTTTTAGACCTAGATTATATACTGGCTGTTAAAGTTGAATCTAAGGGCCATTTTTTGATTTTGATTACTGTTTGTATCCCTCTAGGGATATCCTCTGGTGATTATTTTACTATATGGAAGGATATTGAGATTAAGATATCTTCTGTTTCTATTTCATATGATTATCCCAAAGAATTTCTTCTGTTGTGATCGGATGTTGTAATGAGTCAATTCTTTCTCCTCTGTATGGAGCTGATGTTTATGCTTTGGATCTGCCAATCCTGGATAGGACTTCCCAAGATCCCAAAATAAACACTAGGGGAAAGATTTTTTTCCATTCTGTCCTAAAGTTAGGATTTAATATTTTGAATGGCATCAGTGACTTCAGGGATTTAGGTGAATTTACATGAATTAGTGAAAAGGGAGGATAGTGTAGTTGACTTTTGCTTGGTTTCCCCAAATCTTCTATTTTATTACCAAAAATCTTCATAAATTTATACCCAGAAACAGATTAGGAGCCAGTGTGGTTGGGCCAAGACTGAAGTGATATGTTCCCTGCACAACCCACTCCAGTCAACATCCTGACTACAGCATTCTGCACCAGTTGATGTTTCTGAACACTTTTCAAGGACAGCCCCACTAAGCGCACATGGCAATAGTCTAATCTAGATGTAAGCAGGGCATGCACCACAGAGGCCAGCTCTTTATCTTTCAAAGAAAGGCTGCAGTTGGCAAACCAGTTGAAACTGGTAAAAAGTTCTCCTGGCCACAGTTGCCACCTGTTTATCTGGCAGTAAGCCTGGGTCCAAGAGTATCCCCAACCTCTTGATCTGTTCCTTCAAGGAGAGTGTAACCCCATCCAGAACAGGTCCCAGGTGTGAAGCCAAATTGAAAAGGATCCAAAGAATTCTTGAGAGAGTAACATAGGCAAAAAAATGAAGATTCCACCTCAAGGAGTTTCCAGCCTAAATATATAATTCAGAGGCAAAAGTACTTAACTTTCTTACTATCTGTCTTTGGGTGGGTGGGGGCTCAAAGCAGAAGATGGGAGGAACCACTTCTGCCACTTTCTTATGCACTAGTCCATACCATTTTACTTTAACCCTTGATGTTATTGGTCATACCTTGATGATAAGAAGATACTGTGATCACAGTGCATAACAGACCTGTGGGTGAGTTAACAGTGTCTGAGATGCCAGGTTGTTTCAGACAACAAGTACTCTGATGAATCGAACTGGATTAAAAAAATGTGCTCTACATGTTATTACAGTTTTGTCATTGAATTTCAACAAAATGTATTGCTTTTGTCATGATTAGGAGACCACTATCTTAATGAGACAGAACTCAGCCGTATCTTGTTTATAGAAATGAGATTTGATTTCATCTACCATTGTTGAAGGCATACTTGAACAATATGAGAATCAGCTCTAAGCTGGAGCCATGTTTGTTCTGTATGATGAAGGCTAGATTTGCTAGGCTTATACAAGCCTTATTTGTTTATTTATTTATTTTTTCAATTTATATACCGCCCATCCCCAGGGGCTATGGGCGGTGAACAGTTAAAATCGATAAAAACAAAAACTAAAATCAATATACAAATAATAAAACAAATTAACAAGGTGCAGTGGTGGGGAGAACCTTCCCCACCCCAAAGGTGGGAGGCCGACATGGCACCGCCCCCTTCAATCACCAAACGCCTGGCGGAACAGCTCTGTCTTACAGGCCCGGCGGAACGATAATATGTCCCACTGGGCCCGGGTTTCCATTGACAGAGCGTTCCACCAGGCTGGGGCCAGGACTGAAAAGGCCCTGGCCCTGGTTGAAGCGAGGAGGGCTTCCTTAGGGCCGGGGACCACAAGTAAATATTTATTCGCTGATCGAAGCGATCTCCGGGGAATGTACAGGGAGAGGCGGTCCACCTTCAGGATGGTGGATCCTCTGTCAGCCTTAAGTGTGCAGTTGCCCAGTGTTTGTGCAAGAAACCATCTCCTGCCATCAATTCAGGTGCAATCTCCCATTTTTTTTACACTCATGGCAGTCCGGCTCCCCCCTTGTGTATGGAACTAGGCTTGTTTGTGCTTGTGGTTTTGACTGATTGTGTATAGTTTGAGATTAAGAAGGGAAATGTTCCCATATTGGTCCGTAACAACTGTGAATGTTGTGGTACTTCCTTGAGCACAGCTTTCAATCCTTCATTTTCTGTGGCTGGGTTTCCTTTAACACTACACCAAACCCTGTAGTATGTGCATAATAATTTGCCCAAGCCTTCCCAAGTGTAACTAGGATGAAGACATTCAGGCAAAACTCATCTCAGCATGGGTTAATCCAACATGGTGCTTTAAAAATCAAATGTGTAAGTAGAAAATCAGCACACATCAGTTACCAAACTTGACTGGAACTTTTGTCTCTTTACTCTTGATTTGCTAGTTTGGTTTTATTTGTTAGATGTTTGTTTTACATTAGAGACACGGAAAAACACTGATCCCCACCCTCAACCTGAATTTGCACAGTCCGTTCTTTCCGTCTCACGTTTCTACTGTCTCACTCTGTTGCATGTACTGATCAGGTCTTAAAGGCTGGAGATCATAACTCCCAGTTGCTGAAGCAAGAGTAGCTTCATGATGGCTGACAATCTATCTGAACAGAAAGGCATTGGGGTCCTCTATAAGGCAAGGCTTTTAACTTGTTTTCTTAAATTAAAGTCAAGATTTTTTTAAAACAGTGAACTGCTTTCATTCGATTATGGGTTCTGCTATACAAGCTACCCGTATTTGTTACAATATAGAAGTTTCCCCTGTCTCCCTGGAAAAGCATAGTTTATTGCTCCTTGTCAAAATAGAGAGCAACTTATCTTCTGTCTACCCATTACCACCTCCTTGAGTTCAGAATGAGAAGGGAATTCTTTCCTCCTTGCCTTTACTATATCTGGAAAACAGAGATGGGCACTTAGGAAAAAGTGGCAGGTTCATTTTCCAGCCTGACATCTCTAGACCTTATCAGGACTAATTGGGGTTGACAGCCGAGAGTCGAGGGTGCAATCCATGTTGAAAGCCTAGTGCTGAAGCCGATACAAACAAATCAGTGCTGGTTAATAATTAAGCAGCTGTTTGGCAGCATTCACCTTGACAGACCTGATCTGTCAGATTAAAGAATCTCTGGCTTTTTCACTCTTGCATGCTACCTGCTGTTGAGGGATCCTGCCACCTTAAAGCTCATACTTGATTGTGCCTTGAGAGTGGTGGAGTGTGTGGAACGCCCTTAGATGACTATAATTGAGCAAATAGGACCATGAGATATTTTTTAAAATCACACTTTGTATCCAAGAGAAATGCAGCAATTGATCACTCCACAGAAAATGATCCAATAAGGAATACATTCAGGTATGCTCGGGAACCATGAATGAAGGGGAAGTAACTCATTAAGCACCACAGAGAATGGGAAATTGGAATCTGCTTGGCGTGTGTGTGAGAGAGAGAGAGGGAGAGGGGGAGGGAGAGAGAAATCAGCAAGAATAAATCACAATCCCAAATCAAATCATTTTGTGGAATAACCTTGGGTGTAATGTAGTTTATTCAGTTCTGTGCCATGCCTAGCCAAGGACCAGCAAGAGTCAGGGAGTTAAAGGTCTCCATTGAATTGTATGGCCAAGAATCAATGCATGATATTTCAAGTTTGTAATCAAGGCAAAAGAGGAAAAAAAGAGATCAGACAGACTAGGCAACCCCTCCTCCCCCCGCCCCCTCCCCCAGGATTACAGTTCAGATAAAGTTCTTTCTCCATGCCCTTGTAGACCTTAAAAGTCAATTTTTAAGTATGGAGGAAACCATCTACTACTCACTAGTTATGCTAACTTGGTTAACACATGTAATTGGTGGGGGTATCCCAGATTTTGCAATGATGTGATACTTAATACCTGTAATTAATAAGAAATTCCAAGTCTTTGTTTAGCCAAGGGGGCGTTATATGAAATCTCTGTGTGAATTCCACTTCAGCAGCTTCACACTGAAGTCTCCCTATAAAGCTTTTTGTTGAAAAATTGCAACTTTCAGGTCAGAAACAAAGGATTTAGGGAAAGTGAAATGTTCATCATATCTTCCTGTACAGTCCACCTTGGGACTGTGCAGGCACAGGCCAGCCGTGGAGAGATATGTGAAGCTCTAGGACCCTGCAGAGGGGGATGCTCCCTCCCACGCACATGTACTTCTTTTCTCACCTAAAAAGTGTGCATACTAAGGTGGGGTGTCCCCCTCAGTACTTCTTTTGCTGCCATTGAGAAAGGTTCTTCTCTTCACTTTCTGCTTTTTTCCTTTGTCCATCTTCCCCAACATTGTGAGTTCTGTTCTTTCCAACATCCTGCATTCTCAGCCCTTTGAGATGTCTCAAAAAGTTGCTGTTTAAGTAGTGCTCAAAGTGTGAAACTAAAATGCCACACACTGACAAGCGTGATTTATGTCTTCTCTGTTTGGGAGAGTCCCACAACATGGCCAGGTGTAAGCACTGTCAGCAGTTCACACTCAAGGCCAGGAGTGGCTGGGCTTCCCGCCTCAAGGCTGCCCTGTGGGGAAAAGTCCTTTCTGGCTCAGAAAAACCAGCAGCTAAGACATTTGCTGTGAGAGGGCCCGTGCCTGGAACCGAGAATTTCCCCTCAGTTCTGTCATTGGACCCATTTAAGCACAAGTCACCAGCGCTTTCGGTTCGGACAGCTATCCCAACCAAAAGACCTTTACCAGTTCTGAGGACCTTAACTCTGGAATGACACAGTCACCTATCTATGAACTGCTCAACTTTGGAGCATGCTGCTTCTGAGCTACTGGCAAAAAAGGCTAAAACAAGAGCAAACTAAGCAGAAGAGACAGGCTCCTACACATACTCTGAATTTGTCAGCCTTGATTCAGGAGGAGAAAGTCCCCATCTTTACCTTGCACACCATCTCCACCTTGCACTCCATCTGTACACAGAGAAGAAGAGGAAGAAATGCTTGGAACCAAGGAGGTAATCTTGGATCAAACATTGGTTCCACCTTCAGTGGCAATGCTTTATGTGCCATACCCACAAACAATGCCAGCAACAGCATCATGGGCTCCTCAGACTCTGCCATGGCTGTTGGTTTTGTGGCCGTCTTTTTTCATTCCACAACCACCTCAGATGAGAGGCTCGCAAGAGCTACTAAAACTCCTGTAACATGCATCCTCTTTATTGGCGCAAAGTCATCCACCCACACCATCAGCCCCACTGGCTCGGATCCGTCAGTTCCAGGCACCTTCAGCAAATTTCTCCAGTTCAGAGGAAGAAGACATTGCTTCATACTCTGACACTGCCTCTGAATTGGCATTGGATCTGTCACCAGAGGAAAAGGTTAGGGAAACAGCTTCTTTGGTACCTAATGAGGATTTGCAACGTTTTTTCTGAACAAATGGTTCAGATGGCAAGCGCTCTCGAACTGGATGTCTCCTCTGCAACCCCTAAACCAAAGATTAAGGTTCTTGGACATAGTGCACGGCATCTGAGAGAAGCTGGCATCTGGGAGAAGCCTGCCTCAATGCCAGCCACCTCAAGAAAAATCGCAAACCTAAATAGATTAAAACAAAAGGATTGTGGCTTTGTATTTACACTCCTGCCCCATCATCTTTGGTGGCGTAAGAAGTCCAGGCATAATTTAATAACAACAACAACAACATTCGATTTATATACTGCCCTTCAGGATGACTTAACACCCACTCAGAGCGGTTTACAAAGTATGTTATTATCCCCACAACAAAACACCCTGTGAGGTGGGTGGGGCTGAGAGAGCTCCTAGAAGCTGTGACTGACCCAAGGTCACCCAGCTGGCTTCAAGTGAATGAGTGGGGAATCAAACCCGGCTCTCCAGACTAGAGTCCCACGCTCTTAACCACGAAACCAAACTGGCTCTCAGAGCTGATAGAGAGCACAGAAAACTGGCTACCCTGGACAGTAAAAGGTATTCCTCAGCAGTGCTAAACTTTTGTATCTCTAACTACTAAGCCATTATGGGATACGCAGGGCTTTTTTTCAGGGGGAACGCGGGGGAATGGAGTTCCGGAACCTCTTGAAAATGGTCACATGGCTGGTGGCCCCGCCCCCTGATCTCCAGACAGAGGGGAGTTTAGATTGCAATCTAAACTCCCCTCTGTCTGGAGATCAGGGGGTGGGGCCACCAGCCATGTGACCATTTTCTCTGAGGACAACCCACTGAGTTCCCCCACCTCTTTTCCCAGAAAAAAAGCCTTTTATCTACAGGATCTCCCAGAGGACCGCAGGCCTCTTGCCAAGGTTCTACAGGGTGAGGCCACTTGTTTAGCAAAGCTGCAGATGAATGCCAGCAAGCCCATCACAGACTGCTCAGTGAGATCCATGGCTTCTGCAGCTGTGCTACACCAACAGGCCTGGTAACGCTGTACAATCTTACCACAAGAAAAGAGAGCAAAGTGTGCCCATTGTTGCGGTCATTAACAGTGACCACAACATCAATACCATTCTCAGAGATATCCTTCACAACCTTACTATACTCAGAAGTCAGAACGCTTATTCCACTTCATAAAGCGGGAAAAGATCAACCAAGCCCAGACCGAAGGAACCCCAGCCCTAGGTCTCCTAGGGCCTTCCAGCAGGGGCAAAAATAACTTTTATGACTTGCCAATTCAGAACCAGCCACCTCCATCTGCTTCAAGGACATGCTGGGTCCTTTCTTCTCCACCTGGTCAAGTATCATTGACAATGGGGACATATCGTCCGGTAGGGATATAGACTGCACTTCAGGGAACATCTACCCTTAACACTCCTTCCTGTTGCTTTTGTGGACTGCCCATCTGAACTCGAACAGGCCCTAACCAGCTTAATGTCAAAAGGAGGTGTTGAAACAATTCCAGGATCCAACTTATTACCAGATTTCTCTTCCAGGTATTTCCTGGTATCCAAAAAAGGATGGAGGAATAAGGCCTATCCTTGACTTACAAGAGTTGAACAAATTCATTGTTGAAAAGTTTAGTATGTTAACATTCTCCTGAGTGATACAGCTGTTGGAGTTGCTCTCTTGGCTTGTGGTTCTAGACCTCAAGGACACATACTTCCATGTTTCTATCCATCCCTCACACAGGAAGTATTTATGTTTTAAATGCAATGCCGCTTGTTATCAGAACACAGTTTTGTCCTTTCAGCTGTCTTCAACTCCATGTCTTTACAAAATGTATGACTGTGGGAGTCGCATTTCTCAGATCTAAGGGTTGCATGGTATACCCTTACCTGGATGACTGGCTCATGGTAGCTCATTCTGAAGCTCAATTACAGGTTCATACCAACATAACCACTCAAACAATTTCTAGGTTAGGACTGCTTATAAATTGGAAAAAGTCCAACCTCACACTGGTTCTAGGTTAGGACTGTTTATAAATTGGAAAAAGTCCAACCTCACACTGGTTCTAGGTTAGGACTGTTTATAAATTGGAAAAAGTCCAACCTCACACTGGTTCAGCGTACGCATTTCATAGGTGCCAGATTAGACTCTCTGGTGGATAGGGCTATCCTCACAGAGGTCAGGGTAGAGACTTTGAGTTCCTTGGCCCATTTGTTCATGGCAGTATAATTCCAACCAACCTCTTTGATATAGAAGTTACTGGGGTTTATGGCGTCTGCGACAGCAGTGGTCCCTTTTGCATGCTTACACATGAGGCCTCTCCAAAACTAGTTCATTAGAAAATACAACCCCTCTCCTACTCTTCTAGGATGTTAAGTTCTCCATTCCAAGAACCGTAGTTAGATCTCTGGAGGACAGAGAAAGACCACCTCACTAGAGGTGCTTCATTCGGTATCCCATTAGCTGAAGTATGCATCACCACTGATGCATCTTTACATGGCTGGGGTGCTCATTGTATTAATACATCTGTGCAAGGAAAATGGGACCCTTCTGAGCGTAAATTGCACATAAATGTGTTAGAGCTGAGTGCTGTCCATTTTGCTCTTGTCTCATTTGCTGGTCTGCTGTGCAACAAGAGGGTGCAGGTCCACATGGACAACATCCTGGCACTCTGTTACTTGAACAAGTGGGAGGGAATGGTCTCTCTTAGATTCTGTTCTGAAGCAATGACCATTTGGGAATGGGTGATATGGAACAAAGTGTCACTCTATGGAATACACATAGCAGGTACAAACAACTCAAGGGCAGATGCTCTCAGCAGAAACCCCCACAAGAAACCCAACACAAGTCACCCCAACATTCTAACCCAACACAAAACCAGCAGAAACCCAACAAGAGTGGAGACTGTCAGACAAGTACATCCTATTGGTATTCCGACTCTGGGGATTTCCAGAAATAGACCTCTTTGCTAGAGCAACCAACATGAAGGCAAAGACTTTTTGTGCAATAGTGGGGAGCAATCCAAAATCCAAATATCTTGAACCCATGGGCTCTTTTATACTTTCCTCCCAATCACTCTAATAGTGAGAGTCCTGTGCAGAATCAGGGAGTTTGAGATCGATTGCATCCTAATTACACCTTTTTGACTTAGACAGGAATGGTTTCCAGCTCTCCTCTCCATTTCGAGAGGACAATATGTACATTTGCGTCCCAACCCAAACCTACTCTGCAGGGAACTGGTGTTCCACCAGAATGCAGTGAAACTCAACCTGACAGCTTGGTTGTTAAACACAACTCAACCAGTTTCTCCAAGGAAGTGATATAAGTCATTCTGAATGCTCGTGAAGTCTCCACATGCAACTGTTATGGCTACAAGTGGAATCATTTTGCATCCTGGGTTACAGACAGAAGTGAGTCACCCTTTTCATGTACCCTTGCCATGATTCTCGATTATCTGATAACACTCCCAGGCAAAGGCCTTTTGCCACATCAGTCAAGGTTCACTTGGCAGCCATATTAGCCTTTCATGAACCTATAAGCAGAGAACCTATAAGCACTATACTTCTAAACAATTTTTGAAAGGGCTCTTCAACACCTTCCCTCCCAAACCTGTACCAGTTCCACAATGGAGCCTTTCCTTGGTTTTAGCAAGACTCAAGCTTCCCCCCTTTGAGCCAGACTCATGCTTTTCCCCCTCGGTACACTAGCTCTACTGTCTTAGATGGCTGGCCTTCCAGTTGCCATCACTTTAGCAAGAAGAGTAGAACTAACTGCACTAAGAAGTAACCCACCTTTTACACAATTTTTTTCCAGAAAAGGTTGTTATGCACACAGAGTTTTTACCCAAAGTAGTTTCCAGTTTCCACCTATCACAATATATCATGCTCCCAGTGTTTTTCCCCGCACCAAACTCTGATGCCAAACAAACATTATGCAAGTTAGATGTAAGGAGAGCTTTCTTATTTTATTTAAAGTGAACAAGACAGTTCAAGCAAACCAAAGGGCTCGTAAAGGACATACGGTCTCAGTACATTCGTCATCTAGATGGATAGTATCTATCATCAAACTGCTATACCAAAGCAGGCATCACATGACCCATTGATATCAGGGCTCACTCCACCAGGGATCAAACTTCATCGGTTGCTTTCCTCAAAGGTATTCCACTTTGTGCCATCTGTAGAGCTGTGAGATGGTCATCAGCAGACACCTTCATCAGGCATTATTCCGTTTTTTGAATTCAAGAAAAGAATCAGCAGTGGGAACAGCAGTCCTGCTCTCCTTATTCAACTAACAGACTCACCCCACCCCCATTGGTGAGTAGCTTGTTATACTCCCAGGAAGATACAATGACAAAACCAGGGGTGCACTTACCTGTAACTATTGTTCATTGAGTATCTTCTGTGCAGGCACACATTATCTCCCTCCTGCCCTGCTGTGAATTTTGTTCTTGCATTAGTCCTGGCTCCGGTGGCTCAGGAGAACTGAGGGAAGAGGAGTATGCCCCACCTTAGGACACATGCTGTTTAGGCAGGGAAAGAAGCACGTGTGCACTGTGGGAGGAAGCATCTCCCTCTGCAAAGTCCTAGAGCTGGACATATCTCTCCACAGCTGGCCTGTGCCTGCGCAATCTAAATGTGTGCCTGCACAGAAGATACTTGACGAACAACAGTTACAAGTAAGTGCAACTCTGTTTTTTCCCATTTCTGAATATTGCTATTTTTAATAACAGGCTTTGTCCATATATAGAGCAGAAGGACATTGTTGTTCCATGATGGCATATATCATATTGGAGGATAAATGTTAGTCCAAGATGGTATAATAATAATAATAGTAACAACAACAACAACAACAAACAAACAAACAACAACCACAACCGTGAGCTCATATTTTGCTCTTCTAGACAGATTAATGGCCAGTTAGAATAGTGAACAAAGTCACTGTTATTATTATCCCCACAATTATTATCCACGTGGAGTTCTGGATCAAGTTCAAGGTTTTGGTTTTAATCTTTAAAGCCCTAAATGGACTGGAACTAGCATACCTGAGGGACCATCTCTCTCCATATGTACCCCAGAGAGCACTAAGATCGACAAATCTTACTTACTGGTGGTTCCTGACCACAGGGAGGCCTGGCTGGCCTTGACCAGGGCCAGGACCTTCTCAGTCCTGGCCCCATCATCGTGGAACTCTCTGTCAGAGGACACCCGGGCCTGCCAAGACCTTATATCTTTTCGGCGGGCCTGTAAGACAAATGTTCCGCTAGATATACGGTTGAGGCCAGCCTTTGGTTTTCTTAGGAGCCTTCCTACCAGTCTCCTGCCGGGGGGGGGGGCTATGAAATCATCTGCCCCCCTACAAGCACAGTCACTGAAATGTTATTAACTGTGGCCCCCACCCTCCCCTCTTTTGTTTATATTATGACTAGCTTGATGCTCGTACTTTGCTATGGTATTTAACTACTTTAAATACAATTACAATATTTATAGGTATGTAACATTTTTTGGTTTGTGGGGGGGGGGGGAGTTAGCTGGTTTTGTAACATAATAGCATAGTACCCACGCTTCACAAGGGTGTTTGAATAAAGTGAAGCCAAAAACTGATGAAGTGAATTTCAAAATGTAACATATATTGAAGAGATTTTAAAAGGAAAAGAATGTACGGCAATAAATAAAGTGAAAAACATGTACAACCTTTTTTTTTCTACTGAAGGACCTCTTTGTAGACCTCATTGGTGATTTTCCCTTCAGGATCACCAGGCTGCTGGGTGAGCTCACTCTGCAGCAGGCCACGTAGAACTGCCCATGTGAGACGCAGTCCTCCCTCAAGTCAATTCCTGCCACCTTCAGTATCTGCCCCTGGAACTTGTCAATTGTCATAGCAAAGCAGACCTTGAGGGGGAACTGCAGTCTCTTGGACTCAAAGAGGTTATATGATGGTATGAATGGTATGCATGGTATGAACACTGACTCCCCCTCGAGCACTGCTGGTGAACAGTGTGGCCTTGATGACGTTCCTGTGGAGGGCTTTCACTTGCAGTCTGGTGCCATTGCAGAGTTTGGGTTCGTTGAGGTCCAGAGCAGCATCACTGGAGCCCCCACTTTGAGGAGAAGCTTGCGGGCTGGGAAGACAGGAGTGTTGAGCGTGTTGGGAAACTCCACAGGATAGTGGACCATTTGCAGCACTGAGTCCACAGATCTGTACTCCATTTCTGCCCCTTTGAGAGAGTTAAGTTGTATTTCATTAATGATGGCAGCCTTGTCATTCTTGGGGGTCAGAATGGCACGCTTGCACAGCCCGGCCATGGACTTCTCTGTGATAGTGGCGATATCAGGGTATATTGTGGCTGTTAGGTCTGCAAGAGCCGTCACTACTGTGCCCAGGCCTGCAGGGATGGTTACCTTCCCCTTGGACTCAGAACTTGCTGGTACTTGTCCACTGCTGCTCAGTGCACCGCAGGAGTATGATGTGCATATTTCTTTGCCGCATCTCTAAGTTGCTTCCTCCTTTTAGCATCAGTATATCTTGCACAACGTCTGCCAGGAGGCTTCTTGGGGACAGTAAGAGGTGATGGCTGCAAGAGGTGTGAGGTGGAGTTGGCCTGAGGAAGGGGTGGTGTGGTGTGCACTTCAGCAGGTTCATGTGAGAGGTTTGCATTGAAATGGCCCCTAGAAAGGTTGTGTACCATCTCCCCATGAACATTTAAAAGCTCAGTTGCCTTACTGACTTTTATATAAAATCCCTTTTCAGGAGTCTTGTACTGTCTTTCTTCAACTGTCTGCAGTTTCCTTTACCTGATTTTTACCTCAGAACCCAGAGTTCCACAGCTGACCCATCAGCCTGCCAGCCACACAGGAAAGCCAGGCCCCACAGGGAGATTGGCGACCCTAGAGGGGAAGACTGGGAGGTGTATCTTTACCTCAAGACACATTCAATGACTGGGAGTCATTGAATGTGTCCTGAGGCACTGCATGTATCCTGCATACTGTTTAGCATGTTGGGATGATGACCAATCAGGCCACATATGCAAATAACCTCAGGGAAGAGTGGCTGAGTTAGCAGTTGGTAGGAGGAGGAGGAGCCACACAAGGAAGCTGTATCCCTATGGGAAAACACATTTTACCCCTTTTTACCCCCTTAGGGGGGCGAATTTCTTAAAATCCCTTCTTAGTGAACCTCTACATCACAAAAGGAACATTTCCCCCAAATTTCACGTTTCTAGGTCCAGGGGTTTGGGCTGGGCATTGATGAGGACACTTGTCTTTATATATATAGATTGGGGAAATTGGAGGGGGCCGCCATCTGAGATGTTGTCAGCATGTGTATTGTGATTTTGATTTTTAAATGTATTCTAAATGTTTCAATGTGTATTAAGCATTTTATTGTACACCACTCTGAGCCTGTTCGCGAGGAGAGTAGGCTAAAAAAATCAAATTTAATAAATAAATAAATAAAAATACAGCTGAGGAACTGGGTTGAGAGGAGTGGCTTACCCAAGGCCATCTGCTGAGTTCATGGCAGTCATGGAAGTCCAACTAGCAGAGTGCTGATTCACAACCCATCCAATTATTGCCCAATTGTATAGAGGAACAAAGTTAGCATCGTCTTTCTTGCAGAGCCTAGGTAGGCCATTGTTGCTGGTGGGATGTTTTAGATTAGAGGGCTGTATGTAAGCAAGGAAAACAATACCACCCAAGGCCCGTGAGAGAAAAGTATAGTTATGTAGGATGGGCTGTAGAACACTGGTGATATTTTAGACTGATTTGACTTGGAAGCTCTGGGTTACAACAGTGGAGTTCTGTTATCTCTTTGTGTCTGTATTGTAGGAAGTTATTTGTGGGTACCAATCTGGCTTTGTCAATGTGTTTCCAAGAATTCCAATGATGTCATTTGTAAATCATTCAGGTGTGAGTTCCTTGTCCAAGGAACTGGAGCAAATGCAATTGTAGCATCCTGTTTGGCTGCAGGCAGTGGATTGTGTGGTGTGCTCAAGCTGGTAGTTGGAATCATGTTGATATGGATGAGGGTTTGGAATAAGGAGGCACTTGTGTGCCCATTACAGTTTCACAATGGTGTCCAGAAAATTGATTTGTTGTTTAGACTGGTCCAGGCTCAGGTTAAGGTTGTTAAAGGCCAATATAATATCTTTAAAACTTCCTTTCTACATATCCAGGTAACAAAAATGTCATAGATCATAACTGCAGAAGAAATGTTATTGGATAGGAGCTGAGAATGTATGTTCCAAGTTAGCCATGAATATGGCATATCATGGATCTGTGCCATTAACCTGCAAGTATAAGCTTTTTCAAAATCTGAAGTAATTATGGGTAGTAATATGTTCTGTGATATTATTAGAGATAATGTTTCTGCAGTCTGACAGTGTAGGGCAGAGGTGCCTGAGAGCACAATTGTGCCTACTTACACCTTGCCTGATGCCTTCCAAGTGTTTTTAGAAAGTGGTTGAGGCCAGATGGGGGCTTTTAGGAAGCATAGCTTCTGATTGGCCATTGGAGTATTGATTGGCTGTGCAGATTTTTAAAAACATTGCTTTGGCAGAAACTGCTTCCACAGCAGAAAGAACTTCACTGTGTGACTGAAGGTAAGCTGTAGCAGCCATTTTGTGGCTGGCTCCATCTCTGGCAGCAGCTGTTTTGTGGCAGCCATTTTGTTGCTGCTCCCACCACACTGTCAGAATTCCAAATATACCCACAGGCTCAAAAAGGTGGGAGACCCTTAGTGTGGGGAGTGTTGGTTTATAGAGCCTCAGCATCCACAGAGGCCAAAATGGCATTCTCTGAGTGACTGTCAATATATTTTCATTTCCTCAGGACATCTGTAGCATCATGTAAATAACTGATTATGTTTATGGCATAGGATTTGAAGAAAAAAAGTCCACATGTCCATATACCCTTACCAATGCCAATACCTCAAATAGTGGTTGAGGTTCCTGGTTTATGTCCTTATAGATTAGCTCACATATATATATAGGTAACTCCTTCACTATTTTTTAAAAATTCTTTCTTATACTCCTTTGTGGGACTGAAGATAGTTGATAGATAGATAGTTGAAGATAGTCCTTTGTCAGCCTCTTTGATTATAATGTCGCAATTGTTATTTATTGATAAGATTTAAATTTTATGTAATTTCTTTTCCCTTTGTACTTCCTGCATTTCATGGCCCCTTGACCCTGTTAACTTTATTCATATCTCTCCATAAAATAATGCATAGTGAAGATCCAGTCATGCATCTGAAGAAGTGGGCTGTAGTCCATGAAAGCTTATGGTAAATAAAATTGTGTTAGTATTAAATGTGCCATAAGACTCCTGCATATTTTTGCTGCAACAGACCTCTGGGACCGCATTTGAAAGTAATCTAGTGGCATCTACATAACAGCTATCATGGGAGTGCTGGCTTTCAGATCCAAGCATAATGAAGCCAAACAAATTGTTCCTACCCCATTGCCTCAGTTATGATGATCCAGGTTATAGTAGAATTACTTCCATATCTGAAATCTGAGGAATGAACAGAAGTCAATATGAAATCCCTTCATTCAGGACCTCTGTTTGGCTTTCTCTCTGCCTTGAAGTTTCTTAGATGAAATTCTTGTTTCTGTGTCTTGATGGCACAGGATGGCTAAGGGATGTAGTTTACTGAAGACGCATCTGTTTTTTCACACTGACTCCACCTGACACAAAGGAAAGCATTATAGTATTATAACTGTAACATTTATAGCCGCTGCCAGTTTCTCTGCATTCGTTCTTTTGTGAAGAAATTTCTTATTTATGTAGAGCAGCTGGAAAATGATTTCCCCTTCCTGGAGTGCTACTCTGTGAGAGCTTACATGACATGGGAGTTTGGCTGTGATACTTAAAGACATTATGGACTTTGAAAGGTGGATGGATTTGTTTCTGTTGGAGTGATAGATTAATATGGTGTCTCCTGGCACAGGAATCCATGTATGTTTTGTAAACTGAGCTGGCTTTGCAGTCTGGTGGCCCTTTTGAGTTGAGGGGAAAGTTTTAATGATGTATGGAATCTATGCAGAACTTTTAGCCTCAATAATTTCTGGAGAAGATTACAAGGCCCACTGGAATCCATGCAGGATTTATAAACTCCACCATGTGAACTATTTCATACGTACAGAACGACCTGCACTCTTCAGAAAACCTACAGAAATCCTTAAAAGCATACTAGAGAATCTTGTCTTCTACATTATCTTTGCTTTGTGTGGCAGCTCAGACTGAATGGTCAAGGTTCAGCTAAGAAGAATGAAACAATGATTTTCTCTGTCAAATATTCCAGTGTGCCTTACTGCATGTTCCAGTACAGTGCTTTATGACAAGCTTTGTAACTGCTTGAAGCAATATTATCATCAAGAGAGAGAATGCTTTCAGTTATAGCCAGTTTGCTGTTTTTGTGTAAAGGATACAGGAGGAGCTAAACCCCAAAGGGCAAACAAGCCTTTAAATAGTCCCTGGAAAGTTGGTGGGACAAGCTTTCCCAGCTGGAACAATTGAGTTGCTGGTAGTTTGTTCAAGAGTATTTTTATATGATGAGTCCTTTTTTGGTGCAGAGGCTAGCTAGTCCACTGTATTTTATAATCCCAACCACCATACTTGCTCAATAGAAACTTCAAAGCATTTCCCACAATGCAACAAGTTGCAATTCTGACTTTCACCAAAGTAGTGTAGTGGTTTGGTGAAAATGCAAGACTCTAATCTGGAGAACTGGGTTTGATTCCCCACTCCTCCACTTGAAGCCAGCTGGGTGACCTTGGGCCAGTCACAGCTTCTATGAGCTCTCTCAGCCCCACCCACCTCACAGGGTGATTGTCATGAGGATAATAATAACATACTTTGTAAACCACTCTGAATGGGCATTAAGTTGTCCTGAAGGGTGGTATATAAATCAAATGTTGTTGCTGTTGTTGTTGTTGTTCATGAGACTGTTTGCCATGAGAGACATCTCTTGGAAATAGCAACTTCTACAGCTTTGTCACAAGATGCCCACATGAGGAATGTTTGCTTGATTTAGGCCTTAGTTTTGATCTGCTTTTCCATTGTTTCAATTAGTAATCATCATCAGCACCATGGACAAGGACACAGTCTATTGGAAGACTATCCTAACAGCAAAATGTCATGGCTGGCAAAGACAAATTCTGAAAGTTTGCTGTTCACAGTATACATAATACAAGATTGTGCAAACATTTTTTGCTCTCATTCATCCCTAGTTACCCTTGCAACTCTTGTGTGTCCCTTCTCTATTAGCTCCCTATTAAAATGTATTTCATATGCTCCACAAGGGAAGGAGGCCCTTCTGTATATTGATGGTGCAGCATAGATTATGTTTCTAATACTTCTAGCATCAGCAGAGAGTTTCAGATGTGCTAGACTGTATGTTTTACTTTAGTGAAATAGTAGAAGGGGAAAGAAAATGTTCGTGAGAATATGGCAAGCAGTTATTTGAAGTGGAAAAACTGGTCTCTATGGGCAGGGACAGGAGTTCCATACATTTTGCACTGCTTTTGGTGTGGATCATGCTTTCTCTGTCAAAATACTCTCCTTTCCTCTGCACGGCTTTCCATAAGGGATGGGTTGATGGACAAGATCCCATTTTTACTGAGATGGGCACAGGGTGCATGGAGACAAGACCCACTGGGAAGAAGGAGTGAGATGTGGAGATGATCCACACCAAGAGAATGGATGTAAATCTTTAGACCTTTTGCATAGTCGATGACATTGTTGTGTTCATAAAGGAGTATAGGTGCATACATGTCTGTGGCATTCCTCCCAGCATGGATTGTGCACTTCCCTTTGGATGACCCGGGGTGAGGCTGGGAAGGATTCAATCTATACCGGAAGGGTGAAATATATACAGAGGTTTCTGGGACCATTATACACTGATGATGTCCCCTATATCATGGAAGGCCCAGGACATTTCCATGCCAATTTTGATCTTTTCAAAGAGTCACCAAAATGGTCAGTGGGAAATAAAGAACTCTTAAAATTCTGCAATCAAATACTGCCCTTAGTCTCCGAGTTTGCTAGCTGTTTTTCAAAATTGAAATTCCTTGTTGTATCAACTATAGACAGATCCATAGTTGAGTCTAGTCTTGGGTACTGGTGCCTCTGATGCATTCTTTTATCTTGACTTGTTATTCTTCCATATCCTGAAAGCTCAGGCATGACTTTTCACTCCTTTCACTTTAAGGACATTTCCCTCCCCTCTTTCCTCCCAAAGCATGAAATCCCCTAACTTGCATTTCCCTGCACATTTTTTAAATGTTTGCAGTTGCCTAGAAAAGCTACAATGTGAATGAGTTAAGACAAAAGATGTGTTTGTACAGGCAAATACATCATTGAGCAAGCTTTATATACATCTTTTAGCATAAAGAAGTGAGAGAACTATGAACAGAGTCCCAAAAGGCATTTCCTCACCAAAAAGGAAAATCTCTTTTTCAGTGCAAATGCAGAAAATATGTACAAACATGGAGCTTTTCTGAAAAGGATTCTTAATTAGAGAAAGAAATAACTGGAGCATTGATTCCCCCCACTCCAAATGGCATGAACAGCACTATGTCAATGCTATATTGAATGTTTGTATTTTCTTTCTGAAATCTTGGCTTGTTTTCAAATAAATTCTTCATTTCTACTAACAAAAGATCTGGGGTGATATTAAAAATTGAAGGGCCATTCCACACAAATAAATCCTTTCACGCTTTTGACTTTTCTGCAAGTGTATTATCAGCTTACAAGATGATCTTCTGAGCAGGGGGGTGCTGCATGTTGCACGCAACATTGGGCTGCTGATGTGAAGAGAGTCTGTCAAATTCATTTCCTCTCTCCTGTTAAATGTAGGATCACTGAGCCTTTGTTGTGACATCTTCATGTTGCATGTTTCCCTGCCTTCGTGCCACATCATTGGCTGCTGCTGGCAGGGAAACGTCAAACATGATAATGTCACAACACATGAAATGGAGTTCATCTATCTACAAAATATGCTAGCCACGTCTCAGCTCAAACACCCTCAAAAATAAAATACCATGTTCAAATCACTGAGGTCACAATCCAGTACACATGCAAGTCTGCTTCTTCAGTGGATTTAAATGCGCCTAACTTTGGGATGGATTGTTCCCTAAGAAAAACTCAAATGTAGAAAAATGATTGAAAAAAGACGAATAGAACATTTTTGAAAACGTTTTTAAAAACAGTAAACAATCACTTATACTATTTTCAATCAGATTTCGAAGCCCATAACCTCCCCAGAGGCTTTTCCTTTAGATGTCATTTCTCTCTCTTTACACAGCAATTCTAAGAAATAATCTTTTCAAGACAGAACAACTGATTGGCTAAAGCCACGTGCATGTTTTACCCAATATCTGACTACAAGACATAGGTGGCACCAGTTTTTAGTTCTCTCCACCTTTTCAGCATTAACACCTGCCATTTAAAGTAATCCATCCTTCGCTTGCTTTCATGAGGCTTGTTGTGTTGGGTTTATAAAGGAAGCTGCTGGTGTGCAAATCCCTGCCTGCCCAACCCAGCTCTTTGGTCCAGTATCCTCTGCCCTACATCAGACATGTGGAGGACAATCTTTACATGTTGGTGCTCTTCCCACAGAAGTGGCAGAAAGGAAGCTGACAATGGAAGAGGAGGAAGCCAAGCGGATTGCAGAAATGGGAAAGCCAATACTGGGCGAGCATCCCAAACTGGAGGTCATCATTGAAGAGTCCTATGAATTCAAGGTCAGTGCTATGCATGAGAAGGAGCTACAGGGAAGAGACTCACCAGAAGGGGAGGGAAAGAATAAAGTTCAAAGGGAGAAAGAAAAAAACATCACATGAAAGGGAAAGCCACTGTAGGGATAAAAAGGAGAAATGTAGCTTATGGAAGGTAAGTCAGATAAAAGAAGGAAAGATTAGAACAAAAATGCTGTGAGGAGAGAGGCTGCATTCAGATATCATGATAAGCTGTGGTTTGTTTAAATACAGTTTGAGCAACAAATTCTGGTAAGTTTACCAGATACATACTATGCAAACTCTAATTTGCATACCTCTTGCCGCTTTTCCCATATCCCAGTGAGCAGTGTGTCCTCTTTGTACTGCCATCTCTGTAGCCAGGGCCCTGTGAATGGCCTTGTGACTTCAGCGGTCATAACAAATCATGATCAATATAAACTATAGTTTGTAAACCAGCTACAAATCCTAGTTTAAAGCCTGTTGTGGACATGACCAGCAACACCTGGTTAGCTGAAATAATAACAGCATTCAGTTATCACAGCTAACCAGGATTTTATCAAGTCGTGGTATATAAATTGCAATCTGAATGAACAGTAGATTATCTACCATGTCATAGAGTTGGGTAGCCCTAGAGAGACCTAGAATCCTCTCCTGGTATGTTATGTCTCAAAACACAAGTCAGCCAATCCTGAGTCCAAAATATATTGTTTGAGAGCGAATTTTATTTATTTATTTATTTATATGCAGCCTCCCCAGAGACCTTCTTGAGGTGGTTCAGCTTCATCTGGTTGCACTCAAACACTGTACAATCATGTACAGTTGGGGGAAAACTGTAACCATTAATTTATTTGGGTGTATGCAAATGTCTAATTTTCTATTGACTTAGCATTGAAAATGAGCTCATAAAGAAACACCAGGCAACTAAACCTGAGCAGAAACCATATGGATCACCAAAGAGGTTCAGAATTATATTGCCATTCACAAGATTGAAGAGCAGATAATAAATGCCATGTTTTAGCATTTCTGCAGCCTCAGTCTATGAGATTATAACTGTAGATATTCTAATATATGTAAAGAAATTATTGCGTGTTTCATTTTCCTTACTGCCCATTTTAGCAGGTGGGCCTTAAAGCTGGTTACAGGCGCCTTAGGCAGCTACTTTTCTCAGGGAGCTAAAACTGATCTCCCGAAAGAATAGCAGGCCAAAGTTCTATACAGACAAATACTCCAAGGTGTGGCTGTCATTGTCCCTCTACTCCAGTCACTGTTGAATACATCTATTTCATTTCTCATCTGGCAACAGAAGGGTGGGGCCAGATTTCACTCAAGGGCTGCTAGTTGCTGATTGTCATCATCAAGGGAAATTGATAGGCCCTGGAGACCATCATCTCTTCTGCCCTGTGGCAATGTCTATGGTGCCACAGTAATGTTAATAGTGGGTATCCAGGCAAGTAAAGGAGCAAGCAAGCTTCTGCAGTTCATGGATGCTGTATATAATGAGCACACAAAAGTTTAAAGCCAGGCTTAGTTCAGTCTAGCCTTTTTCCTTTCAGAAAGCCTTTTTGCTTTGATATGAGCAACAAGCCTATTCAAACCCAGTGCTGCCAACACCCATGCAAAGCATCACTCTGGCTCCTGGGTCAACTAGCCTATTTATCAATGGAAAATGAAGAGCCCATGAGGAAACTCTGCTGGAAAATTACAAGAAATGGCACAGCTGAAGGACAGATTTCTGAAACACAAAAAGCCTTTGAGTAAGAAGGGAAAAGATCTATATAAATCAATGAGTTGAAGGCAAGAAGCTGGCACTGCTAATTGACAAGGTGGTCTGCAACTGCCAAAATCTGATGTGACTTTATGCAAAGCAGACCAGTAGTTTATTTGTTATAAAGTTTGTTTGGCTGATGCATTTGTTGTTTGATCTTTTTGTTTCTTGACTATCATTATGAGCTTGGGGTATACACAGTCAAGAAGTTCTGTATGGTCAATTTAGAGGGTTTTCTCACACGCAGGTTACTATGTATTTCTGTCATTGACAGAGTACGGTGGACAAGCTGATCAAGAAGACAAACCTGGCCTTGGTTGTAGGGACACATTCCTGGCGGGACCAGTTCATGGAAGCCATTACTGTCAGTGCAGGTGAGATGGGGCTAATGACGGGATTCAACCCAGGCAGCCATCACCAAGAGAAAAATATTAATCACTAGTGCTGGAACCAGCCATTGTTCGGCTTTCCCAGATCTCTCAGAGTGGCTAAACTTTGCCGATTGACCTAGGATTTTGTGTTTCATTCTGTTTGAGATTAGTAGTTAGGTAGTGTGATGTAGTGTCTGGGAGACCCAAGTTTAAATCCCCTCTACTCTGCTGTGGAAACTTGCTGAGTGACCTTGGGCTGGTCAAACACCCTCAGCCTCCCTAACCTTCATCACCAAATTGTTGCGAGAATTAAATGCAGAAGGAGATAGCAACATAAGCGGCTTTGGGCCCCCATTGTGGAGCAAGGTGGGGTAGAAATGAAATTAAATAAATACAATATTTTGTTCTCTTTTTTTTCATCCCCACAGTGGGCTGAGTCTATTGGTGTGTTTCCACAGACAGGAGGATTTATGCTCACTGAGTACAACTTCCTTATTTCCCACTTCTGCTGTGGCAAAAATGCCCCCCGCCCCCACTGTTCATTTTGATCTGCAGGGGAATGGTGTGCTGAGAAAGTAGCACTCCAGAGGCATAAATCCTTTTAACAGATACATTCTGGTGGATCCAAGCCATTGAATGGTGAATAAATCTTTAAAGAATGTTTAGCTGTTTGATCATCTCCTTTGAACCAACTCATGAATTGCATTTTAATAAATGTATATTTATTACAAACCTTGATAAAAGTGCCTTTTTTAGATACTGAAGAAAGCATGAGATACCTTATGGTATAATAAGCAAAGGCCCATAGGCACATGACATTTTCTTATGCTGAGTCTGACCCATGGTTTATCTATCAAGGTCACTGTTGCCTACCAGACATTGTTAGAAGAAAGTTTATGTTGTTTTTCATTTATTAATACAGTAACACACTAGAACCAAAATAGCCCCAAAAGTTACAAGTGTTTCTTTAATTCTCAGCTCCCAATGATTAAATTTGGCCCTTGCCAGTTAAAATTGGTTCTCCTCCCCCACTTGATTAACATTTTAGGGGATTATTTAATACTCTACCCAGCTTTAATGTTTATTCATTTAATAGAGGAGTCGGGAATCAGGATTGAATTATTAGAATAGTTAATTTCTTGCTGTTTTCAGCTAAACTTGGGCAGCTAATTGCCATGTGTGCCTATGGAAATCTTAACTGTTAGGCATCTTTTTAAAAAATGACCTTTGTGGCTGGGAATTTCAGTGAGGATTAGGCACCTCTTTTTTAGAATTGCAAGAGCATTTTGTCTAACTGAATATAAAAGAAAGCATGATTAAAATGTCAGCAGCAGCTTCTCTTGCAAAGGCCTGCAGTCAGTTGCAACTCAGTTCACGATGCACCTTGGCCTGGCTACCTCACATTCCTCCTAGAGAAGGGGTTGGTTTCCAACATGCCTATAGCCATGGCCAGCTATGAATTGCTTGTGCTGCATGCAAGTGTGTGCGCCATACAGATGCCTTGTTATTCATGAGTTTGCAACAGACTAGCAAGTGAGATGTGAGAGATGGTCAGAGGGCAGGGAAGAGTGCAGGAAACACAGACATGCCACTGGCTCTTCTTTCTGGGAGGAGAGTCTAAAGTCATAACTTCAGTCTTTCAGAAGATCCCCTAGCCATACTAGTTACACTAGAGAACTGCAGTGGTAGAACTTTGCTTGGGGCATTGTGCATGTCAACACCTCTCTCTCCCTTTCCAAGTTGAACACTGCTGCTGGGATTATTCCCTAGCTGTAAGCCAAAACACAGCACTGAAATCAATTTGGATTTGCTTCCAAGTAGACCTGTTTAAGATTAGCTTACCAGTTCATCTCCCCAGTCCCTTTGCTAGCATGTTCTTTCTTCCTTTATGGAACACTAGCAGGCTTTGTCCAGAAGTCCAGATTCTTGAACAGTTTCTTCTCAGAGCTTCAGCAGGTCTCGGTAGTGAGGCTATTGTTCATGTTGAGTACATGTGGAGCAGCCAACTGCTAGTGTTGATGTAAGGGCAGAGCAGCATTCCAGAGGAAACTCGTCCATCATGACATAGTCACATTTGCTGTCTTATATGATACTAGGAAAGGAGAGAGTGAGATAAATGCCTTTATTTGATTAAAGAGGTCTGATTCCTTGCTTCAGCTACGTTCCCACCATGAAATCCAAACTATTAAAGTAGGAAATGTCTTCATTGGATTCAAATCCTCTAGATGTAGCTATTGCATGTACTGAAGAATTTCAGAAGGACAGCCAGAGGAAGTATGTTCATAGCTGCCAGAAAGGGTACTTGACAGAAACTCTGGGTGCTCACATGTGCATGAACATAACATGATTTCTTTAGCTGATGATTGGCAACTGTGTGATCTGACTTCATTGAGAAACATTGTGTTAGAGGGTGAGGATTTGACAGTTCTGTCTTTAACAGTTGATCTGTGGATAGCCCATTCAGATATTCGAGAATTACAGAGTAGTAGGCACAATTGGGATATTCTGAACACAGGATATATTCTTCTTTGACAAACTAAAAGTAGATCAAGTCAAAATCAAGAACTCTCAAATCCATATGGTATATTTAAGTACTTATATAAAAACACTTGCAATGTTCTGTCTCACTCCAAACATTCCCCCCCTCTCTCTCTCTCACGCACGCACACACATTTTCATAATGACACCATGTTGCTAACTTTAAAGAACAAAGCCAGGAGTATTACACTGTAATTGCAGTACAAAATCTTTCTCCTTAGCTCAGTTAGCATCAGCCCCAGCATCTATCTATGAATGTCTGCAATGGTTTAACAATCCCATTATGCAGGAAACTGATTGTTTACAGTGCCCTTCCATTTCCAATGTTTGCCCACTCTTCTTCAGAGAAAGGGTGAATAAGAATGCATGGCTGGCCTTCACTTTCTTTGTGAAACTGTTGCTATGGTAATACAGATGGCCATATCCTCTGGGTATTCTTACAAAAACAAAGTTAAGAATGTTACCAGATGACTTTCTTGTTACTAACTCACTTTCAAATAGCTTGATACTGTTGCAGGACATGGGGGACCCCATTGTCATTTTTAACTGCTGTCCCCTGCTGCACTGCCAGAACCCTAAAGAACCAGAGAAAACTAGAGTGAAGCTAAAAGCAATATTTATTCTTCAGCCCCAAAGAAGCCCTTTAGGTGGAAATAATTTTTTCCTGTGGTCAGTTTTGGGGGGAGTCTATCTAGTGGCTGTCCCTAAGTACACAGCAGAGTGTAGTTCTAAAGGTCATCTATATCTGAATGTTATGGATATTAGGAATTATCTAGTAATTCATGGCAATATCATATCATCATTCGCCACCTTTGAATCATGCAGAGGCAAATCAGATCTACAAAGAAGGAAGGCAAATGTTGAGGAGGAACAAGAGTCAACGGCCACGTATAGAAGTTTGGGTACTTCCTGGAACTGTATATCTACTATCCAGAAACTAGATGGAGATCAGTAAAGAAGACACAGTTCTAATTATTCCTGATTTGCAGAGTTTGTAACCTGGATATAGTACTTCTTGTTGAGTCTGATTGTGGTGCCAGAGTTCAAAATATATGTTTGCTGTAGGAAATTATTTTATTTATTTAGTACATGTGTACCCTGCCTTTCTTCTATCATGGTTCTTATCTCTAGAATGACCAGGTGGTCTCTGCTGCAGGTGCTGAGCAGACCAGACCTGCTTAGGTGGCTTTATTGTGTGCCTTCCAGTCATGCTGAGGGACTGTTGCTGTCCTGCTGAATGCATGTATATGCCTCTGGTCATTCTGTTAGTCGAAAATTATCAACTACAAAAGAAGAAAAGATTAGTTAGTATCCTTTCATGGCCTCTTTGTCCAGCTGGTAAGTTCAAAAGCAAAAACTGTGATAAGCAGAACTGTTCATTTCTCTTTATCCCTTGGGCAGCAGACAGTAGGCACTTCATAGTCAAGTCAGCTACAGCTGTCACCAAGAACCAGGCTCTTATGGCTCATTCCGTCACATGAAACTGTAACCAGCGTTGCCTGCCCACATTCCCTCTGAGAATACCTCCAAAAGTCTGTGATGCATTTGTTATTATGGCTTGGCTTGAGCCTTTCTTTCCAAACACACTCATTCCATCCCTTTCAGATACAAAAACTAAATACGATCCCTATACTTAATGAGATATTCTGGTATCTTGAGATTCTGTGACTTCTGTGGTTGCAATGCACTAAATATAGTACTGGTAGAAATCTCAGGATTTCCACAAAGTCCACTGATCTTGTATTTCTTGTTTTCTATTTTCTGCAGCAGGAGATGAAGATGAAGATGAGTCTGGTGAGGAGCGTCTGCCCTCTTGCTTCGACTATGTCATGCACTTCCTGACTGTCTTCTGGAAGGTGCTCTTTGCCTGTGTCCCGCCCACTGAATACTGCAATGGCTGGGCTTGCTTTATTGTGTCCATCTTGATTATTGGCATGCTCACCGCCATCATTGGAGACCTAGCTTCTCATTTTGGCTGCACTATTGGCCTTAAGGACTCAGTGACGGCTGTTGTCTTTGTGGCCTTTGGTACTTCAGTTCCAGGTGAGGAGGCTTATGGGGAAATTTGCTCTATATTATTTTGCCATTCATAATCTTACTGTTCAACGCTTGCATTTAGATATTCAGCCCCCCCCCCTTATTTATCTATGCTGCCAAAAAATATTTAAGCTGCTACTTCTGGGTGTGCCCTGACCTGGATAGCCCAGGTGAGCCTGATCTCATCAAATCTCAGAGGCTAAGCAGGGTCAGCTTTGGTTAGTAATTGGATGAGAGACCTCCAATGAAGGCCATGGTTGCAGAGGAAGGCAATGGCAAACCACCTCTGTTAGTCTCTTGCCACCCACCAGCTCTGACTTGGTGGCACTCTCCACCACCACACTTTTGGGTGTATCTACAAGGATGACAAAAAAGGCCAATTTGTCACGTGGGTATGTAGAGTGTTCATTATATGCTGTATCTTTCAAACAGAGAGTTCTGTACATGACACCTGAGTGTACAGTTCACCCCACCCACATGTGAAAGTCTGCAGGGTCTCTCAAAAATCTGTCCCAAATGTTCTGATTTCTTTTCAGGATGTACATAGTAAGCATTTCTGGGAACTGGCATGTTTCCACCCATCCGTGAACAGAAGGCTCACAGAGTTTTCCTGCATTCCTCTCCATTCCTGCAGCCCCTTCTGACTACACAATGATCATTCCTGGGATCTTTACAGAGAAGCAGCCATGCAGTCCCATGGGCTAGACTGAAGAAATACATACAAGGGGATGCAGCAGAGCTGCACTTGCAGAAGAGGATGGAGGGATGATTTAATGCTCTTGTCCTGCCTCATCCCACCACCACCTACCAACTGTGTGGCTTTTCTTTTGCACAAGTCCTACAACCCTAGGATTGACCCTGGGGCGGGTCAGAAAGGAATGATTGAATATAGAGGAATGCAGGAAAACTCTGCATTCTGTGCATGGAGCTGTACTGAAAATGCTGTCTTTAAGGAGCTGTATCAGCTTTAATCGGGGAGTTATTTTGCTTTCTGCCCATTAGTTGCCATATGAATTACAAAACTAAAGGTTGCAGTTGCATGCATCATTTCCTCTAGAAATACCATTTATTTATTTAAATAATTTATTAGACCCTTTTCCAAAATGGGGGAAAATCAGCTTTGAAGAAGCAGCAAGAAAGGGCAGGATTAAGTGATACTGGAACCACGTGCAGAACCACACACAGTTTCCCCCCTTAGAGGCAATTCACATAGTCCAATGGTTCTCACTTTGTACCTTGGGGAAAGCCACATTGCAGTTACATCCAGCCAAAAGAGCCACTTTTACTTCCATTTCTTGCATGAGGCTTGCACCTCAGGGAGGCTCACAGTTTACCCATTCCTCCAGCAGCAGCTATTCCTCTGGAAACTATCTGCCAACCAAAATCTCCATCCTGTAAGGGCCTTGCCTGATTAGGGCAGGTGCCACACTGGTGAGCTGCTCAGAAGAGCCACAGGTGGCATGTCAAAGAGCTCTCAAGCCACTGCATGAGAATCAGTGACATAGTCAAGTTTGTCACAAGATTAACACAACTTTCTCATGATAGCATGGGGTTTGAATTAACTGATCATAGGAATTTCTTATCAAGGTTTACACCATATCCAGTAATGGAAAGTAAGTGATAGGCTGATCACTTGACAAGTAGTTCTTCAAGTGGTCACTTGAATTGCCCTTGGAACTACTCTAGAGATCTCACTAAGATGGCAAACCTGTACCACTTCTGGCAGCACTGAAAAAGGCAAATTCAGTGCTAGGAATTACTAGGAAAAGAATTTTCTAAAAAATGGCTGGTCTCATAATGCTCTTGCTCTTGATACTCTGGTGCCGACTATAGCTGCCAGTCCCACAATGGGGGCATGGGATTCCTGGCTCCCAGCCTCTGCCCTCCGCTGCCACTCACTTGGCTGGTGGGAGGAAAAAGCCACAGGGAATGGGCCCAGAGCAAGAAGCCTCCTGGACCAGTGTGCAGCGAACAACCCCGCCCCCCCATGAATGTGATGATGTTACTCTTGGAAGTGATGTCATCATGCTTAGCTGCCAGGTTACAACCCCCACTGGGAGGTTAAGGGAACCTGGCAACCCTAGTGCCAACACATTTGGAATATTGAGTATTGTCCGGTTGCCCTATCTCAAAAAGTATACCGAAGTGCTAGAAAAAGCAGAAAGGGACAACCAAAATGATCAAACATTCCCTATGAAGAAAGGAGTTTGAGTCTGCTTAGAGAAAAAACAACCAATGAGAGACAAGAGGGTTATAAAGTGATGTATTTGGTGGAGAGTGATTAGAGAGAACTTTTTCTTCCTCTCCCACAATACTAGAACTCGGGCACCCAGTAGAACAAGTTGAAACACAAGTACTTCTTCACTCAAAGAGTAACTTAATGGATTTACTGTCACAGGATGTAGTTTAGTTGGTTTTAAAAAATGATTAGACCAGTTCTTGGAAAATAGATCCACCAATGGAATTAGTTGTGATGAGTAATGGAACCTCTATGTTCAAAGGCAGTATTCAGAGCCCTGTGAATACCAGTGCTGCCTGGGACAACCACACAGGGAAGCTTTGTCCTCTAGGCCCCTGTTGGTGGTCCTTTCAAGAGCATCTGTGTGGCCATGGTGGGAAATGGGATTCTTGACTAGGTATACCACTGGTCTGATGCAGCACAGCTGCTTTTATGTCTGAAGGTGGAGGCTCCCATGAATAACCCTTTATATAAAAATTTTTCTCCCGTATAGAAAATTAGCTGTCAGGAAGAAGAATTCTGGCCTACCCTTCTCCCTGACATGGTGATTTTCAGTGTGGTCAAAACATCTTTTTGTATGGCAAAGGATTCAGTCCTGTGGGTCCCCATGACATCTGCAGAGTTATAACCCAGACAAGAACTAGGACTAAATTGATGGCCCTTTCCCTTGCATCACAACAAGATATCCCCATCTTCCCTTTGCAAAGGATTTTCTCTTTCCCCCAAGTAAGCATTGCTGTCTGGATCCCTGTTTCTTTGTTATCCATGTCCTAGTTTCTCCTCTCCCTTTCAGACACTTTTGCTAGCAAAGCAGCCGCCGTCCAAGATATGTATGCAGATGCTTCCATTGGCAATGTCACAGGCAGTAATGCTGTCAACGTCTTCTTGGGCATTGGACTGGCGTGGTCAGTGGCCGCCATCTACTGGGCTTCCAAGGGACAGGAGTTCCACGTGTCCGCAGGCACTCTCGCCTTCTCTGTAACGCTGTTCACTATCTTTGCTTTCGTCTGCATCAGCATCCTGCTGTACCGAAGACGGCCTCACCTTGGAGGGGAACTAGGAGGCCCCAAAGGGTGCAGACTTGCCACGACTTTGCTCTTTGTGAGCTTGTGGCTACTGTACATTTTGTTTGCCACCCTGGAAGCCTATTGCTACATCAAAGGATTTTAAGCTCAGAAGAAGATGATCAAGTTGGAAGGGAGGGCTCCCCTCCTCCGTTACCTCATTAGACACCAGACCTAAAAGTGTTGTCAAACAAGGAATGACAGCTATCAGTCAAGATTCCACAGCTGCCCAGATGGTAGGACAACTGGACTTTAAGAAGGGCAAAACTATCACAAAAACAAAGTTTAAAATAATTAAAATGAAATCAACAACATCATCCCAGCCACAGTTCCTATCTAGTCAAATCCAAAACTTCAGCAACGTTCAAAGTTCCTATTTGTTTCAGTTGCTGTTGATCTCAACTTTGTTCCTTCCTTGGCCTTATTAAATGTCATTATTCAGAAGGAAAACAAACAATTTTTTGTATATTTGAGAGTATGATTCTTAGAGCCAAAACAGATAAGATGCAGAAGATCTGTATATAGAATTTTCTTGATTTATTAAAAGCTAACTACCAGGTCCAGTCAGCTGCTTTGAAGATTAAGTGACTCTTTTCCTCTCATGCTTCCTCTACAACTTGCAACTCTTCTTCCAGGGTTTGGTTTACTCTGTCCAGGGGGGAAGATAGATCTAAGTACTTGCACTTGTCCCCCCCACCCAAAGTAAATTACTGTGTTGGAGAGGCATTTTCAGGCATGCAAGAAGTATGAGAGGAAAGGGTTAAGCACCTTTCCCCAGCAGCCTTTCCCATATCTTCGAAGCAGCCACTATACATTAATCTTTCCGTTCTCATCTGGTTTGGCCCTAACATGATCTATTTTCCCTTTTAGCAATCAGAAAGAGGCTGAGAAATGATCAGTCCATCCAAATCTCAAGCCAGAATCAGTGCTGGGAATGAAAATGTTACATTTTTCTACATTGCATAAATGTTAATCAAGAGATTTGCTTTTGTCACTTATTTTTAGAGTCACAGTGTGAGACTGTTGTGTTTTAAACACAAAGACAACACACACACACACCTCTGCAGGAAAAATACAGTTGATGGCTGGAGCATGTAGCAATCTGATCACCTGCCTGGGCTACCAAAATTTTAAAAAAGAAGAAAACAGAAAAAAAAGACCTCTAACAATATTGTATGTAACTTGTATATTTTGAATATGGCAATTCTCTTTGTGTAATGAACTTACTTAAAGCTTTTGTCACTGCAGAAAACAAAACAAAAAAAGATAGTCATTTATAAAAGGTAAATAAACCAACACAAAAGGGAGGGGGAGCTGCAGTGTAGGAAACAGGAGCCAGGAAAAACCAGCACAAGTTTCTTTTTTAATCATGGTAGGCTGTCTGTTCCATTTATGAGAAAAAAGAGAACTGTTCCTTTTTTAAGTGGCAATGAATTCATGTAAATAATTTGCTGTTACCACATTTTTGGTGCATATGAGAAAACTTTGAGGAGTTAAGGTGGCACTCAAAGTCTTCTAAGCATTATCTTCCTGGATTGACCCTGTTTTTAAGAACACTGGAGAAGCAAGAAAGGTTTCTGGTGATACTTTTTGACTTGGGATGCCGGACTGCATAAGGGACACACCTGTGGCTCTTTTAACAACCCATTTGTGACAGACAGTCCTCCCTGTGACTCAGAGGCCTGGCGCCTCAGCCACTGGGAGGCTTTGTAGTTTGGATGCAGCTTCCCATCATCACCTTGGAGTTAAATTTGCATATGAAGCATCTGGGATGTCATTTGGTAATATGGCCAGATGACTTCCATCTCTCTTGTGAGGCAGGGTATGATCTCATGGATGCCTGGTGACTACAAGGCACTGGTGTCTTCTATACTAAGCAAATCCAGCAGCAGCAGCAGCACCCTTGGGTATTTGGGGTTTCTTTTTTTCTAAAGAAAGCACTGAGAATATTTTTCCAGCTCATGTGATGTTTTCCTTTCAACTAGCCTGCCTTACGTCTATCTACCATCATGTTCTTTTCACCCCCATCTTTCAAAGGACCAGCACTTTGCAGTCTCAGTTCAGGTGAGAGGTATAGTCTTAACAGCCCCCGTTTTTGCACCACATGATGAACATTCTAAGAAAAGTACCCTTTTCACTTCCATTGATCACTTTTTTAAAGAAAAAAAATTAAAATGAAAAAATATATAAATGAATTATAGCAACAGCTGCAAATTGAAGTTTGGGTTTGGTACCAAATAAAAGCTGTACTTATATCTATACTCACATATTATATATACATATTTCTTAAGTGCGAGAGTAGACAGGTTTATGCTTTATTTTTTAAGTGGAAGACATTTTTTCTGTCCAAAAATACTTAGGTGCTGTACAGGAATGTCTTCTTCATAAATGCCAACCTTATTAAAGAGGCGCAGAGGGCTTCAAGGCAAGTATATAAGGAAAGTGAGTGTTATCTGTATTCTGTATTGTTTTATAAGGGTGAATCATTAAAGGTAATGTAGGAAGTGTGCATGTATGGAAATGTGGCTGAGTGTGTGCAGTGCATGTGGAGCATGAATGTGAAAGAGTGATGAAAAACCTGCAGTGGCCAAAAAGAATGCATCATTGAACATGGACATGAAGATAAAAAAATGATCTAAGAAATGTAGGACAATGAATGAAAATTAACTTTAACTGAAAAAAATTATTTATTTTCATACAAAGCCATACAGAAGTTTCATATATGCCACGCTCCACTTATAGGTCCTTATCATATATAGATATAGATATATGTATGTGTGTGTGTGTACATTAAGAAATGAAAGCAGGAGCTGAGAATACTTGGTTCTCTCACACCAGAAGAACTAGGAGAGAGAAATAGGGGAAGAGTTCATATCTCTGGAAACTAGTAGAGAGCAAACATTTAATGGCTTTCGTTAGTGTTCTGAAGCTGCACAGCAAGTGGGTAATTCCCCTAGTGATGTGAATGAGACCGAGGGTACAATCTACTGGGAAGATCTCCTGCAGAATCCCCATTGAAATGCATTGGAACATGTTAGTGGATTGTGCCCCAAATCAGAAAAAAGTTTCCTTCCCATGGAAACAACAGTACAGCCATTCCATCACCAGTAGGAGTTTTAAGTATCATGCCATTTCACCTACTATTTTTTCTCCAGTTTATATTTTATCATTACCTACATTTAGGGAAAAAATGGGGCTAGGAAGCAGATTAAATAAATACTTTGGTGCCTGTCCTAAAGTAAGTCCTGAACAACACCACAGTTGATTAAATAAGAAGCCAGATATCAAATTATCAGCTCTTTTGGATTTCAAAAATCAGAATTTCACCAAGTTACCACCATTGTGTTTCATGCCTGTTAGTTAACCATTTGATGTGCAAATGCTTTTGTACAAATGACCTTTGTCACCTGAATAATGTTCATATGTATGTATACTTCAGTTTATTTGTCACCTTAGTATCCCATCTTTCCCAAAAGAGGTCAGGACCATGCAAATGAGATATCATTTTATCCTCACAACAATACTGTGAGGTTGGCTTAGAATGAGCAAGAGTAATCTGTGAGAATCTCATTTTGGTCTGTGGCAAAGTGCTGAATAACACCAAAGCCATGCATTCTATCCAGTGGAAGCTGTCGCCTCACTTATTTTGACTCTCAAGTTTCTTGGATTCCTTTCTTAACTCCAGAAAATTCCCTTAAGAAGCCTTTTTAAAAAGCACTAAGCTTGCGATTTAAATCAAATAGGTGACAAGTATTAAGTGAGTTCTTACTTGACTAGCCTGGCTTCCTAGTTCAGATACCAACCCTGGGTACAAGAGAAACACGGATCAAGTTTGCTCATTCAGCATCACAGTATTTTTGTCTGCTTATTTCTTAAGATCTCCTTGTTGGGGAAGGGTGGACTGTATGCAGTTGCCTGCATCATGGTGGTTTTGCTGCCTTTAACACGCACTGAGAAGAAAAGGTTCTGGGCCAACGATGTCAGTGGAGTGTCTCTTCGTTTTATTTTTAAGTCATTAAATACAAGAGAAGCCAATTAAAATCTGTGTTGCCTTTTTGATGGAGTACAGCTTTCTTCATTTCTAGAAATGTATACAAGCTTTTCTTCCATTTCTTTCATCCTTATCTTTACCTTTCCCCTTGATGATATTTTGCTGGAAGAAGAAGAAACAGGTTGAGCTTGCAATCCCTTGACAAAAAATGTTCCCCTCTTTCTGTTGCACACTTGCTTTACAAACCACACCTATTACATTTCTTCTTCAGGATATAGGGGGTTTAAACTCATCCATACCTATTAATTCTAAAACACACACACACCAAACTGTATTAAGCTTAGAACAAGGCTGGGGAGATCCTAGTATACATCTGCCCGTGTCTCCAGTTCTGAACCTAAGAGTGCACCTGGCAGGCCACGAGCAGGGACAGCTCCCAGTACAAACAGGCTATCTATTTTACTTCATTTATATGCACACTTTTGCATAAACAGGATAAACATCCTCACCCACCACAAACACACACATCCAAGACTCTGTGGTAGAACTGATTTCACCTACTGCACAGATGCAAAAGTTTCTACAAGGCAAAAAAATGAAACTTCACCCCCACAGCTACTGCAGAGCTGCAAACAGTTCTGAAGCTTGGTTCATTAGTGATCATGGCTGTCAAAGACCTCATGTTTAACATGATTCCTACAAAGTTCACAGCATCCCTATTTTCATTTCCTCATGCCAAATTTTCCTGTAAAAATGTATGAATTTTTCAATATTATTTGTGTCAGTCATATACAAATTGCATTATCAACAGCATAAAAAAAAGAATCTACTAAACTGCAGTCAACAAAAACTGTGACAACATAAGCAATAAAAAAGAAATAAATTGCCACAAGAAGCTGCCTTGTACTAAGTTAGTATTATCTTCTCTTGTAGTAGCAGGCCAGAGTCTTAGGCAGAGGTCTTTCAGATCACTTACAACCTAAACAATTTAGTTGGAGAGGTCAGCAATTTTAACTGGGACTTTCTGCATAGAAACAGATGCTATACCACTGAGCTATGACCTCTCTGGCATTGTCTCATCTCTACAAGCAAAGTCCTCTCACACGTTTACCTGGGAATTGTCTTCCTTAGGCCCAGAACACTTGGACATCCATAAGAAAAACTAGTGCATCAACTTTGCAGAGAAAAGGACCCTCAAATATTGTTCACCTCAGTTCCTCACCTCTTAAATAGTGCTTAACCCAAACACACACCTCCAGCAAGCAATCAAAACACATAGGGCTTGTTTAAGACATCCCAGAGAATCAGAAACTGCAATTTGGATTGGCTGGGAAGGCTGCTTCTTAGCCAATAAGAACATAAAGAATTGGCCAGCAAGTAGTTATACGGAAGTCTGCAAACAGGATGTTGACACCTGAAAGTGCGAGAGGGTAACTTTTTAATAAAACATACAGAAACTATTGAATAATTGAGGTCAGTTTGCCTGTTCTGTTGTGTGAAATGACCTGACTGCAGACCTCCATGAAATATTTTAGGAGGTGAAACCATTCTTTCCTTTAAAACTCATAATACAACCAACAAGGCTTCATTGTTTGTTTTCTGTCTGTATTACTACACAGTTCAATAAAACTTGAGATGGCTTGTCCTATAACTTCAGTCAGCTTTGGGAGAGGAGAGCTGTTCCATTGGTCAAGAAGATACATTCTGCTGATGCAGGAGGCTCAATGGAACATACCACCCTTAGCTAAGAAAAATGGCAGGACACAGCAGAATATAGAAAAGTAAAAATATTCAGAACCAATATTTATTAGCACCTCCCCCAAAATGTTGGGGGAAAGCCAACAGTTTATAAAAACTGAAAAGTTAGCAAATTTGCTGCTAGGTGGAGCGTCACTGGAAAGGCATTCTATGAATGAGGTGCCATAACAGAAAAGGTCCTGTCTTTCATAGTTACCCATCTGAAGGAGAAACACATGGATCAAGACCTCAAAGACTTCAGAACTTAAGTAGTATTTTCTTTATTTATTGAAAGAAAACATTTCTATTCTGACTTTCTACCTAAATAGGGACCTCCAAGGCAGCAAACATCAACACATTAAAACACCTCAACATTGATTGCTCATGAGATACATCCATGTAAACCTTATCCATTAGACCCCTTCAGTATCTAACAAACTGCCTTAACTACATACCTGTAATATATTTATTGTTCATTATTTATGTTTAACCTGATTGGACTATATGTTGTATTTAGAAAAGTATTGTTAGCTCACTGTGGAATGTTGTTTTTAATTCTGTTACAAAAACAAAAACAATTCAAAAATAAAGAGTTAAAAAAATCTCAACATTAAAACATTTGAGACATTAAAACAGCATTTAAAGTATATATAAAATAAAGAATTCAATAAAACGTATAAAATAACATATAAACCAGGGAGGGGGAACGATAGCAGTTAGTGGGGAAATGCCAAACAAAACAAAAAAGTCTTCATCCATGTGCAGAAGACGATGATAGAAGGAGATAGATAAATCTCCCTGAGGAGGCAGTTCCAAAGTTTCAGCACCACAACTGACAAGGCCCTCAGATGATGGCCTGATGGCCAAAGCAGGGCCTGAAGGTGGCCAGCGTGAATGGGTAGATTCATATGGGAGAAGATGGTTCTTAAGGGATGCTGGTCCCAAACTGGATAGGGCTTTAAAGGTCAATAGCAGCATCTCGAACTGGGCCTGAAAACAAATTGTGAGCCAGTGTAGATGGAATGATATGGTCCCTACAATGCACTCCAGCCAGCATTCTGGCCACAGCATTCTGTACCAATTATAACTTCCTAGTCTTCAAGGGCAATCTCAGATCTCCCTTGTCTTTTCATCATCCACAGCCCCTCAGGAAACCCAGGGGGCTGTCCAGGCTCTTAGACCTGAGAGAGAATGATTGGAATTATCATGTCAATTGCCTCCGTCATATTCTAGAGGTCAACCAGAGCATCTAGAGGAGCAGAAATTTACCGGGGAAGACCTCCCCCCACAACTCAGTAACCACCCAGAAGGCTGTGTGTATTTGTTTCTTAACTTTGGTCTCTCCTGAGGCTTTAAGTACATGCCTAGCAAGTAAAGCCAGGTTTCCAATAAAATTCCAGCAGCCTCAGACACTCCCACATGTGAACAGTCCATTATGCAAAAAAGGTCTACTTGAAGGCAATCCTATCAACACCTCCCCCCCCATAAGATTCCAGCAGTATCTCATTGATTAGAACTGCTAATGGTCCTAATGCACAGAAGGATCCACTCCAGTATTCATCCTCATCAAAAATGCATCATCAACCCTGGACACAGCCATCAGGCACACGTGGTCTTTTGTCCTCCAGACGGATCATGCCAAATTGTCACTTCAGTACTTACAATTTTCCCTCCAGTGTTCTCCCCATGTAGCAATTCCAGACTGCCTGATCAAATTGAAACTTTTATCCACAATCCAGTCTCAGTTCAGAAGAACTGAAGCATCCTAATAGCAGATGCTCAGTGCCTAAAAGTATCCCCAGTTTCCCAGAGATTTTACTAACAAGCTCATCCCACCTACTACCCCTGTGACACTGAACAGGACCCTTCACAGAGACATTAGCCTCAGTCTTTGCATTGCCTTCCCTTTTTCACCCTCTGCACCCCAATCGCCCATTGGGATCACCCAATACAAAGTGTTGCTGTTTGTCATTTGTCTTCTTTTCCTGGACTCTCATGGACCTTGAGTCTAGCCAGGATCAAGGTCATATGATTTCTTTCTCCCTTTTTTCTCCTTTTAGCAATCCATGTCTAGAACTCAGGTACCTTAACTTAGTAATAGGTTTTGATTCTCCCTCTGTGTGCACACACACTGCATTTGGTATTCTCTCCTCACGTTATTTTTCTGTGTTTTTCCAATAAAAGGATTTGAATTTGTACTATTTTTCTGTCTCTTGTTAATTCCTCTCTGCTTATGTACAAAACACTGCTCAGACTGGAACCCCAGTATACACCGGATCGTGATCCCTTAATAAAGGTTTATCTACAAGTGCATGTGTTTGGACCTGACTTGCAAGGGGGACAGTCCAAGAAATAAGTGCCATGCACATATATGCCATTTGGGAACAGAGTGCCAACCATAAAAGCCGTAGGGGTGTGCACAAAAACCCAATCAAGCTGGAAACACACTCAAAATTCCGTTTCATTTCATTAAAGTGGCTTCCAGAACGGTAAACCAGATCTAGGAAACCAAGTTATAACTGCACCCTCCCACCAAAAAGTTTGTGTTTCATTTTGGTTCTTACTGCACAGTGGCAACAGTGGCAGGCACTGGGTGGAATGGCAGCATTCGTTAACAACATTCGCCAATGTGATACCAAGGGAAGAGAGCCCTTAATTCTGTTGCCAAGGGGGAATGTATGTAATGCATATGAATACACTTTTTCCTGGCAATACCTGGGCAATGGCACTGTCTCTTTGCCAATCAGGTCCTCACAGGGGGAGACTCGTCCCCACCTATTGGCTTTGGAAACATTAGTTTAACTTGGTTGGAGGCAGGGCTTTTTTCTGGGGAAAGAGGTGGGGGAACTCTCACCTGGGGAAACTCCTGGGAGGAGGTGGTGTGCCTCTCAATACATGCATGCACATGCTCCCAGAACTGCATGACAATGTTACTTCCGGAAAGTGATGTCATCACGCAGGCCATGGCCACCCTGGGAGCGCTCCTGTGCTCCATGGGGGGGGGGGTCCGATTTGGCATGGATAAGGCTAAATTCAGCCCTGATTGGTCCAGAATTGGCACGGAACAGGACGCTCTGCCACAGGGGACTACTCCCTTGCCCGGCAGTGGCCGGATCCAGGCCCTTTTCAACCCCAATTTGGGCCAAAATGGGCCCAAAATGGTCCAGATTAGCCTGGAACATGCTGCTGCCACATGAGAGAGCACTCCTATGTCTGACAGTGGCCTGAAGCTGGCCATTTAGGGCCTCATCTGGGCCATTTTGGGCCCAAATTGAGCCAAAACGGGCCTGAAATGGTCCGGATCGACCTGGAATGGGCTGCTGACATACGGAAGAGCACTCCCCCAATGGGCCCAAAATGGCCAGGATCAGGCTGCGGGAGACTCTCCCCCCACCTAGGAGGGCCCTGATGCTGGCTGTTTCAGGCCCGATCCTGGACATTTTGGGCCTGAATTGGGCTCAAAATGGCTGAAAGGGGCCCAAAATGACCAGGATTGGGCTGCTACCAGGCATAGGAGTCTTCCCCTGCCTGGCAAGGGATTAGTATGGGGCATTTCGGGCCCTATCCTGGCCATTTCAGCCCCTAAATGGGCCCAAAAGGGCCGAAATGGCCCCGAAATGGCCCAGATCAGGGCCAAAATGGCCAGGATTGGGCTGGTGCCAGGCAGGTGGCACTGGCCTGATTCTGGCCATTTTGGTCCCAATACAGGGCATTTTGGCCCTGATCTGGGGCATTTCGGCCCCTAAATGGGCCGGAAATGGCCCAAATGGCCCTGAAACATCGCAGATCGGGGTCAAAACAGCCTGAAAAGGGCTGTTGCCATGCAGGGGGATCCTCCCCTGCCCAGCACTGGCCTTATCCTAAATGGGACCAAAATGGCCTGGATCAGGCCTGAGTCAGCCTGAAACCGGTGGCTGCTGGGTGGAGGAACCTTCCCCTGCCCGGCGCCAGCCCGATCAAGGCTGTTTTGAGCTGATTTGGGCCCAAACAGTCCCAAAATGGCCAAAACAGGCCATTTTTAAAATACATTACACCAGTCACGTGGGTATTTTAAAGAGGTGTCAGAACGCTGTTCCGGGACATTCTGGCTCAAAAAAAAGCCCTGGTTGGAGGGAAGGGGGAATGTGCATTTGGGGGTATTTTGTAGTGCTGGTCTGTCTGCTGCACCCCCATCAGCCAGTTTAGTGTAGTGGTTAAGAGCATTGGGACTCTAATCTGGAGAACTGGGTTTGATTCCCCACTCCTCTGCTTGAAGCCAGCTGGCTGACCTTGGGTCAGTCACGAGCTCTCTCAGCCCTACCCACCTCACAGGGTGATACTTGGTATAATGACATACTTTGTAAACCGCTCTGAGTGGATGTTAAGTTGTCCTGAAAGGTGGTATATAAATCAAATATTATTATTATTATTATCAGGGCATTTGGATGCTTGGTTGCTGTGAGGAAAAGTGCCACTGGGTGGGGCGAAAATGATAAAAGCCATGGAAGATTTCAATCATTGGTTGCAATCTTAAAGACACTTCCATGAGAGTAAGCACTATTGAATAACATGGCACTTACATCTGAGTAGACCTGTTTAGGATAGCTTACATAGTTTTTTTGGGAGGGCCCTCTTTTTCTAAGTCAAATGGTAAATGTGTACCTCAATGAAACTTCAGCGATGTCAATGTTTCCACCTACATAGCAAACAACCTGCTTTTCAGTTTTTCATCCTACTGCAAGCACCACCATTCCCATCCATACAGTTCCAGTTCTCCTTACCCTCCCGGTAGGAGGAGGAGACCTGGCACTCACCTTGTTCTTTGCTCCCAGGGCAGTGTGATGACATCACTTTGGACAGTAACATCGTTGTGCAGGGCCTGGGAGTGTTCCTGCAGTTTGCAGTGAGCCAGTTTGGGCCCCAAATGACCTGGAGGCCTGTTCCCTCACCTTTCCCCCATGCCAGGCCGGAGAGTGGTGGCAAGGGGTGGAGGGTGGTAATGGGGGATCAGGTGCTCCCACCGGGGGACCTGGGATTCCTACCCATCCAGCATCTGCCAAAACATTATTTAAAAACACATTCTCCTCATCAAGCATAAGTCAAGCCTCTGCAAGCCACTGGCTTACTCTGCACTTTCAAAAACAGTCCTGCCTACCCATAGCAAAAGGAAAACTCATGGGGAAAACATAGCTCTGTTTAGATGTGTGAGTGGTGGTGCGAAATTCAAACAATCTTCCAGCCTACCTGATTTTACGTGGGAAAGAGAGGTTGGTGGCAATTAATGCGAGAACAACCTGTTTTGCAGCAGAATGCTGAGCAGCAAAAAAAGAATTTGCCCTTCATAATGGGAACGAAACTGCAAAGCACAAGGAAATGTGGCAGCAACAGGCAACAGCATGACAGAAAAGTAATAATTTATTGGACTATCATCACTTAGAAAAAGCAAAAAGTGAATATGAAGTGGGATTTTTAAAAACGTTGTTCCTCTGCCCCATTTGGATTGCTCTTCTGTTTGGCCAGCACCCCCATCCCCTTTATCACTTTGCCAGAGAGTTTCCCACCATAGTGAGCACCCACTGACACTTGCCTTCTTTGGAGTCTCTTGTTGTTGGTGGTGTGTGTGTGTGAGTGTAATGTATTTGAGGAAAAAATGGTTGGGTCAATGGTTTAAAGGGAGGACAATGTTTTTGTTCAATTTGAGTGCCCTTAAGTGCAAATGTAGCTGTCACAGAGCCTTCTTTCCCCAACCCAGTCATGAAAAGAACAGTGTGTACATTCACAGCTTCCTACCTTGACACCTTCCCCAAGTATTCTTCAGGTTTTGTAAACATCGAACCCCACTGTTCTGTGGGCTGAAACTCAGTGGGTCAAAAGTTTAGAGGGAGGATTGTAATCTGTGCAATTTTGGTGCTGTTAAGTGCAAAAACAGCTGCCCAAAAAGACTGGAAGCCATCACTGCAAAGAACAGTGCTGAAACTCATGATACGAAAAAACCAAATGGATTAGAGCTGAACCAGCAAGGCCCTACCAGGAAAAAAAATAATGGGACACAATTTGTTTGCAAACTCTGGATTTGAAACTGAAACAGAAATTTTCTCAGTGCACACCTCTAATCATCAGGAGAGCAAGTAGTCCTTTAAGCTTCTAGCAGAGTTGACATTATAAGATAAGGCTGAGCACAAGCAAAGATGTATCTTTCAGCTCCAGTATGTATGTTACTGGCTGTTTTTTTTTCAAAACACTTCTTTGGTGTTTCAGATGCCTTAATTCAGCTACAGTGGCACTCACTTGACAATGTAAATTTCCAGACAATTGAGCATGTTTCATTAAATCATGGATTTCAGTATGAAAGGAAAGGTACTTTTACCTAAAGATGCTCACTTTGTATGCCCACTCTGTTCATCATACTGAGGCTACACTTTTACCAGATTTTTGCAAAGCTTCCTGGTTTGCTGCCCACCTGATTTCTTCCAGAAATTGCTTCTCTCTCTCTATGCAGTTCCATTAATCATAATACAAAATGTTTCGGGTCCAATTTGTCCTAAATTGTCTAGACTCATTTCAGTCTGGATTCAGGACCAGGTTTGGGAGAGAAATGGTCACCCTGAAGGATGATGATCCCTGAATGTCAGGGGGAATTTGTCCCTGTTGGTTCTTCTGGGTCTCTCTGTGGCATTCAACACTATCAACCATATTGTCCTTCTGGAGAGCCTGGCTGAGTTGGAAGTGGGGAGTACCATGATTCAGTGGTTCCATTCTTACTTGACTAACCAATTCTAGAAGGTGGTGCTAGAGCCCATGGAATTTTTGCTGTGGGGTTCTGCAGGGTTCTATCTTGTGCCTCATGCTGTTTAACATCTACATGAACTTACTGGGATAGATCAGTGTTGCCAGACAGCTTCTCCAAAAACCTAGGCACAGCCATTTTACTTACTTTTAAAAATGGTTTTGTCTGTGTGCTCCCACCCCGAGCATGATGACATCACTTCCAGGAGTGACATTATTGCTGGCACACAATAGGCTAGAATGTCTTACTGTCCAGCAGCTCTGTGGGCATACAGGATTCCAGGAAGGCCAGTAGACTGGCATCTCACTAGGTGGGGGAGTGGCTGGCCTCTCCCCAGGCCCACAGAATTGCATGTGAGTGAGTGGGCCTCTTGTCAGGTGGGCAAGTGAATGCGCTGGCCTCTTGCCAAGTGTGCAGCATGCCAGGCAAGGGTATGGGCCAGCCTCTCCCCTGGCATGCAGTACTCTGGGTGAATGAGCAGTTGGCTGGGCTCTCCCCAGTGCACAGAACTCTGGGTGAGCTAGTGGTGAGCTAGTGAGCAGCTAGGCTCTCCTTGGGTGCACAGGACACTGGGTGGACAAGTAGGCCAGCCTCTCCACAGAGGCACAAAACGTCGAGTGGGTGAACGCGTGGGCCAGCGAGTTTTTCCCCAGATGTGAACAACACTGGGCTTGAACACAGGTATCTGTTTTTTTGACTCAATAGGATATTTCCAACTAAAATTGGACTGTTCGGTGGAAAACCGGACACCTGGCAACCCTAGGTGCCACAAATATGTGGATGACACCCAGCTCTACTTCACCATAAACGAACGAACGAACAAACAGAATAGAATAGTTCACTCTTCCCCGGGGCTTTTTTTATGGGAAAAGAGGTGGTGGAACTCAAGACCGCACAATGATGTCACTTTGGGTCAGCTGGAACAAAGGGGAGTTTTTAAAAGTTTAAATCACCCTCAGCGAAAATGGACACATGGCTGGTGGCCCCGCCCCCTGACCTCCAGACAGAGGGGAGTTTAGATTGCCCTCTGCGCCGCCGAGTGGCGCGGAGGGCAATCTAAACTCCCCTCTGTCTGGAGGTCAGGGGGCGGAGCCACCAGCCATGTGACCATTTTTAAGAGGTGCTAGAACTCCGTTCCACCACGTTCCCGCTGAAAAGAAGTCCTGCTCTTCCCTATCTGTAAAAAAGAGTTTGCTCCTACAATATGAATATTTTGAGGCATTCATCATAACACACACAATCTAATAAGATAGCCCCTTGACTGTATAAGTGCTCAAACATTAGCCAGGCCTCAATCTTCTCCAATACTCTTTCCATAAGCAAGAACAGCTTACAGAAGTGTAGTTGTATGACCTTAAGTGCTGCATCTACCAAAGAGCTCAAATACAAACAGGAACCAGAGTCTCCAGGCAGCTTAGCCGTAGGACGCAACTCCCACAAACCTAGTCTTTATAATTCTTCCTCAGCAGGATTCTAGCTGGAAGCATTCCTTCACTTTTGTTCTTCGCCTGAAATACTTATGCTCTTTCTTTCAATACATAAGAAGCTTACTTGAATTAATTTAATTAGGAAACGATGTAGTTCAGCTCACCGTGACTGAACTAACTTTTTTGACTATATTAGCCAGCTAATATATAAAAGCCGCACTCTTTTTCCTTCAGCTTATCCAGGCCCAGCACTGCAGTAGGAAAGCTCACCTGTGGGGAGCCACTTTTCACTTCCAATGCATTAAATGGCCAGGTAGATTGGAAACATTTTGATTAAAACTGTCAGTTTTACACTTGAGGCCAACGGCAGCAAGCTTGCAGTGAGGCAATATGTTTATGGCTATGGCAGTTTGGACTCAACAGACGATGGTGTAAGTATTACGTGCTTGCTTTTGCAAAGCTAGAGAAAAACAATGTTTCAGATAGCATTAGAGCCAAACTCTTGGCTCCGTGGGTGAGTGTTAGGGGAAAATTTAAGGAAATTCAATTTTAGAAAACTCTGACCCAGGCCTACCTGGGAGAGCAAGAAGAAAGTATCCAAGACTGTCAGTTGGCAGAAAACACATGGTTTATTTAAATGATTGTTTGAGATGCAAGTCAGACAAAGCAAACTTACATGAAACATGAATAGAAAGGTCTTTAATTTTTATACAGTATATTGAACTATCAAAGGACTAGGGCCCCGTATTGATTGGAGCCATAACGCTGTAAATTGTGTCTGCCTATCTTTCCTGTTAACAATATGTTCCTTCTAAGGGTGTCAAACTGGTGCCTCTACATAGCATCTTTAAAGATAAGACAACAGGAAGTACATCTCCTGTTATAAAAAACAGATCTCTTGTTGTAAAAGCAAGGTCATTTTAGGGTTGAAGCATTCAAGTATGTGAAAAGGTCAGTGGATCCAATCTTCGCTCACCCAGAATGCTTTGCAACAGGCAGACAATCTTGCTAACCTAAGATTTCTAAATCTTAATTTTTCTATATCAGTATGCTTGCTCTTTCTGCATATATACTATGGTTTCTGAAGCTCTCACTGTTTTGATGGCTGCATAACAGGCAGAAATTCGACAGATGAACTATTTCCCACTACTACATCTCAGTGTTGGAAAAGGCAGTAATTTACTCAATTGTTAGTTTAAAACAGGAATGCTATTGAATTTTACAGTCAAGACACAAATTACAAAATTGTAAAGAATTTCTTTTGTTTTTTATAAACTTTCCTTTAGACTTTTAATCCAGTTCCTCCTTATGTTACCTTAAACTTTTATCTCAGGAGGGCTCTGGTCACCTTCAACACTCTTTTTTCCTCTATACAGCTTCAGGTGTTGTCTACTTTACCCAAGCTTTTACCTCAAGAACACTTTTCTTTTGTTTGTGTGTGATCTATATATTGCTGCCTTCCTGACACCCTCAAAAGGTTTTTGCTGCCACCATATGAGCTGGAGTGTCCAGTTCTGCTGAAATGGATCTTAAGCTGCAACTTATCCAGCAAAAAATTATGTTTCGGGTATATTGGACACCACAGCACTTTTTTACTAAAGGATTAAGCACAGTGTCTAATTGTTGGCGGTGTAGTTTACAACATGCATCTCTTAAGTATATGCTTTGAACATGTTCAGTCATTCAGCTCTTTGGGGAGGGAATCATATTAATTTTGTATTAGAATACTCATTTATTTTTGAGGATGTTGATGTATTGTTAAACTATTTGCCTGTCTCTTGGAATTTAACTGATGGTCAGCAGAAATGGATCCTTTGTGCCCTTACAGCTACTAAAAGATTTAAACTACAACACTGGAAAGACATAGATCCAGAGGAGTTAGCCATGTTAGTCTGTAGTAGCAAAATCAAAAAGAGTCCAGTAGCACCTTTAAGACTAACCAACTTTATTGTAGCATAAGCTTTCAAGAATCACATTTCTCTTCGTCAGATGGTGGAAAGACAAAAGCCCACTTCCTGTAATTCATTGGATTGAGGACATTATAAATTTATCAACATTTGAATGTATCACATATAGACAGCAATTGCGGATGGTCTTACTTTTAGATATTTGGAAACCTTTTGTAGAAGCCTATGTATATATTTGCCAATAGTGTTTTTGGAGCCAGCATTTTTTTGTCTTTTTTGTTTGTTTTGCAGTAATAAATAATTTTTAAAAAATAATAAAAACCCAAAGGTGTTAGACCTTCTCAGTTTAACTGGTAATATTGGAAGGCTTGTTATATATAATGTGACAGAACAGTCAGCATGGAGGGGAGGCTGTGAAGTAAAAAAGGGATCCTTTTTCTTTAACCACAAATAGAATTTACTTTTAAGAAACTGCACATGATAGTTACAGAGTTTTGATAAGCATATCGGTTTCAGAATAGTTCTTAAGCTTGGTGGTTTCAGAAATAATTTTCTCAGTGGTAAATCCATAGACTCAGTCACATAAACTAATTTTTCACACAGTTCTTCACTAACAGAATAAACTCTCATCTCATCCACACATTCACTTAGGCCTTTTCACCCAGCTTGCCTGACCTCGATAGAATAATCAGTCTCTCATATATACATAGCCAGATCCAGGGGTCAGGAGCCTGTGCACACAAAAAAGAAAAAAAAGGTGAGTGTTGGTGGGGCCTCTGTCTGGTTCTGATAGGGAGGCCATCTGACAACTCTAGTAACTAATACCGGAGGGGGGGGGACCCACATTAACAAGCAGAAATAAAATCCAAACTATTAGATGCAAAACATTACAATAATGGAGAGGAATTAATCTATTCCTCAACCATATATTTAACCATTTCCACTTTAATTTATATTTCTTTTTCCACAGTAGCCTTTCCTAGAAACAGTGCTTATTTTAATCAGAATGACCCACAACACAGCTCTAGAATTTGTTATGAGGATTCAACTCAGTTGACTAATATTTCAGCTAGGCCATGAACATAACTAGAGCACCATTCTATCACAATTATTCATCAATCCCCACCTCCACTCATTGAAGCAAGGTCTCACAACAAGTCAAAGGCTAGTTTTGACACCAAGTGTTTTTGCTGGCAATTTGTCCACGCTATCATTCAAAGTGACATGCATGCAGTCCTTGCCCAGTTGCTCACTAAGGGAAGGTAATGAATCCCATGTGCTCAAGAAAGTTTGCTTTTTCATTGTCAAACTTACAGACTTTCAAGCAATGCATTATGTTTATCTCTCTCTCTCTCACACACACACACACACACACACACATACACACTGGCATTTAGAAAATTAAAATCTTCTCTGATACATCCAAGTTTAACATATCACCACACAGCAATTCTTGACCAAGATGTTAAATAGTTCATTTAGGATGACATAATGAAATGTGCATTTAGAATGTAAGATGGGTAGAACTCTACAATCTTCAGAGATCCCAATCCTGATAAAGTTACTCATGATAAAAGTAGTACAATATAATTAGTCAGACATATTATATACTAATAGCCAAGTAGCCCTGTTCTGAGGATACTTAAATGTGGAGACTGGAGCAATGAATGGACAAGATAGATCTTCCTACACATCTGAAAAATGCCTCTGGTTTGCAGAAAAATCTGAAATCTAAAAAAAAAATACATTGTGTGTTTTAAAAAGTCCAAAATGATAAAAGGAGAGATTGTAAGTTTAACTAGATGCCCTCAGTGGCTGTTGCTAGGTAACTATGACACATCAGCCAGTATTCCAGGCTTGCTTTCTGTCAGTAAAAGGCAGAGCCTTTCCATGGTTGTTTTGGCCTCTGAGGCATAGGGTTGCCAAGCCTCTATACCCTCCCAGCAGTAGGGGGGAACCTGGCACTTACCTTGTACTTTGTGGAGTCTTTGTTTCTCCCAACACTTGTGCAATGATGTTACTTCCAGGAAGTGATGTCATCATGCTAGCCATGGGCATGACCCTGCACTTTGCATGGGGCAAATTCAGCTTGTTTGGGGCCAAAATAAGCCCCAGCAAAGCATGGGAGCATGCCCTTGGCTGGCATAAATGTCACCACAGGAAGTGATGTCATCATGCCCCGCCAGGAGTGACCCAGTGTTCACTTTCCTGGGTTGCATGCCAGTGGTGGGTGATTGCTGGGGGGTTTGCCACCTCCCACCAAACACCAGCAATCAGCAGGCAATGGGGCAAACTCCCAGGAGATTGCCTGCCACTGGCTGGCAACTGAAAAGCTTCCTGAGGGAAGACTCATTGGAACCAGGCCCAGAAGCAACCACTGGGTCACTTGATACCATGTGACTTGTAAGACTCATCCACGCCTGGCTGCTTGCTGCTGTTCAAAAGCAGCCCCCTCCCCCACAAAAGCAGGAAAGGGGGGAGAGGCTATGGGAGGCAAGGAAGGGAAAGAAAACATGGTGGGGGAGGGGGAAATGAGATTCCCCTCCCCACAGGTCCTTATGGTTCCCCAGTTGTCAAATCTTATTGCTTTTCATGATACTTAATCCTAATTTTAGATGGATCGGGGCCAGAACAGACACTTCCTGTTAACTGAAAAAGCATTTCTCCAATTCAATTCAAGTTATGAATTCTCCAATTCAATTCAAGGTGAAATAAATGCTGTCGTTTCAATAAGCTCAATATATTTCCTGTTGGAGGAAGTAAGGCTTTGATGTTGAGACCTCAAAGAACGGTGTCCGTTTCTCTGCTTCCACATGCTTGCAAACCTGTGACAATGGGGAGTAAATTTATCAAAGACAGGTGTTAAAGCCAATGTAAAATTGAAGTGTGAACTGAACTAGACCTTGGGAGAATTTACTTGTGAAGCAAAAAAAAGGAATTGGGCTTTTCAGGCAGCTTGTATTTTAAGGGCTTACCTTAAGGCAGAACCTGTTGAGAAGACAGTTTCAGACTCAAAACCAAAGCAGGTCCAAAGCACTCCTGTTTGTTAAGCTATTGATCAACATAAGAAGAATCCTTCTGGATCAAACAAGTGGTCTATATAGTCCAGCATCCTGATTCCGACAGTGGTCAAGCAAATGCCTGCAGGAAATACAACACCTTTCCCCCTCTGCTGCCTACAGCAACTAGTGACACACTGCCTCTGAGCATAGACATGTTGTTTAGCCATCTTGGCCAATAACCATTGATGGATACTTGCTACATGTTGTGACACCGCCACCCACCATAAACCTCTCTTCTCAGGTTTGGGGCTTCCCAGGCAGTTAAAGTCAGCCATAACATGCCACCTGTCTAATCTCTACTTTATCAGGCAGATAGCCCTGACCCAAATCCACACAGAGTCCCCTCTCTCCTCTTCCCAGAGGCTCCACCAGACAGGTAGCCTGTTCTCTATATTTACTTCACCTCACCCAGCTACTGTTCAGAGCTATTGGGGAAAGAAAATTTAGTGTTTACTTTCCATATACACTGCCATTAATTAATTAAATTTGGCCCATTTGGTTGTGACCAGAGTGTTTGAGGTGTGCATGTGTGTATGTGAGCACAAGTGCAACATATGTTTCCTCAGCCAACAACTTCAAGCCAGCCAGGGTTAAAGCAGAAAAAAAGAATAACTTATTTACAAGATAGAACATAGGAATGGATTATTTTAAAACTCACAGATATTGCGGCTAAACAGGGAATGTTTGAAGGTATCAGAACAGGTATTAACAGACAGCTATATTTCTGCTGGTTCCCTTAGCAGCTTCCAAAGCCAACTACCCCTAGGAACAGCCTTCCAACAGACCTTTAACTAGTGCCCATTCTGCATGGCACTTTAAGCTGGCAATGCTGCGCATTCAAGCCGATCAGTGCTGAAACAGCTTGGGATCCCATCATTCTGCACTGCATGACCTCTAGGTGATTTGGTGTCTGCTGACAAGCTGGGATGTGTCTCTTTGGAGCCACATTTTGTGGGGGCTGGAGCTGATGTCATTTTTTTTTTAAAAAATCGCAAACGTGGTAACGTTGCAATGTTGGACCCCCTTCCCCCCGTATTTGCTGACTGGGCTGTCCTGTGCCCACTGGAGAGGCAATTTGTTGCAGAGTTCTGGAGGAAAACATGTAATTTTGGTGCTTGTTCCACTCTCATTTGTTTATTTTTTTAAAGCCAAGCCAGGAAAGGGTTAAAATGTTGCTGCTTCATTTCCTCCCACTTTGTTTTCAAACTTCAAATGGCTATGCAAAATGCCTAGGTATTTTTTTTCTCTTTGGCATTAGGAGAAGTCTGAAACAGCAGGAAAGCAGTCATTTAACCCTTTCCTGACTTTTTAAGCCAGGAAGAATGAGCAGTAATGTTACATCACAACTCATTCCTGACTTTGAAAAAAAGTGTGTGTGCCTTTCCCTTACCCCCACCCAGGGAGGAAGTGGAAAGCAGCTATTTAATGCTTTCCTGGCTTTTAAAGCCAGCAGGGAATAAAAAGTGTTAGGACTCATTCCTGGCATTGGGGAAAAGAGAGAGAGAGAGAGAACATACCCAGGAGGAAGGAAGTGAATGGAGAACCAGTCTTATGACCTTTATTTCACTTTACTGATAAAAATGGTGGAAAAGGAGTTCAGAGGGCTGAGGAGGGTGTGAGTGATTACTGGTGGACAGACCAATCAGCTCCTGGGGGAAAGGAAGAGGGGGGCACGAGAGGCAGAAGAGGCGTTTTTGATTCTACAAGCGCCAGAGCAGCAACTGGACAGTGGCTTTAAAAAAAAACGTAGAATGTGCGCGGGGGGGGGGGAATGGAGAAAAGGCAGACAAAAACTGTTTCTGCTTCTCATGACTCCCTTGCATGTGAGAAACTCTGGAGAACATGGGAAACAGAATAGATTCTGAAATGCTATAAAGTGACTGTGCAGAAAACATCCATCTCTCCCTCAGCATTCCACTAGATGTCATTGCCAGTTTCTCAGTAGAGGTGGAACTGGAACCAGTCCTGTCTGTCACACATGCATTTGTCTAATCCTCTTTTAAAATGGTCAGAGCTAGTGGTCACCACTTCATCTTGTGGGAGTGAATTCCAGAAGTTAATTATGTATGGTTTGAAGAAGTACCTTTTTGGGTCAGTCCTGAATCTAGTGTCCTCACACTTTGCCGCATGAGCTCTATTATAATAAAAGGAGAAAAAGCTCTTTCTATCCACTTTCCCCAGATGATGCATAATTTTATAAACCTCTGTCATGTTCCCCCATTACCCACCTTTTTTTGTAAATCAAAAAGCTGCACTTTTAAGCATTTTCTTATAGAAATGGTACCCCAATCACATCATTTTGGCAGCACTTTTTCTAACCTTGTTGAACTCTACAATGTATTTTTGAGATAGGGGAACACACACTTTCTATACTGGGAGGATGACCTCTCCCCATACTGTCTGGCCTTCCAGTTATGAACCTCTACCTGATCCTTGTTTTCTGTGCCCCCATCCACAGGAACTAGGCAGCAGGTAACCAGAGAAAAGATGTTTTCAGTAGTCACGTCTTTGGAATGTGCTCCCCCATGAGGCTTGCTTGACAACTCGTGTACTGTCCTTTAGGTGCTATGCCAAAATGTTTCTTTTTATCCAGGTCTTTAACTGAAGTATGCCATCTTTTTAAAGTTATCTTTATGGCTGACTTCTAACCTGAATGCTGTTTTATGAGTATTATTTTAGACTGCTTAATGTTGTTTTTATGCTTGTTCTTGTTGTAATAGTTATTATTGTATGGTTTTTATTTGTTTTTACTTTGTGAGCCATCTCAACCAGATCTCAGGAGAGGCAGCATATACATTTTCTAATTAAATAACAAGTAATGTTACAAACCATTATAAATCCTCCCTCCCCCCCCCCCCCCCCGCATACCAGGCAAAGAGGGAAAAAGCACCGCCTGTTTTCCTCAGATGGAAGAGAAAAATCAAACCCAAACTTTTCCTCAGAGAAGGAGCTGTGATGAAAGACAACCTCTCTCAGCAGTGGCAGAGAAAACTGAGAGAGGAGCTCCCCTTCTTCCTCCTTTTTACATTAAAAAAGGGTAGGAATTTGGCATGGGGGAGGGGGAAGGAAGCACCCTCACTCTCTTAGAGCTGCTAGAAACCTCTCTGTAACTGGCCTGCATATGTCTGTATCTATTTCAGCTTTGATTTTCACCATCCTTAACAACATGGTGTTATTTGAACCCATGTGGAACTGCACAGACACCATTACCATGAACCAATAGTATAGACTTCTTCACCACTACTGCATACTGAGTAAACACTTTCACTGAACTATCCACCATGATCTCCAAATCCTTTTGCCGTCACAGGCAGATTAGATTCCGCTGGTGTACAAGTATTATTTTTGCTCCGATTGCACTGTTTTATACTTAGCTGTATTGTACCTCAACTATTACGTTGTTGCCCATTCGCCCAATTTAGAAAGATCCGTTTGTATCTATTTCAGCTTTGATTTTCACCATCCTTAACAATATGGTGTTATTTGAACCTTAACCACTTTATGGCTTATCCTGCAATTCCAGACTGAGTTAAATATCATCAAACTTGTTACTAAATTGCTTACTTCTCTCTGTTGTGAGAATTGTCCATTCTCACACATGCTTTGTAATGTTACCAAATATGACTGATATACAGGTTAAATGGAACTCTCACTGTTCAGGGAGCTGTTTTATTGGGATCATGACTAAGAATGTTGGTTGTGAGGCCACTTATGTTACCTCAGCTATGAACACGTAAGGTACTCTTAGTCAGCTTCCCATCTCCAGTATGGGGATAATATTTTATGAGCTCACTCCCCAGCTTTCCTTCTGATGCCTCAAAGTATGTTAGATGATGCTAAACCACCAACTTTTAATGTCAATATTTCCATTTCATTAAATACAATATAAGAGGTTGCACTCTCCAGGCCTGAAAAGAGAAAGATATTTTGTCAGTTTAGGAGAAGTAAAATTTTAACTAGAATACTCTGTATTTGCAATTCAATGCTCTTGAATTCATTACACCAAGAAAAGAATGAATGTTTAAAGAGACTGCTTCCTTTTTATTCAAAGTCCTCCATAAAACTGCATTTCTGACCTGAACAAACAAAAGTCCTGCAAACTGAATAGGAACCTATACACTCTGATTCATATCCACAGTGCAGTCTGATCTATCAGCAAGCATTACTGATGTAAAAATAATAAAAACTTTTATTAGTCACAAAAATAAATTTTGCTTCACATATACAGAATCTTCATGTCTTATGCTAAACATCTACTGCTTTGATTTGTAAAGACACACACATATTTTCATGCTCCTAAAAATCTCATTAACTTAACAGCTCTATTGACAGGGTGCAAGTGACACAATCCTTAGTAGTACATGCTACTCTCTCAAACTACCCCCCCCCAAATAAAAATAAAACTAGAAATTCACTGAAATATTCACCAACTGATATTTATAAAGAGAAAATGAAAGACAGATACAAGAAAAATAAGAGTAAATATGAATAAGGTCTCTAAGTACTTGAGAAATGTATCCAAGGTAACTTGCTGATATTCTTTTTTTTATTATTGTTTATGAAAACCTGGGTTTTGTAAGAAATGGTATATTACTATAATAGCATAACTTTAAAATTTAAAGTTAAACATATCAAGAGTATCAAAGGCTTAAAAGTGATAGTCATGCTTGTTTACATATATAGCCATTGTTTTGATACTTGTTTCAGAAATTCTGTGCTAGAACAACTTTTTCATCGTTTTCCTCCTGGCTTTCCACCACAGCCCTAGGAAAGATGCTATGCACTTCCTCTTTTGCCCTCTTCCAAGACTGCTTTGAAGGCAGCATAGTAAGCTGTGCATGCCCAACATACTGCCAACCTCTTGTGCAGAGGGAAGTTCTGAAACAGGTTGGAAGTTGGCCTGGCTACTGACACAGACCCACAGTGCCTCTGCAGTCCTCCAGAGCTGAGCTGAATCACTGATGAGATGCTGCTGTAATCACAGTAGCTCTTCAAAAGTGGGCTCCTCTGTAGGACTACATTACTTGTCCCCTAAGCAAGCCCAGGCTAAGAAAGCCCTGTCTCCACCCCTTTGTAATAATGAGTTCCATTATTCACAACTTATGTTTTCCTCCTTAATGCAGTTGTGCAGTCTGGTGAACATTTTGTTCTCCCTACTCTGTGTGTATGATAGTGACACCCTACTCAAATAGGAACCTTATGAGACAATATTTAAAACCATATATGATGTAAACACATAAATTTGCTAAATATAATGCTTGAGCAAGCCACATGCACCACTGAAATAAACCTCTTTCTTACTTGTTTTTATTAAGCCTGCTGAGTGTTTCTTCAAGTCAATAATCCTCTCATAATAGACCCAATGAATGCCCGCTGGCACCCTGAGTCCAGGTCCCAAAAGCCTTGATCATTTTTTTTTAAAAGTCCCTAGTTTCTAGATAGAGAGATGGGGTGTCATCACAGGACTTAGTAGCAACTAAGCTGAACTGGAACCATACTCTTGTGTTTTTAAATCTCTCATTAACTACGCTAAAACAACAGTAACTCTCTGTGCCAAGCTGCCCTTTCCAGATGGTTGCATTTGACTGGAAATATCATTTGTAGTTTTACAACACAAGTTTTACAATACGGCCGATTACCAAGATAGACCATTAAGCAAGCAACAGAGCCACCTACAGGTACTGCTCATTTACAACATGAACTTCTGCACTATTATGTTAAATTCTACTTTTTTTTCATGGGATTGCTAATGACATCTTAATAGACACAGCCAGATTCTATTATTTGAAGGGTCTAGTTATCCAAATAACAACAACCGTGTGCTTATATACTGCCCTTCTGGACAGATTAGTGCCACACTCAAAGCAGTTGACAAAATCAGTGTTATTAATATCCCCACAACACAGCTGGGGAGCTGGGGCTGAGAGGAGTGGCTTATCCAAGGCCACCTGCAGAGTTCATGGCAGTAGTGGGAGCTGAACCAGCTAAGTGCTGATTCATAGCCTGGCCACTTAACCACTATGCTACAGCAGCTTTCCCACCATGGTCTCTTACCAATATAGCCTCATGCTTTTGCAATCCATGGCTGATAGATCAAATATCAACAATTCAACTGTAATGAACTGAAAAAATGACAAGATGGGCATATTGCAGGGGTCTGGTGAGGCAAGGAGGTAGCTGTGAATTTCCTGTGTTGTGTAACAGGTTTGACTAGATGATCCTTGGGCGCTCCTTCCAGCTCTATGTTTCAATATAGGTGGTGATGTTCTGAACCAAGTTTACTCCCATGTGTAAAACACAGATAGGCATATTTTGTGGAACTTGTTCAGCTGTACTTTCATTTTCTAGAGCATTTAAATTCTAATGGCTGATTTAGTACATTATCTATATTAATTTGCTTTGACCATTATGTTCATGGATCCTGCAAATGTAATTAGATGAACTGACAAATAGAAAATGGTCCACACTACTCTGATAGAGGTTGCCACAAGTTCTGTGTTTCATGTTCCAGGGTTTCAAATGATCATCACAGTGGTTTATTCAAATCAAATTTTGCAGTTCCCATGCATACCTGGAAGATTATGCACAAATATTATAATGCCTGGAAGTCACCCATGCTGACATCTCATCTCCATTTGTGAAAGATGAACATATAGTATATTCATGTAGTTAAAATAACACTCATTGTACCTGTGTGGACCCTGACATGCAAAAACCCAGCCCAATTTTATTATCCCCTGACATATACTGCCTCTTGCAGAGGAGTTAGCCATGTTAGTCTGTAGTAGCAAAATCAAAAAGAGTCCAGTAGCACCTTTAAGACTAACCAATTTTATTGTAGCATAAGCTTTCGAGAATCACATTCTCTTCGTCAGATGCATGGAGGGCAGAAGGAAACTGGCCAAATATAGAGGAGGAGAGAGGGGAGATGTAAACAACTCCTTTGATATGGAGATGCAGACAGCTCCTTTTGGTGTGGGGATCAGTTTGCTTGTGTAAAGATTCAAAGGAGTTTGAAGCTTGTGCTGCAGTGCTGCTGAACTCTTTTTGATTTTGCTACTACAGACTAACACGGCAAACTCCTTTGAATCTTTACACAAGCAAACTGATCCCCACCCCAAAAGGAGCTGTCTGCATCTCCATATCAAAGCAGTTGTTTACATCTCCCCTCTCTCCTCCTCTATATTTGGCCAGTTTCCTTCTGCCCTCCATGCATCTGATGAAGAAAACATGATTCTCGAAAGCTTATGCTACAATAAAATTGGTTAGTCTTAAAAGTGCTACTGGACTCTTTTTGATTTTGCCTCTTGTAGAAATCTGCACAAAACATATAGAGCTCTCTTCTGTTTTAGTCAAAATTCTTATATTTCCCAGAAATGCAGAAACTGGATGAGAATCACTCAGTTTCGTGACTTTTTATGACAGTATCATTTCTTTGACACTGTTCTGAAAGGTTCTCACAAGACAACTTTAATTAAAAGTGTACATGGCCATTTGAACAATTAATTTATCATGGTTCCCTCACAAAGAACCCTGCCAGTACTTTTGTGAAGGTATAGAGAATTCTGCATTCTTGCTTTTACAGAACTGCGGTTCTTTAGTTAACAGCCACAATAACCTAAAGAATAGGAAATCGTTTTAACGTTGTTTTGCAAACAAGCAACATATAACAATTCTTTATGAAAATATTGAGTATTGATGGTTTGTTCCCTGGGTTGCTGTAAGTGTCTGTTACTGACTGTTCGTTAACATACTCTACATAACTGTCTAGTATCCAAAATACAACTGACTCTCTAGACCAAAGACCAAATGTTGATTTGGTCTTCAGTCTAGAAAGAATTCTTGGCCAGAGGGGCCATTGGTCAAATATAGCTAATAGGATAACCATCAAGGTTACATCCTATCATCTAGTTTCTGAAACAAGTAAGCCATAGTCACTTCAACACAGCAGGACACTTTTGAGGAAAGGGAGCTAGTAAGCGGCAGGGGAACCCATTGCTGTGTTCATAGGTAATATTTATAACAAGTGCACAAATTATGAGAATTCTTCACAAAGTTCCTTACAAAGTTGTTCTTCACTCCTACAACAAGGTCAGATGGGCAGTATACTCTTTTTACACTCTATTCTACACAAAGTAACAAGAATACATGAACAATAAATCCTGGGTATAAAAAGGAGATGGAATTCAAAGACTGAAATGTTTGGATATGCCACATACACTGTATGTGACAGGATTCAGAAACCAGCAGTGGGTGCTGCTGTTCCATGACACAAATATTTACTTTACAATATACTTGTGAAACAATTTAGCATACATTCAAAGTAATACATCCGAACAATATTTGGGGGGCAGTTTCAAACTTCTATCCACTTAGAATCCCCATCCCTGTACACAATTCCAAAAATCATTTATTTTTACAACCCAGCTTTGCACCCTTCAGGATATAAAGGGAGTCAAGATATCCAAAATTATGATGCACCTTTTGTGGAGCATTGTTGTCATGCGTTGGAGTTGCTGAACCAGAATGTAGCTGCCACACAATGTCTTAGACAAGTGATTGTATAACTTTGTTACAGCAAGATTTTGAGAATTTTTATTAAGGTCTATAACAAACTATGGTATTGATTACCCTAGTACTAAACCTAATCGACTAGAAGAACTGTTGGTACAGAAGGGCACTACAATAAAGCAATTCATGCACTTCCATTAGTTTGAGATGAGCTATGTGCGTATATGAACTGAGGCAATCATACAGCCCCTTAACTGCACAACCTACAGATTAGCTGTGTATGCCTGAATGCTCTCCACAAAGCTGTAAAGCTTAAGAAGAAAACACATGAGCTCTGCAGTCAGAAGCAAATGACCAACAAACCCTATACCGTTCAGTACAAATTTCCCACCATCTAATGATTAATATGTGTTACTGTAAGAACTTGTGGCTAAACAACCAAGCTAATAATAATAACATTTGATTTATATACCGCCCTTCAGGACAACTTAACACCCACTCAGAGTGGTTTACAAAGTATGTTATTATTATCCCCACAACAATCACCCTGTGAGGTGGGTGGAGCTGAGAGAGCTCCTAGAAGCTGTGACGGACCAAAGGTCACCCCGCTGGCTTCAAGTGGAGGAGTGGGGAATCAAACCCAGTTCCCCAGATTACAGTCCTGCCACTCTTAACCGCTACGCCAGACTGGCTCCAAAATACCTACAAAATAGAAAGCACATCTTTCAAATTTTGTCCCCACCATGAACTCACCAGGTGGCTTTAGGATGGCTGCCTTCTGTCAGGCCTTTCTCTCTGTAATATGGGAGAAATAATACTGATCTACCTTATGCAGCTGTCATGAGATAATATATGCAAAGCACTTAGAATATTTCAAGGTGCTATATAAATGCTAAATAGTCACCACCAGCCAAGGCAGTTGAGTCTTTTGAATCTATTAACCTACCATTAACTGACGCTAATAGTTAGCTATTATTGGACAAGAACCTGCCCAACAAAGCCCATAAAGTGTCATAGCTAAAGGTGCAAATTGTTCAGACCAATGATTTCAAGAAGGTTCAAAGCATTTCAACTTGCAAGCATGAGGAACTGAGCTTGCAGAACAAAGGCCTTTAGAAAACGTGCAGGCCAGCCTACAGCACGAAGGCTCCTTTGCTTTGGCTCTTTGTGCTTTTATTTAGGTTGGGTTGACAGACCCACCCTCATCTCACAGATCTCACCTCCACCTGCAGATACTTAATAAAGGACTTGAATGCACGTGTGAACTAGAAAGATTCTTTGCAAAACTGCTGCCTTTCCTCCTCCTCCTCCTCCTCCTCCAAAGGGCCAGTCTGCCCCTCCTCTCACTTTTGCTTTGTAAGCGCTGGAGAAAGGAAGCCAATGGATCCAGTCTCTTACCACATGAAAAACCAATGCTTGGGGCCCATCCTGAAACTCAAGCAAGTCCACACATACTAAGAGTCAGCAAGGGTGGGACCAGCTGCTGCCTAGCTGGGACATTATCCCATAACCATATAGAAGCAGCTCCAAGTGCTTCAGAGGAAGAGTGGGCTACTACTGCAATTTTTAAAATGACAAATGCTATTTCTTCTATCTTGTACCTTCTCTATGTTTCCCAGTTCTGCACCACTGTCATTACTGGGAACAATATCAAGATATGAAACTATATGAGGTTATAGCTTGGTCCACAAATATACTTTAACTCAACCTATTGTATATGCCTACCATCCCCCAAAAGAGCCCACCTCCTTGCTGAGAATCATATAGATCTCATGATCAGGAACAGCCTCTTTGGTAACCTGGATGTAGATCGACTCCAGTTTGATCGCTGGTCTTTCCCATCACCAACAGCTATCACCAGCAGTGCTGCCTACTTGCCAGAAATTGGCTAAGACTGATGGGAGCTCTGTGACAGATGCCTTCATTAACCAAGCCCCATGAAACCACCACGGCACACTGCCTTGTTTCTACTCCACAGGCTACAGACTCCTCCAAAACTTGACCAGCAACATATGGAATTCATCCATTACTGGAATATAACATTTCATGCTGCTATACATGGTACTATCTGATTTATGTTTGCAACAAACCTGTGAGGCAGGGTGGGCTGAGAAACTGCTCAGGGCCGCCATCAAAGATTTGAACTCAGCCTAAGTTCAATGCTCTATATATGCTAGCTCTCTCTATCTACTGCACCACACAGGTCAGAGATAGTATGAGCCACATGTACCTACAGTGCGGCAAAAGGTCTATCTTTCTGGTACACTTACCTCACATCTAAATTTGCTCTCTTGCTCACCTTTTAACAATTTTGCAGTACAGTAAGAGGGAATCATGGCTACCTGTAGTGGTGCCATCATGAGGCTAATTTCTATGTGCTTTATTTATTAAAATAATTATATCCCACCTTTCCTTATGGCTCAAGGCAGCTTGCTGTCACAGTTAAAATGTTATCACTTAAACCCAATAGAATAAAATTCCCAATATCTCCTCACCCCAAAAGATGCCTGCCATTTATTCCTCAATAAAAGCCCTAGTCCCCCCCCCCAAAAAAAAGAAAAGAAAGGGGGGGGTGTTGCAGATCCTCTTGTGGATTTCTCATGATGACACTCTCCTAATCTTTTCACGAAAACAATTCCACAGAGTGGGAGCTACAATGGAAGAGGAAGGGCTCTGGTTAATGACAGGCAGACTGCCTTAAAGTGGGGGAACAGCAAGTAGGTGGCAACCGGAAGACTGTAGTTGGTGCACAGGAACATACAACAGAAGACGGTCCTTCAGATATGTGAGATCCAGGTTGTAAAGGACGTAATCACTGCTTTGAATTGGATTTGGAAACAAACTGGCATTCAATGTAGCTGTTCTAAGATGGGCAAGATATGCTCCTACTGGCTAACCCCATGACAGTATTCTGAACTTGTTGCTGTTTCTGGTTTGTCTTCAAGGGCAGCCCAATCACGTGTGTATTACAATAATCCAACCATGTTGCCATGTGTTCACTAAAGTAGGCAACATTTTTACAATTGTAGTGGGAACAGGAAAGTGAGGGGGGAAAGCTTAAGAACAAGCACAGATTTAAACTTATCTGAATAAAAATGCTCACTGTAGAAGAAAAAGAGGTTGATTTTAGGTCAGAATTGGTTGCAGAAATCAGTGCTTTTCTGGAATTACAGCTTCCTCTGTGCCACATAATCTAAACCACTATAGAAATCCTAAAAAGGAACAAAACAGTTGCACTCAGGTCAGCACAGGACCACTGTACAATTTACATCAATTTATATACAGTATATTAGACATCTCTTTCTTTGAGTCCGAGCAATCCCAAACGTGTTAATGATCAGTAGCAGTTTGGTTTACTTCCCAGATGTAACACTTGCCTTTTAAATTTTTTCTTCTCCAAGGTACTAGATTATAGCATGAAAAGAGACCAGCCTCCCCCCCTTTTCAATTATTACTTTAAAAGTGCAAATATTGTTGAGGCCACTTCTGCTGCACTGGATGGTGCCAGTCCCACATGAGTGTTTTTCAGTGGCAGCATCTCCTGTCACTCCATTGGTGTATCCATCTGGTCATATCATGCTTTCCCATCAGCTCTTAGACAAGACGTCCTACTGCAGTTATGGAAAGGGAGGGAGCAGAGCATCAACAGTTGCAGGGAGGGGAAAAAGAAGAGATGGAAATTCCAATGAAAATCATGTTGGTTTGAATTCACAGACTACAAGTGAGTCCCCTAATCAAAGTAACTACTTATTCCTAATATTCTTATAATAAGAAGATAGCCTGACAAAAATGAGAGTTTATGAGCTAATCATGGTAAGAAATTATTGGATACATATAACCTGATGTGTGGGTTGGTATCAGTAAAAGGTATTACATGATTTTGTTTCTTTTGCTTGATTTTTATAGGCCAATATGGCTGTTTACAACTTTTTTCTACTTTATGGTTATCTAATTTCAGCCAAGAAACCTTGTGAACTATCATAAATTTATTCCAACCATTGTTAATATAAAGACTATCAAATGATCCCATCTGCTCTTAGCTCGCAAAGAAAATTGTGATTCTCACATAGGTTTGGGGTGACATTTGGACCCTCTATTGTTTATTTCTTTTTCCAGAATGAAAGTGCTGTAATTAACACCTACAGCAATCAAACTGTGAACCTGCCAGGATCCAAAATCAAAGAAGAACAAGACAAAATCTTAAGATCTGGACATGGAAATTTTGCTTTTTTTCCTCCTTTGTTTTTTAATTTTATAAAACTTTTCTGATGAAGAGTTCTACAGAACTAAAAAATTTGCACAATGTTCTTTGTAATTTGGGTTGGCTTCAATAAAGCCCTTCACAGCCTTGGGCCCATATATCTTGAGGACTGCTGCTCCTTACTATGTGGACACCTCCTCACAAGTCGTGGTCAATGGGTGAAGCTCAGTAAGACAGCACATTATGTATCTCTTTTTCCTTGAACTAACTCCAGGATAGCTAGTCTCATTAGTGGTAATGTTAAGGCAGCTACGTGGAGAGCTGTCAAGTGGGATTGTCTCATTATGTAGAGATAATAATTATCAGGAAAACATGGTGTGTAGGGGGGGGGGTAGGGGGGAGACGGATTACAGAAACCACTTACTGAAAGGATTAACACCTTGTCTTTTTCCATGGGGAAAACTTCCAATGTTGCCTGCAAGCAATAAAGAATATTCTTATATTCACTTAATTACAAGTATTATGAAAGCTGTAGATTTAAGAAAGGAGTGAGATTGGTCTGACAATTATAATAATAGAACCGCAGCTAGGAGTAACCAGGAACTCTGAGTTAATATTACCATGAACCAAGATATTTTGTTTGAACCACATTAGGCTACCTCTGTGTTTTCTATAAGTATTCTACCTCCTAAAGGACAGTTTAAAAATATAAAATTACCAATGAGAATAACTCTATATCATAATTAATTACCTAAAGACTTCCAGAATGTCATTGGTGACACTTGAGAAACCAAAGTTAATGTGCTTGCTCAAAGTTAAAGTGTACGTTTGCAGTGCTGGTAGCTATATCTGAATTGCTTTGCAGCCAAAGTCCTTTCCAGGTGTTGCCATTTTGACAATTGGCCACACATAAGAGAAGATTCCGTCAACGTGTGTCATCACCAATTTGTGTGAGTGGGTTTTCAGACTTTTGGTATGTGCAAACCTGTATCCTGAAAAATCTGGGTTTCTAATCATGCTTACAAAAGCTACAGAATAGGTACATTGCCCTATTCATACAAAATGGCAACCACACATATCAAGTGAGATCTCCCCTTGTACTGGCAAAATCGTAATGTCTGAAAAGAGCTTTGGCTGAAAAAATTGTCATTTTGCAGTCTGACATCTCAAAGTGGCCACCAGATGGTGCTAAACCTTCCACAACAGCAACTATATTCATTCTGGTCTTTTTGTCTCTCAAATAATCAATCAGCATTCAGTCTCTTTCCCCAAATGTGCTGAATGTACAGTGCTAACTTGACAGTTACCACAGTTTGTTTAAGCAAACTGTAGGTGTGTACATGGAACTTTCATATAATGCAACACAAATTACATCTCAGTCCTTTGGTACCTTAAAGACTGACAAGAGTTAATCTTGTCAGTCTTTCAAGAATCAATCTTATCAGCCTTTAAGGTGGCACTGGACTCATATCTTACTGTTCTATTCATATCTTACTGCTCTACAGTATATTTGTATATTTACTCAAAAGTAATCTTCAAGCCCCATCAAGTTAACATTCCTTTTTTTTTTTTTTTTTGAAAATTTTTTTATTGGGTTAGGATCAAATGTTTACACATTACAGTCAATGTTCCCATTTCCCAATTTCTAACCCCCTCCCTTTCCCCCCCCCCATTTTGTTGACTTCCAACAGTTTTCCAACCCTTTATCCCTTTTCCCTTACTCTTTATATATTCCTCTATCTAACAAATATATATTCTCCCTTTATTCTAAGCAATACTTCTTTAACTATTTTTAATACTCTGCACCCTGACTATGAGTCCCTTTTTCCATAATGGATAAACAATTTATCCCATTTTTCATTATTTCACTTTCAAATATTTCTATATATCATAAACTATGTAAACCATACATTCATATAAATCAGCCAGTTTAACTTATACTCTATATGTTATTCATTCTATCTTCTTTCTATTTTAGTTATATTTGTTTACATTAATATTTCTATTCCCCTTCAATCATAAGTCTATATATGATATCAATCAATTTGACTCATATACAACTTCAAATAAACATATTCAGTTTGGTACACTGTACGGAATCAAAAAGAAAATATTATTAGTTAATCAATCCTTATAGTTAACCCTTATGATTAATTATTTTCTATCAATATTCTATTTATTATTCTATATATATCAATCTAATATCATAACTGCTTAGAAACTCTCTTTTACCTCTTCTCCTCCCCAGTAAAGTCACCCCCCTCTACATTTTATTGTACTTCAGTAGTTCTCAAACTGCCACAGTTCTCCTCCCACCTCCCCTTTCTTCTCCAAATATTGTTTCAGCTTCTCCCAGTCTGTGTTAAACTGTCCTGAGTCCAGGTTTCTCAATTTTCTTGTCATTTTGTCCATTTCTGCCATATACAGCAATTTGTGGATCCAATCTTCAATGGTTGGCACTTCTTGTATTTTCCATTTTTGCGCATACAAAAGTCTAGCTGCTGCCGTCATGTAAAATATCAACGTCCTATGATGGGCTGGAATTCCCTCCATTCCCAAGTTTAGTAGCAGGAGTTCTGGGTTCTTATTAATTTGAAATTGTAAAATCTCACTCATTTCTCTTATTATTTCCCCCCAGTACTGCCTAGCTACCTCACACGTCCACCACATATGGTAGAGGGAGCCCTCATGCTTCCTGCATTTCCAGCATTTATTAGAAGTGTTCAAATTCCCTAGCGCAATCTTCTTTGGTGTCATGTACCAACGGTAAATCATTTTGTAAATGTTCTCTTTAATACTAGTGCATGTCGTTGTCTTCATTGTAGTCTTCCACAAGTATTCCCATGCCTCCATTGTTATTTCTTTGTTGAAATTTATGGCCCATTTCACCATTTGTCCTTTAACTATTTCATCCTCAGTATACCATTTCAGCAGTGCTTGGTATACCTTAGATATTCTTTTCTTGTCCTCTTTAAGAAGGGTCTGCTCTAGTTCCGAGTTTTCTGTTCGTATACCTCCCTTTACAGAGTCCGAGTTATATAAATCTCTAATCTGTCTATACTGGAACCAATCATAATAAGGTGATAGTTCCTCCTGAGTCTTTATTCTGAGTTTAGATTCTTCAGTTCTAGTTATTTCTTTATAAGTTAGACATTGTTGCTCATTATCAACAGCTCTCGGATCTATCACCTCATATGGAACTACCCACAAAGGGGTTCCTTCTTCCAGATAGATTCTATACTTCTTCCAGATTATATATAAACTTCTCCGTATATAGTGATGCAGGAACATCGAGTTCGCCTTTACTTTATCATGCCATAAGTATGCGTGCCATCCAAATATTTTTTTGTATCCCTCTAGGGCTAGTAATTTCTTATTCTTTAGCGTCATCCACTCCTTCAACCACACCAAGCAAATTGCGTCATGGTAAAGTCTTAGATTGGGCAGTTGCATTCCGCCTCTTTCCTTTGCATCTTGTAAAACTTTCATTTTCACTCGAGGCTTCTTGCCTGCCTATAAAAAGTCTGATATTTTCCTCTGCCATTTTTCAAATTGCTTAGAGTCACTGATGATTGGTATTGTCTGTAGCAAAAACATTACTCTTGGTAACACATTCATCTTAACTGCTGCAATCCTTCCCAACCATGACAAATTTAGTCTGTTCCATTTAATCAAATCTCTCTCTGAGTCCATAGTTTTTCATAGTTGTTTTTAAATAAGTCTATATTCTTAGCAGTCAGTTCGATTCCCAAATATTTCACCTTACTTGTTACTTCACAATCCGTTATTTCCGTTAACAATTGTTGTTTCTGCTTAGTCATATTTTTGCATAGTATCTTTGACTTCTTTTTATTAATATAAAAACCTGCCAAGTCTCCGAACTCCTTAATCTTATCTATCACTTTTGGCATGTTCTCCAATGGGTCTTCTACAATTAACATTATGTCATCCGCAAATGCTCTGACCTTATATGAATAGTCCTTTATTTTAATTCCTCGAATTTTTTCATCTTGTCGTATTTGTATCATCAGGATCTCCAATACCAAAATGAACAGCAGTGGAGACAACGGGCAACCTTGTCTTGTTCCTTTACTTATAATCAATTTCTTAGTCGCTTCATCATTCACCACAATTGCTGCAGTCTGGTCTCTGTAAATTTCCTTAATTGCTCTAATGAATCTTTCTCCCAATTGTAGCTTTTCCATAGTGGCAAACATAAAGTCCCAGTTTAAATTATCAAACGCCTTTTCAGCATCAACAAAGAAGAAACCAACCTCTTTGTCACATAATATTCAATAGCATTAATCACTGTCCTTAAATTGTCTCTGATTTGTCTGTCTGGCAAAAAGCCTGCTTGTTCCTCCTCAATGACTTCCGAAAGCCACCCCTTCAGTCTCTCCGCCAGTATCTTCGCAAAGATTTTATAATCATTGTTAAGTAGCGATATAGGTCTGTAATTTTTCACATTAGTCAAGTCTTGGCCCTCTTTGGGGATCAATGATATATTCGCTTCATTCCAGGTATCTGGAATCCGCTGTTCCTTTAAAACTCCATTGATCACCTCTTTTAGGAATGGTGCCAGTTCATTGGCCATTACCTTATAAAATTTCGCTGTAAGTCCATCTGGCCCTGGCGCCTTTCCTAGATTTGCAGATTGTATTGCCTTGTTTAGTTCCTCATCTGTTACTTCACTGTTCAGTTTCTTTCTCCAAGCTTCCGAAATTACTGGAAGTTTCATTTTCTCCAAATATAACGCTATTGACTCTTTATTTACCTCTTTCTTATTATACAACTTAGCGTAGAATTTGTAAAAGGCTCTACTAATGGTAGTCTGTTCCAAATATGTTTTATTATCTTCGCAAATTCTATTTATTATTTTCTTTTCCCTTCTCTTCTTCAGTTGCCATGCCAAATACTTCCCAGGTTTATTTGCACCTTCAAACGCTTTCTGATTCAATCTTTTAAGATTCCACTCCAATTCCTTATTATTCATTGCTGTTAACTGTTCTTGAAGTATTTTAATTTCCTGATATAATTTCTTTTTCCCTGGTCTCTTTTTTAACTGTATTTCTTTGGCTTTTATTTTCTCCTCAATCTCTTGTCTTTTCTCCTCTTTCTTTTTTCTTGCTCTACCATTTAAGTCCATTAGTATGCCCCTTATAACCGCCTTATAAGCGTCCCAAACTTTGTCAGTTGGTACTTCTTTATTTACGTTGTATTGTATGAAGAACTTTGTCTCTCTTCTTAACATCTCCATATTCTCTCCTTCCTGTAGCAAGTCCTCATTTATTCTCCATGCTTTCCTTTTTCTCCTTTTCCCTAATTTCCACATGATTGGATTATGATCTGAGCCTACCATCGGCATTATTTCTACCTCCTTAGTCCATAACGCTAAGTCTTTTGAGGCCCAGATCATATCAATTCTTGATAGTGTACAGTGCCTTGCAGAATAAAAAGTAAATTGTCTACTTTTAGGATATTCTCTTCTCCATATATCTTCTAAAGTCTCCTGTTGTATCAAGTCAAAAAAGAGCTTTGGTAATAATCCTCTTTTCTTTTGTGCAGTTGTTGTCTTTTTATCCAATTCCAAGTTCGTCACTCCATTGAAGTCTCCGGCAAGAATTATCTGGTCGTATGAAAGATCATCTAGTTGCTTCCTCAAATCCTCAAAGAAGCTTTCCTTTGCACCGTTAGGTGCATAAACTCCGACTACCAACACTCTCTTTAAGTTCCAAGTACATTCCACTGCAATAAATCTGGCTTCCACATCTTTCATTACAAATTTTGGCTGTAGCTCCTCTTTTATGTACAACACCACTCCTCTTTTTTTCTTGTTGGAGGCCGCTACAAATTCTTTGCCCAATTTTCCTGATTTTAAATATTTTACATCCTGCTTTCTGATATGGGTCTCTTGCAAACAAACAATGTCACATTTTTGTTTTAATAGCCAGTGGAAAATATTTTTTCTCTTATTCGGTGAGTTTAGTCCATTTACATTCCAAGATAAAACTTTACACTCCATACTCATAGTCTTGTTGGTAAGTCTTTTTCATTGTCCCTTATAAATCGCTCCATCTCTCGCTCAGATCTGATACGCTTTTTGGCCCCTCCAAACTCAAAAGACACACCTTCTGGTAACTCCCATCTGTACCTAATTTTCATGTCCTTCAAGATCTGAATTAGCACTTTGTATTTTTTCCGATCTGATAACACTGACCTGGGTAATTCCTTCATTATGATAATCGTCTTGCCATCAATCTCCAATGGATCTTGAAACTGTTTTGTCACAATCTTCTCTTTCATATTTCGTGTCGTAAACTGCACAATCACGTCTCTTGGTAATTTCCTCTGGGTTGCAATTCTCGAGTTCACACGATATGCCACATCTAGGATAGCCACAACTTCCTCCTCCTCCTTCCCCAGGTATTCAGCTAACACCTCAGTCATCTGTTCTTGCGCTGACTTTCCTTCCACTTCTGGCAAGCCACGAAAACGTAACTGCTTCTCCATGTGTTTAGTTTCTGCAACTGACATTCTCCCCCTCATCAATCTCATCTCTGTTTGTTGCGTGTCTGCTAAGTTCTCCATCGCGTCTTCTACTGTTTTAACTCTCTGCTGCATTCCTTGTAGTTCACTTTGTATTGTTTCCATACCTTTTTTCACTTCTGACAGCTCCGATTTTACTGTCTGTGTAACCTCTTTAACCTCTTTAATCAGCTCCAATTTCGTGTCCTTAAGTTCTTTAATCACATCTAAAAGTTTTTTATCCAGGTTTTCTATTGCCGATTGCCACTCTTTTTTTGACATCGTGGGGCTTGCTTTGGCTCGCTCCCACAAGTCCGCTCTCTTCCTTAACTCCGTGGCGTAAAATTTAATGTCCTTTTATTTCAAATGTCCCGGTCTTCTTACAAAAATTAAATTTTAAAGAGTCCAAAATGTCGGGCGTCTTTTCTCTATGGTTTCTCTATGATTTTGCAATCCAAGATGGCCTACTTCCTTTTCCGCTGAGGCCGCGACCCTTCCCCTTTCAAAGATGGCGATTCCCTTCTTCCTGCCCTCCAGCAAGGGCCGCTTCTCTCCAGCAACTCTATTGTTGTTACGCACTTCCTGTCTCCCAACTTCCCACAGTAGGTCTCGCGATGGTGTCTTTTTCTCACAGCTCCATAACCGCAAGTATTCAAAACAATAGTCCAATTCCTTTAATAACTTCTTTAAACTGAGTCTCTTTTCAAATAAAACTCTTGCCGAGTCTTCCCCTCTTTATCGTTAGCCTGTTGCAGTTTGAAAATCTACTTTTATTCCTCTCTGCTTTCATCAATCTGTCCCGTAACAGAAGATAGTGATCTTTACCTTCTCATTCACTTTTCTCGGGTTATAATCGCTGTTTCGATTTTAGCTTCTCCTCTCCGTTTCTCCCCCAATCGAAGCTTGGGTATGTAGGTCTTATGCCAGCCGAATTGGCCCCAGAACTGCCGCAGAGATTGTAGCCGACCTTTCGCAGGGTGGGACCTCAAGGATCGGGAGGGGACCCGTTGTGTAGAGCCCCCCCTCGTCCGAGATCTAGCACACCCTAGGGTCTTGAGCATTCTTTGCCTGCTCTCCGCCTGAGAGCAGTCGGCCGCGGGCTATTTTTCCCCCGCCGGCCGCTTAAAACGGCAGTCCGGTCAGCTCCGCAAATGGAGCTGCGTCAGACCTCCATGAATCCCAAACCGGAAGTCCCAAGTTAACATTCCTAAAGGAGCCTGCATAATATTGAAGCCTGGTTTTCTTTAGAAACCCTGAAAGCAACAAACGTATTCCAGAATACATTTTTTGCAAAATACTGTAAAAGACAATACCTTGTGTCTGATGCTGCAGCCAGAGTCCGACTCTGCCTGACCCCCCCCCCCGGGTCTGGCTACCCCCTTACCAGCAGGACCACCACCACAGCCAAGCCCGGGGCGCTGCGGGCCATGGCAGTGAGGCTGCAGAAGATGGAAGACACTGGTGCAGCTGGAGGAGTGCAGGTGGCCACTCCTGCTGGCAGCGGCGGGCCCAGCAATACTGGAGTTGGCCTGATGATGGGAGGAGGAGCCTGAAGATGCCCAGAAGATGCTGCGACTGCAGGCACCGGCTAGCGCAGAGACGGATCGCCTTGAGGGCTGGACGAGTGTGACCTGGATGGCGCCTAGGCATGGGGGAGATGTCTGAGGACCATGCGCAGAAGCAGAGTCACAAAGAAGACCCAAACGGTGAAGGAAATGAAGGCCAGGACAACCATTGGGCAGCAGGGCTCATCGGGCCAACGGGAGGTTGGGGGACTAGTAAAGACATGGGGTTGGTGGGAGAGGGAAGGAGAGCACAAGAAGCGGAGGATAAAAGGGGCTCATCCCAATGAAGCTGGGGATGAGGACAGTTGATGTGGCCAGGAAGGAAGGAGAGGCATGGACAGCCAAGGGCAGAAGGAGGAGAGTGGTGCAGCAACCACCTCCGCTGCCCCACCTCTGAGGCCGAGGGAAGCCCTCCTGGGGGCAAGTGGTGGCAGCACCACAGCAGAGCAGCCAGGCGCCAAGGCAGGACGAACCGAACTTGACAAAGTGGTGGAGAAGGCAGGCACCAGTCCTGCTGCAGGTTCTCCTCTGCCCCACCCTCCCACCCCGGTGGGGTGGTCAGCCTCACGGTCAGAACTGTGGGTGCCTTTATTGACCCTTCCTGAAGCAAGGGACCCCAGCGTGGTCCCCAAGGGATTCCAGCAGCCAACTCAGACCCAGGCTCGCGGGGAGATGCATCTAACCCAGTTCAGCCAGTGGTTGGCGGAACAGCAGAGCCAGCTCTTATAGGTGATGGCCCAACAGCAATGAGAAGCTCAGGCAGCACTGGCCCAGCAACAGCGTGATGCCCAAAGTGCCCTCCTGCGGGTTCTTGGGAGCTGGGGGAGGTGGCATGTCAGCTGCCGGGGCCAGTCTGGGATGTGATCCTGCTGGCTTGGGGAGCCCCCCCCTTTCACCTAGCAAAGCTAGCACAGAGGATGACATCAGTGCCTACCTTGAGGCTTTTGAGCGCAAGGCAGAAGCAGCCCAATGGCGCAGGGAGCAATGGGCATTCATAATAAGCCCATACCTGATGGGAGAGGCTCAAGCTGCGCTGAAAGCCCTGCCCAAAGCGGATGGGGTCGACTATGATAAGTTGAAGATGGCCGTGTTGGACTGGTATGAAATAACACCCGAGACATACCGACAGAAGTTCAGGGCAACTGCCTACAAGAAATACGACTGGCCCTGGGCCCTAGTAACCACCCTCCAAGACATGGCCTACCATTGGTTGAAGTCCATTACGGATGATGGCCATCGAGTAGCAGACCAAGTGGTATTGGAGCAGCTGCTGCAGGTGATACCACCCAGGGCCCGGAGCTGGGTAGCCTGTAGCCAGCCTGCCTCCCTTAAAGAAGCTGCTACCTTATGAGAAAACTATATAGTGGCATAGGCTCATGACCCGCCCCCCAGGAGGCAAGCCACCCAAGCCCAAAGACCCGGGATATGCAATCTTGCCAGGGGACCCCCACTACCACAGGCCTACCCACTGCCCATGGGAGACCCCTGCTGACCAACACTGAGAGATAACTGTGGGTCCCCTTGCCCTTGAAGTCCACAGGGAGAGAACCCCAATCCAGTCATGAAGCCGAGCCAGGGCCCTGCTTTACGTGTAGAAAAAGGGAGCATGGAAGAATGAGTGTCCCTTAATGGAATGTGACCTGGGGTGGGACACAACCCTGCAAGCAGCCACCGCCCAGCCTCGGCCTCCCCCCTTGCTAGTTAAGTTACTGTACAGGTGGCAGGAAGGTGCTTCACAGTGCTGATCGACAGTGGCAGCTCTGTTTCAATGATGCAGTCCTGCCGGTTACCCCCCTCGCTACTCGTGATCCGGAAGATGGTCATAGCATGTTTCAACCAGCATAGGGAGGAGTGTCCTGTGGTCCAGGTGCCAATGACATACCAGGAGCAAACGACAGGATGCACCCTTTTTCCAACCAGCCATCCAGATTCTACCCATACCTTCACCGAAGTGAGCTGAGTTAGCTCTGGCAGGGGAGGAAGAGCTGGACGAGGAAGACGAAAGAAGATGTGCCGGCTCCCAGCTCCATGCACAGTGGAAAACCGACTTGCAATTTGCAGCTGACCGAGAGACTGATGAGTCTCTTCAACCCCTGCGCAACCTTGTGGCAGTGAATGAGGGGATGGTGATCAATGCCTGGTGGGCCAGTGGCTGCCAAGGATCATCCATCTAGGGAGGGTCTGGTATTGCCTAGCACCAGGCCATCCATCAGCTAATAGTCCCTCTTACTTGTCGGCCTGCGATCCTGGCGACGGCCCCTGATCACACCTGGGCTGGCCATCAAGGGGCCAAGAACACCAAAGCCTGGGTGGCGGCCCACTTTTCTGGCCAGCTATGGGCAAGGACATCCGGCGTTTCTACCAGACCTGCCCCATGTGCTAGTGGGCCACCATAAAGCTCCTGCCAGGGCCCTCCTGCCTGTGATTGGGATGCCCTTCAAACGGGTAGCCATGGATTTCATAGGCCCTTCCCCAAGACCCCCAGAGGGTTTAGTTACATCCTGGTCTTAATGGACTATGCCACAAGGTACTCTGAGGCCATTCCACTGAGGGACATGCAGGTTCCAAGGGTGGCCAGGGCCTTGTTGCGCTTCTTCTCACAGGTCGGGTTGCCAAGGGAGCTGTTGACAAACTGTGGGAAGCTCTTCATGGCAACCTTGACCCGCCAGCTCTGCAAGACTCTCAAAATCCACCAAATATTTACGAGCGTGTACCACGCTCAAACAGATGGGCTGGTTGAACACTTCAACCAGACCCTGAAAGCCGTGCTGTGGAAGGCTGCCCATGAGAAACCTCACCAATGGGACCTCTTCTTAGACATCATCCTGTTCGTGGTCTGTGAGACCCCCCCAGGCTTCCATGGGTTATGCACCTTTTGAGCTGCTCTACGGTAGGCAACCCCGTGGCATCCTAAGCCTGTTGGAGGAAGGGTGGGACCCCCAGGACAGCAAAGACCCACACCCAGTGCCCGAACACATGAAGGACCTCCGGGCACAGCTCAAGACAGCCCAAGCTTAGGCCCACCACCATCTGAAAATGGCCCAACAAACCCCAAAGAAAAGGTATGACCAGGGCACCAAGGCCTGCACTTTAAAAGCAGGAGACTGGGTCTTGGTGAGCTGACGGGTCATGGCCACAGGCCACGGGGATCCCTGGCAAGGGCCTTACACCATTAAAATGGTCCTGGGGGCCTTGTCATATGAAGTCCAGTGCAAGCCCCAATGGCGGCAGTGGAAGTGGTTGCATGTGAATGACATTAAGGCCTGGCAAAAATGAGAGGCCCTGCCGTGTCATCTAGCAGAAGATTTGCTAGATCTCCTGGAGGGGGATCTCCCCTGGGGACTTGAACCCAGAGACCTGGAAGACTTCATTCTAGATGGAGGACTCACAGACGAACACCAGGCCCAGGCCCTCTTCCAGTGGAACCCCAGGGTCTTCTCTTGGACACCAGGCTGCTCCCCCCCTTGTGACACACACCATTGACACCCTGCCAGGCAAAGTGACCCGGATCCCCTGGCAACCCCTGCCATGGAAGAGATGGGAAGCAGTGGATAAAGAAGTGGAGGACATGCTCCAACTAGGGGTCATCAAACCCTCCAACAGCGAGTGGTGCAGCCCCATTGTGCTGGTGCCCAAGCCGGATGGAAGTGTGAGGTTTTGTGCGGACTATTGACAGGTAAATGAACTAGCCAAATTTGACACCTAACCGATGCCCAGGGCGGACGTCCTCATCGATCAACTTGGGACCGCTCAGTACCTCTCCACCCTGGGCCTGACAAAGGGCTGTTGGCAGGTGCCCATGAACCCTGCTGACCGAGACAAGACCGCCTTCACCATGCCACATGGTTTATTCCACTTCTGCCTTCGCCAGAGCCTATATAGACAATATTATTATTTTCAGCCCCGACTGGCAGTCCCACCTTCAGCACCTTGAGGTGGTTCTCAGGGCCCTGGAAGCTGCCATCTTGTGGGCAAACTGCCTGAAGAGCCAGGTGGGCTTCTGGGAGCTGACATGCCTGGGCTACATCATGGAGAGAGGCCAGCTCTGACCGGTGCCTGAAAAGGTCACAACCTTGGAGCAAAGTTCCCTGCCACATACCAAGAGGCAGCTACACCGGTTCCTAGGTCTGGTAGGATATTATGGGAAGTTCATACCTCACTTTGCAAGTCAGGCCAGTCCACTCTCTGATTGCTTGCAGAAAGATCAGCCCAACAACATCCAGTGGACCCCTATCAGGCGACAGGCAATTGAGGTCCTTTTGTCCACCCTGTCCCACACACCAGTGTTACACAACCTCGACTTCAGCCAGCCATTCATGGTGCATACAGACACTTCCGATGTGGGCCTGGGGGAGGTTCTCTCACAGTTTGTCCACGAGCAGGAGCATCCCATGCTATTTATTAGCCAAGAGCTACAGCTGGCCGAAACCAAATATGCGATTGTGGGAAAAGAGGCCTTAGCCATAAAGTGGGCCGTAGGGGCTCTCCAATTTTATTTAGCCAATACTCATTTCACCCTGGTCACATGCCCCACTGCTGTGGATGTCACAGATGAAAGAGTATAACCCACACATTTTCCTTTAGTTTTACCGTCCAACACCACCCGGGCCATACCCATGTGAATGCAGACTACATGTCCATGATCTACAAGGGCTCCCCATCCCAGGGAACGACCTCCGCCCCAGGAAGGGGTGTGTGTCTGACGCTGCAGCCAGTGCTGGACTTGGCCCAACTGCCACCCCCCCCAGGGCTTGGCTACCCCCACCTGTTTAACAGTGGGGCTGCCGCCACGGCTGAGCCCAGAGCTGGGCAAGATGCTGCGGGCCGTGGCAACAAGGCTGAAGAAGATGCCAGGAAGATGGAAGACATTGGTGCAGCTGGAGGAGTGCAGGTGGTCCTCCTGCGGCAGCAGCGGGCCCAGCGATGCCAAAGTCGGCTTAATGATGGGAGGAGCCCGAAGACGCCCAGAAGATGCCATGATCTTAGGCACCAGCAGTGCAGTGACAGGTGCCACCGGGGAGAGCCTGATCACCTCGAGGGCTGGATGAGCATGTCCTGGCCAGCACCTGGACATGGGGGGGATGCCTGAGGACCATGCCCAGCAGCCGAGCCATGAGGAGGACCCAAACGGTGAAGGAAAGGAAGGCCAGGATGGTCACTGGGCAGCAGGGCTCATCAGGCCAATGGGAGGTTGGGGGACTAGTAAGGACACAAGGTTGGTGGGAGAGGGAAGGAGAGCACAAGAGGCGGAGGATAAAAGGGGCTCATCCCAATGAAGCTGGGGATGAGGACAGTTGATGTGGCCAGGAAGGAAGGAGAGGCACGGACAGCCCAGGGCAGGAGGAGGAGAGTGGTGCAGCAACCACCTCCCCTGCCCTACCTCTGAGGCTGAGGGAAGCCCTTCTGGGAGCAAGTGGGGGCGGCACCACGGTGGAGCAGCCAGGCGCCAAGGTGGGATGAATTGAAATTGACACCTAATCTATATCACAGTCCTATAACCTGCAGTTCAACGAGAGTGTTAGGGATCTCTAAAAGAAAACTCTCAGCTTCTGGATCCCTAAAAGAAAATGGTCAGTTTTTTACCAAACTATAATCCCTGAGATTTAAGGTGTTAAACTATGACTGTTACATTGATATAATACTAATAGCTGCAGTACAAATCTATATCCAAGTGAGACAAATGAAAAAGCTACATCATGCCCATTTGTGATTTATGAAAACCTAGAAAATTTATCTATTTTTATGCATAAAATGATGATTAATTTTTTTATATCTGCCAGACCTCATTTTTACTCCAATATTTTCCCCTCTGAATTAGGTGGCTTCCACATAGAGGTTGGATTTTGTGGTTTCCCTGTTGCTGGTGTGGCTGTTGATAAAGTGCAGAAGCAACAGAGCTTCCACGTGGCAGTTTTTCCTGCAGTTTCCCTACCCCAAGCCCACAGAAGTGAACCCCCCCCCCCTCCCCTGGGCCACAAGCTACTTTGCAATTTTAAAAACTGGCACTAGAACAGGTCCCTTTGGATTATTTCTGTATTGCGTAAACATAAACTTCCCTTAGAGTCATGGGTAATAGCCCTTTTGCTGTCTGATTCTGATCCACAGCTAACAAGCTATGTGGCAAAATATCTAATAGTAATCTCCCTTAAATGGCATTGAAATGTTATTTGTATTAGTTAGAAAAGAACTAAGGGGTTATTCATGAGAGTGAACATAGGGTTATTAGATTTGGACTAAACTAAATTTAATTTGAGGTTCTGAATAGAAGAAGTCTATATTTATACTTTTCCCTATTCTGGTGTTATATATATTTTACTACATTCATTTTATAAATTTTACATATTGTAACCTTAGTAAATATTTTATGTAATTATATATTATCTATGGTCTTATATCCCAACAAGATGATGGTTTATGATGATTATCTTGCAGTGTTTGTATTCTGTTTTATCTCGTGTTATGTATCACTGTATGTTGTTTTAAATCGTGGATGTTTGTCATAAGCCTATGAGCTTGAGCCCTCTGGTCAAAAGAGCGAATAAAGAAAGGAATATTGTTATATAAATATACCATTGTAGCTATATACCATTTTACCAGGTTCTCTGAATTCCCAGATTTCATTTTTTAAAAAGTAAATCTCTACCCTTTCCCTTTTGAAAATACACCTTTTTCTTTATATCTCTGCAAGAGAAGGGGGGGGGGTCAAGTCTTACTTTAAAAAAAGGAAACCTGAGAATTCAGAGAAACTGCTACACCTATTGTTACAATAGAGTATCTATGTAATGATACTTTAGTGCATTTTTTAAAAAAAAAATAAAAGACCCCCCCCCCCCAGTGATGGGGGTGGAAATGGCTGCTGAGAAGACAGCAGCTATCTAGGCTTTACTACGATTTCCCCAAAAACTTTAAAACAAAGTAGGTTTGAGAAATATCAGAGAAAAGCCAGGGCAAACATCACAGGTGCACAAATGCACCACAATGCTGTGGGGAAGCAGGGGGGGAAAACACTTCCCCAAAAATTGAATTCAGAGCAGTTGACTCAAACGGGAATGGTCTTAGTGATTCCCACATGAGGCACAGGCTTGTGTGGTTTCCCCACTGCTGATAAGGGCTGCCAATTTCAGCGTAGTGGCAATGGAGTTTCCTGAAGTTTCTGTGGTCCAGTCCCCTGGAAGGACCTCTCCACGCACCATCACAGCCTTTCCAGGTTTTTAAAATCTGCATCTGAATATTGTTATGACAAGCAATGTATTGGGTTCATCGAATTCCTAGCATTCATTTTGAAAAAGAAACGCTGTAGTCCCTTGTGTTGCAGAGAGATAAGGAGAAAGACATATCTTTGCAACAAAAGGAGCTAGAGACTTACTTTTAAAAAACCGATTGCTAGAAATTCAGAGAAACTGATAACTTTATAACAATAACATTGCATTCAATTGCTGTTGAAAAAAACAAAACAAAAGCACCACTAGTGGTGGGAAATGGCCCCTGCGGAGAAAGACACTGGGAAAATGGCTCCTGTGTACATGGTGTTGGAATATATGTGTTGCAAGATCTGACATCCAGTCATTATGGGGTTAATGTGTTTACCTACCATGCTATTGTTTAGATTGACCTGGAAAGGGAACCTGGCACAGAACCAATAATCTGCAAGCCTGGGAAATTTGAGAGTGTTTGTAAACTGTTATTGGTCAACAGGTCAGGTGACTTTCTTTCTAGGGTCAAGAAGATAGAGGAAGAAGAAGATTCTCCATTCAGTTATCCCAGCTCTTTGTTCGTAACAAGTAGTAAGAAAATGTAGCTCTAGGTGTTTGTTATTTTGTAGGCAACCTGTGACCCTTTTCCTTTAGAAGTAAATGATTTTTAAAAGCTAAACTCATGTGCTGACTCTCTATTGATTCAAGATCCATTGCACCTCTGATTTAAAGCTGTTTTAACCCTTTTTCCCAACACATGGGACTAGGAAAATCCAAAATTCTCCCCCTCATATAGCAGCTAAACCAGATCTTTCCCCAAACTTCACAATAAAGCAGGTTTGAGAAAAATGAGGGAAAACCCAAGAGGTACACAGAAGTAGGGGGAACCCTGCTTCTCTATAGCATCAAAACTGGGGCCAATAACTCTGCGACCTCTGAGGGCCAAGACAGCCTCTTATTTAGCAAATCATTTTGACCTGCAGCATCACTGTGTTTCCCTTAAAACTGCAAAAAAAACCTGTAGAAAGGTAGAATTCAACATGTTTTCCTTGGCAATTTTACATTTACAGAAAAGCACATCAGGAATATCTGTTTGTGTGTCTTATTTCTTCGTCCTTCCTAAAGGATACAACTAGTTTATTCTTCTCTTAGATCCCTCCCCCACCATAAACTAAGCTTCCTCCTGAGAGCCAACAGACCTGGCTGTTAAAAAGTATTTTGAACGTGCATCTCAGCAGGAAGGCAATAAAGTTCAGGGAGATTGTTCCTGATTGTATATTATTCTAGGAATGACAAATTAGAAACTTGGCTGAACGCTGAAAACTGGTTGCTAACCCTCAGTGACTGTGAAGTAACTTGGATAACATTTTAATAGGCCAGTCATACGCAAAGCGAGGCATGCTTAAGCCCACAGAAATCAAGAGGTTTAGGTGTGCCTAACTATAGGATCGGGGTCTGCAGTTTGTGAAACAGGCCATGTACTATGGATCAGGTATAAGACCATGTAATGATTTCAAGTAAATGTGTGCATGTGTCTTTAAATGCTTGGTGTGAGATAGGTGAAGAGTGGGGGTGAAAGAGAGGGATGAGTAAGCGATATGATTGGTTGATGATTGAGAGTGTGGGCGGAGTGAATGCAGTTTGAGACTGACAGGGCAGAGAGAAGAGTTTCAGTCAGAAGAAGGCAGGCTAGCTGTGTGCTGCCTGAGTATATTGAAGTATTTATGAGAGAAATATAACCTGTGTGGAACCTGAACTGAGCATGTTTGTGAAAGGACACTCAGTCAGGGAAAGAGAGGCCAGCTGTGTGCTGCCTGAGCAGGTTTAATATTTCTGTGAATGAGAGAGAAAGAGAGGCGAGCTGTGTGCTGCCTGAGGAGTTTTAAGCATTTCTGTAAGAGAAATATTGAGTCAGAGAAAGAGGCTAACTGTATGTGAAGCCTTAGAAGAGATCTGTGTGAATGAGTTTATAGGAAGTCAGAGATTGACAGGAAAAATACAAGCTACTGCCACAATCAGAACCAGCGTGGTGTAGTATCTAGAGCGATGGTCTAGGATCTGGGCAACCTAGGTTCAATTCCTGCTCTGCCATGGAAGTTTGCAGGGTGACCTTGGGTCAGTTACATACTTTCAGTGTAATCTACCTCAGAGGGTTATTATGAGGCTGAAATGGAGGAAAGAAGAATGATGTAAGCAGCTTTGGTCCCCCATTGGGGAGAAAGGTGGGATATAAATGGAGTAAAATAAGTAAAATAAAAATAAGTAAGACATACCTTGATTACACAGGAAGAGGTGGGTACTGATTACGCTAATGCAGGATCAATATACTGCTCGCATATACAGAGGCTGTAAACCTCTGAATACTGTGCTAGGAAGGAACATCAGGGGAAGGCCTCAGTCTCTACTCCCTAATGTTGGCTGCTGTGTGAAACAGGATGCTGGACTAGATAGACCGCAGGTCTGATTCATCAGGGCTCATCTTATGTTCTTAAAGTGCAGGAAGGTTTCAATGCAATTGTGAATCAACTTTCATGCATGGACAGCAATTGATTCAGAAACATGGAAACACTGCCAGTGTTTCACACGTCAGAAATCTGATACTCGTTTTCATATGGGCTCAAAGGAGCTCTAAGTGTGAACTCGGCCCAAGTCTTCCATGTACCCACTCTGAATGTTCTTAATGCAAGACAGAAAGTGGAACATCCATTTCTGCACTAAATGGACATTTGGATTAAAGTTGGAGCAGACATCTTTTGAAGGTAATTTGAACAATATCACTGCTCATGGTGTGGATACTCAATGCTATTCTTGCTTCTGCTAAATGGGTTTGAAGGTTTTTGATTTTTTTCATCCTCAGCAATAATGGGACAAAAGCAGCATGTGAGTATACCATGTGTAGTAGCAATGCTTCCCTCAAACCATGTTCAGCTCACTGAAATTGTGTTTTCTGTCTCTAACACATATTTTACATACAGAAACAGAAAATGCAAAATTTGATCAGGAACAGGGAAGTCTCAGAAAAAACAAAATAAATGGCTTCCAATGCAGTTAATTTAAGCTGTGTTGTCATGGCCATGGCTCAGTGGCAGTACCTTGCATGCAGAAGGATCCAGGTTTAGTCCCTGGTGCCTTTCAGTTGAAAGGTCTCAGGCAGGAGCTGTATGAAAATACAGTTCTTGACTGAAATCTTTCAGAGCCAAAGCAAGCACTGAGCTAGATGGACCAATGGTTTAATTCAGAATAAGGCTGAATTACCATTTTAGTTTGGTCAATGAAAATGTGACTCACCTCCTTCTTTACCAACACCCAAGCAACCCTTCAATTCTTGTAGTGAAATAGACTTGTCCTTGTTGAGGTCACAGTAGTCTATGAAGCGTCGGGCACATTTTTTAGGTTTGGCTTTCTTCTTCACATAGCGCTTAAATGGCTTCATCTCCCTCTTGCTAATGTCGCTGCTGCTGTTGTCGTCCAGTTGACTAAAGTACCAATGCACCACGCGCTCCTCCAATGTATGGCTGGGATCAGGCTCTGAAAACCTTGAAACACAACACATGAGTTATTGGAATCCAGAACACTACACAGCGGGCCAAACACTTGACACATACTTGAAGGATTCTTTAAAGCCAGCAAAATCAGATGCCTGGTTTGAGGAACAGTTCTTTATTCTTTTGGAATCACTTTGAACAGCTTCAGGCCATCTCTTCCACAGTCAGCTGGAAGCACTTGTTTATAATGTGTAAGTCTGCCCTTAAATACCACCAGATGCACACCTAAGTAGCTAGGTGAGCCTACATTGGGCGATACCAGTAAATATGATGAGGTACATAAAAGGTTTGTTAGGGTGGGAGGGGGGATCTTGAGCCCTGGAGGATTTTGAAGTGCAGAGAAAGGTTAAAGAAGAGGTGTCTTAGTGAACACTGCTGTATAGGTGGAAATGTGTACTGTCATATGACTTTATTTTTAAAAGTTTCCAAGCAAAGTGCAGCCTAAGTAGGATAATGTCCAGATAAATGCCTTTATGCTCCATCAGCCAGATGTCTCATGGGATTCTACTTGCTCATTTGAAAACCAGTAAGGATTGACTCACTGAGATATGATCTGGGATTAGGTATGGACTGAACAAACCCCTTATGCATGTTTGCTAATGCAACACCCCTAAACATGGGATAGATAAACTCTGTACATGCAAAGCATGAGTCATGAGCAATTACGAAATGAAGGGGGAAAGGCAAATGGTGCAAAGGGAAGAGTCTTAAATAATTATATAACCCCAACTTGTTTCACAACAACTTCTTCAGGGGGATCTATCAAAAAATACAAAGTATATAGTCATGAAGAATACATCTTAAAAGTTAAAAAGTTAATAAAACTTTCACAATTTCGCAGAGCATGTACAGAGTACAATTCATAAAAAGTACTTAATATATAACTAAACTAACAATAACATACACTCCATGTTTCCCAACCACAAAAAAGATAATTTGTTTAAATTGTGTATGAAAAAATATTAGAAAATTTTACTGGCCTTCCAAATTCCTTTTAGTATCATTCCCATGTATGCACTATAGCAGAGTGGGCTGCCTGGACTTGCCTTGGCTCATATTTAAATGAGCGTTGCCAAAAATGTTCTAATTTAACCCATTAGAATAGTTTTCAGTTTCAAAATTTACTCAGCCTCCTTTCTCAACAGAACTTAATCATCCTATTACATTTAAATATAACTCAAAATAAAAAATCTGCTTGTGTTGCTGTTCTAAAAATGTTCTACCAGAGAAGCACCAATTCTTTTCTGTGAAATGTTACTTTTGCGTTCAGAGAGTCTTACTTTAAGAGGTCTACTTGTCTCACCGATATAGATTTTGCTTCATTTGCCTTTTTTTCTTCATTTTGCCTTGATGTGCCCCTCCCCCTTTTTCCAATTACAAAATGGACAAAGTGCAGAGACAGTAACTTGTAATTTGTAATACTACCTTGAATACTGCTTAAGAAGGTCAATGTCAATTTTTTTATAAATAATAAACTAGCAAAAACATATTAAGTCCCAAATGTTTGAGCTGTGCCACTACAGACCCATGAATTGCAAGCCTGAAATGCCTGAGCAGTCTAAAGCCCTTTTCTGGTGCTATGTTTCTGGCACTCCTATCCCATGTAGCAGGATAACATGCAATGCACGATCATCTTGGAACATGTAATCATGATTTTGTCTGAAAAAGCCAATGTGCATATTTGCAGATTTAGCATGCACTATCTACAAAGTGGAATTTTGGTGTTATGTCTTCACACAGACTGAAGCTACAAAAATGCATGCATTGCCTTTTCAGACTAGGATGATAGTGTGTATCATACTGTATTGGTACATGGGAGAGAAGCCAGAGTGTAACACTTGAAAAGAGGTCCAGTCCTATTTAAAATTTAACCGCGTATAACATCTTTCAAATAGCTAAGTACCTCTGAATTTTTCAAGGTTGGGAATACCTATTATTCCAAAGAATAAGTGGAAAATACACAATGTCTCTAAACACAAGGTTCAAATATACAAGATACAGATGATGGCAATGTTACTTAGAAAAACATTAAAGAATTCATGCTAATAAACAATTGTCAGTCCTAGGGTGTCAGTCCCTGGCAGTGAGATCCCCAAGTCCCTCACAGCAAACAAACAGGTGCATTTGTTGAAGAAACTTTATTTAGAGATCTATTCAGTTAAGGTACTCACTCACAGGGAGAAGTTGGAAGAAGTAATTAGTTAAACAATAGGACTACTGATAATAGAGGGACGTTCTCCCGCCCCTTTGCATTCAGGTGCGAAAACCTAAAAAGTTACATGGGAACCAAGCAGTTTAGTCTAGACAGAGTACAGAGTGAAATCATTCTCTTCTGTGAAAAGATACATTTCAACACACAGCTGCAGCTTCAGCCCAAGGCTGCTCAAAAGTAAAAGCTCATATTTCTTAGAGATAAGCAAGAGGCCATTTGCTCCTCTAGAAATTAGTACTAGCAATCTAAATACCTTCAGGTGAATTATATGAAATGCATAAAGTACAGTATGGAACTTAGGCATTATGGCAATATGTACAACACAATGATGGCATGGCTGCTTATATCATTCTCAGTATAAAATGCAACAATGGCGTGCAAGGTAACACAATAATGGTATATGGCATAGGAACACAACAATGGCATGGATGCTGGCATACATAACAACAATATGAGACTTACTGGAAATACATTTATTGTAGAATTTATTTTCATAGGCCAGTTTCTGGTACAGCTGATTGAGGATGAATTTGTTTTAGCAACTTTTAGTTCCAGTATTGATACAAGTCAGCGCTTTATTTTAAAAAAATCTTTCACACATCTGCCTCAATTGCAGCCAAATGCATCAGGAAAAGGAAGAGAGAAAGAGAACACCGAGTCAGCCACTTTCTAGGTTACTATTTACCTACATGACACCATCTCTCACACCAGCCACATGAAAGACCCTCAAGACTGCAACTCTTGCAGAAAAACTGCAGTAAATTCATTCTGAGCAAGAAAGAGCATAAGGAAAACCACCGCATACCAAAAAAGCACACAATATGTTTTTTAAAAAGCACTGGAAGTCTCCGGAGCCTTATTCTCTTGACCACATCAGAACTGAGAAATAAATCACAGGAAAGAAGGCAATTAGTAATTAATCCACATGAGGGACAGCATCATCTCTGCCTGCTCTCCCTTCCTAATGTCATTGTTTACCTTAAGTCATCATTTCTGTAAGAACTTGGCAGAAGCCAGGTTGTTACCTCCCTTTTGCTTCAGTAGCTTAATATCTGCATAGACCTAAGCCTTGGGCTATTAACAATGCTGATCTGGGAGCTATGAATTCTGGGTTCCATCTGCTAAACATTGTGATGGCCTTAGATAAATGCTGGTCTAATTTTGGAATAGCTTAGAAGATGCTATAAAGGCCATCCCCACACTGCCATAGAAGCTCATATGGTGACTTTGGGCCAGTCACGCACACTTTCAGCCTCACCCATCTCTTAGAATGATGTGTCAAATAGAGGAGGGAAGAAATATGTATGCTGCCCTGAGCTCCTTGAAGGAGGGGTAGGATAAAAAATGTACCAGACAGATAGGACAGAACTGATGTATCACCAACATGACTGGACTCATGACTGCTAAATTTCAACTAGTCTGACAAAACCAGCCCCAGCTCTTTAAATGCAAGTCTGCCTTAATTGAGTAAAATGCAGGAGCTGAGGGGGTCCATCTTTAAGAACCAAAGGGGCATGTGTACAGGGCATTTTTGCACCTGTGATAGCAAGAGGAAGGGTACCTGTGACAACTCATTGCAGTCAAGGGTGGACATGGTAAGAAAAATGTCCCTGGAGAAGAGCCACACCCTGACCCTACCCCCCAAAGAAGGGATGGTGAGGCAGTTTGCCTGCCCTGCCCCCCAAAGGGTGAAGGAAAAAAGCCTACTGAACATGCCAGCGCCTCCTCCCCTAGGCTGAGGGATGCTCAGGTGAGGCAGGAGCATCCTCCCCAACTCTGCACAGAGCTCAGGTGAGCCAGGCATTGCCTACCCCACTCTGCAGAAAGCTCAGACAAGAAGAAGAAGAGTTGGTTTTATACCCCGCCCTTCACTACCCAAAAGAGTCTTAGTGTGGCTTACGATCACCTTCCCTTCGTCTCCCCACAACAGACACCTTGTGAGGTAGGTGAGGCTGACAGAGCTCTGAGAGAGTTCTGTCAACCATCTGGGCTCTGAGAAAAAGCAGGAAAGGTTGCTGCTAGAGTGGTGAGTCTTTTTCTGTTGCCTTCCTTAACTGCTGGGGGAATTTGCTGAGGTTACTGTGTGGGAGGACCGTGTTTGAGGCTGTGTGAGTGTGTAGCACCTGCTGTAAAGTGGTGCCAGTTGGAGTAAGTGTTTCTGTTTGAGGGTTTTTTGCCTGAGTTGGAGCTGATTGCAGAGGGGGATTGTTACTCATTGGAGAGCGTCTGTTTTGCCTGGGGTTTAACTGCTGGCCCCACCCTCTACTGAATGAGCCTTGATTGAATTAGGCTCCTCCTCACCAGAGGCATATCAAAGCCATCTAGCCTCTGAGAAGGTGAAGGAAAGGGACCTGCAGCTAGAAGAGCACTCTTGGAATATACTTGGAAGGTAATGATGTCAACAGAAGGCACCTTTCCAGTCAACGGGTTGGAGTTTGCCATGTTTGTTTTCTCCTGGAAGAGAAAATGGACTTTACTTGTCAGAAGTGAAGCTGGTCAGGCTTTTGGAGTAGAAGATTCAGAGCCTGGAGGAGAGGATCACCCTTCAGGAAATCAAGGAAGGGGAGGATTTTGTTGAGAAGAGCCTGGGGGCTCTACACAAGCATGAAGAAATAAGTCCAAGAAAAGAAGGAAGAGTCAATCTCCCTTCTGAGCCTCCTCTCAGTTCTGCAGTACAAACTGGAAGATGTGGACTAAGGTGACGCTCTGGTCCACTGGAGCTCAAGAATCGTTTTGAGGTGCTTGAGATGGTGATGGAGACGAGAGTGGAAGGAGAACCATAAAAACCTGGAGGAGTAAGTGAAGAGGGCATGGGACCACATGGAAGTGGAAGAAAACAGAAGGTGGTGGTCATTGGGGACTCTCTGCTCAGGGGTATGGAATGTCATGTATCCAGGCCAGATCCCCTACTCCGAGAGATGTGTTGCTTGCCGGGAGCCAGAATTCAGGATATTATAGACCGACAGCCGAAACTGATCAAACTGACTGATTAGTACCCATTTGTGCTGGTTTACATGGGAACTAAGGACACGACCGCAAATACCATCGCAAGAATTAAAGAGGACTATGAAGCTCTTGGAAGGCAGCTGAAGACAGTGGGAGCAGAGGTGGTATTCTCTTCTATCCTTCCTGTCAAAGGAAGAGGAATGCAAAGGGAGCAGACCATACTCGAGGTGAATTGTTGGCTGAGGTGGTGGTGCTGGCAGGAGCACTTTGGGTTTGGGGACCACGGGAATAAGTTTTCTTAGAGAAGGCCTTCTAGCACATGATGGGCTTCACCTTTCAAGGACAGGGAAGAAAATATTTGGAAAGAACCTGGAGAGCTTCATCAGGAGAGCTTTAAACTGATGCCGCAAGGGGAAGGGGTCAATCAACATGGGGATTTCAATGAAGAAGTGATAACAGCGGGGGCCCACCTGAGTAGTACAGATCAGACAAAGGTACAAGGCTACAAGTGCCTATATACCAATGTCCAAAGTATGGGTAATAAGAAGGAAGAGCTTGAGCTTCTCTTGAAAACAGAGAGCTACGATATAGTAGGAATTACTGAGACTTGGTGGGATGATTCCCATGACTGGAATGTGGTAGTGGATGGGTACAAGTTGTTCAAGAAAAACCGGAAGGGTAGAATAGGAGGCGGAGTGGCATTGTATGTGAGGAGAGGGCTTGATTGTCAGCAAGTTCTGGAGAATGTGGTTGACAGCTCGGTGGAAAGTATATGGGGGGAAATAAGGGGAGGAAGGACAAAGGGTATTGTTGTTGGAGTCTGCTACAGACCGCCTGACCCGGGAGAGGAAATGGATGCTGCCCTCCTTGAACAGACTGGTAGAGTATCCAATAGCAACAGAAAAAGAGTAACAAGTGGTATTTCAAAATACATATAGCAGAAATAACCACGTACGTGCCTTACTAACAACCGCAATGGTGTATTTAATCATACAACTACATAAACCACATTACACAGTAAAACACATATACAATAAAACAACTATTAATACAATTAATTCTACACTTCACATATGGAAAACCATTAAAACAATTGCTAAAATACAGATACCTCAGAATAATAAAGTGCTGGTGCTACAAATTGCTGCATGAATTCATTGCACATATAATTATTAAAGTGCAGGTGCATAGTAACAACTCAGCATATTCTATTTCACAGGTCCTGGATAACAAGAGTCCAATTAGTGAGTGAGAATATCCAGTAGAATAAAGTTAATTCTTGTTGTATATTATTTCATAATAGCTGTGTGGAATCCAAAAACAAGGTCTGGTCCTCCAACGGGTTATCTAGATCCTCATGTGACCCGTTTCATATAATCTTTGTCAAAGAGCCCACAGTAGTTAAAAATTCATCAAACTTGTTCATAAGTACTTATTCACAAAAACCATTCAATAATTGCTGTGTCACATAAAGTAGAATAAAGAATTGACTTGAGTCCATGAATTGACTTGAATTGACTTGAATCGAGGGAAGGGAGAGTACAGTAATGGGTGATAAATTTCTTATAACCAATGAAGGTGGTGCAAGCATGTCACCCAAGATGATCAAGCATTAATTATGCCCTTAAACATGAGTTCCAACCATTAGATGTTATTGGTAGGTCAGGAGGTTCCCATGGATGGGAAGGCTATGACAAAAACTGAATCTGAGTAGGGGCTTGTTCATCACCCTCATACTTAACGAACCAACAAGTCCAATACTTGTCAGAGAAGCACGCAAAGACACCCATAAACGGAAACAGATCCTTCCTGGATTCTATCACAGCAGTGTGTCATGAGACCAGAGAAGTGCATCGGTGAATGTGGTATATATAATCCAATGTCCCTGTCCCTTATATTATGTTGGAAGCACGACACGGGCTATTAGGACTAGGATCCAGGAACACCTTTCAAGGATCCGCACTAGACAGATGACAGCTCCTTTGGTGGAACATTTTCTTGTGCACCACAGGAACGAACATGAATTGAGGTTCTCAGTACTGGAGTCTCTCCACAGAAATCTAGGTAAGAACACAAACTACTTGCTAAAAGCGGAGGCGCGGTGGATATACCGCATGGATTGCTTAACACCCAGGGGTCTAAATAATGAAATTGACTATGCAGCCTTCCTGTAAGGATTACAGCCCTTTGGATGTAAGTAATCATCAGGATGAGATCCCTATATTCGAACTGAATACTCAGTATAAATCAACCCCAATTATTATTGCCAGCACCTCTGTTTGAATCAACACTGAATAACGCAAACAGAGTACATTGGTCTCATGTTGATCTGTATTGTTTGTAAGTATGAGCACCTGTTGATGTATAATCAAATTGTTTTTATAATTAGAGCTGTATACATGTAACAGAGCCTTTACACCTGTGTTTTTGCAGAGATAACTTAATGGTAAAGTGGCATTTGTTGGCTGTGAAGAAGCTGGGGCAAAACAAGCAGAACTGATTACTGGCGGGCTCGTTGCCAACTTCGGGAGCACTCCGACAATTGGGGAGTGACTCCAGCCGCCTGCAGCCATTTGGTTGCCAACAGAGGGAGAACCCCGGAATAGTGGGAGTATCCCAAGCATTCGACTTGTGCTTGTAGCCATAAAGCTTGGAAACTGTTAGAGCGAGTGTTAAACTACGCTGCGGAATTAAACGCCGAGCTGGTCAGAGAGGCAAAAGCTTTATTTGAGGAAGTTACATACTTGAAGGAAAGGGGGAGAGATAGATCCTAGCTATCTGACTACATCTTGCAGAGACAGAGAAGAAGTGTGGAGCAGGAGAGAGAAGAAGCAGGATATTGCCCTGTTTAGCCCAATAGGAGACAAGACAAGGAAATGACCCCCAGGAAACAAGAGAGGTGCTACTCTCACTGTCCTAACTAAGTGATCCTTGCTGCCCCCTGCGTGGTAGGCTCTTCTTACTTCTTGCTGCTGCAGTACACCAGACATTGTTATTTCTAACACCCCTTCTCAATGTCTAGTGTACAAAGTCCACAAAGTTCAGTCTTTCTCGTAGACTTTGAAATTTCTCTTTGGCAAGTGGCTTGGTGAGGATGTCTGCTGTCATTTCTTCTGTAGGGCAGTACTGTAGCTCAACAAGCCCTTCTTCTTGCATATTTCTCACAATGTGATTCTTTATGTCAATGTGCTTGGTTCTTGATCCAATTCTTTCTGTATTTGCAAGCTTTATGCAAGATTGATTATCTTCAAGGAGTTGTATAGGTTTGGGTTCATTTATCCCAAAGTCTTCTAATAGTTGTAGAATCCACTTGAGTTCTTGGCATGCTTCTGCTGCTGATATGTATTCAGCTTCTGTAGTTGATGCCGCTACTAGGTCTTGCTTTCTGCTTGTCCAACTGATTGCTCCTCCACCATAAAAGAATACTCGTCCACTGGTAGACTTTCTGTCTGTGATGTCTTCTGCTCAGTCAGCATCCATGAATCCCACTAGTCTGGGATTGTCGCTTGCTGGTAGCTTGAGCTTCAGTTGTGCAGTACCTCTCAGGTATCTTGCCAGTCTTTTGACTGCTTGCCAGTTATTCACACTTGGTGATGCATTTTTCCTGCACAGTATTCCAACTGCTGCTGCTATGTCAGGTCTGGTCACTGTACTTATGTAGAGCAGTTTTCCAATTGCTTCTCTGTACACTTTAATGTTTCTCAGAGGTTCATTGTTTCCACTTTGTTTCAGGAAATCTGTTTCCATTGGAGTACATGTTGGTTTTCCATCTTTCATGTCCATGTAGTCTAGGAAATCCATGATCTTTTGCTTTTGATTGAGAAGATAGCTTCCATCTTCCTCTCGCTCTATTTGAACTCCAAGGTAAAAGCTGACATTTCCAAGACGCTTTACTTCAACCTCTTGGTTCAGGTGCTGAATTATTTCATCACAATCTTGTTGATCCTCATAACAAAGAAGAATATCATCTACAAAAATCAGAATAAAAGTCCATTTGTTGTCTTTCTTTCTTGAGTACAGGCAGCGTTCTGCCCCGCCTTGCTTGAATCCTTCTTTGATGAGCATTTGGTTCAGTTTCTGGTTCCAGGCTCTTGCAGCCTGTTTTAGTCCATAAATGCTCTTCTGTAGTTTGCATACAAGTCCTCTGTCTTTGGACTGTTCAAATCCAGGAGGCTGTGTCATATACACGTCTTCTTCCAGCTCTCCATGGAGAAACGCAGTTTTCACATCCAGATGCTCCACATGCATCTTCCTTGCGGCTGCTATGCTTAGTAGTGTTCTTACTGAAGTGTGTTTCACTACTGGTGCGAAGGTTTCATCATAGTCTTCTCCATACTTCTGGGAATATCCCTTTGCAACTAGTCTTGCTTTGTACTTTTGTACTTCTCCATCTGCATCAAGTTTGGTTTTGAAAATCCATTTGCATCCTACTGTCCTTTTTCCAGGTGGTAGTTCTGTGAGAATCCATGTCTTGTTCTGGATCAGAGAATCAATTTCTTCTTTTGCAGCTTTTCTCCATTTCTCTGCTTCTCTTGCTGGCATTCCTTCTATGTCTTCCCAGCTAGAAGGTTCTGGTACAGCTTCTGTTTTTGCCAGGTAAGAGAATTTCAGTGGTGGAACTCCTTTGTTTGCTCTGTCTGAGCGTCTGACACTTGGCTCTGCTTCCCCTTCTCTTTCTGTGGGCTCTGCAGGTGTCTCTTGCGTCTCAGTCAGGTCCCAGAGTTGCACAATTTCTGGCTGCTGTGCTGCATCAGCTTCCTTTGGTGTAGACTCTCTGGTGTCAGGCTTGCTTGCCTTCTCTTCTTCATCAATGTGCACCACATGGCGGATCTTCACCGTGTCTGTCTCTGGGTTGAGGATTCGATATCCCTTGCATCCCAGTGCATATCCAACAAATATGCCTTCTTCTGTTCTGGGATCCATCTTAGACCTCTTTTTCTTCGGAACATAAGTGTAGGCCTTTGATCCAAACACTCTCAGATGCCTTACATTGGGCTTGCGGTTGTACCACAGTTCAAATGGTGTGCTGCTTGCACCCTTTGTAGGTAGCATGTTCTGCAGATAGGCAGCAGTGTTGATAGCTTCTCCCCAATATTTTTGAGGTAGCTGTGCTTCTTGCAGCATGCTCCTGCACATCTCTGTGAGAGAACGATTTTTCCTCTCTGCTATCCCGTTGAGTTCGGGGGTGTATGGCACGGTCAGGTGATGCTCTATTCCTTCAGCTGCTAGGAAGCTTGTCATCTCCTTCCCCACGTACTCGCCTCCATTGTCTGTGCGGATAGCCATTGGTTTTCTCTGGAATCTGTTCTGCACCATTGCTAGGTACATCTTGAATTTTTCCAGTACTTGGCTCTTTTCCTTGAGCAGGTAAATCACAGTAAATCTTGAAAAATCATCAGTAAAAGTCAGAAAGTACTTACTTCCACTGGGTGTTTTTGTTCCCATGGGTCCACAGACATCACTGTGAATCAGCTCCAGTGGTCTTGTCGTCTGCTTCTCACTCTGTTTGGTGAAAGAAGGTCTTGTGCCTTTGGCTTGAATACAGCAAACACATTTCTCTGCATCAGGACATTTTCTCATTTGCAAATCATTAGTCAGATTCTGCCTTTCAAGCTGATATATATAATCCATATTAGCATGTCCAAGCCTTCTATGGATAAGACTAGTACAATTCTTGTGAGTGCACTTTTCAATTAAATTCACTGCGCCTTCAGAGCAATCCAGCATATACAGGCCATCTTCTAATGTGCCTTGTGCAATTAATTCACCATCATTGCTAATAAAACATTTCTCTCCTTTGAATACAGTCTCAATTCCTCTTTTGGCCATTGCAGAAACCGATATTAAATTGGATTTAAGTTCAGGTACGTATAGACAATCAGTGATCTGCACTTCTCTAGTTTGGCCACTGGGTAGTGCACAACATGCAGATACGGTCCCTTGTCCCCGAGCCGTTAAAGCCTCTCCATTTGCTGTATACAATTTGTCGTGGCTTTCTTTCATCTCATTAAAAAACTTCTCTTGATTGCATAGATGGTTAGTACACGCACTGTCAATTGCCCATTTGCATATGCTTTGATCATTTTTACCAACATTTAAACAATTCTTATCAGATCTGCTTTTCCTTTGACCATCGGCATTAGGTGACTTAATGGCTGCATTAGCATTCCTAAAGCCCTTTGTTCCCGTCCCTCGTGGCGGCTTGATTACTCTCTGTGAATCACGAAACCAACAGTCTTCCTTTAAATGTCCTTTCTTTCTGCAGACGCTGCAGGAGAAATCACTTCTTGAACTGACTCTTAAAGCTAGCTCTCTTGGCTCACTTATATGATCCAGTTTGCTAAAACTTTCCTCTTGCAGTCTTGCAAGTACATAGTTTAAGCTTAAATTTTCTCTCATTTCCAAAACATGTACAATGTTTGTATAAGATTGAGGAAGACTAGACAGCAAAATTATAGCTAGATCCTCATCCTGGATCTCCTTTCCAAGGGATCTTAATTTCTGTGTTAATTCCATGAAATTTGCAATATGATCTTTCAGTTTTTCCTGAGGCTTCATCTCAATCCGATGCAATTGCCTCATTAGCAAAATTTTAGTTTTAATTGATTCTTGACGGTTTATTTCTAGAAGAGACGTCCACATTTGTCTAGAAGTGGGCTCATGAATAACTCTTATCAATTGTTTATCACTTAAAGCATTAATGATAATAGATCTTGCCTTATTGTCGTGCTTGACCCATTTGGCTTCCTTCTGAGGATCTCCAGTCGGTTTTTCATCTGTTATTGCAGACCAGACGTCCAGTTGAATAAGATGGGCTTTTATTCTTTCTGCCCAAAGATCATAGTTGTTGTCGCCTAGTCGGTCGATCTGGAACCCCTGCTGTGCACTGTAGGAGTCAGCCATCTTTCCTCTATTGTCTGCCCTCTGTGCTTTAGCCTGCGGCTACGGCAGAACTTTTATTGCTCTCTCTTAACTTCAGCTTGCATTAATTGCCTCTGTGGCCCATTACCCTGTTAGAGCGAGTGTTAAACTACGCTGCGGAATTAAACGCCGAGCTGGTCAGAGAGGCAAAAGCTTTATTTGAGGAAGTTACATACTTGAAGGAAAGGGGGAGACATAGATCCTAGCTATCTGACTACATCTTGCAGAGACAGAGAAGAAGTGTGGAGCAGGAGAGAGAAGAAGCAGGATATTGCCCTGTTTAGCCCAATAGGAGACAAGACAAGGAAATGACCCCCAGGAAACAAGAGAGGTGCTACTCTCACTGTCCTAACTAAGTGATCCTTGCTGCCCCCTGCGTGGTAGGCTCTTCTTACTTCTTGCTGCTGCAGTACACCAGACATTGTTATTTCTAACAGAAACATCCTCGGGTTTTATGGGCTCGTTAATACGGAGAGTGAAGAATTGCATTCCAACGAATATTTATCATACATGGACTGAGCTCTAACACCTGTGATTTGGTTTTCTTGTAAAACAGATTGAGGACTATGTGAAAATGATTATGAGTGTATATTGTATATGAATGGTGATTCACTGGTGTATAATTGCATACTACAAATATATTTCTATTTTGTGTATTAGTTGGATTGTATATTGTTAATGCAACACACCTGGAAGATAGTAGAGCAGATTTTAAAGGGATCGATCTGTAAGCATCTGAAAGACCACTTAGTGATCTCGGGAAGTCAACATGGTTTTGTCCACAACAGATCTTTTCAGACCAACCTGGTGTCCTTCTTTGATCAAGTGACGAGCTTACTGGATCGTGGGAACTCTGTTGACATGATTTACCTGGATTTCAGTAAAGCTTTTGATAAGGTTCCCCATGACATTCTAATGGGTAAACTGGAAGACTGCAGACTGGACTATAGGACAGTTCAATGGATAGGGAACTGGTTAGAGGACCGCACCCAAAGAGTGGTGGTCAGTGGCGTTTCATCAGATTGGTGGGAGGTGTCCGGTGGGGTGCTGCAGGGCTCAGTTTTAGGCCCGGTACTTTTCAATATTTTTATTAATGATCTGGATGAAGAGGTAAATGGGCTACTCAGTAAATTTGCTGATGATACCAAATTAGGAGGAGTGACAAACACCCAAGAAGACAGAGTTAAAATTCAACAAGACTTGAATACTCTGGAGAAGTGGGTGATTGTGAACAGGATGCAATTCAACATTGATAAGTGCACAGTATTACATCTGGGCCACAAAAATGGGAACCACAAATACTGGATGAGGGATACACTTCTGGGCAGTAGTATATGTGAAAGGGATCTTGGGGTAAGAGTAGACTGTAAACTAAATATGAGCAGTCAGTGTGATGCGGTGGCAAAAAAGGCTGATTCAATCTTGGGTTGTATCAAAGGGGCCATAGCACTGAAATCGCAGGAGGTCATAGCCCCTCTCTATACTGCCTTGGTCAGGCCACACCTGGAGTATTGTGTGCAGTTCTGGAGGCCTCACTTCAAAAAGGATGTGGACAAAATCGAGAGGGTGCAGAGGAGAGTGACGAGGATGATCAGGGGTCTGGAGACTGAGCCCTACGAGGAAAGGCTGAGGGCCTTGGGAATGTTTAGTTTGGAGAAAAGGAGATTGAGGGGGGACATGATTGCTCTCTTTAAAAATTTGAAAGGCTGTCATTTGGAGGAGGGCACGGAGCTGTTCCAGTTGGCAGCAGAGGATAGGACTTGAAGCAACGGGCTTAAATTACATGCAGAAAGGTACCGGCTGGATATCAGGATAAACTTTTTCACGGCAGAGTAGTTCAAAGGTGGAATCAGCTGCCTAGGGAGGCGGTGAGCTCCCCTTCACTGGCAGTTTTCAAGAAGAGGATGGATGAATATTTGTCAAGGATGCTTTAGGATCATCTTGCATTGGGCAGGGGGTTGGACTAGATGGTCTGTATGGCCCCTTCCAACTCTGTGATTCTGAGAGCTCTGAGTGACCCACAACTGGCTTCATTTGGAGGAGTGGGGAATCAGACCCAGTTCTCCTGCCACCCTTTACCACTATACCAAACTGGCTGGGTGCCACTTCAATGCTGGCCATTTAGAGCTCAGATAGGCCAGACACTGCCTCTTCCGGGCTGCATGGACTTGGATAGGGCAGGTGCAAACTTCCTCACTCCACAAAGACCTTGAGCAGGGCTAGCCCTTCTGAGATGTCCTGGTGCTCATAATGACCAATCTACCTGTGCCTACAGTTGCCTTCAACATCACTTTTCTATGAGCCAGGCTCCAATACTGGAAGGAACCCAACTAGGAGGAAAGCAACAAAGAAGAGTTGCAGAACGGAGAAAACTCAGCATCTCTCATCTGTTTAAAATTAGACTAACCACTCACATTATGATTAGGGCAGACCTACATTTAAATAGGCAAATCTAACAATATCATTTATTTATTTATTTAGAATTATTTTACCTTGCTTCTTCACAGAACCTGCCCAAGGTTGCTTTATAGTTTAGTCCTATATACCTTCTAGAAAGGGACCAAGGTTAGTTGATTCTCTTTTGTCTGACTTGGAGAAAACCTCTGTGTGCTCAGAGAATTAAAAATGCAAAGGAATAAAAAATGTTTAAGGATGTGAATTTGAATATTTCTGGTCTAAATATATATCTGAAAAATCTAAGATTCTCAGGAATACCAGATACTGAAACCAGATACCAGATCCTGAAAGATTTTGGAAATATTTGGGAAAACCCAAAAATATTTGTGGTATTCTGGCCAGTATTTAGGCCAGAAATCCAAATGCAAAAAAAGGTCAACTTTTTAAATTGGTGCACATCCCTTATATGGATGTTTTCCATACAAGGATAAATAACACCACCAGAGGCAAAGGCACAGGGGAAGGAACAACACATCTTTCACCACATTCTGTGGTTTCAGCTTCCTCTGAGCAACTGTTATTTCAAAAAGTATGATGGGAGGAGAGATCCAATTAAGGATCTCCAGTTTTTTGGCCTTTTAGTGCACATTTTAAAGTTTTCTTTGATTAGATACATCAGTTTTATAATGAGAGGACTGAATCTGCATTTTTAGATTCTGCTGACATGTTTGGTTTGTTCTGAATTTTTTTCTTTATTAATTGTTAGCCTTCTTGAGTTAAACTGTTTAAGTGAATTAATCCAGCACAGCCTGCTTGTCTCAGATAATGAATGTGAATTGCTTTGAGCCCTCTAAAGTGCTATGCATATGCTAAATAGCTCTATTATCTTTGAAAATATCAGCCATACAATAATCTTTTTTTTAAAAGTTGGATACAACAATCTCAGCATAAAACTCTTCAGTAAAGCAAGTTATTGTGGGTATAAATTATCTGTCAGAGGTTTCAGAAGCTTACTGCATGCCAAGTGAACATCTTTGGACAATTGAAAACATTTGTTAGAACTCTCTGTGGAGAGAATTTCCAGTCCCACTATCAAGATAGAAACATTCATTCATGAAGAAAAGGGAAGGAGGAGGAAGGTTGTCGAGAGTGGCAGAAGAGAACAGTGGTTCCAAATAACCTCACTGTAAAATAAAATATTAGTAAAATATTAGATCTTCCAGCCTAAGCAGCTGATTCAGTGCTGCACACACACAGCTTGTATCATTTATATGTGTCAGACAGGGGTTAACCCGCCTGGCACAGAAGGCAGAAGTTACGTAGTTGCAGTTGAGTTTTCTAGTGTTGAAAGGCTGTCAGAGCCAAGAGTTCCGTTCCATAGGAAAAGGGAGGGGCAAGGAGTATATAGTCAGCATTGTTACAGTTAAACAGTAATTCTCGGCAATTGCTTTACGTTAGTTGGTTGTACTGTGATTCCTGAATTTAAAAAATCCGTTTACTGAATCTGTCTCTGCCTGATCTGATCGGTGTGGATATTTTTGGGAAGATCCATGGAACAGAAACTGACAATATGCAGCAAAACTTGTATTTATCACACTGAAAGCTAGACACTAGATAAGGACCCCCATCCTTAACACTTCTCTAGTAAACTGATAATTGTTTATGATCAAGTTTAACAGTTCAATCCTAAGCTATGAGACAGCACCGTCGCTCGTATGTGGATGTAAATGCGGTGCCACCCCACTCCTCCCTATGGACTTTTGCCGGAGAGTCCTGCTGGCGGCTGAGCTCAACAAGGTGAGGCACATCTGCAGGCAAGAGCACTTGCCCGCCATTCTCCTGACAACCCCGCCCACACCAGCCAATGGCTGCGCATGTGGGCGAGGGGCAAGCAGAGGCGCAGCCAATGGGGAGGGTGCGATCTCCGCTGCTCACCGACACCCCCTTGGCAGGGAGCAGACATCCCTGCTGGGGAGAGGGGGCAAAGGTAACACTGAAGGTGCAGATTGGACACCCACCCTCTTGCCCATCCAGACCCCATTTCTGATGAGGGTCTGGATGGTGGCTGCAGCTCAGCATGCCAGCAAATCCCCTCATTGCTGCTGCCGCCACCACCACCACAAGAAACAGGTGCCCCCCTGCCCTGAAAAGTAGGGCCAGAGAGGGAACTGATCTCTGCTGCCTGAAGATCAGTTGTAATTCTGGGAGATCTCCAGCTACCACCTGGAGACTGGCAACCCTAATTAGTCCCCAGGTTCTGGAGAGGCAGGTGGGGGGAGGCGGGTCCTTCAATGAGTGACAGGAATGCCCATTGGAAACCACGTGGAAGGCCGGGAGGCCGTTTGGAAATGAGGGGAATGAAAAGTGCCCACAAACTTGCGGCGGCACCACTTGAATACATCACTGCATCTCTACGATGCAAGACGTGGACTGACAGCCCCTCCCCATGCTAGATTTCCCAAGTCCATCCCTGCTTCCACAAATGGCAAAAAGGAGGGGGATGCCCAGTAACTACACCCCCACCTGCTGGCAGCAACTTCCCATATGCAGCGACCATCTTCCTGACTTAACAGATGCCAGCAGCTCAGACTATCAGAGAATGAAAGTCCTCAGTGCCACCCCCCCACAGACATTCATGGGCCACACTTCAATTCCCACCCCACTGCCTGAAGTTACATTGAGGAGAGGAAGGGGGCAGGGAGACTGGACGGGGTGCCACATGAAACATTTGCAGGGATGTGTGAGAGGATATTCCAACAGGGAGTTGAGGGGCCGGCTACTGGCAATGTCAGGCAAGCATGCAAACACAGCAGTTTGTTGTTTTTCCAACATGTTTTATTAAACTGGAAAAAGTGCCAGTGCCCCCCGGCTGGAAAGGGAGCCAAGGCAGTTTGCGCAGCCCTCATTCTGCACTCTCAGGGGCGAGGCTGAGATGTGGATTGCCTTAGGAAACTGCTCCCTGGGCTGAATCTGAATGGTGCTCACAGAGGATTACCGGGGTGGGGGGTGGGGTTGGGGTTTGGGTTTGAAGCAGACATGCTAGGTCGTCTCCCGGACAAGTCACGACATGCCTGCAAGGGAAAGAGACACATGTGCTGCAAGTAACCCAGCCCGCTCCATGGCCGAGGACAAGCCCACACTCCAACATCTGGGAAGATGCACATAGTAGAGAGCAGCAGTGGCAGCCCCACAGGTGCAGCTAGCGACCAGATGATGCATGACCCTCTGGTGAGGAAGGGCCCTGCCTTGGGGTGATTTTAGCTTTAAAGGAGAAAGTCAACAGGTAGTTACAAAACACCTAGTCAAGAGTAATTTTCTGGGCAACTGCCTCTGGGGCAGGCAGGGGCTGCCGCCACCATCCCTTCCCCCATTGAGCCTCACCTGAATAGGTTAGTGGTCAGGCAAGTTCAGGTGAGGGGGCAGCCGGCACAAATCAGTGAGCGGGGTTAGCCACTGCCCCATCTCCTTCTTACGTGTAAGTGTTCCCTTGCTCCTTACTGAGCAGGAACTTCAGTCAGATAACCTGCAAGGAGACTTGAGTGGTTATTGTTAGTTAGCCAGACATTCTGGACTTTGCGAGTGCAAAGTTCTCCCAGTTTTCCTGCTAAGTCCCCTCTAGTGAGCTCTCCCCTCTAGTGAGCTCTCCCACCTCGTGCACAGTCTCCACGGCAGAAGGCAGACAGGGAGAGCCTTTGGCTGTGTGCTCACCTACCTGAGGTCATAAGCAGCGCAGCCGGATATTTTGTAGGGTGCGTAAGCAGGTGATTGGGTGCAGGGAGGGGGGCTCGCCCACCCCAGAAGTACACGTGGATTGGCCCCCTGGTAGTTCCCATTCTATGCTCCTTCGGGCTACAGGGGCGTTGCTGGGTGCTGGGAGAGGGGTGTAAGTTTCCCTCATTCAATGGGCACCTATGGGCTACACCTGCTTTTTTCATGGCATAACTTTCCACCACTGCAGGGGGCATTCCTGGGCCTGGAGTAGGTTTGGAAGTGGACTAACTCATGCCTTGCCCCATCCCCTTTCACACCAGCATGGGGACTTGTGCCATAGTTGCACCTCTGCCTGGCCGCCAAGTGTGCCCACTGGTGGCAACCCGTCTGTGGTAATGTACCTCGGGCGGGCACCGGTGGAGAGGGGTTTAGGTCAATGTAAGAGCCATTTACGCCCATGCAAGCCTCAGTTCTTTCCCTATGCACCCCCCCCCTTAGTATTGAGCTGTTAGGATTACTACTTTAAAATCTGACCCAGTTCTTTATCCCCTATGCCACGAACACTCGCATGTAAGATGAAATGGCTGCAGATAGCAAGCAGTTCCAAACTACAAAAACATGAATGTTCACTTTCACTTGACCATGTTGGTGTACGCTACAGTTGACCTAAAAATAAATTAAGATAATGGAAAGACTTTCCAGATATGGCAGGGCTGCTAAAAATACTTTTTGGAATCTGATATATGATAGGATTAATAAAAAATTGAAATTAAATTTAATGACTGATCCAAAAGAGGCTTTAATTTACTAAGGAAAGTAAGAAATCGGCACATAAATCATTAATAACTTTTAAAAATAACAAGATCCATCATATCTCGACATTAGAAACCCACAGCAAGAATTACGATTGATATTCAGTATGAATGTATGTGGAATATAGTTTTGTTGGAAAAATTAACTCATCAAATTAGATTAGCAAAAAAATCAAGTGACTGTGTATGCTCTTTATGCTGTTTGGCATTTATATCCATTTGCCAGTTTTTATCCTCCTTTTATCTCATTTCCAGGCAATGTGTTTACAACTTAGGCACTAAGAACTTAACACAGAAATGAATTACTTTGTTTTGTAGGAAAGTACTTTCAAAACACTTATTAGATCTTATTACTTACAAATGAACTCTTTGAAACCTGAACTCTTTACAGGAATGGCCTGAACGTGTAATCAAGATTCAAGAAGGCAGAGCGTACATCAGCCAGAAAATATAATCTTTATTTCAACTCCTTACTTTTTGTTTCCTTTTTTAATATATGCAGTTGTCTTTTGATTCCAAAGTTAATCATTGCTGTTGGAACAAAAGATGGTTATGCTAAAGAATCTGCAATAAACATCTCATTTATTTTCTCAATTTGCCTTCTGCCTAGCAAAAAGACCGAAAATTTAACCTCAGAATAGGATGCATCCAGAAAAAAACAAAATTTTATGGACATGGCTTATGATCAAAAATTTTCCTATTAAAACTTTTGTATTTAAATGCTGACATAATATGAATCACAGCCACAGACCAACTCATCTAACTTCCTGTACGCCACATATTCTAAAGACTATTGCTGAAATCTGTGGTAACATGCTTACAGTGCAGTCCTAAGTAGAGTTACACCTTTTAAGTCATTGACTTCAATGGATTTAGAAGGTTATAACTCTGTTTAGGATCGCACTGTAAAACTTGTATGCTATGGATTTCCTACATGAAAAGTACTTACATGTGGCACTACAAGATGTTTACACCTCATGCATATACAGTGAAATAGATGCATATGCAATGGGCACATGTGACAAAGTACATGTGGATTTTACACCTTTTCCAGCTACACAGAAGAGATAACGTGTCTGAAGAGATTCCCAGAGGTACTTTTGTAAATGTGAGGGGGAAAGACTGAAGGAAAAAATCAAAAGCTGCTTCATGTTACAATAGAAGGTAGGTCCCTTACTCCCATCATAAATCAACAGAAGAGCATTCAAAACTGAAAACATGGAAATCACATCCTTGGGAGATGCAATTATCCAGGGCTCCTGGGGACAAATTTACCACATGCTTTGAGACATTCAAGTACCTTCCAAATATTACAGAACAGAAGATCAGGCACGCCCATGAAATCATGATGACCTTATATCTTTCCTATAACATGCAAAGTGGTCCTAAATGACACCATTTTTTTTAAAAAAAAGCAATTGTTTTCTATAATTCCTGTTCTTTTTTTAGCAAAAATGAAAGACACAAGCCAAAATTTGGGGTTAGACCAAGCTAAAATGTTTACATCAGAATAGTTCCAGATCATGAGAGGGCAAATAGATGACTAAGAACCTTTTAGCTAATACTGCTGTTTGCATCACATGAGAGCTATTTAAAAGGCTTCTTTTCCCCATCCATTTTCACCATCTGCTGACAAAGCTCATAAGAAACCCTTTTGACATCAAGGTGTAGAAACCAGGGCCTTCATAAAACTAAGGTATCAGCAGTCTGAGGGTTTATTTTAACCTACAGATTTTCTCTTAACTTCCCTAGGAATTACTAACTCATTCAAGCTTATTTTTAAGAGTGCTGTTTATAATGGCATGGAGACTGAAATTCAAATAACTAAGGATGCCAGATATTCTCTAGAGTTTTTCTGCACATTTACTTGCTGTATTTGATACAATAAAGTTACAAAAAACTGAATTCAAGGCACTTCTAGCTTGGAAGGGAAAAATTCATTTTCTAGTACAGAAACATTTTTGCCTGAAACGTATGCACAAGAATCAGGGTTTTTTTAATCAGCAGCACAGAAATGCACTCTAGTGTTGCTTGTTGGATGTTCTGAAATATCACACCACTTTGCTGAACTTCATTTCACAAAACATTTAGCCATCAATCTGATTAACAAGTTATAAATATCAAATTAAAATATCCTTCCCCCAAATTCTCAACATCAAATATGATTATACCGTCTCAGAAATATTTGTCATGGGAAACTGATGGCTGTTTGTTTATTGAATATATGAAAATATGCATTTTTATAACTATGAGACATGAAGGAGACCCAGAGAGCAAGCCTAAACATGTCTACTCAGAATCCTAATCAGGTCTGTTCAATGGGGCTTACTCACAGGAGAGTGTTCAGGGGATTCCACCATCACAGTTGCACTGAAAGTCAATGGACTTAGGAGGAGGCAACTCTGCTTAGGTTTGCACCGTAACAGACGGTTCATAAAGACACAGGCAATACCATCCAGTGCTGTCTTGCTTGTGTTAATAAACCATCTCAAATCAAAACAGCACAGATAAAGCTTACACATGTCAGTGGAGTCAATTCAGACATTCAACTATGAGTCATCAAGTAAGAAGAAATCAAGTTCCTACATGACTGCGGAAACTAGGCTTGTGTGCATCAGTGTGAGTCTGGACAAGAAAAATGTTCACCATTGCCATCAAATGCTGCGCAAATCTGCCCATGTGTTCCAGCTAATCTGGGAATGGAAAAAAAGAATCCTCCCCCATGGAAGTAAGAGTCTGCTGCTATTTTCAGAATAATGAGAGACAGAGAATGAATAATAGAGATCAATGGCATCTAAATTCTAATAATTAGACTTTAATTACCAGAAGATTTTCTTCAGTCCTTTGAAGGGCAATGATTAAAGCAATATGTTGACATTTCTTTTTACAAAAAGAGAGTGATACTTTTCAGGTCCTTGGGAGCATGGCTATTGGGGTTTATTACGACAGAGTCTGGAGCAGAAATCTCCCTTTTGTATTTTTTTACTGGTATGAGAATGGTCTACAGGTCAGAACAGAAGACCCAGAACATCTACAGATCATTGACTCATTTCAGTTTGGCTTGAGTGCTTTCAGACTCACCTCCCACCTCCAGCAGGTGCTGCTGAGTTAATGGCCTGTACCATGTCTGTGGTCAGAGCATCCAGTAAACTGGTAATAAATTCTACTTTCTTCCCTTCTGGGCAGCCTGAAAAAGGTAGGAAAAGGTTAGTTTGAAAATATAGCTAAAAATTAGATTCCTGCCTTCTCCAAGGCCACATCTATGCTACAGTATAAGCTACTACACTTTGCACATTTTCAAATAGTGTATCTATCTAATTCTCAACATGTCCAGATCTCTGGATAATTAAGTCCAGAGACCAGGGTTATGAACAAACAAGACAGATCCTACTACTAACCTGAAAAAAGTGCAAGACTGTAGAAATATATAAAATGTATAAAATATATATTTTAAAAATACACGAAGGGTTAAAATCCTCCAAAATGATAGAAGCAGCATCTATAGCTTTAAGAAGTGATTGCCCTCAGTGGATGTTGCTAGGCAACCACAACAGTATTGCCAGCCTTCAAGTCTTGGTTTCTGTCAATAAAAGGCAGAGACCTTTTCTAGGGCTGTTTTGGCCTTTGAAAGCAGACCCACAAAGGCAGGCAAACTGGCAGCCTCTGGGCAACTTGCTACCACTTGCATGGTGACTTGCATGACTCACCCAGGACTGGTTGATTGCTACTTTTTCACAGCAGCCACCCCACAAAAGCCAGTATTGTGTAGTGGTTAGAGTTTTAAATAGAATCTGAGAGACCCAGGTTCAAATTCCCAAACTGCTGTGGAAACTCACTAGGTTAGGCTAGTCACACGTTCTTAGCCTAACCTATCTGCAGGACTGTTGTGAGGATAAAATGGAGTAGAGGAGAAGATATAAGCTGCTTTGAGTCCCCATTGTGGAGAAAGTGGGGATATAAATGAATTCAATAAATATCAATATAGCCAAGGTAGAACAGATAAAAGGTTGGAGGGTGGGAAAGAGAGGAAGAAGCAGGGAAAGGTGAGAATATGGGAGTTGCCAGGAGGAGGGAAAGAAGAACAAGTCCTTGCTGGTACTTCACGTTACAACTGGGCCATAGTTTTTCCAGACATAGACTGCAAGAGGGAGGGAAGGAGGGAAAGCTGAAGATGGGGGTAGATCAAAGAAGATTAGCGAGTGGGTGGGGGGTAGGGAATGAGGGCTGCCAGTGAAGGGAAAGAGAAAATAGTGGGGGAAATTTAAACTGCCCCACACAAATCCTTGTGGGTTTCCCCATCTGGTACCTCATTAATTCCCAAAATGTGACATGTATTTTCTTTTTTTCTGTGATACATACATGCAGAATAATGAGGCTGCTCCAAGGGCTAAAGATTTGCCTACCTGGAAGCCTCCTAGATCATTGCAGAGAAATGTGCAATCACACATTCCCAGAAGAAAAGGCATGGTTGCATTCGCTGCAGTACTGAAAGAAACCCCACCACTAAAAGCCCACCAAACCAGACAGAAAATAAAACAAAGGGAAACAGACCTCAAGGTCAAAACAGCTCAACCACACAAAACCACCACAGACTAGGGTTAACACGGGATTTCTGTCCACACAAATGCCTTAAAATCACAGGGAGAGATCAAGAGACCCATGAGTGGTGTGGATCTTTCCTCCCTCCCATTTTCTGCAGCCCAGCTATCTTAAAAGCTGACCGTAGGGGTATAGGACCCTTAAGAACAGTGTGGGATGTAGCCAGGATGCATCTTGAGAGAGAAATCTGTGGAAATTGTGAGGAACTTCTTGAATGATTCAAAGTGCATTCTACTTGTGCAAGAACTAGTTTGGACACAAGCCATAGCGTGAACGTTTGTTTTCCTCTGTTCAAAGTGACATGACTGAATCGACTCAAACCCAATTTCTAGTAGAATCAACACTAAGTTACATACTTTGGGAATCTTTGAGGACTGGAATGTAGGGTACTGATTGAAAATAGATAATTACCAGATTGTTCTCAGTGCATATATTAAAATTACCCTCAACTAGTCATACATCTATGATAAGCGAGTATTAGAAACTAGGATTCATGCATGCTGGACTGAATCTTTGAATAATTTATCAGCCATACTTGCAACTTCCTCATGTTTCTATTGACCAGAGTCTGTAAAATATTTCTTGAGTGAACAGAAGGTACAGCGAAAATGAGAGAAGCCAGATGACAAGTCAGTCAACAGGGAAAAAGTGGTTTCCATTATCCACATAACTTCTATATTGATTTGAGACTTAACTTGAGGAGGGGAAAATGATCTTTTTAGACATTTTCTGGGCTTGTTGAGGAATATAATAAGAACACAAATATGAACGCAGATATAAAACTAAGCTGAGCCCAATCTACTGTCTAATTGTCCCTAGTGGACTCCCAACTATCATCCAACTCATACTAATCTTAGCTTTTAATCTTGGGATAGGCAAGACAGTTTGTGCTAGTAAAACAAATACATTAATTCTGACCTGGAAGTTCTCTGTCCTTGAATGGGTCATCAATTGCTGTGCTCTTTGATCTGGCATCACTTTCACACACAGGGGTCTCATATCTAGAAAATGAAGAGGTAAGCAGTATGTTCTTAAGGCATGAACTTCAGGGACCCTCGGGCGGTCCTCTCCCACTGCAACCACAGCAGCCAGCTAGGCCAATAGCAGGGCTAGTGCAGGAGATTCTGTTCTTGCATTAGGAATCCTGTCTCCTGCATGCACTAGCCCTGTAGCACTTATTCGTCTGCCCATTGTAGGAAGCTGAAGCGAGCGTCACAGAATGAGGCAGAAGGACTGACAGGGTAGGAAACACAGACTCATGGAACCTGGAAGGGCCAGAACAAGAGTTTTCTTCAGTCCTGGCAGAGCACATCTACTCTAATCCCCAGGGCCAGCATTCATAGCTGAAAAGGGATAAGATCATAAGAAGAATGGAACAAGTCAGGTGAGGGTACCCTGGATGTGATCACTTTCCCCACAGCACACAGCAGGTGTGAGGAACACCATTTTAAAAATCTTTGGGGCCCAATCTGACTTGGGACCATGGCACAATGGGAGGAAGGGCTCTTACTTTTCCTCATGCTGTTTCCCAAGTCAAAATGGCCCCAAGATGACCCATTTGGAGCTGCATGTGAACAGAACACTGCACATGCAGCTCCAAACTGTACCACCTCCACCTCCTCGAGTTGTTTCCAGGAGACCCACACCTGACTCATTAAAACACATTTGAAGGGCTGGCGCTTCCATTGAGGCAGACGCGGACCCTGCCTTGGGCGCTGAACTCTGAAGGAGGTGCCATGCCGGCCCCCTAACGATCGGCATTCCCTGCAGTGTGCACGCTTCCGTGTGCTCACGCAGGAATTCTCCTCTCTTGGCGCAAGGCATTTCTTCTGGAGTGCAGAAGGGCAGCCCTGTCTTCCTGCTCAGCCAGTGCCTGAGGAGCTTCAAGTTCAGCCCCATTAACAGGGACATTTCTCTCTCTGCCTTATTTTTTCCTCCTCTCTCTCTCTCTCTCTCTCTCAGTTTAAGCCTTGGGTGAAGCTTCCACGAGCAAGAGACACTCTGGGTAGCAGCGAACTCCCGTCTGACCTTTTGTCCCCCTTGTTCCCTCCTTTCTTTCTTGCTCTCCGCACCCCCCCCCCCACCATGTACTCAAAGGAATGACAGGAGGATTGCCCATTGGAAATAATAGGAGAGGCTTGAAGGCCCATTGGAGATAATGGGAGCCAGGAATGCCAATTTACTTGCCTGGGCTCCATTTAAATGCATCACAACACAAAAAATTGCAAAGAAAATGTGGAATGAATTTTCCATAAATGTCTCTGGGACCACATGGAATACTCTGGGAGTGGAATGACAGCCCCCAGAGTGCAATGATGGTCCCTAGCTATAGAGTTTGTGCTCCAGGACAAGAAGGACAGGTTTCAGAGTGGAATGACGGCCCTTGGAATAGGCTCAGTGCTCTGGGACTGGAAGGATAGCCCCCAGAGTGCAGTGCAATGAGAGCCCCTGGTAGTAAAGAAGCATTCTTGGAGTGGAATTACAGGCACCACAATGGAACGACAGCCCCTGGGAGTAGCAGAAGTGTTCTTGGACTGGAATGACAGCCCAGAGTGGAATGACAGCCCCTAGGAATAGAACCTGTGCTCAGGGACTGGAATGACAGGTCGAAGAGTGGAACGACTGCTCCTGGGAATAGGGTCAGGGCTCTGGGACTGGAATGACATCCCCTGTCATTCCACACCCACTGCCATTCCAGTCCTAGACCACTGATTCTTCTCCCAGGGACTGTCATTCCACTCTGGGGCCTCTGTTGATAGATCAAGATGGGTAGCCATGTTTGTCTGTAGCAGTAGAAAGTAGAAAGCAAGAGTCCAGTAGCACCTATAAAACTAACAAAATTTGTGGTAGGGTATGAGCTTTCATGAGCCACAGCTCATTTCTTCACTACTGGACTCTTGCTCTTTTTTTGTGTTGTAATGCATTTCAATGGAGCCCATGTAAGTAAATTGGCATTCCTGGCTCCCATTTTCTCCAATGAGCCTTCAAGCCTCTCCCATTATTTCCAATGGGCAATCCTGTCATTCCTTTTAGTACATCTCTTTCCCCCTCCCAGGCTAGCATCAATTCTACTTCTCACCTTTCCTCAGGCTTTTTTTGGGGGGGCTGCTTTTGGTGGAAAGTGGCTGGTTGTGTGTGCACTGCCACAGAGGAAGGAGGAAGTGAGGTGAGACACACATAATTCCCTTTCAGTCCCTGTGCGACAGGTAGGAGCAAATCACTGTTGTTGGGTTTAAAAATGTTGTTTTAAATTCTATTACTTTCCTCCCCCCCTTCTCCCTTTCGTTCTCCCTCCCCCTTGCTATTCTCCGATCTCAATGCTGCTCCCCCTTCACTCCAGCAGAGCAGCACCCCGCACTGCACCCCCCTCTTTATCACCTTCCTTCTCCCATTCCCTAGTTTACATATATCACCCCACCTTCCCCCTCTCCCCCAATAGTTTATTTCAATATTTATACACCACATGCTTTAAGTGTCAGCTGCCGTTCACTTCAAACCCAAGGGTAGGGGAGAAGGATGAGCATGGAGGGTAGTTCTGGAAAGAGATCTCTGACAAAGGTGATCATTATTTTAAGGCTTGGAGAGGGTCGGAGAAAAAGAGAAGGCTTCAGCTCAGTCTCCCCCTTCCAAACATCTCTCTCCTCCAAGCAGGCCCGGTAAGAGAAGCCCTCCTTCTACTGCCAAGAGTCTCTGGGTTCAGAGAGAGGTGGGAAGAAAGAGAGAGGGAAACTTTTTTACACACACACACAAAAGGAGGTGTGCTTAAAACTTCAATGCAAGTCGCTGTTTCTGCTCACTAAGTAGATTTTTGGCTCACAATAAGAAAAACAAAGATTATTGTTGTTCTCACACTTATTTTAAAATTTAAAATTAAGAAATAAAAATTAAATTAAAAATGTAAAAAGTTTCAAGTTGTGTGCTTTTCATTTTTCCTACATTTCTTCTGTTTTTAAAAATTGGTTGGGGGGGGGCGCAAGTAGGTATCTCGCCTCAGGCGCCAGAAACCCTGGCACTGGCCCTGCACATTTGTAGTATGGCATTTAGCAGAGCCTTGGCAGATTGTGAAATCCTATAAGGACTCTATGGTTCCCCACAAACCTTCTAATTCTCTTCAAAACATAGATAAACTGGCAGCTCTCTTCTCAGCTATGTAGAGCTAAGTACTTAACTAAGATAATTTTAAAGGGGGCAATATGGAGAGAAATGGGTCTTTATCTTTTCTCCTTTTTTCCATCAAAAGCTAAAACAATTGGGGGGAGTAGTAATTTTTGCAAAGCAAGGGGAAATGGTTAAACAACATTCTACTCTCCTCTTTCTGCCCATGCCAGCCCATCTTTAGAGCATAGCCACAGAAGATGGAACAAGATGTCCCATCCCAAGTCAAAAGGCAGAAGAAAACATCAGAGATGGGCTGCCAAGCACAATTGTTCATGAAAGAACTAAGGGAAGAGTTCATGTGCACAATTCCTTAGAATGTTAATACTTAAAACTGTCAGTCAGCCAGGCTTAAATAATGTTCTAAATCAACTGCATGAGAGTTTAAAGTAGGCAAGGAATTATTATTATTATTATTTATTTAATTTATAGCCCGCCCTCCCCACAAGCGGGTTCAGGGCAGGTTACAGAATATATCTTGACTTACTTAAATTGTGTAATAGCATCACTGTTTAGACATAGACAAATTTAGAACAGAATACTATTTACTTATAATGTAACATAGATTTTTTAAAAAAGCAATTTCCATTTCTCATCTCTGGGAAAAATGAAAAGATATCCTTTCTACAATTATGCTTTTCCCTAACAAGAAAATGCTCCTGGAAACTAAGTGAGAGTATGGGGGGCAGGGGGGGGAGGATATATAGATGCAAATCAAATAACATTTTTCTTACCGGGTGGATGTGCCAGGTAAGGGACGACCTGTGTCTACCAGAACACACCAGCAATATCCTGTAGACTGATGACATTGCACTGGCTTGTACAGCCCCCCAGGAGCACATTCAGGTATGACAATCCCCTCACGGGGGTTCTGTCTGGCCTCTTCCAGGGCACTTTGCCTCTCTTGGTCACAAGAATTAATTTTCTCTGGAATAGAAAAGATAGGTGGCAGGTCACTAGCCATGACATACAAAGAGGTGTGTCTTATTCACACTGTTTTGGCAATTCAGGATACCCAGAAAGAGAGTGTGTCTTATTACCTGATCCTACAGACAGGAGTTCAGGGCAACATACACGATCGTCCTCTCCTCTGCTCCCAACTATCTTGTGAGACAGGTTAGGTCAGCAAACATTGACTAGCCCAAGGTCATTCAGTGAGCTGGGTGGTTGAGGCTGCAATCTTGGGAGTAAGCCCCACTGAACAATATAGGACTTACTTCCGAGTAGACTCTCTCAAGATTGCTCCCTGAGGCTCCAAGTCTTAGACTGACATTCTAAACACCACATTCTGGAGTTCCTTCAAAGATCAGAGTCCTCAATGAGAACACTAACGGAAGACAAGCATACCTCAACTTTTCCACCATTATTACTGACCCTTCCCAGCAATGCTCTGTCACAGGGGAAGTTCCAGGATGAAATGAGCTTATCTATGATAACAACAAAATTCAACAGTCCTGATGGCTCTGTCTGAATAGACCTTGAAGGAGAGCAAGAGTCATCTTAAATGCACAGGGGCAAGACTGATGCAGAAAAGAGTCACTGGATATACAGTCACATGCACATGCATCTGACAAAGAGAACTGTGATTCTCAAAAACTTATGCTACAATAAAGTTGGTTAGTGTTAAAGGTGCTACTGGACTCTTTTTGATTTTGCTACTGGATATAAAGAGTTTGAAACAATGGCCTACACATTCAGCACTGTTTGGAGCCAAGTTTTGTTTAAATTGCCTCAGAGAAATACACACTGGTGATGTTAAAAAAGAGTTTTTAAAACTATGCGTACATACTTGTATAGCTATACAGGAACTTGATCAGGACTGAAGGAAAGTAATAATAAGAGTCAACAGAATCTGAAAAACTCAGGCTTCCGCAGATATTTAAACTGACTTCACTTTGCTGACAGGTTTCACATTTTTTAAAAAAAATGGTGACTGTTTCTGTGCTGTACACAGACATAGGAGCCATTCATTAAGAGGCCTATGGGCGTCCTCACAAATCAGTTACATCACAAGCTGTCACATTACTCAAGCACCCTGCCTGACAACAAATTACACCTTTGCTGTCAAGGTGAGGGGAATTATTCATTTATTCAGATGCAGGGAAAGAGCCAAACAATCCCTTCTATGATTCACTTTTGGTTTTCCATTCGTTGGTTTGATGAAACAAGCAAATTGAGGAAAGAGAAAATAAAAATGCTTCATTGAAATGTCTAATTCTAAAAAGCTTCTGCAATGTAGAGATACAAAGCAAAGTTTTGAAACTACGTCTTTGTTCACAGGATAGTGAATCAGTGAGTGAACAGACTGCAGGTAGGTTATTTCATGTTTGAATGCTTTTATTTATTTATTTATTTATTTATTTATTTAATGTCATTTACAGTCCAACTTTCTCACTGAGACTCAAGGTGGATTCCATAGTGTGATTGCTCATTTTCAGCCATTTGACAACAGCTGTCAGGTAGCGACCCAAGATTTCTGCAGATAGAAGTAGGGGGAGCAATAATGAGGCATGGCTTTTGTCTATATTCAGATGGAGATCATCCACTAAAGCTACTAGAGCCGTCTCTGTCCCATGACCGGGGCTGAATCCAGACTGAAAAGGTCCAGAGCACCAGAGTTATCCAAGAAGAACTGGAGTTGGTCAGCTACTGGTCTCTTAATCAGTTTGCCCAGAAAGGACAGATTAGAGACTAGGCGATAACTGTCCCTGTTATTTCTGTCTTGGGGTGGTTTTTAATTAGTGGACAGATAACCACCTGTTTGAATGACCAGGGAAAGGTGCCCCGAGTTAGCGACTGATTTACAATAGACCTCGGTGCTTCATTTATGTGGTCCTTACTCGATTTTAACCACCAAGATGGGCAAGGTTCCAGTGCACAAGTCGTGGCTTTCACAGACGTCAGGATCCTGTTAGGATCTTTCATTGTAACTGATTCAAAGTGGTCCATATGTGAACCAGATGGCATAGTAAGCATTTTTCCATCTTGTCTGTATTACTGCTAACATCCAGATCAGAGCATATTCATACTATTTTATTGGCAAAAAACTTACCAAAGGTCTCACAGCTAATTGTCTATTCTAGCCCTCGTTAGGTCACTCAGCTCTGTGGTAAACCATGGGATTGACTTCTGTCCCAAGGACTGGAGGAGTCAGTAAGGATCAATGTTGTCAATAACTTCAAGGACCTTTGCATTCCAAGCTCCTATAGCAGCCTCAATCAGGGCTGGCGTGCCCATTGAGGCCAGGTAGGCGGTGGCCTCAGGGCGTGAGAGCACTGGAGAGGTGCTGGAGGGGGTGTCGGGGGCAGAGGCGCGCGCTGTGGAGCTGGCGTGGCTGGCCCACAGCTGCAGCAGCCAGCCAGCCCTGTGCCACTGCCGCCACCGCCACCACCACACGCCCCCAGCCGGGTGTAGCAGCCACGAGCCGCTGCCGGGGCAGCGTGCGGAGCGCGGAGCAGCCTCTGCCCGCCACCCCAGCCATCTGCCGGCGAATGCTCCTAGTTTGCACTGTGTGATGACGTCATCGCACGATGATGTCATCATGCAGTCTGTGTCACACGCTGTGCGCGCGCGCACATAGAGGTTGCCACAGGTGCCAGAAACCCTGGCGCCAGCAGTGGCCTCAATAGAACATGTGTCTGGAATTCTAAAAACACCACAAGGTATTTTGGAATCCAGAAGGATCCATGAGCCTTTGTGGGTGAATATTTTTAATTGGTCCCCCTTTTTTGTGGGGTGTTGGTTCTTTGTTCACTTTTGCCTTCAGCAAATGATGGTCTGACCATGGATTAAGTCCAAGGTGCGGCCTCTTTCAGAGAAAAAAAATTTAATCATAAAATATTTGCATGTCAGGTTGACAGAACCCTTCTCCATGTAAAGGACATTTTTTGTATGGAGCTGCATTCAAACGAGTGATACCCTACCTGCAGTCTGAGACAGGTTACTACCTGATTTGCTGTTTGGGTGAACAATGCCTTAGTATTATGAAAACAAGGCACTATATTTTGGTGTTTGAAAAGGAATGCCAATCCTTTTCTGAAAATAGGCATCAAGAACTACACACTGGATTAAAATTAGAGTCAAGAGTGCTTTCAACACAGGAAAAAAACTGCACTCTCATAGGGAGTGGACACATGACATTCTGGACAAGACAATGCTTAGGAAAGACTTGGAAATACTCGCGGCTTGCTATAAAGCTTCAGCCTTCCGTCCATGATGTTTATGCATTCTTAAACAGCCCCCTGGAGTTACTATTGGCTCCAACACAAAATCATGTAACTTATGTGGCTGCACAATTTTTGCAAAGGAATCAACAACAGCTCCACAGAGTGGCTTGAAGACATGAAGATGCTGGCAGGGCAGGGCGAGGCTGAAGCTGTTGTGTAGCAGTCACAAGCAGAAAAGAGTCAGCCTGCATCCAGAAGGCACAAAACTCCCATCGCACATCTGATACAAAGTCTTTATGTCATCCACCAAAAACATGAGAACTTTTTAACACGTAGCAATGGCTGCTTTTTGCAGAAATGACAAGGACCATTCTAAGCCAGTTTGGTGTAATGGTTAAGCGCAGCGGGATTCTAATCTGGAGAACCGGATTTGATTCCCAATCCCCACTCCCGCATCTGAAGCCACCTGGACGATCTGGGTCAGTCACAGCTTCTAGGAGCTCTCTCAGCCCCACTCACCTCACAGGGTGATTGTTGTGGGGATAATAATAACATACTTTGTAAACCACTGTGAGTGGGTGTTAAGTTGTCCTGAAGGGCGGTATATAAATCAAATGTTGTTGTTGTTATTCTATGCTTTTGAAAATGACTGCAAAAATAACTCCCCCTCCAATATTTTTAAAGTACTGAACTGAAAAAAGATGTAACATTTATGTATGTATTACAGGATAATGACAACTGTTCCATGGCTAGAGGGGAACAAATTATTATTTGATAGATCTGTGCCCTTTTCTCTCTCACACACACATCAAAAGGAAGATTTCTTTTTTAGCTAACAAATACAGGCCAAGTGTTCTCCTTCAAAAATAAGACATTAGCACTTATTTAGGGTAAAGGAAATTTTGGACATAAAAAGATGGAACAGAGTGAGGAAAAAAACAAACCTTCCTGTCTGCATGAAAATTAATGAGTATGCTTAAATTAGGAGGAGATGCTGGAGCTGATTTCCCTTGGACAAGTGGGAGAAGGAGGTGAACGGCAACTTGTTCAACATAACAAAGTTGTGAGTGTTAAAAAAAGTAGATCACCACATGATCCTATTTACTTTTAACAGCAGGCTGCCAATAGTGCCAGTCAGCTGCTGCTGAGGAAGCAAGCCTTTTGGAAAGCAAGAAATTCTGACAGGATTTTCTACTATGAGCCAGGAGAAATCTCTGGTCAGTTAGAGCTACTGAGTCCAAAAACATGCCACTGTTCTATGCCCAGGGCTTTCTCCCCTTTAACCTATCTTTCTGAAGCCACAGACTACCCTACAAAAGCAAAGTTTTGTTTATTTGAGAACTACACTTTTTTCTCCTTCTGAAGAGGTATTTTTCATAAAGACATAATTCCATTCATTGGACTGTGCTCACATAGTCTCCTAAACTCATGAAGCCTCCAAATCCTGTCCCCTATGGTTTCTTTAATGATTGATGGAGTAAGGCCTTCGAGGCATTTGTTTGAAAGATGGGCCATTTCTGCTTGGCACAAACAGACAGAAAGGATAGGGTTCAGGGCAACACCAAAGAAAAATTATGATGCCTCGGTCTGTTTGAGTTCTTTGTTGAATAGAAGGCATTTCAGTTGCATTCCAAACCCAACACCCAAATAATTTCCTATACAAATCATTGTGGCTGAATTATTAAGGTAATAACTCGAATAAGTATTTCAGTTAGGGCTATACTGAATGAAAGATGCTTTTAAAAATGTTGGAGCAGTAGTAAAATGAGCCTTCCCTTTTGGAAATTTCTGTTGGGTTGCTCTGGAAGATGAAGAGCGAGGCAAGGACTGACATAGCATGCATTATCCTCACTCTCACATGGCTTTGTTTTCCGTCAATGACATTGTTAAGTAGTCAAAATTAGTGCTATGATGTAATCATGTTCACTATACAATTCACCATTGTCTGAATTGTATTATTATTGTATTACTATTCAAAGGGAAGTAGATCTAGAAAAGAATTGTGCTCAAGCATCAGAGATGAAAAGTATCTGTATAATTTAGGAAGTTTTAAGGAACCATTTTATTCCTCCCACTGAAGCATTACTTTCAGCCTGAAAAACAAAACAGTTGAATATTCCATGTAAAATTAATGTTAAGTTCTATTCAAATAAACTCTTTGGATATCTGCTGGTTTCTAACAAAAAGCATATGAGGTGGGATCTTGTGAACCACAAGTGCATGGGCAGTCTCGGCAGCCTTCTGAGAATCAGCAGAGTTTACTATAGAGGTGAGCACAGACTGGGAAAAACCCACAGGCCCTCAGGCCATGATCTGTTGCATTTCATGGACTACGAACTTTTCACGGACCTTTGCCAGTTCGCAGACCAGTTCATGGGTCTGGGCCCACCAGTCAGCTGGAGCAAGAGGGGGATTTAAACTTCAAACTGCTCAGAGCTTTAACTCTCCCTTGCTCCAGCTGATGGGCGGGCTCGCCTGTCAGCTGGAGCAAGGGGGATTTAAATGTTAAAGTGCTTCCAGCACCACTGGCAAGCAATGCCAGGAGCACTTTAATCCCCTCATGTCTGGATTTACGGACGACAGACCAATGGACCGGCCAAAACGTCATGGAGTTCTTGGAAAACATGACCCGCCAGTTCATGAACACCGAACAGAGCTGGTCCATGTCAAATTTTGGTCTGTTTCCAGGTCTGTCCCCACCTCTAGTTTACTAGCAGAGTTTCTGTTGCTGCAAAAGGCTACCTCAGTTCAAGAGGCAAGTTGCCTAATTCTTTTTCTCACAGTAGTCACTAATCTCATGGTCTTTTCTCTGTGGTGTTCCTCTGACTCCAGGTATCAGTTTTTTGAAAGTCTCAGAAGGCTGCTAGGAAAGGAGGAGGTAGAAAAGATCAGCAACTGCAAGTGTCTTCCAGTCATAGTTTGTAAGATTCAACTCATGGATTTTTACAAAATCAGTATTGTATTGAAGCTACTCACTATTTTTCATTAACATTTCCAGCACTGCTAAAAAAAAAATTCTTCCTTTATTATTTTTGCCGCTCTGAGAAAGTGTTGCTTATTTATTTAAATCACCCTCACCTGCCCTCAATGACACAGTCATTCAGTCAAATCTGATTGGCAATGCAGCATCATGATGTTATTCTATTCACTATTCCCTGTTCAGACAGGATCCAGGAAGGAGGAAGCAGCAGCAGCAGTTGAAGAGGGAAAATGTGTCTATGGGATCCTCCTATGTACTACCACTGGCTTTTAACGATAGCATATATACACATATAATTACACACGTTGTCCAAGAGGTAGCTTACTATGAGTGAGCTCTGTTGGTAGAGTAATGAAGAAGGGAAAATAAGGCAAAGAAGATATGGAGACCAGAAGAAAAAAATGAGAAGGGGTAGCTAAGGACAATCTACTGAACATTTCTTCCAATTAGATTTCAAACTTTACATTCCAGGAATGCCCACCTGCCACTCCCACTGAGAAGACTGCGGAAAAATGAACTAGTTTGAAACAGATACACCATAACAATCGTAACAAAATGAATACAATTTAATGTGTATGCAAAAATAAAAAATAACCCAAAATATCCATTAGAGGCGTAAAACAGTAACCAAATACAACTTCAAACAAACATGTTTTAAAACCGAAATCTTTTTTCAGTATTTAACTGAATATTAACAATTTCAAAATTAAAATCTTGCTAAATGTTCACCAAATATTTATGAACAATTTACAGGTATTTTTTAATATACTTCTCACCCATATTAACATCAACAAGGTAATTCAGAAAGTAGCATACCATAACTTCAGATGACATTAAAAGTATGCTCAATTTGTGTTCCATCAGAGACTGGTTTGTAATAACCATCATATAAGAAATCTATGTTATTTAATAAAATTGAGTACTCCAAGTATTACCAAAAAAACCAAAATTCTCCAAGAAAACAAAATCAGAATAAGGGAAAAGGCCATTTTCAGTGCAGTCCTAAGCACAATTACATCCTTCTAAGTCAAGTGGCTTTAATAAGCTTAGAAGGGTGTTATTTGGTTTGGCTGAAAAAGACACAAGATTTCCAAAATGGTGCATGCTCAAAATCCCTGTGAATCTTCCCCTATTCTACCAGTAGCATCAAGCAAACTAAAACATGTGCAAGATGAAAACTGCAGTTCCCTGCCACCACGCCTCTTGAGACAGGGGAAACCTTACAATGTGAAGACGTTATGTGGTACATTTTGTTTTACTAAATATTCTTATGATAACTTCACATGCCACAAAGTCCTTGTGTTTGTTGGCAGATGACATAAGGTCTTTGCATCAGACATTCAATGGGAGTTTTGTGCCTCCCAGATTCACACACATCTTTTTAGCCTTGCAAACACACCACATGATCACCACCAGCACCAGGGTTTCCGGCGCCTGCGGCCACCCTTTTGTGTACGTGCGCACAGCGTGCTCACACGACCCCAGACTGTGTGATGACGTCATCACGTGACGACATCATCACACAGTAAAGCTGGGGCCATTGGCCAGCAGGTGGCTGGGGCGGCACGAGGAGGCTGCCCACACTCCGCACGCCGCTCCGGCTACCTGCCGTCCCTGGTCCACGGCTGCTGCGCCTGCCCAGGGGCGTGTGGCGGCAGCGGCAGTGCGGGGCTGGCCACTGCCACCGCCACCGGCACGGGCCAGGCACGCCAACTCCATGGCATGTACCTCCATCCCCAGCACCCCCTCCGGCGCCCCCTCTGGCCCCGCGGCCCCTGCCTCATGGCCTCAATGGTGGCACCAGGCCTGCACATGATAGAAGCAACTTTAACCTCCCTCTGTGCCATTTTTGCTTCCTCAGAATGCCCCATGGAACCACTATTGGCTCTATTTACAAAATTATGTTACTTATGTGTCTATTACAAAAGAATCAAAAGTGGTTCCATAGGGCAGTTTAGAGAAGCAAAAATGGCATGCAAGAGAAGGCTGAGAGCACTTCTACCTGCATGTCACAGTCATAAGGAGAAAATAGCATGCATTGGTTTGGGTGGCACAAAATTCCTAGTTATAGAATCATAGAGTTGGAAGGGGTCTTATAGACCATCTAGTCTAACCCTCACACTGTTCAGGAACAGTCTAAGGCATTTCCGACAAGTATTTGTCCAGCTGCTCATCACAACCCTAGGCAGCCAATTCCATTGTTGAATTACTCTTAATGTGAAGTTTTTCCTATTGTCCAGCCAGTACCTTCCCTCCTGAAGTCCTATCCTCTGCTGCCAACAGGAACAGCTCCCTTCCCTCCCCTAAGTGACAGCCTTTAAAATATTTAAAGAGAGCAATTATGCCTTCTCTCAACCTCCTCTTCTTCAAACTGAACCTTTCCAAGTCCCTCAATCTTTCCTCATAGGGCTTGGTCTCCAGGCCCTGGTTGCTCTCCTGGTTGCTCTCCTCTGTTCCTGTTCCAGTTTGCCCACATCCTTTTTGAAGTGAAGCCTTCAGAACTGCACAGGTGGGGCCCTACTGAACATCTGATGCAAAGTCCTCACAAACACAAGTGCTCTGTAACGTGTGGCCCTTAGTTGCTACTTAGGGTATTGGCAGGACAGGGGTAGAGAAAGAACAGAGGAGAGGCCTTTGTTGGAATCGCATGTTCTTAAGTTCTAGATCCACTTCACTGATACTGTTAATTTGTTGTTATTTAACAGTATAGCTGTCACCATTAGGGAAGGTGAGATAGCCTTCTGCAGGTGGCAAGTTTCGGAGTATTATCAGAATTGTACTATTTACACATAAATTATTGTTGCATTTTTACTACCATTAGCTGCTCTATTGGATTTTCTGCTCCATGCAATAAACTTGTGTTCTGAAGACAGCATACAAAGCACCAAAAGTTAAAGCTGAAACATGGTACGATCAAAATGCGCTTTGTGCACTCTGCTCTAGGGATGTGTGCTTCGGGTTTCCAATTCATGTTTTTAACCCAGATCAAGCCCAATTTGGAAAGATTCAGGATTCTTCAGCATTGCTGAGCCAATTCGGAAATCCCGAAGCAAAGCTTTCCAAAGCAATTCATATCTCTTGGGAAAGCTTCGGGCAAAGCAGCAGCAGCCATGCCCACAACACTTTTCTAGCTGTTTGCATTGCCGCTTCAGGATTCAGATTATTCCGAATTGTTTTCCTGCTTCGGGTAAACCCGAAGTGGGAAACCCGAATCTTTTTTGGGTGCACACCCCTACTCTGCTCTTAATCTTGACACAGCTCTTATCAGGATTGGGATTGGAGTGTGTGTTATGTGCCATCAAGTTGCCTCTGACCTACGGCAACCCTATGAATGAAAATGCCCTATCATTAACAGACTTGCTCAGATCCTGCAAACTGAAGGAAGTGGGTTTTTTATTGTCAAGCCATCTCTTTTTAGGTCTTCCTCTTTTCCTACTGCCTTCCACTTTTCCTAGCATCATTTACTTTTCCAGAGAATCTTGTCTTCTCATAATGTGACCAAACCGCTCTGAGTGGGCATTAAGTTGACCTGAAGGGTGGTATATAAATCAAATGTTGTTATTATTATTATTAAAGTACAATAACCTCAGTTTTGTCATTTTAGTTTCTAGGGAGAATTCGGGCTTGATTTGATCAAGTGCCCACTTATGTGTCTTTTTGGCTGTCCATGGTATCCGCAAAACTCTCGTCCAGCATCACCTATCAAATGAATCAATTTTCTTCCTGTCAGCTTTCTTCACTGTACAACTTTCACATCTTGTCAGGATTCAGACTAGAGTGAAGGCGTAAAATAGTGCACCTTGCCAATGTATCTGGAAAGCATCTCCCAGAGAACCCGGACCAACAATGCTAGGGAGGAAACCGAGGGCACTTTTTGTTGTGGCGAAAAGCAAAGAGGTCAATAGTGGGAAATCCCCAACATTGGAAGAAAGGGTGAATATATTGCTCCTTGAGTGCCCACTCGTGGCTGGACACAGCAGACCTGCTGAGAGCATCTGTTGTCCTCATTGGATCAGCCTGCAATGTGTATGGCTGTGATACTGAAGTTGTGCACTATAGCCCATTGATATATTGCTGATGCTTCTGTATTAAAGGCTAAAGATCTCATACTCCCTTGTCTGTTTAAGTAGAATGGTGTTGTGGTGTGGTCAGTAGCCACTAGCACTCACCTTCCCTGTAGAGGAACTGCAAAAGGTATTAATGCAAATCTAACTGCCTGCAACTCAAGCAAATTTATTTGCATCATCTTTTCCACAGAGAACCGATGCCCACTTGCAAATATACCTTGGCAGTGCCAACCTGATAGGGATGCATCTGAAAAAAAACTATCAGGTGACTTAACATAAAATTCTACTGTTGTGGAGAGATTAGAGTACTGAAGCCACCAGGACATTGAGAACAGATTTGGGAATAGGAAACCTCATCCACTGGGACATAGAAGCGGGGCTGAATTTACATAGAAACAATTTTGCAGGGGACTCATATGGGGCCTAGTGAAAGGCACTACCACAGTAGTGGATGCCATGAGACCCAAAAGGCTCTGGATAGAATGTGCATAGAATGTGCATATGCTACCTCAGGCTATAGAGGCACAGACCCTTGGCTCTGAAGTTGCAGCATGTCAGTACTCTGAACTAGCCCATTCTTTGGAACTGGACCTTAGACTAGGTCAGATTTGATAGAAGAACCAGACACTCCCAGATGGGACCTTGGATCTGACGTAGGCTCCAATCCATCACCTGATGAGATGGTGGGAGATCGTCTACCAATTTCACCCTCTGAGGACCTGAGATTGTACAGAGGAACAACTCATATGGATGGCAAAATCCCTAGAATTGGATATTGTTATGTTGGATCCCAGGCCATCAGATCCAATATTGAAGATGCTATACAACACTGACACAGATCCCATAGCTTTTCCAGTTCTATGGGTTTGCTGGATATTGCATCCAACATCTGGTTAAAGCCTGTATCCGCAGCCCCATCAACACGCAACTTGGAAAATATACATAAAGTAGAAGAGAATGGATGTGAATTCTTATTCACACATCCCCCAGCCAATTCTCTAGTGGCAGAAGTTTTGCCTTCCAAAAAGAGGGCTGGCAACCACTCTGCACCTCTTGACAAGAAAGATAATGTTAGATGCCTTAGGCAGGAAAAACTACACTTCTGACGCCCTGGATTTTAAGGTAGCCAACTATAATGCAATCATGAGCAGATACCAAATGTTTTTATGGGACCACATGACTCAACACATTGACTCCCTCTCAGAGGAAAACAAGGATAAGGTGATTCAAGCAGAAGGAGTCAAGTTGGCTAAACAGCAGCTGGTAGAAAATAGCAAAGACGTGAAACCACTACTGATAAAGGTTAAAGGAGAAAGCGCCAAAGCAGGATTACAGCTGAATATCAAGAAGACAAAAGTAATGAAGACTACTGAATTACACAATTTTAAAGATGAGAATGAGGAAATTGAAATGGTTCAAGATTTTCTCTTCCTTGGCTCAATCATCAACCAAAGGGGAGACTGCAACCAAGAAATCAGAAGATTGAGACTTGGAAGAGCAGCCATTAGGGAACCAGAAAAGATCCTTAGAGATAAAGATGTCTCCATGGGGACAAAAATCAAGATAATCCAAACTATGGTATTCCCCCTTACTATGTATGGATGTGAACGCTGGACAATAAAGAAAACTGACAGGAAGAAAATTGATTCATTTGAAATGTGGTGCTGGACAAGAGTTTTGTGGATACTATGGATGGTCAAATAGACGAATAAGTAAGTTCTAGATCACATCAAGCCTGAATTCTCCCTAGAAACTAAAATGACAAAACTGAGGCTATCATACTTTGTTCATATCATGAGAAGACAAGACTCTCTGGAAAAGTCAATAATGCTAGGAAAAGTTGAACACAGTAGGAAAAGAAGAAGGCCCAAAATGAGATGGCTTGAATCAACAAAATAAGCCACATCTTCCAGTTTGCAAAATCTGATCATGTTTGTTAATGAAAGGATGCTTTGGAGGTCTTTCATTCATAGGGTCACCATAGGTCAGAGGTGACTTGATGGCATCTAATACACAAACACACACTATTGTCCTCCCAAGCTCCAATAACTGTCCATGGGGTTCCACTAAAGTGCTTTGACATTTCATCCTAACTTTGCATGACACCTTGTTCCCCTGCCACCTTGCTGCTCTCTCCATTTCTCTTAATTTCCCCTCCTGCCCCTGTGTGCCTTAACAGCAGCTGTGAGGGCTGCAGTTATGACTTTGAGCCTGGAGTCATTTGTTTTCTTTCTTTGGAGGCAGGAGGGAGACTGAATTCTTTGGGAATGATTTATCACATGGCAGCAGGGGTGAACCTCATTTATTTGTCTAGCTGCATATGGTTTTACCTCCTATGATTGCACGCTGATTATTATATGGTGTTATTTTTCCCAGTTGTATACTTTGCACCTTTTCATAAGGTTAGATTAACTGGTCCCCAATGGCATGTTATTCATTATTTTGTTTGCCAGCTGTCTGGAAGGGCTTAGACTCCCAGCTCTTCCCATCACTCTTTCTCTTCAGACATACCTGTCTCTAGATGAGTCAACTTGAAGTTTATATTTAACAACGATGCACCGCACCAATTCTAATGCTCAGATTTGTCTTGAAGCTTTACAACAATGGATTGAATTCTGATGTTCCATCACTTCCAATGAAAATTCCACATTCTCATCCAAAATTTTCTGACCCTACAATAGAACTGCTTATAAATCATGCTTACATGAATGAACGTTATGAACTCTAATAGCATTTGCATTCCCTAGGAATTTCGAATCTTTTCACATAAAGCCTCCATATTTTAATCACATCATGCCATTTCATATGTACCCTTACAATGCACCAAACAGAATTTTTTTGCACCAAACCATATTCTCACAAAAATGCAAAAACCATTTGTATTCTTTTGCTATTTTAATCCTGCGAGCAAAAGAAGAAAATCACAAATACACTGGTATGTATCCAACCATAAAGTTCATCATCCGATCGAACAGCATATCTTTTTCACCAACTCCCTCACTGCAAACCCTCATCTTGTCATCTATGATGAACTGTGAAGGGGTCTGTTGTCCCCCAAGAACAAAATTACAGGGGACTCAGGAGGAGGAGGAGGAAGAAGAAATGGAAAAGTCCTGCTCTGCAAAGTCTGTGGTTGGTTGGATACTTGCCACTGCATCTATTAGGTATGCACTTTGAGGAAAAAATCATTATTATTTCAGATCTGAGATTCAGGGTAGGGAACAAGTTGACCATGTATTCTTGATTGTTAGGTAGAACAGATCCCGTTCAGGATTCTAATTCATATGCATGTGTGTGGTATGTTGGGGTTCCAGAATTTCAAGACCGATAAGAACAACAGTGTGCTTACGTATCAGCCTTCTGGACAGATTAGTGCCACACTCAGAACAGTGATCAAAGTCAGTATTATTATCCCCACAATACAGCTGGGGAGCTGAGGCTGAGGTGGGGGGGGGCGCTTATTCAAGGTCACCTGTAGAGTTCATGGTAGTAATGGTGGTTGAACTAGAAGAGTGCCGCTTCTCAGCCCAGCCTCTTAACCACTATGCTATAGCAGCTTTCAGTGGGGAAACCAATTCAAGGGTCTGATGCAGCTGTTTTTAAAAATAATCACGCTGAAATAGTACAGACCTCCTAAATTTCAAGCAGAATGTTTGATTTTACAGACCCCACAAATTAGGTGCCTCTATGTCCAAATGCACTTCTTTCCACTGATTCCTAAGGGGTGTAGGGTGGCAGCAGTGGCCTGCAATCCAGTTTCTTTATGTAATCTTACAGTGATTGACTTAACAATAAAAAAATACCTTTACAGCCTTCCTTGTTGTAGTCTGTTGTCTCCTTTCACAAAGTAACAAAGGTGGAACATAGTCATCATGGGAGATTTCAATTACTCTGATATCTGCTGGAAATCAAACTCTGCTAAAAACATGAAGTCTAATAAATTCCTGACTTGTCTTGCTGCCAACTTCATCTTCCAGAAAGTAGAGATGGAAACGGGGGTTGGCTAGTTTGGACTTGATTCTTACCAACAGAAAAGAACTGGTTGATGAGATGAAAGTAATGGGCACCCTGGGTAGTAGTGACCATGTAATTTTGGAGTTTAAGATCTTGGGTAAGGGAAAAGAGAAACAGACATATAGGTTGGATTTTAGAAAAGTGAAATTTAATCATGCTGGGGAGAATCATATTGTCAGAAAAACTCAGGGAGAAAGGAATTCAAGATGGGTGGGAATTTCTTAAAAGTGAACTATTGAAGGTACAATCACAAACTATTCCAATGAGAAAGAAAAATGGGAGGTACCTAAAGAAGCCAGGGTGGCTCTATAAACAGCTGCCTGAACATACACATTCTCTGTAGGGGTCCCCATCTTATGGAACAGCTTGCCTAAAGAAATCGGGAAAGCTCCCATTCTCCTGGTTTTCCACAATCTGTACAACACCAAATTATTCAGGAGTACTTTCTTACACTGGTAACAGGCTGTGCTGTAAGGAAATTGTTCAATGAGATCCTTTGATAAAGGGATAGGGACTATACTACAACACTACGCTGTTGGTTACTGTCATTAATTATGTCATGTCAAACTGCCTATATTTTATACAACATTGTTTCAGCCCAGTATGAGATTTCTGCTTGATTTCAAATTTCTGCAATCTATACTCTATTGTATTGTCTATTGAGTGTCCCAGCTGTTGATTGTATTGAATTACAATGAAGAAAACGGCAACATGTAACACTACCTCATTTCATATGGAGACATCAAATAGGAGGTTAGAAAATTTAAGTAGACCTATAGACCTGGAGATGACTTGTTGGCCTGATACTGAGGATGGACAATAGCATACAGTGAACATTCCCCACTCCTTCCTACATGACCTTGTATGGCAGAGAAGAATCTCCTGTCTTCCTTATATACACTTGTACAGTAGTCTGAATAGATCCCAAAGAGGGTCATGGACAAACACATCCACATATATTTCTTTACAATTCAGGCTCTGAGTACTATAATTTTTAAAAGAGATATTTGGAGTTCTGTATGCCTGCCTTCTTCCTTTTCAAGATTTTGTATTACAAAACATGAAGCAAAATTACTCAAATGATTACTGGGGCCCAAAAAAAAACCCACAGAAAAGTGGTATGGAACTAACACCCAAGGGAGAGTTTTTGGTAATAAACATCGAGATTGGGTTTTTAGTTTTGTTTTTAAAAAGACACACATACAAACCTGTCTTCATCAGCTACACTTAATAAATTACTCATTCTTCCTTTTAAATAACGTCATGTACAAACCACCAGTTACTGCAACATATTAGCTACTGCTGACTTTCTGAGAGTTGTTTATATTTCCATTTATCCACTCATTACATCATCCTGTGGTTTTCTTAAAGGTTGCCAGGGTAGGTTGAATACATGGTTGGAATCTCTCTTTAGCCAAAACCAAATAATTTTGTACTACAAAGAGATCAGCGTAAAGCCCACGCACGCTTTGCAGTAAAGGGACCATCACACTGTTCCCTGCTAATGATATGCCTTTTGTATTAGGTTTATTTTCTTGGAAAACATCAACCTTTTCAGGCATTGCCTTTACACTGGACTTATAACAGGTGGCACCAGCAGTAACCACTGTATTATGGGAAGATTAAAAAATGAGAGGAAGGCACAACCAATGACTGAACTGCCTTAGGTCACAGGTGGAATCTATGAGAAAGAGAGCACTATATTAAGTTTTCCTGATGCCTCTGCAAAATAACAACATGATCAGCTGCCCAGCAGGAGATATGCTTGGAGACCAATAACACATTCTCATATTGATCAGCAGGGGAATTCCATTCTTCCTACGACCTGCTAAGAAGCATCATCAAAAAGGGCAAGGCTTAAACTAATCAAGGGCCACAACTACAACAAAGAGCAAGTAAGTGAAGGATGAAGAAGGAGGGCCTACAAGGACATTGGATGAATGCATCCAATTCTTGGTCCAGCCCCCACTATAAAGAAAAGACCGGGGCAAATGCCAGCACCAGATCAAGAGTTCTTTCACTGGTGAAAGTTACTAGGAGAGTCACCATGGTGCTCTTTACAATTCCATAGGGATTTTATGAATAGCTATGCTTAAATTGCCTACTATCAGCCTCAAATTCCTATGTTTGCCAATGAAGATTCAAGATGACCTTATCTGGCAATGAATGAAGTTTACAGAGTACGGAAACTACTTATTCAGCATGTATTAAGTCAAGCAAATTGTCTATCACATATGTCCTGACTACCCTTTTGTGTGCATCTGAAAGAAAACTCCATATACACAGCCAATCAGACCATAAAGCCCTCATATGGAGTGCCAAGAACAGTAGAAAAATCTATGGAAAGAAAAAAGAAAATAAAGCTCCCATTAGTTGTGGGAGTTTTCCCAGCTGTGGCTACAGATTCTATGCAATGATTTATGATGAACAGAACAATAATTGCAATAAAGAGGTATAAAGGATAGTGTGGGAAAAGTTGAGATCATCCTGCCTGCCTAAACTTACTCCCCTTTGCAAAAAGTAAACATTACCTGAATTTTTCATACTGGAACTATTTAGCTTGGAATCTTTGATGACTAAATGTTTAATCCAAAGTGTGGGAGCTGTGATTTCTGAAAGAAAAAGATAGACAGAAGAATATATGCAGTGGCTTTATTTTTTGTTAACAGAGCAATATATTCCAAAAAAAGAGGAGTTTTTCTCCAGAGTTCCACCCAATTTCTGAAATTATCTGTTTTCTTCATTGTTCCTTTTATAGTTCATTATATTTACTGCTTGATTTTATCCTTATATTTTAATTGTCTTACCTTTGATGTTGTTCACATGTACTAGGTCTCCAATGGACCGTCACCCCATATGTTAATTTTAGTTGATCACATGCTTTTTAAAACAATTAATTAAAGGCCCAGAAGGGAATATATGAGAAATACATAGATTAAGGATAGGATCAAAAGAATGAATTTGTGAAATAGGAAATAATTAACTATTGCACAGCACTCAGGAACCAGAAAACTTAAAATTATTAATTTTCCCAAAATGAAGTTAGGGAGAAAAGGTACACATGAAATTAAAAGAAATAGAATAAGGGTGATAAATGACTTCTTCCAGTAAATTTGCGAAAGGGGGGGAAAGGTCATGAAATTGTTTTTAAAAATAAAAACTTCATGAAGGAAAAATAAGAGTGAAAATAGCAATTGATGGAAAGAACAAAACCTGCCCAACCACTCCTGACCCAAAAAGAAGAAATTGAGTTAATCTGAGCTTTTTGTATCACAGAATCAAAATATGCTAGCAAATGTTTCAAAACAAGAAACAAACGTGGGAGATATCTTGAATTCAGGCATTCCTGAACTTGAAGAAATCAAATATAAATGTGCAACATGGTCCAAAGAGATTATCTGGGTGCGGGCAAGAATTTATACATGGGCACTAATCAATCTGTTCTTCCTCAGCAGCAGACCACAGGTTAGGAGGTTAGGACGGTAGTTTATCTGACAGTGCAGGGAGCTGCTTTTGCAAACAGTGTTCAGAAGTATTGTGGAATGAATTGAGCTCACCAAGCTACTTTTTTAATTGGTGCACTGATCTTCATGGACTATGTTTCTCTCTAGTTGATTAATTAAAATAAAGCAGAGCAAAACTGCAGTATTCTACACTGCATATTCATCTAGTGTTTGAGTCACTGGTGCTCTTCTCTCAACACCATGTACCTAAACTAGGGGTATGTGCTTTGGGTTCCTGGTTTGGGGGGAAAATGAACTGGGCCGATTTGTAAAGATTTGGTATTTCCAAATCAGGGCCAGTATGATGGCTCTGATTCAGAAAAACCAAATCAAAGCTTCCCGAAGCGATTTGGGTCGCTTTGGGACGCTTTGGGGCCTTTTTATAGGGCTCCCTCCCACCAACACCCCACTTACCTGGAACATCCTGGTGGTGGTGGAAGCGGTGGCACGGGTGGCAGAGGCACCGGCTGTGGCCTTCCCCGCTACTCTGTTGGCTGCAGCGGAGGCTGAAGCGGTGGCTGAGGTGCCAGCTGCAGCCTTCCCCACTGCCCTGCTAACTGCCACAGCGGCTGAAGCGGTGGCGAGGGCAGCAGCCTTCCCTGCCGCCCTGCCATGGTGGCCGAAGCAGCAGTACGGGTGGCGGAGGTGCTGGCTACGGCCTTCCTCACCACCCTGCTGGCCACTGCAACAGCCAAAGCAGTGGTGCAGGTGGTGGAGGCACCAGCTGCGGCCTTCCCCGTCACCCTGCTGGCCTCCACGGCAGCCGAAGTGGTGGTGCAGGTGGCAGAGGCGCCGGCTCCAGCCTTCAGGAAAGGTAAGTTGGGTTGGGGTTGGGGGAAGGGTGCTCAGGGGGGAGGTGAGGGTCTCACTTTGGTATGCTCCAAATCATTACAAAGCATACTGAAGCGATTCCGATTACCTGAACCCGAAGCGGCTTGCTGCTTTGGGTTTTGGGTTATTCTGAATCTTTTTCTTGCTTCTAGTGAACCCGAAGCGGGAAAACCCCGGTGCACGCCTCTAACCTAAACTGTGAAAGCATTTTGTGCAAAGAATTATAATAATGAGGAAAAGCAGGAAACTCCAAGGAATTGCTATCAAAAAGCTTAATTTTTCATTCCATTAGTCACATGCAGACATTCAGTAAAGTGATTTTGGACCAATTTATCTTCCCAACAGGTCAAGCTGATAGAATATTAAACTGTCATTGCACTTTACAGTGATGAAATACAACTGAGAGCAAAAATATTTCATGAACAGGTTACTTGAAAAAAGGTCTTGTGAGCTGTATGTCGTAACAAAAACCACAAAAATATTGGCTAAGATGTGAATTTTTGCCTTACATATTTAAAAATAAAAGCCTTTTTCTAAAAATGAATACTACAAAACTGTATTTCTTTGCACAGTAAAAAGAAAAAAAATAGAAGAAAGAACTATTATTAAAGCCAAGATATAGCAAGTCAATAATTTGAGTTTGTTTCCCAGCATCAATACCACAGCCTATATGACCAGGAATAAATCTCTCAGGATCAACTTTTTACCAATCAATAGATCTAATGCTCAACATGGCCAAATCTATGGATACTTAAATCAGGAGACTGGAGCCATGAACAGACAAGAAAGATTGGGTCCACATTGTGAAAGGCAGGGCATAAATGGAGTAAAAAAAAATAGCTGAAGATGGGGGAAAGGTTAAATGTAGGTTGGTGGGTGGATGAGAAGGAGAAGGCAGGAAAAGGTGAGGATATGGGGCCAACAGGAGGAGGGAAAGAGGAAATGGTGGGCGGATACAGGGGAAGCTGAGGTGCCCACACAAGACGTTATGGGTTCCTCGCTGCACAACTGGGCCTGGCTTGCAGGCTGGCACTGCGCAGCTTGGCCAAATGTTGCCAAGGAGAGGCTGCCAGAGGAAGGAGGGGAAACCGAAGACGGAGGAGATCAAGGCAGGTTGGCTGGTGGGTGGGAAGGGAAGATGGAGGCAGGCAAAGGGGAGAGGCTGTGGGGGTTTTCAGGGAAGGGAAAGAGTGAATAGTGGAGGAGGGGAAAATGAGATGCCCCCTGAAAGTCTTTGCAGGTCCCTTGCTTGTTTATACTGATTGCAAATGTCTTGGGGTTTGGTAAGTGTTTGGGTTTGAAAAACAAATCTCTGGTTTTCAGAGCTTCAAATAACACTGATAGCACAGATCTACGAACTGCAGGACTAGTTTGATTCAGCACCTCTGTTTATTCATTCTCTTTGTGGGTTCCCTTCACAGTGGTGACCTATTTCCACAAAATTGGTCACTTTGAAACTGTAGCATTTCTAACAAGATGTTCTTTTTGGTTCTCTCTTATCTGTAGATCTCATGACAATTGAACTGAATCAGAAGAGGTAACAATTGTAATTATTCCTTTATATATGCAATGAAAATCTGGTACAGTGAGACAAAACAATGTATAATCCATGGGTGATATAACTTTGCAAATGCATGTGTTAGCACCCAAACAATGGATCTCACAATCATCCTCTGTACCAGCTACATGAGGTAGGGCTACTGGGTTACCCAGCTCCCTTTTCCAAGGACCATTTCAGTAGCCAGCAGGAGAAAAAACAGTTTAAATAACCACCTTTTGCCACTGCCGTTACCTCCCTTTCAGCTCAGAAGTTGTTAGTCTGTTCTAGGAATTGCTGGAAACTATGAACTCTAGAGCAGACTGACATCACTTCTGGTTTGTCCCTGGAAGTGAAATAATGCCATTGCTCAACATTGGCCACCTCTTGTCCCTGCCCCTCCCCCAAACTCTAGCTGGTTGGCAACCCTAATGTAGGATGAGTTTTGGTGGCAGTGTGTTTACTTTGCTTGGTTGTAGCAACTGAAATTCAACCAAGCAATTTTGTTTTCCAAATGTATTATAGGAATGTCCTACAAAAACAGTGAATCCAAACCAGAAAGGATGTGGTTAATAGCTTGCAAAATAGCTTGCAAATATGTCACAGCATGCCTCTGAGCGATCTACTGTCTCCTCCTAGGGGGTGCAGGTTAAATTTCTAAGAATGTAAGATTAATGAGGGAGGGAAGATGGCATGGTATAGCCCAATCTTGTCAGATCTCAGAAGTTAAGCAGGGTCAGTACTTGGATGGGTAAACACCAAGGAAGACTCTGCAGAGGAAGGCACTAGCAAACCACCTCTGTTTCTCACTTGCCTTGAAAGCCCTTTGCTGGGGTTGCCATAAGTCAGTTATGACTTGGCAGCACTTTACACGCATTTACAAGATTAATGAAGACTAGATGGCCCAGGCTAGCCCCAACTTGTCAGCTCTTGGAAGCTAAGCAGGGATGAGGAAACTACCTACGAAGTCCAAGCAGGGGCAAGCAATGGCAGAACCACCTCTGAAGCCTCTTGTCTTGAAAACCCTGTGGAATCACCATAAAGCTGCAACTTCAAGGCACTTTCAACCACCATGACACACTACATTTTTAGCTGTGCCTAAGGACCAACTAGACATGATGAAAGCAGGACTGTAGTATTCTCCCAGAGGAGGGCCATCTCTCTAGCTTAGATGGCACAGAACAGCAGTAATTCACAGTGAACTATTTCTTTCATTCATCAAACTCCTCTTGGCTAGTGAAAATACTGTGCCAGTCTCTTTCTTTTGCTCAACCAGTGCTGTGCCTTCAGTACTTGGCTGAATCTTGTTTGCATGGAAGAGTGTAAGGGCTGCTTGAGTGAGATTCTAAACAGTCAATTCACACTTCTTCAGAGAATATATCTTTAATAATTAATAACTTTAATAACTAAGCATAAATCCTATAAAAGACAGATAATTGATAACAGTCAGAAGACTGATCATTAGAGGCAGAACATTAGGCAAAAGAACTAAAAGATGTAGTGCAGGCAAAGTCTACACTTTCAAAAGGAAACCTCCACGTTCCTTTTCCAGGAATGAGTGCAAGAGTTAGAAGCTGGACACAGACCATCTTTCCAACTTGGACACAGTCTTGCCCCAGAGTCTTGATCCAGATGGGTCCCCTAGTCTTGAACACATTTCAGGGTGACAGTTTGATTGATTCTCCTGCAGCTTGGGAGGATCTTTGTTAACCCAATCAAATTTGGGATGGGCAGGCTCAAAGTTTCCCTCAGAATCTGCTCTTGGACAATCACTTCAAAAGTTTTTAGGGTGCTAGAACAGGAAATTAAACATCCATCAGCTGTGACAAATGCCAGAACATGAGCCCAGGAGTCTATTACATTTCCAGCCCATGGGCCATCATGTTTTTTTCTCCTTCCCCTCAGGGAAGGGCTTTGGCATTTAATTACCCCCCATATTATAAAAAAAGCCTGTTTTATTTTGAGACACATTTCAGCCTCCAGTAACATTATATCTAAGCTATCCCAGAATGAACACAGGGACAGAAAGGTGAACATCTCAGGCAGAAACTTCATACGTATCCAAACATAAAATGTTCAGAAACACTTAGATACGAGCGCAGCTCTCAAGACTGTACTCAAATGTTCACAAAAGCATCCATTTCAGACACAGGAAGTAATTAGAAGCAGAAGAAAAAATGAATCACAGTGCTACCGAGTAACACCCTTCTTAAGTCTACCAAAGTCACTATACTTAGAAGGGAATAACTGTTTGATGATGCAAAACACCTGACTTGACTCTAAATAAAGATTTTATAAGGTGTTATCAGTGGGTTTTTTCATGGAATAAGAAAATATATTTGATGGGAAAGATCTTCTGAGCTACTTACCTTCTCCATCAAAAACAGGCTGAGTCTCCATAGTAGGTGTTGGCTTCGATCCATCATCTGAATTGAGAGTTAAAAAGAATCGAAAAGAAACTACCATTATTGAGGTAAATACTATCTACTCTCCAGTACTTTTGAATGATTGGGAGTTTTACATGGCCCGGCCAAGTCCATAAGAAAGAAGATGAAAGACATATTTTTAAAAAAGAAACAGAAAATAACAATCAAATGTGCAAAAATATTAAAAGTGCATAAGAGGGTTTTTTTTAAAGCAACAATTTTTAATATGGTTGTTACTCTTTTTTTTTTTTTTTAGTTATAGTAATCCGTCTTATGGACAATCCACATTGTGAAATATTTTCGGTGATGAGTTCTTTCTATATTTGTTACTACTTATACAGAACCAGTTCATTTAACTATGCCAAAAAGTGAATTAATGGGTACTTCAGCACAAGGTTACCATGTTAATAGTGGATTCTACCCAATGACTCTGTTTTGCTCATAAGAGACCTTTCTGCTGGTGTAGGGAGCTGCTTCCACTGGCAGAAAGCAATAAAAAGTGGAATGGATGGATATAAGCCAAGCGGTCATAAGTACTGGACAAAGAATCTGGTTGCAAAGTAGAAAAGACTTTTAAGTCTTCCCTATTACATTTAATTGAAATACATTATTTCCTGAAACTTACCCACAAGGAATTTGGCATCACTATTTCTTGTAGAGTCATTAAACAACAATAATCACAAACAATGATTATTATTATTTCTAATATTTACATGAGCAAACTAATACTAACACAGTTTTAAAAGAAGAGTGAACAGAAAAAATGCACTCTTTATCACTTTCTCTTATCCAGAAATTCTCTGTTCCCAGAGAAAACAACAATGGAACATTTATCATTACAGCTTGAACCAAGTAAAATCCATAACAAATATAAACCTCATGGGAAATAATCAATATTGAAATCTGATCACAGGGTGAAGGACACGGGACTGATTCATGCTTTCCTTGCGAAATCTTCTTCATTCCATAGATACCTAGTTTGGTTCACTGCACAGAACGTTACAGAGTTTGAGCGCTCAGCATCATACATATATGCCTGCATGGCAAGCGTGCTGTTTTTGCGGATAATGATTCATGCTGGAGGAATGAAAAATTATTATGGGCAAAAAATAAAGCTGGAGAACCAATGATTGGTTATAATATCAGATTGGATATTTACTGTATACTATAGCTTTAAATACATTGTCGCATTTTGTGTCCTCATGTCCTGACACAGGATATACACAAAGAAAACTCAGTCACAAAACCAAGTTGGATTATATAGTGATATGCAGCATTTAAAGACAGAAATCCTGTCCAATTTTCATGAACAGGTAATTATCAATATGTAAATTTCTAAATGTGGTAATCATAGAAACAGTTTCCACATGCAGAAAAACAAGCATCCTCGTTGCATTCATAAACCAGAATTCCCTATGGACAGAGCAGGTAGGAGATCAAGGAAGAAACAGGTGATTAAAGAAGCACATAGTTCATTAAAAATCAATGTGGTGAGGGATGTATAGTAGGGGCCTGTATGACTATAAGGTTTATATGGCTGTAAGGTTTAATTATTTGTTCAGTGTATTAAATAATTAAGGTTCACATCTCAGTCCAAAGCCCAAGGCTAGTGCTAGCTATACCCTCTCAGGGGAAAAATAGGAAAAGAAGATTGAAGTGCATAGCAACTGAACTGGAGACCATAGTGACACCATCAGCATACACCAATCATGGTACAGCAGTCACATATGGAAGCAGCAAAGCAACACACCCTGACATTAGTCTGCTCACATCCAGAGGACACAAGGGAAAAAGCCAAAGAAACAGCACTCTCCACTGTATCCCAGTTGTATCCCAGTACCAGCAGCCCTGTAACTACCTATCTACCTATCCCAAGAAGCTCTGCAGATGTGGGTTCAAATACCATACTTCAAAGTATTGCAATAGACAACTTACCATGCCTTGGACACTGGCCGGGGGATAGGGGGTGGGGGTGCTGCTGCTGCATGTCTCTCTGTTTGTATGTGCTACTGTCTTGTTAAGTAAGCTGCTTCTCTTTGTCTAAGGTGGGAACACCTCCTGATTCCTCCTCTCTCTCCGTTTCCTTTGGGAGATTCTCTTTCTTCTTTCCTCATGGCCTTCCAAACGGGAAGGATGCATTTTTCAGAGCTCCTGCCATGAAGGCACCATCTACACACCCACATCCAGTCTTGATGCTGCACAAGGTAGTCATGGTATAGGAAAGTGATTCTTTACACTATTATTGTTTATGTCATTTATAGTCCACCTTTCTCACTGAGACTCAAGGCGGATTACACAGTGTGAGATTAGTACAGTCAATATCTAGGACATTTCCAAACACAATACCATTGGTAAATAAACACAAGTTTACAAAGACATAGAATTAGCAAGAATCCAATACAGAGTTGAAGAAATGCTGAAACAGAACATAATCAATTCTAGGGCTGACATTAGACAACATGAAGCACAGGTAGCTCATAAGAGCACATATTTAAAGCAACAGATAGTATGTAAGGCAACATAGTGGTGAAGTCTATGGTCCCTAACTCATTAGCGAAGCATCTGAGACCTTCTTCTTTCTACTCCAAGATATTGCTGTGAATTGAGCATATAAGTTCTATTTTTTCCACAATTTCTTTTCTATAATTTCATTGTCTGAGGATTAATTACTGCATGTTGGGGGAAATGCTTCTGACTAATTCTGCTATCAAACCAAATATAACTATTTCTAATACAAGGAAAGAAAGTATGGCTCGGCCACTCCTACCATACCACCTAGATGTCTTCACAGCTCCCTTAGCAGAGGAACTCCAACCGAAAGCTCATCACCTCTCCCAGGCAAAGATTCACATCTCAGGGGGAACAACATCCCAAGGAGCATCTTTTTGCAAGGCAAGGGCAGAGACAATAGGGCAACAACAGAGGAACACAAAACACTACAATCCTAGAAGGCATTCCTGTCATTCCTATAATAGTTCACTTGGAGAAAACAAATTGTTCATCAGCAAAATAGGAAGAGGATGAGAAGGAAAGATTAGAACCCACACTGCAGAACGGTCCTCTAACTCACACCCAACTGAGCATACAAGAAAAAGAGACATCGAAAATATTTGGAATCCTTCACTGGCCCTGGTGTCGAAATATGAGGGCACAAGAGACTATGGAGAAAAATATAAAACCATGAAAAAGCTCAGGTTTGATGATGAAATTATAACACTTCAAGTATCTGTGTAAGAATATTCCACTTGACCTTGTAAATGTTGAGTCTGCACTTTATGAATGTTCAAGGTTAAGCTCAAACAGCACTGATAAGCAGTCTGGTCAAAAGAAGGAGCCAATTCTTCCCCTTACCTTCCAAATTTTTTCTGATTTCCAAGCTGTGAACTTTGGGCAACAAAGCCATTTGGTATGGTAATTAAGGCAACTTGAGAGACAGGACAGTACCTAATGGAATTTCTTTTCCCTCCCTGGTGAATTTACACTGGGATGGGTTTTAGTTGCTTGAAAGTAGAAGAAGGCCTCTGTAGAGGGAAGCAGCCATTCTTAGAGATAGCAGAGAGCCAGTTTGGTGTAGTGGTTAAGAGCAGCAGGACTCTAATCTGGAGAACTAGGTTTGATTCACCACTCATCCACTTGAAGCCAGTTGGGTGACCTTGGATCAGTCACAACTTCTCAGAACTCTCTCTGCCCCACTCACCTCACAGGGTGATTGTCGTGAGGATAATAATAGCATACTTAAACCACTCTGAGTGTGCGTTAAGTTGTCCTGAAGGGTGATATATAAAAAAATTTCATTGTTGTTATTGTTATTATTAGAGAGATTTTTGTTGGGCATACAAGGAAACATGAAAAGAGATTGCATGGGAACTCTGAAGGTGTGACAAACTGGACAAGAAATGACCTGAAGAAAGGTGACCAGCCAGATGGAGGAAAAGGTCAGCTGAAAGGAGCAGAGCCTAAACAACAAATCTGGAGCTATTAAGTATTTAAGAAAGAGGAATGTGTTTAAACCTATTTGATTTTCTCTGTGCTCAGATGCTATAGTCTTTTGTTGTTCAACTATATGCTTTCTACTTGTTGTATCAACTACATGCTGTATTCTTTAAAATAAAAATGTCTTTTTGTGAAACTGGAGTCATTTGGTCTTTATAACCATGAAAAAGCTTCATGCTTTGGCTCATGCTTTTCATGCTATAAGACAGAGGCAGGGAGGGCCTAAGACTATTTCTAAGAAGCAATATTTCAAGAAATTCCCCCGCCACCACATTGATTGAGTTAGAGGGGACTGATTTCTCTATAGGACGTATGACTACAGGCCATCAGGCTGCAATTCTAACAATGGCCTGCTGATGGCAATAGAGATTATACCCTATTTGTGAAAGGGAATGTATGGGATAAAGACGGAGGGATGAACTCCTCATTCAGTTCTACCAGCTTGAGAACTGGGCCACCTGAACTTTGTTCAGCAGTTTGCAATGGTTTCACAACTTTGGAAATAACTACCACAGGTTTATGCAAGGGCCACTACCTCCCCCACTGCTACACGAATATTATGCAATACCAGGTCTGTAAGGAACAAAGCTGCATGCCTTACTGTGATATTAAAAGAAGAGAAAATAGATGTCGCCTGGATAACTGGTATTTGGCTAGAGCCCTGGGCCTCACACATGTAAAAGGTCACACCTAAGATTAAATATTCTGCACTGAACCTGTGATGGAATGGGTTTTTAAATGAAAGTTTTACTAAGTGCAGTGCCCAGAGAGTGAAAGAAAAAGGGTTAAAAACTGCCTGAAGGTAGAATGATTGACAGGCTGCTCCCCTCTCTCTGTGATTGGCCAGTTAGAAGGTAACAATTGGTGCTGATAGAATTGTTGAATGAGTTGAAGTTTGGAGTTTGACAAGAAGGATCAATCCGATAATCTTCTGTGGGAGGAAAAAAAGAAAACTTTGCCCTAACTGGGACAGCTTTAGGTTTCTGGAAGACTTTAGTTAAAGTATTTAAGTGTGTAAGCCAGCACTGATTTACACACACAAGTTAGAACTGGGAGTGTGTTGCTGGTAGAGGAAGTGAGTAGTGAAAGGAAAGTTCCCCTTCAGCCAAGAGAACAGGATTATGCATTTTGGAGAAGGATAATTCCTGCCCAGAGTCTAAAAGGGGAGGGGGTTAGCTCTGAGGAGGACCCTAGGTCTGGTGTATTGAAGTACAGAGTGCTATATTGAAGTCAGATCACCTAAGCTGGAAAGTGAAATTTATGAAGGAATCTTGTTAAATTAACCTCAGTCTGAATCTACCAACCTCTTACTTTTAAGATGTGTAACTATAAGCTTTAAGAAGATTATTGTGCCTAATGCTTGTGAAGTATTCTGTTCTACTATCAAAATTTACCTCAGCTTTACTTTCCATGTCTACCTATATATCAACCCTGCCTGTTTAATAAATCTGCTGTTTCCTTTTTGAACTTTACTCAGCCTCTGGTGCCATTTCATTTAAAGAAGATGTGGGCTCTTGCTTCTCCCCTTCCAAATATTTTAGGCTGGGATATAAACCATAAATATATATATATATTAAAGTGTGGGACAAAAGGAACTCAAGATTATACCCAGAGACAGGCTACCAGAGGCTGCCCAGCCCCAGTAAACAATCTTGATAGTTTTGGAGGGGAAATCTGCCTCACAGTGGGAGTGAGTGGGGCTTACATCATAGAGCCTTTGAAGGAAGGTCTTAAGGCTTCCAGATTCAGCCTGAATCATGGTCTGACCATTATCTAATGAAGACTAAAGTAAATATGATCCCAATGCCCCCACAAAAGGGATGAGCCATTAAAATTATCTGCCCACAAAGGCTCATGGATCCTACTAGATTCCAAAATGCCCTGGCAGATTTTAGATTCCAAACACTTGCTCTATTGAAGCTGTGGTAGGAGCTTGGAATTTGAAGCTCCTCGAAGCTATTGAACACTGCTCCTCGCCGACCTCTCCAACCCTTGGGACGGAAGCTGACCCTGTGGTTTACCCAGAGTTGGGTGATCTAAAGAGGGTTGGAAGATGCCTAGAAAGACATTGGCGGAAAACTTGCACTGAAACTGATAGAACATGCTACACAACCCACTGGAAGACTTATGAAGCGGCAATGAGAGCAGCACAGAAACATTATTTCTCTACAACCATTACATCAGCTTGTTCATGACCATCTCAATTGTTCAAGGTATCTCGACATCTTTTAACCACTAAACCTGAACTATTACAATCTCAAGAACAAACAATTAGCTGTGATGCCTTTGCAAAGTTTTTTGCCAATAAAATAGCATGAATATGTTCTGATCTAGATGCCAGCTGTAATATAGGTGAGGTGGAAGAAATGCTCCATACACCATCTGGCTCACATATGGGCCACTTTGACCCAATTACACTGATGGATGTTTACAGGATCCTGGCATCTGTGAAGGCCACTACTCGTGTGCTGGATCTTTGCCCATCTTGGTTGTTATGAACTTTTAAGGGCTATTATAAATCAGTCACTAACTCAGGGCACCTTCCCCTGATCACTCAAAAAGGCAGTCATCCAACTTCTAATTAAAAAACCATCCCAAGACAAAAATGATGTTGCCAATTATCAACCAATCTCCAATCTGCCCTTTCTGGGCAAACTGACTGAGAGAGCAGTAGCTGACCAAATCCAGGTTTTCTTAGGTAACTCTGGTGCTCTGGACCCATTTCAGTCTGGAATTGGGCCAGGCTATGAAACAGAGACAGCTCTAGTGGCTTTAGATGATGATCTCCACCTGAATGTAGACAAAAGCCATGCTTCTCTGTTGCTGCTCCTGGATCTGTCTGCAGCCTCTGACACAGTAAACCATGCCATCCTGTTGAGATGCTTGGAGACAGAAGTAAGCATCAAAGGATGTGTTTTGGACTGGTTTAAATCGTTTCTCAGGGAACAGATTCAAAGTGTTGCTGTTGGAGATCAGCTATCTCCAGAATGGGAATTATCTTGTGGGGTTCCACAGGGTGCCATCTTATCCACCATGTTATTCAACCTCTATGTAAAGCCTTTAGGGGAACTCATTTGCAGCTATGGAGTGGGATGCCATCAATATACAGATGACCCTCAACTCTATATTTTATGATCAAAATCACCATAGGATGCAGGATCTTGGGTCACTGCCTGACAGCTGCGGTCAAATGGCTGAAAATGAACAAATTGAAACTGAACCCAGACAACATGGAAGTGACGCTCATTGGGAAGGCAGAGATCTTGAAGGACACTGAGCTCTCCACTTTTGATGGAGTTCATCTGACACTTCCAGACTCAAGAGCCTAGGGATTCTACTGGATCCAGCACTATTGCTAGAAAAGTAAGTTAAGGTAGCTGCAAAAAATTGCTTTCTGCAAATTTAGACTAGCCTGGAAGATGGTCCCCTACCTCAATATGGCTGTTCTGGCCACCTAGATCCACGCGATGGTAACATCAAAACTTGACTATTGTAATTCACTGTACAAAGGTCTCCTTGCTAAGTTAACTCGGGAACTCCAGTTGATGCAAAACTCTGCAGCTCATTTATTATAGGAAGCTAGGAGGAACATGAATATTATATCCATTTTGCAGTCACTCCACTGGCCGCCTATCAGTTATCAGTTCAATTCAAGATATTGGCTATCACATACAAAGGTCTTTATGGCCTTGATCCTTCATATCTACAGGACCACCTCTCTCCCTGTTCCACCATGGCAGCTTCGCTCATTTGAACAGGGCCTTTTGCAAGTGCCACTTTGCATGTAGGCAAAATCAACAACTTCCCATACATTTACATTCTCTGTGGTATCCCCCACCGTACGAAACGGCCTACCTGAAGAGGTCAGGAAAGTTCCCACTCTTCTGGCTTTCTGCAAATGATGCAAAACTGAATTATTCAAGAGGACTTTTCCCTCGGATAGGAGGTCTGTACTGTAAGGCAGTGGTCTCAAAGAGATACATAAGTAAAAGAACAGGGAGTATAGACTTTACTACTATGTACTGTCTGTTGCTGTAAGTATGACCCTACTGGATAGTTTGTGTTAATATGTTAATCTGAGAATTGTTTATGCTCTGTTTAGCATTTCTTCAACTCTGTATTAGATTCCTAATAGTGTCAAAGCTTTGCAAATTTGCATTGATATACCCTATTAACATTGTTTATTGAAATGTCTTTGAAACTGACTGTTCTGACTAACTCTGTGTAATCCAACTTGAGTTTCAGTGAGAAAGGCAGACTATAAATAATGTATATAAATAAATGAAACAATGAGGAGTAGCTTTTGGTTTCTTCAGATGCCATGTTCTCATATTTAATCGAGCTCTTCGGCTTTGTTTAGGATTGTTCTTTTTAAAGGTACATTTTGTGATGTTGCAAACTATTTCAGTTAAATGCAGAAGGGTGGAAGGAGACACTGAGGTTGCCTTGTGCAAGAGCTGACAGGCACAGGGGAATCTCACAAGTGTCACCATTGCCCAAGAGACACTCCATGCCTGATACTTCACTAACTGGGCAAAGGAAGACAAGATTCTGGGAGCCAGTTGTTAATATATTGGGTAGGAATCATTGCTGTTTGGGGCCTCCCTATTTAAAGGGACAGGGGATGATGGTGGCTTAAACTTTTCAAGGGACACTTCACCTTTTCCCATGCTTTAGCATGCAAAGTGAGAATCACTAATCTAATCAGTTAATTGATGGTCCTGTAGAAAATTAAACTGCTGATCAGTTAAAAGATCTTTCATTGATTGTGTCAAGTCTTTCAGAAAAAACACAGAAATCAGTGGAAAATTTTAAGTGGCTTCTAAAATCATCTGAATCAGTTAAATGTTATCTTAGATGCCTATTTCATATTGACCATCTCTCAGTTCCTTAGAATCTGAATAAGTAATATTAATTGTGACTTCAACCCAAGGGGAAACTAAGACAACTGTTCAATCTCACTTTAAAACCCATTTATTTCATCCTGTTCCATCTTACTCAATTCACTGAACACACAATATACACATTTTTGACAGCTTTCTTTATTTCTTCATAGAAACAAATGTTTATTTTACAGCCAATTTTATTGTCAACAAGCCAGTCAGTTTGAATAATTCTCAAGCAACTTTTGATGAAAGATTTTTTAAAAAATATGGTCAGACTATTAAAAATTAAAAGTATTTTGCATTTGCATCTGCTAGAATATATGGAGATTCATCTGGGAATGATTAGACTGGTTCAAATCCCCCCACCCAGCCATGAAATTCACATGGGCCTATTACCCTCTCCCAGCCTAATCTTGCTGTGAGGGTACATTGGTTGGGGAGCAGGGCAGAAGCACACACAAATGCAACCCATAGCATCTTGAAAGATACACACATACAAATATGTAATCTCAGAGTGATGTAGTGATGAGAATGTCAGAGTAGGAAGGTCTAGGTTCAAATCCCCACTCTGCCATGAATCGTGGTAAGTGTCCTTGGGCCACTTTCTATCAGCCTAATCTACGTACCTCACAGGATAGGGAAAAACAATGTATACAACTCTGAGCTCTTTGGAAAAAGGGCAGGACAACAATAATAAAAAACCAATAGGTATATGTGGTACTATTATCATAATAAAAAAATTCTGTACTGAATAAGTAACATGAATGCTTTTGAATTAGATTCTCATGAACCATGTTTCACATAGTCTGCCAGTTAAGAGCTGCCTCACAAACTCAGAGGTAAGGCAGGTGGCAGCCAGAGAAAGAGCTGTTTCAGTAGTGGCACTTCACTTGTGGAAAGCCCTTCCCTTCGAGGTTTGCCCGGTGCTTACGTTGTTTTCTCCTAGGTGCCAGATGAAAACTTTTCTGTTCATCTAGGCTGTTAATGAAGGGGTTGATCTTTTAACACTATTTTAGTCTGGAAACTATTATTTTATGCTGTTAGGGTTCTGATTTTATAATTTATGTTTTTACAAAGGGCTGTGTCTTTAATGCTGCATTTTAATTAGTATCTTGTAATGTTTTGTTTAAATTATTTTTATTCTGTAAGCCACCTCAGGCAGGTTTCCGGTGAGGCAGCATAAAAAAATTCTAAACAAATAAAATAAATAACTGCCATGTATCCTGACCTCCTTAAAAGAAGGGAGAATATAACTTAATATGTTCATTCTCACATACATAACTAGTAAAAAGTTTCTAAAAAATTGAACTTAAAAACACATTTTTCGCTATTATATTAGGCCCTAAATAAAGTTTTCACCATCATATATTAAATAGAATATTGTTCTGTTAGATGTATCTCCCAGCAAAATGGCTATTAATCCGGGGGGGGGGAAGAGAAAATGGGGAAAAATAAGCTGCAAAATCAGTGTGAATTTTTAAAAACTTATATACATTCATCTTCCTCAAAAAAGCACATTCCTCATACAAGTTCTATAATAACTTAATATAAATTACTTTGAAAGCATCTTTAAAAACTATAGTTATAGTCCTACTTCAGCTAAATAAGATTGTTAGTTGCACTAGGTTAAAGTTACATGAGGCTGCAGGAAGATGCAGAGCTACAGAGGGATTCTGGTTTTTTAAGGGTTTTTGATAAAAGGGACCCACTTTCGAATTAATACTAAAGGTACTGATGTCGGACTGGAGTCCTTGAGGTAACTGTTTGATAAAGATAATGAAAAGGCTCTGCTAGAATCCAAAGGCTCAAGTATTCAAGGCACCCCATATTCAAACCCTAAATAGAAAATTGCACTTTTGAAATAAAACAGTGCCTTGTACTTTACAAATGCTGCCAATGATAATTGTAACAATATGCTGTGAGAATAGTCACCCAAGTAGCATGTAGTCACTTCCATTAACTTTCTGGAACTCATTAGTCCCTCTCCCTCCTCCCCCACCCCTAATATCTCCCTTGCAGGTGCGTCAGTTTGTGGAGGGGGGGGGCAGTCCTTCATGCCCTGAAGAATTTGTGATCCAACATAGTCAGCCAGCATGCTTCTGCAACACAGTGCAATTCTTTGGCATGTGAGAAAGGCTGACCAATGCAGAGACAGCTGGAAGTCACTTCGACCCCCAATGACATGATTCAAAGCCTCTTCTGTTTGGCTTTTTGATTCCTGATTGACACATTCACTGCCAGCTGGAGCTAAATGCCATTGTGAGGACAATGTTGATCCGCTCCAACTATTCCAGTGAAGGACTTGGGGGGAGGGGAATAATAAACAAAACAAAAATGGTGTCTGAATAGAGCTTGAGATAGACGGAGAGGGAGCATAGTAGCTTTAAAAGAGGCTGGCAAGTCAATTGAAGAGTTAATTGTCTGGGTGTACAATGAGTTTATTCTGATCACAGACAAAGAGCTCTCTCTTCCTGGTAGCAGTTGTTTAAAAGGGATGTGTCAAAAAGGACCTTCCAGAGCTGCTGGGTTTCTCTTACAAATGGCATTGCTTTGAAAACCTTGACTCTTCAATTCAGATATAGAGCACTTTCTGCAACCTACCGAAATCCAATTGCAAAGCTTCTATTCAGTTAAATGCTTCTGGATGGCACCAAATCATCAGACAACAGGCGTAGTACTAATATGCCAGGGAGACTTTTCTTCTTCCCAGTTTCCTGAACTAAGGCATGTGCACTAAAGAAAATTATTAAATATTTCTTCCAAACATTGATCTGACTTACAATTACAAAGCTAAAAATCCCAAATGTAATCTTCAATGAAAAGTGCTAATAAGGAGCATTCTGCAACTGAGTGTGTCTACACAAGCATATACGCACCATCTCCTTAGCTTCTGATACTTGCCCCACCTATCTACCAATTTCTGAGTATTGTCAGTGCAGATATACAACCTGTCTAATTAATATGCATGCAGCAGACCCTTTAAAGTGACATTGATTTCAGTCAATATCTAATACATCTAATCTTTAAATGTTCATTAGAAGCACAAAAATTCCATTTTTCAGCTTTGAATGTACTGCATTAGCTGTAGTTCATTCTGTCTTGATGAGAAAAGGTGTTGGTAGGGTTATCACAAAAAACAATTGAGTGTCCATTCCTAATTAATTAGGCAGACCCATACAGGCAGGACTTGACCAGGCTAGCCCAGGCAAGCTCAATCTCATTAGATCTCTGAAGCTAAGCAGGGTCAGCCTTGGTTAGTAACTGGATGGGAGACCTTGAAGGAAGACTATGCTTGCTATACAGAGGCAGGCAATGACAAACCACCTCTGTTAGTCTCTTGCCTTGAAAACCCAAGCAGGGTTATCATAAGTCCGTTTGACTTGACAGCATTTTCCACCACCATACAGGCCAATTTGTGTGTTCACACATACCCCAACAAGGTGTAATACAAAAATACAATGTCATTCTTACTAACTTCAGCAGGCAACCAAAATCTCTATGGGAGGCACAATGACTCAGGAGAGACCTGAACTATCCCTCTGCTGAATCCCAGTAGTCCAAATATCATTGTCAGTACAGTCAAAGTGACAGACTGCTGAAGAACTGCTGCACAAAACACCATGGTAGTTTGTTTTCCTCTTTCATGAGACTTTTTACTCTTAACAGGGGCAAAGTTCACAAAATTCCCACAAAGAAGATACTTCATATAAGAATTACCATGTTATACATGCATAAACCATTACTCTATAAACCAAGCAGTAAAGTACTTGGCCCAAGGTTATCCCAGCCATCTTTTATAGTAGCAAACCTGGGCCTTCTAAATGCTAGTAAGACACTCTGCTATGCAATGTTGGTTGTCTCAGGCTCACTTTCTAAAAACTTTCTTCTTGAAAGGGGAATCCTTCATCATGTTAATGTAGATACAAAAAGTTGTATCAAATTTATATTTAAAGATAGTAAGTAAAAATATATCCCAGAAACACTCTGGCAACTTTCTATTGCCATATAAACTCTTCCTGAAGTCAGGCTTCCAATAAGACTATAAAGTTGTATGAACAAATTTTGCTGTCACTGCAAAGGGAAGAGTTTTCTGCTTTTTTAAAAGTATCCAGTTTAGCCACAAGATCATCCACACAGGCATTTTTGGTGACCAAGGTATTCCTTTTCAGAACACCCACAGATTGATTGATTGACCAGATTTCTACCCCACCTTTCTGCCCCCACAAGGCCACCAAGGCAGCTAACAAATTTAAAACATACAAATTAAAATCTTAAAAGCCATTAAAACCAACACATCATTAAAACAATTTAAAACCAGAATTTAAAACAATTACAAAAGATAAAAGCAACAATTAAAAACAGTGTGGACAGAGGAAGGATCACTGAGGGAAATACAAGCAAAACAAAAAAAAAGTCTTCACCCGCTGCGGACTAAAGGAACAGAAGGAGGCAGGCAAATCTCCTCAGTGAGAAAGTTCCAGAGTTTTGGTGCCACTACTGAGAAGACCCTCTCCCAGGGTGCCACCCACCTAATCTTGGAAGGCAGGGGCACCTGAAGCATTTCCTCTGAAGATGACCACAGTGGTCAGGTAGATTTTTTTTCGTAAGAAATCTTATTTACTTATTTATTTACTTTACAGCCCACCTTTTTCGCTGAGAGTCCAGGTGGGTTACAGCATATAAAATGATGGAGTTGGACACTGTGAAACAATCAGTGGACAATGCAATAGGACTCCAGAATTAGAAACAAACTCCCTGAGGCAAGGTATACTTCAAAAAAATCAGAGTGGAATTATAAAGGTGGGAGATGATGCAGTATAAGCATGGCAATTGCCTATAATAATTGTTGCAATTAACAGTCTGCAATGATCAAGCATATCTCAACAATAGTTTGCAATACAAAGTTTTTAAAAACAATTGCTTATTTGGTCACTCTTTAGAACATAGTCATTGCAGGTCAGGTAGATCTATAAGGGAGTAGGCAGTCCTTCAGTTATGTTAGTCTCAAACCTTATAGAGCTTTAAATGTCAGCACCAAAATGCTGAATTGTGCCCAGAACAGACTGGGAGCCAATCTGTAATCCATACATGCTGGAGTTGAATCTGTACCAGTTCCTAACTTTTCCGAAGGGCAGAAGGAGATAGAGGCATTTATTTTGGTGGTATCTTGCTTTTAGAAGGCTCTGCCCCTTGAGGTTCACCTGACGCCTACCACAAATTTTGTTAGACTTATAGGTGCTAGTGGACTCTTGCTCTTATCTACTAATTTATGACATGTTTATGATTTTATGGGATTTTGTTTTAACTTTTAATTCACCTCAAGTAGGACTCTGAGAAGGCAGCATAAAAATTCCCTAAACAGACAGACAGACAGACACTAGAGAGGATCTAATGTCGACTGTGTTATCTCCTTAATCCACGGTATGTGGTCCCAAGCCTATGTCTCCCACAGCTTATTGTCTCAAACAGCATCTTCTGAATCAGCTACCAGTTTAGCTAAAGGGACAGAGATAGGGGAAAGTTTCCATGCAGAAAACTAGCTCATACTATGTGTTACCAGAACTGCTTTTTATAATGGGGAAATTAGCTTTAGCAGTCTGTAACTAAAATTAGCACGGATCTAACCAATGTTTACGGAGGTCCCGATTCCAGACACTCTAGTGATAAAGAGGCGGACTACAAATAGGTTCAACAAACACGTGTATTTACTAATGGTGTCGCGTAAGCCTGAACTTGCACATACACACAAGAGAGCATACAAGGACTAGGAAATACAGAGTAAGAAATATAGAGACGGTCGCATTTGCAGGTACCCAACGATGATAAGGGAAATACTCACAATCCTGAAGTGGAGCAGAGACACAACAGCAAGGTGGTCCAATGCCAGCAGTGGATCCACAGACAGACAGCAAGGGGTTCTGGATAGGAATGGCCTGAGCACCATGTGGTCTGAGGGACCAGCTTAAATACCCCAAAACATACCCTGGGGCTGGTGCTGTACTTGGTGGTTCTCACAGATTAAAACAAAGGCTTTAATGGGACACTGAATGGCTTGGATGGGCCACTTTGGTAATCTGATTGTGATAAGTGACACCTCAGGAAGAGTGGACAAAGGAGGGAGGGGGAAATCCGAGTGGGCTGAATGGATGTTCCAGCGGACAGGGCTTGTCCTGATGTCATCAGCTCTGGAATGCGGAGGTTTCTTTGAGATGCATTCTCTAAGTGCTTGGGATAGTTGGCACTTAGCTTCTTCTCCGGGGCGGCTCCTAAGATATGCAGAGCGGGGCGAGGTACTCTCACTGCGGACGTGGTGTGCCCGCTTCACCGAAATGGCTTCTCAAAGCAGTCCTTTCCTCTTGGTCTTCTGGCTGCCTAAGAACATGGTCGCCGGCTGGGCATGGCAGGGGCTGGCTAGCAGGTTGCCCGGTAGCGAGGGCAAGCTCGGGGACCGGCCTGCGGGAGGCTCCAGGCGGGAACTGACCAGGGAGTGCCTAGCCAGGCTCCCTGGAGGTTTCCCCGGCAGGCACCCGGCTGCTAGCAGCGGCTTGGGCCCAGATGAGGCAGGCTTCCATGGAGGCAGGGGAAATAGCACGTAAAACACAGTCCATAGCAGGGAACAGGCACGGTCCGTGGCAGATGGCACTGCAGGCACGGGGCACACTTGTAATAAAGTCCAAACACACACTTGGAGGTCCAAATATAGATAGGCAGGGCTGCCCAGGAAGAGAGTCCTTTGTGCAGTTATCCAGGCATGGTGTCAGGAGACTAACACAGTCTATTGCAGCAGCAAGGTAATTTACAAGCAGGCAGAAAACTGACACGTGTATTTAGAGTGCACTCGTGCAGGGCAATCTTTGGTGTGGTAGTGGAACAGCAACACAGGAAATTCAAACACAGTCCATGGCAGGCCTTAAAGCAGGAGAGGGGGCCTACTTGGCAACATATGGATGGATTTTTGTGAGGTCAGAGCAGTTTCTCTCCGCCCCTCTTTCAGTAACAAATGAAATAATAAAAAAAAGGCTTTGGTAGCAAAGCTGGTTGGCATTTGACACTAGAAAGACCCCATTCAAAACCTAAAGGATGAGAGTTATTCATAACATGGCTGTGGGAGATGTTTAAACATACCACTGAAGCAATAAGGGTTTCCCATTTCTTCTTGAAAATGGTAATTTAGTGACGAGGCAGGCTTAAGCACAACCTGTTTGCCTGTTAGGATAGGATTCTTTGTAAGTAAAAAAAAAAGGCTCATGTTCTTATGTTTTAATGTGAGTTTCAGAATTTTACATGTAGTTAAAGGCATCTTAGAGAACACCCCATGCCTTTAAGCTACTCTCGCCTCAGCTCAACAGTCTCTCTCTGAAGTAAAGTCTCTCTATAAAATCTTCAAGGCCTTGGGTTGCAGATTGGGGGTGGAGAGGGCAGCAAATTTCCCAGATCAATGGCCATTTGAAATTCAGCCATATGGTTGAAGCCCTACAGCTGCATGTGTTAATTACCACACGTGCCCCCTGTAAAGCAGTTTGTTAAGCACAAAAAGAAAAACAGAAGAGAAAAAAAGGCTGTTCCAGAGGATTAAGTAAATAGTCCAAATTTTTTTGCCTAATTCCTCCCAGACACATGGACACACAAACTGCCTTCCTTCTGACACCTGCATCCTTAAGAACCATAATACCCCTTTTACATCTCCAGCCATGTGCAGCGAACCTAGGCAAAGCCATTGCAAAGTGTACTTTCTCTTCTCCCACCCCCCCTTTAGAGACCTAATTTCTGGCTGACAACCAGACTGAGTTTAGGGGCTTACAATATGCCTTTTCATGTCCTCAGAGAAGAGAACGGGTTGTTTGGTCAACTAGGTCTGCATTACTCATGAGGGAAAGCAGAAAAGGTATTATATTACGGTACTACTTTCTCAATTTTTACAAGTTTTTTCCTTCTAGATGGAAACTGGGTGGAAATCCACCAATTCCAACTGAAGATATATCTGGGTGTCACAAGCATAAATTGAATCTAATCAGTCCAATAACTCCACAACAAAGACTATAAATAAAAGAAACCATTACCATGGGATACAGTAAGGAAAAAGAGAACTTCAAAAGGATAGAACACATCACCAGAAGTCATCACATATCAGTTTCATAATGATTTCTGGAAGAAAGATGTAAAGAAGTAAGCTACTATCACTCAATTTTTCTGGAGATATTAAGATTAGTAAACTCTCAGTCAAATATGATTGCTAGATAGCATAATGCCCTCCAGGAACAACCATCCAAGCCAAACTGGCTGCCTCTCCAAACACACATACATATCCATTTATGTGTTTAAGCTGATACCGCTTATGTATCAGCATTCCTATTATATATTAGACAGAGTGCACACGGTACAAACAGGGTCTGTGTGTTGGCTGCTGAGGAACAAAGTTGATATGGCGCCTGCTTTTATCTTTAGTAAAGAAACATGAGTTGTTTATTTAAAGGAACTCCATTCAAGATTGGATAAAGTAGAGACAGCACTCTAATCAAGCTAAACTACTCTAAGATGGAGTAAGATACAGAAAGCATGTCCTGCTGTCATGGTGGGAGATGAAGAAGAGAGAAAGAAGGTGTTAGCCGGAAGGAAGGAAGATTCTACCCATCAATCTTCACATCAAAGGGATAACTGCAGAGCAGTAGAAAGAAAGGATACACAGGTCCTGATCTATCTCTCTCTCTGCTCTCTATAGCACCCCCTCGGAAGTCTGAGGCTAAAAGACAGCACAAAGCTGCTTTATAATACACACAAATTATAACATACACACAAATGCCAGTCTCATAGATCTTCCTAGTCAGCTACCACTTTCTGCACCACAGAATCTTTTCTCTGTCTAGCTAATGAACCTAATATTTGAAAATGCTTTCAGGTTTTTAAAAAATTTATCAGACTTTAGTTTTTTTTAAAAAAAAACTCATTTACTCACACCTAAGCCCAGAATATTCTTTTCTGACAGACCAAAGGATTTGGTCCTCCCTTACTACGCAGCTGGTATTTCACATCTAACAAAATGCAGAGAACAGACAATTCTTTTTCAATGGTGATCTGGGAGCCTTTGAAAAGAATTTTAGATCCCTATCATTTTAATATTTTTCATGAATGAGTTTTGAATTCCAATACCAATTCACCAGAACAGCAAGAAGCTTGAAAGGAAAAGATACAATGATGGACCTTCTCAGGGGTTAGGATGGTTCCACATGACAACTCTTTTAACACTGATGAAGGATCTCTTTTCTGCATTAAGGGGCAGCCAGAACTGAAACGAGGGTTCTACATAACCCTTAATATAGTAGTATATTCTCCCCGCCACCCCCAAAATATCCTGCCATACCTGCATACAAGCCTAAGAACTACTATATGACAATAAAGGCTTTCAGCAAAGGTTCTGCTTCCCCTGCTTTCTCCGCCTAATTAATTATTTCTTCTTCTTTCCCAATGACTGTGTTTCTCTTATGGCACTTATGAATAAAATAGGGTGGGTACTTAAGTACTTTTTTTACTCAACAGCAAGCCAAAATCACTACTCTTTTATTTTTTTAAGTACATGCACCCTAACTGGCTTATTCTAGCAACTAAGGACAAAGAGCTCAGTGGCATCTTAAAGTTAAACATTTATTATGACATGATATTTCACGGATGACAGGACATTTTATCAAATGGATGAATTTTCTTTCTAACTGAGATTGCTGACAAGTTTGCTTAAGACAGGAAATGTGAAGGATCTTACTCTGGCATTTAAGGCCTGCTGAGGAAGATATTATCAAATCACATCTTGTTTGACAAACAATTCTTTTTGTGAAAGATTCTACACTACCTCTGAAACTTTTGGAATTTGCTAACTACAAAAAGATGAATTGCTAGATTCCGACTAAACTAACAGTGGATGATTTAGTGCCCAAAGCAAGCACCTGTTCCCCCCTCCCCCCTCTTCAAAAGTAATTCTGAGTATGTTGTGCCAGGTCCATGGCCTAGATATCAAGAAAAATTTGTTCAAAGGAATGGGAACTATCCTTGTGAGAGACTGTACTGAATCTGTTCACATAAACCTTTCCTGGCTCCCTCAGGAAAAAAAGATGGATATTAGTCACGTTTTAAAATATTCCATGCAACATTGAGGTAGAAAAAGGTGAACATGAATATCTAGATTCAGTCAAGAGCAGAAGTTCAATATCTGGCAACACTGGAGTTGCAATGCAGATAAAGCTCAAAAGAAGCCAAGGATGGTCAGGAAACATAAATGGCTAAAGCAGAAACGATACAAAGAATAAAATGACAGCAAAGAGCCATACTAAAATATGAGAAAAGACGTACGTAAGTCAGAAATAAATCATACTGGATCCGACAGTCTACTTTGCTAGGTGTCTTTCCAAGGAGCTTTCTTCAGCCACAGCAATACTGAATGCTCCTGACTGAATGCTCCAGTGAGCTGTGACATTGAGGTAATGGGAGGCTGAATTATTTCATGAGCAAGAAACAGGACAATGAAAGGACAGAAATGAGATCAGAATTAAGGGTAAGCATTATGAAATTCCCAAACTGAAAATATACCCAAGAATCACTGTTTTGGGTTGAATGCCTGGAAACACTTTGGTTCAGGGGCCCATAGAACTGAAACTCTGGACCCCAGACCCTGCTCAGTGAACATCTGCACAGTAAGTTCAGGCTCACTAGAAGACCCATAGACCCAGTATTCTGAAGCCAAAACACTGCCAGTCTGAACAGACAATACTTACCTTGCTGGCATTATTTTTATAAACAGCTGTCCCAGACTCTCATATACATTCTCCATTGAAAATAATGGTACCAAAATCTGGAACCTGATAAACCACATGTATTTGAACCCTGAACTGGTAATGTTCTATCCAGAAATAAGTAATCACAGTAACTACTACCTTCCAAAGCATAGATCCAAAATTATAATGCAAATTTTATTTATGCACACCCTTAATTAGAACAATTACAATACTCAAGGCAAGCTGGGTTCTGAACAGATCGACCTGAAAGCAATTCAAGTCAAAAGTCGACATTAATATCATTTCTATCCCATTGCATCATAATGGCTATTTTAACATATATAATATTTTGGTAGACAGGAATTAAAAAACTTTAGGTCACTGCTGGCAATGATTTGGAAAAGACAAGTGCATACAAGCAGCTATACTAGCAGGCTTACTGAATGGGGTAAAGAATCGTCTCTCTTTTGGCCAGTCCCCAAACTGCTCAAGAAGCAGAATTTTATACACCCTTTATATAGGAAATGGGAGCAGCCAAGGTAGAAGTCTTCAGTGCTTGCCTGAATATATCCTTTTTAGGTTAAAGTAGAAGAATATACTACCTTTTAAATTTTGCAAAGGCAAACTCATTTCTGTGGAATACTGAAAAGGGGGAAAACATATATATGCAATCTGACAATTTTCTTCCTGAATCAATAGCATGGCAAACAAATGGGAAAGTTCAACAAAAGGGCAGTGCCAAAAGGATGGAGACAGACATAAAAACATTGTCAAGCTTCAGTCAATTCACCAATCAGCACATGGCAGCAAAGAGGAGAGCTGATCTGCTTTCCATCAACCACATATGAGAAGGATTAAAGGTCATAAGTGGTTAATCCCAGATCTGAACGAGCAAGAGATTCTATAAAGCTCAAGTGTTATTCTCACTTCCGAGGCAATGTACATTGCTAATATTGTAATATTGCTAAAAAGGCAGACCAGCCATATGTTTTAAACAAGTCAAAATATAAAATGGCCAGCATAGATTTTGTTTGGAATGGATGAATTCCCCATCTTCACAGCAATGAGATCTATAGCAAGAATAAACTAGAAGGAAGTCAGGATTTTATTAGTTCAGTATTTGACTTAGAGAAAAGGAGAGAAATGGAGATAGTCTTTTCTCAACTGCATAGTAAAGATGCTCTGTGAGAAAAGAGAATTAACAGTGCCTAATATTGCCTAGTATTTTGAATTTTCCTCAAGCAAATCATCAACAGTCTCTCTTCCTTGAGCCTTAAAAGCCTCTCCAGTAAGGACAACAAAAGAATTGGCTTGTGTTCAGATGTTCCTCTCTTCCAAAGCTGGGGCAAGTTTCCAGCTGCAAGGCAATCTTTCCTGCAGCAAGCTCTCACTCCTCTACTGCTACACATACCAGGCTCTGATATTAGTGTGGACTTTTGAAACACACACCATGCTTTGGACTTCTTTCTGAACCTATTTAATCATTTATTCAACATCACCTTTTTAAGCCAAGTAGATGTTGGGGTTTACCAATTAGGGCCTCCTTACGTGTTATACAGATTTGAGGTTTGGATGAAACCTGAAGCTTACCTTTAAACAGGGGCGGGGGGGGGGAGGCTAATCATCTCCTATGCATGCGCAGAAGCAGCAAGGGAGTCTTCAGCCCCTTCTTCCCCCCGCCCTGATGTGTGTGCACTTTAACTAGCCAAGAAAGGCCATAGGGGAGAGCTATTTTCCTTACTTCCAGGTTCCACACGTCTGCCCACTCATGATGATTAGACAATATCCTTGGCAGACGTGCAGAATTGTCAAACAGCCTGCCCCTCATAGCCTTGGGATCAAGGTTTTTAGACTTTGATTTTAAACTCTGTGCATGGAGAAGGACAGCTCCATACCTGCCAAAAGGCACCATTAATTGGCACTCCGCAGAGACAGCTTCTGCTCGAAACAGGTTGGTCCCGAGCTCAGTGATCCACACTGTGTATCAAAAGCGGGCTGTAAACTTGATTTCATGTATGGTGGCAGACAAATTGTGTAGAAGTAGTGAATGGCCTAGAGTCCCTTTCCTGTTATATTACAACTCCATACATTTGCAAAGCATATTTTTCAAGGGAAAAAATCCAGAGGTAAAGCTACATCAGATGCCATTATGTGGTTTATTTACAACTGAAGCAGTTCTGACTTTCCTGCCACACTTCACAAAACGTTGTCCTTAAGATTGTAAGTGCACTGTCAACACTACAACAGAAAGCACCATCTGAAGACATGTTTTGTTTGATGGACTTTCTTGCAGGGATCCAAACCAATGCTACTCAGCTGAACTCACCAGTGGCCCTCACAGTCTTAGAAACCTGGACTACAGGGACTGAAAACATTGAACTGAAGGATGTGTTTGATCCTTAGACTGAAAGCAATCTGGACATGTCTATATATTTTTGGATCACTTAGCTATTTAAAAAAAAACATGGCTTGGACTTCACAGTGGAACTTAAATGTGAGACTTTAATGGATTCTTACCTACATTCTTTGGCAAGTTTTCCTTATATTCATCATGCTGTGAAGACATTAATATATTCTCCTCACACTTGGGATTGCATAGCCTTTAAAGAACGTATTTATTTATAATCTATATTTATATTCTAACTCAGAGTGACATAGAAAATTCCCTTAATGGATCAGATCAAAGATATACCTTGCCCAGAATTCGAACTATGATCAGTCAGATCTCTCCTGGGACCAGGGCTTTTTTTTCTGAGGAAAGAAGTGGGAGAACTCTCACCTGGGACAACTCCTGGGAGGAGGTGGTGTGCCTCTCAATACATGCGTGTGCGCGCTACCGGGACTGCATGATGATGTCACTTCCGGGAAGTGATGTCATCATGCAGGTGTGACCACCCCAGGAGCACTCCCATGCTGCATGCGGGGTTCAATTTGGCCTGGAACGGGCCGCTCTACCATGGAGGAGGACTCCCCCGCCTGGCAGTGGCCGGATGTGGGCCATTTCAGTCCCAAATTGGGCCAAAATGGACCCAAAACAACCCAAATCAGCCTGGAACAGGCTGTTGCCACGTGGGAGAGCACTCCCCCGCAGAACAGTAGCCCAACTCTGGCCGTTTAGGGCCCAATCCGGGCTGTTCTGGGCCCAAATTGGCCTGAAATAGGCTGCTGCCACATGGGAGAGTACTCCTCCGATGGGCAGCAGCTCCAATGGGCTTGACTCTGGGCATTTTGAGCCTGAATTGAGCCCAAAAGGGCTGAAAGGGGCCCAAAATGGCCAGGATCAGGCAGCTGCTGGGCGGGGGAGCGCTCCCCCACCCGGCAGAGGCCCAATCCCGGCCACTTTAGGGCTCAAAATAGCCAAGATTGGGCCGTTGCCGGGCCACTGCTGGGTGGGGGACTGTTCCCCCACCCAGCAGAGACCTGATCCTGGCCATTTCGGGCCCGATCCTGGCCATTTCGGGCCCAATCCTGGCCATTTGGGGGCCCAAAATGAGCCCAAAATGGCAGAAAGGGGCCCAAAAGGGCCAGGATCAGGCTGCTGCCAGTCCCCTGCCCAGCAGAGGCCTGATCCTGGCCCTTTTGGGCCTGATCCTGGCTGTTTTGTGCCCTTTTCAGCCATTTTGGGTCCAATTCAGGCCCCAAATGGCCAAAAGGGGCCCAAAACAGCCAGCATCAGGCTGCTGCCAAGTGGGGGAGGCCCGATCCTGGCAGTTTGGGGCCCTAAATGGGCAGAATGGCCCCCAAATGCGCCAGATCGGGGCTGAACCTGCCCAATCCTGGCTGTTTCAGGTATGATCCGGGCCGTTTTGAGCCCTAAATAGGCTCAAAATGGCCTAAACAGCCTGGATCGGGCCTGAAACAGTCCAGAATGGGCTGATGCCGGGCAGGAGAACTCTCCCCCACCTAGCAGCAGCGAAATCCAGGCCGTTTTGGGTCCTAAATGGGCCCCCAATTGCCAAATGGCCCAGGATCAGGGCCAAAACTGCCTAGATCAGGTTGCTGCCAGGTGGGGGAACCCTCCCCAGCCCAGCACCAGCCTGATCTTAGCTGTTTTGGCCCCAATCCAGGCCATTTTGAGCCCTACATAGGCCCAAAATGGCCAAAACGGCCCTGATCGGGGCCAAACCGGCCAGAATCCAGCCACTACTGGGTAGTAGCCTGATCCAGGCTGTTTTGGGCCTGATCCTGGCTCAAAATGGCCAAAATAAGCCATTTTAAAATAGGTATTTTAAAGAGCTGCCAGAACTCCGTTCTCAGACATTCCAGCTCAAAAAAAAGCCCTGTCTCGGACACTCAGAAGCAGAGCATGATAATATTTATGAAAATGGAACAGTTTGAGGTTATGTGTTTCAGTAGTGTTTTGGATTGATCAGATCATCTCTCTGTTGAACTCAGCCCAAAACATTCAAAATATTTACAGCATGATGATGTCAGTAACATCAGAAAGGAATGGAAAAAGGAAAGCATCTTTAAAAATTCCACACTTGGAATAGCTGACCAATGGCTCCAGAAGGCCCACTTAGCCTTGCTAGGGACCTCTGGCCACAATGCAGGCTTTCCATTCTGTCTCTTGGAATGTAAGAACAATGTTAACTTAATGAGGCTACTCTTAGGACCCTCTACTAAGATTCTGCTTTGTTATTAAATGTAGCTATCTGCCTCATAACAGTAGTATTTGTGACTCAGAATTTAATGGTATGGTATTCTTTTAATTTAATAATATTTTATTATGAGAAGTTCCAACATAGCTCAAGTATGTCCCTAAACCAACCAACCCTCCCACTAATCTTGCTTCATTAGGGCATGGAACTCCACTCACCTTTTCTCCCAGAATTACCCTGTCCCAATGGCTTGTCAGTTACTGAACCTTAAAGAGAAGAAAACAAAGAGATGCGTTAAGAGACTATGTGAGCAAAGCATTCACAGTTATTACCTCAACAAGCTCAGCTCAATGTATAGGCAGCTGGAACATTTGCCTCAGAGGCCATGCCCTTAAAGAGCAACCAGACAGCTGTCCCCACATATACCTCCCAAATGCTACTTCACCTGCCAGTTTGGAACAGGATCAGACATTAGAACCACTGCAAGATATCTGAGCTTCTATTTCCAGGAGAAACTACACAGAAATAGGAAGGATATTGGTCTCCAGGGAAGCAGTTTGCAGGGTTTTCACACTACAAGGCCAGAAGGTGGTGGCAGGACATGGTGACACTTTGAGTGACATGGCCAAATTCTGTAATATTCAAAAGTCTCCATGTTTCATCATAGTTCCAGGGTACCAGAATCTGGAGTGGTTCCATACCAGGATTTACTTATAGCTCTATACAGGCAAGCAGTTATGAAGGGCTCCTTTCTTTGATTCTGCTTGTTTTGAATAAAGTTATGCTCTGCATACCTAAGAAGGTCCTCAGCATATCCCTGAATGACTGCATCTTGCAAATGCCAGTAGAGGGAGGTGGCATGACCCCGGGGAAGCACAACAGACTGAAAGAGGGGAACAGCTGGCCTTTGGTCCAGGTTGCCAAACATTAGATCAGGCCCTGTATTTCTGTTCTCAAGACTTTTGTATCAGCAACCTTTTTTCAGTTTGTCATACCCTGTTGTGGAATCCTATAGCACTAAGCATTTAAGACAAACAGAACAAGCAAAACTGATGGGGTGGGGAGAGGCAAAGAAAGCTACCTGCAGCAGCTAGAAAGTATAGTTTGTGGAAAGATCTAGTAAGCTAATTTAGATGTGATTTTTAAAGTCTTATTCAATATCTATTTAATTCACTTAATTCCTAAAATATTTCTGTTCAACAAGTGCCCCACTTGTTTCTTCATCTTCTTCTTCATTTCAGATTCACTGCAAGGAGAATATACAAGTCTGATAGGATCAAAGGGCTACTTCGGTTATTTAAAATGTCTTCAGTTTTATTGGCAAAGACCTATGGAACTATTTATTTATTTAAAGTATCTATTAGCCGCCTTTCCTACAAAGATAGTTTCAGGTGGGTAGCCATGTTGGTCTCTAATAGAAGAGCAAAATTCACATCCAGCAGTAACTTAAAGACCAACTAGATATCTGATGAAGGAAGCTCGAACTCTCAAAAGCTCATATCTTGGAAATCTAGTTCATTTTTAAAGGTGCTACTGGACCTGAATATTTCCTCCAAAGATGTTCAAGGCAGCTTACAATATAAAAACAAATATATCAAGAACAATTAAAAACAAAGTTAAAACACAATTAAAACAGAATTAAAACAAAAATTAAAATCCAGCCAACATTTAAAAAGCTGTCTTAAATAAAACAGTCTTCAGCTGCCTCCTGAAATTACAGAGGAGGTCAGGCACGCCTCCCTAGGGAGACAGTTCCACAAGAGTGGGACCGCCATCAAAAAGGCCCTCTACCATGTACCCACCAACTGAGCTTCTTTGCTTGATGGGACAGTCAGGAGGGCTTCTTCTTGTGATCTTAACTCCTGGGCAGGAACATATGCGAGAAGACAGTCCTTCAGATACCCTGGTCCCAAGCCATGGAGGGCTTTAAAGGACAGAACCAACATCTTGAATTGAGCTCGAGAGCAAATCCATACCCAGTGTAATTGCTGTAATATCAGGTCCATATATTCCTGATAGCTGGCACTAGCTGTAGCTTCCAAACCATCTTCAAGGGTAGCCCCAAGTAAAACACATTGCAGTAGTCCAGCTGAGATGTGACTAAGACATGGATCACTGTAACTGAACTAGGAATGGATGCAGGATGCAGCTGACACAACAGCTGAAGTTGGGCAAATGCACTCTGAGCTACCACAACCACCTGGCTTTTTAAGGTGACTGCTATTTCAAGCAGTACTCTTAAACTGAGAAGCTGACGTTTTAGGGAGAGCATAGCCCTATCTAAGATAGGGAAGATCTCACATTGCTGGTCAGCCTTTCTACTAATCCAGAGAACCTCGGTCTTGTCAGGATTCAGTTTCAGCTTGTTACTCTCATCCAGGGGTCATTTCGTAGAAAAAGAGCTGGAGGAACTCATTAGCATATGCCATGCCCCTTGCCATCACCAGAAGTGTGTCATTAGCATAACTGATTTACGTATGCCACACCCCCTGACATCACCTATCCTGGATGTTTTGGACCCAATCTTGGCCATTCAGGGCCGAAATTGGGTCCAAAATGGCCAAAAGGGGCTGAAAATGGCCAAAAGAGCCCAAAATGGTCAGGATCAGGCTGCTGCTGAGCGGGAGAGTGATCCACCACTCGTCAGAGGCCCAATCTAGGCCATTTCGGCCCCAAACCAGGCTGAAACGGGCCCAAAATGGCTGAGAGTCGGGTGGGTGGGGCCACCTGACGGAACTGCGTTCCTGCACGTTCCCCCTCAAAATGACCCCTGGTCTCATCTAACCCATTACTGACTCCAAGCACTGGTTCAGAAAATCAACAGCAACCTTGGAATTAGATGGGAAAGGTAAAGCTGAGTATCATCCACATATTGGTGACACTACAGGTCAAGCCTCCTGATGACCTTTCCCAGTGGTTTCATGTAAATATTAAATAACATGGGGGGGGGGGCGGGAATCGAGCCCTGTGGGACTTCATAGGTCAATGGCCAAGAAGCAGAACAGGAGTTCCCCACTACCACCTTCTGAGACCAATCACCTGGATAGGACTTGAACCACCATAACACAATGCCCCTTAGTCCCAGGGCTGAGGGGCAATTGAGAAGAATACCATAGTCAATGGTATTGAAGGGCGCTGAGACATCCAGTAGAACTAGCAGGGTCACACTTCCCCTGTCTAGTTCTCAGTAGGGGTCATCATCAACCAAGGCAACCAATATAGTCTCTGTTCAAAATCACAGCCTGAGGCCAGATTGAAATGGATTCAGCAAATCAGTCTCTTCCAAGAACCACTAGAGCTGAGAAGCAACCACCCACTCTAACACCTTGCTCAAAAATGGAAGATTGGAGACTGGCCAGTTCTCCAGTACAGTGGGGCTCAGGGAGGATTTTTTCAACACATGTTGAATTACTAGCTCCTTGAAATTAGGTGGTACAATTCCTGGCCAGTTTCCAGATGGCTTACCTGAAGCCGCTCCATGCCGCAATGTTGTGGATCGTGCCGTGAAAAACGCGAAATATCGCGTTTTCTCGAGCGAGTTTTACGCAACATCGCACAAAACTCGCACGAGAAAACGTGATATTTCGCGTTTTCCCCGGCACGATCCACAACATTGCAGAATGGAGCGGCTTCAGGTAAGCCATCTGGAAATGGCCCTGTTCTCAAGGAAGCGTTTTTCACTCCCCTTACCCAGTCAGCCAGTCCCCCTCTGGCAGCCTTTATCATCCAGGAAGGGCAAGGGTCGAGAACGTAGGTGATCGGTCTCACTTCTGCAAGGCTCTTGTCCACATCCTCAGGCTCCACAAGCTGAAAGGTATCCATACAAATTGGACAAGCAGGTGCTAGAGGTACATCCTCTGACCATGCATCCACACTAGCATCCAACTCAGAGCAGATCTTGGCAATTTTGTCTGCAAAGTAAGTAGTAAATTGATCACAGTGAGCTGCCATGTGGTCAGAGTCTAATTCTGTGGGGCCATGATGCAGAAACCCTCGAACCACATGAAACAACTCAGCTGAACAATTATGTACAGACACAATGGTGGTGGAGAAATAGAGCCTTTTCACCAACCTCACCACCATGGAATAGGCTCTAATATAGGCTCTATGCTGTGTTTGATGATCATCTTGCTCTGAGTTTTCCACCAGTGGTGCTCTAATCATTGTCCCTTCCATTTCATCACCATCAGTTCTCCCATGAACCATGGAGACTGTTTGGTTCTGTCCAGGAGGAGAGGGCACTTAGGGGGTGATCATGTCAATAGGCCAAGCCATTTTTCTGTTCTAGAGAGCGGTCAGGGCATTGACAAAACTGTCAGCAGCTGAGGAGGGGAAATCCCCATGGGCAGAGAGGAACCCATTGGAACCCATCAGGCACCTGAGGTGGACCATCTTAGTAGGTCCTCTACCCCTGCAGAGGAAAGAGGAAGCAGTAAGTCTAAACTCTGTAAGGTAATGATCTGGCCATGAAAAAGGAGTAAGCTTTAACTCCCCCACCTCCAGATCACCCTTCCAAGACCAAGTAGAGTGTGCCCTGCTAAGTAATTAATTGGGACAGTTGAATGGTCATCATGCCATGAAATCCCAAGCTATTCTTGACAGGTTGGTCTCGGCATGGATACTGAAGTCACTCAGGACCACCAGTCTATGGGTCTCCATCAACATACCTGAGACCAGCTTGGCAAGCTCAGGAAGAGAAACAGATGGGAAGCAGTGTGGATGGTACACCAGCAGAATTCCTACCCTGTCCCAGCCACTCATCTTCAGGAATACATGCTCAAACCCAGTAGAGTGTTGGATGAGAACCTTGATAGATGGATGGAATCATGATAGACCACTGCAACCCTACTTCCCCACCCTCCTGGCCTAGCCTGCTGTTGTACAAAGAAACCTGGAGAGCAGAGCTGAGTCACCTCACCCTGGCCTCCTCTAGCCAGGTCTCTGCATTACATGCCATGTCTGCTTGCCTGTTCAGGACCAGTTTTTCAATTTACTGGCCTGGCATTCATCAGCAAGATCTTAAAGCCAAGAGGCCCAGCCTTAGTGCAACCAGGTCTCTGTTGGCTGGGAGGCAGACTTGAAGCCCTGGAATGGTCAGTCCACACCTCACCACCATATCTCCCCCTGTCCAGGTCCAGGGGGATGGTCACCTCTTCCCCAGGGCACATATCCACTGGATATCACCTCATTAAGGAGGCAGCTGAGAACTAAAGTTCCCTTAACTATCCCTGCAACTAGGGGGGTAGGCCCTCACAGCCGCCCAAGAGGCTCCCCCAAAGTGGTGACCCTGCCCCCACAGGAATTCAGGCACTATCGCTTACTTGCTTCAGTAAACAGTCACAGATTCAAGCAGGAGTCCCACTGGTGAAGTACCAAGCAGCATCAGCCAGAGGCTGGATGGTAACCTCTGTAGAATCCTCTGAGCTTGGGCCTAATCTTTGGTTGCACGAAGAGTCCTGGGCATTTCAATTAAAAATTAATGAGTTTTGCTCTGTCACCTAGTCACTTACAGTATCAAAAAAAGCAAATTATTTTTCTCAGCCCACAGTACCTGAACACACAGGAGTTTTGTTCTGTACAGAAGAACCACTGATGGGTTTGCCATCTGGAGTGACACACCAGCAATACCCAGTGTAAGTATGACATTGCACCTGTTTGGGGGAAAGAAGCAGCATGCTAGTAAATCATTCATTTCTTAGTATCCACTCGCACCTGCACTCAGCTTTTATGCTAGCAACAGGGTAGATCATACAGTTAAAAGTTATACAATATATTCAGCAAGAAGGAAATGTGTCTGCTCCACACTTTTTAGTAGGATGGTCTATTATGCGCTGCAATCTTGCAAGTATCTAAAATCAGAGTTGAGGTGATCAGTATAGTATTTCAGGGAAGGGACAATCAGTTTAGCCAGTTTAGCTAAGAGCTATCATATAAACTCCCAGGCAAAAATTCCCCATTGTTCATCCTTCACAATACACAGAGCCAACCCAAACATTACAAGAAAAGAACTCACATGATTTGCCCTGTTCTGTAAACCCCCAAGATGGCCAGGGCCCCTAACATTTTGTGCTTCCACATCTCTCTTCTTGGTGGCCCAAACTTTATGTTCAGTGTAGCTGAAGCAATAACGTCTATGCTGTCCTATGCTTTTTCATATCACCACTGCATGTTACCTTCAATTTCTTTATATACCATTCCTGCTGAATGATGAGTCAAAGAACTCATTTTACAACCTCACTAATCAATCTTTTAATGAGATTTTTTATCCTCAGGCCCTATGCCACCAGCACACCCAGCTATTTACGAGACACTACTGACTTTCTCAGGAAAATACAGTCCATTGACACCCTACCATACAACACCATCCTAGCAACTATGGATGTTGAGGCTCTGTACACCAAAATCCCACATGTGGATGGGCTACAAGCCATCAGGAATATCACTAAAACATATCACTCAATCGATTGTCTACAGCCAAGCCTTGCATTACAACCATATCTGCTCAGATGCTCTTGATCAGGACTCTCACTTAGAAGATTCATTTAGGAGATTTACAACAAGCATTTTCAGGGCTACAATACCCATGAAATGAGGTGAGGAAACAAATCAACAGGGCCAGACTAGTACCCAGAAACAGCCTACTCCAAGACAAACCTAAAAGAACCAACAACAGAACAACTCTGGTTGTCACTAGAGATGTGCAATTTGGGTTTCTGATTCAGGAAACAACCACATCGGACCCGATTCATAAAGATTTGGGATTTCTGAATCAGGCTGAGCATGCTGGCCTCAATTCGGAAATGCTGAATCAAAGCTTCTTGAAGTGATTGGGTTCACTTCGGGAAGCTTCAGGGCGCTATCAAACCCTGCAGCTGGCTTCAGTGGGCCCTGCCGCTTATTTAACCTGATGGGCGGTGGAGGAGGGAATCCCCTCCTCCCCCTCCCATTGAGTCAAATAAGTGGCAGGGCGGGATGTTTAAATGCCTTTTCGGTATGCTCCGAATCTTTACGGTGCATACTGAAGCCGGTCAATAAGCAATTTCCGAATTTTTTTCCCGCATTGGAAATTCCATAGCAGGAAAGCCATTTTTTTTTCGCACCCCTAGTTGTCACCTATACTTCTCAGCTCAAATCTATCCAACGTATCATCAGTGTTCTACAGCCCATCCTGGAGAACGATGCCTCTCTCTCACAAGCCCTGGGTGGAAGACCTCTCCTTGCCTACAGACAGCCCCCCAATCTTAAAAGACTTCTCACTAACAACCATGAACCAGCTAACAGGGTCAGCAACACGAGCCAGACCCTGCAATGGACCCAAATGCCAACTCTGCCCATATATCTACCCAGAAAATATGATTACAGGACCCAATTGCATCAACTACACAATCTCTGGCTCTTACAGCTGTTCATCCTCCAATGTGCTGTATGTCCTCATGTGCCAACAATGCCCTTCTGTGTATTGTCGAAGGCTTTCACGGCCGGAGAACGATGGTTGTTGTGGGTTTTCCGGGCTGTATTGCCGTGGTCTTGGCATTGTAGTTCCTGACGTTTCGCCAGCAGCTGTGGCTGGCATCTTCAGAGGTGTAGCACCAAGAGATCTCTGTCTTTTGGTGCTACACCTCTGAAGATGCCAGCCACAGCTGCTGGCGAAACGTCAGGAACTACAATGCCAAGACCACGGCAATACAGCCCGGAAAACCCACAACAACCAATGCCCTTCTGCTCTGTTCATAGGACAAACCAGCCAACCTCTGCACAAAAGAATAAATGGACATAAATCTGACATCAAAACTGGTAATATCCAAAAACCACTAGGGGAACACTTCAATCTACCAGGATATTCTATCAAGGACTTAAAGGTCACCGTAGTTCGACAGAAACATTTCAAAAGCAAAATCCAACGGGAAGCTGCTGAATTGGAATTCATATGTAAATTTGACTCAATCAGATTTGGACTGAATAGATACTCTGGATGGTTATCTCATTATCGGAAGTAAGTACCTTTCAGGCATTCCATTAAGACTCAGCAATGGAGGGGAGAGGTCACACCCAGCCTGGATTGTGCATTCCACCTCTTTCATGACTTTTGTAACTGATTTACATCTACGTGGCCCTCACTCCCTGCACCCTCTCCCCCCTCCCCTCTCCACCTATATATCTCTGGCCATTTTCTTCATACCCTCCATGCATCTGACAAAGAGAGCTGTGATTCTCGAAAGCTTATGCCTCAATAAAATTGGTTAGTCTTAAAGGTGCTACTGAACTTTTTACTATTTTGCAAGTACAGACTAACATGGCTAACTCCTCTGGATCTCAAAACAAACAAGAGTTTTCACTGTTCATCCCCAGTTTGGGAATTTCTTTATGGACTCAATCAGTACCTTATGAATTCCATTAAACTCTTCCTAAAGACCCTACTAATCAATGATCTCACAGTTGTGATAAGAAATTCTTATGATGCCCAAGCCAGAAAGTTAAAAACATCTATCTTGGCTCTTAGACAATCGTGGCCAAATGGCAGTTTGGGGATCCTTGGCTCATCCCATTTCTTAGCCCATCCATCACCCTAAAGCTATCTTCCTCCTCTGGAGTAAATTGGGAATTTCCTAAATTGCCCCACACCTCCAAACAAGGTTGTGGGTTTATTCTTAATGCATAATTCCTCCTGTTCTTTGATTGGCAGGAGCTAGATTGCTATAACATTACAACATTTAGTTTACTACTTAATCTAATTATCAATCAGTTTGAACCTCTTAATTTCCAGCTTTCATTTAACAAAATAAGTCTCTCACTCTTTTCATTGCTATCTTCTCAGTGAAAGGAGTGAGAGATGGATTTTTTTAAAAAAGCTGAGAATTCAGAGAACCTAATAGATCCTATATTAATCTCACTATTACTGATTTTTTTTTAAAAAAAAGGTTCCCAGTGGTGCAGGGGGATGGTGGCAGTTGTTAAGGTATGGGGTACCTTAACAACTGCTACCACCTAAAAGCTGGACATGCTTGAGTTGGCAGCCTCAGTAACAATAGGACAGTAGCAGGGAGTTGTTATCATATGGGAAACCCCTATAACTATGTGGTGAAAGTGCCTCAGAATTTCTACAGAACTGCAGTTATGTATTTCCTTTTTATTTAAATAAAGAGATTTGGTTATCTCACATACGTAAGTTGAACCAGGTATTCCAATTAAAGTCCCAATCTTCTTGTGCAGAGACTCAAGCCAGAACACAGTTATTGTCCTCCAACCCATAGATAAACCCAACTTTTGTTCTGATACAGCTACATTTGGGATCAAGAATTAAATGTATTAATAGCTGTTGTAAGGATTATATTCAAGTCTGCTGATTATGAAGGAATGCTGTTTGCTCTAACGAAAGCAGAACAGTACAAGCTGGCAAGAAAATGCTCTGTTTTTAGTAGTATACAACTGCAGTGGAGACCTGGGAGTAAGCCAGGCACTCCTCTTATATTTGCAACTTTTACTTCCTCATTAATAGAGAACAGACAAGCTATCAGCTCTTGGGAAACACAAAACAGGGATCAAGTAGCCTATCCCGACACACCTTGTTGTGTTCTCAGAACTGAAAAAAAAGGCAGGGAAACAGGTAAAGACTCTTTTTTCCTGGCAGATGCAGATTGCATACAAAGATAAATTTATTATTCCCCTAGATTTTGTGTCACATGCAAGGAACTGGCAAAAAGCAATTGAAAAAGCACAACCAGTTTATTGAGGTTTTAAAAAGATTTATACTTCACCTTTCTATTATAAAGACCCTCAAAGCAATTCATTATATTTTTAAAGAGACAGTATTTTCTTCTTCCCTTCCCAGCCACCGCCCTCAGTTCCTAGAATATTAGCTCACCATTGCTGGCTTTGGAATAGCACCTCTAGGACTGTGTTTTTAAAAATAATTTGTCAATTTGGAGAGTTAGTATATCACTACTTTAATGTGCTCTATGTGGGACTGCCTTTGAATAGAGTTCAGAAACGTCAGGTAATCAAACTTTGGTTGTTGGGGGTTTTCCGGGCTGTCTTGCCGTGGTCTTGGCATTGTAGTTCCTGACGTTTCGCCAGCAGCTGTGGCTGGCATCTTCAGAGGTGTAGCACCAAAAGACAGAGATCTCTCAGTGTCACAGTGTGGAAAAGATGTAGGTCATTTGTATCTACTCAGGAGGGGTGGGGTTGAGCTGAGTCATTCTGTAAGAGTTTCCCAGGGTGTGGAATGCTAATGGCGGGAGGCTTCACTGTATCCTGAGGCGGTTCTTTTGCATATGGATTGGTGCTTGATGTGCTAATCTTCTCTGCAGGGCTATTGTCGGGTGTGGAGTGTTTTGTTGGCCTGGTGTTTTTCAGAACTGGAGCCCATGCTCTGTTCATTCTTAAGGTTTCTTCTTTCCTGTTGAAGTTTTGCTTATGCTTGTGAATTTCAATGGCTTCCCTGTGCAGTCTGACAAAGTAGTTGGAAGTGTTGTCCAGTATTTTGGTGTCCTGGAATAAGATACTGTGCCCTGTTTGAGTTAGGCTATGTTCAGCCACTGCTGATTTTTCAGGCTGTCCAAGTCTGCAGTGTCTTTCATGTTCTTTTATTCTTGTCTGGATGCTACGCTTTGTGGTCCCGATGTAAACTTGTCCACAGCTGCAGGGTATACGGTATACTCCTGCAGAGGTGAGGGGATCTCTGCTGTCTTTTGCTGATCGTAGCATCTGTTGTATTTTTCGGGTGGGTCTGAATACTGCTTGAAGGTTATGCTTTTTCATAAGCTTTCCCATCTGATCAGTAATTCCTTTGATATATGGCAAAAACACTTTTCCTGTAGGAGACTGTTTTTCTTTGGTTGTTTGATTCATCCTGGGTTTGATTGCTCTTCGGATTTCATTTCTGGAGTAGCCATTTGCCTGAAGTGCGTGGTTTAGATGATTAATTTCCTCATTGAGAAAGCGCGGCTCACATATCCGTCTTGCACGATCCACTAATGTTTTCATTATGCCTCTTTTCTGTCGGGGGTGGTGATTGGAGTTTTTGTGTAAGTACCGATCAGTGTGAGTTGGTTTCCTGTAGACCTTGTGACCTAACTGAAAGTTTGCTTTGCGGATGACCAAGGTATCCAGGAATGAGAGTTTTCCCTCACTTTCTTTCTCCATTGTGAATTGTATGTTCAGGTGGATGTTGTTGAGATGATTCAAAAACTCCATCAATTCTTCCTCCCCATGGCTCCAAATGATGAATGTATCATCCACAAACCGGAACCATACACTGGGTTTGTGGGGTGCTGATTCTAGAGCTGTTTTTTCAAAATGTTCCATGTAGAAGTTTGCTATAACTGGGCTGAGTGGGCTCCCCATGGCCACCCCATCCATCTGTTCATAGAATTCGTTGTCCCATTGGAAGTAACTGGTTGTCAGACAATGATGGAATAAGGCTGTTACATCCTCTGGGAAAATCTGATTAATCAGTGCAATAGTGTCTTTTACTGGAACCTTGGTAAACAGGGATACAACATCAAAACTGACAAGTATGTCTTGTGGATTGAGTTTCAGAGAACTGATTTTGTTGATGAAATCTGCTGAATCTTTGATGTAAGACGAGGTTTTCCCGATGTGGTCCTGCAGGAGATCTGCCAGATGTCTAGCTAATTCATATGTCGGTGAACCAATGGCACTCACAATGGGTCGGAGTGGGACTGAATCTTTATGTATTTTGGGGAGTCCATATAGTCTAGGTGGCTGTGCTTCTGTCTTGCATAGTTTGCTGTGCGTGTCGGGATGTAGTGAGGAATTCTTGATCAGCGCATTTGTTAGCCTGGTGATTTTGCAAGTGGGATCTCGTTTTAGTTTTTTGTAGGTGGAGGGGTCCAGGAGTTCCTTAATCTTCTTTTTGTATTCCTCCGTTTTCATGATCACTGTAGCATTGCCTTTATCAGCTGGTAGAATGATGATGTCTGGATCTGCATTGAGGGTCTTGATGGCATTTCTCTCCCCTAACTTTCAGTTAGGTCACAAGGTCTACAGGAAACCAACTCACACTGATCGGTACTTACACAAAAACTCCAATCACCACCCCCGACAGAAAAGAGGCATAATGAAAACATTAGTGGATCGTGCAAGACGGATATGTGAGCCGCGCTTTCTCAATGAGGAAATTAATCATCTAAACCACGCACTTCAGGCAAATGGCTACTCCAGAAATGAAATCCGAAGAGCAATCAAACCCAGGATGAATCAAACAACCAAAGAAAAACAGTCTCCTACAGGAAAAGTGTTTTTGCCATATATCAAAGGAATTACTGATCAGATGGGAAAGCTTATGAAAAAGCATAACCTTCAAGCAGTATTCAGACCCACCCGAAAAATACAACAGATGCTACGATCAGCAAAAGACAGCAGAGATCCCCTCACCTCTGCAGGAGTATACCGTATACCCTGCAGCTGTGGACAAGTTTACATCGGGACCACAAAGCGTAGCATCCAGACAAGAATAAAAGAACATGAAAGACACTGCAGACTTGGACAGCCTGAAAAATCAGCAGTGGCTGAACATAGCCTAACTCAAACAGGGCACAGTATCTTATTCCAGGACACCAAAATACTGGACAACACTTCCAACTACTTTGTCAGACTGCACAGGGAAGCCATTGAAATTCACAAGCATAAGCAAAACTTCAACAGGAAAGAAGAAACCTTAAGAATGAACAGAGCATGGGCTCCAGTTCTGAAAAACACCAGGCCAACAAAACACTCCACACCCGACAATAGCCCTGCAGAGAAGATTAGCACATCAAGCACCAATCCATATGCAAAAGAACCGCCTCAGGATACAGTGAAGCCTCCCGCCATTAGCATTCCACACCCTGGGAAACTCTTACAGAATGACTCAGCTCAACCCCACCCCTCCTGAGTAGATACAAATGACCTACATCTTTTCCACACTGTGACACTGAGAGATCTCTGTCTTTTGGTGCTACACCTCTGAAGATGCCAGCCACAGCTGCTGGCGAAACGTCAGGAACTACAATGCCAAGACCACGGCAAGACAGCCCGGAAAACCCCCAACAACCATCGTTCTCCGGCCGTGAAAGCCTTCGACAATACATTAATCAAACTTTGTTTTAATATTGAACAGTTTGTGATTTACTACATTTTAAAATTCCCCATATTAAAATAATAGATGAGATCTATTATTTCAATAAAATAAATTGTAAGTCAATATGATTAATAACAGTAATAACAGTAATAGCAGCTATAGTACAACAAATTATATATTACTGTTATGCTAATAACATTTTCGGAAAGGCCAATGGAAACAGGATGGCGTCTTACCTTTGCTTTTGGACAAAACATTAGCCTTTTTTTTTTTTTACTAAGAAAACCAAAGAGATAAAATCATAGGACAAAAGTTAACACTTTGCTGAAAGTATGGGATAAATATGGAAATTACTTCCAGTTGTATCTCTGACTATTTCAGTGGAGCTTTTCAATATAAATATACAAGGAACTATTTCTAGAAAACACAGAAGACTACCCTTTGATAAAATCTCCTATATTGCAAGAAGCCCTATTTACTACTACTACTACTACTACTACTACTACTAATTGTTAGAAATACAATATCTTGTGTACAGAGAAGGCAGAAGACACAGAATACATGCAGGGGGCAGCAAATCTGACAGTTAGACAAGACAGTAAAAATAAGATCCTTCTTTCTGCCTCTCTTCTTTCCTTCTTGCATGTCTCCACATTGGTATTCTTAGGCTGCTTCCCACTTCTTCCCGGCAGTCCCACCTCCTCCCTGTTTAGTAAAGTAGTATCTATTCTGTTTCTCAGCTTTCTATCAAAGTTGTAGTTCCTGAATAAACTCTCTTAATTCACTCCTTAATCAGACTCAAGATCATTCCTAAGATATATCAAAGCCTAAATAATAATAACAATAGTAGTAGTAATAGTAATACTGAAAAACTGTACATTCTTTAATAATGCAATCTTGTATCTCACTAGTATGACTCTGCTGGTGTAAGGGCTATAATGGGAAAGCTGAAGAAGGCTTGTCTTTTACCCACTGGGGGCAGGAGATCTCCCCCCCCCCCATTGCCTGTTCGTGCTCAGGTGAGCCAGTGGGAAAAAATTAATCATTTTTGGCATGATGGTATTACATCACTTCCAGGCAAAATATAAAAGTGACATCACTCCCTCTCTAGGAATTACGGAAAACTCTATGTTATTGCCATAGAGTTTCCAGCAATTTCTAGGGCAGTGTGACGTTGCATTTGGGTTTTTCTCAGAAGTGAATGTCATCACTCAACGGTATCCCCTTGGTTTCCCTCCCCCCCCCCACACACACACATTCCTGCCAGTTGCCAGTCACTGGCTGGCAACCTAATGTTGAGGGCATATCAGAGGATAAACAGGATTTAGTTGGTATTCTAAGCTCTCTTAGACCAGGGTTCTACTTCCAAGCTTGGCAAGCAGAAGAAATGAAGGGAGGCAACACAGGCAAGTTGGAGCTTGGGGGAAGGGAGGATTTCCCTATCCTCATGGGCCCACCACTTGCCCTCTTCATAGTCCATTGGTCTTATCTCTATTTCTTCCCCTTCTGCAATCCTCCCCCAGTGGTTCAGAATGAAAAACAATTTCACAACACAATACTTAAGTGCTCCAGGACTTCAAATGCATTATTAGCAAAGGAAAGGTTTTAACAACAGAACTCTGTCAGCATTTCCCAAATTAAATTAAAACTGCTATTACATCCCTCTGTCATGTCAGATATATCAATTACAGCATGTGAAATAGAACAACAGCCACCACTTTAGCTACTGGGCCCTTAAATACATTTCTGTACTCATAATATTAATTACGATACAAAAGCTTTAAAACTGCAGCCACTGGCTGGTTCCTGTTGCTTTGCTGGTGTCTGTTCAATTCCTCACTGAAGATGCCAGAGTGAGATTTCAAATGACTATGTAAACATTTAAGTTGACTGGATCCTCCATTATAACCTGACAGATGCAAATCAAGGGGCGGTCTGTTTCCACTTCATCTTCTAGAGAAGAGAAAACAGAATGTATATTTATAGAAAACACAGGAGCTGATCTGGATTAATCATTTGGTTCAGTATGCTATTGCCTAGAGACCATGCTGTCACGCAGTCTGTGTCTACCCTTCACCCTTGCACCTCACTGCTATATCTTTCCCCCTAGCTCAAAACAGGGTAGCCATTACCTTGTAACAATATGGTGTGAGCTATGTGTACAAATGGCAATGGTAGAGAAATCTAAAATTGGTAGTCTGATCAACATGACAAGTGTGATAGCTCCAAGCCTCTGGAGAGCTGCCTTTAATGTGTATGATAAGTGACAACAAGCAATGTCTGCCTAAAACTGCCATTTACTTCTGAGACACAGAACCAGTGCCATAGTTCTATTAAATTTAACACTGGATTAGTGGAACTAGGAAGAACAACTCCCATTGCCCTATCAAAAAGAGTCCAGTAGCACCTTTAAGACTAACCAATTTTATTATAGCATAAGCTTTCGAGAATCAAGTTCTCTTCATCAGATGCCTGATCAGGCATCTGATGAAGAGAACTTGATTCTCGAAAGCTTATGCTATAATAAAATTGGTTAGTCTTAAAGGTGCTACTGGACTCTTTTTGATTTTGCTACTACAGACTAACACGGCTAACTCCTCAGGATCTATTCCCATTGCCCTAGACTGCATTTGTGTTCCACTGATAGGCTGGAACATCATAATCTAATTCCAAACTGGGCCATAGAGTGTGGATGCACAGATCAACAAAATGGGCAGACAGGGGTTTGCAGAAGTCTCAAGTTTTCAGAAAAACTGAAATCTAAACACACACACTGGGAGGCCAAAATTTCCCCAAATAATAGGAATAACATCTGTAGCTTTAAGGGGGGAAATGCCCACTGAGCTCTTCATTGTCATTTTGGAGGTTGCTAGACAATCACAAAAACATTGCTGAGCCTTCTAAGCTTTGGTTTCTGTAAAGGAAAACCAGGAGGAGATCAGGAGTGGACTTAGACAAAAGTCCCTTGAGAGGTTCTCATTCCCACCCCCCACCCTTTTCATGTCCCCTGATGGAGGAGAACTCACCAGCCATCATGCAACTAAGCTCAGCTTTTCCCAGAAAGAGGCTGCTAGGGGGAGGGAATGAGAGAAAGCTGAAGACAGGGGAGCAGACCAACAGTAGAGTGGCTGGTGGGTGGGAAGAAGAGAAGCAAGCAGAAAAGGGGGAGAGGCTATGAGGGCTGCCAGGTTAAGGAAGGGGGGAATAGTGGGGGATCCCCCACTTGTAGTTCTTTATAAACCCATTCTCTTCACTTTTCATCCTTTAAGAGGTAATTAAAGAGCCAGTTTGGTGCAGTGGTTAAGAGCGTGGGACTCTAATCTGGAGAACTGGGTTTGATTACCCACTCCTCCACTTGAAGCCAGCAGGGTGACCTTGGGTCCATCACAGCTTCTAGGAGCTCTCTCAGCGCCACCCACTTCACAGGGTGTTTGTTGTTGTGGGGATAATAATAACATAGTTGTTGTGGGTTTTCTGGGCTGTATTGCCGTGGTCTTGGCATTGTAGTTCCTGATGTTTTGCCAGCAGCTGTGGCTGGCATCTTCAGAGGTGTAGCACCAAAAGATAGAGATCTCTCAGTGTCACAGTGTGGAAAAGGTGTTGGCAGGTCATTTATATCTACTCAGGAGGGGTGAGGTTGAGCTGAGTCATCCTGTAAGAGTTTCCCGGGGGGGGGGGATGCTAATGGCGGGAGGCTTCACTGTATCCTGAGGAGGTTCTTTTGCATATGGATTGGTGCTTGATGTGCTAATCTTCTCTGCAGGGCTATTGTCGGGTGTAGAGTGTTTTGTTAGCCTGGTGTTTTTCAGAACTGGAAACCATGCTCTATTCATTCTTGGTTTCCAGCATGGTTTCCAGTTCTGAAAAACACCAGGCTAACAAAACACTCTACACCCGACAATAGCCCTGCAGAGAAGATTAGCACATCAAGCACCAATCCATATGCAAAAGAACCTCCTCAGGATACAGTGAAGCCTCCCCCCATTAGCATTCCACACCCTGGGAAACTCTTACAGGATGACTCAGCTCAACCTCACCCCTCCTGAGTAGATATAAATGACCTGCCAACACCTTTTCCACACTGTGACACTGAGAGATCTCTATCTTTTGGTGCTACACCTCTGAAGATGCCAGCCACAGCTGCTGGCAAAACATCAGGAACTACAATGCCAAGACCACGGCAATACAGCCCAGAAAACCCACAACAACCATCGTTCTCCAGCCGTGAAAGCCTTCGACAATACAATAATAACATACTTTGTAAACTGCTCTGAGTGGGTGTTAAGTCGTCCTGAAGGGCGGTATATAAATCAAATGTTGTTATTATTATTATTTGCTTTTGAATAAAGAGACTACCCTATCCCAAGGGCTCATGTTCAGTGACTAGAAGGACCAAGCTAAGAGACACCAGAGGGAAAGACTTCAATGGCTGTGAGCAGCCTATGAAAACTCTTCTGTGTTCCCTATTTGTATTGACCAATGAAATTTTCATGAGGACACTCTCCACTGTAAAAAAAAGAAAGGATGAAAAAGGCTCTTATTTGTTAGAATTTTGGATATCAACCTTTATTTTAGTCTGTGCAGGGCAACTCCTACAAGGGGTCTGCAGGAAATCAATAACCATTCCATTTCAGAGTGGGGAAAAATTAAGCTGAATAACAAGCTGAAACTCCTCAGAACTGCACTGTAACAGAATGTAAAAGACGACAACTTTTTTAAATCCCTGATATTCCAGAGTCTCAGTGATTCCCTTTCCCCACACTTCCTGCAGAGATTTTGATAAGAAATAGTATCCAATGGCAGATAAGAAATGAAAAACAAACATCTCTCCCAGTTCTTTCAACAAAAGCAGGGCGGGGAGAAAAACATTCATTTTGCATTCAGGAAAACATTTTCCACAAGAAGAAAAAAGAACACTTTCAGTCTTTGGGGGATGCTGTGGTTAGAGAATTCTCAGCAGGACTACTGCGTGTGATAGCAAAAGAGTCACATGAGCACATGTGCATAAACACTGAGTACCAGTCTTATCCAAAATTGGTTACTGTGCATAAGTTACATCTAAAATAGGTCCCAGGGCACTGGAAGCTCTCTCTATAAACTCATAGCCTAATTAATATTTTAAAATTATTATTCAGTGCGTCAAGTCAAAATTGCATTTTTATGTTAATAGATCCTGTTGTTTGCTTAATTTGCCTTTCTATAGTATACAAACTAGTTGAATTAAATTTTTGTAAACCATCTTTGAAAAAGAACAGAAAGCTGTTTTAACACACACACAACAATATAAAACTGGACTCATGAGGTTAGAGCCAAACTTTTGTTACCAAAATAAATCTCACCCAAGCAGTTCTTCTCTTACCCCACAGCAACCTCCAGAAAAATTCACTCTCCTTAGTGCTTTGTAAGCAAAGTGCACCATGGTACATTGAGGATGAAACTGGATAATGCTTCTCCCTGCTCTTTATGAAGAAAGAGTTCACACTCTAGCAGAAAACTAGGAGGGGGGGTGGATTGCGCCTAATTCCCCCACACTGCTACAGCCTCCCAAATCACAATATGTATCATTTTATGAGCCTCCTCCAAGCTTCAGCACATGGCTTTCAGGAGGCACATGGGACTGCTGGGGAAAGGCAGGGCATATCCCTTGTGCAAGTTCCTTCCACTGATGTAAGTTTGCATCCAGTATGAGGATTATATGAATATACAGCATTAAGTACAGACTGTAATATGATAACAGTTTATAATTTACAGTCAAATGGTTGGGAGTTGGGTCAAATCTTGCCTGGAAAATTTGAAAGATACCATAGTGCAAAGACAATCTCAGGGTCAGCTAGATCCCAAAGCACTTGGCAACAATTTGCTATAATTAAACAGTCCCAAACTCTCTTGTTGGATTGAGAATTCTTTCCCATGTCAGCAATTTATATGATTTTTAAAAAAAAAATGTATCAAAAGTTGAGATTTCATTTACCTGGTGGCATTTTCCTTGGGCCATCAGGTAAAGATTAGTCCTCAGTGTTAGAAAGAATTAATATTGTTTCTAAAACTATTCTGTATTTGTTTTTTATTATGGTGGAATCACGTTAAATGAATACCTTTTACAGCATTAGGATAGCATATAGGGATACTGTCATGGCCACTGGAAGGCATTTCATGTAGTTCCAGGTTCTCTTTGCTGTCCTCTTATTTGATCTTGCATGCAACACTTCCAATGTGCTCAGTGATTGACACCCACTGTTATTCTACATTCCCCCATCACACCACAGTACTGAACTTCAGAAACTCCCTTTCCTGCAATTCTGTCATTTCCTTGATCATGGTGATCCATGAGCCAATAGTTAATTCTGTAATATATGTCCCATAGGCAAATATTAAACTATGAAACTAATTTATTTGCAGCTCAGCTGTGTTTGGGTACTTCTGAAGTTAGCTGTCTGTCCTACAATGTAATGACGAAATACCAAAGACAGACTGCAACTGTAGAAACTCCTATGTGGCAACAGTGGACTTTGAGCTTTTCTGCAAAAGGTTTTTTGTTGGTTCTGGCCCCACACTGCTTCAGTTTATCCCCCGATTTCTGCACACTGCACACATTTTTGTGCTTTAGTTTTCTATGTTTTTGTCTCCCTCTCCCACCCCGGTTTTATCCTGGTTCTTTCGAGACCATTTTTACCCCAATCTTTTTCTGGAAGCCAGGGTTGAGCTGCCTTTTTTCACATACATAATATTTTTTTTTAGTTGGGGTTTTTTTGGTCCGACCCACTCCCACTCATGTCCAATCCACTCTGCAATGATTTAACTGTCATGCCACTCCCTCTCTTCCCCCCACCTCCTGCTGTGAAGACTAATGGTTTTGTTTTTGATCTAAAGATTTCAACCCTTATATTAAAGTCTCTCGCAAAGTCTTTTATTGCAAAGATATGCCTTTTTTACTTATATCTCCATGAGGAAAAGACCTAGATACTTACTTTTTAAAAAAAATGAAATCTGGGGATTCATAGAACCTGATAAAAGTATAATTATAATGATATGTCAATATAGCAACATTAAAAGCCCTGCTGGCTTGGGGAGGGAGGCAGGGTGGTGTTCAGCCCCACCCAAACAGCCCAGAAGAGCATAGCATGCTGAAGACAGCCACAACCAATCCACACACACCCCTGCAGGGGCTGAGCCCCCTTGTCGCACTCAATCACAGCCCCCACCACTCTACATACTGCATGGGTGGGGTGCCCATGATCCTAGGCAAGTAGGGACATGCCTGGAGGTTTTGTCCAAGAGCCTTCTGCCATGGGGACTTATAATGTGAGGCGAGAGAGAGTGCACATGGCAGTGAGGGAAGAGTGCAGAGGGGAACTTTGCAAAATTTGAGGAGTACTTTGCACCCACACACGGGAGGAGAGCTAAGTCTCAAATGCTGGACTAACAACTCTCACTCAAGTTTCCCAGCTTGGGAGGGGAGCGGAGGGCTGGGGGCTTCAACAGATAAGGAGAAGGTGAAGAGCCAGATGTCCTGGCTTGCTCATTTGCACCCACCTCCCCTCTCCCCTTGCACATGGGCTGGTGCCGTCCCTCAAACACTGGCCTCTGTGGCTAAGGCTGGCTGGTGGCTGGGGCAGGGGGGCCTGAAGCGCCATGGCCCATGCCTGTCAAAGAAGCAGTTTCTCAGGGAGCCATGTCTAACATCCATTCCACACACAAACCGTCTCAGATTCGGGGGGGATGCTACCTGCCCACGTCAGACTCCCTCGGCTGCATGTCTCCCTCAGCCAGAGGGGAAAGCATGGCCACGAGTTGGGATGACTGAGTGCTCACTCTTATAATTCCCCTGCAATGGCAGCCATGCAGCACAGTGTTTCCCTCACAGGATTAGAGCTCAACATAGCCATGGCAGCAGCAGGACATCCTGATGCAGTTGAGCACTTTCTGACTGGAGAAGTGCCCATCATCTGGTTGCCAGCAGCGCCTGCAACAATGTAGCCACCACTGCCCGTTCCAGGCCATGGACATTCACCCAGAGCAGAACAGACCTGGCTGTGGCTTGGGCGAGTTCAAGCCCCTCGCTGCACATGTCTTTTCTCCCCTTCCAGGCAGCTAGCAACCTGTCAGGGACACCCTGGAGCATGGCTGTCTCAATGTCTGGCAATCCTTCACAGCTGCCTTTCTAGTCTGGCCCCAGAAGCGGCTCCCCAGTCAGACCACATTCAACCTCACTCCTAAGAAAGCAGCATGAGGAACAGCTCCCCAGTTCCAACTGCTGCACACACAGGCACAATTCACTTGCCAGGAGAGTTGTCCAGACATCCTCTGGGCACTTGGCAGGCCAATAAAGTCTGTATTGAACAACAACGATCTCCCAGTCTGTTTGCTTGCCTGTGGATGACAGAACTCCTCCCTCCCATATCTCATGTCCTCACAGGGCTGCCCCCTTCACATATAGAAATATAGAGCTGGAAAGGATCCCAAGGTCATCTAGTCCAGCCCCAGCACAATGCAGGAGGAGAAGGTGCACACAGCAGCAAAGGATGGTCTCTGGCTCTGGGCTGGTAAAGATGGGGTGCTCCAGGCACCCCTGCACCTTTGTGTGGCTTTGCTGCCAAAAGAAGCAGGAGTTCAGTAGCACCTTGAGGGCTTCAGACCCACTTAGTGACCCCTTCCCCCCCTCAAATACTCTTCTGGGAGTGGGGTGGGACTGAGTGTTGTCTGTGTGTCTAGCAGGGGGACGAAGGACCCTCATCTTTCCAGAGCACTGCTGGCGGCTGATAAGCCAGATAGAAGACAGGTGCATGTAGGGGGACGAGGATCATGCAGAGATTTGGGGGGGGATGTAGTGTGATGTCCCATCCAATTCAATGGATCTCTGGCGTTCCATCCCCACAAGGCCATCCCTCTCTCCCTTTTGCTGCTCACAGAGGTGAGGAGTCCGACCCAGGAGCTCACCTTCCCCCCACCCTAGTGGTCACCTCAGCATCTTCCCACTGAGCCATGCTGAGCACCATGAAACCCGCTGCCTGGCCCCAAGTAGCTGCAGGGGACATCACAGTTGTCGGGGTAGGGGTGTCCAATTTCTTCACGGCTCAGGGAGGTTCTGAAATGAATGCCCACTGACTTGCATTGGCTCCACTGGAATACATTACTGCACTGAAAAGATTCAAGGAAAACATGGGATGGACCTCAAGAATCTTGCTCTGGGGCTGGAATGACGAGAAACTGTGCCAGAGCAAGATTCCTGAGGTCCTTCTGACAGTCTCCATACATAGTTTCGGTACTGTGATTTGTTTCAATGGAGCCACTGCAAGTCAATGGGCAGTCATCCCTCCCATCAAATGCAATGGGACTTCAAGCCTCTCCTGTTGCTTCCAGTGGGCATTCTTGTCATTTGTTTCAGTATCTCCACCTCCCAACTTGTCTCTGAGGAGCTGCCTCTCAAGCCTCCAAGACTTGGGAGGCTGATCCTGAGTGCCAGGGGCTGAGGGTTTGGCCTTCGTGGTGTCCCGCTGCCTCTCTGTTTTTATTTTTCTGGGAGAAGGGTGTGTGTTCTCAGAGCGGCAGAGGAGGGGGCATTTGCAAGCGAGCAGTGCTTCAGCTGCCAGCCTGGCCCTTACCAAAAATGGGAAGTTGTCAGGTGGGTGGATGAGTGCCCTGTCTACATCTTCGATGTAACTTCCCTTCCCCACAGGTCACGGCTTCTCTCAAGGCAGGTGCTTCTGTTGGGTCTTTGTGCCTCAAGTACTCACTTTCTGAAGGGATGGAAGTAGCACTGACAGGTGCAGTGGTGAGGGGGATCACGGCCTGCAACCTCTCTGCGACTGGTGGATGCTGCCAGGGCAACTAGGAAGCATTCTCTCCTGGCCAGGTCTTGCCATACCTGGCAGGGCTTGCAACACCAGCATAGCTTTCCCGCAGAAGTCCTTTGGGGTGAATGCACGCAGACAAGGATCCAGGGCTGTCCACCTCCGTGGAAGTGATGGTTAAGATTGCACTGTAAGCCACAGAAGCACATGCTGCAGAATTCTGGGATGTTGTTTTCATTGTGTAATTTGATTAACACCCTTTGAACGCTTCTGTCACAAACCCTTGTCTCAGGCTTGGGCTGACCTTTCCCTACCCTGAGGTAAAACTTCTCCTCTCTAAGCCTATGAAGCTGAATACTGGGCTGGGAAGCCTTTAGTAGCGTGATTGATGTTAAGCTTCAACTTTCTTTCTTGTCCCATCCTTCAGTAATATATAAGTAGTATGGTCACCCAGCCAAGTCCAAGTAGGGGAAAGAACAGGGGTTTGCGTTTCCCTTAAACAGAAACTGGCACACGAGGCTTGTGGAGATTCAAAATGAAACAGAAGGTTTATTTACAAGGAGGTAAAATAAGAAGGCATGTAAGTAGGTGATTAAAACTGACATAACAGAAAGGTTTTTGTACAGAATACTTCACTGGTGTGAGGCACAAAAAACTTGGTATGGTTCTTCAGTTGCTGGCTTATAGGAGAGGTGTTGGTGTTGTCAGACTTAAAGATGTTAAAGTGAGTTCTTTCAGAGGTTGGCACTGCTACACAAATGCTCCACTTTTAACACACAGACTCAGTATGACTTCCCTTCCTCTCCAGACCTTAGGGTACTCCACTGAGTCAAACCTTTTCAAGATACTGGGCAGGCATTATAGTTATGAGCTATAACCCTGTTCCTGGTGCCGAAGGGGAGACTCCTTTCTACCCACTTCCTTGGTTCACTATAATTCCCAGATCTCTTGAGTCTACGCAGGACTAAAAGTGCTTCAGGAACGTACTGATTTCACTTTTAAGGGAGCACCTTCCCTTTCCTTCCTCACTCAAAGGACTCTCTGGCTGACCCTCTCTGGTTAGAAGCCAGACTCCAACTCTCTTCACTCTTTTGTTTACTCCAACTGTGTCAACCCCTCAACATTCCATCACCAACTGCCACTTCAAGCTAGCCACAAAGGGGGGGGGGCATGCCAATCATCCTCCCCTCTTTACTGCCCAGCAATCCCAGCATTTGAAGCTGAGTCCATCACAGCTTCCTTAACACTTCCATTGGCCATTTCGTTCTCTGGGATGCTGAGTACATCACTAAATCACCATTCAAGTGTGAACCCATTATTTATCCCCAAAATGATACTACTTCATTCACTAGCAGTAGGGATGTATAATATCTGGTGGTAGGTTGAAAATGCCTTTAAGTCACAGTCAATTTATGGCAATCCCTCAAGGGATTACCAAGGCAAGAGATAAGATGAGGTGGTTTGCCACCGTCTTCCTCTGTGTAGCAACCCTAGATTTCCTTGATGGTCTCCCATCCAAGAACTAAGCAGGGCCAACCCTACTTAACTTTCTAAGATCTGATGAAATTGTGATAGGCTGGGCCATTCAGGTCAGGGTAAAATATCCACTATAATTTATATTTCTATATTGTAACAGCTGCAGTAGCCCAGTGTTTCCATGCTAAATCACAGAAAAATGGACACAATCCAGCCCAAGCTAAGCATGTAAATCCCATGGGTTATAATGAGACATGTTTAAGCAACTGGACTGATGATAAATGACTAAGTTGTGCCCAGATATTTAAGTTCTCTTTCTCTCAGTTCTATTCAAATAGCAATATTCTCAGCCTCCATTCACTTCTAACTCCAATAGTCTAATATCCTGGACTCCGATTAACAACTGACAGAACACTGTCGAAATTCAGTTCTAGAAAGGAAGTTTCAATCTAACTGACTCAGAGAGCATTTTTAAAAAAATTCTGTGCCACTGTCTGTAATCCATGAGAGCCAGAGCAAGACAACATCCATTCATTTTGCCCCTTCCATATGCTCTGAATTCTTATACGTTCTTCTTCTATTTGTGCATTAAGGAAATATTTTTGCATTCAAATTATCTCATGGGAAAATAATAATGGCAAATAATTTATAGGACTGAGAAATAAGATACTGTCATGGAATATGGCTAGAACTATAGGGGAACAATTGCTGGATATGACCAAGAAAGTTGTTCAAGACACCTATGCACACAGAAACAGGGCTAGCCCAGCCCCATAACTAGACAGGCCACAAAAGGAGTCTAGAGACTTGGAATAAAACAACCTTGGAGAGGGGCATAAAACAATAGAGTTACACACTTGTATTGCCGAGTGTAGATTAGAAGCCATCTAACTCATACAATGTACCAAGGTCCAGATGCAGGGAGTATCTGAGAATGGCAGGAATGTCTAACTTTATAGAAGCTGGCAGTATTATAGGCATAATGGTGGAAGGCCAAAAGAAACTTATAATCACTAATTCTACATAGACTTTGTTAATACAAAAAGTAAGAAGAATGAACTAGCTATTCTTATATGTTTCAAGATGTTTCAAATACGGATAACTTTGTTTGGTGTATGAAGTCATAAGATAATAAGTTAGCCAAGAATTTGAGTCTTTGAAATAGCTATTGTTCTGAAACCTTATAAATATGACAGACTAAATCGATCAAGACTTCTTCTTAGAAGGGGCTCTTTGCCTGTGACCTTCATATCTTTGGGTAAGATACTGTTTTGGACTCATGTAATTGCTCTCCTTTAATGATCTATGTAGTTATAATGGATGGTATGATTTTCTGTTGACTGAGTCGATATCAAGAATATTAAATAATTATTTTGTAATAATAAAGGCTTAAAATGGAAGTAGTGACTCCATAATTGTATTACTTGTGTACTATACACAGGGCGTTTTTTCAGCAGGAACGTGGGGGAACGGAGTTCCAGAACCTCTTGAAAATGGTCACATGGCTGGTGGCCCCACCCCTGATCTCCAGACAGAGGAGAGTTTAGATTGCGGCGCAGAGGGCAATCTAAACTCCCCTCTGTCTGGAGATCAGGCGGTGGGGCCACCAGCCATGTGACCATTTTCTCCAAGGACAACCCACTGAGTTCCGCCACCTCTTTTCCCAGAAAAAAAGCCCTGTCTATACACAGTAACAAATCAAAAATGTTACCTGTGGTGGACCTCTGGTCAGGACGGCGTTAAACAATTTGCTATAGAAAAGCTCATTAGATTATCAGGGCTTCTTAACTGCATGCCATATCCGAATCAAGTCTGACCAGAGTCATCCAGAACAATATTAGAACCATTTTTGTGGATTTCACATTTTTGTTTAACGGAGAATAGAAAACTAATTTCTTCTTAGTAAAGACAACAAATTGGATGTGTTCTGCTTAGAATTTAGCAGCTAACAAAAAAAAAAATCTCTACCTATCCCTTTTACCTGCCTTTCCTTAATAACTATACATCTAATGAGCCATCAGTGTTCTGTGCAGACCAAAAAAACTGCAAAGAAGGCCAGTGTTAAGGTATTGCTTTCTGCAAAGCCACAGGCTTGCAAAGCAAAGAAGTGGGATTGAATAAAATTTGAAAAGTGTGAAAATGCCAGAATCTTGCAAGATCTTAGCTCCTGTTTTGAGCTGTCTAGGAAGCCTAAAACAATTTTATTGAGGACCAGAATAATAGGAATAGCAGTGGGGGGCAGCAGCAGAAAAAGTATCTGCTCTCCCCCACAAGTCCTTGAATGTTCCCTTCTTGTGTTATCCCAATGCCTAAAAAAGCCTTACCTATATCTTTCAAAGTACTTACTCTTCTGACTAATACCACAAGTTGTTCTCAAACCATCCACACCTTTTCTGTGGTATTACTATTTCATTATACCACACTCAATCTTGATAATTCATTTATCTTCATCTGTCCATTTCCTTCACAATATACCTTTTTTTCCCCTATCAAGCTCCTTTAATCCAATGACCCTGAGCAGTGGATAGGGAGTCATTATTTCTTTAAGGAAAAGAAATTCCTGGCCCACAATATACCTTGTACTGGGGAACAGACATCAGAGTACAAAAGAAACATGTTATGCATTGTTTAAAAATGTCATAGAGAAGCATTTAAATTATTCCTTTTTCCTAAAAGGAAAGTATTAGAAATGGCAAGTGAGAAAGGACCAAGTCCACATTTCAAGATATTCTGTCAAGACATGCGTCTATGAAAAAAAAGTCCAACAGGCAAATTGAAGATATCTTACTTGGGTAAATGATCCATCCTCACTGCACTCTGGAATGAAGACTGCTTCCTGGGGCTTCTTGGCTTGGTCCAGCGCTTGCGCTCTTTCTAACTGGCATTTGCTTTGACCAGCATCTGTCCAGAAAAAGAAAATTCCTTGGAATTTAAGTATGGTTGGGAAACAAAATAAACCAGCTAGGTTTATCATGTTCAGTTGCAAGGCTTCCCCAAGAAAGGGCGTGCAAAAGTGGTAGGCTAGAATCTGTTTGTGATAAAGAGCTGCTCAACATTCAGTCCCGCTAAAATTACATCTTATATTGGTAATTTTGTGTTAATGTCTCTCTGTTTGCAGGACATGACTTCTTTAAAAAATCCTTGCTAGGAAGTATCTCTGACATTGGGCAATTTCTTTAGTAAGTCAACGAAGAAAATAATGAGAAAAATCACAGTATCCATGACTGCATTATTGAACACCTGAGATAACAACTATACCAGATCTTTTCCTGGCATATATTCAGTAGTTAAATCCCATAGCTGATGCTAAAGAAATCATCTTTGGGGTTTTCTGCACAGTTTCCCCCCCCCCCAATGGCTCGGGCCCCATTCTGCTTCGGTTTATCCCCTGATTTCTGCATGCATTTCTTTTGTCTTTAGTTTTTGCTTCAATTTTTTCTTATTTTTTTTCCTAGTTCTTTCAAGACCACTTTTGCCACAATCTTTTTCAGAAAGCCAATTCTGAGTTGATTTTTTCCTCATGCATAATGTTTGTTCAGTCTTGTTTGTCCTGTTGACTCTTGCCTACCTCCAATGCACTTTTCAATGACTGAATGTTTGTTTTCAATCTTTTTAAAAAAATCTTCAATTTCATAGTGATATATTGACCTACAATTGTAATAACAGGTGCAGCAGGTTCTCTAAATTCCCAGCTTTAATTTTTTTAAAAAGTAAGTGCTTAGCCCCTTCTCTTGTGAAGATATGCCCTTTTCCTTATATCTCTGCAAGGGAAGGGGTAGAGACTTACTTTTTTTAAAATGAAAGCTGGGAATTCAGAGAACCTGCTGTACCTATTATTACAATAGTAGGTCAATGTATTGCTATGAAATTGAAGATTTAAAAAGAAAATTGTAAAAGTCCTGGTGGCCCAGGAGAGGCAGGGTGGCTACTCCTGATATCAGAAAAGGCAATGTGGTTCGAAGCCACTGTTGTTCTGAGCTATGTCCCAACAGGGATCAGTTTGCTCCACCAGTGCAGCCTCTGGGTCATTCTGTGCAGGGTTCTCCAGTTTGGACTGGCGGGGGGGCTTAGGTATGGGTGGTGGAGCTGCTTGCTTTTTAGGCTTCCCCATGCCAAGACTGGCGATATGTTAGCTTTCTATTTTTTAAAAAATATTCAGCCCTTATATTAATAGAAGCATGTGTAAAAAAATAAAAAGGGGGAGTGCTGTGATGTCACTGATGATGCCCCCAACAATGACAGTTCCCTCGCTTGAAAATCCTGATTATTTAAGACATGTAAGGAAGAAAATAAACCATCCCCACAACTGTAAAAATGCAAAAGGAAGGCTGGTATGCAGAAAAAACATTAATTTCAATGCTTCTGAGACAAGTTCATATCAGATACAAACCAGTAAATTACACAAAATTACAAGTGAGTCAGAAAGATAAACTTTTCTATACCTATGATTCAGGTCTAATGCTGTTACAAGAGGTAAATCTGACTACACCTATGGGTCTTGATAAAACTTGCCAAAAAAGGAAACGAGTACAGCCATCCACTCCTCACAAGGAAAGTAAAATGACTGTTTGTCACAACTAATGGAAAATGCAGATGGATTCTAAATATAAAACATTTATCAATTTATTATTAGTGCATAATATCTTAAAATTCTGTGGGAAGCTATGGCTGTAGTTTTATAAGTAAATATAAAAAGCTTTACATGGTTTGTGGGAGGGGAGGGTTCTGTGTTTACTTAAAGTAGATCTCAGTTTTTTTATTTTTTATTTGTAGCCCTTCTAATTGGCAATTACACCAATAAGCAGAGTGAGAAATTATTCTCACCTGTTTATAGAGGGCTTTATAGCTGTTAGGTTCTACTCTTCATCCTAATCATAATATTGCTCTTCTCTCTAAAATTCTACATTGCTTTATGCTAATCTAGATAGAAAAATCTACAACCTAGGTGATTCCTTAATTAACAACAACAACAACAACATCATTCGATTTATATACCACCGTTCAGAACAACTTAATGCCCATTCAGAGCAGTTTACAAAGTATTTTTATTATCCCCACAACAAAACACTCTGTGAGGTAGGTGGGGCTGAGAGAGATCACCTAGCTAGCTTCAAGTGAAGGAGTGGGGGATCAAACCCAATTCTCCAGATTAGAGTCCCACACTCTTAACCACTACACCAAACTAGCTCTCTTAATTTTGAACATAATACTAGTACTCTTATAATAAATTATTATTTAAATAATTATTCTGATAGATAAATGTATAGATATAGAGAGAAGGTAAGCTAATTTTTAATTGATTCTCTATAAATCTGCTTTTTATAATCATATTTTTAACGGGGAAATTGGGAGAGGGAAACAAATTCATTATAACTATATTAATTGACTGAAGGTGGGAAAAGGTGTGCTCTAAATGCTATTTTGATTCTAAAAAGGTACAATCTGTTTTAATAATCTGTGGAGGGGGGGAGAAATGTTTGATTCAGCTAATTAATTCTCTTATCTAATTATTGATCAGTAAGTCTTTTTAATATTATTGTAAAAATCAATTGATATCTATTTAATTGTTTAGAAGTTAATCATTACAGCACATTGCTTATTCAATATACATACTTAAACAAAAATTTAGAATTAACAGTTGGATGTTGATAAGTTATTACCCTGTATTAAGTTACTGTTGGTTATTTTTCACTGCTGATACTGGATTGCTGTATATCTTATCTATTGTAGTTCAAAACAAAGTTTGTAATATTAGTGTTTGTTATTCTACATCAAGTTATATAACCAAGCTGCTGTCAAGGTACATTTTTTAAATTGTGATAATGCATTTGAACCTTAACATAACCTCTCTTAATGTGCAAGGTCTTAATAAGCCAATCAAAAGAAAACAAAACTTAACAAATTTGGCTAAGCTAAAGCCAGATGTTACACTTCTTCAGGAAACTTGCACTCCACAAATAGCAACGAACTAAAAGCTAACTGGATTCAGTTTCAATACCATGCCAAAGGGTCCTCAAAAGCCCATGGTGTATCAATTCTAATCTCAAAACAAGTATGTTTTCAACACAAAGCAACATTAAAGGATCCACAAGGTCAATTTTGATTCAGAAAAAGATCAATAGAAAACCAAATTTTAACATTTGCTGCAATATATGGTCCTAATAACAATCAGCTCAAATTTATAGAGGAGACTCTTCAAACACTGACAAAATTCCAAGAAGGAAAAGTGATGGGGGGAGGGAAATGTGTGCCTGCACTAAGACCTAGATGAACAACAATTACAGGTAAGTGCAACCCTGTTTTCAGTCTTAGTACATTCCCACATTGGGAGAGTAACAAGCTACTCACCAGGTGGTGGGGTGATGCTCTCATGCTGCTTGACAGAAGTCTGCCAGCAGAACTCCCTTCAGGAAAGCTGCTGATGTAGCCTGTGTTCTTGACAAGTGGGCTCTAAGTGTGAAGGGGCACGCAACTCTGGCCATTTTATAACATAACCTAATTGCCCATACCACCCACCATGATATTGATTGAGAAGATGCTGGTTTGCTTTTATTTGGACCTGAATGACAAACAAAAAAGGCAAGAGTCCTTCCGAAAAGGGTGTGTTCTATCTCTATAAAATAAAATGACCCTTCTCACATCCAGTGCATGCAGTGTACGTTCTTGGGGGGTTGTGGGGTTGAGGAAAGAACACAGGAAGGGATAAACTCTATGACACATGGAACTTGGAAACGACTTGGTAAAAACTGTAAACTGGTGTGCATTACCACCGTCTGGATAAATCTGTAAGAATGGGGTTCTATACTAAGTGCTATAAGTTCACTAATCCTTCTTGCCGAAGTGACCGCTAGCAGAAAGACCATCTTTGCCAACAAGATGCATAATGCGCAAGTTGCCATCAGTTCAAAAGGCTTTTGCATCAGTTTAGTTAACACCAGGGACAAGGACCACTGTGGAACCAATCGTGCCCTTGGTGGATATGGGTTATATAAACCTTTCAGAAATAATTTTGACAAATAATGAGAAAATATTGTCTTTCGATCCACCTCTCCATGGAAGGCTGAAATCACAGGCAGATGGGCTTTTATGGATTAAGAAGACAACCCAACCGTTTGTAGAGATACTGAATATTCAAAAACCTGAGATAACGGGCAGACATCTGGACAAATTCCTTCAAGTTCTGCCCATGCCACAGATCTGTCCCACTTAGCCTCATACGACCTCCTGGTAGAGAGTCTGCGGGCATTGAGCAACATGTATGCTACTTCCCCCGAGAAGTGTAGGCCTAGTGTTCTAGGAACCACACCGTCAGGTGTCTCAGCCAAAAGGGGGCAATGAGTATGCAGTTGGTTCTGTCTGCTTGAATCTTGCAGACTACCTTGTGGATCAATGGAATCGGGGGAAAGGCATAAAATAGTCCAGTGCATTTGAAATGAGTTACCCAGGGAATTCCTGTCCGCTCCCTGGGAGCAAAACCTGGGAGCTTTTATATTGAGCTTTGTGGCGAACAGATCCACCTGTGGGAAACCCCACTGTAGGAAGACCTGCCGAGCATATTTGTCGTTCAAAACACATTCGTGGTGTGACCTCCCCATCCTGCTGAGACGGCTCACCCAGGTACTTAGAGTCCCTGCGATGGGCAGTGCTGCTAATGTCGTGCCATGGGCGATAGCCCAGTCCCAAATGCAGACAGCCTCTTCGCAGAGTTTTCTTGATGCTGTTTCTTCCTGTTTGTGTATGAAAAACACTGTTGTCATGTTGTCTGACAGGATCTGGACCTTTTTGTTTTAAAGTATATCTACAAGTGAGTTAAGAGCATAGAAAACTACCCTCAATTCCAAGAAGTTAATGCGGTTCTCTCTTTCTGAGTTAGACCACACCCCATTCACTGACACTTCCTTACAGTGACCACCCCATCCCTCTAGAGAGGCATCTGTGGTGAGGGTAATCTCATGACTTGGCATACCAAAGGCTATCCCTCTGGGTAAGTTATTATGGTCTGACTACCACTTCAGGGAGCATACAACCTTCCTGGGTATTGAGAACTTAATCTGGGGGGAATGAATTCCTGGTCTAAAACATTTGATAAACCAAATTTGTATGGTCCTCATCCTTAAATGTGCAAATGGTACCACTGCCGTAGTTGATGTCATCAATCCCAATAGGACCTGGATGGATTGTGCCGATTGGAATCTGTTAGACTGAAATTGTGATGCTATCCACAAGTAGGCATGCTTTATTCATCTCAGAGTCCAAAACTGCCCCAAGAAACTGTATGGTACGAGTAGGTACCAACTGCAATTTCTTTTGGTTTATAACCAGACCCAGGGAGTTGCATGTCCTCAATATTACCTCCACATGATCCTGCAGCTCCCCCGGGGAATTTGCTGTAAACTGCCAATCATCTATGTAGGGGTAAATAGCACTCCCTAATCTCCTTAAGTGAGCAACTACTGCTGCCACACATTTAGTAAACAACTGAGGTGCTGTAGCTACGCCGAATGGTAAGGCTATATATTGAAACACTCTACCCTGGTACATAAATTTGAGAAATCTCCTGTGTTCTTTGTATATTGAAATGTGAAAGTAAGCATCTTGCAGGTCTATGACTGCAAACCATGCATTACATGACAACATACTGATGACCTAGGGCAGGGGTGGGCAAATTGCGGCCCGCGGGCCACATGCGGCCCACTACAGAGTTTTTTGTGGCCCACCAAGACAGTCAGAAAAATCTGCCTTGAACCGAGATTTCCTTCCCGTGCGCGACCGAAGATTCGTCTCATATTTTCCACTAGGACGGCTACGTCAATACGCATGCGCAGTGTAGATACGCGCTTTTCCAGTTGATCTGGTTAATTTCAATTTTGTCTTTGCAACAGTAAAACAATAAATAAATTGAATAAAACTACCACTATTTTATTTAATTTATATTTATTGATTTTTTATGATACAATTTATACCTTTTCTGAAATGCAAAGTTAACTAATGAATGCAATCATTTTAAAAGGTGCGGCCCTCCGCTAACCTCCGCTCCCACAAAGTAGCCCCCGAGCCAAAACAATTGCCCACCCCTGACCTAGGGCAACATGACCATCCTGAATTTTGAAATTCTTAGATATTCACTAGAGACCCCTCAAATTTAGGATGGGTCTCTTACTCCCATCCCTTTTATCTACAAAGAAGAATCAGGAGAAGAACCCAAACGGAGTGTCTGACTCTGGTACTTCTTGAAGGGACCTTTTATCTAACAATGACTGGATCTCATCCTGTAGTTCAGGCATTGTGTTATTTGGAGCCAAAGATGGCAAATAAGTAAGAGGCAAGGTATTAAACTCCAACCTATAACCCACTTTAATAATGGAAAGAACCTAAACATTATTAGAAATGTCCTCCCAGGCCTGGAGGAACCTTGACAATCTGCTCTCAAAGAGCAGCATGACCATACTCTTCTGGTCATCTAGTCAGAATTGGTTTTTTTGGTTTTGTGTCGCATTGTCATGGGCTCTGATTCCTCTGAGGATGAAGACTTCATGGAGGACGACAGGGGACAGAGTATTCCTCAGGAGTCAGGCACTTGGAGGACCAGCAGGGAGTGGAACAGCAGGAACCCTTGCCAGAGCGGGCTGAGGAATCCTTGGCAGAATCAGAGACAGAAGCTGTTCCCTTACCTGTGCCAGCAGTTGAGACCAGGGCAACATCTCCACCCAGCTCCCCTGAACCTGAGAGGCAGCGTAGGGGGTGGCAGCGTCTCGTTATACAGGAGAGAAGACGAAGTGCGAGGCTTCAGGCACTGAAACAGCGGCGTAGTGACCTTGAGTGCTAGTAGGATGCAGCACTGCCTTGGAGGTGATTGCTTTTAAGCCAGGACACCCTTTCCCTCGTTGCAGAAGCACCTGCGCAAAGACCTGCCTGGCTCTACTGCGACCCAGCTCTCTGCTCTACCTGTTCTCCCGGCTCTGACCTTTGGACTCAGTGTTCTGGACTACGTTTTCTTCCTTGTTCCCTGGACGGCGTTGGCATACTTCGGACTCTAGTTAGGTTTGTGTCTGTTTCCTGCCCGTACTCAGCACACGCATCTTTATTCAGTTGACCCTGATGGGTAGGTTTGAATTTCCAGACTGCTTCCTTCTGGACTGAGATTGACTCGTGTAGGGTGTTCTGGTAGGATACAAAGGTCTGTATGGCTGGAACCTGTATGGTCTGTAGTTGCGATGTTGTTGGTAATCTCTCCTGCCTCCTCACTGGTAGGTCTGGCCTCTGGATCCAGATGGAAGAATGCCATAGGATTTTGCTGGCTGTCTGTCTGTCTTTTTCTTAGACAAAATAGAAAAGAGTCCAGTAGCACCTTTAAGACTAATCAACTTTACTGTAGCATAAGCTTTCAAGAACCACAGTTCTCTTCATCAGATGCATCTGACAAACAGCACTGTGGTTCTCAAAATCTTATGCTACAGTAAATTTGGTTAGTCTTAAAGGTGCTACTGGACTCTTTTCTATTTTGCTACTACAGACTAACACAGCTAACTCCTCTGGATCTTTTTCTTAGAGCCAAAACACACGTTAAGAAATACCTAGGTTCAGCACGTGTTCTCTTACCTCAAGGTTTGCCGGGATCTGTAGGCGTCCTGGAAGCTTAAAGTTTAGCATTTACAGAGCAGCAAAAAGGGGAAGGGAAATACAGGCGCCTGTATTTTAAGCTTTAAGCTTCCAGGACGCCTTTAAGCTTCCAGGACGCCTACAGATCCTTTAAGCTTCCAGGACTTTAAGCTTCCAGGACGCCTACAGATCTTTAAGCTTCCAGGACGCCTACTTTAAGCTTCCAGGACGCCTACAGATCCCGGCAAACCTTGAGGTAAGAGAACACGTGCTGAACCTAGGTATTTCTTAACGTGTGTTTTGGCTCTTAGACAAATACTCATCTGTTTTCCCAGAAAACAGGTTTGTCCCCTCAAACGGCATGTCTTCTGTCTTCATCCTCGTTTCTAGGGGCAGTGCCATAGACCTGACCCATGCATGCCTATGGAGAACTACTACCATATTCAGTCCTCTAGTTGAGACATCAAGAACATGCCAGCTAGCACTAATCTGCTGTCTAGAAAGCATCATAGCTTTGTCTAAAATCAACTTGGCCAGAGGTTTCTTTTCCTTGGGCAGGGCCTCTGTGAAAGCAGCCATCTTTTGCCAAAGGAAGATTTGGTGCCCACTCATAATGGCAAGGTAATTTGCCATTTTTACAGTTAAGGCAGAGCCAGAATAAACCTTCCTCCCCATGGCATCTAATTTCTTCCTTTCCTTGTCTGCAGGTGTTAAGAAGCTGCCTTATCTGAGTTTGGCCTGAAGTTCCTCAGCTATCATTGAAGAGGTAGTCGGATGTGCAAACAGGTAAGGACATTTATCTTATTTTATTTTGTACAAGGCTTCCACCTTTTTTGTTGTTGCCAGGATGGAAGCAGGCTTCTGGCACAAATCCATGATTTCCACAAAACCTTCAATCATGGGAAAGGCTATTGTGTACAGAGTATCTGAATAGATGTATTTCAGGATACTGTCTCTCAGTTTTTGCTGTACTTTAGATACATCTATGTTGAGAGATTTCACCATGCATAACATTTGCTCAGCGTATTTGAGTCTCGCTCCGCGTCCCCGACGACATCCCCTGGCAACAAGTCTGAGGTCATACTCAGACTGCACTCTTCTCCGACAGGTTCCGGCTCCGAATCAGAATCTCCTGATCTCGGATCTGACAGAACATCATGCATCCTGGAGTACCAGTCCAGATCCGAAAGATGAGCAGACTTGGAAGTAAGCTGACCGTTCCGAGATCAAGGGGTGTAGCGGTAAGTGGTATCAATCCCACTCATGGAAATAGTCCGTTAGGGGGGTATGGTGGGTACCACGGAGAGCGCTGGTATATGTGTTGCACTGGATCCATGGGGTAATGTGTATCCCTCCAGTGTCCTCTATCCATTCCAATCTCTTAATTGGACGCTACGGATCTTGAACTCGACCTTCTACGGGGTGTGGCTGTAGCCGGAGATTGCACCCTCAGGTCGGAGGGGGTGTCGGATCCGAGGGGTCAGCATGGCTCAAAGACTTGTGTCGGTGCTTATCTTTCTCAAGATGTTTAGTCTTATCTTTATGTTTCTTGGAAGGTGGATCGCTGGCTACTAATGATCCTGAAGTCTCATGTCCAGTTGTAGTCGGGGTAGCCTCCAGAGGTATGATGCTCACTACTGACCGGCTTGATGTTGCGGTCTCTTGAGACTGAGAACGTCTCCAGGCCCGATCTCAAGGTTGAGACTTCAGATCCGGTATGGTACCAGACAGTCCCAGTTCCAAAGCTGTAGCCGGGCTCGGTGTCGGCTTGGAGGTGGATCATGCTGAGTGCTCTGCCAGGGCAGATACTTTAGCTGCCGAGCTACTGATGCTGGACATCGCTTTTCCCCAAAGCATAGCCTTCAAATGGGAAGCTCTGTCTCCTCTTGCTTTCAGGGTAAATAGTTGACAATGTTTGCATTTTGCTACAACGTGGCTCTCCCCCAAGCACGTCAGATGCAATGAATGGCTATCAGTTTTTGCCATTTTGGTGCCGCAGCCTGTGCATTTCTTGAACAGGGATGTATCTGCCATCTCTGTTGAGTATTACGGGGGGGACAGGACGTTCACAGTAACGGTTTTGTAACTCACTGTGTTACTGGAGGTCAAAAAACGCCCCAATCTTACTTTCTCTTCTTTTTTTTTTTACAATTAACTAATTAACAACTAACTATTAACTAACAATTAACTACTGTTAAAAACTATTAACACTATTAACAATATCAGGCACTGCGAAGGTAAAGCCAAAGCGAAGAAGAAAAGATGTCTGTCTCTCACAGTGGCAAAAAACAAACTGGGGAAGGAGGGAGCAAGCTCCCTTACCATGTGACCAGCTTCAGCGGGAAAAACTGGCTCGGAACAGTCCACGAGGGAGGACACCCCCCTTAATAGCCTAGAAGCTAAGAAAAATCCTGTCCCGAGCGGCTGGCCTGTGCAAGCGCAGTTCCCAATGTGGGAATGCACTAAGACCATTGATGAACAATTGCACCCAACAACTACAAGTTAAGCATGTTTGCTGACAACATGTTACAATACATCAAAAATCCAGTAAATTCTCTTCCCCAACTTCAAGAAATGCTCTCAACATTTGGATATATATCAGGACTGAAAGTTAATCAAACCAAATCTGAATTGCTTCCTCTAAATGTATCGCCTGAAACAGCAAAATTAATTTGTCAACAATTTAAATTTCAGTGAACTGACAATAATCTACCTTACCTAGGGATCTTAATCCCCTCCACCTTAAACAACTTGATTAAGGTAAATGATAGTCAAAAACTCAAGGAAATAAAGCAAGATTTATTCAAATGGAATCAACAACAAATATCTAGGTATGAGCGTTATCATCTCATCAAGTCCTTTGTACTCCCAAAATTAATATTTCTGTTTTGAACTATACCCATTGAATTATCTGTAGCCTAATTGAAAAATTGGCAAACTACCCTAGGGCTGTGCTATTCAGGTTTCGCTTCGGATAAAGATACCTGAAGTGGACCCGATTCAGTTAGCTTCAGTATTCCCAAAGCGAGCCAGCATGCTGGCCCCGCTTTGGAATACCGAAGGAAAGCTTTTCGAAGCATTTGGAAATTCTTCAGAAAGCTTCAGGGCTTGTTTAAAGGGCCCCGCTGCTGCTTGCAAACAGCGGCGGGGCCCTTTAAACATCAACCACCACCTCCCCCCACCTCCCCCCACCTACCTTGCAGTGGCTCCGGGCCAGCTCCTCTGCCGCCGTTGCCACCGCGCCACCACCTGAGCCTGTGGGGTGGTGGGGAAGGCCGAAGCCTCCTCCTCCGGCCCTTCCTGCCCCTCAAATGGCCGCGGCGCCAGCACCATTTGAGGGGCAGGAAGGGCCAGAGGAGGTGGAGAAAGCCCTTCCTGCCCCTCAAATGACCATCATGGCGACCGCACACAGCGGCTATTTGCGGGGCAGGAAGTGCTGGAGGAAGAGGCTCCGGCCTTCCCCACCACCTCGCAGGCTCAGGCGGTGGCACGGCAGCAAAGGAGCCAGCTGGCTCCAGGCCATGCAGCCTTGTGCTGCCGCCCAGCTAATAACCCTCCCACCACCAGGTACGTGGGTGGGGATTGGAGGGGTCTCCCTAGGGTTGGGTGGGGGTGAAGGGATCTCCCCAGGGGGTGGAGGGGTTGCCCCAGGGAGGGGGGGTGGGGGAGGGGGTGGGGGTGGGGGGAGTTCCCTCCCTCACTTCAGTATGCTCCGAATCTTCACGGAGCATACCAAAGCGATCTCCGGAACCCGAATCCGAAGCAGCTTGCCGCTTCGGATTTGGGGGTATTCCGAATTGGTTTCCTGCTTTGGGCAAACCCGAAGTGGGAATACCGACTCTCCCCGCCCGTGCACAGCCCTAGACTACCTTCAGTAATTTCCTATGGCAACATAAACATCCATAAATTGCATTTTCCACTCTGAAGCTAAAAAAAAACAGATGGAGGCTTCAATAAAAATAGCAAACATAATGCTGATGCTGCAGATGGGTAATCATCTGGATTGGATCAAAACACTACGACCACTCCATCGCCCTCTATCCCTAAAAGAGCTGATCTGGAGTAAAGCGAATTTACGTCCCCTGACAATCAACCAAAATACCATCCTGGCATCCACACTTAAAGCACAGGATATTCATAGAAGCAAATTAGTGCCAGAAATATTCTGATTTTCCACATTCACAGCTCAAATTTGGTTTCCACCTGGTCAGAATCTAGCCTCTAGAGAACTCTGGAATCATCAGACTGTCATGCGTTTGATAGATATTGTTACGGATAAAGGGATTCTTGAAAAATTAGAACTAGAAAGGAAAATACAAAAAAAATCCCATGGTACTATTATCTACAGCTCAAACACATGACCACACAGATTAAAACAACTGACATACTTGCCAAACCTAAATCAGAATTTGAGCAAATCTTAGATAAGCCAATGCCAGTTCATAAAGGCTTAATTTCAAAAATTTACAATGCAATCCTCCTTACCTGTAACTATAAAGTTACAACATGCCAAGTTAAATGGCAGCAGAAGTGCACAAATCTGAACTCAAACGGTCAATGGAAGTTTATATGGACCTCAAATCTTCTCAATTCGCCAAGCTACAAACTTACAAAATAATATTGTCGAAGGCTTTCACGGCCGGAGAACGATGCTTGTTGTGGATTTTCCGGGCTCTATAGCCGTGGTCTTGGCATTGTAGTTCCTGACGTTTCGCCAGCAGCTGTGACTGACATCTTCAGAGGTGTAGCACCAAAAGACAGAGATCTCTCAGTGTCATAGTGTGGAAAAGATGTTGGCAGGTCATTTATATCTACTCAGGATGTTGGGGTTGGGCTGAGTCATCCTGTAAGAGTTTCCCGGGGTGTGGAATGCTAATGGGGGGAGGCTTCACTGTATCCTGAGGAGGTTCTTTTGCGTATGGATTGGTGCTTGATATGCTAATCTTCTCTGCAGGGCTATTGTAGGGTATAGAGTATTTTGTTAGCCTGGTGTTTTTCAGAACTGGAAACCATGCTCTATTCATTCTTAAAGTCTCTTCTTTCCTGTCGAAATTGTGCTTATGCTTATGAATTTCAATGGCTTCCCTGTGCAATCTGACGAAGTAGTTAGAAGTGTTGTCCGGTATTTTAGCATCCTGGAATAGGATACTGTGTCCTGTTTGAGTTCGACTATGTTCAGCCACTGCTGATTTTTCCAGATGGCCAAGTCTGCAGTGTCTTTCATGTTCTTTTATTCTTGTCTGGATGCTACGCTGTGTGGTCCCGATGTAAACTTGTCCACAGCTGCAGGGTATATGATACACTCCTGCAGAGGTGAGGGGGTCTCTACTGTCTTTTGCTGATCGTAGCATTTGTTGTATTTTTCTGGTGGGTCTGAATACTGCTTGAAGGTTGTGCTTTTTCATAAGCTTTCCCATCTGATCAGTGATTCCTTTGATATATGGCAAAAACACTTTTCCTGTGGGAGACTGTTTTTCCTTGGTTGTTTGATTTATCCTTATCGGGATATTGTTGCATGTATCATATAGTAGACACTCTGACATTCAGGCAAACTGTGACCTACTCCAACATAAATTTAAGTAAGCATTCCTTTCTATCCTTTTGAAACCCAGTTCCATAAATGTAACCTACTAGCAGACTTAAGGTATTTTGAAACTAAAAGTAGTGTTTAAATTCGCTGCCTTTTGGGTTAACATAGCTGACTGCCCATTGTACAACCACAGCCAAACATTATTAAGTATTCCATAACATCAAGAATGTCACTGCCCAGGCTGCAGCTTATCTATTTTATTTCATTGTGTTGTATTTTGTTAAAATGAACTGCTTACCCTCTAGCCTTTCAAAAGACAAAGACACCAGCAACGTTTTTTCTTAACCTGTCATCTACTATAACTGCAGGAATCTCCAAACAGGAGAGTCTAGACTGCTATCCACTTTGGGTGGGGAGGAAATTGGGGGATCTCTCCTTCATGCAACTCACTTCTTTTAAAAATAGGCTTTAATAAAATGCTGTTACCATGGGATTTTTCATTTCCAGGGTGTTTTTTTTTAATGTTGGAAATGTAGGATGACTCGGGCATTCTAGGATAAAAGCCAATGAAAAGAACAGTTCAGTGAATCATTTACATTGATAGAAATCTTGCCTTAACATTCTTAAAATTTACAATTATCCACTGTAATATTTCAAAAGTTAATTTAATTGTTTCATAACAACAGTGAAAACATTTTTATAATTAGCCTAGGTTTCAAATCAATTAATCTTTCCATAGTTCTCAACTAGTTGTATCATAATATTGGATCACTCAACTGATCACATCATTCTGACCAGTCAAATGATTACTCAAGGGGGGATCAATCTATTTATTAGGGCATTTAGATAGCATTACTTGAGTGAAGTTGACATTTTCAAGGTTCCTCCCTCATTTAATGCCTGAATCTATTTAGGATTTAAAAAACAGCATTCCCAGCCCATGTCATGAGAACCATCTTTCATTCCCTTACCTTTGCATCTGCCTCGATGAACCACACTCAGGCTCGAGTCCCTGCATTTTGCTCTCTGGTAGTCGCACATTGACTCATATGCCCTACCATCGGAGGCACAGAGGGGCTTGGTCTGGGATCTGGAGCAGTGGAGGTTACACTGTGGGTCTCTGTCACGGTCGCTTATTAAAAACTAAAGAAGGTGAAAACAGAAAGGAAGAAAAAAATGTTCCATATTTCAAATTGTAATTTTTTTAAAAAGGAGTTCTTAAGCATTTTGTTTTTTGTATTTCTCTACCACTATGGTTGTATTGTGTTTGCATATTCCAACTTTCTTTACATCCTGGAACTCAACACTTCTCATGTCCTCACATGTAACCACTTGCTAGTTCAGGGAGTACCAACTAATGCTCTCTGACTAGCCACAAAGAGCCAGTTTCAAGACAATGTTATCCATTTATTTGGATGGTATTAATTACTCTTGCCAGAGCAGAAATAATATCTTTGCAAAGTCTTACCAGCTTCTAAGATTTTTTAATTTGAATTCCAGAAACTAAGTTTGAGATCAAGCTTGCCTGTTGTATATCAACCGTTTCGTGACCCAATCAAGTTTTACTAGACTTAATTACATGAATTTTCATACATTCAGAGATGATTCACCATCAAAATTTGCAGTTTGGAACTGAAGAATTCACTTCGGTTTCATATATTTCATACGTAGGTATGTCCAAGTTTACATCTTCCCATATTTTGCCTAATGGCAAATGGAAATTTTCATATAGAGGAATGGCACTCACTGACATGAAATGTGAACACGCAAGAGGCAGCAGACATACCGGAAGTGTACGATGTCGCTTATGCACACTCCACCCTCATGATAAACAGGGAACAAACTGAGATAACAAGGCTTGGAAATGGAGTACCTATCACATGTTCATCAACAGCAAGTGAACAAGTTATTGTTGAAATAATCACCTTGGTTACTTTTTGAGTACAAAGCTGTTAAAATCCAACTGTCTCAAATTCTAGGCTTATTAGCCTGGTCTTTAACATTCTGAAACATGTATCTTGGCATATTAAATTAAATACCCCTTTTTCCACTTAAAAAAAAAAGATATGTTAAAGTGTACTCCACTAAAAAACAATTTCATATGCTGACAAACAGCTTTGAAAAAGATTCAAGAAGAGGAGGGAGAAAACATGCAAGGCCCACACTTCTTTATCATTGTTCCCCCATTCCACTTGATCTGACATGCAGTACCTTGCTTGCCTAAGTAAATACACACAACAGATTTGCCAGGTTTAATGTGTGTTTGCAGGCCCAACTCCAAGGGGGTGAGGGGTGATGGCAAGGTAACAAAAGACGCAAGACAACTTGCTGGAGTTTTAAAAAGGCCACAACTTTATTGTTTTAAGGCTTACGAGCCTTGGCACCACATAGGGCACAGATCATGCTGAAATAAATGATCTTAGCCTTTGAAGGTGGTGCTGGACTTCTGTTTAGTTCTGCTACAACAAGCAGTTGATTTAAAGCAAACGAGGAAACTCATAAAAATGTAAAACGTAACAATGAAACAGTCTGAAATACCTAGTACCTGATTGGTGCCAGAAAAAGATCTAGCCAGGGTTCAAAAGCTTACATGAATTGCAGAATTAGCTTCAGCACACACACACACCCCACACACACATCATCCTCTAAACAGGCAAGAAGCAGGAAATATGCCAGCACCTTCTATGACACACATCCTACCTTCCACCATTCCTAAGGTTGCAAGGTATGGCTTGGGAAATTCCTGGAGATCTTGGAGGCGGAGCCTGGGGAAGGTGCGGTGTGTGGAAGGGATAGACCTTGGCAGGGTATAATAGGTCTTACCATTTACCCATTGAGGATCACGACATCTTGCAGCATGTAGCTGTTTGGGCTCTCTCTGTAACACAGCATTTATTATAAGATAATTATGAGCCTAGTCAAGAGTTTTATATTAGTCCATATATATTTTAAAAAATCACACATCTGTGTACAATTCCTGGAAGAGGTAAAGTCTTCCAAGAGTATTCCAGTCCAAGAAAGTTAAATCCCATGTTTTTGAACATGGACTTACACAGGTGCACGTTCATAAGCATCTCCAGGAATAATTCCAGCCTCTGACTTGGGAAGAGTAAAGAGGAGAGATAAAAGAGATTGAAATAAACCTAAATTTGCCAACCCAGGAGCATTTGATTTGTCTGTCCACACCTCAGCACCACTGCTGACAAAGCACAACAAACACTGATTTAAAAACTTTTAATGTCTGTGAGAAAAAGCAGATTCCTTGGCACTGCTCAACATCTGTCAGGGCTTGACAGGGGAAGGGTCTGTCAGTTCTCAAAAGGAAAATGGTGTTTGATGGTCATTCGCTGTAGTCTACCACTTGCACTCATCATTACAGCTAAATGATTTGCGCAAGCCTTTCCTAACCTGTAATCAATGCCCAAAAAGCTTCCCTGCAGAAAAATCTTTAAACTTGAACTAAATGTCATTTTAGCAAGAAAACTATATTACAACTATAATACAAGAACCACTGTTGGAATATGACTGGGGACATCAAAATCCCAATCATTCCTGAAAGCTCACTAAATGACCTTGGGACAGTCATGCTGTCTTGACCTAACCTCCCCCATAGAAGTGTTGCAAGGATAAAATGGAAGAGGGGACACCATGTACATCCCCAAGCATCTAAGAAGAAGGATAAAAATTTTGTCTGCTCCATTTTTGGTGAAACATACCATGACAGTCAAATGATACAAAGGGTGTGTGTGGCTTTTATATGCAAATCACACTGCAACTCTTTCTCTTGGTGCTAAAAGTACACTGTGCTTGCTAGTTTTGTTTTCTTTTCAGTTTGCAAGTGGAGAAAGAGTGCATCTCTAAATGACTAGACACATTGCAGCAGAGTTCTGTTCGCATGTTTAAAGCATGCTTATCAGAACTCTTTTATTGCCATACTCATCTTCCTGAGTTATAACTTAATCCTTCATGAGCAGCCATTCCCAAGAAGTGACATCACACCTTTGCCCAAAGCCCTGCATGACCCTGCCCCTGATGCTTAACTTTATAAAAATACCATTATTGATAGAGGTTTTTTTATACATGACAATGCAATAACTGAGAACTTTGGCAATGCAGAATAGAATATTCAGTAAGCATTTACACACAACTTGTTGCATTTGACAACAGCACTAAGAGAAAGGAGATATATGAAATTTTAGACTCAATAAACATCAAGAATTCGAAGAAAGTGGGCTTGGATGCTAAAAAGATTTAACATGGAATAATGTGATAACTTTCAATGACGTTTCAAGGAGTTATAATAATAAAAAAAGTTTTTCAATGTCTCTAGGTCAAGATGGGGGTTTTTTGTTTTGTTTTGATTTTTAAATTGTAAGAGGGAACAATTTTAAGAGATTGAGAAAGGCAAACTAAAATGGACTAAAGCATTAAGATATGCAGTCAATGATCATGTGTGGCAATTTGTAATTTTACATGGTATATCTTTTTCAATCAGTATGTTCTTCAAAGACATCAATTAAATTGTTATATTTATTGTTTTATAATATATGTGTGTATGTATATATTATGTATATAATATATTGAATGTATATATAATATTGTATGGATAATATATTGTATTTATAATAAATACAACAAATGTATTGCCTTGGCATTCGGCAAGGTTTCATCAGAATCAAGATCGTGACTCTTTGCTTTGTAAGGCAGAAGTAACCAAGAATTTTGGGAGACTGTTGCTTTGGCATTATCGATAAAAGCTGTTAGGACAATTCCTTGGTATCCTGAGAGTTTTTTTCTTAACTATGTACTTTCATTACCTTGGGCAAACAAATGGTCACTTTATAGGATAAAAGCATTTCAACTTGCTTTTGCAAGTGTCTGTAAACCAACACTTCTTTCCAAAGGCGCTGGGATATTTATAAATTGGGACAAATTTGGAATGATCTGGTGACTCATGAGTCTGTTGTAAAATTATATTAAACTATCTTTATTGTGGCCGAATCCACACTTCCTTTTTGTTTCCGCACCTTTTTTGCAACCGTGGCACTGTTCAAGCAGATACTCACACATTTTCCCATTCCGCGTGTTCCCCGCCATCACTGCGCCACAATTGCGCCTCCTTTCAGTACCACGTGATAATGGCAGAAATCTGTTTTTGCCCGGCCCTTTTTTTAAAAAAATGGGCTTTCATAGTGCATTTGCACAATAAAGAAAGGTCGGTATACTGGAAAACCTACTTTGTGAGCAACAGGGTTTCCGGAGAATGTTTTAATGTGACAAATTATTTTAAAATTTGCCCGCCATAACAAGCAGCCAATTGTTAGAAAGTGGTCTGTGACGAGCAAAAAATGGACCAATCAAAGTTGAGGGGGAGGGGACCTTGCCATTTCTTAAAAGTTGGAATATTGGTATAGCGCAAAATTAATTTTATTTTATTTTTTAAAAAAGGGGGGGACGTGACGTGCACCGTCAGCGCTGATGATGGAGGAGGGAACTGCCCACTATAACGCTTTACTCAGTGGCGTGTGGAGAACTGATTGCGCCATGAAGACACACTGGGAGGGTGAATGTGATGATGCACAGCATGGTAGCGGAATGAACCCAACTGCCATGACTGCGCAAGATAAGCAGATGGTGAGTGCGTGTGGATTTGGCCTGTATGTGTTTCATGTTTCAGAGTATGTTTTTCTTTTCTGCTGCATATAGGTAAAGGTAGTCCCCTGTGCAAGCACTGAGCCATTACTGACCCATGGGGAGACATTGCATCACGACATTTTCTTGGCAGACTTTTGTTATGGGGTGGTTTGTCATTGCCTTCCCCAGTCATCTACACTTTACCCCCAGGAAACTGGGTACTCATTTTACCAACCTCGGAAGGATGGAAGGCCGAGTCAACCTTGAGCCGGCTACTTGAACCCAGCTTCCACCAGGATCAAACTCAGGTCGTGAGCAGAGCTTGGGCTGCAGTACTGCCACTTACCACTCTGCGCCACGAGGCTCTTACGCGATGTCCCCCCATGGGTCAGTAATGACTCAGTGCTTGCATAGGGGACTACCTATACCTCTGTTGTATATAGAGTAAAATCAAAATAAAATATAAAAAGGAAAACACAAAAGAAAATCATGCCCTTGGACACTATCGGCTTACTCCTTCAACAGGACGCAGAAATAAATAGATCTAATTAGGTTCTATCTGCAGAGACTGCTTCCGTATATTGCTTCTTAGTCACACTGGAGCCCAATGGATCATCAGGGGGCTTTCATATGAATTTTGAAGCCTGAATTTCAAGTGAATGTGAGCCTGTTAACATTATTATAAGATACACTTATTAGCCCTTGTACCGTAACTAATTTTCATCAAAAGTTAAGCCACAAAAGTTGCAGCTTCTTCTGGATCCCTGAAAACTTTGGGGGACAAATTCAGAAATCATATATGTGTCAGACTATTGCAAAAAATATCAGCAGAGAGTCCTAACGTTCATGACATGAAGTAGGTTCTTAGCTGGAAAAGCTCATGAAATGAAAACACAGAGAGAGAGAGGGCAGACACACCTGTAAGGACAGACTTACACAGGGTTTTTTTTCTGGGAAAATAGGTGGTGGAACTCAGTGGGTTGCCCTCAGGGCACGGCGCGGAGGGCAATCTAAACTCTCCTCTGTCTGGAGATCAGGGGCAGGGCCACCAGCCATGTGACCATTTTCAAGAGGTTCTGGAACTCCATTCCACCACGTTCCAGCTGAAAAAAAGCCCTGGACTTACATCACTGGAGGCTCCCATAATATATTAACTAGCTACCTCACCTCCAGGACTACAGCAACAGATTAAATTTGTGAAGGCAAATTGTGCAATAAGTCAGAACTGAAAAATGCAAACATCATTGGGAATTTTATTCTGCATCTTCTTCCCATGCTATGCAAGTATGACTACATACTTTAAAAAAAAAAACTTTAAATTCATTGTAGTTAGACACAAAGGCTACTGACTAAAGATTAAGACAGAGTGAAATTGCTCAGTTTTGACGTTTCTTTCTCTCCACAGGATGTGGCATTCCTTTCCTTCTGTCATGCACCATGGAGAGTGCCAGTATACAGCAAGTGCCCTGGGGCGTTTCCTAGCCCAAAGTCCCGATGGAAGATGTCTTGCATTTCACAACTATCTTTTTTATCTGCAACTGAATATATTGATGCAGTCTTGGGACTTCATATCCCAAGAGAGGTAACTGGCTAAGTTTAGGAGCAGCAGATTTCACCTGAATTTAAGGTTCCAAAGGATTGTATGACAACGATGCAGAAGATCTAATCATGCCACAACTTGAGGCAGGAAGCCATACATCCTCAGCCAGTTAAGGAAATATTTTGAAATCCACCATAGTTTGTTCACTGAGCTGCACCCACGCTAATCACAGTCTATTCAAAATCACAAAGGTAACAGCACAGCACATGTTTTAAATTTTGCATGAGAGACCACCAACGAAATATTTATTGTTCTGTGGAGACGACAAAAATTCAGTTTGACTCCTTGTGGGCACCAAAGTCCTTGAGTACTTTCTGACAACAGGGAGAGGAAAGAACAAAAATGTATCTCTTGCATTACCCTTGGGGCTCAAGATACTTAGCAATATTATACAATATGAAATAACATGGGTTCCTGTACTGGAAACTCATAGTTAAGAATAGGATAGAGAGGACAATGAGACAAAGTTACTATAATGAACCTACTTCTGAGGTTTACCCTGTCCTACAATCACAAACATAATTCGGACTTCTCCCACTACTTCTACCCCAATTTTATCCTCTTACCTTTCACAAGTCAGTCCTAGCCTTACTGGTCCTCCAAGGCAAAATGTAATTCTTGATACCTTTATGAACCCACTGGGAAGCTCTACAGTCCCCAGGTGCCTGCCAGTTTTAGGCAATTTCCCAGGGATTCCTGCAACCAGCGGCTGGCAACCAACAAGAATTGGGGACATAGGAGGAGGCACCATCAGTAGTTTCCCATTGGTAGCTGGCAATCTCCCGGAGAGAGGTGGTAAACCGCCCAGCAATCACCTACCACTGGCAGGCAACTTGGGCAAACACACAGTAGACACTCTCCCAGCAGGGTGCAACAACATCACTTCCTGAAGCGATGGCATTGTGCCAGCAGCGGCCATGCTCCCACACTTTGCGCAAGGCCAATTCATCCCTTTGGGGGCCAAACTGGTCCCTGCGAAGAGTGGAAGCATGCCCGCCACCTGCACAAGGACAAAGCATGGAGCATGCCCAATGTCAGCACAATATCATCACTTCCAGAAGCGAGGACATCATGCTGACACTGGAAGCGCGTGCATGAGAACCAGCCCCACCTCCTGCTGGGAAATTATAGGGACCTTGCAACCCTAACCATCAGGGAAACCTGTAAATGTCACTTCACTCTAAGTATCACCAGAAACTCTTCACCGAAACCACAGATTTCAGTAAAAGGTTCATAGAGTGGAGTAACATCACTTCCAGGTTTCCCCCAACCTGATGTAATGGTGTTGCACCAATGGCAATTTTTTAATATACTTTTCTCTCACCAGCCAATGAAGTAGAATTAAATCCTAGAAGTACCTGATATGGGACATAGATTGTTATTCCTATAGAGCCAGCTAGAAGAGAATGCCAAGTTCCTCAGATGTAGATTTGGATTCACTTTAGAACAGAAAAATGAACTACAGAATGAGAGAAAACATTATCCAGCTGACACTCATAATTTGGAAGGCCTGGAAAATCAAACAGTAAAATTAGCAATGGGGAAAGTACAATGTAATGTATGATTATAAGCAGGGCTCATTTCAAGGGGGAATGCACAGGAATGCAGTTCCGGCAGTTGCCCAAAGAGGTCACATGTCAGGTGGCCCTGCCCACCTGACTCTCAGCCATTTTGGGCCCATTTCAGCCCGGATTGGGGCCGAAACGGCACAGATCAGGCCGCTGACAGGTGGTGGATCACTCTCCCGCTCATCAGCAGCCCAATCCTGACCATTTGGGGCCCCTTTTCAGCCATTTTCAGCCCCTTTGCCATTTTGGGCAATCCTGAATGGCCAGGGTCGAATCCACATTATTCATTCTAAGTCGCATGTTCCCCGCGTTCCCCACGCAATCCCGAGAGCCGGTCACATTACCTCATTAAACAGACGCATTTCATTCACATTTCTCCCGAATATGTGGTCACAGGTTTTCCACGGGAGTTTCACGGTGGCCGTGAATGGGCCAATGCGCAATTTACGCGGTTTTTTTAAAAACCACCCCCCTTCCTGTCTCTCCGGCCGTTCCGAGAGTTCCTATTGGCTGATTCAACTTGCAAGTGCTCCGTAGTCTGCAAAAGACTGTTTTTGATTTCATAGCATTGGATTTATTGATTATGCTGTTTCTGAATCAAATCTGGTAGTTTGAAAAATCATTTTGGGGTGAATCCATCCTCAGAACGGACTTGCGAAACTTCCTTTTTAACTGTTTTTTATTTTTTTTATTTTATATTACTGTAATATCGAAATTACAAAATACCGAAATAATGACACTCCAAGGAAGTGAAACATCAGTAAAATTCAGGCACTGAACTGTCCTGCATAGGAAATGCCCATGAAAGCTTCCCACATGCTTCGAAATTTCCAAAAAAGAAACGGGAGAGAGCCATCAGTGCTGTCAGTGGGAGAAAGAGAGGCATCATTATCTTCAATGATGTTTCTTTATAAGGCAAGATCGAAATAACGGAAAAGTGCGCTCAAAAAAATTTTTTTAAATGGGCGGGAAAAAAAGGTCCCGCCCAAAAAAGCTGTTTTCGAGCGGCCGTGTGACCGGAGGGACGCGCGAGAAAGACGGATTGGAAGCAGGAATGTGAACGAAAAGGAAAAAATTGCGGATTGGAGGCAAACGGAAGATATCCGATAAACATGCGGGTAATGGGTGAATGTGGATTCGACCCAGGATTGGGTCCAAAACAGCCAGAATAGGTGATGTCAGGGGGTGTGGCATATGCAAATCAGTTATACTAATGACACACTTCCAGTGATGGCAAGGAGCATGGCATATGCTAATGAGTTATGCTAATGAGTTCCTCCAGCTCTTTTTCTACAAAATGAAATGAAATGATTATAAGCTAGCAGCAATTGTACAAAGGCTAATACTTGTTTTAAGTGGAATTACAACTGAAAACATTGGGCTCTAAAGAACTTTAGACCAAAAACTGGAGGAGTGGTGGTCATTTTTCAATAAGAGCCTTTTAAACTTCAATTTTCCAAATAGCTTTGTTTTAAAAACTTTGAAATTTGAAGGACATATTAGGAAGTTAAAAACAACATGTACCAATGTTTTCAAGACACAGGTCTACAGAAACCCTTGTAGTATGCACACGAAGAAACACATACTAAGAGATAACTTCTTGAGTCCTATCTCTGAAATAAGCTACAAGTTTATTCCCCCTCCTGCTCTCACATAATGGCACTGTTTCTATTCCACCATTTTAGAACTCCATCCATTCACACGTTTGTTTACTGTACACTAGCGGCCAAAATTGTGGAAACCGATGGTTGTTGTGGGTTTTCCGGGCTGTATTGCCGTGGTCTTGGCATTGTAGTTCCTGACGTTTCGCCAGCAGCTGTGGCTGGCATCTTCAGAGGTGTAGCACCAAAAGACGCCAAAAAATACTCTGTCTTTTGGTGCTACACCTCTGAAGATGCCAGCCACAGCTGCTGGCGAAACGTCGGGAACTACAATGCCAAGACCACGGCAATACAGCCCGGAAAACCCACAACAACCATCGTTCTCCGGCCGTGAAAGCCTTCGACAATACATTGTGGAAACCTTTTAGAAAAAGTGCATTTTTGAGGTTTGATGGCTCATAACACCACCTTTTTTTGGAGTAATACCATAAGATTATATATCAATGGAAAGATAATTTAATCAAGAATGTAATACAACAACATTTGTTCAATTCTCTGTATTCTATCAAATGTTATAGCCAAATAACCCGGAAAAGGAAGCACAACTTGCTTAGGTTGATATGAAGTAGCTTTCCTTTATCTGAATGTAGCCAATGAGCATGACTCTTTAGAGAACCAATCAGGTGTCATCTTGTTTTGGCAATAAGCCAATCAGGTCACAGTAGGATTCAGCTATCGATGTCATGTATTGGAGCTGAGAGGAGGTAATTTGTCAGTGTGTTATGTGATTGCTATAAAGTTGGTTGGTTTGTTGCTATCAAGTTGGTCTCATGAGAATGAGAGAGGGTATTCACACTGCTTAAGATCTGATAGAAAGATATGTTATTAGGGAGGACAAAATTATTTCTAAGAAAACCAGTCAAGAGACAAGGTTGCTGAAGAGCAAGGGCCTGAACAGAAACTCAAGAAAACTATGAGTAGGAGAGCCCTGACATTGAAGAGAGGAGTAGTCAAGAAAAGAGGACATGACAAATTGTTGTGTAAGGACTAAGGACTCACTGGTTTATGAACTATCAATGATATGTAAGTAGGGTTGCCAGCTGGTGGGTAACCCCTGGTGGGAGATTGGAGGTAGGCAAGAATATGGGAGAGGTGCCATTTCGTCAACAGCATGACATCATTTTCAGGGCAAACTCAGAAGTGACATTGCATTGCTGTAGGTTTCAACATAAACACTATGGTTTTAACACAGAGTTTCTGCTAAATCTTAGAGCAGCATAATGTCACTTCCAGTTGTGTCCAGGAAGTGACATCATGCCATCACTGTAAAGCAATTTTTGCTTTATTTTTCCCCTGCCAGCCTACTAGGGGCAGTGGGGGGGGGGTGCTGCTGCTCTCAGGAGATCCTTTAGTGGGAGATCTGGTAACCCTATATAAAAGTGAGCAGACAGGGAACCCAGGACAGTATCACTAAATCTGAGCCTTGAAAGTAGGATTGCCAGGGTGAACCTGTAAACCAGCAGGAAGGTTGGGAGTGGGAAAATGGGGGGGAGGCACTTAGCCTACATCACTATGTCTCTTCTAGGAAAACCCAGAAGTGACATAGGGTCTATGGCTCTATGGTAAAACCATAGAGTTTCTGGTAATTCCTAGAGCTACCCTGCATCACATCTGGGATCTCCCCTGAAATGATGTAGTGATACAGCCAACATCATGGGGGGGTCTTTCCCTCCATCTGATCCTCGGAGCAGTGGCAGACAAAGCAGGCTGCCAACAGAAGCACTCCCATCATAGCAGGAGGCCTGGCAGGCCTACCTGAAAGGAAGAGGCTTCTATTTTCACTAAAACATTTTGACCTGGCAATGCTAATAGTTCAGTAAGGATCAAGGAAAGGGGTGAATTTCACACTTATTCATGGATTTGTTCTCATTATTCCTATCTTGCTATGTCATCCAATTCTTAGTTCTCAAAGCTGTTTACTATTAAAATACTGAGAACACCAGTTGAGTAGATGTGTATTGGGGAGTGCTTTCCGCTACCTGAGTGCCATAACCACAATGACCCTGTCCCTCTTAGCTATCCAGCCCACTTAAGAAAATGGAGGAATACAGGGGGATTCCGCATGATCAATTTTGATCGGACTTTCTGAGCAGTCATGCCTTGGTGGAGTCCTACGAATCCACTTCTCCCCAATTCCACATTAGGCTTTTGTTTCGCACATTTCATCGGCTCAAAGTCCATCATGCGGAATTTTTAACAGGATAAAAATTGATTCCTCATCGCTTTTTCCGGGGGAAGTGTCGAATGATGCACATCTTCATATTCCCCCCCCCCCAAAAAAACGTTGCTACACATAAATGTTGCATCAAACCAACACATTAGAAAAAAATTTCTCACAAAAAAACGTTGCTACACATAAACGTTGCATCAAATAAACATATTGGATAGGCCAGAGCACTTCCCGCCAATATTGTGGAAGAGTATTGGCTATTGATATTTGGAGGGAAAATTGTTACCAATGACCCCGCGTCTATCTTTCCCGTTTTCTTCGTGAGCAGTGTGGTGTAGTGATAGGTGTTGTGTTGAGGACGGTCTCTTTCTCCCTCCATGAAATGCCTAGACCACTAGTTGAACGCTGAAGTCCCTCCATCACACTTTCACTCTACCTCAGAAGCTGTCAGCTGTCAGCGAGCAACAAGTAACAAATTTGGCGTGTTGTAAAATGGACCCGTTATTGGTCAGCTGTTGTCATGTGACACAGGATATGTTTCTGCATAGATTTGTAGAAACGTTTCAAAGTTTTTTTACATTTTTTTTTAAAAAAAGAGGGGAAGGGAAAGGGTAGTGGGTGTAGCTTAGAAAACATGATTGGCCAATCAAATTAAGTTGATTCGAAGGGCGAGAGAAAAGGGCAAGGTGGAGAGAACATCGGATAAAGAATTCCGCATGATTAAAATCCCTAATCTGCTGCGCATGAACAAATAAGTCGGGGGAAAGCAGGATGGGAAAAAAACGGACAAAACGTGCAGTGACTTCGAATCTGCTGCTAGGATTGCCTTCCCACGTGTGGAAACACAAGAAAAAATCGAGCTCATTTAGAAGCTGAAGCAGGGAAAACCATTCGTGCGGAATCACCCACAGACAGGATCTCTACTATCAGGTAACCTCATATGGAAGCAATGGCCCGGTACATACTCTGGGCCCATGGTGTTCAGGCTTTTAAAAGGTAATAATCAGATCTCTAAACTGGGCTCAGAAGCAGATTAGCAGGTAGCATTGCAAAATATGTTCCTTGCAACTAGCACCAGTCGGTAACCCTACTACGATATCTGTGCAGTAACTGAAACTCCCAAACTATCTTTGAGCCACTTTGAACTAGCTGACTCATGGGCAAATTGGAATCCTAAATGTATCACCAAAAGGCTTAGAGACTGATTTCCCTGTGGGCTTAATTAGGCAGCCCCTCCCTAAATTTTTTGCCACTCCAATAAAGGTTAATAGAGCTTTTTACACTTGGTGGCGAGAAGAAAGGTATCTGAAAGGTACCTCCTCGTGAAGATCCATTTGATCCTCAATGGGTGCTTTTCATTATTGACTGTCAAATGCATAATGCTTTGCTTGAAGCCAGACATTGAGACAATCCAGTACAGTTTCTAAACTCATCTGTTGCTTGTTATACCCAAAAGCCTCTCATCAGCTGTCCTTCAATTTTTTCTTGTTTAGGTCTTTGGTTCATGAGCAGGAAGAACACATGCATGTGTTTACAGTACATGTCAAGGCAAAACATTCCCATTACAGAGATCAAGAAACTTGTTAGGAAGATTAAGCTTGGAGGAAAGTTTTCTTTCACACACTTCAATTCTGTGGGCATCTAACAATGCTGTTCTCTGTAGGGCACGGAGAGGAAAGGAAGTATACAGAGCCTTTTTTTGCTTTTTCTCAAGTATAAACAATCAGAACAAGTTTGTAAGTTGTTTCGTTATGCAAGTATTCCAGTATTCACACACCAGTGTACATGGGTAGGCTCACTTTGAAATAGCTCGTGTGTGTTCTGTCAGGCCACATATGCTTTGCTTTTTTAATGTTCTATGTAAAGTGCTGCTTACACAACAGCTTAAAGTTAATTTCATGGAACATATAGTACTCTAGCAGGATTCCTGAACTCTTTGATACATACTATTTCAACAGTAAATACAATTCTAGACACAGTCTGCTCATGGCATTGCAGAAAACTTGGGGAGATAGGGGGCAGTGAGCCCCTTATAAAGCAAGCACCACTATATATTAAGTGATCTGTATGAGCACATTCTTGCAAAAGGAACACACTTGTGTTTTGTATTGCACAATTCACAGATGATATTTTAGTAGAATATGAAGGGCACTGTGGTGTCTTCCAGACAGCAGCATTGACTGGTCTTTTCCTTACCTCCAATCACAGTACATTCATCAGGATAATCGTTCTACACTGCTGGATTTTATGTGGACCTTCCACTTGTGTGTGTCCTACATTCCTTTACAAATTGTTTACAGACAAATTGCAGTATTTTCTTTTTGTACTTGTGCTGTTACAATGGAGCAATCTGTTGAACACAATGCATTCACTCATGTGCTGTATCTCTGTGTCACTTAATCAGTTACCGCCTGCAAAGCCTACCAGCAAATCGTACCTTGCATATATGTCCGGCCTTTGAGTGGTTAGTTACTTCCCTTGTTGTTGTGGGTTTTACGGGCTGTATTGTACTTCCCTTGTGTTTGACTGTGTCAGGTTTTCTCCCGGGCACTGCGATGGCAGACACTGAGGTGCCTGACTTTGACACCGGGATGCCGCTAGGGATTATTCAGGGTCCTGCTTTATGGAAGGAGGGGAGGTATACATCACCCATGCGCCCTCTCAAGCCACCAGCAAGCCCGCTCAACCTAGCCCTGCTCCGGTGTCCATCTTCCTCCTCCAACTCCTTCACCACCTTCCTTCCTCGCTCACTCATTCTCTCTCTTCCTTCAAGCTTCAACAACTCCTACTCCGCTCTCCCACTCCTCCTACACAACCCACCACGAACTCTCTCCTGAGCCAGCTTTTATCAGGTTTTCTCCCCCTTCCCCCGCTCTTCCTCCCAGGCTCTTTCCCTCATCTAATGCTGCCCAGCTGTGTGCGACTTCAGGTGTGTCTTCCCTTCCGTTAGCCTCTTTCTTCTCCCTGACTCTCTCGCAGGGTGGGGCTGAAGCTGAATGTATCCCAGCTGGGGCTTCCCTCAGGCGTGCCTTCCTTCCCCCTCCCCTTCTCTATCACTCTTTCCTGCAGGACCGGGCTGGCAGGCGCCCCCCCCCCCGGTGATGCGGCGCCTCCTCCTCTGTCTTTGCTCCCGAGGAGCACGGCTGTTTTCTCCTAGGGGCGAGGCTGGGGCTTCCAGTGCCTTTACTCCCTTGTTGGCATTCTGGACATGTGCGGGTGCCTCTAGTCCTTTGGGGTGGGGGTGGGCAATGCGCCCCTGGTTGGGCTCGATATGCGTGGGTGCCTCTAGTCCTTTGGGGTGAGGTTGGGCAGCGTGCCCCTGGCTGGGCTCTCTCTCTGGCTCCTTTGTCCCTTCTCTTGCCGCCGTGTTTGGCCGGTTCCGGACTTGACTGCCTGTTAAGGCAGCTGGGTAGTTGTCCTCCATGGGTCTCCTGCCCTCTTCGCCAGGTAAGTCCGGGGGCTGAGCTGTGGACCCCGGACAGACTGGTTGTTTACCTTGGCTGTGCTGTCCTTCCTTCCTTTTCTGAATCACAGACAGTAACTAAAGAATTCAGCACAGCTATGATCATAGCTGATCGCAATACTAAGGGGATGTTGCTGTGGTTCAAAGCACCCTTACGCTATTTTGTTGTCCCGTTCTGTTCATCAGTAAATAATTTTACTATGTTTATACTCCTTATGCCAAGATCAAGTTCATTATTACTGTGTACAAATTTTGTTCACAAAAAATGTGTGACAGTGTGTGTGTGGAGTGGTGGTAATGGTTTATACTGAGGCAAATTCTGTTTCAGAATCACCAAACCACCAATAAATCACCAATGGCAAAAAAGGCTTTTGTAGCTGCATTCTGATTTGTGAATCATTAATCATGAATATTGACTAGATTGGGGCGGGGGTTGTTTTTTAAAAAAGGTGTTAAAAAGAACACCCATCAGATGCGACTCAGCATGCCCAGTAACAAGTGAACACTCAACAGCAGCAGTTGAAGCAGCGAGTGAACTTTTTCCTCTTCTATTGCCCCCAAGTACCGTGGTAACCAAAACTGACAGGTTGCTGTTTTTGGCAGTCAGAGCAACAGAAACATCCACCCTGCAGAAGCTAATTTTGAAAGGAAGCTGTTTTTGTTGCCCTGAATAACAAAAACCGCTACCAGAAGCCAAATCTGGCAGGTACACTCTTTTTAACACTACGCCAGTACTCATATATATGGTTGCACTGATTTCCACCAATTCCTCCCTTAGGACTTGGCAGAATTCTCCTAAAAGTGCCAGTACTCAGTACTAGCAAGTACTACAACCACAAAAAAAACCCACCCTGAATAGACTGGTTACTGTGCTTGGCCACTGCTGGCGACTGTCCCTTTCATTGGCTTCTGTGGAGGGCATGCTGGAGGCAGGACAGGGAGCAGAGGTGATGAAAAGCACCCTCAAGATTCTCCTCATCTCAGATCAATAGCGAGTCAGTGATTTCCTTTTCTCTTTGGGAGACAATTTGAATTGGTCTTTCTAGTTCAGAGTTTTAGAAGAGAGGAATTTTGGAGAAAATTTTGTGACATGGGTGAAGTCAATTTATACCTCACAAATAGCTAGAATTATGGTCAATGGTCAACTAACTAAATCTTGTGAGATTCAAAAAGGAATGTATCAGGGGTGCCCATTATTGCCACTTTTATTCATTCTGGTGTTGGAGATTTTGAACAGAGACATCAGACAAGATGAAAGGATTTCAGGGGTAAAAATCAAGAAAGAAACATACAAACTGAGAGCCTTTGCAGACGACCTAGTCATCATGACTCTGGAAGATCCCTTAAGAGGAATTGAGATGGGGATGAATTGTATGCTATTTCAAAATAACTATGAGAAAGTATGGAAAGAAATTAAAAAGGATATGCTGTGATGGCAGAGATTACAACTGTCTCTGCTGGTGAGGATATCGATTATTAAGATGAATGTTCTTCCTAGAATGTCGTTTTTGTTCCAGACAATACCGATCCTAACATCAGATATACCATTTAAACAGTGGCAAAGAGACATTTCTAAATTTGTTTGGCAAGGTAAAAAAAACAAGAGTCAAACACAAAATATTACAAGATGCAAAAGAAGGGGGTGGCTTAGCACTACCAGATTTAAAGCTGTACTTTGCAGCCTCATGTCTGATATGGATGAAGGAGTAGATTACTCTAAAAAATGATAGACTCTTGACACTAGAAAGACATGATTTGGTTGGCATGTCTACATACAGTATGATAAGGTAAAGGTTAATGTGGATTTCAAAAATCACTATGTAAAACGAGCAAGTCTGAGAATACAGAATAAGTATAAACCAAGATTGTCCCCAAAGACTCCATTGTGGATTTCACAAGAAGCCTTTTCTAGAAAGGAAATTATAACAAAACAAGACCAGCTCCCCACCCCCTACAGAAAAGAATGAAATAACATCTACAACTGCATAATATAGCATAAGAAAACATTAAAATCTTGTTAACTTTTGGCCCGGGTCGAGGGGGCGTGAGCGGAGCGGTGCTGCCCTACAAGGCTCGCTGGAGCCACAGCGCTCCGCTCTCCGCGGACCCGGGGCAGGGGGCGCGAGCCGGGGATGCGGCAAGAATAATGAGCCCGCCTGCCCGTCCTCCCTGGCTCCACATCCTGTCTGCCAGCCATCCCCACACACCCCTTGCCCCCACCTGCCAGCCGTCCCCAGACCCCTCCTGCCTCTCCACCCTCCCCAAACCCCCATTGCCTTCCTACCTGCCATTCCTCCCCAGATCCCTTCTGTCTCTCCACCCTCCCCAAACCCCCATTGCCTCCCTACCTGCCATTCCTCCCCAGATCCCTCCTGCCTCTCCACCCTCCCCAAACCCCACTGCCTCCCTACCTGCTATCCCTCCCCAGACCCCTCCTGCCTCTCAGCCCTTCCAAGACCCCCCTTGCCCCCCACCAGCCAGCCCTTCCTAACCACCACCACCCCACCACCAGCCCTCCCCAGCCCCAGCTTTCTAGAGCCCGTTGTATTTATTTGCACAACGGGCTCTGTTTCTAGTGGATTAATAATATGCCTATTATGTCTTTTACTGTCTTTACTTTGTAGACTGATTGGTAGACTATTCTTGGCCCTTTGTAGTTGTCCTTTTTGTTATGTTTGTTATGTTTTACTTTCTTTCTTTCATTCTATCTTTTAATTTTTCCACAATAAAAAATAAAAAAAATCAATAGCGAGTCTGATTTTTTTTCTCTTTGGGAGACACCACTTACTCCCATAGGCTTGCCTTTCTCTTCAGATTACACATAGAGTGAAAATGGTGCCAAGGCACAACGCTCAGCTGTGTTTTTAGAAGGAGTATTCCAGGTGGCAGCAAGGAGAGGATTGGCTGCTTGTTTCAGACATTCTGACTGGCCACTGCTGGTTCGTTTAGCACATGCATAGTGTATCACTGTTTCAATATATCATTAGCATGTGATTTTTTAAAAAAATACATGCATCATACACCAAAACAAAATGATGAGGTGGACGGAGCAATGAGAAATAGCACAGACAGGCAAAAAAAAATTAAGTCATTTCAGGAAAAAAGATTGAGGGATAACTGGTTTCAAGAAGGGCAAAGGGAAAAAAACCAAGAAAAAACCAGGAGACCAAGGGATAAGTAGCAAAGCTGTGAGCAAACAATTTTCTAAAAATGGTAATGAAGGGATCGTTTTTAGCAATTTTCTCCAGGAGAACAGTTCTGTGTTATCCGGAGATTAGCTATAATTCTAGGAAACCTCCATGGCCTACTTGGAGACTGGAAACACTAATTATAGGTTACATTCTAATGGGGGGGGGGGACAAAAAGTTTAGTTGGCAGATGGTAAAATGGAATAAACATTTTAAATCAAACCCTCACGCAAACTGTAAAGTTGCACTGGGTGGGGTATATAGTCTTCTATATTATCATAACATTCATAAACTGCCCAAGAAGCACAAAAAGCTCAGATGAGCCCACAGAGAAATATCTGATAGATGCATGCACTGTTTTGCTGTATTTCACAGTGACATCACCATTTCAATAGGAAGAAACTATGGCTTTCTCAGCATTTCCCTGGCCCAGCTACTAGCTTATTAGCATCAGAGTAAAACAAGAGAAGTATGCTTGTACTCAACGTAACGAATTCCAAAGAGATGCTATATTAATTTTTGCAGCAAAACCCAAGAAACCTTGTGGTGCCTTAAAGACTGTCAAATTTATTGTTGCATATTTTTCAACCCAAGAAATTTTATGCCATAATAAATTTGCCATATGAATTTATTTAATGTATTTTTGCAGCAGTTGGGAGAACATGATTTGGCTAAGCTGAATTGTTGCAAATCATCAGATACAATTGGTTTATATTACTTCAGTGGGAGACAAAAGATTCTCTCTCTGATACCCACAGGCTTGATACATGCAAACAGATGAGGCTTGAGACCAATGTTCTGAACTACGGTTACCAACTCCAGCTCGGGAATTCCTGAAGATTTGGGGATGGTGTGGAAGCTCAGAAGGGATATTTCTCCTAGACTCTTCTGAGAGAATTCAAGGCCCCAAGTAGGTAAACTTATCTGAACCAGATGTGAAGTTGGGTGTATGTGCATGAGAGAGAGAGAGAGAGAGAGAGAGAGAGAGAGAGAGAGAGAGAGAGAGAGAGAGAGACCAACTGAAGCAAGGGAGATATGACAGTGAAGCACCTGGGGAAGCAGCAAAACTCAAGTTTTGCCAACTATTGGAATCTACTGCTTCCAAAATGCTCTGCCTGTACATTTGTAAATGAAACAAATTCTATAAAAACAGCTTAAATCTCCAGTGGCTCTCATCCAAAGAAAACTAAAATCTGATTTGTAGCCCCCAGAACCTCTCACAGTTGGGGGAAGGAGGGAGCTCATAACACTGTAAGCAATGTGCCCTTTCAAGGCATTACAGCATGGTCTCTAGCATTAAACTGAGTTGATGTTCTCTGACTGCTGATTCACATGCTGGCCTTTGCAAACATTTAACATTCCCCTGAATCCTCTTGGAAGATCACTTGCAATATCTCTAATCTAGCACCAGTCATGGGACCATACACTCCCACATCATAAATAATGGGTAGTTTTGTTTTAGGAGTAAAACCATACCTGCAAGGCACAAACTTATTTCAGGAAGTACATGAAGGCAAACTGATGTTTGGATGTTAGAGCTACTTCACATATCCCGAGCAATACAACTTTTGTCATGCAACAATACAGGTAGCTTACAGTTCTTGCTGTAAAAGCCCTATGGAGTTGCCATAAATTGCTTGCAACTTGATGGCATTTTCCTCCACCAATAGTGGGGAGAAAGACAAAACAAAATCCTTCATATACTGATGGTGAGTTTCTAAAGTTTTGAGAACTGTTGTTTGTACCATTCACTCATGCTGGAAGATTTTGTATGGCTGCGATGTTAAATTCTGAAACACCCATGTTTTCCTAGTCAAATGTTGGGAAATATTCAATATTATCAGTAGTTTGCATAGAGCTCAAGCACTTACGCCCAAAACAAGATACAAGATACATTGTTCATTTCTGAAGCCACGACTTCCTAACAGAATTAGCTACATCATCCATCTACCAATCTTCACACTATGTACACACTTCCACTAGATTCAGATTTAATCCTAATGAATATGCCAAGCTTCTCACTGGCCAAAAGTTAACAAGATTTTAATTTTCATTCTTTTCTGTTGGGGGTGGGGAGTTAAGTTGTTCTGTAGCTTGAATTCAGAACAGTTGTAGATGTCCTGGCTCAACCTATAAAATAGCTCAGGCTCCGGGTGAGGAATAATGAAAAACAGATGAGAACAAAATAAGACACCAAAAATTAACAAGTGTCTAAATCTGACATTCTGCATTTGAGGCCCAGGCCAAATCCCCATCCTGCCCTCCCATCGGCCCCAAGTGCATCCAATGTCCTGACCACTCCCACACAGCATGTTATACAGGAACAGTCCTACTCTGGCATGCCTGTTATGGTCTCTTGTTCCTCCCTTATTTCTTATCTTTCTTTTCGTGAATTAAAAGAATTAAATTGCAAAGCATCATAAGAAGAAAATGCTTACTGAGAAGAACCTTCATATGGTTCTGAAATGCTTGGTAAGTATCAGTCTTCAAAGGCCCTCTTGAAAACAACAGTCTTGCGCTTTTTTCACTAAACTGAAAAGCTGTTAATGTCAACCAAGCCATGAACAGACAAGAAGACACATCTTTTTATAAATCTGGCACCGAGCAACTTGGCCAGAGTTTCCTCTGGTAGAGGCTGCCATGGGGAAGAAAGGAAGGGAAGCTAAACACAGGGGCAAGATAAAAGTAGGTGGGTAGTGAGTGGGAAGGAGAGAAGGCAGCACGAAAAGAGAAGAGGCAAAAGAGGCTTTCTGGGAAAGGAAAGAATAGTGAGGAAAGGGAAAATGAGATGCCTCCCTCAAGCCCATGTGGGTCCCCTGCTTTCATGTATATAATACACAACAATTGATCAGTATGGTATAGTAGCAGAGCCAGTACAGTGTAGGTTTTTTTGAGCACTGGGGTATGAAGTTGCCACTGGCAGAGAACATAGGGGCTGCAATATCACATGTCAGAAGTGACAGCAGATAGCTCTAGGAATTGCCGTCACTTCTAGTTTCCCCCCAGAAGTGATGTAATGTCACACGTGGCACCAATTTTCTTTTTAATCTCTCCAACAGGACTCGAGGGGGGGATCCCCCATCTTAGTTGGGTGACTGGCCAGCCTACTGGACTAGGACTCAAGTTCAAACCCCTGCTCAGCAATGAAACTTGAGCCAGTCATTCTCTTAGCTAAACATCTCTCTCAGGGTTGTTCTAAACATTAACAAAAAGGAGAGAACTGTGTATACTGCCCTGAAGAAAATGGGATAGAAAGCTCTGTTTTCATGTCTGTGTACTCTTCTCAACCTGGAATTTTTCCCTAGTATTAACAATCAGAGGAAATACAAAATCTCTATATACAAGTTAAATAATATGACCCCATATTTTAAATGTGACTTTTCATTGTTTGTAGTATACTCTCTTATCCTACAATTAAAGAACTAACTTTACCTGAAACATAGTTGATTGTGATTTCTAACCTGACCTATCTAGAGAATTCACAGCAACACAAACCAAGGATTCAAGGAGAGGGAAGGGTTTGATAAGCCTTAGTATCAGACTGTTTCAATGCATGTATCACACCTCTTTGGGAGAGGAAGACCTCTTCAGACTCCTGCTCACCAAAACAGCCGTGTAATCATTGGGCTATCTATCTCTGCCAAATCAACCTCACAAAATGGCTAAGGAACTAGAGTTGTACTCAATGAGCTGTAACAGGCTGAAGGCAGGGCAAAAAATATCTCAAAGAAATGCTACCTCATCCCTCCAGAGATTGTACAAGGTTGTGACCATCAGATTCCTCTGCCAGCTTTCAAATGAATTCAGGCAAGTAGGGCCAGTGTACACAGTTAAACAGAAATTATTCTGCCAAAAATAAAGCATAAAGGACCACAGAACTCAAGCATATCAGGAAACCATACACCTTGATACAGAAGCTCAAAGCCTTTGTAATTACTCCAGTGGCTAGGCAGCTGAGAAGGAGGCAGGCCTCCACAAATCCACTTGCCAGAGGCAAATGCTCTTTGTTTCCTGGTAAAAGCATAACATGAGAAACCCCATCCCAAACTCAGGAAGCAAAGAGGATTGACATGATGACATTGGATCTGAGCCCCATAAAATGGGGGGCAGGAGAAGGACATGAGCTGTTCTGGTTCTCCATTGGGGAGAAGGCAGGGTATGAAGCAAATAACATCCTTTCTGTATGGAATTCACAGACAATCCGCACATGGTGTGCCTTCTGCTATAACTTAGGGGCAAGTGCTTTTGCAACATAGCAATCACGGGTCTCCATGTTATGGATGGATGGAATGGCCTCCAGAACTCTTCTAGCCTAGTCCAGTCTGTCAGTTACGAACCTCTTCTCAAGCCCTGCTCTGTGTGCTCCTGCCTGCAAAGATAAAGCAGGGGGCAATCAGAGGCAGGGCTTTTGGGGTGGTGGCGCCTTACTTTTTGAATGCTCTAAACATTAATGTTCTAAACATTAACATAATGCTCTAAACATTAATGTTCTAAACATTAGAGGCAGGGCTTTTGGGGTGGTGGTGCCTTACTTTTTGAATGCTCCCCCTAAGGCCCCCTTACTTTCTTTTAGGCACCAGGCCAAAACATTTCTCTTTTAACTAAGGGGTTCTTTTTAGTTATTTTATGATCTGTTCTTAGCCTGAGGCTTATTTTATTAATATCATTTTAGATTGCTCTGTTTCATGTTCTTTTATGCCCAGGCTCTTTTAATCGGCTTGCCTTGCTGTAATTGGCATGTTTTTTATGGATCTGTTCTTATTTATTTATTCTACTGGTACAGCTGTTTTATTGTGTGATTTGGTTTGTCTTGACTGGTTTTGGTTTATTATTTTAGTTGTGAGCTGCCACAACATACAAATTTACTAAATAAATAAATAATAATTGCTCCCGCAGTCCTTAGCAATATGACCTGTACTGTTTTGATCTTTTTAACTCTGATGTTGTTAGCAGTATTAGACTTCAATACAGGCAACAGTATTTTGCCAGACACAATGAAAGGCAAAGTGGGAAAGAGCTGCTGTTCTCCTGTCCACCATCACCATAAACACAGCATACAAAAGAGCTCTGTGGACACAGTGCCAAGCACACTCACCCCACCCCCACCCCCACCCCTCCCCGCCAGTGGTCTATCTTGAACTTCCATCTTATGCTCAGATTACTTTTAAAAGCTTTCACTGTACTGTGGGAAAATGCAAACAAGAAGAAGAGCCTGATGGAAAGTATGGAAGAAGATGTAAATGAACTACCTGATATAGTAGGTAGGCTAAGCCAGGGGAAGAATTAATTGAACTCAAGTGTGATTAATTACATTGTGTTTTCATTGTGCCTTCCTGACTGACACACAGCCAGGGATGCTTGTTTTGTTCTTTCAGAGAACTGTTCACCTTTCAGGCAGACAGGAGGGACAGCAAGGCCAGATGTTTCATTATTGCCCAGCCAATTAACCAGCTTATATTTACCGTTATCTAGTGGAGTCCACATTAATTAAAAACAAATGTCTTTTCTATAGCAGTTCGCACCAAGTACTGCTACTCCATGGGTTTTTGGTTACCTTATTCAGTTTATTTCAAATAATCAGATGTATATTTGTGTCTGCGTGTGTGTCCGTGCATGTTTTATAAAGCGGAAAATTCTGAAGCATTCGTCTTTTTGTAAACTGGACCCTGTGGTTCTCAGATGAAATGAGCTTCAGACATTTGAGAAACAACAGGCCCCAAGACGTTCAAAAAGGCTTGGGTACTGCTGAGTTCCAAATACTCTCAAGGTTCATGTGAGTTCAAAAGGGAATCACCCCTACGTTTACCAATAAATTAGTTTGTTTGAAATACAGAAGAGGAAATTATAGAACTGACACTGGTTCAGGAAGTTCAGCTACTGGACCAACATCATTAATAAGAAAACTTGTGAAGTTTCATGTTAAAAGACTAGTATACACTGTAGTACACAAGAGGCACATAAAGTGCGCAGTATGTCTTGTACTACTTTCCCCCCCCTAGCATAATATGGCATGCAGTCAATCCCCCAAACACATTACAACACCATGAACTGATGTATAATACTGGCTGTCCCACTTCAGTACTTCCAACCACATTGTTTGCTGAGGAATGTTTAAGAAGGCTACCTTAAACATATGTTAACTAACTGCTGGGGGTGCGGAAAAGATCAGACTTCTCCTGTGAATCCCTTCATTTTGAAATCTTGGAACAATATATATAGAAGAACAAAACATTATTTAAAAAACACATAACAGGATGTAAATAGAGGCTTCTTCTGATCAGGTGAGAAGTCCTATTGTTTGAGTAATGCCCTCCATCAACCCCCTCTCTGGACAGTTTCTCCATCAGAGTTTAACTGCCAGGAATGAAAGAAACAAGGATCATAATATTTGTCTGGTTCAGAGGCAGGGCAAAGTCATTCTTTTCAGCTAAATGAAAGTGACATACTTCTGAGGATGCTACTTTCCATGGCATAACTTTTGCTACCATGCATTTCCTAGTTTCCAGAAAATTAGATCAGTTGCAAGCTTCCCACCCCTTTAAGAACTACAGTTCCTGAAATGGAAATAGTTTAACAAACTAAATATTTCAGTTATTTCATTACAGATCTAGTCACAGAATCAATTAAATCCATAAGCGACATGGCTTAACGACCATTAAAACTACAATGAATTATACAGATAACGTTTTGTTATGCAGATAGCAGCATAAACCATAGCATCTTTATACCAGTGACAGGTTTATTGGCAAGGGGAAGTGCATTAGATAGGATAACCCCCTTTGAGTTTCAACATGCTTACAAACCAACAGGCACAAAATAAAAGCTCCATACTTTTCAAACAAATCACTGGAGAAGGAGAGGATGTGGATTTATGAGTTAAACTTCCATTAAATCCACAGTTTTAGACCGAAGAGGAAACAAGTTAGAGTTTTAAAAGGCATATATCTTCTCCAACAAAGACTGGGGATTTGCTGAAAGCCAGTATGGAAAAGAAACTTTGATTAGTGCCTCAAAATAAAATTTGGTGAACTTGCGCAGCAGAAAGGTGACAAATCAGCAGCTGCTTTTCATTCAGGTTGGGGTCTCTTATCCCCCCAAAACATACAGTGCAGGGAGCAATTAGAGAGGCTCATAAATTCAAGTATATAAAAATGGTCTACAAGGATTTAGTTTGATAGACAAGCTTGTGCATTTTATAGAAGCTGGCATCAGAATTCACATTCTACTTTTTCAGCTCAAGTGTTCTTAATTAAAGCCTTGGATACCACATCACCGGGACCCATGTGAACACTTACATATATTCCCTAGACTGACATCACTTTACCAGAATTATGATTTAAAAACAACTGCTTGGAGTATGCAATGCAGATTCAGGGGGAAACACCCCTTGCATGGACCCAAGTAATCCCCCAGTCTACTGTTTCCTGTGGAATTCCTGACTTTTAAGGATGAATGACATGAACTGAATTTTATCTACCACATTTTAGCTGTCACTGCATATATCTTGCCATACCTTGTCAATGCTCCTTTATGAGCAGGGCACATGTAAATGTTGCAGATAGAGCATTCTGTAAGTTACGACAATTTTTGTAATCATATTGTACAGTATGCAGCCACTGACAGCCACCATCAAACGCTTCCACTTCCTTTGTGTTCTGCCCTTCTTCTTTGTAGACTCCTATCTAAGAAGACTCCCCAGTCTTGGCCATATGTTCACCTCAAGTTGTGGAGTCCAATATGTATAAGGCTAATCTGATAACACAAATTCATGCATTAATTGCACTGACCACTTCTAACTCAAGGGTGGCTGTTTTATGGGGGATTGCGCATAGTCCAGTCCTGTGCACATTTACACAGCAGCCAGTCCCCTCAGGTTCAGGATCACTCCCAGGCAAGGCAGAGTATCTACACCTATGACAAAGTATCATATTTGATTGCCTCTCGCGCAAAAAAATATTTTGAGGCGGCAAACTTCACTAACTAGATAAAGGCACTGCGCATTCAGCCCTTAAAGAGGAAACAACGGAATTCACGCTGTGGGGTGGATTGTTTGTTTGTGAAACAGACTCATTTAACCCCTATTTGGAACATAAAAAGGGAAATCCTCAAGCTATGCTCAGATAGCCTGGCCACGCTGCTGGATGCGCAACTTTCAAGAGCCGGCTACGTGACTCGCCGGCTTCGGGCCCCGGGACCAACCCACCCCCCTTAAATGCAAGGCGCTCTCTCTCGCCCTCGCCTCCCACTAGAGCGAGGCAAGTGCGCTCCGAGACGCGGGAAGCTGCTCTGACTACGCGCAGCCCCTGGCCGTCACCCGAGGGCAGCTAAGCAAACGAAGGCGCGCCAATGCTCAGTCAGAAGCCACGACGGGTGCGGCGGCAGGGGGGTCGCGGCCGCTGGCAAGCCCAGAGGCTGGCCGGAGCCCTTCCGGGCGTTTCGCTAAACTCCCAGCCGCTGGCGGAGCGACGGCGGCCGCGGGGCTGCTCCTCCGTCTTGACAGCGAGCGAACCCGCCTGGCGGGGAAGCCGGGGCGCCGAGGCCAAGGGCTTTCGGCAGCGCTCGGCGCCCTTCCCGAGCCGCCCACCCCGCCGGCCGGGGCTGCACTCACCCGGGGCCCGCTCGCTCTGTGGTTCTGGACCCGCGGCAGAAGCAGCAGCAGCATCGCCAACCAGCGAGGGGGCGCAAAGCCCCGAGGGCCGCCAGGCATCGTCGCTCGGGGCCGAAACGCGCCGGCAGGAGATGCCCGCCGCCGCCGGGGGCCGAAGGCGCTGCTTGGCTGGGCGCTGCGGCGCCTTCTGAGCCGGCTCCGCCGAGGACCGGGCGCGGCGCGGGCTTCCCTGCTCGCTTCCCGGCGCTCGGCCTGCCCCTTCGAGCCGCAACAGGTTAAGCGCTCCAGCGCCGGCCCTTAGGGTCCCCATTATAAAGCCCATTGCCGGGCGGGGCGGGGCCAGCCGAGGCTTCTCTGAGCCGCCGCACCGAGGCGAGCGAGCGGGCGCGCCCCTTTCGCGGCCCCGCTGCTTTGCTCAGGACGAGCCGCTGCCCCCGGCCCGGCCCCGGCAGGCTGTTAAGCAGCACTACTCCCCCAACCCCACCGGGCCTCGCTGACCCTGAGCGCCCTGAATCGGCCGTGCGCCTAGCACAGTTACTGGGCAAGCCGAAAGAGTCGGATGCTACAGTAGGCTTAGAAGGGCGTGATTCTCCTGCGGATGGCACTTTAGACAGGGAATTGGGACCCACGGAACTCTCCAGAACTTACTTCAGAGTAGGCATGTTTAAGATTATTTATTTATTCTCTGCCTTTCTCTCCAATGGGGACCCAAAGCTACTGGCACTGGCCCAGGGCCACCCCCTGAGCTTCCATGACAGAGGGAGGATGCAAACAGGGCTCTCCCAGATCCTACCTAGTCCAATAGACCAGGCTGGCTGTCTTAGTGACCCTACTGGGTAGGAAAAAAGCAGATACGAACCGCATTCTGAGGGTCTGTATCTAAATTAACTCATAATTCTGATTTTCATTAATGCTGGTAAAGAATCCAGTTTCTTTTTCCTGACTGGTGAACAAGAATGCAGAAGCCTACTGTCTTACAGGCAAGACTTCCATGACAAACATTGCCTAGAAGTCTTTCTCAGCCTGGAGAAGCACTGATGGGTTTCTTCCTACTGCGGACAGGTGCGAGCATGTGGGGCGGGGGAGAAGGTGCCAGTCAAGTTGCATCATCAGATATGCCTTGAGAAAGGATTCGGCAAAGAATCCAGATGGCTCAAGTAAGTGGGCCATCAACATATATGAAGGCAGTGAACCAGGTGAGGGTAGAAGAAGATAAAGATATTGGAGAGAAAGAAGGGCCCAGAGTTGAAGAGAAGAAGGGAGGAAAAGGAGAAGAGAATGAAACTATGCATTGAAAAGATGACAAAAAGATGACAGAATCTTCTGTGTTCAAACTTGTTAGAGACTCAGAATTCCTTTGGTGGGGCTAATTCCTTAGTTCAGTGATAGAGCACTTGCTTGGCCTGTAGAAGGCTCAGTCCCTGGTCCAATCCTGGCACGTCCAGTTAAAAGGATTGGGTAGCAAGTGATGAGAAATAGCTGGATCTAAGACCCTGGAGATCAATCACCACCAGTCACAGGGACAATATTGGCCTTGATGTATTGTCGAAGGCTTTCACGGCCGGAGAACGATGGTTGTTGTGGGTTTTCCGGGCTGTATTGCCATGGTCTTGGCATTGTAGTTCCTGACGTTTCGCCAGCAGCTGTGGCTGGCATCTTCAGAGGTGTAGCACCAAAAGACAGAGTATTTTTTGGCGTCTTTTGGTGCTACACCTCTGAAGATGCCAGCCACAGCTGCTGGCGAAACGTCAGGAACTACAATGCCAAGACCATGGCAATACAGCCCGGAAAACCCACAACAACCATCAAGGCCTTGATAGGCCAAGGGCCTCATTCACTCTAAGGCAGCTTCATGTCTACAGTTGATTCACTATAAGGCAGCTTAATGTGTATGTTTCATGCAGGGTGCTGTCTGTGATTGAACTTTCATTCAAGTGGCCTATTTCCTTCAGCCATGTAACATCTGAAGTGGAGACACAACAGATAGTGTAGCACCTACTTCTCCTCCCACCTAGAGTTTCAGTAAGAATCAAATTTTCTGCTATTGTATCCCAAACTAACTAACATATGCCTTGTCTGTCATCATGGCAGGCATACCTAAATTAACTGTAACAAATAGAAAAACAACCGTAATTATGAGTTTCTAATTGCCCACAGAATTACACTGTCAGCAATAAAAGGTTTACAGACCAGTTTCTGTGAGAAAGAGTACTTGTACGTTCAGCTGAGATTCAAATTTCACAGAGGTTCTGGGGAAGAATGAGCAGGGAGAAGGCAGGACTGACAAGCAGGCCGAAGGCTAGAGAGTTGATTGGGAAGACATCCCAGAACAGAAACCCCTGGGGTAGTAGCGAGGTGGCTGAAAGTAAGAGGCAGAATAGGCAATGAGGGTGAGGTATGGGAACCGGAGGGAAAGGGAGATAGAAGTCATGGACGGTGGGGAGAGGTTCTGTGGAACATGAAGCTAAGGAGGCCAGAGACTACCAAGTTAAGACCTGGAGGTGCTCCTCCGCTTTCAAGAGTTGCATTGAAAAGTCTGCAATGACTTCTGTTATCACAACAGCATTGTGACCTGACAATCAAGATCAGGGGAAAGAAGTGGGGGTAGGTGCTGAATTTCACATACTGACTTGAAGTAACTAGTAAAAAAAACCCTCTCTGTCTTTTGGCTTCTCATTTATTATTGTTACAGGCAAATGTTCTGAAGTAATTTATGGCTGCACGACAGTGAAATGATAATTAAGAATTGTGCTGTTGGGCTTTATATAATTGTTCAGGAAAAACAAGTAACTGTTGGTAAATGCTAAGGAAGAAGGAAAAATGGCAGAGTGAGGCTTGGCATTGTTTGCTGAAAGATCTGCACTAGCTGATCATCTATTTCTAGGCACAATTCAAAGTGCTGGTTCTTACCTTTAAGGCTTTGGATCAGGACACCTGAAGAGCACACTTCCTCCCATACTGTTCCAGCCACCAGTTAAGTTTTGCCTCCTAAACCCTGCTGTCTGTCCTCCTGACAGCAGAGGAGAGGCAGGTGATGACTAGAGACAGGGCTTTGCCAGTTTGGTGTAGTGGTTAAGAAAGAGTGGTGGGACTCTAATCTGGAGAACCAGGTTTGATTCCCCTCTCCACAACTTGAAGCCAGCTAGGTGACCTTAGGTCAATCACAGCTCTCTCAGAGTTCTCTCAGCCCCACCCACCTCACAGGGTGATAGTTGTGGGGATAATAATAACATACTTTGTAAACTGCTCTGAGTTGGCATTAAGTTGTCCTGAAGGGTGGTATATAAATCGAACTTCTTCTTCTTTGTTAATGGTGATACCTCATCTTGGGAATGCCCTTCCCCTTGAAACTTGCCCGACACCTGCCCTACTCTCTTTTAGGTGCCAGGCCAACGCTTTTTTTTTACACTCTGTTTTAATTAAGGAGCTGGTCTCTTTAAATTGTGTTCATAGTCTGCTTCTAGCCTAAGGTCTGTTTTACAAGATTCATGTGGCTGCTAAATGTTACATACAGTTTTTATGCTAGAGTTAGGTTTTTAATAGTTTGTTAATTTTAACAATTTGTGTGCTGTTTTATGATTGTATCATGTTTTATTTTGTGAGCTGCCTCAAACTGGTTCGATTAATGTGCTATTCATTTGTCAAACCTACACTAGACATCTAGAAATTGTGTCTGATTTGTGTATTCTCAAATACATGGCAGAATCGCAGTTAGGTATTTGAGGACCAAATCAGACGTGGCGGCATCTTTGTGACCACCAATGAGGATACTACTGCCATCTTAAAGTCATTTAAAAATGCTTCTAAGGTAAAATCTTCCTTGGGCCTGAAGCATGGTGGGCTGAGGTGCTCTTGTTTCCCTCAACCCAGCCACTGCTAAAATGGCAACACAAACATTGTGGCTGTTTTAGCTCTTAAAAACATGAGGAGGGGGAAAACATTTTAAAATTACTTTAAAATGGCAGCAGCATCCTTGTTGGGGCCACAAAGATACTGTCGCATTTATTTATTGATTTGATTTGATTTTTATACCACTTCAATCAAGATCTTGAAGCAGTTCACAACAATCACAACAGCTAAAACCAATACAAAAATATAATATTCGATAAAATCACAATAAAACAGCCTAATACAAATAATTAAAAACTACTCTAGTTCCAACCCCAGTCTACAAAACCCTGTGAGTAACATAAAAATTGCAGGTAGATAAAATGCACAGCAATTTGCTCTGCCTCACAGAAGAAGAATAAATAGCAAAAGCATACTGGAATAGTTCTGCCTTACAGTTTCCAAAACATCAACAGGTCCTGCTGAGCACTAGTGCCTTCCAACAGTGCAAAGGGAGGGCACCACAATCGTAAAGGCCCTCTTCTTGGTGGAAGAAAGTCATGCTACCCCAGGCCAGGAACCACCACCAAGCCTAGCAAAGATGAATGAAGCAGTCGGCTGGGGGGATCATAATGGGAGATGTCTGAGGGTCCCAGGCCACGAAAGGTGAGTCTAACACCTTGAATTGGATCTGGAGGCTAATTGGTAACCAGTGCAGCTGCTTCAAAGATCAGTGTTATATGAGCTCACCGCAGTGACTTTGTCAGCAACCCAACAGCCACATTCTGCACCACCTGAAGTCCCCCAGAGTATCTTCAGGGATAGCCCTATATAGAGCGAATTGCAGTAGTCTAAACGAGAGGTGACCATCACATGGATCAATGTGGCAAGGTCAGAGTGAGATAGATATGGGGAAAGTCGTTGAACCTAGCAAAAATAGAAAATGTTTGTTCTAGCCACCATGGACACCTGTTTGTCTATGAAAAGCTTAGAATCAAGTCAAACCCCCAAACTTTTCACAGAGTCCATAACAGAAAGCTGGGCTCCACTGAGTAAGGGGAGTGACAAATGCCCCACAGCTGAAGTCCTTGCCACAGGACCTCAGTTTTCAAAGGATTTAACTTCAGCCAGCTACCCCTCAGCCACTCCACCACAGCATCCAGGCATTGGGCCAAGAAAGAGAGATTTGCTTCCAGTTGCTTATCAAGTAGAAGGTAGAGATGGGTGTCATCAGCATACTGGTGGCATCCAACCCCAAACCTCTTAACAATATCGGCTAGAGGGTGCATATATATATATTAAAAAGTATCAGGGACAGGATCAATCCCTGTAGACCCCAGAATATAGTTCCTATCGGGAAGAACCCTCATCCCCAATGACCATCCTCATTGAGTGTGCATGGAGGAAAGAGGCAAATAATTGTAAGGTGGTAGCTCTTACTCCCAGTGAGGCTAGGCAGTCACCAGGACCAAATGGTCAGCTATGTCAAATGCTGCCGACAGATCTAATAAAATCAGCAGCACGCAACTGCCCTTATCTATCTGAAACTGGATGTCATCAACCAGAGCTATTAAAGCATTTTCAGTCCCAAAGCCCAGCCTGAAGCCAGACTGGAATAGATCAAGCACCAATGTATTATTCAAAAACCACTGAAGCTGGTCAGTCACCACCCTCTCAATGACCTTACCCAGGAAAGGCAAATTCAACACTGAGCGGTAATTTACTAGCTCCCTTTTATCCAAGGAAGACTTTTTCAATGGAAGTCTTACTACCGCCTCCTTGAGGGAACTAGGTAATTGGCCCAACACAAGGGAAGAGTTAATAATTGCTCGCAAGGGGCTTCCCACCACATCACAAGATTTAATTAGCCAAGAGGGGCAGGGATCCAATGAGCAGGTGATAGGCCTTACAGCCATCAGGGTTCTGTCAACATCTGCAAGGGTAAGTGGACTGAAGGAGTTTAAGAATGGACCCAACAATGCAGACAGAGCCACTAGTATGCTACTAGCAACAAACTTGGCAGTCAGGTCAGCATGAAACACAGAGACATTATCTGTAAAGTAAGTTGCAAATAAGTCACAGCTAAAAATTGAATCACCTACCACTTTAGACTCTGTAATAATAACAACATAATAACATTTGATTTATATACTGCCTTCAGGACAACTTGACACCCAGTCAGAGCGGTTTACAAAGTATGTTATCATTATCCCCACAACAACAATCACCCTGTGAGGTGGATGGGGCTGAGAGAGCTCTTAGAAGCTGTGACTGACCCAAGGTTACCCAGCTGGCTTCAAGTGGAAGAGTGGGGAATCAAACCTGGTTCTCCAGATTAGAGTCCCACTGCTCTTAACCACTACACCAAACTGGCTGAAGGAGTAGTTAAATCAATCTAAACAATTGAGCTGGACATGAACTGGTAGACATGACGGAGACAAAGTAATTCCTCTTTGCTGCTTTCACCACTTCATAAGCCTTTAATTGAACCCTATAACGTGTTCTCATAGTCTTGTCACAAGTCTAGCGTCATTTACTCTCTACCTGTCTTAACAACCTCAGCCTCTCTTAGCTCCTCATCATATATCATAATCATATCGTATCCGAGGGAGAAGAGGGTGTTAGGAAGTAATTCTATTGATGGCCTCCTGAAGATCCTTATTCCAGGACTCCATATGTCCATCAAGCAAGCTGTCAGCAGGCCCAGAAAAGTCCCACAAAGCATTCCAGAATCCATTAGCTTCCATAAGTCTCTTCAGGCAAGCATAAATCAGCTGGTTGTCTAAGCAGGAGAGGGCAGCTAACTTCAATCTCGTTCTAATGAGGAAATGATCTGACCGTAGCACCAGTTCACAACAATTGCAGACTCCACAAACGATCAAATCTAGCATGTGGCCAGTTTCATGTGTGGGAGTCAACCAACCTGGGAGAGACCCAATGTTGCCATGGCAGCAGGAAGTCTGAGCCTGCCCCTGAGAAGACAGCCTTTGCACAGATGTTGAAGTCTCCCAGGACCACTGACCTAGGGAACCACAGCACCCAATCAGTGACAAGTTCTTATAGCCTCAGCAGGGTGTCAGCTGGCGAGCTGGGCAGTGGGTACGCGAGCAAAACACCATTTTTTCTCCAGTTTCCTACACCAGGCCTAAACATTCAATGCCAGAAATCTTTGGGGCAGGGACACCTTGGAAGGGAAAAATATCTCAGAGAAATATTGCTACCTGTGCTATTCCTAGAAATGTTTGTTTTACCTCAACTATTAACCCTCCTAACAGTTTCTTGACTTCAAGAAAATCCTGAGACCTTGTTGGATACGCACTTCCAGGTTTAAAAATAAAATGTAACCTGCTTATCTATGATCACATGTCATGATCACTCTTTTTTTTTTTTTTTTGCTACGTTCATACACAGTGTACACACACTGGGAAGCGTGCTGGTAGCTTCACATACACATGCACAGAAAGAAAGCCATGAAAATGCCTGCAATTGTCATATGGGATGATCTACACACAGGATACATGTTATTTACTTCATATGGAAGCATCTTTTTAACAGCAACTGCATGAGTTATGAATAGTCTTATGTTTGTATCTTAAGGAGAAATTATTGCTGCCCAAGACATCACCAGTCTAAACATGGGCTAAGGTACAAGATGGCAGGAATTTGGACTAGCAAATTCCAAACTGTAGTACTTTGAAAAGAGGCTGATTTCTACACTACCATTTACCTAGAATGAAAAATATAAAGGAAGATACCATGCCAACCTCATATTATGTACACGTTGTGCAACATTTAATAGTTACAAAGAACATAAGAAGAGCCCTATGAGATCAGACCAGTGGTCTATCAAGTCCAGCATCTCATCTCACACAGTGGCCAACCAGTTACTCTGGAAGGCCAACAATAGGGCATAGAGATTGAGGCCTTTCCCTGATGCTGCCTCCTGGCACTGGTACACAGAGGCTTCCTGCCTCTGAATGTAGAGGTTCCCTTTAGTCACCATATCTAGCAGCCATTGATAGACCTATCCTGTGAATCAGTATAATCCTCTTTTAAAGCTGTCTATGCCTGTGGCCATCAGTACATCCTTGGGTGGTGAATTCCACAGTTCAACCACTCATGTAAAGAAGTATTTCCTTTTGTCTCTCCTGAATCTGCTGCCCATCAACTTCATTGGATGCTCCAGAGTAGACATGGGCATGAACAGCATTACGAATGGAAAAAAACCACAAACAGCCCGTTCATCTGTTCGCAAACAAGCCGTTCGTGAGGCTCCATTCTAAACAAACAAGTGGTTGTTGCAAGCCTCATTTGTTGCCTTCGTCAGCCGTTAGTCAAGCCAGACAGTCTGGGGCCTTTCAATCAATTCCCCTGGCAACGGCAGGGAATGAACTCTGTCTGAACTCCTTCTGGCTTTCCTTCTGGCTTTAACCCTTCAAAGTACTTCCAGTAGAGAGTCCCATTTTTGCCACTGTGAACAGAAAATGACAACAAAGGGGGAGACCCATGCATCATGCCTTTCCCGGGGTGCAGTCTCTCTGAAACTTGGGGGGTCGTCGGAGGACAGTGAGCAAATTTGGTGGGCATTGGACATTGGGAAGGTCAGTTTGTGGGGTGTTTAAAGGGCCCTGCCCCTTGCACGTGGCAGGAAAGGGCCCCCCCTTTTTTTTAGAAAATTTTTATTAAGTGAGAATATTAATATACAACTTTCAAATAGCATCTCATTATCCTTCCCCCACCCTTTCCCTCCCCCCCTTTTCCAAGACTTCCAACAGCTTTCCAACCCTATAGCCTAATCTATTCCCAATCTGTCCCCTTTTTCTATAACTCCTTATCTCATGTTTACTTACTCTTTTATCCAACTAAGCCCTGTCTATTAACTTCAAAAATATTGTTATAAACTTAAAATCTATTATCTATTACTTTATATTAGCTCCACATATATTTAAATTTAAACTAAGTAACAGTCGGATAAAATATCTACTTTAGTAATTCTAACAATATCTGTTATTCCCCCTGCCACCTGCCAGCTGATAGTTTAAAGGGATCTTTAAGGTGCCACGAACAACGAGCAATGAACATGTTTGTGAACAGGGTCATGTTCATTACTGTTCGTTGTTCGTTGTTCGTGGATGGCAACGAACAGCTTGTTCGGGTTTTTTTCCCGTTCATGCCCATGTCTACTCTTGAGTTCTAGCATTTTGGTAGAAAAAGTTCTCTCTCTCCATGATCTGTGCCCCATACATAATTTTATAAACCTTTTAAAACATGTCTCCCCTTAGCCATCTCTTTTTCTAAACTGAAAAGTTCAACAGATATCCAACACGGGGGGGGGGGGGGCGGTCCTCTGAAAAACATGTTATGTAGGGCTAGGATTGCCGAGCAATCAAAGAGCTGAACAACGATCCAGGAGTTGGGAGCCCACTTTGTCCTTTGCCACAGACACTTCATACAGCCTTGAACAAACAGCCTCAGTTCTTTATCTGTAAAACAGGAATAATTGACTTGCATGCCAAGGTTTATTGAAAATATGACTACAATGAAGACTAAAAAGGGCATAAAGTTCAGCACTCACAAATCAACTGAAAGAATTCATCTGTGGTGACCTCTTTCCTAAAAATGTGGTCATTCAAATCTGCCCTGACTGTAATTTAAGGGAAAGAAAAACGAATTCAGCACTGGCAGTCTGCACTGTAGTTTTGGCTTGCACTGAAGTCCACATTTTGAAGTGTAATTGGAGCAGAAGAACCAAACTTTTTATGTAACCTGAGGAAACTTATCATTAGAATCTGGCAGATTTTATATAGAACTGGCTTTTCTCTTTTTCCATTTGCAGTGTTGCTGTTCATCAATTTCCTTTCAGATAGCTTCATAGTTGAGGAATGTAAGACTCATGATCCTGATACATCACTAACTCTTCCAGTCACTGAAAGACTAAAAGGCAACCAAGGGAAGGCCCCATTGCCTTGACTTGGTTTTAATTTACTCCATTTTTAATCTACAGAAAGTAATAAAAGCTTTAAGTTGCTTAAAAAGGCCTTGAGCCACTAGTTTCCTCACCAAAGTTTACATTCTTGAGGCTTTTTATAGGCTAATCATGAAAAACATTTTGAAAAAAAGAAACATACTAAAGCATAACAGACCCCAACATTAAGAAACTAAGGCTTCAATTTTGTTCCTTATGGCTATTGAAGTATTTCTTCTCTTCTTCTCCCCCCTCCCACCCCCACGATTAAGATTCAGATTGGTTCAGCAGTCTCCAGTTTGAGTTCCCCAGCATGTATCTCGGAATTAACTCTCTGTTTGCCAGGCACCATCCAGGGGTTTCAGTCTATATTGGGACTAGGATTGCCATTTTTTGTTCCTGCAGGTCTCCTGTGTTTTAACAGCAACATAATAGCTTTCTCCTAGCAACCCATGTTCATCTTAAGGGAAGCTTCACTAGTTAGAATTCTGCCCATCATGCCGCAGTTAATGCCACAATATAATAGCTCACAGAGTAAGTATGCCACCTTGGTGGCACTTATGGGGGCAGAGGGTAGGATATAAATTTTGTTAAATAAATACAAAATAAAAAGTAAATATACATCAACCAAGCATGAGGGCACAGATGACTTCACCCATAAATAACTTCTCCAATGTTTGATTTGCACATGCTAAACTTAAGCAGCAAAACTAGTTTATCTTCAACAACACAAGCACAGCAAATATGTGCATATATAGCAGTTTCTAAATGGAAACAATTGGGGAAAGGATAAATGTGCATTAAACTGGTAAAGTGTCAAAACAAACCAGGCCAAAATTGCTTCCCTCAAAACTGCTATCTATACCTTTAAAAATTGTATAGCAGCAGCTGCAGTTTGTCATGCAAGGGTGAGAGAAATGGCACTTGCTATAAAACCCTTTCTGTTCAGCCATTGAAGGTACTGGAGACCCAACTGCCTATGAAATGGATCACCTTAGACATACCAATGGAATACTCTGGGAATTTTTTAAAAAATTCTGAAGTATTAATTGGCCTTTAATGTCCCATGAGTAGGTGGTTTCATGAAAATAACCTGAACTGTCCAATAGAAATATCAATCAATGCAGACAAAAATTTGGTAGAGGAGAGAGGCAAAGACTATACAAGTTACCACAGGCAATCATCTACAAGAGCAACAGCTGATTCACTTAATAGAGAGTCTCATTTTATTCAACTGAGCTAACTTCCAGAAAAGAGTTCTCAGGATTGCAGACTAATTCAAATTTTCAGCTGAACAGTTGATGCAATTCAAGTTAATGCAATTCAATGCAATTCAAGTTGATGCAATTCAAGTTCACTGTATTGCAGTGAATCTTGTTTCTCTCAAGATCCCAGTTGTCTGAGAGAAAGGTGGGCATAAAAATATTTTAAATAAAGATGCAATTATAGTTGCAAATTCAGAAATTAATGGCAAAATCTTGAAACAGCTTCCTGATGTGAGAGCCAGCATGTTATAGCGGTTAGGGTGCATGACTAGGACCTAGGACAACTGGGTTCAAATCCCTGCTCTGCCACCAAAGCTCTCTGGTTGACCTTGACTGTATCACAATCTCTCAGCCTAACCTACCTCATACATTTGTTGTGAGGATAAGATGAAGTGGGTAGAATGCATGTATGCAATTCCATACTGCTTTATCATAGTTGCTGTCTCCCCCTACCACAACTGCCTCCACTAGGGATGTGCACTAAAAACATAGTATTTTTCAGATGTGTGTATTAGGAAGTCCATAAATATTGGAATTTTCAACATTCAGGTCCTCTCATACTGGTTTTGTAATCAGATCCAGGTTTGGGGGGGAAGGAAGGATTCTGAAATCACCTGGACTCATTATTCCCTGTGGGGAAAACTTTCTGGTGGCTAGATAGGCTGTTTTTCAGGAAAATTACACCAAAAATGCTGTGGAGTGAGGAATGACTGTCCTCTAAAGACCTTCCAAGTTTTAAGTAGTTTGGGTCAAAGGGTCCAGTTCTGCAGCCCTGAATAAGGTGTCCCCAGCTAGTATTCATTGTTTTCTGGGGGAGGGGAACAGGTTCTGATGCTTTCTCCAAGGCAAAGAAGCCTTAGCCAAACACATGAGAGTAACCACTGACCAAAAGCCTATGAATGCAAAAAGAACCAACAAAGCCCAACAGAATCAATGTCAAACCATTGAGTTCCAGAAGAACCAACCTGGCAGCAAAATAAACTAAGGCACAGATAGACCAGAGCAAAGCAACCAAAAGTATGCCCTCCAAAACATATCACTGTGAAGCTACCGCAAGAAGTCCAGACAATTGAGTTCTCCCTAATATGCAATACCATTCACTTGTTAGAGCCTCCTCCATCCTTTCCCCCTCCCCTCCCTGTCTGGGGGCAGCTACTCCTCCCCTGCACTTACCAGACTACCTTGGAGTGGTTGAGAGGAAGACACTGTATCACAGTGAATCTCCTGGACCCTGACATTGGCCTGATGCAGTCTGGGCCATCCTGGGCTGGCAGAGATGTGGGAAGGGCCAAGAAAGCCAACTGACAGGCCCATGAGGAACCCACTAGCCACAGCCCATGCCTCCATTCAAAGCATGAGCATTTTCAGCTGCCACTGGAGGTGGGAAGGATTGGGCAATGGGAACTAATATGCCCTGCCCAAGCCCCTCAGGAGAAGTGATTCTTCTTATAAGTAGGCAAGCTGGCCTTACGGGGCAGGTACACACTTGGCTCACTCTGAGGATGGCCTGATGCCATTGCCTAGTTAGGGGCTTGGAGCAGTTGGGGAGGTGGACCCAGTTGTGGAGGTGTGGACATGATGTGGCAAGCTAGCTGGTGGATGAAACCCAGACAGAAGCTGAACTGACACACAGAGTGTGGAGGGGCATAACTGTCATGGAGGCAAGTCTAGGGGGGAGGGACAGGTTAGGGGAGACAGAAACCTGCCTAAGCTGTATGCATTTGTGGACTCCCTGCAATAACTCTGAAGGCTGGGAACCACAGGATTATATCAAGGTTGTGGAGATGCAGGGATTTTGAGTAGGTTTTGTGTGAGGCTGGTCAACACATGCAACGGCAATAGCAGAATGGGGCATAACAATGTTAACTAACTCCTAAAACAAAACTCCTTGCTAGTAGAGAGGTTCTAACTACCTTGTCTCTTGCAGAGCCAGCGTTCAACTTGAAGGGAAATTTAAACAGAGAGAAACATTTATTATTTAACATCCAGTCTGCTTAGGAGTCCTGGTGAACTTGAAAGCTTGCAGTGTTTTGTGTCACTTGTAATCGTTTCCCTTTACTCCAGATATACAAGGGCTGGCTATGGTTCAACAAGGGTAGGGGAGATGACTCTTCATGAGCAGAGAAGTTCTCTGGTTATTAAAAATATTATAGATATATATTTAATATTCACCATTATATTATTGTATGTGTGGTTTGTTGGGGTATCGGACATCGTCTACAGTAGTTAAGTGGATCTTTGGTTTACCTGTTCTTATCTATAGTTTTGCAGTCTAAAGGAAACTGTCAGTACTGTGAGAAATGTCTGAAGACTTCTCTGGTGGGTATACCATTGGCCCCTCTCCTTTAGCAACCTGGTCCTTGCATTCACACACTCCACCACTTGCTTACTGGCAGCAAGTTCCTAAATCCAGTCTGCTAGATAATAATCATTAAGTGCCACCAAGTTGCAACTGACTTACAGCAACCTCTCATGGTTTTTTCAGTGCAAGCGATGAACAGCAATGGTTTGCCACTGCCTTGCTCTGCACAGCCCCAGTTAATTGGGCAGAAGCTTTGTTTTAGCAATGTTTTGTTATTTTAAAAAGAAGTGCTTACAAAAAGTGTGGTGGCAAGTATCAGAAGCATATCTCCTTCTCTCACATCCGTGAGGTGGGGGGATGCTTCTTGTGTAAGACTGTTTGCTGCAATATGAGTGTGGAAACATTTTTTTCCAGAAATAATGTTTTTATTTACATACAAATGTAAAAGATAATTAACTAATGAATTGATGTACATTCACACAATCAACTACAGTTTTTATATGCATAATTCCTTCTGATAAAATACAGTGTACTGCTTAAGCCAATGTAATAATATTACAGGAATATTCAGAGTACGCTGTAAACATCACATCAGTGCTGCCATCCTAACCCCACCACCACAGTGGCAAGAAAAGGTAGTCTGTGTATGCAGAAGATTAGTCATCTCTGCTGCTGAACAGGTAACCAGCAGGTGCAGAAAAATAGTTCCATATCACAGAGGCTAGAGGCTTTTTAAAAGTTATGAACCTAGAGTGGTTTTTGAATCAGATCCAATGGCTGGACTTTGGCAAGCTCTATGTCAAACAAACTAAGCATAGGATGAAGTTTGCCCCAGATGTTTGCCTACAAAACATACCTAAACTCAATGTCTTTGAAACAAATATTATGGTTGGAACTTTTGTCTACAGAGGATAGACCAAAACTATGGATCCAGTTATGTTTAGGATTTAAAAGACTTTTACATCTTAACTTTTCTACAGAGATGGATCTCTAAAATAAATAAACATGGGGGGTGCATACAAATCTAGACACACTTCTAGCTTTGCTGTAATTTCAAAAATATTTTTTGTAAAAATTACTCTTCCCCCTTTGACCCCCCTGCCACTAACAATATAAAGAGAAAAATCTTTCACTAAGCAGAAATTGCCTCTAACCTGCTTTCTTGAATATCCTACTGTGGTACATATTAACCTTTATCTCATGATTGATAGACACTGCCAAGCAAACTTAACAGAACAGATGTGTGAGGGGGGGTTCTGTCAAAGGAATTTTAATGCTACCTTCCCTCCTCTGCACCCCTCAGTTACAAAGCTATTTCTAAAAGATGTGTGAATCCAAAAGCTGGGGGAAGGGACACTGGGGATTAGGGGACATTTGAAGAAAGTAGTATAAAATTGCCCTGAAAAGGAGGTGGGCAGGAAGAACTTGTAACCCTTTCTCCAGCCACCCCAGTGTCAACAAATATGCAACCAATTAATGTAATTGCAGGGTTATTTATGGTGCACAGGAAAGTTTAGTCAAAGATCCTAAGGCTGCGGAGACAGAAAATCCCCACCACAGAATCTGTTTCACAGATATTGGCTGGAGGTGTCCCTGTGTCTTATAACCAGAGAAGCATGTGTATTTTGTTTGCAGGTGTTACTTTCTGCATGGAGGTCAGGTGGGGAAAACATGTCAGGGCTGGAGAAGGGTGTGTGTGCAAAAGAGCAAAAGGGTCTCCGGGTTTCCAGCTGTGATCAAACGATATGGTTTGTATCTGAGATATTTCCTCTCAGCAGTTCTCAATAGAGTTACTTAATCCTCCTCTCCCCCCCCCCATGACCTTTTGGACAGCAGCAACCAAATTTGCACACAAATAGAAGGGAGGGGGGAGACAGCCCAATTCTCACTCTGAAATTTAATTGTTTTGGATGACAGTTTGTCTACTTTTCAGTGCCTGTTCACCAGAGAGGTTTTAATTAGAGCTATTGAGTGGTCTGAATTGGCGCAATTAGGGTCTGCATTAATTATTGTTGCATGTGCTTTTTTGAACAGTAGGGTCTTTTTAGTTGCTATAATGTTTGTAGATGGACAGAAACAGCTACCAGTGAATGAATCAAGAGAGTGCAAATTACCTCTGCAACATAAGGACAAATGTGAGGTATGCTGGGAAAGAAGCACAAAACTGAACAGAACATGTTGTAGGCAAGACCTAAAAGCACAGCCTTCCTTATATCCTCTGTGGTCCTTTAGCTCCCCTTAGTCCCCGTTTATTGTGACCACAACAGACAAGCAAACCAAATGCAGTTCAGCATCCCTCCAAAGAGATCAACAGGTGTCCTATTGATGCTGTTGGCCTTGCACTGTGTGGCAACATGAGGGTCCTATTGAGTGCCTGGAAATTCATAAGTGGGTTGCACAGTACCTGGTGAGTCACAGGTTGTGCAGGTCTAATAGTCTCAGAGTTGCAAGGGAATAAAAAATAATTTAGACCAATACCTCCCACCTTCATCTGCTCCCCAAAAGGGCTACCCATGCACTAGTTCCCTAGAAATGAAGGAAGGGCCCAAAATGTACTTGACTTTTCAACAACATGAGCACAGATTGATCCAAAAAGCGAACACATATGCCTGCCTCATGGATGATGGAAAACTGTCACAGAAGTGAGCAGACAGAAAGAGACATAGAGGTAGAGATGGAGACAGACAAAGGTGTGGAAGAGAAACGTGGCATTTTTATGCTACCTTTAGGGGCAATTCATTCAATTCCCTTATCTGACTTACGTGATTAGACACTGTCAAGGAGTTGCTCTTGGGCAAAACAGAAACTAGCTTCTCAGTGATTCCTAATTGCTTCTCAGTGGGAGTATACAACTATTCACACTTCTGTGTGATCGTTAAATTTTGATTTGACATCTTGTAGCCTCTTCAAGTCGCAGCCCTTTAAATGCTATACAGAGGATAAAAATGGGCTTCTCCCAGATATCCACATGCATCCTGGTTTTGTGAATGGTTCCTCATCTGTCCATTTGTAGATCAATCCATGTTTAAGGATATTGAGCTTTTTACCTCACTGGGATGTGCATTGATATTGTTCTCTGAGATTACTGAAGAAAACCACTGGTACAGTCCCTTCCCCTCATTTTCCCTGTTGAGCTATGTTACATCATTTTCAACACACTTTCAAACTAACCTTTCTTCCAATACTTGCCCCTCCCTTCAGCCTTGAGGACTCGGCACCACTACACTCTGATGGATGCTTCAACAGAGCTTTAAGTGGACCATCTTGCAACAGTTATCCTGCATTGAGAAAACATCCACAATAGTTAAGGAACATCCGCATCCTTTTGTTATAGGCTCCACTCCCCACAAGTCATACCCCTAACAATATTCAGAATGAAGAAAAAAAGTTCCCCAGTGGCATCTCCAGACCAAATAACAAAGCAGAAAAGAAGATGAAAGATTCAGTACCTTTTGAGTTGCTCATCTGTTTCCCATTTTTAAAAGACTTACCTTTTTCAAAAATTCCCCTCGGGTTGTTTTTTTTTTGTGCTTTCTAAAAAATATTTTTCCCTTGCCCCAGTACATGCACACACTGACATCACAAACTTTTATTCCAATAATAATGTTTTTAATAGATATTATTTCTATCCATAACTGTATTGACTGGCAATCAAGCTAAATTTCAGTAGAAATGATATTTGCCAGAACTGAGTAGTGAGCAAATTGATGTTTTTTTAAAAAAGTATTAATGCTATTAGATAAATAAATGAAGAAAAATAATAATAGTGCCTACAGCTATCCACCAATTTAATATTTTAACTGATTACATAGGGTTGCAAACTCCAGGATGGGAAATTCTAGCAGATATGGAGGTGGGGCCTGGGGAGGGTGGGGTTTGAGGAGCGAACTCAGCAGGTTATAATGCTAGAGAGTTCACCCTCCAAAGTAACCATTTTCTCCAGGGGATCTGGAAACCAGTTGTAATTCCCAAAGATGTTCAAGAGACCCACCTGAAAGTTGGCAACCCTGAAACTTTCCACAGATTTTAAAGACAAATGTGTACGTGTGAACATCAATGCTTTTTGTTTTGCTGTGGGCATCTGTGTAACACCAAAGTATGTGCAACACATTTCCCAGAACACTTCACCAGTGCAAGGATTTAACATAAGCCTTTTTTGGTGGCCAACCATATAGAGTATGAAGAATGTAAATGCACACAGTGCCAAATGTGAGTCTTAGGAAATGTTAACAATTTGGCATTCTAGAAGATGCATCTGATAAATTATCTTACATATAAATGCATGTAATAAGGTACACCCAACTTTTTTTTTCCACAATAAAAAGCATCTTCAAAAGTAGGTAAGTAGAAGGGGGTGCCTATTAATCTTTTCCCTGCTGGCTGATTTTCTCTTCCAAATTGCCTTCTAAGCTGCGTTTTCTCTCACAAGGTTCTAGGAAGACATTCATAAAATTGCGTTTGGATTCTCACAGGGGGGAAAGTAGCTTTGGGGTGACTGACTTGGAGTACAGTGGCAAATGTGAAAAGGGTCAAGCACTCTTCTGCTCAAATGGGCTCCCTCCTGACTTTGTTTTTTTCTCCAAAAGGCAGTCCTCACAGCAACATTACAAATTTTTCTGAAATGGGTACTTTGCTCCTTAAATTCATACATACGAAAAGTTAATTCCACATTTTTTAAAAAAATGCTGTGGTAGGCATAGCTGGTGCCAGGATCTGATAGAGTTGAGCAACAACAAAGGTTCTTAAATGACTGAAAGGTATTCTTCAGGACCTTGACTAAGCACAGTTCTCAGTTCACCTTCCCTGTTAGTCTTCCAAGCACCGGACAAACAAAATGACGGGTGGTTTAAGAATCCTTCTAGCACAGAAGTGATGCTCCACTTGAAGCCAGCTAGGTGACTTTGGGTCAGTCATAGCTCTTCCAGAGCTCTCACAGCCCCACCCACATCACAGGGTGATTGTTGTTGTGGGGATAATAACAACATACTTTGTAAACCACTCTGAGGGAGCTTATCTTGAAGAGCAGTATATAAATCAAATGTCATTGTTGTTATGCTATCACCATTGTCTCCCTGGTCTCTTGGTCAAGGAATTTCCTCAAACCTGAGGCCATCCTTGGCCACATCAGTCCTTGACAGTATTTAACAGGCTTTCTGCGTAAGGCGATTGTACTGATTACCTCTCTCTAAAATTACTTCCTTGTCTGTAAATTTGTATGTAAGCAGATTTTCACATATACTCAATGAGCTTCCTCTTTTTCTTTTGAAATAAGCTGGCATTACGAAGATTGACCTTAATTTCTCACTGCTCAGAGAAGGGACAGCAAAACAATGCCAAGTTCCCTTGAGACAAGTTCTTGTTTACCATGGGTCTTGTTTACACAATTAACTTACTACAGGTCAGTAATAATCTGGAAAATAATGTATGCCCAGCTGGCCCACATGTATCTGCAAATTAAACTTCTGGGATTCCACATCAGTGCCACTGGAAACAGTGTTTGCAAACTATGGACTGCTTTGAAGGGAAGTGATTTTTTTTCTTGAAACAGCCTGTGCATTGATAGAAAAATATGTGTGTACATAAACCCTACATTATCACTCTGTGTTACCCTACCATATGTGAGGCAAATTCTTTCTTGGTTTCATGGCGTGTCATCCCAGTAAATACCCCTTAAGCAAATTTTCAATGGATTTGCAAGGGAGTGGGAAAATCAGAGCTATGCACTGATTTGCAGCAAAGGGTTTATAGTGGGCATTTGAATATACAAGTGGGGAATCTGCAAGGACTTGTGGGAGGCATCTCATTTCCCCCTTCCCCACCATTCCTTTCTCCCTTCCCTGCCCCCATAGTCCCTCCCTCTTTTCCTGCTTCCTACCTGCCTTTGTTTGCGCCAATCTTCACCTCCCCCCTGCAGTCCCTCCCCTATAGCCCAGTTGCATGATGCCAGCTGAGCTAGGCCCAGTTGCATGGTGGGGAACCTGTAGGGTTATCAGACCCCCAGTGGGAGCAGGGGGATGCCCTGCTCCCAGCCTCCCCCCCCCCCTCACTACCATTCACCTGCCAGGCAAGAGAGAAAGTGCAGGGAATGGGCCCAGGAGCTCTGGAGCATACAGGACAACGCTCTGGAGCTCTTCCTTGTCATGCCGGGAATGATATCATTCCCGATATGACGAGGAAGGGAAGGCCCCTATGCAGGGCTGATTTGATGAAAATCAGCCCTCCCCAATTACCCTGTGCATCCCCTTACCCATAAGGTTGCCAGCCTCCAGGTGGTGGCAATCGATATCCTGAGGACAGACATCAGTGCCCCTTGAGAAAATGGCTGCTTTGGAGGGTGAACAGTATAGAATTATACTCTGCTGAGGCCTGTACTTTCCCCAAACCACGCCTTCTCCAGGCTCCACTCCCCCAAATTTCCAGCAATTTCCCAACAAAAAAATGCTGGCAACCCTACCTGCCCCCATCCCCCTGGTTGGGCTCCAGGAGATGTGGCAACCCTAGGAACCTGCAAGGACTTGTGGGGGTACTTTACTTTTCCCTGTACCCCACATTATTTCATCTTTTCCTCCTCCCAGCAGTTTCCATATTTTCACCTTTCCATTTGTCCTTCTTTCCTTCAAACCCACTAAGCAACAACTTTTATCTGCCTCACATCTTCACCTTTATATTGGATGTAACCTGCTCTGAGCCTGTTCATGGAGAGGGCAGGTAAAAAAAAAGGAAAATAATAATAATAAAATGATAAATTTCTGAATTTACTTCATTTATATATCACTCTTCTCCACAATGGGGACCCAGAGCAGCTGACATCATTCTCCTTGGCACCATATTATCCTCACAACAATCCTGAGAAGTAATGCTGAGATTGTGTGACTGGATCAACAGAGTAGTGTCTGAGTCTCCCAGATCATACGCTGAAACTAACCTCTACACTACACTGGAGAGGGGGTGCTGTTAAACAGTAGCAAGCAGCCAGGCCTGGGTCAGTCATGCAAGTATTGTGGAATCAAGTGGCCAGTGGTTGCTGCTGGGCCTGGCTCCAATGAGTCCTCTCTCAAAGGCCAAAACAGCTCTAGAAAAGGCTCTGCTCCTTTCCCCTGCCTTTTCTTGTCAGAAACCAAGCATGGAATACTGGCTAATCATTGCCTAGCAACAGCCACTGAAGACATCTAGTTAAAGCTACTGGGTTTCTTTTTATCATTTTGAGATTTTTTTTAAAAAAAACTAATGTATTTTTTCAGATTTCAAATTTTTCTCCAAACCTGAGGAATTTTTCAGGTGTGTAGGAAGATTTGTCTTGTTTGTTCATGGCTTCAGTCTCCAGATTTAAGTATCCTCAGATCAGGGCCATACAGCCACTTATATAAGATTTCCCAGGTTCATTCTATTAAATATTGAGCCTTGTGCTCAAGTGATTTCAGCCAGGCAGTGATTTCAGCTCATTAGAGTAACTTTATTGCAAGAGAACTCAGTTGTGGCTCCCAAAGGAGCCAGATATATACACCTCAAACTACACCCCCTTTCAGTAACCCCCCAATAAGAACACAGGCACTAGGATCCTTTATTTGCATGCACTGAACAAAAAGTAACATGTTTACAAGGCAGCAATTGGCTCATAACCCAGAGGAACGATTGGCTGCTGCTAACCCTAATTCCCAATAGGATTGGATACCTGAGGAACCGTTTTACTCAAAGCTAGCCCAACACATAACACATTCATTTGTCTGTCTGTCTGTCTGTCTGTCTAATGTGATTTGAAGTGTTTTTCACAATTCTGTTTCTTTAATCTACACCAGTGTTTTAGACTGCCTTGGAGTCTCTCTACACAAGACTTTTGACATGTGTTCTTCACATATTGGGAGAGGCAATGTTAGCCCGTAGTTTTAAATGACAGAGCCAGTGGAGATCACTCCAGAGGGGACGGATTCTCTCACATCTCTCCACTGCCTCTGGCATGCTGGAGTGTCTCCCCTTTAGGAGCCATTGGCCTGCTGCTACCCTCGCTGCTTAAAACTTTGAATTAATTGAGCCTTGGCAGGGCAAAGGCTCCGGAAGGGGAGACAGTCGGGCATGCCAGAAGCACTGGAGGACTGTGAGAGAATCTGTCCCCTATGGAGAGATCTCCGTTGGCTATGTCTTTTAAAACTACGCTTCCTGGCTAACATTGTGTCTCCTGGCATTTGACAAATGTGCACCCGGACGTCTCTTGTAGAGAGACTCTTAGTTCACTCTAGAATTCAGAGCGAGCAGGAACAGGGAAAAGGAACTTCCTGGCACAGTAGATGTGCACAGAGAAAGAACTGTGCTTTTTTTAAATATTATGTTGCCTCCTTACTCTGATGCCTAGCATTAAGGACACAACAGCAAAGAAGTCACTTCCGGGTTCTTGTGTAAATGATGTTGCAGCATCAGAGCAATGTTGAGTTACATGTCCCCTCCTCCAAAACTCCCACTGGTCATCAATATTAGGATGACAAACTTAATCTGCTTTATTACTTATAAGTAACATAGCAGCCACAGGCTGCTTTCTATGGTCTCAGATAACTTTAGTGAGCCAATGCGTTCTAGAGAGAGAACCATTTTCATCTGTTTCAGCAGCAAAAGCAACAAAGCAGCCCATGGCACCTTAATGACTAACACAATAATTGCAGCCTAAACTTTCATATTCTGTCCCTATAACAAAACATTCTTTCATAGCCATCCTTCCTTTTGCCTCCCCCACTCTTCCTACTATTAATATGTGTGAACCCTTGACACCCTGAATGCTTTTCCAATGCCTACACTAATCACATTCTAGGGAGCAGGTCAGCAGTGAAGGAGCTGAAATTCGTGTGAAAAAATCTCTGGGATGGCCCGGTGGCTCACACCTGCATATCCTATTCATAGGCACTGTTTACATATTGTCATCCACAATTAATTCTTTCCTGGGACGCTCCACCGGTTTTCCTCCCGTTGCACAGGGACCCCATTCGGAGCTGTTGTGGCTGTTAAATTGAGCATGGGGCACCATGATTAAATTAAGTTTTGTAGAGCTCACTCTCTTTTCCTCCCCTTTTCTTCCTTCCCTCCCCTTTTTTCTCTGTTCATAATGATGCCTGTCTGAGGATGGCTGGCACTGGAGTACAAAGGTAATTAAAGGCATTAAATGTGTAGGGAAGGAAGGTTTGCATTTTGAAGTGTGAAGCAGGGCAGCAAAGGGAGGAATCTTTCCTGGATTGTTAAGGCCGATTTGGACAAAAGCTGGAATGGAGGAAAGGAGGAACACAGGCAGAAACAGCCACGTTAGAGATATGACAACACTGTGCACATACCAGTTGATACATAATTCCCCCCCCCCCCTGGGGTGACTTATTTATTTACTAGCCATTTCCAATGTTGTTCCTTTCCTTGACCCATAAGGATCTTACATGGAGATCAGTAGGTATGCCTTGCCTTGCTCACAAAATCCCAACTCATCATTCAGTTTATTTCTTATAATGCCAGGCCAAAATCCACACCTCCCTCATTCACGTGTCAGAGGATGGGGACCTGTGGGAAAAGGGGGCAATATATAAGTGCAGACTACTATCTGTAGCATTCCAGATTTCCACCATAGGGCGAAAGAGAAGCAGAGTTAGGCGACTAGCTCACCATATAATATTGACAGCCTGCAAGTGGTACAGAGTTCATATATACATTGTGTGGTCAACAAATGGCCTGGTTCCCTGGAGGAGACAATTTCCTTCATCAGAACATGGCTGCCAGGTTTCCGAGATATTGGGAGACTTTTTATTTATTTATTTTTATTTGTTTGTTTGTTTCGATTTCTATTCCGCCCTCCCTGCACAGGCAGGCTCAGAGCGGATTACATTCCATAAAACATTACAATAAAACTTAGTGACAATTTAAAACAACAATATCAAACAGTATAATAAATAGTTTAAAAAGTACAAAAAAGCAGCACAGAAGTAATCAGTCCATCTGCCACCCAACCGTCACTTAAGATTTCTTTAAAAGTTAGATGGTGGATGCTTCTAGTAGGGAGGGTGTCGTTCTCATCTCTTCAGCTGGTGGGGGCCCAGCTCAGCCTCAACCATATGCCTGGTGGGACAGCTCCGTTTTACAGGCCTGGCAGAAGGATAACAAATCCTGCCAGGCCCTGCTCTCATTAGAGAGACCAGTGGTAGCCCTCAACCCTTGCCACTGCTCAGGCAGGAGGAAATGAGCCAAAAATCACTGTCAAACAAATCTCATGATGTCATTTATGGGATGAACCCAGAAGTGACATCATGCCGTCAATGCAGAGCTCTAGCAAAATGTCATGTCTAGAGTTTCATGCTAGAGTGTCATGACAATGGTGTGACATCACTTTGAGGTTGACTCTAGAAATGACTTCACGCTGTTGATGTGACAGCACTCTACCATGTCCCTGCCCTGCAACTGCTCACCTGGCTTGGGGAGGTGGGGGTGGGAAAGGCACAGGAACAGGTTGAAACCTTTCCCTCCCTTGGACCATGCTCCTGCATACTCTGGATCGCTTCTGTGTTGCACCGGGGATGACTTATCCTGGCTGATGCAAAACAGATAGGTTACTGGGAACCGTCTTTGAGTACGTATACATTGATTCTCTCCTCCCTATGCACAGGCTTGCACGCTGCTGGTCTCACAGGATATCAGAACAGTAGGATTTGGAGCAGTGTAAGGACCAGGTCTAATACTACCTAGACTATGGACACAATCTGGAACTCTTCAGAGAAAGAAGCCATGCATAGCCACCTTGGTGGCCCTGATAAGGACAGAAAGGCTGGATATAAATTTTGTAAATAACACGAATAAATAAATATGCATTTCAACTTCACTCTTTCTCTAGCCAATCAAGTGACTGATATTAGGCCAGTTTCTTGCAGTGAAAGAGGATGAAATGAGCTGGAATAGGGCCTTGCTTTGTGGTGGGGAGGAAATTGTTTTCACTCTCCACATAGATGCACATTACTCAAGGTTTGTGATGGACATGCACACCCCAAAGCTCAGGTGGGCTGTTTACACCAGAAGCTAACTAGGACCAAAAGGTCAGAAACCAGATATGTATAGACCATTTGGGTACCCAAGTGGCTTTTGTAAGCATGTAATAATGTTATTTTAGTCTGTTCCATCCTAGTATCTCAAGGAGGATTGTGATATTGTAGTGTAATATGAAGTTAACTGAGTTTCAACCAAGCATTATTCCATTAGGACATTCTTGAAAATACTAACCTACTCAGAAAAAACACATTCCAGCTATATCTATAGTTCATAAATCTGTAACTTTGGTGTCATATGAACATAAAAGAAAATAGTACAATGAGAGAAAAACACACACATTGACAAATATGTACTGAATTTTTAAATTCTGAAATGATACAATTTAATGAAAACAGGAGATATCTTTGACATTTTATGCCTTTGTTTCCCTTCCAAGCCAAGGGCGGAGAACAGCACATACGTACCTCAGAGGGCAAGGGGCACTGTGATATAGACACCTCAGAGTACTTCCACATGTCCCAAGTATAGCAGGTCAAACCGACTGGTATGGGAGGATTATAGGAAACATGTGGCCAAAAGTTTTTCTGAGAATAATCATTTGCTCCAGTGTTCATAACAGAGAGCTGAAAACAGATGGCCATAGTTTTGGACCAGCACAATTCTTGACCTGTTTCATTAATGCTTCTAGAGATATATCATGAGAATTTTTGTTTTTTGCAGTATTCTAGGGTTTTCTGGCATCTAATTTTCTAAAAATATTAATTTTTAAGGTTATTCTGTGTATATTTCCATTACTTTCCCCCTCTCTTTTTGCAGTGTCCCAAGACCAGTTTTGAAGGCTTCAAAATAAGAAACTATAGAGAACTACTTATTATTTATGGCCCTGATCCAAGAACCTCGCACGCAACAATGGTTTCTTTCTACTATCTTCCTTGAGGAAGCAGCGTACAGATGGAAGAAAACAATCTAAACACATGGTGAGCCAAGTTTTCTTTAGGCAAGTTCAAGGAGTTATCATGTACAGATAATATGATAGCTGACTACACAGCTCTTTGAACTAAGAGATAAAAATAAATGCTGGTAGGAGAACATAGCATGCAAACTGAATACTATAAGATTGGCTCCCTTAAATATTTAGAAGTTTAAGAGAGGCAGTTAGTCCATGTTTGTTTGGATACTTTTAACCTGCTTGTTGTCACCCAAGTAGACTTAAGAGGCTTAAATGTCACAACGTATGGTGACCCCAACAGAGGGCTTTCAAGGCAAAAGAGAAGCAGAGAAAGTTTACCAGTGCCTTCCTCTGCAAAGCCTCCCCACACTCAACAAATAACAAAATATTTAAACTCCATATAGTATAACATAGAATGAATTCAAACAATCAATGCAAAATAAACTCCACTATAACTTCAGAAAGTTATATCCTAAATATGACATCTGGCAACAGCATCTGTTACAACCTGTACTTTCCTGGACCAATTTTTTCAGTCCTTTTTATTTGGCCTATTTTTCATCTGTGGTTATTTTTTGCTGTCAGACAAGACTGAATACCCAGTGTGGTCTACTGAGAGCCAAACTTAATGTGACAGCAGCTCATAATGTCTGAGGTGGTGTGAGGTACATTGAAAGTTCCATCATTTGGACTTTCAGTTTCATTCATGGATGGTATCACATTTCTGCTTTGATCTTGTTGTCCTGCATACAAGCTTGAAGGAAGACAGGTTAAAAGAAAGCAAGAGGATTTTTGCAACTGCCTTCTTTATTCTCATCCTTCCACACCTATATCCTACTACACTTCAGCTCCTGCTCCCCAGCTGCAGAGGGTGACACAGTGGGACACTGCAGTATGCATGTGGAGCCTAATCTGTTGCATTATATATATTAAGATCACCATGTGATTTATTTTAACAAGGAAGGAAAGACTTCTAAATCATCTGTCATGTCCCACTCATGCCCTGGTCACTGCGGCCATTAAAAACCTCTGCAAGAGTGAGAGTGTGCAGCCATTAAAAACCTCTGCAAGAGTGAGAGTGTGCAGCTCTCTGTTGCTTTGAACTGCATTGACGTAATTAAATTGGCATCCTATTGTGTCCAGGTGTTGGAAGGCTCCTGGTGAATTTCGTTCTTAGTTGTTATTCTGCCTCCTTGAACATGGGGAGAGCTGCACACCCTTACAAATGTGTTATATACATTTGGTCCAGCTGTTGTAGAATAAAATGCAATCAGGCTAAGAGCCAAACTATAAGTGACAGCAGCCAGAGGTCCATTCTGTGGCTGCCAATGCCATTTTAGAAGCATCTGCAGTTCTTTTAAAATTGCCATAAGGCCCCGATCTGGACTGTATGCAGGAGCTCTTCCCCATGTGCCTTTTCAGTTGCCAAAACAGCCCCCCATTGCTATTTTGGCAACTGAGAAGGTGTAGGAGAGGAACAAGAGCTCCTGGGGCTGGCTTGTCTCACGCACACTCTGGATCGGGGCCTACAAATGCTTCTAAAGTGACATCAGTGGCCACAGAGTGTAGCCACTGTCACTTAGTTCCTCTATGAAAACAGAATCAGGCTTAAGTGGCAGGCTTGCTTTTAATGGCTGTGTGACAGAATGGGCTTTTACATGAAAGGTTTACTAAGTACAGCAACCACAGTGTGGAAGGGAAAGGGTTTTAAAAACTGCCCGAAGGGAGAATGATTGACAGATTGCTCCCCTCTCTCTGTGATTGGCTAGTGAGAAGGTAACAATTGGTGCTGACAGAACTGTAGAACTAGTTGAAGTTTGGAGTCTGACAAGGAGGGTTAGTCCAATAATCCACTGTGAGAGGGGGGGGAAAGAAAAGTTTGCCCTAACTGGGATAGCTTTAGGTTTCTGGAAGACTGCAGTTAAAGTACTAAAGCCAGCACTAATTTACACAGACAAGATAGAACTGTGTGTGTGTGTGTGTGTGTGTGTGTTTTGTTGGCAGAAGAAGTGGGTAGTGAAAGGAGATTCCCCTTCAGCCAAGTGATCAGAGTTAAGTCTTTTGGAGAATAATTCCTGCCCAGTGTCTAAAAAAAGTAGGAGAGGGGTTGGTTCTGAGAAGGACCCTGGGTCTGGTGTAAAGGGGAAAGAGTGCAGTGATAAAGAGTGCTGTGGTAAATGCAACTTAAATCTGAAACTAGCATCCTCTCACTTTTAAGATCTCTGACAACTGAAACTAAGCTTTAAGAAGATTGTGCCTAATGCTTGTGAAGTATTCTGTTTTACAATCAAAGTTTACCTCAGCTTTATTTTCCCTCCCACTATACCAACCCTGCCTATTTTATAAACCTGCTGTTTCCTTTTGAACTTAGCCTCTAGTGCCATTTCATTTAAAGAAAACATGGGCTCTTGCTTCTCCCCTGCCAAATATTTAGGCGGGGATATAAGCCATAAATACATACCCTTAAAATGTGGGACAAAAAGACCTTTAAATAACACCCAGAGACATGCTACCAGAGGCTGCCCAGCCACAGCAAGCAATCTTGACAGTTTTGGAGGGCAAATCTCTCACACAGTGGAGGAGTGAGTGGGACTTACATCACAGCCTGTTTACTTTTATTGTATTATGTTAGTTGGAACTGCCTGGGCAAGTCTCTGGCAAAGCAGCATATAAAGGGAGAAATCCTAAGCAGGTTTATGCAAAAATAAGTCCCATTATGTTCAATGGGGCTTACACCAAGGAAAGTAGTGTTAGGATTGCAGCCTAAGTAAGCAAATAAACTTTCTGGCCTGAGTGCCAAGAAATGCATTGTCTATCAATGAAGACACTCAGTTTTTGGCAAACAAAAGATGGGGGGTGGGGGAGAAAGACAATTGTCAAACACATTGCATATGTCTTAAGTAATTTTTTTTTGCATGTGATTTAATACTTGAATGGCCAATCACCAAGGAAGGCTCTGCAGAGGAAGGCATGGCAAACTACCTCAGTTGCTTTCAACACCCTCGCTGGGATTGCAACATCATGGCACATACACACACACACACAAGGGACTTAAAACAATAATTGTTTAGAGTAAGACATATCTGTATTAAATGTAATGTTTTTGTTCATCTCTGTAATATCTGGTACTAAAAATGCTTGAGATCAGGGTTCTAATAAGGCACCAAGGAACCAGTGGCATAGTTTACAGTCAACGCTTTAATCTCAGAACTACCACATTCCAGATTCTAATGTTAAATAACTGCAGCTCTACAGGAGGTCACCACTCCTTAGGATCTTACTGGCTTCCATCCTACCCTTCTGCCTCTCAACCATAACCTGAATCTGTCTCAGCTTGGCTACATCCTTTAATTTGGGGCACAGCAAGTGAACTGCCTTACCAAACAAAATATTCTGGCTTGCCACTGTTTGGTATACAGATAAAGGGTTTGGAAACCTCCAACGAAGACCAGGGTTGCAGAGGCCTCTCTTAGTCTCTTGCCATGAAAACCCCATCAGGGGTTGCCATAAGTCAACTCTGACTTGAAGTCTCTCTCTGTTGCTGCACCAAGGGGACATGGTATAGCCCAATCTTGTCAGATCTCGGAAGCTAAGCAGGGTTGGTACTTACTTGAAGGGGGAGAGGGACCAAGGAAGAAGAGTCTTTAGAGGAAGGTAGCGGCAAACCACCTCTGCTTCTCACTTACCTTGAAAGCCCTCGGTGAGGTCACCATAAATTGGTTGCAACTTGATGACATATAGATACATATGTAAGGGGTATCATATTCCTGTTTTTATCTCTGATTCTTGCCAGATTTATTTTTGTACCCCACAAGAAAGGTCTAGTTTTTTCTGAGATGGTAAGCTTTGTTTGCAGCAGTACAACTTCCAACCACAGGTAGGGGGGCGCACGTAGTGAATACCCTTCCTTCCACAAAACATCTTCTTTACATAAAATACTAGAGGTCAGAAAGAAGAGTTCTAGCCTAGCCTTCTAGTTATCTTTGGAGAGAGAACTGTTTTTGTATAGAGGAGCATTCAATCATGTGAACTGCCATTTGTGATACAACCCAGGCTATGCAGAAGGAGTCCAGCAAATCTGTTCATCTACTGTACGATGAGGAAGGAAAATATACTTATTCAATTGTTTCAGCTATTCCTAAGCAAGGGAGATAATGAATAAAGCTTGCAAACCACCATTGTCATGAAATGTCCTAAATGTTTTTAGTCCTAAGGTAGGTTGCCAGTTCTGGCTTGGGAAATTCCTGGAGATTTGGAAGTGGTGCCTCTGGAGGGCAGAGTTAAGGGAGAGGAAAGAACTCAGTAGGGATGTGATGTAACATTGAGGGAAAAGATCACCTCATCCAATCGGGTCGGGTCACTTCTGCTCACCAAAATCCAAATTTTGAACTTAAATGTACTGCCTTGTATCACTCAACCTAACACCCCCCCCCCCACTCTCAAAATGGTTTCCAGGGTGTTTTTTTTAGTGTTAAGGAGAAAAATCCACATCAACTAACTTCCTAAGAAGGAGTCCTACGGTAGATATTATCCAACCTGTACTGTACCTTTTATATGAAAGGCCCATCAGTTCACTCTATATTCTTATTGTGCTTATAGAATAAATGTACCCCTATAGAAATGATGCCATGAACAGAGGTTTTTTTTAAAAAAAGGCACCCGAAGAAAACATGTGGCTCCTCTTGCAGCATAGAGTAATGATGACTATCAAACCAATACTGCCATCCCTGCCCCACCTCCCTTCTCAAAGACATCACAGTGGTGTAGGATTCCTTAGCCAGAAGAGTCTATAGAATAGATCAGCTGGGAAAGAAAGAGCCTGGCAGTAACCACAAGCTATAAACAGGAGGCCCCAGCCCTTTTGAGCTTAGCAAGAGCTGGGGTCTCTTGTTCCGTCACCTGTCTGAGAGGCCCAAAGATCAGCCAGCTGATGACCTGCTACAAGCAGTAAATCCCACAGTGCTGTTACATTTCTATGACAGTGGTATAAATGATAGAGAGAAAGCCAACAAGGTCATATAAATGTACAAAATTTAATATACAGAATATCCTTCAAAGTGACTGCTGATGCACACTCTAGGAGGTAGACTGATAGGGTCTACATCAATAACTCACATCCACAGAATTACTGCAACTAAGCTTAAGGATGGATCCTTGTCACAAGAGAGACTCGTCTCCTGAGTAAAAGTTGGCTAGGTAAGAAAGGTAAGTATCTTAATTACTGTCACTCATATTCCCCTCCCCCCACAAGTCTGTGATGCATCATGTAAGGGTTCTCTAGCATTTTTGAAAAGAGAAAAATCCCTGGAGGTCTGTGCTAGGATTAGCCTGGAATTACCTGCTTCACTGGGGGGTGGGGGCGGAGGCAGGGGGCAGGGGGCAGAACAAGCTGTTCCAGGATGCCTTTCCAATCAATATATTAAGGAAAGAAACCAGTGTTGCTTCCCCTAAGCTGACTGTGTCTATGTTGGGGAAATAAGATGTATTCTTCCTCTTGTGGGCCATTGGTGCTTACTAGAATTGTGATTTTTGGGATGACTTACACTCAATGTCTATGATGTCTAGAGTGCAAAGGATTCACTGACTGTATATGTTTCCCAACATAAATTTAGGACATAGGGATCATTTACACATTGCATTTGTGCAGATAATTGCAGCTGTGATGTAAGAATTGCTCCTGCGTCTGTCTGTAGCGTGTATTTATTTTATTTATTTACTTCATTTATACCTCACTTTTCTTCCCAGTAGGGAACCAAAGTGGTCTCTCCTCCTCCTCCTCTTTATCCTTACAACAACCTTCTGAAGTAGGTTATATAGACAGTGTGGAACTGGCCCAAGGTCAGCCAGAAAAACTCCACAGCACAGAATTCAAACTTGGGTCTTCCAGACCCTAGTCCAACAATCTGACTACTATCCCATGCTGGCTTTCACAATATTTGAGGTGAATCAATGAAGCTGATGGAAGCCTGGAGGAAGGCAGTTTCAGAGAAGTCATTCAAGTAAATAAGCAAATGAAGGAAGAATTATAATAAGAAAATGCACTAAATCAAAAACATCAGGGCCAAGTAGCAGAGATTATGAAAATGCTTACTTACTTGAGACTTCTGGAAGCACCTTTTCCTTAAGGCAACTTGCTGAAATCTATGTGCTATCCAGGGCTGAATCCACACTTACCAGCATAGCGCTAAACAGCCAGAATGATAGCATCTTCCTGGCGCTTTTTCTGACGTCATCGCACCATGAGAGCAGCGTCGTGGCATGATGACATCATCAAATGCGCCAGGAAGACGCTATCATTCCGACTGTTTAGCACTATGCCGGTAAGTGTGGATTTGGCCCAGGTCTGCCAATTTCCAGGTGGGGCTTGGAGATCTCCTGGATTTATAACTGATCTCCAGACAACAGAAATCTGTTCCCCTGGAGCAAATGGCTGCTTTGGAGGGTGGCCTCCATGGCATTATGCCCTGTCAAGGCCCCGCCCCACCCCTCCCTGAACCCCACCCTCTCTAGGCTCCATCCCAGGAATTCCCCAACTTGGAGCTGACAATCCTACATGGAGATTGGCTTGGTGATGTCACACTGAATAGCAGTGCTCATGGAAGAAAGATGGATCAGACAAAATGTAAATAAATGTAGTAATTGTATTATATGGCATAGCTGAATGTTTGTAGTCATGGTCATGTGGCTTTGAAGAGATGAACTGTTTATCACTCACAAAAAGAAAACTATAAGCTAAATGTAAAATATATTTGAGCTGTCAATGTCATATTATTGCCTGACATCTCCAGTTTACATGTAAAATACTTACCACAAACTGATGTGTAGAAGTCTTAAAAGCCATGGGGAGGTACTACCTGAGGCTCAGGGCCAGAGCCCGAAACCTGGTGACACTACCACTAGCAGGTTGTAGCAGCACAATGCAATCTGGATTGTGTGGGTTTTGGCAATATGTATGTGTATACATACATGAGTCTTAGCGGATTGCAAAAAGCCCCGATCTAGGGAAGTATGGCAAGGTTAAAATAATAGTATGCTTCATGTCCTACTCAGTTTATTCCACCAAGATTTCAGAAAACATTGAGATTTTAGGACTGAAATGTAAAGCTTTGCTAATGTAAACTTCCAGGGTGTGCTACTGGCAACTTCTCAATTCATTATGTGAGAAGATAAATAACACCCTTGCTTTGGGGACAAATTTTATTTCCACTATATAATAATTGTCTTTTAAACAGAAAAACTACTCAAATTCAAATGTGAACACAGGAAAGTCATAAGGAATTCTGCCTTATCCCCAACACTTGATCATGAAAGAAACAAAGAGGAGTCCAGTCAGGTGCAGAAAAGCTCAGTCGGGTTGATGTTAAATCTGGACGGGAAATTGCTTGTCGTATCTTCTGACCACATGTGCAGAACTGACAGCCAACTTCAAGAGGTAAAGAAGTGGGGCTATTCATGGATACTAATCATGTAAATAATCTTTTTAAATGTTATGATTCTTAATAGCAGTCTGTTCACACACACTCCCTTCTGAAACGTGCTATTATCTCATTCCTAGAAATAGTCACTGTATCTCATTCTGCAAACAGAGAAGTTGATGGGGACAGCTTAGGGGTTGGGAATAAACTTTCAGTGTTAACAGTGGCAATTTGCTAACCATGAAACTGTCTATATAACGCTCAAGGCTAAACAAAACATCTATCGAGAACCCGGTCGCTGAAAAACTGTGTGAAATCATTTTACTACATTGTCGACACACAGGTGAGGGTGGAAAACCAATGACAACACCTTTTTTCAACCAAACATTCTCACAAAAACTAAACTAGTAGCATCCATATGTCTCCCATTATTTATAGCTTGTTATGGGATTCTGCACACTTGGGTCCACCTTTTTAGCTAGCAGAGAAGAGATAATAGTGTGTACCCTACCACCATGCTCAGCAAGGTTTGAAGCCTTCTTCCAGCCTAAGTAGCCTTCATCCAACTTAAGTGACTTCTCCTGGAAGAGACACTTAAGTTGGAGTCCAAAAGCCAAGCTACAAGTGACGAATTGCACTTGCCTGGCAAGTGAACAGACTCATGTGTATTCCTTGATCAAGTGGAGAGCAAGTGAATGGCAAGTGAACAGGGAGGAATACACATGAGTCTGTTCACTTGCCAGGCAAGTGTAATTCGTCACTTGTAGCTTGGCTTCAAGTCTCCTTAGGCTGGTAGGGTACTACACATTATACTTATTACACATAATTTTGTACACCGATTTATTTTGCTTCATTTATGCTTCACTTTTCTTTCCAAAGGGGACTCAAAGCAGCTTACATTGTTCTTCCCTCTGCTATTTTATCTTCACAGCAATCCTGTGAGGTAGGTTAGGCTGAGAGCATGTGAGTGGCCCAAGGTCACCTAGCAAAGTTTCACAGTAATGTAGGGATTTGAACCTGTGCATCCCAGATTCTAGTCTGATTCTCTAATCACTACACATAGGGTTCGTGGTTGTTAGTGAGAAGTTGTTTAAGATTGGAGGGCTGTCTGTAGGCAAGGAGAGGTCTTCCACCCAGGGTTTGTGAGAGAGAGGCATGGTTTTCCAGGGTGGGCTGTAGATCGATAATATGCTGGATAGGTTTGAGTGGGAACTATAGGTGACAACCAGTGGTGTTCTGTTGTTAGTTCCTTTAGGTTTGTCCTGGAGCAGGCTGTTTCTGGGTACTAGTCTGGCCTGTCGATTTGTTTCCTCATCGCATTGGGTGGGTAAATGTAGCCCCAAAAATACTTGTTGTAAATCTCTTAAGTGGGAGTACCAATCAAGAGCATTGGATGTGACTGTTTTTACTTCTATGTGTTGTATTTTAAATTGTTTTATTGTTATATAGTGTTGTAACCAGCCCTGAGCCCACTTGTGGGGAGGGCAAGTAAAAATCAATTAAATTAAATTAAATCACTCTCAGCAAGACCTAGGTGGCTAAATCTAGCAGGATACCAATATACTCACAGAAGAAGTTTTTAAAATAAATGAACCTTAGATGCAAATTGAGAGCAGCAGATTTAATGGATTTAAGTGCGTTTTGCCATTGGAACAAGTGGATTGGAGTACTCCGTTCGAAGTTCCACTGGCAATGGGTGCAATCTAGAATGTGTTTTGTTTGGCTTCTTAAAAATTGTATAATAGTATGTCTACAGAGATTTTCTGGTGATTGAGAAAGGAGTGGGGGAGCTTCCACAGCTGCCAAAGCATTAGGACCAAAACCAGAGTTCAGACAACATTTTAACTGAATGTATTGCCAGCTAGGTGTGGCTGAGTGATTATATCCTGTACACAGTGTTGAAGGATATCCGGGGTCAGCAGCCCAGCCCCCGGACTTGCCAGGAGGCAGCGGTGGGGGGCAGCCAGGAGACAGCAGTTCAACTGCTCTGACTGGCAAACAGAGCCAGAACCTGCCTGTGCCAGGGGGAAGGGGCGAGGCCCCAAGGCCTCAGAAGGCAAGAGGAGACAAAGGGAGCCCAGCTAGTCCCACCCCCCTGGGGGAGGAAAGGGGGCTAAGCAGAGCAGAGGAAGGGGGCAAGGACAGCGAGTTTGGGAACCCAGCAGTCACCCACACAGAGCCCTTACTTGAAGAGAAGGAGCAGCAGCCCCAACAGCCCACAGCCACGCCCCAGCTAGAGGATAGTAGCCTGGCCCAGGAGATGCCAAGAGCCAAGCCCCTCCAGGTGGAGCTTCTGGAGGCACTCTGCTGGAGGAGCTGGGCAGCCAGCCAAGGGGCCACAGCTGGGCCTGCCTTCAGCAATCAGCTCAGCCAGGGAGGCCTGGCAGCCAGCCAGGGGGCTGCAGCTGGACCTGCCTTTGGCAATCAGCTCAGCCAGGGAGGCCTGGCAGCCAGCCAGGGGGCTGCAGCTGGACCTGCCTTTGGCAATCAGCAGAGGCAGGGAGGCTTGGCAGCCAGAGACCAAGGCACAGCTGGTGCTGGTCAGTGGAGCCAGATCAGCTACCCCAGCTGCAACTACTTGGGGCAGCCCAAGACCAGACTGAAAGGAGGGCGGAGCAGAGAAAGGAAGCCCTATAAAGGATGGCTGGGAAGAGCTCTGGGGTGGTGGGTTTGAGTAGGAGTGATGGAGTGGAGCAGAGCGAGAGCAAAGACCAGGAAGAGAGCGGATGGAGGAGGAGAGGCCAGAGGCCAAAGGGGGTGAGTGGCACAGGTTGAGCAGACCATCGAGTGGATTGAGAGGGAGTCTAGGTGATGTATACTGCCCCTCCTTCCACAGAGCAGGGTCCTGCAGCATCCCTGGCACCCCTCTGACGTCAGGAGCAGACCGCCTGGCGCCCCGCCCAGCGGCGGCCGCAGCAAGCCCTGACAAAGGATTTGAAATTATCATTTGCTTAAGTCAACTGAGATAGGAACATTAGACCATTAGATATCCAGTGTTTCCACAAAACACCCTTTGTTCCCTATCTTAGGATTTTCACAAATAGATCTTTGTGTGTTAATGGGTCAAAGGACAACTGAGTGGCAAACATTTGTCTAGTAGCCTCAATTACAGGAGAATACACCTGGGGATGATTTAAGGGGGTAGAGCTCAAGGTGGCCTACTTGCATAGGAGATAGAGTTGGGCCTTTTCTAGGTGAGCCTACTCAGGCATTTCCTCCTCAGGAGCTAGAGTCCAGTATTTCATGTTGGAGAGTAGGAAGGCTAAGTGATATTGGTACAGATTAGGGAGATACTTGTCCCACGGATTGGGCCCGTTTTGGCCCGGATCGGGTCCGTTTTGGGGTGCTGTGGTGCGCAGGAGCACTCCTGAATGCCACAGAGTCCCAAAACGTGCCCGATCTGGGCCAAAACGGACCTGAGTCACAGGCGCATGCAGCTCCATAAGGGAGCATGCACACAGGGTGCATGCCCCCCCCCCGCTGGCCAGGTAAGTGGGGATGGGGTATGGGGGCAAGGGCAGGAGATCCCCCGCCCCCACTGGGGCACCCCTACCCGCCAGGCACTGACCCAATCCTGGTGCTTTTAGCCCTGATCCCAGCCAAAACAGGCCCCAAATGGCCAAAAATGTCAATTTGGGGCCCGATTGGGCCTGGATCAGGGCTGAAACGGCCAGACCAAGTCAGTGTCATGCAGGGTAGGGTTCCCCCACCCAGCACTGACCCGATCCCAGCCATTCCAGCCCAAATCCCAGTGGAAAAGGGGGCCAAAATGGCCCCAAATGGCCATTTTGGGCCAGGATCAGGGCTGAAATGGCCGGAACCAGGTCAATGCCAGGCAGGGAAGGCTTCACCCACCTGGCACCAACTCGATCAGGACAGTTTTGCCTGATCCAGGCCGAAATGGGCCCAAAACAGCCGAAAATGGCTATTTGGGGCCCGTTTCAGCCTGGATGGGGCCTAAATGGCTGGGACCGGGTCGGTGCTGGGCGGAGAAGGCTCCCCCCACCTGGCATCGATCCGATCCAGATGGTTTCAGCTCCAATCCTTGCCAAAAAGGGACAAAAATGGCCATTTTGGGCCCGTTTGGGCCAGAATTGGGGCCAAAACGGCCTGGACCGGGTTGGTGCCAGGTGAGGGAGCCTTCCCCTTCCCAGCACCAACCTGATCCAGATGGTTTGGGCCCCAATCCCATCCATTTTGGCCCCAATCAAGGCCTAAACGGCCCAAAATTTTTCAAAGTCAGGTGGGCGGGGCCACCTGACTGTTTGAGGAACTACCAGAACGGTGTTCCAGTGCGTTCCCCCTCCAAATGAGCCCTAGACATGATGCTGTTATCAGGACAAGACATCCTTGTCTGTAAGTTAGTTGAAATAAAGGCCTTAAAAGAGCCTTATTTAACTACAATAAAATTTTCTTAAGACCCACGGCTTTTTTTACAATTTAATCTCAAATACAAATACACTCACTAAAGATTAGGCTTCAGTTTCACCTTCCTGTGATGTTTGCCTCCTCTTCCGACTGAAAACTGAAACAGGCTCCAAAGCAACATTACAGAGAATCTGGCCATATGGATCCTACTCCTTAAAAAGTTTCTATATTTCTGGAGACTGGAAAAATTGCTGTACGGTTCTTCATACAAGATCTGTTTGTGAGCTTTCCCCCACACCCTAATTGCTATAGGATAAAAGCCCTTTATAAATGTAATCTTGCTTTAATTTCACTCTGAAGGCCTAATTGGTTTACAGCCTTATTATTGATCTCTGCTGCTTACAGAATATGCCACCCTTATTTGCCCTAATCTTGTTAGTTCTGTTTACAGTAAAACTTCCCCAAGGCGCCCCCTTGAACAGAGAATGGCATCCCCTTGTTTGCTGTCAGAAGGAGCAGCTGGTCTTCTTGGATAATTAAAACAAGATAGTCTGGGAGGGAAAACAACTTTTGAGTGTTGAGGGACTGCATAGGCAGGATTTTCCAAATGGGTTAGGACTTCCTACCTCAGGGTACATCTCTAAAATTCTCTTCATTTTGTTGAACATACAGATGTTTTCTCTTTGAGCTTACCTGTTCCTCAAGATACTCCAGGATACCTTCTCGTTCAGTGGTAGATAGTCAAGAAACTTAAGCAAAAGACTAAAACAGTTCTGATCTCCATGTCCTCTTTGCCAGAGTGTCTCACTTAGCTAATGTTATGCCAAATGTTATTGTTTCCATATATAGATTCTTCTGGGTCGCATCTGAGTTTTTTAGATTTCTGAGTAGAAAAAATCTTTAACAGTGCAATGCTAAACAGAGCTGCACCTTTCTAAGACCATTGACTCAGGACTGCATTGTAATGGGTCATTTGTTCCATCCTTTATAATACTATGGCTGTTTCCACACATTCTTAAAGGGATGGCCCACTCACCAAACGTTGCTGGTTTTCCCCCTTCACTCTATAAATCTCCGATTTCAAAATGGTAGCAGGCTGTTTGGCTTCTGCTTTTTCAGTGCCTTGTCTGAGAACACACTTTCCCATGGTCTCCAAAAAGGCGCCAACAAAATGGAAGCCAAACAGCCTGCTACCATTTTGAAATCGGAGACGTGGGGAGTGAAAGGGAAACGTTGACAGTATTTGGTGAGTGGCCTGAACATGGACATGTGGAAATGGGCTATGTTAGATTAGCAATGCACACACCACAACAAATACCATCTCCAGTCTCTGATTTGTATTTAATGTTGTTATCCATTTGTGACCTTATCTATCTAAATTCATTATTTATTTCCACATTTTCAGCATTTTCTCAGAGATCTTGACAATGCCATAGCCACAGCAGAAAGGAATGCTGGTGCTTGATCAACTCAGGGATATCCCAGACCCCTTCTTTTCATTTCCAGACTTCATTTTTTAAAAAAAAGTTTGTAGTCCTTTTGCTTGTAGAGAAGCAAGCAGTATTCTACCTCTACTGCATTCTAGCCAACGTTCATATGCAGTGAGAAAATTGAGAAGCACTGGGCATTGACTTGTAAATTTTATAAAAACTAAATTTTACTTGATTAATATACAATTGAACAAGGTCAGTCATTTGGGCTTCCTATATTTTAGTTCTGTCTTGCACCGATTCTCTCCCCTACCCTCCACCATAACATTTCTGACTAGAGGGTTGGATCTTGATAGTAAGATTTTAGTTTAAAACAGAAAATTAAAGCTGGATAAAACCATATTTTTGGGATGTTGTATATCTTCTGTAACCTAGAGAGTGAATATATAGTCCAAACATCTATGTGTATGTTTAGTTTACATGGGTAGCCATGCTGGTCTGCAGTAGAACAGCAGGATTTGAATCCAGTGACACCTTAGAGATCAACAAGATTTTCGAGCTTTCGAGAATCGGAGCTCCCTTCTTCAGACACAAATTAAAAAGATTTCTCCATTACCGAACCACCATGCCACCAAGTAAGGCAAAGGCCCTCTGATACCCTCTGCAAGTTGAAGTAAGAGGGAGTCATAACTGTGGTATATTTATTGTAGATATGTATATATGCATGTAATGGCACAGTCTACCCCTCCCTTGAGATCTGTGTGATGTAGTTTATTCCTATTGGGCAGAGCTCTTGTTCCAGTTTTCCAGTTTTGTATGTTAGCTAAAGTTGTTAGTTGCTGGAATTGTCTCCTCGCAAATAAACTACTGTTGTTTTGAGACAACTTGTCTCTGCCGAATGGACCTGAGAACTGGTGCCTGAGTGAGTATTCTAACCTAGGAATCCACAGCCAAAGGGGACATTGCAGCAACAAGCAGAAACGCATCTGAAGCTGCTGGTGTGAAATCTGTGGGGTCTCAGTCAGAGTATAACCCCTGTGGAGACAAAGCACAGTCGTAACAATACACAACCTCCCTAGTCCCCAGATCTGGATTGAGAGTGTTGCTTCTGGCATGTTGAGCAAATTCAGTATGCCCCCCCCCCACACCCTTGCCACTTGTAACTTGGCCACATGTTACTCCTGGTCCTGGATAGAGATGGGCACGAACCACAAAAAAACTGAACCATGAGGTTCATGGTTGGTGGGTTTTCACAAACCAGGAACCACGCACTGGCACAAACTGGGGCAAGTTCACGAACCAGTTTGTGGTTTGTGGTGTTTAAAGGGCCCTTTCCCTGCCTTGCAAGGGAATCCTCCCACCACTGCCTGCCAGCTGATAGTTTAAAGGGCCCTGCCACTTGCAAGTGGCAGGGCCCTTTAAACGGCCCAGACCCCAGACCCAGACCCACACTTACCTTGCCCAGCCACCCTGCGGGCCCAGGGGGTCCTCTGGGGGTCCTCTGGCACTGCGCAGACCCGCAGAGCAGCAGAGGAAGCCCAAAACAGCCTTCCCACCGCTCAAATGGCTGCCACAGTGAGGGTCTGGAGACCAAGTGTCAGGCTATGGATGATAGGCTATGGCAAATAGATCCCTGTACCATTGCAGCAAGAAATCCAGGCTCTTGGTTAAATGGTTTTATTCAGAAATCCGATCATTTCCACAGATATGTCCATAGAATTACTCAGAAGCAAGGTAAGCATCTAAGCAGTAAGAACAGGTTGACAGGAATGGTAACCTGCGGGAAAATCGTTCCTCTTAACACAAGTTTGCTCCTTCCCCCTCCCAACAGTAAAACAGGACTTTTGGCGCAAACTCGTCCTGAGACTATCTCACATATTTGTACTATCAAGTTGAGACACTGAGAAAGCAAGAGATCAAAGTTGAGACATAGCAGTGCATGAAAGTGAGCAGTATACAAGGTCAGAAACACTAAGTGTTTCTACAGTTCGTTAGATTAAGGCACCTGCAGCTTCAATAAGCCTGTGAAAGGAAACAGTTATGGCATTGGCAATATTAACTCAAGTTATAGCATGAAACATTGGTTCAGAAACAACAGGTCAGCAAACAACAGGTCAGCATGAAGTAGTGGCATGGATGGGGCACAGACATGACATTCTGCCTCCCCAAAGATGGCCCCTCTACTCAAGGGCCAGGTGTTATGACCCCTTTCTTCTCTTGGGTAGATTTTGCCTTTAATCTTTCCCTTACACCCTCTGAGTAGATTGCTGCCACCAGGAATATTATATTCCAAGATATTTTATTAAAGTTTTCCCTTTAGTAACGTGCCTAAGCGTCAGGCTCCTTCGTGGTTCTATGTGGCCCTGGGGATAGGAATGGGATATAGTAATGACAGCTACTCTGGGATATAACAAAACAAACTTTTATTTTGTCAAGAAGCGAATTGGTTTCATAAAAGTAGTTCTCGGTTCTTAAAGTTACTTCATTTAAGCTCATTCACACAGATCTCTTCTAAGGTTTCACACACAGTTAGCCTCTTTCTCTGACTCAATATTTCTCACAGACGTGCTTAAAGTTACTCAGGCAGCACACAGCTAGCCTCTCTTTTCCTCACTAAATATTTTTCACAGAAATGCTTAAACTGCTCAGGCAGCACACAGCTTGCCTGCTTTCTTCTGACTCAATTTTTCTCTCAGAACTGCTTAAATTTACTCAGGCTGCACACAGCTTGCCTGCTTTCTCTTGACTGAATATTTTCCTCTCTACTGTCAGTCTCAAACTGCATTCACTCCGCCCACACTCTCAGTCATCAACCAATCATATCACTCACTCATTCCTCTCTTTCACCCCCACTCTTCACCTATCTCAGACCAAGCATTTAAAGATACATGCACACATTTACTTGAAATCATTACACCAGGTTTGTCAGGATGTTTGTGGAAGTTTGAAACAAGTTTAGGTGCATTCATATGTGACTGTTCTATCGATTCTTTGTAAGATTCATCGAAGTCTTTCCACCTGACTAGAAAAGTTTGAAAAAGGTAGAAAAGTTTGTTGTGCTTTATTTTAGAATCCAGGATTTCTTCCACTTCATAATGAATTTGTCCATCTATCAGCATTGGGTGTGGGGGGGCCCATTCTGGATGCCATTGGTCAGGTGGGGGAGCCTTTTTCAGCAGGCTGAAGTTGAATACTGGGTGGGTTTGGTTCAAATTCTTGGAGAGCTCAATTTCTACAGTTACTTTGTTAATTAATTCCTTTATAAGAAAAGGTCCTAGATATCTCCACCCCAATTTCTTGCTAGGTTGCTCCCCTTTTATATTTTTGGTGGAAATATACACAAAGTCTCCTGGTTGTACTTTCCATTGTTCAGAGCGTTTCTTGTCAGCAAATTTTTTATAGTCCTCCTTAGCTTTTTCTAAAGTTTTTTATATGATTTCCCATTGGGAAGTTACATTAGTCCACCATTCATTTAGATCTCCTGGTTGTTGGGACCCAGGGATTGTAGCAAAAGGCAAGGCATTTCCTTCATATCCATGTACTATTTTTAAAGGAGTAGCTCCTGTAGAGCTGTGTATTGAGTTGTTATACGCATATTCAGCAAAATCAAGAAAATCAATCCAATCATCTTGTTGATAGTTAATGTAGCATCTTAAAAACTGTTCCAGCACTTGATTTGTGCGTTCCGATTGCCTGTCGCTCTCAGGATGATAGGTGGAGCTAATTCCTTGTTCAATCCCAGCAAGTTTGAGAAACTCCCATCAGAAGTTGGCAACGAACTGTGGGCCCCTGTCAGAGATTACCTTATAAGGAAAGGAGTGTAGTTTGACCACGTGTTTGATGAACAGGCTGGCTAGTTTCTTGGCTGTAGGGATCGTAGTGGAAAAAATGAGCCTGTTTTGAAAACAAACCCACTACTACTAAAATGACTGTATATCCTTTCAAGGGGGGAAGATCTGTGATCCATTGAAATCACAGCCCACGGTCTAGGAGGGGTTTCTAAGGGTTGCAATAGTCCAGGGGGTTTTCCCCTCCTAGATTTACCCATTATACACACTGGGCATGAGGATACATATTGAGAAACATCTTTTCTCATTGCTGGCCACCAAAACTGTCTTTGTACTAAGTGTAGGGTTTTAAGATACCCAGAATATCCAGCTGTTTTGGCATCATGACATTGTTTTAAAATTTCTTTTCTTAAACTAGCTGGGATGTATAGTTTGCCCATTCTGTACCAGTGGCCATCTCCCTCCTGTTTCAGTTCAGCTTTGAGTACATTTACGCCCTCCCTTTCTGTTTTAGCTCTTATTCTCTCTCCCCATTCTGAGAGATCAGGTTTCGTGCTGCTTTCTATTTTCGCAGCTTGGCTGCGTGTTGTCACCACTTCTCCCAGTTGAGCTGGTGAGAAAACTGTATCAATTATCTCCTCCTTCTGGCTATCATGTTGGGGCATGTGCGAAAGTGCGTCCACTAGGAAATTTGATCGGCCAGGGAGGTACTTCAACGTGAAGTTGAATTTGGAAAAGAATTCCGCCCACCTTAACTCTTTGGCATTCAGTCTACAGGGGGTGCGTAACGCTTCTAAATTTTTGTGATCAGTCCATACTTCAAAAGGTATTTTAGCCCCTTCTAACCAATGTCGTCAGGTGGTAAGTGCAAATTTCGCCACAAAAGCTTCTTTCTTCCGTACGCTCCAATTGCGTTCAGTTTCAGAGAATTTTTTGGAAATATATGCAGAGGAATACAATTTCCCCTCTTTATTCAGTTGTAGGAGGACCCCCCCCTACAGTGGTGTCACTAGCATCAACCTGGACCACAAATTTCTGGTTCTCATCTGGGTGCTGTAGAACTGGTTCTGAAATAAACAGTTTTTTCAAGTTTTCAAAAGCTTCCTGGCATTCTCCAGTCCAATTCAATCTAGCACTAGGTTTTTTCCCTTGTGTTCCCCTCCCCTTGGTTTTTAGCAAGTCTGTTAGGGGGAGAGCAATTTGAGCGAAGTTCTTTATGAAAGGTTGGTAAAAGTTAGTGAACCCTAGAAACGATTGCAATTGCCTTCTTGTTTTGGGTGGTTCCCACCCCACTACAGCTTGGACTTTTGCTGGGTCCATTTTAAGTCCTTGATGTGAGACCCCGGTACCACAAAAAATCCAGTTCCTCCTTGTGGAACTTGCATTTAGACAGTTTCACTGGTAGTTTGTGCTTTTTTAAAGTGGTCAGCACCTTGCTGACCAATTCCACATGGGATTCTTTTATCAGGAGAATAAATCAACACGTCATCTCGGTAAACAAACATACCTTTGTACAGTTACTCATGCAGCACTTCATTGATTAAATTCATAAACACACCTGGCACCCCCTGCAGGCCAAAAGGCATCACAAGTTATTCAAATTGCCCCAGGGGGTATTGAAGGCAGTTTTCCATTCATCCCCCTCCCGTATTCTGATCCGGAAGTAAGCATCTTTTAAATCCAGCTTTTAAATTTTTTTCCCTTGCACTACCACACTGAGCAAGTCTCTGACCAAGGGGAGGGGGTAAGCATTTGACATGGACTCAGTGTTTATTCCATGATAATCAGTACACAGTCTCAGCCCTCCATCTTTCTTTTTTGCGGAAAAATACAGGCACAGCATGGGTGGAGCTGGCAGAGCAGATGAATCCCCACTCCAGGTTTTTATCAATGAACTCTCTCAGTTCCTTTCTCTCTGCTGAGCTCATAGAGTACAATTTTCCTTTAGGCAACTTTTCCCCCTGAAATTAATTCAATAGCACAGTCCGTGCCTCTATGGGCGGGGAGGGGAGCTCATCAGCTTCTTTTTCATCAAACACTTGTTTTAAATCATGATATTCCAGGGGAATGGCTTTTTCCTCCTCCACGGTCAATAACACAGTTTCTAACAGGGAGGGTGCCTCCTGTCCCCACACTTTAGTCCATGTATGTTTTGCGCAACAATCTCCTTTGAAAATCACCATTCCAGTGGACCATTTGATGTACGGGTCATGGTCCCACATCCACCGACTTCCCAGTGGGTTCTGATAAAGTAGTGGCATGGATGGGGCACAGACATGACACCAAGTCATATGATGAAAAGTTGAAGAAGTTGAATATGTTTAGCTTGGAGAGGAGGCAACTGAGAGGCAATATGTCAGCCATCTTCAAGTATTTGAAGGGCTGTTGCACAGAAGATGGAGAGGAGTTGTTTTCTGTTGCCCTATAGAATCAGACCATAACTGTTAAAATGAACTCAAAAGAGTTTTCAGGTAAACATTAGGAAGAACTACAGGCTGGATTGGTCAGGGATCCTGGAGGTTTTTAGCTTTCCTTTGGGCATTGAGCAGGGGGCATCTGGGGCACTAGGGGTGGGGTAGCTGTGAATTTCCTGCATTCTGTAGGAGGATTGGACTAGAAGACCCTTGGGTCCTTTACATCTCTATGTGTCTATGAATGCTAACTCATATTTTGCCTGAAATGGAGAAAAAATATTAAAAGGAAGTCCTGCATTGCCATCTAGTGGTGCTTCTGTTCCATGAAATTGGTGTTGGGGGTTCTGTAAACTGTTGTTATGCCTGAAACTGATCTGAGCAAACACAAACAGATCCCATTGCAAAACTGTAATATTGAATTGAGACTTGGAAATAATCTAACAATTTTTTTTAAAAAACCCTTCTAGGTAGTGGATTTGGAAGATTCAGAAAAATTGTCACATCAAATCAAGAAGAGGTCTGATTACTAACCACTCAAAATGTGTTTTTCACCGCAGTCAAGTGGATACCAAAAAGTAAGAATTTCTGTAACAGCAAATATGCTGCATTTTCCCATTCATGCAATAATTCTAGGTATGTTTATTCTACAGAATGAAAGAGACTCATCGTGACATAGTTTGTTTCATGAACAGTTTTAATAAGTAAACTTTGTGCCTCACATAATCCTTCTCCACAATACAATGAAATGGCTACAGTAGATTTGAAAAAGTAAATACAAAAGTGGCAGTGGGGGGTGAGGGTGGAAAACACTGATGCTTTGCCAAGTGCTGGATTCATTTAGGATTTCCAGAACCATACCCAGATACACAGATGCATTCCTTAAGTGGCTCTTACAATTTACATGTTGTGCTTTTCTATCATGCACACACTGTTGGCATTCTGGAAAGTTTTTACATGAAATACTTGGAGCATTAATTTCTCTCTCTGACCCAATCAAAGCCTGCTTCCGCATGAAGATGCAAAAATACAGCAGCAGCAGCAGCAGCAACTGACACGGGAGTGGCCAAAGATCATATCCACAAACCTCATCCTTGCTACCCTCACTGTTACTCCCACCCCTGCCCTCCTCCTTTCCCAGTGTCACATTGGCACAGAAGCCTGTTTGTCCATAATCTAGCAGCCATGGTTCATCTTTGAAACAGACAAGGCCTATCAAAGGACTAGAAAGGTGGGGGAGGAAAAGTGGAGCCTAGCTTTGCCAGCCTCCCTGAATAGGTTGTGGGAAGAGGATCCATATGGACACTTCACCTGCAGCCAGGCCAGTATTTCTCTGATTATCATAATTTAATGAGGTTTGTTTTTGTTTTGGCTGATGGGGAAAATATATGAGATTCATGTGTTGTGAATGGGTTGGCCATGACATTAAGTGGATGCTCCCAAATAAAATAGGGACTTCCCCATGTAGAAGCAGCCAGAGTTAAGCAGTTTTAGGTTCTACTGATATCAGCAGGAATATTAATCATGTTTAATTCTTCTCCAAGTAAATCAACATGCATACGTTTGGCTGTATCATACTAAGGGTTTTTTTAAAAAAAAATAATGTATGTACTTGTCAGATCTCAGAAGCTAAGCAGGGTCAGCATTGGTTAGTACTTGGATGAGAGACCTCCAAGGAAAACCAGGGTTATTATGGAGAGGCAGGAAATGGCAAGCCGCCTCTGTTCATCTCTTGCCTTGAAAACCCTCTGAAGTCCCCCATTAGCTGCAACTTGACGGCATATTATGAGCACATATGTATTATTTTTAAAACTACATGTACATTTATTTTTAAAAATTATGCATACTAATGCAGCTGCAACAAAGGTGTTCTAGCAGCTTCACCTAGTCCAGCAGTTGGCACCCTACCATGACTTGGCAGATCTGGCCAAGTGGATCTAATACCATGGTTACCACAAGGCTAGATTATTGTAATGCCCTCTACATACATCTTCCCTTAAAGTCAACTCAGAAACTCCAGTTGGTACAGAATGGGGCAGACATGCAGACAATGCCTGCCTCACCCAACCTGCAGTTGCTCCATTGGCTACCAATCAGTTACCAGGCTCAATTCATGGTGCTTCTAATGTACAAATCCGTTCAGGGCTTAAGAACCACATCCCTGCAGGCCCACCTCTTCTACTATGCTCTGCCATAGCCACTTATCTGAACAGATCCTTTTAAAAGTTCCTCCTTGCAAAATGGTAAGATTGGCAACTGCCTGCTCACATGCATTCTCTCGAATGGCTCCCATCTTGTGGAACAGCCTGCCTGAGGAAGTCAGGAAGACTCCCAGAGAACTATTTTTCAAAATATGCAAAACAGAAATGCTCAGAAGGGAATCCTTGTAATGTAATTAGATTTGCAGTGGTGCAGAACAGTCCAGAAGAGTAACCTCATATGGAAATGAGGAGTAGGTACTACACTACCATGTACCTTTGTAATCTCACATTCTGCATTGCTCACACTATGCTGCTGGCCTGGCAGCCTGCTGTTAATACTGTCATTTAATTTTGTATTCTTAGTCCCATTGCATTGTTCATTTGATGTCCTATACTGTATGATTACATTTTGTAATCTTTCTGTAATTCATCTTGAGTATCAATAAGCTCTATTCTCTCAGCTAAAACAGGACCAGGAGCTGATTGCAATACAGATCATGAGTTGCTCATAACAAAAATTAGAATAAAGCTGCAAAGAAACACGAAAAGAATCATAGTGCCACAATACAATCTAAATAATACTCCTGAAGAATTTAAAGACCAGGTAAGGAACAGATTTGCAATACTAAATTTAATTGATCATGAGCCAGAAGAACTATGGGCTGAAACCAGAGATATTATCAAGGAAGAATGTGCAAAGACTATTCCTGTAGCCAAAAGAAAGGAGAAGCCTAAATGGATGACTGAGGAAACTCTCAAAATTCCTAAAGATAGATGAGAAGCACAAGTAAAAGGTAACAGAAATAGAGTCAAAATTCTTAATGCAGCTTTTCAGCGGCTTGCATGCAGAGACAAAGAAATCTATTATAATAACCAGTGCAAAGAAATGGAAGAGAACAACAAAAAAGGAAGAACAAGAGACTTGTTCCAAAAGATCTGAGAAATCAAAGGGAAATTCAAGCCACAGCTTGGGATACTGAAAGATCAACACAAAAATACAGTATCGGATCAGGACAAAATAAAGGAAAAATGGAAACAATACACTGAAGAACTATACAAAAGGAATGGAAGATTGACAGGTACTTTTGATGAACAATCTTTTGATGAAAAACCAGAAATCCTAGAAAGTGAAGTAAAAGCTGCACTCAAAGCAGTTGGGAGAAACAAAGCACCTGGAGTAGATAGAATACCAATAGAGCTATTTCAAGCTACAGAAATGGAATCCATCAGAATCTTAACAAGAATATGTCAGCAAATATGGAAAACAAAACAATGACCCACAGACTGGAATCACTCAGTCTACATTCCAATCCCAAAAAAGGGGATGCCAAGGAGTGCAGCAACTATTGGACAATCGTGTTAATTTCCCATGCAAGCAAAGTGATGCTCAAAATTATACAGCAAAGACTCGTACCATATATGGAATGAGAAATGCCAGACATTCAAGCTGGATTCTGAAAAGGAAGCGGCACCAGCAATCACATTGTAAATTTACGATGGCTAATGGAACGTATCAGGGAATTTCAGAAGAAAATCAGCCTGTGTTTTGTAAATTACAGCAAAGCTTTTAACCGTGTGGATCACGAAAAGCTATGGAGAGTCTTAAAAGAAATGGGGGTGCCACAACATCTGATTGTTTTGATGCACAGCCTATACTCTGGACAAAAGGCTACTGTACGGACAGAATATGGGGAAACAGAATGGTTTCCAATTGGTAAGGGTGTCAGAAATGGATGCATATTATCTCCCTACCTGTTCATCCTCTATGCAGAGTATATCATAAGGAAAGCTGGATTAGATCTAGAAGACGGTGGAGTGAAAATTGGTGGGAGGAACATTAACAATTTGAGATATGTAGATGACACCACATTATTAGCAGAAAATGGTGAAGACTTGAAACAATTACTGATGAAGGTTAAGGGAGAGAGCACCAAAGCAGGATTACAGTTTAACATCAAGAAGACAAATGTAATGACTACTGAGGAACTACACAATTTTAAAGCTGACCATGAGGAAATTAAAGTTGTTCAAGATTTTCTATTCCTTGGCTCAATCATCAACCAAAAGGGAGACCGCAATGAAGAAATCAGAAGAAGATTGAGACTTGGAAGAGCAGCTGTGAGGGAGCTAGATAAAATCCTTAAAGATAAAGATGTCTCTCTGGGAACCAAGATCAAGATAATCCAGACTATGGTAATCCCCATTGACATGTATGGATGTGAAAGTTGGACAGGAAAGAAAGCTGACAGGAAGAAAATTGATTCATTTGAAATGTGGTGCTGGAGGAGAGTTTTGCGGATACCATGGACAGCCAAAAAGACAAATAAGTGGATTCTAGATCAAATCAAGACTGAATTCTTCCTAGAAGCTAAAATGACAAAAATGAGACTATCGTACTTTGGTCACATCATCATGACAAGATTCTCTGGAAAAGTCAATAATGCTAGGAAAAGTGGAAGGCAGCAGGAAAAGAGGAAAACCTAAAATTGAGAGGGTTTGACTCAATAAAAGAAGCCATGTCCTCCAGTTTGCAGGATCTGAGCAAGTCTGTTAGATAGGACATTTGGAAGGACTTTCACTCATAGGGTTGCAATAGGTCAGAGACGACTTGACGGCACATAACACACACAATCAGAAAGAAAGGAGAGCTATAGATAAGCTAAGTAAATAATTAAGTATTCTGTTACTGCCTAGAACATTGAAGTGAGAATACCAAATCCTCTATGGCCCTAAATGGGGGCAGCAGAATAAGGAGTGGAAACCCTCCATCTTTGTAGGGAAAAATTCTAGGAAATAGGGATTGAGCACATGTGCTGCCTTGGAATATTCTGGGCCTAGTCATTTGATTGCCCTTTAATGTAATTGGTAAATAGAGGCCATATAATTTTGCTAATAACAATATGTCAATCAGGACATCAGATAATGAGCACACAGTTCAAGGTCACCACCCAACAATAGTGCAAAAGAGTTACAATACAAAATCATCTGATCCATTACTTGTAACGTTTTCTTCTTTCTAGGATTTTTCAGAGCTTTTTACCACTCTATGCAAATCAATGCAAGGGGCTACCCTACAGCCAAGTGGGCTGGGAGTTTGGACTGATGAAGATATGCTAATAAACATTCCAGACAATAAAAGACATTCAAACAAATATGTAAAATAAACAGAAACATGTAAACTCATAAAAACACACAAACAGGGAGGAGGGCTAAGAAGAGACAAAGAACACCAAACTGAACAAAAAAGTCTTCACCTGCTGGCAAAAGACAATGAGAGACAGAGAGAGAGAGAGAGAGATGAGTATCAGCTTCCAACATTTCAGCACTACAACTGAGAAGGCCCTTTTTCAGGTTGCCAACTATCACGCCTCTACTTAGACAAAGTAAACACTCATGGGAGAAATCAATCCACAATTTACACAAATACCCAATAAATATAATTCAAAATGCTCATGTGCTTCAAGTTATCATATCAATTCATACCCCACTCATACAGTTTCAAGAATATTTCAAATGCCCAAACACAGGGGCTGTACATTCATAAACATAATAGAAAAGAACAAATCTGGGATGAACATCAAAGTCCAAAAGTTTAGTCTCTTTCATATGAAGTGAAAATAGCGCTGTATCTTCTTTCTCTGAGAAGTGGTGGAAGCTCCACGCGTGGAGTTTTGTTTCATCTTTCCTCTCTTCCACCGCTATGAGTGGTGTATGAATTGATATAACTTGAAGCACATGAGCACTTTCAATTATATTTACTGGGTATTTGTGTAAATTGTGGATTGATTTCTCCCGTGTTTACTCTAAGTAGCAGCTTGTGGTGGGAGAAGCCATTGTTGTGTTGAACTATCATGCCTCAGCTGGCAGGGGCACCCGAAGCAAGGCCCCTGAAGATGACTGGGTAGGTTCATATGGGAGAAGGCAGTCTTTGTTCCCTCCTTGTTAATAAGCAATGGCAGCAGATAACTGGATTGTAAACCTTCATGTGACAACATTCCTCTGCCATTGCACTTCCATGTTAGTGTAATTATTTAGCCAGTCCTTTTATTATGCAGAAGATCTCAATAATATCAAGATCATATATAGGTAACTGAGACTGATTTCTTTACATAGTACTCCTGAAAGCTCTAAAAATATAATCACAGTACACCCAGTGTCAAATATTAATTAGCTCTAAACCAAAGTAATAGAGTGATAACTACTCAAAAAAGTAAATGGATATTCTTATAACCAATGGACAGATCTGAGAAGAAGTATGGGAAGAGATTCCAGAGACCCATTCCAAGCACTAATTCATACTGGCCTTCATTATAGTTGTCCTTGCCACCCTAATTTGGGCAAGCCTTTTCCATACGCCAAACCTCTTCCTATCCTGTGTATTCAGAATTGTTTAAAATCTGCTGTGCAGTGATGGAAAAAGGATAAGCAGGCAAAGAAGACTCACCACATTCCTTCTTCTTACTAGTGAAGTTCCCAGAGCAATTCATCTGAAAAGCTGGCTTGCTGGCATGGTCCAGTTTCAATAGAAATGATGAATAAATTAGCACAGCTGAGGATAAGAGCTGGCAAGCTCTCCAGGGAGAAAAGGACATTCATCAGTTCTCTCTCTCTCTCTCTCTCTCTCTCTCTCTCTCTCTCTCTGTGTGTGTGTGTGTGTGTGTGTGTGTGTGTGTGTGTGAGAGAGAGAGAGAGAGAGAGAGAGAGAGACTATAACTTTTTCCCATCTCCAAGATTGCAGGGTGAGGGGAATCACTTGGGAATAGAAACGTTCCATCACAGAGCTCCTACCTTTTTCTTTTCCAAGAGAACTTCACTGTACTCATTCCAGGAAAGAGGATTTTCCAGATGGAGAAGTCAAAAGGACTTTTTGAGCTTCACCTCTTAGAGAACTTGGTTAGGAAGAGGACAAGCAAGATGTGGCAGTCCTGAGAGTGTGAACACACCATCAGTCCTTGTAAGTAGCCTTTAGAGTCACACAGGTCTCTGAAATTTGTAATTTAATGTGTTTGTGTGAAAGAGTGTGTATCTGAAAAACTGAGGCTGTAATTCTAGTGAGAAAGTACCAGTGAATAAAGGGGCACAAAGTATAAATCAACTCCCATTAATGTAAGGTTATTCAAGCTTTTGATTCTTTATCAGGGAACATACTTTCTCAGCAATTGTTATATTCAAATGCAAACTATGTAAAATCACTTGAGATAGACAGGGAACTGATCATACAGTGATTAACATTTCACACTCATGTATTAATACATTGAACAATAGGGTTGCTACAGTCAATGATCCAATAATTCAAGACAGGTTTTTAATGATTGCATATAGCAGGGATATGCATTTAGTAAATGTTTGTGGGTTTTTTAAAAAATTAATTATTGGAAGAATTGTTCTCCACGAGTGATAAGATTTTCTTGTCCGTAACCTTTAATCTATGCAAAGCTATTAAAGACCCTACAAACTGTTTTCCATGTACTTACCTGGGCAGGGGGTGGGGTATATCTGTACTCGGCACGCTAATCTATGTAAATACATTGCATCAGAAGAGTTTACTAGGGGTGGAAATACCTGAGAATTAATTACTCCTGTGATGCCTGGTGTAGAGACCTCTGAAACTCAGACTTCTAGACTCCTACACAATAAGCAGGCATCGATTCAGCAAACGGCCAGTAGGTGCACTGTACTGAAAGTTGTTCTTTATGTACCATTAAAATCCTTGTCCATTTCTCTGTTTCAAAAGATGAACATTAGAGAGTAGGATGGAAGACTGACATTGAGCTAGGGCCGAATGCCTGAACCTGTTTTGAATACTAACATGCCATATGTTGAAGAACTGGTTCACACTAAAATTCATCTAAGTATATGCAGAGAGCTTACCTTACTCACTGAATCATTACAAAACTGATCTTGGCACAATGTTGTGCATGACTTCAAGGTTTTTCAACTAGATTCCTTCCTTTGTCAACTCCTGCAGGGCAAATGATGGCTAAGACTGCAGTCTCAACAGCAAACACTAGTTATACTGATGACATCTCAGAATACTGGAAGCCAATACCACCTGCCAATGTCTCTCTCTATAATTTCACCTTTGGATTTGCCTTTGGCCAAAGGGCTACTGACTATGCCCTGAATGGTGTTCTGATTGTTGTTCTCATCATTGTCATGCTATCACTGGGTTGTACCATGGAGATATCCAAGATCAAGGCTAATTTCTGGAAACCCAAAGGGGTAGCTATTGCTGTGGTAGCCCAGTATGGAATCATGCCCTTGACAGCATTTGCCCTGGGTAAGTTTTTCCAGTTGGATCCTGTTGAGGCACTGGCTGTGCTCATCTGTGGCTGCTGCCCAGGTGGAAATCTCTCCAACATCTTCAGTCTGGCATCAAAAGGAGACATGAACCTCAGGTAAGCAGTGCATATGTTAGTGATATTAAATATGTTAAAGTGACATTGAACAGGCTGGGATTCATAGGCTGGGATGCAAAATCTGTCAGTATGACCAAGGCCTTGTGTGCATCCCACATTGGGGTTTTTTTAGGGTTATCGTCTCCTGGAAAACACAAACCTGGTAAGCAGTAGGGCTTGGCTTAGGGCCCACACACTCTGTAGTTGCTGAAAAGTTGAACTAGGAGGGAAGGGAATGGGAAAGACCAGACCAGTAGCAGGAAGCGTTGTAAACCCCGTCCACCATCCCCAAGCATTACTTTCATCATCAGAATGACTCTGATAACTTCAGGTGACCCTGACAGGGACTCTCCATTGTAACTGGAAGTGATCAGAGTAATTTCATAATGAAAGTAACAATAAGGTAATTGTAAAAAATCTGGCTTTTCTTCTATGCTCTCCAAACACTGAGGTGTAGAAATTGGCTAGAAGGAAGAAAAACCAGTCATGTCTGTGAAAAATGGAGCAGTTGGCATTGGCAAGCTTAAATGATCAATGTGACACATTACAAATTGTTGTAGAAACTCTCCTCAATTTCAACTTTTGTTATATAATAATGGGGTGGGAGTGGCTGCTTGAGAACGCTTAGGTCAAGCTATAATCACGCCTCCGCTCAGTGTAGTTTAACTGCAAAAAGCAGCTGCAGGGAATTAACTCTTCTCCCTGCACTATTCTCCCCCCAGCTGAAAATTCTCCCCCACTTTAAGCCCCAGTAGTGAAAAAAGACCACCACAAAATGGTACCAGTCTTCTTCTACTGCTATAGCTTAAGCAACCCAAAAGAAGGCATTTTTGACCGGGAAAACATTGTGGCGAGAGTTGAAGTAACCCCTCACTGAACCATGACCATGATCCAAATGGGGGGAGGGTCTGTGGCTTCTTTTTGCAGCTAAATTATACTTTGAGGAAGCCATCCTGAATTCCCAAAGTTGCTTTAACTAAAAATGGTTTCTTGTCTGACTAAAAGGATATCTTCATGCTTAAGGATGAAGTAAGGATTCTAATACAAACTGTTCATTGGTAGTATGGAAAACAGAGGTAGCAGTAAGAGAAGGCTCATAGCTCAGTGGAAGGGCCTGTGCTTTGCATTTGGAAAGGTCTGGGTTCAGTCCCTAATACCTTCTCATAATCAGATCTCAGGGAACAGAGCTAAGAAAACCCTCTGGCTGAGACCTTGGGGAACTGCTATAATTTTGAATAGCTGCATTGAGCTCAATGGACCAGTGATAAGGCAAGTTTAGATATTACTTTCCAGATTAATTCAGCCAGAATACAAGGATATGATTTGGGGGGCTCTAGTCTTGATGGAAACTAGCATGCACTTCCATGGGGTTTTTTTATATGCTCTCCTGCACCTGGTTAGGTTACTAATACTAAGAGGTAGTCACTGGTAATGAGAAGTCAATAATCATGTAATGTAAAATCAAGAGAACTGGAGACATTTAGGAACAGAAGGCTGTTTGTGTGCTTAGCCCTTCACATCCCAGCATGAGTATCTACGTCATCCATTGTGTGCTTTTTTCCTCAGGGTGAATCACAACATTTCATCATCTTAGTCACCCTCACAAGCAACTTTGGAGAGCAGGAATATGTTATTTCTATTTAAAAGTGAACTTGGCAGCAAGCTTATGATTTGCTTATTGCCACAAAAGTCAAGGAAGATATGAAGTCAAGTATTCCATGTCTAGCAGGCTTGGAGGAGTCCTGGGCAAGTGTCCATCAATAGGCTCCATTATTTATCAAGAGGAGGAGGACATATAGGAAAGTTAGGGATGAGAACAAGTAACAGTTATTCATAGGAGCACATATACCTGTAGTAATATAAGGCATAAAAGGTAACTAAACAAATACTATTAAAATGCACTGATCGATGCAAGTTAATCCTGAATAAATCCACAAGTATGCCTCTGGACTTTGCAGCGAACCTTGCCCCCTAATGTCTAATTCTCTTTCCACCCATGAAACTGAAAATGAGTGAATAAGTAGTGAAGGAAGTCCCTGAATGGAATTTTCTGCACAGGTTATGGTGCAAAGGAAAAAAAGAAAGCCTATTTAATACTTGGGGTGGGGAGAGTCATGTGATGCTTTTGTCTAACAGTTTTTACCCAGCTTCTTCTAACCCCCTCTGTGGGAGCATTGGCAGCTGCCCAACATCACCAGCTGCTGTGGTCAGTAGGGTTACCAGCCTCCAGGTAGTAGCTGGAGATCCCCTGGAATTACAACTGGTCTCCAGGCCACAGAGATCAGTTCACGTGGAGAAAATGGCTACTTTGGGGGGGGGGGGTGGACTCTATGGAAGTATGCCATGCCAAGGTCCTTTCCCTCCCCAAACCCCTCTTTCTCCAGGTTTCACCCCCTAGATCTCCAGGAATTTCCCTACTTGGAGCTGGCAACCCTAGTGGTCAGCCATAGATCTAGGTTCATACTGGCCCTCAACAGTCCCTTGTATGAAGACAATCTGAGCAGCAGGAGAGGAAAAACAGCTAGACAGTATCTTTCTGAGAGCAGTTTCTGAACTGTAAGGAGCGAGGTAGCACGTAAGAAGGAGATGGGTCGGTTGCTAACCCAGCTCGCTGATTTGTGCCGGCTGCCCCATCACCTGAACTCACCTGACCGCTAGCCTTGGTGGGGGAGAGGACAGTGGTGGCAGCATCTCCACTCCACCCTTGGGAGCACAAAATGAGGGCTGCTCAAAATGCATTGGCTACTGAGGGACGGTGGCACTTTTTCCAGTTTAATGTGTTAAAAAACAACAAATTTCTGTGTTTGCATGCCTGACTGACATTGTCATTAGCCCCTCCCTCAACACCCTGTCACACATGTCCACTCACACATCCCCACGTCCAGCCTCCCTGCCCCCTTCTTCCCCTCAATGTGGGGTGGGAATTGAACTGTGGCCCATTAATGTCTGCAGGGTGGGGGAGAGAGGCACTGAGGACTTTCAGTCTCTGATAGGCTGAGCTGCTGGCATCTGTTAAACCAGGAAGATGGTCACTGCAGGTGGAAAGCTGCTGCCAGGGGGCGGGGGATGTGTTTGCAGAAGCAGGGATGGACTTGGCATGGGGAGGGTCGGTCAGTTCACTCGCGGGGGGGGGCATCTCCCTAGTAGTGGGACATGGCTGACAAGGTCTGGCCTCCGTTCTCGCTTTGTAGAGATGCAGTGATGTGTTCAAGTTGCGCAGCAGCAAGTCTGAGCGCGCTTTTCATTCCCCTCGTTTCCAAACGGCCTCCCTGCCTCTCACGTGGTTCCCAGTGGGCATTCCTGTCACTCATTGACGGCCCTGCCTCCCCCTCCCCCCTGCTTCTTCAGAACCTGGGGACTACTTAGGGTTGCCAGTCTCTAGGTGGTAGCTGGAGATCTCCCAGAATTACAACTGATCTCCAGGCAACAGAGATAAGCTCCCTACTATCTGGCCCTAATTTTCAGGGAGGGGGAACCTTTTTCTTTTAGTGGTGGGAGCGGCAGCGGGTATTTGCAGGTGCACCAAGCTGCAGCCACCAGTCTGGCCCTCCCCATTGGCTGCGCCACAGGTTGCCCCTTGCCTGAATGTCAGGGGAGGGTGTGGCCATTGTCTGGTGTGAGCAGGGTTGTCAGGGGAACGGTGGGCGGGACCTCCCAGAAGCCACTGCATCTTGCCTTGCCACCCTCGGGTGGCAAGGCAAAATGGCAGCCATTTTGTAGTGGTGACCACTAGTCTTTCTCAAAATTCCAAAAGTGCACACAAATTAGCGACCTGCAGTATCACACATACAATGATTATTTTCATACCGATCGATTAAGCTTCTTGCACTGGCCATTGTTGTAGTCCATTCATAGGAGCAAGCCCAGCCATCATTTTGAATGTATATATTCTGGAGTCTGAAAACAACCAAACCTTGACCAATTGCCAGTGTTTAATTCTAGTCCCAGCAGATTCCAATACATTAAAAGGTCAACAATAGGAGCAAGGTTCAGGCTTTAAGAAAACTGCCTACAACTAATTTCTTCATTCTCCTGTTTCTGTCTCAGTATTGTGATGACAACATGCTCAACACTCTTGGCCCTTGGCCTGATGCCTCTTCTGCTGTATCTCTACTCTAAAGGCTTGTTCCATGGCAATCTGGAAAGCAAAGTGCCTTACAAAGGGATTATTATCTCCCTGGTCATGACACTTATCCCCTGTGCTCTGGGCATCTTCTTGAATGAAAAGAAGCCCCAGTGTGCTCGTCACCTTGTTAAGGTAAGTGGGAGTAGGAAGCATCACTATTTGGATCTCCTTTTTATCTAGGCCGCTTCCACATGTCTTTAATGGCTTGCCAACAGAACTCTGGTGGGTTATCTCACACATTACACACGTCATCGTTTCCCCTGTGCAAGCGAGTCATGACAATCCCAGATTTTAAGCGTTTTTTGTGAGACCTGTTTTGGTCCATCTTTATTTTTGATGTCAGTTTTTTAGTGGTGACCACTAGTCTTTCTCAAAATTCCAAAAGTGCACACAAATTAGCGACCTGCAGTATCACACATACAATGATTATCTACTGTATCAATGCATCTGGGGGCTTTTTTGTGCTTTTGAAGTTCCCTCCCATAAATCTCCAACCCCACCTCTCGCCATTACCCCTCCTTTAAACATCACACATGCTTCTGGCTCGCATGTGCAATTGTAAACCCCCCCCCCTTTTTAATGGTTTTGCACTATTATCATGGCTGTTTCCACAAGTCTTCTCCCCCTCCCGAAAAATAGCACAAAATTCACAGAATGACGGGCCTTCATGGTGTGGTTTCCTGACATGACTTTGCTTCGTGTCATGATGATGTCAGAAAATGCGCCACAAAGCAAAGTCATGATGGAAGATTGCGCCATGAAGGCACATTATTCCATAAGTTTTACGCTATTTTTCGGGCGGGGGAGACATGGAAATGGCCAATATCTATGTATGCAAAGGGAATCAATCTGCAGTGCTTGTTACACTGGATCACTTAGCAATCAGACTATCAGTCACAATGGGCCATAGCAGCACTCCCTCCCCCCACGGCATCAGTCAGGGAGGGATCGGGGAAAAGATCAGAGGCTCCCTCTTCCTCTGGCCCCTGGACTGCTGCTCACACAGCTCTCCCAAGGCCCTGAGGATGTGACAGGGAGCCCCGCCTCCGACTGCTGCGGGACCTTAGGGGGTGCTGTGCCTTTCCGTGTCTCTGGAAGCCCCGAGGAGGCAGCAGGGAGGCAAACTGTTTTGCCCCCAACTTGCTTCTTATCCCTGCATAATACACCTGCATGGGGATAAGGAGTGAGTGGTAGAGAACATGGTTTACCTTTTATATAGTAGGATATGGAATTGTGCGATTACACTACTCTACAGTTCACATATTTATGAAACCTTTTTGCATTTCAAACTTTGAGCAGGAAATCAACAGAGAACAGTATACTGCGCATGCCATTTCGACAGAAGCTGAAAGACAGGGCAATGGTATAGCGCAATCCTACATGCGCTCAAAGAAAAAGAAAGTTGGGTGGGAATGCACCAACGTCATTTGTGATGAGGCGCAGATAAAGAACGTGTTTCCTGTTTTGGGACCTTTTTTGCCCCACAGCAAATACTCACAAAACACATATGAGGGTGATGCATGTGGAAGGTGAGTTCTTGAAGCAGATTGGGAAGATGCCACTTTGGGACAGGGAAACCCCCCCCCCCAAATTGGAACATGTGGAAGTGGCCCTAATGTCACCCCAATACTGCAGGGAAATTCCTTGACATTGGGTTGGATCCTACCATACTGCTTAGCTAAGTGCAAAACCTTCCTCCGGTGCAGCATTACTGGGTTACTTTCTGTATCAAACAAATTAGACAGTTTTTCATTTTTCTACTGCTTCATGTCATACGGCAAATTTAAAGATATAAAGTTAGGACTCGTCTCATGATTTCGAGTATCGTTTTATGAAATTTGAATTGTCCTAACATTATGCCTTTATTCTGCACTGAACGGTTTTATGATATTGCAGCATTCTGTGTATTTAAAGTATCTATTATTAAATTCATTAATGCATACCATGGCATGTATTCAAACTTAGGCTGCACGATCCGAGTTCAGCAATACCTTAAAGACCAACAAGGTTTGAGTGCTAATAGTCTTTAAGGTGCTACTGGACTTGAATCTTGCTGTTCTACTGCAAAACAACATGGCTACCCACTTGAAACAACCTTAGGCTGGAGGAAGTTCCTCCGGCCTAAGGAGTCTTCTTCCAACTTAACTGGTAATTCCACCTCTAACTTAAATTGAAGGAAGTTTCCCTAGACTGAAAGAAGACATCAAACTCTGGCAGTGCCAGGGGTAAGATACATATCCATAATTCCAAATAAAGTGTAACTATTGGTCAGTGACAAGCAGTAGTGGATGCAGAACTTCACTGCATTTCCTTCATACAAGAAGTCCTTTCTCGCCCCAGGAAATTTGATTCCTGTGAGCAAAGCTACAGTTGCAAAAGACAGAAGACGAAGCAATTTCTCTCCTTCCCCCTTCTTAGTGCAATCCCAGCATGGGTCTCTTGTCCCCAAGAATCAGTTACAGTTATTAATAAAAAAGTCAATGAAAGCACTCTTGATCTGTCATTTTCCTTTTGAATATCTGGTCTGTGTATGGCATGTCAGAAGAGTTCCAGGTTATTAATAGCAAATTTCATTCACACCTTGTGCTGTCACAGTTAAGAGTGCCAGAGTAGGACTGGGGAAATGTAGATTCAACCACATTCAGCTGTGACGCTCCCTACATGATCTTGGGCCAGTCAAGCTCTTGTTCTGGGGTTGTAGTACATACAATTGTATAGAATTAATAGCTGCCTCAGAATATGTTGGCTAATGCTAAGTGGAACTGTGCTGTTTTTCTTCTTGTATTTTCAGGCAGGTGTGATTGTTCTGCTTCTGTCATCTGTCCCAATAATTGTTCTTTCAGTGATCAATGTTGGAAGCAGCATATTGATCATCTTCTCTCCACGCCTACTGGGAACATCTGCTTTAATGCCATTTATTGGCTTCTCCTTGGGCTACATCCTGTCTGCATTCTTCAACCTCAATGATCAGTATGTCCTTCTAACCAATCTCAATTTATTTTACCTTGGAGATTTAAAAGCAGGAACCAATTCCAATAGTATCTATAGAGGTAGTTTCTGCTGGGTATGTGCTCTGAGTTAGCTTATTCACAGCTGGGACATTTTTAACTTGCCCTTTTCCAGTGAAGGACCCAAGGTAAGTAACAAAGATATCTTTAAAAAAAATTTTTTAGTAACTTGTATCTAAAACTTATGTCCATTTAAAGCAAATAAATCCATCTAAAATCATATAAAACTATTCATTTTAGGCCCTTTTAAACAATTCTGCCATACAAACCAGAAGAGTGGATGTCATCCTGCCTAATTCAGGAATGCCTTTCCATGATATAGGAGCCACAACTGAAAAGCTTGAGACTGGGCATTGGCTGTCTTAATCAGTCTGCTCAAGATATTAAAGATAAAAATTAATCCAGTGAACCAAGTTGCCAAACAGGTTTATATTGGAAGATATGTATTTCAAATACATAGGTCATGAAGGTCTTTAAAGATAAGAACCAGAATCTTGAAGAGAACTCAAATGAGTAGCAAACTCCATATTCTCAACAGTTATGTGAAAAGGGAGTTGGTCCCAATAAGTTGAATGGCCACATTTTGTACTAGCCAGAGTACACACAGTATATGGAATAGCTCAGCTTCAAGGTCACTATAGCATGAATCAGCGTGATGAGATTGGCCAGGTCTAAATAAGAGACTAACCTCTGTGCTTAATAAAGCTCACAGAAAACACTTTATTGCTACTACACTTTTCCAAACAGAAGTGTGCGTCCAACAAAGCACATGGCTCTTAACTGATGTAGACAAGGATTAACTGATGCCATCCAAGATGGACAAACCATATCCTTACCAGCTAGCATCACCACCACCACCTGCTTGCTATGATAATAAAGAACCAGAAAGCTCCGAAGAATGGCTGTAGATAAATGTAAGGAAGTTAGCAAAACATCTTGGCACCCAACCAAACTGAGTTTGATAGTGCTGGTCAATCCATTCTGGCACAACCTGAAATGTTGCTCCCATTTCACGGGGCATTTGGGGTTTCAATGGGGGGGGGGGAGGCAAAAAAAAATCACATTACAGGCAGAAATCCTCCTATCCGTGGAAATGCTCTAGTGAATCCAAGCCAGTATGTATACTGACACTACACATGCTTGCAATCAAGCAATACACAAATTTGGATTCACTGTGCATATCTTCTTTTGTTATTCAGGTGTTTGTACTGTGTTATTGTACTTAAGACACTGATGCTGAGTTGGTTACTTCCAATCAGTCTGTGGTATCCAATCAGATAAAATAAGTGCATTGTCTCATAATATTTATTAATAATGCGGGAAATCTGATATGTTGTTATTGATGGGGAATACAGGATTCACAGAGATGATACAGTCATTCCAAATTAATGAAGGTTTTACCTGAAGGCTAGTTTTGGTACTGAAACTAAATTGGTGCTCTGATGACCTATGCTATGAGGTAGTTAGAGGAGTATGACCCATTCCTTCTTCTGGACCTCTCAGGTATTTTCAGAATCGTTAGTCATGGTATCCCTCTGACCTATCTAGCTTATTTGGAAATCCAAAGCACCATTTGATAAAAACCATTCTCTGATCTAAATAGCTCAAGTGAGCCTGATCTCATCAGATCTCAAAAGCTAAGCAGGGTCAGCCTTGATTAGTAATTGGATGGGAGACCTCCATAAAGACCAGGATTGCACAGGCAGGTAATGGCAAACCACCTTTGTTAGTCTTTTGCCATGAAAACCTTGCTGTGTGTGTGAGAGAGAGTGAGAGCATAAGTCAGCTATGACTTGAGGGCATTCTCCACTAGCACTTACCAGTCAGGTCCTAATGTTGGGTGGCTGCTGCTCTTCCACGTGGATTTCTTCTATGAGTTCACTCTTGTTGTCTTGTTCAGTCTTATCATCCTTGCTTTTTAATACCTATTGATTCTATATGAAACTGGGAGAGGCCTTCTGGAATAAGGTTTCAGAGTAAGTTCATGACTGCTCAGTTTTTCCTTTTTCAGTAGAAATTTGTTGCTGGATGTCCTGATATCCATGAGGGTGAATAAGGAAAGCTCGATCTAGTCAGGACACTCTTTAATGGTGGGCAGAGGTGGCAGTTCTGCCACAGCTGCATTTCCCTCGAAAGACCAGGTGTGCAGCTTGGGGGGCTTCTGAGACTACCATTGCTCCTAGAACTCCAGGCAGCAACCACAAATGTTTTGACAGAGAAAGCAGGGTTAATGCCTATGAGATAAATGGGATTGAAGTAATGTGAAGGCCTCTATGATTTCTGAAGCCTTACAAAACACAGTATACAATACAATGGCAACACACAACGGGTCCAGATGTTAGTGTCTGAATTCCTCATTTGTCAGCAATGTTTTACTCAGGTTTTAATGATATTAATATTCAAGGTATATACTAGCCTTCAGGGCAACTTAACACCTATTCAGAGCGGTTTGCAAAGTATGTCATCATTATCCCCACAGCAATCACCCTGTGAGGTGTGTGGGGCTGAGAGAGCTCCAGAGAGCTGTGACTGACCCAGTCACCCAGCTGCCAAGTGGAGGAGTGGAGAATCAAGCCTGCTTCTCCAGAGTCCCGCTACTCAGCAACAGCATCCTTCCTCTGGTATCAACTTAAGGTCCAAGGCCTCTCTATAGCAAAGTGACAGACAACAGCACTGCTCCCATTCGCAAGTCTACCCCTTATTAAAATAGTGGCTTATGCATTTCATAGTTATGAAAAATCTGTTCCAGCATCTCTGAAAATCAGTCACAATATGCAAAAGTGGGGCACTAAGACTATACCTTTATGTAAAGTAAAACTGTATGCGACTGTTTCCTTAATAGGTGCAGGCGGACAATCTGCATGGAGACTGGCTGCCAAAATGTGCAGCTCTGTTCCACCATTCTCAAGATGGCCTTTGCCCCTGAAGTAATTGGACCCCTCTTCTTCTTTCCTCTTCTGTATATAATATTTCAGCTGGGAGAAGGACTCCTTCTAGTTGTGACCTTCAGATGTTATGGAAATATAAAGCAACGGAAGGGCAAGTACAACCTTGAGAAAACATTTTATCATCTTCTTGTAGATTTCAATGTATTTTATAAGCTGTTTTGTTTCTGAGATTTAATACTGTGAACTTCATTTTAGAATGTGGCTGCAACTGGGAGTGCAACAGAATTTACACTTAAGAGTTTCCAACTGTGCACAGCCTGAAAACTTCTCACAGCATGGAGACAAACATTGCCACACTAATACTTTTAGACTAAGTGGATTAAACCATAGATGTAGTGGCTGATATAAAAGTTGGCAATGCCAGTTCAGATACCTGGAATGCCAACCTTTTTTTATAAAATTAAACAGATTTCTGATTGTAGAGAAAATTTGGAAAACATGCCAACAGCGTCTAAAAAGAGGTGTATTAGGAAAAGTAATGTCCACACCTCTCCTCACTCCGTCTTTCTTCCACTGTTGCCAATTAGCCTACCCAACACATCTCGTCACACTACTTCCTGGTAGATCCAATATGAAAACAGTTCAAATACTGAACATCCACACTGATGTGGAAATATTCCAAGCAACTTTGCCACATATTTCCAGCAGCTTCTACGTGGCCACTATTAAAACCTTTTTTTATTTTGGAATCTACACTCTACATGGAGAATTTGCTCTAGTTTGGTATTCGAACTGGGACGGTTTTTAAATCCTCCGCATAACATCAAGTATCCAAATTTTCTCCTGCTTTGCTCAGGTTCTTTCCAATCCTGGTTTGGCCTCATCCTTTGGAAAAGATTTGTGGGCAGGAACATACAAATTTTTTGCAGATCTCACCTACATCTGCACCATTTGCCTTGCCATCCCCCCACCTACACTCCCACCGTTTTTTTCCAGGCTTAAAAAAAAAATCAACATATTATACCTTAGTCTACAGCAGTATTCCAATTACTGATTTTAAGCTATAGCAGTATGTCAGTTAGCAAATTAAGTGCTCTCATCTCTTTGAAGGGGCCATGGAGATGTTACTAGACTGTAGGGAAAATGTTTCTTTCTAATTAAGTGCCTACCAGAAATCTTTTCCGGTACAAAAGAAAGAGAGCCCATAGTATGGAGTATATGGAGTGCTTTCCTCTGGTTCTAGGAGCTTCTTATTCAAGTCCAGCACCTTTCAATGAACTGAACAAGCATCAGAGAAAAGCAAATGGCAGAGGATCACCTGTGCAATAAAGAGGCATGCAATAAAAGGCTTAGAATTCAAGCCATCTTGTATCAGGGAGAGAAGGCTTGAAAATAGGATTGACATGTGTGCTCCCCCCCCCTTTTGCATTATACTCTTTAAATTCACAGCTACACGAGTTCACCTCTCTGAGAATTTGAATGGAAAATGTAGTATTCTGCTAGACTTCTGAGGTTCATTCCCAGCAGCCTCACATGATGGGAAAAGAAAAATGCCCCAAATGCTTATCCCAACCCTTGCAAGTCCTTAGATCCCACCTTATCTTTAAGGAGTTTCTTAAATTAGTCTGGGTTCCAAGAGCATTCCCTTTCAGCAATAGGGGAAAAGACCACAATCCTATCTGGCTCCCATTTTCTTTCGTTTCAGATTCAGCATCAATCAACTACGCCATGAAATGCTGAAGTGGAAATCAAACAGGCACCAGAAATCGTATTAAAGGAAGGGAAAGCTGGAGAATTTGAACATTCTTAGGTTACCCATCTGAGATTTGCCAAACTCTAGCACCTATGCATAAAATGTATGCCACGTAGATGGCAGCAAGGTGAAGGGCTATTGCTGATTGCTGCCAATATTATAGGACTCCACTTTGTTCAGTCTTTGGCCATCAACTTTCCAATTTTGTTTCAGAAGACTGTCATGCACCACGGTAACCGTTTAATAATCCTTAAAATTACAAGACCGTTTTAAATATTCTTACTAAAAGCCAAGAAAACTGCTCTTCCAAATGGCATTTTGTTCCTTCAGTATACCAGTCTTGCACTATTTTGTACTATGGGTGTACTGCCCTTAACTGGCGGCAACTGTAATTCAACCCACCATTTTGGCTCAAATGTTTTCATCAATACCAAAAACCTACGTAATAAAACCAGCAACATACTTCAATGGTGAACAGCATCCTGTTTCTATGGTACATGCTACCTTTTCCAGAGAGTATTTCATCCCCTGCCCCCAAAGGAATCCAAGCATAACTGCATGCACCTCTTGAAGACTTCCATTACTGAGCAAGACTGATAGACTGCAAATGCCAATTGTACAATTTAGAACAGTGCGGGTGGGACATTAGAGGCAGCAGTTTCCCTTGGCCTGGCCTAGAAAAAGCAGCTATCAGAATATCGAAGGCCAGAAACAATTTCACTCACCTGCAGAACTTCCACAACTACCAAGATCTCATGTTGTATCCTCATTGTCATCAGTAGATTCTACTCTACCGGGGGGGGGGGGGAAGCATTCGAGAGAGCAGGGCTGTTTTGTGACGGGAGCATTTACCCCCAATCTTACAAAGGAAACAGCAACAGCTGTGGCTCATTAGAACGGAACACGACATACACACCAGCGTCTTCTTATACCATCACTTTTAGTAATCCCACTTAGAAGTGTTTCTATCATCTTTGGAAATCTGAGTGTAAACTTGCATATAAAAGACTAAGTATTTGCATGAATGCGTGAACAGGATTTTTTCCCCTACAAGGCCCTTCTGCCTTTATCCACTTAAGTGGCTACACAGCGAGTAGAAATTCAACCCGTCTTCCCACTGCCGTACCCAATTAGGAAAACTACCCGTTTAAAAAAAAAAAAAAACCGAGTGCCAGCTTCACCTTTGCCACAAAAGCTCATACTGAAATAAGTATTTCAGGTAGACAGCAGCCACATTAGTCTGCAGTACAAAAGCAGGACTGGAACGCAGCAACACCCAAGATCAAAAAGTTTCAGGGTATAAGCTCTCTCTCTGAGTTTATACCTTGAAAATCATGTTGGCCTCTTAAGATGCCACTGGACTCAAATCTTGTGAAAAGTGTTCATCTTTAAGATAGTGGATTTTTGTATGTTGTTACAACAGACTAGTTACCCTGCCATACAATTATTAAAGAGGCACAAGACTGAGAAACTACAGCAGCCTTAGGATAACATAAAAGAATTTTCTCTTCCCTCTTCAGTTTTTAAGACACCTCATGACTGCTGCTGTATTAGAATTAAGAGCACAAGTGAGCAAGGACATTTTTTCTATTAAGAGCAAAGGACAGTGAAGGCTTACCATTTACTCCTCCTAATAGCCAATGACTGCTCCTACCCCCAAGAGAGGCTCAACAGATCAAGCAGACTGAACATGTGCGGAGAACATCATTCCACTTTCTCTGGAGCTGAACCACACTTTCCCCCCTTTTTAGCACTTCAAACAAGCAAAACTGTACACCTCATTTACTACAGGGTCCATGAGTACAAGCCTAAGGGGACAAGTTTTGAACCAAAGAAACTAAAAAAATTACTGCTTAAGCAGTGTTTTACAGCACATGATGCTCATCTAAAGGCGAGTGCTGGAACTCAGTGTGCTTTAGAACTTGTTCTACCCTACAATACTGGGAAGATCAGATTAAGCCATTTAGTATTTGCCTCTTCTATTTTTTGTGTTCTTTCAAAAGTTGGGATTTTGTGTTCCTGCCAGGAACTGTCACGTATTCCAGTACTCTACAAGGTTTCCAATAGTTCATAAAATTGTCATTCTTTACACTAACAGAATTTGGGAGGCACCTAAGGATGAACACAGCTAGCTCTACCTCTTACCCAAAATGTCTGCCGTTTAACCAGCACAATAGTTTTACGCTGGTAATGTATACATAAACTGCATCACATAGAACCCTTAATTATGCATTCAACACATATCAGAAAATACTGAGAAGTGTATGCTGTTCAGTGAAGTGCTGGCTAACAGGCACATGTGTAATACTGTGAAGCTTTTCATACTCCCCAACATCATTATTTTAAAGATACCTGAGCTATATCTGGTATCAGGGCACTCTTCCATAAACTCCTATCCACCAGAACAAAAACTTACTATTGTATGCCAGTGTTTCTCTATGGCTACTTCTCTGGACTTGTTAAGACTGTTGCCCTCCATAACTGCTTAGGAAGCATCAGCTGCACCTAACAAAAGCTAACTCAGTAGCAAGTAAGATGATAAAAGGAAGTTAGATTGTGTCATCTTCCTACTGGAGAGGTTTGGAGAAGGTGTCCACAAGGGATAACCCCTTGTTATATTGTACTGTACAAAGCAAAAGGTTGTAATATTATAAGGAACAACTGCACAAGCTAAGTTTCTTGGCATAAGGGCTATAGGGCAATTACTTAAGGTGGTTTACCTTACTTACTCCCACCGACCAGCAGCTTACTTTGCTTTCACTTATCTATATAACCATGATCAGAAGCACATACTGTCTGTGTATCCAACTGGAATTTTGGCTTCATAGGTAGTTTGGGAATACGCAATCTTTTATCTTTTCCCAAACACCAATACATCTTAACCATTAAAAGCTACTAACCTGGATAAAGAGGCATGAAAAGGATACAGAATGCACGTAATGTTTTTGAATGAAGGACACACAACTTTTTGAATAAATTTATTACCAATACCAACCAAGATGATCGGAGATTTAGCCAAGGTAGCAGACAAAGTATGTAGGCACCAAAAATTTGAAATAAAGCTTTATTAACAGCTGGTGTAGAGCTCTGTAACCAATTCCAAACATTGAACACCCTGAAATGCCAATTACTAGAACACACCTAGAACTAAAAGTTCAGAAGTCAGGTTTTTTTAAAAATACAAAAAATTAGTTCTTTATATAAAGAGCTCTACCAATATACAGAAAGCTATACACTTCTGACTTAATGAAGTGAGCAGGAAAAAGATTATCAAAAAGACAATACAATTAGGTCAATAACTTCTGTGGTCCACATATACAAGGCTGTTAAATCCCACACCCTCCCCCATTCGTTCTCTGCTCCAGAAGTCACATACTTACCATAAGCGTTAGCAAGTATGATTTTAAAGAGTCCCCAATGTTAAGTTATAGTTCAATTGCCACTATCAACAGATCTTGACCGTGAGCGTGATCTCTGCCTATCCACAGAAGCTGGAGACTTTGATCTACTCGAAGAAGCACGTTTCTGGCTCTTTTCAGGGACAGGAGATCTACTAACTGAACGTGACTTGCTACGGCTACGGCTTCTGGATCTAGTGTAAGATTTACGGCTTCGGGAGCGAGACCGGCTGCGAGACCGTGAGGAACTCCTGCTACGAGAGCGAGACCTGCTCCTCGACCTACTAATAAAAAATGAAATTCCATCTCAGGCTCTACACAGTAGAAACGCAGGTCCTAATTACACCAAAAACAATAAAACAGCCCTTTGTTTTCAGTGCTAGCATGCTTACCTGTGTCTTTTGCTGCCTTCAATTAGTTTTATTTTCCTTCCATTGATTTCTTTGCCAGAAAGTTTTTCAATGGCATTCTTTAGATCACTATAAGAGGCAAACTCAACCACCCTAATTAAAAAAGGATATATACATCAGCTTAACAAAGGAATAAAAACAGATTCCTAAACTTTTTTAATAATCAAACCTACCCAATAGAATTTCAGAGCATATTAAGATATACCCCAAGAAACTTACCCTTCATTTAATTTAGGTCTGTGTGCATCTGCAAAGGTTACCTCCCCAGCTTGTCTCATGAAGTCTTTGAGATCCTAACACGAGATTAAATATATTATACAAAGAAACAGACAATATTTAAGTATAATACTTAAAATTACTACTGTAAGAAAAGATATTAATTAAAATGTGGCAGACACCACACTTGTAGATAATTCTATATTTGATAGAATACGTCAGGGCACGAAATAAATGAAAACAGCAAATTGCTTTAAGCAAAATGCTCAATTTTAACATTAAGTTACTTTTCTGTGCACTTTACTGAACTGAGTTTATTTGTATCAAAGCATTCTGAAGCAATGTTTTATGATTAAACAGTACATTTAAAAAAGCACCAATTATTTTGTGCCCCATATGCCATTAAAAATATAGTTTACTTTACCTTCATTCAAATTTCCCTAGGCTAGCCAAGCAGCAAACTGCATTAAGCGATCGAAGATACCGTCATGATACATGCCCGACTGGCTCTTCGCCAACCATTTGAAGAACACTACCCAGTCGGTGGAAGCCTTTAATCGCACAGCCCTCCCTATTAGCAGACTACTGGCGGATCCAGACATTCTCTACTCTTGAGCAGTTACACCAAGGACCACTTTACTGCGATCAGGATTCCAACGACCACCTAATGCGTATCTTTCAACTCTCTTGATCAGGATCTCTTATTTCGAAGCGTTACAGGAAGAACAGTTCTCAACTTAGGAATCAGATCTCGTTAACTCTCGGGGATCGCCGCAACCCAGCACTTTAAGGAAGTGCATCGATTACGTCTAGACCGGCAAACACAGATCTAGAGGTGGCCAACTGATACACTGGAGGAGCTGACTGGAAAAGTCAACCAGGCCCAACCAAGAGTGACCAAGACAGAACGATTAGGATAACCCACAGGCACTCCTCGTCATAAGGCCAACGACACAGATAGGCTGGCAAATAAAATGGATTTTTAAAGTGGTTAAAATGGATTTTGAAAACAAGGTAACATTACATTAAAATAGTATTATTAAATCTACTTTTGAAAATGTATTTAAACATTAAGTATTAATAATTCTGACAATGTTTTAACTTAAGATAAAAATTAGCTTTAGTAAAATATTGTATATATTACATACCCATTAAAAGAAGTCTAAGAGATATAACAAACCTGCCAACTAACTCTGGATGACAAATTTTCTACAATAAGCCGATTTTCTGTCCTTACAGGTGGAGCATTTCTGCGTGGGATAAAAAAAAAGGTTAATCCATTACTATGCCCACTGAGGAATGAATCAAAAAGAAGAGCAACTTCCCCTAAACAGGCCTTATTCAGACATCATAGCAAATGTGACTGCCTGTGATAGGCGTGAATGCAGCTCGTCTCACATTTGCACACCCCCTTCTGCACAGAGCATGATTGAAAGCTTCTTGATTTCAGAATCCTCAAGACATATTTTGCTGCAATATCCAGATCTGTATGTCTAGAGTTATTTTCGAACCCACAGGCCTCTAAACTTGAATTAAGGTATGGTTCTACATGCCAGTTTGGAGGCAAAAAGCAAACCATGAACTAACCAGACCCATGCATTGGGTCACACAAACTGGAATTTGAATCTAGGCATCCAAAACTAGGAAACTTTCAGCCATGGCCCCAACATGAGCACAAATTATATTTATGTCTCTCACAAATCTGAATGAAGCCACACTATTCCATCTAGAAAGAGGCACATACCGTCTATCATTCCTTGGCCGCCGGCTACTAAAACGGTCAGAGTATCGCCCTCTGCCTCTTCCACCTCTAGAACGGGCCCTTGCGTGTTCAATTGTAACTCTGGAGGAAGGGAAGTTATCAACTGTTTTAATTGCTCATACTTGTGTGAATAAGGGTCAGAAAAACATTTACTATATTTATAACAAAGATTCAAGTTACTTGGCTGTTAATGCTCCTTTATTGTCAATCTGCTTACATACTCTAAATACTTTGCTTTAGAATTATGTTTTGTCTCAAGATTTACCGTTCACTGCAGAGCTCTTTGCCATCCAACTCATACACTGCATCATCCGCATCTCTGGGATCTTCAAACTCCTGTGAAGCAGAAAAAATGCATGCGTTTATTCAACTATAATTTAAACACAACTTTCCACAAACAATAAAACATTGTTTTAATAGTATTTAAGAGCACCCATAGCACCAGAACTACAATCCTAGGCACACTTATCTCCAAGTAGCATTTAACCCACTGAGACTCCAGTAAAAGCTTTAGAAGAGAGTTTAAGAGCAATTTTCAGCTTGATCCTATACACATGAAAACAGAAGCGTGTGTTATGTTCTGTCATGTCACCTCCAACCTATGACAACCCTATGAATGAAAAACCTCCAATACATCCTATCATTAACAGACTTCCTCAGATCTAGCAAACAGAAGTGTCGATTTAAAAAAGCACTTGGCTGCAGCCATTCTACAAGGTAGTTCTACTTGCGAGCAAATCAGTGTAAGCACTTGCACACGGTCTCTGCTTCCCACCTGGGGCTGAAGATTAGTCAGGCATCTCCACTTACCACAAATCCAAAGCCTCTTTTCAGGTCAATGTCTCGGATCCGTCCATACCCCTTGAAAAACCTCTCCACATCCTTTTCTCTGGCTGCAGGATTCAACCTTCCAATGAACACACGGCAACCACTCATGGTGTCACTCACACTGGATAGCGCTGCAGAAGAAAGCAAGGAGTTAACAGAAGAAAGCCATAAATGGAGAGCCTCTCGATCCCTGCCAGTCGAGTAGAGAAGACAAGATGGCTACCGCAAAAATAGGTCAGCTTGACTGTGCCGCAGTCCATGCTCCGCCTTTCACTGCCGCAATCTGACATCAAGGCAGGCAGAGCACCAGGAAGCCCCACCCCAGCTCCTGCTGTTCCAATTGTGACCGAGAACGGAGCACCGCCCCTTGCCGAGCCAATCACAGAACGACACATCCGCTCCCTTTTGTGACAAAGCGCCTACAGCCAGACCGACACTTCTAGATGGACAGCGAGCTGCGCATGCTCGCTGACTTCCTCGCGCTTGGAAAATTACGCCGACGCCATCACTGTCACAAAATGGCGGGGGGCCGCGCCTATGGCTCCAGCTACAGGGACCAGATCATGCCTCTCTTGAGCACAAAACCCACTCCCAGCTACCGATCTCAAGGGCCTGAATCCTAGTTACCCCCTCCCACACACAAAACGTCTCACGTATACCCACTAATACGAGTTTTCTCGCCGGCACACCACCATCCCTGCCCCCGCCCCTCCAAAGTCCCTCTCGACTCAAAACTTTCCTGGTAAGCGGAGAAGTTTTTCACAAACCTGCACTATGACTCTCTAATAGTTTTGATCAAGCTGTCAGGCTGCACAGAAGTCTGTTTGTGTGCGGCGACCAGCTGCCCAAGCCTTCCCACGCGACGTCTGCCTCTCGACTAACCTCCCCAGTCTCTTAACTGCGCCACAAAATGGAACCCTAGTCCACGTGACGCTGTTAAAGCTCAACGATAGGCAGAGAGCCCTAGCGAAATCTCAGCCAGCCGTGGGGGAAGGGTGCTAGGCTCCGCCTGAGTCACGGGTGGACAGAACAAACGGTTCTGGGTTTGTATATGCGCGTGCGCAATCGGAGGCCTCCCCTATGGCCGTTGTTTCCTATCAAGGTGGAAAGGAGTTGTAAAGAAAGTGGCGCCCCGGCCCTTGGGAGGACTCAGTAGTCGCCTCTGTGTTAAAAAGGGTTTACTATCGTAAAGGATAACGCTGTAATTCTTGTCGAATACGTGACCGTACATTCGCTTAGCTTCACGCTGACTGACTGTCGTGTAAGCAGCGTTAGGTCAAGCCGCCCTCAAGTCCAATGATGTACAGTAGTACATCAGTTCAGGAGCACTTTTGCTGAAGCAAATCTGCACGGAGTTTCATCTTTCCTCTGTCACCTGCAGCTGTGCAGAGCAAATATTCCCAACCAGCGGGGCGGGTTTCCTGAAACTTCCCACCCGTTCAGCAAGCTCTTTTCTCCAACCGTGACTCCACCTTAATGTTTTCAAACAGCTGCAAAATTCCAGAACTGAGGCATTTTAAACGAATCCTCGCTCCATGCACTTGCAGCTCCGCGGAGGCTTTTTTATTTCAACGCTACTCCCTCAGCCGTAAACAGTATGTCTTCACAGGTTTCACCGTTGGATACTTTCCAGCAAGTCTCCAGTTTTCTCTATAATTTTTCCAGTCCTTTCCCAGGTCTCCTCCCCCACCCACCCCCCAACTGTGCAGTGGGCCGATCAATCTTGACAGAGCAATTAATGTCAAAACTGCAGCCTGATGTTCCTATCACTGTGTGTAATAACATTTGAAAATGCATTTTTAAAACCTATTTTACAGTGTTAATTTCAGCAAACATGAATGCAGGAAAAAATCATTGGGAAATTAAAGAAATCCAAGAAACACAGTTGGTTAAGTTCATCCAAGCTCATTGCCCATTTTGAAAATAGCTTTGCATTAAGGAAACAAAGGGCAGAGAAGCTGGCTTCTTCAAGCTCCAACAGTTTAAATTATTCTGGAGATCATGAGGCACACATACATTCAACAATTATTAAAATTTTTAATTATATCCTGCCTTTCTCCCCAATGGGGTCCCAACGCAACTTACATAATTCTCTTACCAATTTTATCCTTGCAAGAACTCTGTGAGGTAGGTTAGGCTGAGTGTGGAATAAGCTTCCATGAGAGTGGAGATTCAAACATGGGTCTCCCAGATCCTATTCCAAAACTATAACCACTACACCACATTGGCTCATCTTACTACTACTCCGACATAGCATAGAAGAGAGAGGTGCACTATACTTGAGCAGTACAGGTGCATTATACTGCTCAAGTTTGGTGTTAGGAAAACAGCTTACTTAACCCCAACCATCAGCAATTACCACTATAGGAAACTGCAATTGATTGCAGTGGTTTAGGAGTTAGTAAGCAGGAACCTGTTTAACTAGCTTTAGAGATCAGCTGAATTGCACGAAGCTGAAGTTGGTTCCCAGTTCCCAGTTCCTTATTCGCAGTTCCTTATTCCTTATTCATTATTCTCAAAGCCAAAGAAAAATATTGTGGGAAAACTGAAAAGCTATAACTCCAAAATGAAGTTTTCAGGGGCACATATTATACACCTCCATATTCAGAAGACTCAGCACTCTAAGTGGACCTATACTGGGTCATCCTACAAAACCCAGATCTTGAGTAAACAGTTTCAAAATAGGATGCCCCCAGAACATTTCAATAAGAAGAAAAGGGCGGCAGCTGCAGCAGAAAAATACTTTGGATCACCCCAAATCACACAGATCTGAACTCCAGAGATTGTCCCCTACAAGAGGACATGTGCTGGTGCTGATCCAGTCTCTGGTTCTGGACCTAAGTCCTCGAATGTGGCCTGTCTCCAAGCACCCTGTATTAGACATGGCTTTGAATAAGGAAGTGGTGAAAATATAAGCCCTCTGAAACCCAAAACAATCTTTGGATCACCCCAAATCACACACCCCTGAACTCCAGAGACTGTCCCCTACAAGAGGACCTGTGCTGGTGCTGATCCAGTCTCTGGTTCTAGACCTAAGTCCTCGAATGTGGCCTGTCTCCAAGCACCCAGTATTAGTCATGGCTTTGAATAAGGAAGCGGTGAAGATATAAGCCCCCTGCAACTCCAAATAATCTTTGGATCACCCCAAATCACACACCCCTGAACTCCAGAGACTGTCCCCTACAAGAGGACATGTGCTGGTGCTGATCCAGTCTCTGGTTCTGGACCTAAGTCCTCGAATGTGGCCTGTCTCCAAGCACCCAGTATTAGAGATTGCTGAGAATAAGGAACTGGGATATAGAAGAGCCCCCTGCACCCCCAAATAATCTTTGAATCACCGGAAATCACACATGTCCTCTTGTAGGGGACAGTGTCTGGAATTCAGGGGTGTGTGATTTGGGGTTATCCAAAGATTGTTTTGGGTTTCAGAGGGCTTATATTTTCACCACTTCCTTATTCAAAGCCATGTCTAATACAAGGTGTTTGGAGACAGGCCACATTCAAGGCCTTACATCCAGAACCAGAGACTGGATCAGCACCAGCACAGGTCCTCTTGTAGGGGACAGTCTCTGGAGTTCAGGGGTGTGTGATTTGGGGTGATCCAAAGATTATTTCAGGTTGCAGGGCGCTTATATTTTGTCCACTTCCTTATTCAAATCCATGGCCGATTCCAGATGGCCAGAAATTGCGGTTTTTCTGCGGAAATAATCGCTTACCGGCCACACGTTCACATTTGGTCTCCATCCGTTTTGTCTCACAGCGTGCCATGCCGTCCCACTTCTGGATGTTCGCACGGCCAACTGAGGTACCCGGGATTGGTTATTTCCTCCCCGTCACAGTTGACGTCAGGGGCCTTCATTGGTTCGCCTTCCGGTTTTTTTTAAAAAAATTTTTTACGTATTTTGCGCAAACACACAAATGCGCAGGTATGCGAATACGCAGCGTCGACGATGCAGTTGGTGATTGGTCGGTGGAGTCTCGCGAAGTGCATTGGTTGGCGATTCTCTTTGAAATTCTCCATTGCTACTTTGGTGCGTTGTGAGTTGTAGAACCTGAGATGGCGCCCGAGAGAAAACTCTTTCTCATGATGGCACAGGTGGTGATTCTCCTGCTGCAGAGCGTGATGGCGCTTTGCCATGCGCATCTGTGGCACATTCTGAGGAGGAGAAGGGCTGTAACGCTGATTTTCCACAGTGATAATTCGGGTACAGCTTCTCGAAGGTCCACTTTGCGAAGAATTCGTCTGCGGCAGCGATGGTATGCACTTGCGCAAATCAGAGAGCACTGAGACTGCTGGGTCTATCCCTGCAGCCGGGACTGGTGGGAGTGCATAGTACTACGTGTTTGGGATGACACGCATTGGATCCAGTGTTTCCGAATGAGCAGAGGGACCTTCAGTGAGCTGGTGGATGTGCTTAGGGCGACCTTGGAGCGGCAGTCTACCAACATGCATGAGTCCGTATCCGTGGAGAAGAGGGTGGCGGTGACGTTGTGGTGCCTTGCTACTGGTGCATGCTACCGCATTGCGGCGGATCACTTCGGTCTTGGATTATCCACTGTATCCGATGCTGTGTTGGAGGTCTGCTTCGCCATTGAGAAGGAGCTGCTTTCAAAGATGGTGTGCCTCGGGGACGAGGTCGGGAAGGTGAGTGATGGCTGCACATGGGCACTTCATAGTGCTGATGGTAAGTTTTATGGTTTTCTTGATTTGCGCTGCTGCGAAATACAGTTCTTTAAGTAGGCCACAATGTTTGCACAGACATGACCGCAGTGGCAGTCTGGGGGAGTGTTTTTTGATTTGTGATGCCATGCATGTCCGAATTTGGGTCAGGATTGATCCTTTTTGCTCTGTGTTTCAGATCATGAATGGGTTTGCTGCGCTGGGGTTCCCTCATTGTGTCGGGCCAATAGATGGCACTCACATCCGCATCAGTCAGCCGCGCGGAAAGCCGGACCAATATGGGAATCGAAAGAACTACTCCTCCATCTTGCTGCAGGGGACAGTCGATCACACTGGCCATTTTGTGGATGCGGAGGTGGGCTGGAGTGGCAAGAACCACGACGCCTTCGTCTTCCGCAACTCGGCCCTCTGTGCGGCAATGGACACTGGGGCATTTGTCCCGGGGAATCCATCCCTGAGGGTGCACGGTGTTTCGGTGCCACTACTGATGATCTTGGATGGTGCATATCCGATGCGACGCTGGCTGATGAAGCCGTATGGAAAATTTGCTGTCACGCCGGAACAGAAGCACTTCAACCGCTACCTGGCACGGGCGAGAAATAAGGTGGAATGCAGTTTTGGCCGTCTGAAGGGACGCTGGCAGTGCCTCCTGCATCGGCTGAAGGCCAGAGAGGAGAATGTGGTGACCATTGTAACCGCATGTGTGATCCTGCACAACTTGTGTGAGGCCAAGGGACATGCTGTGCTTGGTTCACTGAGGGACCCCACACCCTTGACAATGCCCGGGGAAGGTCTGGAGTATGGGGCGAATGACTGGGGGATGCTGGAGGAGGGGAAGGAGGTTCGTGACACGATGGCGGCCTTCATGTTTTCCAGATGCAGACGGTGATGCTCTGGTTTTCCTCAGGGGGCCGGGGAATTCATGTCAATCCATTGCTGCTCTTGCCATGAACAGTTTGTAGTGACAATAAAGAAGTTTGTTTACAGTTTCTGGTGGACTCTCTGTGCCTTTCGATGTCCGTTCCTGGGTTTGTGGGGCGTGGGGTGATGGGGGAGTGGGGACTGTGTGCCCTGTGTGTGGGGATAGAATTGCAGATCGGGCCACATTTGCGCGCATGCGGAGATGCGGTGGCAAATATTGTCCGGCGAAACTGGCAATGCTCAATACCTGGCTTGTATAACATGGAACCCCCCCCTCCACGTTTCATAGAGACCCCAGCGAGAGACTGCCCTCCGTGCAGAGTGGCGTGGGGGGATGCCCGATGAACTAAGTATCTTGCTTTGCTGCCTGGGAATTCTGTGTTCTATTCTGTGCCACTGTTCCACTGTTGCGGAAATTCTAACACAAGGAAATTATTATATCGTGGGGCGCCTGCTGATCCAAATGGTCCCTTAGATGGCTGTGGTTCCAACTTTGCGTGAATGCGCAAACCCGCTTATTCACGATAGATGGTTTTCCATACGAAAAACAAGCGGCAGGGGGTGGGGGAGAGCCCAGCCGAATCGCAGGTCCAAGTATAATAAACCATTACGGTGATGTACACGGTGTGCTGCCCAAAATTAGACTACAGTGAACAGTGGTGGGGGGTGGGGGAGAGCCTGGCCGAATAACGGGTCCAAAGCAATCGATGGGGCCCACTGCGGTTGCCGCCGAAAGCCGTTTCAAATTCGCGCATGCACAGTTGCACTGCCGCGCATTTTCGCAGAGGTGAACCCGCAGGATAAAAAATGGCTGCAAGCAAGGGCCGCTACTGGAGGGATCGGGAGGTCGAGGCCCTCCTTGACCTCCTTCTCCAGAGTGGGCGGGCCTCCCACCTTATGTGCAGCCACCACCTGCCGACAAAAAGCCTCTTCTCCAGGGTCGCCCGTCAACTGGGAGAGAAGGGTTGGCCTCGATCCGCGGACCAGTGCCGGTCCAAGTTTAAACGGATCAAGGCTGATTTCTTCGGGACCCTGGAACAATGGCAGGGGATACCGCGAATGAATGCTAGGCCGCCCTTCTTTGCGGAGATGCGACGTCTCTGGGAGGCTGCAGGTCGGCCTAGTTGGGAAGACAGGAGGCACGCAGGTAAGTGGCGGTGGGGGTTGCAAGGGGTGCGTGAGGTGCCTTGGTGGGTGGGGGTGGCATATCTCTTTGTCTGCAAACAATGTTGCCCCCCACTCCATTATTTACCCTGCCAGATGTGGGGTGGCATGTGTGGCTGGGAGCGGTGCTTGGCATGCACAATGCCCCCAAACTGTATGGGGGGCAATCTCACACCTGCCTGTCCACCCCATGCCATGGCCAAGCTCGAGCCCACTTTGAGGGGTCCCATTGCGTGCGGTGGCAAAGATGCTTCGATTATGCCCCCCTTTTGGCATTAATCCCTATTAGCAATTTGAGACAGGCCAATGCGGCCTAAGTGGCACCCAAACATCCAGTGCCTGAGGGGCAGTACTACACGGGGGTCCACCACAAAATCACAAATGCTGTGCCCCATTAGAGCATCGGCCACACCGACAGGATGCTAGGAGGTGGAGATGAGCGTCGTGTCATTGTTTGGCACCCAGGCACTGCTTTGTGGCCGTTGGTGAAACTGGAGGCTGTGATGTGGGTGCACCCAGGCACCGTCCAAACGTTCCCCCTCCACCCAAAGAGATGACAGGCCAGAGTAACCAACAACCCGCCCTAATCTCTCGCAGCTGTGATGAGGGCAGAGCATGCCTGAGATCTGCGGGGCCAGCTGAGGAGGAGGAGGAGGAGGTTGGAGAGGCGGCCGGGGCAGAGGGGGATGACCATCAGCCTACGGTCGTGGAGGAGCAATCGGAGGCTGTGGTGGAGGCACCAGAAGGTGAGCAGTGCTGCCAAAATGATGGCCATGACTGAAAGCAGGTCGGGAGAGGGAGAGAGGTCTGTTGCGTCAGGGCAGGAGGTTCTCCGGCCATGCCGCTTTGTGTGTCTGCTGTGAGGTGGAGTGCCATGCCGTGCTGGCACATGGCCTTGGTGCGCCAGATGTCCAAAGCATCACTCCAGATTGCTGGAGTGACAACCACCCCACCCCAATCTCTTGCAGCAGTGCCGGGGGAGAGAGAAATTCCGCTGCCAGAGCTGCCAGCAGAGGAGGAGGTGGGTGGTGAAGAGGAGGCCAGACCGGAGAGGGAGGTACAACCACCTCATGGCGAGGAGTGGCTACTGGAGGTTGTGGTGGAGGCAGCGGAAGGTAAGCAGTGCTGGCACCGTTGATGGTGCTGACCAGGAGCTCGATGCCGCTGTGCGGTGACATTCTGACCGAGATGGGGGGGGGTGTTGGGGAGAAAGGACAAGCAAGCTCGTGTGGTGTCGAGGTGGGGGAGTCAGACCCCTCACGGTTGGGGCGGCGGTTCCTTGGGGGGCAAGATGGGAGTGGTCTCCCTCAGACCTCCTGTGTTCCCAACTTGATTGCAGATACTAGTGGGCGGACGGGCCTTGGCATCCCGGAGGCAGCAGTGGAGAGAGACAGTAGCGGCTCACGCGGTCACGTGCTGAGCTGGCAACAACGGTCCGCTGCGCAGCAACCCGCAGAGGAACCTGGTGAGGGAACACTACTGTCCACTGGTGGACGGCCCACTGAACCCCTTGGGACCTCTTCGGTACCACCAATCACTGCACTTGGATTTCTGATCTAACTGTGAAAACCTTTATTGTTTAACATATGTGAGAGAACTTTTCGCTCGGCACCCCGCGAGCAGGGGCCATCCCAGCACCAATAACCGGTCAGACAACATTACCATACAGAAAGCATCAATTTTAAACGAACGGGTTGAATTTAGACAAAACAAAATGTCAGCATGCCGCAAACAGCAGTTCATCCTGTGCTCTGGATTCACAGTTGTGACCACCTTCTCACTGTCCACAGTGTCGAGTGTTGGCGAGGGAGCGTCCGCCACAATGGTTCCGGAGGAGCCAACCACCAGTGTGAGGGCAGCTCAGACAACAGGCAGCCAGCAGGGGATGGACAACGTCCTGCACGCCATTGAGGCGCTGGAGGGGCGGATCATGATCTCCCGTGAGAGAGTCTCTGTTTGGGTTTGGGGGCGGCATGTGCTCATACGGAGGCGGTCGTTATATCTTTGTTTTTTCCACAGTGAACACCCTGCAGAGCAGAGTGGACACCGTGGAGCGCCTCCTGCTGTACCAGGGGAGGAAGCACTGGGCGCTCGACAGGCGTCTGCGGGCCCTGGAGCGGCAGATGTCTGAACTGCAGTCCACTGCCGGAGAACAATGAATGGACTTGGGGGGGGGCATGTTTGTTTCAGTTGTTGTTTGTTGGGCAGTAAAAGTTATGGTTCAAAGCAAATGTCTGATGGTCCCTGCTTTGTTGCTCGGCGGGGGGGGTCCCTGGGGGGGGTGGGAGTGCATGAATTTGTGAATGGTGTCTACAGGGTAAGGCGATCCCTGGACCTTCCCACACAGGAGCGTTTGGGAACACCGTGCCTTGGCTGATGAGGGGGGGAAGGAGGCCGGATGATTGCCCCCTCTTCCACTTCTCCCTGATCAAGCAGTGGAGTCGGAGTGCCGTTTGATACCAGTGCAAGGGGGGGCCTCTCTCTAGCTGGCGCAACCGGTTGCTGCATCCGGAGCATGGCCTCTCCAAGTGTTTGCTTCTGTCCCTGAGTCTGCCCTGGATTCCTCAACCTGCTCTGGCAGGGATTCCTGCTGCTCCAGTCCCTGCTGGTTTTCCAAGCAGCTGACACTGGAGGAGCTTGGGGTATTCCCACTCCTGTCATCCTCCCTGAGGTCTTCATCCTCCGAGGACTCAGAGGCCACGACAGGTGCCCTGGGAGCGGTGAGTTGGTCTGCCCCACAGAGTGGCTGGTCCCCTTAGCCCCCCCCCAACACCCCCTCCCTAGCATTGTCTGATCAGTCCATCCCACCGTCTAAACCACCCCCCCCTTTCCCTCCTTCCTTTTCTGCCGGCAACAACGCTCCTCCTTTTTTTAAAATAAGAAACCGTGTGCCACTTGCGCGCTCACAACATTGCGGAGATCGAACTGCACAAGTGTGTGCCAACGGAGCAAAAATCCACCCAAAGGCATGGTTAAGATCCTCCAGTCTGTAATCGGCCCCAGACTCGCACTGGCCCACGCAGCACCTGAGAATCACGTCCAACCATGCCCTGAAACACCTGAGGGATCAGTTCATCCCTTAGCCCGAGTCCTCCCCTGCCACATACCTGTTCCCGCCAGTCCACTCAGGGTTGCCTCAGGATCTCCACCTTGGTCCAAGAGAGTCTCGTCCCCGAAGCCACTGTGCCCTGGTAACAGAAAGAGGAGCAGCCTCATCACATTGTATCTTTTTTTTTTTTTGAAAATTTTTTATTTTTAATATCTAAGACAAAAACCTACAAAAAAACCTACAAAGTACTAGGAAAAGGGAAAAGGGAAAGAAGAAAGAAAAGGGGAAGGAGGGTTGGAAAAGGGGGGGAGGTAACATACAAACAATAAACACTACACTACAATGTTTTCCCTTCATACTGCCATAGTTAAAAATTTAAACCTTCATAAAGTAATGATGGAGTGGTTGACCTTGCAAAATACAAAATACAACCCATATTAAATCTTCTTCTTCCCCCCCCTAGGCCTCGGACGCAGTTCTCTCTGAGCAGCTACAGCCACTGCGCTCGCTGCCTCCCCCCTCCCTTCAGGCTTCGAGTCTTCTTCATTTTGCATGGTATCTTGCCCGAATTCTTGATTTTTGTCCACAAAATCCCTTAGCTGATCCTCTGAGTTTATCTTGTAAGCTTGATCTTTATAATTAAACCAAATTCCTTCCGGAAATAGCCATTTATACTTTATCCCTTGTTCCCTCAGGAGAGCTGTGAGCTTTTTGTACTTCTTTTCCGAACTAGAAATGGAACATCCTTCAGTATCTTGACTTTATTTCCCAGAAAGTCCAAGTCCGCATTATATAAGTTAAATAGGATAGTGTCTCGGACCTTCCTAGATGAAAACTCAATAAAAATCTCGCGAGGCAGCTGCCGCTTCATTGCATATTTTGAAGAAGCCCGACGGACTTCCAAAATGGCGCTTTTTACCTCTTCCTTAGTTGCCCTTGCAGGTGACGCCAATAATTCCGAGGCAAGCTCCCTTAGATCCTCGTTTTCCTCCTCTTTAACATTCTGGAGACGCAAAACAGTCTGTGTTCGTTCCACTTGCAGCCCGATCAGCTGGTTTTCCACCAGCTTTAGCTCCTTGTTCGTTGCTCTCATGAGTGACGCATTTTCCCGAGCAGACTTCTCTGCCCCCCCCCACTACTTCCTTAATGGCTTTCACATCGCTCTCAATTAAGCCCACCCTTTGATCTGTTTCATTCAGCTTGTCAACAAAGGGTTTTATGGCTTCGATGACCGACCTTTTCACCAATTCCTCGAGCGACTCCGCTTTTCCCTGCAGGGCAGCCGAGATTGACTTGCCCAAAGCGGGACTCTGCTTTCTCGCTGCCATTTTAGGGGGGGGGGGGACCGCCAACCTTCTGAAACTCAGCGAGGGGGAAGAAATCCGAGTCTTCTTAACTTCAGATCCCACCACTCCTTCACATACGCTTGTAATAACAGAAGGGATTCGCTTACTTACAGGCTTCCGCCTAGTCCTGATCTTTGCCATTTTCCTTGGCCCGGCAGCACGCAAGGTGCCGTGCACGTCTGCCGGCCTCCATGGGGACAAACGGGCAATTTACCCCCTGCATGGATTTGCCAGAGGGTTCTTCCCACAGCGTCCCAGACCCTGACTCCCTCCCTGGGAGTCCTGGGGGCTAATCTTTGCAGATCAGCCGCCCGGTCAGGCTGCTCGGACGCTTCCTCTCGGACCTGCGAAAAGGAGCGTCCGACATGGCCGAGAAAACGAAACCGAATCATCACATTGTATCTTATGTTCCCCCAGCCGAATCACCACCCCCATAACAACTGCGTTTTCACCCAGCCCCCCACCTACCAGATGGAAAAGGGGTCGATGTCCTTAGATGGTCCGCATTGATGGTGACGAGGTCATGGCTAAAAAGCTCCTCCGAGCCCTCCAGAAGCTCCAGAGGGCCTTCCCTCGCCCTGCCCTCCACCTCCAGCACAATACTTCTCACCAGCCGCTTTGGGTTAACGCTTGCATCCCCCCTCAAAATGCTGTCCAGCTCCCTGAAGTAGGGGCAGGTTGTTGGCGCGTTCCCCGAATGGCCGTTGTGTACCATCACCTTCTTGTACTCCATGCGCATGGTTTTGGTCTTAGAGCGGCACTCTGTAGCCAACCGCTTGTGGCCCCTCTCAGCCATCTGCCTTGAGATTTTTTCGAAGTAGTCCAAGTTCCTATGGGTGTTTCGAAGAGCTTCCTGGATCTTCTCCTCCCCCCAGAAGTGTAGCAGATCCATTATCTCTCTATGCCACCAGGACACCCCCCCCCCGCTTCCCAGCCACTTCCCCTCCACTGGCCATGCTGCTCCTAACACCCAGCTATGGCACAAGCACCTGCGTGTGCGCCTGTGGCTGCGTGCTGGGATTTCTCTGGAACCTAGAATGCCCCCCCCCAAACGCCCCTCCAATCGGCGAACAAGTCTGCAGGGCAAAGGTAACCGATACGTGGCAGAGTTGGATTCTTTGAGGGTGACAAAATGGCGGCAGCAAGAAAAGCTTCACGTGAGAGTGCGCATTTCGGGAGGGCTAAACCAATGAAATTGCGCAAAGGTGGAAAATGATTCGAACAACAAAACACTAAAAATCTTGACCACGCGTTCTGATGCATTTGCGCAGTTCGACTGTGCAAATGGCGCCCGGTTTTTTAAAAAAAAATTAAGGGAACGTTGTTGCCGGCCGGCAAAGGAATGAGGGAAAGGGGAGGGCCTCTCCGCGCCGACGAAGCGTCCAGAAGTGTGCAAACCCGCAATACAGTGTTCACACCGTCCACTTATAGAGCGCAACCCAGCGCCATGGACCGCAGGTAAGCCGGGACGGGAAATTACCGGTATTTACGAGTGAGGTCGCTGAAAAAGCGAAAGCACTCACTTTATTTGTGCCCATCTGGAATCGGCCCATGTCTAATTCAGGGTGGTTGGAGACAGGCCACATTCGAGGACAGGTCCAGAACCAGAGACTGGATCAGCACCAGCACATTTCCTCTTGTAGGGGACAGTCTCTGGAGTTCAGGGGTGTGTGATTTGGAGTGATCCAAAGATTATTTGGGGTTGCAGGGGGCTTATATTTTCACCACTTCCATATTCAAAGCCATGTCTAATACAGGGTGCTTGGAGACAGGCCACATTCGAGGACTTAGGTCCAGAACCAGAGACTGGATCAGCACCAGCACATGTCCTCTTGTAGGGGGCAGTGTCTGGAGTTCAGGGGTGTGTGATTTGGAGTGAGCCAAAGATTGTTTTGGGTTTCAGGGGGCTTATATTTTCACCACTTCCTTATTCACAGCAATGCCTAATACACGTTTTTTCCAGGCAGGCCACATAGGAAACCTTAGGTCCAGAACCAGAGACTGGATCAGCACCAGCACATGTCCTCTTGTAGGGAACCAACTTCAGCTTTGTATATTATATGTATAATGTCCTCTGAGAGTCTGGAGGGCCTGAAGCTGCAGGGTGAAGCACTCTCTCCTCAGAAACACTCCTTCTATGAACTCTGTATTAATGTTATAGAACTCCTGTGAAGAACAGAAGGCATCTCAACGTAGAGCACAGCTACAAGTTGCTGCAATTCAAGGGACTGACCGCCATACAGAAGTCAGAAAGACTGAGACCTGGGTCTGCTTGAGTAAAACAGGCCTGTTTTGTCACATGATTGTTATTATATGTTTTATTATTGTATTGTTCCAAATAAGATGTTTTTTTCCCTCAAGTTTGTTCATTGTTAATCTTTTATAAATGCAAGTGTCACAAGGTGGGATCACACTGTCATAGACATGAACTCTCCCAGTTCTCAAACTAGATAAATGTATTTATTTGATATTGCCCTGGAACAAAACAGGTTACACCAGTACCACAAAAAACAGTGGAAAGCATTACAGACAATGCAGAACAAAATTTTAGACATGAAAATACTGAACTGGCATGCCTTTATTAATCCTTTCCCTGCCAAAAGGGTCTTGTAACACCACAGAACGGGCCGGAACAGGCACTAAAGAAAAGCTATTACCACAAAAAGCAATGGAATGTGTTAAAGAAGCTGGAGAACAAAATTTTGGAAGAGAAAACACTAGTCACTTGCTTTTATTAACCCTTTCCCTACCAAAATGCCCCTAGAACAGCACAAAGTCCGGAACGGGAGCTCAAGAAATGCCGATACCACAGAAAACAGTGGGAAGCATTACGAACAATGCAGTACAAGATTTCAGAAGTGAAAACACTGAAGTGGCACACTTTTATTAACAGTGTCCCTGCCAAAAGGCTTCCAGAACACTACAAAATGGGCTGGAACGGGCACTAAAGAAATGCCAATACCACAAAAAACAGAGGGAAGCATAACAGACACTGGAGAACAAGATTGTATAAATGAAAACATGGAAGTAGCATGCTTTTATTAACTCTTTCCCTGCCGAAATGCTACTGGAAGAACACAAAACAGGCCAGAAGGGATGTTAAAGAAATGCCTGTACCACAAAACACAGTGAGAAGCATTATGGACACCAGAGAACAAGGTTTTACAAAGGAAAACACTGAAGCGGCATGCTTTTATTAACCCTTTCTCTGCCAAAATGCTCCCGGAACATCACAGAACAAGCTGGAACAGACACTAAAGAAATGCCAGTACCACAAAAAAAAAACCAGTGGGAAGTATTAAAGACAGTGCAGAACAAGATTTTAGACATGAAAACACTGAAGTGGCACACTTTTATTAACACTTTCCCTGCCAAAAGTCTTCCAGAACACCATGGAACGGGCCAGAAAGGGCACTAAAGAAATGCTGTTACCACAAAAAGCAGTGGATTGTGTTAAAGACACTCCAGAACAATATTTTAGAAAACACTGAAGTAGCATGCCTTTATTAACCCTTTCCCTGCCAAAATGCTCCTGGAACAGAACAAAACAGGCTGAAACAGGCACTAAAGAAACACCAGTACCACAAAAAACAGTGGGAAGCAATACAGACACTGCAGAAAAAAAGATTTTAGAAGTGAAAACACTGAACTGATACACTTTTATTATCCCTTTCCCTGCCAAAAGGCTTCTGGAACACCACAGAACATACACTAAAGAAATGCTACTACCACAAAAAAGTGGGAAGCATTGCAGACACCAGAGAATCAGTTTTTAGAAATGAAAACACTGAAGTGGTATGCTTTTATTAACCCTTTCCTTGCCAAAATGCTCCAGGAAGAGCACAAAACAGGCCGGAACAGACACTAAAGAAAAGCCAGTACCACAAAAAACAGTAGGAAACATTACAGACAGTGCAGAACAAGATTTTAGAAGTGCAAGTACTGAAGTGGCATGCTTTTATTAACCTGTTATCTGCCAAAGTGGTCCTGGAACACCATGGAATGGGCCGGAATGGGCACTAAAGAAATGCCAGTACCAGAAAAAACAGTGGGAAGCATTAAAGACACCAGGGAACAATATTTTTGAAAGGAAAACAGGAAGATATTGTGCTTTTATTAACCCTTTCCCTGCCCAAATGCTCCTGGAACACCACGGAACAGGCCGGTATGGGCGTTAAATAAATGCTAGTAGTTTCTAGAAATATCACATGTGCCCTTGTTCACAGAAAAATCTTGAACTAAACATGGAGGTTGCAAACTTGCAATCCATCTAAACTAGCCATCAAGTCTTCCACTTGCTCAGACCTTGCACAAATACTGTCTGATATATGGGGTTGCCAGGTTCCATAGAAAGGTTCGGATGAGCTACGGGTGAATTCTGGAAAGGCGAGTTTGCCAGATTTTCAGGAGGTGAGAACAATAGAGAGTGGGATCAGAACAGGGGGGTGGGGCGTCGTGAGCATGTATGCCAGACGCATGAGGATAAAGCTCCTGGCTCCATTCCCCCCCCCCGATCATTTTAAAAGCTTTCTAGCCTGATCTTTTTATGCCATAAAGATGGGTAAGACAGGAGGCAGCAAAAATAAAGCTGTGGAGCCGACTCCACAGTCAGTTAAAACTTACTTCTCAGCAGGAGAGCCCAGAAAGGGAACCGCAGCAGAATCGTCTCACAACTAAGATGGCCGCCGCTACTACTGTGGAGACATCTGATGAAGCAACCCAGGTACAGGAACCCAATATTAATCATAAAATTGACCAATTAGAGGATAAAATTGCTAGCAGAATGGAGAGACTTTTGAAGCCCATGAGTGATCAGTTAAAAGTAATCACTGAAACACTCCAACAAGTGACTCGTACTGCAGATTCTGCTTTAGAGCTCAGTTTGTCTCTACAGAAAGAAACACGCACCCTGCAGGCCAATGAGAGCTGGATGAGAAATAAAATCATGGACTTGGAGAATAAATGGAAATATAATAATTTAAAATTTCGCGGATTTGCTGAATCTGAGGAAGGCTCCACTGATTTAACAGCTTTCTTGGCTGGGTGGTTAGCACAGGAGTTGCAATTGGAGGATGCTGTGGCACCAAATATAGTGTCTGCTTATAGAATGGGCTCCCTCCACAACTTAAGAAAGAACATTTCCAGAGATATTATTGTCAAATTTATGGACACACGCACTAGAGAGAAAATTCTCCAAGAGGCAAGGAAAAAGGGCTTTTTCCTCTTCCAAGGAAAGAGAATCCATGTTTTTCAAGATCTGTCTAGTGAAACCCTTTTGCAGAGAAGAGAGCTTAAACCCATAATCACTCACCTAAATAATGCTAACATTAGATATAAATGGGTGGCCTCTTCCAAATTCCAAGTAATTCATCAGGGAAAAGCCCTCCATGCAACGGATCTTCTATCTGGCACAACCCTACTCAAGGAGCTGAACCTGCCTCCACTGGACGTGGTCGTTAAACCTACAAGTGACGATATCATTCGGAACCCCTCATCTCGGTCAAGCTGGACCACGATCCCTGCAAAACCAACCACCTGAGACAGACAGTGATATTTTCTTGTCTCCTTTGAAAGCGATGAGCTATGGCCTCATTGATCTCAATGGCCTCATTGATCTCACTGCTGATGGACGGATATCACTTTTCAACATCTTCAGCCAGCATTGATCTTCTCTGTACAGTGTCTAAGACAGCTACTGGCTGTGCTAATGCTGCTTTCTTCTTTTCTTATGTTCTCACCCTTTCCTTTCCTACTATCACTATGTGACTTATCTCCTTTACCTTTATCTGCAGCTCTATCCTTTACTATTAGTCCTATGGTCGGTGGGGGGAGGGGGGAATCACCTGGTTCTCATTACTGTTCCCAGTTTTTCTCAGGGACCTCCAGACATAGAGAGGGAGCGTCTCCTCTCCTCTCTACCCATTGCACAGAGTGTCTAACTTTGTGCCTCTGGAGTGATTGCTCCTTGTTTTAAGTGAGCAGAGGGTTATGACAGTTAAGTTTGTGATGTTATTTGTTGGGGGGAGTTGGGTACTGGATTGTATTGTTGAGGTTAATCCTTGGAACGATAGTTTATTTTCAGACACTTCTGTTCAGTTATGTAAAGCTAAGGGAGGTGCATCTCTAACATTACAAATGCTTTGTTTCTTGAGGTTGACTCTACAATTTGTGTTTAACAGTGAAATCCTTTTAAATGCTAATACACTATGATGGACAGAATTAAAATTATTACGTTTAACTGCAGAGGTTTAAACAACGCCATAAAACTCAAACGTGTCTCCACAGTGCTAGCAAAACAGAATGCAGACATATTATTTCTGCAGGAGACCCATTATGAAAAAGGAAATGCCTCAGATACTGAGATCTAACAGATTTAATATGCAATTCCAAGCCCCTGGCTCATCAAACGCTTGGGGGGGTTGCAATTTTGTTTTCAAGAAATGTTAAATTTCAGTGGCTAGACTCCAAAGTTGACCCAAGAGGAAGATTTATATTTATTAAGGGGACTCTGGAAGAAACAAAGATAACTTTAGCCTCTATATATGCACCAAATGATAAACAACTTGATTTTCTTCATGAAACCATATCCAGCTTATGCATGTTTGCAGAAGGGGAAATTCTGTTGGGGGGGATTTTAACTGTATTGCAGATTTTAATTTAGACCAGTGCCAGAATGATAGGAGTCGTCTTAGGAAAAAACCACGTCAATCAAAACTGCAACTTCTATTTGATAAATTTGCTCTTAAAGATGCATGGCATAATCAACACAGGCAAGAAAAAGATTTCACCTTCTTTTCTGCTCGCCACCAGGTTCACACAAGAATTGATTTTATTCTGGCCTCGTGTAAAATTTATCAAAACCTTACCTCCTCTAGTATAGGCAGTAAAATTTGGTCAGATCATGCATGGGTGGAAAGTCAACTAGATTTGGCAGAAAAAACGAGACATGAATCACATTGGCTGTTAAATAAATCCCTTTTAGTGAATCCAACTATCCACAAAGAAATAGAGAAAATGCTTGTGAATTATTTTAAGGAAAATGTTGCAGGAGAAGTCCCTCAGGCAACAATTTGGGACACCATGAAGGCAGTGGCTAGAGGGAAGATCATTTCTTTAGCTTCATTCTATAAGAAAGAAAGAGAAAAATTTAGATTAGACATCCTAAATAAAATCCAAGTATTAGAATACAAACACAAAAAATACAATAGTAAAAAGGCTTATAAACAATTATTGCTAGAATGGAAAGAGCTTGAAACGCTGGAGTCCTCCAATATAAAAAAGAATTTACTTTTTTTGAAACAGAAATACTGGCACAGCAATTCTAAGACACTGCGTTTGCTTGCTTGGAAGGTTAAAAGAAAAGCCTCCTCTCAACAAATTCACCTAATCAAAAAAAGCAACAAGGCTTATACTTCTAATAATAGAGAAATTTTGGAAGTATTCCATGCTTTTTACTCTAATCTTTATAAAACCACAAATCCCCTTCCATCAGAAATGGACAGTTTTCTAGCTTCCTGTACTTCTTTAAAGCAACTCACTATAGCACATAGGGAATTTTTAGACGCCCCCATTTCCACTCAGGAAATCACAGGGATCATTAAAAAGCTCAAACTTAATAAATCCCTGGGCAGGGATGGTTTCCCTGCAGAATTTTATAAAAGTTTTAAGCACATTCTAGTGGAACCATTGAGACTGACCTGCAACACAGTTCTTTCACAGGGTATCTTTCCCCAGTCCTGGTATGAAGCTTTGGTCATTGTGATTCCCAAAAAAGGGAAAGATGCCACCTTGCCAGCATCCTATCATCCAATTTCCCTGTTAAATCAGGATGCAAAAATCTTTACAGCAATACTAGCCAATAGATTGAACAAAATCGTAAACCAGTATGTCCACCCTGACCAAACTGGCTTCATCCCGAATAGAAACATCACAGATAATGTACGTAAGTCTCTTAATATTATCAACTACTGTAATACTAACCAAATTGAGGCACTGTTATTGGCATTGGACACAGAAAAGGCTTTTGACAGCTTAGAAACTAATTTTCTTTTGAAACTCCTGTCAAAAATGGGTTTTGGCCCATCCTTTATACGCTTGATCAATTTGCTTTATGCCAACCCTATGGCTCAACTGAAAATAAATGGAATGATATCAAAGAGCATCAAGCTAACTAGAGGGACCCGGCAAGGATGTCCCCTCTCCCCATTATTGTTTGCCCTCTCTATCAAACTGTTGGCAGAAACCATAAGACAAACATCTGAGATTGCAGGTGTTAGAATAAAAAAACACGAATATAAAGTCTCCCTCTTTGCAGATGACATGGTACTCTATATTGTTAACCCACTTGCCTCATTAACTCCCCTGGAAAATATCTTGTATAAATTTGGGCAACTATCAGGCCTCAAAATTAATAAATCCAAGTCTGAAATTTACCCTATTAATCTAACCCCAGCCATACGTTCACATATAGCTTCTACTTTTTAATACCACTGGATTTGTAATAATTGGGACTATTTAGGTATCATGATTCCCTTAAATTTAGCCAATCTAAAAGATTCTAATTTTAAACACCTGGAGGTAAGGGTTAAAAATAAGTTTAAGGATTGGGACAAGTTAAATTTGTCCTGGGCTGAAAAAATACTGCTAGTCAAATCCATGATTTTACCTCTTTTCTTATTTAACTTTCGTATGCTGCCTATTCATCTCACGGATCAAGATATCCAGTCATGGCAAAGTCTCATAAATAAATTTATCTGGGCTAACAAACGCCCTAGAATCAACTTCTCAACCATGAAACGTGCCTCCAATAGAGGTGGATTGGCTATACCTGATTTAAAACATTATTACATGGCTGCTCAATTAGCTAATATAGTGCTTTTGTTAAATCCTACAGAAAATTTAGACTGGAGCTATGCTGAAACAACACACATTTCCCCACATGACATAAAAGATATAATCTGGACAGATCATAAAAGCAGACCAGTTCAAACATTTACCAATCCTTTTCTGAAATCTACTCTAATAACTTGGGACAGGGTAAGGCAGTATCTAGCCCCCACTCCTCCGTTATCATCCTTCCTGGACCAATCTTGGTTTCCACCTGGAAAGGATTTAATCTCATTCCAGAAATGGAAGATACTTAAGAAAAGTAGAATTATGGATATAACCAAACAAGGGGCCATCCTAAGTAAAGGGCAAATTGAAAAAGATGCAGCTGATACCTTGCCATGGTACCAATACTTACAACTGTCACACCTTATAAGCAGCCAACCAATTGCAAATGCTTTGAAACGTGAGCTAACAGACTTTGAGTTCCTGCTAAAACAAATATCATCTCAATGTAAGGGACTTATAGCAAGAATTTATTCCGTTTTAAACCTAAAAAAATGAACATCCACCCTTAAAATACCAAATGAAATGGAATAGGGATTCCAAGAACATACTAACGGACAACCAATGGGCCCTGATTTGGTCAGGCAGACACCTAAAAACTAAAGCAATCAATATTAAAATGTCATCTTTTAAAATAATGTCGAGATGGTACGTGACACCTAGTTCCCTCCATCACCTTAATCCTACTATAGCCCCGCTTTGTTGGAAGCAATGCGCCCAAATTGGAGATTATATTCATCTCTGGTGGACGTGCCCTAAAATCCAGTCATTCTGGGACTTAATCTTGAGGTCTGTTACAGAAATCACAGGCTATGATGTACCTAAAAATCCTGAGACAATCCTGCTGGGTCTCTGGGAAGACCCAACAGTACCAACGATCAGGAGAAACTGAATACTCTTGTTATTAGCTGCAGCGAAAATGCTTCTTGTGTTATACTGGAAACAAGACAGACTTCCAAAATTGCAGCAGTGGTACCAGAAAGTGTGGGATATCTTCACCATGGAGAAAATAGCGGATTATCTTCACTCTACTGATAATCCACAGCATCATTCAACATTCTTTACACAATGGATGCCTTTTTTGAACCATCTTCATGCTACCAATCAACTGCCAAATGCAGATATGAACACTTTCAGCTTTTTGGCAATCTTATGAGTCTTCTCTGGTATTGTACCTTCTCTAACAATAATGTACTTTTCAGTGATAGCTGATCTCTTATTGGCTGTTCCAAGGTTCACTGTTTATGTTTTTTGAATGTTATGTGTAAAATTTTTGTTTAAATTGTTATGTATTCCAGAAAATCAGAAAATAAAAAGTTCAAAAAAAAAAAAGAACAGCAGACAGCAGGGTTTTCTGCAGTGGCTCGGTGCTTTATGTGCACCCAGATCAGGTTTTCAAACCCCCTCCCCATTGTCTGGAGTTAGCCTGGGGCTTAAAATATGGCTTCAAGCCAATACCGGTTGCCTGTCTGGAGGCTCCAACAAACAATCAAAAAGAGATGTCCTATCTATCTATCTATCTATCTATCTATCTATCTATCTATCTATCTATCTATCTATCTATCTATCTATCTATCTATCTATCTATCTATCTATCTATCTAAAGACAAGTGTCCTGACTGACTCATCAATGCCCAGCCCAAACCCCTGAACCTAAAAGCATGAAATTTGGGGAGAACGTTCCTTTTGTGGTGTAGAGGCTCACTAAGAAGGGATTTTAAGAAATTTGGCCCCTAAGGAGGTAAAAAGGGGTAAAATGTGTTTTCCCATAGGGATACAGCTTCCCTGTGTGGCTGGGAGGCTGCTCATCCCACTCCCCCTGCCAACTGCCAACTCAGCCGCTGTGCCCTGAGGTCATTTGCATATGTGGCCTTGATTGGTCATCATCCCAACATTCTAAACAGAACTCAGGACACATTCAATGACTCCCTGTGGAGTTCCTCAACATGCTCAACCCTCCTGACTTCCAAGCCCACAAGCTTCTCCTCAAAATGGGGGCTCCAAAGTGGGAGAAAACCACCAATGAGGTTTATAAAGAGGTCCTTCAGTAGAAAAATAAGGTTGTATGTATTTTTCACTTTATTTCTTGCACTACAATCTTTTCCTTTTAAAAATCTCTTCAATAAATGTTACATTTCGAAATTCACTTCATCAGTTTTAGGCATCAACACGCTTCGCTTTATTCAAACACTTTTGTGAAGCTCGGGTACTATGCTATTATACTACAAAACCAACTCAACCCACCCCCCCCCCCCCAAACCAAAAACGTTACTTACCCATAAATATTATAACTGGATTTTAAGTAGTTAAATACCATAGTGAAGCACGGGCATCAAGCTAGTTAATATATATAATCAACCAAACAAAGGAAACTGCTTCCCCATAGATCAATTCAGTCAGTGGGTCAAAATGAAGGTGAATGCAACAATAATGGAAAGGGCCTGTGTGTGAACATTGAACAGTGGATGAATGTGAACAAAACTTGGCGACACATCGGTCAGAAAGCTGCACAAAGCGTGGGTATTTGGAGAGGGATTTGACTAAAGCGTCAGTAAGTACATGGAGAGATGATTCAAGCATATAGAGGAGAACAGCAGAGCTGATTTGAAGAGCGGGAGACTGGATAAGATTGCCAACCTCCAGATGGGGCCTAGAGTTCTCCTTGAATTACAGCTGATCTTGGGGTTCAGATGGAATGTAAGTTAAATATGAGCAGCCAGTGTGATGCAGTGACAAAAAAATTTATATTGGAACAGATATTAAACACGTCTGTATGCAAGCATCTGATGGACAACATAGTGATATGTGGAAGTCAGCATGGATTTGTCCTCAATGGGTCCTGCTAGACCAACCTCATCTCCTTCTATGATCAAGTGACAGGCTTACTGGATCGTGAGAATTGATGTAGTTTATCTGGATTTCAGTAAAGCTTTTGGCAAGGTTCCTCATGATGTTCTGATGGGTAAACTAGAGGACTGTGGACTGGACTCTAGGATAGTTAGGTGGATAGGGAACTGGTTGGAGAACCGCACTCAAAGAGTAAATGTCAATGCATTTCATCTGAATGGAGGAAGGTGCCCAGTGGGGTGCCACAGGGCTCGGTCCTGGGCCTGGTACTTTTCAATATTTTTATAAATGATCTAGATGAGGGTGTGGAGGGGCTATGCATTAAATTTGTGAGCAGCAACTTGCAAGTTGTGAGCGCGCCTTTTCCAAAACCAGAATCCATTTGATTAAAAGACTTCTGAATTGGATTGCCTGAGGCATTGATATTGGGTGCCACCACCCACTTATGCATATGTAATCTCCCCATCAGGCCACTGCATGGTAACTGTGGTCAAGAGATAGATGGAAAACAAGGGGAAACTGAATCCAGACAAGGCAAAGGTGATGTTGGTTAGAGAGGTTGATATATTGGATGAGCCTGCATTTACCTGCATTGAATGGAGGTGAATCTGTTTTGACATACTCCATTAAATGTTTCTGAGTTTTATTAGCTTCTAGCCATCCAGTGAAAATGCATGTCTGTATAAATTTATCTGCGTGTCAGATGAATTTAGCCATATCTTCCAATGTGGCCATTTTTGCTGCAGTAGAATCATAGAATCATAGAACTGGAAGGGGCCATACAGACCACCTAGTCCAACCCCCTGCCCAGTGCAAGATCAGCCTAAAGCATCTCTGACAAATATTCATCCAGCCTCTTCTTGAAAACTGTCAGTGAAGGGGAGCTCACCACCTCCCTAGGCAGCTGACTCTGACCACGAAAAATTTCTTTCTAATATCCAGCCGGTACCTTTGTGCATGTAATTTAAGCCAATTGTTTTGGATCCTACCCTCTGCTGCCAATTGGAACATTTCCCTGCCCTCCTCCAAATGACAGCCTGTCAAATACTTAAAGAGAACAATCATGTCCCCCCTCAATCTCCTTTTCTCCAAACTAAACATTCCCAAGGCCCTCAGCTTTTCCTCGTAGGGCTCAGTCTCCAGACCCCTGATCATTCGTGTCGCTCTCTTCTGCACCCTCTCGATTTTGTCCACATCCTTTTTGAAGTGAGGCCTCCAGAACTGAACACAATACTCCAGGTGCGGCCGTAGTCAAGCTTAACACCAGTTTTATAGCTGAAGAGAAATATATATTTCTTTTAAACAAATCTAATAGAATCACTTTTGGATCTAAAGGAATGTGACTTCCTGGCATCTTATTGATGAATTGAACCACATACTATCAGAAATACAAACATCCATTGTCACCAGAAAGCTGGGATCTAATAAAACTCACAAACATGTAATGGAATATGTCAAAACAGATCCACCCTTATTCAGTGCAGATAAATGCAGGCTCCTCCAATATATCAGCTTCTTTTACCATATATTAAAGACTGCATCTTTAATTTATGGAATTCACTACTGCATGATGTGGCAACAGCTAGAGGGTATTAGGGACTTTAAAAATGATTAGAGAAATGTGTGGATGAAAGGTCTGTTCACAGTTTTTTTTTGCATAAGGGTCAACTGAATACTCCATGTTTAGGGGTAGTATACCTCCTGAGCCCAAACCAGGATAGCCTGATCTGAAGCTAAGTAGGTGCCCCCCCTCCCTGTGTTACTTTGCAGAAGCAGGCAATTGCAAACCAGTTCTGTACATCTCTTGCCTTAAAAACCTTGCAGGGCTGCTATTTATTTTATTTTGTTTGTGAGTCAATACAATCAACAGAATGGGGCAGTCAGTGAACAATGCAATAGGGAATGGGTTGAAGATATTTGAAAACAATTAGCAGTTGGATACAGGGCTGAAAGTGTTAAGAAATGAGAAGCTAATTTCCCAAACATTTATACCAGGGTAACAATGTGGGGCAGACTTGATGCAGGGCCCAGGTTTGATTCTCAGCATCAGAGGGAGAGGGAGAGATTCCACATTTTTAACGTTTTTTCCTTTTAAATTGTGTTATGTAAAAACAATCAGTGCCTGTGTCTCCTGACTGTTAAATCACTCACAGTTAGATGGTGCCAACTTTATCCGAGAATCCATCAACCAGTCCATCAAAGCAGTCCATCTCCAGTCTATCAGCCAATTTCTGGAGAACAGAACATCACACTGCTGCCTCCTCTGGCTCCTGAGCTGCGGGCGTGCAGCGGAGCGACTTCCAGCACTGCAAGCATGCAGTAGAGATGCCCCAAAGCCGCCTGCCCCATGTCGCCGCTGCCATCGGCTCCCGGCGCTGTGAGTGTGCGACAAAAAGGCCTCTAGGCCCTCCGCCCCCCTGCCGCCTCCCGGAGCTGCAAGCATGCGGTGAAGAGGCCTCAAGGCCGCCCTCCCCACACCGACGCCGCCACCAGGCGCAGCGTGCGTGCGGCGGAGAGGCCTCAAGGCCTTTTGCCCCACGCCGCCGCCGCCGCTGAGCACAGCGTGTGTGCGGGGAAGAGGCCTCAAGGCCGCCCTCCCCACACCAACGCTGCCACCGGGCTCAGTTTGTGTGCAGTGGAGAGGCCCCAAGGCCATCTGCCCCACGCCGCTGCCGCCGCTGAGCACAGTGTGCGTGCGGCGGAGAGGCCTCAAGGCCATCTGCCCCATGCTGCTGCTGCCTCCAGCTCCCGGTGCTGCGGGTATGCGGTGAAGAGGCCCCAAGGCTGCCCACCCCACCCCACGCCGCTGCTGCTGCCATCGCCGCCTCCTCCTTCCTCCATGCCATGGCTGGGGCCGCATCAGCCCCTTCTGGCAGGAAACAGGGAAGGCAGGGGGCAGGCCTCGGGCTGGGTCTACACCAGGCACACCAGGCCAGGGCTGCACCAAGGCGGGGCAAGGGCATCACAGGCAGGCTGTCGGGGTGGGAAACAGGGAAGTGGAGGCCCAGGGTGCCATTCTGTGCGCTGGGCTTTCTCAGACGTGCGCTGGCATGTTAAAATTTGTGCGCCACTGCACACCAGCGCACGTTACTGGGAACGCTGGCTGTCACTTAGAGGAGGGAAGGGAGGTCCTAGAAAGTAATACAGCATCATCTGCATAGAGCAGTACGTGAATGTGCCTATTTGCTAATTTGGGAGGGTCCAATCCAGGGTAATTCAAAAGGTTTACCAAATTGTTGATGTAAAAGATAAACAGAAAGGGGGCTAGAAGGCACATCTGCCTGTAAGTTTGAATGGGGTCAGTCAAATGCCCAATTTGGCTGCACCTTACTCAGGGCAGTTTGCTTGTGCATAGCCCCCAAAAGGAACAGCAGTCGCCTATCAATAGAGGAGGCCTGCAGTTTCCTCCAAAGTCTATTTCTAGAGACTGTGTCAAAAGCTGCTTTTAAATCAACAAATGCCCGGTAAAGTGATGCTTGGTCTCCTGTAGCGTATTTCTCTACAAGGTGTTGCATTACTAGGCAGTGAACTAATGTTGACCTGCCAGCTCTAAACCCAGCTTGCTCATCAGCAATTATATCCTCCTGTTCTAGCCAGTCTAAAAATTTCTCCAACAGATGTTTTGTAGACAACTTGCTTACAATGCTTAGTAAGCTGATTGGATTGGATGGATCCTCCTTCTTTCCCTTCTTATGGAAGGGGACTACTATAGCCATTCCCCAATCACTGGGGATGTAGCCGGTTTCATCAATATAAGTAAATAGGGAGGCTAGGAAAGTTGCCCACCAGTCCTTATTTGTTTTTAGTAATTCTGGAGATATTCCATCAAGCCTAGGGGCTTTTGCATTCTTTAACTGGCTAATATAAGCTTTTACCTCTTCGGCATGAACTGGGGGGCATTTGGCCAGATTTTCTATTGTTAGGGCAGGAGGGGGTTGAATAGGATCATCATACATTTTTTGGGAAAAAAGTCCATTTATCTGGGGGGATACAGGAAGCCAAGGGGGAGGCGGCTGTGGAGGCGCGGTTTGACACTAGTTTCCAGAACACCACTGAGTTTTTGCTCATAGCTGCTTCAATTATATTGGCCCACAGTTTTCTGGTATGTTCCTTCTTACAGCGGGCAACCAGTGATTTATCTTTCTTTTTTAAAAATGAAAGAGAACGATATGCATCCTGTCTGATCTTTTCATCAGCTCTCAGTGCTAGCTTATAGGCGTAGATTAAAGCATTTTTAGCACAAATACAGCTTTGATCAAACCAAGGTTTAGATGACAAATTGGTCTTGACCAGTTTTCCCTCTCGAGCACCTACCAAAAGTGGCCTTAAGGATTGGATGAGGTCATCATAACTCTTTAAAGGATTTTCAGATTTTGAGGAAACCTTAAAAGCTTGACTATATAGTTGTAGGTTCTAGTGCAGAGGTATTTTTCCCTGCACTTGTTCCTCTGCAGCAAGTATGCTCTGCGCATTGCTACAGCAGAATTTCCCTACTTTCCTCCCTTTTATTGCAGCCATGAAGCTGACTTTCTGCCCATTTCTTTCCAGACACAGCAGAATAGCTGTGAAGATTTTAGTGTTTTCCACTCTGCCTCTTCTCTTGGTGTTGCTGGGATACAGTTTGCTCTATGAAGTGAGTTTTTTTTCTTAGCTCTGGAGGCAGTTTCCCACCTTTTCCCTTTTGTTTTCCTTCTCACTTCTTGCTTGGCTTCCTCAACTTGCTGAAAAGTTTCTTTTTGTAGCATTGGAAGCTATTTCCCCACCTTTTTCCTGGCTGGCACAACAGAGTGTCTTCTACTCCCACCCCCTTCTCATGTTTGCTGTGAGACAATGAGAGAGAGAATTATGTTGTACTTGAAAAGGAGATACTTTTGTCTGCAGTTACTTAGTTTGTTTGCTTTCTTCTTTTTAGCTGGCTCTCTGGAGAGCTAAAAAGGAGTAGTTTCAGTAAGGATTGTTCCTCTCAAGTTGACTGAGACTTCTGAGATAACTTTGAGTCTCCTAGACTATTTTGAGATGCAGCAATGACTGGCAGTATTATCTGAAAGCAGGATGATATAACTCATAAGGTTTGCCTTTTTTGAGAGTTAATGAATTCATATTGCCTATCCAAAGCCATACCATACTGCTGTTATTCAAAGAACAATATACACGAATCCCTAGCATCTTTTTCACCTTAATAATTACTTCAACTGGTCCACTTTGTTGGGGGAAAAGGTTAAAAAATAGCTTTTCTTCAGAGGTGCAATGGATCTTGAATCAATAGAGAGTCAGCACACAAGTTTAGCTTTTAAAATCATTTACTTCTAAAGGAAAAAAGGTTAACAGGATTGCCTACAAAATAACAAATGCCTGGAGCTACATTCTCACTACTGGTTACAAACAAAGAGCTGGGATAACTGAATGGAGAATCTTCTTCTTCCTCTATCTTCTTGACCCTGAAAGAAAATCACCTGACCTGTTGACCAATAACAGTTTACAAACACTCTCAAGTTTCCCGGGCTTGCAGATTATTGGCTTTGAGCCAGGTTCCCCTTCCAGGTCAATCTAAACAATAGCATGGTAGGTAAACACATTAACCTCATAATGACTGAATCTCAGACCTTGCAACACACATATATTCCAACACATTTATGGTACAGGTTTCTCATATGTTTTACATATTGGGAAATGTCTTGTTGGGGTAGTGGTGCTCATTCGAGAGTCTTTCTCCATCAGGCTGCTCCCCTTGCCAAAGATTGCTGGCATTGATTGTGTGGGCCTGGTGTGGGATGCCGAGGAGAGTATAGCCATCTGTCTGGTGTACCGATCGCCCAGCGCACCAGCAGATGCTGTGCCAGGCCTGTTAGAGGCGGTGGCTGGCTGGGCCTTGGAGTACCCCAGGCTTCTGGTCTTAGGGGACATCAATGTCCATGCTGATGATGCTACCTCCTCACAGGCCATGGACATGATAGCCTCCATGGCAGCATTAGGACTCTCCCAGTTTGTATCAATGCCCACACATCGAGCAGGACACACACTGGATTTGATCTTTGGGTTTGGGATACAGGTGGATCTGGATGAAGCTATAGCAGTGCCATGGTCAGACCACCTCATCCTGAGGGCTTGTCTGGGCACCATGACCCCCTCCTGCTTGGGCGATGAGCTGATTTATGCTCGCCCGTGGAGTCAAATGGATCCAATTGAATTGCAGAATGCTCTGCAGGATCTGATGCCCCCTGGTGGCTCATTGGATGAGCTGATAGAGGACTGGAATGCCCGTTTCTCTGAAGCTATTGATGAGATCGCTCCCCGTCGCTCTCTCCGCCCCCGAAATAGAGTCGCTCCTTGGTATACTGATGAGCTACGACAAATCAAATGGGAGCTGAGATGGCTAGAGCGAGTGTGGCGGCGACTCCATGATGAAGTGACAAGAACATCTTATAGGATGTTTATGAAGGCCTATGAGATGGCACTGAAAGCTGCAAAGAGAGACTACTATGCAGCTTCCACTGCGTCCACTAGTTCTCGCCCAGCACAACTTTCCAGAGTGATTTGGTCTTTAACGTCCCTCACACATGGGACAAATAAAAATGTGAATTCAGTAATAAGCTGTGAGGCTTTTGAATACTATTTTGCGGATAAGATCTTGTCACTCCGCCGGGATCTGTCCACCACAGTTGATGTGTACTGGAGGCCCCTTGGTTGTCCTCAGGGTTGATATTAGATCAATTCAGGCCACTCTCCCAGGAGGAGGTGGGCAGGGTCCTGCATGCTGTGAAACCTACCACGTGCCCACTGTACCCATGCCCATCATGGCTGGTGAAAAGTGGTGGTGATGGGATTTGGGCATCATTAGCTGACATCATTAATCTTTCTCTGAGTTCTGGGTTTTTCCCAGACTCACTGAAAGAGGCAGTGGTGCGGTCCTTATTAAAGAAACCATCACTGGATCCTGCTGATCCAGCCAATTATCGCCCAGTTTCGAATATTCTGTTCCTGGGTAAGGTAATTGAGAGGGCGGTAGTGGAACAGCTGCAGGTATACCTGGGTGATGGCTCTATCCTGGATCCATTCCAGTCCAGCTTCAGGCCTGGCCATGGTACAGAGACGGCTCTGATTGCCCTCACAGATGATCTGCGGCGACACCTGGACTGGAGTGGGTCGGCACTGCTGATACTTTTAGATCTTACAGCAGCATTTGACATGGTCAATCATAATCTTCTGACCCACTGCCTTGCCGATGTGGGGATTCATGGAACAGCCCTGCAATGGCTGAACTCCTTCCTTCACAATCTAGGACAGAGGGTGGCACTCGGGGAACAGATGTCTGCTTACCATTCTTTGGTATGTGGCATCCCTCAGGGGGCGATTCTTTCCCCGATGCTATTTAACATCTATATGTGCCCCCTTGCCCGGTTAGCCCGCAGCTTTGGGCTAGGTTGTCACCAGTATATGGATGACACTCAGCTCTATCTGCTGATGGATCGTGTTATGACCTTTACTTTCTTTAGGGTAGATTTTTCTTTTAATCTATCCCTTAACCCTCTGTGTAGTCTGCTGCCACCAGGAATATTTTATTCCAAGATATTTCATTTAAATTTTCCCTTTGGTAACGTTACTAAGCGTCAGGTTCCTTCATGGTTCTATGTGGCCTTGAAGATAGGAATGGGATATAGCAATGACAGCTACACTGGGATATAACAAAACAAAAATAAACTTTTATTTAGTCAAGAAGCATATCAGTTTCATAAATGTAGTTCTCGGTTCTTAAAGTTACTTCATTTACTCTCATTCGCACAGCTGGCCTCTCTTTCCCTGACTGAGTGTCCTTTCACAAACATGCTCAGTTCAGGTTCCACACAGGTTATATTTCTCTCATAAACACTTCAGTTAGCCTGCTTTCTTCTGACTAAAAATTTTCTCTCTACTCTCAGTCTCAAACTGCATTCACTCCGCCCACTCTCTCAGTCCTCAACCAATCATATCACTCACTGATCCATCTCCTTCACCCCTCACTCTTCACCTATCTCATCAAGCATTTAAAGATACATGCACACATTTATTTGGAATCATTACAAATCCCCCCCCTTCTCCTTAAGCGGAACACATCTCTTTTCCAGAAGAGTTGTGTGCAGCTTCCTCTGGCTTAGGGAATGTTTTATAGTCTCTGCAGTTCCAGTTAGGTCCATTTCTCACTCTTCTGTGTTTTTTGTTTTTGATTTAAAGTCTTGTGTTTCTTTATCTTGCATTCCTCCTCTGCTGGGGTGTCATCTTACTCTCTGGGATGTTCCACTGCTGGGCTGAGGTCATCTTCCTCTCTGGGATGTTCCACTGCTGGGCTGAGGTCATCTCGGCTTTGGCCTTCTCTATTAGGTCGTTGTTGGCTTCTTCTGGTTGTTTCGCTATCAATATTCTGTTCCAACCTGGCTTCACATCTGGATAAGGCATCTGCTACTATGCTATCTTTGCCTTTGATATACTGGATGTTAATATTGAATTCCTGAACCACCTTTGCAATTGTGTATTGGTATTTTTCATTGATTGAAGCCACGTCAAAGAGTGATGGTCCGTTAATAGCATAAATTCTTGTCCCCATATATAACTTGTTTAAAGCCCACACTATTCCTAGACATTCTTTCTGCACTGAGGAGTAGTTCTTCTCCCTGTCTGTTAATTTCCTGCTTAGATAAGCCACTGGGTGTTTTATAGCATTATCCTCTTGCAGTAACACTGCACCTAATGCTAATTGTGAAGCGTCTGTGGTGATGTAAAAACTTTTCTTGTAGTTTGGTGCTCTTAAAATAGGCTTTGATGTGAATGCTTGTTTTAGAGAGTTAAATGCTTCTTGGCATTTTTCATTCCAAACTATTTTATCTGGGTTCTGTTTCTTGGTCAGCTCATGTAAGGGTATTGCTAGTTCTCCAAAATTAGGAATAAACCTTCTATAATAGTTCACCATTCCAAGAAAGCTTCTTACTTGTTTCTTTGTCTGGGGAATATCTAGTTTCTGGATAGCTTCCACCCTATCCCACAATGGTGATACTTTTCCATTCCCTACTCTGTGACTCAAATAAGTAACTTCTGGCAACCCAAACTGGCATTTGTTGACCTTGATGGTAAGCCCTGCCTCCTTTATTCTAGTAAGCACTACTTCCAAATGTTGTATATGATCCTCCAGGGTCTGGCTAAAAATAGCAATATCCTCAATGTAAGCGACTGCAAACTCATTAATTTCATTTAACAGTGAATTAATTAGTCTTTTGAATGAGGCTGGAGAATTCTTCAAACCAAAAGGCAAAACGTTAAACTCGTATAAACCATCAGGGGTTATGAAGGCTGTTTTGCATTGGGACCCCTTCTCCATTCCTAGTTGCCAAAACCCTTTACACAGATCTATGGTGGATATAATCTTAGCTGCTCCTAAGGTTTCCAATAATGTATCCACTCTAGGCATTTGATAAGCATCTGACTTTGTGATTGCATTCAACTTCCTATAATCTACACAGAAACGGATAGTGTGATCTGGCTTCAGCACTAGTACCACTGGTGATGCCCATGGACTAACAGAAGGCTGTATAATTCCTAGTGCTAGCATCTCTTTCACCTCCCTTCGTATGTTGTTCAGCACTTCCCCATTTTCCTTATAAGGTGGCATTCTAATAGGCGGGTGATCTCATGTGTCTATGTGATGCTCAGCTAAGTGTGTCCTGCCAGGTTTCGAAGAGAACAAATTCTGAAATTTCTCTAGGAGCTTATAGATTTTTTCTTTGATGTTAGGTGCTATAGGATATTCCCACATCAGCTGTTGAAGGGTATTGTCCCCCCTGGTTTCTTCTAACAAGTCCATAAGGGTGACGTCCTCCACCTCCACCTGTCGAACTATCTGTAAGGTGCCATCCTCCCTGGAGTAATAAGGCTTCAACATATTCACATGTACAGTCTTCCACCTCTGGTCATTTTTATTCCTAGAGATAGCGTATGTGAGCAGGTCTTGCCTATCCCTTACTATAAATGGTCCTTCCCAGGCTGCTTTTAATTTATTGGTTTTTACAGGTAAAAATACCATCACTTGCTCTCCCACTTCAAAAGTTCTTTGCCTGGCATTCCTGTCATACCAGAGTTTCTGCTTTGCCTGTGCACGTGCCATATTGCGCTGTACCTGCCTCATCATGTCTTCCATTTTTCCCCTGAGACTTAATACATAATCCACTACAGATGTTTTTCTTTCTGATATCTTTCCTTCCCATTCCTCCTTCACTAGACTAAGGGGACCCCGAGGATAATGCCCATACATCAATTCAAATGAGGAGAACCCTGTGGATTCTTGAGGTACCTCCTTATATGCGAAGAGAAAATAGGGAAGCTTATCATCCCAGTCGTTTGGGTGATCTTGCACGTATGCCATAATCATGCTTTTAAAACTGCCATTGAACTTCTCCACAAGACCATTGGTCTGAGGATGAAATGCAGTAGTCTTCAAATGCTTTATGCCATAGCATTCCCATATAGCTTGCATAATTTCAGACAGAAACACTGTACCTTGATCAGATAGTATTTCTGCAGGGAATCCTAATCTCAGAAAAAATCGTTAAAAGTGCTTCTGCAACTGATTTTACATCCACAGAAGATAGTGTCTCTGCTTCTGGGTATTTAGTTGCAAAGTCTATCAAGGTTACAATATCTGTGTCCCTTTCTGGTGGGTTTAGGGAGTGGTCCCACTATGTCAATTCCCACTCTATAGAAGGCTTCTCCAATTATGGGTAAGGGATTGAGAGGAGCGTTTGCTTTATGCCCTTGTTTCCCTACCCTTTGGCAAATCTCACAGCTTTGGCTGTACTCTTTCACATCTTGTGAAATTCTAGGCCAGTAATATTCTTTCCTTAACCTCTTCTTGGTTTTGCTAATTCCTAAATGACCGGCACATGGAATGTCATGTGCCAATTCAATCAAGGATTGTCTGTGTATTTTTGGAATAACCAGCTGTTTTTCAGGTTTCCAATTTGACTTGGTCCCCTTTGGTTTCCAGATCCTGTAAATTAGCTCACTTTCCCACACAAAAATGTCTTTCTGTGTTCATTTCATTCTGCCTGGCTTTCTCTCTTATGTCTTTTAACTCACAATCTGTCATAATTTCTCTTTTAAACTCCTCAGAGGTTTTATTTATGGCGCCTCCTATTTCTTGGGACATTTCAGCAGTAATACTACTGACAAAAGTTTGTGTCTCTCTTTTTCTCTCCTGCAATGTATCAATTGTGTCTGTTGCTAAGATACCTAGGGGCTTGTCTTCTGCTCCCTTGGCTTCAATCTGTGGAAAATCGTTGGAGTCAGTGCATATTTGAATTCTTGCCTTTACTCCCATTACATCTCTTCCTAATATTACTGGTATTTTCTGTTCTTTAATAACTGCTACAGGAAAATATTATTCTTTCCCTCTCCAGTTAATTTTTAGCTGGGCTAGTGGCACTCTTTTAGAATTTCCCCACACACCTTGCAAGGATATTTGCTTATCTGGAATCAGGTTTTTCTTATCAACAAAATCCCCCCTGACCAGTGTTACTGAGATTCCTGTGTCTAGAATGGCTAAAGTTTATCTCCCATTTATTTGTACCACCTCTCTCAGTTCAGTATCCTGAGCGACCTTCTCTATCTTTACCCCACACAAGTAGACTGTTTCTTCAGTGTTTATGGGTAAGGTAGTGTTTTTACTGGGTGATTCATTCGTGTTTGTTGAGCTTTTGGAGTTTCTATCATCTTCATCACTCTGATCATCTGAGTCAGTTCTAGTGACCCTCCTTACATGCTTAAGTGTTGTTTGCTTGGGTTGGTTCTTTCGACATTTGTAAGCTAAATGTCCTTTCAGACCACATACAAAACATCTTTTATCATTCCAGTATCCATCTTGGTTTCTCTCTATATTTTGATCCTGACCTTTTATAATTTGAGCTCTCTCATATGTTCTTTTACTTGATTTAAACTCTGGTTTGTAGGAATAGTCTTTCTTTTCACGGCGATCCCAACCTCCTCTATTAAGTGTTAATCTATCTGCCCACTCTGATGCTTGGTTGATATTCTCTGGAAGTTTATCTTTAACTAGAAGTCTGATCTCTGAAGGAAGTTGAAATAAAAACTGATCCAAAATCATTAGATCCCTTATTCCCTCTTTAGAGTTAGCTTTGGCAGATGTAATCCATTTATCAAAATAGTCTGTCAGTTTGACACTAAAAGACTTAAATGACTTCTCTTTCTGAGGCACTAGGCTTCTAAACTTCTTTCTGAAGTAATTCGGCCCCCACCCGGCCAGCAGCCAAGGGCTTGAGGCTGGGGGCCGCATTTGCCGCTGCGGAGGATAAATGGCAGTGTTTCCCTGGCCTCTCAGGGTCGCATGGGAAGGGGGCGGGGCTAAGTGCCTTAACAGGACAGCCCTGCCTCTGCATCAGCACTTGTTGCCTCGTGCTCGGCCCACCCACCCACCCAGTAGCAGTGCAGGTTTTTGACCGGTTGCCTTTTTTGGGGCCAGGTAGGAATTTTTCCTTTTTTTCCCTGATTGGCCTTGGGGAAGGAAGTTTTTTGCCTACCTTGTACTGCTTGCTGGAGCTGTGGCTATTGGACTACGGTGGTGCTGTATAGGCCATCAATGGCAGGATTTAGTTGGGGGGATGTTAGCGGGACGGTGAGTACGCTTGGCACATCCCCATTGGTGGGGCTATTGGGGGCCTGTCAGGATCGGCTGGCATGCTTTGCGGTGGCCAGTTGAGAGGGCAGGCTGCCTGGTGGGATCTCCTGGACAAGTCCTTCCCTCATGCTCTGCGGCGGAGGTGCTTGGAGCTTTAAGGGGGAAACCATCCACCAGGCTGGCCGGATCCTAGCCATGCATGTGGATGGCTCGCATCCGGGGCAGCGGGTCTCGCCCAGACAGGTCAAGGCGGGGTCCAGGGGAGTGACCCCAGGGCTTGACCTGTACCGCTGGTTAGGCCCTTGCCAGGGTTTTTTAGTTGTTGCCGTTCATATTGTTGCCTAAATAAAAGTGGCCCTTTATTACCCAAGCTTTGTGTCTGCCTCTTATTCTGACTGGGGGGGCAATCAGCACCTAGCCTAAATCTGTCATATACTGCCTCTTTGTATTCAGCATAAACAACAGGTTTATCTGAGGGAAATGTATTGTAGATCTCAGCCAATTCCCCTCTAATTAAGCTGGGTAAATACTTCATATATTGTGTCTCTGGTATTTCCCAGTTCTGAGCAGATCGCTCAAAAGTGGACAGGAAAATTAGTGGATCTTTTCCTGACACATACACCATGAAATCTTTTGGGGTAACTCGAGGTAAATCTGCTCTGGGTTCAGAGTTTCCCTCCTTTTTGTCCCCATTCTTAAGTCACTCTCTTTCTAATTGTAATCTTTCTGCTTCCAAACTGGTGTCGTGTCTTTCCATCTCTTGAACTCTAAGTTCCATTTCAGCTTTCCACTTTTCCCTCTCAAACTGGTTTTGTTCTATTTCAGCTTCCCTTTCAGATTCCCTTTCCCTTTGTTTTTGTTCTATTTCTCGAGTTCTATGTTCTGCTTCAACTTTCAACTTTTCCCTCAGAAATTCTAAATATTCTGGACTAGGGTTGTACATTCCCTCAGGGTTTCTCTCCTCTGCAGTTCTACTTGGCTCCACACTGCTTTGTATTAGTATAACTCTCAGTTCTTCTACACTTTTCCCCTCATTAGGTAAATTTAACTCATTGCACTTCTGAATCAGAGCCTCCTTTTTCATCCCCATAAACTCTGCCATTTTCTCTTTTACTTGTATTTCCTTCTACAATTTTACTAAACTTCACCAGAATATTTCTCTCTTATAAATCCTACTAGTTCTTCTGTGTCTTTCCTTTATAACAGTTCTATATTCCTCATAGGATTTAACTCTGTCTCTTTGGCTATCTGTCCCCTCAGAATGCCTTTCTCTCAGAATGTTCCTTCCTCCCAGGCTACTATATCCCACTTAAATATTTTCTTCTCCTCAGGATGTTTGAGATCCCACCGCTATGCCTCCACTTGTTATGACCTTTACTTTCTTTAGGGTAGATTTTTCTTTTAATCTATCCCTTAACCCTCTGGGTAGTCTGCTGCCACCAGGAATATTTTATTCCAAGATATTTTATTTAAATTTTCCCTTTGGTAACGTTCCTAAGCGTCAGGCTCCTTCATGGTTCTATGTGGCCCTGAAGATAGGAATGGGATATAGCAATGACAGCTACACTGGGATATAACAAAACAAAAATAAACTTTTATTTAGTCAAGAAGTGTATCGGTTTCATAAACGTAGTTCTCGGTTCTTAAAGTTACTTCATTTACTCTCATTCACACAGCTGGCCTCTCTTTCCCTGACTGAGTGTCCTTTCACAAACATGCTCAGTTCAGGTTCCACACAGGTTATATTTCTCTCATAAACACTTCAACATATTCAGGCAGCATACAGCCAGCCTGCTTTCTTCTGACTGAAACTTTTCTCTCTACTCTCAGTCTCAAACTGCATTCACTCCGCCCACCCTCTCAGTCCTCAACCAATCATATCACTCACTGATCCATCTCCTTCACCCCTCACTCTTCACCTATCTCATCAAGCATTTAAAGATACAGGCACACATTTACTTGGAATCATTACAGATGGCCAGTCCGATCTTGCTTTGGATTCCTTGGTCAAGGGTCTTGAGACTGTGACGGTATGCTTACATCAGAGTCGCCTGAAATTGAATCCCCTGAAGACAGATGTTCTGCGTCTGGATCATGGGGCAATCAAGCTGGGAACCGGCTCCCAGCCCTCGATGGGGTACAATTGAAACCTTCACTGATGGTGAGGAGTCTGGGTGTGACCTTGGATGCCACACTTTCAATGGAGGCCCAGGTTATGACTGTTGCCAGGTCTGCCTTTTTTCATCTTCGACAGGGCAGGCAACTGGCACCCTATCTTTCACCCCAGGACCTGGCCACAGTAATCCATGCAACGGTCACCTCCAGGCTAGACTACTGCAACTCACTCTATCCTGGACTGCCCTTGGGCCTGACCCAGAAGTTACAGCTAATCCAGAATGCAGCGGCACGCATCCTTACCGGAACGCCCATCCAAGTGCACATTCATCATGTGCTGTGCCAGCTGCACTGGCTTCCAGTGGAGTTTCAGATCCGGTTCAAGGTGTTAACCTTGGTATTTAAAGCCCTTCATGGACTGGGACCTCCATACCTGCGGGACCGCCTCTTCCACTACGTCCCCTGCAGGGTGTTGCGCTCTGCAGACAAGCAACTCCTGGTGGTCCCTGGCCCAAAGGACATCCATCTGGCCTCAACCAGGGCGAGGGCTTTTTCTGCCCTGGCCCTGGCCTGGTGGAATGCTCTCCCGCTGGAGATCTGGGCCCTGTGGGACCTGTTACAGTTTTGCAGGGCTTGTAAAATGGAGATGTTCTGCTGGGCCTTTGGCTGAGTGCCAGCAAGTGTCCTTCTTCAATCTAAGACCACCATTTCTTCCAGAGCTGCCCTCAGCCATCTGCCATGCCTGTATACGGACTCCCAATATTTGTTTAAATAGCTTGCTCCTGGACTATTTTAATCATTTTTAAAAAATATTATTGATTTTATGTTTCTGTGATTTTAATGTACTTTTTAATGTTGTTAGCCACCCTTAGCCCATCTGTGAGGAGGGCAGGGTATACATCAAATAAATAAATAAATAAAAAAGTTACGGTGAGCTTTTGAGCTGCTTGATGTCTGTGGACAGGACCATTTAGGGGGTGCTCAATAGGTTTTCTCAGTTGCATTTTTTTCAAGAAAGTAATCTGTATAAAACTATGCCCCTCTTGAGGTCTGTGCCTGAGGCGGCTGCCTAGTTGGTCTAATGGTAGCACCGGCCCTGTCTATAGTTAAGAGCATGTCTCCCGAATCAGAAATAAAGTCCATGAGGCTCCTTTGATTTCACATTATTGGTCATCTCACAACAACATCAATGAATTTAGAGTTTCTGTGCTGGATGTAGTGCAGGAATCCTCCAGTAACAGTGACATAAAGAAAAAATTATTACAACTGGAAACTAAATGGATTTTTGAACTCCAGAGCCTAGCCCCGCAGGGTTTGAATCAGGAGATAGATTTTTCCTGTTTCTTAGGCTAAAGATGACTCAGCAATTAAGCAGCAGAAGAGCATTGGAGAGAATCAGGGTTCTTTTTCTCTCTGCGTACTATCAAACTACATGTTTACATTCCAGCCATCGAGTGGAGATGTTTTGTGAAGTAGATGTTTTTGCAGGATGTATGTGTAAACTTGTGGATATTTATTGGATGGCCAGTCTCCTTTAAACCGGGTAGGCGCTTATTGCTTTAACTAATTAGTCTCTTTTAAATGCACTTTAGGGTGGGGCTTTTTACCCCACTGAGCAAACAGTCCGTTGGAAAGCTTGTAGTAGAGATAGAATATGATCCAGGAGGGTATGTGACCAAGAGATCTGCATTTTGTGAGTAGTAACATTATTTTTGTACTGTATAGCCATTGTGTGACTTTAAGAGAAACTTTTTAATGGTTTTTTAAAATGATTTATTTCAGTCAGTGATTGATGTGCCCAAGAAGAAGTGTTTTAACACAAAACAGGAATTGAAAAATATACATACGCACTAGCCCGTCAGCATGGCGTTTCTCCATCCCTGTGTGGAATGTGAACTATTCAACTGGCATCTTGGCACACTGCTCTCCTACCTCTGGATCTCCCACTGTGGATTATTTATGCATTGCTCATACGGACTTTGAATATTTATTATTGTACACTGTTTACATTACTTGCACTTGCACTTTACACTTGTTACTAAAACACCAGTGTGTACTGGTTAATTGGTTGATTCCCGGTCTTTGTAATTTGCTTTCTATAGTTATGGCAAACAGAAATGGGGAAAGGGGACAGCCTTGTCTAGTTCCCCTTGCTATATGGATATCTATCGAGTGTACATTGTTAGTCCAAACTGTAGCTTATGGAGAAAGATAAAGAGCATTAATGGCATTTTAGAATTGGTCGCCAAAACCCATTTTTTGAAGTAAAAGTTTTAGATATGGTATTTCCACTTAATCAAATTCCTTCTCTATATCAAAGGCCAGAAGTAATGCAGGAGTTTTGTATGCTTCACAGAAATTAATTATAGTTAAAGTGTTACGTGTATTGTCACCTTGACCAGACTGGCATAAAGCCAGTCTGGTCAAGGTGAATGTAGTTGATTATTTAAATTTAGACAATCTTTTGGCAAATATGCTTGTAAAGATCTTTTGGTCTTGATTCAGTAAGGGTATTAGTTGAGAAGATTTAGTATTTGTAATATCATTGTCCTTTTTTGGAGTAACTACTATTTCAGCCTCTGACCAAGATAGAGGGATGCTACCTCCTATCATAACAGAGTTGCATGTGGCAGTTAGTGGAGTTGAAAGTAGGTGAATGTATTTTTTTGTAAAAATTTGGCAGGGAATCCATCCCTGTCTGAAGCTTTGTTATTTTTTTCAAGGATTTGATAGTGACTGTAACATCTTCTGTTGTGACTGGTTGGTCCAGATATTGTTTATGTTCTTGTGAGTTTTTTTCCAAATAATTTCCTGTGATGATAAATAATTTAAAATATGATTAGTGTCAGGATTGTCTGATGTACAAATGGTTTGGTAGTATTCAGCAAATACATCGGCTAATTTTACAGAATTAGTTTGAGTTTTTCGTGGGTGCCTTTAATAGCTTGTATAGAATGTGAGGAGGTTTTTTCCTTTAATTTTCAAGCAAGTAAGTTTATAGATTGGGTGGCCTTTTTGTGTTCATCTTCTGGTTTTCTTATTCTAGATATCATTTCATTTCTAATGTTTTCTTTTTGCTCTTCATGACAGGAGGCAATGGAGATTAATTTCCCTCTAAGTACCACTTCCATAGCATCCTACACATGGATTTGAGGAATGCCACATAGTTTATTTGTTTCTATTGTTTAATTTCTAAAGAGACTTCAGAAGAAATTTATTTGTTAAATAAAAGTGATTTATTTAGTTTCCAATTTGTTTGCTGTCATTTATTCTCAGTGTACATTCTGTCCAAGCATAGCCTGTCCACAACTTGTCACCAATCCTTGATGTAAGAGTTTGACTAATTTAGGAGATAAGAATATGTCATTTAAATATGTAATTTAGAAGATGAGAATATGTAATCAATCCTTGTGTATATATTGTGGATAGAAGAGAAGAATGTATAGTCTGTTACCAGTGGGTTTTGAAGATGTCACTAGATCAATAGATAAAGCCTAAGAGCCATTAATTGATCTTAGCAGCTTAGTAACTGTATTGTTAATTTTAATTGCTTTGACACGATAGGCAGTAAAATTTAAAAGGTGATTCAGAGAGGAGTGATACAAATGTTTACTGCTGACACATTGATTTACCCATGCTGAACAAAAGCAGAATTGAAAGCCAAGAGAATCAAGTGCACTCTGCATGAAGACAGCTCGTCAGGTTGTTTTGATCTACAAGCAGCTCTCCACACTGAAAGCAGTGAAAGCAGCTTTCTCAGTAATCATGCTTTGCGGTATTATCCAATACAATTTTTAAAGTTTGTATATGTACACTCACACATTATGCAATGCATTTATATTTTGTATCACTTTCATACTTATCAAAATACTTAATTTCACAGGTCAAGGGATGGTGTCATGGAAATATAAATAATAATAATAACTGTGCTTATATACCACTCTTCTGCACATATTAGTGCCTCACCCAGAGCAGTGAACAAGTTAGTGTTATTCTTATCCCCACAATGGAGCTGGGGCTGAGAGGAGTGGCTGACCCAAGGCCACCTACTGAGCTCATGTCAGTAGTGGGATTCAAACCAGTAGAGTGCAGATTATGGTTTAGAACACATACTTAGTGAAACATAGGCATTCTAAATAACGCTGTATGAACTTCACTGTAGTTCTTTTTCTAGTATGGTGTATAACTGGTGCTTCTTTATCTTTGACAGCCAATTAAAAATAGTGAACAGTATCAGATAAATGTTCTGTAATTGTTAGCAGAGACCAAAGATGATCTGGTCATGTAACTTTTCCTGTCATTTTTACTATCCATATCTCTTATCTTGCAGCTGGGCATAGTGGTACTTTTGGCTAGGTAGAATGTCACATGATTGGAAATAGTAAAAAAGAATTAAATTATGATTGGTTTGATATTTATCTATGTTATCATATGAAAAGATCTTAGATTTCTGCATAAAATAATATATAAAAATGGTAATCCAAATAGCAGATCAGGGTTTTGGCTAAAAGAAATCTCATGAAGATCTAGGCAGGAAACTTACCCTTGTAATATGTGCTATGGTAACTTGAATGCATTTCATCGTCAATCTGACTGAGTTAGATTTCATTAAGAAATGTTAGGAAACTTAATTCTTGTTGTGTTCATCTGTTCCATTTTTCTGTGTTTTATTTAAATAAATATTTATATTTTGATACTTCACTTAATGAAAAAGACTAGCGTTTGTTAATGAAAGAAGCAATTAAACTCTTAGGAGGAGTCTGTCTCCTGGTTGGGAGAGTGCAACAAAAACATCCATCCCGTTTATTTTGTACTGACAGTTTCTCTAAAACAGAGAAACGTGTTTTCAGTTCTCACTTGAAGGTTTCAAGCTGCTCAGGACTTAAGATAGAACCTTCAACCCATCTCTACTGAGTATTTAATACTTTTTACTTAATGTTTAAAAGTTATGTGTAATATTTATGCCTAATATGATTATAGAAGCTATACTGTTTGAATTATCTATATACTTATTTGAGTTGGATAGTTAGAAAAATTACAATTTTATGAAATTTTTACCATTTTATAACATTACAACTTTGTACCACAAAAGTTTTAAGTTTTGCATGTAGAAGAGGTTGCCAAAAATAAATTTCCCCATCCCCAGAGACAGAGACAGAGACAGAGACAGAGAACCCGGGGCGCGCGGCTGCACCGCTCCCCCCGGCGGCCCGCATCCAGCAAACATCCATTTAATGAAGGAAGATTTGGCTTTCCTGGTTGTAGTTTGTAATTATCAGGCATACTTAACAACTTGGGTAAGGTTTAGGGTATATTGGATAATGCAGCACTTTTTTAGTAAAGGATTTAGTACTCTCTCTAATTGTAGGCATTGTAAATTACAGGATGCATTTCTTAAGCATATGCTTTGGATAGATCCAGTTATTCAGTCTATTCGGGATAAAATCATTACTCATATTAATTTTGCATTAGAATACTCATTGATTTTTTAAAGATGTGTGTGTACTTCTAAGCTTGTTTGTTTCCTGGAGCCTAACAGACGGTCAACAAAAATGGACCCTCTGTGCATTACTGTAGCTAAAAGATTTGTATTACAATACTGGAAAGACAAATGCCCTCCTCCCATAATTCAATGGACCAAGGACCTTACAATTGGAATGTATGGCATACATATTGCCATTGCATAAGGAGAGCAGTTTTAACACTGGCAGGAGAACTGGAAATCAAACAAACCCCTGAGGAGAGATTTCTGTAGAGAGGTGAAATTTTAAACTACGTTTCCTGACTAACATTGTGTCTCCCTACACTTGAGCATTCTCGTGTAAGATGTCTCATGTAGAGAGACTCTCAATAAAACACAGTTTTATATGTTCATACACATTTGAATCATTCATGGAGTAAAGATTTCCCTGCTGTCTTCCTAACACCCTGCATTAGGCGTACATTGTGATCTCTCTGTAAGTCCTTCACTTTGATTACATTGGCTTCATCAGATACCACATACAAAAGGTAGGGAGAAACTTTCCTTTCATCTCTTGTTCAGATCATTTAATTAAACAAAGCTACAGCCTCTGTGTAGGCTGTAAATGTTAAGCTTGGATCACAGAGAGATTCCGTATTTATGATGACGTGCTACTGAGCTTATTGATTCCCATAGTTACATTCCCCGAAAGGATATCAAAGTACTTTCTGCAGTGCTCTTTGGAGAAGTGCTTTATCCAATAATCCAGGAGTGGCTTCACACATTCGTTTACTATAATGTACTCTTTAGAGGTGCCTTTTGGTATTTCTGTGTGAAATTACCTATTCTCTGTTCCTTATGATGGGGAAAACACTATAAACAGCAACAGCACAGTTAAGTTCATCTTCATTTCTCACCTAGGTGCCAATAGAAATAGCGGTCCACAGCTGTTTGTATGCGAAAGAGACATTGAGCCTCTCAGGCATTATTTATGTGTACAATTTGTAACTGTGGCCAATAATGAAGGCGATAATTTGATTGTACACTTTAGCTAGATTTTATAGCTAGTAGATTTTATAACCTAGTAGATTTTATACTTTCTTTTTTGAGGACAGTTCTACAACAAGTGTTTCTTGTGGATAAATGCCTCTAAGTGGTTGCAGCAGTAACTTAAGGGATTGAATGTTATAAACAGATGCTCAGATCCAGCATGGGATTGGATGGGAAAGGAAAGTTCTATGCATGCTGCTGATGAAAAGGCACATCACAATGGTTCCCCCACCCCCTTTCATTGAACCCAGTGCATGGTTCCCCCCACCCCCTTTCACTGAACCCAGTGCATTTGATGCAAATGAGAATAACTTTTCCCTCCCCCTACTAGGCATATTAAACCCTTCAAGTACAACCCACTCTACTCTAACCTCCTCCCTTAGCTAGGTTCCCATCTATGCAGCAAAAGAAAGTAAAGTGAAAGAAAGTAAAGTGAAAGTGTTATGACTAGGAATCCAGTCCTTCTCAAGCCATCTGGCCACATCTCGTTGGCAACACTGATAACTGCATTCCTTCTTAGCTTCTCACGCCACTTCTCCAAAAGGTTTAATACACAGGGCCCTAATAGCACTCCCAAAGTATATCACAGAGGATCAGGTCTAAAGCCCAACAGTGAACCCCAAACCCCCAGAGTATGGCAGGGGCCATGACCCTGACACACACACACACACACACACACACACACACACACACACACCCCGACTCATCTATGTGAGGATATTTTAAACTAGTAAAATAAAAAGATTTCATCAAATGCAAGTTTTTTTCTTTTAAAATTTACTATGAGGGTGTTTTTCACACGATGTTGTGAAATAAGTATAGAAGGATATTGTTATGTTGAACCATAAAAATAAAAACAAATTAGCAACATAACATCATTTTAAACTTGTGTAGTTGACCGAATAATACCCTCACTCTACTGCCTTGTGAAAATTATATACCTTTCCTAGTGAAAAATTCCAGAGAGGTGGCTTTCGTGTGGAGGTTTTGCTCTGGTTTGGCATCCAAACCAGAGCCCTTTTTGGAGAGAATTTGCATACAGTGCAATCCTAAGCAGAGTTAATGGAGGAACTCTGCTTAGGTTTGCACTAATAGTGTCATTTCCTAATTGTTTACTTTCTGGTATTTCCCCTGCTTTGATACAATTTTTCCCAAACAATCTTGATGAAACAATCTTGATGAAAGGTAACAGTCAAAGTGCTTTTGAACACCATATGGATGGGAAGGTTGCAATTCTGAGGATCCTGTTCACATCAGCACTATTTCCTTGCCTCAGAACTCCCCACTGCAATTTCTTCATATACTGTTGGAGGACTTTTATGAAAAAAATCCACAACTGCTGCATTGCTATAGCACAATAACTATAATGATCTAGTCCCATGATCATTGTACCAGAAGATTGCAGAGTAGCAAATTTGTCTCCAATTTTTAAAAAGGGGTCCAGAGGGGTAACTAGAAAATTACAGGTCACTTCGTTACCTGGATGGGGCTCCTTGCATGTAAGAGGGGGGAATTAGCAGCAAGGAGGAGGACTATGCAAGAAGAATAACAATGGCATACTCCACCAATATTTACAGAGTCTCCTCCTCAAGGAAGCAAATGAGGCTTATGGTCTTGAATGAAAGCGTATCTTTATTTAAAGGGGAAAACACACACACACAAGAGATTTGCTTGCAAACACACAAGATGCCTAGGAAAAGCAGTGGTGAAAAGTGGAATAGATTTGAGGGAGATTGGGGCGATAATTACCTATACAGCGAGTGGAGTAGTCCACAGAGGAAGAGAGCTTCAAATGTCCCGTGTTCTCAGCCAGGAAGACAAAGGCTTAGGGAAAATGACCCTAAGGGAACAGTGCTTGAATCCAGGAAGCATGCACAGTTTGAATAAGGCAAGAGCCCTGGCTCTTATAGGGCAAAACGTGTCCTGAGGCTGGGGAGCCCCCTCAGCCGTTGGAACAAAGAAAGGTCATCTGCAAATGACAAAGGTTTGATTACTTTTTAGTGCTGCCAGGGTGTGATAAAGGAAATGCAGAGTGTTCTCCTGGTGGTTTGTAAAGAGGCAGTTTGCTAATTAGTGTTCATCTTCGTTCTTCTGTGCCTCCACACATGGGGACTGCGCAGGCGCAGGCCAGCCGCCGGAGAATTTTCTAGAGCTTCCATGGCTCCGAAGGGGCCGTTTGTCGCGCGCCTCAGCGACCGTTTTCCCGCCCAAACGGTCACGTGATCCTCCAGCGACCAACGGCCCCTTCCCTCAGTTCTCTTCTTGCCGCCGCTTGGAGAGAACGTGAGCTTCGTTGCTCTGTGCTTTTGTGCTTCGTACTTTACTCTAACTGATTGCTTGGCTTTTGACTTCGGACTTCGTGACCTCGACTATTCTTTGGATCTCGCTTTGGACTTTGACGTGGACTCGGTAATTTGACTCGGACTGTTTTTGACCCTTCTTTCGCGTGCCCCTGAAGATGGCCTCTACGGCTCTCTTCAAGCATTGCCTAAAATGCCACACTAAAATGGCCAAATCCGATGGCCATGATTTGTGCCTTTTTTGCTTGGGGGAGACCCACAATGTCTCGGCCTGTAGGATCTGCCAGGGTTTCACCAGCAAGGCCCGGCAGGATCGCAAGGCCCGGCTTAATTCCTCGCTGTGGCAGAAGGTCATGTCGGAGGGAACCCCGTTACGTCCGTCCAAGGCCGGCCCTAGCCCCTCTGCCGAACGGCATTCCAGAGCTGGCTCAGTGGCCTCCGCGAGGTCGGGGTCGAAACCGCGTCCCCCGAGTACCTCGGCGTCGAGAGCGGCCTCTCCAGCGCAGGGACCGGTGCGGCCGCCCCGTAGCGCGTCTTCTACCAGGTCGGATCCGAGACCAGCTTCGGAACCGAGGGTCCTGGTACCGAGTCCCCGGTCGGAACCGACGACCGGTTCGATCCCGATCAAGGCGAAGAGGTCGAAGCCGAGGTCCCCTTCGAAGGCGAGGAGCGCGTCGGTTCCGAGGTCTTCTTCGGAACCAGCGAAGAAGAAGAAGAAGACCAAGCATCACCGGTCGCCGCGTCCCGCTCCTCAGGAGGAGGTCATCGTGCTTCCTCACACGCCTTCCCCTCATCTGGGCTCCCCGGAGCCAGAAGACATCTCCGTGCCAGTGCCGGATCCGATGGCCTTCGAGACGGTGCCCGCGGAATTCTCGTCGGGGCCGGAGCCGAGCCCGCGCCGTCGGAGCCGACCATCGCTTCCCCTTCGGTCGCTGAGGCTGGAACCGAGCCCGTCTCCTCGTCGGAGCCGTCCGTCGCCTGTCCGTCCGTCTCCACCTCCGGTCGGTCGTGAGCGGCATGGTTCCGGGGACAGTGTCCGATCAGTCCGGTCCACTGCGTCCCGGCATCGACAGGCTTCCTACCTCCCCTCGCCATACCGTTGCCAATGGGAGGGGGCACCTGCGGGCTTCTCCGTGTCGGAACCGAGGCCTTCGACATCGAGGTCGGCGTGGGCTCCCCCTCCGCTCCAGGTTCCGGAATCCCAGCTCGGTTCCGATGAGGAGGATGTGGAGAGCTTTGGCGGCTACCAGTCGGAGTCCTGGTCCGAACCATCGCCAGCTGAGGAGCTGGTGCCATCTGCGGACTCCCCATTCGAGGACCTCCGCATCTACGCCGACCAGATGGCAAGGATGGCCAAGGCTCTCGAGATGGACATCTCTTCAGCAGCCCCGAAGACCAAGGACAAGCTCCTCAAACGTATTTACGGGGATAATCCGGCGTACGTTGGGTTTCCAATGCTCGAGGGTATTGAGGAAATCGTGGAGAAGGTATGGCAGGTGCCCTGTGATCAGCCTCCAACATCCAAGAGGATTGAGCAGCTCTACAAGATCAAGCAGGGTACCTGGCCGGCACTGGTGAAACACCCTCCACCTTCCTCCTTGGTCACGGAGGAATTCAACCCCCGACGGTCGGGTCACTCCTCGGTGCCTGCCGATAAAGAGGGCAAGAAGCTGGATGCCATGGGCAGGCGCCAGTACATCGTCGCTTCGCTGGGTCTGAGGATCGCCAACTACCAGACCATCATGGCAGGGTACCAATTGTACCTCTGGGAGAAGTTGGCATCCTACACTCGAGACCTTCCACCTGAGCAAAAGGCTGTCGTCTCCCTGTTGCAGACAGAGGCTGTCCGGCTGTCTAAACAGCAAATGAATGCCGGGAGCCACGCTGCCGACACTGCTGCTAGAGGGATGGCTTCGGCGGTGGTCCTCAGGCGCCACTCCTGGTTGAGGTCTACGGCCCTGTCCCAGGAGGTGCGTTCCAGGGTGGAGAGCATGCCCTTTGAAGGGGACTCGCTGTTCTCCAAATCGACCGACGAGACCCTGAAAAAGAAAAAAGAGGACAGGCAGACGGCGCGGTCCTTGGGTCTGGCTCCAGCGGACAAGGCCTCCTCCAGGCCACGGTACGCTCCCCGGTCCGGCCCTTACCACTACCAGGGAAGATACCAACATCAGCGGCCGGGCTACCAGCAGTATCCTGCCTACCAGCAGCGGCCTTACCCTCTCGCACAACAGCAGAGGAGGCGTCGGCCCTTCAAGCCTCGTCCGGCACAACAACCGGCCCAGCAGAAAGATCAGCAGGGCGCCGGGAGGCAGTACTGACGGGTCACGCCAGCCGTATCCCCGAACTTTTCGGACAGACTGAGTCCACTCCTCTCTGAGTGGGAGTCAATAACATCTGACTCATGGGTCTTAACGATTGTTGAACTGGGATACGGGCTGGAGTTTGTTGAGCTGCCTAGATGCAGTTCACCCCTGACAGCTGTCAATAACACTATGGCCGAGCTGGATGCGGAGATCGTGTCGCTCTTGGCCAAGGGTGCTGTGGAAGAATTGCCCTATGAGGACTCTGTAAGGGGGTTCTTCTCTAGGTTCTTCCTGGTCCCTAAGAAGGATGGGGGCTTACGTCCCATTTTAGATCTGAGGGGCCTTAATGCCTTCCTCAAGGTGACCAAATTCAAAATGGTTACGTTGGCGGCTGTGATCGCCTTGCTGAAACAGGGAGACTGGTTTGCGGTTCTTGACTTAAAGGACGCATACTTTCACGTGGGCATACGGAAGGAGCACAGGAAATACCTGAGCTTTGTTTACCGGCAAAGGGTTTTCCGGTATAAGGTGCTCCCCTTTGGCCTGTCCACTGCCCCACGAGTGTTCACTAAATGTGTGGCCCCTGTGGTTTCCTTCCTACGGGAAGAAGGCTGTACCATCTTTCCGTACCTTGATGACTGGCTCATCGTGGCTGAATCAGAGTCTAGGCTGGTGCAGGACATTGGCTTGGTACTTAGCACTTGCCATCGCCTGGGGCTCCTGGTGAACTTGGAGAAATCCAAGCTGGTGCCCAATTGCAAGGTGTCCTACATTGGTGCACTGTTAGACTCTGTGGAGGGTAAGGCCCTGCTCCCCTTGGAGAGGGCTCGGTCCCTAAGGGGTCTAGTGTCCATGTTTAAAAGGAACCGATTCCAGTCTGTGCGCACTATCCAGTGCTTACTAGGGCATATGGCAGCGGCCACCTCTGGTGCCTTTCGCTAGGCTGCGTATGCGCCCTCTCCAGAACTGGTTTGTGCGGAGGTACTATGCTCTGCTGCACCCTCCGTCCCTCAAATTCTCTATCCCGAGGGTCATCCTCTCCTCCTTGGACTGGTGGCTGTCGGATGACAACTTGTTTAGAGGGACCCCTTTTGGGTATCAACACCATGACATCACGGTTACCACTGATGCCTCTCTGTTGGGATGGGGGGCTTACTGTGGTGATGTGTCTGTGCAAGATGTCTGGTCTGACAGGGAAAAGACCCTCCATATCAATGTGCTTGAACTAAGGGCCATTCGTTTCGCACTTGTGTCTCTTACAGCACTGCTGAGAAATCGTCAGGTCTTGGTGCAGACGGACAACACGACTGCCATGTACTACGTGAATCAGCAGGGGGGCACAGTGTCCATGGCCCTGTGCCAGGAAGCCACACTCACTTGGCAGTGGGCTATCAAGAACGGCGTGTCGCTCCGTGCTATACACGTGGCTGGGTCAGACAATGCCCGGGCAGATGCCCTCAGCAGGGTCCCTTTGCTGGACCACGAGTGGGAACTGAACGTAGAGTGCGTTGGGCCGATCTTCCAGATGTGGGGTCATCCAGTGATAGACGTGTTCGCCACTGCGGCGACCACCAAGGCCCACACGTTCTGTTCCAGGGCAGGAAGCGACCCCCTCTCTATTGGGGATGCCTTCCAGTTTACGTGGACGCAGGGCTTGCACTACATGTTTCCTCCGTTCCCCTTGATTCCCAGGGTCCTGTGCAAGATAGAGGAGGACGGGACGGACTGCATCCTGGTGGCCCCCTTCTGGCCACGGCAGGTTTGGTTCCCGAAGCTCCTGCGGATGTCCCAACGGACATATGTGAGTCTGCCCCCTCGGCAAGACCTTCTCCTAAACGGGAGCCTAGTCCACCACGATCCCAGGAAGCTGCACCTAACGGCTTGGCGGATCGTTCCTCCCCTGTAGGCTTTACTGACGAGGTACAGAGGGTCCTCCTGAATGCCCGTCGGCCATCCACTAGGCGCGCTTATGCGGCCAAGTGGCGCAGGTTTGAGCTCTGGGCACTTGCCAGAGGAGTGGTGCCTGACAGCAGTCCCTTGGGGGTTGTATTCGAGTATTTGTGCCACTTGCGTGGCCTGGGCTTGAAGGTGTCCTCCCTCAAGGTACACTTGGCAGCAATATCAGCTGCTCACGCCCGAGTTGAGGGTGCTACGGTGTTTTCTCACCCACATTCCCGCCAGTTCCTTAAGGGCATGTACAATCTTTACCCACCTGTGTCGGCGCCAGTGCCTCAGTGGTCGCTGTCCTTGGTGCTCTCACGTCTCATGTTGCCTCCATTTGAACCTATGGCTACATGCCCCTTGGATATGCTATCCTACAAGGTAGCATTCTTGGTGGCCGTCACATCGGCCAGAAGGGTCAGTGAGCTGTCTGCACTGCGGTCTGACCCTCCCTTTCTTGTGTTTCATCCCAACAAGGTGGTCCTGCGTCCCTGCCTCGGGTTCCTGCCCAAGGTGGTGTCCGCCTTCCACCTCTCGCAGGATATCTCACTGCCTGCATTCTTTCCTCAACCCTCCTCTAAGGGGGAAAAGGCCCTCCATTCCCTAGACTTGAAGAGGGCCCTAGCCTATTACCTGGATAGGACGAAGGGATTCCGCTCCAGTCCTCACCTGTTTGTATGCTTTGGGGCCAAGGACAAGGGTAACAGGGCTTCCTCACAGACCCTGTCTAGGTGGATTGTGACGGCCATTAGCAAGGCCTATTCCCTGGCAGGGGTGGCTTGCCCGCTTCATGTCAGAGCCCACTCCACGCGGTCCCAAGCATCCTCTTCGGCACTCCTCAGGGGGGCGCCCCTGGTTAACATTTGTAAAGCAGCCACATGGTCCTCTGCAGACACCTTTGTCAGGCATTACGCCGTTGATGTCAATGCGGAGCAGGATGTATCTGTGGCCAAGGCTGTCTTACACTCCCTTTTTTCCTGAGGGAGTTTTGGAATGACTTTCTTGGCGTACCTGTTGGGTACCCTTGAGTGAAAGTGTATATATGTACCTGGGGGTGTGTATATATGTAAATATTGAGTATTTATGTGTCCTTACACAGTATTTTTACATAGATGTATATATGCATATCTATTTATTGTTGTTCTTGTTTGCTTAATAAAATTGTGTTGGACTTCACCCCCGCCTTCCTTATTGTGTGAAGCTTGGTACACTCCCATGTGTGGAGGCACAGAAGAACGAAGATGAAAACAGGGTTAACATACCTGTAACTTATGTTCATCGAGTTCTTCTGTGCTGACACACAACCCTCCCTCCTACCCCGCTGTGAACTCCAATGCACGATATTGTGATGGCTGTAACGGAAATTGGTGTTTTTAAGGTGTTATGGCTGAAGTGTGTTGGTCAAGCGGCGGCAAGGGAGAACTGAGGGAAGGGGCCGTTGGTCGCTGGAGGATCACGTGACCGTTTGGGCGGGAAAACGGTCGCTGAGGCGCGCGACAAACGGCCCCTTCGGAGCCATGGAAGCTCTAGAAAATTCTCCGGCGGCTGGCCTGCGCCTGCGCAGTCCCCATGTGTGTCAGCACAGAAGAACTCGATGAACATAAGTTACAGGTATGTTAACCCTGTTTTCCCGGAGCTGAATTGATGAATTTAGATAGGGACGGTATTTTCCCAGGCACAAGTTAGAAACTTATCAGTGCAGACTGATGCCTCTCGAGCTCGGGGTGGGGATCTAATCATGGAAGGAGGATATTGGAATGTGTTAAGTGGGATGACTCAGCAAGGCCCTTTCTTGTCATAGCTACACCTGCAGCTAGTGGGGCAGTAAACTAATCACCTCAGTCCTCAGTATTTTGTATGAACATTCCATTCATGGCTTAATCTCCCGGGTGGGACTCAGCAATGCCAGCTGGAATTCCACTGATGCAGATCAGGCTGCGTTAATTCAGGGGGCTTGTGATTTTTATATCACAGTCAGCTATCAAACAGCTATTAAATATGGTGGAGGCCAGGGCCAACTGCTTACAACTTAGCCTAATGGTTGTCACAGGTAAATTAGTACAAACTGTATCAAAGATAGAATTATTAGACACAGAGAAGAGCAGAGCCCTCTGTTTCCTCTTCTCTGAGGGAAAAATCAGCATGGCTTCTGCAAAGAGTAGTCCTTCCTCACCAACCTTTAGTGTTCATTTTGTGAAAGAAAACAAACATGCAGATAACAGTGAATTGGTAAACATATACTTGGACTTTCAAATGACTTATGACAAGGTATCTCACCAAAGACTCCTGAGTAAACTGAGCAGTCATGGAATAAGAGGACAGGTTGTGTTATAGATTAAAAATTGTTTAAACAACTGGAAACCAAGAGTAGGAGTAAATGGACAATTCTCAATGGAGGGAAGTAAGCAGTAGGATCCTGGAAGGATAGGTATTGGGCCCAGTACTATTTAGTTTGTTCATAAATGGTCTAGAACTGGGGGTGAGCAGTATAGTGGCCAAATTTGCAGATGACTAGAAGTGTGCAAAACAAAATGAATGAGCTGGAAAAACACCCAGAATTTGCTGTTTTGTTTCATTAAAGCAGCTTTTGGAAGAGTGAACCAAGCCTGAGAAACCAAGTTATAATGGCGCCCTCCCACTGAAAAGTTTGTGTGTTTAGTTTTGGTTCTTACTACTACTACTACTACTACTACTACTACTTGCTACTAATTTAGTTCTTTGTACCATGGCTGGGCTGGAAGCCAGACTGGAATGGGTACAGGGTAGAGGAATCATCTAGGAATACTTGTAGCTGCTCCACCACTGCCCTCTCAATTACCTTGCCGAGGAATGAAAGATTTTAACTGGGTGGTAATTGGTTGGATTTGTGTATGAAGGCTGAATAATGTTCAAAAGAAATAGAATCTTTATTGTACAGGCAGGGATGGAATAAGGACAGTCAAGGAATGAAAGTGCTGAGATAAAATTTGTGAGTAGCCCAAAATGCTCTTTAAGTTACAGGCAAACTAGTTTTTAAAAGCTTAGTTTCTTATTCTTAGATCTTGATAGTGAGACGTATTTTGGTTTCTACTTTGCATATAGTACCAATGTTTCTTCACAGAATTCCCCTTTAAAACTTAGGTTTCCAGATGTTAGTTCAACATAGTTCTCCCTTTACAACATTCCTGGGGTCCTCTTGAGAGCCAAACTCACGACACTGGGCAAGAATTATTCTTCTGCACCTTAGAAGACATAATCCTGTCCCCTTGGTTTGAATGGGAGTGTCAGGCTACGGATGACAGGATATGGTAGACAGGTCCCTGTACCATTGCAACAAGAAGTCCAAACTCTTGGTTAAATGATTTTATTCAGAAATCCAATCTTTCCGTATATATTTTCATAGAATTACTCAGAAGCAAGAAAGTGTCAGACAGTGGCTTACTAAAAGTTGCAATCTAGACTATCTCTTGCAATTAGACATGAGTCCATTGGTTTCAAAAGACTTTACTGAATATAAACAACCTTTATAGTCCACTATCCAAGATGCAATATCTTGGCTGGTACATGAGTATTGTTACGAATGACAGGCAAAGGTTAAGGTACAGAATAGCATAACCCTGCAGGCCCCATCCTCCCCCCCATAGTTCTCAAAACAAACGGCTTGAAGCTGAGAAAGTGAAAGTTTCCCAAGGCTGGAAAGGTTGTAGTCATTCCTCTTCAGTAAGATAACTGCTACTGGACTGCTTGCCACCTGCAAAAGAAGCACTTAAAACACTGACAGGATTAAAATGGAGTCTCTTTGGTTACATGAGAAACATAGTCAGACCTGACAGAAAGCATCTAAGCAGTACACGTTTCCTTGATAGGAATAGAACTTAAGGAAAATAAACTCTAAATCCCCACTCATTTCCCCCCTCTCAACTAGACCACAGGTTTGCGTGGGAAAGGGTTTGGGAATGCATGAAAGTAAACTGTAACATTTCAGACAGTACAAAGTCACTTCTGTGAGCTTCAAAGAAAGAGATAACACAGCTGTGTTCTCAGGCTGTTAGAGAAACGAAACTGTTGGTTAGAGCAAACATTTGTAAAATGAAATCAAGGCACAGCATTAGCAGTGGTTCAACAATGGCATGGACGTGAGGGTACAGACATGACAGGGAGTCTCCACTTACTACCTGCTCACTCTTTACCAAAAACACACATCCAGTTCTATCTTGGCGTGTAAATGGATTTCAGCTTGTGCTGGCTTTGACTCTTGGAATTTCTTTACTAGAATGTTCCTCAAAACAAAGGTATTATAGTTAGGGCAACTTATATCTTTTCTCTCACTTCAGAGGGTTACCTGTCTGACCTTCCTTGTCAAACTCCTAACACATTCAACCCTAAACTCCCCACTGAACTGAAAATCCTGTTAGTGCCAACTTTCATCCTGAAGCTGATTCTGACTAGCCAATCAGAGAGAAGGGGGAGCAGCCTGTCAATCAAACTCTCCTTCCCTTCCATCTCTGAGTGCTGCACTGTGGAAGCCTTTCTTCAAATTGCATTCTGTCACACCATACTGTTTTATGTCATAACTAGAGGTTGGCACAAACTGAAATTCAAACTGAAGTTCATCACAAAACAGGCTGGTTCATGGTTCAGGAACCAGCAGTTCGTGGAAGCCTGTTTTTCACGAACTTCCATGAACTGGTCCGCCAGTTTGTTCGGTTCATTTTTCCGTTCCTTTTCGTTTGAAACTGCCCCACTGGCTTTTTCACCTGATGAGAAGGGGAGGAGGGGTTTCCCTCCCGTCAGGTGGGGCAGTTTCAAAGGAACACTTTTCTCGCCACTTGCAAGCGGTGAGAAAAGTGTTGATTTCAAACTTCCTGCCTCGCCAGCTTTTTTACCTCCTCTCCCTCCCAGAGGAGAAAAAAGTGGTGGGGCAGGAAGTCTGAAAGCAGTAGGAGATGAGGCGCTGTCAAGTCACAGGCAATGTCACAGCGCCCCTTCTCCTGCAGCTCACTTGCTGCAAGCGCCGAGAAAAGTATCCCACCACCTGGAGGTTGGCAATGGGAAGTTGAACCACGAATCAGTTCGTGAACTGGGACAAGTTCGTGGAAGTTAGTGGTTTTCGGTTCGTGAAAAGTGACGAACCATGAATCGTGGGTCGTTGCATTTTCCCAGTTCGTGCCCATCTCTAGTCATTACATTATTGCACTAAAGAGATCTAGCAATTGATGATTGAAAGCCTGAAACTCTGGTGGTGCAGGGTAGAGAATGGGTGGCCTTCGGCATCTGAGGGAAGGAAAGTCTGGGGAAAACTGCCCACACTTGTGTTTGCTCAGTTGTCACTTGGAATGCCTCTTAATTAACAGTGACAGTGAGAGCTACACAGAGAAGTGTTACTATACGGAATTAGCCTTTGTTTGTAGCAGAAAATACAAAATGGAAATTTATGGCACATTAAAGCCTAACATTTATTATGAATTAAGTTAGTCCATAAAAGATGCCATAAGTTTCCTTTTTGTTTTAGCTTTCCTAGTGCCAGCTTTGGAAAACAAGCAATTTAAGAGTTTGAATGAACACTGTGCTGGTGACAATCAGATAAGGAAGGGTTTTACTTTGGCCCTAGCTAGAATGGTCTTATCTGATCTCGGAAGCTAAGCAGAGTCAGCCCTGGTTTCAGCTTGAATGAGTGACCACCAAGGAAGTCCAGGGTCACACAGAAGCAGGCAATGGCAAACCCTATGTGGTCACCATAAATTGCCTGTGACTTGAGAGCACTTTTTACGCACAAAGACCAGGAATATAATTTGTTGAGTATGTCAGAGTATTTTCCTATTAAGCTTTTCTTGTAAATACAAATATTACCAAAATTGGTCCCCTGCCAAGGGCAGGCACATCCTTTACATGTGTAGAACTAGAATATGGAGTCTAGGGTAGGGATTATTTGAGTCTACATAATTCCCATAATGATATAATAAGCCTGGGAAGAAAAGAGGAAGAGGAGACAGATACCCAACCAGAAAGTTACTTTATTGACCTAACCAAGAGACAGAATAGAAAATTAAAACAAAAATGATGGCAGTACATGACAATGAAATCGAACTATTCAATGCAACAGTAAAGTAGCAATTTACTTGTGGCGATCCAATAAAAAAGCATTCATGTTTGCAGAATCCTAGTGCTCAGATGTATTATTTTAACCTAATAGCCAATTAAAGTTACTTTTAACCTAAATTATGTTTCTTCCACATGGCTAGTCTAGAGAAATATGCCTGAGAAGAGACAGGTATAGGGGTTGCCCCAAAAGGGACCAGAAGAAGATAAAGAAAGGGAAGGAATCCCTATCTAGGTGGGGATACTATGGGGAAGACAGACTGGCTCTCTAGGGTTGACCAGCCAAGAATCAGAGTTGGAAGGGGCCATATAGACCTTCTAGTCCAACCCCCTGCCCAATGCAGGATGAGCCTAAAGCATCCCTGATAAATATTCATCCAGCCTCTTCTTGAGAACTGCCAGTGAAGGGGAGCTCACCACCTCCCTAGACAGCTGATTCCACCTTTGAACTACTCTGACCATGAAAAAGTTTTTCCTAATATCCAGCCAGTACCTTTCTGCATGTAATTTAAGCCCGTTGCTTCGAGTCCTATCCTCTGCTGCCAACTGGAACAGTTCCTTGCCCTCCTCCAAATGACAGCCTTTCAAATATTTAAAGAGAGCAATCATGTTTCCCCTCAATCTCCTTTTCTCCAAACTAAACATTTCCAAGGCCCTCAGTCTTTCCTCGTAGGACTCAGTCTCCAGACCCCTGATCATTCTCGTTGCTCTCCTCTGCACCCTCTCGATTTTGGCCACATCCTTTTTGAAGTGAGGCCTCCAGAACTGCACACAATACTCCAGGTGTGGCCTGACCAAGGCAGAATAGAGAGGGGCTATGACCTCCTGCGATTTCGATGCAATGGCCCTTTTGATACAACCCAAGACTGAGTTTGCCTTTTTTGTCTCATTGACTGCTCATATTTAGTTTACAGTCCACTTTTACCCCAAGATCTCTTTTGCATACACTATTACCCAGAAGTGTATCCCCCATCCTGTATTGGTGCTTCACATTTTTGTGGCCCAGATCATGTAATACTGTGTGCACTTATCTATGTTGTATTGCATCCTGTTCACAACCGCCCACTTCTCCAGACTATTCAGATCTTGTTGAATTTTAACTCTATCTTCTTGGGTGTTTGCCACTCCTCCCAATTTGGTATCATCAGCAAATTTAAGGAGTAGCCTGTTTAATCCTTCATCCAGATCATTGATAAAAATATTGAAAAGTACTGGGCCCAAAACCGAGCCCTGTTGCACCCCACTGGACACCTCCCTCCAATCTGATGAAATGCCATTGACCACCACTCTTTGGGTGCGGTCCTCTAACCAGTTCCCTATCCACCGAACTGTCCTATAGTCCAGTCCACAATTTTCCAGTTTACCCATTAGAATGTCATGGAGAACCTTATCAAAAGCTTTACTGAAATCCAGGTAAATCACGTTGACAGAATTCCTATGATCCAGTAAGCTTGTCACTCAATCAAAGAAGGAAACCAGGTTGGTCTGACAAGATCTGTTGGGGAAAAAACCATGTTGACTTCCCTGGATCACTAAGTGGTCCTTCAGATGCTTACAGATCGATCCCTTTAAAATCTGCTCTAATATCATCTCAGCAACAGAAGTCAGACTGACCGGCCTGTATATTTATATTAATATATTAATATTCAAGGTATATACTAACCTTCAGGGCAACTAAATACCTACTCAGAGCGGTTTACAAATTATGTCATCATTATCCCCACAACAATAATCACCCTGTGAGGTGGTTGGGGCTGAGAGAGCTCCAGAGAGCCGTGATTAGCCCAAGGTCACCCAGCTGGCTTCAAGTGGAGGAGTGGGGAATCAAACCCAGCTCTCTAGATTAGTGTCCCACGCTTTTAACCACTACACCAAGCCACAGCTCAGATGGCCCTGGCACTCACACCCACTCAGCTTGGCCCCAGAAGGGCTGTGGAGCAAGAGAATGCCCAGTGCAGCTAAGCTGTGGCTTGCAGCCATGGCACCAGGCTGACCCCCTGCTCTTCTTGGCCCAGGTAGCCAAGCAGGAGTGGCTGGAGGAGGAATCAGCTCAGCACCGCTCCCTCTTAAGTGCATGGCATGAAGCAAAAGGAAGGGAATGAAGGTGAAGGACTCTCCATCTAAGCAAGCAGAGAATCACGTTGACAGGAGAGCAGTCAAAGCTGTTCTCCGGATCAGAGAGAACAGGTGCCGAGCTGCATGCATCAGAAAATAGCACCAGAAAGAAACTCCCTGAGTAAGGTGAAAGGGGAGGAGGAGAACCAAAGCTCTCAATAAATCAGTTGCCAACTTGGGAGCTTTTCCTTCCTCCCTGACCTGCCCCTCTCTCCCCCGACCAATGCAAACAGGAGCAATTAGAGAGAAAATTACCCAGAGAATAAATTGGGAGCATGATTGATTTAGCAGCCCCCACTTAAAAGCTCTAAGCTGTGAGGAGGGAAGAAGAAGCCAAGCCCAGTTTAAGCACCGATCGAAGCCCTTCCAGCTTTACTCAAGAGGGCTGTGCACCAAATCCTTCCAAAGAGAAGCAATTAGCCTCACTCTCCTGTTTTTGTTGCTGTGACTCCTTACTCTAAAGGAGGGGAATTCTAAGCATTCAGCCTGAAGAAAGATGGGAGTGGCTAGATCCGCACCAACCAATCAATAACCAAGGAAGAAGAGAGGGGGGAGAAAGGCAAAAGAACCCGTTCATACTGACATTAATGGAGCTGGGCAGCTGATCCAAAATAAAAGTCAAGGAATGTCTGCAGGGAGAAAATTGGGGAAGCTACTGGCAAAATCTGTGCTGCGTCCCGAGACTAACTTGGTAGTGTGAAACTCCTGCAAACATGGGACGCAAAACAGGAACTAGGATGATTAAAAGACAGAGTGTGAAAGGGGCCCTTATCTGGAAAGACTTGGGTGTGTGTGCATGTGCAAGTGAGCAGCGCGCACGCCTGCTACCTCCCTGTCATTTAATGCTGAGTTTAACAGTTTTAATCAGAAAAGAAAAGCTCTGGGTAAGATTAAATCCCTCCTGGTGCTCCTTGACCAGCTATCTTTGGAGGACTTCTTAAATCGCAGTGAGTGGTCCTGGGATACCTAAGCAAAGGACAGCAGAAGCAGAAGGCCACTGAATGGGCATGACCCAATTCCACATGCCTGGGACCTACTGGTTGTCCTTTAATAATTGCTTTTTCTTTCCAATTTTCACCCTAATCTGCATAACATGTGCAGTTGCAGCAGTCTGGCATTCCCAGGCTGGAGGAGACCCCTCCCTCCTCAAACCCACTTGTGCTCACCCATGTGGATGTTGCTAGGCCAGCCTTTCCTTGCATTGTGCATAAATGCACACAGAAAGGGATGGCATTGGCAATGGTAATGCTGGAGCTGATGGCACCATACCATCTGCTGTTCCCCTCCCTGGTGCAAAGCAAACCTTTGATCCCTACAAGCCACTCAGTGCCAATGCCATAACTTCATTGCCCAGGAAGAGCTAGAAAAAAATACACTCACACACGCCCTTCGCACCAACAGAGTTAATGCTAAGGGCCCAGTCTCTCCCCTTTGGAGCCAATTGGTTGTATGTGCAAACAGACTTGAAGTTAAGGAAAGCAAGATGCTGCCAGATGGTCCTCGACTGCTTGGCCATCCTGCATGGCCTCTTTACGATAGGTACTGAAACAAAACACACAAACTTTTCAGTGGGCAGTGCAGGGAGGGTGGGGAGAGTTGTTACAGCCTCGTTTCCCAGATTTGGATTGGTGTTCCAGAAGTTGCCTTAACAAGCTGAACCACCAAGTTCAGTGTGTAATTTCAGCTCATTTTTTCCCTTTATGTGCACCCCTACCACATGAGTCTCATCCTGTGCCATTGACAAGAAGCTGCTCTGATACCGTCACATGTTCATGATCTTTCAGCATATGAAGCAACTTTTGCAGGAGAGCCTGTCAAAGTTAAAATAAAGTTACTTAATAGAGAGCTTGGTTTGAATTCAGTACAAATCATTGAAATGGCCCAGTAAGGGGCTCACCTTGTATGGGAACAAACAGTTTGATCCGAGTAAATTCAAATGTTGCTTATTTCACGTTGAAGTCCTCAACATTCCTGTTTCTAACTTTGAGACTGATTATCCTAATTATATTTCTGCTACAGGGTCTGAAGCTAGCCAAACTGGAATCCCTGCTGTAATTCAATTAGTGGGAATTTCTCAAAGCAAAAAACAAACAAACTGTGCCCATATTGTACAGTTTCAAAGACCAGATAGTCTTAGAAGGTTTGCTTAGTCTGTTTACTGCAGCGAAATTAACATGTCATCCAAGGACACAGTCTAATTAGGTATAAAGTTTTAGGAGGCTACTTGTTGTGTCCCATGAATGCTTATACAGCAATAAACATGTTAGCATTGGGAGACTTCAGCTCATCTATATTGGGGCCTGCTAGATTTTGATCAGCCACATTCCTGGACATTGTGCATCTCACTGATGACTGATCACATAAGAGCAGTATTAAATACCTTCACATTTCTCTTTATGCAGGTTGTTTTCCCTTTACAACACTAGATGGTGACATTTAATCACAATAGACTCAATGCCTAGCCTTTCCCCTATTTTAATGTTTAGAAATGGCATGAATAGTCTGCTGCTAACTTGCGAGGTTACACTGTGCATACTTACGATTCTTTGCATGTAAAGATCTTAGTGCATGCCTTCCAACTTAGTTTCTTCAATAAAGATTTATGACCATCATCACACTTGATTACCTTTGTCATAATCTTGGTTTGCCCTCTTCAGGTTTCTAAGCACTAAGCAGTCAGAGTTCTCAGCCATATTCAAGATTGCAATTTCAAATGGAAGGGATCAAAGTTTGTACCAGATCTAAATATGCTGCTAAAAGTGCATAAGACTGTATTTTTGTCTTTTTAAAAATGTAATTCAAAAGCATGCATACTTCTTTCTAATAGCTGGGCTGGTAAAAACATCCTTTATGTCTCCTCCTGACTTGCTATGCAACACATACATTTTCACATCTGTATTTGCTGTTCCAGAAAAATAGTGGTCTAACAAGTAGCTGAAATGAGAAACAATTTAATTTGTGGCAAGCAAAGCACTATTGGCTCAATAAGCAAGCAAATCCTTCATTTGGTTCTGAAACATATTATTTTCAGACTAGAACCTCAGCTCTGCCTGCCATCCCATGAGAATTCTCTTACTCTTCTCAGCTTGATTAGAGCAGAAATTAGCTTCTGTAGTGATTTTTGACAGTTGCTTTTAGCAACAAGAAACCTCCTTGTCTGACAAAGTCCATGAAATATAGCAGCTGTTATGGATGAGTGAAAGGATTGGAGGAAAGTAAATAGCTAGTACGATCTGAAAGGGCAAAGTCAGAGGTTCCAGGCTTTTTAATTTGTTCAGTTGCTTGCATTTCCAAAAATATGTGCTCAAAACCTTTTCTTTCCTGAAAGCCAGATGGAAGTTTTCTGTACATTGTATGGCAAAGCCTATGCATAGATACAGTGCTTTTTGGGGGGTTAAAAATGGGGAGGGGTGATAGTACTGCTAAGATTACACTGATTTCCACCAATTCTTCCCTCAGAACTTCAGACCCACACTCAAAATGTGCCAGTATGCAGTACTAATTACGGTGAGTACCATCACAAAAAAAAAGCCCTTGGTACATATAACAACACTTGGCGTAAGATCTCATAATTCAGCTAGCTGAGCCCTAAGAAAACAAGGTTGCACTTAACTGTAATTGTTATTCATTGAGTGGTCTTCTGTACAGGAATACATGGGAACTGCACATGTGCAGGCCAGCCACAAAGCTCCTAGAGACACAAGACACTTGCCTAGCCTATTCACATGCTTTTCTCCCAGGGTCAGCTATAAAAGGGGGGTGGGGAGCGGCTCCCTCTGTCTGTCTGTCTGTCTGTCTGTCTTATATTCCACTCTCCCTGCTTACGCAGGGCCAGAACAGATAACAACCATGAATAAAATCACATATAAAACCATAAATAAAAAGATATACAAATACAATCATAGAATCATAGAGTTGGAAGGGGCCATACAGACCATCTAGTCCAACCCCCTGCCCAGTGCAGGATCAGCCTAAAGCATCTCTGACAAGTATTCATCCAGCCTCTTCTTGAAAACTGCCAGTGAGGGGGAGCTCACCACCTCCCTAGGCAGCTGATTCCACTTTTGAACTACTCGGACCGTGAAATTTTTTTTCCTAATATCCAGCCAGTACCTTTGTGCATGTCATTTAAGCCCGTTGCTTCGAGTCCTACCCTCTGCTGCCAACTGGAACAGCTCCTTTCCCTCCTCCAAATGACAGCAAATCAAATATTTAAAGAGAGCAATCATGTCCCCCCTCGACCTCCTCTTCTCCAAACTAAACATTCCCAAGGCCCTCAGCCTTTCCTCGTAGGGCTCAGTCTCCAGACCCCTGATCATCCTCGTCGCTCTCCTCTGCACCCTCTCGATTTTGGCCACATCCTTTTTGAAGTGAGGCCTCCAGAACTGCACACAATACTCCAGGTGCAGCCTGACCAAGGCAGTATAGAGAGGGGCTATGACCTCCTGCGATTTCGATGCTATGGCCTCTTTGATACTACCCAAGATTGAATTAGCCTTTTTTGCCACCGCATCACACTGACTGCTCATATTTAGTTTACAGTCCACTCTTACCCCAAGATCCCTTTCACATATACTATTGCCCAGAAGTGTATCCCCCATCCAGTATTTAATAATAAAAAGAGCACACGGAGGGGAAGGAGGGAGGGATGCGTGCCTGCAAAGAACACCACTTGATGAACAATAGTTACAGGTAAGCGCAACCCTGTTTTCATCATTGTGTCTTCTGCGCAGTCCCAAATGAGAGATTAGTGAGCCAACTTACCCAGGAGGTGGGCTCTTTAATGAAAAATACTCTTGAGGACAGCCTTGCCCACAGCTGCATCTTTTCTGGCATCTACATCAATAGCATAATGTTTGATGAATGTAGACAGCATAGACCAGATGACCGCCTTACAAAATTCCAGTAGAGGGATGCCCAAGTCAAAGGCTGACAAGGTGAACTGAGTCCTTGTAGAGTGCGCTTTTACATGCAATGGGCATGGTTGTTTAGGTTGATTATAACAGTACTTAATTAGCCAAACTATCCAATTTGAAATGGTCTGTGTGGTGACCTTCAGACCCTTTTGGGGCCCTTTAAACAAGACAAAGAGATTAGGATCCTTTCAGAAAGAAGCTGTCCTGTCCAAGTAGAAGCACAGAGCACATTTAATATCAAGGGTGTGCAAAAGTCTGTCTGTGTCAGTCATAGGAGTAGGGGAAAATATCGGTAAGACAATGTCCTGATTTAAGTGACAAGTAGAGATGACCTTTGGCAGAAAGGGAGTTTCAGACAGAGGACAACCTTATGAGCAAATATTTTAATGAAAGGAGGGTCATATCTCAGAGCCTGCAATTCACTTACCCTCCTAGCTGAGGTTATAGCCCCCAGAAAGGCTGTTTTAGTTGTCAGAACCTTTAGGGAGCAGGAAGCTAGGGGCTCAAAAGGTTTATGCATGATTGAAGCAAAAACTTAAGGAAAGAGTCTACTGGGGAATCCGCCTGGCTGGTGTAGGATATAGGTTTGCCAGCCCTCTGAGAAAGGATTTGCATTGTGACTGGACAAAGAGAGAATTCCCATTGATATCATCATGGTAGGCTGAAACAGCCACTGTGGATTTCAGCCTACCATGAAATCTTGATCCTTTAGCTGGACCAAATAGTGCAAAACAGATGGTAATGAGGCCGAGACCAGGTTCAAGTTGTTGCCTGTGGCCCAAAGAGAAAATCTTTTTCATTTGGCTAGGAGTGATTTCCTGGTGGTTTCCTAGCTTTTAACAGGACCTTCTGAATAGGGGAGGAGAAATTCAGCCCAAGGAGGATATGAACCAGGTTGTCAGTTTCAGCATGCCCAGGTCGTGGTGGAGAACCACATCATCCTGTAGCAGGTGTGGTGTTATGGGGAAATGGTAGATTCTGCCCTATGTCATTTGGAAAACAGTTGCAAAAACCAAGCTTTCCTCAGCCACCAAGGAGCTATTACGATCGCTGAGGAACTTTCCCTCATCATCTTGCTGAGGGTCAGCATCATAAGAGGAAGAAAGGGAAATGCATACAAGAGGATGCCCAACCAAGAGATTTGAAAGGCGTCCCTGAGAGAGGCCTTCCCCTTTCCTGCCCATAAGCAATATTGAGCACATCACCTGTTGAGGTCTGTGGCAAACAGATCTATGGTAGGATACTCCCACGTTGCAAAAACAGGGCGGAGGAAGTCCATGTGGATGGACTGTTCATAGTTCTGGGATTTGGACCAACTTAATGTGTCTGCCAGAACATTGTCCTTGCCCATTATGTATATGGCAGAGAGGATGACTCGATGGTGGATAGCTCATTCCCATATCAGTGAGGATTCCCTGTCTGTTCAGGGAATGCATGGCATCGTATTGTCCGTGCATATCTGAACATTCCTGCCTTCCACTAGGCAAGCCAGAGCCTTTACAACTCAAGACGTTTGGTGTACATAGACAATTCTTGATGGGACCATGCTCCCTGGGTGGTGTCAGGGCCCCCATCCCGATAGAGAGGCATCTGTGTAGATTGAGATGTGAACTAGGGAGGATCCAATGGGGATCCCCACTAAGAGGTTCTGTGTATTGTTCCACCACTTCAAGAACCTGTGAATGAGCTTCGGGATAGAAAAATGCCTGTACGAGTTCTAGCAGTGCAGGTGAAACACTCTGACAAACCAGTTCTGCAGGGGACAAAGCCTGAGCTTGGCAAACGGAACTATCACAATCAGAGAGGCCATAAAACCTAACAGTCTTTGAATTTGTTTTACATTTTGGTGTATGTATGAAAGGACCTTGTTCAGAGTGAGTAGAAATTTCCCTATTCTTTCCAGGGAGGGAAGGCAAGGGCTAGTGACGAGTCTAAGACTGCCTCCCAAAATATCACCTTTTGTCGGGGACCAGGGATGACTTCTCCACATTGACCCTCAGGCGGTAGAGGACGTATGCTGGGACAGGGATTCTTTGGTCTGGCCCACTAGAATCCAATTGTTAAGATAGGGGGAAATGGTACCGCCTTTTTCTCTGAGGTGGTTTACTACTAGTGCCTGAGGTGGTTTACTACTACTGCCACGAAGGGCTGAGGAGAGGCTGAAAGGAAGAACCTTCTATTGGTAGTTCTCAGAGCCACATTGAAAACAAGAAGGATCAGGTTTTCTGTTTACCCACTTTCCTGCCAAGTTAACTCTCTCAAAAAAAAGAGAGAGAAGGTTAGCCTGGCATGACTTATTCTTGAGAAACCCATGCTGGCTCTTAGTAATCACAGCTGTTCTTTCTAAATGCTCAAGGACTGACTATTTGATGATTTGTTCCAAAACTTTTCCAGGTATAGACATCAAGCTGATGTGTCGGTAGTTACCTGTATCCTCCTTTCCCCCCTTCTTGAAGATGGGGCTCCCAGGAAGCCCCTTCTTCAAGAAAGATGCATAATTTAGAAGCCATTGGGCAAGTCCATACATAGTGTAGAATCACACAACACATCACGGCATCTCTTTAAGTGGCACCGTCTTTAGCTACATTTTCATATGGGTTGAATCCATGACTGAATGACACTCCTTTGCATATATATCAAACACTCCTTGGCTTTGGATGTTCTCTCTATGAAAATCCCCAAATACCCAATAGGATGAAAAGCGGCCTTTTTAAGGACATGCCTGATCCTTGGGGCAAGTGAGTAGGAGCAGTTCTCAGCAGCATGCTTGTGGAGCAAGAAAAACTAGCTCAGTGTGACCCTGGTTGAAGCCACATTCACCCATTACCCGCATGTTTATCGGATATCTTCCGTTTGCCTCCAATCCGCGATTTTTTCCCTCTTTGTTCACATTCCTGCTTCCAATACGTCTTTCTCATGCGTCCCTCCGGCCACAGGACCGCTCGAAAACCGCTTTTTTGGGCGGGACCTTTTTTCCCGCCCATTTTTTAAAAAATTTTTGAGTGCTCTTTTCCGTTATTTTGATTTTGCCTTACAAAGAAACATCATAGAAGATAATGATGCCTCTCTTCCCCCCACTGACAGCACTGATGGCTCTCTCCCGTTTCTGGTTTGGCAATTCGGATGCATGTGGGAAGCTTTCGTGGGCATTTCCTATGCAGGACAGTTCAGTGCTTGAATTTTACTGTTGTTTCATGACCGTCGAGTGTCATTATGTTCCCCATAGTCACTGGCCGAATCCACATCCACCCCACACCCGCATTTTCCACTTTTGCAGGAGGGAAAAAAATATTCCCGACCTTTAAAAAATTTTTTATTCTACAATTACTTTTCCGTTATTTTGATCTGGCCTTATAAAGAAACATTTCTGAAGATAATGATGCCTCTCTTTCCCCCACTGACAGCACTGATGGCTCTCTCCCGTTTCTTGTTTGGCAACTCAGATGTCTGTGGGAAGCTTTCGGGGGCATTTCCTATGCAGGACTGTTCAGTGCTTGAATTTTACTGCTGTTTCATGACCGTCGAGTGTCATTATGTTCCCAATAGTCACTGGCCGAATCCACATCCACCCCACACCCGCGTTATTCGCTTTTGCAGGAGGGAAAAAAATATTGCCGCCCTTTCTTTTTTAAAATTTCTTTTCCGTTATTTCGATCTTGCCTTATAAGGAAACATCAATGAAGCGATAAATCACGTTAATGTGAAAGCGATTGGTTGACATTTTCTGGCGGGGGATTTGAAAAGACTATAAAAAGGCAAGCATTTAGTGGAGATTTCTTTGTGGGTGTTTGTGGATGGTAGGTTTGGGAGGTGTTGGATGCTTTTGGTGACTGTCATGGATCCAGTGATTGCTATCATTGCTCAGGTCATCTGGATCTTGATGGCATGCCAGACACAGATGCTGCTGGCATACCGAAGGTACGCTGTGCGACGGCATCGTGCCGCTGCATGGTTGTTTTTCAGGAATTCTTGTGCCACTGTTGCCTGGGTGCGCTCCAGAAGACGGCGCCAGCGGTTTCACCAGTGGCTCCCGCTTGCCGAGATGGAAGAACTGAGGCAGCACTGGGTATTCCCACGGAGCTCCGATTGGTGGGAGAACATTGTCATGGTACATTGGGACGACCGGCAATGGATGCGCCGCTTCAGGATGTCGAAGAGCACATTCATCGAGCTGGTAGAGGCTCTGAGACCACGGCTTCACCGGCAGACCACATCCCTGCGTGTGCCAATATCGGTGGAATGAAGAGTCGCAGTTTCCGTTTGGTGGCTGGCAAGCGGCACTAGTTACCAGGTTGCAAGCGACCTCTTCGGCATCGGAAAGTCCACGGTAGCCTCGGCGGTGGTGGAGTTCTGCCTCGCCGTCGAGTTAGAGCTCCTCTCCAAGACTGTCGTCTTTGGAGCCGCCATAGGACAGGTACTTGTTATTTTGAAATAACATTTTTTCGATATGACAGTAAACCTATCAAACAGTACTTAAATTTTCTCTTCGAAAACCCGAGTGTAAATTTTATTCGGCATTCCTGTATTTCTGTTCACGGAAGCATATGTACCTTGGCGAACGGCATGTTTTAACACAATGATTTCTGGTGCCAGCACAATATTCATTGTATTGGGATCTACACTCAGTTGAGAGAATCCACTTTAATGAACTGTTTATTGTTATTACATGAAAAAAAACCACTGGATAACAACCTGTGGGTGTGTGATCGTATGCTAACTTGAGCAGTAGGATATCTGTGCTGCTTTGGCCAAGCATTACACTTTTGTTTGAAAAAATTTAAGAGGGTGGTGAGTCACAGCTAGAAATAACCCTCCCCAACCCAAGAGATCTCTGTCCCTGCACAACCATTGAAGTTCATTCCATTGTGCTGAGAGAACAAAACTTAATAGGTAATCTAAATTGATCTTTGAAAAAAATTACCACGTTTGCCATTTATAAGTTTTGCCGTGGATGAAAAGTTTGGAGTATTGGGTGTGTGTGTGTGCTGTTTTAAAGGTTCTGCTGGAAAGACTACCTAGAGATGCGTGAATCTCCACAACACAGTGTTAAATATCACCTTGTATGATAGTTGATCCAAGGACAGATTGTGCTAAAAAATATTTTCTTTTTACTATGCAGTGAGTCAGAGAGCACTCTGTTGCATTAAAGACAAAACTATTTTCTTGGGTAACATTAAAACAGGCTGTCAAGTGGTGGGGTCAGATTTACCAGACTACAGTTTTGATGTAAGCTCTTGCTGCTAAAAGATATGCCATACTGGCAAGAACTTGTCTTTTGATGAGACACAAGGATTTATGTTGCATGCCCCAACGACAGTCAATCACATTTGAATAATGGAGCTTTCAAATTTTGAAGTATTACATTACAATAATCACTAATTGGGTTTCAATAAAACACGTGTAAAACACAATGTGTTCACAATGCTTATTTCCTTGCCCCATTTTCGAGAATCAACACAATTTCCGTGCTGTGGGGGAAAAGAAGGGTACTGGCCAAACCAAGTATTCCAGTCTACAAGTTTCTTGAACAGAAACATTGAGGGAAGCATGACAAACTGTATCTTGACATTTTTATCCACGGGCACGAGTCCAGAACCTGACCCCTCAACGCAACATCCACTTACCATACTTTGCTGTTGTTCAAAAAATGTCAGCCTTCCCTAACAGCATATGAATGAATCCCTGGACATGCCTTTTCATAGGGTGTGCATGAACCCACATGGTTTTCTAACCCTTGGCCTCAAAGACACACCAAACAAACAATCTGCAAGCTTATACTATTTTATTGAAAAGTGAAAATTCAACATTTCTGGTCTGTGGTTGTAATTATTTGATGATTGTTGAACAGTTATGATTGAAAGTTGCCTATTGCCACAATTAATTGCTGAGCTAATGTTATTTTTTCCATATTATTCCATATTTTTCAATTAGATAATGGATGGATTCCGGAAACTTGGATTTCCACACTGCGTGGGCGCAATCGATGGGACACATATCCCTATCAGTGCACCAGGTGGATGCCCCGATCAATATGGAAATAGAAAGAACTATTCATCCATACTGCTTCAGGGAACTGTGGATCACCAAGGCAGATTCGTGGATGCTGAGGTGGGGTGGAGTGGGAAAAACCACGATGCGTTCGTGTTTGCCCACTCCGCCTTCTGCGCAGCCATGGACGCTGGAACACTTCTGCCGGGCCATCCATTCTTGGTGCTGGATGGGGTGAGAATACCCCCTGTAGTCATCGCAGATGGAGCTTACCCAATGAGGCAGTGGCTGATGAAACCATATGGGCAGGCAGCAACAACCCCTGCACACCAAAACTTCGATAGACGCCTGGCCAGGGCTAGAAATCAGGTTGAATTTGCTTTTGGTAGGCTGAAGGCAAGATGGCGGTGTCTCTCTCACTGGCTGCAAGTGAGGGAGCACAATGTTGTGGCCATAGTGACAGTGTGTGTTGTTCTACACAACCTGTGTGAGAGCAAGGGACACCCTATTATTGGCAGGGGCAGACCTCCAGCACCAATTCTTGTTTCCAGTTTCAAGGAAACAGAGGACACCTCCAACAATAGGCACCTCGCTGAGGGGAAGAAGGTGCGCGACGCCTTTGCCAAATACATTGAGAACTTTGGGTACTGACATTCACGATGGCTGTTGCTACTCGGCAAAAAATGAAAAAAAGCCTATTAAATTTTTGATTGTCACAAAAATATGTTCAATAAACCTTTTAAGTTTGCAATGCTTACATTCTTGTTATTGATTTCTTTCAAAAATAAGTTATTTTTTATAAAAATCTGATAGTCATTCACAGAGTTAGATGTTTGGAAATTTCTCTGATTACAATAATAGCACGGAGCATCAGCATTCAGTTTCTGGCCATGAGGAGCATTCCTAACTGATCACCCAATCCCTTGAAGGGGTGTATGTTCCACTAACTCCTCATGGGTCAGTTGTGAGGAAGCACTGTAAAATAGAATGACACATCTTTAACACCTCAGGTAATATAAAAGATACAATGGAGCAGATGTGCACATCCATGAAAACGTCACATTGTGCAATGCATTGCCGCACAATGTCACAGTGGACTTCTGATGTTTTCTTTGTGATAATGAACATGGGTTGCAAAATACATTTTCATAGATGCAGAGGAGTTAGCCGTGTTAGTCTGTGGTAGCAAAATCAAAAAGAGTACAGTGGCACCTCTAAGATTTTGGATATAAGACTAACCAATTGTATTGTAGCATAAGCTTTCGAGAATCAAGCTTATGCAACAATAAAATTGGTTAGTCTAAAAGGTGCTAATGGACTCTTTTTGAAAATACATTCTTAAATGGCAGAGACAGCATAACCAAACCATGTCATGAAATTAAACACGCTTATTGAAAATATATTTTTTCCCCAAGTTCTGTGTGTTTATAAATGGTCCATCGAAAAAGAAAATTAAAGTCAAAGTTGTCTACTGCCAGAACATGGATCAGAACACAACACAACTTGCAAACCAAACGTCAATGGAAGGGACCATGTTTTCCCCATCCAGTATTGGACACATCACAATATATAAGTAATATCATGAAAATAATTGAATGCCAACAAATTTTTCAAAAAATTTAGTGCATATTTTATTTTATTTTTTATTTTATGGGTTTAGAAAAACATGGCTCAAAACAAATAGAGGGCTACTAAGCTTAAGTCGCTGACACTGGGATCACCATCTGAAATCTTTTAAATGCCAGCCAAAGTCCAGACTAATGCTTCTGGCTATCCTTTTTGGCTTGACACTCGCGTCCCCCCTGAGGATGCTGTCAAGTTCTCTGTAATAAGGACATGTCATGGGTGCGTTTCCTGATGTGCCATTATGTGCAATGACACATTTGTACTCCAAACACGTTTTTAGTCTTGTTTCTGCACTCAACAGCGGTTCTATGGTGACCGCGGGAGGCCATCTGCCTTGAAATTTTTTCAAAGTTGTCCAAATTCCTATGCGAACTACGAAGGGCCTCCTGGATTTTTTCCTCACCCCAAAATGAGAGCAAGTCAAGTACTTCCCTTTCCCTCCATGTGGCCAATCTTGGAACACCTGCTGCGTTGCTGGTCATCTTTGCGTGGTCAGAGGACTCCAGGTGGTTCAAGCAAAGCCCAGATAACGAACACACTGCTTTCATGTCCTCTTCTGCAGGAAGCGGCAACCTCGGCTTGGAGCATGCGCAGTTACCGCTAACCGATCATCAAGTTTTATATGGTGTATTTTTTAATATTTATTTCAATATCAAAATAACGTTATTCCGTTTTTTTTGGCCAGCATTGGCTTGAAAAGGAAAAAATTAGGTTTACAAACAACAACACTGTGGCAGTGTCTAAGTAATTGTTCTTTATTACAGAAGATATCACACAGCGGCAAGCGCACACACGGCTTCAGTAAATTTGAGTGCACTCGAGAGAGACACAGTACATGAACTGTATAGAACAAAAGATTTTAAAACAGGTGGGATTGAGAGTGAAATTTCAAATCCAATGTTATGTTCATTCACTGTTCAACATATCACGTTTCACCAAAGTAAGGGTCGCTTTATCAAAATTAGAGGGCGGGCATCTGTCGTCCTTAACCTCAACTAATCATATAAAACAACAGAAGACCGAATGGTGGTCTACAGGAAGAATCACCAGGTGACAGAATTGGAAGGGTTTTTTTTCCTATGGCCCACGTGGGTGGTGAAACTTTGAGATACATTGGATTTAAAACTTGCACCCAAACCAACACTTAATTGGATATCATATGTTCAGTTATAAAGACTACAGTAATAAACATGGTTTGATACAGTCAAATAAAGAACAGTCATGGCTATTTTTCTTTGATTGGTGCTCACAGCGTCAACCAGTCTCTGGCTTTGCCTACACAGGAACGTTTACCTGTGGCCATCTTGGTTGGAACATTATTTGGGGCTTGTGAATACTGTTCAGATGTCATGTCGGGAAAGCTTTGTTGCCGCTGACTCGCAAGCATTTCTCCCAATGCCCTTAAGGTACTAACAGCATCACTCATTACCACAATATTTTGCTTCCAGGCCTCGGTGAAATTCTCCCTCTCCATCTTGGTTTCCTCCAAAAATTCCTTTTGAAGGAGCTTCTCATCCTCCTTCCATCTGCACATGACCTCATGATCCCTACTCCATTGCGCAAGTTGAGCCTCATGCTCCTCCCTTGCACGGAGCATCATTTTATCCGCCACTCCATACAGTGCAGCGTTCCTGCGTTTTCTGTTCCTTATGTTGCTCAATCTTGTTCCTGGTGATAGTTCAGCTAAGCAGTTTGTTCTTCCCTCTGCAAGTGTAGAAAATAAAGGAATCAAGCATTAAAATGAATAATAACCTTTTCCTCCATGCATGAGTGGGCTTGTTGTTATACGAAGAAGACCGGTCATGGCCCCCATGGGGCCGCGATTCATAACACAAAAGAGCGGACAAACATCATTTGTCACACGATTCTAAGGATGGATACAAACTATCACAAACAGATCGTAGTGGCTCACATGTCATGGACGGCAAGACATGCATTATATTTTCAGCAATCAAACATGGGGACCCTTGATTTTCTACTTGAGGCGCAGCCTAGAGCCAAGGCAAATGCAGCGAACAGCACAGGTTGCACCATTAACAACCTCCCCAAACCTTTTATGCATGTAGATGCCACACTGATTGTGTTAATGTTAGCACAGTAGATGCCTGAACAAAGGAAAAAAACCAAAAAAATTAAGCAAACATTAAGGGATGCTGGGCATTGTTCCACCGGTTCTCAACGTCAGTTCACCACTTGATAGAATGATGTGGGTCGCGTTAGAGGCGAGAAAACAGGGTATGTGCTGGGTGCAAACGCATATCTGTTTCCTCACCGAGAGAAAAACACAGTGTGTGGTGCACATCAAATTTTAGGCTGTGGCTTGACAGCATGGATTTTACCCACAAACTTCACAACCAATCATTCTTTTTCTTTGGCCCACATTTTTTTGTGATTTCTAAATAAAGAGAAAAATGGTTTATTCTGAAGAAATAAAACTGTTACTGGAATTGTGTATGGATCTATGTGCCGAGGGCAAATCACTGTCGCTGTCATCTTTGTCCCTCAGATTTGCTTACGTGGCATCGTTCTCTAAAAAGGAAAAATAACCCATTATTGGAGGAACACAGTTTAAAAATTTTTCTTGCAGAACACCTTATTTGGAATTGTGGACTATAGGCCATATTAGGACTGGCATGAATGGGATGACTTGGTATAGTTATGGTCTCTTCCTTTTTGTGGGGGGGGGTGTGGGGTTGGTGAACAGTTTTAATTAATGCTAAACTGACATATCCGTGGACTCAGAGCTGAACCAACAAAGTGAGGGCAGCATTGATCAGTGGTTGCAGACTACATGAAAATAGTGAACAGTTATTACCCTTGTCATCCAGACCATCCAAAGTGCGGTCTAGGTCTTCATCATTCACATCCATGGACGATGAAGAGTTATGATCTAGAGAAAAATTAAAAATAAAATTGTTCATTAGCACAGTGAATGAAAGACAACTGTATGCAGTGCATCAAAATTTTACAGTAAAATTTCAGCAGAACATGATGATAACTCACAATCTCCCATTGCTGTGGGTGAGGAGCTCCTTATTTGTGCCGCGTCTATGGTCACAAACTCATGAGTAAAGAGTTCCTCTGAACCCTCCATTACTTTTTCAGGAACACTGATCTGTAGCCGGCCAAAGTCCAGACTAATGCTTCTGGCTATCCTTTTTGGCTTGACACTCGCGTCCCCCCTGAGGATGCTGTCAAGTTCTCTGTAATAAGGACATGTCATGGGTGAGTTTCCTGATGTGCCATTATGTGCAATGACACATTTGTACTCCAAACACATGTTTTTAGTCTTGTTTCTGCACTCAACAGCGGTTCTATGGTGACCGCGGGAGGCCATCTGCCTTGAAATTTTTTCAAAGTTGTCCAAATTCCTATGCGAACTACGAAGGGCCTCCTGGATTTTTTTCCTCACCCCAAAATGAGAGCAAGTCAAGTACTTCCCTTTCCCTCCATGTGGCCGATCTTGGAACACCTGCTGCGTTGCTGGTCATCTTTGCGTGGTCAGAGGACTCCAGGTGGTTCAAGCAAAGCCCAGATAACGAACACACTGCTTTCATGTTCTCTTCTGCAGGAAGCAGCAACCTCGGCTTGGAGCATGTGCAGTTACCGCTAACCGATCATCAAGTTTTATATGGTGTATTTTTTAATATTTATTTCAATATCAAAATAACGTTATTCTGTTTTTTTGATGAAACAAAAGAACAAAACGACTGTGAATCAATTGAAATGACAGAAACCGAATCCATCAAATTTACAAAGAGAGAGATAGAGAGGTACATATGAGTGACACACAAAGATAATTCAAGTTTTTAGACATTATGAACTTTAATATTGGCGATGATACTGGATTTTGTTTGCGCCTAACCCGTAAAGACAATGCAAAAATCCCATCGATAACCATGGGTGTTCGCAAATTGAAGCCTGCATGGGCAGGAAACTATGTGAGTGTTCAAAAAAAATGTTTTTAATTTGGAGCAGGAAAAAACAGTCGACAGCACAGTTTGCTTTTCTCGCCCATGGATAACCCAGGATCACCATTGGACAGGCTAGTGTATTCTGACCAATCAGGAGTCTTGATTTTCGCGCTTTTCCAGGACCGTTATGGGAGCAGGTTTCTTAATGGAATAACTTATTTTCGTTATTTCGTTTGAGAAACAGCATGGCAAGTCATGGAAAAGGAGTCTTCTGGCGGGATGAAGAGGTTGAGACCCTCCTTGAACTCATTGCATGCTCAGGAAAAGCCGAGCGTGTAATGAAGAGCACTCATTTGCCTATAAAACTGATTTTTCACAAACTTGCTAGGCAAATGAGTGCTCGTGGCTACCCGAGGACCCCCGAGCAGTGCCACTCTAAATTTAAGAGGGTCAAGGGGGATTTCTATGGGGTGCTTGAGGCATGGCAAGGCATCCCTCGCCAAAGCGGCAAGCCCCCATACTTCTCCAATATGATGAACCTCTGGGATCTTGCCGGGAGGCCGAGCTGGCAAACCACACGACATGCAGGTAAGAGAATTTTTTTTTTTATCAGGCAACATTCTAATTAGCTTATATTAAACGGTCCGCTTTGCTGTTTAAGGATAGATCTATAGATTTGTGCCCTAGTTTAACTTTCTGGTGAAGGGGAGATTCCCTTTAGACCCCGCAATTATTATATTCTTGTCTTTTCAAATAAACGATGTAACGTTATTGAATCCGGCCACCAATTCCTTGCCTAGATATTCATATGTTTACAAGGGATTGTATTTTCACTTTAAAAACTTAGACACACTCAGAGGACTCTCTTTATATAGAAAAATGATTGTACACAGAGAAGCTGCACCTAGACTGTATTTCCTGACATCCCAGATTCCTTTCCTTTGTTCCCTTCACTTGTACCCTGCTTTTCTCCCCAAAGAGGACTCAAAGCAGGTTACACAATTTTCCTCCCCTCCATTTTATCTTCACAAAAATTATTGTGAGGTGAGCAAGATCAATAATCTGTGACTGACCAAGGGCACCTACTGAGCTTCAGTGGCACAGTAGGAATTTGAACCTGGATCTTCCAGATCCTGATCTGACACATATTGTCCTTAAATCCTTCCCATTCAGTATTTAATCCCCAAGCACTCATCAGTTGGACGGCCCCCCACTGCAGGTTTATAAAAGGAGCATGATTGCATAGGTCCTTTAGAGGTAGACTGCCCCTGAACATGGAGGTTCCATTCATTTGTCATGACAAAGAGCTAACATTACGCCTATCTTCAGTGGATTTTCGTGAGGGTAGTTGCATGACTTCTAGGTAGAGTTGATCTTCTGTTAAGGACAAGTGAGTTCATGTAACGGTGTTTAAAAAAAAAATAAGATTAGCCTGTTATGCCTTTTTGAATCATAGCGGCCCCACCCTATCAATATGTTTTAGAGACATTGTTCAAAATAAAACATTTTTCATGTGTTGAATGGTGCATGGATGGCTCACTGCATTGATTTTTTCCTTCGCAGCCGTACTTCGTGGAAGAGAGGCCACCCTACGTGCGGCAGAGGCAGAACAGGAGGAAGCCCAGGACATTCCTCCTCAGTCGCTGGCAAACATTTCCTCTGAGGATCCCTTCCCTCAAACAGCAGATCCACCCTCTGGTGAGCATTTAGAGGCAAAGTCTCCTCAGGGGATGCCCCCAGAAACCCTGGACAGCATAGAGTTTGTTCAAAGTTCCTGTCACCGTCATTTGTAAATCATATTATTTACTCTCCACTGAAAAGCATTTCTTTCTCTGTACCAAGTCTAGTGAAAGACATTTAGGACGTGGTCTCCATCAGTTCTGGGAAATATTTTTTTTATGATGAGCCTTTTCAGTTTCTGAATTGCAAAAATTTACCAAACCGGGTGCTGCTCTGTCATTGACCGGTTACATAACAGCCAGACACAGATCCCGCACGATGACAGCCAGGACATTGAATCTTTATAGAGTTTATTCTGTGAAAAAAATCATTTGCATTTAGTTCTCATCAGAGAATCACTGTGACGAGAGAGGTCCCTCCGTTCTCATGCGACCATGTTTTGAGTTTTGGTCTTGTCTCCTAACACAGGTGAACAAACAGTGCATGAAGCTGCTGCAGAGGTGGTTCCTTCCACAAGTGGCCAAACAGCGCCCTCAGCAAGACCCAGGAGGAAAACCCTTGATGACATTCTCTCTGCTGTGGAGGGGATGGAAGAGAGACTGGGCGCCTCCAGTAAGTATTACTCTGAAAGCTGAACTAACCCTGTCAATAGGACAGCATTTTAAAAATATCCTCTTCTCCACAGTAAACCAATTACAGGAGAGGATGACCACAGTGGAGGGCCGTCTCAGAAGGTTGGGCCGAAGGGTGACTGCTGTGGAAAGGAGAGATCGCCAAAGAGACTGTCCCACAGCGACGTGATCGGACTTTTTCCGGTGCCGCTTACTGTATATAGTTAAAAATTGTTTTTTTCCCACCAAAGGTTTAACAATTATAGTTTTTCAAATGTTATTGTTTTGCAACACAGTTAAAATTGACATAATGCAGTGTTCACCTTCTAAATAAATGTTATTTATGTTTATAAAAAGCACTCTTTAAAAAAAAAATTTAAAAATCAAGTCAATGGGTATTTTGTAACATCAGCGAATAAGCCGGCAAGGTAGATGTCCAAAACAAATTTTTATTTTTTTCCTAACGGATATGCATGCATCCTCAGATAACAGATTGCTCATTTAATCCAAACCCACTGAGATATTGCAGTGACTGGTCAAGAGTGTCCACACTGAGCACAAACATGCCAGTCAGGACAATCCTGTTGATGACATCTGTCTCTCATGGACCACATTTCTGAGCCTCTCTCTTTTTTTCCTTGTTGCAGCCCCCGCCACTGTCCATGAACTAATTACAGGTGCAAAAATAAACCAAAGGTACAGTCCTCAGTATAATAAATGGCTTTATTTTGATTTGGAGGATTCACAAGATTTACAGATGGGGTATGGTTTGGCTTTAGTCCATATAAAGTTTTTAAGAAAATGCAATTGGGTTATCCTTAATATTAGACTCCCTATGGTAAAGTGTCTTTTTAAAAGGGGGTGTACCAGGAGTGAGAAATCTGTTTCCAAAGCCATCATAGTCACCTCCTCCCCAAAACACACAATCTATGAATTAATTTGCAGGGCGTTCCTAAGGGTCTACCATTGTATGGTGTGCGTGATTTCCATTTCAAGACCATGAATTAGGACTGGCACTTGTTCACTTGTTTTCGAGCATGGGAACAATAGAAATTAAATGACAGTACATAAGGTGAAAATTGATACAACAGGCAGTATTTTAAAAGTTGTCACGCTAGAGGCATATCACTTTATTTTAGACTGTAATGTGGATTTATTAACATTTGACATAGAGTCCAGTGGCAACATCGAGAACAACAAGATTTTCATACTTTAGGCTTTCAAAAGTCAGATCCTCACTAATCATTCTTACTCGTCTGCAAAGAGGGGAGCTCTTACTCAGAAGTCCAGAAAACAATTTCAATAATAAAAAAAATATTCTGCACAATGAGAGCGCGATTCTCAAGTTTTAGCTTTTTTTTTTTAACCCGAAAGTTTGGAATAACGATATCAAGATATATAGCTAACGGAGGCTTGTCTCTCCGATGCATTTACGGAGACAGATCAGTGGTGCCATAGAGACCAATGATATTTTCAGAGTGTGGGATTTCCTGAGGCAAAGCTTCATTCTCCATCCCTACTTGTGTCTAAAGAAGGAATCTCTGTCGCACAAAAGTAGAAAATAAAAATTCAAGAAAGAATATTTCCGTAGAATGGGCGTGCGATTCTCACATTTTAGCCAAGTGTAATTTTTTTCCCCACAAAACTTTGGTATAACGAAAAAATGATATTTCGATAATGAAGTCTTGTCTGTCTGATGCATTGACGGAGACCCAACAGTGTGGCCGCATGTATCGCACCCCATTTTCCTTGTGTGAGGTTATGGAACATCATCCCTGATAGACTTCCGGTTTGGGATCCATGAAGGTCTAACGCAGCTCAGGGAGCTGAGCTGTCCGAGTCGCGGTTTGTAGGGCTGGAGGAGCGCAAACTGCCCGTAGCCCCCTGTTCTCAGGCGGAGAACAGGCAAGTACGCTCAAGACCTTGAGGGCGCGTTGATCTCGGGTGTGAGGGGGGTTCTACGTAACGAGCCCCCATCCACCCTTGAGGTCCCACCCGAAGAGAGGTTGCCAAAATCTCTGCAGCGACTTTGGAGTCAAATTTTGGCATAAGACCTACATGCCCAAGCTTCAGCAAACCAAGAAGGGAACCTGAATCGATTGGATAATTGAAGCAGTGATTACAACCCAAGAGAAACATCTAAGAAGGTAAAGATTGCTATCTCTCATTAGGGGACTGATTATAATAAGAAATAAAGTGACAAAGAAAACTAGAAAACTGCAAACGACTTGATATATAACTGAGAAAACTCCAGCAAATAAATTATTAAAAAGTGACATTGCAAAGAAAAGTTATAGCGGAAAAACGTTTATTGTTTACATACCTGCTGCTAGAGAGAGATAGCGGACGGTGAAAAAGCTTTAATATCGCGAGAACTGCTGTGAAACGGAGAGGAACAGGAAGTGCGTCAGAATCATAAAGAGCTTGGCGAGAGCGGCTTGTAAGCAGCGGAAGTGGAATATCGCCATTTTTGAAGAGGGCAAAGCTGCGGCTTCAAGGAAAACGGAAGTAGGCCATCTTAAACAAGGGTAAGGGCGGTTGCCTCAATACAAAACCATAGAGAAAAGACGCCCGACATTTTGGACTTCGCAAATATCAGTTTTTATAAAAATAACCTAAACTTTGACTTTTAAAAATAAAAGAAAATAATAAAATCACGCCACGGAGTTAAGGAAAAGAGCAGACTCATGGGAGCGAAGCAGAGCTAGCCCCACGATGTCAAAGAAGGAGTGGCAAATGGCGCTGGAAAACTTAGACAAAAACGTTTCAGAAGGGAATAAAGAGCTTAAAGATATGATGCAAGAGATGGCGAAAAATTTGAAAGACTTTAAAGAGGCACTTAAATCGGAGATGGCTGAACTAGTTAAGAATATGGATCAAGTTCAAAAAGACATGCATGTTACACAGCAGAGAGTTAACGCAGTAGAAAAGGTGGCCGATACCTTGGCAGATGTGCAGAGAATGGAGCTGAGAGGTGTGAAGGGAAGAATGGCTGTAGCTGAATGTAAACAAATGGAAAGACAAGTTAGATTTTGTGGAATCCCGGGAGTTTTGGAAAAAACAGCCCAAGAGCAGATTACAGAAATTTTGGCGGCATACCTGGGAAAAGAAGAAGAGGAGATTGCAGCGCTTCTGGACGTGGCATACAGAATTAACTCAAAATTTGCAGCTCAAAGGAAGTTACCAAGAGATATGATTGTGCAATTTACAACTAGAAAGACAAGAGAGTCAATTGTGAGTAAACAATTTCAGGACCCATTAGAGGTTGATGGGAAAGAGGTGAGAATCAGGAAGGAACTGCCCACATCAGTGTTGTCGGAGAGAAAGAAGTATAGAGAGCTGGTCCAGATGTTAAAAGACATGAAAATCAGATATAGATGGGAAATACCTGAAGGACTGGCTTTCGAATTTGGTGGTGTAAGGAGAATCATCAGATCTGGCCAGGAGATGGAAATGTTTATCAGGGACAATGAAAAAGACTTACCAAAAGGAGCTAAAATTTGATTATGAAGTGTAAAATCATATCTTGGAATGTAAATGGACTAAATTCACCTTTTAAACGTAAGACTATTTTCCACTGGCTTTTAAAACAAAAATGTAATATAGTGTGTTTGCAAGAGACACATATCAAAAAACAGGATGTGAAATATTTGAAACTTACAAAACTTGGAAATGAATTTGTAGCAGCTTCCAAAAAGAAAAAGAGAGGAGTTGTATTATATATAAAGGAGGAGCTACAGCCAAAATTGGTTCTAAGTGATACAGAAGCTAGATATATTGCAGTGGAAATAATTTGGAATTCTAAGAAGATTTTGGTGATTGGAATTTATGCGCCTAATGGGGCAAAAGAAAAAATTTTCAAGGACTTACAGGAACAATTAGATGAAGTGACTTATGATCAAATAATTCTGGCAGGTGACTTCAATGGAGTTACAAACTTGGAAGAAGACAAGAAATCTAAAAGTGCACAGAAAAAGAGAGGACTTCTTCCGAAATCGTGTTTTGCGATTAAGGAACAAGAAAGTCTGGAAGATGTGTGGAGGAGACAAAATCCGAAAAATAGACAATACACATTCTACTCTGCAAGACATTTTACATTTTACATTATCAAGAATTGACATGATCTGGGCCTCTAAAGATCTGGTGGTATGGACTAGAGATGTGGAAATAATGCCCAAGGTAGGCTCAGATCACAATCCAATTATGGGGAGATTTGGGAAAAATACAAAAAAAAGAGGATGGAGGATAAATGAAGATTTGCTGCAAACGGAAGAAAATATTGCGTTGTTACGAAGAGAGACCAAATTTTTTATACAGTGCAACTTGAATAAGGATGTACCAACTAATAAGGTATGGGACACATATAAAGCTGTTATTAGAGGAATGCTAATGGATCTGAATGCAAGAGCTAGGAGGAGTAGGGAAGAAAAGAGACTTGAAATTATGGAAAAAATTAAAGCCAAAGAGGTACAACTTAAAAAAAGACCAGGAAAAAAGAAAATATTTCAGGATATGAAAATCCTGCAGGAACAATTGACGGCAATGAACAATAGAGAATTGGAGTGGAATTTTTAAAAAATGAAACAGAAGTCGTTTGAAGGTGCAAATAAGCCTGGGAAATATTTAGCGTGGCAATTAAAAAAAAAAAGGGAGAAGAAAATCATAACTAAGATTCGAGAGGAAGATAAAACATTGACAGATCAATCAGCCATTAGTAGAGCCTTTTTTAAATTTTATGCAAAGCTGTACCAAAAGAAAGAGGTGAACAGAGATTCAATAGTGGAATATTTGGAGAAAGTGAAGCTTCCAGTAATTTTGGAGGAATGGAAAGAGAAGTTAAATAGGGAAGTGACAGAGGAAGAAATAAAAGAAGCTATACAATCAACAAAGTTAGGGAAAGCACCGGGACCAGATGGACTAACAGCAAAGTTTTATAGAATGATGGCCAATGAACTAACACCGTTTCTAAGCGAGGTAATTAATGGAATATTACAAGGCCAAAAGATTCCTGACTCATGGAATGAAGCTAATATATCATTGATCCCGAAAGATGGACAAGATTTGACCAACGTTAAGAACTATCGGCCAATTTTGTTGCTGAATAATGACTATAAAATATTTGCGAAAATTATGGCAAAAAGATTAAAGGGATGGATGTCGGAATCTATTGCAGAAGAACAAGCTGGATTCCTACCTAACAGACAAATTAAGGACAATTTAAGGACAGTAATAAATGCTATTGAATATTACGATAAGCACTGTGATAGGGAATTTGGTTTCTTTTTTGTGGACGCGGAAAAAGCGTTTGATAATTTGAACTGGGATTTTATGTTTGCCACTATGGAAAAGCTGCAAATGGGAGAAAAGTTCATACAAGCAGTTAAGGGAATTTACAAAGACCAGTGTGCAGCGATCGTAGTTAATGATGATTTGACTAAAAAATTGAAAATAAGTAAAGGTACAAGACAAGGTTGCCCATTGTCTCCATTGTTGTTCATCTTGATTTTGGAAATTCTGCTGGTTCAAATCCGAGAGGACGATACAATTCGTGGCATAAAAATAAAGGAATTTTCCTACAAAGTCAGGGCATTTGCAGATGATGTAATGTTGATAGTGGAAGATCCAATAGACAATATGCCAAAAATAATGGATAAAATAAAGGAATTTGGTGATTTGGCAGGATTTTATGTGAATAAAAAGAAGTCGAAGATATTGTGTAAGAATATGATGAAGCAAAACCAGCAAGAATTAATGGATATAACGGACTGTGAGGTAACTAATAAAGTGAAATATTTAGGAATTGAGTTGACTGTAAAAAATATAGATTTATTTAAAAATCTATCCGAGACTTCAAACAATTTGACAAATGGCAAAGAAAAATTTCAGACTTTGTGTGGGCAGGCAGGAAACCCCAAGTGAAAATGAAAGTATTACAAGATTCGAAAGAAAGAGGGGGGCTGCAACTGCCAAACATAAGGTTATATTATGAAGCAATTTGTCTGACATGGTTAAAAGATTGGATAACACTAAAAGACCGTAAACTGCTGGCTTTGGAGGGACACAAAAAATTGTTTGGATGGCATGCCTATTTGTGGTATGATAAAGTTAAAGCGGACTCTATGTTTTTGCACCACTATATTAGAAGAAGTCTTGTCACAATCTGGAAGAAATATAAGAATTACATGGAAAGTGGTATCCCTTCATGGGTGCTACCATATGAAGTAACAGATCCGAGAACTGTCTATAATGAACAACAATGTTTAACTTATAAAGAGATAATGTCGATAGAACACAGAATACCAAAAATAAAGACACAAGAAGAGTTATCTCCTCACTATGGATGGTTTCAATATAGGCAAATCAGGGATCTTTACAACTCGGATTGTTTAAAGGGAGGAATAAGATTGAAAAACTCGGAGTTAGAAGAAGTGATCTTACAAGAAGGTAAAAAAGATATTTTGAAAATATACAAAATACTTTTAAAATGGTATACGGAAGACGAGACAGTCAAAGTCCAGATGGTGATATCCGGGGTCTGAGGCACAGCCCCCGGCCTCAACAAGAGGAAGCAGGGGGAGGCAGCCAGGAGACAGCTGTCCTGCCACCTCAGCCAGCAGCCAGGGCCAGAACCTGCCTACACCAAAGGGAGAGGGCAGAGGCAGGAAGAATTGGGACTCAGCAGCAGCCCAAACAGGGCCCTTACCTGCAAAGGGGGAGAAGCAGCCACAGCAACTCAGAGCCATGCCCCAGCATCCACCCCAGCTTGAAGATGGCAACCTGACTCAGGAGGTGCTCAGAAGCCAGCCCCTCTGGGTGGAGCTGCTGAGGGCACTCTGTGGGAAGAGCTGGGCAGCCAGCCAAGGGGCCACAGCTGGGCCCACCTTCCCTAATCAGCTCAGCCAGAGAAGCCCAGTAGCCAGCCAACATGGTGCAGCTGTGGCTGATCCCGGCAGCCCAGCCAGCTACCCCTGCTGCAGCAGCTTGAGACAGCCCAGGGCCACGCCAGGGCTAGAAGGCAGCAGCCTGGCTCAGGAGTTGCTAGAAGCCAAGCCTCTACAGGGGGGGCTGCCGCAGGCATTCTGGGGGAGGAGATGGGTAGCCCCGCCCAGCATTGCCAAGCAGGCAGCACGGAAGCTGGCTAAGGCAGCTCCTCGTGAGCAAGGCCAGGCAAGCTCAGTAGCTCAGAGGCTGGCTGGGGCAGCCCCTCGTGAGCAAGGCCAAGGAGCCCTCAGCTGGGGATGGCTCACACTCAACCCCACCCTGCCAGCTAGGCAAAGGAGCCCAGAAGGGATTAGTGGTTGGAGGGAAACACCTGGGGGAACGCACAGCTGGGCCCGGTCAGGAGAGGGAACAAGCCTGGAAGGAGGGCGGGGTGGAGATAGGAAGCCCTATAAAGGGTGGCTGGGAAGAGCTCTGGGGTGGTGGGTGTGGGTGAGGAGTGATGACGTGGAGTGAGAACGGTGCAATGCAAGAGTGGAGGTTTGGAGGAGAGTTCTGGAAGGAGGGGATGAAGAAGGACACAGGGGGCAAGCAGGCCAGGTTGAGCAGGCCAGCGAGTGGACTGAGAGGGAGTCTGGGTGAGGTATACCGCCCCTCCTTCCACAGAGCAGGGTCCTGCAGCATCCCTGGCCCCCCTATGACGTCAGGAGCAGATTGCCCAGTGCCCCGCCCAGTGGCGGCTGCTGCTAGCCCTGACAGGTGAAATGGGCAATAAACTTTCATAAAGAAATAACAATGGAATCATGGGAACACTTGTGGAAAAATACTTTGAAGATTTCAACTTGTACCAATATTAAAGAGAATGTATACAAAATGATGTATAGGTGGTAATTAATGCCTAAGAAGATTGCGCTTGGAAATACAAATATGTCAGACAAATGCTGGAAATGCAAAAAGCATGAAGGATCATTGTATCATATGTGGTGGACTTGTGAGGTAGCTAAGCAATACTGGGGAGATATAATAGAAATAATTAATGAGGTTTTGCAAACCCAAATAAATAAGAACCCAGAATTGTTGCTACTGAACTTGGGAATGGAAGATGTCCCAATGCAGTACAGAACATTGTTATTTTACATGATTACAGCAGCAAGACTTTTGTATGCGCAGAAATGGAAAGTGCAAGAAATACCAACTATAGAAGATTGGATCTATAAATTGCTGTACATGGCTGAAATGGACAAAATGACAAGAAAACGTAAAGATCTTGATCCAGGAGAATACATTGCAGACTAGGGGAAATTGAAACAATACCTAGAAAAAAAATGGGATGTGAAAGGAGGACTGTGGCAGTTTGAGAATTATTAATATGTGATTTTATAAAGGGGAGAGAGAAGTAACTTTACCATTAATGGGGAAACTTAGCTATTAATTAATCTAAGCTAATATTAGTAATAAGGAGATTGTATTAAAAATAGATAGTTTAAATAGTGAAAGGCAGATCGATATCTTAGAAAGCTGAAGACATAGAAGAATTTGAATATGCTTAGAACAAGTGATACAATATATATAAGATTTAGAAAAATTACAGTTAAGAGTAATTTGAGTAATAAGATGGGTTAGGGGTTGGAAAGCTGTTGGAAGTCAATAAGGAGGGGGGGAAAGGGTGGGGTCTGTTATAATTTAGATAAGATGGGGAAATTGTGTATTGAATAATATTTTATGTACTCACCAATAAAATTTTTTAAAAAAAGGAACATCATCCCTGACAGTTCTCGAGGAAATGTACAATGTCATTGCGGACCGATTATAACTTGGGGGAAACATGGCGGAGTGGTGGAGGTCCTGCACTGTGTTTTCTTTATTTCGAATGATTGATTCACCAAAATTTCGATATTACAGTAATATAAAATTTAAAAAAAACAAGTTGAAAAGGAAGTTTTGCGAGTCCATTCTGAGGATGGATTCAGCCCAAAATGATTTTTCAAAGTACCAGATTTGATTCATAAGCTGCTTAATCAATAAATCCAATGCTATGAAGTCAAAAACAGTCTTTTGCAGACTACGGAGCACTTGCAAGTTGAATCAGCCAATAGGAACTCACGGAATGGCTGGAGAGACAGGAAGGGGGGTGGTTTTTAAAGAAACCGTGTAAATTGCGCATTGGCCCGTTCACGGCCACCGTGAAACTCCCGTTGAAAACCTGTGACCACATATTCGGGAGAAATGCGAATGAAATGCGTCTGTTTAATGAGGTAATGTGACCGGCACTCGGGATTGCGTGGGAAATGCGGGGAACATGCGACTTAGAATGAGTAATGTGGATTTGACCCCTGTCTAAAATGCAGTTCTTATCTGGCAAGCTCTTTCACAATTTCCAGTTTAAACATGAAAGAAAAATTACAGCAAGCGTACAGCCCCCCTCACCAAGTTTTCAAAGTCACACCAATACCGAGAGCTTGCCACAAGATGCAGAGAGAACTGCTAGTTCAGAATGATTTAAAAAAAGATTAGATAAATTCATGCAGAACAGGCTGTAACAGCAAAATGGAAGCTCAATGTAGTATGGCTGTTGTGGGTTTTCCGGGCTGTATTGCCGTGGTCTTGGCATTGTAGTTCCTGACGTTTCGCCAGCAGCTGTGGCTGGCATCTTCAGAGGTGTAGCACCAAAAGACAGAGATCTCTCAGTGTCACAGTGTGGAAAAGATGTAGGTCATTTGTATCTACTCAGGAGGGGTGGGGTTGAGCTGAGTCATCCTGTAAGAGTTTCCCAGGGTGTGGAATGCTAATGGCGGGAGGCTTCACTGTATCCTGAGGAGGTTCTTTTGCATATGGATTGGTACTTGATGTGCTAATCTTCTCTGCAGGGCTATTGTCGGGGATAGAATGTTTTGTTAGCCTGGTGTTTTTCAGAACTGGAAACCATGCTCTGTTCATTCTTAAGGTTTCTTCTTTCCTGTTGAAGTTTTGCTTATGCTTGTGAATTTCAATGGCTTCCCTGTGCAGTCTGACAAAGTAGTTGGAAGTGTTGTCCAGTATTTTGGTGTCCTGGAATAAGATACTGTGCCCTGTTTGAGTTAGGCTATGTTCAGCCACTGCTGATTTTTCAGGTTGTCCGAGTCTGCAGTGTCTTTCATGTTCTTTTATTCTTGTCTGGATGCTACGCTTTGTGGTCCCGATGTAAACTTGTCCACAGCTGCAGGGTATACAGTATACTCCTGCAGAGGTGAGGGGGTCTCTACTGTCTTTTGCTGATCGTAGCATCTGTTGTATTTTGCGGGTGGGTCTGAATACTGCTTGAAGGTTATGCTTTTTCATAAGCTTTCCCATCTGATCAGTAATTCCTTTGATATATGGCAAAAACACTTTTCCTGTAGGAGACTGTTTTTCCTTGGTCTCCTACAGGAAAAGTGTTTTTGCCATATATCAAAGGGATTACTGATCAGATGGGAAAGCTTATGAAAAAGCATAACCTTCAAGCAGTATTCAGACCCACCCGCAAAATACAACAGATGCTACGATCAGCAAAAGACAGTAGAGACCCCCTCACCTCTGCAGGAGTATACCGTATACCCTGCAGCTGTGGACAAGTTTACATCGGGACCACAAAGCGTAGCATCCAGACAAGAATAAAAGAACATGAAAGACACTGCAGACTCGGACAACCTGAAAAATCAGCAGTGGCTGAACATAGCCTAACTCAAACAGGGCACAGTATCTTATTCCAGGACACCAAAATACTGGACAACACTTCCAACTACTTTGTCAGACTGCACAGGGAAGCCATTGAAATTCACAGGCATAAGCAAAACTTCAACAGGAAAGAAGAAACCTTAAGAATGAACAGAGCATGGTTTCCAGTTCTGAAAAACACCAGGCTAACAAAACATTCTATCCCCGACAATAGCCCTGCAGAGAAGATTAGCACATCAAGTACCAATCCATATGCAAAAGAACCTCCTCAGGATACAGTGAAGCCTCCCGCCATTAGCATTCCACACCCTGGGAAACTCTTACAGGATGACTCAGCTCAACCCCACCCCTCCTGAGTTAGATACAAATGACCTACATCTTTTCCACACTGTGACACTGAGAGATCTCTGTCTTTTGGTGCTACACCTCTGAAGATGCCAGCCACAGCTGCTGGCGAAACGTCAGGAACTACAATGCCAAGACCACGGCAATACAGCCCGGAAAACCCACAACAGCCATCGTTCTCCGGCCGTGAAAGCCTTCGACAATACATCAATGTAGTATCTTTATGGAGGGCCCATGCTGAGTATTCCCTCCTGGGTTCAATTCTTGACATCTTCAGTTAAAGTATCAGGTAGTTGTAATAAGGAAGACCTTTGTTTGTGACACTGGAGAGTTGCTGCCAGTCAGCACAGACAATACTGATCTTTATAGACCAACAGTTTGACAGCATAAAGTAGCTTCATGTCTGCCTCTGAATACCTGTTGCTAGGGTATAACAGAGTAATTCTTGGGCATCTGTGCTTTCTGGGCATTTGGTTGGCGCTGGGAGAAACAGAATGCTGAACTCAATGGACATCTGATCTAGTAGGGTGGTTCTTAGGTTCTTATACAGCCCAGTCCTAATCATGTCTGGTCAAAACTGAGGCTCACTGAGTTCTACTGAACTTGCTTTTTTGTGAGCATAGGATTTCTTAGCCCTTTCGGTGCCCTTAGCAGCCCTACATGCCAACTTGATAACCTTCTATGGGTGTTGTCCTGCCCCAACCCTCAGTTTCCAGTGGCCTCTTAAATCTTCATACTTTGGTGTTTTCTGCACGGTCACTTTACAGCATTTCAGAATCTGTTCTGCTTCCTATGTTCTCCTGAGTTCTGAACCTGCAAGGGAGTCATGGGAACCAGAAACAGTTTTTGTCCTTCTTTTCTCTTTTTTCCCCCTGTGCACATTCCACAATTTTCGGGGGAAGCTACTGCCCAGTTGCTGCTGGCACATGTTATGTCTGTGCAGAATCAAAAACTCCCATTCAGCTTCTCCCCCCACTTCCTTTCACTGGGAGCTGATTGGTCTGTCCGCCAGTAACCACTCCCATCATTCTCAGCTCTCTGAACATCTTTTCTGCCATTTTTATCAGTAAAGTGAGGTATGAGTCATGAGGCTGCTTCTCCATTCGCTTCCTTCCTCCTGGGTATGTGCACTCTCTCTTACTTTTTCCCCCAAAGCCGGGGGGGAAAAAGTCCTAACAGTTGCTGCTTATTCCATGCTGGTTTTAAAAGCCAGGAAAGGGTTAAATGGCTGCTTTTCCCTTCCTCTCTCGTGGATATGTGCACACTTTCATTTATTTTTCAAAGCTAGGAATGAGTTGTAACATTATTTCTCATTCTTCTTGGCATTAAAAGCCCGGAAAGGATTAAATGGCTGCTTTCTCCTCCTTCCCAGTTTTGCACTGCTTTTTGTGAAACAAAGTGGGAGGGAATGAAGCAGCAGCATTTTAACCCTTTCCTGGCTTGGCTTTAAAAATAAATGAGAGTGGAACAAGCACGAAAAGTACATGTTTTCTCCCTGAACTCCATCACCAACTCCCTCTCCAGTGGGCACAGGACAGCCCAATAAGCAAATATGGAGGGGGAGGGGAATGGGTTCCAACACTGCAACGTTACCACGCGTGCAGAAAAAAAAATGATGTCATCTCCAGACTCCACAAAATGTGGCTCCAAACAGACACATCTCAACTCGTCAGCACACATCATATCACCTTGAAGTTGCAGTGTAGAATGATGGGACTCCAAGCCGTTTCAGCACCGATCGGTGTGAATGCTCAGCAACGCTGGCTTAAAGTGTGCCATACAGAATGGGCCCTTGATTCCTTTGGATTTCTGGCTGCTAGCACCATTCTGGCCTCATTTTCTCATAGGCCCCCAAATATTCCTAATTTCTATACCATTTCCCTGCCTTCTCTCCACTTTTAAGGCCTTTTGAAGAAGCAAACAAAATGGAGCTCATTTTAATGTGAAGTCTCCTATTTCCAAATAGTTTCTTCAACATAAAATCATATCACCAACAGCTGATAAGCAGCAAAAGGAAGTGCAGTCCACTAAGTTACCTCAGCAGTGGATGTTCATTTGGATCTTTGCAGGTTGCCAGGCTGAGGAGGGCATCTAGGATCTGAAGGAAGGAGAAGAAAGGGGGACTTAACTACTGTGGTCATAGAGTGAGTGAACTAAAGGGCAGAATTCAAAGCTGTTGTGGGAAGTATTACTAAACATTGGAGAGAAACTTCTGAAAACATCTTCACATTTACTAATATAGTGCAGTAGTTATAAGAATGAGCTATGAACTAAGGAGTTTCTGTCTCAAAGCTCAAATCAACCTTAAGTTCAGTAAGGAGCCTGAGGAAGTCTAATTTCTCAGTCCATCCCCTTCCCTCCTTGCAAAATTTATACTATGGGGATAACCTTATAGGCTTTGGAATGATAACTGAAATAATATATGAGAACCATTTCTGAGTATTTTGGATATGTGTTTAATAGTAAAATAATAGAGGCGCTTATTACATATGTTTATGACCATGTGCTCCTATAACTAAGGGACTTATCCCTTCCATTTCTCTCTTGCCCATTCCCAAGGAATTCCCTCTTCCAGTTTATTCTCACAACATGCCTATGAGGTATTTGAAATACTTACATTTCAGTCGGAAGCATTTTCCAACATGCAATAATTAATCCTCAGGCAATTAAATCTTAGAAAACAACTTATAGTTTATTGAGGTAGATTCCATTCACAGCAATATCTTGCAGGTGAAAGAAAGAGTCCTAAAGCACTACTTGCCCTGTACCATGGCCACATAGTGCAGCATTGAGGTTGCATGTGTGTACGTGGATGAGGCCTTCATAGTAGGAGCTCTGAAAAATACATCCTTCTCTTTGGATGGCCATCATGCAAGAAGAAGAAGAAAAAAAGAATCTCCCAAAGGAAACAGAGAGAGGAGGAGGAGTCAGGAGATGTCCCAGCTTAAACAAAGAGAAGCAGCTTACTTATCAAGAGACTAACACATACAGACCAAGAGAGATGCAGAGATATGCACTCTGAGTCACCTATCACAACAGGAGATAGGTTAGACCGAGAGAGCTCAATTAGAGCTTCAACCTCGTTTCCCCAGTCATTCTCTGCCTGTCAAACCTTTACACCACACTGGCTCTGTAAGTTGAACCCAGGCAAAATTTTCCCTGAAGGTACTTCCATTAGCTGAAGAGAACCATGCCTCTTCCCTTCTTGCTGCAGCCCACTGATTTCCCTGAAATGCTGCTCTTGGGAAACAAGGGACACTCAAGAATGGCATGAGGGTAGGGTTCCCAACACTGCCTAGGCAAATGCTGGGAAGTATTGGAGGGGGAGGGTGCCTGGGGAGGATCACTTCTAGATGATGGTCTAGATATTTTCTCTAATATCTATAGCAAAGACAACAGAACAGGAGAAATTCCTACTGTGTCACTATGGGGGGTCACTCCCCCCTCCTCAGTTTCTCAAGGACAGGAGGTTGGGGCTGGGAAGCATAGAGGAGGAGCAAATTTGGGGTTTGCAGTAGAAAGGGGCAATTGGGAGAAGTTATACCTATCCTTCCATTCACTCAAAATGTAACTGCTTTATATTCTGCCACATACTTTTAAAATTTAGACCTGTACCTTTAAAACGGCTTCTGTGGGACAGGGATCTGTTAGGTCAGGACTAGTTCCTGGCAGGGATAGTAGAGAAGCAGCTCTTTTGACAGCTATGTCCTTATCAGCATTGCTCATTAAGATTGGTTCCTATGGCAACAGGCACATCTCCTCTCCCAACCCATGAACATGAAGCTGCCTGTGTGACCAGTTTTAATTGAAACTCTCTCACTTCCTCAGGTTCCTGAAAGGAAACATAATGACAAGAGGTGATATTTAGCATAGGCTGTGCGATGGGAAATACAGGAAAGGCAGCATTATGGATGCCTAGGCCTGGATTCCTCAAGATCATGGCACAAAACTGCTTTTGGAGCAGAAAGACTCTCTATTGCAAAATGACTCAGGCAATTTATCTGTTGGAGACAGTGGTCATTGTTCTCAGACACACTATGCAGAGTTAGGCAAGGATGAGTAGAATGCTTTTGTAAATGGAAAAGTGGTAGAAACATCTGAAAATAAACAAATGCCATATATTTCACTAGAGCTATAAAACTAGGATAAGGGCAAAGAAAAAGATTCAAAGTTTAAAAAGCCCAGAATGAGACATTTGGCTGCAAAACATTTGTTTGTGCCAGTGCTACCGCAGGAACAGGACATGTGCACTTTGAGTATCCCAGGGCTATATAAAACTACAATTTTAAATGCTTAACTACCACATCTGCTCCTGAGGAATTCAAGGAACTGTGGTTTTATGAGGCATTATAAATTCTTTAATAAAGAGGACTTGGTGCTCTCAATCATCTTTAATCCAATTTAAGTATACTACAGATGCACCAATATCTTTTCCTCAACAGGTGTCCGAAGAAATTGGTCAAATTGTAGGTAAAGTGGAATCTCAATAAAAATTCTGGTATTTCTAGACTTTGTTTGTTTGTTTGTTTGTTTGTTTGTTTGTATCTTGCCTTTCCCACAAACAGACTCAAGGTGGCTAACAATAACAACAATAAATACAAATTTAAAAGCAGAAAACTATAAAAGCAAGTCACAAATCACAATAATTCAATTGCAATTTCAGGTGTCAATGAATATGACAATCATGTTCCTTGGCAAAACATCTCCCTCAGAATCTTGTCCTTTTGTGATCCCCCATGTACTGTTTGCTTTGATGTTGTATGCACAATCCAGCCCTTTCCATACTTGCGTTGAGTTTTTGAGTTGCCATTTGTTCTTTTATTGAACAGCTGCTGATAGCTTTGGTCTCAGTAGCAGGATAGGATTATATCTTAGAGGTGCAGGGCTTCTGAAGATGTACATTAGACATTCTCTTGAAGTCTTTTGCTTGGGTGGAACTCCTGCTTGCACTATCAACTACAGTAGTACAAGCAACTGTCACCCAAGAGTAGAATCAGAGAGCCCTATATGGTCCTATGCGAAGGCCCATTGACTAAAACAGGAAAACATCACAATGTGCGGTAGCTGACTTTTTATGCGCACTATAGCTCAGAAGATTAATGACTGAATTTCAGTTACAGAGCAGATAGGCACTGATAAATCTATACAGTTTTATCTCTAAACAAGTGGTTCTCAGACTGTGGGCCAGGACCCAAAACTAAGAGCAGAACCACAAGTGACAAAAGGCACAGATTGGACACTTGTCTGCTTCCCTCAAGTTTTGATGGGAAATGTAGGCGTCCTGGTCTCGCAGCTTCGCTCTCCGACTGCTGTCCAATGGACTTTTCAACTGTCACTTGTCCAACATTCCGCCAAGCTGCCTACATTTCCCATCAAAACTTGAGGGAAGCAGACAAGTGTCCAATCTGTGCCTTTTGTCACTTGTGGTTCTGCTCTATGTCACAACACTCTCAGAGGAGAGGTGCAACAAGGCTAGGAGAGAAGAAAGAACTGACTCTGAGTAACTTCATGGCAAATTTGGATTTGCCTCTCTATATAAGTTGTGGGATATTTACAAATTCCAAGAATGAAAAATAGTGTATAAACTTATGCAGTGTTAATTGATGTGAGATTCCTCTGTTTTATTTTGGGGATGAAAGAAAGTAGCAAGGTGTTACTTTGCAAGTGGTTCTGAAAACTACAGTGTGTTTAGAAGTGGGTTCCACTTCAAGAAATTGAGAAACACCACTCTGGTTTCATGTTTAAGTCTATATTTAACGAACACCTACTTCCTTCCTTCAAACCTGTATCGGACAGACAAAAGTATCAGTTCCATCAAAGTCACTAGAAGCTTGTTGGAGGAACAAACATTTTTAAAGAGAAGCTCTGCTTCTTGTGAGTGTCTCACATATGAAGAACAATGCAAAGTGAACAGACTTGCTCTTCCTTGTTCCCTTTACAAATTAACAGTTGCTCTCCTAGTCTGCTCCATGAGGTTATTGCAAACTCGTTACCTATCTGAGAGCCACATTCCCCCCCCCCCATCAGAAAGGCCACAGACCAGCAAGCAGCTCGCTCTGGCAGATGTGGGACACATTTTGCATTGTTCTTTTATTAAAATAGCCAAATAATACAAAATAACTTCTATTCATGATGCAAAAATTTGGAAATATTTAATATAAATAATGAGAGGTCCTGTTTAACCCAATGTTTTTGTTTGTACAGGATCATCCTACCAGATTTCAGTGGTTCTGTAGCACCATCATAGATATTTAGTTTTAGTTTTAGAGCAAGGCACTTGACAGAATAATATAATCAAACTGAGAAGATTGGAGGGTAAGGTGCATGTGCTAACTGAAGGATATCCATGGCTTACTCCTATAATGGCAAACCAGTTGTGCCAGAGGGAGGATACTGTCTTTGATATTTGTTTCTTCCTTTGAGTGGCCTTAGAGGAGAGAGCTCATGTCTTTGACTGCCTCTGAAACCACAAAGCCTCATTCTGATTACAGAGCCATAACTACAGCTTCTAATTTCCTGTTTGCTATATTGACACTTCCACTCTTCTTCTCAAACCAACTCAGTCTTTAAAATACTCCACCTTCCTGTTATAGGCATGAAACAAAGTCACAAATCGTCTCCAGGGCCAGATTTGGAAGATAAAACCTGGATAACAACAAAAAATTCCAGCTGCAAGTACTGCAGGAAACTGTAACTTTGCTCAAAACAAAAGGCAATAAAATATCCAAATTTCCCTGAAACCACCCACACAAATTACATGAAACTCGCCTACACAGGAAGGAAGATCTCACAAGCCCTACACTCATTCACACACACACACACACACACACACACACCTTTCCCGCCCTAGTTTGCTCACTTTACTTTGTCTCAAACATATGAACAAGTTACAACATCAAAAAGGCTTTGAGGGTAGAGGAGAAATGAGAGCAAAAGAGATGTGTTTGTGTGTGTGTATACACACACTATCTTGATACCCGTGCTTCCCTATGGTATTTAACTACTTTAAATCCAGTTATAATATTTATGGGTATGGTATGTAACTTTTTGGGTTTTTTTTTTTTTGAGTTTGCAACCCTAGTGAACTTTTAGGGGAAGACTGGGAGGTGCATTTTACCTCAGGACATATTCAATGACTCCCAATAGCAAATGCATACTGTTTAGAATGTGGGGAGTGAGGTCCAATCAGGCTGCATACGCAAATGACCTCTGTGTTTTAACTGTCTCGGGGGGCGGGGAATGAGGTGTGGAATGTTGTGAGCCCCAATCAGCCCACATATGCAAATGATCTTGAAAGGCTGGCCCAATCAGGGAAGAGTGGCTGAGCTGGCAGTGGGCAGGGGCGCAAGCAAGCATATATAAGGACACTTGTCTTTATATATATTGATATGGTCAGTTACTAATCCTTGCAAAAGGTCTCAAATCAATGTTAATGAACTTAATGTCATAAGAAAGATTCTCTTTTAAGGATGTCACAAGATTCCTTTGTGTGTTTCACTGTGGCAAACCTACTCACTTACTACTCTGGTATGGGTTGTCTTGCCAAGACTACTCAACATAATATTCATGAATTGATGCACATTTTGAGATTGCAAATAGGTTTGCAGGTACAAATATGAATGCTGAAAGTGGCTGCTAATGTGAGATATAAAATATAGAAACCTACTATGTTGTACATGAGCATACAGCATAGACACAAACCATGCAACAAATCTGGCTACTAAGATTTGCTCTGCAGCTTGTAGAGGACCACATTTGCAATTGCCATCAACCAAAAGAGCCAACAGGATAATGAATCAGCCATCAACCAAAGGACAGCTGAGCAGCCATCACATATATGTAACTATTTATATTATTTATTTATTTTATTTTATTTTATTTGACTTATATCCCGCCTTCCCCACGAATGGGCTCAGGGCGGCTCACATCATAATTAAAACACAAACATGAACAATACACACAGACTACAATAACTAACACACTTGGTATAAAACACACTTGGTATATTAGATAACAATATAACCATATATATTCAGGGCAACAAAAAACTGAATTCCACTTATTTATTGCATACACTTAGTTACCTGGCTGTCAGCATGAGGCGTGACTGTCCTCCATCTGAGACAGAAACTCGAGAAGTTGGGCTGTATGTTCTTTAAAGGATCTGTACTTGTGATTTTTTTTGTACCTTTTATAGGGCTTTTTTCTGGGAAAAGAGGTGATAGAACTCAGTGGTACTATATGCACGCACTGCACAATGACATCACTTCCGGGAATTGATGTCATTGTGCAGGGTCTGGCAACCCGCAGGAGCACTCCCACAATTCGAAACCACTTGACTCCCCGCCCCAGGCCAATTTGGGCCTGATCCTGGCCGTTTGGGGCTTGTTTCAGCCATTTTGGGCCTATTTCAGCCCAATTCAGGCCCGAAGCGGCCAGGATCGAGCTGCTGCTGGGTGGGGGAGTGTTTATTCAAGTTTAACAGCCCATAGACCATACACTATAAAGGTTTAGGAATTAAAATCACAGTAAAACAAAAGTTTGCCACATCCACAATGCAGCTTTTGCAAAGCTTACCCAGAAGTTATCTTAATCTTGAAGTGTCAGGGATGGCCAAGTTATTCAGTAGCCATTTCCTAAGAAATCTCTCTGTGGCTGTTGCATACTTTAGGCAGTAGAAAAAGATATGGGATAATGAATCAGCCACTGCCAAAGGACAGCCACAAAAGCACTGATATGGAAGTATCTAAAGGAAATGGCCCTTCATCTGGGCTGTTGGCAGCGCATGGCAACATGCAATCATGTATGACTGCCCCAGTTTTGGAACTGACAGCATATTGAAATATTGAGGCGGATCAAACTGAGTAGAGTACTTAATTCTCAGATGGAGTGAGCATCTTTTGGAGGGAACATCTTTCGTGCAGCATCTTTTTGGAGGGAGTCCCAGTCCTGTTTAAGCAGCTTCTGTAAAAGTAATGCTCATCTTCTTTCAGTTAAATTCCTTGATTTCCATGAACCTCGTTGGTTTATTTCCATATCCACAGTTCTATTCCACTTTGACCAACAGTGCTCATGGGCTGCTGATCTGGTGAAAACTGGGAGATCTTCAGAATTTAGCAGTCTGTGCTTAAAGCTGACTATGGCTTTCCAGATCAATGCTGAAATATTTGGAAGACTCAGTTCAAGTTGTACAACTGTGCAAGCTATAAGGTTGGTTGAAGTTTATTGAGTTGTTCTATTGGGCCTAGGAACCAGATCTGGGAACTGTACAATATGCACAGTATCACAAGAGCCTTGTATGCCTTCAAAAGTGCTGGCATATATTGAGCTCCTTGGATAAAGAAGACACTTCCTTAAAGCCAATAAATCTAAGCTGATTTTCTATTTGGGATACTGAGCATGCTTGAACCAAGACAAATTTGACTGGAGCACGATTCCTAGATATCTAAATTTGTCAACCTGTTGTAATTCGTATGCACCAATTTTCTATATTTTGTTTAATTGTTTTGTTGACACCATAATTTTAGATTTATCTTCATTTATCTCTGTGACAGACTCAGCTTCAAATGCTGGGATTGCCGGGGAGTAAAGAGGGAAGGATGATTGACATGTCCCCCCCCCCCTCCTTGTGGTTAGTCTGAAATGGCAGTTGGTGATGGAATGTTGAGGTGACAGTTGGTGCTACCAGAGGGAGGGGTTGACAGCTGGAGAAAACTGAAGAGTGAAGGGAGTTGGAGTCTGGCTTCTGACCAGAGAGGGTCAGCCAGAGAGTCCTTGGTGAGACGAAGGAAGGGGAAACTGTACCCTTAAAGAAAAAAGTATTACGTTCATGAAGCACTTTTAGTCCTTAGACTAAAGTGGGAAAGACAGCACTAACTCCTGCGTAGTAGACAAAAGAGATCAGGGAATTGTAGTGAGCCAAGGAAGTGGGTAGAAAGGAGTCTCCCCTTTGGCCAAAGGAACAGTTTTAGCTTGGGTATAACTGTAATTCCTACCCAGTATCTAAAAAAAGTTTTGACTCAGTACCCTAAGATCTGCAGAAGAGGGGAAGTCATGCTGTGTGTGTGTGTGTGTGTGTGTGTGTGTGTGTGTGTGTGTGTGTGTGTGTGTGTGTGTGTGTGTGTGTGTGTGTGTGTGTGTTAAAAGTGGAGTACCTAACTTGTGAAGGATGCCAACCTCAGAAAGAACTCACTTTAACAACTTTAAGTCTGATAACACCAACATCTCTCATCCAAACCAACAACTTAAGAACTATACCAAGTGTTTTGTGCCTCACACCAGTGAAGAGTTCAATACAAAACATCTAAGTTACTTCAGTTTTAAACACCAGCCTACATGCCTATTTATTAAACCTACTTGTAAATAAACCGTCTGTTTCCATTTGAATCTCCATATGCCTCATGCACCAGTATATTTCTAAGGGAAGTGCAAACCCCTGATCTTTTCCTTACTTAGACTTGGCTGGGTAACCACACCACTTATAGCGGAGTCAAGTAGCACCACTTATAGCAGAGTCCAGTAGCTCTCAAAAGCTTATGCTACAATAAAGTTGGTTAGTCTTAAAGGTGCTGCTGGACTCTACTATTTTTGCTACTGCAGACTAACAAAGCTAACTCCTCTGGATTCACACCACTTCTACGTTTTTTAAGAGTGGGACAAGAAAGAAAGTTGAAGCTAAACCTCAACCACGATGCTAAAGGCTTCCCAGCCCAGTATTCAGCTTCATATGCTTGGTGAAGAGAATTTTTGCCTCAAAGTAGAGGAAGGTCAGCCCAAGCCTGAGTTAGACAAGGGTTTGTGACAATCTCCAAGAGTTCGCTATTGCAATAAGCAATGAATGCTTTTATAGCACACTTTAAACCGATCTGAGTTCTGGAGAGCAGGACAAGGTCATCAGCATATAGCAAGGCAGGTACTGGACGATTTTCCAGACACAATGTGTGGGTAAAGATGCCTTGCAATCTTGGAACAAAGTTATTTAAATATAGGTTGAATAAATGAGGTGCAAGGACACAACCCTGGACACAGACTCTCTTTGGACAGGTATTTGATTTGATATAGATCTTGATTTGTTTAATATGACACAATTTTCAGAATAGAGGTTCATTATTAGCTTTAGCAGCCTCTTGGGTAGATGTGCAGTGTTTAGCTTGTTCCACAGCCATGCATGGGACACCGAGTCAAAGGCAGCCCTTAGATCCATGAAAGCTGCATATTATGATTTTCATTCTGTCTCAGTGCCAGTGCCACTCGCAGTATACCCATGTTCTGGCCTTGCTGGAGGCATACAGCAAACTCATAGAACCCAAAATTAGGGGAACCATATGTGGCTCATGTGTTACCTGAATTGGTCTCCTTGCAATTAAGAGAGTAGTGGGGAGAATTAGCAAGCAAGGAAGTCAGCTATGCAAGACGTCAGTAACTACCAGATCTTTTTCATCAATGTCTATGGGGTCCCTTCCCAAAATAGCAAATGAGGCTGGTGCCTTAAATTCAAAGAGCAAGCTTTTATTAAAAAGGGGAAAATACATGCACATACACACAGGAATACAGAGTAAAAATGGTTACATGCACACAGAGTCCTAGGGAGCTGGCCAGAAGTTGGAACAGAGAGAGGGGAATAAGTATATCTACCTATCCTGACGAGTAGTCCAGTTTGCGGGAGAAAAGAGTAGCTTCAAATGCCAGCGTTCTCGGCCAGGAGAGCAAGAGGCTTGGATCATACCTCAAGGGAACAGCGCTTTGGATCTGGTAAGCATGTATGGAGAGAGAGTCTTAGGAAGAGACCCTAAGGGAGCAGCCAGGAAGTGTGCATAATTTGAATGGGGCCAGGGCACTACTCTTTATAGGGTAAAATGTGCCCTGAGGTGGGATAGCCCACCTAGCTGCTAGAACAAAGACTCCCAATGGTCAGTTCCTGGGAGTAACAAAAGGTTTGATTATCTTGATTGGTAGCTGCTGGGTCGTGTGTAAGAGAATGCAAAATTTGTTCTAGTGCTGCACAAAAGGGCAGTTTGTTAATGAAGTCCACCAGAGCTAAGTTGATTAATTTAGTTGGGGAATGTACCTGCCCAGGAACGAACTGTAAATACTTATGAATGCCATTTGGCCAGCTCCTCAATCAAGGGCAGATTTCATCATGGAAGGAGGGAAAGGAATGGGTTAGGTGGGGATGACTCTGTGAGACCTTTGTTGCACTGTATTTCTTAGGGGCTGGGGGGACTGCAAAACTAATCACCACGAATCTCTCCGCATTCCTATGCGGCATTCCATTCATGCCTGTGTCTCCTGGGCAGGACTCAGCAACTGTTAGCTGGACTTCCCTCTGGCTGCAATGCAAACTGCCATTTTAAATTCAGGGGCCTTGTGATTTTATATCACAGGTAGCCATGTTAAATGGCTATTAAAGATGGCAGAGGCTGGGATGACTGCTTACAATTGAACCATGAAGCACTGGGCTACTGTTTTTTAAGCAAGTGCAACTACAATGCAAATTTAAATTGGTATTGTTATTTCTTCTTTTCAGGGACCCCTGGGAACTGAGAAGGGATGAATTACCATTAATATAACAATTCATAGAACCGTTTAGAGAGAAGCCCTGGCAGTTATAAGTTTACAGTGTAAACTCAAATTCTCAAAGCAGAAGTATAAAAAGTACAAAGGACAACAGGACCTCACAAATGAGAAGCAACAAAGCTTTGCTGCTCTGTAAATTAGATGAACAGAGGAGACTATTTTATGGAAACGATGTGGAGATGCCCTTTAACTGAGAGGTGTGTGCATGCAGTCTGATCTTTCCCCCTTTTCTTCAAGCAGCTCCTCCCAAGTTTCAAAAGCAGATTCTGAGTGTAAGAGGCTGCGGTAGGGAAGGAGAAAGCAGCACCATGGTAAATGTAGAGTTTACTATAAAGTCCTCCTTTGCACTGTGCAAAGTTACTGACTAGCACAATATCAGAACAGTGGAAACACTTATTCTTCAGATCTGAAAATGTTTATCTAGTCTCGTTTATGATTCCAGTAAGCATTAATGTTGTGTAAGATGAAGGGACCACAGTCCATACCACATATGACTTTACTGATCTCCCCCATGGGCTCAGACACATGAAACTGCAACTAATATGTGGGCGTGCTTTGTTTTTCCATAGTCCTCTTTCAGAAAAGGTCTAACATGTGTCTTTCCATTTTTTCTTCATTTACTCATTCTAGCAAATGAAGCAGATGTATTCCTAGCCCAACTCCCCAACCTTTCTCAGGAACCCTCCAAATACCGTCAACACAAAAGATGTCTCTTCAGTGTTTTTTTTTCTCAGCCACGGGCACATATTCTCTACTGAGGAAGTATAGAGGCCAACTATGGTTTTCAAACCATCTCTGTATCATGCCATGACTGCTTTCATATCCAATGTATCTGCTTGGATTACTGTCTTAAATGCCAGGCCTAAGAACTGATGTGCAAATTCTATGCCAATGTATCACAGAGTTTGTTGTATTGTGCAAATGGGGACCAGTGAGAAGCTCACAACGGAGAGGAGATTCCACCTATCCCTGCAGGTCCCCACTTCCTCTGATTGATTTTTGGCCCCTGCTGGTTTCGCCCATATCCTTCACCTCCTCATTCCTTCATGCTGCCTCTTTCCCTTGGTTATTTGCATCCTCCTTCCTACGTCTCCTGTCCCTCCCTCCTTCCCTTGTCCACTGTCAGCGCTCTCCTCTTCACACTGCTTTAACTGCTGCCTCTCTTTCCTGTGCTGTCAATGACCAGTCTCCTCCTCTTCTCCTAGTTACAGCGATGACTCCTTGCAACGCTGTTTGCGATGTTGCTATGCAACCCTCAAAATGGCCACCAAGATTTCATGACATAGTGTAGCAAGACCTTTTTTTCTTTTCTCCTATGTTCCATTTAAAAAAAAACATTCATTTTCTCCCTTGTTCTGTTTCTGCAAACCTGGGGATTGCCTGTGCTCAATGATCTGCAGAAGCTGCCCATCTGTTTTCCAAGCACAATTCAAGGTGCTGGTTCTAAGGCCTAAATGGCTTGGAGCCAGAGCTCTTGAAAGACCACCTCCACCCATATTGTCTACCCTGTCAGTTAAGATCCTCTTCTGACATGCTGCTCTCCGTGCCCCTGACTTCAGAGGTGAAGTGGGTGGCAACCAGAGACAAGGCTTTTTCAGTGGTGGCACTTTGTCTTTGGCATGCCCTCCCCGTGATGTTGCCCAGCGCTTACTTCATTTTGTTGTGCCATGTTAACATATTAGTTTTTACCCAGTCTTTTAAGAAAGATTTTTTCTTTTAAGCATTTAATGATCGGCTTCTAGCCCAAGGATAATTTTACCTACATCATTTTAGGAGGCTCAGTGTATATTGAGTAGACAATATTGTCTATCGGGTAGACAATAAATACTAACAATATTGTCTATCGGGTAGACAATAAATACTAACTATCGGTGTACTTGGAGCTGCAATGGTGTGTGGAGTAAGGGGAGATGCCAGTGGACATCCATAGAGTCTAGCCCAGGATGAAGAAAGACCGAAACAGGAATTGGAAATAGCAAGCTGTAGCCCGTCGGCTAGGTGTCTCTGGACACATCCTTTTTCCACTCTTGGACATATGGACATTTCCTGTGTGCATTCTTCCATCTGTCTACACTCTCCCACCACCAGAATATTCATTGTATATAGAAATATATTTATTGTCTACCCGATAGACTACCTCTTCTTGTATATATATGCACTTTAAATCTTGTTTGATATATATTGCACCTCTGCACTGTTGCACTTTGGATTTAATACAAAAATTTATATCAACCTTGCATGATTAATTTTTGTGACCCTGGTTGTTGTACTTGTGTTGGCCACATCTCTGGCATCTAAGTTTTCTGACTAAAATATGGACTTCTTTAGCAGATTTTTCAATCTGCATTCTAGGGCCATGTTCAGAGTTAGGTATTACATATGTAGATCTCATTTTTCTTGTATCCCCTCCCCCTATTTTCTTTTCCCCTTCCCTGGAAGCCCCCGTAGCCTCTCTTCCTGCTTTTTTCTCTTCCCACCCACCCACCTTTATCTGCTTCCATTTTCAGCACCTCCCCCCGCCCCAGCAGCCTCTTACCCAAGAAAAGCGTAGCCTACTTGTACAGTGGCTGGTGCTAGTGCCAAGCCCAGTTGTATGGTGGCCACAGGCAGAAGGCTGAGTGGTGAATTTCTGATGGTTGCCACCAGGCCTGTCCCCAGCAAATCTTCCATCAGCAGACTAGACGGGAAGGGGACAAAACCCTTCCAAGGCCATTTTGACATCTGTGTCCTCCCCTACTACCCACCAATGCCTTGTTTTACCTGCTGCCTACCTTACTTTCAGTGCTGCTAAACATTTTTGTTTACTCAGGCTTCAGATTAAGGGGTTGTTCCTTCTAAAATCATTTTTAGTGTGTTTTAGTCTGAAAACAAACTTATTTTAAGCTGCTAAATGATATTTTTATTATGCTGTAGTTGGGGTTTAAGGCTAGATTTTAATTTACATCTTTAATGTTTGTGTTTTATATTAAGTTATTTTGTAAGCCAGATCAGGCAAGTTCCCTAAGGAGAGGTGGCATAAAAATTCCCTTAACCAATACATACTTTGAGGGTCATCTTCCAATTCATTTTCTAAAGCATTAGGTCATAGAATGGAGGGAACTGAAGAGATTTTTTTTTAAGTCTAGAAAGGATTAAACTGCTCATACACTCAGCTCATATACTCAAATCAGAGCACTAGTATAAAGGAGATTGCAAGCTGTAGGTAGGCTGATAGCAGAATGATACTCCAACAATAATCCCAGAAGCATGACAAGGCTGGGAGAGATGGGTTCTTTCTTGACCCTTAAGTTCTCCACAGGAGCCCGTGATGCTAGTTCCCACAGAACATCATGATGGACTTGCTGCATTAAAGTCTTTAGGTAATGGCCATTATTCATTTGTGAGCTTTCAACAAGGGCTGCTTTTGTATTCTAAAAGATGAAAAAAGCCAGGCAATTCACTTCAAAAGATTTTTTTTTTTAATTTAGAAATGCAGTTATATACATAGAACAATTGAAATTAAATTAAACTTTATACAAATATTAAAATACTATCTTCACACCCACTGCAATGTACAGGATACCAGAAAATATATATATATATAAAATAAAGCAAAATAAAACTGTTGACATCCTGCACAGCGTTAATTATGTATTTTTAAATCCCACATATATGAGTACCATTCTGCAAAATAATTCCACAGTGGTGCAACTCAGATTTCAAACAAATGGAGCACTGAAGGCAACCAGGGTTTCCCCTTGCATTTGTCTCTCTAGTTACCAGCAGCCAGCCCACTGTGTAATTGTGTGTGTGTGTATTTCAATGCAACATTTGGTCTGGGCTGTGTGAGCTTCCAAGCAAAAAGGTGGAAAAACAAATCTTGACATTTCTAGCAGAATGAAAACCACCCTTCTCCTTGGTTCACCTAGAAGAAAGAAGTTGGTGCCAGGCTCTCAAGATATATATATATATATATATATATATATATATATATATATATATATATATATATATATATATATATATATATATATATTAACACAGAAGTGCCTAATTATTCAAAACTCATCGCCTTGGAGCAAGCACTGAAGCTGAAAGTGACAAAAGTAGCCAAGTTCAAAAATAAAGAATTCTCTAGGAAACAAACCAGAGAAGGAGGAATGAAGCACTGAACAAAGTCCATAGAACACTAACATAAAATGAATCAAACCAAATTAAAGCAGGATTTGTACAAAAATACCCATGAAGAACTTTAGTATGCAGTGCCCCTTAGGAAATGTTTGCTGGGTTAATATAAAAGCAGTAAGAGAATGAAAGCCAATCTATCATGTTTGCTGTAAATGGTGCAAAGTGTGTGAAGGGAAGATGCTGCATCTCCCACTTGGGGGACACAGTACATAAGCGCTGGGGAGCTGCTTTTGAACACAGCATCTTAGCAGGTATCCACTGCATGCTTACAGACACAGTACGGCCCTTAACATTTTATGGCATCACTACACATGACAGCCAAGCAAAGCACAAACCGGTCCAGGCTCTCCCAGATTTAGTGCCTCTAAACAATGTGCGAACAAGGTGAGTGCTTCACATCTGAAAGACAAACCTATAATGTTTGTATCCAGCTATCTGCTTCCAGGGACTACCAGCTCCACCTGACACTCAGCAGCAAGCATCACCAATGATAACCAGTAGCCTTTGTTGTGGACGCAGTCCCCAACAGGACTTAAGATACTGTAAAATATCAACATGAATTGTGTATGTGCTAGTCCTTTACTGCAATTACTATCGGCATCTTTGACTCTGGGAATGCTCTCCTACATACAAAAGTAATTTTAAATATTATGACAAATGTTGTGCAATAAAGTAGTTGTATTTCTGACATATTAGTAACTGGTGTCAAGAAATGGCCACTTATGATATCTACCACCCATGAAAACTGCCACAGAAAGCTTACAAAAAGCTGAAGCAAGTTCTAGCTTTTGTGGTCTTTGTACCCAGCATTTGAGGGAAAGTCCTTACATGATATTTATACACATACATTGCTTGTGTTTTACACCAATTAGACAGGATGGAGTAATACCTGCTATTTGCTTATAAAGGGGATTGAGTTCATTGGCACCTTAGAGACCAACATGGCTACCTACCTGAAACTGCGTATAAAGGAATACAAGTAGCTGAGCCATAGCATCATCTCCTGACACTTATCACATTCATCAACATCTCCTGTTTATAAATTAGTTACAGCAAGTCTTAAGAGAGACCTGTGTTAAAGATGTATTGTGGAAAGTTTGGTGGGAGCAGCCTGCATCCAGACATCTAGCATGCTCCAGTTTTCCCTCTGTCCATGGTTTGTTTTGAGTATTTCCTTCAGATATCTGAAGACATGCACCATCATAATGTAAAAAGAAATGTGCAATTTAATAAAGAAACAAAGGTCCTCAAAGAAGCTTCTCCCCCTATCCACAGTCCTAACTTATTTCACATGAATGTTAACTTCAAAGCTGAGGACGTCAGACATTAAAGGGGGAACATAAAAATCTTGCTTCTTCTGACTTGCATGGACTCTCAGATGTCAAGTTTCAGATTTTCACAGATTCTCTCATGCTCTCTCCAGCAATGTTCCAGTTTCATCATCAGCTGTTTTCAAAAGACACTGTAGCAATAATGGTGTTGTACACAAAACAGAAAATTAGGGAGCACAATATAACTATTTGCCAAGTGGTGACTTACCCTTTGTGTGCATCAAACACCTGGTAAGCCTGACAATAGCTATTTGTTTGGCTAAGGACTGATGGGAATCTTATTACTCTTCTGTTTTCAAAGATTTCTCTGGCACAAGAAGAGTGATCATTGCTTGACAGGACTATAAGGACAACTGGCTGACCAGGTGGTTTCTCACTCACTGTGGTAAGTCACTGCATGGTAAATGATAGTCATGGAAAGGGAGCACTGCACTTAGAATTTTTTTTAAAAAATTTGTTTTTAACCTCTAGATGTGCTGATTAAGAGAGGGTCTACAGCTAACAGGTGGAGAACATGCTTTGCATGCAGAAGATACCAAGTTTAGTATCTGGGATATCCAGGCTAAAAGAGGGGAGGGGTGACTTCAAGAAGCAGGGCTAGAAAAGACCTCTTCCAGTCAATGACGACAGATCTGGGCTAGATGTATCAATGGCCCAACTCAGCATAAAGGCAGCTTCATATGATCAACCACCATTTTAGATTCTTTGAAAGACTAACAGAACATGGGAGACATTTAGAGGTATTGTTCCAGCATTTAAGGGGAAAGGTCAGCCTGCAGAATCCAAAGACCACCTTTTTCCAAGTCACAGAGACAATAGAGACAGGAGTCTATGCTTGTAGTATCTGACTTTCTATACACAAGGCTGGAAGAGGTTACATGAATTATTAGGCACATAACAGCTACACAGCCAGTGGTCCATCAAATTCAGTAGTTCTCATATGCTCTAAAAAGTTATCACAGAGTTAATACTCCACTCGTTTCTAGCCTAAGCATTAAGAAGGGATAACCTGAGCATTTTACCCAATAGCTGATGCCATCCCTGCTTTCCATAAATTAACCTAAGAACTAGAGAAAATAATAAAGTATCTCAACATCCATAGCCAGAGGAGGATGTGGTTTATATTTCCATTCCATAAACATCCAGTTTTATTTTTAAAAGGAATATTGCTTACAAATGCTCAAGGTCTCAACTGTTTTAAAAAAATTGAGTTTATATCCTCCTTTTCTCCCTGACCAGGACCCAATGCAGATTTTTGTATCATTCTCCCCTCCTCCATTTTATCCTTGTGAGGCAGGTTATGCTGAGCAATTGCGATGGGCCCACAGTAGCTTCCACTGCAGAGCAGGCATTCAAACTGAGTCAATCCCAGTTCCTAGTCTGAACTGGGATTGACTCAGTTGGAATGCCATGCTAATTATTCTTGAAGCAGTTTAGGTGACACATCAGTTCCAGAATTAGGGCCTGAGTCAGTGAATGGCTTGACATATCTGTTTAATGTCTAAGCTGTCCAAGAAATTCCCAAAGATGTAGAACACAGATGCTAATAACAGCCTAATGGGGGAAAAATCTATACTACGAATTCAGCTGCCAAAATACCATTTCAAGGATATTAGCACAATTTATGAACTATCCCAACTGAATGAAGAATGAAAATTTAGAGAGGTGTCACAAGTTGGAATAGGGTTATATTCCATTGCTATGTATATAGATAGATTCTGCACACTGTCCTTTAGGACTATCTTGACCATGCCGCAAGGAGCTAGATATGGTTACAGGAGACACAAAAGGCTGAAAATCCATACTCCAAAATAACACTAGAAACAGCACTGATTCGTCCGCAGAGGCCAAATGAACCGGAACAGAGCATATTTGCGTCAGAAGAGAAGATGGCCCAGCAAACATGTTCCCTCCATAGGGAAGGAGAAGCTTTCAAGTGGAAGCAGTGTGCAATGCAAAAGGGGGACTGAGGTGGGTCTTCCACTAAACAAGGCAGCAGCATGGCTCTTTCCATTCCAAATTATTAAGGCAGACTATGACTGTAGCTTATTCAAGGCAATCAGGCACACCAGTTACAAATACACTAGATCTTTTTTCCTATTGACTGGTTTTATGATAGACGAGGGAGGAACACACAAAAACCCAAGTTAAAAAACTCAAAATTCTTGGCATTGCCTCCATACAGATGAGAAGGGACAATAGAGATAATGATGCCAAAATTACTTTCCCATTATGATGGGTCAAAGCAAAGGGTGCATTATAGCAGTGAACACAAGAGACACAACGGCACAGTGAACTCAGGGGACTCTACACATGGGAAGGCTTTGGATGAACTAGGGTTCTGCCACAGTATTGCTGAAGGGGAGACTCCCCTAAGAGAAGGGCACTCATTCTCCACATGGGCTCACACACAGAGGTGCTCCTATGCTTTGTGTAAGACAGATAAATTGTTCCAAGTTCTCTACCTTGAGACAGCCCCAGATTTTAGCCCACTAAAAAGTTCAGAGAAGAATGTAATGGCTGAACAAAGAGCTTTTTTTTTTTAAAGGAACCTTGCAGAGGTACGGATATTTTATTCCAACAAGAGCACTCTATTCCCCTCTTGTTGGGAAATAAAGAAATGTAACAGCCTAAGCTTGTCAGTAAGGGTCCCTCCCCTTAAGCTGGCCATCTATGACTGCCTTTCAACCAAGTCTATGATGCCTAACATGTTGATGTGCAGCTATATTATGTGGTATACAATTTGGAAAGCCTCAAGAGCTGTACAGTATGTATGTGTGACTCCCTCTGGGCTCCCTCCCTCTCAGCCCATCCACAGGAGTTCCGTCTTGCCTTCTGTAAGATACAGAATAAATGGAAGGACACTATTTGCACCCAACACAGCAAGCAATTTTTGGCCTCTGCTTTCCAAGCAGAAGTCCAGAAGCTAGTAAGGCCTGTGAGAAGCTGCAACAAGCCGGTGGGAGAAGGAGCAAGGCACACGTAAATAGCAGCTCTCCAGAGACCACACAAACATCTGGCTGAAGGCAGGGAGAGGTAGGAGGAGCTCAAGTCACTGAAGCCTGCCCTCCCACTTTGCGGGAGATGGAACTGAGTAGGAGGAAGAGGAAGGCTGGCACCCTGCACACCCCACTGGTGCATCGAGGAGGCATCCTGGTGGCATCCTTTGGATCTTCAGCTAAGAAGCGTTTGCTTGGAGATTTTCGGGGCACAGCATGGAGGGTGGGGGAAGCTTGCACTCAGTGCTCACCATCCCAAGAAGGAGAGCGGAAATGGAGAAAGAAAGACAAATGCAATAGACCTCATGCTTCTTTCAACAGTGGAATATCTGTTAAGGGAGAAGAAAAAAATTACAAGTTAAAATGTTTTTAATGTTTGCCTTCAAAGTTCCAAATGGCACACAGCACAGCCTCAATATATTTTTGGATTATTTTTGGAGCTTTCATAGCATACCTTCAAATCACCACCACCTTTTCTGTAATACGTTCTGTAACAAAGTCCTGAAGAATCTTACCAGCTAGATAAGAGACTAAAGTTTGGAGCACATAACATACAAGTGGCTTGTGGAGGCATGTGCTACAACCTGGAGCCCCAGCAAGCACCCATAATTTCCCTTATCTGCTTTCCCTTCCAACCACAGTGCCGTTATCCCATTGAAAACAAGGGAGAAATGCCATTGATTTTCACTGGCTTCTTCCTCCTCTCTGCAACCTTACAATAGCAATTGCAGCGTCTCAGGTCATCTGAGAGGAGGAATCGCTGCCACCTAGGCTGAGGACTTTTCCTGTGAGACATCCAGGCCTTCTATACTAGCCATACTAGCCATGCAGGCCACTGTCCTATAGAAGACAATGGAAATTCTCCCTTTGATTTCAGTGGAATAAAGAACCAGAGGAGTTAGCTATGTTAGTCTGGAGTTGCAAAAAAAAAAAGTCCAGCAGCATCTTCAAGACTAACCACCTTTACTGAGGCATAAGCTTTCACGAACCACAGCTCTCTTCGTCAGATGCATGAATAAAGGATTAGACATCAATGAACATTAAGAGAAAAAACTCGAACAAGCAGCACTGGAATTAGTTTAATTGCGGCAGAAACCACCAAGAGTGCTCTATGGCACTTTAAAAGACTAGCATTATTTGGGAGTAAATTGCATTGAACCAAGTGAAAGTTAGTAAAAACTGGCATTGGAATAGGCTTCAATCTTTTGTGTTTTTACTTGGGAGTAAGCTTACTGAAGGCAGTGAAATTTACTGAAGTTTATCCATCCAGTTTCTAGCTCTCACCATGAAGCATTAACTTGCTTTCTTTAGGAAGATAACACAGAACTTGAAGAAATACATGACAGAGTCTCCTTCTCATACAATATGCTCAACTTTTGCTGCCAACATGAAGCCCCAAAGCTCTAAATTGGAACAAATTATATGCATTTAGAACACTTCACTAATTTGATACTCTAAGTAAATAGATATTTGAGTGGCAGATTGTGGGCTTCTTAAGGATAAAGCAGAGATTGAACTTCCTGGGAGATCCATTTGGAGGGGAATGAGTTTAGAAAGGAAGTGACAGATGACTGTCCTCTACAGCCCTAAAAGGAAAATGAGAAATTCCACAATTTTCTGACACTATTGTCACTCTGCTGCAAGTTTATAACCATGAATATCCTCCACTGGGGATTCTGAACACAGGCTACCCATTCTAGAACCTTGTTTGCACGTATGATGCACGTATGATGGAGAAAAGAGAAAAATTAGGTGTCCCTAATTTTTTAATCCTTATATAATGTTCTCCCTTGTAGTTTTTCTGCTTAAGCAGCTGAGGGCACTCTAAAACAACTATGAGTTGAGTCACCTGGGCTCAGGAGCACATGGTCTGCAGCTGCTAGAGGAGGTAAGGGCTTTTTGCCTTTCTTGGCTGTGGTGGGTTAAGCTGAGAAGCTAAGGGTGGTCCTCTCTAGCTTTGGGGCTTTTTGTGTGTAGTTTTGTGTTGATTTGAGTGTAGTTTTGAGGCTGAGTGTGTTTGGGCTTGATTGTGTTTGAGGGTGAGTGTGTTTGTAAGGCTGCTGGGGGTTGCTGGAGTACGCCACACACCCCTTTGTGCTCACCTCCTGTGCTTAGCAGGAAGTAACCTTTTGCATTGAAAAGGCAACTGCTGGGCAGGGGCAGGGCAGAGCAGAGTCACCTGGGCTCAGGAGCACATGGTCTGCAGCTGCTAGAGGAGGTAAGGGCTTTTTGCCTTTCTTGGCTGTGGTGGGTTAAGCTGAGAAGCTAAGGGTGGTCCTCTCTAGCTTTGGGGCTTTTTGTGTGTAGTTTTGGGTTGATTTGAGTGTAGTTTTGAGGCTGAGTGTGTTTGGGCTTGATTGTGTTTGAGGGTGAGTGTGTTTGTAAGGCTGCTGGGGGTTGCTGGAGTACAAGCCACACACCCCCTTTGTGCTCACCTCCTGTGCTTAGCAGGAAGTGACCTTTTGCATTGAAAAGGCAACTGCTGGGCAGGGGCGCGAGCCCTTGGCGCGAGCCGAAGGGCGAGAGCTAAAGGGCTCTTGGCCTGTGGCTCTTAGCCGGGGGATCATAGCCGTTTTCTTTCCTCTTAGTGTGTTATTCCTAAAACAGAATAATGAAGTCAGAATGCCAGCAGGGGGTTGGGGGCTTTCCAGTGTATTGCACTGAGTGTCACATGTATGACTATCTGCCTTCTGGTCAGAAGTCCTGGATGTGTGCTCGCTGCAAGGAGCTCCTGGTTCTCAGGGAACAAGTACGTACCCTTGAGGCCAAGGTGGCTGACCTGGAGAAGCGGAGACAGTTAGATAGGCACGAGGACAAGATTCTCAGGGACAGGACAGATGTGTCCCACTCTAAAAATGGCAGCGTTCTTGTTGTCAAGGAGAATGAGGATCTTGTGGAATCAGGGCACCGTACTGAGGATAAGGGGAACATGCCCTCAGAAGGGACCTCTTCTTCAGTTGGTGAGCAGGTTTCCTTTCGCATCAAGGAACCATCCCTGGGTGGGGCGGGAGGGAGGCTCTTGGTAGTTGGTGATTCGATCCTTAGACAAGTAGATAGCTGGGTGGCACAACCGCGTTCTGACCGTATGGTGACTTGCCTGCCTGGTGCGAAGGTAGCGGACATTACGCGTGTTATAGATAGGCTGGTAGATAGTGCTGGGGAGGAGTCAGCGGTCGTGGTCCATGTTGGAACCAACGATGTTGGGAAATGCAGTCGTGAGGTCTTGGAACAAAAATTTAGGCTGTTAGGCAGGAGACTCAAGGCCAGGACCTCCAAGGTAGCCTTCTCAGAAGTGCTACCTGTTCCACGCGCAGGGCCAGAGAGACAAACGCAGATCAGGAGTCTCAATGCGTGGATGAGACGATGGTGTAGGGAGGAAGGGTTCAAGTTTGTTAGGCACTGGGATTCTTTTTGGGACAAGCGGGAGCTGTACAAGAGAGACGGTCTCCACTTGTCCCGAGAAGGAACCCGGCTGCTGGCACTTAAAATCAAAAAGGTGGCAGAGCAGTTTTTAAACTAAATGCTAGGGGAAAGCCGACAAGAGATAAAGTGTCTCTGGTTCAGGATGGTTCATCTCAGAGAGATGAAGGGCTAGGTATAACACTTCTACAGGGAGATAGATTAGAGTTGTCAACTGAGATGGAGACAAACAGTGCAGATGACCTAACTACGTCTCGAGGCAAAGTGTGCCGGGGAAGTTACAGGTGTTTATATACAAATGCTAGAAGTGTCCGAGGTAAAATTGGGGAGCTGGAATGTTTAGTGTTGGGCGAATCCATAGACATTGTGGGCATATCAGAAACTTGGTGGGATGAGGAAAATCAGTGGGACACGGTGATTCCTGGATATAAATTATATCGGAAGGATAGGGAGGGAAGGGTTGGTGGTGGGGTGGCTCTATATGTCAGAGAAGGTATACATTCCAGTAAGATTGAGAAGGTAACTGAATTAGATTCGCTTCTGGAAATGCTATGGGTTGAAATTACGGGCCCAAATGGAAACTTAACTGTGGGAGTTTGTTATCGCCCTCCAGATCAGAAAATAGAGGAGGATTATAAAATGATGACAGGATTAAAGATGGCTGCTAAACAAAAAAACTGTGTTGTAATGGGTGATTTTAACTACCCACACATTGACTGGGCCAATGGGTGTTCGAATCGGGGGAGAGAAAGTGAGTTTCTAGACTGTCTCAATGACTGTGCTATGGAACAGATGGTTACAGAACCTACTAGGGGAGAGGTGATCCTGGATTTGGTCCTCAGTAATGCTGAAGACCTGGTGAGAGATGTAAATGTGATTGCACCACTTGGGAACAGTGACCATAATGTTATTGAGTACAACATATGTATAAATAGGAAATTGCCTAATAAGACCAACACAGCCATGTTTAACTTCAAAAGGGGTAACTTTTCTGAGATGAGGGGGTACGTGAAGAAGAAACTGAAAGGGAAAGTAAAAAAGGTCAAAACACTTGGGGAATCTTGGAGACTATTTAAAACTACAATCCTGGAAGCTCAAATTAAATATATACCGCTGGTTAGGAAAGGCACAAATAGGTTTAGGAAAAGGCCAGCATGGTTAACAAGCAATGTAATAGAAGCTGTAAAAGGTAAAAAGGATTCTTTTAGGCAGTGGAAAACTAGTCGGAGTGAGGTTGATAAAAAGGAGCATAAGCTGTGGCAAAAAAAGTGCAAGTCTGTGATCAGACAGGCAAAAAGGGAATATGAGGAGCATACTGCAAAGAACATAAAGAAAAACAATAAACAATTCTTTAAATATATTAGAAGTAGGAAACCAGCTAGGGAGGCAGTGGGGCCCTTGGATGACCAAGGCGTAAAAGGATTACTAAAGGGTGATAGGGAAATGGCCGAGAAGCTGAATGCGTTCTTTGCTTCTGTCTTCACTGTGGAAGATAAGAAGTGCATGCCCACTCCGGAACCACTGACTTTGGGAGGGGTTTTGAAAGACCTGAGTCACATTGAGGTGACGAGAGAGGTGGTTATGCGACTGCTAGATAATTTAAAAACTGATAAATCACCGGGCCCAGATGGCATACATCCAAGAGTTCTGAAAGAACTCAAGTGTGAACTTGTAGATCTCCTCACAAAAATATGTAATCTGTCATTAAACTCTGCATCTGTTCCTGAGGACTGGAAGGTAGCTAATGTTGTCCCCATCTTTAAAAAAGGTTCCAGGGGAGATCCGGGAAATTACAGGCCAGTCAGCCTGACGTCAATACCGGGTAAGTTGGTGGAAACTATTATCAAAAATAAAATTAGTGGGCACATTGATGACCAAAAGCTGATGAGGAAAACTCAGCATGGGTTCTGTAAGGGAAGATCTTGTCTCACCAATCTGTTAGAGTTCTTTGAGGGAGTGAACAAACAAGTGGACAAGGGAGACCCGATAGATATTGTTTATCTTGACTTCCAGAAAGCTTTTGACAAAGTTCCTCATCAAAGGCTCCTAAGTAAGCTCAGTAGCTATGGGATAAAGGGCCAAGTCCTCTTGTGGATCGAAAACTGGCTAATTAATAGGAAACACAGAGTGAGTATAAACGGGCACTTCTCACAGTGGAGGGTGGTGAGCAGTGGGGTGCCACAGGGGTCGATATTGGGTCCAATGCTTTTTAACTTGTTTATTAATGATTTGGAATTGGGATTAAGCAGTGAAGTGGCTAAATTTGCAGATGACTCGAAATTGTTCAGGGTGGTGAAAGCCAGAGAGGATTGTGAGGCACTCCAAAGGGATCTGTCGAGGCTAGAAGAGTCGGCATCCATGTGGCAAATGAGGTTCAATGTAGCCAAGTGCAAAGTAATGCACATTGGAACCAAAAATCCAAAATATAAATACAAGTTGATGGGGTCTGAACTGGCGGAGACTGACCAAGAGAGAGATCTTGGAGTCATGATAGATAACTCACTAAAAACGTCAGCACAGTGTGCGACTGCCATAAAAAAAGCTAATGCTATGCTAGGGGTTATTAGGAAAGGGATTGAAAACAAATCAGCCGGTATCATAATGCCTCTGTATAAATCGATGGTGAGGCCTCATTTGGAGTACTGTGTACAGTTCTGGTCGCCACACCTTAAAAAAGATATCATAGCACTGGAAAAAGTACAGAGAAGGGCAACTAAAATGATTAAAGGGTTGGAACACTTTCCCTATGAGGAAAGATTGAGGCGCTTGGGGCTCTTTAGCCTGGAGAAAAGACGACTGAGGGGAGACATGATAGAGGTTTACAAGATAATGCACGGGTTAGAGAAGGTAGAGAAAGATGTGTTTTTCTCCCTTTCTCACAATACAAGAACTCGTGGGCACTCTATGAAATTATTGAGCAGTCGGGTTAGAACAGATAGAAGAAAATACTACTTTACACAAAGGGTGATAAACACATGGAATTCGTTGCCACAGGAGGTGGTGGCAGCTACAAGCATTGCCAGCTTCAAGAGGGGACTGGACAAATATATGGAGCAGAGGTCCATCAGTGGCTATTAGCCACAGGAGATAGATGGTATTCTCTTTGTGGGGAGGTGGTGCTCTGTTGTCTTGGTGCTGGAAGGAAGGCAGTGGGAGGGCTTCTGGTGTCCTGGCCTCACTGACAGTCCTTTAGATGGCACTGGATTTCTAGCCACTGTGTGTGACAGAATGTTGGACTGGATGGGCCACTGGCCTGATCCAACATGGCTTTGCTTATGTTCTTATGTTCTTATGAGTTTTGTACCCTTATTCCTGCTAACAGAAGTTCATACATGAAGGCTTATATGCTTACCATCTGTGTAGTCCTCTGAGGAAGTGAGTGATAGAAGGCTTTGTACATCACTGCTTTCCGTGTCTGGAGCTTCTTTGTGCCCAGATCTGCTACTAGACACACCAGCAACCCAGGACGAGGAAGTGGCTTGATGCACTAGAACAGCCTCTGAGTGGTGAGAACTGCCTGCTTCACACAGTCCAGAGTGTCCAGGGACTTCATCCTCCCCAGCAAAGCAGTTACGATCCCCTTGGTCTGGTGGTGGTTGTTGCATCTCCCTTGCTCCACTCTGCCCAGCTCCCTCTGACAGGACAATCTGTACCCGTGAATCTGAGGGAGGGATGCAGTTTCCAGTACTGCCATAAACAGCTTCTTCATAGGATGGCAAAGCCACCTGAACGCCATCCACCATGATGGAAACCTGGTCCCCAGAAACACCTTGATCACGCCTGCATTCAGATTTTAAAGAAATATGTATTATGTTTAGCATAATAAAACACAAAAGCGTTTGCAGAATGCTATGCTGGCAGCGTTCCTAGAGTTGTGCTCCTTCAGACATGCAAACTTCACAACCTGCTCACTTCACAGCTGGATGCACCTTTAATTCAGTTGGCAGCGATTAAATAGATGCATTTATATTTGCTGCGTGCTGCATGCAACTGCACCTCTCGTGCTGTAATATGAAGGTTTCTGAAAAGCCTATTCAGTTCTCATTCTTCTTTTTGCTGTTTCATAGAACAAGACAAGAATTACACAGAAATAGAGGCTGATTGGCATGGAACACGCTCAGGCAATTGCCTGAAGGCTCAGTGCGGACAGGACCATCATGTCACAAGAGTTGGGATCACCTCAGCATTTTAGGTACCAACCTTGATAAGCAAATGCCAAATTACCTGCATTGCAAAGAAAGCCTTATGCATTAGTTGGCCAACTCCAGCTGGGTTATCTTACGGCAGGGAAGCAAAGATGACAAATTATCTGTGTCTGTTGCAGGGCTGAATTGAAATTCTGAACCCAAATCTGGCCAGTACAAAATGGGGCTGGACTATTTTGTCTTTTCCAATGGGCACAGAGTTCCTGCTTGCCACCATCACTGGATACCCTCTTTCTCCCCTCTAGTTACCAAAGTGAAAGCAGGAAGCACTGTGCTCTCTGTTTAGTTTTTGACATAGCCAAGTAGTCAATGACATCTGGTTTTTGTATTCTGCAGAGCCCAGGTAGGGAGAGATGCCATTATCACTTGCCCAATTACTTTACTGAAGGGAAAATCTGCTTTTAAAGTCTCTGCTCCTCAAATACATTAGGAAACAGCCTCAGCTCAAGCTTCTGCCCACGGCCCAGGATGCTTGTTGAGCTGGCATCTGACATAATAAGCCCATCTGCTCTCTTTACTATCCTCTACTATCCTTCTCTGCCATATATGGCTCAACTTGCTTGCTTAAGTTTTCTGGAGCTATTTTCCCTGCCCTATCCCTATGGCATTCCCCATTACTATGCTTGGATGTGAAATTGATTAATTTGAAATGTGGTGCTGGCGGAGAGTTTTGCAGATACCATGGATGGCCAAAAAAGACAAGTAAGTGGGTTCTAGATCAAATCAAGTCTGAATTCTTCCTGGAAGCTAAAATGACAAAAGTGAGGCTATTTTACTTTGGTCACATCATGAGAAGACAAGTTTCTCTGGAAAAGTCAATAATGCTAGGAAAAGTAGAAGGTTGTAGGAAAAGAGGAAGACCCAACGTGAGATGGCTTGACTCAATAAAAAAAGTCATGTTCTCCAGTTTGCAAGATCTGAGCAAGTCTGTTAATGATAGAACTTTTTCTAGTTCTTTCATTCATAGGCTCACCATAAGTCTGAGATGACTTGACAGCATATAACACACACATCCTTTCACTGACTGCTTGTTTCCCTACTACACCCTCCTGCCAAATCCAATCACAACAACAAAGTATATACAGCATGGCACGGATGCTGCTGATGGAAGCATTTCCATCAGTGAAGAAATTTTTCACTTTCCCCCTCCAACTGCAGCACAAAATGCTGCTCCTAGGAGGATGGAGGAGTCTGTGGTCTGCAACAGATGGTGGACATTGGCAAAAAAGATGGATGGAATCAAACCTTATGTGTATTAAATATAAAAGTACTATTCTTGTGAGGGCAATTGGTATGAAGGTGGAAAACCATCACAGAAAGCTTGATTGTTTACATGGCAAACGAAAACATGTTCCTTATCCAACGTCACAGAAAACAGTGAGTTTAACGATACAAAGGTTACCAAAGGCTGTCACACCTCTACAGGGACACAGGAATCCTTCCCCCCCCCCCACCCAATTATTAGTTTCTTAAAGACAAAAGATGACAGTGTTAGTCTCTCTGGAGGCCCTTCCCTAATGTGTGATATGGTAACTTCAGTAGTTATCAATGATGAGGGATACTTAATATGATTGATAGTTTCAGATGGGTAGCCATGTTGGTCAGCAGTAGAAGAACAGGATTTGAGTCCCGTAGCACCTTAAAGATCTTTTGAAAATCAAAACTCCTTGCATCACATATCTGAAGAAGGGAGCTTGACTCTCAAAAGCTTATACCCTGGAAGTCTTGTTGGTCTTTAAGCTGCTGTGGGACTTCAATCTTGCTCTAATATGATAGAAGTGCAGATTGTGTATGTCTCAGGATTGTGCACTAGCACTGAACACAAATTCTAGAACTGAGCACAAATTTCAGTGGCTTTTCTGCTAGCAATCATGGACCTTGAGCAATTATGAACCAGAAGCTAATAATAAATGTTGTGGTATTCAGATCTTGCAAAATGCTCTTAAAGAGAACAATAAACAGATGCTGCCTGATCATGTATCCTGTGTGCATGGAAGACATTTAATTCTCACATGTGAACATGAGTTATTTTAGAACTGTACATTCCATTACAACAATGTATGGTGAACTGGAGGAAGAACTGGAACAGAAGCTATTACCAGACTTGTAGTGCAATGTATTTGAAGCATACATTGGCTCAGGGTTAGGTTCAATATCTCAAACTGATTTTTTTTCCTCCTCCCCTTCCCTCAGTCCACTGAAAAACTGCTGCCTATTGTCAGATGTGACAAACTGCACCTGAAAGCAGGTTTCCTAAGTGCAGCAGCTAACACTTGCTTAGAATGGAGAGCTTGAGTGACAGGCTGCTTCCTCATCTCTAATTGGTCAGTTAGAGCCGGGCTAACGTTGGTTTCAGACAGGATTGTTCAGATGGAGTTTGTGAGTGAGTGTGACAGGGAACATCAGACAGGCTCCCCTCTGGAGGGAGGGAAAATTTGTGACTTAATTGTAATATCATTGTCCTGAAGAAGAATTCTATTTAAGAATTCTTAGTATAAGTGTCAGCAGAAGCTGAAGCCTGCTTGACACAGTCACCATAGAACTGGGAGTGTTTACTGGCAAGAGTGATTGGTTAGTAGGTAAGACTCCCTTTCAAGCCAAAAGAGGAATGGTTATATCTTCATAGGAGGATTAATTCCTACCCAGTTTCTAAAAGGGGTTTGGCTCTGAGGAGGACCCTGGGTCTGTTGTAAAGAGGAAACAGTTTTTAAACTAACTTCAGGAAAACTGAGCTGTCATAGGAAACTCTGTGAAGAAACACTGTTGCTGTAGCTAAAGAACTAAGTAAAACACCTCTCGCTGTTAAGAACCAAGAATATAAGAAACTAAGCTTCAAGGAAACTATTTTGCCTGTAACTCAAAGGGTATTCTGTACTAACAAGAAAAGTCTACCTCAGCACTTCCATTCCCTCTTACTCAATCCCTACTTGTTAAATAAAGTTATTTCCTTCTGAACATTATACAGTCTCTGCTGCCATTTCCAACAAAAAAGGGAGAAGGCACTTGCTTCTTCCCATCAAGTTCCACAATTGTATCTGATGTCAGGGTGGGATAAACAGACTTTCCAACCACAAAGATTAACACACTACTTGGGGCCTCCTTAGCCAAAGTAGGCAAAACTGAATTTTGGCAGAAAAATCTGCCTCACAATGGGGGAGTGAAGGGGGGGGGGTGCCTGTCATATCAGTCATTCAGAATACGATGTCTGGAACTGGAGGGGGGTTAGAGTAAGAAGGGGCCTTCAACTGAAACCACGTAATTCTATTCACACAAGAGCGCTAAAGTGAATGTCCCCCCAAAAGTGCTGGAAAATAAGCTACTAGCATTAAGTGCAGATATATAAAATTTGTAATGCTCAGCTTGAATGTTATTATAATGAATCTTTAATCTACTAAATTTTACACTCACACCAGTGTTCATTGTGTTCTGAGTGTGTAATCATACTCAAAACACAAACCATAAAAACAAATGTCATCAAAGGCAGTTTGTAAATATTAAAAATCATTTTCTTCCTTTGTGTTTATAGTCCTTGTATCTCTCTCATTCTAACCACTACACTGCAAAGCAGGCTATTATTATGCCAGAACATACAGCAGGTGGGGAACTGAGGTTAATCAAGTGGGCCTTGCCTAAGGCTACCCAGTGAGTTTATTGACTGAGCTGAGATTTGAATATGGAAACTTTGGCCTCACAATGCAGCACTTACAGCTACTGTAAGTTAACTAGCTCTATAAACTTTACACTTTCATTCCATTTTCATTTCATTTATTAGATTTATATCCCACCCTTCCCACAAGCAGGATCAGGCCAGGTCGCAACAACACTATAACATACAGATGTAATTTACATTAAAACAATAAAACCATACCAATATCAACAGTTACTAGTACAAAGAGGCATCTGCTGTGAATTTCAGTTAAAGGTAGAATAAGCTGCAAAGAGCAGTTGGCAAATTTTAAAATATCATATCCAGGGCAGGGATGGCAGGACACAGGCAGTCAAGAGGAGCAATGAATTGTCTCAGCGGAAGGCTTGGCAGAACCACTCCATTTTACAGGCCCTGCAGAACTGCAACGGATTTCGCAAGCCCAGATATCAACCAGAAGAGCATTCCACCAAGCCAGTGCCAGGGCCGCAAAAGCTCTGGCCCTGGTCAAGGCCAAGTGAATGTCCCTCAGGGACCATCAGCAGCTACTTGTCTGCAGAATGCAGAACCCCCCGAGGGACATATGGGGAGATGCAGGTATACTGGTTCCAGTCTCTGAAGGTCTTTAACTGTCAACACCAAAACTTTGAACCAGATCTGGAACTCAACTTGAAGCCAGAGCAGATGAACATGTGCCCTAAGTGGTGTTGCCATAAGGAGACTTGCCTCTGCATTCTGAACCAGCTGCAATTCCCAGGTCCACCCTGCATAGAGTGAGTTACAGTAGTCCATTCTGGAGGTGACCATTGCATGGATTACTGTAGCTAGGTTCTGGAAGGAGAGATAGGGGACAAGCTGCCTGGCCTGCCAAAGATGGAAAAATGCAGACCTGGCAACTGCTGCTACCTGGCCCTCATAGAGAGGGTGGCATCCAGCATGACACCCAGGCTCCTCACCGTCAATGCAGGCATTAACTGCACTCCATCAAAAGATGGGAGCCAGATCCCCATACCCATTGTCCCATGCCGCAGATGTAGGACCTTCGTCTTCAGAGGTCTTAATTTCAAGTGACTCTGTCTCAACTATGCCACCACAGTGTCCAAATCCTTGGCCAGGGTGTCTGGCACAGTGTCTGGTTGGCTGTCCACCAACAGATATCACTGGGTGTTATCAGCATACTGGTGACAACCCAGCCCAAAACTATTGATCACCTGGGGGGGGCATATATTGTACAATATTGGGGAGAGACTCGCCCCCTGAGGGACGCTGCACACCAGGGGATGGCGTGATGACAATGCTACTCTCTGTCCCCGACTTTTAGGGGGGAAGCTTGCATTGCTATACTATAACCCACACAGGAAATCCTAGGCCTATCACTTCTACATCTTATAATTTTTATCACAAACTTTCTGGGCTGGTATCCCACCATCAACCAAGGACTCTGTGAACCAGTTTTTCTGGATAAACAGCAAGTTTCAAATCTCCTTGTCCACATTAGCATTTAATGTTTATCCTGTCCTTCTGTCATGGAGCTCAGAATGACATACATGTTTCCACTCCTTCTCCCCCACCACACAACCCCTTTAAGAGATAGGTTAAGAAGCAATACTGGCCTGAGGTCATTCAATGAGCTTCACTACCAAGTAGGAATTCGAACTCAGGTTTCCCTAATCTTAGTCAAATGCACTAACCACTCACTCTCAATGAGAAAACCTGGGAGTGAACCCTAGAGACAGTACAGCTGCATACGCAGGGCTTAAGAGCAGACTGACTGACAAAATGATGACGAAGCACAGCCTACAGTCTTTGCTGGACAGTGGTAGAAAGGAGAATTCTCAGCATTTCCAGACATCTGTCTAGGCTTCCTCTCATCCTACACATACTTCCTTGAAAGGGGAAAAAAACCTCTCAACAAGGATAAACTTAGTCAAGAACTGAATGTTATTTTAAAATGTTCAAATCAAGCAGGAACATCAACTTCAGTGACTCTGCAATTCACGGCTTATGGTAACTATCAAAATTACTGGAACAAGCCAGGAAGTTGGGCGGGGGGAGATAAGAGGCATGCTGGATCCTTTTTTAGTCATTAACCGAAAAGCAAAAAAGAAAAGACACTAGAGGACTACATGGCCTGAACCTCAGCTTCAGATCTCTGTTTACATGTAAGATTGGAGAGTATAAAAGGCAGAACAACAGATGGGACTGGATTGCCATAGCCATGAAGAAACAAAGCAATGTCTGTTACTTTGGGCCTAACTGCCCACATACAGTTTTTTTTTTAAAAGCACCACAGATGTTTCTGGCAGTCTTCACAATGGATTTCTGTGTTGTATCATGTGCATGCAGCCCTAGCTTTACCTCCTCATTAAAAGAATTGCTGTTCTTAATACATACACCAGGCATGGGTGAAAACTGTGTTCCTTAACATGTATTGCCATTTGTTTAAAATATAGATTATTAAAACTATCCTCTTCTTGAGTCATGCCTTTCCTCCATCCTATTAAGAGAGAGGTTCTATGAGAAATAAGTCCCACAGATATGATTTGGAGCCCCACACTCTAGCATCTGTACTAAAGAAACAAACTTCTGTGGTGCCAAGTGTTGCTTTAACCAGCCATATAGACCCTACAGCTAAATTCACATCAAAGTGCAGAAATAAATCTGTATATATGAGGAATGCCTGCTCGAGAGCTGCCACAGTTGGATTATCTCCATATCGGGCAAGAGTGCTCCGTATGACAGACATCCACAACCTGGGAATCCTCAAGCCAAATGCAGTCTTGGTAGCCTCTGATTTTATAAACTCTTCAGGCAACAAGGATAGGAGGCTTTTCAAGCTCCTGGCAGATCACAAAACATGCCTAGCAGGGTTTGGCAAGTGCTAACTGGTGCAAGGCAGATACAGGATCCATAGCATAATGGGGAGTTTTTGCCAAGAAAGTAGATGGATGTGCCTCCCCAAACTGGACCTTTTGAAAGCAAAAAAAAAAAAAATTAAAGGCAGCTGAAAAAGAAATTGAGATTTTAAGGTAACAAAATTAAGCAAAAGACATATGCCAGATCACCTGTAAGCGATGACAAGCACAACCAACTGCCCTTCCATTGAAGGTCATCTGCTCAAACTCACCTGCTGTGATGAAAGGACTTCAATTTTGGCTGCAGCAAAACAAATAGTACAACTAGAAGAAGGATGAGGGCCACTGAGCTTGCTGTGGAAGCCACTATGGATAGAGTGGGCACTCCTATACTTGGAGGAGAATCTTTATCTGTAAAGCCAAAGCAAGAAATTTTTAAGTTCTTTCAAGAAGCATTGTTTGCCATCAGCAGCACACAAAAGAGTGCAAACTAGAGGTGGGCACAAACAGCAATACCAACAAAAAAAAGCCACAAACAGCCCGATCAGTTGTTCGCGAGCAAGCTGTTCGTGAGGCCCAGTTCCCGACGAACATGTGCTCATTTCAAGCCCTGCTCGTGGTGTTCATCAGCCGTTTGTCAAGTCAGGCAGTCTGGCGCCTTTCAATCAATTCTCTTGGCAACAGTAGGCACGGATTTTCTGAACTGTCTGAACTCCTGTTGCCCTGGAAACCCCAATCTAAGCCCAGGGGCACTTCACTCCCAACTCAGCTGCTTGTCAGGGAAAACCCTGACAAGGGCTGATTGCAGCCTGCCAGGGTTTAAATTTCCCTCTCCCTGCTGCTGCACAGCACAAGCGGCTGAGTGCAGCCTGCCGGGGTGAAATGCCCTTCCCCCTGCTGCTGCACAGAAGCAGGGAGAGGGGCACTTCACCCCCGACTCAGCCGCTTGTCAGGGGTTTACTGACAAAGTCTCCCCCCCTCCCTACAGCCTGCTGGAAGGAGGGAGATTTTGAAGGGAAGGAGGTTCCCCACGCCGTTTGCAAATGGCGCAGGGAACTTTCTTCCCTTCCAAGTCTCCCCCTTCCTCCCAAGAACAGCCAACCACGAACATGTTCGTGAACAGGGTCATGTTCGTGGTTGTTCGTGATTCCCTGTTCATGGATGGCAACAAACAACGAACATTGTGTTTGGTTTTTTCCCCCTGTTCGTGCCCATCTGTAGTGCAAACTGGGATGGGAAAGCAAGCAGAATTACAGTTGTGGTCCTGCTTTCACATGGCCAACTTTGACCTTAGTTCATACAATGTGAAACTGGCCAGCCTAAAATTCATAAAACAAACATGGGGCAGGATTGCGTCTAGTAGTCCAGTGACAGTACAGATGATGTCATTTTACTGACATCATCTGGCCCTTTTTACTGTGCTGGGCTAATGTGGCCATGTGAATATAATGTCTGTGTGACTGCAGTGCAGTATTATGAAACATACTGGTGAAATATTTTGGGAAAGACAACAGACTCCAAAAATCAGAGCTGTAACTCCAATATGCTGAATGCATTTTTTAAAAGTGCAGTGCTCCCAACCCCCAACACTCCTTTTAAATGTACATTTAGTTTCAGCACAATACCCAGCTAGCAGGGATTTTTTTGCGTTTTTTCCATGAACTTCTATTCACACTTTGCCCCTCCTCCTTGCCCCAATACCTCATGGTCAATTAAAGCAACATGACAAACATTTTCCTGCAGACTTCTTGGCTGTCTTTCATGGGAAAGGAATTCCTACCCAGCAGAGAAATGTCTTGCATGACATAGCTGTCCACTTCCTTTTGGAAAGACAGCCAACGGTACTACATGACGGCCTTTTCAAGACAGGCAAGGCAGAGAACACACCATTCTGCAGCAGAAGGCAATCCAGCAACATCAGAATTTGCCTCAATTTAGTGATTTATTAATCCCAGTCTTACTTTTGTCTTTACATTACCACCTTAAAATGGTTTAACAGTAATTCGCTCCACAGGAGTCCATGAGAATTTATTGGGAAGACATGTGTGAAAGAGAACTTAGAAATCACTAGCAAAATTCTCACCAAAAGCCATGAAAGAAAGTGGTATAAAAATTCTGATACATCTATCAGGTTTACTCAAGGTTAACCACAGAATTATTCAGAAGTCTTTACTTTAAAAGCCTGGACAAAAACATGGAAAATCCATTTACATCAACATATAACTAACCTTGGCTGAACCTACAAGTCACCTCCATGACTGGATCCCATTTTCCATCCTTGCAGGTCAGGTATTTGTAGTCTCCTTTCAGCATGAAGCCTTCTTCACATAAATACTCTATGACACTGCCAGATGTCAGTGAGTCTTTGCAAGGTGTTGGATGGCATATATAACCTCCATTCTCAGGCTCGGGTGGCTGCGGACAAGCTACAAAGAAACAAAGAAGCAATGATGCAAGTAGCAAAAAGCGTCTGAAAGCCTGCAGGAAATAAACTAGATCCCCTTCTATGAGTTCATAAGCAACAGATGCTATTAAAAACCTGTGGCAAAGCAGGCACAAAGCACTATGGCTTTCTGCCAGCTAGTAACACACAACAATGCAGTTCTGTCTGTACTTGCTGGTCAAGGGAATGAACTCAGTATGTAACAGATCTTACCTGTTAATGCTACGATGGCTTCTTAAAAATATTTTGGGACCAAAATAGCTGGATTTTGGCCACATTTATGTTGCAAAGAGTTAAGATACTTTAACTAGGGACTGTCAGATTTCTCATTCTTCTTAGCTTCCAAGCCTGCTATATAGCAAGTTGTCTTGAAAGAAACCTAATCTCTAACACCAATAGTCTCCTCCTGCTCCACTACTGCCATTATAAGTTTGCCAGTCTAGGTAATTTGGGGACAGGGAGACAGAATACATGGCAGCACTCTCCTGAAGTGTTCAGAACCATCTGTTATAAATCAGTGACCAATAAATATCACTTAACACATAAATGCTATCTGGAACTCAAGTTCAGCGCACTAACTCAAAATCAACAGCCGGGATTTCAAACACAAGGGCTTTTCGAGAGAAATCGTATTTCTTCTCTTTTCAATGTCAGTTTCTCTACCGTGCTAACAGATGGCTTCTGAAATCCGGAGAAGGGCAAAATTGCATAAAAGAAAAAAAAAAGAATTTCTGCCTGAACTTGTCTCAGTAGCTGGTGTCAAAAAAGCTCAGGCTGTTTTGTGGATAACTTTGCAAAGGCTCTTAAAGCTAAACACAGAGGTCACAGACAGATGTTTGCCTGTAATGGGAAGGACACAGCTTCTTGTGGTTGTGCACAAAACACATTTTCTGTGGGCAAGCAGTATAAAAGTTTCACACAAACACCATTTTAGTCTATATCCTACTCTTTACTCCCCCTCTCCATTTTTAGAGCCATTTTGTTTTAAACAAATCATTTATTTTGAACTTCAGCCTACATTTTACTGAATTCACAGCCCAATCAAAATAAGTAATTTTTACTCCACCCCAGGTTTTCTTCACATTAAGTCATGATTAGGAAATTACTGTTTCCCTGTCAAGGATGCAGTTTGAAAATGAGACTATTTTTATATACTAAAGTGGGTAAATGAGATCACACTTAAGGAAAGGAGTTTATCTATGTAATCACAGCTGCACATTTATGTAATTAAACACAAGCACTTATATGGTGTAAAATAATATATGCCTAGTCATTTCAGTCTTTTCAATAGCATTTTAATAAAAGACACCAAAAAGGGGAATAAAGTCTAATTACAGTCTTGCACCAAGACAGTCACCAGCTGGTGAATCACAAGCTGCATGGAGATGAATGATCTTAATTAACATGCTGCTACACTAGAAATACTGTATGCTTATTAACATTCTGCCATGACCTACCAACCATAGAGGAAGCTTGCCACACTGCCATAATTAGGAACACTGGATAGTCTCATTTTAAGATATTATTTTGTAATACACAATAAAACTTAGAAATTAAAAATCACAGTTTGAACAGTTTTCAGTCCTGCTCCTAGAACTGTTTCATGTTTTCAAAAACCTCATCACTGTTGTAACAGGTCCCTTTCTCATCCTCATTTAATATTTTCATAGATTAATATTAGTGCATGATTGTGGAAAGTGGTAACAATTCTACCACACAAACCCTCTATAGAGGAGCGGAGAAACAGATCAGGACCTATTTCTATGCCTGCAACCTATATTAGTCTACGAAATTAACACCTGCATAAAAAAAGTTTAAAATCTGTCTTTAGAAGGAGGACAACTTACATTATTATAATTATTAACCTAACCATTCTGCAGTCCTGAAAACACAATACTTGTGAGAAGCAAATTAATACATTCAGAGAAGTAAAACCTGCTATATTTCTCTCAAAGACCATTTCCTGACAGGTCTTCAAAAGGATATCCAAGGGAAAATGCTGTCCTTTATTTTCAGGACACTAATCACAACTACTCCATGTTCTGAAACATACTAAAAATCCAGAAGTAGTTTAACAAAGTATATAGGTAAGAAATAAATTAAAAGGATTAGCAATTTTCACCAGAGCATTTTAAGCACAATGAACATCTGGACACATTTTCTTTCACCTAAATGTCATAACGTTTACGTATTTGCAGGCTGCTATGGATCTGCAGAACATCACTATAAGATGCCCATTGGCTTTCCAAACATTTTCTGCCTAACAGACATTAGTGTCCACTTCTGCTTAGTGATTGAGAAGGCCCAGAACCTAGAAGCTAAATAGAGGCAGAGAATCTGCTTGAAAGAGACAAAAATATGCTTACTACGTTAGAGAATGGCTGACATTACGGAATGGGTGCTGCCACCCCTGGAATTCTATTAGAAATAACAGCAGCTCCCTGACAATGAAGGAAGCTAATGCTCTGTTTAAAAAGTGGTTTGATTCTTTAGCAGGAGAAACACCACTCTTGTGAAAACTTCAAAGAATGCTCATTAGTACATGGATTTATACTAATACTGTTTTGTCATATTCATTAAACAACAGAAAGACTATGGAAAGCTGTAGACTTCAGAGAACTGGATCTCAGTCATTCAAAGTAGCAGCTCTGATTGCATTTTATCATCACAATAAGCTTCATTTAAACTCAAATTAAACCCATGATTGGGTGTGAACATAGTTTGACACTGTAATTGCATGTGTGCCTCATTCCACTCTTTGTATGGAGAATTTCCCAAATTGATTAAGCTCCAGCTCTCTGGGACATCTGAATGTAGACAGACTAGTGAATTTACATTAGTTTATACCATACAAACCAGGATTCTAAACTGTGATGTTTGTGAGGTGCAAAGCGACTCTAATTCAACAAAGCTGCATTTGGTCCTTGTAGTATATCGGAAGTTTGTCAAGCTAGATAGTTCTTCACCCATGAAAGATGAAAGTAGTAGAAGAACTAAGTGACACAAGCTGTGATCTTAACTTTACCTCCTGTTATCTGATTTAAAGCACTGCTCTAATTCGCTCCTACATCTCAGGGGCACATTACTGTGCTTTACATACCTATCAGAGGAGGATAATAAATAACTTAATAAAAATAGGACCATGTAGTAGCATCATGTACTCTTAAGCAATTCTTCTGATTCCAGTTCAAGGGAATCAAGGTGCACATGCCAAACTGATCAATACTGCTAGTTCTCTGACTACTTCCAATGCCTGTGACCACTTGTTTAGGAGAGCTGAGAGCCCAAATTCTTCTTATCTCCCACCTCCTGATTGGAGTCATGAGGAAGCTAAATTGAGTACTTTATTCCCTCTCAACTTGTGAGCTAGTGCTGTTAAAGCCAGAAAGCGCTGCCCAGAAGCACTGGTCACATTGTTCCAGAATTCGAATCAGCTGCCCACATAACCAGGAATAGCAGTTGCGGAGATTTACCCACCAGAACTGCACCTTTTGCTCCCTTTGGTATCTGTAGTCCCTGACCCAGGAAGAGATGTCTGCTCCCAAGATCAGAAATAATGTTTAGAAATTCCATTTCACTAAAATGCCAGATGGCCTTCAAGGTTCATGAGAGCAAGTAAAGGAAAGGGAGCACAGGAGAATGGAGCCAGTGATGGATTAGCAGTTTCTTTAGACATTATTTGCAAGGCTAAACAACTATAGTATTTAATGTTATTTTTAGGGATTTATGTACATTCAGTAAATTCCATTTTATTAAATATAAAACTCAGCTAGAACTAGAATACAGCACTTAATTGGGGAAAAAAAATTAATACACACTTTTTTCAAGCAGTGGCTTTTTAATGCTAATATTTTGATACAGATGCCAGCAGACAAGAGCTTCATGTTTATTATTAACTTTTATGCTTGTACTTATATATGATGATTTCTTGTTATTAACCAGGGTGGATAAAAATCAATGATTTTTAAAAAAAAATTTAAAAATTGGATTTTTTTAATTTAAATTGGATTTTTTTATTTAAATCGGATTTTTTTTATTTAAATTGGATTTTTTTTAAATAAAATGCTTTTTGAGGAAAATATATTACCATCCAAAGGTTATTCCATCATGAAATAAAGATTAGTTTTTAATTATGTAGAATAAGGCTGTATATGTTTAATTTTTTTGGTAAATAAATTCCATTAATCCATTCACAATGTCATGCTCTTCCAGAGGTTTTTGTAAGATTATTGGGCAGTTTCTCTGCCTACAAGATATTATCACAGATGCTTGGTTTTGCAGTTCTCAAAACTGAATTTGTGTCAGCTCAGCAGAGATCACATGCCTCTTCTTCACAGCAAAAATGTTATAACATGAACAGAGTTGAGAAAAAGACCTTAATCCTATTGTTCTACAAACCAATGAAGACAGAATCAACCCCTCCAGTGCTAAGTTTCAAGAAGTTCAGTGAATAGAAACAATATTTTTCTGATTGTTTGGAGTGGAATAGATCTGCACAAGAAGAAACTAAGTGTGAGGAGGGAGGGGCAAGCAGTACAAAATGAAAGTGAAACTTTTTGAGCACAGTACTGCACAAGTCTTTGGATCTTTTGTGTGTATGACCTGAGGTTTATCACATTCTTTCCTTGGAGGAAAAAACCTATAATGGCAGCAGGCCATAAAAGGGACCCAGTTTGGGAATACTTTAATGAAGTTCCTTTACCTATCGGTAACGCAGGCATCTACTTGCATATTAAAGTTAAGAACATAAGAACATAAGCAAAGCCATGTTGGATCAGGCCAGTGGCCCATCCAGTCCAACATTCTGTCACACACAGTGGCTAGAAATCCAGTGCCATCTAAAGGACAGTCAGTGAGGCCAGGACACCAGAAGCCCTCCCACTGCCTTCCTTCCAGCACCAAGACAACAGAGCACCACCTCCCCACAAAGAGAATACCATCTATCTCCTGTGGCTAATAGCCACTGATGGACCTCTGCTCCATATATTTGTCCAGTCCCCTCTTGAAGCTGGCAATGCTTGTAGCTGCCACCACCTCCTGTGGCAACGAATTCCATGTGTTTATCACCCTTTGTGTAAAGTAGTATTTTCTTCTATCTGTTCTAACCCGACTGCTCAATAATTTCATAGAGTGCCCACGAGTTCTTGTATTGTGAGAAAGGGAGAAAAACACATCTTTCTCGACCTTCTCTAACCCGTGCATTATCTTGTAAACCTCTATCATGTCTCCCCTCAGTCGTCTTTTCTCCAGGCTAAAGAGCCCCAAGCGCCTCAATCTTTCCTCATAGGGAAAGTGTTCCAACCCTTTAATCATTTTAGTTGCCCTTCTCTGTACTTTTTCCAGTGCTATGATATCTTTTTTAAGGTGTGGTGACCAGAACTGTACACAGTACTCCAAATGAGGCCTCACCATCGATTTATACAGAGGCATTATGATACCGGCTGATTTGTTTTCAATCCCTTTCCTAATAACCCCTAATCCCTTTCCTAATAACCAGCAAGAATTAAGTCTTTCTATAGAAAACTATGATTTAAATCAAGCCTTAATGACTAGTGATTTAAATCATGATTTAAATCGTGATTTAAATCAGTTTGATTTAAATCAAATCCACCCTGTTATTAACTCTTGTCATCTAGCAGGTGACCTACATATTTTAAAAATTCAACACGATAGTCCCTATTGTTCTCACTGGGGTCTTTGGTGAGAGAGGTCACAACAAAATCACAGCAAATTGAGAGTGCTACAGTGTGATCACATCATCATCACTACAACAAGCAAACTGTACAATGCAAATAAACTGGAACAGGGTCTCTGTAAGGCTCTATCTTGGGAAAGGAATTTTTTTCCCCATAAAGTCAGGGTTAAACGTTTTCTAAGAAGAATGCTGAGGACTGTTTTATCAGCTATTCTTTTCCATCTTGCCGATTTCATGATACACTGGAATTCCCTCCAACAGTCACATTCAGCACTTTATATATGATTTGACGTGGACCATTGTCTTCAAACACAGATATTACTATAGCAAAGTAGCCAATTACATAAAGCTCTGCCTATTCAAGTCTAAGGCAACACTGCTAGGAGAATTGACACTAGTTTAACATAAGTTTCCTGATGAAACAGTTATGTATGCGAAGCAATGGAATTTTAGTCTTAAATTGTTGTCCTTCCTCATTTCCAGTTTGAAATTTCCATAGACCTAGCTCTGAGCAGGTACTCAAAATGGGCAGGGTGCAACAGGGGATGGAATGAACAGCTGGCAATCTTGTTGCAATGAAGTTTTTTGTATTTGAAACTGGCCATTTGCAGGAAAAACATAAATCAGCCCTTGAAAAGTCTAAATTAAGACTTGTTAAACACATTCACCTTGGCATTTTACAAACCTGTTATTAATTAGTTATTTTATTTATGTTATTTGTAGTTCACCTTTCTCACTGAGACTCAAAGCAGATCACACAGTGTGGATCAGTACAATTCCAAAGACATTTCAAGACACAGGTAATAAGGTACATAATTGCAAATGTGCAAAGATTTAAAACTAGCAGAAATCTAATTCAGAGTTGAAGAAATGATGAAACAGAATGCAAGTATTGTAATTCTAAGACTGACATATTAAACAATATCATACTTACAGCAACGGTAGTAGTCTATAGTCACTCTCTAGTCCCTTACTGATGCATCTCTTTAAAATAGTTTCCTTATATTACAGCCCTCTTATTTGAGTTAAAAGGCCTGAATAACTCCATTTTGTATAGTTTGCAGAAAGACAGGAGAGTAGGAATTCTCCTACTGAAAGCCAGAAGATAATTTTCATTCATTTATTCCATGTATAGCTTGCCTTCCCTGCAAGCAGGCTTGGGGGGTGTGGTGTCACAACAGTATCAAACAGTAATAACAACAACGACATTCAATTTATATACTGCCCTTCAGGACAATTCAATGTCACTCAGAGCGGTTTACAAAGTATGTTATTATTATTCCCACAACAATCATCTTGTGAGGTGGGTGGGGCTGAAAGAGCTCTGAGAGAGCTGTGACTGACCCAAGGTCACTCAACTGGCTTCAAGTGGAGGAATGGGAAATCAAAGCCGTTCTCCAGATTAGAGTCCCGCGCTCATAACCACTACACCAAACTGGCTAACCCTAACCAAACTGATGCTGGTGGAAACCTTGCACTAAAACTGATAAAGCATGCAACTGAGTTCACTGGAAAACCTATGAAGTGGTGATGAGAGCAGGAAAGATGTGTTATTTTTCTGCAATCATTGCATCAGCTAGTTCACAACCATCCCAACTGTTCAAGGTAATGCACCTTCTAACTCCTAAATCTGAACTTTTAGTCTCCAGAACAGATATGTCACTTCCACACGACCTTAATGAGACGGCCTGCCAACAGAACTTTGGCGGGTTATCTCACTCATTACACATGTCATCATTTGCCATGCGTGAGCAGGTCATGATGATCCCACTTTTGGAAACATGAAGGTTCTTTTTACCATATGTGGTGGACATGTGAAAAAGCTAAACAGTTCTGGGGGGAAATAGTAGACGCTATGTCAGATATATTACAGAAAAATGTTGTTAAAAACCCAGAATTGTTATTGTTATGTATGAACCTTGAAGAATTTGATCAAATGGACTGGATAATGGTGTTTTATATGATTACGGCGGCTAGGATACTATATGCTCAGTTGTGGAAGACAAAGGAGATACCATCAGTGGAAGATTGGATCTTGAAAATCTGGCAGAAATGGACAAACGAGGAAACTATGAGAAGAAGTTGCGGAAGAATATATAAGAAGCTGGGAGAAATTTAAGAATTATATGGAAAAAAAGTGGGACATTAAAGGGAAAGTGTGGTCTTTGGATACTTTTTAAGGGGAGGATAGTGATCTGTTACTTTAACTGAATATAGAGATAGAAATTTTAACATTATATTGGAAAAGGATAATATAGTTTGTGATAATATACCAGGCTATAATGATATATTTTGCTATAATACATTAGGTTATAATAAGATAAGATTTATAGGGTATACACCAGATTATGGTATATTGTAGGACACTATATTAAACGCTTAACTTAAGTTATAAGAGGAAAAAATGAGACAATATATCTTAAAGTAATACTGAAAATAACAATAAATTTGAACGTTATAGATATGGTATAGTATATATATATATTATTTTGGATATGGAATATTATAGGTTATACTATTATAAAGTATGTTATTATAGAGAGTGTATATGTTGAGTAATAGAATATATGATTCATTGCTAGAATATACTGGATATTATATAGTATTAAATATATGATACATATTGTTAGAATATGTCCGGCGACGCCAGCCTTTTGTCCACCTCCACCACCAGCCCTGCAGCAGCAGGCACCCCCTTTAGGCCCTGCAGCACAGCCTCTGGCAGTACCTCAGTTGCAGGAGCCCCTACAGGCCTCCAGGCCTCTCCCACCCTTAGGCCAGTTGCAGCCGACGCCCAGGCACAACTCTGGGGAACAGCCTGCAGCCACTCAGCAGACTCACCTGTCTCCTGCAGTTGCCCAGATGGCTCCACTTCATCCAGGCTCACACGAGGTTGCCATCAGCACAAGTCAGCCAGGCGCAGGCCCCAAGATGCCAAGGGAGCCACTGGGGAAGGTTCAGAAGCAGCAGGGGCGAGCCAGGCAGAGAGCAGACCAAATGCCACACCCCAGGTGGGGATGGAGTGGGTGGGGCCAGGAGACTACAGAGTCTACCCAGCCCTCCTATCAGATAGGCTGGGAGCAGGACCAGTCAGGGAGACGGGGTGATGATTGGGGCCAGAGCCAGGAAGGTGGGGCCAGGGGAGGCCTTTAAATTCAGGTTCCTGTGAAGGCCGAGGAGGATTTTGCAGGGAGAGACAGCTGGAGCGTGCTGCTACTCCCAGGGCAGGAGAAGGAACAAGGTGGTGCAACCCCCTTCCCTGCCCATCTGAGGCCGGAGGACACCTGCCTGGAGAGCTGGTAGGATGGCAGGCCATCAGGAGAGGGCGTCAGTGAGGGAGGATCCTCACAGAATATATTACATGTTATTGGATAACTATGTTATATTGGGTTTAAGATGGTTAAAGATTATATATTAAGAGGTAGTAAAGTTAATTAGATGAAGGGAATGGAAAACTGTCGGAAGTCAACGAAAAAGGTGGGGGAAGGGTGGGGGATATTATTATATGAGGGAGATAAAATGTGTTGTATGTGTGAATTGATATAATGACCAATCCAATAAAAATTCTTTAAAAAAAATGATGATCCCACTTTTTAAGCGTTTTCTGTGAAACTTGTTTTAGTCCATTTTCATTTTTGATGCCAGTTTTTCCACATGATTATCTAGCGTATCAATGTACGTGGATGCTTTTTTGCGCTTTTGAAGTGCCTTCCCACAAATCTCCAACCCCTCCTCTCCCCATTACCCCCCCACACACACACGTGCATCTAGCACGCATGCATGATTGTATAATCCCCCTTTTACTTTTTTTAATTGTCCTTGCACTATTACAGTATCTATCTATACAAAGGGAATCATACTGCAGTGCTTGCTACGTTGGATCACTCAGAATAGACAAGAGGGCTCCTCCGAGTTGGAAACAACCAATATCTAAGGAAAAACCTCGAAGGTCAAAAGGAATAAATTGATATTATGGATTTTTAAATATATTTTTTGAATTCAAAGTGCAAAGTGCTAAAGTGTCAACATGCAATTTCTAATAAATATTACACACAAGTATCAATAGATCATCCCATAAATATCCAATAAATATCCAAATATAAAATTATATACAAAATACAGTCAGGAGTTCAACCAGTAAAGTTCCATCCTATGAAGATAATGCAAGTCTTCCAGAGATGAACTACATGATGTAATTCTATTTGCTTGTTCCTTTATAAGTTCGTAAGTGTTAATATGGAGTTTTCTTCAAAGGACAATGCAGTCCAATGGTTATAGTTGATGGCCAAGCATGAGCCCAAGAGCCTAACGGGTACTGCCAGCTTGTTATTGCGTTTTGGCAAATTCTTTATCAAAGGCTCTTAATTATACATACTGTAATTAAATTGTGGTGAAATAAAGTTATTAACAAAATTAATAAAATATTAAATCACCAAAAACATGTTGTCATTTCCTGACATCAATAATAAATTTACAGCAACTCCAAACTATTAAAAGCTCTGGAGTGTACAAATTGTAATGAAGTTATAATGAATTATAAATGAAATTAACAAAACATTAAATCACCATAGACTTATCATCATTTCTTGTCATGAATGAACTTACAATCACTCCAGCACCAAGATTTTCATCTCCAGGAAGGAATCTAGCCGACCATTGCCATAAGGTGTTACTTCCCATTACAGCTTTTAACCCATTTCTGCAGCCACAAAGTTCATCATGTACATCATGGCTCAAAGGAGGTTTGATCACAGTAAGAACAGACACTTTAAAATCTCTTTCCCCATGATTGTTTTCTATAAAATGAGTCATCAAAGGGGCATTTCTAATTTTGTTTTAAATCCTAGATATGTGTTCTTGTACTCTAATCTTTAAAGACCGTGTCATACTTCCTATATACAATTTCTTGCAGGCACATTGAATGACATAAACAACATTGGTTGTTTTGCAGTTGGAGAATTCTTTATTCTGATTTTTCACTAAAAGGATTCTCAATCTCAGTAAGTTTTACTGACAGACCACAGATGGTACAACTTCTACAAGGAAAATGTCCCTCAGGATGTGCTATTGATGGCTGACAGTCCTTGAACTCAGAATGCACAAGTATATCCTTCAAACTTCTGGTTTTCCGGTAGCCTATCAGTGGTCTTTCTTCACATCCCTCTATGTCTTCTAAAATGTGCCAATGTTTGTAAATAACCTTGGCTATTCTCATTGAAAGGGGAGTATAATCTAATGCCCATTTTATTTTGTTTTTTATGGTTTGTTGTCTAGGGATAAATAAACCCTTTCTGGGTATCTGTTCTGCCTTCCTTCTCGCTCTCCTTATGACTCCATCTGGGTAACCTCTATGCTGAAAGGACTTATTCAGACAATTGCTCTCTCTCTTAAAGTCACTCTCCCAACTGGAGTTTCTCTTTAACCTGAGATATTGTCCCTTTGGGATGTTGTCCCTCAAATATCCTGGATGAAATGATGTGTAGTGTAAATAAGAACACTTATCGGTTGGTTTTTTAAAGGGGCGCACACCCAGTTTCCCATTGCCTTCTCTGAAAACCAAAGTCCAAAAAGCTTATGCAATTTGCGTTTCCTTCCCAGCTAAACTGGATATTTTCATCTAGGTTACTGAGCCAATTTGTAAAGTCCCCAGCATGTACAGATGTTTTTACTACAGTAAAGACATCATCAATAAATCTAAAAGAATGCAGACAATGGTATAGCGCAATCCCACATGTGCTCAAAAAAAAAAAAGAAAAGTAGTGTGGGAATGCACCAACATCATTTGTGATGAAGCGTAGATAAAGAATGTGTTTTCTGTTTTGGGACCTTTTTTCCCCATGACAAACACCCACAAAACACGCATGAAGATGACGCATGTGGAAGATGAAGCAGATTGGGAAGATGTGGCTTTGGGACAGAGAAAATCTGAAAAAAATGGAGCATGTGGAAGCGACCATAATTAGCTGTCATGCCTTTGCAGAATTTTCTGCCAATAAAATAGCACAGATACGCTGTGATCAAGATGCCAGCTGTAATAAAGGCAAAGTGGAAGAAATGCTTAATACACCTTCTGGTTCACATGAGAACCAATTTGAACCAGTTACAATGATGGATACTGTCAGGATCCTAGCATCTGTGAAGGCCACTACATATGCACTGGATCCTTACCAATCCTGGTTGTTAAAGTTATCTAAGGACCACACAGATAAGCTCTTGATGTCTATTATAAATCAGTCACCCTCTTTACTGAAGACGTGGGATTAGAATAGGAAAAATTTAGTCCCGGCAATTTCTTGCTATTCTTCTTTTACACATCAACATTGGTTCCCACCAGGACAAGTTAAGTCCTTTACGGAATTCTGGACCCAGACAAATCTAACAAGAATAATAGATGTAACTTCCCCAAAAGGATTGTTAGAGAAATCTGAACTTGAAAATATCACAAAGCATAGAAGTCCTTGGTTTATGTACTTTCAATTGCTTTTCCTTTTATCTTTTGACAACCAATGAAAAGTAATAGAACCAAGGTAGAATACAAATTGCTGGAACAAACAAGTAAGTTAACGTTTTTGACAACTTTGAAGATTTACAGTGCAATCCTAAAAAGAATTACTCCAGTCTAAGCCCATTGAAATCCATGAGTTTAGATTGGAGTAATTCTTTTTAGGATTGCACTGTTAGAGAGTTTATCATGCAGTTGCATGATATACCATCACACTTGGATTTGGTAGAATGTCAAATGATTGAAAATCTGAAGAATCAACTAAATCTAAGACAAATCATATTTTTCTATTATTGTCACTTGTAAAAGATCTTAGAGATATCTTTATAGATAGCACATATTAATTAGTAGAAAAGATGTCACCCAGATTAAGAAGTTAGGGATTTGACAAAGAAGATGATTTGGTGGTGGTGGTGGTGGTGGTGGTAAGTGCCATTAAGTTCTGGCCAATTTATGGTGCTGAGGTTTTCAAGGAAATAGACACAGAGCTGGATTGCAATCCTGCCTCTGCAACCTTGATCTTCTTTGGAGGTCTCCCATTCAATTACTAACCAAGGCTGACCCTACTTATCTTCTAAGGTGAGAAATATTTGTATCTATCTTTATTGAAAATCCAATGTATTTCAGAGTAAGATGGAGTATGATCTGATTTTAAATAATTTATAGCTTTAATTGAGAAATGTTAAGATTTACTTCTTATTTCATGGATATGCTCATCCATTATTGGTTTCATTTTAATGTCTTTACATTTTAGCATCTTGATTTATTTAATAAAGAATAAAGATTACATTTTAAAAGAAGTCTCTGTGCGCTTTCATGGAAAGAGTTAAACAAGAATTCACACAAAAATAAATTGTACTTAAGAGGCAGATTCTCAGCAAGAGAGAATTATACATTTAGACCTTATCTGAAGCTCTTTGATTTGGTCAGAATTTGGGAAATAAATCTCAGAACTGGACTGTTTGGAAGTTTTAATGCAGTATGGATAAATCATCCAGTTACATGGGCAAAGTGACAGATAGCATAATAACAACAACATTCGATTTATATACTGCCCTTCAGGACAACTTAATGCCCACTCAAAGTGGTTTACAAAGTATGTTATTACTATCTCCACAACAAAACACCCTGTGAGGTGGGTGGGGCTGAGAGAGCTCCGGAGAACTGTGACTAGCCCCCAACAGCAAACTGGGTCTCAGCAGTGGCTGACCAACTCCACCAGGTCTTCTTGGATAACTCTAGTTATCCCATTTTAGTCTGGATTCAGGCCAGGCTATGGGATGGAGACAGCTTTGGTGGCTTTAGTCAATGATCTCCATCTAAATAAAGACAAAGGCCAAGCTTCTTGTTGTTCCTCCTGGATCTATCTGCAGACTTCAATAGAGTAGACTATGACATCTTGTTGAGGCATTTGGAGGCAGAAGTGTGTATCAATGAATGGGCCGTGGACTGGTTTAAATCATGTCTCCTGGAATGGACTCAAAAGGTTGCAGTTGGAAACCAGCTATCTCCAGAGTGGGAATTATTTTGTGGGATTCCACAAGTTGTAATCTTATCCCCCATGTTATTCAACCTTTATGTAAATCCTTTAGGAGAACTCATTTATAGCTATGGAACTGGATGCCATCAATATGCAGATGACACCCAGCTTGCTGTCCAAATCACCGCAGGAGGCAGTAGAGATCTTAGGTTGCTGCTTGACAGCTGTGGTCCAATGGCTGAAAATGAACAAACTGAAACAAATTGAAACTGAACCCAGACAAGACAGAAGTGATGCTGGTTGTTAAGGATCTTGTACTCCCCACTTTCAATGGAGTTTGTCTGACCCTTGCAGACTCTGTTAAGAGCCTAGGAGTTATACTAGGATCCAGCACTACTGCTAGTTATACTAGGATCCAGCACTACTGCTAGAAAAGCAAGTTAAGACAGCTGCAAAAATGCTTTCTACAAACTCAGTCTGGCCTGGAGGATGGACCCTAGCTCAACAAAGCTGAATTGGCCACCTGAATCCACGCCATGGTAACATCAAGATTTGACTACTGTAATGCACGGTACATTGGTCTCCTCTCTAAGTTAACTCAGAGACTCAAGTTTGTGCTGAATGCTGCAGCTCGGCTGTTATCGGGAGCTAGGAGAAATATGATTACTACTCCAATTTTGCAGTCACTCCACTGACTACCTGTCAGTTATCAGGCTCAATAAATGTAAGAAATTAAATTAAATTAAATTGATGCTATACAAAACTCTTCATGGCCTTGGCCCAGCATATCTACAAGACCACTTCTTGTAGATAGCTACTTGTAGATACCATAGCTACTTCGCTCATCTGAACAGGGCCATCTGCAGGTGCCACCTTCCACGTGGGTGAAATCAAGAGAAGCCAGTCATGTGCATTCTCTGTGGTGGCCCCTACCCCTTATGGAAAGGACTACCTGAAGAGGTCAGGAAAGCTCCCACTCTCCTTTTTTGCAGCAAACTATGCAAATCTGAACTATTCAAGACAGCTTTTTACTCAGAGAGGAGGGCTGTACTATAAGGAAGTGGCTTCAAAGAGATGCATCAGCAAAGGGATAGGGAGGAACTACAGACTTTACTACTATTGCTGCAAGTATGATTCTACTTGGTAGTTCCTATGTTGTTTAATATGTCAGTCTTAAAATCACTTGTACTGTGTTTCAGCATTTCTTCAACTCTATATTGGATTCTGTACTGGTTAAACTGTGCAATTCATCTTGAGTCTCAATGAGAAAGGCAGACTATAATTAACATAAATAAATAATATAAATAAATGGTTGCAGGCTAACAGTCATACCAACACAGTTAAGATAATGGCAGAGCTTGAGTTAACTCATTCCAGTCCAGTGTACTGATGAATGCTCAAAGCCAATGAACTCATGTACTCTCTTCCTGGCTATTAGAAATCCCACTCAGCCTTCTTTAAGGATTTAAACAAGCTTCCCACATGATTTCATGCATTTCCTTGTATTCATCAGAGATGCTTCTCTGACTAAAAAAAGCTCAAATTCTTAGGAGTCTACAGTATCTGTCTTAGAAAATGAAGCGCCCAAGAGTGTTGGCATAATAGAAATTGAGAAGTTCTCAGGACTGCTGTCCTCAGACAACTCCTTATTCCTGATCTATACAGACAAGGAGCATTAAAGCCATACTTGTGCATAAAACAGATTGCAGAACTTGGCATTCCACTAAACTTAACCCTCTCCTCTCTATCTCTGTGTATGAATGTGTGTGTATGTGAATGTGAAAACAAATCAGATATCAGATTTCAGTAATTTATCCCAGAATAATATGCACAGAGCATGAAGGCAGTTGCCTTGAAAAAATCTACTGCACAAATTAAGAATTCTACTCTGTTTTAAGACAGACTCCTTCGATGATTACCTTGGGAGGTCACAGGTCACTCGGTCTAGGGAACTCTGCCCCATATCTACCTCTGAATAGCAGAGATCTGACATCCTGCTATTATGACTCACCCCAGTCTGAGCTGTTCTTGATCCTTTTTAGAATTAATCCAATAAAAAAGGGTAATCTGGGGGAATTATGCTCAATGCAAACCAAGTTATAAATTAAAAACAGGTATACTTTAAGAATGTTGCAGAATAGCTTGCTCCCATCATTCTGAACTTTATAAACATTACATAGAAAATAACTTGCCAAACAAATGGTGATCCTAAGTGTCTTAACAAAAACAAGTGATAAAACTTAGTATTTCAAAAGTTAACCTTATTAAAGTACAAAAATATACATAAACTAAAGTAGAATAACACACACTTGCGTTCTCCAGTACACTAACAAACCTTTGAGTTTCACTATTTCTCCATCTGTCCAACGATATGCTGTTAACAACTCTTCATGCACTTCAAAATGAATATTTCAATTTTAGGTGCTTCAAGCTTTAGATTTGTGGTAGAGTTCTTTCCCAGCTGTTTCTCTCTCTAAAACAACTTTCAACTCCGGCTTGCTATGCATGTCAATCAACAATACAATAGCCACAAAGCAGCTTTTCAATTAAGAGGTAGATGGTTTGCCTCTTAAAACCTTGGGGTTATGGTAATTCTATTGAAATGCTAATGTCATGACAAGCATAGCACCAGAAAGCAAGTGGCAAAGCCCAGATGACAGAAGTTCTGGCTGTGCCCTTACACAGATGGTTTAATCAGGGCCTTTTGTAAACCCTCTCCTCGTTCTCCACTCCCCCTCCAACAGCATCCCTTCTGGGTAATGGTTGACAGGGGCTGCAGCTGTGGTCCAGATAAGTTTGGTTTGGCTCAGAAAGAGTAGAGAAGTGAGGAGGGCCACGAAGAGTCCATGAGAATTACAAGTGGGCCAGTGGTCTGCTGCAGCACAGGAACATTGGCTTTCAGTGCTTAAGAGTGTTTTGCATACAGCTGAGTACTTTGTTATAGATGGGTGCTAATGCAGAGAGTAACAGCTTGCTTAAAGCTACTTCACGGGTACACTGATAGCAAAGGCAACATTTGCAATAAGAGCCTCTCACTTTACACTGAGACAGCTCCCCACACAGCAAAAAGGGCTGTTCAAACTTATATTCTGAAACCAAGCAAGACTCAGGAAGGACTTCCGAATAATGTCATGAAGGTTCTTCTCTTGCACTGTCCTTCCCTCACAAAAATTGACATTCTTCTATTGTGTATTTACAGAGCAATGGCTTGCGGCCCTGGAGCATTTTCAGAGAAGGACGCTATTGAGGCTGTTTTGATAAGGGATGCTGCATATAAGTTTTGCTGCATACAAGTATTTTGTCCACTGAGAACCACAGAGCTTTAGCTGACAACAGCCCCCAAAGCTGCAACTGGCAGACAACCACGTGCCACTCCAGGACCTTGCAAGACAACATTTACATTTACCAAGGAACAAACACTCGCGCTTTCATCAAGGCATGTTAAATTTTAAGAGAGCTAACACCATCAAATATTGCTGCCACTGCTTTCCTACCTAACATTAGAAATATTTTGAGAAATCTTCAGGACCACACGCAAAGCCTCATACTGAGCTTTCAGTCAAGTGGAAACTAGACTTTTATAAACATTTAAACAGATGAAAAAACACATTAATTGGCACTGTAAACTGCTGATCAAGCAACTGTACCAGTGGATGAATATTTCAGTGTTCAAAGGTTGTTTCTATTCCACTGGTATATCCTGCCTGGACTTTAAGATGAGTATTGTACAATATTTTGCCAAAAGCAGCAACCAGTGATTCAAAGAAGCCATTTATCACAGGTGAGCACCACAGCAACGTTTGCTGTCTCTTCATACAAACTGCCACAGCAATACAGAGCACTTGCAGAGGGAAGGGAATAAATAAATCCAAATGAAATGGAATCTGCTGCACATGAGTAAACAACCCACCTTATTTCTACAGCATTTTTTAGCCTTGTGGTGAGAACTGCATATCCAAACATTCCTGAAATCACAAGTTCAGTCCATCAGACCACACAAACGAATGAGGAAGAGTCATTTCCATGGCACTGTTCCAGAGCTGATACAGAGCTGAGCTCCCTGGAAGGAATGGCCATATACAAACAACTGTCCCTTTCAGTATCCTCCTACACTGATGTTATCAAACACTGTCACTTTTTCCTCTGGAAAATCTCTAACATCTGCCCTTTATTGCTTTATTAACCCCTGAAATCCATAGCAATATTCCATCACCTCCTTGCTGGGCTTCCTTCTGAAAACAGTAAGCTTCAATGTGTATGTCAGTCCCTGGCAGGTAGGCCCAAGTCCATCCACAGTGAACACATGTTGGTTCCAGCAGAAGTAGCTTTATTAGAATCTATGCAGTTCAGGTCTGCATAGTCATAGTCATCATGGGGTTTGGCAGAAGTGACAATTCAAATCAAGCAGTCTCTGTTATAGTTGATTTTCCCACACTCCAAATGACAAGTTAAGGTTTTGGAGTGCAAGCCTACACGAGTTCTGTGAGAATCTATTTAGTTATGACTATGCATCAGGTATACAATAAAGTATTCCCAGCATCTGGGAAGAATAGTGAAAGCTGGCATCTAGACACACCAAGGTCACGGTTAGCTGAGACTCGCATATTTTCTCTATGATAACCAGGGAGGCCTGTTCTGGGTCCTAAGCAAGCAACGTCTGCAAAATGTTTTGAATGATCAGAGAGGGTACACATTAAGTTAGCAATAAGGCAGTATAGCTTCAGCATATTGTGGCACAAGCAATACAACAGACTGACAACCATGGCATGGCTGTACACAGACATGACATTCTGCCCCCGCCCCCCAAAAGATCTTTTCCTTTCCTCAAAGGGGTCCAGGTTTGTCAGAATACAGTTTATGGAATTTCTTTATGAGTTTGGGAGCATTCATGTTAGAGTTTTCAACCCACTCCTGGTAGCTAGGGTCAAAGTATTTCCAATGTACAAGGTAATAAAGCTTATTGTATTTAAGTTTGAGTCCAGAATGATCTCTATTTCATGATGAACTTGACCATCCACTAGGATGGGGTGGGGGGCTCCCCGTTCAGGATGCCATTTGTCTGGAGGGGGAGCTTTCTTCGGAAGGCTGAAGTGAAATACTGAGTGGGTTTTACGTAAGTTCTTTGGTAGTTCCACCTCTACTGTCACTTCATTGATTACTTTCTTAACAGGAAATGGTCCTAAAAATTTCCATCTGAGTTTTTTTACAGGGTTGCTCCCCTCGGAGGTGCTGAGTAGAGATGTACACATAGTCTCCTTTCTGTATTTTCCATTGTGGAGACCATTTCTTGTCAGCAAATTTTTTGTAGTCCTCTTTGGCTTTGTCTAAAGCCTTTGTAATGACTTCCCATTGCGCTGTTAGGTTACCACACCATTCCCCTAGGTCTCTTAGTTGTTGGGAAGTAGGGGTTTGGGTAAAAGGCATTGCAGTTCCTTCATAGCCATGTGTGATCATGAAGGGAGAAGCACCTGTGGAACTGTGTACTGAGTGGTTATATGCGTACTCAGCGAAAGCCAGAAAATCAATCCAATTATCTTGTTGATAATTGATGTAACATCTTAAGAACTTATGTATTGTCGAAGGCTTTCACGGCCGGCAAACAATGGTTGTTGTGGGTTTTCCGGGCTGTATTGCCGTGGTCTTGGCATTGTAGTTCCTGACGTTTCGCCAGCAGCTGTGGCTGGCATCTTCAGAGGTGTAGCACCAAAAGACAGAGATCTCTCAGTGTCACAGTGTGGAAAAGGTGTTGGCAGGTCATTTATATCTACTCAGGAGGGGTGAGGTTGAGCTGAGTCATCCTGTAAGAGTTTCCCAGGGTGTGGAATGCTAATGGCGGGAGGCTTCACTGTATCCTGAGGAGGTTCTTTTGCATATGGATTGGTGCTTGATGTGCTAATCTTCTCTGCAGGGCTATTGTCGGGTGTAGAGTGTTTTGTTAGCCTGGTGTTTTTCAGAACTGGAAACCATGCTCTGTTCATTCTTAAGGTTTCTTCTTTCCTGTTGAAGTTTCGCTTATGCTTGTGAATTTCAATGGCTTCCCTGTGCAGTCTGACAAAGTAGTTGGAAGTGTTGTCCAGTATTTTGGTGTCCTGGAATAAGATACTGTGCCCTGTTTGAGTTAGGCTATGTTCAGCCACTGCTGATTTTTCAGGTTGTCCAAGTCTGCAGACTTCATCTTTCAGCTTCATCTTTTTTCCGCTTGTTAACATCAAGGAGGACTTGGGAGGACTATATTCTAAGAGACTTTATATTGTACCCGGTTGGTTACTATGTACCCAAGAAAAGTTCCCTGTATGATCTATTTATATATATGTATGGAATGAGATTGTATGAAATATGTATGAATTATCCATAGCACTTGCACTTTTAATACATTTTTGTGTATGATTGATAATTGGTACAATTAATTGTATTGTGCTTCTCGTGGAACTGTTCCTTTTTTTGTCTCACCAAAAATAGATGAGCAGAGAGTCATGACCGATTTGGTCTGGATGAGAAGAACCACCAACTAAGTACACTGCCAAAGATGACTATTTGCCCCAGGCTCACTGCATGCCCTATAAGGACAACCGTACTACCAGGGACCTCAGTAAAGGCTTTAACATCAGTCACTCCCAGTAATTCTCTGCTGCTCTACCACCAAGACATGAGCTATGTTCCTCCTTTAGTCACATTTTGTATACTGTTTTAATTTACTGTAGGATGCATGGGAGATTTCACTGAGACACAAGAAAATCTTGAGTTTAAATAAATAATAAATTATAAAAGCAAGAGTAAGAGACCCATTTGGGATATTTCAGGCATGCTGCACATCTCCTCTGCATGTTGTATCTTGCAAAACAACAACAACACACTTTGAGGGTATGATGGATCCCCCTCCCTTCACTCCCCTACTGTGAGGCAGATTTTCCCATCAAAATTCAGTTTGTCTGCTTTTGCTGAGGAGCCCCAAGTAGCAGGTTAATCTTTGTGAATTGAAAGTCTATTTGTCCCACCCTAACATCAGATGTAATTTTGGCATTTTAGCCCAGCTCAGGAACTTGATGGGGAGAAGTAGGAGCCCTCTTCCTTTTTGTTGAAAATAGCACTGGAGACTGTATAATGTTCAAAAGGAAATAACTTTATAAAACAGGCAGGGATTGAATAAGTGTAGTCAAGGAATGAAAGTGCTGAGGTAGACTTTCATTGGTAGTACAGAATACACTTTGAATAACAGGCAAATAGTTTCCTTGAAGCTTAGTTTCTTATATTTTTTGGTTCTTAACAGTGAGAGGTGTTTTACTTAGTACTTTAGTTACAGCAATAGTGTTTCTTCAAAGAGTTTCCTATGACAGCTCAGTTTTCCTGAAGTTAGTTTAAAAACTGTTTTCCCTTCACAACAGACCCTTCTCAGAGTCAAACCCACTTTAGAAACTGGGCAGGAATTAATCTTCTCCTAAGAAGATATAACCCTTCTTGTTTTGGCTTGAAAGAGAATCTAACCTCCTACCCAGTCACTCTTCTTTGGGACAGTAATGTTATGGCAAAAGTTTCCTCTTCCCTCACTCCAAGGGGAACCTGTCTGATCTTCCCTGCCAGACTCACTCACAAACTCTTTCTGAACAATCCTGTCAGAAACCAACTGTCAGCCCTTCAGTCGGGTTTTAACTCACCAACCAGAAAGGAGAGAGCAGACTGTCACTCAAGCTCTCCATTCCAAGCAAGAGTTAATTGTTTCCCTCCCAGTTCTCTGACTGCTGCACTTAGGAAACCTGCTTTCAAGTGCAGTCCATCACAGATGGATGCAGGAAACGTCCACAGAAACTATGTCCAGCACCAGGGAAGCTTGCAAAGCAGGGAGTTGACTCTTTTCTTGAGGTTTCCATCAGGCTTGTGAGATTTCTCACTTCTCAGCTATTTAGGAAGACATTTGGGAGGATCTAAATTTCTTCTTCCCTCCCTCCCTCCGGTTGTAGATTAACAGCACACTACTTGCTTCTCTTCAATTTAACCACCACAAATAAGAGTGAGGTGTTGTGTCTACACTCTTACCACATGCTGCCAGAGTCTCATAAGAGCATGAAGGAATCTTGCACACACCACATTTTCTCAATCTTGACACACATCATTGGAAAGAGTGTAGGCCATATTGTTCTGCATGTGGTTCCTCCGGGAATGCTAAAACCTGTTTGTGGGTAGTAGGGAACCATCTACTTTACTTTAGAGGAAATGACAGCTTAGAGTTTGTTTGTTTTGTTTTCTATAAAATTGATAAATATCTTAAATGCAAAAGAAACAAATACCTAGGTGCACAGCCACAGAAGCCTTACCTGTAAAATAAACTTAAGATTCTGAATTTACACTGAGTGAACAAGGGAAGTAATGTGCAATCTAAGGGCCAGTGCAGACTCTAGAATTCTGGGCAAAGTCTGGCAATGCATGCCCAATGAAACAGCAAGCGTGGAATTCTTGTGGCACAGCTGCTATGCAGCACAAGTTCTGCCTCTGACACTTCTATACAATATACTATTAAAACTATCCCATCATCTTACAAAGAATCAACTGTATCCTTGTCTATCCCTCCCCAATTTTTCCCTACTCCCTCTCCTTTTGCCCCAAGTTGGTTACATGCATGTAATGCATTTATTGTATTCAAAAGTAAAGCCTCTGGGGCAAAACAAAACAAAGAATCAATTGTTTAACGCATGCTCCCAGAAATACCAATTAAGCAATATGGATTTCATCCATCCTTTTCAGACAATTTACAGTACTTGAAGGTATATGACTTCAGCGATCCTTTCCATGACTATCCATATAAGCATGAATCTTATCTCTATTTCTGCGAAGTCACAAAACAAAGCTTGAAACAGTGTTTTATCAAGCTGGCAAGTTTTACAAGTGGCCAGTACACTTTCACCCATCTCTCCATGGGACTTCTTAGCCTTGGTGGTTTATCTAGAAAGGTTTCCCCCCCCAATTCTCATATAGGAAGAAAGGATGGGTTCTGAAAACACAGTATAACTTCTTCTGCATTTCCAAACCAAGAGAACATCCATTGATCAACACACAGGACTGCAAATGCTGGATCACGATCACATTCATCTCATGTGGCCAAGTCAAATACTAAATTTTATTTCATTTTTTGAAACTACAGTGGATCCTTTAATTTTGGGATGTGGTGTTTTCCTTTGTTACAATGTGTCTAATGCTATGCAGAATCAGAAGTAAAACTTTGTGGTCTGTACCTTCAATAATTTTTATGTTGTATTTTTCTGGTTTTCATGCTTTTTTCCATGAACATAGGAACAAGCCAAATTATAAAGCCCAGAAGTATAGTAGTACAAAATAGCCTTGAGCAAAAAAAAACATCACAAGGACAAGGCGAAAGAAAGCGAGCACACAAAAGGAAGTCTCCAACAAGAAACATGTAAGAAATATCTCAAGTTTTTTCCCCTAAAGCTTTCCCCTGTAGTTCCTTCCAACAGCAGACGCTGGCATGCCAGTACTTGCCCTTTAGAGAACAGATCACTTTTATTTATGTGTTCATTTTGAGCATAAGCAGTTACCTGTTTGCCACATTACTATATAGGCTTCAGAAAGAAGAAGATCTGAAAGGCACTCATTCTTTAAATAGGCCCTGCATTTACTGTTAACGGTCATGCTGCAGAGTTCTGAGACACTGGCACTGTGATAAGCAAAAATACAGACTCTCTCGCCTTAGTGGACTGTGGCTTACAACACTGTTCTCCCTTCTTCCATTTTATTCGCACAACCTCTACCTGCAAGATAGGTTAGGTAGAGTGCATGTGACTGGCCCAAGGTCTCCCAGCAAGCTTTCATGGAAGAGAGGGATTCAGACCCTAGTCTGACACTTTAGCCACTACACAAAACTGGCTTACCACACTGAAAGGAGTATATATTCTACTAATCACAGTTAAGCAAACCAATTTCTCTTTTGCCTATGGCAAGGCTCTCAAGTACTTAAAATCTAATAAAGGATTGCACTGTGCTATTTACACAGATTTATCATGTTCCAGGTACTACTGCCAAGATATGATAGACCATTGGAACGTAGGAGAATTTAACAAGATTTGCACTTCTAAGCTTTGAGCCAAGTTCCTCATTTTAGTAGCACACACAATGCAGGAGAATTATACGAATTCATGGAATAATTTTCCAAATGCTTCCAACTGTGGCCCCTTAGGTCATCAAATCTTGTATAAGTCTGGTATCTGTGAGGGACCCCCCCCCCTCTTCACTCCCCCACTGTGAGACAGATTTTCCCACCAAAATTCAATTTGCCTGTTTTTGCTGAGCAGCCCCAAGTAGTGGGTTAATCTTTGTGATTTGAAAGTCTGTTTGTCCCACCTTGACATCAGATATAATTCTGGCTTTTTAGTCCAGCCCAGAAACTTGATGGGTAGAAGTAGCAGCCATCTTCTTTTTTGTTGAGAATAGCACGGGAAACAGCATAACTTTCAAAAGGAAATAACTTTATGAAACAGGGAGGGATTGAAAAGTGTAGTCAGAGAATGAAAGTGTGGAGGTAAACTTTTATTGGTAGTACAGAATACACTTTGAGTAACAGGCAAAATATTTTTCTTGAAGCTTAGTTTCTTACATTCTTGGTTCTTAACAGGGAGAAGAGTTTTATTTAACACTTTAGCTACAGCAACAATGTTTCTTCACAGAATTTCCTATGACAGCTCAGGTTTCCTGGAGTTAAGTTTAAAACTGTTTTCCTTTCACAACAGACCCAGGGTCCTACTCAGAGCCAACCCCCCTTTAAAAACTGGGCAGGAATTAATCTTCTCCTAAGAAGATATAATCCTTCTTTTGTCTTGAAAGGGCGTATAATCTACTACCTAATCAATCACTCTTGCCAAAACACACTCCCAGTTCTATGGTGTCTGTGTCAAGTGGGCTTTAGCTTCTGCTGACACTTATAAGAAGAATTCTTAAACAGAATTCTTCTTTGGGGACAGTGATGTTACAGTTAAGGCAAAAGTTTCCTCTTTCCTCACTCCAAGGGGAACCTGTCTGACCTTCCCTTTCAGAATCACTCACAAACTCTTTCTGAACAATCCTATCAGAAACCAACTGTCAGCCCTTCAGCTGGGTTTTACCTGATGAATCAGAGAGAAGGGAGCAGTCTGTCACTCAAGCTTTACTTTCATAATGCCTGCCGAAATCAAGAGAGAAATGAGTATCTGCACAACTCTAGAGAAAAGTTACCTCAGGTAGCATACCATCTAGTCTGTGTAGACACTTCATATTCTTCCCACTAGGTTCCCTCCAGAATATAAATTCAACTACAGCAAAATTAAGCAGGCAAAGGAATCCTTTTGTTTGAAATACATAGCAGCAATTTTCAGAATGACAAAAAGCCTTAGTATGAAGCAATAACATTCGGGTTGCCAGATCCCCTTAGCCTCCTGGAGGGAGGGGTGGGGAACCCAGCACTCACCTGTCAGAGTTTTCATGCACGTGCACACTCCTGGCATGGTGCAATGATATCACTTAAAGAATCAGCCCACTTAGTGTCCAAAGTGGCCTGGCACAAAAAGTGGGAGCACTCCTGTGTGGCCTGTACAATGACGTCACTCATGGAAGTAACATTGTTGCACTATGCTGGGAGCACGCCCTGAGAGACCCATTCCCCCGCTGCCTAGAGGCAGGAGGGTGAAGGGTAGAAGCAGGGGATCCCCTGCCCCCACTGGGTAATCAGCAACCCTAGATAACGTTCTGAGGAAGTGATCACAGTTCTCCAAATCAATGCTGTAGGATAACGTTGATATATTAACTTGTAGCTGGTACAGACAGGTTAAGGTAAGCACAGATCTCAATTTAATGAAATAATGACCTCATAAGCAATTTTTATTTTTGCTTCAGTCTCAGGCAGAGACATCAAGGCACCTCACTTCTTGACAGAAACCACAGCTGGATTAGTTTGTCACTGAGTGAATGATACATAGTTCTTGTACGGAATTCTGTTTTATTCCTGTTCTCTCCATTCCACCACCCCTCATCCAGTTTGAATACTGAGAGAGGGGGACTGTGGATTCAAGTAAGACTTTAAAATTCATCCATAAAGGCAGGGGGGGTTTTCTGGGAAAAGAGGTGGCGGAACTCTCAAGAGGGAAATGAGGAAGAAACACATGGGATTCTTTGAAATAATATTATTTTCAAGCACTATTGCCGAGTATTTTCAAGAGGGGCTGGAACTCCATTCCACCACGTTCCGCCTGATAAAAAGCCCTGCATAAAGGTTACTAATAATTAGAGTATATTTTTGACCTATGTGCTAGTTTATAAAGGACAATACTGTGAATGGTTATTAGTCATGTTAGTAAGATAGAGCCTCTGTAGTCAGAGGCAGTATCTCTAAACAACAGATAGTAGAAAAAATAGGAGTGGAGGACACTATTACCTTCATTTCTTGTTTATTAGCTTTAAAAGTCTGTTTCAGGAAGCCTATTCTGTACTTAGGTTTGTGTAGACAGAATTTCCATTTAGCCATGATACCAAAAGCAATTTTAAGTTTAAATAGTTCTTTTTTCCATTTTCAATTGCAGTAATAACCTAGTTTTACAGAGCCTGGTTTAAAGTGAAATTTCCATTTAATACAAACATGATGTCCATACAATCTCTTCAACTAAAGCTGAATAGATGAATTTATGGACATTTTTTCAATGCAAAAAAGAACCATAGGGAGAAATATCTGGTTTTTGTAAGTGGCACAATTAGGGTTCCCAGGTGGCCCCCGGAGAAATACTGGAGTCTGAGGAGAAGGGGGTGGCAGCATTCACTTCTTTAAAAGTAGTAGCGTGTATATTCCCACCCTCTCAGTGTGATGTTACTACTGCAGTGACGCCATTACGTCACCCTACTTCTGGTGCGGGTGGCCTGGCTAGCCACTCCTGGACAGCACCAAACAGATGGCCGGCCAGCCACTCCTGGGCAGTGCTGCACAGGCAGCTGGGCAAGCAAGGTGGGAAACCAGCCACTTCTCCAGTGTGAAGGTGCCAGGGTAAGCAGGCTGGAACCAGGGGGAGATGGCACAGGTAGTACAGAAAGCTGGGAAGGCCTGCTGGCCACTCCCCTGGAAGTGCTTCCAGCAGGGGGAACAGGGCAGAGGTGGCGCAGGAAGGCCTCCTTGCACCGCCACCAGCTTCTGCAGGCCTGTGGCCAGCTGTTCATTCCCCAGGTAAAAAAATACTGGACATTTATATGCCTGGTACTTTACCTGCTCCCCCCGCCCCCCGCACAGTCCAATAAAAAAAACCGGACTGTCTGGTGGAAAACCAGACATCTGACAACCATAGGCACAATAGATTTTGTATTTATTACTGCAGGTGGGTTTCTTAACCCAGGAACTAACTTGTCACCACAGGATCTAGGAGATGCCATCCAGTAGAGTACCAGGATCGATCAGGTCCATGGGGTGACCCCTTGCATCCCTACTGTAGGGCCTCCAAAACCCATCTAATTCTCAAAATTATGGATATTTATGATCATTCTACAGGACAAATAGTATGAACATTTGCATCCTTACATTGTGCAGAAATATTTTTGTCCGGTATTTACTTCTGGAAAACTCTGAACTTTTGCATCCCCAATGTGATATAAATTTACACAGAAAGGAATCCTTTGTTCAATGGGTCTAAAAGGCGCATAGGACTGTGGCCTTGGCCTTCTAATAAAGTGTTCTTTCTTAACATTCCTACATATATACAGACAGCACACTAAACAGAAATCTACCTCTAAGCAAATTGAATTAGAAGGCTACATGTCCAAAGTTTTGAGATTTCAGTCAAGACTATTTAATTGCAAATCAATAGTTATCAATAATTATAGCAACCTGTTAAGCTTGTTTGGGAAATGCGGCACTTTAAACTAGGAAACTGGATTTCAATCATTTGTTTTATAGTCCTTGGTGATTAAACTTGATTTTAAATCAACTCACACTTTGTGTCATACCCCACCCATCCCCAAACAAAGTAAATGGCACTTCGAAGACTGAAGTAGGCTGTGCTGCATAGGCTTGGGGTGGGGTGAGCTTAGAGAAGGACATCCTGCAAACCCTACTAAGGAAAGCAAGTGGGAATGTCAGCCAGGCCATGACTCTACAACTGTATTGAATCATACTAGCTTGCTATAGCTGGCAAGGCTACATCAACTGCCACACCCATTTTATCAGTAAGCGCCACCCAAACAGTCCACCACAATGGCAAAACAAGCATTAATTGTATTTAAAGACCTTATTCAGGAGACCTTTCTATATTATTCATGGTGCGAAGGTAAGGAAGAACATATTTAGCGACGTAAAAGCAGGGTGGTTTTTTTTTGTCAATTCCTATGTCTCAGCCTCATTGGATGTAGGGCTTGCATTACGTCTGCCCTTCCCCAGAGCTTTGTTTCACCATTTGTTAAGAAGGGTGAGCACTTGATCTTCTAAGCCAAGTGCAGTTGTGTGAAGATACCCCAGTGTTCTTTTTTGCACAGCTCTCTAAACTCCAAGTCACTTTCTGTGATGTCAGAAGAACCTTGGAAAAGCCTCTACTCTAATATGTAGCTGAAGACAGGGCTGTACATCCCACCTGAAAGTGGCAGGGGGCAAGGAAATATACTCCTAATCAGTCCTCATTTTAACACTCCTTTGGTGGCAGCAGAAGAATGTCGAGGCTTTATGTAACTCAGAGGGAAAAGGGCACCTTCAGAATGTTAGATCAGGATAAAATAGGTGCTAGATATATTTTAAGCCTTTATTAAGCAAGCTAGCTAGCTCCTATTATGGCTACTAACACACTTGCTGTGGTGTCACCTTTACTGAAACCAGTTTGTGCCTACTGCGACTCACTACAATCTCCAAATTTTTTATGTGACTTCAAATGTACATCACCCAGCCAAACATCTGGCAGGAAGCTCCATGAATATTTCAGGCACCACAGTATGATCTTCTGAACAACTCATTCTTGTTTATTATGGCATTCCCAGAATAGAACTGTTGGACAGATCACACCCAACACCGCTTACTAAAGCTGCTCATTTATATCCCATTTTGAATATACATACAAAGAGGACTCACAGTAGAGACAAGCCTTCTGCAAATGAAGGTCTTATGCTCATCTCTATCCTCCAATAGGTACTTAAGTATTTTTTAAATTCTGAAAGCTAGAAAAATAATTGTTTCAGAAGAAACAAGAGCAGTTTTCAAAATAAGCAGTCTGAACTAGGTATTTACTTGGCTCTCAAATCCTTAGCAGTCTTGCTTATTAGATTATACAAACGACAAAGCAGGCACTATCATAGGTGCCCATGGTTGTTTAGATCATCTAGAACCTTTAGTATGCTACTGCAGTCATCAATTAAATTCATTCAAATGCAAGATATCCTCAAGCTTTATGTCTTGGATCCCAGAAAGGATTTCTACAGACAGAAAGGAGGGGAGGCATTTTTGCCAATTTGTCCCATGCTGTTCCTAGGGTCCCCAGAGGGGACTCCAGAGAAATCATTCACAAGATCCAAGATATTATAATTTTCTTCCCTAGAAAGACCCTTTACAATCTGGCATACAGTGACTAGTAAACAGTTATCCAAATCAAATCCTAAGACAAACCCTATTAGATCCTAAGACAAGGAATGGAAGTGATGGAGGAGAGGAACTACTGGAGGCAAGCAGCCCACTACCTTCAAAACACAGGAGAGCTATGATTCTTCCACAGCATCAACCGAAGTGACTGCTGCTTCATGGAACATACTTAGACATACATTAAAACTAGAAGAAACAGTTTTGTGGATGAATAATCTATTACAGGCTATTGAAAAGGAACAGTCTCAACTGCAGATGTTGTATTAACTAAGTGAACATTTCAGGGATGGGGTGCTTCAGTCATTTATCAGCAAGGATCTTGGCTTGTGGCCAAGAAAGAAGTGCTGCACTGGAATGCAAGGCTGTGAAACAAGGCTGGTCTAGCATTCAAAGTAATTTTCTTCGCCACTCTTCAACTATTATAGTATTTTTATTGGATAAAGGAATTCATTCATCTGACCGATCCCACAGAAGGAATGCAATAAAAAATACAGCACCCAGATTGCTACACCTCCCCGCTCCGCCCCCGCTGATGCCTGAGCCTGAAATCTTTGGTGATCCACTACAAGTAACTAGAGATGGGAAAGCCAGAATGCTGCAGAGAACACTGTGACTTGCCATAGACCTAATAAAGTAATGCCACTATAAACAGTGTTTTATACTGCCCCGAAATAAATGGCAGCACATGGAAGAAACGTTGTGTGTAGGGAGAATGAGGAATATTAAGAGGGGCTAAATTCACCCCCTGCTCTCAGAATACTTACCCGTTTACTTTGCCACAAAGAGCTTATTTGGAGACACCAAGAATTAATACAGATGTATTCTGGGTTCTGTTTCTTGGTTACGCCAGCAAGTATCTCCAAAAGGAGGTAAACAGGAGCCACAGCCAACAATGAACACAGCTCTATTTTCTACATGAGCATTTGCATATATCTAACCAAAACACAGTATTATCCCTGCCCAGGAGAACTCAGACTCATCACTTCATTCACAAATGTGAATAAAAAAAATGGAAATCTTACATTCGTTTGCTGATGACAACCGCAAGAGCCTTCAAACCTCTCTGAAGTGATTTTTTATGTATAATCTTTGGTCACAAAGAGCCTTTCTTTGCATACAATTATTCTCACTTGTCCCTAAATTAACTAGGTAAAAAGAGCTTTACTTACATGAGACGAGACCTTCGACCCTAGGAGTACTGAAGATGACCAATGGAAAAAATAGTCCATGACTGAACAAGGCAAGCAGTGATATCGTGGTGCTCTTTGTCGCTACCATTCCATGGCACATCTTTTAGTCAGCAAAAGTCTAATTTCTTCTACCCTCTAATGTTTTGGTTTGTCGGAATTTGTTACCTACAACAAAAGGGAAAAAGTGTTAGATACTGTCCAAAGCTGGGAGGGAGAAGGGAATTGGGATATTTGGAAGATTCTCATATGAAAAAAGCTTTTGCCTCCAGTGGGTACCTGAGGAGGAGGTTTAACAAGATGGGAGGAATTTTGTGAAAGAGGTAGGAAGCTCATTAGAGAGGACAGAAGGATTCTTGCTTGAACTAACTGATTTTTAGGCATATTGTATATAAAGCATAACATCCATTTGTGTATCTTTGTTTTTACGGAACAAGTCTGGCAGACTGCCCCGTCTGGAGGTTTCATTCAAGAGACTTCAGGTAACCCAGTTTTGCTAGGCAGACGCTTCTGGTTTTGGCGTTTTTAAAACTTGCATGGAAGTGACAGTCAGACTAGACTAGACAGCTAAGATAAATAAATCAAAATCCTTCATAATCCACAGGGAAAAAGAGATCACAAACCCACTAAAGAAGACTATAGACATACCCTGCCTAAAAGGAACTGCTTACTATGAGAGGAAACAAGACAGAAAAAACAAGCTGCGGCATTAAAATATCATACTTGTGAATTACAAAAGAGTATAGCTAATTACATTCCAGGATGTAACCTCGCTGCTTCCTGTGGACTACTGGTTGCAATCAACAGTGTGTCATGGACAGAATTTAAGCTAAAAGCAAACACTGCCCTATGGCAAAGGGTTTCAAGGAGGTAACAATTCATCAGATCCCACCACACACAAATCAATACATCCCAGAGTTAAGGGCCTCTTAATATTTCACAAACATTCGCTTCTAATCAGTAGACAGATTTCCAGGCATCAGCTACTTGGACCTGGATTCCAAAAAATTTAAATGGAAAAAGTGTCTTTGTCAACCATTAGAGGATACTTTAATATTGTTGTACTGTTATTGTTGAAATGAATAATAATTTTAAAAAAAAAACCATTAGAGGATACTTAATGAACTCTTGAGGTTCGTCTTAATGAGAAATCATCATAGATAATTTCACAGATTTACACTAACGTAATGCTTCAAAGGAAACTAACTTGGACGTGGAATAATGTGACTATTCTGTGCAGCTATTAGTTTTTAAAGAACTTCTTAAATTTCAGTATCAGTGATATCTCATGTTCTACAAATGAACCCATGATCATTCATATCAAAGTATCCACCAGAGATGTAGAACTGAAAATGGAGATCGACCCCTTACCTCTGCCTGTCCTACTATGCAGTACAGAATAGTTGGGGAGTAATTGCATTATAAATGAGTGCCTCATAGCATCCCTCAACCCTTTCACATTCTGTTCCAACATACTAAAAAAGCTACTAGGGGTTTACATCTTATAGCCTTAATTGGTATTGACCTATATGGTTTGGGACCTACATACCTGAAGGCCCACCTATTCACTTAGGAACTTATCTGACCATTGCGGTCATCTTCAGACAGCCTGTTTCAGGTGTCTCTGTTTTCTGAGATTACGCAGGTTGCAACCCTGGAACTCTTTACCCAGGGAGACTCATTTGTTTCCCCTTCATCATCTTCTGCCAGCAGGTGAAATCTTGTTTCATTTGGAATTCCCTCAGTGATCCCTCCCTCCTGCCCTATGTTTTATTTGTTTTTATATGTATTTTAGCCCTGTTTTTAATTACGTGCTTTTACTACGTGATTTTATTATGTTTTATTATTATTAATTATTATTTCTGCCTTATAAGGGCAGAAAGGCAGGGTAAAAAATTTAAATAAATCAATAAACATTATCTGCAGTAGGGGTGAAAGCCCACTGCGTTTGTCAGTCATCGGGAAGCTGCCGCTTCTCCCCACCCCCACCCCCCGCGCTAATTGCATTGGGCTCTCCTGAAGCAAAGAACAAGCATGCATGCTAGGGGCCTGGAAAATTCCAACAACTGCTGGGTGCTTCTGTATGTGAATAGGGAAGCATCCCCTCCTGTGGAAGGGTGCACTCAGAAGGCAATCTATTAGCCAATTCTGCAGTCAGAACCCCAGAGGCATCTCCAAGACTGGCAACAATAATAGCCCTACTGCACAAAAAGATATACAAGGCATACACCCAGAATGAAATCTCAACCACTATCCCAGACCAAGTCATCATACCTGTTCTTTTGTTCCCTGAACATAGCCTCTCCCAGTGAAGCAAAGCAAACTGAACTCCCATAATATTCCTCAAATTTTCCTGCCTGAATTTGACAGAAATTAATTTTAAACCATCCGGTAAAATTCAAACTTTCCCAGACTCTGGGAAATCCTGACCTTGAGGGACCAACCCCCCAGATAATGGGATTACCTACCCATAAAAGTAGTCTCAATTCCCATAGTATCTTATAGTGGGATCACCCCACTACTGCCCTGTGCTGTTGTACAGGACTTTCTATGGAGACTGAGCAGACATCGGTCTCTGCAGTATATTTTTTCCTTCTACCTCTGAAGCCCCAATCACTGCCAGAGATTACTCGCACAGAGTGTTGTTGCGCATTTTTCTCCCTTGGACTACTCCTCCTACCAGAAGGGGATAGGCACTTGACCATGAATTTCAGTATTAGAATGAAGATTCAATGTGACTCTGTAATTCCATACAATCCAAATTCAAAGTAGGCTATTTGCTAGAATTTTTTTAAAAATGATATTGGATTTAGGCCATTGCCATCTTAGCAATGATAATTAATAGAAAACAGGATTTTTATTTATTTATTTATTTATTTATTATTTCATATCGCTTCCCCTACAAAAACAATCAGATGCTAGAACAGTACCATGCAGATCACAAGTTGCCAACTTGGAGTTTTCAACCTTTACAAAATGACAAGCTTGTGAAAAGTAACCTTTATTCATAATTTATGAATGAGAATGGCAAAGAGATTCACTAGCATCTCTCAATGATCTAACTGTGTAATCTTACATTCTAACTAATGTACTGTATTTCATTCTCTTAATAGAGGAAATAAAGAGTCAAATCAACTAGGAATACTTGCATTAGCACTGATTTATTGTACTCAGGGCATATATTTGAAATGAAAATATTAAGCTAAAATTATCCAACCTTTAATAGATTACAGGAGGCATTTTCCATTTATTCTTTTCCATATGCTGCAATTCCTCAATTCCTTTCTATTCTCAGCTCTTCTCAAAGCACACCAGGCAACTTCCTTTATAACTGTATTGCAAAGGAAGCTTCTTCTGGGACATCTCCTTTGTATTCTCAGTTCACAGCAATCTAACTTGCAACTGTGTTCCAAGCACAACTTCGACTGTTCAAAAGAGAGACACTTTCAAAATTCAACGTACATTTGACTGAACAATAGTGATGGCTGTTGCATTGACCAGCACATGGCACAACATTCTGCCCTAAACATACCTTATTAAAAGTTAAGTGGAACCAAGTGACTTGTTACATCCACTGGCGGAACTTTCCCAAGTAACTTCCCAGAAAGTATTGTCCTCATCAATTCCTGCTTTGAAATGGAAACTCAACTGTTTTCATTGGTATTTCATCCACTCGTGCCAGAAGCTTCTCTATATGAGCCTGGCTGAGAAATGTTACCCCACACTATAAACATCTTTCACAGGCCAAAGGAAAAGAAAAAGGTTCCTTTTCACACTGACTAATCATTTGCTGATCTCTGCAATTCACATGGGCAGAACTCCCAGATTCCAAGACAAAGAGCACCTCCCCAAGCAATCCAAGGACATGAGAAAGACACAGCATGAAGTAGACATGTTCCGGTGGTTTGAGGACACAGGGCAAGGCAGTCAATTCAGTCAAGTAGGTTTGTGATCTCTCATTTGTTGCCAGATTAAAAAAAAAAATGTCTGCAAAGGCCTTTTTATCTACTTTTCAATATCACATGGACTTCATTTTAACTCATCAGAATGCTTTAGATGAGTATTTATAACTTAGTGTGCCATGTACAGTCTCATGTAGCAGAAACTATTTAGAAGAGCAAAGCATCCTGAATAAAAATAGAACTACCATCACTCAAGACGGACAGGCTAAGGTCCTACTGTTGCAGTGTTTACTTTAAAGCATATAAAGCATATCTGTGGGTTACTCATGTGTGCAAAAAAATTCCTTACCATAGCCAACAAAATCTAGGAAGTCTGAGCAAGCAAAAGCCATGCAGTATAGATTTTAACCAATAACTTTCAGCGCACATAGAAATGACACATACAGAGCTCTGTAAGACCACGGCTACAGTATGCAAATTGTGTGAGAGAATCCAAGTATTTCCCGGTAGCTTGACAGTTTCTCAAGAACTTCAGTGAAAGTGGTCAACTCTGTGAAAGTCAGTTTGCCCAACACTTGCTCATCTTTGCCTGCTGTACACAGCCAAAAGAAGGTTTTACATATGTTCTAGGGTATCTTCTCTATTCATGCAGGATAAGTATACAGTTCAACAGGCCTGGTCAGTACACCTAACAAAATACATGCCAAGAGACTTCACTATAAGACTTTTATAGGAAATAATTGGCTATCAAGAGTGTTTCCTGAAGGCAAATTTCTGAGCTCTAGCACATTTGCTGCTTAGAGAAAGCTTCAAGCACTCAAAACCTTTCAAGATTACTGAAATGACAAGAACAGTTCCTCCTCATGCAGAGGTCCATGAACACAAAACTCCTATTAAACTTCAGGCTTGAGCCAACTAGGTCAAAATACTTAAATTAAAAAATGAGTTATGCTTAACAACCACCACAAATCATCCCAGTTAAAAAAATGAAATGATCGTTTTTGTATTCTCTAAAAGGATGAAGCCTTTAAAAATTCCTTTGTAACCCCACAGCAAAGTATATTTTTTGTGGTTTATTCTGCAGTTCTGATCAACTCAATTTATTTCAGAGCTTTTTGAAGACAGTTTTAGAATGTTTGAAAAATCAAAGCAGCTACATTTCACAAAGCTTCAAGGACAAATAAAATCCCGCAGTTTTAAGATTCTTTGGTATCAGCCCAGGTATTAGTTCTGACAGGAATTTCCAATAAGAGGACTACCTCCAAAATAACAGAGAGATTTCATGGAGATATCTCCACCTATCATGAACTATGTACACAATTTACATTTTAGGGCATCACTGACAGATACTACAGGCCACAATCTGCTCTGACAGTCTTCTGAACTAGAAATTTCCAGCCTCAGCATTTCTGATCTTAAAATGGATTTCTAGAATGTGTTCTTAATGCTAAAAACTTAATAACCCAATAACATGTTTCTTACATGTGTTACATATAAGTAAGCATGTAAATTAAGAGTGCTCTCATGTGTGCTTTAAGTTCTCGTTTTTTGTTCATGGCAGAATAGGAATTTTTATTGCAGTTGAAGAGCAAGATTCTGGTCCAGTAACACCTTAAAGACTATGCGGTAGGTTTATCTGTGCTGGCCTTTTATCATATATGGGTGTACTGCTTGGTGTGATTTATAATTTAATTTAATTTATTATATTTATATTCTGCCCTCCCCACTTTTGCAGGCTCAGGGCGGATAACAAATACAAACATCATTAAAAACATTTAAAAACATTAAATAATACATTTAAAAACATTTAAAAACATTAAATATTACAATTCATGCTGCATAGTGGTCCATACATGCCTCTGTGTTCGCATAGGGGCAATGGTTTAACCCCCCCTTCATGGGGGGGGCGGGCACTGCCCGGCGTCAGCCATATGCCTGGCGGAATAGCTCTGTCTTACAGGCCCGGCGAAATGCAAGCAAATCTTGCCGGGCCCTTGTCTCGCAAGACAGAGCATTCCACCAGGTCGGGGCCAGGACCGAAAAGGCCCTGGCCCTGGTCGACGCCAGGCGGGCCTCCCTAGGGCTAGGAACACTTAAAAGATGTTTTCCACCAGAGCGGAGAGTCCTCCGGGGCTCATATGGTGAGAGACGGTCCCTCAGATACGTCGGTCACAGTCCGCGTAGGGCTTTGTAGGTTAACACCAAAACCTTGAACCTGATTCGGTACTCCACTGGCAGCCAATGCAGCTGGCGTAGCACCGGTGTAATATGCTGCCACACTGGTGCTCCAGCAATGACCCGCGCTGCTGCATTCTGTACCAGCTGTAACCGCCGGATCAGGCCCATGGGAAGCCCAGCGTAGAGCACGTTACAGTAATCCAACCTAGAGGTGACCATTGCTTGGACCACTGTAGTCAAGTCACGGGGAGACAAATAAGGGGCAAGCTGCCTGGCCTGCCGAAGATAATAACAGGAAGACCTGGCAACTGCAGTGATCTGGTCCTCCATCTTCAGGGAGGAATCCAGAATCACCCCCAGGCTCCTAACTCTCGGGGCCAGTGTAAGTGTTGCCCCATCAAGTGTAGGAAGCCGGAGTCCCAAAGCCATCTCCCCACGACCCACATACAGGACCTCCGTCTTCATGGGATTCAATTTCAGCCAACTTTGTCTCAACCAACCAGCCACAGCCTCAAAAGCACGCTCCAGGGCATCAGGGGCCGATCCAGGCCGCCTGTCCAACAACAGATAAAGCTGGGTGTCATCTGCATATTGGTGACACCCAAGCCCGAAACTCCGCACCAGCCGGGCGAGGGGGCGCATATAGATATTAAATAATAATGGAGAGAGTATCGCTCCCTGTGGCACACCACATACCAGTGGCCTAGGAGATGACACTCTCTCCCCAAGCGCCACCCTCTGTCCCCGATCATAGAGAAAGGAGACCAGCCACTGCAGTGCTGTCCCCTGAATCCCCACATCGGCAAGGTGGTGGGTCAAAAGCTCATGATCGACCGTATCAAATGCTGCTGACAGATCCAGCAAAATCAGCAGTGCTGATCCGCCCTGATCCAGATATCTGCACAGATCGTCTGTGAGGGCGACCAGCAATGTCTCGACCCCATGTCCCGGGCAGAAACCAGACTGGAAGGGGTCTAGGGCCGAGGTCTCCTTCAGGAAATTCTGCAGTTGCTTCTCTGCCGCCCGCTCAATCACCTTCCCCAAAAACGGAAGGTTTTTGTCTGTTAGTTCTGACATCTTACCCCGTATCTCTCTGGAATACAGGGTCTCTGACATCTTACCCCGTATGCCTCTGGAATACAGGGTCTGATCCAGCCAGCTTTTTCATGGGTGAAAAAGGGAGGGGGGACCTCTTTCAGCACTCAAAAGCCTATTCTGGGGATCATGGGATTGGCATTTAAAAAGCCACATGGGACTGAGAGTGTCTCTACATGAGGCAGCTTATACGAGAACGCTCAAGCATAGAGAGATGCAATACTAGCAGGGAAACGTAGTTTAAAAAGACAGAGCCGAAGCCTCTATCAATTTCATCTCTCTACACAGAGCTGGCGGAGATTGCTCCTCAAGAGGGTTTAATTTCCTCTTTGCCTCCCCCAATGTTCTGTTAATTTTACCTCCCCTTTCCAGAGGCAAAGAGGAAATTAACAAATCCTCTGAGGAGCTATCTTTGAAGGCTAACACAGCTAACACTGTCTCTCTACACTTGAGTGTTTTTTTAGAAGATATTTCATGCAGAGAGACTCTGAGACTGTAGTAAGAAAGGAAAAGACTGAAAAGACTGAATGAAAATGTTGTCTGGCTCCAACTGATAATATCTACCCCTTGACGCCACTGACCATGTCCTTGGGTGAGGGGCCTCCCCTTGCAGATTCATCTTCCAAGAGTTTGCAATCCTAACAGCAATACAACGCAAGTTATATTGTATACTGGAATGGGGAGAACTAGGCTCGATGTTGTCATTTAGTGCAATATCTGGTTTGGCTCTCAGCCATCTGAACAGTTTGCCTCTCAGGCTCTCACAGCTACAGCCACTGATTACTAATAAAGTACTTGAACTGTAAGAAGCAGCAACAGCTTGCCCTATCACCAAACCTCCTGCCCACCCCACCAATGGGGCACGGGGGGGGGGGGGAGGGATGCCTTCAGAATATTTAGGCAATCTGCACCATGTTTATAAGTGCTTACAGTAAGTTGCCTGGGCACATGGACTTTTTCCAGTAGATCCCAGAAGTCCTAAACATCTTGCTGCTCAACTGGTTCATCATTCACTTGGGCAACACTTTGCAGTAAATTAATCCACAGATTACTCTACTTCTGTTTAAAGTAGTGGGGGATCAACTTTTTCTTACAGAACTGCTATAGCCTTCCTTTTTAATTTGGGAATATTGATTACATTAGAGAGAAGACATTATCCACATTTATAGAAAACTGGAAACACCTTATTGACTTTTTGCATGAAACTGAAAAAAATGAACTGTTGAGTTGCAGTTTTGAAGAGTAAGAGGGAAAAAGGAATGATAGAAAAATTAGTTTTATTCTGATAACAACAGAACAAGTGTGAATTTTGAAATCATGCCAATATTTGTTGTAGAGAAAATCGAAAGCTTTTCCTATATATTTCCCCCTCTTTATTCTTTTTGTTTGTTTGTTTTCTCTTTGTCCTTTTAAAATTTTTGTTTTAAAAAATCTTTCAATAAAATTCATTAAAAAAGGAAATATTGATTGCTATTCTCAAATATTCTAGATACATGAGGCTGACTGTGCGTCTGGTAGCAGTAGTTGCTTAATCAGAGTCTTCTCCCTTACTCAGTGCACCTTAGTATCTTGGCAAGGGCCATATACAGCCCTAGTAGATGCATAACTGTAAAATGAACACACTGCAGCAATAACCTGCACTTCCTGGAGGGAGGGACTAGCAGATGCTCATCTATTTAATTTTTAATTGCATGAACTTGCTTTTCTTAGCAAACTACAGTAGTGTTCGTAGCTATTGCACGGTCCTGCAAGAAGAGACTCTGATTACATTTTGCATGCTGATATGAAGACTTCATTATGAAGAGGAAGCCAAACCGTGAATATGAGAGAATTTCTACTAGGGGCACAATAGAACCAAAGAAAGGTAAAGATTTCAGAACCGCTTATTTCTATTAGAAAAAGGGTAAAAAAAAATCCTTAGCTAGTCCATTTAAAGCAATGGCATCTAGGAGAGTTAGCCACAAGCCTAATTCTGTTTCCAACAGAAATCACGGTGGTGGAAAGTCCTATCAAGCCACAGCCAGCTTATGGTGAGCCTGTAGATTTTTTCAAGACAATTGATGCTCAGAGGTGGTTTGCTATTGCCTGTCTCTCTCTGTAGTGACCCTGGACTTCCTGGGTGGTCTCCCAAGCCAACCCTGCTTAGATTCCAAGATGCAACAAAATTGAGCTTGCCTGGGCCATCCAAGTCAGGACAACATAAATTATACAGGATATTAAGTCTGCTTTGTCTCTTTAGGAAATGAGAATCTATATCAAACTGCCAATACAGTTAAGGGACATTCACAAGCTACACGTTTTAAAGGTCTTGCAGATCATCTCTAATGAAACTGTAAAATGATGCACACGTGGAGCCAGTGTGGTCTAGTATCTGACTAAGACTGCAGAGACCTGGGTTCAGATCACTCCCTACCTCCCTCACGAAATTCACTGAGACACTTTGGACCAGCTGCTCAGTTACAGTCTAAGTTTCCTCACAGTCTATGAGGATAAGAATAGCTCATGAGAATAAAAGGGATAGATAAGCTACCATAAGCCCCTGCACAACAGGTAGCTAATCCATTTGTCCTCCATGTTAGCAGCAGTTTCATCATTAATGTACTAGCCAGTAAGGCTGATTTTATGGCTCCGCTAACTTAATTTAAGAACAGTATCAACAGTTCATTTTTAATATAAAAATTTCAGGATAAACTAAATTTATATTTAATTTTTAAAATTTATATTTATAATGTATACCGATGACCAGTTTTCCTCTTAAGGCCAATCCACACATTACATAGTCAACATGTTCTCCACATGGCCTTTGTATAGACACGTTCTGGAAGTTCCCAACTGAAAACAATTTCTGGGTACAAATCCACTTTGAAGTGGGACAACAACATGTCAAGGGAAGGGATTTCAGCCTCCATGCTTTTTCCCAGCCTGTAATAGCCCCAAAGAGCTGCCACATGTCCCGTTGAGGAAACTTACATATCACCATCAGCACATGTAACTTTCCCCAGTGCGCAAAGTGAGGCTCCCTGGGACCCTTTCTGGTTGGGAAAGCAGTGGATGAGGGGAGGCTTAAGCCCCTTCTACTTGTGCTCCATGGTTCAAATCTGAATTGAGCCCATGTGCACCTGGAAGCGGTGTGCCCAGAATGGAATTTCAGGTGCACATAATATGCAGTTAGGCTCTCAGATATTAGCATTCCTTGCTGACAGACAGAGAGGAGTTATCACTCGTTGCAAGTGAGAGTGGGTGTGCAATCCCTCTCATTCACAGCCTAACTCATTTCCTTTTTGTTTCAAGCTTGTTTGCTGCTGCTTGGTCCATAGTATCACTGTATTCATTCTTCCACCTGCCTGTATATAGCGGGACTTTTCCTTTACAAAATCTGCATAATATGATCATTTTAAGCAGCTGAGGGGTGGGGAACCCAGCATAAAATTGCAGAGTGTTCCATTCAGATGCAGATTGAAGGCCTCATTAGAGATGGGTTTTTACCTTTTGAACTTGGTGTCCTGCTGCTCTCTTCTTCCCCTTTATTGCTTATGTCCCTTTTTGCTAAAAAAAAATATGACCCCCCCCCCGCACACATATACTTGGCCATGTCACGTGAAACTGATTTGGACACTTAACTAAAAGAAGAGTGTTTGGGGTAAGCTCTTAGAATTTTATTTTTTTTTGCTATTGTTTCTTACATGTTTGGAATCTTTTGTACAAGTTGATTTTACTGTCCAATTCAGAATGTATTCTATCAAGGGAACTAATACAAAGAATTGCAGGAGTGGAAAAGCAAGATCTGGGGTCAATAGCACCTTAAAGACCAGCTAGATTTCCAAGGTAAGAGCATTGGAGAAACAAAGCTCCCTTCATCAGATAGTGAGTGGAAAAAGGGGGGAAAGGAGTATAATTATGAAGCATGCAGTTGCAACTCAATACCTTACAAAGAATTACTGAAAGCTTAAAGATTCCAGGATGAGACAGGAATGGACAAGGAAATACAGGAGTGCCAGCCCTGTAGGTCTACGGCAATTAAATATAACCCACCTTGTGACTTAAGATGAAAGAGTTCCACCCTAGTCTTTGAAATCAGCCCTGGTAGAATTTGCCTTTAAGCTTCTGATGACTAAACATTTGACACCTGATTGCTCCCTGCAAGTCTTTCAGACCTGGACCTGCTTTGGCTCTATTCAGCAAAACTGTATTGCCTGGAGATAGGAAGCCAGTATGTCTTGTATTAATTTGAACAGTTTCTTTTCTTGCTCACTTTCCCTTCAATATGCAGTGTTTGCCAACCAATCATGCTAAAGGTGCTTTTGTAAGCAATTCCTATTAAAGCATACTAGCAACCCCACCTTCAAATCTCTTTTCAAAAACCTCCTTTCTTTGGAAGGTTATTGCTGAGGTTCTTCAAAGTACCCTGTTGCTGTTTTGTTGTCCCATTCTGTTAATCAATACAGAATTTTGCTGTGTATATATAGACCTTATGTCAAGACCAAATTCATTATTACTGTGCACAATTTTGGTTCACAGAAACTCTGTGTGTGTGTGTGCGTGCGTGCACGCGCATAGGGTAATGGTCAATACTTGGGCAAATACACCTTCATGATCACCCACCCACCAGTAAATCATTATTAATTCCAAGAAATGCTTTTGCAGCTACATTCTGATTCATAAACTTCCAAACAAAAATTTCCAGCCTTCCCATTCTGAACTGAAACAGGCCTGCTAAATGAAGTAGCTAGTGAGCTCTTGCGTCTGAATGGATAATTCCTGCTTGCTGTGAAGCTACTGTAGCATAGTGATTGTGGTTGGGCTGCAACTCAGCACTCTGTTAGTTCAAATCCCACCACTGCCATGAGCTCAGCAGATGGCCTAGAGTAAGCTATTCTTCTCTGCTCCAGCTCCCTGGCTGTATTGTGTGGATAATAACACTGACTTTGTTCACCACTTCAAGTGGGACATCAATCTGTCTAGAAGAATGGGATATAAGCACAGTTATTATATTGTCATTGCATCTTGTACTGAGGAAATCAATCTAATTTCTAGACAAAGTACACTAGTGTTAGAGAAACAAATGAGTTAAATAAGCATACCTCAAATCAGAATTATGCATTTATGAAATACCATGTACTTTGTGTGTATAAATGATCAACTGTATGGCTCTTTTGCCAAGAATTTCTTCCAGGTGATTAGACTGGAAAGTTTCTATAAACTCAGGACAATGCTGACTCTTCCTCTTTTTAGGTTCTCAAGGACAGAGACAGGTAGAGTAATAACTTCTCCTGTCTTACCTGCAGGGCTCGTAGTTTAATTTAAAAGAGCAATTTTTAAAGTTAAGGTTGAAAACACCTGTAACTACATGAACTATACAAACAGAACTGCCCCCACTTTAGCTTCCTCTCAGCATTAAAAACTGATTACCCATGACAAACAGGAGTTACGTCTTTTAAACTGAATACGTTACTAAGTTGGTTCCTGAAACAGAACTTCATTCTTCTCCCAACAGCATTTCACAATATGTTCTCTTTTCCTGAACTCCAATGTTTTTCCTTTGAAGATAAAGTTGCACACACTTCCACACCCTGCCCACTCTTGAGCTCCTATCAACGTAAGAGCAATGCTGATAAGCCAGGCAGCAGTCTATCAGCCCAGTATACTGCTTCCAATAGTAGACAGCCAAATGGCTATAGAAAAGCAACCCTAGGATTCCAGGGTTTTTTCAAGTTCAGAGGATTACTCCCCTATGTGACATTTAATAATGGTTAAGAACTGTGGGAAACTGGGGTCCTTAAAAAGCAAGATTCTTCTCACACTCTGCAGCAAGTCACTTGGCTTTGTGAATACTGGCAGGATTTTATGAGAGGAACTACAGAATATGAAGTTATATCTTGAGGGAAATAAGAAAAGTCAGTGACTTAAATGTAAAAAATAAAACAAATGGGGAGAGATGCATGGCAGACCCCTCATCTACCCAACAAAGGTAGACCAAACAGAAGCTGAGCTCAATTCATTTGCAACTGAGGGCTAAAATAGACATTCAGGGAAAACCTAGATCTCTACTGAGCTTCTCAGACAAGCTCTCCATTTCCTTCATTTTTTGTCTCACTTTTTCATCACTAAGCCCTTTAAAAAAAAAAAGATGAACAAGGTCTTCATTGCTTTCTGTCCCAAGCAATTGTGTTATTGATCATATTACCAGCTGGTTTTGAAGGCTTTCATGAAAGTAGAACTGCGAAATTTTATAAAATATAATTATGTACATCATAATTATGTAACAGCATGCAATAGGAAAATCGTTCCAGAAGTTTTTAAAAAAAAATATATTAACAGGGCTGTTTAATTTGACTTCACCTCTCATTTTAAGGCCACAGTACTAGTAAGAACTAAAAACCACTATATGGGGGCCTTCATTCTCCATGATGTGAAATTTTAAATCAAGGTTACAGAGGCTTTCCAAAATAACTACATACAATGCCACAAAGAAAGTCTATGCTTTGCTAGAAGGCAGCCGCTGCAAACAGCTATTAAAACACAGCCAAACCATGTGGGAGGCCCTTTCTAATGCCTTCAGCACTCATCTCTCCAATGCATAGTTTTCAGAATCTACTCAATAGCAAGCATGAGGGCAGGATCTAAGGTTGCGCCGAAAACCCACTGCATGGAGCTTCAACATTCCCAATGCTTTGATTTGCATAGGAAAATTCTCAAGTCTGCAATTAACTCCTCCGATCAACTGGGGAGGAGGAGGTGGTGGCACACAGTTAGCATGCACAGGCATTTAGTTCAGTCACTATTTGCATACTTCCTGGAGGCAGGGTTAGAGAGACTTCTGCCTCATACTCTAGAGAGTCAGTGCAAGTCACAATTTACTGTTCTGGGTTTGGGGGATCAATGGGGTCATGACTCAAGAGGTCACTATTCAAGTAAAAGAAAACAAAAGGATGTTGTATCCCTGTTTACCAAGGTTCCAGTAAAAGACACTATTGCACTTATTAATCAGATTTTCCCAGAGGATGTAACAGCCTTATTCCACCATTGTCTGACAACCAGTTACTTCCAATGGGACAACGAATTCTATGAACAGATGGATGGGGTGGCCATGGGGAGCCCACTCAGCCCAGTTATAGCAAACTTCTACATGGAACATTTTGAAAAAAACAGCTCTAGAATCAGCACCCCACAAACCTAGTGTATGGTTCCGGTTTGTGGATGATACATTTATCATTTGGAGCCATGGGGAGGAAGAATTGATGGGGTTTTTGAATCATCTCAACAACATCCACCTGAACATACAATTCACAATGGAGAAAAAAATCGAGGGAAAACTCCCATTCCTGGATACCTTGGTCATCCGCAAAGCAAACTTTCAGTTAGGTCACAAGGTCTACAGGAAACCAACTCACACTGATCGGTACTTACACAAAAACTCCAATCACCACCCCCGACAGAAAAGAGGCATAATGAAAACATTAGTGGATCGTGCAAGACGGATATGTGAGCCGCACTTTCTCAATGAGGAAATTAATCATCTAAACCACGCACTTCAGGCAAATGGCTACTCCAGAAATGAAATCCGAAGAGCAATCAAACCCAGGATGAATCAAACAACCAAGGAAAAACAGTCTCCTACAGGAAAAGTGTTTTTGCCATATATCAAAGGAATTACTGATCAGATGGGAAAGCTTATGAAAAAGCATAACCTTCAAGCAGTATTCAGACCCACCCGAAAAATACAACAGATGCTACGATCAGCAAAAGACAGTAGAGACCCCCTCACCTCTGCAGGAGTATACCGTATACCCTGCAGCTGTGGACAAGTTTACATCGGGACCACAAAGCGTAGCATCCAGACAAGAGTAAAAGAACATGAAAGACACTGCAGACTTGGACAACCTGAAAAATCAGCAGTGGCTGAACATAGCCTAACTCAAACAGGGCACAGTATCTTATTCCAGGACACCAAAATACTGGACAACACTTCCAACTACTTTGTCAGACTGCACAGGGAAGCCATTGAAATTCACAAGCATAAGCAAAACTTCAACAGGAAAGAAGAAACCTTAAGAATGAACAGAGCATGGTTTCCAGTTCTGAAAAACACCAGGCTAACAAAACATTCTATCCCCGACAATAGCCCTGCAGAGAAGATTAGCACATCAAGTACCAACCCATATGCAAAAGAACCTCCTCAGGATACAGTGAAGCCTCCCGCCATTAGCATTCCACACCCTGGGAAACTCTTACAGGATGACTCAGCTCAACCCCACCCCTTCTGAGTAGATACAAATGACCTACATCTTTTCCACACTGTGACACTGAGAGATCTCTGTCTTTTGGTGCTACACCTCTGAAGATGCCAGCCACAGCTGCTGGCGAAACGTCAGGAACTACAATGCCAAGACCACGGCAATACAGCCCGGAAAACCCACAACAACCATCGTTCTCCGGCCGTGAAAGCCTTCGACAATATGTCATTATTATCCCCACAATAATCATCCTGTGAGGTGAGTGGGGCTGAGAGAGCTCCAGAGAGCTGTGACTGACCCACTGTCACCCAGCTGGCTTCAAGCGGTGGAGTGGGGAATCAAATCCAGTTCTCCAGATTAGAGTCCTTTCACTCATAATCACTACATCTAAACTTGTGAGGCAAATAACTGGAATGTCCACATCTGACATTTATTTACATAGGTTAGAAGCTGCCTTTTTTACTGCATCTCAAGGTGGGTTACAGGGTGTAAGTCAAGGCAATCAAAACACATGACACCTAAGAAGCAATGTTAAAAGGCTAGGATTACAAAAATTAGAAACAAGCAAAAAAGTACTAGATCTAGTACGTCACACAAAGTAAAAACAGGGTAATAAGATTACACTGGATAAATATTGTGCAAACTACATTTAGTGCTCCCAAATCAACTATGCACAGCTACACCCTACAGACATCAGCTAGTCAGAGAACAGTGCTTTTTGTAGCTTTCATCTATGGTTGCTCCAGGTTGTGAAATTCCTGGAGATTTGATGGGGTTGAGGTTAGAGGGCAGCGGAGAGACCTCAGTGGAGTATAATGCCATAGAGTTCACCCTTCAAAGCAGCCATTTTCTCCAGGGGAACTGTACTGTCATCTGGAAATCAGCTGTAATTTCAAGAGCTCTCCAGAGACCGCCTGTAGGTTGGTAAGCCATTCTAATTTTAAACAGCAGCGTATGGGTATATAACAAGACAATGAGACTGGCAAAGTGAAGAAAAACTCAAAAAATTGATTCCTGTTCTGTTTCTCTGTTTGTGTGAGTCTCACACTCAAAAAAGTTGTGCAGATATATGTAAACAGGCTTGAGTCCCACTCACCTCAAATGCAAGAAGCAACTGGAAAATTTAGCAGTCTATTAAAGTACGGCTGGTTTTTGTATCAGCAGGCTACACGCAAAGGAGAAGGTATTCTGTCAAGAGTGGATTCACTTGCAAAACTTTAGAAAGGCAGCCTTTCCTTCTAATGTTTTAAGCAGCTCCTTTTTTGAGACTGATGTGAATTTTTGTATTATAAAATTCACACCAATCACTTGACTTCATGCCAACAAATACTGCCTACGTTATTGCCAGTGGTCCTCATAAGACAGAACGTGAGAACAAAAGAAAATGAGACCGTGAGAAAGAAAAAATGTGGTGCATGATAAACATCTGCTGGTTTCACTAGAAAAGCCATATGGCCTATATCAGAAAGATCAACTTGATTATTATTTAGAACAAATACAACTACTTCCCAAAGAAATGATGTAAAGGAGTTTCAGTTCTTTTTTCCTTCAAAGTGACTATGCAATGATCTCACATCACAGCATCTGGAAAAAGGAAGAATAACTACTGAACTCTGTTGATAACCAACATTAACAGAGGAAACTTAAGCAGAGTTATGCCCTTCTAAGCCCACTGAAGTCAATGGGATTAAAAGGATAGAACTCTGCTTAGGACTGCACTACATGACACCCTAAAAAATCTGTTTTAATGAACAAATATTCTCTCTTTCCTGCTTGGTTGTAAGACTTGTTGTCCAGAGCCAACCAACAAGCAACTCTGCTTTCATGTTGCTCAGTCCTTCAGTGATTGCAACAGTAGCCCAGGGCAGCCAAGAATTTACAGAAAGCATTCTTTACCTTGAGCAACATCTTAAGGCCCCCACGATGTTGCTAAAATAAAGACACAGACAGTACTCATCTGACAGAAGATGAATTGCTGTGTGCTATCAGTTAATCCCGTCTTACGGGGATAAAGATCTCTTAAAGCCACTATTTTACAAAATAAGAAAAACCTTTATGATACAAGCAGTCTACTGCCACCCCCACTGAAGACCACTACTAAGCACAGATATGTATGCACTGATTCAGATTTTACTAGAAGGCAAAATAAGCTGCCACCTCACACACACATTCCTTCTCCACCTACAACAGGCATGAGGTTTACGGCAACTGTGGGCCAAGCTACAAGTGACGAATGACACTTAAACAGCAAGTGGATTGAGTGGAGAGCAAGTGGAGGGCAAGTGAACAGCAAGGAATACCAAAGTGATCTCATGCAGTCCTGTGGTAAACATGTAATTTAATGTTTATTTTGCCCCTGTGCAAGTTCTTCCCATTTCTGTCAATACTCTGCAATGCTATAGTAAATTATAATGTGGCTGCTTATGTGATAAAAGTCTGCGTGTATACTGCCCTCACCCCAGGGTCTTACCCAAATGAAATATACACACTTAGAATGCAATATAGGCTTGACTCAAAGCAAAAAGTTTAATCTCGCACAGACACATTTGATCTATACAGCAGTTTCAGTAACAGGCTGGTCACTTTTGCAGCTTGTTAATACACACAACAAAGCTAGCCTAGCATAGTAACAAAACTAAGACTATATTCACAGGGCTTGTACCATCTTTGTATTTCTTGCCTCCTTTTAAAACCTGCAACCAAATTATAAACAGGTCCTATGCCCAAAAAGCAGTAAACTGCCCAAACTATTCTGCTGGGTTTCTCCAAGTCTTTTTTCTTACATCACATTGAAGGGGATCATCAATATGCCCTGGATAGACATAACTTTAAGCCTCAAAATAGTACTGCATAAAAATTCACAGGAACACACCCACAAAAGGCAAAGCTGCTGCATACTCATAAGCACCATATAATGCACCGGCTACCTGCAAATCATATTCCGTCGAGGAAGGAATCAAATTCTCCCACCTGTAAAATAGCCCCTTTTGACACAAAAATTAGCATCTCTGTATGCTTCAAAGTTGCCAAAAGTTGTTGTAGCTAGCTGCTAGTGAGACACAAATTTCATTCTTTCTTTCTAACATGCCTTGCCAACAAGATGGAGTGGCTATATCAGAGGAAGCCCCTCAGGAAACTAGCTTACATAATACACACCCAGACAGCCAACAGACCTGAGCATCTTTTCCTCTACTGATCACATAGTCAGTAACCCATCCCAAGTGATCTAACACTTTTGTCATCAAGGATAACTTCTCTAACTATATTTTCTTTTATCCTGCAACTTTGAATTTCCCCTCTAACTCTGCCTGCAGGCATTCTCATGATGCAATATGTATCTAACCAGCAAAGAGTGGACGACATGTACAAAAGGGAATTCAAATGAAAAGAGGATACGTTTTTAGGTATAAAGCAGCAAAGAGCAGAAAACAAACATTTTTGCAACTTCTTTTTAGAAAGTTTTAGGAATGTGGAAAAGTATCTGCCAAGAGTTTAACAACTGTCAAGACCTTATATTTTACCATGCTCTTGGATGTTATTTCCAACTTGTACATGTCTTTCTGATTACATGAACACCAGCCTCAACAGGCCCATCCCAAGTGATCTAACACTTTTGTCATCAAGGATAACTTCTCTAACTATATTTTCTTTTATCCTGCAACTTTGAATTTCCCCTCTAACTCTGCCTGCAGACATTCTCATGATGCAATATGTATATACCACCTCAAAATATGTCCTTATGGAAAACACTGCTCTCCTTCACACACTGCTTGCAACAATGGCAAGTCTGAAATCCGCTTCCAGAACTAAGATGCTTATGTGGGACTAATTTAAAAAAAATCAGCACGAGTACTTTAGCATAAAGCACTTACATTATAAAGTACTGAATCATAACATTACAAGGAAAAAATTTTAGAATATGGAAAAGCTCTTTTAAAGATCTGTCTTTCCAAGTGAACAATAAGTCACACATGCTTAGTGAGGGGGGTGGGGGTTTGCAGCTGGTTAACAAAGACAAATCAGACTGGAGTCTTGTTAATTAGCTTGAGTATAAAGGGGCACATATTAACCCATGATAATGTAGCAGGTTGCATTTGTAAGAACAGACTTTGCTTTCAATATGGGAAAAATTGACACTACTGAAAGTGGCTTTAAAATGAAGTAGAAACACAACCTTATGGCTCATCTAACATTTTTACTACTTAGAACTGCAAGTAATAGGTGCTATAATTGCTTTTCCAAAGGGCAATACATTAAAAATACTCTGAAATTCTTGAATGACAGGTAATATGGGAACAGGAAGTATTTACAGGCTCCTATTATGCTGTCATGTAGCACAGAGAAGCATCTGGCCAACTTACATGCAATGTTCTCTCAATCATATTACTTCTTCCGGTATGCCTAATGCATACCATTGTTTGCCAAACAAACCTTCATTAACATGGGCAGGAAATCAGCACCATTGTAAGATGTCCAATACAGTAATATGTACAAAGCTGGCAGACAAGGAGTGAGTATGATAACAGTCAACACATGCTATACTTCAACAGACAAGAAACACTGGTCAGACTCTTGGAAGTCAAAGTTATTTTGAAACTTCTTTTAAGAGGAATTGCGATGTTTGAAAGCACCCCCAAGGTTTATATAACACCATTTTGGCACATATTAATCTTTTAATTAGCATACACAGAAGAAATACCAAACTAATATTGTTCCAATTTATGACAAATGTGTGGAAGGCTTAGAGAAATTGGGGCATAGAGGACAGAACAAAAATCCAGGCAATGTAGTCAGGATCAGGTACAGAAAACGGAGATGCTTCTACAAATGGCAGGTAGAGGGGAAGGACCTCAGGCTTACAGACAAAATGCCAACCAAAAATCCTGTGAGATCAAGGCTGGCATTATGGGGCTTCTTAGCAACACCATACACCTGGAATTAAAACAAAATTGGTAGAGGAAGTGGCAGTGGGAGGTTTGAGGGAAGATAGCACCTGTTAGCTATTCCATCTCCTCTCTGTATAACAAGGAGGCTGCGGCACTGTTCTCCACTACTCACCCAAGAGGGCTTGGCTGGGAGCAGCAGCAGTCCCTCACCTGCTTGAATTTGGGGGAGGACAGGGAAAACAACTGCCACCACTTCCATTACTGCTGCTGCCTCAAGGGAAAGGGTAGATGAAAAAGCAGAAACTGCTGTAACCACATCTGCTCAGTTACCAACCCACACAAGAAAATGAGCAAATCAGAGCTGTGGCTTATTGTCTGCCTCCCTCCCTCTGGGCAGATGCTCCTACCTGCAATCCCTTCTCATGTAGATGAACTGTTGCAAGCAGATTTGCCAGAGAAGAAAACCAGAGTAGCCGTGGCAGAAGTGTGCACCAAGGGAAGGAAGTGAGTCAAGAAAGGAAGGCCCAATCCTATCACTACTGTGCAACGTCAAGGGCTAGCTGTTGCCCAACAATGCTAACTCAGAAACCCACCCTTTCTCTGTATGCTCATATTAGCCATTTTAACCAAATTGAGCATATAAAAATCATAATATTCTGACAAAGCATCCTGCAGGGCAGCAAAATTACAACAGTAAAACATTAAGAATAGAGAGAAGCAAAAAGAAGAAGTGTGTTATAAATAGCAGCTCAGCAAAAAGCGGACGAAGGAAAAGTGGTATGTAATGAAAAACTACAAAATATGACGAAGTCATTCTGAAGCACAGACATGGCCATTGTGTGCAGTTATACTACTCCCCCCTCCCCCAAAGCCACTGAGACTTTTGGAGGCAGCACCTCATTTATTAACTTTAAGTAGCCCTATTTTGTAAAGGCAGGTATCATTAAGAGGGAGCTCTTATATAATAGCCTGATGATTGCAACTTGAAAACAAGAATATGCACATGAACACAAATTCACTTCTAGAGGTGTGTGCCGAGAAAATGTTGGTTATAATTTCAGGTTTGGCAGTTGGGCGGGGGGTAGGATACCATGATTGCTTATTTCTTGGTTTCCAGAGTTTGGGACCATTATTTTCAACTGGGAGTATATTCAATGGTTTGGAGCGGCTGTTCATAAAGACAATGGCACCAGATTTTCACAGAACATAGTCCTCCTTCAAACTCCTCGAGTTTCAAGCAAATCAGATCAAGGGGCTCAGTTTTACAGACCCCCAAAGCAGGTGCCTCTCTGTGCAGACGCACTCATTCCTATCAGAGGGAAATGGTGCTAGCCATCAGCATTAAAGGAAAACCCTTTCAGCATTAATTTCATTGTCCTACTATTACAATGCCATTTTTAAAAACTTTTCTGCTGAAAACTGTGTTTGCCATCCTTCCTTGTTATATCTATTGTTTTCTTTCATAAAGTAAGGAAGGCTTCCTTTGCATACTTCAGGTTTTTCATTAATCCCTATGGGGCATTTATTTCAGTGGGAGGGGGGTAGAGTTGCTGTTTTTCAACCAAATGACATCAAAATTGCTGGGCAGCTAGTGCTGCCTACCCTCCAAAGACTGCCTCCCTAAGTTTCAAGTAAATTGGACCAAGGGGTCCCAATCTACAGGCCCCTGAACAAGATGCCTCCAGCCACCCTACTTGCATCTGCTTAGTTTTAAGGAGAGAACATTGCATTGCAATATGCTTGGTTCCCTTTTAATGCTACCAGCTTAAAAAAAGAGCTGCCTGCTACAGCAAACACGTACCCATAGGATTCCTTCCTATTATGGTCTTATGAAATGTCCCATTATAAATCATGTTATCTTAAAACTTGCACTGCATTTCTTAATATCCAAGACCAGTGCTTTTTTTTGTAAAAAAATGTTTAGGGGTACTCTCAGTTTGACTCAAGAAAATCACCATTTTACAGTTCAAACCGGAAAAAAATAAATGCAGTCAATGGACAAAATTACCAAGAACATGCATTGCCTCATATTACACAGCTCAAAATAACTTCCAGATTGGCATGAGGTTGTGTTCACTAACATCTTCCCAATTCCAAGGAGTTTCAGTATAGACAAACTCTTTGCACAAAACGTACACAAATACACAAATTGGTCGCCGCCATTGGGGGTAGCAACAAGACTGACCAATCACCGTGCTAGATTCCAACTACCAGAGCTCCAAGTGGCTTAGAGAAGACCTGTTTGTATTTGTCTGCACCCTAACGATCACCGATTATGCCAGCGATCTCGGTGGCATGTTCGATGCTCAAAGACATTCAATTTTTTGTAAGACAAACAGCGCTCCTAGTGAGTTTAAATATAACTAAACAACTTTGTTGCCAACATACGCTACATAAAACTTAACAAATCACATAAATATCCATAATAATATGTCTGGAGATGGTTTAGCGGGAATTCCAACATTTTAAAGTTTTTACTTTCTCCCGTTAGATTCACAAAATGTTTAGGAGTACGCGTACCCTGCGTACCCCCAGAAAAAAGCACTGTCCAAGACTAATATAGTATACTTTGTGGAAAAAGAGCAATAATGATATGGCTAATTCTAAAGGCACAAGTCTAGAAGATTCAATAAATTTACTGACACACAAAGCTATGATTTTACTGAAGAAGTGAGCGGTGGCTCATGAAAGCTCATACCCTACCACAAATTTTGTTAGTCTTATAGGTGCTACTGGACTCTTGCTCTTTTCTACTGCTTCAGACAGACTAACAAGGCTATCCATCTTGATCTATGATTTCACTGAATATGAACTTGGATACCCAGTATGTTCAAAACCAGCAGAGTTTAATAGTTTCAGAAGAATGTCACGAGCTAGGGGCAGTCACTGAAAGTAGCAGGATGTTTTATAACTAACCTAACAACAGCAGCAGCTAAGAAGGCATAGTGGGAGGTTCCACTATGCATATGTGTGATGAGCAAGAGTTGAGTGGAATGTGTGAATTTGACCTTCAAGGAAGTATTCAGCCTTAAAAATTCATAAGACATTGTTTTAGATTCTCTCAAGAGCAGATCAGGAATAGCCATGAAATATTTATTTTCATCTATCAGTAACAAATTTTCAACTGAATTTCCAAAGGATACCTTCCAGCCAACCTAAAAGTGCCAACCACATGCAAGGTCCATGGTATTTTCTAAAAAAAACATTTTAACTTACATAGAGCTAATGCCTTAGATCATACTAGAGCCAAAAAGGTTGCTAGCATCCACAAATCTATACTTTACTTTTTTTACACTTTTAATATACATATATATATTAAGAGTCCCTACAAAGAAATCCCTGAAACAGTTAGCTAAATACATTCAGCAGAAATATAAAAATAAGAAAATTCATACTATACTAGATATTATTCAAACCCATCAATCTACACACATGACAGTAATTTTACATCTCCCTCTAGTTTCACTTTACTACAATAGACAATTAAAGTTTCCACCTTTTAACAGTATGCAGAAGCATCTTTCCCCCTTAATTAGACATTGTGATTTTATCCATCAACATCTTGTGAGCCAAATCTCCAGAGACAGTGTTGACTTTTGCATCTAATATTTAGCTAAGAGTAATCTAGCTGTGATTCTTAAATCTACACTTACAAATCTAAACTTTCTTTAGTTTCTTGGCGAAATCTAGAGCACAACTGCAGCCTTGATCACAAACTTTTTTCTATCTGTTCAACATGATTACTTCCTGCCAATCATTTCACATTTTCCAAAGACCTTACAGCACACTTTTAAATACCTTCCAGGAGAGATTATGATAACAATCCTAAATCTACTCAATAGAGCTTACTCCTAAAAGAGCATCCTTAGGATTGCACTATATTTCTTTTAAATTTATCAGTACAGCATTTTTCTTGGCCTTTCACATTTCTACTGGCAGTCTGAGTATGCTCAATTCCAGAGTTGTTCATTCATGTGTTAGCATGCAATCCAATTATTTGGGTTTTTGAGATTCTCTCAAATGCCAGAATAAATTCAGTGCTGTTTATTACATGCCTATAAAGCAATAAGTTTTTCCAAATCACACACAACATGAAAGTGTGGTAGAAATCAGACTGAAAATCAGGAAACCCAATGATCTAATATAATGATTTCTGGACACATACAAAATTTTAAGTAGATCATCTGTCTTCTCCACCCTTACCCCCAAAGCAGTCTATTTCTAGGTCTGATGTATCTGGTAGCAAAAATTATCCAAGGAATTTCAAGGAAAGAGTACATGTGAACCAAGCACTGGCAGGAAAGGCCAATTTGGCAGTCCAGATCAACACCCAGGAACTGTGATCTAGAACATAACACAGTAATGTGCTCATTTCTTACTTTGTTATATGAGCTGCAAATGAAACTGGCAGTTAAAAACTGCACTCTGTTCCCAAACGCATCTAGATGTTCTCCAGGGAGGGGAAGGGGAGGGAATCTCTCTCTAAGATCACTGCTTGTCAGGGAAGCTCAACGTAGCTAAGGCCAACACAGTCTCAAGTAACCGCTCTAAACAGGATCCTGGTGAGCAAGAGATATGGCTATTTCCTGCATATTTTAAACAAAGCGAGTAGCACTATGATGAAATGTCTGTGTGTCCCGTTAGAAATCATGCATGTGACTTAACTTCATATAGTATCTGCAGGATGCCAAAAAGCACTGAACTGTCCAGCCAGACATGCTGGGTGTGAGGCTTGTACTCAATGCCTTCACATTCAGAAGTTAGGCATCTGAACTATGGAAGTTCTCCCAATGTCAATTCTTCAGGTACTTTGTTATCTTTTATATGGCATTTAAAGTTTACCTTCATCTGTGTTTACGGTATGTATAATTTGCTGTCATTGGTTTTATTCTTCTGTTTTATTTGTTTTAGCTATGGTTGTAAGTCACCATTAATAGCAACATGATTTTTAAATGGTTACTATATGCAAATATTAAATAGATGCAGCAAATGAAATGTGACATCTTACAAGTCAGAAGAGACAATAATGTATAGATTCCAGTTGTTTCAATCATATCTTAATCCAGCAAAACAATATTTGCTTATTTATAACAGGTCACCATTACCAATATTTAGGGTCATTATGCTTAGAAAGGGAAGCTCATCGTAAATTATTCTCTTTGTTACAGAGCAGACTAATAGAAGAAAGTAGGGGATCCAGACCCTCTCCATAGGAGTAACAGCTGAAGCAGATAGGTTAACATTGAACAATGTGTCAGAATAAATAGAGGGCTAGGTTTGTGGATACGTTTCAAGAATTTTTTCCAGCTCTTAGTGTCCCTTTTATGTAGTTGCATCCAGGATACACAGTAAAACATCTGTGTCTTGCTGTAGTACAGATTAACTCTTTGCGGCGGCTGCCCTCTCCCAGACTGAGGGCACACAAAGAACCAAGCACAGTCATCAACTCCACCTTGTCCACAAAATCTCAGCACAGTAACAGAGCAGCAGCTCTGCCAAGCATTTTGTTTTTCACCAGAAAACATACAGTTAACCACAGGAGTTTGGCTAGATTCTGGACACTTCCTTTTAAGCAGCAGAACAGAAATGAAGAAAGTGTAGCTAGCTAGCCAATAAACAGCACTATTGCACTGCCTAGCTAGGAAAAGGCAATAGCAGCTCACTTCAGCACCAGCAACCTTTCAATGGAATCAGACTGTGAATCTGACTTTTCTGTTTTAAAGCACAGAAGCCAGACAGAGATATACATATCCAGTCCTAGCTTGTTCTCTGTCTCCGCTTGTTCCTCTAGTGCTATCAGGAAGAGGTTGCTGCTATTTATCACAAACCAAGTAGCAGACTGGAAACCTGTCCATATGTAGATTACTCCAGACCAGATGGTTTCTCAACTTAAATACATTATCTACAATGGCAATTCTACAATTGCCTACAATTCATATTCAGCACTGAACGGAGAAAAAGAACCTAGGGTTATTTTTCAATCTAAGAACTGTCTGAAAACATTTGTGGTATGAGATATATTGTTTGATCCATTGTTCCCAATCTCAGATCATCTTTAAGTTATTCAGAAATGTTTTCTAAAAAGATGCCGCTAAGTCAAGATGTTGAACTGAGAGCCAAGCTACAAGTGATGCCTGACACGAGTTAGACATGTATCAGTTTGACTCAAGTTTTGATGGGAACTGTAGGCGTCCTTGCAGCTTGGCTCTCCATTTAATTTGAAGTTTACAGAGTGGCAGTCTATGGGAAGGAGGACATGCGGTCAGGAGGGGGGTGCAGGCGTCGGGCTGTTGCAGGGCGTCCACCCTTCCCCTCCACTGGGTGGGGGGTTTTCAGGGCCCCTCTCCTGCCCCCCTCCCTCCCTGCACAGCAGACAGGGTGGGCCAGAGCTGAATCTCCCTCCCCCTGCTCGCCCAGCCCCCATAGAGCGACGCGGCATGTGTACCTGGGCCAGCATGGTGGCAGGCCAGAGTGTCACTGCCTTTCCCCCCACTCGCCCAGTCCTGCCCAAAGCCACACCGCATGGCGGTGCAACTCTGGGCCCAGCCTCCAAAGTGTGCTGTGGCTTCGGGCTGCAGCCCAGCAGCCACCTCGCTGCACTACACTGCGGAGACCAGGCAGGGGAGGTAGGCAAAGCTCCAGCCTGTCCTGGCCACCGCAGCAAGCAGGCGTGCCTGCTCAGCCAGGGTGGGCTGGAGCATCGCTGCCTCCTCGCCCAGGCTCTGCAGAGTGATGCGGTGGTGGGCCAGAGCGTCATTACCTCTTCCCCCGCCAGGTGATGCAGCTCCAGGCCACAGCCCGGCCTCATGGGCCCTGCCCAGTCAGCACAGCATGGTGACCGGGGAGATTCAGCAATGCTCCAGCCCGCCCTGTCTGCTGTGTGGGGAGGAAGGGGAGCAGGAGACGGGCCATGAAACCCACCCACCTAGCGGAGGGGAGGAGTGCACCTGGCAAGAACCTGACACCTGCACTCCCCTCCTGACCGCATGTTCTCCCTCCCATAGACTGCCACTCTGTAAACTTCAAATTAAATGGAGAGCCAAGCTGCAAGGACACCTACAGTTCCCATCAAAACCTGAGTGAAACTGACACGTGTCTAACTTGTGTCAGGTGTCACTTGTAGCTTGGCTCTTAGATATGCTAGAGTAAAAAACTAAGATCAGAATTAACATTTCTCTGCAATAATCTTATTAGGACAACAACAGTTGGTAAGAGATCAAAATTCCAGCAAAATATGCAGAATTACATGCAACCAGAGGCCAATATAGCCCTGCTGCTACAAATATAGTTATTACCATTACAGGAGATGAAGCCTTTTTGTAAGTCAGGTACCTCCAACATATTTCAGCAGCATTTAGATCCTCCTCAAAGACAGGCCTCCTTCATTATAACCAAATAGCCTCTAAACTGCACAAGAAGATGAGAAAACTGAAAATATTCAAGCAGTTGTAGAAATCTGCAAACAAATAGTCAAGTTCAGAAACTCCAAATCCAGGGTGGAAGGGGAAAGGGTTGTACAAACTGGGAGAAGTATAGTACGTATACACAATTCCTTCAAAAGTGCAAGCTTTAGACTTCCGGTTTGGGATTTATGGAGGTCTGAAGCAGCTCCATTTGCGGAGCTGACCGGACTGCCGTTTTAAGCGGCCGGCGGGGTGAAAATAGCCCGCGGCCGACTGCTCTCAGGTGGAGAGCAGGCAAAGAACGCTCAAGACCCTAGGGTGAGTTAGATCTCGGACGAGGGGGGGCTCTACACAACGGGTCCCCTCCCGATCCTTGAGGTCCCACCCTGCGACAGGTCGGCTACAATCTCTGCGGCAGTTCTGGGGCCAATTCGGCTGGCATAAGACCTACATACCCAAGCTTCGATTGGGGGAAGAAGTGGAGAGGAGAAGCTAAAATCGAAACAGCGATTACAACCCGAGAAAAGTGAATGAGAAGGTAAAGATCACTATCTTCCGATACGGGACAGATTGATAAAAGCAGAGAGGAATAAAAGTAGATTTTTAAACTGCAACAGGCTAATGAAAAGGAGGGGAAGATTCGGCAAGAGTTGTATTTGAAAAGAGACTAAGTTTAAAGAAGTTATTAAAGAAACTGGACTATTGTTTTGAATACCTGCGGTTATGGAGCTGTGAGAAAAAGACACCATCGCGAGATCTGCTGTGGGAAGTCGGGAGACAGGAAGTGCGTAATAACAATAGAGTGGCTGGAGAGAAGCGGCCCTTGCTGGAGGGCAGGAAGAAGGGAATCGCCATCTTTGAAAGGGGAAGGGTCGCGGCTTCAGCGGAAAAGGAAGTAGGCCATTTTGGATTACAAAATTATAGAGAGACCATAGAGAAAAGACGCCCGACATTTTGGACTCTTTAAAAATTAATTTATGCAAGAAGACCGGGACATTTGAAACAAAAAAGGCATTAAATTTTACGCCACGGAGTTAAGGAAGAGAGCGGACTCGTGGGAGCGAGCTAAAGCAAGCCCCACGATGTCGAAAAAAGAGTGGCAATCGGCAATAGAAAACCTGGATAAAAAACTTTTAGAGGTGATTAAAGAACTTAAAGACACGAAATTGGAGCTGATCAAAGAGGTTAAACAGACAGTAAAATCGGAGCTGTCAGAAGTGAAGAAAGGTATGGAAACAATACAAAATGAATTACAAGGAACGCAGCAGAGAGTTAAAGCAGTAGAAGGAGCGATGGAGAATCTAGCAGACACGCAACAAACAGAGATGAGACTGATGAGGGGAAGAATGGCGGTTGCGGAAAGTAGACACATGGAGAAGCAGCTGAGATTTCGCGGCCTGCCGGAGGTGGAAGGAAAGACAGCGCAAGAACAGATGACTGAGGTGTTAGCTGAATACCTGGGGAAGGAGGAGGAGGAAGTTGTGGCTATCCTTGATGTGGCATATCGCGTAAACTCGAGAATTGCAACCCAGAGGAAATTACCAAGAGATGTGATTGTGCAATTTACGACACGAAACATGAAAGAGAAGATTGTGACTAAACAGTTTCAAGACCCATTGGAGATTGATGGCAAGACAATTATCATAATGAAGGAATTACCCAGATCAGTGTTACTAGATCGGAAAAAATATAAAGTGCTAATCCAGATGTTGAAGGACATGAAAATCAGGTACAGATGGGAGCTTCCAGAAGGTTTGTCCTTTGAATTTGGAGGGGCCAAAAAGCGCATTAGATCTGAGCGAGAGATGGAGCGATTTATAAGGGACAATGAAAAAGACTTACCAACAAGACTATGAGTATGGAGTGTAAAGTTTTATCTTGGAATGTAAATGGACTAAATTCACCGAATAAGAGAAAAAATATTTTCCACTGGCTATTAAAACAAAAATGTGACATTGTTTGTTTGCAAGAGACCCATATTCGAAAGCAGGATGTAAAATATTTAAAATTGGGAAAATTGGGCAAGGAATTTGTAGTGGCCTCAAATAAGAAAAAAAGAGGAGTGGTGTTGTATATAAAAGAGGAGCTACAGCCAAAATTCGTAATGAAAGATGTGGAAGCTAGATTTATAGCAGTGGAATGTACTTGGAATTTAAAGAGAGTGTTGGTAGTCGGAGTCTATGCACCTAACGGTGCAAAAGAAAGCTTCTTTGAGGATTTGAGGAGGCAACTAGACGATCTTTCATATGACCAGATAATTCTTGCTGGAGACTTCAATGGAGTGACAAATTTGGAACTAGATAAAAAGACAATAACGGCACAAAAGAAAAGAGGACTATTACCAAAGCTCTTTTTTGAGTTGATACAACAGGAGACTCTAGAAGATGTATGGAGAAGAGAATATCCCAAAAGCAGACAGTTTACTTTTTATTCTGCAAGGCACTCTACATTATCAAGAATTGATATGATCTGGGCCTCAAAAGACTTAGCGTTATGGACTAAGGAGGTAGAAATAATGCCGATGGTAGGCTCAGATCACAATCCAATTATGTGGAAATTAGGGAAAAGGAGAAAAAGGAAAGCATGGAGAATAAATGAGGACTTGCTACAGGAAGGAGAGAATATGGAGATGCTGAGAAGAGAGACAAAGTTCTTCATACAATACAACGTGAATAAAGAAGTACCAACTGATAAAGTTTGGGATGCTTATAAGGCGGTTATAAGGGGCATACTAATGGACTTAAATGGTAGAGCAAGAAAAAAGAAAGAGGAGAAAAGACAAGAGATTGAGGAGAAAATAAAAGCCAAAGAAATACAGTTAAAAAAGAGACCAGGGAAAAAGAAATTATATCAGGAAATTAAAATACTTCAACAACAGTTAACAGCAATGAGTAACAAAGAATTGGAGTGGAACCTTAAAAGACTGAATCAGAAAGCGTTTGAAGGCGCAAATAAACCTGGGAAGTACCTGGCATGGCAATTGAAGAAGAGAAGGGAAAAGAAAATAATAAATAAAATTTGTGAAGATAATAAAACGTATTTGGAACAGACTACCATTAGTAGAGCCTTTTATAAATTCTACGCTAAGCTGTACAATAAGAAAGAGATAAATAAAGAATCAATAGTGTCATATTTGGAGAAAACGAAACTTCCAGTAATCTCGGAAGTTTGGAGAAATAAATTGAACAGTGAAGTAACGGAGGAGGAAATAAGTAAGGCAATACAATCTGCAAATCTAGGAAAGGCGCCAGGGCCAGATGGACTTACGGCTAAATTTTATAAGACAATGGCCAATGAACTGGCACCATTCCTAAAAAAGGTGATTAATGGAGTTCTAAGGGATCAAAGGATTCCAGATACCTGGAATGAAGCGAATATATCATTGATCCCAAAAGAGGGCCAAGACTTGACTAATGTGAAAAACTACAGACCTATATCGTTACTTAACAACGACTATAAAATCTTTGCGAAGATACTGGCGGAGAGACTGAAGGGGTGGCTCTCGGAAGTTATAGAGGAGGAACAAGCAGGCTTTTTGCCAGACAGACAAATCAGAGACAATTTAAGGACAGTGATTAATGCTATTGAATATTATGACAAGCGTTGTGACAAAGAGGTTGGTTTCTTCTTTGTTGATGCTGAAAAGGCGTTTGACAATTTAAACTGGGACTTTATGTTTGCCACTATGGAAAAGCTACAATTGGGAGAAAGATTCATCAGAGCAATTAAGGAAATTTACAGAGACCAGACTGCAGCAATTGTGGTGAACGATGAAGCGACTAAGAAATTGACTATAAGTAAAGGAACAAGACAAGGTTGCCCGCTGTCTCCACTGTTGTTCATTTTAGTATTGGAGATCCTGATGATACAAATACGACAAGACGAAGAAATTCGAGGAATAAAAATAAAGGACTATTCATACAAGGTCAGAGCATTTGCGGATGATATAATGTTAATTGTAGAGGACCCATTGGAGAACATGCCAAAAGTGATAGATAAGATTAAGGAGTTTGGAGACTTGGCAGGTTTTTATATTAATAAAAAGAAGTCAAAGATATTATGCAAAAATATGACTAAGCAGAAACAACAATTGTTAACGGAAATAACGGACTGTGAAGTAACAAGTAAGGTGAAATATTTGGGAATTGAACTGACTGCAAAGAATATAGACTTATTTAAAAACAACTATGAAAAACTATGGATTCAGATAGAGAGAGACTTGATTAAATGGAATAGGCTGAATTTGTCATGGTTGGGTAGGATTGCAGCAGTTAAGATGAATGTGTTACCAAGAGTAATGTTTTTGCTACAGACAATACCAATCATCAGAGACTCTAAGCAATTCGAAAAATGGCAGAGGAAAATATCAGATTTTGTATGGGCAGGCAAGAAGCCTCGAGTGAAAATGAAAGTTCTACAAGACGCGAAAGAAAGAGGCGGAATGCAACTGCCCAATCTGAGACTTTACCATGACGCAATCTGCCTAGTGTGGTTGAAAGAGTGGATGACGTTAAAGAACAAGAAATTACTAGCCCTAGAGGGATACAAAAAAATATTCGGATGGCATGCATACCTATGGCATGATAAAGTAAAGGTGAACTCGATGTTCCTGCATCATTATATACGGAGAAGTTTATATACAATCTGGAAGAAGTACAGAATTTATCTACAAGAAGGAACCCCTTTGTGGGTAGTTCCATATGAGGTGATAGATCCGAGAGCTGTTGATAATGAGCAACAATGTTTAACTTACAAAGAAATAACTAGAACTGAAGCATCTAAACTTAGAATAAAGACGCAGGAGGAACTATCACCTTATTATGACTGGTTCCAGTACAGACAGATTAGAGATTTATATAATTCGGACTCTGTAAAGGGAGGTATACGAACAGAGAATTCGGAACTAGAGCAGACCCTTCTTAAAGAGGACAAGAAAAGAATATCTAAGGTATACCAAGTACTGTTGAAATGGTATACTGAGGATGAGATAGTTAAAACACAAATGGTGAAATGGGCTATAAATTTCAATAAAGAAATAACAATGGAGGCATGGGAATACTTGTGGAAGACTACAATGAAGACAACGACATGTACTAGCATTAAAGAGAACATTTACAAAATGATCTATCGTTGGTACATGACACCAAAGAAGATTGCGCTAGGGAATTTGAACACTTCTAATAAATGCTGGAAATGCAGGAAGCATGAGGGCTCCCTCTATCATATGTGGTGGTCGTGTGAGGTAGCTAGGCAGTACTGGGGGGAAATAATAAGAGAAATGAGTGAAATTTTGCAATTTCAAGTAAATAAGAACCCAGAACTCCTGCTACTAAACTTGGGAATGGAGGGAATTCCAGCCCATCATAGGACGTTGATATTTTACATGACGGCAGCAGCTAGAATTTTGTATGCGCAAAAATGGAAAGTACAAGAAGTGCCAACTATTGAAGATTGGATCTACAAATTGCTGTATATGGCAGAAATGGACAAGATGACAAGAAAACTGAGAAATCTGGACTCAGGGCAGTTTAACACAGACTGGGAGAAGCTGAAACAATATTTGGAGAAGAAATGGGAGGTGGGAGGAGAACTGTGGCAGTTTAAGAACTATTGAAGTACAATAAAATGTAGAGGGGGGTGACTTTACCGGGGGGGAGAAGAGGTAAACGTGAATCTCTAAGCAGTTAGGTTAATAGATTGATATATATAGAATAACAAATAGAATATTGATAGAAAATAACTAACCATAAGGGTTAACTATAAGGACTGATTAACTAATAATATTTTCTTTCTGGTAAGATTTGTATAATGTACCAAACTGAATATGTTTATTTGAAGATATATATGAGTCAAATTGATTGATTATATGATGATAGTTATATAGATTTACTATTGAAGGGGAATAGAAATATTAATGTAATTAAATATAACTAAAATAGAAAGAAGAAGATAGAATGAGTAACATATAGAGTATAAGTCAAATTGTTTGATTTATATGAATGTATGATTTATATGGTTTATGATCTATAGAAATATTTGAAATTGGAATTATGAAAAATGGGATAAATTGTCTATCCAATATGGAAATAAGGACTCATAGTTTGGGTACAGAGTATTAAAAATAGTTAAAGAAGTATTGCTTAGAATAAAGGGAGAATATACATTTGTTAGATAGAGGAATTTAAAAGGAGTAAGGGAAAAGGGACAAAGGGTTGGAAAACTGTTGGAAGTCAACAAAAAGGGGGGGAAAGGGAGGGGGTTAGAAATTGGAAAATGGGAGAATTGATTGTAATGTGAAAATAATTGATCCTAACCCAATAAAAATTTTTCAAAAAAAAAAAAAAAGTGCAAGCTTTACCTGATTATGAAATCTATTTGGCACTGGAGTAGTTGAAAAGACAGGCAGACAACACATCCTCAGAGAGAATAAGACTAGACAAGACAAAGCATTAGAGGTTTGAGATCACATCTGTCTCATTAAATTTGTTTTAAAAGCAGCTGCAAGAGAGAAGGCAAGCCCTCCCTTCCCCCAACATCATTGTACATCCAACATCCCGTAACTATTTTTTGTATGAGATCTGATAATGGATCTCCTAGTAAGGAAAAGTGTTTCAGATCCAAGACACAGGTGCATGAGAAACATACAGCAAAATGGTCCTGGATTCTAATTACTGAAACGCCACTTAGACTTTGTTTTCAAAATCTAGTATCCCCTACCCACGTGTTGGTGAGTTCTCTCTCTTTAAAAAAATTAATAAATTTAATGTTTCCAGCACCTAATTAAATATGGATTGCAGCTTAATTTGCAATTTGAAATGCAACTGCATTTTATACTCCCAACAGTCCACAGCTCTGGTTCTTTATGAAGGCTCACATTCACTATGCAGCCTTTTTGCTGAGCTCCCTAGCTGTTGCTTTTACTTCTACTCCTGTCTGCCCACATCCTGTAACAGCTTTACAGCCTGCAAGCACAGGCTAGACAGGAGTCAAGAAAAACGAATGCCTGGCTCCCATCTCTTGGGACACAGAATTCGCCAAAGAGAGGTATTCCTCTTGTAGGCTCATGAACTCAATGGCCAGTGCTACACAAGTGGATGCAGGAATGTATGACTTATCTGCTTCCTGTGGGTAATTTATAGTTAGAGCTAAGCTCCTATCTCAGTAGAAACATGCTCCATGTTCTAGAGGAAATCACCTCACTGCCAACAAGACAGATTGCAGTTCCTATCAGCCCCCCTGCTGATTTCTGCTCACTTCAGAAGTCAAGATTCCTTTTAGGCCCTCAGCATGAAGGCTTGGCGACCATATACTCCAAGAGCCTACTTATCCTGCCTAGATCCAGGTCAGATCAGTTCTCTTCTCTACCACATCTTATCTTCCGAAAATATATGGAGGAGAACAGAAAGGGTAAATCTGGGGAGAAATCCCAGGAACCTGAAAAGTTGATGGCCCCTCTTGTAAGTTCAAAATACTTCATTATTCTGTAAATGTATAAATGCTTCTAAGATGAAGTCTTTTTAATATCTGTTTTAAGCAAACTCCAACCAATAAAGAATCATTTAAATATTTCAACATCATGCAGGTGACACATACCAGTTTGCATGGACTATCTTTAACTACATTTGCCAATAATGCTCCTTTATATTATGTTCTGTTGGTCAGTAAGAAGGCACACAGTTTAACCAAACTACACCTAACCCATGGATTCATGTAGCATTCTCCTTCCTCCTTGACTTCTTAAAGAAGTTCTCTCCTGCATCTCTCAGGCTACCCTGTTACCTGTTCTAGCACACCTCATTATTGGATACAGAAATGTCAAGCAGAATAAGAACTTCCAAATTATAAGGGAACATTAAGAAGCTTATATTTGAACACCTGGATTCTAGGACATTAATTCAATTACCACCCTGCACATATCAGGTGACAACTGAAGAGATAATTCATCCCTATACCTAGCATGTTCTTATTTCCTGTGATCAAGAACAATGCTTATACCAAGATAGGTCATTTCCTGATATTTAATGACTCCCTGGAGGTGATGGCTTGAGGGGAAGGGCTGCATCATTTAATCAATAGAAAAGTCATGCTGTCCTCCATTATTAGTAACATGCTAATAAGCAGAAACTAGTCAGGTGTCAGTGAAAATGAAAATAAAAGTGAATTAGCATGCTCTTTTTAGCACTGCTTTTGAATTCCCACCATAACTAGCATTGTTTTCAGAACCACAGGAAGCCGTTTCAGGATATACAAATTCACCTAGAAATGTTAAATAGAAAAAAAGCTTTGAACAGTTTATTCCATAAGGTGGAACTAAATTCAAATACTAACATCTGAAGCATCTCAATGCATCTTTGTGAACAAATGATTCAGTGGCTCAGGTTTCACTTTCCTCTCCAAATCTTTACTCTTAAAATGTATTATATCCTCAAACAGAAAATATTCCAGATATGCTGATTCTAGGCCACCAGCCTTTCACTGCTGCATTTCATTACAAAATTGCCTCCAGTGTCTTGTTTCAGAAACACAAAAGCAAATTTCATTTACACAATTATTTTGTATCATCCAAATCAGTCTGGACGTATGTTGTTGACCATGTTTAAATTCCAACAATCACCTCCTCTTCTACGTCCAAATCACTGGCCTAACTCCAGGATAAATTTTAGAGGCACACAATTCTGGTGACAGACAAGAGATACAGTCACAGCAGGGAAGTACGTAGGGCTACCAGCCTCCAGGTAGTGGCTGGAGATCTCCCGGAATTACCACTGGTCTCCAGGCTACAGAGATCAGTTCACCTGGAGAAAATGGCTAATTTGGGAGGTGGTCTCTATGGAATTATGCCATGCCAAGGTCCTTTCCCTCCCCAAACCCCACTTTCTCCAGGTTTCTCCAGGTTTCACCTCCCAGATCTCCAGGAATTTCCCAACTTGGAGCTGGCAACCCTAGAAGTACGGCACAAATTATTCTTATATTCTCAGTCTTCCTACTGTCTAAGACAGTTTTCAGTTTACTTCTTCACTGTTAAACTGTGTGATATATTAGATGCTAGCACTCTTTAGGCTTCTTCCTTACGTTCATCAAACCCTCAGAGCCACCAGGGTATGTGGGTTTTCCAGAACAGTGTCCTAGAATTTTTTCTGATGCACTTAATAACACATGATCTGAGTTAGTACACCATGTTAATGTTATGCTCCAATAGCAACAAACATGAGAACCAAAACATCTGATTAGGGGAAAAATCAAGTGTCGTTACAATGTCACTTTCAAACAAATTCAAATTTTTGTGGATATTTTTGTTGCAATACTACATCAAAATGTAAATACAATAAGCATGTACTTCTCTTACATTGTTTAAATTTAAGGGGGAAAACATGGAATTTAAGTCTTCCGTGGAGCTCACTGCAGCAGCACCTAACTTTTTGTAGTATTACTTATTAGTTCCACATCAGATTGGAGATTACAATATCCCTTCTTCCACATGAGAGAAAACACACAAGAATTTTAGCTTTAGATGTGACTTGCGCTGCCAATCAGAATTCATAACTTGATTTTTGATCTACATCATATTTTGTAGTTTTATTCTCTATGTCCATTTACAAATCATAAAAAAACCTCATGCACTGTCCTACAATTCCCAGGGATAGTTACCTGAAAAAAATATTAATTATGACTTTGTCTAGCTTGCCTAATACTGTAAAGGCATCTATTATTAATGTTACGAGACAATGAATCTTTAGAAATGGAAATTGTATCATGGAAAATTCTGTACCCCACATCCAAAGGCCATATATATGCATGCTGTGTGGCCTTTGGATATTAATGTTATGCTCCAATAGCAACAAACATGAGAACCAAAAAAATAAACTACAATGGTACCTGTAATGTGGAAAGGGCAAACTTATCTTCCCATACCCCATTACGTGTACACAGTGGGGAACTTCAATTAACAATGGCCTCCTTAATATGGACACACTAAAAAAGAAGAACAAAAGGTATAGTTGCCTTTCACATATTGCAGAGTACACTGCAAACATATACAGCACATAGACATACATATATTTGCCAACTGTGACAAATGAAGCAGTTATCCAAATCAGCAACAGTGCAGGAGAATCTCAACCCCCCCCCCAATAAACTTCCTATAGCTGCTCATATTTTCTGTATCCCATGAAATAAACATGCATTTGAAGCTTGAGGGAAGGGGAGGGGTGCTTGATGTGAGATATGGAACAGAGAAGCATTAAGCAGAAAAAGAGGTTATGCTTTCCCACCCTAAATTCTCTTCTCACATTGCTGCTTTTTCAGGGTCAGGGAACTCTTTATGTATAAGGCACTGCTAGTCACCAAACAGCAATGCCTTTAGGTGCTAGACTAGAAAACCAAAACCAAGAATATTTTTCTACATTACACATTTTTACCTCCATCCTCAGTAATTTATGTATTACAAGTGGGAAACCTGCAAGGATGAGGGGGGCATCTTATTTTCCCCTGCCCCATTGTTTCCTCTTTACATTCCTTGGCAGCTCCCATAGCCTCTCTCCCTTTCCTGCTTCCTTCTCTCCTTCCCATCCATCAGCAGACCTATCTTTAGCTGCTCCCCCTTTTCTTCAGTTTTCCCTCATTCCTTCCTTACTCTCCCCAGAGGAACCCTGGCCAAACTGCACAGTGCCAATTTGAGTCCAGTTGTGCAGTGCCAGGCAGGCTGGGCCCAGTTGCAGTGGGGAACCTGTAAAGGCTTTCAGAGGGCACCTTGCTCTCCCCTGTATCCCTTCCCCCACGCTATTTCCTCTTTCCTTCCTCATGGCAGACCCCGTATCTTCAACTTTCCTTGCTTCCTTTTCTACTCTCTACCCACCATCAAGCAACCTTTTACTTGTCCCCATCTTCAGCTATATTTATTATTTACTTCATTTATAGCTCACCTTTCTCCACAACAGGAAGCCAAAAAAGCTTAATCATTCTCCTCGTCTTCATTGCATCCTCACAACCCTGTGTAGTAGTTTAAGCTGCAAGTGTGTGATTGGCCTAAATTATCCAGTGAGCTTCCACAGAAGAGTAGGGACTTGGCCTGGGGTCTCTCAGATCATAATCTGAAACTCTAACCACTACACAACATTGACTGTCATGGAAAGGCTGCTATTGAACAGTAGCAAGCAGTCTGGCCTGGGTGAGTCATGCAAGTTGGGTGGTAGCAGGTCATCTGGTGGTTGCTGCTAAGCCTGGCCTCAATAAGGCTCCAACAGTCTTGAAAAAGGCCTTTCCCCCCTCTCCCTGCCCTTTACTGTCAGAAATCAAGACTTGAACTCTGACAATACAATTGTGGTTGCCCAGCAATCTCCATTAAGGGCATTCATTTTTTAAAGCTACAGATGCTGCTTTATCATTCTGGAGGGGTTAACCCCCCCCCCCATATCCTGGTGCGGTTTTTTGGGAGACAGGTTGGTTTTTTAGATTTCATATTTTTCTGCAAATTTGAGGCTTTTCTCAGGTTTGCAGAAAGATCTGTTTTGTCCGTCCATAGCTCCAGTCTCTGGACTTAAGTATCCACAGATGGACACTTAAATGAACTGATGATGCTTTTATCCCCTTTCCTTCTGCAAAGAGCTCAAGACAACATACTAGGCTCCCCCCCCTCCCCATTAATACCAGTCACTTCAGGAATTAATTAATCCTTTATGTCCACTTTTAGAAGAACTATCTTGAATGGGACATAATTATTCAACAAAGACAAATACGCAGATTATGAATTGAACTGTTGATTATTATAGCCAGGAAAGATGAAGTTGCCTGTGTTTTGTTCTACTGCTTACACAAATTATTTAAAGGCTACATGTTGTAGCAAGCAAGACAAGAGACACCAGAATTTGAGATATTTATGTTTTGTGCCTATAACTATTCATGGCTGTCTCCAAATATCTCAAGTATAATTTTCTGCACTAGGTAGTGTAATTCTTATAGAATTCATTTAGGAGTTTTATTCAAGAGACAAAGTACACAGCTGGACATTAGAAACTCGTGTTCAGAATTTCTATTTAGCCATGAAATTTCCTAGGTGTTCTTGAGCAAATCAGAGCTGTTGTGAAACCAAGCTGCCAATCTCAGCTCCTTGGGCAACTTTCAAATAAAACAGGTACATTCTTCCAAATGTAAAAGCTCAACATTTTATGAAAAACAAATGTGTATGTGTTACTAATGTCGACCTAGTGGGGGCAAACTGGTTTGCAGGCCAAATTACAAGACTAGACCGTAAGTCATTAGCTTAAATGCTTCCTTTTTTTTTAGAATTTGTACCATCTAATTAAGACTCCAGCATTCAATACAAAATTTTCCATAACTCAAAATAGTATAATAAGTTGTGTGCAGTCCATCAACCCTGGAAGAAACACAGGTACAATATGTATTTTCATGCTCAGATATTTATAAAAATTTCCCTTGTGCCCTATTGGCAAAATAAATATGATCTTGCCATACTATAAAAGGAAGCCCATGTACTAGTTGGCAAGAATACTGCTATGTTCCACTTCAAGCACATGAAGTGGATTTATTGGCAGGTGGGCAGTTTTCCAGTAAGAACGCTTAATTTCACAAGGGCAATTTTTCACCACATAAGAAAAGATTATTCCTTCTGTTGTGAAGGCTGAGTTCAACATCGGCATCTCCTTTTATAATCTCCTCTTGTCCTCACCTTTCAGTAAGGTGGTATTACTGTGCATGATATAATGTTCTACCTATGATGCACTCTGTTTAGCTACTGATCCTAAGCTTACTTGTTAGTGCTGAACTGACTTGATAAAACCAAGTCAAATAGCCGAGCCATGCTCTTGTGATGTCAAAGAATATATCAAAGAATCAGGGCTTTTTTTCAGCTGGAACGCAGAGGAACAGAGTTCCGGCACCTCTTGAAAATGGTCACATGGCTGGTGGCCCCGCCCCCTGATCTCCAGACAGAGGGGAGTTTAGATTGCCCTCCGCGCCGCGCTAAGCGGCGCGGAGGGCAATCTAAACTCCCCTCTGTCTGGAGATCAGGGGGCGGGGCCACCAGCCATGTGACCATTTTCTCCAAGGGCAACCCACTGAGTTCCACCACCTCTTTTCCCAGAAAAAAAGCCCTGCAAAGAATGATATATCAAAATGGACAAAGACAACTGAAACATTGTAAAAAATACCATGACGTTATGGTAAAATTATTACCACTAGAAGTTTTGAGCTATTTTTGTTCTATAAAATATATCCTGTTTATAAGCTTTACCACAGAACACATATGCTAGCAGTTTCCTGTTTTCACTTTCTCTTCATGCTGCAACCAACATCATCTAATTTTTGATAGACAAAACAGCTTCACTTTCTGAAGAACTAAACTTTCATTAGATATTACTAGTACTACAGAAATATTACAAGGTAAGTGAAAAAAATCCTACAGCCACAGCTTTCTCCCCCATCCACACCAAAAGAACGGGGGATAGAAAAAATTAAGTTGACCAGGATTATGTGATCCCATAGAAACTAATACCATTGGAAATCAAGCTAATTTATCTAGACTTCCAACACAGTATCTTCCCTTCCATGTGAAGAAAATCAGCTTCATGGCAGAGAAAAATGTAAACAACTGCTATAAAATTACCAACTGCAAGTTTGTTTTATAACAGAACCCTTCCCAAAACAATAAGGTACAGCATATGAATACTAGCTGTCAATGTGACCCCCTTCCATGATACACGTGTATATATCAATCGTCATCTTAGGCAGTTTGAGTTACCATACAGCCTACATCTTCCCCAGTTTGTGTACTGACAATGTAATGTAAAATATAATTGATTCTAGCATTGGTCAAAGACATAGTCCAAGTTCAAAGAGGATCCAAATTCCTGAGTACTAGCATTTCATTTAGGCCTCAGCACTTTACAAGTTTGGGAAAGGAAGAAATGGCCAGATGTCCCAAAGATGCAGAGGTGCTTTCAGATAATACTGTCATGATACCAAGCTTTGACAGATTTTCTTTGGCTCTAGGAGCCACCCAAAACTTATGAGTCAGAATGATTTTTCAGTGTTCAGTGTTCTGATTTTAAATAACAGATATTCTAACTGTTGCTATCACAAAGCCTAACTGTAACCTATGCTATGATGAGAGTTGTAATTTATTTACAAATACAGGGGTATTTGGATGTCATCACTGCCACCACCACAACAAGAAAACAAACCTCGAACCCTAGTCTATTTGATGTAGTGGTTAAGAGTGCGGGACTCTAATCTGCAGAACCAGGTTTGATTCCCCACTCCTCCGCTTGAAGCCAGGTTGGTGACCCTAGGTCAGTCACAGCTTCTAGGAGCTCTCTCAGCCCCACCCATCTCACAGGGAGTTTTGTTGTAGGTGACATACTTTGTAAACTGTTCTGAGTGGTCATTAAGTTGTCCTGAAGGGTGGTATATAAATTGAATGTTGATGTTGTTATCAATTTCTCACAGTTCTACTATTATTTTTGAAAGCTCCATTTAATTAAATATTGGGGCCAATATAGACAGCAACTGGTTAAGGAATGAATTCATCCACCAATATTAAATGGTATAAGTTTATACATAAATGAACAATAGCAAGAACTTCATGCACATTTATTTCTCTGTTATACAACAAAACATTCTTATGCAAAATGATAAACTTTTGGTTGGTTTCAGCCAACTTTTCTGCTCAATCTCAGCTAATCCTACATATCACTTTCATGCTGCAGGTCTTATGATCCCAAATATAGCCTATTTGGGTAGACAAACAGGACCCCTTCCTCCCTTTTTCACCAGCTGAAGAAGTGTTGGATTTCGGCTGAGAGATGCTACAGTAATACCAGTCACCACAATGAGTTTTCTTAATTTAATTTTCAGTTTACTGCATAGAAACCATTAACTGTTATATTTACATTCCATTTTTTCTCCTCACTGGTGATCCAAATAGCATACAACATTGCTCTATCATCCTAACAATCACATAGTGAGAGAGACTGGGCAGAGAGAGAGAGAGAGAGAGAGAGAATATTGTGTGCCTGCCCCAAGTTACCCAGCAAGTCTCCATGGCACAGTATGAATTTGAACCTGGGTCTCTCAGATCCTAGTAAGTTTTAGAGTGGCACTACACCACATCGGCTCTTATTTTTAAAAAGAGATAAAAGACATGGGGTGCATAGGACAGTAACAATAAAGCCAAAGACAAGAACTGGTCAACAAACTAGATATAATTTTGATGAGGAGTACCTTGGGTATCCCATGTAGTAAAGAAACTGGTATGCTAAGTTTTAATCAGATTGCCAATGATGAGACAACATCTAAAAAAAAGTTAGTTTGGGAAAGAATAGCTGCAAACACACATTTTGCCCAGTTGTGAAACTGTAAAATATTCCTGAAACATTACATAGCTTCCCAGATAACTACTAGAGCAATTGCAGTACATCAATATCAATTCAATTCACCAAGGAGAGTACAAGTTTTAGATGATATCAAAATGAGTACAGAATGCTGCACGAATATTGGGGCTGGAAACTAGTCTACATCTCTTTATGTCTTTGCTGCAAACTGCTGCTCTGATTGCTATTAAATCTTATATTTGACTATTATACAATATATTGCAGTTTTTACTACTGACTGGAATAGGGAAAAGTAAAAAGGGAAGTCAAAAATGTAGGCAGGCATTTGTAAGTTACATATTATTACTAGGAATACTGCAAATTAACAGAACTATGTATTCTGCAAGACTGTACTCATCCTCACAACTCCCTTAGATCATTATTTCCATATTATAGGTCAACTGAGTTATTTGCTCAATGACAGAAAATGAGTATCTTCTCCCTTACACTCACTGACACAAACCAAAATTAACTATACATAATCCACAGCAGTTTTCTATGGAAAGAAAAAGTGTTTTTAATTCCAGGTGGGTAAGCGTATTAGTCTGTTGAAGCAAATACAAAAAGACACCTTGACGACTAAGTGGTGGATCTTATGACTCCCTTCAACAAAGTCTTCCTCCAACACTTTTCTCTATTTCATGGAGCCTTCTCCACTGGAATATGTCTTTGTGTATTTGAACGAAGACTTAACAGGATTCAACTTGGCCGAAGGGTGTTTCAGGGTCCAACCTATTCTAGCAGAGGGGGTACTGAAAGCATTTTGTAGGCAGAGTTACAAAGGCATTGTGAGGAAAGTGGTCTACCTGTCCCTCCTGTTCTCCAGCAAGACCATTCGCTGACCCTGTCAAATCTCACGTCCATGCTTCAAAGTCTAAATGCTGGGGCCAACAGCCACCAAGACAACAGGCAAAGGCTGTACTAGGTGTGACTGGGGAGGGATCTATTAAAAAAGAGAAAGATCTCTCTCTTCCCATTTTTGTTTGAATATCTATTTGTTATGGCTCCGACTTTAAGTAGCACAAGGCCCATATTACCAGGGATGTATTAGAGAAGATCACAAGATTTGTAGGGTCTGTATACTAATTTCCTATAGGGAGCCCTGTGTTGCAATCCTGTACAGAGTCACTACAGTCTAAGATTGAAAACCCTGGCTTAGATAGAAGTGACTGTCCATAGGATTACACTGTAACATAGTTAATTTAACCAGTTAAATATTCTTTGACTAGGAAAATGAATGTGCTTGATCTGACCCTACAAATCTTGTCATCAAAAAGTTGCATTACAACAATACAAAATAGTAAAATCACTTCAGGACTAGACCTGGTTATTTTTCTCCTACAGTTAGGAATAAATACTCCCTCACCCTACAACAGGATACCAACCTTTAGGCTAAAACTAAAATCATACCAGTAAACACTATACCAGTAGGCATCTGCAGAGAGCTTTCCTTCACCACTACCGGGTGTGTGTGTGTGTTGCACATAAGAACAGCATTCATTTTTGTACAACTCGAAGAGATGTTATCACCAGTAAACAAGTAGCATGGATCATCTCCCAAAAGTCTGAGCATCAGACTGAATTGGCTGGACCTGCCAAGGCTAAAGGCATGACAGAGACATTAGAGGGGGAGAAAGAGAGATATGAAAAAAAGAAGAAAAGTACTTTGTCAGTAGACTGTCTCATATGGGAGAAGATGTATCAGGAACTGACTGGTGAAAGCTAATCTATTTGTCTAGTGAAAGATAAACTTTTTGTATTTCCTGCCCCATCCTTGGCATTTATTCAGTTGTTAATGCCCACTCTACCTTGAGCAACAGTAATATGTCTATGCAGCCCAATTCAATGCATATTTATATCTGAGCCCCATAACACGATTGCAGACCCCTTCGGAGACCTTTGCAAAGCAAGAGTCAATACAATGTGGCTCAGGTGAGAAGCCCATGATATAGCCTTTTCCCACCATAGCACCATGCCTTCCAGAAAACAGGGAGGCCCTGGTGTATGAAAGAGTTTCCTTCATATATGGGCTACTTTCACATGATTCAGGTTCCTAATGATACCCAAATGGCATGGCTTGCAAACCAAATTTAGAGGGGCATCCTAAGTACACACATGATTGTGAAATGTTCTCTCTTTTGCCATCCAAGCAAGGGGAAAAGAGTTTTTCATCCCTGGGTTTTAGTTTTTTGTTATTCTCCACTTTTATAAGTGTGCTGAATCTATCTTTTGAGCTGCCTTAAGCAAGTTTTTCATGGAAAGGCAGTATAAAATAATCTAAACAACATAAAAATGCTACTTGTGAGATTTTAATGTGTATGTGTATATTCATTTACATGTTAATGAGTCCTTAGCGCACACTCACCCCTCTTTTGTGGCCACTAAGCCTTGGAAAGTCACACTGCCCTTGCGCAACCTGGAGAAGCAGAGAGGTGTATGTGAAAGCTGAGATTATAAAAAGAGTAACAGAAGCTAGCACACTGCAAAAATCCATGGCATCAGTTTACAAAATAATGCTGTTCAGTTAATTAAGGAAAGAAGGAATTTAACCATTTTAATTGCTAGCATCTCTTGAATTTCATACAGAGATGCAGTGACAGTTTTTACCTGGACATAGAAACGGAGAAAACAGAATACTACAGAAGATGGAATCAACTTTGCAGATCTGTCTTAGCTTTGTCCTGGTCACTAGGCTTTGATAATTCCTAAACTGAAAATAAATCCACATTTCTACAAACTGTAAGGTTAATGTATTTTTAGAGTATGCAGCTCATGTCACTGTGTTGTATTTCATAGGTATATATGTACCAAGGTTGGACTTGCCTGAGTAATAAATGTTTATAGCTCTGTATGTATTTACATTTAACTTTTGCCCTACTTTGTTTACTTAATTTCTAGTCTCTTCCTCAGAGATGCAAGGCAGATTACAAAACATTAAAATGTAATTAAACTGGACTGCAAAATTAGAAAAGAATGCAATAAAATCACATAATGCAAACAAACAGACATGCATCTTTCACTAGTGAAGTTAGTTTAATATCATCATTGTCCAAATGCTGCTACAAGATCCAAGAAGCAGGTTGAAAGTTCATAGTTTTAACTACCATAAAACAGAGGACATTGGACCATCTAAAGAAAAGATGGTTTAGAAATGTGATGAACCTCAAAACTAGCATACAAAACACTCACACTTTAGTTAAAAGCTTTTTCGCTGTTCTCTGAGATTACTGTCCCATACAAACTTGCCCTTTAAAAATCTGCAAAACTACTGTGAAAAATAAAGGCTACTTAAGTAACACCTTAATACATAAAGTATTTACAGGAACAGGAAAAAACACACTATCAGTTTAAATCTTCTCAATCTGACTGTTTCAAATAACTTCAGCCATCAAAGGTTTTCTACATCCCCTGTTTCTGCCCAATTCAGGCCACAAGCAGATACAAAGTTACAAATCAAATATGAATTTAAAAACACAAGCAAGCATTTAATAAAAATCTTCCAATTGGGTATTAAATGAGTTTCATTCAATCTATATAAGTCTGGCTGGCTTTTAAACCTGCTTAATTTGCAGTGCAATCCTTAACAGAGTTACACCCTTGACTTCAACAGGCTTAGATATTCATTTTAAAAGAATCCTGAGATTAACAGTACAATCCTATGCAGAATTACAAGAGTGACTCTACTCAACTGTGTGTTCTAACTTTTGAGACAGAAGCTGTAACACCTATTGGTGGTTCTTGCTTTCAGGCCTTATATAGACCAGCACAATAATTGTTCCAAGCCAAGCCAAAAATCTGCAGATTTAACAAAGCTGGAACTAAAGTGACATTGTTTGTATATCTGAACAACAGAAAACTTTTTAAAATATTATGTCAGGCTGAGAAGGTATGACTGTCCCAAAGTCACTTAGCAAGCTTCCATAGCAGAGGGGGGATCTGAACCTGGGTCTCCCAGAGAGCCTAGACTGACATTCTAACCACAATACCAAACATGGACACCCACACACCAGTATCAAGAAGCTGAGATTAAGAAGTTATTAGCATATAGCAACAATCTGAGATAATGAAAGCCACACTGATCATGTTTTAGTCATCCAAGAAGTTGAACAGAAAAGATTCTCATACCTTCTCATACAGCATCATGCCACCAATATTCAAGATAGTATCATAAGGAAAGGTATGCCATACTACTATTTACAAAACTAACACCACAACTGACAACAAAACATTCAAAAGGGCTGCATCAAAGATTCTCTATTGTTCTTGCATATACATTCCCCTAAGAGAAATTGATTACATGGGAGACTGTGGTGGCTTTTTCTACTTTACAAGTTAAGTTGATTATAGAACACATCTGAGTGGTTAGTGGAATCAGTCAGGATCAGCACAGTGCTATTAACAATTCTTATATAAAGTTAAGCAGTAAAGGAGAACATTGCATGAAATGATGTACTCCTTTCTCTGAACCAGATAATTTTACTCTTTTCAGTCACTCCCCCCTCACTCCTCCTTCTTACAGGCCATTTTCAAAGCAAGACATGAATATAAACTAAATTTAGTAATTTATCTTTGAAACCCTGATTCTTTTGTCCCAGTTAACAAAGAACATTATTTTTTCCGAGAATACAGATGTCAAAGCTTTACCTTTTAAAGGAAGAAAGCACGCCAGAATAAACTCGGTTACTTTTTAAGGTGTCACTAGATTTTATTTTTCTTCCATTTTCCTTTTGGTAATAATAGACGGACACAACTACCCCCCCTTTTTTTAAAAAAAAAAAAAGAGGGGGATAGTTGTGTCAGTCTTTTTTTTTTTTAAGAGCAACTACAGTCTCAAGGAAACCCAGTACAGACTGAGACACAAAGAAACGGCATGCCACCGGAATCTAACCAAGTCTTTCCATTACCCCCTCAACCTCCACGGGAGGATTCTGCGCCGTATTAACAAGGACCGTGTTGCGTTGTCACCCAGTCCAGTGGCTCTCTTCAGCCGAGACCGGGGGCGCAGCTAGGGCGCAGCCCTGTCCCACAGAAGTCCGCAATCGAGACACTGGGCTCTAGTAACTAGCCCATCCTCCAGGAAGTGCTTGGCAGCAGCAGCCAGCAGCTTTGTTCAGACAAGTTTTCAGACTTCCCAAGCAACGGGGGTTTCCTTCGTTTTCTTGGAAGCCTACCAAAAGTCCCATCCGCAGACACCTCCCAAACACACGCTTAACTCCACCATTCCGCCCTTCTTTTCTTTCCAAGACATCCTCTTTTAGACCTCCTCCTCCAAGGAGTCTCACTCGCCCCAGCGACTGCGAGCAGGTGAGCGTGGAGGGAAAAGGAAGAGCCAAGACGCTGACAGGCCCCTGGCCGGCATAACTCGCCCCGCAGTCACCTTCCCCTCTGCTGCTCTTGGCTAACAAAGAGCCAGTTTGGGGGGGGGGGGGAGAGAAGAGAAGTGGACTCGCCTGCAACCCCCTCAGCTCCAGCCGCTGCAAACCAGCCCCCCTCGCTCGCCCCTTCTTTATCTACACCACTCACCGGGCGACCTTCTCGACCGGGTCCAGCAAAAGGCAAGGCAAAGCTCCCGGGCGGCTCCCCTCTTCCCGTCCTCACTCCAAGGCACTGGGAGGCCGGGCGGCTGCAAGGCCCGCGTGCCCTTGGCTGTCTGGCTCGGAGAACGGCGGGGGAGGGGAGCCGACTCCTCTCGTCGCAGGCTTCAGCGAAGGCAGCATCCGCGGCCGCAGAGACCCAGCCGAGCGCAGCAGCAGAGGCGTCCGCCGCGCGAGCCACAACCCCCCTGCCAGTCCCGCCGCTGTTGCTTCCGCCAATTCTGCCGCGGCTGCTTCTCTTTCTCTTCCTCCTCCTCCTCCTCCGCCGCCAGCAACAGCCACTCGAAGGTTGCTCTGCCTGCGCTCTAGCGCGAGCTCGGCTCACGCGCCGGGCCTGGCGAGGAGGAGGGGAAGGGGGGCGGCCCTAGGAGAGCGTTTAAAGGGACAGCAAGCGCAGAGCTGCGGCAGGAAGAGCAGGGCGGAGGATAGGCCGGCCGGGGCGAGGCTGCAGGGCGGAGAAGGGAAAGGGAGGAGCCTCGGCAGTCAGCTCGCCGGCCGGCCTGGACACAAGGCCGGCGCCCGCCTACACGTGGACAGCGGACGCGGCTCCTCCCCCTCCTCTCCTCCGTCGCCTGAGAGAAGCAAACCCCACCGTGGGGCGGGCGGTGCTGGAGAGAAGTGCACAGACGCAGCGCGATCCTAGTTTTGCATTCCTTCGACCTTTCGGCATTTTGAATTGTTCGCTGATACACTATCATCCCTGAATCCTGTACGTAACTGGAGCTTCATACACAAACACGCACGCAACTGGATGTCTCTGGCGTGTCCCAAGTGTACTGTGAGCTCGCCTGGCCAACTAAGGCAGTCTCGCTGGCCAAACCATCCCTCGTGGCAGAGCATCCCACAACCCCGGGCACCTCAAGTTAGAAAGCTCGGGCAGTAAATGAGGAAGACCTCTGTCTGGGACCCTGGAGAGCCACTAGCAGTCAGAGCAGACAAGGCTGATGACCTTCATGGACTAATGGCCCGAGACAGCATAAGGCAACTTCCGGTGTTCTCTTACCTGTTGCTACTAGGAGTGGGTTACATGCCGAGGCCCTAAACTGTGTCAAATTTAAGAGGCCCTACAGCATTATTGCTAAAAATGTCAAATGATTCTAACATTTACATGTTTGTATTTAGAGGGCCCTCATAATGTGAACTGTAAACTGTAGTTTACTTAGTTTGTGCATAAATCCAGCCCTGCCCGCTACACCCCCGTTTCTTTTTCCTCCCCCCCCCCCCCGCCTTGTTTTCCTTTTGCCATTCTCTACCAGTTTCTGTCAGGAAGTTCTCTTGCATAAGATCCTGTCCTGTGTATAGGATTAGGTGTCCTATGTTGACATCTTCCCCCCACATTCAGATATTTTCATGTTTAAGTCATGTACCTTTCCCAACCTGCCTGAATAGAATCTTGCTACGTGCCTCACCTTCACTATTCCAGAACTATGAGAAATAAATTGGGCAGTGGAGGGGCAAGGGGAAGTGGCATATATTTCAATTAAGAATTACTAGGTATGATTGCATCTTTCTTCCCTGTAAACTGCCTTGTCAATCAAGATCTTAATCTAAGGCCCTGCTCCAAGACGTTTTTGAAGGCTAGGCAAATGGCTACCAGAAACAAGGCTTTCTCAGTGGTGCCTTCAAGGCCGACCATTTGTCTTGCGCTTACATTATCTGCTTTCCTAAGCATTTAACAGCAATGAATACTGATTCGCATTTATCTCTTGCTTATTTTTATTATTGTCAGTGTTTGCACTGAATTATTTTTGTTGTGTTGGTTGTGTTATCAAAGTTATTTTTTTAATTTGAGTTAGTAAATTGCTGTGATCATCATGGGAAAGAGTTTTTTTAAAAAATGCTTTGCTTGCTAATTTCTCATGATTTCTTACAGTAGCAAGGTGAAAACATCTAAGGTTATTCTTTATGAAGGTTTTAATCTTGCACTTGTGTGGCATTGAAAGACCTCCACTTGTTCCTCCATTTTGCTTTCACGTTGACACAGACTCTGCTTCAGGCTTGAAAATCCTCCAAGCGCCTAGGTCGTTGCAGAGAAAGCCTCTGTGATTCTTCATGTTATGCTTCACATCAATTCTGCTTCACAGTTTTAGTCTTTGAATATGTTTGTCAGTGGATTGCATTTGTTATATAACTGGACTGAGCTTATAGTAGTTGATATGTCTTAATGTAGTATTTGTTTTTATCTTTTGTTAGGTGTGCTTTTGGGATGTTTGGGATAAAAATATTTTAAAGATGTATTATGTTTCTGTGTATTGCCAAGAAATAACATGGCTATTTAACAAAACTTATATCCTGCCTTTCTGCCCTCATAAGAGCCACTTAGGCAGCTAACAAATTAAAATATAAAATCATCTTATAAAACCATGATACGACCACCATATATAAAACTGTTTGAACTACCACCACAGATCAATGAAGGGTATCATGATTAATGAAAAGCCAAGAGGGTGATCAATCTAAACCAAGTTTGCCAGGAAAAAAAGCATGACATTTGACTGAATGTCTTGAATCTTTTATTTTGAAAAGCTAATGTGTACATGTTTCAGAATGTACTGCTTTCAAAACAATGACTCATATGAATCTCTTGGCTGTGTCACCAAACTTCAGTGGTAACATGCATCAGAAGTTGAAACAGGAACTAGAATGTGCAACCATGTATCCTGGAAACATAGTTCTTACTTGAGAGCCTGGGATAAAGATTAAAAACCACACTTTAAAGAAAGACTATTATTTTATTGTATTCCTAATTTTTTTAAAAATTCTTTTCGGTCAACAAATCCAGTGAAGAAAATGTTAATTTGAGAGTTAACCAGTTAACTTTGGTTCCTTTACCAACCAAAGAAGTCTATTTTAAAACACTTCAAACAAAGACACAAGGAATTCCTGTCTATGAACAATGGCCCATGACAATACTTCTGAATCACTTTAATGTCATTTACTGAGTAGGTAAGTCCACAGAATTGTTCATTATGAAGCCTGTCTGATGACACAAATGTGAACTACTTTGTTCCCTTTTTGGTGCAAACCCTCATAATTTGATTTCCTCTTCCTTCAGAGGCATAATCTATGTGCCAAGAATAACAGCACATGAATAGTGTTGAAAATATGGAAATTACAGCAAGAAGAAACAAAACTTAGATGGTAGAAAGTACACATATAATACCACATGCCAAATATACCCTCAAAAGCCATGAACAGGTCATTCTATTGCATTGTGGGTTCTAAATTTATAGCATGCTGTACAATGATCTCATACTCAGCAGAACTTTGTGATTAATCTGCTCATATTGTCATCCAAAACTGAGCAAACAAGTTTCCCAGTTCTCATCTCCATTTTATTAACAAAAAATATAATCCTATGATTTTCAGAAGCAACAATTCATAGGACTAGGTAATCGGAGCTGGACCTCAGCACTAGTGTGAGGCGAGCACCTATCTACCAGACAGCCTACATGAGGTGCTTCACACCTTTTCAGGATCTAACGTAAGGGCAAGTTTCAGAAACTTGTTTGTATGCATATACAGCCAGGACCTGTTTCAGGGGACGGGGTCAACAAGAATACTGCTGATGGGTGTTTGCCTCCCCCCCCCCCAGCCTCCGGCAAGGCACAGTGCCCTGTGACAATGGCAGACAATGACAGTGGGGTGGCTGATTGGAACCGTTGCTGCTAGCAGCAGTCACACCAATGCAAGCCGTATTGCTTTGTATGTGACCAAGCAGGGCCCTTCTGAGGTCCAAAGGTGTCCTCTAGTGATACCAGGTCAGTATTTGACATTAAACTGCAAAAAAGTGCTATATTTAAAGAGTATTGTTTGTTGACACTGTTTAATACTCAGAATAGGTACTCCTGAAAATAATTATGCATGGTCTGAGATGTTGGGAGGATTGTTCCCTCCCTACAATGATAAAATGCAGTGGTTCCCAACCAGGTGGGTTGCAGTGTTATTGCAAGGGCTCCAAAAATCCATATGTGCACTAAGCATTGTCATTTTTATCTTTTTGTCACGATGTATTGTCTCAATCAACAGATCTACTTCTATGGGTGGGGGGCGGTCTGTGAAATTTTTTGATGGTAAAAAGGGGGCCTTATACTCAAAAAGGCTAGGAACTACTGGCATAATGGATGAAACACTGTTTATGGTTTCAATGGGGGAGGGGGTAGACTGCAGGACATAGATTGCTAATGATTTGCATACAATGGCCTCTGTTAATCATAGCCTAGCGACCACATGTTTTCGAGGTATGGGGTCCTGGGATCCATCCTTGGCATCTCTGCTGAGGGATCCCAGGTACCAAGAAAAACCTTGGCCTGTATCCCTGGAAATCATCGTTAGAAAGCCATGGACTAGAATGACCACCAGCCTGAATTGGCATAAGGACCAAACTGGATGAGATGCTGGGATTCCCAGTTCTTTGAATATCAAAATACAACACCAGGGTGGCAGATCTGATCAGACTAATGGTGGAGTGGGGATAAAAATGTAAAATTTCAGGAAATTTTGAAACCATAGAAATAAACATTTTTCCCTCTAGGAAAAAAACCTCCAGATATTTGGGAAGAAATTGAAACATATGTAAATCTTATTTTTCAGTTGAACTAAAATCTTTTCCTGATTTAATAATACAAATTTTATGATCTATACCTTATAAAATTGTACTACTTAGCATTTTTATGTAATTTAAAAGTATAAATATCTTCATTTTTCTGTAAGAAAAATTGCAGCTATCCCTGTACTTAAGAATTGCAAACGATCATAGCACATATATCTTTAGTTTTTGTCAACTGAGAGGTAGGATAAAATAAAATTTGAAGGTTCAGTTTCCCCTCAGTTTTTTTCTAATTTTCCCCCTGTGCTCCCACATCTTTCGGTGGGGATGCTTCTTTCTCAGGCTGTTCCCCTCGCCCAATCAAAACTGCCCACCCCGGATGATTTCCACTCACAGGAGAAAATACTCATGGTTCCCAAATGCAGCTTCCAGTACCTTGGCAAGGCACCAGCCCAGTTCCTGTCAAGCATTAATTTCTTTCTAACCTTTCTCCAGAAACAGAGCTCCACCTCCTAGTAATGATACCAGTTCTGGACAGGAGAACTTCCACCAGTGCCTTGCTGCTGAACATGTTTTTTAAAAAAGGTACAATGTCCAAGCAAAAGCTGTTGAATTATCTGTTATTTTAAAATGGCTATTATTTGTGGAAGGAACCTTGTGTATTTTCTTTTGGTTAAAATGGAAGAAGGAGTTTTTCTTTGCCTATCTCCCAAACTGACAGAAGAGGAAAAGAGATGACTAGATAATTGAGATTTCAATGGAATCCACAGAGAGTTCATGTGTATCAGATCCCAGAACATGACTTCACTCTTATTGTGAACAGAATATCTATTACCTTTTCTAAAATCCCCTGTATAAACAACCTTTGCACAGAAGCAGGAAATAACTGTATTATCAGCTAGACAATATTCACCAAGACAGGATGGTAAAAGATAGCTCTAGAGTCAGTGAGATAGCCACGTGAGATTTCCTCTGATGTTAGCGGGCAGCATGATCTGGATTTCTGCCATACTGAAAAGGGTAGCCAACTTGGGGATTGGCTGGGAGTCTAAATAGAAAGAAGAAAGAAAGCAAGTAGGAGAAAATTTCTACTGCTGATATTGTGTGGGAAAATATTTGGGTGTTAAAATGACCTCCTGCCATACCCCTCCCAAATTTGCACTTGCACACTGCCAAGTTATAGTAGTAGCCATCTGGGGATGGGATGTTAAGCTGAAGGGAAGCTATCAGCTCAGACATACTGAGCCCAAATTCCTACCTTTAAAAACTCTCTAAGCTTCCGGGGGTGGGGGGGGGTGGGGGAGAGTACTGCCACATTGTGGTTCCAAGAATTACTGGGAAGAGAATTGATCTCAGATGATCTGTTTCCTTTCAGGCCAATCCTTCTTCCTCCAGAGTTTGCCAAGAAGTCTCTCTTGTCCCTTTAATAAAGGTGTAACATGGAGCTGGTCAAGTGAAGCTCTTTGTGACACGGAAAAGCTTCAGCCGCCAAAATTGAATATTTCATGGCTAGGAAGAATCTCAGCTGTCAAAATGAGTATTTCACCAAAACAACTTTTTATTTCAAATGATCCCGATTCATATAGACCAAAAGATCTTAAACAAGTGGCAGAAAGTAATAAATGACTTCATATGGAAAGGGAAGAAACCAAGGATAAGATTCTAAGTATTACAGGACTGAGGAGGACTGGTAGTACCCAATATCAAATTGTATTACCAAGCGGCGGCACTAGTTTGGATAACAGATTGGATTATAAATCCAAGTAGCAGACACATCAAATTGGAGATATCAGATGTCATAGAAGGCATCCATAATTATTTATGGATTAAGATATCATTGAAATCCATTCAAAAACAGGATGGGACCCACATATTAAAAGATGGACTGCTTAAAACATGGTTTCAGTGCAGAAATGTATTGAGTCCACTGATCTCCCCATTGATGTCGCCAGTAAATGCTCATTATGATGCAGCCACAAGAAATAGAATTGATCAGCTCAACTACAAATCAATGATTGATAAGAAAGAAAATGTAAAAACTTCACAAGAAATTCAAGCTCAAGGTAAAAATATTTCATGGCTGATGTATCACCAAACTGTATCAAGATTAAAAGAACAAACTTTTAAAGAAGGCGGTAGGTTGAGAGAAAAAACAGAATTTGAACTATTAATATTTGGAGAGTTGAAGCATCTCTTAGGGAAAATTTACAAAATTTTACTGCAACATCACACACAAATGGAACAAGTAAAAACTTGTATGATAAAATGCATGGAAAACTTCGGAGAAATTATTCTGATGAACCTATGGGAAGATCTATGGACTAAGGATATAAAATTTAAAGCCTGTCATTTACTAAGAGAGAATTGGGCCGTTTCCACACGGCTTCCCTTGTTTCGGAAAACAGCGAAATCTCGCATGAAATCTTGCAAGAAGATGCTGTTATCGTGTCTTTTCGTGCAAGATTTCGCTGTTTTCCGGAACAAGGGAAGCCGTGTGGAAACGGCCTTGGTATAAAATGTTTTTTAGATGGTACACTACTCCTAAAGAGATTGCGAGAATCAGTAAGGGTTATAGTGGACAGTGCTGGAAATGTCAATGTATGTATGCAACATTTTACCATATGTGGTGGACTTATAAGAAAGCACAAAAATATTGGATAAAGATACATGAAGAGATACAAAAGATTTTCAAACTCAGATCTGAGCTATATCCAAAAAACATGTTAAACTTCCTACCAACTAATGTTAGAAAAGAACAGGAAGACCTTTTCCATTACATGGTGACAGCAGCAAAAGTGTTATACGCAGGAAAATGGAAAACAGATATAGGCTCTGAAATGTCAGAATGGATAAGTAAGATTTATGAATATGCATCAGTGGCCAACTTAACTACTTATGTACATAATAGACAAATAGCTGAATTTTCAGGGAAATGGAAGGATTTATTTGACTACTTAAGCAAAATTAACATTAATTAAGGTAACTTAGTATAAAGATAAGATAAAACACAGGGAAAGGACTAACCAAAAAAGTTGGTATTATAGTTTGTATAAGTAATCAAGGAGAGGGAAGGAGAGCCATTACACAATCAAGTTCTGTTTTGACAAATTTTGAATGTATTTTTCTATTAGTTTAATTCTAAATGCAGTGCTTGTATAAGTTTCAAACTCATTTCAAATGTAGTGTTTATATGTTTGTATAAGTCTCAATTTAATCTCAAATGCAGTGTTTGTATAAGTTTATTTTATGCACCAGAACCCTTCTGACACACCCAGGGTCCGTCATTCCAGTTAGGGGCCTGTCATTCCAGTCTCAGAGCCCTTCTAATACAGCCAGGGTCCATCATTTCAGTTAGGGGCCTGTTATTCCAGTCCCAGAACCCTTCTGTCACACCCAGGGTCCATCATTCCAGTTAGGGGCCTGTCATTCCAGTCCCAGAGCCCTTCTGATACAGCCAGGGTCCATCATTCCAGTTAGGGGCCTGTCATTCCAGTTCCAGAGCCCTTCTGTCTCACCCAGGGGCCATCATTCCAGTCAGGGCCTGTCATTCCAGTCCCAGAACCCTTCTGTCACATCCAGGGTCCATCATTTCAGTTAGGGACCTGTCATTCCAGTCTCAGAGGCCTTTTGTCACACCCAGGGTCGGTCATTCCACTGAAGGGCCAGAGTCATGAGTCAGCCTTGCCCTGACGCGTACCAGCCTCGCTCTGCCACCCTGCCACTCATCCCAGAGTCCTCCTCAGAAGATGAAGAGCTGGAGGAGCCAGCAGTGTCTACTCTAGAGCCAGCTGTAGCTCCAGAGGAAACCCAGGAAGAGCAGCCAGGAACCTCTGAGGAGGCTGTTGTGAAGGAAGACTCCCACAGAGCTAAGGAGAAATCTGAACCAGCTGAGAGAAGGAAGACCAAGGCAAAAGCAGCTGTGTGGGAACGCTGCAAGAGTGCTCATTTACAGGCACAGCACAGAGCAAGGCTATCAGAGGAAGAAACAATATCCGCACCTAGTTAGGAGAAGCATAAAAGGCAGATGCTGGGCGGCACTGAGCGTGGAAGCAACTTTGCTCATCACTCTCTGCTGCCAGTAGTGCTGTACCTGATCCTGCCTTGTACCCTGCCCTGCCTGGAACTGAGTTATTGGACTCTGACCTTGGCCTGTCTCCTGGACTCTCCCTCCTGCCTGCTCCCTTGTCTGATGGACTTATTGGATTCTGACCTCAGCCTGTCTCCTGGACTCTCCATCTTGTCTGCCTCCCTGTCTGACTGGTTCCTTGGCTCTGCCCTTTGACTGAACTGGACTTCCTGTGCCTGCTCTACCGGTGAGCTGCCTGCCTGCCCAGCACCTGGAACAGGCGCTCTCACCTCAGAAGCAACTGGAACCCAAGCTTCTGTCCTCTTCTGGGGGAATTACAGCCCCTCAAGAATTATTCCAGTAATAATGCCCACTAATTATTAATTAATGTCAATTATTCCAGTAATAATGCCCACTAATTATAATATACATGCACCACTTTTAGTTACTATTGTTCACATATAACATGTTTCTGATTACCTTCTTCAAAGTGATAAAGTGATAGCAAGCTCCCAGCAGCCAACCTTTTCCTCAGCTGCCTGGCTCCAGATACTAACTCTGCCCTAGTGGGCTAAACCAAATTAGCTCATGGGGTTACACCAACAGTAGGGTAGAGAAGCTGAGACAGTTCAATAGGTCCAGTATGGTTCCCACCACAATGTTAGGTAGATTAGGTTCAGCAGTAGTTCACAAGTATTTTTTTAAGGTTTTTGCTGTTTTTTTAAACCAGGAAAAATATAACAAATAACCAGAACTATCTGGTACAGTCCTGCCCTTGCCTTTTCCAGCAATTGCCCTGAAAACAAAGCAACCCAGCCTGACCAGTTTTCTTCTGATCAGTTGGCCGCCTCACTTGACAACATTCAGACAATACAGTCCGAACACTTTAATATGCTCTTTTAAAGCAGAAAGCTTGTGGGAGTACAGTTGCACCTCTTGTGTTAAAAGTTATGGTGGTATAACTTATTTCAATGTGGGTTCTATGGAGCTAATTCAGAAAGAGTCAGTATCTGGAGCCAGGCACAGTCTCTGGAAATTTCCCAATTCAGAGTTAAGAGACCTTTTAGAAAATGGAACCACAATTTGGGGGCTGTGTCCCCTGAAATATTTACCAGGGGGAGATTTTCTATCCCTTGGTGGAGGTACACCATGACTGTTCAATGGCCTGGAGGATTGGCCAGGGCAAATCAGTCTTCATAATGCTCAGAGCCTTTCCTTGAGCCAAAACATGAATCCTTGGTTCAGGGATGTTCTGGACCTTTTTGTTTTGCTTTTATGGAACTCATCACTCTTATCTTTTCTTCTCTCACATGTAGCTGCTGGCAAAATAAACAGAAATACACCAACAATAAGGAAAACAGAGATTATTCTACAGTCTGAATCAAGGGAAGTCACTGTGAAACCAGATGAAAACATGGATGCATATTTCTGTTCTACTGCTTAACCTGATCCAGGAAGAAATTTTTGCAAGTGTAGTCTGTGCAAAAGGGCTTGTAAACCACAGCACTCCTATTTTGTCAACATACCATCTATTTTTATCTTGGCAAATAGAGATTCGTATAGACATTCAACTTATTTAAATCTCAGTATGGATCATTTAACAACAGTTTGGAGAGGGTCCTAAAATTCTCAGGAGCAATGTTGTTTATAGACGGTGTTGTAGGCTCTTGAACACATTATTTTCTTGACCTTGCTTTCTTAGGTTGTCATTTTCCTTGAACCTTTACCAGCTGCATATAACAGGGACCCCAGCATACTGAATTTCTGCCTGTCATCCTGCTGTGAACAGAACAATGCATCTACAGGAGGCATGTGATGGTAGCCTTACAAGTTGAGAATAAAAGTGTGTTTTGGTAGAAGCATGGAGTTGAAAAAGTCCTTGAGTGGGAAGCTTTGCTGTAGGTAAAAGTATTTCTCCTTTTTGTTATCTACAAAAAATATAATTACATGAAAATAGCTAGCAAGATGGGTAAGAGTCCTCCTTGGCCCTGTACATATTATTAGGTGAAGGAAAGCTCTCACTTTTCTGACTCATAATCTTTTGAACTCTGCAGCAACAAGGAAGCTTCCATTTGTACAGGGGAGGGCTAGGGACATTTTTTAAAACAGGACGAGCTGGTGTCCAACAAAGAGGTCTCAAAAGTATGTGGAGAAGGCAGAATGGTGTTGTAACCGAGAGGAGAGGCGAATGATACTAAGCTACTTTGAGTCCTCATTAGGGAGAAAGGCAAGGTATAAATGAAGTAAACAAACTGCTATGTCCCCTTTGGGGGGAAAGCTGGGTATAAATGAAGTAAGTGCAATCCTGGAATTGATCTTGTTTTCATATGCATAAAATGCAAAAAAAAATGTTAAACACCTTGAGAGCAGAATAAAAAGTTTGCCCCAGTTGGCCTCTGGTATGGAGTGACAGACTTGGGTTATAATGTATTCCAGAGGCTACAGACTGCTGTAACTTGTTCCCATAAATGTGCTCACAGGAGTTTGCATGACTTGCTAAGATTTAAGAGGCATAGGAAGATTCTCATGCTGTGATATGTTTACAGTTATAAGCACATGTAAGTGGACTCTCATGCTAGTTTTCCTTTCAGTCACACATGCAGATGTACGGGTTCTACATGTAGCTGTGCACTTTGTCTCAATACACATTTCTGTAAGACAAAGGGGAGAGAGTTTTCCAGTTATGCAAAATGGAATACAGAAAGTTACTTATGCAGGCATTCTTACATTGTAAAATAGATGCATCTTTAATTGCAAGTACAGATTTGCACATATGGAATTGTAACAGTCTTCCGGAAAAGGTGTTATTTTTCAGAGTCAGGCTAACAGTTTGTGAGGTCAGGCAAGATTATCCTCTCAATGTCAATGCCAAGAGAATCAAAACTGTCATCTATGAACCAACCCTATCACTTTATTCTCAGCTGCAAGTGGATGTATTGTTATTAGTTAATGAATGGTATGCGGCAACTACCTACTATAGCCAATATAGTAGGATGTAGGAAGCTCTTCATGCTTTTTTATGCACATCATGCATAGCTCAACTCCAGCTTCTGTAAAAGTTATCATTCCAGTTGTGGGCCATTTGGAATACATTCTATCAGATGTATAGCAGGATTTGAGTCCAGTGGAACCTTAAGATACCAGTAAGATTTTCAGGGTACAAGTTTCTAGAGACAAAGTTCCTTTCCTATCCCTTTTTGAATCCACTCACTATTTCCCCCTTTTTTCTATAATAAACTTCTATAAAAACATTTTTTGGCTTCCTTAGTATAATACATTTTTCTGGGATTTTTATGAAATCTCTCCCCTAAGTGTCAGATCACCTTGGTGCTACATAGTTTGCTATATTTATTTCCAGAGTATCCACTCTCTTACTGAATGGGCTCCTTCTCAGAGGGTCAGTCTAGACATTCTCAGGAGATACCTGAGTGGTGGCAGCTGGTTACCAGGGTGTTTTCCAGGGAAACTTTGGCTGAGTTTCTAGGAAGGAAAGGCCCCTTTCCCTCCTTCTTAATCTACTTGTATCTGAAGAAGAGAGTGTTGACTATTCAACCCTTACACCCTGATGATCTTGTTGGTCTCCAAGGTGCCACTGGACTCAAATCCTGTCGTTCCACTGCAGATAAATATAACTACCTACTTGAAACTATCTATCAGATGCATCACTGATTGCAGAAACCAGAATTACAGTTTAAGTCAGGACCAGTTTATGTTATCAATGAACACTTGAAATTGCTGCACATATCGGTTCCTTAAGTTGGCCACCACCATGGGCAGGATTCTTGTATGCCACTACAAGTCTAGATGTTCAGACAGATATTGGCAAAGAATTTAATCTTGCATACAGCATCAATTGCCCCTGTTCCTCTGATTCTGGGAAGAAATGTGCTGAAATTTTAAACAGTTACTATGACCCAAATGGTCATAGGAACTGGTTCTGAAGGGTGTGTGTGTGGCAAATATTTGTTGAAGGAATGTAGGTTGAATGTGGGAATATGAGGATGTGTTGTTTGATGGCTTTAAAATTCAACTTTCTTCAATATCAGTAAAAATGTCCTCAATATCTATGTTACTGAGAAACTCTGAAAAGCAGTTTTTGCAGTGCCTTGGAGATTTGGGTAATTCACTGTCACATTCTTAGAGTAATCTCTCAGTCCGTCAAACTACACTTCAACTCACTTTCAAGGCCATAAGGATTTGTCCCCGCAATTGCCCCTGCACCTGAGAAGGAATACAACACATGACTTGGATTTAACAAGGCCACACAACTTTATTGACAGAACTGCAGCATAGCTCAAACAAACCACTAACACATTACAGCATTGTAGGGAACAGAGGCTAGAGGCCACTTCTTTTAAGATGTCAGAACAGCCTATCATTAATTTGTTTGAACATAGCTACCTGGCCAGTGCCAGGATTCCATATTGTGCTTCTCAAAAACCCACCACTATGTATGGTGAAAGAATGTACTGGCAAGACAGGGCTCCTGGATAGTGGCAACATTCAATGCACCTCTAGTCTCCAGAGATCCTGGACAGTCCATGCTGAGCTGGAGCTATGGAACAAGCCCTAATCCATCCCTGTTCTTACAAATATAACTTAAGGCAGGCCTTAACAATAACTCAGGCTATTGTTCTTATCAGTATCCCCATGGCTCTGTCTTGAGTTCTACAAGTTACAAGTGACCAAACAGACAGTTCTGAGACTTAATTCTGTAGTCCATACATAACTGAAAGGGCCTTGGGCAGAGGGCAGTACAGAGTAGGCGAAAAGAACCCACCCTGCTCCTGGAATATCTGGAGCAGTGAGTTACACACATCTAAGTAAAAGGCAAAAGATCCCCAACCCCGCCCCCCCCCAAGTGACCAGCATGTACCCATTCTGCCACCTAAAGGGAAGGATGGGTGAGTTCAAGAGGAACATATGGAGTGTACCCCCTGGTTAAATGTCCTCTTGCACCACACACCCTTGACTGAATGCCCTGCCGAGGGGCTTGTATTCACCTGTCCCTCTCATAGGGACAGAGCAAACGCCCTTCTCCTGGCTAATGACTAGAGGGGGCAGTTTCATAAAAATCTAGAGGTATATTTTTCTGTGACAAAATCCATTATTGGTACCTGCTTCTCACCCAAGTATTAAAAGCTTACCATAGACGAAAGCAAGTGGAGGCCTGGATGTATTTGAAAGAAAGGTTTATCATTTTTTAATGTGATGTTGATTGCTGGAAGTTAGCTGTTTTTCAACACAAATAAGTATGGAATTATCTGAGTGCCCTCTAGTGACAAAAAAATATTTAAAGCAAATATTAGTATGATGGCAGGTCTTCTTATCTATTTAAATTTTCTCAACATTTCCATTTGGGCCCTCATGTGAAATTTTGAATGGGCTTCACAATGAATACGAATTCATAATATGAGCCCATATGTGCCTATGAGACTGCTCCAGTAATCAGACCAGAGATTACTGATAGTTCCCCCACTTAGATAATAACATTCAATTTATATATCAGCCCTTCAGGACAACTTAACACCCACTCAGAATGGTTTACAAAGTATGTCATTATTATCCCAACAATCACCCTGTGAGGTGGCTGGGGCTGAGAGAGCTCTGGAAGAGCTGTGACTGACTTAAGGTCACCCAGCTGGTTTCAAGTGGAGGAGTGGGGAATCAAACCCTGTTCTCCAGATTAGAGTCCCACCACGCTTAAGCACTACACCAAACTGTCATGGCTCGGGCTTTGTACTTTATGGCTGCAACTAGGCTGTCGCCAGGTCCAGGTTGGGAAATTCCTGGAGATTTTGTGGGTGGAGCCTGGAGAGGGCAGGGTTTGGGGGAGGGTCCTCTGCGGGGTATAATTCCATAGAGTTCACCCATCAGAGCAGCCATTTTCTCCAGGGGAACTGGTTTCTGTTGCCTAGAGATCAGTTGTAATTCTGAGAGATCTCCAGCTACCACCTGAAGGCTGGCAACCCTATGTGAGTGTCAAAGGATGTGAAGAACACCTCAACCCTGCAGATATTTCCGAGCCTCTGTAAAGTAGAGCTATTTCATTATGCTTCAGTAGCCATGAGTAAAGTTGCCAACTGGCTGGGCGTGGATGTCCTGTCCCTTTAATAACCTGTGTAAATGGGCAGTTGAAGCTTCTTGTGGCATGAAGTTAAATAACATCACCTGGTAATTATTTGCCAATCAAATTGATATTAAAGGGACAACCAGAGGGACCAGTTTAAAAATAGGCAACCTTAACCATGAGCGACAGGGGTGGCTTGCTTTCTTTTATCTGTGCATAGGGCTTAGATGGGTGTGACTCTGCTTAGGTTGGCACTGTTACTTCCCAAAGAAGGGTGTGAGAGATTGCACCCTTATAGCCCAATCTGATCCGGGGGGGGGGGGGGGGTTCCACTCATTTCAATGGAACTTATTCCCAATTTACATGTTTACAAAACTGCAGCCTTAATTTTTCCAAAATCCCAAGTTTTAAAACTCATTTTAGAGGCCTTCCTGTTTCTCTGATCCCTTAGCCTCCAAAGAAAGGACTAGATTTTAACAGGAACTCCCATTGTAAAAGTGTTGTTTAAAGGGAGTATGCAATCTCATCTATGGGGGGGGGGAGGAATATAATGGCTGCCATAGGGGGACTGGGGCAGGGGAAATTATGCTGATGTGAGTAGAACCAGGAAAGATGCCATCTGAACTGCAACCAACCCAGCTTTGCTGCGATTTCCCCTAAAATATCATAGTCAAGTAAGTTAAGGAAAGATCATAGGAAAGACAGGGAAAAACCAGAAGGTGCATGAGAGCACCATGATGTTGCGTGGAAGCAGGAGAAAATCCATTTCCATCAGCAGCAATGCTGGGTCAAATACCCATAGTGAAAGTGACTTATACCACAATGGAAAAGAAGGAAGGGAAAAGGATGGTCTATTAGTCTCTTTCTGTTGATGAGAAAAGAAACTAAAGGTCTAACTCAGTGTTTACCAGTATTTATCAGGAATTCCATGAGAAATGGTGGAATAAAAAAAATTGAAATACCATGAAAAATTCCAAATATACATCCCCTTTGTCTTACAGAAATGTGTATATATAAGTGTGGGGGTACATGGGGGGGGATCATCACCACTTGACCATTCCCCCTTGTGTTAAATACATCCATGTCTGCAGGCCAACAAGACTGCATGACTGAGCATCAACTATGCTTTTGTTTTATAACGATCAGTATATAGCTTTGGATCACAATGCTTGCATTGTACACTTGGAGGTGTTGTGTGTTGCTATTCATATAATTCATCAATTCTGCAGTGGCAGTGAAAGGTGAGTTACAATTAATAAACGAAGGATGCACATGTTCGAAATACTGTTCATATGAATATAAAAATCGGCAACTATGCAATATACCCCACCTTGTGGCAAAATACTGAAATACATTTCTAAAACTACTGAATTAGTGGAAGATCTGAGCCCAGCAGCACCTTAAAGACCAAAAGATTTTCCAGGTATCAGTTTTCGAGAGTAACACTCAATTCATCAGATACAAGAAGGTAATGAAAATGTTCCAACTGGGATAGCATCAGGATCCTTTTAACTGGAGATGCTGGGGATTGAACCTGGAACCATCTGCATGCAAAGCAGATGCTCTAAGACTGAGCCCTATCCAATGTTGATCAATCCACACTATTTGGACAATTGTGAGAAGAATCATAGATGTGACTGAAAATGAACATGTGCAAACTGGGGTGCATGTTACCAGGTCAAGTATATAGCAGACACAAGGAACGTGTAATGGTTAGTTAAGTTCTAAGACTGCAATCCTAATTATATTTACTCAGAATAAGACCCGCTACACTTTGCGGGACTTCCTTCTGAGTAGCGATGCCATGAAGAAAAATAGAGGTTTAATGTGTGGACCTGGGCAGTTGCAGCTTTTCATTGCATGGAGGACAGTTTTCACTAGACCAGTTGTTTAGGATTCCTCTGAACTTAATGAAAAATGTTAGGACTAGCAGAACTTAATGCTTTAATCCTAAACACACTTACTAGGGAGTAAGTCCCATTGAACTCAGTTGGAATTAGTTCTGAGTATGCTTACTTAGGATACATTATTACAAGAGCTTTGGACTAGGATCCAGGAGACCTGTGTTCAAGTCCCCACTCTTCCATGGAAACTCACTGGGTGACCTCAGACCAGTGCCCCTCAGCCTAACCTACCACCCTGGGTTGCTATTGTGAAGATGAAATGGAGGAGGGAAGAACAAGGTTGTAACCCACTTTGGGTTCCCTCTAAGAAGAAGAGTGTGGTATAAATATACAAATAAATAAAATAAAACAATTTTGTAGCATTTTAAAGACTAAAAAATTATTATGGTCTTTCTTCCTCAGGCCCTCCTACAGCTCCCTCTCAGGGACAAAATTCTTTCCTGTTGAAACTCCAACACAGGGCCAAACCCATGGGCATAACCCATAATGGCAAATGCTTTTGTGCATGAAGTGTGTTCTCTGTAGGCAGATATACACACACAATATAAATAAAAAATGTAAAGAACCAAAAGGCAGTGAAATGCAAGCGATAAAATTCCTGTACACATGACCCATTCACACACTGACTGATGCACAGGAAGAATGGGCACAAGCACATTGGCCTTGCCCCCCACCTCCGCATGATAGCTGAGTGGCCAGCACAATGTGAACACACAGAGGAAGCGTCCATGTGTATGCTTCCTGTGACAAGCAATGTTCAGAAAGCAGCACTACTAATTATGGAAAGGAAGTCTATGCATGGACACTTCCTCCAAGTATTCATATAGTGCAGACAGCTTTGCGACTGTGTGGAGGTGTGCAGCAGGTGATAATAGGAGAGTCTTGCTAGACTTGCTAAGTTAACACCTATCATTTCAATGCACTACATATAATTTCTTTCCTGTCCACACTGAAAGGGCAGCTTGGGTGGGAAGTGGAGCACTTCTAGCATTTGTTAAATCTTTACAATGAGAAATAATGCTTGTGGTAGGCTGATTCCTCAGTTCAGGATTTTGGTGGTTCTGGTCCCCCTTAACCAATCAGTCAAGGTTTTGTTTGTTTGTTTATTATCCCGTGCTCTTTTTACTGATGTGGACCCAGCACAGCTTAAAACAGTACAAAAGTACGTTACAAGTAATCTAACAAAATAACCAGCTGCATTTTGGGCTGGTTCTGGATCAAGTGTGCTGGTTTTATCCAAGGCCACACGCTAAGGGACAACAGCCCTTTCACTCATGCCTTTGGAAGATATAACTGGAGCAGAAGGGGAAAACCAAAGTTCAACTATGAGCTAAACTACATGAGATGAATTACATGAGGATGCTCAAGTGAAGAGACATGCGTTAGCCGGGAAGTGTAGTTTGAATTTCACCTCTGTCTACAGATCCTGCAAAGATTGCTCCTCAGAGGGTTTGTTAATTTCCTCTTTACCTCCCCAGAGGCTCTGTCAGTTAACAAACTCTCTGAGGAACTGGTCGGGAACTGAGGAACTTAAGACTGGTCGGGAGGTCACGTCTTTGGCTGTTTTCACACGGCTAAAACCTCTGGAAAATCATGCAAAATTCACAGCACGATGGCGTCTTCATAGTGCAATTTCCCGTTTAATGGCGCGATTTCTGACATCATCGTCCATTAAATGGAAAATCACACTATGAAGACACTGTCCTGCCGCGAGTTTTGTGCAATTTCCCGGAGGCATTAACAACCATGTGAAAACAGCCTTTATGTTATTTGCCTTGACTTAAAGGCATGGCTCAGCTTCCTCTGACTTCCCCAGGACTACCTTAATAGCCCTGGCAGGCAGCTACCTGCTTTTTCCAACATGGCTTCCCCCCAGCTGCAGTAGTAGTAAGCTACATCTGGGAGAACAAAGTAGCTCCTAGGAGTGGTACAATCTATTGTGAGGGTCTGATTCTTCTGTTACTATGTGACTTAATGGCTGAACTATAAATGCTAGTATGTTCAGACTGCCAGCAGTCATCATGGAAATTATCTGTCATTGCATTTTTTATGCTGCTCTCCTCCCAATGAGTAAATGATTTTCTTCTCATCCATTTTTATCTTAACAACCCTGTGAGGTAGTTAGGCAGAAAAAGGCTACTGGCCCAATGTTACACAATAAGCCTCTATGAACCTGGGCCTACATAGTAAGGCCTAGTAGCTCCAGAGTAGGCTGTACTAGAGTCACTACAGGGCCTACGTTTCCCATGTCCCCTTTGGACCCTGTAATTGGTTAACATGGGATTTGGAGGGGGAAATTGCACCAATAGAGAAGTAGAGGGGTGGTACCTAAGAAAAAGGGATAAAAGGCCATGCCCACAGTGGGCGGGTGTTCACTCCTAGGAAGCTGAGCTGAGAGGCTGCTGTAGATGGAGGGATCCCTCATTCAGAAGGGGGTAAATACTGGCATGGCTCTCTGTGAACTATGGAATGAGTACCACTGGGTTATGGGCTATACATCTGGTGCCGTTAGGTCCTCCCCCCCGCCCCCATCAATTTAAACTGCAGGCATGCAGAAATCTCCAATTAACATCAGTACAAGCCTCAACCTATGCTAACTTCAAGGACATCACATTTAAGCTACAGCTCGCTGACTTGTGTATTTCTACGGATTAACTCTTCAGCATCTGGCATGTGGGCTTATACCAAACATTAGAGTTCAAAAGACTTTGCTCCAGCAATCTCCAGTGCTGGCAGTATTCCCAGATATTTATGGAATGAAAATGAAACGTATTTCTGGCACACACACACATGCACACCAGTCAAAGGAAGCAAAGTTGATCTCATTAAAGACGGGCCACAATTCCCTTGAAAGCTGTCTTGCATAATAATAACTGCACTTATATACCACTCTTTTATAATTGAAATTAGTAGTTGCTGCACAAACCCACACAAGTACAAATGAACAGAATATCATGAGTGTGAATTAATACTAATATTTCTATTAAAATCTCATATTTTCTGATTAGTAAGGGGAAGGAGGGTAACTTTCTATGGGGAGGCCAGTTTTGATGGTTTTCTCCTGACAAAAAAGTGCATATTCTCGTGCTGTCTTATTCTATGAAATGATATAGAAATCTGGCATAAGATTTCTGCTTTACTTATTTTATCCATATTTATTTACACTATCCATTCACATTTATGTGGAGGTAAGTCTTCCAAGTTTTTAATGCACAGAACACAATTGCTGCATGTGTACATTTTGGCGGACAGGAGTCATTTTATATATTACATTGGTTCAGCACTTTTCAGAGGCCTGTTTGGCTGCACCATCACATCTAAAACAGCCGTGAGACAGCCTGAGATCCCCACAGTGGGGGGTCTAGACTAATGTAATGTACTCTACATGGGGTTGCTCTAGAAGACAGTACAGAAGTTTCAATTAGTCAACTGGGGTATAGATTTTATTTAAAGTTTGAAATCATTATCATGGCTTCCAGTCTACTCCAATGGTCAATTCAAAGTGTGAATATTAACCTTTGAAATCCTTCATGGCTTGGAACCCTCACACCTGGGGCCATCTCCACCCATATGAGCCTGCACAGCCACTCTGATCATCGTACCAGGGGTTATTTTGTTCCACCACCTGAGCATGGGCATTTTTGGTGGCTTCTCCTGTTTTATGGAACAAATAGGTTAGGAAAACACACTCTTCAAAGGATTCTGAAACTTTGCAAAGCTGAGGAAAACATGTTTTGAATGGACTCTGATTAAGAACTAGCTGGGTTTAGTGCGTAATTAGAGAGGCTGCATTCTGTATTTTGTATTTGATGTTTTAACTTAAATGGTTTTAATTAAGATGCTTTTTGAAAAGCAGGGTATAAATATCTCATATAAATAAATTACATAAACCTTTACTTGAAGAGTAGCATACGTGCTGTTCTTGAGTCTGTACATTTGTCTCCGTGAAAAATCAAAGCAGCTAAGGCACTTTAAGGATTTGCATGACTAATAGAAACCTTTGTGTGACATAGCCTTAATTCATTGGTACCACCCTCCTCTCAAACACCTGCAGCCCATAGGATATTCTTCTATAAAGAGCAGATCCAAACAAAATGGAGAGGGTTTCTACAGGTGTTTATTCACATATGCCCATTCTTATGTGGTGAGCTGGGGTCTATTTAATATAAAACGAAGTGTGCAGTTGATAACTCCTAAGCAGAGTTATACCCTTTTAAACCCATTGACTTTACTTCATTCCCACTTTTCTTCCCAACAGGGACCCAAAGCGCCTTACAGTGTTCCTCTCTCCTCTATTTTATCCTCACAATATCCTTGTGAGGTAAGTTAGGCTAAGAGTGTGTGACTGTCCCAGGGTCACCCAGTGTGCTTCCATGACAGAGTAGGGATTTGAACCTGGATTTCCAGATCCTAGTCTGATGTTATAATCACAACATCACACTAGCTCTCAGTAGAGTTTAGAGTAAGCCAATATATCTTATGGCAAAATTCCCTTTAAATCTCATCCCGATTAGTTCATTTTAATCTGCCATGGTTGGCATAGCAATTAAAGGTGAACAAAGAGTTAAGGCCAACATCGTTCATCCTACACATTGACTTCCCATTTGGCATGGGAGAAACAGCATTGAGCCTCACCAATAAAGGTGGGAGATAGACAGAGAGATATGCTGCCCAATCCTAAGTGGGGGGGGGGTTGAAAAGTGCATAGGAAGAGGACTAAGGCTCACGTGGGCGCAACTTGCACTTTCATGGGCGTAACCCTCCTGCCAGCAGGTACGGAGGTGCGCTACCACGGGCGGGCCACTGCCTGTGGCCACGGCCACAGTGGGTGGCCATACGAACACATTAGTGAGGCACAAGTCCCCGTGCCGGTGCTGGAGGAGGCGGGATGGGGGGCAGGCTGCAAGTTAGTCGGCTTCCTAAGCTTTCACAGGCCCAGAAATGCTGCAGAAACTTTCTGCAGCAGCAGAAAGTTAAGCCACAAAAAAAGCAGGTGTGGCCCATAGGCGCCCATTGAACAGGAAAACTCTCCCTGTGCCCAGCACTGCCCCCACAGCCCAAATGGGGCATAGGATGGCAACTACCAGGCAGACCAATCCGCGTGCGCTTCCGGGGTGGAAAAGCCCCCCTTCCCTGTGCCCAATCACCTGCCCACACACCCTACGAAACCTCCAGCTGTGCCACTCACGAACTCAGTTAAGTGGGTGGCGGCTGGAGGCTCTGGCCGACAGCTTCCTTCCGCGGGGACTTTGTGCACGAGGCGGGAGAGTGGGTACTCAAAGTGGTGGGCCATGAATGCACTGGGGGGACATAGCAGGAAAACTGGGAGGACTTTGCAGTCGCTCAAGGGAAGAGCAAAGTCCAGAATGTCTGACTAACAATTACTACCCAGGTCCCCTTGCAGGTTATCTGATTCTGGAGTTCCAGCTCGGTAAGCAGCGAGGGAGCACTGACAGGTAAGAAGGAGGTGGAGCGGTGGCTAACCCGGCTTGCTGATTTGTGCCAGCTGCCCCCCCTCTCTTGAACTTGCCTGACTACCAGCTTCGGGTGAGGCTTGGCGGAGGAGGGGGCAGAGGCAGCAGCCCCTGCCTGCCATGGAGGCAGTTGCTCAGAAAACTACTCATGACACAGCCAATTGGGCGGGGGTGGCTACCCATGTGGATGCTCTGATGAGATTCCCTCAGCTGGGGCCCCTCCTAGCAGAGGAGGAAGTGGGGCCAGTGGTCAGGTTGACTGGGTGATCATAACACCCTGTTGCTGGAGGGTGCTCAGCCACTTGACTTTCTCCCTCACAGGATAAGATAATCCCAAGGCAGAGCACTTTCTCACCAGAGGGTCATGCATCATGTGGTTGCGAGCGGCACCTGTGGAGCTGCCACCACAGCGCTCAACCAGTGGATACCTTCCCAGACATTGCAGATTGGGCTTGGCCTCAGCCGTGCACCGTCCTAGGTCACGTGCAACACATGTCTGTTTCCCTTGCAGGCAGATCGCCACTCATCCAGGAGACCAAGGAGCATGTCCGTCTGAGCCCCCGCATAAGGCTCCACGAGTGCCATTCAGGTCCTGCCCAGGGAGCAGTTTACCAAGGCAGCCTGCAGCTCAGCCACATTGGCAGGAAATACTTCCAGAGGACCTCTGCACCTTTCCCAGTTTAAGAAAATGTGTTGAAAAACAAGAAACTGCTGTATGTTTGCTCGCTCCCTTGACATTGACAGTAGCTGCCTCCACCCCCAATTCCCCATCAGGATGTCTTCTCACAGATCCCCGCAAATTTTTCCTGCCTTGGGGCTGGGGTCAATGGGGTGGGCTCAGCTGCCAGGAGGAGCAGGTGTCAAGTGGCACCCTGTCCAGCTTCTCTGTCCCCTTCCCTCCCCTCAATGTAACTTCAGGAAGTGCGGTGGGAATTGAAGTGCAGCCCATGAATGTCTGGCAGGGCAGGGGAGGGGGAGGCTCCACTGGGGACGTTCATTTTCTGACAGACTGAGCTGCTGGCATCTGATAAGCCAGGCAGAGGGGAAGGCGGAAGTTACCGCCAGAATGTGGGGGATGTTGAGTGACATCTTAGGATCTCCAAGGCTCCTCCTCTGGGAGGATGGACCACCCTCCATTTTGCTGTTTGTGGAAGCAGGGATGGACTTGGGAAATCTGGCATGGGAAGGGGGTACATAGCAGCCCCTGGAGCAGTTTCTCTGCTCTGGCAGGCTGTTAGTCCACTGGGGGGGCATCACCATGGACCGGGGCATGGCTCTTGAGGGCCAACCCATATTCTCTTATCGTTGTGATGCAGTGATATGTTCAAATGGTGCCACCACAAACCTGCGTTTGCACTCCCTTTTGGCCTCTCGCATGGTTTCCAAAGGGCATTTCTGTCACTCGTTAAAGAACCCGCCTCCCCACCTGCCTCTCTGGATCCTGGGGGCTGCTCCCAAGTGCTGCAGGCTTTCTGGTTCCACTTTTCAGGGAGGGGAAACTGTTTGTCGCGGTAGTGGCAGTGGCGGCAGGATCTGCAGGCACACTGAACTGTGGCCACTGGCCTGGCCCTCATCAGAAATGGGGGCTGGATGGGCAACAGGGTTGGTGTTCGATCCGGACCTTCGCTGTCACCTCTGCCCCCCTTCCCACCAGGGATGCTACTCCCTGATTGGGGGGGCTGTTGGTGAGAAGCGGGGATCATGGTGTCCCCATTGGCTGCGCTGCCACTTGCCCCTCGCCTCCCTGTCAGGGAGCGGTGTGGCCATTGGCTGGTGTGAGCAGTGTTGCCAGGGGAATGGCAGACGGATGCTCCTGGCAGCAGCCACGCCTCGCCTCACTGAGCTCGGCCGCTGGTGGGACTCTCCTGCAAAAGTCCATAGGGAGCAGCAGGGAGGAGCCACATTTATGTCAACGCGCAAGCAGCAGCACTGCCTCACAGCTTAGGTTTGAGCTGTTGGAAGTATACCAAGACTAGTATGACCATGTAGTTCTCACTTTCTATTCTCATTCGAAAGCCACCGGCAGACAGGAAGGTGCTCTGCTCCATCACATTTCCTATGGTCATTCCTTATTATATGCTAGGCAATGGTTGGCCCCTAGATGGCTGTATTCAGCTGGACACAAGAACTACTAAGCCGTGTTCTCAGCTCATTTTTATTATGCCCTCAATTTAAAAAATGGTCTGTTTCATTCCTACAATAATTCCTGAAACTGCTGCTTGAAAGTATGTCATTTCAAGTAAGAAATTGGTTTGTCCCTCTGGTTTATGATGCTGACAGCCATAGTCACAAGCCAGCCTAAGCTAAAGCACTTTAAAATCATACTGATTTAAATCAGAGATATTTAAAGATATACTTAACTTTTCCACTGATTTTTAAAGCGTTAAACTATATTGTACCCCACGTTTTTTTTAAAAGAGCCCTTACAAGGGTCCTTTTCCACAGTTCAAGGATTATGTGGCTACATGAAAACTTGTGGAAGTTTTTTGAGAGGCTGTGTACCTCTTACTATGTTTTCAAAGTTGTGCAGAACATCTTGAAGTCCTCCTTATATCAAACCTACACACCAACTGCATTCGGACCTTAGCATCAGACAGTCTGCTCTGCTCACATGTTGTTCTTTTTCCTCACGGCGCCTATTCTGTGATGCCTCCCAGACAGGGCTGCAGGATACCTTCTCTACTAGCTTTTCGAAAAGCCTTTAATGGCGTTTTATTTCAACAGTATTTTTGCTAGGGATCTGTTGGATCTCTGCCAGCATTTCAAATGTTCTCAGTATTGGGTGGTCTTTTTATTGTCTTACGGTTTTTAATTGTTTTTATGATTCTATGCCATGACATACAACTATGAATGTTTCATGTAAATGTAAAAAGCCTTCAGATCTGGTGGATTACAAAACCATAAGAAAATCCAAGCTGTGCATTGCACTATTGTTTGGAACAGTGTGAGAGAAAATTCGTTCCTTGGAGGCTGTTGTTTTTAAAGCAACATAGAATGTAGTGAAACAAAACTTATTTGCGACCGTAATCAGAAATTGGAAGGATGGATGGTGCACAGCAGTGGCAAGAATACAGCTGCAAATTCGCTGGCTAAAATAACACGCCACCATTGAACCATCTAGAAGGCCTCAAGCAACACACAATGCAATCCTATGCACAGATGTCTAAGCCCACTGACTTCAATAGAGATAAAAACTCTGCAGTGCAGAGACAACAACACTCCTAGGTTGTTGTAAGCATTGAAATAATGTACTTATCTTCAATACTACAGATGCCCATTAAACGCTAAGCGTATTATTAAGTATTGGTTTCACCGACATCGTTTCTACCCTGGGTACAGGATAAAGGTGTAAGAGATCTTCAGAAGAGAGGTAGGAGCCGATTGCGGAAAAAGAGACGTGCTTTGCTCACAGCACGGTCTACCTCCTCCCGCCCATCAACAAGGTCCCTCCGACGTCCTGCTTAATGCTGCTGCCCCCGCTGTCTTTCTCTGCTCCTTCTCCCCCCTGCACCCTTCTGTTCCGGGCAGCGGTGGATCATCCCGGTTTACTGTCGGATGCCGCCGCCCCCCCTTCTCTCCAGCGGCTCATCAAATTCTAGCGGGAGGAGCTCTGAAAGGAGGCGATTCGCCAGGCTGAGGTCGCTGCTGGGAACAGAGATGGGGAGCCGTTTTCCGGAAGCTGCTGCAGCCTAGGAGCGAACCCCGCAAGTGCTCGAGATTGCACCGCAACCACCACCACCGAATGACCCCCTCTCGGCGGCAGGTGAAGTGTCTGCGCGGTATTTGCCTGGAGCCATGCAGAGGCCGCCGCCGCCGCTGTTACTACCAGTCACCTGAGCCTGCCCCGAAGAGCCCGTTCAATACGTCCGCTGGGCAACGGGGACCAAAGCCGCCCGGAGCCAAAGCAAATCCCAAGCGCCGAAACGATAGTGGTGAGTGGCTGCCGCCCGCCCACCCACCCAGCCCAGCCGCGTATTGTCTGCGTGGGGGGGGGGGGGGCTGGCTGGCTGAGGGATGGGTCGCAGGAGGCCCCGAGGGAGCGGGGCGGCTCACCGGTTAGTGGAGAGGGTCAAACGGGCGAGAAGGGAAAGCGCCTGCAGCCCCGGGCTGGGGGTTCTGGGGAGCAGAGCTGCGTCCTAGCGGCAGAGAAGGCTGCGTGGCCGCAACGGGAAGGGGGACGGCATGACGAGGAACCGCAGTCCAGCCGCTGAAGGGAACTGACGCCCCCTCCCCGCGAAGAAGGGCTGGAGAGGGTCCCAGCAGTCCTCCCGCAGCCGCACGGCCTCGCCTATCCTCGCCGGAACCTCAGCGTTGCTAGACAACAGTGCGGGGAGAGGGAGGGGTTGCCGCGCTGCTCCACCCCTCTGTTTTGGGGCGAGGGCGTAAAAAGCGGCACAACCAACCACATTAGGCAAGACGGAGGGGGGGGCTGCGAGCTGGATTTGGCGCAGCCGCTGAGGAGCTCGGTCGGGCCCCCGGGGTCGAACTTGGCAGCTGGCCTGGGTGCTGCCCGCCGAACCTTTCCTCTCCTAGATTCTGCGCGATAAGTGCCCGGGCAGGGGGCAGGCTGCCCCCCCCCCCTCCCGGCGCTGAGATGGAGAAGCCGACTAATCCCTCCGCGGTGGCAAACGAAATCCTGGCGAGGTGATTTTCCGTTCGTCCTCCTGGTTTTGCGTGCTCGTCCTCCTGATTTTGGCATGTTCTTCAATTGCAGACTCTGCGGGCAGCCAGGCATGGTGGATCCGGTAGCGGATCCTGGCGAGGACCCGGGGGATGCTGCAGGTGCAGACGACGCTCCGGCGGCGGCGGCGGCGGCGACCTCCTCTGCAGCCGCGCCCGTGTCTCAGCCGCCCACTCCCTTTCCGGCCGCGGCGCCTCCTGCCGGGGCTGGGGAACCGGGCCAGGCCCGCGAGGAGTCGCCGATGTTGCACCTGGATCTGTACAACTTCGACTGCCCGGAGGCCGAGGGCAGCCGCTACGTGCTCACCAGCCCCCGCTCGCTGGAAGCCTGCGCCCGCAGCGCCGTCAAGCCGGTGGAACTGCTGCCCCGGTCCCTAAGCGAGCTGGTGAAGGAGGCCCCGGGCAGGTCGATGAGGGTGGCCGCCGGCCTGTACGAAGTGTACGAGATGGACCGGCAGAGGAAGCTGCAGCAGTGCAGGGAGGAAAGGGAAAGGATTATCCGCGAGGAGAAGAGGAGGCTCTTCACACCGCTCCTGATGGGCAGCCTTCCTTCCTCCCCGGCTTCCAGGATCGCCTTCAAAAGCGCCCCGGGAGATGGAAAATGCAGCCCGGCAGCAGGACAGCCAAAGGCTGGCTGCCCTCCTCCCCCTGGCACCAAGACCAGGAAGAGCCACTCCCTGGATTCCTTGCAAAAGAGAAGAGAGGGCTTCTCCACCAAAACCTCCTCTGACTCTGGCGCCTCTTCCTCCTACAGCGGAGACAGCTTTAAGGACAGGTGTCCTAAGGAGGCCCCCAGGACTAGGACAGTGGGGACTACCATGAGCTCCCTGGTGGGGCGGAGTTTCAGCTTGAGTGACCTGAGCCATTCCTCGCAGACCACCAAGAAAGTGGAGAAGATAGTCAAGGAGGTGAAGAAGAAAGGCCTCAAGGAGGTGCCAGAGAGGGACCGGAAGATTGCTGCCCTGATGATAGCCAAGCGCCAGGAAGAGAGCATCTTGAATGAGCAGCGGTACAGTGCCCACCTCCAGTGGGACATCCAGAGGAAGCAGGCAGAGCTGCGGAGGGAGCAGGAGGAGAAGGAGAAGCAGAGGGCCTTGATGCAGTGCAAGAAGATGTGGGAGTCCACACTGGAGAAACGCCGTTGCAAGCTGACCCTGGAACAAGAGGGAATGGCCTTGTTGAAGCAGAAGCAGAACTTAATGGGGGAGGAGAAGAGGAGAGGGCAGGTGGACAAACAGGAGAAAGTGAAGAGAGAGCGGTTGGAGAAAAGCGCCTTCGAAGACAAGGAAAAGAAACGTCACCAAGAGCGCAACTTGAAGGTGCAGGAAGAGAGCAAGAAAGAGGCCCTGGAACGAGAGGTCCAGGTACTTCAGGAGAAGCTGTCCCTGGCTACCCAGAAGAAGCTCAAGAAGGAACAGCTAGTACAGAAGGAAAAGAAACTGCTCAACCAAGCTGAGAAGCGGAAGCATGATGTCCTCCTCAAGGAGCTGAGCAAGCAAGAGGCTGAAGAGAAGGCTCTGCTAAGATCTTCATTGGAAGGGAGTTTGAGCAAAGCTCAGGAGAACTATGAGCAGCTCATTGAGAAGAGGAACAAAGAAATAAGGGAGAAGGCCAAGCGAGAAGAGCTTCAGGTTCAAAAGGCCAAACTGGTGGCAGGAAGGCGGGAGAAGGAGCAGAAGGAGCACTTGAAGGCCTTAGCCAAAGCTACAGAGCAGAAGCTCCAGCATGCTGCTCAGGTAGCTGAAGAGGTTGTTCAGCAAAAAGCCCGCAAAGTGGTCCAAAGCCGGTTGGAAAAGGAGAAGGTACAGAAAGTCAACAAGAAGAGGGTGGAACAATGTGAAGATATGCGGCGCAGGGAAATCCTGCTGTCAATCGAAAAAAAACTAGAACGGAGTGAACAGATTTTTAGGGAGAAAAAAAGTATCTTGGAAAATGCCAGATCTGTTGCTCGGGCATCGTTCCATGTCCGGGAAAAGGTCCGTGAAGAGATGAACATGCGCACTTTTGATAAGATGGCCTTTGAAGCAGAACTGCAGGCCAGCCTGATTAAAAAATAAAAGGTCTTTTTCTATTTCAGGATAAGTAGGAATATATCTCTGGTGCCTGTTGTTAAGATTTGGTTGTTCATACAAAGAAATCCTTATTTATTATTTTTGAGGAGCACACAAACTCTGGAAGCTCCTTCACAGACTTTTTCAGCGTGTCTTTGTTACACATATTTTAAAATCTGTTTCCACCCATCCATCCCATTCCATCCCAACACAAAAATTAATGCCTCCTTCTCTGAACAACAACAATAAAGGGTACAAGGAGCAAGACAGGAATTGGCAGATTTTATACAAATGGTGCTGTAGTTCTCAGAAAGTCAAGGGCCAATTCAGTTCCATTCCCCCAAAATTATTAAATAGCCACTTTCTTTGTCTTTATACGCTTCATACTTAGTGTGGATGGTATTCTCTTTGGATCAAGCTGCAGCATTGCATGCTGGAAATTGTAATCTCTTATACTGTGTGTCCATATTTTAGGAGAGTTTCTTTTATAAAATTCCATATAGTGTTTGGCCCATATGGTGCACTTTATCCATGCTGCTGGAAACAATGGGGCTTGTAACAAAAACTTTTAAACAGAAAATGCAGGTAAGGACTAGCCCTGTTCACGCAACACAAAAAATGTTGAGAAACTCAAATTCAAATAAAAGTATAAACACTTTGAAGGTGTTTAAATATGTCTTATTAACTTCCTACAGACAGTTGTGTTATTGTTGGCAAGAAGATAGTAGAAAGAGCTACCCTTATAAATCTGACCACAAATGTTGATCCGTTGATCCGTAAGCATGATTGTGCCATCTTGAAAACTTTGTATTTTGTAGTGTAGAAATACTTGAGTTGTTTCTACTTCATTGGATAAATATATCAGTTTCTCAGGGAATAGAAACTACACCAGTTGCTGAAAGTAGCTTCTTATCCAAAACAAAAAATTGGCCTTTGGTATTAACTGCAGACAAACGTTTGTAAAAATCCAAAAATGGAGCAATAACTTCAGATTACCAAATGCCTAAGCCAAAATTTATTTGCCCATTGGTGCTGATAATAGTGCACAAAAAACTTACTTTGCAACATCTCCTGTAATATATCTACTCTACAGGAGGGCATAACAAACCATGTGATGAGTCTGTAGAAGGAGCATGAGTGAAAAACTTTCTCTGTGAGAAACATTCTATGTGGAAATAATCTGCTGCATTTATTCTCTGCTTAGTTGTTCGTATCAAAGCATTTTAGAAAGCGTGCTCTTTTCATCTATTCCTTAGGAAGTCAAGATATATCATGTTTCCAAGCAGAAGGTCACCTCTACTGGCTTTGGTGCTTTTAAGTGTATACTGTGGAAAGGCTACTAACACCAGCAGAATAGAATCCCTTTCAATGCAGGATAACCATCAAAGGGCTTTTTATAATCCTGTTTTTATGCAAATGGATACCAGAAAGTAGAACACACAGATAATGAGATTATATGAGAGAGAGGGGTTTCATAACAGAATGTTTCTTAAAAGCCGTCTCTGAAATAACCTAGACATTTTTTTCATTATTTTAAAAATATTCTATATGGTAATTACTATGTGACAATCAAAGCACTATGAAATCAGGGAGTAACAGAATGTGAAAACTCATAAAGAGTGAGGAAGTTGCGTAAGATGTGTATTGCACATGGAAGTCTTGTTGCATAAACCCAATGAACACTGCCTTTGTGGAGGACAAAAATTGGATTCTGGTTGGCTTGAGCCACCATACATACTACCAGCCTCACATGTAATGTGCCACTGGAAGGCGGGGTGGGGGAGGGTATTCCTGTCTGCTGGCCTGTTCTTCCACTATGGTTTGATGCGTTTCTGAACCAGGTCTTAAAAAGAGATTCTAAGCATGTGTAGATGGATTACCATCTTCAGAATTTGAAACTGATTCTTTGAAGAGCGCTGCTGAAAATTCTGCTGTGCCTCATCCTCACCCCTTTTGAAACAGTTAATGAAAAGGGAAGATAAGAGCAACAGAGGAAAATAGAGAGCTTTGATGGTGGTTTGCTGAGCAGACATTTAAAAGTATGAACCTTACTAAGCTAAGAATCACTATCAATAACCTTCCCTATCCCTGTTTGTGATAGAGGGAACAATGGGTATGAAATGGCCCCTGGTACATATCTGCAGCTTTTGAAACCAGCCCATTGCCACGGAAATCTCAGGGCCAGTTTTTAATTCCTAGGTGATAACCCTTTTATTTATTTTTGATATCCCAACTATCTTTTAATATATATACATTTGTCTATGTAGAATTTTGCTGGAGAAATTAAGAGGGACAAAGAAATCCCTTTATTATATTTTCTTTCCTCAGCAAAATTTGTCTAACCCACATAAAGGATCCTTTTAGCTACTTGTCATGGTTGTAGCTAAATTAGCTTATTGCTGAGATTTGCACTGGATCCTATAAAAAGCATCTTATTTACGTACAAAAATTTAATATTAATATAGCATAAGAATTAAGAATGGCCCCTTAATGTTGCCCTGGTTTGGTGCTTTTTAAAGGACAGAAGACCTGCAGTAACAATGATCCACAACTGCTTATGGAGGTTGAAATATATAGTATACTCACATAGCCAGCATAATTGGTTACTCATGGTTTTCATGAGTACTCTGAGAATCAAGAGTACCGTTAGAATCAAGCCTGATAGATGATGACATCTGCATTCTGCAAAAGAGAATGAAGCATAAATACGGCAGTGATGTGGGACTGTGTATGCGACTCTATAATTTTACCTTAACACATCATAGACTTTTTTCCTCAGAATTCTGATTGTCCATAATGTGTTGTTGCTTGTTTGCTGAACATTACTTTAAGGTTGGGTCCAGAGTATCCTTTCTGCTCACAATAGGCACTTCTGATCACAGAAGCAGGAGAAGGCAGGTGTTATGGAGCCCCTTCTCTCACTAATGCTGGCTCCCTGCTTTGACACCCATGATGTTCCTAGGAGTTCATTGATCCAAGGGGCACAATTTCAGGTGGAACAGAAGACTAGAATAGGAGACAGGAAAGCTATCAGTCATGCAGTGCAGCTCTGCTCACACTATGTAGGCTCCAACTCATTGGCCTTTTTCAGGCTCAGTGACTGTAATATTTTCAGGATACTATATCAAAAATTCAGGTTCATTTAAGTTTGTGACTCCAAAGTTAGGCTAACCATTTATAAAGCACTCTCAAAGACATACCTGTGAATTGTTAGTGCCATTTGTTCAGTGAGTCCCAACAAAGCAAGAACTGACTGACTTCCCAGCACAAAATTTCTGTCCTAATAACTGAGACCAAATTGTACCTTCCATGCTGGGAATTTAATTTGTGGTCAGTGAAGTAATCGGAGTATCATAGAGTATTTCAATGGACCGAGGAATTATTCATTGCCATAATCAGTTCCCATACTCTGATCTAAGACAAAATCTTAATAAATAGAAAGTAATTGAAAATAATGGGACTGGTATATTGCATTTTATAACATTTAACTCCATTTCTAATATGTGACATCTAATTTGAATTACAGCTTTTATACAAGGGGTTTCAGACGTTCTACTCCATGAAGTTTCACTCGTCAAAGCTAAGCCCCCTTGTCTGATATTCACCCTCTTTTTCTTTGCCAATCAGAGTAGACAATGCTGACATATCTAGTCCAATGGCCTTTTCTACACACAAAATCAATGCTCATACAGGGGGAGCAGAACAAGTGTACTGACCCTTCACCTATAAATAATTGCCAGTTTGTGAGCATGGGGTCTACGCATGTAGGAAGTGTACACATGTAGGCTTCTTCCACAAGGCAAGGAAAGTTTTAAAAAACCAGTGTTTTCAATCATGGGGAATGGTACCTATGTACACACAATCTATGCTTATGCATTTGCTGGGGATATCACACTTGTGCCCACTCTCCACCACATTTTAATGCATGCAATCTTGTGTGTGTCTTCATGTGCTCAAGGGAAACAGTTAAGCAGTCCTCTCTATTCATTCCTCCATTAAAATGTACAACCTTGCAGAGTACTTAAAAAAAAAACCCTTCAGTTGAAAGATGCACACTGACATTTAGTTTGAATCTGAGAAGATCTATTCAGAACTCTGGTATTTAGATATGTTCATTCCAGGTACAGATCAAATATAGTTGGTGAAGATAGAAAAGTTATAGGTACATTTCAGTGACTCAAAAACGTTAGACTAGGGGCGTGCACAGAAAAAAGAATTTGGTAAATTAAGTTTGGTAATACCAAACTCGAGAAAAAAAATTGGTCTTCCCCAAATAATGAAATGATTAACTAGTTCGGTCCAGTATTACAGGCCAAATTTGGTAAAATTCAGCCATTGTTTCCTATAGGAAACTCAATTTGGTTTTTTTCCAGTGGCCGGGGGGGGGGGGGGTTCCGTTTTTGACCAAATTTCACCAAATTTGCAGGGGACTTATTCCTGACTGTAATTGAAAGACACCCTCCCCCCAAGTTTCATAAAGATGGGGTCCCGGGGGGCATTTTAAGGCCCCATAAAGAAGGTTCCCCCCTCCACCTCCCATCTCCATTATTCCTTAGGGGGAAAACTATCTGAGGGCTAGCCAGTAGGACAGGGGTGGCATTGTGCAAGTAAAATCCACCAAATGTTCAAGGGACTTACTCCTGTCTGTCCTCTAAAAAACTCCCAAGTTTCAGGGAGATTGGACCCCAGGGTCCAATTCTGTGGCTCCTTGAAGAAGGTGCCCCCAGCCACAGTTGTTCCTCTTGTGGGGGAAAAGTCCCACTGCAGAAACACATGGACCAAGGCGGCCATGGCCAGAGGCATACTTCCAAATGCAAGCTCCACACCGGGCAGTCCAATAGAACCAAACTGAGCCCACCCACCCCCCAAACCCCAGCGCCCCCTGATCAGGTTGACCAGCCACTCTTCATTGTTCTCAGTGATGAGAACTTTTCTAAGTTCTTTCCCAGGAGCACACACAGTGCAAGGATGTGACAGCCAAGGTGCACTCCCAAATGCAAACTCATCCATGTGGAAACCCAACAGAACCAAACTGATATCCCTTCCCAACTCCAGTGTCCTTTGACCAGGCTGACCAGCCACTCACCATTGTTCCTTATGAGGACCAACATCTCGCCAGAGAATCACTCAAACCAAACTGAAGCAAAGAACAGTCTTGCAACTAGAAGCAAACTTCCAGGAAGGACTTCTGTCTCCTTTGAAAATGCCTGAATTTAGTGACTAACGAGAAGGATTATTCAACTGCAGGAACTGACCTGAGAAAAGAAGGTCCCAGTTTGACTCCCATTGACTTTGAACACAGTCACCAGTACCCATTCAGAAACAGCTGTCTTCATCATAGGAGGATGCCTGGCTTTTAACCATCCACCATTTTGTAATTGGCCAAGTACCTTATGGCAGCCATTTTATAGGGTGCCCTCTGCCATTCTCAACATTCCAAAATTGCCCACAGATTCAACAAGACTGAAGGGCCCTGTTTTGGAGGGACTGGAACCAATTGTTTTGGATGGAGTGAACTTAATTTTTGATCAGGTTAGTATATGGGAGGTGCTTAAAGATATACCCTGATAAGGGGGAAAAGATGTGCACAATATGGATACCTGTCTGGTATACTGTCTGGTATTCTCTTGGACTGTCCGGGGGAAATGGGATAAAGACACCGGACACCTGGCAACAGCCTGTGAGGGAAAGAGGTGCCACTGCTGCCTGGACTGGGCCTAGGCCTTGCTCTGCTGCTCTGCCCCTCAACAAGGCCAGCCCAGGAGAGAGAAAGAGGCAGTGCTGTGGTCGGGGCCACGCCTCACTCTGCCCCCCAGTGAGGTTGGCCTTGCATCCGGAAATGATGTCATCATGCCAGGCCCAAAGAAATCTAAACAGATAGGTCTGTTTTATCTTTCTATACCATCTAGGGTTCCTAGGTGCTCGTCGGTGGTAGGCAAACTCCCAGGGATTTCCCCCCTTGCCTGCCGATCCGCCAGTGATTGGCAGGAGATGGCAAGCCCCCCAGAGGTCACCCACCATCAGCAAGCACCCCAGGAATACACATCTGGAAGTGACATTTTTGCACCAGCTGTGGGATTGTTCCTGTGCTTTGTTTGGGGCCAATTTGAGCCCCAAACTGTCTGAATTCGCCCTGTGCAGAGCATAGGAGCGCTCCCATGGGCAGCGTGATGATGTCATTTCTGGAAGTGATGCCATTATACAAGCATGAAGAATGACCACGTGAACAGCACAAGGTAAGTGCCAGGTGTTCCCCCCTCCGCTGGGAGGATACAGGGACTTGGCAACCCTGATACTATCTGGCAACCCGATCCCCAGCATCATGGCCCAATCCACATCAATTCCTAGCCGTGTTTTATTGCTTAATAACACTGGGGATCTCTAATAAAAAGTTCCTAATAATGGAACTTCAGTGCCCTGTGTTGTTTGGCCCTAAAATAAGCTGGAATTTGAGGGAATATTGATAGAAGAATCAGAGGTCTGAGAAAAAAAGGCAAGGTATTAAAGAAAGCAAGGGCAAAGGTGACAGAGAGGTGACAGAGGAAGAACCTGATGTAGGGCTTATAAGTGAACTGTAAGACTTGGTTTATGTGTCACCAAAAAGGCCACTGCAAGGCAAAGGAACATTGGAACAAAGGTGACTCTGAGCCAAGGATCCAAGGAGATAATAGGTGATAGCAGAGTGCAGAAGAGGAGCCACAATATCAGTTAGTGAGTAGTGATTGACTTTGCAATGCAAAGAACAGTGTTTAGAACAGTGCAGTTCTAAAGAGTTACACTTAAGCCTATTGATGTCAATAGATTTAGAAAGGTGTGACTGTGTTTAAGACTGTACTGTTAATCAGTCACTGGTTTATCTGCAGTGTATATTTACAGTGAATACTTAGTATTGAAAGGTATTTTATTCAAATCAGGTTTTATTTGGTACCAAGCTGTTTTTTTTTTTAATCAACTACACTTTCATTATTTGTGTCTGACGAAGAGAACTGCAGTTCTCGAAAGCTTATGCTACGTAAAGTTGGTTAGTCCTAAAGGTGCTACTGGACTCTTTTCTGTTTCATTATTTGTGTTCGACATTCTAATAAAAGATACAATTTCCCCACAAATTCATGCTTGCATTATGCAGAGGTGTGACTAACATTTCTTCAAGCAGCAGTAGATAAAAGATTTTATTCAAGGACAAGAAACCATAGCTGCAGTTGTGGAATTTTCTACATGGTTTTTGTCCATCGATTCTGTCCCCATTCTGTTTCAATTTATCCCCTGACGTAGTTTCGCTTCAGGTATTTGGATTTCCCACAGTGTTTTCCTTGTTCTTCTGAGACCACTTTACCCCGATCTTTTTCTGGAAGCCGATTTTGTGTCGATTTTTTCCTTGTGTGTAATGTTTCTTTCGTTTTTGTTTGTCCTGCCCAATCCCACCCACCGCCAACCCACTTTGCAGTGATTAGACATTCATCATAATTGAACCAATCCTCTCCTTCTTCCTTTCCCCCCTCCTTTTTTGTTTTCTATCTTTTTATAATTGCCACTTTCATGGCATTATATCGACCTCCCATTTCAACAAACACCCAGAAGATTCTCTTGAACAGCTTTTGGTTTTTTTTTTAAAAAAAGTCTCTAGCCGATTCCATTGGGCTAGAGACTTACTTTTTAAAAAATGAAAACTTGAAATTCAGAGAATTTGCCACATGTATTGTTACACTGGTAGGTCAATATAACACTATGAAAATAATGATTAAAAAATTTCCAAATCTCTGGGGGCCCAGGGGAGAGGGATGGCCATTCCTGGTGCCAGAAAAAGCAGTGTGGTTTGAAAAGCATATAGCTGCTGCTGCTCTGAGCTATGTCCCAATAGAGATCTAGGTCGGCCCTGCAGGTGCCGACTTATGCCTCCTGGCTCTGGGTCAGCCCAGGTGAGGGGGAGGGGCTTAGGCTTTCCCATCCATGTGTTAATTTTTTATCTTTTTTAAAAAAAATTCAGCCCTTATATTGATATAAGATTATAAGTATACACAAAAAATAAAAAGGGCATGGGTGTGCTGTAATGTTACCAATGATGTCATCAATGACAATTGCACCCTCTCTTGAAAACCCTGATTATTTAAGGCACGTGCTGAACAAAATAAACTGACTCCACAATTATAAAAATGCAAAGGGAAGGCAGACATGCAGAAGAAACATAGCCAAACTGATTCCAATGTTTGGGGATTAACTGGTAAGAAAATCAGGAATAAGATGAGTGTGTGGAAAAGCCCCATGTTTAGTGTCTGTTCCAGAGAAAGAGATGAACCGGGTTTATATGAATACCAAATAGGGGCTCTCTTCTACTCTGCTGAGGGGCTTCTTTCAATTTATTCTTCTCTGGTGAACTGCAGAGCAGCTGGCCTGAGCAGTTTCCAAATATTCTGGCAAGGTACTAAGGCTAAGCATATGGCCTGACATACTCTTTCCCAGCCTGAGTCACCCCCACCCTGCAACTCAATGTGTTCTATGTAATTTATGTTCCTTGATGTTTCACTAAAAATGCTATGCTCTCCACCCCCCACCCCCCGCTGCTGCCCTGGTGATACAAACCATCCCATACAATGGGATTTCCCTCCAAATAAATATGTGTTGGATTTTTAGGATAAAAGGCAATGAAATCCCAAACAGAACTATCCTTCATACTCAGCTTTTTAAAAGCTTGATGCCTTTATCAGAAAATCTAACTGTCCTTAGTTTTGTTGCTATAGTAACATAACAGTTATCCCTCTTTCTCAAATACATTCATTCACACATAATCTTTGTTACAACCTCTTCCCCATCAGACTGCCTAATAGAGCCCAACTGTGTTATATTTTATTCTAAATCAGATTCAGAGAGTTGCAAACAGACTTAAAAGAGGTGTAAAGATTTCTATTTTTGCAGCGGTGTTGGTGCCACAATTGTTTTTATTCTTTTAAACATACTGGGTGGGGGTGAGGGGAAGTTTTGTGTGCAGAATCTGAAACCAGGTCATTTTGTTTTTGACTTAGCTATTTAAATGGAATCCTTTCCAAAGGTGCCAGCCTTGCAGATGTGGATACTGAAATCTTTGTAAATCAATGAAATAGGCATCATAGTGGAGATCTACCAGCTCCCGTTCGCCTTTACCAATGTGCATGTGAAGATCATGATCTTACTTGGGGAGGTTAACCCCTGCAATGTGTTCTCCGGTGCAGCTATCTGAGGATAGTTATATTTTATTGAAAGCCAAAGGTCATAAAATTGTAAACCACCACTCATTTGAAATGAATGATCAACCAGCATATACAGCAAAATAAAACACAAATTGTATCTAAAGTGTTTTTTTTTAAAATATAACAATTTAATTTCAATAGGCATCAGTCTGATCCATTTTGAGCTGGCAGAGATCTTAGCAGCAAAACAGTTCTCTTTATAGATATAACGTTCTCAAAGAAATTAACAGTACGGCTTTGTATTGTTGATTGATCAAGTAATTAGTAAACAAACAGACAAGCCCAGAACTCAAAACACAATAGTATTGAATTTCAGTTTGACCCACTGGGCCCTTCTAGGGTTGCCAACCTCCAAATAAAACCTGAAAATCTCTAAAAATTACAGCCGATCTCCAGATTACAGAGATCAGTTCCTCTGGAGAAAATCATGATTCAGGTGCAGTAGCTCCTTAAAAATCAACTAAATGTCCAGGGTATGAACTTTTTGAGAGTCAACGCTCCTTTAGTCACATATCATCTATCTTCATCTATCTGACAAAGGGTGCTTTGACTCTTGAAAGCTTGTACTCTAGAAATCTAGTTCATCTTTAAGGTGCCACTGGACCCAACTTTTCAACTGCAGACCAACATGGTAACCCACCTGAAACTATCTGGAGAAAATAATAGCTTAAGATGGTGGACTCTATGGTGTCACATCATCATTTAACACCCCCCCCCCCAACTCTAACCCCAAATCTCCAGGAATTTCCCAACCTTGGGTCAGAAACCATAGTGCCCCCTGTTTGTGTTTCACTCCATCTTTCTTAAAGAGATTTCTCTTACTCTCAAGAAGACTGCTACCAGTTAGCAGCATAAACAGCAGGTTTTGAGAAGTCTCTAACTGAGCCTTGAAATCTGCAGAGCTTGCACCACATAAACCACAGCAGACTCAAAACACTTCTTCCTTTTCTTGCTTTCAATAGGTTTATTTTTATCCTTAAATATTCATTTATCCTTAAATAGTTATATCTGCTTTTCTCCAAAAAAGTCACAAAGCAGTTTGCATGAAAAATACATAAATAAACTAATATGCATCAAACAAACAAAAACAATACAAGTATATCTCAGAGTGGGTCTTACACCAAGTCAGACCATTGCTTCATCAAGATCAGTACTCAGACTAGCATTGGCTTTCCTTGGTCTCAGGAAGAGGTCTTTCAGATCACCTACCACTTCATCTTTTTATCTGGAGATGCCAATGATTGAACCTGGGACCTTCTGCCTACAAAGCGGATGCTCTACCACTGAGCCACAGCCCCTCCCAGGTCCTGTGGTAATTACATGGCAATGATTCAAGCTAAATACTTATAGAAGATTAGCACTAAAATCTATACAACTCTAAACTGGTCAGCCAGATAGGAATCACTCTACAATGCCAGTTGGACTGTCAAGAAGGACGTGCCTTTTGCCCACACAGGAGCTTCTTTACACTTCTGGACCACATTCTCATGTAACCCAAAGCTGCAATAGCCTTTTAACTTACTTGGTTGCTACTGCTGAGATTTTGCTAACAGCTAGGAATAGAATATAGGAATAGTAACAGAAGAGAATATATGCTGGGATCAATACAAGGTCCTAGGGAAGATAACAGAATAAGCAGAAAGATGAGACCAAGTGCACAGATGACCAATTAAACATGACAGATTAATGGTATGAGGGAAAGGGCTGCTTTTTAAAAAGACACAGAAGGAGCTTCCCCAGGGATTCCACACATGCTCGGAAACAGTCTACCAAGTCATTGACGGAACAGTTGCAGCTCAGGAGGAAGTGACATTTATTAAAATGATTTTAAAAATCTGAAAAATATAAACTGATTGGCAAAAAAAACCCCCTCAGTAATGACAGAATGGTAACTAACCTCTTATTCCTATGAAAACAAAAATATTATCATTATTAATATATTTTCTCTTTCAAATTAATAACTTTGAGGTATGGAACTCACAGAAAAACGCAGGAAAACACTTTCATTTGATGTGAGGTTTCCTTTCCAATGGTGTTCCAAGGTATTAGCTTCGCTAATGTCAGAAGATAAGCAACAGCAAACAGGGTGAGAATACGAATATGTAGACTGGAGATACCCTCGCCCAGCCACATGAGGAGGCTAACTAGTTGGCACAGAAGGAAAAATGATTATTACTCTCTGAAGCTTACTATAGCACTGGGAGATGGTAAAGACAAAGACTTCATTCACTGAAAGAAATGCAATACATTTGTTTGGGAAAACTATAGCGTACAAAGTATGTGTGGGGCCCAGTCACTTGGAATCATTTCAACTGGAACGATTTTTATGCATCCCCCTCCACCATGAAACACAGTTCCTATGACAATGTTCACAGTTTCTTCAGTATCCGCCTACATCTCAGGTAAGAAATAAAAGCTTCTTCTTCCCTCTCATTGTGTGAGTATATGCCTCAATAATGAGTAATAGAATAATTGCAGAACCTCATTGTGTGGCTTCAGAAGGAACATCAGCATCAGCAATGTTCAAATACTTTACAATTGCAGTTCCTGTGACATCTGAAAGCAACACAATTGTTTTAAGGAGCCTTTATTTCACATCATTTGAATGCATATGGTTTTAACCTCAGTTTATCTATTTCGATACTGATTTTATGCACTTTCCAGAGACGTCTTTAATCTTGTTGAGCCTGTGAGAACTTTAGGAATGTTGAGAATGAGGGAGTGAGTACCACTACCTATGGGCAGCCATACCTAATGGCACTACCTAATGGCAGCTATTCACGCGCCAATCACAAAATGTTAGGAGGTTAAAAGCCAAGCATCCTCCCATGATGGAGGCAGCTCTGTGGTGCTCTCTGTAAACACGAAAGGGATGGCTCTTGGGCTCTTTTGAAGTACCTCCTGTTCCAGTGAGGTGGAGGAAGGTCATGATCAGCTTTTTTCTTTGAAGAACCTAAGGGACACCAGGAAGTTCATCAGCAGGTAGCTTGGTGCCTTTGGGTGACCACTTTATTAGCAGAATTTATTTATTTATGATATTTATAGCTGACTCTTCTCACTGAGATTCAAGGCAGTTTACATAATGTAAGTCAGTACAATCAATAGGGTGAGAAGACATCTAATAAACAACATAATAGGACTAGGATTGCAGAAATCTGAAACAAAGCATAAGTTAAAAATGTGACATGTTAAACAATGCAAGAAATGGTATTACAAAAGTAGAAATAGGAAGAGAGGAAGATAAAAACATACAGCAACATATAATATATTAGTAATATAGTCCACACAGTCCCATTCTGTTATGTTATGTTATGTTATGTTATGTTATGTTATGTTATGTTATGTTATGTTATGTTATGTTATGTTATGTTATGTTATGTTATGTTATGTTATGTTATGTTATGTTATGTTATGTTATGTTATGTTATGTTAACAGGCCTGTTAACATAACCATCATTCATGTTTATGCCCCAGCTACAGATGCAGAGGAGGAAGAAACTGAAAACGTTTATGCAAGTGTCCAAGAAGAAATTTATCATGCACCGAAACAAGATGTGCTGATAATCATAGGTGACTAGAACTCAAAAGTAGGAGACAAAGCAAATTCAAACGTTGGAAAATTTGGGCTGGTTTGATTGCAGTAGTATTTATAATTAATTGATCATAGTCACAGGTTTCTTTGTTCTTTCTCCATTCCCACTGCTTCTGTTGACTAGTCTAAAAAAATAGTTGGAAAATTTGGACTTCGATCACAAAATGAATCAGGAGAGCGACTCATAGAATTTTGTGAAGCCAACAACCTGTTCATTACTAACACATGCTTCAGGCAACCAAAAAGACAATTGTATATGTGGAAATCACCAGGTGACCAATACAGGAACCAATTGGAAGCAGAAGATGGAGAAGCTCTGCCAGGAGGTGATTGTGATACAGATCATGAGTTGCTAATATCAAAAAATAGAATAAAGCTGAAAAGAAACACTGAAAGAATCATAGTGCCAAAATACAATCTAAATAACATTCCTGAAGAATTTAAAGACCATGTAATGAACAGATTTGCAATGCTAAGTTTAATTGATAGTGATGAACCAGAAGCTGAAACCAGAGATATTATCAAGGAAGAATGTGTAAAGACTGTTCCTGCAGCCAAAAGAAAGGTGAAGCCTAAACGGATGACCGTTTAGAAAAGAAGAAAAAACAAAAGGTGACAGAAATAGAGTCAGAATTCTAAATGCAGTTTTTCAGTGACTTGCATGCAGAGACAAAGAAATTTCTTATAATAACCAATGCAAAGAAATAGAAGAGAACAACAAAAAAGGAAGAATGCAAGATCTGTTCCACAAGATCCAGGAAATCAAAGGGAAATTAAAACCATGGGATGCTGAAATATCAACATGGAAATACAATATCCGATCATGACAAAGGAAACATGGAAACAGTAAACTGAAGAGCTATACAGAAGAGATGGAAGGATGACAGACACCTTCAAGGAAAAATCTTTTGACGAAGAACCAGAAATCTTAGAAAGTGAAGTAAAAGCTGCACTCAAAGCAGTTGAGAGAAACAAAACACCTGGAGTAGATGGGATACAAACAGAGCTATTTCAAGCTACAGAAATTGAGTCCATCAAATTCTTAATGGTTTCCAATTGGCAAAGGTGTCAGACAAGGAAGGATGCATATTATCTCCCCACCTGTTCAACCTTCAACCAGAGCATATCATAAGGAAAGCTGGATTAGATTTAGAAGAAGGTGGAGTGAAAATTGGTGGAAGGAACATTAACAATTTGAGATATGCAGATGAATCCACGTTACTAGCAGAAAATAGTGAAGACGTAAACGACTGATTAAAGTTAAAGGAGAAAGCACCAAAGCAAGATTACAGTGAACATCAAGAAAACAAAAGTAATGACTGCTGAGGAATTACACAATTTTAAAGTTGTCAATGAGGAGATTGATATTGTTCAAGATTTTCTATTCCTTGGTTCAATCATCAACCAAAAGGGAGACTGCAACCAAGAAATCAGAAAATTGAGGCTTAGAAGAGCAGCCATTAAGGAAAAGATCCTTAAATATAAGGATGGCTCTCTCTTATGACTAAGATCAAGATAATCCAAACTATGGTATTCCCCTTACTGTGTATGGATGTGAAAGCTGGACATTGAAGAATGCTGACAGCAAGAAAATTGATTCGAAATGTGGTGCTGGATGAGAGTTTTGCAGTTACAATGGACAGCCAAGAAGATGAATAAGAGGGTTCTAGATCACATCAAGCCTGAATTCTCCCTAGAAGCTAAAATGACAAAACTATCTGAGGCTATTGTAATTTGGTCACATCATGAGAAGACAAGTCTCTCTGGAAAAGTCAATAATGCTAGGGAAAGTTGAATGCAGTAGGGAGAGAAGAAGATTCAAAGTGAGATGACTGGACTCAATAAAAGAAGCCATATCTTCCAGTTTGTCAGATCTGAGCAAGTCTGTTAATGACAGGACATTTGGGAGGTCTTTCATTCATAGGGTTGCCAAAGGTTGGAGGTGACTTGATGGCACATAACACACACACAGTAGCCTAGTCTCAGTGTTGCCATGGCGTGAATTCAGGTAGCCAGATAAGGTAAGTCAAGGTAGGGGACCAACTTCCAGGCTAAACTAAGTTGGAAGAAAGCACTTTTTGTGGCGGCATGAATTTGCTTCCCCAGCAGTCATGCTGGGTCTGGTATTACGCCTAGGCTCTTGTCTTAGCCAAGTCAGCAAGAATCAGCTGAACCCCATCAAAAGTGAGAAGCACAATGTACTTCAGGATCTCAGGCTTTCCAGCCTGCACTGCCTCTGTCTTGTCAGGGTTCAGCTTAATTTGTTCAGCTCAAGACCTCTACCACATCCTCCGGAGATCTGGATAGAGATACAGAGCTTGGTGTTGTCAATACTAATGGCATCCAATTCCAAAACTATAGGCAATTATTTCTTCTAAAGATTTCAATTTTGAACAGCATGGAAAATAAGACTGCACCATGTGGAACCCCACAGGAAAAATCCCAGACAGATGGTAACTGGTCTCCAATGGTAACCCTTTGAGTCCAGTCTGTAAGGAACAATTTGAACCAATCCAAAGCACATTCCAGATACCTGTTTGTACCTCCAACATTTCATCAAGCTAGCATTATCTGCTGTGTCAAAGGCAGCAGATAAATCCAGTAGGAGCAAAAAAGAGGCATAGTATTTGTCTACATTTGGATAGAAATCATTAAGGGTATCTCTGATTCTGGATTGCTCTCAGTTAATAATAGGGGTGCCTCCCCCACTGGTGGTGGGGGATCCCCAGCCCTCAGCCCCTGTCTCCACTTTAGACATTTGCACAAAATGGGAAAAGCCCAAAATGAGAGTTTCATGTTTTGTCATGATCCACGAATTGCGAATCATGAAACTTCACAAAATTGACATGTTTGCCGAAACAATTCATTAGTTTCGTGATTCATCAGAACCTGGGGCATTTCAACGGCCCCCTTCATACCTGGTGATGCCAAACTCGCAGGGAGACTTCAGCAGGCTCTCCTCCACCCACCATCCCAGTTTGCAATACATTGATTCGGAAGGGTGGGAAGGGAAGTGCTGCCAGAGTACATGACTGAAACGGAGACTGGGAGTTGCTGAATCAGTGGAGGATGAAGGACCGGCCATGGTGGAGCTTGGCTGGGAAGATAGAGTGAGGGGTGGGTTGGAGTGGAGGAAAAAAGGCACTCTCACCCAAAGACCTTCTCACAGCAAGGCCAAAAGCTGGAAATAAGAAGCTTCTTTCAGTCTCTTTAAAGCAGCAGCAGCCAAAAGCACAACCCACATCTTTCCACACACTCTCCCACTCCAATCCCAGCAAAACGCTGTCATAGATCAGAACAGGAGGTCTGTGGTTGGCTGACAGACCTGCCTAACAGGGTTTGGATGGGTGAGATTGGTGTGCCTATGGCTACAGAAGGCCCACCTCCTTGGTTGCCTAGAGGATTGACCCCCCAGCTCCTGGCTGTATAGGGAAGAGTGGAAGCTCTCCAGATGGCTAGGAGAGCTGCCAATCAAGGGTAAGTGAGCTATGATTAGGGTTTCCAATGGCAACAAAACATCCGGGTCCATTGTTGCCTAGGGAATCAATGGATCGGCGCCAGCCTGTCAGCAATTACGAATTGTTCATGAAGCTAACAAAACAGGCCAAAAAGTCGTGAATTTCGTGATAATTTCATAACTGTGGTACCACAAAACGCTGTTTTGCGACACACAAAATGGCCTGTTTCCTGATGAAATTTGCTTCAATTTTTGATTTGTGCCCATGTGTACTCCACTTACCTGCTGGTGATGGGGGGCAGCACCTGGAGGTGCATGCACGCGGAGCACGCATGCCCCTCAAAGATGCCCCCCATGGCACCTGAAAATGACAATCTTTCAGCAGCATGAAATATATTAAAATTACTTGAGGAATTTGATGGGGGCGGGGCGTCAGCGTGTATGCTAGACGCGTGAGTTTCAGGCTCCTGGATCTTCCCTTCCCCCGACTGAATTATTAGCTCCTTAAAGTGATCCTAACAAGCTACAACTATGGGCAAGACAGGAGGAAATAAAAATAAATCTTCAGAGCCGATTTCACAATCAGTAAAAACCTTTTTTTCGGCGGGAGAGCACAGAAACAGCGCTGCAGCTGAACCCCACTCTACAGCCAAAATGGCCTCCGTCATTGCTGAGGAAATAACTGACACAGAAACCCAGGTACAAGAAACAAACCTAAATATTAAAATAGATCAACTGGAAGATAAAATTGCCAATAGAATGGAGAGACTTCTGAAACCCATGAAGGATCAATTGACTGCAATATCTGAGTCTCTCCAGCAAGTAACTCGCACTGCAGACTCTGCTTTAGAGCTTAGCTTGTCCTTGCAAAAAGAAACACGCACTCTGCAGGCTAGCGAGAGCTGGATGAGAAATAAAATCATGGACCTGGAAAATAAATGGAAATCAAATAATTTAAAATTTCGCGGATTCTCAGAATCAGAAGAAGGCTCAACTGAGTTAATAGTCTTCCTTTCAGGATGGCTGGCTCAGGAACTACAATTGGAAGACGGTGTGGCACCAAATATTGTAGCTGCGTATAGGATGGGCTCCCTCCGCAACTTAAGAAAAAACACTAACAGAGATATTATTGTTACGTTTATGGACTCACGTACTAAAGAGAAAATCCTTCAAGAGGCTAGAAAAAGAGGCTTTTTCCTTTTTCAAGGGCAGAGAATTCAAGTTTTCCAGGACTTGTCAAGCGAAACCCTTTTGCAGAGAAGAGAGCTTAAACCCATAACCACTCAACTAAACAGCGCAAACATCAGATACAAATGGGTGGCCTCCTCTAAACTCCAAGTAGTACATCAGGGAAGAACTCTTCAAGCAACGGATCTGTTATCTGGCACATCTCTTCTTAAGGAACTGAACTTATCCTCACCGGATCTGAACAAAAGCTCTACTGTCGCACAGAAATCTTCCACTATGACGGGATGGGCCACGATACCGATGAAAACAACTGCCTGAGGGAGAAAATGCATGCAAGCAACCATCATTTCTTAGAGTTTTTCTCTAGCGTTTCTGTCTGTCAATATTGTTCTTGCCCCTAACATTTCTTCTTCTTCTCTATCTGCAGCTTCAGACCTTTCTGTAACTGTAGTCCTCATCTCTTTTCTACTTCTACAGTCGGGGGGGGGGGGGAGGGGGGCTAAACCTGGTACTCATTTTAGTTCCCAGTTGTATAGGATCCTCCAGAAAAGGGGAGAACCTAACCATTCTCCTTATTTGTGTTAACACAGGCAGTTTAGACCTGTGCCTCTGGAGAGATTGCTCCTTCACACGAAGGAGCAGTATTATGTTAACTGGTGTTTTGTTTTTGTTCAAGGGGGTGGGATGGGGTTATTGTATTAATGTTACAGTTCTGTTTGACAACATATATTATGCAATATTGGAGGAACCATACAGAGTAGCTGAAAATAGGTTATCAAAGACTCAGAGGATGCCTTATTTCCTCATGCTCACAGAGTTTTATCTGTCCGTTATATCATTCTATTTAACACATAACTAATGACAGATAGAATCAAAATTATTACTCTAAATTGCAGAGGATTAAACAATCCTATAAAACTTAAACGTGTTACTACAGCTTTAGTGAAGCAAGGGGTAGACATACTGTTTTTGCAAGAAACCCATTATAGGAAAGAAATGCCTCAGGTATTAAAGTCTAATCGTTTCAATGTGCACTTTCAAGCCCCAGGCTCATCCAGTGCCAGGGGTGTTGCAATCTTAATCTCAAAGAATGTTAGATTCCAATGTGAAGACTCAAAAATAGATCCTAGGGGACGCTTTATTTTTGTCAAAGGGGTTCTGGAAGAAACAAAAATAACCTTGGCATCTATTTACGCTCCAAATGACAAGCAAATTGAATTTCTTCATGAAACTCTATCTAATTTAAGGTTGTATGCGGATGGTGAAATTTTGGCAGGGGGGGATTTTAACTGCATAGCAGATTCAAACCTGGATCGATCCCAAAACAACAGGGTACGTCAGAGAAACAAAGTAAATCGATCAAACCTCAATTTACTATTTGACAAATTTGAGTTTAAGGATGTGTGGCGCTCACAGCACGGCCTAGAGAAAGACTTTACCTATTTTTCTGCCCGTCATCAAATCCATACTAGAATAGATTACATATTGGCTTCCCCCAAAATTTATCATAATATAATCTCTTCCACCATAGGCAGTAAAATCTGGACGGACCATGCCTGGGTAGACTGTTCTTTGACCTTTCCGGAAAAAATAAAACAAGACACTCACTGGATACTGAACAAATCTCTTTTATTACACCCAACAATTAAAAAAGAAATTGAATTAGAACTGGAAAATTATTTCAAAGAGAATACAGAAGGTGAAGTCTCTCAAGCAATAATTTGGGAAGCCATGAAGGCTGTAGTCAGAGGTAAAATCATATCATTAGCCTCATTCTATAAAAAAGAGAGAGAGAAGACTAGATCAGAAATTATATCCAAAATCCATGCTCTTGAAAATAAACACAAAAAATACTGCAATAAGAAAGACTATAATCAATTGACTTTAGAAAGGAAAAAGCTGGAGGCACTTGAGACATCTTCCATACAAAAGAATCTACTGTTTTTAAAACAGAGGTACTGGCACAAAACCCCTAAAACGTTACGCCTCCTAGCTTGGAAAGTTAAAAAGAAATCCTCTTCCAACCAAATTTCTTTAATTAAAAGAAATGGTAAGTCTCACACTTCCAATAACAAGGAAATTCTAGATATATTTCGAGACTTCTACTTTAATTTATATAAATCAAAGAATCCAACACCATCTGGTATTGAGGACTTCCTAAGCTCTCTCACAACCTTGAAACAAATTACTCCAGAGCATAAAGCTTTCCTAGATCTACCGATCTCCTCTCAGGAAATCACTGAAGTCATCAAAAATCTCAAACTAAATAAAACTCCCGGCAGAGATGGATTCCCTGCCGAATTTTATAAAAAGTTTATACACATTCTGACAGAACCCCTTCGCCAAACTTGCAATGCAATCCTTTTAAAAGGCAACTTCCCAAAAACATGGTATGAAGCTACAATTATTGTAATCCCTAAGCCAGGGAAGGATGCCACCCTCCCATCTTCTTACCGTCCCATATCATTACTAAATCAGGACGCAAAGATATTTACAGCAGTACTGGCTAATCGTCTGAATAAAATCATAAGTCATTACATACAATCTGATCAAACTGGCTTCATACCAAACAGGAGTATTACTGATAATGTAAGAAAAACTCTAAACATTATCAATCACTGTAAAACCAATCAAATAGAGTCGATCCTGCTCTCATTAGATGCTGAAAAAGCCTTTGACAGCTTAGAAACAAATTATTTAATAAGATTGCTCTCTAGGATGGGATTTGGCCATTCTTTTATTCAGATTATCAAACTATTATATGCTTCTCCTAAGGCCCAAATAAAACTCAATGGATTGAAATCAAAAGACTTTGAGCTCACAAGAGGAACCAGACAGGGATGCCCGCTTTCCCCATTATTATTTGCCTTATCCATAGAACCTCTGGCTGAGGCTATACGGCAAAACAACGCCATTAGTGGCATCACTATTGGAAAACGCGTTTATAAAATTTCCCTGTTTGCGGACGACATGGTCCTTTACCTTGCACATCCATGCACCTCATTACCAGCCCTGGAAAAAACCCTGCATGATTTTGGTTACATTTCAGGTCTTAAAATTAATAAAACCAAATCAGAAATTTACCCTATTCACCTAACTCCAATCATTAGGTCAGAGATGGCTTCTAATTTTACATATCAATGGACCCATAAGCAATGGACTTATTTAGGCATTAAGATACCAGTTGATTTACTGGATATAAAAGAAGCTAACTTTAAACCGTTACAAAAAAAGATAAAAGACAAAATTAAAGAGTGGGCGGAAATGAAGTTGTCGTGGGCAGAAAAGATTAATCTGGTAAAATCTATGATTCTCCCACAATTTTTATTTAATTTCCGCATGCTACCAATTAAACTTACAGATCAAGATTTCCAACATTGGCAAAAAATTATAAACAGTTTTATATGGGATGGCAAACGCCCTAGGATAAACTATTTAACCATGAAACGGTCTGCTAAGAAAGGTGGATTATCAGTCCCAGACTTAAAACAATACTACATAGCTGCCCAACTAGCAAACATCGTAATACTATTAAATACTGTAGAAGGTTCAGGTTGGCCACAAATTGAATCATCACACATCTACCCACACGACTTACAGGATGTGATATGGGCTGAACCTAAGAATAGACCACCTCAAATTCATACTAACCCCTTTCTAAGAACCACCTTAGACATATGGGACAAGTTAAGGCAACATCTTGCTCCAACCATCTCGCCATTATCATCTTTTATAGATCAGAATTGGTTCCCACCTGGCATGGACTTAAATTCTTTTAAATTATGGAAAGTAATTAAACAAAACAGGATTATTGATATAACCAAACATGGGATTATCCTGAACAAGGCTCAAATAGAAAAGGATACAAATGCTACGATCCCATGGTTTCAATACCTCCAAATCAGACACCTACTAGAAAGTCAGCCACTTGTAACCTCATTAAAGCGTGAACTAACTGACTTTGAATATTTACTTAAATTAACACAATCTCATAGGAAAGGTTTAATAGCTAAAATATATGCTATTTTAAACTCAAGGAATGATCAGCTCACATTGAAATACCAAGCAAACTGGAGCAGAGACTGTAATACAATCTTATCTGATGCTCAGTGGTCTTCCATCTGGTCAGGAAACTGCTTGCAATCTAAAGCAGTGAGCATCAGAATGACATCCTTTAAAATAATGGCGAGGTAGTACCTGTCTCCCACTCTTCTCCACCACATTAATCATGAAACGAATCCACTATGCTGGAAACAGTGTGGACAAAATGGAGACTATATTCATCTATGGTGGTCTTGTCCTAAAATTCAGTTGTTCTGGGATCGAATCATACAAAAAATTAAAACAATAACAAACTATGCAATTCCCAAGTGCCCTGAAGTAATCCTGCTAGGACTCTGGGAGGATCAGACGGTCCCATCTACTAGGAAAAATCTGATATTTTTATTGATTGCTGCGGCAAAATTGCTTTTAGCCTCAACCTGGAGACAGGAAAAAACTCCAAGTGTATCACAATGGCTCAGAAAACTATGGGACATTTTCATAATGGAAAAAATAGCGGATCACCTTAAAGGCTTAGATAATCCACAATATCAATCGTGCTTTCTTGTACAATGGCTACCATTTTTAACCTATTGTCATAATACCAATCAGTTACCTAACGTAGATTTACATACACTTAGCTTCTTTGCTATAATGTGACTTCTTATACTCAGTGTATTGTTTTCAATGTTAATATTGGCTGTTTGTTAAAACATCAAGGTTTTCATCTCTTCCATGTATTGCCCATTATGCTGTTGTTTAATTTGGTTATTTGTAGTTTTGGAAAAAGTTATATAAAAATGCAAAATAAAAAGTTAAAAAAAAAATTACTTCAAAAAGTGCTAATTGCAGAGCACTGGGACTGAACTGCAAAAATAACTCAACCAAAAATAACACATTGAAAAGCCCAGTTGAAAAACTAACTTAAATTCATTCTATGTAGTATATTCCTTGCTGTGTTACGGCTGTACTCTTGCTCTACACTTTTAGATAACAATAGTCGAGAGAGATTTCGTGTTGTAGCCACTAGTCCATTCTGGCACCTGGCCTCCTGCTTTTCAGGAGTCACAACAGTCTTATATAATTCTTCAGAGGAATTCATCTCTTTGTTTTACCAAGCCTGGAGCAGAATTTTATTTAATTTTAATTTTATTTACATTATTTATAGCCTCCCTTTTTCTCTAGGACTCAAAGCAGATTACACAGAGTAAGTCAATACAATCAATAGGATGGTAGCCCTTTTGCATAATTCTGTTTTGCATGGTTTGTGGAAAGCCAGGAGAGTGGAATCCTTCTTGACATCCTTAGGTAGGCTATTCCATAGCATGGGAATTATAGCACAGAAAGCACATGTAAGGACAGTCGTTGATTTTGCCCATTTTCAGGTTTGCACCTGCAGAAGGCCCTGCTCAGATGACCGAAGCTGTCATGGTTGAGGAAAGGGGGAGAGGTAAGAGGGAGAGATGGGGGGTAGAGATAAAAGTTGCGTGGATGGGAAGGGAGAATAAAAGGAAGCTGGGAAAGTTGAGATTATGTGGGTTGCCAGGAGAAAGAAAAGAGTAAATAATGTGGGGATAGGGATACAGGAGGAAGTGAGGGCCTCCTGCAAGTCCTTGTGGGTTCCCCACTGCACAACTGGACCTGGCGTGGTGGCCAGCACTGTGCAGAGTTTTCTGAGAGAGAGGCTGCCGGGGTGACAGAAGGAAAGGAAAGCTGAAACGGGGGCGGGGGGTGCACATAGAGGTAGGTTGACTGGTGGGTGGGAAGGAGAGAAGCAGGGAAAAGGGAAGAGGTGATGGTGCTTTGAGGGAAGGGAATGAATGGGGAAGGGAAATGAAATGCTCCCTACAAGGTGTTGCAGACCTCCCCACTTGTTGCGTTAAACTAGTAGAGAGAGGGAAAGAAATCTCTAAAAGAAGTGCCAGTTCTTAGCATACAATCCCCTCCCCATGACACTTCATGTACATTTTAATGTTCTTTCTGTTTTCATTCTTCTGAATAAACACTGGAAGTGTTTACCTGAAACAGAAATGGGCTCATCTTCTACCACTGATTCCAGACTTTTTAAAAACTCCCTCCCATCCAGGCTTCACATATTTTTTAGAAACTCATGGAGCAAGCTTCGGCTTCCTTTTGCTCATTTGTGTGTTCAGTTTTTGCCCACCCCCCCACCCCCCAATCTGAGCCTGAGCTGCCAAAGGAATTCTAGCTTTTCATATCTGAAGCTACTCAGAATGTTCTGTTCTTCCAAAGTAATAACTGAAATTGTTGCATAGAGTGAATTAAGTCACAGCTGACTAGTGAAGAGGTCACTGCACAAAACTTCAAAAAGGGACTATAGTAGGACCTGCAGAGATTGTCTGGTTGGAAAGCACTAGAATCAAAACACTCACTTGAAAAGGCAGCATTCTTCTGTGCTCATACTACTTTTGCAACCTGCTCCTATGCATCTATATTTGAAGGTAGACATGCAAGAATTGCAGACTTAAATACACTGGTTTAGCACAACAGCATTGTGGATTAATGGCTGGAGTAGAAGATGGAGGTCTGGGGGGAAATCCCCAGTCAGACATGAAGGTCAATATGTAACCTTGGGGCAGTCACTCTCTTAGCTTAATCTACCTCATTGGGTGGTTGTGAGAACAAAATGGAGGCAGGAAATGCTGTATGGTGCCCTGAACACTTTGGAACAGGAGTAGGATGGAAATATACACCTGTCAAATACACCTCTAAAGCTCTAAAACACCAAGAAGTTATTCCCATATTACCTTCCTGGAATACTGATAAGGTCCTTTTAAGAATGCAAGGACAAACTTACATGCATTTTCAGGAAGAGACAAATGCCATCATTTTTATGTTGGACTCTTCATAATCATCAGATTGGGTCCTGCAATAATTTTGAGAAATGAACACACCAACTTGTTTTCCTGGTATTTTTTTGTGCTCAGTGTAAGTCAAGGAAAACCACCAGTAATCTCCTGTAATCAAAAGCATCACCTATTAAAGTTAACATGTGAGTTGAGAGCACAATCTTATGTTAATGGAAGAAGAAAAAACACTGTGCTGCTAACTGAAAGGAACAGAGAGTTTTCTTGTTAATGTAATGAAGCAAGCACTATTCTTTCCTTACAACATGATCATAAGAATGTACAACAGTGAAAAGATTAGTAGACTTCCCAAAGCAACAAATATACATGGGATTTAAATTAGCTGAGAGCATGTGCACCTCAGTTGTAATTCTTAATTTTATTCCTTAACATTAATGTTCTTGATCCCATGCAGTTCTTTGCCCTTTTGCTGTCTATACAGACTTTCTCCCAGATTTCTTGAGAAGAGGCAGTGAGGTTTAACAGGAACCTCAGTCCAGCTCCTAACCCTCACTGACATTAGACTGGTGTTCCATTCACACAAAGAGCAGAACCATCCAGTCACACATTTTGGGAGTGCATTTCACACAATAGCTATCTTGTGAACTGGACAGTGCGTAGTTTTTCCATGTGGGTACAGTTTCTATTTACATGAACCACTATCCCAGGCCTCTGGAGTGAACAAAACACCAATGTGATGTCTCCAGTGGGCTCAGTTATAGATTTCTAGTCTAATATACCATCTGGCTTGCAGAAGGTCGCACCTTATCAAGAATGACAAGGACAATATTTCTGCACTGCCATTTTATAGGACCCAAAATACTTTGTTGAACTATAGAGGAACTAGATTGGACTCTGCATCAGGAATCATCTTCTATGGAAGACCAATCTCAAGAGCAGGATTTTAGATTCCTGTTGTGTCCTGCTTAACTTTCTTCATTTCTTCTGTTTGAGCTCAAGTCACTCTGTGAGTATCCAGTATGATGTGAGAATAGCAGGGAGAGCCTAAGGCATTTTGGTACCCAAGGTAGAAAACCCAAATGATGTGTCCCAGAGTTGTAGAACTTCGACAATTAAATAATTGACAAAACATTGTCCATGACTAGATCTCTTTTATCTGCCATATGAGGCAAGTCACTTGTTGGTATCTGGCTCCAGAAAAGAGACCTTTAGACACGGGCATACCACAGGAACACAAGATTTGCTTGTCTGGAGCCATTGAGGACACATTCACACAACCAATGCTACAAGAATCCAGGCAGAGAAAAAGCATTCATGCTGTGAAAAAGAAAGCTCCTAAGTGGTGGTGTGATTTGGATTTGGACATACACAGATGGGAGTGGGGCTTGTTTCTTATAGAGTATCACTTTTTGCTTTAGCAGCCAAAAAAATTCAGGCTGGAGCTGTATCTAGAGAAAGTAATGTTTTTATTTGGTCAGTGCTTACTGGTTAATTTTTTTTAATTGTTGATACTTGTATATATAATTAATCGATGATCCTTGTATATATGGTATGGTATATGATGTCAGATTGTTTTTTGTGTTTGGATTGTGATGGCCTTGGGCAACAGACAATAAACTGTATGCATTGTACTGCTTTATGTCCCTTTTGTGACTCCATCTGCTGTTTTAGAGAATGTGACCGCAAAGCTGCCAACTGGAAGTTCTTAGGATAGGATTATACCACAAATCACATAATATAGCCTTTAATGTGGAATATTGTAGCTTCCACAGAATCATGAAAATCTCAAACAATCTCTCTATAAGACCTCAGGCAATCCTTAATACAATGACCTTGTTTGCTCCCAGGAGAAGAGATTGCTCAATGCTGACTGCTGACTGACGTATTTTAAGATGGCATAATCAAATCCTGGTTTTCTCAAGTGTTCAGTGGACCACACTTCACTCTACTGACACTGAACAGTTCATCTCTCTCCTGTGGCAAGTGCACACAGACATCACTCTTGAGGTAATTGAATGAAAAGGAAAGCGCTTCATTGTAGTGATTGCTCCCATATTGGTTCCTAAGGGCAGTTTCTCTTTCTTCTGTTTTGGGGGGGGGGGCAGCGTTTAACCCTAGAGGCACCTAGATAGCACCTCATCTTTTAAAAATTTCCTTCTCTAAGTATTCATTATTGGGTTTTTTTTCTAGGCACCAAAGAGGCTTAACATGTGTGGAAGAATCCAGACCCAGAAGGGGAACCAATTGACAAAACAGCTGTTGGCCCTTTGCAAATTAATAACTGTCCTCAGATCAGGACTCTGGCATCTTTTGGGACAGCCCATCCAACAACCAAACTGAAACAATGTGAGTCAAATTGGGGCACCACAAGGCCCATGAGCTTCAAAACCTCAAGGCCCATATGCCTCAAAACTTGCTTTGTTATGCCCACATACAAGAGGGATAAAAAATTTTTAAAAAGCAATTTTTTAAATTCCATTTTGTATTGCAATATACATTTTTGTTTTTAAATCAAAAAGAGTCCAGTAGTACCTTTAAGACTAACCAAATTTACTGTAGCATAAGCTTTCAAGAATCACAGTTCTCTTCATCAGATGCGACGAGGGTAAGAAGAAACAGGTCAGATATATAAAGGTGGAGAGGGGAGGGGGGAGTAGATGCAATCAGTAGCTTCTGATAATGGGATCAGTTGGCTTCTGATAATGAAATCAGTTACTTCTGATAATGAGATAACCATTCATAGTCTCTATTCAATCCAAGCCTGACTGAATCAAATTTACATATGAATTCCAATTCAGCAGCTTCCCGTTGGATTCTGTTTTTGAAAGGCTTCTGTTGAACTACAGTGACCTTTAAGTCCTTGATGGAATGTCCTGACAGATTGAAATGTTCTCCCGCTGGTTTCTGGATGTTGCCATTTTTAATGTCAGATTTGTGTCCATTTATTCTTTTGCGCAGAAGTTGGCTGGTTTGTCCAATGTACAGAGCAGATGGATGTTGTTGGCACATGAGGGCATATATCACGTTGGAGGATGAGCAGCTGTAAGAGCCAGAGATAGTGTAGTTGACGCCATTGGGTCCTGTAATTGTATTTCCTGGGTAGATATGAGGGCAGAGCTGGCATCTGGGTCTGTTGCAGGGCCTGGTACCTGTGTTGGTGACTCTGCTAGCCGATTCATGGTTGTGAGAAGTCGTTTAAGGTTGGGGGGCTGTCTGTAGGCAAGGAGAGGTCTTCCATCCAGGGCTTGTGAGAGAGAGGCATCATTTTCCAGGATGGGTTGTAGGTCACTGATGATACATTGGATGAGTTTGAGCTGGGAACTATAGGTAACAACCAGAGGTGTTCTGTTGTTAGTTCCTTTAGGTTTGTCCTGGAGCAGGCTGTTTCTGGGTACTAGTCTGGACCTGTCGATTTGTTTCCTCACTTCATTTGGTGGGTACTGTAGCCCCCCAAAATGCTTGTTGTAAATCTCTTAAGTGGGAGTCCTGATCAAGAGCATTGGAGCAGATACGATTGTAACGTAAGGCTTGGCTGTAGACAATTGACCGAATGGTATGTTTAGGGTGGTAGCTGGTGGCATGTAGATATGAGTATCACTAGTGGGTTTCCAGTATAGGGTAGTATTTATCCGTCCATTATGTAGTTGTACAGTGGTGTCCAGCAAGTGTACCTGTTGTGTAGAGTGGGCCAGGCTCAGGTTGATAGTAGGGTGAAAGTTGGTGAAGTCCTGATGGAACCTCTCAAGGGCTTCCTTCCCATGGGTCCAAATGATGATGTCATCCAAGAATCTTAAGTATAGGAGTGGTTTCAGTGGGTGGGAGCTGAGGAAGCGTTGCTCCAAGTCTGCCATGAATATGTTAGCATATTGTGGTGCCATGCATGTGTCCATGGCTGTGCCGTTAACCTGTAGATATAAGCTGTCACCAAATCTGAAGTAATTGTGAGTGAGTACGAAGTGGCAAAGTTCAGTGGCGAGGTGTGCTGTGGTTTTGTCCATGATAATATTCCTGATGGCTTGCAGTCCATCTGCATGTGGGATATTGGTGTACAAGGCCTCCACATCCATGGTTGCTAGGACGGTGTCATCTGGTAGGTTGTCAATGGACTGTATTTTCCTGAGAAAGTCAGTGGTGTCCTGTAAATAGCTGGGTGTGCTGGTGGCATAGGGCCTGAGGATAGAGTCCATGTATCCTGAGACTCCTACTGTGATAATGCCAATTCCTGAAACAATGAGGCATCCCGGGTTACCTGGTTTGTGGGTTTTGTTTTTATATTTCCTTTTCTTTCAAAAGCTTCAGGGTTTTGTTGTTGTTACCTTCCTTATTACATTTCATTTTGTTCCTACTGGGAATATCACCACCCCGCCCCTCAGGTCCACCTCCTAGCTGCCCTTTCTGTGTTGCACCTAACAGTTTGCTGCAGCAGCAGCAGCTAAATAGGCAGACAGACAGACAGCCAAAGGGCAGGTGGCAGAGGATCTCCCGCTCTCCTACCTCCCTTTACCACACTGGAAACAGCGTCGGGAGCAGCAGGGGAAGTAAGGGAGGCAGATATCTGTTCCTACCCAATCCTCCATATTGGCCAGATGACAACCCAGCCGCTTCCCTTGCCAGGCTTCCCTTGCCACCACAGCATGCTCTGCCTCCTGCTGCTGTTGCCTGTAGCAAAGTAAGCACAGCGGGCAGGGAGAGACAGGGAGATGAAACAATGCATCTTGTTTTTTAAAGAAAGACCCACATCACAGTTTTTCCAAGGGATAATGGAGAGTTTGGGGGTAATAGTGATACTAAATTGGCCAACAGTTGTGCAAAAAACTAGTGGGATGATTAGCCATACATAAAGCAATATTATAACAGTACCATATGAACTCTTGCGTTATTAACAATGTTGCTTTATTTGTTACATAACTATACTGCATAGTAAAAGACTTATAATAGCAATGCCCGTCTTAGTACATCTTTGTTGTGTTGATATTAAATATCCCATATTTATTCTTTAGTATTTCTATTTCCCACCAATACATTATGATTGCAAATGCCATCTCTCTACTCTTGTTACAACTCTGTTTCCTTTGGCGTTAGGCAATGGGCAGACCTCAACTGTGTCAGGAACAGTAAAACAGATGCAGAACATAATAGTTCAAAAACTGGCATGTGTCACTCAAACAACCTAAAAGATAAATCAGACCAGACAGAGGACATCTCCAATGAAACCATGATCCAAGTCATATGTCAAGCCAAAAATAGGAACATACAAATATAATTCCCTTCTCTACTTGCCATTTCTCAGTATTTGTTGTGTACTGCAAAGTCCAAATCAGGCAAGCTTCCGTTACCACTGATCATAGTTTGCCTCCAAATCACAACTGGAAGCTCAGTGCAAGCCGTGTTTCCCCATTCTGGCATGGAGGCAAGCATGGTGAAAGAAGGGACCAGTGAACACAAAGGGAAGAGGACATGTGTGAGCCTGCAATCCATTGTTGACAGCCAAATCATGGTTTGGTCATGGCCCCTCAACCCAACCCATGACTGCCATTGAAATATTTGACTATAGACTGTGGAGTTTCCTTGACTGTTCTTTTGCCTAATAGTATACCTGTAACATTTAGAATTATATAGGCCCATTGCAGGCAAAGCAGCAGAGTCTTGTGTGACCCTAAACACTAATGAATTTATCGCAGCATAAGTTTTTGTGGGCCAGAGCCCACGTTAGTCATGCAGATGCATCTGACAAACAGATCCCTAAGAAATCAAATTTCTCCTGAACTCTCAGAAGCTCTGGCAGTTCTTTTGGAACTGCAGGGTGGGGGTTTTTTTTGTGCACCTCAGTTTTCCTATCTATACAACATGGGGCATAATATAAACAGAGGTTTTTTTTAAAGTGCTAAGTAGTCTAGATCTAGAACAGAGACTGGCAATGCAAGGCTCAAATACTATTTCTAACTCGTAAGCATCCATCTATCCCTCTTCTCCTTTCCCTATTCCTTCACTCACTCACACACACATACACACACCCTGCATGCACTAGGCCTCAGAACTCCTTGTCCAGTGGAGATTCACATTAGGACTGGAGGGAGGGGGAAGAGGTAAAAGCCTTACTAGGCTACATGCCAAATTGCCAGTCCCATGTGCCTTAGGTTGCCTGCCTCTGATCAAGACACAGCAGCCATACTACAGCATTTTTTTAAAGTGCTGTTACCTGTTTAGAGGCACCATTCCACTCTTTAACATATTGTATAATCCCACATCTAACACATGCAGTTCTTCAATACTGGAGAAGCCTTAGATTCAACATATTATATTTCTAGTAGCCTCAAGGAGATTAGGGCAGAAGAGGAAGCCCTGTTTGTGTGCTTTTAGATGAAGGCATTGCTAGTTTCTCATGGACCTTTGACATAGGTGGTCCTGCTGTTACACAATTACCTACAACTAGGATTTATGAGTGCAGTTTAATGTACATTATTGATTGTATAGCTTGTAAAGCAGTTGTGTTGTTTCCAAATGCCACTAGAGGGACCTAATGCTTCTCAAATCGAATGATAGCTACTGAGATATAATATCTGTATTCTCTCAGAGACCTAACAAACATTTTGGGTTTTTTTCTCATTAGATGGCACAGATGAAGAAAGAGAAAAGCATTGATGTGCCTGGGGTTCAGAAAAGTCTTGGTTCTGGTTCTGGCCAAGCAATAGCACAAATATTCTTTTCCAGTTTCTAGACACTGACATTAAACAGTACCAAGGCAAATGAAGGTCAGTAGCTGACCCACAGCCTAGCAGCCATTTTATGTGACACCATCTGCAGAGAAACTGTGAACACTGCACTGTCAAGGGAGCTAACAAATTCTGTGCCTGCCCCCCCCCTTTCTTGATTGGTTTCTCTCTAGTTTACAGTGCTATAATATACTATTTCTGCAGAAGTGGAATCAAGGCTGGGTTTAAAAGTTGACTTCACCACACTTGCTAGGAAGAGTGATAAACCTGGAGTCACAAAGGAACATTTAAGGACACTTGTTCTCATGCTTCTTCTTCTTTCTGAAGACTGGGAGAAATTCAAGATATTATTTTTTATCAAGTGAGAACATAGATGGCTCTACACAACATTTGTCCATTGATGAAGGATTTCCCCTTCCACATTCAGCTGCAAGTGCAATTGAAATAGGGGTTCTACATATCATTTAATATAGCACTGTATTCCCCCATAAAAATCCCACCCAGGATTTGTTTTGTAATTAAATAAACCAAGCTATGTACCCATAAACCAGCCCATAACTCAGGTTACCCTGAGCTTCATCATGCAGTGGAGGAATAACTCCCAAGGATGTCATCAAGATGGTTCCAAAAGCCCCCAATCACAACTCCTCTTACTTGCTGTTCCACTGCTGGGGCAGTAGGTTGCAATTCATCCAGCTGGCATAAAGGAAGGAGGACTGTTTCCTATTTCTTTTCTGCCTTGATATCTTATCTGTTCCATCATCAACTGAGACATCCTATACCTACTGTGAAATGAAATTCCCATGACATCTGACATTCTCAAGTCAGGTACCTTGGGAATTATAATTCCCAACATGCACCAGATGTTTCAGTTGATGATCGAATAAGCAAGAATGAGAGACAGGAAGGACTTTTCTTTTCTTCCAGATGGCTTGTTGGTGGGCCCTCCCTAAAACCCACAAGATGGAACAAAGATGGAGTGTGAAGGGAAAGGGGAGAAAGCAGTTTACGCTCATACTCTGGTAGTGTCACTAATCCACAACTGCAATTGAGAATTCCAGCGCATATGCCCCGAATCAGAAATTTAAGGAAGCAGAGGAACAGTATCATTCTTCTCATCACCATATTGATGACTCTGTGTAGTGTAGTCTATAAGGTTGGGTATGGTTAGTTACCACTTAGTGACCAGTTACTGGATTTGTGAAAGGAATGGCTAGGCATTCTCCAAGCTAAAGTGCGTGGCTTATTTTAATACTAACTGCAAAATCTTGACAAAACACCTCTTAATGGAACTAGCTGGTATGATCTGGAGTTGATAGCCGGGTAGACAAGAACAGATGATCTGCCACCAGGAATGGTAGCTAGCTATCTATATTGGAGAATGTTCAGTTCACCATTCCCTCATTACCTAGAAGGAAAAAAAATAGACTGTCAGCCAACATCCCCCTGCTGCCTCTTGATGCAATAATTTGGCTTTTGCTGAGCTTTATGATGACAAGATGTGTGCAGAAACTCTCCTTGGAGGAGGCAAGTATTCACTTTTTGTTGCCTAAGGAGGCATCTTTACGTGACATCATGATTTGATAGATGGTTTCCCGGAAGTGCTCGTCTTGGCTCAGCCTCTTGGCAGCTTGCTTCAACTCTTCTATGCTTTCGGCCTCCGAATACATGAATGACTGTGACTGCCGCACTGAAACAAGAAGATAACATAGCACTCACACTCGAGCCGCACCACACCAAAGGCCTGCTGATAGCATCTGTGGCTCTTATGCCAGGTTCCATTCAACAATGAAAGTGTAGCGACAGTACAGTGCTAAGGCAATAGAATATAGATCAGACCACATGGACACAAACATAGGCCCGTTAAAATCTCCAGGTGTGCCGAATGAGTTCAGCAGAACCACTGCCAGGTAAGTGTTGAGACAAACTGTCCCAAGGGGCATATTTTGGGGTGCCTTTTATTATACTTTTACTATCATGGAGTGAATATTTGTATGATGGTGTCCGAGGACGGACGAGGCGCCCTCGGACTTTGGCCGTCCCCCCCCTCGCCCCGAAGGAGACTCCGGCCCCACTCACCTCGAGTCAGGGGCCGGGGGACAGCTGGAGGGCGTGGTGGCGAAGAGCCCGGGCGCTCGAGAGGCCGCGGCGGCGGCGAAGAGCCCGGGCGCTCGACAGGCCGCGGCGGCGGCGAAGAGCCCGGGCGCTCGAGAGGCCGTGGCGGCGGCAGAGAGCATGGGCGCCCCGACGGCCGCGGCGACGGCAAGGGACCCGGGCGCCCTGGGAGCCACGGCAGCCGTCCGGAGCCGCGGCGCCCTGCAGGAGGCGGCGATGGCTGGGAGCCGCGGCGCCCGCGAGAGCACACCCACCGCCGCCGCGTTGCCGCCGGGAGCGCCGGGGAGCGGGGCAGCCGCGGGATGGCGGCAAAGGAGGCCGGGGGCAGGAGAGGGCCGCCGGAGGCTGGGCGGGGCTGCCTGGGGCTGCCAGACACCGGCGCAGGCGCATGACGCCCGCACGGGCAACGGCCAAAGGCTGCGGGGCGGGGGAAAGGGCTGGCCCACCCAGGACGGGAGAGCCAACCAGGAGCCCGCCAAGCGGCCCGAGCTACGCAGGGGGAGGCGGAGGCGGCTACCCCCAATGAGGGAAGGAGGCAATAGGCTGGGGGAGCCAGAGGGGGGCGAGGCAACCCTGCAGACTCCCCACCAATGGGGCAAGGGGAGGTGGGTGAACTGGGCATGGCCGCAGATGGCCCAGGTGGTGGGCATGACGCTGGGAGGAGGATCCTGGGAGCGGGGGGTGGAGCTGAGGCGGGGAGAGAAAAAAGGGATTTAAGGAGGCTCCGGAGGCAGGTCGAGGAGGAAGGAAGGAGATTGGTGATTGCACAGAGTGAGAGAGAGGTGCACTTGATGCTGGTGAAGGAGGCCAGACTGCCCTGAGCAGTAAAGGCGCAGCTGGCCCGGGTGGAGCCGCGTGCTGGCCGGTGCCACCGGTGCAGACAAGGGCCGTCCGCGAGTCTGAGGCCGCCCGGGAAGGAGCCTCCGATGCCCTGAGTACCCCCCCTCCGCCCCACCGAGGCCCCAGGACGGACCCGTGGGGACCAGCCCCCCCAGACCCATTGCCTCAACCGCCAGGGGGCGCTCCGCGGCCTGACACAGTGGTGGAGAATGCGGGCACGGATCCTGCCATAAGAAGGCCCAGGCCCCACCTGCCGACCCCGCCAGGGTGGACAAGACTCCGTGGGTACCTCCGCCCAGCAACCCTCCGCCCCCCGACCCCCGAACCAAACCTCACGCCGGACCCAGAAGCGGCAATGGACCCGGTGGCCACCGGACCGGCAGGTGGCCAGGGCCAGCCCCCGGCCCCGCAACCAGTGGACCTGGGCCAACTTGGACAGTGGATGGCGGAGCAACAGGTCAGGCTCCTGCGGGACATGACGGCACAGCAGCAAGAGTCGCAAGCCACGTTGCTCCGAGGTTTGGCCCAGGCCTTTGGATCCAACCCAGGTCCACCCGCCCTAGGACACCTGCGAACGGCCCCGTTTCAGCTGACCAAGCTGGGGGAGGCCGACGAGATTGACGCATACCTAGAGACGTTCGAGCGTACGGCGGAGGCCGCCCAGTGGCCGCGGGACCAATGGGCATTCATCCTCGGGCCGTACCTGACCGGGGAGGCCCAGGCAGCCCTGAAGGCGCTGCCTAAGGAGGAGGGCGCCAACTACCAACGGCTAAAGGCGGCCATGCTCGATCGATATGAGGTGACGCCGGACTCCTACCGCCAGAAGTTCCGGACCATCACCTACAAGAAGCTCGAACGCCCCAGGGCCCTGGTCAACTCGCTGGGAGATGCTGCGTACCGGTGGTTGCGGCCCACCACGGAGGGGGAAAAGAAGATCGTAGACCAGGTGGTCTTGGAACAGCTGCTCAACATCCTCCCCCCCAAGGCCCGCCAATGGGTGGCGTGTAGCCGTCCCGGGAGTCTGAGGGAAGCTACAGTCCTCCTCGAGAACTTTGTTGCGGCCGCGGACCCCCGGGAGGGCCCCAGGGACCCCCCGCCGGGAGCACAAGGGGGAGGGCCCCCACACCGCCCCATGGAGACTCCGCGCCCAGGGCGTGCTCGCTCGGGAGCTCGGGAGACGCCCGGCCCCCGCCAGGGGCCTGTCCGGCCCCCAGTAATGACCACCGGCTGGGAGGGGGCCTGGGGCCGACCCTCGCCGGGGCCCGGTCCAGCGGCAACTCCGAAAGGCCCGCGGGACCCCAAAGACCGAGGGCCTTGCTTCAAGTGCAGCCAGAGGGGCCACTTTATCCGTGATTGCCCCCTGATGAAGTGCGACGCCGGCTGGGAGGAAGCGTACCCGGTGACAGCCCGGCTCCCACGGCCCCCCCCCGCTACTGATATTGGTCGAGGTGGCCGGCCGGCGCCTGTCGGCTTTCTTGGACAGTGGCAGTTCATTGTCCATGATTCGTACTCGGCTACTGCCCCAGAACCTGCCCGTCGTCCGCTCGACATCGGTAGCCTGCTTCCACGGCCACTCGGAGACCTATCCCGTGGTACGGGTGCCCTTGACGTGCCGAGGCCAGACCTGGGAGGTGGAGTTGGCCCGTGTCCCGGCCCTGCCGTATCCGGTCCTCCTCAGGTGCGACGCTCCCAGCTTCCATCAGCACCTGCAAGCGGCGAGGGCCCGGAGGAGGCGCTGCCGGCAGGCACATTGGCAGACGATTGCGCCTCAGGCTCCCCAGGCTCCCACCCCAGCCAGGGGCCGGAGCCCCCGGACTGGTCCGTGGACCCCAGCTTCGCCGCCCGCCAAGCAGACGACCCCATGCTTGGGGGCCTCCGGGACGCGGTGGCGGTGAGTGAGGGAATCGTGAGGGACGTCCGGCGGGCAGGGAGGGTACCTCGGGTAGTCCAGGAAGGGGGCGTGTGGTACCGCATCACGATGGCCCGGGGTGGCGAGGTCCGACAGCTCCTGGTTCCCCAAGGCTACCGCCAGGAGGTTCTGACCCACGCTCATGACCACAGCTGGGCCGGACACCAGGGCCCCACCAACACCCTTGCCCAGGTGCTAGCCCGGTTCTTCTGGCCCTCAGTGGCCCACGACGTGAAGACCCACTGCTGAACATGTGAAGTCTGCCAGCGGACGTCCAGCCGCCCGCTCCCTCGGGCCCCGCTGGCCCCACTGCCAGTGATCCGGAACCCCTTCGAGCGAGTGGCCATGGATTTCGTGGGACCCCTGCCAAGAACCGCACGGGGTTGCCGGTTCCTGCTCGTCCTGGTGGATTATGCCACCCGGTACCCAGAAGCCATACCCTTGCGGACCATGCAGGCGCCCGGGGTGACACGCGCCCTGGTCCGATTCTTCGCCCAGGTGGGCATCCCGAAGGAGTTGGTCACGGACTGTGGCACCCCGTTCACGGCCGCCCTCACGCGCCACCTATGCCGGACCATGGGGGTACGACAAATCTTTACGTCAATATACCACCCCCAAACGGACGGCTTGGTGGAGCGGTTCAACCAGATACTCAAGCAGATGCTGCGGCGCCTGGCCCACGACCGCCCCAGCCAGTGGGACCTCTTCGTGGACTTCCTGCTCTTCGCCGTCCGGGAGTCCCCCCAGGCCTCGACAGGCTTCACCCCCTTCGAGCTGGTCTACGGGCGCAACCCACGGGGGATCCTGGAGGTGATGGAGGACCACCCAGCGTCTCAGATGGCCCCGCAGGAGAGGCCCACCCCGGAGTACGTGCGGGACCTCCAGGAGCGCCTGGAAACGGCAAGGGAGCTGGCGAGGCAAAACCTAGAGAAGGCCCGGGCCGCCCACAAGGTCCGTTATGACCAGGGAACCCGGGTCAGGACCTTTCGGGAAGGGGACCGCGTCCTAGTCAACCGTAGGGTCTTTGGACCCGCCCGGCAGGGTGACCCATGGCAAGGCCCCTACCCTATCAAGCGGGTGCTGGGGACCCACTCCTATGAGGTCCAGTGCGGCCCCTCCCCGCGTCGGACCAAACGCCTACACGTCAACGACCTCAAGGGGCAGCAGGAGCGGCCCCAAGGGGCTTGCCAGCTGGCGGACGACCCCGCCGACCCCCCAGCCGGGGAGCTCCCCTGGACAGACCGGCGGCCGGAGGAGACCATGCCGCGCCTGGATGGCGCCCTGGGGCCCATACAACGGCGGCAGCTGCAAGACCTCCTGAAGAGTTTGCCGGGCTGCTTCTCCACTCGACCAGGGTGTACCCGGCTGGCCGAACACGCCATCCCCACGAACCCCGGCCAGGTCGCCCGGGCCACGTGGCGAACCCTGCCTCGGAAACAGTGGGAGGCGGTGGCCCGGGAAGTAGAGGAGATGCTACGATTGGGCGTGATACAGCCCTCGCACAGCGAATGGTGCAGCCCTATTGTCCTGGTCCCGAAGCCAGATGGTTCTGTGCGGTTCTGCGTCGACTACAGAGAGGTGAACAAGGTGGCCAAGTTCAACGCGTACCCCATGCTGCGGGCGGGCGTGCTGATCGACCAGCTGGGGGCCGCCCGCTACCTCTCAGCCTTAGATCTCACCAAGGGGTACTGGCAAGTCCCCATGGCCCCCGGGGACCGCGAGAAAACCGCCTTCGCCACACCCCAGGGCCTGTTCGAGTGTCTAGTTATGCCCTTTGGGCTGCATGGGGCGGCCGCCACTTTCCAGCGGCTGGTTGACCGGGCCCTCGCCCAGTGCCAGGGGTTCACCACAGCATACATAGATGACATCCTCATCTACAGCCCCGACTGGCAGTCCCACCTGCATCACCTCCAACAAGTGCTGCAGGCCCTCCGCGGCGCAGGACTAAGGGCCAACCCCACCAAAAGCCGACTCGGATTCCAGGAACTGAAATACCTCGGCTTCCTCGTGGGGCGGGGACAGTTGAAGCCCCTCCCGGACAAGGTGTCCACCCTGGAGGCGTGCCCCCTGCCGAAGACCAAAAAGCTGCTGAGGGGGTTTCTAGGGCTGGTGGGCTACTACAGCAAGTTTATCCCCCAGTACGCTAGCAGGGCCAGCCCCCTGACGGACTGCCTGCGGAAGGACCAGCCCAACCAAGTCCAGTGGACATATCAGCGGCTACAAGCCTTCCACGACCTCAAGACGGCTCTGGCAGGGTCACCCGTGTTGCGCAACCCCGACTTCGATCGGCCCTTCATCCTCCAGACAGACGCCTCCGATAGTGGCCTCGGGGCGGTCCTGTCGCAGGACTATGATGGACAGGAGCACCCGATCTTATTCGTCAGCCGGAAACTTCAACCGGCCGAGCAAAAGTACGCCGTCATAGAGAAGGAGGCCCTCGCCGTCAAGTGGGCTGTCGGAACGCTGCAGTACTACCTCGCCAACAACCCCTTTACCCTCGTGACGGACCACGCCCCCTTAGTCTGGATGTCCCGTCTGAAAGACCACAACGCCCGGGTGCTGACGTGGTACCTGTCTCTTCTCCCCTTCAGCTTTTCGATCTGGCACCGCCCAGGGAAGTTGAACGCCAACGCCGACTTCCTGTCCCGGATGTTCACCAGCGAGGTACCGCCCAACGTGACGCCAAGGGTGTGTGTGTGTCCGAAAACGGGCGAGGCGCCCTCGGACTTTGGCCGTCCCCCCTCGCCCCGAAGGAGACTCCGGCCCCACTCACCTCGAGTCAGGGGCCGGGGGACAGCTGGAGGCCGCGGTGGCGAAGAGCCCAGGTGCCCCAAAGGCTGCGGCGGCGGCGAAGAGCCCGGGCGCTCGAGAGGCCGCGGCGGTGGCGAAGAGCCCGGGCACTCGAAAGGCCGCGGCGGCGGCGAGGAGCCCGGGCGCTCGAGAGGCCACGGCGGCGGCAGAGAGCATGGGCGCCCCGACGGCCACGGCGACGGCAAGGGACCCGGGCGCCCTGGGAGCCACGGCAGCCGCCCGGAGCCGTGGCGGCCCGCGGGAGGCGGCGATGGCCGGGAGTCACGGCGCCCGCGAGGGCACACCCACCGCCGCCGCGTTGCCGCCGGGAGCGCCGGGGAGCGGGGCAGCCACGGGACGGCGGCAAGGGAGGCCGGGGGCAAGAGAGGGCCGCCGGAGGCTGGGCGGGGCTGCCTGGGGCTGCCAGATGCCGGCGCAGGCGCACGACGCCCGCACGGGCAGCGGCCAAAGGCTGCGGGGCGGGGGAAAGGGCTGGCCCACCCAGGACGGGAGAGCCAACCAGGAGCCCGCCAAGCGGCCCGAGCTACGCAGGGGGAGGCGGAGGCGGCTACCCCCAGTGAGGGAAGGAGGCAATAGGCTGGGGGAGCCAGAGGGGGGCGAGGCAACCCTGCAGACTCCCCACCAATGGGGCAAGGGGAGGTGGGTGAACTGGGCGTGGCCGCAGATGGCCCAGGTGGTGGGCATGATGCTGGGAGGAGGGTCCTGGGAGCGGGGGGTGGAGCTGAGGCGGGGAGAGAAAAAAGGGATTTAAGGAGGCTCCGGAGGCAGGTCGAGGAGGAAGGAAGGAGAGTGGTGATTGCACAGAGTGAGAGAGAGGTGCACTTGACGCTGGTGAAGGAGGCCAGACTGCCCTGAGCAGTAAAGGCGCAGCTGGCCCGGGTGGAGCCGCGTGCTGGCCGGTGCCACCGGTGCAGACAAGGGCCGCCCGCGAGTCTGAGGCCGCCCGGGAAGGAGCCTCCGACGCCCTGAGTACCCCCCCTCCGCCCCACCGAGGCCCCAGGACGGACCCGTGGGGACCAGCCCCCCCAGACCCGTTGCCTCAACCGCCAGGGGGTGCTCCGCGGCCTGACAGATGGGATACAATCTGGATTTCCTTTCTTAATAGCAAGAGACTGGGGTGGGGGGGAGACCATAAGGCACTAGCTGTCAGTGACAGCGTGATGTTACGTACAGGAAAACCCAGAAGTGACGTAAGTCCCCTCTAGGAATCATCAAAAACACTATGATTTTACCATAGAATCTCCAGCGATTCCTAGAGAGGCATGACTTCACTCCTGGATTTTCATCATGGTCCCAACTATATGTTATGTTGGAAATCTACGATTAAATCTCTCTACATGTACTTTAACCTTTAAATACAGCTCTGTTGGAAGAATAATCATGGATAGAAGTATTTGTGTGAATTGGTCACAAGTTCATCTCACAACAAGATACAAGAAAGACATGGCAAAGGACAACTACAACTGTCTCCTGCTAGATGGAAAGCTCTCCAACAGGAAACACTTTCCTCTTTGTTTCTCAAAACTGTGGAAGTTCATTTTCACTACTCTTTCTGGCAGCACAAATTATAGGTTATCATACTGTATCACTTGAGAGGAGAAGGAGATTTGGATCAGGATTGCAGCAGTGTGGTGGGGTTGTGAGAGCTAGCCCTAATAGAATTAATCTCCTGGGCTACTATGGGCTTCAATAGAGAAAAGAGACAGGTATTATATGGTGCCTGTGCTTTCTCCCTACTGGGATTAATAACAGCTTCTGGGGAGGGAATTATCAGGAAAATGGCACCTACAGTCATTCCAAGCATTGCTGGATCTTCTGCGATGAAATCGGCAGCTCTTTATCCTGCGGGTGGCAGCCTTCTGAAGGTACACAGAGTTCTTCATGATGACTGGCATTTTGGCATCTAATTCAGCATTCCGAATGCATTCCTCAAAGAACTCTACAGGAAGAGAGACACTGATTGAGGCAACGTAACTTTTTAGAAATTTAAAATTTGGCAAAAAAAAAAATCCAGACCGTAACATTTTGAACATTTTAAAATCCTTCTTCAGTAATCTGGTAGGTGGATTTTTAATGCATTAGTGTTATATATAAACTGCTAAACTTAGTAGACTACAGCTTATTCATGTGTCTGATATCCCTAAATCCCTAAATCCCACAGCGAGTGGAGAACATACATCTGAACTTTGGCGACCTACTTTTAGCTAGGAGAGTGCACATGAGAATTTTGCACCCCTGAACTCAGTTGCAATCCATTTTCAACATACTAGAAAAGGAAGTTGTCCTAAAGGACATAACTGCATCACAATCAATGTTATTTTGCAGTACTCTAGAAAAAGAACACCAGGGTAATCAGCAACAAAATTCACTAAGCCAGGTGCCAGACAGCACTTTCTTTGGCATCAGGATTCAGTTCCTTTGAACATCATCATAGAGCCCTGCTATTTAACAGTTCATTTCCAGATAGTAAAATGAAAGCCCCTGTAAATAGAGCCATCTCAGAAAAAAGATTCTGTCTGCAACCGTTCATCATCACTAGGGGAGCTAGCCTAGCCCTTCACGCTCTGCTTATCACCCATTAAGTGCACTTAGAGGTTTCTAGAACAGAATTTCCCTGGGGCAGGAATTTTCTTCAAAAGGAATTTTTTTTAAAAAAAACACTCTTGCAAGATAATTTTGAAATATCAAAACCAAAAAAAGAAGATTCAGAACTTAATATGACTATAAGCTTGGAAGGGCTGAGCTCTAGAAATTGTTTTGAATGGGGTAGCTAATGCCTAGAGCATGTAAAGTAATAAGAAAGTTCCTCTGAATATGTGAAAAATGCGCTCATCAGACGTGGGTCAAATTCACATTACTCATTCTAAGTCGCATGTTCCCCGCATTCCCCACGCAATCCCGCGTGCCGGTCACATTACCTCATTAAACAGACGCATTTCATTCGCATTTCTCCCGAATATGTGCTAACAGGTTTTCAACGGGAGTTTCACGGTGGCCGTGAACGGGCCAATGCGCAATTTACGCATTTTTTTTTAAAAAACCACCCCCCTTCCTGTCTCTCCGGCCGTTCCGAGAGTTCCTATTGGCTGATTCAACTTGCAAGTGCTCCGTAGTCTGCAAAAGACTGTTTTTGTCTTCATAGCATTGGATTTATTGATTATGCTGTTTCTGAATCAAATCTGGTAGTTTGAAAAATCATTTTGGGGTGAATCCACCCTCAGAACGGACTCACAAAACTTCCTTTTTAACTGTTTTTTATTTCTTTTATTTTATATTACTGTAATATCGAAATTATGAAATATCAAAATAATGACACTCCAAAGAAGTGAAACTTCAGTAAAATTCAGGCACTGAACTGTCCTGCATAGGAAATGCCCACGAAAGCTTCCCACATGCTTCCAAATTTCCAAAAAAGAAACGGGAGAGAGCCATCAGTGCTGTCAGTGGGGGAAAGAGAGGCATCATTATCTTCAATGATGTTTCTTTATAAGGCAAGATCGAAATAATGGAAAAGTGCGCTCAAAAAATTTTTTAAAAATGGGCGGGAAAAAAAGGTCCCGCCCCAAAAAGTGGTTTTCGAGCGGCCGTGTGACCAGAGGGACGCGCGAGAAAGACGGATTGGAAGCAGGAATGTGAACGAAGAGGAAAAAATCGTGGATTGGAGGCAAACGGAAGATATCCGAGAAACATGCGGGTAATGGGTGAATGTGGATTCGACCATGGTTTGGATTCCCTGTGAAAATCTCTCAGGAGAAAAAAGCTCACTTCAGGAAACAAAAAAAACTATGTCAATTCCCACTTTACTTATGAGTTATATGTTGCCTTCTGCTGTATCTGCTCTCTCTTCCCTTTAAAAAATCTTACCAATTCCATCATGTTTTTCTAGATCTTAACCTCCATCCTCACAAATTAGTTTTCACTCATTGGAGTTTTGATAACCCTTTCTCAAAGTGACTTTCCTTAGTTTACTGTCATTCAAATATAGCAGTATTTTCCTACAAAATCACAATATTTGGACCTTCAGTTCCAAACTGTACACCATGGAAACAAATTCTGTGAAAGTAAACTCAAATTCTACAGACAGAATACATTATGCAAATCAAAATACATCCCAGTGTGTTTTGCATAAATGCTCTAATTGTATACATTTCATTTCACTAGGCTTTAGACTATACAAGGTATGGTGTCAGAAACAGAACTGTGGTCAGGATTAGTAAAGGTGAGAAGTACAGATGAAGTGGCATTTAGCAGTTTAGGCTTACAAAAGGCAAGGAAGCCCTTGAACACTAATGCCTTTTTGCAGATACTTACACTATGTTTTTCAGGAATAGTTCCAAAACTATGAGGGCTAGAAACTTCCTTCTTTTCAAAGAAAAGCTCATTTTCTCAGGATTCTACTACAAGTATAAGATGCAACATATAACTAAACATGTAGAGAACTGCATGAGAAACATCTCCTCTTACTTCATTCCTTCAAATGAAAGCTACAGGACAAAATAAGAACATCAATAAAATTACAGAACAAGCTCATGAAAACTGGTTGGATCCTGCTCAACTCTGCTCCGGAGAGTATTTGTTGTAACCAGTAAATGCCCCCTGCTGGAAGGAACTGGGTGCTGTCCCATGAGTAGGTAATCTAGTGGAAATATACATTACAAGTTACCTGGGGATGTTCAAGTGCAGAATTTTATGTGTGGTCCTCAATTCACATGCAGGCTGTTCTTGCTCAGCGCACATGCATGCCTCCGTGCCTTTGTATGATTGCATTTGCAAGTGAGTATGAACGCCAAATCAGGAGGGCAGAGCTCCAATTCAGCTCTGTTTTTGCAGGGAGAACTATCAGGGATGGACACTGTAGAGCAAGTACTTTAGGCTCCTCTGACTTGCTAATTTGCATTTCTTCAAGGTGTGAGAAAGTGTCAAGATCTGCATCTTAATGAATGGATGTGGGTGGTGGGGGAAACTGGGAATTTGGCAGTTGTGAACAGCCTGGGATACTTTTAGTAGCTGAGGAGGAACTGATATTGAATGTGTGAATTTACTCACATGAAGTAAACTGAAGTGTGAATGTGTGAGCAAGTGCGTGGGAAGTTGGAGGGGGGACACATGAGGTTCACTTGAGTGTCCCTAGGTACTTAGTAATATGTATTTCCATCTTAAGTCTGCATGGCCAAAATGGCATTGAACTGAAATCTCTTTCATCACTCCTGCTTGGCTGTTAGAGAGTAGCTTGTTTTCTGTATGGTGCTTCCTTCCAGCAGCTGAGGGCAAAGTAGATGTAATAGTGGTGAGATGGTGGTGAATCTATATGCATTTGATACATTGTGGTTCAGTGGCTGAGCATTTGCTTTGCATGCTAGAAGGTCCGGGTTCAGTTCCCAGCATGTCCAGTTAAAAAAGGATCAGTTAATAAAAGATGAGAGTGACCTGAGACCTTGTTAAATAGCTGTACGTGGATCCCCTGTCATTTCAGGGATGCCCTGTGAGCCAGCCAGTTTATAAAAGACATAAAGCTGTCTGAGCTCTGGTTCTCTTGGGGCCCTCCATTCTTTGTCATGTAAACAACAAGGGAATGATGTCATCTGCTGTATGTCTCATCACCCTCATCTCATTGATTAGCAGGTAGGCTCACTGTGGAATGACAGCGTGGCCATTTCCACACACGTTGAGTAATGCACTTTCACAACCCTTTTGAAGTGGATTTTTTGTTCCACACATGGAAAATCAGTTTCAAATGTTCACTAAAGAGTATTGAAAATGGATTATCCAACATGTGTGGAAGCAGCCCATGTCTCACCCATAATGAATATTAGACATTAAGAACCACGATCAACGATACTTGAAGCAAGGATAGCATATCTGTCTCTATTATGGTGTCTAATTTGCCCTAAGGGTGAAATGGAAATGGAGCGGGGAACCTGAACTAGAAACATTATCCCTCCTTCATTGCTCCCCTTAGACTGCAGGCCCAGACTGGGCAGAAAGACCATAACTGTACCTTTGTAATAACATTCTCCTAGCAGCTGAGGCTTAGACAGGAAAGTGATTAATAGGTGAGAGGGAGAATTTGTGCATTGATGCATCTGTGCCTCAAATGATCTCCATCAGAAAATCAAGGTCATTCTAAAACATCTCTGGATAGATGAATGATTAGAACAGGGGCCCAATAGTGGAGTCTACTCTCCCGCAGTGCAAGGGGAGGGATTTTTTTGCTCACTTTTCAGATTGCTGACATCTGCTTTCATTTTTTCTTCCTTCTCTTTGTTACGATGGAGACAATTCAGGCCTTGCTCAAGACTCTGCAGGGCCTCTTCTGCCTCCTGCAAGCGTTTCTCCAGGTCCATGCGCACCTTCACTTCTGCCTGAATAGGAAGGAAATCAGAAAGTTCATATCCAAACAAACATCCAAAGAAACCAGGAAAAATCCCAACACACTTTACAATGGAGTAACATGGACTCAAAAGTGCATATTTTGTTGCAGTCTGTCCGTTCCTTAGGGAATCAAAAAAAGGTGGAATTGCTCTAGGTCTAATCCTTGGAACTGCTGCACAGGGTGGGATGCGACACAAAACTCCAACTGGTGGCACTGCAGAATCAGAAACATCCAATCCCAGCAGAATCAATGCAGGGTCCTCTGCCCTTAGCATAGCAAAAGGATGTGGTGAAAGCCTGTGCATGCTGACCGATGAGAAGCTTCAGAGAAAGGAGAAAAGAAATTAAGGAGGAGTAGGGAGGCAAGTTTTTTTAAAAGTAAAATGAAATGCAAGATTTATTTTTTTACCAAGGGGGAAGTAAATAATATTAAAACATCTAAGTGTGCTCCTCACCATGCTGCCTCATCACAGGAAATCTGCTTTCCATGGAGGCTGCAGACAGTTCCCAATGAACTCCAGCAGAAGTGATGCTCAAGAAGAGGCTATCTATGAGGGGAACTTGTAGACTGTTTTTTCTATAATAGCAGGCTAAGAAGCACTGGTAGCCTTATGGCTGTTAATACTTGGTAGTATTTAAGATTCTTAAACTGCCCAGGAAAGCATGGCAAAAATATGCCCTGTTCCTTGTATCTCTACAAGGAAAGGGGCTAGAGACATTCTAGCGTGACATTCAGAGAACCTGCTGCCTCTGTCATTTCCACATGTGACATTTTTCAAAAAAATTGAAAGCCCCACCAGGGGTGGGGGAAGGGAATGGCTGTTGTGGGGACAGCATCATGGAAAATGGCTACCACATGAGTCACGAAATCCAAATTTTCCCCACACACACAGCAACCATCTCAGCTTTACTGTGGCCTTCCCCAAAACTTCAGTGCAAAGCACTGTGAGAGAGACTGGAAAAAAGCTGAGGAAATCCCCTGCAGAAATCCCCATGATGCTGTGAGGAAACCAGAAAAAACTTCCCAAAAGCATTGAACTCAAGGCAAATAATCTGTGTGGAAGATGATAGATATAATAAGCAATGCAAAGGGATTACCAACTAGAAACAGTGTGAAAAAGTATCAGATGTAATATGCCAAACAGTGTAGAAAATTGAATTATGAAAGCATAAAACAATGTAGCAAGAGCAGAATACATATAATAAATAAGTAATACATACCATAAATAACGACACAGACTACAATCCTGTTCCCTTCATAAAAGCACCTTCCTGAACCATTCTGCTGTATTATAGACCTATGAGCAACAAAGCCTGTTTTGGGAAAAAATACAACGGGCTCTAGAAAAGGGAGGGCAGGCGGGCAGGCACTGCCTTCTCCTCCATGTCTGATCCTGGCTGGGTGAAGGGGTGTGGGGATTACCTCCTGCTCTGCACCTGATTGCAGCTGAATGAAGGTGAGGGGGGGGCAGGCAGTGTCCTCCTTGGCCTGATCCCTGGTCCCTTTCAAAGGGTGCTGGCAAGCTATAAAGGTTCCTGGCCATTTCTGGTCTTTTCCGAGGGCCTCCCCCCTACCCCGAGAGGTCAAATAGCATTGGTCAGCTCTGTGGCCATTCCCCACCCCTGCATCCCTATGAGCCATCCTGGGATGCTTCTCATCAGTTGTTGGGACAGCTGCATCCCTTTAAAGGGGCAGTGGCTTCATGGTGCTCTCCCACCCCCAGATAGGCAGCTTTGGAAAACAAATTAGGTGTGGCAAGTGTAAGCTGATGGAAGACAGAGGAGAGGGTGATTCCCCCCCCCCCTTTCACTCATCCCCACAGCCTTGCAACCTGCAACCCCAGAATCAATTTTCTCTAGGTTGGAAAGGATTGCTGTGGGGAGGGAGCAAGGGAGAGAGGCTAAATCCTTGCATTCACGCATTACAGGATCCATCCATTCTGTGTAATCTTAAAAGAGAAATTAGAATATATCTTCAGCTGCAGGGGACAGATGAAGGAGGTGAGGTTGCACCTTGAGGTCTTTCTCAGTCTGTTGCTTCTCAGCAGTCAGCTCAGACAGGGAGTTCTGCAAGGCCCGTGACTGGGAAGAGTAGAACTCCCGCTCCTCCTCCAGGGCTCGGGAACGCTCCTCATTCTCCTTCATTCTGCAAAGCAGCACAGAAAAGAGAGTAAGCCCTCTCCCTATGTTTCTCTTACCTAGATGTTTATAGTGTTGCCTGGTAGGAACCCAGAGACTGTCTTCACACCCTTAAATCCCCTGTTGAAGGAGGAAATTCAGTAGCTGTGGTTCATCCCCCAGTCCTGTCTTTCACCTCCACCCCTTCCCTTCTTTTGCTGTACACAGAAGAACTTTAGGTATGCTAAAAGCAGGAAGAAAGCAGGAGTGGGGAAAAACACACAAAAAGAGCCATGGGCCCAATGCTTCTCACTTCATCAGGGAATATAAAGGGTGTAGGGTTGGATCTTATGCACTGGGAGTGGAAGTGGAAGCAGAAGCTGCGAAAGATCTGTATCTACAAGCACCACTGAGCTTGCAGTCCAGAAGATCCAACCTATAGATTTAATCCGTAGGTTACAATCTGACAACCCTGTCAGGAATATCACCTCTCCCCATCTCACCTTTTCTCTGCCAGGAGTTTCTCCTCTAGCAGTTGGCGCATTTTCTCTTCAATCTGGTGCAGGTTGCTTTGCAGACACCCAGCCGCATCAGACTGGTCACCTGTATTGGTCCGGGGCTGCAAGTGGCTCTCATTCTCTTCCAGCATTTCCAGGGTTCGCTGTTTTTCCAGGGAAAGTTCCTTATGGCCACATAAACAGTCAGTGGTCAAGTTCCTTCACTTCCTTGTCCCAACCTTCCACACACTTCAAGCAAACCTTTGTCTACCCAATTGTGTTTATCTAAAGTAGAGTTGCCATTTTTTCCTGTCAGGGGTCCTCAGTTTTAAACTGCCTTCCATTTAAACAGAAGTTCAGCGGATTAAGCTTTGCCAATCACTACATCTCAGTAGAGGGGGGAAAAGTTTAGCTGCTTAATTTCTGCCAGTCATGCAGCTGTTAAAGGCATAGAGGCCCTGTCAGAAGTTGGTAGCCCTTGCACTTAAATCATGCAGGATATCATGAAAACAAACTCAAAAGGAAGCAATAAATCTAAGACAGAGTAAGGCAATTCTTTGAAAGCATCCACAAATAATTAAAATTTACCTCTTTAAGTGACAATTCTAGAGGACAGCAAACATTCTTAAGTTTGCCCATTTTTTTAATGGAAGGGCTACTGTATATTATTTCTGCCTTTTTGCAGAGATATTTTTAGGCAGTGAAGTTTTTACAACATGGAGATGCAGTGACGGGAAAAGACTCCTTGGATGTTCAAGACAGAGAAAGCATGCTAGGACAAAAGACTGCAACCAATTTCACTTTCTTTTTATTCCATTTATAGCCCACCCTCCCCGCAAGCAAGCTCAGGGCATGTCACAACAATATAAAATCATACAAAGTTAAATTTACATTAAAACAATAAAACCACACAAATACCAATAAATACAGAAAGCATCTACCATCAATTTCAGATAAAGGCTGCAATAGGACTATAAAGTGCAGATAGCAAGGTAGCTCTGTCAGTCATATCCTGACAGGCATGGCGGGACACAGGCAGTCAGGAGGCACATAGGTCTGTCTCAAGACCAGACCAGCCTCTAATCTTGCAAATAAAAAGGCATTGTTAAATAAGAGTTTTTGAAAAAGAATCCCAAACATCTGCCTTACAAGGAGCAGAAGAAAGGGAAATGGCACTCCCCTAACACTCTCTGCCACAAACAATAGAATTCTAGCATGTGGGGAAATTGTGTCTTTTATCCCAAAGAGTTCTAAAAGTTGCAGTTCTGATTCTGTATACAAGAGTTCATTCTTTACCAATGCCCATGGAGACCAGGTCTTAAGAGTTGTCAATCAGGAGAAGAAAGATCAGACACCTACTTCCAGCGTTTTCTGTAATGTATCTGTCAGACTTCGAAGCCCTTTCTTTTCTTCCTCCACTCCTTTGAGAGACCGTGCTGTCATTTCCAGTTCTCTGTGATGCAACCATGCAAATGCAGTTGGTATACAAATATTGATTCAAACCATGTTTGCATCAGTACTAATGTGGCTCCCTGTTTTCAGGCAGGATTTCTACATCTAGGATACCTGCATGACATGCTCCAGAAGTTAAATACACAGCTTTGCCAGAACTAAAAATTACCCATGGAACTTAGACTAGGATGAAATCACATGTCCATTGTAAAGTGACATAATGATTACTTGGCAATTATCCCTGTGCATAATCATCAGTGACCTGGTCTGCTTCTCCCACTGTAAATGACAGGACTTTTCCAGTGGTGGCACCTTGCCTGTGGAATGCCGTTCCCCTTTATGGCTCACACCTTGCCCCTACCCTACTCTCCCTTAGGCATTGGGCAAAAACATTTCTTTTTACCCAGGCTTTTAATTAAGGATGGATCTTTTAGCATCAATTTATAGCCTGTTTGTAGCCTGTGAATTGTTTTATGAGAAATGTTTTAAGCTGCTCCATACTTAGTGTTTTTGTGCTTCAGCTTGGTTTTAATTAACAAATTGTGGTGTTTTATGTTTTTAATTATATTTTCTTTTATAAAACAGCTTTGAGCTGGTTCCCTGGAGAGGCAGTATAGAATTTGTCTAAATAAATAATAAATAATCACCACGTCTCCTTCCAGTTAGTACAAAAGAAAATGCCATCCTCTTGTCTACCCCAAATAGATTTTAAAAAATGACAAATTCATTGAGAATAGGCCTACTAATGCATACCTTAAATGAAGCCTTTGTGTTCCAGTGCAGTGAACCTCTGGATACCACTTCCACCCTTCACACCCTGCCATCACTCACCTGGTTGAACTGTCCTCCCAGGCCTGCTCCTGGAAGTGATGTCATCATGCTGCCCTGGGAGTGCTTCTGCACTTCACACTTAACTGATTTGGGCCCCAAAAGGGCTTTGCTTGGAGCCCAAATTGACTTGGTGTGAAGCGTGCGCTCCTGGTGCTATGCAATGACACCATTTCTTGGAGATGATATCATTGTGCAGCCCTGTAAGCATGCACATGCAAAGTACATGCACTAAGAGAAAACAGAAAGGTGAATGCTGGGTCCCCCCCCCCCCTGCCAGGAGGGTAAGTGGACCTGGCAACCCTAGCTGTCCATTAGGGGAACTCATCTTAAAAAGTGCTCATTTGCTTGGCACAAAGGGGGAAAAGGAGCTCCCAGTTTCCCTCTCATCATACTTTGGCCAGAGGAAATGACAGCAGGGGAGCCCCCCCCCTTCCATTGACAGAATCTGGACATTCCTTTGCCTCCCTCACAGTACTGCCTTATAGCACAGAGTTCTCAAGTCCTTTCTAAGGTGAGTTTCCCTGATGTCTGACTGCAAGTCTGGTTGTGCACCCATGACCCAACATGTGTCAGGCCTATCGTGTAGTTTAGCCCTTAGTTTGTAGTGTAAATTTGCCTGGACAGCACAGACAGGGAAAGCACAACACACACAACAGTCACAACCTCTCTCTCTCTCCTTCTTATGAGTCTTCTGCACCATCTTCAAAGCTACTCACACAGTCACTCTACATGCTACTTCTTTCTCCCAAGCTTTTTACCCCATGCAAAAACAGTGCGGAGGGAAGATATTTCCCCATTTCTGCTGCTCCACATGGAGGTATTGTGTGTACATGCAGCAACAGAAAGGGGGAAACTATCTCCACACAGGTTTTACATGGGGGAAGGGGAAGAGTGGGAGAAATGCAGGAGTTTTCCCTCCCACGGCATCAGCTTTCTGAGCCAATTTGCAGGCTATTTCTTAAAACAGAATCCAGTCCCCAAGGTGATGTGTGTCTGTGCAGAGCATGGGTTATGTCCCTGTAGAACTCATAAAAGAAGTAATGTGTAGAGTGACTGTCAGAGACAGAAGTCTTCAGAGAGGGAGTGTGAAGTAAGTAAAGCAAAGCTAAGGGTCAGGGGAAAATGTGGGATGAGTTGATCTGTGTGAAATTGGATCAACTGTAATGCAGTTCAGCGATTCTTCACTGCCCACTAATGCTTCCCCACGCACCAGCTTGCAATTCACATAGTTTGAGATCAATATAGATTGTACCAACATATTGGAGGAGCAAGGACATCACCTTAGCAACACCGGTTTTAACAAAACAAATCTCTTTTGAGCTTTGCTATCTAGTCTCCTGCCTGCCTAATATTCACAATCCCACAACGGTTTCTTCAAGCTCCCCTTTATTTTTAGAAACTGCAGATTCTCAACAAAGTGAAATATATTGAAAGGCAGAGAACATTTGGCCATGTGCAAACTAGGCACAATTTATTTTAAAAAAACCCTGAAGGCCATGACAGTAGCCCAGTTATCAAAGTAAGAGAATGTGTTTGTGTACAATGAACCGAGCATAATGCACAAAGTTAATGGAGTATGGCACACAGAGGCTGCAAGAAAAACTCGAATGCATTCCCAAGGAAAGCAGAAGGATTGTAAGTAGGGGCTTGCCAGAGGCCACTTGGGATGCAAAATGGGCAGAGAGTGGCCAGCGTGGCTCTCACTAATCATCATCGCCTCCTATGCCCACGCTAGTGCTGGGCCCAAGACAGATGGCAGAGGCCTTGGAGCTGGTGAAGGGGAGACAAGAGAAGCAGCACCTCCCTACACACTTGGGCCGCCACCAGGTTCTAAGTCAGGATGCAGTGGTGCCCATGGGGTAGGGCACAGGAGAAGGCAACTGCAGCCCATTCATTCTACCAGGTCCCAAGACCCCTCTGCACGTCAGCTTGGAGCAGTGTAGGGGTAGAGCACTTGAGGCACGAGGACCAGTTGGCTCTGGCCAAGGCAGGCTCTGCACAAGAGGCTAGTGGAAAGATCCCCTTTTCTACCCATCTCCTTTTGTACTCTACCGCTTGATCTGCTCTTGTTCCCCCCGCAGATCTTGTACCACCTCCTCAAACTGCTGCTTCTCAGCTTCCAGGACCTGGTTGAGGCGCTCCAGAGCCTAAAAGGAAGGAAGAGGACAAAAACGCTATCAAGTTTACTTGTTATAAACATTTTAGGCACACAGAGCAGCAAATTAATCATTGGCTCAACTTTACTTTTTGCCAGGGCTTCAAGAAAACAGACCCCCTCCCCATTTTAAAAGCACTATACAAGCATTAATTACCTTATTATGCTTTTTTAAAAGGCAACTTTATCAAAATGCAAACTTTCTTCAGGGGATAGGGGAGGTTGAAATCATAGGGCAGGCAACCTCTCAGCACCATGCTGGGTTGCCAATCCCCTGATGGAAACCACACAATGCCAAGGAACCACTATTACAAATATAAATGTATTTCTATCCACATGTAAAAGTGCAAATTGCAAGGTGCAATGTGTTTGAATATAAAATTCATAAATACACAAAACAGAAATGCACAGTGCAATCATATACAGCACATATATCCTATTGACAGATCTTTACAGTCCGTGTAGTTTGCTACATTCATTCAAAGTGCAACATGCAAAATTTTAGTACGGAAGCCCATGGATAGAGAATCGTGGAAGGTGTTATAACATTCACAGTCCCAAAGTTCAAAATATGTCCAACAACGCCGACGGGGATGTGCAGGCAATTGTCATTAACCCGTTTCGTGAGAGAAAGCTCACTTCATCTTGGGCATGAAAAAATTCGGACTGGATACACTGTGGGCATGAAATTGTAAGAGACAATTACATAGCCAATATTAATTACAAATTGCAACATATAAACAATACAATAAATTTTACTTACAGAATACTGCAAAGTCCAAACTCATTCTCTAAGGGCTTGAGAGAAAGGTGGTGTTAACGGACTAATGATGAATAGACAACAACTGTGTATATAGCTCAATTGGGGCCGAATCAATCAATGTACTAATTAAATCAATTGCAGCTGGAAGATACTAGGGCATGCTACAACTTACTGTCCAAGGTGCCAATTTTCATAGAAAGCAAGAATAAACAATCTCCATGTTTAGTCCATGTGGTGTCAAAGTGTTAAGTTGAAAGATCCACTTGGATTCTAACCGCATAAGTATTTTGCCTATGTCCACTACATGCGGGCAATCCAAATGTTCAATGACAGAAACTTTGAAATCATGATATAGGTGTTTACACTGTTGAAAATGCCCAACCAGAGGTGCTTCTATCACTCCATTCTTAATCCTCGATATATGCTCTTGAATTCTAATCTTGAGGGGGCGGGTGGTGCTGCCTATATAGAGCAAGGGACACTGGCATTGGATGATATACACGACATTCGTCGATTTACAATTTGTAAATTTATTTCTGGGAAAGGAACGGGTCGTTAATATCCGGTCTAGTCCCACCATATGGCCACACACATTACAATTGCCACAGGCAAAATGGCCTTTGGACATATTGGTGCGCGGAGGAGTGGCAGAAAATTCGGACCTGATCAAAATGTCTCGAATGGACCTGGTCCGTCTGAAGCTGACCGCCAATCCCGAGGCACAGCCACGAATGTCAGATAGAAGATGCCAATGCTGCCTTATGATGGAAGTGATTCTGGGGGCTAGGGGAGTGTAATCCAATCCCCACTTGATCCTATCATCCGAACTCCTCACTCTGGGGGGGTCAACAAACTTCCCCTCTTGATTCCATCAGATCGTGCACTCGCTCGTTCAATAACCTGTCTCGGGTAGCCTCTCGCTGCAAAGTTCTCCCCCAGCTCCCTGCGTCCAATCTTATAGAAATATGGATTGGTTGAATTGCGCTTTATCCTCAGGAATTGGCCTAGGGGAATATTGTCCCTTAGATTTTGTGGATGAAAGGATCGGTAGTGAAGGTAGGAACAGCGGTCCGTATGTTTCTTAAAAGGACGCACCGCCAATCTGTTGTTTTTTTCTCTATAGATAGTCACATCTAGATAGTCTATACTATCGGCACTACCGGTCCACGTGAACTGAATTGCCGGATGCCAGGAATTAAACCAATTGCGCAGCTCCTCAGCGCATCCCCCTTGTCTTAGCACAATAATGACGTCATCTATGTACCGCCTGTAACAAAGGATCTGATCCTTGAAAGGATTGTTATTCTCATTAAATACCCTATTGGTTTCCAAGGCGGACATAAAAATATTTGCAATGCTGGGGGCAGCCGCGCAGCCCATGGCTACCCCCTGCAGCTGAAAGTAAAAAACGTCATTAAACTTGAAAAAATTCTTCTTCAATATGATGTCCAATAGGTTGAGGAGAAATTGGGTGGACGGCTTTTGCACGTCTCGTGAAAGAAGGGCATCCTGTACCACGTTCCTCGCCTCCTCGTGAGGAATAGAAGTATATAGAGACTTCACATCAAGGGACATCAGGTATACCGAGGGAGGAGTGTCTAATGATTCAATTAAGGATATTAAAGACATAGTGTCTTTAAGATAGGCTGGCGTATTAGTAACCAGGGGCTGCAGAAAATAATCCAAATAACGTGACAATGGTTCCAGAACTGAATTTGATCCAGAAACGATTGGACGTCCGGGGGAAGGATGTCCTGGCTTATGGATTTTAGGCAATATGTAGAACACTGGTGTTCTAGGACTTGGGTTGATGAGTGCATCCCTAGTTTTTATATCTATCTCGTTATCCACCAACCCCTCATCCAGGACTATCTTGATAAGGCGTTGAATGTGCGGTGTCGGGTTAATAGACACCTGCCTATATTCAGACCCCGTATCCAGTTGCCTAATGCATTCTTGGACATAATCCCTCGTGTCCAGTATGACAATCCCCCCCCTTTGTCCGCAGTTTTGATCACTATGTCCTTGTCATTTTTAAGCATCTGCAACGCCTCCCATTCCGATCTTGAAAGATTGTAACGTTTGTAAATTCTGCCAGATTCCAATTTGGATATATCCCTTAACACCACCTTCTCAAAACTGTCTATCATGGTATCAGATATACTAGGGCAGAATGTAGATTTGTAAGTAATGCCCTTAGGCCCGGGGGAATCCCCCGGTCCAAAAAGATGTCTAAGTCTAATCAACCGTATCAATTTGAAAAAATCTACCCTTGTACGAAAGGCATTGTACTGAGGGGTGGGGACAAAACCCACACCTTTGTTGAGTGCAGATGTTTCAGATGGAGTGAGAGCCCTAGAAGATAGATTAAAAACTAGGTTCTCTTGTATGGACGCTTGTGGCGATTGTAACCCTTGCCTAAAAAAGTTGAAGGCCTTGTTGGTACATTGCGGGACCTCAGATTACGGGTGCTAGAGCCCTCATCTCCCGATGTATCTGTCTCTGAGGGTTCCGTTGTCTCAAATTCGGAGTTCCCTGTAATATTCTTGGCCCACGAAACTCTGTTGCGTGGCCTCATATAGGTATCCTCCTTCCATTGGTAAATCCTACCAGTGGTGTAATCCCTCCTATCCCGTTCAAATTTTCTAACCTTCAACTCCTTTAGTTTCTCCTTGCTCTTGGCAATGTGCCGGGCAATCTCTTTGGTTCGTGCATCAAACTCAGCTTGAGAGACTTTGGACTTCAGTTCTGTTCCCACCTTGTCAATTGGATCTTTCAACTTAACACTTTGACACCACATGGACTAAACATAGAGATTGTTTATTCTTGCTTTCTATGAAAATTGGCACCTTGGACTGTAAGTTGTAGCATGCCCTAGTATCTTCCAGCTGCAATTGATTTAATTAGTACATTGATTGATTCGGCCCCAATTGAGCTATATACACAGTTGTTGTCTATTCATCATTAGTCCGTTAACACCACCTTTCTCTCAAGCCCTTAGAGAATGAGTTTGGACTTTGCAATATTCTGTAAGTAAAATTTATTGTATTGTTTATATGTTTATATGTTTATATGTTTATATAATATATGTTTATATTGTTTATATGTTTATATGATACCGACGTATCTGAGGGACCGTCTCTCACCATATGAGCCCCGGAGGACTCTCCGCTCTGGCGGAAAACATCTTTTAAGTGTCCCTGGCCCTAGGGAGGCCCGCCTGGCGTCGACCAGGGCCAGGGCCTTTTCAGTCCTGGCCCCGACCTGGTGGAATGCTCTGTCTTGCGAGACAAGGGCCCGGCAAGATTTGCTTGCATTTCACCGGGCCTGTAAGACAGAGCTATTCCGCCAGGCATATGGCTAACGCCGGGCAGTGCCCGCCCCCCCCATGAAGGGGGGGTTAAACCATCACCCCTATGCAAACACAGAGGCATGTATGAACCACTGGGCAGCATGAATTGTTATATTTAATGTTTTTAAATGTTTTTAAATGTATTATTTAATGTTTTTAAATGTTTTTAAACACGTTTGTATTTGTTATCCGCCCTGAGCCTGCGAAAGCAGGGAGGGCGGAATATAAATATAATAAATTTAATTAAATTAAAATTAAATTAAAATTAAATGTTGCAATTTGTAATTAATATTGGCTATGTAATTGTCTCTTACAATTTCATGCCCACAGTGTATCCAGTCCGAATTTTTTCATGCCCAAGATGAAGTGAGCTTTCTCTCACGAAACGGGTTAATGACAATTGCCTGCACATCCCCGTCGGCGTTGTTGGACATATTTTGAACTTTGGGACTGTGAATGTTATAACACCTTCCACGATTCTCTATCCATGGGCTTCCGTACTAAAATTTTGCATGTTGCACTTTGAATGAATGTAGCAAACTACACGGACTGTAAAGATCTGTCAATAGGATATATGTGCTGTATATGATTGCACTGTGTATTTCTGTTTTGTGTATTTATGAATTTTATATTCAAACACATTGCACCTTACAATTTGCACTTTTACATGTGGATAGAAATACATTTATATTTGTAATAGTGGTTCCTTGGCATTGTGTGGTTTCTTTGCAATAGCTTTTTCCAGGGCCGCCCACGGTTGTTCCAATCCCCTGATGGAAACAGGGGATCCCCTGGTCCTAGCCTCTGCCCTCAATAACTCTGGACTGCCTCTTACCTGGTCAGTAGGGGGGAAAGGTATGGGAATGGGGCTGGAAATGATGAAGTGTTCTCCTGCATGCTCCTGCATTGTGCTGGGGATGATGTCGTTTATCATCATCAACAACAACAACAATGTCAATAAAGCAAACACTACAAAAATGTCATAAGTCTCTAGAGCTCTCTTGTCCAAAAGGAATGACCAGACCAAGCAACACCTCTTAGAAGTGGGCAATGTGTCCCTTTGGTTTGTCACTGTGGCATCGATGCTTATGGATTTCTCTAAACTAGCCCTGCCCCTTCACGTTCACACTGAATTTCTCAAGGGGGAAAAAGAGTGGGTGCAATCCAATTCCGTCAAATTCTGTGGGAATCTTGCCATCGCAGAGCAGAGGTCTTCAATAAACACTTTCTATAAAGGAAGAGAACAAACCTCTCTCTGCTCCCTTTGTAGACACAGCTCCTCAGTCTCCTCCATCAGCTTATCTGCAAAAATACAGGTAAAAATGAAAGCAGCCACCAAAGGAAGCAATTATTTAAGGCTGTGTGAGGCCTTGAGACAGGTGGGCCTTACAAAATGCAATTTTACTTGTTTTGTTACTGTGTCAGTGTAACGGTTTGCAATTATGAAATTATTTTAATGAGCTTTTGTCTTTTGTGTGTTTCTTGCCAAATTAATTATAAATGATAACAATCATCTAGACTCCAATGCTTTTTTCCCAAGGACATGCATTAATGCAGTAAACCTTACAATCTTCCCATCAATGACCCCCAATGTATTGTCGAAGGCTTTCACGGCCGGAGAACGATGGTTGTTGTGGGTTTTCCGGGCTGTATTGCCGTGGTCTTGGCATTGTAGTTCCTGACGTTTCGCCAGCAGCTGTGGCTGGCATCTTCAGAGGTGTAGCACCAAAAGACAGAGATCTCTCAGTGTCACAGTGTGGAAAAGAGAAGAGATGTAGGTCATTTGTATCTACTCAGGAGGGGTGGGGTTGAGCTGAGTCATCCTGTAAGAGTTTCCCAGGGTGTGGAATGCTAATGGCGGGAGGCTTCACTGTATCCTGAGGAGGTTCTTTTGCATATGGGTTGGTACTTGATGTGCTAATCTTCTCTGCAGGGCTATTGTCAGGGATAGAATGTTTTGTTAGCCTGGTGTTTTTCAGAACTGGCAACCATGCTCGGTTCATTCTTAAGGTTTCTTCTTTCCTGTTGAAGTTTTGCTTATGCTTGTGAATTTCAATGGCTTCCCTGTGCAGTCTGACAAAGTAGTTGGAAGTGTTGTCCAGTATTTTGGTGTCCTGGAATAAGATACTGTGCCCTGTTTGAGTTAGGCTATGTTCAGCCACTGCTGATTTTTCAGGTTGTCCAAGTCTGCAGTGTCTTTCATGTTCTTTTATTCTTGTCTGGATGCTACGCTTTGTGGTCCCGATGTAAACTTGTCCACAGCTGCAGGGTATATGGTATACTCCTGCAGAGGTTAGGAGGTCTCTACTGTCTTTTGCTGATCGTAGCATCTGTTGTATTTTTCGGGTGGGTCTGAATACTGCTTGAAGGTTATGCTTTTTCATAAGCTTTCCCATCTGATCAGTAATTCCTTTGATATATGGCAAAAACACTTTTCCTGTGGGAGACTGTTTTTCTTTGGTTGTTTGATTCATCCTGGGTTTGATTGCTCTTCGGATTTCATTTCTGGAGTAGCCATTTGCCTGAAGTGTGTGGTTTAGATGATTCATTTCCTCATTGAGAAAGTGCGGCTCACATATCCGTCTTGCACGATCCACTAATGTTTTCATTATGCCTCTTTTCTGTCGGGGATGGTGATTGGAGTTTTTGTGTAGGTACCGATCAGTGTGAGTTGGTTTCCTGTAGACCTTGTGACCTAACTGAAAGTTTGCTTTGCGGATGACCCAGGTATCCAGGAATGGGAGTTTTCCCTCGATTTCTTTCTCCATGGTGAATTGTATGTTCAGGTGGATGTTGTTGAGATGATTCAAAAACCCCATCAATTCTTCCTCCCCATGGCTCCAAATGATAAATGTATCATCCACAAACCGGAACCATACACTAGGTTTGTGGGGTGCTGATTCTAGAGCTGTTTTTTCAAAATGTTCCATGTAGAAGTTTGCTATAACTGGGCTGAGTGGGCTCCCCATGGCCACCCCATCCATCTGTTCATAGAATTCGTTGTCCCACAAACCATATATCAAAGGAATTACTGATCAGATGGGAAAGCTTATGAAAAAGCATAACCTTCAAGCAGTATTCAGACCCACCCGAAAAATACAACAGATGCTACGATCAGCAAAAGACAGTAGAGACCCCCTAACCTCTGCAGGAGTATACCATATACCCTGCAGCTGTGGACAAGTTTACATCGGGACCACAAAGCGTAGCATCCAGACAAGAATAAAAGAACATGAAAGACACTGCAGACTTGGACAACCTGAAAAATCAGCAGTGGCTGAACATAGCCTAACTCAAACAGGGCACAGTATCTTATTCCAGGACACCAAAATACTGGACAACACTTCCAACTACTTTGTCAGACTGCACAGGGAAGCCATTGAAATTCACAAGCATAAGCAAAACTTCAACAGGAAAGAAGAAACCTTAAGAATGAACCGAGCATGGTTGCCAGTTCTGAAAAACACCAGGCTAACAAAACATTCTATCCCTGACAATAGCCCTGCAGAGAAGATTAGCACATCAAGTACCAACCCATATGCAAAAGAACCTCCTCAGGATACAGTGAAGCCTCCCGCCATTAGCATTCCACACCCTGGGAAACTCTTACAGGATGACTCAGCTCAACCCCACCCCTCCTGAGTAGATACAAATGACCTACATCTCTTCTCTTTTCCACACTGTGACACTGAGAGATCTCTGTCTTTTGGTGCTACACCTCTGAAGATGCCAGCCACAGCTGCTGGCGAAACGTCAGGAACTACAATGCCAAGACCACGGCAATACAGCCCGGAAAACCCACAATAACCAATGACCCCCAACTTAATTTTATGGATAGGAAGGAAGAAACACAAGAAGACTGATGCGCATACTAGACAAGGACAAGAGCAAAGCAGAGAAGGTTCACTCTTACTCTACCACCTGTAGTTTTCTAACTAAATGGGCAGAATATACATTATAAAGCCCTCACTGGTTCCCCAACTAGGGTTGCCAACCTCCAGGTGGGGCCTGGCAATATCCTGGAATTACAGCTGATCTCCAGACAGACATCATGTCCTCAGAGGAAAATGGCTGCTTTGGCGTCTCTTTTTAATTGTTTACCCTCCCCCTTCCCAGCTGCCCACAATCAGTAAAAAGGGGAAACACAAGCTTTATTTAACTGGTTGGAAGTGTATAAGCTTTGTGTTCTCCATATTTGTGACCCTAAAAGGATAATATAGTACTTAATTACGAAGTAAATATAAGCCCTCTTTTCACAGCTATTTTGACTTGGCAGGCCAGACGCAGATGGAAGTGGATGACAAGCATTTAGTTACAGAAAATAAGATGTATAACAAATTAAAAATTTCATATGGAATAATCAGTACTGAATATACAACTGTTTTCAACTTCTTTCTCCAGAGATGATGAGCTTTTCCTACATTAAAATTGTCCCTTAGTTCCCAAACCCAAACAGTGAGGGGAGATTTGGTTCCTTTTTCTCCACACAGGGATCCTCAGCACTCAGGGTTCAGCTGAGACTTCCAGTTTGGGATCCATGGAAGTCTAACGCAGCTCAGGGAGCTGGGCTCTCCGAGTCGCTGTTTGTAGGGCTGGAGGGGTGCAAACTGCCCGCAGCCTCCTGTTCTCAGGCGGAGAACAGGCAAGTACGCTCAAGACCTTGAGGGCACGTTGATCTCGGGTGTGAGGGGGGTTCTACGTAACGAGCCCCCATCCACCCTTGAGGTCCCACCCGAAGAGAGGTTGCTGAGATCTCTGCAGCGACTTTGGAGTCAAATTTTGGCATAAGACCTACATGCCCAAGCTTCAGCAAACTAAGAAGGGAACCTGAATCGATTGGATAATCGAAGCAGCGATTACAACCCAAGAGAAACATCTAAGAAGGTAAAGATTGCTATCTCTCATTACGAGACTGATTACAATAAGAAATAAAGTGACAAAGAGATCTAGAAAACTGCAAAAGACTTGATATATAACTGAGAAAACTCCGGCAAATAAATTATTAAAAAGTGACATTGTAAAGAAAAGTTAGAGTGGAAAAACGATTATTGTTTACATACCTGCGGCTAGAGAGAGATAGTGGATTATGAGAAACTTTTAACATCGCGAGAACTGCTGTGAAACAGAGAGGAACAGGAAGTGTGTCAGAACCATAAAGAGCTTGGCGAGAAGCGGCTTGTAAGCAGCGGAAGTGGAATATCGCCATTTTTGAAGACGGAAAAACTGCGGCTTCAAGGAAAACGGAAGTAGGCCATCTTAGACAAGGGTAAGGGTGGTTGCCTCAGAATAAAACCATAGAGAAAAGACGCCCGACATTTTGGACCGCGTAAATATCAGTTTTTACAAAAATAATCTAAACTTTGACTTTTAAAAATAAAGGAAAATAATAAAATTGCGCCACGGAGCTAAGGAAAAGAGCAGACTCGTGGGAGCGAAGTAGAGCTAGCCCCACGATGTCGAAGAAGGAATGGCAAATGGCGCTGGAAAACCTAGACAAAAAAGTTTCAGAAGGGAATAAAGAGCTTAAAGATATGATGCAAGAGATGGCGAAAAATTTGAAAGACTTTAAAAAGGCACTTAAATCAAAGATGGCAGAATTAGCGAAGAATATGGATCAGGTTCAAAAAGACATGCAAGTTACACAGCAGAGAGTTAACGCAGTAGAAAAGGCGGCTGATACCTTGGCAGATGGTGCAGAGAACGGAACTGAGAGGCGTGAAGGGAAGAATGGCCGTAGCTGAATGTAAACAAATGGAAAGACAAGTGAGATTTCGTGGAATCCCGGAGTTTTGGAAAAAACAGCCCAAGAGCAGATTACAGAAATTTTGGCGGCATACCTGGGAAAAGAAGAAGAGGAGATCGCAGCGCTTCTGGACGTGGCATACAGAATTAACTCAAAATTTGCAGCTCAAAGGAAGTTACCAAGAGATATGATTGTGCAATTTACAACTAGAAAGACAAGAGAGTCAATTGTGAGTAAACAATTTCAGGACCCATTAGAGGTTGATGGGAAAGTGGTGAGAATCATGAAAGAACTGCCCAGATCGGTGTTGTTGGAGAGGAAGAAGTATAGAGAGCTGGTCCAGATGTTAAAAGACATGAAAATCAGATACAGATGGGAAATACCTGAAGGACTGGCTTTCGAATTTGGTGGTGTAAGGAAAATCATCAGATCTGGCCAGGAGATGGAAAGGTTTATCAGGGACAATGAAAAAGACTTACCAAAAGGAGCTAAAATTTGATCATGGAGTGTACAATCGTATCTTGGAATGTAAATGGACTAAATTCACCTTTTAAACGTAAGACTATTTTCCACTGGCTTTTAAAACAAAAATGTAATATAGTGTGTTTGCAAGAGACACATATTAAAAAACAGGATGTGAAATATTTGAAACTTGCAAAACTTGGAAATGAATTTGTAGCAGCTTCCAAAAAGAAAAAGAGAGGAGTTGTATTATATATAAAGGAGGAGCTACAGCCAAAATTGGTTCTAAGTGATACAGAAGCTAGATATATTGCAGTGGAAATAATTTGGAACTCTAAGAAGATTTTGGTGATTGGAATTTATGCGCCTAGTGGGGCAAAATAAAAAATTTTCAAGGACTTACAGGAACAATTAGATGAATTGACTTATGATCAAATAATTTTGGCAGGTGACTTTAATGGAGTTACAAATTTGGAAGAAGACAAGAAATCTAAAAGTGCACAGAAAAAGAGAAGACTTTTGCCAAAATCGTGTTTTGCGATTAAGGAACAAGAAAGTCTGGAAGATGTGTGGAGGAGACAAAATCCAAAAAATAAACAATATACATTTTACTCTGCAAGACATTTTACACTATCAAGAATTGACATGATCTGGGCCTCCAAAGAACTGGTGGTATGGACTAGAGATGTGGAGATAATGCCCAAGGTAGGCTCAGATCACAATCCAGTTATGTGGAGATTTGGGAAAAAGAAAAAGAAAAGAGGATGGAGGATAAATGAAGACTTGCTGCAAACGGAAGAAAATATGGCGTTGTTACGAAGAGAGACCAAATTTTTTATACAGTGCAATTTGAATAAGGATGTACCAATTAACAAGGTATGGGACACATATAAAGCTGTTATTAGAGGAATGCTAATGGATCTGAATGCAAGAGCTAGGAGGAGTAGGGAAGAAAAGAGACTTGAAATTATGGAAAAAATTAAAGCCAAAGAGATACAACTTAAAAAAAGACCAGGAAAAAAGAAAATATTTCAGGATATGAAAATCCTGCAGGAACAATTAATGGCAATGAACAATAGAGAAATGGAGTGGAATTTTAAAAAAATGAAACAGAAGTCGTTTGAAGGTGCAAATAAGCCTGGGAAATATTTAGCGTGGCAATTTAAAAAAAAAAGGGAGAAGAAAATCATAACTAAGATTCGAGAGGAAGATAAAACATTGACAGATCAATCAGCCATTAGTAGAGCCTTTTTTAAATTTTATGCAAAGCTGTACCAAAAGAAAGAGGTGAACAGAGATTCAATAGCGGAATATTTGGAGAAAGTGAAGCTTCCAATAATTTCAGAGGAATGGAAAGAGAAGTTAAATAGGGAAGTGACAGAGGAAGAAATAAAAGAAGCTATACAATCAACAAAGTTAGGGAAAGCACCGGGACCAGATGGACTAACAGCAAAGTTTTATAGAATGATGGCCAATGAACTAACACCGTTTCTAAGCGAGGTAATTAATGGAATATTACAAGGCCAAAAGATTCCTGACTCATGGAATGAAGCTAATATATCATTGATCCCGAAAGATGGACAAGATTTGACCAACGTTAAGAACTATCGGCCAATTTCTTTGCTGAATAATGACTATAAAATATTTGCGAAAATTATGGCAGAAAGGTTAAAGGGATGGATGTCAGAATTTATTGCAGAAGAACAAGCTGGATTCCTACCCAATAGACAAATTAAGGACAATTTAAGGACAGTAATAAACGCTATTGAATATTACGATAAGCACTGTGATAGGGAAGTTGGTTTCTTTTTTGTAGACGCGGAAAAAGCACTTGACAATTTGAACTGGGATTTTATGTTTGCCACTATGGAAAAACTGCAAATGGGAGAAAAGTTCATACAAGCAGTTAAAGGAATTTACAAAGACCAGTGTGCAGCGATTGTAGTTAATAATGATTTGACTAAAAAATTGAAAATAGGTAAAGGTACAAGACAAGGTTGCCCATTGTCTCCATTGTTGTTCATTTTGATTTTGGAAATTTTGCTGATTCAAATTCGAGAGGACGATACAATCCGTGGCATAAAAATAAAGGAATTTTCCTACAAAGTCAGGGCATTTGCGGATGATGTAATGTTGATAGTGGAAGACCCAATAGACAATATGCCAAAAATAATGGATAAAAAAATTTGGTGATTTGGCGGGATTTTATGTAAACAAAAAGAAGTCGAAGATATTGTGTAAGAACATGATGAAGCAAAAACAGCAAGAATTAATGGATATAATGGACTGTGAGGTAACTAATAAAGTGAAATATTTAGGAATTGAGTTGACTGCAAAAAATATAGATTTATTTTAAAATAATTATGAGAAACTGTGGCAACAAATAGAAAGAGATTTGATAAAATGGAATAAATTAAATTTGTCATGGTTGGGAAGAATAGCAGCAGTGAAGATGAATGTGCTACCACGTGTGATGTTTTTGCTGCAAACTATTCCAATTATCCGAGACTTCAAACAATTTGACAAATGGCAAAGAAAAATTTCAGACTTTGTGTGGGCAGGCAGGAAACCTCGAGTGAAAATGAAGGTATTACAAGATTCGAAAGAAAGAGGGGGGCTGCAACTGCCAAACATAAGATTATATTATGAAGCAATTTGTCTGACATGGTTAAAAGATTGGATAACGTTAAAAGATTGTAAACTGCTGACTTTGGAGGGACATAAAAAGTTGTTTGGATGGCATGCCTATTTGTGGTATGATAAAGTTAAAGCGGACTCTATGTTTTTGCATCACTATATTAGAAGAAGCCTTTTCACAATCTGGAAGAAATATAAGAATTACATGGAAAGTGGTATCCCTTCATGGGTGGTACCATATGAAGTAATAGATCCAAGAACTGTTTATAATGAACAACAATGTTTAACTTATAAAGAGATAATGTCGATAGAACACAGAATACCAAAAATAAAGACACAAGAAGAGTTATCTCCTCACTATGGATGGTTTCAATATAGGCAAATTAGGGATCTTTACAACTTGGACTGTCTAAAGGGAGGAATAAGACTAAAAAACTCGGAGTTAGAAGAAGTGATCTTACAAGAAGGCAAAAAAGATATTTCGAAAATATACAAAATACTTTTTTTTAAAATTTTTATTGGATTAGATGTCATTAAATTGTACATTACAATCAGTTTCCTTTAATTTTTCCAATTCTAACCCCCTCCCTTTCCCCCCCTTTTATTGACTTCCAACAGTTTTCCAACCCCTTGTCCCTTTTCCCTTACTCATTTTAAATTTATTCTATCTGTCAAACGTAAACTTTCACTTTCTTCTAAGCTTATCTATATAACACAGTGCTCCTTCTGTCTTCCTACTTACTTTAACAACTAAATAATACATAACTAAATAATACATTCTTGGCATATTTTCTTTTAATAATAATCATTTAGCTAATTTTGGTACTCTATACTCTATTTTATAATCTCATCTTCAATATGGGACAAACAATTTATCCCTCATTTAGCATAATTTTAGATACTTCTATAAACAGTACATTCAATATAAGTCAACCAATTTAACTTATACTCTGTATATTACTTTTTCTACATATCTTATCTTCATACTGTTTTAATTATATAATTGTATTATTCTTTCATTATGCAACTATCTACCAAAAATAGTCAACCAATTTGACCCATATTTACCTCCAAACCAATTCAATCAATTTAATACATGATCTATACATTAATATATATTTTCCCACCTTACTTAAATTCCTTCATTGCAATTATAAAATTATCTCCATTATACAATTATTGCCAGAAATGAAATTAATTAGTTTCTATCCTTATAATTAGTTAATTTCTATCATTATAATTCTTGTAATAACACCTATAATACTTAATGCTATATATAATAGTCTAATAAAATAGTTGCTTAGAAATTCTCATTTACCTCTCCACCCCCCGGTAAAGTCATCTCCCTCTACTTTTATTGTATTTCAGTAATTTTCAAACTGCCACAGTTCTCCTCCCACCTCCCATTTCTTCACTAAATATTGTTTCAGCTTCTCCCAATCCATGTTGAACTGTCCTGGATCAAGGTCTCTCAGTTTCCTTGTCATTTTGTCCATTTCCGCCATGTACAGCAATTTATATATCCAGTCCTCAATAGTTGGCACTTCTTGCACTTTCCACTTTTGCACGTACAAAAGTCTAGCCGCTGCTGTCATGTAAAATAGCAATGTCCTATATTGTGCTGGAATATCCTCCATTCCCAAGTTCAGTAGCAGGAGTTCTGGGTTCTTATTAATTTGAAATTGTAAAATCTCGCTTATTACTCTTATTATTTCCCCCCAGTACTGCCTAGCTACCTCACAAGTCCACCACATATGATACAAAGATCCCTCATGCTTTTTACATTTCCAGCATTTATTAGACATGTTCAAATTCCCTAGCGCTATTTTCTTTGGTGTCATATACCAACGATAAATCATTTTGTAGACATTCTCTTTAATATTGGTGCATGTCGTGATCTTCACTGTATTCTTCCACAAGTATTCCCACGCCTCCATTGTTATTTCCTTATTAAAGTTTATAGCCCACTTCACCATTTGCACTTTAACTGTTTCATCTTCAGTATACCATTTCAGCAGTACTTTATATACCTTAGAGATTTCCTTTTTATCCTCTTGTAAAAGTGCCTGTTCTAATTCCGAATTCTCCATTCTTATCCCTCCCTTCACACAGTCCAAATTATAAAGATCTCTGATCTGTCTGTACTGAAACCGATCGTAACTTGGAGACAACTCATCCTGCGTCTTTATTTTGGGTTTAGAAAATTCCATTCGAGTTATCTCCTTGTATGTTAAACACTGTTGTTCATTATCGACAGTTCTCGGATCTATTACTTCATATGGAACCACCCATGAGGGGATTCCATCTTGTAGGTAATTTCTGTACTTCTTCCAAGTTGTGAATAGGCTTCTCCGAATATAATGATGTAAGAACATAGAGTCCGCTTTTACTTTATCATACCATAAATATGCATTCCATCCGAATATTTTTTTATATTCTTCTAAGGCCAGTAATTTCCGGTTTTTCAGCATCATCCAGTCTTTCAACCACACTAAACAAATTGCGTCATAATAAAGTCTTAGGTTGGGCAGTTGCTTTCCGCCTCTTTCTTTTGCATCTTGTAACACTTTCATTTTCACTCGAGGCTTTTTGCCTGCCCAAACAAAATGTGATATTTTCCTCTGCCATTTTTCAAACTGCTTAGAGTCTCGGATAATTGGTATTGTCTGTAACAGAAACATCACTCTTGGCAACACATTCATCTTAATTACTGCAATTCTTCCCAACCATGACAAGTTCAGTCTGTTCCATTTAATCAAGTCTTGCTCTATCTGAGTCCACAGTTTCTCATAGTTGTTTTTAAATCAATCTATATTCTTTGCAGTCAGTTCAATTCCCAGATATTTCACCGTACTTGTTACTTCGCAGTCTATTTCCATTAATAGTTGTTGTTTTTGTTTAGTCATATTTTTACATAATATCTTTGACTTCTTTTTGTTTACATAAAATCCTGCCAAATCTCCAAACTCCTTAATCTTCTCTATTACTTTTGGCATATTCTCCATTGGATCTTCCACAATTAGCATTATATCGTCCGCAAATGTTCTGACCTTATAGGAAAAGTCCTTTATTTTTATTCTACGGATTGCATTGTCTTCTCGTATCTGTATCATCCAGTATTTCCAAAACCAAAATAAACAACAGTGGAGACAACGGGCAACCTTGTCTTGTTCCTTTACCTATAGTCAATTTTTTGGTCACCTTGTCATTCACCACAATTGCTGCACTCTGGTCTCTGTAAATTTCCTTTACTGCTCTTATGAATCTTTCTCCCATTTGTAGCTTTTCCATGGTGGCAAACATAAAGTCCCAGTTCAAATTGTCAAATGCTTTTTCAGCGTCCACAAAGAAGAAACCAACCTCCTTGTCACAACGTTTGTCATAGTATTCAATAGCATTTATAACTGTCCTTAAATTGTCTTTGATTTGTCTATTTGGCAAAAAACCAGCTTGCTCCTCCTCAATAACTTCAGAAAGCCATCCCTTCACTCTTTCTGCCAGTATCTTCGCAAAAATTTTATAATCGTTATTAAGTAACGATATAGGTCTATAGTTTTTCACGTTAGTCAGATCTTGCCCCTCTTTGGGGATCAGTGATATATTAGCTTCACTCCAAGTGTCTGGGATCCGTTGATCCTTTAAAACACCATTAATCACATCTTTTAGGAATGGTGCCAGTTCATTAGCCATTACCTTATAAAATTTGGCTGTAAGTCCATCCGGTGCTGGCGCCTTTCCCAAGTTTGTTGACTGTATTGCCTTTCTTATTTCTTCCTCCGTTACTTCATTGTTCAATTTGTCTCTCCAAGCTTCCGAAATTACTGGGAGCTTCATTTTCTCCAAGTATGTCGCTATTGAGTCTTTATTCACCTCTTTTTTATTATACAATTTGGCATAAAATTTATAAAAGGCTCTGCTAATAGCTGTCTGTTCCAGGTACACTTTATTGTCCTCACAGATTTTATTTATTATTTTCTTCTCCTTTCTCTTCTTCAATTGCCATGCCAAATATTTCCCAGGTTTATTTGCGCCTTCGAACGCCTTTTGATTCATTCTCTTAAGATTCCATTCCAATTCTTTGTTATTCATTGCTGTCAGCTGTTCTTGAAGAATTTTAATGTCCTAGTAGATTTTCTTTTTCCCTGGTCTTTTCTTTAACTGTATTTCTTTGGCTTTTATTTTCTCCGTGATCTCCTGTCTCTTCTCCTCTTTTTTTTCCTGGCTCTTCCATTTAAGTCCATTAATATGCCCCTAATTACTGCCTTGTAGGTGTCCCATACCTTGTTGGTTGGTACTTCTCTATTCATGTTATATTGTATGAAAAACTTTGTTTCTCTTCTCAACATCTCCATATTTTCTCCCTCTTGCAGCAAATCCTCATTTATTCTCCATCCTTTCCTTTTACTCCTTTTCCCCAACTTCCACATAATTGGATTATGATCTGAGCCTACCATAGGCATTATTTCCACATCCTTAGTCCAAAGCGCTAAGTCTTTTGAGGCCCAGATCATATCGATTCTTGATAGCGTAGAAAAACGTATATTGTCTACCTTTGGGATTTTGTCTTCTCCATACATCTTCTAAAGTTTCCTGTTGCGTCAATACAAAAAACGTCTTTGGTAATAGTCCTCTTTTCTTTTGTGCAGTTGCTGACTTTTTATCTAGTTCCAAGTTTGTCACTCCATTGAAGTCTCCTGCAAGAATTATCTGGTCATAAGAAAGTTCATCTAATTGCTTCCTCAAGTCCTCAAAGAAGCTTTCTTTTGCTCCGTTAGGTGCATAGATTCCAATCACCAATACTCTCTTTAAATTCCATATACATTCCACTGCTAAAAATCTGGCTTCCGCATCTTTCATCACTAACTTTGGCTGTAGCTCCTCTTTTATATACAATACCACTCCCCTTTTTTTCTTATTAGAGGCCACTACAAAATCACTGCCCAATTTATTCAATTTTAGATACTTTGCATCCTGTTTTCTAATATGAGTCTCTCGCAAACATACAATATCACATTTTTGTTTTAATAGCCAGTGGAAAATACTTTTTCTCTTATTCAGTGAATTAAGTCCATTTACATTCCAAGATAAAACTTTGCACTCCATATTCATAATCTTGTTGCTGGTAAGTCCTTTTCATTGTCCCTTATAAACTGCTCCATCTCTGATTCAGATCTAATGCGCTTTTTCGCTCCTCCAAATTCAAAGGACACTCCTTCTGGTAGTTCCCATCTGTACCTTATTTTCATGTCCTTCAGAATCTGAATTAGAGCTTTATATTTTTTTTGATCTAACAACACCGATCTGGGTAATTCCTTCATGATAATAATCATCTTGCCATCAATTTCCAATGGATATTGAAACTGTTTAGTCACAATCTTCTCTTTTATATTTCTGGTCGTGAATTGCACAATCACATCTCTTGGTAGTTTCCTCTGGGTCGCGATTCTTGAATTTACACGATATACCACATCTAGGATAGCCACAACTTCCTCCTCCTCCTTCCCCAGGTATTCAGCTAACACCTCAGTGATCTGTTCTTGAGCTGTCTTTCCTTTCACTTCCGGCAAGCCGCGAAACCTCAGCTGCTTCTCCATATGTTTACTTTCCGCAACCGCCATTCTCCCCCTCATCACCCTCATCTCTGTTCGTTGCGTATCTGCTAAGTTCTCCACCGCGCTTTCCACTACCTTGACTCTTTGCTGTGTTCCCTGCAGGTCATTTTGCATTGTTTCCATACCTTTCTTCACTTCTGCCAGCTCATTTTTCACTGTCTCTTTAACCTCTTTCACCAACTCCGGTTTCATGTCCTTGAGCTCTTTAATCACTTCTAAAAGTTTTTTATCCAAATTCTCTATCGCCGATTGCCACTCTTTTTTCGACATCGTGGGGCTTGCTTTGGCTCGCTCCCACGAGTCCGCTCTCTTCCTTAGCTCCGTGGCGTTTAATTTAATGTCCTTTTAGTTTAAATGTCCCGGTCTTTCAAAAAAAAAACCTTTAAAGAGTCCAAAATGTCGGGCGTCTTTTCTCTATGGTTCCTCTATGATTTTTGTAATCCAATATGGCTTACTTCCTCTTTCGCTGAAGCCGCGGCTCTTCCCCTTTCAAAAATGGCGATTCCCTACTTCCTGCCCTCTGGCAAGGGCTGCCTCTCTCCAGCAACTCTATTGTTGTTACGTACTTCCTGTTTCCCGACTTCCCACAGCAGTTCTCGCGATGGTGAAACTTTCTCACAGCCTGATATCTCCTTATAGCCACAGGTATTCAAAACAATAGTCCAATTTCTTTAATAACTTCGTTTAACTTAGTCCTTTTTCTAATATAATTCTTGCCGGGTCCTCCCCTCCTTATACTTAGTCTGTTGCAGTTTAAAAGTCTACTTTAATTCTTCTTTACTTTAAGTAATCTGTCCCGTTTCAAGAGATAGTGATCTTTACCTTCTCATTCACTTTCCTTGGGTTGTAATTGCTGTTTCAATCTTAGATTCCCATCCACTCTTCCTTCCCCTGTTGAAGCTTGGGCATGTAGGTCTTATGCCAACCGCATTGGCACCAGGACTGCCGCAGAGATTATAGCCGACCTGTCTTAGGGTGGGACCTCAAGGGTCGGGAGAGGATCCGTTGCGTAGGAATGTATACAAAATGGTGTATAGGTGGTATTTAACGCCTAAGAAGATTGCGCATGGAAATGCAAATATGTCAGATAAATGCTGGAAATGTAAAAAGCATGAAGGATCATTTTATCATATGTGGTGGACTTGTGAGGTAGCTAAGCAATACTGGGGAGATGTAATAGAAATAATTAATGAGGTTTTGCAAACCCAAATAAATAAGAACCCAGAGTTGTTGCTACTGAACTTGGGAATGGAAGAAGTTCCAAGGCAGTACAGAACATTGTTATTTTACATGACTACAGCAGCAAGACTTTTGTATGCGCAGAAATGGAAAGTGCAAGAAATACCAACTATAGAAGATTGGATTTACAAATTGCTGTACATGGCTGAGATGGACAAAATGACAAGAAAACTTAAAGATCTTGATCCAGGAGAATATATTGCAGACTGGGAGAAATTGAAACAATATCTAGAAAAAAATGGGATGTGAAAGGAGGATTGTGGCAGTTTGAGAATTATTAATATGTGACTTTATAAAGGGGAGAGAGAAGTAACTTTACCATTAATGGGGAAACTTAGCTATTAATTAATCTAAGCTAACATTAGTAATAAGGAGATTGTATTAAAAATAGATAGTTTAAACAGTGAAATGTAAATTGATATATTAGAAAATTGGAGATATAGAAGAATTTGAACATGCTTAGAATAAGTGATATAATATATATATAGGATTTAGAAAAATTATGGTTAATAGTAATTTGAGTAATAAGAGGGGTTTAGGGTTGGAAAGCTGTTGGAAGTCAGTAAGGAGGGGGGAAAGGGGGGGCTGATATAATTTAGATAAGATGGGGAATTTGTGTATTGAATAATATTGTATGTACTCACCAATAAAATTTTTTTTTAAAAAAGCACTCAGGGTTCAGCTGTAACTCTTTTACCACCACAGCTGAAAGGCTTCTTATTCTGGTTCCAGGCTGCTTCTTTAACTCACAGAGACCATAGTAATGGGGCATGTACACAGATAATTAGACTTGATAGACTTGTACACAGATAGTTAGACACCTTTGTGTTTGTTTATTTCACTAAAAACAAGTTTCCTTCCCTAACCTGACCTCAAATCCTAACTAAAAGCCAAAATAAAAAGCTATCTAAGATTATGCTGTTATCCAGTGTCTACACTGGACAAACATGTCAGTCCCTACACAAAAAATTTGGGGGAGGGGGGACACAGAGAACTGGAGGACTTAAATGTCAGAAAGGTAACCTGGGAATCAGGCATGAATTTGGAGATGGTCTTCATCCAGCTGCTATCACAGACAAGGAAGACAGTAGATTTTGGAGGTTTAGGTTTGCTGTGTTCCCACTGGCGGCGAGAGATCTCCTGCCAACAGTGGGTGCTTCCTGCTGCAGCTCAAGCTGGGTGATAGGAAGAAAACGTTGGGGGGGGGGGACAGACAGCACCCCAGCACAATGATGTCATTTCTCATCCACCCAGAAGTAATGTCAGTGCATCGTTGGTGATTGCATCATCAGCACCCCCCACCCTGGTAAGTGCCCTGCCAGTTGCCAGCTTTATGCTAGCAAATCTACGATGCATAGATATTGGCCTAGCCCAGGACCTGGACTAAGCACTTCTGCATCAGAAAAGGAGTCCTCAGGAAGGAGCCACTGAGGCCAGTCTTTTTGCAGAGTGTTACTTGGATGAAGAGCAGAAAGAAACTCTAAGGAGCCATGCTTCTTCTGCTTCTGAGATGCCCTTCAATTCTGAGTATCTCATTTTCACCACTACGCTTGTCCCAGAGGAAGCAGGAGATAAGACAGCTTCAGTGGAGCGCACAGCTCAGAAGTGCCCTGTTTACTGAGGTGGGTGGGGCCTACAACACAAACCTCCCCACAGGTGTATGTCAGCCCTCAGAAGCTTTCATACCAGTGCTGGAGCAGCTCTCTATTTGTCCTGTTGGTTAGCCTCAGGCTTGCCTCTATTTCTCAAGGGCCAAAATCAATGCGGTACCGGATAGGTATTGGATTTCCAGATATTCTTCCTTTATTTCAAAGCAGCAAGATGAAGGGAACTGCTAACATGATTGGGGGAGTGGAGGTGGTATTTCATCCTTTCCTGCCACATCCAATTTAAATCACACACATACACTTCTCCGAAGCTGCCATCAGCCCTGCTGGGATTTTAAAAACTACAAGCACCATAGAAGAGCTTGTGTTTCTCCAATCTGCAGTCAAGACTACTAGCTTCAGAGGGCACTTAGGCTGAGGAAACGGGAGAGATTAAACAGTTTACTATTTCCAGGACTGAATGAGAAGCCCCTTTGTCCACACTGAAGTAAAAAAATGCAAAATCATATCAAAGATCACCACTCAACGTGTCGATGTTGGCCCACAGTGCTGGACTCACTATTGCCTGCTGAACTCTCAGTCCATAGCCAGGACTGCAGGTACTCAACAACTTTACCCACCTGCCATTGGGCAATAGCTCCACTGTTGGCTTCAGCCATGAAAGGGCAAATATCCTTGAGTTTAAGAACAGACTGCATTCTTGAGTTACTTATGATTTCTGCCCTATTTTTTTCTGCCGTAAAAGCTTCCCTGAAACTGCTGCTTAATTAATACCATTGGTAGTAAGGCCTTGAAAGGTAAGCAAACCAACTTCTTGTCTCAAGCATGTTACAGGAAGAAGGTAACATAGATTTCGTGGTGCCACAAAGAAAAGCATCGTCGTTACACTTATCATTTTTGATTATGTAATTCTGCAAAGTGCCACATACAGCAATGGCACTATATAAACAATAGAGACAGTCCTAACATTAGAGCTACTGAGACACTGTTCTCATCTAATGAACAGCTGTTCAGACCAACCTAAATACTCCTGTTTCTCCTTCGCAAGCTGGAGTCCTTGTGCTTCAAGGGTCTCAATCATAGCCTCTCCCAGCTGAGCATTTCTCCAGGTCCTAAAAAAGAACCAAAATAAATGGGAATTTGAAAATTACCTTTTAAAAATATATCCAGCTGTTAAATTTACAACCTTCATGAAACTCCCTATTAATCTTTCCTTGAGCTCAGGTGACTTCCCTGGAGCATTGAAAGAGGTAGTGGTGAGGCTTCTTCTGAAGAAACCATCTTTAGACCCCACGGATCCGTCCAGTTACAGCCTGGTATCAAATCTCCCGTTCCTGGGTAAGATGATTGAGTGGACAGTGGTGGAGCAGCTGCAGGTATTCCTGGAAGACAACTCTGTCCTTGATCCATTTCAGTCCAGCTTCCTTCCTGGCTGTGGGATGGAGACAGCGCTAGTTGCCCTCATAGATGACCGTTGTAGGCATCTAGATCGAGACAGTTCGGCACTGCTGGTGTTACTGGATCTAATGGCAGCGTTTGACACAGTCAGTTATGACTTTTTGACCCACTGCTTCATTGATGTGGGAATACGTGGGGCCAAGTTACAGTGGCTGGTCTCTTTTCTCCAAGGTTGGGGACAGAGGGTGGTGCTGGGGGAGTGAATGTCACCTAGGTACTTGCTAGTATGCAGTGTTCCTCAAGGGGCGATTCTCTCCCCAGTGCTATGTAACATCTATATGCGCCCCTTGCCCAGCTGACCCAAAGCTTTGGATTGGGTTATCAGTATGGTGATGACACCCAGTTGTATCTGTTGATGGACAGCTGGCTGGATGCTGGCCCAGACACTCTGGCCAAGGCTTTGAACATTGTGACTATGTGGAAGCAGAGTCAACTGAAGCTGAACCCTATGGAGACGGCGGTCCTGTATCTGGGTCATGGGTTGTTGGGTTTGGGAATCCAGCTCCCAGCCTTAGACAAGGCGCCTTTGACACCTGTGTCGATTACGAGGAGCCTGGGTGTGGAGTCTGGATGCCTCCTTATCAATGGAGGTGGTCCAGGTCTCACCGGTTGCCAGATCTGCATTTTTCTATCTCCGGCAGGTCAGGCAGCTTGCTCCCTATCTCTCTGCCTGTGACCTAGCTACAGTGATTCATGCAATGGTCACCTCTAAATTGGACTCACTGTAACTCACTCTATGCAAGGCTACCCTTGAAACTGACCCAGAAACTGCAACTGGTTCAGAATACGATGGCGTGTCCTTACAGGAACTCCATTTAGGACACATATTTGACCTATACTGCACCAGCTGCTTCCAGTTGAATTCAAAGTCGTTTAAGATGCTGGTTTTAACCTACAAGGCCCTTAGCAGACTGGAACCTGCATATCTACAGGGCCATCTCTCCCTGTACATTCCCCAGAGGGTGTTATGCTCTGCAGACCAACATTTGCTGGTGGTCCCTGGCCCCAAGGATGTTCATCTGGCTTCGACCAGAGCCAGAGCCTTCTCTGCTCTAGCTCCAGCTTGGTGGGATGCTCTCCCAGCTGAGATCCAGGCCCTGCAGAACTTATTACAGTTCTGCTGGGCCTACAAAATGGAGATGTTCCGCCAGGCCTATGGGAATGGTTGAGGAGCTGGTGAACTATCCTGCTGGCCCCTTGCCTAGTCTACACCACTTCCAAAGCCACACTGAGATCTGTTGTGCCTACCCACGGTGATATGTACTGAAGTTACTGCCATTCCAAATATTAGAGGTCCTTGTTGGACAGTGTTTTATTGTTTTACTGTTTTATATGGTTTTAAGTTATATTTTATAGTATTTTATGGTATTTATATATTGTTGTAATTGTTGTTAATATGATGTTGTGACCCACCATGAGCCTGCTTGAGGGGAGGGGAGGATATAAATCCAATATATAAATAAAATATATAAATACAGAAAGCAGGGGTAGGGGGAGGATAGGGAAAGCTATTCTATGAAAACACCTCAGACAATGAGAACTGGCAGCGCTGACTACTCCATATTATTAGAGTAGGAAATAATGAAAATAAATTACCAATATAACAGAGGAACGGGAAACTTGTTTCTCTCCAAAGAACAAAAACGTGGAGCCTATGTCTTTATAATATCCCTTCAATCTTTGCCTTCAATTTACTGGCCAGCTGTGCCTTCTGGCTGTTGGTCAGCTCCTAACCTGACTTTGCTGACACAAATCACAGTTCTTTCCAGCCGCCAACTTTTCACTCATCAAACCCACACAAACCAACTAACACAGCCAAATTGCTTCTGCTTCTTAAAAGGCAGATTTTTAAGCCCTGACATTGGGGACGGGGGGAGATCTAGATTTTGGAACAGTTTCCAAATCAAATGGCTGAAAATCCTGTATTATTTTATTTCATTTATTTAAACATTTACACCCCCTTAGTCATACGTTCCTGGGACAGCTGCCAGAATAGAATAACTGAAAATACAAATCCATTTAGAACCATAAAACACAGCAGAAGAGAGAGCGCTTCAGATAAAAACACAGAGTTATTGCTATAAAAACACAGAGTTATTGCTACCGACAGCTATTTTATTAGCTCTGCCCTGCACAAGGCACGTGTTTCTTGACCTTCACAGCCATGCCCATTATGTTTCTCTCTTGACCAAGGAACTGCATGACTGCTGGAGCAATTCTTCAGAGCTATTTTAAACTCCTCTGGGCAGTAAAAGTGTTCTTCAATCATTTTGTTATACTATAAATAATTGTGATTATTACCACCTAGGTCAAACCTGTCTATGCTGTAGGCGTAGGGTGTTAAAGGCTGGTCTGACATGCAGAAAACTATCTGGCAGTAATTTGAAGACTGGAGGTCAGGACGGCTTGATGGGGGCCTTCATATTTAGGTATTAGGTAAATATCATAAAAAGATTATATGGAAATAAAGTTTGATGTCTGAGGCAATTCTGTAGCAGTGTATAGAGCAAACAATGGAAAGCAAGAGATAAAGATGGTAGCAAGCAGTTCAAATATGAAGAGAATTTTGACTTGCTGGCATTTGGTCCATGATAGAATAAATAGGACTGACATGCCTTCCAAAGGGCCAAGCAAAGTTCCCCAGCCTCCACCAGCCTCTGCCCCCTGCAACCAACTCACCTGGCCAGCAGGGGGAACAGGAAATGTATAAAGAAATTCACTGCCTTCAGTTTCTTTTCTGGTAGCAAGACTCCAAGAAGTTCTTTCCTCCAACTTCTTCAGTCACTGCTGGTGTCCTCCCAGTGTTCACAGGGCTATTCCTGATTCTGTTGCTAGAACAATGTTACCCTTTCAGTGTACTCCAAAGATGTCCCTTCACCCATAATATCACAGAACAGCCTTGTTGCATACAAAAACGTGAGGACAATTGAGAGTTCAAATAAATGAAAGCATTAACAACATTTCTATGTAAAGGACACAGAATGCTTGAGAGGTAATAGCAATATAGAAGTTAGCTTCAAGGAAAAGATGGGCTTAAAGGGGTGGTTGATTGCTCATTGTACTTACACTTTTCCAGATTCTTGTAGCATCTCCAGCCACTGGGCCTGTTCAAATTCTGATTCTGCTGCTAGAACAATGTTACCCTTAAAAAGAAACATCAAAATAGCTATAAAGAGTTGCTGATATACAAAGATGCCCATTAAGGAAAAAGAAAACCAAACATCCCTGCTCTTGGGTATGGAGGAAGGGAGGAAATCTGTGGGTATTTCTGTATTACAGACATGTAGCAAGTTAACTCTTGTGGTTCCCCCAAGAATCCTGGGAACTGCATTTTGGTAAGAGATCCTATCTGCCTCACAGAACTATAAGAATGCCAGCTAAACAGAGGAAGTTTATAGGTTAGAAAGGCCTCAAGAGTCTCAGGAACTTCTGACATTACTGCTATAGTGGAAGTTATATCTACAGAAAGTGTAACCAGGAAGCAGAATGTCAAGGAAAGAGCTGAGCATGGTGACAGAGAGAAAATGAGTGGGACTGACACTGTTGCATATCTAAGTGGTGTGTCTGTTGGAATATGGATTTCTTTACTTGTCCATTTAGAAGCTTTCTGTAGCATTAAACATTTATTCAGTTGGAATAAGTTTCCTTACATGGAAGTCCTCGTGGGAGATTTTCATTGCATAAGGCATGTTGGGCTCTTCTTTGGCTTCTACGATGCAGCCACCAAGAGGTATGACACCCTGAGGAACAATATACCAAACACTAGGTTAGTTGATAAGAATCTCCACTGAACAGCAATGGAATTAAGATAGATTTTTTTTTACAGTGTCCTCTGGTTAAAGTTGCCACCTTGTCTGGAGAAAAACGCACTATCCCTTTAATAGAGGTTTAATGCATGGAAACTGGCAGGTGAAGCTTTTAGTGGCAGAAAATAAAATCATGTGGTAAATAATATCACATTAAGCCTCTATTAAAGAGACGTTTTTCTTCAGGCTGTTGGCAGCCTTTCTTCTGGTTCATTATAGAACTGTTGCAGTACAATGGATAAATATGTGAGCTGTGTCAGCTACAAAATCCCTCGTTCTAATGTCCCCTCAGATGAACATGACCATCTCTTAGCTTCAACCTCTCCCCTGCCTGCAATATTGGAGAAATAATACAGTTTACCATATTTGTGTGTATTATTTACTGCATGTAAGGATTTGGAGGAGCACCCAATACAAGAGGCAGGCACATGGAAGAAAGTAACGCACAGGAGCAGGATAATCAGGAGACATTCTGAGCCTCTGTGCTAAGCAATTGGTTCCAGGATCTCCCCATAGATATTGATTCTGGATCACTGGATCAAGGGCTACTCCCCCAGTCTCCTCAGATGTTGAAGGAAATTTCTCAGGCCCCTGTGGATGAGAGGACTTGAGCTTCTCTTCCCCAATATAGGAGAAGGCGTGTGCTGGCAATTGGGGATTCCCTACTGAGAGGGGTAGAGGGTAAAGTGTGCTGACTGAACTTGTCGTCTTGAGAGGTATGCTATCTACCAGATGCACTCATCCAAAATGTGACAGAAAGTGTAGAAAGACTCATCAAGCCTGCAGATTATTATCCTTTCTTGCTGATCCATGTGGGAATAAATGATATTGCCCGGCACAGTCCAGAACGCATTAAAAGAGACTATGTGGCTCTGGATAAAAAGGTTAAGGACCTGGGAGTGCAGGTTGTGTTTTAGTCAGTTCTTCCTGTTGAAGGCCATGGTTTAGGAAGGGGAAAAAGAATACTGCAAATAAATGACTGGCCACGTAGATGGTATCATCAGGAAAGGCTTAATTTTGTGGACCATGGCTTACACTTCCGAGATGAAGCTCTTCTATCAAGAGATGGTTTGCACCTCACGAAGGTAGGAAAAAATGTATTTGGCAACAGCCTTGCAAACCTGATAAGGAGGGCTTTAAACTAAACCCTATGGGGGGTGGAGACAAAAATTCAAAGCCTATAATTGGAGATGAAAACACTGAGATTTGCAGGGAATGGAACACATGCTAGAAAACATTACCTCACAGGTAAGCACAGAAACAAAAACCTCAGGACATATAACTCATGACTTCTGATGTCGCTACAATAATGCGAAGAGTATGGGAAACAAGCAGGAGGAACTTGAAGTCCTAATATACAAAGGGGACTATGACATAATAGGCATTACTGAAACTTGGTGGAATGACACTTACATTTGGAATACTAGGAGTGAGGGATACAACTTGTTCAAAAGGGATAGACAAATAAGGAAGAGGGGAGGAGTAGTATTATATGTAGAGGCAGCATATACTTGTGAGGAAATACATATATCTGAGCATGGAAATAGTCTCTGGGTTAAAATAAAAGGAGTAAGAAATAATAGTGATATTATGGTGGGGGTCTGCTATAGACTGCCAAGCCAGGCAGAGGACTTGGATTAGAAACTCCTAGAACAAATTACACAGTTCACAAAGAGATGGGGGACACAATAGTCATGGGAGATTTCAATTACCTGGATATCTGTTGGAAGTCTAACTCTGCTAAAAATGAAAGGTCAAATAAATTCCTGACTTGTCTTGCTGACAACTTCATTTTCCAGAAAGTGGAGAGGGAAACAAAGGGTCCTGCTATCTTGGGCCTGATTCTCACCAACAGGGAAGAACTGTTTGATGAGGTGAAAGTAGCGGGCATCCTGGGGAGCAGTGACCATGTAATTTTGGAATTTACAGTATTGGGGAAGGGAAAAGCTGTATGTAACGACAACAACAACAACATTCAATTTATATATCGCCCTTCAGGACAACTTCATGCCCACTCAGAGCGGTTTACAAAGTATGCCATTATTATCCCCACAACAAAACACCCCGTGAGGTGGGTGGGGGTGAGAGAGCTCAAGAGAGCTGTGACTAACCCAAGGTCACCTAGCTGGCTTCAAGTGGAGGAGTGGGGAATCAAACCTGGCTCTCCAAATTAGAGTCCCGTGCTCTTAACCACTACACCAAACTAGCTCTCAAATGTAGTCAGACATATAGGTTGGACTTCAGGAAAGCAAATGTTAACAAACTGAAAACTATGCGGGGTAGAATCACATGGTCAGAAATACTTAAGGAGGGGTTCAAGAGGGGTGGGAGTTTCTTAAAAGCGAAATATTGAAAGCACAAGCACAAATTATTCCTATGAGAAGGAAAAACGGCAGGAGCTTAAAGAAGCCATGGTGGCTTCATAAACATCTTTCTAATGAACTGAGAAATAAAAAAGACTCATTTAGGAAATGGAAGGAGGGCCTTATAACCAAGGATGATTATAAACAAATAACCAATGCTTGTAGGGAGAGCGTTAGAAAAGCTAAAGCTCAGTATGAGCTTAGGCTAGCAAGAGATGCTAAAAACAACAACAAAAAAGGGTTCTTTGCTTATGTTCAAAGTAAAAAAAAGAGCAAGGACATGGTAGGCCCATTGCGGGGACAGGGAAGTGAAATTGTAACAGGCGATGAAGAGAGGGCAGAACTTCTCAGTTCCTACTTTTACTCAGTCTTCTCCTGCAAGGGAAATGGTGCTCAACATGGCAATAACAGAATACATGCTGGAGGAAGGGAGTTACAGCCTAGGATCAGCACAGAGGTAGTACGAAAACATCTAGTTTCTTTAAATAAAACTAAGTCCTCAGGGCCAGATGAATTGCATCCAAGGGTACTAAAAGAACTCACAGATGTAGTTTCTGAGCCTCTGTCCATTATTTTTGAGAATTTTTGGAGAACAGGTGAGGTGCCTGAAGTTTGGAGGCGGGCAAATGTTCCCATCTTCAAGAAGGGGGAAAAGGAGGGTCTGGGTAACTACCGACCTGTCAGCTTGATGTCTATTCCTGGAAACGTTTTAGAACAAATCATCAAACAGTTGGTCCTTGAGCATTTAGAAAGGATGTCTGTGATTACTGAGAGCCAGCATGCATTTCTCAAGAACAAGTCATGTCAGACTAACCTTATCCCTTTTTTTTGAGAAAGTTATTACCTTGCTGGATTAGGAGAATGCTGTAGACACAGTTTATGTTGATTTCAGTAAGGCTTTTGATAAGGATCCACATAATTTCCTTGTCGACAAGTTGGTAAAATGTGGTTTGGATCCTATTACTATTAGGTGGATCTGTAATTGGTTGACAGATTGCACCCAAAGAGTGCTAGTTAATGGTTCCTCATCCTCTTGGAGAAGAGTGACAAGTGGAGTTCCTCAGGGATCAGTCCTGGGACCTGGCCTGTTCAACATTTTTATAAATGATTTTGATGGAGGGAATGCTTATTAAATTTGCAGATGATACTAAATTGAGAGGGGTAGTAAATACGGTTGAAGACAGAGTAAGGATACAGGATGATCTTGACAGACTGGAAAACTGGGCTAAAACAAATAAAATGAATTTCAACAGAGATAAATGCAAAGAAAACTCAAAGGTATAGTTCTAGGATGGGGGAGACTTGTTTTGGCAGTAGTATGTGTGAAAAGGATCTAGGGGTCTTAGTAGACCATACACGGAACATGAATCAGCAGTGTGATGTGGTAGGCAAAAAGGCAAATGCAGTTTTGGGCTGTATCAACAGAAGTATAGTATCCAGAACATGCATAGTGATGGTGTCACTCTACTCTGCTCTGGTTAGACCTCACCTAGAGTATTGTGTTCAGCTTTGGGCACCACAATTTCAGAAGGATATAGACAAGCTGGAACGTGTCCAAAAGACGGCAACAAAGATGGTGAAGGGTCTGGAGACCAAGTCCTATGAGGAAAGGTTGAAGGAGCTCAGTATATTTAGCCTGGAGAGGAGACAACTGAGAGGTGATATGATAACCATCTTCAAGTACCTGAAGGGCTGTCATATAGAGGATAGCGTGAAGTTGTTTTCCGCTGCCCCAGAAGGTTGGAGCAGAACCAACAGGTTGAAATTAAAAGAGTTTTTGGCTAAACATTAAGAACTTCCTGACTGAGCAGTCCCTCAGTGGAGCAGGCTTCCTCTGGAGATGGTGGGCTCTCCTTCTTTGGAGGTTTTTAAGCAGAGGCTAGATGGCCATCTGACAGCAATAATTCTGTGAACCTAGGCAGATCATGAGAGGGAGGGCAGAAAGGGTTACATCAGTGCTTAGTTCTTGCTGCCCTTCTTACATGCTCAGGGTAAGGCTGATCACCACCTTGGGATGGTAGCAATTTTCCCCAGGCCAGTTTGGCCAGGGATCCTGATGGTGTTTTGCCATCTTCTGGGCATGGAGCAGGGGTCACTGGGGGTGTGGGGAGGGGAGGCAGTTGTGAATTTCCTGCATTGTGTCAGGGGTTGGACTAGATGGTGTCTCTGTAAGACCCATGCAACTCGATGGCACTTTCCACCACCAACCTCTCCCATGAAAATAAATAGTATTTGCTGCAGTGCTTTTGTATTTGTTGTTGATCTGGTGCCTAAACAAAAGTGTAGCACAAACATGATTATCTCTCCCTCATGCATAGTCAGTGAGGAATTTGTCAGGTCTCCCACTACGATAGGAGGCCTTTTGCCAGCTACCCACGCTGCAGCTGGCAGGAGAAAAATAAACAACCACTGTTGGTGTGATGGCGTTAAGTAACTTTCAGGGAAAACCAGAAGTGGAATCACTGGAAACTGTAAAATCTAGGAATCACTGGAAAAACTAAAATCACATCACAGCTGGCATTTCTATTATCAACGCTGATAGGTTTCAACAAGTATAGTGGCAATAGTTAATAACAACAAGAACTTTAATGAGAGAAAGCTTAAACTGAGAAGGGGTGGGAAGTAATAACTGGGTTCCACTAGGCCTTTTGTGCTTGCTGGTAAGAAGTAGGAAATGCACTTGTTGCAGCCTTGCAGGCTGTTCTTCCCAAGGCCTGCTAACACAGTTAGTAAAGAAAGTCACTGTCTTCTGCTTCAGTCTGGTAGCAGGGCTCCAAGAAGTTCTTTCTTCCAACTTCTTAAGTCACTGCTGGTGTCCTCCCAGTGCTCACAGGACTATTCCTAGTTTGGATTTCTTTCAGACCTCTTGTTTTCACTTTTCTTTCCCTTTGTTTCCTTTCTTCCTCCCCTCAGGAAAAGGCCCTCCCCTTGGCAACCAGCAACAGGTGGGGGGAACTTACTGGTCTTACTGATGCGCTCAAAAGTGAGTATCTCTCTAGCTGATGATGTCACTTCTGGCCCAGTTGGCCCAGTGCAGCCTAGAAGTAATGACATCACAACAGGGCCAATGCTTTAACATTTAGGCCAAGTATTACAGAATCAGCCCTGGCACAGCACTATTGCTTCCAGGCTGTGCTGGAAGTGATGTCATTGGCCAGGGACATGAGTACACATGCACTCTTTTCCCAGGCCTGCCTCCTTCTACTCAATCCCATTTCCATGGCCTGCCTCCTCCTGCTAATCAGATGGTGATCAGCAGGTAAAAGCATAAATTGCCAGGAGTCTGCACTCGGCAAGGCTAGTGATGTCACTTCTGGGATCAACCAAGAAATTATGTCATGCCATTGACGCAACAGCAATTTTTCCCTTATTTTTTCCCCTGCTGACCTACCATGTGACAGTGGAGGGTGCTGCTGGCAGGAGGTACTCTGCTATAGCATGAGACCTAAAGCAAATGCGGAGTGCAGACGACTATTATCCCAACAATAGCACCCGCAATGCAATAATCACACGTAGTTCTGAAATTTGTATCACAATTTTTGTAACACAAATTTCAGAACTACGTGTGATTATTGCATTGTGGGTGCTATTGTTGGGATAATAGCATGAGACCTGGCAATCCTAGGATCACATCTACTGCTTCCTGGTCCCCCACTGCTGTCTGGTGCAGCAGTGGGAGAAATCTGGCTGGAAAAGTGACATTGCAGTGATGTTGTACATCACTTCTGGTTGAGTAAAACCTAGGGTTGCAAGACCATGCCTGGCAACTGGAAGGAACTTAGGGGGCAGGGACATAGGGGATGCGCAGTGTTGCATGTGCTATGATGTCACATCCAGGAAGAGACCATATTGCTCTAGGAATCTCCAGAAACTCTATGGAAAATTATAAGAGTTTCCAGTACTTCTAGAGCTACATGATGTCACTTCTGGGTTTTCCCCAGACGTGATATTCCATCACATGCAATGCTGACTTTTGCCAGCTATGGTGGGAGACCTGGCCACCTTAGTAAAACCATAGAGTTCTGGGGGGTAGCTACAGCATCTGGCAACACCAGACACCACTTCCGGTTATGAGACCACAGTGTTGCATGTATGGTTGCCAGGTTTGGCTAGGCAACCAGCTGGAGAAAGGGGAGGGGAGGAGTTACTGTTGGGGGTGGCTGATCAGCCTCTCTGGTACAATGATGTCACTTCCAGCACAATCCTGAAGTAACGTTATTGTTCCTGGAATGATCATAGTGTTTTGGGTGATTGCTAGAGTGTCACCCAATGTAAGAACATCATTTCAGGGTTGGGCCAGAAGTGACATCATCATGCCACTAACTCCAATAGACTACCCTGTATTTTTCCAGTGAATTTCTTCCTGCTTCCCAGCTGAGCAACAGTAGACAATGGCAGCAGGAAGCTGGGGATCTTCTGCTATATCAGAAGGCCTAGCAACCTTCATCACATGATGCCCAGCATCACCACCAGAAGCTCCTAGCAACCATAACTTTGAAGCAGTGGTGTTGTATACATTCCTTCTCTTTCCACAACTAGTAAAATGCATCTATACTGCACTACCTTAATAAAATAAGATAAAGAAAAAATAAGTATCTTTTGTTTCCATGAAATGTTTGCAGTCACTGGGAAAAGACAGTGCCTCTGTTTGTTTGTGTTTTAAGGGGCAACACCAAAACAAACTGGCAAACATGTTTTCTGTATTCTGGTAACATAATTAGTACAAAAACTAATCCTCAAGAATTCTAGATCAGAGCTCCAGATGTTGACAAGATAACACCAGAGAATGTTTGTAGGTACTGCTTACTTTTGGGTGTATATTAAAGTACCGATTGTTTTCAAAGTTCTTCTTTTCTCCTTCAGCGTAGTAAAGCAGAAAACTCTCTTTGATGATAAAGAATCTGAAAGAATGAAAATGTTTTCTCTTTATATAGCACTTAACCCTTTAATATACACACCAGATAATATCACATGGACCGCAGTCATGTAAACGTATGAACCTGTTTTGTACTGAGTAGTCCTTCTAGCTCACCATTGACCACTCTGATTGGTAGTGGGTCTCCAAGATTTCAAGCAGAGAATGGTCCTTCCCAGCACCTGCTACCTGGGACCCTTCTAACTGGTAGCGCTGGCGATCAAACCTGGGACTTTCCGCATACAAAGTATGATCCACAGTTCTTTCCCTGAACAATCCTTGAGACATACTGTCTAACTTGGGGAAACTGAAAAGTTCCAAAGAAACTGAGCCTACAGATGTGTACCATACGCCTCTCTTGCAATGATATGAAGATGATTTCCATGACCCACCCAGCCCTCCAGTTTCATGGCTCCAACCAAGGTTGCCATAATCAAATTGGGCCAAAAGGTGTACTCCAAAGGGACTTCTGCAAATACCTCCTTCTCTTCTAATCTGACAATACCACCTGTCCCCAGACGGTTGTAAGGCTACCAATGGAAGCCTTCAGTGAACACACGGTCTTTTAAATTCCCACTATAAAGGCTAAAAACATCTCTTTTTTAAAAAATAGAGCTCTAAGATTCTCAAGAAACAAAACTATAACATGCGGTCTCCCTGTGTGAAAGGAGCACCTGTGTGCGCTGCACACAACACCACTAGCCAAGTGTGGTAAATGAAATCTCAGAGCTTCCTGACATTGGGGATTTGAGGCAGAAAGTGAAATGTAATCATCCAGGTTGAAAAGTTGTTTGAAATGTTTTTGCATCCACAAAAGTAGCTTAAGAGTTTTGCAGTGCTTTATATTTCTTTAGATGAGAGGCCTGTCCGTAATTGCTGATATATTTCAAGAGCAATTCCAATTTAAAGCTTGGCAAGGGAAGGCATTTTCTGTCTATGCAGAATAAAGGCTCCCTGATTCATGTTCCCAGAAGCTCATGCTCAGAGAGCTGTTTTCTCTTGTTTCACCATAACTCAGCCCAGAATTACTTCTTCCAAGAGCGTCATGGCTGACTGCAAACTGATGCTTACCTAGCTCAGAGTCAAAGTGGATTCCATAATACCCCCAAGAGCTCTTCTTATTCTTCACTTCATTGCAAGTCACCTGGCACTTTCTCCTCCAAGCTATTGTAAATATTTGAACAGAGGAAAAAACCCACTGAAGACATTTTTCCTATTGGTAAAGCAGGTAGAATGGTTTCATCTCTTGCACTGATATTGATTGCAAATGTTGTTAATGTAAGGACGACAGCAAAACAAAATGCTTTGTTCTGCTGTCATCCTTCAGAGAGAATTGTGATTGATGCCTGGGTTTTTGAGTGACATTTGGACTTCCACAGAATCACAGAGTTGGAAGGGGCCATACAGACCTTCTAGTCCAACCCCCTGCCCAACGCAGGATGAGCCTAAAGCATCCTTGACAAATATCATTCCATTGAAATGACTCACCATTTTTTACCTCTACCCAGGAGGCAAGAGCTGTAATCCAACACCAGCAGCAATTCGAAATAACATTTACCCCAAATGCCGGCATGGCCAGGTCTAAAAAGCTCTGTCCATTGTGTACAGTTCATACACAGTGCAATCCTTGCAGAACTACTCCAGTATAAATCCACTTATTTCGGTGTTCATAGGCTGGAGTAGCTCTGCACAGGATTACACTCCATTTGATGCAGGCGCATGTGGCAGGGCAGTAGTGATCAGTTAATATGAGTAGTACAAATCCCTGCAAAACTTCTTTGACCAGTAACAGCAGTGAGACAGAAAAATGTACACACATTGAGCAACAATGGCTCTATCATACCACATTACACTCTTTGAAAAATTATCCTCTCCTCCCCAACCTGTTCTCTCCCCAGGTACCACCCCATATCTCCAAGTGGGCTGGGTTCCAAAAGACCACTTAATCTTGTGAGCCATTATCATAGGCTGCTTTTGAAATCGAGAGAACGTATGGTGCTCACATGGGGTAAAATCTCTTGTTTATGAGAGGACTCTCTCTCTTTCTCAGGAGTTTGGAGGTCCAGCATCACTCCCCCCACCCCCCCACCAGTGCTTCATAGGTTGGCTGGGTAAAGTGGGTGGGGGTGCTTTTTGGTATCATGCCAATATGCAACATCATTTCCAGGGGTTTCCAGATGTCTGGTTTTGAACCGAACAGTCTACTATATGTGTTTGCTGTCCAGAAAAGAAATTGAGAAAGGAATTTTCTAATTAAGAGTTGCAAGAAGCAGGCAGCTCCAAAGAGATAGAGTGGTGCGGGGAGCTCAAGGATTTAAATAGAAATGAAGTGAGAAAATAAAGGAGCCAAAAAAGAAAATAAACCCTGAAGTGCCCTCTCCTCAAGCAACAGAGTGATTTCTTCGCCTCCCTGAAAGGGATGAGTACAGTTTTATTGTTCATGAGTCCAAGAGAACTGCTTTCTACTTCTATCCTGCATTGCAATGTGGCGAGTTAACTTTTGATCAGCTGTGTTGTGTTTCTTCCCCCTTTCTCCTTTTCACCTGGGGAATTGCTTTGCTTGCCCGGGCACACTACAAGCTGGCTGTCTCTTCTGGCTCCCATCTGGGGAAAAGCAGACAGCTCCCCCCCCCCCCACCTCAGTGAGAGGCAGCTGCAAAAAAGAACTGGGGGGGGGCAGAAACAATCAAACCTTCAGTTTTAACTAGGAAATGTGATGCCAGTTGCACTGTATGAAAACTGATTGTAGACAAATTCCAACTTGCAAGTAACCCACTGGAGGAATTAAAGGCTGACACATACCAGTACAAATTATGGTCATTTATCCTATAGGTGCAGCAGTTCTGTTGAAATGTTTCAGGCCTGTATCATTCAGAGTTTTCCCTCCATGCACATGCTTGTGTGATAACTTGTGGAAGATATACAAAAGCAGCAGCAGTGCAAAACTTTTCATGAGGCCAAACTAAAGACTCTGTGATACTTTAGAAGCTTTGTAATCTTTTGAACAACCTTTTGAGAATAGAAAAAGGAGGATGAGTGAGTGGATGGGGGGAGCAGAGGCTGCCAGGGGGAGAAACAAACAGGTAGATAGGTGGGTAGAAGATAAGGAAAGGGAGAGACTGTCAGGGTAGAGAAAGCTGAAGAGTGAGAGAAAAGGAAAGGGAAAAGGCTGCAGGCACTGCCACAGGGAGACAAAGACCATTTCCACATATCCTTATAGGAATGGCCCACTCACGGAACGCTGGCCGCTTTCCCCCAGGAATCCAGACATCTCCGTTTGCAAAATGGTTGCAGGCTGTTTGGTTTCAGTTTTTTCTGGGTCTGTATTTTCCTGTGGTCCCAGAAAAGGTGCTGTCAGGTCCATTGCCCACAGTCCCCCCATACTGTTACCCAGATATATGTTACTATAGCCTCGTGCACCTGTTCCCTTGTTGCTTTCCAGATTCCAGTATGGCAGAGCCCTTATCTCGGATGGCTCACCACAGCGGCCTTGGGACAGCTCCTTCCATCCCGCTACTGATTAAGTTCTGCTGGATGGGCTATGAGGGTGGGGGACATGTAGAGGGGTAGATATCATGTACTCAGTGCATCATTCTTAATAAGGAGACTGTGTACAGCCAGATGCCTTTATTTTGCTTCTGTGTATCCTATGGACATATGTATGGCGAAGCCAAGATATCTAAATAAAACCCATTTACTCAAGAGCCTGGATTTCTTGCTGCAAGGGTTTAAAGTCAGCTTCAACAAATCCCGTCTCCGATAGACTGATGGGCGCCAAAAATGGAAACCAAACAGTCTGCAACTGTTTTGCAAACGGAGACATCTGGATTCCTGGGGGAAAGCCGCCAGCGTTCCGTGAGTGGGCCATCCCTATAAGCAGGGCTTTTTCCCAGCAGGAACACAGGGGAACGGAGTTCCGGAACCTCTTGAAAATGGTCACATGGCTGGTGGCCCCGCCCCCTGATCTCCAGACAGAGGGGAGTTGAGATTGCCCTCCGCGCCGCTCAGCAGCGCGGAGGGCAATCTCAACTCCCCTCTGTCTGGAGGTCAGGGGGCGGGGCCACCAGCCATGTGACCATTTCCTCTGAGAGCAGCGCACTGAGTTCTACCACCTCTTTTCCCAGAAAAAAAGCCCTGCCTATAAGGAAGTGCTGAAATGGCCAAAGAGGGAAAGCAAGAGCAAGAAAAGAAGTTGGGAAATGAGTCCTTTAGGGTTCCCCACTTGTACTTGCAGGGAAGTAGGAAGCCAGTATGTTAGAGTAGTTATTGGACTATGAGCCATGAAGCTTACTGTTTGAACTAGCCACTATTTTCTTGAAGCCTACCTACCTTGAAGGGTTGTTGTGAGGATAAAACAGAGGACAGGAGAAACATATACAATGCCCTGAGATCCTTGGAGGAAGGGTGAGATAAAAATTGAATAGAAATGAGGATTTGGAAGAGGTCACAATGGCTTCATGTAGCTTTTAAACCCGGACTCCAGCAGACTGGAAATTATAGTTACCAAACTTTTTTGATTTTAAAGATTATTGCATGTTTCATAACACTCCAGCTGTGTAGGACTAAATAGGATAAAAGCCATCTAGTTTCATGCCTCTGAGCATTGAAAGTTTGAATTTTTCCACAGTCCATAACAGTGCTTTAATCCACACTGGGTGTGGAAATTTTTTCAGGGGCAGTTTGTATAGATCAGAAGTCAACCTGTGGGTTGCAATCCCCTATAGAGCCACCATGGTCAATGCTTTTTGGAAGGACCTCCTACTGCTAGAAAGCATACACAGAGAACATACATAGTGAACCAGGGTGCCACACTTTTGCCTCAAAGAGCATGATAGAAAAGGGAAGGTCATTCAGTGGTAGAAAATATTCGTTCTTAGCACAGATAAGTTTTGAAACTCAAACTCCTCTTCTTCATATCACATGATTATGTATTTTCATGTTGTATATAGCCCATCTTTCTCACTGAGACTCAAGGTAGATTATGTGCTGTAGCATGTGCTTGCGGCTCAGTACGGGTTAAGGGTCCCAGGTCAGAAACATCGAAGATCACCTATGTAAGTGATTATTTTATAGGTGACACTCCCCTTGTACCAAAGGAATATAAGAACATAAGAAGAGCCCTGCTGGATCCAGTCCAGCATCCCATCTCACCCCGTGGCCAACAACAGGGCATAGAGGCTGAGACTTTCCCCTGAAGTTGCCTGCTGGCACTGGTATTCCCCTTTTGCCTGCTGGCACTGGTATTCCCCTTTTAAAGCCATCTATGCTTGTTGCCATTTTTAGATCACTGTGATACTGTGCCTCTGGCCAAACAGTAGCAACTTGATAAAACTTTAAAAGTCATTTTGCTCTGCCTAATTGCAGCAGTTTCCTGTTTTATACAAGTCAATGAACTAGTGAATAGCGCTCCAAGCCTATGCACATTTCCCTGGGAGTTATCCCCATGAACCTCAGTGTTTCTTCTGAATATGATTGGGCTGCACATCTGTTTACAAACACCATCCCCAGTGCCATCCCATGCATAGTTATCCCTCCTGAACCCACTGACTTTTGTCAGTGCAGCACTGCTTCACTTCACTTTGACATTCAGAACATGGGTGGAAATCATAACATGCTATGGGCCTTCACCTTCTACAGCACTACAGTTCAGCTTTCAGTTGTTTCAAGGGCTCAGGAGGGGGCTAGATCCAAAGACAAGTGGAAACAAGATAAGTGTTCTGTTATTTGTATCAGTTTATGCCTGTTTTGGTAAGTCAGCTGTTCCTGCTTAAGCTCTGAGGCACCTCGGGCTTTTTGAACTGCTTTCATGAAAGTGTTTTGTGACCTGGACAAGATTGTCTACAGCACCTGCAACCTGAACTTTCTTCTAAAGATGCAAAAAGTTGATACTGGTCCAAAACTACACAGCACATGTCATGGGGGAATACGCCAGTCGCAGAAAATGATGGCACAGGCACTCTCCAATGCATGTAGCAATTGTGCACAAACCAACAAACAGTTCTAACGAGTTAACAGGAATCCATAATGGTTAGGGCTGCTTAGAACGAAGACTGTCATCAGTATGGCTTTCCTATATGCCACTAATTGCCACTAGTGGTGGAATGAAGGTTCCCAGTTTGATGTTAGCTAGCCACATCCTTCTGTGCATGCACCTGGAAATCACTGAAACTTAGAAAATATCTCTTGTGTGACTCTCTCCCAGAAAACCTGTTTTCTACTGATAAATGTTTTTGTGGCTCATACCCATACACAAGGAGAATAGTTACATAATGTTTTATTAAGTGTTTTGAAAACATAACCCTGTTAAGTATTCCCCACAGATTATAACATCATTTATGGGCCTTGAGCAAATAGGGTTTTTTTGCGATAGGTCCGGTAACTAATTATAGCAAATAATTGATGTTGAAGTAGGGTAAATTTCATCCTCTGGGGATATTCCAGTAAAAGTGGAACACGGCAGCCTCTAGGGCTGTTCAGATCTGAAGCCGCTGAGTCTGTCATGTATTCCATTCTGAGAGGCCAAGATTTTTCTGTCTCATGTTCTGGACAGGTATGGCGATTGGGTGGGGGACAAGATTAGGCACACTGTGTGCAAACTGGAAGGGTAATCTCATTCATTATTGAAATACAGTCCTTCAGTGAGTGATACACACAAGTGGCTTTCAGACCTTGTTCTGCCCCAGAGATCATAGTCTGTGTCCTCCCATTCTGCTCATCTAACAGCAATTTGTCTGTTTCTCTGCAATAATAATTTTTCAAAATCCGTAAGACTTCTCTTAAGATGAGATTGCATTTTTTAGTTGCTAATCAAGTGACTTAGTTGTAAGTATTCAAACCAAGGGCTTTTGAGAGAACATACGGTTTCTAATTGAATTTTATTTTTTAAAGACCCTTTGGTTGTAACATCACATAGCCTTGATAGTTTTATTTCCCTTCAAGAAGGGTAGGTGTTTTTAGAATTACCCAGAGTGAACCATTTTTGTCCTTAAAAAGATGAAACTGGAGAGATATCTGGAGCTAGCAGTTTTCTCTTTGCATCCAAGGTATGTAAAGTGGCTTCTAAGAAAGGGTTTAAACATATTGTATTTGGTCTATCTTTTGGATTGTTCCAAATTAGATCTTCAATAGCAGCTGGGACAATGAGTGTTCAATTTCCATCCAACCTTTAGGGTCATCAGAGTTAAAATACAATAATAAAAATTGTTACTGAATTGCATCATAACTAATTAAATTAGGGAGACATAACCACTTGCTCTAGATGGGCAGGATAAAATTTGGTGATTCATTCTGGGTTTAGCCTTTTTAAATCTGGCTGGCTGGCTGCCCCTGCAAGTTCTCCCCTCCACCTGCAACTTTCCAAGGCTTTCCTGGGCTTTTGTTCCCCCATGGAAGTGAAGCAGGAGGGAGGGGGAGCGAGTGAATGATTGAGGTGTCTAGCCTTTGCAGACTTCCCAGAGTTGTCTGGTAATGGTTGGATGTTGGTTCTGCTGGGTTTGCAGCAGTGTCCTTCTATGCTTCAGTTTGATTCACTTTGGTTTTTTGACATTGGCTCTGCTGGGATCTGTGGTTTGGATTTGGTTCTGTTGTGGTTGCATTGGTCCTGGGTTCTGGCTGCCTTGGGTTTTTTAAGTGATACTGGCTCAGTTGGGCTTGCAACAGTGTCCTTTCTTGCTTCAGTTTGGTGCTGCTGAGATTGTCTTCTTAACATTAGTTCTTTCTTGGATTCTCTAGTATGATGTTGGTTCCCCTTGCTTTAGTTTGGTGGGATTATCTGGTTTGAATTGGTTCAATTGCTTTGGTTCTGGTGGGATTCTCTGGTGTGAAGTTGGTCCCCTTGCTTCAGATTGGTTCTGGTGGGATTCCATTGCTTCAGTTGGATTGTTGGGCTTTGTTGGTTCAGCTTGCATGGGACTTGGACTGAGACTGGCTTTGGGCCAGAGGTTGGGGATGCCCCTTTACTTAAGGTTTCTTTGCCCTGGAAAACCTCAGAATGCCCCCATAGAAAACAATGGAGTGTGTCTAGGGGTCCCTTGTTCAGGGGCCTACAGAATTGGACCCCGGGGTCCAATCTTCCTGAAAGGGGGGGGGTCTTTAGTAGGCAGGAAGGACTTAGTTTCCTGCAAATTTGGGGGAGTTGGGGACGATTGGCCTAGACATTTCCTCTGATAATACCAGGTTGTAAACTCCTCAAGACAGAGCTTTGCCTTTTGTGTAGAGAGTACCCAGCTAGGCAAAGACGACAGCCTAGAATGACTTTAGATTAGAACCATTATTTGTAAGAAAGTATGCTGTTATAGTCAGGATAATACCAACTTTTACGTGACAGTGTTGCCTTAAATTATAATCCAGCATAATGTGAGAGGAAGAAGGAAGGTGGTTAACCTCTTTTGGAGCTGGAAATGTAGGCAAACAAACTTCCAGGAACAGTTTTCAAATATCTCCTGGTCTTGTATAGGCCAGAGTTAGGTGTGACAGACTCACAGTTTTGCCCCATTGTCATGCTAACAGCAGACTTTAATTCTGGGAAGGGTAATTGATTTCTATGACTGAAGTTAATAAGTGAACCAATTAAATATTCCATCACCAAAAAGAAAAGAACATCACGTTTGCAGCACTGATCTTCATGGATTAGCATTAGTAAATGCATTAGTAAGAGGCTGCAGAGACAAGGTCTGTGGTATCCGATTTTCTTTGTCATCCTCCCACCAGTCTTCAGTACTTCTTGGTACCTCTGCACCTATCAGCAGGGCAGTGCTAGGAGTCACAGATGGAGCCAGATTGAAGTCTCATTGAAGCTATATCATGAGTTTGAGAGAAGAGAGCATCAGTCCAAGATAGTGACCTCCATTCATGGAATCACAGATGGAGCCAGACTGGAGTCTCATTGAAGCTATATCATGAGTTTGAGAGAAGAGAGCATCAGTCCAAGATAGTGATCTCCATTCATGGAAAATGGTTTTCATCACCAGCATTATAATAGACCTTGAGTAATGCATACAAATGGGTCACTAATTTGCTTGTTCCCATAACAGTCTGTTTACAGTGAGAAACAAAGACATTGCTGCTACAATCACTTTTTGTAAACTGCTTTGGCAGAGAACTGTTCTCTGGACTGTTAGCTGGCATTCCAAGTGTTGCTCTTTAGGGTCATATTCTTGTAAACTCCAACCATAAGCACACCATTAATAACTAAAAAGTGTACCTAATGTGAGAGTTCACTTAAGTACAGTAAGAAGAGAAGCGAAGAATATTTTAAAGTCTTTGTGCTTTCATAAAATCTTTTCGTATAATCAGAACTTCACATAGACTGAACCATCTCCCAGTAGCTATGTGCTGTCATTTCTTCTTGTGTTTTTTTTAATATATTTTTTTATTTTAAGAACAGTAAGAATGTACAAGAACAGACAATAGTATATAAAGTTAAACATTAGAAATCAAGTAGTTACAAGCTAACTAGAACATCAAAACAGTCTCTAGATTTAACAAGTTGTTTAGTAGAATCATCTTGTGACAGAAAGTCTAGAACCGGGAACCAAAATTCAATAAAATGGGATTTGTAGTCTGGATTTTCTCGTTGCTTAGTGTAATCAGTTAATTTGGCTAAAATAAATAAATCCCAGACTTTCAATAACCAGTTGGAGATGGTTGGGCCCTTCTCGCTTTTCCAAGCTGTCGCAATAACAGATTTACCTGCTGCCAACAGTAGAGCTATTAGAGCCTTTCTTTCTTTCGGGATGGGAACAGCACACCAATCATTTAGCAAGATCACTTCAGGCTGAAGAGGTATCTGATAGGTGGTTATCTCTTGTACGTATTTACACACATCACTCCAAAACTGTTTAATGTAGACACAATCCCACCAGCAATGCATATATGTTCCTCTATTCCCACATCCCTTCCAGCATAAGGGGGAGATCGAGTGGGTCCTATGTTGCAGCCTAGATGGTGTCAAATACCATCTCATCATCAGCTTTATGGTTTGCAGCTTGATACTCACTATATTAGTAGTGAATATAAAATTGCCCCAAAACTTTTGCCATTTTTCCTCTGTTACCTCGATGTTGCAATCTTTATTCCAAGCCTTTTGATATGGCGATATTTTATACCCAGGTATCTTTGATATCATTCTATAAAGAGATAAGACCCTTTACATCAGAAGTCCCTTTTTTAATTAATAGTTCAAAATCAGCCAGAGGTTCCATCAAAGCCCCACGAAGTGCCTCACCTTTAAGTAAGTGTTGTATTTGGATGTACTCATACCAGGGCAATTTATCTTTTATCTCGGCTTCTAGCTCTGATTTCCCCCTCAAAAGTTTGTTGTGAATTACATCAATAAGCCTAGTCAAACCTCCCTTTCTCCAAATTTTAAAGGTGTTGCAATGTTCTGCAGGTGGAAACCAGTCTTGGCCAGTGAATGTTGCTACCAAAGAATCTGTATGTGTCAGCCCTGATCTTGTTTTGTCCCAGTTCTGTAACATGGCTTTCAGGAATGGATTGTTATTGGAGTTCTTTCCCCTGACAGAGGGCGAGTTCCAGAGGATTTCTGAGCATGTTTTGGGGTAAGTATATTGTTGCATTATATCTTTCCAGTCCTTTGAGTTTTGTAGGTCTAACAGTATTAGAGTGTTATTTAAGTGGGTTGCTTCGTAGTATTTTCTCAGGTCTGGCATGGCCAACCCCCCTTGTTCAGATAGTCTTGTTAATGCTATTTTGTTGAACCTTGCCTTTTTATTGGCCCAAACAAAGTTTGTCAGTTTTTGTTGCCAGACCATTAGACGCTTTGTAGGTATGTGAATTGGCAGGGCCCTGAAATAGAACAAAAATTTAGGAAGCATAAATGTTTTAATTATATTAACCCTTTCCAACAGAGTGAAGTTTTTGTCATTCCATTGTCTAAAAAGTTGTGACAAGGAATGTTCCAAACTCAGGTGGTTGTATTTCATGATTTCATTTAAGTCTAGGGGAATACGTACTCCTTGGTATTTCCACGAATTTTGGATCCACTTACAGGGGAAGTGGGCTTTGATTAATTTGGTTGTATTATCTGAAACTCTAATTGGGTATATTTCACTTTTAGCTTGGTTGACTGATAAACTGGATATATGGCCAAATTGTGTGAGAGTCAGTGCCAAATTGTCTAAAGAAGATACCGGATTAGTTAAATATATGACCATATCATCAGCAAATATGCTGGTTTTGTATGTGGAGTCTCCTATTTTTATACCACTTATGCTTTGATCTTGTCTAATGGTTCGAGCCAAAGGCTCTATCGCTAGTGCAAATAGTAGGGGTGAGAGGGGGCATCCCTGTTTCGTCCCACGTGTCATTTGGATGTCATTGGATCTGTGCCCATTAATTTTCAGCTGTGCCTGCGGATTGGTGTATATTGTACGCACCGCTCTAAGAAATCTCTCACCAAATCCCATTTTGACAAGTAATTCATATAGGTAATCTGGTTCTAAGCTATCAAAAGCTTTTTCAATATCAAGGGCCAAAGTAATTGTGTCCTTGTCTGTTTTTTCCCCAAAGTTTATGATATTAAGGGTTTTGTAGATATTATCGACCATTTGCCTTTTAGGCATAAAGCCTGTCTGATCTGTGTGTATATAGGAAGTTACAAAAGTTTTTAATCTATTAGTTAAGACCGCCGTGAAGATTTTAGCATCCTGGTTCAGTAGTGCAATCGGCCTATATGAGGCAGGATTTATAGGGTCTCTGTCCTGTTTTGGAAGAATGATGATATCAGAAGAGGTCCAGGATGGGGGGAGTCTACCCGCTGTTAATATAAAGTTGCACGTTTTTGCCATTTGAGGGGCTAAAAGCTCTGAGTATTTCTTGTAGAATTCAGCTGGTTGACCGTCCCTCCCCGGAGTCTTGTTAGGTTTTAGATCCTTAATCACTTTTTGAATTTCCAACTCACTGATCGGTTTTTCCATTAGCTCCCTATGACAGTCTACAATTTTAGTGACATCCGCTTGTGCCAAATACTTATTAATTTCTTGCACTTTGGGGTTGTTTGTTGTGTAGAGCTTCCTATAAAAATTTTCAAATACTTTAAGGATTCCCTGTGAGGTAGTGAGGACATTACCGTTGGGGTCTCTAATTGAATGCACAAATTTTGCTGCTTTTTTCTGATTAACCTTCCAGGTTAGTAATTTAATAGACTTCGAGGAGGAGGCCCAATATTTCTGTTTAAGGTATAGAATGTTTTTTTGTATTTTGGTGACTTCTAGTGATTCTAATTTCTTTCTTTCTATTGTGAGTTGGTGTAGTATTTTTTTACTGCCTGATTGCTTATGTTGTCGCTCTAATTCTGCTATATTTTGTAGTAGTTCAGTTCTCACTTTTTCTTTCCTCTTTGTATAGGCAGAGCCTAGAGATATGAAGGAACCTCTGATGACTGCTTTCAAGGCATCCCATATAAAGTCTGGAGTGACCCCACAACATTCATTGGCCTGGAGATAATGTTGAAGATCTTTCTCTATAGTCTTTTGTATATTTCCATCTAATAAAAGATTTTTGTTTAAACTCCAGCCTGTGTATGATTTTTCTGAGTTTGTAAAGGCAATGTTACCTTCTATCCAGGAGTGATCTGACTAAATTCGGGGGCCTATGAGAGTGGAAGATGTATTCTCTATCAGATCTCTAGAAATTAATAAATAATCAATCCTTGTAAAGGAGTTATGTCTTGGGGAGAAGAAGGAGTAGTCCCTCTCTCCTGGGTGGAAATGCCAAGCATCAACAAAGTTGAATTGTTCCAGAATGCCCACCAATTCAGTGTTTAATTTAGTTCTCTTGTGCTTTTTAGCTCTCAATTTAGAAGATGAGTGATCCAAATCATAATTTATTATCATGTTGAGGTCTGCTCCCACAATTAATTTACCTTCTTGAAAGGTTTGTAATTTACTCAAAACTTCCTGAATATATTGGACCTGATTGTAATTTGGAGCATACAAGGATGCTAGTGTCACTGTCTCTGAATCTAGTTTACCTTTTAAAAATATATACCTCCCCAGCGGGTCTTTTTCCATATCTGTGCACATGAATCTAGTGTTGCTAGAGATTAGAACAGCCACCCCCCCTAGATTTAGAAGATCCAGGGGCTTGGAATTGTTGTGACCACCATTTAGATTTAAAAACAGGTGAGTCTTGCGATTTTAGATGAGTTTCTTGAAGGAATAGAATATCAGGATGGTATTTTAAAAGTGATGTCATAACCCTCTTATTTTTTATTCTATTATTTAACCCTCTGCAATTGTATGTCAAAACCTTAACTGCCATTCCATGTATGCATTATCGATTTAACAATATAGATTAACAACCAATGAGATGAGTTGTCAGCCCCTGATTGATCGGTACCTGCCAAGTAACTTTTATCATAATCTAGTAAATTATTACACCTGGTTTCTATGATTACTTTAGTTTGTCTGCTCCTGTTACCAAATGTGCTATATTGTATATGAACAAACATAACCAACATTGAACATGAACTAGCCCAACTCCCCCCCTCAAGGTTCCCAAAAACCCCTCCCTAAATTCCCTCCCTCCCCCCAAAATTCCCCCAAACCCTCCCCAACAGTCCCTCTCTTTTCCTCCCCCTCCCCGTAACCCAGAAAAAGAAGTGGTACTGGGAAAAGGTGAGAGAGATAGCCAAGAGAAAGTACAGAGTAATAACAAAAATACAACTGTTTCCACCTGAGTCGCTGACCAGAGGTCAGTAACATAGAGTTGGTAAGACTCCATCTCTGGGGAAACATAAACTCAGGGGCTGCAATAAACCAGAAATCCCTCAGCCCCCCCCCTCCCCTGTTGATACTTGAAAGATGTGACGCTTCAGCTTTTTGCAATGGGATTTATATGTCTTGCTTGTCAGCTCAGGCTGGCTGCTTCACAGGGATTCTGCTCCAGCTTCCCAGCATTGTCTGTTTCATATTTCTCTCCTTGTGTAGAAATGTCTGTTGTTTATCTTGTGGATCAAGATTTAAATCACACAGAAGCTGTTGACCACTGGCCAGATCTGTTGCTTGAAATATTTTCCCCTGCAGTCGCACAAGCAGTTTATTTGCTGGGGTCCATTGATATCTTATATTTGCATCCTGTAGTTGTCTAGCAATAGGTTTGAGTTCTTTCCTTGCTTCAAGGGTCTCCCTTGATAGATCTTGAAATATTAGTATCTGTCTGTCCTGATAAGGAAAGTGCCCTTTTTTGCTGGCTTCTTGTATTATCTTCGTTTTCGTCCTATAGCTGAGAAAGTTCACAATTATGTCCCTTCCTGCTGTTCTCCAAGGGTTATTGAGTCTTCCAACCCTGTAAGCCTTTTCAATCGTAGGGAGAACTCCATCTTCAAGTTTAATCACCCCAGCAATCCATCTGGCAACAAACGTTGATAACTCAGTGGTTCCTTCCTCATTTTCCAGAAAACCACGTATCTTTAAATTATTTTCTCGTGATCTGTCATCCATTCCCATTAGCTTTGCCCTAACCCAGGCACCTTCCGTTTGTAATGATTGAACTGAGCTTTGCAAGGAGACTCCCAGTTCCAAAGCCTTGTCTGCAGTCTGAGCTACTTGATGGATTGTTTCCTTGAACTCAGCCATTTGGCCTTTAAGAATAGCTTCTATCCTAGAGGTAATTCTATCCTCCAGGCTGTTTATTTTTAGATCAATTTCTTTATCGAAGGCTTTCAGCTCTTCGTTTTGAATTACATTTTCCGCAGTCGCCATTTTAGGGATCGTATTTTTTCCCGCGTTTTGGGCCTCACTATGTTCTATTTGTTTGGCTGGGGGGGTTGCCATGCCGTTTTTTGTTGCTGTAGTTTTCCCTCTTTCCCCACCAGCTTTTCCCATTGTTTATTTACCAGTAGCTAGTTTCGAAGCAATGATTTTCGCCTGGGGAGGGTCAGAGGCCGCCGGAGCTCCGGATTAGGCATCTGCCATAGTCTCGCGTGGCGCCACACCCCCATTTCTTCTTGTGTTTTTAAAGGCTGACATACAAGACTATAATGAAATGGAAGCTGCATACCAAAAATCACCCCATGTTACCATTATTTGGTATCTAGTAATAATAGCCATGTGTTTATATATTGCCTTTATGGACTGATTTGTGCCACATTCAGAGCAATTAACAAAGTTAGTGTTATTATTATCCCCATAATATAGGCGGGGAGCTGGGGCTGAGAGGGGTGGCTTACTCAAGGCCACCTGCAGAGTTCATGGTAACAATGGAAGTCCAACTAGAAGAGTGCTGATTTGCAACCCAGCCACTTAACCACTACCTATACTATATAGGGTAACAGTAATAAATATTAGAATATGTATCAAGAGTTCAATGCATCCTGGTTTTAAAATTATATTTCACATATATTATACACACACACAAGCAGGGACCCATGAGGAGGAACTCCTGGAGGAAGGGTAATCCTACCCAGACTGATTCCCACTTTCTCATGCAGCTTCCTTCTGTCCACCACTGCCCCTTCCCCCTCCTCCTCCCACTGGCTCAGCCCCACCGCCACCCACATTCCTGCCTGCCTCACCTTCCTCTGCCTCAACACCACATCCACATCCATCTATTTCCTACTACTACCCCAGCCTGCCTGGCTTATCTACCACCCAGCAGCTCCACGTTTCATGACTTCCCCACCACTTCATCCTCCTTCAAAATGTTGGTTGAGATCCATCAGTTTTTCCCCCTATAAGCTGAGATCTGGGAGCTCTTAAAACATCCTCTCATCCTTTTTTATTTTTCATTTTCAGATTTTTCTGCAAATCTGGGTGCTGTCCCAGTTTATAGAAAAATTCTCCTTCTCTGTACATGGTCCTACTGTGTGGATTATTTTTTTAAATCTATATTCTGGGACAATGTTTATAACTGGATACATTGATATGTAAGTAACACTCTGAATAGCCCAGACTAGATCAAGCTTGTCAGAGCTCAGAAGCTAGCTAAGCAGGGTTGGCTATTGTTAGAATTTGGACGGGTGTAAGGATGCCAAGCAACTCTCAAGCAACTTCACTGCAGGAGTAAAAGTTCTTTATTGATAAGCTGCCAATATCATACACTTACATCATCTTTGCCAGGAATAACAGTTATATGAAAACATCAAGCAGTTACAGGTTCCAAAGCACGGCTAACTTCCAAGCCTCTTCCCCCAATCTAATGTCATCTAGCAGGCACTGGGAACACAGTTAGGCAGGAAAAGAACAGGAAGGATGGAGGGGGTTCTCAAGGTCATGCCAGAGCCTCTCCCAGGCTAAGGTGAGAGGTTCAAAGCAGCAGACAGATAACACTGAGAGTAAACACTCCCCTCGCACACTTTCCCATTGCAGGTCCTAGAAGCAAGGTTAACAGCTTCTGACAGTTCAAGCAATTGACTCATAACACGAAGCACAGGGATCGTTAAATCAAAATCACAGTCGCAGGCGGGACTGAGTCTGAACATGACAGGTGGCACCAGACACCTGAGAATGGGAAATCACCATAAAGACCAGGGTTGCCATGCAGATGTAGCAGTGGTTTGTTGGAATGTTTCCTATTCCACTTAAGGGTCACGCTAAATGTTACTTCCTTCACAAGTTCGCCATGAAGCCAACCTGGGCTGTATGCAGACACACAGCAGCTCTGGGGAATGGCTTGTATGAGAAAAGGAGAGCCCAAATGGCCTTGGAAAGCTGCCACCTGGGGAGAGAAAGCTCTTGGCCTGTCTCCCAAGCATTTTTCCCCATGCAAAAAAGGTGTGTGTCTGGGGAGGAGTAGTCCCATTTCTATGGTTGTTGTGGGTTTTCCGGGCTGTATTGCCGTGGTCTTGGCATTGTAGTTCCTGACGTTTCGCCAGCAGCTGTGGCTGGCATCTTCAGAGGTGTAGCACCAAAAGACAGAGATCTCTCAGTGTCACAGTGTGGAAAAGATGTAGGTCATTTGTATCTACTCAGGAGGGGTGGGGTTGAGCTGAGTCATCCTGTAAGAGTTTCCCAGGGTGTGGAATGCTAATGGCGGGAGGCTTCACTGTATCCTGAGGAGGTTCTTTTGCATATGGATTGGTACTTGATGTGCTAATCTTCTCTGCAGGGCTATTGTCAAGGATAGAATGTTTTGTTAGCCTGGTGTTTTTCAGAACTGGCAACCATGCTCGGTTCATTCTTAAGGTTTCTTCTTTCCTGTTGAAGTTTTGCTTGTGCTTGTGAATTTCAATGGCTTCCCTGTGCAGTCTGACAAAGTAGTTGGAAGTGTTGTCCAGTATTTTGGTGTCCTGGAATAAGATACTGTGCCCTGTTTGAGTTAGGCTATGTTCAGCCACTGCTGATTTTTCAGGTTGTCCAAGTCTGCAGTGTCTTTCATGTTCTTTTATTCTTGTCTGGATGCTACGCTTTGTGGTCCCGATGTAAACTTGTCCACAGCTACAGGGTATACGGTATACTCCTGCAGAGGTGAGGGGGTCTCTGCTGTCTTTTGCTGATCGTAGCATCTGTTGTATTTTTTGGGTGGGTCTGAATACTGCTTGAAGGTTATGCTTTTTCATAAGCTTTCCCATCTGATCAGTAATTCCTTTGATATATGGCAAAAACACTTTTCCTGTGGGAGACTGTTTTTCTTTGGTTGTTTGCTTCATCCTGGGTTTGATTGCTCTTCGGATTTCATTTCTGGAGTAGCCATTTGCCTGAAGTGCGTGGTTTAGATGATTCATTTCCTCATTGAGAAAGTGCGGCTCACATATCCGTCTTGCACGATCCACTAATGTTTTCATTATGCCTCTTTTCTGTCGGGGATGGTGATTGGAGTTTTTGTGTAGGTACCGATCAGTGTGAGTTGGTTTCCTGTAGACCTTGTGACCTAACTGAAAGTTTGCTTTGCGGATGACCAAGGTATCCAGGAATGGGAGTTTTCCCTCGATTTCTTTCTCCATGGTGAATTGTATGTTCAGGTGGATGTTGTTGAGATGATTCAAAAACCCCATCAATTCTTCCTCCCCATGGCTCCAAATGATAAATGTATCATCCACAAACCGGAACCATACACTAGGTTTGTGGGGTGCTGATTCTAGAGCTGTTTTTTCAAAATGTTCCATGTAGAAGTTTGCTATAACTGGGCTGAGTGGGCTCCCCATGGCCACCCCATCCATCTGTTCATAGAATTCGTTGTCGGAGTGGGACTGAATCCTTATGTATTTTGGGGAGTCCATATAGTCTAGGTGGCTGTGCTTCCCAATAATACATAAGGATTCAGTCCCACTCCGACCCATTGTGAGTGCCATTGGTTCACCGACATATGAATTAGCTAGACATCTGGCAGATCTCCTGCAGGACCACATCGGGAAAACCTCGTCTTACATCAAAGATTCAGCAGATTTCATCAACAAAATCAGTTCTCTGAAACTCAATCCACAAGACATACTTGTCAGTTTTGATGTTGTATCCCTGTTTACCAAGGTTCCAGTAAAAGACACCATTGCACTTATTAATCAGATTTTCCCAGAGGATGTAACAGCCTTATTCCACCATTGCCTGACAACCAGTTACTTCCAATGGGACAACGAATTCTATGAACAGATGGATGGGGTGGCCATGGGGAGCCCACTCAGCCCAGTTATAGCAAACTTCTACATGGAACATTTTGAAAAAACAGCTCTAGAATCAGCACCCCACAAACCTAGTGTATGGTTCCGGTTTGTGGATGATACATTTATCATTTGGAGCCATGGGGAGGAAGAATTGATGGGGTTTTTGAATCATCTCAACAACATCCACCTGAACATACAATTCACCATGGAGAAAGAAATCGAGGGAAAACTCCCATTCCTGGATACCTGGGTCATCCGCAAAGCAAACTTTCAGTTAGGTCACAAGGTCTACAGGAAACCAACTCACACTGATCGGTACCTACACAAAAACTCCAATCACCATCCCCGACAGAAAAGAGGCATAATGAAAACATTAGTGGATCGTGCAAGACGGATATGTGAGCCGCACTTTCTCAATGAGGAAATGAATCATCTAAACCACGCACTTCAGGCAAATGGCTACTCCAGAAATGAAATCCGAAGAGCAATCAAACCCAGGATGAAGCAAACAACCAAAGAAAAACAGTCTCCCACAGGAAAAGTGTTTTTGCCATATATCAAAGGAATTACTGATCAGATGGGAAAGCTTATGAAAAAGCATAACCTTCAAGCAGTATTCAGACCCACCCGAAAAATACAACAGATGCTACGATCAGCAAAAGACAGCAGAGACCCCCTCACCTCTGCAGGAGTATACCGTATACCCTGCAGCTGTGGACAAGTTTACATCGGGACCACAAAGCGTAGCATCCAGACAAGAATAAAAGAACATGAAAGACACTGCAGACTTGGACAACCTGAAAAATCAGCAGTGGCTGAACATAGCCTAACTCAAACAGGGCACAGTATCTTATTCCAGGACACCAAAATACTGGACAACACTTCCAACTACTTTGTCAGACTGCACAGGGAAGCCATTGAAATTCACAAGCACAAGCAAAACTTCAACAGGAAAGAAGAAACCTTAAGAATGAACCGAGCATGGTTGCCAGTTCTGAAAAACACCAGGCTAACAAAACATTCTATCCTTGACAATAGCCCTGCAGAGAAGATTAGCACATCAAGTACCAATCCATATGCAAAAGAACCTCCTCAGGATACAGTGAAGCCTCCCGCCATTAGCATTCCACACCCTGGGAAACTCTTACAGGATGACTCAGCTCAACCCCACCCCTCCTGAGTAGATACAAATGACCTACATCTTTTCCACACTGTGACACTGAGAGATCTCTGTCTTTTGGTGCTACACCTCTGAAGATGCCAGCCACAGCTGCTGGCGAAACGTCAGGAACTACAATGCCAAGACCATGGCAATACAGCCCGGAAAACCCACAACAACCATCGTTCTCCGGCCGTGAAAGCCTTCGACAATACAGTCCCATTTCTGCTTCAGCACGTGCACACAATGCCACCATGTACAGCAGCAGAAATGGGAAAACTTGCCCTCCCAGCACTGTTTTTTTCACAAGGAAAGAAGATTGAGCAAAGGCAGGAGCTCTCCCTCCTCTGGAGGCAGCTTTCCGAGCCCATTTGGGCTCTCCTTTTTTAATACAAGCCATTCTCCAGAGCTGCTGTGTGTCTGCACAGAGCCCCAGTTGGCTACATGGCAAACTTGCGAAGGAAGTAATATTTATAGCGAGTCTAATCAGTGGGATTTCTGGGCAACTTTTACAGGGATTGTTCCTTTTGGAGAAGAGAGCATTGGAGGCTCATTGTGCATCCATTTACAAATACAAAGTCTGAATAGGTTTTATGGAGACACATTAGCAAGTATACAGGCAGATAGTCGCACAGCAACTTCAGCATCCTAGATCTAAATACACCTCTTCTCCTATGGTTAGATGAGACCTGCCTTTCTGCTAGCTTTCTGCTAAGTCTTTTTAATGTCTATGTCATGCCTCAGGTAGGGTGAGCCATCTTACGCTGCCACCACTCTGGGATATAGGGTCCCTTGGGATGGCCCAGAGTACCCTCCCAACCCTTCTGACCTCCGTAGCTTGGCCAATAAACAGGCGTGAGGACCCAGCAGAGTAACAACAAACAAAATAGATTATTTACAAGGTCAGTTAATCAAACAACAAACAAGCAAACAAGGTGCATTAGCAACAATAGATGGGTGAAAGTAAAATAAACAAAAGGCCCCATCGCAACTGAACTCACTGTCCCTCTGTCTGCCAGGCCTGTCTTCTCACCCTACCTGGATGAGGGCCTCTCCCCCTAGCAGAAACCTCCAATGGCCTGCTCCTTGGGCAGGCTTTTTTTCTCCCAGACTTACATAGCACTAGCCCCGTGTTCTGATTGGCCAAAAAGGGTGCCAAAACGGCCCAGGGGCTCCTTGGAATCGTAGGCAGACCTACTCCCACTGCTAACAGGCTTCTGAGGCCTTGATAGGCCTTCCTGGCACAGCTAGCTCATGACAGCCTACTTTTTAAATCTCTCTTAGTCTTGTTGCTTGTTTATTACTGACTAGCTTGATACCCATGCTTCGCTACAGTATTTAATTACTTTAAATCCAGTTATACTTATGGGTAAGTATATGTAAAAAAATTTTGGTTTGTTGGGATTTTTTTTAGTTGGTTTTGTAGTATAATAGCATAGTACCCAAGGTTCACAAAGGTGTTTGAATAAAGTGAAGCGTGTTGATGCTGAAAAGTAATGAAGTGAATTTTGAAATGTAACATTTCTTGAAGAGATCTTAAAAGGAAAAGATTATAGTGTAATAAATAAAGTGAAAAATACGTACAACCAGGTTTTTTTTTTTTTAGTGAAGGACCTCTTTGTAGACCACATTGGTGGTTTTCCCCTCAGGTGCTAGGATCACCAGGTTACTGGGTGCGCTCACTCTGGAGCAGGCCACATGGAACTGCCATTGTGAGAAGCAGTCCTCCCTCAAGTCAATTCCTGCCACCTTCAGTGTCTGCCCCTGGGACTTGTTGATCATCATGTCAAAGCAGACCTTGAGGGGGAACTGCAGTCTCTTGCTTTGCTCATAGAGAGAGACTGCCGCTCTGTGCACCTTGGGGTGATCTTGCTGGTACTCAGCCACTGCTGCTCAGTGCACTGCAGGTATACGATGTGCATATTTCTTTGCCGCATCTCCAAGTTGCTTCTCCTTTTAGCATCGGTGTATCTTACACAACGTCTGCCAGGAGGCTTCTTGGGGGCAGTAAGAAGTGACAACTGCGAGAAGTGTAAGTTGGAGTTTAGCAGGTTCATGTGAGAGATTCACATCGAAATGACCCCTAGAAAGGTCATGCACAATCTCCCCGTGAACATTTAAAAACTCAGTTGCCATACTGACTTTTATATAGAATCCTTGTTCAGGAGTCTTATACCACCTTTCTTCAACTGTCTTCAGTTTCCTTTACCTGATTTTTACCTCTGAACACAGAGTTCCACAGCTGATCAATCAGAGAGAGGGGGGTGCAAGCAGGCAGGAGCCTGCCAGCCACACAAGAAAGCCAGGCCCCACAGAGAGATTGGCGACCTGAGTGAACTTTTAGGGGAGGATTGGGAGAGGCATTTTACCTCAGGACACATTCAATGACTCCCAATAGCAAATGCATGCTGTTTAGAATGTTGGGGGTGAGGACCAATCAGGCCGCATATGCAAATATCTTCTGTGTTCCAACTGTCTGTGTGTGTGTGTGGATGGCTGCTCGCACCATAGCCCCCGCCGAGTCCTCCACAGCGAGAGACGAGCCCACTGTGCTGCGGCCAACCACACAGCCCACCGACGAGGCCCAAAGATCGAGTGGATGAGACGTGGAATGTTGTGAGCCCCAATCAGCCTGCATATGCAAATGACTTTGAAAGGCTGGCCCAATCAGAGAAGAGTGGCCAAGCTGGCAGTGGGCAGGGGTTCAAGCTGACAGCAGCCTGCCAGCCCCACAGGGAAGCTATATCCCTTTGGGAAAACAGTTTTTACCCCCTTAGGGGGGTGAATTTCTTCAAATCTCTTCTTAGTGGGTGTTTACATCAAGAAAGGAATGTTCTCCCCAAATTTCATGTTTCTACGCCAGGTAATAAACGAACCGCCCCCATCAATGGGGCCATGCTATGCCAAGCCTAAGCTAACTCCTTGACACTCCGTACCAGAGTGGCATGACTCACAACAACCTCTGCACATGCTGCAATGCAGACTTGTACTCACCCTAAGTGAACTAGTTGCCAGACTTTTTTCACCGGGAGCATTTGGCCCTGGTGCTACATTGAGAATTTTAATAAATTAACTTCTTGGAAAGAGAATTTGTTTAATCTTTAAAAGCTGCTCGCTGGTGGCACCTCCCATGTTCCCGCCCACCAGGCCTCACAGAGGCTACTTTCTGCTCAGCCGGAAGGTGGGTCATGTCGGCGGTCGCTGGGCCTGGCGGGCTCAGGGAGACAGTGGTGGGCCGCATCCCCTCTAGGAGGTGCGGGGGTTGGCCGCTCCGGGGAGGTGATGGCAGTTGGCCACTCTCTGGAGGCACCCCCCATGTGCCCGCATGCCAGGCCTCAGAGAGGTCACCTTCCAGAAGCCATTAAGATGGGTAATGTCGGCGGCCGCTGGGCTTGGGGAGGCGGTGGTGGGCTGCCTCCCCTCTAGGGGGCAGGGGTTTGGCCGCTCGCCAGCAGCACCCCCCATGTGCCAGCCCACCAGGCCTCACAGAGGTATTTTCCGCACGGCCGGAAGGTGGGTCATGTTGCTGGCTGCTGTGTCTGGTGGGCTTGGGGAGGCAGTGGCAGGCCACCTCCCTTTCTCAGGAGAGGGGTGTGTGGCCGCTCACTGGAGGCCGTCTCCTGGAAGCCATTAGGATGGGTCATGTCGGCGGCCACCAGGCCTGGCGGGCTCGGGGAGGCAGTGGCGAGTTGCCTCCCCTCTAGGGGGCACGGTGGTTGGCCACTCGCCGGCAGCACCCCCATGTGCCCGCCCACCAGGCCTCACAGAGGCTACTTTCTGCTCGGCTGGAAGATGGGTCATGTCAACTGCTGCTGCAGAACCAAATGACCCAGCAACAGTCTGCAAAGAAAACCCTCCAGCAAGACATGGTGGCATATGAGAAGGCCTTGCACACACCATGGTGGGTCAGAGACACCAACATACGTCCACCAGATAGGGACATTATGGCATCAGGGCTGATGCTGTTGTCCGCACCTCACGTGGTGCAGAGGCTGTTGCCACCAAAACACACTGGCTGGATATGGAGCATTGCACGGTTAGGTACATGGGATAGATAGTTTTCTCGATAGATAATTGGGGAGACAGGTGGATTGCATAAATATCTTGGTTGTCTTGTCATTAGACAGTTGAAAGGAAAGAACCAAGGGTGGGAGGTGGTGCCCAGCCCTAATGTGTGGAAGCGGAGGCTCACGTGCTGGCTGTCGAGGCGGTGGAGGATGTCTTCCTCCTGGTCGGGGGGGAGGCATCAGTTCCCCTAGGAAAGGGGATTGTTGGCAGACAGGTAGGTACCCATGTGGGGAGCTGTGGGCTGCCCCCAGCATCACCCACCGGCCTGCCATCACGGACGCGGCAGTCTATTCAGCACCCTACAGAAGACGGCATTGCAGCGAAGGCTGATGCTGTTGTGGATCCCTCCAGCCAGACACGGCTGAGCCAGGAGGACACTCAGCCCAACTAAGTACCCTGGGTGATGGGATCCACCTTGATGCAATGCGCAGACTGCTGCTGGAGAGACACTTGTCCGCCCTTCCTGTGTCAAAGCAGAGGCTGTTGCCGACATGACCCACCTTCCAGCCATCGTGGACAGGAGTTGCAGCTGGGCCTCATTCCCCCCTGCTCAGAGAGAAAGGCATATTCCGTTGACGGGCCACCGTACTGCACAATTACATGTGCCACAGCAGCTGAGGTGTCCCTCGTGCCCAAAAGCAGCGGCTGCAGACATGACCCACCTTCCTACCTTCACGGAAAGAGCGGGATGGGCAGGACAGGAGAAATCGTTGGCGAGGGTCGGAGTGGTTCCATCCAGAGAGGAAGAGGTTGAAAGAGGGACCGGGAACTTGACAGGAAGAGGAGGACAAAGGGTTACCGGCCACGTCACGGAGCAGGACCGGGAAGACACAAACATTGTGAGCCATCATCCAAGAAACCCAGAGCTTGGCTCCGGACCTTGGAGCAGCCCCGAGAACTGAGGAGGGCTAGAACGGCACCCCACCACTCAGAGACACCTTTCCTGCGCAGGCAGGTCAGGCACTAATAATAACCAGTGTGAGCCCTCATCCGAGATACCCACTGGGCTTGGCACCTGACCATGGAAGCAGCCCCAGGAACTAAGGGGGGGCTAGAGCACGACACCACCACTCACAAAAACTTGACCTGCGCAGTCATGGGACAGGTAGTAGCAGTAAGCAGCTTTTCCCTGGAGCCAGTCAGCGGGCCAGAGGTCTTGAGGCTGCTGCAGAGGAGCTTTGCCTTGATTAGAACCACGTAGATTGGGGTGGCTCAGACCCCAGGTAGGTCCATGTCCAGGGAGGGATATCCAAGCAGGTGGAGGTTGACCTTAATGAAGGTCAACATGTCCACCAGGTCCGGGTGCAGACATGCATGGCGGGGACGGAGGAGGTCTCCCAGGTGGGAGAACACCTGCTTGCTCTGCACGCTGGTGGGTGGGCAGGACAGGATGTTGGTTGCCACGATGGACAGGTCCAGCCATATGGCAGATTTACTCGCCCAATACTCTTTAACAGGTTGGACTGGGGGGGCTCAGTGGGCTCCACAAGGTACTCTTGCACCATAGCCCCCGCCGAGTCCTCCACAGCGAGAGACGAGCCCACTGTGCTGCGGCCAACCACACAGCCCGCCAACGAGGCCCAAAGATCGAGTGGGCACGTTTGGGTGGGTCTCTCCTGCTGTGGCTGTCTTCCCACCTCCTCTCCCTCCTTCTCCGCCGCCTGCCCCTCGCCCCTGCCCGGTTCCCTCCATCCTGCCTTCTCTGCCTGGAAACGGAGCACTGCTTTGCAGAGCTCCTTTTTCCAGCGCTGCATCTTGCCTTCCCACATAGTGATGCTGCCCTTGATACGGGGGTCACAGAGGGAGGCCATTTGGTATGGCACCTCGTGGCGCAGAGGATGCAAGCACTCGGCCATGCATGCCTGCATCCTCCTCACAAAGTCCCTGATCCTGGGGAGCAGCTCTTTCGTGTTTGAGCTCCTTGGCCAGGAACTGGTCAAGCCCATGGATCAGGGGGATGACCTGACCCCGGCTGTCCTCGTATTAGCACAAGAGCTCAGTGGCCTCTTTAAAGGGTTTCAACAACTGGGACATCTGGGCAAGGACTCTCCATTCCATGGAGCTGAGGCTGAGCTCCTCTCCCTTCCTCAGAACGTCCAGTGATGACAGGATGTCCTGCAATGGGCCCTTCTGCTCCACCAGATGACTTATGTTGTAGGTGGAGTTCCAGTGGGTGGGCAGGTACTGATAGAGATGGTGCTCAGGGTTCTCCCTCCCCCTGCCTCTAGAGCAGCTCGCAGGAAGAGTTGATGCTGTGGGAGAAGTGGGAAGCAATGAGCCAGCAGCTGTCCAGCAGTTTGCACGTCCACAAAGTTCCTTCATCCCAGCTGTCCCTCGGCTTGCTCCCTAGCCCGAGAATATCCCTCATGACCAGGTGCAGCTTGTGCGCCATGCACACCAGGCCCAGGAGGGATGCCTCTTTCAGGGCTGTCAACATGTTGCTTCCCGTATCCGTCACCATGAAGCCATGGACAAACCCTTTCCCCCTGGCCATCCACTCCCTCAGAGCCACCTTTATCGGGGTGGCAATGTTCTTTCCAGTATGAACATCATCTATCCCCCAGGCCTGGAGAAGAAAACAGCATGGCACCTGTTTTCAGGTGCCAGTTCTTGGCCTGGGGCAGTGGAGGTCCTCTGGTTGCCACCAGTGGGCAGTGATGCCAAGGTAGCCGTGATATACTGACTAAGATGTAATAAGACACAGTCAATAGAGCAATAAAGCAAGGAAAACAATGAATCCTTAAAGTGGTTTAAGAATTTACTCGCTTTGGGTACAGAGACTGTATATGACAGACATAGAACTATACAATTCTATATTAGAATATTTTCCACAGAAGGACTCATTGTTTTCCTTGCTTTATTGCTCTATTGACTGTGTCTTATTACATCTTAGTCAGTATATTGCGGGTTTTCTTGCTTTTGTTTCTACCAGTTCTTTCCGCGATTCTCTCTCCTGTTGTGCTAAGGTAGCCGTGATGGCTACCTATGGCTACCTATGGTATGGCTTTTGGCAGCCGACAGCTCCCTGAGCACCATGTCTCACACAGACTGGTAGAGGGCAGGCAAGACTCGATGACCAACAGTGTGCCGTGATGGCATGGAGAACCATGGGCGAAATGCTGAAGCAGCCTGCAAAAGCCCACGCTGTCCACAACGGATAGGGGGACTCCTTGTAGGACAATCGTCTCTGCCATGACGCGAATGCCCGCCTCCTGAGCCCTTGACCTCACCCTTTTCAGCGGCACTATCCCCAACCCCAAGGGAACAACCTCCGCAAGGGCGGCCTGCCTGACCGTTCCGCTCCCACCAGCAGCAGCCTCGGGCTCGGGGCAAGGCTTCTTGCTTGGGGTGGATTCCGGTGACCCTCCCACTGATCCCTGGTCAAAAGAGCTGTTAGCCCTCTTTCTCCCCCCACCGGATGTTTCGCTGGGCGAGGATGGATACCACAGGCTCGGGTGGTGCATCTTCAGGTGCCTACTCAGGACCATCAATGACAGGTGCTTTGAGTCATTGCCCCTGCGCACTAGGCCATCGCAGGCATGACACTGCACCACAAGAGGGTCGTTTGAAAGGGCCCGAAAGTGCCTCCACACGGAGAGGTTGAAACGTGGCCCATTAATTGTTCCAGGGGAAGGAGGATGAAGGGTTACAGGCCACACTGCAGAGCTTGAACTGGAAGACGGAGTGAGGGGTGGACTGCAGGCAGGGACAGCACCAAGAGTTTGGGATGGGGACGGGATGTTTCATCTAACCCCAACCATTCCTCCACAGATCCCTCCCCCCTCCTCCTCCTCCACAAAAAGTTTAAAGAGATCCTCTTCCCCCAGCGGCAACACCTCTTTGGCCTCCTCCACAGCCCCCACAGGTGAATCTGCCCTGGAACTAGAAGGAGGGGCTAGAGTCCTAGCCCAGCACTCCCAGATACCTGACCAGATCAGGCACTAATAATAATCACTGTGAGCCCTCAGCCAAGGCGCCCACTGAGCAAGGACCCAGGAACTGGCAGCAGCCCTGGAACCATAGGGAAGGGGCTAGAGCCCTAGCCCAGCACTCCAGATACCTGACCAGATCAGGCACTAATAATAATCAATGTGAGCCCTCAGCCGAGGTTCCCACTGAGTTTGGCTCCAGGGCCTGGCAGCAGCCCTGGAACCAGAGGAGATAGATCCCTATCCCACCACACACACAAAAATTCAATCTCCAATACACTCTCCCTGTCTCTCCCCCAAAATGCTAGCAACAGCTCTCTCCCACTCCACTGCCTGCTGAAACTGAAAGCCAGAGCTTGGAGCACGCTTCCTTTTATAAGCAGAAGTCCCATAGAGCAACACAGGAGATCTGTGGTTGGCAGTCAGAACTTCCTAACAGGGTTTGCAGGGATGAGATTGGAGTTCCCGTGGCTACAGAACACCCCCCCCCTTCCTCCCCCCGGTCTTTGCTCCCATGTAACCAATTTGGAGCTCCACACTAGGAAGGAAGACCTGCCCATCAAGCTAAGTTGGTCTTAGATTGGGGTTTCCAAGGCAACAGAAGGAGTACAGACAGAGTTCAGGCAGTCCCTTCCTCCGTTGCCAAGGGAATTGATTGAAGGCGCCTGACTGTCTGGCTTCATGATCAGCGGACAAACGCACAAATGAGGCTTGCGTCGACCACTTGTTCGTTTAAAATTGCGCCTCACGAACGGCTTGCTCACAAACAGCCAATCCGGCTGTTTGTGGCTTTTTTCCCGTTCGTATTGCTGTTCGTGCCCACCTCTAGTTGTGGGCAGGCAGCCTAACCATAGTTGGGGGGGGGGGGAGATTTTCAAATGCAAAACAAAAGGCCCTAAAAATACACAGACTTGGACCCTATACTTTCCTTCCACTTTTGCCACTCCTCTATAGAGGGGGCCTTGTGCTACAGGGTACACTCCTGAGGTAAAATGTTTCCCTCCACTTCCTCTTGAAAGACGATGGAGGTATCAAGTACTGGTGGAATACCAATGGAGGCCTGCCTCAGCAACAGGGCCATGCTTCAGAAGCAAGATACAGGAGCCAAACCTTGTTAATTTTATTAACAACTACTAGTTTCAGTAAAAACATGCTTAGATCTTATCAGCTATCTTTGTACTGACTGGCCAGAACATCACAAGGAGTGTAGGTTTAATTAATAAGCAATTCAGTACAACTCTGCCTATGTTTTTTCCTTACAGCTCTACACACAGAAGGACTAGACACACTCACAAAAATAACATCAAAACATTCAAGAAAGCCACCTATAATATTCATACAGCTCCTCTATGGCCCTGATTCCTGGTTTAAGTCTCTTGCTTCTTACCCACTCACAGTATCAGGACACAAGAGCCTGATGAGCCCCTGGATGGTACCCTTGACCTACTTGCAGCAACAGTAGCACCAACCAGAAGCAAAGAAGAAAGTACCTCAAAGAAGGGAGTCTGAGTCTGTTTTAGAATCTCTTGTTTTGCCAGTCTTTCTGATTCAGCCTGCCTATCAGGAACCAGCAGCAGTCAGCAGCTCCTCTGAGTGAGTCAGTGGCCTACAAATACTTTCACCTGGAAGGAAGAACTATGGGCCATCCTTTGCTTCGGCATTCTCTACCATTCTCAGCAGCCCAAAGGCCTTGGTGTGCATCAGTGATGATGCATACTCTCTCACTGCCCCTTATGCTTGCAACACTCACTGAGAATACCTTTAGTGTTTCAGCCTCTCTCTTCCTTCATACTCTAGCTCAAAAGTCACAACTGCCATAAAGTTTTGGCAATTTTTCTTTCCACCCCCCCCTCACTAAAACAAACCTCAATATATTTGCCTACACAATCTCTCTTGTTATCCCTTGCCTATTCCTTTATAATTATCCCTTATATAGGTTAGTAATCTCCTCAAGGCAGAGCCCTTCCTTTTGCAATCAGAGTATCATTCTGAGCAAAGACAACAGCCTAGAATGACTCTTGTCGGTGAGGAAGCATGCAGTTATAGTAAGGATGTTTGAAATAAGCCTCGTGTTTTGGTTCCTAGGTAGCCGTATTTGTAATCACAAAAAGTATGATACATTTACCAGGACTCTGAAGTAGCTTGTGGCTTTTATGCAAAAGCTCTCTGTATGTAAATACTATAGCATTTTAAATCCTCCTCGGCTACCATTGGACAGTTCCACTATTCAGATGTCTTCCTTAAAGGAAATGTTGCTATATTACATTTTCCCAGTAATCACTATGTAATAGCCACTGGGAAAATCTTTTCTTTTTCTTTTTCTTTTTTTTACATAGCAGAGCTCTGCTGAAGCAGGTCACTGACCTGTCTAGTCCAGTATCCTGTTTCACACAGTATCTAACCAAGAGGTCACAGAAGCTGAGGCCTTCCCTTGATGTTGCCTCCTGGCACTGGTATTCCGAGGTTTGCTGCCTCTGAACATGGAGGTTCTTTTTAGTCACCATGGCTATGAGCCACTGATAAACCTATCCTCTACAAATCTGTCGTAATTCTCTCTTAAACCAATCTATGCTTGTGGTCAACACTAAGCCCACTGGCAGTGAATTCAACAATTTAATTACTTGTTGAGCAAAGTATTACTTCCTTTTATCTACCCTGAATTTGCCCATCAACTTTATTGAGTGTCCCTAACTTCTAATATTATGGGAGAAGGAGAAAAAAAGTTCTGTCTATTCATTTTCTCCACCTCATGCATAATATTATAAACCTTTTATCATGTCCCTTAGGGACAAAGTGAGGTGGTGGAGAGTGCCCTCAAGTCATAGCAGACTTTATGGCAACCCCCTGGTGGGGTTTTCATGGCAGGAGACTAACAGAGGTGGTTTGTCATTGCCTGCCTCTGCAATCCTGGTCTTCATTGGATTGGTCCCATCCAATTACTAACCAAGGCTGACCCTGCTTAGCTTCTGAGATCTGATGAGATCAGGCTCACCTGGACTATCCAGGTCAGGGAGGGACAAAATACACAATACCTTTTTAACAAGTTGAGTTTGAGTTCCATGCATGAGGAGTTGCAAAAAGCGGCAAATAATACCCCCCACAAGATCCTTTCAGCTTGAGAAAACAGTATGGGGGAAGGCAAGAATCCCTCCTCCCCAATACCATGCTCCCCAGTTGAATTGGGCTCCCACAGACTTTTATAACAACATTCTGTGCAGCTGCTGCGGGGACTGCAGGGAAAGTGAGTCAGGTCCAGAGGATGTATAAAAATGCATCATGTAGTTTGGCTGTTAGCAGTTCCTTTTTTAAAAAATTGAAGAGTACCAGACTCTCCAGCCTTTCCTAACAGGAAAGGTGCTCCTACCACTCCAGCACCGGATCTCTTTTGTACTTTTTCCAACTCTGCAATATCTTTGAATTACATCAATCAGAACTGTACACAGAATTCCAAATTATTCGCCAACTAGCATGGCATTTGTGTTAGCAAGAGGAAGGCAGAATTGCCTCTGTTGGACACTAATTGTTGTAACATTGCAAACAAGAAACATAACTCTTCCACCACTATTAAATTCCTTCAGACATACAACTATACCTCAAAAGCTTTTTAGATTTAAGTTCCTATACTTCAATTCCACACAGGGTAGGAAATCAACCGCTCAGTTCTTGGCACGATTGTTGTTCAACTATTTTTGTTCTGTGTGCACACGCACATGCGTGTGTGTGTATCCTGGCTCTTACATACCGCACAAATGCCAAGAAAAGTGATCCTTGGAAGTTTATAAAGACCACACCTCTCCTATCCTGGATGGATATCAACTGGACAACCAGCGTGGTGTAATAGATAGTGTTGGACTAGGATTTGGGAGATCCAGGTTCAAATCTCTAGTCTGCCATGTAAGCTCATTGGATGACCTTGAGCCAGTCACATACCCTCAGCCTAACCTACCTCATAGGGTTGTTGTAAAATGGAGAAGAGAAAAATGATATAAGCTGCTTTGGGTCAACACTGGGGAGAAAGACAAGGTATAAATGAAGTAAGTAAATAAACTATTTCCATTTCCCCTTTCAGAGGATAGCCAGCAAAGATACCAGGGCTTTAGAGCAATCTTCTAAGAAAAGGAAAGTGTGCCACCAGAATATCTAATATAAGCCAAGAGGTTGGTGTCACACCCATTAATTATCCACATTAGCAGCCTAAAAAATTCCTGAAAACTGCCCGACACCCTTTGCCTCAGCCCAGAAATTCTTTAAGTTAAACCTCACCTTCACATCATCTCTCTGTTGCCTTGAACCCCTCTATACCAACCGGTACTGCAGCCCTTGCTCCATTTGAGACTACTTTAGAGGCCCTGCCTATCTAATATTTGACCCTCCCCACACAAGCCCTGCACCTTTTCTTTTGAAGTATTTTTGTTGATACTGCTTCTCTGCACAACCTAAACCTGCACAGCTTACCTCCTGGACCATTTGGCAGATGGCCTCCCGAAAGGTCTCTTCCAGAGCACTCCATACAGCTGCACTTTGGTGCTGATGTCCAAGGCATCTGAATCAGCCTGTTCCATAGATGGAGAAGGAGAGACAGAGTTGGATTTAGAAGTGAACATTATTGAGAGATGGATTTTTAAAAAAACCTAATTCTCTGCCTCTGCTCTGCAGCTCAGGGAATCCGATTAAATGCAATGAGCCAGAAAGATGTGAGCGGCAACTGGGAGGGAGCGAGACTAAGGCTATGCTTTGAATCGCTAACCAGATTGCTCTGGGCTCAGTCAATATTTGTCTGGCTGACGCAGAGATGCTGAGAGCTTCCTCATTCCATATCACTTCCTGATGCACTGAAGCAAGAGTGAAGATTGAGCTCAACCTGAAGAGAGGGACTTTCATAAAACATGACGAGCACTCAGATCATAACAAACCAGAGAGAGAGAGAGAGACTGTGACTATGATACATTACTGTAGTAACAGGTACGTGCCAAAAATTAACACATACCTCTGTTCTGTACTATGCAAGGCAGCCAGATCCTTTTTATAAAATGTATACTTATGTACCAAGAGTCGGGGTCAGCTGCAGTGCATTTCTTAAGTATATGACATAAACCAGAATGTGTCTAGCCGCTTCATGTTACCTGGTAGCATTGTGTAGGAGTTAGAGTGTCAGACTAGATCTGGGACACCCAGATTGAAATCCCCATTCTATAGGCAAAAGAGTAGAAACCTCAAGAATAGCAGAAAAAAGAAAAGGGTACAGAAGAACCAGAGATCTGTAATAAAAATGAGGAATCAAAAATAGAAAAAAATATATATTGTAATTGCAAAAAATATCACAGAAACATCATAGTACAATTAAACATATGCTATAGAGAATTGACAGGCTACAGATGACCCACAAGAACAAAGACAGGATGCTGGCTAAATTTCTGTTTCGATGTATAAATCTTCATCAGTCGTGGGTGACCTTGTGCACATAATTTTAAAGACAAGGGCCGATTCCAGACGACTAACCTTAAGTCGCCTCATGCCGCCCTCTTCCGGATCGCGACGGGGAAAATGCGAAATATCGCGTTTCCTCGCGCGAGTTTTGCGCGACGACGCGCAAAACTCGCGCGAGGAAACACGATATTTCGCATTTTCCCCGTCGCGATCCGGAAGAGGGCGGCATGAGGCGACTTAAGGTTAGTCGTCTGGAATCGGCCAAGGATTCAGAAGTTAACTGGTGGTATACAATGTAAGGTAACTTCAAAGAATAAATATCTTGGCTTCAGTCTTCATCAGTCATGAACAACCTTGCCCTGGTAAATTTAGAAGCCTGTTGTAAACAATTGTGGCTAGATAGTAAATACTAACACAATTAAAACAAAACATGATTTTGAACATATCATATGAAGTAAATTGATATACCAGGGACACCCAAACAATTCGTGAGAAAAACTCATGAAAAGATTTATAAACATCCCATCAGTTCAATGAAATCATTAATAACAAGATAACAGTATGAAAAAGAAAAAAGTCATAACTTACAACGTAGCTCATATCCCACAACATGTTCAAAAACATGTTTTGTTTTAAGTGCAAGGTTGTTCATAACCAATGAAGATTGAGGCCATGATATTTATTCTTTAAAGTTACATTGCTGGAAGATCATTGCTGAAAGGCTTACTTTAAAGTTTTTACTTTCTGTAGTGCTTGTATCAACACAAAATAACATGGCTCAGACAACCTGGGCAGGCATGTCCCTGCCTCTTAGTAGGAGGCCATGCACTTAATGGAACAGCAGGACAGAGTTTTTCTGACAACATATCCAATGGCACTGCAGTCATGTGAAGATAATTCAAGGATTTTTGTTTTACTAAAAAACCCAAATCTGGATTTGTGCTCATTTTCTGCATGTACTAATGTACTCCATATCTTTTGTGATTCCCTCTCTTCTCTGAACCATGACAGTACAAGCCTGCTTCTGTTAATTATTAATATATTTACACCCTGCTTTTCTCCCCAACCAGAACCCAAAGTAACTTGCAATATTGTTTTCCCCTCCTCCATTTTATCTTCACAACAACCCTGTAAGGTAGATTAGACAGTGTGACTGGTCCAAGATCACCCAGTGAGCAGCCATGGCAGAGTGGGGATTTGAGGAAAATGAAAAGGGTACAGAAGGACCAGAGGTCCCCAATAAATATGAGAAATCACAAATAGAGGCACCTGTGCAAATTAGCTGTCTGCCTATTATGTGTGAACTCCTGCAGGACCAATCCACCACATCCTGAGAAAGATCTGTGGCAATCTGAAACAAGAGTTCCTGAAACAAAGCTGCCCTCTGGTTATGCTGCTGAATCTTTCTGAAGCCTACTGAGATTTAAGGCAGTTTTCTACATTGGATGTTCTAGAAAAGTCACAGGATGGCACACCACATTCCACAATCTATCATTGTTTAGAGCTTACCATTTCCAGGTTGTTTTGCACTACACCTTGTATTTCATTAAATACTAGAAGATTTTATTATTTTATTATGGCAGGATGTGAAGATTGCTTTGGAACTAGCACCAACTGCTTGTAAGTTTGCTTCTGGACTCACATAAAGCCTGCTCAACCTGCAGAAGGATTATTTAAAAAGATACCAGTCAGTTTCTGGTTAGGACCAAATATGGGGAAACAGAATGGTTCCTGAGAGCCAGTTTGGTGTAGTGGTTAAGAGTGCGGGACTCTAATCGGGAGAGCCAGGTTTGATTCCCCACTCCTCCCCTTGAAGCCAGCTGGGTGACCTTGGGCTAGTCACATCTCTCTGGAGCTCTCTCAGCCCCATCCACCTCACAGGGTGTTTTGTTGTGGGGATAATAATGACATGCTTTGTAAACCACTCTGAGTGGGCATTAAGTCATCCTGAAGGGTAGTATTTAAGTCGAATGTCGTTGTTGTTGTTACTTGGCAAAGGTATCAGACAAGGTATATTATCTCCTTATGGCTGAATGGCAGAAAATAGTGAAGACTTAAAATGACTACTGATAAAGTTAAAAGGAGAAAGTGCCAAAGCAGGATTACAGCTGAACATCAAGAAGACAAAAGTAATAATGACTACAAGGGAGTTACACAATTTAAGGTTGACAATGTACAAACTGAAGTTGTTAAAGTTTTTCTATTCCTTGGCTCAATTATCAATCAAAAGGGAGTCTGCAACCAAAAATCAAAAGGAGATTGAAATTTAGTGGAAAGCAGTAGGAATAGAGGAACACCAAAATGAGTTGGCTTGACTCAGTAAAGGAAGTCATGGCCTCCAGTTTGTAAGATTTGGGCAAGGCTGTTTTGGAGTTCTTTTATTCATAGGATCACCATAAGATGGAAATAACCTGACGGCACATAACAGCACATTTCCAGTGCTCTCTTGTCTCAAGAAAGCTCACGTGGTGTAGTGCTTAGAGGGTCAGATTAAAATCTGAGAGACCTAGGCTTGAATGCCACTCAACAATGGAAGATCATTGGGTGACTCAGCCTAAATAGAGAATATATTGACATCAGTTATATCCCATCTTTCTCCCTTGTTCAGACCTAAAGCAGCCTGGTCTCTTGCATAAGTTGGTCATTAACTCCATGAATCTTTCAGTCATCAGGAATGCAACATTTGCTGAATTTCCTGACTATAGGTGCTGGAGAATCTTGTCTTTAGGTTTCAGTTCTGTGGAGGACACATCTATATCAAGAGACCTGGCCATCCTTAGCATTTGTTCTTTGTAAAGGCAGAAGTCATCAGTGGGAGACACTAGTTCCCTGTCCCCTATTGCCTCATCAGGAGAGGGATTAGAAAGTAGGCTCGGACTTCAGTCCATTGGATATGGATCCAGCTCTGACTCCAACCGGTGGAATGTCATTGAGGACTTCAGAATATAGTGAAGTCAACAGCAGGTTCTCATCTGAGCTGGTAGATCAGACACAGATCCGATTGATTCCACATGGTACTGGACATGGAGTACCAGGGAGGGCACCTATGGGCACAGCATTCTTGGTACAGAGGTTATCTGGGCACTCAATTTGTCGGATCCATCCTTCTCCGAGGAATAAATGGAGGGGGATTTGGAGCGTGCACAGGGTCTCTATGACTTTGATATCACGCTCCTCAAGGTTGATCACTGGCCTCCTACGGGAACCAGCTCCTGCTTGGAGGTATGTTTTGCCTTCATCTTAGCCTTCTTCTCAGGAAGCTCTGAACTCTCTGGAGTGGGATTAGCCACCTCCAAAGATCTTGACCTTTCACAGGCCAGATATGAGCAAGAGCCTGACCAAGTCAGTGCCAATGTCAGGGTTCTAGATGCCAGGCCCCTGGATCTGGAGCATTGTTGGATCCAAAGGGCTTGTGGCGGTTGAGTTTGAGGTGCTTGTCAGAGTCAGTTAGCAAGCTCTGCTAAAGCAGAGGACTTCACTATTGGGATACTAGTAGCAGATAGTGCCCCTCCCATAAAATTGCCTTGAGCCTAGTAGCTATTTCAGTGCAAGCTCTGGGAGTAAATACCTCGCAAAATTTGCAGGCACTCACATTGTGCCTCTCACTCAACACAAAGAATGACCATTTGTTATAGCCATCTTGGTTCTGCATTGAGTGCACTTCTTAAAGGCTTTCCCAGCCATCTTACTCTCCTTTCTTCACTTCTCTCTGCTACAAGAAAAAAAAACGGTGTGGAAAGGCCTGACAAAGCAAGAATGGAGGAGCTTGCTACAGGCAGTCTTCTTCAACTGAAGGCAAAAGAGAGAGGGAGGGCTGGGGGTGTTACTTCTTCCACAGCGTGGCCTGTTTTGGTGTGAAACAGCCATGCATGTGCTCCGGGAGGGGACGAACACCCCACCCCCCCGTAGTCTTAAAGCTACAAAACCTCAGATCGGCCAGCCTGTGCATGCGCAGTTCCCCCCTCCATGTGGGACTGCATAGAAGTCCGACAGTAAACATGGCTCACATATAACAATGGCAACCACCTCCTTCTGCCTGGCGTTTCTGATCTCTGAGAAGGGTTAAGGAAGTATTTCTTAATACCATCTAAATTCATGGTCAGAAAGAACAGGGCAAAATTAACAACTGCATATATGTGTGCTTTCTCCATCGTGGCCCCTACCTTACAGAATGGCCTGCCTGATGAGGTCAGGAAAGCTCCCTTTCTAATGATCTTCTGTAAATTATGTAAAACTAAATTATTTTATACAGGTAATAGCATTCTACTGTACAGAACAGTTTAGAAAGCTACTTGGGTAAAGTTTTAAGGATTATGGTTTATACTACTGTGTATAGCTGGTACTGCCTGTTGCTGGAAGTAGGATCCTACAATGTAATCTTTGCATCATTTAACGTATCATAATAACAGTTATGCTTTGCTCTGTTTTCAGATTTCTGCTTGGTTCCAAATTTCTACTGTTCCAATTTCTACTGTACAAATATGATCACATTATTTATTGGATGTCCAATCCTGCTGATTACATTGATCTACTCTGCGAAATCTGCCTTCAGTATTAGGGGGGGGGGGGAAATGGTCTATAACAATGTAAATAAATAAACAACAGTCACTGCCCTCCTCGTCCCATTATGGAACTTTCTCTCACTCCAATCTTGCCAAGGTCCAAACCACAACATTACTTAAAAAACACTGTTTAAAAAGACTACCTGTTGGGGCTCAGAGTTATATAGAGAAATGCCTGCTTATTTTGTTTTAATTTTTTTCCCTTATGCATTTATCCCTGGCCCTGGATAGCCCGATCTTGTCAGATCTCGGAAGCTAACCTGGGTCTGCTCTGGATAATATTTGGATAGGAGATCACCAAAATAGTCCAGCTCTGCTATGCAGAGGCAGCCAATGACACACCAACTCTGAACATCTCTTGCCTTGAAAATCCTACAGGGTCACCTGGAGAATAATGTAGAACAATGCATTTCAGTCATAGGCAAGTGTGTCAGCCTGTTAACCAACCTGAATAGAATAATTGACTCATAGGGACCTGAAAAGAGAGATAATAGCTTGTACATGCCTGTCAGTCAATATTGTTCTCTGTATGAGAAAATGTGGCATGGATACAGTAACCAAGGCTCTAAAATACAGACGTTTCTACGGCACTAACTGTTCTACATTCAAAATTAAAGGCAATGTGGTTGTTATTTTAAAAAGTAGCTTAAGTCTTGCAGTAATTTAGAACAAACTCTCATGAACTAGATTTTTCACTTTTCCCCAGCTCCCCTGTGTGCCACATTTGATTCTGCAAAGAAACATGACCAGGAAAAACTCCTAGCTGCTTCCCTTCTGTGTTCAGAGCACTCCCTCTTGTGGATACAGACTGCAGAGGTAACTGCAAGAAAACCAAGTTCTGAAATATTGTGACAGGAAGATTAGACTTGATCTTCCCTCAACTAAACAAGAAGGAATAAAAGCAGTTTATTGGAGAACTTTAGCCTATGACTTGTAATAAGCCAGACAAATAATGTGAGTGCAGCAGTCAATAATTAACAAACCCAAGCCAACAGGACATCAAGACAGATTTCTATCTCATGCTGGTTTTGAGGGTTCTGGTATAACAAACTAAGCTGAAGGTGTTTATAAAAGTACACGAAAGTCCTGATCAGCTGCCTCCATCTATTGATCCACAGGAAGCTATACCTTGCTTTTTAAGCATTTAGTGGAAACGGCAAGCACAAAAGAACTAGGACCTTCATCTATCATTTCCACAAATGACAGCTGATAAACCCAAATCAGAGTTACTAGCCAAAAAACAAACAAAAAAGTGCATTTGAGGCCATATTCTGATTTTTCCAGGATAATTAAAGCAATACCAAATCTCTGCCTAAAGGGAAGAGGAACTTTTTTTAAAAGACTGAAACTGGAAATTCGTGTGAATTCTGTGTTAGTGCTGTGTGATTAGAGAACTCTCATGCACAATCTTGGCCATAGACCAGTAAGTATACTTCGCTTTGGATACAATTCCAGGCAGCCATTCCACATGAGAAGTTAATGCATGCAGCCAGAGTTGTTTTTAAGCATCCAGTACAACAAACAAGGAGGACTGCCAAAAGCCACCAAAGACTGCAGGTTAAGCAGTTCATCTGCTCTCCTCCCCTTCCTTCAGGACATATACAAGATTCTTAAGTAGAACAAGGATGCTGCTGTCTTCCAGTGGTCCTTTGCCTAGCTCACTGGGCCCCTCACGTTTTCTACCCTTAGCTCACTTCTCTCTCCACAGCCAGCAATCTTACTGGCAAATTTTAAAAGGAAAATGGACTTGCCCATTTCACTGTGCAATTTGCTGCAGTAGTAACTTTCCACCTCTGACTGCATATGTGAAACCTGAACTATTGTGTCCTGTATTTGTAAAGATAATGCTGTCAGCTGAACTGCTGTGAGATGGCCTCTTTACATGTTACCACATGCTTAAAAGTGATTTCTCCAACTTCCTTCAAAGGCAATGAATTAGTAAAGCACTTAAATTCCCTATCAAGCATTTTTAGAGTATGTTAATATTACATTTACTATGGCATATTTAAGCATAACCATGTATCGTACATAATTAAAACTGAACGATGTGTGTCAGATAAGAAGGCAGTGCAATACAGCAACAGATTAGTCACATTCTTATGCCACCTCTCGAATCCCAGAATTACAAGTTTTAGATACGTATTTTAGAATACGGTAAAATCAGGCAAAGGATAACAAGAATCCCCCCTTCCCACTATTCCTTGTTATAATTTTCTTGGAAACGCAATCCATAGCTAAGAGTAGGTTAAAGTAATAGTGTGAACTGAACCTTGTAGTACCTTCTTTTAGTTCTAATTCAGACATGACACCGTATTTGTCAATATCACTGAAGTGATGGTTAAGAAATTACTTGGCACAGAGATGCAACTACCTTGTCTAGTGGCTTCACCCTCTAACAACACAGGCTGCACTGCAGTATATCCAACCCAGAGCACTGTGCCAATAGCATGCAGATTGTTGGGCCTGTATACTCTCAGTTAGGAGGGTGTGCGCTACATATACCATGCTTTTCATAACAGTCTCTGAACACAATTTTAAGATTTATGCTTTAAAAAGTGGAAAGGTGTGTATACATTCAATTGCAGAAAAGGTTTGCTTATGTGTCTCAAGCAGCAGCAACAGTGAATTCTTCAAAACTATTCACAAGGAATTAGACCAACTTCTCTAACACTGCAGCTAATAAAAAGTTTTAATAAAAACAACATTTTTAAACTGTTCACAATTAAAGTGAAAAAATCAAAAATAAGGCAGTCATCCATGGAATGGTTTCATGTGTACAAATGATTTGGAAAAGACATTAAAATTACACTTTAGTACACAAAGTCAAGTATACAGCTATGACCAGGGAACACTGTAACTACAGGGTCACAGCTGCTCAGAGACATAGTCAAAACACAGAAAAAACTGATCTTTCAAAACAGATATTCTGTTTCTGAATGTGACTCAGCCCCCTGCCCCCAGACTCCTGTGGTTCATCAATAAACAGCATAAAACAGCAGTACAAACATACTAGGTCAAGTTTTCCCATTCCAATACAGCCAAATTGAAATGTCTGCTGTCGTTGGATATACCTCTAAGACAAGTTGCAGAAACTTCTCTGGAGAATTTCACAAGGGTAGTTTTCTGCTGTTTCACTATTATACGTAAGTGTCCTTGCTCCCTTGGGTTTGACTGCTCACAGATGTTATAAATTGGGTTGTTGTTTTTTTTTTAAAAAAATCTCTGATAGGCAAGAGATCATTCCCTTTATTTTGACTATTAGTTATGGCTGAACATAATGTTGCACATTGACACAGCTCATCATAGACTAATTTTCCACAACTCAGTCAACAGAAGTGAGTAGTGGAAGCACAGGAGGCAAGACTTGCAAGATATTATAAATATTCATACTGTTTTCTTTGCTCCCAGAAGTCTATTGCTGGAGCCAAAATTACACTCTGAATTTCACCAATAAGACCTTTAAAGAATGGAACTTGACTATCCTGAATTTGACTGATTATTAGGTGGGGAAAAGAGAATGCATGAGATTCCTTGAAGTTAGGATTCTCATGGTTACAAGGGACAAGATATCCAGTACTCTGCTAAAACCATAGCCTTCAAAATCACTTCCATTGTGATAAATAGCAGTTCAGTAGAGATGAAGCACCAAGGAACCCACGTCATTACAAAGTGACAAGTCAAAATGGTAGTGGAGAGGGAGTATATAATGCTACTCTTTCAATACACACATGGCAAATCATTAAATGGGAGCTTGATTTTACAACAGCACATTTGGAAATGTTTCAGCTACACAATTCTTTGTTATATTGTCCATGTCTTGCCTAGTCTCGCTTAATTCGCATTACATCGCATTACTGATTCTAGACACTTTCTATATCAGTCAAGGACAGAAGTCCAAAGTAGGCTTCCTGCTAATGACACTGGGCCCAGGCTTAGTGAGCAAGAAAGCTAGACTTAGCAGAGATTGTTTTCATAAATAAGTGATCCAGCACAGGCAGCTTCACACCACATTTTCAAATCAAGCTGCACTCAGATGTGAAAGGCAGTCATGGGGTCCAACAAAATGTCTGATACCAATATCATAATACTATACCAAGTATTAAGAGTAGCTTAATCCAGACTCCTGTTAAGCGCTTGTCTTGTCCACCATTGCCAAATGCAGTTCTGTAGAGAAAAGTAGGCCTTTAACCATACTTGTGCCCAATTTACTTTCAAGTTATCTAATACAAATGGAATACACCTGCAATTATTTTAGTTTATTAACAATTTCCACTATAATTTACTCTGTGCCAATTTGAAACGGACTGCTTCGCTTTTGTAATGCACCACCAGTTATATGCTGTGACCTCCCAGCCATCTGACAACTCCCAATTTCCCCAATCTCAAGCAGGCATCAAAACAGGAGGTTTGTGTAGCAGGTAGGCCATGTTGGCTATGCCTTCTGGAGAGGGCTATTTCAGATCAGATGTGCAATTGATCAACCCTTCAGGAAAAGGTCAGAGGTTAGATCTAATGTACCGCCATCATAGCTCCACTAATGGAATAGAACTGGAGACATTGAGCTCCCTGGGGACTGTCAGGAACAACGTGGAGGGTAAAATCAATGAGAAGCATTCCCTCTTCCACTGGCAGAACTACTTCTGGGAAACAAGGTTTGAAGCCAATTCTGTATCAATTAATTGTTCTGTGCTGATCTTAAATTTCAATTTCAAATGTTAACAAAATCCCCCAAACCAAGATCCTTGCTTAGTTCCGATTTTGACAGCTGTGACTGTGCTGATAAAGCATTCAGCAGGAATCACCAATCAAAAACAAATCCTCACCCAGGACTTACCATTGTTTTCTGACAAGCTAGTATAGGGTGTGAATAAGGAATAGAAGAAAATCTGTATTATAATTGTAAGCGTGGAGTGGGCAACAAGGGTGGAATAGAGAAATAAACAGCGCCAGAGAGAAACTAGTTATTTTATATTTTTATCTTTTTTGCAAACAATGAAAATGTGACTATTTTAACAAAGAAACATTTGGCAATGGAAGTAAAGATGCACCTCTAATTTGTTGTAAAAATTGTGTGCTAGAATCTACATATGCCTTTGGATATTCTGGGTTTCTGCCCGTGGCTTGTGTCTTTCCTAACAAAACAAATGTTATTAGCCAAAGGTAGCATCTCACATGCAAAGGCTGACACTGCATTCCAGAGCTGCACTCAGTCAATACTAAGTGTAAGACTCCAAAAGCGAGACAGAGTGGGACCTAATTCAAACAGTCTCACACCAATTCAGAATACTTATTTTGCTTCTAATAATGGTAAACATTAAGGATTCTGTGATCACAGCATCTACCTCTGCAAAAATACTTTGTTCTGGCTGACCAGTGCTTAATCTTCTTTTATTTAATTAAATTAGGCCTTTTAAAATAAATTGGTACAGTATCCATTACAATAAGCACCTACTTGTCAGAGTTCAAAATAACCTAACTCTCAGCCCAACACTGCTGCCTCACTCTACAGTATAGATCATTATAATCAAGAAGCACAAGAAGGGTAACTTCCTAATAATGCAATACAAGATCCCCATCCAGATGCTTATCTAGCAAGACTTTTGTCTCCTAAATTGGTCTCAGGCTTTATCCAAACAGTTCTTACAGTCCAAGATTTATATCAGATGTCTCTTCCCCCAGATAGCCTGTGCCATCATTATGTAAAATATTGAGGTGGTGAAAAGGAGTCCCATGTGTTTGAAGGCAGCTCTGGATGCTGACACACAGAATACTTTGGTGATTATGATTTCATTGTGAGCCACAAAGTTCTTCCCAAATCATTTGCCATAAAATCGAAATTTCAACTTCCCTGAGAATAGGGCAGGAAGTCATAATTTAAGTATCTTCAGAAAAGTTATGCAGAATTAATATCCAGCTGTCCAAAGTAGGGTCTGCTACACTAAAAGCTCTCCCAGAATTCCTCCTTCTGCAGTCATGCTTCTCTCTGACTCCTTAAACAGATGGGGTGGTTAACAAGGTAAGAGAGACAATGATAAAAGAGCAGCCCAAACTTGCTGCTCATGTCAGATCGAGGAGCACATTGCTAGACTTCAGGTCTTTAATGCTGGTGTCCAATGGACAAGATCAGAGGAATCAAGCATCCCAGGACTAGAGCTGCCACCTCCAAGCGGCTGAGTCCTTTTCCTCCTGTAGTTTCAGCTTTGTGGCTATGTCCCATGCCACCCACTTCAGGGAGGACATGAACTGTAGCAACGTATAGAAAAGTCCCTGCAGAAAAAAGCATGGCAACTCCAGTGGCATTGACTTCTAAAAGGGCTTGTTTACTGCTCTGAAAAACAAAAAGATGAGGAGAGAAATGAGTCAATAAAAACTAAACTGGTCCCTTTGATAACAATTATTATTTATTCTGGTTGAGGCAAAAAAAGTTACCTCCTGACATGAAAGAACTTCTGCCACTGAAAAACAGAACAGTTCTAACAAAGCTAATTCCCTTTATTGCCTCATCAAAGATCTTACTACACATGCACCTGTCGATGTAAAAAAATATTTAGAGATTGTTGCAATTACTTTTGGTAAGCTAAATCTTGTGGATTTTTGTGAACCACAGTCACCTTGTCAGGGCTCTGCATCATATAAATTTATGCGATGATACATCGGTAAGCCTTTAAACAGACATGCACACACACTCCTACTCATTTGGAATTTGTCATACATTTATTATAAAATAGATGAATAATTTATTTCCATTTCAACAACATTCACATAAGGAACAAGCAACTGTGATGCCTGTTAGACACAACTTACATAAAACTTAGCATGCTATTAAGTCAATCATAGTACAGTTTTTGGCAATTCAAAATCATACATAAAAATACATGACTGAACAAATACCAGTATCTGCTTATCTATAATATACATTCCCCAATATGTAAATTCAAATTGAATGGTAAAGATAAGTGATGAAAGCTAAGTAATAGTTGAATACTAGCAAACATCTGTTAGACTTCCCAGCTATTAATCATTTCAAGCGGAAATGATTCAAGCCGGGTCACAGTAATAATTTCAGGCAGTTAAATTTCATCAAAAAGTTTACCTTGCTTAGCCCTAAGTAAGTCACCATTGACAAAACAGGTGCTGCTAGTGCAAAAACCAGGAGGTGCTTTCTGATTCGATTCCGTTCCAGACCAGCATGCATAAGAAAAGAGACTAGGCCAAAGGCAGCTGGTGCCTACAGGAGAAAAATAGTTAACATAGATCTTGGCAATTTAAAGTTATGTTTGAATACCAAACAAGTTGAGATCAATGGGCTGGGTCCTACAACCAGAAGGCATTAAACAGAAGGAAATTTGTCTCTGCTTCTCCAGATGCCTCCTAAGAACTTCAAAATGCCATGAGGCAATGGGGAGGGGGGGCATGCAGGGGGGTGCAGAAAGGAGGGGAAATAACGCAAAACACAGCCATCAAGGAGGCAGAAGAGTCTTGCTCACCTTCCCTACTTTACCATGTCCCCTGGTGGCATTTATCCGCAGGCTCCCTCAACCCTTCACCCCCACAAGACAGGCTTTCTGTAAGCACTTTTTACTTGCAATTTATAAAATCCATTCCATTATTATGTCCATGCAAAAAGGAATATATAATTATCAGCACCACTAGCCTGTTATTGCAGCCTATACAGTTCCCTGCATCTCGGCAGGTTTTGATCACGAGACGTATCAACACTATTTGCTTACTACCAATTCAATTAATATAGTTTCTAATAGTGCATACAAGGCCAAAGCTGAATTGCCATGAAACCATACTTAACTACACTCTAAACTTAAGCTAACTACATTCTGAGTAACAACTGTATTTAATAATTTCTTTTAAAATTAAGAGAATTTTTACAGGCTTCTACTCTAGCAGAAATATTTTATCTCTTCTTGAAAATGCAACACTAAGAGCTATATAAAGCAACATAGCATCTTCTGCTACTATTTCTGCAAGATTTAGGCATCACTAAATGCCCTACATTTTGAATTAAAAAGTGCTTTTAGCACAGATGTTAGTGTTAACCAGGATGTTTCCCCCTTATTGTTCAAGTTCTGTGGCAGCGAAAGTGGCTCAGGAGCTACCTGCAGCTCTTTGGGACACTGTCTTCCAAAGTGGCACCTCCCCATGTCTCAGGAAAGCAAGCAAGGTGCTTGTCTGATGGGACGTGGTTGACAGGTGGCTTCCATCTTGAAACTGCCACGGCCAGAACAATGGTCAAGTTGTGAGCATCCTTGAATTACAGGGCTCATGCCAGGAATAGAAGTAATTGCAGCTCTTTTGGTTGATGGTAACTGTGAATGAGGCTTTCCGTGAGCCATAGATTGAGTGCCACTGCTCTATAACAGCCTTCTCCCCATTAAGAAAACTGCTATGTACACAAAGGTATGTGTATGTTGAGAAAAAGGATAATCAAAGACAATGAACTTGGTATTTGTTCTCTGGAGACAAATGCGAACCTGTTAAGAAAAACTACGTTGTGGAAACAGAAGTGTCTAGGGAAGGGGGCAAATATGTTGGCTAGCTTTAATTTCTATACATTTCAAATATCCTGATTTTTCATTCATGAAAGTTTTTCATTGTGAAAATTTCCCCCACTTGCTTAAAATACAGACTAGATTCAAAACCCCACATTTTAAAGTTAAGCCATTGTGGCCCCCTTTCACACAGCCACCAACCATAATAATAATCCTCCTTTCTCAGGTTTAGGGCTTCCCAGGCAGTTAAGGGCCGTAATGACATGCCACCTGTCTGATCTATATTTCTCAGGTAGAGAGCCCTGACCTAAATCCACACAGGATCCCCTCTCTATTCTTTCAGAGGCTTCATTGGACAAGCAGCTAGTTCCCTATAATTATTTCCCCTCAACCTGCTATTGCCAAGCAGGTTAATAAGTGTTTGAATAATGGTTACAATTCACTGTTTTCTTTTTTATATCTCATTTTCGGTAACCAATCTACTGAAGATCTGGCACTATGACAATCCTTATTTAATCACCTTTATAAAAGAATCTATTTTTATATATTATCTTTACCAATATACGGAGTATCATCAATATAGAAATGGAGCCTTATATCAAGTACAATATTATAAAGATTTTTCAATAATAATGTCAGGCCTTTGGATAATGCTTAAGAAAAAAAATTACTCATTTATTTAACTATTTTTTTATAGGTAGCAAATATTGGAAAGAAAACTAATAATATCATTGTATGCTAACTATCTTTAACACCTGTAATAGAAGACTTATTTGATATCATTGTATAATATCTACCTTTATTATATTTGTAACTGTTTATTAAGCATAATTTTTTAATTAAACTATTTAAAAGGGAAAAAAAACCTGCTATTGCCCAGGGCTATTGGGGAAAGGGAACTTAGAGATAACTTTCCATATATACACTGCCACCATTTATTAAATTTGGCCCATTGTCACAACCAGTGTTTGACTTTTGTGTGCATATTCTATTTCCTCTCAGCCAATAGTTTCAAGGCAGATGGCGGTAAAACAGAACCAAGAATAAATTTTATTTACAACATAGGACACTGAAGTGAACAATTCAAAAAATTAAAGATAAATTGTAGTTAAACAGGGAAAGATTACTGTGTAACAGATAAACAGCCAGCTATCTCAGCTGCTTCTCCTTAGCAGCGTCAAAACCTTTCCCTCTGCCTTCCAAAGGACTTTCAACTGTCACTAGCCCACCATTCCTCCAGTTCTCATTGGTTGTTTCCCAGGAGAGGCGGGGCTGGGATTACTCTCATCTATCAGCCATACAGTGGCTAAACAGCCATACAATGGTATGTGGCAGCATCATTATTCTGAGGTCACATATCATCTTGCCTTTTGAATCATGCCCATTTCTTCATCATGGAAGGGATGAAAACTGGCATTGAGAACATAACATTTTTCCTATCACACACGCAGACATAAATGACAATCTTGTTGAATTATCCCAAAAGTCCTTCTGTCAAGGCATCGAAAGCTACCTGAACCTACCCACCAACAAATTTCACTGTGCACTACAGAAAAACACTCTTCACATCAAAACATGTTAGTAAGTCAAACTTTCCTCCTGTAGAAGCCCTCCAACTTTTAGACCATTTTAGTCACCCTTTTCCAGGTCTACAACTGTTTGTGATATAAGGTGACAAGAACGACAAAGATATTCCAAAGTGTGGCCATATAGCAAACATAGGCCCTTTGTTCATACTTCCTAAACATATTATATTCCTAAATACATTAGATTTTAAATAATACAAACTAATGTCAGTTTGTCTTTTCCACAGAGCAAATGAGTTAAGGTTTTCTTTAAAACAGAGATCTTCTTTGGTTGGCTACAGCAACTCACATGCCATCACAGTATGTGAATTCATATTTCATCCCAATAGTTATCATTCTGTATTTGCAAGTATTATTATCTACTAGACATGACAGCTATAATTCAACTTTCAAAAAAATATGGAAATCTACCCCTCCATATCCCCTGTAAGCAGGCTGGTCGCCCCACCTTTTCTTCAAAGGATACTCAGCTGCTACAGCCACTGTCTTCCTTCTGCAGCAGAAATGTCAGAACATTTGAGGATTCCCTCGCTCTTTTTAGTTAATTTGTGTTTTCCTGCCTAAGCAGGGAGTCTTAGAGACCCCTACCTTACCTGTGAGTGACCCCATTGTGTAGCTCTTATTCACGTAGGAGGCAGCCAAGTTTATTATTACTCATTGTACCCTTAATATCAAGAGAAATAAAGAAGAATTGTCGAAGGCTTTCACGGCCAGAGAACGATGGTTGTTGTGGGTTTTCCGGGCTGTATTGCCGTGGTCTTGGCATTGTAGTTCCTGACGTTTCGCCAGCAGCTGTGGCTGGCATCTTCAGAGGTGTAGCACCAAAAGACCAAGCGTAGCACCAAAAACTAAAACGAGATCCCACCTGCAAAATCACCAGGCTAACAAATGCGCTGATCAAGAATTCCTCACTACATCCCGACACACACAGAAAACTATGCAAGACAGAAGCACAGCCACCTAGACTATATGGACTCCCTAAAATACATAAGGATTCAGTCCCACTCCGACCCATTGTGAGTGCCATTGGTTTACCGACATATGAATTAGCTAGACATCTGGCAGATCTCCTGCAGGACCACATCGGGAAAACCTCGTCTTACATCAAAGATTCAGATTTCATCAACAAAATCAGTTCTCTGAAACTCAATCCACAAGACATACCTGTCAGTTTTGATGTTGTATCCCTGTTTACCAAGGTTCCAGTAAAAGACACTATTGCACTTATTAATCAGATTTTCCCAGAGGATGTAAAAGCCTTATTCCATCATTGTCTGACAACCAGTTACTTCCAATGGGATAACGAATTCTATGAACAGAAGGATGGGGTGGCCATGGGGAGCCCTCTCAGCCCAGTTATAGCAAACTTCTACATGGAACATTTTGAAAAAACAGCTCTAGAATCAGCACCCCACAAACCTAGTGTATGGTTTTGGTTTGTGGATGATACATTTATCATTTGGAGCCATGGGGAGGAAGAATTGATGGGGTTTTTGAATCATCTCAACAGCATCCACCTGAACATACAATTCACAATGGAGAAAGAAATCGAGGGAAAACTCCCATTCCTGGATACCTTGGTCATCCACAAAGCAAACTTTCAGTTAGGTCACAAGGTCTACAGGAAACCAACTCACACTGATCGGTACTTACACAAAAACTCCAATCACCACCCCCGACAGAAAAGAGGCATAATGAAAACATTAGTGGATCGTGCAAGACGGATATGTGAGCCGCACTTTCTCAATGAGGAAATTAATCATCTAAACCATGCACTTCAGGCAAATAGCTACTCCAGAAATGAAATTCGAAGAGCAATCAAACCCAGGATGAATCAAACAACCAAGGAAAAACAGTCTCCTCCAGGAAAAGTGTTTTTGCCATATATCAAAGGAATTACTGATCAGATGGGAAAGCTTATGAAAAAGCATAACCTTCAAGCAGTATTCAGACCCACCCGCAAAATACAACAGATGCTACGATCAGCAAAAGACAGTAGAGACCCCCTCACCTCTGCAGGAGTATACCGTATACCCTGCAGCTGTGGACAAGTTTACATCGGGACCACAAAGCGTAGCATCCAGACAAGAATAAAAGAACATGAAAGACACTGCAGACTCGGACAACCTGAAAAATCAGCAGTGGCTGAACATAGCCTAACTCAAACAGGGCACAGTATCTTATTCCAGGACACCAAAATACTGGACAACACTTCCAACTACTTTGTCAGACTGCACAGGGAAGCCATTGAAATTCACAGGCATAAGCAAAACTTCAACAGGAAAGAAGAAACCTTAAGAATGAACAGAGCATGGTTTCCAGTTCTGAAAAACACCAGGCTAACAAAACACTCTATACCCAACAATAGCCCTGCAGAGAAGATTAGCACATCAAGCACCAATCCATATGCAAAAGAACCTCCTCAGGATACAGTGAAGCCTCCCGCCATTAACATTCCACACCCTGGGAAACTCTTACAGGATGACTCAGCTCAACCCCACCCCTCCTGAGTAGATATAAATGACCTGCCAACATCGTTTCCACACTGTGACACTGAGAGATCTCTGTCTTTTGGTGCTACACCTCTGAAGATGCCAGCCACAGCTGCTGGCGAAACGTCAGGAACTACAATGCCAAGACCACGGCAATACAGCCCGGAAAACCCACAACAACCAAATAAAGAAGTGCTTCGAAAAAATGTTTGAAACTCTTCTTGAATCTTAATCTATACCCCTGATAATTTCTGCCTATTAAGTCAAACAAATGACTCCCAACAGTGACTACTATCCACATGTGTTAGAAACAAATGTTCATGTGCAAGACTTACCTTATGTAACATAATTGCAACAAATACTATTAGCTGGACACTGGTCTGAGATGTTGAGGCAGCTGCACCTAAGGCAACACCATCCGCTTAAATTGGGGATGGCCAGAGGGCAGAGAGGAGATAAACAAATACATTAATTATCAAGGGCTTTCTGAGATTAAGTTATACAAAGATCATTTTATAGTCCACGAACTATAAATCTTTATCACACCTTAATCTGCCTTCTCTTGCTCAAAATCACAAATAGTGCAAAGATATATTGTCGAAGGCTTTCACGGCCGGAGAACGATGGTTGTTGGGGGTTTTCCGGGCTGTATTGCCGTGGTCTTGGCCAAGACCACGGCAATACAGCCCGGAAAACCCCCAACAACCATAGTGCAAAGATAGTTTTAAGAGCAGATTAAGCAGCAATAAAGGCTCCCTTTAATTCATGAGTTGGGGGGTGGGGACTGGAATCTAGTTACTCCAGTCCTATGATTTCAATGGGTTTAGGCTGCATAGTATTGTACTGCAATCTCCTAAAGGCTTCTAAAGATTACAGAGGTGATGGTCTGAAAAAGCTACTAGTTAAGTTAAATGTAAGTTTTCGCTTAAACAAATTCCTATAAATAGCTCCATCCTCACATTCCATTAACTTGACCTCACACATGCAGGATCTTCAGGATCAGCTCTTCTATCAGGTAGAGGCTTCCCATTAATTCAGCACAGAGAAAGTTCCCTCATGCCTTCAATGTACACCTAATTTTAATGTGGTGATACTTGTTTGTGTAGAACTTCCCATGCGTGTACTTGGCTCTCCCAAGCACCAAATATACTCTTTTACAACACATCCCTGTGGTTCTCTCTATTTTACTCTTATCTGGTGCAAAAAATTCTGTAGATACAGAAAACCTTCCACCTACTAGTAGTGCTGATTAATGGCATCATGATACGTAACTCCAAGCAAGTTTAATATAAATCATGGGCAGTCCCAAGAATCCTGGCCTTTTAGGGGAAAAAGGTGGCCGGGAAGTGGTGGGGGAGAGAATAACTTACCTGCAGCATGAACAACTAATCCCAAAGTAGTAGTGATTTTGGAATTGCTTGATCTTCCTGCTTCTGGGTCTGAAATAATTAAGAAATCTTAACCAAATAAGATATAAACAAATATGGAGCAAACCCTAGAAGAGAAATATTACATGAGTTGAAGTGCAACTTTTCAAATAAAAATAAGCTTTAACTCAAATACATGAAGCTGTCTTATATAACGGATTCATCTAGCTCAGTATAGCCTACTTTGATTAGTAGTGGCTCTCCAGCACCTCAGGAGGACCTTTTCCAACAGCACCAAATTTCTGGAATTCTATCCGCAGGGACATTCAGCTGTCACCTTCTATCATTATCTTCCACCAAGCAAGTGAAGACTTTTCTGTTTTCTCCGGCATTCCCCCATTGATCATCTGATCCTCCATTCCATTTGTGTGTCTATGTTTTAATTGTTCTGAATACAAGTGTTTTAACTTGTTTTAATGTTTCTATTGCTCACTGCCTTGAGGACCCTAAGTTGGGTGGAAAGATGGTCTAAAAGTGTTTTAGATAAAAAGAAACCAACCTTGGCTGAGATCCTTTAACTGGAGATGTCAAAGACTGAAATGGAACTTTTCACATGCAGAGTATGGGTGCAATCACTAAAGCCCAATGTTGTCTTATACCTTATAAACTGTTTAGTAATTATTTTGCCAGAGTCTTGTCATATTATTTAGTTACAAAGTTTATACCCTGCCTTTCTGCCCGCATCAGGGCTATCGAGGTGGCTAACAGACTGAAAACACATAATAAAAACACATCTTAAAAATCATTAAAACAATTAAAACTAATACACATAGAAAAATATTGAGCAGGAAGGATGGATTACAGAGGAAATGCCAGATGAAACAAAAACCTTCTCACACATTGGCAAATGACAATGGAAAGAGACAGGTGAATCTTTCTGGGGAGAAAGTTCTAGAGTTTAGGTGCCATGTCCAAGAAGGCCCTCTCTTGGGTTGCCACCTGCCTGATTTCACAAGGCAGGGACATCCAGAGCAGGGCATTTGAAGAGGACCGCAGTAGTTGGGTAGGTTCATAAGGGAGCAGGCGGTCGTTCTGATCCCAAGCCATATTGGGTTTTAAAGGTCAGCAGCAGCACCTTGAATTTTGCCCAGAAACAAATTGGGAGCAAGTGTAAATGGGCCAAGACCAGAGTGATATAGTTTCTACGACCCATTCCAGTCAACATACCGGCTGCAGCATTTGGCACCAATTGAAGTTTCTGAACACATCTCAAGGTGAGCCCCAAATAGTGAACTACACATTGCAGTAATCAAATCTAGATGCACCCCACAAAAATTTGGTAAAACTGAACTTTTAAAAACCGAATCTGAGAAAAAAAAATTAGGAATTCTCTGAATTCCAAATTGATCTGGTCTGGCTGTTTCTGAAAAAGCTGGTCATTGTTTTCTATGGAAATTTTTTTAGGGACTATCCAGAAGGCTGGGGGGTGGGTCACTTTTTAACCAAGCTTCATCAAATTGGGAAGGAACCTACTCATGACTGTCCTCTGAAGACCCCCCCCCCCATGTTGCATGAAGATTGGACCCTGGGGCCCAATTCTATGGGCCCCCAAAGAAGGTGCCCCAACCCACTCTCCATTATTTCCCTATGGGAAATAACTGAGGGCTATCTGAGGGGCTGAGGGTGGCATTTTTCAAGAAAACTCCACAAAATTTGCAGTGGTCCTATTAATGACTGTCCTCTAAAGACCCTCCCCCAAGTTTCATGAATATTGGATCCTGAGGTCCAATATTAATTAAACTTGGGCAAAGCTGCCATGGCCCAGGAATACTCCCAAATGCAAGCTGAGCTCATTCCAGAGAAAACTCAACTGAACCAAACTGAAGCAAGGGAATGGAATCCCCCCAGAACCAAAGTGAAGAAAAGAGACTAACACCACACCATAGAATAACATCGATTCCACTCAAAATGACCCCGCTAGCTCACTGAATAGCCACCAGATTGTTTTCTATGGGAAAATCAATGGCCAAATTGTACTAAATTTTTACTGAAAATTCAGTAATAATTCAGAATACCTGGTTTTTGATTGGGAACACCCAGATTTTACTGAATCAGCCAAAATTTGGTATTTCAATTGGGACTCCAAACCAAACTGCATACCTCATAACCAGAACATGTACCACAGTCGTCTGATTTTTTTTGCCCTGGAAAGGCTGCAACTGGCTAACCAGTCATAGCTGGCAGAAGGCACTCCTGGCCATAGTTGCAACTTGCTTATGTAGCAGTAGGCCAGGGTCCATGAAAAACCCCTAACTATGAACCTATTCTCACAGGGTGTTTGATGTGGGAATAATAACATAATTGTAAACCACTCTGAATGGATGTTAAGTTGCCCTGAAGGGAGGTATATAAATTGAATGTTGTTGTTGTTGTTGTTAATGGAATGTAACACTGTCCAGAACAGGTGACACTTTAAGTCCTGGGTCAGACCTTCTGCTCACCAATAGTACTTTAGAATTCTGTAGTCAGCATATTAAAGTTGTCCCCTTTGAAGGGGCATTAGTTTTCTGCCTGCTTCCTCCCCTTCTCTTTTTATAATATACTGAATTTTAGTCAATTCTGATTACAGCATTTAACATCTCGCTGCAAAGTCTTCAGATTAGAATTCACAGGTGATGGTCTTTTCCTTCAGAACACCATCTTCCGCCTCACCAACACTTTTTTCAGGCTCACTCCAGTACATTTACAAAGTTCTACTCAAGCAAATCGTGGTACTTATTATGTTCATGCATATTACATAACTTATATACAACTTCACACACCACCAAAAAAGAACCATTTTCATTTTGGTACTGGGTATTGAACAAATTGCTCTTTCTTTTAAACAGTGAACAACAGAATGTGCAGGCAGCTATCTGACTGTTTCAATACTCATCACTGGTTCTGGTTATCTGTCAGGAAAGCTTGATTTACCATCTGCTGTATGTACATGCGAGCTGCCAATCTGATCCACCAGAAGCATGAAGACAAAGCCAAGGACGAGAGAAACTCCAATGTAAGCATGTAATCTTGAATGGTCATGGTCATGGTCGTACACCACTGGCATTTCTGCTGCTTTCTCAGATTCAGCCACTTTTTGAGTCTCACTGACTGGATGGTGCTTTGCTAAAGAATACAGGAGAATTTGGAGTTACAACGACAGAATCCTCAGGAGTTTCAATGTCTAACCCTGGGGTGTCAAACTCATTTGTTACAAGGGCCAAATTAATGACACTTGGTCAGGCTGAGCCATGTATATCATAAAATTTAATGCCGGGTACCAAAGATACAAACTTTATAAAGGACATAGGCAAATCCAATTAATGTTATTACTTTTTGTTTATTACAAACATGCTTAAAACATTAGCACTCTTTTTTTAAAAAAAAAGCCAGAGTCAGAAAAACCACAAAAGTGAGTGTGCTCTCCATATAGAGGTCTCTGCTCTTTTTTTCCTCCTTTGTTGTCTCTTATACCTGCAACTGATTTGCAAAACACTGGCATCATGTCCCTTTTCTCCCTCCTCGCAATCCACCTCTTTTTTGGCACAATCCTGAGTCCCCATCCCAGCCTCAAACGAAGATCATAACAAAGAATCCAGTCTCCTTCCTCCATCTCTTGCCTCTCCTGTGGCTCTTTTAGATTGTAAGGTCTTTGGGATCTGTTTTCTTAGATGCTGTTCTGTAAATATGGTTGCCAACTCCAGTTTGAGAAATTCCTGGAAATTTGAGGATGGTGAAACCTAGGGAGGCGGAGGTTGGGGGAGGGAAGGCACCTCAGTTGGGTATAATACCATAGCATCCACCCTCTAAAGCAGCCATTCTATCCAGGGGAACTGATCTCTGTGGCTTGGAGATTGTAATTCCAGATCTCCAAACCCCACCTGGAAGTTGGCAACCCTATCTTTAAAGTACTGTATGCCCTGATGGTGTTCTATCAACAAGGGAAGTAACAACTATCTTTTGAACTTAGGCAGCAGACCAAAGAGCAGCCTGTTCCACCTCCCCGCACCCCCCAAGCTGGCCCAAAGTCACTCTAGACTGGCTGTCCAGGTTGGGAGCCAGAAGCCTCAGACAGCAAGCTCCAGGTTCCTGCTGGGAACCTGATCCTGCATAGAGTCTTTACTCAGAAGCAACCCACACAACAGTTTTTAGCAACTGCAGCTTTCCCAAGTGTCCAGGGGACAAGAACTCTGCTTCTGAAACTTTACTGGGTGCTGAAAATAAAAGGCACCCTGGAGGTGCGTGGGCATGAGAAGGCAAGAACAGTGCCATGCTGCTGGCATTCTCTTCACTTTCCCCAGCCCCAAATTAGTGTGTGTATGTGTGCGCGCGCGTGTGCCTTTCTCTCTGAGTCTTATTGTTTTCCTCTCAGGGAGACACAGGAAGGCAGCTGCCACAGGAGGTTTCAGGGAAAGGAAAGCTGAGGGGGGGGGGAGGGATGTCTCCCATCCCTGCCTCTCCCCTGCACAGCCCCAGTGGCAAGAACGGAAGGAAGGGGAGGGAGGGAAGGAGGGAACTGCCTGTCTGGCTGCACTGAGGAGGAGGAGGGGCCCAGAACAGCCAGCTACTGAGCTCAGATTGGAGCAACAGAGGTGCCGGGGACCTGGATGCACTGAGGAGAAGGGGGAGCCATAAAGCACACTCACTGAGTGCGCACTGCTCATACTCTAGAGCAGCCTCCAGCTTTTTTCCCAGTTGGTCGTGGCCTTATACAAGCCCTGGAGGGACCAGATTTGGCCTGGGCCATATATATGACACTCTTAGTCTAACCATTTTAATAGTCTTCAGAAGCATTTTTAGATTTTATAAAGAAATTTTATAAAGAGATAAAGCATAATTTTAAATCTATCATGAACTAATCTGAACAAGGATATGTAAATGTGCCAATTTACTTCAGCAATGAAATTCACTCTTATAGTAGTTGTCAACATCACTGCAGTATAAAAGTGCTAAAAATCGGCATGTGGGAAAAGTGCATTTTTGGTCTTCGACTTTTAAAATCTTTGTCTTGCAAAACTGTATTTCACTATATTTAATTTTTAGTAACAAATCTGAATCACCAAATCAACTATTAGAAGCATACAAACTTCAATTATAACACAGCAAACTAACAGAGCAATCCTAAACAGTAATATTCTAAACCTACTGAAGTTAATGATCATAGAAGGATGTGGTTTAGGATTGCAAAGTCCGTTTTCATTCAAATGGTCTGACCTTAAAAAACACCAAAAATACCCTCTGGGCAGTGATTTATTTGCAGATTGTGGCAATTCAGAAATCCTAGACACTGAGCAAGTACAAGGCAAGTAAGCTGTAACCAGTCATTGGGGGAGTTTGATGAAGAACAGCTAAGCGCCTCAGTGAATGACTTTCAATTCCTAGCCACTGTGGTATGTGGACTGTAAGTAATTTTTGCTCAGCTTAGTCACCTTACAACTGGTGAGCTATAGTAGCAGCTGTACTGAAACAAACTATCTACTCTCCCCTCCAACTGCTGAAACAACCAGGCACCTGGAGTCTTCCCTATCAACCATGAGGATTATTGTCTTTATTAAGAAAGCAAAAGCTTTTTCCACATTCTGCACCAGATTGGACTTGTGCTGCAATGTTAAACAACAGTTGCTGAAAGCTCACTTGCTTTAGTTTAAACAATGTCTCCAGTTAACCAAAACTTTAAAAAGGAATCTAACAGAGACCCTCTAAGACAAATTTAGTGCTTTACTAAATATTTCCGAGGATTAAGCAAGGTAAAATATATGTCACATGCTAAACTACACTTATGACAAGCAACTGTCCCTTCCTTTTCAATCATGATAGTACCCTTAGACCAAGAGTGCCCTCCTAGTCCAAGACTGTATTGAAATGGAGAAAAGAGTACTGAGGTGATATCTCAACTCTCTACCAGCGGCTTCCAAGGAAGTAGCCAGCATAGCTATGCAGCATAGCTTTGCGGACAAGAAAAACAGCAACATTACTCCTTTTTCTAATCTTTTCTAGCTGAAAAAAGTGGAAACAAAAATAAAGTAACAGCAGCAAGAAAAGGAGGAGACAGTGGAAGGAGGAGACAGAGCAGCTCATCAAATGGTTGATGAGCAGAATAAGAAAGTTCAGGTTTTGCAAATTGTAGTATTCACTTGAATTACATTTCTCTGCTAAAGGGATGCTTCTAAAGCACTTGGTCTGTTGTGTACTATATAGCATAACTGCTGGTTAGAGGCTTTCCACTTACATACCCATTGTCCTGACATACCATATTAGCAATTTGTTCAGCTGGACCTAGCCAGTTGACATCAGAAACACAGTATTGATCTCAGATCTCCCTAGAAAATGCCTACAAGCTTTGTCATAAGATTTTCACATCCAAATGATACCATCTAAGGACATTCTTACAGACCCTCTTACAAACCTTCACTTTTCTCAACATGAAAGTACTGGCAGAGTAGGAATATGTGCATAAGATACACTCACAAAACCATTAATTCTGGGCAATTTTAAACTGTATGCTTATTCCAGATATGCAAACTGCTTAATAATACAAGTAGTTAAACTAACATGAAGTGCTCAGTTAAACATTGTTTCATATTTATAAGCGTACAGATCCTTAAACTCTTTTCACGGGCATTCTAGCAAATTCTGCAAAATCTATTATTTATCACACTTGTATCTTTCATTCTGGCATGGAGCTCAGGGAAATATACATGGAAGGTTACAAAGTATTCTCTTTGACAGCAAAGGAATAGAACAGCAAAGATATCAGGGAGAAAAAAGAATTTAATTTTGTCAAGGTCATACTATATGACGATTTCAGCTTTATTTTCAATACAAGTGGGAGTAAAAATGATCTCAACTCCATCAGATTATATGATACAATTTTTTAAAAAGAGCAGAAGTAAGACACCAAAGGGCACTGACCTCATTAGGCTGAAGAACACTTGAAGCATGGAATTGCAGAAGGCTGACAACAGAGTTTCATATATTTTTTCACATTTCTTCAGGTCCATTTGATACCACTTCTTGGTTAAGGGGTTAATAATCACAGAACTGGAAAATCCATTCAGCTCATCATGGGCTTACTTCATAAAATTCCATCATAATCCACAACAGCTGCAATTGTGTGTGTCTGTGTGTGTGATAGCTCCTGAGTGGCTTAAACCAGGCTGGTGCAGTAGGAAGAGTGTCTGACTTGCATGGAAAGCGTTCAGATCCCTACTCTGCCAGGAAGCACACTGGAGACCTTGGGTCAGTCGAGGGGTAACCAACCTCAGAAGGCTGCTAGGATGATAAACTGGGGGTGATGGAGAATGACATTTACCACCCAGAAATTCTCAGAGGAAAGGAGGGATCAAAATGTAACAAGCAAATAAAGGGAGTGATGGAATTTAAACTTTTTTTAATCTCTGAGCCTCCACATTATAAACTGTTTCTGAAACTTCCCTGTTTCAAAACAAATTCTGCTATGCAACACAGGGATTTGCTCTTTAAGCAAGACAGACCTAAAGTTCCCTTCATTTTACAGAACTCTCTTCATGGTTCTTTGGATTCTGGCTGTGATCTTTAAAGTAAAATTAAAATAGAAAGTGTGAAGTTATTCTACAAATGTTGAACTTCAAAGTAATTTGATCTATAAACAGAATATGAAGCAACTACAAAGAAGTTTAAACATAAAAGAACTCTCACAGTAATGAATGTTTGGTGCTTCAGCAAAAGGTCAACTTTAATTATTCAGAATACTTTGCACCAGAAAAATCATTATTCTCTCACCCTCCAAAATATCTTCATAAAGGGCATGTACTCCTTCAGGCACAATGACAGCCAAAGCAGTCCCACAAAGGAGGCCAGCACCAAGGACTGTGACCAGCTTTAACCTTTCCTGCAAGTAAATATAGAACAATTAGATTTTTATAGCACCCACAATCCTGTCACACAAGAACAAATTTTAGGATGAACATATTGTTTGCTCAAAAATACATAAGAAGCCAATGGTACACATGACAGAAGAGCCCCTAAACCACCAAGCTCGGTAAAAAGGATCGAATATAGGATACTCTTGAAAAATTCGACAAAATAAGATTTGGCATGGTATTTCATTGAGTGACCTTTGCCCAATGTGAGGGAAGTTTTGAATGTCCCACAAAACTAGGCATCTTACAACATCCATATTCATTTTTTTAATACTATTTATTTTTCAAAGTTTTTTCTTCTTTCATAACAAAATTTAAAACGGAACTGTAAACAACATACAACTATTCAGTACAGTGCAGGAGAGTTCATAACATTCACACTGAGTCTTTTTTTTAAAAAAAAACAGTTAATAACCACGATACAGATGTAGGAATTTAAAGGTTTTGTAGTAATAATGTATTTAAAAAGATACGGATCTAATGGATACTTCTTGGTGGGGCCAGCTTCTTTCCTGATCATATGATCTAAAACTGGTAACCAATCTTCCCAAAAATCAGATTGTATATTAGGCAGGTCAGCACACTGTATTTGATATGTTATTTTCTCCATATAGTATTGGTCCCAAATTTTATCATACCACAGTTGGAGAGAAGGAGCTCTGGGGTCCTTCTACACTGAAGCAATAGCCGTTTTGGCTGCAGCTAGAAGCATAGCAATTAACCTTCTAGAGCTTATAGGAACGTCCTGTCCCGACCACAAGTTAAGCAAAATCAATTCAGGCTTAAAGGGGACAAGGAATCCGGTAATTTGTCTAATAATTGCTATTATGTCAGACCAGAAATTACTTATCAGGCTGCACATCCACCAACAATGGATAAAAGACCCCACTTCTCCGCACTTTTCCCAACATTTGGGCGATATGGTTTTATTAACGCAGTTAAGTTTTTGTAGGGTGATATACCATCTTGTCATAAGTTTTTGGGATTGAGTACATATATTTACTGAGTTGGATTTAAAAATTGAGGAGTTCCAAATAGTTGTCCATTGTGCCTCTGACATTTTTATATTGCAGTTAGGGGTTTGCGCTTTGGGTTTCCAATTCGGATAAATTACCCGAATCAGACCTGATCCGTAAAGATTAGGGATATCTGAATTGGGGCCAGCATGCTGGCCTCGATTTGAAAATCACGAATCAAAGCTTTCCGAAACATTTGGAAAGCTTCGGGGCTGAGTTTAAAAGGCCCCACCACTGCTTGCAAGCAGCGGCGGGGTCCTTTAAACATCATCTCACCCCCCCAGCCCCTCACCACCATCCCCAGCCCCCCCCCCACCTACCTTGTCGGCAGCAGCGGTGGCTCCGGCTCCTCTGCTGCTGCACCGCCACCTGAGCCTGCGGGGCGGTGGGGATTGGAAGGCTGGAGCCAGAGCTGCCGCCTCCGGCCCTTCCTGCTCCTCAATTGGCCACGGTGCGCTGGCGGCCATTTGAGGGGCAGGAAGGGCTGGAGGAGGCGGAGAAAGCCCTTCCTGCCCCTCAAATGGTCGTAGCGCCGCCGTCGCGCTGCGGCCAATTGAGGGGCAAGAAGGGCCGGACGAGGCGGCACCATCGGCGCCTCCGGCCTTCCCTACCATCCCGCAGGCTCAAGCAGCAGCATGGCGGCAGAGGAGCTGAACTGGCTAGCTCCAGGCCGTCACAGCCTCGTGCTGCCACCACCTAGCTGTCAGAGACCCTCCCACCAGGTAAGTGGGTGGGGGGTGGAGGGGTTTCCCCGGGGGGGTGGGGGTGGAGGAGTTGCCTCAGGGTGGTGGGAGGAGGAGGGGTTGCTCCAGGGGGAGTGGGGGGGGTGGGGATTGGAGAGTTTTCCCCCTTCACGTCAGTATGCTCTGAATATTTACGGAGCATGCCGAAGCGAGTAAAATACCTTAATTCCAAAGCACCTTGCCACTTCGGAATTAAGGTATTTCCGGATTTCCCCCCCGCTTCGGGTAAACCCGAAGCAGGAAACCTAAAGTGACCTGACCCTTCACACCCCTAATTGCAGTACATCTCCCAAGCAGGTTGGTATGAATAGGGCTTAGTCCTTGATGCTTTCAGAGTAATTTTGTATATCTTTGATAAAAGACCCTTACCTCCACTGCCACCAGATTCCAGAAGTTCTTCAGATTCAGTTATTTTGCGTCTCAGGGAATTTTGTATCTCAGGAGTAGTTATAAAGTGTAGAATCTGCAGGTATTGGAACCAGGAGATTTTAGATTGAAGTTTTGCCTCAATCAATTGCCTAGACATGAGTTGTCCACTACTGGTTATGTCCAAAAGTCTTGTAATATGTTTGGATTTCCAGGTTACAAATGAGTCCTTATTGTAAGCTGGTTCAAATCACTTTTGTCCTGTAAAACAGGAGCAGGAGGATATATACGGTGCCAGCATGGACCTATTCCTGTCCCAAGTCTCCAATGCCGGAGCTAGTAAGATATATTTTTTTATTGCTTCTGGGCAATCAGGTGCTGCATTCCAAATAATTTCCTGTAGCATTCTGGGGGATGAATACTGTTGTTCTATGTCCTTCCAATCAGTGTGGTATTCAGGATATAGCATAAGGACCAAATAAGTGAGTTGGGTAGCTTCATAGTATAATTTAATATCCAGCATTCCCAGGCCTCCTTGTTTGGTGTGACCTTTCATAATGGCAAATCCAACCTGTGGTTTCTTTCCTGAGCAGATAAATTTATTTAATAGTTTCTGCCACCTTTCCAAGGTTTGTACTTTAATAGAAATGGGCAGTGCTCGAAAGAAGAGTATCTGTGGAAGTATTATAGTTTTTACTAGGTTAATCTTTTCTAGCCAAGTTAGATTAATCCTTTTCCAGCTGGCTAGTGTTCTATAAATAGAAAGGTGGAGTTCTTTAAAATTCAAGTTCCAAATTTAATCTAGGTTTAAGGGTATTTTTATACCCAGATAGGTCCAACTGGTTTTAATCCATTTGTATTTATACCTTGTTCTGATATATTGTATTGTTTCTTGTTTCAGGTTTACAGGGTATAATTCAGACTTAAGGTGGTTGATGGAAAGGCCAGAAACCAATCTAAATTCCTCTAAGCATTTTCCAATACATGGTAGTGAACTACTGGGATCTGTTAAGTACAACACCAGATCATCAGCGAAAAGACTGATTTTATATGTCTGTTTCCCAATTGTAATTCCTTTAACGTAGGGGTGTGACCGTAAGGTTGATGCCAAGGGTTCTATAGCCAAAGCAAATAATATAGGAGAAAGGGGACACTCTTGCCTAGTACCTCGTTTATAAGGAATTCTGGTGAGTGGATACTATTAGTTCTAACTATAGCTTTGGGGGCATGATATAGTGCTTTGATTGCATTTAGCAAATACAAACCAAAACCCATATGTTCAAGTAAACCTAAAAGATAGGGGACCTCCACTCTATCAAAGCCCTTCTCCACATCTAACTATAGGAGCAGAGCCAAGGATTTATTCAAATTACAATGATTAATTATATCTAACATTTTCCTTATATTATCAAACAGATTTCTCGTAGGCATAAAGCTGGCCTGATCATGGTGAATATAATTGGTGATGAACGAAGCCAACCTCCTTGCTAATATAGTTGTGAAGATTTTCTGATCCTGATTTAAAAGGGAGATTGGCCTGTATGATTTGGGATCTGTAGTGTCTTTACCCTTCTAGGGAATCACAGTAATTTCTGTTTCCATCCAAGAAGGGGAAATTTCGCCTGACTGCATCACATAATTACACGTCTGGTAAAGGAGTCGAAATCAAATCTATATATATTTTTATAGAACTCCGATAGAAACCCATCTCTTACAGGAGCTTTGTTATTTTTAAGAGATTTAATTGCCAATTTAACTTCTAGCTCTGATATTGGTTGATCCATAAGTAGTTTGTGTTCTTCAGATATTTTACCAATATAGTTTTTATTAGAAAGGTAGTCAGTCAACATAGCAGGGTTGGGGGAGTCTGATGTATATAAGGCCTGATAGAATTCTGCAAAGATGTTTGCTATTTCTTCAGGTTTTGAGTGAGCTTGCCCTTTTTTGTCTTTAATGGCTTTTATAGAGCATGCCACAGTTTTTTCTTTAACTTTTTAAATAAGAAGCTTAATAGATTTAGATGACCTAACCCAGTATTTTTGTTTAACATATAGTAATTGTTTTTGAATTCGGGCTGTCTCTAGACTTTCTAAAGCTTTTCTTTCCAAAGTCAGCTGTTTATATACCTGTTTACTACACGTATTCTTATGTTCCTGTTCCAGTATTTTAATTTTGGCTATTATCTCATTTCTAATCTTTTCTTTTTGCTTTTTATGATAGGAGGCTGCCGAGATTATTTGCTAGCGGAGGACAGCTTTCACAGCATCCAATACTAGTGCCTGGGAGATGCCACAAGCTGCATTCAAATCAAAATATTGTTTTATGTCTGAGGAGATTGAGTGTATTTGTTTATTGAATAAAAGTGATTTATTTAACTTCCAAATTGATTTACTTGGGGGTTTTGGTCCTAGACTAAAAATGCCTTCCATCCAAGCATGGTCGGTCCATAATTTTTCACCTGTAGTAGATGAATGTGTATGATCACTTAACTTAGGAGTCAAAAAATATAATCTATCCTTGTATGGATATTATGGACTGGAGAGTAATAGGTATAATCTCGTTGGATTTTGGAGACGCCAGATATCTTGTCGTCCTGCTTTATTCATTATGTCTGTAAACTCAGAGATACCTTTTTTCTTTATCTGGTGGCAGCAATGGTGTCGAGCAGTAATTGGTTTAAGTTCTCTATGCATTCTGAGAGTTTCTGCTGGAAGATTAGGGGAATACTTGAATTTCTTTGCCCTTATAGGGCAGCGTCACTCCACCTCCCATCCATATGCATTTTTTAAAGTGGTTATGTATACTTCATGAAGTTACATAGTCAAATTATTACTTATAGCAACAACTTCAGATGTTAGTTTACATGTAGAAAAATAAAAGAAGCTGAAAAAATAATTTCTTTTAAGCACAACATTTTTATTCTGCCTGTCCTTCAAGGAGATCAAGGCATCCCCCGTTTTATCTTCACAACAACCCTATGAGGTAGGTTAGGCTAATCGAATTACTGGCCCAAAGAACCCTGTGAGCTCCACAGCAGTGTGGTGATTTGAACAAAGACCTCACAAATCCTACTCCAACACTGTAACCTCTGTCCACAGAACAACTGTAGGAGCCAAATTAATGCATCTGTTTTGAAAAATTATCCAGATAAAAATGCAGTCTGAGTTTAAAGATGAGTTGACTCTCATAAAATGGAACCATAACCATTTATCCAACAAATTGAGTTGAACCCTGATTTTCCACCTAACAGATAACTATGGGGGGAAATATCTGAGATTAATCATCATGTTACAATAAATCACATAACTTATTTTTTATTGTGGGTTCCTACTGTGCTGATCATCACAGGCACTAAAAACTAGGATGTAAACATTTCTCTTTATCTAAACCCACTTCTTGTTTGAAAACAAGTTCTGCCCTACATGTCTGGGGAAATAAAAACCAGCCCAAATGTATTTTCTTTAATTAAACAGAAAGAGAGAATAAAACATTTTTAATTAGCACGTCACACACAGATGATAATTAACTGTAAATACCCTACTGCTCAGTTATATGCCAGAATGCTGGCAAGAGATCTATACCAACCTCAAAGGCTAGTGAAGTCCTTAAACTTACAGAACTTATATGAAGATGTACATATTACCTATCGAAAGACCGGCTCACCTGAAATGACTCATGAAAACAATCACATCATAAATATTAAAACAAGCTCTATCTTCTTGCTGTAAAGCAGCTTTTATTGCATTATTTATAGCAGGTTATATAGCACTATGTTCAAATTACTTATTGTTTTTCAATGTTTTCATTTAATAACATTACATACTATTCTAAAATGCATACTATTTCCTAAAATGCAAAGCAGTTACCTAAAACAATTCCAATACACAACAGCAGATTAAACCTGCATCCAATAACACCAAACAGCCAAATAAAACCATATTCAACTAAAGGCTCTGCCTTACACATCTGTCAATCTATTTCTGAACCACACCATAGAGAATATGAGACAGAGTAAAAAAATAGGCTGGGAACAGATGTGGTGAGTGGATTTCTTTATAAATCTGAAGTCCCAGGGTTGCAGGAAAAAAATCTGAAATCTAATATACACACACGACAATGGATTAAAACACTGCAAAATAAGAAAAAGAATACCCTGCAGCTTTAAGAAAAGAATGCCCACTAAACTCTCAATGGCTATTGGGGGTTGCTATACAACTACAACATTATTGCCATGCCTTCTGTAAAGCAAAGCCAGGAGAGTGGAGCAGGAGTGGACTGGGAGATCAGAACAACCCTAGAAAAGGTCCCACACACTCACTGATCCCTATTTTAATATTTGAAATAATTGCATACTATAATGTTGGCATTACTATCCCCCTATCTTCCTTTACACAGCTTTAACTTGGACTTGAGGTTTCAAATTATTCAAAACAAAGTTTAAACATTTTCTTTGCTAATTCTGCAAAGAACAATTTGGAACAAGTATAGGAACCCAGGTACCATGATCATTTTGATTGTAGCTATTTTTCTAAGTCAAAGGGTTAACTTAGATCAATTCTTTGGTAATTGTAACGATGTGATAGCAATGTTTTTGGTCAGCTAACGATGGCTATACTTAAGCAACTGAGTTGTAATTTGCATTCTAAACAAAGTCATAAAGGGTTTTAAAGATCAAAACCAACACTCTGAATTGAATCCAGAACCAGGTTGTCAACCTGGGCAACTGAAAATATAATATAACCAATCTGGGTAGTTCTAGTCAGTAAACACATTTTACACCAACTTTAGATTTTGAGTCATCTTCACCTTACGCTAACCTAGCCTCAATGTTTCATTAGCAAGGATCAAGGTGGCCAAGTTAGTTCTGTCCAGGAAGGGATGTAGCTCTTGAGCCAGTTGTAACTTTAAAAAGGCACTTCCAGCGATAGTATCAACCTGCTTACCCAGTCAACAAACTCCACCATACTGTAGGCACCCATATAAATTGAATAATAAAAGTACCATTCTTCCTGACCAACGTCACCTCCATCAAGCTTTAGGTTATTCATCTTTAACCAGCCAACCATACTTTAAAATTACCAGCTACTAATAAAACTTAGCTAAAAGTATCCTAAAGAAGCCCTCACTTTTGGATGTTACACATAGAAAAGTTCCAGTGCCCATGTCTCAGAAAAGTGGTCAAGGTCCTTGTCTCATATGGCTTGTGGCTGACAGTTGGTTTCCACCTTGAAATTGCCACCACCAGAGGAATAGGTAAACTGCAAGCCTTTCTCAGGTACAGGCCTCATGATGAGATGTAAGTAAATGCGGCTCTCTGGTTGATGGCAATTACAAATGTGGTTCTCTGCCAAATCACATTTGGTTTGGTACTACTGGGTAAAACAAAAAAGACAGCACCTCCTCCAAATATAAAACTCACTGTATTGCAAACTGTAGCAACCTCAATTTTTTAGTCAGCTTTTTCTTTATTTACTTAACCAAACGTGTGTGTGCCATCATCACCTCTGACCTATGAATGAAAGACCTCCCAAATGTCCTATTGTTAACAAACTTGCTTATATCTTGCAAACTGGAGGATATGGCTTCCTTTATTGAGTCAAACCATATCATTTTAGGTCTTCCTCTTTTCCTACTGCTTTCAACTTTTGCCACCCCAGCATTATTGACTTTTCCAGAGAATCTTGCCTTCTCATAATGTGACCAAAGTACAATAGCCTCAGTTTTGTCATTTTAGCTTCTAGGGAGAATTCAGGCTTGATTTGATCGAGAGCCCATTTATTTGTCTTTTGGGCTGCCTATGGTATTCTGCAAGATTCTCCAAACGTATGTACTGTGTATTAAGTTAACACTACACTTTTAAGAAAAGTGCAACTAACACATAACACTGCCCCCCCCATGTCCAATACGAAACAAACTTCCTACAACGTTTCCGAAGCAGATCGGAGTAGATGACTCCTTACCTCAGAAAAGTTGACAGCTAAAGGGATGATCCCAGCCACATAGCAGCCTACCAGCATAGCCAACGAGAGCAGGCTGATAGACAAGAAGTCGTCCATGGTCTATTTCTACTTCTTGCTCAGCTGTTATAACAGGCCCACTAATTCTTCCGTGGATTCGCCTGCGCGGCCCCCGATGGAGAAACAAACCTCATGGGCCAAGAGCAGCAAGCTGGAGGATGCTACCTCCTTCCTTCGCCCAAAAGCTGCCACGTCGCCTGGGGCTGGCTGCAACACCTGGAGTCTCCCTCCCGGAAGGGACTATCTACCTTGACGCTTCCAATTCTTCCGAAGCCGGGTCCTGTGCGGAAGGGCCTACAGTGAGACGGTTCTAAGGCCGCTTGGGATCAGGCCGCCTTCCTTCCAAAGGGCCGCCCCAGGGACATCCGATGGTAAGTTCTCGCTCGACTACTAACGGGGCAGTGGGAGGGAGAAAGCGAGCTTCACACGGAGCTGCCAACGCCGCCTCCGACACGAGGGAAAAGGAAATCGGTCCTTGTCAGTGAGCGACAGTAGCCAACCAATACAAGATGGCAAGGAGCGAAGAAAGCTGGCCTTTCCCTCAGTCCAGAGTCTCTCTCAGCTACCGAACTCCCGCAGGTGTTGCCATGAAGGCCAAGCGGCAACTCCTCCTCCCAGTCACTTCCTCTTCCTTCAGTCAACTTCCGGGACAGTTGGCATTGAAAGAAAACGTAACTGGGGCTGCTCTTGTTTTCCCGCCCTATTTTAAAATGGCGGATAGGGACAGATGGAGCCACCAATCCCTGCCCGTTCTTCTGACTTAAGTGAGATAGTCCTTACTAAAAATGGCCGCCTCCACTTTGAGCTAGACTAGTTCTCACTGAACTTCCGGCTCAGCATAGGATAACGAGCGAAGAAAAAAAAACACGAAGAAGCGCTTAGTGGCAATCTCGCGAGATATGCCTTGGTGACGCTCGGCCTCTCCCAGCCCGAGTGGGAGAACAGCCACATCTCTCCAGTGCCCGTAAAGGGCTGGGGGCGGGGCTGGGGGTTCCGCTAGGTTAGTGGTTCCGGTGGCCGCCGTGCATTGTGGTCGAAGAATCGTTGAGAATTTGTGCTTCGCGCCTGGAAGGGATAGAGCGAGTGGCCATGGTGAGAAAGAGAAAAGTGTCGGGCTTTCGTTTCCTTTAAGAGATGGAATCAGTGGCGGGAATGGTTTGGGAGTAGGAAGCGGAGAAGGGCGAGGCGTTTCTTGTGGGGCCATCATGTTCTTCGCCCGGTTTAGCCCGTCCTTAGGCCTAACCTATAAGCAGCGGATGGGCGGGCCGGTTGGTCAGATGGCGCGTTGTGAAAAGGAACACGCTTTCTCCTCCCTCTCCCTGGGAAAGAGCCGCCTTGAAAGTCCTGGTAGTGTTTAGGAAAGACAAAGTCTTTGCATTCCCCTCCCTCTGCCCGCCCGCCCGGCCCTCCAGGATGCTTGGGGCATATTGGCGCGAGAGCGAGCGGGCTCCTCGGCTTTGATCGTCCGGGTGTGTATCAGAAGTCTTCGGAGTGGCCTTTTCTGCCTCCCTGAGCCGCATCGAGCTGTTTTGTCCAGAAGCTTTGATTTTTTTTTTTTGTGGGTGAGGGGCGGGTTCTTACTGACATAACCTGTGCTTGGCCTGTAAGCTTCTGATTGCAGCTCGAGGCTCATACGACTGACTCTCACACGTGAGATTCGTTTTCTGTGCGTGGGTAGAAAGTTTGTGTGGAGCGTTCGACCAGAAACGGGGTTTTCATTTCAGTGAAAATGAAGCTAGAATTATGTACAGTCATTCTAGGAGCTATCTCTGTATCATAAATGCAAGATACTTTTTCGTTTCTTTGAGCTTTTTTTGAATTTCAAGATGTTTTACAAGTTTCCTTCTGTTTCTGTATAACAGAGTAGCTGAATAATAATTAATTTAAAAAGGTGTTCCATACACAATGGATACTCTACTTAGAGTATTATTTGTGTGTGGTATACTTTTTAAAAACTAACTCCTTCATTTGCTTTTGTCTTTTCCACCAAGGTTATAATCTTACAATGTTACTTACATGTATCTTCCTGTTAAAATGGCTGTCCTGAACTACCCATTTTCTAAATTCAGTCTAATGCATTTCCTCCAGAGTCTTATCTTGCTTAAAAGTTACACTTACAGTGCAATCCTGTGCAGAGTTACTCCAGTCTAAGCCCACTGAAGTCAAAAGGTTTAGACTGGAGTAACTGCACAGGTTTGCACAGGATGTACTAAAAGGAATGACAGGATTGCCCATTGGGAATAATGAGAGAGGTTTGAAGGTCCATTGGAAATAATGGGAACTAGGAATTCCAATTTACTTGCATGGGCTCCATTGAAATGCATTACACCTGAAATACATTACACCACAAAAAAAGTTGCAAAGAAAATGTGCAATGGATTTTCCAGGATGCTCTTGGGACCCAGATAGACTATTCAGGGACTGGAATGACAGGCCAGTTTGGTGTAGTGATTAAGAGTGCGGGACTCTAATCTGGAGAACCGGGTTTGATTCCTCACTCCTCCACTTGAAGCCAGTTGGGCGACCTTGGGTCAGTCACAGCTTCTAGCTCTCTCAGCACCACCCACATCACAGAGTGTTTTGTTGTGGGGATAATTATGACAAACTTTATAAACCGCTCTGTGTGGGTGTTAAGTCATTCTGAAGGGCTGTATATAAATCAAATAATATTATTATTAGGCCCCAGAGTGGAATGGCAGCCCCTGGGAGTATCAGAAGGGCTCTGGGATAGGAATGTCGGCTCCCTGAGTGGAATGGCAGCCCTCTAGGTGTAGCAGAAGGGCCCTGGCACTGGAATGACAGGGCCCTGAGTGCAATGACAGACCCTGGATGTAGCAGAAGCGCTCTGGGAGTGGAAAGGCCTCTGAGTGGAATGATGGGTCCTGGGAGTAGAATAAGCACTCTGGGACTGGAATGACAGGCCCCTGAGTGCAGTGACACCCCCTCCCCCCATGAAGCTAACGGGCTCTGGGACTGGAATGACAAACTCCTGAGTGGAATGACAGCCCCTGGGTATGGCAGAAGGGCTTTGGGACTGAAATGAGAGGCCCATGAGTGGAATGACAGCCCCTGGGTGTAGCAGAAGCATTTTGGGAGTGGAATGACATGGCCCTGAGTGAAATGATGACCTCTGGGTGTGGCAGAAGGGCTCTGGGACTGAAATGACAGGCCCCTGAGTGGAATTGCAGCCCTTGGGTGTAGCAGAAGCACTCTGGGACTGGAATGACAGGCCCCTGAGTGGAATGGCAGCCCCTTGGTGTTCTGGAACTGGAATGACAGTCCCTGGCAGTAGCAGAAGCGCTCTGGGACTGGAATAATGTACCTCTGAGTGGAATGACAGCCCCTGGGAGTAGCAGAAGGGCTCCAGGACTGGAATAAGAGATCCCTGAGTTGAATGAGAGCCCCTGGGAGTAGCAGAAGCGCTCTGGGACTTGAATGACAGGTCTCTAATTGGAATCACAGCCCTGAGAGTAGCAGAAGTTTTTGGGGACTGAATTGACAGCCCCCTGAGTGGAATGTCATCCCCTGAGAGTAGACAGTGATCTGCAACTGGAGTCACAAACGGTAGAGCAGAATTAAAAACTTTACATTTTAATTGATATTTCTGGAAGATATGTAGCTGTCACCAAATCAGTTCCATCTGTATATTTATCCTTCCTGTCAGCTCCTCAGTTTAATTAACACTTTCATGAAGTGGGTATCAGCCATCTCCTCTATTTTCAAGCGTAAATCCTGCCCTTGTTTCCCTTCCTATTCCTCTGTCCAATTTTGTAGCCTTCCAGACCTCCATGTTCCTATTATGTGTCACACTGTACCTGAGTTCCTTGCTCACTTTTGCTCACTCTGTTGACCACTGACCCATCGCATCATAGTCTCTGTGAAAAGTCCAATCTCATAGTTTAGTTAACAAACTGTATTGATGGTTTTATCTTGTTTTATCCCTTCATGTACTTAGTTTGTTGTTGTCTGCTCTGAGCCTGCTTGCAGGGAAAGTAGACTATAAACCCAATAAAATAAACAAATAAATAGTTCAGGGCTCCTCAACCTTTTGAGCCTGCAGGCCTCTTTGTAATTCTGACACACCATGGTGGGTGCAGACACAAAATGACTGCTGCAACAGGTGAGTCCTCCAGGAAAGACTGGCCACAGCATATCTTCAGTCACACAGTGAAGATTCTTGTAATGTGGTGGCTGCTTCTGCCAAAGGAATGATTTTTAAAATCTGCACAGCCCATTAGTAGCCTTGCTGAGCAAAAGTCCCACCTCACCCCCCGCTTTCTTAAAACACTTGGTGGGCACCAGGAAAATGTTGCCTGGTGCCATAGTGCCCACAAGCACCATGGCCCATTATTCACAGCACACTTGAAGCTGGCAATGCTGAGCATTCACGTCAATTGGTACTGAAATGGCCTGGGGTCCCATCATTCTGTACTGCACAACCTTGAGGCAATTTGGTGTCCGCTGACGAGTTGAGATGTGTCTGGAGCCCCATTTTGTTGGGGCTGGAGCTGACAGATTTTCAAAAAAAAATTGACAGGTGTGGTAACTTTCCAGTGTTGGAGCCCATTCTCCAACCCAGTATTTGCTGATTGGGCTGTGCCGTGCCCACTGGAGAGGCAATTGGTAGCTGTGTTCTGGAGAAAAACGTACTTTTCTAGCTTGTTCTAGTCTCATTAGTTTTTTTAAAGCCAAACTAGGAAAAGGTTAAAATGCTGGTGCTTCATTCCCTCCCAGCACCTTCTCTGCCACTTTGTTTTGCATAGTGCTGTTTGTCAAGATGGAAGGGAGGGGAAAAGCCAGCAGCAAAGACACATCTGCTACTCTCAGGAGCTGTTATTCCACTCAGGGGGCCTGTCATTCCAGTCAAAGAACACCTCTGTAACTCCCAAGTGTTATCATTCTACTCCCAGAATGCTTCCGCTACACCCAGAGGCTATCATTCCATTCAGGTCTCTGTCGTTCTAGTTCCAGAGCCCTTCTGATACTCCCAGGTGGCGTCATTCCACTTAGGGGCCTGTCATTCCAGTCCCAGAGCCATTCTGCTACACCGAGGGGCTGTCATTCCACTCAGGGGCCTGTCATTCCAGTCCCAGAGCCCTTCTGCTACACCGAGGGGTCGTCATTCCACTCAGGGGCCTGTCATTCCAGTCCCAGAGCCCTTCTGCTACACCGAGGGGCTGTCATTCCACTCAGGGGCCTGTCATTCCAGTCCCAGAGCCATTCTGCTACACCGAGGGGTCGTCATTCCACTCAGGGGCCTGTCTTTCCAGTCCCAGAGCCATTCTGCTACACCGAGGGGTCGTCATTCCACTCAGGGGCCTGTCATTCCAGTCCCAGAGCCCTTCTGCTACACCGAGGGGCTGTCATTCCACTCAGGGGCCTGTCATTCCAGTCCCAGAGCCATTCTGCTACACCGAGGGGCTGTCATTCCACTCAGGGGCCTGTCTTTCCAGTCCCAGAGCCATTCTGCTACACCGAGGGGCTGTCATTCCACTCAGGGGCCTGTCATTCCAGTCCCAGAGCCCTTCTGCTACACCGAGGGGTCGTCATTCCACTCAGGGGCCTGTCATTCCAGTCCCAGAGCCCTTCTGCTACACCGAGGGGCTGTCATTCCACTCAGGGGCCTGTCATTCCAGTCCCAGAGCCATTCTGCTACACCGAGGGGCTGTCATTCCACTCAGGGGCCTGTCTTTCCAGTCCCAGAGCCATTCTGCTACACCGAGGGGTCGTCATTCCACTCAGGGGCCTGTCATTCCAGTCCCAGAGCCCTTCTGCTACACCTAGGGGCTGTCATTCCACTCAGGGGCCTGTCATTCCAGTCCCAGAGCCCTTCTGCTACACCCAGAAGCCGTCAATAGTCTATCTGGGTCCAGAGAGCTTCCTAGAAAATCCATTCCACATTTTTTTTGCACTTTTTTTTTTTTTTTGCTGTAATGTATTTTAATGGAGCCTGTGCAAGTAAATTGCCATTCCTGGTTCCCATTATTTCCGATGGCCTTCAGACCTCTCCCATTATTTCTAATGGGCAATCCTATCATTCCTTTTAGTACGTCCCAGTTTGCACTATGTGTCATTTCTTGTATGCTATAGCAACAAACCTGGGTTACCATCAAATGTGTATGCTCAGCAGATAGTCACAGCTGATCTTGGCTTTCTGATAAGCGTGATGATTTCAAGCTATATGACTGACCCTCCTTGTTTTTGATTGCTAGTTTTTATAGTTTTAAAGGTTGATGACTTTTTAGCTTTTCTGAAGGACTGTATTGGAAAGAAAGGCTTGGTTCTAATTAAAATAAATTTGATCATGTGTTTAAGTCTATACTGAAGATGGGTACCCTGACCTGGATAGCCCAAGTGAGCCTGGTCTTATCAGATCTCAGAAGCTAAGCAGGGTCAGCTTTGGCTAGTAATTGGATGGGAGACCTTCAACGAAGACCAGAATTGCAGAGGCAGACAATGGCAAACCATCTCTCTTAGTCTTTTGCCATGAAAACCTATAATTGTCCTTGCTACGGATTGTGCTGATCTCACACTATGTAATCCGCCTTGAGTCTCAGTGAGAAAGGTGGACTATAAATGACATAAATAAATAAAAACCCCACCTGGGGTCACTATAAATCAACTCTGACTTGAGGGCACTCTCCACCACACCAAAGATGGGTGCTCTTTTTAAAACAGGCATGAAGCAACCTTCTTAGAGTGAAGCCTAGCATTTAAATAAGACTTTATTTTTCCTAATTTGTTACGCTTTCTCAGATTCACGGCCCTTTCCCAAATCAGTAGCTCTAAGAATAGTTTAGGAAACATGGAAAGTCTGTATACTTTCTCATTATGTTAATTACTAGTTTTTATTATGTATATGTTAACATTTTACCTAGGAAATACCTCAACATTGTTGAAATAAACATTAATGATGCCCTTTCTGTATTTTGCTAGTATCTAAAGTTTAGCATACCTGCAATTTCTCAGATGTTAATCCGATTTCCTAATATGTGGAGCTTTCTTATTTGTTCGGTTGTCAGTGAGTAAAATTTTAGCAAATAACTTTATCATCTCTTCTGACAGCATCCTTCATAAAATCCAAAATTGCATTTGGTAGATTTAGAAGTATATTACATTTTGAAACCTACCATCTTTATACATTCCGCCAAATTCTTGTATTTTCAGGCCACTATATAGAGATAAAATCATCTGTGTTAGTTACTTTCCAGCTTAAACTGGAGAGAGGGCTTGTTTTGTTGTTGCTAAAACACATTTTTAACAAACAAAAAATCCTAGTGATGTTTTGTACAACATCAAAATTTTGAAAGTTAATCATACCCTTCTAAATTCATTGAAGTCAATGGCATTACAAGGGTGTAACTGTTAGAGCGTTTCTCACTCTGCTGTCTATTGGCACCTCTTAATGTGTTTCTTCTTGATCACCTAGCCTTTCTGTGGCAGCTTCGTACTTCTGTGATCCCAGTCCTGCCTTGCTGTTTTTTCTAAGAGATAAGCTGTATGCATAGAAGCTTGCAGGGGGTAGGGAGGAATTGTTCCTATATTGAAACCTTTCCTTTTAAAACTTAGTACCTTCTGTTTCTTTGCTTTATTTTATTAACTGAACTAATACATTTGTTTGGTTTACTATTCTTCACTTGTGGGGTCCCAAATCAATAACATACTAAAATTTTTAGATGTTGCTTAATTGCATTTTCACAACCACTTCAATATATCCTCTAGAATATACTTTTCTGGAAATGATGTGGCATCATCTGTTTCTCATACAGGGTGTAGCATTTTGAGGAAAAGGCTAATTTTTGTATTCTGGTCTTTGAAAGCATTGAGAATGCCAAGAGTAGTATATGTGTAGGAAATGAAGACTTGGGCATAACAGACTGATTTTCTATGTGTGTTGATTGTGATTCTTCACTGTTGGTTGCAAACAACTTAGTGTGCTTTCTAAAAGCCTGATTCAATGTTGTCTTCTGTTTCTGTACAGTCTCACACAATTTTGCTTGTTCAACCTACCAAACGGCCAGAGGGCAGGACTTATGCCGATTATGAATCTGTGAATGAATGCATGGAAGGTAGGTTCCACTATTGTGTGTAGAGGTTTTGCAGGTTATTGGTTTTTATAAGTATGGCAGGCCAGTTTTCCTTGGATATTATTTTCCCAAAGGCTTTTCTTAGATTGGGCCAGTTGAGACATTGAGGAGAAAGCCTCAGTCTCTTGCCCACGTGCTCCCACAAAGCAGGAATAAACTAATAGTCCAGACTGTGTCACTGTTATTTGAATGTGGTATTTTTTTGAGGCTGCACAGCCTTTTCTGTCTTTGTAGCATGCTACCAGGCATCATTCTCCTGCCTCCCTATCACCATGGTAAGGCATGTGTGAAGACATGGACTTTCCACCTGATTAACATCTCTTTTCTCAATGTATAACTCTGTTGAATGTATGCTGTTTTATTTATATTTCATACAGAATTTTGAAGAAACGCTTACACTTTTGTAACTCTTTTGCAAGGGTATGTTAAAAATCTGAACATACCATCTTCAGGCTACTCTTGTAACACCAGCGCTATCATACCACTTCTTGTTAAGATTCTTAACATCTGAGTACTGTAATAAACTAGATCCCCTTGAATTTCTAATGTTCAAACTGAAAGTTGTCCTTTTTACCCTCAGGAGTCTGTAAAATGTATGAAGAACACCTGAAGAGAATGAATCCCAACAGCCCTTCAATCACATATGATATTAGCCAGCTGTTTGATTTCATTGATGATTTGGCTGACCTCAGCTGCCTTGTGTAAGTACTTTCAAAGCTATTTTCTTTAAACATCTGTGCACTGGCCCTGGTTGAGCATTATACAGGTATGCTGAAATGTGCATGTATACTATGAGGCTTTTAATGTTCTTTCTCAGCCAGTTTTGCCTGTTCTGTTGGAAGCTTCAGAGTATATGTACTTTTGCATTAGATACACATTAATGTCAAAAGATACTTAAAATGTAGCACCCTTTTGTCCATTTAAAAGCTGTACCTAATAATTAGCTTTCAATACTGTTAATTTTCTGCAGAGTAATCTTTAAATAAAACTCTTGTAAATTGCATTAGATTTTGTAGAACCAGTGCTTGATATTTTAGGGGTAATTGTGAACCTAAAATTGAGCTTTCAGTCTATTCGACCATTCTGTTGTAGCTTCACTTCACATGTAGTAGTCTTTATATGCAACGAGCTGCAGGATTTGTGCAACTGAATGTTGCTATTGTCTGGCTGTGCTTATAGTAGGCCAGCTGTGCTTACAGTAGCCCAGATCCTCTCTCTGAAATATATTTTTAACATGGTTCATTTACAGCGCCTGTGAAGTCAATTGGACTGCAGGAGTTTGACCCTTCTGGGGCAATGTTATGGGAGGGCAACAGTTTCTTTTTTTAAATCAGTATTGATAAAATATTGAGAAACTACAGTGAACTGCAAAAGTAAAATGTATTGTTTCTGGAATTTTAAATATGCCTTATGTAGCACATAATTTGTACTTATACATCAGATTCTTTTAAAAAATTGACTTCTGTATGTGAATTGCTGGCTGGTGAAACCTATGAATGCAAATTTGCGTTAGATTTTAGCAGCAGGCCACCAGGGGGCATACTGTGAGCAAAATATTTTTTGTTATAGTTACAAAAATCCAGGGGTTTTTTTTTTCTGGGAAAAGAGGTGGTGGAACTCTCAAGAGGAAAATGAGGAAGAAACACATGGGATTCTTTGAAATCATATTATTTTCAAGCACTTTTGCCGAGTATTTTCAAGAGGTGCCGGAATTCCGTTCCCCCTGAAAAAAAGCCCTGCAAAAATCTAAACAGTGATTCTGGCACATCCTTTTCCTTGCTATGCTGTTGAGAAATAGTTATTGTACAGATGTGTACTTGGGTATGGCTAGGTTTGAAAGGCTTAGGTACTTTTAAAGAACTGCTTATTAGCTTTCTTTTCTTGCGTTGTAGAGGCAATGTTGGGTTAAAACATGGTTACCAGAGCTATGTTAAAGAGTAAATTGCACAAATTTTTCCAGAATCGCGCATTTGGCTTGAAAGAGTCAGCAAACTGTCTTCAGTTTCAGCTGCTGTCATTATATACCTGAAAATGTACACCTTGTACAGAATTAAAATTTTGAAATTAAGTGACCCTTTACTCTTTTTGACTTCCAGTGTGTGTTCCAGTTTCTTCCAATAACCACAGTCATTGACTTGGATTAAGACTAACGTTTCTGCCTTCGCTGTGTTTCTGCCTCCTGAAATCCTGTTCCTAGGGGAGAGGAAAAGGATTTCAGGGGGCATTTTAGGCTGCCATAGGGGACAAGAGGCAGGAAAATCACAGTCTGAAATCCTTGCGCCCATGAAAATGTTAATCTGGATCCAACCCTATGTATTTTTAGGAGCAGCTTTTTTTTTTAAGTAGAATGGGCTGCCACAAGAAGTATTTAAGGCTTTGTTAGTCTTCCATAGATGACTGTAAATTTTAATTTTTTTTCTCCCTAAGGCTTTCTTAAGTAATTGACTAGAAATGTCCTGATGGCCCTTTGGAAGATAAAGCATTCGATTTCTACTAGTCTTTTGATTGATTTTAAATGTGCTTTTTATAGTCTGTCATTTTTATCTGGGTTTATTATAATTTTAATGTTAGTTGCTTTATTTGAGGAAAATAGGATACCAAATTTCTTGCAGTCTGATGCCTAGAAAGTTCAAACAGTCCACTGGTGTGTTTTAAGCCACTGATTTTAGAAAGTTGTTCTTTTTTCCATGCCAAGATATTAGGGTTTATTGGTTTTGAGAAACTTTGAATAGCGATATTAATTGACCTCTGCCTTTTCCCTTAGTTATCGTGCTGATACTCAGACATACCAGCCCTACAATAAAGACTGGATAAAGGAGAAGATCTATGTCCTCCTCCGCAGACAAGCTCAGCAAGCAAGCAAATAGTGATGTCTCAGAGAAGGGGCTGGGGGGAGGTGGACAACAGGTGTGTACAGTGTGCTGTAGTGAAAGTTTTGTATTATAGTCCTCCTGTTCATTCCTGTTTGTCTATATCTGAGATTGAGTCTCTTAGAATTGAAAGAGACTTGTTCGGTTTGAATTTTTTAAGGAAGAGAGGATTAATCTTTTGCAGGCATTTAGTTTTTTCTCTTTGCTGAGATTAACAGTTTTATTTTGTTCAAACCATAGGACTGTTCACATCTGCTTCATCACACTAGCTGTATGTATCTCTGTTCAGGGGTTTTCAATGTTATCATTTGGATGCAGTTAAGATGTAGCAGAGAATAAAATAAATCATCTTTAGTTAAATATGTTGAGTGATGTTTTTCTGTTCTAATTAATGTGTTCAGCTTATTCTGAGAACAACTTGACACTTGTACATTGACTGGCTTATGAAGGGTTTCAAGTTGCTGTTTCATGATGCATCATGGCAGTGTTTAAGTAAACTAGATAAGGTTTCTGAGAGCCAAGCTACAAGTGACGCCTGACACAGGTTGGACACTTGTCAGCTTCCCTCAAGTTTTGATGGGAAATGTAGGCATCCTGGTCTTGCAGCTTGGCTCTCCGACTGCTGTCCAATGGACTTTTCAACTCTCACTTGTCCAACATTCCGCCAAGCTGCCTACATTTCCCATCAGAACTTGAGGGAATCTGACAAGTGTACAACCTGTGTCATTCGTCACTTGTAGTTTGGCTCTTTGACCTTGTAAATTTCCTGCTAAATGATGGAGGGGAGGAGGCGGGAGAAACAGTGTTTCATTAACTGTTGCAGTTGAAGTACTGGTCATCTAATCATTGACATTTTTAACATTCTGAAGCCTTTCCTCACACCACAGCCAAACTAATCAATACAATCTCAATATGCTTTCAATGTAAGGAAAGGAGAAATAGCAATATCAAATTCTGGCAGGGTAGCTGCTTAGATTGTCTGTAGTTAAAAGAATAGTAGCAAATTGCCATGTGCGTCAGGGTACTCTAAATGTGAATAACGGAAGTTTATGATACTGGAAACACAGTACATGCTTGATGTATTTTAAGTAAGAAAAACTCTGCTGGATCAGGCTTAAAGTAGTCTGACATCCTGTTCCCTACAGAGGCCAACCATAAGACCCCAGGAAATCCACAAGCAGAATATGAAAGCAACAGGTTTCCTTCATTGTCCACAGACACACACAACAGCTGATAATTCGATATTTAAAGATGCTATACTGTTCAGTTGAATAAACACTGATTAGTAGATGGCAGACACTGAACTCTAAATATGGCCTGGGATGAGGAGAAATGTGAGAATGAGGTCACAACTGGCTGTGTGGCTGGGCCCCATTTGTTGTGTTTGGTATAATCAGAGAGACAATCTCCTTTTTAAACTAAATGATAACTACTTTTATGTTAATCTCTTTAAGAGTTTAGCGCTAGTTAAGATGCCAGTGCAGTAGTATTCAATGTTCATTTAGTAGTCTCCATGTATGGAATTAGAAAAGTTCATTTCCTCCAGGTTATCCCACATAATCCTAAACTGGTTTTAGACTGGAAATACTGTTCTGTAGTCACACTTGTTTCCTGTCTTGTGGTCTGATGATCAGATGTCCTTCATTTAAGATCAGTTCCAAGTATTTTTTTGATCTCCAGTTTGTAGTTAAATATCCAGAAGCAAGTTCCATCTATTCTGCCTCTGCTTGTGTGGGAGTCTTCAACTATATGCTCATGATTTTAAATCTAATAATAAAATAAGAACATTCACATAAAATCTGTGATGTAGTGTAAACCAGGAGCTTCATTAAAATGACTTAGTAATGCAAGAAGCTTTCTTGAGGATTTTGTAATACTTCTCTGTGGTATATAAATAGCATCAGATTCAATTTCATCTAAATAAGGGCTTTTAGTTAGCATATCTGAATAGCTGTTTACAGCATGGTGTAGTTAGAACAGAAATAAGGTTATGTAAATATGGTTAATTTGCATAAATACATCCTAATTTCAGAATGTGGCTTGTTTTGCCTAATTTGTTTGCAAGGAGTGCATCTTCTATGTAAAGAGAAAATTGGGCTTTTTCATTATAGCACTAAATTGGAAGAAGACATGACATAGGTTCTAGGAGCTATGTAGTTTGCATAGCTCTAGACAGATGATTTGGAGATATAATGGAATTGGTTTGTTCTGTTTTGGTAAGTAGAAATGGTGAGATTATTGGTTGTTGTGGATTTTCCGAGCTGTACAGCCATGGTCTTGGCATTGTAGTTCCTGACGTTTCGCCAGCAGCTGTGGCTGGCATCTTCAGAGGTGTAGCACTAAAAGACAGAGATCTCTCAGTGTCACAGTGTGGAAAAGATGTTGGCAGGTCATTTATATCTGGTCAGGAGGGGTGGGGTTGGGCTGAGTCATCCTGTAAGAGTTTCCCAGGGTGTGGAATGCTAATGGAGGGAGGCTTCACTGTGTCCTGAGGAGGTTCTTTTGCATATGGATTGGTGCTTGATGTGCTAATCTTCTCTGCAGGGCTATTGTTGGGTATAGAGTGTTTTGTTAGCCTGGTGTTTTTCAGGACTGGAAACCATGCTCTGTTCATTCTTAAAGTCTCTTCTTTCCTGTTGAAATTATGCTTATGCTTATGAATTTCAATGGCTTCCCTGTGCAGTCTGACAAAGTAGTTGGAAGTGTTGTCAAGTATTTTAGTGTCCTGGAATAGGATACTGTGTCCTGTTTGAGTTAAGCTATGTTCAGCCACTGCTGATTTTTCAGGATGGCCAAGTCTGCAGTGTCTTTCATGTTCTTTTATTCTTGTCTGGATGCTACGCTTTGTGGTCCCGATGTAAATTTGTCCACAGCTGCAGGGTATATGAATTAGCTAACATATGAATCACCAACATATGAATTAGCTAAACATCTGGCCAATCTTCTACAGGACCACATCGGAAAAACCACGTCTTACATCAAAGATTCAGCACATTTCAACAACAAAATCAGTTCTCTGAAACTCAATCCACCAGACATACTCGTCAGTTTTGATGTTGTATCCCTATTTACCAAGGTTCCGGTAAAAGACACAATCACACTTATTAATCAGATTTTTCCAGAGGATGTAACAGCCTTATTCCACCATTGTCTGACAACCAGTTACTTCCAATGGGATAACGAATTCTATGAACAGATGGATGGGGTGGCCATGGGAAGCCCTCTCAGCCCAGTTATAGGAAACTTCTACATGGAACATTTTGAAAAAACAGCTCTAGAACCAGCACCCCACAAACCTACATTCTGGTTCCAGTTCCTGGATGATAACTTTATCATTTGGTTCCATGGTGAGGAAGAATTGATGGAGTTTTTAAACCACCTCAACAATATCCACCTGAACATACAATTCACCGTGGAGAAAGAAACCGAGGGTAAACTTCCATTTCTAGATACCTTGGTCATCCGCAAAGCAAACTTCCAGTAAGGTCACAAGGTCTACAGGAAACCAACTCACACGGATCGGTACTTACACAAAAACTCCAATCACCACCTTCGACAGAAAAGAGGCATAATAAAAACATTAGTAGACCGTGCAAGACGGATATGTGAACCGCACTTTCTCAACGAGGAAATTAATCATCTAAACCACACGCTTCAAGCAAATGGCTACTCCAGAAATGAAATCAGAAGAGCGAGTAAACCAAGGACAAATCAAACAACTAAGGAAAAACAGTCTCCTACAGGAAAAGTGTTTTTGCCATATATGAAAGGAATCACTGATCAGATGGGAAAGCTTATGAAAAAGCACGGCTTACAAACAGTATTCAGACCCACCAGAAAAATACAACAGATGCTACGATCAGCAAAAGACAGTAGAGACCCCCTCAACTCTGCAGGAGTATACCGTATACCCTGCAGCTGTGGACAAGTTTACATCGGGGCCACAAAGCGTAGCATCCAGATAAGAATAAAAGAACATGAAAGACTCTGCAGACTTGGCCATCCTGAAAAATCAGCAGTGGCTGAACATAGCCTAACTCAAACAGGACACAGTATCCTATTCCAGGACACTAAAATACTTGACAACACTTCCAACTACTTTGTCAGACTGCACAGGGAAGCCATTGAAATTCATAAGCATAAGCACAATTTCAACAGGAAAGAAGAGACTTTAAGAATGAACAGAGCATGGTTTCTAGTCCTGAAAAACACCAGGCTAACAAAACACTCTATACCCGACAATAGCCCTGCAGAGAAGATTAACACATCAAGCACCAATCCATATACAAAAGAACCTCCTCAGGACACAGTGAAGCCTCCCTCCATTAGCATTCCACACCCTAGGAAACTCTTACAGGATGACTCAGCCCAACCCCATCCCTCCTGAGCAGATATAAATGACCTGCCAACATCTTTTCCACACTGTGACACTGAGAGATCTCTGTCTTTTAGTGCTACACCTCTGAAGATGCCAGCCACAGCTGCTGGCGAAACGTCAGGAACTACAATGCCAAGACCACGGCTGTACAGCCCGGCAAATCCACAACAACCATTGCTCTCCGGCCGTGAAAGCCTTCGACAATATGGTGAGATTATTCATCATCCAAGAATCTTAAACTGAGAACGGAAGATCAGTTAATATTTAGAGAATATTTCTAAAAGCTTCTTTGAAGACTTGCCATTTTTCAGCAGAGCTGTCTTTCGATGAGTATTCTCTCAGGGCTTTCTGATAAAGGCTCTCATTTAGTTATTTTTTATCTCTAAGGACATGTCTACACATGCAGCAGAATGAAGTGGTTGAATGCTGCATCACTTTCAGACCCCAGGTGTGTAGATTCTTTGATTGGTTCTCTTCATCAAAGAGTTGCCTTCAAATGGGAAAACAAGTACATCATTCTACCACTCTGTGCAAGTTTTCAATTAACAGACCTCTTATTTTGGAATATTGAAAAGTGGTATTTCCCACCTGTAACGTGAAGTACAGTGATGTATTGTAGATTACTCCCTTCTGATTCTGCAGCCTATTTAAACCAAATGGGACAGAGAAGTCTCTTGCAATTCAATTCTAAGCACTCTTGTTTGAAAATCTGTATGTTTGAATGGGGCTTCCAGGAGCAGCTACTCCTCTGCCTCTTTTTATACAGAGAAAAGGTGCTTTCCCCTGTAAAGAGTAATTTGGGGTTAGATACCAAAAGTTAAAATGGATACCTGACCAGCTATGGTTGTCTTCTCTCCATAAAGGTAACTGATAGTCTGCTTGCTGCATATAAGGCATAAAGGGACTTTTGTATATAATTTCCGTATGTAGTCTTCGTAAGTATTGAGGGAATGGTGGTTCCACGTGATTTTTTAACCTCCTGCATTTTGAAGTAAAAAATGCTGTTCATTAGCAAAAAAAAAAAACCCATTGCCTGCATAAACACTTTGCATCCTATTATCATCCACAGTTGTGACAGACTGCTGCTTAGCAGGGAGGAGCAAGAGAGAACCTGGGCTGGAGGAGTTAGGGCCGTTAGAGACTCATGCCTCTGCCTGCAACTGCTGTGGCCTTGCTCTTTTGATAATCATCATTATCGGGCAATGTAAATACCGTTATATTCCTACATGATTCATTCTATGCCCCTCAAGTGTTTAGTAGCCTTGCATCTCAGCTATTGTCTATTTCATCAGAGTGGCTTTTGAAGGTGATTTCTGAGAGTCTCTGCTTTGAGTCCAATTAAATAGAGCAGCTGCAGGTCCACTCAGACAAATTGCATACAGCTTTTCAAGTTCAAAGAGGGGTTTTCTTCATTTGTGGATAGATGCAGCACTTCAAAGGGTATAAAGCAAAAATAAAGAACTGAAAATGTAGCTACAATCATAACTACAGCATTTCTAGCAGCTGAACACATTATACTTCTGTTCCAGGATGAATCTCTGCAATCCAACCATACAGAGTCCTGCTGGACAAATAAGGACAAACTTCCCATTTGCAGCGCTTAAATGCCCAGATTAAAATGCCAATAGACTTACTGGCTACAGTCTCCCCACCAGAACTGTTTTTGGAGCCAGATTTATACTTATCTACACTGTGGGATGCTTTGCTCCTGTTAAAAGGGCAATAAGGTCCTGTTTGCCATTGTCACTGCTTTGATAAGATCTTGAGTTTAATAGCAATAAAGCAGGCTTCTAAGTAAAAGGCTTTTCTAGGCAAGTTCTGTAGTTACTGTTGTTAAAACTGCAGAAGGCAGTATTTTGTCCTTGAGGAAATCCATCCTTGCTTCCATGTCTTTGTTATGACTGTCACTGCTAAGGAATGTGGCTGTATGTGTATCTCGGCCACTTGAGCCCATGCCATCTAGTAATAAAGGGTAATGCTCTCATCGCTAACCTTGTGCATATCTAATTTGGTAAGTATATTAAAAAGCATGTATTTTAACTCTGAAGTATAAGGAGTTCTTAACAAGTCCTATAAACAAAAAATGAAGAAAATCAGTAGGCTGCCAATTTCAGGCTGTGCCTTCCTTTAATTTTTTTTTAGTACATTTTTGTACTCACACAGTGCAAATGGCTCACGTATTAGATCCCACTTAACATTCCCACTGACAGAAAGTAGGGGAATTGAGGCTAAATTCTCCCTCCTGCTGGGGCCTCCAACTCTTTCCTCATAGTTGTTCTTGATTCTCCAGAAGCAGCATTGCAGGAGACATCTGGAGTGCAATAAGAGAAGGGAGGCGAAAAACTCATGCTCTGCTTACAGAAAGGTATCCACTGGCAGTATTTTTCAGCAGGATCCAAACACACAATTCATGCACCTAGTGCAGGGATCAGCAACCTTTTATAATTAGAGCCAAACTCTGTCAAAAGTCAGAGCAACTGGAGCCACTATAAGGAGGTCTATTTCCATAATTGAAAATAGGCTGCTTAACATTATTGCTTCTCTGACCTGGATAGCCCAGGTGAGCTTGATCTCGTCAGATCTCAGAAGCTAAGCAGGGTCAGCCTTGGTTAGTAATTGGATGGGAGACCTCCATAAGAGCAGGGTTGCAGAGGCAGGCAATGGCAAACACCTCTGTTAGTCTCTTGCCATGAAAACCACACCAGGGGTCTCCATAAGTCAATGCTGACTTGAGGGCACTCTACCACCACCAACATTTTTGATAATTGACATGTTGATTAATGATCCTTAAAGTTTCTGCATCCCAAATGCTGGTTGTTGTGCATACTTTATTAGAAAGTGGCACACATGAAATCTCACTGTGGGTAATAAATATACACAGAAGCACTTTTTGCAATGTTTTAGTGCACTGCCATAAATCTATGTATAGTTGAAATTTATATTAATGGCAACTGTTCACTTCTATCATTTTCCTTTCTGTAAAGCATCTCTAAGAAGTGCTTTAGTCCCATAAAACCTTTGTCTGCCATTCTGTTTACATAGTGGTTACTGTCGTATTCCAGCTGTCCCTTCCCATATACCTCAACTTAGCCTGCCCTGAGCAATTTCATTTTCTGGCTTTTGATAAGTCGAGAAACTGCCAAGTTCTTTTCAAAGAAGCAAAAAGTTGTGCTCAATAATATGATCAACTTTCTGGGTCAATGAGAGGCTTCCCACTAGCATCCCTCTTTGCCTGCTGACATCATCTCCTCTGTAGTGTTACTTCTAGAGAAGACCCAGAAGTGATGTTGGTTAGCTCTAGGAATCACTGGGAACTCTGTAGTTCCAGGTTTTCCTGTAAGTGATGCCATGGCACAGATGATGATGTGCCCCTCGATGTGCCCACCCCTGAAGCTCCCACTGGTTGCCAGGCAAGGCTCTTTTCCCCACAGCTAGTAGTGCAAGTGAGCAGGCACAAAGGATGAGCAAAATATTATGGCACACTGTCAAAACATTTTATATATTCTTCAACAGTACAGGCATAGCAGCATTTGAAATATTACCAAAACACGGAAGCCCCTTTCAATGCTATCCACAACAAGGCTTGCATAATCACATCATTTATCTAATCCAAAATGGGCCATAGAGTGTGGATTAATAAATCAGCAAAAGCGAGCTGGGGACAGATAGGGGGGGATATCTCTACAAACCTGAAGGAAGTGTCTGCAGAAAAATCTGAAGCAGGGGGTTAAAACAATAATAGAAACAACACCTACAACTTCAAGAAAAAGATAACCTTGTGGGTGTTTCCTTGCCATTTTGGAGGTTGCCATGGGGCGGGGTGGGGGGTGGACTAGAACACAAAAGCCCTTTAAAAGGTTCTTCCCCTGCCTAGTGTTGCCAGGTGTCTGGTTTTCACCCGGACAGTCCGATATGTTGTTGGACTGTCCGGGGAGGGGGGATCATTCAAAACATTGGATACCTGGAGGAGGGATGAAAAGGTGAGGAATGGAAGGAGAAGGAGTAGCATGGCGTGGAGGAAGCTGGCCACTCATCACCATGGAACAGGCAGGAGTGGACATGGCTTCACTTGCCAGCCAGGCCCACAACGCCCCTGCCTCTCTGCTCCCCATTGGGTGGCACATCTCCAGGTCAGCTGGGCTGTCAAGGCCGGCTCCCCACCGTCAGCCCCTGGCTGCATGGCTCCAACTCTGAGAGACTCGGGCTGGGGTCTGCACAGTCTGGCATCATGATTTCCAGAACTTAACAACAGTAAGTACCAGAAGGCACCCTCTCCCTAGGGTCTAGTTTTGGACCACCCAGCAAGCCTACCCCTGCCATGTCCCTTGATAGAAGAGGACTTGCCAGAGACAGGCCCAGCGGTGACCACCAGAGACACTACCCACACTGCCCAGCTTGGCAGTGTTGCCACTGCACAATGAAGGCTTGCAGGGCAGCTACTGGGCCCAGATTGACAAAGCCAGCCACCATGCAACTAGGCAAAACTTTTCCCAGAGAGAGGCTGCCAACAGGAGAGAAGGAGGGAAAGCTGAAGACGAGAGTAGATAAAGGTAGGTTGGATGGTGGGTGGGAAGAAGAGAAGGAAGCAGGAAAAGGGGAGAGGCTATGGTGACTTCAAAAGAAGAAGAAGATACAGTGGGGGAGGGGGTACAGAGGAAAATGTCCCTTCAAAGATCCTTGGGCGTCCTCAACTTGTGTGGCTATAATATAGCTGGAGCACATTTTGCATGGGCACATGCTTCAGTCTATGTGGCTGAATCCAACACAGGACCTAGAATGAGTCCCATGTCCTGCCCTGTTGCTCTTTCCTTCCTCACCCGTTCCTTGCAAGCTCTGTGACTTCAAAGATGCTGATGCTAGAGGTCATGTGTATGTATGTGAAGTACTGTCAAGTCAGCACTTATAGCCACCCCAGTTTGCCATTGCCTTCCGCTAGAGATCGTAGGGCCTACATAAAATGCCACGTGGACTGGAGCTGGGTGAAATCACCCCTATCCTGCTCTTGTGCCAGTGGAAGCACCAGTCCACACAGGTTTGCAAGTTCCAGCAGGAGCTTTTCAGAGATCTCAGGTTGCTGGGAGAAAGGGGAGGCATTGGGTGCAGCCCACAGTCTCTGACAGCAAGATTGCCAGATGCAGTCCGGGAATAGCAGAAGACAGTTTTGAACTTCACACGCAGAGAGTCAGAGCTGACTTTGGTAAAAACGATGGAGTTATAAACTATTGAGCAGATTGCTGTAAGGAGGAAAGTGAATGTTCAATGAGTCTCCCATTTGGCTATAATCTTTCTGTCTTGAATATTTGTTGCACTCATTGGTGTTAGGTATTGAAGAAATGGAATGGATCTGAGACCTACATCTGTGGAACTTGGAGATTTCTTGTGGTTTTTTTCATATTATGGGAAGTGATCCTTTTATTATGTCCTCTTAATAAGCATTTCATATCATCTGCAGTTTCAAAATTGAAAATCACTGAAGTTAAAGAAAACCCATCTGGAGATATTACAAGGAATGTCCGTAATTAGTTCCTTCTAATTACTGTAATCTGAACTATGCTTGTGCAAAGAGCTTAGCTAGCTGCATTGTGGGCAATTTTCCAATTTATCCTCTTGCTTTTTTCTTCCTTGTAGGCCTCTGTTTGAGTATGACATATGCAAGTATAACAAACTAGGTTCCATATCCCAGCTCATTGCCATGGCTTCTTGCGTATCAGCAGGAGTCTAACTGGCAATTTGAAATTTCTTCTGATGTGAGTTGATCTAGTTCTCTACCCCCTATGGTGTCTTTTTATAATCCAGCCTTGAAAACAGGATGAAAATGTTTACCGGCCCTATCAGAAAATCTACATTGCCTGTGTTTAATCTCCTCTTATGGCACATCCCAGTAATTCCTTCCTGCCAGCTCTGCAATTGGCTGACTTTCTCACACCCGTATCCCAGAATTTACCACTCTTAAACATATAAAGACTCTTTCTGTTTCCATTCCTGTACACAAACACTCATTCTGTCTTGTGTGCTCATAATGCGCTGCAGCTGATTCTGTTTCAACCTCAGCTTTAATTTGTTGCATATGTAGTTTTCACCTTGGATCATCCATTTTCTTACTCATTTATTTAAATGCATTTCATGTACATCCTGCCTTTCTGCCCAATGAGGACTCAGAGCTGTTTATATTATTCTCCTCCCTTTTTATCTTCACAACAACACAGTGGAGCAGGTTAGGCCAAGAGTGTGTAACAGGCCCAAGGCCATCCAGCAAGCGTCCAGGACAGAGCAGAGATTTGAACCTGCAACTCTCAGAACCTGGTCTGACACTCTAACCAGTTCACCATGCTGGCTGTTTAGCCTGCACTGTCTTAACTCTTTAAGTCATACCAGTTCTGTAATGTGAATTAAATGGAGCTCTGCAGGCATTCACAACTCTGTACAAATGTATCAAGCTGGCTTATACAATGTCAAATCATTGGACCATCCGAATTACATACTCTGACTGCAGCAGATAAAGTTTTTTTCCTAACACAAAGGTGCCAGAGACTGAACATTATGCCAGCAAAATGCTTTATCACTTCACAGCCTGTGATGTCACAGCCTCCATTTTTGAACAAGATGCCAATGTGTTTCAAGTTGGAGCCAGCCAAAGAGATGTCATAGAATAGAGAAGGTGATATCCCCAGGGGATAGCCCGGTCTCCAATGCAGTCATGATGGTATAGGGTGATAGGACATGATCATTGTTACCCTGTAGTGGCACTTCCGGAAGACCTTAGTAAACCTGAGGAGTTAGTGATGTACCACCATTTTTCCATCTCGTACCTAGCCTGCCTTGTGAGCCAAACCTGAATATTTTCTACTGTTTTAGAGATCTCTTTCTATCTTAAGACCTTGTTGTTGCACTTGGGAAAGGGTTTGTTTTCACATTAAACTTATGCACCTGGTACAGAGGCTGTAGGGAGGATAGCACACTCACCACTCATTGCTTGGCCTCGAATGCATTACTCCCCTTCAAAGTCAGTTAGGAGTAAATACATGCACACGCAAATGAAACCAAGTATCCTAAAACCTATACAGGTTGTATGGGACTGCCCAACAGTTGACTCTTGGCCCAGGCTGCTGCTGCAGCACACTGCTGTGAATTTTGGCAGAGGGAGGCCCATCTGCTGCCATTCTCCAGGGATTCCAAGCAGCTGAAGGGATGGAAGCATGTATTATTCTCTGCATGAACTCTTCGGAGAATTTGAGTTCTTTTTGCAGACTTTTCTACATTGATAAATAAATCTATTTCTTTTCCAAAAGTGTATTTATTGTTCTCCACATTACAAGAATCATTGCCCCTTGGCAACACATGCCCCTAACCTAGTGACTTAAATTGGACTCATAACATCCTCAGAGGCTAGAGGCAATGTCCGCTCCATATATGAACAGGGAAAAGGGCTTAGCTGGCTTGGAGAGACCATCATTCACTGACACACACACACTTTGTAAACAGCAGTCCTTCCTGCTTCTGGGCACAAAGATTAATCCTTTAGAAATAGATAGTTAACCTTGCTGTTTTTGTAAGACTTAATGGTTTCCATGACACCCCCCCCGCACCCTCCCCCCACAGTGATTCTACCATGATTTAGAGAAATCACAGTTCTTTATACTTTGCTAATATATTAATAAGAAAGGTCATCAGTTGCTTTGAGGTCACGGGGGAAAGAAATGTCTCTTTGTTCACAGAATCCACTTTTACAAGCACACCAATGTGGAAGTGTCAGCATAACCAGGATAAGACTGCAGTTCCTGGTAATTTGTATCATTGCACACTGTATTGCTCTGATTTGTCCTGTACATCAAAGCTACCAGGATATGGACTTCTTTCCACTGAGGATTTTCTCAGGATATTACATCCCTTCAGAGTCCTGTTACTCACACTTACACTTAAGGTGTTACATTAAGGGGATCTTCCCACTGTGAACCCCAGGTCAGGCTCCGCTATGGGGACACTGGAGATCGGGGGGGGGGCTTGCCCTCCACATTGGCCTGCTTGTCCAGGCCAGCTGCTTGGTATGCCTCAGAAACATGGAGAGGGTTTACAGCACTATCAACCTTTCTCCCCCCTCCGGGTAGCCTGTCGCTCTTCTCTCTCAACAAGAGGCTGCCTGGCTGTTCCACCTTGGCGGGCCTGGAAGACCCACCTTTCACAGGGCCTTCCTGAGGGGATGCCTCCCCCTGCCCCAGGCTCTGTCTTACTCTGACCCTGGCCCGTCCTCCCTTAAGGTGATTGTTGTGGCCAAGGGCCGTCCCCACCCTGCCCCCACACTGGCCCTTTAGGGCATCTTTGCAGGGTGGGGCTGGCCAGCCCTCTCTATGCAGTGCAGCCAGTGGTAGTGCCACTCTCAGGAGCATCCTGTGAACTTGGCCGTGTTCACTGTTAGTGGGAGGGGTGGCTGCCTGGCTTGCCAGTGGTGGCACTACTTCCAAGAGCGTCCTGTGGGTCTGGCTGCATTTGCTGCTGCTGGGAGGGGAGGCTGTCTGGTCGGCAGGGAGTAGTGTGGATCATCCCAGGTGGCATGTCCATGGCATAAAGAGCCTCACTCATTGGCCAGCCCCTCCACCGCCAGCCATGGTCCTGGCCTAGTGGCGGCATGGCTGCAGCCTTTGGAGCCTGGCCCACCTGCCAGTTTCCATGCTGGTGGCTTCATCAGAGTCTCTGGCCTGGCGGTGCTTACTCTCGGCTGCAACATCTTGGCAAGCTGAGGGAAGTCCATGGGTGAGAGCTCTGTGGCCCTGGACATGGTCCATCCATCACGTACTTCCTGTTTTCCCAACATATACTCAAGCACCCCAACTTCTAATCTTAGCCCGAATTAATACAAGATGCCCAACTGGCATGGAGACATATAACAAATAGTGGTTTGCATAACGGAAAAAAGAGCCCAAAATACACACAGAAATCACTGGAGCGGCACTTTAAAGCAGCTTTCAGATTGCTGAATCAAATCCAGGAAACTAAACTGTAAAGTCCCTTCCACCAAAAACTTTGTGTGTTTCATTTCATATCTTGCAGCAGCAAACAGGCAATGGGCTTGTCTCACAGGGCAGCAGCTTGTTTTTTATGAACAGCATTCATCAACCAGATCCCATGGGGCGGGAGACCTTTCATTATTAATTAACTCTGTCGGTGGGAAGGGGGAATGAGATCAATGCGCATGAGTGATCTCCCCCACCCCATTGCTATGCGAGAAATGGCTTTCTCCCACTCCCTGCCAATCATGTAATCACAATGGGAGACCCCTCCACTCCTATCAGCATTGGAAATCATAGGCTGAAATTCAAAAGACATTTCCCTGCGAGTAAGCACTATTGAATAACATGGGACTTGCAACTGAGTAGACTTGTTTAGGATCTTCCATAGTCTTTCAGGACTCTTGCTTTTTCTGTGTCAAATGGCAAACATGTACGCACTCCATCTTTTCAAAAACAATCCTGCCTGCCCCCACAAAAAAGAAAACTTATGGGGAAAACATAGCTCTGTTTGGTCAGGGGGGAGGAATTCAGCCAATCATTCTGCCTGCCTGCACTTGGGTGATGGAGAAGACTGGCATTTTGCAGTGGAACTCTGAGAATCAAAAGGAAGGGTTTGGCTCTACAAAGCACAAGGAAACATAGCAGCAACAGGCAACAGCAGAATGCAAAGGTGAGTTACTGGCACTATAGAAAAAGTGAACATGAAGTAGGATTGTTTTTAATTTTGCTGCACTGCACTGGTTGGAGCGCTCTCCACTGCTGGCACTTGCCTTCTATGGGTCCATTGCTGTGTGTGCATGTTATTGTGCTTGAGGAAAACTCAGTGGATCAATGGTTTAGACTAAGAGGGGGACTAATGGTTGGTGCTGTTTTGGGTTAAGCGTGAAAACAGCTGCCCTGGAACCTCATCCCTTCCCCCAAAAAGAACAGTGTGTGTTTGCACTTGTGCGTCCAACTTGCTCACAACCGGTCAAACTCATGAAAAAGAAAAAAACCTACCTAGAACAAAGAGTAATGGATTCGAGAACCCCCCGGAACTGAAATGGAAATGGAAGTTTGCTTGGTGCACACCCCTTATACCAAGTGTACACATTGAGTAGCCTCATTTACACGATGTAAAGGTTGCACTGGGTATAAAGGTAGCCCCCAAAGGGATAGTTTTTGCCTTGCTCGAAGGACAAATTCCTTTACTTTGAGGCGACAACTGTTCATCTATCTATCAGTCCTCCAAGTCCATTTAAGGCTTACCTTTGAGAGGCCTGATCTGCCCCATCAGAGTTCCAGTGGACAGCATCCCGTCTGCTCCTGCTTCAGAACAGGTCACATAATTTCTCTTTTGCACCCAAATTTACACATCCATTAGGAAACTCACAGTTCAATTAGACTTCACATCCCAGATGTATGCCAGAACTAATTCTCTAATTGCTTATGCAATATATGCAGGTCAATGTTCCTCTTTTTGTCTATGGTGTAGTCTTTTTGATTTTTGCTCTGGTTTCCATTCCTCTGTATTTGTATGTTCTTTTGACAATGCCTTGTGTTAGTTCCTAGGAGTTTTAAAGCTGGTATTTACATCTGTCTTGTGTTATGTCAAGTTGGAAACCTAATGTTTCTTGCTGTTGCTCTGTCATTGTTGTAGTTCTTGCTTTGATTTTTGCATTTATTGCTATTCCTTTGTTTATCTTGCTGTAGTAAATCCTCATTTTAACCATTAAGTGACTTGGATTGTTAATTCCCCATTACAACTGGTTGAACATGGGAAGGTTGAGAGGTCTCCCTTCTCTTATTAACTTGTTTTCCTCCAGTAGCATGAAACAGTGTGCTCCTGTGCAAACATTAACCCCTGTAGTGCCAGTTTGCACTCTGGATTTGCTCAGAGGGATGCCTCTTGAGGCCTGGAAACAAACATGGATGTCCATTTCAGTAACAGGTGGGTTACCATGCTTAAAGACCAAGTATGTTTCCAGGGTATGAGAGAGTCAAAGCTCACAAAAGCTCATACCCTGGAAAATATAGTTGATCTTTAAGCTGCTACTGGACCTGAATCTTGCTCTTCCATTTGGGTAACAACTCTCCCTGTTAGAAAGCCACACTGTTGCACTGTTGTTCATTGAGTGGTCTTCTTCACAGGCACACATTTGGTCTGCATATCCACAATCCCAATGTGGGACTGCACAGAAGCCACGAAGATGAACTACTGTTGTTAGAAAATAATATAGCTAGCAAGCATAGCTAGAATATAGATGAGAGAAGGAGAGAATACAGCCAAAAAGACAGTTCCCAGGCATCTTCTTCGGTTCATCAAATACAATAGAATCATTGCAGTTTATTCTTCCTTACCCATCCAGAGAGTGCCTGGTGCTATTTGGAGTAGTGTTAATTACCAATCAGCAGCAAGACAAAACTGCTAAAGGATCTAAAATGGAGAGCTAGAGAGATGCTGCTCTCTTGACTTCTGACCTGCATTTCTTGACTTTGCTATATGGTCTCCCTAAATATGTCATAGAGCCATTCTGGAGGAAATATTTATTAAAAATGTGACTGTCATCTTTCACAGATTTCTACAGCCCCCCCCCCCGGATCTTCATGTGCACAGGGCCGGATTTAGGGTTGCTGGTGCCCGGCGCAACCGTTGTCCGGCTGCCTGCATGCACTCCCAGCGCGTGTGTGCTCCCAGCGCTGCGTGATGACATCACTCCTGTGACATCATCACGCAGGGTGGGAGGCCTGCTGCCTGCACAGCAAGCCGGCTGCCCCAGTGCCCGGTGTGCCATGGAGCTGGCGGTGGTGGCGGCGTGTGCTGGGGTGGCCGGCTTTCAGCACAGGTGGCTGAGCACAGGGCTAGGAGGCCCTCCACGTGGTTCGCCTGCCCCGTGCCACCTGCATGGTAAGCCGGCTGCCCCAGTGCACGGTGCACTGTGGAGCTGGCAGTGGCAGCAACGGCACTGCAGGCGTGCACTGGGGCAGCTGGCTTGCTGTGCGAGTGGATGAGCGCAGGGCTGGGAGGTCCTGCAAGCGCGGCAAGCCAGCTGCCCCATTGGCGGGGCAGGCAAGGGCTTCCCAACCCTGCGCTCAGCCTCCCGCATGGCAAGCTGCGGCGCGCTCCCAGCAGCTGGCAGCCGTGCCTGGCACCCCCTCTTTGGCGGTGCCAGGGGCAGGCTACCCCCCTGCCCCCCCTCAATCCGACCCTGCATGTGCAATGCTTAGTGTAACAAACAACATAAGAAGAACCCTGCTGGATCAGACTCATGGTCATTCATGGTCCAGCATCCCATCTCATACAGTGGCCAACCAGTTACTCTGGACAACAACAGTGCATAGAGGCCAAGGTATTCAGAGCTTTGCTCCCTCAAAATGTGGAGGTTCTAATTATGAATATAGTAGCCACCAATAGACCTATCCTCCTTGAATCTGTCTAATCCTCTTTTAAAGCTGTCTATGCCTGAGTCTATCATTACTCTGGCAGTAAATTCCAGATTTTAATCACTCGTTGAGTAAAGAAATATTTTGTCTGACCTGAATTTAGTGCCTATCATCTTCATTGGATGTCCCTGAATTCTAGTATTTTGGAAGAAGGTGAAAAAGTTTTGTCTATCCACTCTCTCTGTCTCATATATAATTTTATAATCCTCTGTGGTGTCCCCTTAGTTGTCCTTTTCTAAACTGAAAAGTCCCAAACTCTTCAGACTTTCCTCACAGGAAAGGTGTTCCAACCCCTTAATTGATTTTAATGTCCTTTTTAATTCTTTTTTCCAGCTCTGAAATGTCCATTTTGAAATATGGTGGCTACACAGTATTTCAAATGAAACCACACCATAGATCCATACAGGGATATTATAAGATTGACTGTTATTTTCAATCCCTTTCCTAATAATGCACAGCACAGAGTTTGCCTTTTTCATCCTTGCAGCATACTAGGTTGCTATTTTCATTGAACAATCCACTACAACTTCTAAGGTCTCTTTCCTTTTCAGTCTCAGCAAGTTCAAACCCAATTAACAGGTACTTAAATTTGGGATTTTTAATGACAGCCTGCATAAACTTACACTTACCTACATTGAACTTCATTTGCCACACTGTTGTCCACCTGTCCAAGTTGGGGAGATCTTCCTTGATTTTCACCATCCTGAATGATTTTGTGTCATCTGCAAACCTGGCCACTATAGTACTCACACCCAGTTCCAGATCACATATGAACAAATTAGATAGCACTAGCCTAATACCAATCCTTCTGAGACCCTCCATTTAGAGAACTGTCCATTTATTCCTACTCTCATACAGGGCCAGTGCCAGAGTTTCTGGCACTTGAGGCCGGGGGTGTGTGTGCAGCTTCAGGACTGCTCCTGCCCCCTTGTGCGCGCACCCAGACTGTGGGACAGTGGGCGGCTGGGTGGGAGGGCTAAGAGGCTACCGACCCAGCCAGGCACGGTGGGTGGCTGGGGAGGTGCACGTGCATCCTCCCAGCCCTCCCTCTCCATTGCTCCGCGTGCCGCCCTGGACACCTGCAGTGCCTGGCCCACGGCTGCTGCTCCTGGCCAGGGGCGCGTGTTGGCGGCAGCAGCAGCGCAAGAGAGCTGGGAGGCTGCAGTAGCTGTGGGCCAGGTGTGGCAGGTGGCAGGGGTGGCGCACGGGCAGCTTCCCATCCCTCCCGGTCCGCCACCCGCACGCTGCCACTGCCAGCTCCGCGGTGCGTGCCCCTGCCCCCTGCCCCGGCACCCCCTTCGGCACCTCAGTGCTGGGGGCGATTGCCAGGGTTGCCTCAAAGGAGGTCCCAGCCCTGCTCTCATATAAAAACAACAACTGTGCTTATATACCACTCTTCTAGACAGATTAGGGCTCCACTCAGTTTAGTGAACAAAGTCAGTATTACTATCATCCCCACAGTACAGCTGGGGTGCTGGGCTGAGAGGAGTGGCTTACTCAAGGCCACCTACTGAGCTCATGGCAGTAGTGGGATTTGAGCCAGCAGACTGCTGATTTACAGTCCAACCACTTAACCACTATGCTAAAGCAGTTTTTAATCCATAAGGGGACCCATCCCATGACTGCTAAAAGGAGTCTTTGACGAGGTACCTTGATCCATATGCCTTTTGAAAGTCCAAGTACTAGATCACCATTATCTATATGTTTGTTCACTTTCTCAAAGAACTCCAAAGGGTTAATGAGGCAGGACTTCTTTGTGCAAAAGCCTCTGCAGGCTTTGTTCCTCTATGTGCCTAAAACATCTCTCTCATTACACTTTCTATAATATGCCTGGGACAGATGTTAGGCTAATTAGCCTATAATTCCCTGGTTGGTGTGACATTTGCTACTATCCAATCCTCTGGTTAAAGAGGCTGATTTTAGAGAGAAGTTAGTTAAATGGATTAGTAGATCACATTTGAGTTCCGTAAGAACTGCCATCAGGCCTGGAGACTTACAGGTTGTTGTTTTTTAAATTTCTCTATAGGTTTAGAACTTCATCTCTCATCTCCTCAATTTGACTCAGTTCTTCAGAATCCCTTCCTAAAGATAGTTGCTCTGGTCTTGGTATAAACAGACCACTTTTAAGTGAGAAGTAGTGGTTGGAGATTTAGTACAAGGTGATGAGACAATCCCCCCTCCTCCCTAGAGAAATCAAACAGTCTGCTTTATTATTGTAAATGTGTCAGAAATGGCCACATCAAGCTTTTGGTGACATTGATTGATATTTTAATACGGCAGGTTTGGTTTTCTGCACAGTAAGTGAAATGCAATTAATAAAAACACATTAGCCACATCTTTGGCTCTTGGGTGCTCAATGCTTCTGATCTTCCAATTTCCCTCTTCTTGTAGATCTGGAAAGGCTACAGTATTAGCTTGCTGTTAGTTTGAATGTTGTACCCAGGGAATACAAAGTGTGTTATGAAACCTTCCATTTGAGCTCATTTAATTCACTGTGAGAATCAGAGAGACACGTCTTTCCCAATTAGAAATAAAAGCCCAGAGAAAATGGATCTTCATCGGAAAAGCTTTCAAAGCTTTCCAACTTTCAGAGCTGATCTAGTTATTCACTCAGTATTACAAACTGTGTTTGAGGGATGGCTGCCATGTCTCATTAACCAGCTAGAAACACTGGCATGAGATTGAACAGAATTGGCTGATGTGCATTGTGGGTACTGGAGGAGGCTATGAAACATCTTCTGGCCCTTCATCTCTTGTACTGTTAATGGCTACTGCCTTCAACACAGTCTTCTATAATCTATGAGACTGTTCTGACTGGAAAATGCTAAAAATATAATTTGAACTGGGTGTTGAACTGGGTGTGGACGAGGAGATGTATGCTTGGAAAGGATATATTGTTCAAGGAAGTACAGTAGATTCAGAGAAAGTGGGAATAAGCATGAGCTATGCAGAAGCTTCACTTTCCCTACTTCTTCAAGGGAGCTGTTGTGGATCAAGTCTCTGCTTTGCCATAAACTCACTGGCAAAGTTCTCTTTCCCACCCTCAGTTCCTTGCCTACAACAGGGCAGTGTTAATGATAGCCTGTATTTCACTTCGCAGTGCAAAGTTTGAAGACTTCCTTCAAATTATGTTATTTACCAGGTGATATTACTAACCTCCATGCAGGGCTGGCATCAGCACCTCTTGAGGTGGGGCAGCTGCCAGGTCCTGTGGCTTCTGGTGGGGCCCACTGCTGCTGCGTCCCTGCTCATGCATCTCCTGTAATGCCTGCACTCATACCCTTCCACTGCCTGCTTGTGAGTGCTTTGTCAGCTCTGCTCCCAGCTGCGTGTGGAGCCCAGCGCTGCTGGAGAAGGGCATGTGGGTGGTGCAGAAAGCACCAGCATTCCTGGTGGCCATGGCAGTGGCACTCCTAGCTGCACCCACCACCCAGCTCCATTCGAAAAAGTCATGCAGGCACTGTGGGCAGTAGTGACTGCAGGTGGTGGGAGAGCCTGTGAATAGGCCAAGGAAGGATGCACAGGCAGGTGGGAGTATACAGCTGGAAAGGCAAGAAGGGGAACCTAGTAGTGGGCATAGGGATCACCTGACCATTGTCTGGCCAGGGCCCCTCAAAACTTGGAAACAGCCCTGCCTCCTTGCCACAAAAAGTTTCAGCTGCCCATTTCCACAGATTATGCCTCAATTAAAGGAACAGGTCTTTTGTCCTCCCAAGCCTCTTGCCAGCTCTGCAGGCTGTCTCCTTAAATTTGCCACTTTGCCTGCCCTTTTTCTGCTAAGAGACAGGGTCCCTGCACCTTTTCCTCTGCAGAGGAATCTCAGCTAGGGGTGGGGATTTTGAATGGAATAAGCAGCCCTTACTCCAGCCAGTTCCTGCTCAACCAAAAGCCCCCTGCAGTTGGCTTCCACTAAGGGAAAAGAGCTGTTGAGAAAGATATCATAGAACTACACACAATGTGTAGTTTAGTCTGAAAGTCTTAATCTTGTATATTTTTAATGAATCCTTATTGCTCTTTTAAAATGCAAAGCAGAGTATTTCAAGATTCAAATAATCCATGTGAGGATCAGTAGGTACAGACAATTGGCTTATCTGAATCTTGAAACATTCAGCTTTTTATTTTAAAAGAGCAATGAAGATCCATTTAAAATATACAAGATTAAGACTTTCATATTGGGCACTTGTAATGGACAATTGTTGGGTAAAGAAAGAGTTAAGCACCATCTCACTTGCAAATTCTCCCCAATCCCTGCATTAGTATTATATGGGAAACACTGGCATCTCTGCTACCGTCCCTGGAGGCATCCAGTCCTGCTCATACTGAATATCATATTCAAATAGATAGGGGGGGCGGGTTTGCATACTAACTAGAGATGGGCACGAACCTAAATACGGACCAAAAAAACCCATGAACCAGCCCAGTTCGGGGTTTGCGAACCAGGATTTGTGGAAGCTCGTTTCCACAAACTTCCATGAACTGGACTACTGATTCGTTTGGTTAGTATTAAAGGGCCAGTTTAAATGGTCATTTCCCAGGGGGAAATGGCCATTTAAACTTTTCCTGCTGCTTGCAAGCAGTAGGTCCCTTTAAACTATCAGCTGGCAGGTGGCAGGGGGGATCCCCTGATAGTTTAAAGGGACCTGCCGCTTGCAAGCCTTGGCTGCCATTTGAGGGGCAGAAAGGGCGTTTTTAGCCTTCTCATCTGCTGCGTGGGCCTGCAGGGCAGTGAAGGAGGCCTCCACCACCCCAGCATCAGAGGAAAGGTGAGTGGGGGGCTGGGGCTTGGGGGGGAGTGAGGGGCTGGGGGGTGGGGGCTAGGGTTTGGGCCGTTTAAAGGGCCCTGCCTTGCAAGCAGCAGGTCCCTTTAAACTATCAGCTGGCAGGTGGCAGAGGGGGATTCCCCTGCCTGCCAGCTGATAGTTTAAAGGGTCCTGCCCTTTGCAAGTGGCAGAAAGGGGCCTTTTAAACAATTAAATGCCCCTTTCCCTGCCAGAAAGGGAAACTCCACGAACCACGAACACCATGGTTCGTTTTTTTTCTGGTTCATGCCCATGTCTAATAGTAACCTCACACACACCCACTCATGAGAAGATCTGACTGGAACAGCTGAAACTCCGTCCTCTGCATGGTTTTTGGCAGGAATTAACAGAATGAGCTGCAACTTTTGGGGTACTGCAGTTTGATTGCTGCAAATGTATTTATACAAACATACAAATACTTAGCCTCCAAACTGGCCAGCCAGTTCGGACCATCCACTATTCCAAAACAAAGAGCGATTTGATCCTGTGGATTGTGCGGCAGGACATGCTCTTCAGTGACATGAATCGTATACCTACAGTTTTTTTCCCTTTGGTACTTAAAAATGTTTCTCGTGTTTCATATGAGTAAATTGATTCCTATTTATCCTCCTTTCCAAATATTTCTCCCTTGTGACTTAATTAGTTTTTAAAATGTGTGTCTTAGCCATTATTCATACAACACAAACACAAATTAACTAAATGCATTAAAATTATAGCTACAAACCAAAAATTAGATAGATTACCATGTGCCTGTGCAATTGTCACTTTTTTTAAATAGAAAAACTTCCAGGGGGTTATACCCTTGGAAATTTTTGAGTGGAAGTAGTTCAAGACATCAAGAGCACATGTAAAGTTTCATAGGAGGATATCAATTTTAAAAATCAAGTTAGGTTACCTTTGTTTTTCTGTGTTGCAAGTAAATATGCAGGGATTTTAAATTCACAAAACACACACGCACACCACCGCAGCAGCAGCAGCAGCAGCCAGCAGCATGTATCTGTATGCCCCATCCCCATGCAGGTTGCAACTACCACTGCCTCACCTTCTCCCATGGCCCTTTCCCTTCATCACAGCCTCACAAAACCAGACACATCAGAACAACAGCAAACACTCCCCTCCATTTACAGCACGGTTCAGCTGAGAAAAATGTCTTAAAGGTCTTAAAAGGGGGAGAAGGAAATGGTAAGAGCACAGCTCTGCCCCCAATGGCTGTGGTAGAGCAGTCACATGGTCTGAGGTTCATCCTTTGACTCTCAGCAAAGGAAGTTTTATTTTCATTTGATGCAACAGGGAAAGTTCCAAGAGGCCCGTGAGTTGCGTGGATACTCCCATTTTAAACTGGGACTTGCTGTATTCAAGCAACTCCTGTCAGATTGTGGCTGACTGTATCCCTGTGTTATATTATTATTATTATTATTTATTTGATTTATAGCACTCCCTCCCCGCGAGCTGGCTCAGGGCGGGTTACAACAAAAATAAGGAATACAGGCATAACAATAAAATCACAAATCTTACAATACAGCACTTCAGAAATTCACCTGCTCATCATGTATAAAAAGGGTGAAGGTGTGGGTTGGTATCCTATGGCTGGTCATACATGGGGGCAGGTAACCACATGCCTCCCCCCACAGGTGGGAGGCCAGCAGGGAGACTCATTGATTGATTTAATGTTGGTCTCAACCTCCACTATTCTTTTACCTATAGTCAAATATTTATGAGAGCTAAAAGATCACTTGGACCACTTTCAAATAATCCTTTAGGTCTGGAATTGATGTAATATGCGCACCCAGATTTTAAGGAGAGCATCCCAGTCCATCCCAGTGTTTTGTTTTGTTCCATTTTATTTATATTCCACCTTTCTTGCTGAGACTCAAGGTGGATTGCTGTGGTCAGAATTCTGGAGTTTGAATCGATCTGAACCCAAACCCATAGCATGGAATCAGTCTTGCCCTGAAAAGCAACTTCTAAAGGCTCTCACTTTTGTTCATGTATGCCTGTTTTATGGGAGGGCTGGCAGAAGTCTGCAACATCTCCCCCTGACACAAACCAGAAGGGGGGATATAAAAGAACACTAAAATTGGGTGAAGGTATGTGACTTTAACATATAAATTTCAGCAATGTGCCAGTGAGGGTCCTAAACCATGACAAAGGGTCAAAGACCCTCTCTAGCCAATCAGAACAAGACATTCCATTAGGCCTTAGAATTAATACTGACAGTGTACATTTTTAAGCTATAGTATGCATATAGTACAAGTCACATGAGAAGAAAATGTTCCAAAACAATGCTATAGTAGGCACAAGGTCAAGGCCCACCTGAGACCAAAACTAGAACAAAGAACTATGTGACCATATATGTCACAGGGCCATGTGACCACCTACGTCAGTGGGCCAGTGACCAATCAGAGGGCTAGTGACCACTCTATAAAAGGAGTACCCACAGGGCTAGTCCTTGCCACTCCTTGGGAAGACACAAGAGGTTTGTGTCTGCCAACTGGTGGCCATCGTGCTTCCTCTTGGGAACCCATAAGGACCCACTTTGGTCCAGGGGCTTTCCAATAGGTAAGACAGGAGGCTCCCTGTGGGGTTAGTGACTTTGCTATAAGGGTTTAAAGTATTGTTTGCTCACAAGTATAAGGATTTATAAGTATAGGTTAGGGATTTATTGATTAATATAGGTATAGGTTAAGGATTAAGTAATTAGGATTGTATAAGGATTTTACTATAGAATTGATATAAGGTTTGCTTAGGGGTTTATATCATTAAGGTTAAATATTCTTTTATCTCTCTCTCTATTATAAGGTTCATAGGTTATAATATCACTAACTGCATGCTTGTATGTCTATGCCATTACCAGTCCTTCTAACCATTTGAAACATTTAAGGGCAGACATGCCTAGAGGCGCCTAGTCTTGACATTAAATGGAACATTCTTTCTGTCAAAATAAACCTTGGTACTGGTGAAAATTTTCTCTGTACAGAGATGCTTATTTATGTCACTAGGACAGACTAGCAATAGGGAAAGCAAGTTTAGGTTAAGGGTTGCACCACCCCACCCCACACAAGCCTAAGTGGCTCTCCAGAACAAACGAACCAAGGGGCTGCCAGAGGGGACCCAGAGAGAGAGAGAGGAGGAGGGGTCCCCACCCCAAAATTTCCACAACAACGACATAGTGTGAGACAACACAATCAACAGTTGTTACATTCAACAAAGCAAGACAATGGAATTTCAGAAACTCCAAAAACAAGCAGAAATCCAAAACACAGCTGAAAATAATGCTGAAGCAAAACATAAGACAATTTGACCATACATATGAAGCAATGTAAAGGGGCTGCTGGCAGGGTTTTCCTGTCTTTCCCGCCCTCTCCAAAACAGATCTGACTTTATTGCAATACAAGTTTGTCTAGCATGGATTGGCATGATTCTAATAAAGCTTTCCAAATTACGATTGCAGTTATAAAAGGGGGGAAGGGAGGTAAAAAAAATTGATTTGCTTGCAAAGAATAAGTACTAATTAAGGAATGTCCTGAGAAATAACAGGAAAGAAGTAACTAAATGGAGCAGAAGCTACCTGAGATGAGAAGGAAAACTAGGGACAAGCACTAACAGACTTTTATAGGGAATATAGTGCTATATTAAGTGTCTCATGGAGCTACTCTTTCCAGCTGATTGTGGAAAAGGAATGCTTCAGCAGTATAAAAGGATCTGAGTTTGAAAACAATCTTGCAAATGAACTGACCCACACAAGATACAGCTTTGGCATGGATGGCTTCCATTTTTTCTTTTTTCCAGCTTTCCAGGAATGCCATCTTGATACCTGCCCGCTGAAGTCACCAAAGCACCCTCCAGGCATTGATTCTACAATGGGGCCTTTAATACCATTGCCTCAAAGATTTTTTTCCCCATCTGCCCATTTTCCAGCCCAAGGAAGAATTCTGGAAAATTTGAAAATTCGCACAGCGTGTTGGGTTATTACCTAGCTTTTGGTTTAGTTAGCATTGATCTAGATTTCACTGGGGCTTGTCCAGAACATCAAACATCTTGCTAGACTCTGTCAAGAATCAAGCAGGTAGCAAGGAAAATGGAAAGGGGTTAGTAGATATCAAAGCTTCGTCTCTCTGATGGGCCTGTGGTCAATGGGGTTTTGTGGCACTCTTGGAACAATTGTGATTTCCTGAACCACTTGACAAGCTAGTAAGGACCAAAAGTTTGAAGTAAACCAAGGTGATATGTGCCACACTAAATATTGCTAATGAGCATCAGGTGTTGGCAAAAAAAAAGAGCCTGACTCTTCATGGTTTGTATGGTAATTATTTTAAAGATCTACTTAGCATTTAGATTGCTTGGGGGAAGAAAAGCATCCAGCAAGTGATTGCCTTGAAAAACTGCTCCGTATTAAATGGATCCCTTGAATGCTGTTTTCATCTATCCAGACAGAAAACAGAGGTGACACTTTAGCTTGGGATAATTAGAAGGGCTTTGACATCATTGGGCTGTCCTTGTCAATGGCACTATAACACCCAGTCTCAAGATTAGAAAGAGGGGGGGAAAGAAAGGGAGGGAGGTAAAATGGCCCACAGTGGTGTGCTTAAGCAAGCTCAAAACCATCAGCATTAAACACACTGCACTGAAGTTTGCAAAAAAACCACCTTTGAAAAATGCCAACTTGAATTGCTCTTGCTTTGTAATTTATAACCCAAAGGGTAAACACTTCGGTACAATTTACACACAGCTACATCTGTCAGGTTTTCCAACATCTTTCTTTTTCAGCCATTAGTGATCTCAGTTGTGACACCGTCAAGCTAAGCTAGTTCTTCTGCAGAGGGAGTGGAGAGAGAACTCCCGGATAAAAATGAAAAACCAGCCCCAGGCTGCTGCAGATGTTCCGAAGGAGGTGGTACATTTTTCCAGCTGCTGAGCTTGCTTCAGCAGATGCGTGGGTGATTGGGTGGCCCGGAAACACCAGATGAAGCCTTTGGAGTGGGATCATTTGGCTCTGAGGACTACAAATCCAATACTAGGGACAGAGTAACAGGCTCAATGCATCTGGGATTAGGACGTGGGTTTCAAGCATCCTGACCTTGGACCCTCTTGTCTGTGCGACCACCTCTAACCCATGCTTCACCACAACAACCTCACTCATCTGAGCAGAGTCTTCTGTAGGTGCCACTCAACTGTCTGAGGAGGTCAGGAAGGTTCTCACTCTCCAGGCAAACTCTGCAAAATAGAATTATTCCGGAGGGCATTCATATACATAGTATAAGGCTATAAAATAATAGAAAGATGACTTATAGAAGGGAAAGAGACTATGGACTATATCATTGTGTATAGTGTACTGTCTTTTGCTGAATGTATTATCCTACTATGTAATGTCTGTAGCATCTAACAGGTTATGTTAATACTTATGCTTTGTTTCAGCTTTGTCTCAGATTTTTACTTGGTTTCAGATAACTGCAATCCAAATCCTATTGAATTGTTTCTTGTATGTCTCATCCTGTTGATTGTCTTGAATTACTCTGTGCAATCCGCCTTGAGTGTCAGTGAGAAAGGTGGACTATAAATATTGTAGATGGATAGATGGAAGTGTGGTTTCTAGGAAAGCTTAAATTCATGGGCGCTTATGTGTAAACTTCACTAATTTATTGTTAGAGATTTGATATACACTTTTCTGGAGGAAGATTAGTATTAAATCCCATCACCTTTCTATTGCTGAAGAGTCAGCAATACAGTTCCAAACAGCCCTGGAGCACCAGAATGAAGGGACAGGGAAAACGGTTATATATGGAGTAGAGAAAAAGGGGACTATGAGGTATGAAGATATATATCATTGAAGCTTTGAATGTAAATCAGATGCTTGAAGATCCTCTTGGTCAGAGGTCAGTTAGACATAAGTATATACTATATTTTATCTGATAAGGCAGTGGCTCAATTCTCAAAATGTTTTGCATTGGTGCCCATGGAAATGTTACCAGTGGCAGTTTTTCAAAATGAAAAAAAAGAAATGCTTAGCCAATGGAACAATTGTGTCTGTTTTCTAGTAATGCTTGCCTGGATGCTTCCTGCCCACCCTCTAATGATCTAATCAATGGGAGCTCCTTAGCTGAACTGGATTCAGTCACGGTGGAAGAGACTGCTAGACTACTGCATGCTGTCTTTCCAGTGGCCCCACTGATGGCAAGGGATAGAAACTACCTTGGGGTACAATGAAATGATGTTTGGCTGCCTCTGGCCCGTTTCAGTGCTGCAGTGATGTGATTCATCTTAGTCTACTGCACGTTCTTAAAATTATTGTAGCATGGAGAGATTGTCTCATCTATTCAATGGCATCAGCAGAAATAATTTGGGAGGGGGCCAAGGTCTCTCAGAGACAGTGTAAACCTTTTGCCGACCAGTGGATGTGTGTATATGTCAGGGTACATAAAAAACTAGCAAATGTAGGATTCTAATGGTGCAAAGACAGCCCCTCCCAGGCTCTTTCCCTGGGGGTTTCCCTTTCAGTCAGGTGAGTGGCAACGGGGGACAGAGGCTGGGAGTGGGGGATCCCTTGCCCCCATTGCGGAACTGGGAGCCCTAGTTGTTAATGTGTTTTTTTTAAAAAAACAAAGGTTTTTTTAAAAGAATCCTGATATACTGCCAGAGGTTCCAAAATAGAACCACATCCCGAGACAACAGTTCTGTCAAGGGTGGGAAAGGTTCCTTTGTGGACCTTAGGCAGGAAGTAGAACAGAGGCACTCTGCCCTCAGTTTCCAATACAAAATCATATGTGGACTTATTCAAGTACCTTTGTCTTTCCTTCTGTCCTCATTGCTGCCAAGCATCTCCTCCCTGGCCTCCCTCCAAAACCTCCCCAGTGCCTTGTCAGGTCTCTCACACCTGATGTTGCTTGCTTCTTGAAGCTCTGAGCCTCCTATGACCTCAGTAGCTGCTTCTCCAGCCCCCCCTCACCTATGCTTGCCAGTCTCCTGGTGGGGGTGGGGATCCCCTGCCCCTAGCTTCCACCCCCTGCTGCCTCTCCTCTGGAGGGAGGGGGGGAAGAATGGTGCAGGAATGCAGTGGCGGGTGTGAAGCGAGCACCCACATGCTCCAGAGCACCCATACATGTGCCTGCATGACACCAGGAATGATGCAATTCCTGGCACAATGCAGAAGTAATGGGTTGCTCTGGGGGCTGACTGAATGAAAATCCTCAATTTAGCGTATGTGGTAATATCCCACACCCCACATACAACTCCCCCATGCCCCCTCATCTTGTTTTTTGACCCCCCCTCCAGTGACCTGGCAACCCTATCCCCATCAGTTGGCCTACCACCAGCCTCTCTCTGAAGACCTTGACAGATGGGCTAGGCCTAGGGTTGCCCTGGTTGGGAAATTCCTGGAGATTTGGGGGGTGGAGCCTGGAGAGGGCAGGGTTTGGGAGACAGAGGGTCTTCAGCTGGCTATAATGCCATAGAGTCCATCTTCCAAGACAGCCATTTTCTCCTGGGGAACTGATCTCTGTCATCTGGAGATCAGTTGTAACTCTAATAGATCTCCAGCCACCACCTGGAGGCTGGCAACCCTACTTCCGGCCAACCTGTATTTACCTCCACTCAGGCCATCAGAAGCACCCTGCTGCCATTTAGGCCTTGCAGGGTAGCCTGGTTAGCCACACATAAGAGCTACATGTTGTTTAAGGATCCATGGCTTGGGCTCTAAACATATACTCTAACCCTAAGGTGGCCAGGTTCCCTTATCCTCCACCACATGCTCCTGTTCTTGTGTGATGATGTCACTCCCAGGAAGTGATGTCATCACACCAGCCATGAGTGTGCTCCTGTGCTTTGTACAGGGCAGATTCTGACCAGTTTGGGGCCAAGCCTGTGACCAGCGTGATGCCTCCTAAGATTGCATGCACTGCACACGTTTCCAGGGTACCTGCTGGGGGCAGGTGACCTCTGGGGGGGCTTACCAGTGATCCTTGGAGTGATCCCCTCGGAATTTGCCGACCACCAGCAGGCACCTGGGAATCCTCCCTAACCTAACGGTTCTCAAACTGTGGGCTGGCACCCCAAACTTATCAAATTACATCTCCCACTATACTCCCACGTTATGCTCTTTAGACAGCCTTCTCCTTGTGGTACCCTCCCTTTGGACTGCTTTTTCAGTTACAGGTAAGTCATAGGCTTTTTCCATGGTGGGACTAGTCCTTTGGCATGGCCTCCCAGAATGAATGCACATGCTATATCGAGAAAGGCATATAAAACATTTTTATTCCAAAGATCATTTCACAGAATCGTAGAATCATAGAGTTGGAAGGAACCTCCAGGGTCATCTAGTCCAACCCTTGCACAATGCAGGAAATTCACCTCTCCCCCAAACCGCCAGTGACCCCTGCTCAATGCCCAGAAAATATCAAAAACTTCCCTGACCAAACTGGCCTGGATAAAATTGCTTCTTGACCTCAAAGTGGTTATCAACATTACCATGAGCTTGTAAGAAAGGGCCATGAGAACTAAGCACTGATGTAACCCTTAATACCCTGTTTTATGATCTGCCTAGCTTCACAGAATCAGCATTGATGTCCGATGGCCATCTAGCCTCTGCTTAAAAACCTCCAGAGAGCCCACCACCTCCCAAGGAAGCCTGTTCCACTGAGAGACCACTCTGTCAGGAAGTTCTTCCCAATGTTTAGCCGAAAACTTTTATTTTCAACCTGTTGGTTCTGGTACAACCTTCTGAGATATTTGGTAGAGAGTAAATTCTTTCAGGAGATTCTAATGTATTTGTTCTAATTCTGAGTGTTTTTGTTTAATTCTTGACTTTTAAAACATTGTCTATGCTTAATTTGTAATTTGTATGTTTTAATTTGTGCTTTTTTATCTTACTTGTTGTACTGGTATATTTTGTGTCCTTACAATCCAGTTATTGCATGACTAGCTGCCTTGAGTCTGTGGTGGACAGGAGGGATAGGACAGTTTTAAATCAACAGAAAGTGGGTTGAGAGGCCAGAAAGGAGGAGAAGGAACTGGATGACTTGGGAGGGGGCACTTGATAGCAAATTTGGCTTTGCCTCTGGATAATGGGCACAAAATATAGCCAGTTTCTTAGTAACGCTATATGCTTATAAATATTAAAGATAAAAAATAAAATATACGAGTGTTAACTGATGTGAGATTATGGCATTTCTGGCCATGACCTAGATAGCCCAGGTAAGCCTGATGTCATCAGATCTCAGAAGCTAAGCAGGGCCGTTTCCAGACGGCTTACCTTCTGCTGCTCCATGCCTCAACGCTGTGGCTCGTGCTGTGGCGAACGTGAAATATCGCGTTTTCTCACGCGAGTTTTGCGCGATGTTGCGCAAAACTCGTGTGAGAAAATGCGATATTTCGTGTTTTCTCCGGCACAAGCTGCGACGTTGCGGCATGGAGCGGCAGAAGGTAAGCCGTCTGGAAATGGCCCAGGGTCCGCCTTGGTTATTAATTGGATGGGAGACCTACAACAAAGACCAAGGTTGCAGAAGCAGGCAATGGCAAACCACCTCTGTTAAGTTTCTTGCCATGAAAACCCCACCAAGGGTCGCCATACTGAGGGCACTCTTCATCAAGTATTCTGTAAAAGTTTGAGAACCACTTGCAGTAAACTTTAAAGCAGCTCTGGAAGAAAGAGGACAATTTATATCTGGACTGCAAGTTTGGAAATTACCCCTCCCCCCTTATGGTTTTCCCGAAAGAAATGTTACCCTCGATGGTTGTTGGGGGTTTTCCGGGCTGTATTGCCGTGGTCTTGGCATTGTAGTTCCTGACGTTTCGCCAGCAGCTGTGGCTGGCATCTTCAGAGGTGTAGCACCAAAAGACAGAGATCTCTCAGTGTCACAGTGTGGAAAAGATGTAGGTCATTTGTATCTACTCAGGAGGGGTGGGGTTGAGCTGAGTCATTCTGTAAGAGTTTCCCAGGGTGTGGAATGCTAATGGCGGGAGGCTTCACTGAATCCTGAGGAGGTTCTTTTGCATATGGATTGGTGCTTGATGTGCTAATCTTCTCTGCAGGGCTATTGTCGGGTGTGGAGTGTTTTGTTGGCCTGGTGTTTTTCAGAACTGGAGCCCATGCTCTGTTCATTCTTAAGGTTTCTTCTTTCCTGTTGAAGTTTTGCTTATGCTTGTGAATTTCAATGGCTTCCCTGTGCAGTCTGACAAAGTAGTTGGAAGTGTTGTCCAGTATTTTGGTGTCCTGGAATAAGATACTGTGCCCTGTTTGAGTTAGGCTATGTTCAGCCACTGCTGATTTTTCAGGCTGTCCAAGTCTGCAGTGTCTTTCATGTTCTTTTATTCTTGTCTGGATGCTACGCTTTGTGGTCCCGATGTAAACTTGTCCACAGCTGCAGGGTATACGGTATACTCCTGCAGAGGTGAGGGGGTCTCTGCTGTCTTTTGCTGATCGTAGCATCTGTTGTATTTTTCGGGTGGGTCTGAATACTGCTTGAAGGTTATGCTTTTCCATAAGCTTTCCCATCTGATCAGTAATTCCTTTGATATATGGCAAAAACACTTTTCCAGTAGGTGACTGTTTTTCCTTGGTTGTTTGATTCATCCTGGGTTTGATTGCTCTTCGGATTTCATTTCTGGAGTAGCCATTTGCCTGAAGTGCGTGGTTTAGATGATTAATTTCCTCATTGAGAAAGCGCGGCTCACATATCCGTCTTGCACGATCCACTAATGTTTTCATTATGCCTCTTTTCTGTCGGGGGTGGTGATTGGAGTTTTTGTGTAAGTAACGATCAGTGTGAGTTGGTTTCCTGTAGACCTTGTGACCTAACTGAAAGTTTGCTTTGCGGATGACCAAGGTATCCAGGAATGAGAGTTTTCCCTCACTTTCTTTCTCCATTGTGAATTGTATGTTCAGGTGGATGTTGTTGAGATGATTCAAAAACTCCCTCAATTCTTCCTCCCCATGGCTCCAAATGATGAATGTATCATCCACAAACCGGAACCATACACTGGGTTTGTGGGGTGCTGATTCTAGAGCTGTTTTTTCAAAACAGCCCCCTCACCTCTGCAGGAGTATACCGTATACCCTGCAGCTGTGGACAAGTTTACATCGGGACCACAAAGCGTAGCATCCAGACAAGAATAAAAGAACATGAAAGACACTGCAGACTTGGACAGCCTGAAAAATCAGCAGTGGCTGAACATAGCCTAACTCAAACAGGGCACAGTATCTTATTCCAGGACACCAAAATACTGGACAACACTTCCAACTACTTTGTCAGACTGCACAGGGAAGCCATTGAAATTCACAAGCATAAGCAAAACTTCAACAGGAAAGAAGAAACCTTAAGAATGAACAGAGCATGGGCTCCAGTTCTGAAAAACACCAGGCCAACAAAACACTCCACACCCGACAATAGCCCTGCAGAGAAGATTAGCACATCAAGCACCAATCCATATGCAAAAGAACCTCCTCAGGATTCAGTGAAGCCTCCCGCCATTAGCATTCCACACCCTGGGAAACTCTTACAGAATGACTCAGCTCAACCCCACCCCTCCTGAGTAGATACAAATGACCTACATCTTTTCCACACTGTGACACTGAGAGATCTCTGTCTTTTGGTGCTACACCTCTGAAGATGCCAGCCACAGCTGCTGGCGAAACGTCAGGAACTACAATGCCAAGACCACGGCAATACAGCCCGGAAAACCCCCAACAACCATCGTTCTCCGGCCGTGAAAGCCTTCGACAATACATCAAATGTTACCCTCCTCAGTGGAAGGGGGGAATAAGGGCTTCTGTGCCCCCTCCCCCTTTTCCATTGAAATAGCTCTTGATGCAGTGAAAAAAAATCTCATACTTTGCAATGAAAAAAGGAGTACAGATGCTATACTTACAATAACTTTTTGGCTAGTTTTTTCAGTCTCTCTGAATCCCAAATCTTCCACATTTTCTTTTTTCATGTTAAGGTATTTGAAACTACTACTGGATTTTCCAGAAATATCTAAATCTCATTTAACACCACTGAAGTATGAATTTGCAGCTGCTGAGCCACTTCCGGTGTTTATTTCTGTCCCAGAAGTAATCCAGTTCTGAAGTGTTTGCGCAAATGCTGCTGCAATGGAGCCCAATTAAAATGCTGAGACACATTTTTCAGAAATGGAGTTTATTCCAGCATCTTAACAGACAGGTTCAGATACATGCTTTGGTTAAGAAAGGGGGGGGCACAAAACCTGTGTTCACATAAATTACTTTTGGCAAAGTGCATTTTGTAATAAAAGGAGAAGAAAAAAACTAAACCCTTCCAGAAGAATTTCTGTACAGTATTGGGGGGGGGGGGCCTCCCGTTAAATAAATGCACATTCAGCTACACTGGACAGGATTTTATTTAATAAATTCTATATCATCCCTTCTTTGCAATCAAAACAAACCACCTCATTGTTTGTTCTAGCTGGTTTATCAAGCTGATGATTAAATTTAACCCTTTAATTAAGCATGTTGCTTGAAAGAAGACATGGGAAGTTAAGTTTCCTGACGCTTGATTGGGAGCTTCAAACTGTGCTTGTGATTCCCAACAGATGAAGGAAGAGTGTGCACAGCATTAAATAAAATATTGGTGAGGTCACGAGGTTTTCATAATCTAATCTTTCCCATTGCTTAGATTCAGGTCTTCCCAAAGAGCTGATGAGCATAGTTACAGGTGGCAGGGCTATCGCTGGCTGAGCAGCTCTGTTTTCGTATATGCATCTAGCTGTCCCTGGATCAGAACCATTCAGAGGCCTCAAAGAATGCCATGGGCAAACACAGTGTACAAAATCACATTAATAATGTAGGGTTTTGTTTGACTTGAATTTGAAAATCAGCGCTTGAATACCATATAAGCTTTCTACATGAAGATTCCCACATTTAAAAATAACATGTATTATAAATATGTATGTAATGCAATCCTATGCAGTGTTAATCCAGTAATAGATTTCAGTGGGCTTACACTGGAGTAATTCTGCATAGGATTGCACTGATGGTCACCCAAGAGCCATTAGAGAATATCTGCTACAGGTTGCAGTGCTTCTTGTCTACCAAGAGAGAGCTTGAGTTCATCTTTTAAAAGAATTAGAATAAATTGCTAGCTACTTTGTAGGTTAAATTGTTCATATACAGTTATAATTCTTGGCCAGGAAGAAAGATGCATGTCTGTCTCTGTCTATGTTGTCTGCCTGATCCTTGTACTCACAATGGGAAATGCACTTGTTCCATACTTTATAGAATGCACTCATACAGTATGGCTTACACACATCTTCCAAGATCATGTCCACGCTGGAAAACTATCATATGGGAAACAGCCAAAAGCCAGATCTTATTCAGCAAATAAACCATGATCCTATGAATCTTTTAAGTATCTCTTTAATATCCTGTCTATCATACTACTTGTAGTATTTAAGACTTAGAGCAGAACCACAAGTGACAAAAGGCACAGATTGGACACTTGTCTGCTTCCCTCAAGTTTTGATGGGAAATATAGGCATCCTGGTCTCGCAGCTTCGCTCTCTGACTGCTGTCCAATGGATTTTTCAACTGTCACTTGTCCAACATTCCGCCAAGCTGCCTACATTTCCCATCAAAACTTGAGGGAAGCAGACAAGTGTCCAATCTGTGCCTTTTGTCACTTGTGGTTCTGCTCTTAGTATGCTGACCTAGAATGCTCTAGGCCTGAGATCAAGGAAACTGGCTTTTATCAGAAAAGTCACTGAGTTTTTTCTAGAATCAAATAGCTTGCTATCCTGTTCAGTAACTATTAAGAAACATTAACTTTATTTAATCAGAGATATGACCATATAATATTTTGTAGTTATCAAGCAATTTCCTATGGAAAGGGGTAGGAAGAGCCTGGTTTTGCCTATTAAACAGATTCATAAGTTAAGTTGAGCACAGTGTATGACCTTAAAATCACAGACTTACAAACATCTCCTTTTATGGTAGAAAACCTCAGGCTGAAAATGAGCCATAAACTTAACAGGCTACATGGCCTCCCAAACTCATCACTGCTCCAGCTACAGTGGGAAGCATGCCTTTGATTTCCCTGACATCTTGAATGTTCCCAATTTGGTCCTCATTTTAAGATCTTCCCTTTATAACATTAGATAGTTTCCCAATTGTAGGAATATGCATGGTAAGAATTGCTTGTCATTGGATTTAATGACTATTACTTGCCACTATGGTGTTCATCAAAGTAAGAGTGGATGGACCTGTAGTCAGCCTAAGTGGGCATCTTTAGACAGAGGATGTATTAACTTGACTTTTCACATAAGAAAGGTGAGAATGGCAGTTCAGACATGCACGGGAAGGTAGTGCAATCTTTGTATGGCTACTATATTATCTGTGTGGTGATCAGCCAAAAGTGTTCCCATCAGAAAATAGCAGACCGAACAATAATTTTTTATTATAACTTATACCTTAGCCTTTTAAAACTCTTTTGATAGTTTAGTTCCACCTTCTGCGGTAGTCATTTTGTGACTAGCCTACCTCATGGCAGCCTTTAAGTGGTAGCACTCCCTATCCTATCTCAAAATTCTGAAGGTATCCACGGAGTCAAAAAACTGGGGACCCCTGATTTACCTTATCAAAGAAAGGCCTTTTGTATATATAAACAAACAAACAACTCTTGAAGTCCAAAGGAGCTGGTGGCTTCATTTCACCTGTGCCTGCCCAGTTCTGCAGATGGGATGATTGTAAGATCATACAGTCTGCACAGCAGAATATACATATTTTGGGGTAGGGGTGGGCTATCCCATTCTGCCCTTTCAGTTTTCTGGAAACATGCTGAACTAGAAGAGTAGAAAATTGCCAGACACGTACATCCTTAGAAGGTTTCTGTATCTCATTAGATTCTATGGACTGACAGCCTTTCCAGAGTTAGTTAAACGTGTAATAATATGTTTGTACATGCAAGACAATGAGTAAGGAGTAGTGGCTTTGGGAACAGGCCCAAAGGATGTAACAGGAGAGAAGGTGTGTGTATGTGTGTTGATCATTCTCTCCGTGACAGCATGAATCTGTACACAGTGTGAGATTATAATATTCTTTTGATCTGTTAACTTGCATTCAAAATATAGGGTGCTTTATCTGTAAGAGAAGAATATTTTTACTACATTTACAATGCTTCAAGTTTTTTGATCATCCAATTTGGACCACAGCAATTGCCTAGTGAACATTTCTGACTCTTAGAGAGTTCCCTTGGAGAATCCACATTCATTTCATTCAGTTTCTGTTCCCAGGTGTTACCAGAACTGCTCTTTATTATAATGGGGAATTAGCTATAGCAGTCTGTAACTTAAAATTAAGCGCGGATCATAACCTATGTATACGGAGGTCCTGATCCCAGACACTCTAGTGAAAAAGAGGCAGACTACAAATAAGTTCCAAACACGTGTATTTAGTGTGGCGTAAGCCTAAACTTGCACAAGCATACAAGAGAACATACAAGATCTAAGAAATACAGAGTAGGAAATACAGAGACGTTCGCATTAGCTGGTTCCCAACGATGATAGGGGGAATACTCACTTATCCTGGAGCGAAGCAGAGATACAGCAGCGAGGGTGGCCCAATGCCAGCACTAGGACCACAGACGGACAGCAAGGAAGTCTGGATAGGAATGGCCTAAGCACCGAGTGGTCTGGGAGACCAGCTTAAATACCCCAAAACGTACCCTGGGGCTGGTGCTGTACTTGGTGGTTCTCACAGTCTAAAACAAAGGTTCTAATGGGTTACTGAATGGCTTAGATGGGCCACTTTGGTAATAAGATTGTGATAAGTGACACCTCAGGAAGAGGGGACAAAAGAGGGAGGGGGAAATCCAAGTGGGCTGAAAGGATGTTCCAGCGGACAGGGCTTGTCCTGATGTCATCAGCTCTGGAATGCGGAGGTTTCTTTGAGATGCATTCTCTAAGTGCTTGGGATGGTCGGCACTTAGTTCTTCTCCGGGGCGGCTCCTAAGATATGCAGAGCGGGGCGAGGTGCTCTCGCTGCGGACGTGGTGTGCCCGCTTCGCTGAAATGGCTTCTCAAAGCAGTCTCTTCCTCAGGGTCTTCTGGCTGCCTAGGAACATGGATGCTGGCTGGGCATGGCTGGGGCTGGATAGCAGGCTGCCCGGTAGCGAGGGCAAGCTCGGGGACTGGCCCGCGGGAGGCTCCAGGCGGGAACTGACCAGGGAGCGCCTAGCCAGGCTCGCTGGAGGTTTCCCCGGCAGGCGCCCGGCTGCTAGCAGCGGCTTGGGCCCATATGAGGCAGGCTTCCATGGAGGCAGGGGGAACAGCACTTAAAACACAGTCCAAAGCAGGGAATCGGCACGATGGCACTGCAGGCACGGGGCACACTTGTAATAAAGTCCAAACACACACTGGGAAGTCCAGATACAGGTCAGGGCAGGGTTGCCCAGGAAAAGAGTCCTTTGTGCAGTTAACCAAACATGGAGTCAGTAAACTGCACAGTCTATTGCAGCAGCAAGGTAATAAAACAGCAGACAGGAAACTGACACGTGTACTAGAGCACACACGTGCAAAGCAGTCTTTGGTGCAGCAGTGAAACAGCAATGCAGGAAACTTTAACACAGTTCATGGCAGGCCTTAAAGCAGGGGAGGGGGCCTGCTTGGCAACACAGGGTATATATGAAGCCCCTCAATCCAGTCCTGACAAAGTGAGCCTAAGATGTATGTATGTGGGGGACTTGAAGACTCGTGGGGCAATTCTGGTCTTCCCGCCTCTCCTCCCACTTGCTGGCCAGCCTGCTTCCTTCTGGCTGGCTCAAGTGGCAGCTGTTGCTGGAGCAGTAGGGAGGATGGGAGCAGCTCCCGCACCACCTTGCCCACCCACAGTGCTGGTGGGGGAACACTGGCTCCTGCTACTCCCCACCTACCTTGCACTGCCAGCAAAGGGGGATTCTTGCTCCGGCTTCCTCTTCTGCTCCACTGGTTGGTGTGGTGGCAGCTTCTGCTTTTTCTCACCTACCCAGCACATGCGACAGTTGCTGTGGCTCTCCCTTCTTCCCCTTCTGCTTTCTAGGCTGCCCACCCAGCTTGGGTAGTGGCAGCTCTAGCTCCTTCCTGTACCCTCTTCAGGCCCTCAGCAACTCTCCATCATGTTGTCTTGTCTGTGCAAGCACAATGTTCCTTTACTGGGGAGGAGGGGATTTAATCCCACCTTCTTTTTTTTTACTTTTCTCATTTTTTCTGCAAACCTAAGGATTACAGATTAATACCCCTTATCTGAACTCTGCCTCAGGGTCTGTCATTGTCCAAGTATTGAAAAGACTGCTTCTCAATGGCACAAATGTAATTTCTTTAACTGAGAGCAGAGACTGACAAGCTTGAAATTATTTTCATATTTCTACATACACCAGGAACTCAGAGAGGATGGTTCTGTGCTTTAGGAGCTTTTGCTTACCCTTGTGATGTGCAGTTTAGCTCTGGCAGTTCACACTCATCCGTTTTTCACATTAACCCAAGTCAATCGTAGCCAGTAATGACTGTAATGCAGAGGATGACAGCAGCACATGGTTACTCCCATACCATGTCAAGCATGAATTTTCTTAAAGGCATGTTCCCTGTGTTTTGGTATTAGCACCAAATTGCAGCAGAAGGGAAAGTTCCATACAAACATCCCAATAGGGGAGACTCAAATACTAAGAATGAATGAAATGTCACTATCCACCAGAAAATAAGTTAACTTAATTGATCCCACAGGAAAAGGAGGACCCTGATGCATAAAATGGCTGCTCCAAGGCTATTCCACACATTACACAACAACAATGCTGGCCTTCTTCCACAGGATTAAATTAATAGGATGCTGCTGCCAATTCTGGCTCCCTGGCAAGTGTACCTGTGATATATGTTCAAAACACAAGTTTGTTGCATTTACATGTCACATTTTTAGCCATATACTTTAAAAATTCCCATGTACAAGGTGGCCCAAAGTCACAAATTGGATCAGAACAGATTATGTGAATGCTACTGCTTTAATAGCCGGACAAATGCAAAGCAGATGATTAAAATGTATGCATCTTTTCACCTTGATTCTAAAGATGCACTATCCAGTGTAAGACAGTCACAACTAAATTCTGCTGAAAATAGAGGGAAAGTTTGCAGTGGAATGAGCTATCAAATGATTTCAAGGGGTCTTCGTTTTGACAAACTTGCACCCAACATGTAAAAATAAGCACATATTAAAAGGAGCCTAAACCTGCAGCCTAAACCTATGCAAATTTGTTTGGAAGTAAGCACCACTGAGTTCCACGGGACTAATCCCCAAATAAGTTGCATAACGTAGGACTGCAACTTCACAGCATGTTAATGGTCCTGGTCCTGAGCTGTATGTGCACAGGAGCTTTCCCTTTTTTTCTTTTATGAGAAAAGCAGCATGCAAAGTAAAGAATGACCTGCTTCATGTACCACATTTCCTGTCAAAGACGACTATGGGAAACCATTACATACAAGAGGTTCCATAGATCCTTTGTATAATGGTCAATGGAACTAGGATTGGAGATACAGCAAAGCATATTCAAGTACATTTTCTAGCAGTGAAGGGCAAAACGTGGCTTTTATATTTAGCGCCACTCCAGATTTAACTGACCAATGGGTTTTTCCAAACATTTAAATAAATAAGATACAACAATGACCAACAGCCCCCTCTGTTATCTTTGTAGTAAGTGCCAACCACAACATGGTGGCAGTTTGTTGCCATTGGAGACCTCTTGGGACAGTTCCATCTTCTTATCCCAATGCAAGCAAATACAGCCAGACTACAAGATGCCACAGTCGGAAAGACATGGACCTTGCTGTCAAAGGGAGAAGCGTGGCATGATTTTTGCCATTAAGTTAATGTTGATATTAATGGATCAAACTGGGATGGGAAGGCTCACGTCTTTTAATGTTTGATGGCACTACGGGTATTGTGACTCTTTCCTGTATTTCATCTAAATTTCCGTTCTTGAAGGAAATGGAAATTTGACCTACCATTAATACTGGGGGAGGTGGAGACTCAAGAATGTATTAAAAGCCTCAAAGGAAAAAAGGCACTGAAGGAAGAAACTCCCAGTTCAGCTTTTAAAGGGAATGAACATTGCTTAGCCCCAATTTTAGCAAAACCGTTCACAGCAATTAACAATCTTGGAATCTTCCGAAAGAGTTAGGAAGTTAGTACCACTGGCTGAGGCTCAGTATTTATTGAATAAAATATTAATCAGTGCCAGATCAAACTGAGATTCTTGCTGAGGTGCAACCTAGATTTGGGTGATCAGCAATCAAATGATATATTGTGCCAGCCTTATCGTTCACAAATATTGCAAGGCAAGAAAGATGCTTAATTGCAGCTCACATCGTTTAACTGTATTTTTAAACTCTATTAATAGTTAGAACCTTTGATATAAGATAGCCCCATGAAGGACTGAAGATACTGATTCTGCTTATGTACAGCAATGTGTCCTTGGGACAATACTAGCATCAGTGCACAGACTCAGTCCCCACCTAACCTTCATCAGTGAATGTTTGAGTATGTGACACTGACAAAAAGCCTTGCTCTTCTGCAGAGAGGCAATTTACTATAACAAAAGTCATTTAGGTGGTGATACTGCCTCTTGCAGCAGTTATGCCAATGTGATCAAACCAGGGAGAGGGAACATGGCACTTCTGAAAGAGAAAATTATACTAGTGTGAGAAGACCTATTACTGATCCTCGTAGCACATTTGCACCAGCTCTCATGCTGGTTTGCTCATTGGTTACTCCAGTTTGGGTACATATCAGCAGTTAGCCCAAGCTGAACCAACACTTGTAGTGGTGCAGGTCAACTGAACAATGGCAGGAAACTGTAGAGAAGTAAGCTTTAGTGAGCACAATGGGAATTGCTTACAAGTAAATGCCTATAGGACTGTAGAGTACACATAGCAATCTGTGCCAATGGCAAAGGGATAAACTGCCGTGCTTTTTGCACACTCATTTCACTTTGTATCAGGATCAGGAATAAATCAGCACATATACTTCTTGTATTCTAGTAAGAGAGGGAAAATGCAAGGCAATGAAGGGTTTAATACTGGCATGGATTCAAAGATGTCAAAAAGGCTTCCAAGAACATGAATGTTCTGTAAAGAGGGATGGGCACTAACTTCTTCAGCTTTAAAAAGGAAATCCAATTCTGGCTGGTTTGCTACCATGGGGCAAGTGCAAATGTGCAGGCAACCATTTTAGTATTGGCCTTCCAGAACAAAAAAAAGTTTTTAAAGACAAACAGGTTGCTTACCTGTAATTCTGGGATGGTGCCAAGACTCAATGGTAGAGCATCTGCTTTGCATGCAGGTTCAGGCTAGCATCTCCATCTAAATGGATTAGATAGTAGATGATGTGAAATGCCTCCACCTGTGATCCTGAAGAGCTGTTGCCTGTCAGAGTAGATATTACTTACCTTGACAGACCACTTGCTGGGCTTAGTATAGGGATGCTTTATGTATCATGTAAGCAATGTTCTTCAAGTGGCCATCTAAGCATTCTCACATACAAAGGTTTCCACCAGCACAGAAGCTACTTTGAGACATTCTAGATCTCTGAGGGAAAGTTTTGCACATGCCTTGAGGAGAATGGATGAAGGTCCTGCTCAGTTCCTTCAGACTGCCGGAAGCAGCTTCCCAAGTGTCAAGACAGTAGGAGAGAGCCTGAGTAGCAGGGAAGAAGGGTTGTCTGTGTGACTGAATGGATTCAAAGGATATAAAGGTAAGTAACTTGCTTTTCATCTTTGTAATCTCTGTGCAATCATCCATATGGGTGGCAAGCTGACTTACCCAGAAGCAGACACTGGTGCCCTATCTGGAGAAAATATCTGCCCCGGTTTAGCCCCAGCTCAAGCATAAAGGGGACAGTGAAAGAGAATGGTAGACAGAGTTGCCAGTGTTCCCCACTACAGAATTTTGGCAGTGGCACACCATTCAGAAAGGCAAAGGATATAGATACTGCTCTTGTCGAATGAATGCCACTCCCCTATGTTTAATTAGTCCCAGCGAAAGGCAGACATCCTCTGAAGATGATGATCCCTAATTCTCCACAACATGGTCAATGATGAGCTCCTACACTGGCAACCTATATGTTCAGCTATCCAACTAAGATTTCAAGTGATACCACCTTTCAGTTTAATCCTGCTCATATTAATACTGGTTTTTATCACTGTCATCTCTCCAATGGTCTGGGTGAGCTCTGGTGGGAATACACAATTCCTATTACTCAGGGCCATACCCATGGCAGTAGTCTTTGACCCAGTCGTACCAGAACGGGTGCCAATTGAGTACACACTACTGTCCTGGCCATTTTGTATCCCATGACAGGGAAACTCTCCATGGGCAACATAGAGGTAGTCTCCTAGGGGATATTTATGTCTGCCAAGGCAAACGGAGGGAGTATAAATCAGAGAAAAGCATTTCACCCTCAGAAAACTGGCTTATAGGAGACTACACTATGGCATAGTGACATAGTATGAAAGGGTTAAATTATCTGCAGAAGCACATAACAACTCACTGGATCATTGTGATGGAGGCTCAGAGGCAAACTGTGACACTGAACACTGAACTTGGTAGCAAAACGACAAGGAGAGGGTTGCAGCATGGGGGTTTGCAGCATGGGTTTTTTTTCACACAGGGTTTTTTCATCAGTTCTGTCCCCATACTACTTCGGTTTATCCTGTGATTTCTGGCCACATTTTTTTGCCTTTAGATTTTGTTTTAGTTTTTGTTTCCCTTCATTTTTTCCTGGTTCTTTTGAAACTACTTTTACCCCTACTGTTTTCTAGAAGCCAATTTTGAGTCATTTTTTCCTTGCATGTAATGTTTCTTTCAGATTTGTTTGTCCTACCCATTCCCACCCATCTCCAATCCACTTTGTGATGACTGGACGTTCATCATTGAACTACTCCCCCCCTCACATTCCTTTCCCCTTCTCCTGCTTTTTTTCAATCTTTTTGTTTTCACCTTTTTTAAAAAATATGTCTATTCCATATAGATCACCTATTATTGTAATAATAGAAGCAGCAGGTTATCCGAATCCCCAGTTTTCATTAAAATAATCCTCCCAATGTGGAGATAAGCATCCTTATAGCTCCACAAGGAAAGGAGCTAGAGACTTACTTAAAAAAAAAAAGAAAGCTGGGAATTCAGAGAACCTGCTTCATCTACTATTACAACAGTAGGTCAATATATTAATATGAAATAGACCATTAAAAAAAAGTGCAAGAGCCCTAATGGCTTGTAGAGCACTTCTGAAACCAGAAAAAGCTGTGTAGTTGGAAAAGAACATAGCTGCTGCTGCTTTGGGCTCCATCCCAGAAGTTGGTTTGCCCCATCAGTGCTGGTCTCCGCCTCCTGGCTCTGGGTCAACCAGGTGGGGCTCTCCAGTATGGCCCATCCCAAAGGGGCTTAGTTATGGGTGGTAGAGCTGCTCCCCTTTTAGGCTTCCTCCTGCAAAGACTGACTGTGTTCCTTTTATATCTTTTAAAAAATAGGTCCTTATATTGATAGAGCAATATAAGTATGTGCAAAAAATAAAGAAGAGGCAATGCTATGATGTCACCAATCATGCCACCAATGATGACAGCACCCTGGCTCGAAAATCCTGATTATTTAAGGCACACAAGAAGGAAAATAAATGGTTTCCACAACTATGAAAATGCAAGGGGGGCAGACGTGTGGAAGAACTGTACCTATTTCAATGCTTGTAGATCGACTACTAAGAAAATCAGGAATAAGTCATGTGTGTAGAAGAGCTCATAGAAGGGAAATGACTGATTTCTCCCAAAGCAGAGCAAAGAGTCATGATTTTCAATTCCATCAGCCTGCTTGGTAAATTTCAAATAATGAGGGCAGGAGTCTACTTTGAGGTTTTCATCCCAAAGAGAGAGAAGGCATGCCCTTTAGAAAAAAGAACTTGGCCATATGATGCAGCAATATTTAAATATGTCACTGCACCATGGGCCAAAAAAAAAATCACCCTAAGAAATAAAGAGGCAAACATTCTCCTATTTCTAGAAATTAAAAAAAACTACAGTTACTAACAAACAAACTAGCTAAAGCTAAGAAAAGAAATCCCTGAGGATTTTTTTTTGTGAAGCAAACACTCACAGAATTTCTTTTAATATGGCAATGAGAAGTAGTGCTGGTTATTCTTTTAAAGGCATGCATAGAGAGACAAAACACGCCTTTGAGGAGGTGGGCTTGAGCACTAGTTCTTTAGCTAGAGCTCTACAGTGCTTCAAAGCTGCTTCTGTGCAGGCGCAGAGTGACCCCGCATAATATCTCACCACACAGAAATCATGGAGAAGATCGTGATAATTATGCATGCTTCTGTCATGCTCATGATGAATCCCAAATACATTTTAGTGGAGGCGAAAGGAAGTGATACATCTCTTCTCCGGAGCTTTCATACACTTTCCACTTAGCTCAGAAAGCACCAACACAAAAGTGCTGTCAGCCTAGGGTCAGAGAATGCCTTCTGGATGATACTTTTAAAAAGATAGTTCTGAGCAGCTGCTGCGTCAAACTCATCAGTCTGGAGAGTGACCTCCAATAACATTTCTGTTACAGCTTAGGCAGGAATTTTCTGAATATTGTTTTGTTAATGGTAAAATTAAAAAGGTGTGTATAAACCATCACTTACACTTTGTGCAGAATGTGAAAGAGGATCTTTTTTCATGTACCTTTTTAAATTGTACATTAGGCCTCAAGTATTAAGAAACAAACAACACTTTTTAGTTGGTGATGGTTGGTTGTGACTTTCTTCCTGCAGTTTCTTCCTGTAGCCTTTTCAAATACACAAAAATGAGCCATGCAGAGAATTCCTGCAAGGAAAGATACTGATATAGTCCAATGAAGAAAACATTGAAACACAACCAAAGTAGTAAAAACACAATCAAAACAGTAAAAATCCTATCTCCTTTTATCGTTCCTTCATTGTGTATCTCCCACAACTGTTTGCACCTATAAAGCATTTTGTACAGCACATATGCAAAATAAGAGGTAATGCTATGTCTGAAAGCCAATTAAGCTAATCCATCAGGAATTCACATTAAGCGTTGTCACAGATCAATGGCAACAGCTCTACAAGCCCATAAACCAGCACAAGTTTCCTTGGAGAGGAAGGAATGGAAGGAAAGAACTGTCAGTCTGTCAGATCTAAGCTACGGTTACTGGACCATGTCCCTCTCCAGCATTGAACTGCTGTTAATTTTCCTATGGTGGCACTACTGGGAAACAAATAGGCCATTTCCAGTGATGATTACTCATATAATGGAGTGCTTCATTAATTAATCCAAAAAACATTGAAATTTCAACTGAAATGGTTATTGGCTGAGGTTCACAATCAAAATACTTAGGGTTTAAAGATAATCAAACTTCATCCCCCACCCTAATCCCTTCCTTCCCAGAGTCTCATGCAAAAGCAACAGAAGGTTGCTTGGCAACCATCATGTGACTTGGAGCAGCTCCCACTGTTGGCCCAGTATATCTGACTGGCAGATGTTGGTCACTAATCTGCTGGACTGGCTTTCTAAGCATAGGCCGCTGACAAAGTGCTGGATGAAGCTGCCTTTCATCTTCCATTTCTGCAGGTGGGAAAGAGAGGGGGAGGGAAGAGAAAGACAACACCAAGAAATGAAAAATGACCCATTCGCCACTTACTTTTAAAAATCCAGAATGAAATTATAGACCAAAGGGATCTGCAAAGCTCTCTGAACTCTCCAAATGCAACTGAAGTGACAGTAACTTGCTTAGGACTAGCAAAGATATTCAAGTCTTATGTTCCACAAGGCCCAAAGTCGTGAAATTCTGATATAAGTATAAAAGATTCAAGAAAGAGCCATCTATAAAGATTTTCATAACTCAGTGTGACTTTTAGAGTTGCCAGGTGTCCAATTTTCACCTGGACAGTCTGATATTTTCTTGGACTGTCAGGGGGAAATGGAATGAAAATATCAAACATATAAATGTCTAGTGTTTTTGTGCTTGGATTGGAGTGGCTGGCCAAGGCAAGCTGGCGGCAGCACTGGACCAACTGCTGCTACTGCACCTGGACATGAACCAACTGGTGTCAGTGTCAGCAGGACCTTTGCTGAGTAGAGCAAGTCTCCCTGCTTCTTCCCCCTTCCCCCCTCTACTTCTAGCACTGCCAGCCAATAAGCTCAAGGGTGGCAACCCAAGCTCCCCAAAGCCACCCTCATGGGAGGGTGGAGCTGCAGCAGGCCCAGCTAGCTCAGGTGCCCCCTCATTTCTTCCTACCCCTTCCCAGGCTAGGTCTGTTCGCCATTGGCCTCTCAGAGACAGCAGCTCCTCCTCCCCGCAACTCCAGTGAGGGAAAGCATCCGTAGCTGCAGCACATCACTGGAGGTCCTTAGCTTTCCCTGTCAAAAAGCAAAGGGTCCTGCCATGGACATGGCTGTCACAGAGTTCTGGCTACTGGGCAGGTTGGGACCGCGGGCAGCCATCTGCCTGGGTGTGTCAGGGCCACTGGGCAGGGGGGAGAAAAGGCTGGGTGAGTTGAGGGGGAAGCCTGTTCTTTCCCATGGGGCCAACTCCCAGGAAAGTGTTGTGGGAGCAATCCTAAGCACGTCTCTTCTTCAGAAAGTGGCATCATTGCACTAGGACCACAAGATCTTTCCTCTATGAGTGGGAGGTGGAATTGTGTCCAGTATTTTTCCTCAAACGATCTGGCAACCCTAGTGACTTTTCAGTCATAAAAGGATTCAAGACCTCACAGCATCCATAAGTGACACCCGAGCCAGCAAGGCTTAGGCTGATTAAGGGGGTGGCACATTAAAGAGATATATTCAGGTTCCAAGGATGATAAACCTAGCTGCTACCACTAAAGTTTTAACTTACAGGAGAGGAAATATTTTGGCTTTTCTCCCTATCCTGGTTTCTACAAGAAGGATCCCAACTTTTTCAGGTGTTCTCTCTCTCCTATATATAGAGGTTGTACCATGTAGCAGACCTGAACGGCCATGAACAAGACAAACTGCACACTCCCTGAGTCCCTTTTTGCAGAATACTCAACACACAGAAGGAATGCATTGAGGAATAAAAAAAATAGGATCAGGACAAATTAACATAAATTCCCAAGGAGTTTGGGGGAACTTAGGCACTGAACTTAATTTCATAGAAATCAAGGTGGCAGTTATAAAAGGACTCTCAAAACAACATACAATCCCTAACATATCTAGCTACCAACTGTTATCATTTTTATCACCTTCCTCACTGTCCTGGAAGAGGTAATGAATGAAATGAAAGCTTGATTGCCTGGAATGAAAGCTTGATTGACAGGCTGCTCTCTGATTGGCTAGAATTGTCTTGAGGAGCAATTCTAGTTAAGAATTCCAAATATACATAGCTATGATAGTTCTAGGGGTGTGTTTCTTTGGCAAGCATGGGGGATTCCACATGATCAATTTTGATCGGACTTTCTGAACAGTCATGCCGCAGTGGAGTCCTACGAATCCACTTCTCCCCGATTCCACATTAGGCTTTTGTTTCGCACATTTCATTGGCTCAAAGTCCATCATGCGGGATTTTTGACAGGATAAAAATCGATTCCTCATCGCTTTTTCTGGGGGAAGTGTCAAATGATGCACATTTTCATTTTTTTTTATTTCCCCCCCAAAAAACGTTGCTACACATAAACGTTGCATCAAACCAACACATTAGAAAAAAATTTCTCACAAAAATGTTGCTACACATAAATGCTGCATCAAATAAACATATTGGATAGGCCAGACCACTTCCCGCTGATATTATGGAAGAGTATTGGCTATTGACATTTGGAGGGGAAATTGTTACCAATGACCCCGCGTCTATCTTTCCCGCTTTCTTCGTGAGCAGTGTGGTTTAGTGATAGGTGTTGTGTTGAGGACGGTCTGTTTCTCCCTCCATGAAATGCCTAGACCACTAGTTGAACGCTGAAGTCCCTCCATCACACTTTCACTCTACCTCAGAGCCAAGCCACACGTGACAAATTACACTTGCCTGGCAAGTGAACAGACTCACGTGTATTCCTCCCTGTTCACTTGCCCTCCACTTGCGCTCCACTTGATCACGTAGAAGCTGTCAGCAAGCAACAAGTAACAAATTTTGGCGTGTTGTAAAATGGACCCGTTATTGGTCAGCTGTTGTCATGTGACACAGGATATGTTTCTGCATAGATTTGTAGAAACGTTGCAATGTTTTTTTACATTTTTTTTTTAAAAAAAAGAGGGGAAGGGAAAGGGTAGTGGGTGTAGCTTAGAAAACATGATTGGCCAATCAAATTAAGTTGATTCGAAGGGCGAGAGAAAAGGGCAAGGGTGGGGAGAACATCGGATAAAGAATTCCGCATGATTAAAATCCCTAATCTGCTGCGCATGGACAAATAAGTCGGGGGAAAGCAAAACGTGCAGTGACTTTGAATCTGCTGCTAGGATTGCCTTCCCACGTGTGGAAACAAAAGAAAAAATCGAGGTCATTTAGAAGCTGAAGCAGGGAAAACCATTCGTGCGGAATCACCCCATGACTGATTAGTGACTCCCATTCAAATCAAGTGAAGAAGGATTGTATCTTCTTAGATGAAGAAGATTAATTCCTGCCCAGTGTCCAAAGGGGGTTTGGCTCTGAGGAGAACTCCAGGTCTGTTGTAAAGGGGAAACTGTTTTGAACTAACATCAGGAAACTTGAGTTGAAAAAGGGAACTCTGTGAAGAAACATTGCTGTTGTAACCGAAGTATTAAACAAAACCCCTCTCACTATTAAGGAGTAAGAATATAGAAACTAAGCTTCAAGAAAACTATTTTGCTTGTGACTTCAAGAAAACTATTTTGCTTGTATTCTGTTCTACCAACAAATTTCACCTCAGCACTTTTATTCCCTGACTGCCCTTATTCCATCCCTGTCTGTTCAGAAAAGTTGTTGTTTCTTTTAAACATTATACAGTCTCCAGTGTCATTTCCAACACAGAGGAAGAGGGTTCCTGCTTTTCTCCCATCAAGTTTCTGGTCTGGGCTAAAAAGCCAAAATTATAACTGCTTACCAGGGTAAGACACAAAAAAATCGTTAAAAACCACAAATAGAGATATGCTACTTGGGGCTGGTCAGCCAAAGCAGGCAAACTTGGATTTTGGCGGGAAAATCTGCCTCAGAGTGGGGGAGTGAAAGGGGGTTGATCATATCTGGCCTCTCTAATCAAGCCTCCAGCAACAGGACAAATCTAAACAAACTGTATATTCTCAACTGTCACAAAAGTGGCAATAGAATCTTTACTAGCCATACGCCCTGTTAATGTCAAGAGGCGTGATCCTTTCTTAGTCATTCAGTTTGAAAAAACAGCAGTTCAGCAGCTTAGAACTTACTTTTTGCAACTCAAGCAATTTCTATCTGTGCTTGGATATTTCTGTCTGAGTATAAATATCTCTAAAAAGACTCAACCCCTGCAGGTAACTGTAGTAACTTCTTCTAGCTACAGACACAAATCAGGAAGTATAATTTGTGTTCAAACCATAATTAAGTTTCTTACAAGTTGGGAACCTGCAAGGGAGCATTTCATTTCCCCTTCCCTCACCATGTCCTTTTCCCCTTCTTTGCTCCCCATACCCTCTTCTTCTTTTCTGGCTTCCTTCTCATCTGTCTTTACCTTTCCCCCTCCCTCCTGGCAGCCCCCCCCTATGGCCCACTTATGTGATGCTGGCTGAATCAGGTCCAGTTGCATGGCAGGGAACGTGCAAGAACTTGTGCCGGGGTTACTTTACTTTCCCCTGTATCCCCTTTCTCACACTATTTGCTATTTCCTTCCTCCTGGCAGCTTCTATATGCTCACCTTTCCCTAAGTACTCCTCCAAACCCACTGAACATCTTCATCTATATTTATTATACAGCACTTTCTGCACAATGGGGACCCGAAGTAGCTTACATTATTCTCCTTGCCTCCATATTTTTCTCACAACAGTCCTGAGAGGTAGATTATGCTGAGAGTGTATGGATGGATCAAAGTCACCCAGTGAGCTTCCACAGCAGATTGGAACCTGGGTCTCCCATATCCTACTTTGAAACTCTAACCACTACACTATACTGCCTCTCTGCCTCCAATGGTTGCTTCTGGGCCTCACTCCAATAAGTCCACCTTCAAAAGCCAAAGCAGTCCTGGAAAGGGCCCTGCCCCCTCCTCCTTCCTTTTACTGACAGAAATCAAGCCTGAAACGGTCATTGTTGCCTAGCTACAGCCGTTGAGTGCATCTGGTTAAAGCTATAGGTGCTCCTTTTATCATTTTGGTTTTTTTAAACCCCCACCCCCGTGATGTACTGTTCCTTTAAATCTTATCCCTTCCCTTGATTTCTGTTTCCTGTTCCTGGGAAGCTAGGTACCTTGGGGATCAAAATGGGAGATGGGAAGGTGCAGAGGAGTCGTGAGGGGCACTTACCTCCAGAATATCCCGCATTGCACTAGGAATGACATCATTTCGGCATGACACAGAAGTAATGGGTTGAGCAGGGGCTGATTGAATGAAAATCAGCCCCAAACACCAAATTGGGGGCCAATTTTCCATCAATCAGCCCCCAGCACAACCCGTTAATTCTGCATCATGACTGGAACGATGTCATTCTCTGGTAGTCCAAGGAGGGGGGCAGTCCGTACTATTGGGAATGTAGCTCCTCCTCTCTGAAGCAGGATCAGCCAACTCTTTTGATCCCAGAGGGGAGGGGCTCATTTCTGGTGTCTCCAGTTTTTCTGGCCCTGCTGAGGAGCAGGATGGTCCGACCGCATTCTTAAAAGAGCAGTGGTCCCGTCAACAAATGACAGCAACCGACTGGGAGAAAGGATTGGAGACTGGCTCTAGGGAAGAGCGGGGTTGGTGGTCCCTCCCCTCCCCTTCCCAAGTCACTGGGAAAGCGGAATGGAGCATCTGAGCTGATGGCCCTAGGCGCTGGCTAGATCCACGGACCTCAGACTAGCCCTCCAACAGATCACTGGAGGGAAGAGAAGCCAATGGTGCTAGTGAAAACTAGATCCTCGGTGCATCGCAGGCTCCTGACGAGGGCAATAGCCAGCAGGCACCTTCCCCCCCCCCCCGGACTATCAGGAGAGATGGTTGAGCCTGAGGCAGCCCAGCACGGAGCGGTGAAGAGGTAAACAGACAGCATCCCTTCCCTCAAGCTCTGCCAGAACGAACTGCTAACCAGGACCATGACGGCTGTTTGGACCTGGTAAGGCTATCCTATTCTAAGTGGGGAAGGAGAGGCCTGAAAGAGGGGAATTCCCATCACTTCTGGTTTCGCTTTTGTGCCTAAACTTTGGCAGGAAGTCCGCCCCCAGCGAACATAGTGGCTAAAGCAGGCTTTGCGGCTTTTGCAGGTGAGGGAGGCGCACTGTGTGACTTGGAACTACTCAACTCACCAGCCTCTGCTTCTTCTCAAGCATCTCTGAGGGCTGAGGGAGAAAAGGCACAGCATTTGAATCTGACAAGCAAAGATGCTAAAGCAAACTTGCTCGCATGGCTTAAAACAGATTTAAAAAGAATTGAGGGAACAAGCCCAGAGAGTGCTACCTGTGGACCCTCAGATAGACAGGAAAGAGCTCCCAGAGGGAGGCTGATGTCTAAAGGAGAAAAAAGGGCAGATGTTTATGTTCTACTTCCGAGATCTAAGAGAAGGAAATTAGAATCTCGTAGACAGTGTAGCCCCCTGTTAGACACTCAATTGGAGGACTCTCAAGAGTCAGATTCCTCCTCAGAGAGGGAAGAAGGTGTTTTATCAGAAGAGGAAGAAGAAGCAGTGGGCCCAGGGCACACAAGGCTCTTCCCACAAGAACTTTATGCCAGACTGCTTCCAAAAGTATTAAGGGCATTGGAGATAACTCAAAAGCTCAAGGGGAAAGAGGATCCACATCTAGTTTTCCCAGAGGGATCAGAGAGGGCTCTTCCCAAGGTGGGGGTGGCTCCCTCAGGGATTCCACTTCCAGCAGCATTTTACAATCTAACAGAAGCAGAATGGGAGGCTCCAGCCAAGCCCAAAGCCAACCATGCAATCCTTAATAAGTGCTATTCCTTAGTACCAGAGGCGGTTAGTAAATTCAAACTCCCCCTAGTGGACGACCCAGTGAATAGCCTTGCTTCCAATTCAGTATTACCTATGGATACTGAAGGGCTGCCCAAGGACCCCTGTGACAGAAAGATAGAACAAGCCCTACGCAGGGGCTTCGAAGCATTTGCCTACTCTCTTAGAGCATCAGTGGCAAGCTCACTATTCACGAGGACAGCATTTACTTGGGCTTTGGTTTTAGCTGCAGCAGAGAGTAACGTGCCTAGAGAAGTGAAGGATATGATTAAGAAGATTGCCCTTGCAACAGCCTTTGCAGCAGACACCTCTTTGGATGCCATGCAGCTGTTCTCCAGAGCAATGGCCTTCAATGTGACAGCCAGATAGAACACATGGCTTTGGAACTGGGATGTTGATCTCTGGAATTCTGTTTAAGGGGATCAACCTATTTGGGGAAACCCTGGATAGATACCTAGTGGAAGACAGAGAGAAGAAAAAAGTTCTTCCATCAAAAAAAGAAGGAAGGGAAATCTAGGAAAAGATTTCAGTCCTTTCGAGATTCCAGATGATTCCTGCGCACTGGCAATACAAGACCGTTCAAGAGTCACTGGCAATCCAAGCCACAGAGTGAGAACAAATCCTATACATTCACCAAGTCCAACCAGTACGCTAAAGGACCCAAAAAGGGCCAATCAGTATACCTATCCAGAGATAAAAACAGCACAGGGGATCGGGGGGCACTTACAGAAGTTCTCACAGGTGTGGAAAAGAACTGTAATGCACAGATGGGTCCTGGACATAGTAACCAATGGCTACATTCTGGAATTAGAGTCGGTGCTCCCCAATCATCTTATACAGATTCCAAAGAACTGACTGAACATGAAACACCTCCTTCTAGAAAAGGCCATCCACCACCTGATAAAGATAGGCACCATAGAACCAGTCCCACAAGAACATATAGCTCGGGGAGTGTCTTCGGTATTCTTCATAGTCTGAAGAAGAACGGGGATGTGAGGGCCATTTTGGATCTAAAATGGCTGAACAAATTCATCAAGACACGCAAATTCAAAATGGAAACCCTCAAATCAATGGTAGCAATTATTCAGGAAAAGGACTTCTTGGTGTCCACAGATCTATTGGAGGCTTACTTACATGTTCCAATAACAGAGTCCCATTGCAAATTTCTGCGATTCGCCTATGATGGAAATCACTACCAGTATTGTGCATTACCCTTTGTCCTAAAGTTGTCACCCAGGGTGTTCATGAAGGTACTAGTAGCCCTAGTAGCGCACCTGAGGCTTCAGGGTGTATCGTTTCCATATCATGACAACATCCTTATCAAAGCACAGTCATTAGAGGCTGGACTGGAAGCAGTGAAGTCCCCAATGGATTGCCTGAGGGACTACGAGTTCGTGATGAATGAAGAGAAGAGCACACGACTTCCCACTCAGAAGATCACCCATTTGGGTGTAGTTATAGACACAACACAGGACTTGTTCCTGTCACAAGAGAGACAGCAGAAGTTCCGATCTATCCTAGACATGATCCAAAAGGAACCAGAAGTAGAAGTGATGAAATTAGGCCAATGTGCTGGGGACCATGCCAGGAGGTGGTACAATGGTCAAGATTTCACGCTCACCCTCTTCAGAGGTTCCTATTACAGTACCAAGATGTCATAGCCCACAAAAGACACAAACTAGTGAGACTATTGACGAACCTAGTGCAGGAGCTCACCTGGTGGCAGGACCCAGCAAGATTTCAGGAAGGGGTTCTGCTCAGGGAACCAAAGAGGATGATCATGACTACAGATGCCAGCCTGTGGGGCTGGGGAGCACATACCCAGGGGAGGATGCCCCAGGGCATCTGGAACAAAGAGGAAAGATCCAAGAGCATAAATTTTCTGGAACTCAGGGCCATCAGGAGAGGGCTGAAAGAATTCCAAGATCTGCTATCAGGAAGACATGTATTAGTGAAAACGGACAACATGACTGCCAAGGCTTATGTCAACAGACAGGGAGGAACCAGATACAAATCACTCCACAGAGAGGCCACTTATCATGAAGTGGGTGGAGAGACACTTCAGATCAATAAAGGCGATTCACGTGCCTGGACAGGTCAATTCGGTGGCTGACTGGCTAAGCAGGAACAAGGTGCATTCATTCACCAAACATTATAGGATAGACAAGATAGCCTTGGCTGAGGCAGCATTTGGAAGAAGGGTTTTACAACACACTCTCTAATCTCGGAGTCCAACCAACCATCCCTGGGGCACACTACTTTGTTATGTCCCAATAGTATGGATTGCCCCACTCATTGGACCACTGGAGAACGGAAGATTTGTTTTCATTTACCATGAAGCTTCCTTCTCGGTGGTCCAGAAGTGGGGCGGTCCAACCCCCCCCGCCTACACACAAAAAAAGGGAAGGGTGGATCTGGAGATTGGAGGGTTCATTGTATAGACCAGGGGTGGCCACACTTGCTTAATGTAAGAGCCACATAGAATAAACCTGAGATGTTTGAGAGCCACAAGACATGATGCATTGAAGTGACTTCAGAGGAAGAGAGGGGTTTGGGGGAGTGCCGTGAAATAACATCACAGGAAGGGGTGGGGTTTTGGCACAGTATGCTGGAAGTGACATCATCAGAAGGGGTGGAGCTTGGGAAGGACTACCACCTGACTTTTGACTTGAAAGTGACATCACAAAAAGTGATATCATTGCAAGGCATCACTTCCAAAGTATTCTGGCTCCACCCCCAAAGACCCCAGGTATTTTTTTAGTTGGACTTGGCAACCCCAATGTTTTATTGAAAATAGGAAATATATGGAAAGAAGGAAGGAAGGAAAAAAGGAAAGGGAGGGAGAGAAAGATGCAAAGATAGAAAGGAAGAAAAAGACAATGGAAAGAAGGAAGGAAAAGATAAAAAAGAAGATATGGAAAGATATGGAAGATATGGAAAGAAGGAAGGAAGGAAAAAAGGAAAGAAAGAAAGACAAGGAAGGAAGGCATGGAAAGATATGGAAAGAAGTAAAGAGGAAGGAAGGAAGGAAGGGAAAGAAGGAAAGAAATACATGAAAGGAAGGAAGGAAGGAAGACATGGGAAGATATGGAAAGAAGTAAAGAGAAAGGAAGGAAGGGAAAGAAAGATTTGGAAAGGTATGAAAAGATATGGAAAGAAGTAAAGAGGAAGGAAGACATAGAAAGAAAGAAAGAAAGAAAGAAAGAAAGAAAGAAAGAAAGAAAGAAAGAAAGAAAGAAAGAAAGAAAGAAAGAAAGAAAGAAAGAAAGAAAGAAAGAAATGGATGGAAGGGAGGAAGATATGGAAAGGTATGGAAAGATGGAAAGAAGAGGAAGGAAGGAAGGAAGGAAGGAAGATATGGAAAGGTATGGAAATATATGGAAAGAAGAAAAGGAAGGAAGGAAGGAAGATGGAAAGAAGCGATGGAAAGAAGGAAAGAGAAAGGAAGGAAGAAATGGAAAGAAGGAAAGAGAAAGGAAGGAAGAAATGGAAAGAAGGAAAGAGAAAGGAAGAAATGGAAAGAAGGATGAAAGAAAGAAATGGAAAGAAGATAAAGGAAGGAAGGAGGGAAGAAAGAAAGAAATCAAGGAAGGAAGGATCAGAAAAGCAGAGCCACACAATCTTAAAGCAAGCACATGTCCTCTGAAGCAATCACTCTCCCTGCTCCTCCATCTCAGCTGTCCTGCACACACTTATGGGTAAGCCACTCCTCAGTGCAGCAAATGGGGCTTCCACCCATGCAAAAGCACCCTGGCGGAGGCTGCGCTTCATGCCATGAGCGGCGCTCGGCAGCTGCGCACTTACCTACTCAGGAGTAAGCTGGCAAGCAGGAAGTCCTGGGCCACCTCTGCCTTGGCCCTTCCTCACCACTTCTTCGCTCCTCCCTTTCCCCTTCCCCCCAAGTGCCCTTCCCTGGCGCTCACTGCAAATACGGGGCTGGCAAAGCTCGGTGCCTGCAGACGAGCACCCAGCATGGTGAGGGAGGGTGGGCTGTCCTCAGCCCTAGCCCGCCCCTTCCTTGCTCCAGCATTGGGAAAGAAAGGGGAAGTACGCTGGGTGCATAGATCAGGAGAGCGGCTGGTCCGCTCAGCGCCTTAAAGGAGCCTGGGGGAGGAGTGAACTTGCAAGCCTCCAGGAGCCGCCAAATAAGGCTTGAAGAGCCGCATGCAGCTCGCGAGCCACCACTTGGCCACCTCTGATATAGCCAATAAGCAGAAAATCTTTTCATAAACAAAATAAAATAAAAATTAGCTGTCTAACGTTACAGAGTTGGTTAACATAGTGTTAAAGAAGTTGGCATTAAGAGATAATGAAAGGGGAGAGGCTATTACATTGTTGAGAGTTTATACAGTTATTTGAAGACTCATGGCTTGAGAATGAACTGGTGACATCAGGAATGAGCCCCTCCGCTATGAGATCAAAAGAGTCGGCTGACCCTGCTTCAGAGAGGAGGAGCTATGTTCCCAATAGTACGGACTTCCCCACTGCTAGACCACCAAGAAGGAAGCTTCACGGTAAGTGAAAACAAATCTTCCATTTCTGATGCAATGTGGGCACGGGCGGGAGTGCTCCAGAGCATGTGGGAGTACAGTTTGCCCTCGTCACTGCATTCCCACACCTTTCTTCCCCCTGCGACCCAGGTGAGAGGTGGAGGAGGGTGGAGGGTGGTGGTGGAGGATTCTCCCACCCCCACCCGGGGACTGGCAAACCTATCATGTTCCCTTGGCCTGTACTGTTAGTTTGATAAAGAAGCCTTGAGTTACTTAGAGTATCTGGTGGTGTGGCCTTCACTACAGAGACCACATATATAATTTCAGATTTTTCTGCAATCCTGGGGCATTTTTCAGGCGTGCAGGAAGACATGTCTTGTCTGTTCATGGCTCCAGCCTCTGGATTTAAGTAACCACAGATCAGGGCCACTTGGCTATTAGTCTCTCAGATATCTAAAGACACCTTGACGCATTAATATATAACCTGTCATTTATTTGACCAAGTGGATTTTTCCCTTTCCCTGCAGCTATACTTGACTTAACATATCAAGCTATTTGCTCTGCAAGCAAATACATCTGCTTCTATTTGGCCATTTCCGCATGTGCTTAGAGGTGAGATTCACCCTCAGAACTATGGAGGCTTTCCCCCCAGCATGCACACATTATCGTTTGCCAGCTATGTGCATATTGTTTTTTTACTGGGTTTTCTGCGTATTTACCAGGAACACACTTGCTCTGATGTTTTCTTTTGTTGTGGATTTTTAGTAGGGATTGTTTGCATTTTCTGGCATATGAATTTGAAGCATTTCTGTAGAAAACTCCTGCTTTTAATCTCTGCCCATTTCTTCCCCTGACGCTCTTGCCCTTCCTTCTTCATGTTTCTGTTTAGCCACAGAAGCCTGCTTGCAACAGTAGCTGCATGCAATTGTGCATGTGCAAAGTTAAAAAAAAAATTATAAGGGGGACAGGTGCTTTTATGATGATGAAAAATGCCCACCTCCACTCCAAACCCACTTTTTATTGGACTGTTTGGAGGCTTTCCTGTGATCTCACAACCTAAGGTAAGTGCTTGTGGGTACTGCATGTGGAGGATGAGTTGTCGGGGCAATTCAGCAAAACACAGATCTAAAGAGGGGGAAAGGGAGGGACAATGGGCTGTGTGGAAACAGCTTCTATCTAGTACATTTCATTCAACCTTTCTTTCAAAGAGCTCAGGGCAGTGTACATAGTTCTCCCCTCCTCCATTTTATCATCACAACAATGTTGTAATGTAGGTTGGGCTGAGAAAGAATTATTGATCCAAGGTCACCAAGCTGAGTAGGGATTTGAACTCAAGGATTTGAACTGAGTAGGGATTTGAAATCAAATCTCTCGGTTCCAGACAGTCTGAAAAGAGTAACTCGTGAATGCACACTGTTTTCTAGCAATCACTCCCCCCCACTGATATCTATGGTTTTCACATATCGTGGTACAAATCATTGATCTTTGAAAGACTGGTAGGTGGATGGATGTTCCTACCACCCAGCAGGGCACTGGCCTCAATGGCCTTTGCTTTCTTCCATGGCTTAGTAAAGTGATCATCTGAAACAAGGACATGAAATTGTGGGTCTATCTCTCCTTGCTCTAACCATGGCAGACCTGTATTTAACAAGTCCTGTAAGTTTGGAAGGCAGCATATGCCATATTTAATGCTAAATAAATAGCAACAGATTAGAGAGCTCCCTAATGCCAATTCTGTATCATCTTTACTAGGTTATAGAAGACTGTGGACAATTGCTGGGTTTTCCTTATGTCCTTTTATGACGGGGCCAAAGTGCTCTCAATAGCTTGACAGCTCAGGGATATTAAATTAGTATTTGGCTCATCTGATTGATTAATGATGAGAACAAACAGGGTCAGTTTATCAGCCTGGATTGATGGGAATGAAGCTTTTTCGAAGATACAGTATATACAGATAGGAAATACTGCTGGCTCGCTGGGCCACTGGGTTTACCCATCACTTTCAAATGATCATTAGAAAAGTGTGCATTCATGAGTTACTCTTTTCAGTGGACTCTCTGAACAGTTTTACACATGTACAAGTGAGAATCCACATGTTGAACAGCCAATGTAAATGTTTCATTAACAGAGCTTTAATTTTTTTGCACATACTTCTGGCTGCACCTGAATCTCATACACAAAAGAAACACTTTGATAGGCAGGCTCTGTTGGGAGACAGTGAGGAGCAGCACAGGAGCTGGAATTAAACCCCCATGCAAAGTTTAAGACAGATTCTTCCATCAGACATGCCAACTGCATCACCAGCTGCTTTTTACAAGGCAAAGCCCAATCAGTGCTCAGTGTTCTTTATTTACTTTTATTTACTTCATTTATACCCCGCTTTCCTCCACAATGGGGACCCAAAATGGCTTGCAACTTTTCCCCTTCTCCATTTTATTCTCACAACAACCCTATGAGGTAGGTTAGGTTGAAAATATGTGACAGGCTCAAAGTCACCCATCAAGTTTCCATGGCAAAGCGGGGATTTTAATCTGGGCCTCCCAGATCCCTGTCCAACACTCTAACCGCTATATATAGCTTACATAGTCAACGTATGCACAGTATCTGCTCTGCCATCATCAGGGAACCTTTGAGCGTACATATAAATTAAATTCTCTTCATGTCTTCCCCAGTACCCATTGGGCCTGTGTAATATGATATATACTTAGAGTTCGTCGTCGTCCTTCTGTGCAGCCCCACATTGGGACTGCGCATGCGCAGGCCGGCCGCGGAAAGATTTGACTAGCTATAGAATCGTGAAGAGGGGGACGCCCGCCGGTTCCGCGCGTGCGCGGTTCCGTTCCCGCCAAAACTGGCATACTTAAGGCGAGCGTCCCCCACATTCCCTCAGTTCCTTTTTCGCCGCCGTCGGAATTGGTTCTGCTAGCGTTCTTTTTCCAACTCTCATTATGGCCCTCTTCAAAAAGTGTCAGAAATGTTCGACGAAGATGACCCACTCCGATGGGCACGACTTGTGCCTTCTCTGTCTCGGGGAAGGGCACATTGTTCAGCGCTGTGCTATTTGCCAGTCGTTTACACCCAAGGCCCGCCACGACCGTTCTGCTCGGCTGAAGGCCTTCCTCTGGGGGTCTAATCTTCTACCCCAAGATCAGGCGGGTAAGCAGGATGCGCCTCGTTCGGCCGCTTCTCCCGCTCCCGGGCCTTCGTCTGACCCGGCTCGTGGTTCCTCGGATCCGACCCCCTCGGAACCGGCTGCGGTACCGGCTACCCCCCTTGTGACCGAGGGTGCTACCCGCCCGAAGAAGCGCTCGGCGGAGCGCTCCGCTGTGGAACGGGCAGCTTCGGCGCCCCCGGCAAAAAAGTCGAAGTCTCGTTCGAAGCATCACAAACGAGACGTCTCCGCTCCCGCCACTCGCGGCCCTTCGCCTGTGCCGGCTTCTCTTTCAGCTCCTCCGCCGGATGCCTTGCACACGCCGTCGCCGCCGCACACGCCTCCACCGCATATAGAGGATGATTACATCTCGGTTCCGAACTTCCCGGATCCGATCGTGGCCTTCGAACATGGCTTGCCATCCGCTCCTGCCTCTACTGATCCGTCCGTTCCGTCCTGGCCCCAACAGCAGGTCCCGGACGCCCGTTCGGTTCCGACCCCGTGGCTGCCTCCGGTGCAGAACTTTCCGGGCATAGGTGATGTGGCGACCTGGTCATCCTTCGTGTCCTGGCTCCAGTCATCGGCGGCGCTTGTCCAGCGCGCTGGCCTGGTCCCATCGGTACCTGCCTTCTCGTCGGCCGTGCCAGAGACGTCCGTGAGACAGCCAGGACACGCGGTCGCTCCTCCGACACTGCCTCCGGTCTCCCGCGCGGAACCGATGCCATCTGCCTCTGCGCAGGTGCCGGAGTTCTCCGGTTCCGAGGATGAGGAGGGTCTGGCTTCCCCCTCTGACGCTTCCTCCGACCTGGCGTGGGATCCGTCCCCTGACGACGCCGTCGGTGAGTCCAGAGCATCCTCTCCCACCGAAGATCATCGTATGCTTCCTGAGCAGATGATCCGACTGGCAGAAGCTTTGGAGCTGGATGTCACTTCTTCTGCCACGAAGCACAAGAGTAAGGTCCTCCAGGCGCTGTCCTCTGGTTCTTCGGCATCTGTGGCTTTCCCTCCGGTGGAGGATCTCGTTGATGCCGCGCACAACTTGTGGCAAGCACCGGCCTCGGTTCCGGCGACTGCCCGGAACCTGGAAAAATGTTATCGGCTGAAGCAGGAGGATTGTCCTTTTCTCTTTGCCCATCCGAAGCCTTCTTCCCTGGTCGCCGACGAGGTCAACGCTCGGTTCCGTCGAAACTCACAATCCGCTCCAGTGGATCGAGAAGGTCGGGAACTGGATGCCCTGGGTCGCAAGGTCTACTCCTCCGCGTCCCTTGCTTTTCGTATCGCCAACTTTCAAGCGATAATGGGATCATACAACCTGTTCCTATGGAACCGACTATCGACCTACATTGCCGACTTGCCCGCTGCCAGTCGCCCCTTGGTCAAGGCTCTGCAAGCTGAGGCTGTGAAGCTCGCAAAACAGCAGATGACAGCCGGGAAAGATGTGGCTGACTGTTCGGCTCGCTCCATGGCTTCCTCTGTGGTCCTCCGAAGGCATGCTTGGCTCCGCTCCACGGCCCTGCCTCTGGATAAGCGGACGAAGGTTAAAGATTTCCCCTTCGAGGGGAGCCTCTTATTTTCGGAGAAGACGGATGAAGCCCTGTCCCTCATGAAAAAGAATCACCAAACGGCTAAGTCCCTCGGCGTGATTGCTGACCAGTCGGCCTCGAGGTATCGTGCTCCTCGGTTCCAGTCCTTCCAAACACCCTACCAGTCTTCCCAGCCCTACCACCAGCGCCAAGGCCGCTATTCTTCCACTTACTACGGCCACCGTTCCTTCTCCGGTTCGCAGAAGGGTGCTGCTAAAAGGTCTTCTCGGAACCGAGGGAAGCAGGGACCTCAACGCTCCCCGAAAGGTCCGGCGTCGGGTCCGAAGCAGCTCTTCTGACTAGATCTGGACGCTGCCCTGCCTGCCTCCCAGGATGTTGGCCAGACCCCCTTGTTTGGGAAGAGGCTCCGACCGTTTCTGCCCGTTTGGCGGACTATCACTACTGACTCCTGGGTGTTGTCTATTGTAGAGCATGGCTACAGATTGTTGTTCACCTGCACCCCCCCACTCTCTCTGCCCCCTCGTTATACACCTGTTTCTGGTTCACTGTTGAATAATAATGTTCAGGAGTTGCTTCTAAAGGGTGCTGTGCGTGTGGTTGATCTTTCCACCTCTCCCTATGGTTTCTATTCTAGGTACTTCCTAGTGGATAAGAAGGATGGTGGTTCTCGCCCTATCCTAGACCTCAGGGGTCTCAACTCCTACCTTGTGACCCAGAAATTCAGGATGCTCACCCTGTCCAAGGTTATAGAGCTGTTGGACACTGGAGTCTGGATGGCCATTATTGACCTGAAAGACGCCTACTTTCACATCTCTATACGTGAGGATTGTAGGAAATACCTCAGATTCTTCTGTGGGTCAGTGGCCTATGAATACACTGTTTTGCCTTTCGGGTTGGCTTCCGCCCCCCGAGTATTTACCAAATGTATGGCTGTGGTGGTGGGCTTTTTACGCTCTCAAGGATGTGTCATCTACCCCTACTTAGATGATTGGCTCCTGGTTGGGCCATCTGCCCTTGGGCTCAGGGATCAGCTCTCCCTTGTCACTTCCCTGCTTAATAGCTTGGGCCTTCTCATTAATTTTGGAAAGTCCATATTTTTGCCTACGCCAACGATACGGTTTATTGGGGTAGTTCTGAACTCCTCTATAGGGAGGGCGTTCCTACCTTTGGACCGTTTAAACCGCCTGGTTTCTCTGGTGCGTTATTTCCTGTCTCATCGCTACCAGACGGCCTTACTTATTCAGACACTCCTTGGGCTTATGGCCTCCACTACGAGTGTAGTGCTTCTGGCACGCCTCCATATGCGGCCCCTGCAAACCTGGTTCCTTCGACGTTTTAACCCTCTTCTGATGTCCCCTCACCGGAAGTTCTCCATCCCAAGGGGTGTGCTGCGCTCCCTGGTTTGGTGGTCCCTCCCTGAGAATTTATCCCGGGGCTCTCCATTTGGCACTTTCATGGCTGACGTTACTGTCTCCACTGATGCCTCCAATCTCGGCTGGGGTGGCCGCTGTGGTTCTTTGACAGTGCAAGATGTCTGGTCGCCCTCTGAGGCCTCCTTGCACATCAATGTGTTAGAACTCCGTGCAATCCGGTACTCCCTTGCTTCCTTCACAGATGTGCTCCGGAACAAGCGGGTCCAGGTCCTGTCCGACAACACGACGGCCTGCTACTACGTGAACAAGCAAGGGGGAACGGTTTCACTCAGGCTCTGCAAGGAAGCCGCACGACTATGGTCTTGGGCGGCCCACAACAATGTCTACCCCAGAGCGATTCACATCGCGGGGGAGCTGAACGTGTCCGCAGACACCCTCAGCAGGGTGTTTCTCCCGCAGCACGAGTGGTCCCTTCAGCCCAAATATCTCCTTCCAGTTTTCTGCCAGTGGGGGTTTCCGGAGGTAGACCTCTTTGCTACGGCTTCCAACAGACAGGCCCCGCAGTTTTGCACCAGGGCTGGGGTGGATCCTCGATCCCTGGGAGATGCCTTCCAGATACCCTGGTCCCCAGGCTTCTTTTATGCCTTCCCTCCAACCCCGCTCCTGCACAAGGTTCTTTGCAGGATTCGAGCTTATCGCACCCACTGCATCCTGGTGGCTCCATATTGGCCTCGCCAGGAATGGTTCCCCCTCCTGCTCTCCCTTTCGAAGGGATGTTGCCTACCCTTCCCAACCGCCCCGGACCTCTTGCTGCGGGACGGTGTGTGGCACCACAATGTGGGGGTTCTGAAGTTGACGGCCTGGCTCCTGCTGGCTCCAGAGTGACCTTCTCTGCTGAGGTCTTGCGGATCCTTTTAAACTCACGAAAGCTCTCCACTAGGCTGTCTTACCAGCGCAAGTGGTCCCGTTTTTCTAAGTGGTTGGCTCCCAAAGGGGCTTCCCCTTTTGTATGCCCCCTACCTTTAATTTTTGATTACCTGGTGGATCTGCACTCACATGGTCTGGCTGTGAGCAGTATTAAGGTCCACCTGGCTTCGATCTCCGCTTTTCATGAGCGGATTGATGGGAGAACCGTGTTCAGCCATCACCTGTCCAAACAGTTTCTCAAGGGGCTTTTCAAAACCTTCCCTCCCAGGGTACCCCCGGTTCCACAGTGGAGTTTACCTTTGGTTCTGGCACAGTTAATGCTTCCGCCCTTTGAACCACTGGCTACCTGCCCTCTGGCATTGGTGACATTAAAGGTGGTGTTTCTGGTGGCTATTACCTCCTCCAGAAGGGTTGGGGAGATCTCTGCCTTTCGGGCTGATCCCCCTTTTCTTCAGTTCTTCCCTGATAAGGTTGTCCTGCACCCTAGTCTGGAGTTCCTCCCGAAGGTGGTAACCAAGTTTCATCTGCAACAGAAGGTTATCCTCCCTACATTTTTTCCCAACCCTTCTTCCTCAGGGGAACGAGCCTTGCACACTCTCGATTTGAAACGTGCTTTATTGTTTTATTTGCATGCAACAGCAACTTGTAGGAAGTCCCCTGCATTGTTCATTTGCTATTCTGGACCCCGTAAGGGTCTGCCTGCTTCCCCACAGTCCATTTCCCGCTGGTTGGTGTCTGCCGTTAAACTTTGTTATGCTAAAGCTGGTGTGCGGTGTCCTTTATCCGTGATCGCCCACTCTACCCGGGCACAGGCTGCTTCTGCTGCATTCCTGCGAGGAGTTCCGCTTCGGGACGTCTGTCAAGCTGCCACCTGGTCGTCTCCGTCGACGTTCATCAAACACTACTCTGTGGACGTGAATGCGAGACGTGACTCGGCAGTTGGGACTGCTGTCCTGCACTCGTTGTTTCAGTGACACTCACACCCGCCCCCATTGGTGAGTAGCTCGCTATACTCCCAATGTGGGGCTGCACAGAAGGACGACGACGAAAAACAGTGTTTCTTACCAGTAACTGTTGTTCGTCGAGTATCTTCTGTGCAGACACACATTCCCTCCCTCCTGCCCCGCTGTGAGTGCTGTTTCGTACTATTTGGCCTCCGGCGGCTCAGGGGAACTGAGGGAATGTGGGGGACGCTCGCCTTAAGTATGCCGGTTTTGGCGGGAACGGAACCGCGCACGCGCGGAACCGGCGGGCGTCCCCCTCTTCACGATTCTATAGCTAGTCAAACCTTTCCGCGGCCGGCCTGCGCATGCGCAGTCCCAATGTGTGTCTGCACAGAAGATACTCGACGAACAACAGTTACTGGTAAGAAACACTGTTTTTCCATGCTGGGAACTTAATTTTCAGTCACACACAGGCACAATCTGGATTGGGAGATTGGTACACAGAGAGAAGTGTCTTCAGTTTCTATCCTGTGCCATTTTAAGCCAGTATTTATTATTATTTGCCCCATTAAGTGTACCCCATGAGTCAGTGTGGAACTCCAATATGACAAACAGCCCCCTTCCCATTTCAGGTCAGGAGGGAGGTGGGGAGACTTACAGTATAATACTAATCAGAGCAGGGGTGGACTGGACATTAAGGCCCACTGGAGAAAGTCGTGGACTAATGGCATAGGGGCCATCCCCCACCAGAGTCACCCCAAGCAAAGTGGGTGGCAGCCCCCATGAAGGGGGTGGGAGCTACCACTGCTGCAAGCCAGCAGCCCCACCCCCATACACCAGGTTAGCAAGACCTGCTGCTGCTAGAAACCAGCAGCCCCCATCCTGCACAGTATGAACAAGTGTGATCTGGGGCAGAAGCTGTGGCAAACCTGCTCCTTCCCTCCTGCTCCATTGGATGGGTGGGGCCAGGGGCAAGACCCGTTTTAGGCTCATGGCCACCATCAGATCTACTCTGATCTACTCCACACAATCCCATAAATATGTCATCTTGACTGTCATATGAGCATACAGCCCTTTATCCATTCTTTCCTACCAATTTTAGTCTACTCCCCCACTTTAAAATATGGGCTTTTTTATATACTGACCTAGCAGACAATTCTCTCCTAGTTGTGGAAGAATGGGTGTAAGCCTACACTCCCATTTGTAAGATAAAATGTGCATGAATGGCAAGCCAGTCAGCAACAGCAATGATAAAATGGAGGGGTGGGGTGGGGGAGAATATTGTAAACTGTTTTAGGTTTTCAGAAAAGCAGGAGATTAAAAGATTTAAAAATGGGACCTCATATATGTAGGAGGCCTATAGGTGACAGCCAGCCATAGCAGTGTATTTTGCTGGTCTTTGTTTTTCATTCTTCTTTTAGGTGTGTGTACATGAGAGTGTGCATGCAGTTCTAGCTATTTTTTAACTGAGCCTTGACAATTTCCATGAGAAGAATTAACATAGCAAGTGTAAAATATGCCTGTTCCTAAATAGGAGAGGTTGCACAGTTATACAGCTCTTACTTTAAAGGAAAGACTTAAATCCCACTGCTTCCTCAGACATTCTAAATTGCAATCCAGTTGTTGTGGCAGAACTCAGTGGGCAAGGAACATTAGACGGAACAGATGAAGGCAAGGTGAATATTGTCAGTCAGCAACACAACAAATAAGAAGTGAAGTAATATGCTACCCACTCGTGGCTTAACCTGCATGATCAAGTTAGCTAGTCCACAAAGGTGCACTACCAGAGGAAGCAGCCACAAAACCAACACTTCTAGCTCCCTCTGATAAGCATGATTTGCCAATTGGCAGAGTAGAAAATCTCTCCCATGTTCTTTGTATCCTTTCTCTATTAGGAAGCTGGTTTACAAAAATAGATACAAGAACACATTTCCTTAGGAAAATTAAGATTCCAAGTAAATCCAAAGAAGGAGACAGAGAATGGTTTGAAGGCGTATTACTTGTTTCTACTGCTGAAGCTGAGCAGACATCAGGGGTCTGGATGGGAAAGTGTCTGAGAGTTGTCTGTAAGGTGCTCTTTGGGTAGATATATAAATAAAATACATACCACGTATAGACAAGAAAAGAAATAAAGGACTCCAGCCATAACAAAGAATTTGGCTGGACATTAAAGCTGAAGTCCTATGCAAACTTCCTTCAAAGTAAGCCTTGCTGAATGCAATGGGACTTCCCACATAGGATGCATTTTCTGAGTGGATGCAGGTGGCCATTGGCTGCACGGTGGCCACATGAACTTATCACAGAGAAGCTGCATGCATCAGTACAAAAGGCCCTTTGCAGTATCCAAATTCTTCCATTATCCTGCACTGATGATAATTTATGAATGTGGTAAAGTTTGTTTACGGTCCAGAGTGATGGCCGGCCAGCTCCCTATGTTACCTGGAGGCCAGTGTATACAAGCCACCAGTTGCCAAATGATGATCTGTAGCCAGACTCTAATGTATGTGTGCAAGTGAATGGACCAGGTTGCCTTAGCAGCATGGCAGAATCACCATAACAGGCACTCTGTAGGATATGGTTAGACAGATGCTGGATTTGAATCCATGAAGCAGGAGCGTTGAATGAGGACTCTGGTACAATTGCTTTCACCTGAGTCCTGCAATGGAAATAAGGGCAGAGAACTTTATAATCTGTTTATCTTTGAGGATCATTCAAGCTATAGGAGTTCCTTTACTAGGTACCCCTGTTGTAAGGAATAGGCTGCTGAGTTGCTCTTGCATTGTACAGAGATTGCTGACAATAGTAATTAGCTAAGGATGTTTCCTTTCCTTTGCTCCCAGCACAGTCCGGCCCTATTGGGAGAACATGTATCCTGTTACTTTTCTGGAATTGAGACCCACTGATCTGTAAACCCCTTTAAGTGGAAATTCTTTAGAAAAGGCCTGCAGCAGCAGAGCACCCAGCACGAGTTTCTCAATCACCCCCACCCCCACCCCCACACTAATAAATGAAGGAATGAATGACACTGAAAAAAAGAACTTCTCAATCAGTTGCAAGATTTGAAAGCACAGCAGTTGTTTCCATAGAATCCTTTTCAAACTCTCATATCAATGGGAAAGTGAGGGAGTACTTCAGTGGTAGAATTGGGAGCAGGGATTACATGTAGAGAGACAACTGATCTTACAAAAGAGATTGCATCTTTAAATTAGTTAGCAGAAACAGTGGGCTTAATTTCCTTAATTTTCCTCACATCCAGACCTGGGCCGTTGCCACACTACTCACCTTCAATTGGAACACTGCGGAACACTGTGAAGAAAACGCGGAAGATAGAGTTCTCGCACGAGTTTTGTGTGACATCGCGCAAAAGTCGCGTGAGAAAACGCTATCTTCTGGGTTTTGTTCACAACGTTCCGCGGCGTTCCGATTGAAGGTGAGTAGTGTGGAAATGGCCCTGCAGTAGCATTTTCAAGGACACAGTCCAGAGGATATAGATAAGGCTATATTTGCCCTTGTTTGAAATTCTGCATCTGATTTGCTTGAAGGCACAAAAGAGGTTTTTGCTGTTGTGGGTTTCCCCCCCTTAATCAGCCTTAGGCCAGCACGACAGTGGAGATGAGATCTTACTCAGCAAGAAAAGTAGAGCATCAGTAGAGAAAAGAAGCAGCTCTATTAAGGGTGTGCAAAATAAAATATATAAACTGTAAAAACATCCAAAAATCACTGTTTTGTTAAAGATCACTTAATACAGAGACTCTGCTCCTTAATACAGCAAGGACATTCTAGTACAGATATTGATATTTAAGTAAAAGGAATTGCATAACAATTCACAAGATGATACAAATATTTTAGCAGAGGAGTCCTTTTCCATGAAAAAAAAATGAAAACAAAACATATAGATTTTGGATTATAAACTCATAGTTCCTTGATCTTCTCTATGAATAGGAAAACCAGAATCATACAAAGTAGTAAAGATGGCAGAATAAATTATGTAAAGTAAGAGCAATCATGCAAAACTGATTATTGTGCATAATTCAAGCAAGCAACATAATTCAGTCTTCTTGGTGAAGATTTTGATTATTTGGGGGCAGAAATTGAATTCTGTTAATGCAGAATACAGACAGCCCTGGACAAGAAAGGGTAAACTCTGACCCCTGCCAGCCCCAGCTGACTATCCTGGCTTGTTTCTACAGGTGTCAAAGCATGATCACAGTTAGTGCTGTAGGCAACTAAATATAGTTCTTGAAGAAAGCAACCAGCATACCAGTGGCAGTGCCCACCTCCATGTGATAATTTCACATAAGATTACTGGCAACTGCTTGTTTATGCTAGCAAAAGTTTGCTACAAAGGGACCTATCCTATGGTTGAGCAGGTTGCTTTTGCAGAACAATGAGGGGCAATTCAACCATGCATTCCTGTGCGTCCCCACAAAGGAGAGGCAATAGGTAAAAAAACAAAAACAAACCCAACACTGGCATTTTGTGTATGAACCTGACTAGAAGATAGGTGCTTGCCATGCAAGCCTATGTTTGGGATTTTTGACTCACAAAAATGAAAGCTAAAAAAAGAACCGCGTTTCTGGATGTTCCATTCCCATTTTTAAGCAGCAAAGCTGCAGGCCATTGGTCTCAGACAGATCCTGTGCTGTTTATAATGCATGTGCTCTTCAGAACAGATGCCAGTGAAGAATGGTGGGCAACACTAATAAAGCAGGCTATGCTTAATACAGGAGAGAATTAAAACAGCTGCTGAATTTTGCTGTTGCTACTGCAAAGATTCCACTGTGCCCCTGAGAAAAAGATTTTGTAAAGACACTTAAAGGAAAATTGCTGACTTATTTCCACAGCACTCTAGTGTGAATGTGGTTACCAGCAGAGAGGAAGGCAGATCTAGTGACATTCACTTAATCCTCATTTTAGTCCTGAGAGTTTTCCCAAAGTATTTGCTGTGATGATTTTTACAGACACTCCTATGTATGTATGTATGTATGTATGTATGTATGTATGTATGTATGTATGTATGTACGTCATTTATAGTCCGCCTGAGACTCAAGGCAGATTACACGGTATGAGATTAGTACAATCCGTATCAAGGACATTTCAATATCGTATCAAGGACATTTCCATAAACAATGCCATAGTGTAAATAGATACAAGTTTAAAAGACATAGTATGAGCAAGAATCCAATACAAAGTAGAAAAAATACTAAAACAGAACATATTCAATTCTAGGAGTAACATTAGACAGCATAGAGCACAGGTGATACATAGGAGGACATATTCAAAGCAACAGATAATGAAGTCTATGGTTCCTAACTCATTAGTGAAGCATCTGAGACCCCATCCCTACAGTACAGCCCTCCTGTTTGAGTAAAAGGCCTATTTGAATAGTTTGGTTTTGCATCATTTATGGAAAGCCAGGAGAGTGGGGGCTCTCCTGACCTCCTCAGGCTGGTCATTCCACAGGATAGGGGCCACCACAGAGAAAGCCCTTATACGTGCTGCTGCTGACTTCACCTGTGTGCAGCCTGGTACCTGCAGAAGACCTGGACTAGCTGGATTTCTTGGGGAATAGATGTGTGTGTTTTCTACAGTCAACAATGATTTGAAAGAGTAGATAGGACAGAGAGAAGGACAGAAATCCCAGAATGAATTATGTTTGTCGTCTCCTTGACCCAGAGGAGGTTTCTCCTCTGCCTCTTCAGTTGCAAAGTGACAAAGAAGTTTGGCAAACACAGATTCTTCATCCATTAGTAGTTACAGGAGAAACAGATTGCTATAGCTATGAAATACTGTCTCCACCAGTAAAAGTTTGCCTGTGTTTTGAGATCCACTCCAGTTGTCTTTTTCAGTAGGCCTATGATAGTTGAAGTAAGGGCCTTTTCAGTACTGACCACCACACCAGAATTCCTTGCCTCGTGAGGTTTTTTAGGCCCTTTGCTCCCAAATATTTGGACAGTAGTCAAGAGTTTTTGAAAACTCAGAAGACTATTTCTTCTCCCTGACTTGTTGTTGTTTTGATCTGTACTTCTTGGTTTTATCTTCCTTCCAGTTGTTGCTTTTACCATTGATTCTACCATTGCTGATTTCATGGGCTACTTTTTACTGGCTCTTTTTTATTAATTTAAATTTCTTTAAATGCCAATTATTGCTATTTTGTAGAATGTGCTTGGGGGAGGGGGGTTAGCTTATCACTTCAAAATATATTTTATGTTTGTTAAAGTTTTACTGTTTGTTTGCTGTTATTTTTGGAGATGTAAGCCAACTCAGTTATTTATGGTAGAAAAGTAAAGTACATGCTTCTCCAATAATAAATCCCAGACTGCAAATACAAATACAGCCAGCAAATGTCCCATACCAAAGCAATGGTATTGCCTAGAACAGTTCACTAGTAATAATTAAACACACGACCCTGGTGTGTAAACTTTGGTTCATAAACCATCTTTGAACAGGCTCCAAACACCCTCCTAAATAATTGTTTTGCAGCCCTTCTGGAAGGCTAGGCAAGTGGGAGCCTTCCTCACCATTTCCAGGAGGCTATTCCATAGCAAGTAGACAGCAGTGGAAAAAGTCTGCATTAACAACAGACCAAACCTCTACACTCTGGTGCAGCTTCCTCTCTATGAACTACGTTATGATCTTTGGGCTCCTTGGATGCGTCACATGCCACACTGGCTTCCTTGACTTATAGATAAGTAACAGTTACAGAAGATCCTCCTGTACCAGGGATTGTTAACCTTTTTCCACTTATATTTTCAACATGTGTATAAAGTTGCAGCCAGAAAGCAGCTGCCAGCACATCTCTCACCACTCAGATGAGTCCATTGATCATCTAGATAAGCCCTTAAGGCTTAGGTCTGCTTACATATTACCAAGATGTGCATCTTCAACCATTCCCCAGCTGTTTGTAATATGCATTTTAAGGAAAAAGTCAGATACCAAGCAATCTTATACTTCTTAAAACAATGTCCAGCAGAACCCTTGGACATAGGATTTCTTATCCCAATGAGAGAATGGTGGGAGCTAGGCTGTCCTCTCGCCAGCCATACCACTGAAGACCATCCACCATCCACCATGCAGGAACTCATAAGTGTGATGCAGAGCATGATGTAAGAGCCGAGCCCTGCACCTAAAATGCTGTATTTTAATATCTATATCTGCCAATTGAGAAATTTTTATTGTATGGAATAGTGTTTTAATGTTTATTTATAATATTTTTACTGTTTTTAGACTGTATGTTGCAAATTGTGTGTTGTCCCACCGCCCTGAGCCCATCTGATGGGGAGGGTGGTCTAGAAGTGCAATAAATAAAATAAATAAATAACATGCATCAAGAATAGCAAAGCTGCTTAGAACAATCATTCCATTAGCATGCTGCTTCTGCAGGATTGGTCCTCCACAGCATTTGTGTCTCTTTCAGTTGCATTTTAATCATTCATGGCTTGCATATGCATCTGGATTAGAGGCTGACTGCAAGTGACCATAATTTTCTCTGCATACCACTGGAGCAAGAATGCTGCCTGAATCAAATGCCCCTTCACTTGCACTGCCTGGAAGCAGGGTGAGGGGAATTGGTGACCAGAATATTTACAGCATCCCGGAACCCAAGATGACTGAATGGAGCTTTGAGGCAGATTGCAAAACTGTTGTATGCAAGGATTCAAGGCTATTAAGAAAAAGTCATTGGCTACATGTTTTTAGGATTATTTTTGTCAGTTCAACAATTGTGCACACACCTACACTGAACAGGTTTACAGAGTGTTTTTCTAGTCAAAAATTTTCACCAATCACCCACAGAATTTGCTACCCTCCTCTGGAATTTCAAATCTCCTCTGATAGCATTCCACCACCACAAACCAGGAATTGCATCCCCAATATCACTTCTAAAATAAGCTACTGTGACACCAAGGTCACAGCAGAATAAAACATCAAGATTGGTCTTAAGGTAGTACAGTACCTGTCTGCCGTCTTTCTGATTGCATGTCTCGATTGTGATCTGAGACCCAGTGGAGAATGAAGTGATTGAAAGACACTTGTCTTGCTGCCTGATTAAAGGATCGCTGAATATCCACTCCTTCCAGGTAGCAGAAGAAAAGAACACAGTTTAGAGCAAGGTTAGAAACACAAAACGTCATTCAACCTTTAGTGCTAAATCCATATTTATTTGCTTGCTTTAAAGAATAAATACAATCTTTGATTACCAGAACGGAAAGCGTCTCCATTTAGATTTTGATGAGTATCTGGACCTAATTCCCCTCTTCTCATTCCTGGCTATCTCTTATTGCTCACCTCCCCCCGACCTCCACCATCCATCAGTCCATCTGTCTACCCATCTCTTCCTTCCTGCTATTGGTTTGTTCATTGTGCATTCTAAGATTAAAATAAATGCGTCAATAAATACTGAAGATAAAGATTTTTTAAAGTTACGTATTTTTACCACCTACACGATCGACTCTGGGCATACATTTTCCTGTGACCATATTACTCTAGGAATGAAAGGACTACTATGTGGAGGCCTCAGTAGATGGTGCTCTGTCCCACAAGAGGACATCCACTGAGATGTCTATAATCATAATATGTTTAGGTACTGCTATGATTGTGTAAGCTATTGCAAAACCTAATCGTAGGCATCCGGTTCACAGCACCTGGCACTTTCTCCATGTGAAAACATACCTCAGGATGGTCCTATAGAAAGTGACTGTAAGGGTCAGCACTTTGGCCAAATGCTTTCGTACATACTGGCAGAGTTTGTTATTTGAAGTTCAGGGCTTAGTGGGGCCATAGTGAGGGCCTAGTCCTAGGCTTGCAGTATCTGCTTCCACTTTCAAGCTAATTCAATGCCCCAGCTAGGTCAGTAAGGGTCTGAAGGCAAGGGCTCCGCTGCAAGGACATGTACGGTTGCATAGCTTCCAATGAAGGGAAATGCACTGGCACATTGTTCAAGTCTGTGTTCGGCAGAAAAACATGCCTGCTAAAGGCTTTGGCTCATTCTGCTTCTGCTGCACTAAAACACTTAACTGTGTTGATGCTCCTCCTGGTGGCTGGTTTTACTTGGAATGTAGTACAGTAATCCATATACGTGCAGTTTTCATACATATATGTGCATAAACAGGAACATGCAATAACATTTATATGAAATACCTAAATGAGACCATGTTTTCATAGGGCCAGTGTCACAAATAACTTAGGCCTTGGGCATTTTTGAATATCAGTTCTTCAGTGGAAACTGGGATGAAAAATCTCTTTCCAAGTATTGTCGAAGGCTTTCACGGCCGGAGAACGATGGTTGTTGGGGGTTTTCCGGGCTGTATTGCCGTGGTCTTGGCATTGTAGTTCCTGACATTTTGCCAGCAGCTGTGGCTGGCATCTTCAGAGGTGTAGCACCAAAAGACAGAGATCTCTCAGTGCATCTGAGAGATCTTCAGAGGTGTAGCACCAAAAGACAGAGATCTCTCAGACACTGAGAGATCTCTGTCTTTTGGTGCTACACCTCTGAAGATGCCAGCCACAGCTGCTGGCGAAATGTCAGGAACTACAATGCCAAGACCACGGCAATACAGCCCGGAAAACCCCCAACAACCATCAATCTCTTTCCAAGTTTCCCAATGGAATGTCACTTCCAGTAGATCAAACCTAACCAAAGAAATGCTACTTTCACTGCAGGAAGGCTCTGCCTACCCTAGCGGCCAAAATTGTGGAAACCTTTTGGGAAAAGTACATTTTTGAGGTTTGATGGCTCATAACACCACTTTTTTTTTTGGAGTAATACCATAAAATTATGTATCAATGGAAAGATAATTTAATCAAGAATGTAATACAATAACTTTTATGAAGGAATTTTTTTTAGAACAGTAGTTACGAAGAAGAAAATTGAAACACATAGAAAAAATGAGTTATACAACAATTCTCACCATGTCAGTTAATACTTAGTTGGGTAACCTTTTGCTTTAATTATGGCCTTACAACGCCTTCCCATGGAGTAAACCAAGTTTTTTAGTTCTGCAGCTGTTATAAGGTGAAACCACGACTGAGTTATTGCTTCTATTAATTGTGGTTTATTGTTGGATTGCTTCTCACTAACCAGTTTTTTTAGTCAGCGCCATAGATTTTTGATGGGTTAGGGTTAGGGAATATGATTATCTTGAAACTGCTTTTTGCACACAGCAGCAACATGACATGGAGCTGACTCTTGTTGAAATATAAATGCGTCATTATCTTGGAAAAGATCACGTGTGGAAGGCTTCAGTTTGGGCTCAAGTATTTCATTTATGTATTTTGGGACATTTATATTGCCATTTATCATGCAAATTCTGCCCACACCTTTTGATGTCATACAACCCCATATCATAACACTAACTGGGTGTTTCACAGTAGGTGTAATGCAATCAGGATGCAAATCTTCTCCGATTCTTCTTCTCACATATTTTATGCCATCACTACCGAACAGGGAGATTTTGGTCTCATCACTCCAAATAACACTGTCCCATTGTTCCGCTGTCCAGTTAACATGGGTTTTAGCCCAGTTTAATCTTTTCAACCTTTGTTTGAGAGATAATTTTTTTTTCATGGAATTCTAGCATTAAGACCAAATTCTTTCAGTCTGCACCGAACAGTCCTTGCACTCAACTTCACATTGAATTGTGTCATTTCGTTCTGTATACACCCCGATGATTTTCTTCTGTCATCTAGGCTCAGTCTCTCAATTCTTCTATCATCCCTTGCTTGTGTGCACCTTTTCCTGCCTTTACCAGTCTGGTTTTGTAGTGACTGAGTTGCCTATACCTCTTCAAAAATTTAGAAATGCCATGTTTGATTAAGTTTCCAACAATTTTTCTTCTAATTTCTTCATAACTGTAGCCTTGTTCACTTAATAGTACTATTTTACATTGCTTTCTGGGTGACCAGTCAACTCTTTGTGCCATTTCTTTAATTTTATTACATTTTACAAGCTCACGAAATGAAAGAATACAAAACAAACCAACTTGATAGCAATCACATAACACACTGACAAATTACCTCCTCTCCGCTTCAATACATGACATCAATAGCTGAATCCTACTGTGACCTGGGCCGATTCCAGATGGCCAGAAATAGCGTTTTTTCCGCGGAAATAATCGCTTACCGGCCACGCGTGTATTTTCGCCTCCATCCGCTTTGTCTCGTCTCCATCCGCTTTGTGCCGTGCCGTCCCGCTTCCGGATGTTCGCATGGCCAACTGAGGGACCCGGGATTGGTTGTTTCCTCCCCACCACAACTGACATCGGGGGCCTTCATTGGTTCGCATCTCGGTTTTTTTTTAAAAAAATTTTTTTTCTTGTTTTGCGCAAACGCCCAGGTGAGCAAATACGCGGCGTCGACGATGCAGTCGATGATTGGTCGGGGGAGTCTCGCGAAGTGCATTGGTTGACGATTCTACTCGAGATTCTCCATTGCTACTTTGGTGCGTGGTGAGTATTAGACCCTGAAATGGCACCCGGGAGAGAGCTCTTTCTCATGATGGCGCAGGTGGTGATTCTCCTGCTGCAGAACGTGATGTCACTTTGCCATGCGCATCTGCGACACATTTTGAGGAGAAGGGCTGTCCAGCTGATTTTCCACAGCGAAAATTCGGGTTCGGCTTCACGTCGATCCACTTTGCGAAGAATTCATCTGCGGCAGCGATGGCATGCGCTGGCGGAAATCAGAGAGCACAGAGACTGTTGGGTATGCCTGCGCAGCCGGGACTGGTGGGAGTGCATAGCACTATGTGTTTGGGATGACACGCATTGGATCCAGTGTTTCCGAATGAGCAGGGGGACCTTCAATGAGCTGGTGCATATGCTTAGGGCGACCTTGGAGCGACAGTCTACCAACATGTGTGAGCCCGTGTCCGTGGAGAAGAGGGTGGCGGTGACATTATGGTGCCTTGCTACTGGTGCATGCTACCGCATTGTGGCGGATCACTTTGGTCTTGGGTTATCCACTGTATCCGATGCTGTGTTGGAGGTCTGCTTCGCAATTGAGAAGGAACTGCTCTCAAAGACGGTGTGCCTCGGGGACGAGGCCGGGAAGGTGAGTGATGGCTGCATGCGGGCACTTCATGTGCCTGATGGTAATTTTTATGCTTTTCTTGATTTGCGCTGCTGCGAAATACAGTTATGAAATCAGGCCACAAGGTTTGCGCAGACAGGGACGCAGTGGTAGTCAGGGGCGTTTGTTCGGATTTCCGATGCCGTGCATGTCCGCATTTTCGGTCAAGCGTAATGTTTTTTGATCTCTTTTTCAGATAATGGATGGGTTTGCTGCACTGGGGTTCCCTCATTGTGTCAGGGCAATAGATGGCACTCACATCCGCATCGGTCAGCTACGCAGTAAGCCAGACCAATATGGGAATCGAAAGAACTACTCCTCCATCTTGCTGCAGGGGACAGTCGATCACACCGGCCATTTTGTGGACACAGAGGTGGGTTGGAGTGGCAAGAACCACGATGCCTTCGTCTTCCGCAACTTGGTTCTCTGTGCAGCAATGGACACTGGGGCATTTGTGCCTGGGAATCCATCCTTGAGAGTGAAAGGTGTTTCAGTGCCACCACTGATGATCTCGGACGGTGCTTATCCGATGCGGTGCTGGCTGATGAAGCCGTACGGAAAATTTGCTGTCACGCCGGAACAGAAACACTTCGACCGCTGCCTGGCACGGGCCAGAAACAAGGTGGAATGCAGTTTTGGCTGTCTGAAGGGATGCTGGCAGTGCCTCCTGCATCGGCTGAAGGCCTGAGAGGAGAACGTGGTGACCATTGTTACCGCATGTGTGATCCTGCACAACTTGTGTGAGGCCAAGGGACATGCCGTGCTTGGTTCACTGAGGGATCCCACGCCCTTGACAATGCCCGGGGAAGGTCTGGAGTATGGGGAGAACGACCGGGGGATGCCTGAGGAGGGGAAGGGGGTTCGTGACGCGATGGTGGCCTCCATGTTTTCCAGATGCAGATGGTGATGCTCTGGGTTTCATTGTGGGCCCGGGAAACTCGTTTCAATCAATTGCAGTTCTTGCCAGGAACAGTTTGTAGTTACAATAAAGTTTGTTTGCAGTCTACGGTGGACTATTTGTGGCTTTCGTTGTGCGTTTCTGGGTTGGTTGGGCGTGCGGTGATGGGGAGGTGGGGGGGGGGAGTTGCAGACCGGGCAGCATTTGCACACTGCACATTTGCGCAGTGTCAAATATTATCCCGCAAAAACGCAAACGCTCGATCCCTGGCGTGTATGCAGCGTGACCCCCCCTCCATGTTTCGTGGAGACCGCAGCGAGATACATCCCTACATGGAGAGTGGTGTGGGGGGATGCCAGATTAACTAAGAATCTTGCATTGCTGTCTGGGATTCCTTTGTTCTTTTCCGTGGCACTGTTCCACTACTGCAGAAATGCAAACACAAAGATGTAATCGCAGTATGGTGCCCCATGCTGATTTTAACGGTCCCTGAGCCGATTAAGGATCCGGGTTTGCGTGAATGCGCAAAAGCAGTTATTCGCGACCAATGGCTCACCTTGCGAAAAAGAAGCGGCAAGGGATGAGGGAGAGCTTAGCCGTACATTGGGTCAAAATATAACTAACTATTGCGGTCTGGATGGTGTGCCGCCACAAACTGTAGTACTCGGAACAGTGGCGGGGGGGCGGAAGCATGGCCGCAAAGCGGACTCGTAGTTACCACTGCGGACCGCCGCTTTCAAATTCACGCATACGCAGTTACACTGCCGCGCGTTTGCGCATAGCTGGAGCGGCAGAGTGAAAAATGGCCACAAGTAAGGGCCACTACTGGCGGGATCAGGAGGTCGAGGCCCTCCTTGACCTCCTTCTCCAGACTGGGCGGGCCTCCCGCGTTATGGGCAGCCACCACATGCCAACCAAAGCAATTTTTACGCGGGTTGCCCATCAACTGGGGGAGAAAGGTCTCGAACCGCGGACCAGTGCCGGTCCAAGTTCAAAAGGATAAAGGCCGACTTCTTCGGGACCCTGGAGCACTGGCAAGGTATCCCGAGGATGAGTGCCAGGCCACCTTTCTTTGCGGAGATGCGACATCTCTGGGAGGCGGCTGGTCGGCCTAGCTGGGAGGACCAGAGGCATGCAGGTAGGTGGCGCTGGGGGTCGCGAGGGGTGTGTGAGGGGCCTGGGTGGGTGGGGGTGGAATAGCTCTTTGACTGCAAACAGTCTTGCCCCCCAATACCATTATTTACCCTGCCAGATATGGAGTTGCAAAGATGCTTCGATGAGGCCCCCATTTTTGGCATTGATCCCTAGTAGCCATTTGAGAAAGGCCAATGCTGCCTAGGTGGCACCCAACCATCCGGTGCCTGAGGGGCAGTGCTGCGGGGGGTCCACCTCAAAGTCACAAATGCTGCCCCCCGTCAGAGCATCGGCCACACCGACAGGATGCTGGGAGGTGGGAATGACCGTTGTGTCATTGTATGGCAGCCGGGCACTACTTTGTGGCCCTTGATGAAACTGGAGGCTGTGATGTGGGGACACCCAGGCACCGGCCAAACTTTCCCCCTCTGCCCAAAAAGATGGCAGGCCAGAGTAACCGACAACCTGCCCAAATCTCTTGCAGCTGTGATGAGGGCGAGAGCGCGCCCCAGCTGCAAGGCCAGCTGAGGAGGAGGAGGAGGAGGAAGTTGGAGAGGCCGAGGCAGAGGGGGTGAACGGCGGCCCATGGTCATAGAGGAACAGGCGGAGACTCTGGAGGAGGCGACGGAAGGTGAGAGGTGCTGCCGAGATGATGGCCATGACTGGAGGAAGGTTGGGAGAGGGAGAGGTGTCTGGCACGTCAGGGCAAGAGATGTTCCACCCTAGAGTGGCAACCACACATCACACCACGAGGCGGTCCTCCGGCCATGCCACAGTGTGTGTCTGCTGTGAGGCGGAGTGCCATGCCGTGGAGGCACATGGCTGGATGGCCCTGGCGTCACTCCAGAATGCTGGTCACAACCATCCCACCCCAATCTCTTGCAGCAGTGCAGGGGGAGAGAGGAGTTCCGCCAGCAGAGCTGCCAGCAGGGGAGGAGGTGGTTGGTGAAGAGGAGGCCAGACAGGAGAGGGAGGCACAACCACCTCATGGAGAGGAGTGGCTACTGGAGGTTGTGGTAGAGGCACCGGAAGGTAAGCGGTGCTGGCAATGTTGCTGCTGCTGTCCAGGAGCACGCTGCTGGTGTGCGGTGACATTCGGACCCAGATGGGGCGGGGGTGGGGGGTTCTGGGGGGAAAGGAAAAGCAAGCTTGTGTCGTGTCGGGGTGGGGGACACGGTCTCCCTCGCAACGCCTCTGTTCCCAACTTGATTGCAGATACTGGTGGGCACACGGGCCTTGGCATCCCGGAGGCAGCAGTGGAGGGAGACACTGGCGGCTCACGCGGTGACGGGCGGAGCAGGCAACAATGCTCCGCCGTGCAGCAGCCCGCAGACGAACCTGGTGAGGGAACACTACCGTGGATGGCCCACTGAACCCCTTGCCACCTCTGTGGCACCACAAATCACTGCACAGTGATTTCTGTGCAATCATTGAAAACCTTTATTGTTTAACGATAACGTGTGTGAGAGAACATTTAACTCGGCACCCAGCAAGCAGGGGCCGTCCCAGCACCAATCTCCGGTCAGAGAACATTACCATGCAGAAAGCATAATTTTTAAACCAACAGGTTTAATTTAGACAAAACATAACGTAAGCATGCCACAAACGGCGGTTCATCCCCCGCACTGGATTCACAGCTGTGACCATCTTTTCACTGTCCACAGTGTCGAGCGTTGCCGGGGGAACTTACGCCACCGTGGAGGAGCCAACCGCCAGTCAGAGGGCAGCCCAGACATCAGGGAGCCAGGAGGGGATGGACAACGTCCTGCAAGCCATCGAGGCACTGGAGGGGCGGATCATGATCTCCCGTGAGTGTGTCTCTGATTGGGTTTGGGGGTGGCATGTGCTCACACGGAGGCGGTCTTCATATCTTTGTCTTTTCCACAGTGAACACGCTGCAGAGCAGAGTGGACACCATGGAGCGCCTCCTGCTGTACCAGGGGAGGAAGCACCGGGCGCTCGACAGGCGTGTGCGGGCCTTGGAGCGGCAGATGTCCGGACAGCAGCCTGCAGCCGGTGAACACTGAACGGACTTGGGGGGGGGGGAGTTTGTTATAGTTGTGGTTTGTTGGCTGGTTAAAGTTATTGTTGAAAGCAAACATCTGATTGTCCCTGTTTTCTTGCTCGGTGGGGGTGTGCCTGGGGTGGGGGGGTATGCGGTCCCTGGGGGGGGTTGGTTGGGAGCGCAGGAATTAGTGAGTAGTGTCTACAGGGTGAGGCGATCCCGGGACCTGCCCACACAGGAGCGTTTCGGAACACCATGCCTTGGTTGATGACGGGGGGAAGGAGGCCGGATGATTGCCCCCTCTTCCACTTCTCCCGGAATCAGCACTGGAGTTGCGGCGCCTTTTGATTCCGCCGCAAGGGGGGGGCCGCTCTGGAGCTGGCACAACTGGTTGCTGCATCCTGAGCATGGCCTCTCCAAGTGTTTGCAGTGTGCTGACGGCGGCATGCATCACCTCCAGGTTCTGGCCCCAAGCGTTCTGAAACATTGCCTGCTCCTGACGGGTCACCTCCATGAACTCTTTGCGCCACCTCTGAGCCTTGGAATGCTCCCTCCGCCGCTTGGCGATATCCTCGCGGTGCTGAGTGTCCGCCTGGCTCATCATCCTGTCCGCGGCCTCGGCACTACCCTGGGCCCTCCGCTTGCGGTTCCGTATAGCTGAAAGACGTGTCCTGGGGGACAGCTGGGCCACATTTGGGTGAGGGCTGCCTGAGGGAGAGGAAACAGCACCAAGGTCAAGTCAAGGCGACACCGTTTCCCAGCCATGGGCCATCCGTCATGCGTGTGGCCCCAAAGGCCCAGGCGTACGACATGGGGTGTGTGCAGTACCTGAAGAGCCGCTGCTTGGTGACGGCGGGCTGTTCTCCTTATCAAGATTGTCCTCGGTGCTGCTTCCAGAGGCAGCCTCGTTCTCATCTGCAAATGAGACAACATTCTTAGACCTCACGGAGCCCCCCCCACCAGGACCCCCTGCCAGGGAATGCCTGGCCTGTGCTTGCAGCAGATTCTCAGCGCACCCCTGTCCCAGAGAATCCCAGGGTTTTTGGGCTGCCCCTCAGAGTGGCTGGTGTCCTTGCCCACCCCCTCCAGGACCCCCTGCCAGGGACTGCCTGGACTATGCTTGCAGCGGATTCTCAGCGCAGCCCTGTCCCAGAGAATCCCAGGGTTTTTGGCCTGCCCCGCAGAGTGGCTGGTGCCCTTGCCCACCCCCCAGGACCCCCTGCCAGGGACTGCATGGCCTGTGCTTGCAGCGGATTCTCAGCGCACCCGTCCCAGAGAATCCCAGGGTTTTTGGGCTGCCCCGCAGAGTGGCTGGTGCCCTTGCCCACCCACCCCAGGACCCCCTGCCAGGGACTGCCTAGCCTATGCTTGCAGCGGATTCTCAGCGCACCCCTGTCCCAGAGAATCCCACGGTTTTTGGGCTGCCCCGCAGAGTGGCTGGTGCCCTTGCCCCCCCCCCAGGACCCCCTGCCAGGGACTGCCTGGCCTATGCTCGCAGCGGATTCTCAGCGCACCCCTGTCCCAGAGAATCCCAGGGTTTTCGGCTTGCCCCGCAGAGTGGCTGGTGCCCTTGCCCACCCCCCCATGACCCCCCGCCAGGGACTGCCTGGCCTATGCTTGCAGCGGATTCTCAGCGCACCCCTGTCCCAGAGAATGCCAGGGTTTTCGGCCTGCCCCGCAGAGTGGCTGGTGCCCTTGCCCCCCCCCAGGACCCCGCCAGGGACTGCCTGGCCTATGCTTGCAGCGGATTCTCAGCGCACCCGTCCCAGAGAATCCAATGGTTTTTGGCCTGCCCCGCAGAGTGGCTGGTGCCCTTGCACCCCCCCCCAGGACCCCCTGCCAGGGAATGCCTGGCCTGTGCTTGCAGCGGATTCTCAGCGTACCCCTGTCCCAGAGAATCCCAGGCTCATCCCGTTGCCCGATTCCCCCCCTGCCACACACCTGTTCCCGCCAGTCCACTCAGGGTCGCTTCAGGATCTCCACCGTTGTCCAAGAGATTATCGTCCATGAAGCCACTGTGCCCTGGCAACAGAAAGAGGAGCGGCCTCGCCATATTGTATCTTTTGTTTACCCGGCTGAATCACTACCCCCATAACAACTGCGTTTGGACCCAGCACCCCACCTACCTGATGGAAAAGGGGTCGATGTCCTTAGATGGTCTGCATTGATGGTGACGAGGTCATGGCTGAAAAGCTCCTCCGAGCCCTCCAGAAGCTCCAGAGGGCCTTCCCGCGCCCTGCCCTCCACCTCCAGCACAATACTTCTCGCCAGCCACTTTGGGTTAACGCTTGCATCCCCCCTCAAAATGCTGTCCAGCTCCCTGAAGTAGGGGCAGGTTGTTGGCGCGTTCCCAGAATGGCCATTGTGTGCCATCACCTTCTTGTACTCCAGCTGCATGGTTTTGGTCTTTGAGCGGCACTCTGTAGCCGACCGCTTGTGGCCCCTCTCAGCCATCTGCCTCGAGATTTTTTGGAAGTCGTCCAAGTTCCTATGGGTGCTTCGAAGAGCTTCCTGGATCTTCTCCTCCCCCCAGAAGTGTAGCAGATCCATTATCTCTCTATGCCGCCAGGATACCCCCCGCTTCCCAGCCACTTCCCCTCCACCGGCCATGCTGCTCCCAACAAGCCGATATTGCACGAGCACAAGCGTGTGTGCCTGTGCCTGCGTGCTGGGATTTCTCGGTAACCTAGATTGCCCCCCCCCAAACGCCCCTCCAATCGGCGCACAAGTATGCAGGGCAAAGGTCAACGATACGTCTCAGGGTTGGATTCTCTGAGGGTGACAAAATGGCAGGTGATAGTAAAGCCTCAAGTGCGCATCTCAAGAGGGCCAAACCAATGCAATTGCGCAAATGCGGAAAATGAATCGATAAAAAAAATCTTGGCCACGCGTCCTGATGCTGATTATGCATATGTGCGCATTTGCGCAGTTCTATGTTCTCAGATGCGCGACTGCACAAATGGCGCCTGTTTTTTTAAAAAAAAATTAAGGCGATATTGTGGCCGGCCGCCCAGCAAAGGAAATTTGGAAAGGGGAGTGCCTCTCCGCCGCGACAAATCGTCCTGAAGTGTCCAAACCCGCCATACCACGTTCACACCGTCCACTTATATAGCGCAACCAAGCACCATGGACCGCAGTTAAGCCGGGACGGGAAATTGTGGGTTTTTACGAGTGCTGTCGCTGAAAAAGCGAAAGCACTCGCTGTATTTGTGCCTGTCTGGAATCGGCCCTGATTGGCTCATTGTCAAAACAAGATGACACCTGATTGGCTCTCTAAAGACTCATGCTCAACGGCTAAATTCAAATGAAGGAAAGCTACTTCATATCAACCTAAGCAACTTGTGCTTCCTTTTCCTGGATATTTGGCTATAACATTTGATAGAATACAGATAATTGAACAAACTTTGTTGCATTACATTCTTGATTAAATTATCTTTCCATTGATATATAATTTTATGGTATTACTCCAAAAACAAGTGGTGTTATAAGCCATCAAACTTCAAAAATGCACTTTTTCCAAAAGGTCTCCACAATTTTGGCCACTAGTGTATATAGGAGGGTTCTGCCTATATAGGAGTGGATTCATTGGATCTAGCCTGTTATATGTGTCAAGAACACTAATTAAATGTTGAAATAGTCTTGATATCTTTTAACTCCTGAATCTGAATTTTTAGCATCTCAAGAATTAGCTGTTATGCCTTTGCAAAGTATTTGCTGATAAAACAACATGAATATGCTCTGATCTGGATGAGCTGTAATATACAAGAGGTGGAAGAAATCCTTAGTACACCATCTGGTTCATGTATGGATCACTCTGACCCAGTTATGACAATGGATATTGAAAGGATCCTGGCATCTGTGAAGGCCACTACTTGTGCACTGGATCATTACCCATCTCGGCTGTTAAAACCATGTAAGGACTACATAAATGGGCCCCTGAGGTCTATCACAAACCAGTCACTTAACTCAGAGAACCTTCCCTTGACCACTGAAACAGGTAATTATCTGCCTGCTTATTAAAAAACCATCCCTAGAAAAAAATGATGTGGCCAGTTATCACTCTGTCTCTAACCTGCCCTTTCTGGACAAAATGATTGAAAGAGCAGTAGATGACCAACTTTTATTGGCTAACTCTGGTGCTTTGGACCCTTTTCAGTCTGGATTCAGGCCAAGCTATAGGACAGAGACAGCTATGATGGCTCTAGCTGATGGTCTTCGCCTGAATGTAGACAAAGGCCATGCTTCTTGTTGCTCCTCCTGGATCTATCTGAAGGATTTGATACAGTAGACCATGCCATCTTGCTGAGACATATGGAGGCACAAGTGGGTATCAAGGGGATATGTCTTGGATTAATTTAAATAATTTCACATGGAACAGACTCAAAGGTTTGCTGTTGAAGACCAGCTATTTCCAGAGAGTAAATTATCTTGCAGGTTTCCACAGGATGCAATCTTATCCCCCATGTTATTCAACCTCCACATAAAGTCTTTATGAGAACTCATTCATAGCTATGGAATTGAATGCCTTCAATATACTGATGACACCAGCTTTATAACTAGCTATCCAAATCATGCTGGGATGCAGTACGTATATTGGGTTTCTGCCCAACAGGTGTGGTCAAATGGCTGAAAGCAAACAAATTGAAACTGAAACTAGACAAGACAGAAGTGATGCTAGTTGGGAAGGCAGAGATCTTGAAGGACACTGTACACTCACTTTCAACAAAGTTCATCTGACTCTTGCAGACTCAGTTCAGATCCTGGGATTATACTGGATCCAGAGCTACTGCTAGAAAACCAAGTTAAGACAAAAAATGCTTTCTACAAACTAAATCTAGCCTGTGACACAGTCAAAGGTCTTCATGGCCTAGTTTCCTTCATATCTACAAGACCACTTGTCTCCCTATGTTCCACCATGGCAGCTTCACTCATCTGAACAGGACCTTCTGCAGGTGCCACCTTGCATGTGGGCAAAATCAATAGCTTGCCCATACAGGTGTATTCCCTTTGGTGCCACCCACCTTATGGGAACAGCTTCTCTGAAGAGGTCAGGAAAACTCCCATTCCTGGCTTTCTGCAAACGATGCAAAACTCAATTATTCAAGAGGGCTTTTTACTCAGATAGGAGGGCTGTACTGTAAGGAAGTTGTCTCAAAGAGATGCATAAGTAAATGGATAGTAGGGCCCATAGACTTTACTACTATGTACTGTCTGTTGCTGTAAGTATGATCCTACTGGGATCATTGCTGTATTGTTTAATATGTCACTCTTAGAATTGTGTTTGCTTTGTTTCAGCATTTCTTCAACTCTGGATTGGATTTTATGCTGGTTTTAAATCTTTGAAAATTTGTCCTATTACATTGTGCATTGAAATGTCTTTGAAATTGACTGTACTGACTCACACTGAATCCACCTTGAGTCTCAGTGAGAAAGCCAGACTATAAATGACAAAAATAAAATAAAAATGAAGATTTGTGAAGCACCAAACTCAGGATGTAAAAATGCCTTCAAAACATGTTAGCTGGCTCCTGAGGTTGCAGCTTGCCCAAAGATGTCAAGCCATCCTTACTCACCATTGGCTCAGGCTGCACTAGAACAGACCCAGGTTCATACCTCCTAATTTCTACAACTGGTAACAGTTTCTACTTGCTTTACACAATAGGGAAATTTATCAACCAGTTTCTAAAACATGCACCAGCTGTTGTCTGTGATGGCAAAACAGGCAATTTATCATTAGGGATACAGCATACACATCCACACACTTACAAAACAGAACACAAGAGAGCAAGCCCACTTCATTGATTTATCCTCCCACCTAATCACTACTCTTTCCAACAGACAATTAACATTTGCCTTCTTTACTGGGAGAATTCCCAGGACAGAGACACAGTTCAATGAATTTCAGCAATTTCAAACAATGGCAAAACGGCACAGCAAGTCAAATCAAACAGCTTGTTGGACCGCTGTCTGCAAAACTCATTCCTAACCATTAACAGATGTGAACGAGCATTTGCTGGCATCCGAAATCCTACTGTGACCTTTTGCTTACCCAAGCTGCTTCCTTGCAACATGACAGCATCAGAACGAGAAATTCCCAGGCAAGTTCCTCAGCTGAGAAATGTATCAAAGCCACTGGAGGATTTTGTCAATTTTAGACCAGTATAAAGCATTGGCCAAGCCACTGCAGAACTACTGTGAAGGCTCAGAGAGGAAGCAGCATTATTTTAGAGTCTTTTCTAATGCATTCTTATGCAGTAAAAAGGAAATTTGTCAGGATATGTGGAGCTTACACAGAGAGCAAACTGCTTGTAACTTTGTTATTGTAACTTCTAGTATAATACTATTTTATTTATTTATTTAGCTTCATTTATACCCCACATTTCTCCCCAATGGGAACCCCAAAGTGACTTACGTCAATCTCCTCTATCTTTTTCCTCTCAACAAATGCTTGTGAGGTAGGGTTAGGTTAAGAGTATGTGACTGGCCCAAAGTCACCCAGTGAGCTTCCATAGCAGAGCAGGGAACTGAACCTGGGTTGTGCAGATCCTAGTCTGTCACTCTAGCCACTACACTACTCTGGCTCTCAACTGAGAAACTGTAAGATAAAATTCTGTGGATTAAAACAAGAGAGTCTGGCAGCTCCTTGAAGCCTTTCATGAGTCTGAAGCTACATATAGGCTTATGCACTCAAAGACTTATACCACAACAAACTTGTTCGTCTTTAAATTGCCACAAAACTCTTTCTTGTTTTGGTTGCTCTGGATACCTTGTGGAATTTATCATTTAGGCTACCTTTTTAAGAGCTGTATCTATATTACCTGCAATGGCATATGAAATAATACTTAAATTTCAAATATTAAACAGATCTGGCAAACGTTCACAAGACAACAGTATGCACTATTTCCACATAAAACATATCTGGTTGACTAGAAAACACTAGGACACTCCCATACAAGAAAAACTGGCTGTAGATGATTACCATCACATATACTAGAATCTATCTAAAGTCCACCTGCTACAAAACCATGGCGGACTGTAGCTTTCATGCTTGAACATCCAATGAAATACAGTCACTTGTAGCTTGGCTCTAAGGCCCAGATGCTTCATGTAGACACATTCATTTTCCTCAGTAATAAGCAGGAAATAACAAAGAGTAAGACCTCTAGTTACTTCACCTGAGTGGCAGCAGGGTTGTTCACTGTCCCTTTACAGCTTCCAATTCCTGCTAGAGAATTTCCTGCTGTGTCTTGTCCCTGAGACTCCAAGCAATTTACTCCTTGTTTGATTATCCCAGGAATCAACTCCTTTTCTGGAATCCTGTGAGAACAAAAAATAAAAGCAAAAAAAAGACAGAAAGAAAGCACAACATTATCCACATTGACCCTGCAAAGTTTACATGGCCTCTGCTGACCATGTACTCAGAAAAAGCATTATTCATAAAACCGTTCACACACCATTGAACTGCTATCCCAAACCTGGAGTGAACGTTAGTAATAGATTTGTGTACAAGGGGAAAAAAGAATTTTAACAATATTGAAGTTGGAAGAACAATGTTATTGGTGAGTGAGATAGCAGCATGGTTCCATTAAATGTACACTGTTTGTACAAACATAAGCTCCATTCCTTGCTTTTCCTTGGCATCAAACTGTATGAGCACCTCTCTTTTCCCTCAAGGTTTACTATGCCCTTTACTTAAACTACTCCTGCTCTTTAGCTGGTTTAGTGGTAAAAATTTCAGATTAGAGAGAATCTTATACCATTTCACTCGGCAATATTCACCTCAGCAAGCATCCTTGACTTTTTCAAATTATTAGGCAAAAGCTTTCAGAATCAAAATGTATTCATTCAAATAAGAATGAATGATAATCTCCTTCATATTGTTACAGCTATTTCTCAAGAAATATTCTAATCTTCTTTCCCACTGATACAACACCCCAGCTCCAATAATCTCTCAGCAGGTACATATTTTCCTTCCAGATATCTTGGAAGAGGAAACTATAACTCTCTTGTATTTCTGATCTTTAACTCTTCATAAATCTAGTTTCATCCCACCCTGCCTTTCATCAACTACCTCTTTCCATAAAAACTCTAGAGCGAGGACTCCATTTTGATGTTATAGTCCCAGATTACAAAAAGTGAATGGATATTTGGTTTCAATGGAGACATGGGTCAGGAGGTGGGGCTGGGAAAGGTGCAAGTTCCTGAAAAGTACCTCCAATGTATGGTGCCTTGAAGATGCCCCTTTCTCCCTCAGCATTAAAATATATAGCCTGCAGTTTTGTTTGAACTTCAAAGAGTGACTCACTTGAGCTCAGGATAGACATTCTCCAAGTACCACTGGAATGATTTACAGTTGAGTTTCCTTCGCTGCTCCATTCGGTCTGAAATGCTGGAAGGAATGCGAACAGTTCATAGTATTTTAATTAATTTACTATTATATATTAAATCATTTACATCTCATCTTTCCACGTGGTTCAAGGCAGCTTACAAAATGGATATAAACATTTCTAAATTAAAACAATGATAAGAGACCCCAGATCTCCCCCCCTCTTAAAAGACGCCAACCCTTCATATCTCCTCAAAACAGACAGGACTTGAAGCGCCTTCTGAAGACTTCAAAGGAGGGGTTCCCCTCACCTCTTCAGGAAGCCCATTCCACAGAGCAGGAGCCACAGTGGGAAAGGTCAGGGCTCTGGTTGATGCCAGGCAGGCCACCCTAAGAGGTGTGATTACTAATAAATGGCTGCCTGAAGACCATAGTTGGCACACAGGGACATAAGGAAGATGGACCTTCAAATATGGGGAGGTCCTAGGTAATGAAGAGCTTTAAGGGTCATAATAGGATTGAATTCAGAAATAGACTGGTACCCTATGCAGCTGTATCAAACTGGACAGCATAAGTTCCTAGCTAGCCCCTGACAATAGCTGAGTTGCTGCATTCTGTACCCACTGTAATTTCTGGGTGATCTTCAGGGGTAGTCCAATAGAGCATGCATTGCAGTATTCCAACCACAAGGTTACAGAAGTATGGATCACTGTGGCCAGATCAGCTAACCCTAGGTAGCAAGAAAGTTGGCTCACCAGATGCAGCTAATAAAAGGTGCTCTGAGCCATCATGCCAACCTACTTTTCAAAGAGCAATGTGGGACCCAGGAGGACCCCCAAGCTCTTAACTTGCTCTGAAAAAGCCAACTTCATCTAGGACAAGAGGATTCAGTCCCTCTAGATGCTTGGCTGCCTTTGGATCCGATCTCGGAACTGATCTAGAAGAGGTCAAGGATCCAGTCCTCAATCACCAGTGTGGCTGAAGCTTATTGGTCTTCGAATCTGAAACAACCAGGCACTTTTTGGCAATGAGTTTTCGCTGCCGTAGAATCTATGTTAGAGAATACTCTCCCCCCAAAGGAAGCCTTGAGCCTTAGGGCTCTCTCATTTCTGGCTTTTGGGGTGAATTGTTGGCAGATGGAACAGGCACCAACTTTATGCCCCTCACCCAGACACAACAGACATAGATCATGCTGGCCAGAATGTATCATTTTAGTACTGCAACAGGTACATTTTTTGAAGAGAGCCTTCTGAGACATGGTGAGGTAACTCATGGAAGACAGTACTCGACTGAAACAGCTTGAGCAAGAATACCAGAGTTGAAGTCAAAGATATCCATAGAATTCAGTCAGAGATCAAATCCAAAAGCGAAAAATGAATGAGCTCAGAAGCAAAGTTCCTCTCTAAGAGGAGGTTGCTCCTCTGGTACTTTAGGTGTGTTTAGGCAGGAAAGTGGGTTCCTACATGACCGAGGAGAAGCGACCCTAATGGAGTGCTAAATATGTTTTTCTTCATTGGCAGGCCTGTGCATGCACAATCCCAATGTGGGACTGCACAGAAGAACACTGATGAAGTAGCATTATAAGTCAAGGATGTATATACTTGTGAGGAAATACATGAATCTGAGCATGGAAGATCAGTTGAGAGTCTGGGGAAAAATAAAAGGAGAAAGAAATAGTAATCTTGGGTAAGGGAAAAGCTGAACATAGACATATAGGTTGGATTTTAGAAAAGTTAATTTTAACAAGCAAAAAGTTATGCTGAGTAGAATCCCATGGTTAGAAATATTCAAGGTGAAGGGAATTCAAGATGGGTGGGAGTTTCTTAAAAGTGAGATACTGAAGACACAATCACAAAGTGATTTTACTCTGCTTTGGTTAAACCTCACTTGGAACATTGTGATCAGTTTGGGGCACCATTGTTTAAGAAGGATGTAGACAAGTTGTAATGTGTCCAAAGGAGGGCAACAAAAATATTGAGAGGTCTGGAGACCAAGTCCTATGAGGAAAGGTTGAAAGAGCTGGGTATGTTTAGCCTAGAGAGGAGGCAACTAAGAGGTAATATCATAATCCTCTTCAAGTATTTGAAGGACTGTCATATAGAGGATGGAGTTGTTTTCTGTTGCCCCAGACAGTTGGACCAGAAACAGTGGGTTAAAATTAAAGGAAAAATGTTTTTGGCTAAACATTAAGAAGAACTTTCTAACAAGAACAGCAGGGTAAAAAGAAAAAGTGATAAAATGCAGATCTCTCATCCCTAACTCTAACAACAACTGTGCTTATTTACTGCTCTTCTAGACAGATTAGTGTCACACTCAGAGTGGTGAACAAGGTCAGTGTTATTATGATCGCAATTACATCTGGGCAGCTGGGGCTGAGAGGATTGGCTTACCCAAGGCCACCTACTGAGCTCATGGTAGTAATGGGATTCAAACCAGCAGCATGCTGATTCATAGCCTAACTACTTGACCAATATGCTACAGCAACTCTCTACACATCCCTACAGATGATAATAAGTGATAGGTTATATAACGCTTGGAGTTGCAAGCAGTTAGAAATCATTAATTGCCTTGGCTTTAGTATTTAGAGGGTCCAACTCAGGAATCTCAGGACCATGTGCTCATAGCTACTTTCTGGAGTCAAGATGGATTCCTTCCTCCTCCTTGGTGAATATAAAAATGGAGCTGGAGAGAGAGTTCTTCAGGGGGCTGAATGTTTTATCATCTGCCTCAGCCCACCTTTCCCAGCAGTCTCTTTTTCTCTTGCTGTCTGCAAGAATGTCCACTCTGCACTTTGTCCTGAAGCTACTAAGGTGTCACTGTGGCTTAGGTGGGACTCTGGCTAAGGTCCTCTGCAAACCTATGGCACTGAATGGGTCTGTGCTTGGGAAGAGACTCATACTCATTTCTCTCTCCTCTTTCTGCCCTTGCTATCCAGTAAAAGCACTGTATAAACTCTGAGCCCATTGAGTACAAGCACAGGAATTATTCTTTGAGGCTGCAAACTTTGGCACTAATCCTGAGGTGCAGGTATTTCACCAAAACATACTGAAAGCAAGTACATTATAGGTACAAATGTTTGAGAGTTAACTGTATTTCAGGTATAACTGTTAAGCCAATACCAGGACACATTTACACAGCATCAGAGCTCAGTTTACTTATAAACTTGCTTTTAATGCAATTTCTTTACAGTGATCAGGGCAGATTTAGGGAATATCTACTTTGTGGGTCGAATCAAATCTCTTCCTTCTTTCCATCTGGTTTGTGTGCCTTTCCTATAGCACCTATTAACATGATTCCCATGATCCCATTCTGTTGTTAATCTTGACCCACAGTCTATGTTGACCAGGGCCGAATCCACACTTCCCTACCTTCCGCTTTTCATGTGCATTAATCACACTGGATTCTATCCCGCAATGTCCCAGTCTGTGTTCACATCCCTCCTCTTACTGCCGCTGCCTCATGCCATACTTCGTCCACATCCCTGGTAGAATCGCGCAATAAGGGGCGGGTTTAGATCCGACATCGCCGATGACGACATCACGTTCATTCCCCCCCCCATTTTTTCATCAGATTTCCGCTATAGCGTTTTTTTGCTAAATTGCTATGGCAAGGCCACACCCTATGATGCCTGTGTGATTGGTTAATGTTATTCTATGCCTTCTTCTTTGAAATCCATTGGACTATTATTCTGGCGGGCTAATTTGAACTGATATTTAAGGTGGGGTGATCCAAACTCTCCAAACAGGCAGACTAATTATTTGATGCTTGAATGTAATGTTAGAATGACGGATTTCCGCTATAATGGTAATTTCAACAGTTAAAAAAAAAAAATTAACAGCCACCGATATTTCCAACTGTCCAGCATCCTAAAAATGACATGGAAATGGAAATGATGCCACCCCTTGATGTCTCCGCGGGGATTTTGGATTATCTTAATCTCCGATTAAGATTTATGGCTGGGATTGTGCAACAATGCTGGGAAAGTCCCTTTTTTTAAAAAAAAAGGGGAAAGCCGGGCAGGCAGGCATGCTGCGGAGAGAGTGGAAAAGCTTGATAATTGCACGGCAAAGAGGGATGGTGTTCCAGAAAGGCTGCAAACACAGAAGTGGGGTGGTTTGAAGGGGGGGGTCTCCTTGTGAAACGCTTCTATTTGTCCACATCCATGGTGAGAACCGCACAAGAGAAGCGTTTGAACGCATGACAAATTCGTCTGAGGCGTAACGTGAAAGACGTGAGAGAATGGCAGGATTGAGGTAAGAGTATGTGAACAGCCCTCTGAGAAGTGAATAATGGGCGGGGGGAAAGCGGAAAACTTGAGACGTGCGGATTCGGCCCAGGTGAACACCATAACATCTGACCTTCTGAAAGACACTGAGCTGAGAAAGAGTTCTGTTTTCTGTAGCATCTTTTTCTTGTTTTGTATAGGGCGCAGTTAAATAACGGGGAACACAGATGTTTTATCAAAAGTAAAGTCAGGAAACTCAGCTTCAAAAATGGCTTCAATGCTTTATAAATACTCTGACAACTTGGGCTATTGGAGAGTTGTGTGTATGAATGAGAGTGCACAAAACAGTGGTTGGAGGGGTGTGCAACCCCCCACACCATGGTTCTGTGAGATGATATGCATACACAATCTTGGATAATGCACACTGCCCAACTGCAAACTATATGTGATCTTCAGTATAAATAAAAGAATTGCCTCACCTATGGTTTCAAAGTCTTCCCACGGGGGATATAACTGCAATTATCCTAACTTCTATCCTGGGCCGTTTCCAGATGGCTTACCTGCCTCCGGAATGTCGCGCCATGTTGCAGGGAAAACGTGAAATTCGCATTTTCTCACGCGAGTTTTCTGTGATGTCGCGCAATATTTCGCGTTTTCGCCGCAACATGGCGCGATGTTCCAGAGGCAGGTAAGCCATCTGGAAACAGCCCTGCTGTTAAACACTCCACTTGATTTCTACAAAGTAACTTGTTTGTGTTAGTTCTCTTTTTACTGTATCTTTATATGGGCTAATTGGCCCAACCTGGGGTTCCAAGTAATGCATTTGATGTCAAACAGAAACTCAAGCAAATGGAATCAGATTGTGAATAGGTGAACAGCCAGAGTTATTATAGATACAACTGGAAATAATTATAGCCAAGCAACCATCACACAATCAACAGTTGCCCACCTATTTGCTGCTTGTGGTCCCTACAAAATAGGCAGCCATCAGTGTAGAGGGATGGATGTATTCTTCTGTAATGCCTGGAAACATCATTAATGAGACAACTATAATAGATCACTTATATATTTTATTGGATTGATTAGTTGTTGAAGAGTTGCAAGTGTTCAAACTGTGTGAGGTTCTTCTCCAGGTACTCAGTATAAAACAAATAAAATAGGATAGTATTGGTCTTGTATGTTCAAGCATGATTGTTAGTTACCAAGATGCTCTGAGAACAAAGGAGATGGTAGAGAAAGGCTGTGAAGTTGAACTAACCTCCAGGTATCATTCAGATATGCTTGGTTCCGTCTACCTGGCTGCTGGTCCAAGTGAATGCTTTGCCAACAAGGTATTGTCCATAAGCCTTTTCCCTCTATAGAACCCTTTTAATGGGTGTACATGCCTATTTAGGAAGAAGATGTGGCTCAATGGTATCTCTATGCAAACAGAGGGTCCCAGGTTCAATTCCTGGTTAAAAGGATCAGGTAGTAGGTCACGTAAAAGACCTCTGCCTGAAGTCTGCCTTGGAGAGCTGCTGTCAGACAGTAGACAATACTGCCCTTGATAAACCAAATGTCTGATTCAGTATACAGCAGCTTTATGTATATATCCTTACCGGTGATAAAAATGCAAAACGTAGTCTGTTCCCCAAAAGACTGTAAACTCTGTGATGCTCTACCATAGATAATTTGGAAAGAGCAGCTGTGTTTGAAGCTCTTTTTTTCTTAACTTCACATTAATCTCTTAGGAAGGCTAACACCATGCCTGATGTCTCTGTTGTCTCCGGAGGGCTACTGCTGTTTTTGTAATGCTGTGTTCTGCCATTTGGTACTCCTTATTGGTCTTTCCTTTCCTTTTTCTTTTTTTGCCCATAAGGGAGCATTCTGTGCTCTAGAGTGCCTAACCCCTCCCCCCACATCAAAGTATGTGTGCTCCCATCCATTCAGAGAAGATGATCATTTAAGAGCTGAACACACAGATGTCTGCTATCAAACTCAGAAAACCACCCACAAAAAAGGATGATTAAACATAATGTGTTGAATCTTATACTCCGCTAATGGCGCAAACGTCTGTCAGCAGAGGGCTTCTTGCTCTGACCGTAAAGATTTGTTTCACAGGCAAGGGGCTTCTTGCACTAAGTAATAATTCAATTACCAGTAGTGACAGTGTCATAGGAGCCTATCCAACGAGAACTGAGAATATAAAGGTCTTTGCAGAAGTTTTTCTTCTCCCCTTCCCCCAGCAGCTTCCTAAGACCCAAGAAATGGCAATGCTGAGGGTTGAGGAAGCCTCTTGGACAATATGTCATGACTCACAGAAAGCTGCAGTAATTGGTCAACACCCCCCTCCCACGTCCTTCCTTTCATTGAGGATGGAAAGGCAGCATAGCAAGCTTCCCATTGGTGCAAGAAGGAAAAGGATACTTTCACCCAGTTCCTTCTTCTCATTGCAGCATCAGAGGGACTCATGTCATTTTGGACATGAGGTTTATCAGATGGTGCTACAGGAGGAAAGAAGACAGGGAAACACCTGCCACCACAAGTACCTTCCACTTCTCATTTGTAGAATCCAATCCTTTCCCCCAAAATGTGTTTTTTAACTATTTATCTCCCACCCTATTTCCTTGGCCTCGATGTGGTTAACAATGCAAGAAAATTGTATGGACATAATTAGCAGATTAAAAAAAAACAGATTTAAGAACACAAGCATTAAAAAAACTAGGTTTCAAAATGACCCAGCATGGAAGTATAGAATATAGGTTTCTCTTTAAAAATAACAAATCAAAAGAAAAATATATTATTCTACTGTTTTCCATGCTGGGTGGGAGGCAGTCTAAGTTGTCACCCCTTCATCATTTATCTGGTACATTTTTATCCTACTCTTCCTCCATGCAGCTCAGAGCAACATGTAGGTTCTATCTTTTCCCATTTTATCTTCACAACAAGCCTGTGATGTAGGTTACACTGACTGAGAGTTGCTGGGCCAAGATCACCCAGCGACCTTCAAGCCAGATCAGGACTTCAACACATCTCCCAGATCCTAGACTTACGCTCTTACCCATTTTACCATATTGGCTTTCAACAGTGGCTTACAAGAAAGCCCCGCTGCCTTGTTTGGGATGCTTACCTTCCAAATGACTTTCCAATGGCAGATGGCCGGGCCTCATAGTAGTACTGCTTGTACTCGTCCATCCACACTTCTGCTGTACGTTTGGTATTCCTGCAAGTAGGACAACATTGTTAAGACCCTATAGTCTCACAGCACAGCTTGTTGTGATATGGAGTTAAGGTGTATCTGAAAGAAATTTCCAAAATCTCCAACCTCTCAGTCTGGCCTGCCAACACTAAATTTTGAAACTCAGAAAGAAGTCTCCTCAAAAGCAGGATCTAGTCAATGTTGGATTTATCACACCATTTGCAGCAAAATACAGTCAAATGGTTGGAACCAATGGAACATTTCCATGGACAGAAGGCTTTCCATACATGGAATATGACTGTCTTTTTCCTACTACAGTACAAAGTGCCTCCCAATGCTGTTCCTGCCCCAGGAAGGAACAATATTGGGGGGGGGCACATTTTGGGCTGTAGTAAGGGCGGGGTGGGAAAGTCATGCTCCACGGACAAAAATCCTTCTATGCACAGAAGCATTCTGTTGGGTCCAAGCTAGAGTATAACACACTGAAAGAGCCTTTCACAAATACCACCTGCAGACAGTACATTTTTGTAGTTAGCACTGTCATGCCACAGAGGTGTCAGCCTGCTGCAGCAAAACAACAGTCTTGTGGTACCTTCCAGTGCCTTCCTTGTGCTAGACCAAAGGTGATCAGAGGTATGCAATCCATGCATGTTACATATATCAGACAAATCCAGTTCTAGCCCTTGAAAGCTGATGTAACAAGACTGGGGATCTGGGGGGTTCCAGAGTTTCCCAGCTCAAAGGGTATTCAAGGATCCACCCTTGGTATTCACTTATCAAGTCAGCAATACAGGTGGTGCCTTTAAGGCAATGCCTGCTGGCCAATTGGTTGGAAGTGACTGGCCCTTTAATGGCCCACCAGGGAGGCAGCCAAGAGATGAGCTAGGAGTGAGAAAATGAGAGGATGGATTACACCAGAACTGTGGAGGGTGGGTGGGTTTCAGCTTCCCACAGATCTCACAGGAACTGCTGAGATCTCCGCAGAGCTTCAGAGTGGTGGAGCCACCAAAGGAGCTGGCTTCAGAGTAGACCAGGGCCTTCATCAGGCAAAGGAAAATCTGTCAAGGAGAACAGACTGGCTCTTGATCCTTGGGTTGAAGGAAGCAGGGTCAAGAGAGAACCTGTGGGAGAGTATGGACTGGAGCACTCCCTGCTGGTAAGGACCTGCAAGGCTCAGGGAGGTCTTTTACAAACAATAAAGATGCTTGCTGCTAATTCACAGTTTTAAACTATTTTATATTGTTGTTACTTGATGTTATCACAGTCCACCAGATATTTAGGCTGGAATTTTTTGGTCCTCTGCTGACTCAGATTTTGTCCAAGAACCTAGGAGTCAGTTAGGTATCGCCACAGTATTTGACACTGTAAAGACTGGACAGTCCTGAGGAAAATGAATTACATGAGTTTTGGCTAAATATTTAACCAACTTATGCCTAAAGATAACACAGCAATTTAACATCATGCTGCAATCAGCTGCAATTGAAGACTGGATGACAATGCGGAGAATCCTGTTAATTATAAAAGATAAAGGCAAAGAGGCAATCCCTAATTATTGACCAATTACTTGCCTGCCCACAACATTTAAACTGTTAACTGGAATGACTGCTGATGCAGTTGAACAGCATCTAATTGATAAAAGACTTTTTATCAAAGGAACAGAAAGAAAACTGCCCAAAGCTTTGTGGAACAAAATATCAATTACAGATCAATAAAATGGTATTAAAAATTGCAGAAGGAAAACAAATCTGCAAATAGCCTTGATGATGATTACTTCCCAAAACACCAACAGTAACTAGGCTTTATACATTAAAAAGATCCCAGTCATCTCAATGACTTGATAGGGGTTTGAAGCATTTCCTGGCTTGGGGGTTGTGTTCACTGCAGGAAAGACATTTTTAACATTAAGGGTCAAACAAGATGCGACAGTGGATGTCCATGTGCAGAACAAGATCCTCCTATAAAGCAGCAGGGAAGGACCATTTCAAAAACACTACATGGGCAGATGACAGGAACTGACCCCCCCCCACGCACACCCATCTTGTCTTTAGCCATCTTGTCTCCTGATGAAGTTCCAAGTTGGGTCCAGCTGCTATCACATCTAGTTGCATCCTAAGATAGTTCTCCTAAAATCTGTCATGTCAGAAATAACATATCTGATCTTCCTTAATCAAGAATGATTGGTATATGTCGGGATGTGGGGGGGAAGTGGTATTACGGCACAGTGGGATGACCTCTACTAGGCTCTAGCTAAACTGTGTTGCAAGTCAAGTTGCCATCCCTGCCCTCTAATTTTTATTTGACATTTCCTCCCATGGTGTAGAAAATCTCTGAAAGCCAAATGACACATTATACGCACAAGTGTGTACAGAAATTCCGACAGCCACTGCTTCTTTGGAAAAATATGCTTTGGGAGGGGATGATCTGAAGAAGAGAAGCTCAGAGGTCTGGAACTGCAACAGAAGAGCTGCCCATGGCGGGGGGGGGGGGATTAAGCACCCCTTCCCTACTGCTTTTTTTTTGTTGCTCCAAACTGATGCCACTTTTTTTGAGAAGCTGCTGCTAGGGTTTTAATTCATGTGTTTGCATGTAATGGGTTGGATCTAGCACAGCTTCCCCTGCCTGTGGCAGCACAAAATGTCCCCTGAAATCCTGCTCCCAAGGGAGAGCGGAACCCCAGGAAAAGAATTCCAGGCAACGTTTTTGGCTTTTGGTGGGGTGGGGATAGGGTGAGGCTGAAAGTCATACTCTGCCATAAGGGCCTGTAGAAACTTTCTGCTGAGTCCAACCCAATATATGGTCTTACCTTCCATTTCCTTTATCACTAAATGTTCACTAATTTTAAAATACCCCTTTAATATAGAATGCAGTCAGTTGCTTCTGTTACCCTATTAAAAGCTGGTGCAGCTCCATGACACATCTGGAAAACTCAGATGTCTCAGCTACAGTCTCTTAACCCTCTTGCAAGTTTGGGGGCCACAGAGGATGCAAAAATATGTAAAAATGTCTTTGATGTAGCACTTCATGCTCCATATTAGGGCTGAATAGATTCTCTTATCTCTGTCCCCATTGGGATTCATTCCCTCTTTACCCTTTGGTTTTTGCTCCAATGGTCTTTTATCAAATTTTGTGGAACTTCAAGGAGCAGAACCAAAACAGTAAAGGTAGGCTACAATTTCTCATTTCATATATGCATTATTTTAAAGCACCATAGGTATATACTTCTGCAGCCTCAAGAATGGGGCATCCCAAGAAAAGTACACTCATGAGTTGCAACACAAACAAAAAGTTTAAAAAGAAACTCTTTAAATTTGCCCATTGGGTGCTGCAGTAACTATATATATGTGTGTTTAGTTATTTATTGAAAATATTTATATCCTGCATTATTTCCTTGACTCAAGGTGGTTAACAATGCAACAAATATTGTAAAGACAAAAGTCCACTAGTGACTAAAATAGCCCACATAGATTTAAGAACACAAACTTTTAAAAACTTCACATTACAAAAGGACCCAGCAGAAAAGTGTAGGCTATGGGTTTCTCTTTAATCTATCGTTTTAGGCATACACAGCTATTTACTTATTTTTGTTTCTGTATTGTAGAACTTCTGTTGCATGCTTTTCAGCCACAAAGAAACAAAAAAAAATCAGAAAGCCCTTGAAAATTAGGTCTTTGTGTGCTGAAATACAAAATAACTAAAATTACGCTTTACAGCACAACAAAAAGCCAATTCTGAATAGGTTTGTAGCATTTATTTTGCTTTTCTTCTGCAGAACAATGCAAATTGTCCTGCTCATTTGAAGCCCCACAGCTCAGGATTCAGCCAGATTCAATCATGAAATCTAATCTAATAAGGTTTGGTTATCATCTCTACTCCATATATTTTCTATAATAATGGAATAATTTGTTCTGTGCTGTTTTAGCTCATCCCTATTGTTGGTGCATTCTTAATTTGGGAGTATTACTTACAATGATACAGTGTGGTCAGTTCATTTGGTAAAGTGAATGGGAAAACAATGAAACACTATTGAGGGTTTAAGTAACCTGAACTATGGTGAACAGCATACTTGCTGAACAGCACACGAGCAGGAGATGGATATTTCCCACCTTCATCTTTTCCCAGCAGCCTTGAGGCATCTGAAAAGTTGATGTTATGTGTTGCAGGAGTTTCATGAACAAAATGCCGTAGGGCACAGGGGGCTGCAATGAAGTAGGGTAATTGGCTGAGATTGCCTCCATTTCTCTCTTGTACCAAAAGGAACCCTTGTATCAGCAGAAACTCTACTTGTGGGAAATGAGGAAGGATGATGTTGCCTATTTCTCTTTCCTTGCTACAGACCACCCTACAATGTTCAATGTAATTTTGTTCACAAGTCTCCTGTATCTTCCAGCACCAACTTTCTGGTGGTCTCAGTAGGTTGCAAGGGGAAAAGGAGATGGGACACAACCGTATAGGACACCACTGAACAGATACTTCGTGTTGATGCAGCATTCAAGAAAAAATGTTAATCTCTGAGTAATAAAAAATGTATTAATATCTCCAGGTGATTTTTAGTTTTTTAAAAAATGGAGTAGGGCTTGAATCAGACTTCATGAGGAACATGTGGCTGTCACTGAAAACATCGGGTTCTTGGATCCTCACATTTCCACTAGTAATATCTAGTAATCCAGGATGTGTTATTCCCAACCCCCATGACTTCATTGGTTTACATTTGTGGGTAAGGAAACTAGCAGTGGGGCAAGAGTAGTTCACATTTTTTGCATGACTGGATGTAACACATGGAAAGATAAGGAGATGCAGGACCTGCTGTTTTGGGCAACAGCCATAACTTTCCCATAATGTCTACTTCCAGTTAAAAGAATCAGTGTTTTAGGAAACCCTGTATAGAAATTAACACTGAGTTATCAGATTCTACAAATATTATAGTTTGCCATTACACTGGAAATCACTGCAAAATATACCTCATTGGCTTGGATCTTGTCTAAAATTTCCACCCAGAAAGGATTTCCATTCATGAAGCATGACTTCCATGCCTCCCATGGCCCATGCCAATCTAAAACGCATGCCCAAATGCTGCTCTTGCAGGACAGGAGACCTCCAGGAATAGCTTGGGAGGGGAGCTGGAGGACTACTGTAGAAGAGAGGAAATTGGTGAAAAACCGCTCCTTTCCACATGTGGAACTTTTAGATGGGATCCAAGCCATAATTTTCAATAAACGTCTCTTTAATTGGGAAATATCCGATCCACTATAATGCATTAGTAAAGTGTTTTCCCCAAGGGTTAAATTAGCAGCACCCTTAAGTCTCAAAGTTCAACTCTTATTGAAATGACTGTGACATATACTCTATAATATCACTTCTTGACCATTAGAGAAACATTGGCTAAAAATCTGAATAAAAACAACAGAAAAGGCAACTGAATATCCAAATAAAATCCTAGATTCACACTGAAGCACCTGTGTGAGGAAGAAGTTGGCAAAATATCTCAAGGACTTGTCTTCCATACTATTTATTTCCCTAGGGAAGATTCCACACTGCAGCCAGACCAAAAATGCTTATGCATACCACCCTGCTCTTTTCTGAATATGGGACAAGGAATAACTATTCCTACTTGATATAAGTCAGAGCGTTGCCCTCAGGGAAGTCATAGGGGTGGCGTTTCCTGAAAACATGTCCCACACGGCTGCAGGGAACAATCTCCAAGCTGCCTCCACACATCCAAACTCTGAAGGAGAGCTCTAGAAAAGATCAATGGTGTTAGAAAAATGATGCAAAACAAGAAAATCAAGGATTTTACCACACAAGAACATTGGTCTAAGATATTATCTCTCAGCAATTTTGCCTCCCTTTTACACAGGCAAAAATCATGAACAAGGGCAAGAATAGGTGAAGTAAAATGGGAAAAAAGGATCGGATAGCATTGTCTTGATAGCTTTCTTTGAGATGAAAAAAAATCTTACCCTTCTTCCAGCTGGTTCCCCCTTCCTGGTCCCTCTGATCAAATTAATGTTGATTATTGTTTTTAGAGTAATCTTAGAGATGAACTGCATTTTATATCTCTGACTCTCCAAACATTTTCTTTATGACCAAAGTGCAGTGTTGGGAAGAGGATACTGTGTAATCCATATTATTAATGGAGCAGGTCTTAGAATTTAATAGTTCATGCACTTGTCTTTTTTCAGATGGGTGAAGGCAGTAGTTTTTAATAGATCAAATCCTGGAACTGTATATTTTAACATTCTCACTTTAGAACACCAAATGGCACAAATTATTTAGCAAGTATTTTTCTGAGGGAAAATTTAGTTCATATTTATTTAAACACACACACACACACACACACACACACACACACACACACACACACAGCTTCCAGAAGTTTTGCTGCCTTGAAGGGGAAATCCACTTTTTTGTTGTTGTTACACAGATCAGATGATCACTGGACCTTTGATGTTCAAAAGCTCATTTGAATCACTGAAGAAAGGTGACCTTGCCAAGGATAGAAGAAATAAAATAGACCCCCCCACACACACAATCATAAATGCACTCCTCCCATATCAGCATACTAGTCACTTTCAAACCTCTCAGATCCTTTTAGTTTCCCAAGCCCCCTGTCACTTTCTCTCCTGCTAGCTCCTGTACCCCCCCCCAAAACTGCTATGCTTACAGTAGATGCATGCATGCAAACCAACAGTAACATTGTCTAGCAGTTTATATAATGATATTGACACATAAATAGATTTGCAGAGCAGAGACAAGAAACTGATCATATCAGTTTGAAAGTAGCTCTTGAATGACTGCCAGAGCCCCAACTACAACTAGGAGAAAATGTTTGTTGTTGTCTGACCAGGACAACAAGAATGATTTGTGAAAGACTGATGAGAGGAAGTGGCAACTGAAGAAGTCACATCAGCAGCAACTCACCGAAGTTCTCTCCTCCCCAGATGTCCATCTGGGTGTCATATTTTCCCAGATGGTTAAACCAAGACTTATTGATCACAAAGATGCCTCCTGCTATAACAGGTGTTCTGGGGGAAACAATGGTGGAAAGAGCACAGATCTAATATTAATAAAATATCCTTAAATGCCAAAGCAAATTTTGCAGTAATACAAAATAATATTGTCCCTACAGTGAATTAGATAGAATAACCATTAGACTTCAACAATTCTTACAAGGGCTGGTACACATATAACAGGAGTGATTTCTTAAGCAAGGTTAAGAGCTCCAAATATTACTGCAGGATCTCACAGCACTTCCCCTCCATCCAGCTCCTCTCTCTGAATTTCCTCTTCTCTTACTGACCTTGGCTGCAATTAAGTGTAACAGTGGCACCAATGGTTAAGGTAAGCCAGGTTTATATTCAACCAGGTTTGCTAAGTGGGCTTCTAAAATTGTTCAAGAATCCTGGTTAATCAAGGAACCTGTTTAGTCTTAAATGCCATTAATGTCTGTGTCAATGGATCACTTAACTCTGGTTAGGAAAAGTGGGGAGGATTCATGCCAGAGATGGGGGAGAGAAAGGGTGGGAGCACTGCCTCACCAGATCCCTTAACTGTGGCAACCAGTTACCTACACATTTGCCTTATGCAGGGCTTTTTTTCAGCAGGAACGTGGTGGAACGGAGTTCCGGCACCTCTTGAAAATACTTGGCAATAGTGGGTGAAAATAACATTATTTCAAAGAATTCCGTGTGTTTCTTTCTCATTTCCCTCTTGAGAGTTCTGCCACCTCTTTTCCCAGAAAAAAAACCCTGGCCTTATGTCATGTTATCTGATTTTTCAGTGCTTCTTTTGTTCCCATCTTTACCCTCTAGTTCTCAGCTGAGAAGCTAGGAAACTGTCCCAGGGAGGGGGGGTGGGGTTAGTCTTTTTCCCCTGGGATGCAAAATTCACTGGCAGGGCTGGTACCAGCACCTGGTGAGGTGGGGCAGCTGCCAGGTCCTGTGGCTTCTGGTGGGGCCCACTGCTGCTGAGTCCCTGCTCACGCATCTCCTGTAATGCCTGCACTCATACCCTTCCACTGCCTGCTTGTGAGTGCTTTGTCAGCTCTGCTCCCAGCTGCATGTGGAGCCCAGCGCTGCTGGAGAAGGGCATGTGGGTGGTGCAGAAAGCACCAGCATTCCTGGTGGCCATGGCAGTGGCACTCCTAGCTGCATCCAGCACTACTGGGGAAAGGGCATGCAGGCGATGACTGCATGTGATGGGAGAGCTTGTAAGTAGGCAAAGGAAGGATGCATAGGCAGGTGACAGCATGCAGATGGGAGAGCAAGAAGGGGAGCCTAGTAGTAGGCATGGGGGTGCCATGAGCACTCTCTGCCCAGGACCTCTCAAAACCTGGAACCAGCCCTGCTCACTGGACATCCATGAGTACCAGTAGGGTCTGTAACAGACTAGCACACTTTCATGTTTGGACTGCAGGAACCAAAGGTGTTGCACCAGAACACTGCATAATGTGGTGCAGTGCTTAGAATGCTGTACCAGTCCAGGGAGACCTGGGCTCAAATCCCAACTTGCCATCATGCTCAATGGGATGACCTTGACTTGGTCATTCTCTCTCAGCTTAACCTACTTCACAGGGTTGTTGTGAGTATAAAATGAAACCCTGTATGCCATTCTGAACTTAGAGGAAGGGTAGAATAAAAATGCATCAATAAAAAATCCAGGCAGTCCAGACAACCCTACATAAAGTATTGTTAACAATCTGGCTAGAAGTGGTGGGCTCTGTCTGCAATATTCATACTGATTAAAACACACACACGCACCAAAATGAATCAGGCAGTGAACATGTAGGCCAGCACAGGGTCATGAGCTCAGCCTATGTCTAAACCTCAATGCTAATTCCAGTCTCTGTGTTCACACCATCTTCAAACAGGCAATTAGTATCATAATACAATGGTAAACCACTCCTAAAATGAGGACAGTGACACTTCCCCTACCTCACAACAGGGGATGGTGGTACATATTCATTACTGTCTGAAAAACCAATACACAATGCAATGCATATTATTATAGCAGTGCAGGCCACTCAAGCTAACAAATTGAGTCACAAGTATTTGTCAGGAATATTAAAACTCTTCAGGGAACAATACATATTGATTAACTGTAGCTCTTAAATGAACCACACACAACCTCTGAACACTTTCCATGGAAACATCAATGAATAGGGCAGCATCTTCACCAGACAAGTTCTTCTGTGCAAAGGGGAGTATTGTACTCACAAGTTTACCTTATGGACTGGGTAGGATCTGTTCTAGACAACTTTTGCTCAATAGGGATCTGCTCCCACTTAAAGTGAAGGCTCCAGTCAAATCCTAAAATACAGAACAGGATAGAACAAGAAAATATGTTTGCAGATTCTCATATGCCTAGGAAAACCAGCAATGAGAGAATCTCTATGATTTAAAGCTCAGCAATACATGCTCCTTCTCTCTACTTGGGATATGCCGAGAACATGCATGTAATAACACAAATATGAATAGATTACAATGCTCAGCTCAGCACCAGATGGTGGCAATTCTGCTTTCACACATGTGATCTTAGAGCAGCAAAACTTTTCTATATGAGAATAATATGCAGACAAGCAGCTTGGCCTTGAGGTATCCCTATAGATGCACTCTCTGTTCCTGAGCGATATTTCTTTGTGCTCAATTACATTCCAGATCTTCCAATGTGTGTTCCCAGAGTGAAATGCAATAATTAGTGTTTCAGCCTTCCACTCCGGCTGTCCTATGCCTCATTGGCTGCCAAAGTTATGAGACGTTAATCAGCACTCTCAGTGGGATGACATGTATTTCCGGGAACAAAGTCTCTTCACTGTAATTGCCTTTTCCCCAAGTGCATCACATAAAATGCAGCCTGATTTACAACATTTGCAAATTGGGTAGATCCTGTAGGGTGGAAGGTGGATGCAAGAGGGATTTACAGGACTGAAAGGGAAGAAACACTGAGACTTGTACTTGTACACTGGAAGTGAGATTAATAAGAATAAGTTTCACAGCAATCTAATAATGACTGAAATGCAGAGAATATGTGAAAGGGAGCTTTGACTCTTGAAAGCTTACACCCTGAAAATCTTGTTGGTCTCAAAGGTACTACTGGATTCAAATCTTACTGTTCTACTGCAGACCAACATGGCTACCTATCTGAATTTATGTGGAAGGGGGGTAGGATACCTACAACTGCACCTCTTGCCGGAAGCCAGTGATGTTGACATGCATATTATAAGACTCTCTCATGTGGTCTAATTTTTTCCCCACATTAAAGGAGCTTCCTGAGAGCAATTATACAGAACTGGAATCCCCACACTACTCAAGCAACATATCATGGAGCCATGGCTCAAAAGTAGAGCATCTGCTTTGCATGAAGAAGGTCCCAGTTCAGTCCCCACCATCTCCAGTTGACAGGTGTGGTGGAAGACCTTCACTTGAGACTCCAGAGAGCCACTGCCATTTAAAGGAGACAATTGGTAGACCAATGGACTGCCTTCACTATAAGGCAGCCCTAACAACCGGTGGCAAAAGTCTAATGCATGCAATAAACAGCAAAGTTGACAAGCATACATTGTAAGCAAAGAAGAAGTGGAGGAAGAAAGCTACACAAGGTAAAACAAAAAGACGCATCCTAACAGGAAAGATGCAATTTATAATCCAACTCATAAAGAGCATAGTGGAAAGCAAAATCTATAGTTATTACCCTATGGAATGCCACTAAGCATGGAATCTAAAAATCCATTTTTAATTGGAATAAATTTGTAAATTTAGCAAAATTGAATCAATTTACTTTCTTTTACATGATTCAAAGGATGTTTTTAATGTTTTAGGGGGTTTGGCTGAATTTGGATTATCATGTCATTTAGAAAGAACTAGGAAGTAAATGTATATAAAACTATAGAAAACTGTAAAAGAAATTAGGCATGTTGACTTGTAAGGCTAGAATAACTTGGGGAGGAATGGTAAGTGAAATTCCCTGTCCCCTGCCTCTGTATTTCTACATTTCCTCCAAGACTATGAACACGCATACACAAAGAACCAGTGACAGCATAGGTTTCCAAGCATGTTTTACAGCAGGGATCAAAAGGAACCAGTTATGTTGGGGTTATCCTGAGAGAAAAGAATCAGCCCTTTCTTCAGAATTTATCTATTAGCTGTACGTACCTCCCCTTAAATCTGCTGATGCTGCTAAGTAGGCAAAATTGTCCAAGCTTATCACATCAATGATAGGGCTCACCACCCGAGCATAATCCTGAAAGAATCGAAAAGAGGAAAAAATTAGAATGCAGGGGGAAGGCGGAGAGATTAAGCTTCAGGAAATCAGAGACCATGAGATTTATGCACATGGCAGAATGGGAAAAAAATTGCATACTGCATTGCACTCCTTTGTTACCTCCAGCTTTCTTTCTGCTAAGAAATAATCTATGGCTTTTGCATATAAGATTGGAACCAGTTGTTGTTTTGCAGGAGTGATATGAAGAATGAGAAATTCAATTTTTAGAAGACAAGGGAGATTCATAATACAAGAGCTACTGCCGCCTCTCTGTTTTCTAGTCACATACACAGGACAGAATTTCAAAGGGTTGCAGAGTGACTATCAGATGGTGCTGTGATGCTTTGATTTCCTTTGGTTATTCTAAGAAAGTCATTGATGGACTTGATTCATGCAAGAAGGAAATTGCTTCTTCCGAGGAAAGTTATTTCCCTTTCCTTTTCCTCTGGAGAACTAACAAAAAGTCCTCCCACTTTGGTATTGAGCTGTTTGCCTATTTAAAAATAATTTCACTGGCATCATTATTCTGACTTTTCACACTGTTCAGTAACGTTTGCCTGCTCAAGTTGTCTGCAGTAATTGTTCTAGTTAATCATCTTCTAGGAAAATCTCTCTCTCCAACTGTGCTAACTGCTTCCATAGGTGTGTCCACACCAGATGTTTTCCCAGGGATATGTCCTGGGAACAGCTGGTGAAGTTTACATCATATCCCATGTGGGGGTCTCTAATTAGAACTCTAATTTTGAGTTTTGTCACTGAAAGACTCCATTAAAAAAGTACTCACTTCCTGGGAAATAGTCCTGGTAATAAATATTGGTTGCAATAGGAAGATAGATTTCATGGCTAAGGCTCCTACTTAAAACAGCCATGTAGAGTGCTTTCTCACAAGGAGATCCATTCATAGCTAGGGAGCCCAGCAGGACACTTCAAGTAATAGCCACTTCTAGTCTAGCCAGTTTCACTTCTAAGGCAGGAAGGAAGCAGCATTACCCATGTTGAAGATTCATGCTCAGTTTGCTGTTTTCAAGAGAGGCTTCCAGCCTACCACATTGTGGCAGGTTGTAGTCTGCCAGCAGATCTGCTCATAAGTCATCATTTCAAACTGCTGCCTGTCCTGGCAGACTGGGAACCAGCTTACAAGGAATTAATGGGCTGCTCTTTGCATGTTCAGATTTCAAAATGCAACAAGCAACACACAAATTTAGGAGGAGGAGGGAAATTACTTCTTGTCCCAGAAACAATTTTGGAAGGGAATGATATGTTGGACAATACCCCCTGAGGGAAGTGATTACCAGTCTGGAGGGATGCCTATCTTGGTAGGTGCTTGGTAGGATTAAAAAAGACAAAGGGGTGAGCAAAAAGACCAGAAGCTGCTTTTCATTTAAGTCAGAGTGATGGCAACAAATGTATCATCTTTCATGTTTAGGCAATACATTTCTATGGGCCAGAGACAACCACCAGACCTGGCACCAACAATCTTCAGATCTAAATGCCAACTGGCATGCTATGCCATGACTTTAGAAACCATAGCCCTGAGAATTGTGTGCAAGGGAGCTGTCCAAGCAAGGGAAGCTTCTCACCCCAGTTCTTTAGCAGAGGGATTATTTCTTAATCCGAAACACTGAGCTCTTGACACAAGGATGAAGAGATGATCAGGTACTTCTAAAGCTAGATATCTAGCCTAGAAGCTTGTATTACTTTAACTGTCATGGGTTATGGCTTTTCCCCAAAGAACCACTGGAATGATAGTTTTGGGGAAGATTCTGAGAATAGATTTTTTCTGTAAAATCATTCCAGTATCTCTGCTCAAGTCTCACCTGGGAATCCTGGCCAATGCCAGTTCAGCTCCAGAGAGCTAAAGGTAGAACTGAGGAACAAAAATGGGGAGTATTTGCATTCTGGAGACTCGTTATTTATGTCTCTTCAATGTGCCATTTGGCCCAATGGGGAAACTCACATACACGTTTGCAGGTTTCCCCAACAGGCCAAATAGTGCCCCCTCCTCCAGGATAGTTTCAGATAAGGTATATGGGGAGGAAGGCAGAAGCCCTTTCTCCATGCAGGCCCCTCACAGACAGAGGACGGGACCCCAGAAACAACCCATGAACTCCATAATGTGTGGAGAGACATGTCTTGTACCAACCATTTACTGACAGTACACTTCTGGAAAAAGTTGAACCCAGCTCCAAACAACAGGGCTGAGCTTCACCTCTGCTGGTGAGCTGCCAAGGCACACTTCTTGTTGTGTCACAGGGCTGCCACAGCTATTGTTGCTACTGCTGTCAGCAAGATTTTATGAGCAAATATAAAGCAGACATTTATGGGCCTTTGAAAGGGAAGATTTATTGAACAGAGGATTTTAAGCTTCAGTTCTAAGGTTTCACCTTCTTCCTCCTCTTGGCACTCAGCTGAACATACATGTAATTTGCATTCTCCCACCCATCTCTAGGGCCCGGTTAACTACCCAGGCTCTTTCTTCCGAGAAAGAGCAAGTAGGTCTTGAAGGTAGCAGGGAGATCCACCCACCCCACTCAGCTCTGTCACTGCCTATTTTCCAGCTGTGTTGTCTCATCTCCTCTCTGACCCTCTTGGCACATGCAGGATGAGAGTTGCCAATTCAGCTGTATGATTTTTCTTTCTACTCCCCAGGGCTCATGCCTTTTCCCAAAAGGGCTCATTCCACACAGTACAGGATTCCAGATCTCAAGTAAGACATTCCCCTCTTGGGATATATTTTGGAGAACATGAGGGGAGTAACAACAGTTATGAGAGGAAATTCATCAAAAAGAAGATTGGAAAACCTCATTTCTACTTGCAGTGGTGTATCTCATGACCAGAGGTTTTAATTTGTTTGTTTGCTTTACTTCATTTATACCCTGCCCTTCTCCCCGGTGGGAAACCAAAATGGCTTATATCACTCTCCTCTCCTCCATTTTTTTCCTCACAATAATCCCCATGACGTAGGTTAGGCTGAGTGTGTATAGTTGGCCCAAGGTCAACCAGTGAGCTTTTATGAAAGAGAGGGGAATCGAACCTGGGTTGCCCAGATCCTAGTCCATCACTGTAGTCACTACACTACACTGACTGTATGTTCTATGCATAGTGTGCAAGGCATTGTTTCAGCCAACAGCCAAAAGTTAAGAGCCATGTGGGGGAAAGAAGGGATAGGACACCTGCTCACCTCTTTCACACTTTGGAGCATTGGCTGCAGCCATTCACTGTTCACCTCACAGTGACTGTCCAAGAAGGTCAGAATCTCAGCTGTCGCCGTATCTGCCCCTCGCACACGAGAGCGGATGAGCCCTGAAAGGGGGGCAGGGGAGAGAGAGAAATAGGGACAAAAAGGCAGGGGGAAAGAATAGGATATAATTATTTTGGGAAAGAGGGGAAAGAATGCTCTTGCTAAACTAGCAGAGACCGAAGAGGTATGCAAACCAGTGCCTATTATAGGTCACAGTCTTGATTTGAGCAAGGGATGGAATAAGCCATCTAGTGCCATTCCCGTTGCCATGGAAAGCTATCTAAGCAGTGAAGGCTGGCCTCATGGGTCCTATTGGCATGTGATGCAGCCCCATTTAGATTCTGTCCCTACAGGCTTACGGTTCCAATCCACTTCCAGATAGCCCTGGGGGATTTTAAGAGATTTGGTCAGCTGAGATGCTGAAATCCTATCTGACTCCTGGATAGGAAGCTGACGTGGGTGGTTAACATCATTGCTTTGATTGCATCTGCTACCAACAGCCACTGCACAGCCCTCTCTGTGGCTAATTAGAGTGTTTTAGGCAACAAGGGAGCAAGGATGATGACATGAACACAGGTGGATACACATAGCAAATTCAACTGAACATGGCTTAGAGCCCATTGGAAGGCCTACTTCTTGGCAGCAATTGCAATTAAAATCATTCTGCTCTGCCACCAACTGTGTCTAGGGTCTCTTTCAGCAGAGATTTTCAAGTGTCAAAAATGTTTACATCCTGGCTCTCCTTCACTGGAAGGAGTGGATTATTTGGGGCCTCAGAGTTACTGTTTTGCAGAATTCTTCATTAATATAATTGCTTGTTTCTGTTTTGACCTTGACTGTACCATTAACTCAGATTCACCTAAGTCTTCTTTTGGTCAACTCATATTGGATGAGTTCTAGTTGCTAACACCTGTGGATGTGGATGGAATATTTGGATCTGTGCCTGTCAGTTCTTTGCTTGACCCCTGTCCAGTGTGTTTAGCACTAAAAAGCTGGGTAAGTTGGGTTTCTTGCTGAACATAACGACCTCTTTGCTGAAGGAGTACATTGTTTCACCTAGCCTGAAAAAGGCTGTAGTAAGTCCACTGTCAAGAAGTCCTCCCTGGATCAACCATCTCTCTTTTCTAGCCACTATAATTAATTGGGCTGAAGCCAAGAAACTCCAGGTTCTCCTGATATCTTCCTACATCTATGCCTTTTACTTGCCTTGAAAACAGATGCATCCTATCTGAAGTCTATCATATTAAAAGATTATTTTTAGTGCTCCACCCACAATTTTTTTTCATTGCCTAAAGCTCCCTTCCTTATATAGAAGTGGAAAAAGCCTTGCCAATTGATACAGAGACCTCCCTTGACAACCATTTCCTTGTCATCACACCTTCTGTTGCTCTGAGGAAGGTTTTTTCTCCTCTTCCAAAGAACATCAGCACTGTTCGACAATGTGTGCATCAGCACTTGTGCGAACAGTAATACTTCAATAAGTAAGAAACTGGCAAGGCTTTGGTGAAACTGACAAAGCTCCTCCACTGACCCTGACATTTTTATTAGGCTGATATACAGCAATGGAGAAGCAGCTGAGAATACTTGTGGGATTCCATCCAAAACAAGTTGCAGAGCAATAGCAACCAACATCCGTTCTAGGCACATGAGGGAGTCTCTTCATCCACATTACCTGAATGGAGCATGGTAAATATTTAATGCAGGAAAATATAAACTGTGAATGGTTACGCAAACTGTGAAGCAGAGGAAGATTGTCATTTAACTTTGGAATGCACACGTGATTTTGGCTCTAGAGTCTCAGGAGGTGGCTATGGCCATGAGGACATTTTATCAGCTTCCCCTGACACACCAGCTGCATTCCTTTTTGGAAAAGAGTGGCTTTGCATCAGGGTTATACATATTCTGGTAACCTCATGACTGGACTACTACAACACAGAGACATGATGGTGTCCTTGAAGACAGCTTGTAAGCTTCATTGGGTCCAAAACACAGCAGCCATATCAGTTGTGAGAGTCATCCACTGGAAGCATATTACACTAATTTTGGAATAGCTCAAGGTGCCAAACTTAAGGTATTTTCTTAGAAACCCTGTATGACCTGGAATATTTGAGGGAGCACCTTGCCCCATATTAACTTCACTGCTTGTTGAGATCCAGACATAAGACGCAGTAGATGTCATGAGAGGCAAGGCTGGCTTCAACGGTTAAGAATTTTTTTTTCATAGTAGCCTCATACCTCTCTGCCACTTAAGATTTGCCAAATCTTAGGGTCATCCTTAGTAATCATCAAGCTATTCCCCTGCCCTTCTTTTGGTTAATTTAATCTCTTTTTCTTTTGGGACACCCTACCTTGTCTATGGATGATCTAGCTTTTTTTGCTGCTTTCATGATTAACACAAGAATTTCATGTCACTATTGGATAGAATTATAATTCTACTATCACTATTGTCTTATTGTTTTAAAATGTATTTTATGTCTTATTTCATGCATTGTTGCTTTTTGCTTTGAGTTTTTTTACATGTGGGTGAAATATGTTCTAAATAAACAAATAATATGTGCATTAGAATGTTTTATGTGCTGTCAAGTTGCCTCCGACCTATGGTGACCCTTAAGGTGAAAAAACGAAGTACAGACATCAGGAGGCATGGACAAGAATGATGGTTGATACAACCCATTTCCAGGATTTCCAAGTACATTTTAAAAAGTCTGATAAACTTTCCGCACCTCACACAGCGATTGTTACGGGGATAATAATAACACACTTTGTAAAGTGCTCTGAGTGGGCGTTAAGTTGTCCTGAATGGTGGTATATAAATCAAATGTTGTTGTTATTCACTGAATTCACATTAGTGTCCATGTGCGGTAGATTTCTCAGTTAAGAAAAGAATTACAGTTTAGATGTCCATTCAACAGACATCAGCACTATACTGACCCATGCAAATAAAGATAAGCCCAAAAGAGATAGAAAGGATGGGAACTTAGCAGAACCAAACTAGCACTGACAGAGTGATATGGCAGTTTCCATCCTCTTGGTATTAAGGAAAAGGTACCGAACTCAAGGCATAGCTGGCAATACACAACACGTCTATTACAGTTGCAATGATTATTAAAAATACTTAGTAAAAATCAGGAAGTATGAAGTCAAATAAAGGAGTCCATGATCAATATCGGTAAATCTCAAAATGAATTATGTTTTAATGCCACAATGATTATAGGCAAGAGTGCTCGAAAAGTAGGGTCCTGTGAACTGTCCTTTGTAAATTAGTTATCACTTACTCTGCATATGACCACAACTTACTCCCTCTCCCACCCTTTATGCACAATCCCATCCATTAAAATTTATTGTGAAAGTAGACTTTGATCAAAAGCTTCGCTGCTCAAATAAATGGTGGCCTGGTTGCCAAGAGAGCAAACTCTGTCCAACCTTTTAAACTGAATCTAGGAAAGGAACCTGATAGACTCCAAGGGTAATGTCTACCCACCACCACCCACATCTTCACTTGTTCTGCTGTTATACCCCTGTTAAAGTTGATGTTTCCAACAACGTGTGCCATGCTCACCTTCTCGCCGACTGTTCCGCAGACACTTGACCTTTGGTATCTTGGTAAGGAGCTGGCAGTCCTCAGCTAAGACAAGAGAAAAACAGTTGGCTCAAGCATAACGATTGCTTGACATCACCAGAAAGTGGCAATTCATTGTTCCTGAGTTTCTGAACACAAAATAATGCTTTGCTTTCACTTATAATATTACTCAATAGATGGGCCTTAATCCCAGTGGCTAAAATATCACCACAAGAACTCTGCTTGCCTATCAGTCCTGCCTCCCTACTCCTGAAGCCAATATTTCTCTGATGCTATGTATGGGATAAACAATATATTTCACTACAGCCACGTGTAAAGCTGCCCCTACAGTTCCTTCTCCTTCTCAAAGCACACGTGGAAGGGGGTGCTTTTTAAGTGCAAGAGAACAAAGAGTAAAGCTTCAATCTGCTAGCCCACTTCAACCTTAAACTGTGGCCCCTGCAGCTGCTTCTATCCCTGGGGTGTTTCAGTCCGTGTTTAAAGGGTAAATGGAAGGGATCTGGATTACCAGAGGGGTTAAAAGCAAATTTGGGGAGAAGTTTCAGTGGGAAGGCAAGTGGCGGGGAAAGCTTAAAGAGTTACTTCCCTTGTGTAACTTCTCCAGTGCACATCACCCCTCTTGAGGGTGCTCTGCAAATGAAGAGGCCATGCAGTCTTTGTGACATGTGGCTGTACTTTGCCACATGAAGGACTAATGCCATAGACAATTTAGGACACAACGACACATTCAACCACAAAATGAAAGTTTCACAAACATTTATGTCTGGGGTCTGAGGTTCAGCCCCTGGACTTGCCAGGAGGAGGGGATGGGAGGCAGCCGGGAGACAGGTTCCCAGCCACCCCAACAGACACCTAGGGCCCAAGCCCACCGGCACCAGAGGGAGGGAAAGAAGCACCCAAACCTCAGAGGGTTAGATGGGGCAGGTGGAAGCCAGCTAGCCCCACCCCTCAGTGGAAGGCTAAGAGCCCAGGCAGGGAGAGTAGGGGCAGTCAGGAGGAGATCAGACCAGAGGAAGAAAGCTCAGGAACCAGGGACAGCCAGCTAGCAGCAGGACAGCCAGCAACCTTACCTGCAGTAGAGGAAGGGCAGCATAGGGCCACGCCCCAGCCTGCAAGCAGGCTAGAAGAAATCATCCAGAACCAGGTGGGGCTGAAAGCAAAGCAGCCGCAGGTAGGGCTGCCTGAGGCCCTTAGTAGAGAGCGCTTGGCAGCCAGCCAAGAGAGCACAGCTGTAGCTGCCCAAAGCAGCCAGACTAGCTACCTCAGGTGCAGCTGCTTGAGGCAGCCAAGGCTAGAGGGCAAACGAGGGGTGTGGCTGGCAGATGGAGCCAGGAATGAGGGACAGGATATAAGGGAAGTCCACCCACAGGGTGGGGTGGGTTGTTTGCTGTGTAGGAGTGTGGTGGAGAGAATGAATGAGAGAGCAGTGGAGAGAACTGGGACTGACAGCTGGATGGGGACCACTGTCATGGAAGGCAGCTGGGACAAGGTCAGGTTAAAGGGGCCTGCGAGTAGACTGAGAGGGTGTGAGATACCCCCCTTCTTTCACAGAACGAGCTCCTGCATATTCTCTGAAGGTCCTTTAAGGCTGAAGTCAGGCAGGCCAGCATCTCACAGGGGGGCGCCCTTGGCAGAACCTGACAACTTTTTTTCTTGTTAATGGCGGTGAGGGGGGGGGAGAGATGCGTTTCCATGAGAGAACCAGAAGGTTAATGGAGTTGCTAATCACTCTCACATCCTTCTCCAGAACCTCTCTACCTTGGTTTCTCCCCCATTTTCAGTTCCAACACTGGAAATGAGGGATAACAGTTGAGTCAGGAAGGGCTTGTAATGGAGGGGATATTAAGTACCTCCATCCTACCAGTCAATGTTATCTTGCAAATGCCAGAATTTTCATTATGAGGCAAACTTGGATATGGAAACACCATATTTGCCCTGCAATGTATAATTCTGCCATGTGATATTAAAAATAAAGCGAAGCATGTGCTAAATACATAGTCTGGAAAGGCGGAGGGAAGGAATGAAGAAACTTGTAGGCATCAAGAGATTTCTTGCTACTGTTGAGCAAAATTTGAGTCCAGTTACACCATAAAGACCAACAAGATTTCCAGGCTAGAAGCATCTGAGGGTCAAAGCCCCCTTCATCAGATATCTGACAAAGGGAGCCTGGACTCCTGAAAGCTGATCCCCTGAAATCTTGTTGGTCTTTAAGGTGGTACTGGACATAAATCTTGCTCTTCTACTGCAGACCAACATGGCTGCCCACCTGAAACTTGCTATTGCTGGTTAATAACAATTCTAATTTTACCAAGGATATACCCACAGTTCAGTTTGTTTTCTTCACCATTATCTATCATGAAAATCCAGAGAGGTCTAGTGGCCAGAAGGTTAAGCTCTTAGAGGCTTATGCTCACATCTCACCTCAGTTTTCAGCCACTGGCTTGGGAAAGTATCCAGACTTAATTCTTCATCTATGCAAAAACATCCCTATCACAATGTTGCTGTGGATGTACCTTGAGTTTCAGCAACAAAGGCACATAAATACATATCTCTATATGTGCATAAATATGTAAATAAAGTGACTTCCACAATCACAACCTAACCATATTGCTCCCATTCAAGGGAGGGGTTGTTTCCTAGTTAGTATAGGGTTGCAGTGCTAGGCATTAGACAAAAATAAAATAGTTAAATATAAAACAAAGGGGGGTTGTAGGTGTGCAAACACATCCATCTCAAAGAAGCCTGAATTCTAGGCTTTGAATAATTAATGCAGGTCAATATGATATTACTGCTTTAAGTCCCTTTTTAGCAGAAATGCCGGATACATTTTTAAATAAATCAAATAAATACAAAGATTCCACCCCCTCTTATTTTGCTTAAACATACTCAGTTTTCATCACTCCCAGGCTTTATTTTCATAATGAGCTGTTTAGTGATAGGGAGGAAGAAATGAACATTTAAAAAATGAATGCTGACTACATATCAGATTTTGTACCATTATCCAATTTCATAGGAAACAGATACTCATGAAATTTTGTCTGGAGGGAAAAGGGTTAAGAACATCTCTCTTCCTTCCTTGGCACATCTTTCACTTCAGATTGCAGCCTCCAGAGTTGCATTTTGTTTTTCAAAAACCCTCTGGGAAAAACAACATGTAACTCAGCATCACCTGTTGTTTGGTCCTATAACACAGAGGCCTGACATGATGCTTCAAGTCCCACATAAAATTAAACACACTGAAGAGACTACTCAAATGGACTGCCCATGCCCCCTTTCCATTCACCTTATTATGGAGTATCGTATGCCACTATATAGATGAGATAAACTATTTGACCATGGTTGACTACAGACAAAGCATTTCCTATGCTATTCTATATGAATCTGGAGGACAGATTTCAACCCACATTTCTTTTCCCTCAGTTCATCACTTTGCTTTTCCTTTCCACTACCATAGTGGCAGCAGCAGTTTCTTGTGCTCTTTTCCATGTCTTGCAAAGTCCATCATTTAATCATCTCTGCACAGCTTTGGCATCCTGGCAAGAATCAGGAAGGCTCCCAGCCAAAGTACTTTTCTTGGCACCAGTCACTTGGAGCTCTTCCATTTTCACAGGCTTCCCACTGCCTGAAATATTGTGGGCAATTTGTCAAAGGCTGTATCATTGAGATACAGTGACAGGTATCTTTGATTAAAGGCTACTGAGATATTGCTGGACATCTGCTAGGCGAGAAAACCAGTGTTCTAAAATGAACCCATGAACCATTTCAGACTATTCACACTCCAAGAATGTGGCAAAATTCTAGTTCTGCTGTCGTGGCACTGACAATGCCTTCATGAGTCTGATGGAAATTCAGAAAAGCTGTTAAGAAACAAAGCTTAATTTCTATCCCCCTCATCCTCCAAAGAGCTCAGAGTTCCATACATGAAGTACTTATTATCTGACAACCATACTTGAGAATGATGAGAGGTGGCACAGGACTATCAAAATGTGGTCCAAACCAATCAAAATGCATCATGTGCAACTGTTAAATTTAAGGTGCAGGGTCTGATGGAACTTCTTCTGATGTGCTAAGAGTCGAGGAGCAGGTTGATGATGCCAGACCCACTTTCTCCTCGATGACTCCACAGTGTAATATCCAGCACCCATCAGGCTCAGTGGGGGCCCAGCAGCACCCTTTAAAAAGCCAAACACCCGCTAGCTTCAATAATAGTGGGCTCTTTAACACTCATCTGTCTGACAATCGGCTGTTTGATGGTTCCACCTTGGGGTGAGAAAGAGGAGCAGTAGGAGAGAGATTGATTCAAGGCTGCCACTGGTCCCTCATGGGTATGGCCATGCCCCTGTAGGGCTTCTGGGTCGAGAGATGCCACTGGACCTGCCCCAGGCCCAGCTAAGACCTCTAAAAAGCCTGAAGGAAGAGGCTGAGGAGCACACACCAGCTCAGGCTCACAACTCAGAAGGGAACAGAGCAGGATAGGGGTATGCACCCCCCCCCAAAAAAAATCAGTCGATCCAGATCTGAATTTCAAGGAAACCAAAAAAATTTAGTATTCCTGAAATCCAGATAAGATTCTCTAGCAAGATTAGAGAATCCCAAAATTATCTAGGAATTATTCCCAATAGGTGAAAATATCGGGGGGGGGGGATTTTTCAAGCAACCACTACCAAATTTGTAGGAAACCTGCTCCTGATTGTCCACTAAAGACCCCACGAGTTCAGAAAAATTGGATTTCAGGGTTCAGTTCTATGAGCCCCTGAACAACATGCTCCAGCCACTCTCCATTGTTTCCTATGGTGGGATAAATTCCAAACTGGCTCTCAGGGGAAAAAACACAGGGGCAATGCGACTACTGGCTAAAGACACAGTCCCAAAGTCAAGCTCAGCCCAGAGAAAACCCAACAGAACCAAACTGAATCAAGGAGGAATGGAATCCCCCCCGAATCAAAGTGAAGCAAGGGGACCAACATCAAACCAGAGAATTCTGTCAAACCAGCAAATTCCACCCAAACCCAACTGAAGCAAAAGACACTATTGCAAGCCCAGCAGAACCAGTGTCACTCACAGAAGCTAAGCAGAACCCAGGGCCAATAAGGGAACACCACATAACAAAACCAGGCAAGGGCCCACATTACCAGCCACACAGCACCAGAACCATCAAGCTCAAGGCAAAGGGCAAGCAAACATAGTTGCAACTTTGTATAAGGTGGATCCCTCCTGCCCTCAGAAAGTGAGGGGGGGCGTAATTCTGGGAAACCCAAGTCCTCCTCTCTCTGGTCTCTGCCCTCTGCTCTGCACCCTACAATGCCCCTCTCACTGGCTCAGTCTCAAGACAGAGCTGCAGGCTGCGGCAGCCCTTCATCACCCACCATCCTGCTCCTTCCCACCCCTGCAATGAAGAAATTTAACATTACACACAAGAACAGACAGCAAACAACTAACTCTTAATAAGTTAACATAGTAAAGCAAAGCACCCCAAACACCAATTAATTAAAAGCAATTAACAATTAATCTTGAAGCTTAGAAAACTGCCCCTTCCCCCTTTTACCTACCCCTTTCCTAACCCAACACAAAGCCAGCCAAAAAACAGGGTGGGGGAAGAGTCTTAGGGGGACTCAAGAACCAGGTGAAGTCAGGTGGCTCTCCTCAGGCAGGCAGCATAACAGCAGCAAGACTGAGTAGCAGGAGAGGCAAGTAAATCTAGTAATACAAGATAAAGAGAGCCGGCCAGAGCAAGCAAGAGCAGCCAGCAGCCATAGTCTCTTCAGAGTCTCAGATCCACACAAAATGGACTCTGCTCTGAGACAAGCCTGATTTTTTAACTCCTTGTAGGCAGTTTGAAAAAGGTTCTCGCCTTTTCAAGACTCCCCATCGGGCACATAACAAGACTTGCACTGATGGACCATCCAGACCAAGACAGAGCAAAGGAGGCAAAGTGCCAAATTGGTAGCATACAACCCCAGCCTGAATCCAGAACAGTGCTCTCAGAGTAGTACTGCTTCACAGGATCCTGGCCAAGACACAGCACAGACTTAGGTGCCTCAACACTTGCCAGCAAATGCAGCTGAGCCAGATTAACTCCCAGTCTATTTAGGCTGAGGCTTGAGACGGTGCCATCGCTGGCTCAATGTCTGTTATGCACACACCCGTGCTCCAGCCTACACGCCAAAGCCTAGTCAGCCAAGCCTGAGGCATTTCTCCAGAGGTAACTAGACTTGGCCTGCCTGCAGACTGCTGGACACCTGGGAGAGAGGAAAGGATGATCAATTTTCAGAAGTCCATGGTGCTGCTGGATTGACAGCTATGCTGTGTCTCCTGTAATAGCTGGATTCCCCGGCTGTGCATTCTAAGTTGCCTTCCTTCTGCATCTTTCCCTCTCTATAAAAGAGAAGAACCCAATGTGGGAATAACAGCATTCTCCACTCAACTCTCCCCTGAAGAGGCAGGAAACTACACTTGCTTTACTGTTGGAGCCTCAGCTGTGAGACTTCCTCATTCTTTTGGTTTGAATTGTTGTTTCCCCCAATCCACTCTTGATTCTAACTAATACAGGATTTGCTAATGGTGCAAACACCCTGAGGTCAAGCTACAGTCTGGCTTTGGGTGCTATGAATATGGGCCTTCTATCCGTACCTCCTTTAAAAATCATACCTCATCATGCACTGAGGAACCTAAAAATTGTAGCCCCCTTTACAGTTGTATGAAAAAGCTGCTTAAAAGTCCAATTAGAAGAATGGAGTAAACAACATCCTTTTGTGCCAGGTTCCTGAGGGACACAGAGTGCCTCCTGTAGTACAATTTGAGACACTTATAGCCCAGGGATGGTTCTATTCCATGAAAGCCCCAGCAAGAACCTGTGGATAATGACCCTAATCTGCCAAGGACACAGCAGTGCTATGTTGCATGCATTATCTCCTTCTGCTTGAACCTGTATAATTGGAGTTCCTAGCGGAGCACACCACTTGCCATGCTTCCGATAATGGCACACAAAATGGTGGTTAATGAAGCCAAAGTGAGCGTTCTGGCTTCCTGGTCAGGACTGTCAAGCAGAAAGGCAGCAGAGAGTGAATCAAAAGGCCCCAGGGAAAAAAATTACTGGTTTCTTTTCCTTTCTTATAAATTAAACAAAACATAGCAAAATGTTTGGCCCTTCCTCTGTTGTCTCATTATTCTCTGATAAAAAGCAAAGAAAGGAACTATCCTGCATGAAGAAGGAAAATAAAGTTTTAAAAGGTGAACAAAAAGTATAGAAAATAATTAAAGAGGACGAAAGGAAAAGAAATACTTACGATCAGAGCTGAAGTCATCTACTAAAATGATTTCCTGAATCAGGTTGGCAGGGGTGCGATTCAGAACACTAAAAAAACAAACACACACACACATACATTTTGACTGCCATTCTAAATAAAATAGCACCTGCTAGTAGCACTAATACAACAAGGATTCTGATCAGAGCTCTGCATATAGAATAACTCTTTCAAAATTCAACGTGCTCTGCTCCACTATGATCAGGTCTAGCCCCATTTCTTATTAAAGCTGTGTCCACACATCTGGCCAATTCACTTCCATATAAGAGGAGCAATTTTTTAAAAAAATGTTCTGTTACGTCCTAGTGAATTCCTGTCTGCACAGTTCACATGTGGAAAGATCAGCAAAAAAATTCTTAGAAAAAGCCACAGTTCCTTCAGCTTTAGTAGCCCGCCCAGCAATATGGAGATTTCAATGGGCTTAGACTGGAGTAACTCTGCTTAGGATTTCACTGTTAATGTATGGAACACACTAAAAATGTTATATTTATGATGTATTGTTTAGAGGTTCTGATTTCCCTGGGATGTCTTCCCAGATATGGTGCAGAACACTCCAGATGTTCAAGTTGTTACAGGGTATATCTTATGAAAAATAGCTGGTGCAGACACACCCTGAGTGACAGCCATTTTGTACAGAGCAAGGGGTGCCAAATGAACAAGCAGTTCAGGAGAGACAGCTGTCTCCTGCACTGTGAAAGTAGACAAATGATTTGTGAGCTGCAGCCGTTCCCTTCAAATAACAATAGCTCCCCAAAAGAAAGCCATTCAGGACTGTGCTTTAAAGTTTCTGGCACATACATATCTTCTCATTTTTTCTGAAGTCCCTTTGCTTCTTGGCAGAAGTTTAAAATTCAGTGTATGTACACTGAAAACAAATGATCTACAAGTGCTGTAAACTTAGGCCTACAGCTTCTAGCCAAACATTCAGCTGTAACCACAATGGACTAGAAGACTCACAGTTTGAAATGTATCACAGATAAACTGGATCTGTGTGACCTGCACTGACATTTACAGCCAGACTTAAGGTTATGTTTAATGCTACTTTTGCCTATTTGCATTCTAAACATTTATTTAAGACTAGCTTGATGCCTGTGCTTCGCTACGGTATTTAACTACTTTAAATCCAGTTGTAATATTTATGGGTAAGTAATGTTTTTGGTTTGGGGGTGGTGGTGGGTTGAGTTGGTTTTGTACTATAATAGCATAGTACCTGAGCTTCACAAAAGTGTTTGAATAAAGCGAAGCATGTTGATGCCTAAAACTGAAGAAGTGAATTTCGAAATGTAACATTTATTGAAGAGATTTTTAAAAGGAAAAGATTGTAGTGCAATTAATAAAGTGAAAAATACGTACAACTTTTTTTTTTTTTTACTAAAGGACCTCTTTGTAGACCTCATTGGTGATTTCCCTCTCAGGATCACCAGGCTGCTGGGTGAGCTCACTCTGGAGCAGGCCACGTGGAAGTGCCCTTGTGAGAAGCACTCCTCCCTCAAGTCAATTTCTGCCACCTTCAGTATCTGCCCCTGGGACTTGTTGGCTGTGATAGCAAAGCAGACCTTGAGGGGGAACTGCAGTCTCTTAAACTCGAAGAGGTTATCTGATGGTATACGTGGTATGAACAGTGAATCCCCTCGACCACTGCTGATGAACAATGTGGCCTCAATGATGTTCCTGTGGAGGGCTTTCACTCGTAGTTTGGTGCCATTGCAGAGTTTGGGTAGGTTGAGGTCCAGAGCAGCATCACTGGAGCCTCCACTTTGAGGAGAAGCTTGTGGTCTGGGAAGCCAGGAGGGTTGAGCATGTTGAGGAACTCCATGGGGTAGTGGACTGTGTCATCCATTTGCACCACTGAGTCCACAGATCTGTACTCCATTTCTGCCCCTTCGAGAGAGTTGTTTAATTATGGCAGCCTTGTAATTCTTGGGGGTTAGAATGGCATGCTTGCACAGCCCGTCCATGGACTTCTCCATGATAGTGACGATATCAGGGTATATCGTGGCTGTTAGGTCTGCTAGGGTCGTCACTGCTGTGCCCAGGCCTACAGGGATGGTCACCTTTCCCTTGGACTCAGGACTTACTGGTACTTGGCCACTGCTGTTCAGTGCAGCACAGGAGGAGGATGTGTATATTTCTTTGCCACATCTCTAAGTTGCTTCCTCCTTTTAGCATCGGGGTATCTTGCACAACGTCTGCCAGGAGGCTTCTTGGGGGCAGTAAGAGATGATGGCTGCAAGAGGTGCGAAGTGGAGTTGGACTGAGGGAGGGATGGTGTGGTGGGCACTTCGGCAGGTTCATGTGAGAGGTTCGCATTGAAATGGCCCCTAGAAAGGTCGTGCACCATCATCTCCCCATGAACATTTTAAAACTCAGTTGCCGTACTGATTTTTATATAAAATCCCTTTTCAGGAGTCTTGTACTGTCTTTCTTCAACTGTCTGCAGTTTCCTTTACCTATTTTTTACCTCAGAACACAGAGTCCCGCAGCTGACCCATCAGCCTGCCAGCCACAAAGGAAAGCCAGACCCCACAGGGAGATGGGCAACCCTAGACTGGAAAGTATATTTTTACCTCAGGACACATTCAGTGACTCCCGATAGCAAGTATATATACTCTTTAGAAAGTTGGAGAGATGACCAATCAAGGCCGCATATGCAAATGATCTCAGGAAAGAGTGGCAGTTGGCGGCGGGGGGGGGGAGGACCCTGCCAGCCACACAGGGAAGCTGTATTCCTATGGGAAAACACATTTTACCCCTTTTTACCCCCTTAGGGGGCAAATTTCTTAAAATCCCTTCTTAGTGAGCCCCCACATCATAAAAGCAATGTCCTGCCAATTTCACGTTTCTAGTTCCAGGGGTTTAGGCTAGGCATTGATGAGTCAGTCAGGACACTTGTCTTTATATATATAGAAAATGACAAGAATCTATTGCAGATGTGCCTCCTTGTTCTAGAGTTTGTATGTTCACATGTACTAAAGCATATATTGTGCAACAAATTCTGGCTACTTTCCTAGATCCATTGTCATGCCTCAGGTGGGGTGGGCCACCTTATGCTGCCACCACTCTGGGATTTAGGATCCCTTGGGAAGGCCCAGAGTACCCTCCCAACCCTTCTGACCTCCGTACTTTGTCCAATAAACAGGAGTGAGGACCCAGCAGAGAAACAACAAACAAAAGAGTTTATTTTACAAGGAGGTCAGTTAATCAAACAACGAACAAACAAGCAAACAAGGTGCCTTAGCAACAATAGATGGGTGAAAGTAAAATAAACAAAAGGCCCTAGCGCAACTGAACTCACTGTCCCTCTGTCTGCCTGTCTTCTCACTCTACCTGGATGAGGGCCTCTTCCCCCTAGCAGAAACCTCCTCTGGCCTGCTCCCTGGGAGAAAGAACACAGGCTTTTTTCCTCCCAGACTTATATAGCACCAGCCCCCTGTGTTCTGATTGGCCAAAAAGGGCGCCAAAACATCCCAGGGGTTCCTGGGAATTGTAGGCAGGCCTACTCCCACTGCTAACAGGCTTCTGAGGCCTTGCTGGGCCTTCCTGGAACAGCCAGATCATGACACCCACCCCACCCGACCAGACCAAATCATGGGGTCCAGACATCCGGATCCCCATTGATGCAGTCTGCAACCAGGGATCTGGACTGCGGTCTGTCAACCTTTAAATCAACATTAACATTTTACATCAACAGATGATAACAATTTGTAGTAACGACACGAGACAGGGTCTGGATGCAAAGTCTGTCCCTCCAACATGGAGGCGAGAGTTTTATTCACTTGTATTCAGGAACTCCCGGATGCCCAAATATGGCTATTACAACAGTTACAAGTTACACATTCCATTCTCAGCCAACTAAGTGTTCAGACTTTTGTCTTATCTAGGAAGCATGACGGAAAGAAAGGTACATCATGAGCCTCTGAGCATAGGAGAATGTTACTTAGAGCGTATGGGAGTATTGTGCTCTGTGAATGGTGAGAGACTTAATGTTACACATTTAAACTACTCCCTGAGTCTTCCCGTGTGGCATGCCAACTGACCAGGAGATCAGGAATGTAGAAATGTAAAGAGCAATTAATGGAGGCTGTGTGGCATGCCTACTCCAGCCTACAACAATTGAACCACATAAGATTACCCATCCTTGCAGGCTCTCCTGGACAAGGCATCTGCAACCTTGTTCCCAGAGCCTGCAATGTGCTCCACCCTGAAGTCAAAGTCCTGCATGGCCAGGCTCCACCACAGGAGTTTTGGATTAATTAATTTGGCAGTCTGAAGCCACTGTAGGGGAGAGTGATCAGTTTGAAGCAGGAAATGTTGGCCTCATAAGTATGACCTGAATTTCCCCAAGGCATAAACAATAGCATAACACTCTTTCCCAGGGATTCTCCAGCCAGCTTCCTGCTCAATGAGCTTTTTATTCAGGAAAGCAACTGGATGTTGCTCCTGATCTGGCCCCTCCTGTGACAAAACGGCCCCCACTCCAAGTTCAGAAGCATCAGTGGTGAGGACAAAGGGTTTGTCAAAGTCTGGAGCCCTCAAAACTGGTCCTGTCACCAGCGAGTTCTTCAGACTGTCAAAGGCATGTTGGCATGCCTCTGTCCATTGCAGTTTCTCTGGCTTCTTCTTGCCGAGGAGCTCAGTCAGTGGCAAGGCCAGTTTGCTGTAGTCAGGGACAAACTTTTGGTAGTAGCCAGCCAACCTAAGGAAAGACCGGACCTGAGCCTTGGGAACTGGCCAATCCTGGATAGCCTCAACCTTGGCTTGCCCAGGAAAGACGGTAACCATCCCTATCTTGTGTCCCAAATGTTATTTAGTTTAAACATATCTGGCACTTTTTTGCCTTTAAGGTAAATCCGGCTTCCTTGATTCTCTCCAGCACCTGGTGAAGATGCTCCAAATGCTGCTCCCAGCTTTGAGAGAACACAGCCATGTCATCCAAATAGGCCACAGCAAACCCTTCCAGTCCTCTCAAGAGTTTATTAATAGACCTCTGGAAGGTTGCTGGGGTATTTCTGAGCCCAAATGGAAGTATATTAAATTCATACAGCCCTTTGTGAATCACAAAGGCAGACCGTTCCGTGGCCTGCTCATCAAGCTCCAGCTGCCAGTAATCTTGAGTGAAGTTCAAGGTGGAGATGTACCTTGCTGAAGCCAACTGGTTCAGCAGGTCTTCGATGTGAGGCATTGGATATCAATCAGGCCTTGTGTCAACACAAAACCAGATCTCTCCATTCGTTTTACCTACCAGCACCACCGGTGATGCTCAGGCGCTTTCGGAAGGCCTGATAATTCCTGCTGCCAGCATCTCTTCTAGCTCCCTCTCGATGGTTTGCAGCTGGATTTGGGGAACTCTGCGAGCTCTTTCAGCCATGGGTGGCTCATCTCTTGTGAAGATGGAGTGTTCTGCAATTGCAGAGTGACCTGGTCAAGAGGAGAATTGTCTGCAAACTCACCACACAGTTGCCTAGCCTCTTCCTGCTGGTCCTTAGACAGTAAGGGAGAGTAGGTGAGCTCTTCAACCCTGCCATCACTGGGAAGTCCCATGCACATGTCCTCAGGACTCCCGAACTCCTCTGTCAGCTTTGGGATAAGATGGCAAGCAATAACTTCCCGAGAATGATAGGGCTTCAAGGATTTAGCTTGATAAACCTGGGGAGGAAGGTCTGTGTCTGGTGACTGGACTACATATTTCACCTCCCCCATGCGGTCCTTGATCTGGCAAGGCCCCTCCCAGGAAATGTCAATTTTATTGCTCTTTATAGTCTTCAGTACCATAACTAAGTCACCAGCTTGGTAAACCCGCTGCCTGGCCTTTTTATCATACCAGGTTTTCTGTTTACCTTGGGTTTCATGCAGCTGATTATGGGCTAGCATTAAAGCTTCCTTTAGGTAGTTCTGAAGCTTGTCCACAAAGTCCAAAACATTAGTCTCTGGGGAAGGTATGGAACCCTCCCAGTGGTGTTTCACCAATTCCAAAGGTCCACGGACTTCCCTTCCATAGACCAGTTCGAATGGGGAGAATCCCAAGCTGGGGTGTGAAACTGCCCGGTAGGCAAAAAGGAGCTGAGGCAAAGCCAAGTCTCAGTTGTTGGAATGGGCGGCTACAAACTTCTTAATTATCTCCCGGAGGGACCCATTTGATTGGTGATGATAGGGAAGAGTCACTAAGTGCTGAACCCTGTGGCTGTGCCACAGCCTCTCCATCACCCCCGAAAGAAAATTGGTCCCAGCATCTGTGAGAACCTCTAGGGGCCAACCCACCCTTGCAAATATATTTGCCAAAGCTTGGCAAATAGCATTGGCATCGATACGGCTAAGAGCCACAGCTTCTGGCCAGCGAGCTGCAAAGTCTACAAGAGTCAATATATATTGTTTCCCCCTCAGGGTTTTATTCGGCAAAGGCCCCACCACATCAATAGCCACTCTCTCGGAAGGGGGTACCAATCAAAGGTAGAGGCTGAAGTGGGGCTTTACCCTTATCCAGGGCCCTCCCCACAGCCTAGCATACCTTGCAGGAGTGGTCAAACCTGGCAATGTCCTTGCCATCCCCTCCCAATAAAACTGCTGTCTCAGCTGGTCTTTGCTTCTTTTTATGCTCGAATGGCTGCCAGGGTGATCATGAGCAAGGTTCATGAGTTAGAGGTGATGTTGGACCTGTACCACCAACTGACAATGCGGCTTCCAGTCACTCTGGTCATCTGGTCGAAAAGACTCATGGTACAGCAGGCCTCTGCCCATCACGAACCAGGATTGGGTGACTGCACTGAGGGGATGCCTGTTCACAGGCTTCCTCGAGACTTGTGTCTTCCTCTTGCTCTTTCTGGAAAGCAGCCAAGGTCACTGGAGGAGACTCTACCTCTTTAGGTGTTGCCACAACGTCTGGAGGAGTCACTGGTGCAGATTCAGCTGGCTGCAGCTTCTTAGTCTGGCTGCGGGTTAACACCCCTACATAGTTTCCGGCACATCTGCCAAGTTCCTCTGGAATGTCTGCAAAGTCTTTCAGAAATTGCATGTACACATCTCCCTCTGGCTCGGCCTCAGGTTCTATAGACCTTAGCTCGTGTTCTTCTGGTTCCTGGAGCACATGCTCTGTTAAGTCTTCTCCCACAAGCATGGCTACTGGGGTATAATCGTGCACAGCAACTTTCCAAAGTCCATTCCGACCTTCATAGGTAATCGGTATCTGGGCGACGGGCAGCACAATACCTTCTGCTTCGTGCAGGCGCCTTATCCTCCTTTCTTCTCCCAGGAGAAGGTACTTGGGATCGATGAGAGCGATGCACGGTAGCCAGGAGAGAAGCAGTATTATCTCACCAAGCAGCAACTTCACAGCCATCCACCATGACCTTCTTCTGATGGTGCTGGGGAATATACTCTGGATCAAATGCAGGCGAAGTAATTGGAGGCCTCTCTGGGATCATGTGGTGCATGTCAGTCCCGGCTTCGGGGCACTTATTCTGAAAATGGCCCAACTAGTTGCACGTAAAGCACCGTGGCACCTTCTTCTCCACCGAGAAGCCGGGGCGACTTCCCGCCAGCATTTGGGAAAACAGGTTGCTGGGACAGCTGTCCTTTTTCTTCTGGCTGCTTTCTGGACTGGGGTAGGGACTTAGGAGACTCCCTCTTATGCCAGTCCTGATGAATGCTGTACCTCTGCCCTCTGTAGGCTTCAGCCAGTCATTCCGCCCACTGGCCTGCTTCTTGAAGGGTAGAAGGACTCTTGTCCACAAGCAGGCACCAAATGTGCTCAGGAAGAAGATTCAGGAACCAGTCAATGCACATCAGTGCCTTGACATCAACCAGGGTCTTGGTTTCTGCAACTTCTACCCACAAGTCATAGGCTTTTCCCAGTCTGTGTATTAACTGTGGGTAGGACTCTTTACCTTCAAGCCTGATCTCTCTGAAGTGCTTTCGGGCCCCTTCCTTGGTGAATCCCACTCTCTCTCTCTCACTCTTTGCTTGAACAGCTTGTAATCTGTTCTCTCTTTGCCTTCTATCTGGCCAGACACTGAAGCCAGGACACCACTCAAGTACGGACTCAGTTTTTCCATGTAGTGCTCAGGAGGGACCTTGTAGTCAATGCAGACTTGTTCAAAATTCTACAGGAAGGCCTCGGTGTCCTCGCCTTCCTTGTACATGGGGTACTTCCAATGGTCCTCTTTCACTGTGGCATCTGGAGGAGGCAGACCCTTTGCGAGCTTAGCCATCTCAAGCTCATGCCTCATTCTCTGTTTTTCCAGGTCTATTTTCTCTAGTTTAAGGTCTGCCTGCTTAAGTTACAGCTGGAGACGCAAGACCTCTTCACTTGGGGGCTCCATTGTTCTGGCTGTCTCTTCCTTCTCAGACATGGGCCCAGCAGCCCTTGCTTGGGTCTTGCTTCTAGGAACAAGCACATCCTCTGATTTTGTCTTCCCAGTTCGGAGGCACATGCACTACCTATTCTAGCCTCACTATCCAGTTGACCTGACAGCTAAAACATAAATAACCCCTAAACATAAAACACCTCTTTCACCACACTTTTACCAGACCCTTACTTGGTCTTGCAAGCACCTTCAGCAAATGTGACTTCCTTAAGCCAAAAGCAAAAAAAAATGTTTTTTTCCCATCAAAGCCAAATGTCACTCTGCCTTATCAGGGTCCAAAATCAGTCCATCCCACCGCTACAGCCACCATATCATGCCTCAGCTGGGGTAGGCCACCTTATGCTGCCACCACTCTGGGATTTAGGGTCCCTTGGGAAGACCCAGAGTACCCTCCCAACCCTTCTGACCTCCATACCTTGGCCAATAAACAGGCATGAGGACCCAACAAACAAAAAGATTTATTTACAAGGAGGTCAGTTAATATCAAACAAACAAGCAAACAAGGTGCCTTAGCAACAATAGATGGGTGAAAGTAAAATAAACAAAAGGCCCTAGCGCAACTGAACTCACTGTCCCTCTGTTTGCCAGGCCTGTCTTCTCACCCTACCTGGATGAGAAAGTACCTACCTCTCCCCCTAGCAGAAACCTCCTCTGGCCTGCTCCCTGGGAGAAAGAACACAGGCTTTTTTTCTCCCAGACTTATATAGCACCAGCCCCCTGTGTTCTGATTGGCCAAAAAGGGCGCCAAAACAGCCCAGGGGCTCCTGGGAATTGTAGGCAGGCCTACTCCCACTGTAACAGGCTTCTGAGGCCTTGCTAGGCCTTTCTGGCACAGCCAGATCATGACATCCATTTTTAAGAACAGGAATATGAGTAAGAAATATCGCAAGTGTTATTTAGCAGTAAACAATTATTCAATAATGTAGTAATACTTCATCAACCTTCATTATGTTTACCTTGCCAGTATTAGTGATTCATAGAGCACAAATACATTAGTATTCACCAACAGTAAATGTCACTATCATATCTGACATACCTGATCATCTTTAATTTCTGCAATCCAATTTACAACTGGATCTCTTATACAATAGTCATAGATAATCTTCTGCTCCCCCTCAATAGCATGCTCCCTGACAGGGGTTCAATGCTCCCTATCCTGAGCTGCTAACATAACACCAACTATCTTGTCCCACAGATAGCATTTCCAAGTCCTCTCTCTCCAAGTCACTCACCACCAAGTTATTGATGGTCAACAGATCCACCCATGAATGAGTGGCCTTTGTTTTCTCATCCTGCAAGGTCAACCACTACAGGTTTTCAAATACTCTCATCAGTTGCTGCACCTTCTCCTATATGATGCCGAGATCTCAGGCAACTGAAGGCCTTCTTAGTCACAGTGCTGAAATTTTGGAACTCCCTTCACAGGAAGAGTTGTCAGTCCCCTTCTATCAGTGTCTTCCACCAGTAGATGAAGATTTTTGTTTTCTTTGGCATTCCCTCACTAACTCTTATTAGCTTTCCTTGTTGGCGGTTTTTGCTTTATTTGTTTTGAATACTGTACATATACTTGTATCTTAAATGCTTTTTAATGTTTGAAATGTTTTAGTGTTTGAAATGTTCATCACATTGCAGACTCTAAATTGGATGGAAAGGCAGCACAGAAATGTTTTAAATAAATTGATTAATCAACTGGCAGCCTTAGAATTGCTAGTTGAAGACTGGCAACCCCCAGGAGACTGTGGTGGTGGAGAGTGACTCACCTAAATGGTGTCCTGTGAGGCCACTTCTGGCTGCATAACCAGAAATTAGAGTGCTGCATTGCGGAACTCTAGGATTTCACCAAAGATCTATGGAAAATGGCAGTTACACAGCCAGAAGAGATGTTGCATTCTTCCTGTCACTGTATCAAGTGGCAGCAAGAACCAAGGTTGAGATAGGCAATTGCCCACCAAAGCGGGTTGCCTGGCATCCCCAGGCAGCCTGCAAATTAATTCTATCATCAGTTTGCTTCCAGCTTCCACTAATCAAAACAGTAAATATTACTATTCCTTAATATATAATGGTTTGCTAGGTGCTGTACAAAACACAGGCATGATGAAGACTTCCGGTTTGGGATCCATGAAGGTCTAATGCAGCTCTAAGAGCTGAGCTGTCCGGGCTGCTGTTTTGGAGGCTAGAGGGGCGAGGATTTGCCTGTAGCCAACTGTTCTCAGGTGGAGAACAGGCGGAGAACGCTCAAGAACCTGAGGGCACGTTGATCTCAGGCGAGGGGGGGTCCTGCGCAATGGACTCTCTCCCGTCCCTTGAGGTCCCACCCGAAGAAAGGTTTTGCCAAGATCTCTACAGCAGTTTTGGAGCCAATTTGGTTGGCATAAGACCTGCATGCCCAAGCTTCATACAGGGACAAGGGGACTTGAAGTGAATTGAATATAGAAACAGTGATTACAACCCGCGAAAACGACTAAGAAGGTAAAGATTACTATCTCTTGAAACGGGACAGATTGCTTTAAGAAACAAAGTACTAAAGGAAATTTAAAAACTGCCACAGATTGATTATAACAAGGGGAAGTTCCGGCAAGAAATTTTTTTTTAAAAGGACTATGTATAACGGAGTTAGTAGAGAAAAGCTGATTATTGTTTACATACCTGCGGAGAGTAAGAGATAGTGGACTGTGGGAAAGTCTCAACATCACGAGAACTGCTGTGTGTGGCAGAGGAACAGGAAATATGTCAGAACAATAGAGAAGCTGGAGAGAAGCGGCCTTTTCTATGTGACAGGAAGTAGAAGATCGCCATTTTGAAGAAGGGAAAGGTCGTGGCTTCAGCGGAAGAGGAAGTAGGCCATCTTGGATTAGAAGTATAGTTGAAATAACCATAGAGAAAAGACGCCCGACATTTTGGACTGTGTAAATGTGGTTTTTTTTTTCTTAAAGGAATAGATCAAATTTGGGACTTTTAAAAGTAAAAGTATATAAAGTTAAACGCCACGGAGTTAAGAAAAAGAGCGGACTCGTGGGAGCGAGGCAAACCTAGCCCCACAATGTCGAAAAAGGAGTGGCAAGCAGCAATTGAAAGTTTGGATAAAAAAGTTTCAGAAGGAAACAAAGAAGTTAAAGATATGATACAAGAGATGGCAAAAGAGTTTAAAGAGACACTTAAGAAGGAACTGGCGGAACTGACGAAAGGTATGGAAAAAATACAAAACAACTTGCAAGCCACACAGCAAAGAGTTAATGTAGTAGAAAATGCAAAATTGGGAAGTGAATTTGTGGCTGCTTCAAAAAAAAAAGAAAAAAGGTGTGGTGTTGTATAGAAAAGAAGAATTACAGCCAAAATTAGTAGTGAGCGATGTGGAAGCCAGATATTTAGCAGTGGAAATTATGTGGAATTTAAAAAAGGTGTTGGTGATTGGAATATATGCACCTAATGGAGCAAAAGAAAAAAATTTTGAGGACTTGGGAAAACAACTGGATGAACTATCTTATGATCAGATAATTTTAGCTGGAGACTTCAATGGAGTTACCAACTTGGATGAAGATAAGAAATCAGGAACTGCACAAAAGAAAAGAGGATTATTTGGCATGGCAACTGAAGAAAAGAAAAGAGAAGAGAATCATAAATAAAATTTGTGAGGAGAATAAGACATATTTGGAACAGGCAGCCATTAGTAGAGCTTTTTTTAAATTTTATGCAAAGCTGTACCAAAAAACGGAAGTGAATAAAGACTCTATAACGAGATATTTGGAAAAGATGAAGCTCCCTGCAATTTCTGAAAGCTGGAGAGAAAAATTGAATAGGGAAGTGACGAGGAGGAAATAAAAGAGGCAATTCAGTCAACAAAATTAGGAAAGGCACCAGGTCCGGATGGACTAACAGCTAAATTCTATAAAGTAATGGCTAATGAACTGGCGCCTTTCCTGAAAGAAGTGATTAATGGAGTCATGAGAGATCAGAGGATCCCCGATACTTGGGGAGAAGCTAATATATCATTGATTCCTAAGGAGGGACAGGATTTGACCAATGTTAAAAATTATAGACCAATTTCGTTGCTGAACAATGATTACAAAATCTTTGCGAAGATTTTGGCTGAGAGAATAAAAGGATGGATGTCTGAATTTATTGCGGAGGAGCAAGCTGGATTTTTGCCAAATAGACAAATCAAAGACAACTTAAGGACAGTTATAAATGCTATTGAATACTATGACAAGCGTTGTGATAGAGAAGTTGGTTTCTTCTTCGCGGACGCTGAAAAAGCATTTGACAACTTGAACTGGGACTTTATGTTTGCCACTATGGAGAAGCTGCAAATGGGAGAAAAGTTCATACGAGCAGTGAAAGAAATTTATAGGGACCAGAGTGCAGCAATTGTGGTGAATGATGATGTGACTAAAAAATTAACAATAGGTAAAGGTACAAGACAGGGTTGCCCTTTGTCACCATTGTTGTTTATTTTGGTTTTGGAAATATTGATGATTCAGATACGGGAAGATGATGCAATCTGAGGAATAAAAATAAAAGAGTTTTCCTACAAGGTCAGAGCATTTGCGGATGATATAATGTTAATTGTGGACGACCCAATTGAGAACATGCCAAAGGTAATGAAGAAAATAAAGGAATTTGGAGATTTGGCAGGATTTTATGTAAATAAAAGGAAGTCAAAGATACTATGTAAGAATATGACTAAACAGAAACAACAAGAACTAATGGAAATAACGGACTGTGAAGTAACAAATAAGGTGAAATATCTTGGTATTAAACTAACTGTGAAAAACATAGACTTATTTAAGAATAACTATGAGAAATTGTGGATACAAATAGAGCGAGACTTGATAAAATGGAATAAGTTGAATTTGTCATGGTTGGGAAGAATTGCAGCAGTAAAGATGAATGTATTGCCAAGAGTGATGTTCTTGTTACAAACAATTCCAATTATCCGAGACTCCAAACAATTTGAAAAATGGCAAAGGAAAATATCGGACTTCGTGTGGGCAGGCAAGAAACCTCGTGTGAAAATGAAAGTATTGCAGGACGCTAAAGAGAGAGGTGGAATGCAGCTGCCCAATCTAAGACTATATCACGAAGCAATATGTTTGGCATGGATAAAAGAATGGATGACGTTGAAAAACCGCAAGTTATTGGCTTTGGAGGGATACAAAAAAACATTTGGATGGCATGCATATTTGTGGTACGATAAAGTAAAAGCAGACTCTATGTTTATACACCACTATATCCGGAGAAGCCTCTTCACAATTTGGAAGAAGTATAAAAATTACCTACAAGAAGGAACTCCTTCTTGGGTGGTTCCGTATGAAGTAATAGATCCGAGAGCTGTTGATAATGAGCAGCAATGTTTAACCTACAAGGAGATAACTCGAGTAGAATTTTCAAAATTGAGAATAAAAACAGAAGAAGAGCTGTCTCCATGTTATGGATGGTTTCAATATAGACAGATCAGAGATCTTTACCATTCGGACTGTTTGAAAGGAGGAATAAGAATGGAGAATTCAGAATTAGAAGATGTAATTTTTCAAGAAGGTAAAAAGGAAATTTCAAGGATTTATAAAGTACTTTTTAAATGGTTTACAGAGGATGAAACAGTAAAAGTCCAGATGGTGAAGTGGGCTATAAATTTTCACAAAGAAATAATGGAGGCGTGGGAATACCTGTGGAAAACGACTTTGAAGATTACAACATGTACAAGTATTAAAGAGAATGTCTACAAAATGATTTATCGTTGGTACTTGACACCAAAGAAAATTGCGCTAGGAAATATTAATATGTCGAATAAATGCTGGAAATGTAAAAAACATGAAGGATCATTATACCACATGTGGTGGACTTGTGAGGTAGCGAAGCAATACTGGGGAGATATAATTGAAGTAATTAATGAGGTTTTGCAAACCCAAATAAATAAGAACCCAGAATTGCTGCTACTGAACTTGGGAATGGAAGATGTCCCAATGCAGTATAGAACATTGTTATTTTACATGATTACAGCAGCAAGACTTTTATATGCGCAGAAATGGAAAGTACAAGAAATACCAACTACAGAAGATTGGATTTATAAATTGCTGTACATGGCTGAGATGGACAAAATGACAAGAAAACTTAAAGATCTTGATCCAGGACAATTTAATGCAGATTGGGAGAAATTGAAACAATATCTAGAAAAAAAATGGGACGTGAAAGGGGAACTGTGGCAGTTTGAGAATTATTGAAATGTAATAGAAGAAGAAGAGAGAAGTGACTTTACCGGGAAAGGGGGAATATAATTATAGAAATCTAAGCTACTATTGGGGTTATGATAAAAGTAAAAATTATAGAGTATTAAATAATAGATGTTTTACTATGGATACATAAGATATATAAGATTAAGCTAGCTAGATATTATGTACAATATATAGTTTAAGTAAAGAGTATATAATAGACATTTGAGTATAACAGTTACCTTATAGACTTAAAATAAGCTCAGAACAAGAAAAAGTAAAAGATGGGTGTGTAATAGAATATTAGAGTGTAAGTTAATATTAGAATCAGGAGGATTGTGGAAAGTAAAGAGTTTAGATAATTGGAAAGTAAAATGGATGTAATGTTATATTTTTAATATCTTGATTGCTAATATATATGATTATGCTAGCATTATTTTAGGTAGAATATATGGTTTACCTGAGGTATTTAAAGGGAAACTTGTACCATAGAGATATAGAGATATTTTTAGTAGAGATTTAATAAGCTTAGAGAAAAGAGTTTTAAGTGTGTGTTTAATAGGGTATATGAGATATTAAGTAATTAAGTAATAAAATAGACTAAGGGTTGGAAAACTGTTGGAAGTCAACTAAAAAGGGGGGAGGAAAGGGAGGGGGTTAGAAATAGACTTACAAGGGGGTAATGAATGTACTGAATGATATTATAATCTAATCCAATAAAAATTTTTTAAAAAAACAAAAACAAAACACAGGCATGATATAGTCCATGTGCATAGGGCTTCAAATCTACACGTGTACAAAGAAGATATCACTTATTGAACCTTCCAAAATGTGGAGACTGGCAGTATAGTAAAAATGAAAAAAAAACAATTAAAGGACTCATCAGCTGTTTTTAGATTTGCTAAAGAACTGAGCTGAGCCATACTTCAGTTTCTACCTCTGATCAATACATTTACACCCGTAAAGCTACCTTACACTGAGTCAGAGCATTGGTCTGTCAAGGTCAATACTTGGTAGGAGTTTTCCAGGGACTCAGGCAGAAGTCTTTCACATCACCTACTGTGTGTTATGTGCCATCAAGTTGCCTCTGAACTATGGTTACCCTCTGAATGAAAGACCTCCAAAACATCCTATCGTTGACAGACTTGCTCAGATCCTGCAAACAGGAGGAAGTGGCTTCTTTTATTGAGCCAAGCCATCTTGTTTTAGGTCTTCCTCTTTTCCTACTGGCTTCCACATCACCTACTACCTGATCTTTTTAGTTGACGACATCAGGCATTCAACCTGCTTGCAAGGCAGATGCTCTGTCACTGAGCCCCATCCTCTTACTTACTGTAACTAAATAATATGAGCAAATATTTATAAAGCCTTTCAAAGTCTTCAAATCTTTTTAACAGCCCTGCAAGAGAAATCAGCCTGTTATCATCCCCACTGTAGATGGAGGACTAAGCCTGAGAATGGCTTGCTGAAAACCACCTAGTGAGCTCACAGCAGAGTTGCATTTTGAGCCAGGGATTTCCCGATTCTGCTCAGGCTTTTGGCCACTACACTAGATCTACCTGGATGTTTATTTTTTATTTTATGTTATTTATGGTTTTCCTTTCTCACTGAGACTTAAGGTGGATTACTCAGTATAAGTCAATACAATCAATGGCTGAGACATTCAATAAACAATACAAGAGAGTATAGATCGCAGCAATTTGAAAACAAGCATAGATCCAAATACAGATATGAAACACTACAAAAGAACCGGTATCCCCTGGAGTTCAATAGACTGGTTGATTTTCACCACCTTTGAAGAAGAGGTCCCAGGGTATTTCAAGGACCACTAAAGGCGAGCATAGAAACTCATTAGGCGATTTGAATGATTCTGGCCTTAATGTTACTCGTCAATCAGACTCCCCAAAGTGACATTAAACTTCTGTTTGGGGAAACAACTCTGTAATCAGCTATAACAATTTAATTATATGTAATTGTCAACAGGTGCTAAATGAATGGCTAATTAATCAAAATCAAATCAGCCCCTTAATTGTCATAGAAGGCCTAATCCACCTGCTGTTCTTTTGGAAAGAAAGCAGTTCTGTATCAAAAGCATGGCCAGCTAGGCAGATGATGACTTTTCCCCACCCCACCCACTCGCCTGATTTTGCTGCAGTCCTGTTCAGGCTTGCAAGAAGCCTATACTTGGAACAGAACAGTCCTTTTCATACTTCATGTACCCCATAGCATTTTACAGTAATCACTTAGTGGTTGGGGCACTGGCTATGTAGGAGGCAGCAATTATACTCACAGTAATAATTCATGCCCAGCTTAGTGCATTCAGAACCATTTTATTGAGATACATGGGTTACCTCAAGCACCTTAAAAATGGCATTGGAGTTTTTCCATTTCAACCAGAAAACCAAAAATAACAAACCTGAGCAGAAGGGAAGGTTCTGCTTATACAATCTCAACAACAAGGTCAAAACAGCTAAGGAGCCTGAAAGATAAGGATTTAAAAGCCTGATACATAGATATATAATACTGTGGAACAGATACATAATGTTGTGGAACAAATAGCCTTCCTGGCTTTAGAACCACATATCTGCAGAACTGTTTCTTCTGCTATATTAGCAAAGCCTTCTGAAGGTATATTTATAAAGGGAATAGGGCTATAATATAATGGGCTGATTCAGGAGGGCATATTTATAAAAGGAACAGGTTTGTAGTAGATTCCAATGTTTACTGCATGTATTATCTTGCTCTTACTGCATTGTTTCTACTTTTGTGATTCCATTTTGTACATTATTTATATGCTATGTCTGGTAATTTTTTGCATTGATTTCTAATTTTTGTAATCCAAGTCCTATTATATTATTTATTAGCTGTCTTATACTATCTAACTGTAGTGTAGTTAGTATAATGTTTAGAATGTCAGACGAGGATCTAGAAGACCCAGGTTCAAATCTCTACTCTGCTGGTCTGGGGCCAGTCCCACTCACAGCCTAACCTACCTCATAGAGTTGTTGTGAAGAATGTAGGAGAGGAGAACTATGTAAGTTGCTTTGGGTCCCTATTGGAGAGAAAGGCAGGGTATAAATGAAACCAATAAATAAATAAAAATATTGTGTAATCTGCCTCAGACAGAAAGGTTGTCTATAGAATGCTCTGTTTTGTTTAACACAGGAAAAGCCTTTGTTTGCAAGCACACTCAACAATTAACCATATCAGAAAACAGTCCCCACAGTTAGGGTTGCCCACTCCAGGCTGGGAAATTCCTGGACACTTGGAGCCTGGGTGGCTTGGGTTTGGGGAGAGGAAGAACATCAGTGTAGGGGTGCCAAAAAAAATCAGGAAATCCAGATTCAGTATTCTAGAGTCCCCAAAAATTCAGAATTCTGGGAATTCTGAACCAATTTTCTAATTTGGTTCAGCTGAATCTGAGAACGTCAGTTTAATTTGGCCATTATTCTCTATGTGGAAATCAATCAGGGGGCTATCTGGGGTGCTGAATTAAACCAAATTACTTTGGTGGCTTGAATTCAGAATACCAAATCTGATTCAGTAGTCTCTATTTTCATAGTGAAGTATAATGCCATAGAGTCTACCCTCCAAAGCAGCCATTTTCTGCACAGGAAGTTGTTATTCCAGGAGATTTCCAACCACTACGTGGAGGTTGGCATCCCTATCCACAGGAAACTTTGTGTTTTGCAGACCTTTCTCCAATGTGAGGACTGTATCACTTAGGCTTGTTTGATTTGAACATGAAACATATACTTAGCAGACCTAGAATGGCATGGGGTGTTGCAATCCTGCAGTTAATCCCAGAGTTTCTGATAATATACAAAGTTTTAACCCACATGGTTAGAACAGTCTGAGTGATTACGTATCATCCTAGTGAAACACCTCCTAATGAGCAGGTGTTGCCTGAACAGTATGTAAGTACATAATCTTCCCTAAATATGTGGGTTTTCTACCATATCAGAACCACTGTGGGAACAACCATGGGAGACTGGCAACCACACCACTCTAGGAAAGGTATAAATCAGGCCACAGACATGTTTATCTTCTGGGGGTAGGATTGCCAGACTCCAGGTGGGACCTTGAGATCTCTCAGAATTACAACTGATCTCATACTATAGAAATCAGTTCCCCTGGAGGAAATGGCAGCTTTGGAAGGAGTCTCTATAGCATTATACACTACTGAGGTCCCTCCCCAGGGTCCACCCCTAAATCTCCAGGAATTTCCCAGCCCAGAGTTGACATTCCTATCAAGGGATGCTGCAATAATATTGCATCAGAATCTTATGTATGTCCCTGTTCAGTGCTGCCATGATTTTAGGATTACCTAACTCATTGAATAAATGGGGCATTTTCCTTGTGCACCAGAAGCAAAGTGCCATATTATTTTCCTGATTCTACCCTGTGCTTGACATACAATGCAGAACCCCATCTCGTTCAACCATAACCTTAGGCTCACAGGTCTGCTCTGTGACTCTATCAATGCAAAGTCTGGCTGATATCATTTGGATTATTCCCCACAAGTTTATCATTGACTCCTCCTTGACTCCTCCTATAAATTATTGTACAGTAATTATTTACACTTTATCATTATGGGAAAAGATTTGGACCTTCTGAGCCATATGAGAATTTACTGGAACCAGAAGTTCACTGGGGTTCAGACCCAGAGCCACTTGTAAATGCTAAGCTACAAGTCTGGAATGCTGAAATGAAGCAACTGATCTTGTACATCTGCCGAATGCCTGTAAGCCATTGCTACCAACCAGTTCTTATTCATTCAGGAAAAGAATTAAAGACAAGAACCTATGGAATGGGAAAGATTTTATACCACTTTTATTCCTAGCCAAGTGTAACCAGTTTCTGATCGGAGTTAGAGATGTTAGCAATACTGAGACCTGTTCTAGTTGGAATTTTTTAGACAATTGAAAGTGAATTATAAACAATAAACAACAACAACGAGGGAGGAGACGGAGCTTTAGGTGGATCTGAGGCCTGATGCCTGCCATTATTCTAGAAATGATGTACTAGGGACAATGCCTACAAATTGAAGTATAGTACGTATCACGTTGCACTGTTGAGTCCTGAATAGTTCAGCCAGCTTTGCTAGGAACTAAGCAGCTACAGGCATATGTGTACCATCAGTACCTCTGCCTCAGGGCTGGTCTTACTTTGAAATACAGCAAAGCAACTGCCTGAAGGTGCAGGTTCTGGGTGTCATTAAAAACCAGCAAACGATGAGTCATCAAATTATTGTTTTTCTGCCAGGAGAAAGGAATACAAATGTCTTGGGCATGTCCAGCCCTGGTCTGAAACTGCCTATAGCTGGGAACATTTTATACTCACCAGCTGCAGCCTTTTGAATGCCAATAACTGATTGCAAGAGATTTGTTCTGCTTGCACTATTGTGCAAAACCATCCTTGTATTTTTGAAGCTCAGCTCAGATGCACTTGAAAGAGCCTGTTATTTATTCACAAAGCAGTTTTCTGCAAGACCCCGAGACCTGGAGTGAGGAAAACTAGTTCCAATGAATAATGCATCACTGCCAGAGGTACCCTCAGTGGCCTTCCAGCTGAGACGTGCTCTCTCTCTCTCTCTCTCTCTCTCTCTCTCTCTCTCTCTCTCTCTCTCTCTCTCCCCCTCCCCCACCTCTGCATCCATAGAGAAAGCATTACCCTGACTGGGTGGACTGCTTAAAGGACACTCTGAGTGGTTTTTTCAACATCACAAAGAAAGCAGGGATGTTTTCTCAGGAAAAACAAAGTGTAAACAGTCTTACTGTATTTTCTGGCCTAGAAAGATATTGGAATAACTGGCAATTGCGAACATTTCTTTGCTACAAAAATAAAACAAAACAGAAGCAGCCAGACCAAGGATGCATACAGGCTTCCATACGAAGGGGAACTGTGCTCAGGATGCACACTTGTCCTCTCTAGGGTGGAACTCAAGGAAAACTTGCTGTTTTTTCTCAGTAAAAGCCCACTGTATACACAGCTGATTGGCTACTGCCTGGTGACATCACAAATCTACCCCTTCCTAAGGTGGCAAATCAAGACTGTAACCTGCTTACCTCGGCAGTGCTGCCACATTTCCAGGTGGAACTTCAAAAGAATGAGTGTAAAATCCATGACTTCTTCATATCCAACAGAAACATCTGTAATTAATTCTGTTGCTCAGCATCCAAGTGTGTTTTCACATCTGTATTAATTGCCATGGCCAGAGTCACCATAGCTACAGGGATATTTTTCCCAAGAATCACTTAGGAATGATAAAGGTGATGAGGATCTTTAAAGCCTCCTTTGAGCAGATGACAGAAGCTGCACAAAGAGGACCCTCAGGTATACACAAAAATATGACTTCACAGGTAAAGAGAAAGTGTGGGGGAACACTTTAAAATGACTTGAGGAGATCTGAAAATGCTCCAGAGGAAACAGACTGTTGAGAGCAGCTGAGAGTCAGCTAAAGGAAAGGGGGGGGGGGAGATGAGAAATCTGCCTGTTGTGGCCCCATGGAGTTCAAAACAGTGGATTTGGGGTGAAGTTTTCAAACTGTTGCCCCTTCCTGCAATTCCTTGTGGACCCTCAAGCTGTACACTTCAATCAGAATTGCTCCATGATAAACCAAGCTTATACAGACTAGCTTGACATACAAACTTTGATGTTCAAAAGGGCAAAACTCCATTGTGAGGAATGCAAGTCTCTGTGATTCTTATAGGGACTGCACTGCTCATTGCCTAGACAGCAAAACCTGTTTTCTCCTTTCTCCTTTCCATCTGCTGCTTAATTCAGCTGTACCCACACGGAAAGTCCACGTCTTTCCCAACTCACACAAAACTGTGATCACACATGTCAGGTACATTGGACATTTGAGTTAACAGTGGAATGTCTACACAGCCTGAATATATGGACCCACTTTTGCCCAATGCCAAATTTCATTCTTCAGTTAAACAATTGGAATCTAGTACCTGGGTTATTCAAGGTTCAGATTGGTTTAATTTCATTTTTGGGGAGTGCTGCTTTGAGGAAAGGGTTCTAGAATTTAGGTAACAATCTGCTTGGTGCTCCTGGTGGGTCACCCTCTTATGTCCTGGAACCTGGTTTTGGGAAATGGACCCTTAAAACTCTGTAACTCATGCAAATAGACCCCCAGGGTGAAGAAAGCTTTGTAGAAATATCGTCTTTTCATTTATATCTGCATTTGGAACAATCTGTTCTTCTAATAATAAGCCTGTTTTTAATTATTGCACTAATGGATTTCAATCACTATACCTACCCACCTGCTTAAATGCCCTGCACTGCTCCCTGCTACTGATAAACAGATAATTGGTTTCATAGAAGAAATTCAGGTACCTCAAATGCTTAGAAGGCTAAAATGAGTCTGTTTGGTGTGATGATAGCTGATGATTATAAAGGATTCATTGAGAGATTTTTTTTAAAAAAAAATTTTTAACAGAGAACTGCTTGCCAGTACAAAGTTGGGAGGTTGTAAACAAAACAAACTTCTTTTAGCCCCAGTTTCCTGCACCAGTGTTGTAACTGTCCAAATACGAACACTGCCTGGAATACAGATGGGTGTATGAGACACAGAGCAAATCACATGGGTTGCTTCTGCATGAGAAAACATTGATGAACAACTAACCTACTGATTTGTATTAATACAGGCGCCTTTGAAAAAAATCATTAATACTAGACCATAACCATTATAACTTGGAGGAAAGTGTCCAGAGCTAGTCCCACTGGCAGCTGCTGGCCCTGACATAACCGCTGTCAACCAGAAGGAGAACACCACCAGACACAGGTGTGATGAGATCAAGTAAGTGGGTGGTGCTAATAGATGACAAAGCAGTTCACTCAGCTGTCCAGGTCCCTTTTTGGTGACCAGAGCAGCCAGCCAATGGTCCTAAAGGGACCTGGAAAAGGCCCACTGCATCTCCAGTTGCCAGGGAAATGGGATCTAAACAAGGCTCACAAGGCAGTCTAACGGGCTATTTAAATGCTTGATGCCAGAATCCAAGGAGGAAATACCAACCTAAAGCTCTGAGTGAGAGAGAGGCAGCAACCTGAAGGGAGGAAGATGAACTGGGTAGAATGAATGCCCCCCACCCTGCAGCTCCAACGAACGGTCCTTATACACCAAATATTTCCTCCTAGTAAGTGTGCTTAGGATAGCAGCTTTATAAATAACCTAATCTTTGTTTATTCAGACATAAGACTAATTGATTTCAGTGAGATTTACTTCCACGTAAGTATGCTTAGCATACCCTAAGTATGCTTAGGAGGGCAACCTCTCCCTCCTAAGAGCCAAACGTGTGCTTTACCTCTTCACTGTGCGGAGCAAAGTGGAACGAGCCTCGTTGTGAAAAGTGATGATGATGCTGGTTGCTGGCAGGTCAGCCCGATAGTGCACAGAGGTGCACCTGTAACAAATGAGAAGAGTTTTCATCAGTGCAGACATCTAAATGGTGCATTTGCCAATAAAACAAAGCCTCCTGTCTTCTGCCAGGCTCATGGATTCTCATGCATATATTTACCAAGCAGTTGATAACTGAATGCTGATGTCTTGCCAACACTTTCCCCATATAGCTTCTTTACACGAGTGCAATTCATCACATGCTGGCAATGCTGACAGCAGTGCTTAATATCCATTGGATTATAGCTGCCAGTAACACCAGTTAACAAGCATGTCTGTTTCAAATTCTATTAAGAAAGAAGATGGTACCCATCCAGATTTTCAGAATCCACTATATGTTTGTTCTGTGCAAGAGCATAAGGCTGGTGGGAAAAGAGAAACAGGAGCCATCCATGAGGCTACACAAATAGCACTTGATGCACAGCCCCAATGCTCCCAGTGAGGGGGCTCAGCAGTGACCAAGAGGGAGTAGAGGCGCATGCTGTTACTGGCAGAAGTCACACCGTGGCATTGGAGGCACATAGTGGCTAGGTTAGCATTGCTTTCTGGGAGCAGGGAGCACTTGGGAAGGCCACACAGATGTTACAGTTGCCCCTTCTACCCCATCCACAGAGATAACTTAGTGAGAGGATATCAATTATCTTACTGTGAGCTTTTAGACCCCCTAAGCCATTGAAATTCACAATGCGATCGAGGAAATCCACACAGTAAATAGTTAATTTCAAACTCTATCTCCAGCAGAAGATAACTCAATGGAAGTAAACCATATTTTTCACTATAAATCTAGCAGGAAGGTAATATGGGAAAGCTCTTTATTGGGCAAGTAAGATGATATTAATCAGATCACAGAACTGAAAAGGTCCTTCTCTCTTTCTTGGAGATTAAGCGTTTGTGCAGCTGGAAGGGAATTCATTCACTTGACTGCAAATATTTCTTTTGTTCACCATGTAAGTTTCATGGGCAACCTTTAAACTGACCAACTTCTTGCCAGAATTCCAGTGTGGTGTTCTTATTGAAAATGGGACACTCATTTAAAACAAAGAAATTTTAAGTATATACAGGTTCTTGAAAGAATCTGAAATGATATTGTTATCCACTCATCCTATGTGAGAACACACGTGAAAACACATATGTAGCTGCCCTATACTGAATCAGACCATTGGTCCCTCAAAGTGAGCATTGTCTACTCAAGACTGGCTGTGGCTCTTCAGGCTCTTAGGCAGAGGTCTTTCACATCACCTACTGCCTGGTCCTTATAACCTGAGATGTCAGGGATTGTACCTGGGACCTTCTGCATGCAAAGCAGAGGCTCTTCCACTGAGCCACAACCTCTCCCCAAGAAAAGCAAGAGCTGCTGGGTTTAACTTCCATGTTTGTTGCTTGGTTTAAGAACTGAAGGCAGGCAGAAGTCATTTCTTGCCTCGTCCTGCTTCCCCAACCTTTGGCTTGTCAATCAAGCTGCAGTGGCAGGAGCTCCACAGACCAACAGCTCCTTTTCCCACTGGTATCAATAACTAAGTACTGCAGCTGTTCTATCTCTGGCCTTATCATACCTTTGGGAGTATGCCTGTGAGGACATGCACTTGCTAGAATTTCAGCATGGTCAATAAAGTGTTGCATGGACTTCTATATTTTTTGGAAATCTCAGCTACATGGCTCAGCATAAGTCACCACTGATTTAGAATATTTCTTCTTTTATCCAGCAGTCCACAGTGCAACCTAAAAGGATATCTGTAATCCTGTTTCTCACTAGTTTTAATGGTTTGTGGTTAATGCAATAAAGGCATTACTGCATTAACCCTGACAACCTCCAGGACTCTCCTTTGGAGACCATGTCTGCCCCCAGTCTCCCCCTTGCTTATTCATGCCCCTTTGTTTATAAGTTAATGTGGTCCAGCCAGTCAGTTTTACTTTGTTTGAGTTACTCATTATGGAAGCTCAAGTCATATGGTACCTGCATTGGAAGACACCTCTTGGAAAAAATCTGACATCCTTGAAGTACAGCTTTTCACGCTTCCAGGACTTCTCAAAAGTAATTTGCCATCCATTTTGCTACTTAATGGGCAAAGTAGTTGCTCTCTCTCCAGCAAAACAAGAGGATATATTGATTGAAAAGGATGGAATCCCATTTTCTTATTATACAGCATGTTGGCACATCAAAAGAGAAAGGGAGAAGCCATGGTTCATTCACAGCTCTGCCTCTCACAGGACATTAAAGCAAAGCAGCAGAGCTATCTAAAAGAGGGTCACTCTGCCAGAGTGCAAGTCTCAACAGGCATAAACAGTAAAGAGCACGCCATTTTCAAAAGGCTCATGAGTGGTTTTCCCCACTACTTCTAAGAGCCACTTCTCACTCAAGATGTTCTGAGGGCAGGTTGTGAGTTTCCCATTCTCATCATTCATTTAACTGGCTGACTTGAGTGTGGACACAATTTATTTGAGAGCAGAATTGAGTTTTGCTTTCTTACTTCTGCTGTGGCTCTACTCAAAAGAAACCAAGGCCATTTTTACCCCTATAACTCTCAAATCCAGGCTTACAACCAGCCTTTCTTACTAGGTGGAGTTGCCACATTTCAAGGTGAGGGTTCAAAGGAATAAATAGATAATGTATTTCTAATATCCAACAGAAACATCTATAATCCTGTTGCCAAGTCCAAGGAACTATGTACATTTTAGTACTTAAGAACAGTTATTTTTATATTCAGAAAATCTGTTTACTTATAAAGGATAACTTCCTTGAATAAAAAAGAGTCCAGTAGCACCTTTAAGACTAACCAACTTTATTGTAGCATAAGCTTTCGAGAATCACAGTTCTCTTTGTCAGATGCATTAACCCTGACAACCTCCAGGACTCTCCTTTGGAGACCATGTCTGCCCCCAGTACCCCCCTTGCTTATTCATGCCCCTTTGTTTATAAGTCAATGTGGTCCAGCCAGTCAGTCCTTGAATAAATAACTCCTCTTAAGTTTGTTTATTTATTATTTACTGTATTTATAGTTCACCTTTCACTCTAACAGTGCAATCATGAAAGGGAGGAATCCTGAAAGGGATTAAAGCGCTTAGGGAGCAGACGAAAAGGTACACCGCCATAACTCGGACTTACACGGCTGTAATCCCCCCCCCCTTCCACCAGCGGCTGGGCAAGGCGCACTCCCGCTGCGGCCCAGCAGCAATCACGACAGGCAGCCAGAAGGAGGCATAAGTGTGGCATAAATTCCTGTACTGGCACCAAAGGGGGAAGGTGGGGGGCAGGTCAGGAGTTAGTCAGCTCCCTAAGCCACTCCCAGCCTGGGCACGCCCCCTGCAGTGGCAGAAAGATACACTGCAAAAAAAGGTGGTGTAGCCCATAGGTCCCCATTGAATGGGAAAACTTGGCTCGCCCCTCCTGTGCCCCGCCCCGCCCATGAGGCCTGGTGTACATAGAATGGTGACTACTGCAGGTGCCATGTCTGTGCCCCATCCATGCCATTACTTGATGCTGACCTGTTGTTCTGAACCAGTGTTTAATGCTATAACTTGATGTCATATTGCCAGTGCCATAACTGCTTTGCTTTCACAGGCTTATTGAAGCTGCAGGTGTCTTATCTAACGACTTGGGAAGCTCTCAGTGCTTCTGGCCTTGTACACTGCTCGCTTCCATGAATTACTATGTTTCAACTTTGATCTCCTGCTTTCTCAGTGTCTAGACTTGATAGTAGAAATATATGAAACATTCTCAGGATGGGTTCACGCCAGAATTCCTATTTTACTGATGAGAGTGGGGAGGAGGACATTAGGGACCAATCCACATGCACCCTTGTGGTGGCCAAGCCCCCCTCCGTGCACTCAAACAGCTCACCAGGTGGCCTATATAAAGTCTGGGTGAAGCGCCCATAAAACCAGGTAAGTTGGCAGGCAGCTGGAGGCTCTGCCCAGCTGCTCCCTGCCAAGGGGACTTACAGCTGCAGGGACTTAGAGCATGAGGCAGGAGAGGGTGCTCATGGTGGTGGGGCACGAGTGCACTTAGGGGACTTTGCACTCATGCAAGAGAGGAAGCGCCTAGTCCAGAATGTCAGACTAACAAACTCCACCCAAGTTTCCTTGCAGGTTATCTGACACCTGAGCCCCAGCTTGAGAAGAGGTGAGGGTGCTCTGACAGTAAGAAGGAGTTGGGGCGATGGCACCCCGGCTTGCTCATTAGCACCAGCTGCCCCCCTCCCCTCACTTGCACCCTCCTGATCACCAGCCTCTGCAGGTGAGGCTTGCTGGTGAGGGGGCAGCAGCTCCTCCCGCTGGTCACGAAGACAGTTGCCCAGGGAACCACCCTTGACACAGCCATTGGGGGGGCTTCAGCTTTCCATTTGGGGGCTCTGTTCAGACACCCTCAGCTGGGCATCCCCCCGGCAGAGGAGGAAGTGCGGCCGCAGGTCGGGGTGACTGGGTTTTCGTAACTCCCTGTTGGTAGTGGGTGCTCAGCCCCTTGGCTGTCTCCGTCACAGGATCAGACCAACCTGAGGCAGATGAGGAGTGATTTCTCGCTGGAGGGGCATGCATCATCTGCCTGCGGGCGGCACCTGTGCCAGTGGAGCTGCGACCGCCACTCCCCCCCATGGACACCTTCCCAGAATGTGGCAGACTGGGCTGGGGCCTGCCCAGGGCCAGGTCTCTTGCCACACATGTCCGTTTCCCTTTCAGGCAGGTCTTGACCTGTCAGGGAGGACAAGGAGCATGGCTGTTCCAGCTCCACCCCCACCCCACCCCCCATGATCTTCCTCGACTGCCATTCAAGTCCAGCCCAGGGACTGGTTTTCCAGGCAGCCTGCATCTCAACCTCAATACTGTAACAGTTAAATAAAAGTTACAAAAATAGGGTGGGATGAGTACAGGGACACCAGAACTACACAGGGCAAAACTCACACAGAAAGAAGCTGGCTGGAAAACAGCAAAGTTCCCTAACGTGACTGCATTACTTAGTTCCTGTTAATAGCTCAATGATTGATCCTATTAGGCCAGACACCCCACTGTGGGGCAGGAGATCAACTCACTGCTCAGCTTCAGGGAGTAAAGATCACTCTGTGCAGGGCTTTATATGTTCTTTCTTGGAGCTCTGCCTCCCTGACAGTGATTGGTGCCTGTTTCGTCTCTATTTTTCTCCAGTCCAATCCTAAAGCCTGGAAGGTGCCTGGGAAATGCAGAGCTACAGGGAAATGGGCAGCCACACTTGTGGCCCATGCATGACAGACTGCTCTACCCCCCCCCCCCAACTTTAGGGACACTCAGGATCACGAAAGATGCCCATTGGTAGAAAGGCAGGGTATAGATGAAATAAATGAGTAAATGCTGCTCCTAAACACATTTACCAGGGAATAAGTCCTGCTGAAATCAATTTAATTTACTTCTTAGTATACAAGCTTAGGATCCAGTCATTGTGCTGGTTACAGGAATGCTGGTGCGCTTTGCACAAGGCCAATTCATGAAGTATGGTAGACAGTACAATGACATCACTTCGGAAGGTGATGTTATTTCACAAGCTGGGAACACACACACCACCGGTTTGCCCAGGTTGGCAGGCAACTGCAGGGCAGCTTGCCACCTCTCGCTGATCACATCAACAGGCAGAGGATCAAAGCACTGCGAGTTTGCCCACCATCACGTGGCAAGCCTAGGTGATGGGAACCAGCATGCCGAATAAGTTCTGGGGTCCAACATACGGAAAGGACTCTTCAGCAAATGAAAAACACCTCGGCAACCCCGCAAAATACTAATGACACAACAGAGTTCCTGTAACAAGTCACAGCCAAGGAATGATACTGGAAGCCACTGCAAGAGGGCTACGGGGCATGCAGCAGCTGTATATTTGGCCAATCAAGGCTACTTTCACAATTCCTTTCCCCAAGAGCTAAGAAAGATAACCAGCCATGACTTATTTGAACTATATATTACTGTAACGTTTATTACTATTGTTTTATGGCTATTACTAAACTGCTACTATTTTTTATCCCAGCGTTCATTGCTATTATTTTATGATGGCTCTAAGTGACAACTATTTTTTTCATGTTACATTTTATTACTGTGATGGAGGCCTATTACTGCACTTTCTGGGCATATAAAGAAGCCTTGATGAAGGGTAAGTGGAAGAACTAGGATCAGGCACAAGGCATATTATATATATTATTGCACTAATTTCACATTCTCTCTCTCTCTCTCTTTCATCCTTTTAAAATGCCATTAAGGCCACACAATACACAGACATTGTAGATTTTGTATATAACATGTTCTCTTTGGCTAGTTCAAATAATATCAAGAACAATGCAGCAGGCATTGGAGAACATTTTCACACTTGTTTCTGAAAGCAGTTTAGAGTCCTGACCAGTGTTATCTGGATAAATACACAGCTGGATAAATCTACCTACAATGTCAGGTAAGTCACTGGAAGTCTCCTACTTCCCCAGACTAGGTATTTATTTATTTAAATGTTTTGATTCCACTTTTGTTACACAACGGGGATTCAAAGCGGCTTACAAAGTAAAATATACATAAACAATGCAATTTTAAAGAAAAACTATACCTAAACAGGCCCCCATTACAAACATAAAACAGGTGATGAGCCCCAAAGACATCCTGAGCAGGTGCTGATTCCATTGGCATGGCTCACAAAGGGCCATATAAGCCAGGAGCCCTTTGGGTCTGGTCCTTCATCTTATGCCTCTGGCCAAGACTAGGTTTGAGTTACCTGCAAAAATTACCCAGGCCTTATTCAGATGTTACCAATTTCCTCTCCTGCTAATCTTCCAGGCAAACCAGGCTTCTTACATGTCTGGAAGGAACCAACAGGCCGCTTTGAATCAATTATATGCTATGCCAGGGCTTTTTTTCTGGGAAAAGAGGTGGTGGAACTCAGTGATGGAACTCAGGACCGCACAATGACGTAAGTTTGGGTCAACTGGAACAAGGAGGAAGTTTTTTAAAGTTTAAATCACCCTTGGTGAAAATAGTCACATGGCCGGTGGCCCCGCCCCCTGATCTCCAGACAGAGGGGAGTTTAGATTGCCCTCCGCACTGCATGGCATGGAGGGCAATCTAAACTCCTCTCTGTCTGGAGATCAGGGGGCAGGGCCACCGGCCATGTAACCATTTTCAAGAGGTGCCGGAACTCCGTTCCACCGCGTTCCTGCTGGAAAAAAGCCCTATGCTATGCCAGTGTGCTGCTCACCCCTGGACAAGGGCCTGGTGCCACTAAAATTACCTCCTTTCTATGCCTGCTCATGAAGACTGTTAAGGTGGAATATCGTGCTAATGTTAAGGGATCCACAATTTTAACTGTGTTTTTAACATGCTTAACAGAAGAGTCCTCATGTAGAAAGAACTCTTCTGTAATGGTTAAGTATATGTTACCTCTAAACAACAGGTGCTACTCTAATATTTTGTTATTTCTTAGTCACTGACACTGCTCTGTTTGTTGCTATGTTTTTATCTGTATTCAGTCATCAACACAAACTGAGATTCAACAGAGGCTTACGGGTGTTAGGCAATGCTCACATATTCCCCTCACTTCTTCCACCTACCTCCTTCATTTGAATGTGGAGCTTAACTGAAAACCTCTCAGACAATCAAGTTCCAATTTGCATACAAGAGGAGGAAGAAGGTGGGAGGAGCATGAGGAGAGCGCAAGCACAGCTCAATGCCAAAAAACGCCTGTTTAATCTCAATTTGTCTTGAAGTCTGAATTTTGTCTGGAGGAACAGTTTGGAAGACCAACCGTGTTCTACAGGCATGTGATGTGTATGGCTCATAATGATTTAATAAAATTGATTACTTTAAACAAGTATTAAAATATCTTGTTTTTGTTAACTGGAATAATTGTTGTATTTCCATGCCTCAAACACATCATAGTATAGACATTTCAGAGTCGGCCTGTACGATGCAGAGGCTATTGTAATCCTTGCAACCTTTAATTTGGGGATCATTTGAGGACTAGCATAGATTTGAAGAGACAGTAACAACTTCAAAGACAGTAGCATTTGGACTTCCCCTCTTTAATGTATGTTCTCCAGATATTCTTCTGCTGTACTTTATATTGCCAAAGCCTTCATGTCTTGCTCTTGGCTTATTGCTAGACAGACCTGCCAACTCAATCGCTTTGAACAAGAACCTAGTGATAATAAAGCTAAGCTACAGCACAAAGCCTTTGAGTCTTATCTACTACCTCATCTCTTTCATAGAACCTTATCTCTTGATGTGCTTAAATAAATGTGAACTGGTAAATGCTGAAATGCTGTTCACTAACATCACTGCAATAGTTTACAATTTGATGGAGATAGTGATGCCTTAAATTATCTGGGGATGGAAGGAAGGGATTAAGCTATGTAATTTTTTCTGTACACCTGCAGTTTTTTCCAACAACTTGCAAGGAATTTAGAGAGAGGCACAAGATTGGTATTTACATTCCCAAATATTGGTCTGGAGATCAAAGCTTGCCAATGTATTTATTTATGTTTGTGAATGCATCATGCAGTGGAAATGTGGGAAATTATGGTAAACTGCAATGGCAAAATGGAAGCACATAAACAGAACATAATGAAGGAAAGGAGACTGGCACCAGATGAAACGAAAGTCTACTCATTTTTTAAAAAGTACGAGAAACAGAAACTCCTTGGCCAAGGAGCTCCTTGACCCCAACATCGGGCACTCCCTGAACGGAGTGCCCGGATGGGGGAAGATGCAGGCTTAAGCCTGCAGCCTCCCCGCTGCCTCCTTCACAGCTGACGGGGCCAAGGAGTTTCCTGGCCCTGAGAACAGCGCCCACACTCAGCCACTCGTTGGGGAAGCCCCCGACAAGCAGCTGATTCAGGGTTTTAAATGTTCCTTCCCCTACTGCTTGCAGTGGCAGGGAAACGGGCATTTAAACCTGAAGCTTCCCGAAGCATTACGAATGCTTTGGGAAGCTTTGCTTTAGATTTCTGAATCGGGGCTGCATGTTCCGTTCGCCCGTTGATGTCAGGGTCGAGGAGCTCCTTGACCCCGACACCGGCAGGCGAACGAACAAGGTGGCGGGAGGCTGCATGCTGGCCCCAATTCGGAAATCCCAAAGCTTTCTGGATCGGGTCCAATTTGGGTATTTTACCTAAATCAGATTCCCAAAGCACATACCCCTAGTTTGAAGCCAAAACCCCAAAATCCTGACTCTGACCAGGGCCCGGTAAGAGGGAGGCTACTTCAGTTTCATCAAACCTGGGTGGAATCAAAGGCAGGTGCATGGACCTTAGAAGTAGTCTCCAAAGGATACTCCATAGAGTTCGTATCCTACCCACTGGATCATTTCATAAAATCCCTGCTTTGCAAGGACCCCCAGAGAAGACTCATCACCTTAAAAACCATAAGTCACCTGCTAAACATCGAGGCAATAGAATTAGTTCCCCCTCAGGAGGAGGGGAGTGGTGTGTATTCGATATTCTTCACCGTTCCAAAGAAAAACGGAGACTGGTGAGCAATCTTGGACTTAAAATTTGTAAATCTTTTCATAAGGATGAAAGATTTTTGCATAAAGACCCTAAGATTGATTGCCGAGGCCTTACGGTCCGGAGAGTTCCGTACATCCATAGACCTCTCGGAGGCATATCTCGAAGTGCCGATGCACCCTGCTCACTGCTGCTTCCTGAGGTTTTGTGTGGGCAGTCGTCACTTCCAGTTCAGAGCACTTCCCTTTGGCCTGACAACTGCTCCCTGGGTCTTCTCCAAGGTCCTCATCAATCTTATCGTGCATCTAAGGAAAAAAGCTCTTCATGTCCACCCGTATTTAGATGACATTCTAATCAGAGACTGGTGAGCAATCCTGGACTTAAAATTTGTAAATCTTTTCATAAGGATGAAACATTTTTGCATAAAGACCCTAAGATTGATTGCCGAGGCCTTACGGTCCGGAGAGTTCCGTACATCCATAGACCTCTCGGAGGCATATCTCGAAGTGCCGATGCACCCTGCTCACTGCTGCTTCCTGAGGTTTTATGTGGGCAGTCGTCACTTCCAGTTCAGAGCACTTCCCTTTGGCCTGACAACTGCTCCCTGGGTCTTCTCCAAGGTCCTCATCCATCTTATCGTGCATCTAAAGAAAAAAGCTCTTCATGTCCACCCATATTTAGATGACATTCTAATCAGAGTGCATTCCAAGATGAGATCTCTTCAGGACACTGCAGAGACAATCGAGTACCTACAGAGCTACGGCTTCTTGATAAACCTGAGCAAATGTTCCCTCAATCTTTCACAGAAGCTGTTGCATCTTGGCTTGACAATCAACACCAAGGAAGGAAAATTCTTCCTCCCTCACGAGAAAATTCAAAAGACCAAGCAACTCGTCAGCGCGGTGCTTCAAAACAGGTCTTCCTCTCTCATGACACTCTTCAAACTGATGGGGACACTAGTTGCCAATTGTGAGGCTTTATACTGGGGTCAACTTCACACAAGAGCTCTCCTTTCCTTTCTTCATCCTTTCCAAGCCCAGATCATCACCAAATGGAACAGAACAGTTAGGGTTCTGTGGAAAGTCAAGGACAGCCTCAGATGGTGAACAAAAGACACCAACCTACGCCAGGGGAAAGCCTTCCTCTCCCCACAACGGATACAACTTTTTACAGACACCAGCCTTTCGGGCTGGGGGGGGGGGCGACGCTGCAAGGACAACCAGTTCAAGGTGTCTGGTCAAAGGAGGAATCTCATCTTCGCATCAACCTTCTGGAGATATGGGCAATCCATCTGGCCCTCCTACATTTCAACAAGGCTATAGTTGGCAAAGACATCCTGATCCAGATAGACAATACATCGGCCAAGACATATATCAATAAGCAAGGGGGCACTCGCTCATCCAGACTTCACAAGAAAGTAGTCAAGATCCTGTCCTGGGCAGAGGGCCAACTGAAATCCATTCAAGCAGAGCATATCAGGGGGATCGACAATTTACAGGCAGACTGGTTGAGCCGCCAATCATTGCAGCCGGGGGAATGGTCCCTCAAAGCAGAAGTGTTTCAACAGGTGACATCACATTTCAGGACACTGATAGTGGATCTCTTTGCCTCCTCCTCCAATCATCAGGTAACCAGATTCTTTTCCAGGTACAATCATCCATGGGCAGAGGGCATCGACGCTCTCAACTCTCCATGGCCTGAGGGACTATTGTACGCTTTCCCGCCGATTCCTATCCTCCCCAAGCTTCTGAGGAGAATCTCCGAGCAGACAGAGGAGGTGATACTTATTGCTCCATTCTGGCCCAGGAGACCATGGTTCTCTACAATTCTGGTGCTGGCAACATCCCACCCATTCACACTGCCCTCCATCCCAGACTTGCTGCATCAGGGTCTAATCTGGCATCCACATCCCAAGTGAACGTGTTTGACTGTGTGGAAATTGAGAGGTCCTCACTGACTGACCTAGGTTACCTTCCACAAGTGGTCCACACCATGTTGGCATCCAGGCAGAAATCTACACTCAAAATATACAATACTGTTTGGAAGGCTTTTGTTAGATGGGCCAGGAAGAAGAAGGTGAGCCATCTGCAGCCTTTGCTATCAGCCATCCTCCATTTCTTACAAGACGGCCTAGACTCCGGGCTCAAACCAGCCACTCTACAAAAACAGGTATCAGCATTGGCTTCTGTCATCTCTCTGTCTGAGGGTTTCACTTTATTCACGCATCCCCACATTCAACGTTTTCTCAAGGGTGCTACTTCGCTAAATCCGCCTATGGTTCATCATTTTCCCTCTTGGAGACTACATGTAGTTCTGTCCGCCTTAACCAGGCCTCCCTTTGAACCAATCGGGTCTATTCCGCTGAAGTGGCTAAGTTAGAAGACTATCTTTCTGGTTGCCATCACATCAGCCAGGAGAATATCAGAACTTGGGGCTTTATCTATAAAGCCGGACTTGTGCATATTCCGCAAGGACAAAGTAGGCCTACGTACTGGCCCGATGTCCATTCCCAAAGAAAGTTCATGATTTCATAGGGCACAGGAAATTTGTTTACCATCCTTCTGTCCTAGTCCAACTCATCCTAAAGAGAGGGAGTGGCACAACCTCGATGTATGGAGAGCTCTCAAAGCATACCTGACTAGGACACAACTGATTAGGAAGTCGGACTCTCTCTTCATAAATGCTTCTACTCCCAATCTCGGAAAAAAGATGTCAACAGCTTCAATAGGGAGGAACATCAGAGTGTGCATAGCGGAAGCCTACAGAGCAAACAATAGAGAAATCCCCAAAGGGATCATGGCATATTCTACAAGGAGTGCAGCCACTAATGCAGCCCTCTTATATACTGCGTCGCTGGAGGAAGTGTGTAAAGAGGCCACATGGTCTTCCATGTCTTCCTTCGTGAGACATTACAGACTGAATCTATACGACTCCGCAGATGCTGCATTTGGGAGGAGAGTGTTGCAACATGTATTACAGGATGAGAAATCTATCCCACCCACTAGAGATTAACTGCTTTGGGAGCACCCAAGATGTCCTCCGCCTCAGAGGGAGAACAGACCTTTGGATACTCACTGAGAAGGGTCCTTCTCCTCTGAGAAGTGGAGGACATCTTGCCCTTCCTAGGCTTCCTTGTCCTCACCTGTCTCTATCCCTCTTCTTTGTTTACATCTTGTGTTGCAACCTTCTTCTTTCTATGCTCGATATTCCTGTAACTTTTTTCCAGGTCTGACTCAGATGAAGAGATCTTTCCATATGTGAGCATAAGCAACAGAGAAGGAAGGAAATTACTGCTATTGGGAGTCACCCAAACTGAGGGAGAGGGTGTGCCCACAGCCAACAGGAAAGAAGAAGAAACTTGACTTCTTGCCTCCCTGATTGGGCAAGGGGAATCAGCCAAGATGTCCTCCGCTTCTCAGAGGAGAAGGACCCTTCTCGGTGAGTACCCAAAGGTCCGTTCTCTCAGCTCCACCCACCTCACAGGGGGTTTGTTGTGGGGGTAATAATAACATACTTCGTAAACTGCTCTGAGTGGGTATTAAGTCGTCCTAAAGGGTGGTATATAAATCGAATGTTGCTGCTATTGTTAATGTTGTTGTTGTTATTTGTAAGGGAGTAATTACAGGATTATTTATAGATAGTAGTTGACATTATGTACCCAAAAGAAAATATCCTGATTTAAGTAATAGTTCCTAGAAAGGGGCGGTATATGTTTTTGTTGTTGTTGTTAAAAGTGAAACACAAACAGCAGATTGATTCCATAGTTGGTGGCCATGTAAGAAGGCCAGTCTTTTTATTGGACATCTGTGTTAATTGTAATTTGAACTTTGCTGCTTAACCCTTTGATGGTTTTGCTTGGATATTTTAAATAACTAGTTTGATACCCATGCTTCACTACTGTATTTAACTACTTTAAATCCAGTGGAATGTTGTGGGCTCCAATCAGCCCACATATTCAAATGACCTTGAATGGCTGGCCCAATCAGGGAAGAGTGGCTGAGCTGGCAGTGGGCGGGGGCGCAAGCAGGCCGCAGCCTGCCAGCCACACAGGGAAGTTGTATCCCTTTGGTAAAACACATTTTACCTTTTTTGATCTCCTTAGGGGACGAATTTCTTAAAATCCCTTCTTAGTGGGTGTTTACATCATGAAAGAATGTTCTCCCCAAATTTCATGTTTCTAGGTCCAGGGGTTTGGGCTCGGCGTTGATGAGTCACTCAGGACACTTGTCTTTATATATATACACTAGCTTGATACCTGTGCTTCACTACAGTATTTAACTACTTTAAATCCAGTTATAATTAGAGATGGGCACGAGCAGAAAAAACCCGAATATGATGTTCATTGTTCGTTGCCATCCATGAACAGGGACTCACGATTCATAGGGATGTGCAGGGCTAGGTCGATTCAGGTTTCCCACTTCGGGTTTACCCGAAGCGGGGGGAAAATTCGGGAATACCATAATTCTGTATAAAGGTGGTGTTAATCAATGGGCGGGACGGCATTGCTCCGTCTGCTTGAATCAACTGGTTGGAATGACTGAGTACTGTGAGACCAGTGAGTATGTAATACATTATGTGGTTCCTTAGGGAATGCAGTCTAGATACCAACAAGTTGTGCATATTTATGTTTTTATTATAGTAATAACATCATGCCCGTGAGGAAGCGTTTTTTGCGAAACGGGAATTGACAAACAGCTGGTGTAGACCCGTAGGCTGCTTAGCTAGAACTACTTGCAGTGGCTGTTCCACGAGGACGATTTCCTTCCTTGGAAGATGGTCTACAGAGATGGAAACATTGCATTAACTTTTTGGAATTATTTGTAACTTTCCATTTATACCAGTTGGTCTGTTTACAATAGCAGTATATGATTGTGGTCTTTGAAATTCTTTACTATTGTATGTAGTGATTATTTATTGTATTGAATTGCATATTCACTGCACACTTTGCACTTTATAAACTATTTAATACTCTTTCTACTGTTATAATTTGGTAATATTGCATAGTGCCTCCCTTGTTTGTGTGGTTACGTGGTAGCTAGCGGGGGCGCCCCTACGTTGTTGCCTCACATTAAATGAAGGCAGGAAGAGAGAGGAGACCCCAAGGTTCACCTGCACAGCTCTGAAGAGTTTTCCTGCAAAGAGGTGCCAATTTTGCCAAAATTAAATTTGGTTTTGTTTTCTGTCAGCTACAATCTGGGAATGAGGAACAAGTAATGAAATGCAATTTTGACTTTTCTATAATGTTCCTTTTTGTTCCACTGAAGTTTTACAAGCTAAAAATGTACAAAATCCCAAATATTTGCCTCTCTTAAAAATATTGTTTTCTTAGAACAGATGAGGATTTTAACCTGCGCTTTATGAAGTTTGAGATTAACTACTTTTAAGAAATAGCTTTGAAGTTCAAGTATGTATCAAGCAGACTAGTAAATTTTGTAGGCTAATTTGCAGGGCTGCCATATGGCAATCACATTAGCCATAGACACACTAGCAAGAAGGACAAAATAATAAGAATATTCCCTACCTACAAAATATAGCACATCCTAATCTGGAAAAAATGCATATTCCCACAAAAGAAGAGGAGATTTGAGTCTCTGCAAATATATAACAAGTATACCATTGCATATTTGTTAGTTTATAAACTGATCTTGTGGAAAGGGTCTTGGAAAGGCTTTGGATTGAAGGCTAGGTTGCACATTTACTAAATGGCTGGATGTAATATGCAAAAGATGCTGCTGCAGATGATGTCTGAGGCGTTATGACTCATCCACAAGACAACAGAAGTGGAAATCAAGAAGGAACTTCAGATTAGTACTTAATGGCACTGGAAATGTTTCAACAGGAGGAAGAGACAGGGACAGAAGAGCTAGTTAGGGATCTCCAACCCTGTTGGATCTTTGGGCCCTTCTGAAATATTGAGAAAAGATAATGGGGCCACCAAAAATAGCTTGGCACAATCGCAAAACATTGGAAAGTTCCACAAAATGTTCAGAGGCAGTTTTTTCATATAGGTGCTCCTTGCCCTCTTTTGAAGTACCTCCTAATCCAATGAAGACAGACTCTATATTTTGAGGATGAGATGCTTTGAGGAAGAAGTGGGTGCTATGGCACCCATGTAAGCCACACAGGGGGTTATTGAGCTATAGTGTGGATCAGGTCAGAAAATACACATCTAATCTGACGATCAGAAGCTGCTTCACAAGAGACAAACCAGCTTTGCATTCACCACGCTGCATTTTTATATCACAACATTATGCATGCATGGTCAAAAGATAACATGTTTCCCAGTCTTAGAAGTACCATAGTTAGTTAGCTGAGAATCCACGACTCCAAGGAGGCGAGATATTATATTTTGATATGGCGAAAATGGTCACCAGTAACTGTTAATGTTCATCTTTGACATTGAATGTGATTATAGGAATAGGAAATTGTCAGAGACAGGAAATTGGCTCATTACAATTACATCTCCATATTTCTAGGGACTGGTTTAAATTAAAGTGACTGCTCCTTGAGGAATGTGCTGCATTCGCCTTATTTGCATGTTAGAAGCTCAGCTAGAGGCAAAAAGGCTCTTCATTTGAAAGCACCCAGAAACAGCTTTTCTCTTTCTGTGTTATCACAACACAGATGTCTCAAGTACTGGCAAAGATACTAAAGCACAAGACAGTTGTTACAAATGTGAAGGATATGACATAGTACCTGTAATGTCTAGTGTCTCGAATGGGCCGGTCACTGCTGAGTTTGTCGCTCTCCATCTGGTTGAATGCATGCTGCCGGTAAGGGTCTTCTCCAGCCTTCAACATTTTGGAAGACACATAGGCCTTCTCATCAAAACCTCGCAGGCCATTTTTTTCTGCTTGTGGTGGCCTAGACACCTGAAAGAAAGAAAAGAGTTAGTCCTGTAAGGAAGAGGGCTTCTTTGCAGGCAATACATGCACATATAACCTCTTTCTATAGAAATGCCACAATGATAAAGTAATGACTGCAAGGATTTATTGGAAAAAGGATAATGCCTGGAAAACTGTTTTACAGCCCTATGATTATAAGAAGCCTAGTAATTTGTTAATCTTACCTCGAAAGAGGCATTCCAGTGATTGCCTAGAGCCTGATCCTAAAAATGCAGACTCAGATATGTTTTATTGATTTAAGTGGGGCTTATTTCCAAATATAAGTGGGGCTTATTTCCAAAATATGTCCCTTTCATATGGGCTCTTTAAATACCTTTGGCTCCTGAAAATGAGAGGATTTTAAGGTTTCACTGAGGTTGCCAACTTCCGGGTGGTGGCTGGAGATCTCCTGGAATCACAATTGATCTCTAGTCCACAAAGCTCAGTTCCTTTGGAGACAATAGCTGCTTTGAAGGGTGCACACTATGGCATTATATTCTGCTGAGGTCCCTCCTTTCCCCAAACCCTGCTGTTTCTAGGCTCCACCCCTCAAAACTCCAGGAATTTCCCAACCTGGAGCTGGCAATCTTAGGTTTCACACACCTTAGATTTCAGGCATGTAGCAAGCTGCATTTATGGGGGGGGGGGGGAAATCCTAAAAGGAATGTTACCTAAAATAAGATGGCCAGTTAGTTATCTATTAATGCATTCCTACCATCACGTTAGCTTTCTTCCTACTCCTTTTTGCAAATGAAATGACCATCCATAAGTCACCAGGTTATTAAAATTTCAAACAACCGGGCTATCTGAAAAAGTGACCTCTGACTCACGAAAGCTCACACTGAAGCAAATGTTAGCCTTTAAGGTGTCACTGGACGTTTGATTTATTTTGCTAAAATGGAGTAACATAGCTACTCTCCTCTGTAATTATGATGCTAATTGCATAATAATAATATGTTTCTCTGAATTCATCTTCTACTCCGCCATTAGATAAAAATGTCAGGTATTAACTGACAGATATGTTTTCACTCAAGCTTAGTTCACACTAGAGCTGCCAGCAGTAACTGGGAGCATTTGGGGGATGGAGACAATTTCTCTGCCAAAATGCCCCTGTACACTGACCCAGAAATTTAGAGTAGGACTAAGGGAACATCTTTTTCACAATTTACCATCTTATGCATTATTTATTCAGTATGTACATCACCAATGCCTTGCTTGAATTATTTCCATCTCTTTAGGTGCAAGGACTACTTTCACCGCACGATCCTGAGGTCCGCCAGGCAGCCAGCAACCGCACACCCATGTAACTGTGTCTCTGCTAGTCTGCACCCTAAGGACTTTGGCGGGAGAGCTACGCCAGTGGCCAAGCCTGGCAAGGTGCAGCCAGAAGAGAATGCCCCCTAGTTGTCCTGGCAACGCTGGCAGAATCCACCAATTGCAGAGTGGCTGCAGTTGATAGCTCTGTGAGTGGCAGTCCGGAGGCTGGGCTGCATTTACCATCACCAGCTGCCAGTGCTAGTAACCTACTCTGCAGAGAGCAGGTGCACGGGGCAGAAGGACCATTGCGTGGCCTGCAAAGTGCCACTAGACACCTGCTCCTTTTAGCAGGAGAGCCACACAAAGGCATAGAGGAACCTGGGACCTCTTCAGGGCCACCCTATCTGTACCAGCCCAGAACAAGCAACCATTCTCTGGGAGGTGTGAAAGGGCAGCCCTATGAGGAAGTGGAGGGGGGAATACTGTCATGCAAAGACAAGCAGACAGGGAGGGAGGGAGTTGTTGTTCCACTCAACTTCCCTCACCCAGGTAGGGAGCTGCACCTGTTAGTGCGGCAGTTGGGGTTGGGAGAACCATTTCTCACGCTACTTTCTCAGGAGTGGGGATGACTTGCAGGCTTTCTGGAGAGCCGATCCTGTGAACTGCTCAAATGACAGACAGGAAGGATTACTAGGGACTGGAATAGCCATGCTCCTTGGCTTCCCTGATGAGTCGAGAACTGCCTGAAAGGGAAACGGACGCATGTGTGGCAACAAGCCGAGCCTCACACAAGCCACAACCAGGTCAGCCACGTTCTGGGAAAGTATCCATGGCCAGGGGTAGCAGTGGTGGCTCTATTGACACACATGGGCTGCTGCACTGGGATAGGGGAGGTTACAATGGCATAAATCCAGGATATGCTGGCATAACTCCTGGGCGGCTTCCTAAGCGCTTTCACACACACACCCAGGGTTCCGTTGTCAGTGTGGGTAATACAGCACAAGTGCTGTTTCCACATGGGTAATTTGCCCCAGGTTCAATGTTGTTGAAAAGCAAGTTTTTTACTGCTTCCCCACAGCACTGTCGTGCATTCATATACCTTCCAGTTTCCCCAGCTTTCCCCCAATCTTTCTCATACCTGCTTTGCTGTGAAGTTTTGGGGGAAATCACAGCAAAGCCCAAATGGCTGCCATGTAGGTGGAAAGGTTCAGATTTTCCCAGTCCCACCCACATAACAGCCACATTCCCCGTCTTTGTCTCCACAGTGGACATACCCCTCCACATCATTAGAGGGCTTTTTTGTACTTTTAAATAGGCAATCGAATATCATTATATTGTTATGATAACTATCAGTGTACTTAGTTCTCTGCATTCCCAGCTTTTGGGTTTTTTAAAAAAGCAACGATCTAGTCCCTTTTGTTGTGGAGATAGAAGACGAAAGACAAGGATTCGAGCAGAAAGCAGAAATGAAATAGATTAGAGACTTTAGGGGTCCTGGGGCAGGGAAACTGTGGGGAAATCTGCCATGTGGAATCCCTGTGGCTGCTGCACAATATCAACAGTGTTACCACACGTGCTTCCTTTCATGTGTATCCTTAGACATGTGAGGACTCTCAAATCTGAGTTCAGATGACACCCAGAATCATAACCAATTTGGGGGAAACTACACTTAATGTCAGGGGAAAACCTTTCCCCACTTGCACAGACTGGTTAGCTTGGAAAACTGACACACTTGCTATGTGGGGAGCAGACTCTTTACCTGGATAGTGGACAAGTAAGTTCAAAGTGCCTCTATTAGGTCACCAGTAACCATGAAACAACAGATACTGTCCAAAATAAGGTTTAGATTTATTTAGAGAAATATAGGGGTGCAGGAATTGAAAGGCATTTAGGAGTAGGAATAGTAAAATGGTGTGTCCAAAAGGAGGTGCCTACGAAGCGTTGAATGGAAGGAGAGAATGTCAAACCACTGACCAAGCAAGATTGTTGCACTGAGCAATGGTCATGAGGAGCAGGAGGGGAGCGAGGGATTGAAACAAAAGGAAAGGAGAGAGTTTTGAAGGAAGAGAGATGAAAAGTCTGAGCCTGGTGAAACAGAAAAGGGTTTACCTATCCTCGGCCTGCTGAGCTGGGTCCGTTCAACTGAAGGATGCTGATTCAGAAAAACTGAAGTAATCACTTATGCTCAGGGGAAAAAAATATAGGATTGGGGCCAGATGCCGCAGCTACCCGCACTGCAGGAAAAGGCAATTGGTGTTGTTGGATTTACAAATGCAGTGGGGCTGTGGATTAACCCCTGGCAAGGAGTGCGCTTTGGTGGATTATACCATTGAGGATGAGGCGGACACCATGGAATCAAGTCACTCAGAGGCTGTGGCTGGGCCAGTGATCCCTATTGGGGGCCAGAAGCCGCAAATCGTGAGATATGGGATGCATCCTATCCAAGAGAAACTAGCCCATGCACTGAGGATACAACAAGAATGGGAATGAAACCTCCTCAAGGGGCAAGAGAGCATAAGTTCACCAGTGGAACCGGTGAGGAAAGTGACAGTGGTCCGCAGGGAGTCAGTGGAAAAACCCTCCCTGCCGCAGTCGGGGAATATGGAGCCAAGGAGGGCTTCACAAATTGGCCAAGAACAAATAAACTCAATGGGGATAGAGCTGCTGGAAAGAAGAAGAGTGCTTTTAATGACTCCTGCGCAGTTCATAAGCGACCAAAGAATCCCCTCGACTACACAGTTCCTGGTAATAGTAATCGGAGTGGAGAAAAGGAGTCTTGTTCTGCCTCCCCCTGTATTGACTGTGGCGAATATACCCTTTCAGGGAATGAAAATGGGTCCGTCTGGGAGAGCACAATCTTTAACAGTACCTCTGGTCATGAGTGGCACCAGGGCGCCAATTGCCACAACGGGAATGAGAGTGTCGAGGAACCTATCCGTTCAAGCTCCCCCAACAGTAATGACAGTTCCCATTTTACCTCCCCAAGGAGGAAGGGGGCCCCAACAAGGCGGGCACAGCCAATGAGGGTCCCTCCTGCTACAGCAAGCACAGGGGCCTCAATTGCCGCTGCAGGGATGAGGTGCCCCAAACTGGCCAACTACAAGGAACCCCAGTCATCCCAAGGGGGACAGGAATGCAAATGGGCCACCCGCAACCAGGGGATCTCCCAATATACCCCCACAGGGAGCCTCAAGGGTTCAAGCACAAGCCTTTCACCCACAGTACGAACGGGTACCTCAAGCTACTCCGATGGCAAACGGAGCAAATGGAGCCTATCAAATACCCTTCATGGCACAGGGACACCTTCAGCCACCCCCCTCAGAGTGGCCCCAATCCAACAGCTGGCAGGGTACCAGGGAGCAGGAGCTCCCGTGGTGGGACTGCTGCAAGGATGGTTCAAATTGGAAGCCACGTTTGATGGGAAACCAGGGAACTTGGGATTTTTTATAGTTCAAGCCATGGAATTTTTCCAAGATTGGGGACATTTGTTTCCTTCAGAGCACAGTCGAGTGAGCCACTTAGGATCTCCACTGGATGGGGCGGCAGCCGAATGGTATGTAACTTTGCATGACATGGGAGCACCCAAACTGTATGACTTAAATGCTTTTATATATGCGCCAAAAGCCCAATTTGAAGACCCATTAGAGGGAGAGAGGGCTTGACCCAAGCTCAGAACCATCAGACAGGGGTCCAGAGCCATAAGGGAGTATGCGGCCAAATTCAGACAATTAGCCACCAAAGTTCAAGGCTACCATGAAGAAGTTAAAATTGAACTTTTCCGAAACGGGCTGAATGCTGACCTACTAGTCCGAGCACTAATGCAAGACGACCCACAGACTCTGTTAGGTTGGATCCAATTAGCATGTGAGGTCAAAAACAGAACCCAAGTAGTAAAACTTGTAAGCATCAACAACATACAGGGCCGAGTAGGCCAACCACCGCAGACAGAGGACGTACCCCGCTGGGGCCGGGGGCCCCTATCTCCCTAACTGCGAGAGAGTTACGATGGCGACAAGGACTATGTTTAAAATGTGGGGGTGTTGGACATTTTGTCACACAATGCCCTGTAAGACTGGCACAAGGGGGGAGAGGCCAAAGCACATCCAAATCCACAGGGTCCCCTAAACCGCCGGGTCGGAGATTGCCTCTGAAGAGTGGGAGACCGGAAACTGGCTTGGATACCATCAAGAATCCTGGAAATACTGAGGAACCCATACAAAAAGAAGCAGAGGAAGATTCTACCCCACTGTCGGGAAATGAGACAGACGTGCCGTAAAAAGGTCCCGTCGGCAGGTCTCTAAAGAGCCCAAACCACCAGAGGTGAGAGAAAGAGGGGCCATACTGATTATGGCAGTGATGTTACTGAATCCAAAAAAGGGAACTCATGTGCAGGTGCAAGCATTAATAGATTCCGAATGTTCCCAGGACTTAATATCGCCAGCCCTGGTCACGGGACTAGGACTGGAACTAATAAAACTCAAAGACCCTATAGTATTTGAGCAAATGGATGGGTCTAGTATAAACCCTGAACCCTATAAAACTGAACCTACCCCGACGGGCATGGGGACTCATTGGGAGAATGGAACATATGTAGTCAGTGATGTGGCCAAATATCCCTTGGTACTGAGAAGTCGTTGGCAGTGGGACCGTGACCCATACATCAAATGGTCCATTGGAATGGTGGTCATTAAAGGAGAGCATTGTGCAAAACATGCATGGACTAAAGGGTGGGGCTGGGAGGCAACCTCCCCATTAGAAACTGTTATTGACCGCTAAGGAGGAAAAAGCCATTCCCCCCGAATATCAAGATTTAAAACAAGTGTTTGATGAAGAAGAAGCTGATGAGCTTCCCCCCATAGAGGCACGAACTGTGCTATTGAACTCATTCCAGGGGAAAAGTAACCTAAAGGAAAACTGTACTCTATGAGCCCAGCGGAAAGAAAGGAGCTGAGAGAGTTCATTGATAAAAACCTGGAGCAGGGATTCATCCGCCCTGCCAGCTCCGCCCATGCAGCACCTGTGTTATTCCGCAAAAAGAAAGATGGGGGGCTGAGACAGGTGGCAGCAGTTGCCCAATCTGCCTTTTTCCATCTTTGGCAGGCCAAGCAGCTTGCCCCCTACCTTGTGACCCATTACCTAACAACAGTGAACCATGCAATGGTTACCTCCAGGTTGGACTACTGTAACTCAATCTATGCTGGGCTTCCTTTGGGTCTGACCTGGAAACTGCAGCGGGTCCAAAATGCTGCTGTGCATGTCCCAACTGGAACTGCATATAGGGCATATATCACTCCCATCTTGCAGCAGCTACACTGGCTCCCCATGGAATTCTGGATCAGATTCAAAGTTTGGTCTTGACCTATAAAGCCAAGTGGACTAGGACCAGCAAACATATGGGACCACCTCTTGCTGTTATGTACCCCGGAGAGCACTTAGATCTGTGGATAAACACCTACTGGTGGTCCCCAGCCCCAGGGAGGCTTGATTGGCCTCAACCAGAGCCAGGGCCTTTTCGGTCCCGGCTCCCACCTGGTAGAACTCTCTGTTGATACGTGTGCCTGCCAAGACCTTCTATCTTTTTAGCAGACCTGCAAGACAGAGATGTTCTGCCTGGCTGAGGCCACACCTATGCTACCTGGTGAGCCTCCCTTCCAGTCCCCTGTCAAGAATGGGCCAAAAAGTCATCTTGCCCTCTATATGAACAAACTTGAGCCTGCCCCCTCCATCTCTCTTCCCTCCCTTCTCCTTCTGACCCGCCCCATGTATTAGAGGCAGGGGATTGCTGTTAGTGAAGACTGCCACCTTGGGAGTGCGCTCTGTAATTTTATGACTGTATGCTTTCAATGACGATTTTAAACTGTATTTTATGCTTGATATAACCCGTTCTAAGCCCGTCTGTGGGGAGAGCGGGATATAAATCAAATCAAATAAAGCATAAACATAAACAAACAATGAAATGTCCTGGAAGATTAAAATGTTCTCCCACTGGTTTTTGAGTGTTGTGATTTTTAATGTCAGATTTATGTCCATTTAGTGTTTTGTGGGATTGGCCTACTTGTCAAATGTAGAGAGTGGAAAGGCATTGCTGACACTTGATATAACACTGGAAAATGAACACGTGAATGAGCCTGGGATGGTATAGCTGGTATTATTAGGTCCAGTGATTGTGTTGTCAGAGTGAATATGTGGACAGAGTTGGCATCTTGGTTTGTTGCAGGCCCTTGTCCAGAGTTTGTGTCAGTGTTGGGAAGCACATTATTATGACTGAGAAGCTGTTTAAAGTTAGGGGGCAGTCTGTGGGCAAGAAAAGGTTTGGCTCCCAATGCTTTTGAGAGAAGAATATCATTGTCCAGAACAGTCACGTGTCATTAATGATGCACTGAACTGGTTTGAACTGAGAGCTGTTCGTGACCACCAGTGGTGTTTTATAAAAGGTTATCCCTTGATATCATTCTGGCTTTGTCAATCTGCCCCCATACTATATCAAGTGGGTATTGTAATTCCACAAATGTCTGTTGTAGATCCTGCAGGTGAGAATCTCTGGCAGAGGGACTGGAACAGATGTGGCTGTAACCTATTCTCCCCTCCCAGTCCTCATCCAAAACACATTTTAAAAAATCTATGATCTAAAGCCAAGATCTATGACAATGGATTTTTTGTTGTGTTTAGGATGGGGACTGGGAAGGAGGCTCTGACTCTAGGAAGCTCATACCCTGAAAATCTTGTGGTCTCTAAGGTGCCAGCAGATCAGCATGGCTACCCTCCTAAAACTGTGAATTTCTTGGCTCTGTTTGGATTGAAATGTGGTGCTGGAGGAGAGTTTTGTGGATACCATGGACAGCCAAAAACAAATAAGTGGGTACTAGATCAAATCAAGCCTGAATTATTTATTTATTTATTTATTTTATTTGACTTATATCCCACCCTCCCCACAAATGGGCTCAGGGTGGCTCACATCATCATCTCTCACATCATCAATTCTCCTTAGAAGCTAAAATTACAAGACTAAGGCTATCGTACTTTGGTCAAATCATGAGAAGACAAGATTCTCCGGAAAAGTCAATTATGCTAGGAAAAGTAGAAGGCAGCAGAAATAGAAGAAGACCTAAAACGAGATAGCTTAATTCAATAAAAGAAGCCACGTCCTCCAGTTTGCAGGATCTGAGCAAGTCTGTTAAAAATAACACTAACAGTAACAATTGATTTATATACCGCCCTTCAGGATGACTTAATGCCCACTCAGAGTGGTTTATGAAGTATGTTATTATTATCCCCACAACAAACCCCCTGTGAGGGTGACCCAAGGTCACCCAGCTGCCTTCAAGCTGAGGAGTGGGGAATCAAACCTGGTTCTCTAGATTAGAGTCCCTCACTCTTAACCACTACACCAAACTGGCTCTCCAAACTGATAGGACATTTTGGAGGTCTTTCACTCATAGGGTCACGTAACACACACACGCACTTCCCAGGGGGGCAACAAAAGGTCATTACATTAAGAAAGGAATATCCTGGGTAGACCAAAGGACCTGGTAGAGTGGAGGCTTCACCCATGCCTAAGGCAAGCTGGTAGGAGGCATTCAGGCAGGATCAGTAAAAATGATCAAGCCCATCTGGAAGCTTGATAGTAATTAGATTTTGTACTCAGGAGGACTTGCATTTGTGGATGAAATTACTCTGAAAGATGGAGGTGGGTGCTTGGCTTTGTGAGCCCCTGCAGCAACAGGCAGGGGCAACAGGCAGGTGTCCCTTCAGTGGGTCAGTCTCCCATTCAAGATGTTGGCCACTAATTAGCATAGCCTGATGGAAAGCCATGACCTCATCTTCTCCCAAGCAAGGCATTGCTAACTCCAAAAGTGGCTGCCAAGACGCAAATTTAGCCATGATGCTACTGGGGCTGACTGTATGGCCCCTTCAAACTCTATGATTCTATGATTCTATATGTCTAGGCAGGGAGTCCTAACAGCAGCCACAGCAGCCGTGGGGAGATTACCCAACTTCCATCCCTGAGTGGAAAACACCAAAGTTTGAGGTGCTGTATAGAAAGTGTGGTTGATGCCATACTAATTAAAGCTTTTCCAGAAAGCACTGAAAGAAAGTAGAGTGAGCAAATGATGAAGAAAATGTTTGTTAAAATGGCAGAAAAAGACCTTTTGAACCTCCTGTAAACTGCTCACTCACCCACACGTAAGCGAAAAAGAGAAAGCAAGTGTATGAAATACTCCCCAGTGAACAGCCATGAGGCATTCATCCTATTTTGATTCACCGAATAACAGAATACACATCTTTTCTTCCAGTCTATGCATCCCAAAGTCTCCCCTTCCCCCCACCATTAGCACATTTAAAAATAGCTTATTTTCCAAATGGATGTTCTACAATTGACAGTTCAGCAGAGAATAATGGAAACATTTAAAAACTGTTCGTGTGGATGTGGGAGGACAAGAGATGTGAACAGCATACAGTTCTTACTAATATACTGAAGGAACTTGGATTTTTTTGCTATGGGGGCGGGGAATAACATACACTCCTATTTTTTCCTAGACAATACAAACTAGTCCTCTGGGGGGGGGGGGCGCGTCAGAAGCCAGAGAGTCACAGGCTATGAACACAGGAGTGGTTCACATTTAGTTCTTCACACATCTTCCTCATGGGGGCTTCACCTTTGATTTATTTTATATCATTTGTAATATGCCTTTCCTGCATAGAGCTAGGGGGAGGGTGTTATCTCATATCCTTTGTTGCCTTGGTTAGACCAAGGACCAAATGAGACATGACAATGGGAGATCCTTGAATGAATTCCTGGGTATTATTTCTCTAAATTGCAGCTGTGAAGAACTCTGAATTGGACCAGGGTCAGGAAAGGGATAAGGAGGTTTAACTCCTTGTTCCCACTCCAGCAGCCCTGGAGTGATTCAGATTGCAAACATGGTATGTGGGGGGAAAGTATTTTAAAAACTCACCCTTCATACTGTGACCAGATTGTGGAAAGTGAGCCAGTGTGGTGCAGTGGTTAGAATGTTGGACAAGGATCTGGGAGACCCAGGTTCAAATCCCCACTCTGCCATCGAAGTTCACTGGGTGACCTTGAGCCACTCTCTCTCAGCCTAATATATCTTACAGGGTTGTTGTTGTGTGGATAAAATGGAAGAGGGGAGAACGTTTGTAAGCTGCTTTGGGTCTTTATAGGGGGGGAAAGCAGGGTATAAATAAATACTAGAAGCAGTGCATGCTTGATGCTAACTTGCTTACAAAACAGATATATACATTTAAAACACATGCATACAACTCTGCCAAGCCTAAAGCTAAACTAGGAATAAGGATCCCAGCTGAGCAGTGCTGTTAGTCAAGCAGCTGACATTTCCCCAGTTTCCTTCAAGTATAGAAAGTCCTGTTTTGCAGCAAAGAGTCATATTCACAAAGTCCAGGTTAGCTAGCAGTGGGGCTCCCCCTTTCCTGCTCTGCCCTGGTTTCAACGCTTAGCATTGTTACATAAGCCTTCCAAAAATATGTACCTGGGAAAGGGAAAAACTGTAACAGATTATTTTTAAAATACCTGAATTTGGATGTACAACTGAACCCAAATACTGCTTGCTATACATAACCATTGTATGGCCACCACATTTTGAAGGAATATTAATATTAGAGGTGGAGAGGGAGGCAGGCATTGCCGTAAGAAACCCAGATTCCACGCTTCAGCACACACACAAAATACTGGCACTGACTGGAGTACACAACAGCAAATGAGTCTGAGATGAGGCAAAATAATGAACATTGGAGGGAACAAATTTTGGACTAATCATCCTTAAAGATGGATTCCAAATTAAGCATGACCCCTGAGGGCCAAACTAGACTGTGGCGCTGTTTTACTTCTTGCCCTTTGGTTTCACTGGCTATTGACTTCTCATTTTCCTGAAGAGTTTCAGCTTCAAAAAAGCTTATTTTGTGATGACTTTTACTGTCAAACTCTGAATGGCTCCTAATTTTCTTTTTAGCGCAGCATTCAAGGTGAAAGTTAATATATAGCTTCTACAATGAGGAGAGATTTCTGAATTCTGTACAATACAGAAAAATTGTGCTATTTGGCTGATTACTTGCTGTGCAGAAAGTCATTCAGGCCCTTAATCTCAGGACTAAACTAGACATTACACAACAGATGCATGAAGCCGTCTTTTTTAAAAGGCACAAAAAGTAATTACAGGTGTCAGAGTTGATCAGGAACTACTGGATGGAAATGTCCATGCAACTGCTTTTCCATTCAAAAGGCAAATCTCCTCAAGGAGGAAAAGGCCTCTTGGTGAATAATCTTCTGGTTGAAATGGCAGGGGTTCCTAAATTTTGGTGCCCCACTAGAGGAAGGCCTGCCTTTGGCACTCACACACCTTACTTCCCTGTTGGAGGCACAGAGAGTGGGACTTCTGTAAACAACCTGGCAGGTAGATTAATATGGTACCACAGTCTCAGACCATGTAGGACTCTCTAGATCATAGCCACACCTGTATGGTGTAGTGGCTAGAGTGTTGGACCCATGTTCAAATCCCCACTTTGCCATGGAAGCTTGCTGGGTGACCTTGGGCCAGTCACACACTTTCAGCCTAAACTACCTCACAGGGATGTTGAGAGGATAAAATGGAGGCAAGGAGAATGATGTAAGCTGCTTTGGTGCCCTTTGAGGAATAAGGTGGGGTGTCACTGAAGTAAAATAAATAAAACTTTGAATTATGTTTGGAAGCCAGTTCAAACTCTTCAAGACTGGTGAGTAGAGGTGGGCACGGCCTGGAAAATGAACCAAAATTTTACACAGACCAGGCCGGTTCAGCATTCACAAGCCGGCAGGTCATGGGATGCACCTTTTTTCATGGATGCAACAAACTTTGGACAGTCCATTGGTCTGTGAAACCAAACATCCTGGCATCGAGCAATCAGTTCCCTAGGCAATGTAGGAGCTGCCTGCAGACCTTCTGTCGCTCTCGAAAGACACCAATCTTAGCCCTGAAAACCTTGATAGGCAGCTCTGGCTGCCAACCAGAGAGCTCCCATTATTTTCTATGTGAGCATTTAGTATATAAGACACAGCGTGGAGCCGCGGTTTCACTTTCCAGCCCGCAGTTACCGAGCAAGGAACTGCTTGTTGCAGGAGGGTTTTTTGCATTGTGCATCGCAAGAGGGAGGCTTGGGGCTTGTGCTGCAGCAAGGCTTTGGGTGGGAGCAAACTTATTGGGTTTCCTCGGCTGAGGGCTCATTCTTGTTTCTCCTTTTTTTCTTTCAGTTCTTATTTGCTTGTGGGGCAGTGGGCTAGCCTAGGGCTGTGCCCCAACTCATTCTCAAAGCTGCAGTCAGGCTCTGGGTGCAAGCTTATTGGGTTTCCTCGGCTGAGGGCTCACTCTTATTTCTCCTTTTTTCCTTTCAGTTCTTATTTGCTTGTGGGGCAGTGGGATAGCCTAGGGCTGTGCCCCAACCCAGTCTCAGAGCTGCAGTCAGGCTCTGGGTGCAAGCTTATTGGGCTCCTTGAGGGCTCACTCTTCTGTCTCCTTTTTAAAAATTTCAATTCTTATTGGATTGTGGGGTGGTGGGCAATGGAGACCTGCCAATGCCTGGCTGTCCACATCTGCCTCCTCCCCATTTTGGTCTGTCCCCCACAAAATCCTCACTTTCATCATTCTTTCCATGTGTGTCCCCTCAAGATGTCTGCCCTCTCCAAGAGTCCTCCCGTCGTTTAGTCTCCCCATGCCCAAGTCTGCCTCCACATGAGGATTGTTCTCCCTCCCAGAGTCTGTGCTTCCAGCCTCCCCTCAGGCAGCCCAATGGGGAGATTTCTATTCCCCCAAGGAGACTCTCCTTCCCCCCAGGATCACTTCTGTCCTGTACAGGAATATTACTGTCTCCCCAAAGAAATCCAATCCCTTCCCCCAAATTTTTCCTCCTTTCATAGCTTGTCTCTGTCTTCATGTTTTTTAAAAGAATATTGCTCCTGCTGTCTCTCCAAAAACATCTCCTTGATTGTCCCCTCAAATAGTACTTCTCTCCCTCCCCATTCCAGCCCCAGAGCAGGTTTTCTGCTCCCAGGAACTGTCATACCACTCTGGGGGCCGTTATTCCGTTCACAGTAGAAGATTCCCCAACTCCATCTCACGTTTTCATTACAACTATTTGGTGCTACAAGCCAATGCAAGTTGAGGCTCCTATTCTATGTACTGGAAATTTCATGGGGGCAGCTGCTTTGGGGGTCTGTAACTCAGACATCCAAACTGCAATCTTGGCCAAACTTGGAGGGTGGCTGAAGGAAAGCCTTCTGAAGACTTGCTGTGAGTTTGGCATCTGTGAGTGTGAAGGGGGCGGTCCCACTGATAGACCCGTCAACCGGTGTGGGTCCATCAGTGGTCCGTTGTCCGTGAAAAATTTTTCCCAGTCCATGCCCGCTTCTACTGGTGAGGTGTAACTCACACCATACAAGCAACTGAGCTGCTGTGTTTTGAACCAACCAGAGCTTCCAATCAGTCTTCAAGGCAGTCCTATATAGAGCACATTGCTGTAGTCCAACCTGGATGTCTTCAGTGCAGAGACAACTGTGGCTAAGTCATGTCATCTAAGGAAGGGCTCAGCTAGCAAACTAGGTGAAGCTAGTTAAAGGCAGAATGTACTACAGAGGAAATCTGTGCCTAAATTTGTAGTCCCCAATTTAAGAGCACCCCCAAGCTGTGCCCCTGATCCTTAAATGGAAGTACAATCTAGAACCGGTTGACTCAACAGATCCCTAACTGGTCTTATTATCAACCAGCACTCAAAAATGTGAGCCTCCATTTGCAATTTAAACTGGCACAGTCCATTCTACCAGGGCCGATTCCAGACGACTAACCTGAAGGCGCTGCATGCCGCCATGTTCCGGATCGCGACGGGGAAAACGCGATATTTTGCGATCTGGAACATGGCGGCATGCAGCGCCTTCAGGTTAGTCATCTGGAATCGGCCCATCTCATTCTTCTACAACTAGTCCTGAGCCTAGCCATTTGTTCTTAGTTCAAAAAACTAAAATTAATGCATGTGCTATGCAATGCCTCTGTTGGTCCTAAGGTTAAAGATGAGGGTCTGAGCAAATAATCAGGTGGGGGAAAGCTTTTTAATGGTGGGCTAAAGGAGTCCATTTAATAGCAACAGCTTTTGTAAGATAACACATGTGGGTATTTTTCCCATTTGTCTCTCCATGCAAATTAGCCCCTGCCCTCAGCTCCATTCCCTACCTTTGAGAAAATGAAGAGAAAGAGAAAAAATGGCTAGAAAATGGCCTTCACGATGATGCTGAAGAAATTTTCCAGTACTTGTATGGGCTTTACCATAGAGATCAGGGGAAATCCTAAAAGCATCACCCAGGTGTGACATCATCCCCCCAACAACTCCATCCTCCATCTCAAGGCACCACCCTCAAAATCTCCCAGCATTTGCAGATGCAGTGCTGGCAATCCTATATGTAGGTAGAATGAATTGCAAGGGGCAGGCTCCGCTTCAACCTATGCAAGCTCATTTGAATATATGCCCCTCACGCATACAAGTGCTTGCATCCTCACAGATGGCAATCCTGAAAAAGTATCCAGGATAGAGTCATACATACTTAGTATGTACAAAGGCACTATGCATACCTTTAAATGAATGTACACAGTTTGGCAACAACACCTGCAGCCACTCTTTCATTCTCTCTGAATATTATGCCTGAAAAGCACAATTGTGGAAACTACTCATTTTCCTGCCTTGAATACAAGATAATTAGGAGACATACATAGACTTGAACAAATAATGACAAATGCAAAGCAAGATTTAAAAGATTAACTTCTGAAAAAGAACTAGACAATAGTAAGTGAAACTGAGGGGCAAGAAAGAAAAATAGAACTAGAGCATAAGAGTGGGGTGCGGTTTTTTTTTACTTTAAAATACAATTGCTGTAGAATTAAATGTCACAAGAGATCAGAGATTCTAAACTGTATTCTACTGGACAGGAGGCAGACATGCCTCCATCAGGCCGAGACCCACCTCCAGCTGAGGGCCCCCTTTACTCCAGCTTCCAGTTTCAAACTGAATATCTGAGGTATTCAAAAACTGAAGAGCCAATTTTTGTCTGAAAAGTGTAATATAACAAATTAAATAAGCACATATTTTTATTTATTATGTTTATATCCTGTTTTTCAGACAGCTGCTTCCCAATTAAAAAACAACAGCACAGTACCTGCCCTCAAGCTTAAATAAGGACAGGAAACACAAGGAAAGAAGAGTGGAGAGGAAAGATAACTCTGACAATGAGAGAATGAAATTTGAATTTTTCTCCAATAGGAGGCCAGGCACAGCTTCTTTCACAAGGGTTCTTGCAGGAATGGAGCTATGCAACCATCCTGCTGCCCTCAGTCCTGTGGCCAGAGGCTAAAGTGTCCTTCTCCTCTCTTCTGCAGGCTCATGGCAACTGGTAGTTAAGAACTGTGAAGCTCCTCTCAGGATGGAGTTATCACTTAGCCTTCCAGCATTGTGTTGGTCACTGCTGAGGGACTCCCTTGGACTCAGATACAGGGGAAAGGGGCAGGGTTACATTTACCCTTACTGCCCTCCTTTGCTCCTTGAAGGGTTGCTCTTAAGCCTCAGAGCCAGCCCTCAGGTTTAGGAGCCCTCCCTTCTGTCAAGAGATTCCCAGCCCCACCCCCCAGAATCCTGTCCCAATGGTGCTTCCCAACACCTAAGAGTTGCAGCACCACCTTCACCAGTCCCCGGCCCCACCTTCTCTCCGGATTCCTTGGTGGTTCTAGCCTTCCCCTGCCTCCCAGATAGGGTTGCTAGGTCCCTGGGGAGCCCAGCACTTACCTCATGCCTGCAGCATGTTGATGTTCACGCATGTGCGGGCACGCTCCAGAGCCAGCGTGATGACATAACTTCTGGAAGCATTCCCATACTCCACATGGGGGCCAATTCAGCCCGTTTGGGGCCCAAATTGGTCCCAAATGAAGCACAAGAAAGCTCCTGCAGCCGGCGCATATATGTCAATTCCGGAAGTTACGTCACCATACCAGTTGGGAGCGCACACTGTTTTTTTTTTTTAATTTTATTGGATGGGTTAACAAATATAAACATACACGTCATTACCATTTTCCACCCCATTACATTTTCCCCATCCTTCCCCCCCCTTTTTCTGGTGACTCCCAACAGTTTTCCATCCTCAACTTAATCTAAAGAATATATCATATCCTAAAATCTATAATAATATATATCATATATATCTAGTCTATTTACTTACATTAACTATCATCATATAATACTTATCTAAATTAAGAGTATGAAAATTATATAGCCATATAATAAGTACATATATATATATAAAATATACTATTCCTTAACTCCCTATTATCTGTATTATAAATCTATTACTTCTATTACATCCCTAAAATATCATATATACTTACTATTACCCATACAATCTTGTTATTCAATCTTATACTTTCCCAAATAATTATACTATCTTACTCTTAAATTTATACTACTACAATACTGTAACTCTCTAACTCTATACTATACTATTAAAATATAATAATATACCCCCTTTTAACCTTAAGTAAGTTTCTATCTCCCCTTAACAACTATCCAAAGACCACAATTTCCCCTTCATGTCCCACTTTTTTTCCACATATTTCTTAAATTTTTCCCAGCTTAATGTATATTCCAGTTCTTCTTGTTCTTTCAATTTCCTTGTTAACTTGTCCATTTCTGCCATATTCAGAATTTTCAAAATCCAATCCTCCATAGATGTTATCTCCTGAGTCTTCCACAACTGTGCATAACACATTCTGGCCGTCGTAATCATATAAAATACCATAACTCTGTCCATTTTATCAAAGTCCTCTAGGTTCATGCATAATAACAACAATTCTGGGGGTTTGTTTATATTCCTTTGTAAAATATCCGACATAACCTTAACTATATCCCCCCAGAACTGTTTTGCCTTATCGCAAGTCCACCACATATGATAGAATGAACCTTCATGCTGTTTACATTTCCAACATTTATCAGACATTTGACTGTTACCATTGGCCAACTTCTTCGGTGTTAAATACCATCTATACATCATTTTATAAACATTTTCACGCACCGTGGTACATGCTGAAATTTTAACTACATTTTTCCATACCTTTTCCCAAGCTTCCATTGGAATTTCCCTATTACAGTTTATTGCCCATTTAACCATCTGAACTTTAACAACCTCCTCCTCCGTGAACCATTTCAATAGTATCTTATATATTTTAGAAATCATTTTCTTCCCTCCCTGAAGCAAACAATTCTCAAACTCAGCATTTTGTAGTCTAAAACCATTTTTCCTCTTGTCTTTCTCATACAAATCTTTTATCTGCATATATTGAAACCATCCATATTGGAATGGCAATTCATCATTACCTTTAAGCATATAATTATTCTGTTTTATCTCAAGAATTTTTTATATGTCAACCAGTCTTCCCCTGCATATTTGGATTTACTGCTTCCGCAGGGATAATCCACATTGGTATAGTCTCTTCCATATATTTCTTGTATTTAGTCCATACGGCAAACAAACTTCTTCTTACGTAATGATGTAAAAACATAGAGTCTGCTTTTACTTTGTCATACCATAGATATACATGCCATCCAAATAATTTATTATATCCTTCCAGTGCTAACAACTTCAAATTCTTAAATATCATCCATTCCTTTAGCCAGTCCAGACATACCGCTTCATGGTATAATTTAAAATTTGGTAATTGTAATCCTCCTCTTTCTTTTGCATCATAGAGTACTTTCATTTTAACTCTGGGTTTCTTTCCAGCCCAAACAAAGTTTAACATCGTTCTCTGCCACTTCTCAAATTGTTTACTGTCATTAACAATAGGTATTGTCTGTAGTAGAAACATCATTCTTGGAAGAACATTCATCTTAATTACTGCAATACGGCCTAACCATGACAAGTTCATTTTATTCCATCTAATCATATCTTTATCTATTTGTTGCCATAACTTGTCATAGTTATTCTTATATAAGTCAATATTTTTTACTGTCACTTCCACTCCCAAGTATTTAACTTTGTTCACTACTTCACGTTCCACCTTATCCATCAACTCCTTTTGTTGTTGTTTGGTCATATTTTTGCACAGTATTTTGGACTTCACCTTATTTATTACAAATCCCGCTAAATCTCCAAAGTCTTTCATTTTCTTCATCAATTTAGGCATGCACTCTATTGGATCCTCCACTATCACCATTATGTCATCAGCAAAAGCTCTCACTTTATATTCAAATCCTTTTATTCTCAGTCCTCTTATTAAATTATCTTCTCTTATTTGCCTAAGTAGAATCTCCAATACCATTACAAACAAAAGTGGGGAAAGAGGACATCCTTGTCTTGTTCCTTTTCTGATTTCTAACTTTTTTGTTACATCCGAATTAACAATTATATTTGCAGATTGGTTTTTATATATTGCCTTTATTGCTTGTATAAATTTGTCTCCCAACTGCATCTTCTCCATTGTTGCACACATAAAATCCCATTTCAAATTGTCAAACGCTTTCTCCGCATCCACAAAGAAAAAGCCAACCTGCTTCCCTGGATTTTTATCATAATACTCAATGGCATTCAGCAATACTCGTAAATTATTTTTTATTTGCCTTTCCGGTAAAAAGCCAGCTTGGTCTTCTTCTATAAATTCCACTAACCACGCTTTAAGTCTTTCCGCTAATATCTTAGCAAATATTTTATAGTCATTGTTAGTTAGAGATATTGGTCTATAATTCTTTACATTGCTTAAGTCTAATGTCTCCTTCGGTATCAATGTAATATTAGCCTCATTCCATGTATCTGGCATCTCTGCCCCCTCCAATATCTCATTCATCAATTTTTGCATCGGATGTTTTAAATCCTCTACCATCACTTTATAAAATTTTGCTGTAATTCCATCCAGTCCCGGAGATTTACCCACTATAGTAGCTTGTATTGCTTGCCCCACTTCCATTGTTGTTATCTCAGCATTGAACTTCTCTTTCAACTTCTCCGGCACCTTAGGTAAATCAATCATGTCAAAATAGTCTCGTATCTTATCATATTCCACTGGGTTTTTTTGGTATAGTCTTGCATAGTATTTATAGAATGCTCTCTCAATCAGTCCTTGATCATATAATTCCTTCCCCTCTTCTATTATTTTACTTATTGTTCTTTTTTCTCTCTTTTTCTTCAATTGCCATGCCAAATATCTCCCTGGTTTGTTAGCTCCTTCAAATGATTTTTGCTTCATTTTCTTCAATTCCCACTCCACTTCCTTATTTTCCATGACCCTAATTTGTTCTTGCAATAACTTTATTTCATACAACAATTTCTTTTTACCTGGCCTCTTTTTCAGTTGCTGTTCAACTTGGATAATTTTTTCCTGAATCTCTTTTAACTTCATTTCTTTTTTCTTTTTGTCTCTACCATTTAGATCCATTAACACACCTCTAATTACTGCTTTATATGTATCCCAGACCTTATGTGTTGACACACCTTTATCCACATTATACTGAATAAAAAATTTCGTTTCTTTTTTAAGCACCTCCACACATTCTGGGTCACCCAAAAGATCTTCATTAATTCTCCATCTCCGTTTCATATTTCTCCTTCCGAATCTCCACATCACAGGATTATGATCCGAGCTAATTTTCGGTAAAATATCAGTCTCTTTTGTAAATACTACCAGTTCCTTAGACGCCCAGATCATATCTATTCTGGAAAAAGATTGATGGCTAGTTGAAAAAAAAGTATATTGCTTCGCTGTAGGATTATATTTTCTCCAAATATCTTCTAAATTTTCTTTTTCCTGAATTCCGAAAAAAGACGTAGTTTCCCCGTCCTTACTTTGCTTGTTGATGAACTTTTATCCAGTTGCAAATCTACCACTCCATTAAAGTCTCCAGCTAAGATTACCTGATCATAAGTCCATTGCTCCATTTGTTCTCGTAAATCTTTGAAAAATATCTCCTTAGAGCCATTTGGTGCATATAATCCAAGTATCAAGGGTTTTTTTGCATCACATAAAAATTCCACAACCAGGTATCTTCCATTTTTATCAGACACTATTAATTTGGGTTGCAATTCTTCATTAATATATATAAAAATTCCCCTCTTCTTTTGCTTGGTTGCCGAAACAAATTGCTTTCCTAACTTCTTATTAATTAAATATTTAACATCTTGATCTCTAACATGAGTCTCTTGCAAGCAAATCACATTACTTCTTTGTTTGGATAGCCAATGTAACACAGCTTTTCGTTTAGAGGGTGAATTGAGTCCGTTAACATTCCATGAAATTAATTTGTACTCCATAATTATAATCTAGTTGAGCTAGGAAAGTCTTTTCCATTCTCCATCAGAAAGACGTCCATTGCATATTTTGACTTAATCACTTGTCTCCCTGATTGAAATTCAAAAGTCACTCCTTCCGGCAGCTCCCATCTGTATCTAATTTCAGCTGCCTTCAATTTTTGTATCAAATCTCTATATTTTTTCCGATCCTGGAGTACTTTTCGTGGTACGTCTTTCATAATTTGAACCTGTGAACTTCCTGTTTGGGATCCATGGAGGTCTAACGCAGCTCCACTTGCGGAGCTGACCGGACTGCCGTTTTAACCGGCCGGCGGGGTGAAAATAGCCCGCGGCCGACTGCTCTCAGGCGGGGAGCAGGCAAAGAACGCTCAAGACCCTAGGGTGAGCTAGATCTCGGACGAGGGGGGGCTTTACACAACGAGTCTCCCCCCGATCCTTGAGGTCCCACCTTGCGACGGGTCGGCTATAATCTCTGCGGCAGTTTTGGGGCCAATTCGGCTGGCATAAGACCTACATACCCAAGCATCGATTGGGGGAAGAAGCTGAGAGGAGAACTTAAAATCGAAACAGCGATTACAACCCGAGAAAAGTGAAGAGAAGGTAAAGATCATTATCTTCTGAGACGGGACAGATTGATAAAAACAGAGAGGAAAAAAAAGTAGATTTTTAAACTGCAACAGACTAGTGAAAAGGAGGGGAAGATTCGGCAGGAATCGAATTTAAAAAGAGACTAAGTTTAAAGAAGTTATTAAAGAAATGGGACTATTGTTTTGAATACCTGTGGCTTTGGAGCTGTGAGAAAAAGACACCATCGCGAGATCTGCTGTGGGAAGACGGGAGACAGGAAGTGCGTAATAACAATAGAGTGGCTGGAGAGAAGCGGCCCTTGCTGGAGGGCAGGAAGTAGGGAATCGCCATTTTTGAAAGGGGAAGGGTCGCGGCTTCAGCGGAAGAGGAAGTAGGCCATCTTGGATTACAAAATCATAGAGAAACCATAGAGAAAAGACGCCCGACATTTTGGACTCTTTAAAACTTAATTTCTATAAGAAGACCGGGACATTTAAAATAGAAAAACGTTAAATTTTACGCCACGGAGTTAAGGAAGAGAGCGGATTCGTGGGAGCGAGCTAAAGCAAGCCCCACGATGTCAAAAAAAGAGTGGCAATCGGCAATAGAAAACCTGGATAAAAACCTGGACAAAAAACTTTTAGATATGATTAAAGAACTTAAGGACACGAAATTGGAGCTGATAAAAGAGGTTAAAGAGGTTACACAGACAGTAAAATCGGAGCTGTCAGAAGTGAAAAAAGGTATGGAAACAATACGAAATGAATTACAAGGAACGCAGCAGAGAGTTAAAACAGTAGAAGACGCGATGGAGAATTTAGCAGACACGCAACAAACAGAGATGAGATTGGTGAAGGGGAGAATGTCAGTTGCAGAAACTAAATATATGGAGAAGCAGCTACGTTTTCGTGGCTTGCCAGAAGTGGAAGGAAAGTCAGCGCAAGAACAGATGACTGAGGTGTTGGCTGAGTACCTGGGGAAGGAGGAGGAGGAAGTTGTGGCTATCCTAGATGTGGCATACCGTGTGAATTCGAGAATAGCAACCCAGAGGAAACTACCAAGAGATGTGATTGTGCAGTTTACAACACGAAATATGAAAGAGAGGATTGTGACAAAACAGTTTCAAGATCCATTGGAGATTGATGGCAAGACGATTATTATAATGAAGGAACTGCCCAGATCAGTGTTACTGGACCGGAAAAAATATAAAGTGCTAATTCAGATTTTGAAGGACATGAAAATCAGGTACAGATGGGAGTTACCGGAAGGAGTGTCCTTTGAGTTTGGAGGGGCCAAAAAACGCATCAGATCTGAGCGAGAGATGGAGCGATTTATTAAGGACAATGAAAAAGACTTACCAACAAGATCATGAGTATGGAGTGTAAAGTATTATCTTGGAATGTAAATGGACTAAACTCACCGAATAAGAGGAAAAATACTTTTCACTGGCTACTAAAACAAAAATGTGACATTGTTTGTTTGCAAGAGACCCATATCAGAAAGCAGGATGTAAAATATTTAAAATCTGGAAAATTGGGCAAAGAATATGTAGCGGCCTCCAACAAGAAAAAAAGAGGAGTGGTGTTGTACATAAAAGAGGAGCTACAGCCAAAATTTGTTATGAGAGATGTGGAAGCTAGATTTGTAGCAGTGGAATGTATTTGGAATTTAAAGAGAGTGTTGGTAGTCGGACTTTATGCACCTAACGGTGCAAAAGAAAGCTTCTTTGAGGATTTAAGGAAGCATTTAGACGATCTTGCATACGACCAGATAATTCTTGCTGGAGACTTCAATGGAGTGACAGACTTGGAACTAGACAAAAAGACTACAACGGCACAAAAGAAAAGAGGACTATTACCAAAGCTTTTTTTTGAGTTGATTCAACAAGAGACTCTTGAAGATGTATGGAGGAGAGAATATCCTAAAAGCAGACAGTTTACCTTTTATTCTGCAAGGCATTCTACATTATCAAGAATTGATATGATCTGGGCCTCAAAAGACTTAGCATTATGGACTAAGGAGGTAGAAATAATGCCTATGGTAGGCTCAGATCACAACCCAATTATGTGGAAATTTGGAAAAAAGAGAAAAAGGAAAGCATGGAGAATAAATGAGGACTTGTTACAGGAAAGAGAGAATATGGAAATACTGAGAAGAGAGACAAAGTTTTTTATACAATACAACGTGAATAAAGAAGTACCAACCAATAAAGTTTGGGATGCTTACAAGGCGGTTGTAAGGGGCATACTAATGGACTTAAATGGTAGAGCAAGAAAGAAGAAAGAGGAGAAAAGACAAGAGATTGAGGAGAAAATAAAAGCCAAAGAAATACAGCTAAAAAAGAGACCAGGGAAAAAGAAGGTACACCAGGAAATTAAAATACTTCAAGAACAGCTAACAGCAATGAGCAATAAAGAATTGGAGTGGAATCTCAAAAGACTGAATCAAAAAGCGTTTGAGGGTGCTAATAAACCTGGGAAGTACCTGGCATGGCAATTGAAGAAGAAAAGGGAAAAGAAGATAATAAATAAAATTTGCGAAGATAACAAAACGTATTTGGAGCAGGCTACCATTAGTAGAGCCTTTTATAAATTTTACGCTAAGCTGTATAATAAAAAAGAAGTAAACAAAGAATCAATAGCGTCATATTTGGAGAAAACCAAACTTCCAGAAATCTCGGAAGCTTGGAGAAATAAGTTGAATAGTGAAGTAACTGACGAGGAAATAAGTAAGGCAATACAATCTGCAAATCTAGGAAAGGCGCCAGGGTCAGATGGACTTACGGCTAAATTCTATAAGACAATGGCTAATGAACTGGCACCATTCCTAAAAGAGGTGATGAATGGGGTTTTAAGGGATCAAAGGATTCCAGAAACTTGGAGTGAAGCGAATATATCATTGATCCCAAAAGAGGGCCAAGACCTGACTAATGTGAAAAATTATAGACCTATATCGCTACTCAACAATGACTACAAAATTTTTGCGAAGATATTGGCGGAGAGATTGAAGGGGTGGCTCTCGGAAGTCATAGAGGAGGAACAAGCAGGCTTTTTGCCAGACAGACAAATAAGAGACAACTTAAGGACAGTGATCAATGCTATTGAATATTATGACAAGCGTTGTGACAAAGAGGTTGGTTTCTTCTTTGTTGACGCTGAAAAAGCGTTTGACAATTTAAACTGGGACTTTATGTTTGCCACTATGGAAAAGCTACAATTGGGAGAAAGATTCATCAGAGCAATTAAGGAAATTTATAGAGACCAGACTGCAGCAATTGTGGTGAATGATGAATTGACCAAGAAATTGACGATAAGTAAAGGAACAAGACAAGGTTGCCCGTTATCTCCATTGTTGTTCATTTTAGTATTGGAGATTCTGATGATACAAATACGTCAAGATGATGAAATTCGTGGAATAAAAATAAAGGACTATTCATACAAGGTCAGAGCATTTGCGGATGACATAATGTTAATTGTAGAGGACCCATTGGAGAACATGCCAAGAGTGATAGATAAGATCAAGGAGTTTGGAGACTTGGCAGGTTTCTTCATTAACAAAAAGAAATCAAAGATATTATGCAAAAATATGACTAAGCAGAAACAACAATTGTTAATGGAAACAACGGATTGTGAAGTAACAAGTAAAGTGAAATATTTGGGAGTCGAATTAACTGCAAAGAACATAGATCTATTCAAAAACAATTATGAAAAACTATGGACTCAGATAGAGAGAGACTTGATTAAATGGAATAGATTGAATTTGTCATGGTTGGGCAGGATTGCAGCAGTTAAGATGAATGTGTTACCAAGAGTAATGTTTTTGCTACAGACAATACCAATCATCAGAGACTCCAAACAATTTGAAAAATGGCAGAGGAAAATATCAGATTTTGTTTGGGCAGGCAAGAAGCCTCGAGTGAAAGTGAAAGTTTTACAAGATGCAAAGGAAAGAGGCGGAATGCAACTGCCCAATCTGAGACTTTATCATGATGCAATCTGCCTAGTTTGGTTGAAAGAATGGATGACATTAAAGAACAAGAAACTATTAGCCCTAGAGGGATATAAAAAAATATTTGGATGGCACGCATATTTATGGCATGACAAAGTAAAGGTCAACTCGATGTTCCTGCATCACTTTGTTCGGAGAAGTCTATACATAATCTGGAAGAAGTACAGAATTTATCTACAAGAAGGAACCCCTTTGTGGGTGGTTCCATATGAGGTGATAGACCCGAGAGCTGTTGATAATGAACAACAATGTTTAACGTATAAAGAAATAACTAAAACTGAAGCATCCAAACTTAGAATAAAGACACAAGAGGAACTATCACCTAACTACGATTGGTTCCAGTATAGACAGATCAGAGACTTATATAATTCGGACTCTGTAAAGGGAGGTATACGAATAGAGAATTCGGAACTAGAGCAGACCCTTCTTAAAGAAGATAAGAAAAGAATATCCAAGGTATACCAAGTACTGTTGAAGTGGTATACCGAGGATGAGATAGTTAAAACACAAATGGTGAAATGGGCTATAAACTTTAATAAAGAAATAACAATGGAGGCATGGGAATACTTGTGGAAAACTACAATGAAGACAACGACATGTATTAATATCAAAGAGAACATTTATAAAATGATCTATCGTTGGTACATGACACCAAAGAAGATTGCGCTAGGGAATTCGAATACTTCTAATAAATGCTGGAAATGTAAGAAGCATGAGGGCTCCCTCTATCATATGTGGTGGTCGTGTGAGGTAGCCAGGCAGTACTGGGGGGAAATAATAAGAGAAATGAGTGAAATTTTACAATTTCAAATTAATAAGAACCCAGAACTCCTGCTACTGAACTTGGGAATGGAGGGAATTCCAGCCCAACACAGGACGTTGATATTTTATATGACAGCAGCAGCTAGACTTTTGTATGCGCAAAAATGGAAAGTACAAGAAGTGCCAACTATTGAAGATTGGACTTACAAATTGCTGTATATGGCTGAAATGGACAAGATGACAAGAAAATTGAGAGATCTGGACTCAGGGCAGTTCAACACAGACTGGGAGAAGCTGAAACAATACCTGGAGAAGAAATGGGAGGTGGGAGGAAAACTGTGGCAGTTTGAGAACTACTGAAGTATTGAAGTAGAGGGGGGAGACTTTACCGGGGGGAGAAGAGATAAATGTGAATTAATAAGCAGTCAGATTAATAGATTGACATATATATAGATATATATAGGTTAACAAACAGAACATAGAGAAAATAATTAATTATAAGGACTAAATATAAGGAGCGATTAACTAACAATATTTTCTTTTTTTTTCTGACAAGTTTTGTACCAAACTGAATGTCTGAAGATATAGATGGGTCAAATTGATTGACTACGTGAGGAGAGATATATAGAACTATTATAAAAAGATAGAATGAGTAATATATATAGAGAATAAGTCAAATTGTTTGATATAAACGAATGTATGATCTATATGGTTTATGATATATAGAAATACCTGAAATTGAAAAATTGGGATAAATTGTTTATCTAAGATGGAAACAAAGGCTTACAGTTTGGGCATATAATGTTAAAAATAGTTAAGGATGTACTGCTTAGAATAATGGAGAATATATATTTGTTTTAGATAGAGGAAGCTAATAAAAGTAAGGGAAAGGGGACAAAGGGTTGGAAAGCTGTTGGAAGTCAACAAAAAGGGGGGGGAAAGGGAGGGGGTTAGAGATGAAAAAATTGGGGAAAATTGAATGTAAATGTGGAAATAATGGATTCTAACCCAATAAAAATTTTTCAAAAAAAAAAAAATAATTTGAACCTGTGTCCCAGCTATTTCCAGTGGAGTTTCAAAATGCCTCCTAATAATTTCCTCCTTCATTCTCCTTGTGGTCAATTGGACAATAATATCTCTTGATAAATTCTTTTGTTCTGCGTATTTGAATTGACTCTGTACACGATATCTAGATGTGTCATCATTTCCTCCTCTGTTTGTTCCCAAAATTTTGCCAATATTTCAGCCACTTGTTTCAGAGCAGATCTGTCCATTTTTTCCGGGACCGCCCTCATACGAATTTGTCTGTCCATTGCTTTGCATTCCATCATCACAATTCTTTCACCCATACCCATAGTCTCTGTCTGTATAGCCTCTGTTTTTTTCTCCCCATCCTGCACCATCTGTTGTGTTTCTTGCACCTTTTGTTGGGTATTCTGTAAATCTGTTTTTATTGCCTCCATCTCTTTTTTAACCTCCGTTATTTCCGACTTAATCACTTCTTTTATTTCCGTCATTAAATTTTGCTGTAGTTGTTGTACCATTTCCCGAATCTCTTTATTTCCCTCCATTATTTTCTTGTCCAAATTCTCAATGGCAACCTGCCAATCCTTTTCTTTTTTGGAGGCCATCGGACTTGCCTTGGGTCCCCACGAATCCGCTCTCTTTCTTAGCTCCGTCTTCTTTTTAATTCAAGTCTCTATTTTTATATATCAATATATTAAACGTTTACCCTCTGTTAAAATGGCAGTTGAGGCTTCCCTTTCCCTTAAAATGTCGGGCAATGTTTCTCTATGATATAAAATGCCGGGCGATCTTTCTCTATGGTAACAATGTCACTACAGTATTCTTCCCTTACTTTCAATGGTGAGCCCTTTACTTCCGTTTCCTTTCCCTTACTTTCAATGGTGGGTGCTTCACTTCCTCTTCCAACATTGTTTTCCTTCCGGTTCTTCCTGTTCTTCCTGACCTCTCCCTCGCCGCTCTATCTCTGTCTCCTCTCCGTCTATTATCCTCCACTTCCTGTCTCGCAGCGCGTCTTCCAATTCCCACGATCTGCCCTCCGCGTCGCTATCTCCCCAACCACAGGTATGCAAAACAATATTCTTTCTTAGCTCTTTTTGGCTTTTTCTCGTTTTCAAACCTCAAATTAAACTGCTCAGTTCTTTAGTATGCTTTTTCAGCTTGATATCTCAGTCTTTCATTCTTTTAAAAACTCGGTCTTTGTTCAGTAAAACAGTCCGTTGGGGGAGATAGTAATCTTAACACAAACTTCTTGGGTTGTACTCACTGCTTCAAATGTCCAATTCTGTCCAATTCTGTTCCCGAGGCTGGGGGAACAGCGAGCCTATGCCAATTTAATGACTCCAAAAGCTGCTGCAGAGATTTTAGCCGCCCTTCTCCGAGGAGGATCTCAAGGCTTGGGAGGAAAGCCCTTTATTCAGAGCCTCCCACCCGCCAAGACCCTTCACTCTTAGGGCTTCAAGCGTTCCAGCCTGATTTCTAGCTGAAATCAGGAGGCTGTGGGCGATCTGTGTGCCCCACCAGCCAAAAAACAGCACCTCTGATGATCCGGAGCTCTGAATCACGTCGGTCTCGCCATTACCCCCAACCGGAAGTCTCGGGAGCGTACACTGTGTGCATTCCTGAGGTACCTGTCAGTGGTGGCCAAACTCTGGGGGCCTGCCCCCTCCTGCCGATTGCTGGACAATTGATGGATGAGGGGGCAAATCCCTGGGAGTTTGCCCACCACCGGCGAGCACTTGGAAACCCTACTCCCAGGCCATGCCTGCTGTACTACTGCTAGGGGCAGCTAAGGCTTAAGGGTGACTCTGTTGCCCCTCTGGGCCTACATGAAAGGCCTGGGATAGGCCCTGTAGTTCTGTGGGAGACAGTGCCATCAGCATCTCCCAAGGGCCAGCCAAAGAGGTCATCTGGGGTTGTCCTGTCAGTTGCGGGTTTTTCAGGTGTCCTGGGAGCTTAGCATGGTTGTTGAGGTTTTCTGCTCTGCTGGGCTGCCTCCTGGAGCTCTGGCCAGTCACTTCTGCCTCTGAGTTGGATGAGTGGGGGTTGTGGGGGCTCTTAGGGCAGCTGCTGTCAGGAGCTTCATGGAGGGGCAAATGGGCCCCTGTCTGCTCATGCCAAGTTCAGGCTGCACCAGACAAGAGTAAAGTTCTGTTTGGCAGGAAACCATCTTGTTCAATCCCTTGTCATTTCTGCACATCCTTAGATGTGCAGTTCACCCTTGAAACTGTGGCAGCTTCTCCCCAAGCATGCACATGTTACAGTTTGCCAGCCGTGTGCATATTGGTTTTTTATTGGGGTTTCTGCATATTTTCTGGGACCACACTTGCTGCGATTTCTTTTGTTATAAGTTTCCGGTGGTGGGTTTGTGGGGTTTGTTTTTGCATTCTATGGCTTATGAATTTGAAGTGTTTCTGGAAGAACCTCCTATTCCTCCCAATCTTCACCCAATTCTTCCCCTGAAGCTCTTGCTCTTCCTTCTTCATATTACTGTTCAGACACAGAAGTCTGCTTGCAACAGTAGCTGCATGCGATCACACATGGGCAAAGTAAAAAAAAAAAATTAAAGGGGGATAGGCACTTGTAGTCTATGATGACAAAAGTGCCCAACCTCCCCTCTAAAACTGCTGGGGGGGGGCGTTTGTAGGTTTTCCTGCAACCTCACAACCAAAGATAAGCACTTGTGGGTACTGCATGTGGAGGATGAGTTGTTGGGGCGACTCAGCAAAACACAGACCAAAAGTGGGGAAAAGGCAGGAGCAACGGGCTGTGTGAAAACGGCCTCTGCGTAATACCTGGGGCCACATTGTGCTTCCTTTAGCCACAGAATTCTTCCTGAGAGAGAAGAATGCAGCCTCGTAGTGACCCTTGGACCCATTGGTCTGTGACAGAGGCCCGAGTGTGCCTCCTGCTGCTTTCCACATAGGGAGGTGCTTGTGTGGTTTCCTTGTTGCTGGAGATAAAGCACAGCAGAAAAAGGGTTTCCACAGGGGCTTCCCTGCAGTTTCCCTGTCCCAGCCCCCCAGTAGTAGCCAGCCACCCCCACCCCCCGAATCACCAGAGCTTTTGCTATTTATTTTTTAAAATCAGCACTACAATATTTATATATCCACCCACAAGCAGTCATCTAGGCTCTACTGCAATCTTTCCAAAAACTTCAGAGGAAAGCCAGTTTGAGATAAATTGGAGAAAAGCTAGGGAAACTCTGGGAGGTACACAAATGCAACACAGTGCTGTGGGGAAGCGGGGAGAAAAACTCACTTGCCAGCAGCATTGAGCCCAGGACAGATAACCTGTGTGGAAATGGCATCTGTCAAGTGTGAAAGCCACACTTTCGGTGACAGAAAGCTGATACAGGGCAAGATTGAGGAGAAAAACTGATAATGCCACAGGGGCTTGGAGAATCATGGAGGGATGGTCCCAAGTCATAAGAGCCAGTTCAGCGTAGGGATCTCATTCCCCTGATCGGGGCGGGAGTAGGGTTGCCAGGTCCCTCTGTCCTCTCAGTGGGAGGATAGGGGCCTGGAACTCACCCTTGTGCACGTGCTGATGCGCGTGTGCGCTGCAGTGGCAACATGATGATTTCACTTCCGGAAGTGACATCACCACGCCAAGTGCGTGGCAACGTCACTTCTGTAAGTGACAGCATTGTGCTGGCCGCAGGAGCACTCCCATGCTCCGATTTGGCCGGTTTGGGGGCAAATTGGAGTGCAGGGATGCTCCCACAGCCAGCGCGAGGAGTGGAAGCATGTGCACGGCATGCGCTCCTGAGGTGCATGCCAGTGGCGGGCACACTCTGGGAGTTTGCCCCCTTCTGCCAATTGCTCAGCGATCGGCAGATAAAGGGCCAAAGCCCTGGGAGTTTGCCTGCCACCGGCGGGCACCTGGCAATCCTAGGCGGGAGATCCCCCCCTTCACCCTCCAACCCCACCTCCACTTACCTAGCTGGTGGGGGATGAAAACATGGGAATGGGCCTCCCAGGAGTTCTCCTGGAGGGCAGCACGATTACGTAACTGACATCATCGCGCCACCCCAGGAGCACTTCTGCGCTTTGCCACGGGCCAATTTGGGCCCCAAATGAGCCAAATTGGGCCTGTTTGAGGCCCAAATTATCCTGCTATGACATGGGTGTCATAGCAGGTGCAGTGATGTCACCGCAAGTGCGGTCACCGGAAGTGATATCACCACACAGCCACAAGTAAAAAATAAAGAAGGGAAGAGCCAGGCATCCTCCCTCCCACCAGGAGGGTAAGGGGACCTGGCAACTACGGTTGCCAGCCTCCAGGTGGTAACACAAAAAAAGGAGAGGCTCCTCCAAACTAAGCATGCAAATGAGATATGTAGAACGCCACATATGGAGGGAAGGAAACTAAACAAGTAAAGAAACAATATCAAGTAATGTCTACTTGGATGTTTAGTGAAAAAGTGCTTTGTGCAAAATTTATAAGCCAAAGTAAATGAATAAATGTATACATAGCAATACAAGCCACCAAAGTTCTCGAATGAATACATATCTAGTCAATTTCAAAAGTCCAAGTTAATATAACGATCCAACAGGTGCAGACAAATCAAACAGACATTCATCCACAGATGTGTTTCTAAAGTAAAGGTAAGTTGAAATATAGGTCTCACTTTGTAAATGCTTATTGTGTATTTCTCTTCACAGGTGATGCCAACAGACTCAGGACATTCAAAAGACGCTGCCCGCCCACCCAACATACAGGGCCGGCAAGGAAACCTGATGTTTCATCACAAAGACCCTCCTCAGGACTGGTTGAAACATCCACCAATATGAACAAAGCGGCTGCCGCTTTCATGATGTTACACTGCTTCAAGGTGCTTTGAAAATTTCAACTTGATATTTTGACTTGTGAATTTGTTCATATTGGTGGATGTTTTCCCAAAGCAAAGAAGCAGTCTCGGCTTTCCTCCACTTTACTGGAAAAGGACGTGAGACAGAAGAACCCAGGAGACATCACCTCTGTGTCTGCAAGGAGCACATTCAGAAACATGCCCCCAGCATAGGAGAATTCTTGGTTGCTGCAACCTCTCAATATTTTGTGATTGGCGCATGTCCCCATTGCAGTCATTTTGTGGTGGATCTTACTCCCTGTTCTCAAAATTGGCAAGCACTCATTGGCTCACCAAAATTGGGGAGCCCTGTGTTAGAAGGCTGAATGCTTGACCTTGCCTTCCCCACCCCCCACCCCCAATGGCAGCCTCTCCTCTATGGCCCAGTTGAGTGGTGCTGGCTGAGCTGTGCCCATTTGCATAGTGGGGAACCTGCAAGGACTTGTGGAAGGAGTACTTCACTTTCCCTGTATCACCTTGCCCACACTGTTTCCTCTTTCCTTCTTCCTGGAAGCCTCCATATACTCACTTTTCTTTCTTTCAAACTCACTAAACAATTCACGTATTATCTGCCCCCATCATCTCTCTCTCTCTCTCTCTCTATATATATATATATATAAATATATAGATCCAGAGGAGTTAGCCATGTTAGTCTATAGTAGCAAAATAGAAAAGAGTCCTGTAGCACCTTTAAGACTAACCAACTTTACTGTAGCATAATCTCTCTCTCTTTTAATTTACTTCATTTATATATTGCCTTTCTTCACAATGGGGACCCAAAGCAGCTTACGTTGTGTGTCATTCTGGAGGCCTCACTTCAAAAAGGATATGGACAAATTGGAACAGGCGCAGAGGAGAGCAACCAAGATGATCAGGGGCCTAGAGACCAAGCCCAACAAGGAAAGACTGAGGGGCTTGGGAATGTTCAGTCTGGAGAAGAGGAGGCTGAGGGGAGACATGATTGCTTTAAAAGTCTGTCAGAGGAGGGAAGGGAGCTGTTCCTGTTTGCAACAGAAGATAGAACTCGAAACAATGGGTTTATACTACAGGAGGGAAAGTACCAGCCGGACATTAGGAAAAACTTCTTCATGTTAAGAGTAATTCAGCAGTAGAATTGACTGCCTAGAGGTGTGGTAGTTTCCCCCGCATTGGCAATCTTCAGAGAGCGGTTGGACAAATACTTGCCAGGAATGCTTTAGGTTGTTCCTGCATTGGGCAGGAGGTGAGACTAGATGATCTATAAGACCCCTTCCAACTCTATGATTCTCCTTGCCTCCATATTATCCTAACAGCAACCTGAGATGTAGGTTAGGTTGAGTGTGTGTGACTGGATCGAAGTGCACAGCAAAGTGGTGATTTGAACATGGGTCTCCTAGATCCTACTCTGAAACTCCAAACTATACTACACTGGCTTTTTGCAAGGGGAGGGGACTGCTGTTGAACAGTAGCAAGCATCCAGGCCTGGATAAGTCATGCAAGTCATGTTGTATCAGGTCATCTGGTGGTTGCTTCTGGGCCTGGCCCCAATGAGTCCTCCTCTCAAAGGCCAAAACAGCCCTGGAAAGGCTCCCCACCCGTCATTTACTGACAGAAGCCAAGCCTGGAATACTGCCTTCACTGTTATGGTTGGCTAGCAACAGCCACTGAGGGCAACTGGTTAGAGCTACTACAGATTCTCCTTTTATCATTTTGGGTTTTTTTTAACACCCCCATGTTATTTTTCAGGTATGTAGGAACATATGTCTTGTTTATGGTTCCAACCTCTAGATTTAAGTATTAGTGGCCACAGATCAGAGCCACTTGGTTACTAGTATATAAGATGAGACTCCTGCTTTCAAGTTTTTAACAGTGGCATTATGCAATTTCACACACATGTACCCTTCTCATTTTTTGGCAATAAATGCACGTATTTTGTACTCAATCACATTAAGTATCAGCCTTCTGAGTCTAGCAGTTTAGCAAGTTTTTTGGAGAGTGAGCTCTATTATTCTATTAACAAATGCTCAGGATAATCTAACACAGCTGAATTACCTGCACTAAAAATGAATTAAAGAATTCTTTCATTTTCCAGGCCTCAAAACCTGTAAATCCCTTAATATTTCTATCCATATTGGATTTGATCTCAAATGAACAAAAACAGACCAGACCCACATTTTTTAAATGTTTGGTAAATATTCCCATCCTCTACCAACAGTTGGGTTTCTTCCTTCAAAGCCTGAGAGACAAGCAACATCTTTCATTCTCAATGGCCCTTTTCGCACTTACGGTTTAAACCGCCATTTATGAGCATTCGCCCCGATCGCAGTGGCTTCGGCATTGCACCTGTTCATTTCACACTGTCCACTGCAATTTCGATTTGGTGTCTGTGCTTCATTTCAAAACCTCGGTGCAATTTTGGGCTTTTGGGGCCTTGCAATTCACGTCACACTTTTTTAAAAAAATTGAGCATGCGTTGCAATGTTGGAACCCTTCCCCCCTTTTTGCTGATTGGGCTGTCCCCTGCCCACCGGAGAGGCAATTGGTGGCAGAGTTCTGGGGGAAAACATATACCACTCTCATTTTTTTAAATCAAGCCAGGAAAGGGTTAAAATGCTGCCGATTAATCTCCTCCCAGGAAGCAGAGGCTTGTTTCCAAAGGGCTGTGCAAAATGCTTGGGTTTTCCCCCCCTCTTTGGCAAAGTCTGAAACACGCCTGGGAGGGAGGGAAAAGCAGCAGTTTAATCCTTTCCTGGCTTTTAAAGCCAGGAAGAAAGTGCAGGAACATTACAACGTTGCAACCCATTCTTGTCTTTAAAAAAAAAAAGAATGTGTGTGCATGCCCTAAGGGAGGAAGGAGAAAGCAGCTATTTAACACTTTCCTTGATTTTAAAGCTAGCAGGGAATTAGCAGCAAGCTTAGGAAAAATTCCTGGCTTTTGAAAAAAAATAAAACAGCATGCATACGGGGAGGAAGGAAACCAACGAAGAAGCAGCCTTATGACCCTCAGCTCGCTTTACTAAAAAAAATGGTGGACAAGGAGTTCAGAGAGCTGAGGAGGGTGGGAGTGGTTAATTCTGCACAAACCAATCAGCTCCCAAGGAAAAGGAGGGGGGGGAAGAGAAGCAAAAAGGAGGCAAAAGTGTTCACATTAGCAAAATGCGGGCCAGCTGCCAGTCGGCAGCGAACTTAAAAAAACATCGGGGTATGTCCGCAGGGGGAAAAATCGGGGATACAGCGGACAAAAAGCGATACTGCATCCCATGACTGCTTTTAAGTGTGAAAACCTTGCAAACATGGGATGTGGAACAGGTACAAACGCGCTCTAAAAACCGAGTGCGAAATGTACCTAGGAAGAGAAATGGCTAAATGTTTTCCTGGTTAGTGGTAGTGGTAACAAGTCTCTTGGAACCATTTAACTTAAGGATGAATTGCAACATCTAATTCCGCCTGAAACTACAGCTCTTGCATTATTACTAACATTTAAATAAAATAACATTTGGAGTGGCTTTCAGCCAAAATTATTTTCTGGCATCATGCACTCAGCTGATCACTTAGCTTTAAGCATCATTAAAAACTTGAAACTTCTAATGAAACCAATGGGGATTCCATTATTCCAGGAGGAACAGGAGGAGTGAACAGGTTGGATCCCAAGTTAGGAAAACCCGTGGAAATGGGGGGCGGGGGGGATGAACCCACTTCTATCCCTACCTCTGGTTAAACCAAACATTTTCTGACTGAACTCCTGACTTCACTGGTGTTGGTGAGAATATGACTCAACTCTCCTTACACAATTTTCTACCATTAAAGTGTGTGTACCTTTACAGCTCCATCAAAGGAAGTTTTTATGTACTTAGCCTGAAAGTGAGTTCACATCAGAACTTTACTGCTACATGTCCCACTCGAAGCACCTTTGCTATCATGGAGGGGGACAAGTTTCAAAATGGTAGCTCAGGAGCTCAGCATTTATTTATTATTTTATTTATTCCTTGCTTTCTGGCCAATCATCAAGTACCTTACAATAACACGGCATCGAATAAAATGCAGTAACATACTAGACAAGACTTAATAAAACAGTATCATTAACACTCAAAAGCATGGCAAGAGCTCGGGTTGCTGGATGCAGCTTGGGAAAATACAGGAGATTTGGGGGCAGTGCCTGGCGAGAGCAGATTTCGAGGAACGGAGGGAGCTCAGAGGGGATGTAATTTCACAGAGTTTGGCCTCCAAGGTGCCATTTCCTCCAGGCAAATTGATCTCTGTAAACATAGCCCACAGTGCTGCAGGAGGACTAGCTTGGCACTCCTCCATATTTTGAAAAGACTGGCTCTCTAGGCAATGGCCTAGGTATGCCTGGTGGGCAGGTCACTCCTGAATCCTGCAGCCAAATACTCCCTGATACAATATAAATGCTAAAGACACATCTTTTCAAGTCATGCACAATAGTCTGTTTTGTAACACCTATTCAAAGTATAAATGTACATAGAAGTCTGGCAGAGGAGAAAGTACATAGATGTGAGCACTGAGCACCACTACCCTGACTAATTAGCCTGTCCTACTAGTCCCTTTCCTGTATAGTGATCTGCAAGGTGAGTTCCCTTCAATCAGTCACAAGGAGATTCTCTTTCATTTCCAGAAAGCCTTTCAATCCTCCAGGGCAGAAAATCACTGGATCTTCCTGCCACATCTCCCGCTAGCCATCAGATAAAGAAGTAGAAAACTTGACTGCCAAATTTAATGTTGCCATCTGCTTAATGTAGCTGCATACATAGCCACACGCAACACAACTCTTATTTGTTATGCCATTACCAGTGTTCCACTTTTCTTCCTCTTGCACACTAGTAGAACTTGAGGGCGCCCAATGAAGTTGATGGGTGAACTTCAGATGAACAAAAACAAGCACTTCTTTACTTAAGGAGTGATTAAAATGTGGAATTCACTGTTAGAGGATATAGTGATTGCTTTAAAAGGGATTAGACAAAATCATGGAAGATAGGTCCATCAGTTGCTACTAGCCATTGGTGACCAAAGGGAGCCTCCATGTTCAGAGGTAGTGAACTTCTGAATACTAGTGCAATATTGGGGAAAGGCTGTGGTTACTAAGTCCTCTTGTTGGACAACATGTGAGACAGGATGCTAAATGGTCCACTGGTCTGATCCAGCACACCTTTTCTTATGTTCTAATGTTGCCTTGACGTTGATGTTTGCATTAGTTCATGATTGTTGCCTTTACACAAGAACTGGGATACAAATTTCAGCCTCAGTATCACTGTGCTTCTCCTCTAGGAGTCTCCCCCTAACAGCCTCTGTACTTCACAGGAGCATTTCTATCAGAAATGGGGCTTAAGTAAAAAGGGAACTCCAGCCACCGTGTGTGGCCACTTTAGGACCTCTAAGGCATGAAGAATGGTCCAATTGGCCCCAATATGACAGAGAGCAGCAACCTCTTTTTGCATTCCTTAGCACCTATAGGATGCTATAGTTACTGAAGCATAGAGTTGCCAACCTCCCAGTACAACCTGGAAATATCCCAGAATTACAACTGATTTTCAGACTACAGAGATCAGTTCCCTGAAAGAAAATGGCTGCTCTGCAGGGCGGATTCTATGGCATTATACCCTGCTGAGGTTCCTCCAGAGGCTCCAACCACAGATCTCCAAGCATTTCCCAACCTGGAGTTGGCAAACATACTGAAGCACCATAACAACCAACATAGGTGAACAAAAGGAGACTGCCCATTACTGTTAGAATACCCAGATGTGATTCCCAGGGGAATCTTCAAAGCTCATATCCATATTATTTAATTAATATTCACAAACTGACATTTGCCCATTCAGTAGAACTGAAGATGAACTTTCAAAAATGGCCAGAACCCTCCCATCCTCACCCCAATAAGGCTCATTTTAAACCAACCAGTAAACCAATAAGAACATTTCCAGGACTGAATAATTTCTTCAGTTGACATGAACCTAAATTGTTGTCCAAGAGAAACTTCATCAAACACAATTCTCTTTCACACATAACTGAGAAAGGGGGGAAACAGTGCATACAAGAAGTGTAATTATATAATTATATAATATGGATATAATACGCACAAAACAGAAGCAAAGTAGTAATTATCCTGGGAACACTGGTAATTACCTCAGAAATAAAAGGTAAAAGTCAAAAGACTGAGAAAAGCACAAGGTTTAAGCCTTTCTACATGTTACATTAGCATTATCATGCAGTTTTAGTATCACAGTAAGATTTGTCCACATTTGCTCCAGAATTAGGTATAAAATTCCCCTCTCCACAAGCCAATATTCTTTTCATTCATCTCAACTACTATAGGTTATTCACTTTATTAGGATTTGACACAGCAATCCCATTATCTGTTCAGCCTACATACTTGTGCTGCCTTGTTCCTGCTTGGGCTGATAGCATCAATGGTCATTATCTTCTCACCACTGTACAGAGTAAAGATCATTTTCAATTACCAACATCCAGAGAGCTGTGCTACGTGTAAAGCCTGATGCCATAAATGTATACTTTTTATGATATTTGAATGAACTTGCCACTTTCTTCAAATGGGGTGCTCAATCTTACTAGCTGTATAAAAGGAAAGGTATAAGGACATGATCGATGCTTTCTTATATGCCAAAAGTTGCCATATGCTGAGATGATAAGAGACATTCTCTGGTTACTGAGAATCAGACATGAGATGCAGACTGATAAAAGAAAGATGGAAGTTAAATAGTGAAAACAATGTCAAAACAATAACTAGATAATGGCATTATAGTCAGGTCTGTGCATATACCAAGCTAAAAGAACAGACATTCTGCAACAAGGAACCCCTATGTGATATGAATGCTTTTATCAGTAGTCATATTACCCAGGTAAACCAACACAGAAAGGCTGTGAACAGAAGGGGTTTGCCTATGACATGTGTTTCTTTCTAGAAATGCCATGTGAACTGCAAAGAGGGTCTTTTTAGATTATGGCTGGATCCTTCCACACAGCAACAATTCTCCATTGCACACTCATTGTCGCAGCAAATGCAGGGACATTTGCACAGTGTAGTGTGTCTACATGGGACTTTCTGCCACCACTTTCTTTGAGCACATCCTTGAGCACATGAAGCAGCCTTATACTGAATCAGACCATTGATTCCTCAAAGTCAATATTGTCTACTAAGATTGACAGCGACTCTCCAAGCTTCAAGTAGAGTTTTTTTCATATTACTTACTGTCTGGTCCTTTTACCTGGAGATGCTGGGGATTGAACCTGGAACACTTCTGGCTCTTCAATTGTGCCACAGCCCATGCTCAGTCATCTCCTTGCAGCCACTGTTCCCTCCACCTGTATCAATGGAAGTTTCTTGCTGGTGTTTTCAAAAAAAATTCAGCAGTAGTGTTGTTAGGGGGAGGGGAATTTATTTTTCCAAAATTAATTTTTTTACATGTAGCCACTGATTCCTATCATTCTTTTTTTCTCTTTCATTTCTCTTTGAAGAGAAATCAGTGTGTCCTTTTGTAACTTCAGACCTTGCAGTTGTTTTAGCTTACACACCACAGAGTGCCACTTCAATAGGAGGATAGGATGGTTTGAGAAGACACAGCCTGCCTTTGAGCCTCTGCAGGATTCTGAAATTCACAACTTTCTAAAATGAAGAAAAGAAATGGATTGTTGGGTTTCAGGGAGGAATTAGAGTAACGAAGAGAATTTCTCTTAACAACCCTACTTACTATATCACTGCTGCATCCAATCACTGTAATAGCAACTACTAATGTTTAAATAAAGCCCCGTAGTGGTGCAGGGGGAATGGTGACTGCAAAGAATGATGGCAGTAAAAAGGCACTGATGTGGGGAGGAGTTTTGATAATCTGCACAACTTCCATTCACATGCCCAAACAGACAGTGATATCATGTGGACGCTCCCAAAAAGACCACTTCAGTTTAGGAGCCAAGGCAGAGCAAATCAAGACTTCAGGAGCCATTAGATTTCTCCAACAGCCTGTTATCTATTGCAAATTGTATTTTTATCCATTTTTAATTGGTTCCCACAAGGAAACCTTCTTGCGTTAAATGCATCAAAGAAAAATATTTTACCAAACCTGCCACATCAACAGTGGGGGGACATTTCAGTGAAAAGTGTGCTTGAACACAAAGGAGTTGCACACTTAATCTGGGCAGCTAGCTTTATCATAATTCCCAGCTCCATCAATCACTTCTGAGGGATTAGAAATGGGTTTGTCCCTTTGCAGGGACACATCTCCGTACTGGATAAGAAGATGCAGAGGTATTGCCACAACATTAATAGCATGTTGAAGAGGGATTTGCAGTTGGTTCCACTCTTTTCATCCCTGTGTGACAATCTGCACTGGCCAAAATCCCCTCTTCTGCTCAACCATTAAGGCACTTGATCCCCCTTTCCCTTTTGAATTTCGATAGCCCGTAGTGAAAACCCATCTTTTCAAGGATCCAGAGGAGTTAGCCGTGTTAGTCTGTAGTAGCAAAATCAAAAAGAGCCCAGTAGCACCTTTAAGACTAACCAATTTTATTGTAGCATAAGCTTTCGAGAATCAAGTTCTCTTCGTCAGATGCATGATACAAACTGGTCAAATACAGAAGAGGAGGAGGGAGAGGGGAGAGAAGGGGACATATTATTCTCCCCACAACAATCTCTTAAACAAAAGCTCTCAAAATAAAAGTGGATAAACTGTCAGCATGTATGGTGAACCTGCGTCCCAACAAATCCTATCATTATACATGCAGCACACCCGATTACTGTGATTGATGAGATTCTCAAAGACAGCAGCATTTTCATAACATAAGACACAGTAAACAGAATAAAGCATGATCTAAAATGTAACTTTTGACAGCACTACTGTAACTTTAAAATTTTAATATTTTTTGTCTTGCCTTCCAGGTCTACTATCCTGATGTGGTAGTGAAACCAGCCAAATTTCTCTGAGCCCACAGTTGTGAATTCAAAAGATGTACAAGCTGAGATGGTGCCATTGAACAAGACAAAGAATAAGGTAAGTGTCGACAGGAGTCGGGGTGCTTTAGACAGAACAGAAGCAGAATTTGGACTTTAATGACTGGAAAATTAGCTGAGTAGTTCACTACGCGCCACAAATGTATGACCTGCGGGTAGCCTTTTAATCCATTTTCACTTCGCTCTATGGGTAGGGCTGCAGAAGATTAATAACTTCATAGTAACACCCTTACGATTAGTATTCCACTTTCATGGATCAACACCTGCCTCAGAGACTCTTGTGTATACATTTTTCTAGCATCCCATAGTTTTATCAAGCACAGCAATTGGTAATCGTTTTCTGCAAACCAGGGTGAATAGAAATGCTTCAGCATTAACTGCTGATATTAGCTTTGACTATAGGCGGTATTGCTTCAAAAGAGAGGATGCAAGCATGAGCAAATGCAAAAATATCTGACTCAATAATAATTTAGTTTATAGGACTAAGTTTATGAGCACTCTTATCAGTAGTTTATAGTTAGTTTATAGAACTTGTGAGGGCATCTTATTTTCCCCTCTCCCACTATTTCTTCTTTCCCTTCACTGGAAAGTCCTACAGCTTCTCTTCTTTTCCTGTTTCTTTCTCTCCTTCCCACTCACCAGCTAACCTACCTTTATAAGCCCCCATGTCTTCAGCTTTCCCTTCTTCCCTCCCCTTGGCAGCCTCTCCCTGGGCAGACTCTGGGTCAAACCACACGAGACAAAATACACTTGAATTACACTCGAATTATACTCAAATACACTCGAATTACCCATGTAATCCGAGCGTATTTTGTCTCGTATGGTGAGACCCTCTGTCTCCTGCAGCTGACATTTTCCTTCTACCACTGGAGGGCTTTTTGGGGAGGGCTTTTTTAAAAAAGGTCATGTGGATGTTTTGTTGCCACTGCAAATGTCTCTGCATTCACAGCTTCAATGAATGCTGCATAAAGAATTATTGCTGTGTAGAAGCAACTCTGGATTCTAAACCAGGATTAAACTATGGTATGGAATCCTATTTTGTAGGCAGGAAAACAAACTACCTATTGCTGTTTCACCCATTTTTGAGTACACAATAAGGTATGGTTTGGTGCAAACCAGGAACGTTTAAATATTGGAGTCACAGGTGAGGAGAGAGCACATCCAAGCACAGGGATTTCCAAGGGTCATTCCTGTAATGCCAAACCATTGGGTTTCAGACTTGTGTCCAATGGTATAAGCCACTCAAGAACTCTGGGTTTATATATATCATGAAATTCCTATAGAGTCAAATGCTCTGGTCATTACATTTGAATGCAGCCTGTATCTCAATTCTCTTCTGAAGACCAGTTGAGCTGATTTAAAAAGGTAATATATATACCCTTACTAAACCATTTTCCAGGCCAGTGCACAGTCAAGATCTCTATAACATGACTGTCCCTACTCCCTGCCTCCCTTCCATCATAATTGACTCATATGTTGCCAAGTAGGCCCCCTCCCCTGCTTTAAAGCCTGCTATGAACTGTGTTAAAGTTTCCTGCATTACTGTTTCACTGCTACACAAAGACTGCTTTGCACGTGTGTGTTCTGATACACGTGTCAGTTTCCTGCCTGCGTGTCAATTGCCTTGCTGCTGCTATAGACTGTGTAGTTACTGACTCCATGTTTGGATAACTGCACAAAGGACTCTCTTTCTGGGCAGCCCTGCCCTGACCTGTATCTGGACTTCCAAGTGTGTGTTTGGACTGTGTCACAAGTGTGCCCCGTGCCTGCATTGCCATCTGCCACGGACCGTGCCTGTTCCCTGCTTTGGACTGTGTTTTATGTGCTGTTTCCCCCTGCCTCCATGGAAGCCTGCCTCATATGGGCCCAAGCCGCTGCTAGCAGCCGGGCGCCTGCCGGGGAAACCTCCAGCGAGCCTGGCTAGGCGCTCCCTGGTCAGTTCCCGCCTGGAGCCTCCCGCGAGCCGGTCGCCGAGCTTGCCCTCGCTATCGGGCAGCCTGCTATCCAGCCCCAGCTATGCCCAGCCGGCATCCATGTTCTTAGGCAGCCAGAAGACCCTGAGAGGAAGACTGCTTTGGGAAGCCATTTCGGCGAAGCGGGCACACCACGTCCGCAGCAAGAGTACCTCGCCCCGCTCTGCATATCTTAGGAGCCGCCCCGGAGAAGAACTAAGTGCTGACCATCCCAAGCACTTAGAGAATGCATCTCAAAGAAACCTCCGCATTCCAGAAGCTGATGACATCAGGACAAGCCCTGTCCGCTGGAACATCCTTTCAGCCCACTTGGATTTCCCCCTCCCTCTTTTGTCCCCTCTTCCTGAGGTGTCACTTATCACAATCAGATTACCAAAGTGGCCCATCTAAGCCATTCAGTAGCCCATTAGACCCTTTGTTTTAAACTGTGAGAACCACCAAGTACAGCACCAGCCCCAGGGTACGTTTTGGGGTATTTAAGCTGGTCTCTCAGACCACTCGGTGCCTCGGCCATTCCCTATCCAGACTTCCTTGCTGTCCGTCTGTGGTTCCAGTGCTGGCATTGGACCACCACCCTCGCTGCTGCGTCTCTGCTTCGCTCCAGGATTGTGAGTATTTCCCTTATCATCGTTGGGAACCCGCTAATGCGAACGTCTCTGTATTTCCTACTCTGTATTTCTTAGATCTTGTGTGTTCCTTGTATGATTGTGCAAGTTAGGCTTACGCCACACCAAATACACGTGTTTGGAACCTATTTGTAGTTTGCCTCTTTGTCACTAGAGTGTCTGGGATCGGGACCTCCGTAAACATAGGTTATGATCCGCGCTTAATATTAAAGTTACAGACTGCTATAGCTAATTCCCCATTATAATAAAAGAGCAGTTCTGGTAACAGTTTACTGGTGGAGAATGCGGGCATAACCCAGTTCGTGTGAATGCACGTGAGTCGACACGCGTGTCTTCGGCGAACTGACTTAGAGGAAAATTTTCCAGACCTCAGTGTAAAGAGCGCAATTTAGCTCAGGGAATTAAAAGTGTGAGTGTGTGTGGCTCTAGCGAGCATTTCCTATCTTGTGGGTTGGCTTTCCCCCATTTCCTCCTTCAGCCAGCTTTGGACTACTTGCCTTTTGTGGTGCACCGCGAGGCCCTCCAGCCGTTATAACCGGTGTACTGTGGGTGAGGACCTCTGAACTGGTGAAGTTCCTGGCCACCTTCCGGGCCGCCTAAACGCGTCTATGTGGGTGGGATCCCAGAAGTAGGCTCTATAGATATATATACATCCTGAAGCAGCACATATAAAATTCTCTTCCGCCCTCCCCCGTCTCCCCTAAGTCCGTCCAAACCCCGTTCCTGCCAGCACTTAGGCTTCAATCCCCGCTCCGGAGGAAACGTGAAGGGATCGTTAGTCCATTCGTTTTAGTTTAGCTTTGGGAATCTAAAGCCAGGTTCCTGAAGCCCCGCGGCAGCCTGCCGCACCGTGCTTAAGAGTTTTAAGGTAGACTCTTGGGCGCTTTTCCGCTTGCGAGTTTTAAATCAGACTCGTGGGCGCACCTCGCTTGGGAGTCAGTGGGACTCTTGGGCACACTTTTGCTTGGGAGTTGTTAGAACTCTTGAGCGCACCTCGCTTGGGAGTACAGTAAGCTTTACTCCTGGGCACTTTTGCTTGGGGACTTGCAGAGGCAGTCCTTGAGCGCGTTAGTCTTTTGGTCTTGGCTTGGAGACAGTTTAACCGTTTGTCTCTGAGCACGAGGCCTGGGGACTTTTTGAGTACAGTTCTTGGGCAGAGAGCTTGAGAGCATTTGTAGCTTCTGAGCAGAGGCTTGGGAGCAGTTCAGCTTCTGAGCAGAGGCTTGGGAGCATTTCTGGTTGCCTGAGCAGAGGCTTGGGAGACCCCCTTAGTTGCAGTTTCTGAGCAGAGGCTTGGGAACACTTTCTGGTTTTCTGAGCGCATAGGCTTGGGAGACCCCTGAGCTTTGGCTTCTGAGCAGAGGCTTGGGAGCACTGAGCGTTTTGGTTCTTGGGCTTAGAGAGCTTGAGAGCACCGTCTGAGCCAGTAAACTTTTCCTGGTCCCGTGGCTTGTAGGCAAGCTTGAAACGGGAATAGGAATTTTCCTTCTCCCCCGGTGGAGAAGAACCGAGTATAGGACCCTTAAATACCCTTTGAACCTAATAGTAGGACCCTTTTTAAACCACCCCTGGTGAAATCTGTGTAGTACCCAGTTTAAAAATCCTTGAGAACCGGAGGGAAGGATAAACCTCCCAAAGGAACATAGAGAGGAGAAAGTTGCTAAAAACCCCTAAGAATCCAGTGTAAGAATCCCCGAGGACCCGAAGGGAAATAACCTCTGAACGGCCCCTAGACGGGAAAACTTATAGGGAGCTTCAATCGCCCCACCCCTGGTGTCGCTGATCTACTCTTTAACCTCCCCCGAGGTCAGCCTTAAACGAAAGTAAAAATGTACCGGGCAAACCCCACCGTGCCCCGCCTGGAGAAGTGGCTAGTTAAGAAGGGAGATTGCCCTTGGGAAGCCGGTTCCTTCAAGGGACCTGACCCGCTCCAGATAGTCAGAAGTGCCTTCCAAGATTTTTGTGAGAAAGAGAAGCCCAAGTCGAGCAAGAAGGACAGATACGGAGCTTGGGCACTTTTTACTGCCTTACAGGACAGCGTGTCCCTGATAAATAAATTACATATTGCGCAGGAAGATAGTGAGCAGGAAATAGAAAGGCTCAGATTGGCCCAAGACAAAGAAAGGAAGGAGCTAGAGGAAAAAGCAAAGAGAGAACAGGACGCCCTGCACCTAGAAATCCAGAGTCTCAGGGCCAAACTAGTCGAACAGGAGAGAGACCATGAGGAGAAAGCAGTTGAGTGGCGCGCTGAACGCGTCAATTTCATATTGGAAAAACAAGGATTAACCACTGCCCTTCAGGACGCCCAGCACAAGGCTGAAGCGGCCTCCGCTCGTGCCGATATGGCTGAGCATGCAGTAATCGAGGGACAGGAAAGAATCGCTAAGCTAACCCATGCCGCCCAGTTCATGGCAGAGCATAACCACTCCAAGGTAACCTCCGCTGACCACTCCGCTTGTAAGAGGGAGCTAGAGGTCCTAAAGCAGCACCTGGGAATGCAGCAGGCTGTAATTTCCGCCGTGCATCCCGCAGCCCTCTTGGCCCTCCCCGAAGGTAGTGCCGACAGTTGGTCACCTCCTTCGCCCCAGCCCGAGGAAGCTCCACAGCCCCTCCATCCGATAGCTACCAAAGAAATTGTCACCACTGACGATGATGGCAGGAAGACAGACCGAATAGTTAAAGAGACCCGCAATTGGAGGCCCGATGAGCTCCAAGCCATAGCTGACCGCATGGGACCCCTGAACCGAGACTCAGCTATACAATGGTTTGCGCACGTGACCATGTCCCAGCCCTCCGCCAGTGGCTCCGATGTAGCTCAGCTGGCTCGCCATTGTGCCAGCCCCGAAATAGTCACCTCTCTTAACGCATATATTTCTAACCGGAGACTAGCCACCCGCAGTCAGTATGGTGCCATGAAGGAATTGTGCGCCTTCCTATGGCCTACCAAGAGCTTGAAGGCCTTATACATAGCAGAATCTCAAAAACCCGGAGAGGACCCAGAGGCATATTTAGCCAGGAAACAGCTCCTAGCCGAACTAGCAGACGAGGTAGATTTAGACTTGAGCGACATGCCGGACTTCGACGACTTAGAATTTAGGAGGGCAGTCATAGATGGACTCAACAGCACCACTCGCCTGGCCCTAGCAGGAGTCGAGCCCGGGAGCATTACATGGGGAGAGCTGGAATCCCGCATCAGGAGCATTGCTGGCCTGTTGCGAGAGACCGGCGCCATCCGCCATGTGAAGTCCCCGGCCTCTCGTAGAAAGGAGAGCGAGCCGATAAGTGCAGTCACCTATGCCAATCATGGCCCCCACTCTCAGTACCGACCGCAGGGACGCAGCCCGTACCCGGAGGCAAGGGGAGGGATCCTGAGGGGAAGGAGCAGCAGCTTTAACCGGGGAAGAGGACCAAGGGACTACCGCCCAGGAGTTTCCTTTGCGCCCACCCCGAGTTACAGTTCCTCCTCCCAGCAGGGACCCCACGAGCCCCGATTACAGGATGCGCCCTTAGCCCCTTCTCACTCTCGAGCATCACACCCGTACAATCATCAGGTCTACCCGCCTCCAGATCAGTCTAACGCTTGGGGAGCATCGCAGGGCGACCACGAGGGCTACCGGGACCGCGGCAGCACGCCCCAGTCCAGGGACCCCCTCCGTTGGGAACTATGGATGCGCCTCAAAAACATTGGAGCGAACATGGAGCTATTCGATGGAAAGCCCACGTCCGTTCTAATGAAAGCGATCATGGAGTGGGAAGACCAGCAGCAGCCCCCAGTACCTCCGTCAGCGCCCCCTTTACCGCCAGACCCTCCCTTCTCGAGTCCCCCGATAGCTGCGGTCCGGGAACGCCCGAGCCCCAACAACCCCTTTAGAGGAAGCGCCGCTTCCACCGACCAGTGTGCAGGATCAGAATAGGGTCGCCCCGAGTCCCAGTCTCCCTCCGTGGGCATAGTTGCCAAACTAAAGCCGGACACATGGGGGAGACCGACAGTGAAGGCAGGGATCGGGACTCCCGGGGAAAAGAAGAAGCCTGCCACCCTCCTCATAGATACCGGAGCTTCACTTAATATACTCCGGCCCACCTTAGTCACTAAGGGAACTCAGACCCCCACCACCATGCAGCTCGCCGGTTTTGGAGGCGGCATGCAGGAATCCCAGGTCTGGCAGGATATCCCCCTCTCCGTTGGGAACCTGGCCACCCGGATTTCGGCATGCGCAAACCGGGGAGAAGATGATGGACTTTTGGGCATGCCATTTTTCCGTGCCGAGGGACTGACCATCGACCTAGCAAATGGGCTCCTGTGGCGCATCCCAGGAGGCCCAGACTTCGTCAATGCAATCCATCGGTGCGCAGCCCTTAAGGCCCCCCTTCCTCTCGCCCCCATCACAGGAGACCCCTGGGTTCAGGACTTTCCCGAAGTGTGGGTGACAGACAAGGCCGAGTGTGGGATAGTGAAGGGCGCCTGCGTCCTGATTGAAGGAAAGGACCCCCCTCCCCAACGACAGTACAAGTACCCAGCGGAAGCTGAGGCAGGGATAGCCAAAACTATAGAAGGACTCCTTGAGTGGGACGTCATACTCCCGATGCAGTCCATCTGCAACGCCCCATTGTGGCCAGTTCTAAAAGCAGATGGAGTGACCTGGAGAATGACGGTCGACTTCCGTGCCCTGAATGCCACCACCCCTCCAGTTGCCCCGGTTGTGGCCAAGTACAATGAGATCCTAACGGCCATTGCCGCTGGGTCCCGGTTCTACTCGGTCATAGACCTGGCCAACGCTTTCCATTCCATCCGGTTGCATGAGTCTTGCTGGTACAAGTTCGCGTTCACTTTCCGCGGCCAGCAATACGCATTCAAACGGACACCCCAGGGATTCCACTCCAGCCCCAGTATTTGTCATGCCCATGTAGTTCAGATGTGGGAACGCCTCCAACCCTCCTCGAGGCCCCACGTACTGAGCTACGTGGATGACATTTTAGTCCACGCCCCCACGGAAGAATTAGCCCGCCAAATCACCAGGGAAGTCCTGGAACTCCTCCGCGAGACTGGGTTCAAGGCAAGCAGGGAAAAGGCCCAATTGGTTCAGACCAGCGTCAAGTACCTGGGTCTGACCCTGGGACCCGAGGGTCGCACCCCGGATGCCCAGCGAATGGAGGTCATTTCCAAGCTGCCTGCACCCACCGATGTCCCCTCCCTCAGAGCCCTTCTAGGAACTTTTAACTTTTCCCGAGACTTCATCGAGTCCTTTGCAGACAAGGCTCGCCCCCTTTATGCTCTCCTCAAGAAGAACACTCCCTGGGAGTGGGGACCGGAGCAACAGACAGCCTTAGCCGAGCTGAAGCGCAGTCTGGCCGCAGCCCCGGCCCTAGCCCATCCGGATGTCACCCAGCCATTCTTTATTCAGTTAGCCGTGTCAGACAAGAGCATAGGAGCCACGCTCACCCAGCAGCAAGCGGGAACCGCTAGAGTAGTAGCCTATGCCTCTCGCAACCTAACCGCAGTAGAGACCAAGTTCAGCCCATGCGAAAAGACTTGCCTTGCTCTAGTTTGGAGTCTGACCCATTGGGAATTTATCATAGGAGGGTCACGTACAATAGTTCAAACCACTCACGCGCCTCTCAAATATATTCTGTCGGGAAGAATACAAGACGGACAAGTCTCAAACGCCCGCATAGCGCAGTGGACCCTGGCCCTGGTCAACCGCGGAGTAGAATTTAAAAAGGAAGCCACCGAGCCACCAGCCCCCTATGGCCTGTTAGTAACTGGGACCGAGCACGAGTGCCCCCTGGACCCACCACCGCAGGTTGTTTGGCCAGTCACTTGGGGAGTCCCGCTAGAGGAAGCCCGACAGAACGGCTTCACATGCTGGTTCTGTGACGGCTCCTCCTTTCACGTTGGAGGCTCCCCTCGGACAGGCTACGGCGCCGTGCGAGTGAGCGACGCCCATACTCTCAAAGGTCCAGCCCGCCCCCATTCCAGCCAAGCGGCTGAGGTGCAAGCGCTTCTGGCAGTGCTTGAGTTTGAGCCCCCAGAAAGCCCGCTTGCCATTTACACAGACTCGGATTGGACGGCCAAAGCCGCCACGGTCTGGCTCCCGGTGTGGCAGAATCAGGGGTGGAGAGCAAGTGATGGGAAACCCGTAGCCCACCTACAACTATGGCAGCAAGTCGCAGCACTCCTTCAGTCCCGCTCAGGCCCAACGCGGGTTACCCATGTCAAGGGACACCAGAAGACAAACTCAGAGACCGCTTATTGGAATGACCAGGCAGACCTCGCAGCCAAGGCAGCCGCCACTGAAAATGCTCCCCTACCGGAACCAGCTACCGATTGCCCCTTACACCCTGTCACCACTCGCGCACAAGCCCGCAGCCAGGCTCAGGGAACTACGGAAACACTAGACCTAGCACAACTGCAGCTATCTGACCCAGAAATAGCCGACCTCCTAGCCGCAGGAAGAGATCAGACAGGGAGACTCATGATTAGAGAAGAAGAAGGCATAGTTTGGGCAGTAGATACAGCCGGTGAACGCCACTGGGTAGTGCCATTGGAAGTTAGGGCCGACCTAATTCAGTTCGTCCACGAGCAGGGACACCGAGGCAAGGACCTGACTCTGGAAAGGGTAAAAGAGGTTGGATGGTGGCCTGGCATGCGCACCGAAGTAGCGCAATGGGTAGACAACTGTCTGTCCTGCGCTATGGTCAATGCAGACCCCACCGGACCTAGAGCTCCCCTCCAGCATCAGAGAATTGACGGACCATGGGCTCGCATACAAATTGACTTTATCGGCCCCCTTCCCCCCACTCCTCGCGGCAATCGCTACTGTCTCACTGTCATAGACCCCTTTAGCAAATGGGTCGAAGCGTTTCCTTGTAAGCGCAACAATGCAGCCACCACAGCCAAACTACTGTTCAACAATGTCTTTTCAAGATGGGGCATCGTGAGAGTCATGGACTCTGATTTAGGCTCACACTTCATCGGAGAAGTCACACAGGAGCTTTGCAAGGCGCTAGGCATCCAGCAACGCTTCCACATAGCCGGCCACCCTCAAGCTTCGGGCGCCATAGAAAGAACCAACCGGACCCTCAAGGAGGCTCTCCGCAAAATGGTTCGCTCCTCCGGGAGAGACTGGGATGAAAAACTCCCCATAATCCTAATGGCCATCAGAGGCACCACCGCAGTTCACGGGCTCACACCCCATATGGTAATGACAGGGCGAAGAATGCAGCTTCCGGAAGCCTTCTGGCTAGATACGCAGCTCCCTTCTGATATGCAGCCCGTAGTGATTAATGACGCTTGGGTCCAGGATCTGCTCTCATCCATACACGCTGTCCACATGCAAGTGGCCCAGAAGTTGGGCACCGCTCAGAAAGATATGGACCGCAAATTAGGATGGGTCAGGAACCCCAGGCAGTGGGAGGAAGGACAGCTCGTTCTGTACAGGAAGTTCTCGCAAAAGGCGCATTCACTAGCAGCCAAATGGCAAGGCCCAGTCCCCATCACGAAAAGAGTCTCCCCAGCCGTCTATCAGGTAGCTATCCAGAGAAAGACAGGAGGCACATGGCTAAAATACTTTCAGCCTCTCAGTTAAAAGAATGGAAAGGGAAGCCGCTGCAAACCGCCCCTCCTGTGTATGACCCTGGGGGAGCCGCCACCAGCCCAGCCCCCCTCTGCCCAGTGATTCGCCAGATATCCCTTCACCCTGGGCCGGAGATACCCTGTGTCCCCTTAGACCAGACCTTTGTAGCCTTAGTATAAAAGAAACAGTAGAATATGTAGATATAGGTGTGAATGTCAAAAGTTTTTCCAGTTCTATTCTTTAACTTCGTTAGGCGGGCCCCACAGTTGGGACCCTTGGGGAAGACACGGCAACCAAAGCCAAATAGGACCACCACCGAGAGTGATTCTTAATTGGATTGTGAGCCGCATGTTCGGAAAAAATTGCACAGGCAAAAGAGATTTGCTGTGTGTGAAAGGGTTTGGAGAGGCTTTAGCCCAAAAGTGGATGTAGTCTTCCAACGTTGAAACCACCAAAAAAGGTGATTTCTTTGTTTGAAAACATTTCACCCGCCGTGCTGGTGAAGATCCCGCATCTACGTAGATTCGGGGTCTCACCTGCCAGACCCACGCTTTCGCATGATGGTCGGCTTTGGCTTTGAGGGCCGTGCCTCCCCTGGAAAAGGACCCCCAGGAAACCCAACATCCCTCTTTTACTAATGTTCATATTCGTCATGGTGAGTTGCTATACGGCGCCACCATCTAGTACGCTTTAGTGCAAAAGTAAAAGACCCGCCAGTATTTTGTAAATATATGCCCTCTGGAATGTGTTATTGAGGTGCGTTCGCCACGCACAAGGGGCAGCGCGCCTCATTTACATAGCCAGGATCCCCTGCGCCAAGATGACCCCCAAACAACCCAGACCCAGTGGCGCCGGCAGATCTCGGCCGCCTCCGCCGCTTTTCAATAAACGCCGCCGAGCGCCCTCGGCTCCACTTCGGCCCTTTCCGCCAGCAGCCGCTCGTCCCACGTACTGAAATCTTTTCCCTTGCCCGTACCGTATAAGGGAAAAGAAGGGGGGGAGACACATTGAAGATATAAGGAAGCCCTGCCAGGCCTTCCAAGGGAGGGCAACCCGAAAGTACCCCACACCCGTATGCTTCTTGCTCCGTGTGTTTTTCTTTTTGCTCAGTGCATTTTTCTTTTGCTCAGTGTATTCTTCTTTTTGCCCGGTGTACCTTTTTTTTAAACCAGAAAACGGGGCCTCCCGAGGGAGTCCCTCCAAAAATTGGTTGTCCTGCAAACATATGACGAAAGCCCATTTTTGAAAATTAAAGCGAGGGCCCCCGTCTGCAGCAACCCTTATAGTTAATGGAAGCCGCTCTTTAGTTTTTTTCCTTTCAAAGCGGCAAGGCCAGGCCGAGCCGGACCGATAGCTCTCAGCCCGCAAAATAAAAACAGCCCGCCACCAAGCCAGGGGCACCTGAAGGCCACATAGTCCAGGCACCCAGGGACCCCTGGGGCGAGTTTGCATAATCCCGCCTAACGCACAGCCGACCCTTGCCCGACGCAAAGACGTCCCCCCTGAAATATACACGCTTTAGAAAGAAATCTTCGTACAGGAGTTCCCCAGAGCAACAAGCTGGAAGGCTCGCTTAGTGCTCTGGGACTTCTCGTTCGAACCCCGCTTAACATACAGTGCTGGCAGAAATACGCCCTCCTTTTTCCCCGCTTTACTTTATTTTATTTTGCTGCAATAAACTCAGGGAGCCTGTACTTATATCCGCAGGTCTCCCCAGGATATTTTCACTACAGAAAGGAAAGGAAGGCCAGGAGATGAGGCACCTGGCTACTCTGTGTTTGCTCGTGCTGGCAGGCACCCTAATAGAGGGACGCCCGTCCAAATTAATGCCCTACCCCCACTGGAGATGTATCAATACATTGGCAGGAAATGAAATGATGGTCTGCAAAGTTGTGCAGCAGATTAACATGACCACCCCCACGGATCGCACTAACTTCCGCAGTTGTGAAGAGCAGTGGATCCGACCCCCAGAGCTTGTTATTTTATGTGTGGGAGTGAAAACTCTGTCTCAAGAATTAGTCTGCTACTCGCCCCCGGATACAGTTTCACCACTTGCTCCGATTCCATGTATGTTTCTTCCCCGTATCAGGCCAGCCCCCACCGCAGTCCCGGTGGTAGACAAATATACCACCCCTGCCAATGTCGAAACCTCGCCATTTGTCACTGAGGCTTTCGGACCATACTGTGAAGTTATTTTAGTGTCGGCCGCAGTATGGAAGGCAGGAGACCCCTTTAGAATGACCATCCTACTAGGCACTACTGCCACTGAATCTGCATCAGTCACTATCACGCCCCCTTCAGGCACAGCTCTCTCCTTCGCTATAGAACGCTGGGAGAACCTGACCTGGATTGTAAAGGAAGAAGACCTAGCCAAACACGGCCCACCCGATTGGATACTGGTTCAGCAGACGCCCGAATGCCAAACCAAGCCCCTAGTAGAGAAATTTCACCGGCTTGGGCTGCTCTTTGTAAATTTGACTCACGAACCAGGCAATTATTCCCTGCTGATCCGGACCCAGGAGACCCACGCCATCCAAATTGACCCTTTGATTGCTAGCAATGAACAATTAAGCCAAGGCGGCACGCATATAGTGGGCTCCCATGTTTTGAAAACTGACATTCGAGAGAGAGTTCTAGTCCGCCCGCAAATGTCTTTAAAAGAGATCCGCATAGACTTAGCTGAGCTAAATGTAACCCAGAGGCTGCCGCAGTGCGCTCCCTATCTGGAGGCCGGTAGCAAGGGTTGGAATGCATGGCTACAACTGTGGATCGATCCCTCTCCTTCTCTCTCGCGTGCCAGACGAAGCATTGCCGACTGGACTGCTCCTGCAGCCGGAGGCTTAGCAATCATGGATTCGGTCAATATTGAGACTCTCGCTAATAAGTTTGCCCATGTCACGACTAGCATCTCCGACTTAGGTAAACCGGTGGTGCAGTCCCTAAATTCCATTTCAAATGGGCAACACGAGATCAGCTCCATTTTAGTTAACTGGGAGAGTCAAATTGAAAGAGATTTTTCTCTGCTACTCAAAGGAACACAGTCTTTGGAACGCAACATGTCAATAGCCATGGCATGTATGCAAGCCCAACAATTAAACCAGGCTGTGGCCATGGGGCTAATTCGGCAAGCCACGGACGGGCACTTGCCCCTGAAAATTAAAAGATTGATTATGCCCAAATTGTCACCCATTGAACTGGAGCTTGAATCCTGGTGGTCTCTCGTAAATTCCTCATTCTCACCGACCACCTAGGAGCTTAAATTATTTTTATTAACGGCCAGTGCGCACGAGTCATTCTACGTGTATCCAGTCATGCCTCTGGGACTCCAAGTCAGTGACACCGAAGTCCTCTACGCTCGCCACCCCGACCATTGGGCCCGCTTCACCCCGACTGGATGGCAGCTCGTCAGCCTCCAAGGGTGCCAGCATCGAGACCAGACCGGCTTCATCTGCCAAGACCAAGCCTTTGCACCACATCACCCCTGTGTAGCCCCGCAAGTCGACGCCCTCAACGAGTGCCCCTTCGAGGTCGTCCGGGAGAACAGCTCCGCTGTCGTCTACATTGGGAAAGGATGTGCCTGCGTGCGAACGGCCTGCGATTTTGTGGTCCTGAACTCGTTCCAGCTGAAGCCCGTGATCCCGGGAGTCAATCGCTGCTTTTGCAACCTGTCTTCGGTGGCAGCCTGCGACTTCACCTACACGGTACCGGTCTGGACCCAAGAAGAGATCCTGGTGGCACCCTCCATCTATCGTTATGTGAAGCCCATTCCCCTTGGCATCGGTCTGGAATTAATCCACGAGCTCCTGGCCCACCCGCAGCTCCACTGCACCCTCCAGAGCATCCAGAGGGACGGGGACACTACTGCTTTGGTTGTGTCCCACAACGGCAAGGAGATTTTGGATCTTGTCCAGCGGATTAAGACCACCGGTGAGCACTCGTGGTGGGAAACCCTCTTTGGCTGGAGCCCCACCGCCACTGGAATTTACAATTTGGCTTTGCACCCGATCATCGTTATTTTGGCCTTCCAAGTTTTGTTGTGTGCCTCACTACTCTATTTGGGCTGTTGGAGCCGCCGACAGCTCCAGCAACTCCAGCTGTCTCACCGCTTGGATCACTATAACCCCGACCTTCTTCTGCCTTAAGGGTTATTCTTGGCGCCCTCCTTTAACCCTTGTTTATTTGCTTGCGTTGTTATGAACTATGACTATATTTTATTATATGTATGGATCCTGAACCAGCCCCATGGACGCTTTGCTGCCGGACACCGCTCCGAGGTCCTCTTGTGGACTAGGGGGGGACATATTACTCTGCCTCCCGGCCCACGGCCCGTCTCCAAACGACCGCCAGCAGCGCCACCTCCATGAGGACTAGAACTGTGTGTCTGAAGCCCTTCTCGCCGCCTGCCGACCCTGCCCTGCGGATTGACGCAGACAGCAAGGGGGGGTGGAAGTGTGTTTTGGAACACATGGACTAAGTTTGCTTGCTCCTGTATATATGCAACCCAGTCCAGCAGCTGTACTGCGGACTGAGCCGTCTGTGATCTTTGTAACTCTATTGTTTTATGAATTCCTTTGCATTGCTTTCATGAATTGTGCTCCCATGAATTTAGCCCCGAACTAGTCCCTCCCTCTATCTACTGCAAGTGCGCCCATGATCTCCCCATGAACTGGGACCCTTTTATCACCCCCTATTAACTTTATCCCTATGAATTTGATTTTAACCTGATGAATTGCCTTTTTAACCTGACTCCCTCCGCCGAGGTAATTCTAGTCTATTTATCCTTTTATGAATTTGGTTTTAACCGGGACCCCTCCTGAACGGTCTCTTTCAAAGGTTATTTTATTTCTGATTTTAAGTTCGATGAATTTGGTTTTAATCTGACTATATGAGTTGGTCTTTTAATTGCAGAGTTTATTTTTCTGTCCCCTATGAGCCCTTCCGCCGCTTACCCCTCATGAATTATTTCTTCGCACTTGCTTTTACTATGGCTGCTATCATCTATGAAATCGGTTTTAACTTCCTGAATTATCATTTTAAACCCTATGTATCTATGTATTTATGATTTTAACCAGTTATGAATTAGCCTACCCTCAATGAATTATGCCATGCTTGCACATTTCACTTTACCCTGTATGAATTATCCCTGCTTTTAATCCTATGTATTTATGATTTTACTTATCTATGAATTGATCCATGTATATTAATTGCCCCTGGTTTTTAGTACTTTTAACCCACCATGAATTCCGTATGAACTACCTTCATCCATGAATTAATCAATGTACACAAATATGAATTATTGCTATTTATATGCATGAATTGCTCATTGCTGCCTGTATCACTATGAATTGCTATTACCTATGAATTACTGCTATTTATTCTGACGATTGCACTTAGCACACCCCCTGGTGTGAACCCAGAGACCTGCAGCCCATTGGCTGATCTAAATTGCACTTATTCGGTTAGGTGGTTCTCCAAACTAAATTTTTGAGTGACGCCTCCCCCTCCTTCCCTTCCCACTCCTTCTTCGCTCGAAGCTCGACCACCGGACATTGCCGACCACCTCGCCTTTGAAGTCAAGTTCGGAGACCCGCGTGCCTGACGTCCCGGGGTCTCCGAGGGGGGGAATTGTTGCCAAGTAGGCCCCCTCCCCTGCTTTAAAGCCTGCTATGAACTGTGTTAAAGTTTCCTGCATTACTGTTTCACTGCTACACAAAGACTGCTTTGCACGTGTGTGTTCTGATACACGTGTCAGTTTCCTGCCTGCGTGTCAATTGCCTTGCTGCTGCTATAGACTGTGTAGTTACTGACTCCATGTTTGGATAACTGCACAAAGGACTCTCTTTCTGGGCAGCCCTGCCCTGACCTGTATCTGGACTTCCAAGTGTGTGTTTGGACTGTGTCACAAGTGTGCCCCGTGCCTGCATTGCCATCTGCCACGGACCGTGCCTGTTCCCTGCTTTGGACTGTGTTTTATGTGCTGTTTCCCCCTGCCTCCATGGAAGCCTGCCTCATATGGGCCCAAGCCGCTGCTAGCAGCCGGGCGCCTGCCGGGGAAACCTCCAGCGAGCCTGGCTAGGCGCTCCCTGGTCAGTTCCCGCCTGGAGCCTCCCGCGAGCCGGTCGCCGAGCTTGCCCTCGCTATCGGGCAGCCTGCTATCCAGCCCCAGCTATGCCCAGCCGGCATCCATGTTCTTAGGCAGCCAGAAGACCCTGAGAGGAAGACTGCTTTGGGAAGCCATTTCGGCGAAGCGGGCACACCACGTCCGCAGCAAGAGTACCTCGCCCCGCTCTGCATATCTTAGGAGCCGCCCCGGAGAAGAACTAAGTGCTGACCATCCCAAGCACTTAGAGAATGCATCTCAAAGAAACCTCCGCATTCCAGAGCTGATGACATCAGGACAAGCCCTGTCCGCTGGAACATCCTTTCAGCCCACTTGGATTTCCCCCTCCCTCTTTTGTCCCCTCTTCCTGAGGTGTCACTTATCACAATCAGATTACCAAAGTGGCCCATCTAAGCCATTCAGTAGCCCATTAGACCCTTTGTTTTAAACTGTGAGAACCACCAAGTACAGCACCAGCCCCAGGGTACGTTTTGGGGTATTTAAGCTGGTCTCTCAGACCACTCGGTGCCTCGGCCATTCCCTATCCAGACTTCCTTGCTGTCCGTCTGTGGTTCCAGTGCTGGCATTGGACCACCACCCTCGCTGCTGCGTCTCTGCTTCGCTCCAGGATTGTGAGTATTTCCCTTATCATCGTTGGGAACCCGCTAATGCGAACGTCTCTGTATTTCCTACTCTGTATTTCTTAGATCTTGTGTGTTCCTTGTATGATTGTGCAAGTTAGGCTTACGCCACACCAAATACACGTGTTTGGAACCTATTTGTAGTTTGCCTCTTTGTCACTAGAGTGTCTGGGATCGGGACCTCCGTAAACATAGGTTATGATCCGCGCTTAATATTAAAGTTACAGACTGCTATAGCTAATTCCCCATTATAATAAAAGAGCAGTTCTGGTAACACATAGTGAAAGGTAGATTCTTTCCACATTTCCAAAACAAGGAAGAAAGTATTAACTGATAGTTCTAATCACTTTAATGAATGTGTGGCATTGAGATCTAATTAATCTGGAATGATAGCCATAAATTTACATAAAAGCCTGATAAAGCTTCCAGGAAGTGACATCATCATGCAGGTCAAAGAGCGGCCCACAAGTTAAAGGATGTTCCCCGCACTTCCCAATGGTGGGGGACTGGAAACCCAGCACTCACCCTCTATGGCAATTGGCGCCCCTTCTTGTGCGTGTGTAACACGCACACTCCTGGCGTATATAATGTCACTTCCCGGAAGTGACATCATGCAGGTCAAAGGGTGGCCTGGCATGTGCTCCTGTGCTTGCCAAAGGGCTGAATCACTCCCCTGTGGGCCCAATCCGGCCCCAAATGGGCCTGTTGCAGGGTACAGGGGCGTGCCATGCTGCCCGGGGGCATGCTGTGCCACTGGGGGGGGCATGCTGCACTGCCAGAGGGCACCCCAGGGGAGCACCCCCTCCGCCACTGACCAGGTAAGTAGGGTCGGGGGGGGAGGTGGTGGGAACAGCCTTAGTACCAACAACTGTTGTAGCAGGAAATATTGCCATCCAGCAAAAGTTTACAAGTCATATCTAGACCTCAGCTGAGAAAATAAGAAAAACTCGTCATCACAGCCTATCAATCGATTCAAAGTAAAAATCCCCCTATCTGTCTAGGCCTTCCATAAAAAGGATTTCCCATTTTTAAATCTGGATTGGCCCATAATGTTAATTTAGCATGAGAAAATGGGTCAAAATAATATTGTCGTGACATTATGCACCACAGTTCTCTAACTGCAGAAACTGTAGGAGGAACAGGATCCATTCTAACATGAATAAATCCTAACGCATTCAATTTAAAGAGGGGTATCAAACAAGAAGTTTCCAAAAGAGTCCAAGATGGATAATGCACATGGGAAGGAAAGTCCCAGTAATTAGTGTAAGTTAACAAGTATGCTTGATGATATAAAAAGATCAGGAAGTCAAACCTTCTTCCATTAAATGGAAGCTACATCCTTTTTAGAGAATTTTGAAGTGGTAAGGAGCCACACAAAACTTTCTGAAACAAAGTATTAATTTAATGAATATATCTATAAGGTAAATGAAAGGGAATTGCTCACAAAACATATATAATTCTAATATTCATTTTGAGTGTATTTACTTTACTCCATAGGGACAGATTTAAAACTGCTCTTCTGCCAAAATCCAAGGATTTATCCACAATCAACTTGATAAAATTCAGCATAATCATATGCTTTATATTTCTAGGAATCAATATTCCAAGATAAGTGATGACATCTAGGCAGGGCAGGCACCATCGAAAATGTCCTTTAGCAAATATACTTGTGATCTATTGTTTCCCAGCAGCATCAGTTCAGATTTTGTCCAATTAAGCCACTAGCCAGACAAATCACCAAAAGTATTAATCACATTCATTAATACTGGAATGGAAGACTGAGGTTCTGAAATAAAGAATAAATGATCATCTCCATATAAGATGATTTTAAATTCCAGACTTCTGCTGAGACTGGATCATTACTGACAGTCAGAATAGCGAAAGCTGACCTTGATAGACCAGGGGTCTGACTCAGAATAAAGCAGCTTCAAATGTTTATGTGCAATTCTCCCCCATATGCAATTTCCTCAGTTCAAACAGTCTGCTATAAAACTGGACTGGGCAAAAAGACAAAGACCCCTAGTGCGTCTATCTTTTTCTCTACAGACTGCTTAAAGCAGTCCATGGTTGTGGGCGTTCGTAATAAAGGAAATGGCTGTGGAAGAAGAATCAAATATTCCCTTGCCCAGCACAACAGCTCTAGTACAGATTAAACCTCCTAATGGTTGATTTCATGGCCACACAACAAGTGATGTCCCAGACTAATCCAGCAACACATATAGCCTGGCTTAAATCTGAGTTTTTAAAATTTAAAACAGTGAATCAAATAGGGTTGTCAGGTCCCCTTACCCTCCTGGCAGGAGGAGGGGGGGGACCTGGCACTCACTTTGAGTTGACATTTGCGCATGCACAAAGTGCGCATGTGCTCCCGACAGCAATGTGATGACATCACTTCCAGGAGTGATGTCAACACGCAGGCCCTGAGAGCATTCCTACACTTCACACTGGGCCAATTCTTAAAGAATCAGCCCATTTGGGGCCCAAATGGGCCCTGCGCGAAACACTGGAGCGCTCCTGGGGCCCGTGTGATGATATCACTCCTGAGAGTGACATCACCACATGGGAAGCACACTCCGGGAAGCCCATTCCCCTGCCTTGGTGGTGGGGGACAGAGTTTAGGAGCAGGGGATCCCCCACCCCCATTGGGGGACCAGCAACCCTAGAATCAAACCTTCAACTTAATCCTAATTCAGCATTTGACTGAGAACAAATGATGCAATGACTGCCCTTCTCTTTTATAACAGCAAATAAACATGATCTCTGCAGTTACATTTTCCCCAACACAGTATAAAATTCACAACACATTGTATGTGCCTAGTGGACTTCCTGTTCGGGATCCATGGAGGTCTAACACAGCTCTGGGAGCAGAGCTGACCGGGCTGCCGTTTTTAGTGACCGGCGGGGGCAAACAAGCCCGCGGTCCCCTGTTCTCAGGTGGAGAACAGGCTTTGAACGCTCAAGTACCTCAGGGCGCGTTGATCTCGGGCGAGGGGGGGTTCTGCGCAACGGACTCTCCCCCGTCCCTTGAGGTCCCACCCTAAGACAGGTCGGCCTATATCTCTGCGGCAGTTCTGGGGCCAGTGACGGCTGGCATAAGATCTACATGCCCAAGCATCAACAGGAGGAAAGAAGGTGAAAGAGAACCTGAGTTTGAAGCAGTGATTACAACCCAGAAAGACGTTTGAAAAGGTAAAGATCACTATCTCTTGAAACGGGACGAATTACTTAAAGTAAAGAAGCATTAAAGGGGACTTTTAAACTGCAACAGTTTGATTAAAAGTAGAGGAAGACTCGGCAAGAAACAGATTAGTAAAAGGACTAAGCTAAAAGAAGTAATTAGAGAAATTGGAGGATTGTTGTTCATACCTGTGGTTGTGAGGAGATAATAGACTGTGAGAAAGCTTCTACCATCGCGAGAGCTGCTGTGAGGAGACGGGAAACAGGAAGTACATAATTGTGATAGAGCTGCTGGAGAGAGACGGCCCTAAGGCAGACAGGAAGAGGGCAATCGCCATCTTTGAAGAGGGAAGGGCACGGGCTTCAGCAGAAGAGGAAATATGCCATATTGGATTACAAAAATATAGAAAAACCATAGAGAAAAGACGCCCGGCATTTTGGATTTTGTAAGTGCTTTTTTTTCTCCTTTTGAAACCGGGACATTTGAATTAAATTAAATTAAAGGGACACTTAGCCAAGCGCCACGGAGTTAAGGAAACGAGCAGACTCGTGGGAGCGAGGCAAGTCAAGCCCCACGATGTCGAAAAAAGAGTGGCAGACGGCTATGGAAAATTTAGACAAAAGATTTTCGGAAATGTTAAAGGTCCAGCAGGAGCTGGTGAAAGAGATCAAAGAAGTTAAAGAGACAGTTAAAAGTGAATTGGCAGAAATGAAAAAGGGAATGGAAGCAACACAGCAAAAAGTTAACGTGGTGGAGAAGGCGATGGAGAATCTCTCAGACACGCAACAGACAGATATGAGGACGATGAGGGGCAGAATGGCTATTGCGGAGAGCAAGTATATGGAAAAGCAGCTAAGGTTTCGCGGTTTGCCGGAGATGGAGGGAAAGACAGCTCAAGAGCAAGTTGCTGAAGTGTTAGCTGGATACCTGGGGAAGGAAGAAGAAGAAATCGTGGCTATCCTAGATGTGGTGTATCGTATAAACTCAAGATTTGCGACCCAGAGGAAGTTACCAAGAGACGTGATTGTGCAATTTACAACCAGAAATATGAAAGAAATGATTGTGAGCAAGCAATTCCAAGACCCATTGGAGGCTGATGGCAAGACGGTGATTATTATGAAGGAGTTACCTAGATCGGTGTTGCTTGATCGGAAAAAATATAAAGCCTTAGTCCAAATTTTGAAGGACATGAAAATAAGGTATAGATGGGAATTACCGGAAGGACTGGCATTTGAGTTTGGAGGAGTGAAAAAGCGCATCAGATCTGAATCTGAAATGGAAAAGTTTATGAGGGACAATGAAAAGGACTTACCAGCAACAAGGCTATGAATATGGAATGTAAGGTTATATCTTGGAATGTAAATGGACTTAATTCACCCAATAAGAGAAAAAGTACTTTTCACTGGCTATTAAAACAGAAATGTGATATTGTTTGTTTACAAGAGACTCATATTAGAAAACAGGATGTAAAATATCTAAAACTGAGCAAATTGGGCACTCATTTTGCAGCGGCCACAAAAAAGAAAAAAAGGGGAGTGGTCTTGTATATTAGAGAGGAGCTGCAGCCAAAGTTAGTGTTTAAGGACCCAGAAGCCAGATTTTTAGCGGTGGAATGTACATGGAATTTAAAGAAAGTGCTGGTGATTGGAATCTATGCACCTAATGGAGCAAAAGAAAGCTTCTTTGAGGATTTGAGGAAGCAATTAGATGAACTTTCTTACGACCAGATAATTCTTGCAGGAGACTTCAATGGAGTTACAAATTTGGAGCAGGACAAGAAATCAGCAACTGCACAAAAGAAAAGAGGACTACTACCAAAAACTTTTTTTGCATTAATGCAGCAGGAAACTTTGGAAGATGTATGGAGAATACAGAATCCCAAGGGCAGACAATTCACATTTTTCTCCGCAAGACACTCTACTTTATCACGAATCGACATGATCTGGGCCTCAAAGGACTTAGTGTTATGGACTAAAGAGGTGGAAATAATGCCTATGGTAGGCTCAGATCACAATCCAATTATGTGGAAGTTTGGGAAAAGAACTAAGAGGAAAGGATGGAGAATAAATGAGGACTTGTTGCAAGAGGGAGAAAACTTGGAGATGTTGACAAGGGAAACTAAGTTCTTCATACAATACAACATGAATCGAGAAGTACCAACCAACAAGGTATGGGATACCTATAAGGCAGTAATTAGAGGCATACTAATGGACTTAAACGGAAGAGCCAGGAAAAAACAAGAGGAGAAGAGACAGGAGATTACAGAGAAAATAAAAGCCAAAGAAATACTACTAAAGAAAAGACCAGGGAAGAAGAAAGTTTACCAAGACATTAAAATTTTACAAGAACAGTTGACAGCAATGAATAATAAAGAACTGGAATGGAATCTGAAGAGAATGAATCAAAAGTCGTTTGAAGGAGCAAATAAACCTGGGAAATATTTGGCATGGCAATTGAAGAAGAGAAAGGAGAAGAAGACAATAAATAAAATATGTGAGGATAATAAAGTATATCTGGAACAGACTGCTATTAGTAGAGCCTTCTACAAATTTTACGCTAAATTGTATAATAAAAAAGAGGTGAATAAAGATTCAATAGCGACATATCTGGGGAAAATGAGGCTCCCAGTGATCTCGGAAGATTGGAGAAATAAATTGAATAGTGAAGTGACAGAGGAAGAGATAAGGAAGGCAATACAGTCAACAAATCTGGGTAAGGCGCCAGGGCCTGATGGACTCACAGCTAAATTTTATAAGGTAATGGTCAATGAACTGGTGTCATTCCTAAAAGAAGTGATCAATGGTGTTATGAGAGACCAAAGAATTCCAGATACTTGGAGTGAAGCTAATATATCATTGATCCCTAAAGAAGGACAGGACTTGACTAACGTCAAAAATTACAGACCTATTTCCTTACTTAACAATGACTATAAGATCTTTGCGAAGATCTTAGCGGAAAGAGTAAAGGGATGGCTATCCGAAGTTATTGGGGAAGAACAAGCTGGTTTTTTACCGAATAGACAAATCAGAGACAATTTAAGGACAGTTATAAATGCTATTGAATATTATGATAGGCGTTGTGATAAGGAGGTTGGGTTCTTCTTTGTGGACGCTGAAAAAGCATTTGACAATTTGAACTGGGATTTTATGTTCGCCACTATGGAACAGCTACAGTTGGGAGAAAGATTTATCAGAGCAGTAAAAGAAATCTACAGAGACCAGAGTGCAGCAATTGTGGTGAATGACGAGGTGACTAAGAAATTGACTATAGGCAAAGGTACAAGACAAGGTTGCCCGTTGTCTCCACTGTTGTTTATAATGGTTTTGGAAATTTTGATGATACAGATCCGAGAAGATAATGCAATCCGTGGAATAAAGATAAAAGACTTTTCCTATAAGGTCAGAGCATTTGCAGACGATATAATGTTAATTGTGGAAGATCCAATTGAAAACATGCCAAGGGTAATAGAAAAAATCACAGAATTTGGAGATTTGGCAGGTTTTTTTGTAAACAAAAAGAAGTCAAAGATACTGTGTAAAAATATGACTAAACAAAAACAACAGCAACTTATGGAAATAACAGACTGTGAAGTAACAAATAAGGTGAAATATTTGGGAATTTAACTGACTGCAAAGAATATAGATCCATTCAAGAACAATTATGAGAAATTGTGGACTCAAATAGAGCGAGACTTGATTAAATGGAATAGATTGAACTTGTCATGGTTGGGAAGAATTGCAGCAGTCAAGATGAATGTGCTGCCAAGAGTGATGTTTTTGTTACAGACAATACCAGTTATTCGGGATTCCAAGCAGTTTGAGAAATGGCAGAGAAATATATCGGACTTTGTTTGGGCAGGCAAAAAGCCTCGAGTGAAAATGAAAGTGTTACAGGACGCGAAAGAGAGAGGCGGAATGCAACTGCCCAACCTAAGACTTTACTATGAGGCAATCTGCTTGGTTTGGCTGAAGGACTGGATGATGCTTAAAAATCGCAAATTGCTGGCCTTAGAGGGATACAAAAAAATATTTGGATGGCATGCATACTTATGGTATGATAAAGTAAAAGCGGACTCTATGTTTTTACACCATTACATTCGGAGAAGCCTCTTCACAATATGGAAAAAGTACAGAGATTACCTACAAGAAGGAATTCCCTCCTGGGTGGTTCCTTATGAAGCGATAGATCCGAGAACTGTTGATAATGAACAACAGTGTTTAACGTATAAGGAGATAACACGAATAGAATTTTCTAAATTAAGAATAAAGACGCAAGAAGAGTTGTCTCCAAATTATGACTGGTTTCAATATAGACAGCTCAGAGACCTTTATAAATCGGATTGTGCCAAGGGAGGGATAAGAATGGAGAACTCGGACTTGGAGGAAGTAATTTTACAAGAAGACAAAAAGGAAATTTCAAAGGTCTATAAAGTGTTGTTAAAATGGTATACTGAAGAAGAGGTAGTTAAGGTGCAAATGGTGAAGTGGGCTATAAATTTTAATAAAGAAATAACAATGGAGGCGTGGGAATATTTGTGGAAAAATACTTTGAAGATTACGACATGCACTAACATTAAAGAGAATGTCTATAAAATGATCTATCGTTGGTACCTGACACCAAAGAAAATTGCGCTAGGGAATGTGAACACGTCTAATAAATGCTGGAAATGTAAAAAGCATGAAGGATCTTTGTACCATATGTGGTGGACTTGTGAGGTAGTCAGGCAGTACTGGGGGGAAATAATAAGAGTAATAAGTGAGATTTTACAGTTTCAAGTTAATAAGAACCCAGAACTCCTGCTACTGAACTTGGGAATGGAAGATATTCCAGCACAACATAGGACATTGCTTTTTTACATGACAGCAGCGGCTAGACTTTTGTATGCGCAAAAGTGGAAAGTACAAGAAGTGCCAACTATCGAGGACTGGATTCACAAATTGCTGTACATGGCGGAGATGGATAAACTGACAAGAAAACTAAGAGACCTTGATCCAGGACAGTTTAACACAGATTGGGAGAAGCTGAAACAATATTTGGTGAAAAAATGGGAGGTGGGAGGAGAACTGTGGCAGTTTGAAAATTATTGAAGAAAAACAAAAGGAGAAGTGACTATACCGGGGGGAGGAGAGTTAAAGAAGAATTACTAAGCAATTATTCTATTTGATTATTCTATACAGTATTAAGTAATAGTTATTATGTGATATATAAGAATAGAAATTAATTAATTAATTATGTTGCTGGCAGATAGGGGTGTAATTGAGAATTAACAGAATTAAAATTCATGAATACAAGAGGGGGGGGAATGAGAAGTAGCATATAGAATATAGGTTAAATTGATTGACTTATGCTGAAGGTATTTTTGGTTATAGCGATATTTAGAAATGTGCAGAACATGGGTCAAATTGATTGACTTATGTCGAATGTATATTGTGTTTATAGGTATATTTAGAAATGTGTAGAATATGAGTCAAATTGATTGACTTTATGTTATAAAGATAAGAGATATAAGAGGAAGTAAAGAGTAACATATAGAGTATAAGTTAAATTGGTTGACTTATAAATGTATTCATCACTTATGAGTACTCAAGTTATGTATAGGGAGGGATAAATTGTTTGTCCCATATTGATGACATTAGAATGAATAAGTTAGAGGACAGGATATTGAGAATATTACCAGTATTATTACTATTGAATAACATGCCAGGAATGTATTAGTTAGTTGATAAGTGAAGGGAAATTGACTTAGCACTGTGTTATAATAGACTAGCTTAGAAGAGTGTGAAAGTATATGTTTAATTGACAAAATAAGTTGAAATGAGTAGGGGAAGAATAGACAAAGGGTTGGAAAACTGTTGGAAGTCAACAAACGGGGGGGGGAAAGGGAGGGGGTTAGAACTGGAATATTAAAGTAATTTGATTGTTATAAATGACAAAATATTTCTAATTCCAATAAAAAAAATTTTTAAAAAAACATTGTATGTGCCTAGTACCACTGTACATTTTTATGGCTAAGAAAACCAATTTTGCAAAGCATAGTTTTCAACATAGGCCACATTACTTTACACTTCTAATCCTCTCAACAGAAGGCCCCTTTCCAGTCACCTGCATAGAGTGAGCCGTGTTTGTTTTCATCCTGGAAGAGAAGATGGACTTCACTTGTCAGAAGTGTAAACTGGTCAGGCTTTTGGAGGAGAATATTCAGAGCCTAGAGGAGAGGATCACTACCCTTCAGGAAATCAAGGAAGGGGAGGATTTTGTTGAGAAGAGCCTGGGGGCTCTGCACAAGCATGAAGAAATAAGTCCAAGAGAAGAAGGAAGAGTCAATCTCCCTTCTGAGCCTCCTCTCAGTTCTGCAGTACAAACTGGAAGACGTGGACTAAGGCAACACTGTGGTCCACTGGAGCTCAAGAATAGTTTTGAGGTGCTTGAGATGGTGAAGGAGACGAGAGTAGAAGGAGAATGACAAAAATCTGGAGTGAAGAGGGCATGGGGCCACATGGAAGTGGAAGAAAATGGAAGGTGGTGGTCATTGGGGACTCTGCTCAGGGGTATGGAACGTCATGTGTCCAGGCCAGATCCCCTACTCCAAGAGATGTGTTGCTTGCTGGGAGCCAGAATTCAGGATATTACAGACTGACTGCCAAAACTGATCAGACCGACTGATCAGTACCTGTTTGTGCTGGTTCATGTAGGAACTAATGACATCGCCGTGAATACCATTGCAAGAATTAAAGAGGACTATGAAGCTCTTGGAAGGCAGTTGAAGACAGTAGGGGCACAGGTGGTATTCTCTTCTATCCTTCCTGTCAAAGGAAGAGGAATGCAAAGAGAGCAGACTATACTCGAGGTGAATCGTTGGCTGAGGTGGTGGTGCCAGAACACAAAAGAAATTCTTCCTAGTATAAACCCTTCGGCCAATAAACAAAGTAATTGTAAACAATTTTAATATATAAAGTGCTCACAATAAACAAAGTGCAACGTGCTATGAATAAATATGTTTACAATCAATACAAACAATATCAATATATCCGATCAATATATATACATTCCAATCTGTCAATAAATAATTTCCACTATAAATAACAATCAGAATATAAATAATTTACCATTCCAATAAATAGTTCCATCAGTGAACCAAAGTCCCAGTCTTTTAAATGTCACTAGCCAAACGGCTTACAAACAATCAAATGTACATTCCGTGTGAGGAGAAAATGAAATAGATTAAGCCCAGATCCTACAGCTATAAAAGTCAATTATCCGTTTGTTCAACTATCTCAGCTCTTCATGTCAGCAAACTCCCTCATTGTTGTTTACTGGCAAACATCCAAAATCCTAAGGGGTGGTCACACCTCTCCCTGGGGAGTTGCTCACAGCTTGCCCGACAAATCGCAGGCTGGATTTGTTTCGCAGCAATAGCTTTCTCAGGGGCAGCGATGCTACTAGTAGAATGATTTCAATTACATCGGAAGTACCTGGTCTGGTTTTGGCAGACGCAGTGTCCATGAAGATGGGATACTCTGGTTATTCATTGATGGAACTATTTATTGGAATAGTTATTTATATTCTGATTGTTATTTATAGTGGAAATTATTTATTGACAGATTGAAATGTATATATACTGATTGGATATATTGATATTGTTTGTACTGATTGTAAACATATTTATTCATAGCACTTTGCACTTTGTTTATTGTGAGCACTTTATATATTAAAATTGTTTACTATTACTTTGTATTGTCGAAGGCTTTCAGGGCCGGAAAACGATGGCTGTTGTGGGTTTTCCGGGCTGTATTGCCGTGGTCTTGGCATTGTAGTTCCTGACGTTTCGCCAGCAGCTGTGGCTGGCATCTTCAGAGGTGTAGCACCAAAAGACAGAGATCTCTCAGTGTCACAGTGTGGAAAAGATGTAGGTCATTTGTATCTACTCAGGAGGGGTGGGGTTGAGCTGAGTCATCCTGTAAGAGTTTCCCAGGGTGTGGAATGCTAATGGCGGGAGGCTTCACTGTATCCTGAGGAGGTTCTTTTGCATATGGATTGGTACTTGATGTGCTAATCTTCTCTGCAGGGCTATTGTCGGGGATAGAATGTTTTGTTGGACTGGTGTTTTTCAGAACTGGAAACCATGCTCTGTTCATTCTTAAGGTTTCTTCTTTCCTGTTGAAGTTTTGCTTATGCTTGTGAATTTCAATGGCTTCCCTGTGCAGTCTGACAAAGTAGTTGGAAGTGTTGTCCAGTATTTTGGTGTCCTGGAATAAGATACTGTGCCCTGTTTGAGTTAGGCTATGTTCAGCCACTGCTGATTTTTCAGGTTGTCCAAGTCTGCAGTGTCTTTCATGTTCTTTTATTCTTGTCTGGATGCTACGCTTTGTGGTCCCGATGTAAACTTGTCCATAGCTGCAGGGTATACGGTATACTCCTGCAGAGGTGAGGGGGTCTCTCCTGTCTTTTGCTGATCGTAGCATCTGTTGTATTTTTCGGGTGGGTCTGAATACTGCTTGGAGGTTATGCTTTTTCATAAGCTTTCCCATCTGATCGGTAATTCCTTTGATATATGGCAAAAACACTTTTCCTGTAGGAGACTGTTTTTCCTTGGTTGTTTGATTCATCCTGGGTTTGATTGCTCTTCGGATTTCATTTCTGGAGTAGCCATTTGCCTGAAGTGCGTGGTTTAGATGATTAATTTCCTCATTGAGAAAGTGCGGCTCACATATCCGTCTTGCACGATCCACTAATGTTTTCATTATGCCTCTTTTCTGTCGGGGGTGGTGATTGGAGTTTTTGTGTAAGTACCGATCAGTGTGAGTTGGTTTCCTGTAGACCCTGTGGCCTAACTGAAAGTTTGCTTTGCGGATGACCAAGGTATCCAGGAATGGGAGTTTTCCCTCGATTTCTTTCTCCATTGTGAATTGTATGTTCAGGTGGATGTTGTTGAGATGATTCAAAAACCCCATCAATTCTTCCTCCCCATGGCTCCAAATGATAAATGTATCATCCACAAACCGGAACCATACACCAGGTTTGTGGGGTGCTGATTCTAGAGCTGTTTTTTCAAAATGTTCCATGCAGAAGTTTGCTATAACTGGGCTGAGTGGGCTCCCCATGGCCACCCCATCCATCTGTTCATAGAATTCGTTGTCCCATTGGAAGTAACTGGTTGTCAGACAATGGTGGAATAAGGCTGTTACATCCTCTGGGAAAATCTGATTAATAAGTGCAATAGTGTCTTTTACTGGAACCTTGGTAAACAGGGATACAACATCCAAACTGACAAGTATGTCTTGTGGTTTGAGTTTCAGAGAACTGATTTTGTTGATGAAATCTGCTGAATCTTTGATGTAAGACGTGGTTTTCCCGATGTGGTCCTGCAGGAGATCGGCCAGATGTCTAGCTAATTCATATGTCGGTGAACCAATGGCACTCACAATGGGTCGGAGTGGGACTGAATCCTTATGTATTTCCAGAACTGGAAATGTATGTATGTATTTTTCAGAACTGGTTTCCAGTTCTGAAAAACACCAGGCCAACAAAACATTCTATCCCCGACAATAGCCCTGCAGAGAAGATTAACACATCAAGAACCAATCCATATGCAAAAGAACCTCCTCAGGATACAGTGAAGCCTCCCGCCATTAGCATTCCACACCCTGGGAAACTCTTACAGGATGACTCAGCTCAACCCCACCCCTCCTGAGTAGATACAAATGACCTACATCTTTTCCACACTGTGACACTGAGAGATCTCTGTCTTTTGGTGCTACACCTCTGAAGATGCCAGCCACAGCTGCTGGCGAAACGTCAGGAACTACAATGCCAAGACCACGGCAATACAGCCCGGAAAACCCACAACAGCCATTACTATTACTTTGTTTATTGGCCGAAGGGTTTATACTAGGGAGAATTTCTTTTGTGTTCTGATACACTGCTATCTCCCTTGGGTGCCTCTTGTGGAGTAGCATGAGGTGGTGGTGCTGGCAGGAGCAATTTGGGTTCTGGGACCACGGGATAAGTTTCCTTAGAGAAGGCCTTCTAGCACATGATAGGCCTCACCTCTCAAGATCAGGGAAGAAAATGTTTGGAAAGAACCTGGACAGCTTCATCAGGAGAGCTTTAAACTGATGCCGCAAGGAGAAGGGGATGATCAACAAGGAGATTTCAATGAAGAAGTGATAACAGCGGGGGCCCACCTGAGTACGACAGATCAAAGGTACAAGGCTACAAGTGTCTATATACCAATGTCCAAAGTATGGGTAATAAGAAGGAAGAGCTTGAGCTTCTCTTGCAAACAGAGGGCTACGATATAGTAGGAATTACTGAGTCTTGGTGGGATGATTCCCATGACTGGAATGTGCTAGTGGATGGGTACAGGTTGTTCAAGAAAAACCGGAAGGGTAGAAGAGGAGGCGGAGTGGCATTGTATGTGAGGAGAGGGCTTGATTGTCAGCAAGTTCTGGAGAATGTGGTTGACAGCCGGTGGAAAGTATATGGGTGGAAGTAAGGGGAGGAAGGACAAAGGGTATTGTTGGGAGTCTGCTACAGACCACCTGACCAGCGAGAAGAAATGGATGCTGCCCTCCTTGAACAGATTGGTAGAGTATCCAGACATCAGAACCTTATAATTATGGGTGACTTCAGCTTCCCTAATGTGTGCTGGGAGACAAGCTCAGCAAAGCGACAAGAATCACGCAACTTCCTGACCTGCCTGGCCGGTAACTTTCTTTTTCAAATGGTGGAGGAAGCTACAAGGGGTTCGGCCATACTAGATTTAATATTAACCATCAGGGAAGAATTGGTAGATGGGGTGAAGGTGGTGGGGACCTTAGGGGGAAGTGACCATGTCCTCCTTGAATTCCAGTTGCTGTGGGGGGGCAAGGAAGTTTGTAGTCAGACTCGTAGGTTAGATTTTCGTAGGGCCGACTTCGATGAACTCAGAGGCTTGATGAAAGTCATTCCATGGGGGAGTGTGCTGGAAGGGAAAGGAGCGAGTGAAGGGTGGGCTCTACTCAAACATGACCTTTTGAAAGCTCAAGCCCTCACTATTCCAGCAAGACGGAACATGGTAAGGGCTCCAAGAAACCGATGTGGATGAACAGAGAGCTCCAGAATAAGCTAAGGTAGAAAAGGGAAATGTTCAGGAAATGGAGAGGACAGACCTCAGAAGAGGAGTACATGAGGGTTACTAGGTACTGCAGATCAGCCATCAGGGAAGCCAAAGCTCAGTATGAGCTGGGTCTGGTCAGGAGGGCTCACTATAATAAGAAAAACTTCTATAGATATGTAAAAGGCGAAAGATTTATGCGCTTTGAAGAGAAACCCTGGTATGTAAAAGGCGAAAGATTTATGCGATTTAAAGAGAAACCCTGGTTTCTCTTCAGATCGCATACATCTTTCGCCTTTTACTTCTATAGATATGTGAGAAGCAAACGCAAGGTAAAAGAGGCAATTGGACTGCTGTTGGGAGTGGAAGGAGAAACTCTGATGGAGGACAGAGAAAAAGCAGATAGGCTTAATGACTTTCTTGCCTCTGTTTTCTCCCTGAAGAACTTGAGCCCATCTAGAGATGGTAGTAAACATGACAGGACACCTGGGTGGCTAGTTGACATTGACAGAGAGTTTGTGGAAAGGCACCTGGCTGCACTGGATGAATACAAATCCCCTGGTCCAGATGGTGTGCACCCAAGAGTGTCAAAGAACTTTCTAGAGAACTTGCAGAGCCTCTGTCCATCATCTTCAAGGCCTCCTGGAGGACTGGGGATGTGCCACAAGTTTGGAGAAGAGTGAATGTTATCCTAATCTTTAAGAAGGGGAATAAGGATGACCTGGGAAACTAGAGGCCAGTCTGACTTCTGTTGCTGGGATATTAGAGCAGGTTTTAAAGGGCTCGACCTGTAAGCATCTGAAGGACCACTTAGTGATCCGGGGAAGTCAACGTGGTTTTGTCCCCAGCAGAACTTGTCAGACCAACCTGTTTTCCTTCTTTGATCAAGTGACAAGCTTACTGGATTGTGAGAACTCTGTCGACATGATTTACCTGGATTTCAGTAAAGCTTTTGATAAGGTTCCCCATGACATTCTAATGGGTAAACTGGAAAACTGCGGACTGGACTATAGGACAGTTTGGTGGATAGGGAACTGGTTAGAGGACCGCACCCAAAGAGTGGTGGTCAATGGCGTTTCATCAGATTGGAGGGAGGTGTCCAGTGGGGTGTCACAGGGCTTGGTTTGGGGCCTGGTACTTTTCAATATTTTTATCAATGATCTGGATGAAGGGGTAAATGGGCTACTCATTACATTTGTTGATAATACCAAATTGGGAGGAGTGGCAAACACACAAGAAGATAGAGTTAAAATTCAACAAGGCCTGAACACTCTGGAGAAGTGGGCAGTTGTGAACAGGATGCAATTCAACATAGATAAGTGCACAGTATTACATCTGCGCACAGTATTACATCTGTACACAAATACAGGATGGGGGATACACTTCTGGGTAGTAGTGTATGCAAAAGAGATCTTGGAGTAAGAGTGGACTGTAAACTAAATATGAGCAGTCACTGTGATGTGGTGGCAAAAAAGGCAAACAGTCTTGGGTTGTATCAAAAGGGCCATTGCATCGAAATTGCAGGAGGTCATAGTCCCTCTCTATACAGCCTTGGCCAGGCCGCACCTGGAGTACTGTGTTCAGTTCTGTAGGCCTACTACAGAACGGATGCGGACAAAACTGAGAGGGTGCAAAAGAGAGCGAAGAGAATGATCAGAGGTCTGGAGACTGAGCCCTATGAGGAAAGGCTGAGGGACTTGGGAATGTTTAGTTTGAGGGGAGATTGAGGGGGGGCATGATTACTCTCTTTAAATATTTGAAAGGTTGTCATTTGGAGGAGGGCAAGGAGCTGTTCCAGTTGGCAGCAGAGGATAGGACTCGAAGCAACGGGCTTAAATTACATGCAGAAAGGTACCGGCTGGATATTAGGAAAAACTTTTTCATGGTCAGAGTAGTTCAAAGGTAGAATCAGCTGCCTAGGGAGGTGGTGAGCTCCCCCTGACTGGCAGTTTTTAAGAAGAGGTTGGATGAATATTTGTCAGGGATGCTTTAGGCTCATCCTGCATTGGGCAGGGGGTTGGACTAGAAGGTCTGTATGCCCCCTTCTAACTCTGTAATTCTGTGATTTTGTGATTCTTGCAGGTCCAGACAGAACCAGAAGTTTTAAATGGAAACAGGAGGATGGGAAAGGAACAAGCAGTAGAGAAAATCCATTAATTTCTGCTGGGAAAATATCTATTTTTAGTTGATCCAGGGTACCACTTACTGTGATCACACTGGCCTGCTTCAAGTGTTTTTCAATTAGGAGTCTGAAGAGGAATACAACATTTAATTTTTTGCAATTATAGACAATTTGAATTAGTCATGCTTCTGATACTCTCTTCTATGATGAATCTAAATATAATGTATTCCTTTAGCTTTTATCATTTCTAAAACTGTAAAGCTTCTAGGAACATCAAATATTATATTTTTTAAAAAAAAACAAGCGCTTGCAAGCTGTCCATCAGATGTTCTATATATTGTTACCTGCTTGACATGAATATTTGTCAGGCTTAATTAAAATTAATTCAAACAACTCTGAAATCATCTAATTAAATTACTGTTTTAATCTATAATTTCTAGCACAAGAGTACCCTTATGGAATGAATGTTCCAGAATTCTTATACAAACTTCCATGCTTATATATGAAATAAAAAGTGAGCACACTTTTGTAAAATATAATTATTACAGTAGGCAGAAATAATGACAGAAACTGAGGCCATAAAACATCCACCATGCCCCATCAAGGGTACTTTATATGGAACAAAAAAGTGAAGCATATATGTGTATCCCACCCTGAACAACAAACACGCACACACACACGCACAAATAATTTTGCCAAACATTCTCTTAGTGTTTAATAGTGTTTGGTTTATTCAATTACCTCAGATTATCAGCTCTACCAAAAGGTGTTGCCATGGAGACCAAAAGACTAGCCAGCTGTTTCAGATAATGTAGCAGTTCCACTCCTCCCACCCTCCCCTCCCAGTTTCTTGAGTGACCATTTATGTGGCACAATAAGAAAAAAGAACACAGAAGATTGCTTGGTTGGAGACGTGATGACACTTCATCTCCAGACATAGAAACTGGGGACTTAAATGTCATGGCCTACAAATGTCTTTTTAAAATATAATTTTTATAACTGAGGCTTTGGGGAGCGTGCCCAGGAGGCCTGTTCTCCTGCCTTTCCCCCCTGCAGCCAGGTGAGTAGTGGCAGGGGGGCAGAAGGTGGGAGTGGGGGGATCCCTTTCCCCTACTGGTGGGTCTGATACCCTTAGTGTGGCTTAGCTGTTTCATTTTCGTCTTCTCCAGCCTTAGGGTTGCCAGGTCTCCTTACCCTCCAAGTGGGAGGTGAGAGACCTGGCACTCACTGCACAGATACTCATGCGTGCACTCCCAGGGCTATGCAATGACACCACTTCTGTGTAGCATGGGATCACTGCCAGGGAGGTGCAATGGGCCCCGGAGTGCTCCTGTGCTCCACAGAGGGCTGATTTCAGCCTGTTTCAAGCTGAATTGGGCGGGTTTGGGCTGAAATCCCGGGCACCGTGCTGTCCGGGAACATGCCCCAGGAGATACATTCCCCTGCTGGCCAGGTAAGCAGGGGTGAGGAGTGGAGGGTGGGAGCAGGGGATCCTCTGCCCCCAGCAGTGGACTAGCAACCCTATCTAGCCCTCATCCTCTCAGTATTACACTCACACATTTACTGGAGAGCTGAAAACCATAACAGTTACAAGGCTGGGTTTTGTTTGTCTGATTAAGACATACAAAATAGAGCAGAAAGGCTTTAAACTGTTTTTGACAGGAACAGCACCCAAACCCCACCTATCTTCAAAATATTTGAAGTCCCTAATGGACTCCCTGCAAAACCTGCAGACCTCCTCACCCTCTTCCCACCCAAATCTAACAACCCTCAACTCTGTCAGATGGCCAGCAGTTTTGAAAGTGATTGGCTGAGGCTCTTGGAGGGAGGAAATTGAAACCGTTCATCACAGGACAAATATTCTTTGATTTTAGTGTTGGCAAACAATTTTCATTTTGTAGCAATCCACATTTTTTTAGTTCATTGTTTGCATATCCACAGAATTTTTTTGCAATTTGTATACTTGTTCCTTTATCCAGAACATCATATCCCATTTAGATAAAATGTATACCCACTCCTTCAGAACTACCACAAGATCCAGACATGTGGTTTTTCCCTATTGCAAACAGGTCCTCTTATTTTGAAATTCTGAACAGCAACTTCTACTCATTATGTTAAGCAATATAATTTTTGATTTATTTAAAATAATTATTCTATCCTGCTTACTAAGCTACAGGTTTTTTGAAGCAGCTTACCAACCATTAACACACCTCAGCTTCTTCCACACAGACAGTGAAAATTCTATGCGTGGAAGCATGAATCGCCGCTTCTCTTTTCCTGCGACAGCCAGAAATGCTCCCTGAAATGCTGCTCATGGAAAACTGGGGACCTCCAGGAACAGCATGAGGGAGGAGTTGAAGGGTTGTGGTGGCAAGAGGGAAAAAAGCAAAAATCACCTCCCTTCTTGTGAATGTCTTTTACATGACATTCAAGTCACTGGTTTTTCTCCAGTCTGGCATCCAAAATGGTGTGGATTTTTAACATATCCACACATTGTCCCCTAATCATCCTTGGAGGGTGGAAGGGGAGATCCTCTGCTATCTTTCCTAAGCCTTCTTTTTGAAAAATTTCCCTCTGCACCCCATCCACTTGCTCTGGAATGTAGGATCCTATATACATCCTACTGAGTTTGATGGTTTGAACTCAGTAGGGTTTACTCTGTATTTTTAAAATATCCATAATGAAAGAATTCAAAGCTGACTCTTCTGCGTACCTGGCTGGGTAGGAATACTCATAGAGGGAAGTGAAGGAGAGAGATGGTTCAGCACACCCTGCAGCAAGAATGCACTTTCAGCACAGATTTGCAGATAGACATCACATGCTGTTAATACATTCTGTGCTTAGCAGCTGTCCAAGAGCCTGTGTTTAAAGCATAATTAATTTGTAATGTGGCAATGTTTAATGGAAATTTTGTAGGTTTTCTGCAGGCAGCCATCTGAAGTTTCTAACAATGATTAATCTAGGTAAGATAGGAAAACTGTAATCCTCATGTCCACAGGAAAACAGGATCTCAGCAATGAAGGGGGAGGGTTAATGAAAAGGAAAAGAATGTGACTAAGTCAGTAAGGGCATGTAGGTGAACAAGGGCTACTTTAATACAAAACTGATTCTCTGTGTGGCTCTCACTGCCTCTCAAAATGCAGAACCAAAACAAAGGGAGAAGATTACACTTCCACAATAGTTAAGTACACACCAATACAAGGAAGTGTGTGGCACACTCTCAAAATGCAGAGGCATTCACAGTGGCAAGAGAGTATCCGTGTGGCAGTTTCCTCGCACTTTCCTTGCCTCAGCCATTCATGGCAGCCATCCATTTCCCCATGCCACCCAAGGATTTTTTGAGCTTTTTAAAAAAACCCATCCATTCCTAGATTGCTACAGCATTCTAGTGTTATCATAATCTATTGCTACACTTGTACTAGCTCCTCTGAATTTTTAGCTTTCATTTCTAAAAAAAAAAGAAGTTTCTAGTCCTTTTTATTACAAAATAAAGCAATTGCTGATTTTTTTAAAAAGCCTGCAAAAGTTCTCAGGTAGCACGAGTTAGCTATTAGCTATGATAGCTAAATGAAACCTCCATGTTCACTTCCAAATACCTATGTATACTTTTGAATGCCAGTTCCTGGTGAGAGGAGAACTACTGCTGGAAACAAGATCATGAACCAGATGAAGCACTGGTCTGAGCCAGCAGGATTCTTCATATGTTTTTATTTTAGTTAGAAAAAGAATAATGGGGAGGGGGACAGTTGCAGCTATGGCACTGGCAAAGGAATGTTAACATTCCGCCCCCCCCCCACACACACACACACATACACACACTTCCCACATCAGAAGTGGTATCACTGGGCTGCTTAAGCCCTGGCAGGAAACAAGTACCCCTATTGTATCTCTCTTCACCCCACCTCTTGGGGCAGAGGGGGGCATTTCCAATTCAGGAAATGGTGGGGAGGAATTAATGCCCTTTCCTTCATCATCATGCACAGCTGGTTTTTGCAACTAAAATACAATTTTTGGTAGCCAAACTCAAATCTCTACCATCATGTGAGGTTGGTCAGCTGTGTCTAGCTCCACTGTGATTGCAGAGCATTTCCCATCAGATGAGGAGTTCAACAGCCTAATAAATAAATAAATACAGAGATAATCAGATTTCCACAGAATTTTCTCCTACATACCTTCTCCTGGATAACTTCTTTCTTTCCTTACTTGCTATTAGTAATTAACAGGAGAAAGGGAGGGCCAGCTTCAGTGTCAACTTTTAGCCACTAGTGGGAGAGGTCCCTAAAGTACTTCTCTGGTTAAGAATCCTTATAAGTGCGTTGGATAAACGTCATTCTTCAACTACCTTAGGTTTTAGAGCTGGGCTCTGCAATGCTGAAACCAGAGTACAGAAAATTAGAAGTATTTGTTTTATGAGGTGCCTGCATTTTGATCCTCATCTTTGTGTTTTCTCAACAACGATCCCTTCTTTGGAAGAGATGCTGATTGGGGAGGCAGAAATATTGAAGGATGTTGTGCTCCCCATGGGGTTCGTTTGACCTTGCAGACTCAGTTAAGAGCCTATGAGTAACAGTGGATCCAGCATTACTGCTAGAGTAACAAGTTAATGCTTTTTACAATCTCAGTCTAGACTGGAAGATGGTTCTCTACCTCAACACAGCCAGTCTGGCCACCTGGATCCACGCCATGGTAAAATCTAGACTACTGTAATGCACTCTACATAGGTCTCCTCTCAAAGTCAACTTGGAGACTCCAGTTGATGCAGAATGCCACAGCTCGATCATTATCTGGAGCTAGGTAGAACATGCGTATGGTATTACTCCTATTCTGCACGCTTTAAAGAGGTAAAAAATGTCAAGCTCTACATTTCAGTATTATCCAAGAGCGTTATGCTTGCTTAATGTTACTGGTACAAAGGATATATGTTGGGAAGACCCTGTACTTTGGAAGCAAACCATCTTCTAGAGTAAACCATTTTCCTAATCAGGATATTTTGGGGTGGGGGTGGGGAGCACATATATGTAAAAGGGGCTGGTGGTAATAAGAGACACTCTGGGATAAAGTAGAGAATGCTTTTTAAAAAAAAAAAATCCAGACAATCCTGTATAAATGGGGATGGTCAAAATTCTGTCAGGTAAGTGGGTTCTTAGCAGCATGCTGTGAGACCTCCGAAGCCTTTTATGCTTTAAAGGCTGTCTCATCTCTACACTGATGCAAAAAGTCCTCCATAAGGACATTTCTTTGTCTATAACATTCATATCTAATCTTTCCTTCAAAGAGCTGAGAGCAACATGAGGTTATCTTTTTAATGTTCACAACAATTTTGTTAGGTAAGTTAAGCTGAGGGGCTGAAAACAAACATAATATCTTACATGTCAACAAAGGCTATCCAGCAAGTTTTATGGCTATATAAGGATATAAACTTAGACTGTGTCCAATGCACTGGCTGCTACATCATACTGCCTCTCTTACTTTGGGAAACGGATAGTGAAAATCACGTCAGTATGCTGATAAATTCATTCATGGTTATGGAGCGTTGGAAAGTGTACAGTACAAACTTTGCTAGGCTATTCTCAGACAGCATGAGTAGCAACAGATTGGCGGCAGAGAAGAAATCTGAGTCTTTCTAGACTTGGGCACGAACAGAAAAAAATGAACACGGTGTTCATTGTTCGTTGCCATCCATGAACAATGAACAACGAACACTGACAAACACAACCCTGTCACGAACATGTTCATTGTTCGTTGTTCGTGGGGGCCAGCAGGCTCTCCTCCAGCCATCAAGATCCCTACCGCACCACTCCCAGAAACCCTACCTGAGCAGGCAGCAAGAAAGGTACCAATAATAAATAATAGCTTGGCCCCAGAGCCTGGCAGCAGCCCTGGAACCTGAAGGGGTAGATCCCTATCCCACCACACACAAAGAAAATTCAAGCTCCAATGCACTCACCTTGTCTCTCTAACAGCAGCTGTCTCTCCCTGAAAGCTGAGCGGGGGGGGGGACCCTCCCTCCTGGTCTTTTCCTCTTGTAACAAATTTGGAGCTCCAGTCCACACTTAGAAGGCAGATCTGCCTATCAAGCTAAATTGGGCTTAGATTGGGGTTTCCAGGGCAACAGCAGGAGTTCAGACAGAGTTCAGACAATCCCTGACTGAGTTGCCATGGGAATTGATTGCAGGTGCCAGACTGTCTGGCTTGACAAACAGCAACGAACAGCAACGAACGAGGCTTGCGATGACCACCTATTCGTTTAGAATGGGGCCTCATGAACAGCTTGTTCGCAAACAACAGATTGGGCTGTTCCTGGTTTTTTTAAGTTCGTATTGCTGTTCGTGCCCATGTCTAGTCAGGATGTCTAATGGGATCGTATTTGAAGAGACCACTCTCAACACATCCAAATCAAGTGTGATTTACTATACTTGTCAAAAAGTATAATGTATTTCCTAATATTTATACAGATTGAATATTATACAGACTTTCTATGTGTATAATGTATGCTTTGTGTGGCCTCAGGAAGATTGATGTATATTATATTATATATAAAAACAAATTAGGCTGCATAATAATATATCTTAAAAGATAAGAAGAGATCCATTTGTCTTTCAGATGGCAAATTATGTAGTAAAATAAAATTTATTCCTGAATTGGAGATAATCTGACTCCAGACTCAGATCTGAAAAGGACTGTGACAAGTTCAGTCACCCAAACAGTGTGATGTGCATCCTGCAATCAGGCTCCCCTTTCCTTGAAATTTAATATGCACACATTTTTATGATCCCTCTAGACATTTTTTGTGTGGTTAATCCTTTTAAAAGAAACAAAAATATGTCTTCTCTGTTCATTCTGTATGGGTGAGATAGTGGGTATGCAGTCTGAACCTATGCATATTTACTCAGAAGTAAATTCCATTGAGTTCAACAGGGCTTACTCCAAATAACCGTGTATAAGACTACTGCTTTATAGCCTATAGAAATGCAAGTTTACTCAGAAGCAAATCCCACTGTGTTTTATTTAGGGAATTTATATGCTGCCTCTCCAGAGACCTATATTCAGTGGAACTTATATCCAAGTACATATGGCTAGAACTGCAGCCTCGATTTTTGAAAAAAACCCAATACTGGAGCAAGAACAGGTAAGAGTGAATCTTCAGAAGCTGGAAATAGCATCTCCAAAATGGGCAACTGTGGAGGATATGCCTTTTTCTCTTCTTTCTTGACAACTTTCACAGTTCATGCATTTCCTTTATGACAACTGGCCACAGGGAAATGAAGCAGACGCAAAAGAACACACATGGAATAACTAAGAAGCTCTGCTAGGCATGCTCGATGCAGAACAAAACTGCAGCAGAACCCTGCCAGTATTACAGCATCATCAAAATGAAATCCCTGTGGGAAGCAGCAAAGCGCAAGACTGCTGCAAGATATAAACATTTTAGCCCAAAGTAACATTTTGGGCAGCAAACTGTTGAAGCTCAAACATGTGTTAAGAATGACACATTTGAATTTCCACACAAACTATTTTGCAGACAATATAGAAGCATGTTTTATAAATGATTATGCCTATGAATGCCTTCTGTCCACAATTTACAGATTTGGACAGCACAGCCCATAGTTTGATCACTCTTAGTCCAGACAGAGACACTAACAGGATCAGCAGCTCAGAAGGATCTGTTACTATTGAGCTGAAACACCCATGGAAGCTCAGAACCCTCCAGAATAAGAAGCGCTTCTTTAACATGCACAAGCAAGGAAGGCAACTCAACTGTGTAAGAAACAAACAGGTAACCATACATTTACTGCACTAAAACTAATTGCCTAAAAAGGCCTGCAGCCTACCATCAGCCTAAAATTGTTTATTTGAAACTAAGACCTGTTGATTTGGGTGGAAAAATATTTCTAACGAGGTCCAATTAGGGTTGCCAGTCTCCAGAAGGTGGCTGGAGATCTCCTGGAATTACAACTGATCTCCAGGTGGCAGAGATCAGTTCCCCTGGAGAAAATGGCTGCTTTGGAGGGTGGACTCTATGGCATTATACCATTCTGAGGCTCTTCCCTCCCCAAATCCTGCCCTTTCCAGGCTCCACCCCCCAAATCTCCAGGAATTTCCAAACCTGGACCTGGCAACCCTAGGTCCAATTGAGACAGAAAGCAGGTGAAGGTGTAGTAGATAGAGCAGAATAGGTTACTGTAGCCAAGGGAAAACATGATGGGCTTGGAAGTACGATTTAATTATTCCATTTGTAGTCCATGTCTTGGCAAGGCAGTATGCACAGGGTTCCTAAGTGACCAGACACTGACCTGTGCCTCCATGTGCCTCCAGACCATCCTCTAGGACCATATTTGTGGATTTAAAGGAATTACAGGAATCAGCCGAAAGGGGATAAGGCAATAATCAGAATGTTTTAAATGTGAAGCACTCAAATGATTTCTCTCAAAACAAAAGGATACTATAATTTAATAACTGTACAAACTAGGGGGAGAGAGAGAATTTACAGAAAATCACACTACGGGGAACGTGCCTGATTACTTAGCACCACAAACCTGGCAAATGAGCTCTGGCACAGAGACCTTTGTGTTTGCGTGTACAGAGTCTGGCTGAAGAAATAAAGGACTCGTGTGAGTAAAGGAAAGAACCTGATTAATATATATTTATATATATATAAAGCCAGACCTCTGTAGTACCAGGCCCTGCTATTAGCATATGTGCACACACGGAACATATGAAATTATCTCTCGTTGCTGATTTGCACCTTTATTCTTACTTCAAGGACTGGCATCCAAGGCTGTCTTCCTCCCACTGTGATTCATGTCTGTTTGAAGGGACAGCTGGGTACATAGTGATTTGTTCCCAAGAAGGGCAAAGGGCACTTCAGATTTGGCACAGGGCAGAACAATAGTTCAGATTCACTTTGGGTGATGAGGGCGCCAAAAAGAATAAAAAAGTGCCTGTGTAATTGACTGAGCAAAAAAGGAAAGACCCCAGTAGGAAACAAACAAATTGGAATTCATGAATCAAAGGGGAGACATGACTTACATTTGAAAAGTCCAAGCAAAGAAGCTATAGCTGGTCTGGGACTCAGAAAGTCAAAAACATGCATCAGGCAAAGTTAGAAATTGGAAATAGTGCACTATTTATTTAGCTGTAGGTTTTGCTAGTTTTATCCCAAGGATAGGTGACAACAAAATAAGTTAAAATATATCTAAAAACAACATGCATGGACCTTAGGGTTGCCAGCCTCCAGGTGGTCAACCAGAAAGTGGAAACCACCTGGGAATAGTAAATAATTTAGAAACTTCCTTTATCTATTCAAAGTGACAATGCTCAATCAATGCTCACAGTTATTACACACATAAATACATATCAATGAACATACAATTCAGGTACAAAAGAATAGTCCAAGAGGGACAAAACACTCCCCTTCTGTATTTTAAAAGGAAGCAGGATAACAACTCCGAGTTCAAAATGCAAGGTGTCAGTATTTTTATGTCCTTGTTAGATGTTCTAATTTTCTGTCTGTCCGAGGCCCAGCCCGGGGGCCTCGGACTCGCTGGACCCCCACCCCCCAGCCCCGGCAGCGGCCCCCGCGCCCCCTCCGCCACTCACCCAAGGGCAGAAGACGAGGCGGCCGAGGAAGATGCGGCGCCGGCTCGACGGGGCGGTGCGCAGGACGGCCCTTCCCCTCTTGGAGCAGCCGCCGCCACTGCCACCGCACCACCGGCCGAGGCCCCGGGCGGGCAGCCGCCCGCCCACCCGCGCAGCACTGTGGCGGCTCCAGCATCGGCCTCCGCAATGGCCCGAGCAACGAGGCCCCGGCAGGGAGGGGTCCGGGAACAGGCCGCGCCAGGCCGTGCCGGGCGAGCGGACACCGGCACAGGCGCTCTCAGCTGGCCCGGACACCGCCCAGCGGTGGCGAGGGGGAGGAAGGGAAGGGGCCAACCAGGCCTGGCCAAACGCTCAGGCAGGGGCGGGCCGGACCAGGCTCGGCCAGGAGAGGCCCAGCCCGCTGCCTGTCGGGGAGGGGGAGGGCGGCAGAGCCAGAGAGGACCCACGGAGCCCACCAATGGGCTAAAGCCAGGTGGGGCTGGCAGGCGTGGCCACACCTGGCCCAGGTGGTGGGGATGGCCCTGGGTGGAGGAGCTTGGGAAAGGGGGTGGGGTTGAGAGGAGCCAGAGGGTATTTAAGAGGGCTCCGCAGGCAGGCCGAGGAGGAGGAAAGGAGCCAGACTGCCCTGAAGCCAAGGTGCAGTCGGCTGGGTGGAGCTACGTGCTGTCCGGGCCTCCGGTACAGACAGGGGCCGCCCGTTCTGAGGCCGCCGAGAAAGGAGCCCTCGCGCCCTGGGGCCTAGCTAAGCCGGCCTGACGCCCTCAGGACGGACCCGCCAAGGCCACCCCGCCTTGACCCGCCACCGCCGCCAGGGGGCACCACAGTGCGTGACACTGTCTTTTTCTTTTTGCAGATATCTTCAGCTTATTTCCAGAACTAGGGATCCACAGAGATGAATGCCCAAACTGAGGCCGGCTAGAACGTCAGATTTCATCTCACAGACTTCCTCAGGGGTGACCACGGATCACTGCAATATCCATCATACCATCATGCCAACCATCCCAATGATATATAGATAAAGAATTATAAAAAAGTTTAATTAAATCTCCATGCTTACCCATACAAGTCTTCAATTCTTTCTTTGAACCCAGAGGGTGATGCTGACATGAGAATCTAGCATGCCCCCTCCTGGTTCTTACTCACTTATATAGTAACTCAATCTGACCATTTCACTGAAATTAAAGATGCAGTAACCTGTACTAAGTACTTATCCCAAAAAGCAGTTTAGCACAAGTTCATTATTAAGATCCTGTGGCTTCAAAGTTTTCAAAAAGAAAATCCACTGGGCTTCCTTTCTGAGTAATTCTTTAGGTGTACATTGACCAGAGCCTTTACATGCCACAAATAAAACTGCTACCTTCATATCCAATGTCTTGTGATGTTGCTCCATAAAATGCTGAGTCAAAGGGGCTTCCTGAACATTATTTCTGATCCTTGATACATGATCAAGGATCCAAACCCGCAGTGGTCTAATGATATTTCCCACATACAATTTGGGGCATGGGCATATAATAAGATAAATTACTCCAGCAGTCTTGCATGTTGAGAAATGTTTGATATGCACTTGTTTTCCCATGGATGGCACATCAACACAAGTCCCTTCCAAAATCAGGGGGCATGCAGCACGATGTCCACATATATAATTCCACATTGGCATATCTGCCATCGCCTGGATCCTTGCCAAATCTGAATGGACTAAAATGTCCCTGATGTTTTTAGTTCGCCTATAGCCTTTAGTCCTTTTTTCTATCCTTCACAGCACCATATGCTATCACTATCTTGCTCTTCAGTTGGAGGTTGGTCATTTAATATGAACCCAATCCTGCTGGACATGGCAAGAACGTCATTTGTTTATTTATTTCAATTTTTGTACCTCTTCTCTTCCATTAAAATCTCAAAATGGTTCTCAACAATTACAACAGTCAAAAACCAATACAAAAATAGAATATATTCAATAAAATCACTATAAAAACAACTACTTTGTAGAATGCATAGGACTGTTACCTGTAAAATAATGGCCCGTGCTATGTTGGAGTTTGAGACAGAAAATCTACTTATAAAAATTTTTATTGGATTAGACACTTATAAAATTTAATACTATCACATTCCCTTAAATTTCCAATTCTAACCCCCTCCCTTTCCCCCCCCTTTTGTTGACTTCCAACAGTTTTTCCAACCCCTTGTCTATTCTCCGTCTACTCATTTCAAACTTATTATGCTTATTATAATATACTTTCAGACTCTTCTAAGCTTATCTATAATAACATAGTGCTATCTCTAAATCCCTTCCCAAATGGGTAAAAGTATAACAATCTTAACTTATCTTTTTCAATAATAATAATAATAATAATAATCATTTTGATAATCTATACTCTATCTTACTCTTTCTAATTACTTCAAAATGAGACAAACAATTTGTCCCTCTTTATACATAACTTCAAATACTTCTATAACCATTGCATACATTCATTATCGATCAATCAATTTGACTTATACTCTATATGTTACTCTTTACTTTCTTTTACATGTCTTGTCCTTTTTAATTAACTAATTCCTCCATTATAAAACTATCCAACAAACAATTTATGTACACGTTCAGCATAAGTCTACCAATTAGACCCACATTCTGTATGCTAATGTATGTTCATTCTCCATTGTACAGTTATCTACTGACATAAAAAATTAATTAAATTCTATCCTTATAATCCTTATAATAATAACATTATTAATACCCATCTATTCATACTAATCAAATAAAATAATTGCTTAGAATTTTTTCGTTTAACTCTCTCCCCCCGGTATAGTCACTCCCCTCTCCTTTAGTTATATTTCAGTAATTTTCAAACTGCCACAGTTCTCCTCCCACCTCCCATTTGGGAGGTGGGAGTTTGAGACAGAAAATCTAAATGGCACCCCAAAGGAGATAGAGATATATTAAACTAAATAATTAAGTTTCCTCTCCTTTAGAAATATTAAAAACCTGCTGCATGAGGTAAGCCACCTTCTTCCTATCTAATGGTAGGCAAACACTGGTCACAATGCTATCAACGTACCAATAAGCAACCATAATTTACCTATGGCCCATTCAGAGATCTCTCTGAAGAGAACCATCTTAAGAACTCATTCCTTATGTAATACTACAATACCAAGTGTGCAGAGAGGCCTCTCTAGCGGCTGCCCATGAACTGCAAAACTCCTTCCACACAAACTTACCAGCCTGAAGGAGAACATCTTTTGAAAAAGTAAAAAAAGCATCTTAATTTCTGTTTACTTCTGATATCCTGGGTTAAACTGGTAGACAGGCAGTTGCATCATATTCTTTGCAATTTTTTTACTATCTTCCTTGGCTTATTGGTTATTTTTTATCTGTATATGACATTACCTACCTGGAACTTTCAGGTAGAGATGGGCACGAACAGGAAAAAAACAAACACGATGCCATCCACAAACAGGGATTCACGAACATCGACAGACATGGCATGTTCATAGTTGGAGGTTTGTGGGAGCCAGAACAGCCCCCTTAGCTGAACTTGAGCTGCGGAAAGGAGAGTCCATGGGTCTCCCCCTTTCATGTCATTTTCTCTTCACAGTGGCAAAAACTGGACTGTGGGCTGGAAGCTAATTAAGGAGTTACAAACTGACCTTCCCAATATCCAATACCCACCAAATTTGCAGAGGACATAGTCCTCACTGGTCTCTGAAGATCCCCCAAGTTTCAGAGGGATTGCACCCCGGGAAAGGTATGATCCATGGGTCTCCCCCTTTCATGTCATTTTCTCTTCACAGTGGCAAAAACTGGACTGTCTGCTGGAAGCTACTTTGAGGGGTTACAAGCCAGATGGAAAGCCAGAAGAAGTTCAGACAGTCCATGCCTATGTTGCCAGGGGAACTGATTGAAAGGTGCAAGACTATCTGGCTTTACGAACGGCTGACAAACACCACGAAGAGCGCTTGGAACGAACACATGTTCACTGGGAACGGGGCCTCACGAACAGCTTGCTCGTGAACAGCAGATTGGGCTCTTCGTGGCTTTTTTTTGTTCGTATTGCTGTTCGTGCCCACCTCTACTTTCAAGACCAAGGGTTGGATCCATCAGGAATCTCGTGTCAGGATTCGGTTTCGTTTTCTCGGCCATGTCGGACGCTCCTCTCTGCAGGTCTGAGAGGAAGCGTCCGAGCAGCCTGACCGGGCGGCTGATCTGCGAAGATTAGCCCCCAGGACTCCCAGGGAGGGAGTCAGGGTCCGGGACGCGGCGGGAAGAGCCCCCTGGAAATCGATGCAGGGGGTAAATTGCCCGTTTGTCCCTATGGAGGCCGGCAGACGTGCGCGGCACCCTGCGTGCTGCCGGGCCATGGAAAACGGCAAAGAACAGGACTAGGCAGAAGCCTGTAAGTAAGCGAATCCCTTCTGTTATTACAAGCGTATGCGAAGGAGTGGTGGGATCTGAAGTTAAGAAGACTTGGATTTCTTCCCCCTCGCTGAGTTTCAGAAGGTCGGCGGTCCCCCCCCCCTAAAATGGCAGCGAAAAAGCAGAGTCCTGCTTTGGGCAAGTCAATTTCGGCTGCCCTGCAGGGAAAAGGGGAATCGCTCGAGGAGTTGGTGAAAAGGTCAGTTATCAAAGCCATAAAGCCCTTTGTTGACAAGCTGAATGAAACAGATCAAATGGTGGGCTTAATTGAGAGCGATGTGAAAGCCATCAAGGAAGTAGCGGGGGGGGCAGAGAAGTCTGCTCGGGAAAATGTGTCACTCATGAGAGCAACGAACAAGGAGCTAAAGCTAGTGGAAAATCAGCTGATCGGGCTGCAAGTGGAACGAACACAGACTATTTTGCGTCTCCAGAATGTGAAAGAGGAGGAAAACGAGGATTTATGGAATCTTGCCTCGGAATTATTGGCAGCACCCGCGAGGGCAACTAAAGAAGAGGTAAAAAGCGCCATTTTGGAAGTCCGTCGGGCTTCTTCAAAATATGCAACGAAGCGGCAGCTGCCTCGCGAGATTTTTAGCGAATTCTCATCTAGGAGGGTCCGGGACACTATTCTATACAACTCATATAATGCGGACTTGGACTTTCTGGGAAATAAGGTTAAGATACTGAAGGACGTTCCATTTCTAGTTCGGAAAAGAAGATTTAAGTATAAAAGGCTTGCTGCTCTCCTGAGGGAACGCGGGATAAAGTATAAATGGCTATTTCCGGAAGGAATTTGGTTCAGTTATAAAGATCAAGCTTACAAGATAAATTCAGAAGATCAGCTAAGGGATTTTGAGGCCAAAAATCAAGAATTTGGGCAAGACACCAAGCAAAAAGAAGAAGATTCGAAGTCTGAAGGGGGGGGAGGCAACGAGCACTGCGGCTATGGCTGCTCAGAGAGAACTGCGTCCGAGGCCTAGGGTGGGGGGAGAAGACTTCAGTTGGATTGTGATCTGTATTTTGTAAGGTCAACCACTCCATCAATATTTTATAAAGGTTTAATTTTTAATTATGGCAGTATGAAGGGAAAGCATTGTAGTGTAGTGTTTATTGTCTGTATGTTGCCTTCCCCTTTTTCCCAGCCCTCCTTCCCTTTCTCTTTTCTTTTCCCCCTCTTTCTATCCCTTGTACTTTTGTAGTTTTTGTAGTTTTCTGTGTTAGATATTAAAAAATAAAAATTTTCAAAAAAAAAAAAAAAAGGAATCTCGTGTCAGAAAGGCACCTTGAACTGGTGGAAGGTTTCCTAGTGGAACACATCCATTGGATCCAAACCAGTATCTGCTATACATTTAAGTAAATAAATGTACCAGTCATTACCTCATCCAATACAATGTAACATTTGTGATGCAAAGCAGTCTGTCTGTGTTGGCACTGTTTTCTTTCATGCCTCCCAAGTACTTAGGTATGTGGCATGTAGCCTGCTAGGCGACTAGCAGAAAAGCCTCACACACCATTTGTCAGTGAGGATTTCAGACAAAAGCACTGCTGGAATTTTGTTTAGGAGCCAAATAAAATTCTATTGAATGGATTTAGTTTTTTGCACTAACAGCAATAACTGCATGGCTTCAATTCCAGGACTTGGAGATCAATCTGAACTGACAAGATGGTCCTCATGGTGCTCTCCACCCGTTTGGCATTCCCCATCCTATTGTGTACATAAAATGAAGACTGGTATGAGCCAAGAAGGAGCACTGTGATTGACACACAAATGTAAGGCAAAGATTTCAGAGGAAGGGCAGCTACCCAATGCAGGCAGTTCCAGAGGGAGATGTGAGGCACCAGCTGTCAGCCCCAAGCAGATGTGTGATGACCAACTAGCCAGAAGTGCACCATGCAGCCTGCCAACATCTGCGGTCTTCACCTGCACAGGGTACAGTTGTCTAGTCAGCAGCTGCATACCTGCCTGTTTCAGACAGGGTTGCTCCTGCCTTGTGATCAAAATGTGGACTGCTCTGCACCCCTTTGGCTACCACCCAGCTGAAGCAGGCGCTTATTACTTTCCACCCTGTGTCTTACCAGCCACATTCATTGTTCTAAAAGCAAGAATAATCTCTGGGATACCCTCCCAGATCTGGATCTCTTAACCAACCCTTACTATGGTCTTTCCCCTCAAGATATTTCTTAGGCTTTGTCTGCACCATCTGTTTTTTATTACATTTCTTCATGTTGCCTTTGCTTCAGATTGTTTGCCAATGTCCTGTCTGCTTTTCTGGGCCATCTGTTCTTCTTTCTCATTTAATGGAAGGGGCAAAACGAACTAGCACCGTCAACTACAAGGTAACCTAACAGTAAAATCCTAAGCAGAAATATACCCTTCTAAATGCACTAAAGCCAATGGGCTTAGAAGAGTGAATTTGGTTAAGGACTGCACTATACTCTTCAGTATTTCATCCTATAGGCAGTGGTATGAGACCGGCAAAATCCTGCCACAGCAAAATGTTCCATCATACCAAGCAGGCAAGCAAACAAAATAACAACTATGATTAGTAGTGGGATGGTATATTTTTGGTTTCCATAGAAACTCATCAGTCTCACATCAAATTTTGGTAAGGTGAGATGCTAAAAAGCAAATAAATAACAAAACATCTGTAGGAAACAAGATTGCCCATTTCGAGACATATGACTGATCCAGTTGCGTGTGGCACCAAATCCAAAAGCCTGCCTTCCCCAAAGGAAAGACAGCAGTTTTTAAATCTCCTTCTACAAAGGTCTTTCATTATCCAAACAATCTGCTTTTGTTATGGCATAAACATTTTAAATATATTTGGAATACTACCCTACTGTATCAAGTGAGGGCCAGATCTGTCAGATACTATTCAAATGCCTGGACTTTTAAAGGGATTATGTGATACTGAAGCGGGTTTGTCTCAATCTACCCATTCTTAGGTAAATGGAGTTAATTATAACAAATCTTTCTACTAGGCGGGTTTATAATTTATATATAGATATAGGAGATATAGGAGAGCACCAAAGAACTGAACAGCATGGATTTAAGTAGAGATTTATTTGGTGGTGGAGAGAGCCCTCAAATTACTTAACCATCTTTTTTTTTCTTTAATAACAATACGAGAGGCCTGGCACCATGTGGAAGGGTTAAATTCCCTCTTCACTGCCCACACAGTCCTGATCCAATAGAATTCAGTTTTAAAAGATATTGGGAGATGTGTGATCTCGTCCCATCTAGTTTGATAACAGGGAACATAACTCTGTCCTCTCCTTTCTTGTTACAGTGGTGTGAGAACAGAATAAAACATGAACAGAGCTGTAAAATTACAACACTGCCATTCTAAGTGGGTCTACTTAGAATCCTACTCAAGTCTACTCAGTCAGGTTTACTCCCAGGAAATTGTTCAAAGGTTTGCACTGTGAAAAAATGACCTGCTTAACATGCCCACTGGGCTGAAAGCCCCTCATACATACTCACGCACATACACACGCACACGCACAACCCAATGTGGTAACTATTTGTTACTTGGAACTCACTGTACAGATTCAAGGACATGAGTCATTATTGTTGTTTTGTATATTCCAGGATCCTGGCATTCAAAACAGGTCATTACACGTATATTGAAATGTCTTGATACTGATTGTACTGACTCGCACTATGTAATCCGCCTTGAGTCTCAATGAGAAAAGTGGATTATAAATGATGTAAATAAATAAATAAATTCCTGGACAAATTATTCCTTCGGGCATTTTCAGATAGACCCTTCTCTGTTGACCACAGCACCAACAGCAGAAGTTGAATAGGAACTACCTCAAAGAAGAGGAACTCTGTAGGGTTTGGTACTAAAGTGGATACTTTGGAACTTATGTGACGGTGCCTTCTGTGCTGATCTTGCTTGTTTGTTTTTTGGACCATCAGCAATCACCACAGGCCAATCCTCATCTGATTTGCAGATGTCAGGCATACTTTATTAGACTCCAAAAGCCATTCATTTGGAAGTACCCTTATTCAATACATGATTTTTCTGCCAGGTACACATTACACTCCTGGTTTTTTCCCATTCTGGTTCCTATCACCTTTATTCTAAATTCTAGCTGCTGTCTGCCTCGTTCAGCCTCTTATATAGCGTCAAGAAGCACATTAACTATGTTGTCATGATGTGTCTTGTGGCCACTGGCTCATTCTGTTTTCTACTTGTCCTTCTGTGACAGCAGAGCAGTGGGAGTCCCATGTCTGCAGCAGGCTCTCAGTTCAGACTCTGAGTAAAAGCCAAATCATGCAGTCACACTGATGTGAGAGTAGATCTGTACAATGTTTGGCTTCAACATAGTTAAACTGCTGTCATCTAATTTCTTCAAGCCCAGTTCAGCATACATTACCCATATTTATTACAGCACTACTCAGCAGTGAAGTCTCGATGAAACAGTTGGTTAGCATGTTAGATTGTTGGCTGAAAGGCTGACAATTCAACACCAACCCTAGAACAGAATCTGACTCTGTTGAGTAGGCTATGTTCAGACATCACACTAAACCGATGTTTAATCACGTTGTGGTTAATAAATTATGGTTTACTAACATAATGCAGCCCACTGACATTGAGTGGGACCAGGTCCAGTGACATCTCATTTCCTGATTCACCCAGACCAGTAAGGAGGACCTATATGGCTGCCAATCCAGAAGTATCTATCCCTAGATCCAACAAACACCAAGTATGTTGTCTCTGATTCCTGTAGGGAATACAGCAGAAATGGGAAAGGAAACTAGCATATACAGGCAACCTCAGCCTCTTCACCCAGGATCATAGCTACAGCAGCCATGACAAAGGCTATACTGTTCTAAGACACCACTCGTGTCTTTTCTCTAATAGTTCATTTTCTGTTCTTGCACATTCATAAAAGAGTGTAGGGGCTGACAATGAAGGCTACTCTTAACAGTGTCTCTCCGACCTCAAGGGATAATACAGAGAGGACTTCAAAATTCTTTTGCAATATTAAAGAACTGCCACATTTCAACTCTGAGGTGATTTCATCGTAGATGTAAGAGAAGTCATTATGATATACTTTGGGGACTCGGTATGCGGAAAGATGCTGAGCAGAAAAGAAGCCCCTCATTAGGTAACATATTACTCAGTGAAGTTACTATATCTCAGTTTTGATTATTCCCTCTACAATTTTTCTGCTTAAGCTGTTTGGCTGCCTTGTATTGCATGTTTTCTATCTGGAGTGAACAATATAAGGTGCCAAGCCTGTGTGGCAAACCAGTATATGGAAAGCATAGTGTCATTAAATACCTATTTAAGAAGCTCATGCCATTTTCCACAAAAATGTAGCAGACATACTGTATTTCAAGGTCAGCTGTACACCGAAGCAGAGTGAAGCAGCAACCTCAGCGTTTAGATGCCATTTTAAGAACTAGTTATTTCATTATTTAACTATGTGGTGCAGACAATTAGGATCTTACACCTCAGGAACAAAATGCCTTGGGATGACTCTGGGATTGTTTTAATTAATGCAGCGGGTGGGGAGAGAAAATATAGAAGCCATTACTTGTTCTCCCCAAGTTAGAAGTGACTCTCCAATTATCTTCTAACACCAAAACTGCTTTTCTGTCCAGAATTTTTTTTAAAAAAATATTTTGACTATATAAGCAGTTCTCAATCTTTAGCAATCCCCATGTTGATTAAAAATTTCTCACGGAGCCCAAAGCCCTCCCATCCTTCCTTAGCAGCACAAATTGGACGGGGGCAGCCCCTTTTCATAGTACATGTGGCAAGCTATGTATGACTTGGAGGGGTTTTCATCCTTTTGCAGACTCAAAACAATATAGTAAGATGCTTCTTAATATTTATTTTGCAAATATGCATGCCACCTCTCTATAAACCATTTAAGGCAACCCACAACATAAAATAAGATAAAATCATAAAAACAACAACAAAATGCAGAATGTATGTAAAAATGGTGCCTCTGTCTCTGTGATAAGGCAGCTGCAAAAAATCAATATTCTAGCCTGGAAGATGGTCCCCTACTTTGACACAGCCAATCTGGCCACCTGGATCCATGCCATGGTAACATCAAGACTTGACTACTGTAATGCACTGTACATAGGTCTTCCCTCTTCGTTAACTCGGAGACTCCAGTTGGGGCAGAACTCTGAAGCTCAATTATAATCAGGAGCTAGGAGAAGCATAAATATTACTCCCATTCTGCAGTCACCCTATTGACTACCTATCAATTATCAGACTCTCTATGGCTTTGGTCCTTCATATCTACGTGACCACCTCTCTCCCTGTGTTTCAACACAGCAGCTTTGCTCATTTGAACAGGGCCTTCTACAGGTGCCAACTTACATGTGAGCAAAATCAACATTTGCCCATATACATGCATTCTCTGTTGTGGCACCCACCTTATGGTATGCCCTATCTGAAGAGGTCAGGAAAGCTCCCACTATCCTGGCTTTCAGAAAATAATGCAAAACTGAATTATGTAAGAGGGATTTTACTCAGATAGGAGGGCTGTACTGTAAGTAGTGGTCTCAAAGAGATGCATCAGTAAAAAGATAGAGACCATAGACCTTACAACTATGTGCTATTATGTACTATCTGTTGCTTTAAGTATGATCCTACTGTTGTTTAATATGTAATTCTTAGAATCGCTAATGCTTAGTTTCAGCTTTTCTTCAACTCTGTGTATTGGATTTCTGCTAGCTTTAAATCTTTGCAAATTTGCATTTACCTTTTTACATTTTTTAAAATTGAAATGTCCTTGAAACTGACTGTACTAACTCACAGTGTGTAAACTGCCTTAAGTATCAGAGAGAAAGCTGGCCTATAAATCGTGTAAAAACCAATTCATGAAGCAACTAGGATGACAGCATTAGAAATGCTACCCAATTAATTCTATTCTTAGTGTTGAGCTACCAGACCCAGATCAGCACATTTTCTAGTTAATGCTCATAGATGATCTGTAAGCTATGAGAGTGCAAGTGGCACCAGTTGTTGAAAGATGGGAAGCTGATTCCAACCCTGGAGAGTCCCAGTCCCCAATGCTGGAAAACTATTTTCACTTTGGGGATGGCACAAGGATTCACCTTCTGTTCCCTGGTATTCTCCAGGACACCCATCAGTCACTGCCCCTCCCCAATTTGAGAAATATTATACTATACTCACAATGATATTTTAATATTTCTCACATAAAACTTTGGCTTTGATGGTCCCTTGCCACATCTTTTAAAAAACTTCTGGAGAAACCACACAAAACCCACAGAGATAGTCTTCAGCCTTGCAACTAATTTAGAGGCCAATATTTGCTGCAAGAGTAAGGTAACTTGCCACTAGGGACCTATCAGTGTTCTTAAAGCCAAAGAAGTCTTTATACTTTAAGGATCCACAGCCCTCTTTACAAATACATACAGTATGAACTCCTGCTAGCACTTCCCCAGAGGAAACATTTCAAATACTCTCCTTGCGAACAGCAAAGATACTCATTTTTTAAACAAGCTCTGATGTCTCTTACTTTATTGTAATCCTCTGTACAGCATTAGATTTCCATACTATTCTCTGATCTATTTGTCTCTAATCAACTAGAATAAAAAATACAGTAGAGATAGCTAGCTAATCCATGCCCAGTTATTCAAATATTGCTTCTGTATGCTGCTCATTCAAGCCCTGACTTAGCATTGGAGATTAGTTTATAATAATTAATATTTAATAAATAACACTTAAAAGTTGTGTGGAAACTAGGAAGATTTCAAACAACAACAAGGCCCTAAAAGATGGTATCTAGTATTGGAAGACAAGGAACACCTGCAATGCAATGCTGCAATTGCAATGCTGAATACAATGCTGTTTTATTTATTTACTTTGTTAACACTCCATCTTTCTCCCAGTTAGGGACCCAAAATGGCTTACATAATTCACCTATCCTCCATTTTATCCTCGGAACAACCCTGTGAGGTCAGTTAGGCTAAGGGTGTGTGACTGGTCCAAGCACCCATGGCAGAGTGGGGATTTGAACCTGCTTCACCCAGATCCTAGTCCAACACTCTAACCACTACACCATTCTGACTCTCTCTAATTAGTAATGCAGGGCTTATTTGCATGGTTAGACCTGAAGATCAGAGTTATTTCTATAATCCCTATAGATTTGCTTCAGATATCAGATGCAAACATTATTATGTGGATGTGGACTCTTCTCAGAATCTGGAATATAACTTTATTAATTCATTGCTTTTCTTTTATTGTGTCAAACTGAATTCAAATCTGCCTTTGGGACAGACAACTTTGGTCACCCTGACCGATTATTGTTGCTGGAAGAGTGGAGGGGGACCACATGCCCAGTGATCCTCCTGGACCTCTCTGTGGCTTTTGATACCATTGATCATGTTATCCTTCTGGAGAGGATGGCTGGAATGGGAGCAAGGAACAGCCTGCTTTAGAGGTTTATTTTTATTTGGCTGATTCCAGTGTTGGTGGACTGCTGCTGGGACCCAGGGCATGTATGATATGGGGTCTTGTCCTGCATGCTGTTTAACAGATGAAGATACATGAACCCACTGGAAAAGGCTGTCCAAAGATTTGCAAGTTGGCACTTTGCTTTATTTCTTCTTGTCTGCCAAGTTGGTCAGTTCCTTGGAAGCCCTGAAGAGGTTCTGGGAATGGGATGGAGGAGAGCCAATAAACTGAAGCTTAATCCAACAAGAATGAGGTGCTGTTGACAGCGATGGCCGTTCCGGTGGAGAAGCAATGCTTGCACCAAAGGATCCAGCTTTGGTTCAGTCTTCGAGATGACACCCAAACTCCCATGCTTGGATATAGCTGGATTGCGAGTTGGTGACACAACGGTAAACTGTCGTGGAATCCCAGGCGAATATATGGTTCTTTAAAGAAGATCATGTTGAGACAAAGATCTATGTGGGAAGATCAGAGGTCAGCAACATAAATATGAATATTTTGCTTCTAATTACTTATTAGAAAGCGACAAAGCTGGGGGCGTGGCATTGGAGCTGTTGAGGACAGACGCCTGTAGAGAGAGCTCCACACCTCTCTAATCCAAATCCTGGCAAATCCTCAAAACACCCTCAACAAACTTTTGAAAATGAAAAAGCAAGATACTGCAAGGAAGAGAAACAACTTTAAAAGTGTGAAAAATCTTCAGGAATATTTCCCAACAATGCAACAGGCAGCATCACAGCATAACAAAGGAGGCGCACAGCACAAAATGGAGAATGAGCAGGGAATGAAAGAAGCAATTTCAACAAGCTCTTCAGACCCAACATTGGAAACACATCTGGCTAAGCTGGAATGCAACGTTCTCAGTCAAATAACAGTTTTACTACAGCCACTTGTTGACCAATTAGCTGAAATAAAAACAGAATTGCACAAAACAAATCAAAAAGCAGACCGCACAATAGAGCTTGGTAAAACCGTCCAGAATGAAGTTAGAGATCTTCAAGAAGAAAACTTCAATTTACAAGCAAGAGTTCTGAACTTAGAAATAGCTGTATGGAAGCAGAATCTTAAGTTTAGGGGCCTGGGGGAAGAAATAACAAAAAATGAAGACCTGCCGATATTTTTGGCAACATGGTTAGCCCAAACACTCCAGTTGGAGGAGCTTCCCTGATAACGAAGGCTCATCGAATAGGATCGCCAAAACAAGCAAAGACAGACAAACCAAGAGACATATTAGCAGAGTTCCCTGACTGGAGAACACGCAAAAAAATACTTGAACTAGCCAGAAACAAAGGATCGATCTCTTATAAAGGAATGCCCATCTCCATTTATACAAATCTACCCAGTGAAGTACTTACTAAAAGAAAGGAATTGAAAGCCACAACAGAAACTCAGAGACAAGCAAATATACGATATAAATGGGTAAACTTTACCAAACTGTTCGTGAAACACCAGGAAAAATCCTACTATGCGACTGACTCTGAATCTGGACTGGCCCTGCTCCATAGCATCAACATCGAATCATTGAAAGACTGTGACAAAACAATGCAGAAGAGGAAGATGCTGCAATCGCTTTCCCTACACAAGAGAAGCAAAATTCTTGTTTTCCATAGCTGAAGGTAGACTGTATCTAGAACAAACAAAACTCAACAATATCAAGTGTGTGACTAAAATAAATTTTATTTCATTATCACAAATTGCTGGGGATTGTGGGGGAGAGGGAAGGATCTCTCAGAACTTGCTCTCCTTATTTTAACAGCACTATAGTCTGGTGTATTCACCAGTAACCAGAGTGGGTTTTACCACCAGCCAGACTGTGCTGTTTAAACATAATAATTAATCAGATAGGGAAACTTCTGTTGGGGGCAGGGGGAAGGGGATGAGGGAGAGAGAGAGGGAAGAGGATAGGTGGAGAATAGGATGAATACCAGTAAGGTAGAAGTATTGTTAAAGGTATTTGTTGATTATGACTTAAGTCTATTGTTAAAATAATATATCTAAGTGTTTAAGCTGTGAGAGAAATATTACTAGTTAAATAGCATAGTGGTTAAAGAAGTACAAGGCTTTTAAAAATAATATATATATTTTAAAAATCTATTAAACTCACATATTGAAAAACAGCAATATATGAAAATCATCTTTACTGTTAATCCTGTTTTAATTTACAACGTTAACACGTTATCATAAAAAAAATGAATGGCATATAGTAAAGTTATAATGTTTTTACATCAGACTGTATGTGTACAGATAAGAATGTGCTTTGTATCTTTTTTTTTGCATTTAATTTAGACTACTTCATATTTTCTGGTATGTTGTAATATTTGTACTTAAACTTGAACTTGAATTTTTAAAAATTAATTTAAAAAAAGAATGAGGTGCTGTTGGCCAATGAGACAGCTGATAGAGAAAACAGGGCTCATCCTGTTCCAGAGAAAGTGCATGTCCCTGAAAGAGCAGGTTTGTAGCTTGGGGTCTGGTAAAGCATCTCCTCGGGTCCAGAGAATGGTCCAGACTGTGAGACTCCAATGAGCGTATACCCTTTCAAAGGGTTGCCAACTTCCATGTGGGGCCTGGAGATTGTAGCTGATCACTAGACTAGAGAGATTAGTCCCCCCTGGAGAAAACAGCTGTTTTGGACAGAGGACTCTATGGCATTATACCCTGCTGAGGTTCCTCTCCTCCCCAAACCCATTTTCCCAAGCTCCACTCTCAAGTATCCAGAAATTTCTCAACCTGGAGTTGGCAACTCCATCCCTCCAGCTTTATTGCCCACCCCTTCACTCCTTTTCACAAATAGGTTTTCTTTCCACTGTCACCAGCAGACTTCTAACAGAACTGCATCTGATACCCTATAGCTGGACTCTTAAAAAAAAAATCAGAATCCCCCTCCTTAATTCAGTCAACACTGAGGTACAGGTAGAAAAAATTAAAGCTATTTCTAACTCTCCCTGCTTCTCCCTCATATTGTGACAAGAGTGAGCCAAAGCATAGGACTTCTTCTGTGGTTGCAAGGACCAAATATCTCCAATTTCAGAAGAAGAACATTTTGATTCAATGATTGATTGGATTTCTAGCCTGCCCTCCCCACAAGCAGGCTCAGGGCGGGTTACAATCATAGATAAATTACAACAAATAGAACCAGTAAAATACAACTCAGTACCAACATGGATTTCAACATTCCAGGTAGTGCACCCTTCCCTTTTACCCTGCCCACCATACACAAAGCAAGAAAAGGGTGGAGGTGTGGGTTGGTGAACCTCTAACTCCTCAAGCATGGGGAGGCAGATGGACCATATGCTCCCCCCCACTGGCAGGAGACCGGCAGAGAGGCTAATTAGATGGATCCAGTGCTGGCCTCAACCATATGCCTGGCGGAACATCTCTGTCTTACAGGCCCACCGAAAGGATACAAGATTTTGGCGGGCCTGAGTGTCTTCCGACAGAGTTCCACCAGGTTGGGGCCAGGACAGAAAATGCCCTGGCCCTGGTCAAGGCAAGCCAAGCCGAGCCTCCCTGGGGCCAGGGACCACCAGTAGGCGTTTACTTGCAGATCTAAGAGCTCTCCGAGATACATATGGGGAGAGGCAGTCCCTCAGGTATGCCTCTTTTGTGTATGCCTCTTTTGTCTTTTATGTATATAAACCATCAAAGGACACAATTAGTGTCCTTTGATGGTTTATATACCATCAGAGAGTATATACCAGCAGAGAGTAGAGGAGTTAGCCGTGTTAGTCTGTAGTAGCAAAATCAAAAACAGTCCAGTAGCACCTTTAAGACTAACCAATTTTATTGCAGCATAAGCTTTCGAGAATCACGTTCTCTTTGTCAGATGCTGTAATCTTTTTGATTCAGCAGAGAGTAGAACAGCAAAGGACTTCAACACCTGCAAAACATAAAAATGAAAGAGGTATGAATGCAATCCTCTTTCCCTAGTTCTAAAACTTACCTCTGTAATTTTAAGGAGACAGGCAAAATATCTTAATGGTTCCAGGTCTGTTGTTCAGGAGCCATTAGTCTCAGTTTTACCTTCTGCCTTTATCTGGCTAGTCATGTCTCTTCAGACCATGTGATTTTCAGTGTCCCCAAGAAGTCTTTAGTATTTCTATGTGTCTCAGGCATGCCTGCATATCTATTTCATTTCAAGGATGACTACCACCTCCTCCTCCTCCTCCTCCTCCTCCTCCTCCTTGGCAACGCTTTTCCTATGCACAAACCCTTAAAACCACTCTCATGGTAATCACCAGGGATAAAAGAGAAGAGACGAGAACCATTTGGTCCCTTCCAAGCTGGAAGGTCCCTGTTGCATACTTGCAAAATTGCCCTGTCTCTTGAGTTGCCTTCATGCTAATGACTTTATCTCCCCAAACTCTGCAGCTTAGAATTCAGAAGAAATGTCTGTGTGGGGGGGAATGCTTTCTTTTGCCCAGGCTACCTGTAAAAGCAGTTTGAGTTAAACATTTGAGCATTCATAGAGTGTAAACCCAACATTGACAAAGCAAACTGAAAAATTCTTACGCAGATGCTTATGTGAAGGGTCATATCATCACAGGGGGTCCTGCTGGATCCTGGCTCATGTCTGGAGGTTTAGGTCTCCTCTATGTCCTCTCCCATGAGGTGAACCTGGTGCCTACCCTACTCACCTTTTGGTGCCAGGCCAAAATATTTATTTTATCCAAGCTTTTAATGGATGGATGGGTTTTACTTTTCACTTTTTTAAACCTGTTTTTATATATTAATTCTAACCTGAAGATTGTTTTATAAATATTTTAGGCTGTTTCATGCTGTTTTGTACCCTGACTTTTTAAAATTCCTTTTATAATTTATTGTTGACAACAGCATATGGCACTTTATGGTTTTATTATATTGTTTTAGGTTGTGAGTTGCCTCAAGTAGGTTTCTAGAGAGGCAGCACATACATTTTCTAAATAAATAAATATGGACTGTCTATCCAAAACATACTGCTCAAGAGTGTGTGCAATAATGAAAGATACTGGTGGTAACATCGAAGAATCCAAATAGACAATTATGAGGATGACAGTTATGTCGTAAGCTACAGCTCATGCATTGGTGTTGGTAATGGGGTTCTGTCACTATCATGAGCTTTACAGATTATAGCTTTGTCACTTCTATAAAGCATGTTAGAAACAGCTGTAACTGTAGTGGGAGTAGATTCTTTGGGGCAGAAGAAGCTGCTGCTGTTGCGGCTATTATTACAACCTCTTTTTCAGAGGAATGTCACCATCTTTTCTGACTTGCCTACTAAGAAACAATTATCACTTCTTCGTGAAGCATCTTACCCTGTATCTTGCTGAGATCACTCACCTGGAAGGACTACTGGTTAACAGAAACAGGAAGGGGGCTCCCTTATTTTACAATGGAAGCTTGAAGAGGGAAAAGGTAGCTTAAAGCCAGACTAGACACGGCAGCATCTTTATGTCTGTCACAGGAATGCCACTGCCATTTTAAAGGGATTTTAAAAAGCCATGAGGGCTCAATCCTGATTGAGCTCACAGCACAGCAGGCTGAGGTGCTCTTGTCCCCCCGCCATCTTTCCAAGAGCTGAAATGACCACACAACACCACTACTGTATTGGCACTTGAAAAGGCAAAGAGGCAGGAAAAAGAGTAGCTCAGCCTATTACATTGCAGGCCCAATCAGGATCATTCCCTCACAGCATTTTTAAATCACTTTAAAATAGCAGAGACTTCCAGGATGCTGTCATGTCTGCCTTGGCCCTCAGTGGCCAAGATATCAGCTGCCTTTCCAGTCCAGCTTTTTGGGCAAGCTGCTTATGATAAAGTGTCATTCTGATAGAAAGTCACAGAGTCAGGTAAAGGCTACCAAAAGCAAAATATAATAGAGAATATACTGAGTTGCATAAAACACAGAGCTTTCCAAACAATTATCTGATCCATATATGTTTAGTGCTTGATGGCTGATTCTGAAACATCAAGTGAATGAGCTGTCACAGATCTAATATCAAAGACAATCCCCTTGTAGCGCTACTCTACCTCCAGTATGCCTTCTGAGTTCCTTAGGGCTATTCCACTATTTCAGCCTCTGGATGGTATTGCAATTCCTTTGATTCCTCCTCCTGCTGCTCTTTTCTCTTCCTGTCTCCTAAAACAAGAAGAGTGAGATGATTCTCCTCAGCTATCTACCTCTCACTTGTTTGATTACTACATGGCCACTTGAGCATGTTCCCTTAGGCTCTGCTTTCTCTCACAAGACATCACGACATCTCTGAAGCCCAGCTATAGACATGGGCACGAACCACAAAAAACTCGAACCATAGGGTTTGTGGTTCGTGGCATTTTCATGAACCAGGAACCACGAACCCCACAAACTGGGGCAAGTTCATGAACCAGTTCATGGTTCGTGGGGTTTAAATGCTCCTTTCCGGACGCTTAGCAGCAGCAGGAAAAGGAACATTTGATAGTTTAAAGGGCCACTTACAAGCGGCAGGTCCCTTTAAACTATCATCTGGCAGGCGGCAGAGGGGATCTCCCCCCTGCCGCCTGCCAGCTGATAGTTTAAAAGGACCTGCTGTGGCAGGAAAAGTTTAAATGGCCATTTCCCCACTGCTCCAAGCCATTTAAATGGCCATTTAAACTGCCCCTTTCCCTGCCACTTTGCAGTGGCAGGGAAAGGGGCATTGCCCTTTAAAACGAACCAAATGGAACCAGTAGACCAGTTCCATGGAAGTTCGTGGAAACGAACTCCCACGAACCACTGGTTTGCGACCCACGAACTGGGCTGGTTCATGGGGGGTTTTTGGTTCGTATTCAGGTTCGTGCCCGTCTTTACCCAGCTACCACTGAAGTTGCCCTGGCAACCTGGCTAGAGGACTGATCCCACTTGAGGTCTGTTGGTACCCCAAACAGCCTTACCATTGTTACAGCTTTTGAGAAGCATGAGTCTGATGAGGGGGGTTGAGTTGGCCAAAATCTGATATCAACTACATGGTCCCCCATGTCATTATGGGGCTATGCACCCAGGCACCAATGTCATTCAAATGCAATGATTTTCCAGGAGTCCTCACACATTCAGCCGCAAACTCAAATGCCTAATGAAAATAAAAACTAAACTAGGCATGCCTGAATGTGAACCAGTACTCTGGGAAATAAAGGGAAGAATCTTGAGGTCAGGAATGGTGAAGTAACAATGTTCTTGATCTACCCTGAGAACAGAGTTTGGTAAGCTGCTCATGGTCTATTCTTTGGCCCAGCCTGGCCCATCAGAGATGATACAGGTGAGGTTGTGAGCAGAATTCAGGCTCTAGTCTACCCTGTTTCATAGACCCATAGATTCAAAATATGCAGATAGATAGATATTGTAAGAACAGGGAAGCTTGAGAAATGTATATATGCTGTCAATGGTATAGGAGCACAAAAACTGTTTACTTATTTTAAACAATTACAGTGCATAAGTAATTGTAGCAGAATATTTGCCAAGCCATTGTGTACAAGTCAATAAAACAACATTAATTGTCAAAACAGTTTATTTAGTGAAAGGCTGCATGCCTTATTGGACTGTAGTAAATCTGTCTTCTCACAGGGCCATCCAACAAGTAAGAAATCGGATAGGACAAATTTAAAGCTGTCTTTTTGTCTTTGCCCATGCATATCAACAGTAGGGGGAGATGCTTGAAAAGTGCTTAAAGTGGCAGATTTGAATTTAGTTTACATTGTAATATTGAAAAGAGAAATTCAAAGGCAATTTTAATTTATGCTTTAGGTTCCAAAAGTCAACCATTTCATTTCAAAAACCTTTATGTTACAGGTGGCCAGCCTACTATTTCTCCTCCCCCCCTTCCCCTCTCCTCCTCTATATTTGACCAGTTTCTGTTGGCCCTCCATGCATCTGACGAAGAGAACTGTGATTCTCGAAAGCTTATGCTACAATAAAATTGGTTAGTCTTAAAGGTGCTACTGGACTTTTTTTGATTTCGCTACTACAGACTAACATGGCTAACTCCTCTGGTACTATTTCTGTGTCACTCACAAATCAACATGGATACCACAAGCAGCACAATACATGGGAGGATGTGGCACTACCAGGCAGGCTACTAGCTTGCCAGATTTCCACTGGCATGACCTGCTTTTCTCCCTTTCTGGCTGATTGTCATAGGGGGTTCTTTTCATATAACGGAGGGAATAGGATAAATGTAAATAAGGGCTAAGGAATTTACTGTGCTTTAAGCCACTTACAGCTGATTTTAACTGTCACTTTTCATTCAAGGCTTTTCTATGCCTCAAAAGCAGTTTCACTGCCTTTGCTACTTCCTTTTCCACCTGATAGCTTCTCAGCCACAGAGAGAGAAAAAAAACACTGTGCACCATACATTAATTAGTATTTTCTGTTAACCTGTTAATTCTTTTGTTTTGATCCCTCAGCTCTGTACCTGAACATATGAGCTGTACCGCTTGACTCAATAATTCCACCTATGGTTGGGTGCACCCTGCCCCAGATGCAGAATGCCCTTTGCCAGATTTCTATCTTGAAAGAATTGGCAAGTTTTACAGGAGCAGAAGGAAGTACATAATGGGTAGGGGGCATAGAAAATATGCAGTAACTACAAAATCACTAAGTATTTTGCAGGGGATAAAAAACTCTGGGTGGAGGACTTCAAAGATAAGATTTCTCACCTTCATTCTAGAGTAGAACATCAAAGAAAGGCTGTAACATCATTTTAAAAAATGTGTGTAAGAGTTCTAAGAATGAAAGATGTCACCTTTATTCTGCAGCAAGCCATATATACATAGATTAAAGAATACACTACATCCCCTCCACACTGGATGGCAACATCTTACTTCCTCAGCTATCTAGAACATAAGAACCACCCTGCTGGATCAGAGCAGTAGTCTCTCTAGTCCAACATTCTGCCTCACACAGTGGCCAGCCAGTTATTCTGGAGGGTCAACAGGACACAGAGGCCAAGGCCTTCCTCCAATGTTGCCTCTGAGCACTGTTATTCAGAAGTTTGCTGTCTCTGAACATGCAGGTTTCCTTTAGTCACCAAGCTTAGCACCCAGTGATGGACTTTTTCTCCATGAATCTGTGTAACTCCCAGTTTGCTGTAGTGGTTAAGAGCGCGGGACTCTAATCTGGAGAACCGGGTTGGATTTCCCACTCCTCCACTTGAAGCCAGCTGGGTGACCTTGGGCTAGTCACAGCTTTCTGGAGCTCTCTCAGCCCCACCCACCTCACAGGGTGATTATTGTTGTGGGGATAATAACAACATACTTTGTAAACCACTCTGAGTGGGCATTAAGTTGTCCTGAAGGGCAGTATATAAATCGAATGTTGTTGTTGTTGTTGTTGTTTTAATCCCATCTATGCTCATGGCCATTACTACCTCCACTGGCAGTGAATTCCACATTTTAATCACTCACTGAGAAAATAAGTACTTCCTTTTGTCTGTCCTGAATCTATTGCCCATCAACTTCATAGCGTGCCCTCATGTTCTAGTATGTTGGGAAAGAGAGAGAAAGATTTATCTACTGTCTCAGTCCAATGCATAATTTTATAAATTTCTATCATGGCCACCCTCAATCATCTTTTTCCCAAACTGAAAAGTCCCAGTCTCTTTAGTTTTTCCTCAAAGAAAAGGTGCTTCAACCCCTTAATCATCTTGGGATAAATACCCATATTAGACCTGATTTGTAAAGATTTCGGGATTTTCGAATCGGGCCCAGCATTGCAAGCCTGATTCAAGAATCCCGAATCAAAGCCTTAAGAAGTGATTCAGGTTGCTTCCCCTGGCTTTTTCACTTCGGTGTGCTCTGAATCTTTACGGAGCATACTAAAGTGGTTTAGATACCGAATCCTGAAGAGGCAAGCTGAATCACAAAATAGGAAACCCGAAGCAGGAAACATGTGCACACCCCTATTGGTTTCTCTCTTCTGTACTTTTTCCAGCTCTGCCATATCCTTACTGAGATACGATAACCAAAATTGTACATGATATTTCAAATGAGGCCATATTATGGATCTATACAGGGGCAATATAATATTAGTGGTTTTATTTTCAATTACTCTCCTGATAATCCCCAGCATGGAGTTTGTCTTTGTCACTGCTGCCACATGCTGAGTCAACGTTTTCTTTGAGCGGTTTACCTCAAGATCTCGTTCCCTCTCAGTCTCAGCAAGAACAGACTCTATTAGTATATGCTTGAAGTTGGTTTTTTTTTTGTTCCAGTGTGCATCACCTTGCACTTACCTACATTGAACTTCATTTACCACATTGTTGCTCACACAGCTAAGTTGTGGTGATCCTCCAGGAACCCTTCACAGTTGGCGTTGGTTTTCATCATCCTGAATAACTCTGTCATTTTCAGACTTGGCTGCTACACTATTTGCCCCCAATCCCTTTTTCTCCTTCCCCTGTCAGCATTAATCAAGGGATGGTGTTACGTTTGTACTGGTGCTAACCATGACTAACATTAAACTGTTAGTCAGTTTTAAACTGGAGTTGAAAACAAGGGTTTGAAGTCAGCTTACAAACCAGTTTCAATGAATGCACTATTTAAACAAAACAAAGACAAATTAATAATGTAAAGCACATTCTGGGTAGATCTTGACTCATGACTAACTCACAAAAGTCCACAGGCTGTGAGCCACAGGCCAAGAGCTTACACCTCTCTGGCAATACCCATGTTCATGTACCTGAAAACAAATTCAGCCCCGATTTTAGTCAGCTGCTGCTGGCATGTTGTTCCTCTCCTTTGCCCCCTGCTAGGAAACAGGAATTAAATCCCAGGCACAGAGCTCCCAGAGCTCACCAGGCTGACAGGACAGAGGTGAACATAAGGACTTCGTAACATGTAGTTAGACCCTAAGATAGAACAATGCTAGTATTGGATGGATTTTTAAATGTTGAAAAGATTAACATTTTAAAATGAGATGTGTGGGCAGAAAAGTATACAAACATGAGATCTAAATGTTTTCTACTTTGTAATGCCTATTGTGAAGAGAAATGTATATTTTGAAGTTAATATGCCAAGAATGATTTAATAAGGCTCTCTGCCAAGCCCCATGGAAGAGGTTCTCTCACTTGGCTTGCTCTCTGCCATACTATGAACAGTCTGTTCATTTAATGCAAAACAAGTGCACCTATTTTCCTCTAACAGATGTTGAAGGGCATGCCAAAATTGTTACACTTCAGCACAGCTGAAACAATGAGGCATTTTCAGATTTACAAATCAAATCTTACAGTTTGGGCCAAAGTCTATCCTATTACAGCAAAAAACCCAAGGACCTCTTTTGTTCAAGCAAGAACACTGGCTTATTGAAGACAGCCATGTGTATCTTAGAAAGAGATTCTGAGCTTTGCATCTTTGCAAGAAAGGTGGATTATAAATACTCTAAATAATTGTTTTACCTGAGTAGCAAACAAAAAATCAGAATGGAACTATTATACTAAGGAAATTTGTACCTGTTGAATATCTACCACAAAAAGAAGATCGAACACTAGGTTTGGGTGTATAAAGTGCCATCAAGTCATAGCTGACTTAGAGCAATCCCTGCTGGGGTTTTCAAAGCAAGAGATGTTCGGAGATAGTCTTCCATTGGCTGTCTCAGGGTAGCAACTCTGGACTTCCTCGGTGGCTTACCCTCTGAGTACTAAGTAAGACCAGTCTTGCTTAACTTCCACAGTATGATGATATCAGGCCAGCCTGGGCCATCTAGGTCAGGGCAAATTCTGGGTTTGGTAATTGCAGAATGTGTCCTCCACTTTAGGATCCATTTCATAAATCCTGAAATCTCAACTTTCATTTTGAAAAGGAGCATACATGTAGTCCTCTTGCCAGGAACAACTCTAAGGCTGCAATTCTATGCTACTTACTAGGGAGTAAGTCTCATTGAACTGTCAGACAGGAATGGGGCAGGTGAATTTCTGAAGGTGATGAGACTTTTCTGTTTTATAATACAGGTCAAAATACCAGAAGACTTCTTGCAGATGCTTCCTTGAGTTAGAAGTGAAGTCAGAACAATCACACAGACATTTCCTTGTTTGGGGCTTAAGGCATTTAGGCAACAGGCTAGTGCTTTGGGAAAATCTAACACATTTTGAAAGTAAGCACACAGCTATACAGCAGCTACAAAATGTTGTTTGATATCGCAATGGTATTTCAAAAGCAGCTTGCTGCTGTGTGTGCACAACTGGCCACTGGTCAGGCAGCAAACACATCCAAAGTTACCTAGAGAGAGGCAATGAGAAAGGATGCTTCACGGAATGCAGCATAAGAGGACAGGGCAAGGTATATTTGGGACTATAAGGCTGAGGTCATAGCATCCAAAGCTTTCTATTATTATGAACCTCAGTTGCATGTCATAATACAGCATCCCAACGCAAAGCTCTTTATACTGCCATAATAAATCTGAAAAGACATCTGTCTATTCAAAACAATAACTTGCTGTCACATTTTGGAATGGTCCACTCACAGAAATTTGTTTGTTTGTTTGCTTGCTTGCTTGCTTGCTTGCTTGCTTTATAGTCCAGCTTTCTCACCGAGACTCGAGGTGGTTCACACAGTGTAAATCAATGCAGTTACAGCAGTTTGCAACAAAGGATAAAGTATGAGACATGATATGGAGAACAATGCAAAGAATGGTATTACATAAGTATAAAAACAAAACAGTAAGAATAAGAATACTGACATCAAAGAGATAATACATACTATACACAGTGGTATGCCCTGACCTGGACATCCCGGGTGAGCCTGATCTTGTCAGATCTCAGAAGCTAAGCAGGGTCAGCCTTGGTTAGTAATTGGATAAGAGACTTCCAGTGAAGACCAGGGTTGCAGAGACAGGCAATTGCAAACTACCTCTGTTGGTCTCTTGCCCTGAAAACCCCATCAGAGGTTGCCATAGGTCAGCTATGACTTGAGGGCACTCTCCATCACCACACAGTGGTATAGTTCACAGTCTCCTTCCTTTTATATAAGTACCCTTGGGAGTCTTTTTGTTATAATATGGCCCTATTACTTTTATAAAAATGCCCTCCTGAACATTTCCGCTTTAGAAAGTTTTTGAGTACCAGAAGATGGGAGCCTTCCTGACTCCTCACATAGGCCATCCCACAAGGTGTGGGCTGCATATTAATGACACCCAGTTCCAAAACTACAAATGATTTTGCCTAAGGGTTTTACCTAGAGATTTAATAAAATGGTGGATAGGACTGTGTCCTGAGGAACCCCACAGCACAAATTCCACATTGATGATAACTGGACTCCAGTGGCAACCCTTTGAGAGATTCTGTTAAGGTTTCTTCTACTACAACTACTAGTAGTAATTTGTATCTCCAATACTACCTGTTCCTCCAGAGTTCTGGAGCTCTCGTCTTGACATTACCTGCTGTGTCAACACTTTCAGGTTTCAGCAATCTAGGTTGGCTGTGACAAAGTTCTCTAATGTCAGGACTTTTTTTGGACATTTTGTTCTTAGCAGAACTAAGTCTTCTGACAGATATCAGAGAAGCTGAAGTATCCCATTATTACTAGTTAATTTTTCTTTTCCTGAAATATCTGAAATTTGTTTCAGAAAAGCATCATCTATATTCTCTTCTTGATTCGGCAATCTGTAGTAAACTTGAACTGCACTATTACTGTTTCCATTTTTCTACCCAGATGCTCTTCACAGGACTACCTCTTTTTTTGACATATAATGCTATTCCCCTTCCTTTTCAGCTTAAGCTGTTCTTTTTGAACAAGTTATATCCTCCAGTCATGGGAGTCTCACCACAAGTTTCAGCTATACCTATTAAGTCACATTTGCCTTCTTGTTCTAAATGTTCCAATTCATCTTATTTACTACCCATGCTCTGTACATCAGAGGACACAAATATCATGCTCTTATTTTATTGTAGGTTATTTAAGCAACACCAGAACTCTCCCAGTTGCTTATGTAGCACCCAAGTTCTTATTTCCAGTACTTACCTATGTAGTCAGCCTTTGCCTTACATGACTGGCCCTCCCCTACAGTGCCAAACTTTTAAAAACTATAGCAGCACCACAGAAAAGCTGCTCCCACACTGTTTCTGGGTACCTGAGAGAACTCCAATTACTGATCTTTGCTGGACCAAGATAACTCACTAAGAAAAAAAATTAGATTAGAATAACTCCTAGAGCTAAGTTGGGCATTTTCACATGTGCAACTCAAACAGTTACTGTTTAAAGTGGCTTATAATGTGACTATAGAACCTATTCTGGCCATGCATCATGTGTGAAAATACTCCTAACAATTTGAAATTCTTATGCTGGAAAATCACATGTCTTTCACACCATAAGCACAGCAATGAAAAGCCTCTTTTTATCCAGATCTTGTTCATACAAGGCTCCTCCATAAGGGGGATGGGGAAGCATGAATGCTCCTGCTCTTTCCCCACACCAACAATATATTGCACAACACAGCTAACTATACAGATGACTTGTGCAAGACAAAAACCATCTGTGACATAGCCACATCACGCATCATGTTGTGATTGTGGTGGGAATGTACACAGCCATTCATTTTTCTGCACCACACCTGCTGAGGGTGTGCTTTAAGTGAATGTATAAACAAAGCCCTATTGACTAGCTTGTATGAAGCAGCAGTCAAATGATAGGTGTGTCTTCCCCCCAAGATTTGTGGAACTGACACACATCTATTTCTTGAGTCTTAGCAAATGACAGCAGTCTGCCTCAGCTCCCATTAGGATACTTTGGCCAAATGTCTGTTTCTAAAAGGCAACAAGAACAGATTGACAGCAGACTTTTAGGAACCACAGGCTACTGTGCACTAAATATACTACCTTAGCAAATTCTATTTCAACATTTATTAGATATATCAGTCAAAATTATTCTCTCAGAAGCCTAAGAGGAAGCATCCCATTGACCTGCTGATTAAAAAAGCATACTACGGGTCAGACTGTCTACCATGTATTTTATGTTTATCACTAGATAATATTACAGGTGGAAATGCCATGTATTTCATTACACTTGAAGTCTAGGAATAGAACTCAAATTGAAAAACATATTCCTGCCTGTGATAATGTATTCAATATTTCATCAGATACATGGCACCAGACAAAATAACTGCTGCCATCCATTCTCAGTAGGCAATGCAAGGCAACAAATTCATATATAATTAATGCATTTTATTATTAGATTGGTTGGCCATTAGCTTTTTAGAAGATCATGCCATGACAATAAATAAACAAAAATAAAATATTGTAAAATTTAATAATGATCAAAGTTCAAAGAGCGAGGTTAACTGTTAGGTGAACTTGATTTGGTAGGGGCTCAACTAATGGGAAAATATTTATTGTCAAATTAATAAAATATGTATTTTTCCAAGGGCATTCTAAAGTATGGACCCTTTACACTTCCAATAACATCATCAGGAGAATTACACCAACTGAGGGTAAGGATTGCCAATCTCCAGGTGGGGTCTGGCAATCTCCCAGAATCTCAGTTGATCTGAAGAATTCCAGAGATCAGTTCCCCTAAAGGAAATGGATGCTTTGGAGGGTGCACTTTATGACATTATACCCTGCTGAGGTCCCTGCCTCATCAAATCCCACCCTTCCCAGGCTCAACCCCTAAATCTACAGGAATTTCCCAACTCAGCATTGGCAACCCTAAGTGAAGGGGAAAAGGGAGACCTCGCACTGAGGAAACGTTAGTTAGGTTCTAGAGAACTACTGCTGCAATGTCCTAGGTTTCAAAAAAAGCAGAAAATGGAATTTCCATAGCTCTTACTATTCTTTCTAGGGAGACCAGGTGCTATGGAAATTACATTTCCCATGATCCCTAATGCCAAGGATACTACGGGATAGTGTTCAACTGCCTAATGGGTGGAGTTGTCAGGCCTCTGCCTGGCAATAGCAGGAGCTTTGGGGACACAGCATGGGTAGAGGGAGCACCACATGATGTGGTAATGTCACTTCTGGGTGAAGACCCACAAGTTACATTACCCCATCTAGCGATGCTTTAGTGATTTCCCCAATCTCTATGGTAAACACCAGAGAACCTGGGATAATTGCTTATTTATTTATTTATTTATTTATTTATTTATTTATTTATTTATTTATTTATTTATTTATTTATTTATTTATTTATTTATTTATTTATTGGCTTCTATCCTGCCCTCCCCATGAGTGGGCTCATGAGGGGTTACAGCAATAAAAATATATAATTTACAATAAAATCACAACATTTTCCATAAAAACATCACCCCCGGACAACAATCCTACACCCCACCCCTGCCAGTAATACACAGGGGGTGGAAAGGAGGAGGAGGAAACAGGTCATTCAGGTTACATTGCAGCTCGTATGAGGGGGGCCAGATGATCAGATGGCCCCCTTGACAAGAGGCCGGCTGGGAGGCTCTCCGGATGACTGCTGGACCAGCCTCAACCATATGGATAGTAGATCTTGGTGGCCTGCATATCCATCAATAGAGAGTTCCACCAGGTCGAAGCCAGGACCAAAAAGGCCCTGGCTCTGGTCAAGGCCAGTCTAGACTCCATGGGGCCTGGGACCACTAATAGGTGTTTATCAGCTGATTTCAGCGCTCTCTGGGGGTACATATGGTGAGAGGCGGTCCCGTAGGTATGCCAGTCCCTGTCCGCTAAGGACTTTAAAGGTCAAAACCAAAACCTTGACTCTTATCTAGAACTCCACGGGGAGCCAGTGCAACTGCTGCAAGATGGGAGTGATATGCACCCTATACGGAGCACACGTGCAGCAGCATTCTGGGCCCATTATAATTTCTGGGTCAGACTCAAGGGAAACACTGTGTAGAGCGAGTTACAGTAATCCAATCTGGAGATGACCATTGCATGGATCACTGTTTCTAGGTCACAGGTCGAGAGATAGGGAACAAGCTGCCTGGCCTGCCGAAGGTGGAAAAAAGCAGACCAAGCCACTGCTGCAACCTGGGCCTCCATTGACAAGGAGGCGTCCAGTGTCACCCCCCGACTCCTGACTGCTGGAGCAGGTACAAGTGGTGCCTCATCGAAAGTTGGGAGCTGGATCCCCAAGTCCAACAGCCCACAATCCAAGTACAGGACTTCTGTCTTCATGGGGTTCAGCTTCAGTTGACTCTGCTTCACCCAACCAGACATGGCCTCTAAAGCTCTAGCCAGGACATCCAGGGCAGAGCTGGACTGGCCAGCCATCAGCAGATACAACTAGGTATCATCCGCATATTGGTGACAACCCAGACCAAAACATCATGCCAGCTGGGCGATGGGGCGCATATAACGATTGAACAACAAAGGGGAGGGTATTACCCCTTGCAGGACACCACACTCCGATGGGCGGCATGACAATAGCTTCTCCCCATGCTCTGCCCGCTGTCTCCAACCAACTCCAACTCCCTTTGTTCTAGCTCCCTTTCACGCATTCTGTCTCTTTCAACAGAACGAAACGCTGGAGTATTCTGCACTTCATCCCACTAATTTCCCCTTATCAGTGTAAATATTGCCTCAGTATAAATATTATAAATCTTGTCAAAATTTCCTTTGCTTATATTTCCTTTGCTTATATTTGAACAAATGTCTTCAGAGTGTCCATAACCCAACCACTTTCCTGTACTTCCTCTTTCATTTGAAAGCAAAAATAGTAGCCAGTAACTCACCAGCTGGAAACAGCAGAGGATTGAAGATGTCTTGGGATACTTATTTCCAAACTGTGTTCACAGCTGTCAGAGAAGTGCTGGTGTGCCCAAAGAAAAAAATTAAGGATTCCTCTGAGTTCTAAGTATCTACATATAGAAGAGGCTGTCCATTGTGTCTTGGCAGAAGTCTAGACTCCTTCCAATCAAACTCTACTGGGAGAAGTAATTCTGGTGCATCTCTGAATCTATAACTGGTCATGGTATCACATCAGATGCAGAGGCACAGCAGAATTACCCATCCACAGTGAAGGTTGTCTGGTGCAGTTTGACATATCACTGCTCTGGTCTTACCTCTTACCTGTTATGGATGGGGGCAGATAGAGTATGACAGGCATGATGACTGAACCAGTCTGAAGTGGCACTCAGTATGGGAAAACTCTTATCCAGCTACATAGGCTTGCTTTTACCACTGGGAGTGAAAACATGACATCTCTTTGATATGTTAACACCTCCCTACTGGCTAAGCAGGAGCTGGTGGTTGATTTTTTTTTTGGCAGAGCCTAAGGTCTAGGTTGCTAGGTTCTTCTTCTTTTCCCCCCACAAACAACAGCAATTCACTCATGTAGGCAATTCACCTGAAAAGGGAGCTGTCCCCTCTGTGTGTGGGTTTGTGTATGACTGATGTTGCAGAGGAAAGCATCTATTATATGTGAAATTTGGGCAGGATGTTCCTTTTGTGATGTAGGGGCTCATTAAGAAGGGATTTAAGAAATTTGCCCCCTAAGGGGGTAAAAGGGGGTACAATAAGTTTTCCCATAGGGATAAAGCTTCCCTGTGTGGCTGGCAGGGTCCTCCCCCCCCCCCCGCTAACTGCCACTCTTCCCTGAGGTCATTTGCATATGCAGCCTTGATTGGTCATCTCACCAACATTCTAAAGAGTATATACTTGCTATTGGGGGGTCACTGAATGTGTCCTGAGGTGAAAATACACCTCCCAGTCTAGGGTTGCCAATCTCCCTATAGGGCCTGGCTTTCCCGTGTGGCTGGGAGGCTGATGACTTGAGGGAGGACTGCTTCTCACATGGGCAGTTGTATGAGGCCTGCTCCAGAGTGAGCTCACCCAGCAGCCTGGTGATCCTGAAGGGAAAATCACCAATGAGGTCTACAAAGAGGTCCTTCAGTAGAAAAAATAAAAGGGTTGTACGTATTTTTTACTTTATTTCTTGCACTACAATCTTTTCCTTTTAAAAATCTCTTCAACAAACAAATGTTTCATATATATATATATATATATATATATATATATATATATATATATATATATATATATATATGTTATATATTATATATATATAACAAATGTTACATTTTATATATATATAATTTCAATTTACAAACATACAAACATAAAATATAAACTATAACCATACAAACATAAGATACAAACTATAATAATTTAATATGTAATATTACATATTAATGTGTAATATTAAATCATACAATTATGGTACTTAAATTTATTTCAACTTACTTTTAATATTTCATTTCTATTTAAATATCTTTATTCTCTCTTTTCCATCTACATATCTAACAACATTTTTATTAACTAATAACATTTTATTATAAGCATGTATTACCTAACTCCTTCCTTCTATCATTCTTTGTGTTAATTTAATTTTGTTCTCAATTTTCAGCTACATAATTTTTTTTTAAAACTTGCAATTTTTCTTGAAATTCTGAAGTTGGTCTACTGTATATAAAAGATGTTAATTTTGCCATTGTCACATATTCATTTAGTTTGTTCTTCTATTCCTTCAGGCCTGGTCATTTCACTGCCATCCATTTTGCTGCAAATATTACTGTTGCTGCCTCACTATATACTATATAATTCATAGTGTACTTTTGCAATTTTCCTTGGTAAGATATTTAATAGCATTTTTTTCAGATCCATCGTAAACTTAAATTTGAATATCTTTTGCATTCCTTCATGCATCTCTATTCAATATTTTCTTGATTTCCACATGCGATAAAATGTTGCATCTGTATTTCTAACATTTCCAGCACTTCTCATTATAGTCCTTATTTGTTGTTGCTATATCTTTAGGAGTAATATACCATCTAAAGAACATTTTATACCAGTTCTCCCTTAATATCTGATGTTCAGTAAACTTAATTTCTTTAGCCCATAGATTTTCTCACTGACTCGTGTATATATTTTCTCCGAAACTTTGCATCTGTTTTATCATACAGTTTTTACTTGCTCCGTTTCAGTGTCCCCTTGCCATAACATTTTATATATTTTCCTAATAGATGTTTTGAATCTCCAGTGATTAATTGTTCAAAAGTCATATTCTTTCTTAATCATCCCCCTTCTTTAGCTATTTGTTCTTTCAATTTAGATACCATTTGATGCCATAACCACCACAGAATTTTTTGCCTTCATCTTGAACTACTTTCCAGGATTTTATTTTTTCTTGTTTATCCATCATAAACTCATAGGTTATATGGTCAAATTTCTTTCTTGGACTATTGTCACAATAAGTATCAACTGGGGATGTTAGAGGCGAGGTTGGCGGATTTATTCTGTTTCTGCATTGAAACCATATTCTTAATTGACCTTCTCCCAAGATATGATTACCATCTTGTATTTGAATTGTTTTTAATGATTTCTTAATCCATAGGTAGTTATGTATTCCTTCTAGAATTTGGAAGTCTCAAGTACGTTAGCTACCCTTTCTAGGTTTCTTTTCTTGGTCTGTATTCTAGTGCTGAAACTCTAGGGTTGTGCATGGTAGTAATAAAGTTGGGTTAGTTATAATAATGCATTGGCTTTGATTTCTACCCACTGCCTGGCTGCAGGATCATGCTACAAAAACATACTCTCAGGTCACTGTACCTCCTGGTAACAGCCAAGAGAAGGGGGTGGGGTCAGAACTCAGGAGGTGGCAGCACACTACCCAAATTAATTTATTGTTACTTTTAATTACATACACACAGAAAAGGGAAGTATACATATATATCCAAACAAAAGGGGAAAAGAGAAAAATTCATATACAAGAAACAGAATAATCTACAATAAATCATAAGAAGCAAATGGGTAGATCTTTCACTTATTTTCTCATTTGAAAACAATATAAACTGTATCCAGTTTTTAAATTTAATATCATTTTTCAAAAACTGTTCTTTCAATCTCTCTGCTAATATGTTAGCATTGTCAATAAAGCAGTACAGCATATTTTATTAAACATTTCATAGACTGAAGGTGCGAAGGAACATACTCATTCCCTTGGTTCTGGGAGGTCAGGAAAAAACCCACTACTATCCCAGGTCTACTCCTCAGGAGACAACCCTTGCCTTTACTCCCAGGGGTTATTATCAATAGGGGTGTGCAGGTGGATACAGCCAACCATAAAAGTTTTTCTACTTACCAACATCAAATTGCATAGGCTATATTCAAGGCTTCCTAGAACAACTCCTGGACATCTTAACACCATGAATTAATTGTTGGGAATTTAATGGAGCCTGCCTGCCCTTTTAAAACAAAACATTTCTTCTCACTCCCCAGGAAGCAGCATTTCTTTCAGCCAATCTTAGGCCTGAGCCTAGGGTTGCCAGGTCCCTTGAGTCCCCTGGCGGGGGACTGGGAACCTGGCACTCACCCTCCGCACTCTTCAGTGTCTCTTGCATGATGATGTCACTTTTGGGAAGCAACGTCATCACGTGGGTCAAAAGGCAGCCCAGCGTGCACTCACCAAAGAGCTGAATCGCCCTCCGTGGGCCTGATTCAGCCTGAAATGGGCCTGTTGTGGGGCACGGGAGCAGCCGCGGCAGGGTGCAGGGGCACACCGCACCACCAGAGGGGGCACCCCGGTGGGTGCCCCCCCCACTGGCCAGGTAAGCGAGGTCAGGGGGAGGAGGTGGGAACAGAGGATCCCCCACCCCGGGCGGGGGATTGGCAGCCCTACTTGAGCCCTAGGTGAATTGCCTTTGTCAGTCACAGTCTTTCTTGCCGGGGCGGGAAAATTTAAACTGGTCATCTTGCACCCAATATGTGTTCTATGTCTCACTGCTCTGTGTCTTAGGAGAGACACCTTGCTTGGATTAAGCTAGACCCCAGCCAAATGAATCCTGCCTAGACAGCGCTTCTCAACACACTAGTCTAAATAATTTATTACTACTACTAGCTAGTCTTTCTTCCATCCTTGCCCTCCGAGGTAGGATTAGTAAATTGTTTGGGATTTTGTGTGGTTTAATATTTGGTTTGGTTTGATTTCTGACTTTTCGTTTTGGTGCTTCTGAGGAGTTTGTTTCTTGTTTTTCATTGTTGGGTTTTTCCTTGGTTTCTTGGCTTTTTTGATTGCCTTCAGTTAATGGGTTATCTATTTCCCATCTTTTTGCAGATTAATTATTATGGATAACAGCACATTTTTCATGGTTTAGGTTTGGATAGGTAGGTTCACTTTTCTCCACATCACAAACAGTAGGTTAGGAGAGTGCCTCACTAGACAGTTACTTCAGAAGGGCTAATTCTGCTGCTCTAGAAAACTGGTGGGTATTTTTGCCCTTTCTTCAAGGAGGATGGTTCTATAAAACTAGACATCTTGGTCCAATTTACTTGAAACTTGGGGAGTCTTTAGAAGAGATAGTGGATTAGGTTCCGTGATACCATATAGACAATAACAGGGTATCACATCCATTTAGGAAAAATCTGCCCTTTTTCACATATGGAAATCAACAGGCAGACATCCAATCAAATCTTAATGGAAGTGGAAATGGAACCCAATGAGTATCCACAATACAACATTTCTGAGAATTCTTAAAACTGATAACCTTCCCTTTCTTAACATTATGATACAGAACTAAAATGATAATTTTTCCAGAATGCATCCCTAGTTATCAACTTCTCTATGGGTGGTAAACTTTGCCAGCAACAAATCTGAAACAGTATCTCCTGCTAGATGGATTTGTACATCTAGTACTCTATATCCGCATTGCTGTTTAAAGTTGCTCACTTCACTTGTACTAGCTAACAGGACAATCTATCATACTTATGTGTTTTTAAGCTATCTTACTCAAAGGATGGCAAACTCAACCACTGCCCCTCCTCTTTACCACTCTTTGGAAAGCAGGACTGAATAGGTATGATGAGTTTACAGAGATCAGGCTACAAGCATTCAAAATATAATAAAGTTTAATAAACAAATGAAAAGAGTACACATGGACTGTAAAAGCATTAGGCTGAGCGAGTATATAAATAAAAGGTGAAAATACACAGCAACCTAAACCCTATACTTATGCTAAGCTATGTTTAATTAAGATAGGCTAGTAATTCTCTGAGCTGCAGCATTTGAAAGTCCTTCATTACATTAGTTCTCAGAGTTGGGGCTTCTCCCCATTGTCCTTTGACATGTGGTCAAAATGGAGTCCCTCCAATGAAGGTTTTATCCTTCAAGGCCCTGGCCAAATGCTGAAAGATAAGAGAGCTTCTTCAGTATGTCAAAGAATTTATAATCTCCCCTTTGAGAAAATCCATCTCCTTCAGGGGTCAGTCCTGATCTTCCTGCCTCAAGAGAAAGAAATACTATCTAGCCATTTGGCTTTCCTAGTCTTTGATCTTCAGGTGTAACAATCTAGCAAGGTGGTAGATGGTAAGCCTTTTGTTCCACTCTGGCCAAGTCTATCTGCATAACTAAGCCTGGAGTGCTCTGTGCTTGAGAGAGAGATGAGTCCTGCCTGAAGAAGGGAGCTCTGAGCTCTTGAAAGCTTACACTCTGAAAATCAAGAAGATTATCTCTAAAGTGCCACTGGACTAAAATCCTGCTCATCACCTGTAGTTGCCAGCTACAAGCTTGGACCCTGGCTCTGTTTCATAGGCAGTTGCACATCTTGAATTATTGGGGTGAAATGTAGGGTAGAGGGCATTTCTCCACATCAGGCAGTTCTGACTTTTTCCCTGTTTGCTGCTGTAACCATCTTGCTGATAGTGAACAAACTTAAAACTAGTTTCATATCTCAGGGATCTCACATAACATTTGTATCTTAGAACTAATCCCAAAGATATGAAATGTATCAGCAAATGATGCACCATACCTCCAGCATTTATCCTGCCACTAATCTGTGGGGAATCAGATACCACCAAAAAGTATTTTTCTGAAGTTTTCTTTAACACCAGTTGAAATAAATCTAGGGCTAACATTTTCCCAGATCCAACCCCATTCTTCCACACTAAAATGCAGGTCCTCCCATTTTTAAAAACATAAGGGCCAATTATTCCAGCTTATTAATAATGAATATATTTTAGCAATATAGCCTTAGTTATTTGAGCAATGATCAATAGTTCAATAGGTGATTTCATTCTTCATCATATTTCCTCATCAATGTATTTACCAAATATCTTTTTTAAAAGTTTTTTATTAATAACAAATAGCATAACAACATCAACAGTATAAAATTAATACAACGTTATACATAACAGTAGTCAAGTAACAAGATGATAATTTCAGTATACAACCATTTGTGAACGAACATACAGTGCAAGTGAGATTACTTGAAAGGGATGACTGGACACCAACAATCGACGAGGGAAACAAGCTGACGAATCTGTTTTCACATAAAGCACAAGTATAGCTCAGACATCTGGATTTATGATAGTAAAAAGGGGCAATTTCAATGTCAACAAGTCATTTCTGGCTAGGAAGTCTAAGAAAGGATACCATTTTGCATAAAAGTTGGAAGGCTTTGAAGGGTTCAAAAGAAGCTGTGTTCTTTCTGTTAATTTCTCCATCATAAGTTGATCCCATACCATTCTGTACCAAATGTCAAGATTTGGGGGAAAGTGAGATTTCCATCTGGCCGCAATCGTGTTTTTGGCGGTAGCCAAAAATGTTCTAATCAAATCCCTCCGCTGTTGGGGGACAAGTGAATCTTTCCAGATGTCTAAGAATACTAGTTCAGGGCGCAAGGGTACAACATGAGTTACAATTTTGGAGATTTCCAGGAAGACCGCTTGCCAAAAGTTTGCTATAGACTGACACTCCCACCAGGAATGCATGAACATCCCCTGACCTCCACATTTCTTCCAGCATAAGGGGGACCTTTTTGGGTATATTTTCGCTAACTTCTGGGGTGTAAAATCAAAAAGAGTCCAGTAGCACCTTTAAGACTAACCAATTTTATTGTAGCATACCATTGGTGGATGAGCTTGTAGGTCTGTAATTTCACACTGACGACAGAAGAGTTTATCAATTTAGAAGACCAGACATGCTCCCAATCCGATTGTGAGATGCTAACCCCACAATCTTGCTGCCACTTATTTTTTAGTACTACATTTTGCTCGGGTTGGGAACTCAACAATATGTTATAAATTTTGGACAGTAATCCCTTACGAACAACTGAGTGGGAATCTAGGAGTCTTTCAAAGTCAGTCATCGGTTTAGTCAGAATATTCCGTATCCCGAGTTCACTCAAAAGATAGTTCAGCTGAAAATAGAAGAACCATGGCACCTCCTTTTCCATTCTGTGGTTCAATTCTTTCCTGTCTTCTATGCCCTCCTTAGACGCTATGTCTAACAGTCTTATGTCCCTGAAGCTATCCCAAGCCTTTAGCGCTGTTATGTTGTGATGGAGAGGTAGACCTTCATGTGAAGTTATTACGGAAAATCTAGAGACCGCTGGAATCAAGTTTTTCTTATGCCTGTCCCAGTGTTTCAATAGTGTCGTAAGGAAGATGTTATGACTCGTTGAGGGGGGGCGACGAGTATGATTGGACCAAAATGTTTCGTGAATTGTGTTGGGTTGGTGATATACGTGCAGAATATGGATCCAATCAGACTGTACTGTGTGGTGTAGGATATGAATCACGTCTGATAGTCTGGCTGCTGCGTAGTAAAGTCCCACATCTGGATAGTTAAAGCCTCCACTAGAGTGCCGAGTGCGCAAGGATTTAAATGCTATCCTAGGACGTTTGTACTGCCATAAAAATTTGTTTAAAGTTGTTTGCCATTGACTTAGGATGCTCTGAGGGATGTCTATTGGAATAGTTCTAAAGAGAAATATTAGTTTTGGAAGGATGAATGACTTTATTAGGTGGTACCTCTCATACCAAGACAAATTCTGTTTGTTCCAGTTAAGGAGAGTACTTTTAATTTCCTGCATTTTTTGTAAATGGTTAATTTGGAGCAACCGAGCTGGGTTTTGCGGGATATTTATACCTAGGTAGTGTAGATGGGACTGAGCCCACCAATATGGGAATTGTCGCTGTATGATATTACCTATTGAGTCAGGCAAATTTATGGGGAGAATGCTAGATTTATTTTGATTAACGCATAGGCCAGATATCTGTCCAAATTGTGATAGCTCCTTGTGGAGATATCTTAAGGATGTTAAAGGTTGTGTAATGAACAGCAAGATATCGTCTGCGAATAGGCATAATTTAAAGGTATTTTTGTTGACAGTTATGCCCTGAATTTGGTTGTTATTCCTAATTGCTTCCGCTAGAGGCTCTATTGCCAGGGCAAAGAGGATAGGGGATAAGGGGCAGCCTTGACGTTTGCCTCGGTAAAGATTAATAAGCTGTGACGATGCATCATTCACTTTGATTTTCTCCTTGGGGCATCCATAAATAGCTTTTATTACCTGTTGAAAATTAGTGCCAAAATTCATGTGGGCGAGAAGCTGCTGTAAGTATGGGATCTCCAAGGAATCAAAAGCTTTCTCTACATCTAAGGACAGAAACATTGAACACACATTATATTATTTGCTAAAAGTTAAGATATTTAAGGCTTTATAAATATTGTCTGATATGTCTCTATTGGGGATGAAACCAATCTGATCCTTACATATATAGTGTCATAAGAACATAAGAACATAAGCAAAGCCATGTTGGATCAGGCCAGTGGCCCATCCAGTCCAACATTCTGTCACACACAGTGGCTAGAAATCCAGTGCCATCTAAAGGACTGTCAGTGAGGCCAGGACACCAGAAGCCCTCCCACTGCCTTCCTTCCAGCACCAAGACAACAGAGCACCACCTCCCCACAAAGAGAATACCATCTATCTCCTGTGGCTAATAGCCACTGATGGACCTCTGCTCCATATATTTGTCCAGTCCCCTCTTGAAGCTGGCAATGCTTGTAGCTGCCACCACCTCCTGTGGCAACGAATTCCATGTGTTTATCACCCTTTGTGTAAAGTAGTATTTTCTTCTATCTGTTCTAACCCGACTGCTCAATAATTTCATAGAGTGCCCACGAGTTCTTGTATTGTGAGAAAGGGAGAAAAACACATCTTTCTCGACCTTCTCTAACCCGTGCATTATCTTGTAAACCTCTATCATGTCTCCCCTCAGTCGTCTTTTCTCCAGGCTAAAGAGCCCCAAGCGCCTCAATCTTTCCTCATAGGGAAAGTGTTCCAACCCTTTAATCATTTTAGTTGCCCTTCTCTGTACTTTTTCCAGTGCTATGATATCTTTTTTAAGGTGTGGCGACCAGAACTGTACACAGTACTCCAAATGAGGCCTCACCATCGATTTATACAGAGGCATTATGATACCGGCTGATTTGTTTTCAATCCCTTTCCTAATAACCCCTAGCATAGCATTAGCTTTTTTTATGGCAGTCGCACACTGTGCTGATGTTTTTAGTGAGTTATCTATCATGACTCCAAGATCTCTCTCTTGGTCAGTCTCCGCCAGTTCAGACCCCATCAACTTGTATTTATATTTTGGATTTTTGGTTCCAATGTGCATTACTTTGCACTTGGCTACATTGAACCTCATTTGCCACATGGATGCCCACTCTTCTAGCCTCGACAGATCCCTTTGGAGTGCCTCACAATCCTCTCTGGCTTTCACCACCCTGAACAATTTCGTGTCATCTGCAAATTTAGCCACTTCACTGCTTAATCCCAATTCCAAATCATTAATAAACAAGTTAAAAAGCATTGGACCCAATACCGACCCCTGTGGCACCCCACTGCTCACCACCCTCCACTGTGAGAAGTGCCCGTTTATACTCACTCTCTGTTTCCTATTAATTAGCCAGTTTTCGATCCACAAGAGGACTTGGCCCTTTATCCCATAGCTACTGAGCTTACTTAGGAGCCTTTGATGAGGAACTTTGTCAAAAGCTTTCTGGAAGTCAAGATAAACAATATCTATCGGGTCTCCCTTGTCCACTTGTTTGTTCACTCCCTCAAAGAACTCTAACAGATTGGTGAGACAAGATCTTCCCTTACAGAACCCATGCTGAGTTTTCCTCATCAGCTTTTGGTCATCAATGTGCCCACTAATTTTATTTTTGATAATAGTTTCCACCAACTTACCCGGTATTGACGTCAGGCTGACTGGCCTGTAATTTCCCGGATCTCCCCTGGAACCTTTTTTAAAGATGGGGACAACATTAGCTACCTTCCAGTCCTCAGGAACAGATGCAGAGTTTAATGACAGATTACATATTTTTGTGAGGAGATCTACAAGTTCACACTTGAGTTCTTTCAGAACTCTTGGATGTATGCCATCTGGGCCCGGTGATTTATCAGTTTTTAAATTATCTAGCAGTCGCATAACCTCCTCTCTCGTCACCTCAATGTGACTCAGGTCTTTCAAAACCCCTCCCAAAGTCAGTGCTTCCGGAGTGGGCATGCACTTCTTATCTTCCACAGTGAAGACAGAAGCAAAGAACGCATTCAGCTTCTCGGCCATTTCCTATCACCCTTTAGTAATCCTTTTACGCCTTGGTCATCCAAGGGCCCCACTGCCTCCCTAGCTGGTTTCCTACTTCTAATATATTTAAAGAATTGTTTATTGTTTTTCTTTATGTTCTTTGCAATATGCTCCTCATATTCCCTTTTTGCCTGTCTGATCACAGACTTGCACTTTTTTTGCCACAGCTTATGCTCCTTTTTATCAACCTCACTCCGACTAGTTTTCCACTGCCTAAAAGAATCCTTTTTACCTTTTACAGCTTCTATTACATTGCTTGTTAACCATGCTGGCCTTTTCCTAAACCTATTTGTGCCTTTCCTAACCAGCGGTATATATTTAATTTGAGCTTCCAGGATTGTAGTTTTAAATAGTCTCCAAGATTCCCCAAGTGTTTTGACCTTTTTTACTTTCCCTTTCAGTTTCTTCTTCACGTACCCCCTCATCTCAGAAAAGTTACCCCTTTTGAAGTTAAACATGGCTGTGTTGGTCTTATTTGGCAATTTCCTATTTATACATATGTTGTACTCAATAACATTATGGTCACTGTTCCCAAGTGGTGCAATCACATTTACATCTCTCACCAGGTCTTCAGCATTACTGAGGACCAAATCCAGGATCACCTCTCCCCTAGTAGGTTCTGTAACCATCTGTTCCATAGCACAGTCATTGAGACAGTCTAGAAACTCACTTTCTCTCCCCCGATTCGAACACCCATTGGCCCAGTCAATGTGTGGGTAGTTAAAATCACCCATTACAACACAGTTTTTTTGTTTAGCAGTCATCTTTAATCCTGTCATCATTTTATAATCCTCCTCTATTTTCTGATCTGGAGGGCGATAACAAACTCCCACAGTTAAGTTTCCATTTGGGCCCGTAATTTCAACCCATAGCATTTCCAGAAGCGAATCTAATTCAGTTACCTTCTCAATCTTACTGGAATGTATACCTTCTCTGACATATAGAGCCACCCCACCACCAACCCTTCCCTCCCTATCCTTCCGATATAATTTATATCCAGGAATCACCGTGTCCCACTGATTTTCCTCATCCCACCAAGTTTCTGATATGCCCACAATGTCTATGGATTCGCCCAACACTAAACATTCCAGCTCCCCAATTTTACCTCGGACACTTCTAGCATTTGTATATAAACACCTGTAACTTCCCCGGCACACTTTGCCTCGAGACGTAGTTAGGTCATCTGCACTGTTTGTCTCCATCTCAGTTGACAACTCTAATCTATCTCCCTGTAGAAGTGTTATACCTAGCCCTTCATCTCTCTGAGATGAACCATCCTGAACCAGAGACACTTTATCTCTTGTCGGCTTTCCCCTAGCATTTAGTTTAAAAACTGCTCTGCCACCTTTTTGATTTTAAGTGCCAGCAGCCGGGTTCCTTCTCGGGACAAGTGGAGACCGTCTCTCTTGTACAGCTCCCGCTTGTCCCAAAAAGAATCCCAGTGCCTAACAAACTTGAACCCTTCCTCCCTACACCATCGTCTCATCCACGCATTGAGACTCCTGATCTGCGTTTGTCTCTCTGGCCCTGCGCGTGGAACAGGTAGCACTTCTGAGAAGGCTACCTTGGAGGTCCTGGCCTTGAGTCTCCTGCCTAACAGCCTAAATTTTTGTTCCAAGACCTCACGACTGCATTTCCCAACATCGTTGGTTCCAACATGGACCACGACCGCTGACTCTTCCCCAGCACTATCTACCAGCCTATCTATAACACGCGTAATGTCCGCTACCTTCGCACCAGGCAGGCAAGTCACCATACGGTCAGAACGCGGTTGTGCCACCCAGCTATCTACTTGTCTAAGGATCAAATCACCAACTACCAAGAGCCTCCCTCCCGCCCCACCCAGGGATGGTTCCTTGATGCGAAAGGAAACCTGCTCACCAACTGAAGAAGAGGTCCCTTCTGAGGGCATGTTCCCCTTATCCTCAGTACGGTGCCCTGATTCCACAAGATCCTCATTCTCCTTGACAACAAGAACGCTGCCATTTTTAGAGTGGGACACATCTATCCTGTCCCTGAGAATCTTGTCCTCGTGCCTATCTAACTGTCTCCGCTTCTCCAGGTCAGCCACCTTGGCCTCAAGGGTACGTACTCGTTCCCTGAGAACCAGGAGCTCCTTGCAGCGAGCACACATCCAGGACTTCTGACCAGAAGGCAGATAGTCATACATGTGACACTCAGTGCAATACACTGGAAAGCCCCCAACCCCCTGCTGGCATTCTGACTTCATTATTCTGTTTTAGGAATAACACACAAATAAATAACACAAATAACACACAAATAAATGAATTCATTTGCTGTACCAATATTGAAGTGAAGATTTTGTAATCAACATTCAGCAGAGATATTGGTCTGTATGAACCAGGGTTCGCAAGATCTTTCCCTTCCTTGGGAATCAACGTTATAGCTGCTTCCGACCAAGTTCTGTGGAGGGCACCCGAATCAAATAAACCATTACAAGCCAATAGCAAGGGCGGACTCAGAATAGAGGCAAATTTCTTATAAAATTCAGCCGGGTACCCATCGGGTCCCGATGCCTTGTTACATTTTAACCTTTTAATGGATTCAAAGATTTCCGCATTAGAAATCGGGTTCTCCATTATCTGCTTATGAGCTTCCGCCAGTTTCTTAATAGTTTCGTGTTTAGATCGATAGTGCCTAATTTTTGCTTCATCTGGTTTAGTTGAGGAATATAAGTTTGAGTAAAACGTCTTAAATACTTTCAGTATGTCACTAGATCGAGTGAAAATTTGACCATTATTGTCCTTTATAAGTCTAATGTGCCTACTAATCGTTTTCTCCTTTACTTTCCAGGAAAGGTAGCACAGAGTCCTTGGAGAATGCCTCCAATACTGTTGCTTCAAGTACAAGAGGTTTTTTTGGATTTGATGAGTCTCTAGAGCTTCCAGCGCTTTACGTTCATGCAGCAGTTGCTCATAAACTTTTTTGCTGCCATTCGCTTTGTGCAGGTGTTCTAAGTTATTGATTTTATCGATTAAGGCCTGCTTTTGTTGTCTTTTCGTCCTATTTAAGGAAGCAGATAGAGCTATTAATCGTCCCCTTAGCACAGTTTTAAGGGCGTCCCATATTATTTGGGGTGAGGACTGTCCTGTTTGGTTTTCCTCAAGGTATTGTTTGATATATTGTTCTATTACTGCCACAGTGTTTTCATTGAGTAATAAATTTTTGTTAAATGTCCAGTTCCTCTGCTTATTATTTTCCGAAGTTAATGATAACATACAGTTTACCCACGATGGTCAGAGTATTCTATGTTCTCTATTCTGGAGTGGTACACCCTGTCAGTGAGATCAGTGGACACGAGGACGTAGTCTATTCTAGTATATACCCCGTGGCGCGGGGAGAAGTAAGTGTAATCTCTGACTAATGTATTTTTTTCCCTCCAGATGTCTATCAGGTGGAATTGGTTAAAGAGTGCAAGCAGTTTCGTGTTAGGGAGGGTAGATTTAGGTTTCTTTTTGAGTTTAATATCATTATGGCGAAAGGAGGATCTGTCCATATTATGATTTACTATACAATTAAAGTCCCCGCCCACTATTACCGAACCTTCCTGAAAATCTTTCAACTTCTGTAGTACTTCCTCCGTAAAGTCTAGTTGTTTTGCGTTAGGCGCATATATTGAGGCCAATGTAACTAACCGGCCATTTAACTGGCCCTTTACAAACAAAAACCTCCCCCTGGGATCTTTTAAGCTAGCTTTGTGCGCAAACTGAATACTTCTTGACAGCAGAATTGCTACGCCCCGGGATTTTGATGAGCCCTTTGCATGGAATTGCATTTTTATCCATGAAGCCTTGAGTTCTGACTCATATGACGCATGCAAGTGAGTTTCTTGTATCAATGCGATGTCAACATTGAGTTTTGCTAGCCTGGATAAGACCCTTTTCCTTTTCACTACATTATTTAACCCTCGCATATTTTGAGAGACAATTTGAAGCCCCGCTTGAGATGCCATGACCAACTATTTAGAAGTTCAGAGGTATCCCTTAGAGCAAAATCTGGACACACTAATGTGAGAAGAGAGTTTTTCAGACTATAACAACAGTTACAACAATTAAGTATCAGTCTTCACTTAATCAGTGTCCGTAAAGCAGCACTGGTACAGTAAACATTAAATGGACCGTCAAAATACCAGTAGAGCAAGATGCAGTTAGGATAATCAATTCCTAAGCTAACCCAATATATTGGTAATCTAACTATATCAGTGAGTTAATTAATAATAAAAACAGATTCACAATCAGTTTCAATATACCTTGTTATAACTCTAATGTTCACCAGAAGATCACCCCAGCCGTCAACCAACACAATGCAACACCAATGAAAGGACCTTGGGGCGATCTGCTTTTCACCACTCGAAAGATAAGAAGAGCAGAATAGACTGTGAACAGGCAAATAAAAGGATATGCTTCCCCAGCAGAATGTAACTCCCCTCCCTCAATTTCTTTCTAACCAAATTGAATCAAATTAAGTTAATTTAAATTGAAATAATTAATCAGGTATGTAAATGTGAGCTTCCCCCTAGTATAACAGTTATAAATATGTATATACAATTTCGCTGATTAATTAATTAATTGTTGTATAATCAATTGATTTTCAGAATAAAATAGTACTTTGGAATCACTGTATAAAAATATATGTATAAGTATAGTGCTTTCCTTGCTTATTTTCCTGTCTTATTTTAATTTTTTATTTTTATTTTATTTTATTTTATTTTATTTTTTTATTTTTTTTTATTATTTATTTATAAAGAACTATGCCATTTATGAGAATCAATTAAGCAAATCAATTAGAGAGGTTCAATTTCAGTCAATTATATTTGTTCCCAGGTCCCTATAACCAAGTAAATCAAGTCTAAGTTATCCCAAAATCTAAATAGTGCACTGTATAACCCTTTGAGTAAACCGTCTAAACAATGACTACCACCTACTGTCTACAGAATATGTGTGAAATAGTCAGATGAAATTCCTCTGTATACACCTATTATATTGAATTCTTCCAGAACGCCTAAACCCAGCTATATTCAATAAGCACTCTGCTGATTAATATTAACAATTTCTTTGGTTTCTAAACAAGCTATATATGTACAGTAGAATTTTAAGTAGATAGGTTTTAAAGTTCCTTAAAAGGTCTAACAATAATTTGTTTGCCAAGCTGTCCTTAGTAGCTCAGGAAAAAAAAAACACTGAAGCTACTGTAATTAAACAGTAAGAAGGACTGCCTGTAAAAAAAAAGGGCTGACAGAAAAGACGAACCTTTCAATCCCACCCCAAACCCCCTTAAAGATAGAGAGTTACTATTAATTTTAAACGTTCTAAAACCCCAGTACTGACTATGAAATCAGCATTTTGTCAGAATAGGTATCACGAACAGGAATTTTACTATTCTTTTGAGGTGACAATGGTAAACTTCGCTTTCTTTTTTGCGAGCTTGCTTCAGTTTCCATGGCTACTTCTATGCCCAAGTCTTGCAGGAGACGGAGTCCCTCATCGGGAGTCGAAATGAAGTGCGTTTTGCCATTAAGCTTGACCCGAAGCGTGGAATATCGAGACCAGCCGTATTCGATTTGAGCAGATCTCAGCCCCTCGGTTATTTGCTTGAGCTGCCTTCTCCTCTCTTAAGATTTCGGATGGAAGATCTGTGAAGACACTGATCCTCGTTCCATGGCACATTAAAAATCTCCGCATTCGGGCTGCCTTGAGTATCTTCTTCCTGGCTCTCCAGTCAGAGAAGGCTGCTACGACGTCTCGAGGTCCCTTTCTTTTGTCTGGGTTTTTGGGCCCCACCCTGTACGTCTTTGATATCATGATGGCTGGTTCGTCTGCTTTCTGAAGCTCTTTTGTCAGCCAACCAGCCAAAAAATCAGAGAGGTCCGTGTCTGCTGTGAGGGCCTCATCCACCCCCCTGAATTTTAAATTAGAGCTCCGCAAATGAATTTCGATGTCTAATATCTTGTTTTGAACTCGGCTGTTCTCAGTTTGGAGAAGGCGCACATCTTCTTGCAGGGCTGCGTTTTGGGTTAAAGCCCGATCTGTCTTCTGAGCAACAGAGTCCATTACAATTTTAAGATCGCTAATTTGCTTAGATAATGGCTCCATTAAATGAGATATTCGATCAGAGAAGCTCATTTCAAGATCTTTCAGTAAGGCTTTTAACGCAGGGTCATAGGGTAGGGTTTGTGACTTTCGCGCCTCGGCAGCATTTTCGGTGGCAGCCATTTTTTCCCGCACTCCCTCCGCCTCCCCTTCAGTGTTTTCAAGCTGTGAGGTCGGAAAATAGCTTTGTAAATTCTTAACAGCTTTGGCATTCTGCTTCTTGGTACTTATCTCTTGCTTACCCTTCATGTCAGACTGGGTAGAACGTGTTGTGAAGCGTTTTATCAGGGCTTTAGGGTGGGATTGAAACGGAGCCTCAGCCTCAAGCATCCATTCTCCTCAGAGTCGACGCCACGCCCCACCAAATATCTTTAATTTGCCTACCTTTCCCCATGCGGCCTCAGACTTCCATTTTAACCTTTTCCTCTCTTCCTCCATCTTGAGGACATGGCACCAGCTTCTCTTTGCTATTTACAAGGGGGCAAGAAACAGAGTTTCTGGCCATTAGTATCTTAATAGACCAAGAGCTAGCAGGAACAGAAGGACACACTTTCATTTCTACACACTCAGTGAGAACAGTAGTAGCCCAGAAAAGCATTCAGCTCTGCCCAGCATCTAGTCATTAGATTGTTCATCAAGACCTCTCAGCAATTATACAGGGCATTCAGCCAGAAAAGGATTTTACACACTAGCTACAGAAAGACCTATGCATATATTAGCACTTTCCACTAAAAGGTTCTCAGTCCAGAATGATCTAATTTAGACTGCTGAATCTCCTACCTGTTTTCAAAACCACTTTCTCCATCAAGAGACCCTTTCCTTCCTTATTAAGAAGGATTTCTAGAACTGAAGTTGCCCCCTTTTGCTTTCTTTGGCCAATGCAGTGGCTCACTTGTTACTTCACCTTCCCTCTCATGGTTACCAACGGGCCTGGAGAAAAATGTCCTGTTCTTTTAATAGAGACTTACGGTATTGAAATGGGTAGCTGAAGATTTTCATGGTGGTATTACTGAATGGGTAGCTGAAGATTTTCATTGCATAGCGAAGGGTCAATAACATCACCTGGGGAATAATATTGCATTAAGCTACCATTAAAAGAAGAGGACATTTTTCTCCAAGCAGTTGGCAACCCACCTGCCCCCTCTGCATTTTTCTTTCCAAATTTAGAAAAAAATAATCTTTTATTTTAACTCAAGGTTGTATAACTGGAGCGTAAATTGAAGTTTCTGCAGAAGCTCCTTGTTGGCACACATGACATGCTTTCAAGCTTCTGTTCCCTAAATCACGCTTCACTCAAATATGCTTGCTGGAAATTCTGCAAGTGCACTTCTGACTGGTTCTAAATCACCCAGTTTGTGTAGTTACAGAAGTACCCATTCTAAACACATGTAATAGATCTCTGCTTAACATTGCCAGTTAAGAGAAGTTTGGGGGCAGGGCTAGACATTGTACAGCACTACATAATGCCTCAACATTACTTTTGGTTGCATAAGCAGAAATGACATCACAGAGCTGCTGCGACATTCAAGCAAGCTGTCTTAGCCTTTCTAGGCTTCAAGAGATTTCCAGATTGACCTTTGATTTTTGAGACTTACTTCAGTCTAGTGCAGTGGTTCCCAACCTTTTGGACCCAAAAGTCCAAATGTACTTGGTACAGTGACACATCCAGGGCTGGCCCAAGGTTTTCCGCCACCATAGTTAAGGTATGACCTTGGTGCCCATCTAGTCCAGCATTCCATTTTCTACAGTGGCCAACGCGATGTTTTTGAGAAACCAACACCATTGCATTCTACTTTGAACCCCAGTGGCATTCCAAAGTACATGGATTTTGCATATGAGGGCTATGCTCCAGCCTTTGACCTTCCTCTTCTGCTCCATTAGTCCTTCTAAGAAACTCACTAGTAACCATCAGGATACATTTTACTTAATTCTTTATCAATCAACATGCATATGCTGAAGAAGAAAAGAATATCAACTAATGTCAACTGAAGAAGAAAAAATATCAACTAATGTACGACATGGAAGATACTGTTTCCACAGTCAAGTCTTAGTTTCCAAAATACAGGTCAAACCTTACCTTAAATTATGTACTGAAGTTGGTTCTTACAGGCAAGATTCCACACATGATGATTTTCCTTCAGAAATATTCTGCATAGGAAAATGTGTATACCTGTATTTATGTGATAATATAGAATAAAGTTCGGTAATACCAAATTTTACCAAATGTGGAATTTTTTACCCAATACCAAAACTGAATTGCACACCCCTATTACTAGTTTCAGGATGGTCCCCCAGCATTATTGTCACAAAGAATGGGGGGAAGTGAGAATGTGAGAAGCTGGCATGGAGGAAGAGAGAAAGAGTAACGCAAAGGGCAGGGGCAGCCATTAGGGAGGCCTGGCCTGCAACCCACATTCAGAGGCTTTGCAACCCACTTTTGGGTCCTGACCCACATGCTGGAAACACTAGTGAATTTAGTCTGCATTTTAAAAGAACAGGATTCAGTGTAGCTGTTAATAATAATGATAACTGTGCTTACATACTGCTCTTCTAGACAGATTAGTGCCCCACCCAGAGCGGTGGACAAGTTAGTGTTATTATTATCTCCACAGTACAGCTGTGGAGCTGGAGCTGAGAGGAGTGGCTTACTCAAGGCCACCTACTGAGCTCATGGCAGTAATGGGATTCGAACCAGTAGAGTGTTGATTCGCAGCCAAACCACTTAACCACTGTGCTACAGCAGCTCTCTTAAGGTCAACATGTTGAGGTCAACATGTTTGTTGGTGAGAGACAACCTTCCTCTGCTATGTCTTGCTGTTAATTGCAAGATGTAACCTATGACATGTTTTGAGAATATTTACTTATTCCTGATTACAAGCAGAGAGGGGCACAAACAGCAATACGAACAAAAAAAAAAGCCACGAACAGCCCAATCTGCTGTTTGCGAACAAGCTGTTCGTGAAGCCCCATTCTAAATGAACAGGTGGTCATTGCAAACCTCGTTCACTGCTGTTCGTTGCTGTTTGTCAAGCCAGACAGTCTGGCACCTGCAATCAATTCCCTTGGCAACTTAGGCAGAGATTGTCTGAACTCTGTCTGAACTCCTGCTGTTGCCCTGGAAACCCCAATCTAAGCCCAATTTAGCTTGATAGGCAGGTCTTCCTTTCAAGTGTGGAGCTCCAAATTTGTTACAAGGGAGCAAAGACCGGGAGGGGGGGCTCCCAGCTCTGACTTTGCAGACAGTGGAGAGACGGTTGCTGTTGGCATTTTGATAGAGAGAGTGCATTGGAGCTTGAATTTTCTTTGTGTGTGGTGCAGTAGGGGTCTACCTCCTCAAGTTTCAGGGCTGCTGCCAGGCTCTGGGGCCAAGCTATTGTTTATTATTGGTACCATTCCTGCTGCCTGATCAGGTCAGGTTTCTGGGAGTGGTGTAGTAGGGATCTTGACTTGGATGATGGCTGGAGGAGAGCCTGCTGGACCCCACGAACAGCCAACCATGAATATGTTCATGAACAGAGCCATGTTCGTAGTTGTTCGTGAGTCCGTTTGGGGATGGCAATGGACAACGAACATCATATTCAGGTTTTCTTCTGTTCGTGCCCATCTCTAATTACAAGAGGGGGAATGAGGGTTGTGAGGCTGAGAGCCTAAAAATGATGACAAAGAGACTGCTCTGACTTAATCATGCTTGTACATGCTGTTACATATCCTGCTATTTTACTTTTATAATAAATATTATAAAAAGGATAACAACAACAACTTACAATTTATATACCGCCCTTCAGGACAACTTAATGCCCACTCAGAGCGCTTTACAAAGTGTGCTATTATCACCTCTGTGAGGTGGGCTGAGAGAGCTCCAAAAAGCTGTGACTGACCCAAGGTCACCCAACTAGCTTCAAGCAGAGGAGTAGGGAATCAAACTTGGCTCTCCAGATTAGCATCCTGCTGCTTTTAACCACTATACAAAGCTGTCCTGTTGCACTTTGCCTTGCTGGAGGGCACTGCACTCTTTTCTTTCTGTTTTTTTCACCCATGTCAAACTCAGGGGTGAGGTGGCACAGAGGTCATGCAATTCTCACACAGTTCCTAGCATCAGACACTAGAAGCATCAGCATGAAAAAGAAATAACCTTGCCGAAGAACGTTCAACCTTTATGTTTACCCAGAGTCTATTGCTCTTTTTATAGAATTACTCAACTTAGTCTAAAATCAATTATTTCCCCCCCCCCCCTCCTTCATTTTCTTCCTGGATTTCTTGCAGAATGGCTTCTGACATTTTCAGTCAACGGAAGCCACCTGTATCCAGGTCCCTCATGACCTCTGCCTGGCCAGTTCACAGTGCCTCTGTGCTTTTTTTGTCCTTGATGTTTCTTTCTCTCTGTTGCTTTTGAATTCATTGATCAAGCTCAGCATACCTTCACTAAGTTTTAACAGCAGTATCTGTTCAATATATAACTGCTCAAAACAATGTCTTTTTCATACACAGAGTCTCTTCCTTGTCTCTGTGGAAGTTCCCTGAAGTCCAGTCCATGGCCCCTCACACCATAACATTCTTTTTCCGATGACTGTGCCAGTCCACAAGACTTCCACTCTTAACAGTAAGAAGTTTCTTTCTGGATCAGATCAGTAGTCCATCTAGCCCAGAATCCCATCTCACACAGTGGCCAGAGGCCTTCCCCTGATGGTGCCTCCTGGCACTCGTATTCCAAGGCTTACTGCCTCTGAACGTGGAGGTTCCCTTTCGTCACCATGGCTAGTAGCCACCGATAGACCTATCCTCCATCAATCTGTCTAATCATCTTTTAAAGCTGTATATGCCTGTGGCCTGGTCATCAATACATCCTCTAGCATCAAATTCTACATTTTAATTACTTCTTGCATAAAGAAGGAATTCCCTTTTGTCCACCCTGAATCTACTGCCTATCAACTACACTGGATGATCTCAAGTTCTAGTATTTTAGGAGAGGGAGAAAAAGTTGTCTCTCCATTCTTTTTGCCCCATGCATAATTTTGTAAACCTCTATCATGTCTACCTTTAGTCATCTCTTTTCTAAATTGAAAAGACCCAGTCTTCAGCCTATCCTCACAGGAAAGGTGCAACAACCCTTATCTTGGCTGTTGTCTTGTGTACTTTTTCCAGCTCTGCAATGTCCTTCATTTGCCACGTTGTTGTCAATTTGTGAAGACCCTTCTTAAGCTCTTCAAAGTCAGCTTTGGATTTCACCATAATTTTGCATCTATAGACTTGGCCACTACACTACTCACCTCCAGTTTCACATCATTTATGAACAAATAAAATAGCACAGCCCTTGTGAGATTCCACTGTTTACTTCGCTCCACTGAGAGAATTGTCCAGTTATTCCTACTCTACAATTTTTAATCCATAAAAGTTCTCATCCTCTTATCCCATGACTGCTAAGCTTACTCAGCAGGTGTCCCCCTCTGAACAGCACTCTGATCAGCACAGCAACTACAACTAGGAATACTTAGAGAAAGAGCCTGAGGAACCAGGGCATTCTGGACTGCCAGAATGTGTGGCTATTAAGTTAAGCTTTATATCACTGACAACAATGAACTCTTCAGAATGTTCTCAGATTTTTTTTCATGACATACAAGTGAAATGCTTTTTAAAACAAAGTTTTTCTCATTTAAAAAGAAAAGGGTTTCCCCCCCCAATACTTCCAAAAAACTCCCAATTTTCCCCCAAATCTCCCCCAAAATCTTGACTTCCTCCTCCACACACTGTACATTTTGAGTATGGAAATGCTTATCTCAAGAAGCATTTCACTCATTCTAAAAGAAAAAAAATATTTCAAAGGAGTTTTTTTCAGCACTCCCCAAAATTCCTCAATTTTTCCACTGGAAAAGATAGGGAAAAGTCCTCAGAAAAAAGAGGGGTTTTTTCCCAGCCTTCACATCTGTATGGAAGCCTTACCAAACAGTGTAGCATCTGTTGGGATCTGGCAGACTGCTCAGTCAGTCAGCTAACAGATTGCTGTGTGGAGAGGACATCTCTTGCGCTTCTACTCTCAACCTCGCCCTCCAGAGGTGAGTGATTTGAGAATGTGGGTCCTATATAGGCCCTGTTCAATTTTAAGGGCTGGTCTCCTGACAGTACACCCCAGCAAAAATAAACTAGGCAGCACAGATGAGACTTGGTAGCCATTATATTGTTGAGAAAGATGGATAGGAAATCAGCATCTAATAAGTCTTCATTTTTAATACCTATGTGTAATAGCTTCTTTCTGGCTATGGAGACTGTGATAATCTCTTGGGACAATTATTTAGTGCAACAAAAATGATCTTGGAGCAGGAGAAGGAGGAGAAGAGGAAGGAGGAGGAGGAGAAGGAAAAGGAGAATGAGGAGAAGGAGAAGAAGAAAACAAAGCACTCTACAGCAAAGGCAAATTCCTGTCCCCTTCCCTCTCCCTCCAAATTCTCACTTTTAACTGAGAAATCCATCTTGGTACATGAATCTTTCTAGAACCGTTTCCAATCACTGCAGAAAAGAGTTTAAATCACTGCATATAATATCTTAAAAGAGAGAGCAGTTTTCGGAAAACTGAAATGGGACTCCTAACAGCTTTTTCTCCTTCAGCAACAAGACTTTGGAAGTAATCTCTGAATCTGTCATATTATTTTATTGGGGTACTAGTGAAAAATCATCAAACCCTGTCATCTCCAAGTTATTCCACTTGTATTCAGGACATGGCACAGGTTCAAATGAAAAGATTTCAAACTACAAAAGGCAGACAGCAATGACATAGCTCCAGGTTCAGATTCTCAAAGCCATACTGTGAAACGCTATTTGATTATGTGAGATATCCTGTAGCACATGAAATGAAATGCTTGACTGTGCAACAAAGCCTGTGAAATCTAGGTCTTTCTCACATGGGGCATTTTCATCAGTTCTGGCTCCATACTGCATTGATTTCTCTCCAGAGTTCTGCATGCATGGTCAAAATACTCCGAATCAATCTCCAAACTTCTTCTAGCCTTTTCTGCATTCCACAAAGAGAAAAGCATCTGCCACAATCAATCTTTCCCCAGCTTTTCTGCATTTTTTCGCCCTGTGGACATACCCTGATGTTTTCTTTTTTCCCCCAGCAAAGTCAAACGGGGGCTTTTTTGAAGGGTAGAATGCTTTCTTCAGTGTGAGGCCTGGCCCTGGCCCTGCCTTTCACCCACCCCTTTATTCCTCTGCATCCTCATTGGTTGAGCAACAACCAATCCAGTTTTTTTCCTGAATTTTTAAAAATTAAATTGCAACGTTGCAACATTGGTACCTTAAAGAAAAAAAAGAAAAAAAACATGCAAGGGGGGTTGGGGGGACTGCAATACGGCTAACACAAAAACTCTGCAGAGAGCCCTGAATCCTACTTGATATTTTAACATTTTCGCCTGTGCTTTCTAGTCCATTCTTTTTCAGTTTTTTTTTTAAAAAAACAGCATGGTTGCAACCTTGGTGCCGTTTAAAAAGACAAAAAAAAAAACCCTTGTTTCTTCAGCCTATCAACTGAAGAAACTAACGAGTCCTCACAACCCACAGCAGAAACATGACATTTTTCTAGTGTAGAAAGACACCAGTTTGACTCCCTCAAAGTGTAGAATTAATAAATCAAAGCTGTACAGGGCCAGAACCAATTAATAAAGTGAATCCAATCCTGATGGGTTGAATATGCAGAAAGCCTGATGTAAAATTTGCCCTGCGGAAGAGGCCCCACTGTCAGCTTTGCAGCTCAGGATGCTATAACTCTTTCTGACCAACCAAAATGAACTGAACTTCAGTTATCTACAGTGCAATCTTCACAACACTTTCCAGGGAGTAAACGTCTTTATACCATGTCTCTGCTCCTAGTTAGCAAACTACAAATGGAATATATTTTACTCGACTTTTACCCACTTTTCCTCTAAGGAGCTCAGGGAACCAGGCAAGGTCCCTTCCCCCATTTTATTCTTATAACAACCCCATGGGATAGGTTAGAGCATTTTTGCAACTTTTTTCCAAATGCTTCCCTCAGAAAGAGGAAAAGGATGAATATATAAATGGATACGCCTGCTACATGTGGTGCTTTAAACAAATTATAAAATATGAGCAGCCCTCTAGAAACATGGAGGGAAGAGCAAGAGTGACAGCTGTTCCAACATTGGTCAATTGTGAAGCAGGAAGAAAGCTTAACTCATATCAGAGTTGAGTCTGATGTGACTTCTTTTAAAATATTACATCTGTAACATTATATAATCAAGTGAAGTGTTTTTAGATCCTGTTAATTTCATCCAGACATATAAAATCCACTTTGCCTGCTTTTCAGAATCCAAGCAGGAAAAACAGATAATGAAAAATCTGATGCAAGAATCAGAAGTTTTCCACTGGGACTTGGCTCTTCCTTAAATTGGTTCTTAGAGCTGTGATTCTTTTCCTTATCCAGTGCCTTCAGCTTCCATTATTTGCTATGCCTTGTTTATCCTAAGGGGTAGCAAGAAGCATAGTAAAATCACTGCACAAAACTTAAGCCAGTCCATTAAACTGAGTGTCATGATACATTTTTAGTGGTGTGCCATACTATTAAAGAAGTAGAAGATAAGGAGAAAATTGATGCTGTAATGTGGCTTCCAAAAGCTTAATTAAACTTAATGAGTTTGTCACAAGAATCAATGGTAAGATCTCTGGCTACACCTAATAAATTAAGCTTTATCATAGCCTCATAGCTCAACCTACTTTTAAACAAGCTGTGGCTGGAAAAAGGAACATATCGGTCTAATGACAATTACTTTGTGATTCTGTTGATCTATTCAAAGATTCATAAACTAGATTTACTTTTGCCATTGTGGACACACAAGCACTGCTAGGGAGACAGAGTACAATTGAATATAAGACCACACAGAAAGTAAGTTACTTGAGCATCCCATGTAAGATATCTTGAGTAGAGAGACTCTGTGTGGAAGAATGCTCTAGGGTTTTCCCAAATCTCTAGGGCAAAAACCATAATGTTTCAGGAGAATCCTAGAGAACACAATGATGCAGTGATGCCACTTCTGGTTCTGAGACTGACAAAACATCATGGTGGCATGGGATGCCATTCTGGCCCCCATTCCCCCCACCACCACTACCCATCACTCTGTCAAACAGCAGTAAGCGGCCAAGAATGAGGAGGTTCCCTGCCAAAGTGGGCAACCTGGCCACCCTAGCCTCAGGCAAGCCGGCAGCTTCCTTTCGAGTCGAGGCTTAGCTAAGGCCAAGGCCTTAAAGTCCAGGTGTTCTGGGTCCAGTGTGGTAATGCTGTGCATCACCTGAGCCCCCTGATCTTCCCCAAGGGTATTCCCTAACTCCTCCTGTTTATCCACTAAGGATTCTGTTCCCAAGTTTGTGTCTGGTGCAGAAGAGGTCATGACAGTCCTCTTGCTCATTTACTTTCCCACTTGGCAGTCATGGTATCCTCTTCCATGGTGCCCCCCCCAACACCACTGTATGCCGTTCCAGCCCCCTCACAGGCATTTCACAACATGAGGGCTACCTTGGAATGAAGTCTTGTTCAGACATTGCACTTGTGGTAAAGATCATCATAATTATCTTCAGAGAATTTGCCTGTGTGCTTTTGAAGCGTTCACAAATGATATTTTGCGGCAATGTTTTACTTAACTGATTTTCATCTTTGTGGTATAGTTGCCAGCTAGGTGTAGTGGTTAAAAGGGCTCTAATCTGGAGAACTGGGTTTGATTCCTCACTCCTCCACTTGAAGCCAGCTGGGTGGCCTTGGGTCAGCCACAGCTTCTAGCTCGCTCAGCGCCACCCACCTCACAGGGTGTTTTGTTGTGATGATTGTTTATTTATTTATTTTAGTCAATTTATATTCCACCCTCCCCGCATCAGCAGGCTCAGGGCGGATTACAATTTGTACAATAATATAAAATACATGTACCTTGAAAAACCAATAAAACTCCTTAAATATTTAAAAACGCACAACAAAGCAATACAGCAGCAGATTTTAAAAACATATAGCAGCAAATTTCTCCAGCAACCACCACCCAACTACCTCCAGAGATATTTGGCAAAGACTGGGTGGTAGATACCCTTTGTAGGGGCACGGCTATCTCTAGGTGGCCGGCAGGGAGGCCCAAGGGCATCAACCATATGCCTGCCGGAACAGCCCTGTCTTACAAGCCCGATGGAAGGATAGCAAATCCGGCTGGGCCCTGATCTCTTTGGACAGAGGATTCCACCAGGTTGGAGCCAGGATTGAGAAGGTCTTGGCTCTGGTCGACGCTAGGTGGGCCTCCCTGGGTCCAGGGACCAGCAGCAGCTGTTTGTCACTGGATTGAAGCATCCTCCGGGGCTCATACAGTGACAGGCGGTCCTGTAATACACCGGTCCCAGTTAGCATAGGGTTTTATAAGTTAATACCAGAACCTTGAATCTGATCCAGTACTCCACCGGTAACCAATGCAGCTGGCGCAATACCGGTGTTATGTGTGCAGTACAAGGCACTCTGGTGATGACGCATTTTGGACCAGTTGCAACCGCTGGATCAAGTTCAAGGGAAGCCCTGCGTAGAGCGCGTTAAAGTAGTCTAGCCTAGAGGTGACCATTACCTGGACCACTGTAGTTAAGTCACGGGTCGAGAGATAGGGGGCGAGTTGTCTGGTCTGTTGAAGATGGAAAAATGACGACCTGGAACTCGCCATGATCTGGACATTCATTTTCAAGCAGGCATCCAGAATCACCCCAGGCCCCTAACTCTTGGGGCTGGTGTAAGCATCGCCCCATCAAGTACAGGGAGCTGGAGTCCCAAATCCACATTCCCGTGACTCAAGTACAGGATCTCCATCTTCGAAGGGTTTAACTTCAGCCGACTCTGCTGCAACCATCCAGCCACAGCTTCAAAAGCATGCTCCAGGGCATCCGGGGCCAATCCAGGCTGGCCGTTCATCAGCAGATATAGCTGGGTGACATCAGTATGCTGACACCCAAGCCTGAAACTTCACACCGGTTGGGCGAGGGGGTGCATATAGATGTTGAACAATAACAGGGAGAGTATTGCCCCCGGCAGCACACCACATACTAGTAGATGCAGGATGACAACTCCTCCCCGAGCGCCACCCTCTGTCCCCGACCATGGAGAAAGGAGACAAGCCACTATAGTGCCATCCCCTGTATTCCTATGTCGACAACACAGTGGGTCAAAATATCATAATCGACTATATTGAATGCTGCCGAGAGATCTAGTAAAATCGGCAGCGCCGATCCACCTTGATCCAGGTGTCTGCGAAGATCATCTGTGAGAGTGACCAGCAGTGTCTCAGTCCCACGGCCCAGGTGAAAGCCGGACTGGAAGGGATCCTGGACCAAGGTCTCCTTCAGGAAACTCTGCAGCTGTTTCTCTGTCGCCCGTTCAATCACCTTGCCCAGAAATAGGAGGTTTGAGACTGGGCGGTAACTGAGCAGGTCGGCGGGATACAAAGATGGCTTCTTTAAAAGGGGCCTCCCCACCACCTCCTTAAGTGCCCCGGGGAAAACTCCGGAGCCTCGGATGATAGTAATACACTTTGTAAACCGCTCTGAGTGGGTTTTAAGTCATCCTGAAGGGCAGTAGATAAATCAAATGTTGTTGTTGTTGTTGTTACATAATCATGCAAGAGTATTTTGTAGTATGTGAATACTGCAGGTGACTAGGATCCACAATCTACTATACTAAAGATTACAGTACATATTATGCTTTCTTCTGTTTGTTTTAAAAGGCTTTTCTTTTCCAAAAGTAGCCTTTGGGATTCCTTTTTCAAGTAGAAGAATGATATGGGACAGGGGACATTTTCATCCCTTTCCTGAATGTTTCCCTTTCATGCATTTTACAGAGTACGGAGAACCAGTGTTGTATAGTGGTTAGGGCATCATAGATTAAAACCAGGTGTCATGGATTCCAATATGCTTTCGGTAGTTAAACCTGACTGATAGTGCAATCCTAAGCAGAGTTACTCCAGTATAAGCCCATTGAGGGCTTAGACTGGGATAACTCTGTTTAGGATTGCACTGTGAGTGACCCTGGGCCAGTCACTCTCTCTCAACCTAATTCACCTCACAGAAGTGGTGTGAGGATAAAATTAGGGGATACACCACCCTGAGTTTCTTTAAGGAAGAAGGATTGGATAAAAACGTACAAACAGATAGTACTGCAGCAGTAAGAGAAGCTGCTGCTTCTGCCCAAAGTTATCCTAAATTTACTTTTCAAGCCTCAGGAATGCTGGCTTACATCTTGCAATTGTGGATTCACTATAAAGAAAGTGAGCTCTCATAAGAAAAGAACCTGTCCTTCTGCCTATGGTAACAGAAGGGTATACGAGAGAAGAGTCTATATTCAGCCAAGCAAACCTAGATAGAGGCTTCAAATGGAAGAATTGTCTCCTGTCCTGGATTGCTGGCAGAAAAAATCTTCTCGCTTGTCTACTATAATATTGAAGGCTGATAACTGGAAAGAAATTTGATCTGGTGCTGTAATAGGTTAACAGCTTGGAGAGCATCCAAAGTACCAGTTAGAAGGAGAATGTAGAGGAGAATTTAAAAAGAAAATCCTTACAAAATCTCTTTTTACCTTCCTCAGTATTTGTAGGAAGTGGTAATAATTTATCTGTTCCTGTCCCCTCTTCACAAATTCTCTTAGGACACACTCAGAAAAGAAGAAAAGCATACAGAACAATCCCTTCTTCTTTAAGCAAAATGAAACAACTATAATCTATTATTACCCCCTCCTGCCAAAAAACTGAGGGGGAAACACTGAGATGAGTTGTAAGAACTAAATCCCTGTTAACTAGGACACAGTAACCCCAAAACAGCTAAAGAAAATTAGCAATGGAGCACTGAATAAAACAGCAGAAAGTTATCTCTGTGTTCCCCAAATGGTAGTTTTAAGAAAGTGCTCTTAAAGTCTTTAAAAGTGGTAATGATGAGATGAAAATGGACATATTAATTTTTAGAGCAGTAAGGCCATGATGAATTCACTGCCTTCTGTCCTGGGAACCTTATCTCTCCTGGACCAAGTTCTGGAAGAAATTGGTTCTTAGTCCTTTGCCTGCCCACCATCAAGTCACTACTGAAAAAGTTTGCCCATTGCTCCCATACTAGCAACTTTTCCACAGTGACAATATCTGAGCAGATATTATTGTGACAGCCTTTGTTTTAAAGGTGTAGTCACTATTAACTTTCTGCTTAGTGTTCACCATGGAAACCTCACAGAACCTCCTCAGCTGACTAGCGCAGTTCCACAGCACAACGAGAAACCCTATCCCTTAGTTTTCAAATTCTAGCACAACTGACAGATTACTCTGCTGTCCACACTACTTGGATCAGTACAAGACATTGATGTCAATGCAGAAAAGCTTATAAGCAGCAGACATACCATCACTCACAAAGGACAAACAGCTGCCTGTCAAAGACCTAGATTCTGAAATGGCATGTCACAACATGGAAGGGCAATTTTCCAGCTAAAGACAGCTCAACCATTCACGCTGCAAACACAAATCTTGCATGTAGACCAGTGCTCCTCTGCTGCTTTTCAAAGCAAATATATAACTTACATATAACTTTAACCACCTGCATGCACACCTCTGGAAATTCTGGCTGGGCCAGATTGATGGTGATGATGATGATGATGATGATGATTTGGATTACCCGAAACACAATCAACAATAAGCAGAGGTCACATATTATTATTGATTGGCCTTGCTAAGCTGATACAAGTTTCCACCGGAGACCTAAGTATCAACCAGATATCGGCGTAATATGTACACTTACAAGTAGCACTGTCTTTTGCAGTTCTGTAGTTATGTCAGAAAGCTACAGTTTTTCCATATGAATTGCAAAGTTTTTTAAAAAAAATTTTATTCATTAACATAATAATAAACAACAGTAAACATTAAATGTTAAACAGTGAATATAAAAGGTAATGTTGTAGAATAACAAGAAAGTTGTTTACAAATAAGTTTCAACAACAAAATACAGTGGTTTTTAATCTTTACAACTAGAAGTAATATATAGGTTTCTTTTGAAGTAAATTTGCTTGTGAAACTAACTATACAAAATTTTTTGGTATAGATGATTTGGGGGATTTGCTTCTGTCCTGTCTATATAGTCTAAAAAATGCCACCATTTTTCGTAGAAATTGGACGTGGGTGAAGTGCTGGCTAAATTTTCTGTTATTTTGTCTATGATAAGTTGGTTCCATACTTAGGCTGATCCTGCACTGGGCAGGGGGTTGGACTAGATGGTCTGTATGGCCCCTTCCAACTCTATGATTCTATGATTTAGAGAACCAGTAAGAGATTGATGGTGGTGTTTGTTTCTTCCAAAAGTAAGTTATTGAAGATTTTGCTATAGTTAATAAATTGTTGATTAACTCTTTCTATGAAGATGGTACGTTTTGATTTTGCCAAAGATTTAAAAAGATTAGTAGGGGATCTAATGGTATATCATAATTCATTATTAGTTTTATTTGTTTTAATATTTCTACCCAGAATGCATTTATTATAGGGCATTGCCACCAAAGATGAGCAAATGTGCCTATGTTGCCACAATTTTTCCAGCACATAGGTTAATATTTTGAGGTTATAATCAATAGTTTCTTTGGGGTTAGGTACCAGCAAGTAAGTATTTTAAATGATTGAAGTTTTATATTTATTGCTTTGGAGTTTAGTGTAGAGGAAGACCAAATCTCTTTCCATCGGTCAGGAGAGATCAGAGTGTTGCACTCTTGTTGCCATTTATTTTGATAAGCATATTGCTTTGGCTTTTGAAGGGTCATGATAGTTTTATAGATTTTTGAGATGAGTCCTCTCCTTTGGTGATTGTTAGTTTCCAAAAGGTCTTCAAATTGGGTTTTTGGTTTTGATATGTCTTTTAAGTGTAAATTGCAAAGTTTTTTGAGATGGTTCCAAGTACCCTGATGACAATGGGAACTACTGTTGCATTCTTCTTCCATAGTTGGATGGTTTCTATTGCCAGATCTCTATATTTAATTATTTTTTCTTGTTCTTTTTCTTCAACTCTGGCATCCCCAGGAATTGCAATGTCGATTATCCAGACTTTTTGATTTTCCATGACTGTTATGTCTGGTGTATTATGTTGAAGGTGCCGATCAGTTTGAATTCTGAAATCCCACAAGATCTTGACTTGTTCATTTTCTAGCACCTTTTCCACCTGATGTTCCCATGAATTCTTTGATACTGGCAGGTTATACTTTTTACACAATGACCTATGTGTAAAGCTAGACCTTGTCATGTCTAGCTTTGTGGTCCATCTGTGCAATTTTGCTGCATTCAGAGATAAGGTGAGACACAGTTTCATCTTTTTCCTGGCAAAGTCGACATTTTGGATTTTCACTGATTTTCTGAATTTTGGCTTTCATAACATTCATTTGCAACGCTTGTTCTTGTGCTGTGAAGATCAGGCCTTCAGTTTCTTTCTTGATTGTACCCCTCCTCAACCATCCCCAAGTTGTTGTTGTTGTGGTGGTGGTGGTGACTACTACCACTACGACTATTTACAAAGCACCTAATGTGGAACTGGGGTGCTGATGTTTATATGCTGATAAAACAGGCATTTATCTAAACATTATCTACTGGCAAAAGATCGCACACATTCTGGATTTACATATGTTGGAATATCTAGGGTGTTACCACAATCCAAGGACCAGTTTGATTTGATGCCAGAATAAATACCCCGACCATCAGAAGAAAAACTGACTACAACCCTGTTGGATGCCATGGGGGGCCCAAGGGTGGAACCCAAGGCCAGCAGCTTTCAAGCATTGCTCTGTGTGCCAGCAGAGCTTTCTATTTTCAGCCTGCTGGCACAATCTGATCTGCACCTACTGTGCCATCCTGAATCCCCCCCCCCACACACACACACACAATATATGTACAGCCAAGTCCTGTGAACCAAGTCTTTGAAGTGACTCAGGAAAGTGATACATTATCTGCACCCAAAAAAGCCCTTAGAAAGCTTCTTATGGGAAGACCATCTTATGGGAAAAGGCCTTTCCAAGATGCCTTAAACTCTTCTGAATAAAAGGTTTCTCTAACAAAGACAAAAGAACCCAGCCAACTTGTCATAATGGCTAGAGTGACTGACTAGGATCAGGGAGATCCAGGTTCAAATCCTGACTCTGCCATGCGAGCTTGCTGGCTGACCTTGGGCCAGTCATGTACTCTCAGCCTAATGTACCTCACAGAATTGTTGTGAATAAAAATGGAGAGGAGAATGATGTAAACTAGAGATGAGCACGAACTGGGAAAATTCTGAACCGTGCAGTTTGTGGTTTGTCGCGTTTCACGAACCACAAATTTTCAGAAACTTGCTTCGGTTCACAAACTGGTTCATTTAGTTCATTAAAACATCACTTCTAGGTCAGCAGAAGGTCTGCAGAGAGCCCATCCTCTCCCCACCCCCGGTTGCCTAGGAAACTGATTGATCAGCACCAGGCTGTCTGCAGTGACAAACCGAAATATGAACCAAATGAACAGGGCTAAAATTCATCATGGTTTGTGAGCAATGAGCTCCTACATGAACTACGAACTGGCCCAGCTCATGATGAACTTCGGTTCATATTTTGGTTTGTGCCCACCTCTAATGTAAACCACTTTGGGTTCCCACTGGGGAGAAAGGCAAGGTATAAATGAAACAAAATAAACTTTAAAAACTGCACAAAAAGGTGTCATGTCTGTACCCCATCCATGCCATTATTCCCAGCTGGAAACAAAGAACAGAACAAACTGTATGTAGGGGGAAACAAATAATGAAGTTGCCAGTCAAATGTATTAAATCACTAAATATAATGTTTTAAACACCATGAAAAGTGGAAAGCAAACAAGCATAATCAAAGCATAAATCAAAACACCAGGCATAGGAAAAGCATGAATCAAAGCATATAATCACCCAAATTCCCAGCTGGGCTGTCACTAAGAACCATTGTAGATGCTCTACCTTGATGTCACATTGCCAATGTCATAACTGCTTTGCTTTCAGAGGCCTAGTGAAGCTGCAGGTGCCTTATCTCATTCCTTTGACACTCCTAGGGCGTCTGACCTTGTAACCGTTCATCCTCATGACTTACTGTGTTTCAACTTTAATCTTGTACTTTCCTAGTGTCTAGACTTGATATGTAAAATATGAGAGGAGTTCCCAGGTCAGTTTTGCGCCAAAAGTTATGTTTACGGTTGGGGGGGGAAGGGTAATCGTGATCTATAATAGAATGATTTTCACACGTTTCCAGTATTCTTGCCAACCTGCTTGTTTGCTTGCTTTTCTTCTGAGCAATCCTATGGACGTATCTGTGGATTCGATGTGATTCCTGAATAAAGCCTTTCAACCAAGATCATGGATTTCTTGCTGGGAGGGTAGAGGGGTCTATCTGCCATAGCCTGACAAAAGGGCATTTACAAGAGCTCATGTCTGTGTTTGTTTTCAGGTAACCCAAGCGGTGTACTTCTTATGGAGAGACTACATGGCTTGAGGATGAGGGCAGGAGTCTCTTTGCAAGAGCTCCTTGGTACAGTGGTGTGATTACACATAATGAACCACACAGAGTGGATCCCATGAGTGCTCCACAGCACAGCTGACCCGCCTTTTTTACCACCCACCTGAGAAGCTAAGTCAGAGGAAGAAACGAGCGGGGTGGGTGGGTGGGAATGGCTGTTTCTGCTCTAACTAAGCGATGCTGTGCTTGTCAGTGCTGGTATAGAATCTTCTGGCTCTGAAATATGACTTAATTATTCTGCTTAGAAAAACATGGATCTTAGCAAAAGGGGAATGAAGTAGGCAGCAGCAATTGCACTGGGAATGATAAACAATCTGATCATTCATTTAATCCTCTCTTAGTGGGTTGTGTCTTGCTCTGCAGAATCCAACTGAGGTGCATGAACAGGCAGTAATTTAGGAGCAGTATCAACACTATAGATGCATAAATGTGCTAGCCACATTACCCTGAAAGCAATTCCCTCTGAACTGAATGGGCCCTGATTCTAAGCAAGTTTCTTTTTAAAATCAGTGTTCTTTTAATGTACTTCTAGATACTTCTTTCACATCACAAGTGCTTCTCTAAATATTGCAATCCTATTTAGAAATCATAATTTGGTAACCTCTTTTTCCATACTTCCTTGTGGTGATCCGTCTTTTTTTCTGGGGTATAAGCTTTTAGGAGTCAAGCTCTCTTTGTCAGATACAAGTAGGAATGGAGACCCTTGAGCGCTTCACTCCTACTTTGTATCTAACAAAGGAAGCTTGTCTCTCAAAAATTTATACCTGGACAATCTTGCTACTGGCCTCCAATCTTTTTACAGCAGCTGCAGGGCTATCACAGAAAACAGCATCCCTGTGTCTAATTTTCTCAGCCCCTCCACAACATGTAATTATATTCAGGTTGTGGCATGACATCATCATGACATAAGTCCCCTCCCCCCATAAGCAACATCTCATGAAGTTGAGCTTGGGCAGGGAAATGTGCAGTGTGATACTATCACATCACACATCGAGCATCCCTAGATTTTTCTGTGTAATCCATCCCAGCAAGAAAAGTGGACTATAAATAATGTAAATAACTAAATAAATACAAGGGACATAAAAGAAGAGGCTGCCGTTTTCCTTGGCAGCCCTGTGTCTGTCTGCCATAATGACAAGACAGGCCTCAATTTAGGTGAGATCTGGCTAGGTCTGTTGGGCTTTGCCACTGACCCATGTGAACGCTGAGTCCAATTGCTCTGCAAGCAAAGAGATCTAATTGGTCAAGTGGTCCCCTTGGAAGCTTGTCTGCTACTATCGATCTTTTCATCCAGATGAGCAACAGATAAGCTTTCAAGGAATCCTGAGATTCTCTAGAACACACTTTGCTAACAGCTGTTTTATCCTGTATAATAGCTGACCGTACAGATGCACGTGTGTGGTTAAGAGAAGTAGATGGTGACCGTGTATGAAAAGACTGTGACCTATGTTTAGAATGGGAAGGATCATAAAACGTACAGCTTTTACTTACAGAGCAACTCACCATAAATTTCATTCTACACAATATAGAGGTGCAAAACCCCAGTTCTTTTAGCTCTTCACACACATAATGGATTTAGAGCAGAACCACAAGTGACAAAAGGCACAGGTTGGACACTTGTCAGCTTCCCTCAAGTTTTGATGGGAAATGTAGGCAGCTTGGCAGAATGTTGGACAAGTGACAGTTGAAAAGTCCATTGGACAGCAGTCGGAGAGCCGAGCTGCAAGACTAGGATGCCTACATTTCCCATCAAAACTTGAGGGAAGCTGACAAGATTCCAATCTGTGCCTTTTGTCACTTGTAGTTCCGCTCTTAGAAATATTCTTCCACCAGAATGGAGATACTCTGAGGTCTAGATAAGGATGGCTTTAAATTACAGCAAAGGCTGTTTTGCTCCTATTTATTTTACATTTTTTTAAAGCAGTGCAGAGACAAACTGAGTATCAACTTATTGTCTGTTATTTAGGCAAATAACAGTCTTTAAATCCAAACTGTAAACAAAATTTAAAAAATCAAGCTGTTGAAATATTACTGAATTTTGATCTTGCAATAGCTTTTCCAGAGATGCCAGGAACTATCCACTGCAGCAAAACTCTTTGGATTGTGGGGAGCAGCCAAAGGCCAAATTCAGTTGGAAGCATTAAGGGACCTTACCATTGAGAAAGGCCTGTGATAACAAGCCAGGAGTGTTACAGGACTTTGCAGAATGGTTTGAAACAGACCATAAACAATCCAACAGCCTTCCCCCACAGCATGTATCTCAAAGTAAAACATGACAGAAGCTGCTCATGGACTGAAATGACCCATAGTTTATAATTACACAACAAATTTGAGATAAGAAAGCAACAGCTGAATTTTTTCCAGCTCCAATTGCAGACAGGATTTAAAGAGACAAAATTTAACAATGCAGACAGATTTTAACACTGTTGATAAATTCTTATCATCTTTGCCACTGGAAGAAGGTGCTATCTGCTTTTAACGACTTTCAGTGTCTAGAGTTTTGAGTCACATCTAAAACGCAATGGCAGTGTGCTAATGGGAAGGAAAGGTGAAACCTACTCTGCATCAGCTACTTGTATAAAACAGGAGTCCCCTTGTCAGCATATTAAATGTGGTCTCTCTTCCAGGTATTTAACTAATATGTATCCCTCAGGAACTTTATAAATACAATAGTAATCATATATAATTATGAGGGTTGCAATGTTTAGTCAATTAATTGTTTCAATTAATCAATGAAACCCCTTTTGATTAGCTAAAATGCACCCTCAATTAATCTCAAACTTTTTTAAGGTTAATTATTTTTAATGGACGTTTTATAAAAACCAGAGGCAGCAGATTGAATCCACATGAGTTACAAAGCACCATTACCTGTTTTTGCAGCTGTCAATATACATGTCTGAAAAACAGTTCTAAACAAGCTTGGACCAAATTTCAGAACCAACTGATGGCCATGCGCTTCAGCCTTCCTGTGCTTTATATTGCACATATAAATTTGGTCTTAGAAGAGGCATTCTCTCATATTGTTCTAAGCCAGTATCTCCTACAATGGGTGTGTATCACCTAATAAGTCTGGATCCATGTAGGTAGTGCATAGGTGACTTTCCTGCCTTCTCCCTCAAATTTGTGCCCTCAGGCCAATGGACCCCCTAGGAACATCATAGAGGTCAAAGTAGGGAGGGCTACAGTGAAAGGGGTGAATTAGCAAAAATCACCTTCTCCTTTTCTTTATATGCAAATATATGGTGATATACCAATTAACAACAACAACAACAACAACAATAATACCTGTGCTTATATACCACTCTTCTAGACAGATTAGTGCCTCACCCAGAGTGGTGAACAAGTTAATGTTATTATTATCCTCACAATACAGCTGGGAAGCTGGGCTGAGAGGCTGACCCAAGGCTACCTACTGAGCTCATGGCAGTAGTGGGATTCAAACCAGTGGAGTGCCGATTTGAGCACAGAATTAATTTACTAGGCTTCTTTTAACTGGATATGTCTTTTCCTAGAGAAAACAAAAATAGCTAATGCCAGTATCTAGCAATTATACTTTAGTAAACAGCCTCATATATTTTCACCATTTTTAATGGAGAGGAAGTTTATTTTATCCTGAAAATCAGTCCTGATAAAAATATATCTCACATACAACCTACACGTCTACATATATTCAGTGGATCTTCCTTGCAAGTAGGTATGCTTAGAACTGCACTGTACATCTTATTGTTCCCTAAATATAGAGGTCACCTTCACTCTATTAAATAACCAAATGCTCACACAGAATCTGTTGAACCAAGGGAAATGTCTTTTCAGATCTCGCTGACATCTCGGAGGAAAAGTCACTCTTTCAGCTCAAGAACACTTTCCTGGGAGTAAGCCCCATTGAATAGACCTGAGTAGGATTCTGAACAGACATGCTTAGGATGATGTTCTTTGCTTCCGTAAGATACAATGATTGACTATATTAACTTCATTCAGACATTTCATCAGTTTACACAAACAGAGTAGGGAAGAATTGTACCCTACACCCAATACCTGAACAGAACTCTGTATGTACATACCAGGGTGACCATTCATCTGTTTTATACACGATAGTTCTATCTGTGCCTTGCCAGGTACCAACCCAGGTTTGGACACCAAGAATCTGCCCATACAGGAAGATGGTAAACACTAAAGTGGGATGTGGCAGAACAGACATTTAATTTCATGAATAGTGTGAAAACTTCACAGCTCTACTTCACTGTTTGCTTCTTTCCTACAGTGGAATGGTCATCTTTGGGGGCGGAGGATGACTGAGGGAAGAACGCTAATCAGACTGTTCCAAAAGGAAAGCTTGAGAGAAAATTTATAAAGTATTTTTTTAGAAACCAAAACAAATTTGTGTGGGTGTATGTGTAGACATAAACTGTCAATCTAGGTCTAACAACTGGTTCAATTAAGCTGTAGCAACTAGCAACCCCAAAAGCCTTTATAAAAGCTTAGTTAACTTCAAAACCAAAATGTCAGAGTAAATCATATATCCTACATGAGAGTCAACGGCAAATTAGCTACGTAGAGGCAAATTCTAATGGAATCAGTCTTTCTGCACCAATCCTGCCCACTGGGTTACTAAAAGCATGTAAGTTTTGAAACAAAAACTACTTCATAAGCCTGGCATGATGCTAGACTTCACATCTGAGGAATTTTACAGAATTGAAACTGACAAGAAAGGCACATGAGCTTATGAGGCCCAGTGGAATAGAACTTTCTCCAAAATAAAATAGATCACTTACTGACCCATAAACCATACAGTATATCCAGTTATTGTGAGTGAAAGACTGTCTCTAGTTCACATTAGGAAAATAACACAGCATAGAGCAAGGCCTGAGCCCAATAGCACCTTAAAGACCAACTAGGTTTCCAAGGTATGAGCTTTTGAGAGTCAAAGCTCCATTCATTGAAAACTTATACCTTGGAAATCTAGTTGGTCTTTAAGGTGCTATTGGATCTGATCTTGCTCATCAACTGTGCAGACCAACACAGCTACCCACCTGAAACTATCACTGCGTAGATGGTTGTGGCTTGAGTACCATCTTGGGCCTAGTCATATTTGTGTTCATTTTGACAGAGTGACAGCAGTTCAAAATTCTCATCAGAAAATAGGGATGTGCATTCAGAAATTAACCTTAAAATCAGAACTAACTCTCTTCAGTTCTGTAATGTCTCGATAGCCCAAATCCAATTGCTAAAAATAAGAGCCAGTAATCTCCAAAAAGTTTCAGAAATTACAACTGTTTTAGTTTCTCGCTGTCTACTTTCAAAGTTGTACACAGTGAGTCTGGAAGGAGGGCAACGAGAGAGAAGGTGACCCAGCAGGCAGTCTAACTGACCAGGCATCTTCCAGCCAGAAGAGTTAGAAATGTTCCCACCCAAGAGGATTATTGACTTTCTTCCAGTCATTGCACTGAAGGTTTTCTTGATTAATATATAAGCAATAGCGGGTGCTTTTGCTCATCATTCTTTATACAAGAGAGGCGTATGAAAAGTAAGTGGAGGACAGAGGTCTACCTTTAAACAAAACTAGAGTGCATAGGTGAGGGAAACTAAATCCTGCTCCCTTCCGCACACTGGGCTCACTTTATTTTTAGCATTTCCATCAATCCTGGCTACTTCCAATATCAGAACCAGCTGGGAGAAAAAGTCTTGGAACAGGGCAAGATATGGTGCAGGATGAGTCAGAGTTTAGCTCCCCGTACCCATGCACTTCATTTTCAGTTGAAAATAGACATTCACACACCCCAAATACTCTGCTTGAAGATCCCACATCATTCACATGTCAGTGATATCATGCGAGTTCACTTTACAAAGAAAGATGTATATTGTCTATGAAATGAGGAGTTGTCTTTGTTTTCTCTCTGAAATTTGGCAGGCAGTATTCTGTGTGTCAGAGGTACAATTCTGGAAACTTTTATCCCAATTTGGTTGGAAAAACAAAATGTTACAGACAAAAAGGTGTTTGTCACAGTCTGAAACCAACAGGGACAAATAAAGAACAGAACGAAGAAAATAACTAGGCATAATAACTACAATACAGAAAATTAATAAACTTATATAATAACAAAGCATAATAAATCTTAAAATACTAAGCAGGATTTAGATACAGCCAAGGGGATGCAAGCAATGAACAGTTTATGAAAGAAGGTGTCAGAATGGTTCAGGAGAAATTCCCCATTCACATTCAGGTCTACAGCTGCAGATGTGGACTTCACTTTACAATGTTGCTGTTGATCCTTACCTGTGTTGCTCTGTATGTTTGTCTCACAACATGAACAGCATTTTCAAATACTTGTTATATTAAAAGGGTTAGAGCAAAATAAAACAAGTGGATTGTACAACATTAGGTGGGACATCAAAAGACAACGGGGTGGATCCAGACTACATTTTCCACTAATGGAAATTTCCATCAATTCCCCTTTTCTGCTACAGACCCTTCCACACCGTTCCTCAGGGTGCCCTCTTCCCCAGGAGCAGCATTTTGTGGACATTGGTGGGCTACAATGCAAAGTGAGAGGCAAGAAACTTCAATTCCTCTGAGGGGAATTAGATCCACCCCAATGACAAAAAAATAAAAGTATCATGCAGAATTTTATGTTATGTATGGTATGGACAATATGCCGGCTCCCCATGTCATGCAGGGTGGGCATATGTCAGGATGGGTATCAGCAGCCCTCATCTAGGAAAGGACACTTTGGACAGGTTGACTTCCAACATGGAGCTGGTGACATGGCTAAGAAAGAGTGGGCAGCCCTGGATTCTGGTTCATCACTATCCCATTCCAGTGGACCACTTCAGCCTGCTAGTATCTTTACAAATAACGATGGACTAGATCTGATCCAGCATTTGTAGTCAGGCAAGACTAGATCAGCATGATTGCTTACTGCAAATTAATTATACTTTCACTGTTAAAAGATCCTGAAGTCTTCATCAATTTAAAACACATGAAGGTACACAAGGATTCCAGTTTTTAAAAAGGAAAACAGTACAAGGTCGAAATCAGCCAATCTTTGGAAAAATGAGGCCTGAGGTCAAGGGGAACAGTACTTGGCAGAGTAGCTCATACAGGCACTGCAGAAGTAGCAGAGACAGACAGTAAGGTAAAGCACCATTGCACTGCTGAAGGATGCTGTTGCTGCTGCTTTTTGAAAGGGCAGGTCTGCAGTTGTGAGAAGAGTCATGGATGTCCTTTTTCTAGCCCTGTTGGTTTATAAAATTGTGCATGGGGTGGATAAAGTGAATAGAGGGAGCTTTTTCTCCCTCTCCCATAATACCAGAACCCAATGAAATTGCTGGCAAATAGGTTCAGAACTGGACTTCCTTACTCAATAAGTAATTAAAGAGTGGAATTCACACCCAGTGGAGGTCATGATAGCCATGAGCATGGATGGCTTTAAAAGGAGAGATTCATGGAGGAGAGGTCCATCGGTAGCCCCTAGTCTTGGTGACTAAAAGAAGCTTCTATCTACAGAGGCAGCCAACCTTTGAATAGCAGCGCGGAGAAGCAGCAGCAGGAAAGGGCCTTGGGCTCTATGCCCTGTTTGCTGGCCCTCCAGGGCAACTGGTTGGCTGATGCATGAACCAGGATGCTGGACTAGATAGATCACTAGTCTGATCCAGGAGACTCTGCATAGGCAAGCAATGGCATTGCATATGCTGATGATTAGCAAAACTACATTGCCAAGCACCTTTACAGGTCAATTCTGAGCACTTGGTAGGACCCAGTCAATGGTATTCAAAGCTGTTGCTTGATACAGTTCTCTGCTTCATCATGTACCAAGAGTCCCTGAAAGCCAGTGAAAAGCTGTCTTAATATTTTATATACTAATAATTGTTTGCCCAATATTTCGACCTTTCTGTGCCAGATGCCCAGGGACACGTAGATCAGGCCTCAGGGCAAAACCAAGAGACAATTGGTGCAGTGGGGGAATTAATTTTAGTTTATTCTGAGACCCCCATGCATTGGCATATGCTTCAGGGATGTGAAATAAATGCAAAAATTAATTTAAAAATTAATTTAAAAGCATACTTTTTAAAAGACAGAAAGATCTGAGTCTATGAAGAAATTAAGAATTTTGAAAGTTGAACATCAAAGCAGATAATATTGGGCTCAGGAAATTCTTTCACAAATAAATTACAGAAGCAGTTTGTACTTTTAGACATAATTAAGAACAACAAGCATTTATAAAACGCTTTATTGATGTATTATAACTAACCTGTACAATATTATAGACTGGACACTTCCCACAGCAAAAGTTGAACAAAAAGAGTGGCATTCTGGCATGTTTTTATATCAAAGCAGCAATAAGAGGTCCAGGCTTTTGTTTAACCCATAAGGGATCAAAGACTTTAGCCTCCAAATCCACCCTATTTTTGCATTAACATACTATCACACTGTGGTTATCTGATTTGTATATAGCCCCAAATCTGAAATCTTTGGGACCATGATTATGTTCTATAAAATGTTATAGAAAAGGGCACCTGTTCTTTTATGGTAAATATGCTTTTATGAGCAAAGATGCATGTCCTTGTTTTCCTCAAAGTTTTGCCAATGTTAATCTTATCACAAGGGCATTTTATGATGTAAATTACCCTTTCAAAACTGCATGTGGTAAAATTGTTAAGGAAATATTTATTTCATAATTTTTAATGACACTTTTCATTGTACTAGCAAGTTTGCAAGGTGAGCTGGATCCAGATAAGGTTAGTTGGTAATTCACAGACCTCAGGGCCACTTGCGGTCTCTTCTGCTTTTTGCAGTGCTTCCCATCCTAAAAAAAGGCAAATGTGCAATGCAGGATAGGACATCTCTTTCAGAGCAATTCTTTGTAGTATCAGTCATCACTGTGAGCCTATGGCTGCTTCATTGTCACAAAAGCCTTTTTTTAAAAAAGATACAATATTCCACTTTGCACATTCTCTTCTTTACACTGTAAGGGACATCATTCAGAGACAGCAAAAGCCCCAAAGAAAAGGTGTAAAGGTGCCTTTAACAGTTAATAGATCCAGAGGAGTTAGCCGTGTTAGTCTGTAGTAGCAAAATCAAAAAGAGTCCAGTAGCACCTTTAAGACTAACCAATTTTATTATAGCATAAGCTTTCGAGAATCAAGTTCTCTTCATCAGATGCCTGATCAGGCATCTGATGAAGAGAACTTGATTCTCGAAAGCTTATGCTATAATAAAATTGGTTAGTCTTAAAGGTGCTACTGGACTCTTTTTGATTTTAACAGTTAAGGCTCAACATGCTTTATTTATTAGCAGTGTTTTCCTGAGGGACATGAAGGTTAGTTTTTGGCTTTCTCAATATGTTAGGGTACCCATATAAATTATTACCAAACGCCTCCTTTTAAATTGTAAGTAGTCCCCACAAAAGCCAAAGTCATTTACACCCTTGTCATTTCAAACAAATGTGATGCACATTACTAGGACTCTAGCAGGTGCCACCATTCCCAGAGATCTGGATAGGGTTGCCAGGTCCCTTGAGTCCCCCAGCGGGAGACTGGGAGCCTGGAACTTACCCCTCAGAGGCTGCTGCATTTTTCCTCAGGTGCACATGCTCCCGGCATGCATGATACGTCACTTCCTGGAAGTGACATCATCACACTGGTCAAAGGGCGGCCCGTGAGTGCTCCTGCACTCGGCATAGGGCTGAATTCTCTTCCCCCACCTCCGCAGGCCCAATGTGGCCCAAAATGGGCCCATTGCGGCTGCAGGAGAGTGCTGCGGCAGGGCATGGGGGCGCACCATGCCACCGAAGGACACACCCCAGGAGGCACGCCCCCTGCTGGCCAGGTAAGTGGGAGTGGGAGCAAGGAGGTGGGAGCAGGGGATCCCCCGCCCCTGACGGGGGAATGGGAAGCCTAGATCTGGACCATGTGGAGTGGAGAAGAGTGCCTCTCCTACAGCATCTGGGGTGGGTGTGGCAATGTATTGACTAGTATAAATATGGTTAATGAACCTCTAGTAGAGGAGAGTATGTCATCAGGGAGATGTGAGAAACTGGGAAAGTTACAGCTCTAACTTGCTTTATTTGGTAAAATATCCATAGAGCTTCGAACTTACAGCCAGATTGTAATATAAACAGGCATCAGAGACACAGCAGCACTTACACTATTATATCTCTAAGTGTACAGGGCAGATATCTACTAAGAGTGGAGAGGAGGAAAATGTTTTTGTATAATACAGATGAAAAGGAAAGTTTAAAAGATTTATTCTTATTACATATAACATATGAATATCATCAGATTCAGGCACTACAGAGGATGGAAGGTAATGCATCAGCAGGGAAGAATGAGGAAGAGGATTATATGTTACTATGAATTTCATTTTTACCCACACAGCTGCAGTGCTTAAGCTAAGGTTGTCAGGGGTAACTGCAGAACGGGGTGGGAGGTCAGATGTATGATGGGAAGGTATATCTGTAAGAACTCTTTGAGGTTCTGAATGTGTTGAAGGACATCTGCAGATGCCTGCAATGTGGCTGACAAAACTATGTTATTTATTTAAAAAAGAATAATAAAAAGAATGGTTGTTGTGGGTTTTCCGGGCTGTATTGCCGTGGTCTTGGCATTGTAGTTCCTGACGTTTCGCCAGCAGCTGTGGCTGGCATCTTCAGAGGTGTAGCACCAAAAGACAGAGATCTCTCATGACACTGAGAGATCTCTGTCTTTTGGTGCTACACCTCTGAAGATGCCAGCCACAGCTGCTGGCGAAACGTCAGGAACTACAATGCCAAGACCACGGCAATACAGCCCGGAAAACCCACAACAACCATCGTTCTCCGGCCGTGAAAGCCTTCGACAATACAATAAAAAGAATAAGAGAAAATAAAAGAAGTAGCCCAGAGCTATCCAGATATTCAAGGCCTAAATGTATATTGAGACAGATCATAATATTCCATACTTGGTATATTTGTTTTAAGTAGATTAAGTAATTATAACATGATAATAAGAAAACCAAATGAGACATTTTCATGACATCTGCCAAAGTATTTTTTTAAAACATTCTTCAAAACTGTATTTTCCTATAACTCAGAAAGCACATTTTCTTGTTTAAATGACATAAATGTGCCATCATACTGCATCTTACTTCCAAAATACTAGACTTCTTAAAAATGCCAAAAGTTTAGTACAAACTCAAAATGCTGCAAGATTAAATTTCCAAGTGCACCAGAACTAAATAAGTACAATTACAAAGTAAACTTACATTTCTGAAATTTGTGTGCATTGAGAGAAGCCAGCCTTTTTCATGTGTTCAGTTTACTTAAACTGAGTAGAGCGTGAAGAGGCAGGGAGCAGGGAGTCAGTACTCAGCACAGCAGTAAGCCCAGCCCCTAACCAACACCTGTCTAATCTGCCTACAGAATTCTATGCATGTACAAACTGTATCTGTATCAGCTCCACATGCACCATCTAGACCACCCCCCCTCCAAAGACAAGATTCCCAAGCACATAGATGAGCCTACCCATGTCAAGTTTATACATATGCAGTTCCTCTAGATTCAGTAGATTGATATACAAAGGTTGGGAGGCAGATTCTCCTGCTGCAATACCACTGCCGTACCACTGTCCCTCTCTTCCCATGTGCTTGGGGTTACTAAACTCAAGGTGAGGCCAGGAGTGCTCCTGGAATTACAACTGATCTCCAACCTACAGAGGTCAGTTCCTTTGGAGCAAATGGCAGTGGTAGATAGCAGACTCTGTGATATTATATCCCTGCTGTGCTCCCTCTCCTCCCCAGTTCTGCCCTCCCCAGGCACCGCCAGGAATTCCCCAAGAATTCCCTGGACCATAATTGGCAACCCTACATGTACATTCCATCCATCCACATTAAAAATATGAAAGGGGCAGTATGCAACAGGATGGCATTGTGGCCCTATACTACCCTAACAGTGAAATACCAAGCAGAGTTACACCATTCTAAGCCCCTTGACTTGAACAGATTTAGAAGGGTGTAACTCGGCTTAGTTAGGACTGCCTTGTAAATGTTCCATGGATTTTGCACCAGCTGACAAACTGCAATAAAGTTCTACGTTCATTTGCTGGTGCCAGTTCCCGTCTTAGACTGGTCGCATAAGTTTTGAGATAGGGAGAAGTAATGCAGAAGAAATCACTTTTCTCATCATGAAGTTTCAAGACAAAAGGGGAAAAGTACATCTGTGAAACCTCTCAAAGCCATGCAGTGATTAGGAGCTCAAGGATCCCTGTTCATCTGTAAAGGCCAACCTCTATACATGCACAGCCCCAATTCACATCAGATGCATACAGGGAAAGGAGAGGGGATTTAACCTTCCATTCTTCACTTAGGTTTGCTAATGAAAACTAAGCTCCCCATGCCATTGCAAGTATTTTAAAAGAAAAGGGTGTTTTTTCCTTTAAAATACTAACAATAGTGTGGAAAGTCAAGTTTCATTAGTGAAACTGAGTGGAAATTGAAGGGTTAAACACTGTCTCCCTTCCCTGCATAGTCCTGCTCCAAACTAGGGCTGTGGGTATACATAGCTTGCTTTATGGATCAATTATTTTCATATTTGTTCCTCCAGAGGTTCTATCTACCTTGGAGTCTAGCTGGTCTGCTCTATGAATGATGTTTGGGGTGGGGGGATCCAAAGAAAGCCATATTCCAAAAATGGATTCTGAAATCTTCCTTCATGAATTTAAGAGGAAATTTTGCAATGGAACAAGGATTTACAAGCATCTGGAAAAAGTCCAGAACCCATTTATATATTTTAATTTTAACGCACTTTCCCTGTAGACCCAAGATAGCTTACTAATACAACAAAAATAGCAACAATCCATCAAAACAATCATTAAACTTGAGCAAGGAAGTCAATACTCGCTCTGTGGAAAGATTTCTCTGGTGCTTAATTCAGCCCTGAGGCTCCAGGGCTGGGAAACTATTTTCAGTGCCAGGATTCAATTATGGAACATGGGAATTAATAATAGAAGGCCACCAAACATGTGCAGTGATCCCTTTGATCACTAAGTGGTACAACCAGCTAAACTAACACACTTCTGGGGTAAAGGGGATCAGCAAATGTGGCTCTCCAGGCATTCTGGATTTCTTGTTATCCTAACACCACGTTTCTCATTCACAGCTGGCAAGGTTAGCACAAAGAAATAAATATTTTTGCCAACCATTCCAGAATCTGTGGGTGTACATCAACACTTTGTATGAGTTCCTGCCCCTAACACCTGGATTGGCTCCTGTGGTACAGCTTTCCTGGACAGACAGAACACAGCACATTGGTTGCCTTGGCTCCATAGCATTAAATGCCTCACAGCTGATTCAATTTTATCTTACAGTTTACAGGAAAAGAATGGCCAAGGCAGCAGAAGCATTGATGGAGAGTTAGGAGGAGGCAAGCAACATGTCTGTTTTCTCAGATGCAGATTAAAAGCCATATCCTGTGCAACTCTCACCATGAGGCATACTTGCAAATAAATAGGCTTAGAACTGATGCCTTGGTTTCAAAATTCTTAATGAAGTTAGTTGGATCTGGGCCTTGCCCCATGTTTTCTTTGGGAGAGGAGTCTTCTGAGCAACTGACCCAACGCAGGGTTGTTGCTGTGCTCATTTTTTAGATAAACACTTTTTAATAGGAGCTCTGCTTTGTCTCCCTTCTCTCTACCTCCCAAGGTTTAGAAATGTCTTTAAAATACTACAATTGAGCAATTTCCACAGCCGGTTTCCAGTCTTTTGCAAATGATGCATCTTAATGATTTCAGAGAAAAAGACTGAAAATATGACTCAGAGCCTGAGAAGAAAGAAGAACACAAATCACAACAGTTCCAAATGTATTCATTATTTCATACACACTCATTTTAAGCCAATTTTATGGGGATTTGGAGGAAGAAAGGTTCTGAGTTCTTTTTCAAGCTGTGGTTCAGAGTGTCAGACTATGGAAATGTGACTTCTTCATCACTGTTAAACATAACTGGTCATCACAACAACAACAACAACAACAACTGAAAATGCACTTTTGAGAACCACTGTTCTAAATTAATCAAAAGTCATGCTTGCCAGGGACTTTTTGCTTCTCAGTCTAGTGCTATGGTACCAAGTAGCGCATTAGAGCCACAGTTAAGTTGATATGACCCCTGCAGCAAAACCTGGGCAAAATTAAGGGTATTACCAGGTTTTTTAAGCCTGAAATGAAAGTCTGAAAGAAAATGTAGTTTTCTTTGAAAAGAAAAAGTTTCCAGTTTAAGATCAGATCTAGACAGTAGATGGTCTCAACATATCCTATGTCACTTCATCATCCCGCAGATAGTTTCTCTCTAGAGAGAGAATCCACATATGCAAATAAATCACATGATAAACTGCTCCTAGTACTGGACCACTGCACATGTGAGATCACATGTCTGAATTTCCCTCCTATTAAAATTTCCACACTCAGAGGCAACACCTAGCCCATTAAGGAAAGGGCTAAGAGCCTAGCTTTCTTTGGGAGGTGTAAATGTTTTTTAGATGGAGGACACAGAAACCTACAATCTCCCAGCTTTGCTTTGAAACTGTGAACCAAGTGATTTATCTGTGTATGAAGATAATTATGTACTCTCTCATTGAAACACTGTGCCATGGCAGTGAAAGACGTTCTGGTTTGGTCTTACTAAAGAAGAGACTGAAGACAGTATTTATTTTAAAGAGTGTATGAACCTATCCACGTCTGTTCAATGATTATTCCGTTTTTTAACTAACTGCATATTCCCTCTCACAATGCATGCTAGGGAATGCCTTTTAGTCTAGAATATGTCTCTTGTAAATGTTGATAATGAGAAATCTAAAGCAAATTAACACACCATATTAGCCCAGCAAAACCATTAGTAGTCCCTTCCCTTTCCACACTAATTTGTGCCATATTGACTACTTATAAGAAAAAGAGAAGGAAAAAACCTTCTTACCATCAGGCCAGTGACTATTTGCAAGCCTAATGTAATGCAAGTGGTCAGTGAGATTAAAGAGGTGAGAAGTTTAGAAGGCGAGGAAAATGGGCTTGGAGTGGTGCTGTGCTACTACTTACCAAGTGTCAAAATCCTTTGGAGGAGGGCAGGAGAGAACCTCTTCTGCAAGCATGCTGACCTCATTGATGTGTGAACAGCCCCTCCAGTGTTAGTGTGGTCACAAACAGGATGGCAGTGGAAGGCAAAATCCACACATGCCCATGAAACATACACACATAGTATTTTCCTATCCTGTGGTTAGGCTGCCCTCTTCCCAAACACCTTTCCTGAACGTGAGACTAAGGAAATCTGCAAAGTCTCCCACAAACTTACATACACTGGTGTCTATTTCTGAATATCACGAAACAGCCATCTAATATGTGTGGAGTGCTACAGGCCTACCGAGTTCCAGACAAAGGAGCATCCTTTTCAACAAGGAGAGATGTCTGTAACCCTGCTGCCACCCCAGCAAGACACTATTCCTTGCTCTGCTGCTTTCATTCAGCTGCTCTGCCCCTTGCTTCCCACTTCCCCTCTGGCATTTGCTATCTTGTTTCATTGGTTTTCCAGCCCCCCACCCCCAGCCTGTTCCATCTCAAGCAATCCGCTGGCACTGCTACCATTGGAACTGCTTATAATTCAAATGACATCCCAGTATAGTCCCTTTACCCACTCTCTACATTGACAAATCAATAGATGCACAATAGTCGCTCGAGGCCATGGCAGCAGTAATGTGGCTTTTTATTGGCTTGATGCTTAGAAGAGTAGACAATATTACAATGTATGTAGTAGAGGAAAAACCCATCCATCCAAAAGGATCCTCTATCTCCACTCTGATGCTTCATTAAACAAAGCAATCTCTGCTCAAGTCTACAGAGCTTATCATTCCACAGGGGTGGCCATGTTAGTCTGTTGTAGCAAAATTAAAACAGAAGTCCTTAAAGACTAACACAAGTTATTCTTAACATAAGCATTCATGATCCGATGAAGTGAGCTCTGATTCATGAAAGCTTCTGCTGGAATCAATTTGGTTGATCTTTAAGGTGCCACTGGACTGCTGTTCAAATCAAGTCCCCACACAATATCTCACCCAACCTGTGAAGGACAGGTCATGGTGCTATATACTTCACACACACTCTTCTATTTTTTTTTCCCTGCACAAGGCAGGAATGTGGTGGAAGTGCTGAGATCTGACAGGACTGATACATAAAATACTATCAAGCCAGTTACTGAAGGGAACTAAATGAAGGCAGAAAGATCTCTCTCTCTCTCTCTCTCTCTGTGTGTGTGTGTGTGTGTGTGTGTGTGTGTGTGTGTGTGTGTGTGTGTGTGTTTCAGTAGGCTTGATGAAGAACTTCAGCTTACATTTAACTTTCCCTATTAATATATATAAAATTCCCTACCATCTTTGCAGTATCACTCTGTCAACATGATTGTATTTTGCACAAATGATTTCTAATGTCAGCTTGAAACTGAACCCTTTGCATGCTTCTGTGCACACTGTGTAATAATACTTTGCACTACTTTTCATCCAAACATTTCAGAGCAATATTACAGCCATCAGCAAGAAATACAACCATTCAAGTGTAGTACAGTGTATATTACTTCTCTCATTCTGAATATGAAAATGTAGAGGCACAGAAAGATAGATTTGCTATCTAAGAACACTACTGAAAATCCACAGTAGATACATAGTGGAAGGTCTAGGAAAATCACAGTGTTCCACATTTTTGTCTCATAGGATTAAGCATGCTAATCAATTCCTATTTTATAAAAGTATCTAATATTTCTGGTACTGGTTTTAAACAGCAACTATAGTACCTATAGAGGTGGATTTCCATAGTTAATGGCACTTCCACAGTTAATAGAAACTCAAACATCTGAAGCACTTAATAGCTATGCTTCATGCATGTAACATTTACTTATTAGATCTATTTGACAGATGAAGAAAACTGAGGAACAGAATAAAATCACCATGCATGACTGCAATCCAGAATTCTTGGTATCAGAGCTCTCACTCCATGGCCCATGGGAATTATTATAGCTATTTAATTTCCATTACTGCATTCAATAAATAATGTGCAAACAAAATTATACGTACTGTAATTTTTAAGCTACTTTTCACCAGGTCATCCCACTAGTATTCTGTTAGCTTTATTAAATGTCTTTTATCTTCAGAGCCCTTGCAACCTGAACAAGATGTGGTTTTCCTCGTAGAGATGAAAGATTTTTCCCTCACACAAGAAAGAGCAGGAGCGCTCTGTGCTGCCACCGTATTGTGGATGGGTCATGGAGAGCAAAATGCAGCTCTCTGAAGAGTACATTGCTGATACAGAACTCTACACTACAAACAAAATCTGAAGGTGGGAAACAGCTTGCTGGTTTAGATGTAAGCAGAGGCTCTTGCGCAGAATATGAGAAAGATTGTTCCCTTTGTACTCCTGCCCTGGCAACTCTTTCATTGCTGTGTGCCATGTCAAGCAAATGTTTGGCATGCTGAATGTGGCACAGCTGAGTGCTACTTCCATACATTTTGCCATTGTGGAAACCAATCCTGTGTCTGTATGCATAGCTAAAAAGCAATATGGATTGTTAACATTTTCTAAGAACCTGTTTGTAAGTGGGCATTCAATTGAGCCTGTCCTCTGCTGAGTCAGATTATTGGCCATTCTTGTCCATCATTACCTACAACAGCTGGAAATGGCTTTCCAGGGGCTCAAGCAAAGATCATTCCCAACCCTGCAGTTTTTCTTTCGAATGGAGCGTGGGACTTTGTGCATGCAAATGCTATGGGGGCCCCCTGCTATGGAGAAATAGAGAAAGGCTAAGCAACTCAGAAAGTTCACCCACAGTGAGATCTGGAAGCCCTGTAGGACTCGGGAGCTGTAAATCCCATTTGACATATTATATTTGTATATATTTTTTATTTTTAATAATAAAGGTTTTATTGAAAAACATAGAAATGACAGTAGAAAGTGTATAGAAATTTATATAAAATACAAAGCGCTACATCTGAACTATAACAGAAAAGTATATTCAAAATATGTAACAGCACAACTAGCTTATATAATAGTTCTCTTCCCCTCTCCTTGATTGCTTATACCCAAACTTTAATATCAATAGTTTTTAATCAGTCATCTCTTCCATATTTTGTCTCTATATTATGATTACCTTAATTTATCTTAGTTTTGACCTAAGTAATCAAAGAAATCTTTCAATTTTTCCCAGAATTCCAATATTGGTCTATTGCACACATAGGAAGTTGATTTAGCCATTGATGCTTATTCATACAGCTTGTCTATCCACTCAGGCATATCAGGGCAAGAATCTGTTTTCCATTTTTCTGCTTATAGTACTCTCGCAGCTATCACCATATACTGGAAGAGATCTCCCTGTTCTTTTGTAACATTATTCAGTAAGACATTTAATAGCATATTTTTCGGGTTCGGCTCAAACCTGAGCTTGAAAATCTTCTGCATCTCTTCATGTATTTTTATCCAATATCTTCTTGCTTCCTTGCATGTCCACCGCATGTGACAGAATGTTGCATCAGTACACTGACATTTCCAACACTGTCCACTATAATCCTTACTAATTCTTGCAATATCTTTTGGTGTAATATACCATCTAGTCATTTGACACATTATAATAGACAAGCAAGTCACTTGCATTTCTCCTGTTCAGGGTAAAGAATGAATCAGTCTCAAATCCATTTTAGGACCAATTCAGACATTGCATTACTAATGAGTGTAGCACTTCTAAATCCCTACTTGCAACATCATGCCCTTATTCACAATCAGATGAACACTGATACCCACAAAGCTGACAGTGCCTGACCCCTTTGTTACAACTCTGGGTGTCACACTGCCAGCCGACATCTACAGCAGCAAGTGACTCTCCCAGCTTGCACTGCAACATCCCAATTGGCCCCTAAAACTCCAGATATCACATGTTAGCGGCAAATCAAATCCGGGTACTATTAATTGCTACATTACAGTCATTGACTATGCAGACATAAGCGCGACACCCGCAGCTGCAAAAAAAAAAAAAAGTATGACTGTGTGGCTAAATCTTCCGTTCGACCACCATGCCTGGCCTATGGAACACTAGCGCATATCTCCCCCCACCCCCCGCCCCAATCCCTCCCGGACAAAGGTTCTCGAGTCCAGTCTGGTCCGGCTGCCACATATGCCCCCTTCCTTTCAAGCCGTGCATTTTGGCCTCCTTCACAACACGCATCTTCAACACCAAGCCAGATCTGTTCCAAAGCCGGAGTCACCCCCGCCCCTTCTTCCCCTTAGCTGGAAGAGAAGCCAGTCTTGAGGACCCGACCCAGAGCAACTCAGCGGACCCGCTCGCAGGACTTGCATAGCGGGCTGGAATCTTTGCCGCCCCCCAGCCACTTCATCGCTCCACCCCCCGGCCCCAATTCTAAATGGTACCATGGTTACCAGCAAGAACGCCCGGATAAATACAAAGAAAGCGCTGCAAATGCAACTCTTCCTCCACTCCTTTTCCCGCCCTCCTCCCCATCCATTCACCAGCCCCAGCTAATCTCTCGACAAACTCGACGAACGCTTAGCTTCCTCCCACGAGCATCTCACCCTGCCTGCAGCAAAGCAGCAGGAGCGACAACGACAACTCTTACTACGACCACCGGCAACATCCTACTGCCACTGCAAGCCTCTATGTCCTTTCCTCCGGGAGCGGGGCACACTTACGATGAGGGGCATGGTCCTTTCGTCTTTGTGGAGCTCGAGTTTGCCCGTGGCTCTCTGCCCATTCCTGCCGCCGCCGCCCGGAGATCGGCTTGATGCTGCTGAATGGGGCTTGTTGTCCTGCCACAAGTAATAGAAAGTGCCCAGAATCCAGGCGACGGTCAGGATGGCGATGGCATTAGCCCTGATCCGCCTCATCCTGCGAGCCCCAGTGGAGGCCGGGAACCCGGAGCGAACTGAAGAAGCCAAAGAAAAGCTTTCCGGGGGGATCAGCCGGGGGAGTGGTGAGAGAATCCTCGCGCCCCTCTCGTGTTCGGCTGGCTTGTGCAGTCACAGCTGTTTGTTTTAGCTCTTGTCTCACTGCTCAGTCCTGCAGAGCGAACGGGAGAGGGAGAAATCTGCCGGGTCCTAATGCCCTTTGGGCGCGCTTATTTGAGCATCTCTGTGACACGCACATCCTGAGGAGCCATTCCTCTCATGCTCAGGGCAGCAGGCTCAGTCTCTCCCTTTTATGTCTTCCTCTTTTTCCCCCCAGCTGTGGCGTCTTCCAATAAGAGAAGGCAACGTATCTTTATTTTATTGTCTTCTGGAGGCTTTGTGATAGCTACAGGGGAACCATGAGGAAGGAAGGGTACGGAGAGCAATTCCTTTTGCTTACAATTCCTATAAAGCAATAGCAAGCAATGTGTTTGTTGCCAAAGGCCTCAATGGAAAAGCATCCTATCAAACAGCCAGTTTGCTCATTCATAAACGGGGAATTGACATCATTTGCATGCAATTGGTTTAAAATTTGTTGGCTGCCAGAATGCTACTGCTGGATGTGTTGCAGTTCCTGGCATGCTGGGAAATATGGCAAGCCTGGTCTTGCCTGTGGAGTCCTCTGGCCAGACTACCTGTGCTGGAATCTTGTGAATGCTAATGCAAAATGTGCAAACACATGAGCCAGATTGTAAAAGATAGGAAATTAGAAAACTTTATATATTAAGGTGATATTTTGCCTCCTGCTGAATTCTAAGTGGTGTGGAAATTTTGCAATCAGATCTTCAATATGCCCTTTCCAGGCAAGTAACCATATTAATTTGATGCAGCACCAAAAAAATGGGTCTTGTGGTGCCTTAAAGACAGATTTATTTTAGCATAACTTTTAATGAGCTGCAAAAGTTTATGCTTTAACACATTTCTTTATACTGCCACAAGACACTGTTTTGTTTTTACAATACACCCTCATAATCCCAAGGTCTAGAAAATTGTACATATCCAAACTTCTGTTCCAACCAATGTTATAAAGAAGCAAACAACATCAGGCAGTTGTGGCTTGTTTAGCACCCTGGATAAATTTATGAATGGATCTTGAGTGCATTTAGAATTCCTTCCTGGATTCTACTGAAAAGGATCAGTATGAAATTTCTCTTGGTTGAAATTATGACTCTTGAATGACGCACAGGATGAACAACACTCCGTCTGACTCGCCTGTTAACAGCCAGGTGTAAAATGTACTTCTAACTGAACCGAACCTGACTGTGTTACAGACAGTGTGGCCTCTGCTAAGTGTGTGAGCCCTTGTGGTCTTGATGATTCAGTAGGGGTGATTCAGACTTCTGTCTGTTTGCCTTTATGTAATATGAGAAAAAGCTTACATTCTCTGTTAAAAGAAGCCATCACTATAGTATTCACGTTTATATATTTATTTATGATATTTGTGTCCTACCTTTCTTTGTGACTCAACTCACTGTACAAATCACAATTAAAAGCAGCACAATTTAAAACTTACAAAACAAAACCCTAGATAACCGCCCCCCCCACCATGCACACATCCTTTCTTTCCATTCCCCCCCCCCCCCGGTGAAGATAACAATTGATGCCATTTATTCTGGACTGATCTGTGTCAAACACATTCTTGCTTTAGAAGTTCATCCTTAGCTACATTGCCACCAGAACCTACTTCTACCAACACATCAAGAAATTTGTTGAGTTTACAATTGACATACAATGAACAATGTCAAAAACTGGGCAGGGGAGACCATTACAGAAAGAGCCAGTTTGGTGTAGTGGTTAAGAGCACGAGACTCTAATCTGGAGAACCGGGTTTGATTCCCCACTCCTCTACTTGAAGCCAGCTAGGTGACCTTGGGTCAATCACAGCTCTCTCAGAGCTCTCTCAGCCCCACCCACCTCACAGGGTGTTTTGTTGTGGGGGTAATAATAGCATACTTTGTAAACCACTCTTGAGTGGGCATTAAGTTGTCCTGAAGGGCGGTATATAAATCAAATGTTATTATTAGTAGTATTACTACATCATCAAAGATTTATGCTGATTCATGCTTTCTGTCTCACAGGATACACTCACTTGTATCTTACCTACACATACAAAAATGGGTACACAGCTAACAGATAAGCACTGAAAGAGCACAAAGGAGAAGGAGGGACATTTCACCTCCAAAATCTTCTGTCTTTTTTTTAAAAGCCTGCTACTCATGTTAAATATGCTAAATAGTTCATTTTAAATGGCCTAGAAACAAGGGGTGTGGCCACTGCTTCTGTATGAAGTAGTGAACTGCTATTGAGTCATGAGCTCAATGGGCTTAGACTGGAGTAACTCTGCTTAGGATTTCACTGCAAATTCGCACAAACTCCCAACTGGACAGCGTCCTGATAATGAAACCTTAGCAAGGTGGTTCAGTTGAGCTAGGGATCCATTACATGAAAAAACCTTTTAATTAGAATATTTCATTTGTGAATGTTGTTAAAGCAGATGATAAATGGCAGAACAGAGTAGATATTGAACCAAATGCCCATACAACTTTTGAATTTATAGGCAAGAGAAATGCAAAAAATAACTCTAACTGCTACTTGAGAATAACTGTCAAGGAACTAGCATTACCAATATTAGTTTATTTCAGCCATACAAAAAGAAGAGCTACATCAACAGCAACATTTCTCCTAGCTTTAGCAAGAGTAGTGTTGGGCTACCTAACTGTGGAAGGGGGTGTCATGGCATATACCACAAGTAATAGGAACAATGTATCATGAAAGAATATGAGCATATGGTGTCTAATTTGGGAATCAGCTATTTTAGATTGAGATCAGAGTCCTTGAAAATATGTAATACAGTTAATCTGAGGGGAATGCAGTTTCCTGTTTCTGGGAACCAATGTCATAAAGCTGGGCATTCTTAGTTGCTGACTGACATTTGTGTGTGTATAGAAGCTTGGCAGTCCCCTTGTGGAGGGTGGTCAGGTTCATGCTAGAAAATAGTAGGAGTGGTTTATTATAGGTCAGGGAGATACACAAGACATTAGCAAAGCAATGTAAGCATCTCTTGTGAAGGCAGAAAGTAGCTGGTAGAAATATTTGGAACATGAGAAACGTGACCTAGTTTAACGTATTATTATCAAACTTTCCACTTTTCTATGCTTATTTTTTCCTCAGGAACAAGAAAAGCTGTCTTTTGAATTCATTTAGCCTCTTCTGTCACCTTCACAAGTAATATTTTTCAAATGTTGGGTTCCACTTATATCAACTGGCTTGGGTAAAACTCCTAAGCTTGTCACTTTTTCAGTTTTATATCCCAGTCTTGAACTTGGTTTCAACTTTATTTATCAAGAAAAAGCCCTCTGCCCCCGCCTTGACTCCAGAACCTTGGCAGGGATTCTGTACTGAATCCCGTTAATGGAACTCTCATCTTGCTAACCTTCTCAGCTCCTGTGCAGAAGTACAAGGCCAAACTTTTCCCCAGGCAGAGAATAATTTGTCATTCTAGTCTTCTCAGGGTTCCAGACCATGGTATGATGAATTTCCCCATGGCTGGAACTGCAGCCTTTGCTGTCCGTACATATATGACACAAGAACAAGCAGTGGGGAATTTTAAAGAAGCTCAAGACCAGAGAGTGTCACAGTTTTCTTCCAATAGAGCTGCTTTCAGATCATGACTTTTGTTGCATGAATTTTGTTGCAACAGGGAAGTTCCTTCCGTTTTAGATCAAGATGCATTTGACATATTACTTCATGTTCAGCAGAAGGATTTCCATGTAGGAAATATCACACAATCTGCATATAAATCATCACTTTTGTTGTCTCACATTTGTGTACTACATCAGGTATAAACATAGCAAAATAGACACATGGAATTTTTGCACATTGTGATCTTCATTAAGATTGCTTACATCCCATTGGAACTTTGTAGGAATTCGTATAGAATTTGTCTGGATCTGCATCCACACTGCATGGGAGAGGAGGGGGTCAAAATATGCTTCTCCCACAGCAGCAACAAACAAACAGCAACAGTGTCCAGTGTCCACACATCCATGTTCCTGTGCTGCTTGCTGATGCTACTGCCTCCACCTCTGCTCCCTGCAAAAGCACAGATGAGATGCAGGTTGTGCAGAACATCTGACCCACCCACCCACCCCGCCCCTCCTGGCTTGGACACCTCCCTTTCCCTTCATTGTTCCTTCCCCACTGAGCCATGCTGTCATATTACAGTGTGTCTTGACAGAAAAAGGGAGAAAGCTTATGAACAGGCTAAAAAGCAGGGATTGCCTATGGCAGCAAGCGGCCCCACATTAATTTTGAAAGCAGATCATAACCCTGCCCCCTCCACTTTGTGGCACCAGAAGGAGAGACTACACAGACACTCTTCTATAGCCACTCTGCAGATTCCCCTTTGAGTCAAATTAAAACTGGCATATTTTTAATGCGGTTTAAAGGGGGGAAGTGTTGGGAATGACACAAGATGTGGTTAGACTAAGCACATTGTCATGAGGATGGCCCTGCTTTCTGGGGTGGGGGAATACGCAGGTGGAAACAGCTTAGGTCTTATGGTGGGTTATTTTGGATACTATAGGTACAATTTGCTGCTCTTCTGAATGGTCACCAGGTTTATTTTGTATCTATCTGAGTTTTGCTTAGAAATGTCACAGACTATACCACTTTTATTTAATGGTGTTTTGGTCCTGCTGTTTACATATTTTTCTCTAGACTCATATCTATCTGTCAACCAACTGAGGATACACTTATAGAGCAATCCTAAGCAGGTCTACTTGGAAGTAAGTCCCGTTTTATGCAACAGGGCTTACTCCCACCTAAGCATTCTAGGACTGCAGCCTTCATGCACCTGGTAAACAGGGCTCAAATCTGCAAAAGTTTATGCCTTAGTAAATGTGTAAATCTTTAAAATATCACACGACTCCTTTTTGTAATGCATGAACTTACCCTTATTCTGTAGCATGCTTAGCTTGATGATTAACTCTGCCCTGATTCATGTCAATCTTTCAAAGAAAGCCCTGTAGTAAATGGGGAGAGATAGGAGGCAGCCTTCTGATCATCCATGTTAGACTGCTTACACTCTCCACAGAGCTGCCTTTGAAATAATTCAGAAACTTTAGTTAGTGCCTCTAGAATGCTGATGGTCACTCACTGTGGAGCCCATATTTCCACTTCTACAGCAATTGTACTCACTATTAGTTTGCTTCCATGTCTAATTCAAGCCTTAAATATCATTAGATCAGGGTAACTGAGGTACTGTCTTTGCCCATATGAACCTGACTATAGCTTAAAGTCAAATGGAGCTATCCTTCTTTGCAAGCATCATAACAATTACTGGCAAATTGCTTCATATTTTGAAGAACTCCCCAGGTGTGCAGAAAAATATGATTTTGTAATTTGTAGCTTAAACTGATGAAAAAAATGGCCTGAAGAGGATTGAATATGCTTCAAGAAACAGAATACCAAGCCTGTAAAATACCTGGGGATAAACACATCAGCACAAAATGAGAATCTTTTTAAGGACAATTATGAAAAAGTGTGGATACGTATCACTGAAGATCTGCAAAGATGAGAAAAATTGATTATTTCATGCCTAGGAAGAATTTTTGCTGTTAAAATGAATATATTACCCAAACTAAATTTTCTGTTCCAAATGGCTCCAAATCATATAGATCAAAAGACTTTAAACAAGTGGCAGAGAGTAATAAATGATTTTATATGGAAAGGGAAGAAACCAAGGATAAGATTTAAAATATTACAAGATTACAAAAACAAGGAGGACTGGTAGTACCAAATATCAAACTGTATCGCCAAGCAGCAGCATTGGTTTGGATAACAGAGTGTATTATAAATCCAAGTAGAAGACACATCAGATTGGAGATAATGGATGCTAAAGAGGGGGTTCATAAATATTTATGACTTAAAAAATCACTGAAATCCATTCAAAAGCAGGACAAGATCCATAAATTAAGCGATGGACTACTTAAAACATGATTTCAATATAGAAATAGATTGAGCTCACCAATCCCACCACTAATGTCACCAATAAACGCTCATTGTAATGCTTCCACCAGAAACAGAATCTATCAGCTCAGCTACAAATCTATAATAGACAAGCAAGAAAATGTGAAAACATGACAAGAAATCCAAGATCAAGGGGAAAATATTACAAGGTTGATGTACCACCAAATAGTATCAAGGTTCAAAGAACAATCTTGTAGAGAAGGCAGCAGTTTAAGAGAAAAAACAGAATTTGAATTATTAATAAGTGGTGACCTGAAGCATCTATTAGAGAAAATTTATAAAATTTTATTGCAACATCACACAGAAATGGAACAAGTTAAGATCTGTATGTTAAAACGGATGAAAAACTTTGGAGAAACTATCCCTTTGAAGCAATGGGAAGATCTATGGACTAAAGATATTAAAGTCACAGATTGTCAGTTGTTAAGAGAGAACTGGTATAAAATGTTTTTTTAGATGCTCTACTACTGCCCCCCCCCCAACATTGCAAGAATTAATATGGACTATGGACTACAAGGGACAGTGCTGGAAATGTCAATGCATGGATGCAACATTTTATCTTATATGGTGGACATGTAAGAAAGTACGAAAATATTGAATAAAAATACATGAAGAGATGCAGAAGATTCTTAAGCTCAGATGTGAGCTAAATCTGAAAAATATGCTATTAAACATTTTACTAAATAATGTAATAAAAGAACAGGGAGACCTTTTCTAGTACATGATGACAGCTGCAAGAGTACTATATGCAGCGAAATGGAAAACAGAATTATGCCCTGACACGCTAGAGTGGATAGACAAGATTTACGAATATGCATCAATGGCCAAATTAACTTCTTATGTGCACAATGGACCAATAGCTGAATTCTGGAAAAAAATGGAAAGATTTCTTCAACTACTTTCGATTAAAATGAAGATAAAGTAATATGATACAAAGATAAAACACAGAAATGACAGATAAAAAATTATTCATACTAAAGTTTGGGTATAAGCAACTAAGGAACGGGAATGAGAGCTATTATATAATTTAGCTGTGTTGTTGTTTACTCTGAATATATCTTTCTATTGCCTACTTCAAATTCAGTGTAGTGCTTGTATAAATTCTTATGCACTTTCTATTGTTATATCTTTTCTTTTTACATAAAATCTTTTTAAAAATAATTAAAAATAAAACAATACTGAGAGCAGTGGAATATCAGTTAAAGGAAAAGAGAGAGATGAGATCAGCCTGCTCAGGTTCTTGAGAGCTCATGTAATTTTAGAGTTGAAGATGGACCAGATAGACTGGAATTTGCAAATTGTTTTTCCCTTCCTGTAATTCCCTAATGGGCACCAAGCTTGTACTTTTGCCAAACTAGACATGATGGCATCTTCATGGCCACTGCCAGGACACCACTGTCATTTAAAAATGAAGCAAGGCAACAGTGCAATGCTCTTGTTGCCCCACCCCACACACACACCTTTTCCAGTGCCAAAAAGCTTCCAGGATGGGTGTTTGGGCACTTGAGGGAGGAGAACAAAAGTGCCGCAGTTTACCATGCTGCAGGCCTGAATCAGGATTGGGCCCATGTGGCATTTTAAAATTACTTTAAAATGGCAGCAGCATACTTGTGGCAGCCACAAAGTCACCTTCTAATTTGGCCCTTAGCACTAACCAGAATAACCTAGCACTTTTCTTGCTGTTAAATGCTGTTGGATTTTATTCTCCAACGTCTTCCCAACAAAATTAAATGCTTCCAATTACAACGCTATTAATGATTTAATGATGATCTTATAATTTAGTAATAGTTTCTGATCCTAAGCCTCAAGTTTCTAAATGCCTACTCAAAAGGCACAACTGAATGGAAACAATAGCAGTTACTTAATAGCTTCTAAAATTGTGTTTCCCACAGGGCGTTTTATTTCCTAAAATGCATTTGGATCCTGTCCAGCATTAGTGATAGCTGACTTTAACATATGGCATTTATCCTTGGAAGTGAACATTTCTGCACCTTTTATAAATCCAGAAGACTTGCTACAAATAGCCACTAACACATGCTACCCTGTACTAATGAGTCTTTTCTGCTGAAATAGATTTTTTTTACAGATGCAAGAAAAGAGGCCGCCCTACTAATGAATGCAAGATATAGGAAACTTTATCCATTTTTGAAATAGTGAACATGGAGGCTGAGAGTCGACTCTCCTATAGAACCATCAATGCATCCATGACAAAGAAGTCAAAACACGTGCCCATGAGATCCCTCACTAAAGTAGCCAAGCCACAGACTGCAGGTCAAGTCACTAATATGCATGATAAAATCCGAGACTTGAGTGTACAGGAAACACAAGCATATTCTTACTATGTTATCTGAAGGAGAATTGCATCCATTGACTTAAATGGTCTTTAAAGGGAACAACTCTGATCTTATTATGCACAAAAACAAAATGTCAAGACCTGAAGTGAGCCCAGATTTGCATATAACCTACAAATCCGGGGATAATGGAGATAAGCTGATCAGGTCGTTGCCTCCTGCTCCTCTGTTGCTGCTGGCGCTCAGCTGAGCTAAACTTTGCCATCACTGGACCTTAGCATCCTTGGACAGGCAAAGATTGCTTGACTTCTGGGGTAACTGGTGCACAGTCACAGTATATTAGGCTCCTTTTAGCAGGCCTGGAGATGCTGGATACATGTGCAATTGGATCCAGTGCCTGACAATCTTGCCTTGGGCAAAGCTGGGCAGGCAGCCATGCTGCAGGCTTGAACACAAACACAGGCCATCCAGTGCTGCTGCTCCTCTCCCATTCTTGTCTTCCGTAATGCGGCTACTAAAACAGCCACCCTGAGAGAGTGAACAAGCAGGCAAGGAAGCCAGTCCTCTTGGTCTCTTCCCTTTGCTTGCAACAGGGAAACCTGAGGAGACCACAGCCAGGTGAAGCAGTCATTTGAATTTGACATGTGTAGTGCAGGCCAGAGCCCTTGACACTCACTCGCAGGTTTCCCCTTGCATGCAGAAACATGTGAAACAAGCTGTTTCCTTTTTAAAAAATAAAAAGTTAACAAATCTACAGGGAAATGGAAACTGGATGAAGGGAAGAAAAACTGACTTTCTCTTGTTCAGCAGCATAGCTAAGTCCTAGCCAGGAGACTTTTTCTCAGCTGGTTGGCAATCCTACTGCATTACCTGAAGGAACATATCTTTCTGCCACATTTTTACCCTCCCTTCCTCTGAGGGGCTCAGGGTGGTGCACATGGTTTCTACTAGAGGTGAGCACGAACCAAAATACAAACCAAAATTTGTCACAAACCGGGCAGGTTTGTGGTTTGTGAACCAGCAGTTCATCAGAGCCCTTTTCTGATGAACCGCCACAAACTTTAAGCCAGTTCATTTGGTTTGTTTTTCGGCTTGTCACTGCAGACAGCCTGGCGCTGATCAATCAGTTTCCTAGACAAGGGGGGATGGGCTTTCTGCAGCCCCAGAAGTGACCTCCTGTTGCCCTGGAAGTGACATTTTCACAAACCAATCAGTCAATTTCCTAGACTACAGGGGGTGGGCTTTCTGCTGCCCCGGAAGTGATCTTCTGCTGCACTGGAAGTGACATTTTCATGAACCAAATGAACCAGTTTGCATACCGTGGCAAATTCATGAAAGCTCATGGTTTGTGAAACACGACAAACCACAAACCACACTTTTTGGTATTTTCCCAGTTTGTGCCCACCTCTATTCTCCACCCTTCCACTGCCACCATCTCAACAATTCTGTGAAGTAGGTTAGACTGAAATAAGATCATTGACCCAAGGTCACTCTGGGGGATTTATGGCTGAGAAAGACTTTGACTCTGCATCCCAAAGTCTTTGGCCAACACTGTAAACGCTATAACAGAGAGATTTCAGTATGACCTCCTGCCTGCAATCTGGTGTTGTCCAGAATTTTGCCACCCCATTCTGTGTCATATGTTGAAGAGAAGCCTTATTTGCACTCCATGCCACAGGAAATGACTGACAGAGGGAATGTTTTGGGGAATCAGGAACCAATCAGGGATGACATTGTATGTGTCCAGAAAATAGAGAAGGAGAAAAATTGATTGCCAAACAAATGGCTGCATTGGAGCTAGACAGTGCACATATATTAATATTTGGGCACATCTGAGGGTCTGTTCAAGACCCAGAGGAATTATTAGCACATGATAGCCCACAACCAAATAATGCCATTTGTTCATGGGATCTGCCTAGGGTTGCCAGGCCCCCTCGATCTCCCAGCAGGAGATTGGGGCCTGGCTCTTACCTAGAGGGGGGGTGCGCGCGAGCAGAGCACATGTGCGCGCACTCCTGCAAACGTAATGACATCACTGACGTCACCACGCAGCCTGTTTGAGCACGGATCAGGCCCGTTGAGGGCCCCTGTGAAGCACAGGAGTGTTCCTGTGCTCCGCAGGGACCCACAACAGGCCCAATCCGCGCCAAAATGGGCCCAATCCACGCCCATTTTGGCACGGATTGGGTCCGTTTTGGCACGGATCGGGCCCGTTTTAGGCCCCTGTGGAGCGTTTCTGCGCTCCGCAGGGCCCCACAACAGGCCAAATCCGCGCCAAAATGGGCCTGATCCGCGCCAAAACAGGCCCAACCCGCGCCCATTCTGGCATGGATCAGGCCCATTTTGGCGCGGATTGGGCCCGTTGTGGGCCCCTGCAGAGCGCAGGAATGCTCCCGTGCTCCACAGGGGGCCTGATCCAGGCCAAAACAGGCCTGATCCTGGCAGTTGCTGTGCGCAGGGGCACGCAGCACCGTAGGGGGGCGCACACGGAAGGTGCGCCCCCCCTGCTGGCCAGGTAGAGAGGGGCAGGGGTGGCAGGGTGGGGGCAGGGGATCCCCCGCCCCCACCAGGGGTCTGGCAGCCCTAGATCTGCCTGGTGGTGAAAGAGAGGGGCATTCTTGGCCTCAGTCCTAAATGTATTCAGTGGATTCATTCAAATACTGCTGGGCTTACTCCCAATTTAAATGTACTGAGGATTACAGTTCAAGAGATTTAGTGGAAGATGATAGTCAGGAGATAAAAGATTTGAGGCATACCTATAACAAGTATTTGCTATAGTCATCACAACACTTAATCCTTAGTTGCCTACTTTTGCTAGAGTAGAATAGCAAAAAATGCTATCTGATTTCCATGATAGTTATTAAAATCCAAGGTCTAGTGACTGTTCCTAATATATATTGTGATGGAAAGCTCATCAATATAATTTATGAATTCTTAGAAGATTCTTTTCCAGAAACTCAGTTTCCATTTATCCCAAGATAGAAGGCTTCAAAATATATGAGTCAGGTGTAACTAACACTAACACTGATACATCTTACAGAGCCTGCAGGAATGGGCGGGGGGGGGGGGGTCTCTAAGGTTTGTAGAACTGCCTCATTTATTTAATAACTCTGAAAACTGAGTGGCGGTTGTTAGTATCACATAAAGAAAGGCTGCTTTCTCAGCCTTTTTGGTAGTGGACAACACTGAAGTGCCTTTGACATATCCTGCTATAAGATGGATAAGCCTTTGATGGAGCAACATCTGGAGAGGTCTAAGAGCTTTTCCTTAACACTCTTCTGATCTGAGAAAATCAAGGTTGGCTGAATTCACGGCCTGAGGGGAAAGACGTGCCATTCACAATAGCGGAAGGAAGATCTGTCTAGAGCTCTGGAAACAATTTGAAATAAGTCATGCAGGGTTAAATTGAAAATATTTAATGCCACATTATCCTTCAATTTAAGTCAAGAGGCTGGAGCAGTAATAGCTTTAACTGGTTGGCTTTGAGGACCTTCCCTCCCCAGTCTTTTGTCAATGAATTTTGCTGAATTTTTTTTCATACAACTATCCATTTAAATTGAGCATTTATCCTCATTTATGTTCTAATTAAAAGTTGTACAGCATCCCCCATTTTCATTAAATCTTCTCTATATAGAACTCTCTCTCTCTCTCTCTCTCTCTCTCTCTCTCTCTCTCTCTCTCTCTCTCTCTCTCTCTTTTTTTTAAAAGCTTCCACTCCTGACACTATTCAATGAGACTGATTATCTTGACTTTGTTGGGCTTCAGGCCCTGAGTTTCATGCTGAAAATGACTTCGTTGATTTGATTGATTACATGTATTTGGAGGGGGGGGACTGTTTTCCTGTTTATTTCACTGGATTTCAGCTGCTTTTTATACCATCAACCACAGTATCCTTTCAGAACACCTACTAGGAATGGGAGAGGCTTCTTCCCACCCCAGCAGTTCCACTCTTATCTTGAGGGCAGATTCCAGCAGGTGATGCTGGATATCTTTGCCTAAGGTCCCTGACAGTTGTGATTTCATAGGACTTGTTTTTGTTCCCTGTGCTTTTAAAGATCCACATAAGAGCATGGTCTGAAGTCATCTGGCAATTTGGGGGTGAGATACCATCAGCACACTTACATTATCCCATTCTTCTTCTTTTCATAGGAGTCAGGTGGTGCAGTCGATGTGTAGAACAGGCATTATTAGAGTCAATGGAGGGCTGCTGGAGGGTTCTGAAGCAAAATCCAGACAAGATAGAGACTCTAGCGCTGCAGAAGAGTGTTCTTCCGAGCAGATTGTTGCTTGATGCCTCTTTTGGATGGAGTAGTACTCCCACTAGAGGATCAGTTTTTGGTGTGCTTTTAGACTGGCCCTGTCTTTGGATGCCATGGTGGCCTCTATGGTTTGTTCTGCCTTTTACAAATTATAGTTACTATACCAGTTGTACGCTTTCCTGGAAAACAATGACCAAGCAACAGTTCTCCCTGCTTCGATTACATCATACCTTGATGACAATGACACACTGTAGTGGTGCTGCCTTTGAAACCTCTCATAAACTGTATCTAATCCAAAATACTATGGCAAGAGGTTCGGCAGAGATACTGTTACTTCTGTATTGCAAAATCTATATTGGCTCCTAGTTTGTTTCTGAACATGATTGAAAATGCTGACTTTGGCCTATAAATGGTCTGCGTCCAGGATAGCTAAAGGACTATCTCCACCGATATAAGCCTGCCCATTCTCTATGATCTTCCTCAGACAGCCTGCTCTGACCACCCCAGCTGACAGAAGTGAAGTAGGTGATGAGATGACTATCAGTGAAGTTTCTTTGATGGCGGTGCTGTCCTTCTAGAACAAGCTTTCCCAGGAGATTTGCCAGGAGCCATCTTCTTCGGCATTCAGATGCCAGGCTTTCTGTTTTACACATTTTGTTTTGTTCTGTAGAATAGGGGTTAAGTGGCTGGGTTGCAAATCGGCACTCTGCTACTTCATCTCCCACTACTGCCACAAACTCTGCAGATAGCCTTGGGCAGGGTTGCCAGGTCCCTCAAATCTCCCAGCAGGAGACTGGGACGCTGGCTCCTACCTCCTTGGTTCTCTTGCTGTTGTGAACACTTGCACGCATGCGTGCACTCCCGGTGTACGTGATGACATCACTTCCGGGAGTGACGTCATCACACAGGGTCAAAGGCGCCCGCGTGACAACGTCACGCACGCTGGTGAGGGCAGAGAGAGCAGGTAGCTCTCTCTCACCAACGCCGCAGCACCCCTTGTCCCTGCCGGCGTGGGCAGCACAGGAGCAGCAGCAGCTGCAGTGAGAGAGTGAGCTGCGGTGGCCATGGCCTGCTCTCTCTCTCTCTCGCTGCGGCCACGGCTGCCCCTGTGCAGCTGGTGCCAGCAGGGACAAGAGGCGCGGCGGCGGCAGCGGGGAGAGAGAGAGAGAGAGCAGGCCACGGCCACCGCAGCTCACTCTCTTGCCGCCGCCACCACCACCATGCCCCTTGTCCCTGCTGGCACTGGCTGCACAGGGATGGCAGCGGCCACAGCAAGAGAGTGGCCCGTGGCGGCTGCAGTGGTGGTGGTGAGAGTGGCGTGCTCCTGCAACCGCCACCTGCTTTCTCTCTGCCGCTGCTGCCGCCACCCGCTCTCACAGCGCAGGAGCACGCCCCGCACCCAGTGGTGTGCGGCCCGCTCTTGCGGCGCAGGAGCACGCCCCACACCCAGGGGCACGCCGCACCACCCCACCGGCCAGGTAAGTGGGCGCGGGGGGGAGGGTGGGATTGGGGGATCTCCTGCCCCAAGCAGAGGGATGGGAACCCTAGCCTTGGGTAGGCCATCCTTTTCAGCCCCAGCTCCCCAGGTGGGCTTGTCAATCCCCTGCCCAGGGCGGTGGATCCTCTGCTCCCATTTCCTCCCCCCGATCCCACTTACCTGGCTAGCAGGGGGTGCCCCACTGCAGCGTGCCCCCGCACCCCACAACAGGCCCATTTTGGGCTGTATTAGGCCCACAAGTGGAGGGGTGATTCAGCCCTTTGGTGAGCACAGGAGCACACGCCAGGCTTCCCTTTGACCCACGTGATGCTGTCACTTCCTGGAAGTGACATCATCACGCATGCTGGGAGCACACGCGAGGAGATGTACAGAGGGCTTCAGAGGATAAGTGCCAGGCTCCCAATCCCCCACCAGGGGACTCAAGGGACCTGGCAACCCTATCCCCAGGTGTATTGTGGAGATAATAATAACACTGACATTGTTCAGCACTCTGAGTATGGCACTAATTTGTCTAAAAGGGACACTGTTATTATTATTATTTGGGTGTGAATACTTTTTGGCTTTGGCTATAATCTGATTCCTAACTCTTTTTGGTGTTATTTCTGTGTTGTGGAGATTCTTTTGTTTTGACAATTTCTTGAATGTGATCTTTTTTTAAATGGCTTGAGATTTTGAGCTGCACATTTAATGTAACTAATTCTATTTTATTGCTTTTATTGTAAGCACTTTAGACAACTTAATTGGAAAAGCAGAATATAGGTAATTTTAATAAACCTATAACCAGTCCAATCTTTTCCCTGTACAAAAGGTTTTAACTGGAAAGGGAACTTTTCAGCTAATATTATTCCACAGCATATGCCTAGAACCAGAACTATTCTCAGAATATCTAGCAAGCTTTCCAAAGGAGGTTGTTGCTAGAAGAAGATGCTCTGCAGCATGTGTACATGCATGCACACACAGATACATCAACCACCTAAATACTAAAGTTGGGGGATATTTTTACTTAGCTGATAGGATCATGAGGCAGAAAGATCATGCACCTATGTTCAGTAATTTGTGTTCACCATCCATTACATAACCTCCAGCTTGGCCTGTTTTATAGTTACTGTGTATATTTTCTCACACTGTGTTACAGCTATAGATATATACTGGATGTTTATTATATCAGGCTGATAATATAACAGCTTTCTTCCTTTGATTCTAGATCACAACACTACCTGCATACTAATGTTTGAAATTCTAAATATTATCATCTTCCAGAGCCAGATTTGAATGATATACTACCACTACACAATTCTGTAATGTCTAGAAGTAAATATATACATATCCTTTTTGAGGAAACTATAACTAGAATATATTGTCGAAGGCTTTCATGGCCGGAGAACGATGGTTGTTGTGGATTTTCCAGGCTGTATTGCCGTGGTCTTGGCATTGTAGTTCCTGACGTTTCGCCAGCAGCTGTGGCTGGCATCTTCAGAGGTGTAGCACCAAAAGACAGGGATCTCTCAGTGTCAAACTGTGGAGGAGATGTTTGCAAGTGACTAGAATTGTACACAGTATTCCAAGTGCAGCCACAACATAAGTCAACACAAAGGCCTTACAATACTGGCTGTTTTGTTTTCAATCCTTTTTCTAATCATTCCTAGCATAGAATTTGCCCTTTTTACACTGTGGCACACTGAGTTACTGTTACACACACACTACTACTACTCAGAAAGTACTTCTGAGAATAATTAACTTGCTGCCAGAGGATGTGTTGATAGCTGCTAATTTAGATGGCTTTATCCCAAGAGGATCAGATAAATTCATAAAACATAGGTCTCAGTGGCTGTTAGGCTAAATGGAATCTTCTGAATGCAAGCTGCTGGTGGAGGGGGAGGCAGGACAGGAGAGGAGGCTTGAAGGCTACCAGAGGCATCTGGCTAGACACTGGGGGAACAGAGTGCTGGACAAGACAAAGAGCTCTTCATTCATTCTTCTGTTCTATGAGGTCAGTAAATCTACTGCCAAGACTTCCCATATGCTATAGTGAATCTCGCCACCCATCATATCCCACTGGAGGACTATCTCCTGCTATACTACCCAGGCTCCCAGTTAAACTTCTCTTTTCAAGCATTGCTTTGCAGAGATGAGGGGGTGGCAAACAGAGAGAGGACTTTTTAAAAAAGGTACTTCACCTTAAGAATACCCTTCCCCTCAAGACTCACCTGGAACACCTTCCTTTCTGCCCATTCGGTGCCAAGCCAAAAGATTTATTCCATTTTTAAATGATATTTTTATGGTTGTCTTCTATTCTGAAGACTATTTTATAATTATGTTAGACTGATTCTTGTTTTTATGCCCCTGTTTGTTTTTATAGCATGCTTTCATACTGATAATTTTTACATCGTTGTTTTTATAGCTTTTTTTTCTTTTTATGAGCCCCCTTAAGCAGATCTCTGGAAAGACAACATATACATTTCCAGATTAGGAAGCCATTTGTTCATAGTAACTACCCAGTAATCTACCCTACCCCTGTGTCACATAATGAAAACAAGGCTTTCGTATTTCTATCTGACATTTGAGGTAATGCCATAATTGGTATTGTTGCCCCCAACATTATATTTTATAGGCCTTTTGTTTCCTTAAAGTCTCACATGAATGCACATGACACTGCCTTATACTGAGTCAACCACTAGTCTGACTTGCTCAGTATGATCTACTATGACTGGTAGCAGCTCTCCAGGATCTCATATAGGTATCTTCATATCACCTACTACTTGATCCTTTTAACTGGAGACAGGGCCAGATCGATGGGGGGGCAGGGGGTAGCCTGCCCCCGGTGCCACCAAAGAGGAGGTGCCAGGCACAGCTGGCCCCTCCGGCTGGCTGCACTGCACCTCCGAGCTGGTGAGCTGCGCTTCAGCCCCACTGCAGGCAGGAACGAACGGGGAGGGGAGAGGGCATCAGAATCCAGCTGGACGCGCAAGGGAGCTGGAGCAGGAGGCATGCAGTGCTGCCCCCGCTGCCTGCCTAGCTGGCAAACCAAGCAGCCCAAGTGAGCGAGCAGGCAGGCAGGTGGGCGTTGGGCAGCCTCTGCAGGGAGTAAGAGGCAGGACTGGGCCAAGGAAGGGATGGGACGCGCACTGGTGTTTGGACAGCCCCACAGAAGCAGAGAAAGGGAAATTTGGCTGTGGAGGAGGGGGAGGCCTTGGGCTTGCCGGCATTGTGCTCTCCCATCGGACTCCAACAGCACAAGCCTGGGCGCATCTGCTTGGAGGGCGCTCGCTCCCAATTATGTGTGCCCCTTAAGCCGTCTAGAGCAAAGTGCCCTCCCTCTTGCATGGAGAGCCCCGCAGAATGGGGAGCACGTGGAAAGCCGGCTGCTCCATCAGTGGGGCAGGTGAACGGTGCAGGCGGCCTCCTAGCCCTCTGCTCTGCCGCCCGCGCTGCTGCTGCCAGCTCTGCGGTGCACTGTGCGCTGGGGCAGCCGGCATGCCTCCAGGCCCCTGCATGATGACATCATGGAAGTGACATCACGCAGTGCTGGGAGCACTCCGGGGGCAGGGGAATACCAGACTTGGGGGTCCCTGGTCCCTGGGCACTGGCAACCCTTGATCCGGTCCTGACTGGAGATGCTGGGAATTCAACCTAGAACCTTCTGTATGCAAAGCAGATACTCTGCCACTGAGCCATGGCCCTTCCCTGTATTTGTCCTGTTCAAATGACCCAACATGCTGGAAGATGTGTGACCTGATCTGCAGTGGGTATTTTCTTGGTAAATTTGGATTGGGACTGTAGTGGGGAGGGAAACAAGTTAACTTTTTCTCCCACACATTTTCCTGACCTGAAATAGCTCTCTAGAGCTGCTGGTTTCTCCATTAGGAAAAATGTGCCCGTTTTTCTTTACCAGATTGTTTATCTAGTCATTTCTCATCTCATCTGATCATTTCATAGGTTACCAGGCAGCCTCTCCTCCAGGAAGCTTATGAGGATTTCTTACCTCTGTCATCCAGACAGCAACATATGTAACTGTTCAGATTGCTTTTTATACCTCTGTGCACAGGGCTGGAGTGAGCACCACCAATTGCCCCTTTGTGGAATGTTGGCTACATTTGTGTTGACTTCCTAGATGTGCTAGGCCCACATGCTAGAACTGCACTGACTTTACATTAGTTTTGTTATTCACTGGTTTATTACACCTGATCACACTATAACCAAGACTAAGGCTAGATCCACACATTACTGAATATTGCACTGCCAAAGTCATTCACCTCTTGATTGTCTTGTCCACATTGGGGGAAATCATGACAGTGCAATTATAGTGCAATATTCAATGATGGGTAAATTCAGCCTAACACAGAAACAAAAATAAAAATCTATATCTCGCAGTGTGATTCTACAAGAATTGTGCAAATGGGCATTGGAAGCTAACCTGTGAATTGGGCACCTTTCCCCTGAGGATGCTGCCACCATGTGGCTTCCATAATTTCTTTCTCTTTGAGCAAATTACAGGTATCAGCAGACAAATGATCCACATTACCTTGGCGTGTCCCGGTGTTGCACTAAATGTTCGCTAAACACCCGGAAGTATAGCGTCTTTCTAGTGCGATTCAGAAATCGTGCTTGAAAGACACTATACTTCCGGGTGTTTAGCGAACATTTAGTGCAACACTGGGATGCGCCGACGTAATGTGGATTCAGCCCTTGACTGCTTCCTGAACTTTGAATAAGGATCAGTTTTAATTGCTCTTTCAGGGCTGTGGATGGATTTGATAATTCAGTAAATACTTTTAAAGAAACAATCCTGTGCTTTTATTATACTGATCTGATGTTTGCTGTTTTTATAACCTACTGATGCTTTTTATAACCTACTGATGTAGAAGAGATGTTTTTTGATCCTGATTCTAAATTTATTGTTGCCAATCGCTTGCTGCAATCTTAAACATAGTTACTTGGAAACATGTTCTGTTGAAAATAATGATGCTTCCTCTGAATAAAAGTTTAGGATTTAAAAAATAAGGCAAACAATCCTAAACAGGACTATCCAGAGATAAGTCTCATGTTACTCAATAGGGCTTAGTCCTCAGGAAGCGTCCTTAGGATAGCAGCCCAGATTTATCAGGCGTTGTGTTCTGATCCAGATGGTTGGGGGCGGGGTTTCTATTTTTTTGTTGCTATGAAAGCCTATGAACCTGAGTATATAACTGAAGTTTGTGTCTAGCCATGTCTGAAAAGTCTGCCTACTGACAACCCTCCCTTCTGGCAAAACAACTGAGGAATGTTGAGAGAAACCAGAAGATCCATCCTTTGGTGCCAATGGGTTTTGACTATGTTGGAATATGAAGTTATAGGCTGCTCCTGGAGCAAAGCAGCTAAGGAATTTCAAGGGATGCTGTGACTGGAAGTTTGCCTGCCTACCTTTGTGTGACACCCAGAAAGGCACCATGCCAGGCAAGGAGAACACAGAATAAGTCTTTCGTTGGCAAATTTCTATAGCAAACTGTCTGTGCCTTGATCTGTGCCTCCACGCCTTCCCTCAGGTTCCTATTGAAGAAACATCAAGCTCTGGCCTTTCTTGTAATGTCTACCAACCACCACTTCCCAAAATCTTAACAGAGGATTCTTCATCTTCATCTTTTCGGGTTGCCCAAAAGCTACCTATAAGAACATAAGTAGAGCCTGCTGGATCAGACCAAATATGATATCTGAACAATCCTAACAAATTGACTCCCAGTTGACATTTAAAAAAAAAATCCTGTCCTATTTGGCAATCACTTCCCATGAGACTAGCTTGACCTCTGAGCAACAAATTGGTTTTGAGTTATGAGAGAATTTTTTAAAAAAAACTGAATTTGTTCAAAGTGACAGCAACCCAAAATAGTCTTCCGTTAAATGCAACCTTTCCAAACCATCTTTTTTCTGGACTGGCACTAAGCATGAGAAACTTTATACAGACAGACAGGATGTACAGACGGCCAAACTTGGCAGTGAATAACAATCCATCCAGCCTTACAGCTTTTCAGTCCCTGGTTCTCTGAGTGGGGACTGCATAAGAACCCCAGGCTGTGCAATCCACACTTAAACAAAAGCAGAAGCAACTCCTTGTGGACTGCATCTTAGCTGGACATTTTCTGCTGAGACTCTGGGTTCAGGTCATCTCCCTGTAGGAAAAAGCCGATCGTGTGTGAAGCATACAACAGTACTTATTTTTGTCATCATGGTTCATCAGAAAGTCACTGCATGCATAAATACCACTGAAGGTTCTTACAGAGCCGTCCTAAGCCACATTACAACCTTCTAAGCTCATTGACTTCAATGGACCTAGAAAAGTTTACTCTGCATAGGATTGCAGCATTAAACAGGGAACAGCTGGGCTAAAGGAAAATGGGTCCTTTGCTTTAAAAGACTGAGCATATCACAGAAGCAAAGAACATTCAACGACCATCAACATGACTTATTTCAGAATATCATGGTCCACAGAACTGGGTGTAGTGAACACCATAGGATCATATACATTTTGATCAGGCACTTCTACTCCCATACTTGGTTTGAGGAACCCAAATATGCTTCTGATACACTGTTAGATTAAAGTTAGTCTGAGAGAAAAGTTTTGGCAGTGGTGTGCAATGTTTCCATGGTTGCCTCTAGAGATGCAGCCAGATTTTTAACACTGTGCTGAAGTCTGACAAGCTGCAGACATGTTCCTTCCCACACAAATACTCATATATAATATACACTTTTTAAATTAAGATCTATCCATTTTTTAAAATAATACTTGCAAAACAGAAAATCACTACCACCACCGTATGCACCATAAATATATAGGCTTCTAACAGGTGTGGGTCTTTGTACATATCACACAAACATTTACATTTATTATATGTCAAGCTGATTTATAATGTCATACCACAGGTTCATCTAGCCCACTTTTATCTGTTCTGTCAGCAACTCTCTAGGGTCTCTAGCAGAGATCCTTCCCAGCCGTACTACCCCAAAACTCTTCCAGTGAAAATGTCATAGTATGAACTTCTGCATATAGCACAATTGCTCTCCTACTCATTTACAACTCTTTCCCACAAAAAATTCTGTAGATGAAGATAACTGATTGAACTCTCTTCCTTCTCTAACATGTAGAACAAGACTCCTCCCTCCAATATGACCTTTTCTGCCTTACCTATAGATTTTATCTCCAGGGATAACAGTATCCTATTGATTTTTAACTGTTCTACCAGGTTTCTGATGTGCCCAATATATCCTGAATTTCTTTCTTTCCCAAGTTCTTGGCCTTCAAGCTCCTTGGCATTTATTTATTCAAAAGATTTATATCCCAAGATTCACTTCTGCCAAGCATAGGCCTCCCTGGTGTCTATATAAATTATACGCTTCATCCCTCTTTAGCTGTCTTTTTTGCATATTATTTTTCCTATGACACTTTAGTTTTTTGGTTGACTCTATCAGTTTAGTAATTGTATATCATTTAGTCCTGCTTATAAGAATCAAAACATAGAATTTGTGAACAAGAGATATGACAGATGGGAAAATATATATTATTGGAAGATGCATATGGAGAGGAAGGGGAAGGAGGAAAACCAAGGTCCAGCTCTTTATTATGTTTAGGACACCTCAAGGCATCATTATATGGGACCCTGCAATCAGTTAGGCCCACCACATGTCCCTTGGACCCATGCCCATCATGACTGGTAAAGGCCAGTGCCGAGGGGCTGCAGTCCTCACTGGAGGCCATTGTTAACCTGTCCTTAGGCTCCGGGGGTTTTCCTGGGCCATTTAAGGAAGCTGTGGTGAGAACTCTCTTGAAGAAACCATCGCTGGACCCCACTGACCTGGTCAATTACCGCCTGGTTTCGAACCTCCCGTTTCTGGGAAAGGTGATTGAGCCGGTGGTGGTGGAACACCTGCAGGGCTTCCTAAAGGATGTCTCAGCCCTATACCCCTTCCAGTCTGGGTTCCATCCGGGACATGGGATGGAGACGTTGCTGGTCGCCTTCACAGATGATCTTCGTAGACATCTGGATCGAGGTGGCTCGGCGCTGCTGATATTATTGAATCAGTTGGCAGCGTTCGATACAGTCGATTATGATCTTCTGACTCACTGCCTTGCCGATGTGGGGATACGAGGGACTGCCTTAAAGTGGCTTGTCTCCTTTCTCCATGGTCGGGGACAGAGGGTGGCGCTTGGGGAGAAATTGTCATCCTGCCACCCTTTGGTGTGCGGGGTCCCACAGGGAGCAATACTCTCTCCATTATTGTTTAACATCTATATGCGCCCCCTTGCCCAGTTGGTGCAAAGTTTCAGACTTGGGTGTCATCAATATGTAGATGACACCCAGTCATATCTGATGATGGACGGATGGCACGACTCAGCCCCAGATGTCCTGGAACATGCTTTTGCAGCCATGACTGATTGGTTGAAGCAGAGTCAGCTGAAACTAAACCCAACAAAGATGGAGGTCCTGTACTTGAGCCACGGGGGATTAGGTTTGGGACTCCAGCTCCTGGCCCTCGATGGGGCACCATTAGTGCCAGTTCTGAGGGTTAAGAGCCTAGGGGTGATCTTGGATGCCTCCCTGAAAATGGAGGCACAGGTCACAGCAGTTGTCAAGTCCTCTTTTTTCTCCATCTGCGGCAGACCAGGCAACTCGTCCCTTACCTGTCAACCCGTGACTTAACTACAGTGATCCAAGCAACGGTCATCTCTAGGCTAGATTACTGTAACTCGCTCTATGCAGGGCTGCCCTTGAGCCTGACCCGGAGATTACAGCTGGTACAAAATGCAGCGGCACATGTTATTACGAGAGTGCCAAATAAGGCGCATATAACATCGTTCTTACACAAGCTGCATTGGTTGCCAGCGGAGTACCGGATCAGATTCAAGGTTCTGGTATTGACCTATAAGGCCCTGTGTGGACTGGGACCAGCATATCTACAGGACCATCTCTCCCCATATATCCCCCAGAGGACACTCCGATCAGGGGACAAACAGCTGTTGGTGGTCCCTGGCCCCAAGGAGGCCCACCTAGCCTTGACTAGAGCCAGGGCCTTTTTGGTCCTGGCTGCCACCTGGTGGAACGCTCTGTCTGCTGAAATCAGGGCCCAGTAGGGCCTACTATTTTTTTGCCAGGCCTGCAAAACAGAGTTGTTCCACCAGGCATATGGCTGAGGCTGTCAGGCTATGGATGACAGGATACAGCAGACAGATCTCTGGGCCATTGCATCAAGACACAGGTTCCTGGTTAAATGACTTTTTATTCAGAAATCAGATCATTTCCATATATAGGTCCACAGCTTACTTAGAAACCAGAAAGCTTCTAGGCAGTACAGCTTCTTTGAAAGGAATAGAGGCTTGAGGAAGGTACAGATCTAAAATACTCAAACATTTCCCTCCTCCCTAACCCACAGTTTTGAGCAGGAAAAAGTCTGGGAAACTTTTGCTTATACATCAGCTAGACAAGACAGAAAGGAACGTTAACATTTCAGACATCCAAGGTCATTTTGGTGAGCTTCAGAGAAATACATGACTTCAAAGAAATACACAGATTGCACAGCTGCGTTCTCAGGCAGAGAAGAAGAGAAACAAAAGTGATGCATATAACACTGGTAATATGAAATCAAACCACAGTATTGACAATTAGCATTCCCTAGAACAATGACATGGATGGAGGGGTACAGACATACATGACAGAGGCTGGGCCTCCACCGGCCTGGAAAAAGGGGTGTATAAATCTTAACCCTCCCTGTGAAGGCTGTCCACCATCCTGTTTTAAATGTGTTGTTTTTAATGTACATGAATTTTTTAATTGTATTTTTAATATGTTGTTATCTGCCCTGAGCCCACGCGCAGGGAGGGCAGAATACAAATCTGAAATAAATAAATAAAATAAAAATAAATATACATCCTACTAGGTTGAATGAATCAGGGGGTCACAGGACCTAGTACTCTTTCCTATAGTCCTTTCCCTCTCATTTGGAAAATCCTCCCACACTCTTCCCATATTTTACCATGGTTCAGTGTATCTGACATTAACCATGGTTGACACAAACCTAGTAATGCTCTGATGTAGTCTTGCAAAATGCAAAATGCAAGATATATGCATGAGGAGACGACGCTGGGGCAGAAAGCATGCAGTCAGTCTGTTTATCTTCCCTCAACCCTAATTAGCTGCCAAACTAATGTTACACCCTAGGAGGGCTCTCCAGAATTCATGTTAATTTATTCTGGCATTTCTGATTCTATATATACTTTTTCCAGTGTGCTCAGACCAACCATATGTGCAAACCACTTATACATTGGCTAGAGCTGAGAAGGGTCTCTTTTGCAATACAAACAACTGCAACTATCAATATTATGTTCAGGGAAATCATTTGATGTTTATCACACATTGTGGATCTTGTCCATCAAACTATGAACTTCAAGAAGGTATGTGGACTGGGTCCAGCATACCTTCGAGACCGCCTCTCCCCATACGTTCCCCGGAGGTTGCTTCGATCAGCTAATAAGCAGTTGCTGATGGTCCCTGGCCCCAGGGAGGTCTGTCTGGCCTCTACCACAGCCAGGGCCTTTTCAGTCCTGGCTCCGACCTGGTGGAACTCTGTCTGAGGAGACTAGAGTCCGGCAGGATTTGTTATCTTTCCGCTGGGCCTGCAAGACGAAGATGTTCCGCCAGGCATTTGGTGGGGGCTAGGCTGTCCTCTTGCCAGCCATACCATTGAAGACCGTCCACCACCCATGCAGGAGCTCATAAAGTGTGACGCAGATCATTATGTAAGAGCCAAGCCCTGCGCCTAAAATGCTGAATTTTAATATTTATAACTGCCATTTGAGAAATTTTATTGCACATGGAATAATGTTTTAAAATGTTTATTTATAATGTTTTTATTGTTTTAAACTGTATGTTATAAATTGTATGTTGTTACACTGCCCTGAGCCCGCCCGACAGGGAGGGCGGTCTAGAAATGTAATAAATAAGTAAATAAATAAGTAAGACAGGGCTGCAAAGTAATTTTGAAAGGTGAAGAAAAAACGTTTATAATCTAGATTGCCCAACAGAGTTAATTTTTGCCAAACAAGGTTTTAATAGTGATCCTGTTGACATCCATTTAAGAAACCAGCCCATACAAGCATGATCAGATGGTGCTACTGATACCTCTACTATCTGATCTGTATTCAAACTGGAGTCCACGTCAGACTGGATCAGAGAGGTTTTAAACAGAGCTAGAGACCCATGAAGTCGCCAGGACATGCTTAGCAAGGTTCTCCTGGATAGGCAAGGGGGCAAATGTTTCTGCAGGAGCCGGGAGGGCAACTGGGCAGCTCAGAAATTACTCAGGAAAAAGCTGCAGCTCAACTGAAAGCAGTGGTCTGGCAAGCCCTGATAGCTGCTCCAGCTCCATATCCTGGCTGTGTTTGAAGATGCCTTGAAGAAAGTCGCATACAGGAGATGCTGGAGGGGAATTCCAGGAGCCTCCTCTGGTGATTCAGGCAGGCATTTGTGGGACAGTGTGGGGTTCAGGGTTGTTAAAGGAGCTGATGTAGAGAAGCTCTCAGCTTGTGTCACCAGAGGCTTTTTCTTCAGGGAAGCACTGTGTGCATTCTTCTCAAATGATAGCGTATATAGGAAGGATCAGGCCAAGGCCCTCATCACTAGGAGTTCTTTCCTCGTCTGAGCCACTGCCAGCATTCATGACGAGGAGCCTTTGTGAGTGAAAGCAAATGGCCCAATACTGTGCATGGCATCCAAGGCAGAGGACTGGCTAGACATGAAAAGGGAGAGGGTATGGACAGGTGAACTCACATAGACAGGGCTTATATAAATTGGGCCCAAATGTCTGTCTGCCCCCTATCCCAATTTAGCATAGCAGAGAAAAAGATTCCGGCTGGCCTCAGAAATCTTAATTATTTTTCAGAAAGCAATGAGCTCGCCTCTGTTGACTGCCCACAGCTAGGTCCCAGTCAATGCCACCAGCTTTTAGGGACTGCTGCTAAACTGATTTAAGTCCTCAGGCATCTTAATGCTACATTTGATGCAGCACTGAGAACTGCTCAATCCACCGTACAAGAAGGAAAATTTGTTTTCTCTTTTAATCCCAGTTCAAAGCGGTCACTGTCTGGCTAAAACAACACCCAGCAAGGGGTTTGCACAGCATTTCACGTCCAACAGCAGCTGCTTCAGATGGAAACATCGCCCATGGGGAAGTCTATTTATCAGGAATAAGGATGTTTGTCACTTAGCTTCGAGAATCATTTCTGCCAAAACTATTCCCAAGGAACTGCTAATTTTCCTGAAGAAAAGTTCTGTAGGATTTGGAAACTTATATGCTACAAATACTGCTTTTGTAAAATTCATTACATTGTCACATGCATGTCACTCAAGCTTAAAATATCTTACATGAGAAACTCACCTGAGAATGTCACGCAATAAGGGTTCTGAAAATCTAGAGGATTTAGACTAGTTTCCCCCTTTTTTCTTTTTGCTAATGTACAATGCCATGTTCATGGATGGTGCTCTATAGAAAATTACTGTAGGTACAAAATTTCAGGGGCTCAGATCACCCCAGAGGTCAGGCAAGTTGCCACCAGAGGGGGTAATCACGTAGCGTTGGAAAAGAGCCACCTTAAAAAGCATTTTTAATCATTTCTGACCGCTTGCCTCATGAACCTCATCCGGCAGACCATGCCAAACAAAAGGGGAAACATCAAAAGGGCTGGAGACCAGCTACTGATCAGATGGACTTCTTGCAGAGATAGTATCTCAAGTAGGCAGCACTGTGCAAATCTAAGCTGTCAAGTGAGTATATATTGGGAGAAGCAGTGCTTCAGGTATGTGGGTCCCAGATCGTGAAGGGCTTTAAATGTTTAAACTAGCACCTGGAAACAAATAGGAAGCTCATGCAGGTGATATATAACCGAACTGATATGTACCTGTTCCCCAAACTCAGCCACAAAGGTCACAGCTAGAGTTTTCTGAGTTACTTTCAAGGGCCGCTCCAAGTAGAATACATTACACTAATACAGTTTGGAGGTTATGGAACCATGGATCAGGTCACACTGTCAAAGTTATGCAAAGAACAGAGCTTCTGAGCCGTATGCAGATGTTCTCTTGGCAACAACACCAGTCTATTTCTCAAAGAGTAAGCCTGGGTCCAGAAGCACTTCCATGTTCTTAACTTGACTGGATACCGTCAATTCAGCTCTAGCCTAGATGGGTCTGTCTCCTCAAAAATATCAGTTTTCACAATCAATAAGTATTATTATTACAGTTCTGCTTTTTTTGAAGCAACCTAGATTTACCATATGTGGATAATCTTATAACAGTTTCCAGAGCATTTCAGAATCTGGCATTATTGTCCATTGTCTGGGATCAGAGGCTCAGCCCCTGGACTTGCCGGAAGAAGAGGACAGGTGACAGACAGGAGACAGCAGCATGGCTGCCCAAGCCGGCATCCAGGTCACAGGCCCAGAGAGCTCAGGGGAGGCAGCTCATCCCCAGCCAGCAGGGAGTGAAGGAGAAACAGAGCTGGTCTGGGCAACCAGCCAGGCATGAGCAGACAGAACCCAGGAGGACAATCTCACACCACACAAGCAGAGAAGGAGACAGCCAAGCCACATTACTTGGAAAGACCCTGCTAGCCCCATCCTGCAAGAAAGGATGAGAGAGCAGGGAGGGACTGGAATGAGAGGAGGGACACCTGGGAGCTTCCCCAGCTGGACAGCATCTAGCCCCACCCTGCCAGAAAAGATAGGAGAGCGGGGAGGGACTGGAAGGAGGAACACCTGAGAGCTTCCCCAGCTGGAGGACATCACAAGCAGTCCTCCCAGGGCTGGGAAGCTGCACAGGGATAGGAGGAAGCCTGGGAGGAAGGGAGGGGGATGCTGGAGGAAGCCCTATAAAGGCAGGCTCAGTAGAGAAGTCATGGTGGGTTGTGTAGGAGTTGTAGGTGGAGAGGAGGAGAGTGAATCAGTGTGACTTTGAGAAGGAGAGAGAATGGAGGAGGAGGAGGAGGAAAAGGAAAAGGAGGATGTTCTATAGGGAACAGAGAGGAGGCAAGAGGCCAACCAGGCGGAGGAGTGGACAAGAGGGTGCGAGGGTGAGGTATACCCCCCTCCGGCCGACAAACCCGACGCTGGCTATGACTCTGAAAGCTGCTCCCCAGGAACTCTTGACAGTCGCCCAAATGCACAGAGCTGTAGAGTCACAGCTGAGTCGAGGCAAGGCCGTTTAACTCAGACCTCTGCATGGCACAAGGGTAACTTGCACAGCTAGGCCCCCACCAGGCAGTAAGGCATCAGGCACAGCTATGCCCGGGCAGGGACCTGACATCCATACTGTCCCATGGATATTTTACATTGTATCCACATTTCCACTTTTCTAGCCTTAACAGCAATATGAACTGACAATGTACAGCCTTACTTTAACATCTGTTGAGCCCAGGCTGCAGTTTCCGACAATGAAATTTTATGACCAGAGTTACATAAATATAAGATTCTATACATGCAGGATTTGTTGGCATCTCAATACATAGGTACAATTTTATTTTCTAATATGTAGTCCTTGTGATTGTGAAGAACCAAAAAACCCTTGTGAACTGTCAAAAATGTAACTGATATAGAAATGACATCCCAAGAGAGTCTGCAGACAGTCTGCAATACTAACCTATGCATCAGAGTTACCCCATCCATTTTGTTGAATGAATCTCAGGAAGATGCTTCTTCATTCTGTAGGAAAAAATCCACGTGCACAGAGTGGTAAGCTGCAGTACTGCAGCCCAAGCTCTGCTCACGACCCGAGTTCGATCCTGGCAGAAGTCGGGTTCAAATAGCCGGCTCAAGGTTGACTCAGCCTTCCATCCTTCCGAAGTTAGTAAAATGAATACCCAGTTTCCTGGGGGTAAAGTGTAGATGACTGGGGAAGGCAATGGCAAACCACCCCATAACAAAAAGTCTGCCAAGAAAATGTCATGATGCGATGTCCCCCCATGGGTCAGTAATGATTCAATGCTTGCACAGAGGACTATCTTTACCTTGACCTTTATGTTTTCCACAGTCATCCCCACAAATACAAAGCTAGCATGTCATGGAGAATATTAGATTAGAACCCTTCTGCCATTGTTTTCTCTATAGAAGCATGGAGGGGGGGTTACAGAGAGAGAAGCATTTTTTAAGCAACTTCCCACTTGCTGCCTCAGTAATACATGAAAAACGGTAGCAGGTGATTCTCCAGGTTGTGGGATTCAGTTCAAAGTGAGAAAGGAATCCTTCATTTGACATGACTCTCAACTTACCTCTATAACAAGATGGCCAAATATTACTCTGGTCATTGTGTCATACAACTAGCTACAAAACAAAAAAGAAACAGGAAATACTGAAAAAGTGTTGAATATGTTTATGTTAATCTAATGCTCAAAAATGTAAATTTAATCACCAGGCAGCCTGATTTATAGCCCAGAATAATGAGACTAATAGTCTCACAGTCAAGTAATTTAACTGGGTTATGAAAGGGACTCCAGAAACAGGAAATAAAATCCCTGATTTTTTCCCACTTGTGTTAAAAGGCCTATAAAAAGATTTAGCTTTATCATTAGCAGAGTACAAATTAATCAATATAAGAATTTTTAACAGGTTCACCACCGTGAATTTAGCCTGGAAACAGATTGGAAGACAGTAGAACTCTTGCAGAATCAGTTAAATGTGCTTTTTCTGTGTGGCTTTGTATATCAATTGAGCTGTACATCTTGGACCAGCTACTGTGTTCTTGGATAGCCCCATATAACATACATTTCCAAAGGTATGTTGTGAAGATACCAGGGTATACCAACCAACAGCAATGTCTTTTATGTCCATGAAGAGGTACAGCAGTTACACTAGCCAAAGTTGGTGAAAGCTGTTAAACTAGCCCAGGGCTTTTTTTCTGGGGAAAGAGGTGGGGGAACTCTCACCCGGGGCAACTCCCGGGAGGAGGTGACGCACTTCTCACTACATGCAACACAGCGCACACTCCCGGGACTGTGTGATGACATCACTTCCTGGAAGTGACATCATCACACAGGCCGTGGCTTCCTGTGCTCCATGGCAGGGCCCAATTTTGCCCAGATAAGGCTAAAATCAGCCCAGAATGGGCCAATCCACCATGGGGGAGCACTCCCCCACTCGGCAGTGGCCAAATCTGGGCCATTTCAGACACAAATTGAGCCAAAATGGGCTCAAAATGGTCCAAATCAGCCTAGAATGGGCTGCCACACAGGAAAGCACTCCTCCGCCCAGCAGCAGCCTGAACCTGGATGTTTAGGGACCTATCCTATCCATTTAGGGCCCAAATTGGACTAAAAATGGCCAAAAGGAGCCCAAAATGGCCAGGATCTAGCCCCAAATGGCCAGGATTGGGCTGTTGCGGGCCTGGGGAATGTTCCCCCACCTGGCAGAGGCCTGATCCTGGCTGTTTTGAGCCCGATACTGGCCATTTGGGGTCCAAATTGGGCCCAAAATGGCCAAAAGGGGCCCAAAATGGCCACGATTGGGCTGCTGCTGGGCAGGGGAGTGTTCCCTCATCTGGCAGAGGCCTGATCCTGGGTGTTTCAGGCCCAACCCTGGCTGTTTCGGGCCCAAACCTGGCCATTTTGGGGACCCTCCCCCACCCGGCTGCACCCTGATCCTGGCTGTTTTGGCCCTGATCCGGGCCATTTCAGGTCCTAAATGGGCCCAAAATGGCCAAAACAGCCTCGAAATGGCCCAGATAGGGGCCAAGTCAGCCTGGAACGAGCTGCTGATGGGCGGGGGAAACCCCAAATGGGCTCAAAATGGCCAAATCAAGTCTTTTTAAAAAAAACCCACATGACACCATTCATGTGGGTATTTTGTAGAGGTGCCGGAACACCGTTCTGGGGCATTCTGGCTCAAAAAAAGCCCTGCACTAGCCAAAGTTGGTGAAAGACATTCTGAAGCAAAATCTGATCCAGGAACACTCCCTAACTGTGAACTGTATATTTGAAGATTGTGATTGTGTAAATCCAGAATGTTATATTTATTTGGACTCAGTTTCAATTTATTTACTCATCCAGCGATTACTTCCTTTAAGAAGGCACTCAAAGACCAAATGGTTACACTTGGATCTAATATAAATGAGAGGTAGAACCAGCAGTTGATGGCATCTCAACATAAATCCATTGACAACCATTCCCAGTGGTTTCATGTATCTTATACTTATAGCCAAGTAGCCTTGATCTGAGGATACTTAAATCTGGAGATTGGAGGCATGAACAGACAAGACATCTTCCTACACACCTCAAAATACCCCAGATTTGCAACAACAACAAAAAAATCTGAAATCTAAAAAAAAAACCCACATTGAGGGTTTTTAAAAAATAATTAAAGGAGCTCCTATAGCTTTAACCAGATGCCCTCAGTGACTGTTGCTAAGCAACCAAGTAACAGGCCAGTTTTCCAGGCTTGGTTTCTGTCAAGAAAAGGTAGGGGGGAGCGGGCAGGGCCCTTTTCAGGGCTGTTTTGGCCTTTGAGGGAGGACTCATTGGGACCAGGCCCAGCAACAAACACCAGGTAACTTACTACCACAGAACTTGCATGACTCACATAGCCCTGGCTGCTTGCTACTGCTCAGTAGCAGCCCCCCTAAAGCCATTGTAGTGTAGTGGTTAGAGTTTCAGAGAAGGATCTGGGAGACCCAGGTTCAATCCCCACTCTGCTGTGGAAGCTCACTGGGTGACTTTTATCCAGTCACATGCTCTGAACCTAACCTACCTCTCAAGGTTGTTGTGAGGATAAATGGAGGCCAGAAGCATGATGTAAGCTGCTCTGGATCCCTACTATGAGGAAAGGCAGTAGTTAAATAAAGTATTAAATGTAGATGAAGATGGGGGCAGATAAACAGTAAGTTTTTTAATGGGTTTGAAGGAGAGAAGGACATAGGGATGTCAGTGTACGTGCATCCCAGCACCGAAGCCGCAGGTGAGCCAAGCAGAGTCACACACCAGTACAGGCTAGTGTAAAAACTATTTACATTTATTTACAGAACATATAGTTCACAGTCATTCAATCAGACAAAGTGCTGCGCCAGCCAGTCTGTTTTACAGCAGAGAGAGACTAAGCAAAGCATATACACTTATATACATATCAGCACTGACAATTATCCAATTAGCCATCATGCTGAGTCATCTATCCCCTCCTGTATTGCATCATCCAGGCAGGGGAGGAACCAGACCTGACCAGCTCAAACCAAACAGCACATTCAGCTGTTAGGAAGCTGTCAGTGATCATGGCCACTAAGTGCCTGCTGTCTTACAGCAATATTGTCTAAAGCAATATAATGCTGACACTCCTCCTAAGACTCAGGCTCTTAGTTTTAACCATTGTTTAAGTTTTTCAAACTTTTCAACAGAAAGACATTTGGTGAACATATCAGCTACATTGTTCTCTGATTCACAATGTTGTAGGATTACAAGCCCTCTGTTTATTGCTTCTCTCACATTTTGATATCTGATATTAATGTGCTTGCTTCGAGTTTTGACCCCTTGATTGTCAGCCAACTGCTGAGCTGCTGTATTATCGCAAAACACCTTAATAGGTAATGTACAGGTTATTTTTAAATCAGACATCAGTTGGTGCATCCATTCTAATTGAATCACACAGTCACTGATGGCAGAATATTCAGCTTCACACGTACTAGTGGAGACATGGGTTTGTTTCAGAGATTTCCACCAAGTCATCACAAACATAAATGGCATAGCCAGTAGTAGACCTTCCATCTATTCTGTCTCCCCAGCTGGCATCACTGTAAGCTAACAATTGTTGATCATTGACAGTATCCAGGACAAGTTTGTGTGTTGCAGTACCTTTTAAATACCTCAACAACCTTTTTGCAGCTACCCAGTCCCTTTTGTAAGGACATGCACATTTTTGACACAGTAAATGTACTGCCATGCATATATCAGGTCTAGACCAGCAAGCAATATATAACAATGACCCCACAAGTGACTGATACATTGTTTTGTTCTCAAACACAGTATCCTCTGCCTCTTTTACATAGCCAGTGGTCATTGGTGTGCTCACACTTTTGGCATCAGCCATAGTGTACCTTTCCAGTAGCTGCTTTATTTTTTCCTCTTGGCATAACTCAAAACAACCATTTTTATTCTGAGTAATTTCCACACCAAGATAGTTTTGAATACTGCCCAGATGTTTAACTTTAAACAGACCTTCTGTGGTATGCATGAACCAATTTAGCTCAGCATCTTTGTGGAACAAGAAACAGATATCATCTACATAAATCAACACAAAACAATCATTGTTTTCAATACATTTGTGAAACAAACACGGATCTGCAATACTCTGTGTAAAACCAATTGCAGTTAGTGCTTTACTTAGGCATTCATTCCATGCTCTTGCGCTTTGTCTTAATCCATACAAGGCTTTGTTGATTTTTAGAACTAAGTGTTTGTTAGTGCACTCAAAACCTGGAATCTGTTCCATGTACAGGTCCTCATCAATGCTGGCATTCAGATACGCAGTTGTAAAGTCAAAGTGATGGACTTTCATGTTATCTACCCCTGCTTTACACAGTGCTGTTTTTAAAGTGTCTGCCTTGACGGTAGGAGCAAAGCATTCGTCATAATCCACTCCTTCAATTTGCAAGTACCCTTTAGCTACCAATCGTGCTTTCCTTTGTACCCCACCATCTGGCAAGCGTTTTAGTTTGTATAACCATCGGCAACCAATAGCATCCTTGTTAGTTGGCAGCGTTGCCAGTGTAAATACTTTGTTATCTGCAAGAGAGTTATACTCTATCTGCATGGCTTCTAGCCAAGCTTTTTTCTCTTTTTCATCCAGAGACAACACCTCCTGAAAATTCCTTGGCTCTTTAACATAAACATAATTTATGGCAGTATCATAACCATAGCGAACTGGAGGTACTCCTTTTGTACTTCTACTAGATACTCTAGGCTGTTGCCTTTCACTCTGCACACCCTCAGAGAAATGTTGTCTAGGAGAAGTTACCTCCTGTTTTATTTCTTTTGTTTCCTCTGAGCTTTCTGAAAGTGGAAACATAACCTGAGAAGGCAACTCATTTGCATGTATTCTGAGCCAGTTTTGGTCCTCACAAAAATTAGCAGACCTGCTAAAGCTTAATGTGTGTTGGTCATTTGCAAACCTGTAAGCTTTCATTCCTGTTTGATACCCAAGGAAGAGGAGCTTCTTAGCCTTTGCTCCTCCCTTCCTTCTTTGGCTAACAGGGATATTTACCCACGCCTTTGCACCAAAAATCCTCAAGTATCCCAAACTGGGATCTTTCTTATACAGTACCCTGTACGGGATATCATTTATGGATTGTGTCCAAAGCCTATTTGCTACGTAACAAGCGGCTTTCAAGGCTTCTGCCCAGTAGGAGATAGGTAAACCTGCATCAGCTAGCATTGAACCCATCATTGTTTGCAGTACACCTCCTCTACGTTCTGCTACACCATTTTCTTGTGGCGTGGAGACATTTGATACCCTGTGCCTTATACCTTGAACCTTTAGCCACTGGGCAAACTCAGAGGACATGAATTCACCTCCCATGTCTGTTTGCAAGGCACATATTTCACAACCCAATTGCTTTTGCACTCTCCGTGCCCAATATTTAAAGGTTGTAAACACTTCTGCCTTTCTTTTCAGTGCGAACACCCAACCAAACCGGGAATAATCATCAACCAATATGAGAGCATATTTGTTGTTTGAGTGACTGTTGGCATAAGGCCCAATTACATCAGCATGTATCAGAGCCAGCGGTTTGTTAGACACTCTATCACTCTTTTTAGACACAGGAAACGCTTTTGACTTGGTGCATTTACAGATATCACAATCTAAATAATTACTGCACTCCTCCACACTCTCATTCCCAAGAAATGCCAGTGTCTTTTTGATTGTGTTATAACTCACATGCCCAAGACGCCTGTGTAGTAAGTGTATACATTTATGATGTGGGCTCTTATTTGTCACTGATTTCACCCCCACTGACTCATTATCAAGCACATATACATTGTTATGCAATCTCCCCACAGCCAGTATTTGGCTGCCTCTTGCTATCTTGCATGATTTGCCAGCAAAAGTAACAGTAAAGCCAGCCTTATCTAAAGCAAAGACACTGAGGAGATTATTTTCCAGTGCAGGCACACACAACACACCTGTGAAAGTGTGCTGCAAGGCAGGAAATGTCACACTGCCCTCACACTGTACCTTGGAGTTTCGTCCATCTGCCAAACTCACATGCTGCAAACTTGAAGGGTGGACGTTCTGTAGGAGGCTCTCACTCTGGCAAAAATTCTGAGACGCGCCAGAGTCCAGGATCCAAACCCTACGTTCAGCAGCCACATCAGTGACTACCAGTGTAGCTTTCTGCCTTTGCACAGATTTCTGAGGCTGCCTCCCACCTCCATCTCTCCTCCTGGCATCTGGACAATCTCTTTTCAGATGGTTCATTGATCCACAACAGAAACACCTCCGGACCTTGAGAGCCACCTGCTCCAGATCTGCACGCTGTCTTCTGCTGCTTTCTCTCCCTCCACCGTTGCTGCAGCCAGCTCCTTTGGTTCCCTCTGGTCCAGGATGGTAACAAGCATGGGAAGAGATCAACTTGCTCTCCCCCTTCCTGGCTTCTTCCTCTAGCAGCCTGCCGGTGACATAAGCCACGGTCAGCTTGTTCGTCTCCAGGGTCTCCAGGGATGTTATCAGCATGTTAAACTGCTCAGAAAGGGAGCTCAGGATAATAAAAACTTTGTCCTCTTCTGACACATTTTTGCCTCGCTGCTCCAGCAACTGGAAATAAGTTGATAAGGCATTTAAGTGAGCCTGCACAGACTCCCCCGGCCGCATAATAGTTCTATACATGCGACGGGTTATGGCAATCAAAGACCCAGCCGTTTGCTGCACATAAATTGCATTCAAACTGTCCCACGCATCCTTAGCTTTTGCCTTACCAGATACGTGCACCAGCTGGTCGTCTGCCACACTCAGGATGATAGTAGCCAAGGCCTTCTGATCTTTGGCATCGTCCTCTGCTGTCGGCTGATTTGGGGGAGAAGCTACGTAAAGCCACAATGCTTCTCTTTGTAGATAGTGTTCCATTCGGAGTGCCCAGACATTATAGTTAGTGGAGGTGAGCTTATCTACCAGCAATGCCACTGCTGCCTGTGCCATAATGCCTTCTGCGTCTGGCACTTGTATATCAGCTCCACTCACGTCTTCCTCCGACTCACTATCTTCAGACTGGCTTGGACTGTCTTCCTCTGTTTCTCCAGCTGCTGTAGACATCCACTCAGCCACTGGATACACAGCTCACCACACCTCTTTCCGGCAGACCAGCCTCGTTTAGAACCTCCAGGGCGCAGTGCAGCGTGCTGGGCCCATAACCCTGTCAGTGTACGTGCATTCCAGCACCGAAGCCGCAGGTGAGCCAAGCAGAGTCACACACCAGTACAGGCTAGTGTAAAAACTATTTACATTTATTTACAGAACATATAGTTCACAGTCATTCAATCAGACAAAGTGCTGCGCCAGCCAGTCTGTTTTACAGCAGAGAGAGACTAAGCAAAGCATATACACTTATATACATATCAGCACTGACAATTATCCAATTAGCCATCATGCTGAGTCATTTAGCTCCTCCTGAGTCATGCTGAGTCATCTATCCCCTCCTGTATTGCATCATCCAGGCAGGGGAGGAACCAGACCTGACCAGCTCAAACCAAACAGCACATTCAGCTGTTAGGAAGCTGTCAGTGATCATGGCCACTAAGTGCCTGCTGTCTTACAGCAATATTGTCTAAAGCAATATAATGCTGACAAGGGAAAGGTAAGCATAAGGGTTTTTGCAGGTTCCCTGCCATGCAACTGGACCTAGCTCATCAAGCTCCATGCAAATCGGTTAGGGTTAGAGTTAGGGGAGAGGCTGCCTGGGGTGGAAGGGAGAAAGTTGAAAACGGAGACAGACAAAGACGGATGGAAAGGAGAAAAGGAAGCAGGAAAAGGGGAGAGGCTATGGGTGGCAGGGAAGGGAAAGAGGACATAGTGAGAGGGGGACATGAGATGCTCCCCACAAGATCTTTTGGGTCCTCCACTTATGGGTCTGTGCATATGTGTGTGTGTATATACACACGCGCACACAATACATACATGTATACATACATATATACACACACAAACACACAAGAGTAAGGTCCACAAGGATTCTCAGGGAAGCATATATTTCATCCCCCTCCATCTGACCCTCTCTTTCTCTCCACTGGCTCAGCCATGCTTCCCCCCTTGCTTGCTCCAGCATCCACTCCCCCCAATTCAAGCCTTCTCCTTTTCCTTCTCTTCATGATAATTTCTGGTGTGACATAATGCCAAGGCCACTGCCCCCTATTGTGCTTCTGTGAACTAGCTTCAGGTTTTAGTGCCCTCTCTCAAGCATTAGGTGGGTCACGCAATGCTTTGAAAAGGGCAGTAAAGATACTTCCCCTACTCCTAGCAGTGGCTATGGCTGCCTTCAGCAGTACTGCTGCTTGGGACCTCAAATTGGCTGAGATCTCACAATGTAGCATCACAAGATCTATTTTTTCCTATAAGTGATGGGTTTGGGTTTGTTTAAGCACCCTCACTTTGAGATGGGATTTTTTCTGCAAACCTGTGTTCCTCCCCGCCCCAAGTTTATAGAAAAATTCCCGCTTATCAGTATATGGCCCCATTGTGCAAATTTTTTGATCCACACTCTGGTCCTTGTTCAGAATTCAGATGGATAGTATGAAATATAATAGAAACTGTGGTATTCCACAACAGTACTTCCAAACTGTTAAACTTTAATTTCCCAGAACCACCTTCTGAAATCCATCTTTGGTGAAGGGGCAGACTCGCTGCACAGCACAGCACTACTCTCAGCTCCCGATTCCCATAGGCGATCCAGAAGGATGTTTAATGGCACCAAATGCTTCTAAGAGCTCCAGGAGAATCAACAGAATGACACCGCCCTGCCTTTTTCTGGAAAAATGTAACCAAAGCAGTCAGTCCCCATGCCTGGACCAGATGGAACTATTGTGTGTTGGGAATACCAAAAACATGCTCCACTAAGAACTATCTGTGACAAAGATGATCTGAAAGAACCTGGGCAAAAACTGTGACTGGTACAGTAAAAAAATAACCAAACACTTAGCTTTTCTTTCAGCCTACCTCACTCTGTGTTCTTGGCATGATGATGCAGCAACTACCTACTGCCTTGAAAGCAATGCGTGTATTTAGTGCGACCACTGTAAAACTGCAGTAAAACTGCTTTTGTTCATTGACAGCAGGAAACATTCTGCCATAGAGCACTTCTGCTAAAATTACAGTAAAATACAATAGGCAACCAGATTTAAATGGATCCAGAAAATCCATTTCATCCAGGAGGCATAAAGTAGCCAGGCTAACATCTACTGCAATCAAAAGGTAGAGATTCAGAAGAAACTTTTTCTTCTTGTTTCTACATTGTTGTATGTACTATCAGAGGGTTTTACATGGGGTGGTATTAAAATTTGACACTTTCAATCTGAAAAATGTAGCAGAAATTCTGTATTTTCAAGCAGCATGATTTCAAAGCAGATTTATCAAGATTTTTAAAGAGCTGGCTCATTTTTTACATTTGACATTACCAACTGCAGAGGCAACAATATGCCAGCTATAGACTATAGAGCCAACTATAGCCTGGCATCTGCTAGGCTCATTAAAACAATATACAAGTGTCATATAACCATCGTATTCAAGTACCTGTGCTCTCCTCCTCCTGGTCCCAATGCTGGTAGCCTTTAGTACTGAAGCAGCTGTCTCCCCCCCCCCCCACTTTTTCCTGCCCAAGATCAGGGAATATAGAGAGTGCGACTCCATATTGTGAGAACACCACAGACCTAGATTTCTATGCTTAATTAGAAACTAGTGGTTTACTTTAAAAACCTTCTGGAAGATTCAATCCAAGACTTCGAATAAGCAAAGAAATAAGAGAGCATTTCTCTGTTTCTAATTTGATCTGTGTGCTTAGCTCACTCCTGTGTCCTTGACAGGAAACAGAAATTGGCTACTATCTGAAAAACAGTCTGAAAACATTTTCAACAGTGCTGGGAAACTGCAATAATGCTGCATAAAGCAGCATATTGCTCAATAAGGCAGCAAGTCGCAACACCACATCTCAGTCAAAGATTAGTTAGGGCTTGTAAACTGCCATCTACCTGTCTGGTGGGTGCTGAAGAGCAAGGCTGGGCCAGGGAAACTGGTGCAGCACTTATACAGAACTGTCAGAGACTGTCAGTCTTGCAAGTCCACTGTAATTTTCTTCCCCTTTCCCTGAACCCACTGAGCTGGGGATATACGAGCATCTTGAACCGCTACAATAAATATTGCCCCCTTTGTTGCAATTGCTTTTGAAATGTCAGCTATTGCATTTTAAGGAAGAAATATATAGCAGCACAGGAGACTTATGAAAGGAAAAAAGGTGAAATGAAATCCTTCCTCCAGCACAGTCTTTCCAGTGGCAAAGTAATTAAATGTTCCTGCCGAACAAGCACTGAAGCCACATCCCCCAGGAAAGTGGTGCCTGCTGTTGACATCCCATGTGGAGATGAAGGGCCGTCTGTCCTATCTTTTTATCACTTTTACTGCTCAGAGCTCCTCTGATCTTTTGTTCTCAAAGCTTCTACCCACACCCCATCATTTGCTCTCCTTTATTCATCTCATCATTGCCTCCAGCAGAAAATTCTGCTTGAATGTGCCTTCGGGTGCTTTCTCTTGTAGTTGTTAGAAGTAGGTGGAAGAGGAAAGGGATGTAGGACCTCTGCTCAGATGCTTCTTCCCCCCTACCAAGGGATTAAGTGCACATTACAGGCTACAGCCACTCTACAGAGTACACTTTAAAGTATGGTATTTAAATTACGCTGTGGGGATTTAGCCACAGTGGCACATCATGCAAATTGAGAGGTTTTCTTCATAGTGAGAAACAATCCCCCCTCCCATGGGTGCACCGATGTGGCAGAATTCACCCCTCCCTGTCTGCATGGTGAGTTGCAGCATATGAATGTCTCAGCTCACGGTGACAGCAGCCCCGGGAGACAATTTCCAGTAACTTCCATGTGTCTCCCCCAATGTGTACACTGGCCTTGAGCCACTTGAGTGCTCTCTTGCTCTCTATGGAAAACAGAGCTTCAAAAGAATCAAAACCTCCTAATTTCATAAGGAAAGTCTGTGTATTAAAGTTAAAATGTAAAATGAAATGGAACACTGCAAAGTTAGTAAGGGAGAAATGAACTTTCCCCGTCTTTATTTCTTCAGCTATCCAAAGTGAACATAAAGGAATTTCTTTCTGTATTGGCCTCTATTTTAGTAGAATTGCCAGCTTTTCATTTGCCAGAGATTAGATCCAATGCATGCAGAGCTAGGACATTAAAAATAGCAGATCAGGGAAAGGCCATTGAAGTGTCCGATAAGTCAAAGGTGGGCCAGGATACAAGTATTTTCCGCATAGGGACAGGCATGTGTAGTTTCCCCTTTGCTCCTGCAGCTGCCAGTACAGTGCAGTGAACAGGCCTCCCATATGGCAAGTTTCCTCACAGTTTTCCTGCACAAGTCCCCTGACAGTGAGCATCCCTCACATCACCAGAGATTCTTCAGGGTTTTTTTTAAAGGCAATTTAATACGATTATATCAACATAATGTTCTAACAATATGTGTAACGAGTTCTCTGAATTCCCAGCTTTCATCGAAAAAGTCTTTTTTACCCCTTTCATTGCAGAGATATGCCTTTCCCCTTTTATCTCAGCAATGGAAAGTGCTAGAGACTCACTTTTTAAAAACATGAAAGCTGGGATTTCAGAGAAGCTGTTATACAGGTTATTATATTGATGTCATTATATTCAGTTGCTGATAAAAAAAACTCCAAAAAAATCCCCCAGGGTGGCAGGGGAGGAAGGGTTGGCTGCAGCTGCAGGTTCTACAATACAGCTAAAACAGAACTGGCGGGTTGTGGATAAATCTTGGCTAAATGAGCCAAATGGGCACTGGCTGGCATGCCCAGATTCTAAGTACATCTCTGCCATCTGGGCAAGATGGTAAACCTAAACTTGATGCTACACCAGCATTTTCTGCATGTAGAACTACAATGGCTGCTTCACATCTTGTGCATGTGAATATTGTGCTACTTCCATGGTTTACCTCCCACAGTATCCCATACACATGGGAATTATGTTACGGTTGTGTGCTTATTTGAACATTAGGTTCCTAATTCAGCCCCAATCCTTTTTGCACAGATGAGAACTATTTTTCCCTACTTCAAGTAATTTGTACAATCTTAGCACTGGAAAAGTCAAGGAAAAATCCAACAGGTATTTTTGTTATATATTATGAATGAAGACACTAGATTTCCTTTTCTTCAGTCACTGTTAATTCTTCTAAGGATCATTAAAATGTTATGTTACTGATGGCTTAACCATTTTGACAAGTGGGGCTAGGCTTTTTGCATCTATGGCTTACTTCCAGGACCAGCACATTATTTATGCCTTAGACAATGGGTCAGTTCCCATACAGAATTTTCCAAGATGTTTCTGGGGTTCAGAGTAGCTGCTTCTGGCACAGAAGAAATAATAGGATAGAATTCCTTTTTTGAAGACAGTGTCCTCCATCTTTCCTTACTCAGCACAATGGAATATAAAAAAGCCACTACTTTCTTTTCAATAGAAACACAGAAAGGGGGGAAAGTTATCTAATCCCTAGGGAGTTGTATTGTTAAAAATAACAAAACTACCATACTTTACTACTGAAGTTAATGTGCACTTAGACTCAGGACCAGCCAAGACAGTGCAACCAACCCAAGAGAGTGCTTATAGCAACAATATTTTTAGGGATGCCAGTGAAAATATGCTACCTGAGAGGTTCACCCAAAATTTGCTGCAATGCTGCAGATGTGGTACAACTCTTGGGCGCCATCACATCACATAGCAGCAGCATCCGAGAGTTATGCATTCGGTGTCACACAGGATGCTGCAGCACACGGTTACCTCCTGCTGAGTCAGACCATGGGTCTATCAACAAGGACAGTATTGTCTGCTCTGACTGCCAGATGCTCTCCAGGGTCTTGATCGTGAGGCCTTCTGCACGCAAAGCAGATACTCTGCCTCTGAGCAATGTCTCTCCATTGCAAAGGATTCTGTAGCACAGAGCCTGCAGTGTAGCCACTTGGCATGACAATATACCCATGCCCTGCCCTCGGTGACCAGCTGTAGCTTTAAAATGTACAAGTGTGCTTAAATGGATGGACTATAGTTTATTTTGAGCTTTTAAAACACCCTAGGTTTTTTTTTAAAAAAATGGATGTGTGTTATTTCTAGTCTGTCTCTTACTTTTTTTTTAAGGATAACATTTCTTAGAACACCATTTTAAATGTATTGCCTAATATGCAATTTTAGCTGTAAGTCCAGTTCAATGGCTTTTGTTCTTTTTAATTCCACGTAATGGAAGATTAAGTTGTTACAAACAAGGCCTTGTATGGCAAGAGAGTTTTGGCTTTTTTGTTTTCTTTTGGAATGATTTTTTTTTAAAGTTTCATGGATTACTATATAAAGCAATAAATTACTTTCTGAATCATCGCCTCCCCCCACCCCCCACTTTAAACTCAAGCAATATGCTTTGAGTGAACAGTTTAAATCTTTGGAATGAAGCTGAGCATTGAAACACAGCGAGGGCGCATACTCCAGTCAATGTGACTAGTGGAAATGAGCAACTGCACAGGCCCTGATGCTGAAAGTTGTTTCTCTAAAATAAATCATCAGCCCTGGCTGCTCTCAAGAATAAAATCTATGCACATTAACAAAAACAAAGAATTGAGTTAGGTAAGTAGAGTACTGTCCAACCAAATTTTCCAAAGTAAGAGTCACCAGAAGAGATACAAGCCTATTGTTTATATACAAGATCAATTCATTCAGTTGATCTACAGAAACTGCATGTCAGAAGGACGAGGCAAATAAGAGAGAAGTGATGAAGAGGCAAAGCCTTAAAGCCAGAGCAGCAAATAAGCAACCAGTAAGTCTGAGAGGCAGAGCTTGGCTTGGGAGTGAGGAAAGGCCCCAGGTTTAACCCCTGATATTTGCAGCTGTTAAAAGGAACTGAGGTAGAAGGTGTTAGGAAAGACCCTTCTCTGCCAGAGTCTATATAAAAAGGTTCTTTACACCAAGACAGACAATTTTGTCTTCCTAGCCCAATATTGTCTACTCTGACTGGCCAAGGTTCCCCAGAGACTCTCTCTGAACAGCTTATTTCTGAGATCTTTTAAAACTAGAGATAACAGAGGGAGGAGTGTGGGGATCTACATGGATTCGGGACCTCGGCTTCCTATACTCGATGGGGCAGTGCTTACATTGGCCCCGAGAGTTAGGAGCCTGGGGGTGATCCTGGATGCCTCTACTTAGGATTGCACACAGCAAGTCACTATTTGTGGAGTTGAGAGCTCATTGCATCTCTGAATTCACTTTAAACAGCATGTGAAAGAGAAAGCTGAGGGCATTCTCTGACCAACATCAGTCACCCCTACTCCAGCCTGATCAGTACCTCCAGTGTGACTCATGTTGAAACTGGAGGCTGCTGAAGCTTTCAAGGGCAGCTACTATTAAGTCCTTCTTTCTTGAACCTGCATAGTCAAACCCTGTTACAGATGGGCAGACTGTATGGGACCAGGCTGTACCCCAGAACAGGATGAGAGATATCTGTGTGGGAAATTGGAGCATGAGTGAGGGTGAACAGGGACTTCAATCAGAGAAAAATCAATCATCAACAGGCAGTTTAGTGAATTATAAAGAACATGAGGCTTTGAGCACATGCAGAACACCCTCAGTATTGACTAATAGCAGCCAGTTTCCACACACTTGTGATGACTGGAAGCCAGTATGATGTAGTGGTTAGACTTTCAGACTATGACCAAGGTGACCCAGATTCAATCCCCACTCTGTCCTGAAGCTCTCTGGGTAACTCTGGGCCTGTCACTCTTGGACAGCCTAACTTACATCACAGATTAGTTGTGAAAATAAAAATGGGGGAAGGAGGATTAATAACCACCCTGAGGTGAACAGTGGAAAATAATAAACATATGGGCTTGTAGGCCAGATGTGAACCCCAACCCCAAAACTAACTTCTGATAAAAGGAATAAGCCATTAAATTAAGTCTTCTTTCAGGTCCAGATGAAGTGGTATAGAATCTGCGTGAAGCTACAACTTCATCTTTTCAAGCAAGAGAAGTGGCAGCACTCAGCCAAAGGCAAAGAATACCTCATCTCTATCCCCTTCCTAGCAAACTCCTTTTCTTTATAGTTGTTGTAAAATTCTGTCTTCTAGGGTACCATCTAGTGGCTCAGATATGTTACATTCCTTTCAATACAAGGATCAAGCAGAAGGAATTCTGTTCTGAAAAAAAAGGCAAAGTTAAGGATCATGTAATGACAAAAGAGGAATGCTACAAGAAAACTGACTGTCTTGAGACTGAATTTTAAGGTGGAGATTCTGTGTTTCTTATATTTCTGAAAGAATGTGGTTCACTTCTCCTTAAAGTACCAACAAAGTAAGGGCGAAAAGGTAGATACGGCAGCAATGAAAACAACAGCTTCAGAAAGATGCACCGTCTTGATGTTCCCCGTGAATTGCTAAAACAAAAATTAATCAGAAAGGGAGTATAGTCATTGACCAGGATCCACCCCCTGCCCATACAGAGGCATTTGTGTTATTCAACCTCTGTGCAAAGCCTTTAGGAGAATTCATTCATAGCTATGGAACTGAATGCCATCAATATGCAGATGACATCCAGTTCTATATCTCATTATCCAAATCATCTAGGAGTGCAGTAAAAGTACCGAGTCGTTGCTTGACAGCTGTTGTCAACTGGCTGAAAGCAAATACATTGAAATTGAACCCAGACAAGACAGAAATGATGCTGGTTAGAAAAGGAGAGCTATTGAAGGACACTGTGCTTCTGACTTTTGGTGGGTTCACTTGACCTTGGCTGACGTAGTTAAGAGCCTAGGGGTTTATACTAGACCCAGCACTGCTGCTGGAGAAGCAAGTAAATACAGTTGCAAAAAAAGCCTTCTCACAGACAAGCCTGGAAGATGGCCCCCTACCTTGATCTGGCTGATCTGGCTACCTTCTGTAGATACCACCATGCAGTTGGGCAAAAATCAACAGCTGCCTATGCACATGCTTTCTATGTGGTAGCCCCTACCTTATGGAATGGCTTGCCTGAGGTTGTCAGGAGAACTCCTGCTCTCCTGGCTTTCCACAAACTATGCAAAACTGAATTTTTCAGGAGGGCATTCTACCCAGATTACAGGTCTGTGTCATAAGAAACAGTTCAGAGATGCTTTGGTAAGGGGGACTAAATGCTAGGCTATTTGGTACTGTCTGCTGATGTACATATGTGCCTAACTAGGGAGTTTCCATGCTGCTAAACATGCTGTGGAAATTAGTATGATTTATTTCAGATAGGCATCTTCTCTATGCTCAGCTTTATGTTTGTTAAAAAAATTTCTGCTACCATTCCCTATCGTATCTGTTTCACAGAATGTCTTATCTATTGTTCATTATTGTACTTTGCTCAGTGAATGCCCTAGCTGTTGATTATACTGTATTTTCACTCTCAGTGTGTAATCTGTCTTGGATCTCAGTAAGAAAGTCTGATTATAAATAAACAAACAATTTCTGCTTTTGTGTGTGTGTGGGGGGGGTCTCATAATTCTCTCCCCTAACTGCAGCCTTCACTGCTCCCAGACAACTGTGGCCAGGGGGAATATTGATCTCTGCCTCCACCATGTGCAAACAGAGCTTATGCTTGCGAAAGTGAAAGTTTAAATCCAAATAAAGCAAGAAAAAAATCAGTTCAGCAATACAAAAATACTCTCTTCAACAACAATGGAATTTTAAAATATTAAAAAGCAAATAATATTGCAACATACTCATCCAATATTAATCTCAAAACCCAGGAAACAACATAATAGTTTTTTAAAAAGAATTAAATACCCTAAAATTTATCAATTTAGTTAAGCCTCACAATACCCCTTGGAAGCTGGCTATGTTGATGCATACAGTCATTCTTTTTCCTACTTAAAGGCTGCTTATTGCAATTACCTCCTTGTGGAGACCTAATCCAACACAATTAAGTGATTAATTCAGCTTCTGATTTGATAGTGAACTAGTTTGATTAGTTCCAAACACTTGCGCTGTTGAGAAATTACCAGATGATATGCTGAACCATTCACAAGACCAGAATCTTCATGTTGTTCACATGCAAGCTAATTGCAAGACGTCTTGTCAGTGTAGAGAAACAATTTAGGTAATTTTTGTAAGTATCTTGAGTGATTTTTGCCCCTTGATATGTTTTTGCACGAACTTTCCCATCTATCTCTTTACCCCGTTTAGGATTTCCTCAGACTTTTTCAGAGGGGCAGGAATTGGGTCTTTGTTAACTCAATGCAGCTGCATGACTACATCTTATCATGGATATAGCTAGAATTATAGGAGAACAGTTCCTAGATATGAAAAATATGCCTTTGCACACCGAAACAGGGCTAGCCTGGCCCCATAACTAGACAGACCACAAAGGGAGCCTAGAATGAAATGACCTTGGAGAGGGGCATGAAAAAATGGAGCAGCACAGTTGAATGGCCATGTGTAGATTAGAAAAGCCATCTAACTCATATCAATATATACAATGTATTAAGGCCCAGGTGAAAGAGGGTGTCTGAGAATGGTAGGAATGTTTAACTTCACAGAAGTCAGAAATAGAATCCAAGGATGTATGTATTAGTTGAGGGTCAGAAGATGTATGTATGAGAAATCTGTAATCACTAATTTTACATAGTCTTTCTTAAGATAAGAGGTAGCAAGAATGAAATAACTATTTCTATGTATTTTAAAAAAATGTTCCAAATATGGATTACCTTGTCTGGTGTTTAAAGTTATAAGATAGTAAGGTTAGCAAAGAATGTGCAAGCCCCTCAACCTTTGCCTTTACCTTTTAACTAGATGCCCAGGGCTTCTTAAATGCATGCCTATATCTAAATCAGGCATGACCAGAGTTATCCAGAACAATCTGCCCTAGTCATAATTAGTTTGCTGACTCACAACAGGATCTGTACCAGTGCTGCTTTTTTGCTGCCCGAACTGCCCCTCTGCTATGTCGCCTCCTGTGAGACATGGTGTACAAGGTTTCTTCCTGATAACAAAAAACAATAGCTAAGAGGTCCCTCTTCAGAACATTTCAGGTGCTTGGGGCCAGGAGGGGCATATCTGTTCCTTAGTAATAATATTTTTCCTGCCACAGCGGCCTTAATGGTATGTTGGAGGAGACTCAACCAGAATTCAGTGACCCAAGTCTTTTTAGAAAAAGCAGCAAAGCATTCAGTAAGTCTATTCAAATTTTAATTAAAAAATTAAAAGACATTTAAAATTAGTTCCCCCAATTAGTTTAGGGGAAATGCTGTGGCTCAGCAGTGGATGTGCACTGAGTGTGCACCGAGAAAAATTCTGTTTCGGTTCTGGGAATTCTGGAATAGTTCTGTTCTGTGCCTGCTTGGAACTGATCCATTTGTACGTGTTTTTTGTTTTCATGAAGTTTGGCACATTGGCTGCACATGTGCAGACGCATGCTGTTCTTTTCAATGGGGGTGGGGAAATGAGGTTCTGGGGCAGCAGTTTTTCCACACAATGGCACCAAAATCGCACAGAACACAGTCCTCCCTCTAAACCAAGTTTTAGAACACACAATAACAGGGTTATGTGTTTATAGATCCTGAGGAATGCTTGGGAAGGCACACGTCAAGGCAGCTGCACAATGCATACACATGCACATAATGTTCTTTTCAAGGATAGAAGTTGGGGAAATGAGGCTCTATTAGCGCTTAACCAAAAAACTCATCAATCCATTGAGTTTCTCCTCAAGCTCATGAAAAATCATACCAAATGGACAACAAAGAAGGTGAGTGTTCGTGGCTGGGTGCACACAATGGCAGGAAACTTGCTGACAAAGTGGCGCCAGTACAGTGTGCCAGCACAGCATGCAAGCAGAAGAGAGCTCCTCTGCCAACTGGCATAGCACAGTGAAATTTTTAAAAAAAACATTCCCGCTTTAGTGACAAAACCAATAAATTATTACCTTTGAGGCTGGCTGTTATGCCATGTTTCCATGTTTCCCTGTGCATTGTAGTTTTGTTTCCATGATGAAGGGAGGGTGTATCCTTCTAATCTGCTCTGCAGCAGACTGGGACTGACTCCCTATTTAAACCCACCAGCCACTGGCCTGTTCTTTCACTGTGCATAAAAAAAGCATAGAAAGGGATAGATGTTGGTTCTTCCTTCATGGGCAGGGAAGTAAAGGGAGGATTGCCCTCTTTTTTCTTATTAAAAATGGGACTGGACAGGTTGCTGGCTGCCAGGCTTTCTTTCCAACTAAAACTATTAACCCGCAGTAGAATGAAAAGGAAAAAGAAGCAATGCGGGAACAGCTCAAGCAGAGAGTCCTGTCGCTGTGCCAGAAAATAAAAAAATCTGACTAGACTGGTCTACATGGAATACTAATCTGGAAAGACTTGGGGATGCATGCATGTGTGAGTGTACAATGCACACATCTGCTACCTCCCCATAATTTAATGCTGTATTAAGTTTTAATTTTAAGAAGCCCCAAAAGCCAGGCGGCTTTCTCTGGACAAGATTGAATTCCTCCTGGTGTACCTCAGCCCACTATCTTTGGAGGACTTCTTTAGTCATAGTGGTGGCCCTGGCATTACGGCACCTAGGTGAAGGACAGCAGCAGCAGCAGGCCACTGAATGGGCATGAACCAGCTCCTAGTGCCTGGGACCTCTTCCGTGCAGCTCCCCCTTAATAATTGCTTTTTCTTTCCAATTTTCACCCTAATCTGCATAATCTGCATAACATCTGCAGCTAGGAGCTTGGAGGCTGAAGGAGATCCATCCCTCCTCAAACCCACATATGCATGCCACATATGTATTGCTGGCCTTTCCTTGCATTTCTGTAAAAACTCACAGAAAGGGATGACGATTGCAACACTGGAGCTGATGGCACTGTACTGTCTGTTGCTCCCCTCCCTGGCGCAAAGCAAACTTTTTGCAATTTGATCCCTATCAGCCACTCAATGTCAATGGCACATCCCTTTCCCGCCAACAGAGTTAATGCTAAGGGCTCAGTCTCTTCCCTTTGGATCCAATTGATTGCATCATTGATGAGTGCAGATAGACTTGCTGTCAAGGAGAACAAGAAGCTGCCAGATGGCCTCGCACTGCCTTGTCCGCCTGCACAACCTGTGCATGGTAAGAACGGAAACAAAACACACAAACTTTTCAGTGGGGGCGGGAGACCTTACAGCCTTATTTCCCAAATTTGTTCTGTCATTCCAGGAGTTGCTTTAATGTGCTGAACCAGTAATTTTTGTGTGTATTTTCAGCTCGTTTTTTCATTATGCACACCCCTAGTAGATAAGGTCCCAGGTTCAGTTCCCGCATCTCCAGTTAAAGAATCAGGCAGCTGGTGATATGGAAGGCTTTTGTTTGAGACCCATGAGAGCTGCTGCCAGTCAGAGTAGACAGTACTGACCTTGACAGAACAATGGTCTGACTCAGCAGAAGGAAGCTAGCCAAATGTAGCACATCCAGTATGGGAGACCAAAGGGAAACAGGAGACGTTAGTTACGTTTTCTCAATTCATCAATCATGTCAGTCTACGAATATTTTCTGGAAGCTCCAACTTTCAAGACAATTCAACTTGGAGATCCTTGCCATACTTTCGGATCAATTTCTCATGATTGTGATCAACAGACCACTGCTTTGGGAGATGCTTGGGCTGCATAGTGTCCAAGAAGTGCTGGCGCCAGCGTCTCTCCAGCTGCATGAGGGAGTGCAGTCCCTCTTTGGCAAAGCACTGTACCACTTTCAGACCATGTGGCATGTAGCTCTCATTACAAATCCTAGGGGGGGAAAAGCCTAGTTTCAGAAAAGCATAAAACATCATAGAACACCCAAGCAACCGATAGGTCCATTACACTTCTGCTTCTTTAAAGATACTAATAAAATTATTCTGAAGTCATGTCTGTTCTACAAACTGACACTAGTAAGCAAGGTGAAACTCTGTAGGTTCTCTAGAAGAATTCTGATCATCCACAGAGAAAGCTAAACAACTAGTAGTGCAATCCTAAGCAGAGTTAAAAACCTTTTAAGCCCTTTGAAATCAATGGACTTAGAAGTGCGCAACACTGCTTAGGACTGGACAGTAAATCAACTTTAAACCAGATGAATTGTGGCATTTGCTTGTAGCCCAGGTTCAAGAGTAAAAATTATGTTCTGTGACAAAAGGAAGGTGGAAAGAGCAACCCTATATACAATGCAACTTGAAATCACTTTCTCTCCCCCTTTGTAGTATGAACGTATTTCTTTCAAACTCTCTCTGGTGGGATGTCTCTTGAGATCAGAGTCTGCTGCTAGCGGCAACCTTCCAAGCCAGGCTCTGCCCAGAAGACAGAAGTGGGCTTGACCAAAACCAGGGTGGGGGCAAATGAGCACGCCTTGAGGTTAATTGGATTGTAATAGGAAGGCAGTAAGGCTTGACATGTTGATATGAATTTAATTTAATTTTACCTTGACGCATAGCTGACTGTAATCTACAGTCTAAGTCAGTAGACGCTAAATGTACCTGATTTCCAATCCAGCTGCTGCTTGCAGTATCTCTTGGGAAACTGTCACAGAGTGAAAGAAGTCCTTGACCACCTGTAACAGTTCCTCTTTCCTGGCATCAGGCAGGCTGTCTGCATTCAGAAGAGCCCTAGCACCTGAACGGACTTGCCTGCGGATCGGATCTTCAAGCAGGCGAACGCCCTCCTCACAGCCAATGGGAGCACCAAACTCCTCAGCCAACTGCTGTTTCAGATGGTTGTCATAATAATTGGAAATAGCGTGACAGGCAGTGCAGAGGAGGAGCACGTCATGAGAGTTATGGTCCTTCATCTGGATGGGAAAGTGTCTCCGGTATTCATGAGGCACTATGTTCTTTCTGTTGAAGAAACAGACCAATGGTTTTGAACAGCCAGCTGAAAGCCACATTGATCCTGTAGCACTGGAGGGGGTGTGATGTTGACTGACCATGGGGGGAGCGGGGAAGGGCCAAGCCTGCTACTCTACCTTCTCATAGCAACTTGATCTGTGGAAATTAGCTGATATTGCTTTTCATGATATGGAGATATATGTATGATTACCTGCAAATTGCTGCAAATCAAACCACTGTTAAAAGGGATATGCAGATTCAATTCCACTCACTGAAACTTGACATTTATAGCCTGAACCCAACTTATGTAACCACATTTTTATGTCACAATAGCATTTACCAATTTTTTTTTTACAGGAAAATTTTACATCAGGAAATCAGACAGCATCTTTCCTCCATTTTTCACGTACCTGGTTTAATGAGAGGTGGTACAGTACAAAGATAAGAATGCATGATGTAAGCCAGAAGGCCTACAGTTCAAATTCTACTTAATCCATAAATGCACTGGGTGGCTTTAGGAAAGTCACTGTCTTTTATGTCTCAAGCCCCACCTGCGATAGGGGCTAACATGGACAACCTAGGGATGCATGGCGATTCCTTTACATTTGCCAGAGCAACTATGGCTGCACTTATTGGAAATGACACGTTCATTGCACTGCAACAATCATTTGCAACAGGACTAGTTTGTGCACCCAGGAAAATTCCACTGAGAATTATTAATTTAATTTAATTTAATTTATTATATTTATATTCCGCCCTCCCCGCTTTCGCAGGCTCAGGGCATATTACTATGCAATGTGCCAATAGTGAAATTCATATGGATGTAGTTCATATCAAGGATCATAGCAAATGTGGGCTTGAAGTGATGTGTAAAAAAACCCAAATTTGGTGAGCATCTTATCGATGACTTCCCACAAGCTGGGAGTCACCACAGTAGAAAATAAAAGGTTGCCACCAATGTGTTTGCCCATATCAACTACTTAGAACTACTTCAGTTTTGAAAAGGAGACAAAGAGTCAAGTGCCCCTGTAACTCCCTCTGGAGACTTACCTAAATCAGGTTTAGCTTTTAGTGGCTGGAAATAAAAATGTGTTGCATTAAGGACCACTGGCCACTGGCCATGTGACCATTTTTAAGAGGTGCCGGAACTCCGTTCCACAGCATTCCCACTGAAAAAAAGCCCTGGTAATGACTTATATTGCATAATCCGCCTTGAGTCTTAGTGAGAAAAGTGGACTATAAAAACAAATTTAAAATAAAATAAAAAACATATTAAATGGATCCAGCGGTGCTTATTAAATAAATAAATGGACACCAACATAAGCTATGGACTAGTTCAATCTCTAATGCAGGGTTCCCCAATGTGGTGCCTCTGGGCACCATGGGGTTCACCAGTACTTCTCTGAGTGCCTGCTAATCTTTTCAGAAAGGCCATTGTTAGGCAAGGCCTGTTATTGACTTTCCTTATTCAAATGAGTTTTTCACTAGAAGATGAGGAGGAGTGATAAGCAACTGGGATTTCCTTAGTGTGTGGTTCCATTCCCTCTTCAGGACTTCCTTCTTCCTGGGAGGTGAGAGGTATTGTTTGGTTCCACCTCCTGAGGCAGCCATTTTGGGTTCGGCTCCACTTCCTGTGGAAGCCATTTTGGGGTGGTGCTCACCACCCCCTCTCAAAATTCCAAAGGAGACCGCAACCTCAAAAAGGTTGGCAGCACATACTCTAGTGCTTTGCTGTGTAGGATAAATACACATTTATGGATGTACTGGAAAACTCACCGAATATAAGACTCTGTCTTGCCACAAACAACACACATGTTCTCTTTGACTGTTAAATAATAATCCACCTGAGATTCAGGACGCCCAGAAGGTTCAAACAGTAGCTTCACAATAAATGGGTCAGTACCCACTAACTCTAGGACCACCAAAGAAAGAGAGAGCAAGATTATTCATGTCTGAACGGTAAGTGTGGAATGAAATTAAATAATGAATTACACAAAATAATAAGTGCATAAAATTAAAAACTGAGCAACATGGGGGGGCGGTCAAACCACTGGTCTATCAAAGTCAGTACTGTCTACTCTGACTGGCAAGGGCACTCAGCTGGATGTTTTTCTCATCAACTACTATCTGATCCTTTTTATCTGGACGTGCCAGGGACTGACCTTAGCACTTTCTGCTTGTATAGCAGATGCTCTACACTTAGGAACAGCACCCCATCCCCAAAGTGTATAATTCCAGCTTGGTTGCCATAGCTTACCACTCAGCTCACAACCAGGCTTAGACAAAGGGATCCCCATCTCAAGAGGAAAAAGTAGAAATTCATAAAATATCAAGCTGCTTTAAGGGCGTTATTAAGTGAAAAAGGGTACAGTGAAGCATATTCAATAGGTTGCTCAGTGGAGGTTGAATGGAGCGGATGGGCACACTGGCTTGCAGACATGGTGCAAATACTACATCAAGGTTGCCATGCTGATCTGCATTAAATGGCACCGCCTGTTTTCATAAGCAATGTTTCCAATTTACCATAATCTTGGCCAAAATATAAACAAGAATTGCTTTACAATCTTAGCGCTCCTCACACCCTGTCCAGCAGTTCTTGTAGAATAGTAAAAGAACAGGTTCACATACCTGCTATGCCCTTGTCAAGATACCACTGGGCTTTCTTACGATCACAAGTGCATAAAGGTTGCCCATCTGGCGCATATAAGAAGCAATTGTCATATAGAGGAGATTTCCTGTGAAAACAAAGTCATCACAAACATAAGCTTTTATTAGCCATACCCAGTATACAGTGCTATTTGATTTTATGGCATACCAATCCACCTATGATATATAATGAAATAATTTTAGCACCTAAATCCTTTAAGTTGTGCTTCCAAGGTATTCAGAAGCTCAATGTGCCATCAGGTAGTCCACAACCTTCCTTATGTAAATGAAGCTGGGGAAGGAATTATCCTTGACTTCATGCAGAGTTCTAGAGGTAATCTGAGCTTCTTCAAAGGTCAATGTAACATCAGATACCCCTCCTTTGAGTCACTATAGGAATCACAAATTCTGACAGGTTACCAAGACTATCTGAAAGTTATGACCCTCCAAGGATACAGAATGACAACTCTCGTCATTCAGAATAAGAGACTGCAAGGTAACATTCCACCAGGCAGCTACCAGAAGACGTGAAAGTACTCCCTTGGACTGGCTGGGACAAACTTCACTTGGATTCTCCTATTCTACTTAATCATTTAATGTCCCTGCATTTGCTTATTTTTCTCTCCCCACTCTTCATTTTGTGTTCATTAAAATGTAGGCCATTCGGGTGGATTTAATTGTTTGTACAGTGCTTAGTTAAATCTTAAATTAATGACTACAGTAACAGACTGAGTGACTGAAGCACATGATGGGTTCATGAGACTATGAATGTATGCTAGGTCAACTAAGGTGGAGTAAAGCTGGAAATCTGACCTCTGTAGCAGGTTGCATCTGTTCCCCACAAGATGATAACAAGTACTTTTTGGCCAAGGGAAGCACTCTACAAGAGTTAGATTTGCATCTCCAATGAGGATATCCAGAGCTGACAACTGAAGCCATACCAAAAGAAAATCTTTCAGACCTTCCTACTGAAGAGCTCCATAAGGAGATATATAATTACCTAGCAGAATATCCTACTCCCAGGGGCTTCCGCTTGTGTTTCCAAGGGTCCTTCACTTGCTGCTTCACTGGGGATTGCTCATTAGAAAGTGACTTCTGATTCTTTGTTTTTTGCTGCAAGTCTGCTTCTGTGTTGTTATCATCACCAAGGCAACTACTGTTTCTTCCTTTGAATGGTACATCCACTAAGCCCTGACACTTTCTCAGGCACTTTTCCCAAACAGGAAGAACATGCTCTCTTCTTTCTGCACAAAGGACGAAGGGCAGTTTCAGTAGATGGATGAACAGAGCTACTGATACCTGGGCATCCTTGGCAGCATAAGCAATCTGAGAAGAAAAGGAGAAGCCTTTGGCATTACATTACACAGCGGCAGTTCTCATATGTGCAAGGATCCCTGATGAACATTCCCAAATATGAAAAAGAACAGATCACAATGAATGAGACTGTCATCACTAATCTACTTAAGGCAGTACCTACATCAAGTTCTATGAAATTGTAAGGCTGCACAACAACTTTGTTCAGTAGAGCAATTCTTTTGATTGGTGCCCCCACAATAGTTAACAATAAATAAGCCAATGGATCTGATAGCCTTTTCTGTTGCTGTCCCACCTGATGGAACAGGCTTCTTTGAAAAGTTAAAGGAATGCTCTCTGTGTTGACTTTTAGAAAAGCGTGTGAAACAGTCTGTCAGTCCCTGGCAGTTAGATCCCCAAGTTCTCCACAGTTAACACACAGGTGTTCCAGTTGAAGTAACTTTATTAGAGATCCATTCAGTACAAGGTGCTCAGAAAGTGGAATTGGCAAAAGTGTCGTATGTGGGGCTAGTAATGTTAGTCATAGGGAATATTCCCACCTTTGGGAAAGAGGACCGTTAAGGGGGTGGGGGGGTTGGAGTGAGACATTGTTTTAGAGTAGACAGTGAGAAAGATGAACTTATCTTTGGTTCTCAGGGATACATTTCAAGCCAGTTTCAGCTGGCAGTCAAGGACACTGGCTCAGTGGAGCGAGAAAGAGAAAGTAAACATTTGCGAAATAACCTACTGGCATTGCAGCAATAAAGAACTTCCCATATTCTCAGAGACCAGAGAGAGAGCCAATATACATTCATGGCAGATATGCAGGAGGCATATATGACACAGTCTTTTGAGGGAACTCAGACCGCAAGTGCCAGTTTTTAGTGGCGGTTGCCATTTTATGAGCTTGAATGTTTTTCTGTGATGTTTTGTTTGCTTCTTTTTTGAGAGATTGCTGATTGTATAGATACACATTTTAGCTTTTATTGTAAGAAGGTACTAGAGAGCTGGCAAAACATTCTCAAATACATACATAAAAATAAATGGTTAAGGACAAAGGGATTTCCAGGACCTGACCCCATTAGTATCCCGTTACACCAATTTTTTACATCTATGGTTTCATCCCAAGCCTTGAACCCCCACCTCCTGGCTCAGCCCCCAGGGCCTCCACACACAGTGTTATATAAAAAAGAGAGGGAGTCTGCATGCACATCATTCTTCTGCCTCCTCTTTTTGCCACCTCTCCTCCTACTAAGCCTGGAGCAGGTAGCCAGGGATATCCTCGCAAACCCCTACTACACCCATTCCTCATCTTCACAAAGATGCTTCTTCTTATGAGAGGGTGGAAGCCACTTAACCTATTGGTCACTGTTAGGCAGCTGTTGTGGTAGTAGCTCTTTCAAGGGACGCCTTGCCTCAGCAGCTGCCCAAGCAGGTTTCCCCAGTCAGAGTTGGGGCTAAGCCCACCTCCTGCCATTCCGGTACCATGCAGTTCCTTCTTGCAAAGAAAATCCTTAACAAGTGCTGTCCAGGGTCTGAGCCCCAGCCCCCAGACTTGACAAGAGGGAACAGCAGGGGACAAAAGGGTGGCAGCAACCCCACCCCCCAAGCCGGCAACCAGGGCCAGAACCTACCTACTCCAGGGGGAAGGGGTAAAAGGCTAGAACTTCAGAGGGGTGGAGGGGGCAAGGAGAGACCAGCCAGTCCCACCTTCCAGGGGGAAGAAAGGGGGCTAAGCAGGCCAGAGGGAAAGGGCCACAGCAGGGGGAATGTGGGACAAGCAGCAGCAACCCAAGCAGAGCCCTTACCTGGCAGGGAGAGGAAGCAGCCTCTACAGCCCAGAGCCACACCATGGCTAGAAGACAGCAGCCTGGCTCAGGAGTTGCTAGAAGCCAAGCCTCTCCAGGGGGGGCTGCCACAGGCATTCTGGGGGAGGAGATGGGTAGCCCCGCCCAGCATTGCTGAGCTGGCAGCGCAGAAGCTGGCTAAGGCAGCACCTCATGGGCAAGGCCAGGCAAGCCCAATAGCACGGAGGCTGACTGGGGCAGCTCCTCGTGAGCAAGGCCAAGGAGCCCTCAGCTGGGGATGACTCGCACTCAACCCCACCCTACCAGCAAAGCAAAGGAGCCCAGGAGGGATTAGTGGTTGGAGGGAAACACCTGGAGGGATGCACAGCTGGGCCCGGTCAGGAGAAGGAACAAGCCTGGAAGGAGGGCGGGGCAGAGAGAGGAAACCCTATAAAGGGTGGCTGGGAAGAGCTCTGGGGTGGTGGGTGTGAGTGAGAAGTGATGATGTGGAATGAGAGCAGTAGGATGCAAGGGTGGAGGCTTGGAGGAAAGTTCTGGAAGGAGGAGATGAAGGAGGATGCAGAGGGTAAGCAGGCCAGGTTGAGCAGGCCAGCGAGTGGACTGAGAGGGAGTCTGGGTGAGGTATACTGCCCCTCCTTCCACAGAGCAGGGTCCTGCAGAGTCCCTGGCCCCCCTGTGATGTCAGGAGCAGACCGCCCAGTGTCACGCCCACTGGCAGCCGCGGCAAGCCCTGACAAGTGCTTCAGTCAGTTCATACTCAAAGGTTTGGAAATCCAAACCCTTGCTCTCCTTTTGCCCACAGGGAAGACTTGAACCACAAGGAAATTGAACAGTCAATAAGAATGAGCTGGAAATTACTCAAGAAAATTATCCCATTGCTTCAAGCCTTGCCAATTTTAGAAACCAGGATAAAACCCTCTTTTCACCCAGGCTTTTAACTGATGCGTCTTACCAGGAGTGATGAGATGTTACTGTTGTGTTTCTCAATGTATGTTTTTATTTTGTGAGCAACCCCATTAGGCTGGAAGAGTTGAAAAGATGGGAGATAATAAATATTCACAGTGCAAAACCCAAACCTGTTCTTTCGTCAGTTGCTCGCTCTCCCAGTTGCTGCACCGCAGATGAAGCGATTTGTCAAGTGAGTAGTTCAAGAACTGTTCTGCTAGAGATTTGAGGCTGAGTCCACTTGGTGGGAGGGACTTACTTCAGATTTTGTAAATGGAAAGAAAAGGGAGTTATTCTCATTCACACTAACTATTTTCATACAAAATAGTTTCCAAAGGGAATTGTTTCAGTGACCGCTATAAGAAAACACCATCTATGTATAGTACTTCCTTGGCAAACCGCTTGTTGGATAGCTTGAGAATCTAAGATCTAAAAATGTTCAATGTTACTCACTCCTTCCTTAAACAGCTTTACATGTGCAATCATTCGATTAAAAACAGGGAAGACTGCACCTGTAAGAGTTATAAATCTAATACAAATAAACATTAACTAAAATAAGCAACAGTAACCAGCAGCCAATAACCCCCACTCTCTCTAAGGAACACAACATCATACCGACATCTTTCTCTGACAATCAATTTATCTTTTGAATGTTCAGAAGCATAATTATAGCCCATCCTCTGCCCCTGCCCCAGTAAACAATGTTCTTGCTCTTATACAAACCTTTGTCTCATGGCCAGATATCGGAGGTCAATACTCCCCTTGACTACTACCCCATAGTCATGAAGCAACTTGCAAGCATCTTCCCAACACCCTACCCCAACTTTCAGGATGTCACCATTTGCTAGGATGTCCTGCAATGTCTTTGGAAGAGTCTGTTCTCCACTGGTTAGCCTGGATAAGCGAAGGAGGACACAAAGACCACTGGGGGCTGCCATTTGCAGGAGAGAGATAGGCTTGGCCTTCCCTTTGATAGAGACCTGGCAAAAAGTGGGGGGGGGGGGGAAGCAAAAGCAAAAGAGAGAGCACAAGTTTTTTCTTGCTGAACTCCATGCCACAACAGAATAGAAGACAATAGTTGTGGAAAGAAAAGTCATGGGGCTGACTAGATTGAATCTATTGGGGAAATCATGAATTTTCAGTAAAGATTACTGTTCTCTAGCCTAAAATTAAATGTCACACTGAACTTAATTTGTAAACTGAGATACACTGGGCATCTAAACGATATAAGAAGCTCTACTTTAGAACCTAATCTTTGCCTCTGATCCTAGAATATATGTTGCGGCTATATTCCTTGCACCATATCAAAGATGCCCTCATCTACAGAAAGACTACACATAAAAATATCATATATTGGCAAAGAATCTCAGGTATTCCCATTTCAGGTCTCCATGCTTGTTTGGAAAAAAATATTGCCAATAGTGTTGGCAAAATCTGGCCTACACTAAGTTCTTCTGCCAGCAATTGTTTTTCTGGTAAAGAACACGTAGTGACATAAAACTTTATGGAATAAACTTTTAGGTTGGAGCAACCTTCTTGATAGGATATATTTTCACCACATAAACACCTATGGTGAAATTTTTTCTACCGTTTTATTTTATATGAGCTTGTAATTATCTTTTTAGCTACAGATTTCACCTGTTATTAATATATGGCCTTTTAAAGGGTTTAAAGTTTTTTTTTCAATAGAAAGTTTTCTAGGAAAAAGCATGAAAAGGCTCTTGAGAAATTGGTATTATGTTTTATATAGTTGATAACTATTTTATTTTGTAAAGTTCATACATTATTTTAATTTGTAAATTATTCATTCATTGTTTGCTTTACTATTAGATGAGTTGATTGTAGGTTGTTTCTCCCTTCCTTTTTATTTATAAAGAATTATGGGATAAAATTCTGGGTGGAGATAACCTTCTTGATAAGTAAATTATACTTCATTCCATTAGAATAAATTTGTCTATGTTTTAAGACTTACCCACTCACAGTCAATTCCAAGGACTGGACAATGTTCCAACTCCTTTCTTAGTAAGGATTCCAGTCGACTCCATTCACCTGCATCAGAAACAATCACTATTTCTCCCCCAAGAATCTTTTCCACCCAGGGGACTGTGGGAGAGGAGATGAGAGGAAGAAACTTTTCTTCTGTGAGATCCTCCTTTTCTTGTTCTTTGACAACCCCTCCTTGGTTAAGTGGAATGCAGGCTTTGTCTTTCCGATGACTACGGCAAACTTTCCAGAAAACTAGACTTCCTGCTCCAATACCCAATACAGTGGCCGCAATGACAGCAACTGTCGTTTGTCTAGACATTGTTCATCTCACTCACAGCTTCACCTGCTCAAAAATGTTTTATAACCTGAAAAGAATATGAGGAAGAGGGAGATATGGAGGAGAAATCTTAAATTATTCTATTTTTTCAGACATGCAACTGAGACATGCAAGAGCTGACAAACTTTGGTTGTAAAGATAAAATACAGTACATGACGACATACTCAGATCACAAATCTACCGTGACATGCTACTGCTTTATGAGTTGACACATACTGATTTGCATCTACTAGCCGGAGTTCAAACTGATTTAAAAATTGAGACATTTATTTATTTATAATATCTCTTTCCTGCCTTATCTCCACGGACTCAAGGCAACTAAAGTTGTGAGGACAAAAATTATAATAGTTCAATTAACAAAATTAAAGCACAAATTAAAATATACAGATTACATATTTAAAAGCACTCAAGAATTAAAGCACACAGGGTCAACAAAAACTTGCTTAACAGCCCCCATTTTAGAGACGTTAATTCAGAAGTAGGTCCCATTGAACTCAATGGAACTTAGTGTAAGTACGAATCTAACTGCATCCTTCCGACAAAGTCCATGCATACTTACACTCTAGTAAATCCACATTATATTCAACAGATTATTCCCCAAAACCTGTGTATAGAATAGCAGCTAAAGATCGGGAATAAATCCAACAGCAATCAGTAAGGCAGATAGTCATAAGGACAACATGATCAGGGTATGTATAGTTAACATATTACTCTGAAGGATAACATCCATCCCTCTTTCTAGGGTTGCCAACCTCTAGGTGGGGCTTGGAGATCCCCCATAATTACAACTGATTTCTAGACTACAGAGATCCCCTGAACAAAATGGCTGCTTTGGAGGGTGGACTTTATGACATTGTATCCCACTGAGCTCCACCCCCAAATCTCCCAGAATTTCCCATTCCAGAAACTGAATTACTTTGGGCCAATCACATACACTCATTCTAATATACCTTACAATATTGTTGGGAGAATAAAATGGAGGAGATAAGAATGCTGCAAACTTCTTTGGGTCTCCACTGAAGAGAAAAGCAGGATATAAATGAAGTAAATAAATAATATAGCTGAAGGGGGGCAGTTAAAAGGTAGGTTGGTGGGAAAGGAAAGCAGGAAAAGGGAAGATGCTATGGGGGTTTTCAGGGAAGGGGAAAAGCAAATAGTGGCTAAGGTAGAAATGAGATCCCCCCCCCCACACACACACAAATCTCTGCGGGTCCCCTACTTGTCATTATACTCTTGACACATTTTCCTTGCAACCCAAGCACAGGTAAAAAGTACAACACAGCACAGCATCTGACTAGAACAGCTTCAGCCCAGTATCTCAAAGCTGAAATTGAGAACGTGAGGGAAGAAACTTGGTAAAGAAACTACGTAAGGGATGCAGCGGAGCAAGGGAAAATCCCAAATATTTATTTGACAGGAGAAGATATTCTTCGTTTCCAGAAAGACTCAAAGACTCAGCTTCCACTACATTCCCTTTTACGGAGTACCGCGATTCCAGTGAGAAAACTACACATTTATACGAAGCCCATCCATTTTGCAGTTACAAATTTTACATTAGCAGTTGAGTCTTACAACTGGAAATGAAATCAAGGAACTGCAAGAAAATCCAGAGTTGTTGTAACAAACTCAACCACACCAGCATCTGTTTTCAGCGAAACACTCCTCGACTCACCTCTATCATCCTCACGAGGGTCTCCGTGTTTGTCAATATACAATGCGTTCATGGGTATAGTTGCCGCTTTTGTTTCATAAGGAAGGAACCTCTTCCTTGATGTCCGTGCTCATGTCGGAGCTTGTTAGGCAACGAGCACTTCCGAGCTCTTCATCTTGCGGAAGGATGAGCGTCCCGGCAAAACTCAAACGCTTCCGCAATTCTGGGTTCCACCATGTTGTACGGAAGAGATGCTTTGTCTTTTGTGTGTTTGGGCTTTCTTTACGTTGATTAGAAAAATGGCGCCGAGAGTGGGGTTGGCTTGTTTTTAAATTAATGCGTAGCGCATTACTCGGGTCGTTGTCGGCTTTGCGACATGGATTGCAGCGGTTGAAACGTTTTGAATTCCTACGAAAAGGATTCCAAAACAACCACAGTCTTTTACCTTTTTAGTAGGATCAGCCACAATTTTACAGAATGACGAGCTTTCGAGTTTCCCAGAAGCGTTTGTGAGATTGGAAGCTCATCAAAGACGGTAATGGAAGAAAAACATGTTTCAAGACATGGTGGAGAAGCTCGTAACATGTGGTTTTTGCAGTATTCAAAGGAAACAGACAAGCGTGCTGAAAATTTAGGCTGCAAGCCTAAAGGGAGTAAGCCTCTTCAAATAACATGGGGCTTATTCTGCACAGACCTACCTAGGATTAGTGAGCATTGGATGCAGAATAGGCTGCTAATTGCACCAAAGCCTACTAGCCATAAAAAATTGTCATTTTCCTTTGAAAATATAAAAGCTACCAGTAGTTGGATATCTCCCAGTCAGAACATGGATTCTTTGTAAAAGAGTAGTAGAAAAAGATGGTAGTCCTTACGTTAGCGCTGATGGAGATTAATTTTGCAGGCTGTAATCCTAAAAACACATTCCTGGGAGTATGCTCCATTTAACAAAATGTGACTTACTTCTGCATAGACCTGCTAAGAATTGCTTCCACATTGTGGTGTTTCCCAACAAGTATTACATGGACCTCTGGGGTTCCTCAGAATGTCAGGGGTTGTGCAAGAAATTGTGGAATAAAGAATTTAAAAAATTGAAATCCCATGAAAAAACCCCTCATGAGGGCTGAAACTATGTATTTTTACTTGGAAATAAGTCCCACTTCATTTTAAACATCCCTCTTAATCTCATGCCATTTTCAAGTTATTGTCCAGGTAGGCCTTACCCCTTTCATACTTGGATATTATCCCACTAGCAATAAACAGACAGGAAGACAATGAGTTGTTGGGTCCCTTCCTACCACGCTTGCTAGTCCTCTAGTGCCATGACTGAAGGTGTAACAGTTTCTCCAGTGTAACATTACACTGTGTATAATATCAGCACTGACACAAGCCTGTAGTCAGAATCTGCTGATGCAAGGGGAACTAGTGAATATCCTGCATCCTTCTCCCTGGTGTAAGTGAAGGAAAGGATTGTGCTGGCAATGTAGCTTCTATAACCACTGCAATAGCTGTTGAACTGAAAAGTGTTTCTTCTTTGTGTTGTCATTACTACATGTATGTTCAGTAAAAGGCAGTTCCACTTTAACTGCTGATTCTATCCCCTGGATCACTGCTTATTCAAGAACAAATGTTGAATTTAAAAATAAATGAAACTGCATAAACTCATTCTTGTAAAGAAATAAATAGAACCTCTCAAGAAAATCTGACAGGGAAATGGCAGGGAGATGGCTATGGGTGAATAAACAGAAAACAAAACATTTATAAAGAATCTGTACTAGCAACAAGCGCACCTGAAAAAGCTTGTGCTTGTAGGTACCTAAGCTGTCGTCTTTGGTAATAAAATGTTTCTTTTTCAATAATCTGTTCACAGGTTTCTGGCAATGGCACCAAAACCAAAAAAGTTTAATGACATACCAAAAGATAATATTGCATGTTATAACTTTCAGTGAATCACTAGTAGCTGACACTCAGATATACTTTCAGTTGACATTCAGGAAACAATCAGGACTTGTTAGTGCTGGTTTTGGTATGCAGCAGAACTAGCTACTGTAATTCAAAGGGTCTTACTCCCAGGAGAGTGTCCTGGGAGTAAACCTCATTGAACAGAGTGTCCCAGGAGAGTGTCCTGGGAGTAAACCTCATTGAACAGACCTATTTAGGATTCTGAGTAGACCTGCTTAGGATTGCTCTCTGTTAAAAGACAGTACACATTGTTCTATTAATTAAAATGTTTATATTCTTACTCTTCCCAATAAACAGATTCCAGGAAATGTACAATCAGTTAAAACAACAGTTGACATTACAGGTAAAACCCCAAATCAACAATCCACCCAGTGACAACAATCAAAATGCAAACTTCCATTTAAAGCCCATAAAAAACAGAACAGCTGCAAACTACTTCCTTAACACCTGCAAACAGGGAGTCCTTCTCAGCTCCTCTGGTAACCTGTTCCAGATGGGGGATGCAACTACAACAACAAAAAACCTGGATCTGGTGGAGGATAGGCAAACAACCTTGGAGGATTCATCGTAAGGAGAAAGCCAATGGAGTCTTACAGGACAACCCTAAACAGAGTTGCATAGGGGGCTCTCCAAGCTACAGAGATCAGTTCCCCTGGAGAAAATGACTGCCTTGGAAGGTGGACTGTATGGCATTATACCTTGCTGAAGTCCCTTCCCTCCCCAGGCGCTACCCTCTCCAGGCTCCACCCCCAAAATCTCCAGGAATTTCCCTACCTGGAGCTGGCAACCCTAGGCTCTCCTGAGACTGGAGGGGGGAATTGGTGGAAATCAATGTAACCTTATATATAAGTACCAGCACTTTTTTAATACAAAAAAAGCACTGCTTGTATGCTGTGTAATTAAAAATGCATATAGTACATTTAAATATAGTAAATATAGATTAGTAGTCTACCCTTGAGATCTCAAAGGCACAAAGTATAGCTAATTAACAGGGTTGAGTCTGCAAATGTTATAAGCATTCTAACAAAGCAGATTGCAAACATTTTCTTGCTGCTAGAAGGTCCTGGAGAAGCCATGAGTACGTCAAAAAGTGAAAGTGAATTATCAGTCCCATCTAGACACATCTAAAGTGATGCTGGGAGAAAACACATAATCTGACAGAACATCCGATAAAACTCACTGGAAGACCTATGAAGCAGCAATGACAATGGCAAAGAAGTATTTTCTGCTATCGTATCAGCTAGTTCATGATCATCCCAGTTGTTTAAGGTATCTTAGCATCTACTGACTCCTAAATCTGAGCCTTTATTGTCCAATAGTTAACTAGTCTGCCAACTACAATACAGATACCACTGAATATAGGGTCATCAAGCCCATGAATTCTCAGAAGTCTGGGAGGGAAAGAATGGTACAGGAGGGAACAACTTACCTCAGGCGCCTACTGAGTCCCGCAATTTCTGCTTGCTGCTGACAGAAGCTCTCCAGATTCCCAGCCAATGCACCAGAAATGTCAGTGGATTTTTTTCAGGAAACCTAATTTGGAAACCTCTGGCTCAGCCTATCTGGGAGAGCAAGAAACCATCCAAAGCTAACAGTTGGCAGTACAGACAAGATTTTATTCAAATTATCATTTGAAATATAAATAAGACATAGCACACTTACAGAAACATGAATAACAAGGTGTTTCATTTTTTAATTTTTTTTTAAAAAATTGAAACAGTTTTTTACAATTTTTATAACACTAAACACAACTAAAAAAGAAACAGGTACCAATTCAGGTAAATTGCATAACACAATAGATGGGTGTTTTGTATAATACATGAAAAAGGTCATTTGTCTGCTGTGCCAGATGTTCTTTAGAGGGTAAAGGGGTCAAAAGAATAGGCACGTCTCGAGTTCACTCCACAAGATATCAAATAGTCTATAACCGGTAACCAGTCTTCCCAAAAGCTAGATTATAGATGGGTCAAATCCGTTCATTTGAGCTTGTATGAAATTTTTTCCATGAAAAACAGGTCCCACAATCGATCGTGCCAGGCTGTGATGTTAGGAGCCAATGGGTTCTTCCACATGGATGCTATTGTAGATTTGGCCATTGAAAGAAAAGATGCTATAAGTTCCTTAGGAGCAGATGGTAGCTCATTATCCATCCAAAGGTTCAATAAAATTAACTCAGGTTTTAATGGAACTTCGTAAAGGTGTTTCATTTTTATTCAATGTGTCAAAGGACTATGGGCCCCCTATTTTGGGGAGCCATAAAGCAGTAAATTGATCCTCCTAAGGATGTCAAGTTGGTGCTTTCTACATATCTTTAAAGATAAGGGAAAACACCAGGGAGGATATCTCCTGTTATAAAACACAGGTCTCCTGTTGTAAAAGCAAAGTCACTTCAGGGTTGAAACATTCAAGCATGTAAAAGGTCACTGGAACTAGTCTTGGCTACCCATAATCCTTTGCAACAGGCTGTGAGCAGTCAGCCTGGCCTCTGCCATTTTAAGAGCTGCTTATGATATAAAAATCATAAGCCCCTTGAATCTGATGTGCCTTAATTTGTTTTAGCAAGCCAGCCAGCTGAGCAAAGCGTTGCTGGACCCCACCCAGGAGAGTGAGTCATGGATGGAATGTGAGTAATTGGGCAGGATTGGCTCCTGCCTCCCCATGCTGCGGAATGTGCTATCTTGACTATAGAGGTTCTTGTGAGTTACCACCCTGAACATTCCAATCTCCCCTCTTCCCATTGATTAAATCCTGTCCTGCAATCAAGGTCTGATAATCAGCTGTCCTGTAATAAGCTCTGATAAGTTTAAAAACTTTCTGGGAACGTCTAATCAAAATTCTAAATTCATTAGCCAAGCTCCAGGAACATTAAATTAATGCTGTTTCTTTGTGAAACACCAGGAGTAACCAATCTGATTTCTTTGTCACACCCCGGCAGCACCAATCAAAGGTACTCAAACCTTTGTCATTCCCAGGAGGTGACAGGTCTTTGTCCTAACAGTCAAGGCACCTTCCAGCCCCAGGGCCTGATTTGCTCTATAAGAACCTGAGGTTTGCACCCCTGAAATTGTACACGCTTCCCTGGATCCGAGCAATGTACCCTCAGAGTCTCCTTCTCTGAGTCTCTCTTGGTCGAGAATGCTGGCCATTTGAAGCCTTCTTCCTCCGTGGACTATTCTGCTCTCCGATAGGTAATTATCACCTGAAAAACCCTCAAATCTATTCTAATTTCACAACTTCTTTCCTAGGAACCTTGTGTGCATGTGAGCTACTTCTTGTATGTGTGAGTTTTTCCTTTTAAATAACAATTACTTCTGTTTTTGAAGGACCCGTCTCATCAGTTTCCTTGGGCAGGGGACCCCATAAAAATTGGTGGAGTATCCCACTTGTTACCCCTCTTGCATAGCCTTCCCTCCTACTTGCAAGGAGACCAATTCCGGTAACAAGGCAAAAGGCATAAAGATTCTTTTGCTAACCTGACATTATGGACCAGAGAGGCGGAGATAATGCCAAAGACAGGCTCAGATCATAATCCAATCATGTGGAGATTTGGGAAAAATAATAAAAGAAAAGGATGGAGAATAAATGAGGACTTGTTACAAATAGAAGAAAATATTGCTTTGTTACGAAGGGAGACCAAATTTTTCATACAATATAACTTGAACAAAGAAGTGCCGACCAATAAAGTATGGGACACATATAAAGCGGTGATAAGAGGCATACTAATGTACATGAATGCAAGAACTAGGAGGAAAAAGGAGGAAAAGAGATCTGAAATTTTGGATAAAATAAAGGCCAAAGAGATACAACTTAAGAAAAGACCGGGGGGGGGGGGATTATCAGGATATCAAAATCTTGCAGGAACAATTGACAGCAATGGACAATAAAGAATTAGAGTGGAACCTAAAGAGGATGAATCAGAGGTCGTTTGAAGGTGCAAATAAACCCAGGAAATATTTGGCGTGGCAATTAAAATAAAGGAAGGAGAAGAAAACTATAACCAAAATTTTAGAAGACGACAAGGTGTTAATGGACCAAGCGGCTATTAGTAGAGCCTTTTTCAAGTTTTATGCAAAACTGTACCAAAAAGAAGAAGTGAGCAAAGATTCAATAGCGGAATATCTAGAGAAGATGGAAATTCCGACAATTCCTGAAAAATGGAAAGAGAAATTAAACAAGGAAGTGACGGCAGAAGAAATAAAGGAAGCAATACAATCAACAAAAATAGGAAAGGCGCCAGGACCAGATGGACTAACGGCAAAGTTTTATAAAGTGATGGCTAATGAACTGGCGCCTTTCCTGAAAGAGGCAATGTATGGAGTGATGCAGGATCAAAGGATTCCTGATTCATGGAATGAAGCCAACATATCGCTGATTCTGAAGGAAGGTCAAGATCTGACCAATGTTAAAAATTACAGACCAATTTCGTTGTTGAATAATGACTATAAAATATTTGCAAAGGTGTTGGCAGAGAGGTTGAAAGGATGGTTGTCGGAATTCATTGCCGAAGAACAGGTGGGATTTTTACCTAACAGACAAATTAAAGATAATTTGAGGACAGTGATAAACGCTATTGAATACAACGATAAGCACTGTGATAGAGAAGTTGGTTTTTTCTTTGTAGACGCGGAAAAAGCATTTGACAATCTGAACTGGGACTTTATGTTTGCTACCATGGAAAAGCTGGAAATGGGAGAAAAGTTCATCCAAGCGGTCAAGGAAATTTATAGAGACCAGAGTGCAGCAATCATAGTGAATGAGGGCTTGACAAAGAAATTGAAAATTAACAAAGGAACCAGACAGGGTTGCCCTTTGTCTCCATTGCTGTTCATTCTGATTTTGGAAATATCCAAATACGTGAGGACGACACAATCCGAGGTATGAAAATAAAAGAGTTTTCCTACAAGGTCAGAGCTTTTGCGGATGACATAATGTTAATAGTAGAGGATCCAATTGAAAATATGCCAAAGGTAATAGAGAAAATAAAAGTGTTTGGAGATCTGGCTGGATTTTATGTGAACAAAAAGAAGTCAAAGATTTTATGTAAGAACATGACCAAACAGAAACAGCAAGAGCTAATGGAGATAACAGACTGTGAGGTGACCAATAAAGTAAAATATCTTGGCATAGAATTGACGGCGAAAAATATAGATTTGTTTAAAAATAACTATGAGAAATTGTGGATACAAATAGAGAGAGACTTAATAAAATGGAACAAACTGAACTTATCATGGCTGGGAAGAATTGCAGCAGTAAAAATGAATGTCTTACCACGTGTGATGTTCTTGTTGCAAACTATACCAATTATTTGAGACTCCAAACAATTTGATAAATGGCAAAGGAAAATCTCAGATTTTGTGTGGGCAGGCAAGAAACCACGAGTGAAAATGAAGGTTTTACAAGATGCTAAAGAAAGAGGAGGCTTGCAACTGCCCAACATAAGACTGTATCATGAGGCAGTATGTCTTGTATGGCTGAAAGACTGGATAACGTTAAAAAACCGCAAGTTGCTGGCTCTGGAGGGACATAAAAAATATTTGGATGGCACGCATACATGTGGTATGACAAAGTGAAAGCGGACTCTATGTTTTTGCATCACTATATTTGGAGAAGCCTCTTCACGGTCTGGAAGAAATACAAGTTGTATATGGAAGGTGGAATTCCTTCATGGGTGGTTCCGTATGAAGTAATAGATCCGAGAACTGTCGATAACGAACAGCAATGTCTAACTTACAAGGAGATTACACAAATACAATATTCAAAGCTGAGAATAAAGAGAGAAGAAGAAGAATTGTCTCCTTGTTATGGATGGTTCCAGTACCATCCATGCCAGTACCATCCATTCCAGTACCATCCAGTACCATTATACTTTATAATGCGGACTGCCAGAGAGGAGGAATAAGATTGGAAAATTCGGAGTTAGAGGAAGTGATACTACAAGAAGGCAAGAAAGAAATATCCAAGATTTACAAATTACTTTTAAAATGGTTTACGGTGGACGAAACAGTAAAAGTCCAGATGGTGAAGTGGGCAATAAACTTTCATAAAGAAAGAACAATGGAGGCATGGGAGTACCTATGGAAAAATACAGTGAAGATTTCAAATTGTACGAACATTAAAGAGAATGTGTACAAAATGATTTACAGATGGTATTTAACACCAAAGAAAATTGCGCTAGGAAATACTAACATGTCAGACAAACGCTGGAAATGTAAAAAGCATGAAGGATCATTATATCATATGTGGTGGACATGTGAAGTAGCTAAACAGTACTGAGGAGAAATAATTGAAGTAATAAATGAGATTTTACAAATAGAAATAAATAAGAACCCAGAATTGTTGTTATTGAACTTGGGAATGGAGGCAGTTCCAATGCAGCACAGAACATTGTTATTTTATATGACAGCAGCGGCAAGACTTTTGTATGCGCAGAAATGGAAGACACAAGAAATACCAACTGTAGAAGACTGGATTTACAAATTGCTGTACATGGCAGAAATGGACAAAATGACAAGGAAACTTAAAGATCTTGACCTAGGACAATATATTGTTGATTGGGGGAAATTGAAACAATTTTTGGAAAAAAAGTGGGATGTAAAAGGAGAACTGTGGCAGTTTGAAAATTTTTAAAGAATAATGTTGCAATGAGAAGAGAGAAGGGATCTTACCATTTAGGGGGAATGTAATTATAATCTAAGCTAATATAATATTTAAGGGAATTTTACATTGAATATATGGGATAATGAGAAGGGGTAAACAGATATCTCAATGAGGTATACTATATATGATATATAACATAAAATAACGGGTTAGTGGATCAGACTCTATATTATAACATATTATGTGGTTGTGCTATATGGTGTTGTGTGCTGTGCTACATTGGTGGCATAGCATACAATATATATATAATATATTACTATAATATATACTATATTGATAGTGTATTTGATGGAGTATATGTTTAAAAGAAAAGAAATAGAATAAGTTTAAAGTAAGAGATAGTGCGATCCCTGCTATATATTATACTATATGGTTATGTTATATTGATATGAGATATACTATATTGATAGTATGTTTGATAGAGTTTATGTAAAAGAATAAGAATGTGCTTAGAGTAAGAGATATTATGATTCAAAGTTGGTAGGAAAATATAAATGAAATAGATTTAAGTAATAAGAAGGGTTAAGGGTTGGAAAGCTGTTGGAAGTCAATAGGGAGGGGGGAGGAAAAGGGTGGGGGACAGAGTAAGGGGAAAAATGGGAGTATATGTGTTAAATTTGGAAAATTTTCTTTTGTTTTTCCACTCACCAATAAAAATTTTTTTTTAAAAAAGATTCTTTTGCTAACCTAATATTTCTACATCTTAATTTTTCTCTAACAATGAGTCATTAATGTCCATCATAATCAGTCACAGATCCAGGACACCTTCCCTCAGCCACTCAAAGAGGTAGTTTATCTGTCCACTACTAAAAAGAAACGTCTCTACAAAAAAGAGATGTGACCAATTAGCACCCCTGACTCTAATCTGCCTTTTCTGGACAAGGTGATTGAGAGAGCCGAGGCAGATCAACTCCAGACGTTCTTGGATAACTCGTGTGCTCTGAACCCTTCTCCATCTGATTTCAGACTGGGCTATGGGACATAGATCGTGCTGGTAGCTTGTTGATGATCTCTGTCTGAATGTAGCAAAGGTCATGCCTCGTTGTTCCTACTGGATTTATCTGCTGCCTTTGATATAGTAGAACATGCCACCTTGTTGAAACATTTGCAGGCTGAAGTAGGTATCAGGATGTGCTCTGATGTGATTTAAATCATTCCTAACAGACAGGGCTCAAAAATGGTTGCTGTTGGAAACCAGTTATCATCAGTGTGGGATGTATCCTGTAGGATTCTACAGGGCACAATACTATGGTATTAAATCTCTATTTAAAGGCCTTAGGATACATAAATCATAGCTTTGGAATTGGATGCTATCATTATGTTGATGACACCCAGCTCTATATCTCTCTATCAAAATTTTCTGGCAATGTAATGGAGGTCCTAAGCCGCTACCTGGCTGTCATGATTAAATGGCTGAGGGTGAAAAAAATTGAAATTGAACCCTAACAAGACGGAGGTAATGCTGGTTGGGAAGCCTGAGGTCTTGAAGGATATCATGCCTCCCACTGTTGATGGAGTCCAGCTGACCCTTGTTAAGAGTTTAGGGGTTATAGTGGACCCAGCACTGCAGCTAAAGAAGCAGGTTAAGGGAGCTGCAAAAAAACACTTTTTTCCAAATTAGTTTAGCCCCCTACCTTGACATGACTGATCTGGCCACCTCGATTCATGGCACAGTAACATCAAGACTAGACTACTGTAATGCGCTCTATATAAGTCTCCTCTTGAAGTTGACTAGGAGATTCCAGTTGGTGCAAAATTCTGGGAGCTAGGAGCAGCATCCATATTATACCCATTCTGCAGTCACTCCATTGGCTGCCCATCAGCTATCATGATCAGTTCAAGGTAGTGGTCATCAACTCATCATATATAAAGCCCTTCATGGCCTTGGATCATATCTGCAAGACCCATCTCTCCTCCTATGCACTACAATGACAACACAGCTCACAATATCTTCCAGATTGGCATGAGGTTGTGTTCACTAACATCTTCCTGATTCCTCTGCTTGCTTTTGGGGTCCGTCGCCAGATGTCGTCCTTTCAAAAACCATGAGTTTACATACACTGAAGACTTAAACAAACTCAAAGGAGGGCCTCTATAGTGACACGTGCGCACAACCAAAGAATTGTGGTGTAGACAAACTCCTTGAACTCTTTGCACAAAACGTACACAAATTGGTTGCTGCCTTTGGGGGTAGCAACAAGACTGACCAATCACCATGCTAGATTCCAACTACCAGAGCTCCAAGTGGCTTAGAGAAGACTTGTTTATATTTGCCTGCACCCTAACGATCACCGATTATGCCAGCGATCTCGGTGGCGTGTTCGATGCTCAAAGACGTTCCATTTTTTGTAAGACAAACAGCGCTCCTAGTGAGTTTAAATGTAACTAAACATCTTTGTTGCCAACATACGCTACATAAAACTTAACAAATCACATAAATATCCATAATAATATGTTTGGAGTTGGTTTAGCGGGAATTCCAGCATTTTAAAATTTTTACTTTCTCTTGTTAGATTCACAAAATGTTTAGCGGTATGCATCCCCCTGTGTCCCCCCAGAAAAAAAGCACTGTGTGTATGTGTGTGTACACACACACACACGTGTATATGTTTGGTGTAGTGGTTAAGAGCAGCGGGACTCTGATCTGGAGAACTGGGTTTCATTCCCCATTCCCCAAGCCAGCTGGGTGACCTTGGGTCACAGCTTCTAAGAGCTCTCTCAGCCTCACCCACCTCACAGGGTGATTGTGGGGATAATAATAACATACTCTGTAAACTGCTCTGAGTGGGTGTTAAGTTGTCCTGAAGGGTGGTATATAAATAGAATGTTGCTGCTGCTGCTGCTGTTTGTAGAGACTCCCATCTTGGGGAATGCCCTGCCTGAGGAGGTCAGAAAAGCCCCTGTGCTTCTGGCACTACACAAACTGTAAAAATTGTTCAGGAAGGCATTTTTATAAATGTTATAAATGTGACAGGGCTATATTACAAGGAAATCGTTCAGGAGATGTTTCAAGGAAGGGAATGGGTTTATGGTCTTTACTACTGTGTATGATATATGGTATATGTTGCTGTATGCATTATCTTGTTCTCAGTGCATTATATTTCTACTTATGTAATACTATTTACTGTCATGCTTAATACTTATGTACATTTCAGATTTCTGCTTGTTTTAGATTTCTATGATTCTGGTTCTATCACACCGCTTATTAAATGTTTCATTTTACCAATTGCATTGACTTAACTCTGTGTAATATGCCTTGATTTGCAATGAGAAAGGCCAGCTGTAAATAGCATAAATTAAAAAATCAAGAATACATGTTTCTTTAATTTCTCCTGATCTCCCATACCACTATCATTGCTTCAGCCTTTGACAGAGAAGCTTTTTTTCCCTACATTTGAAATGCATCTGTAAAAACCAGAAGTTCAGTTCTCAGGGCAATAAAGGAAATGTCAGCACTGTGAACTAGAAGGGCACATGTGGATCTGCATCTAGATATAGTCCCAGGACTGCAGGGGACGATATCAGGTATGCAAGTGCGGGTGTGTTTTCTCATGCATTATCTGGAGGGGTTGTGGTGATCATCTTCAACCCATTTGTCTTGTGACTGATTTGGGTACCACAGCCAGGTACTCAATAAGCATCAGAACCTTGGGAATGGATAACGGGAAACAGTGTTTTTTTCAAAAATGACCCTTAAAAATGAATATTATGTTTCTTACCTTGGTCAATAAAATTAAAATGCAATAATTCTATGAATGTGCATTCACTTCAAAAATGGCTCTTCAGCTTTCTGTAAAAAATTAGCAGAATTTCCAAATTATATATTCCAGGCATTAATACTGCCATAAAGTTTGGTAGGAGTAAGATTTCTTCTAGTTCTTCTGTGCTGGCTGGCATAGCACAGAAATGTGGAAGAAAAAGAGGACCTCACCAATCACAGATAAAATAGAAGGCAAAAAGTCAGTGGTGCAAGTAGGAAAATATTTGTTTGTTCAGATCAAAATTCCCTACACATTTCACCAAGAAGTCTTCAGGTGAATCTCATTTGTCTTTATTTATTTTACATTATTTATAGTCCATCTTTCTCGATGAAGATCAAGACAAATTATGCAGTATAAATCAGTGCAAACATTGGCTGGATCATTCAATAAACAATACAGTAGGATAAGGATAGCATTCCCCTGAAGAAGCCTTCTTGGTGCAGTGGATAGGGGAATCCAGCTCCCAGCGTTCAATGGGGTGCCACTTGTGCCCGTACCGGAGGTCAGGAGTCTTGGTGTGACACTGGACTCCTTCTTACCAATCTGTGCCCAGGTCACAGCAGTTGCCCAGTCTGCCTTTTTTCACCTTTAGCAGGCCAGGCAACTTGCCCCCTATCCTTCAACCCATGACCTAACTATGGTGATCCATGCAACAGTCACCTTCAGATTAGACTACTGTAACTCGCTCTACGCAGGGCTTCCCTTGGGTCTGACCCAGAAGTTGCAGCGGGTCCAGAATGCTGCTGCATGTGTCCTGGTGGGTTCACCATATGGGGCACATGTGACTCCAACCTTGCAGCAGCTGTACTGGCTCCCCATGGAGTTCTGGATCAGGTTCAAGGTCTTAGTCTTAACCTATAAGGCCCTAAACGGACTGGGACCGGCATACCTGAGGGACCGCCTCTCCCCGTATGTACCCCGGAGAGCGCTTAGATCAGCAGGAAAACATCTACTGGTGGTCCCTGGCCCTAGGGAGGCTCGACTGGCCTTGACCAGGGCCAGGGCGTTTTTGGTCCTGACCCCAACCTGATGGAACTCTGTCAGAGGATACTCAGGCTTGCCAGGACCTTGTGTCCTTTCGGTGGGCCTGTAAGACAGACATGTTCCGCCAGGCATTTGGTTGAGGCCAGTATTCAGATCCACCGATTGGCCTCCCTGCCTGTTTCCTGTTAGTGGGGGGCTATATGAGTCATCTGCCCCAACTCACATCTTCACACCTCTCTTCCCCTTATGGTTGGCAGGGAAGGGTGGAGTGAATCCTGTCCTGGGATATTAGGAACATGGTGCAGACTTTGTTTTTATGCTGCTAAATCTGGCTTTTACTATTATTTGATGTACTGTTTTATTAATGTGTTTTTATCTGTATGTAATCCGCCCTGAGCCCATTCGTGGGGAGGGCAGACTATAAATATAAATATAACAACAACAACAACAACAACAATAATAAAATTGGTGAAACATGTAGGGAATTTTAATCTAAATTTTTAAAAAATTCTGAGAGCACAGAGATATGCCAGTCAAAAAATAAATATACCCTTGTATATCCAATGGGTATACATATCCTTGTATGTCAAGAGGCTACTACTGGCAGAACCCTGCCTTTTGTTATCAGAACCCAACTCAGAACTTTGCCACACCACCCACCAGGATTCTCACCTCCATTGGTGCAACTGGGACTGCAAAGGCAACGCAGACGCTGCAGAAAAATGGAAGGCCCATCAAGAAGGGGCTCAAAATAGGGCTCCTCTGCATCTGCTCACTCCCCGTGAAATATAAACAACAGCAGAAGAAAAATCATGTAAGATCTTAAATTGATTTATTCTGGCAAAAGGTATGAGGAGCCAGAACCCACTTTGTCAAATTCATTAAGTGCTACATTCTGATGACAATGCTGTGAGAAAGCAAAGGGGGGAAATCACTTCCCAAAGGCTTTACACCTGGGGCAATAGCCATGTAGAAATAGCCTTCTTCAGCAGGCTGTCTATAGGGTATTCCTCAAAGGGATTTGAAGATGGAGCCCCATGGAAAATAGTTTCAAAAACTGGATGCTTTGCTCTACTTTGGAGTAAATGCTATAATATTATTTATAACACTACAACAATCTGTCAGTTACTGGGATTTTTTAAAAGGCCCTTCAGTGGAAGAGGAAAGATAATTTAGCTTTTTGGCCTGGAGGTTGTATGTTCTGTTTGGCATGTGTGTGTGTACTGGGTTGATTGACATCGTTGGGTTATTTGGCCACTGCAATTTATGGATTGATGCTTTCTGGGGACTTTATTCAGTGTTGCACAGTGGCTAGAGTGTTGGACTGGGACCTGGGGTGGGGGGCTGGCTCATCTACAGTCTTCAGTGCAGCTCCACATTGGAACTGCACTTGTGCAGGCCAGCCACTCGGAACAAACTGGCTGGCCTACACAAGCACAGTCCCAATGTGTTCCTGCATGAAAACCTAGATGAACAGCAGTTACAGGTTAAGTGCAACTGTGTTTTCAGTTCCCCAGATATAACCATGGGCCAGTCACCCTCCTGGTCTCAGCCTAACCTACCTCACAGTGCTGTTGTGAAAATAAAATGGAGGGAGAGAATTTTGTGTGCTGCCCTGAGCTCCTTAGAGAAAAGGTGGAATAAAAAAACTAAATCCATAAATTATATGCGAGTGGCAGTGGAGTTTTAGGGTCTCCTGTGGAAGCCAATGTTGATGCTGCTGCCATGGTACTGCCTTTATTGCTGGGCATGTGAGAATCACTACTACATTCTGCCAGCATTAATGCTGGCATAGCAACCACTGGCATGGCAATTGGGCTGCAGATGGTATTTAGGCCCTTTGTCCCACGAAAAGCAAAAATTCTTGAGTTCAGCTAAAATTTATTTTTAAAATACTGGGGAATGAGTGCATCCTTGACTCTTTTTTGGCATCTTCCTGACACCAGTATTGATTAGTGTCTTCTTCACCTCCAGGGTGCCTTCAGTCACAGTATGTTCAAGATGGTTGTTCCACACTGCAGGTTTTCATGTGGACCTTTATAGACTGTTCAGTTTGTGATGTTTGCAGGGGGGATTTTCATGTGCATGTTTTGTTGCACTGATGCACTCTGTCGAATGCAATCTATTTGCTCATGTGCTGTATCACTTAATCAGTTACAGGTTAGCAAAAGCATACATGTCTGGCGTTTGATTGGTTAGCTACTTTCCCACATTTGACGGGCTGCTTTGATCGGCTGTGCTGAGTGACCTTTCTTCCATTTTTGAATTACAGACAATAGCTAAAGAATGCAGCATAGTTACGATCATGGCTGATGATGTTGCTTTGGAAGGTTACTGTTGAGGTTCTTCAAAGCACCCTTACACTGTTTTGTTGTTTTTACACCTTATGTCAAGACTGATGTATAAGTATGTGGGGGGAGGGAACAGTTAATACTGAAGCTAATTCAATTTCACAACCACGTTTCTGACGAAGGAAGCTTTGACTCTCGAAAGCTCATACACTGGAAATCTAGTCGATCTCTAAGGTGCAACTGGACCCAGATCTCGCTCTCCTACTACAGACCAACATGGCTATCCAACTGAAACTTAGCCACCAGTAAATCATTATTAATGCCAAAAAATGTTTTTGTGGCTGCGTTCTGATTTGTGAATCATTAATCATGAACATTTGACTAGACCAGTTACTATGTTTGGGCATTGCTGGTGGGTGTCCCTTTCATTGGTTTCTGTGGTTTCTATGGAGGGCACGCTTCTGGAAGCAGGACAGGAATAATGAGAAGCACCCTGAAGCTTCTCCTTACCACAGATTGATATCAAATCAGTGGTTTTCCTTTTCCCCCAGGAGACCTCACGTACTCCCACAGATTTTCCCTTCTTTTTAGGTTGCATGTTGAGAAGGAACCTAGCACGCAGTGCACACAAAGCTTGAAAATGGTGTCCAGGGTCAAATCCACATTACTCATTCTAAGTCGCATGTTCTCCGCATTCCCCACGCAATCCCGAGTGCCAGTCACATTACCTCATTAAACAGACGCATTTCATTCGCATTTCTCACAAATATGTGGTCACAGGTTTTCAACGGGAGTTTCATGGTGGCCGTGAACGGGCCAATGCGCAATTTACGTGGTTTTTTTAAAAACCACCCCCCTTCCTGTCTCTCCGGCCATTCCGTGAGTTCCTATTGGCTGATTCAACTTGCAAGTGCTCCATAGTCTGCAAAAGACTGTTTTTGACTTCATAGCATTGGATTTATTGATTATGCTGTTTCTGAATCAAATCTGGTAGTTTGAAAAATCATTTTGGGGTGAATCCATCCTCAGAACGGACTCACAAAACTTCCTTTTTAACTGTTTTTTATTTTTTTTATTTTATATTACTGTAATATCGAAATTACGGTGAATCAATCATTCGAAATAAAACACAGAGCAGGACTTCCATCACTCCTCCATGTTTCCCCCAAGTTATAATCGGTCCCCAATGACATTTTACATTTCCTCGAAAACTGTCAGGGATGATGTTCTATAACCTCACACAAGGAAAATGGGGCGCGAGACATGCGGGCACACAAACATCTTCAAAGATGTTTCTTTATAAGGCAAGATCGAAATAACGGAAAAGTAATTTTAAAACAATAAAAAAATTTTTTAAAGGTCAGGAAGATTTGTTCTCGCCTGCAAAAGCGGAAAATGCGGGTGTGGGGGTGAATACGGATTCGGCCAGTGACTATTGGGAACATAATGACACTCCAAGGAAGTGAAACTTCAGTAAAATTCAAGCACTGAACTGTCCTGCATAGGAAATTGTCCGAGGCCGGGTGGAGCGCCCTCGGACTACGGCCACCCCCACCCCCTCCCCGACGGGGACTCCGGCCCCACTCACCTGGACGTGGGGGCCGAGGGGAGCCTGAAGGCCGCGGTGGTGGCAGGGAGCCGCGGCGCCCCAAAGGCCACGGCGGTGGCCAGGAGCCGCGGCGCTCCCACGGGCCCGTCCGCCCGCCGCCGCACCGCCGCCGGGAGCGCCAGGGAACAGGGCGGCCGCACGGCGGCGGCAAGGAGGCCCTGGTGGGGAAGAAGGCCGCGCCGGGCCGAACGAGGGTGCACCGGGACGCCGGCGCAGGCGCACGAGGCCCGCTTAGGCAACGGCCGGCCGCAGCAGGATGGGGGAAGGGGCTGGCTCACCCAGAATGGGAGGGCCAACCAGGAGGCAGCCAAGCCTCCCAAGCAGCCCGGGCAATGGGGGAGGTAGCCATCCACAGCGGGGGCGGGTAGCAATAGGCCAAGGAGGCCAGAAGGGGACAGGGCAACCCTACAGGCTACCCACCAATGGGATAAGGGGAGGTGGGTACACTGGGCGTGGCCTCAGGTGGCTCAGGTGGTGGGCATGACACTGGGTGGAGGCACCTGGGAGCGGGGGTGGAGCTGAGGGGGAAAGGGATTTAAGGAGGCTCTGGAGGCAGGCCGAGGAGGAAGGTTGCAGTTTGCCAGTGAGCAGCATAGCTGATGTTGGTGAAGGAGGTCCAGCTGTCCTGAGCAAAAAAGGCGCAGCTGGCCTGGGTGGAGCCAAGTGCTGACCGGTGCCACCGGTTCAGATAAGGGCCGCCCATGTGTCTGAGGCCGCCTGGGAAGGAGTCTCCGTCATCCAGAGCGCCCCCTTGGCCTCACCGAGGCGCCCAGAATGGACCCGTCGGGACTGCCCCCCCCGGACCCGTCGCCTCTACTGCCAGGGGGCGTCCCGCGGCGCGACATAGTGGTGGAGAATGCAGGCACGGATCCTGCCGTGAGGCGGCCCAGACCCCATCTGCCAACCCTGCCAGGGTGGTCAAGGCCTCACGGTTACCTCCGCCCGGCAACCTTCCGCCCCCCCACCCCAGAACTGAACCCTACGCCGGAGGCAGGAACTGCAATGGATCAGGCGGCTGCCGGACCGACGGGTGGCGTGGGCCAGCCCTCGGCCCCCCAACCGGTGGACCTGGGCCAGCTAGGGCAGTGGATGGCGGAGCAACAGGTACGGCTCCTGCGGGACGTGACAGCGCAGCAGCAAGAGTCCCAAGCCGCGTTACTCCGCGGGTTAGCCCAGGCTTTTGGATCCAGCCCAGCCACGCCGGCCCTAGGACACCTTCGAGGGGCCCCCTTCCAGCTGACCAAGTTGGGGGAGGCCGACGAGATTGACGCCTACTTAGAGACGTTCGAACGTACGGCGGAGGCCGCCCAATGGCCGCGGGACCAGTGGGCTTTTATCCTCGGACCGTACTTGACCGGTGAGGCCCAGGCGGCCCTGAAGGCACTCCCCAAGGAAGAGGGTGCCGACTACCAGCTGCTGAAGGCGGCCATCCTCGATCGATATGAGGTGACGCCGGATTCCTATCGCCAGAAATTCCGGTCCATCACCTACAAGAAGATCGAACGCCCCAAGTCCCTGGTCAATTCATTGAGGGATGCTGCCTACAGGTGGTTGCGGCCCGCCACGGAGGGGGAAAAGAAGATCGTGGACCAGGTGGTCCTGGAGCAGCTGCTTAACATCCTTCCCCCCAAGGCCCGCCAATGGGTAGCGTGTAGCCACCCTGGGAGTTTGAGGGAGGCCACAGCCCTCCTCGAGAACTTCACCGTGGCCGCGGACCCCCGTGAGGCACCCAGGGACCCCACGCCAGGGGCACGGAGCGGGGGCCCCGCGGCCCGCCCCACTGAGGCCCCGAGACCCGGGCGCGCCCATTCGGGAGTTAGGGATGCTCCCAACCCCCGCCAGGGGCCCGTTCATCCCACGGCGACGGCCGCCGGCAAGGAGGGGGCCTGGGGCCCACCCCTGTTGGGACCCAGCCCGGGGGCGACCCCGAAGGGCCCGCGGGACCTAGAAGACAGAGGCCCGTGCTTCAAGTGCGGCCAGCGGGGCCACTTCATCCGCGACTGCCCCATGATGGAGTGCGACGCCGGCTGGGAGGAGGCATACCCGGTGACAGTTCAGCCCGCACGGCCGCCCCCGCTGCTGATACTGGTCGAAGTGGCCGGCCGGCGCCTATCGGCTTTCTTGGACAGCGGCAGCTCGCTGTCCATGATTCGCACACGATTGCTGCCTCAGAACCTGCCCGTCATCCGCTTGATATCGGTCGCGTGCTTCCACGGCCACTCGGAGACCTACCCCGTGGTACGGTTGCCCTTGACGTGCCAGGGCCAAACATGGGAGGTGGAGTTAGCCCGCGTCCCAGCCCTGCCGTATCCGGTCCTCCTCGGGCGCGACGCCCCCAGCTTCCATCAGCACCTGCAAGCAGCTCGAGGCCCAGAGGAGGCTCTACCGGCGGACACCCCAGTGGGTGGGAGCGCCTCGGCCTCCCGCCCCAGCCTTGGGCCGGAACCCCCAGATTGGTCCACAGACCCCGGCTTCGCCGCACGTCAAGCCGATGACCCCACGCTTGGGGGCCTCCGAGATGCCGTAGCGGTGAATGAGGGGGTCATGAGAGACACCCGGCGGGCGGGGAGAGTACCTCGGGTAGTCCAGGAAGGGGGCGTGTGGTACCGCATCACGACAGCACGGGGTGGCGAGGTCCGACAGCTCCTGGTTCCCCAAGGTTACCGCCAGGACGTTCTGACCCACGCCCACGACCATAACTGGGCCGGACACCAGGGCCCCGCCAACACCCTCGCCCGACTGCTATCCCGGTTCTTCTGGCCCTCGGTGGCCCATGACGTGAAGGCCCACTGCTGAACCTGCGAAGTCTGCCAGCGGACTTCCAGTCGCCCGCCCCCTCGAGCCCCACTGGCACCGCTGCCCGTGATCCAGACCCCCTTCTAGCGAGTGGCCATGGATTTCGTGGGGCCCTTACCCAGAACCGCCCAGGGGTGTCGTTTCCTACTCGTCCTGGTGGATTATGCCACCCGGTACCCGGAAGCCGTACCCTTACGGACTATGCAGGCGCCCGGCGTGACACGCGCACTGGTCCGGTTCTTCGCACAGGTGGGCATCCCGAAGGAACTGATCACGGACTGCGGCACCCCATTCACGGCCGCCATCACGCGCCACTTATGCCGGACCATGGGGGTACGACAGATCTTCACGTCAATATACCACCCCCAAACGGACGGCCTGGTGGAGCGATTCAACCAGACACTCAAACAAATGCTGCGACGCCTCGCCCACGACCGCCCCAACCAGTGGGACCTCTTCGTGGACCCTCTGCTCTTTGCCGTCCGGGAGTCTCCCCAGGCCTCGACAGGCTTCACCCCCTTCGAGTTAGTGTATGGGAGCAACCCGCGAGGAATCCTGGAGGTAATGTAAGGCCACCAGACGTCCCAACCTGGCCTGCAAGGGAAGCCAGCCCCGGAATACGTGCAGGACCTCCAGGAACGCCTGGAAACGGCAAGAACGCTGGTGGGGCAGAACCTAGAGAAGGCCCGGGTGACCCAGAAAGCCCGTTATGACCGGGGGACCCGGTTAAGGACCTTTCGAGAGGGGAACCGCGTCCTAGTTAACCGTAGGGTCTTCGGGCCCACCCGCCAGGGTGACCCTTGGCAAGGCCCTTTCCCAGTCAAGCGGGTGTTAGAGACCCACTCCTACGAAGTCCAGTGTGGTCCCTCCCCTCGACAGGCCAAACGCCTGCACGTCAACGACCTAAAGGGATGGCAAGAGCGGCCCCAAGGGGCTTGCCAGCCGGCGAACTCCCCTGGACAGACCAGCAGCCGGAGAAGACTATGCCAGGCCTTGACGAAGCGCTGGAGCCCTCCCAATGGCAACAACTCCAGGACCTGCTAGAGGGCTTGCCAGGCTGCTTCTCCACCCGACCAGGGCGTGCCCAACTGGCCGAACACGCCATCCCCACGAGCCCCAGCCAAGTCGCCCAGGCCACCTGGAGACCCTTGCCCCGGAAGCAGTGGGAGGCGGTGGCCTGGGAGGTGGAGGAGATGCTGCGGCTGGGCGTGATCCAGCCCTCCCACAGCGAATGGCGCAGCCCCATCGTCCTGGTTCCGAAGCCGGATGGCTCCGTACGGTTCTGCGTCGACTACAGAGAAGTGAATAAGGTGGCCAAGTTCGACGCGTACCCCATGCCTCGGGCCGACGTGCTGATCGACCAGCTGGGGGCCGCCCGCTACCTCTCGGCCCTGGATCTGACCAAGGGGTATTGGCAAGTCCCCATGGCCCCCAGGGACCGCGAGAAGACCGCCTTCGCCACACCCCAAGGCCTGTTCGAATTCCGGGTTATGCCCTTCGGGTTGCACAGGGCGGCCGCCACCTTCCAACGGCTGGTCGATCGGGCCCTCGCCCAGTGCCAAGGATTCGCCATGGCATACATAGACGACATCCTTGTCTACAGCCCCGATTGGCAGTCCCACCTACGCCACCTACGACAAGTACTACAGGCCCTTCGCGACGCAGGATTGAAGGCCAACCCCACCAAGAGCCGGCCCGGGTTCCAAGAGCTGAAATATCTCGGTTTCCTCGTGGGGCGGGGCCAGCTAAAGCCCCTCCCGGACAAAGTAGCCACCCTGGAGGCGTGCCCCCTGCCAAAGACCAAGAAGTTGCTGAGGGGATTCCTGGGACTGGTGGGCTACTACAGTAAATTCATTCCCCAGTACGCTAGCCGAGCCAGCCCCCTGACGGACTGTCTGCGGAAGGACCAGCCCAACCAAGTCCAATGGACCCCTCCGCGGCTGCAGGCCTTCCACGATCTTAAAATGGCTCTGGCCGGGTCGCCGGTGTTACGTAACCCCGACTTCGACTGACCCTTCACCCTCCAGACGGACGCCTCCGACAGTGGCCTCGGGGCGGTCCTGTCACAGGACTACAATGGGCAAGAGCACCCGGTCTTGTTCATCAGCCGGAAGCTTCAACCGGCCGAACGGAAGTACGCCGTCGTGGAGAAGGAGGCCCTCACCGTTAAGTGGGCTGTCGGAACATTGCAGTACTACCTCGCCAACAACCCCTTCACTCTCGTGATGGACCACGCCCCCCTGGTCTGCGTGTCCCGCCTAAAAGACCACAACGCCCGTGTGCTGAGGTGGTATCTGTCTCTTCTCCCCTTCAGCTTTTCGATCCGGCACCGCCCAGGAAGGTTGAACGCCAACGCTGACTTCCTATCCCGGATGTTCGCCGGCGAGATACCGCCCGTCGCAACGCGAAGGGGCCGCCCCCACCCCCTCCCTGACGGGGACCCCCGGCCCCACTCACCTGGACGCGGGGGCCGAGGGGAGCCCGAAGGCTGCGGCGGCGGCCGAGAGCTGCGGTGCCCCAAAGGCCGTGGCGGCGGCGAAGAGCCGTGGCGCCCCGAAGGCCGCGGCGGCAGCGAAGAGCTGCGGCGCCCCAAAGGCCGCGGCGGCGGCGAAGAGCCGGGGCACCCCAAAGGCCGCGGCGGTGGCAGAGAGCCCCGGCGCCCCGAAGGCCACGGCGGCGGCCGGGAGCCGCGGCGCTCCCGCGGGCCCGCCTGCCGCCGCTGTGCCGCCACGCCACTGCTGGGAGCGCCAGGGAACAGGGCGGCCGCACGGCGGCGGCAAGGAGGCCCTGGTGGGGAAGAAGGCCGCGCCGGGCCGAACGAGGGTGCACCGGGCTGCCGGACGCCGGCGCAGGCGCACGAGGCCCGCTTAGGCAACGGCTGGCCGCAGCAGGATGGGGGAAGGGGCTGGCTTGCCCAGAACGGGAGGGCCAACCAGGAGGCAGCCGTGCCTCCCAAGCAGCCCGGGCAATGGGGGAGGCAGCCATCCACAGCGGGGGTGGGTAGCAATAGGCCGAGGAGGCCAGAAGGGGACAGGGCAACCCTACAGGCTACCCACCAATGGGATAAGGGGAGGTGGGTACACTGGGCGTGGCCACAGGTGGCTCAGGTGGTGGGCATGACACTGGGTGGAGGCACCTGGGAGCGGGGGTGGAGCTGAGGGGGAAAGGGATTTAAGGAGGCTCTGGAGGCAGGCCGAGGAGGAAGGTTGCAGTTTGCCAGTGAGCAGCATAGCTGACGTTGGTGAAGGAGGTCCAGCTGTCCTGAGCAAAAAAGGCGCAGCTGGCCTGGGTGGAGCCAAGTGCTGACCGGTGCCACCGGTTCAGATAAGGGCCGCCCGTGTGTCTGAGGCCGCCTGGGAAGGAGTCTCCGTCGTCCAGAGCGCCCCCTTGGCCCCACTGAGGCACCCAGAACGGACCCGTCGGGACTGCCCCCCCCGGACCCGTCGCCTCTACCGCCAGGGGGCGTCCCGCGGCGCAACAGAAATGCCCACGAAAGCTTCCCACATGCTTCCAAATTTCCAAAAAAGAAACGGGAGAGAGCCATCAGTGCTGTCAGTGGGGGGAAGAGAGGCATCATTATCTTCAATGAAGTTTCTTTATAAGGCAAGATCGATATAATGGAAAAGTGCGCCTAAAAAAAATTTTAAAAATGGGCGGGAAAAAAAGGTCCTGCCCCAAAAAGCGGTTTTCGAGCGGCCGTGTGACCGGAGGGACGCACGAGAAAGACGGATTGGAAGCAGGAATGTGAACGAAGAGGAAAAATCTCGGATTGGAGGCAAACGGAAGATATCCGATAAACATGCGGGTAATGGGTGAATGTGGATTCGACCCAGGTATGCTTTTACAAAGAAACTTTCAGGTGTCAGTGAGGATATGACTTGACGCTTGTTTTTGACATTCTGATTGGCTATTGTCAATTTGTTTAGCCCATGCATGGTATATTGGTGTTTTGATATATCGCTTCGCTAGCATGCACATTTTCAAAAACCTATATACTGTCCACTTCACCAAGCCAAAATGGCAAAGTGGCAGAACAATGAGAAGTGGGACAGGCATAAGAGACAAGTGAAAAAATATGAATTCAAAGCCTTTTGAAAGAGAAGATTGAACAAAAACAGGTTTCAGAAACAACAGAGAAAAACGGGGTGGGGGGAACAGGAGCACAAGGAATATGCAACAAAAGTGAGGAAATGATTAAAAAATGGTAACAAAGGACATTAAACCAAAGCATCAAGGCTGCCTGGAAGACTCCTTTGAAAGCAGCCTCATTCTGCCTCATTCTGCAATATATTCTGTTAAACCTTCCAGGATACTCTTATCTTCTCCAAATCATTCCCTATGCTATTACTGCTTGTCAGATCTATCCATGTTATGAGATTCCCACTTCCCTCAGCAAGTGAGAAGTTTCAGGAGGTGGAGCAGCACTTATCTGGCATATGTGTATGTGGGGGTGGGGTGGGGAGACTGCACTCCCATGGTACTAGGGTTGCCAGCCTCCAGGTGATAGCTGGAGATCTCCCAGAATTACAACTGATCTCCAGATGACAGAGATCAGTTCCCCTGGAGAAAATGGCTGCTTTGAAGGGTGGACTCTATGGCATTATACCATTCTGAGGTCCCTCCCCTTCCCAAACCCTGCCTTCTCCAGGCTCCACCCCCCAAATCTCCAGGAATTTCCCAACCTGGACCTGACATCCCTACATGGTACTTCAGCTCTTCTCTCTCTGTACTGTATTCCAAAATTCAAACTGCTTCTCTCCCTCTAAGTGCTGCTTCTTGTACTTGTATACTCCCTCCATCAGCTGGAATGGGTCAGCTCAAGAGTGGCACTGGGGATCCATTACCAATAATCATCCCTCTCTGAGGAAATATCCACAACAGTTAAGGGACATATACATTCTTTTGTCCTGGGCCCTTGTTCCAGTTCCATTCACATTGATCCGAGACCAAGCCATAGTCCTGTACTTCTAGGCAGGTCTGTGATGCTGCAAGATAGCCAGACAATACCTTTCACTTCATCCACCTGTATCTCCTCACAAATGTATTGCACTGCTCCATACTCCATAATGTAATGCACCATACAGAAAAACATACTGAAGTAACACAGAATATTACTGCAGTTTTGTGGTACCTTAAAGACTATTAAGATTCCAGCATATATTTTTGTGGACAAGTGCGCTTGGTCAGGTGCCTAGTTCAAGACAGTTTATGTTGTGTAATTAAATCTTTCTTGTTTAAGGTTCCATGACCAAGACTCATATTTATTTTGCTGCAACAAATTAAGACGTTTTCCACATGGGGACTGGCATATGTAGTTTGCCTGTTGTGGCTTAGGGTTGCACCCCCTCCCATAACTAGTGAGAGGGGTATTTACCCTCTCTCACGTGCAAAGCATACACCCATTTCACAGCATCTCTGTGGCCTGCCTCATCCCACTGATCAGCTGTTGATCTATGAACAAAACCAGCAATTGCTGTGAGTTTGCCTGCTGCCAGCAGGCACCTGGTAAGCCTATAAATGTGGCAGACTATATAGCACAGCAGCAATGGGGCTTCCACATGGCAAGTTTCCCTGCCCTGATCCCCTGGCAGACACTAACCACACCCCCTGCTGTACCACCAGGACTTTTTCTGTCTTTTAAAAACAAAGCAGCAACTGAATTTCATTATATCAATACAATAGTGCAGCTTTCATTTTTTTAAAAAAAGTTTCTAGCCCTTCTCATTGTGGAGATATGCCTTCCCCTTACACCTGTACAATGAAATGGGGCTAGGTTTTTAAAAAACAAAAAAACAAAATATGTAAATTCAAAGAACCTGTTATATGTATTGTTATAACATTAAATTGATATAATATTTAGTGGCTAATTTAAAACAAAAAAGGCACCCCTCCTTCAGTGTTGGCAGAGGAAATGGCTGCTCTGGGGAAAATAGCTATGTGGGTGGGACAGGACTAGGGAAATTAAATTTCCCTGCCCACATGGCAGCCATCTAGGTTTTGTGGTGATCTGTCCCAAAACTTCACAGCAAAGCACTGGAAAAAATTGGAGAAAAGCCAGGGAAACCCCAGGATGCTGTGGAGAGGCAGGAGAAAACTACTACTTCCTAATAGCAGAGACCCCAGAGCAAATAACCTGCGTGAAGATGGCTTAATCCAGCTGTCCCTCTGAAATTTTATTTTATTTTTTATTTTATCGTATTTGCATTCCGCCCTCCCCGCAAGCAGGCTCTTGTACTCTTAATTTGGAAGCAGTGATAGTAAAGGGATTTACTTCCATGTAAATGTTTTTATGTGCCATGATAGATTTTAAGCCACTTGTGCAGAATGTTGCAAAAATAGGGATAATCTCATAATTATAACAAAACAGATTCCACAGTGTTCTCTAGTATTCAAAGTAGAAATACCACAGATATTTGCCATTTTAAGAAAGTGGAAGAATTCTGATTAGAAATTTACTGTTTATGAAGGTAGTTGTGTACAAGTCATACTCGACTGTCAAACTTGTCACCAACTAATGTTGGTTCTACTTTCCCTGACATCTGTTCCCAATGGACTTCTTTCTCAACAAACATAACATGTTGGAATCAATTCTTGAGAAGTCATTTGACCCAACAGCTCTGTTTGAGAAGGCTTCCCCCCCCCCCCACACACTTCACCTTCCTATCTTTGGTGATCCAAAACAAAATGACTAGGTTTCCATTTCACTGTGGGGAATATACAAAACACCAACAACTATCCTAAGGGACGGATTAGAAACTAGAGATTGAGAAATACCACAAATTAATTCTAGAGTTTAAAATAGGGCTATAAGGAAAGCAGGTTGTTATAAACCTTATTTCAGTCCTAGAAAGTACTTCAGTGCTGATTGAGGCCCTGTCAGTTCAAAAGAGACCAAACTCCAGCAAGGCTCCTGCTGAATCAGGGTGCCTCTTATTACGCTGTGTTCAACTTCATAATAAATTGTTGCTTTTAATTATTCTTAACATCGGCCAGAGGGGGGTAGTATAAACGTAGGTTGGCAGTGCCGGATGCTCCGTTCTTCCTTCTCGTTCATCTCGTTCTGGCTCCAACCGAAAGAGATCTAGTGCCTTTCCCGCTGTTGCAAGCCCTTAAAATAAAAGTGGATCCGATGACACTTTGATCCCTAGTGGGAGAGGGATGTACTTCCGCAGATTTTTTCTTGTGGGGGAGGGGACGGCGACTGAAATAAGTTGACACCATTTCAGAAAGGCCTCCGCCTGTAAGCAGACAAGTTAAAAAGAGCCCGCTCCAAGCCTCTGGCACCTCGATCAACGTTCAGTGGCGGAGCAGCAGCCGACAGAAGAATCGCACGAAGGGGAAAGGCTGCAGCTGTGGATCAGCTGCTGCTGCTGCGGCTGCTGCGAGGCGGGGGAGGAGTTTAAAGGGGATCAGGAAGCAACGGAGTGTCTAACACCTCTTCCCTGCTATGGCTGGCTAAAGAAAAAATCATCATAACCATAACAAGGGGGGGAGGCGGGGAGAAAGCGGAGGGAGTGAGCGCGGGGGGAGGGTGGTGGGGGATTAGTAAGAGCAACAGCGGCATGAGGAGGCGAGCTGGCCTGGGGGGCAACATGAGGTCAGTGGTGGGCTTCTTGTCCCAGAGGGGCTTGCAGGGAGACCCTCTGCTTACCCAGGATTTTCAGAGGCGACGCCTGCGGGGCTGTAGAAACCTCTACAAGAAGGACCTCCTGGGCCACTTCGGCTGTGTCAATGCCATTGAATTCTCCAACAATGGAGGCCAGTGGCTGGTCTCAGGTAAAGCAACCCCCGCTCCCTCTTTTCCGCCTCCCCTTTATTTCCTACTCTACATCCTCCCCCCACCCCACCCCCGCTCCCTAAACCCGCATCGGCAGAGAATAGTGGCGGCATGAAGTAGGCGTCTTCACACACACTCCTGGTGTTTCCTAAATAGAGATCTAAAATGGTTGACAGGTTTAGGGGGGTTGTTTGTCCCCACCCCAAATCCCATTTTGTTATCGTTTTCGTCGGCAGAGTGGAAGTTCTGTCTTCATCGTCAGAAAAACACTGTACTCCGGAGGGCTTAGTTATCTTTAAAAAAAATAACTGAAAAGTTCTCTCATATTGTGTCGGAGTGCTTAGAAACAAAATGGATAAAAACCATATGCATTCCAGTGATATTTGGTAAAATAAACAACGGAAGAGATTCCATGTTCACCAAATGGAGGTCGGGGTAGATTTTGAGTCTGGATTTGTTGGGTTTCGGATAATTATTTGTACTCCTTATTCGGAGGGGATGTAAAAGAGATGAACGGAGGGGGGTGTTAGCATTAAGACCTTTTTTTAATGGTGGGCGGGTTTGGTTTATTCTACTTTGCGCCGCGCCTTTTCTGGCTAGGTGATGTTCGTGGCTGTTTCAGGTCCCCTCCCCAGTGTTAATGGCTACTGGAGAGGGGCGAAGTCTTGTGGGGAGGGGGGCTGCTGTCAGGTGTCACGGAGGCTCAGAGTTGACGTTGGCTGCTGCGACACTGGCGGGGGAGCAAGGAGGAGCCCTTCGGGGTGGGAGGGGGTCAAGAGGAGAACGTTTTCGGATCCTCCTCCCGCTCCTTTCACCAGGGACTTAAGGCTAGGGACGCCCCCCCCCCCATCCGTGTGTTGCTTTAGGCGCCTGTCTTCCCTCTGAGGGGAAACGGCAAACTCCAGGCCGGCGCTTGAGTGGCGCTGCAGGCCTCGCTCTTCTTGGGCTCCTCATAGCGACAGGACTAGGAATCGATGGCCTATTCCGTCCAGGGACTGGAGGGCAGTACGATGAGGGCACCTCGCACCGCTTGCCGGCCCCTTGCTCGTTAGTTAGAGGGCTGCTGTGTGTGTGTTGGGATGGGGGTGTCGGGCTTCTTGTTCCCCGGGTCTTGGCTTGGCAGGTGGCAAATCGCAGGCGGCGCTCAGCGCTCCCCCCCGCCCCGCCATAGCCCGGGGTGGGACGACAACCTACGCCACAGATAGAGGAGCACCCTTGGGCGCGTGATTTTTAATCCAACGTAACTTCTTCAACCTGATTCTCTCATTCCCGTCGCTTATTTGTGTTGGACCAGGTGCTTCACGCAAAAGTGTGCCCTGGATTGGGGCGGGGGGGGGATACTCACTCTTCTGTCCAGCCTGGTTGTGAATATAAGGAGCTGGCTGAAGCATGTTATGTATTTGAAGCCTGTTTAGGTTGGCCTATGTAGCGCATCTTTTTCACAGGAAAGGCTTCCTTGCTGCACCATGTAAGGAGACTGTTTTGACATTGAGGGTCCCGCGGTTCCTCTGTTCTTCGAAAGAATCAAGAACGCTTGGAGGCAGTATACAAATGGGAGAAAAAACGATAATGTCCAAGTTTTTACCTTTTATTAACACCATCTATCAATTAGAGTCCTGGTAGAAAATTCTTTATATCATTTTTAGTCCGCCTCTTCACTAAGATCAAGGCAAATTACATAGTATTGAGATGAGTACAGTCAATATCAAGGACATTTAAATAAACAATGCCATAGGGTAAATAAATGCAAGTTTACAAAGACATAAGAGCAGAAATCCAATATAAATTTGAAGAAGTGCTGAAACAGAGCATAAGCAATTCTAGGACTGACAGTAGACAACATAGAACTACCCGGTAGGATTATACTTAAAGCAACAGGTATTATGTAGAAGCGCATACTTAAAGCAACAGATAGGATGCAAGGCAACATAATGGTGAAGTCAGTGGTCCGTAACTCGCTAGTGAAGCATGCCTTTGAGACACCTCCCTACTATACAGCCTTTTTGAATAATTCAGTTTCGCATCATTTGCGGAAAGCCAGGAGAGTAGGGGCACGCCTGGCCTCCTCAGGCAGGCTGTCCTGTAGGGCGGGGCCACCACAGAAATAAACGTGTACAGGCAGGGGTTCAAATCCCACAGCATCCCTGCATCCTGCTACTTTTCTTGAGGGGAGAGGTGACTTTCCCCCAGTGTGATGGTATTTTTGTTATTGCTATGCTAGCAATGATATACCAATTGATTGATAAGGAATTTAGAATTTTTTTAAAAAAAAAAAACTCAGTTGATAGGCCGAGGTCATCTGTTATTCTGGATTTCAATGGATTTGGTTAGATATATTTAAATACTATAAAAGATACAACTGTTGAGTGCTACCTTGAAATCCTGAAGGAGTTTCTCTTCAGTTATGAATTGACACACAATAAATAAAAGCTCCTATTTACTGTTTGAAAGTGAGGCCATCTTTAATATTTTTGCTTCATCAAATCTGACAATATTCCCTATTAGATTAACACTGGTGCCAAAATGCTTTCCAAAGTAAACAAGTTCAAGACCCATCACTTTTGCCCTTAGATTGATTTCAGTTAAACTATTTCAGCTTCAACCATAGTAACTTCTTCTAGCAAATGTAGTGTATAGAGGAAAGTGTCCATGCCTACGTAGTTAGCAATACTGTAAGCCCTTCAGAGTCCTGGCCTCTGTCTCATGATTAACTAGGAAGGGAATCTTAACCTGGTTTAAATCCCAGATTAATGTATTGATCCTTTTATGTGTAATTCAAGGTCTGTTTTACTGTACAGAGAAAAAGAGTTATTGGTTCTCTCAGCTTCTTAGGATTGAGCATATTAAAGGGAATATGGTATCTGTCTCTGCCATGTGCACTGCATGTGACAGTATTGTTCAGTTTGAGAACCTAATGGTTTCTGCATTATTTAAAAATTGAATAGGAATGAACCCCAGGCAAGCTGGGGTGGCTATTGGTAGAAGATGGCGGCTCAGGAATAATTACTGTATGCATATCTATCAAAGGTGAAATAGCCTTGCCCAAACCTTTAGAAAAGTGTGTGTGACACTTTTGAGGGATTTCCTTGGTTCTTCAGGAAGGGAGAATTTTTGGTTCTTCAAGAAGGGAGTCTGTGCATTGAGAACATACAGAATGGATAGATGAAAAAAGGCCACCTTTTAAAGAACATATGAAGAGCCCTGTTGGATGAGTCCATCTAGTCCAGCAGTCTAGTCTAGGTTTATACAGTGCTCAACCAGTTACCCTGGAGGGCCAACAACAGAACATAGAGGCTAAGGCCTTCTCATGTTACCACCTAGCACTGGTATTCAGAGATTTACCACCACCTTGAATCAGTCTATCCAAAAGTTTTAAAAGGGGGTTAAAACCATCAGTGCTTATGGCCATCACTATATTCACTGTTAATGAATTCCACAACATAATTATTTGTTAAGTAAAGAATTATTTCCTTTCCCCCATTCTGAATCTATTGCCTGTCAACTTCACTGGGATTGCTAGTATTATCGGACAGAGAGAAAATCTGCTATCTTTAGTCTATGCATAATTTTATAAACCTCTTGTTTACTTGACTGGCTTCAGAAATTTGCTTCTGCCCTATTATCTCTGGATTGTGTTATTTTTAAACAGTATTGCAAATTTGTTTTATAGTCCACCTTTCTCACTCAGTCTGAAAGCAGATTACACAGTGTAAATCAATGCAATCAACAGCATGGAATACCCAATACATATTGTATAGGAGTAATAAGAGCGGGCAAAAAGTAGGCTACTCATGTCTGAAGAAGGGAGATCTGACTCTTGAAAGTTTATACTTTGCTAATCTTGTTGGTCTGTAAGGTGCCAGTGGATTCAAATCCTGCAGTTCTACTGCAGACCAACATGTCTACTCACCTAAACTGTTGGGAACTTGTCTGCTTAACATGACATAATTGTGTGTATATTAGAAGAAACACTGGCTCCAAACTTGATATTCTAGCAGTTAGCTAAGGATAACATCTTTGATACTATATTAATGTTATTGTAGAAAGGTAATATTGGGCAGACTTACTTCAGACTTTCAAATCTTGGGTTGATCTATGTCTACTGTGAGGATATTGTGATCAAACAGGGCTTTTTTTCTGGGGAAACAGGTGGGAGAACTCTCATCCGGAGCAGTTCCCAGGAGGAGGTGGCGCTGCTCACTACATGTACCTGTGCACAGCATGCACGTGCTCCCAGGACTGCATGATGATGTCACTTCTAGGAAGTGATATCATCACGCAGGCCGTGGCTGCCCCGGGAGTGCTCCTGTGCTCCATGGGGGGCCCCAATTTGACCCAGATAAGGCTAAATTCAGCCCGGATTGGGCCTCAATCGGTCCTGAATGAGCCATTCTGCCTCCAGGGAGGAATCCCCTGCCCTGCAGTGGCCAGATCTGGGTCGTTTTGGGCCCAAATTGGGCCCAAAAGGGCTCAAAATGACCCAGAACAGCCTAGAACAGGTTGCTACTGCACAGAAGAGCACTCCCCTGCTCGGCAGTGGCCCGATCCTGGCTGTTTCGGGCCCGATTGTGGCCATTTGGGGCCTGAATTGGACCCAAAATGGTGAAAGGGGCCCAAAATGATCAGGATCGGGCCGCTGCCAGGTGGGGGAGGGTTTCCCCACCCAGCAGTGGTCCATTCCAGGCTGACTCTGGCCCGATCCTGGCTGTTTTGTGCCTGACCCTGGCTGTTCGGGCCCAAAATGGCCCAAATAGGCCATTTTAAAAATACTCATGTGACACCATAAATATATATTGTAATGATTTTAAGTAAATGTGTATATGTGTCTTTAAATGCCTCGTGTGGTATAGATGAAGAATGGGGGTGAAAGAGAGGGATGGTTGAGTGATATGCGGTTGATGACTGAGAGTGTAGGTGGACTGAAAGCAGTCTTATACTGAGAATGGAGAAAAAAGATTCAGTCAGGGCAAGGGAGAAAAGCTGTGTGCAGCCTTAGTATGTTTAAGCATTTCTGAGAAAAATATTGAGTCTGGTATTAGCAGGCAAGCTATATGCAGCCTGAGTATTTTTAAGCAGTTCTGAGAGAAATATTGAGTCAGGAGAAAGCAGGCAAACTCTGTATGCCTGAGAAAAGGTCTTACTTGTAAACAGGGATCCCAGACCCCTGGTGAGGGTGTGGGATCCCCTGCCCCCACTCTCCACATCCTGCCCCCACTTACCTGAGCAGGGGGCGCGCGGACCTTCCTTGCATGCTCCCCTGTGGCGCGGTGCTCTCCCGTGCACTGCAGCCACCAGGATCGAGCCTGTTTTGGCCCGGATCGGGGCTGCTGTGGAGCGTGGGAGCGCTCCTGCACTCTGCAGCGCTCAAAACGGGCCCGATCCACAGCAAACCGGGTCATTTTCAGCAGCTGCAGAGCGCAGGAGTGCACTCAGCAGCACCCAAAACAGGCCCATTCTGCCTCGGATCAGGCCCGTTTTGAGGCGCTGCGGAGTGCAGGAACGCTCCTGCACTCAGCAGTGCCCCAAATGGGCCTGTTTTGGTGCAGATTGGGCCTGTTTTTGAGCCACTGTGGAGCGCAGGAATGCCCCTGTGCTCCGCGGTGCCTCAAAAACGGGCCCGATCCACAGCAGAATGTCCCGTTTCCGGCGTTGCAGGGTGCAGGAGCACTCCGTAGCGCCTGAAAATGGGCCTGCCCAGGAGCCACGCAATGACGTCACTTTTAAAGTGACATCATCGTGCCTGTGGGGGCGTGCATGCGCTCCGTGCATACTCACCCCCCTGTCCCCAAAGGTAAGTGCCAGGCCCCTGTCCCCCACCGGAAGGTTGAGGGGGCCTGGCAACCCTACTTGTAATTGAGAGAAAAATTAATATCAAAAGCAGGCAAACTGTGTGTGAAGCCTGAGAGAAGATCTATGTGACTGGGTTTAAGTAAAGTAACTTTAGAATTGAAGACTATTCTTTTGAAATGATCAAGTTTTAGAAATAATACGAAACAGATACGCTTCTTATAAAAATAAAAGGTTTTTTAAATATAGAAATGACAGATACTCTGGGATATATATATATATATATCCCATTCCTTTCCTCAGGGCCACATAGTACCACAAAAAAGCCTGACCCTTGGGCACGTGACTAAAAGGAGACATTTAAGTTATTCTGGAATTTAATTCCTGGTGGCCGCAATCTACCAAGAGGGGCAAGAATAAAAGGTTTAAAGACCAAATCAACCCAAGAGAAAGAAAGGGGTCGTAACATATATATTTAAGGGTATAAAAATATCAGTACTTCGGAAAAGCACCACTTAAAACCAATTTCAATTATGCTAATGAGTATGCTGCCTGATATTCCATCACAGCACATTCTGCCTTTGACCCTAATATACTGAAGGAAATAGAGTAATTCCTTCATCACTGTCTTGGTACTATTTAAAATATGTATTTGACAAACCTTTCTTTATTGTGGACCATTATGTTAGGAGAATACTATAATCTGTCTCTCCTATGCCTCTAAATAAAAGGTGGTATAGAACACACTTTGTTTTCTACTAAATTTAAGTAGTTTAACAATAGCTGTTTTTTGGCAATTAATGGATCAATTTGGAAGACAGTAATAATGTAAATACTTTAAAATTTCAGAGGCCTAGATCTACAGGGGGAGAGTAAGAGACTAGTAATCTAGTGCCTAGACTAGTACACAACTATGCAACTGGAAGTAAGCCTTTTGTTACTTTTGATGTTTGATACTTTTAAAATTGCTTTATTTAATTGCTTCCTTTTCTGACCTATGAGTGATTATCAGTGTTTGCAGATGGAAAATACAACATTGTTTCTTGGGCGGCGGGGGGAGGGGGGACTTTCCACACAATTGAAATGGCTTGCTAGTAAGGTTGCCAGGTATCCAGTTTTGGCTTGAACAGTCTGGTATTTTGGGGGACTGTCAAGAAAAAATGTCCCCCAAATACTGGACATACCAGCCCCTCCCCCTTCCCCATTGGTTGCCAAGCCCAGCACACATTCTTCTGTGGATGTGCAGTGCTGCTGTCAGGCAGAGAAGATGACCTGCTACCCCAGGTGCCTGTCTGGCCTCCTGCAGCTGTGCGGTGCCACCCAGGAGTGGCGCCTGGAAGTGGTGGGGGTGGGGGTGGCGTGATGACGTCTTCCTACAGTGACGTCATTACACCGCTCTAGGAGCATGCACGCGAAAGATATGTTCCCCCCTGCCTCTCCCGGGGTTTGGTATTAGGCTGGACCCCATTTGGCAACACTACTTGCTAGAGCTTCTATGTGGGGAAAATGCTGACACTTCTGCTTTTCAGTCTTGTCAGGTGAACTCTGAGAGTTTGAATAATAGATAGACTAATAAGATGATCCTCACAATAGAGTGGTGGTATCTTACAGAAAAGAACTATTTTAATACATATATAACATATTTAGGACCAAGTTTAGCAAGTACCTCAAAAGATAGCAGTACATGTATCCAAGTTTTGTATTGGTGACTAGGCCTGAATACAAGGCTAATTCAGCCTTATACTGCCCAAAAGAAGAATAATGGAGTTTAGCGCACTTAGGAATCATCTTGCTGTGGCCCCAGGATTGTTTGCCTGAGTAGCTGAGGCAGTTATTCCTTCCTTGAGTAAAGGAGGTGGCAAAGTTTTGTTCCAGTGGATGTTACTTTACTCTTAAAGTATTATCGGCTATATTGTTAACAAATCATTCTGTTTGGGCAGATCCTGTTCTCCTTGGGATTTTACTGTGTTGAATGTCTGTCTGCAAGCCTTACTAGAAATTAAATTGAAAATTATACAAGTTGGGAGCCTCAGCAAACAAATGTGGGTGCATAAAAAGGGCTTCAAGAGCTTTTCATCTTCTTTGTGGGTTGTCCATATACTGAAATGTGAGAGATATGAAAGATCTCTTGTGAGCTGTGGTCATAGATTCAATCATATGGAGGATTTTCAGATCACTTAAGAGTTGTGCTGCTCAGAGGCAGGGCCCTGACCTATTTGTTTGTGCTGATGATTCAAGCAAGGTCAAAGTATAAATACTTGCATGCTCAAAACACTCCTGGTGTATACTGATCTCTAAACTGTCAAATATAGATTGTAAGAAGCCTACATTAAAGGGCAAAGTTGGATATTAAGTTTAAGCTCAGTAGCAAAAAATCACAAGTATTTCTTGAACCTCTTTAAAAATTCTGGCTTGAGGTCTAGTGAAAGGACTTTTGTCTTACTACCCATGGCAGGCTTCCATGTTCATTCACCATAAAAATTCAATGTGTTTTATAAGCTAGCTAAAACTTTAACACTTTTCATTTAAGCATGGTGTGAATAAAGGAGAATGCACTGAAAAAGTGTGTAACAGTGTTAACCTTTATCTTTGACCATCTACTGGACTAAGTAGTATACAAAAGGCTTTGGCTTGGCTCCTATAATATGCAAACAGAGCTGCACTGCATAACAAGCAGATCTTCCACTCCCCCGCCCCCACATTCTTCTGTGCTCCCTCAAATTGTGCCCCTTGACTCTACAGACCCCATTGTGGTGGTTGGTGGAAGGCGAGGGTGTCCAAAATACGTTTACCCCTCCTCCTCAAGCAAAAAGGGAGGTTAAGATCCAAGCCCTTGGCCTTGATGCTGAAAGTGTTCACAGGTGACCAGAAAGAGGTCAGTTGTCCTATCAGTCAATGAAGAGATTTTGCTTAAAACATCAATTTTCTGATACCCAGAAACAATTTGGGGGTTGTTTTTTTTTCTTCCAGTTCTTTCAACAAACATTCCATTGATACTAGTAGGATTTGAATGCAGTGACACCTGAGAAACAAACAAGATTTTCAGGGTATACGCTTTTGAGAGTCAAAGCTGCCTTCATCGGATACAAGAAGAAGGGAGCTTTGACTCTTGGAAGCCTATGTACTGAAAACCTTGGTCTCTAAGGTGCCACTGGACTTAAATCCTACTATTGTGTTGCAGTCCCACACAACTACCTATCTGAAACTCGATACTGGTAGTGTTTCTTTTACATATGCTCATGCTCTCTTTTATACAGGTGGAGATGATCGTAGAGTTCTTCTTTGGCATATGGAACGTGCAATCACCTCCAGAGTCAAGCCAATTCAGCTGAAAGGGGAGCATCATTCTAACATCTTCTGTCTAGCTTTCAATAGTGGCAACACCAGAGTATTTTCTGGAGGTAAGGAAGGAAAACTTGAAAGGGAGCACAGGAGAAAATGATGGACCAAGGTTTTTCCATGCAATCTTTTTTCCAGTAAGTGTATATTAGTATCCACAAATGAGAACCTAATCCTACCATCTTGTGAGAGTGCTGGATCATTAAGAATTCATTTTTTCCTTCAAATAGCTTGCCACAAGTTGTTTGGCTGTGGAAGTTGCAGCAAACTTACTGGGTATTGTTTGAAACCTGACCAGTGATGAGGGATACTCTTCTTCCTCACATCAACTCTCTAAATACTGGCATATGTTTATGAATCACTTTTAAAAAAAAACATTTTATTGAAATTAAACAACAACAACATACTATCTTACAATCAAGCCACATATAGTTGAACAAGTAATAAAACTAGTTTAATACAGGAAGAGAATCAAACAAATTAAAACAAAGATATACACATCACTAGATTTTTTTTTTAAGAACTACAAAACAAAACCACCATAATTGGTTATTGCTTGTAATATTTTTGATTTGGGTTGCATGTTATGCTTATCTACATATTCAAAGAACGGTAGCCATTTTTCCATAAACTTAGTACTTACAGGAGATCTTTCTGCTGTATAGAGATCATTATGGGTTTTTTGTAATATAAAATGGTTCCAGACTTTTTCAAACCAAGAGTCTACCGAAGGTGCCTTTTCTTTTTTCCATTCTAGTGCAATCATGTTTTTTGCTACTACAAAAAATGAATCACTCTTTTTAAACATTTTCTGATTTGAGGCTAAGTGCTCCTCCATTTTGTGTAAGTTTAATGCTTGGGAATTTTTTTTAAGCTGGGAAGTATATCCCATCTTGGGAGCTTTTGTGGTAAGAGCAGGGCCGGTGCCAGAGTTTCTGGCGCCTGAGGCCGGGGGCAGCTTCAGGGCTGTGGCCGCCCCCATGTGCGTGCGCACCCGGACTGCGTGATGATGTCACTGCGTGTGATGTCATCATGCAACATGCCGCTGCGAGCCAAATATACACAGATTTTAAGAAAAATTTTATCCCTCATCTCTTTTTGGGAGGAAGTTATTACTCATATTAATTTTGTATTAGAACACCCATTGATTTTTGAGGATGTTTTAAACTACCTACCTATAACTTGGAACCTAATGGATGGTCAACTAAAATGAATCCTCTGTGCCCTTAACATAGCTAGAAGTACTACAACATTGAAAAGACAAATGCCCACCTTCCATAATTCAGTGAACAGAGGACCTTACAACTTCATCTGTATTTGAATGTATGGTATATAGATGACAATTGAGGTTGGACTTTGGATATTTGGAAACTTTTTATAGATGTTTATATGTAGATTTTTCTATTATATTTTATTTCTAATGAGTATGATCCATTTTAGGTTTTTTTCTTTTTTCTCTTTCAAATAAAATAAAAAATTATAACAATATATTTTTAAAAAACGGATGGGGACAAGCAAGGTTAAAATCACGGAGGTTATTGGTATTGTGCTATTATTGATCAAAAAAGGCTGTGGGGAAATACTGCAGCAAGACCAAAAGGCAGATGGAACATGCTTTGGCTGATCACTTGGGGTGGTGGATCTCACAGAGCTTTTTCTGGCTTAGTTTAGAGTTTGAGGCCAGAATTCCCAATTATGTAAGTGCTGCGGATGTGCAAACTGGTGGTATTTACAGGGCATGTAGGAGGGGCAAGCATGCTTATCTTTCTCAGCTTTGTGATTGGAACTCTTTTCTTGAAGCTAGACTGGAGAAAGTGGGAAGAGCTGGCAGGGGAAAGATGGGCTGAAAGGGCTTGAGGAGGAAAAATGGTGATCAGAGAAATGCATGCGCTCTCCTCATAGTTTCTCTTATGCAAATAAGCGTCCTTTCTCGTGGCCATTTTTAGTATGTCAGAGGCAAGCCAGAAATTGGGAATATAGTGTCTGCCATAGAACATCTAGTTCTGCTTTGGCAGGAACAGTTTCCTGTCTTCTTGGGTTTTCTTTCTCAAATTGAAATCTGTACAAGTGTCCCTTTTTTTCCTGATAAAGTCTCGTCTCCACTGTGGTATTAAATTGTTTTTCATTATAGGTAATGATGAACAAGTTCTGCTCCATGATGTTGAAAGGTAAGTATACTCTTGTTTATTTTTAATGCATGAGCAATTTGCACTGGGGAAAATTTAATTCCAAAAATGATATACTAGAAAAAGAAATGCACAGATCGTCTTGAGCCCAAAGATACAAGTAGCTTTAGCGAATGTGTAGATGATCTTGGATAAATAGCTAGCATAATGGCATCTTTGATCATTATTTGTTGTTTCGTCTAGTTTTTCTGCCTTCTGCTTACTGCCTTCCTTGCCTACTTTTTTCACCTCCTCCTACTATTTTACGTGAACTAGGTTACGTATCATAGAAAATATGCATCAAAGTTGTTAGTCTTGTTCTTAACATATAGTTAAGCCTTCTGGATCCAAAGGCCATGATCCAGAAATCTCTCTTATGAACATACTCAAGTTTTTTGTGAAGATTCTTCCCCTTTCCCCTTCTGAACAAGCATGGATGTCCTCTTCCTGTCTCTAAGGCAGTTTCATATGTTGGTGTAAAAAATTCCCTTAGTTTAGAAAGCAGACTGTGACTTTTGGGATGGGGTCAAGGCAGAAATAATGTCTTGAGGGAGACCCTCTGTGCATATAATTGTCTCTATATGGTTCTTTAAATTAGGGCTAAAGTTTGTAATCTATTCAGTGGTTAAATTTCTTACGCAAGTTTTACTTGAGATAAGGTTTCCAGTAAATTCTCTTTGAAGGAGAGAGCTGATATATTTGTATCGGTAATACCTATTAAACTAACCTCCAGGTTCCTGCTGTTACCTTTTCCAGGTATTCTTATGGGAAGTAGAGAACAATATTTAAGTATTTTGTATTATTGGACAGTCCATCCCTCCTAGCTAAATGTAGAAATGGAGAAATGATGCCTGTGTTTCTTTCAGTGGTGAAACTTTAGATGTGTTTGCTCATGAAGATGCGGTCTATGGACTGTCAGTGAGTCCAGTAAATGATAATGTTTTTGCAAGTTCGTCAGATGATGGAAGGGTTCTAATTTGGGATATCAGAGAGTCTTCCAATGGAGGTAAGGGCTGTCTATGTATGAGTGTGAATACTAACCTTTTACATCTAAGTAAATTACTATATTATTATGGTGTGAATGCACTCCTGTTATGGTGATGTCCTATTTTGACTGCTGTGATTGTAACAAGGCAGGTTCTCCCCACCTCAGCTCATGATTCCTTGCAGGCCTCCAGCTTGTTCCCTTTGATACTGAACTTCATGTTTGAATGCTTGTCAGCAGAGCAATAAAATGGGACCACACAGAGACAAAGCAGGGTTTCTGCTCACCCAGGGATACAGAAGAAGTTGACATGTAAATGAATATTCCTCCGTCTATCAGAAGACCATTCAGGAGTGATCTCCGGCTTAGGCATTGGAAAATTGTGATTCGTAACAAAATGTCAGAACTGTGGCTAGATAATGTCCTTACTTCAGACTACCTTCTGCAATCAGACAAAAGCCTGTTGTTTTCAAAAGTTTACTGAAGAAAGAGTTCATTATAGTCCACGGGCCCAGATACAATATCCAGGCTGGTACACGTGTATTGTTACGAATGACAGGCAAAGCATGAGTTACAAATTATCAGAACTCAGCTTTAGGAAGATGCTTCCTAAACCCATGCTTTAGGAAGTATTAACTGTGGGTCCAGTTAAGGGCAGGGGGGAAGAAAATGAGGTTGGGTGAGGGTGACAAAATTGGCCTGCTCAAACTCTGGGATCTGTCTATAGATTTTTGTCCAACCTCTCCTATGAAGCGGTCAGGGCAGTGCATTTAATCAATGGTTAAGTAGGTTAGTAGAGCTGCCAGCCCCCTGGTGAGGGTGAGCAATCCCTCTCCTCCCCCACAGCAGCAGGGGAAAAAAATAAAAGGTCATTGCGTAATAGCATGGAAGTGCTATTGGAAGTAACATCACACCTTTCTAGGAGTTGTCAAAGTTCTATGGTAAAACCATAGAGTTTTTGTTGATTCATAGAGAGGACTGACTATGGTTTTACCATAGAGCTTTGTCAGTTCCTAGAGAGATCTGACATCACTTCTTGGTTTTCCTGGAAGTGGTGTTACACCAACAGCCACTCCCCCCACCATGTCTCTCCCTCCATGAGGTCTCCTGCTGGTGGCCAGATCCTGTAGGCTAGTCTGACAGAAAGTGACTGACCCAAGGTCGTCCAGTCAGCTTCATGGCCGAGTGGGAATTTGAGCCCAGGTTTCCCTGGTATTAATCCAACTGCACCACATTGGCTATCCTGGAGAGGAGATCTTTCCATCAATCATTCTCTCTTGTCTCACAAGATCCAGACTCAAATCTCCACCCTGTCATGGAAACTTGCAGGATGACCTTCGAACAGTCATATATTCCTAGCCTTATCTGCCTCACAGGGTTGTTGTAAGAATAAAATGGAGAAGAGGAGAAGGATGTAAGACAACATGTGGGAGAAAGGCAGGGTATAAATAGGGCTGCCAGGTCCCCTTACCCTCCAAGCGGGAGAGGGGGAGACCTGGCACATACCTTAATCCATTTCTTCGCACGCTCCCAGGATGGCATGACGATGTCACTTCTGGGAGTGATGTTGTCGTGTCGCCCAGGGAGCACGCCCTGGAGGCCTGTTCCCGCACATCTCCTGCTGTCCAGGTGAGTGGTGGGGGGCAAGAGGTGGGAGCGAGGGAGCCCCCCGGGGAATGGCAACTCTAGGTATAAATGAAATAAAGAAAAAAATCAGGCCTCTAACTTCTATTATGGATACATACTAATCTGCAAGGTAGTTCATGTGGGGCTGATGCAAAGACTTGACTTTTCATCTTCTGTTTGCACAGTGAAGTAGGCTGCTTGCCAGGTTTATTTCTCTGCTTCTGAATTACTTTTGGAGAAACTTGTCTTCTTCAGCTCAGCCTTTGGCTTGGTGTAGAAATGTAGAACACTGACAACTCATCTCTGTAGAGTTTGGATGAGTTGTAATTGGAGGGTTGTCAGTCTGAGTATCATCTTTGAGAATTAATCCTGGGTTTTGAAAACTTCAGTCAGAAGTTGGGATTTGGGGTGAGTGTGTGTGAAAGGTTTAGGAACTTGTTAATAGGAGTAGGAAATGTCTCTGTTGCAACTGAGTAGAGGATTGACTAGAAGAACTGGCCTGTGGTCAGGGAGATGAGTTCCAACAACATACAGGGATTTGGACAACAAAATAGCTAACAGGGCAGCTAATTGCCCATCAAGCCTTGAATTTGGACCTGCCTTCAGGCTTATCCAAAATCAAGGATACTGTATTATAGGACAGTATCAGAAGCCCTAGGAAATTGGGACAGTGATTGTATGGGTTCTGCCAGAATATTTTGGGTTGTAGGATCTTCAGGTTGTTTTAGTCTCCTTTAGGCTGTTGGTGACCTAGATAGCCCTGGTGAGCTTGATCACATCAGATCTCAGAAGCTAAGCAGCAGAAGCCTTGGTTAGTAATTGGATGGGAGACTTCCATGAAGACCAGGGTTGTGGAGGCAGGCAATGGCAAGCCACCTCTGTTAGTCTTTTGCCATGAAAACCCCACCAGGGGTCGCCATAAGTGAGCTATGACTTAAGGGCACTGTTCCACCACGCTGTCAGTACAGTTACTGTTGTTGTGGCCTATACATAATAATGATAAAAAATGAAAAGTATTTATAAAAGGATGAAAATCACCAACTTTATTAAAGTAGGTTTTAAAGACATTAATTTGGATGGCAAATTAGTTTAAATTAAATGGGCTGTCAAGTACTTATAACTTTTTTGAGAAATTACCTTGTAAACTTACAGTATGCAAGTGACCATAAGTTTAAGGCTTTTACACAAAATGGCTTGCCCAGCCTTTATGTAAAGATATAAAATCTGCAGCAGGAATCTTGCTACTTTGAGTCAGAAATCTTACAAGTGGTTTTATTTCTAATAGTGGGTGTTTTCTCATAAAGAGATATTAAACTTCTGCTCACAGAAATGTGCCAGTGTGCTGTAATGGTTAGAGTAAAAGACTACAGCCTGGGAGACCGAGGTTGAATCCCCATGGTGACCTTAGGAGAGTTGCACACTCTCAGCCTAACCCGCCTCACATGATTGTTGTGAGGATAAACTGGAGGAGCAGATGTGAGCTGCTTTAGATCCCCATTTGGAAGAAAGAAAGGCAGGATGTAAATAAAGTAAATAAATAAATACTTTTAAATGTAATGCATGGATTCTTGGCACAAAACCTGGACTGTTTCCATGCAGGGTTTTACTTGGATTGGAGCTCAGTTTGCCCCCACTTTTGGGGGGAGCTTCCACACAACACCTTGCCCTTTCCAAGCATGAGTGTTGGGGTTTCTGAGGCTTTCTCTGTTAAACTGGAGCAAAGAAAAACCTCTTTTGTTCTAACTTGAGTGTTTTCTACACAAGGACAGGCTTGTGTGCTTTCCCTGTTGCGGCTTCCAGTACAGTGCAGCAGCAACAGGCGCTCAGGTTTCCTCATCCTTTCCCTGACCCAGTCCTTCAGCAGTGTCCATTTCCAGAGTGTCCGCATCACCAATTTTTTCAGGGTTTTTTAAAGTCAGCAGTTGAATATTGTTACATCACTTGAATGTTATAATTATCTGTGTATCGGGTTCTGTGCATTCCCAGCTTTCATCTAAAACAAAAAGGAAGTCTCTAGCTCCTTTCACTGTCTTTTCCCTGATCTCCACAACTAAAGGGGCTCAAGACTTAATTTTTTAAAATGAAAGCTCGGAATTCAGAGATCCTGATACACAGATTGCTATATTGTCATAAGGATACTCAGTTGTCGTTTTTTTTTTAAAGCCCCCTCGTGTGTGTGGAGGGAGAAATGGCTGCTGCAAGGGTAGGGAATATGTTTGCTGTGTAGGCAGGATGGGGAAAATCTGAGCTTTCGCACCTACACAGCAGAGCCATTTGTGCATCATTGTGATCTTTCTCAAAACATGGAATGAAAGCAAGCTTGAGAAAAGCCAGGGAAGCCCCAGTAGATGCATGAATGCACCATGATGTTGTGGGGAAGCAGGAAAAGACCCTGTTTCCCAGTAGGATTGAACACAGGGCAAATAACCTGTGTGGAAACAATCTTAAAGGGATATGATACATTGGCTACCACCAGAGCTTCCATGTACAAGTTGGAGGGGGGCAGAGCTTACTGCCATTTTCAAAATGGCAAGCCTCAGTGCCAACATTTCCCCCACCTTTTCAGCCTTCTAACGTGGCTTTTAAAAGACTCAGCTGTTGCAGGGATGGGGGCAGGAAAACTCTCAACAGGTCAGCACTTTTGCATCAACAATAAGGGAGTGAGGATATGCCCCCATCAGTGAGCAGTTTGGGGATGCCACCCAGGCCATCCTCTAGCTTGCTGCTGCTTTCACAATGAGGGAGACTTTCCCTCCTGCTCCCTAAGTGGAACCAGCCCTGGTTGATGTCAATCCTCTTTGCTAAAGATCATGTTAGCAAACATCATGTTTTCAGATCTCTCCTAAGAGAAGTCAAGCCAGATGTTAAAATATTGCATAATAGAAACAATGTTGCCTTCTTATCTGATCTGCATTTTTCAACAGATCCCTTCTGTTTGGCAAATTATCCATCAGCTTTTCATAGTGTGATGTTCAATCCAGTAGAGCCAAGATTACTAGCCACTGCCAACTCTAAAGAAGGCGTAGGACTCTGGGATATTCGCAAGCCTCAAAGGTAGGGGGCCGTAGTCTTGTTTATGTATATTTTACTTTTTTGAAGCTGGAGAGAGAAAAGCCTAGCTTACATTATGGTTTAGTATTTAGCGTCATGCAGTAATTCAACTTTTAGCATGTGAGATTTTATAGTATGTAAAATTAAATCATAAGCACTGTTAGAACTTTTCAGGAAAAGGGATCTCAGTAATGCCTGCAATTTCACAAGGTTTGCTGTTTAAGAGCAATATGGCAGAGTGAATTACTTGGTTCAGAAGGAAACTTTTGACATATCTGCATTAGATTTTGCTAGGCTAACTGCAGTGGTGTTGCTTGTGTTCTATCTCTCTTACAGACACTTTCTTTTCTTTCAAACTTAGGACACCCTGAGCCATCCTTTTATTTTATTTGCTATGGAATCCTTTTTATATTAAATTCTGCTGAACTAGTAATTCTTTCTCATGATGGACTACAGCTGTTGCTGCTGCTAGTAGCAGTTTCACAAATTTGTGTTTGGCAAAAAAAAGTCTCTACTTCAATTAATGAATACAATAAGAAAGAGGGGGAGGACTGCAGACCAAAAATAAATACATAAATAAAAAGGGGGAAGAGGGAAACAATGGGGCGGAGAAAGGGAGAAGATGATTTCTGTGCAGATATAAGGCTTGGGTTAACCAATGTTAGAAGGAAGAAAAAAGATAACAAGAAAATGGAGCAGTCGTAAGGGAAGTTACTCTTGTAATGAGCAAGTGCAGGTGTGGTTTGGAAAGAAAGATCCATAAAACCCAGGAATGGATACAAAACAATCTGCTTTTGGTTGCCATTCTGTCTGATACATCCTATGTGTGGCTTTGTCCCTAAGAATATGGTCCCAGATTCTAACATGCTGGATGAATTAATATTTGGAGCAGGGGGCAGCGGGGAGGTTGGAATTCCAGTGGGATGCCACTAGTTATCAGGCTGATACCAAAAAGTTTAGGGTAATTTTTTAAAAATGAGGTAGCAATTTTGAATTTTCGGTAAACTTACCTAAAAAGCTGGGCAAATATTTGTCCTCTTACTGTGGAAACCTCAAATGAAGAAGCCTTCTCCAGGCAGCTCCTCAACTTCATTCATTGAAAAGTAGTGTGGTGTAATGGTTAGTGTCGACCTAGGATCTGGGAAACCCTGGATCAAATCCCCATTTTGCCTTGGAAGCTTGCTGGGTGACCTTGGACCTGTCACCCAACTTTGGTGTAGTGGTAGAGCAGTGGGACTCTAATCTGGAGAACTGCCTTTGATTCTCCACTCCTCCACTTGAAGTTAGCTGGGTGAGCTTGTGTCAGTCACAGCTCTTTGGAGCTCTCTCAGCCCCACCCACCTCACAGGGTGATTGTTGTTGTCACATTTTGTAAACTGTTCTGAGTGGGTGTTAAGTTGTCCTGAAGGACAGTATATAAATCCAGTGTTGTTGTTGTTGTTGTTATTTCAGCCTAACCTACCTTACAGGGTATTGTGAGAGCAGAAGGGAGCCACTTTGGGTCCCCATTGGGGAGGAAATGTGGGGTATAAATAAAATAAATAAATAAAATTTGATTATGAGCTATCTCTTGATAGTCAGTGAAACATTATTGTTTTCGCTAAAGTGTAGCTAAAGGTTAAATCTATTCTTCCTAGCTGTATATTTGACTAGATGATACACTGAATCCTCTAGCAGCAGAGCAGAAGATCATTAATGTTACATTCCCATGTTTTCCCTGCTGGCCTGCTGTTTATTTTCTAAGTGTACTTTTGTAGGGTTTTTTTAGCCAATTGCAATGTGCCTGAAACAGAACTGTTATGAGACTCCCATACCACTAGATGGCGGTAAAGACCACACTGTGTCACAAGGTTTTCATCTTAGTAAGTGGTAAGCAAGCATATAGAATAGTTCTGTGATAATCTACCCTTATTGGCATCTTTTAAAAAGTATCTCATGTGGTTTGACTGGGAGGTCTCTACCTAAGTCCTTGGTATAAGTCGCTGCCAGTCAGCATAGGCCATACAGAGCTAGATGGATCAGTGGTCTGACTGTATAAGACAACTTCATATTCCAAGGGCCCCAAACCTTCTTTACAAGGCCATTTTATAGTCTTTTTAGACTTGTTTATGAAAGTTCATACTACAGTACTTTACGTTGCTACTGGATTCTTTAGTGTGGTAAAGAGACGGATATAAGCACTGGTGTAGAATTTCTAGAACATTTTAAATTAAATAATGTGACTTTTTTTTTTGCCAATTTCAGCTTCCTTTCAAGCCATTCCAAGATAGCATGTTTCAGACTTCATGTGACCTGTTGTCTTCTAGAAAGTTGGCAAATCACCCCCTAGAGTCCTGTTCTTTTAACAGGGTATATGGTGAATGCTGTGAACAAAAACCTACCTGTATGATGGCTTATTTGAAAGTAAACATTCAAAATCCATATTAACAACTGAGGAATATGAATCTCTATCTGCTAAATGAGACCATCTACCTCAATATTGTCCTCTTCAACTGGCAATGGCACTCCAAGATCTTAAGGAGATTTCTTTCCTGACACTTTCCTCCTGAGATCCTCTTACTGGTAATAACGAGGATTGACCTTAGGATTTTATGTACGCAATGCATGTGTTCTGCCCCAAAAGTTTGGTCTCTTCACATGTGCACCAATAGATGCACTAACGGGTGTTTCTTACAACCAAATTTGTGGCTCCTCAGTAAGGTCCAAATAGATTCTCATTTAGGACTGTTCCTTTCTGGTAAATCTGTGGTCTGCCCAAGGCCATCCAGAATAGAGGTTAGGATGGGAAAACATTCACACCTGTACCTCTGTGTTACTGGAAATGCTTGGAATACATGTGGAAACTCTGTTCTCAGAGATGCTCTTAGACCTCTCTGTCAAGGGATCTTTTGTCTGTGCTTGAAACAAGCGGAATCTTGGGCTGTACATTGTGGAGGGACTTAGAATAGTAGACAATGAAGGACTTAAGTTTTAAGTACTTAAGTTTTGGTCTATTGAGCATAATAATAGAGAAGACGAGAGAGTGGGGGAATAGTAGGGCGAGGGTTCTGTTTGAGCAGCACTTTGAGCAAATGGATGGGCCTTGGGATGAAAGAAGAGGTTTAAAGAAGCAGAGCAGAAAGTTTCATATGTTGCCTGGTCCAGAAGTCTTAATGCCGTTGAAGAAGTTCCAAAGTTCTGAGAGGGAGGGGGCCAGGTGGAAGAACGTTGCCTCTGTCCAGAGATTTTGGCAATGGAGGAGCAGACTTTGTGATTGATATCGCACCTTGATTTTCCCTTTCTGGGATGATTTTTTTTTAATCCTATTTTTCCTTGGATGCTTAGTATTGATAACATTTTTGAATTCTTTCTGTCATTGGAGCAAAATTACCAGAATTCTGTCATGACTGGGGAATTCTGGGAAGTTCTGTAATAGCAAGAATATTAGAATTCTTGATCTGAGTTGGAGAAAATCAGAAACCTGGCTGGCATTGGTGGGTTTGGAATTTTTTAAAAAAGTACTCCAGTGAGGCAAGATGAGGGAAAGATGAAGAAGCCCGAGAAAGTCGAAGTCCATGGTCATTCCAGGCAAGATGACAAGAACAGCAAAAAGATTTAGGTGGAATGATTTAATTACCTGAGTGGCAGACCTGATTAGTGTCTGTTAACAAAGATCTGAAGATGGCTGATAGTCCTGGCTTCATTTATGAAGTTTTCCAGCGAAGTCTGCATTGTAAGGCAGATTGCTGGATGGTCCTAGATGGTCAATGGTTGCTCTTGCAAACCTTGATCATTAACCATGATCTGTACTTTGATGAGCTCTCAGGAAGCCAAAGAATAGAGTCATTATCAAGGGAGTGTCCAGGCCCCCAGGGAACATGGCTACTTCCTTGTGAGTCAGTATCTTGATTATCTGTAGCCTGATCTTAATTTTTCAGTTTGAATATCAAACATGGATTTCCTCCTGCAGTCTCAGGCTTCATATAATCTGAGAAGTCATAGAGGTGGTTCAGAACCATGGCTTCTGACCCAGGTCTGGTTTGATGGTTACATTATGTCTTCTCCTTTCCCTTAATTCAGAGATGCGTGATAGAGTTAGTGCAAGTTCTTCCAGTCTTGTATGGCCATCTGTACTGTATATTGTGTATGGAAAAGGAAAAAAAACATGGAAAGGTCCTTGCTCTCCAAGGATACTATTCTTGTATTCAAGCTGTATCTCCCCATACATCCTTATTAAACAATTAGAAAAACCAAGATCTGATGAGTTTAAAAATGACTTGGCATGAGATAAGTATATTATTGTGTATATTGGCTGGTTTTTTTGTTTTGAGGTATTGTAGGCATTCTGTCCTCTTCCTTTTAAGGTTATTTTTCATCTCATTACATTGTAGACAGTTTCTGGTGCTGCTGTTCACACGTTCTCATCCTTCCTTCCTTTCCTCCACCTCCAGTATTTTCCTGATGTCATTGGCCAGAGCACAGCTCGCATACCTCGTGACCAGCCTTGGCAATGTAGATGTAATGGTTCTGGTTATGTAGTTGTGATATCTTTAAAAATACAAAACTGTTGTCCTATACCCCTGTGATATTTTTCCCCTTGCTGCTTTGTTGGGAATAAATGCTTTTTCTAATTTCAGAGAAACAATTCATTAGATAGAAAACTTGCCAAACACTCTTGAGACTTTAAAAAAACAAAACCCACACCCAACCATTTGCTTCAGCTGCCTCTTTTTTCCTGGAAAGGAAACAATGATCTGATACAAATAGTGGCTATTTGTCATTTGTAGTCCTTTTCCTTGTACCCTGAACTACAAATGGAAGTTAACTCATTTAAGCTAACAAAGTTTTACTTGGATAAAAGATTTCACTGTTCTGCAGACCCTGGGTTTGGTTGCAACTTGTGTGCTGTCTACATGGCTGATGAGCTCTTAAGAGCTACTTCACATATTTAAGTTTGTGCTAGAATAAAGCATTTTTATGTTGGCAAAAGTGTTAAACTTTTTTTCCAACAGCCCTTCTCTCTTTGCCTCTTCCTTCCAGAGACAGGGCCTTTTTAGTGGTAGGGCCTCTCCTTTTTAATGTCCCCTCCTATGAGGCTTGTAGGGTACAATGTTCCTTTTTACCCAGACTTTTAACTCTTAAATGGTTTATGGTCTGCTTCTGATTCAATGATCATTTTATATACATCATTTTAGGCCTAGGTTTTTAATTGATAGTTTTATTGTGTTAGTTGTAAGCCCCTGTGAGCATCTCTCTGCAGAGGCTGTCTCAGGTAACACATAAATATATTGTCCTTCATATATGCTCCAGGAAACTGCATAGGTGACCTGTGGATTTAATACATGATCCTGTTGGATATTACTTGGATTTTCAAACAAATGCTTTCGGTATTGCAGTATGAGAAAAGGAGGAAGGGTTTGATAACAGGGCAGGCAGCTGAGCAGAAAAGAACTAGCCAGTGTGAGAAGTAGCATGGTGTAGTGGTAAGAGTACTTGACCAGGACCTGGGAAACATTGGTTTGAATCCCCGGTCTGCCATGGAAACTGCTGGGTGACCGTGGGCCAGCTATATTCTCTTAGCCTAACCTATCTCACGGGGTTATTGTGAGGATAAAAGGGAGGAGAGGGGAATGATGTGAGCTGCGTTGGATTCCTCTTGTGGAGAAAGGTGGGGTTTAAATGAAGTAAATAAACTGGCTTGGTTGCGCTAGTACTTCTAATGATTTGGTCTGCAAACATTAGCAGGTGAAGTTTTTATGGCCTGGCAATTAGCATGTGATGATGCATTTACTGTGTAGTAAAAACAGTTACTTGTTTAGAGTTTGCTAAATTTAATATAAACTAATCCTAAAGTACAGATGTCTTTTTTGATTTTATTACTCAGTATTTGAAACAAATTCATTCCCCAATCCCCCCCCCCCCGAAATTGTTGAAGAATCATGGAAGAACATGCAGACTTTTTCCTCCCTTGAACTTGCTTGCTGCCCTGCTGTGATACAGTGCAGTATTCCTGCATTAATGAATTGTGGTGACCAATTTCTTGGTTTCCTGTTTCCTAGTTCTCTACTTCGGTATGGTGGGAATCTATCGCTTCAGAGCGCCATGAGTGTTCGGTTCAACAGCAATGGGACACAGCTGCTCGCTCTGAGACGTCGGTTGCCTCCAGTCCTTTATGACATCCACTCCCGTCTGCCTGTCTTCCAGTTTGACAACCAGGGTTACTTTAATTCATGCACCATGAAAAGCTGCTGTTTTGCAGGGGATCGTGATCAGGTAAAATTCAACAGTGGTCAAGTTCTCTGCTCTTTATGAATGAATTTTAACGATGTTGGTAAATGGAAGTTTAAGGCCTGACATTGAAATGCAGGACAGATGCATCCATTTCACCTCTCCTTTTAAAAAGCAAATATTAACAGTAAGAAACAGAACTAGCAAACCCCATCAGGTCAGTTAAACTGAGAGATGGGGAGTGGCCAAAGTAGGTTTTAGACATGGATATCCCTGGTTGAAGGCTTTTCCATGATGCCACACTAGCCAGTGTAAAGGACAAATTACTATGACTGCTAAACCAGTAAAAGGGAATCCCGCCAGTGCCTGGCCAATCATTTATTAAAATGTTTTATCCCACTTTCTAGTATAAAAATCCTCAAGTGACTTGTGTAGTAAAATTATTACATAGTAAGATCACGGCTGTTTATACAGTTAATATAATTGTGAACATTCAACATGAAAACCCTGATACCCTAGCAATCAACAGCATGTCTTAAAAATAATTTGGAGAATATCCAGCAGGAACCAACCAACAGCCATAATGTTCCAGACCATCCATAGGCATCTGAACTCAGTTAGGTAAACCAAAAACTTGCCAAAAGAGGAGTTTTCACTGTTCTTGTAAAAGTCAAGATGATGTCTCCAGACATCCTCATGGGGGAGGAAATGTACTCTTTCTGCCACTGAAGAAGACCCTGTCAGTTGCGGTCATCCATTGACATCTGATGGCAGTGGCACATGTCCGCACACTTAACTTTCCATACAATCGAGCTAACTTACACAAATGACTTTGAAAACAACCCTATGGAGGCATTGCCTTATGGCAAACAGTATGCTAGCGTGTATGCAGTATGTGTATATCATGTGCATGTGTGTATATTCTTTTGGTGTGATATGCTAAAAGCTGACCCAGCTGCATAGTAAATCCTGTACACAAACTGCACAGAATTCAGAGCAATTCATATGTCTGCTTGTTTGTATGACTGCACTTTGCTTGGTATGATATTTATAAGTTATTAATTTATTTCAAAAATATCTTTTTGTTTGCGTCCTGGAGGTCCCTAATTGTTTGGAAAGGTGACTTATAAATGCTTTCAGTAAATAAATTTTGTCCGTCTATCTGATTGAGACTCAAGATGAATTATAAAAACTGTGCAATAAAGATTAGTATAATACATACAATAAACAATGCAATGATACCTTAGAGAAGAATAAAATGACAACGGTGTAATATATCCAATCAGTATAGCTGTGGGTAGGGGGATAGCCTGAAATGTTCAGACAACTATGCTATTCTCAGTATAAAAAATGTTGTCATGCACAATTACATTTTACCACTTTCCTATTTGCTTTATAAAAGTGCCCTCCTGAACAACTCTGTTTTGTACATTCTGTGAAACAATAAAAGTGCGGGGCCTTGCTGACCTCATCAAGTAGGCCTTGCCGCATGACAGGAATGGCAGGAGAAAGTGCTGAGGTACAGGCCACTGTAGTTTCTCACCATTTTCAAGGTGGCACCTTTGCTCAGAGGAATGCAGTTGTTGCAGTGAGGTGCATCAGGAGAGGTGGTCCTGCAGACCACCTGTTTAAGAGATTAGTTATCAGCTAGTGGACAGTAACCCAAAAGTGTGTTATGTCCTCATCTGAGGTATGTGGCAGGCTAACTGAAGAAGCAGGCTGCAAAGAAACAGCCACAGAATGGGTAGAGCAGGAGAGGGGAATAAGTGAGAGAGAGATTTTGCAAATGGTAGCAGCTGCTGGAAACTTGCACATCATAACAAGTTGCACAAAGAGGGAGGAAAGTTGCAGTGGATGAAGGAAAGAGGCAAAACTCATAAAAGCCTGTGGAAGATCAATTGAACATGTGCCATGTATGTCACTAGCTTAGATATTTGTCTCTTCTGTAACTGTAATAATATTTGTAATAATATTTGATTATTTCAGCTGTGAAAAAGATAACTAGAGAAGAAAGTGCCAGAACATCTTTACTATTCTGAAAGGCTTAGAGTTTGTTTTGATGGGGAAATGTTTTTGATTTTGCACCAATGCTGCCTCTTTCCAAACCAGTTTTGTTTTGCTGAAGATACAGATTTTTGTCTAATAATAAAAGCCACTTGTCGTTGCCTTTTTCAGGCGAGAGTTAAAGTTTGCTCTGAGAATAAAACCAAAATTATCTAGATGCTATGGCATGTCCTTCAGACATTACATCACCACTAAGTCTTCTTTGTTGACATTAGGCTTGTATAGGAGAGCTTCAGGAATGTGGCAGTCACAGGGCTGCTTATTGGTAACACTTCCTGAAAAAGTTCCAGCTTTCCCTCAAATGAGCTCTGCATGCTGAGAGAGATGAATGTAGGCATGTGCGATCCAGGAACCGGGGGTAGGTGGGTGGGTGGGGGAGAAGCTGGATTTATGCCGATCTGGCTTTCCTGATTCCCATTGATAAACCCTGGATCTCATCCAGGCCCCTGGACTCTGTTGGGCCAGATTATTCAGCTGCTGCAGTCAGTGAGTGAGAGGTCAGTGGTATAAATGGAGCCAAGCTGAACTCCATGCTGTAGCAGGAGAGCAGTGCAAGGCTGGCAAGGCAGGGAAGGAGGCAGCAGGCATAATGGATTCCCGACCTATTCTACGTCTTACCCACACACCTAAAAGAGCTCCTTCAAGCCACCCTCACCAGCCACCTTTTAAACATAGAGACTTGACTTAGTTCCCCCTTAGGGATTCTCTGGTTTGACATTGGGATGCTCTGGTTTGACAGTAAGCTTTCAAGGGAGTTAATGTTGAACCAGAGAATCCCAAGCAGGGGGGGGCATGGAGTTTAAAAGGCTTGGAAATGTTTCCTCCATAGAAAATGGGAGAGAGGCTGGGAGCAGCTTGTTCATGGGGCCATAGAATTGGATCCCAGGGACCAATCTGCCTGAAATTTGATGGTGGTGAGTTAGGGAACAGTCAGGAGTAGGTTCCCTGAAAATTTGGTGGAAATTGCTTAAAAATGCCCACTTGATATAATTCCCCACAGGGAATAGCATCCAGTTAAATCTGGGATTCTCTAACCTGGATCAGAGAATCTGATTCAAATTTCAGGCATCCTGGATTTTTTAAAAAAACATGAAATCTATAGTGCCCAGATTTTGGGGGAGGGGGTGCACATCCCTAGGCTAATGAAAGATGACATGGCTTCTGCCTGTCTGTGCAATTGCCCTACAAATAACAGTGGTCAAAGCCAAAACTTGACACTGCATTTTTGAGCAAGTCAGGAACTGTCTTCTGTGTGCAGCTAAGAATGGCTTCCTTCTCTTCTAATTGACCTCGTAAAAGTTCTGTGCAGTTTAAGATTTCATGTAACTTTAGGACCAATAGGAGTGTGTATATTTACATTTTATTATTTATTTATTGCTTATAGTCTGCTTTTCTTACAGAGACTCAAGGTGGATTACACAGAGCTAGCCAGTATGGTCAGTTTCAAAGCCATTTCATTAAACTATGTAATAGAGTATATAAATGCAAATTTGCAAAGATTTAAAACCAGCAGAAATCCAATATAGAGTTGAAGAAATGCTGAAACAGAGCATAAGCAATTCTAAGACTGATATATTAATCAACATAAAAACTACCTAGTAGGAACGTATTTACAGCAACAAATAGTACATAGTGCAATTTGCAACTACAGACTAACACAGTTAACTCCTCTGGATCTAGTAGTATATAGTCATTGGTCTCCCGTTTACTGCATTTCTTTGAGACCGCCTCCTTACAATGCAGCCCTCCTATCTGATTAAAAGCTCTCTTGAATACTTCAGTTTGCATAGTTTACAGAAAGCCAGGAGAGTGGGAGCTTTCCTGACCTCTTCAGGTAGGCTGTTCCGTAAGGTGGGGGCCACCACAGAAAAAGCACGTGTAGGGGCAGTTGTATAGCTTGTTCTGTACATCATGTGGGTAACCTGCCTTGCCCTCTGTGAGGTTATCTTGGGGTAGAGGGGTAACAACTGAAAAAGCCTGGTCCTGGTTGACGTCAGAATCCACTTGGCGCAAATGCCTGGATGGATGGAGTGAAGGTGCTGCATGGGGTGCTTATAGAAGAAGCCGGGCAAGTATGTGACTAACTGATTCAGCACAGTTCCAATAGAAGATTAGTGCAATAAAAGGTGTAGTTACTCCAGAACAAGGTTTCCTGTCTGCAATGGTCAACTAAAGCAAAAGAAAAAAAGAGCCACAGTGCAAGAGCTATTATAGAAACAGAAAACCCCATGATAACCTAACTAATAACAGTTTTGAAGAAAATAATTTAACAATTTTAACTGTCTGTATGTTCTTTAAATAAATACTTGAAAATATACATGAACTATATTTACATAATATATTTTATCAAACATTCATGGAAAGTGAGATTTTCAAAAGGTACATTAGCAAAACAAATTTTTAAGGCTACATGAATAAAGTGATACACAATAACTCCTGTCTTGTGCTGACAACAGCTGCCCTGCAAGTTTAGTCCACGGGCAGTAGCATTTCTACTCCCAACGGCTATAACACGACAGTTGGCTGGCTGGAAAAACGGCTGTTTTTGCCAGGTCTTCCTCAGGTGTATTTGCCAAATCCATAAAACACTTTGGTAAATTTACATCCCCAATACCATTCAGTACCATTCAATATTGTACAGTCAAAATGCCTTGAAGTTTGACAGCCGTTATTGTGTATTGCTTTATTCATAGATCCTTAAAAATTTGTTTTGCTAATGTACCTTTTGAGAATCTCACACTTTTCATGAATGTTTGATAAAATATATTATGTAAATGTAATTCATGTATATTTTTCAAGTATTTATATAAAGAACAAACAGACATAGTTAAAATTGTTAGATTACTTTATACAATGGTCAACTGGCATGCTCTCCCTAGTCATGCTTGTGCTTCAGAATTATAAACTACCTATTACAAAGGCACTTAAACATAAACCATTTGCATATGTTCATGTGTAAAAAGCAGACCAAAATTTACTTACTTATATTTATTTAGTAACTGTTTATCCTGCCCTTCATCCAAGGAATTTAGGGTAGACTGCATAGTTCTTTCTTCCTCCATTTTATCCTTGCAATAACCTTATGAGGTAGACTAGGCTGGGAATAAGTGAATGGCTCAAAGTCACCCAGTGAGCTTCCATGGCTGGGTGTGGATTTGAACCTGAGTCTCCCAAATCCTAGTTCAACACCCTAAGGACTATGCCGCAGAAAAGTGAAGGAACAGTAGGTTAAAAATTACAAGAGTGTTTTAATATGGTAACTTTTGTGGCTGTAGACTAATACTGAAAAATTACTTAGTGTGGGCAGTAGGGGGCAGCAGTGACTATTAGACATTTAAATTGGAAAAATACTCGGGTGACTATATTCACAAAAATCCAAGTGCTAATGAGCACCACTCTATATACACTATTATAAGCTACATATATATCAAAGACAGAATATGGAAAATATAAATTATATGTACTTAAACATTAGAATATATAACAGCTAAGGGCTATCAAGACACAATCAACTTATAGTAACCTCTCAGGGGGTTGCTGTTGCTTTCTTCTGCATAGCTACCCAGGTCTTCCTTGGTGGTCTCCCATCCAAATACTAACTGTGGCCAACCCTGCTTAGCTGCCAATCTCTGACAATGTGATCTTTACACATTTCTTACATAACCATAGGGCAACAGAACACATAACAGAGAACAGAATATGGTAGAAAAATGTGACAGGAATCTAATATTGTATTCTTATTTTGAAATTTCTTCATCAGAAGAGTACAAAGTTAAAGTAAGATGAAATTTTTGTAATTAGTTCTCCAGCCTCTGATTTGTAATCAGAACAGCTGAGCCAGTTTGGTGTAGTGGTTAAGAGCACGGGACTCTAATCTGGAGAGCCGGGTTTGATTCCCCACTCCTCCACGAAGCCAGCTGGGTGACCTTGGGCGAGTCACAGTTCTCTGGAGCTCTCTCAGCCCCACCCACCTCACAGGGTGATTGTTGTGGGGTAATAATAACACTTTGTAAACCGCTCTGAGTGGGCATTAAGTTCGATGTATTGTCGAAGGCTTTCACGGCCGGAGAACGATGGTTGTTGTGGGTTTTCCGGGCTGTATTGCCGTGGTCTTGGCATTGTAGTTCCTGACGTTTCGCCAGCAGCTGTGGCTGGCATCTTCAGAGGTGTAGCACCAAAAGACAGAGATCTCTCAGTGTCCTCTCAGTGACACTGAGAGATCTCTGTCTTTTGGTGCTACACCTCTGAAGATGCCAGCCACAGCTGCTGGCGAAACGTCAGGAACTACAATGCCAAGACCACGGCAATACAGCCCGGAAAACCCACAACAACCAGGGCATTAAGTTGTCCTGAAGGGTGGTATATAAATCGAATGTTGTTGTTGTTGTTGTTGTTGTTGTTGTTATTTATATTCTGGCTCATTCCCACAAAACATATAAACATCTGAAAAAACTACACCATCTTTAGTGCAATAGAAAGTCATTACTTGCTGCAGCTGATGGACTTATTTTTAGATATCTGGAAACCTTTTATTGATGCTTATGAGTAGACGTCTCACAATTGTTGTCATGTTTTTTATTCCTATTGTGTATGAAGCTTATTTTAATTTTTTCTCTCCTCCCCCCCACCAAATTTTTAACTTGGAAAAAAATGTTTACTGCAGCTTACCCTTACTCTAAAAAACTTAGTGTAAAGAAGATTGTGGGAACTGTCTTGAGCCACTATTTACACAACTGATGTTTTGGGATTATTCCACCTTTTATTAGTTCCACCTAAAAATGTAACAAAGTAGGAACTTTTCAGCAGACTGGATGTTCAGTACAAAGGTGTAAAGGGGCAGGAGGAGAAAAAAGCTTTTTCATCTTACGGTGGAAAAGCTGCACATCTCCAGTTGTAGCAGTCTTCAGTATGCAACATCATTTATGCCTTGAGTCTCAGTGAGAAAAGTGACCTATAAAATAAATAAATATTCCTGTATTTAGTGGTGCTGTGGACATACCAAACTTCAAGTTGCCACTGGGACAAAGTATTTTTTTTTAAAAAAAAGAAACAAAGGCTACTTCCCTTTGGAAAGATGAAAGCTAGGCATAATTCATAAATTTTTATTGGATGGGTCATTATACAAATATAAAAACATACACGGTTAACTTTCCATCATATTGTAATACCCCCCACCCTTTCCCCACCCTTTTCCGTTGACTTCCGACAGTTTTCCATTCCCTTTATTACCTCTTAAATAAAACCTTAACCAAGCTAAACTATATATAAAATAATAATACCTATCTAATGATAAATACCATTATCTAACATTCCATATCTTTTAGTACTAAAAAGCTAGGCATAATTCAGATCTCTCTGACTAGAACACAAGAGGCCTCTTGTTAAGGGGAAGAGCAGAAGTAAAAAAAAAATACAATAGTCTTCATGTTAGGATAGCCTGAATAAGTGTTCTCAGGAACACAAGTGCTTACTTAGCATTTAGTGGCGTCTTGGTTAGACCTAATAAAAGATTTTAGTCTGAATAGTAACTGAAGCTGTTGTATAAAAGAATTAATCTGAATACTTTGATGAGATGGTCTAATTTTTATCTATAGCCATGTCCTCTTTCTTCAGAAAGTAACTGCAGTTTTTCTTGCCTGCAAAAAGGCTGCTAAATTACTTTAGGGCAGGTAGCTTGAGAGGAATGATGAATAGGTTGGTTTGAGTTTTACCTCTTAGGGCATATCCAGATATTTAATCTTCCTCCTTCAGAAATACTATACTTTTCTGGCTAAAACAACCATCTGTAATTGTTTCTCATGGTTACGAGATGGGTTTTTAGATTTTCCTCTTTTTTAAAGCATTAAATACTGTACTTGTGTAGGGATCAGAGAGAAGCTTCCATCTCTTTCTTTTTTGGCATACATTTTTATAGTGCCATCTATTTCATTTTGAATTGGTTCTCACATCACTGGGCAAGTTGGGTTACAGGGAGGGAGAGCATGTTTGTGCCTGTATCAAGTGATGCTGATAGTTGTGTGCCATCAAGGTGCCACTGACTTATGGCGACCCCAGGACCATTAGGTTTTCAAGGCAAGAGATGAGCACAGGTGGTTTGCCATTGCCTTCCTCTGCATAGCAGCCCCAGTTTTCCTTGGTGGTCTCCCATCCAAGTACTAACTGTAGCCAATCCTGCTTAGCTTCCAAGCTCAGATGAGATCAAGCTAGTCAGGACTATTTAGGCTGCTGTCCAATGATAGAATCTTCAAAATCGAAGAGGAACCAATAAGCTATCTGAAAGCAACTAGACTACTAATACTAAGAGTTTTTATAGCACATTTCAACTACTGAAAATACTTCATATGAACAGTCTTGTAAACCAGATTTTTTTTGTATTGCAAATATGGGGCTGAAGGTTAAAGAACAGTGTTTTTTTTTAAATGGCTGCTTAGTGAGTTCATGGATGAAGTGAAGATTGAATCCAGATCTCACTTCTAACTAAATGCAACTTCTGCCATGTCCCCCCCATAAATAAATAAGCTGCTACATCCCCCCTTACTGTTACTGACCCAAATAAAATTTGCAGCTCCACACAGCTACTGAGAAGTGAACACAAACCTGTGGGAGTTCCCGTCGGTATTTTGCTGTACAATGTGTAATAAGAAGTGAAAGTGGGAAGATGGTATCAGCTGCAAACTACAGTTCTGACAAAGGAAGATGACTGATCCGAAGAACACTGAGGGTCTAATGCAGATCAGCAACCTAGGAACCTTTTGGAAGTGCTACTGTATTGGCTTTGTGGGGTGGGGGTGGGGAATTCAAAGACACTTAAGTATGCGTTACATCTGAAGCTGATGAAGTCTGGTAGTTAAGAAACTGAGGGGTAAACTAGGAAGTCCATAAGCCAAGAAATGCTGCTTCTTTGGTAATACTCTGCATTCTTAACAATATGGATACTGATACAAAGGCTTTGTATCATATGAACTAGCTTTTGGGGCTGCTGAACCATAGATTGGGCTGTTCTGTCCTTTGATTTTTTATTTTTTTTGCAGGTGATTGATGGGACTGAAGTTCCATATGATTTTTAGCAAGCTTGGGGGAGCTAGGGCTTCTTTGAAAGATGATACTAAGTGAAAGAATTCATTTTTCATTTGGAATTGTTTCTGTTTTATCACTTCTAACAATAAATTTGATGGTTCCATGCCTATGAGTAGGGCATTGAAACAGTGCCACCCTCTGACAAAGAGGGACTTCCATATACTTATGGGATTCCCCAGGTATACAGAAAAAGTAGTTGGTAAATTTAAACATATGCATTCCCTTTATAGACAGATGAACTGTAATCAAGCTTATTGCTTTCTAAGAGCCACAGAATGCTGAGGGCATACGAGCTTCAGTTAAAAGGGGAGGAAGAGAAATTGGCCTGCAGACACCTTTAAGAACTCACATTATTCTTTCAAAATTTAGGCTCAGGACGGTTGCATCCTCCAACCCTGATTTTCTTCTAATCACAATTGTCTCCAGTGAAGGCTACAAACTTTTTAAGTGCTCCGATTGCTTTAAAGTTTTAAAAGCAAGGGAATTTGCTGTAGAGTTGGAGAAAAATGCTTTGTCTGATCCTAATGAATCCCCACCACCGCCCAGGACATTTTTAAACTACAAAGGGTTGAGCACCTAACAACTTACAGTATCTTGCAATGGTAAAAATTAGGGTGGGGGAGAATGCATATTGTGTAATATTCCCCAACTTTAAACTATCCTTTGCTTGCATTGGCAACATGGCTTGAGGACTAAGTGAGCCGATTCCTCAGCAGTCACGGCACCCTATAGTGCCAGACTGGTGACGTTTAGAGCTAAGTGAATATGAAGCTGTTCCTCTAGCTCCAGAGCTCGGCCATGTGTTATGCTTTCTGAGGAATTCCCCAGTTTTTTATCTCCTTCCCTCTGCCCCTGGGGTTTTCTGCACCATTTTTTCCCATCAGTTCTGGCTCCATAATGCTTCTGTTTATCCCGATTTCAGCACATACCTTTAGCCTTTGCATTTTTGTTTGTTTTTCTCCATTTTTTCCCAGTTCTTTTGAGACCATTTTTACCTTGATCTTATTTTGGAAGCTGATTTTGGGTCTATGTTTTTCTTCATGCATAATATTTCTTTTGCTTTTGTTTGACCTGCCCACTCCAACCCACCTTCAACTTTTCAATGATAGGACATATATCATTATCAAACCACTCTTCCCCGCCACCTTCCTCCCTCCTCAATTTTGTTTTCTAACATTTATCGTAATTTTTGTAGTGTTATTTTGACTTACTGTTGTACCAACATATGCAGCAAGTTTTCTGAATTCCCAGCTTTCATTTTTTAAAAATGTAAAGTCTCTCACACCTTATATTGTGGAGATGTGCCTTTTTCCTTATATCTGTGCAAGGGAAGGGTGTAGAGATGTACTATTTTAAAAAAATGAAAACTGGGAATTCAGAGAATCTGCTGCATGTATTGTTATGACAATAGGTCTATATGCTATGAAAATGATGACTTGTTAAAAAAATTGTAAAAGCTCTGGGGGCCGAGGAGGGTGGGTGGCCACTTCCTGTGCCAGAAAAAACAGCATGGTTTGAAAAGCACAGCCATTGCTACTCTGGGCTCTGTCCCAACAGAGGTCAGTTTGCCCTGCCAGTGCCGGTATCTGCATCTAAGTTCTGGGTCAGCTTTGGTGGGACTCTCTGGTTTGGACCATGGGGCTGGGGGGAGTTAGGCTTCCCCTTGCAAAGATTTTTTCATGTGCTCAATTTCGATCTTTTTAAAAATCAGCACTTACATTGGTATAACGTTATACGCATGCACAAAAAATAGGGAGGTGCTGTGACATCACTGATGATGCTTCTGATGACAACAGCACCCTCGCTTGAAAATCCTGATTATTTAAGGCTCATGCAGAAGAAAATAAACTGACTCCATAACTGTAAAAATGCAAAGGGAAGGCAGAAGCATATCCAAACCAATTCCAGTGCTTGGGGATCAACTGCTAAGAAAATCAGAAGTAAGTCAAGTGTGCGGAAAAGCCCCCTGTGGTTCTTGACACTTGCAACATTTTCCTTTTAATAGTAAAGTGGGTGACCCTGTAGACTAATAAAATGGAGCCCTGCATAGGCAAGACAAAGGTTTCTGAATACTTAGGTGCAGAGGAGTTAGCCGTGTTAGTCTGTAGTAGCAAAATCAAAAAGAGTCCAGTAGCACCTTTAAGACTAACCAACTTTATCGTAGCATAAGCTTATGCTACAATAAAGTTGGTTAGTCTTAAAGGTGCTACTGGACTCTTTTTGATTTTGAATACTTAGGGAATCTCTAGATATGCAGGACTATGCCAGTTTGTGAAAAATAACAAAGATGAGAAAAATGGAAAGACCAGAGCTGTACATGCATAATTCCATCAAAACAGTTTGGGAAAGGATTAGTAAACAACTGCTACTATCCACTAAGTTTATTTATCAGCCTCTTGTGTGAGGGGGAGGAGGGGATGACTTTCTTTCAAGCATTCATTCTTTAATTCTAGCCATTGTTTTTCAGCCCATGGTTGTTTTAAAAGTCCCCAATCATGAATTGCATCCTATTTAAAAAATGAAAGCAGGAAACTGTGGGTGGAGAAAAATGATAAATTTTTCTTGCCTTTTAACGTCTTGCATTCAGCAAAGCCTAAGAAAATATAAAAACGTCAAAATGCTGAAAGCTGTCCAGCAGACAGCAGTTTAGAATTGATTCCTGAAGGTGCTGGAATCCAGAGTGTGTGAGGGCTCCTGCTAGAAGACCGCAGCAGCCACCCCTGAGCACATTCGACTTGCGCATGATCCCGCTAGTATTCCCTTTGGGGGAGAAGTGGCAAGAGGGAGGGGAAGAGGGAGCATGTTGAGAAACCAAAGGATGGCTCATTCTAAACATGCCTGGCATGTTTAGAGAGTGCTGGGATTCAGTCCTTTGCACAGCAGCTGCTGCTAACCGTGCCTGGGAATTTTCTTCCTTCTAAGGCAAACTTCTGAATCAGCAGCTTGTCATCTGGAAGCCTTTCTTCCTCCCTCCCTCCCGCCTTGTTCGCAGCTAGTCACAGATGGAAGATGACTTACATCTTCGCTCATGAAACAACTTCAAATGTTTTTTAAAGAACTGTTAATCTTGTGTTTGAACACAACATTTTAAATGTTTGAAGATGCTAATGGAATTGGGAAATAATAGGGTTTTGTGGCCAGGAAGCTGTGATTAATTCTGCTTAAAGCCACCCCAACCCCCACCCCACTTCCATTAGAACTTTTCTTTTGTATGTGGCCTGACATACGTCTTCAGTGCTGGTAAAATAGGACAGTTTATTCCCTAATTGTTCTGGTCCTATCATTGGTGTACAAGTGTGGCTTCTTTGATCACACTTAATATCATTCTAGTAATCAGCGGATTGCTTATTTCACTAGGAACTGGATGTTTCACATTCTTTATGAATCTCCACGTCAAATTTTGTCCATAGCTGTGCCTCAGGTTTTTTTTAAAAAAAACTGTTTGCAGCACATTGTTTGCAGTGTATCTGTCGCTGGCTATCCACCACTTTATGTGTGTTTTGTTTGAGAAGGGCATTTTGCATTCAGCATGTTGGACCAAAACAAATGTGGCATTTCATGTGTCATGAATGTGACTCTCAGACTTTGTTTCTTTCTAAAAAGCAAGATTTAAAGTGGGGAGGGGGGGATAAACCTTTCCTTACTTGCCATTGTCTTAATCTGAAATGGTTCTGCAGAGCTGCCACTTGCTCTATGGTAGTAAACATGTAGGTCCTGATTGGGACTTGTAGTGAGGATTTAGTGTTTACTCAGTAGGCAATTTGGCAGTGTCTGCACATAGAGTTCATTTATTCCCATTTTTCTCCCCACCCCCTTTTTAAACTGCATGCTTATGTGTTTAAATTCCTTCTGTTGTTAAGGGATTTGAGTCCAGTGGCATCAGGGAATACTCTTTTGAGATTCAAACTTCCGTTCTTTCAGTATCTGAAGAAGGGAGCTTTGACTCTCAAAAGCTTATGCCCTAAAAAGCTTTTTCTCTAAGGTGCCACTGGACTCAAATCCTGCTGTTCTACTGTAGACCAAGATGACTACCTACCTGAAACCTTCTGTTATTAAATTCATTTTAAATGTATCAGATCTTAGAGACTTCTAGTTAGCCAGTCTATAACCATGTTGAACTTCTTGGATCTGCTGCAACTGGGGAAGTGTAACAAAATCCACCCTACTTTAACACTAGTGCAGTCTTGCTTACATTTGCCTGGTTTTAATGAAGCGGTCTTGTGTAAGAAAATTGTCCAGGCTGTATTCTCATCTATAGCTTAAGCAACTTCCCTACAGAATTGTTCTTGGATGTTACTAACAAATATTGCTAATAGAAAACAGAATGAATTCTGCTGTCAGAACTTGTTGAAAGCCATCACATGGATCTGCCTTCTTATGTATAGATATGGCTGGAAAAGTGTGTCTTCTTGTGAGGGCCCCTCTAGAAAATGCTAGCTGAAAGGTAGCCTCTTATATGCCTGGTATTTAGCAAGCTGCTAAGGAGTGCTGATGAAGCTGGAGTGTTTGACTAGCTTGACTTCCAGTCTAGAGAGTAGTTTTGCTATCTTAACAATTGCTTTGCAATGAGATTTGGCATGTGCAAGGTGTATAAAGCAGCTGGAGAGTGGATCTGGAGCTGCATTCTGCCTCTGTGTACATTGAATAATTGCTTATGTAGCTCTAAGTGTATTTTGGGTAAAATAAAAACTAAAACTGCAAGAAAAATAATTGGTGCATGATTATGATATAGCTTTATGTCCACCTTATAAATGATAGTTTCTTACTCAGCACATTACTGATTACTCCAAGGTTTTGTTTTCCTACTCCATATTAGGTGTCTTTATTTTTGTTTCTGAATCATTGCAAATTGCCTATCAAATAAAACCCAGAAAGTACTTATATTTGAATCAAATGAAATGTATCCTATTAGGAGTCATGTGTCCTATTATAAGTCAAAATGTTGCCTAATCCTCTCCTCCTCCCCCCCTTTTCCCTCTTGGTATTTGTTACCAATCTCAGGAAAGCCTTATGGGTTAGCAGAGCTTGGAAAAATGCCCAAAGCAGTAAATGATGTAACTTCTTGTATCACCTCAAGGCTGTAACAGTTTTTCAGAGGTGATTTGTTAATTTGTTTGTTAATTTCTCTTTGTTAATTTCTCTTTGTTAATTTCTGCTTTTAACAGCTATAATGTAGTGTCAGCTTCCTAAGTTTGGAGCTGAAAATTTCAGTGCGTAAAACGTTTCCTTGTAAGTGAAATTGTTTCATTTTTTTCCTCCCTGGCTAAACAATCGAGTATTAAAGAAACTTCTACCATTTATATAGAATTTGCTCATCTTTTCTGTACAGTGTGTTGAATTAATAAATCGGGCAGTATTCAGTTAGTGCTAGAGAATGAATATCACCACACAATTTGCTTAACTATTGTTCCCTGTAACCATCAACAGGGTATAAAATTCCTGATAAATATATAGACTGACTGTTTACATCCTATAACTTGATAATTTCTAGTGAATATTGTCGTTTGTAATAATAGCCAGTTCAGAATCAATCTGTGGCAGAACTACAATCTTCTAGTTGTGCTGACTGACCCAGCTAAAGAATGTTACAGCCTGAATAGCTTTCAGATGTTTCCTGCTTGGTGAATATTCTGAGCAGGACTGCCCACTGCACATGCAACCCAAGCAGTCACTTGGGCAATAGTATTTTTAGCAGCACTGCTGAAACACAAAATGATTGTGGAAGTATACCCCAGATTATTTGAAGCATATTGTAGAATTTCAAGATGTTGCTCTTGAGACACATGCCATCTGTGCTCCAAAATTCTCTCTGGCACTGGGGAGTCCTAAAATATGTCTCTCTGCTTGCTCAGTACTTTGGACAGCAAAGTGTTTTGTCCATCCTTGATTCAAGAAATAAAATATGATTCGGTGCCAGAAATGATGAGAACAATATCATGAACCACATAAGCTGCATTTTAATGTGTAACTTAAGAAATTCGACAGTGCGTTTCCCCATTCTTTTGCAGCATAATAATACAGATATTTATTCAAAGTAAGTTCCATTACTTTAAGTGGAACACATTTGAAAGAAAAAGGGTTTGCTTTAAAATCTGTAAAAATTAACAAAAGCTACAGACATATGCAGTTGTGTTATGATGGTAGCCTTGCTGCATTTTGCTGATTTTAAGCTTAAAAACTACTTTTTAGTATTTCATTCTTAGTACTCAGATTTTCAAGGCTTATTGCTGGTGGCAGGTGTACTCTAAATGTCATAATCAAGATGATTGGTTTTTCTCAATGTTTTGATCTTACAAAACTTGCCTTGGTGAGGGTTTTATTGTAACTTACTAAGGGTGGGTTTTTTTCCCCTCATTTCAGTACATCTTGTCTGGCTCTGATGACTTCAATTTATACATGTGGAGAATTCCTCCAGATCCAGAAGCAGGTGAGTTTTTGTGGCATCTGACAAGAATGAATCTTGTGATGTACTATGTATATATTTAATTGAAATGCAACAAGGGAGAGGCTACCAATATTCCTGGAGGAAAATAGGGGTGTGTCAGGTGTCTTTTTTCCCCATGCTACTTTCTTAGTTTTAACAGTGCAGTCCTAAACAGAGTTGACTTCAGTGGGTTCAGCTGTAACTCTAGGATGAGGATTCCACTGTTGATCCTTCCCTCCACCCCCAGCTGCTGTTCACTGTTTGGGGGATGGATGCAGGCATAAATCTTCCAGGGAGTGGGAGAATACCTGTGAATGTACTCTTTCCCTTGTGGCAAAGTTTACTTTGGAAAAATGGTCCTGGTAACAGTTTCCAATTACGTATCTTAGTAGACTTCAAATCACTTCAGTAGGTCAGAACTGTGTGCTCTGTATTTGGAACTGTTTTAATTTGTACACCTTGACCAAATGCTGGCAGCAGCAGATCTTTTCTTATTGTAGTTCTGTTAGGAACTCATTACAGCAATTTTCAAGGGGCAGTTCAGTTTTCTGCAATTCTGCCCCCCCCTCCATGCATTGCCCATTGCAGATGCTTACGATGAGAAACAGCAAAGGGCTTTCTAAGATTTAAATATTGTATATTTGAGCTGCTTTGCTTTGATAGCTGTCAACATTTCAGGCTAATAAAAAGCTGACTGTTACTTTTATGCTGCTCTTTGGTAATACTGAACATTTACATAGCCCTGAGAGAGATCAAAGCATTTTGGCATACATTGTCATATTGTAACTCTTCAGTGACTCTGAGGTAGGAAAGTATTATCCCCACATTGCAGCTGTAAGGCTGAGGCTGTATTCAGAAGTCTGGGACAAACACTACGTTTATACTCTTGACAACAAGCCTGGTTTATTTCTAGGCTCTCACACACCCTTCCATCTTCCTCTTGTGCTTGTAGCTGTGATTGAAGACTTTCTAGCATGAAAGAAAGCAGTTTTATTTTGACATTCAAACTGAGGCACTTTAAATTTTGTGATTTGTTTCTTGCCTACAAATCAGGATTCAAAACTACAATCCGATCCTTTATGTAATAACCTACAGAAATCATGCAAGTTTACATATTTTGCCAGTGTGGGAATTCTTGGCATGTGGTTTTGTTTAACATATCACAGGGCTTTGATTGATGAGGAATGCAAGTATCATTGCCCTGGCTTAGGAAGAGAGGCAGTATATGCAGTGGTTAGAGTGGGTTAGGAGCTGGGAGATGCAGGTTCAAAGCCTGCTGGGTAACCTTGGACTAATCTCATACTATCGAATTAACCTATCTCATAGGGTTGTTTTGAGGATTGTCAGGGCTAACAGCAGCCGCCACTGGGCGGTCTGCTCCTGACATCAAAGGGGGGCCAGGGATTCTGCAGGACCCTGCTCTGTGGGAGGAGGGGCAGTATACATCACCCGGACTCCCTCTCAGCCCACTCACTGGCCTGCTCAACCTGGCCTGCTTACCCTCTGCATCCTCCATCACCTTCGCCTCCCAGAACTCTCCTCCAAGCCTCCACTCTGGCCCCACTGCTGTGCTCTCACTCCACATCCTCACTCCTTGTAGAGGCTTGGCTTCTAGCAACTCCTGAGCCAGGCTGCTGTCTTCTAGCCCTGGCGTGGCCCTGGGCTGTCTCAAGCTGCTGCAGGGGTAGCTGGCTGGGCTGCCGGGATCAGCCACAGCTGCACCATGTTGGCTGGCTACTGGGCTTCTCTGGCTGAGCTGATTAGGGAAGGTGGGCCCAGCTGCAGCCCCTTGGCTGGCTGCCCAGCTCTTCCCACAGAGTGCCCTCAGCAGCTCCACCCGGAGGGGCTGGCTTCTGAGCACCTCCTGAGTCAGGTTGCCCTCTTCAAGCTGGGGTGGATGCTGGGGCGTGGCTCTGAGTTGCTGTGGCTGCTTCTCCCCCTTTGCAGGTAAGGGCCCTGTTTGGGCTGCTGCTGGGTCCCAATTCTTCCTGCCTCTGCCCTCTCCCTTTGGTGTAGGCAGGTTCTGGCCCTGGCTGCTGGCTGAGGTGGCAGGACTGTTGTCTCCTGGCTGCCTCCCCCTGCTTCCTCTTGTTGAGGCCGGGGGCTGTGCCTCAGACCCCGGACAAGGATAACATAGAAAAGAAGAGAACAGTGCTTGCTGCTTGCAGTCCCCATTGGGGAGAAAGGCAGTGTATAAATGAATAAGAGCCATTTTCAGTTGGCGCTAACAAAAATGAAAAGTGTTTCAGGAGAGTAGCTGTGTTGGTCTGCAGCAGAAGAGCAAGTTTCGGGTCTAGTTGTACCTTAGAGACCAAAGAATTAAAATAAGAAATCGAAATGAAGGATGAGCAATTGTCATGTTAACTAGATTGGAGTTTTCAGTTGCCTTCCTTGGTCCTTTCTCTTCATTAGTTGATCTGGCTTGGACAGGAGACTAGAATAGTTTTTAGCTCCAAGACAGGTCGGATCTTATAACACAGGCACTTAAGGTGCCGTCATAGATAAACACAATATGCCAAACTACCAAATCACCATAGATGCTTCTGTCTTTTGACTTGCAGTACTTGTCCACTGATGTGAAAAACAGAATGATAAAATAGTGCTGGTACCAAGGAAGAGCCTCCTGCAGTGCTGTCTCTGCAGAAAACAGGCCCATTAGAAAAAGTAATGGCAAAGGTGATGAAAGTGGCTGGATTCCTGAAGATCTGGGCCGTTTCTGGAACGTCGCGCCATCTTGCGGGGAAAACGCGAAATATCGCGTTTTCTCGCGCGAGTTTTGCGCGACGTCGCGATATTTTGCGTTTTCCCCGCAAGATGGCGCGACGTTCCGGAGGCAGGTAAGCCGTCTGGAAACGGCCCTGGTCAAATTAACCTGTTCAAGTATATGTTTAAAGTCAGAAGCCCTTTCTCTTAAGCAGCATAGTGTGTACTAATTTCCTCCTGAATCAGTGGTTGCCACTCAACAGTAGGTGCTTTAATGCATCCAGTTGCTCATGGCTGACTCAGTTTTGAGAATCCTGTAAATGCTTTAGAGGTGTTGCACATTCCTGTCCAACTGTCTTGCGCAGTGTGAAACTTTCCTGCATCATTCTTGCATGTAACTGCAAGAATGTACAAATATCTGTCTTCTGCAGGTCTGTCAAAGATCACAGAGTGACATCAGCAGGTCTAGCTTTACAGTGTGGGCACTGCATGGAGTCAAATATAGATAGGCCCAGTTCCAAATGAGAGATTAGTCATCCCTTCTCCATGTCAGGCTCCTTTAGTCTAAAGAGTGCAACTCTGCTAGTTCAAAATGGGAAAAGTTCTCTGATTTCCTAACTATATATGAAGTCCGTTTTTTTTCCGTTTTGTTCTGGGATTAGCATGTTTGGCAGTCCACAAAGACCTGAATCAAGAGATTTAGGAGATTCAAGATCTGAATCTCCTTGAAATGGGCTGGAAACATGCAGATTTTGGAGAGCCTGTCTGGTATCACACCTTTGCCAGGCAGTGTACAAAATCGGTGGCTTAAGGAATCTGTTCTTTTTTTGTTTGTTTATTCCTAGCATTTGATGTATGTATATGTATACTTGTGTATATACAGCATTTGTACACACACAGACAGCCTTCTGAAGGTTCACTTTAGCTATCCTGGCAAATAGGAGAGGTTTGTGTGGGTGAAACTGGGAGCAGGAACTTTTGGTACGTAGAGCTGAGAGAATATTGACTCTGCAGAGTGTGTAAAACTTACGGCACCTTTAATTTTTTGGAGACGCCATATGGCTGTACATACAATATTGTATGAGGATTCCTAAGATAGGGCTGTTCCTAAAGCATTGTGGCTCAAAGACTAGCTCTTTACTGTGCTGCTAACTACTACAGTCAAAAGGGGTCCTGTACCAGGCTGGTGGAAGCTGCAGTATCTGCTTCTTTTCAGTATTTTCAGCCCTTTTCCAGGTTTACTTAAAATTCTATATACTGGTGATGGAACCATCCCTGCCTAGTATTTGTATGATCAATGAATATATTTTTCCAGTGTCCTATCTGGAATGCTATTAGGTAACTTCTAATTTTCCTATGCTGAAGGAGATTGATGACGAATCCACTGGCAAAACACCAGGAGGCTGGCTACAAACACATTGATGCTGCTGCATTTGACTGGAAGTGCCTTATCTTCCCATCCTCAACAAGGCTACCACCACTGCAGCTATTAAACTGTAGTTCTAGAAACACTCAACTATGGACTGCATATAGATGCAGTTGGCTTGAAGTAAAAGCAATGATATAACTGGCAAAAAAAGAGAAATTCAAATACTGACCATTGATTTAGTGAGGCAAAACCTGTGGAAAAATCTAGTTGCTCATTAATGGTAAAAGAATCCCTGAAGGCCCTTTAGTGTTCTCCTAATAATTTCAGTGCTAGCTCTTAGGGGTGGTTCTTTCCAACAAAGAACTTCATTGACTTACATCTGTTTTATTACTACTGGGCTTTAGCAAAGACAGGGAAGAACTGGCTAGCAGTTTCTGCTGAGGCAGTCCTTTTTAGAGAATTGAAGAGTTTGCTGACCAATCTGACTTTACTTGAGAGGGTGTTTTTTTAATGCTTGTCCACTGAACAGAGATAAGAGCTTTATGAAAAGAATTTGGTGCAACCTTGCACAGTAAGTCTGATGCATGCTGAAAGTTGGAGAAAATGTGATTTTAGCTGGAAAGAATGTTACACATGTTAGGGAGTTGCTGTTGACTCTCTGCAATCATTAAAACCTAGAGTGAACCCAGAATAGGGGCCTTTCAGAAGACCCTGTTCCAAATGCTGTACTACTACCTGTTCCAATCCAGAGCCAGCAGAGCATAATCCATCCCTACGTAATAGATGGAGGTGGGTAGCTATAAAGTGTGAGAAACTGAGAAACAACCATGCTGCTGTCCTAAACTCAGCCAAGCTTGGTGAATACTCCAGCAATGGCTTGACACACAGTCGTTTTGGCCTCTGAAAGCAAATTTGTTCATTGCTAAATGTCTCCCCACGCCACCTCATTATTCACTATTTTCAAATGAACTAGTGCAGGGTGAATGTCCCCACATTACAGCAGCACAGCAGTAGAGATCATAGCTTGCTGGGGATGGAAGATATAAAGAAATTGGCAAAATCAAAGTTCTCAAGCCATAGGGTTGTAGGGGAGGAAATTGTCATTCATGCAGTAGAGACCTGTGATACTTGCACAGCTGATCTCTCCTCATATTGCTCATAATGGCAATAGTAGGGGACTTCTTGGAGAAGAGGTAGAAGAGAAGTATGATTTCACTTCAAAAAATGTTAAAAATTGAGTACTGGTAAATGTGATATTTCTGTAACAAATAAAATAATTTGAACAATAAGGTCTGGAAACCATGTAAGAAAAATAACAACTGCACATTCATTGAATAAGCAAAAATTGGAACTAAAGGATCTTAAGAGTTAATCCCTGTACTGAGAGATTATCTTGTATGTGTGCGGTAGGAGAGGATATTCAATTGGTGGAAGTTGCCTTGAGAGAAAAAATTGTATAGAAGTATCATCCAATAGAAGAAGAAAGAATATGTTACGAGTCTATGGAAGGAGCTTATTCAGGCCACAAGACAAAATGGTTTTTTGGGTTTACATTGAATTTATAAAACGTTTCACTTTTTTTGGAAAAAACACATTATTACTAGTACTATTAATACTACCTTAGTTTGCTTATGTGTAGAGAATTGTCCTTGTAATCAAGCCCATATATGGAGTATGGTCAAGTTCAACTACTCTCTTGTTTTTCAGGTGGGATCGGCAGGGTGGTTAATGGTGCCTTCATGGTGTTGAAAGGTCATCGGTCTATTGTAAACCAGGTCCGATTTAATCCCCATACCTACATGATCTGCTCTTCTGGTGTGGAAAAGATTATAAAGGTGAGCTATGCTCATGAAACCAATCTCTCATTTTGCCACTAATTCTTAAAATAAACCATATCTCCTTATTTTTTCATTATCCGTCATAAATTCATGTTTCTAAATAGAGATTGAATTGTGTTGATTTCTAGGAGTGCACAGGAATTGCATTTTTTCCTAGAGTGAGCTTGGTATTTTTCAGTGAAGCATGCTCAAAGTGAACTAGCAAACAGCTCTGTAGTGACTTTTGATTGTCTGTGTGTGCGTTGTGTGCTGTTAAGTCACTTCTGACTTATGGCAACCCTATGAATTAACAACTTCTAAAACATCAGGACCTGAATGGTCCAGGCTAGTTGAATCCTGTCAGGTCTTAGAAGCTAAGCAAGGTCAGCCCTAGTAATTACTTAGATGGGAGACTACCAAGGAAATCCAGGGTTGCCACACAGAGGCAGGCAACGGCAAACCACTTCTGAACGTATCTTGCCTTGAAAACCCAACAGGGTTGCCATAAGTCAGTTATGACTGGATGGTACTTTCTGCTACTACCAAAACATCCTATCATTGACAGCCTTGCTCAGTCTTTCAAACTGAAGACAGTGGCTTCCTTTATTGAGTTAACCCATCTCATGTTGGGTCTTCATCTTTTCCTACTGCTTTCCATTTTTCCTAGCATTATTGTCTTTTCCAGTGAGTCATTTCAATATAATACCCTCAGTTTCATCATTTTAGTTTCCAGGGTGAATTCAGGCTTGCTTTGATTTGGAAACCACTGATTTGTCTTTTTGGTGGTCCACGGTACCTGTAAAACTCTTCTCCAATGCCACATTTCAAATGAATCAATTTAATTCCTGTCAGCTTTCTTCATTGTCCAACTTTCACATCCTTACATAGTAATGGGAATTCCCGTAGCATATGTTATCTTTATCTTGGTCCCAAGCAACACTTCTGATCCTTAAGAATCTTTTCTAGTTCCTTCATGGTTGCCCTTCTAAGTCTAGGTCTCCTTCTGAATTCTTGATTGCAGTCTCCCTTTTGATGATATGTTTCAATTTAAGCCAATTTAGTCTCATGGTTTTTTGGAGTCCAAGTACAAGATGGTGGATCAGGCAGCAGGTTCAAAATCTGATGATTCAGAATTGTCCTTCTACTGTGCGGTTTAATTATTTGGTGCATAATTATTACTTAATAATTTCTCAGTTGTACACTTAATTATTCAGGAGGTACTTGTTCACTCTTGTTCTCTGTGCCAAAGTGGGCTAATTCCAAATTACTGTCAGCTCCATTCTAAAGGCTACCGTATGGAGCAGACAGTATACATTGTTAGCAGCCATAAAGTTGTGCTGAACTGAAAGAGTAAAGACACAGCTGAAAGATATGTAATGATTTTTCACTTCCTCTTGGAGTTAGAAAGAATTGATTGGTTTCCTTTCTCTGTGGATATGATAGTTATCTCCCTCATACCACCCCCCTGTGAGCCATCAGGGACTATTATAACCAGAGACTGATAACTGAATGGTACTGATTCCCCCCTCCTCCCCAACAAATTCTTTGGCATGATTCGATGAATGGGGGCTGTATTGGTTTCATTAGGGGAAAGTTTATGGGGGGTAAAAAGGAGAGTTTGCCTAATAGGCAGAGGATTGGATAAAAGAGCCTTCTGAAAATTTGCAGAACATCTGGGTATCTGCACATTAGTGTTACCTGCAGGTAGCAGTGATGAGCAGATTACTGCTCATTAGTGAGCAATTAGCACCTGCATGCACTAGAAGTCCTTTGAGGGCAGTAAGGCATCATTGTTTGCCTTCACTTGTCCTAATGTACATTTAATTTATTTTTATAAAATGGTTTTGCTTATGCTCCTTGCCTCTCTCTACACTCAATGACAACACTTATGCCTTCATCTGAGAATAGATCTAGCATGCTTTAACTTTGTATTGTCTTGTTTATGAACTGCCTCCCTGCCCACAAGCACTTGCTCTTCCCAAGTACAGAATGTTCCTTTTTCAAGATTAGCCCATTTTGGAATTCAAGTATGTGAGGCTGGCAGTAGGCTGAAGGCCAGACTAGACGTTCTGTCTGCCACAAGTCAGATTGGACTTCCCCAACCTATTTTAGAGACAGCTATGACTTTGAAGTACTAATGCACCCAAGTGTTTTGGGGCCCAATTTGGCTTGGGAGTACGATGCAGGAGAAGCCCCCCCCCCCCCTGCTTCAGTCCTGTGCTGAAATGGGTTGCAGAGCACTTGGGAATGTTAATTCCCCAATGTCACATTTATCAGTAAAACAGGTTGAAGAACCCTGCCCCAGCTTGTGGCCCTGAGACAATGACTTGCCAAAGTTGTGCATCTTTTTTGTGCTTGAGCAGCTGTTTGAGTCCAAGTCTTCCTGATTCAAGTCTGTTAGGTCTCTTGGTCTCTTCTTTTCTCCCTCTGTTCTTCAGACATGTTCACATATGAAAAAGGAATATTTGTGGTAGCATTGCAAATATGGATTTTAGATAAAGCATTGTTGTGTTCTATTGCAACTCTGTTTTTTTCTAGATGTTTGCCTAGCTGTGCTCATACCAATTTCTGCCAAGGGTTTTTTTGTACATGGACATACTTAGTGCAATTTAAAGCTTTTTGGAAGCTTTGGCTGTAGTTGACCCTTCATCCTCTGCATCCTTCCTGCATGACTGTACTTGGTCTGTTGAATTAACTAAAGCATAGGCACCCAGTGTGTTTCTTTTGTTGTGCCTTTAGTTTGTTTCTGCTTTTTAGGTGAAAGTTAGACTTCATTAAGTGTTCTTTCAAAGGCTCTGCAACTTGTAAGACTGTGCTACTTGAGTGCTTCCAGGAAAGGGGATCTTGGTTGGTTCACAGCATTTTGTATTTCAGTAGAACATACCCCTGTACTTTCCAAGTTTTTCCCTGTACTTTTCATAGAGTTTCAGAATTGTTCCAGGGCCATGGGAAGGTGGAAAATAGGCAGACAAAATTCCAAAGACCCAGGGAGCCTGCAAAGACAGTGTTGGTATGTGCCTTAAAGTCCATTGGCTTCTGTATTCAGGTGAAGTGTTGTCTTGGGGCAGTCTCTCTTTCTCTCTCAGTGCATCCTGCTTACCTCAGGAGCAGTGAAGACAAAATGGGGGAGGAAAAAGCCATGTTTGCTGCCCTGAGCTCTTTGGAGACAGGGTGGGGCAAAAATCAAATAAATACAATGGGAAAGATAAATCACCATATAACTATACAGCTGTGCTCTCTTTGGAGGAAGTATTGAAGATGACCTGGGAGAAAAATCCTTAAAGTAACAGAGAATGATGGAGGCAAGCTAGTTTTGTTTTAGGGACGGAAGCTCACCTTTTGAGATGGGTATGTGTGGACATGTGTATAAATAAATGGATCTTGCCATCACATGTAGTTTGGTTCTGACTCTCTCTCGTGATGCATCCCTTACAATTCTGCTCACTTGCTGAGATTAGCTGGTGAGGCTATGCTCTAATTTGGTCCTACATATGGTATTAAATGTGCAGAAACTAAGAGCATTTTCTGTGGTGGCTCCAAAGTAAGTACTCCTTAAGGAGTGAATACAGTATCTGCCATTGGTAATATACTATTACTAGAGTTGCTAAAACTTTATTTCCAAATGTATTGATGGTTGAGTGTGGTAGTGGCTGCAGGTTTTTATTTATTTATTTACTTGGATTTATGGTCTGCCCTCCCCAACCAAGTGGGCTCAGGGCGGATTACAACAATTTAAAACACAGTACACAATACATCAGCAATAGCCATTTAAAATATAACTAATACAAATCATTCATTTAAAACATTGGCACCATATATTTTTTCTGTTTTTTAATGCTGGATTTTATATTTATTCTATGACTTTGGAACTAGAAATTCAGTCTGGCAAGATGATAGAAGAATAAAGAAATTGTGCATGTACATTTGAGATGGGATTTTAAACAGAATCAGGAATAAGAAGCAAAAAGACATTTCAAGAAAAGGTCATACTGGTAGATAAGGAGAAAGCCAGTGTTGGGACAGATGTTGCTGTGGTGGCAGGCAAAAGAGATGGCCTGTGTGTATCTCCATAGAAAAAACCTATGGAAGCCTGTGGAAAGTTGACAGCAGTTGAACTGAATATTGATGGTTATGGCAGCTTGTCAAAAATTGTGTAGGAAGGAAAGTAGTAAGGCATCACTTATCTACACTTCAAAGACAATCAAAGCACACTACTGGGTAAGAGATGGAAGATCTCTGCACCCTTGTTTCTATGGAAACAGCCATGGGGAAGCTTGTATCTGTGTCTGCTTTTTTCACATAATCTGGTAGGACAGATTTTGTCTCATTATCCCCACTTGTACTAGGAGTGTCACTCTAAATATTTCAGTGTATGTGAACATACTCAAGCATATTTTGTGCTATTATTTATCCTGAGATAAATTACAACAATTACAACAATTTAAAACACAGTACACAATACATCAGCAATAGCCATTTAAAATATAACTAATACAAATCATTCATTTAAAACATTGGCACCATATATTTTTTCTGTTTTTTAATGCTGGATTTTATATTTATTCTATGACTTTGGAACTAGAAATTCAGTCTGGCAAGATGATAGAAGAATAAAGAAATTGTGCATGTACATTTGAGATGGGATTTTAAACAGAATCAGGAATAAGAAGCAAAAAGACATTTCAAGAAAAGGTCATACTGGTAGATAAGGAGAAAGCCAGTGTTGGGACAGATGTTGCTGTGGTGGCAGGCAAAAGAGATGGCCTGTGTGTATCTCCATAGAAAAAACCTATGGAAGCCTGTGGAAAGTTGACAGCAGTTGAACTGAATATTGATGGTTATGGCAGCTTGTCAAAAATTGTGTAGGAAGGAAAGTAGTAAGGCATCACTTATCTACACTTCAAAGACAATCAAAGCACACTACTGGGTAAGAGATGGAAGATCTCTGCACCCTTGTTTCTATGGAAACAGCCATGGGGAAGCTTGTATCTGTGTCTGCTTTTTTCACATAATCTGGTAGGACAGATTTTGTCTCATTATCCCCACTTGTACTAGGAGTGTCACTCTAAATATTTCAGTGTATGTGAACATACTCAAGCATATTTTGTGCTATTATTTATCCTGAGATCCCAGAAATTCTGCTGTTCTTCCTGTACATGTAAGAAGCCTGAGGGTTTCTTACCAAGTGCTGGTGATAAGGTTTTGCTCTTTTGCAGGGCTTTTTTGTAGTTCTGCATTCCCATCCCAAAACTCAAGTGATGCTGTTATTGTAACTTGTTAGAAATGTGGTTGGTTTTAAAGTTTTTGCTTTTCAAAGTGGGGTTAGGAGAGAGAATATAGGGCCTAGTGTGAGAGCCAGTGTGGAGTAGTAGTTAGAATGTTGGACTAGGATCTGCCATTGAGGCTCGCTGGGTGACCTTAGGCCACTTTCATTCTAAGCTACCTCACAGGTGGTTGTAAGGATAAAATGGAGGAGAGAAGAATGATGCAAGCCACTTTGAGTCCCTACTGGAGAGAAAGGCAGGGTATAAATGAAAGTAAATAGTGTGACAAAAAGAGATGTAATGAAAGCCCTTTATACTAGTCCTGAACAGATTACTCACTGATGCATTGTTTCCACATGTCGAGAGGGAGAACAGGTACAAATATGCTGACCCTGCCTCTGTGCTCACCAGGTCATGTGCATGGCACCTGTGCACAGAGGAAGTTTTCATGTGTATGCTCCCTCCCTATGATGAGCAACAGTCAGAAAGTGTCAGTTCATCTGGACAAGGCTACACTTTACAGTGAACATGTGTACAAGCCCTCTTCACAAGTTACAGTTACCACATTTACAAGCTGTATACACTGCATACTTGATTTTACTTAGTTATATCTGCCTTTCTCACTGAAACTCAAAGTGGATTCCATAGTGTAAGTCAAAGCAATCAATATGATGCAATTAGTATGAAGACACATCTAATAAGTAACATCCTAGTCTAAGATTTCTGAAATCTGAATATGTGTAGCATATTAGACATGATACAGAGTGCAGATACAATTAAGAAAAATGGTATTATATCAGTAGAAAACAACACAGCAGTAACAGGGTAATACACACAGCAAACAGATAATACAAACTACATACAGTGGTATAGTCCACAGTCTCTCTCATGGTACAGTCAACACATGTTCAGCTGAACTTGTGATACAAATTGCGGGCTATATGAATGTTCACTGTAACATGTGAATAGGTCTTCTGTTCTGTATACACTCAGTTTTCTTTGTACTTACGGTAATTCTGATGTTACTTTCAACATATGTACACCTGGAAGTGTAATTTAAACTGCACATTTATCCAGGTAATGAAACCTTGGTAGGACAAAGAGAAATAATAGACATTTCCCTCTTCCCTTAGCTTCATAGAAATGAGTGGATGGAAATATTCAGAATTCCTGTCCAGTTACAATATTACCCCATCCTGACTTTGGCAGTACCAGAGTGTGTAGAAGCTAGTAATATACCACATGCATATTCTTCAGAGATTTTCCAGTATAGAAATGTGCAACTTGATACAACGCACTTGCACATCTCTGGTGTTTCTAGTTTCCTGGGAAACTAGTGCCTACAGTTACTCAGAAAGCTAGTGTTTCTCATCCACACTCTCCTCCCACCCTAAGTAAACACTAGTTACAGAGTACTGAATTCTGGTATAGATTTGAAATCATGAGGGCATTTGTAGGTTGTGGATTGCCTTAGAAATATAACATATCCATGGAAATGAATTAAAAGAACGGTTCTGTAAAATCCAGCCATGTTAAAATTATTGTGTGAATTGCTTTCTTTCATACTTAAAATCTTAGCAATGCAAACACAGTGGATGAAATGTCCCAAAATTATGTGTGGGTGATCTTTTCTTTCTTCCTTTTACTTTGCAGATCTGGAGTCCCTACAGGCAGCCTGGATGCACAGGAGATCTGGATGGTAAAATTGAGGATGATTCACGTTGCCTGTACACTCATGAAGAGTACATTAGTCTTGTACTGAACAGTGGCAGTGGTTTGTCCCATGATTACGCTAATCAGTCAGTCCAAGAGGATCCACGAATGATGGCCTTTTTTGACTCCTTGGTCCGTCGGGAGATTGAGGGCTGGAGTTCTGACTCAGATAGTGACCTTAGTGAAAGTACTATCCTACAGCTCCACGCAGGTGTAAGTGAACGCTCAGCTTTTAGTGAATCAGAGTCCTCTACCTCCCTGCACCAGTCTCCACCTCACATGGCAGAAGAATCTGATGAAGCTGCTTATAACTTGGGAACCTTGAGATCTGCTGAATCTCCTCCAGCCAGAGAGGATGTAGCTACTCGTAGGCAGCGATTATCTGCACTTAGACGGTATCAAGATAAGCGTCTCCTGGCCCTTTCTAATGAGTCTGATTCTGATGAAAATACATGTGAGACAGAGCTGGACCCAGACCTTTTTCCAAGACCAAGGTCCCCAAGCCCTGAAGAGAATGAGTCTAGCAGCTCCAGCAGTAGCAGTAGCAGCACAGAAGATGATGAGGAACTGGATAAGCGCCGTGCCTCGACCCGGCAGCGCAATGCAATGAGACGCAGATCAAAACTACAAAAGGAAGAAAGGACTAATGTAAATTCAGAAAGCACAAGTACCTACATAGGCGAAGACATTTATGATTACCCCCAAATCAAAGTGGATGATGTTTCCCCTTCTCCAACTTCATCACCAGAAAGAAGTACTCCTAGTACAGAAGTCCATAAAGAAAAGGTCTCTCCTTGCTCAGAAAGTGAATCCGTAGATAGGAAGATCTACAGAGCTTTCAGGTGGCTTCATTATTCTTACATGTCTTATACAGCTAGTAAAGATGGTGAATCCTCAAGAGTTGGAGAAACTGAGGGGAGACCAGGAACTAGCAGAAAAGTTCAAGGTGGCCAAGATTGTTCTACTGAAAGCCACAATAAAGAAACCTTCAAGGAACACAGCTCAACTGAATACTCTAGAAATGGCCCAGAGCATGACTACAATAATCTGCAACAGCTGGAAGACCAGGAAAGCTGTTCCCATGAAACTGGGAGCAGTGGGTCGGGGGATCACACTTTTGAGTCAAAGAAGCTCAATGGGAAAGCCATTTGCACAGAAAGTTGCACTGAAGAGCCATGCAATCAAGTGGCAGGATTTGTTGAACAGAAAAACAGCCAGAACTGCCAACCAGCTTCCAGCCTCAACCCTTTGGCTGTTTCTAAGAATTCATTTTCTAATGCTGCCAACTGTAGTGAGTCTGGAAGTTACTCTAGAAACCTAATAGATGACAGTGAGGATAGGAACACTGATAATTCCTGTGCAAACCACAATAATGGCCACTTACACCTTCGCTCTTCTTACCTTAATAATGGACAAAGTTTAGGAGAGCAGGAGGCTGTGTCCCAAGGAAGACAATTGCATGTAAATGCTGAGAATGGCAGCCTTGTGCAGACATGCACATCCTTACACAAGGATTTTTTCCTGTCTGCTACAGACTCTACCAGTCACAGCATGAGCATGAAAGAGGATGTTGCAGAGTTGCATCCTGCAGACAGTGATGGCCCACAAATTCATGGACGACAGAAAAGGCACAGAACAGAGTTTGAAGACACAGATTCTGAGAACTCTTCCTCAGAAAAGAAGCTAAAAACATGATAAAAAGCAACTACGTGTTTCAAACACACTTTTTAAAAAGGTATTAAAGGCACATGCAGCCTGGGTCTGAAACGTTGCATTTCCGATTCTCCATTCCATTCTCCAGTGGGTCTATTTTAAAATGCCAGGGGCTATGTTGTATAAAAATCCAATCAACTCCTTTAAAATGAGATTGAGTGTAGTGTATCCTTACAAGGTTCTGTTCCAGTAAATCCTTATTCAGACAGTTGACTTATTTTTGTGCGATGTGTGTGGTGTTTGTTCAGCCAGCTCCCCAACATGGCTATTGTAAATTTTTAATCATTCTTCTGGAGAGGATTCTTTGCATGTTGATACTGTGAGTTTATAGTCTCATTGATAGGCAAAATACATCCTGCGACTGAAGTTTTTGGAGTATGTTTTCTGTAAAAGAAAGCATGAAGATTGGATGCAGACTTCTGATCCTTTCCTCTGCGCCTCAAAGAAATCTTTAAAAAAAGGTTTGTTATGGTTTGAGAACATCTTCCTAGTATGTGGATATGAATCATACAGTTATCTGTACTTAACCTGAATGCTAATACAGGAGATGGGGCGGTTTAGGTTCTAGAGCGAACCATTAAGGAAATGGTTAGAATGGCCTGAGCACTTCCTCTTAAAACTAAGCCTACCACCAAAAGATAGCAATCGTTGTTGCTGGTTTAGGAGGTAGACTCCACTCCAGTTGAAAGGCTGGAGACGTGCTCCTGGAGTACCGTTGAACTCCTTGCTGGCTTGTCTGCTGTCCCCCAAGCAAAATTACAAAACAACCTGTAGCAAAGCTACATACATACCTTCTGTCTGCATGATAATATTGACCATCAAGAAAAGAAGATGGATAGTATAGGTTCAGAGGAAGAGAGAGATGCATAACGATACACCTAACAAACTAACTGTGAGCGTGAATTGAATCTCAAAATTTGATTATTTTCTCTGTTTAGTTCCCCCTTTCCTCTTTTTTTGATTATTAAAAAAAATTGATCTTACTTGGAACAGTTGGCCTGACTTTAGAGAACCTGGTTTTACAGTCCTGCTCTATAGTATAAAAAGTGCAGATTGATGTATGGTTTCCAATTAAACAAATATTTTTGTGTGTATGGACTATTTTTTAATACGTAGTAAACTGGTCTATATAGGGCAGGGAGTGGGGCAGGGGTGGCTTTGCAGTACAGCTCTAATGTTAAGTTCTTCTGGAACACCAACACCAGCGTTAAGGGTATAGAGTTCAGGCAATTTTCACATATTATCTGCTGATAGTGCTGGCCCAGTCATGTTCAACACTGGCATCTTCCTCCCTCCCCTCACAGTGATTTGCAACATACTGTTGGGTAGTTCTCCACCTGCCTGTGGAAAATTGCTACATTACAAAGTAGACCTTACTGCTGTGTCCCTTAGCCCTGGCATAGTAGATCATCATTTGGTGTCATTAGTGTGTCTTGATGGCTGTGGCTTAACACTTCGAAAAACTGCATGGATTGTGCATATTTCCTATCTCTACAGATTTTTTTTCTTTTTCTGATTTTTGTAGCCATTTATGACAGTGGCACCTATGTGCTTAAAACCATATTTTAAAGCACCAAAAATAAACATATCAGCCAAGTTTGTGGATAGAAGAAACTTCTGTGTGCGTTCCAGGTCACTCCCCTACATGTTTAATGAGGGCCAGGTTCTACTGAGCTCAATGGAACTTACTCAGAATAAGACTGCTGCTTCAGACATAGTGTGATACACAAGAATTATGGTGCCCGTGGGAGTATGCTGAGATAACAGACAGCATTGAAATAGAATGGTTAGGATGATGGTGCAGGAATGCTGATGAGGACATAGCCAGAACTTTTTCTTTGAAGTCGAGCAGTTGTTTACCAGGTTTTGCTATGGGCCTGTTTGTGTAGGAGCTTCCTGCTCTGCTGCTTTAGAATACTACTGGAAGAGTGGGAAGCTGTTGTTCCCCAGATTAAGCCCTGTTGTATAATACGTTGCTCAACATACTTATATGTCACCCGTACTGATTGGTAAGAAAGAGGAGAGAAATGATTTTTTGGTTTTGATTTATAAAGAAGTTGCCTTGTGCTGAATCTATTAATTGGTGCTAACTTTCACACAAGGTCTGTCTCCCAAGGAGGTGGGATAAAATGTGCTGCATAAGGAAGCAGTGAAAAAAAATGAATTTCAGAACACAGAAACAAGCTATGCCCTGAATCAAGTCATCTCTTGATCTCCTTTGCCAAAAATCAGCCAAGACCACATTTATTAGGGCAGCAAGGTTAATTTGATAGACAGGTCTGTTAGTGCAATCCTAAACAGAGTGATACCCTTTTAAGTCAACTGTGAGTAAATTGGTTTAAAAGTGTTTAACTCTGGTTAGGATTGCACTGTGTGATTTTTACTAGTGAGGTGAAATTTTTTTGAAGAGCACTCATGTACATCTTGTCCCTTCTTTGGTTGTGATATGTCTCTCTGGTGGGGAATGATAGACAATATTGACCTCCTAATAAGTGGTAGCTTTTGTTGAATAAAGTGCAAAGTTCATTCAGTACTTTTAAATACCCTCAGAAAGGCATCAATATATTTGGCAAGGTCAGTTATGACAGGTAACTGATCAACTAAAATTTTGAACAACCCTAATTTATAGATTTTGTTCAATTACTTCTAAATACACATCATCAAAGCAATCCCAAAGCATTGTGTATTATCCGTGTGGCTGATCCAGGTTAATTCCAGACATGTGAAAGTACCTTTAGCATCACTTTTTGTATATTGTAGAGATTTTGGAGGGGGGGGCAATTAAAGGGAGTAAAACCAAAAGTCACAGCAAAGTTTTCTGAAGTAACTGGTATAGCTTAAGTTTAGAATGATGTAGGATTATGCAAACTCTCAAGTTCCACAGAATTAAGACAAAAACATTTGTTAGTATCTAGTACTTTTTAAAAAAATGCTGGCAGTTTGCTGCTGCAGTTGGGGAGTTTGTGTAAAAAATGTTCACCAATTCTACCACAAGCCCCTCCACCCCCCACCTCTGCATTGTGTCCCATCTGAGTCAGCATTCAGTAGGCAAAGCAGGCAACAAAGGGAGCAAGTCGTAAAAAGCTCTGCCACAAGCAGAGCTTTATTTGCAGCCCTTGATATACAACTCCTTATATTGATTGCAACTTTACCAGTTTATGTAGTTCATAGATAACCCAGCTGAGCCTCACAGTACTTGGTTGGAAAGTCATTCTGTCCATCAACTAGATTTATAGGGGAGGGAGACAAATTGGGGAAAGTTGGTGGACCAACCCCACTCCATAACCCCCACCCCTGGACAATTCCCCCCAATCACCAGTGCCACTGTCACCATTTTGTTCATACACCTACCCTACCCCTGAAAAGACTGACTGATGTGCACTTCAAGTAGCTAGAGTTGGCCCTGGGGCCAGTTGCTGATCCCTTAGAGTTATTGCTTTGAAGCTGAGGCACAGGGCTACATGGCCATAGTATACCAGGTCTTATGTAGGCTTCCTTATGTCTCCACTTGGCATTCAGCAATTTTTTTTAATTAAAGACCTCCTGATCATAGAGCAAAGCCTAGGAGTATATGCTTTCCATGTGCAAAGTGTTTCCTGACATTCCTGATTTTATCCTTGCAATAATCTTGTGAGACTGATGATTGTTACTCAAGTTCTGTTGACAGGAACTGGCTGAAAAACTAGAATGCTGAAGGAATTTGGCCAGGGAAGTAATGTTTGCAATGAATGCACTGAAGCAGGGGGTGGGGTGGGGTGGGGTAGGTAGTTCACAGTGAGGGATCTCCACATACCAAAAGCATTTGTCACTTTATATAACGTATGCAGAAAATAAACTCATCCAATAGTGCAATCCTATGCAGATTGATTTTGATTTCAGTTGGCTTAGATTAGAGTAACACTGCATAGGGCTGCTCTGCAAGTGTACTACATGTGATCTTAAAACAGGATTTGGCCCCAAACTGGATTCCATTGGACATCAATGTTGCAGACGTGCCATCACCTTGGTCTGAGGTTTGCTCAACAAATGAGTCCTCCTGTGTACAGAGATTAAGTTAAGTCTATGAGCCTAAGATCTGAAACTGGTGCTTCCTCTGTGTGTTCTCTTTCAGTTCCTGGAATTCTAAAATGTGGCCATGCCACATGTGTTTGTGGCAGAAGTGTGTGCTAAATTTTCTTCTGTTGCCAGAACAGCATCAAGTGAAGCCAAACTCTGGCCCTGAGAGCAAGGAAATCAACTTCAGTGGGAAGTAATCGTCTCTCTGTATTATGGACACAATGATTGGCTTTAAGATTAGAATTTCAGCCAAACCCTACTTTTTTAATGGTTGGTTTCTAAATCATTTTGATAGCTAAAATCTTACAAATTGCATGGTCTTAATGCAGCTATAACCCTGATTTTAATGTTTGGCAACTTGCATTTAGGCTGTGCTCTCCTCAATAAAAAATTAGCAATTGTCTCTGCATTTTATTTCTCTGTCCAAGTCTGTAATGCTTGTAGCACCCTATGTTACATAGCCACAGTGTAAACAGCTGAAGAATTGCTTCACAATGTGGGCTTTATTCAGAGAATACCTGTGGGAGAACCACAAGATCACTGAATGTTGAATGAATAATGCCCTTGCCCCACATATCAACAGGGCTGACCAGATGAGTCCAAATTTGTAGCTCTAGTTCCATTTTGACTCTGGTCTGCAGCTACGTAGGAGATTGTCTGAGAATCCTGTGGCTCTGACATCCTTAGAAGAAGATGCAGTACATGCTGCTTCTGGGAGCTCATAGCTTTGAAGGGGGTACCTTTGCAAAAGCATCAGGTTAGGAGTTCAGCAACAGGAGCTGCTCAGCTGAAGATACAAAATTCCAGCCCTCAACATTTAGCAAAGAACATAAGCAGCAACTGTACTTGAACACTAAATTAAAGCATGTGGGAGAGCTTTACAGCTTATTTGCAGAGAACCTCACAAAGTTCAAGAGGCATTTATCTTTTACATCAGACTTCATAAAAGGGCCCTTCTGTTTGGAAAGCTTGCCTGTTGCTATTACATAGCTACTTTATCAGCCTGCAATATAATTCCCATGGTGTCTTGAACAGCAACTGCCTCTCTTGGCATCTTGATCTGAACAAAGAAAATATGGATGGAGTGAGCAGTACCAAGTGTCTCTGGTGTATGAACCAACAGCCAAAGCTTTTGATCTCTTTGGGAACTCAGATCTCCACCATAGCATGAGCCAGCCAAAGGTTAGAACGAATGCATGGCAGGCTAATTCTGAGATCAAATATGAAATGATTGAACAGTTCAAAGTCTGTAGATCAACATCCAGTATTTTTTGTGGTTGATTACCCATAATGTTACGATATATGACAGAATTAACTGAATTAACTTGACTTCTCAGTCTAACTTGTATTCATGCCTGATGCTCACGAGGTCTAACATTAGTCATTGGAGTTTGCTATGGATTTGGTATGCTGCATGCTTAGCTGAGTTGGCATTTCTATGAATGACTTTTTAATTATTTAAACCCTTAGTCAATATTTTAACGCACCACCATCAGTTGCCTTAAGCATAAATATATTATTGAGGGCCCCACTTTCTTTTGCTGGGCTCATTTTTCTTCACAGGAGGGTAAGAAAGGAATTAACACTCCATACATTTGTTTCACTCTTAAAGAATCTTCAGAATGCTAAATCTGGATTTTTGGAACTGGAATGGAGGATCGTGTGGTCTAGTTGTGTGGCACTAATGTGGATTAAATTCTTCCTGCTTGTTTTTTGTGAATTCTCCCCCATTGTGTTAAAAAGGTTGACATTTAAGCAGTGGAATAAGCAGAAGTACAATTCTGCCAGGCTATGATGGTCCTTTTTGATGGAAGCATTTATGGCCTTGGTCAATTACTGCTGTAGCTGAAAAAGAGGTGGTGGGCCAGTGCCTCAGCCTCTTCCTCTGAAATAGAAGACTAGCATGTCCCAGTATCAAAGAAGTCGCTTTCTCCACAATAGTGCCAGATCTGTTTAAATTTTGGTCACTTCTACATGGAGTACTTACTGTGCCTCCTGAACTGCAGGCTTCTACATGATATTGTCAGTTGGTGGTTCCCCCTGCCAGTTTTCTGGGAACTCTATTGCAGGGTTTCCTGAAGCAGGGCTTTGCAAAAGTGTGGACAGGAACGTGTGGATTTCCACAGCTCCCTGACTATATCCTGCTCCATTTCTCTGCCTGCCCATCATTTCCTACTCCCTTACCTTTGGTACGCTTTTTGCCAGCTTTTAAAAAAAATATCACTAGTTTTTTTATTGCTGTAATGCTAACGCAAAAGCAAAACAAAGAGGAGAAGGGGATTGTCTCATGCGGAGGCTCTGAGCCACCATGAATGGCTTTTCATTTGCAGTTTTGACTAAACACAAAAGGGATATTTGATTTCTGTCTTTAGAAATTAATGTGGCAGTGAAAAGAGTTCTCGAAATGAGCATTAACACATGCTAGCGGGCTTGTTGCCAACCAACGGGAGCATCTGATGACTGTGAACACAGCGCTCTGCATACACTCTCCTGAAATGGAAAAAGAATAAAGTATTGACAGCATGAACTATATTTTGGACCTCTTTGGGCTTTGAGTTAACACGGACTCTTGGATATAAATAGAAAAATTTGTGTATAAAGATATAACTTTGGTGTAATGATACATGTGAATTTGGCTTTTGAATATTCGGTTTCTCATAAAGGAAATTATTGTTCGTAAGGAATTTATTGCACACCGTGTAGTGGCCTCCCTGCAGTCCCAGGTGACTGCTCATATTTTGCATTTTCATTTGCAGTGGCAATGAGATCAGGCTTGGAAACTGCCCCCATGCAGAAGCCATCTCACCTGTTAACTTGCAGAGAGCTCTGTGGCATCCTTTGCCATTCCTCTATCAACTCTGGGACTGCAGTTTGCTTTGCCTGGGTTCATTTGACCACAACTCAAAAGAGGAAATATGGAGCCTGAAGCAAAGGTGGAAGGGGTGCTCAGCAATTCTGAACCAATATTGTGTCCAAGGCTTAGCTAAAGCAACAAAATGACTTTTGGGAGCAAAAATTGCTGTAATAAATGCGTCTGATATTTTACAGCATCTTTGTTTTTTAAATCCATCCCTTTAACTTTTGTATTTTGTAAATTGTCCTACTCAAATGACATGAAGAAAGTACTTTTTTTTTAGTGCATTTGGGCTAATTGTCAATTGCCCAAATATAGCTTAATTCGGGGTACCAAGTCAATGTAATAAGAAGTATCTGCTCAGCTTTGCCTTTGGGCTCCCAGTGTGAGTAGTAGTATTGAATTTAGCCTGAGCTATAGAAATCAAGTAAATGAAGCGTTTCTTATCACTATATTATTATGCCAGGCAAAGCTTTCTCTTCTAAATTTGCACATTACATGCAACTTCAAAAAAGCCTATGGTTCCATTTTATGTAACTTGAATCAACATCCAGTCATCCATCACAGCTGTAGAAATCTTGTAAGCCAGATACCATCCCACCAACTTCTTCCTCCAGATCTATCAGGAAGATGTTGGAGAATACTTGATACAGTCAAGATGTGAACTTGAAGCAGTAAGGTAGGTCATGGCCATTACCAGCAATTTCTTACCACTGTTTCTTCTTTTGTAGCATTGTCTTGTTTTGGACCCTCAAAATGTTGTTTACATAGTAAGCAACCTAGCAGAGCCAAGAAAGTGGCAACACAGGAGAAGAACAACTGATTGAGCATGGGAGGCTGTTGGCAGGAGATGAAACAGCCATTTAGAACTCTCTGAACTAAACAGAAATGGGGATGAATGCATGCAATGTGAAATGCCCAGAAGATTAAACAAGTGTACAGAAAAAGTTGGTCTTACAATCTCTAGGTCTGCATGGTCAAAACAGCAGTAGTTAAAAGAAGGAAAGGAGGTGAAAAGAATACATGCTGTTACAGAAAACTCATATTCTCTGGTGACCAAAGGCATTTTTATACCACTAGTTTGAAGAGAGAGTTTGCAAGCAATATCAGTGAATTAGTATGGGGAGAATTCATCTGTCTGCTGTACAGGCAAATCTAAAGAGACTCTTGCTATGGCAATAGAAAAAAGTGTGGTGTATTATCTACTCAAGCAGATAACTGCTTTCCAAGGTCTGGAGCAGAATTTTATCCCTATCCTGTTCCTCAGGTTGCCAACTCAGGTGTGGAGATTTAGGGACAGTGCTGGGGGATGGCAGCAGAGATGTGATGTCACATCCACTTCAAAGGCCAACTCCCTTCCTGTGAGGTCACTTCCTCCTACTAAAATTCAAAATATAAATTTCCTCCCTTATATAATTTCTCTCCATCTTTTCTTCCTACCTTATATCACTTGTAGGATTATGTATGCATCTGTTCTGTAAGTCATACCAACCCTTGTGCTGCTATTCAGTTATGCTGCAGTCAACCTAAAAAACCCTCTCAAAATCCTCTTCAGTGTTTTCTTAGCAGTAAGAAAAAATGCACTATGATATCCCATAGGAGGATGCCAGTCAACAGCAGATCCATCCGTCTCTCAATCCCCAACGTCTCTGGCCTTTAGTGTTTTTAAAGGTGATAAGCAATAAGTTTTTCCTAGTCTATACCGTAAGAAATATAGAGTTGTAATTCTGGCAGAGCTTTTGGGGATCTCTCTTAATGGGAGAGGTCGGGACCTTCTACCTGACCTATAGTTCTCTCCTGTTTCTATGTTGCTATCCCATTGCTATTACAGCTGAAGGCACAATCTTTGGGACTTGACACCTATTTATTTTCTGGGTTTGGATCCTGCCCATATTCCAAAGAACACAGAATGGCATTTTAACATTTGTGAGGTAAATTAGGCTGCCTTTTAGCAGATTTGAACCTGGGCTTGAACCTATGTTCTAACTAGGATTACCAGGTCCAGGTGAGGAAATTCTTGGAGATTTGGGGGGTGGAGCTTGGAAAGAGTGGAGTTTGGAGGGGGGAGAGGCCTCAATGGGATATAATGCCATAGAATCTACCCTCCAAAGCAGCCATTTTCTCCAGGGGAACTCATCTCTGTAGCCTGGAGATCAATTGTAATTCCAGGAGATCTCCAGCCACCACCTGGAGGCTGGCAACCCTAGTTCTAACCCAAGATTCTAGGTACTGTGTCATAAAGAAACAAGTTGCTCCCACTTCTTCTAATGCCAAACCTGTTGTGAAAATCAGACATCTCTTGGCTGTAACATAGAAATAGTGAGGAAAATCCACTATGCTCAAATGTTCAAATTGAAGCTTTAACAAAATAGAATGCTATCTTTGGTTAACTGGATTAATTACCCCACAACAGAATTTCCTTCTTTAAACATCTTGAATACCTCAAATGATTGAGTTGAAGACCCATTCTGTTAACCACTTTGACTGAATTGAATCAGGCTACATTTCCCTCTCGTGTAGCTCATGATGCAGGAACTGATGCAATTAACTAGAAAATCAATCACTGTGCAAAGGAAAGAGATGGGCTGAACTGGCACTGAAAGGGAATCTGTGAAGTTCAACTGCATTAGCAAGGAAAGCAAACTTGCAAGGGTTGCAATTTTTCAACACCAGTTTAATTTATCCCTCCACACTTTTCACTGGGAAATAAATCTTTCTCATGTAATGCCCCCCTCCCCCCCGGCCATTGGAAGAAACTCCCAGAATTCATTTCTCTCTTTTTAATTTTTTATTTTTGAGGAAGTTTTATAAATTTTAACCTCAAACACAACAATTTTTTTTAATTGTATTGTATTTGTATTCCACCCTCCCTGCAAGCAGGCTCAGGGCAGATAATGACAAAATGACAAACCTTTAACCATAGGTACCTTTAACCATAGATATATAACAGAATTTGCTATAAACCACAATTCGATTTAGTTACATCTACGCAGGTGATGACCACTTTGTGCAGTATATAATTGGGGGCAACTTGTCCACAGTGCCAGATGTTTCTTAAAGGGGTCAAAGGAGTAGGTGAATCTCGGTTTCAGTCCAAAAGATGTCAAATAGTCAAGAATAGAGATAGGCACGGACCGGCATTCGCCTACGGACCGCCAGTTCGGGGTTCGTGGGCTCCCACAGACCATGAACTTTTTAACGGACCGGCCCAGTTCAAGAACCAGTTCGATTCAGAAAAGCCTTGGTTTTCCCACAGATTTTCACTTGAGTCGACTTTCCCCACCAAAGGTTCTCATGTAACACTCCTTGATTATCACTTTTCCAAAGAGACAAACAACAACTTCCCCTCCCCTATTCTCACTGACCCTTACTCGCCCTTGGGGGAAGGAGGGAGACTTGTGCTCCTGTCCAGGAGAGGTGGCTGCCCACAAAACCCACCTACATGGGGCTGCATCAACAATAGATGCCCTCCCCGGGGGCAGGGAGACCAACTATCCATGATGGGAAATGAATGGATGTACTTGAGTGAAAGCCAACTCCGCAACAGGAGATCATGTAGCAATTCAAAGGCCCCTTGCTGGAATGGAAGGTACGGGAGGGAGGGAAAGGATGTCTTCCACACCTTGAGGGAAGGAAACTTATGCTACCCTGTTCAGAGGGAGCCTCTTTGGGCAGTGGACAACAAGTCCCACCTCAGTGATGTGGTGTGTCAGCTTGCTTGCTATCAAGCAAGCTGACCTGGGCCACTGTCCTACTTGTCACCGGGCTTTGGGGATTGACCCTCAGAGGGGCCCTTGCGCTCACGGGAGCAGGACGGTCGCCGACAGAACCCACTTCACCAAACGTGATGCATACAATCAAGGAAGCTCATCATGTGCCTTAGACTGTTTTGTCAACATACAAATCATAATGGAAGTAGTAGAGTTTATAAAGAATAAGAGGAGGTACTTAGAAGGTGCCAGGGACAGGGCTTGTCATCAGGAGAGGATACCAGGGACAGGGCTTGTCGTCACGAGGAGGATACCAGGACAGGGCTTGTCGTCACGAGGAGGATACCAGGGACAGGGCTTGTCGTCAGGAGGAGGGGAAGGTTCCCCCCATTCCCGACAGGGCAAAATAGAGTGCGCCAGTATTCTCACCGAGGGGGGGAAAGGAGGCCACATTCACCCGGGGGAAGCCTGATCCCACACCGACCAGGGGACTGCACCTGAAGTTCCATCTTAGCGTAAACTTGGCGGTAGCTGACCTCACCCACCTTCCTGCCTCACCAGAAAGGGATAACAGTCATGCCTTAGACTGTTTTGTCAACATACAAATTATAATGGAAGTAGTAGAGTTTATAAAGAATAAGAGGAGGTACTTAGAAGGTTCCAGGGACAGGGCTTGTCATCAGGAGAGGATACCAGGGACAGGGCTTGTCATCAGGAGGAGGATACCAGGGACAGGGCTTGTCATCAGGAGGAGGACACCAGGGACAGGGCTTGTGTGTCTGCTTGCTTGGGTTAGGGGCTGGGCTCTGACCTGGGCCACTGTCCTACTTGTCACTGGACTTTGGGGATTGACCTTCAGAGGGGCCCTTGCGCTCACAAGAGCAGGATGGTCTGCTGTGAAGTGCACAGTCCACCCTCTTGCTCTTGCCAGCTGGTTCCTGACCATCTCTGCCACACAGTTGTAGATGGCGGGCAAGACTCGCCGGCCAACAGTTCGCTGCGAGGGCGTCGTGAACCAGGGTACAAAATGATGCATTGCCCTGCGAAAGCCCACACCCTCCAACACAGACAAAGGGAGTCCATCCAGGGCTATCATCTCAGCCAGTACACGAGTTCCCACCTCCTGAGCTTTCCCCCTGAATCTTTTGCTTGGCAGGGACGAACCAGAGGGAACAAGTTCCTGAAGGGTGGCCTGCCTAGAAGTTCCACTCCCACCCACAGCACTCTCAGGGGTGTGAGCCTTACTAGGGGTGGACTCCCGTTCCACTTGCCCTCCTCCCTGCTCAGCAGCCCTCTTCACCCCACTGCTTGATGGCTTTTCTTGAGCCAGCAGGCTTGAGTGATGTCTCTGAAGATGCCTGTGGAGGACACTGGATGACAGGTGTTTGGGGTCCACACCCCTACGCACCATGGCATTGCAGACCTGGCAATGCTCCGAACACAGGTCGTTTGGGATGGTTCGGAAGTGCCGCCAAAGCGTGGGGTTAAAACGGACACCAGGAATCTGTGGCTCGGGAGGAGGACAAAGCCTTAATGGTTGAAGTGTGCGGCTGGGCCGGGGGGGGGGTGCAGGCAGGGGAAGCCACAGGAGGTTGGGATGGGAAGGAGCTGGATGTTTCTGCCGGACCCTCCGGTGCCCCCTGAGAGCGATCCATGGAGAGTGTTGGCAGCTGATCCTCAGTGGGCAATGCTAAGAGCTCTTCTGCCTGCTCCTTGATCCCCAAAAGCAAATCTGTAGAACGAGGTGCTGCCTCTGAGGTCTCCCTGTCCCTGGTGCCATTTGTACTGGGCACCGATGGGCACCCAGGACAACCTTTGCAATTCTTCCCACCACGACCACTCTTGTTCCTCTTTCCAACCCTCATGGTGCTATGAGAAAAGATCTCTACAAACAAGTGAGAATTTTAAATGAAGCACAGAGCCCCAAAAGCTTGGAGCAGGGTAGGGCAGAGCCAAGTGTCACCCAGCTGGCCCCCAGTTGAGGGAAGAATGCACCACAAAAGAAACTCTAGAGAGGCTTAGAAAGAAGTGAAGCAGAGAGAGCCCCCCAAAGTGAGCTGCCGGTTACCAGAGAGTAGGTGTTTCACAGAGGCCAGTAGCAGTCTCCCCCCTGCACCTCAAAAGCCAGGTTGGAAATGTCCCCCCAAGTCACCCACTATTTAGGGAGTGAAAGTGTAATGATTTCAAAAAATGGGTGCATGTGTCTTTAAATGTTTGGTGAGATAGGTGAAGAGTGGGGTTGAAAGAGAGAGATGAGTGAGTGATATGATTGGGTGATGACAGAGAGTGGGCGGAGTGAAGGCAGTTTTCAGTTACTGAGGGAGAGGAAAAGATTCAGTTAGGGCAAGAGAGGCGAGCTGTGTGCAGCCTGAGTGTGTTCATGTATTTGTGAGGGAAAGGCAACCTGAGTGGAAGCCTGCACTGAATGTGTCTGTGAGACTATATATTCATTCTATTTGAAGCAGGCAAACTGTGTGTGCGCCTGAGAGAGAAAGAATTGAGAGTGAAAAGAAAATAGGCTAGCTGTGTGCTGTCTGAGGAGTTCTCTGTGAGAGAAATATAGAGCCTAGAGAAAGAGGCTAACTGTGTGTGAAGCCTTACAAGAGATCTGTGTGAATGAGTTTGGATGAAGCAACTAGAAGAACTAAGAACGACTTTTATGTAACCAATACGCTTCTTAAAAAATAAACTTTTGTTTTGTTTTGTTATATCCCAGAGTAGCAGTCATTGTTATCTCCCATTCCTATCCTCAGGGCCACATAGAACCACGAAGGAGCCTGACGCATAAACACGTTACCAAAGGGAAAACTTAAATAAAATATATTGGAATTTAATGTTCCTGGTGGCAGCTAACTACCCAGAGGGTGTGAAGGGAAAGATTAAAGCAAAATCCACCCTAAAGAAAGTGAAGATCATAACAGAAAGGCTTTGAAAGGAGTGAAGCAGAGAGCCCCCCCAAAGCGAGCTGCCAGTCACCAGAGAGTAGGTGTTTCCCAGAGGCCAGCAGCAGTCTCCTCCTTGCACCTCAAAAGCCAGGCAGGAAATGCCCCCCAAGTCACCCACTATTTAGGGAGTGAAAAAGGCTTTGAAGAAGTGAAGCTGACAGAGCCCCCCAAAACGTGCTGCCAGTGGACCTAGGGTGGGTGTTTCACAGAGGCCAGTAGCAGTCTCCCCCTTGCACCTCAAAAGCCAGGCAGGAAATGTCCCCCCAAGTCACCCACTATTTAGGGAGTGAAAAAGGCTTTGAAAGAAGTGAAGCTGACAGAGCCCCCCAAAACGTGCTGCCAGTGGACCTAGGGTGGGTGTTTCACAGAGGCCAGTAGCAGTCTTCCCCTTGCACCTCAAAAGCCAGGCTGGAAATGTCCCCCCAAGTCACCCACTATTTAGGGAGTGAAAAAGGCTTAGAAAGAAGTGAAGCAGAGAGCGCCCCAAAGTGTGCTGCCAGTCATCAGAGTGGGTGTTTCACAGAGCCTAATAGCACTCTCCCTCCCCTTGCATCTCATCAGCAGCCAAGAAAGAACGTGGGGGGAAGAAGGCAAGAACTCAAGCAGACAACGCCCAAAGCTGCCTTGCACCCACTGTGAGTCTGTGAGTGGATGGGGTCAGAGCACAATAGAACCCACCAGAGATTTGGGGGGGGGAGGGGGGAATAAGCCCAAGAAGAACCCAAGGACTCAAAACGCAGAAAGAAATCAGAGTAACCCGATAGTGCGGTAAAAGGATTTTTTTAAAAGTGCTCTCAAGAAAACTAGAATAGAAAGGAGGAGAAGAAAATTAAACAGGAATGGAGAAAAGAGAAAGCTCTCTTGCACCAGAAGCCCCAAAGTCCTAAGGCACAAGCCGCGCTCTCACAAAAAAAAAACTTCCCCACAGCAAGCAGTTGCTAAGCTTAGAAGCTAACTTGCGTCCCCGCGCCAGCAAACTGCAGCGGGGCTTCATGCGCTTTGTCTTTTATGCAGAAAGGCTGGTGATCTCTGTTTGGCTGACAGAGCTGCCAATCAAGGTTTCCTGGGCTAAGATTGGTGTGTTCCAAACGGGGAAGGTGGCTCCACCGTTGCCTAAGAAATTGTTTGAGCAGGAATCCTGGCATGACGGGCCAATGGACACACAGACAGAAAGCCCCAATGTTCGGCGCTTTCGTGAGAAAAACACAAGCCCATGGCTCGCGTGTTCACAAAGGACGAACTGGGTAAGTTTGTGACGAAATTAAGTCCGTTATGCGGACCATGCCCGCCTCTAGTCAAGAACCAGCAACCATTCCTCCCAGAAGTTAGATTGTCGAATCCATTAACTTGAGATTGTATGATTTTTTTCCCATAAAAATAGGTCCCATAATTTATCATGCCAAGTCGCGATGATAGGAGCCGAAGGGTTCTTTCACGTGGAGGCTATTGTAGTTTTGGCTATATTAAGTAGTGACGTTATAAGATCTCTAGGAGCAGATGGTAAATCATTATCCATCCAAAGGTTCAATAAGATTAGTTCAGGTTTTGGAGGAACTTCATAGCCTGTAATCAATTTTATACAACTTAACACTTCATTCCAAAATGCTTTAATAACTTTGCAATCCCACCAGCAGGGAAGAAAGGAGCCAACCTCGCCACATTGCTTCCAACATAATGAGGGAATGTTCTTGTTGCAATGGCTAAGCTTCTGAGATGTGATGTACCGCCTTGTTATAAGTTTTAAAGACTGGGTTCTGATATTAATTGATCTTGACTTGATGATTGATGAGTTCCAGATTTTGGACCATTGGGTTTCAGTAAATTTAATTTTACAATCTTTTCCCCAGGCTGTTTGATAAGAGATTTTAGGTTTAGGGCTAGAAAGCAGAATTTTATACAATTTGGACAGGAGTCCCTTATAATTACTCCTTACTGGTATAAGAAAATTCTCAAAATCTGTTATCTTACGATTTAGGGATTCTTTCATATTGGGATGGTTAAGAAGGTAATTAACTTGAAAATATTGGAACCAGGGGATTTTATTGCAGATCTTATTTTCTAGTTGTTGTTTGGAGAGTAAAAGCCCTTTATTGGAAATGTCAGTCAGCTTGGTTAAATTGCCCAATTTCCAAACATTGAAAGAATCTTGAGTTGAAGCTGGTTTCAACTATTCTTGTCCCATGAAACAAGATAGAGGGGATATATTTGGAGCTAGACAAGGTCTATGCCTGTCCCATACCTCTAAGGTGGCTTGTAAGAAAATGGTTTTTGATAGATTACTGGCATTCTGAAGCTTTATTCCAGATGGCTTCTGTAAGATTTTTGGGAAGCAAATATGTCTGTTCTTTTCCAGTATGAAAAAAAGATATTATCAAGCATAAGACTAATGTGTTGCATCATAGTATAGCTTTATGTCAAGTACTCCTAGGCCCCCTTGTGAAGTAGGATTGTGCATAACATAGTGTTTGATTCTTGGTTTCTTTCCTTCCCAAATAAAAGAGTTAATTAGTTTTTGCCATGCATCTACGTTTTTAGGCTTGATTTTAGAACAGGGCTCTAAAATAAAAAAGAATTTTGGGGGGATAGTAACATAATAATAATAACATTCGATTTATATACCGCCCTTCAGGACAACTTAATGCCCACTCAGAGTGGTTTAGAAAGTATGCCATTATTACCCCACAACAATCACCCTGTGAGGTGGGTGGGGCTGAGAGAGCTCCAGAGAACTGTGACTCGCCCAAGGTCACCCAGCTGGCTTCAAGTGGAGGAGTGGGGAATCAAACCCGGCTCTCCAGATTAGAGTCCCGCGCTCTTAACCACAACACCAAAGTGGCATTGCATTTAATCAAATTAATTTTTTGCATTTAATCAAATTAATTTTTGGTTAAAATGCATTTAATCAAATTAATTAATAATGCAAATTAAATAATAATTAATAATGCATTTAATCAAATTAATTTTCCCAACCATGTTAGTTGGAGTTTTTTCCAGCTAGCTAACATTTTAGATATGGAAGAAAATAATTCTTCATAATTATAAGCCCAAAGTTCACTTAACTTGGTGGGTATCTCAATACCTAAATAGCTCCAGTATTTTTTGACCCAGTTGTATTTATGATTATGCTTAATGAACTGGATGTTCTCCAGTTGTAGATTCAGGGGAAATAGCTCCGATTTGGACTGATTAACCGAAAGGCCTGAGACCTGATTAAATTCAAGTAATGTTGATTCAATGTGTGGAAGAGAATGCCTTGGGTCGGTAATGTAGAGTACTATGTCATCCGCAAATAGGCTGATCTTAAATTCCTTTTTGTTTATTGTAATGCCTTTTATGCCAGTGTTTGCCCTTATAACTGAGGCCAGAAGTTCCATGGCGATAGCAAAGAGGATTGGGGAAAGGGGACATCCCTGTCTAGTTCCTCATGATATATGTAATTCAGATGATTGTGTGTTATTGGCTCTGACTGTGGCTATTGGTGAAGAGTAAAGGGCATTAATAGCATTCATAAAGTGCTTGCCGAAGCCCATTTTGAGTAGTAGGGTTTTAAGATGTAGTACTTCCACCCTATCAAACACCTTCTCAATGTCCAATGTGAGAAGTAAGGCCGGGATCTTATTTAAGTCACACCAATTGATTAGATTCAAAGTTTTACTTATGTTATCAAATAAATTCCTAGAGGGCATAAATCCTGCCTGATCGGAGTGAATATATGTAGTTATAAAGTTGGCCAATCTGTTAGCTAAGATGGAGGTAAATATCTTTTGGTCTTGATTTAAAAGGGAGATTGGTCTATAGGATCTGGTGTCAGTTGCATCCTTGTTCTTTTTAGGGATAACTATGATTTCTGCTTCTTTCCAAGAGGGTGGAATATTTCCTGATAGTAAAACTGAATTGCAAGTTTGTGTGAGAGGGCCTAAAATTAAATCTATGTATTTTTTATAGAATTCTGCTGTGAAACCATCTTTACCTGGGGATTTATTGTTTTTTTAAGGCTCTAATAACTTTCTGAACTTCCGCAATTGAGATAGGCTATTCCATAATTAACATATGTTCTTGTGAGATTTTTTTGTATAATTTCTTTTTTGGAAAGGTAACTAATCATTTTGTCATAATCAGGATTGCTGGAAGTGTAGAGGGTTTGGTAAAGGTCTGCAAAAGTGTTGGCAATGTCTTCTGACTTAGATGGGAGTTTTCCATTTTTGTCCTGAATGGATTTTATTAAATAAAAAAGATTTTTCTCCTTCACCTTCTGAGCTAGTAGTTTTTGGGATTTTGGTGATCTGTGTCAGAATGTTTGTTTAGTATACAGAAGCTGTTTTTGAATTTGGGAAATCTCTATGCTTTCCAAAAATTTTCATTCAGTTAACAGTTGCTTATATGCTTTCCTGCAACATGTGCTTTTATGTTCTTCTAATTTCCTAATCTTGGCTATTGTTTTGGATCTAATTTTTCCTTTCCCCCTTTTATAATAGGTATAAATTATGATATAATTTCCCCCCGAAGAAATGCCTTCATGGCATCCCAGACATAGATTTGGGGGACCCCACATTCAGAATTTAACTCCAGATATTGCCTAATTTCTGAAGAGATTTCTGAGGAAAGTTGACTATTAAATAAAAGTGAATTATATAACTTCCAATTTGGATAAGTCTTTTTTTATTGCCTAAAGAAAAAATACACTCTGTCCACTCATGATCCGTCCAGAGTTTGTCACCTATGCTGGATGAAATGGCTTGTTTGGCCAGTATAGGTGAAAGAAAGATATAATCTATCCTTGTGTGTATGTTGTGGATATGGGGAAATATGTGTAATCCCTTACCGATGGGTTTTGAAGATGCCAGATGTCCAAAAACCCCAATTTGGTCATTAGATGTGATAGTTCTGAGGCTCCTTTCTTTTGTCTGGTGCGCTTGCCCTTCTTCTGAGATTTATCAGCATCATAGTCCATTATAAAATTAAAATCTCCAGCAATAACTATTTCTCCCTCTGCAAAAAATTGTAATTTAGTTAATACATTTTCTAGAAATGAAAGTTGGTTTTGATTTGGTGCGTAAATAGCTGCTAGAGTGATAGATTCCTGATCCAATTGGCCTTTTACAAATAAATATCTTCCAAGGAGGTTGCTGAAGGAATCAGACAGAACGAAATGCACAGTTTTTGCAAACAAAATTGCTATCCCCCTAGATTTAGATGACCCAAAAGACTGAAATTGTTGATCAAACCAATTTGAATGCAGAGATGGTAGAGTAGATTTTTTAAAGTGTGTTTCTTGTAAAAAAAAATTGAGAGTCTGAGTTTGGTCAAGACTGAGGCTACTCTCTTAGCCTTGATTTTGTTATTTTGCCCCCTGCAATTTACAGAGACAATTATATAGTTTTGTTGTGACATTACATCCAAAAATTAAAGATTGACTTACATATGATGTTCTCTCGTTTGAGTGTAGAGATGGGCACGAACATAAAAAAACCCGAACATGATGTTCATTGTTTGTTGTCATCCACAAACACGGACTCATGAACAACCATGAACATGGCCCTGTTCACAAACATGTTTGTGGTTGCCTGTTCGTGGGGGCCAGCAGGCTCTCTTCCAGCCATCATCCAAGTCAAGATCCATTCTGAACCACTCCCAGAAACCTGACCTGAGCAGGCACCAGGAAAGGTACCAATAATAAATAATAGTTTGGCCCAGAGCCTGGCAGCAGCCCTGGAACTTGAAGGGGTAGATCCCTATCCCACCACACACAAAGAAAATTCAAGTTCCAATGCACTCTATCAAAATGCCAACAGCAACTGTCTCTCCACTGTCTGCAAAGTCAGAGCTGGGGCCCTCCCCCCCCCAGGTCTTTGCTCCCTTGTTGTGACAAATTTGAAGCTCCACACTAGAAAGGAAGACCTGCCTATCAAGCTAAATTGGGCATAGATTGGGGTTTCCAGGGCAACAGCAGGAGTTCAGACAGAATTCAGACAATCCCTGCCTAAATTGCCAAGGGAACTGATTGCAGGTGCCAGACTGTCTGGCTTGACGAACAGCAATGAACAGCAAGGAACGAGGCTTGCAACAACCACCTGTTTGTTTAGAATGGGGCCTCACGAACAGCGTGTTCACAAACAGCAGATTGGGCTGTTCGTGGCTTTTTTTTGTTCGTATTGCTGTTCGTGCCCATCTCTATTTGAGAGCCAAGTTTTATTATCTATGCAAAACCATTTATTCAAAAAGGACCCCTTATAATCGGATACCAACCTCTTATCTATACAGATATCAAAAATAGTCTGTAAAGTTACAAACCGGAATTGCAAGTAGCAGAAAGGATTGTATACCCTCCAGGAATGTCTCCTTTCCCATTTAATTGTTTCTATGCTTAAGATCCAAGCTTTTGGTAACCTGTTAAATGATAACAAAACAAGAAAACTATCCCCAACTAACCCAATCTCCCTCCCCACCCAGTCCCTCCCCAACCCTCCCAACATAAACCAACAACAGTTTTGTCTCCAGGTCCATAACCTTGGCTGCAAGTAGATACTCTACAATCTTTATCTGCTTTGTTTCTTCTTGCAGAGAAAGCCCCAGTTCCATGGCTTTATCTGCAGTCTGCGTAACTGCTGCCATGGATTCCTGAATATCTTTAAGTAGTTTAGAAATAGGTTCTAGGCAGCAATGGACTTTTTCAGCCAGGTTTGAGGAGATAGAACAGGTAATATTTTGTTCTAGAATTTTTAACGATATCTCCAGGTCTTGCTTAGTTAGGTAATCGGCAATTGACTTCCCGTTGACCATTTTGGGTGTCTTACCAGCCTGAAGTTCCTCTGACGAAATCAGGTCTCCTGGGACGAAGTAAGATTTAACGGAGAACATTTGCTGTTGGGGGGGGGGTGCCTTTGCCCACCCCTGTCTTTCCCATGCTTTTGGAGTGCTTCTAGGCAAATGGAGCTGAATCAGGCACGGGCCGGGCTCGAAGCCTCAGAAAGAAGAACCCGCCATTTTCAGCAACGACGCTCCGCCCCTCATTTTTCTCTCTTAACGTTGATTATGCATTATTATATCATTATTAAAAATAGCATTCAAATGTTCTGCAAGGCAAGGAAGTGGTATGCAGGACCTTTGTTTTAAAAGGAGAGGATCTCTCTTTGGGCTACCTGCCTAATCCTTTTAGTGAGGTTTAGCCTACCTCCATGGCCATTTCCATCATGCTAGTGGAGGGGAGTAGCAATAGCTGTGATAAGGAGAATCTGAAAATGGAGAACAGAGAATACTGGACTATCCGTGTAGGCAAACCATGTAGCAATATGTTGTCGAGGCATACAGGAAAGCAAAGGGTATTCCACCAACAGTATTCCTTTGATGTGTTTTCCAGTGTGACGGCAGCAAGTTGTTTAAGAGCTGAGCAAAGCTGAGATGGAAATCTCTGTATCATGTGAAGGAGGCAAAGATAGGTTCATCCCATTATTTCAATATTTGCCTACCATATCAAAGAGAAAACAGGCTACATCATATAGCACTTTCTAAAGGTGTCATTCAAAACAGACCTTCTTCCTAACTTGATCAAAAAGAGTCCAGTAGCACCTTTAAGACTAACCAATTTTATTGTAGCATAAGCTTTCGAGAATCAAGTTCTCTTCGTCAGATGCATGGTACTGAAACTGGTCATCTTCTCTCTCCTCCCCTTCTCCCCCCTCCTCTTCTATATTTGACCAGTTTCTGTACCATGCATCTGACGAAGAGAACTTGATTCTCAAAAGCTTATGCTACAATAAAATTGGTTAGTCTTAAAGGTGCTACTGGACTCTTTTTGATTTTGCTACCACAGACTAACACGGCTAACTCCTCTGCATCTTCCTAACTTGAAACATTCTTTCACATAATTGTTTCTAACAGCTGCAAACTCTATCTTGGAACTGCTTCTCATTTTAATAGTAGTTTGAGCGTACAATTGATAGAGTATCATCATGGCAACAATTATTGCTTGACATTATATATGTCTTTGCAGATACCTCTGAGCCTACAGCTGGGCCCCCACACCCTCTGCAATGCTGCCAGAGAAACTAGGGCACACCTTTCACATCAAGAGGCTTGTTGGGTTGCAAGTTCTGTTTGGCTGATAGTTTCATTGGTTTTCAGCAGTAATCATACATTCATTTGTATTTAATAAACTGTGACTAAATTAAATCATAATCAAATTCAAAATTAATTACCTGTCCTGATTTGTTTCTATCAGAAATGTTTCAAATTAAGGGCCTGTACCATGCATACTTTTCATTCGTGCTGCTTTGAACAACTGGGGGGGGGGACTTCATTTTTGTGCAACTGTTAAACATTTTCTAAAAGTTAGAAGGGTGGCATAACATAGACACAAAGGGTTTATTTTTTTTAAAAAAGCACTAAAAGCCTCTTTTAAGTTCTTAGTCCTGCTTCTGCCCTGTTTCTATGACCTAGCAGACAGCACAGGTCAAACCGTATATGGGACTAATTGTATACGAAGCTTCTGTGCAGACTGGACGGAAGGTTCACAACTTTAGTACTGAAAAGGTGACTGAACTGAAGAAACATTTGCTGTTCATTAGAGAGAAGCCCCATTGCTGTGAGAATGCCCTTGGCTTTTCTGCTTTAATTGCCTGAAGAGGGGAAAGAGAAGGTTAGTTTCAGAGAAAACGCTCCTCTCTCTTGCTCTCCCTCTAGTTTTCTGTATCCAAATTGCAATAAGAAACAGAGTGGCAGGAGACTTGTTGCTAGAAACGCAATCCTGTTTCTTCAACATAATTCCCAGAGGTACAGTTCCCCGCAGTTTTTAGAACATGCCTCCTCGTACTAATATGGGAAGAAACTGGATTTGGGGGTGTGCGTATTTCAGCCCTGTTTTGAGCATTTACTTCAAATGGGTAAGTAATGTTCATGTGTGCAATGATGCAAATTTAAGAGACAGCTTTGCCTAATGAAATGCCGGAATAAACTCCCACAAAAGCTTATTGTGCTAAATGAGCACCATAGAATCATATAGTTGGATGGGGTCATGTAGGCCATCTAGTCCAACTTGCAGCCCAATGCAGGAACAGCCTAAAGCATCCCCAACAAGTATTTATCTAGCCAGTCCATGAAGACTGCCAACGAGGGGGATTCGGTTTCGTTTTCTCAGCCATGCCGGACGCTCCTCTCGGCTGGTCCGGGAGGAAACGACCGGGCACCCTGACCGGGCGGCTGATCCGTAAGGATTAGCCCCCAGGACTCCCAGGGAGGGAGCCAGGGTCCGGGACGCGGCGGGAAGAACTCCCCGAAATCAATGCGGGGGGGGAATTGCCCGTTTGTCCCTATGGAGGCCGGCAGATGTGCGCGGCGCCTCGAGTGCCGCCGGGCAACGAGAAACGGCAAGTAAAAGAAACAGGCGGAAGCCTGTAAACAAGCGAATCCCTTCTGTTCTACAAGCGTTTGTGAAGGAGAGGTTGATCTGAAGAAGACTCGCTCTTCCCCTTCGTGGAGTTCCAGAATTTTGTTGGCGCCCCCCCCCCCCCAAAATGGCAGCAAAGAAGCAAAGTCCCGCTCTCGGTAAGTCAATCTCGGCCACCTTGCAGAAAGGGGAGTCGCTCGAAGAGTTGGTGCGCAGGGCGGTGGTGGAAGCCATAAAACCCTTTGTTGACAAGCTGAACGAAACTGATCAAAGGGTGGGCTTAATTGAAAGCGAGGTGAAAACCATTAAGGCAGCAGCGGGGGGGGGGCAGAAAAGTCTGCTCTGGAAAGTGCGTCACTTGTGAAGGCTACAAAAAAGGAGCTGAAGTTGGTGGAGAACCAACTGATCGGGCTACAGGTGGAACGAACGCAGACAATTTTGCGTCTCCAAAACGTGAAAGAGGAGGAAAATGAGGATCTGTGGGATTTGGTCTCGGAACTACTGGCGACACCCGCGAGGACGACTAAAGAAGAGGTTAAAAGCGCCATTTTGGAGGTCCGTCGGGCTTCTTCAAAATATGCAACAAAGCGACAGTTGCCTCGTGAGATCATTATTGACTTTTCAACTAAAAAGATTCGGGACACCATCCTATATAACTCATACAATGCGGATTTGGACTTTATGGGTTTGAAAGTCAAGATTTTGAAGGACGTTCCATTTCTAGTCCGGAAACGGCGTTTTAAATATAAAAAGTTTGCAGCTCTTCTGAGGGACCATGGAATAAAGTACAAATGGTTATTCCCGGAAGGAATATGGTTCAGATATAAAGATCAGGCCTATAAGATATTATCAGAAGATCAACTAAAGGATTTTGAGAATAAAAACCCAGAACTCTGCTGCACCAAGAACGAAGAAAAGGAGGAGCCGGAGGGGGGGGGGAGGAGGAGAGCATCGCAACAGCAGTTGCACAGAGAGAATTGCGTCCGGGACCTAGAAGGGGGAGGAAAGTTTAATCAGAATTTGAAATGTTTATTTTCTGTATGATTAACCACTCCATCATTATTCTATGGAGCTATTTTTGTATTATGACAGTATGAAGGGAAACATTGAAGTGTAGTGTTTAGTGTTTGTAGTTCATTCCCCCCCTTTTTCTTTTTCCACCCCCCTTTGTCCTTTCCCTCTCCCCTTTCCTTGTGATAGTCTGGTGTAGTGTTTTGTAGTTATGAAAAATAAAAAAATTTATAAAAAAAAAGACTGCCAACGAGGGGGAACCTACCACATCCCTAGGGCGTTGAATTACTCTTAACGTGAAGAAGTTTTTCCTGCTATCCAAGCTGGTACTTTGCTTCCTGTAGTTTAAACCCATTATTTCGAGTCCTATCCTCTGATGGCAACTGGAGAGGGGTGGGCAATTTCTATCAATAAAACAGTGAGGGGGGAGTTAACCCCTCCTACTTTGTTGTCTCCCCTCAGTGTTGCTTTTTAACATTTGGCAGTGGTTCTCAACTTTCTGAAGTGGGACCCACTTCCATACCTTATGCTGCCTTTGGCCCGCTGCTGCAAGCTGCAGGTAGTGTGGGTCTGGAAGACAATGACAGAAGGCTGAGTTTCCCAGAAGAGAGACACAGAAACCGAGGAAGGAAGCCACTGCAAATTGTAATTTTACCTTATCTAGAACTTTTCAATGTATAATATGTTCCTCCAATTTCCATTCAGAAAAAAGTGCCTCTCTCATACTGGTGCTTGCCCTAAACTGAGGGGCTGCGTTCCTAAGGATACTTTCCTGGGAGTAAGTCCCATTGAAAAGCATAGAACAGTTCTGAGTAAACCTGGCATAGGATTGCTCCCATAATTATTCCAGGCCAGATCTAAGCAGCGATCCCTGGTAAACAGTGAGGTATCTCACTCATAATATAGCTATGTTTGGCATCAATGAAAAAGAAATGAGCAAACAGATTTCTATAAAGTTATATGATGATTTTAGTGCTACTGATTCTAAGTATTATGTTGCGAGATGTTTCCGGCTGCTTGTTTTTCCAGGTGGGAGAGATCTGGGAGACAGCCACATGCAGACATTGTTATAGAGTGATGCCTTTGGTTTCTTTTTAGCATCAGAGCTCCCATAATCCCTTCTTTCCCTACAGGTTTATAAACTGCCAATATAAACAATTCCCTCATTGCCTTAACATTTTTAGAAACTCATAGGATAAAGCAATGACCTTGGGAACCTCTGAGAGTTACTATTCATCTTTGTCTGCTTCAGTGCCTTTTGATGATTTAAGATAATTAATTTCAGGCCAGCTGCTTGGTGTGGTATGTGCTTTAAGAGAGTTGTGAGACTCCCTCATGGGATACCTTTACATCTAAACCAAAGATATTAGATGCATTAAATTTATATTCCTAAAGACATGACCGTAAAATAAAGTTGATTTTCAGGAGTACCATTTGTGCCCCAAATCAGTCTGGTCTTTCTGAATAAAGTTTAAAGTGCAGCCCTACACAGTCCTCCTAACCCATGCACATGAAATCTTATATACATTATCCTGAATGTAGAGAGTCTTACTTACTGGTAAGTATAATCAGGGCTTTTTTTCCGGGAAAAGAGGTGGTGGAACTCAGTGGGTTGCCCTCGGAGAAAATGGTCACATGGCTGGTGGCCCCGCCCCCTGATCTCCAGACAGAGGGGAGTCTAGATTGCCCTACGCGCCGCTCGCGGCGCGGAGGGCAATCTAAACTCCCCTCTGTCTGGAGATCAGGGGGCGGGGCCACCAGCCATGTGACCATTTTCAAGAGGTTCCAGAACTCCGTTCCACCACATTCCAGCTGAAAAAAAGCCCTGAGTATAATGGAAAATGGGACACTCAGGTATGCCTCCTCAAGTTCCTTGGGGGAAGAATAGGAAATGTAATAGATAGCATGGTTAGGAAGGATTGAAAGGATTGTAGTCTTACTTGAACAAAGGAACACTTATTTACAAATAACCTAAATATGATCAGCAGGATACAATTGATCCTTATTTCAAGTCTCTTCTAACATTCTGGTATACCTCATTTGCACTACAGTGTGTGGGAAAGTTGTAAATGAGAGAATTAAAGCAAGATAAAAATAAAGTAATTTTAATGCCAAAGCTGTGATTGCTTAGTTACCTATTCCTTTTCACATATGGGCTAGAGGCATAGAAACATAGAGCTGGAAGGGATCCCAAGGGTCATCTAGTCTAATCCCCTGCACATGCAGGAAATTCACAGCTACCTCCCTTGGTGACCCCTGCTCAATGCCCAGAGCAAGGCTATTCATTTCTCTTTCAGGTGTCCAGTTGTGACTGAAAGGATATCTGTCTTGCCTGCACGGTAAACTTCCTAGGCCTTTTATATAGCTGGCATCCCTTCATTTATGACTGTAAACAATCAGCAGAGCGTTTTAGAGACATGGACAGTGCAATTCTAAACTGAGTTAGACCCTTCTTAGGGATGCCAACTCTGGGCTGGAATTCCTGCAGTTTTGGGGGTGGGGAGGTCAGGGTTTGGGGAGGGGAGGAAGAGAGACCTCAGCAAGTAATAATGCCATAGAGTCCACCCTCCAAAGCAGCCATTTTCTCCAGGGGAACTAATCTCTGTTGCTTGGAGACCAGTTATAATTCCAGGCGATCTCCAGGCCCTACTTTCTGGACTCTATTTAGGATTGCACTGTGAATCACTGAACTTCATGGCTTAAGGTGAAGTTCAGTGATTCAAGATTATCTGAGTCCAGTCAAATGAAAAGGCTGTTGCCTGATGTACTACTGTTTTCTGTAGTTAAACTTATTGCAAAAATGAAACAAACTCAATAAAAACTATTTTAACAGAATAAAAATAATGTTTATGAAATTTAGAATAACTCACAGCTTAATTTCATGCTTCAGGAATAATTCCTAAAATTTCCAGTTACAGTAGTAGAAAAATGATATATAAAAGTGAAGTATTTTCTTTTAAAAATATTTCTCAACCTAAATAAGAGCAGCAAGCGTTAACTGATGCTGCCATTCCAATCTTTGCTACTCTGGCTTTGGGTCCTGCTGCCCTTCGTCAGAGTGTTCACCCTTGGGCCACTCCCTGTGGCCTGGACAGGGATGGCCATTTTTTGAAGGAATTAGGAAAAACCCCATCTTGCTGCAGCAGCAAGCGACACATGAGTGGAAGTGGGGAATGGCATCTACATCTCCCGTACATGCACCACTTTTCACTGATGCTGCCTCCTGCCACTCTTCCCTCTTTTTCTCTGTCATGCCTGTGCATAAGTTTAGAAACAATGGAAATTTCACCAGGGGCCCAGTGGTCTTTCCCCTCACTTTCTATCTATACTTTTTTTTCACTACTGAGCTGGGCTAATGCTACAGTGACTAAAAAATGCTTTTTAAAAGGTCACAACGGGGGAAATGGTGCACCCGTGTCACTTTAAAAGTGGAGGTTATTTTTGCCCCCTCCCCATAATGGCTATGGGAGGAGTATCCAGTGGGAGTCTCCTCTACTCATAGCTACTTTGCAGTTCCCCCTTCAGTGGAGAAGAACAGGACTGCTTTCTTCTGACTTAAAGGGGAAAGCCTTAGGACCACCACAAGTTGTGCTAAGAATAAGCAGGACATCATCTTGATGTTCAGGGGAAAATCCAATGGGGAAGTAACTAAAGTTGAGCATTTTAGCACAGATGTTAATGAAAGGGCGGATTTTATGAATTGCTGGCTAAAAGCTATAGCATAATTTTTGTTGTTTGATATTTATTATTTTGATGTTTTTATTCTTTTGTTACCTGCTTGGGTTTAGAGTTGCCAACCTCCAGGTGGGGCCTGGAGTTGCCCTGGAATTACAACTGCTCTCCAGACTACAATGATCAGGTCCCCTGAAGAAATGGCAGCTTTGGAGCAGGGTGGACTTTATGGTAGCGCATTCCCCATTGAACTTCCTCCTTTCTACAAACCCAACCTTCACAGGCACTGCCCCCAAATCTCTAGGGATTTCCCAGACTGGAGTTGGTAACCCTACCTGTGTCCCACAAATATTTTAAATAAATACAATAAATTAAATCTGAAAACTGATAAAATGAGAGATTTTTCAAACCCTTCTATGAGTATAATCTGTATAATCTCACATTATGATGATTTGTATATGGGTGGGAAATTAATAGGAGAACCCAATTTCCCCTTTCCTACAACTACAACAACAACAACAACAACATTCGATTTATATACCGCCCTTCAGGACAACTTAATGCTCACTTAGAGCGGTTTACAAAGTACTTTCTACTTCTGCTACTAAACAAAAACATCTGGGGGGGGGGGTTAAATATGAGACTATATTCCACAAGGTGTGCAATCCTCAGTTTTCCTTCCCTTATGAACAAACATGCCCTTTCCTACCAGATGAGAGCAAGCGCCTGTGTGCAATGCCCTCTCTGACACCATGAAAAAAGCATTCATGGGCAACTCTTCTCCATTATCTTCCAAGAAGGAAGTAGGGCCTTGACTCCCTTTCTTTTCTCAGTGCTTTTCTACCTTATTACTTCCCCTTCCAGCTTTCCAACATTAGGTTCCGTACATAGAGTTTGAAAGTAGATTCTCCAATTAGCACAATATTTCTGCGCACTCTTGTATGTATGTATGCATGCATGCATGTGTTGTCAAGTAGCAACGGGCTTATGGCAACCCTCCAACAAGGGGCTTTCTATTTCTATTCCCTGAAACGTAACAGCCTACAAGGGGTTTTCAAGGCAAGTGCGAAGCAGAGGTGGTTTGCCATTGCCTTCCTCTGCATAGTCTTTCTTAGTGGTCCCTTATCCAAGTACCAGCCCTGCTTAGCTTCTGAAATGAGTTTCCATATCCTGTGCATTCTTAAGGGGTGGCAAAATTGACCCATAGTGTTTTATTTAAAAGCCTTGGTGACCTCCCAAATGAAAGGTGTGGTAAAATTAAATGTTCCAAATATCATCAAATTGAGGATTCCTCAAATACTCTATAGCCAACCTAGTTTCCTGCTTCTCTGGCATAGTTCTCTGTTTCTATAGCAATGGTTTATGACTTTAAATAGATCTTGTTCCAAAACAATATTGTGATCCCTAGTCTGCCGTGGTTTAATTAAAAATAATGTTTCTTTTCTGAAGCCCCCTGGGGCATCAGTCTATGTTATGTTTGTTGAGTAAGATGTTAAAGATGCCCTTCCTAATTAGCTGATTCCTCTACCCAAGGATTAGATTTACTCGTTCTATGCTTGGTAAATGGTTGCAGCTGAGATCTGAGTCAGGACCTTTATGATTAGCATATATTTCAGAGCTTCACCAAGGAACTAATATTACTATTCAGTATACTCTGGTCTTGTCCAGAAGCTATGTGTTATGGCAGCTCTCTTTAAGATGCTGTCTCTTGCACAAGTGAATTGCATCAGCATTTTCAGAGGGAAAATATAGAATAGTAAAAGATATTTTCACATATTTGACAGGGGACGATGTTGGTGGAAGTTTGCTTGAGCCATAATATACACAAGCAATCTCCACTGTGGCATCTGAAGGTATAATGATGGCTACCAATGTGTTTCCTGGTTTGCATTTATTTCTTGGTGACAGAATCCAAGGGCTCTTGAAAGGGACGGGGGGAGGGGGGAGTGCTTCATAGTCATGCACTTCCAACTTGGCTAAAGATACAGAATTTATGCAACTCCTTCTGACCCCTAGAAAAATCATTTCCAGAGTTGCAGTTCCTGCACTGTGAAATGGCCATGTACAATGAGGGAGGGGGGACCAGAGTGAAGAAAGACAAAGGTGTGAAATCATCTCTTCCCTCCCCTTAGTGCATTTTGCACGAGGAGGAATAATTTCATACACACACCCCTTATTCTAGCAGCTCAGACTATATGGCTAATTCTCCACACAGGTCCCAGGAATGATCTTTTGGGGAATTAAAATGGACTGCAGGAATTTATTTTTAAAAATACAGGAAAATTCCATGTTCTATGTACAGATGGCTGCATATGGCCTTTATAATTGGCCCTGTCTTTGAAGGAGTCATTTTGTAGAGCTCCTGCTACCTTTTCTCAAAATTTTACAGGTACTCATAGGCTCAACAAGTGCTTTTTACTGTTAATAGATATACCATCATACTACACGTTTGTTTTGACTGGAAAGCACCATTGCTGTGATCTTTCAACCATTTTTATAGATAGTCGAGAATTTCTCAGCTGCTGGAAGAAGCCTGGCAGGTTCACAAAGTCTTGAGCTGGAACTTTATTGCCTCTTTCTGTTTGTTAGAATAGAAGTTCACAAGTTCTATATAGTATAGTTCTGTAGGTCAGTATGTGGCTTCTGCCAGTGCTCAGCAAGCATAAATGAGGGAGAACTGTAATCATAGACATAGTCCGCACTGTGTTTATAAAACAAGCTTCTGTTTTGAACTACTGCTGCAGATTCTTTACCATTCTTTGAAGAGAGTTGTGAGTGGGACAAGCAAAGAAAGACTCTTTGGTAAAGTTTGCTCATAGTATCCTGCCCCCTTCTTTCTTTGCCCTCTTTTCTTTTCAAAGGGTCAATTCCCGGGCTGCTTGTGAAACCAGAGATGAGACGGAAAAGGTTCAATTGTCCAGCCTCTTTCTTGTACATCATGTGTTCATGCAGTAAATCAGTCTCCAATAGCTCAGTTTTCTTGAGATGGTCATATGCCAACATATTACAACAGTGAGATTCTGGCCTGTGATCTAGAGGAGCTGATCAAAGATGGCCATGGCAATATCATGTTCTTTTCAGTCTTCTGCTTGAAGTTCCAACTAGCAGAACAGCATGGTAGCAAAGACTTCTAAATGAGAAAAACCAAAATAGCAACATTGGGCACTGTTGATAGTATTTAGGACTTAATTTCTGATGGTGGTGAGATAACACCTGCAAGTAACTCTGTGGTTTATTGTTTACTAATTCCAGTTTAACTTCTTTAGAGAGCACAAATTAGCTCTATTTGAAATAACTGGAAGAATATCTCAAGCCTTATATCTAATTATTGGCCAAATGCCCAGCTTCTGATAACATAGTAGCTGTAACCTTGGAAGCACCGTGAGCAACTTAACTACGTCTCCCTCATCAAGCCTTAATTTATCACTGGGGAGGGAAAAAAGGAGCAGACCTCTAGATTGCTATTCTCCTCCAAAATCAGCTAAGCAGTTACGTATCGATGACCTTCTATCAAAAGAAATAGTAAGTGAAATTTCTGCTTACTCATCTCCAAACCCATTTGAAGTTCTGAGTGTAGAGGAGGAGAATGCTGAGGAGGAGCCCCTATTACATTCAGACCCAGGCAACTCTCCTCTGGCTGAGGCAAACAGAGACAAACTTTCAAATACAATGGAGCTAACAGAAGAGCCTCCCTCTCAGGAGACAGTTCCTCATAAGGAATGGCTGCCTCTTGGGACTGAGGAACTTGATATACAATTTCAATCACAGAAAGACTTCTTGATGAAGTTCATAGGGGACCATTGTCTACTCACAGGAGAAACAGTCAGGGCTTTTTTTCAGCTGGAACGCAGTGGAACAGAGTTCCGGAACCTCTTGAAAATGGTCACATGGCTGGTAGTCCCACCCCCTGATCTCCAGACAATGGAGATTGTGGCGCAGAGGGCAATCTAAACTCCTCTCTGTCTGGAGATCAGGGGGTGGGGCCACCAGCCATGTGACCATTTTCTCCAAGGGCAACCCACTGAGTTTCACCACCTCTTTTCCCAGAAAAAAAGCCCTGGAAACAGTAATAGCCAGGGGTTTTTTTCAGGGGGAACACGGTGGGACAGAGTTCCGGAACCTCTTGAAAATATTTGGTAGTAGTGCTTGAAAATAATATTATTTCAAAGAATCCCATGTATTTCTTCCTCATTTCTCTCTTGAGAGTTCCGCCACGTCTTTTTCCAGAAAAAACCCCCTGGGAATAGCCATCTTCCAAGGGCTAAACAGTATCTCTAACAAACTTGACATAGTTAACAACATGGTCAAGGTTTTTAATGAGAAGATAAACTCCCCCTCATCAAGAAGTGAAGCTTCTAAAAACTACAAACCATGTTCTCAGTCCCTCAATGCACCTCCCAATTTAAAGATCTGCCCAATACCGCTTTCTCTACAAAGAGAAGGTGAAGCACAAAAAGTAACATCAAATGCGGGCTCCACTCTATGTTTTCAAATAAATCAAGTAGTCCTGCATATTTCCCATAACCACCTGAATCGTGGTTGATGGGATACCAAGCATGGCATCCTCCATTCCTTGAGCCAACTCCTGCGAACAGAAATACATCAAATTGACCTCACACAACTTGAAAGACTACCGGGTAACCTCCGTGGGTCTAGAATACATCTAACCTTTGCCTCTCCCACAGTTCCTATGATGCTGCTGAGAATGCAAAGATGCCTTGCCTCTTTTGGTATTGCAACTTGCAGAGTATTTACAGATGGGAGACTCCACCCCCTACTGTCAACATGCTCTTCAGAGCCATCCTTTTTTTCAGAGCCGGCTTCTACACGCCATGCAAGTGCTAAATTGACATCCCCTCAGGGGCTTCCTCATAACTGCTCCTTTGTAAAAGAGACCTTGCAAGAAGAGCAAGCGCACATCTCCTCCTCTCTGGACAATCTGAAAAGCTCTATAAACAAGCTGAGAGCATTAGTGAAACCTCTTAATCCATGCCCCTCAGAGGATGCAACAGCGAGGAAGAAGTCACACTCCCATCTACGTACCAACACTGGGATTGGCTCTAGAGCAAATGCTAAAAAACAGCGCATTTCAATTCCCCTGTGTTACAAAGAGAGCCACCAAAACAGCTCCTAACAGGATCACAAGGCAAATCTCTTCAACCAACTGAGCAGTCATCATCTAAAACAAAGGCAAAGATAAAGCTAAAATCTAGGATAAGATCAACAACAAATAAAATGCCTAAAGACCCTACTTCTATGGAAAAGCTGCCAGCTCAGAATAACTCAATAGACCTAACATCATTTGTGGAAGCAACGACCCATTCTATTCTCCTAAACAACAAAGAAACAGGGGATTTCCTCATTGGCAATCTCTTGGTTGTGGCAAAGAACTTGCTGGCTTTATATTGGAAATCCAAAATAATCCCCACAAAAGATAAATGGTTAGAAAAAATTTGGGATCACTATGTACAAGAAAAAATATATGATAAATTATATCAAACTGAACATTACCCAAGGGAAACTGATTTTATGGCAAAATGGCAACCATTTATTGAATTTATTTCTATCACAGATCAGCATCCTCCCAAACATTTACTTTTTGTTACTCAAGATTGAAGTAATAGCTCCCAAAGAAGATCTAGTTATATGAACCTTAACAAAGCTGATTTATTGACTATTATCTGTTATCCTTGTTTCTTGTTTGAAGCTATAACCAATCGTGATTAAGTATTCCTGTACATAATTGTATATAGTTAACTATTACTTTGTTGTTCTTTGTTAACTCTGTTCACTGATTTTAATATGTTAATAAAAATATTACTTAAAAAAAGAAGAAGAAAGAAACGGGATTTACTCTCGCCTCTTACTTCACTAAATCAAGAGACACTTACTACTCCACGTGTGCAGAATTCAGTACCCGAGACTTCTCATCCCTCTACCAAAACACCAACTGTTCCCACTATGCAAGATTTACTACCAGCTGGAGATGAAGCGACCTCATTTGCTGAACACAGGAAGAAGAAGAACACTTGGAATTCCCAAGACTGACTAGATCCGCTGCATGGAAATGTCCAAATTCTGTCTTGGAACATTGCGGGTTGGCATTCTAAGAAATCTGACCTTTCATTTCTGAACTATCTTTCCTTGTTTGATATTGTCCTTCTCCAGGAAACCTGGTTATCAACACCTTTGTTAATTGATGGATTCTCTACCAGTGTACATTGGCTTCCAATCCAGGGGAAAAGGGGAGACCTAGGGGAGGACTGGCTATTTTAATCTCCACAAAATTACAAGCCACGGTGACAGAGATAGGACATGACGCTCACCATGCCCAGGCTCTGGTGGTCCAATTGGTGCTTGATGTGCTAATCAATCCATATGCAAAAGAACCTCCTCAGGATACAGTGAAGCCTCCCGCCATTAGCATTCCACACCCTGGGAAACTCTTACAGGATGACTCAGCTCAACCCCAACCCTCCTGAGTAGATATAAATGACTTGCCAACATCTTTTCCACACTGTGACACTGAGAGATCTCTGTCTTTTGGTGCTACACCTCTGAAGATGCCAGCCACAGCTGCTGGCGAAACGTCAGGAACTACAATGCCAAGACCACGGCAATACAGCCCGGAATACCCACAACAACCATCGTTCTCCAGCCGTGAAAGCCTTCGACAATACACTTAAAAAGACCTGGGCACATCTAAATTTGGCTGCAAAACTTTAAAATGATGCACTCTTTTGGAAAATAGTGTCAGGTGGTCTCTCTCTGGAAGGCCCCAAACTTTCTTGTGAAATCACCGCAAAGATTTGCAAAGATCACTTCTATGCATTATATGCAGTGGAGACATCTCAGATGCAGTGCCCTGCAACTAACATTGATATGCTTCCATCATGGCCACCAGTCACGACCGCAGAAGTTAAGAGACTTATATCTCAGTTAAAGCTGGGGAAGGCTCCCGGAAGTGATCTGATCCTGCCTGAGTTGATAAAATCAGATGTGGTCTGGTGGACCCCGGTTCTGGCAACTCTTTTTACTTATATTGACCAAACAGGCACAATTCCTAGAAACTGGGGTACAGCAGCTATTATTCCAATATACAAGAAAGGGGCAAGATCAGACCCTTTTAACTATTGACCCATTAGCTTGCTCAGTATGGTGAGAAAACTATATGCTAGACATTTGTTTTGGAAACTTTGGGACTGGATAGACAGGAAAAGCATATTAGCAGAAGAACAAGCTGGATTTAGAAGTGGCCGATCCACAATGGATCAGTGCCTGCTTTTGCAGCATTTGGTAGAGAAATATACAGCTAGGTCATCCGGAGCTTTGTATGTAGCTTTTGTTGATTATAAAATGGCATTTGATAGTATCTCGCACAACAGACTTTGGCTAAAACTTGAAGAGTCTACGATATATTGCAGATTGCTGGCCCTCATAAGGGCCCTTTATGAAGATAACCAACTAGCAGTAAGATGCAACCCACAAGGGCACCTATCTCATAGGGTGCCAGTTAAGGGGGTGTGAAACAAGGCTGCATACTTGCTCCCTTATTGTTCAATTTCTACATCAATTCCATGATACAGTCTCTATCTAATCTGGATTTCCATCCTCCAACCATTGCAAACAGACCCATCTCTATGCCCTTAGATGCAGACAATATGGTCATTTTGTCATATACTGAAGTTGGGCTGAGAAGAGCCCTCCAAGCACTTTCGTCATACTGCAATGATGAACATCTCACCACAAATTTTACCAAAACCAAAGTATTTGTCTTTGGCAGAAAACCCACTTCATACAGGTGGCAAATAGTTGGACATAAGATTGAGCAAGTAAAGGTGTTCAAGTATTTGGGAGTTGCATTTCAGTCCTCAAGTTCATGGGCTGCTCACCTTTCTCAGGTCACAGAATCTGCCCATAAAACAGCCTCAGCCATTCTGAGATTCTTCCATACAAGTGCTCATATTCCACATGCCCTGAAGGTTTTTCAAGGCAAGACAATACCTCAGCTCATGTATGGTGCGCAGGTATCCTTGTACAAAGATTACTCCAAACTTGAAGTAATCCAATCACAATTTTCAAGATCTTTACTAGGGGAACCAAGCTGCATCCATAATGCTTTGATCAGGCTAGAGGCTGGATTAGTCTCATTGGAAACTCGGGCCTGGTTCCATACCATCTGTCTATGGCTCAAGATAAAATTTTCCCCTTCAGGACTAACTCCTCTAATCTTCCTAGACAGTTTCCGTTCAAGCTGGACCTCAACAATAGAACACAAATTGTTATTATTGGGCTTCTCCTGCACAGCTCTGATGTACCTTGGCCATCAAGGAGCCAGAATAATTATTAAACAGAGACTATGGGACACTTCTCTCCAAGTAGATAGAACACAGGCCTTAAATATCCCGCCAGCAGGGAACAGAAAACAAAATTTTACTCCACCCAGCTATCTTTTTTCATTGGAATTTCCAAAATACCACAGAGCTTTTGCCTTAGCACGTTTTAATGCTTTCCCATCTGCTGTCTTGGAGGGGAGATACACTCATATCCCATATGCAGACCGCCTCTGCCCCTGCCAATCTGGACAGGTAGAGACAATAGAGCATGTTCTTTTATACTGTCAGTATTATCAGGAGATTCAAACAAAGTACCTTTCACCAGTTATCGCTGCCCACCCAGGCAGATCAAGTCAGTCTTATTCTGCCCTCCTCTTAACTGATTGCGATAAAGAAATTTCTGCTAAGGTTGCAGGGTCCTGTGCACTGGCTAGTGTAATTAGACAGAACATTATTACTTCTTTTAGAAATTTTAATTACGATTTTAATGATTTTATCCATTTTAGCACACTGCTGTACTTAATTTTTAGATATGTGTAAATTTAAAATTAATGTACTTATTCTTGTTGTATCTTACAGTTTATCTAGATACAAATGCTTATCTTGGATTGTTCTAATAAGAATAGTACCATATTAGACAGTATCAACAGTAGTAGTAAGTCATTACCAAAGGAAGACACAAACAAGACGGTATAATTTTATGGGATAAGGCAGCTATAATTATTATATCTATTATTAGGAAATATTTGTATATATAGAACTTCTAACCATTAATGTATATTGGTATCATATTTTAATCATATATTGATTTTATACCTTTAAACCTTAGTTTAGGGTAATGCACTTTTGCTTCTGTGCTATGCTGGTCTTTGACTGTAATAATAAACTGATTGATTGATAGGACTTAAAAGATATTCTATAGGAAAATAAACGATGTAAGACTTACTTATCTTTATGATCATGAACAGTTAACATATCATGGTTTCTCCAGAAGAACTGTTACAACTGGAGCTTCTGGGAAAAGATTAAGCACCCCTCCCCCATGGCTGTTTTGGCACTTGAAAGTCCAGGAGGCAGAAGAGTGCAGTCAGCCTGCATTGCTGTGGGCATTTGTGGCATTTTAAAATTGTTTTAAAATGGCAGCAGTACCCATAGGTCATGCCTGTGGATGGCATCATGTCTAGTTTGGCCCTGAGGAGCTGCTGCCCACAGGAACAAGGGAGGGTGGCGCTGGTAAAGTTGCCGCCCTCCGCTTAAGAAATCGTCAAGTTTTCTTAAAATACAATTCAATATTTCTAGTGGAGTGGTTTTCAAAAGTGGATTCTTCCAGGAGCTAGCAATCTGCAAACCTCAACCTCAACATTCTTTCTTTCTCTCTTTCTTTTTCTTTCTTTCTCCACTAAAATAATTTTTAAAATTTCAGCAAATTACCTGGAATTTTTGCAGAATTTGGGCCAAGCTATAGCTCTGTTAATTGCAACAACTTCACCTCCTTTCCATTTCATTATTTTAAAATCTATTTTAAATTAATTTTATATTGACTAAAAACTATATATGTCTTCCAGAACATTAAAAATTAAACATTCCAATGTTTTATAAACAGAATCCAATTCCTACCAAATCTATTAGATACAAATACTTTCCCCTTTTTATGATGTCATATTTGTCCAAAAATGCCTCATCTCAGATTCTCTTATACCAGTACATAAGAGTCCTTTAATTTCCAACAGCTTGCTATATGCAGTCTTTTCACACTCAATGAAGATATGACAAATTCAATGTCATCCTTCCCAGCATGGCTGTTAATGAAACTGTTGGAAGAGGAGGATTCAGCACTGTCCCTTTCCTCAGTTTCAGAGGGGGACAAACCAAAGAGTTAGAAAGATAGAGAGGTCAGGGCATTCTGTTTACTGCTCTGACTATCCTTTGATATGTAGATTGCTATTTTCAGGATTTCCTCCTCCTCCTGACTTCTTCCCTCTCACTTCTCTTCCTGGCATTGTTCCAGGCAACCTCCCTCTCTCCTCTCTTCCTTCCATCTTGGCATCATGGGTGCAGGATTTGTCCTAGTATCCATGTGCATCCTTAGACTAGATAGGTAGTTAGGATCTGTCTCTCCTCCGTTCCTATCAGAGTATGGAGTTCCTGCAATAAAGAACTCATTTCTTTTCTAAATATAACGCAAGTGTATGATTTGTTATTTTCTGTCCTACACACACAACAGCCAGCAAAACCAGCTCACAACCACCTATAAACATGCTTCCTATGCCAAACGATAGACTCTGCTAACGGCCCATACATGGAATCCTTTAATTAGGTTTCTGGGACCTACATACGATTATCAGAAACCTAGCAGGAACACTTCAGGATCCAGTCACATTTCATATCCTCTTTTAATACCATTTATCATTTCTGGGATCTTTTTCCCAAAAGGGTATAATAAATGAAACTAATATATGTAGTTTCAGGTGGGTAGCTGTGTTGGTCTATAGTAGAAGAGCAAGATTCGGGTCCAGTAGCATCTTAAAGACCAACTAGACTTCCAGGGTATGAGCTTTTGAGAGTCAAAGGTCCCTTTGTCAGACATGAGGAGTGGAAAAAGTAAGGCATCCTTATAATCTAGGTAGAGGGTGGGAGGGATATAGTAAATTAGAGTATCAGGAAGCTATTTACAATGGAGCCTGGGTGCGAAGTGCAGAATTTTAGTACCTGGAATGCAAGAAAAATTTTATCTCCTGATTCAATCCGGGAAGATCCATTGTTCCAAATTTGCAAATAAACTCAATTTTAGCAATCTCACATTGTAATTTTCCTTTGAATTTTTTCTGCTTGAGAACTGCTACTTCATCTATGGTCTTCCTGTGCAGTCCCACATGGGGACTGCGCACGTGCAGGCCTGCCGATACCAGAGATTTCCAAAGCTCAATAAACACCAGGGGGTGCTCTCGCCTCTCTGCGCGCATGCGCAGCCGTCTTCCCTCCGAAATGGCTCCTAAGAGGTGGAGCATCCCCCACATACCCTCAGTTTCTCTTTCGCCGCCGATCGAGGAGGTTTCCTAGCTCGTTCGTCGTCGCAATGTCGGAGACAGCCCTCTTCAAGAAATGTGAGACTTGCGGAGGAAAAATGACTCAGTCAGATGGCCATTCAGCTTGCCTTTATTGCCTTGGGGAGACCCATAACACCCAGTCATGTAAGCACTGTCGAGCTTTCACTTCCAAGGCCAGAGTGGAGCGGGAGGGTTGTCTTCAGGCCTCCCTTTGGAAACGGGCAATAGTGGCTACTGATCCACCTCCTGTGTCGACCGGTACATCCGGAAAAGCCCCTTCCCGACCTGGCCTGGGATCGACTAGTTCGAGGGCCTCCCTCCCCCGCCCTTCTCCGAGTCAGTCGGAACCGAGGTCAACTGAAGCACAGATCACCCCGGCATGAGTGCGTTGGAACCGGCCGTCTCTGAACAAAGGCCATTGGTTCTGAAATCTCATCGGAACCGTCCACCTTCGATGTCTACGGCCGTTTCGAGATCATCGACATGCGAGACCCCGGAACCGATGCCCCCTCGGAGCAGAACACCTTCGGTTCCGAGAACTACAGCACTGGATCTGAAGCCATCAGAACCATCTTCGGTTCCGGAAGGCCAGGAGCTGGTATTGGAGAAAAGAAAAAAGAAATGCAAGCACTCGTCAAAACATGACACCGCGGTATTGGAGAGCCTTATCTCCGCTCCACCTTCACTCCCGGCCGAAACTCGTCCTCCAACTGAAGGAAGGCATCAGGGGTCAGGAGACCACCAGTTGCCTCGAAGCCCTCGTACACGGGCTAGCCCGGTAGAGGATGTCATAATACTGGACAAGCCCCCCACACCTTCGGGACGCCCCTGATCTACATCACGGGACCTCCGTTCGCTGGTGTCATCAGGGAGTGGCAGGGGCCGAACCAGTCGTCACCATAGCCCACGGTCTTATCAGAGTTGGTCTCGAGAAGGCCGACTCAGTGATGAACCGGTTACTTCTTACTATCGAGGGCGAGACTCCCCTGGTTCCGACCGACCATATCGACGGGATTCTCGACCCCCTTCGTTCCAAGCTTATTCATATGATGAACCAAGGGGAACACCACATTCTGAAGTGGACTTCAGAGCATATAATGAGCTCTTGCAGAGAATGGCCAAAGCACTTGACATTGAAGTGTCCTCTACAAAGTCCAAGTTGACGGACAAAATTCTCCAACATATCTATTCAGGCTCCACACCAACGGTAGCCTTTCCTCTAATCGATGGTTTTGTGGACCTCTGGAAAGGACTGAACCTAAAACCAGCATCTGCCCCACCAACTAATCGGAAGGTAGAGAATTTTTACCGTCTCAAGGACGACGCCCACCCGTTTCTTTCTGCACACCCTCCCCCTTCTTCTTTGGTCACTGAAGAAATGCAGAATAGACCCAAGCAGGGGTCCATGTCCGTACCTGTCGATAAGGACAGTAGACGGATAGACGCAGTGGGAAGAAAGTTCTACACCTCAGCTATGTTCGGAATTAAGGTTGCCAATTATGCGGCGATGATGGCAGCTTACCAGCTGCTACTCTGGAAAAAGGTAGCGACGTTTATTCCACGGCTCCCTGATGACTAAAAACTTTTTCTTTGAGTGATTCAGGAAGAGGCGACGAGATTGTCCTGTCACCAGATAAATGCAAGCAGGAGCATGGCAGACACCTCTGCCAGATCTCTGCTTTCTGTGGTAGTGTTACGTCGCTATGCGTGGCTGCGAACAACGGTGCTTCCTCCTGATACGAGGAACAAAGTCAAGGACCTCCTTTTTGAAGGGACGCTGTTATTTTCTGAAAGAACGGATGACTACCTGTCAAAGAAAAGGACCGATTGACTGACGGCAAAGTCTTACAGAGTGATCCATCAGACTCCACATCAAGCCACTAGGCCATACTACAGGCCCTTCCAGCGAAACCGTCAGCAGCGGTACCAGCCATATCAGGGGTATGCCTACCAACGTAGGAATTACCAGAGCCCGCAGCCTTCTTATTATCGGTGTAGACAGAACCAGAGAGGTCAAGCTGGCTCGCAGCAGCAGCAGGCAAAAGACCAATCACAATTGCAATTTTTTTTTTGACAATTACAGGGCTCTGACCCAATCTTTGGGGTCAGATTGAGCACCTACTTGGCTGAATGGCACTCTGTTTTGTCAGACGTTTGGGTTTTGTCCATAGTTGATGTGGGTTATAAAATTGAATTTTTAGAGTTACCATACTTGTGTCTCTGTCTTTCATTCCAAACCACCCAAACATGAAGTGCTTTCGGAGCTTGATGCTCTGTTGCAGAGAGGGGCTATTGAGGAAGTCCCCCATGCGTCTTCTTGGCTGGGCTTCTATTCTAATTTGTTCATGGTTGAAAAGAAGGATGGGGGTCTGAGGCCTATCCTAGACTTGAGGGCCCTGAATAAATTAAGGTTCGAAAGTTTAAAATGGTCACGTTGCAGTTAGTCTTAACGTTGTTACCATCACACTCTTGGTTTGCTGTCCTGGACCTTAAGGACGCTTATTTTCATATCTCGATTTTTTCAGAACATAAGAGGTTTCTTCGCTTTACATATGATGGCCGTGTATTCCAATATAGGGTCTTACCCTTTGGGTTGGCAACGGCCCCGAGAGTCTTCACAAAATGTATGGCTGTGGTGGTCACCCATTTGAGACTTCAGGGATGCTGTATTTTCCCTTATCTAGATGACTGGTTGTTAGTGGGGGCTTCTCCTGAAGCGGTTACTAATCAAGTTTCCCTTACCCTAGAGTTATGCCTCCGCTTGGGACTCTTCGTGAATCAAAAAAAATCGAAGCTGACTCCCGTCAAATCACTCCAGTTTATTGGAATTGTTCTAGATGGTTCCAGGAACGCTGGATTTCTACCAGAGGAGAGGGCGTTTAAGATTAAGGCCCTCATAGGTAGATTAAGGAGGTGCTGTTTCCAGCCGGTTAAGCTCCTTCAGAGCCTGCTGGGCTGTATGGCCTCAACGACAGCTGTGGTACCTTGGGCTAGACCTTTTATGAGGCCATTGCAAATGTGGTTCAATTCTGTTTTTTCCCCTGAAAGGGATTCCCAAGATAGGAGACTGTCAGTACCCAGGAAAGTAGTAACCTCCTTGAACTGGTGGTTACTTGATTTGAATCTTTTCAGAGGTGTTGAGTTTGGTTATAAACAACCTCATATTACAGTCACTACTGATGCCTCACTTTTGGGCTGGGGTGCCCATTGTGAGGGTTCGTAAGCCCATGGGATATGGTCAATACGGACAATATGATGGCGATGTTCTATGTGAACAAGCAGGGGGGCACGGAATCGGTGTCCCTGTGCGCCGAAGCAATAAGAATATGGACGTGGGCCTTGGAGCACTCGGTGTGGCTGCAAGCAGTGCACATTCCTGGGTGGAAAACTCAATGGCAGACCACCTGAGCAGAATGCACGGGGACAATCACGAGTGGTCCCTTCAAGAAAAGTACCTTTTCCCTGTCTTCTCCCAGTGGGGGTTCCCAGACATAGATCTCTTTGCCTCAGAGGAGAATTGCAGGGCTCAGTGCTATTGCTCCAGAGGAGGCGTAGGCCTAAAGTCTCTTGGGGATGCATTTCAACTCGAGTGGTCGGGTCACCTGTTCTATGCATTCCTCCCATTCCCACTTTTGGCCAGGGCCCTCAGCAAGATCCAGAGGGACAAAACATCTGTTATCTTGGTAGCCCCGTTTTGGCCCCACCAGCCGTGGTTTCACACCCTCCTGCAACTGCAGAGTCAGTCACTTGGATTCCCACTGGTCCCAGACCTTTTGTCCTGGAGGGGGATCTTCCACCACAACATCGAGAAACTCAGACTGACAGCTTGGCTGATCAGTCAAGACTCTCCTTTTCCACTGCTGTGACTCACGTGTTAGAAAATGCCAGAAGGCTATCCACTAGACACTCTTCTATGCTTAAGTGGGATAAGTTTACGATGTGGTGCCACCAAAAGGGGTCAGATCCTTTTCAGTCTTCTCTATCCAAAATTCTGGATTCTTTGTGGGAAATTAAGCAGAGAGGGCTAGCTAACAGCTCTGTGAAAGTGTACCTAGCGGCTATCTCCGCTTTTCACCCTCCTGTAGACCGAAAGTCGGTGTTCTTTCATTATGCATCTAAACTATTTTTGAAAGGGTTGAATAACCTCTTTCCTCCGGTGAGGACCATTGTCCCGCAGTGGTCATTTCCCTTGGTTTTGTCACGTTTGATGGCTAAACCCTTTGAGCCTTTAGCTACGTGCCCCTTATGTTTTTTGTCTCTAAAGGTGGTGTTTCTGGTCACTATAACTTCAGCTAGGAGGGTGGGGGAATTGGCTGCGTTGTCTTGCCATCCCCCATATTTGAAAATCCACAATGAAAAGGTGGTCCTTAGGACCAAAGTTGACTTTTTACCAAAGGTGGTGTTTAGCTTCCACCTATCTCAGGATATAATTTTACCATGTTTTTTTGCACACAGACATCGGAGGCAGAGAAGGCCCTGCACTCGCTGGATGTCCGTAGGGCGATTCTGTTCTATTTAGATAGAGTGAAATCTTTTAGAGTTGATTCCAATCTGTTTTTGTGTTTTGCGGGACATAAGAAGGGGATGAAAGCATCTTTGCAAACTATATCCTGGTGGGTTGCACAAGCTATTTTGACCTGTTATAAAACTGCTAACCTACCTTGTCCCCTGGAGGTGCATGCCCACTCTACGAGGTCTCAAGCATCGTCTGCGGCTCTTCTGAAGGGTGTCCCTCTTCATGACATCTGTAGAGCGGCAATGTGGGCCTCGGCTGAGACGTTTGTGAAACACTACTTGCTTGATATCCTGGACAGGAAAGTGGCAGCAGTGGGCACAGCAGTTCTTCAGTCGATGTTTTTGTAAAAAAAAAAAAATGAAAAATGATGAATAAAAGGAAACAGTGATGATAATGTTGTTACTAATAAATCCTATGACACCTCCACCCAGGTATTAAGCTTTTTAATCTTCCCATGTGGGATTGCACAGGAAGACCGTAGATGAAAAACAGTGTTTCACTTACTGTAACTGTTGTTCATCTAGGTCTTCCGTGCAGGCACATATGCTCTCCCTCCTTCCCCGCTGGATCTCTTGGTGCTTACCTTGCAGTACGGCGGCGAAAGAGGACTGAGGGTATGTGGGGGACGCTCCACCTCTTAGGAGCCGTTTCGGCGGGAAGACGGCCGCGTATGTGTGCAGAGAGGCGAGAGCGCCCCCTGGTGTTTATTGAGCTTTGGAAATCTCTGGTATCGGCAGGCCTGCGCGTGCGCAGTCCCCATGTGCGCCTGCACGGAAGACCTAGATGAACAACAGTTACAGTAAGTGAAACACTGTTTTCTTAGGTCAAATGGCAAAGAGTCCAGTAGCACCTTTAAGACTAACCAACTTTATTGTAGCATAAGCTTTCGAGAACCACAGTTCACTTCGTCAGATGCATCTGTTGAAGAGAACTGTGGTTCTTGAAAGCTTATGCTACAGTAAAGTTGGTTAGTCTTAAAGGTGCTACTGGACTCTTTGCCATTTTGCTACTACAGACTTACACGGCTAATTCCTCTGGATCTACTCTTAGGTCAGTGACGGAATGTCCTGACAGAGTGAAATTTTCTCTCCCTGGTTTCTGAATGTTGTGATTTTTTTTATATCAGATTTATGTCCATTTATTCTTTCATTTACTTTGCATTGGAAATGAACTACGTGAAAACCAAAACAGGCATTTTCTTGAATTTTTAAACTTTTCATTAATTCTAACAAATTTTGTGTTGTAACCTTTTAAATATGTGTAAACATGTTGAACTTTGCAATATGTGCTTTTGATTTGGTAGACTGGGCAGCAAGTTGAGGCAAAGTTTTGAAGCTGTCAAGTTGGTGGCCAGTTCAACAAGTTTGTCTTGCGAAATGAACATGCAAGATTTCTCCAGAACTCTGTATCAAGCTTAGGTCAAGATCTTAAGTTTGTTGAAGAGTTTTGAAGACCTTGAAAGCTTGCACACTGTTCTGTATCATTTTGGCTGGTACTACTATAAAAGGTATTACATGAGTTTTATCTTTGTATATTACCTTTTAAGAAAAGTGTCCCCTGGGCTGTTCAGAAACAATATTGGAATGCACTTTGAGCGCCTTTGATACAGAGTTTCTATTTTCAGAAGTGCTATGTGCCTTATATTTTGCCTGCCCTAAATGTGACTTGTCAAGCAGAAAGTTAAAACAGAAAGTTATTCAGGAAAATCAGCAAACAGAAACACATACATGGGGCATTTCAACACTGGAATTTAAATATAACCAGATTTTTCCATCTGTTCTAAAGCAAGTCACCTAACAGTCAGTTATGTCAGAAGAAACTGCCTTACTAAAAATGTCATTGAGTATGGATATGGATATTCTTTTGAATGGTCAGGTCTTTCCAATCTGCCATTCATTTCCATGAAATGCTGATTTAGAACTGTCTCAAGCCCAGCATTCCATTAGCTCTGACTGGCTGTTCCCTGGCAGAGGTGGAAATGGAACTGGTCCTGTTGGTCACAAGACCATACAGTAAAGATCCTGATTGCCCTCCTCAACTGAGGTAAGTCAAGCACCAGCCTTCTCTGTGCAAGCAGACTAGGGGCCAAGTTCCCTGCTGCTACACAGCAGCTTTGGGGATTAACTATTTAAAAACAAAGGAAAGCACAAACAGCCTCAGAATACCTTCGCAGGGGGTGGAGGGGCTCCTCCTCCCACCTAAAGCTGTTTCCCCATGTCAAGATAGCAAGGGAAAGAGGTTTCCCCCCCTGTTTTTTTCCTGCTCCACATGGAATATTCTGTGCACATGGAGCAGTAAAAACAGCGGGGCCGGGGGTGGGGGTGGGGGATGACTTCCCCGTGCTATTGTGACACAGGGAAACGGCTTGAGGGAGAGAGGTGGGGAGCAACCCTTGGGTTGCCAACTCCAGGTTGAGAAATTCATGGAGACTTGGGGTGGCTCTGGTTTGGGGAGGGGAGTGACCTCAATGGGGTACAATGCCCTATAGTCCATCTTCTAAAGCAGTCACTTTCTCCAGGTTGCAGAGAAGTTGGCCGTGTTAGTCTGTGGTAGCAAAATCAGGCCCTATGTCACCAGCACACCCAGCTATTTACGGGACACCACTGACTTCCTCAGGAAAATACAGTCCATTGACAACCTACCTGATGACACCACCCTAGCAACCATGGATGTGGAGGCTTTATACACCAATATCCCACATGCGGATGGACTGCAAGCCATACGGAATATTATCCTGGACAAAACCACAGCACACCTCGCCACTGAACTTTGTCACTTCGTACTCACTCACAATTACTTCGAATTTGGTGACAACTTATATCTACAGATTAATGGCACAGCCATGGGCACACGCATGGCACCACAATATGCTAACATATTCATGGCGGACTTGGAACAACGCTTCCTCAGCTCCCATCCACTGGAACCACTACTATACTTAAGATTCCTGGATGACATCTTCATCATTTGAACCCATGGGAAGGAAGCTCTTGAGAGATTTCATCAAGACTTCAATAACTTTCACCCTACTATCAACCTAAGCCTGGACCACTCTACACAACAGGTACACTTCCTGGACACCACTGTACAACTACATAATGGACGAATAAATACCACCTTATACCGGAAACCAACAGACCGATACTCATATCTACATGCCTCCAGCTACCACCCTAAACATACCACTCGGTCTATTGCCTACAGCCAAGCCTTACGTTACAACCGTATCTGCTCCAATGCTCTCGACCGAGACTCACACTTAAGAGATTTACAACAAGCATTTTTGGGACTACAGTACCCACCAAATGAAGTGAAGAAACAAATCAACAGGGCCAGACTAGTACCCAGAAACAGCCTGCTCCAGGACAAGCCTAAAGGAACTAACAACAGAACACCACTGGTTGTTACCTATAGTTCCCAGCTCAAACCCATCCAACGTATCATCAGTGAGCTACAACCCATCCTGGAAAATGATACCTCTCTCTCAGAAGCCCTGGGTGGAAGACCTTTCCTTGCCTACAGACAGCCCCCCAACCTTAAACGACTTCTCACTCACAACCATGAATCGGCCAGCAGAGTCACCAGCACAGGTACCAGGCCCTGCAACAGACCCAGATGCCAGCTCTGCCCCTATATCTACCCAGGGAATACAATTACAGGACCCAATGGCATCAACTACACTGTCTCTGGCTCTTACAGCTGCTCATCCTCCAATCTGATATATGCCCTCATGTGCCAACAATGTCCTTCTGCTCTGTACATTGGACAAACCAGCCAACCTCTACGCAAAAGAATAAATGGACACAAATCTGACATTAGAAATGGAAACGTCCAGAAACCAGTGGGAGAACACTTCAATCTACCAGGACATTCCATCAAAGACTTAAAGGTCACTGTAGTTCAACAGAAACCTTTCAAAAACAAAATCCAACGGGAGGCTGCTGAACTGGAATTCATATGCAAATTTGACTCTGTCAAGCTGGGACTGAATAGGGACTATGAATGGTTATCACATTACCACAGGTAACAGATTTCCTTTACAGAGGTGGGGTCTGGGGGAGCTCAGTGGTACCTGGCGTGGGCTTTCGGGAACCACAGATCTCTTTGTCAGATGCATCTGGCAGGGAGAGCTGTGGTTACCGAAGGCCCATACTGCATTGGAATTGGATGGTCTAGCTGTTTGGCTTCTACAAACTAACAGGGCAAACTCCTTTGAAGCCAACTGATACACACACCAAAAGGAGATGTTTACATATACTAGCAAAGGAATGTTTTGATTGCTCCCTCCCCCCCCTCCCCCCCTAATTGCCTCTTCCCTCTCTTGCTCTTCTGTGTTTGACCAGTCTCTGTATCAGGCATCTGACGAAGAGAACTTGATTCTCGAAAGCTTATGCTAAAATAAAATTGGTTAGTCTTAAAGGTGCTACTGGACTCTTTTTGACTTTCTCCAGGGGAACTGATATCTGTAGTCTGGATATGAGTGGTAATTCTGGGAGATCTCTAGGACCACCTGGAGGCTAACAAATCCTAGTATTGGGACCAAGAAATGTTAGGGTTCAAGAAATGCAGATTGTCATTATGAGCTTGGTGGTACTGTTTACACTGGACTTTGAGGCAAATATATAAAGGCATTACTTTAGGAATCCATCTATTTTGATGATCCTTTAATTCGGCCCTCCCCCCGACCATTTTGTCCAATCAGGATCAATCTATCTCCTACAGACTGGCAAAATTTGCTGTGGCTTCTCAGAAATTAAAGCAAATGTTCCTCAATATGTAGACTGTAGATTGTAAATGCATGTGTTAGCGCTAGGCTTTCTCTTTTGTTTACGCTTGTTGCTTGACATTTTTATGTTGTTATGACCTCTCTACAAAACAGTAAACTGGCTTGACTTGACATGTAACACACAGGTCTGATGACCACAGATAAATAATGGACTGCCATTTCCTTTCCTCCCCCCACCCTTTTTGGAAACCACAACTAGCACATTGCAATAGTGATTGTGATGGATTGCACTTAAAAACAGGTTTCCTAAGTGCAGCACCATCAGAGGAGGCAAAAAGTTAGCTGTTACCTGGAATGGAGAACTTGAATGACATGCAGCTCCCACCTCTCTGATTAGTCAGTTTAGAACCAGTCTGAAGTGAGTCAGTTGGTTTCTGACAGGATTGTTGAGAGTGTGTGAGTGAGTCAGACAGGGAAGGTCAGACAGGTTCTCTTTGGGGTGAGGGAAGATGACTCTGTTGCCTTAAATGTATTATTACTGTCCTGAGGAAGAATTCTATTTAAGAATTAAAAGTATATGTGTCAGCACAAGCTGAAACCTGCTTAACACAGACACAAGAGAACTGGGAGTTTGTTTTGGCAAGAGTGATTGGGTAGCGGATTTCAAGCCAAAAGAAGAAAGGTTTTATCTTCCTGCCCAGTTTCTAAAGGGGATTTGGTTCTGAGGAGGACCCCAGGTCTGTTGTGAAGGGGAAACAGTTTTAAACTAACTCCAGGAAACTTAAACTGTCATAGGGAACTTTGTGAAGAAACATTGTTGCTGTAACTAAAGTACTAAGTAAAACACTTCTTACAGTTAAGAACCAAGAATATATGAAACTAAGTTTCGAGGATACTATCTTGTCAGTTACTCAAAGTGTATTCTGTAATACCAACCAAATTTTACCTCAACACTTCCATTCCCTAACTACACCTTCTCAACCTCTGTTTGTTAAATAAAGTGATTTCGAACATTATACAGTCTCTAGTGCCATTTCCAAAAAGAAGGAAGAGGGCTTTTGCTTTTCCCCATCATGTTTCTGTACTGGAATAAAAACCCAAAATGGTATCGGCCTGTAAGGGTGGGACAAACAGACTTTCAACACCTCAAATGTCAACACACTACTTGGGGCTGCTCAGTCAAAGCTGGGAAACTGAATTTTGGTGGGAAAGTCTGCCTTACAATGGGGACATGAATAGGAGGACCACGTTGCAAAATATACAGGCTTTTTAGCCTTTTTCATGCTTCAAGGAAAGCAGATGTTCATCAGGTACATCTTCTCACATAGTGCTACAGCAATGGGTGAAAACTGCATGCTTCATTTCAGAGCCCTATTAAGAATACTTTCAGAAATATTGGTCACCCCCTGTACTAGCTGCAGTATTGTCAAATACCTTTCTGGCTATGTTTCTCAGTTTATTCCTGTATCACTTTCTCTCCCATAGCAGAACTAATGTTTTGGTCTCTTCCCAAATCCTTGCAAGTGAACATTGCCATTAACTGAAGTCACCGCTCTCAAGAGGTCAGCCTGATTTCCACAGCAAATGCTGGCTACTCAAAAACAACCTGAGCTTGCTGGCAACAAGCAGGCCAAGCAATAGATGAACTTTGGATTCCTGGGACTGGAGCAATTAATGGAACTGGAGACAGGAGTCTAGAATGGCTTCCTCTCTTTCAAGTGACTATATGAGGAAATGTTCCTCCCAGTTTTCAAGAAAGGACAACCCAGATCAATCACGTGACAATAAACAGGTACCAAAAAAAAGTAAGAAAGTTAGTGAACAGCTGTAGCTTGTAAAAACATTTTGTAAAAGATGATCTCTGATCTATGAGTTGTCTTTTTGGAAAAGGTATACTAGGAAACTCAGGCAGTTGAAAAGGCCAAGAGTAAGCCCCTGAACAAGACAAAACAAAAAGATTGGGGCTCATTCAGACAAAAGCGAATGCATAAGGGACATTCAGCCACATGCCAACTTGCTGAGGCTGCACAGCTGCATTACAGTTTACCCCTTGAGGAAGATTCCCCTGCAGTATTAGATATTTTTTAACTATTGGGAATGGGCTTAATCTGTGTTGCCATGTATTTAATGTTAATTAGTTAGCATAGATTGCTGCTGATTGTTTTATGGATTTTTGTAAACCACCATGAGTATTTGAAAAGGGGATAAAGAAATATTTAAGTAAATAACTACAGTGGCATATTACTGCATTTCTCCAAAATGGTTGGGTAAGCGCTTTTGTAGCTTATAGGGAACAAAAGGGGGCACATATGGGAAGAGAGGTGCGTTGTTTGCTTCATTCATTTACAGGAAACATTCAGTGCTAGCTTGTTGTATCTGTGCAATGATATTCCACAAAGCAACCATCTAGCCATAGTTGGCAATCTACAAAGATCATAATTCCCGTAATTAACACAATACACAACTAACTTTCTTCCAATAAATTGTTAATAATTCTACTAAAGTGCAAATGCAAACAGGTAAGTGCAAATACAAAACTACATTTCAAAACTTCATTTCATTTGATATACACTTCATTTCAATGATATAGGGTATACAAAATTCAATAAATACACACCAGCCTTTTGACCGAAAGAAATAGACACGGTTGCAAACTTGGCGAGCTGAGACTGAAATGATCTTTAAATGAGCTCTGGTTAAGATGAGATGAAGAAAAACATTTATGAATTTATATTTACCTGTTTACTTCCTGTGAGGATGAAGTGTTGACATATAGTTTTGTATTTGCACTTACCTGTTTGCACTTGCACTTGCACTTTAGTAGAATTATTAACAATTTATTGGAAGGAAGTTAGTTGTGCATTGAGTTAATTACGGGGATTAGGATCTTTGCTGGTTGCTGTTTACCCATAATTGCCCTGTTTGCTAGTATAGTTGGCAATCTAGCATAAGAACTGTATATTCCAGGTTTTAAAAAGATTAATTTTGGATTGCTGAGCAGGAGTGATTAAAGGAAGATGTCTGTGTTCTATACAACAAACAATCACACATTTACTATACTAGACAAAACCCCAACCACGTGGAAAGCCTACAAAGAAATGACAGCATAGCATTACATCAATTTATATAAAATAATAAACCCAGATTAACAACTTTAATAATAGCTTGGCTTCTTTTGATTAAGTAAATTAGCCCCAAGGTCGACTTTACATGGTGAAAATAATGATAAAATGATTTGGAGAGGAAGCATGCAATCCTAATTGTTTCCATGCTAGTGACTGTCCATTATCACTCCCTCAGGACCTCTATCTCATCCTGTTTTCATCTTGCCCTCTACTTCCCTGAATCCTAGCAACCAAAGTACTACCAAGATTTTTCTGAATGGTTGGAAATAAGCATAGCACAGACTTATTTATTTATAACCATAATTGAAACCAATTTGAATATACAATTCTATCAAAACCAGTTTATAAAACCAATTACTTTTTAAAAGTTGCCAAATTAACAGCCCTTCACAAACATGAGTCTTTTCTGCACTGTGCTTTTTCATCTAATCTGCCCTTATCCTGCATTAATTTCTCTCCAGAGTTTTGCCCTCATGGTCAAAATACCCCGATTCAGTCTCCAAACTGCTTCCCAGACTATTTTGAGTTCTTCACAGAGAAAGGCTGCAACTACTGCAGAATCAATCTTCTCCTGGTTTTTGTGCAGCTTTTCTCCCTGCACACATATCTCAATGTTTTTTTACCAGCAATTAAACCAGGGCTTTTTTGAAGTGCAGAATGCTTCCTTTGGTGTGAAGTCTGGCCCTGGACCTGCCTTTCACCCTCCCCTTTATTCAATCATTCAAGGTTTTTTTCCTGGATTTGTTTTTTTTTTTAAATTCAATAACAACAGTGCAACGTTGCTGCCTTAAAGAAAAAAAAACTTGCAACTACTGAGAAGAGGGAGGAGTGCTACAATATGGCTAATACAAAAACTCTGCAGACAGCCCTGAATCCCATTTGATATTTTAAAGTTTTCACCTGTTTTTCCTATACTTTTTAGTCCATTCTTTTTGACTTAAAAATTAAACAGTAACATTGCAATGTTGCAACATTGCAACCTTGGTGCCCTTAAAAAAAACCTTGTAAATTTCCTCAGCAATCAACTGAGGAAATTGACTAGTCTTCCCAGTCTACTGAGAAAACTGACCAGTCCTCAGCCAACTAAGGAAACTGACTAGTCTTCAAAACCTGCAGCAGAAAGGGGGCATTTTTCTAGTGCAGAAAGCCCAATGTTTGACTCCCCCAAAGTGTAGAATTAAAGAATCGAAGCAGTACAGGGCCAGAACTAATGAATAAAGCAGATCCTCATGGACTGAATATGCAGAAAGCCCAATGTAAAATTCACCATGTGGAAGAGGCCCTGGTAAAGAAAAGAAAAGTTTTAGTATCTTTCAAAAATCAGCAAGGAGGGACATCTGAAGATATCTTGAGGAAGGGGGTTCCAAAGGAAGGCACCACAACAAAAAAGTCTCTGCTCCTAGTGATTGCCCATCTGATATCTGCCAGAGAAGGGACACAGAACAAGACCTCACTGAAAATCCTTATGAGTAATTTGATATCTGTTCACTAAGATACTCAGACTCCAGGAGTTCACCCACAATTCCTAGATCAATGAGACACACATTACCACTTGTAAAATAATGCCCATTCTGTGACAGAATACTATTAATATAAAGAAATAAAACCTCCTGTTACCCCAAGCAGAGTGCTTTGGTTTTGTGAATGGATGGTTGTGATGGTGTCTCACATTAATTATTTTATAGCAAACCTATATACCACACACAAAAACCTTTCTCGTGACTGTCATTGAGAGCCAGTTTGCTATTACACAAAGCCATGAGTAATATTAATCAGCACTCTCCTTTAAAAAGAACATCACTTCTGAAGAAGTGACTGGGATCTGAGAAATGGAAGACAGGAGATGATTTCTTAACCCTTCCCTTCCACTGTTGTCCACCTCAAAGTGCCTCACAAGCAACTTTTCCTCTGAAGGCATTCCAAATGTAGTCAAACCCATATTTAGAGTTTTACAAGCCTGAACCCAAGAGGAACTTGTGGAAGAGGGAAATCCCACCCCCACTGGTCCCCACATAATCTTAGAGCTTCTTTCTGCCCCTTCCCCACTGTTTTCTTCAACCCATTAGAAGTAGATTTGATAGCAGTGTTACGTAGTCAGAAGCATTTTCCCCAATGTACACTAATTAATCCTCAGGCAATCAAATTGTAGAATAGATAGAACTTACAGTTTATTGAGATCGATTCCATTCATGGCAGTATCTTGGAGTAGAAAGAACCCTAGTCTAAAGAGTCACTTTCCCTATAAATACCACAACCAGATAGTCTGGCAGCAAGGCTGCAAGTGGGGATATGGATGAGGCCTTCATAGCAGGAGCTCTGAGAAATACATCCTTCCCTTTGGCAAGAAAAAGAAATCTCTCAAGAGACACAGAGACAGAGGAGGAGTCAGGAGGCGTTCCCACCTTAGACAAAAGGAAGCACCTTACTATCAAGAGAGTTGCACATGAACGCAGAGACATGCAGTGCCCCCAATGTCCAAGGCATGCTGAGTCACATATTCCATTACAACCCACCTGCCTCCTCGCCTTGTTGGCCTGCTCACTTACAGTGCTGCCAATGGCATGTTGGTTATCTGTCCCCTAATCTCCTCTCTTCACTGCCACAGGGCAGTCCCTGCCTTATGCATTAGTGGTGGAACCAGCAGTTCTTTCTCCTAACTGCTTGCCTGACTTACCTGACAATGGTACATCCCTGCCATTCCTGTTGCGTTTGCCTATTTATGGAGTTGCTAAACAACCCTCAGAATGGTACGTGAGATTTCATAATGTAATGTCATGTGATATGATTTTTCTCCCATGTAAGATAAGGTTTATAAATATAAATATTTTTAAAATCCTTTTTTTTCATTTTGGATTTTTGTGCAAATCTGAGGGTATCCCTTAACTGAACATGCATCACATTCTAGTGATATTGTTCAGAATTAGACATATGACGGATGGAGCTGCTGGGTGGCAATATGGAACCAGAAAAAGCCAGGTGTAGAGTTAATCATTCCACCTCTCTCAACTTTTCTGCCCCAACAGCCCTGCTGGAAATAAGTCCTCCTATTTAAAAAGGGCCAGGAGGGTAAAACACATTAGACGTGTCATGTCTAGTTTATCCCTAAGGCCAATGTCAGTTGAACGCAGATGAGCAGAGAACTTGATCCTTATAAGGTAAGGAGCTCCAATAGTGCCCTTCTTCAAGAAGCCTGCAATGTTGACATAGGAATTACTTTGTGTGACCATCTTATCTGTATAATTGTTGATAAATGGAAGAATTCCACATGAGCAGCAGAAAGCATTTTGTTCTTATCTAAAGGCAAAACAGAGAGATGTTTTTGGGATAGCTGGACAGGAATGTTGGGGAACATGTTTTGTAAAAAGAGCTGTTGCTTATGCTTGTCACATTTCAGCAGTCAGTATCCAAATTGGTTAATAACAGCTGCCAACCACCACTACAAGCATGTCTACTCCATTTTTGTTGAGAATGGAGACAATTGCTCACAATCTGTTTCTTAATGTTCAATTTCCAATAAGCTAGGAATTATTATTAGTGTGATAATCATAGTATGTTACATATAGATTGTATTATGCATGTCACTATGCATCTGGAGACCGATCTTTATCAAACTCTTTGCTGCAAAAAGTGTTATGTGATTCAGGACCATCATTTTAGAGACAGAAAAGGCCATTATGGTGTGTGTGTGTTCCCTCTGAGTTCCCTTTCCCCAATAACCCTAGGCTGTAGCTGGGTGAGGGGCGGTACATACAGGGAACTGGCTGCCTGTCTGGTGGGGCCTCTGGAAGAGGAGAGAGGAGACCCTGCAAGGATTTGGGTCAGGGCTCTCTGCCTGCTAGAGTGGATGCTAGACAGGCAGCATATGGTGGTGGATTCCCAGCCTTTACTTGCACAGGAAGCTCCAAACCTGTGAAGGGAGTTTTGGGGTGGGTGGCAAGGAGTGGGATCCCTTACTGCATAGGATTCTGTGAACATCATTGTATTGATCCTTTAATGGCTTTCCCTCCACAGGTTCACTGATGTTGGGAAATGCTTTTTTCCCCATTTCACCATAACATTGTGGTGCATTTGTGTGGCTCCTGGGGTTTCCGTGTTTTTTTCTCAAACCTGCTTTGCTTTGAAGTTTTGGGAGAGTTCCAGCAAAGCTTGGATGGCTGCTATATGGGCAGGAAAATAAAGATTTTCCCTTATTACTGCCACTTCCTCCTCCCCTCGCTGCTAGGGGCTTTTATGTTTTTTAAAATCAGCAACTGAAATTACTATATTAATATGCAATTATAACAATGTGTAACATGTTTTCTGAACTCCCACCTTTTGCTTTTTTAAAAAAGTAAGCCTGTAGGCTTTTTTTTTGCTGAGATACAAAGAGAAAAGTATATCTGTACAACAAAAGGGGTTAGAGATATTGTTAAAATGTTATATCAATATAATTTATTTTATTTACATTATTTATAGTCCACCTTTCTCACTGAGACTCAAGGCATATTCCATTGCTGATAAAAAATAAAAAGCTGTGGTGGTATGTGTGAAATGGGGTGGTGGATGTAAGGATGCCAGGCAACTCTCAAGAGACTTCACTTCATGAGCAAAAGTTCTTTATTGATAAGATGCCAGTATCATACACTTACGCCATCCTTGCTAGGTCTGGCAGCTACAGACAAGTATCAAGCAGATATGGGTTCTCCAAGGTGACTCCTAATCCCCCCCCCACTTTCTCCTAACAGTCCTCTAACTCTGCAGACAGGAAAACAGGCTGTGTGATTCATGGACCGCCCAAAGTCAAGCAGGCTCCCAGGCTCGGGAGAGATTACAATAGGAACAAACACCTCCTGTTCCCATTTTCGCAGCCCGAGTTCAAATAACAGAATCACCCCAATAGCATCAGTTTCAGCTGCAGGGGGGGGGGTATTGGATATGACAGGTGATCCTGAGCACCTGACAGTGGGGAGAAAATGGATGGGAAAAAGGCATTGCAGCAATGTCATCACTTTCTAGGCAAACCTGGAAGTGACATCATTGTGTTGGAGCAACACTTAAAGATAGGGCTTTTTTTCAGCTGGAACGTGGTGGAACGCGGTGGAATGGAGTTCTGGAACCTCTTGAAAATGGTCATATGGCTGGTGGCCCCGCCCCCTGATCTCCAGACAGAGGGGAGTTTAGATTGCCCTAGCAGGGATAAAGAGAGAAAGAAGATACACACTTCCTAGTTGTACTTGCTTAAATTAGTTTTGGCAGGCAATGGCAACTTAAGGGACCAATCCCAAACAGTTTTGCTCAGAAGTAAATTCCGAATTATTCAATGGAGCCTTCTAATGGGAAGGTGGCCTTGGGATTGCAGCCTATCCTCCCACTATAGCTCTTCTCCATCAAGTAAACCTCATCCCAGGGACTTCCGGTTTGGGATTCATGGAGGTCTAACGCAGCTCCACTTGCGGAGCTGACCGGACTGCCGTTTTAACCGGCCGGTGGGGTGAAAATAGCCCACGGCCGACTGCTCTCAGGCGGGGAGCAGGCAAAGAACGCCCAAGACCCTAGGGTGAGCTAGATCTCGGACGAGGGGGGGCTCTACACAACGGGTCCCCTCCCGATCCTTGAGGTCCCACCTTGTGACGGGTCGGCTATAATCTCTGCGGCAGTTTTGGGGCCAATTCGGCTGGCATAAGACCTACATACCCAAGCTTCGATTGGGGGAAGAAGCTGAGAGGAGAATTCAAAATCGAAACAGCGATTACAACCCGAGAAAAGTGAAGAGAAGGTAAAGATCATTATCTTCTGATACGGGACAGATTGATAAAAACAGAGAAGGAAAAAAGTAGATTTTTAAACTGCAACAGACTAGTGAAAAGGAGGGGAAGACTCGGCAGGAATTGTATTTGAAAAGAGACTAAGCTTAAAGAAGTTATTAAAGAAATCGGACTATTGTTTTGAATACCTGTGGCTTTGGAGCTGTGAGAAAAAGACACCATCGCGAGATCTGCTGTGGGAAGACGGGAGACAGGAAGTGCGTAATAACAATAGAGTGGCTGGAGAGAAGCGGCCCTTGCTGGAGGGCAGGAAGTAGGGAATCGCCATTTTTGAAAGGGGAAAGGTCGCGGCTTCAGCGGAAGAGGAAGTAGGCCATCTTGGATTACAAAATCATAGAGAAACCATAGAGAAAAGACGCCCGACATTTTGGACTCTTTAAAATTTAATTTTTAAAAGAAGATTGGGACATTTAAAACAGAAATACGTTAAATTTTACGCCACGGAGTTAAGGAAGAGAGCGGATTCGTGGGAGCGAGCTAAAGCAAGCCCCACGATGTCAAAAAAAGAGTGGCAATTGGCAATAGAAAACCTGGATAAAAATTTGGATAAAAAACTTTTAGATATGATTAAAGAACTTAAGGACACGAAATTGGAGCTGATAAAAGAGGTTAAAGAGGTTACACAGACAGTAAAATCGGAGCTGTCAGAAGTGAAAAAAGGCATGGAAACAATACGAAGTGAATTACAAGGAACGCAGCAGAGAGTTAAAACAGTAGAAGACGCGATGGAGAATTTAGCAGACACGCAACAAACAGAGATGAGATTGGTGAAGGGGAGAATGTCAGTTGCAGAAACTAAACATATGGAGAAGCAGCTACGTTTTCGCGGCTTGCCAGAAGTGGAAGGGAAGTCAGCGCAAGAACAGATGACTGAGGTGTTGGCTGAATACCTGGGGAAGGAGGAGGAGGAAGTTGTGGCTATCCTAGACGTGGCATACCGTGTGAATTCGAGAATTGCAACCCAGAGGAAATTACCAAGAGATGTGATTGTGCAGTTTACAACACGAAATATGAAAGAGAGGATTGTGACAAAACAGTTTCAAGATCCATTGGAGATTGATGGCAAGACGATTATTATAATGAAGGAACTGCCCAGATCAGTGTTATTGGACCGGAAAAAATATAAAGTGCTAATTCAGATTTTGAAGGACATGAAAATCAGGTACAGATGGGAGTTACCGGAAGGAGTGTCCTTTGAGTTTGGAGGGGCAAAAAAACGCATCAGATCTGAGCGAGAGATGGAGCGATTTTTTAAGGACAATGAAAAAGACTTACCATCAAGACTATGAATATGGAGTGTAAAGTATTATCTTGGAATGTAAATGGACTAAACTCACCGAATAAGAGGAAAAATATTTTTCACTGGCTACTAAAACAAAAATGTGATATTGTTTGTTTGCAAGAGACCCATATTAGAAAACAGGATGTAAAATATTTAAAATCTGGAAAATTGGGCAAAGAATTTGCAGCGGCCTCCAATAAGAAAAAAAGAGGAGTGGTGTTGTACATAAAAGAGGAGCTACAGCCAAAACTTGTTATGAGAGATGTGGAAGCTAGATTTGTAGCAGTGGAATGCATTTGGAATTTAAAGAGAGTGTTGGTAGTCGGACTTTACGCACCTAACGGTGCAAAAGAAAGCTTCTTTGAGGATTTAAGGAAGCATTTAGACGATCTTGTATATGACCAGATAATTCTTGCTGGAGACTTCAATGGAGTGACAGACTTGGAACTAGACAAAAAGACTACAACGGCACAAAAGAAAAGAGGACTATTGCCAAAGCTTTTTTTTGAGTTGATTCAACAAGAGACTCTCGAAGATGTATGGAGGAGAGAATATCCTAAAAGTAGACAGTTTACTTTTTATTCTGCAAGGCATTCTACATTATCAAGAATTGATATGATCTGGGCCTCAAAAGACTTAGCGTTATGGACTAAGGAGGTAGAAATAATGCCGATGGTAGGCTCAGATCACAACCCAATTATGTGGAAATTTGGAAAAAGGAGAAAAAGGAAAGCATGGAGAATAAATGAGGACCTGTTACAGGAAAGAGAGAATATGGAAATATTGAGAAGAGAGACAAAGTTTTTTATACAATACAACGTGAATAAAGAAGTACCAACCAATAAAGTTTGGGATGCTTATAAGGCGGTTGTAAGGGGCATACTAATGGACTTAAATGGTAGAGCAAGAAAGAAGAAAGAGGAGAAAAGACAAGAGATTGAGGAGAAAATAAAAGCCAAAGAAATACAGCTAAAAAAGAGACCAGGGAAAAAGAAGGTACACCAGGAAATTAAAATACTTCAAGAACAGCTAACAGCAATGAGCAATAAAGAATTGGAGTGGAATCTCAAAAGACTGAATCAAAAAGCGTTTGAGGGTGCTAATAAACCTGGAAAGTACCTGGCATGGCAATTGAAGAAGAAAAGGGAAAAGAAAATAATAAATAAAATTTGTGAAGACAACAAAACGTATTTGGAGCAGACTACCATTAGTAGAGCCTTTTATAAATTCTACGCTAAGCTGTATAATAAAAAAGAAGTAAACAAAGAATCAATAACGTCATATTTGGAGAAAACCAAACTTCCAGAAATCTCGGAAGCTTGGAGAAATAAGTTGAACAGTGAAGTAACTGACGAGGAAATAAGTAAGGCAATACAATCTGCAAATCTAGGAAAGGCGCCAGGGCCAGATGGACTTACGGCTAAATTTTATAAGACAATGGCTAATGAACTGGCACCATTCCTAAAAGAGGTGATGAATGGGGTTTTAAGGGATCAAAGGATTCCAGACACTTGGAGTGAAGCGAACATATCATTGATCCCAAAAGAGGGCCAAGACCTGACTAATGTGAAAAATTATAGACCTATATCGCTACTCAATAATGACTATAAAATTTTTGCGAAGATATTGGCGGAGAGATTGAAGGGGTGGCTCTCGGAAGTCATAGAGGAGGAACAAGCAGGCTTTTTGCCAGACAGACAAATAAGAGATAATTTAAGGACAGTGATCAATGCTATTGAATATTATGACAAGCGTTGTGACAAAGAGGTTGGTTTCTTCTTTGTAGACGCTGAAAAAGCGTTTGATAATTTAAACTGGGACTTTATGTTTGCCACTATGGAAAAGCTACAATTGGGAGAAAGATTCATCAGAGCAATTAAGGAAATTTACAGAGACCAGACTGCAGCAATCGTGGTGAATGATGAATTGACCAAGAAACTGACGATAAGTAAAGGAACAAGACAAGGTTGCCCGTTATCTCCATTGTTGTTCATTCTAGTATTGGAGATTCTGATGATACAAATACGTCAAGATGAGGAAATTCGTGGAATAAAAATAAAGGACTATTCATATAAGGTCAGAGCATTTGCGGATGACATAATGTTAATTGTAGAGGACCCATTGGAGAACATGCCAAGAGTGATAGATAAGATCAAGGAGTTTGGAGACTTGGCAGGTTTCTTCATTAACAAAAAGAAGTCAAAGATACTATGCAAAAACATGACTAAGCAGAAACAACAATTGTTAATGGAAACAACGGATTGTGAAGTAACAAGTAAAGTGAAATATTTGGGAGTCGAATTAACTGCAAAGAACATAGATCTATTCAAAAACAATTATGAAAAACTATGGACTCAGATAGAGAGAGACTTGATTAAATGGAATAGACTGAATTTGTCATGGTTGGGCAGGATTGCAGCAGTTAAGATGAATGTGTTACCAAGAGTAATGTTTTTGCTACAGACAATACCAATCATCAGAGACTCTAAACAATTTGAAAAATGGCAGAGGAAAATATCAGATTTTGTTTGGGCAGGCAAGAAGCCTCGAGTGAAAGTGAAAGTTTTACAAGATGCAAAGGAAAGAGGCGGAATGCAACTGCCCAATCTGAGACTTTATCATGATGCAATCTGCCTAGTTTGGTTGAAAGAATGGATGACATTAAAGAACAAGAAACTACTAGCCCTAGAGGGATATAAAAAAATATTTGGATGGCACGCATATTTATGGCATGACAAAGTAAAGGTCAACTCGATGTTCCTGCATCACTTTGTTCGGAGAAGTTTATATATAATCTGGAAGAAGTACAGGATTTATTTACAAGAAGGAACTCCTTTGTGGGTGGTTCCGTATGAGGTGATAGACCCGAGAGCTGTTGATAATGAACAACAATGTTTAACGTACAAAGAAATAACTAAAACTGAAGCATCCAAACTCAGAATAAAGACACAAGAGGAACTATCACCTAACTACGACTGGTTCCAGTATAGACAGATCAGAGACTTATATAATTCGGACTCTGTAAAGGGAGGTATACGAATAGAGAATTCGGAACTAGAGCAGACCCTTCTTAAAGAAGATAAGAAAAGAATATCCAAGGTATACCAAGTACTGTTGAAGTGGTATACCGAGGATGAGATAGTTAAAACACAAATGGTGAAATGGGCTATAAACTTTAATAAAGAAATAACAATGGAGGCATGGGAATACTTGTGGAAAACTACAATGAAGATAACGACATGTACTAATATCAAAGAGAACATCTACAAAATGATCTATCGTTGGTACATGACACCAAAGAAGATTGCGCTAGGGAATTTGAATACTTCTAATAAATGCTGGAAATGTAAGAAGCATGAGGGCTCCCTCTATCATATGTGGTGGTCGTGTGAGGTAGCCAGGCAGTACTGGGGGGAAATAATAAGAGAAATGAGTGAAATTTTACAATTTCAAATTAATAAGAACCCAGAACTCCTGCTACTGAACTTGGGAATGGAGGGAATTCCAGCCCAACACAGGACGTTGATATTTTATATGACAGCAGCAGCTAGACTTTTGTATGCGCAAAAATGGAAAGTACAAGAAGTGCCAACTATTGAAGATTGGACTTACAAATTGCTGTATATGGCTGAAATGGACAAGATGACAAGAAAACTGAGAGATCTGGACTCAGGGCAGTTCAACACAGACTGGGAGAAGCTGAAACAATATCTGGAGAAGAAATGGGAGGTGGGAGGAAAACTGTGGCAGTTTGAGAACTACTGAAGTACTGAAGTAGAGGGGGGAGACTTTACCGGGGGGAGAAGAGATAAATGTGAATTAATAAGCAGTCAGATTAATAGATTGATATATATATAGATATATACAGGTTAATAAATAGAACATAGAGAAAATAATTAACTATAAGGATTAAATATAAGGATTGATTAACTAACAATATTTTCTTTCTTTTTGGTAAGTTTTGTACCAAACTGAATGTCTGAAGATATAGATGGGTCAAATTGATTGATTACGTGATGAGAGATATATAGAATTATTACAAAAAGATAGAATGAGTAATATATAGAGAATAAGTCAAATTGTTTGATATAAATGAATGTATGATCTATATGGTTTATGATATATAGAAATATTTGAAATTGAAAAATGGGATAAATTGTTTATCTAAGATGGAAACAAAGACTTACAGTTTGGACATACAATGTTAAAAATAGTCAAGGATGTACTGCTTAGAATAATGGAGAATATATATTTGTTTTAGATAGAGGAAGCTAATAAAAATAAGGGAAAGGGGACAAAGGGTGGGAAAGCTGTTGGAAGTCAACAAAAAGGGGGGGAAAGGGAGGGGGTTAGAGATGAAAAAATTGGGGAAAATTGAATGTAAATGTAAAAATAATGTTCTAACCCAATAAAAAAATTTTTCAAAAAAAAAAGTAAACCTCATCCCAGGAAGACCCCCCCTATTCCAAAACCTCCAAAACTACTGAAGAAATGACTCAACATGAGTGGAGTGGACGTGACGACTACATTAGCAGGAGTCCTTGGGGGAAATTTACAATACAAGTACCACAGACCACTAGACATTCCAACAGCAAAGATGCTGCCTGTATTATAGCTAGGGTCAGAATCAGGCTTTCTTGCTTACAGTAGGGCTGCAACATTTCCAGGTGTGACTGCATTCTGAGAAGTCCCCAACCAATTGGCTGTGGGGAAGAAAAGAATAGCAATATAAGAGCAGGGGAGAATTCAGCCCTTGGGCTGTTGTTGACTCTCTTTGCCTGACGAAGAGAACTGTGATTCTCGAAAGCTTATGCTACAATAAAATTGGTTAGTCTTAAAGGTGCTACTGGACTCTTTTTGATTTTGCTACTACAAACTAACACGACTAACTCCTCTGGATCTCTTTGCCTTGTTAGCCCTTTTAAGCAACCTTCCATGCTCACAATCATAGTAGGTAACTGGATTATTATTTTTTTGTGAACATAACATTTTTCTTTTTAAAAGCAAAGTCCAATTATTTAACTTGAAATTATTGCATCAAAAATTTGAAACATATTTTTGAATTATTCTTAGGAGGAATAAAACCATGTTCCTCGTTCTACACTTCTCATTCAGGGGAGAATGCCTGCAAACAATGTCAGTGCAAAAAGTGGGCCAAGCTGTTGCTTTGACTTTGCCTTGCAAGTAGATTTCCCTACATTTAGCTTTTCGTCACTAGAGTGACTCATGAGAACACTTCTGTAAATGAAAGCATTTGGAGGGGCTCAAGCTGTCTCTTCTTTATATCAGCCTAAAGGCAAATGTACTCCACATGAGCATTGGCTGGGAGGCTGCACTACAGCATGCCTGGGTACTTCAATTCCTAAAGATCCTAAAATTTGTGTTTGTACAAACAGAGCCACAATCTGAAGTTTTGTCACCAATACACTGCTCCTGATTCTTAGGGGGCAATTCTAAGCAGGTCCAGTCTGAATTCCAATAGGCCTGGGTGGTGGTGGAGATTGCCATCAAGTCATAGGTGACTTATGGCAACCCCTACTGGGATTTTCAAGGCAAGAGACATTCAGAGATGATTTGCCATTGCCTGCCTCTTTGGAGGTCTCCCATCCAATTACTAACCAGAGCCAATCCTGCTTAGCTTCCAACACATCTAACGAGACCAGGCTTGCCTTGGCTGTTCAGGTCAGGGCCCAATGTTTGGTATTCCCAGGAAAGTGTTCTTAGGATGGTGCACTAACTAACTAAAAATGAAGCAAATTTGTTCCTGCACGGACCACCACAAGCTTATTTTAAATTTTAAGCAAATCTACTTTTGTGAATTTTCCTGTGATCTGAGCCATGCTCCTGGCTCTGCAGCTCAGCTGAGAACGACTTAAGTGACACCTGCTGAAGTTCCTTTGTTCTGTGGTTGAGAGTGATGGCTTGGCTCAGTTACAATCCCAGAGGGGTAGCCATGGTAGTCTATTGTAGCAAAAAAACAACAACCCCAAAACAAGAAGGCTGGTGGCATGGCTGAAGAACTGAGCTCTGATTCACAAAAGCTCATGCTGGAATAAATGTAAGTCTAAAGTGCCGCTGGACTTCTGTACTGAGCTCTCTCATCTCTTTCCTTGCTCTTTCCTTGAACACAGGAATGTAGCATAAATTGTTAGATTTAAGGATGGGGGGAAATGAGCATTACTGTCAGAAAAACTGAGAGGAATGTAGGTAGACAAGTCAAAGTTGGGTCACCAGCTGTCCTGGAGTAAAACGTCTAATATAACAGAGACTTAAATGCGATGTTACTTACTTCCATACTATGAAAAACTTCCATTGCCTATTGCCACACACTAAGCCTATATTAATGGAACAATTTTTTTTCCAGTCGGCAACCGTAATTGTGCTTTCAACTGAGAAAGAAGAAAAAATGAAGTTTGGGGGAGCTAACTCTTAGGGAGAGAAGACATTTTTCAGATATTTAGCCTTTAATCCAACATGGTTGTATGCATGCTTCTTTGAAAGTAAGTTATGTGGTTAAATTGAATGTACTGCCAGGTTATGTTTATTATTGCAAACTTTATTTAAACTTGTTTTACATGCTTATTTTTCAGATACAGAGTATCAGAAGGAAACTTGCTGCTGAAAACCGAGACAAAAAATGTTCCTCTGGGCTTCTATAATAAATAGATACAGAAGTCAAGAACCAAAATAAAGCTAAGGTGTAGATTAAGGAGAAAAGTTTCAGCTCTTGGCCATGGGCTGTTTAGGTCAAGGCTGTGGATGAGGCTGTTCAGTGAATGGTCAAATGAGTTTGACAAAGAACAGCAGCATTGTAGGGCTGATCCAGACACAGTGGCTTTCCTGAGAGGAACTTCAGAGCTGTGACTCAACCAGACAGATCTATTCAATTGCTTCCATTGTGGCAGAATAACCATTTCCCAGATTTAAACCACTGGATGTAGTTGCTGGGAAACTACTTGTAGCCCTGGCAGCTAGTAATAAATTGAAATCTGAATGTTGTGGCACTTGTGCCAAGGGCACTGATTGTATGACACATCACCGCAAAACTATTCCATGCATGTTGGCTTTTCAAGTTTTTTTTAAAAAGTTGCATGAAAAGTGTTGTGGTCCTTCCATCTATGACTGGTGTGCACATTTCAGCATTTCCGGAAGTACATTTTAAAAACCTCACCCCAAACTATGCAAGACTAACCCTCACATGCTTTTCATTCTCTTGCCATAGGAATTATTTCATTGGCCAAAGTACTAGCCAATAAAAAGCAATCTTTCCCCAGAAAAGGGCCTTTCAAAGGAAACCAGTATACAGTAGGGTTATCAACTTCCTGGTGGGGCTTGAAGTTCTCCTGGAATTACAACTGATCTCCAGAATGCAGAGATCAGGTTCCCTGGAGAAAATGGCAGCTTTGGAGCAGGGTGGACTCTATGGCATCACATTCCTGTTGAGCTCCCGCCTGTCTACAAATATCACTCTCTCTAGCCTCTGCCCCCAAATCTCCAGAAATTTCCCAAACCAGATTTGGCAACAGCTACCAAGTAAGAAATGTCCCTGAAATAAAACATGCTAATAAATAATTTTAACCTGATCTTTAACAATGTTTGCAGGGGGGGGGGGGGAGCTTACTATCTTTGCCAACAGGCTTACAAAGCTAGAAGACTGGGGAAGGATGTAGATACAGTGAATTATTTTGAACACATTAGGCTGTCTTACACCAGCCCTGTTCACAAGTTACAGTGAACACACATACAGTCTAGGTGTGTACACTCAATTGTTCTTTGCGCATTGAGTAATTCTCATGTTAACAGTCAGCATATGTTCAGCTGAACATGTGACACAAGGCTCACATTTATCCAGGTACCGGTCCCTGGTTTTATTTGTAAAGTGAATATGCATTGGCTCTTTCTTACAAACAGATGCACATACTGGCAGGATGTACACACAATCACTCTAACATGTGAATGGGGCTGAGTAAGGTCATTGGTCTATCAAGGTCAGAATTAGGATGGGTAGCCATGTTAGTCTGTAGCAGTAAAAAAGAGCAAGAGTCCAGTAGCACCTATAAGGCTAACAAACTTTGTAGTAGGGTACGAGCTTTCATGAGTCACAGCTCACTTCTTCAGTTACCAAGGTCAGTATTCAGAGGAATTAGCTGTGTTAGTCTGTAGTAGCAAAACAGTAAAAAGTCTGGTAGGACCTTTAAGACTAACCAACTTTGCTGTGGCATAAGGTTTCGAGAACCACAGTTCTCTTCATCAGATGCAGTATTGTCTGCTACTCCAACTAGCAATAGCTCTGCAGAGGTTTTTCACATGCTAGAAACTGAACCTGGAGCCTTCTGTATGCAAAGTAAATATTTGGTTGCCAAGAAGTCCTCTCTCCATGTAATCATGGCAGAGCTCGCTATTTTGGATAGACTTTTTCTGCAGTTTTCTTAATTTAGATACATTACAAAGACTTTCTCAAATGGTGGTTACACTACCCATGCTGGTTACTAACCCTTTAAACATAATAATTGAGACACACTCCACAGGGAAAACTTTATTAATTCAAAATTAATTTTGCAACGGATTTATAAAAGCAAATGCCCCAGTCACTCATCATTCTGGCTGCCGGGCAAGATGAATACAGTGTGCCTCCAATCCAGGTTGTTGTTGTTTAAAGGGCAGGACTTAATGCTGTCCTTTCACTTTTAGTGCTATTTCTCACAGCGACTGCCTCAGCATGGTCTAGAGAAGCTCATGGTTTGCTTCAAACGCAGAGTGGTCAGGCAGGCCTTGCGAGATTGGCCTCCCCCGCCCCAGCTCATGACTCCTCGTGGCGAGCCCTCGGGATCGCCGGATGCGGATGACAAAGAGGGCTGGAGGTGAACCGACTGGCCCAGGCATTCCCGCCTCGCGCTGAGCCCTTCGCCTGCAGCAGTTCTTCCCGCGGGATGACGCCACTTTCCCACGTAGCCTCAAGTATGCACACTTGCCCATATAAGGCAGGCGGCGTTGTCACCTTTCCTCGCCCCGCCCGGTCGCTGAGCGCCAGGAGCGGAAAGGGGCGGGGTGGGGGGCAGGGCGAGAGCCCGCTGTAGGGAACAGTTAACCTTACCTTAGAAGGCTACGATAGTCTCCCACCCACCCCGAAAAGCACCAGGCTGGAGACGCACATTTCTGCGGCTTGCGCAACAGCAGGAAAGTCAAAGCCCCGACGCTGGCCAGGGAGCAGCCCTTCCTGGAATGCCGCGCCTCGCAGCTCGTCTGCTGAAAAGGAAATGGACAGGCTCGCCTCTCCCTCGCCGCTTCGCCGGCTGCGCACGTGCGGGGCTTAATTCAGGCGGACTCTCAGCCAGTGGCCGTGTGCATACACTGTGCACATGCAGCATATCTCGGAGTAAACGCAGCCGCCGCCATCACCCCATACCTGGGGATGAGGAGAGGGGCACGGCTCCCACCATAGAAAGGGGTAGCTTCCAGGAGGTGGACTGGAGCCTTTTCCTGGCAGGCTCCTCGAAAGAAAAGCAACCAGCTCCAGATCGGTTGCTAAGGCCCGATGCTTTGCCTGGCTTCTACATATGAGAAAAAGTGAGGCGCAATGTGCTGTTAATTCACTTCCTGGTGGCACCAGGAAGACTCCCACGTTCTCAGGCTGAACTGCTCTCCCAGCTAGCATGTGGGGTTGGGGATCTAGGCAGAAAAACTCCGGGGATCTGCCTGGGTTTTCCTTTCTAATAGTCTGGATCGTACTAGAAGGGAATAGCTGCTTTTTTGCTCCCTGTGGATTGGCAGAGAAAGCTGTTCATGGGGTTCTCTAAAATTGGGATTTCTTGGATTTGAATTTTGCACCCAAGCACCACTGAAATACTCTAACCAATTATTTCTGCTAGGTTTCTGATGCCCTGGGCTCAGCAGAAACGCTCAGAAGGCTTCCTCCCATGGAATAATTACGATTGCCTGGTCCAATTTAAACAAAAGAAAACAACACTCTGTTTGACATAGGGGACATTTACTGTATGTTACAAAAATTAAGAGAGGTGGAAATGTGTGGGGGCTGTGATGCCCTGGAATTAAAGCAAGCCCTCTGAAACATAGGATGTGCTCAAAATAAATAAATCTGCTGACTCTGGATAGAATACTTGCAATGCTGGGGTTCTGTACAGAACAGCTCTGCTCTTGCATCTCCCCGTGCTTCAGGACAGAGGTTCTTTGCAGGTTCTGGAGGCATAAGCCTGAACCTTTTCGGGTTTAGGGGACAACTACAACCCTCTATTGCTGCTTTCTTCGTAGTCTGGGGCATTCAAGGCAGAGGGGGCTTACCATTGTCTTCCTTGGTGGTCTCTTATCTAAGTACTGACAGCCTGAGCCTGGGAAGCTCCCAAGTCCTGACAAGCTCAGGCCAGACTGGGCTGTTTGGGCTGCTGGAGTCTGCTATAGCTACTGCTTAATTTTAAAACCAAGAGGTTTTAAGCCTGTGTAGAAACTTTTGTCTGGAAATTCTCCCTAGCAGAAGTATGATGGGGGCTGTGGTTACTGTGAAAAGGAAGAACTCTACATACTTTGCAAGGCTGAGCACTAGTATTGAAGTTAGCTAACCCTGACTAGTTAAACTTTAAGTTAAACCTTGACAGACACACATTAAAAAGAAATCCAATCTTGTTAGATCTGAGAAACTTAGCTCAGTAGCTCTGAAATTCAGCTCACAGCAACTTACATTGTCATAAGAGGTGTACCACATCAGTACAGGGCTGCTATACCACAAAATTAAAGTATCAAGTAGTTTTCATAAGTCTGCTTGATGTCCGGTGTTAAAATTCTAGTAACAAATCAGTGTTTGAAACAGAGACATCTCTGATTTACAGTCACTGAGCTCATCCAAAGACTCTGAAATAAGTCCATGTAGATTCTAGTCTGTCCATTTTAATGCAGAAGTAAAATTTTGTTCAGCTCCAATGCTGATTGCCAGATCACAGGACTTTAGTTGCACTGCCGGAATATTCATTCTAACCATTGTATTTTTAGTATACAAAATAATGTACAGTTCTTCCTGATCTTCACAAAATACTTGCATTAACAGTAAGCCCTTTTATAGAAGGAGACGTAAAGCTGAAAGAGAGACTAAATTGGTAAAGTATTGTAGCAAAAGAGTATGAATGTTCCTATTCAAATCTTGTCTCAGCCTGAACTCATAAACTGACCATTGGCAATATTCTCTCAATCACTAACAACAATAGCTCTGACCCGGATAGCTAAGGCAAGCTCGATCTTGTCAGATCTTGGAAGCTAAGCATAGCAGCCTTGGTTAGTAATTGGATGGGAGACTTCCAAAGAAGACTGGAGTCACTATGCAGAGGAAGGCAATGGCAAACCACCTCTGTCCATCTCTTGCCTTGAAAACCTTAGGGGGGGGTTCCACCATAAGTCAGCTATGACTTGACAGCATTTACTACCACCAACAACTACCAAATAGAGGTAACAACACTGGCTTACTGTACTGGTTGTTGTGGGGATTACTGATATAATGTATGTAAAATTGTTTGAATAACTTATATTGCTAATTAAAATACTGTCATTTAAGAGTATCTAATGAATTTAGTTCTCTCAGGTTTAATTCCAACAGTATTTGCCACTTGGCTTTCATTAGGAACAAATATTAATATATGTGTGAACTGATTCTCTCTTATTGAAAATCCCCAACTCTCTTCAAAAAATTCAGATGTTGTTCTTCAGTTCTTTCCTGAATGTTCTAGAGAAAGGCCACCATCTTAAAGACCTATGGAACTGACTCTTAATATTATTTATCTGTAACATCAATTTATTTCTGATTCTCTGATAAGTATTTACTTAACTTCTAACATTGCTGTCACATTCGCCAAAATGTAATTACTTGCTGATCAAGTTGAGAAAACATGTGATGTATATAGGAGAACACATGTGAACACAAACTATCTCTAAAGAAATCAAAATGATACATATTAAATTACCAACCTAAAGTTTTTTATGTTATCAGATACTTTGTTCTGCACAGTTGAAAACATGTCAACAAGAAAACAGATAGAAAAATTACCACCTTAGGACTGAGAGTTTCCTGGTCACAGGTATGCATCTATGGAACAATTTGGATGCTATCTGGATAAACAACCAACTGGAAGTTCCTTGATCACTGATCCCTGCCATAGTTAAGTGCAATCGAGAGCTTAGCTGAATGTGTTGGAACTGCAGCTTTTTCTACAGTATGAAAAAGGCCGTGATTTTAATCTCATGCTGTAACTGACACAACCTTTTCCCTTCAGCCAAGTAGGATTGAAAATGTATGGTTTAATCTAATAAACTCTTTTTATATGTAATCTTCTTGTTCCGCACCCAGAATAAATGATCATTGTCCCAGCAACCTTGAATTTTAGTCTACGTATATTGAGTTAAGTGAACCAAAGAAATATATGTGGAAGAAATGTTCTGTATTTTATACCTTTGAAAAATCTTATTGGTCTCTTAAGATGCCATTAGACTCAAATCCTGTTTTTGTATACAGCTAGTCTTCCTTTTTACAAAGTGAGTTCATCGGGGTCCTACAGCCTGTGGGGGAGGAGGTATATAGGAATTTAACCTACTGGTTTTAAATTGTAACAGTTTAACTGTGATATATAAGCCATCTTGAGCTACAAGAAAAGGTGAGATATGAATATTTTAATTAATAAATATATGTTCATGATCTGTACCACATTTGTGTCCTTTCCTTCCTTCCAAGAAGGAAGGACATTGAATCGGTTTCTCCACTGCATGCTCACAACATTGTGAGGTACATTAGGTTGAAGCTATATAGATACATGCATTGATGCAGAAGTCCCCGTGGATGGAGGCATCACTGTCTGGTGAGTCTGACTGTCCCTGCCCTAAGTAACACACCTACCTCCCAGCGATTCCAGCACTGATTGAATAATCTGTTTTGCACCTTACACATATTTCTGATACGCTGTCTACATTTTACTGTTTTTAATGTGTTGTATATACATTTAATCAATTTTATGTTATGTTAATCACCTTGTATTTGTTAGAAGGAAAGGAAAATCAATGACAAACAGGTTGCAGAATTGTTCCTAGAATTGTACAGGTGTGGGTTATGGCATAACAACCACAGCCAGTCAGATGTATTTCGCCAGCTTCTGCTATAAACAGGCAGATCTAAGTATGGTGCTGGAAAGGTGTAGACGTGTTTGATGAGGTGGTGAGTTTTCATATAATGTACAATTGTATACAATACCTGAGAGTCATTAGCTACCGGGCCAAGATCATACTGTGAATGTCATACCTGAGTGGAGATATGAACCAAAATCTTCCCAGTCCACGTCCAAGGTTCTATCTGCTATACCACCCTAGAGCAATACATGAAGTTAATAGGGCATGGGAAGGTAAATAGATGAGGCACAATTGTACAAGTTCCTAAAACAGGCCTGTGTCTACCTGCTCTCAGGCTCACTCTATAGCTTTCCTGTTGCTTCCTTTACAGTGCCATCTTAAGAAAAGTTACAGCCTTCTTCTAAGCCCATTGACTTCAGTAGACTTACGGAAAAGATAGAACTCTGTTTAGGATTGCACTGTTAGGCAGAAACCTCATAAGAAAAAGCCACTAAAAATCCTCTAAGGGGATTAGTGAAAATTAATATAAGCCTTGTTAGGTGAGAAAATATCTTGCTTGTACAATTCATTTGTGGGTGAGGGGAATTCTGTTAGGATTTTGTTTCAGCCATGTGCCTCTGTCTCTTTTTTGTCTGTTGCCACTTGCTGTCTACCTGCTGTCTGGGTGCTTGACATCTTTGACATATTCCTTGGTTACTTGTATGTCTAACAGCTGCTGGTGTAATGTCACTGTGACACATTTCATCACTGAAACAAATAATTTACACTGACAAAATGTGAAGCATGGTTTCAGCTAAAAGTCAAAACTGGAAACAAGGCACCATGTAACATTCAGGAAATGTATCCTGTTCCTTAGGCTGGACCTGTTTCTAAAGAAATAAACACAAAACCAACAGTAATATCAGTAGTCATCCAACAACTTTATGTTGTTTTGGGTAGCAAGCTAATATAACGATTGCTTTCACAATTTATCTATGACACACCCTGAACATAAACATACGAAAGCTGCATACCTCTGGGAATAAGCCCTATTGAATTCAGTGTTACTTATTTCCTAGAAAAATGCATAGACATGGGATGCACGTGGTAGTTAAGTGCCATTAACTTAGTGTCCCTACATATGGCACCTATGTAACCAGAACTGGCCTACCGGTTAGTCGCATCTCAGTTCAGCCATAAACTGTTGGTGTGGCCTTAGTCAAATCCTGCCTTTAAGCCTTAGCTCTGCACCTGTAATGCAGCTGAAAATAGCAATGGCCTATCTTTACAAAGGTGGTGTAAAAATTACTGGAAAAAAGTTCATGAAGTTCTTTCATCTCTTTGGAAAACTGCTATCTAAGAACTAAATATCATATCCAGGCTTTCACTGTCATAGTTATTATGGAACCCATATTTCTTTACACTGAGTGCTAATATGTGTTCTGGCTCAATTCTGAGACATTAAACTAGGTAATGGGCATCTCTTAACTAGTACAATGCAGTTTCACTTTGTTTCCTATTGTCAAATTGTTTCAGTTCCTCACAAGCACACATATATTGGAAACAAGTTTCATTGATCTAAGGGAACTTGCTTTTAGGTTACTTTACTTCCAGTGTTAGTTTACTTCCACAAAAACTTATCCTGGAATAACATCTTGTTAGTACTTAAGGAACCACTGGAGACTTGTTTATTTTCACATGTATACAAGAATTCTTATACATGTGGCATCTCTGGTGGAATGCCACCCTGCTGATGTCACAGAAGGAAACAGAAGGCAAAAGAATTGCAGGTGTTTGGGTAAAATTCTGATATGTTAGTTTTATATATAAACATTTGAAAAATAAAACCACTTTAGTATGTAACATGTAAAACTACAGCATTGCACACTGGGAAAGGGCAAAGAAATCAGTATGACACAGGGCCTTTAAATGTCAAGAATGGCGGGAAGAATTGTTATAGAACAGCAAATTATATTCTCCTGAAGTGGCAGGAGCATTATTCCTTTCTCACAATCTGTGGTTCCAGTGCTTTGTGAGCAGACTGATGTTGATCACAGGACAATAATGATTTGCACAGACATCTTCATACCTGAAATAAAAGGTCAAGCTGGTGTCATTGTATTGAGGACAGTATCTTACTGAACAAATACCAACCTAGTGACACGAAGAGATGGATACTAGAGACAAAGGAAATGGCTAGAGATAAGTAGCTACTTCTCATTCCATTATTGGCTCTGTCTAAAGAATCTCTACAATTAATTTGAGACGTGGTGCATGCGGTTTGCAGTACTTTTCAATTCACATCTCCTCTCCACCTTTAGGTGTACTGATGTGTATGTGCATTAATAAAAACAACACAGAAAAATCTCAGAGCCATTTGGCTGAAAGAGTGAGCTAAAAATAATCTAAATCAATGAATAATAAATTTCTTTCACATTTCTCCTCCAGACATTTGTCAAGTAGGACATGATTCACCACACAGAGAAAAAAATGCAGTAACTCACTCACAGCACCATCTGAAGCAGAGTTGTACTGTTAAACTCATTGACTTTAATTGAGTTAGAAGGTGTAACTCTGCCTAGGATTGCACTGTCAGTGAACGTATTCCAAGTGTGCCAAGGATTTATTTATTTAAAATCTACCTTTTTCACTGAGACTAAAGGGGGATTATACAATGTAGGTTGCTGCAATCAATAGGAAGATACAGATGCAATTACAGAAATCTGAAACAAAGTATAGAGTATTAGACAAGATATTTGAAGCAATGCAGAAAATAGTATTAAATAAGTAGAAAACAGCAAATAGAAAATAACATCCTACATAATGATATAGTCCACAGTCCCTTTGCCTTTATAAAAGCACTTTTCTGAACCATTCTGTTATAATATCGCAACCTTAAAATAATTGAATAATGATTATTTACAAATAAGAAGCTCGAAACTCACACTCAAATATTTCCATGTTCATAATTTCAGTTATGCAACACATAGGATTGACCCAGCATTCAGCTGGCCATTCTCCTCATGCAGGCATGTTCCTAGGAGGTGTGATGACATCACTTTCTCAAGCACGCAGCAGGTGTGCACCCCATGGGCCTGATGATTTCACTTCCGCAGGGGTCGTCATTGTGCCAGCTAGTGGGCATGCTCCCCCTTTGGAGTGGAGGAGCATGCCTGCGGCTGGGCACAATGACGTCACTTGAGGAAGTGGCATCATCATGCCCGTGGGATGTGTCTCTACTGCACACTGTCTCAGGAAGTTTTTTGCTTCCTGGGCCCATTCCCCAGGATCTCCCCACCCCATCAGCTAGGTGAGTAGCAGTGGAGGCATAGGCTGGGAGCAGAGGATTCCCCATCCCCATCCAGGGAACAGCTGCCCTAGCAACACAGCTGAACTTTAGTTTGAGATTGCTTCAAAGTAAGTAATTGTTGATCTGCAGTTTTACAGAGAGCAATTGTACTAAATTTGCATATTACAGCAACATTGGAGGTAGGGTTAATAGAAAATAAAATATGAAACTTGAGCAGGTTTCCTGGAAAGGTGGTATAACCATGTTCTAAATCTTATATACTAATAGCGAAGTGGCCCTGATCTGAGGATACTTAAATCTGGGGACTGGAGCCATGAATGGACAAGTCAGATTTTTTTACACACCTGAAAAATGTCTCAGGTTTGCAGAAAAAAATCTGAAACCTAAAAAAACCCACACACACACACACTGGGTTTTTTTAAAAAACCCAAAATGATAAAAGGAGCTCCTGTAGCTTTAACCAAATACCCTGAGTGGCTATTGCTAGGCAACCAAGTAACAGGTTCATATTCCAGGCTTGGTTTCTGTCAGGAAAAGGCGGCGGCGGCGGGGATCTTTCCAGGGTTGTTTTGGCCTTTGAGGGAGGATTCATGGGGGCCAGGTCCTCCAGTAACCACCAAGCTGCTTGATAACGCATGGCATACATGACTCACCCAGGCCTGGCGAGTCATGCCACAGTTCAATAGCAGCGCCCCCCCCCCCAAGCCTATGTAGTGTAGTGGTTATGGTTTCAGAGTAGGATCTGGACGACCCAGGTTTGAATCAGCGCTCTACTGTGGAAGCTCACTGTGTGACTTTGATCCAGTCAGAAACTCTCAGCCTAATGTACATCTCAGGGTTGTTGGAAGGATACTGTGGAAGCAAGAAACATGATATAAGCTGCTTTGGGCCCCCACTGTGGAGAAAGACAGTATGTAAATGACGTAAATCAAGAAATATAGGTAAAGATGAGAGGGCAGATAAAAGGTAAGTTGTTTAATGGGTTTGCAGGACAGAAGGGCATAGGGAAAGGTGAATATATAGAAGCTGCCAGGAGGAGGGAAAGAGGAAATAGTTTGGACAAATGTATATAGGGAAAAATTGACGTACCCCACACAAGTCCTTGTAGGTTCCCCACCATGCAACTAGTCCTGACTCACTGGGCAGCATGCAACTGGGCTATAGGGGAGAGGATGTCTGGGGTGTAAGGGGGAAAGGTTAAAAAGGGGGTGGTGGTGGAAATGAGATGCCCCCACTTGTAAATAAATATTACCTGAAAAAAGCATGACACCATATTATGTTTAAAACATTTCAACGTTTTGGGGAGCTTACATTTTTTGAGCCAAACACTAGCAAATTTATCATACTCCATCACCCACCCTCTTCTTTCCCTAAGTTATTTCTGCCCAGAAGAAATGGGCGGGGGTTAAGTTGCAATTTTCTGTGGAGAATATTATCACCCTTTCCCCCTAAGTACTGTTTTTTAAAGAAAACAAAGCAATAGAACAGTGGAAACCAAAAGATTTTGAAAAATGTTCTGTTCTTAAGTTATACAGATCATTGCAGGGGGGAGAAACACAGAGAGAAAAGCAACCCTCCTACTCCCAATAAATCTAGAACTGTTCAGTAACGAACAGAGTAAATGAAGTACTTCTGGAATTTACTGCCATGATTCCATGGTGGGTTTTAAAAAGGACTAGATAAATTAATGGAGGACAGATCTATAAACTGGTAACAGTCCTGAGAATCAAATAGAAATATATGGAGACAGTATATTTCTAAAATACCAGATCTGGGGGGCTGGGAGGGCGCGATATACATCAAAGGAGGCACGTTGTCTCCATTCTTTGCAGGAAAGCTTTCACAAAAGCTTTCCGATTGCTTAATGTTGGAGTAGTCTGGTCTGTTCCAAGTCAATTTTTAATGTTACTACTACAGACTCAAGTGTTTCACAGCTGAGAATATATTAACTTTTTACAGCTTATAAAGGAAAATATTCTTTAAAAGTATCCCTCAAACAATGTTTGAATAGGAATGAGGCGTCAGTGCTTAGAAAAGCGTTGTCTACTTTTGCAAAAAGTGTTATTACTAGTTCCAGTTAAAATCTCGCAGTTTGTTGCATGCGCTTTTGCCCCCTCTCCCCCATCACAGGCTGATTTTGCAGAACTGCCAAGTGGAAATGTTTATAGAAACCACAGTCAAATTTCCTGTCCCTTAAACTAATGCACGCAGAATCACGGTCTAAATAAGGTACAGATAGCGACGGGGGGATCCTCATTTTTACAAGTTTGCTTCACGTTTATACTTCGTATAAGAAAACAGAAGAGAGAACGTTCACGCTCGATTTAAAGAAAACTACTCTTCTCGACTGTTTCTTGCAGTGTTTGCAGCACACCACAGGAACTAGAAGCTTCAAACTGCATATCCCTCTCTCTCAAAACCTTCTGCTACTACGGTAAAAGGAGACGTCACTACGCTAACTCCACCAAGCCGATGCAATTCAGACGTCACATGCACAAAGAAAAGGGAGGGAGGCTCTTAAAAATCAACCTATAACAGCGGCTGGAAGTTGTGATTGGCACTTGAGAGTTTCAATGGGAACCTCGGTGGTCCTCTAAACTGAACTTTGGGCAACTCCACTTAGCCAATAGGGTCACGCCGGAGGCAGGGCCGCTTTCTCCTGCCACTCTGGTCCCTCCTCCTTCGGTGTATGCAAAGATTAGGTTGCTGTCTGGCTGCCGGAGCTGCCTTCTCTGTGCTCGAGCGGGGCGTTTTCATTTAAGGGAGGGGATCATCAAGCAAGCAAAACCAAAGGCACCAGCGCACACGCACGCCTCGCGAAGATGGATCACTATGACTCTCAGCAAACCAACGATTACATGCAGCCAGAGGAAGACTGGGACAGGGATCTACTCTTGGATCCAGCCTGGGAAAAGCAGCAGAGAAAGGTAAGGTTTTCCCACCTCCAGCCTGGGAAGGTGTTGCCGGAGGCTGCAGAAAACTCTATTAGAGGAGCCGTTTAACACCCGGGGCTGGGTGGGTGGGCGGATGCGTCTGGCTAGAAGTCGAGAGCGACATTCGCGGGCGAGCTTGTGCATCAGCACATGTTTCTTTGCTCCTGGTTGCCTGTTTCCCTCCACCCCGCCCAGGCTGTAGATCCAGGAGCGTTACAGCTGCTGCGAGGGGTGTTGGTCGCCTCGCAGGTTTCCTGTAGGAAGCCCCGGCCCGGACTGCTGCTTGCCTCGCTCTTTCCTTCGTAGCTTTTGCCATTTCAGCGTTCTCCATCTGCGCCAGGCAACCCTGGACCGAATCTGGCCTCTTAGAGCTGTTATCCCGCCCCAGTCTGGCAGGGAATGAATGCCATGCTCCTCTCTAACCATGCCTTGTATTTATTTATTGTCTGTATTTTCATGCCGCCTCTTCAGAGTCCTGCTGGAGGCGGCTTACGATTAAAACCCACGGTATAAAAACAAGCCATTAGACATAAGTAGCAGGAAAAAAGCTGCCCCTAAAACAGAGCAGACCATTAAAGAGGTGATGAGATAAACCCCCTAACTAAAAGCCCGGCTTAAAAGGTGCGCTTTAGCTTGGTGCCTAAAAGAAAATGAAGTAGGCAGCAGGCAAGCCTCAAGGAAGAGGGCATTGCAAGGCTCGGTGCCACCGCAGAAAATGCCCTGTCTCTCGTCCCAAGGTGCCTGGCCTCTGGGGGCAGGGGCAAAGCGAACAGGGCTCGAGCAGGCAGATCTTAACTGCCGAACTGGAGAGTATGGGAGGAGATGGGCATTGTAAACGCCGTTTAAAAATAATGGGGGAAAGCCGATTGACGTTGAGCTCTTTGCTAGTAAGTCTGTATCTGTTTTGTGAGGTCCTGGCTTGTTTGCAGCCTTTAAAGAAAAAACAGTTACCCTTTAATGTATGAAATGCAGACTTTTGGTTGCTGGAGAAGGGAGAAGAGACGGTTTCCGTAGGGGTGGGGGGAGATATTGCTGAAATAACGCGGTCTGTGATGAAAGTGCGGTACAAGGTAAAGAAGTGGAGTCGTTTGTGTTGCTCAACCTGGCAGCTCCGAAGTTGCTGCCTCCTCCTCTGTCACAACCACCCCCTCCTGCTGCCGCTCTAGAGCAACAGATGTTTTCCCCTTCCAGCGCCGGGAGACAGGCTGGCTCTGCCGCCCCCCCCCCCCGCCCGGCGTTTCGCAATGCAACCGCCCAAGCATCCTCCCTGGAGGGGCCGTTCTAATAGGGAAGTGGCTGCCGGTTGCACGCCCTGCCGCTGCTTGCCGTGTATTAAGGGCGGCCCCGCGCCTTGCAGGTTAGAGCCGGACGTGTCCAGAGGGCAGGGCGGCAGGGCAGGCAACGTGTCTACCTGCCACAAGGGGCCATTATCAACTGCTACGCTTTTCTCTTCCAAAGGAAAATGTATCGTGCAGGGAACGGTTGAGGGGCCAAGGCAGAAAACAGGCAGCAGGGCAAAGTTTTGTCTACATGAAAAAGCAACTGGCCCCGGCAGTCTGGCTCTTTGGCCCCCCATTGGGAAGCCCACCAGTTCTTTGCAACATTCTAAGAAGCCAGAGCCCCTCGCCTCCTGCCGCCTTCTTGGGCTAGCAAGGGGACTGATTGAATGGTTTCACTTTGGTTTTATTAGGGGAAAGCGACATTCTCCCTCCTGTCGCCAACCCACACATATCTCTTCCACAGAGGAATGGAGCTCACTTCAGTTTTGAATGGTGCGGTTTAAGGGCCGGGCTTGAGCAAAACTCATGTCCAAAAATGGTAACATTCATCCCATTTTTAAATTTCAGGAGGCGGGGGAGAGATGTTCAGAGGCGTTCTATCTAGCGTCTTCACATTCACACACCCCCTTGCAATAACCGAAGGCATCCTGTATTAGCTCACTCTGGAATCCTGAGCTGTTAAACATTTCTTTCCCTTTGGTCATTTTATCAGACAAGAAGAGAATTAGGGGAGGCAAGACTGCTTCTCAGAGGAGTGGCATGTGGAGGTGAAGGGAGGGAATTGCTTTATCACAGTGTTTTAAAGGATGTTTTCATGGCCCAAGCCCCCTGATTGGAGAGGGGAATTTTTCTGTCGCAAGAACGTAGTGCTTAGAGAGTACTTGGTTGTTCCCCTTGCCTGGTTTTAAAAGGATGTGTGCATACTTTAAATGTTGTCAATGGAGGCCAAGTTAATTAAAGAACTCTTGTCAGTGGCCTGCACCCAAGCTTGAAAAGGCTTCACAGAGACAACAAGAGCAGGAGAAATAAGCCATGAAAACTGAGGTACTTGTTGGAGAATTGAGTTTGTGATGGGTAACCTTGGCAAGAGATCAAAAGGGAAAAGGCTCATCATTTAATTCCCAGTCCATGTGGTGAAAATGTTAAACTGCTGGCCATGGGATCTAGCAGCAGTAGTTACTGACAGATGCAGTTTTTCTTTTGATCAGCCTTAAAAAAGATGTTACCAACTGGCACACTATTCTCATCCATTTTTAAAAATATGCCAAATAATAAATCTTGGTTTATAATAAAATGAGATAATCTATGTGAGTAGAACAAAGAAATTTTCTTCCCAATTAATTAAAATTATTTATTTCATATAATAATTTTGACAATAATGTTTTAGTAGACTTTACAAAAAACCAGCATATAACAATAAAAATTCCATCAAAACCCAGATGTTGTACTATTATACTTGCAAGAGCAAATATTCAGTTAAATTAAAATGTCTTAAGAGGTTTGCCTGCACATTAAACTTGGGTGTATTGACATATATACAGTGAGTTCTATAAAACACAGTAGTAATTGGCGTATGGGTTTATTTTTGAAGTGAATTCTAGAGCACTGAGGCTTCCACTGAAAAGGCCCTGTGAAATTAACCTCGCACAGTGAGTGTCCCATAAGCTACATACTGGGCCCAAGATGTGTAGAGCTGCAATTTTAGTGAGTCCCATTGAACTCACTGGGATGAGTGGGTTTATTTTAAATTAACTCATTGAGTTATCCAAAGTTTGGGGCCAGTTTAGAAAACTTATTGAAATTTGTATCTCACCTTTACCTTAATATTCAGGGCATGTTAAGCGTTTTCTTATCCTGTTATTTCTCTGAGCAGCCTTTTGACATGAGTCACTGTTCTCATTTTCTTTTATGTATGGGGAACTGAGAGACTCCTGAGGGCTACCTGGTATGTCCATGACTGAGCTGGTCTCTGAATGAAAGGCTGATAGTCCCATTCCTAATACTGCCCTTTGGACTTTACTTGCAATTAGACCAGTGGCCTAGAATGCTGTCTGGTGTTTTTTTGATAACAAATGTTATTCAGACTGTAGAACACTGGATACCTCTGTATTTGTGCAAGAGTGAAAATAGTTCTTTATTTTACTAGGAATATCCAGCTTATAAATAGACAAAGGTCAGGGTTTCCTAAGTTGTAGATATGCACACATGGAGCATTTTCTGGAAGGGAGAAATGTATTCAAGGAGTCCTGACAAATCTTCTCAGGCTAGAGATCTAGTGAATGGGAAGAGGAAGGCTAGGACCTAGGGAGAGATGTCATGTGTGTGAAGAAGTTGCTCTAGTGGGGCACTGAAGTAGGGTGTACGTTCAGAAGCTACACAAGTGGAGAAAAGCATGGGACGTGCTGGATTTCGGGAGACAGAGAAGATTTAGCAGGTTTAGAAGAGAGGGTATGATTTCATAATGCTTAAGAAACACTGCAGTGACTTTAAAGGGGTAGATATGGCAGAAAACAACTATACTATAACCTAAAAGTTTGTTCTTCAATAAAATGGACCACGTTATAGCCACTGACCTTTTGTGTAAAAAATCAGTATTTAAAAGTTAACATTTACTACCTTTTTTTGGCAGAGTAGCAAATAACACAGCAGTAGTTACGTGGTACTGATTAAAGGTGTAAAAGAGTTTATTTAGGAACTACATATCAGATAGTAAAGAGGAGGGAGAGAGAGAGAGAGATCCTGTCTGCCTGACTGCATAGTAGAAGAGTGTGTGAGAGAGGAGGATATTTCCCTGTTTAGCCCAATAAGAGACAAGACAAGAAAATGACCTTTAGGAGACAAGAGAAGTGCTCCCCTCGCTGTCCTGTCTAACTGATCCTTGCTGCCCCCTGTATGGAAGGGTCTTCTCTTCTTCCTTCTTGTACACCAGACATTGCTATTTCCAACATTTTAAACATGGGCATAATCACAGTCTGGAAGGTGAGCCTGAGCCTGGTCTATTGAAGTGCATTTCTGGTCTCAAAAATATCTGTTACTTGTCACTAGAAGGCCTGTTGCTTGTTATTCATCTTGAAGCATGTGTGGGTCTCTAATTCAGCTGTCAGTCTATTATTGTCATGTACTTGCAGAGGTGTATTTGATAAGAATTAAGCTTGTTGTAATACGACTAGCTGGAGAATAGTTTAAAAGAAGATGAGAAGACTAATGAACAGAACTAATTCTCATTTTTAATAAGCGTTATGTTTTCATGGGGAGGGCTTCTATTAGGGATTGTTGCACTTTTTCTTCAAAATATCAAACTATTTTGGACATTTCTCCTGGCTCAGTTGGTTCTTGGTCATTTTCCAACTTGCTCCCTACCTTTCAGTCACTTAAAGTAACTTGCAGAGGTTTGATGCATTAGGCTGCTGTTTTTTGTTGTTGCATAATTACATTTAGGATGAGTCTGGCATTAATATAATTATGTTGTGTTGCAGGCAAACTGAATCTCTTGTCTAACAACAACATTTGATTTATATACCACACTTCAGGATGACTTAGCACCTACTCAGAGTGGTTTACAAAGTACGTTATCATTATCCCCACAACAACAATCACCCTGTGAGGTGATTGGAGCTGAGAGAGCTCCTAGAAGCTGTGACTGATCTGAGGTCACCCAGCTGGCTTCAGGTGGTGGAGTGGGGAATCAAACCCGGTTCTCCAGATTAGAGTCCTGTGCTCTTAACCACTACACCAATATAATAAAATAATTGGCTGCTCTTTGTTGTACATTTATGGTATGTTCCCCCATCTATGGTATGTTTCCCCAAAATCCCATACAACAATAATTTTAGAACCAGCCAGTTTTTTCAAACCCAAAGAAATCAGAATTACCAGTTACCTGATGTTTTAAGAGAATATTCATTGTATCTTAACATGGCATTTCAAGAGATGGTAATGCATACTGTGTGTTTTGATAACACTTCTGCTATAAGGCCATAAATTGGCATGAAAATGTACAGTATAAACCATGAATACTTGGACCAAGGAAAATAACTTCCCAAGCTGCAATTCTCTGTGCTCTTACTTGGGAGCAAGTGTTGAACTCTGTAGATCTTCATCTGGATTAACATACATAGGTTTGAATCTGTTGTCTTGGTAGAATGAAGAAAGTTGTAGTGTGAGTTCATTTAATAATAGTTGGGCTGGTTTATTTAAGTGGTCAGTAGATTTAAATTTGTTCTAAAGAAAAGAAATTCACTAGTTTATAATTAATTAATTCTAATATTTTTTCTTGCAAGTTCTCTGTCAAATTATATACATTACCCATAAGATCATTGTGTTAACTGATATGTTTGCAAAAACATATCCAACCACCAAAAACATATTGTATTGTAAAAGTAAGTTGTCTGTGTCAGTGCGTCTGTGGCTCCATAGGGAAACTTTTTTAGTAAAAAAAAATGACTCAGAGTCTCAAAAAACAGTTCTGCAAGACTAATGTAACATAGGATATTTTAATATACAGGGCTCTACATAGTACCTTATGTATCAAGTAAATACTCTGCTATGTTGTGAATTTCTGTAAGGATATCAACAACAAAAAGAAATTACTTTAGAATAATTGTGTTACACTTTGCAGGCATGGAAGGCTTTGTCAGTGTTTACATACATAGATGAACATCTTTTGTATTACTAATTCATACAGCCTAGACATATGCCCTGCAGAGCTGTTTTGTAGAGTTTTAGGTTTCATGGGGTGTGTCAGAGTCAGACTAATTTACACAGGATATTGGTGGAAAGACAGTGTTGAAGCTTCTCCTATCACATACTCTCTTTAGTTTGGTGAAGAGAAGATTGTTCTGCTGAAAATGAAATGGAGAGTGGCTATATTGTAAATGTCACATATGGGTCTTCTCGATTGTAGCCATGATGTGAATGTAGGTTGATAGGACTTCAGGGAGGATTCACAGCAACCTACTATGTATTGTGGAGTGTTGCGAGTGTCACTGAGGCTTCAGTACTCATTATTTATAATAGCTAAAATGGGGCTCCATGCATATAGAGGTATACTGCCTCTTCTTGCCTGTCCCTTGTAGTACTCAACTGAGAAAGGCTTTTCATGTCCTGCTTGTCAGCATCTGCTGGCTACTGTTGCAAAAAAGCAGAATGCCGAACTAAGCAGGTCTTGGTCTGATCCTTCAGAGACGTTTATATATTCTTATGCAAAAAAAGTATACGGTCACTTGTCCTCTAACCCATGTGAATTGACCTGTTTTCTGCTTCTACTGGTTCATTCCCCTTCCTCCGCAACAATTATTTCCACCAATATTTCTTTTCAGGTCCCCTAAAACAATTTATCCTTCAATTAACCTGTCACAAAATTTTTATCCCCGCAAATTGTAATTTTCTTTTCAGAGTCCCCCCAGCTTATTTTTTGCATGCAAAAGTTATTTCCTACTTAGGTTTCTTCTTCTTTCCTTCCGAAATTAGTTCTCAGTTTCTCCCAAAAGAAAATCAGTTTTCCTCACTAATTTCTCTACCAGCTCTGCCTCTGCAGCACAGTCCAAAATGATTCTTGCCTTCTACTTTAGCTAGAGCACACGTGTGAAATTCAGGATAAGAGGTAGCCGCTTATGCAATCAGCAACCATCCAGTGGAGCAGTCTGCTTCACCTCACAGCCATTGATCTGTACTGCAGATTTGCTCCTGCAAGCGTAGAGATCAGTGATCTTCTACAGGGGCAAGTTTAGAAGGAGTACATCTAGCTCCCCCACCCCCTTTTTGATGCCCCTGCACCAGCACGCTTGTGCTGTCTCTGACTAGTGCTTGCAACATTTTAAAAAATAATCATCTTTATCACATGCCTGTGAATTGATTTCCAACTCTTTTTGCCCTTCTACAAAGTAGTGGCTCTGGCAGCTTTGAGTTATTGAAGTGATGGGCAGAATGTCTTGCTTTTAGTTTTTGCCCAGAACTAGGATATCAGATGCCCAGCAGGAATTTCTCAGTATCCACAATAATATCCTGCAATGTTGGGAGTGCTCAATAATTTTATAGTGCCAACGGCCTCTTTCAGGAGAGTTACCTCATTTAAAATCTGTGTCATTTGGCCCTACAAACTTCCTCGTGAAGTAGTGTTATATACTTGAGCACTGCTTGCCTGAAGATGTTCTTCAATTTCATTTACTGGGATGGCTTTGTCTGTTAATTTTTTCCCTCACATTGGGAAAAACAACTTAATCTAAGCCCTTCATATTTCTTTAATTTGTCCCAACTGTGCAATTAAATGGAAAGCTGTTTTAGATTGTAGATGGTTAAGATTCAGTTTAATTTAAAATGGTGATTGACTGAAGGTAGGAAATTCAGGAAAATTAGGAAGGTAGGAAATCCAGGTATTCCACACCTGGAATACGGTGTACAGTTCTGGTCACTGCACCTGGAAAAAGATATTGAGAGCTTGAAAAGGTGCAAAAAAGGGCAACCAGAATGATCAAGGGGGTAGAGCAACTTGTGAGGATTGGTTAAAAGGCTTAGGGCTGTTTAGCTTAGGGAAAAAGGTGAGTGGAGACATGATATAGGTCTATGAAATTATGCATGCTGTGGAGAGAGTGGACAGGAGAAGCTTTTCTCCTTCTCTTATAATACTAGAACATGGGGTCATCCACTGAAGCTGAGGAGTGGGAGTTTTAGGACAGACAAAAGGAAGTACTTCTTCACACAGAGAACAGTTAATTTGTGGAAATCACTGCCACATGAAGTAGTGATGGCCACCAATTTGGAAGGCTTTAAAAGAGAAGTGAACACATTCATGGAGGACAGAGCTGTCAATGGCTGCTAGTCATGATGGATATTTGCTTCCTCCAGTACCAGAGGCTGTTTGTAGCATAGGCTGTTTGTAGGCTTACTAGAGGTAGCTGATTAGCAGTTATATGAACATAATGTTATAGATAGATGGGCCTTTGGTCTGATCCAGCATGGTTCTTCTTAATGTTCTTATGAAAGCAAACTCTGAAATGAATATTGATATGAGGTTCAGGGCAATCTGTTATACTGTCTCTGTGTTACCTTGGGCAAGTTTTTGTCTCTCAACCTGTATCTAAAGTGTAAGAACTCTAGTCACCCACCTCTTGGAGGGCAAACACAATGACTGTGAAATATGTAGTACTTTTAATTTACAATATAACTGACAAGGATAAAAATAAGATGTTTTAAAAAAACGTTATTTAAAAATTATAGTAAAATCAACTTTTTAAAAAATCTAGTTTATAATGAAATCTATTTTTAACACAAATGAACACATCTAAATTAGTAACTAAAACTAAATCCATGACCTTACATTGGTTCAGTTCCAGCATAATGAGAAACTGAAGTGCATTAAATAAACATATGTTCTATTCTTAATGCACTTCATTTTTTTACTTTCTTGATTTGTGGAAAACCATGTTTTATGTTACATTTGAACTAGGCAAATCATGGCTTGTGCCAAACTATAGTTTCCCTGCAAATTAGAACTGGGAACCACAGTTTTCAGGAAACCTATGGTTTGCACAACAAGCCATAGATTGCCATTGTACAATGGTTTGCAATAAGGCAGCATGAGAGGGAAAGAAATGGAGCATGGGAGGGGAGGGGTTGCAGGACTCTAAGGCTTATTTATGTTCAAATCAAGCTGTCGTATGAAAGTCTACTTTATGTAAAAGACATCTGTGGGGGGTGGGTGGGAATATATATCTTGAGCAGCTTTTAAGACTTTATAAGTATGTCTTGACCAGTTATCCATTTAAATTATGGCAAATAATGCATATTTGTGATTCTACTACCCAAAATCCATGAACATTTTCTTTCCATATCATATACATTGTTCTTTCCCATAACTATTGGCTTCTGGAAAACCTGGGTAGGGTACTTAGGTCAGGGTCTAAACAGCTGCTTTCATTCATGTGAGGGGCTCAGGCTAGCCTGCTTCCCACTTACAACAAGCCAGTTACCAGCTGATGTTGTAGAAAATACCTAAAGTTTACATGCCTTTCTGAGCTGGTTGTCTCAGTGAATTAATATTTTTATCCCCAAGAAGCTCCTTTTGATGGCATCCCTCGATGTTTAGTATAAGTCGCTCTTCATTTCCTCCTCCACCTCTTCCTTTGAGACACACAGATGTATGGATAAACAAGTTATTACAGAAACCGAAAACTGTCACTAAGATGCTACGACTGGCATGGTTCTTTTAAAAAAGTAAAATGCCTGAGTTAACTCTAGTGGCGACACACAAATCTTGTGAAGCCCAGATGATTCTGAACACTCCTTGCAAGGGCAATTAGATTTTCAACATCAGAAGAGTATCGTTTGTAGATACTAAAAGAAATTATACTCAAGTCAGTTTTCACAAGAAATGTTTATTTTATTAATACCTTTTTAAAAACTATTTTTATTTTATATTTTTTCCAACATTAACAAAGTGTAAACTTTTAACACCAAATGAGTGATTTATATAACAACATTTAAGATATTGAATATTAAGAGACATCTAATAGCAGATGGACAATCCAGAATGTAAATAATCTTTTTTCATATTTTTTAAATTTACTTACTCGAAAACCAACAACCTCCATACCATGTTAACGTTGGTTTCTATTCCAGAAGGTGCATGGAATAGACCTGCAGGTGTCTAGGATCTCTGTTCCTACCATTTAATGTTTTGGGTTGTTGACAGAACTGTGTGTTTGATGTTGGCTTTTATAATAAAAACCTGGAAAGCTTTATACAAATTTCCTTGAAAAATAAAATTAATAAAATACCAGTCTAAAAGTAGTTTTATAGGCATTTATGAGCTGACATTGCTTCTGCTACCCATCAGGAGGGTGAATTGCTTTTAAATCAAGATGATTTAAAACTCCAAGAAAAATTTAAATCATACTTCCTATTTTTATAATTAATATAGATCCAGAACAAGCGTACTTGATTACTGAGTGCTATAGTAAGAGAAACATTGGTTTCCAACTAAATGGAGGTCTTTGTAGTTCTAAAGCAAGAGTCTTTGGCCATGTGGCTCACTGTTGATGCTGGGAAATATTTGAGAAATTGGCTTCTCTTGTACATATCGATCATTTATACCCCACTTTTCTCCCTAATGGGGACGCAAACTGACTTACAGCACTCTCCCCTTCACCATGTTTTCCTTACAACAAACCAGTGAGGTAGGTTAGGGTGAGGGTGTGTGACTGGCCCAAGGTCACCCAGTGAACTTTGGTGGCCGAGTGGGATTTGAACGCAAGTCTCCCAGATCCTAGTCCAGAATTCTAACTACTATGCAATGCTGGCTTTCTGTTGAAGACTGAAGCCACAATTCAAAAATCCTGCTTCTGGAGTGGATCCAGTTGTTTTCCAAGGAACTTTTCTATAATGGAAAAACACTTATGTTGGGGAAAAGCTCCTAAAGCTGGAAGAAGGCTTCAGACTTTGCTCACTGTCATTATAGGATCCATCCCAGTAATTCCATGAGCTTAGGTGTCGTCTTGTGAGTTTTCAGAGGCATCTGTCTTTCTGTTGATGAAATAAGTTGAACTTTGGGGATATTGTTATGCAAAAAACAAGTTCAGTTACTTCCAGAAAAATAAATTTTCTGGAAATTGAATTTTTTTCCCAGTGTCCTAAAGTGTTATCTGATTTGCCATGTTTATTTTGACCTATCTTTAATAACATTTAAAAGTACCCTCTTGTTAATTTTATGTCCCATATTTTATACATTTGATTAGGAAAAGAAATTGTGTTGGTTAAAATGTTAATTTTCAATAAATGTAAAGCTATATGTGGAAATTGATTTTACTGAAATAAACCTTGTAAAAATTAAAGACCGTATAGCATGTGATTTCCTTTAATGTAGAAATTCTTAGGGATAATCTGAAAAAATTAATTATAACTTTGAAACTGCCAAGCTTGTTTAATGTTGTATTGGTAGTGGCATCCATATGTCAATAATTTTGTGAAACAGTCTGTAGAGATTGAAATTCTTCTGTGGAAAAAATAAAGCACTTGACAATTTTCCACCCCATGTCTCTGGTTACCCCTCCTCTGCCAACCATGTGCTGAAAATATTTCTGCATCTACAGATAGATTTCCCTTCTGCCTATCAGGAAGAAAGGAAAATCCCATCCCCCCCCTCATATAATTTATGCTAGCTCTCCTTTAATGCAGCCCTATTGTATCAGACCTATGTTCTGCCACCTCCAATTTAGAGAGGTGGGGCTTGGAGGTGGAACTTTTAGAAGAGAATGAGCAGCTTGGTTGTTGTGGGTTTTCCGGGCTGTATTGCCGTGGTCTTGGCATTGTAGTTCCTGACGTTTCGCCAGCAGCTGTGGCTGGCATCTTCAGAGGTGTAGCACCAAAAGACAGAGATCTCTCAGTGTATCTCTGTCTTTTGGTGCTACACCTCTGAAGATGCCAGCCACAGCTGCTGGCGAAACGTCAGGAACTACAATGCCAAGACCACGGCAATACAGCCCGGAAAACCCACAACAACCATCGTTCTCCGGCCGTGAAAGCCTTCGACGATACAATGAGCAGCTTGCGTCAGTCAGTCAGCACTGTAGCCATCCACCACAATGAGCCAGCCTGCCTTCAGTGCACTCCCTCTCCTCTGTGACTGTGGAAAAATAATGCTGGTGCAGATGTGGCTCTTGCCCTTATGGGCAATCTGAGAACAAACCGTACCACACCTTATTTGAGAGGCTTTTTCTTTGCAGCCTGAAAGACCCACCTTTATTTGTTTACTTAGATCCCCTTGTGTGTGATAGCTTGGCTATCACACCCATTTGCATTCTGTTTTACTTCTTATCTTTTGCGTATTCAAAATACGCTTGATTGGTGAGCTGTACAGTATGTATATATAGCTGCCAGTGTGTAAATCATCAGCAATTGTTATACTGTAGATGAGGGACTTGGGCCACAGCATAGACTGATGTGAGTCTGCTTGGTGAGCTCATGTTTTAAAAGTAGGCCTCCTCTTCCAAGTCCCACGCACTATCTACTAGGCCCCAGCAGCCATGAGAATTAGAGTACTAATGGCTGTCTTGGGAATACAGATCTACATGATCTAAAGAGGAGGACTTAACATAGAGGCAGCCACTATATCTTGTCTTTTACCTAAGTGTGGTACTGAATAACTGGTGCTCAGTTAATAGTGCTACACTGTTGTGTTAATATTAGCAGAATATCCCCTACTGAACCCATAGAAAGTCCAGTTTCTTTACAGACTGTACCCAGGCAATTTTGCTAAAAACATAGGTCACCATGAAATGCCATTGCTACAAGGGATGTGTGCTTTAAAAGAATGGTATTTTTTGGATTGGGGTACCGGGAAAGCTGTAAATATTGATATTCCTGATACTCAATTCCTCCCATACAAGTTTTGTATTTGGGTCTGGAATCTGGGGTGGGGATTCTGAAATTAACTGGGTCCATTATTCTTTTTTGGGGAATCTTTCCAGAGGAGCTGTTTTTCATGCAAATTACACCAAAATTGCTGCAAAGTGAGGGCTGCCTGTCCACTAAAGACCCTTCCCCCAAATTTCGAGAAGATTGGGTCAAGGGGTCCAATTCTACAGGCCGCTGAACAAAGTGTCCCCAGCTACTCTCCATTGTTTCTTGTGTGTGTGGGGGGGTGCAGAATCCAATGCTTTCTCCAGGGAAAAGACTCCTCAGCCAAACACGCAAGACCAATCATCGACCAACAAGAACCAGAGAATCCCAACAGAACCAACCTGGCAAGAGGCAGCAAAAGGAATAGATACCCCATAAAATCTTGCCCTGAAGCTATAGCCAGTCACAGCAGCTTGTTGCGGGTCTGGGAAACCTGCAAAGATGAAAAGCTTTGCAGGTTTTCCAGACAAAAAGGGGAGGCAGCAGGGAGGCAAAGCAACTCTGACAGGAGAATGGTATTGCTAATTAGGGGAAGTTCAACTGTATGTCCAATTATGACAATTCTGTCATGTGGTCTGTAAGAGAATTGTGATTGGACAGATAGCTAAGCTCTCCCTAATGAATGATGCCATTGCTTGTGAGGGTCATTTCATCTCCCTCCCCCTCCATTTTTTTGCCTGGGAAATATGCAAAAGTAAGAAAAACAAGCTGATGTGACTTTTGAAATTGTGGCCCTGGTTATTCCCAAATATTTCTGGGATTAATTGGGATAGAAATACTGGTAAATCCAAGATATGATCAGGATTCCCGAATATACCCAAAATATCTTTTTGGTATTTTTCAGGTATTTATTTATTTATTTCAATTTTTATATTGCTTCTCTTCAATTAAGATACCAAAGTAATTCACAAAAATTACAGCAGTTAAAACCAGTACAAGAATATAATATTTATAAAAATCACAATATTATCAGACCAGATATACTGATTCGCACAGCCTTAGTTGCTTTTATCTTAATAACTGCACTTTATCCAGTGATGGCCAGTTTCTGCAGCATTACATATGAGTATGCATATGTGCATATCATCTCCAAAAAATAGGTGTGACATTAAAGTGTAGGATCTTTATTGCAACTAGGAGACATTTCTGGTAGGGACATCAGGGTCTAGAAAGTTGTTTTGGGAATCTCACCCACCCTATAGGCCACCTTGCCCTTGAACTTCTCTTGCAGACCATGGCTAGTGACAAGGATGGTTCAGTTCCATCTCAGAAGTTGCATGAAGGGTACTGTTGCTGGCAGGACCCCAACACACTGTTGAAGCAGAACTGTATGGGACACCATTTGTTTGGTGGATGGCTCCCACATGAATCAGCTGATCTTTCACTGTTATGGTTAATATTTATACTTTTTTCTTGCTGCAACCACGTTGCTTGGTTAATGTGCATATTGGGACACAAGTAGCTATTTCTGAGGTCTGGTGACTTAGATTGAAGAAGCAATTTGATTTTTACAAGTTTTTTTTTTTTATATAAATTTTTATTTTTCAAACTACAAAACGCTACACAGCACTACACAAGACTATCACAAGGAAAGGGGAAAGGGAAGGGACAAAGGGGATGGAAAAAGAAAAGGGGGGGGATGACCTACAAACACTAAACACTACACTTCAATGTTTTCCCTTCATACTGTCATAATACAAAAATAGCTCCATAGGATAATGATGGAGTGGTTAATCATACAGAGAATAGGCATTTCAAATTCTGATTAAACTTTCCTCCCCCTTCTAGGTCCCGGACGCAATTCTCTCTGTGCAACCGCTGTTGCGGTGCTCTCCTCCTCCTCCCCCCCCTCCGGCTTCTCCTTTTCTTCGTTCTCGGTGCAGCAGAATTCCGGGTTTTTATCCTCAAAATCCTTTAGTTGATCTTCTGATAGTATCTTATAGGCCTGATCTTTATATCTAAACCATATTCCTTCCGGGAATAACCATTTGTACTTTATTCCATGGTCCCTCAGAAGAGCTGCAAACTTTTTATACTTAAAACGTCTTTTCCGGACTAGAAATGGAACGTCCTTCAAAATCTTGACTTTCAAACCCATAAAGTCCAAATCCGCATTGTATGAGTTATATAGGATGGTGTCCCGAATCTTTTTAAATGAAAAGTCAATAATGATCTCACGAGACAACTGTCGCTTTGTTGCATATTTTGAAGAAGCCCGACGGACCTCCAAAATGGCGCTTTTAACCTCTTCTTTAGTCGTCCTCGCGGGTATCGCCAATAGTTCCGAGACCACATCCCACAGATCCTCATTTTCCTCCTCTTTCACGTTTTGGAGACGCAAAATTGTCTGCGTTCGTTCCATCTGTAGCCCGATCAGCTGGTTCTCAACCAACTTCAGCTCCTTTTTTGTAGCCTTCACAAGTGACGCACTTTCCAGAGCAGACTTCTCTGCCCCCCCCCCGCTACTTCCTTAATGGTTTTCACTTCGCTTTCAATTAAGCCCACCCTTTGATCAGTTTCATTCAGCTTGTCAACAAAGGGTTTTATGGCTTCCACCACCGCCCTGCGCACCAACTCTTCGAGCGACTCTCCCTTCAAGGTAGCCGAGATTGACTTACTGAGAGCGGGACTTTGCTTCTTTGCTGCCATTTGGGGGGGGGGGGCGCCAACAAAATTCTGGAACTCACCGAAGGGGAAGAGCGAGTCTTCTTCAGATCAACCTCTCCTTCACGAACGCTTGTAGAACAGAAGGGATTCGCTTGTTTACAGGCTTCCGCCTGTTTCTTTTATTTGCCGTTTCTCGTTGCCCGGCGGCACTCGAGGCGCCGCGCACGTCTGCCGGCCTCCATAGGGACAAACGGGCAATTCCCCCCCCCCCGCATTGATTTCGGGGGGTTCTTCCCGCAGCGTCCCGGACCCTGGCTCCCTCCCTGGGAGTCCTGGGGGCTAATCCTTGCAGATCAGCCGCCCGGTCAGGGTGCCCGGTCGTTTCCTCCCGGACCAGCCGAGAGGAGCGTCCGGCATGGCTGAGAAAACGAAACCGAATCCATTTGATTTTTACAAGTTAATTGCATAAGCAAGAGGTAAATGCTTGGCTAGGAATAATTTTTTAAAAAAATCCCAAAACTTAGTTCCCTAGTAATACTGTGCGTTTAGGTACAACAAGCTGACAAGCAGCTCGTTTGTGAAATCCAGTTTCCAGAGGTTGATTTGCACAGCCACTTTGTCACCATGGTGTAGCCTTTTGGCAGTTGGTGGACATGTTCGCTATATTCATAGGATGTAGACACACATCTGGTTGCATAGTCAGCTTGTGGCCAAAATGCTGGGTTTTTGAAACTGAGTGAATATAGGTTGGCGAGCTAAGCAGCTGCTGGAGATGTGACAAGGCTTTTCATGTGTCTCCCCCCACCCCCATGAGTGGACTTGCAAATAGTCACCATTTCATAATAAACAAAGCATGTGAACTAGTCTAACAGAGGCTTTCCCTCAGCTTTTGGGAGCTGTTTTATAATACAACTCCTGATAGTTGTCATGACCTACTGAAATTACTTTCATGGATTTCTTACCTTGTGAAGTAAGTCTTATGGCATAGTGCTTGTGAAACTGTGGGGTAAGCGAAGGAACTTTGAACTGTGGATCTGATAAAATCTAGGCCTCAGGCCTTTTTGAGATATGAAGATGGTTAGATGAACAAGGGTTTGTTTGGCAATGGGTTGAACAACAAAAACTGGGTTGGGATGGAGAGAGTAGCCAAAGTTTGTCAACTGAACGATGCTGCAAGCATTAATAAGATTTAGCAAAGAGGGTTTTTTTTCTGTTTCTGATTTTTCCCCTTATTGCAAGACTGTAGCATGTTTGTGGTGTGGCCCAGAGCCAAGAAAAGCCCCTTAGCTCCACACTGGGCAGTAAAGTAGCATTTTCTCTTTTCATGTCAGTTTCCTGTCATATTGCAGTAGGAAAGAGCAAGAGTCCAGTAGCACCTATAAGACTAACAAAATTTGTAATAGGGTATGAGCTTTCGTGAGTCACAGCTCACTTCTTCATGAAAGCTCATACCTTCCCATAAATGTTGTTAGTCTTATAGGTGCTACTGAACTTGTGCTCCTTTCTACTGCTACAGACAGATTGACATGGCTATCCATCTTGATCTGTCTATCCATCAGTGATCTTGATCACTGCTGCTGCTGTCTGTTGCTCAGTCTTAATGGCAAGGTTTCTGTATTGCTTTATGTACATTTCCATTTCAGAAAAGGTTCTGTCTCCAGGCATGGTGTGTGGCTTCTGTGTTTATTTTTCTATTCCTTCTCAGCTCTCCTCCTTTACTGGAGCAAGCATCATTGAACTGATGTAGAGAGAGGTCATATTTCTGAGATAATTTTTATCATAGCTTTGCAAATTGAGTCCATGAAACTCAATTGGCTGTCTGTCAACACCTGCATATGCTAGTCCTTTGTGCCACATTCTGGACTCTAATAATGGGACCCAAGCACTACAAATAATGATCAGGTTAATGCAATACCAAGTTGATAGACATCTTTGTGTTGTACTGAGCTTAGACAATCCCATTTACTCCCCTTGTATGTCATTATACAGATGCTAGTAACAAGAATTCATCTAATGTCTGATGTTTCTAAGATCATGTGTATGAGTCTTAAAGTAGGTCTCTTTCTCAGAGGACAACTGAAAGCAGGTGTCCCACAAAAAACATGTTTTTCTCTTGTGAACCAACTGAAAAATGTATGGATGCAACTATAGTCATAATCATATGAAAATGTATAGGGTGTGAATATGATGCCTCTATCATGCCAGAGCGTTCCTCCCTGACATGTGCTCTGATTGCAGACCAATTTCTCCATCTCTAGGGTTTAAACCCATCTATAGAAAACGCAGAGCAGCCAGTGAGACTAGTGACTGAATGAGGAATGGAGAAATTGAAGGGTTGCATCTAACATGGAGGTGCCTTTTGGATGGAGAAAATAACAGACATTCATTATGATGGGGTTGGTGAGAAATTTTCAAGGAGAGCAGGTATTTTTTTCTGCTGGATAGGGGCTTGCTTCGGGGGGAAGGGGGGAAACCCTGTCTTTCACCCTCTTAAGAAGTTTCAAATAACAGAATTGGTCATTCATCTCACCAAATAATCCTTACCAGTTTATTTTTCATGTGCTGTTTAACAGAAAATCTTGGGGTGGGGAACATTCAGGATCGCTTTATTTAGGTTGTGTACACCTTAACATGCTTTAAGACTCATTTCTTTTGTAAATACAATCAAGGTGACTTGCTTTTTCTTTAGACATGAGTGATTATGATTATAAGACCTGAGGGGTAGTAATGGGGGCAATGAATCCAAATTAAAATATGAAACCTTGATGTGTGGCATTAAAAGCACAACCTAGTTTAATGAGGACACTTCATACACAGTGCACTTTGTTCTCTTTCATCCCTCAGCTCCTATATTAACTGCACAGTGCAGTCCCAAGCAAAGTTACACCTTTCGAAGTTCATGAAAGTCACTGAGCTCAGAAGGTATAACTCTGTTTAGGTTGGCACAGCCAGTCTCTTTGTGCCTTACTTCTCTCTCTGTCACCCAGCATCAACTATGTCCCTTTCTCTCCCTGCCCGTCACCTCTGCCTCATCTATGCTCTCTTTCCTTTGGGAGGAAAATGCTTGGCCTTCTGCCCTTTATAGGTGCTTGAGCAGCTTCCTTGCTATTAAGTCTGCTACTAGCATGCTGTGAAGCAGCTCCATTTAAGACGGAACTAGGATTCCCCCCCTTCCCTCTTTCTTACTTGGAAACAGCCTATCATAAGGATGTGGCTTGGTTGGCTGTTTCCTCTTCCTGGAATGTTTCAGGATGGGATATAGCCAGTCATGCTCAGCATTGGTGTGAAGCCAAGTACTGACATACTGCTGGCAAATTTGAGGTTTTTCAGTGCCTTTTCGCTTTGAACAGACATTTTATGTGTCAGCCCTTTAAAACTTGAGATGTGTTGATTTGGTTCCTTCCAGCCTTGGAGAATACTTCATCTGCTTATCTGCACAGATTTGGGCAGTTTTGAAACAGGATTTTACTCTATCCAGTCAAAGACAACTATGGAAGGCAACTCCTTTGAACTGCTCCCTTGCCAAAGTATTACAACTGGCAAACTATAAGTGAAAAATTGTAAATGTATGATTTATTTGTTATTTTTTTTAAATCCTACCTTTCCTCCAAGTTGTTTGGGGGCAGGGTACCCTCCTCCATGTTATCCTCACAACAGTCCTGTGCTGTGAATTAGGCTGAGATGACTGGCCCAAGGCATCTTATATTTGGATGTAATAATGTTCAGAGCATGATAGAAGGAAGATAACATTTCTGGCATGCATATGTGCTTATATTTACCTTAAGGCTCTTAGCACTGCAGTCTATAAACTTTGTGTGAATATTTAAAAAGAGCCTCACCAAGTCCCTGCTGTATTTGAAATCTGAAGCTTATCATGAGATAGAAAAGTAGATTCTGGATGCCTAAATTAGAAGGTGTTGGGAATCTAGAATACCTTTTGTGTGTGTTTGTCATACATATGTTTCCAACCCTGAAGTCTCTACCTGAAGTCCACAAATTCTGTTGCAGTAGGAAAAGTTAAGTATTCTAATGGTTTTGACTGCTAGAAGACAGCAACTTTAATTGTGAACCTTCAAATTATGCTATCATATTGCAAGTAAATCTTGCCCCCAAAGTCTAGTACCTTTTATCAGAGATCACTGATACAGTCCAGAACCCTGTCATGAGATGGTTTCCAGTCAGATCTATCATGGCAATTCTGGATTTTTGCCTTCACCTTAAGGGGGGATGGTGATGGACTGCTGGTCTTGAGAGTCAGTGTGGTGCAGTAGGAGGTCCTTTGCATGTGATAAAGGGTTGCTTCTCAACTTTTCATCCTTACTATGATCCATTGGCACACTCTAACTGAATGCCAACAGTGTGATAATGTGGAGGCAAGCAGGAAAAGGAAAGCCTTATTTCTGGGCGAAGGTTGCTAGTTTTTGTCCCTTTCCCTGCCATCGCTTTTTAATTAGGGCGAACAAATGCTTCGTTGCTGGCTTTGTACAGCTGTGGAGTGCACATTTATTGATTAGAAACTTCATTGGTGAAATACTTAAGGAAAATTTGCATGGGCAGGGTTAGGGGACTTATGTTTAGTTTCCACTGCTGGCACGGACAGAAGCCTGACACTCTATCCCTGGAGGGTTGCCAATCTTTTCATTAGTAAGAACTACTTCTCAGTAATGAAAAATATCCTTAGTTACTAACAGCTTCCCCAAGCATGTTACCAAGAAGTCCAAGAAGCAGAATATGGATTAGGAAGAGCACCAGAAATTGACCTATCAGCTAGGCAGTGGAGAGGAAAATCCTGTGAAATAAAACTTTTTAAAAAGCCTATAGCAAACCTTTTCACAATCTTTTCCTGGGTCTTCTGAGGGGCGTGAGCAACTCTTCATGAGCACCAGTAAGCTACTGGTAACTGACCGGCTGCCTGTTATAGACTCCTGGTCTTTATTAATTGAGGGCAGAAGCAGTCATGATCATAAAGCAATTGGTAACTTACTGGAATTATATTATTGACAATTATATTTGTTAATTATATTATTAATAATTATATTGTTGTCATTTTGGGGTTAAAAACTTCACCTACCCACAGTTTACAAATGAGAATCAAGATGTAAGATGAAGGAGTGATGGTTGTTGTGGGTTTTCCGGGCTGTATTGCCGTGGTCTTGGCCTTGTAGTTCCTGACGTTTTGCCAGCAGCTGTGGCTGGCATCTTCAGAGGTGTAGCACCAAAAGACAGAGATCTCTCAGTGTCACAGTGTGGAAAAGATGTTGGCAGGTCATTTTTATCTACTCAGGAGGGGTGGGGTTGAGCTAAGTCATCCTGTAAGAGTTTCCCAGGGTGTGGAATGCTAATGGCGGGAGGCTTCACTGTATCCTGAGGAGGTTCTTTTGCATATGGATTGGTGCTTGATGTGCTAATCTTCTCTGCGGGGCTATTGTCGGGTGTAGAGTGTTTTGTTAGCCTGGTGTTTTTCAGAACTGGAAACCATGCTCTGTTCATTCTTAAGGTTTCTTCTTTCCTGTTGAAGTTTTGCTTATGCTTGTGAATTTCAATGGCTTCCCTGTGCAGTCTGACAAAGTAGTTGGAAGTGTTGTCCAGTATTTTGGTGTCCTGGAATAAGATACTGTGCCCTGTTTGAGTTAGGCTATGTTCCGCCACTGCTGATTTTTCAGGTTGTCCAAGTCTGCAGTGTCTTTCATGTTCTTTTATTCTTGTCTGGATGCTACGCTTTGTGGTCCCGATGTAAACTTGTCCACAGCTGCAGGGTATACAGTATACTCCTGCAGAGGTGAGGGGGTCTCTACTGTCTTTTGCTGATCGTAGCATCTGTTGTATTTTTCGGGTGGGTCTGAATACTGCTTGAAGGTTATGCTTTTTCATAAGCTTTCCCATCTGATCAGTAATTCCTTTGATATATGGCAAAAACACTTTTCCTGTAGGAGACTGTTTTTCTTTGGTTGTTTGATTCATCCTGGGTTTGATTGCTCTTCGGATTTCATTTCTGGAGTAGCCATTTGCCTGAAGTGCGTGGTTTAGATGATTAATTTCCTCATTGAGAAAGTGCAGCTCACATATCTGTCTTGCACGATCCACTAATGTTTTCATTATGCCTCTTTTCTGTCGGGGGTGGTGATTGGAGTTTTTGTGTAAGTACCGATCAGTGTGAGTTGGTTTCCTGTAGACCTTGTGACCTAACTGAAAGTTTGCTTTGCGGATGACCAAGGTATCCAGAAATGGGAGTTTTCCCTCGAAAAGAGGCATAATGAAAACATTAGTGGATCATGCAAGACGGATATGTGAGCCACACTTTCTCAATGAGGAAATTAATCATCTAAACCACGCACTTCAGGCAAATGGCTACTCCAGACTTGGACAACCTGAAAAATCAGCAGTGGCGGAACATAGCCTAACTCAAACAGGGCACAGTATCTTATTCCAGGACACCAAAATACTGGACAACACTTCCAACTACTTTGTCAGACTGCACAGGGAAGCCATTGAAATTCACAAGCATAAGCAAAACTTCAACAGGAAAGAAGAGACCTTAAGAATGAACAGAGCATGGTTTCCAGTTCTGAAAAACACCAGGCTAACAAAACACTCTACACCCGACAATAGCCCCGCAGAGAAGATTAGCACATCAAGCACCAATCCATATGCAAAAGAACCTCCTCAGGATACAGTGAAGCCTCCCACCATTAGCATTCCACACCCTGGGAAACTCTTACAGGATGACTCAGCTCAACCCCACCCCTCCTGAGTAGATACAAATGACCGGCCTACATCTTTTCCACACTGTGACACTGAGAGATCTCTGTCTTTTGGTGCTACACCTCTGAAGATGCCAGCCACAGCTGCTGGCGAAACGTCAGGAACTACAATGCCAAGACCACGGCAATACAGCCCGGAAAACCCACAACAACCATCGTTCTCCAGCCGTGAAAGCCTTCGACAATACATGAAGGAGTGAGGCTGTAGGAGGTTAATTTTGCGTAGTGGGCTATGGGAAAGTAATAGATGGGATCATTGAGCTTTAAAATACTAGAAAATGCAGTATTTCTTTCTGCCTAGATTGCATATGTTCCTCCGGGGCCTGAAGGTCATTTTAATTTTTGTAAATGCATCTGAGTGAGTCAATCTCTCTGTCTCTGTTGATTCATTCAAAAGTGTGGAACAGACACAACTTTCAGCTTCTCCTGTCCAAAGAGTGAGAAACTTCCAGCCTGTTTCTCCTCTTTCATGCCTTCTTCAACCTGTCTAGCTGTTCTAACAATCCCTGCACACTAATGTTCACAGTACAGTCATGGGTCTGTCTTCTGTTACTAACTATTATACTTTTTACAAGGACTAATAACAATAAAAGTAAACTGATTCCTGAGGAGGATCATGGTGAAGAATATGGAAAGCCATGACATTAGGGGGCGAGGGGGGAAAGAAGGGGGAGGTAGAGAATAGCTTGGAAAGGAACTGCAAACAAAAAGATATGACAGTGTTGAAATACTGGTGTGTCGTGCTGCCAGAGCTCTGTCAGTTTGCAGACTGGATGTGCTGTGAGGTTGAATTAGTTTGTTCTTCCTTGTGTTTCGAGCTATGGCCCAGCTGGGGTTCATTAAAGGCATAGACTTAGTTTATGCTGCAGACTTAGTTTATAGTCTTGGCAGATTTTAAGAGTCAATACAGTTCATTCTGTCTTGAAAAAGTGAATAAAAATTCTGACCCTGAGATAATTTTATCAAAGCAGTTCTGTATGCAGTTTAACTAATTTGCATAAATATGCCAGAATGTTGAAGTGATGAGAGTGCTGGACATTAATCAGAGGGACCTGGGTTCATATCCCCATTTATCTGTGAACTTCACTGGGGAGCCTTGGATCAGTCAGTAACTGTCTGCTGCGTTTACCTGGTAGGATTTTTGTGAGGTTGTGGGGGGAGATGGAACCCTATGTATGTGACCCTGAATTCCTTGGAAGGAGGGTGGGATAAAACCATGCTAGATGCTGAATTTGCACACTGTTAACTGCTGGCAGTGTGTTGTAGTGATGCCAAGAGGTGAAAATATGTAGGACAAAAAGTTGGCTGCAGGAAGAGGGATATGACTTAGAAGCACAGGCGGTACCAGTAGCCACAAAATGCATAGAAGAACTGCCTGTGCTGACTAGGTTGAAGTAATCTCTGTTTCTTAAGATGAATTTGAGAATCTCAGGAATGGCAGTCTTGTGCCAATATTTGAGTCTGCACAGAATGGTCCCTGTTAATGAAAGTGAACAGATCTGATCTTAACTCACTGTGTTTGCAGACTTGAGTTAATTGATTAAATTGAGTTAATTTAATTAATTAATTTCACCAAGCGTATAAGAGCATTACTTTTGAATTGCTGTTGTTCATACTAAAGTTCAATAATACATCATCCTGACTATTTGAGGAACAGAAGGGAATATACTAAGAGGTGAGTAAAACTCTATATTACTCCACTGACAAGAGTTCTCTTCTTGTGTAGTGCAACTATATTAAAACTGACCATATTTAAAAGAACTGAATTGTGAATACCTGTATGCCTCCTGTCCCTTGTAAAGCAATGGAATGTAGGGATTGTAAATAGCACACACACACCCCACACACACACACTCGCACAACAGGTATCCTAGAAATGTAGTTGACTGTCCTTCTAACCAAACTGTATACACCTTCATTCATGTCCTTCAGGTCTTCTCTGTTTGCTATTAATTGCACTTGATTTTCACAGTGAAAGAAGATAGTCATTTTAAAGATAATTTTCTGTACAACAACAAGCTTCCTGTCAGCCAGCAGTTGTCCGTCCCCTATTCCCTTTCCTCTGTTTTACTTAAGATGTTTTAAAAGGTGCTGACTCTTGTTTAATGTGCTTCTGGTTTCAGTGCTTTGCAGGGTTTACTTTTCCATTTTAAGCTATTTGGCTTTTGCTCTCAGATGTATTCATGAATGGATGAATACAGTCACAGAAAGGAAGTACTGGAAAACAATGCTGGTGTTGACAAATGATTGGCTGTTATCTCCAGTTTCTGGGGTTTTTTCCTGTGTGGCTTTAATAGTGCCACTCTTGGAAAAATAACAAATGCACCCCTCAGTTGGTGACTAATGCTGGGCATCCATATACCACTCATTAATTGTCATTCAAACATGGTATAATTTGATTCCAGGAAGACAGTCTACTGAGTACATTCAGGTATTGTGTCCTATGAGGAATACCACAGTCTTTCAACTAGAACTGTGTGTGCAGTACAGAGCCTGAAACATACTGTAAGTAAACATGCCTAAGCAGGTGTCGAAGGATGATATTAGGCTTAGACAAAGAACTGGGATTCTGGAGAAATTGTGGTTGAAGCCATGCATTTTCTTTATAACATTGTGTGCATTGGTTGGTGGTGGGAGGTAGATGAAATTCTATCCTGATGCCCCCCTCCTGTAAATTATATCTCAAATTTACTAATTATTTCCTTCATTGGGGTTCTTTTTCATGCCCCTACTATGGCATTTGCTTCAAATCAATTAAATTTCCAAATGATTAAATCTTTGAATAACCACATTTTTACTTTAATGGAACAATAAAGCTTTTAAAAGCCTTGAACTGTTGGCAAGTTCAATAAAATCCATGAATTTCTGAAGCCAAATATTGAAACTCATTTACTCTACAGGGAATTGATCAGCTGTAGTCCAACCTTCAATGTGACTACTTAGTACTAGTACTGGTGGATTGGATAACTGATACTGATTTGGATAGGAAGAGATTATTTCCCTGCCATCCTTAGCAAACTCCTAGAGATGTAAGAAATAAAAATGCAGTCACTATGGATAAAACTGTTCATAAAAAGATGTGGTATATAAATCGATGATGATGATGTATTTATATATTGGTCTTTGGTTTTGTGGTTTTTAGGGTGGGATGGGGAGAAGAAAGAACTGAGAGACGATTAGAGAAAGAAAAAGGAACACAGAGGTGTAGCAAAGTAGGAGGAGTTTAGTGTGGCAAGCTTTATAGGCTAGAATAAGAAGTTGTTAATGCATATGGAAAAGCATATGGGCCATGTTTAGGGGGAAGAGGTAGAAACATGCATAACATCTAGAATTCTTAAACAGCTCCACAGAGACAGATCGCTGACATAAAAATCAAACCACGCAACATTGCTAGGTAAGTCATTGTGGAAAACTGTCCTCCAAAGGGCCACCCAAACAGGGGGCTAGCAGGTTAGGAAATCTTCCAGTCTCTTCTGGAGTGCTTTTTCAAATAACTGGAGTCACTACAGGGAAGGCCTGTGGGTAGACCAAAGCAAATGATACAGTCCTGAAAGATGTAATAGCCATTCAGAGCTGCCAGGTAAGGGGTATCACCACAGAGTTTCATACAGGGAGAGATGAACGAAGTATGTAGGTCCCAAGTTGTGATGGGCTTTAAGGTAATAACCAGCACCTTAAACTTGGTCTCATCATCTGCCCTTCCATCTGGGAACAGAATCTGGGCATAATTTCTGACCCTATCTAAGTTTAGATTCAGTACATTGCCTTAACAAAGAACTTGTTGCTTCTGCAATGTCTAAAATTCAGACCAGGAATCTGAAGAGAGGGCATAGAAATATCCTAATAAGTAAATATAAATAAACTTGGCCTGTAGACAAACAGGCAGCCAGCAAAGATGCTTTAGTGCAGGTGTAATGTATTCAAATTGGCTTGCTCTAGTTAAAATGCAACAGTTGCACTTTTCATTAATTGAAGTCTCCATGTTGTCTTGTAGGACAACCCTACTTAGAGCATATAACACCAGTGATGTCTTGAGGTTACAGTAATAGGAATATGCATGGCCAGACGGGCTAAAAAAGCGAGTGGCCTCTGTACCAGTTGTTACTGAAGAAAGGCACTCCTAGCAACCATGTTAACTTGCTTCTTCAGCAACAAAAGCTGAGGAGATGTAAAAAAATTGAAAATGGATCAACCAGTGAACAGAACATTGCATGGACTGGATTTTATAGACATTGAGAAAGCAACAGGATCTTTTTTTAAGCAATGGATCGAATCTGACGTTAACAGGAGTAAAAAATTATGCCTAGGTTCTGTTCCTGGATGGAAGGGCAGATGATGAGACTGCAATTTCTAAAGAAGCATTTGAAAACTCTTAATTAGGCCGGGATCTACTAAAAGGTCAGGTGGCTGTGGTACATTCTGGATTATCCGATGTTTGTAGATGATCTGCTTCTTACAAGGTAGAAGAGAACACCATTTGCTGATTTCTCCTCCTTTCCCTCCCTTAACTTTCACTTGTGCCCACACATGGATTTTCTTTTCTTTTTGTGGTAGATGTGCAATTAACAGACTACTGCTTCAGCTAACAAGCCAGAGATAACAGCAAAGGAAGCCCTGAAAATGAGCAAGGTTGGGCATGAATGCATTCTACTTAACTAATGCTCTAAATCTGAGCCTAGACCCAATTAGAATAGTAAACTGTATCTCTGTGTTTTGCTTAGCAACAGTTGTCAAGGACAATCTGTATGATAACATGAAGAACAAAGCTTGCTGCCTTCTCCTGTTAATAGTACTTTTTGCTCTGGAGGTGCTGTGCTTCAAATAGTTGCTGCTACATGTCTGTGACTGATTGACAGAAAATGTATTTCTGTGTACGGGCAGAGGAATGTATTTTGGTTATGTATTAAGTGAATCTTAGTCAAATTGCATGCCTGGCGGAGCATTTCTGTCCATTGCTGAGGCGTATATAGTGGTGATAGCCTTCTGTTTATATTAGACATTTGATGACAAGGTAGAAATCTTCAGTTCTGCACTTAAATACAATTTTGTTTGGCTGAATTCTCAATTAAGGCCAATTGATATATTCAACAGAAAAATAGTAAAGCTGTTCCTGGACTGTGCCACTTGAGCCAACACCTGGGTTGGGGAGAAGGATTGGTTGTATATTTAAGCATTTCTGCATGTAGAAAATTAGCATTTTAAGAAGAAGGCTGTATTTTTCCTGACATGCTAGCTATTTATATGAAAGGAATTCTTAATTCAAACACAAAACCTTAAACCTATAGCCTCAAAGATGCAGTACAGAGGGGGAAAAAACCCTACAATTTGATTTTGCTGAGTGTACTTGTTGGCTGTCGGCAGGGTACACCAAAAGTTAATAGGGAGGTTGTCAAAGGTGTGTTAGGGGCAATGCAGTCAAAAGGTATAGGAGTGAATGTGTGATTTTGCTTTGGACAGTGAATGGAGCCAAGAGGTGTAAACAGATAAAATCTCACTTGTGGGTTTGTGAACATAAGTTCTAATGTAAGGTAGTTTTGCCCAACCATTCTCGGGTAAATGGAGATTTCTGAAAAAAACTCTTAATGATTTTCCCCCTATGGTGATGTTCAGCGTAGGTGTTCTTTTCCATTCATATTCCATGCTGTTGCTATTACTGGTGGTTTCATCAATGATAAATATAACCAGTCAAATGTGGTAGAAGTGATCAACTTGGCACCAAACAAGAGTTTCTGAAATGAGTTGGTCTGAAGTATCTTTTCCCACATTATATCATACTTGGTATTCTTATATTGTTTTTAAAATGACTCTTGGAATGTGTTTATACATTGAGAAGTTCTGGGTTCTTGGTGTAACTTTTCCTAGGATGATTCTATCTTTTGGAACCTGGAATTTGCTTGTGGATACTGTTTATGTGACTCTGGCTGCTTCCACACACATTGGATAATCCACTTTCAATACTCTTTAGTGAACATTTGGAACTGCTTTTGCATGTGGAACAAAAAAATCCACTTCCAAAGGATTGCTAAAGTGCATTGAAAGTGCATTATTCAATGTGTGTGGAAATGGCTTCTTTCTGGGTTAGTTATTTGGATGGACCATTCGGGTGTGACTTGCTCATGTGTATGCAATTAGAAGACTCCTTCCAAGTCAACAAGCAAACACTATGTGGAATTTTACAAGTGGCCAACTTTCTCCTCTTTTGTTGTAAAAACAATAGGCCCAATCAAAAAGAGTCCAGTAGCACCTTTAAGATTAACCAATTTTATTGTAGCATAAGCTTTCGAGAGTCAAGTTCTCTTCGTCAGATGCATGATACAGAGACTGGTCAAATATAGAAGAGGAGGGAGGAGAAGGGGAGGAGAGAGAAGAGGCAATTAGGGGGGGAGGGGGAGGGTGCAACCAAAACATTCCTTTGCTAGTATATGTAAACATCTCCTTTTGGTGTGTGGATCAGTTGGCAAAGGTCTCAACAAATTAAACTTTAGTGGTTCTCAGTGATGAAACAGTTAACAGAATTAGCAGCTTTACCCCTTTTATTCTGTATCTTCTCCTCTTTTTTCTGTACCCCTTTTATTCTGAAATATTAAAAAAAAAATTAGCAGCTTTAAAAAAGACTATGCAACCCACTCCAGTATGTGCCTAATGGCAATGCAGTGATCACTGCTAGATGCATAATATTTCAAGCTTAATAGGAGAGACATGGTAGTGGATGGGATACAGCTATAGGGGATTATAGTTGGAAATATTCTTTAAAAGGATACCAGGTATGTTTAAATGACACTTTCCCGCCTCTTTTATTCAACTATAATTTATGGAATGACGACAGGTCATGATACTTTTTGAGTGATTGCATTAAATCAGTTTAGTAAATAATTCAAAACTACGAATGATCCGCTTTTAAAGAGAAGCAAAAGTAGCTTTAAATGACTGTTCCCTAGACACCAATTTTGGTCTTATACAGGTAAAATGTAAAATCGGGGGTTTCTTTTAGCCAAGCGAGTTTATCTCAAACCAGGAAGGAAGGGACCACTAATGGGATGTTCAGAATGACAGGCAATGTGCCTCCTGCGCCCTTCCTGTTAGTCCACCTGGATTAACTGCAGTCATTCTGGGAATCGGGGCCAAACCAGATATGGTGGCATCCATAGGTCTGACCTGAGGGCACCTCTGCCATTTGAAATAGATACAACTATATTTATTTAAAATTTACTTAGTTAAATAAATATGACTATAAATAAATATGATTATAAACAAACAAACAAACAAAAGAGACTTAAAATTCTGTGAGCACCCAATCCTGATAGGGCCCGCAGTGCAGTGGGCTGAGGCACTCTTGTTCTCTCCCCCCTACACCTTTTCAAGCTCTGAAACAGTTGTTTGGTGTGGGGGGGAGGTGCAGCCATTTCAGAACTTGAAAAGGGACCTGAGTGGGGAAAACAAGAGTGCTTCAGCCCATCATGTGGTGAGCCTGATCAGGATTGAAGCCTCAAGGCCAGGGCTGTATTATTCATAAGGCTAACTAGGACTAGGGGCTCGTCAATATTTTTTTGCTGAGGCACTGGTACCTGCGCCCTAGGGCTCCAATGGTTAAAGGCACTTTACACTCTGCACCGCAGCAATACATGTATACATATATTTATCCATATATAGATACTCTCATAAGTATATATGAATAGAATTCTTCAGGAGGCCCTAAAAATGGATATAGGGCCATGTATTATGGTCTAGTACTTACCGCACCAGGGCCAGGCTGTCAGTTGTAGTTAAAACGGTCCTGCTCATGACATTTTAGAATCTCTTTAAAATGGACAGATCATCCATGGATCAATTTGTGGACACCATTACATCTCATTTGTCCTTAAGCAGGGCCCTGTGTGGAATGCACTGAGTTGGTCCCACATAAAAGCATCTTGGAAACACCTTGAGTGCTGTTTGATGCCTCAGGTTTGAAGCTGGTGGATATCCTTATAAAATCACTGTAAACATAGTTTTATGATGCAGAAATACAAAAAGGTCAGCTACATAATCGTGTGTAACACATCCTGCCTTTTTATGTATGCACTTTGATCATTTTGTCTTTTTAAACAAGCTTTATGGGGGATGTTGGCACATAATATCTCTATCTTCCTTTTCTTTCTCACCCTTCTACCAACTGGGACAATCTAGACTAGTTACTATGTTACTTAGTTACCATGGCAGCTGATCTCAGTTCGATGTGTCTTAAATTCTGCATATCTTTGACTCAATCCAAAGTACTAGCAGTTGGCTAGTTAAAAGTGACTTGTCCCTGTCTTGCTACTGAGGAGGTGTTGTGAAAGTATTTTGAATATTAATACGAGTGTATAAGATTGTTTGCTACCTAGTGAAGGTAGCATCTTTAACAACAAAAATAGCAATCCTGATAGTTATTTAGAAGCTTAAATAAAAATTGAGTCTGCTTGAGTTTATTGGATCAACAGCTACTTTTTCTTCCCATCTCTTCAGTTCTTTCATGCACCCATCCCCACATCTCAGTTTCATTGCTGCTTACAGTAGGATACAGAAATGTGCATGCCCACAATTGTGCCAAGAATAGTATAAGATTTGGCTTTCTAGTTCAGATTCTGAGCAACACAGCATTTACGTCTAAGAATAAAAAATGACAGAACCTGTGTCCCATTGAAGCAGGAATGAGAGGCTTCAGAGATAAAATTCTAGTATCCAAATTGGCCCCTGTGAAACGTGACAGCATGCCCGCTGCTGGGCACAATGACATCACTTCTGGAATTGGGGTGGTGGTGGATGGAATCATTGAAATAAGTGCCAGGTGCCTCCCCCCCCTTGCTGGGAAGGGAAGGGGACCTGGCAACCTTACTCAGAACAGGCTTTTTAGGCTTTTTTGGCACAAAGTGAAATGTTAAAATGACACATCCCTATCTTTAGACTGGACACTTTTAATTACAATTCTACCTAGCCTGGAGGCTTAGAACCCAGACCTTCTTTAATGCCCTTATGACAAGTTATGAACCTCTAAACTTTCCTTTATGGCAGCCTGATGAACATATTTACAGAAAACCCTTCCATGCATCTTAGTGAACCACAATTCCCATGTCCCAATAATAGTTGTTCCCCAAATACAGCCCACTGGATTCCTTGCCAGTAATACTGATTCTTCGATCCCAGGATTATTCTGTAGGTCTTTCTTGGCTGTCTGCAGTGTTAAGGCTCTGTCATTCCATTTGCTTGAGCTTGAATAGCAGTGGTAGCTGAAGACAAAGGGTGGCTCACATGAGACATTTGCTAAAGGGTAATTCTTTTAGCTGTTAGTGTTTCTATATATTTCAGTTGCCCTGCTTCAAATTAGGAAGTAGCAGGGGGATGCAGAAATGATTTTAATAGGTCTAGTCCAGGTTACTACCCTCAGTTTAGGAACTGTGTTTGGATGAGAAACCTTTTTTTTAGCAAAGTAGCATTTAGTCATATGAGGCTGGCACTGAAGTGCATCTCTATATTGGTTGGCCTGTCACATAGCTGCTAAGGTGTTTAGTTGTCAAGCTACAGAGAATGTTTGTACGCTCACGATTATCCCTGTCTCTTGGATACAGGTTTGGCTGTTCTGGCTTTTCACTTGTTCTTCTCTTCTGCAGAATTTTGCTTCAGGCTTTCAAAAAGGCCCATGAGTGGTTACAGTAGTTCCTGGTGCCTGTTCAGACCATGTGTGATTGGGAGTGTATCTTGGGCTTTCATATCTCAACCACCACCAGGGTTTTGAAAGTAGGTTTGGATCACCATGTTAGGAACTACTGAAATCTAATGGCTAAAGCATTGTTTTCGATGTGGGGGAGGGAGAGGGACAGATGGGTGAACCAGCATCCACACCTGCTCTGATTTCACATAGAGATTCGGGTTGTATGTGAGAGAGCGTCATCTGACAAGTGGTTCAAAGTCAAAGCTACACTGGAGTTCTTTCCCTCACCTTCAGTCACCTCTAAGTACCATGAGGTTCTTAACATGTGTTAAAAATGCTTAGTTGCAGTTGACTTTAGAGGACCTTATAGCATCTGCCATATAAGCATGCAGTTGAGTCACAACTGACTCAAGGAGACCCCATGAAGTTCAACCTCAGGGAATTTTCAAGCCAAGAGATTAGTTTGCCTCTTTATATCAGTTGCTGGGGAGCATGGGCAAGAGGAGGCTGTTGCAGTTACCCTGTTTGTGTGCTTCCTAGAGCCAGCTGGTTGGCTGTTGTATAAACAGAATGCTGGGTTGAATGGGCCTTTAATTTGATGTTCTTATGAGCAGAGATGGTTTGCTATTGCCTTCCTCTGCATACCAGCCCCCAGTCTTCCTTGGTGGTTTTCCATCCAAGTACCTACCCTGCTTAGCTTCCAAGCTCTGGTGAGATTAGGCTAATCTGAGTTATGGCTGCTCCTCAGCATGTAGTTAAACCTAGTGCAATTCATGCAAATGTGATGTTACCTGTACCATTAAGCTGTTGGCTGCTCAGACAATTGAACTTCCCTTAACATGCTGAGACTCCACAGTCTTACTTGCTATTACTGGTGCTGTAGTGGAAAGTGTGGAGGCTCACAACAGGATAGGTCTGGTCAATGTGTTGAATGTTTCCAAATGTTAATAGAGCAAGGAGATGATCCATTGCTGCAAGGAAGCCATTTTTGGCAGCATCTCCAGGGCTAACAATGCTTGTTCTCAGGCCCTCAGTGTTCTCTAGTTTCCATGGCAACTACAGCTGTCCAGTAACTGGTCTCTTTTGATTGGTGTCTCTCCAGTAGGATTCATTGCATCATCTTCATTTTTGTCCAGCAATGAAACTTGTCCATCTCAATTTCTTTCATGGCAATTTGGTCTTCTGTTTCTAAATTTGTATCATTGCAAAAATACGTCTCTAGGAATCTCATGAAATTGCTGCCTCCTACCCATATTGGCAGCAATGACTCTTTAATCTTCTGCCAGTCTCCTGTGTTTGAAAATCAGCACAAAACACACTTGGTCTTGATCCTCCATCAGAAATGGAAATTGTGTTTGTCGGCCTGATTACTCTCTCCAGTTGGCAATTTCTGTTGTCAGATAATACTTCCCACCTGAAGTGGACAAATACCTTTCTCTCCAGAAATGAAGACTCAGTTGATGGCAGTAATTGGACAGAAGTGGTATATGTATGTTGTTCTCCATCCCTTTTCTCACTACATGCTGGGATATCATTGCTAAGCCTTGTTGACTCATATTCACCCCAAACTTTATGTATTTAGATACTTATGTCCTACTTTTCTCCCCAGTGGGGAGCCAAAAGTGGCTTACATTACAACATTGTTCTGCTCTCCTTCATTTCCCCTTCATAATAATCATTCTCTAAGGAATGCACTGTGAGTACTAAGCAGTCAGGTTTATTTCAGGGTTTTGTTGGGGATGATCTTCCCTGATAATGGATACTGAAAGCCCAGTGTTGTCAGCACTAATGTGAGAGTAGCAAATGTCCTAAGTAGTGTTCAATTTATATGTAAATAGTTTGGAATGGTGGGGAACAGTGTGGTGGCTAAAAGGGTAGATATTAAATTATTCGCTCTGACATGGATTGTCTGGGCTGACCTGATCTTGTTAGATCTGTGAAGCTAAGCAGGGTTGGCTCTAGTTAGTACCTGGGTGGGAGACCACTACAGAAGCCCAGCATTGCTGTGCGGAGGCAGGTTATGGCAAACCACCTCTGAAGACTCTTGCTTTTAGAACCCTAGGGGATTGCCACAGTCCTGCAAACATGTCCATAGGTCAGCTATGACTTGATGGCACTTTCCACCACCATCAAATTATTCAGGAAGATGAAAACCAAGTCAGATTGTGAACAGTTGCAGGAGGATTTCTCTAAATTGGATGAGAGGGCAGCAGCATGACGAATGAAGTTCAATGTAGGTAAGTGTATGGTGATATTCATTACGGGGGTGGGGGGAGGAATCCTAACTTTAAATAGATCCTAATCAGTTCTGAACTGGTTGAAACTGAGAGGGAGGGAGATTTGGGGTTGTAGTGGAAAGCTTGATGAAAATGTCAGCTCAGTGCATGGTAGTGGTGCAAGGTAGTGGTGAAAAAGGCAGACTCCATGCTGGGGATGATTAGGAAAAGGATTGAAAATAAAATGGCTAATCTTGTGATGTCCTTGTATAGAGCTATGGCGCCACCCCATTTGGAATACTGTCTATAATTCTGGTCATTGTACCTCAAAAAGGATATTGCAGAGCTGGAAAAAGTACAGAAGAGGACAACCAACATGATTAAAGCGTTGCAGCACCTTTCCTATGAGGAAAGGCTGAAGAGTCTTGGACTTTTCAGTTTAGGGAAATGATGACTAAGAAGGGCCATGATAGAGTTTTAGAAAATTATGCATGGAATGGAGAAAGTGGATCAAGAGAGTTTTATCTCCCTTTCTGATAATATTAGATCAGGCAAAATGAAATACTGCTTCATTCAACAAGTAAGTAAATTGTGGAATTCACTACCAGTGGTTGTAGTGGTGGCCACAAGTACACGTGGCTTTATGTGGGAATAAGATTCATGAAGGGTAGATCCATCAGTGCCTACTAGCCATGGTGAATAAAGGAATTGCTATATACAGAGGCAGCAAATCTCAATACCTTGCTAGGAGGCAGCACTGGGGAGGGCCCTGGCCTCTACACTCTGTTGGCCCTCCAGGGCAAATATGTTGGCAGCTCTGTAAAACATTCTGGACTAGATGGACTACTGGTCTGATCCACTAGAACTCTACTTAAGTTCTTAGGAATTTTGAATTCTGTTCTGAGTCTGTCAATATATTGATCACATAAGTAATGAAAGTGAGCCTTTAGGTTTTTTCATTAGGATAGCACTCTTTAACCAGGAAGTGAAAAATAACATTTAATTTCCTGTGAAATAGGTTAGACTGGTTCAAGGCTGCCCAGTAAGCTTCACAGGTAAGAGATCTGATTGAAGAAGACAAATCCAGTTGTGAACTCTATAGAGGATCTTCATAAGGCATAGGTAGACATAGATGTTACCACAGTTCTGCAAACATGTGAACATGCAATTTCAGATTGGTATGGGGAATTAGCTTACTTGTTTTTGCAGGGAGTGGGAACAGGGATCTCTACTTATTGATGTGGCTGTGAGGAGCGTGATTCAGCAGGAAAAGGACAACAGAAACAGATTTTAAACCTTATGGAGTTTATTGGGGGCATCAGGTACAATATTAGAAAGGGGGGACTTATTGTACTAGCAAATATTAAAACAAAACATAAGCAACTAGCACATTTCCGAACAATACCCAGGAAACATCAACACTACAGCATCAGTTACCTCTAAAGTGTAAATGTAGGGGAAAGTGGGGAACAAGACAAAAGAGAAGTGTCTAGTCTTTTTAACTGGCAGAATGTCAGCTCTTTGTGTGTTACAGTGTGAAATAGAAAATAAGGGGAGCTAGATTAAAGAGCAAAGATCTACCTTTCCTAGTCTGCATAGAAATCAGGAGAAGGAAAGATCCGATGCATGGAAAGTCTGTTGTTGCAGTCCTTGGGAAGCCCGGAGGGATGAAGTAATTTCAGCCAGAGTAAGCCAGTCATGGGGTTGGGTTAGCAGGTAGGATCTAGAAACCAGCTACAAAATTTTGGGGTCTGAGAGGTGGTTTTTATGTACCTCTAGTTACATTGAGAAGAGGGCATTTTCTCTGCAATGGGATTGGGCCCAGGTTAGAAACTTTGAATCTGATTGGAAGGTTTGAATTTTAGGGAAGTGGAAGGTAGAGAGAATTCCAGATATGAACATTACTAGTTTACCTGACAAGTGGCCAGCTTAAGCCTATTGGACAAAGACTTGGCTGGCTTGATTGACTTAACAAAGGCCAGGAGATGGTTATGTTCTAGTCTTCCTTATGATTAATTGGTACAGGGAACTCTGCATTGTAAAGCAGATTCCTTGATGGCCCTGGAAAATTATTGCTCTGCAAACTCTGATCTTTAATCGTGGCCTGAATTGTGATGACCCTCAGGAAGCCAAAGAATAGAACTTATTGCCCGTGAGTCCTCTTCCTGCCTGTGAGTCAGTTTTTTCCATTCTTGCTGCTGGATCTTAATGACTTAGTTTGATCTCAAGCATGGTGTTTCTCTCCCCAAAAAGAAAAAACAAATAGAACCCACAGTGGAATTTAAAGTGGTGTGCGGAAGGGTAGGTGACCAAAATGAATCTGATCCTTGAAGAGCAAACACTCAAGAAGAGAAGAGTAAATCACCCATGCAGAAAATTCCATAGACTGGCTTCACCACCCTGTCATATGATCAAACTACACTTATAAAATCAAGGTAAAGAGCAGTAAGTGCGTAACAATGCACACGCTCTGCCATTAACATAGGTTGTATTCCACCTTTTCAGTAACTCCCATTTATTCTCATGAGTCTCCCAAGGGTTGTTGATACAGAAATCTTATCTATAGTTCAGATTTATACAGCATCTTTATAGAAAAATAAAGCTCAAGTTATTATTTCCTGAATTTTGACTTTTTCTCCCTTAGAAAACAAGAGGAGGAGCTATGCGTTACTACCCTTGTTTTGTGTTTCAGTTTTAAAGGAAAAATTAAGCCTCTGCTATAAACAGCTTAGAATAGTGGCCTTCATATAATCTAAGCAGTATTGTTTGTGAGTACATGCAGATTTTCCTGAGAAGACAATGGGTTGGAATATAGTAGGGGCAGCTTAAAATATTATATTGACAATTATTGTTGGGATATATTGAAATTTAACAAATGGAATTTTAGGGCAAAATTTGACTCGGGCCATCTAAAGTGAGATATGTGGATGGGGGGGATTTTTATAACAGAGGGTGCATGCAGGTGGAAGGATTTCAACACTCCTCCTCTCATCTTGCTGCACTTACTTTCATCCAGCTTTAATATACGGAATGACAGCTGTGGAGACAAATGGATGAAAATCTGGGGAAAGCCAAAGTGAGACAGAGGATGGTTCCGTTCCCTTTAGCTGTGTGTGTCTTTGGCGGAAAAATTAGTACCTTCTGCTTTCCTTATAAATATAGTAGCCTTGTGAATAAATGAACATGGCTGCATCTTTTGCTTAGTAAGAGAGGTGTTACTCCCCCTCCTGCCCAGTCCCTGTGCTTGTACAAAGGCTTAAATGGATAATAGGAATTATACCTACTAGAGATGGGCACGAACTGGGAAAATTCCAAATCATGCGGTTAGTGGTTCGTCGTGAACTATGAACTTCCTTGAACTTGCCCTGGTTCACGAACCCATTCATTTGTTTCATGAAAATGTCAGTTCTGGGTCAGCAGAAGGTCTGCAGAGAGCCCATTCTCCCCTCCCCCCATTGCCCAGGAAACTGATTGATCGGTGCCAGGCTGTCTATGTGATGAACCAAAATATGAACTGGGCTAAAATTTGTCATGGTTCATGAGAAATGAGCTCCCATGAACCGCTGGTTCACAAACCACAAACCAGCCTGGTTCGTGACAAACTTCAGTTCGTGCCCCCCTCTAATACCTACATATCCTTGATAGAAAGATGCCTAAGACATCCTGTTGATTAGACCAATAGTCCTTCTAGTGCAATATCCCTATTTATGACCAAACAGAGTTTAAAGGGTGACTTCTATAGAAAATGATTGAAATCTCATCATGTGTTTAGCATTTTTTAATGTGGTCATGGATATCTTAACTCTACTGATGTGTAATCATTTAATTCTACTAAGCCGTGTATTATGGTGACAGACACTAATAACAAGTTTCACAGGCTCACGAGAGAGAAGCATTTTGTCTGTGAAATGTCATACCTTTTTTGCCTAATTTCTTATTCTAGTTGTAGGGGAATTATTTCTAATGTGTTCCTCCTTTCATTAAACTTGTCACACACTCCCAGTTTTTGGCCATTTCCACATGGGTTATTTGCTTTGGGTTATTTGCTGTTGGGAAGCAGTTTTTATCTCTGCTTCCCCATGGCCAGGTGTGTATCCCAGGATTTCCCTGGCTTTTCTCTGATCTTTATCAAACGTCCTTTGCTGCACTTTTGAGAACAGTTGCAGTAAAGCCTGGGTGACTGCTGAGTGGATGGGGATGTTTGGGTTTTCCTGCTCGCATGGCAGCCATTTTCTCTGACTCTGTCTCCATGGCAGCTTTTTCCTGAACTGGCAACTGAAATCATTATATTGGTATAACATGATAACAATATGTGTACCAGGTTCTCTGAATTTTCTGCTTCTCTAGTCCCTTTTCACTTTGGAGATACAAGGAGAAAGGAGTATCTCCACAACAGAAAGGGCTAGAGATATCTTTTTAAAAAATGGGAGCTAAGAATTCAAACAACCTCTTTTTATAATATTATATTATATTGATATCACAATATTCAGGTGGGGAGCTGTGCTGGTCTGTAGTAGAAGAACAAGATCTGGGTCCAGTAGCATCTAATTGGTCTTTAAGGCGCTATTGGACCTGAGTAATGATATTCAATTGCTGACTTTTAAAAAAATCTGGAAAAGTCCCATTGGCCTGGAAATGGCCACTGTCAAGGGACTGGGGCAGGAAAACTGCAGAGAAACATACCATGTGGAAGTCTTGTTGCTGCTGTGCTATATTAGCAGCCACACCAGCAACAGGAAACCACATAAGCAGATCCCCATGTGGAAATCACCTGTGTTGTAGGTGTGTATTTATAAAGTTCCCTTTAAAGATTCTGGCACGCAGTAAGCACATCCTCCTGTTTACCCTGTTCCCACAAAATCAAATCATATTTGCCCTTTAACACACTTTACCCAACTTTTAGTTTTCGCTGACAATATTCTTAAAGAAAGTGGATTTTCCTTAGAATATGCATGGATGGAGTGGAGATTCAAATATGGGTTGGTAATAACTACTTCAGTTAATCCTTGATTTAAAAAAAATCATATGAGCAATCCAGCAGTAGGACAGAGACAGGATTGTAGGAAACCTAATAAAGTAAAAATGAAAATTTTTCTAAACCCCTAAAAGTTGTATAATTATAGGGCCTTTATTTGGGAGGAGGGGAGTGGTCTTACAGTACAATCTTTTGCAGATTTACTCAGAAGTGCCACTGTATTTGCCTACCTGCCTTGTTGTTTTCTGCCAGAAAACACTATCCCTGGGCTTCTTACAGGAGGGGCTGTGGCTCAGGAGTAGGACATCTGCTTGGTGTGCTTAAGGCCCAAATTCCTGGGCCTTAATTTAATTCCTGGCACCTCCAGTTTAAAGGATTGGTTAGTCCGTGATGTAAAAGCCCTCTGCTTAAGACTCTGCCAGCCTGCATAGGCAGGTACTGACCATGATGGACCAAGTGTCCGACTGAATATAAGGCAGCTTCCTGTGGTCTTACGTTCCAGTGGAGTAAAATATCTCAGGGGAGGTAAGCGTTTTAAAAGGGGAAACCACCCCACCCCACCCCACCCCCACCCCCACCCCAATAATTCTTCCCTTACATGAAGCAGCTCCAGCAGCTGCATTTGGAAGAGAAACAAGTATTTTAAAATGATAATGGAACTTCAAATTAGAGTATAGGTATACCATCAGATGCTAAAAACATTCAGGTTCCTTCCACTGTATATAAGAATTTCCATTGTAAATATATACTTCACTGCAACAGAAATTTCTAATTTAAACCAGATGCTGTATGAATGTCTTTTCATCTCTTTTCTGTCCTCTATTTAAAAACATGTGACAAAATTCAGTTTGAAATTTTGATATTTAAAGGGCTGGTGTCTGTAAATTTCTGCATTTTAAAATTCCACTTGGTTTAATCAGGCATTTTTTGTCCATGTTAATTGGACTGCTGTGTTTTGTGTCCTTGCAACTGTGTGTTGAGCAGCTATGGTACAGGGTTACCAACTTCAAGGAAAGCCCTAGAGTTCTCCCAGGATTCCAAGTGATCTGTACAAGTGATCAGGTCTCCTACAGAAAATGGCAGCTTCAGAGGGCAAACACCATGGCATTGTATCCCTCTGTACTCCTTCCCTGCCCTCTGCCCCCTCTAGCACTTTCCCCAAATTTCCAGGAATTTACCAAGCCAGAGTTGGCAACCCTAATAAAAATAAGGTGCAAATGTGTTTAAACAAACATGTTTGTCTTTTGGTATTTTGCTTCCTCTAGTTTGAATGTAGATCAAGATGGGTTGCAGAATTAGTCTGTCTGTAGCAGTAGAAAAGAGCAGGAGTCTAGATGCACCTATAAGACTAAAAAAAATTGTGGTGGGGTATTATTTTTCACGAGTCTTTTGTACCCTACCACAAATTTTGTTAGTCTTGTAGTTTGAATGTGGAGGACTTTTCCACAACCCAAATTGTTACCCACTTTTTATCCACTTGTTAGTGGTGATGTTGAGACAGGTGAGTGATGGTTCTTTTGAGCAGGACATGGTTCTCAGGTGCTGGGCATCAATTCAGCATTCTGCTCAGTTCAGCTGGAAGTGGTGTGTTGCTGCTAATAGCATGGAAGGGACTACCCTGCATCTTGTGACGGCTTAGAAGGAGCGTCAAGCCAGTTAACAGGGAAAGTGGGGAGACGGGGCTGCAGGAAGCCCGTCACTGAGCTGACTCACCTACAGATGGCACAGCTCTGTAAGGACATTCCTAGACGCTCCAAGTCAACCATGTTGGCTTCCATCCCCAAAAGCACATGTAAGAAAAGCCAACATGAAGTCTAAACTCTGACCTGCTGCAGTGTTCAGGACTTAGAGCTTTTTCTTTCTTTACACAACAGCCAAACATTCTGGTGTTGCCATAAAGCATCCCTCAAGTAGAATAAGCAGCTTTTAAGGAGCAATATCTTCATATTTACTGTGGTGTAATGCAGCTACAACAAAAAGCACAAACTGCTTCAGTCAAAATTTTCCCAGCCTTGTTACTTTTCAGTGTGGATGCTGGTGTCTGAGGCCAAGATGTTAATATATCTAAAACCTTTGCTATTGAGCTGTAGTGTCTTATTACACTTTCTCTTTCTGTCTGCTAGTCATGTTACTGTTCTGTCCTTTTAAACTGTTTCTTTCTGGTGATACTTAGAAATCAGCAGAACTGTGGATTTCAGCACCTAATATTTTGCAGTTGCTTTCTTTAGTCTTGCAAAATTTGCAGCTGTAATTTTAGCCTCCACCTCTTCTGCTCAAATACCTTCCTTTCTAGTTTTTGTAAATTTTCCTTGCTCTGCTGTAAGTTGAATTACTTTTTGTTGGATACAGTAGCATAGGTACATTTCGCACTTGGTTTTTAGAGCGCGTTTGTACCTGTTCCACACCCCATATTTGCAAGGTTTTTATACTTAAAAGCAGTCATGGGATGCAGTCCCGCTTTTTGTCCGCTGTATCCCCGATTTTTCCCCCTGCGGACATACCCCGATGTTTTTTTAAGTTCGCTGCCGACTGGCAGCTGGCCCGCATTTTGCTAATGTGAACACTTTTGCCCCCTTTTTGCTTCTCTCCCCCCCTCTCCTTTTCCCTGGGAGCTGATTGGTTTGTGCAGAATTAACCACTCCCACCCTCCTCAGCTCTCTGAACTCCTTGTCCACCATTTTTTTTAGTAAAGCGAGGTGAGGGTCATAAGGCTGCTTCTTCCTTGGTTTCCTTCCTCCCGGTATGCATACTCTTTTATTTTTTTTCAAAAGCCAGGAATGATTCCTAAGCTTGCTGCTAATTCCCTGCTAGCTTTAAAAGCAAGGAAAGTGTTAAATAGCTGCTTTCTCCTTCCTCCCTTAGGGTATGCACACACATTCTTTTTTTTTTTTAAGACAATGGGTTGCAACGTTGTAATGTTACTGCACTTTCTTCCTGGCTTTAAAAGCCAGGAAAGGGTTAAATGGCTGCTTTTCTCTCCCTCCCAGGCATGTTTCACACTTTGCCAAAGAGGGGGAAAAAACCCAAGCATTTTGCACAGCCCTTTGGAAACAAGCCTCTGCTTCCTGGGAGGAGATGAATTGGCAGCATTTTAACCCTTTCCTGGCTAGATTTTAAAAAATGAGAGTGGTACATGTTTTCCCCCAGAACTCTGCCACCAATTGCCTCTCCAGTGGGCAGGGAACAGCCCAATCAGCAAAAAGGGGGGAAGGGTTCCAACATTGCAACGTTACTATGCATGCTCAATTTTTTTAAAAAAATAGTGTGACGTGAATTGCAAGGCCTCGAAAGCCCAGAATTGCACCGAAGTTTTGAAATGAAGCACAGACACCAAATCGAAATTACAGTGGACAGTGTGAAATGAACAGGTGCAATGCCGAAGCCACTGCGATCGGGGCGAATGCTCATAAATGGCGGTTTAAACTGTAAGTGCGAAAAGGGCCATAGTATTGTTAACCCAAAAGGGTTATGCCTGTCATGTCTAAAGGGAGGAATGATTTTAAGTGAAAAGGGTTTCATAATATGGCTTGAGCTGGGAAACTGAAAATCTTCTGAGGAAATACGGACTCTGACTTTGGTGAATGCAGCACAGGCTGTTTTTAAAGGGAATCTTGTTGAAAACATTTCCTGGAAAACTTCAGTCTTTCTTTTTTTAAACATTTAATAGAAAGGGAATATTAACTGAATATACAGCTTAAGACAGAACAAAAATGTATATTTTCAGAAGGGGTGATTTTGTACACCGTCTCTGTGTGTGTGTGTACGTGTGTGTGTGTGTGTGTGTATAATAATTGTTTTTCCCCTTTCAGATATTTTGTGCAGAGGTTGCTGTACCTAACTGTCCCTGACAGTTTCTTATAATCTAGATGCTGTTTGGTTTTAATGCTGCAGATCAGATTTTTTGAATGACTACTGGCAATCTTAACAGTATTTATTTGATTTATTTTAATGCTGTTGTATTCTGTATTTTACTTTTGAAACTTTTTTGAGCCTTTGGATCCCTTTGGTTTTTCTCCCATAAGTGTGCACTGACTCTGTTTACTTATTTATTTCATTTACATGCTGTCTTTCTTCTCAATAGAGATCCAAAGAGACATTGCTCTCCCTTTATTTATCTCCACAATAGCCCTGTGAGGTGAATTGGTCTGAGAGAGAGAGATGGCCCAATGTCACCATGGAGGGGGGCGGGGAGTGCGTTTGAACCCTGGACTCCCAGTTCCTAGTTAGTCTCTGAAATTCTTAATATGACAAAATTTACACTCAAAATAGCATTCATTGGCAAACCTCTATTAAATGCAGAGTTAAGTTATAAATAAAAATCACATATCAAGGAAACATAAAGTTATATGGCACTTGCCATTGGTGGCCTGTATTTTAGACCCTGGGATGAACTAGAACAGTTGTAGCCAGTCTTTACAAATCATTAATTAATCCAGCACTATATTCAAGAATTGTAAATAATTAGGTTAAAATCTGGTTTATAAGTATATAATTTCATATTAACTCACAAATATTAATTAAATTGCCCAAGTAAATGTACATTATCTTTTTTTTGTATTCATGTAGTCTTTAGCCAGACATCCCCAACTTTCCTTGAGTTGCAGCTGAGGGTGCTGGGACTTTCGTTTCCAAGATGGTCTCTCCCTTCTCACAATCTAACTCTACAGTCACATCTGTATTACTTCATAATACAGATATTTGTGGACTGCTTTATCCATAACTGAAACCTCTCCTTCTCTAAACAGAATTTTTCCCCTTAAGAAGTGCATAGTTTGACCTGTGATTTTTAACGTAAAAAATGGATGCATGCTGAGGATTACACACATTATCAGTCATCCATAACACAGACTAGCAGTCATGCTTATTAGCCAACCTTGATCAGACTAATCAACCCCATCTGCCATAATTAAACATCACGTGGATGGAGAAAAAAGCTTTGTTGGCACCACATTTGAACAGGGATGGTAGATCCAGAATATCTAAACCGGCCAGGAGGTTATCTTGTGGACGGTGCCAGAGTCTGTTGCTGAATTATCTCTAGTAAGTAGTGCTTGCAAAGCTGTTGATAACCCTCTGGGATATTCACCTGTCTTTGAAGAACGATTGTTGCTGGCTGTACTGTCTTTCTATTGTGTTTTTCTCTGCCATAGAATCCATATCCAAGAAGAAAGCTGAATCACGGGTGACTTAATTGCAAGTCTGCATACTGCTGTGGCTTTTCGTGCCATACATTATGCACGCCTGGTGAATATGCTGACCCAAGAAACCTTTTTACACTCATGAAAAGGTGTAAAAATCAAGTTAAGCATCAAATAGCTATGCTCAAAGAAGAGAGCTAATCAGATCTCTGTATAAGAAGAATTATATGCTCAGCACTGCCAGTCATCTAGACTGGTATTGCTAAGGCTACGTTCAGTGGAATTGTGTGTGTTGACTGCCCACCAAACTAGCTAGTTGATATAAAGCCCCTGGCTTCTCTGCCCGTGTGCAGCACAGAGCATCGATTTTATCTTTACTAGTTCAATTAGTCTTTGTTGATTGCTATGTACAGTGTTATTTAGTACTTTAGCTGAGAGGATTAGCTGGCTGTTGAGCTCCTGGTAACTGCAATGAGGTGCTTACTATTGCCTACTAAAGAAAGGTAAAATCAAGACTGGATAAAACTTGCTTGAGCCCAACTGCACTGTTGCAGAAAATAAAATAATTATGGTTGGTCTGAAAATAGGACATCTGTGTAGCTACATTGCGGGAGACAACAGATGCTATTGTTGTTACTGACTTCCTTCCCAGTGCACCTTGAAGTTGCATTTTATTTCTCCGGAAGCAGCAGTATTTGAGAACAGACTTATTTCAAATAAAAAACAGAGATGGCTTGAATATGGAATTAAAGCAGACCATTTATTAGCTAGACTAATTTCTACTCAGTTTTACAAGCTATCATCCAAAATCAAAAGGACTCATGGTAGTTTTGCTAATTATTCTGACTCTGTTGTCAAATGAATCCATGTACCTCAGAGGAAACTGCTGAGGTAGAAATTTAAAATTTTGTTAATTTGCTTAATTTATACCTTGCATTTCTCCACATTGGGGATCCAAAGTGGCTTACATTCTCCTCCCTCCGTTTTATGTTTACAACCACCCTCTGAGGTAGGATAGGCTGAGATTGTGAGGTTGGCCCAGAGTCACCCATTAAGCTTTCATGGCAGAGTAGGGGTTTGAACCTGGGTCTCTAACATACTAGATTAACCTGGGTCTCTAACATACTAGATTAACACAAAAACCACTATACCACAATGGCTCGCTTTTAATTTCAGTTTTAAGCAGTACATACCTAACGTATACAGCAATGCTCTCTGTCTCATTTGTATCCCACCTTTCTTTGGAGGAATTCACTATTTTATCCTCTCAGCAGCCTTATGAGGCCGGTTAGGCTGAAAGATAGCTGTCCCACAGTTCCTCAGTAAGCAAATAGGAACTGGAACATGAATTTCACCAGTCAAGAGTCCAATACAATATTTAGTGCAACACACTGACTCCTGAATATCTGTATTTTTCTATGTGCTGTTGAAGAGATAATTGATGCAGTCAAGAGTTCGAAAGGTAATAAAGATTCAGAGCCCTGACATTTATGCCACCAAGTTCTATGAGAAATATAAAGAACTTCTAGTAGCACTGTTGAGATGGATAGAAGCTAGAATTTCTGTAATTAAGGGGAAATATCATTCAGAGCGAGCCATTTTTAGAAAATTCAGTACTTTAATATTAAACTATTTTCTATTGCTGAGAGATTACATATTGCTATAGTGAAATACCTACAGATATATCAATCCCACTTTTTCAAATCTATTTAATTCTGATATTAGAAGAATTGTTAAGGCTACTCAGTATGCTGATGCTTCTTTTGTGGATATAGACGTTTGACTAGATTGAGTGGGCATTTATGCATGATATATTGAATTAATTTGAACTAGGATTTGAATCCAGAGCTTCACTAATATGCTTGTATTGGAGCATCTGCAGGAATAATGGTACATGGAACAGTTGGTTTGGCTGATGAATAATATTTTTGTTACATTGTGGTTTTGTTTTAGTCTGAAATTTGTTTTTAATACTTGTCATTTTGGACCCCTGAAATATTAAATAACATAGTCTTCTGTTGTGTTTAGGATAGAGTGGGCATTATTAAGGTTATTTTAAATGTATTATTTAGTTATGTATTATTTAGTTGTTAAAGTAAGTAGGAAGACAGAAGGAGCACTGTGTTATATAGATAAGCTTAGAAGAAAGTGAAAGATTATGTTTGACAGATAGAATAAATTTAAAATGAGTAAGGGAAAAGGGACAAGGGGTTGGAAAACTGTTGGAAGTCAACAAAAGGGGGGGAAAGGGAGGGGGTTAGAATTGGAAAAATTAAAGGAAACTGATTGTAATGTACAATTTAATGATATCTAATCCAATAAAATTATTTTTAAAAAAAAGGTTATTTTAAATCCCCTGTTTTCATCATTCATATAAAAAAGTTGTCAATATTGGTAAGGAATGAGCAAGGATTATGTGGTGTTTAGAGAAGAGAGTCTGAGCTCTAAATCTTGCCTTACTCTTTGCTGATACTGCAGACTTTATGATAAAGCTTAAATGAAATCTTTTCTAAGCTCTGTATCCTCGCAGTATATAACATTAAAATGTCCAAATCAGAACTGTTACCTATGAACTCCAGTAAGGAAAGGAAAAGGTAGACATTAATTTTACTGCGTTATGTAGAATGTGACTATCAAAATACAAGCTATCAGAAGATTTTTATCCAAAAACTTTTTATAATTTGTACAAGAACAACTATTGGTGTTAAAGTGGGTATAATTCAGGGGAAGCTAGTGAGTTCTAGATGCATCCTGATATGTATCTGCCATGGGGGTGGGAGAAGATGGATGGATTTCCCTTTGAACTTTACACAAGAAGCATAAACAGAGGCAGCACAAGTCATAAGCATGTTTACTCTTGCCGTTTCTGTATAACTTCTGTAAAACTTCCAAAATTGCCTGAATGAAGCACATTTAGAATACATGAATGTGTCAGTGAGTGAAGGAATCTTGTCTGCATTGGTCCCTAGAGGTCCTATATAAACAGCAGCTGTGTGGTGAAGTCAGCCAAAATTGAACTGTTCTGAGTTTGGCTCATAATTGAAAGAGAATTTAGAGGTGTAAACGTTAAAAGGGGTATATAATAAATGTTTATGCATACTACACTTTTCCTGGTCGTTGAGTGAGAAAACTGGTATTGGTCATACATTAATAAAAATGCTATGTCTGATACCAGGACTGGACCCACCTGATATGCAGCCCAAAAAGTTGCTTAGGGATGTGAAATTCCAGGGCTCTGAACTGCTCAGAAAACTCCCCTAAGGAGAACAAAATGCCCCCTGCAAATCCAGGCAATTTGTTTTCTCTCTTCTCATGGTTTTCCAGTTACAGAGCCCCTGTCTTTTTCTTCCACATAAATGAATGGAGCAAAAGTCTTAATTTCTTTATATCGAACAGGGGAAAGGGAGTGAACCCTCAGTTCACATCCCACCATTGTTGTGACAGTGAGGGCAATCACAACTAATATTCCTTCATGGCGGCAAAATATCTTTAGTTTTCCCTGTTTGGCATGGAGGTGCCCCTTTTGAAAGTCCTAGTAAGGATATAACAGGAGTCCCCATCTGTAGATACAGAGCTCTCCCACTATTAAGCTGTTTTTATTCTGGCCCCAGTGATTGTACCAGGTTCATTCCAGTTATCTTTGCATGGGCTTTGATCTAAGTAACTCAAAGCGTGGATCACACTCGAAAGGAGGGAATTAAACTTTTATTAATTTTTATTATCTCCTGAACCATCAAAATCTCCTGGAGTTTAAAACTTTGATTTTAATCAAAAGCAGCTGGGTCTAGTAATACCAGTAGTTGTATCTAATAATACAGTGGCTGGTCTCTGGATAGTAAAAGTAGCAAAACTGTGCCACCAGCAGAAAAGGTAGAGGTATTTGCATCCTCATGGTTTGCAGGTATGCATAAAAATATGATTTTGTAAATTAACCATGGGAAGCATTAAAAGGGGTTGGAATGTTGAAAGCAATTGAGTTTTAGCTAAAGGATTAAAGCAGGGGAAATAAATGAGCTTATTCAAATACCTAAAAGGTTAGAGAACCCTGAAGGGGAAACTTGATGTCTTTCTGTATTCCCATAGTGTGGTGGAAGCGGTATGAACTAGAGATTAACAAACTCACCTGAGTCAGCTTGATTTGGAGCTGGGTGACCTGTTGCAAGTATCATGGAAGAATGCTAGAAAGCTTTTTCTCCGTGCTTTCTTCCTGAGATCCAGAAGATTCCAGGGACTGAAAGTGGAACTGTCACCTGTTGTACAAGAGAGAGACCACTACTCCCTTGTGCAGAAGGTGCTTTTACTTTAAACTCCGTCCAAGCCATAGACACTAATGATAAAGAGCTAAGGAAATGCCTTCAATGGGTGACATTAGAACCAGGTCAAGCTCAGGTCAGGCAAGTTCTAGAGACTATGGCTGTTTTCACACACACCCGTCAGAAATGATGTCAGAAATCGCACCATTAAACGGGATCGTGCTGGGAAATTACACTAGGAAGACACTTCGTGCCATGAGCTTCACACAATCTTCTGGAGGCTTTGGGCATGTGAAAACGGCCTAGGAAAAAAAGAAGCTATATGCTCCCCCGTTTGTTTTCCCAAACTCCCCTAAGTGCCTCAATCCAATCTGTGAAGGCTTTTTATTTTTATCAATCATTTGACCCCTTTTGGGTTGCATTCCCAAGGTATTTGTTTTCAGAGCATGGAATATGTGTCCAAACTACTTTCACTGCACTTCAGAATAAGGGCATGCATTGAGGAAGTTTCTGTTTCTGTCTCGGTTCTGGAGGATTCTGGAATAATTCTGTTGCATTACTGTTCGTTCTGTCTGAGGGACTGCCACCTTGGAAATGATCCATTTGGTGTTTCATTTTCATGAATTTCAGCCTGTTGTGCACACATTGGCTGTGCATGTGCAAAACATGCTGTTCTTCTTTTCAAGGGGAATGGGGAAATGAGGCTCTGGGGCAGCTGTTTTTGCATGTAGTGGCACCAAAATCTCACATAATACTGTCCTCCCTCTAAACCATCAACCCACTGAGTTTGAGAGCATGTGATAATGGGGTTCTGTGTTTATGGACCTGAAGAATGCTTTGGGAAGGTGCACATCAAGGCAAGTGTTGGGCAACTGCGCAGTGTGCATGCATGAACATAAGTGTTGGTAGGTGCACACAATGGTGGGAAACTTACTGGCAAAGTGGCACCTGCATGGCACGCCTATGGCTTGAAGGGGAGGTGAATCCTCCTCACCCTAATCTGCTTTGTAACAGCCTGGGACTTCCTTTTTTAAACCTGCTGGCTGCTGGCTTGTCTGTGCTTGCACTGTGTTTAAAAGCACACTAAAAGGAAGGTCTAGATGTTGGTTTTTCCTTCACGGGAAGGGAGGATGGCCCTTCCTCCGTCTGAGGTGGAGGACATCTTGCGTGAATCCCTTTGCCCAATCAGGGAGGCAGGAAGTTAAGTTTTCTTTCTCTTTCCTCTTGGCTCTGGGAACACCCACTCCTCCAATTCTTTCTTGCCTCAAGGTAGAGCAGTAGCTCTGGCAGATCACTCTGCCATTCTCCTTCATTTTCTTCACTATTTTTCGACTCAGCCTTCCTCTTTCCACTTTCTAATTCTTCAGGCTGTTTTTCTCTCCATCCTCGCTGCCCCTTTTCTATTCCTGACTTTCCTGAGCTCCACAACCGGCAAGTTCTGCAGACTATGGAGCCAATAGATTCTGATGGGAGTTCTATGGATGGCGAGGAGGGGAGCCTAATTACAGCAGCAATCACAGAAGGAAATGCCGAGCCATCCAGTACTGTCCTGCTTGCACAGCAGTAATGGAATCCCGGCAGCTTTCCGGCATCGGAGTCGTGTATCCCTCCTAAACGCAGGAAGAAACAATTTGGGCTCCAAATTGGCGGCGCAATCCTGCCCGGCAGCAGAGAAGAGCGCTGAGGAGGCGGCGACAAAAAAGGCAGGAAATGGTGGCTGAGCCCGTGTTCAACTGCACGCGGCGTCTGAAGACATGCTTGTCATCCGCTGGGAGGATCCACAGCGGGCCCTTCCAGGGCGACTTGGACCTTCAATCTGCTGCTATGGACCCAACACAATATAACAAGGCAATACCCGGTACAGCAGAAAGACTACACAATGAAAAATGACCCGGGTATTTAGAAAAATATTCAGTTGTTATTATTTAACAAAAGGACAATCACTATACCCAATATGTGTGAAAAATTCATATAATGTGCAAACAGTGCATTCCTATACTCTAATTATCTCAAAGAATGTCCTTTTCTCACAGTCCAAACCATGCAGGAAACTCCATGCCCCGCTTCGATCCTCTTAGGAACAAGGCAAGTACTCCGTGGGTAGAAATGATTTCCTTATCAAGCCGTACATAAGAGAATAGGATACTTGGAGCAATACATTAGTACTGATACACGTGTCGCTCTTTGGGTGGTGAGACAGACGTTTATGAGTACAGGTGGTCCACCAGCCCCTGAGGAAGTCATGAGGACGAAATCTGCCGCTTAGCCGGTTGCAGTTAGGGCTGCTTTTTGGTTGGACACTGCAGATAACATCTGGGAAGACACCTGTATGGAAAGAAAAGAGAAGAAAAGACATCAAACACATTAAGGACCATAAGTGATTCATATTTACCATCTCTTCTACCCACGGAGTACTTGCCTTGTTCCTAAGAGGATCGAAGTGGGGCATGGAGTTCCCTGCATGGTTTGGACTGTGAGAAAAGGACATTCTTTGAGATAATTAGAGTATAGGAATGCACTGTTTGCACATTGTATGAACTTTTCACACATATTGGGTATAGTGATTGTCCTTTTGTTAAATAATAACAACGGAATATTTTTCTAAATACCCGGGTCATTTTTCATTATGGACCCAACACAGGCTGGTAACATACCTGATGGGGCTACCTTCCCCCGCAACCCAACTTTCTGGCCCTCCTGAGGCAGACTGTGGGAGGAAATCATAAGGCTTTGCCAGTCTCAACCCAGATTGGCAAGCGAGGCAATCTCTCCTCCTTCCTCCCCTCCTCCCAAACGTCATTGAACTGCCAGCGCATGGCCTACCAAAGCGGCCCAAAAATCTGTCCCCAGAGGCACCAGGGGCAGGTCTGATCCTTGAGGGGGGGACTCTTCCTCTGATAGCGAGGATAGGGAAGATGGGGAGTTTCTTTCTGAAGAGGAGGAGGATGAGATGGTTAGCATGCCAGACCAGCCAGACAGATTGTTCAAAGCTGAAGATTATCCATACCTTCTGTCCAAGTCTCTAGCTGCCCTAGACCTTCAAGAAACCCCTTCTGGGGGCAGGGAGGATCCTAATCAGGGCAAGTCCTCTGGGCCTAAAGGCTGCAAGAAATTTTTCCCTAGGGCAGACACTGCAGAAAGGGTTTTACCTTTTCCAGAGTATTTCGAGAGACGGTTGAAGGCCGAATGGGTTATCCCAGCGACTAGTAAATCTTATCCAACTGCAGTTAAAAAATTATATGCTTTACCAACATATGTTAATGAGTTGTTGCAGGTCCCACTCATTGATGCACCAGTTGCTGCCCTTCAGTCGCCAGGCCTGCTAGCCGAAGACAGCCAAGGTTCCGTCAAAGACAACATGAACAGAAAAGCTGAGGTGTGCCTCAGACGGGCACATGAAGCATTGGCTATGGCTATACGAGCCTCGTCCATCGCCTCAGTCGTTACCAGAGCATCAGTGGTCTGGGTTCGTAAACTAATCCAGCTGATTCCGGGGAACCATAGACGTCTTCTGGAAGGAGCTAATCGATAGTCACCAACTGCGAGGCTATATACTGGGGATGCCTTCACACCAGTGGTCTTCTTTCATTTCTTTGTCCCTTCCAGGCTCAGATCATCGCCAAATCGGACAGAATGGTCAGCGTCCCGTGGAAAATCAAAGAAAGTCTCAGATGGTGGACACAAGGCTTGAACTTGCATCAGGGAAAAGCTTTCTTCTCCCCCCTTCGGATACAACTATGCACAGATGCCAGTCTCTCGGGCTGGGGGGCGATTCTGCAAGGGCAACTGGTTCAAGGTCTCTGGTCAGAGGAAGAATCTCAGCTTCCCATCAATCTCCTGGAGCGGTTCGTCTGGCCCTCTTGTATTTCAACAAGGCCATAGTTGGCAGGGACATATTGATCTGGATGGACAATACGTTGGCCAAGGCATATATCAACAAGCAAGGGGGCACTCACTCATTCAGTCTCCTCAAGGAAGTAGCCTAGATCTTGTAGTGGGCAGAGAACCGTCTGGGATCCATTCAAGCAGAACATATCAGGGGGATAGACAATTCACAGGCGGACTGGTTGAGCCACTAGTTGCTACACTTGGGGGAATGGTCCCTCAGGGCGGAAGTGTTTCAACAGGTGACATCATGTCTTGGGACACCAATCGTGGATCTTTTTGCCTCCCCCACAAACCATCAAGTGCCCAGATTTTTTTCCAGGTACAGCCATCTGCGGGTGGAGAACATTGATGCTCTCAACTCTCCATGGCCCAAGGGACTATTATACACCTTTCCTCCGATTCCAATCCTTCCCAAGCTTCTGAGGAGAATTGCTGAGCAGACAGAGGCTCCATGGTGGCCAAGGAGACTGTGGTTTTCTGCGATTCTGGCGCTTGCCATGTCTCCACCTCTCAAACTGCCTTCCAACCCGGACCTTCTGCATCAGGGCCCGATTTGGCATCCTCATCCCGAGTGGATGTGTTTGACCGCATGGAAATTGAAAGGAACTCGTTGACCACTCTAAGCTATCTTCTGCAAGTGGTTCACACCATGCTGGCATCCAGAAAGAAGTCTGCCGTTAAGATATACAACACTGCTTGTTAGGCCTTTGCTCAATGGTCCAGGAGGAAGAAGGTGAACTACTTACAGCCTCCACGATCGACTATCCTCAATTTCTTACAAGATGGCCTGGACTCTAGACTCAAACCTGCAACTCTGCGAAAACAGGTAGCGGCATTGGCTTCTGTCATCTCTCCATTTGAGGGTTTCACATTATCTAGTCATCCACACATCCAGCGATTTCTCAAGGGTGCTACATTACTAAGCCCAACTAAGCCCTTCTACTGGTTACATGTAGTCCTATCAGCCTTAACTAGGTTCCCCTTTGAACCAATCGGAACCATTCCACTGAAGTAGCTTAGTCGGAAAACCATTTTCCTAGTGGCCATTACATTGGCCAGAAGGATATCAGAACTCAGGGTTCTATCTATTAAGCCGGACCTTTGCCTTCCATAAGGATAAAGTAGTCCTTCGTACCAGCTCAACAGTCATACCTAAGGCAAGTTCCAGATTTCATAGGGCACAGGAAATCTACTTACCATCTTTTTGCTCTAGTCCGACTCACCCTAAGGAGAAGGACTAGCACAATCTTGATGTGCGGAGGACTCTCCAAGCATACCTGACTAGGACAGAACCAATTAGAAAATCGGACTCTCTCTTCATTAATACTTCTACTCCTAACCTCGGAAAGAAGTTGTCAGCAGCTGCCATTGGGAGAAACATCAGATGATGTATAGCAGAAGCTTATAGAGTGAGCAATAGAGAAATACTCAAAGGGATTACTGCACATTCTACAAGGAGCACAGCCACTAACGCAGCCCTCTTCAACAACGTGTCGGTGGAAGAAGTATGTAAAGCGGCCACGTGGTCATCCATGTCTTCCTTCGTGAAGCTTTACAGACTGAATCTGTACGACTCAGCAGATGCCGCATTTGGGAGAAGAGTGTTCCAACACGTGATCCAGGATGAGGAAACTATCCCATCCTGTAGAGATTAACTGCATTGGGAGCACCCAAGATGTCCTCTGCCTCAGAGGGAGAACGGACCTTTGGATACTTACCGAGAAGGGTCCTTCTCCTCTGAGAAGCAGAGGACATCTTGCCCCTCCCATGCTTCCTCTTCCTCACCTGTCTTTATTCCTTTTTCTTCGCTTACACCTGGTTTTGCAACTTTCTTCTTCATGCTCTTTGTTTCTGCACCTATTTTCCAGGCCTGATCCAAGAGTGTTTTTCACGTTAGAGTATAGACATCACAGGAGAAAGAACATTACTGCTATTGGGAGTCACCCAAACTGAATGAGTGGGTGTTCCCAGAGCCAACAGGAAAGAGGAAGAAAACTTGACTTCCTGCCTCCCTGACTGGGCAAAGGGAATCACCCAAGATGTCCTCCGCTTCTCAGACGAGAAGGACCCTTCTCGGTAAGTATCCAAAGGTCCGTTTCCCTATTTTTTCCTAGTAAAAGTGGGGGTTGGACAGGTTGCTGGCTGCCAGTCTTCATTTCCAACTAAAACCATTAACCCATAGTTTATTCATATTTATATTTATTTATATTTCAATTTATATACCGCCCATCCTCAGGGGCTCTGGGCGGTGAACAGTCTAAAATGAATAAAAACAAAAAACAACAATACTAAAATCAATATACAAAACAACAATGAAATAAATTAACCAAGTGCAATGGTGGGGAGAACCCCCCCACCCCAAAGGTGGGAGGCTGACATGGCACCGCCCCCTTCAACCACGCCTGGCGGAACAGCTCTGTCTTACAGGCCTGGCGGAATGATAATATGTCCTGCTTGGCCCGGGTCTCCATTGACAGAGTGTTCCACCAGGCTGGGGCCAGGACTGAAAAGGCCCTGGCCCTGGTTGAAGCAAGGCAGGCTTCCTTAGGGCTGGGGACCAGCCCTAAGTTGAATGAAGAAGAAGTTGAATGAAGTTGAATGAAGAAGAAGAAAATGGGGTAAAAAGAACTGAACAAGTCCCCCAGATCAGCCCTTCCAAATGGAATACTGATCTGGAAAGAGTTGGGAATGTGTGTGCATGCAGGTGTGCATTGCACACTGTTACCATCCTGTCATTTAATGCTGGGTTAACAGTTTTCATTGGAAAAGGAAATTCTTCCTGCTGCTCCTTGACCTACTACCTTTGGAGGCCCTGGCACCATGGCATCTAAGCAAAGGACAGCAGCAGCAGAAGGCCACTGAATGGGCATGAACCAGTTCCACATGCCTGGTTCTCCTTTAATGATGGCTTTTTCTTTTCAATTTTCACCCAAATCTGCCTAACATGAGACTTTGCGGCAGTTAGAGGCTGCATAGATGTTGCCGGGCTGGCCTTTCTTTGCATTGTGTGTTAAAATGTACAGAAAGGGATGCGCACCCCTACCTTAGAATGTGGCTTTCTAAAGTCTCAGGTATACTTTGCAAAGGCAGGCACTGGCAAACCACCTCTGTTAGTTTCTTGCCTTGAAAACCCAGCAGGCATCACCATAAACTAGCTGTAACTAGTCTGTCTTGCAATGCTTTCTTGAATTAGTCCTTTTGACCTGATAACATTTTTCTAAATTCTAAATTACCAAGTGGTTATTTGCTTTCCAAATATGGTGGCTTCTCTACAGTCGTAAGAAGCTTAGACTGAAAAGCTTAAGGAAGGGATGTGGATGACAAGATATTAAGTATGTAAGGAGACTAAAAGAGCAAATGAAAAGGTCAGTTAAAATGGGAATGTCATTTTGAAAGCAATAAAGAGGCCAGACCGCCTATTGACTTCCTTAATATCTGGCATTTGTATGATCGTGACTTGGACATTTAGATTGCAAAAACTACTGAAGGCCTCAAGTGAGTTATGACTCCAATTTTTTTCTGCCATGGTGAGCTGTTAAGTGTTGCTTGCTATTGTGGTACTTGTTGATCTGTTAATGGAGACATTACAGCAAAGCAAAACGAGGATTTACTCTACCTTTCTTCTATATTTTCAATACTGGTGAGGAGAGGATAATTTTCAGGACATTGAAGGACTAAGGGAAAAATTGTACGTTTTGAGAATCACGGACCAGCTGCCCAAACCAGCAGCCTCCCCCTCTTCATGTTTTGTGACATTATTATGCTAAACATTTGCCTATCCAAGCCAGTGACAGCAATTCCTTTTTACACAAAATTTCAGCTACATCTTTCTGCCCTCACAAGAGCCACCAAGGTAGTTAACACGTTAAAACATGCATAATAAAATTACATTTAAAAACCATTAAAACCAGCCCACCCACCTAAAACAACACATCATTAAAAGAGTTAAAACCATCTGTGGAATTGAAAGCCACTAAGAGGTCTGGAAGAATCAACAGAGTTGCACTCCCTCTATCCATCTTCCAGCACAGTTCATCCTCCAGAGCGACCAAGGCTGCTTCAGTTCCCATAACTGTCTAAACAATTCAGATGATGCAAGAAAGTTTAAAGTTGTCCAGCCACCACCCATTCGCATTGCTCAAGAATGGAACATTTGAGACTGGTCAGTGCTTATTGAAATCTCCAGGCCCAGAATATACTTCTAAAGAAGTCTGTTTCAAGGTTGGGGTGACCACCCCTTCCCTCGAGGCATTAACGACCTCTCAAACCTTGACAGTCCTTCTGGCAGATTTAAACAGTCAGTAAGGGCAAGGTGGTAGGCCTCAAACTTCCAAGGATCCTGTCCACATCCTCAAACTGAATAAACTGAAAAATATACCAAAGAACTGGACAGGCTGGCAGTTGGAACAAGTGCAAGAGATTTTATCAGCAAAGTGCTGAGTAAAGCAATCACAATGGCCCACCAAACAGTTCAGCTCCTCCTGCTGGCCAGATCCCAAATGCAAAAAATTATTCGGGGTATACCTGGCATTGAGTTAAAAATGCATTTTTATGAAAAGGAAGGGCCATGGTGAACATTTCTGACTACTGGGTCCAGCAATATTATGTGAGACAGGGATTCATTTTTACCTAGAAGCTAGCAAGTCATCACTGGCAGTAGGATCCAGGACCAGAAGCCCTCCATTCTGTATTTCACTAGGGTCCTTCCCTACCCACACCCTGTTTTATCCACTGTATCTGCTTGAACTCAGCAATATGCTTCCTTCTTAAATTCTCTTTATGTCTCTGCCAACTGAACAAAATGGATATTTTAACCTCTTAAAAGAACCATCTACTGCCCAAGAACTACCATCCCATAGTGGAAACTTATAGGTACCAAAAAGTAAGTGACCTTGTTTAGTGTCTCTTCAAAATCAGAAATCCATTAATTTCACAAGAGCCCACATCCTCTTCGAGACAGATATAATTGTGCAGTGCCAAAGGAATGCAATCTGGATTATCAACATTTTTGAATTATATTCCTTATACCTAGGGCAGCATAAGGTTTTGGTTTAGTTGCAAACAAATATGTTTGAAATTGTTTTAGTAGACATGCTTGCTCAGGAAATATGGGAAATGTAGTTTATATCAATAATTTTCTTTCTTTCTAATTGCCAATTTTAAAATCAAGGTCTTGAATCTGCTTACATTTTTATATGTTTTTGAGCTTGAAAGATTCAACACAGAATCAGTTGCCTCATATATTCGCATATTGTTATTTACATAGATACTTAATTTCCTATTTTTTATTTTGGCCGAGTGAAGTAAGATGTTTGCATTAACATAACTATTTCATTATTATGTTTGATTGTGCCAAATGTAGAGATACTAGAATGAGACAAGTTAGTATACAACAGCCTGCAATTCAAGGACAGACCCTGACTTAGCTCCCCCTACTATTGTGTCCTGCACAATAGATGTTGATAAACATGGGAGCTGCCAGGCTAGTGAAAGAGCTGTGCTTGAGGCCAGCTGGAGCCTGAGGAAGGTTGTTCTGTACATGGCAACTTGATAGGACTTCCTTCTTTTTATTTATTTATTAGTTGAACTTGTGTACCAATTTTTGTACTTGTGAAAAGCATTGAATGTTTCAGAGTGGTTTTCGCTCTGTTTAAAGTAGATCAAGATGGGTAGCCATGTTAGTCTGTCTGTAGCAGTAGAAATGAGCAAGAGTCCAGTAGCACCTAGAAGACTAACACAATTTGTTAGTCTTCTAGGTGCTACTGGACTCTTGCTCTTTTCTAAAGTTGATCAGTAAAACCATACCTCACCCAAAGCTACAAAAGATAATAAATATAAAATGGCTATCTTTACTCATCTTGTAAAGGAAGTCAGCAAGGTGGCTAAGTGAGCTGCCAAACGGAGGAAATTCCAAAAGAATGGCTTGACCATTGCTGTGGTCAAGGATCCCAATCTGATGCCTACCTATAAAGGCATCCTGAGCATGCCCTCACTGGCAGATCTTACAGAGTCTGTATGGGATCTCCCATGATGGCTCCCAGGTGGGTGCCACCGGCCCTCTTCACTGTGGCTCCTCTGCTTCAGCCCTGTAGATGCTTTCCATCTTTGTTGTCTTGTATTTGCTTCCATACTAGGCCCTTTAAGAAATCTGCAACAATACTTCTTGGAACAGACTCTGTAATGTATCTGGTAATACATCTCAGAATGGCATTTGCTTTGTAAGAGGGAAGGCTTGCTTTTCAGTTGGCAGGACTGCAGCCTTCCTGAAGAGAGAAACTTGCCTGGAATGGTCTCCTATTATGGTTCTGCTTGTGCGTCGTGGGGCCTCCAGGAGATACTTACTTTGTGTTTGGTGTTCTGGCTGAACTTGTTATGGGAGTGAAACATAGTTGGAGGCACTTTGTGCGATTGCAAAACATTTCCCTTGTTCTTAAACCCAATAGAGATAAGCTCTTGTTTTAAAGACACAGTGTTGTAAGGCAGCATGCAGTGAAGGAGGATTAATGTAGTGCCAGGGACCCATGGTTGGAGTGTTTCTGCCATAGAGAGGGCCACCTCCTCAACTCCAGGTGACTGGTGGCAGTTCTGGGTTCAGCCAAGGTTTCATTTGAACCTGGGTTCAGCTTGTGTTTCATTTGAAATCAGTGCACTCATAGGCAGAGGGGAATGGGAAAGGATACAATGCAGACTCTTACCAAGAAGCACAAAAAGATATATTTCATAGCTGAGCCATTTGTTGTTATTGCTGTAGACCTGGTCTCTGCATCAAGAATTTCAGAAAACGTAGGTGTTTTTATTCCCCTAGTCACCTTTTCCTGTCCTTCAATATGTATTTCTAAAAGAAGTGACTCTGAAATATTTTGACAGACTGCTCCACTTTTCAAAAGATCCCACCCTTATGTTCTCTCTTGTAGGAAGCATGGCAACACTTACTGATTGCTTACTGCTGCTGGTTATAGTTAGATTATAATAATAACAACAATAACAATAACTGCACTTATATACCACTCTTCTAGACAGATTAGTACCCCAGAGCGGTGAACAAGTTAGTGTTATTATTATCCCCACAATACAGCTGGGGAGCTGGGGCTGAGAGGAGTGGCTTACCCAAGGCCACCTACTGTGCTCAGGGCAGTAGTGGGATTTAAACCAGTAGAGTGGTGATTTGGTTGTGAAGTCAGAGTACTAAACGTTGTTTGAGGCAAGTCAATTCTGCTGTCAAATGCAGTGCTGTACATATTTTGCATGGGGAAGGTGGCACAGCAAAGAGTCGTCTGTTAACCTTCATATCATATCATTTTGGGACTGTTTGTCAGACTCTTTCATAATCCCTAGGGGGCTGGACCTTGTGAGGGCAGTTACAAGAATGTGTCTGAGTGGGATTTACATAATGAAGCAAGAGAGCCTCCCCAAATGCAAACACAGTAGCAAGGTGGCAGTCAGCGCCTTGGGAACAGGCAGCTCTTCCACCGCTACACAACCTGCTAAGTGAGGGAAATGAACCCCAAGAGGGAAGAGGCAACATCTCTCCTTAATTGGAAGAGGTTTGGGAAGGACTGGTAGGAGCATGTGAACTCATGTGCAAAGGGCAATTATTCCTACCCTTTATAACAGCTGCCAATGTATTATAAATGAGAAAATAAGCTCGCTGTAAAATCAAGCAGAACACTTTTGGTTTGCTGCAGTATATTTAGCACTTCTTAACTGTGGTCGATTGACCCCATCTGACCATTCAATCAACCACTTTATTTTAGAAACCGCTAGTGAAGTGCTAATGCAGTTGTGCATCATTTGACTAAAGAAACGTTCTGCTTCTACAGTTAGAACAATTTGTTGCCTATGTAGCAAACTTAAAAAATGATGCTATTTTTGTATTCCTTTTTGTGGGGCCAGCATTAACTAAGGAATTGCAACATGGTCCTTGTCAGCTGAGGCATGAAAACATCTCTTTTAATTTTCAGTGGACATCATGTGTCAGATAACTTTACAAATTAGTGAGCAAATTTCAACAAGTAGTTAACATCAGTCTTTCTTCTGCTATCAATTCTGGAATCATTTTGATTCATAGTTGAACTTGTGTTGTGGCTTGCATTATCTGTGCTTTCCTTTCTATCCCCATTACACACGGGAAAATATAGTTTTTATGTATGCATAGGAGGGCCACAGAATGTTGCTGCAGCTATATGAGATACTTTTTTATCAGGACGTGTGGTAAATATGTTTTCTGTTTCTAAGGGAAATTCAAGATTAAAGACTTTTCAAATCTTACAGCACATTTTCTGGTCATTTTATTTATTTATTTATTTATTTTTGATTTTTATTCCGCCCTCCCCACATTTCCAGCAGGCTCAGAGCGGATTATATAATACATAAAGGTTAAAATATATAAAACAGTTGTTATAATTAACAATTCAAAAAACATCCAATTTACTCAGTTAAAATACAATTTGATTTATATTCCGTCCTCCCCGCATCAGTGGGCTCAGGGGAAATTACAACATATTCATTATAAAAAACTTTTAACATTTCATCTTTAAAACCAATAGACAGTAATATATAATTTAAAATCTAAAATACAGAATACAAAAAGCAGCAGCACAGAAAGAATTCATATAATCCATCATCCAACCATCCCTAAAAAATATATCACAAAAGGGTCGGGTGGTAGCTATTTCCTGATAGGGAGGGATGATCCCCTCTATTCAACCAGTGGGGGGCCCTGCCCAGCGTCATCCATACGCGTGGCGGAACAGTTCTGTCTTACAGGCCCGGCAAAAGGATAGCAAGTCCTGCCGGGCCCTGGTTAATGCTAATTAAGGATACTAATTAAAGGCACAAAGCCCTAATTTTAGTCTGTTCATAGTTTTCTTAATTGAGAGCCAGTTACAGAGCTGCCGAAGTAAATGCTTCTTTTTTTCATTTCATGGTACTTCCTCCCTCTTTAAAAACTGTACCTGATGAGATGGCCTTCCAGTTGTATCTCCTGGAATAAGTAACATATCTCTCACTATTGTCCAAAACCATTCTCTATATGGAACCTTGGCTTGAAGGCTGGCTTCACAAATTGATGGTGTTTTTCCAGGACAACACAGCTATTTCTGTCTACTACGTGATATGAATTCTTTCCACCCCGTTACTTGGAAATCTCTGTCTCTTGAATGGAAATAACTGATGTGCTTTCTCAGGAGATACTCAGTGATGGCTAGTGCAGTTTACAATCACACTTCTAAAATTCTGATTTTTTAAATGTAATTTCTGCATTTTAATCTTGCTGACTGGACTAGTATATTCTATTAAAGTTGAAGGCTTAAGAATAAATTAAGTATCTATGAATTTTTAAATTGATGGTCCGCGGGGCACCTGACAGCAATATTTTTACTCAAATTGTGGTCAAAGTATTGTCCAACAGTTGCGTTGGTGAGTGTTTGTGTGTGTGTGTGTGTGTGTGTGTGAGAGAGAGAGAGAGAGAGAGAGAGAATGCATTCCCAAATGTATTTGCTCAGCTCCAGTGCCCTAAGCACACATTGAAACTGCCAAGTATAATGTGCTTCTTCAAAGGTGGACAGACCTGTCAGTGTTCTGGATTCTACTTTTGTCCAGTAGACCAGTGTTTCTCAAACTAAACCTATTCTGACTTCTGGCTGCTTCACCTCAGCACTCACCATTTGTTCCCTGTTAGATCCTTGTATGTGGAGTGATGCACATACAGTATGCTGCTGTGTGCAAATCTCTGTAAACTGGAGTGTGAATCTCACACTGGCATTAGAAAGAGTAGAAAAACAAGAAATCTGTGACCCCTCCTATCACCTCATAGAGGAAATGCCATTACAACAAAGCAGATGTTCTTCCCAAAGGAGGCTGGGAAGAAGGTCAACTAGACCACTAGCTCAGGCTAGTTCTGATTGCTTGAATGAATTTCTTATTGAGGCATGAAGATGTGGACATAATTGCATAAGAGAATTATTTGGATCAGGCAACCTGAGTTTTTAAAAAGGCTTTGCTTTCTTAATGGAAATGACCATGTTCTGTATGTTGCAAGAAGCTGTTTGAAACAGTAATGTAGGAATCCTTTTGTAATTACACTATAATTCTGGCTACATGGCAAAGTGACCGAAGAGTATTTTGCCTCCCTAGTTGGAATGAGAGTCAGACACAAAGTTTTGGGTAAAATGGGCCGCTTTATTAAATGAAACAGCAGACAACAGTTACGGCAAGGGGCCTAACTAGCGGTACAGGTCAGGCCCTGGGGTCATTCACTGGGACCCCGCCCTGACCTGTCTGGGCGAGCACCCGCTGCCCCGGGTGCAATCCATCCATCAAATGGCTGCGACCCGGCTTGGCCAGGCGGAGTGGTTCACCCCTGGAAAGCTCCCCCAACCGGCCGAACGGCAGCGGAGTGAGACCGGCTTATCCAGGGGTTCCCCACCGAGGGCGTCTGACCTCGCAGCTGGGCCGTACGGCAGCCTGCTGCTCCTGAAAGACCCCAGTTCCCCACCAATGGGGAGGTGCCAAGGGTGCTCACCGGCCCGCCACAAATATATCCCTAGCTAAATCCTGCACCCATGGCAGCGAATAAGGGCCACCCCTACATTACCAAACTACACCCCTTACCCAGTGCGAGGTAGGCGAAAAAACTCACAACCCAAGGCCAATCAGGGCAGGAAGACAAAAAATTCCTACCTGGTCCCATAAACTAGCGACCGGCTAGTCCCGCACTGAAGTAGGGTGAGGAGGGTGGGCCGAGCACGAGGCGAGACTAATTTGTAGGAGGGCGGAGCGGCAGCCTACTGCCTATAAGCTCCGCCCCCTTCAGTAAAGCCCCATAAGCAGGGCTGGTCTTCTCTGCCTCCCTCCAGCCAGGGAGGCAAATGGCTGCCACCAGCCTAAGGGGCTAAAGCCCCTGGCTGGGATGGCAGTATTGCCCCCCTAGTTGGAATGAGAGTCAGACACAAAGGTTTAGGTAAAATGGGCCGCTTTATTAAATGAAACAGCAGACAACAATTATGGCAAGGGGCCTAACTAGCGGTACAGGTCAGGCCCTGGGGTCATTCACTGGGACCCCGCCCTGACCTGTCTGGGCGAGCACCCGCTGCCCCGGGTGCAATCCATCCATCAAATGGCTGCGACCCGGCTTGGCCAGGCGGAGTGGTTCACCCCTGAAAAGCTCCCCCAACCGGCCGAACGGCAGCGGAGTGAGACCGGCTTATCCAGGGGTTCCCCACCGAGGGCGTCTGACCTCGCAGCTGGGCCGTACGGCAACCTGCTGCTCCTGAAAGACCCCAGTTCCCCACCAATGGGGAGGTGCCAAGGGTGCTCACCGGCCCGCCACAAATATATCCCTAGCTAAATCCTGCCACCGCAGAGGCCAAGCCTCTGCTTAGGCCTCAGCGCCCCACAAATGGCATAAAGCCAACCTGAGCCCCTGCCGTAGGTCGTCCAAGAAAATGCTGTTGCCCCTGTAAGAGAGGTGCACGCCATCCTCTCTGTAGAAGGAAACGGACTCGGCCCGAATCTGCGGATGGGGCAAATAAATCCCCAACCCACCCGTCATTATCTTAAACAGGGCTCTGTTGGCCATTCGCCTAGCCCTTTCAATTGCTCTGTGGTCCAATGCCTCCCACCACACAAGGCGCGGAAGCATGGCTGACCAAAAAATCAGGACACCGGGCCATCGCTTCCTGATTTCCAAGAAGTCGTCCCGCGCCTGCCAAGAGAGGGCTACCCCTTTCATGAGCCCCAGATCATTCCCACCAAGATGAACTACCAGAATATGAGGAGGAGGGGCGGACCTCCCCTCAAACAAGAGTGGCAGCAGCCCCGCCCAACGTAGGCCTCTTCTGCCCTGCCACTCGATGGTAGCCCACCGGCTGAGTCCAAGCTGGGACCCGATCCAGGATCTTCTCGCTTGGTGCGCCGCCCAGAAGATCATGCTGTGGCCACAGATGAGGATCCGTACCCACAGATGAGGCAGCGTGAAACAGCCGCTCCTCAAAAGGAGAGCTGCAGACCTGCGGCCATACTGCCTGTAATCCTAGAAGGATGTCAGGCGAGATGGGTTGTCTGTCATCCCTGGGCGTGGCAGATTCCCTCGACCACCCTTCCAGCATCTTCTGAATGCGGAAGTCGCCAGTGGTATCCGAAAACCCTTGGGCCTTCGCAGCAAAAGCTAGGGCCACAACCTGGCTGCGAATATATTTAACACTATGCCCCTTACCTCTTTGAGTCACGCAAAATTGAGCCAAATGCTCGGCTGGAAGGGGCCAGACCCGGCGGAGGCCTGCAACCTGCCTAAAGGCATCAAAGTTCCTTACCGCCCTGTCGTACGCCCTCCCGGTGCTGGGGGCAATGGCTAACTGGATGGCCCTGGAGGCTTCCACTTGCCAATCATCCACAGCTCTTGCGGCACCAGAGCTGGCACCAAATCGGCCTCGGGGGCAAGCTGTCGAAACCGGTCCATCTGCAGACGAGACAAGGCGTCTGCCACCTCATTGTTTACACCAGGTATGTGCCTGGCTGAAAACAGTATATTAAGGTGCAAGCACCTCAAGGTAAAGGCGCGGACCAGGGTCATGACCCGGGGCGATTTGGATGAAAGGGAGTTCACCACTTGCACCACTGCCATATTATCGCACCAAAAGTGCACGGCGTGGTTGGCAAACTCTTCACCCCAAACATAAACCGCCACCAAGATTGGGAAGAACTCTAAATAGGTTAAATCCCGACACCGCCCCTCTGCGACCCAATACTCAGGCCAGGTGGCGGCACACCAGTGCCGCCTAAAATAAATCCCCAGCCCTATGGACCCTGAAGCATCCGAAGACACTTGCAGTTCCCCTTCAAGGAGGAGCTCCTGCCTCCAAAAGGACACCCCATTGAAACCCTGCAAAAACTGCACCCAGACACCTAGGTCCTCCCGCATGCCCTCAGACAGGCGTATCTTGTGATGAGGGAGCCGGAGGGTCCCCATGGCGTCACAAAGGCGCCGCAAAAAGGCCCTACCGGGAGCCACCGCCTTACAGGCAAAGTTAAGGTGGCCCACCACTTGCTGGAGCTCTAATAATGAAACTTTGCGCTTCCCCAGCATGGTGCGCAATTGCGCCTTCAAATCCAAGAGCTTCTCCACTGGAAGCCTAGAAGTCTGCTGGACCGTGTCCAACTCGATGCCTAAGAAGGTCAGGACCGTTGATGGGCCCTCTGTTTTCTCATGCGCCAGTGGAACGCCTAGCTCCTCAGCTAGGCTGACGAAGTCAGCCAAAAGGCGCGCACACTGACCCGTACCCGGGGGGCCAACCAGGATAAAGTCATCCAAATAGTGGGCGGAGTCACGGCAGCGCTGCCTATGACGCAATGCCCCCTCCAGAAAGGTGCTAAATCGCTCAAATACTGCGCAAGAGATAGAGCACCCCATGGGGAGGGCCCTGTCCATATAGTATTGACCCTCAAAGGCAAAGCCGAGGAGCTCAAAGTCCTCTGGATGCACGGGGAGAAGACGGAATGCAGACTTGATGTCGCATTTCGCCATCTCAGCTCCCCGGCCACAACGCCTGACCACCTTAACGGCTTGGTCAAATGATGTGTAACGCACAGAGCACAAGTGCTCAGGTATCGCGTCGTTCACAGACCCACCCCTGGGGTAAGACAGGTGATGAATTAAACGAAATTCACCAGGAGCCTTTTTAGGCACCACACCTAGGGGGGAAACCCTCAAATTGGGTATGGGAGGGGCGGGAAAAGGGCCTAAAACCCGTCCCTCCCTACATTCCAATTTTGTCTCTAACTACATCCTCCATGCCTGCCACAGAACGTAAGTTGGCAGACATGAAGGGAGAGCGGGGACCCTGAAAGGGAATACGGAAGCCAACTAAAAACCCCTCTAACAAAAACTGGGCATCTGCCCTTCTAGGGTAATCCGCCAACATGGCTTCAAGTACCCTCACCCTTATTGGGCTGGGGCCCTTTTCCAGGGTCCTGTTGCCCCCCAAATCCACCCCCCTTTTTACTGAAGGGTTTCTGCCTTTTGCAAGCATTAATGGCGTGAGGACCCTGGCAGATGGGGCATTCATGGCCGTAGCGGCAGTTCTTCCTGCTGCAGGACCCCCGCGAGGTGAACTCAAAACAGAGCAGTCGGGGCTGAACCGACTGCCCCGCGAACGCGCGGGAGCCTGAACTAGGAGCAACAGCGCCAGCCGGTCCAAAACCGGATCTCTGGACGATATGGCCACTATCTGACCTCTCACCTGGACCAAATTTAGTTGGTGTCATGAGCTGGATCCACAGATGGTGGTGCAGCTGGTCCCATGGTAACGAAGGGTTAAGGGCCACCCGCATTCTAAATTCTTCGTCGTATTGCAGCCATGCTGCACCGCCGAAGTCCGTATGTGCTCTGTATATGATGTCCATATACTGAATGAGCGAGGCGGCCCTCCAAGGCTGAACCCTCGCTATCACACCTGCATATATAAAGAAGGCTGGGAGCCAGTTGGCCCAGGTTCTGTCAATCCTGCGGCGCTTAATACGTTCTTTATCTCTATCCTCCAGGTCCTCTTTGTCCTTCTTCTCCAGATCCCTGAAGAGAAGGGTAAAGACGTCCACATACTCCCCACGCAAAATCTTCTCTCGCGTGGCTGGGGTAAGGTGATCGCCTAGTGGCATGGCCGTGTCACCCACAGGGAGAGCCCGGTAGGGCACTGTCCCATAATTGCTCCAAGGCCCTCCTGGCCTGGCCCCACCTGTATCTCCCCAGGGCGTTTGGTGAGGGAAGGACGGGGGTCCCCAGAGGGTACAATCAGAGGGCCGAAGGCCCCCACCTGCCCCACCCGTGGGAGGTCCCTGCGTATAAAAATTATGTTGCGATGTCTGAGACCCTGACGGCCAGGGCCAAGCCGTGACCTGTTGGGGACAATCGTACTTACCCTCCACTTCCGGAGGCTGGACCACCAACGCTAGCTGGCCCGCCTCTGCTGGCCAGTTTGCCTCGATTTCCCCAGCCGCTGTCCCGACAACATCCTCCTCTATAGCGTGTGTACCCACCGCCAAGGGGGTTGCCAGCCCTTCAGACGTTCCCTCAAGAGCAGACAAACAAGACAGAATGTCAGTCATGGACACAGAGCGAGCTGACCGTGCAGGCCTTTTACTGGCCCCCCCACCCCCCGTGTGAGTAGCCCTAGCTTGCTCTAGTGCTGTAATTCGCGCCATGATGGCTCGACCCAAAGACCCTTCCCCCTCTTCATCAGACGACACGGTAACTGCAGCACGCTTCGGGGGGTGAGGGGCGGGCTGCTTGCCCTTAGAACTACCGACCCCTTTCTTGGGCCCCATCTCAGCCCTCGAGAGAGACCTATTAGCACCCGCAAGAAAGATACTGCCAGGTGCCTAGCAACCAATTGACCAACCAACGTATACCTTTTAATATATGTATTTCAGGCCAGCAAATTGACAGCCAATGCACCTATTAAGGCCCGGCAAATTGCCAACCAGATGCAATCAAGGCCACAGAGGGCAGGCTCCCAGTGAGCAGGTGCAGGCCTTGGGGTCCCTGCACAAATTTAAAAACTACCCCACAAAATGGCTGCCTTCTTGAGGCCCTCAAAATGGCTGCCGTCAATGCCACCGTCCTCCCTAAATGGCTGCCGCCAATTTACCACCCGCTTTGTCCCTCAAGCAGGCCCAGTAACTGGAATGGCCACCTAAGCACCCACTCCCGCCTTCGCTGGACTGCCTGGGGTACGGATACAAATCAGCGGGCCACAGAATAAGTGGCCAGAAACCGTTGCCCGCACCTACGTGCGATAGGGAGCCAGGTGACTCGCCCCCCCCCAGGGCCCGACGCACTGATTTGGGCCCTATATGAGCCGCCGCGGTGCCCAAACACCTACGGGCGGGAAGACTGCGTGCAAAAACGGGCGAGCGCGCGCAAACTCGAGCGCCGGTGCGGCCGCCTCGCCCACAGGCGGGAGGAACAGCGCACTAACAGGCGTGCGCCAGTGCGGCCGCCTCGCCCTCGGGTGGGAAAACGGCACGCAAACCCGAGCGTAGGCGCGGCCGCCTCGCCCACGGGCGGGAGGAACGGCGCACCAATGGGTGCGCGCCGGCGCGGCTGCTCAACCCGCGGGCGGGAGAAATGGCGCGCAAACGGGCGCTTCGTCCCCCAGAGGGAAAAGAACGGGGGGGAGCGGGCGGAGCACGCAGTTGGCCCCCGAAACGGCCCCGAGGCTCACCCACCAAGGAGCAGCAGAAAGGCTGCTCAGTGGGCTAAGGAACAGGGCCCCACAACCACCAACAAACCAAGCCTGTCTCCCAACAGGCTGCAAGCAAGCGTCCTTGAGGCCTCGTGCCGGCGGAGCGAAGCAACGTCCTCTCCAGCCGAGCACGAGGCGAGACTAATCTGTAGAAGGGCGGAGCGGCAGCCTACTGCCTATAAGCTCCGTCCCCTTCAGTAAAGCCCCATAAGCAGGGCTGGTCTTCTCTGCCTCCCTCCAGCCAGGGAGGCAAATGGCTGCCACCAGCCTAAGGGGCTAAAGCCCCTGGCTGGGATGGCAGTATTGTTGCAATCACTTATACTTTCTTGTGTGTTGCCTTTCAGCAGTTTATTCTGTCTCCATATGCACACTGTTCTGCCTTGAAAAACCATGAAATACATGAAAAACCTGAAGACTAACTCAGTAATTCGCAGCATCACTGCTATGTGATGGAATTTTTTTTTCAGCCTATAGGTTCTTTTAGGAAACTAATTATTCCATTTTCTCTTTCTTTTATCTTTTTTCCAGACATTTACAGCCTGGTGCAACTCTCACCTCAGGAAGGCTGGCACCCAGATTGAGAATATAGAAGAAGATTTCAGGGATGGCCTTAAACTTATGTTACTCCTGGAAGTCATATCGGGTAAGACAGGTGTTTACACAAGGGATAAACATTTTTGGAATTTCTCAAATGTAGTAAGTCTACTGAAGTATGGAAACCAATACTTTATACTTTCCTGAAAACGATGAAAGGATAGCAAAGATGGGAATCATATGTACCCATATCAAGTACTTATAAGTATCACAAGAGTTTAAATTCTATGGAGGAACTCCTCCTTCCTTCCTTCCTTCCTTCCTTCCTTCCTTCCTTCCTTCCTTCCTTCCTTCCTTCCTTCCTTCCTTCCTTCCTTCCTTCCAGATGATTTAAATCATGATTTAAATCGCTAGTCAGTAATACTTGATTTCAAGAATGTTTTTCTACATAAAGGCTCATTCTTGCTGATTGTTACAACCATAATATTTGCAACCCAGATGAAGGTTTCAGTTTTAGACCAATAACTTTCTTAGGTTAGTTTTACAGTTATATAGAAAACTAATTATTGGTTTCTTGGCCATTTGAAATAGAAATAATTGTGAGGTGAACTATCTCTTTTCTTCTATACTTTACTGGAAGGAGAAAAGAATAATTAACAATAATGATAACCATTTAAATTGTTTTATTTAACTAAAACATTAACATTATATAGCATATTTATTCTTCTATTTGCTTCAACATCTATGCTTGTTAACTAACATGGTTAAACAAAAATATTTCTCTTTTACCGCAAATAATCTTCTGTTCATTGGACTTCTTGAAACTTAGCACTTAAGAGGAGGTGAAACTGCCAGGTATTTTGGTTTAAATAGTTTGTGGCTTACACAATCCTGAGTGCTCATTATCTTTTAATGTATTGCTTGAGGATTGTGGGCTGGATGGAATCAAGTTGATTCTGTGTACATAGATCTGCAGAGCACCAATAGGATTGCGATCTTTCTCAACTCTATGTTTATTTTAAAAAACATTTTTGCTGTTAAGAAGAGGCATGTTATCTCTATAGACACAAATTCACAATTTTGGGAACTGCAAAACCAAGCATCTGTGATGGCATGACATTATGACCATAATAAATGAATTAATAGAATTCATTTACAATTTTTTTTAAACGTTCCATGAATATACAGTCTCATACTGCATAATTAAAAATTAATCCTTATTTCATGATGAAAACCCTTGTGGCCATAGTGTATTTTAAATAGAAAACTATCTCTAGATAGATTTTTCCTCAAAATGAATTTTATCAAACAAAATCCAACTTAATTGAAAAATTTGATTTTAATTTTTTTTAAACCTGATTCTTATCCACCCTGCTCCTTTCTTCCTTCTTTCTCAAAACAACCCAAAGTGTGTTACTGAAATTTCCAGACCACCAATTTAAACAATCTAATAGAAATAAACAAAAGTAAATCTTGGGAGGGTCCTAGTTCACTGGGCTCATCCTCATAGGCCCCAGACTGCTTGCCACAGGACAAGAGCCAAGGGGTAAGAACTTCTGGGCTCTTGCCCTTCCATTCCTGCCTCTGGCCATTCCTGAGCTTCAATATCTGAAGACAGAGGATAAAACAAAGTCAGCACAGAGGATATTCAGCTGTGCTAGCACACTTGCAGGTTCTTCTCTGCTTCCTCCCCTGACCCCAAAGATGCAAAAGATAGAAGTTAAGGCTCTCTCTCACTGGTGTCCAGTGTCACTAATCAGCACACAAGTGCCTAATACAACTTTTGCCCTGCTGACAAAGTATGAATTACGTGTCAGCACTTCTTGCCCAAGCACTGCATGCACCCAGTGAAACAATCTGGCTGAGGGAGGAGACAAGCAAGGAGCTTGCGTGTCCCCAAGCAGTTCCTTTAGGGAGCCCCCATACATTGTGTTATGACCCTGTAGAGCTTTCAGTTTGTTTCCCTTCAAAAAAACTAAAGGCCATGGGAAAATGGAATAAATTTGCAGTTCTTTTCTCACTCATCCCAGTGGCTCAGGGATCAAGGTGCTGGAATGCTTCAAGATCTGTAATGTTTGCTCTAATGGCTGCCAGCAACCAGCTGAGTAGAGTTCCTTGTGTTGTTTATTTTTGCCTTGTTTATCTTGTTAGCAGAGTGCTCACTCATGCATAGGGAAGTCGCTGAAAGCTAAGAGGAAGTCATGTACAAACCAAGATAGGAGGAGGGTGAATGATGGAAGGGAGGATGTCTCCAAGGTATTTTACTGTAAGGTGTAAGGCAGTGGGCTTGTGTCTGCCTCCCTCCTCCCCATTCCTTGGTGTTGTATTTTTGTATCCTACCCTTCACCTTCCCCTCTCCCCGCCTCTTTCTGTGGGGAGTTTATCCGCTGAACCATTGTAGAAAAACGCTTAGCTGCATATTTGGCATTAATGTTGTGTGCCGTGGCCAGGGTATTCCTGATCTTTCTCCTCTTCCCCTTTTTTGTATAACTCCCCCTTTCTGGTATAAAAACTAGTGTGGAAAGCTCTTTTCATCCATTTAGCAATATGGGTTCACAGACGAACCCTCGACATGCGTCTGTGATCCCTTTTGAAAGTGTAGGACAGGCGCCTACTTTGTTGTGGGCATCGTGTAGAGAATAATGCCATGGCTGCAGAAAGGGAGTCAATAGAGACTTGTCAGAAGTTTGAATAGGGCTGTTGTTGTGCCTCTTTCTGCACTTTGGTTTTAGTTGCCTTTGGCAGCAGTTCAAAGTAAACGCCAACTGTAAAGGCTGGGCCTGCAGTGTTTTGAGACACAAGGATAGGGAACAGAAGGGAGAGCAAGAATGGATATGGACTGATTGCCTTGCAGTGCAAGTGAGTCCAATATGCCCCCTCCCCTGATAATAAACACTAATAATAACTGTGCTTGTATACCACTCTTCTAGACAGATTAGTGTCCCACTCAGTATTATTATGTTCCCCACTATAGAGCTGGGGCTGAGAGGAGTGGCTTACCCAAGGCCACCTACTGAGCCCATGGCAGTAATGGGAGTCAAATCAGCAGTGCTTCTCACATATGAAAAGTCTTGTGATTGGTCTGTAATAAAACTGCAGGATTTGAGTCCAGGGGCACCTTAGAAACCAACAAAATTTTCAGGGTATAAGCTTTTGAGAGTCAAAGAAGAAGGGAGCTTTGACTCTCGAAAGCTTATACCCTGAAATTCTTGTTGGTCTCTGAGGTGCCACTCGGCACAAACCCTGCTGTCCTCAATATTAGCAGTACTCTATTTTTCATCGCACTCTCCTGCTGCTAATTTCTAGCAATTTCTTTGTATTTTTTGTTGTAACTTATTTTTTTGTTCGTTAATGATATAGCACTATTATAATGTGCAGGGCATTTTAGAAAGCATAAGATGGGACCCTGCCCCAAGGAGCTTGCGATCTAAAATGTGAGACCTGAGAAACAGGTGGCGGTGGGTATAAACGGGAAGAATGTGTTAATTTCAATTCAATGTACTGAGGCTTTGTTTTTAGCAAGGGGTTTTGTGAAAAGTTTCAAGGTAAAGATGGGTTTTGAAGAGGGATGGGAATGAAGGGAGAGGGATGGGATCATGTATGTGTCCTGGGAGACAGTTCAGGCATAAGGAGTAGCCAGAAAGAAACATCACTCATTTGAGAGAGCAGGATACTTTGGGATGGCTGAGGGATGATGAAACCAGACAAGAGAAGATTGTGGGCAGGGAAGTATCAGGATATGAGATCAGAGTGATAAGGGAGACAAGGCCATCAGTATTGTAGACAATCAAGAAAAGCATTTCAAGCATTTGGTTTTGCGTCAGCTAGATTCTCACAAAAGCTCAACATGAAAGAGTTGCAAATCAGCTTTACCAGGAAACAAGTTGATAGAAAGTTTGGGTCAGTCTCCTCATTAAGGAAAAAAGCAGATGATACAGACCTCCTGAGACTGTAGTGCAGAATGCAGGTAGGGGCTCTATGTGAGGGTCGCTCCCCTGCTCAAAAAGTAGCTGTTTCTGCAGGAGTCATGGTATGAAATGCCAATCCAATTGGTTTCTGTGAGCCATCTGGGTATTCATGGAACAAAACTGCTACCCTTCCATACTGGGAGGCATTGCAAAGCAACACCATTGGTAATCTGGGGTCAAAATGTGGTAGCACCTTGGAGGATTGCAAAGCGCTACCTTGTGTTCCTGTTTCTGTGAAACATTATTTTTAATAACTTGTGCAGTAGGGCCTGTGTAGTAGACAATTAGGGCAAAACCCTACAATAATAGTTCAAAATATCCAAATATGCTTTTAATTCTGAGGCACATGTGGGGGTTGGGGCTTCGGCAGTAACCCTGTCATGTATTGGATGGAGAACATCACCATTAATAGTACGCCCCAAATATTGCACTGAGAAGACCATAAAAGAACACTTACTCCTCTGTAGTATGTCCCACCTTTTGGAGTCTCTCCAACATCCCCTTCAGTGTGTTTAAATGACTTTCCTGATCTACTCCAGAGATCACAATATCATCCAGATAGACTAAAACATTGGAGATCCCTTGTAAAACTCCCTCCACGACCCTTTGAAAAATTACAGGAGCAGAAGACACCCCAAGTGTGAGGCGTGTATACCTAAATAACTCTCAATGAGTGTTAATTTCAAGCAAATACTTTGATCAAGAAGCAGCTGCTGATAAGCATGACTAGGATCTAGTTTGGAAATACAAGAATGCAAATAAAAAAGAGTCCAGTAGCACCTTTAAGACTAACCAATTTTATTGTAGCATAAGCTTTCGAGAATCACAGTTCTCTTCGTCAGATGCATGGAGGGCCAACAGAAACTGGTCAAATATAGAGGAGGATAGGGGAGGGGGGAGGGGAAGGGAGATGCAAACAACTCCTTTGATATGGAGATGCAAACAGCTCCTTTTGATGTGGGGATCAGTTTGCTTCTGTAAAGGTTCAAAGGAGTTTGCCGTGTTAGTCTGTAGTAGCAAAATCAAAAAGAGTCCAGCAGCACCTCCAAGACCAACCAATTCCACTGCAGCACAAGCCTTCGAGAACCACAGCCCTCCCCGCCAGATGCAAATAAATCTTCAGTTTTAGGCAGTGGATAGTGGTCCAGCTTTGCAACGCTGTTGACAGTGTGACTGTGGATGATCTGCTCACTTAACTTTTCCTGTCATCTTTACTGATTTATATCTCTTATCTTGCAGCTGGACATAGTGTCACTTTTTGCCAATTAGAAAGTCATATGATTGAAAATATGAATAATTAAATCTCAAATCAATCATAGTTTATCTGTTATAACATGAAAAAGATGTTAGATTTCTGCATCAGATAACATATAAAAGTGCTAACCTAGATAGCAGATCAGGATCTTGACTGAAAGAGATCTCATGAAGAGCCAGGTGAGAAATTTATTTTTGTAATGTGTGCTATGGGAACCTTAATGCATTTCATAGCAAATCTGATTGATCTAAACTTAGATTTAATTGAGAAATGTTAGAAAACTTAATTCTTGTTGTCTTTACCTGTTCTATTTTTGTAGGTTTTATCTTAATAAGGATTTATATTTTGATATCTTGCTTGATTAAAAAGACTAGAGTTTATTTTAATAAAAGAAATGATTAAACTCTTAAGCTCTTCTGTGTTTGACCAGTCTCTGTATCAGGCATCTGACGAAGAGAACTTGATTCTCGAAAGCTTATGCTACAATAAAATTGGTTAGTCTTAAAGGTGCTACTGGACTCTTTTTGATTTTGCTACCACAGACTAACACGGCTAACTCCTCTGCAACTCTTAAGAGGAGTCTCTGTATCTTGGTGGGAGAGTATTACAAGAAGAACCTTATAAATTATTTTGTACTGACAAACAGGTTTTCTAAAGGAGCAAAAGCTGTTTTCAGGTCCCATTTCAAGGAATGGAAGATGTTCAGGATTTAAGATAAAATCTTTAGTTTGAACAGTAGAAGCCTTAATGAGATGCACATAAGCATTCCGTTACATTGCTATGCAAAGCATATGGCGTAGAACAGGGCCTGAAAAAACAAGGCTGTGTGTATGTACTCATATGAATCTTTGCTGTCATCCTAGTAAGCGTTCCTAGCCCTGAACTGAAGATTGCTCTTGTTTGCTCCAACACTTCCTCCAGCGACAATGAGCAGAGCAAAAAAAAAAAAAAATGTTCTGCCAGTTCAGTTTCAATTCCCATAGCCAATTCTGGCCCATCAAGGTGGAGCCTTTTCCGCACATCACCCACAAAATAAATTCTTGTGCTGCCTTTTTTATATCTTTGATAGAAGCACCCTGCCTTCTAGGGGAATAGTTTCTCCTGTAAAAGTTTGAAGCCATACACCCGCTAGTTTTAAAACTGGTGGCCTGACTGGAGCCGATAAGCTATTAAAGATGTCCTTTCCTACTATGGAAAATGTTGCTTCAGTGTCCACTTCCATGTTCTGTATGTGACCTGCAATAGTTACTTGGGCCCAAACTGACATTGAACAGTGAACAACCAAAATATATACTGCATATACTCCATCACTGTCATTCTCGCCTTTTTCATTGCCCAGCTCCACTGAGTTAGCATTTCTCTCTTGATACCTCTGTCTTGCTGGTTGATGGCAGCTGAGTTGGTACACCAACATGCTAAATGTCCCCTGTGATGGCAATGCTAGAAAACTGTCTCTTGAAAGGCACCACAATGAAAACAGCACTCTGTTTTGCTCAGGACAGAAAACTCCTGCTTTCTGCCCCTGGGTAGGACACAGGACTGTAGTTTTGGTGCCAGCCCAGATTTATGTGCTGCACATGATTCAGCCCTGCCGCATCTTTCTTTCTGCTCCTCTGTAACTCCTGAACTTGCCAGGCAGCCAGTTTCATTGCCACAGTAATGACCACTGCTGTTTTAAAAACAAGCTCTTTCCCCCACAGCAGACGGCATTTGTATTGCCTGATCAAGTATGCCTGCGACAAGTCTGTCACGCAGCATCTTGTCTAGAGAGGCTCCAATTTCGCAGAATTCAGCCAAACAACATAGCTCAGCCAGATTCAGAAATAGTTTCACTAGGTTTCTGTTGGTGACTAGGAGTGTGCGATTCAGATTTCTGATTCGGGATAAATAACCAAATCAGTCCTGATTTGTAAAGATTCAGGATTTCCAAATTGGGCCCAGCATGCTGGCTTTGATTTGGAAATGCTGAATCAAAGCTTCCCGAAGCGATTCAGGTTGCCTTGGGGCACTTTCAAGCCCTTTAAACTTCAGCTGGCAGGTGAGGGGATTCTCCCCTGCCTGCCGGCTGAAGCACAAGAAGGACCCTTGCTGCTTGCAAGCAGCAGGGAAAAGGACCTTTAAATGTCAGATGGCAAGCATGGGTAAAATAAACAGTGTGGCAGGAAGTTTCGGTGTGCTCTGAATCTTCACGGAGCATACTGAAGCAGGGCAATAAGCGGTTTCCAAAGCGGCTTGCTGCTTTGGAAATCGCTTATTTCAGATTCTTTTTTCCACTTCGGAAATTCTCAAGTGAGAAAAACGAATCTTTCTGTCCCTGCACACCCCTGCTGGTGACTATGAAACTTAAAGAACTAGAGCACTGCTGAAGGTTGTGGGCTTACATGTTGTTGTACTAGAGTGCACGGTTCTTTCAAAGTGTTCTTACCTGGCTTTTGAGGTGCCACCAACTTTCTTAATAAGACATAGATCTTTTGCTCTCAAACAGTCAAAAAGATTTCTGCTGGTCTGCATCTTCAATCTTGTTTGCTTTAAAATGGTGTTCCAGCCTATCAACATATTCACCTCCTCCATCAAATTCAGGCATGGCACCACATATTGCCATGGTCATTGTAGTTCTATCCTTGTTGCCTGTGTAACAATTCTACATCACCTGATACCAAAACAGTTCAGAACTTTATTGGAACAATGATAAGGTTTGATCTGGGCCTTGCTAGGCCATAAGTAGCTGTAGCCAGCAGTCAATATAACAACTGAAATGTGAAACTAAAGCAAAAGTTTTTTCTTTAAGGGCTCATGTTAAAATCTCTGTACAATACATTAAAGGAACATCACCAAATTCACAAGTCCCTGCAATATAACATGCCCAATGCTTTTTCTTTTTTTATATATATAGATCTCAGATTTCCCTGCAAGCCTGGGGCTTTTTTCAGGTTTGCAGAAATATCTGCCTTGTCTGTTCATGGTTCTAGTCTTTGAATTTATGTATCTACAGTTTTGGCCATTTTGAGAATTAGATATATTGACATTTCTAGGTAACTATCTGTCTGAGGTTTTTCACACTAGAGAGCATTCATTTACTTCACCCAACTGCATTTGAAACTACCAATAGTATAGTCTCGAGAGTGCATAGAATCTCCTGTGTTCTGTAGGTTGTTATGGTTTTGTACCAAAAGTAACACTAAAAGTAAACTATTCTTGGAGCTGCTTGTAAGTTTTTTACTGAAACAGGACAAAAAAGTTGATTGGGAAAAATGAAATATATTTTCTTTTCCTTCTCTCTGTCTAGGTGAACGCTTGGCTAAACCAGAAAGAGGCAAAATGCGAGTACATAAAATCTCAAATGTGAATAAAGCTCTTGATTTCATTGCTAGCAAAGGAGTCAAATTGGTATCCATCGGAGCAGAAGGTAAGCAGCCGTGCATTCCAGTGGGGGTACAGAAGTGTGAGACAAGGTTACTCCCATAGTCAGCTGATCTGGCCCTTTTTTCATTGTGGTTTTTGTAATTTACTTACATGGCCATGATTTTGTAACTACTTTCTTTGAGGTATATTCAATACACATCTAGCAATTTAATTTTTGAGCTTTTCCAGGAACATTTTGGCAGATGAACGTAATATATACTGTGCTGTGGGTTCAACTAAGATGTCTAATGTCTAATTTCAAATGAAGCACAGAAAGGTGTGTGGAATACAGTTGGACTAAATATTTGACACAGTGCATTGTCTGTATTTTTTTTAAAAAATGTGATTCATAAGGACTAGAAAGCTGAGGAGTAAAGCATAGAGTTCAGGAGTCAAGGTTGGCTGGAAACTATTGTATGCTTCAGGCAGAGGTATGTTCTTCATGATTCTGCTGATAACCCTGTACTACTCCTGCATCATTATTCTGCTTGAGTTTTGAGAGTTATACCTCTGTTCACTTCAGAAGAAGTATTTTTCAAGGTTATCCCCAGTCAACTAATCCAAAAATATGGTGAGCCAAAATGCCATTCTTGCACCTGGAATGTTTGCATGTATATCATACCACTTTCCAAAAGCAAAGCACAACTGGAAGCATTTAATTGTGTGAGTGATTATGAGCTCAAATACTTGTGTGCATAACACAGACTCCAGATCACTATGGAGTGACCCTCTGGGAAGAATTAGTTGGCACTCCGAGCTGACACTAATTGATTGGCTTAGCTATGTTTGTGAAGCTTTTATGTTATGCCTCAATATCAGTTTAATAAGACTGTAACAGGGCCAACATGTTTTATGAATCTAATTTATTTCTACTACCACAAATCAATGTAAATGTATGGGTCAGGTTAACAAAAATTATGTCTGGTAACATGATAATAAATTTAGGCAAAGTGTGTGGATTACTAAAGGTAAAGGTGCAGACACTGAGTCATTACTGACCCATGGGGGGACGTCGCATCACGAAGTTTTCTTGGCAGACTTTTTATGGGGTGGTTTGCTATTGCCTTCCCCTGTCATCTACACTTTACCCCCAGGAAACTGGGTACTCATTTTACCGACCTCAGAAGGATGGAAGGCTGAGTCAACCTTGAGCCAGCTACCCGAACCCAGCTTCTGCCAGGATCGAACTCAGGTCGTGAGCAGAGCTTGGGCTGCAGTACTTGGACTGCAGTACTGCTGCTTACCATTCTGCACCACGGAGCTCTTATTATTCTATTGCATTTTGTATCAAGATAATATAGCACTTAAAGTGGCCATTTGGGGTTGACAAGCAGCTCCTGTGACGGCCCAGTGAACAGGACTGTAAACTTTTCCAGACTATGAATTTTAAAGGACTTAAATTAAGACTTTAAAAAGCTGTCAAGACTGTAAACTAGAAAATAAAAATCAATGAGGCAGGCAAAATGTTAATATGGTTCAGGCAGAATGAGCCACCTTAAGCAGGTAGGGCTGAGGTATAAAGTGTTCATGGGTTGCTTTATTAGTAGAAGAGAAGGTTTTTTTAGTCACTCTGAACAGCAGATTTCCCCTATATGGTGTTTAGCCCACTGAAAATGTTCGGTGCCTCATAGCTGTATATCTTCTTGGCTTCAAAATGTTCACAATTGCAGTATTATAAGTTTGAGGACACGGGGATACAGAACCAATCTTTTGTTGGCAGCATTAAAACTTCTTTCTAGGATGTGAAAAAAGAAGAGTATAATGAATGTTGAAAACAGCTTTAAAGAAATATCTTTGTGCTACTGAATAACACTGCCATTTTCTTCAAAACAATGGGTAAAGCTGAGGTTTCCTGATCAAAGGGTTGTACCTTTGTTGAAACTGGGTTAAAGGAAGGGTTTTTTGCTGCTGTGGTTTGTGAACTGCCATGTATCTGTACATTAGCTTCTCCTTCAGCTCACATTCTGATGAGCTGAAAAAAGTCCATATTTGATCGTTAAATAAACTATATTACTGAATTATTAAATGCTACTAAGATAAGAAAAGGTGGGATATTCATCTACGTGATTCTTACTGGAGTTTCCACCATATGAGAAGTAGTAGCTTCTCTTGGACCCTGACCCTACTATGTAAGTGTGACCTAGAATATTCCTAGGTACACATATGTGAGGAGAAGTTCTGTTGGGTAGCTGTGTTCGTCTTCAATAGAAGATTAAGATTGGAGGCCAGTAGCATCTTAAAGACTAACAAGATTTCCAGGGTGTAAAATTTTGAGAGTCAAAGTTCCCTTCATCAGATGTGAGGAGAGAATTACTCTCTTAATTTGCAGTAACATGACAGCCTCAGCTGATCTCACTTAAATGTAGAGCAGTACATAAATGCATGCTATTGAGTCAAAGTGACCTGTGTATATCAACCTTAAAAACAGATGGCTGTTTATTTCATTCTTCCTCCCACTCATAACTGGTGAAGTGGGGGAGTGGCTGACAGGGTGCTCTTCCATTTTTACCTCACATTAAATAAATATGACAGTCAGTGAAATCTGCTGATGCCAAAGCTGTAACAGTCATGTTCTAGCTTACATAATATTTCCAGGCTATCACATTTTATATAGTCCTTCAGCTAGAACCATTGTTTATTGGCCCTCTAAGGCAGTTGGATGCCTGCTGTGTGAAACAGGAGGCAGGACTAGATGGGCCACTGGTCCGATCCAGCAGAGCTCTACTTCGGTTCATTTTGACAGCTGCAGTTCATGAACAGCTTAAGCTAGCCTCTGTATCTGTAACATCCTATTTCCATAGTTTGATTGAAGGAGGATTAGATTAGGTGCAAGACCTTGCACTTGTGTAAAATTTAGTCATGGCGTAGCATTGCAGCTGCAGCAGCTCAGGGCATTGTAATGGTGCTGTATTTTGGATGGGATGTTCATGGCCTTGCAGATGCAAAGAGAGGTGCGAAGAAGGACACAAAAGTTGGGCATATGACTGGCAATACTAGCTACATGTCTACATATATAAACAGAGAGGAATTTGCACTGAAGTGCTTATACAGTTGCTGCCCCGTGTAAATGCCAGTGCAATGGTATTGCTAAAAATCTTGATCACGCTGACTCCAGAGGAGGTGAAACTGCAGGTATTTTGGTTTAAATAGTTTGTGGCTTACACAATCCTGAGTGCTCATTATCTTTTAATGTATTGCTTGAGGATTGTGGGCTGGATGGAATCAAGTTGCTTTGTGCTGCAGCGGAATATATTAAACGAAACTATTTTACATGGTTTAATTGATACAAAAATAGCCATAGCTGCCCTTCCTCTTTTTAAAACCGGCACATTGATGTTTGCTGGCTAGAAACTTCATTGTGGTCTGGTTGGTGGTCCTCATTTGGGAGCATATGAAATATCATGCAGTGTGAGGCTACCATGAATATATGTAGCCATTTATTCTGAAGACATTATCTGCTCCTGCACTAAGCATCTGAAACATGCTGCCAAATGGACACAACCTTTGTTCTTTTCATCTTAGAATCCCTTCGGCTTGTGTGATAGAAGAAAGGGGTAGATCCTTGAAGGGGAAATGGGTAGATCCTTGAAGGGAACACTTGTTTGCCCTCACCTTCAGAGCCTCTTGTTCCAAGAGGTAAATATATCCTATAAAGTTTGCTGCTGTTACATACATCCATGCCATTACTGTCTCAGATTTTATAGATGCAAGAGAACGGGATGGGGATGAGGTGGTGGAATGGACTGCACCACTTTAATATGCAAGTGAATGTGTTACTATGTTCAGATTCCTTGCAAAACAGAAAACAAGTTCAGCTAGCAAGGAGAGAGGGTACAACTTTTCTCCTTGGTTGTGCTAGTTTTCTATTTGCAGGGTGTTTTATGAGAAGAAGCATGCAAAACTAGAATTCACCACCTGTTGTCTGAACTGATGCAATCCATCATACCACTGCGTTTTCTGGCATAAGTAAAACAGGCCTTATTCTATAACTGTTGAGTGTTGTGTAGTTGTTAGAATGCAAGGCTACAGTCTAGGGAACCCAGGTTCAAATCTCCACTCTGCCAGGGAAACTAGCTGGATGACCGTGGATCAGTCACACATGCTCAGCCTAATCTACTTCACAGGCTTGTTTTGTCAATAAATTGGAGGAGAGGATAGCAATGTAAATGCTTTGGGTCTCCATTGGGGAGAAAAGTGGGGTCTAAGTGAAGTGATTAAGTAAGTAAAGGTCTCATTATATGCAAATTTCAACAAAATATGGAAGCAGTCCCCCAGAAGATTCACTTGCAGACTAAAATCAAAATTAAGGGTATATTGAACCCCCTTGACACATACAACACATAAAAAACATATCAGAGTGCAATTACTCAGAAAAGATTTTTTAAAGTTATGTGTTAATGAAGTTTTAAAAATCTGTATGAAAACTGCTCTTTAAATCTTTTGAAATGGACAAACAGGAGGAAAGGCAGGAATGCTATTCCTTAACAAGATTCTAGTCCTGAATCTCTGCAACTTGGTCAATACTGTGTCATGGATAATTAATACAGATGTCTGTCCAACCACTTTGGTAATGTAGAGAAGCCTTTACCGCACATAACGCAGGAGGGAAATCCTAGTCGTCGTAATAGAGATGACCAAGCAAAGCATCTGGTCGAAAACTTTACCAAGTGGTAATTTGGCTTGCCTATATTAGTCCTGTGATTCTATCTGCCAGAGAATTGGAGCATACATCTGTTTGCTGTTTAATTTGCTTTGCATACCTGGAACCAGCTCTTGAGAAAATATGGAGATACTTTTTGAATTGCTGTTGCCTAGTTACACTTGCGCAGAATTATCTCTCTCTTTCACTTTTCCCACATTTTGAAACAGGTTTACTTTGCTCAGTTTTCAAGGTTCCAAAGGGTCTCCCAGACACAAATAGCAAACTATTGGGCTCCGTTGTTGTTTTGATAATGCATTGTTTTAAAACATCTGTGGATGATATGTTCAGCTGTTGAACTGTTGGATTGTTTTCTGTCTTGCAGAAATTGTTGATGGGAATGCGAAAATGACCCTGGGAATGATTTGGACCATTATCCTCCGTTTTGCCATTCAGGACATCTCTGTTGAAGGTAGATCTCAATGTCTCTTTTTCACTTGTAGAAATACTGAGGGGACAGTTCACATGCGAACACATGAAAGAGCCTGATACCAAGACAGGCAGTTGCTCTGTCAAAGTCAGTATTGTTTACCATGACTGGCAGATGCTCTTTGGGATCTCAAGCAGAGGTCTTTCACATCACCTGCTATCTAATCCTTTTAACTGGAAATGCTGGGAATTGAACCTGGGGCGGGGGGCTTCTGTGTGCCAAGCAGATACTCTGCCACTGAGCCATGGTCCGGTCCTCGTGATGGATTCTTTAAATTGAATCATGAGAAACTCCGGTGATCTTCATGTTGCTATTTAATGGGGCTTTTGCTCCATGGACACAAGCTGAGAAGTGGTGTTTCTATATGCTAATGGTTGCATGGTCAAACCTTTCTGCCTCTACCTTCAGTGACAAAATATAGGATTTCAGGGCCTCCAGATTTTGTGTTCCCCTTGAGCTGATGGTTTTTTTCTGAGGGGCTGCTGGCTTCAGGGAGTGAAGCTTCAAGGTTAATGACTTTGAGACCCTGCAAACTGCAGCCATAATCTTCTCTGTTCCTGCAGGCAGTTTAGTAAAGGAAGGAGATTTACAAACCCATGATTCCAACTCAAGGATGCTCTGAGAGCAGTTGAGGAAACTGCATTACCAGTGACCTAGCGTACAGTAACTCCCCTTCTGTACTGATAAAATATTATTTTACACTGTACTTGTTGTGCAGGCAGGGGGAGGTGTTTCTCTGAAAATGGGTCCTCAGGTCTGGATGTGAAGTTAGATCAACATTAGAGCATAATTTAGATTGTGGCTAGATCATAGCTGTAGCTTTATTTTGCTTATTATTATATGATGATGTACTCATGCCACTTTGTTTCATGACTGTACTGCTAACATCATCACCCTCTAGTGTTTGTGAAGATATTACCCGTTTTATATTTCTGTGACTCAGGCTTCTAACTGGTTACCTGTGGTGAGTTAGAATTCTGACTGTTGGTTCTTTTTTCTACACTTTACCACCTCCAGAAGACTAAGCATGGTGTACAGCAAGGTTAGGTAGAGATACAATCACTGTGACCAAGTGACTGCCTGAGTGTGGGTCTTTCTGGTACAGATTCGACATCCTTTCCACTATGATATGATCGTTCTTTACATTTAGATAGGAGACACAATCAGCTTTACATCATACCACCATAATTCAAACACAGGGGTGGTAGCTTGTAGGGGAAGTAGTAGAGCATCTTCAGTGCGTGCAGGAGGTCCCAGATCCAGTAACCAGCATCTCCAGTTGAAAGAACCACGTCACAGTTGATGTGAAAGACTGGGAGCCCAGAGAAGTGCTGAAAAGTCATAGAAGGTAACACTGACCTCAGTAGACCAATAGTCTGGCTCAGTATGAAGTAACTTTGTGTGTTCATGTTTAACTGAAGGCTGTTTTCTGCCTTACAGGTTTAGAATGTATAGCGCTAAGTTTAAAATTAGAATAATAGTGCTCTGGAGATGCAATTCTAGTGAGTGCTGCCCATCTTGCATCTTTTTCTGTAACTTCTGGGATCTATGCAGGGAAAAGGAACTGTGGGAGAAGAGGAAGGAGCGAGGGGGGGGGGAGATGGAGCAGGTGAGTGAAGCAAAGCAGAAAGTAGGTGACTGCCCTCTGAACTGTTTTTACAAGCCTGCCACAAGTTTTGCTATTGTAATTCACAGTCTCTCATTGCCCAGGTTTTTGACTCTCATTTATACCCTAGTCTCTGAATGTAAGCCTTTCCCAAATTGAAAGATGTGTCCAAATCTTCCTCAGCTGCTTAAAGTGTATTAAAGGTCAGGATGAATTAACAGCATTAAAAGTAGTGAAAGGTCCCACAGAGGTTGGCTAATCCATGTATCTTTTGTTCCCTAGAGACATCTGCTAAGGAAGGGCTTTTGTTGTGGTGTCAAAGGAAGACAGCCCCGTACAAAAATGTGAACATCCAAAACTTCCATATTAGGTAATGTAAAGGTGAAGGGTAGTTGCCTGTAGCTTGCAATCTTCTGTGCTCTGGAGAATTTGGACACTGGCAAAAAGCTTAGCCCTACTCTTTCTCTTTAACTGCAGTATTAAGCATATTTACTGTGGGTTTAGCATTAGAATCAAAGAAAGAGAGGGTGGATGGAGCTATTGTACTCTTTAATGCCCTACCACTTCAGGATTAACAGGCTGAGGCTGTGTAAGGGCTTCTTCCTACACTATACTAGGCAACACAATCATGCTTTTGTTCTGTGGTGCACATAAAACTGCTTATGCTCTATTTTTGTACTGGCAGGTTTGTCAGTACAAACCTACATTATCTTCAAATCGGGTCATTTCATAGAAAAAGAATGGCAGGAACTCATTAGCATAACTCTTTAGCATATGTCACGCCCCTTGACATCACTGGAAGTGTATCATTAGCATAATTGATTTGATCGGGCCTGAAATGGCTGGGATTCGGCTGCTGCCAGATGGGGGAGTGTTCCCCCACCTGACAGTGGCCCGATTAGGGCCGTTTCAGCCCCAGTCCAGGCTGAAACGGGCCCAAAATGGCTCAAAATGGAAATTTTGGGCATGTTTTGGCCTGGATCGGGCCCAAAGTGAGGAGAGGGGTCCCCCGCCATGTATCAACCCAATCCTGGTGATTTTGGCCCTGATCCCAGCCCATTTGGGCCGGGATCAGGGCCGAATCAGCCTGGGCCAGGTCAGTGCTGGGCAGGGGAGGGTTCCCCTGCCTGACACTGATCTGATCCTAGCCATTCTGGCCCTGATCCCAGCGGAAATCCGCCCCAAATGGCCGAAAATGGCCATTTTCGTCCCGGATTGGGTCAGTGATGGGCAGGGGAACCCTCTCCTGCCAGGCACCGACCGGATCCCAGCCCTTTCAGCCCAGATCCTGGCGGAAATGGGCCCAAGATGGCCAAAAATGGCTATTTTGGGCCCAGATCGGGGCCAAAACGGGTGGGACTGGGTTGGTGCCAGGCAGGGGAGGGTTCCCCGCCTGGCACCAACCTGATCCGGGCCGTTTTAGCCCCTATCCGGGCCGTTTCAGTGCCAATGGAGGCTGAAGTGGCCCCAAAAGACCAAAATTCAGGTGGGCGGGGCCACCTGACAGTGATCTCATGGGGGAACTGCTGGAATGGTGTTCCGGTGCATTCCCCCTCCAAATGAGCCCTGCTTCAATTGTTGCTTTATTATGGAGGTATACAGTGACCTATGATTCTATTCTTGTGCATCATTGTTGGGGTGGGTCTTTTGACCTATGCTGATCAAGAGACCCCACCTCAACAGTGATACACAAGAACAGAATCAGTTTTCACCCCTTCTACCTGAAGAAAGAGAGAGAATGCTGCTATACATTGTACTTCTCCTCTCGTGACTTCTCACATGCAAATCATGCAGTCTAGATATTATTCTACAAACTGCATTCTCTGTGGCTCATGGCTGATACAGTGAATACTGCTGATCTACACTATGGTTTGTGGTATGCATTTTTCATCAGTGTGTATCACCGATTTTCTTCATAAATGCTGTTATTTTTGTTCTGTGCCCCTCACAGCTGGAAGGATGGCCTGGGCTTCTGTGCCTTGATTCACAGACATCGCCCAGAGCTCATTGACTACGGGAAGCTAAGAAAGGTAACTCTTGTTTTGAGACGTTCCAAGTTCAGATTTACTGGGAAGATGGAAACTAGTGTGGGCAATTTGAATAACAAGCTGAAGGAGGGAAAGGAACTACAATTAGGTGTAATATGTGTGCGCATTATAATAGGTATTTTTCTAATGTCCATATACTCCCCTCACCCTTCCTTCACATTTCCTTCTGTCACAGATTATGCTTCAGAATTCCTGTTTTGGAACTAGCAGTAGCTCTTCCGGATGTATGAATCACAATAGGTGAATCAGAATCTTGGTTTGTGGGATATGAAACAAACTCCAATTCACCTGCATTTGTTCATCATAGGGATTAGTTTCAGAAAGGGGAAGTGAGGGTATAAGTGACACTATAAGAAACAGGCCACATTCATGCCCATCACAGTAAATTGCAGCTTAATATGGTGTCTGAATGCAGTCTTAGACTAGCAGCAGATTTTTTAAAAATCACCTTGGTCTTTAGAAAGCAAAACTTTGATCACTCCAGAATTCAAAATGATGAACTTCTGGCATTTTCAGTTATGTCAGATTGGAAGCTGATGTTTTCTAATATGTTTTATGCGTGGACACTTTTAAAGTGTATTCGTTCTGATAAAAATGAAATCGGCATGGCTCTCCTGCATTCTGCACTGTCATAAAGCATTAGAGGCAGCTTTGATTTGGTGTTTTGTTTCATTTTACATTGCAAGAGAATGCATCGATGTAGTTTTGGGTTTTCGGGGGAATTGCAATGAACGTCCTTTTTTTAAAAAAAAAAATTGTGCATGTGTAGTAACGTTGCTATGTTACTACATCAGCTGTTTTTCATTCCCCTACCCTTCCAACAGCTCTTAATTGGACAGTCCTGTACTCGCCAAAACTTATTTGCCAAGGATTGGCTGGGGAATTTGAGTGGAATACCCCTCTTCCTCTAGGAGCTCTGGGAGCAGCCATTTTAGGGATGCTTTATGTGCAACTGTTCAGTGAGGAAAATGCCACCAAAGAGTGAGGGGAAAATGATTTTGGCGCCCAGAAATTGCTCTGAACAGTTGGTCATTCCCAGTGCTCATTTGGAGGGGGACTGTGCCGGAGTGCCGTTCCGGCAGTTCCCCCCAAAGGTCACTGTCAGGTGGGGCCCCGCTCACCTGACTTTTGGCCATTTTGGGCTGTATGTTAAGTTAGAATTTTCTGGTTGGAAGGAAAAATGCCTGTACAGGTTAGCATTTTATTGTTGGGCCTGGAAAGTAGCAGTAGGAGAACTGAGCAACAATTTCTCATGTCAGCAAAATCAGAATATATACGAGGCAAGATTTTCTTAAAGTTCTGGCCAATATTCCTAGCTATGAAAAGTAATACATTAATGAAGTCCTTACAATAGTATACAATATTTTCTTTTCATAACTGCTCTGGGCACACTTGATGCGTGTGCGCATGTTCTCTCTCCCTCTCCCCGCCCCTCACTCTCTCACACACACATACTCACTCTTCTATCCCACCTTTGTGCTAGCAACTCAGGGTAGCACATATGGTTCTCCCCTACTTATTCTTTTCCTCACAACTCTAAGGTAGGTTAGGTTGAGACTTGAGAGACTCAATGTTACTCAAGGAATTTCATGGCAGAATGGGAATTTGAACTCAACAGCCCTAGTCCAACTCACTAACTGCTAAAGCACACTGCTTCTCCCAACAACAACAGTATATAGCTCTTCTAGAGAGATTCTGTAGCAATTATATTTATGTAACCATTCTCAGTGTGATGGTGATATTTCCCAATACTTATCTAGGAGTAGGTCCTATTTAACTCCGTGAGACTATATAAGCATATATAACAAAAGGCTGTGAGTCATGAAGAATTTGTTTGCAACTCTGCACATATTACTAAGACAAATCAAAGATGGATATGATTAACATAGCTATCTTTCTTTGCTTAGGGAAAGTCAGAACAAAGGGAATGTCCGAGGGAGGTCAAGGCTGTCTGGTCACAAACTTGCTTAATATTCAGCCAAGGGACAATTTAAGCAAAACGCCAATGTAGTATAATGGCTGCTCCAAGTGTTTCTGTCTAGCAACTGGCCCATTTCTATTGTATTTCACAGGGGAGAACAGACCCGGTCTCTTTCTGAATTTTCTCCTATGTAGGGAAAGTCTCCTCCAACATTGTCAAAGTGACTTGGCTCAGCTCAAGGCACAAAAAACAGGAAACAAAACTAAAACAAACAACATATCTATCAGTTTTCATTCTCATTGCTGAGCCAGAGACTCATGGAAAAGGGAGATAACACGGTTCATTACATTCTTTTAGGATCCCTATAGAACATGTTTCAGGAAGACCACTTCATAAGCGTTTAAAATGTTTGTCTGTGTCTCTATTATATTTTTTTTTTGAAAAAAAATTTTATTGGGTTAGAATCCATTATTTTTTACATTACATTCAATTTTCCCCAAATTTTTTCACTTCTAACCCCCTCCCTTTCCCCCCCTTTTGTTGACTTCCAACAGCTTTCCCACCCTTTGTCCCTTTTCCCTTACTTCTATTAAATTCCTCTATCTAAAACAAGTATACATTCTCCATTATACTAAGCAGTACATCCTTAACTACTTTTCTTGTTATATACCCAAACTGTAAGTCTTTGGTTCTATCTTGGATAAACAATTTATCCCATTTCCAGTTTTAAATATTTCTATATATCATAAACCATAAAAATCTTACATTTAGGATCTTACATTTAAATCAAACAATTTAACTTATTCTCTATATATTACTCATTGTATCTTTTTATGGTAATTCTATATAACTCATATCATAGTCAATCAATTTGACTCTTCTGTACATTCAGTTTGGTGCATACAAATCTTATCAAAGAAAGAAAATATTGTTGGTTACCCAATACTTATATTTAAACCTTATCATTAATTATTTTCTATCAATATTCTATCTATTAACCTATATATATCTATATATATATCAATCTGTTATTCTAACTGCTTATAAATTCACATTTATCCCTTCCCCCCCCGGTAAAGTCACCCCCCTCTACATTTTATTATACTTCAGTAGTTCTCAAACTGCCACAGTTTTCCTCCCACCTCCCATTTCTTCTCCAGATATTGTTTCAGCTTCTCCCAATCTGTGTTAAACTGCCCTGAGTCCAGATTTCTCAGTTTTCTTGTCATCTTGTCCATTTCTGCCATGTACAGCAATTTGTAAATCCAATCTTCAATAGTTGGCACTTCTTGTACTTTCCATTTTTGCGCATACAAAAGTCTGGCTGCTGCTATCATATAAAATATCAACGTCCTATGATGGGCTGGAATTCCCTCCATTCCCAAGTTTAGTAGCAGGAGTTCTGGGTTCTTATTTATTTGAAATTGTAAAATTTCGCTCATTTCTCTTATTATTTCCCCCCAGTACTGCCTAGCTACATCACACGACCACCACATGTGATAGAGGGAGCCCTCATGCTTCCTACATTTCCAGCATTTATTAGAAGTGTTCAAGTTCCCTAGCGCAATCTTCTTTGGTGTCATGTACCAACGATAGATCATTTTGTAAATATTCTCTTTAATATTTGTACATGTCGTTGTCTTCATTGTAGTCTTCCACAAGTATTCCCATGCCTCCATTGTTATCTCTTTATTAAAATTTATAGCCCATTTCACCATTTGTGTTTTAACTGTCTCATCCTCAGTATACCATTTCAACAGTACTTGGTATACCTTGGATATTCTTTTCTTGTCCTCTTTAAAAAGGGTCTGCTCTAGTTCCGAATTCTCTATTCGTATACCTCCCTTTACAGAGTCCGAGTTATACAAATCTCTGATCTGTCTGTACTGGAACCAATCGTAGTTCGGTGATAGTTCCTCTTGCGTCTTTATTCTTAGATGCTTCTATTTTAGTTATTTCTTTATATGTCAAACATTGTCGTTCGTTGTCAACAGCTCTCGGGTCTATCACCTCATATGGAACCACCCACCAAGGAGTTCCTTCTTGTAGGTAAATTCTGTACTTCTTCCAGATTGTGTATAGACTTCTCCGTACAAAATGGTGCAGGAACATCGAGTTGACCTTTACTTTGTCATGCCATAGGTATGCATGCCATCCAAATATTTTTTTATATCCCTCTAGGGCTAATAGTTTCTTGTTCTTTAATGTCATCCACTCTTTCAGCCAAACTAGGCAGATTGCATCGTGATAAAGTCTCAGATTGGGCAGTTGCATTCCGCCTCTTTCTTTTGCATCTTGTAAAACTTTCATTTTCACTCGAGGCTTCTTGCCTGCCCATACAAAATCTGATATTTTCCTCTGCCACTTTTCAAATTGTTTAGAGTCTCTGATGATTGGTATTGTCTGTAGCAAAAACATCACTCTTGGTAACACATTCATCTTAACCGCTGCAATCCTACCCAACCATGACAGATTGAGCCTATTCCATTTAATCAAGTCTCTCTCAATCTGAATCCACAATTTTTCATAATTATTCTTGAACAAATCTATATTCTTTGCAGTCAGTTCAATTCCCAAATATTTCACCTTACTTGTTACTTCACAATCCGTTGTTTCCATTAACAATTGTTGTTTCTGCTTAGTCATGTTTTTACATATTATCTTTGACTTCTTTTTGTTAATGAAGAAACCTGCCAAATCCCCAAACTCCTTGATCTTATCTATCACTTTTGGCATGTTCTCCAGTGGGTCCTCTACAATTAACATTATGTCATCCGCAAATGCTCTGACCTTGTATGAATAGTCCTTTATTTTTATTCCTCGAATTTCCTCATCTTGTCGTATTTGTATCATCAGAATCTCCAATACTAAAATGAACAACAGTGGAGACAACGGGCAACCTTGTCTTGTTCCTTTGCTTATAGTCAATTTCTTGGTCACTTTATCAGTTGGTACTTCTTTATTCACGTTGTATTGAATGAAAAACTTTGTCTCTCTTCTCAATATTTCCATATTCTCTTTTTCCTGTAACAAATCCTCATTTATTCTCCATGCTTTCCTTTTCCTCCTTTTCCCCAGCTTCCACATAATTGGGTTGTGATCTGAGCCTACCATCGGCATTATTTCTACATCTTTAGTCCATAACGCCAAATCTTTTGAGGCCCAGATCATGTCAATTCTTGATAACGTGGAATGCCTTGCAGAATAAAAAGTAAACTGCCTACTTTTAGGATATTCTCTCCTCCATACATCTTCAAGAGTCTCTTGTTGAATCAACTCAAAAAAGAGCTTTGGTAATAGTCCTCTTTTCTTTTGTGTCATTGTAGTCTTTTTATCCAGTTCCAAGTCTGTCACTCCATTGAAGTCTCCAGCAAGAATTATTTGGTCATATGAAAGATCATCTAAATGCTTCCTCAAATCCTCAAAGAAGCTCTCTTTTGCACCGTTGGGTGCATAGATTCCGACTACCAACACTCTCTTTAAATTCCAAGTACATTCCACTGCTACAAATCTGGCTTCCACATCTTTCATTATAAATTTTGGTTGTAGCTCCTCTTTTACATACAACACCACTCCTCTTTTTTTTTTACTTGAGGCCGCTACAAAGTCTTTGCCCAATTTTCCCAGTTTTAGATATTTTACATCCTGTTTTCGAATATGAGTCTCTTGCAAACAAACAATATCACATTTTTGTTTTAATAGCCAGTGAAAAATATTTTTTCTCTTATTCGGTGAGTTTAGTCCATTTACATTCCAAGATAATACTTTACACTCCATATTCATAATCTTGTTGGTAAGTCTTTTTCATTGTCCCTTATAAATCGCTCCATCTCCCGCTCAGATCTGATACGCTTTTTAGCGCCTCCAAATTCGAAGGACAAACCCTCTGGGAGCTCCCATCTGTACCTGATTTTCATGTCCTTCAACATCTGGATTAGCCCTTTATATTTTTTCCGATCTAGTAGCACTGATCTGGGTAGTTCCTTCATTATGATAATTGTCTTGCCATCGATCTCCAATGGATCTTGAAACTGTTTAGTCACAATCTTCTCTTTCATGTTTCTTGTTGTAAATTGTACAATCACGTCTCTTGGTAGTTTCCTCTGGGTTGCAATTCTCGAATTCACACGATATGCCACATCTAGGATAGCCACAACATCCTCCTCCTCCTTCCCCAGGTATTCAGCTAACACCTCCGTCATCTGTTCTTGCGCTGTCTTTCCTTCCACTTCCGGCAGGCCGCGAAATCTGAGCTGCTTCTCCATATGTCTGCTTTCCGCAACCGCCATCCTTCCCCTCATCAGCCTCATCTCTGTTTGTTGCGTATCTGCTAAGTTCTCCATCGCTCCTTCTACTGTTTTAACTCTCTGCTGCGTCCCTTGTAATTCACTTTGTATTGTTTCCATACCTTTCTTCACTTCTGACAGCTCCGATTTTACTTCTGACAGCTCCGATTTTACTGTCTGTTTAACCTCTTTAATCAGCTCCAATTTCATGTCTTTAAATTCTTTAATCACCTCCAAAAGTTTTTTATCCAGGTTTTCTATTGCCGATTGCCACTCTTTCTTCGACATCGTGGGGCTTGCTTTAGCTCGCTCCCACGAGTCCGCTCTCTTCCTTAACTCCGTGGCGTTAAATTTAGTACCTTTTTTATTTCAAATGTCCCGGTCTTCTTGCATAAATTAATTTTAAAGGGTCCAAAATGTCGGGCGTCTTTTCTCTATGGTCTCTCTATGATTTTATAATCCAATATGGCCTACTTCCTTTTCCACTGAGGCCGCGGCCCTTCCCCTCTCAAAGATGGTGATTCCCTTCTTCCTGCCCTCCAGCCAGGGCCGCTTCTCTCCAGCCGCTCTATTGTTGTTACGCACTTCCTGTCTCCCGTCTCCCCACAGCAGATCTCGCGATGGTGTCTTTTTCTCACAGCTCCAAAGCCACAGGTATTCAAAACAATAGTCCGATTTCTTTAATAACTTCTTTAAACTTAGTCTCTTTTCTAATACAACTCCTGCCGAAGCTTCCCCTCCTTTTCACTAGTCTGTTGCAGTTTAAAAGTCTACTTTTTTTCCTCTCTGTTTTTATCAATCTGTCCCGTATCGGAAGATAGTGATCTTTACCTTCCCTTCACTTTTCTCGGGTTGTAATCGCTGTTTCGATTTCAGATTCTCCTTTCCACTTCTTTCCCCCAATCGAAGCTTGGGTATGTAGGTCTTATGCCAGCCAAGTTGGCCCCAAAACTGCCGCAGAGATTGTAGCCGACCCGTCTCAGGGTGGGACCTCAAGGATCGGGAGGGGACCCGTTGTGTAGAGCCCCCCCTCGTCCGAGATCAACGCGCCCTAGGGTCTCGAGCGTTCTTTGCCTGCTCTCCGCCTGAGAGCAGTCGGCCGCGGGCTATTTTCACCCCGCCGGCCGCTTAAAACGGCAGTCCGGTCAGCTCCGCAAATGGAGCTGCGTTAGACCTCCATAAATCCCAAACCGGAAGTCTGTCTCTATTATATTTTGATCTCTTCCTTCTTCCAAGGAGTTCAGTGTGCAGAGTTCCCTGCTCTTCTGTTATTGCCAAAATAGTATGTGAGGTAGGTTAGGCTGAGAAAATGTGACTGGCCAAAGTCCTTCTGATGAGTTCTGTGACTGAATGGAGTTTTAATCCAGGGTCTTCTAGTCCAGCACTCTGACCACTACACCACATTGACATTCTTACTGTGTTTAAATCATAGTAAAAATCATTTATTCTTTTGTGTACTCGTTACTAACTGAGACCATTTCTTTCCTAGGATGATCCTCTCACTAACCTGAACACAGCTTTTGATGTGGCTGAGAGGTTTCTAGATATCCCAAAAATGTTGGATGCTGAAGGTAAAGTAGAATCCAAGTTTGTTTGATCTTTGGCTCCCACCTCACCCACAGAAAGATTCCTCAAATTTTCTCCATGTACTTAGTAGATATCAAACTATTATCCTTCCCCATCACATATCTAGACAATAAAAATCCCAATACATATGGGAGCTGCCTTCCTGTAGCTGGATCCTATAGAGTCCTAGTTATGGTTGAATAATGGAGTGATCTGTGATGTAGAGGGGCAGCACTCATATTGGAGCTTCTGAGATAATTCCATGCAAGTCTGTTGTTTGTATCTTACAATTGCAATACAGGATCTAGCCACAGTGAAGCACGTTCCAGATGAAACCCGAAATATATTAATCAAGTCTGATCAGACTGTATCATTAGGGTTCCTTCGTTTTCTCCAGTGCACTTTGTATGTTACAAAGAAAAAAGAAAAACCCTACCCTGTCCTGCTGTACCTTATTGGGGAGCCTGTTTTGTAAGGCAGAGATAAATTTAGTAGTAGGTGAGCATCTCATTCTGAGATGTGTGGTGATCTACCTTGGATAAACAATTCTCAACGAACAGTAAGCATCATACAATCTCTACAAACATGCAGAGTGGAAAAAACAAAACCTTCTGAAGTACCAGTTTTGTTTCCAAGGACGTTTTGTTTCCTGAACCACCGATCAAACATAATAAAAGAATCCAACATATATTAGCTGTACTCTTTGGTTTTCAGAAATTAGATTCCTATCCTGAATACAGGTCTGAAACATCACCATTTCCATGTTACCTCTGCGTTTGAAAATATACAGTGGCATAGAAGGTGCTACAGTTTTCTTGTTGCCTTTAATTTCTTCTTGTGATGTTTTCCTTCTTCCCTCTCCCCAATAGAACTGGGGAGAAATTGTTGTGCTAGCTGTGCTCAGACCCTGCCCTGTTTTTTTCTATCCAGGTCATGTATTATGAGACATATTTTTGTATATTGTTGGTTCGGCAAAAGTGACGAACACATTCTGCTAGATCCAACCACCAGGACATCTACTTTTGTATTTCTTTTAAACCCATTTTGGCACATTAACCACCTCTTAGTAGATACCTGGCTTTTGACCTGGGTATGGTGTTATATGCATTTAAGCAACATGTCTTTAAAACCATAGGTATGAGAATAAACTTTAGACTGCAGCTGTAGAGCCACAGTTTGCAGAGCTAGCTTCATTTTTAAATGAAGCCTGTTTCTGAGTGATTGACCTTGCCTTTATCCCAATGGATTTGAAGGAGGAGAACTTGCATATGGGAAATCTTAAAAGAGCAGTTTGTCTTTTTTTAGTATCAGTAGTAGTATAACTCTGTAGTGTGGTAAATAAGTATTTGTCAGCACGGTGTCTTCAGCTCCTTCCACAGCTCAGCACCTGAATGCCAAATCAAAAAGCTATGTTGCAAGACAGCCTCATCCTGATAACTGCATTTTGGATTAGGCAAGCAGTACTGGTCCCTCTGTTGTCCACAACTGCCCATGCACATGGCAAGAACAGGAATGAATGAAAGATCTGATATTTTGCTGAAGGCTTTCACAGCTGGAGAACATTAGCTGTTGTAGATTTTCCGGGCTGTATGGCTGTGGTCTTGGCATTGTAGTTCCTGACATTTCGCCAGCAGCTGTGACTGGCATCTTCAGAGGTGTAGCACCGAAAGACAGAATTCTCTGTGTCAATGTGTGGAGAAAATGTTAGCAGGTAATTTACATCTACTCAGGAAGGTGGGTTTGGGCTGAGTCATCCTTTAAGAGCTTCCCAGTGTGTGGAATGCTAATGGGGGGAAGCTTCACTGTATCCTGAGGAAGTTCTTTTGCATATGGATTGGTGGTTGATGTGCTAATCTTATCTGTAGGGCTATTGTAAGATGTCAGGTATTTTGTTAGTCTGGTGTTTTTCAGGACTGGAAACCATGCCTTATTCATTCTTAAACTCTCTTCTTTCCTGTTGAAATTGTGCTTATGCTTATGAATTTCAATGGCTTCCCTGTGCAATCTGACAAAGTAGTTGGAAGTGTTGTCCAGTATTTTAGCGTCCTGGAATAAGATACCGTGTCCTGTTTGAGTTAGGCTATGTTCAGCCACTGCAGATTTTTCAGGTTGGCCAAGTCTGCAGTGTCTTTCATGTTATTTTATTCTTGTCTGGATGCTACGCTGTGTGGTCCCGATGTAAACTTGTCCACAGCTGCAGGGTATGCGGTATACTCCTGCACAGGTGAGAGGGTCTCTACTGTCTTTTGCTGATCGTAGCATCTGTTGTATTTTTCTGGTGGGTCTGAATACTGTTTGTAGGTTGTGCTTTTTCGTAAGTTTTCCCATCTGATCAGTGATTCCCCCCCATTCAGACCCACCAGAAAAATACAACGGATGCTGGTGAAACATCAAGAACTACAATGCCAACACCACGTTGATACAGCCCGGAAAATCTACAACAACTAACGATGAAAGATCTGTTGGTGTTTATTCATTCCTCAAAGGAACATAAATAAAGGCTGTTCTGCTAGGATTAAAGAGCATTTAAATTATTATTGACCTTCTCTAGTCCCCGCAAAAAGTTACAAGGGTTTGTATGTGGGTAATTAAACCCCTTCTTCATATCATCTATCCCCAGCAAATAGCCTGAGGTTGTTGGCTCTGAATTTCTTTCCTTCTGGGATTGCTACCAAAGGTGTCCATCAGAAAGTATTCAGACAGGTTTGGATCATAAGAGAAGATACGGAAGATGCAAAAATACTTTTTACTTTTGTGCTGTTGTCTTTCTAAATGTAATGGCAAGGAAGTGCTGTATAAATGGCCTGAGCTTGGGAGGTGATGAACACTTGCCTCCCCTACTGAACTAATGGGCACTTGGAACACTTGTGCCATAAATATGCTGAAATGCAGCACATGATGGTGAGGAGGGGGAAAGTCCCATTTCATTCATTATAGAAGCAGCAGGAGGTGTCTTCCACCTTCACATGTTTACTGGACATGCTTCTTGGAAGTGCCAGTTGGCACCACCCCCAAGAATAATTTTCTTTGTTTGTAAGGGGAAGTTTGTAGGAACAGTTGCTCTAAACTTAGGGAGAAAATCCTCTGCTGGCTAAATCTGCCAAGACCTGTGTATCAGAAGTGAATATTCACACTTGTCCTTTGCAAGGTGTCCCTGGCTGTCCCTCTCATTTGCTCAGTTTCCATCAGTGCAGATGCTCTTTAACTTCAGGTTTTCTTTGACAGACATTGTTGGAACAGCCCGTCCTGACGAGAAGGCCATCATGACCTATGTTTCTAGCTTCTACCACGCCTTCTCAGGAGCCCAGAAGGTATCGCAGGATTCCAAGCTTCCTCCACACAGCGCACCTGGTCCTGTTGCTAATGTCCAAACCTTTTTTCTTTCTCTCTCTCCTATCTAGCTACGGGCATCTTTATTTTTATTCTTTTCGGCAGCTTTGGCTTGTTGGTTCCAAGTGGTGCCCCAAGTATATCTCATTTGGGGAGCACAAATTGATCAAACACAGTCCTGCAGTCACTGATGCAGTGCAAATCCAGATTTGTGAGTACTTTGTTCTGCGATGGCACTGGGAGCTCTGCTCTTACCTCTCCATTGGAAAGCTCTTTCTAGGGGTGAGCTTCAGGGTCAAGAATTAGAATAAAAATACTACCCTTATCTCTCATACCTAGTTATGCCCAGCAAGTAGCCATCTTCATGCTAGTCCAGCAATCATACGTGGCTGCTAAATTTTTTTCTGATGAGTCATAGCAGCTGCGTCCTTTCTAAAGTGCTGTCCCTATGGCACCAAAATATGTTACAATAATAAAACTTGGGTGACACAGATCAGTAAATATGGAACATCTGAAGTTGTTTCATACTGTCAGATCATTGGGCCATCTAGGTATTTTCTGCTCTGACTGGCAGCAGCTCTCCAGGGTCTTAGGCAGAAAATGATCTTTCTATCACCTCATACCTGAGATCTGTAAGCTGGTGTTGCTGGGTCTGAACCCAGAACCTTCTGTGTGCAAAGCATGCGTTCTGCCGCTGAGCCATGGTCTAAATGCCAATTTGCTTTTCCTGAAATACAGTGAGAATATTTCTTACAGCAATAATTCTGAAATTAAGTGTCCTGGATGAGAAGTTGCCATCAGACATTGTAATTTAATATATCAGCAGTTCTTTGAGCCTGAGCTTTAAAAAAAATCAGTATGTTAACACCTGTTGTCAGTTATTGTTATCCTATTAGCTGCTGGGCTTGCAAGATGCTATCTTTTAGAAGACCACAAGTGCATATTAAATTACATAATAATATAAAAGAGGAAGGGTAATGCATACATTTAGCAATGGACATATGTAAAGCTTTGGAAGCTAAACATAGGGTAGAATATCACACTCTACCACTGGACCACTTAGTGCCTGCAAAGTGCTGGCGTTATAGCAAAAAAAGAATTTGGAGTCATGTAAGCCTTGTCTTCATCCAGCAGAGCATGATGTGCATGCCTCCCCCTCCCAGCAACCATTTCTTGCTTATGGAATGCTAGTGGATCAGGTTTTTCCCCCTTTGGGAAACATTCAGTTGTACAGATTCCCCACATGTTGTAAAATTGTATAGTCCTATAGTACTATTCTGCTATACTCCTCAACATGTAGCTTGGTTCTAACCTACAAGAAAGAAATAGCATGTTCAGTGAAAAGAGTGACAGAGTATAATTTTATCATGGTTCCTATGATTATAAAATCTAGGCAAAGTTAATATGTAAGTGTTCTCCTCCCAACTGAAAGTAATCCAATGGTTCTCATAAGACAGATGTGTTATTGATTCCTTTTGCTACTTGTGCCTCTGCAACTTTTGTGCTGAAACTCTGTCAAATTTCAGTCACTTTTGCGTAGATACCCAGCACTGGTAGTTGAATCCTAGAGAAAGATGATTTTGCCCCTATTTTCAAGTGGGCTGACCCTTCTTACTGTGGAGTTGTTTCAAGATAACGTAAACTGGGGTGGTTGCTAAGAAACTAAATCTGAACATGGATCATTGTTGCCGGTACCACTTGAGTTCACAAAGCCAACCCTGCTGGTCACATTCTGATCCAAATTCCTAGCTCTTCGCATGGAAATCTGTTTGGCCTGTCCTGCAATGCATGATGGGAAGTTTCCCCCTTTCTCTCTCACCACCCATAACTGTTTTATTTTATTCTATGTGCTGCTTCTTACTTTATCCTTTCAACCTCTTCTCCTTCTTTGCACAGATATTATAGGCACGCTAAGGCCGGATGAGAAGGCCATTATGACCTATGTTTCATGTTACTACCACGCCTTCTCAGGTGCGCAGAAGGTGAGACTTTACTCCTAACAATCCCCTCCTCCTTCTTCTGTTCCCTGCCCACCAAATTTACAGGACATATTCTGATCCATTACAAGTATGGAATCCAGTGTTGGCTTTCAGACTGAGCTCTCAAGATCATTGCTACATCCTTGAGTGATAAAATACTTTGAGCTTTGCCGAGGGCACTTTTATAGTAAATTTATGAATTTCCCCAGCTAAAGTTTCCAGCATAGAGCTGCCAAGTTCTAACCACACTGATCCAAGATGAGATCAGAGAATAGATTTTCCTGGTTCAGTGATTTGGTTTGGTGCTTGTGTATTGAGAAGGGGCTTGTTGGTTCCACCTTTCCCAACTGAGTGGTAGATCCCTAGAGACCCTTATACCCAATTACTGCTATTGGTTGATAAAACACTAACTTGCCACTGGCAGTTTTAAGTCTCTTGGAAGTGTTTAAAAGACCCAACTTTGCAACTATTAGCAGTGACAATAAACTACTGTAGTATTTGGTGGATAAGGCCCAAACCTCATGTGATGCTCAGTCACAGATATTTTCCAGTTGTTTCTCTCTTAGTTTCAATCAAGAATAGCCTCTATTTTCTCTTACTTTACTACACATATCAATATGGAGGGTGGAGAGGGGGAAACAGTTTTGAGGTTATTTTTAACGGTGGAACCACTGGTATAAAGGGTTAAGGAGCTCCTTCTCTGCCAGACATCCTCTCCAAATTGTAGCCCTTGGGAGAATTTGGCAAAAGGAAAAAAAGCAAGAAAATCCAGAGGAAAGCTACATGTGACTGAATGCGGTCTGTAGTTTGGGTGTTTTCATACAACCAAATATCAGTGGCTGAAAGGGCTCATATACATGACAACTTAGTTAACCATTAAGTGGTCAACCAACAGTGTTATTTCCTAAGCAGCTACTTTTCCAAGTGGTGACAAAAAATTGACATTCAGCATTTACACAAGTGTTGTTTCCTTACTATTAATAAATCTAATCATGCCTATGGGCTCCTTTTTTAAAAAAGAGATCATTCTGACTTTGCCAGGTGCAGTCCCAGTAGGAGACCTCTGAAGGTCTCAGTCTGTTTTTGCCATACTGAATTTCTGATGAGTTAAGGAGAGGCCAAAATATAAGTTGATATAGCTATCCTATTTTATCTTTCCAAAATATCCAACTTTGATGGGAGATTTGATTATAACAGTCTTTTTATATACCACTTAACTCCTCCTTCTATGTTCCATGTTTCTCCTTGTTCCCATCCATTTGTTGTTCTTCCTCCATCAGTAAATCTGGTGCTTTCCTTCTTCATACCATTTGTGGTGTTTCCTTACTCTGGACAATGTTATTTTTAATCTGTGTAGCTGTTTTAATTTAGTCCCTTGGGTCTTAGGGCCACTCCTCCCTTGACATATTGTACTTGGTTCCAAAGTCATATAAGTTCTGTATCACAATTTCCATGAACCTTCCCATTAAACAAGTTGTGATTCATTTGGAACTGTTATTAAATACGTTTATCTATATCTGAGTACAAAATGAAAAGGAGAAAGGAGGACTTTTCCCCAGCTCCTCTGGCTAACGTTGTGCAGCTTAATGCTCAAAAAAGGACAGCCCAGAAAACAACAATTAGGAGTAAGTGATACTTCCTCTCTGCACCAGGCAATAGTTCTCTCTTACATTACAAAAGACGACCTTCCCTCCATCTTCTTGCTGTGCAGTCACATTACAGTAAAAATAAGCAGGAACAATTTGTTCCTTTCCCAAATGTAAGTGAGAGGGGCATTGGGCCACAGATGGAGGGACAAACTATGCTGAAATACTGCAGTCCAAAACAAACGATCACTTTGGGCCCCAGTTTTACTTATTACAACAATGCCATGTTAGCTGCCAGGAAAATTGCTTTCATATGTTACTTTACCAACATATGAATTAGGCTTCTTATGTTTAAAAGTAGTCTTTTAAAATACTAGAGGTCGTACAGAAACATATCCACTCAGTGTGTTTTTAGAAAACACTTAGCTGTTACTTCTATATCCTATAGGGTGAGAAAAAACATATAGAAACTTTGGGGTGTGAGCCTTCCTACATGCAAACTTCATGCAAAGATCACACTACCACTTTTTAAAGAGCCAAGCTGTTTCCATAAATTTGCATAAAATTGCATTGGCTGCAGGTAATTCTGCTGATTCCCATTTCTTATTGCAGCTCGCCATACCACATCCCACTCTGTTCCCAGATGTTCCCTAACCATCTGCAGAGTGGAGGAATGGGAAATAGATCTATTCACAGTTTTTAAGAGTTAACTCATTATTCAATATAAAAAAATTAGCAGCTAAGCCAAAAAATGGGCTAAGTATTAGGGCAACAAGTCAAACTGCCCATGAAAAGGATTTTGAAAATGGAGTATGCAGACTGTATTCTTATCTGGCCAGTCCAGCAGTGTATCCATGACCTTGAGAACAGGCATCGTTCCTTTCCCTTTGAAGCTCTCCAAGTGTCCATCTTCTATTAGCCAGTTGTTGAGAGATGCAGGCTCCAAATCTGGGGCTTGTGCAGAGTGATTAGAGAGCATGTATTTCAGCCTAGGCCCAGGAGCACAGAGTGTCTTTTCAAGCTCTGCAGTCTTTCTTGACAAGGTGACTTATTGTGATGTCGCTCCATTTCTCATTCAGATTTCTCATTACTGCTACCAGCCCTGATGGGGAGGTCACATGATCAACTTTCTGCTTCTTTCATTCTCTTATACTGAGTCTTTAAAGGTACAGGGGGCCCAGCCTGCCATGACATGTATGTGACTGGCCGCTTTTCCTTCATGATTTGTGTGTATGTCTGTGAATTTCTACACATATACTTGCTTTGGTTGGCTTGCTTTTTCCGCTCCTAACTGCTTCTAACGTTCATTACACTAAACTGCATGTGTGTTTCTTTTTTAATTAATATCTGGTTTTAATAATAACTTTTTAATATATTGTGAAAATTGATTTTTAATTATAATTTCTGGCTAGCCTTTTGATCAAGTTTGACAACTGGCACTTCAGAATCTATCAAGAATCTTTGGTGGTAAAAAGATATCTGTCCACATTATACACTCACTTTAGGTTGGTCTAGAACCCTATGGAAGTAGCCATATTCTTGCAGTACTTCAACCAGGTATTGAGGCACAGAGATGATAATAATGGTAAAACCTACAGAGCAATGATCTAAATTTGCCTGTTGTGTAAGATAGCATAACTGCCAGTCAGGAACATTGCACAGTGTAGGAAGATGCTGTATGGTCAAGTTGCATGAGCATTTAACCTCACTAGACAAAGTGAGCTCCTCTTTGCTACTGGACAATAGAACAGGTAGCCCAGAGGTATCATGAAGTTTCAGTACTTGCATTTTTAGGCAAGCAACTTGGCAGGACAGATAAGTAGCCCAGTTCTTGACAGAATGAAGTGGTTAATGTATTCAGAGAATTAATTGTCTAATCACAAACTTTGCCCCCCTTCAGATTATTCTGGTATAAAAGAATATATTTAATCAGCAAGCAGTTATAGGCTACATTAATGGCACAGGAAGCTAGACTCTTCCATTAGAAAATCATGGTGCCATAAGAGACTAGTTTGTTCCCAGTGATCTGTGCAGCTACATAATGGAAAAGTTGTTACATGAGTAAAGTACTTGCTCTGTACATTTCAGAGAATTTAACTACCTTTAATGTCTGTGTATCTTTGAAAGCATACATGCTCTTTTCCATTAATGAAAATTGGTTAGATTGAAGCAGAGCTATTGGTGTTCCATAATTCTATGCAAGACATAAAAAAGCATGGAATTTTGTACTAGGTGCTAAATTAAAAGGTTTCTAGTTCCTATTGCTATGGAAATAGGCTTTAAAGTACAAGTCCAGTGATTTTGAGAAGTCAGGATAAGATTTCCCATGGTCGGAAGATGGAACTTCAGTACCCTACAAAACAAAATATGGAAAATAAGAAATTTTACATTCATTTAATTTGCACAGTTTGTACAGGTTGCAGAATTCAGCTTTACTTGACACAGAAATCTGATAATTTTATTATTTACACACATCCATGGACAAAATGAACATACTGCCATTTTGTGAATGTGATTATGTGGGGGCCAGAAGTTTTGTGCCCAATGGGAGCAGTGGGATTGTTTTGAGACTCCTGTACATTTACAGTGCAATCCTAAGGAGAGTTACTCCAGTCTAAGCCCATTGAAATCAATGCGTCTGCTTCCACTGTAAGGATATAGCAAGCAAAAAGTTCTATAAAAATAGGTCTAAAATACCAGTTAAAACTGTTCACTAAATTTACCTGTTTGCCAGTGTTTCTGTATCCCACAACACCAACCAGAGTAAAAAAAAAATTACAATAAAATTTGATTTTTTAAAAATTTAAAGTTATTTTTCTTTGAAGATTACTAAAATAATTCAGTTAAAATATATTATTCAATTAAAATATATTACATGTCCAGGTTCGGGCGGGGGGGGGGGGAGTTCGACTGCCAAGGGACTGCACTTTTTTTGTACTGATGAACTGTGCACTCTGCGTCACGGCTTGTTTCTGCTGTTCTGACAAGCTCTTTTATCCCTCAAATGGCTTTACAGGCTGAATTGGAAAATGCTAAAAACAGCATTAAAGGTAGCTGTATTCCTCAAAGTGTTAGTTTGCAAACATAGTCAAACATAGGAGGAGTATTTGGGATATTCATTTGTTCACTCTCTAGATTCTCTGTGTTTAAAAACACATCCAACATGTATAATGGAATGTTTTCTTAGAATTAGGAGCAATTATCATTTCATCCAATAATTTAATACACCAAGTTGGCCAAAATAGAGCCAAAATCTCTTTGCATGTATATTTGTGGAACAGAGAGGAAGTCCAAAGTGTATCAGCAGCTTTATGCTTTTTTCAAGAATGGGTTATTTTTGTTGTGGACTGTGCACTTGGCAGAACGCAAAGATTGAAGTGGATGAGTAGTATCAAACAAACTAGGAAACATCGATTGTTTGGAGGCAAATGGGTTAGGTTTTTCCAACAGCTCATTAGCTAGATTGGTCTCAGAGCAGATTTGAAAGCAGACGTACTTCTTCCAGGAAAGTTGTTCCTTCATATGCATTCTGTCTCCTACAGAGCATTGGTTTCTAGTATTGTCACACATATATATGAACCTAAATGTATTCTTACGTAAAGAAGGAGAGAGAAACCTACTCAGGCAGCACATATTCAAAACAAAAAATTCAGAAGGTGTCTGTCTTCCTGAGATGCGTGAAATGGCTGTGATAGCGAATCACCTGAAAATCATCATAATGTGGAGATAAGCTTTTTAGACCAGCAGTGTTCTTCTACAGCCAGAATGGGTGCTGCTACCTTGTTCAATAGGCAAGTAACAAGAGGCTAAATGAAACATTTTATTGCATGATATTGGTGGTTCTAACACACTTTTCTTCCTGTCTTTTTTTTTAAATAGGCGGAAACAGCAGCCAATCGGATCTGCAAGGTGCTGGCAGTTAATCAAGAGAATGAACAGCTAATGGAAGAATATGAGAAGTTGGCCAGTGATGTAGGTATTCCTGTTTTCAATTTCTTGTCAGGGCGGTTGGGAAAGCGGAAAGTTATAAGTAACACAAAAATTATATGTAAAGTGGGGTTTTGGTGCTTTATCCTGGTAGGCAGAGCAAAGTAAGCAATAGTAGTTTTTATCAAACAAATCATCAATAGAGAGATGTGGATTCCCCCTATACTCCCCCCCTCATCACCTTTCAACCCCTAGAAAGATTGTTTCTGGGTTCATGGGTCTCACATGGTTCCATGTTGGTTGGGGTGCTACAATGCAGTGGGAGAAGGGGTGAAATCACTTCTCCTTTCTCACTTATCAGCAAATTTTACCTTGCTGCAGCTTCTTGACTCACGTGGGACCCACAACCCCAGGGATAAACTTTCTAGAAGTTGAAAGGGACTGGAGTGGAGAAGAACAATGCAAGGGAAAGCCACATGTCTTCCCTTGGTGGTTTGCTGAATAGTAACCAGTATTTCCTTTTAAATTAAGGGGGTCTGTGGTCTTCTAAAATCCATTCCAGCAGATAATGTTAGTAAAGCTTTCAGGTCATCTAGTAACCAACCAACTGGGTTGGTATCCAAGACTGGGGAAATTAAATCAGTTGCAACATTTGAAGTGTTAAAATGCTACTCGACTTTGAAATGTTCTGGAAGCAGCCATGTTGAAGTATAAAACCACAAAATGGTTTAGAAATATTGTTCAGCCCTCTTGAGCTGAATTGCATGCTTGTTCTACTTGGCAGGGCAAAGGTATGTCACTCCAAACTAGTACACCCCTCACTTTCTGCGCCCATGGCACTGCCACTTGTGCCCAGGACAAGCCCTTGTGGTATTGCTTCTGGCCAGTGGAGGTGTGGTTCCAAGAGGTGATGCCAGTCACTTCATATACCACTGACTGCTGGGAGCAAGCTGATTCCTATCAGTGTATTGAAACCTTCCTCACTGTAAGTTCCAAGCAGTTGCATGGCTCAAGCATCAGCCCTGCCCATTGTGGCAACAGTTTTCTGCACATCCTTTTCAGTGTAAAGATGCTAACTATTGGAACAATCACCCAGACACTTTTAAAACAGTTCTATGCCAGTTTTGTTGGCAATTTTGTTGGAACCAGCATGAAGTGGCAAGGTTCTCACACGACTTCAAAGGGCAAATGACCCCAACAAAAATCTAAGCCTTATCTACATTAAACGTCAGCAATGCTGGACTAAGAAATGTACGATGGTTCCTACTCTTTCCTGTTTTGTGTTCCTAGTTGCTGGAGTGGATCCGCCGCACCATACCTTGGCTAGAGAATCGAGCACCTGAGAACACCATGCAAGCCATGCAGCAGAAACTGGAGGATTTCCGAGATTATCGCCGTCTTCATAAGCCTCCCAAAGTCCAAGAGAAGTGCCAGCTTGAGATCAACTTCAATACACTGCAGACAAAACTGCGGCTTAGCAACAGGCCAGCCTTCATGCCTTCCGAAGGGAAAATGGTCTCGGTGAGTGTGTTTGGCTCGTGAGCTATGTGTATCTTAAATACTTGGCAAAGAGCAAACACTTTCCAGGTATATGTCTGATTGCTCTTGTTTCCTTCAAGAGACATGCTCCCCCCGCACTGGTATCATACACTACCGGATCTCAGGAGAATTCCTCAGTGCAAACTGCGGTGCGCACAGAATGCAGCCCTTCACCACATGGTCAGTCCCAGAGGCAGTAGGAGATAGACCTCACTGGAATGCAGATCTCAGAAACACTGCTCCTTTAACTGAAGACTGCCCCTAGGGAGACAGGGGCTAGGAACATGCTTCCCCTTAAGAGAACTGAATTCCTTATTCAAACTAGCATTGGAACAACAGGTTTCCTGATGCCTGATCTAGTCCCTGCCAGTGAATTGATCTTTGTCTTGCCTCTAGTTCCCTGACGGTGCTGTCCCAGGTCCTGAGGATGGACTACTGTGGCTTTCCGCTTTGGCAAGCCTGCCATTTTTCCAAGGGGTGCAGTCTACCCACTGCCTGCAGACATTTCCCAGCTATGACCTGCTCAGTAGGCTTCTCTTCAGGCTTTGGTCATGAATGAGAGACAAGTTCTGCACCCCAAACTGCTTTCCAAATAGCTTGTATGGTTTTTCTGTTGGCTTGCCATTGTCCTTTGGTATAACCTTCCTGTTACACATCAATCACTTGATCGAAAGCTCTGCTTACTTGAAATTAACTTTCATCGTTCTTAGCAGTATGATACTATTTTCTGTTCCAGTACAGGCTTCTTGCAAGCTTGTGGCCTACTTCTTTTGCCTTGGTCCGTTCCTTCCTTCATAGTGTTATACATCTACTTTGATCACTGCAGGATATAAACAATGCATGGGGTGGCCTAGAACAGGCTGAGAAGGGCTATGAAGAGTGGCTTTTGAATGAAATCCGAAGATTAGAGCGGCTGGATCACCTGGCTGAGAAGTTCCGTCAGAAGGCTTCCATTCATGAATCGTGGACAGATGGTAATGCAGATCCTGAAAAATCCTTTTAGCAGGGCTGTTATAGTACTGTGTATCTCAACACAAAAAAAACCCCTCAAATCCTGTGCCAAAAAAAAGGGGGAATCAAATGAGTCATGTACATTAACAAATTAGCATAATCTGCTTATTTTGCCTACTTGATGCATGGAGGTTTCACTCCATGCATCTAATGGAATGCCCAAGAAAGCTTACACTGTAATAAACCTGTTCTTCTTAAAGGTGCTACAAGATGTTTATACTGGGAAGGGATAGGTTGTTGAGACTAAACTGGGAGCAGTTCAGACTACCCATTCTAATCTGTTATGTGAAAATCAGTGAAAATATGTTGAGCTTTAATCTGTATTCTTAAAAAAACCCTTGCCTGTTATGAGTTATCGTGGCTGCTGTATAGAAATTTATGTCGTGGAATGAGAATTGACACAGATTGGCCACTCTCAGGCCCTTCTCTCACTGGCCTGTGTTTTTGCTCCCCCTGTAGGTAAAGAAGCCATGTTGCAGCAGAAGGATTATGAAACAGCTACGCTGTCAGAGATCAAGGCCCTCTTAAAGAAGCACGAGGCATTTGAAAGTGACCTTGCTGCTCACCAGGACCGTGTGGAACAGATCGCTGCTATTGCACAAGAGCTCAAGTATGACTCCCACATAGTGCATGTGCTGCTCCTTTGACACATGAACCAATCAATGGCATTATTAAAAGCCAATTTGCTATGTCTTCCAGCCCAATTCGCAGACGTATCTATTCCTTTTTATATAGTAGAGTTAAGGGAAAACAGCCTTATTTGGAATAAAACTTTGTCTAATCAGTGACCACAAATAGAGGGATCTGGACTGACACAGGATGTCTTCTCTCTGATACTTTGACAAAAACATGGTAACTGGTGTGTGAAGGACCAAATTGATTCACAGTTATGCCCCTGTTCCCTTTGCGTTCATTTTTTTTTTTTTTTGCAAACTCTAATATGGGTAAGAAGGACAGGTTTGTTTTGCTAATGTTCAGTGTTAAATTCAGAGGTCTGTCTTGGTCTGAATCTTTATTGTTTTACATGCACACTAATCCCCAAGAATTAGAAAGAGGGCCAGTACCTTTAAACAGTTTGCTTTTAGGAAAGCATTTGAAATACATAGCATTGAGTAACACCCTCCAGCCTGCTTCTCAGCCCTATAAATACTCGACGTTATAAAAAGATTTATCATTGCTTATCAAAGAGATGCTTTCAATATTATTTATGACTGCATCAACCACAGTAAAATATTGTCTTTTCAATGTCCTTAGTTCTGAACAATTTCTGAGATTTCACTGAGCCTCAGACATGATACCTAAACCTAGAAAAAAAAAATTAATATGGTTATATATCCCTGAGAAAGGGAAACAATGACCTTGTTCTTAAACTTTAAAGTAGGAATTCTCAAACTTCATGTCTAGGGGACTATTGCTAGCATTCCGTAAGAAATGACCCTGAAGCCTTAAAATACTATTCACAGAGAAGACTACCAATTTGTGATTCACTGCTCCGGCTCTGCCTCTGCTGGGTGGGTAGCTCTGCACAGGGTACGGCTGGGTCATTTTCTCCTGATACAGAGAGACAGTACAATTGCCCACCCTTGGAGGAAGCTGCTAGTGGCATCTCTGCATGAGTCAGGACTTTGGCCCAGCCCCCTTCATATCTGAAACTTAAGGGGCAGCCTTTTGGGAATGGGCAATTTTTAATCTTTCACATCCTGCAGCTTTTGCATTGTAAGACTGATATAGCCTTCTATTTTATTTTTTTAAAAGTATGTCTCAGGTATCAGACACTGGAGAAACAATGCATTAAAGTCCCTAAAAGAACTGCCTTTAGAGATGTTATTGGTGGTTTTATCATTAGAAAAAACAAATGTGTAAAACCTTTCACTATTTAATTTGTGAAGAATGAAATGGAGATTTGTGCAATGTCTTTATCAGAGGGCCAAGAAAATATGGATACTCTTTGTTTCTCTCACCTTTCATGTTCTGTTAAGGTTTTTGTGCTCTTGTCTGGATATGTCCAGGTTAGCCTGGTCTCACCAGGTCTCAGAAGCTAAGCAGGCTCAGCCCTTTTTAATAATTGGATGGGAGACTACCAAGGAAGAACAGGGTCACAATGCAGAGGCAGGACCACCTCTAAACATCTCTTCCCTTGAGAACCCTTCGGGGTCACATTAAGTAGGTTGCAACTTGATGGCACGTTCCACCACCAACTTTTCTGTGACAGAGGAAGCAATTTTGTTTATAACCCAGTCACCAACAGGGTTCTGATCTCTCACATAGAGATTTGAAATTAATTTCCTGGAAAGGTGCCTTCATGCACTAACAGCCCAGTGTCACGGCTCAACTATGAATCTTCTACTTTCTAGTCTGAGAATAGTCAAAAGCAAGAAGTGAGAGATTTCTTTAGTGCTGGTGTTTCTTCCAGATGGCAAATTGGTTTTGCTGCTGGCTTTTATCTGGCTCCTTGAGAAAATCCAAAACTACCTTGGAAGCTGCCCAAATGTCTTATTCCCCTCTCTTCTATAGATGAAGTCTTGATTCTTCATTACAGACATTGCCTCAAAATTAGATGGTGGTGGTGCTTCTCCAGTAACGGTAGTGTCTGTTTATAGTTTTCCTTGATGTCAAAGGTTCTTTTTATAGAGTGTCTAAACTTTTTGTTAATTTATTTTTTATTAGTGAGCTGGATTATTATGATTCACCAAGTGTCAATGCCAGATGCCAGAAAATATGTGACCAGTGGGATAACCTGGGGGCTCTAACCCAGAAACGACGGGAAGCCCTGGAGGTGAGATTGCATGCTGATTTTGACTCTCCTGTTCTCAAATTGGGAATTGGAAACAATACAGACATTTAATGGGTTTAGATTATGATTTAAATGCATTGTAGTATCCAGATTATCTTGATTATCTGAATCTCTAATTCATAATTTTATAAAATGTAAACTACTTTCTGATTATCTAACTATCCTTAGATGTCCTGCACGCTGTTTGGAAAAGCAAAATTGTACTGTTTGAACACCAGCCATGTAAAGTCTCTTCTTGCTTAATGACAAAAACTAGTACAATGAAGAGTGTTTGAAGGACCACTGTAGGGAAAAAATACAAGATGTCATTCCTTTGCTGTTATCTAATTTGTTCTCTTTTGGTGGGGCTTTCCTAGAGAACAGAAAAATTACTGGAAACAATTGACCAGCTATATCTAGAATATGCCAAACGGGCTGCCCCTTTCAATAACTGGATGGAGGGAGCCATGGAGGATCTTCAGGACACCTTCATAGTTCATACCATTGAGGAGATCCAGGTACACACAAGTCTTTCTTTCACAATGGAAACATGGGATCTGCTATTCAGCTTTGGTTACAGTCATTCTGAAAACAAGTGTTGGAGTCTCTTCTTCTTGGCTCAGTAGGCAGAGCTTCATTCATTCTTTTTGTTTATAGTTCTTCTGTTTTTCTTCAGGGATTGACCACAGCCCATGAACAGTTCAAAGCTACCTTGCCAGATGCTGACAAGGAACGACAGGCAATCCTAGGAATCCACAATGAAGTTTCAAAAATTGTCCAGACCTACCATGTCAATATGGCAGGAACCAACCCCTACACCACCATCACTCCACAGGAAATCAATGGCAAATGGGATCATGTGAGTGGTTCCAAAGCATGACGTTATTACCATAGGCAGAAGACTTATAGTATAATCCTGTGCAGAGTTACTTCAGTCTAAGCTTATTGAAGCTGATAGTATTAGACATGAGTAACTCTGCATAGGGTTACAATGTGAGTCTCATTCTGGCAAGCTGAAGTCCAAGTAAGTACATAGAAATGCAGGCTTAATATAAATTCTGTTAGACACACAATACAAAGATCTTGTGCAATCACCATACTTGTTAATGTATAGACATAATCCATAATGCAAGTTATTTCAGTTAATTGTGTTGTGTCAAATAATGAATGCCAGGGAAAGAAACTGAACTGAAAGGCCTGGTGGCTTTGTGCCTACAGAACAGACAGCTGCAGTGTGACAGTTTCTTTATATCCTCATTGAGGATACCGTCTCAGTAATTCCTTCCTACCTTGGGCTATGCTATTGAAGCTGCCCAAAGCTGCATTTCATTTGACATTAAATGTGGCGATTTTATTTTGCTTGGTGAATGTCAGCCTCCTTAGACCAAAAAGCCAGTTTTAATACACTGCCTTTGCAGATTTCCCCCCCAGCTATAATAATGTGCACAACTTTGCTTCATATTTCAGAAACACTTTGTTGTTTATATAACATTTGAAGAAATAATCTACATTTTGATGTTCTTTGCCAAAGGTGAGACAACTAGTTCCCAGGCGGGACCAGGCCTTAATGGAGGAACATGCACGCCAGCAACATAATGAGAGACTGCGCAAGCAGTTTGGAGCTCAGGCCAATGTTATTGGACCCTGGATCCAAACCAAAATGGAGGTAAAAATGTAAACCACCAATTTTCAGTGTTACTATACTGAAGAGCCACATATTTCACCATTCATGCTTTGAGCACAGGAAGTTCCTACTGAGTGTAAAACAGAGAACTCCTGGTGATTAACTAATCCTTTCACCCCCCCCCCTTTAAGCTAAAAAAATCTGTATATATGTTCTGTTCAGGTACTCAACACCTTAAACTTTCCTTAAGTCATTTTGCATTACATTTTGCATTAACTATTTTCATGCAGTAGAAAAGAGCAAGAGTCCAGTAGCACCTATAAGACTAACAAAATTTGTGGTAGGCTATGAGCTTGCGTGAGTCAGAGCTCACTTCCTCAGATATCTGAAGAAGTGAGCTGTGACTCACGCAAGCTCATACCCCACCACAAATATTGTTAGTCTTATAGGTGCTACTGGACTCTTGCTCTTTTCTACTGCTACAGACAACTACGGCTATTGATCTATTTTCATGCAAATATTTTTTCAGCTTGCATTACTTACTCAGATAGTGCCATAGAATTAACTAAATACGTTTGAAGAAAACGCATTGTGTTATTTAATTAGTGGGGTTTACCCCAAAAAAGTGTTTTTAGACATTAAGGTCCATTCTGCAAGGCCAATTTAGGTAGATTCCAATTCGATTCTGCTTCTCTTGATCTCCAGAGTTCTACACAAGGAAAGGAGGCATGAGATATAGAATCTATTTTTCTTTTCCTTTCCCCCAACTTTTTTCTGTGTGTACATAGGGCAGCTTTTTTTTAAAGCCATTATTGAGTTGCTGCCAATGTATCCTATGTGTGCGTGTGCGTGTGTGTGCAGAATTCTTAGTCCCTAACTGCATCTTTCCCCTGCCCTTTTCCTTTCCCTGAGCACTGATTGGTGGGCCACCTGGTGGAAACCATTCCCTCCCCAGCTCTCCACACACATCTTTATTTTTTTTCCTCTTTGGCATTAGGAGAAGCCTGAAACAAGCCCCAGGCAACTGAGCAGACATTCTCCTTATCCCCCCCTTTAAAAAAAAATTAGGGGAGAGTTGCAGTGCTGTGATGTTTGTGCATTCTACCCCTTTAAGCACAATGTCTGTCCTGTACCTAGATGGCAATCCACATTCCCCACTGATCATTTCTTGGATTTACTTTTTATTTCATATATTTACAACCAGGGCTCATGTTCACAGTGATTTGGAAATGGGAGTGGGGGACTCGTCTCAAGAATCTGCCTTCCCCATCCCAGAACATGGTCACGTGATCTGAGGAGGCCAGTGAAAATGCCGTTTTTTGGGGAGGCAGCAGCATTTGAATATTTTGCTCTGGCAGAGAGGTGCTATTTGCACCAAGCAGACAATTCAAACCTCACCAGAGCCATCTACCAGAAACTAGTGGAACAAGCACAGAAAGTACTTTGTAGGTTTCCCCCAGAACTCCGCCATCAATTGCCTCTTCAGAATTAAAAAAAAAATGGTGGGCACGGGACTGCCCAATCAGCAAATACAGGAACAGAGAGAAGGAGGATGGTGGACACACTGCGTTCTGACATTGCAATGTTATGATGCACGTGCTGATTTTTTTTTTTAAAAAAAGTGATGTTGGCTCCAGCCCCCACAAAAGGCAGCTTCACAGTCATATCTCAACTTGCCTGGAATAAGAAAGCAGACGCCAAATCGCCTTGAGGTGGTGCAGTGCAGAATGCCAGGAGCCCAAGCTGATTTAGTGCCAATTTGCATGAATACTCAGAAATGTGCCATGCAGAATGGGCCTAAGTTGACTTTAAAATATCATTATGTATCCTTCATAAAGGAAAACCTCTGTCATATATCCAGGTTGCTTTTACAGCCATGTTTTTTTAATTGTTCTTTTGGAGAATTATGGATGAAAAATGTATCCATACTGGTCATCAGTGTGTATGTATGTTTTTTTGGAAGGGAAATTGCATATTCTGATCACAGATCTCTCCTCTCTCCTGAAATATTGATATGAATTACCAGTACAGAGTTCTTTGTAAGCATGCAGCCACAGAAATCATTGCAAAAGCAAGTCATCACATTCTTTTTGAGTCCTGCTTATTTCATTGGGAGAGATTTTAAAGACCTGCTTAAGGACCAAAATAGATAGAACAGAGGAATCTGTGTGTATTTATCCATGTTCCCACATTCATATCTAAAGCAAGGCAGGATTTATGTTTCAACAAAAACAAATGAGGGAGCTGAATCCTACCTTTCATTACCTTGCTGCATTTTGTTGTTTTCATTGCTTTTCTTCCTCCCTGGCTCTGATACAGGAAGTGGACTGGGTTAGAAGAAAAGTACTGAAAGCAACTGAGTAAAGTAGAGAGCAGGCAGGATTTAGTTCCTGTTGCCCATGTACGCTGTATCAAAAAATAGACATATATACCCCAGATGAGACATGGACACATGGATGAATCCTCTTCCCATTATGTTTGTCATCTTATGGAGGGAAATACTCCATAGGAACTGTTCCACAGAAACCCCAAGTCTATTTAATATACCTCAGAAGAGGATTAGACTTGAGATAATTCTCAGTCTAGTAATTGAGATAATTCTCAGTCCCTGTAATACATAAATCAGCTCAACCTTATAGGATCTATCCAGTCATTACCGTGTCTGCTTCTTCCCCCATCCTTCACCATGGTTAGAAGGTTAAAAAGTGAATGGTGTCCAGTTAAAATAGTTGCTCCTGGTTCAATTGCTGCCTTCTCCCTCAGTGAGGGGGAGGAGGCAGAGGAGAAAAGTATGAGCCCCACTCTGAGTAACTTGAAGCCTGTTCCCAGTGTCACTCTGGATAGCATTCCAGGGAAAAACAGCACATGAACAAGCCTGGAGACTTCATTTGTTTTCTTAAAACTGGCAGGCAGTTGGTTCTGCAACAGTTAGGCTACCCAAATGGCAGCAAAATAGTTGAACATTTTAACTGTTTTTTATAGAGTTAAGTGTGGTGGTTTCCTCAGAGCTTCAGTGTGTGTTCTAAGAAGTTTCAATACATTGAAGAATGAATAGTAGTAGTAGTATTTATTATAACGGTCATTAGACCAACTATACATAATAAAATCAGAACATAGAGCAAGATAAAATACATTGTTTAGAATTCATATACTTCAGATAAAATATCCAAACACATATCCTAATACACCAATATCCTAAATGAATTTTACTTCACTGCATTCCCCTGATATGAAAGCAGTATTAGGCAGAAGCCTTTAAAACTTAATCAGGGTGAGAATCCCTCGTGGCCATTCCAGTATTTGATGGTCTGTTTTGTTGCGCAATCACCTGGCTGCAAAACTTAGCTGTCATCCTAGTGACAGCTGGATTTTTGTCAGCCAATAGCTTTGCCAAGGATGTGTTATCTGGTATCCCCTCCGATCCAGATAACAAGGGAAGAATTGTCAAGTCTCTAATCCTTTTATCGAGGGGGCAGCAAAAAAACATGTGTTCCAGTGTTTCCACCTCTCCAAGGGGACACCCACAAATCCTTTGAGCATAGGGTATCTTCTTATATCTTCCTTCCATTACCTTGGATGGCATGGCATCACATCTCGCTAGAGTGAAAGCCCTCCTATAGGGAGGGAATTCTAAATTTTTTTAGGTATTGGGCCATCTTCATGTGGTATCTGAAGTCCTCTGATGCCCCAAATTTAGGATTTTTTATTATGTCTTGCTGACACTCAGTGTCACATACCCTTTGTTTTATTTGCGATTTTGCAGCATCAAAACTTTGGGACAACAATGCTTCAAGAGAGAAACCCAACTTTTTAACTTACTCTCAGTTAGATGTAGCCACTTTGGCTGATAGCCATCCCGGATTATTAAATGGAAAAGGCCTTTTGGATTCTTATGTGTCCTAAGCCATAGGCAAATATGTGTCCTAATGTGTCCTAAGCCATAGACAAATTCTGTGTCCTAAGCCATAGACAAATTCTCATTTGTCCCATTTCTAATCAAGTAGGGAATTGGGCACCCCAGATGGAGCTTGTAAAATGGATCGGAGAAATTTAGATTGAATTTTCTCCAGAGAATGTAAACCATGATCTGAGATGCCCAAAAAGGTACCATAAAGGAGTTGGTTAATGACTTTAGCCTGGAAAAGTTTCAGCACCGCTGGTACATAAGAACCACCTTTAGCTCGGGAGAATCTCAAAATCGCGAGTGAAGCTTTCTCGGTGTACTTTGCCCTCAGATTACAATGGGCTGTCTTGGATCCATTCTCCTGAAAGACTACCCCTAAGTATACGAAACTGTTAACCTGTTCAATTTTATTCCCGCTCATTGACCAAGCCTTCTTTTTTGGCCGCCTGCCGAATGCCATCACTTTGGTCTTTTTGAAGTTAATTGTCAGGTGTTCTTTATGGCACTAGATGGTAAAACTGTCCAAGGCTCTCTGAAGCCCCAAAGGGGTCCTTGATAAGAGTACCACATCATCTGCATATAACAAAATTGGTAAATGGCGTGAGGAGGATGAAATTTTGGTGGATGAAATTTAAGATCTGACATATGTTTAACTGCGTCACTAATATAGTAGTTAAATAAGGTGGGAGCCAAAGGTCAGCCCTGTCTGGCTCCTTTATAGGTTCTTATTGGGTCACTGAGATGCCCTTGTCTGTTATATCTCACCCTAAGAAAAAGATTCGTCATGAAGGGCACAAATAAGAGCCAATAATCTTTTATCTATAGTAGACCACTCCAATTTTTGCCATAGTCTCTGTCGTGATATTGAATCAAAAGCTGCCTTCAAGTCAATGAAGGCATCATATAGAGAAGTTGGTCCTTTGGCTGAATATTTTTCTATTAGCTGTTGGAAGAATGAATATGAGATGTGTCTTAGGACCATTTTGTACACCAAAGGGTACATATTTCAGGTTTTCCCTGGAAATGATGCAACACTGTCACATCAATAGTGATTTTTAAATTTATTTTTCACCCACTGGCTGTCTGAGCAGCAGCGGGCTACAGGAACTGAGGCCTGGAAATCTCCTGCCCCCAGCAGATAACTGCAGCCATAGTTTTAGACTTGTTCCTTTAAGTAAAATGTTTACCACAATCATTTACAACTTCCCATGTACCATGTGTGGCTACGCATCTTTCTGAGAAAAGAACAATATGGTTACTCTAGCAGTGGGCCGCCACAGGCCCCATGAGGCGCCTGGGCCAGGCAGCCCAGCGCCGCAGCGGGCCACTGGGCTGGGTCACACTGGGCCCTGAGGCAGCAGAAAGGCTCAGGCCACGGTGCCATGTTTTCCCGCTGCCACAGATCCTTCCCATGCCTCCAGAAGTCCTGCGCAGTCGGAAGGCCCGGCGCCATGGTGCTGGGCCTTCCTGCAGCCGCACTGGGCTTTTCTGCCTCTGGAGGCAGTGGAGAGGCAAACCGTTTTGCCTCCACTCACTTCTTATTCCTGCATATACTGCACATGCACGAGGATAAGAAGTGAGTTGTCGGCAACACTGTTTGCCTTTTATATCTTAGGAGGTGTGTTGCACTTAGTTTTAAAATACTAGTTTTAAAATACTATATATAGATATTACAGATGTTATAGTTTTAAAAGGTACAGGGTCTGAAATGCATACTCACTAAAAACAACCTTAATTTAGAGGAAGCGGAAATGTGTAACAAAGATAACAGAATGTGTTCCAGAAGCCCAAACACAGTCAGCAGTGTTAAATATTTTAACTCACTAGAGTTATATTGAATTATGCCAGCAGTTGTGTTTACCTCTTCTTTGAAAAGTCTGTAAGCGAGGCTCTGTTCTCTTGAGACCACAAGGGCTGTGGTTAAAGTATTTTTAATCTGTTTGAGAAACGACTGAACGCAAACCATACATGCTGAAACTTGTCACTCATTTGCCCATTTCCTTTGGGTTCATGCAGGAAATTGGTCGTATCTCCATAGAGATGCATGGGACTCTGGAGGATCAGCTTAATCACCTGCGGCAGTACGAAAAGAGCATTGTGAACTACAAACCAAAGATTGATCAGCTGGAGGGAGATCACCAGCAGATTCAAGAGGCACTGATCTTTGACAATAAGCACACCAATTACACCATGGAGGTAAAGAACATTGGGAGCTTGTGAGAGTGGAGGGCAGGAGTGCAAAGAATGGGCAGCTTCAGTCCTCAAAGAAGTTGAAGTCCTCTATACTGCCCAGTCATGTTCCAAAGTTCTTCATAAACTATGGCAACACAATCTCACCATTTCTCTGTGTATAAATATAAACAAACAACAACACTTGGGATGAGTTCAGACAATGTGAAATCCTGGTTTAATTAAAGTAACTGTGGTTAATGTGATTGTCTGAGAGCAGCCCATTCCACTAACTATGATTTGTTAGGATCACTCAGACCAGAATCTGAAGTTGGTTTAATAACCACAGTTAGTCTTCATGATATTGTAGTTCAGTCCTGGCTTGTTCTCTGGTGACATCATTCCATGGTGCAGAGGAAAGGCAATGAAAATAGCATTGTCAAAGTAAAACAGGGTTTGAGCTATCTCCTGTGAGCTGAACCTTGGTTTCACAAACTAATCATACTAAAAATAAACCATAGTTTCATGTGATAACTGAACCTTGCTAAAACAGTGCAGCGGACAAGTCTGTAGAGTGTATGCCCTTGGCAGTATTTAATGGCACACCAACTGCTTATCAAAGTGTTTGGTGGGCTTCCCGCTGGTGGAGGCTTCTGCTTTTATGCACCATTGTTTTCTGTTGACAAGAGAATAACATGTAAGAACTCAAAAGATACATGGAATAATCTTATTCTTATTGCCTGAATGAGAACTGAAAAGTGGCGAGAGAGGCTACTGGACATGTTTTTAAAAAAGGAAGGCCTATATTTTATTCAAATGAAAATCTTCCATTGTTGCTTAACTTAAAGTAATTGGGAAAAAATATATTCCTTTTGATTCTCCAGCACATCAGAGTGGGCTGGGAGCAGCTCCTCACAACAATTGCTAGAACCATTAATGAAGTAGAAAACCAGATTCTGACCCGAGATGCCAAAGGAATCAGTCAGGAACAGATGAATGAATTTCGTGCCTCCTTCAACCATTTCGACAGGGTAAGGAGGAAAGGGATAAAGAATATCTGTAACTTAGAGGGTTCCTGTAAATACAACTGACGGGAAACTAAGCTTAACATTATTGTTTTAAAACTGTAATTTACTTTTGTGGGGGTGGTAATTCATAGAATGTTTCTTTAACATCAAAATGTCTTGGATCCTGAGGGAATGTCAACACAAACATTTGAATGTATTAGCTCATACTTTTCTAAATCAAAAAAAGACTGATATCTTAACAACAACAACATTCAATTTATATACCGCCCTTCAGGACAACTTAATGCCCACTCAGAGCGGTTTACAAAGCATGCCATACAAAGAGCCTTCATAAAGATAGCTAGCAATCACAAAATCATTCATTAATATTCTGCTCATAGAAAAGATCTTACATATTATGCACAGAATTATCCTTAAATATGACATTATTCTCATTCCAACATAAAATATTTTATATCTAATAAGTCCACAGGATTATTTTTCCAGAATGCATCATATGGGTGTGAAACACTTTGCCGGAGTTAACACTAACTACATGATAAGAGCTTCCATGCTATGCCACTAAAGTATGGCTCAAGAGGCCACGCTTTGCTAGCATCAGCCCAGTTGTACTGGATTTGGCAACAGCCCCCATCCCTGGACACATCCCGTGCTCAACGCTCTCCCCTCTTGAGGATTCTAACAGAAAAGCAGGGTAAACCTGTGTGGTACAATCATTAATTTACCCAAGCTACTGAATCCAAATAAAATATTGTGTTCAGTAGCCATATAAGGGAAGGATGATTGACCAAATGCAATGGCTACTGCAACTGAACTGGATGTAGCTTCCTGAGCTAAGAGCGTGCAGCTTTTTAAGTGTGCTCCACTGAGTCTTCTGTCTCTCCTGCATTTTAATGTGACTTATATTCACAGTGTGGCCTTTTTCATATTTTAGAAGTTATAATTTCAAGCGGGTAGCCATGTTGGTCTGTAGTAGAAAAGCAAGATTCAGAATCTCTGGGAATATTCCTAGGTTAAAGGTAGAGATTTAGTTTTCAGTATATGGAGCTTCAGTTATCATGGTTGGTTAAAATTCTGTTGCACTTATAAACTTTTGATTAAAAAAATGACTGCAGTTGACTGAGATGCAGCTCTTGCAAACTACTAAATGCAATTCTATGCAGTATTACACCCATAAACATAAATTGGAATCAGTGAGCTTTAAAGGGTGCAAATCTTCTTAGAGCTGCAGTGGATATGTGCTAACATATTATTGCAAATTCACGAACTTGCCATCTAAGGTAACGACATTTAATGGCAGTAATTCCAACATATACCTCTCTTACCAGAGAATGATGAACAGCATGGCTGTCCTCCTTGCTTTGGTTGCAAGGTTTTAAAAATGTGCCCATGGCCTTTAACAGTTTCTCTGATTTCTAGATTACAGAGTGAATGCGGCACTTTTAGTATTAATGAGTTTGGGAGGAGCTGTGGTTCAGTGGTAGAGCATCTTCTCGCACACAGAAACACTAAAGTTTCAATTCCCAGCATCTGCAGTTAAAAGGTTCAGGTAGCAGGCGGTGTGAAAGACCTCTTGTCAGAGACCCTGGAGAGTCTCTGCCAGTCTGAACAGACAGTATTGACCTTGATAGACCAGTGGTTTGATTCAGTATGAAGTAGGTTCACATAAGGGGAAATATCACTGATGTAAGAGAGAATCGGAGGATGAGCAGTCTTCTGGGCTTGCTGCTAGTTTATGTGCAGATATATGTCCAGATATGACCATGTTTAGTTAGTGCATTAAAAAGCATTGGCACAATGAGAATTTTCAATGTAGTATCTAACTTTGTGCACTTTTTATTTTTCTTCCCTGTCTTTTTCTGCATGTCATCTTCCTCCTCCTCTGCCCCCATGTCTCTTCACCCACTGCATGGTGCACTTCCTTTTCCTTCACCTTCCCTTTCCCCCCTTTTTCTTTTCCTTCCTTTGTCTTACATGACCACCCCTCTGGCACTGCATGCCCGGCTGCCTGGCACACTGCATAATCAGGACCACTCGGGCACACTTGGCCCTGAGGAATTCAAAGCCTGCCTCATCAGTTTGGGTTACGATATTGGAAACGATGCACAGGTACTGGATGCTAGTGGGGAACACAACTCATTATTGAACTACAAGGAAATAACGTATTTCTTTCCTTTCTTCTTTTTTGTTTTAATTCATCTGTTGTCAATGTTCTTAAATTTTATTGTACATCTGTCTATGTACTGCTATATGTTTTATCATTCTTTTTTTTCTTTATATATTCTCATGTCTGCATTGTGGGACACGTCTATTGTACTCTGTTAAACATTCAATTTGCTGGAATCCTTAAACTTTCCTCATCTTGTTGCTTTCCTTTCTGCTCTTCCCATCTCTCTTGATAATCCCCATCAATTTTTCTTCTTGCCTGTATTTTAACTTTCATCTTTCCATCTTTATTTGCAATGAAACATATCCTTCTCTTTTCTTCTTTGAGTCATTTTAATACATTGTTTCCTTGTCCAATACATCCTGTGTTCAATTTCTCCTTCCTACAAATCCATTCTTTCTAACACCTTCCATGAATTCATCTTTTCTTGGACTGCTGTTCATTCCTGCTCCCCCTTTATTTCCTTCATCCTTGAATTACTGTTTGTAGAAGAAGACTGGCATGCTGGATTGTGAAGATTTCCGTACCTGCCTTATCTCCATTGGTTACAATATGGTAACGTAGAAGCATCTGTCACTTCTGCTCACAATGGTACATTTGCCCCTCAAAAAAGATGGGCATACATCTGATGGCTCAGTGTAAAGCTACATTATTCCCATGACTCTGAAATGTTAAAATGTTGTATAGTTTAAAATCTTAATTTCTTCAGTGAATCTGGAAGGGTACAAATTAGATACAACTTCAGCTAGGATCATATTTTGAAAAACGCAAAAGACTACCATTCTGATTGATTCTTCTAGAGGTCTGGATGAAAGTGGGTTGTAATTACCTATAACTATCTCAAATTCACAATAAGGAGTAGTCATTTAGATACAACTGAAATGAAACCATGAAAGAGCCTCTTCTCAGATTAGTTTTGTGCATAATGATTATTTCTAACAATTATTCATTTATTTCAAATAACAACAACAACAATAATAACTGTGCTTATATACCACTCTTCTAGACAGATTACCCAGAGTGGTGAACAAGTTACTGTTATTATTATCCCCGTTGTTGTTATAATACAGCTGGGGGCCCTGACCTGGATAGCCCAGGTGAGCCTGATCTCGTCAGATCTCAGAAGCTAAGCAGGGTTGGCCTTGGTTAGTAATTGGATGGGAGACCTCCAACGAAGACCAGGGTTGCAGAGGCAGGCAATTGCAAACCACCTCTGATAGTCTCTTGCCATGAAAACCCCACCAGGGGTTGCCATAAGTCAACTCTGACTTGAGGGCACTCTGCACCACCAATACAGCTGGGGAGCTGGGGCTGAGAGGAGTGGCTTACCCAAGGCCACCTACTGAGCTCATGGCAGTAGGGGGATTTGAACCAGTAGAGTGCTGATTCACAATCAAACCACTTAACCACTGTGTTACATCAGTAGTTCACACAACTTCCCTCAATGGTTGTTGTGGGTTTTCCGGGCTGTATTGCCGTGGTCTTGGCATTGTAGTTCCTGATGTTTCGCCAGCAGCTGTGGCTGGCATCTTCAGAGGTGTAGCACCAAAAGACAGAGATCTCTCACTGTGACACTGAGAGATCTCTGTCTTTTGGTGCTACACCTCTGAAGATGCCAGTCACAGCTGCTGGCGAAACGTCAGGAACTACAATGCCAAGACCACGGCAATACAGCCCAGAAAACCCACAACAACCATCGTTCTCCGGCCGTGAAAGCCTTCGACAATACAACTTCCCTCAAATTTACATTTCTAGTTTTTCCATACTTTTCTACCAGCAGAGGTGGGATTCTTTCAATATTTGATCTATTGCTGTTGTTAATTCCCTTTGTGGAATGTAGTTGTGCAGGAGTCATGAACACTTTTATATCTAGAACACGAGTAAGTGACACAACCACCCCACAGATATACCTTTACCATTGTTCTGTGGGGAGCCAGTTACATAATATTGGGATGACTATAAAGAAGGCACTGTTCCAAATGGATGCTGCACTTCTGAGTCCACTAGCAGATCCAATTAGCAAAAGATTCACATGGGAGTAGCTACTCTTGTGGACCCAGACCTTTTAGGATATTGCAGAACAGTTCTGCTGATATGCAGGCACTGCTCTGTGCTGCCCTCTGAGGCATTTAAGTACTAGCAGCTGCCCAAGTTTATGCCCAGCAACACACTGCTCTCCCAGGTTTCCCAACCCTTGGAGGAGTTTTCTCTCCCTCTTTTGTTTCCATTGCCACCAACAGGCCTTTGTAGGAATTACCCCGAGAGGTCCAGTGCTCCCAGCTTCCCTTCCCTATATTGTTGTTTTGTGCCTGTGTCTTCCAGTACCCAGAGACTGGTTACTAAGTAGACCACTTGCATACCACTGGAGAATTAGCGATTCCCCCCGATCCTGCACTCATTTTAAATAGCATGTTTAAACAGTGGAAGTCTATGTGGTACAGAAAACAACTACTAGTATTCTAGAGTATAAAGTATTTATTAAAAATACTTTAAATAAAGTGCAGTCTTGTGAATCCAAAATAAAGTTCCTTTGTCTTGCACATTGTACATGCCCTAGCTGATATTATTCTAAGGCAGGCTCTTTAACTTATAAGTTGCAATGTTCTAAAGTTTTTCCATTACCTTGATGTCTTTGTTCAGGCAGGCAGCACTTTGTCTCCTCCACATGGCAGTGGGGGCCTTCAGCTAGAGCTCAAGTGTGAGAACTCCTAGATGAAATCAGCCTCCATGCCAAGTGTTTTTTAATTATCTCCATTTACCACCGCCCTGTTGATCAAAGAAACTTTCCTTGAAATCTCCAGGAAGATGCATTCTAGCCTCTTTCACATCCCAAGTCCCTCCCTTCTACGTGGCACCTTTTAGCTGGAGGTGCGTGCTTACTATTTCAGCATCTCCAGCCAGGGTTGCTATTAGCCTTTCTAAAGCATTGCTGGGTTAGGTCTGAGAGTAATTGACTTCTCCCCTCCTGCCTCTTCTCTGCTAAGAGAGAAAAACTTTTTGAAACTGAAGGTGAAGGTTTTATGCAGCCCAAGCCTCCAAATTATAATGTATTTCTTCACAAAGGGCTTTAAAAGTTAAAATCAGCACCTTAAATTGAACATAGGCAGCCAGCATAGTTGGTAGAACACTGATGTTGAACAGATGGGAAGCAGCGCTTTGAGTGAGCTGAAGTTTCTAGTCAGTATTTACAATGTCAGTTTGTTTGTGGTGTGTCACGTTTTAGGAATGGTGTATGATATGAAACAAATTTTTAATTTGTCCTTTATATTTGGTTTGTCTAACTGTCCAGGGTGAAGCAGAGTTTGGTCGAATCATGAGCATTGTAGATCCCAACCGCATAGGAGTAGTGACATTTCAGGCCTTCATTGACTTCATGTCCCGAGAAACGGCTGATACTGATACAGCTGATCAAGTTATGGCCTCCTTCAAGATACTGGCTGGAGATAAAGTAAGTTCAGACTTGAATGACTAGTGTGAAGTCTTGTGACAAAATATAAAATTGATTTCAAGCTGGCCAAAGTCATACATTAAAACACCATGGTTATAGGAGACCCCCCCCCGTAAAGTTCATGATGGTTACTTAAGTTACACATTGTTTCTATTCATTTAAAATCCCAAAATTAATTGTGGATGAGAAACTTGTAATTTCATGGATGTATCTGAGCAACTGATTGGATGCCACCAATATTCTGCCCTTTAAGTAGGGAGTGAAGCAAGCTAGTACAATGGAATCAGGGACCTGTGTGATACTGTTACAGGGTTTGGATGCTTTTGTCAGAGCACAATTTGCTTGGCCATGTTATATTAATAGAGAAACTAAAACAGAAGTTCAGTGACACCTTAAGTAGTATGACATCACTTATTCCAGCATGAGTTTTTATGAGTCAGAGCTCAGTGACCTGCCTGAAAGATCTCTCAGATCTTTCTTCTATATGCATAATTCACCCACTCTGCTTTAACTGAGGGAGGAGAGAGATTGACTTTCCCCATGCCCTCCAATATTGACTAAAGTGCTAGAACTAGGCCTGGGTAGACTCATGAATCAGTAGTGGTAAGTGATTGCATCAGTTCAGTACTATCAGTCGTGAAGATGGGGTTTACAAGAACATTTAGTAAATCCACATATATGCCCCAAATTCATCCTGAATTTTGTCTTGGGCAAAATTTGGCAAAACCCCCCCCCCCCCATGCTCAGCATCATTTGTGCTGAACCTGAAACCATTTAATTGTGTAATTCAGTTCCTGTGACGTTTTGGAATTTGTAGGGAGTTTCAGGTAAAAAATATTTAGCAGGAAAAACCCAAAATGGTCTTGTGGCACATTAAGAACTAACAGGTTTATTGTAGTATAATCTCTTGTGGACAAGAACCTGTGCGTTGAATCAGGGCCGGCGCACCCATAGAGACCAGGTAGGCGGTGGCCTCAGGCGCGAGGGCCCTGGAGAGGCGTTGGAGGGGGTGTTGGAGGCGTGCGCCGCAGAGCTGGCGTGGCTGGCCTGCAGCTGCTGCAGCCAGCCAGCCCCATGCCACTGCCGCACGCCCCCAGCCGGGCGCAGCAGCCACGAGCTGCTGCTGGGGCAGCGTGCAGAGCGTGGAGCAGCCTCCGCCCGCCATCCCCAGCCATCTGCCGGCGAATGCCCCGGCTTGTGCTGCGCGATGATGTCATCGCGCAGTCCGTGGCGTGCGCGTGCTGTGCGCGCACGGGGGGGGGGGGTTGCCACAGGCGCCAGAGACTCTGGCGCCGGCAGTGCGTTGAATAAAGAGGCCTGTAGGACACACAAGTTTATAAATCTGCAGCAAGGGTCTGTCATCTGTTTTTGTTGTAATAGGCCAACAAGACTGCTCTCTGGAATCTGTCATATTTAATAGAACAGCTAAATAGTCCAAAGCTGGTAGTTATCTAAATGTGGTAACACATAAACATCAATATTTTTTTTGGCATTTCCATACAGTTTCATGTACTGACAGAAACCTTATGGTTTTTATTTGTTTCACCCTGCTGTATTTTCCAAGTTCTGAAAGCCTTGAAATTTGAATATTTAAAAAAAACTATGCAGCTGCAGTGTTCACTAATACTGTAGGTAATAAAAAATATTGTAACTCCATCAAGTAACAAAATGTTTTACAAATAAAGCTGTTATCCAGCATGCAAAACCGAGTGTTCCGTTGAACAGAATTGTGTCTGCCTCGTAGAGTTTAAATGGAACAGAAACCCACCCTGTGTTCTCTTGCAGAACTATATCACTGTGGATGAATTGCGGCGGGAACTGCCTCCTGATCAAGCCGAATATTGCATTGCTAGAATGGCACCTTACACTGGGCTGGATTCTGTGCCTGGTGCACTGGACTACATGTCTTTCTCTACAGCTCTTTATGGCGAAAGTGACCTTTAACTACCACCTATCTATCTGCCACGCATCCTTCCCCTCTCTCATCCAGGCGCACCTTTCTTTCTGTTTGCGAAGTAGGCTCTGCTGTGCCCTCCCCTCTTCCTGTTTCCACTTTAGATAACAGGTCTCACGTAGGGAGGGAAGGGGAGAAAGGGGTGAATGAAAAAGAAACTGTCTGCCATGGCCCTGAAAACAACAGTTTACAAAATTATTTTCTGCAAGAAAAGTTACATTTAAACAAATGTATTTTATTATAGAAAAAAGTATTTTTCTCCAAGATTGAAGCATAAATAGAAAACTTTAAAAAGTGTTATACAGAATGTACGGGGTTTCTTTTTTTCTTGTTCAGACATAGGAAATGGAATTCAGTGTTGCATTCCATCCTTCTACCGCCCCCCCCCATGCCCCCAAGCCCAGCCTCAGTTGTTCTGTCCAGATTCCTATCTGTCTCTGTTTCTTCATCACATTTGTTTTCAGAGGGAGAGACATGTAAGTGCACGTATTGCTGGTTCACTCATTTCATGAAAATATTTTACAATAAAACTTTTTGAAATTGCTGTGTTTTTTAGGGAAAAATAATGTACACAGCTCATGTTTTAATATTTAATTAAAATGACAATATGCCTCCTAAATGTCGTTGCTGAAAGTTGCCTGGTTTCCAAACTAGATGATAATAATGGCGTTTGAGAGTTGGCATCTTTGATATTGCTTGTCACAGAACATATTAAAAAAAATATTGTGATAACAAATCTAGACTTCATTCTTTTGTCTAGTAAATTTGTTTAAGGCTGTTTAGCTTATAACCAGAAAGACTTTGCAAAAATTTTTAAAAGACATTTGGTAACTGAGTTTTTTGTTTTTATATATTATTCTGATGTTTTTGTCGGTTTTCTTAAATGCAAGACACCAAAGTGCTTTTCCCGCTCTTGCTTTGAATTGTATTGATGTGTATGTGGCTGGTATTACTGCTTGAAATGATAATAACCTTATTATAACAAACTGTCATCTTGGACCAAACATGATACGTGCAAATCTCTGGAAATCACAGGTTTAATTTTTTCTAGCAAATAAAACAGTTAATAGTATGGAATTAATTTTACCATTTTAAAAAGTGTTAACTAATTTATACATATTCCCATACATGATTGCTCAGAAGTAAGCTCTGCTGTGTTCAGTAAGACTTAATTCCAAGTAAATGTGCATAGAATTACAGCCTTAATTTTAAAAAATCCTCTTGCCTCACTTGATCAGCTTTTCCATTATCACTAAAATCAGATATTGGAATATATGAAATCAAATTCCCCCAAATGTACAAGATTGGCTAAAAAACAATTGTTCTCAAAACAATAAATGTTGTGTGTTTAGCTTGTCTTGGACTTTTTCATTTTTAACAGCTTTTGTGTCTGTGTGGGTCTTACATCTTTACCTGTCTCAACCACTACAGGTATAAAAAATCTGTCCTTAGACACAGAAAGACAAGGGCTTGGCTTTTGTTTAGGTTGGTATGCGTTTTAATCTCCATACGTTCAGCACCACTACAGAAATATATACACAGGATACAGAAAACCAAAAGAAATGTCCAAATCATAATGAGCAGAAGAAGGCTGAAGGGTACAGAAAAAGAAGTGGGTCAATTTTAAGAGTAATGGTACTGTATTAAATAATTTCTTCAGAAGACAAAACAAAAATACATCTAATCTTTTTAGGAAAAAGTAGTTTTCTCTGGCATGAGTTTTGTCCCCACAAGGTTGTTTTTTGTTTGTAAAAATGATAATGATTCTTGTTACAGTACTATAATTGATTTGTTGTTGCAAGAACGTAATTCATAGTAAGCTGTAATCTGCAAATTCACCTGGGGCATCTCATTTTCCCTCCATGGTTTTACCAAAGTAGCATCACAACTGATTTTTTAAATCTCTGCTTCAGTGTACCTTCATTTATATTTTTCATTTAGTGTCTGTTTATTATTTAACTAAAAGCTCCTTACAATAGTGTATCTGAATACAGAAGCAGCAATAAAGCTAAAATTACATCCTTTAAGAAAGCTTTTAGAATTGAAATATGAGCGAGAAATAACTTCTTGACCATTCTCTGCATTGTGCAAATACCAGCCCCTACTGCTGTGCTGCCAGTTTACTCTTTGGCCATATAATCTGATTGTACAGTGTTCTACTTCCAGCTGATCACTGGCATCTGATATACAGGCTCTGCGTTCAGATCTATATTTTCCTTTAGGCTCAATATACAAGGTGCAACAGAAGAAGTACTAGTGTACCTCTTATCTCCTCTATGATCTGTATATCCATAATTGCTAGTTTAATGGGTTTTTATGAAAATGCCCTTCCAGGTATTTCATTAGCCTAATTTTGGGGGGTTAATAGTCCCCCACCTGGGGCGGGGGATTCCACTCCCCCAGACTGCACCCCTCACTGCTGCTTTGTTGGCTGGCAGGGGGAAGAAATGTGGGAGTCACTACTAGCACTTCTGGGCAACATTATGATGTTGCCAGCAACATGAAGAAGTCAATTTCTGTTCACCTGGAAGTAGAGCCATCATGTCATCAGGTGAAGCCTGATATTCAGGCGAAAACCAGAGAGTTTTTGCCCAAATACCAGAGTAGTTCCAGTGGGGCAGTGATGTGATGGCATCACTACCAGAAGTGACGCCATCAGGTCACCAGGATGCACACACAAGGGTAAGTGTCCCCTGCCACCCAACAGGTGCCACAGTCATCTGGCATAATTTGAAACCTTCAATGCATAAAAATCCCTAGGAACGCAGCTAAATTGTATAAATGCTCTGATTATTTACAAAAATACCATTTTTTTGGTTTCCATCCTTACTCAAAGAAACTCAAAAGAACAAACCTGGCACCCCACTTTTCTTCACAATGAGGACCCAAGCAGGCTTCACAGCATCTTTCTCCCTATGAGGTAGGTTAGGCAGAAGGGGAGTTTATGAGAGAGCCTAGCACAGTGGGGGTTCAAACCTGTATCTGTAATCTGGTACTCTGGCTGGGTTCCCCTTAATCAAGTACATAATAGCTACTAATAAACCATGCAGACTATTCATTCACCTCCTGTCATTTATCTTCTTACTGTTTTGTATGACACTGAATATATATATATATATATATATATATATATATATATATATATATATATATATATATAAAAAAAAAATTCCAACTATGATGTCCCAACTCGATTTCTGTGGACAGAAGAACACACTCACTGATATGAAAATAATGCCTTGGTCTATACATTCCATTGATACTTTAAAAAATAAATTCCAGAAATGTCTGTGTCCCAGTCTTTTCTATTGCTAATGTGTGAGGTTTCTTTCTTCTAATCCCTAACTGGCTTGAGACTAGAGCATGTGAAGGATGGCTGTCCTGTTCTCATCTTACCCTGCCCAGATCAGGGCCACTTGGCTGTTAGTATATACATTTTTCATAGATGTTCTACACCTACAGAGATATAGCGGGTTGAGTTACAAAAGAGCATTTCAGAGGCCCTGTCCCATTCTGGGCACACCTTCTTTCAGATATAAATTGGGTTATGTGTACTGGGCCTTTTCTGGGGTGGCATCCCATTTACAGAACCCCTTGCCCACATACCTCAAGATATCAAAATGATGCCTAGTTTACTAATTTTTAGGCTGCTAGGTAAGACACTTTTATTCTCTCATGCTTTTGCTGATTTGTTGTTTTAGTGCTGTTACTAATATATCTACTTGCTTAATGAATCAGAGATCAGCAGCTTCTTAATGTTGGGATAGTCTTTATCATGTTACTAAATCCGCTTCCATGGAGTTCCTTCAACAGCTGGTTAAGGATTTCTGCTAAGTTGGCTTTCTTGAAAGGACTTTCATCCCACAACACACTCGGCCTAACCTACCTCTTAAGAGTTGTTGTGAGGATAATATGGTAGAAGAATGATACAAGTGGGTTTGGGTCCTCATTGTGGAGTAAGCATAAAAGCAGTAAATTGATAAATCCAGATGATGATGGAGGGCAGCTAGAAGTATTGCATAGTAGGTTTGAAGAAGAAAAGGACAAAGGGAAAGGTGAGCATGTGGAGGCTGCCAGGAGGAAGGAAAGAGGACATAATGTGCAGAATGGGATAAAGGGAAAAGTAAAGTATCCCCTGCAAATCCTTGCAGATTTCCTACCATGCAACTGGACCTGATTCAGCACCACACAACTGGACCATAGGGGAGAGGCGGGGGGGGGGGGAAAGACAGGAGCAGACAAGTGTGGGTGGAAAGGATGGAAGGAAGCAGGAAAAGGGGGAGAGGCTATGGGTAGCAGGGAAGGGAAAGATGGCATAGCGAGAAAAGAGGAAATAAGATGCCCCCCACAAGTCCTTGCAGAGCCCCCACTTGTGCAGACATAATTGCAAAGGGGTAGCAAAATAAAAGTTCAATGGAACTTTAAAGACTAACAGCCTTTATTATACTTTTGAGTCCATTGACTTAGAAGGTTGTAGGTCTGCAGAGTACTACACTGTGTGTTGCTCATCAGATGGATCCCATGATTAGTAAGTGCCTCATCAAATTATGGAGCAATCCTAGCGATTTCTGTTAGCAGTGTTTTCAGAAACCACGGAAAAATTCATCCGAAATTCCAAACTGGAGGTGCTTGATACAAAAAGTTTCTTGCTATGTTGTCATTGATTGGGCATCAATAGCATTGTCGTCCTCTAGCAATTGGTGTTAGGAATAAGCTAGGCTAAGTTTAGCGGAAATCCACCTATCAGATAAAAACTTGACTGGCAGCTGCTGGATGCTAGTTCTGCTTATGAGCCTTGGCTACTTTGCACTTGTAATTGCCATGGATGCCAACAGTGCTATTAGGTTTCAAGATAGGGAAATGGGTATAGCCCAGAGTGTATACAAAAATGCCTCAAGGATTCCTTGAGTGATAAGCCATTCTAGTTTTGCAACAATCTGTGGTTGCTGTGAAAAGGGTACATTTTGTATTCATATGGGTGCTATTGCAATGTGAAAAGTCATGGTTACTTCAAGCTGTTTTTGAGTTCAAGTCAAACTCATTTATGCTGTTTCTCCAAATTGGATTGAAGGAGTTTCCAGTAAAACAGTTTCTGATTTAAAAGTTCTTACTTTGCCAAAGCACGGCAAGCACAGAGATGTAGAATAATGACACATCCACTAATTGATTTGGGTGGATTTTTTTTTTTTTTACGGTCTGCCCTCCTACACTGCACTTTTGGGGAAGGAGCCAAAATATAAAACCTCTGTTTGAAGTAAAATTTCAAGATATTGTAAGATATTTCATAGCTAGAAAAGGTGCAAAAGAGGGTAACAACGATGATGTTAGAGCATCTTCCCTATGCGGATGCCAGTGGATGTAGAGATGGCCACAAGCGCAGATGAATTTAAAGGGACTAGACAGATTCATGGAGGAAAGGTCCATTAGCGGCTACTACTCATGGCCACTAATAGTCACTGATGGGCCTAGCCTTGTGGAAATTCACTGGCAGTGAATTTCACAATTTAATTGCTCATTGAAGCAGTAAACCTCTGAACAGCAATGGCTTGGATATAACATCTTCTGCACCCTGTTTAGAAAGAAGCTTGGCTCCTATTGCCTGTCTGGTGGCTCTCTAGGATGACTGGTTTACCACTGTATGAAACAGGATGCTGGACTTGATGGACCACTGGTCTGATCCAGCAGGGCAATTCTTAAGACTAACACTTACCCTTATTCAAATGTTGGTGCTAGATCAGAGTCAAAAAGGAGATAGCAGGAGTGTAATCAGATAACCCTTGACTCAGTCTCCACTAACCTTATGGGGTGTGTATGCACATGCATGTATCTCTGTGCATTACATTGCCTTTCTTGAGGTCCCTGTGATACTTTCACCTGCAGCTAGGTATAACAATGGCATTGCAGTGGCAGGAAAGTAAAGCAACATCCTAATTTGTCATCAGTTTCATGTCAGATAAAAATGTGTAACTTGTTTGTGAAATCCATACTTATCATTTAGGCCTAGCAAAACAAAGAGTACTTGGCTCTGCACCCATTAGCAGGAGAAGAGAATCATTCACATGCAGTGTCTTGATATAGACCAACCAAGAGCAACTACTTTCTTTTGACACATCTATAACCTGCCAGGGCTAAATCAGATGTTGCAGCTAAGGTGCAGGGGGCCTCTTCCCTACAGACATCTCTGACTGTGAGCTGAGCCAACACAAACTATAAAAACAACAGAAATCACATGGGTCACAGTAATCTTGCTTACTTCTTGTATGTGCTGTCTGTATACGCAACCTTACACTAGATCTAGGGCTGCGGCTAGGGAAACAAGTTAATACAGCTGCAAAGAAGGCTGCCTACAAACTCAGTCTAACCTGGAAGATGGTCCCCTACCTTGACTTGGTCAATCTGGCCACCAGGATCTAAAGCGTTGTAAGATCAAGACTTGACTACTGTAATGCCCTCTACGTAAGTTTCTCCTCAAAGTCAACTCAAGAGACTCCAGTTGGTACAAAGAAATCACAGTTCAATTATTATCAGAAGCTAAAAAGCATGCCTATTACCTCCATTCTGTAGTCACTATTGGTTAACTATCAGTTACTGGGCTCAATTTAAGGTTTTGACTACCACATACAAAGCCCTTCATAGCCTTAGTCTGCCATATCTACAGGAGCACCTCCCTATTGTCCCCCAAGGCACCTTCACTGATCTGAATAGGGCCTTCTGCAAGAGCCAGCCTGCAAATGGGCAAAATCAACAGCGGCCCGCACACATGAATTCTCTCTGGTGGCCCCCATCCTATGGAATGGCCTGCCTGAAGAGGTCAGGAAATCTCTCATCCTCCTGTCTTTCCACAAACTGCGTAAAACCAAATTATTCAGGAGGGCATTCATACACAGGTAATAGGACTGCGTTGTAAGGATATGGTTCAAAGAGATGCTTCAATAAAGGGATAGAGACTGTAGACTATAGTGCTGCGTGCTGACTGTTAACTGTTATTATTGCTTATGTTTTGTTTTAACATTGTTTCAGCTCTGTTTTAGATTTCTCCTTGTTTTCAAATTTCTGCAATCTATACCTTATTCTATTGTTTAATTGAATGTCACATATGTTGATTGTATTGAATTACACAGTGTAAACCACCTTGAGTCTCAGGCAGAAAGGTGGAAGATAAATGACAAACAAACCTGGTGTGATGCTGGTGTGGAAGGCAACTTCATCATTCATCCAGTCTACAGGGGGCTTTGCAGCAATCTGAGGGAAAGCACATGATGGTAGCCAAATCACAGAGTAAGTAATTGTATTTGAAACAGCACCTTTCATCAAACAGTTGCCATGTGGGATCTGCTTCACTTTTGTCAAGCCAAGCTTCAGAGATTTCAGAAAGTGCCTAACATTCCCTTTAAAACAGAGTAAACATAGGTCTCCCCTCAAAGTCAAGTAAAAAACTCAAGCTGGTGCAGAATGCTTCAGCGCAGTGCATTTACTCTCAGGAGCTAGACAGAACGTGCATCTCACTCCCATTCTGGAGTCACTCCATTGGCTTCTCATCAGTTACTGAGCTCAATTCAAGGTCATGACTATCACATTCAAAACCCTTCATGGCTTGGCCCCTCATATCTGGGCAACCACTTCTCTCCCTATGTTCCACTTCGGCAGTTTTGCTCATCTGAACGGTCCTTCTGCAGATACCACCATGCAGTTGGGCAATATCAACAGCTGCCTGCACACATTCTTTTTCTGTGGTAGCCCCCACCTTATGGAATGGCCTGCCTGAGGAAGTCAGGAAAGCTCCTACTGACCAGGCTGTCTGCAAACTATGCAAAACTGAATTACTCAGGAGGAGGCCTTTCTGTTCATATTATAAGGCTGTGTCATAAGAAATAGCTCAAAGAGATACATGGGTAAGGGACAGGGATTACAGACTATGCCATTGGGCACTATCTGCTGAAATAAATACATTCCTATTGGACAGTTTCCACATTGCTAAAGATAAAATATCAATTAGTTACGCTTTGTTTCAGAAAAGTCTCATCTCTATGTTTAGCTTAATGCTTGTTTTCAAATGTTCTGGTATCATACCCAATTATATGATTTCATTGAATGTCCTGTTAATCATATTGTATTTTGCTCAGTGAATGTCCTAGCTATTGATTATATTTTATTCACTTGCACTGTGTAATCCGCCTTAGGTCTCAATGAGAAAAGTGGACCAATAATAGTAGTAGCAGTAGTAATAATAACTTCATCTAGCCTTTATTGAATGCATAATTATTTGCGATGTGGAAAGGTTTAAAGGCTGGGTCAGCTATGGTTCATTAATAATTATGTAGATCTTGTTTGTTTTCATGTGCACAGCTCTTAACTTACCTCAAAATCCTGGGCAGTTGGAATACACATTCATTGACACAGATTAATTGTGGAGGAGGAGTCTGTTCTTTTAATCATGAGTGTCCACAGAAAGCTCTCTTATGATAAGTTAACGCATTGATCCTTACAGTCTGGGACTATCTGTTTACTGACTCTTGCTAGCCAAGCTCCCAGGCAGAGGTCTTTGCCAACTCTTCTTTCTTTTGATCTGTTTAAAATTATTGTTTTAGTATACTTTTATCCCATTTCTCTTCCAAGAAACACAGGTTGATATATATCATTCTATCTGCCTGTGTCTTATCCTCATAACAAACCTGTGAGGTAGGTTGGGCTGGTACAAGGTCACCCATCAAACTTCATGGAAGAGTGGTCTCCCAAGATGCTAACTCAACACCACCATACAGGTATCTGTAACCGAGTCTGGTGCTTTTTTACTTCCACAGGTGCATGTGTTCCTGTGACGGACTGAACTTAACCAGGTTTCTGAACTGCATCAAAATCAGAGAGCTGGGAGGGGGAGGGTTAATTATTCCCTAGAAAGGAGAGCATGAGTGACAGGCTGCTCCCTCTTCTCTGATTGGTCAGTTAAAACCAGTCTGAAGGCAGTCAGTTGGTTTTCTGACAGGATTTGGAGTGGGGAGTCTGACAAGAAAAGTCAGACAGTTTCACTTTTTGAGTAAAGGGAGAAGATTCCTTTGTCTTAACTGTAGTATTACTGTCCTGAGGAAGAATTCTATCTAAGAATTCAAAGTCTAAGTGTCAGCTCAAGCTGAAGTATGCTTTACACAGACACCAGAGAAGTGGGAGTGTGTTTTGGCAAGAGTGATTGAGTAGTGGGTTAAGACTTCCTTTCATGCCAAAAAGAAGAGGGGACATATCTTCTGAGGAAAAGAAGATTAATTCCGGCCCAGTTTTGAAGGGGGGTTTGGCTCTGAGGAGGACCCCATGTCTGTTGTGAAGGGAAAACAGTTTTAGCCTACTCAGGAGATAGAAATACGCTCTAGTTTCAAGAAAGGAGCAAGTTAGATGCACCCAAAAAGTGACTAACTCCAGAAAACCTGAACAATCATAGGAAACTTCCTGAAGAAACATTGTTGCTGTACCTAAATTACTAAGTAAAATACTTCTCACTGTTAAGAACCAAGAATAAATGAAAATAAGCTTCAAATATACTATTATGCCTGTTACACGAAGTGAATTCTGTAATACCAACAAAATTTTACCTCCACATTTCCATCCCCTAACTACACTTACTCAATCCCTGCCTGTAAAATAAAGTTATTTCTTTTTGAATGTTACACAGTCTCTATTGCCATTTCCAACAAAAAGGAAGAGGACTCCAGCTTTTTCACCATCAAGGTTCTGGGCTGGGCTAAAAAGCCAAAACTGTATCTGCATGTCAGGTTGGGATAAACACACTTTCAAAATCACAAATATTAACACACTACTTGGGACTGCTCAGTCAAAGCAGGGAAACTGAAGTTTGGTGGGGAAATTGGCTTCACAGTAGGGAGAGCGCAGTGGAGTTCATCATAGTTCCACCCTGAATTAAAGCCGCTCCCTGCTCAGTTTGTACATTTGTTTAGTGAGATTTATAGTCCAAGGAACAGAACTGCAAGCCTCCACATTTAGGGTTGCCAACCTCCAGGTGGGGTCTGGAGATCTCCTTGAATTACAACTGATCTCTGGATGACACTAGAGAAAATTCCTGCTTTGGAGGGTGGCATTATACCCTGCTGAGGTACCTCCTTTCCTCAAACCCTGCCCCCATGCTCCACCCTCAAATCTCCAGGAATTCCCAACCCAGAGTTGGCAACCTTACTCTGCAAGCAAAAGATTTTTGGATTTCTTGTAGTGAATGGTGATGCTAACTTGTACTCATACCTGATAACAAGATAATGGTAGTTATTCTGAATGAGAATCATAGAATCATAGGGTTGGAAGTGTCTTCTAGGGTCATCTAGTCCAGCCACCTGCACAATGCAGGAAATTCAGTTACCTCCCCACCCCTCGAATAAGAGCCCCCCTTAATATGTTTTCATTAATCCTATAAAGATGTCTCTCTGGGATCCAAGATCAAGGCAATCCAAATTATGGAATTCCCCATTACTATGTATGGATGTGAAAGTTGGACAGCGAAGAAAGCTGACAGGAAGAAAATTGATTCATTTGAAATGTGATGCTTGAGAAGAGTTTTGTGGATACCATGGACAGCCAAAAAGACAAATAAGTGGATTCTAGATCAAATCAAGACTGAATTCTTCCTAGAAGCTAAAATGACAAAAATGAGACTATCGTACTTTGGTCACATCATCATGACAAGATTCTCTGGAAAAGTCAGAGTGGAAGGCAGAAGGAAAAGAGAAAGATGTAAAACGAGATGGTTTGACTCAATAAAAGAAGCGACGTCCTCCAGTTTGCAGGATCTGAGCAAGTCTGTTAATGATAGGACAATCTGGAGGTCTTTCGTTCATAGGGTCGCCATAGGTCGGAGACGACTTGACGGCACATAACACACACAATCCTCTAAAGCAAGTAAGACCAGGCCGCGATTGCATCCGGTCCTCCTCCTCCGCCCACAATTCCAAACAACTTATCTCCTCCTGCCTTTCTGCCAACCTCCGCTTGGCTCGCCTATCCGGTAAGCCGCCTGCCAGTCCCAAGAAGCGAAGCTCTTCCGGGAGGCGTTGCTTGAAGCGCGTTCCGAGCGCGCTGCAATCTGGGAGTTGTAGTCCTAGAGCGGGTTGGCGGAAAGTGGCTACGCAGCGCTCCTTGACGAACGCGCTGCCGCCCGCGCTGCTGCTCCTCGGAAACGAAGTGGCGCCGCCATTTTCTCTGGCGGACCAAAGCGGGTGTCACGGTTGCGCACGGAAGCAGCGAGCCAGCAAGCAAGCAAGGGAGCGCCTAGCGCTGCCGGTGAGTGCTCGAGCCCTGTCGGGGGAGCGGGTGGCGAGAGTCTGACTGATTCCTTGCAGTAAGCTCAGGGGAGCCAGGCCAGGCCTGGCCGAGCGTCACCGGCCTAGAGGGAGTATTTGTGATCTCTCTTTCTGGGCTTTGAGGCTGAACGAGGGCCTTGGCTGGTGTTCTCGGGTCGGCTGTCCTCTGTTCCTCTCCGGCTCTGAAGCCGCCCCTTTCTTTCTAGGCCCCGCGCCTCTCCTTTTCTTGCCGTTAACACCCCCCCCCTCCACCCCGCCTCGCTTCTTTCCAGATCCTGCAGAGAAGGCCTCGCAGACACACCTGAGCAGAGCCAGACTTCTCCCCAGTTCACTTGGAAGGTAACTATTTGGGGAAAGGGAGCTTGAAAGCGTATGGTCTGTTTTTGGACACCCCCGTTTTTCTTATTGCTAGGGAAATCTTTCTTTTTTAAAATTTAGAAAATGCCTTTTATCACGCGCTTTGGGGATATAAACTAAAAAGATCCCTCTTAATAAGGAGGTTTGCGCATGGTATGCGGGTGCATTTCTGTGTCTAGTAAGGTGTTATCTTACTGGGCTGTTTTTCCTCTTAGCGGGGAAACGTGCCAGTCTTTGTGTTACACAAGAATTCTGCCTTTTTTTTTTTTTTTACTCCCACACTATAATGGGAATTATTGTAATGAAAAATCTGGATGATTATTATTTCCTTGAGAAAGAGTTACCTGACCATGGTAACTCTGTACCAACCACCTGACTATGGAATTGACTACAACTTTTGAGAATCTGCTGGGTTTTTGTGTTTGTATCTATATTTGCATATGAATTTTCCCAAGAATTAAACCTGTTGCAAGTATTTCTTAGGCTGTCTCTGTTGAACGTAACTTTAACTAGTGCCCAATGTCCTTAGAATGATGTAGTTGTACTTATTTTTACATTTTATCCTGGATTCCAAATTGCCTGCCAGAGTCTGGTTGGAGAAGGAGTTAAAAATGAGACTAGTGGCAGGTGGAGGCCAGTAGTAGTGTCTTTATGAAGTCCAGCTAATGTTTCTTGCCTGTAGCGCACCAAAACAAATTTTGTTTAATGTCTTCCCCAAAAAAATACAGTTAATTATATTTAATTCCATTCCAGCCAAGGACTTCCTGTTATATAATTAACTCATGTCATTAACAGTGCACCTATAAGACTAACAAAATTTGTGGTAGGGTATGAGCTTTCGTAACACGGCTACCCATCTTGATCATGTCATTAAAAATGTGAAATGGCTAGTATCATAAAAAAAATGTGTTTGAACATTAACTTCTGTTGCCTAAACTGGCTACTAGTATAATGTCATGGATTTTGATATTAGTGTAATGAAGCTTGTTTTGGAACGCTTACCAAACTTTTTTTTTCCCAGCTGAAAATAAAATGAGTGGCTGTCGTGTCTTCGTTGGACGTTTAAGTCCACATGCCCGGGAGCGAGATGTGGAGAAATTTTTTAAAGGATATGGCCGTATACGTGAAATCAATTTGAAAAATGGTTTTGGTTTTGTGGTAGGTACATTTTTAAAAGACTTCCTTGTCCCAGTTTAGAAAGTGCTATATAGGTGACAATCAATTACAATTTGCTGTATTATATATTTGATTTCAGCACTGCATAACCATCTATCTATTTATCTATTTATGTCATTTATAGTCCCCCTTTCTCACTGAGACTCAAGGCAGATTACACAGTATGAGATTAGTACAATCCGTATCAAATACATTTCCATACAGTATCAAGGACATTTCCATAAACAATGCCATAGGGTAAATACAAGTTTTTAAAAACATAGCATTAACAAGAATCCAATACAAAGTAGAAGAAAATACTGAAACAGAACGTAATCTCTTCTAGGATTGACATTAGACAACTTAAAGCACAGGTAGTACATAGGAATACATATTTAAAGCAACAGATAATATTGTAAGACAACATAATGGTGAAGTCTATGGTTCCTAATTCATTAGCGAAGCATCTGAGATCCCATCCCTCCAATACAGCCCTCACATTTGAGTAAAAAGCCTTTTTGAATAATTCAGTTTTGCATCATTTGCGGAAAGCCAGGAGATTGAGGGCTATCTAGAAGGATCTCTACTTGTATCCAGTATAGTGTTATCTTACTGGAAACCTTGTATGTATGGGTAACATGCAAACATCAGAAAATAAGATCAAAGAAATTCTTCATGAATGTTAAAATCCTTCCTTCTTCTGTTAGCTTTAGATCTTTCTGTAAGGCATGTTTGCTACTAAGAACAACTTCTGTGGAAGAATTTTAAATGTTAAGATGCAAGCCTGTTCTTTAGGTGAAATAACTCAATCTTGCACATAATTAGAGGATGGTAGGTCTAATATGTTTATCTGAGTGTCTTCCCTGCTCTGATTTTCCATCCTTTCTATTCCCTCAACAGAACAGGATAGTTGCTATTCTAGTCTAGTTGCTTTTTTCCTTACACACACCTTGCAAGATGGGGAGGATCCAGGAGAGGAACCTGCCATCAGTGTGGTACCAACTCTCTGCTGTATCCTTTTTCCTTTTCACACTTAAGACTGAAGTCTTTAAGTATCGAAAGGACAATAAGAACTTGAACCTTTGGCAGCAGGAGAGATCTAATTTCAGTCTTGCATGATCTCCTTTATTTTTAGTAGAGTTTTCAGTGTGTTAAACAAGAGGGATCTTTTGACAAGACATAACTTACCTGTGTTACCTGTGTTCTGAAGTGTGTACATATGAATGCCAAAACGTACAGCTAGCCCAAGATCTACACAGTCTACCAGTTTCTGCCAGAATCCCAGGAAGAGTCATGCACTAATCAGTTCATCAAGGGGCCTTGATCTTTCCCCCCCATAACATTACTATGGATATTTGGTGTGAGAGAGAAGAAGCCATCCCTGCCCTCCTGAGAAACATAACAGGGCTAGAGGGGTTCATGTTCTCTTTGTAACAGGAAGAGATGAACAGCAAAAGAAAAGAAGCAGTCAGCTCATCTGTTTGACCTGTCTTGAGTGAACAATGGGGCTAGATTGACTTCTATTTTCCTTCCAATTTTCTCCTAGAGAGTGACAAAGAGACATGGCTACCCAGCTGTTTGTGCTTGTCCACCTGGGCTGGGAGTTACTAGTATTCTTTCTCTCTCCCTGCTAGGCATAATGGGCCAGGAAGAGAAAGCTAACCTACCCAGCCAGGGCATATTCTTCCAAATGGTGTATATCATTTATAAAATTAGTGGGTTGGATCCAGACACCCTTTTCACTCAACTGCACCCAGTTCTGCACCTGGCTTTTGTACATGCAGGTCCCATCATCCCAGCATAGTCTTTTTGGGTGGTTATAAGTGACCGTCCCCCCCTTCCTTTTTCACCTGAAGAAAAGGTTGTTGGGCCTATTCCATTTATTTCAATAAAAAGACTCCTATACCACCTTTCTTTGCCTATGACAGACCTATTAGATTCTGGGTAGAAAGTCTGCCTATCTCGTATAACTTGATTACATGAGAGCTCCTGATACTGGATACTACACTCTTGTGCCAGGTCATATTTCAAATGTGTATGTATCTAGCATATTCTCCAGCAAGGGAATGGAATCCTCCCCAGAACCAACAGAAGCAAACTAAAGCAAGGAACAGTCAGGAGTAGGTCCCTTGCAAATTTAGTGGAATATACTTGAAAAATGGCATCCTCAGCCCCCCAGATAGCCCCCAGCTATTTCCCCCCATAGAGAATAATGGAGAGTGGTTGGGAGCACCTTCTTTGGGTGCCCCAAAATTGGGTCCGGGGTCCAATCTTCATGAAATGAGGAGTCTTTACAGGATAGTCAGGAGTAGGTTCCCTCCAAATTTGGTGAAGTTTGGTTTAAAAATTACCCCCAACACCTGGTAGCCCCGGATTGATTTTTCCAGAGGAAACAATGGCTGAATTTTACCAAATTTTACTAATTAATTTGGTAACAATTTGGAATATCTTTTTTTGATTCAGAATACCTGTTTTTCACCAAATTAGCAAAAAATTGGTATTTTAATCAGAATTCTGAACAGAACTGCACACCCCTATTTTGCAGCTATAGTCAGCCAGAACATCTGTAAAGTTTCTTTTGTTATGCTGTGGTTTCAGATGGCCTATATAGTTTGCAAGTAACACAAATGGTCTTACGTCTTCATTGGCTTATCATCAGATATTTCTACAGAGGAGTGGAAACTAAAGAAACTGGAAAGACCTCTAGTTTGAAATCAAATTTCACTGTTACAGTTCTGACGGCATGTCTCATTTGTTTTGTCATAGGAATTTGAAGATCACAGAGATGCAGATGATGCAGTTTATGAGCTCAATGGTAAAGAACTGTGTAATGAAAGGTAATATTTCTTTTCAAATAAAATAATTGGCCAGTGCTGATGTAATAATAGCTTCCTGGAAACCACAGTTTACAAACTGTAAGCCAATCTTTAGAACACCAATTTCTTCCTTCTTAACTAGGATTGAAACCAGAGTTTTCAAACTATTTAAGAGGACATATGTTGTGGACTGCGTAAGAGTTTCAGGCTAGGATCTGGGAGACCCAGTATAGCGGGTATAGGTGTGTAGGTAGGGTAGATAGACCCCACCTCACACACCCACACAAACCTTTCACCTTCCTTGCCGCTCAAGCAGGTAAAGGCTGGGACTCCACTGACACATGCCACCTGTCTAGCTTCCGCTGCAGCAGGCAGAGAGCCCTGACCCAAATCCTCGCAGGGTCCCCTCTCTCCTCTTTCAGAGGCCCCACCAGACAGGCAGCCAGTTCCCTATATTCACCTCCCCTCACTCAGCCACTGCCCAGGGCTACTGGGGAAAAGGGAACTCAGAGGTACTTTTCCTGTATATATGCTGCCACCATTTAAATTTGGTCCATTTAACATGACCAGAGCATTTGTGTGTGTGTCAGATATTTCCCCTCAGTGAACAACTTCAGGGCAGCCAGGGTTAAAAAAAACAAAAATAAACTTAATTTACAATAAGGGATATAGAAGTGAATGGATTTTAAACTAAAAATCATACTGAGGTTGAACAGGAAAGGTTTCAAAGTAACAACAGATTTACAGCCAGCTATCTTTCTGCTGCCTCTCTTAGCAGCATCTCAAATTCTCTTGTCTCTCAAAAGCCCTCTTTTTCCTCCAATGGACTCTTAACTCTGATTGGCCTAGCATTCCACCCACTCCCATTGGCTGTCTCTCGGGAGGTGGAGAGCAGGCCAGTCCTGTCCATCACATGCTCCTCCTCCTAGACAATAGGCTGAGGCCTATTTTTAGGCCTTTGCTGGCAACCATGAGGGCTGTTATCTTTTTATTTTTATATGTATATACACCGAACACAGATAAACTCTTTATATAAACATTACCCTACCTTACACTTCTACCTACAATTGTTACAACTTTTGATTTTCCTATAACATTAACACATTAATCATTGTAATATACTTACACCATTTCCATATTTACAAGACATGTCCCTCTTTTCCCCTGGACTGGGTCTCAGCAGTTACACTGCTTAGGTTGTTCCATGGTCAAAGTCCAGACCTGGAGCTTAAGGCTCCACTGTAATACATTGTTCCATTCCCACAACTCCTTCAGAAGAGGGATAATACCAATTCTTCCTCCCCACTTTCCAAACATGCCCTGAGGATCAGTCATGTCCTGGTAAAATACAACTTGACAAGGAGCCATGTCTGACCCTTGACATTTCTTGCTCCGTGCAGGTATATTTTATAAAGTTTTTATTTGGTTGTCTTTGCTCAGTCTTGGTTGCTTCCTCTCCAGCATCTTAGATCTTGTTCCCTCTCACTGGCCATAGCACAAAGACCTCATCTCCTTCCTGGAACATTCAATGTGTCTTGCCATCTCTTTGGTTCTGTGTGGCTGTTTCCTTTGTCAAGTTTGGCTTCTCCTTTCAGGAACAAACTGTAATGTAGTTGGACCTCTCTTTTCATGCTGCTCAGAAAGATTTAATGTGGACTTGGCCCACATCTCTCTAGTCTTTCCTTGGTGTGTGACAGAGAATGCTCTACTGTTATCTAGTGTCTTGCAGTCCCCTTTGTCATCTGCCACTAGCACTGCAAGATCTTCAGTAGGCACTGTCTTATTTCTCCCATATAAGGATGCATTTGTTTTAAAATGTTCACTTTTGGGATTCACCTTATCCTTCTTTCTAGGGGTGTGCCGTTTGGTTTGGAATTTAGATTAAAACACCGAATTTTAGCTGATTTGATGAAATCCAGGTATTCCAAAGGAAAAATCGGGTGTCCTGGATTTTTACCAAATTAAACAAAAAATCAGAAAAATGCAGCCTTTGTTTTCTATGGGAAAATCACTCTGGAGGCTATCTGGTGGGCTAGAGGGGAGGGTCGTTTTTCAACCAAACTTCACCAAGTTTGGTGGGAACCTACTCCTGACTGTCCTCTAAATATTCCCCAAGTTTCATGAAGATTGGACCCCAGGGGCCAATTTTATGGGCTCCCAAAGAAGGTGCCCCCCACTTTCCATTATTCCCTATGGGGAAAATATCTGAGGACTATCTAGGGGGCTGTGGGGACAGTTTTCCTGAAAACTCCACCAAATTTTCAGGGGACCTACACCTGATTGTCTTCTAAAGACCCAAGAAGTTTCAGGAAAATTGGACTCGGGGGACCAATTCTATGAGCCCCTGAACAAGGTGCCTCCAGCCATTCCATTGTTTCCTATGGGGAAAAAAGTCAAAGCCGACTCCCACTGCAAAAACACACTGGGTCAAGGCTGCCATGGCCAACACACACTCCCAAATGCAAGCTGAGCTTATCCCAGAGAAAGCTTAATAGAACCAAGTTGAAGCACAGGAGTGGAATCCTCCTAGAACCAAAGGAAGGGGACCAGCAGCACATCAGAGAATCATTTCCATTCCGACCAAACCAAACTGAAGCAAAGGACACTGTTGCAACTTAGCTTCCTGGGGTGTGTCCGTATCCATACAGACACACCTCAGGAACCACGGCCAGGAGCATTCTACCTACTACCCAAAATCCACAAATCAGGTAACCCAGGACGCTCCATTGTTTCAGGAATTGGCACTATCACAGTAGGAGTCTCAAGATATATGGACTCTATCCTCATGCCACCAGCACACCCAGCTATTTACGGGACACCACTGACTTTCTCAGGAAAATACAGTCCATTGACAACCTACCAGATGACACCATCCTAGCAACCATGGATGTGGAGGCTCTGTACACCAATATCCCACATGCAGATGGACTGCAAGCCATCAGGAATATTATCATGGACAAAACCACAGCACACCTCGCCACTGAACTTTGCCACTTCGTACTCACAATTACTTGAGATTTGGTGACAGCTTATATCTACATGCATGGCACCACAGTATGCTAACATATTCATTGCAGACTTGGAGCAACGCTTCCTCAGCTCCCATCCACTGAAACCACTCCTGTACTTAAGATTCTTGGATGACATCTTCATCATTTGGACCCATGGGAAGGAAGCCCTTGAGAGGTTCCATCAGGACTTCAATAACTTTCACCCTACTATCAACCTGAGCCTGGACCACTCTACACAACAGGTACACTTCTTGGACACCACTGTACAACTACATAATGGACAGATAAATACCACCTTATACAGGAAACCCACCGACCGATACTCATATCTGCGTGCCTCCAGCTACCACCCTAAACATACCATTCGGTCAATTGTCTACAGCCAAGCCTTACGTTACAATTGTATCTGCTTCAGTGCTCTTGATCTGGACTCCCACTTAAGATATTTACAACAAGCATTTTTGGGGCTACAGTACTCACTAAATGAAGTGAGGAAACAAATCGACAGGGCCAGACTAGTACCCAGAAACAGCCTGCTCCAGGACAAACCTAAAGGAACTGACAACAGAACACCACTGGTTGTCTCCTATAGTTCCCAGCTCAACCCTATCCAGCGTATCATCAGTGATCTACAACCCATCCTGGAAAATGATGCCTCTCTCTCACAAACCCTGGTGGAAGACCTCTCCTTGCCTACAGACAGCTCCCCAACCTTAAACGACTTCTCACTTACAACCATGAATCGGCTAGCAGAGTCACCAACACAGGTACCAGACCCTGCAACAGACCCAGATGCCAGCTCTGCCCTCATATCTACCCAGGAAATACAATTACAGGACCGGATGGCGTTAACTACACTATCTCTGGCTCTTACAGCTGCTCATCCTCCAACGTGATATATGCCCTCATGTGCCAACAATGCCCATCTGCTCTGTACATTGGACAAACCAGCCAACCTCTGTGCAAAAGAATAAATGGACACAAATCTGACATTAAAAATGGCAACATCCAGAAACCAGTGGGAGAACACTTCAGTCTGTCAGGACATAAAGGTTACTGTAGTTCAACAGAAACCTTTCAAAAACAGAATCCAGCGGGAAGCTGCTGAATTGGAATTCATATGCAATTTTGACTCAGTCAGGCTTGGATTGAATAGAGACCATGACTGGTTATCTCATTATCAGAAGTAACTGATTTTATTATCAGAAGCAAACTGATTCCATTATCAGAAGCCATTGATTGCATCTACTCCCCCCTCCCCTCACCACCTATATATATCTGACCAGTTTCTTCATACCCTCCATGCATCTGACAAAGAGAACTGTGATTCTCGGAAGCTTTATGCTACAGTAAAGTTGGTTAGTCTTAAAGGTGCTACTGGACTCTTTTCAACTTAGCTTCAGTTTACTTCTGTTGGGCTAAGTTGCAAAAGTGTCCCTTGCTTCAGTATGGTTTGGGTTGAATGGATGTGATTCTCTGATGTGATGTTGGTCCCCTTGCTTCACTTTGGCTCTGGGGAGGGATTCATTCCTGTGATTCTGTTTGCTTCTGTTGGAGGTGATCACAGAGTCTGGCCAGTAAGCTAAGTATTTTTGGCTTGCTAAAGGAATAAGAATAAAAATGCTGCGTAAATTTAGGAAGACCTCTTGTATCCAGTACTTACGCTATAGAATGAGCATGTGTGTGTTATACAATGAATACATAATGAGGTTTTTCTGGGTAACACTTGTCTGTGTAGGCAAGTATTTGCTTTCCTGGATTTAGTTTTCAAGCATCTCTAATGTCGTTCTTTTAATTTAAAGTTAGATGTCTGGAGAAAAATGCCACCTGTTTGTGTACACTTTCCAAAGGGAAAAGACCTAAGGGACTAAAGAAACAATTTTATCTTTTATGTTACAGAGTTACAATTGAACATGCCAGAGCCCGAAGAGGGGGTAGGGGCAGATACCCTCAACGGTTCAATTATTACCAATCCTATGGAGGTGGATCTAGGTAACGATCTTGATCTGTTGATTTTCATGTTCACTTCTGAAGCAAACTGTGTTTCTAAACATTAGCATACATCCAAGATTTCAAAGTGCTTTAAACTCCTGGGCAGTTGCATAATATTACAAGGTGCTTGGCCAACCAGTTAGCTAGGCTTCTTCCAGTGCTGCTTACCATTTTTATTGTGGTTGTACTGCAAGCTCTTCCCACAGAATGGAGCTGTTTACTGCCTTCCACTGCACCACACACCTCACAGCATTTTTCTTCGATCAGAGGACTCCTGTGACCAGTACCGGACACGATGGAGCAGCCTACTATAGTAATAAGGACTTGGCAAAAATTGCCCCCTCCCAACATTTTTTGCCATTTTGTTTGTTTTCAAAAAAAGATTTCGACCCAACCCTTAGTATTACTAGGAAACTTCTGCAGATACGTCATTAATGGAAGCAGGTGCATTAATGGAAGCATTAATGGAAGCAGGAAGCACTGATGCAGTGATCTTTAAGGCTGCATCAGTGATCTTTAAGGCTGAGAGAAAAGAATTGTGCCAGTAATGCCATTAATTACTAGCAATTGAATGCCCCTTTCTTCCTGTTCATACCATTGTGATGCATACTTCTCATCTGAACAACCCGAGCATGCCATTGTTTAAAATTTATGTTTAAAAATACTGGTCCTGTATTAGCTTGACAAATTGAAGGGGTTTCTTGTAGGTATGGGTGAGATGTGCCCCATTACTACATATCTTGGTAAGCCTTGGAATGGGAACTAACTCTTATAGTAAACATTCTGCTAAAGTCAGTGAAGCCTACAACCAAAACAAAATTTGAGGGTCTGGAAAAAGTCATTTGAAGACAATATAATGTATATAATATTGAAATCTACAAAACAGTAATCAGTAACAATATATTTACAGTGTGTACTTGGAAATATAATCTTACTGTATCTTTAAAATTAAATTAACTTCTTTTGTTTCTAAACTGTGGACTGTTGTCTGTCTGTTCGTAGGCATTTGTAATGACTTTGCATGTGATTGCTTTGAAATGTATTTAGCAGTTTTGCATTTAACTCAAAGGCAGCTGCCAATCTCATGGTAAAGAAACTTGGGAACATCTAATTATGCATATTGCAGTATGCTGTTCTCTTTTCTTTAGTGCAGTGATGTTGCTGCAGTAAGAGTGGTCGAAGGTCCAGGCTAAAAGTGAACTTTTAAAGTAGGAAAATGTGACTGACAGTCATGGGCATCTGGCATGGTAGTCACGTTCATGACATCAGGCACATGGTTCGAGACAAGAAGACACTGCTATTTCCAGTAGTGAAAAGTGGGACTCGACCTGCCAGTTGGGATATTCTGGAACTTCTGTTTTAAATGCTCTGAAGTGAAGATCTGGATATTCTGAAAATGTGGGGCATTTAGAGGTATGCAAATAAAATGGAGTTGCCTCTTCTTCAGCGTCCAAAAAGGAGTACACTGTTAGTTGAATATTATGTGATATGAAGGCACCACCAAATGGATTCTGGCAGCTAACCTGGACAAACTAACTTACAGGTTATTCATACTGCTATGTATAATACTTGGGCTTTAATAACAGTAAGCCAGATCTTGAAGCAGAAGTATACTAATACACAATGAATTAAAATGCATCAGCTTATATTACCATATCTTAAGCTTACTGATGAGTAAATACTACAGTGCCGCAGTAAGCACATGGCCTCCATGGCCTTTACTCCCTAGGGCTGATTTGTATTTGATCATTCATCATTTGATGTGTTTCTAGCGAATATATTAGTATTGTTTGAGGTTATGCCATTTGATGTGAAGGCTTTCTGTGGTAACTCTTTCTTGACGTGATAAGCATACCTGTGTAAACGGTCCCATAGTTTTTAGCCCACACTTTTCAATTTGTGTGTAGATTCCATTTGGCTTTCCTAATTACTCCTTTCCTTGTGGGAATAGCCAGTAACTGCCTGGTAGCCTGTCCCCCATTTACATAGACAGTGAATGTATTTATAAGAATGTTTTCTGGTTTTTTAGTAGTAGTATACAGTCTGTCAAAGCAGAGCACATTGTAGTCTTGTATATGAGGTATAAAACGATGGCAATGTGAAAACATGTTTGTCTCTTTTAGCCAGTATGGTCCACCTCTTCGTACTGAACACAGACTTATAGTGGAAAACCTTTCTTCACGTGTTAGCTGGCAGGTGAGTTAGACTGGATCTTTAATAACATTTTTGTTCATAACATGTTTCTTGACAGAAATGCCATATCATTTAACACACTCAAGTTAAAGCAATCAAAACATTTTTTCATTAAAACCAAAGCTTGGAGTTTTTGACCTGCAAACCAACAAATAAGCATGTTAGTGTTTGTATTGTAAAAATGAACTTCTAATTAGTGTTTCTTAGACAACTGTAATCCATCATCATCTAATAAGAACTGTGAAAAATCAACACAGACACAGCTGATATTTTTGTAAAATTATGAAGTCTGCAATTTTTTGCCTGTCTGTATCTGGCTTCTGTAGAATGAACAGAATGACCATGTGGTTCAAGTATTGTAAGCGTGTTATAATGCAAGGAGTCTCTTACATTTTATTTATTTATTCATTTATAGTCCGCCTTTCTCACTGAGACTCAAGGCGGATTACACAGTAAGAGATTAGTACAATCAGTATCAAGGACATTTCAGTACAGTATCAAGGACATTTCCATAAACAATGCCATAGGGTAAATAGATACAAGTTTAAAAGCCATAGTATTAGCAAGAATCCAATTCAGAGTAGAAAAAAATACTGAAACAAAACAATCAATTATAGGTCTAACATTAGACAACATGGAGCAGAGGTGGTACATAGGAATACGTATTTAAAGCAACAGATAATATGTATGGCAATATAGTGATGAAGTCTATGGTCCCCAACTCATTAGCGAAACATCTGAGACCCCATCCCTACAATACAGCCCTCCCATTTGAGTAAAAAGCCTTTTTGACTAGTTCGGTTTTGTATTGTTTATGGAAAGCCAGGAGAGTGGGGGCTCTCCTGACCTCCTCAGGCCAGTCATTCCACAGGATAGGGACCACTGCAGAGAAAGCCTGTGTACAGGCTGCTGCTGACTTCAGACGTGTGCAGCCTGGCACCTGCAAGAGACCCTGTTCAGATGAGCGAAGCTGCCAGGGAGGAACATAGGGAGGAAGGTGGTCCCATAGGTATGCCAGACCAAAGCTGTGAAGAACTTTGTATGTAATAACCAATACCTTGAACTGAACTGAAAGGACCCTGTTGGCCACCTTGTGTGTTAAATTAGAAATATCCAGACTGCAAATTTAGAAGTGTGTTGGAAATTAAACTGTTTGGTTCCTAAACGTAGATGTAGGTTTTGGCTTTTTTAGGGCTTAAAGCTATTTAGGGCTTAAAAGTCATGCCACATAAATTTGTCCTGTCATTGTTCTCATAAAATGCCGTTCAAAAAGAGATTAACTGAAAACAATAAATGAAAAATAAAACTTGATTGCAATATTACTTAGCTTTTTCACACATGATACTTTTTATACAAGGAAGGGGATAATTGTGTAGGAAAACACCTGGGTGTACCAAATGGTTGTTTTGCCAAATATATGCCTAGGAGCCTGTTGCCATGTCTCGTGCAAAAACGCACTTTGGCTGATTTGATGTACCAAACTAATCTCTGATAAAGAATATTTTCCTAATACCTATTCCCTCATTCGGATTTAATGTCCTTCATTCTACCCCAAGTGGCAAGGAAAACAATATAACACTCTGCTTTATCATCTAGATTCAAATCTAGTCAACATTCAGTTGTTGATTAGGCTTTGTGTTCAAAATCCTTAATATAGTAACAAAAATGGGAGCTGTTTCATACATTAAGCAAGAAAAGTTGGTAAAAGTTGAATTTATATATAATTACTTTAAGAAGCTGGTCAGCCACATCTAACTATAAGCAGATGATGAAGTTAAGTTCTTCAAACAGAGTTTTAACTAATACCTAAAGAGTAAATAAAAACTTTAGGAACAGGATGGGGAAGTAATTGACAGTGCAAAAATCAAGAATGGTTTTGGAATAATTACATAGTTGTCTTGGCTGGAAGCACACCATGCTATTATAATGATCTGGAGCAAGTAAGTTTTTGTTGGCTAGCAAAATGAATCATAAGCATTGATGGGTTATTCCTAGAAGGAGAGGATAATGTGCATGATGAAAGATATATTTGGGGTCCATTATTCATGTGCGAACCATTCAATTTGAGACCAATTTATTTATGTATTCAGTTTTTATACCACTTCTCTTCAGTTAAGATCTCGAAGATTAGAATATAATATACAGATATATACTAATCTCAGCATTAATGCAGCACTCTAGGAATATCCAATTTTGTTTGCCTTTCCAATAAACTCACAGAAGCATTCAAATCACCAGGCCATAAAACTTGAGAGGAACTGGAGTCTCATTTTTAAGCTGCTTCACAATTCTGTTCTTGAGTTTAGTCTGCATAGTAGCATTTACTGTCAGCGTTGGAGTTCCTTTGTGTTAAAGAGACATGGAGTAAAGTAACTGGGACGAAAGACAAATACCTTTGTCTTTCAATTTATTATTAGAGCTGAAAATTCTATTAAGAATTTATTATTGTTGTTGTTATTGTTGTGCAAAGAACAAAATAAGTCCTGCCAGAATGGTTTACAGTCTTACATAACCAGATGCCTCTAGCATCCATCCCCATGATTCCATATTCAGTATATTTACTGCCTCTCTAGTCCATTTACTGCTATTAGGCCTGATAGCTAATCTATTCATTTGGTCTTGGCCTGGTTGCCCGATGAGACTTAGCTGTCTTTATCCGCTTCTAACAGCTTCCCAGTGCATTGGCACTTGTATTCAATGTAAATAAGGATATTGAACATCAGAAGTAAAACTTATAACTTGAGCAGACTCGCCTGTTACATGATTTGGCAGTTATATACCTAGCACTGAGGCCTGAGATACACATTTATTTTACTACTTACACCCAACTCTTGTCATGGCTCAAGGTAGATGCTAGCAGCTTATATCCTGTTAAAAGCCCCTGCAAATAAAATGGTATTGCAGTGCATCCTGAAAGTAAGACAGCTGCTGTAGTATAGTGGTTAAGAGGATGGGTTGCGAGTCAGCACTCTGCTTGTTCAAATCCTACTACTGCCACTTTGGGTAAGCCACTTCTCTCAGCCCTGGCTGTATTGTGGGGATAATAACAACACTGACTTTGTTAAATGCTCTGACTGTGACACTGATCTGTCCAAAAGGGCAGTATATAAGCTCACTGTTGTTATTGTTAACGTTCTCTTCACCGCCTCTTGACAGCCCGTTCCACAAAGTGAAAGCTACAGTGAAAAAGGCATGGGCTCTGGTTGTTGCTGATCAGGTTGCTTTAACTGTGGGGAACAACTAGTAGAGATTAGTAGGCTGAGGGCTGTAGTTCATTCATGGGAATGTATGAGACTGCCCTTTAGATATGCAGGCCTAGGAGATGAATGGCTTTAAAGGTCATAACCAACACCTTGAATTGAACTCAGAAATACTGACAGCCAGTGTAGCTGTTTTAAGATGGGCAAGATGTTCCCATCTGCTAGCCCTGACAATAATTGGGCTGCTGCATTCTGAAGTTGTCTTTCAGAGTTGTCTTCAAGGGCAGCATTACAGTAATTCAACTGTGATGTTATAAAACTGTGGATTGCAGGCCAGATCAGCAGAGTCTCTAAGAAAGGAACCGGATGTAGTTGACTGAAGGCACTATTGGCCACTATGGCAGCCTGCTTCTCAAACAGCAAGGCTGTTACAGTAATAGGTTGGTACCCTCCTTATTTGCACTAAGGCCCGGTAAATGTAACAGCTGCTTTTAGTGGCTGTTCCTGGTGGCAAGCTGTTTCTGTATATGAGCTTTCCATATGGCAGTACTCACTGGGTCAGCAGAAACCTTACTTCGCATTAAAAACAGCCAAAATGTGGCTACTTGTCACAGTGCATTCCCCATGGGCTTGCATTTCCCATGCAAAACATGCTGCTCTGGTATGATCCATGGAGGAAATCAAGGAGGATGCACAGCATATCTGTACTAAGCAAATAAGTATCAATATATTCCCTAGGGTTTTTTTAACTGAGAGTAAACTTTTTTTCTGTTCAAATCTATTTATTTGCAGCCATGATACAAACTATAAGTTGTTTTATATTAAAGTCTTACTTGCCTTTTTGAGACTGGTGGGATTGTCAATTGTATGAGAAACACTAAATTATTGCAGGCATCTGTTTACTTAGAAGTTATTTAGTGTTTACATAGACAGCATATTTATGCTTGCAAGAGAGTGGTGACTTTAATATGTTGCAAGCCTGGGAAATGTTAATGTCTGCGTTATGCAGGTATAAAGAAAACCAGAAATTTATATTTTGCCATCTTACACCCATGGCCATTCCTTTTTCTTTGCTGTTTAGTGCACAGTGTATGCCTGGCTTCATCATTTCTAAGCTTTGAAGCAAAATAGGCTTAACAGGAAATTAAGTCATTTCTTATTAATCCCTTTGCCATTTTAAAATAACTAACTGTATCTGCTCAAGCCCTTGTCTCACTACACACATGGATTGCATTAGATAGATTTTAATGAAACCCTGACAAACCTGGAAGGACAAAGTATTTGCACTGCCAGTTGCAGGTTTGTAGTCCTGGGGTGCAATTTAGAAAAAGTTTCAGGTCCTTTTGAAGTCAGTATATGGTTGTCTCATTTATTTTAGTGAGATTACGAAGCCAGTTTGCTGCTCATGGTATGAGTAGCAATAGTCCCCGGGCATGTACCTGTCTTCTGTGAGATGGATGGCCTAGGAAAGGAAAGCAGAACCAGCACAAAGTATTTTAGCTAAGGCAACACAGATAATTGAGGCAAGGCTGGATACCAGTGGTCCCCCCCCCCCCAAGCCAGTACATTCTGGTGTTTAAAAGCATCAAAATCTCCTATTAGTTTAGATGCATTTTTGTTGATAATGCATATTTGTTATAACTGGTTTCCCCCTATTTTTATAAGTTTTTATATGCTTGAAGAGAGAGCTAGAAACATAACTTTATATGTACGTTTTATATACAGGAATTCCAGTATTTAAGATACTTCTGGTTAGGTTCTAGAGGAAAAAATAAGCTCTGAACTTCTGCATTAACACATTTTCCTTTTTGATTAATGCAGTCAACTTAGAGTAGCTAAAGAAATAGGTCAGATTTTTAAATAAATGAGATGTGATTTTTTTAATGTACATTCTTATACTGTTTGAACTAAACTGTTATAGTGAACGACACAGGTATTGATGAAAACAAACTTTTTCTTGGCTTTGTTAACTTGACTGTAGATGTAATCAGTTTCAAGTTTTCAAGATGTAATCAGTTTCAAGTTTTTTGAACATCTCTTTCAATTATATGTTGTAAACTCTGTATGGAAGGTATTCAGTCCTACAAAATACTAAGTACTTTGGCCTTGACTGCAAAACTCTTGTACTCATTGTTGAGCACAAGCAGGAATGGTTTGTGTGTTCATCAAATGTCACAGGATTTGGGCTGAAGTGCTCAGTAAGCTTGTAGAATTGAATCCTGCCGTGAAGAAATGTCTGCTCTTAAAGATTGTTTCATGTTAGGATAAAGTCTCAGAATTTCAGACTGTTTTTTATCCAGTTCAGCTTTTACAAACTAGCATGTGAACTTTATTAAACACTAAATAAATTGAGGCATCCTGTAATCTGTAGTTCAGTTTTTAGGCTTTTTGTTTGTTTTTTTTTCACAAATATATCTCTAACCAAGTTCATTTTGAACCTCTTTTAACAGCCTTGCTTTGGGTTAGCCCTCGTTTCTCTTGTGTGGAGGAGAAAGAACCCAAGAGGTTGGGGTTCCTAGTGGCTGAATTTCTAGGGCTTGGCCTGTTCTGAGTTTTCCCTTTGGTACTCATGACACACCTATCTTGGCGATGTAGATCTTGGTTGGCCCACAGCTCGATTGGCTAGCACAGGTCAACCGCAGGTTCTAGAGCCACTTCCGGAGACTGTGTCCAGTGCTTTCAGGGTTCTGGTACATCCCTCTGAAGCACATTGCTATGATCCATTCCTCTGCCCCTCCCATGTAAGGGAGTTCCTCTTGGTCTGCTAGGTATTGGACAAGCGGCTCTTTGCTTAAGGTACCTGCTTATATCATCTGACCACTTGTGGTATGTTGTGGTAAGTAGCCTGTGGCTATAAAATGTCAGCTATTATTTGGGGCACTTTGTAAAGGTTAAGAAATAATTAATAAACAGTTTATTTTTAAACATTTATAACACTTAGTCTGTATAGTGTTGCAACTTAGACTCAGTCTCAATTACATTAAATGCAAGTCTCTGTTAAAATAACACTGAGGTTGTGACACGGACTGACAAAAGCCAGAAAAGTAGTTGTTACCACTGTCTTTTGACAGCTTGTGACAGAATCTTAGCATTAACTTAATAAAGACATTTGTGTTTAATTTGTGTAGATGAGGAGAGGAGGAATGTTTGCAGGCAAACTTTTAATATACAAGTGAACTGAGACTTCAGTTATGATCAAACGCTTGCATTTAATAACACTATTTGTCTGTGACATAGTTTAAACATACGTGATAATCTTTTAACTGGTTTGTTATATTGCTCTATCTGAGCTATAAGTTTAGCTTAATTTTGCTCATCATAGCTTTAATATATTGGATTTTGCTATAATTGTTAGTCATAACAAGCAGGCTTGTGTAACACTGTGTCTTGGGTTTTATACTTCGTTTAAGCTGATCTGTACCTTTTACTACAGGATTTGAAAGACTTCATGAGAAAGGCTGGAGAAGTGACTTTTGTAGATGCTCACAGAAACAATCCAAATGAAGGGTAAGATCACATTTATATAATTAAGTAAGTGATCCAGGTCCCAAAAAACATTTTAGGTGCGCACAGAAGTATGCGTATGTCTAGCTGGATTTTTTTCTTTGAACAACCATCTCAGTGCCGCGTCATACTGGTTACCCTCTTTTGTCAGTGGGGCTATGTGTTGTCATTGCCCCCTCAATTTGCCCCCAGTTTAGTACTACTTTATATTTCCTGTATTTCTCAATTGTCTTGGACACTGCTTGTATTAAATAGTAGAACACTGCTGGTTATAATTAATCACCACTGGACTGAATGGGGAAATGAAAATTCTTGTTATGTTGACTCCCTTCTCTCTCTCTCTCTCTCCTACAACCAATGAGATTCTGTAGATTTGCAGGGGTAGTGGATGCAGAAAATACTTTATAAACTAAGCATCAGCACAAATAACTGTATTTGAATAGTTAGGCGGTTATGATTTTTATGGTTTTTATTGTAAGTATAAAAGTTTTGAACATTATGAGGTTATCAGCTCAATCATAGCATTGCTTTTGGGAATTACTGTTTATATGGTGGGATACTATTGCCTCCAGTTTTATTTCTGTTCAACAAACAAGTTTTAATTTGTGGTTAAAAAGGAGCAACTATTAATTTCTTTAAGCTGTGACTGACTTGGGGGTGTATACTAATCCTAATAGCTAATAGGGTTTTAGGTGGAGAACTGTTAACTTTTGCAAGTATAGTAAATGAAAAATATTTCTTTCCAGCCATAACCACCAACATATACAGTAATTTTGCTGATGGCTTTTATAGGGTTGTAGAGTTTGCATCGTCTAGTGACATGAAGAGCGCTATGGATAAATTGGATGGTAGTGAGTTGAATGGACGCAGAATTAAATTAATTGAAGATCGCAAAAGGCGCAGGTATGTTATCACATAATATTGTTATTTGAGATGTTTTATTTCCTAATAAAGAGCTTTAAAATTCACTTGTTTAGGAATTACTTTGCACCAAATTTTTCCATTTGTCAGAGAAGAATTTCTTTCTTTCTACATCTAATCAAGCTGATTGGGCTTTCAATGAGGCACTGTCATCTGAAGGGATGGAATTGCAGCTGCTTTCAAATAGTACTCAGAAGGGTTGCTGTTGCTGCTGTTTGCAGGGAATTAATAATGGGGAAGGACACCTGTTGGTTGGGCTGAGTGTTATCCAGTGTTAAGGCTTTCTACAAATATTGGACAAAAAATGTGCCAGGTCTTCGCTGACTCATGCTTTCTGCCCTTAGTTCTTGGCTTGGTTCTGCTTCTGTGCATATGCTGATAATACTTTAACATAGTTATTGAAAATAATGGCATAACTCTCTGCTGTTTCAAGTATCATTATACCAGACATAAAAAAGCATATAACTATATGGACCCAGATTTGGTTTGGTTCAGGTTCCAACCTTGTTATCCTCAGAATCTGTCTGACCTGCTTTCATTCTGTATCAGAGTGAGAGATGCCATATTAAATGTAGAAGTGGCAATAATTTACTATACTTTGACCCAGAACACAAGTGATCAAGATGACAAATGGTCAGAATGGTGTAGGGTTTAGAATGTCAGACTATGATCTGAGTGCCATGGAAGCTTGCTTGGTGATCTTGGGCCAGTCATACACTCTTGAGAGTGTACCTCAGAGAGTTGTGAAAATAAAATGCAGGAGAGAGGAACAGTGTACAGAGGAACAGGTCAATTGGTGAGAAAGGCAGGGTATAGAAGTAAAATAAAGAAAATTCTCTGTGCAGCATGGTTTTTGAGTACCCCTTTCCAGTTGCAGTGCTCTGAAAAGCCCTACAGCTCACTCTAGATAATTAAGGGAGCTTCAGGAGTGATCTCTAAAGCAGTGAGAAGAGCTGTGGGACAGAACAGGGAGATGACCTCTTGCACATTCACCAGTAGAACATTTTGAATTCTTGCAGTAAAAGTATGTTGACAGAGTATCACTATAGACCATATTTATGGGCTTCATAGACTCCCCAGTAGTGTAGGGGAGATAATCCAGATACAGAGTGTTGGACAAATATTAAAAATTACATTGTGGGTTCTTAAATATTTAGTTTAAAACCAATTCAATCTGTATCAGAAGCAGATCCCGTTCACGAAGTTATTCAAGATCTCGCAGCAAATCTAGATCTGCAAGATCTTCCAAGTCAAGCAGCAAGTCTCGATCTCGTAGCCGTACACCCGAGAAGAGAAGCTCTCGCAGCCGTACACCTGAAAGGAAGGGCTCTGAGAAAAACCACCACGCAGGCCCACAGAATTCCTCTCCCTCTCCTCCTCCAGCCAAGAAGAGATCTCGCTCTAGGTCAAGTTCTGCTGAAAGCCGCAGTTAAGGTATTTTGAGAGATGTATAAATATTTTGTTTCTAAGTCACCATTTTCTACAAGCTTGAAATAAGGTGCAGGTGCGTGTAGGGGGGAATTCCATCAGGTGACCATAGACATCTGCAATGTGGATATAAACTCCCACCCCATCCTTAATGGAGTGGGGTAAATTGTAATTAACAAAAAAAAAATGAATCAAATTATAATTACCCAAATGTGCTATGTACTGCTTTAGGAAAGTTGTTGCTGGCTAAAGCAGCACACCTACAGGGGCTTTGTCCTTGCTGTTGAATATATTGGACTTAAGATGTGGACTGTGATACCACTTTTCAAAATACTTTGTCTGTGCTTCTTTTTTGCACCTAGATGACCTCCTAGTTGGCATTCTAGCACACTTAGCTGAATTGCACTGGCCATTAACATGCAATTTAGAGAAGCGCCTGCTAACATTCCCAGAATACAATTATCCTTTCCTAGGGATATTTGGATTGTGAATAAGTGATGTTGTTTATTCTAAACTAGAATTTACATAAACAGTAGTGAGCTAGGAAGGATATTTAAAATGTTACCTGGCTAACAAAAGCGGTGCATTTTTTAAAATCCTAGTTTAGAATAAGCCTTGGAGAAGAAGTGTGTTTCCTGTGTCAGGTTGCAGCTGGATAAGGTAAAAAGTTTTTCTGAACTTGGTTTCTGTTGTAAGTGACTCAAACAGGAGGGAGGTGTCCAATAAGTAGTTTCAGAGCACATGTAACCTGTGGTCTAAGAAGACCTCATCTCATGGAGGAAATTGTTTGGATATTAAAATACATACATGTTGCTGGATTCGTATTTTAAGGTCACAAAGAGAGATTTGTCCCGTGTGGCTACCAGAGAGTAGTACTAAATACTACAAGTGCATGTACTATAAGTAGTAGCAGTTTGTCAAATTTAAGAGGGCAGGATTATTTTCGAACTGTCAACACAAACTTTCAGTAAAAGCTTAATGTTATGTGAATTTATTAATGCTGAAGTGTAAAGGGCATCTTTCTTAGGTTTACAAAACATGCTTTTGTTTTTGTTAGTAGGCAGTTCCTTGTTAGTCCTTAACAATATTGTGGTCACAAAATTATCTGGCTTCCAATTACCTAAAATGAGGGAATCTGCTTGAAATATTTGTAAATTGACCCCTAAAACGTTTAAATGTATTGATGTGATAAAGTAAATAAAATAAATGTTTCTCTCCTGCTTACTGCATCTTCGGCGGTCTTTCTATGTTCATTAAAACTTAAGTTTGTAGACCTTTTTTCTTTGTTAGCAACGGTTTATTTTCAATAAAATTGATACCTAATTAATTACTAGTTCATCTGTCATTTCTCAGACTCCTTAAAAACGGGAGAAAATTTCCTTGCTTGTATTTTTCTACATTTCTACCTTAGACAGAACAGTTAAAAGATTGGGGGAAGGATTGTCAGGGGGGCATTGAGCAAAATAACAGAGTGAGTAGTAAAATTGGCTTACATGCTAAACTCCCTTACCCTCCCTTTCAAATTGAGCTCCTCTTTTCATAGCTGCCCTACCGCCAATTCCTTAGGGCCCTCCTTTCTTCAAGAAGTGCCACTAATTAAGCAAAAAAGAAAAGGAAAAAACTCTCTTTAGACGTGGTAGGAAGGCAGCAAGAGGAACTACAGCACCAAGAATCTTCCACACTGAGGCCTTGTTGTTTGTTAACAGCTTGTGGGTAGGTAGGTCTCTACTTTAGCACTAGGACTAGCAGTCTTCAGAGTTGTCTCTCCAGCATCACTTCCTTTTCAGATGGCTCATTGGAAAGTACAGTTTATCCAAATACAGCTGGAGCACTGAAGAGCCTTCACTACTCTTCAGTGCCTGATATTAAACCTCTTACTTTGAACTGGTTACCACTAGAGATGGGCACGAACAGCAATATGAACCAAAAAAAGCCGCGAACAGCCCAATCTGCTGTTCGCGAACAAGCTGTTCGTGAAGCCCCATTCTAAATGAACAGGTGGTCATTGCAAGCCTGGTTCGTTGCTGTTCGTCAATACAGACAGTCTGGCACCTGCAATCAATTCCCTTGGCAACTTGGGCAGGGATTGTCTGAATTCTGTCTGAACTCCTGCTGTTGCCCTGGAAACCCCAATCTAAGCCCAATTTAGCTTGATAGGCAGGTCTTCCTTTCAAGTGGAGCTCCAAATTTGTTACAAGGGAGCAAAGAGCGGGGGGGCGGGGGAGGGGGCTCCCAGCTCTGGCTTAGTTTGCAGACAGTGGAGAGGGAGAGAGTTGCTGTTGGCATTTTGATAGAGTGCATTGGAGCTTGAATTTTCTTTGTGTGTGGTGGGATAGGGATCTACCCCTTCAAGTTCCAGGGCTGCTGCCGGGCTCTGGGCCAAGCTATTATTTATTATTGGTACCTTTCCTGGTGCCTGCTCAGATCAGATTTCTGGGAGTGGTACAGTAGGGATCTTGACTTGGATGATGGCTGGAGGAGAGCCTGCTGGCCCCCACGAACAGCCAGCCATGAACACGTTCGTGAACAGGGCCATGTTCGTGGTTGTTCGTGAGTCCCTGTTAGTGGATGACAACAAACACCATGTTTGGGTTTTTTTTCTGTTCGTGCCCATCTCTAGTTACCACTTCGTTGTTTCAATTCAGGTTCAAAGCAGCCAACAGATTTTAGGCTTGGATTGAGATATGGTTTGCTGAAAAACTGTTAACTGCTTTTGGGGTTTCAGTTTTGTTAGTCACTCTTATTTCAGAGTAGGTATGCATAAGCTTGGGTTCACAAGTCACAGGATGACTTTTTTGCCTCTTTGAATATCATATACCCGTGTGTACCAATTTTAGTCCTCTAGTTTTTGTCTTAAAGTTTGCCCTGTTTGGCATCTACTAGAGCCCAGTCTTTTGGAATAGTGGCCTCCACCTTGTGAAACAGGCTCCATGAGGAGGTAGTTTGCTCCAGAACAGTTGTTTTTGCTATTTGTGTAAGGTTCTTCCAAAATACATTTCCAGAGGTATGGTGGATTCTAATCACTCAGGAATTTTGAGAACTCTTGTTTTCATCTAAAGATAAAGAAATGATACATTCATTAGGAAGGCCTCTAACCATATACTGAAAGAGTGGGGTGGGGGTTGTAGAATTCTTCTTTCCTGTAGAAGCCATCTGTTGTGCCTGAGACCTCGTTTGTGAGATTCCATCTATCTTATTTAACACTGATGTTGCCCAGTGGGCTTGTATAATACAGAGAAGAAAGGTTCTTTTGGCCCTTCAAATTCCCACAAGTCCAGCCACATGAATGGCATCATCCTGTGCCACAGTGCTTTTTTCCCCCTTAAAAGAGGTGGTGGTACTTAATATGTTCTCACTCAAGTCCCATATGCCCAAGATGTGCCAGTACTCCATACTAGCGCATATGCCTTGAAAAACGGCCCTACTGTGCTGATCATCAGCAGTAACAAGCAAGAAGTTACTTGAGCTGAGGATGTTGCAGCAGGATGTTTTCCATGTTCTCAGTTCTGGGACTTTCTCCTCCCACTTGTATTGTTGGGTATAGCTTTCTAGCAGCCTCTATAAAGGCCAAGTTTATCTCTGGTTGGAATCTTTCCCAGGCATGTCTGTCTGCCTTGGGTGATGAGTTGCATTTTACTTATTTCTGCATTTTATCCTCACAACCTCCATGTGAGCTAAGTTAGGCTGAGAGAGAGAGACTGGCCCAATGGTTAGGGTTTGGCAGAGTGGTGGTTTGAACCTGGGTCTCCCAGATTCTCTCTAGCCACTAAACCACACTGGCAAACCCCTGGTGCAACGTTATACAAAGCTGAGAAAAAACTAGACCTTCTGGAAAAATTCACACTACAATATATGGTACGGGAGTCCTATCCCTTAACTTATGTCCCACTTAATATAAGTTCTATCACCTGACACCTGCAGGGTGCTGTTCCAAAATGGGGCCATGAGATGTAGCTACCAGCATGAATCATCCTTTTAAAGAAGCATAATTATGCTTATCTCTGGTAGAATTTGGTTAGTTTACAATGACAGGAACAAGTAAGGGTGAGATACTATTGGATGGAGCATGAAAAGTGTGTTTGAGGCTGCAGAGGTAAGGAGCAGAGCCATATGCTTGAATACAACTATAGTGTCTGGGTGAGTTTGGAACTGTGCTGCTGGGCATCCAGTTTTTGCAGTGTCTCTGGCCAAACAAAGGAGTTCATGAATGAGCACAGGTTTCCACATTTGGACATCACAGCAAACCAGAGCTTGATCAATGGCTTCTGAAACTGGAAAGCAGCAGACTCTTCAGTTGCTTTCCTGAAGGAAGAAGCCATACATGGGAGACAGACGCCCTTGTCTGTCATGGAAGCTTTCATAGCTTCATTCAGACCTCAGAACAAATCTGTTAGTTTGCAACAACTGCAGTCGAAGCTTGGGGTGTGAAGATGTTTGGGAAGGCTGATACTCTAGAGGGATTAATTCCACTTATCCTAGATGGAATGAAGTTGGCATTCTCAGAGCAGGTTGAGAGCTTGTGGGCACTTGTGGACCCTGCCTGCTCTTTGAAAAGCAGGTTGGCATGGTGGCCAGGAGTGCCTTCTATCAAGTGCAACTAGTGCGTCACTTCTCTCATTACCTAGACTCAGCCAATCTGGCCATGCTGATCTATGGTTCTGTAATTTTATGGTTGGATTACTGCAATGTGCTCTATATGGTGCTGCCCCTGAAGAACACCCAGAAACTACAAATGGTCCAGAATGGGGCGGCCCAACTACTGGGGGAGGGGCTAGTTGCTGGGAACATATGCTGCCCACCTTGAAACAGCTATATGGGGTGCCAGTCTGTTTCTGAGTTCAATTCAAGGTACTGTTCATGGCCTTTAAAACACCTCACTACCTGGGACCTCCACATATTTGAAAGACTGTCTCCTTCCATATACCCCAGTGTGCTAACTACACGGCAGCTATCTGTTGGCAATCCCACCTCTTACACTGACCCACCTGACACTGACTAGAGCCCATGGCTTCCTCATTGTGGCTTCTCCTCACTGGAATGGCCTCCTCGAGGAATTAAGGAGGCCCCCTCCTTGGAGATTTTCAGGAGGAGCTGCAAGGCTCGCTTGTTTGCCAGGGCTTTTGAGGGATGTGAGGAGCAGGCATCTTTTGAGGGGGGAGGCGGAGGGATAAATGGGGGCTTGTAGTTCTATTCTGTTTTTAACTAGAAATGTTTTTGTAACTATTGTAAGCCACCTTGAATCTCATTGAAAGGCAGATATAAATGTTTTAATTAATAAATAAACTAATGGGTAGTCAATGGAGTAATTTCAGGACAGGCGCGATGAGCATGCACTGCCTACGGCCAAGGTAGAAGTGGCGAATTACACTTGAATTACACTCTATTCAATTGAGTGGAATGCAAGTGGAGCACAAGTGAACAGGGAGGAGTACTTGAGTCTGTTCACTTGCCATTCAAGTGTAATTCGCCACTTCTAGCTTGGCCCCTAGTTCCTGAAGAATAACCAAGCTGCAGCATTCTGCACTAACTGGAGTTTCCAAGTTGATTCTGAGGGAAGTCATATGTATTACTGTAGTCTCCATGTTATGGTGGCGTGGACCCAGGTGGCCAGATCAGCCGAGTCAAGGCCTTTCTTTCTTTCTTTCTTTCTTTCTTTCTTTCTTTCTTTCTTTCTTTCTTTCTTTCTTTCTTTCTTTCTTTCTTTCTTTCTTTCTTTCTTTCTTTCTTTCTTTCTTTCTTTCTTTCTTTATTGAAGGCAGTTGTGTTGAACCTATTACTCCACTAGAGGATGCTCTTGATCGTTCCTCAGTGATCAAATCAGTGTTCAGTTTAATTTTCTGTCCCAGGCATATCAATCAGATCTGTAGAATATGACCATCACAAACATTAAAATTTCTTCACAATTGGAACAGGGGGGAGGAAGAGAGATGGAAGTTGTTTGGGCCATTTACATAGAAAGCTGCTCTTGGAAATACTAGTATTAAGCAGATGGCATTGCGCACAAGCCTGCCAGTGCATGAGAACAATTTGTTCCATGAAAAGCTAAAAGCATATGTCAGCCACTAGATGGCACTCACGCTTCAGCTGAAAGATGGAGCATTGTTGAAATGGGAAAGGCCTTTTTAAAAATAGAACATAGACTGTAAAGTTCACTAGTTCACCTAGGGCAGGCATAATTAATGAGAAACAGACTGGTTAGCTTTTTCTAGCATCATGCTTTAAAAAAAATAGTAGAGGCTCCTATTTTTATTTTGCTGTACATATATATCCATGAATTATACAAGTTAGACACATTTGGGAGGGTGTGTGGAGGAAGTGGTGTGCTCTAGGCATTAGCCTTTATAGGTTCTTTAAGCGTACAAACACACACACATGCTTAAGTTTTCCCTTATTAACGGTCCTGCTAGGTAAATAATAATGTTAACAATAACATACTTTGTAAACCACTGAGTGGGCGTTAAGTTGTCCTGAAGGGAGGTATATAAATCAAATGTTAAAGTTAAGGTTCTGGTAAACCCCAGTTAAAGGGCAGTTTACATCTATTATAGTTGCTCATTTGCCAGAGACCTAATAGTTGCCTATTAGGTTCCTACCATTAGGAAGTTTATATATATTATGCTGTACTCAGCCCTGGTATCACATCAGTGTAAAGCCTTGTGAACCTGTGTGTGGCACTGGGCACGCCAGTGTCACTCATCATCATTTCCATATCTGTAACATGGAAATAATCCCTACAAAAGAATACGAAATGATGAGATTTGCTGAATGAGAGATCAAAGGTCCAGCTAGGTCCAGGAAGCCTATAAGCTGGGCACAAAGACCTTTTTTTGTCCCTCCCACGCCTAGTAGGGTTATACAGAGGTTCCAGTTTTTTAAAATAGATGCTTTCCAGAGTTGCCAAGTCCCTGGTAGGAGCAGGGAATTCCCCACCCTGAGCTCCTGTTGCCACTCTAGTGGCAATAGAGGAGTTAAAAAAAAACAGGTGTCACAAGCACAACGATATAACCTCTGGGGGAAACCATAGAGTTTCTGGTGTTTCCTAGAGCTACCCACTGTCACTTCTGGATTTTCCCTTGCACTCTCCCTCCATGTCGCTACCCTCAATCCTTCTGCCAGTTGTCAGGCTCAATCTGGCCACCCTAATTCTTTGCCTTCTGTTTCTTTGATGCTGTTATTTAACCATACTGGAATCCTTTCTGGCACGTTTGTAATCTTAAATCTCTGGTATACATTTTATCTGAGACTCTGTTATAGTGGTTTTCAATAACCTCCAAGCTTCTTAGGGTTTTTAAAAAACATTCTTTTAACTAAATCCCTCTCTTTTTTTGGAAATTCTCTTTTTGAAACTAAATGTTACTGCGTTGGACTTCTAAGCAATTTCTACTCATATGCATGCTCAATTACATACTGTAGTTTGGCAACAATTTCCTTCCTTACCAGACCTGGATACCACAGAATATTATATCAAGGGTTGCCTGCCTGCCTTCCTGTCAGACCCATGATTAATTGTTCTAAGGCACATTTGGTTACTGAGTCTAGACATTTTGTCTTCTTCACTATAAATGTGAAGACAACTGAAGTCACCACTTTTCATAGGTTGTGCTTCCCTTTCCTTTTTCCATTTCCAGATGATCACCAGAACCAGATCCACAGTCTTATATTATTGTGTTTCTGCCATTTTTCCCTACAGTTAATCTGTGACTTGATTTGTTCTTCCAATGGTTCGATAATTATTTCCCTCAATGCCCTCCTTGGCAGATAGAGCATTATCACCTGCAATATGACGGGCTCTGTTCTACTTGCAAGACTTTATATCCACTGATAACTATATCTTACTGTTCCACCAGGTTTCTAATCCTTAATATATCTAAACGGATACTGTGCGTTCTGTGATCCATCTTGGCTTTGAGGCTTCTAGGGTACTTTAAGGAAGACCTATGTATACATATTTTTTTCTTTCTTATGTGATTTTGGCTATGGACTGGCTGGCCACAGCCATTATCAGCCCGCTGTCTTGTTCTCAGTTTGCAGGATAAAACATTCAGACCATTATCCAGAAGTGATGCCATTCCCTCAGCTTTCCCACTGTGGGAATGTTAATATCTCCTACTAGTACAGTGAGTGCTTCCTCACCTCCTATCACAGAAAATGTACAAAATTGTTTTCAGCTACGATAGAAAAACGTGATGACCAACTGGCATGTCAAGCTTGTTTCCTTCCCAGCCCTTTTATTATCATGGTTCTTACCTTTTCTTTTGAACTGGATCTTACAGCCAAATTATATGTGAAGGTTCAAGTAACTTTCTCCTGACCATAAGTGGGCGCGTATATGTGCATGAATGCATAAACGATAGATGGGAAAGAGTTTCTTAACTGTTTCCCTGCCAACCATCTTTCCTTTCAAAATTGCTTTCCCCAAAACAACTTTTCTCACTAGAGAGGAACATTTATGGGAACGTGCGTCTTTTCCTCTATGGGAGAAAAACACTGTGAAGAGGTGGCTTTTGAGAGGGAAAAAGGCTATTGGGAAAGTATTAACTAGCTTTTCCCCACATATAACATATTTCCCAATATTATGATGATATCATTTTGTTAAAAGTAATTTGACATTGTAGAGCCATGTGAAGGTTTCTGAGAAAAGGTAACCTGTGAAGAAAGCATGATTGAACAAGGCACAGGCCTGGTGCTACCCACTTAAAATACAATATACACACTCAATAATTGCAGATTAATGTTTTTAATTAAAAAGGTGATAGGAAGACAAGAGAAGGAGCCAGGGCTAAACGGCAACTCATCAGGGTGGCTATTCACCACCTCACTGCCCTTTCTGTCCTCTCACACTAAAGGTGAGTAAGGCAAATGTATAATGACAGCCACCATCAGAAGATGGTGTCTTTATAGTTTATGGTATCTTTTATTTTAGAGGGGAACTTAGAAATTTAGACCAGCTGGGTTCCTGCCACCAAAGTCCTTGATTTTTCACAAGTTTCCATCATAATATATTAACTCTCCATCCACCCTTCTGGACATCATGTTAAACATTTGCCACGCTCACACACATCTGGTTCCCGTGAAGTTTGGAAGCTCAAGAGTTCATAGATCTGCAGGAATATTTCACCAGTGCCCAGTCTGGCATTCACAATTCAATAAATAGCCTCCCACAAAAACGTTTCCAAATCCAGCTATTGACTCTCCAGAGTGTGAAATCTCTGGGCATGAAGTGGACAGGATCACCACTTTATTAATTTGGGAAGAGTTCAGTTTGGGATTATGCCCAGTTCCAAGGCCACAGTCAGATATGCCCAGCTGAGATCTAAAGAACTTGCTTTTTCTTTCTTTATGTTGCACCCTACTGCACTTCAATAATATATGTACTTTGCATTTTTTAAAAAGATGGCTTCTGTGACCACTAATTCTTTTCAGTTTGACAAGATCAGTTTAGAGAGTCCTTAGCCAATGTATTTTCTTCTTTCCTGAAGACTGAGCCAATAATCCAACACAGAGAGAAGCATACTTAATTTTGGAGTTGAATTGCGGCTTTATTGTTTGAGAATGGGGAGGAATCACATAACTTATTTACATTATTTTAGTACTTCTGTGAAACAAGCATGTACCAAATTAAACAGAATTACCCTTCTCATTTTTAATTTAAAATCCTATTTGTGCAGAGGAAGCAGCCTCTATTTGTATGTTTAGTAAAAAAACCCAAGTACAGTCATGTTGGTTACTGTAAAAGCAAATGGGGTGGGGTGGGGTGGGGAGAAGAATGATGAAATGTTGTTGGTTAAATCACTTTTATTCAGACATAAAAAAAAGACTGTTCCAGTGGCCAAAGTTAAGGGCAGAGAGTTCAGACATCATGCTTTACTGATCATACCTAAATCTCTCTAAAAAGAACTTTACTTACAAATCCTTGGGATAGATCATTCTGGAAAGTGCTACAAAATGTCATGGGTTTCTACTTATAAAATGAAAATGTATACCATAAGTGCATTAAATCAACTTCAGATATTTATTGCAAGGATTTTAGCTGTAGTCCTTGTACAGAATAGAAAAAACAAACACATTCATAAATAGACATGGATGTTGTTCAGTAAGTAGAAAGGCTCTCTCCATTCCACTGTGACACACAACACACACATGCTTACTGAAACTGAGGGGGAAAAAACACATATTTTTCCGTCCACCCATAAAAGTTTTTGTGACTGCAACTAAAGTTCTTGTGACTGCTCTGGGCACAAGTGAGTCCCAATCACTCTAGCCTGGTTCCTGCTCCTTTGGCTGCCAATGCTGGTTCTCTGGGAAGCTTTTCTCTCTGTGTGGTGCCCTTTAAGGGCTCAGATCACTGGTGTTGGGGAAAACATGAACTACACTGAGAGGGAGTGGGACCAGAGAGATGGGGAATGTTTAAATGCTCCAAAGGATATTGAAAATTGGAACAAGGAAAAGGAGGTCAAGGCTTAGAAGGCCAGCAGCCAAGAGTCCCAACCTGACATGTTTGCTTGCTGGGCTTAGTCCCTAGTTGACCCTGTTGAGGAGACTGGTGTCTTGGGTACACTTGTGGGTCCTAGTAACATAACTTAAAGCTTGCGTCTCTATGTGAACTGGTGAGGTAAGATAATCTTTCTGTCATACCTTCATTTCAAAATGCTAATTAGCCCTTAGAATGATGATTTAGATAGCCAAAGGGGATTTGAGAAATGATGGGCTTAGGTCCAATTAGGATGTGCACATAGAATTTAAGAAGTGGGTAATTCACTAAGTTAAATAGTCTACCCATGGCAACTGGGTAGAGTCCTCTCAATGTGAGTTACAGTATGTAAATTATCTCTAGAGAAAGAGCACTGTTTGGTTGATTTGCTTTTTATTCCACGATGCAAGTGAGAAAGAATCTGCGATGTGATTCTTCATCAAGGAGAAGAGTGGTGGGGATTCTCTCTCTCCCTCTTCCTCTTGCAAAAAGACACCCTTTGCCTTCTTTCTTGTTATGTGTACACATACACACACACATACACACACACCCCAAGCTTCCAGAGGAAAACCCGAGCTTGTTACAAGAAACAATCCCTCCCATCGCTCTTCCACTGGCAAAGAATCACATCGAGCAGCTGTTCTTTGTAAGACTACATTACCCAGGGATCCTTACAGGACCCAACATGTTAAGAACACGTGTTGGGCATCTCATGTAGTTTGGCTCCAGGAACTCAGTGGACCAATCAGTGGATTGTATTATCATCCTACCCAACTTCTTGAAGAAGTGCTGCAGCACTCTTTCACTAACTAGCAACTGTTACCAATATAGTAATTTGTATCCCACTTTTCTCCCCAATGGAGAACCAAAGCCGCTTACTAGTCAAGATGGCTACTAATCATGATGGATATCTACAATACCAGAGGCAGGATTCCTCTTTATATCAGTTGCTGGGGAGTGTGGGCAGGAGGGTGCTGTTGCAGTCACCCTGCTTGTGGGCTTCCTGGAGGCAGCTGGTCGGCCACTGTGTGAACAGAATGCTGGACTAAATGGGCCTTTGGTCTGATCCAGCACGGCACTTCTTATGTTCTTATTGAAATTTTAGAAGAAGGGGGAAGCAGATGTGGATCATGGACCAATGAGCTCTTACTACTGGAGAAAAGGTGCTATCCTTTAATTAGGTTGACCCAATGATAAAAGGCTTCCTCACAATTAGGTGGAGGAAGTCAGACCCACTTCTAGGGTAGATCTGATATATATTGTGGAGTGTTTCCATTTCTAAGTGCTTTGGGATGGTCCCAACCTTTTTGAGCCTGTGGGCACATTTGGAATTCTGACACAGTGTGGTGGGTACACAAAATGGCTACTGCAGGAGGTTGCGCCAGCCACAAAATAGCTGCCACAACTTACCTTCAGTCACTCAGTGAAGATCCTTGCACTGCGAAAGCAGCTTCTGCCAAAACAATGTTTTTAGAAAGCTGCATGGCCAATCAAATCTCCAATAGCCCATCAGAAGCCATGCTTGGCAAAAGCCCCATCCGGCCCCACCCACTTTCTAAAAAATAAGTGGGCACCAGGAAAGGAGTCGGTGGTTGCAGTGGTGCCCATGGGCACTATGGGCCAGTCTGATGTAGTGGTGAAGAGTGCGGGACTCTAATCTGGAGAGCCGGGTTTGATTCCCCACTCCTCCACTTGGAGCCAGCTGGGTGACCTTGGGCTAGTCACACTTCTCTGGAGCTCTCTCAGCCCCACCCACCTCACAGGGTGTTTTGTTGTGGGGATAATAACGACATACTTTGTAAACTGCTCTGAGTGGGCATTAAGTTGTCCTGAAGGGCGGTATATAAATCAAATGTTTTTGTTGTTGTTGTTATATGTTTGGAATTCCTGTGCTAAGCCAAGAAATCAGTAAGATCCAGAGGGAAGGAGAGGGTGTGGAACCCTAAATCTTTCAGATAAAAAGTTTTATCTAGCTATTTTTAGATATCTCTGGGGGTTATGCATGAATGGCCAATTAGTATTCAAGCTATGGACATTCTGTGCACACTCTTTGGTCCCTGCTGGAGTCAAGGGAACAGCTTAAATCTATGGCAAGGAAAAGGATAAAAAATCCTATTTGAGGGAGAAAAAAAGCCCTGGCTAAGAAAACACTGTTAATCCATAACGGTGATGTTGAGTCTCTCTTTAAACAACTAAACTGACTCCCAGGCACTTTCTCTGTTTATTTCAAGGTCCTAGCACTTCACTACTAGCCTAACTCCTATTATACTCCTTTCACATTTTACTTTATTCCATTTCTTGTTCTGTCTACTCCACACAAGTTAATCTGCTGTCAGATGCATTTGCTAGTTTCACTTCTGGTATCTGGAACAGCCGCCTACCAATCTTCATGATGCTGTTTCTGTCACTTTAATCCATTCTTCAAGAAACCCTCTCTTTGGAAAGCCCTTTCTAAACCATCATGGATTCCACTCAAGTTCTGGTATCACCAGCTAGCCCTCCTCTCTCTCTCTCTCTCTCTCTCTCTCTCTCATATTTCTCACCATGCCTGTACAAAGCCCCATCTGGGCAGAAACCATGTGATGTCACCTCCACATTCCATTCATTGCCCAGGAGAACACTAGGTTTGTGCTAAATGAGCACTAATAACATCTTAATATTGCTATACCCAAAGAGAATATTTGCTATGATTTCATGTGGTGGATGGTGGGTGGGAGGGGGGTGCTGTTTCCTGTTCACTTGCTTCCCAATGCAAACCATAACTGTGAAACAACAGTACCTCCATTATAGTATAAGTAAGCCGATACTATCAATGAAAGGCAGGTGTTACCCACATTTTGTGGCTCTTTGACATAAATCATATACCCACAATATAGTCTATATTGAGGCAGACAAAGGATGGCCTGTGGACAACATCAAGCTTGCCAAAATCCTTTTTCTGGACCACAGAGTCTGCACTAATGCTGTAGGGGTGTGGGTCCTTCAAAGTAGCAGGGAGAAAAGCCTTGGAGGACATTATGCTAGTTACCCTTGTTCTACATACAGTTCCCTGCACCTTGGGTATGGCTAGGCAGAAACATCAGTCAGCACAGTCATTTATATGGAAGCGGTTGCCTCTGGGACTTGTTCTATCTTCCTCTTAGCTCCACTGCCAGGGACTTCACAGGGTCAGTACTGCAGTTGTCGTGGCTTTCATTTCTAACTCTTGCCTTGAGGTGGGTTGTTGCTCGTTGCACCAAAGGTCACAATCTGAGCCCCTGAGATTATGCCAAATGCAGTTTGTCTCTTTGCACACAGGGCATGCCAGGGGTCAGTAACACGCCTCCTTAAGCAAACAGGGATCCACGCCAGTTGATCAATCATTTACAGGCAGAAGAGAGGAGCTAGAGATTAACCAGGTCACTGGGTGTCCTGAGGGAATGACGTGTTAGAAGAGCTGAACCAGCAGATCCTACAGCTATGACCAACAAGTTCCTCTTGAACAAACTGCAGTGGATGAGAAAAGCAAAAATATCTCCTAGAGATGGTTAGTAGAGAATGAGTACTGTGTGTGGCATGGCCACTAAAGTATTTGCCACTGAACTTGGAGAAGACCAAAGCTTGAATCTTTGCTCAAACATAAAACCATCAGTGCTTTTTAGGAAGTCACTGTGTCTCAGTTTCCCACCTACACATAATTATAAAAATGTTCAATGTTATAATAGGTAGAGGGGTTTGTATACTGTCAAGACCTCTATGTGCAGAGCGGGTGTGGGGGGTAGCACTGCATTTCTTGCTCTCTTGGAAGACAGCTTCAGCTTGGAGTAGCACTTCAGGCCCAAACACAGCTGAGAAAGGCAAGGTGCCTCTCACCAAGCTGCACACCAGCATGACGGGCATGTCCTTTCTTATGGACCTTATTGAGATCCCTCATCATTTGCCCCAGAGTAAACCACTCGTCTTGATAGCCACAGTGGCTGCTTCCACACAGCAAGGATTCTTTCCTCCCTGCTGTGAATGCTGAGGCATGCACATTGGAAACTGAGCTTCCATACGCAGGACATTTTCTGCACACTTTCCTATGTTTATTTTGACTTTCCTTCTGGCTCTTGAGGTCCGGTTGTCACTGATGTCATGGTGACTCACTACCCTTCTTTCTTCTGTACTTTTCTTTACACACGTACCATAACAGTTCTGTTAAAATTTGAAATGGAAAGTGAATAGATTGTTATATTGCTATAGCAATCACCAGGGTTTTTTTATCCTCCAGTGGCCCTGCAGATGGAAACATGCTGGAAAAAGTTAAACCCATGAGGGGTGACAGTGGGAAAATGGCACTGATGTGGGAGGGACCTTTGCAGGGCTGGAAAATGTGCACTATTTCCTTCCAGGTCACATGCTTGGGTTGTGTTCTTTCTTAAATATCAGAGTAAAGCAGGTTTGGGAAAGAGTATTGAGGATGGGGTAAATCTGGAAACAGGATGACTACAGCACAGAGGTAACTCCAAAAAGAGGGCTCCACTTTTGATGCCAAGGTGGAGAAACACCTCCATGTGGAAGCAGCCAGTGATTTCAGGCAAATCCCAGATGCAACAGAATGCCAGTGCAGGGGCATGGAGGAAATCTATCATTTATTTATCTCTGTCACAACCACAGCTATAAACTATAAACTGGGTCCCTACCTTGCACTGTCTTCCTGAGATGGTCTCTTCCAGCAGAGGACAATACTTTGAGGAAATTGTTAAATTGCAGAGCCAACCATGAGCTACAGCTACCAGGGCAACAGTTTTTAAAGAGACAAAAGCCCTCAGGACATAATTTAGGAGGAGCTACTGAATGCAATCCAACAGCATTCAGAATTTCATGCAGCCGTCAGAGTCAATAGGACCACTGATCCTCTTTGGCTCTCAATATATAATAAAAGCATTACAATAGTAATTCCTCCTATTACTGGGCTGTAGGCTGGGATGGTGATGATGATGATGATGGAGGAGGAGGAGGAGGAGGGGATGGAGTGTCATCAAGGTGCATACTGAACTACAAACAATAGGTCTCTGCCTTTAGGAGCCTGCAATCAAAGATTCAACAAAAGAGGACGACTATAGAGGCACGGGAAATTAGCATCAAGGAAGCTGCCTGGAAAGACATAGGGTTGGATCCAAACAGCTTTTTAAACTTAATCTCTTAAACTAAGTCTCTGCCTTACAACAGGTGGCTTTTGTTCCTGGAAGTTCCATTGTCCCCAGCATAGGATTGGGGGAGGGGCAGAATGGTTGAATCCAACCCATGATGTGTACCTTTGCAAGATATATCTGTCCAAAGAATCAAGAGTGAGGCATTGCAAAAATGATTAAAATAACTGAGCTAAAGTGTGGAGGGAATTGCCTACCTTTCATGGACCATGTGTTCATTGTGTGGTTCTCACAACCACAGTGAAAGAGATGTTTAAACCGGAAGTATGGATTCTGGAGCAGAAGTGTGTATCTATGAGTGGACATGGAAAAGAACCCTTTTCTGTGTAGATGACAATTGGCATGATACCCTTGTGACTCCTAAGAGAATAAAGGTAGTGACCACAGATAGGTGTGTGATGAAAGCAGTAGTTTAGGGGGGGAAAGTCATCTCCCTAAGCTGTAGTATGTAGACCGACAAAGGGGCCACCATTTAGCCCTATGACCACTAAAATAGTGTTTAAGAAGCCACCTCAGGCTCTGAAATCAGAAAGCACAGAGCTCCCTAAACCCAACTCTGAGTAAAGTATAGGAGAAACAACAGTGTGTTTCTTATTGTGGCAGAGGAGGTTTTTTCAGAGTCTGTGTTAAAATAAGTCTGAAACAAATTTAGATTGAAGCAATCTCAGTCTTGAGGAAAGATCTAGCAGTACAGAGTCTGACTGAGGTGAGCTTCTTTCAGAATTCTATTTTAAGCTGGATCTTGAATGAGTGAAATGCAAGGGGGAAATGTCAGCAGAACCTTGGTAGGAAGAGTCACAAATCACTCACCCACCATTTCTCAATTCTCTTGACAGGACATTTTAGTTCCATTTTTTAAAAGAAGTTTTAAAATGTGGGGCTATGCTCATTCACAAATTCTCCCCTTATGTTTTGGGTTCTGCCCTGATCCCTTTACTGTGCCTCAGTAAAAATGGCTGTGGGCCAATGGGTGGTTTTGTTTTTGTTTGCAATGGCCAAGGCTCTTCATGAATAACACACCAACAATTTGTTATTGCAAGGTAACTTATAAGCATAGCACTACATACAATAGCTTTGATACAAGCTTGGTTGTGAAGGATTTATGGTTTGTTTTCTATTTTAATTAAAAGAGCACTGAAGCATTCTGTCAGAGTTAAAAGAATGACATGGACTTTGGAAGGGGATCTAAAAGAAAAGGTCAGTCATTTATGCTTCTTGATTATGCCCCTTTAATTGTAATCGGACACAAGCCAAGTGACCTATTAAACCCTTTGCCCCTTGTGCTGCAAGAGGATAAGAGTAGGTAAAGTCCAGTAACTCTTTAACTAGAAGTCTGAGAGTATTATTTTAGTTGAACAACAAAGACTCTTTTGTTTCTTTGGCTCAGAGTGGCTGACCATAGTATCTGCTTCATGACCCACTACTGCAACAAGCAGTGTGTGGTAGTCTACTGCCTCCCGTGACAGCTTTCTCAGTGAGAATCCCTTCCGTAGTGTTTGTGCCCTTCGGGAAAAAAATGGTGACTATTGCTCTCTTGTCCAGATTTTGGAATTCGTTTTACTGTTGGTTTAGCAGAAACACACATGAAAAAGGCATGGTAGACATTATGATGTGTTTACAAATAAGAATCTCCTCTTCAAACATTGTGTTGTTTGTCCAGGAGATAGGGGCAGGCACATGATGTGACAGGCACATCTTTTTCATATTGCATGAAGAAGTCCTAGGAGAGGAACTGAGATCCATTATTTCTTCCTTTGGAACTTAAGAGAGCAACTCCACATCACTGTGACACAAGTTAAGAAGGCTTTGGATGGACCCCACGGAAAGAAAAGGCCACTCTTTTATTCTGTTGAAGCAAAAACATCCCAGAAGCACTGCACATAAGCTTCTAAATATTTACATGACACAAGCTTGTGTAGGCTGTAATAACCCACTTTGCCAGGTACATTTAGCCTTCTAAAAAGGTTGGTCGCTTCATGTATCTGACAATGTGGGATTTCAATCTTTGAAAAATTCCACCACAATAAATCTGCTAGTCCTTAAAGAGCTGCTTTTAATCACAGCAGGTGATCACAATAGTGTTTCAAATACATCTCACCTGTATGACAGTAAAGCACCTAACAAGTATTGAAAGTACCTTGTCACTTCAAATGTATTCCCCAAGGCCCGTTATATTTTTCTTTATAGCATGCTATAATAATACTGGGTATTTATATTTGTGTGTGGCCTCAATAATCTTTACAGCAGCTGAGTAAAGTAGATTAGTATTATTATCCATGTATCTGCATAACTGCTGAGACTGACAGAAACGTAGCTCGGCTAATGACACCAATAAGGTTTGTGGCAGAGGCAAGATTTGAACAGGGAACTTCCCAGCTCGCAAGCTAAGCCGCAGCAGTTCTAGCTGACTGAGGAGATGCTCTTCCTTTCTGCAAAGAGTTTTACATCTGTACCATAAAGCATTTGCATAGGAAGGTGGTACACACAGGCCTTCAATCTGAAGACAGACAAGACATATGCGCAGATGTCTTTTCAGAGGGTATAAACTTCCCCTTATTATAATATTAAGCATCAAGTTAGGGCCAAAAAAGGTGACAATGAAACCAATATGTGACTTGAAATGGAACTGTCAAATCTCACTTGTATGAAATGTGACTCAAAATGAGCAAAACACACAGAAATGGAAAGTGAAGTAGGTGTTCAAAGAAGGTTCTTGGAATCATCACAGAAGATGACTTGTTTTAAAAAAAATCTTTTTTAAAAAAAAAATCTAGACATCCAAACAAAAACACAGCAAGTGAGGATGTCTGCTGTGTTTGCTGGCCCCTGAGAAAAAGATACGCAAACCAGAACAGGCAGATCAGGCAGAAGCGCCTTCTGTTCGTGGAAGAGAATGCAAGCCTTCAGATTCTACAAACGACACCTTATCAACTCTCTTGCACATGGTTGTCTGGAAACGAGTTCCAGTAACATCAATAAAATGCAATAAGGTTTAAGAAGCCAACAAATTCCCCATTTTTGCTGATGAGCATTCTGTGCATCATGAAAGTTTTACATTCTCCATCACCTATTTTGTCTCTGAAATTATTACATAATATTTTAAGGGCAGAAATTGAGAGCCAATTTGCGTGGCCTCTTCATCACATTCCGTATACGGAGAGGTGACTGCTCTGGTAACAAAACTTGGATAAAGCAGATTATAGAAGAGCAGTTACCCTCCTCAGAATGGACACGTTACCATCAGCGGTCATGGAGGGCAGATATGCAAAACAACCACTCGAGAAAAGAGTATGTATATGTGGGGCTGGAAAGATAGAAACTAGGGGACATGTACTCTTCGAGTGTGAGCTTTATCAAAATATTAGGGCAATCTTCATAACTCCAATTTGTAATCGGTTCCCAGGTAGAAATGACAGATTCTATCTAGATAAGCTTTTAGCCGATAAGGACCATGAAATTACATTAAAGGTGGCAAATTTTGCTGTGCAAGCCATACGGATTAGGAAGTATTTTACAGGGGGAAATATTTAAATATTTTATAATGTTAAGGATTTTAATATTTAATAATTTGGTCTTAGGCACTCAGGTTTTAAGGTTTTAAATATTTAAGACTCTGTACCCTGAAATTTTAGTGAATAGATTTGTAAATAATATGACTTACCATGACTGGGTTGTATGCTATTATTGTGTGGTCTATGACCGTAATAAAGATTGACTGGACTGCTCTGGTAAGCAGAGACTCCAGATTTGTACCTATTCTATTGGAAATAGGGCTTGCTTAAGCAGAGTGCCAGGTTTAGTCCTGTTTGTACATTAAGACCCTGCCTTTCTTCCATCAGAGAACTCAAAGTGCCATGCACAGGGTGTCCTGGTAGTGTCTCATTCAGGTAGTGTGTAGACCCATTAACGGTGCTATCCTAAGGAGAGTTCCAATGTATCCACAACACATAACTTGCATTTGCAAAGTCAAGCCACTTGACTTTCACATGCTGAACTGACTGTAAATACTGGCTATGACTTGGAACCAAAGTATCATTTATTAACATAGCTCAGCAAAAGTAAGGGAATGTTCCCACCTCCCCTCTCTTGTTGCACCCATTGCACGCCCCAAACATTGACCTGAGGGGCAGGAGACAGGCCCCCCCCATAGGAATAATGTTGGGTGTAGTGTGGGTATCTACAGTGGAAAGGATGAATTAGTTAAAGTTGGCCCCTGCTGTGTGATTTTAGGTAGGTAGCTGTATTGGTCTGCAGTAGAACAGCAGGATTTGAGTCCAGTGGCACCTTAGAGACCAATTCCCAGCTGGTGGAAGTGCCCATTTATTGGCAGAAAACAAGGTTTGAATCTAAACCTACGAGTCAGGAATCCTTTGAAAATTAGTCCTTTAATATTATATTCAGCACTGAAATTTATAACCAGATTGGGGATGGGGGACTGTCAGGCTAGGGATGACAGGCTATGGCAGATAGATCCCTGTACCATTGCAGCAAGAAATCCAGGCTCTTGGTTAAATGGCTTTATTCAGAAATCAGATCATTTCCACAGATATGTCCATAGAATTACTCATAAGCAAGGTAAGCATCTAAGCAGTAAGAACAGGTTGACAGGAATGGTAACTTGTGGGAAAATCCTTCCTCTTAACACACACGTTTACTCCTTCCCCGTCCCAACAGTAAAACAGGACTTTTGGCGCGAACTCGTCCTGAGAACGTCTCACATATTTGTACTATCAAGTCAAGGCACTGAGAAAGCAAGAGATCAAAGTTGAGACATAGCAATGCATGGGAGTGAGCAGAATACAAGATCAGAAGCACTGAAAGTTTCTACATTCCGTTAGATAAGGCACCTGCAGCTTCAATAAGCCTGTGAAAGGAAACAGTTATGGCACTGGCAATATGACATCAAGTTATAGCATGAAACATTGGTTCAGAAATAACAGGTCAGCAAACAACAGGTCAGCATTAAGTACTGGCATGGAGGGGGCACAGACATGACAGGGACCATTGGAAATTTTTATATAGTGTTGCAAACAACAAAAAGAACAGAATATACTACCATTTAATCTAATGAACTCTCCTTATATACAAAGCAAAGTAGCTTAATTTAAATGAACTCTGACTGAAGAAATTTAACATGGTACCTCAAGCTCAGCTTTCACTTCCTAAAGGGAAAACTGAAGAGAGAAGTGAATCGTTTTGAACTAAAAACTCAGGTTTATAATAGAAGGAGCAGAGCTGCTAGCCACATCCTGACTATGCTGATCATGTTGTTTATAGCTGGTAAAAGTCCCTCTAAACTTAACCTTTTACTGACTTTATCTAAACACAATTAGCTCTGTAGCATTCAGGACTAGCTTCCATGCTCCCCCTTTCTTCTCTCTTGCTCTCCTTGTTCAAAGCCGGAATGTATTAAATAAAGAAGTTTGCTGTCACATGACTCACACATCACATTAGCACCATACAAGACAACAAAACATATGGTTACAAATCCATCATTTTTTAAAATAAAAGTGCTCCATAGGTCAAAAACAAAACACCATTTGTTGAAGTGTTTGATTTGGACATCACAACAAACAATGGTACCTTTTGAACCAGGAAGTGTTTCATCTCCGCTCTGCACTAGGAGAGGAGGGCAGGAGAGTGAGGACAGAGTGAGGAAGTTTCCAGGCTCATTTCTCATCAAGAACAAACTCTCTTGTTCATGATGTCTGAACACAGCCGTTGAGATTACGACAACAGAAGCAAACACGAACATATACAATGCTGAATCATTTCATATACCCTTTCAAGACAAAAGATGTTTATGTTAATTCTGAAATTGACATTTTATGAACAATCTTTCCATTTTAGATTTTTAAGAAATTCTGTATTATGATGACGTGTCAAAATTGTATGAGTTCACAGGCTTAAGGTGCCACAGTTCTCAGCTGGGATCTGCCAAACCCAGTTGGCCAAAAATGCAGCGCCCTCTCCTTCTGGCACTGGAATCTTAGCAGCAGTGGCAGCTGAGATAAAGGGTGGTGAACTGCAACAGGAGAGGCCACAGAGCACCCAGCAAACCTAAAACCAGCTGTGGTGTAGGTTATTCAGCTTCTTTTCCAGTTTTGCACAGGACAAGCAAAACAAGTAAAAATCCTTCCCCATCATTGTTTCTGTATGCCAGGAACCATTTCTCTTACACATTTCTGCTTCTCATGCAGCTATATTGGAGCCCAGGAAGAAGGAAAAAAGTGTTCAGAACACTACATATTTTGATTAATTTATGCAGAAGTTGCTGCTACACAGATATACTCATCAGAGTTGCCTTTTCAAGGCAATGGCTCCAGATTCCCGCTCTCCCAAAGTTTGTCAGCCACCCTTTTCTTTGCCAGTGGCAACGGGGCAGCATGGGCTCAGACAGCTCCTAAAAGGTAGCTGCCCATCACTAAACACATGGTGGGATCCTATGAAAAAAGAACTAATCGTGGTTTCAGGCCAGAGTAGCACTTTCTACCTACCTCTCCTGCAGAAAGGAGTTATTTCTAAAGAAAAATAATGGAGTTGATTGCCACTCTGGCCTGCTCTTTTATTTGGAATGTGCATTGCTTTATGGACTCGCCTCCAAGAAAGTTTGATTGGCTTCCCAATAAATATGTGGTCCAAACCAAGAAATCTACTGTGAACAATTGACCACTGTGCAAGCAGAATATTTGAAATTAACTCTGCATTTCAAGTCATTCAATGGCTTTCAAGCTTTGGGCAAGAACTCTTGTCACAGCTTTTCAACATGTCATAAAAAAGAGACTAAACAGGTCCAACCTGGCCTATCTTGGATGTTTATGAGTCATTCTTGTAAATCTTATTAGGCTGCTTCAAAAGACTCTAACATCTAATAATCAGCTACTAAGAAGAAAGTGCAGAGGGGGGAAGGGCAAGCGGTACAAAACACTGTTTTCCCCAGCTCTCACTTACCATGACCTCATTTTGTCTTGGTTATCAATTATACCCATCACTATTTAATTGACTTGATTCAGCTTTAACATAGACCTGTACCATGCTTATCTAGGGACTACCTAGCAACTGCTTTCCAGCAAAGAAAATATGCACTTCTTGACTAACTCTTTCCCCTGAATCAAAGTACACCTGGCATTTTTTAATTAGCTGGTTTATAAAATTGCTGAAGCTGGATTAGACTGTTATATGCTCTCTGCTTCCCAACTAGCCAGCCCACAACGCTGATTTGAAAGGTCTTTAGTTGTGCTCAGAGCGGAAACAGTTGTCAGTGATGAGGAAGTAAAGTTGCTAGATCGCAACATAGTCATCCTGCCTGTGGGTTGCTGGGTCACAACCCAGAAATCCCACCTGTCTCTCTAACAACTTCAGAGCCACAAAAGAGGATGCAGCTGCAGCTTCCTTCCCCTAACTCCCCGTAGCCCCTCTTTTCTCCTGCCTGCTAGAGCAAATCTGTGGCGAAGCAGGACGGGCCAAAGGGAAATGGGTAGGCAGCCCAACAGCCATATTTCCCCCTGACACTTCACAAGTCGGATCTCTGGTCTCTCTATCAACTCACCTCAAGTTATTCCATGTAAAAGCTTCCCTGCTGTCTTGCCTTTCAGCACAAGGGACACAAGTAAGGTTGTCAGTTACAGAGTCTGCCTGTGGGCTGTTTTGCTTTTCAGAACTGCACAGATCTATCTTGCAACACTGCAGCCACCCCTCCCGTTTCTGCAGCTCTTCAAAGTAAGAAGCACCACTTAGGGCCTGAACTTGGCCTTCACTAATATAAGCAGTTCCAACAGCTTCATGTTGTCCATTGCTACAGCAACTAGAATACAACAAGTCCTGTTATATGAAATACAATATGTTTATATGTTGTAGTCGTACTAGGTGTCTTGTGACAATATTTCTTTTCCTTGCAAGAGCTCCTCAACAAACTTGTAGAAATTTCTGTATGTGTGTACCCCAATGTAGAGGTACAAATATGGACTCAGTGTGTCAGGTTTTCTCCCAGGTGCTGCGGTGTCAGACACCAAGGTGCCTGACTTTGGCACCTGGATGCTGCTAGGGATTATGCGGGGTCTCGCTTCGTGGAAGGAGGGGAGGTATACCTCACCCTTGCACCCTCTCAAGCCACCAGCAAGCCCGCTCAACCTAGCCCTGCTCCGGTATCCATCTTCCTCCTCCAACTCTTTCACCACCTTCCTCCCTCTCTTCAAGCTCCAACCACTCCTCCTTCACTCTCCCACTCCTCCTATACAACCCACCACACCCTGTGGGTGGACCTTCCTTATATCCTTTCCCTCATTCCTGGCCCCACCTGCCAGCCACACCCCTCTTTGGCCCTCTAGCATTGGCCTAGGCTGGCTCAAGCAGTTGCCTCTGGAGGTAGCTAGTTTGGCTGCTTGGCTGCTTTGGACAGCCCAAGCAGTTGCACCTGTGGTAGCTTGTTGGGCTGTGTTGGACAGCTACAGGTGTGCTCTCTTGGCTGGCTGCCAAGCCTCCTCTGTTCCCAGCTTCCAGCAGCCCCAGCTGGTCTCTATTATCCCCTTCCTCCCTGCTTGCAGCTTGGGGCGTGGCTCTGTGCTGCTTCTGCTGTCCTGCAGGTAAGGTAGCTGCCTGGCTGGCTGTCCCTAACTCTTGTGCCTCCTCCCTCTGCCCTGGCCCTCTCCTGCCCCTGGTAGGGCTCTTAGTCTCCCACTGGAGGGTGGGGCTGGCTGGCTTCCACCTGCCTGTAGCTCAGTGGCCTCTTTCTCTCCCTCTCCTGGTGGTCCGTGCCAGCCCAGGATGGCCATTGGGGTGGCTGGGTAGTGATCCCCCAACTGCCTCCCACACCCACCTCCTGGTAAGTCTGGGGGATGAGCCTCAGACTCCGGACACAGTGCACCTTCTTCCTTCATGTCAAAGGAAGAGGCTGCTCTGGGTCCACAAAAGAATGCATGAACAGTTTTGTTCCTCCAGTGACAGGAATGGAGAAGCCCTTGCAAGAAAGGGAGTTTGAAAACTGAGAACTTTCTTGTGACAGATCAATCACGACATCTCCCTCTAAGCTTCCTAAGAATTATGACAGGTCAGCTATTCAGCACTGTACAGGCCATCAAACCAGTTCAGCCCTGATTTTGTACATCAAACTACAAGTTAAGAGACTAGAGGAGCCTGAGCTGATCTCTTTGAATGCCATATTGTTCGTGTCATTAACTGGTTTGCATGTGTGTATTTCACCAAGCAAAAATAACACAGTTTATAGAGCTCCACTTTGACCCAACAAACTGGGCACTGACCATAACTATGCCCAGTAGAAGCCCATCATACTTTTCATAAGCCTTCATTTTATTGATTGATTGATTGATTGATTGTCTACCTTTCTGAGATCCAACAGATTACATACTGCAAGTGAATACAATATAATCTATCGTTAGAATATTCACAGAGCAAAAATACAATATGATCAACATTCAATGAAAACAGATACAATAGGGTATAATAGCTGCAGATTTGAAAACGAGCATAAAGCTAAACACAGAAGGAAACTTCATGAATTAAAGAGTAAGTAATTAACATCTTTAGCAATATTTAACTACCCAGTAGAAATATAACTACATCAGCAGACAGTACCCAGTAGCTTAGTCTACAGCTCCTGTCCCTTACCAAGGTGTCACTTTGAGCTATTTCTTATGACACAGCCCTATAATCTGAACAGAAAGCCCTCCTGAATAGTTCAGTCTTGCATAGTTTGCAGAAAGCCAGGAGAGTGAGAGCTTTTCTGACCTCCTCAGGCAGGCTATTTCACAAGGTGAGGGCTACCACAGAGAATTTGGCCCAATAGTAGGGTGGTATCTGCAGAAGGCCCTGACCAGATGAGTGAAACTGCCATGATGGAACATACTTGCCTAAACATGCAAAAACTGGTGGGTGGTCAAGCATGCAGCAGGTCACAAATCTTTGTAGGTGAACTGCATTTGTCTTGGTGAGAGTTCACAAGTTGTGCAGGCCTACTAGTCCTCTTTACATAATTTCTCTTTTTCATCTTTGCCTTATTTATTTATTTATTTATTTCATTGGATTTCTATTCCACCCTCCCCACAAGCAGGCTCAGGGCGGATTACATCATTTAAAACACAATAAACAAAAATAAATATACAATGATCAATAAAAATGCATAAAATTCATAAAACATTATAAAAATCTTGATCAATTATAGTATTTTAAAAATAAATACCAAGATGGCAGCAACCACAATATAGCCATTTGTTTAGCTTCACTTGGATAAAACCAATTGAGATAAAACCCAATACTGATGTAGTTTTTGGGTGCAATTAAACTATTAAAACAGGGTGGTGGTAGAACATCTGATGGGGAGGGATCAAATAATTCATCCACTCCCTCCCCCTACATGGCCAGTGGAGGCCTAGCCCAGCCTCGACCATATGCCTTGTAGAACATCTCTAATTTATTCCTTCCTTCTTCCTTTGTACACTATCTTGCAGTACTGATCTATATTAATATTAAAATTCACCTTGCAAAATAAAAAAAATCAAACTGTTCTCACTACTTTTGAAAAGCTACAAAAATGTGAGATGGTAATAAAGTCCATAGGAAAGGCAGTGATCCAAACTGCAAAGCAACATGTCTGCATCAGTGTAAAATGAGAACATTCCATCTATATACATCAATGTGCATCATGCAAAATATGAAACTTCGTAGGGAAAAAAATAACCTACCAACCTCTGTTATTTCCATTCCTGTTGGAATAGATCCAAATGTATATTCAAACTTCCATTCCCAATCTAAGCTCTCCATTACAAATAAGTGCTCAAAAGCAATTTCCATAAAAAAAAAGAAAAATATTTTAAAATTGTGTGTGTTCTGATAATTGCCTATCATTATGGAGTCCGTCTTCTTGTATGTTGTGCAGTATGTTTATTCAACTGACCTACTATGATAACAGATAACAATCAGTAGATTGTAGCACTGGGTAGAATCTGAGAGTCATCTCATCCAGTCCTTTCATTGGAGCAGAATCCTCAGTTACTTTAACAAATTTGAAATCCTTCAAAAAGATTGCATTTTGTCATTATATTGAGAACACGATTAATCAAGTTGCACCATGCTTGAGGCCCATCTGTAGAGCCTGCAGTCCTAAAATATGATTTGGATCTCTCCAGGACTTTTTTTCTGGGAAGAGGTGGTGGAACTCAGTGGGTTGCCCTCAGAGAAAATGGTCACATGGCCAGTGGCCCCGCCCCCTGATCTCCAGACAGAGGGGAGTTTAGATTGTCAATCTAAACTCCCCTCTGTCTGGAGATCAGGGGCTGGGGCCACCGGCCATGTGACCATTCTCAAGAGGTTCCGGAATTCCGTTCCCCCGCGTTCCCCCTGAAAAAAAGCCCTGGATCTCTCTACAAACACAATTGCTTGGGGAACTGGGAACTCCTTCCTGACCCCTCTCAACTCAGCTTATGTGAACTAAACGTTTATAAGAAAATAGTTGTGAGCCTTCTCCAGCCAGTGCTGCACCACTGCTACTAGTACGAGTACACCACCAGAGTTACATCTCTGCTGTCATGGGCCAGTTCTAATAGTATGTGGCAAAAAAGGCCATATGCAACCCTGCCTCCCATGCAACGCCATACTAACCCTGAGAAGTTCCTTGCACTATGCCACTGACTGATAATGCCGTAGAGTATTTCATGGGGCTGGTTTTCAGCACTGGAGAAAAGGGATGAGTGACTGGAGACAAAGCCCTTGAATGTGGTTCTGGGATTCCAGTGTTTGATTCTATGTTATGCTGCAGAGGGCAGGAATAGTATGCTCACTATTGCCACTGGTCTCCCACCACCTGTTCCTCCTCCTGTTTTCCATCATGTCTGTGCTAAAGCACAATTGTGATGGCAATTTCCACACTGATCCCTGTATGGCCTTTCCCTTTCTCTGTTGAGCCACGTCATTATTCTACACCATGGTTCAGCTGCAAAGGGGGAAAAGCCCTCTTAAAGGAAAGGCAGGGAATGTTGGAGCTGAACTCCACCCATCTCCCCACAGTGGCTGTGGGTGAAATTCCCACAACAACCCTGCCATGTCCCCCTTGAGCCATGTTAAAGGAGGGTTATTTTTAATCTGTCTCAAAAGGGGAAAATACAGGAATGAGACAAGTCGTGCCTGGATTGGGTACAACATTGCCTGCACACTCCTAAATACTACTGGGGCTTTCCACTGCCCATGCAGGGGGAAAACCCCATGTGAAAGCAGCCTTGCTACAGTTGAACCAGACTTTCCCTTTACATACTCAGTCAGTAAGAGAACATATTATATCTTTTGACCTAACCTACATACATCTGAACAGAACTGCATATAGTTGATATGCTGCCAGTATTCTGATCTAGGCCATGGGTATAAAAGACGTATGTACATAGCTACTATTTTACTCGCTGATGAAAGCAAACCAAGCAAAAGTTATTGTCAGCTCTTAGACACCTTTCACTCAGGCAGTCACCCAGCCCTTACTACAATAACAGTAATTATTATTACATACTCCCTTATTAGTGTGCTCACATACAAAGTAGCTTTTTCCCACACACCAGTACCTCAGCTAGGCTATCATGATTCACTTATGATTCTTTCCCAATCTTTCAGGAGTGATTCTACAAGTGCTCTTGAAAGTCACAGTTGCTTTTAAATAAGAGCTACAGGTAATGCATCTCTCTTATGTGTTCCAGTCATTGTAATGTGGCTTTAACTACCCCCTTGAGTGATGAGCTATGACATACACACAAAAAGGCAAACAAAAACCATGGCCAGGCTGAATGTCAGATTCTCCAGCCCTGGCCAGAAGATTAAAATGAAGATTCAGCTTTTGGGCTTACTTTTCCAATATATATACAGACTTTTTCCTTTGCACAAAATGAACGTGTGTTAGGCCAGCTGCTTGTGTGTATTGCCAAAGATGTGTATTCAGTGATGGCATCAGATTAGTGGCTGAAGATAAAAGCAACCTTTCAGAACAACTAAGATAAAGTGTAAACACACAAGAGGGAAAAACCTAACACCCTCAAACAATGAAAAATAACTACAGAATCTATTTGAAAATATACAAACATACACCAGTATATGAAGTCAATGACTACTCATAAGAATACATGAATAGGGAAAAATGCATGAGACCTGAATAAGCACACAAAAACCGTTGGAGCTGTAGTGATTAATATATTATATGATGGCTGCTAGCAGTGTGTTTCAAATTATCCTCTTCTGATATATAAGTGTTATTCTTATCTTCAGAAATGTAGAGAATGCTTCTTTTTTCACATAAAGTCATCACTGAAATACAAAGCTGAAATTCACCACTCTCTCTCAGGGCTTTTTTTCAGCTGCGACGTGGTGGAATGGAGTTCCGGAACCTCTTGAAAGTGGTCACATGGCTGGTGGCCCCGCCCCCTGATCTCCAGACAGAGGGGAGTTGAGATTGCCCTCTGCGCCGCTCAGCAGCGGGCGGGCAATCTAAACTCCCCTCTGTCTGGAGATCAGGGGGCAGGGCCACCAGCCATGTGACCATTTTCTCCGAGGGCAACCCACTGAGTTCCACCACTACTTTTCCCAGAAAAAAAGCCCTGCTTTCTCTCAGGTCCATTTAATGCAAGGTCACAGCTGTGGCACCAGCAAGAATTCAAATTGAGCCTAAAAAGAGCAGCCTAAGAACACTAGCTTTGGGTTGTTTTTTTTTAAATCTACAAACCCTTCTTTTCTGCATTCTGAGACTTCCCCATGCACTTTCATACCTATTGTTGCAGCCTTCAGAGTCCTAAATTCTTTCCTATAATCTAAGACTTTAAAGGCTGCAGTACTGGATATGTAGTACCTGGTGAAGTCTCAGGATGCAGAAAAGAAGCTTTTCCAGAAATTTCTTCTAGTAGTCTGGACTCTGGAGGCATGGCTTAGGTGCTTTGTATTATTCTTTGACCAACCCCTTCACTTCCAAAACCAGAATGACTTATGCAATCTGCATGTTTTGCTTAATGCATAGTTTTAGCAGGTTGCAGAACTCAGCTTTTCTCAGCACAGAATTTGGAACTATTTTTTTTTTAAAAACTATCGTATATACACAGTCCGGGCATAGTTCCATCGTGACCATCATGAGGAGGAGGAGTATTTGTAGATTTTCTCTCATGGTGACTGCTCAATTGTGTACATGGAAAACTGAAATCATACTATTATGGTGCCCTCTGTGCATTCAGTTCATAGGGGGAGACCAGAGAGACATATAATGAAGTACCAAAAGTATTTTCCTAATCTTTTAAAAAAGTACAGTCCCCCATTTTAATCTCAGCGACAGAGCACACATACAATAAATACACATTTTTTTAAAGTAGTGCAACCGAAGTTCCACACATCTGCAAGTGGTTTCAAAACTGTGTAAATTCAGTTTAATTTGGACAGGATTTCACAAGAGTAGCAAAAGGCTCCTCTCTGATTTCCCATCTTCTTCACTGCCAAATGTCAAAATCCTGCTCCAAGCCCTAAAGGCATTAGACTATTAAAATATATATAGTTTGAAAATATTTAAACATTGGCAAAAATGCTTTAATTTATTTTGGTTGCTTTCTTGGAAATTGCTGCAACATTCCTGCTAAAGTTTTAAAGAGCCACAGCTACTGGCAGGGAGATCCAGTATGGAAATTTTTAGTGCAAATAAGACATTTTTATTTCAGGATGGAATGTTCCTTGTGACTAGTTAGTCCCTACAGTCTTATAGTGTATGCATATAGGGTCAAATTGGCAGCCTACTGCAAAGAGGTCATAGTACATATTTGGGATCATCCCATTTTATTCTTACAACAACCTTGTGATTTGCTCAAGACTTCCTGGTGAGCTGAATGGGGAACTGAACTCAGATCTCCCTGGTTCACATCTAACCTGATATTTACATCAAACTAGGTCTAAGTGCATATATAGATGGATAGATGAAGGAGGCTACTGTATCTAATTAATCTCCTTTTCTAGTGCTTCTTTTGATTTCCAAGTTCTCGCCTCCCAAACTTTTCAATCTGAGATCGGGGAGATTCTAGAGTCATGATGAGAGCTGGCATGGGACCTGGGAGCCCTTAAGTTATCTTTCAGTGACTGACTTACTGAGTGACCTTCCTAAGTTCAATAGTGCTGATGCTCCTGGCCTACCATTCCTTTGGGTGGTCAATTAATTTCCATTGATAGGAACTAATGATAAGAAGGTAGCTGACTGGATGCCCAATAGAGTTTGGAGAATGTGACAGAGAGGCAGGAGGACATCAGGAATAAGAAGTTTGAAGTTCTGCATGGAAAACCGAGGAATTTAGCCAGTGATCTAACCTCGGTTGCAGGGACTGGGCTGGCTGCCACTGCTGTCTTCTGGGAGCCTGGTGCAGACTGCTTATAAGAGTTCATTTGTATTCACTTTTGCTGTTTGCCCATTTGTAAACAGAGCAACTATTATTAGGACAGCATTAATCTCCTGTGCTCTTTCAAACACCATAGCGCTCTCCTGGACCTGGAACTTCTCCCTGCTGGAGGAGGCAGGGAGCACACAACAGCAGGGAGATCCAAATGGAAGAAATGTTAAAATTATTATTGTGAACCATCATCTGCATTTTTGTCGACAATAAGAACAGTAATCACAAATTGTGAAAAACATATACAGATTGCAAAGTGGATTAAGAGAGCAGACCTAACTAGGTCTACTCAAGTATAAGCCTCATGTTAATCAGTGGGGCTTTCTCCCAGGAATGTGTTCTTAGGGCTGCTGCCTCAGACTACAATACTAAGCACCACAATTACTTGGGAGTAAGGTCCATTTAACCCTGAGATTTCAGAGTAAAGGATCAGGCTATGTAAAGTGTATAAATACTAGTGTTGCTGTTCTTTCCTGGAACTAGTTATTTCTTTATCGTAGCCATGACATTGATTCTGCTTGCAGTACAAACTGAATTGTGACAGTCTGGTGGCTCAGTACGTAAAGCTATTAATGCAATGAAGGAGGGGTATGCATATCAGCTCTACATTGGTAGTGGGAGCCTGCATGTTCCATTGCAGCTCTTCAAGCGTGAGACATCAAATAATATATATGGATGTATGGAATAGCCCAAAGTTCTCTTATCATTGATGACCCTCTTGGATTTTGTTTCTGATACAATCTTACAAGCTTAATGCTACACACAGATTTGTGTGTTCCTTTTGAGCTTTGGGACTCAACTGAGGGGGGTCTTAAACATAATTGAGAGTGGACTGGAAATAGCATTGAGTCATGCTGACTCAAGGGGATTTGTGGGTCAAAGCAGAAAAAGGGGAGGAGAGAAAGCACTGCAGTACTGGGATTCTAACCGCTTCCTCCCCATCCCCCTATTTCTCTGTTCTCCTAAGTATTCTTCTTATAAGGCAAGAGAGAAGGTGCTCTGGAGGAGTCGCGCCCACACTGCCATTTCCTCAGTCTCTTCCTTTTTGTTATTCCAAATCTTTTTCTAACAATGACCTACTTTATATATAACTATGATTATTAAAATGACTTATACAGCCCCATGAACTTGACAAAAAGATCCAAGACAAAAGCTCCTTGCCCTGCAGCATTTACAGTTTAAATAAGAGCAAACAAAAGATGGCACAAGGGGACAGCAATAGCCAGCAGAGCTGGCCGTGGAGATTATGAGATGAGGAGGTGTGTTCTGGGGAGAAGGGGTGGCGATGAGATCAAGCTGTTAAAGGCAGAGATCGGGATTCAGAAGCCTTCTCCATTTTTATGCCATACAAAGCGGGCATTTTTAAAAAGCACCAGCGCATTAGAATTAGGAAAATGCTCTAAGTTATATATTAATTCAAAGCTGGTAATATATATGGCACTTGGCAGTGTTTCATAAACAAAAAAGGCAGATCTCTATACTCAAAGAAATTAGAATCTAAATTTGACAATGGAAAAAATGACATAGGAAGAATGTGACAAGGGTAGCAAGAGATGGATGGAAGCACATTTGGTTACATATACTTATGTGTTGGCATTACAGTTCTTTATGGGAATTAAGGAGAAAAAACAAAGGTTTCACAGAACAAGTGAGTTTTGAGAGAGAATTTGAAGAAGAGTTGGCACTGGTAGCATCCAACAAAAGGGCTCCAGCCACAAGAAAGAAAAGAGTGAGTCCTGGGCAACTAGGGTTGCCAACAATGGGTTGCGAAATTCCTGAAGATTTGGGGGCTAGAGCCTGGGCATAGAATCCACCCTCTGAAACAGCCATTTTCTCCAAGAGAACTTATCTCTGTAGTCTGGAGATCAGGGGTAGTAACTCTGAGAGATCGCTAGGCCCTATCTGGCAGCTGGCAACCTTATGGGCAACTGAGGATAGCATCATTGCAGAAGCAAAAGTCACAGACAGGGATGTAAAGGGAGACAAGAGTCAGAAAAATATGGTGGGGAAATAAGGTGAAAGTTAAAGACTAGCATACAGGAATTTTAATTTAATTTAATTTAATTTATTATATTTTTATTCCGCCCTCCCCGCTTTTGCAGGCTCAGGGAGGATAACAAATACAAACATCATTAAAAACATTTAAAAACATTAAATAATACATTTAAAAACATTTTAAAACATTAAATATTACAATTCATGCTGCGTTCGTATAGGGGTGATGGTTTAACCCCCCCCTTCACGGGGGGGCGGGCACTGCCCGGCGTCAGCCATATGCCTGGCGGAATAGCTCTGTCTTACAGGCCCGGCGAAATGCAAGCAAATCTTGCCGGGCCCTTGTCTCACAAGACAGAGCATTCCACCAGGTCGGGGCCAGGACCGAAAAGGCCCTGGCCCTGGGCAACGCCAGGCAGGCCTCCCTAGGGCCAGGGACACTTAAAAGATGTTTTCCACCAGAGCAGAGAGTCCTCCGGGGCTCATATGGTGAGAGACGGTCCCTCAGATACGTCGGTCCCAGTCCACGTAGGGCTTTGTAGGTTAACACCAAAACCTTGAACCTGATTCGGTACTCCACTGGCAGCCAATGCCGCTGGCGTAGCACCGGTGTAATATGCTCCCACACCGGTGCTCCAGCAATGACCCGCGCTGCTGCATTCTGTACCAGCTGTAACCGCCGGATCAGGCCCATGGGAAGCCCAGCGTAGAGCGCGTTACAGTAATCCAACCTAGAGGTGACCATTGCTTGGACCACTGTAGTCAAGTCACGGGGAGACAAATAAGGGGCAAGCTGCCTGGCCTGCCGAAGATAATAAAAGGAAGACTTGGCAACTGCAGTGATCTGGTCCTCCATCTTCAGGGAGGAATCCAGAATCACCCCCAGGCTCCTAACTCTCGGGGCCAGTGTAAGTGCTGCCCCATCAAGTGTAGGAAGCCAGGGTCCCAAAGCCATCTCCCCACGACCCACATACAGGACCTCCATTTTCATGGGATTCAATTTCAGCCGACTTTGTCTCAACCAACCAGCCACAGCCTCAAAAGCATGCTCCAGGGCATCAGGGGCCGATCCAGGCTGCCCGTCCAACAACAGATAAAGCTGGGTGTCATCCGCATATTGGTGACACCCAAGCCCGAAACTCCGCACCAGCTGGGCGAGGGGGCGCATATAGATATTAAATAATAATGGAGAGAGTATCGCTCCCTGTGGCACACCACATACCAGTGGCCTACGAGATGACACTCTCTCCCCAAGCGCCACCCTCTGTCCCCGATCATGGAGAAAGGAGACCAGCCACTGCAGTGCTGTCCCCTGAATCCCCACATCGGCAAGGTGGTGGGTCAAAAGCTCATGATCGACCGTATCAAACGCTGCTGACAGATCCAGCAAAATCAGCAGTGCTGATCCGCCCTGATCCAGATGTCTGCGGAGATCGTCTGTGAGGGCGACCAGCAATGTCTCGACCCCATGTCCTGGGCGGAAACCAGACTGGAAGGGGTCTAGGGCCGAGGTCTCCTTCAGGAAATTCTGCAGTTGCCTCTCTGCCGCCTGCTCAATCACCTTCCCCAAAAACGGAAGGTTGGAAACCGGTCGGTAATTGAGCAGGTCAGCAGGATCTAATGATGATTTCTTCAGAAGAGGCCGTACCACAGCTTCCTTCAGTGCCTTGGGAAAAACCCCAGAGCTCAAGGACAGGTTTATAATCGCCTCCAAGGAATCCCGAAGCCCGTCAACACTGGCTTTCACCAGCCATGATGGGCACGGGTCCAAGGGGCACGTGGTAGGCCGTACCACCTGCAGAATCCTGTCCACCTCTTCCCCGAAAAGAGGGCTGAAATGATCTAATATGGGTCCCGAAGACGGCCAAGGGGCCTCTAGTTCATTTACTGTATCAACTGTGGCTGGTAAGTCGTGGCGGAGAAGCAAGATCTTATCAGTAAAAAAGCTCGCAAAAGCCTCACAGCTTATCTCCAAATTCAACTTTTGATGGTCTCCACCTGATTGGGAGACCAATGAATGGACCACATTAAATAATTTAGCTGGGCGTGAGCTAGCTGATGCGATGGAAGCTGCATAATACTCTTTCTTCACAGCTTTCACCGCCATCTCATAGGACTTCATAAACAGCCTATAAGATGTTCTTGCTTCCTCGTCACAAGACCGCCGCCACACGCGTTCAAGTCGTCTTAGCTCCCGTTTCTGTTGCCGCAGCTCCTCCGTATACCAAGGAGCCCGGCGATTCCGGCAGTGAAGAGGATGACGGGGGGCGATTTCATCGATGGCCTCAGAGAGCCGGACTTGCCAGCCCTCCACTAGCTCATCTAATGAACCACCGTGGAGCATTGGTTCCCGCAGAGCATTCTGGAACCCAATTGGGTCCATAAGTCTCTGCGGGCGAGCATAAATTTGCTCACCGCCCTTGCAGGGTGGGGTGGCACGCCCAGCCGGGCCTTCACAACCGCGTGGTCCGACCATGGCACCAACTCTACTTTATCCAGAACCACATCCAATCCCATCCCGAAGATCAGATCTAGCGTGTGGCCTGCTTTATGTGTGGGTGCCGATACAAACTGGGAGAGTCCCAGTGTTGCCATGGCTGACACCAGGTCCGTAGCCTGTATCGAGGTGGCATCATCTACATGGGCATTGAAATCCTCCAGCACCATCAACCTGGGGTACTCCAAGGCCCACCCAGCAACCACCTCTAGCAGGCGCGGTAAGGCGTCTGCTGGTGCGCTGGGCGGTCGGTACACCAAGCAGACGGCCAAACCCTCCTCGGCATTCCACACCAGGCCCACACAATCAATGCCAGAGATCTTCGGGGCGGGAAGCGGCTTTAAAGAGAAACCCTCCCGGACAAGGATTGCCACCCCTCCCCCCCGACCCTCAGTTCGTGACTGATGAAGGACCGCATAACCCGGGGGGGGGGGGGTCAGCTCAGCAAGAGCAACTGTTTCTCCTTCCCTCACCCAAGTCTCGGTCACGCATACCAGGTCCATATTAGCTGCCATAAAAGTATCATGCAGCATACTGGTCTTATTATTTATGGACCTAGCATTGCACAACATCAGTGTCGAAGGAGGATTTTTCCTAGCTCCAACACCGGCGTGCCTCGGGATGGGGCATAGGTTAGAAGAGCACCGAGCCTTTCCACATCTCCGTGACCTTCTCCCTTTAAACCAGGCCCCACCGCCATACCTCCCCCGTCCCCAGAGGACTGGTATCCCTGGCCCTATCTCAGATGCCTTCCTCATATCCATCCCCTTATCACAGCATACAAACATCCTAAGCAACAATAAACAGCATCAGTTCTTCAGCAGCAGCAGTCCCCAGCAGCAGCTCCGTTAAGGCCAGAGCACTCAGGGGGTGGGGCTGAGCAGGTGGAAAAGCTCAGCCCTCGATGGAGTGGCCTTCCTGGTCAGCAGAGTGCAGGCAGCTTCAGCAGCAGCAGTCCCCAGCAGCAGCTCCGTTAAGGCCAGAGCACTCAGGGGGTGGGGCTGAGCAGGTGGAAAAGCTCAGCCCTCAATGGAGTGGCCTCCCTCGTCAGCAGAGTGCAGGCAGCTTCAGCAGCAGCAGTCCCCGGCAGCAGCTCCTTTGAGGCCAGAGCACTCAGGGGGCGGGGCTGAGCAGGTGGAAAAGCTCAGTCCTCAATGGAGTGGCCTCCCTGGTCAGCAGAGTGCAGGCAGCTTCAGCAGCAGCAGTCCCCGGCAGCAGCTCCTTTGAGGCCAGAGCACTCAGGGGGCGGGGCTGAGCAGGTGGAAAAGCTCAGCCCTCGATGGAGTGGCCTCCCTGGTCAGCAGAGCGCAGGCAGCTTCAGCAGCAGCAGTCCCCGGCAGCAGCTCCTTTGAGGCCAGAGCACTCAGGGGGCAGGGCTGAGCAGGTGGAAAAGCTCAGCCCTCAATGGAGTGGCCTCCCTGGTCAGCAGAGTGCAAGCAGCTTCAGCAGCAGCAGTCCCCAGCAGCAGCTCCGTTAAGGCCAGAGCACTCAGGGGGTGGGGCTGAGCAGGTGGAAAAGCTCAGCCCTCAATGGAGTGGCCTCCCTGGTCAGCAGAGTGCAGGCAGCTTCAGCAGCAGCAGTCCCCGGCAGCAGCTCCGTTAAGGCCAGAGCACTCAGGGGGTGGGGCTGAGCAGGTGGAAAAGCTCAGCCCTCGATGGAGTGGCCTTCCTGGTCAGCAGAGTGCAGGCAGCTTCAGCAGCAGCAGTCCCCAGCAGCAGCTCCGTTAAGGCCAGAGCACTCAGGGGGTGGGGCTGAGCAGGTGGAAAAGCTCAGCCCTCGATGGAGTGGCCTTCCTGGTCAGCAGAGTGCAGGCAGCTTCAGCAGCAGCAGTCCCCAGCAGCAGCTCCGTTAAGGCCAGAGCACTCAGGGGGCGGGGCTGAGCAGGTGGAAAAGCTCAGCCCTCAATGGAGTGGCCTTCCTGGTCAGCAGAGCGCAGGCAGCTTCAGCAGCAGCAGTCCCCGGCAGCAGCTCCTTTGAGGCCAGAGCACTCAGGGGGCGGGGCTGAGCAGGTGGAAAAGCTAAGCCCTCAATGGAGTGGCCTTCCTGGTCAGCAGAGCGCAGGCAGCTTCAGCAGCAGCAGTCCCCAGCAGCAGCTCCTTTGAGGCCAGAGCACTCAGGGGGCGGGGCTGAGCAGGTGGAAAAGCTCAGCCCTCAATGGAGTGGCCTCCCTGGTCAGCAGAGTGCAGGCAGCTTCAGCAGCAGCAGTCCCCGGCAGCAGCTCCTTTAAGGCCAGAGCACTCAGGGGGCGGGGCTGAGCAGGTGGAAAAGCTCAGCCCTCGATGGAGTGGCCTCCCTGGTCAGCAGAGTGCAGGCAGCTTCAGTAGCAGCAGTCCCCGGCAGCAGCTCCTTTGAGGCCAGAGCACTCAGGGGGCAGGGCTGAGCAGGTGGAAAAGCTCAGCCCTCAATGGAGTGGCCTCCCTGGTCAGCAGAGCGCAGGCAGCTTCAGCAGCAGCAGTCCCCGGCAGCAGCTCCTTTGAGGCCAGAGCACTCAGGGGGCGGGGCTGAGCAGGTGGAAAAGCTCAGCCCTCAATGGAGTGGCCTTCCTGGTCAGCAGAGCGCAGGCAGCTTCAGCAGCAGCAGTCCCCGGCAGCAGCTCCTTTGAGGCCAGAGCACTCAGGGGGCGGGGCTGAGCAGGTGGAAAAGCTCAGCCCTCGATGGAGTGGCCTCCCTGGTCAGCAGAGCGCAGGCAGCTTCAGCAGCAGCAGTCCCCGGCAGCAGCTCCTTTGAGGCCAGAGCACTCAGGGGGCAGGGCTGAGCAGGTGGAAAAGCTCAGCCCTCAATGGAGTGGCCTCCCTGGTCAGCAGAGTGCAAGCAGCTTCAGCAGCAGCAGTCCCCAGCAGCAGCTCCGTTAAGGCCAGAGCACTCAGGGGGTGGGGCTGAGCAGGTGGAAAAGCTCAGCCCTCAATGGAGTGGCCTCCCTGGTCAGCAGAGTGCAGGCAGCTTCAGCAGCAGCAGTCCCCGGCAGCAGCTCCGTTAAGGCCAGAGCACTCAGGGGGTGGGGCTGAGCAGGTGGAAAAGCTCAGCCCTCGATGGAGTGGCCTTCCTGGTCAGCAGAGTGCAGGCAGCTTCAGCAGCAGCAGTCCCCAGCAGCAGCTCCGTTAAGGCCAGAGCACTCAGGGGGTGGGGCTGAGCAGGTGGAAAAGCTCAGCCCTCAATGGAGTGGCCTCCCTCGTCAGCAGAGTGCAGGCAGCTTCAGCAGCAGCAGTCCCCGGCAGCAGCTCCTTTGAGGCCAGAGCACTCAGGGGGCGGGGCTGAGCAGGTGGAAAAGCTCAGCCCTCAATGGAGTGGCCTCCCTCGTCAGCAGAGTGCAAGCAGCTTCAGCAGCAGCAGTCCCCAGCAGCAGCTCCGTTAAGGCCAGAGCACTCAGGGGGTGGGGCTGAGCAGGTGGAAAAGCTCAGCCCTCAATGGAGTGGCCTCCCTGGTCAGCAGAGTGCAGGCAGCTTCAGCAGCAGCAGTCCCCGGCAGCAGCTCCGTTAAGGCCAGAGCACTCAGGGGGTGGGGCTGAGCAGGTGGAAAAGCTCAGCCCTCGATGGAGTGGCCTTCCTGGTCAGCAGAGTGCAGGCAGCTTCAGCAGCAGCAGTCCCCAGCAGCAGCTCCGTTAAGGCCAGAGCACTCAGGGGGTGGGGCTGAGCAGGTGGAAAAGCTCAGCCCTCAATGGAGTGGCCTCCCTCGTCAGCAGAGTGCAGGCAGCTTCAGCAGCAGCAGTCCCCAGCAGCAGCTCCGTTAAGGCCAGAGCACTCAGGGGGCGGGGCTGAGCAGGTGGAAAAGCTCAGCCCTCAATGGAGTGGCCTTCCTGGTCAGCAGAGCGCAGGCAGCTTCAGCAGCAGCAGTCCCCGGCAGCAGCTCCTTTGAGGCCAGAGCACTCAGGGGGCGGGGCTGAGCAGGTGGAAAAGCTCAGCCCTCAATGGAGTGGCCTTCCTGGTCAGCAGAGCGCAGGCAGCTTCAGCAGCAGCAGTCCCCAGCAGCAGCTCCTTTGAGGCCAGAGCACTCAGGGGGCGGGGCTGAGCAGGTGGAAAAGCTCAGCCCTCAATGGAGTGGCCTCCCTGGTCAGCAGAGCGCAGGCAGCTTCAGCAGCAGCAGTCCCCGGCAGCAGCTCCTTTGAGGCCAGAGCACTCAGGGGGCGGGGCTGAGCAGGTGGAAAAGCTCAGCCCTCAATGGAGTGGCCTTCCTGGTCAGCAGAGCGCAGGCAGCTTCAGCAGCAGCAGTCCCCAGCAGCAGCTCCTTTGAGGCCAGAGCACTCAGGGGGCGGGGCTGAGCAGGTGGAAAAGCTCAGCCCTCAATGGAGTGGCCTCCCTGGTCAGCAGAGTGCAGGCAGCTTCAGCAGCAGCAGTCCCCGGCAGCAGCTCCTTTAAGGCCAGAGCACTCAGGGGGCGGGGCTGAGCAGGTGGAAAAGCTCAGCCCTCGATGGAGTGGCCTCCCTGGTCAGCAGAGTGCAGGCAGCTTCAGTAGCAGCAGTCCCCGGCAGCAGCTCCTTTGAGGCCAGAGCACTCAGGGGGCAGGGCTGAGCAGGTGGAAAAGCTCAGCCCTCAATGGAGTGGCCTCCCTGGTCAGCAGAGCGCAGGCAGCTTCAGCAGCAGCAGTCCCCGGCAGCAGCTCCTTTGAGGCCAGAGCACTCAGGGGGCGGGGCTGAGCAGGTGGAAAAGCTCAGCCCTCAATGGAGTGGCCTTCCTGGTCAGCAGAGCGCAGGCAGCTTCAGCAGCAGCAGTCCCCGGCAGCAGCTCCTTTGAGGCCAGAGCACTCAGGGGGCGGGGCTGAGCAGGTGGAAAAGCTCAGCCCTCGATGGAGTGGCCTCCCTGGTCAGCAGAGCGCAGGCAGCTTCAGCAGCAGCAGTCCCCGGCAGCAGCTCCTTTGAGGCCAGAGCACTCAGGGGGCAGGGCTGAGCAGGTGGAAAAGCTCAGCCCTCAATGGAGTGGCCTCCCTGGTCAGCAGAGTGCAAGCAGCTTCAGCAGCAGCAGTCCCCAGCAGCAGCTCCGTTAAGGCCAGAGCACTCAGGGGGTGGGGCTGAGCAGGTGGAAAAGCTCAGCCCTCAATGGAGTGGCCTCCCTGGTCAGCAGAGTGCAGGCAGCTTCAGCAGCAGCAGTCCCCGGCAGCAGCTCCGTTAAGGCCAGAGCACTCAGGGGGTGGGGCTGAGCAGGTGGAAAAGCTCAGCCCTCGATGGAGTGGCCTTCCTGGTCAGCAGAGTGCAGGCAGCTTCAGCAGCAGCAGTCCCCAGCAGCAGCTCCGTTAAGGCCAGAGCACTCAGGGGGTGGGGCTGAGCAGGTGGAAAAGCTCAGCCCTCAATGGAGTGGCCTCCCTCGTCAGCAGAGTGCAGGCAGCTTCAGCAGCAGCAGTCCCCGGCAGCAGCTCCTTTGAGGCCAGAGCACTCAGGGGGCGGGGCTGAGCAGGTGGAAAAGCTCAGCCCTCAATGGAGTGGCCTCCCTCGTCAGCAGAGTGCAGGCAGCTTCAGCAGCAGCAGTCCCCGGCAGCAGCTCCGTTAAGGCCAGAGCACTCAGGGGGTGGGGCTGAGCAGGTGGAAAAGCTCAGCCCTCAATGGAGTGGCCTCCCTCGTCAGCAGAGTGCAGGCAGCTTCAGCAGCAGCAGTCCCCAGCAGCAGCTCCGTTAAGGCCAGAGCACTCAGGGGGTGGGGCTGAGCAGGTGGAAAAGCTCAGCCCTCAATGGAGTGGCCTCCCTCGTCAGCAGAGTGCAGGCAGCTTCAGCAGCAGCAGTCCCCGGCAGCAGCTCCTTTGAGGCCAGAGCACTCAGGGGGCGGGGCTGAGCAGGTGGAAAAGCTCAGCCCTCAATGGAGTGGCCTCCCTCGTCAGCAGAGTGCAGGCAGCTTCAGCAGCAGCAGTCCCCGGCAGCAGCTCCGTTAAGGCCAGAGCACTCAGGGGGTGGGGCTGAGCAGGTGGAAAAGCTCAGCCCTCAATGGAGTGGCCTCCCTCGTCAGCAGAGTGCAGGCAGCTTCAGCAGCAGCAGTCCCCAGCAGCAGCTCCATTAAGGCCAGAGCACTCAGGGGGTGGGGCTGAGCAGGTGGAAAAGCTCAGCCCTCAATGGAGTGGCCTCCCTCGTCAGCAGAGTGCAGGCAGCTTCAGCAGCAGCAGTCCCCGGCAGCAGCTCCTTTGAGGCCAGAGCACTCAGGGGGCGGGGCTGAGCAGGTGGAAAAGCTCAGCCCTCGATGGAGTGGCCTCCCTGGTCAGCAGAGCGCAGGCAGCTTCAGCAGCAGCAGTCCCCGGCAGCAGCTCCTTTGAGGCCAGAGCACTCAGGGGGCAGGGCTGAGCAGGTGGAAAAGCTCAGCCCTCAATGGAGTGGCCTCCCTGGTCAGCAGAGTGCAAGCAGCTTCAGCAGCAGCAGTCCCCAGCAGCAGCTCCGTTAAGGCCAGAGCACTCAGGGGGTGGGGCTGAGCAGGTGGAAAAGCTCAGCCCTCAATGGAGTGGCCTCCCTGGTCAGCAGAGTGCAGGCAGCTTCAGCAGCAGCAGTCCCCGGCAGCAGCTCCGTTAAGGCCAGAGCACTCAGGGGGTGGGGCTGAGCAGGTGGAAAAGCTCAGCCCTCGATGGAGTGGCCTTCCTGGTCAGCAGAGTGCAGGCAGCTTCAGCAGCAGCAGTCCCCAGCAGCAGCTCCGTTAAGGCCAGAGCACTCAGGGGGTGGGGCTGAGCAGGTGGAAAAGCTCAGCCCTCAATGGAGTGGCCTCCCTCGTCAGCAGAGTGCAGGCAGCTTCAGCAGCAGCAGTCCCCAGCAGCAGCTCCGTTAAGGCCAGAGCACTCAGGGGGCGGGGCTGAGCAGGTGGAAAAGCTCAGCCCTCAATGGAGTGGCCTTCCTGGTCAGCAGAGCGCAGGCAGCTTCAGCAGCAGCAGTCCCCGGCAGCAGCTCCTTTGAGGCCAGAGCACTCAGGGGGCGGGGCTGAGCAGGTGGAAAAGCTCAGCCCTCAATGGAGTGGCCTTCCTGGTCAGCAGAGCGCAGGCAGCTTCAGCAGCAGCAGTCCCCAGCAGCAGCTCCTTTGAGGCCAGAGCACTCAGGGGGCGGGGCTGAGCAGGTGGAAAAGCTCAGCCCTCAATGGAGTGGCCTCCCTGGTCAGCAGAGCGCAGGCAGCTTCAGCAGCAGCAGTCCCCGGCAGCAGCTCCTTTGAGGCCAGAGCACTCAGGGGGCGGGGCTGAGCAGGTGGAAAAGCTCAGCCCTCAATGGAGTGGCCTTCCTGGTCAGCAGAGTGCAGGCAGCTTCAGCAGCAGCAGTCCCCGGCAGCAGCTCCTTTGAGGCCAGAGCACTCAGGAGGCGGGGCTGAGCAGGTGGAAAAGCTCAGCCCTCAATGGAGTGGCCTTCCTGGTCAGCAGAGTGCAGGCAGCTTCAGCAGCAGCAGTCCCCGGCAGCAGCTCCTTTAAGGCCAGAGCACTCAGGGGGTGGGGCTGAGCAGGTGGAAAAGCTCAGCCCTCGATGAAGTGGCCTTCCTGGTCAGCAGAGCGCAGGCAGCTTCAGCAGCAGCAGTCCCCGGCAGCAGCTCCTTTGAGGCCAGAGCACTCAGGGGGCGGGGCTGAGCAGGTGGAAAAGCTCAGCCCTCAATGGAGTGGCCTTCCTGGTCAGCAGAGTGCAGGCAGCTTCAGCAGCAGCAGTCCCCGGCAGCAGCTCCGTTAAGGCCAGAGCACTCAGGGGGCGGGGCTGAGCAGGTGGAAAAGCTCAGCCCTCGATGAAGTGGCCTTCCTGGTCAGCAGAGTGCAGGCAGCTTCAGCAGCAGCAGTCCCCGGCAGCAGCTCCTTTGAGGCCAGAGCACTCAGGGGGCGGGGCTGAGCAGGTGGAAAAGCTCAGCCCTCAATGGAGTGGCCTTCCTGGTCAGCAGAGCGCAGGCAGCTTCAGCAGCAGCAGTCCCCGGCAGCAGCTCCGTTAAGGCCAGAGCACTCAGGGGGCGGGGCTGAGCAGGTGGAAAAGCTCAGCCCTCAATGGAGTGGCCTTCCTGGTCAGCAGAGCGCAGGCAGCTTCAGCAGCAGCAGTCCCCGGCAGCAGCTCCTTTGAGGCCAGAGCACTCAGGGGGCGGGGCTGAGCAGGTGGAAAAGCTCAGCCCTCAATGGAGTGGCCTTCCTGGTCAGCAGAGCGCAGGCAGCTTCAGTAGCAGCAGTCGCTGGCAGCAGTTCCTTTAAGGCCAGAGCACTCAGGGGGCGGGGCTGAGCAGGTGGAAAAGCTCAGCCCTCGATGAGGAAGGGAGGAGAAGAGAAATTGGGGGGAATTTGAAGTGGCACATCACCCCCATCTCACCATCAGGATAAGTGGGCTATTTTGTCAGCAGAATTCTAGATACAAGCATGACAGTAGAAGCCCAGAGAGAAGTCAAGGGAGAAGATTGGGGCGGGGGGAGAGGGGAGCATCCTGCCATATAACCTGAAATGGCTCTCACAACAGCTTACAAAAGTAAATAAACAGACAAAATATCCGTCAGATATTACAAATTACAGGCCCTTAAAAGTTACAGGAGGGCAGCAGCTCTAAGAAATTGTCACAAGGATAATTAAAACAGTTTCCCTCACCCTCTGACTGACTGTTGGAATCACAAGGTCTTCGCTGCTTTCCAGAAAGTGAGGTCAGAGTTAGCCTGGCTGGCCTCCCTGGGAAGGGAATTTCAAAGAATGAACATCCAGAAAGGCTGCCAACCTAACTTCAGAAAAGAAAGGAAGTTAGAACAGATTGTCTTTGGAGGCTCTTTACAGTGCAATCCTAAACTAAGTCCATTGGCTTCAATGGGCCTAGAGGTTTGTAACTATTGCAGTGAACGAGGAATTTTTTTGAACTTCAAGACCATTATAGCAGTCCAGCTTTGACTTTTGCAAAATACAGCTCAGAACGTCCTTCTAGAGGAGCAGCCATAACTGGTGAATCAACTTATGCTGATAAAAATGTGCTTCTGCTCTCAGCTCCTCATCTGCCAGTGTAATGTAGCAGTTAGAATGTCACACTATGGGATACCCTGGTTTGAATCCCCACTTGTGAGCAGTCTGCTTAGCTCTCCACCATTTTAATATCTGCTTATGACTGGAAAAATCATGAAGCCTTAACTAATGTGCTTCATGCCACAATAAGCCAGCTGCCAGCTCCCGACTGGGAGACTGAAATGCACATGCCATGTGAATGGAATGCGGAGTGATTAGGTGTCACTGGCCCATTCCAAATGGCACACTTTAAGCCAGCGATGCTGAGCATTCACACCGATCGGTGCCGAAAGAGTTTGGGGTCCCATCATTCTGCACTACGTGACCTTGAGGCAATTTGGTGTCTGCTGATGAATTGAGATGTATTTGTTAGGAGCTGCATTTTGTGGGGGCTGGAGCTGATGTCATTTTTTTTTAATTCACATGCGTGGTAATGTTGCAATGTTGGATCCCATCCCCCTTCCCTGTATTTGCTGATTAGGCTGTCCTGTGCCCACTGGGGAGGCAATTGGTGGTGGAGTTCTGGGGGAAAACATACTTTTCCTGCTTGTTCCACTCTCATTTATTTTTTTTAAAGCCAAGCCAGGAAAGGGTTAAAATGCTGCTCCTTCATTCCTTCTCGGCAGCTTCCCTGCCACTTTGTTTTGCAAAAGGCTGTGCAAAATGCTTTTTAAAAAATTCTTTGGCATTAGGAGAAGACACTGGGAGGGAGGGAAAAGCAGTCATTAAACCCTTTCCTGGCTTTTAAAGCCAGGAGAAATGAATAATAAACCTGACACTGAGAGATCTCTGTCTTTTGGTGCTACACCTCTGAAGATGCCAGCCACAGCTGCTGGCGAAACGTCAGGAACTACAATGCCAAGACCACGGCAATACAGCCCGGAAAACCCACAACAACCATCGTTCTCCGGCCGTGAAAGCCTTCGACAATACAATGAATAATAACATTACAACTTTTTCCTAGCTTTAAAAAAAAAAGAGAGTGCTTATACCACTGAAGGAGGAAGGGAAAAGCTGCCATTTAACCATTCCCTGGCTTTTAAAGCCAGCAGAGAATAAGCAGTAACATTACAACTCTTTCCTAGATTTGAACAAAAAATAAGAGTGTGTGTTCATAACCAGGGGGAATGAAGCGAATAGAGATGCAGCCTTATGATTCTTACCCCACTTTACTGATTTAAAAAATGGTGGAAAAGGAGTTCAGATTGCTGAGGAGGGTTGGAATGGTTGCCAGTGGACAGACCAATCAGCTCCCAGGGAAAAGGAGAGGGGGGAGAAGAGAAGCAGGAAGGAAGTATAGAGTTCACACTAACATTAATCACGCCAGCTGCAACTCAGCAGTGGCTTCAAAATAAAATAGCAGTATGTCCACGGGGGGGGGGGGAGCAGAGATACCGTGGACAAAAAATTGGTTCTGCGTCCCATGACTACATTGCAGGTGCAGAACTCCTGCAAACATGGGAAGCAGAACAGATACTGAAATGCTTTAAACTGACAGTGCGGAAAGCACCATTGACTCCAACCCACCCAAGCTGCGGAAGGTGCAGCTCCTTGACAAGAAAGGTGCTTGGGACAACTCCCCTCGGACATTCCAATATCCTTTCTTCCCATTAATTTCAACCCCAGCTAAAAGCCTACCCCTCAATCTAGGCCATCAATCAGCTCTGATAAGTTTAAGTTCTTCCTGGGAACATTTAATCACAACTTTAAATTCATCATCCAGCTCCGGAGGCACTTAATTAAATTTACAGTTTCTTTGTGAGGCACTGGGAACAGGCAAGCTAACTCCTTTGTCCCACCCTGGCCAAACAGTTACTCAAGTCTTTTGTCCATCCCAGGAGACAACCACTTAGGTTTTTGTTTTACAGGCTGAAGTCACTCTCCAGCCTCAGGGCCCAGTTTGCCTTATAAGTACTCTAGCTTTGCCCCAGCCAAATTGTACACACTTAACCAGATCCAAGCGCTGTGCCCTCAGAATCCCTCTGAACCTCCTGGTCAAGAACATTGGCTGAAGTCTTCTTCCTCTGTGGATCTTTCTACTCCTCTGATCAGTAGTTATCACCCGAAAATCCTGCAATCTATTCCTATTTTCCCCATTGCTCTCCTAGGAATCTTGTGTGCTTGTGAGTTGCCTTACCAGTTGCTGTGTGTGTGTGTGAATTCCCCTTTAAATAAAAATTACTCTTTGTTTTGGAAAACACTTGTTTCATCAGTTTCCTTGGGAAGGGGACCTGGTAAAAATTGGTGGAGGATCTTGCTTGTTACCACCTCTCACATAGCTTTGTCCTTGTTTGCTAATTCCCCTAACTTGCAAGGAGACTCATTCCGGTAACACACTCGGCTATGGAAGTTTGCTGGGTGACCTTGAGCCAGTCACACAATCTCACCCTATCTGTCCACCCAAAAACAATTCCAGAACTAGAAGCCCCCTCATTATATGTGCTGGTCTTTCAGAGGAAATTATACCCAATCCAGAACAGGCAAGCCACCAATTTCCAGATCAATTGGATATCCAACTACCAACTTCATTGTCTTGACTGGACCGCACTTTACCTAATTCATTGTCATCAAGTCCATCACAGATTTCATGCACCCATGCAAAACAGCTATGACTTTCATTCAAAAGAAGACAGCACTGAATGCCACCAGCAACTAATGACATCTCATCCCAACTCTCTTAAAAACCCCTCACAGAGGCCTTGTGAGGAGCCAGTGTAGTGTAATGGACAGTGCTGCACTAGACCTGGGTTCAAATGGCCATACAGCCATGAACTTCATTGCATAACTTTGAGCAAGTCATTGTTTCTCAGTTAATTTACCTCATGTTGTTTTTATGAGGACAAAATGGAAGGGGAAACCATTTATGTTTCTTGTACAACTGTATCCCCAAGAGAATACATATCCCAATGGGAAATACTGACTTAGCAGATATGCACTTCAGGTCAAGGTGGTACTGCAACTTCTTTTGGCATGTTGGTTCCAGCACCAAGATGGAGAAGCTTGCTAACTGGCAATTATTGTGGGTGTGGCTTCTGAGGAAGATAAAATGAAGCTGGGAAAGTTCACATAGGCACTAAATCAAGGACTTGCTAACTGGAGGAGCAGGATGAAAATGAATAGCCCTCAAGAAGGGACACAGCAGTGGTACATGCTGAGAAGGAAACTAGAAATGAACACATGAAGCTGCTACTAGTCTGCCTAGCTCAGTATTGTTTGCTCTGATAAGCAGCAACTATCCAGGGTCAGGCACAGAAAAGTATTTCCTAACCCGATATTGGACCCTTTGTATGCAAAGCACAGGCTCTATTACTGAGCGTCAGTGTCTCCCGAACAAAACATTGGATTCTTATAAACCAAACTAACTTGACCCAGGAAAGAAAGGATCTTTCACAGCAGAAAATGAGTGAATCTTTGCTGCTTTTTGCATGACAAGAGATGTTGGGGACTGTAATGGGGGCCAAGTGAGGGTGATACATACTTCTTGGAATGCTCTGAGTTTCCTCCAATGTATCAGCCATTAGGAAAACGGTTACTAAAAACAAACTGAAGCAGCATGTTCAATGTCCTATTTTGTGACAACACATGGACTGCATTAAAATTTCCACTGGAAACTGTAAGTTATGTCCTTTAAGTCCAGTTTTTACAGGACAGGGTGCCAAAATGACACCTCTGTATTTTCCAGTTATCTTGTCAGCACCACATCCATAAAGTGTTTCACAAGTAATGCTGCTATTTTGGTTCTTGCTCAGGAAATAAAATTCTCCAGTTACCCACATTGCCTGCTTACTTCATAATAACACATAATATTTACACAGAACATCTAAAGTGCCCAAAGTGCTTCCCAAAGGAAACCAATGGAAAGAGCTTCATATACTTCTGCTCAGATCCAACATTATCAAGGGGGGTGGCTACAGGTACCTTTTTATCATGTGTTTAAAACTCTGATCCAAGTGATAGAGCTGTGCACAAGGTCAATTATCTGTTTTGGGCACAAAGAGGGGCTTCACTTGCGCAGTGCTGGCTTCTGGGTTAGGCTTATTCCCAGGGAAATTTGCATATAACACCCATTTGGATCACCTCCTATTGGACTGGGACAAATACTCTGTAATCCGTATAACAATCCTTAAAAGCAGACCATTATTATTATTATTATTTGCACATTATGGAAAAATGGACCGAGTTTGAAAATGTACTACCTTTCATGGAGCCTTTTGATGAGCTAGTAGCTATGGTAAGATTTGAACAAGCGACTGCCCAGCGTGCGGCTCCTTTTTTCCCCACCACTCTCCTAGTTGTTAGTGAATTTTGTAATCTTATCTCACCCTAGATAATCTTGTATCATTCACCTGGGTAAAGTCAAGAAGATTAAAGCTCATAATGTTTGTCTGGAACTGTGTCTAAGAAGTTCTGCGATGTAATGGTATTTGCTACTCAGGTTTCCTGCACATGCTCCCACCCACCCCCATCCCACCTCCCCCATCTGTTTGCACATCAAGCTGCCAAGGATCTCATCCTGTGCTCCCCATTTCCATGCATTTTCTTAAACATTTGCAGATTTCCTTGTTTACCAAGCATCTCATATTCTCTTTTCCTTCCAGCCAAGAATTGTAGCCTCTTTGGGGAGAGCCTGGCCTATCAGAATTTGTACGAAAGTAGTGTTTTGCATCATGGCTCAAGGGACGCTGAGAGGCTAGTGTCCCCACTCTGGCAGTCCTGTGCAAACTATTGGAAGTTGCATAGTAAAGTGACATGTAGGAAATAACCTAACACAAGAGACATTTTTAAAAAAAGAAACTTTAGGGTATGTGCTCTGTGACCCTCTTTTTTATGTGATGGCCTCTTCTAAAAGATGCCAAGGTCTGACTGGTACAGTCAAAAAATGAAAAAAGATTAGGCTGCCATCTATGGCCCTTTCTGTCCAAAACATTTTTTAGCCATTTGTGAAACACCAAAGGCAACACTAACGAGCCAGCATGGTGCAGAGATTAGAGTGCTGGACTAGGGCCTGGGGCTGGGAGACTTGGGTTCATATTCTGGCTCTGCCATGGAAACTTGCTGGGTGACCTTGAACAAACCACTCTCTTTCAACTGAACCTACCCCGCAAGGTTCTTGGAATTCAAGCTTTCATTTCAAAATAGTAAGTCTCTAGCTCCACTCCCACAATGGAGGGGGGCTAGTGGCTTACTTTCTTTTAAAAATGAAATCTGGGAATTCTGGGAATTCAGAGAACCTGCTGCACCTATTATTACAATGACAGGTAGATATATTGATATGAAACAGTATTTTTTTTAAAAAGCCAGGAGGAGGTAAGGAAGGCAGGGGGGAGGAGTGGTTTGACGATGATGAACAGCCAATCATTGCAAAGTGGGTGGGAGGTGGGTGGGACTGAGCAGGATAAACAAAACTGAAAGAAACATTTTGCATGAGGAAAAAACCAATTTTCTGTTGGGAATAATGGACAGCCAGTCGGAAAAAAGTTTTAGAACACTGTTTTTATATTTTATTACAGCAGCAAGAGTACTTTATGCACAAAAGTGGAAAACTACAACATTGCCTACAGTGGATGAATAGTTGACAAAGTTTTGGAGTTTGCGTTAATAGCAAAACTTACTGCATTAATTAGGGAAAGGACACTAGTTAACTTCTTGACTGAGTGGAAACCATTAATAGACTTTTTGCATGAAATGGTAACAAGGATTTGATGACATCTGGATTTATGGATTAAGAAACAGGAACAATAGAAAAAAGAGGGGTTTGTGACTAACTTAGAATAAGTGGGACTCTAGAAATAATATGTACTTGTTGCAGAGAAAATCAGAACTCAACTTGTAGTGTAATTTAGGGTTTTTTTTCTTTTTTCTTTTCCTCTTAATTTTATAGATATATGTATTGTTAGTGTTTTATGTTTAGAATTGTGTTTTTTTTCTTGTTCTCTATGTTTGCTGTTTATTGTGTTGTGGTGTATAGGTTAGTTTAAATAAAATTTTTAATACCAAGGAAAAATCAATTCTGACAGCCCAATCCTAAGAAGTGGGGGGGAGTGCATAGGGAGAGAACCAAGGCTTACGTGGACATAAGTGGCTCCTACGTGGGCGCAAATGCCCTTCCGCTGGTGGTGGCACGAGGCGTGCTACCGCTGCTGGGCCACCGCCAGTGGGAATGCCTGGCGGGCAGGAGGAGGCAGAGAAGCGGTGCAGGGCCCCGCGCCAGCGCAGGAGGGGGCAGGGCAGAGTGCAGGGCCGGAGTTAGTTCATTCTCTAAGCCCCTCCAGGCACAGGAACAACCACAGCGGCGCAAAAGAGCTACGCCACAGAAAAAGGTGGCGTAGCCCATAGAGGCCCATTGCCGGGGAAAACTCTGCCCCCTCTCCAAGCGCCCCGCCCCACCCACATGGCCTGAAGGAGCGTAAGATGGGAACGACCAAGGGGGGGGGCAATCCACATTTGCTTCTGGGGTGGGCGAGCCCCCCTCCACGTACCAAATCACCTGCTCACACACCCTTCAAAACGTCTGGCTACACGGCTTATGACCTCAGGTAAGTGAGCACGCGGCCAAAGGCTCTGCCCCTCGGACTTCTGCCGTGGATACTTTGAGCATGAGGCGGGAGGGTACGCACGGTGGCGGGCACTGAGTGCACTTTGGGGACTTTGCAAGAAAAGTGGGAGAACTTTGCACTCGCTCAAGGGAAGAAGGTCCGGCTAACTAACAATAGCTAATCATGTGTCCTTGCAGGTTATCGGACTCTGAAGTTCCATCTCAGTAAGGAGCGAGGTAGCACTTACTGGTAAGAAGGAGATGGGGCAGTGGCTGAGCCGGTTGGCTGATTTGTGCTGGCTGCCCCATCACCTGAACTCGCAGTTGCCCAGAAAACTACTCTTGACCAGGTGTTTGTAACTACCTACTTGCTTTCTCCCTTATAGGTAAAAGCACCCCAAGGCAGAGCGCATCCTTGCCAGAGGGTCTTGCATCAGCTGGTCGCTGCTGCTCTCTATTATGTGCATCTTCTCAGATGTTGGAGTGTGGGCTTTGCCTCAGCCATGGACCGAGGCAAAGCCTACATGTGTGTCTTTCTCTTTCTCTTGCAGGCACATCCTGAGCATGTTTGCTTCCTCCCCCCACCCCCAGTAATCCTCTGTGAGTGACATTCGGATCCAGTCCAGGAAGCAATATCTCAAAGCAGTCCGCATCTCAGCCTTGCCCCTGGGAGCGCAGAAGGGCTGCGCAAAATGCCTTGGCTCCCTTTCCAGCCTAGAAACAATGGCATTTTTTCCAGTTTAATAAAACGTGTTGAACAACAACAAATCTCTCTGTTTGCATGCCTGACTGACATTGTCATTAGCCCCTCGCTCAACACCCTGTCACACATGTCCACTCACACATCCCCACAAATGTATCAAGTGGCACCCCGTCCAGCCTCCCTGCCCCCTTCCTCCCCATTATGTAACTTCAGGCAGAGGGGTGGGAATTGAACTGTGGCCCATGAATGCCTGCGGGGGGCAGGGGAGGAAGGCACTGAGGACTTCCATTCACTGATAGTCTGAGCTGCTGGCATCTGATAAGCCAGGAAGATGGTCGCTGCAGGTGGAAAGCTGCTGCCAGGGGTTGGGGGATGTTTTTGTGGAAGCAGGGATGGACTTGGCATGGGGAGGGTCTGTCAGTTCACTCTGGGGGGTCATCTCCCCAGTACTGGGACATGGCTGTCAAGGTCTGGCCTCCATTCTCGCTTTGTAGAGATGCAGTGATGTGTTCAAGTTGCACAGCAGCAAATCTGAGCGCGCTTTTCATTCCCCTCATTTCCAAACGGCCTCCCGGCCTCCCACGTGGTTCCCAATGGATGTTTCTGTCACTCATTGACGGTCCCGCCTCCCCCCCCCCCACCTGCTTCTCTGCAACCTGGGAACTACTTAGGGTTGCCAGTCTCCAGGTGGTAGCTGGAGATCTCCCAGAATTACAACTGATCTCCAGGCAAGAGAGATCAGCTCCCTACTATCTGGCCCTACTTTTCAGGGGGGGGGACCTTTTTCTTTTGGTGGTGGCAGCAGCGGCAGGTATCCGCAGGCGCACCAAGCTGCAGCCACCAGCCGGGCCCTCCCAATTGGCTGTGCTGCTGTTTGCCCCTTGCCTGAATGTCTGGAGGGGTGTGGCCATTGGCTGGTGTGAGCGGGGTTGTCAGGGGAACGAGGGGCCGCTGCATCTCTCCTTGTCACACTTGGGCACTGGCAGGATTATCCTGCAAAAGTCCATAGGGAGCCACACAGTGCTGCCCCATTTACACTAGTGCAAGAGTGCTGACACTACCTGGGAGGTTAGGATTGGGTTGCAAATTGGCTTTCAGAAAAAGATGGGTGGAAAAGTCGTCTCAAAAGAACCGGGGGTCAGGGGGGGAGTGAAAACTGATGGCAAAAAAAATGTGTGTGGAAATCAAGGAATAAACCAAAGCAGGATGGGGCCCGAACCAATGGAAGAACTTAGTGTGGAAAACCTGGCGTGGAAAGGGCTAGCACCCACTCTGTCACCTCCCTGCACAAAATGGTCCCTACCCAAAGCTGATTTACTCTACAAAATGATTCCCCACTAGAGGTGGGCATGATAAAAAAAAAAATACCGATCAAGCCGTTTGTGGACCTGGGCTGCCACCGAACCCAGGTCACCGATTCTAACCGATCAAGTCCCGTTTCCGATCCGGAATCGGGAATCGGGGAGGCCAAAGCGGGAGGCTCCCCGCCGTTTCCAGCGATATAGGAATGGTGGTTGGTGGCAGTGGCCGCCAGGCCCGGCGGGCACGGGGAGGCGGTGATGAGCCGCCTCCCCTCAGGGAGGGAGGGGACATTCACACACATTCACACACACACACACACACACACACACACTTAGAGCAGGGGGGGGGAGTTTAACCCGGCAATGAGCCACCTCCCCTCAGGGAGGAGACATTCACACCAGGGCCGGATCTACGGTTGCCAGCGCCCAGGGCAACCGTAGTCAGGCTCTTGCACGCGTGCGCGCTCCTGGGTCGCCCACCCCCCGCCCACGCAGCAAGCCGGCTGTCTCGGTGCGCTGCGGAGCTGGCAGCAACGCGAGTGGCTCGGAGGCTGCCCACGCCATTCACCTGCCCTGCAAGACAAGGGGCGGCCGGCTTGCCCGCGTGCCCCTTGTCCTGGGGAAAGGCGAATGGTGCGGGCGGCCTCCCAGCCACCCGCGCAGCCTTTTGCCTTTTCCCAGGACAAGGGGTGGCCGGCTTGCCCGCACGCCCCTTGTCCTAGGGAAAGACGAACGGTGCGGGCAGCCTCCCAGCCACCCGCGCTGCCTTTTGCCTTTTCCCAGGACAAGGGGCGGCCGGCTTGCCCGCATGCCCCTTGTCCTGGGGAAAGACCAACGGTGCGGCCCCTTGTCCTGGAGAAAGGCAAAAGGCAGCGCGGGTGGCTGGGAGGCCACCCGCGCCATTCAACTTTCCCCAGGCACGCTCCTGGGGCTGGCAACTGCGCCCGGCGCCCCCTCTTTGGCGGCGCTGGGGGCAGACTACTCCCCTGCCCCCCCCGTCGATCCAGCCCTGATTCTCTCTCTCTCTCTCTCTCTCTCTCTCTCTCTCTCTCTCTCTCTCTCTCTCTCTCTCTCACACACACACACACACACACACACACACTTAGAGCAGAGGGGGGGATCTATCCCTGCCTCTCCAAATAGAGAGACACCCCGTCAACATGTTTCAGCCAGCCTTTAAAAAAAGCAGGGACAGAATCCTCTGTTCCTCGCCACCCCATTTTAAAAGCAGGCAGCCAGTCTTCAAAAAGCATCTTTTAAACACACACACAGAACCGTGAATGAGGTTTTCCCACAAAATACAGTGTTTTAAAAGCAGGTTAAAAACAGAGAGTGACAGACAGAAAAACACCCATTCCTCCTACAAAGCCCCGTTTTTTAAAAAAGCAAAAAACCTTTGTGCCCATGGCGCACAAACACCCCCTTCCCCCTCCCTCCCCTGGGTTGCTGCTCCGTGGTTGGAAGGAAGCCTGCTAATCAAGGAAAGCTGGGCTTCCATTAGGTTTTCTAGGGTGACAGAAGGAGGGCAAACACAGCTCCTTGGGTCAGTCGCAGCTTCTAGCTCTCTCAGCCCCATCCACCTCACAGGGTGATTGTTGTGAGAATAATAACAACATACTTTGTAAACTGCTCGGAGTGTGGCATTAAGTTGTCCTGAAGGGCAGTATAGAAATCGAATGTTGTTGTTGTTATATTTGCATGGAATGTGTTGTTTTCCCCAAAGAGAAAAACAAAAAGATTTGCGGAAGGGGAAGTTAGTAACTTAGCTGAATGGGTTTTTAAAAATTGCTCAACCTGTTTTATTCTAACCAACCCCTAGTTCCCCAATGAGTAGGCTGCAACTACTCAGGAGTAAGCACTGGACTAGCATGCTGAAGAGATTATGATACTGCTGCTCTACACCTTTCCTCCCTATGTAGTTCCATAAGACTGGAAAAACTTAAAAATTGTACTTTTGGATCTGACCAAAGTTCACCTAGTTCACTATGCTTTCTCGGTTAGCTGCCAGCCAGATATGCCCCCAGAATTCACACACCAGACATCCCCCTCATTTGTTTCAGTTTCTGCTAATCTGGGGTGTACTTTCTTTAAATACAACTGTTTCATTTTTGCCATGCCTTTCTTTAATCCTTTTTAAAAAAGCCATCTTGAGGCAATCAATTCCGTAATTTAATTAGGAATTCTACAAATAATTATTTTGCTTTGTTGATCTGAATAAACAGGCAATTAATTTTACTGAATGACCCACCCAATGTTCTAGTGTTTGGAGAGGCAACAATTTTCCTCTTCTCACTGTCTGCATATTATTCATAATTTTGCAAACTTCCATCAAGCTTCTTGCCCTTAGTTGGTGAACGTGAAAATGCCCAAATCTCATAAACCTTTCTTCAGAGGGATGATGCTGTAATCCCGATCATCGTATTTATTTTTTCTTTCCTCTTTTTCTAGCTCTACGATATCCTCCATGACCCTAGCTGGCATTTTCATGGAAGGTCAAGTTTTGGACTGCAAAAGAGCAGAAAGGCCGCATCTATTGCTTCATCTCCATGACAGCCAAAACACTGACAAAGAGTTCTTTAAGAGAGCTGAAGCAGTGTCCTAGCATAATTGTATGCATGTTTATTCAGAAGTAATTGAAAAAAATCGTATTCCTAAGCAGTAGTCGCAGCCATCCCCTTCTGTCAGGTAATGCAGACTCAGAAAAGGAGGCACTTACATGCAAGCATTCCCCCCCCCCCCAAAACTGGGTTTACTTCCAGTTTTGGAACAAGGCTGGTGATAAAAACATTAAACAAATATTAAACAAATAATTGGGGGTGGGTGGGATTTGCAGGGGAGAATTTTTAGGTTTAGAAAGGATAAGCATCCCTCTTCCCGTCTGTCAATTCTTGCCTTCAAAAGCCACACCCTTAAATTAGTATTATGAGGAAAACCTAGGCTTGCAAACCCTGTAAGTTGTGCCTCTACCCTAAATTTCATTGAGATCAATGGGTCATGCTCCTAAACAAACACAGAACTGTATCCTCTGAGCTTTGTCCATGGTCCAAATGTCTCTACAGCTGCAGTGAAGCAAGTCTGTTTCATCCACCTCTGATTTATGCAGCAGAGAATTCTGGCCTCACATATAAAGCTGTTGGCATGATCAGTAAACTACTGTATTTGGAGAACTTTGAGCCCCTCGAATGATATATGTAAATACCGAGAATTTATTATTTAACCCTTTTCTCCAGTTGCAGCTGTATGGCAGGAGAGTTAGAGCACCTTCTGCCAGATTCTCAGCTTGCACAGAAGAAAGTGGCTGATGGGGCACGAGGAGGGAAGAAGTAACTGGGAACAGCAGATGTTCCGGAGTCCAAATCGAAAGCCCTTGGGGGCCAGACTGAGCTTGTAGGCAACCAGTTACCTGTTCCAGTTTGGTGATGTGCTGGCCCAATGTGGAGTTTCAATAGTGCAAGGAAACTAATATGTAATCCCATCCTGTATGCCTGGGTCAGAGGTCAGAAAAGCTTTCTAGAGATAAAGATTCATTGCTGGGGAATCAATGCAATAAATCATTTTAAATATAAAAATAAATATAATTTGACTGGTATGTGAAGAATGAACATAAACTCTAGTTTGGCATTCCTGCACATTCCAAACAGTCCATATTTCACTGGGATTGAGGGCATACAAGGATCACTACCAACATTGTGTCCCGTTCCCAAAGTTCACATTGCTGTCAGAAATAATTAGGCTAACAAAAGCTATGGCTCAAGTCAACTTAACAGTGGAACTGTTATCTGTTTGGGCTTACTTCTTGAACTTGGCAAACCTTGGAAAGTCCCTGCCATGACGTTTCTAAACTAACAATTAAAAAGGGCTTTTAAAAACACAGAGAATCCAAGTCAGGGGAACAAGCAGGAGCTACAAATTCAATAAACAGGAAGAAAGTGACATGCTCCTGATGTTCCCACTGCCCTTACATTTGGCAATAGAAGAGCAACCACCCTACTCCCATCTAGAAAGTAAAAGACTGTCTCTTCTGCTGCACTCTTTGAATCTCTCTCTCAGAAAGGCTGGTTGAATACAGAGAAGGGGGTGCAACAATGATGGTAAGGAACAGTTGCTTAAAGCCCTGTTTCCTACAGCCAGTTCACATGGCACGAAACTTAAATAAGAAATTAGTCACATGGACTGTCTACTAGCACAAGCAATGCAACATCAGGGCCAGTTCACTTTAACCAGCAAGCCATATACAAGCCCCTCACAAACATGAACAGAGTGGCCTTATACAGTCAGACCACTGGCCTGTCAGTCAGTCCTGTCTAATCTGACAGCAGCTCTCCAAAGTCTCAGGCTGCGGCCTTTCAAATAATCTCATGCCTGATCCTTTTGAACTGAAGATACTGGGGCTGATCAGGAAAGTGCTCAGGGCAGCCTGATGTGTACCCCAGAAGGTGCTCAACCAAGCTGCCATAGCCATGCAGGGGCCGTCTGATGAGCTGCCATGATTTGCCATTATAGCATTTTTCAAAACCAGCACCACAAAATGCCACCACATAAAAATTATTTGTATTAAAATGTGTAAGTTACAAACATAATGTATCACTAGTGTGACTAAAAGGTTTTACAAGTTTGTTAAGTGTTATATGAGGCGTGCTTTGACATATTACTGCAGTTTGGATCACCACCGTTATTCCATTTCCTACTGACAGTATTTTTCTAGATAAGGTTTATACACATCACAGTGATAATGTAGATATTCCTTACATACAAATGACAGTCTGTGCAAATGATGCTTGCTTTTCCATGAACACAACCAAACTGTGAAGATGGAGACCCCACATGTTCAGTGGAAGCCACAAGCTAGTGTGAACCAACAAAGCAAAAAAAGATGTGGCAACAAGATTTAATTGTTGATATTCCTCCTTATGCTGGAGTTCTGATCTTAGCTGGGCACTTTGGTTGACCGCCCCCCCCCCCGCCCCGCCGCAGGAGCTCAGTGCGCTTTACAAGCCACCATAGTAGTGCAATCTTCCACACACAAAGACTATACATAGGAATGCAATCTTCAACACAGATCCACTGAAGTAAATGGATTTATTTTGTTAGAATCGAGTTGCAAGTCTAGAAAAGAACGTCAACGCAGGTCAAGAGGGTTAGTTTTAAATAAAGTTTACATTCGCATACCAGCCGCGGGAATTGTTAAAAATATACACAAATCGTCATTCGCAAGCAACCTGTCGTCCACGCCGAAGACAGAAGGCGTTCCCCGCAGTTCCGATGACAGGCACGGAAAGGAGGGGCTTTTCATTGGCGAAGTGCTTTCGGATTGTGCTCACACAAAGGGAGGGGCCACATCCGAGCCTTCTCTTTCCCGACCCAAAACACGCAGTTCCAGCAATTTCCCTTCCGAGGCCTGCCAGGAAAAGAACGACGCAAGGCTGCGCCCCCTCCCGAGACCAGTTCGAGAACTGCAGCCTTCCCCCGCCCCCGCCCCGCTTTAACTGAAAGAATCCCCCCCCTTCTCTGCTGCTCCCGCGTCACGTTCTTGTGTAATGAAATCTGGCGGCAGGGGTTAGGAGACAGCAGAACTCGGTTGCCAAAACCATTTCAGGGTGGGCGGAGAGAGAGCTCGGAGACCATAGTGCAAAAAGGCAGAAATTACGAAACATCTTTTAAACCGATAACACGTTTAAGTTATTTAGAACGCGAGTGTGGGTCACTTCCTCCAGCATAACGTCGCCAAGTTCCACTAAGGAAAACAAGAAAGGAATAACAGGGAGGGGGTGAATCAACGGGAAACCAGTCAGCCTGCAAAAATGCAAAACGCAGCCGTATGCTGTTAAAAAATGGAGGCACCCGATGTAAATCAAAGCGAGACAAACGAAGCCGGGCTCTTTGACTCTCGAGAGCTGATACCCTGGAAAGCTGGTTGGTCTTGAAGGCGCTGCTGGGCTCCAATCTTGCCCAGACTGGAGGGCCTTTTCTAAGCGGGAAAGGCAAGACGAACCTCACCTCGGGCTCTGCCGCGAGAGCCCTGGCCAGCCAGCTGAAGGGGGAGGGGAGGGGGAGAAAGCGCCTTTCGCGCGGCTCTCGGAACGCGCTGGTAACTAGGGCGGCCTACTTGTTGCGTCGCGATGGAAAATGTGCTCGGGGCGCGCCTTTTCACAGCCGCTCTAGCGGTGGAGTGTTGTGCAGTAAACATCCGAGGGTTGTGTGGGTGACTCTATACGGCTCCAAGGGCACACTGAAACGGGAAGGAAAGAAACGGCGGCGTTTCCACTAATGTTATGTTCCACGACTTAAGGAGGGCCAGCGAGGGAACGGACTTCGACTGCAAGACGCATATGGCAGGCGCCGGCGTCTAGTTTTGGGGAGGCACCTTCCACTACATGTTTCTCTCCACCCCACCCCCACCCCCCGCCAAACGAAACAAAAGCCGAACAATCGGGAAACCATTTGCTAAATGATGAGAAGAAGTAGAACTGGAGCCAAAAGTAAGAAAAAGTCTTATCGCCGAACAAAGCTCCAACACACCCACATCCACACCCAAACCACTTGTAGCTTCTCAAGCATGCAAAGTGGGAGAAAGAAAAATCTGGTCACTTGTAGAAAGGTAATTTGCCAATGTTGGAATAAGCAGCCGTTAGCTACCGGACCGACGCTGCTTAGTGGAAATGGCCGCATAGTGTCATCCTAAAAATACTTTTCTGGGAATATTGAACACTGAATAAAATACGACTTTCTTCCAAGTAGACGTACTCAAGCTTAGTCCCTAAGACTGTTTACTAAACTGATAAAGCCTCCAGAAAGCCAATCCGTAAGCATTTGTCCAACAGGAAGTTTCATTTGGCTGAGCAAACACTTTTTTTGCTCGAAGTTAAGTGTTGTGAAAAATAAGGGGGATGCGACCCCCCCCCCACACACACACAGATACACCCTGTGTATTCTAGCTGCACATTTATCCTGATTTGCCAATCTTACAGAGGTGGAAGAGGTCCTATTAATTCCAAAGGAATTTACTTCCAAGTAACCGTACCTGGGATTGGAGCCATACGGCCCGAACCTATTCATGTTTACTCAAATGTCACACTCAGTTCAACAAGGCTTACTCCCAAGTAAAGGAAGAGACTCTATTAACCTTGAGTGTCTTGGGACCAAAACAATTCTTTTTCTTGGGCGTTCTTTTTTTTAAGCCTTGAAGCTTTGTTTTTGTTTCCCTCTGATACGCACAAGGAGCGAAGAAGGTTAAATAATAAAAAGGGCGGAGGGAAACGGTATCTCGCCGTAAGAAGCCTAATTTAATAGACCGGCGGCAGGGAGGCCTTCGTAGCAGTTTGCAAAAGTTGAGTCCGCCTTTAAGCAGAGAAGGAAGGCGCGGGGAGGAGGCAGGCCAGAGGGGCTGAATAGTGGCACATACTGCGTTGAAACCTTGACAAAAGAGCCTCGCAGACTCCCCTGCCCTCCTTTTCCAACCAGAGGCAACTTCCACAAAGTTGACTCTCCGAAAAACTTAAAAATAACAGCTCCGCTCGGAATGTGTCTTTAAAAGTTTCTCGCCCCGGCCTCCTCTCCCCCTCCCCCTCCCCCTCCCCCTCCCTGAAAGTTTTTCTGGGTTTGACCGCATGGGTGATTCAGGCGTCGCGTCAATCATCTCCCTCCGCCCTCTTCCTCATTTAAATGAATTTGGGAGCTCCTCCCACGGGGTACGGACTAAAACTTTATAAATCGAGCTTTAAGCAAAGCCCTTCTGGAAAGAGAGAAGGGAGAATTGTTGGAGCTGGAGGGGGGCGGTGAAAGGATTCCAACCCAGGGAAACTGGAGGCTGTGCCTTACAACACTGTGACTCATTTTATTTTTTATCTTATAATTATTCCACCCCTCTTTTGCTAGTTGAAGATGTCTACGGCCCTCGTGTCTCCAACCATCTTCGACCTGAGTGAACTTTTATGCAAAGTAAGTTCCCCGTATTCTCTTCTAAAACTTCTTAAAAAGTTTTCCCCCCGTTGGCTCGCGGGGTCCCTGAAAGCGATGGATGTCTTGTAGCAGCCTTTACCTCTCTCACGTCCTGCTTTTTCTCCATATTCAAGAAGGGAAACTGAATTTTTTTTTTTTTAATCTTAAACTTTAGTTCGGATTGAAGTTGAAATTTGTAGTCCTGCTTAGTTGTTAGAGTGGCACGTCTAAGAAGTAGTTAAAGCTTGTAGCAAAAACCTAGTAAAACGCTCCCACTCACTCACCCGCTCTCCGTTCATAATTTTGTTTGGCTTTCTGGCTTTTCTTTAAAGACTTGGAAATGCGTTGCCTGCTTTTTGTTTATCCAGATAACCTCCCTTGGTGTTTTAAGTGCCTTGCTGGGATTGCGTTCCGTGACTTTTGACATGCAGTTTATCTCTCTTTGAAATGCCTCCGCAGCCCCCCTAACTTAACGCAGAAGGGCCCGCTCTTCCTCTCCGGGGGGGCACTTGCGTCCTCATGGTATTTTCAGTTGTGCTGCCTTGCGGGTTCGGGTGAGGGAGCGGTGCGCGCCTGTAACTAATCTCCCATTTGCTGGGAGCGAAAAGCAGCTTTAAGACTGTGGTCTCAAAACTCTTGTGGGAATCGCCCTGTGTCTCTACGTTCTGTGTGCCTTGCACGAAGACGTTTCTGTTGGTAGTGTGAATGCAAAATTGAAACCAGCTGTGCACACGCATGCGAGTTTTCCCTCGCCTTTTGGATAGGATTGACAGGCTAGTTGCGGGGTTTCCTTCCCGTGCAAGCGCTTCGTTGTGAGTAGATCCCAAGTAGACCTGTTTGGAAAGGCTGTTCAGTTCCAGACATGTGTAGGAAACGCTTTTTGCCTTTTTTTCCCGCGCCTCTGGTGACTTACTTGTTCAGACATACACATCCTGCTGTTTACATGGCCACTGCCTTCCACGGGTCGGGTGTGTTGCTACTTCACATGATCGCCTCTTAGCTGAGGGGGCGGGTGGAACTGGAAGTGTATTTTGGTGAGGGAGATGCAGGGGTGAGGCTTTTTAAAAATAACGTTTGCAGGAAACCGCTCCGCCCGCCCCGAGTTTTGCAGTGGAAGCTGCTTCTTGCAGCCCGCCGGCCTTATCGCCCCCTCCCCCCCCCCATTCTCGCGAGCTTATCTTTGTGTAGCTGAAGTGTGCCTACGCATGTTTTCCCCATATTTATAACTGGCTGAGTCTGAAGGAAGATGTGGTTGCGAAGGGTGACCCAATGGTTAAAGCATAAGCGGCAGAGAGGGGGGAGTTAGTAAGCAGGCTGCAAAGCCACCTTCGGAAACTGTTCCACTGAGAATAGCTGCTGATAAATTCCAAAGCAGACTTTGGCTGCTTCCACACACCTTGGATGATCCACTTTCAATATTCTTTAGTGAACATTTGAAACTGATTTTCCATGTGTGGAACAAAAAATCCACTTCAAAAGGATTGCAAAAGTGCATTGAAAGTGCATTATTCATCAACGTGTGTGGAAATGGCCTTTGAACTTCTGACTTCCAACTTTTGTTCTAAAGGTTTTGAACGTGGGCAAGAAAGGATGATCTCCAGAAGCCTTTTTAAAAAGGCTTCTGGAGAACTAATAAAATGTACTTCTCTCAGTCTCTCCTCCCCTGCTTTTCAACCATTTGAAGAGGAGGCTGCAGACCTCCTTTGCATCCAAAAAGCTAATTGCAAAGGAATTCTCCTGTGCTTATGGGTGAAGTCTAGCGTGGGTCACATTAAATGCAACTCCTGCACAGGAAGCGGGGCAAGAACAATGGGATTAAGTTGGGTCATTAACTAGTAAAGTTTTGCACCTCCTTATAATGTATATGTCTTTCTGCCTTGAATCAGAAATGTTTTTGAGCCACCAGAAGGAAATACTTTATGTTGCATGCTTAAAGGTGGTTAACAGTTGAAGGTGCCTATCTCCTCTTCTGTCTCCCCAGACTTGATTCTTTCCACAACTAGGGGCATTCAGTTGGACATGAGTTGAACAAAATGCTTGAGAGACTTAGAAACAAGTAGACAAGGCCCTTGGGCAAGTTGCATTGGAAGGGCCCAAACTAAAACCAAGGCCTGGGATGAGGCTGTTATGATGGTTCTAGAAGCTGTTAGGTGGGGCTAGGCTCTTCCTCCTGGAAAGAAGAACAGTGCTTCATTGTTGAAGAGTAAATTAACCCCATGCAAAAGCTATTGTATAGTAAGAAGCATTGTTACTGTATTCTTTAAAGGTATTTAAATATTGGACATAGAACTGCAGAAATTTAGATCTGTGCATTTTCCTCTACCTTGATATGTTAATGGCCCAGAAGTTCATAATGAGAATAGATTGGGTTTCATGTTCTCTGGTAGGAATGTTGAGCAAGGGAGGTGGGGAGAGGAGAGTTAAGATGCAGCTTGCTTGTTAGTCAGAAGGTTATGGAGAAAGCTGGGTCGGTGACTGCTTTCTTGCTTTCTCTCTGCAGAGTAACAAGATGCTGAACTACAGCCCTTCAGGAGTTGGAGGGTGTCTATTGGACAGGAAGGCAGTGGGAACTCCAGCTGGCGGGGGTTTCCCCAGGAGGCATTCTGTCACCTTGCCCAACTCCAAGTTCCACCAGACCCACCTCCTTAGCAGCCTCAAGGGGGAGCCAGCCCCAACACTGGGGCCCAGAGAGAACCGTTTTCGGGACCGCTCCTTCTCTGAAGGAGGTGAGCGTCTACTGCAGCAGAAACAGCCTGGTGGACAAGTCAATTCGAGCCGCTACAAGACAGAGCTGTGCCGCCCTTTTGAGGAGAACGGGGCCTGCAAATACGGTGACAAGTGCCAGTTTGCCCATGGCATCCATGAGTTACGGAGCCTGACACGCCATCCCAAGTACAAGACAGAGCTCTGCCGCACTTTCCATACCATCGGTTTCTGCCCTTATGGGCCCCGCTGTCACTTCATTCACAATGCCGAAGAGCGTCGGGCTGTAGCTGGCAGCCGAGAGCCCACCCTCAATGAAAGACCCCGCCTCCAACACAGCTTCAGCTTTGCTGGCTTTCCAAGTGCTGTGGCCACCAATGGGCTGCTGGACAGCCCCACTTCAATAACCCCTCCTCCCATCATGAGTGCGGATGACCTTCTGGGCTCTCCTCCTCTGCCTGACTGTGCCAGCAATCCCTTCACCTTCTCCAGCCAGGAGCTGACCAATCTCTTTGCTCCCAGCATGGGGATGCAGGTGCCCAGTGGGGGCTCTCCCACTGCTTTCCTTCTCCGACCCATGTCAGAGTCACCGAATATGTTTGACTCTCCCCCAAGTCCTCAGGATTCCCTCTCTGACCAGGAAGGCTACCTGAGCAGCTCTAGCAGCAGCCACAGCGGCTCGGATTCGCCCATCCTGGACACTTCAAGACGTCTTCCCATTTTCAGCAGACTCTCTATCTCTGATGAGTGACCTGGTGTTGCTTCCTGGCTTCTTCCCACCTCTTTCTTTCATTGTTAAGCTTGTAATCTCTCTCCTCTTCCCCTGCCCTCCCCTTAACATCTCTGGTTTATATGTTACATAAAGAAAGTCCACTTGCCTAGAGTCCACTCACTGGCTGAATCAATAAGTGCCAAAATTACAACAAAGTGATAATCGTTTACAAATGTAGTGCCTTTTTAACATTTTCACTGTGACTATATTACCTCTCCAGCTGCAGAGGGCACCAGCAGCCTCCATAGAGCTCTGCACTTCCAGATGTGCAGGGAATATCCGGAAACAGCAGCTGCCATCACTGGCAATGATGCAAGATCTTCCCCTTCTTCCTTTCCTCTGGTCATTTTTTTTTTGTAGACCTAAGGGCATGTGGGCACTTGTTAACATCAAACCCTTTATACCTTTTAAAGACTAATCTTGCCTGAATCTGCTCAGGTTAACCAGAAGAACCGCTGAAAATGGACAATAACTGTAACATGCATGGGGCTTAGCAACTGGAGGGGGAAGGCAGATGGACAATGAGAGACTTGCTTTTGGTGCTACAAGTTCCCCATGTGCACATGTGAAATCTTCAAAAAAGAAGGGGGAGGGGGGTGTCTAATGGTGTTCATTCCACATATGCGAGTTCAGTGTAAACAAAGTTCCAGTAGTCATAGCTTTAATGGTTTGCTCTAGAGTACAATAGACCTATCCATAGAGCACTCACGCCAAGCTTTTTATTTTTTTTCTGGGTTTTTAATTTTGTATAACTTTTCAGAAATTGGAGAGCAAATTTTGCTTGTCACTGCACAACAATATAAAGCTTATTTAACTTATCAAAACGTATTTATTGCTGAAACCTATGCTTTTTTGTTAATTTTGTTCATATTTATCGGGATGATGAATTCATAGAATATATTCTTTTATGTTTAAATTATGATCTTCCATATTAATCTTAAGATTGTGAAGTCTTTTTTTCTTTCCCCCCTCCCCCACAGTTTAATATATTATACTACAATGACATTTTTGTAACTTTACACTTTTTGGTTATTTTATTTTAAAAAAATGAAAAATTAATTTAAAAAAATGCAACAGCTGTGTTCGGATTATTTATTTTAGATCGTTTCCCTTTTTTGTGTCAGACTGCAAATTGAGTTTAATGTGCTTCTTTGCCTCTCTTTGCCCCAACAAGGCCTTACCCACATGGGGTGAAATTCTGACTGCACTAATGTCATTGGGACTTTTGTAAATGGCTTCAGTAGAGTCAGGATTTTGCTGCTGGCCTCTAGAATGTATATGCACAAGCTGTGCTGTGAGACGATAAAAGGAAGACTGCTTGCTTCCTTTTTTTGTAAGTACTTACAGGAAAAAAATCTACCCTTTTGTTTCAAGTGCCTATATAAAGACATTCCAAATGCAGTTTGTCTTTGCATTTCTGTATTCCAGGATTGGAGTGTTCCTTTTTTTTAAGGTGAACATTACTGGCACAAAGAACACATTGAATGTAATTTTTCCCATTACTGTTCACTACATTGCCTTCCTTTTCTTTCCTTGTGTGAGTTTATTTAAAAAATCTTTTGTAACGACTGTTTGCAGTTTAAATCAATAAACCCCAAGTGTTTTTTCAAGAATTTGACAGTGAAACTGGTTTTACTTGCAAAAAACAGGAGCTCTTCAAAGAACCTTTCAGAACAAGATCCTTTCTTGCACTTCAGCATATAAGTTAATTTGCAAAAGAGTCTTTGGTGCACACCATGTTTCCTCCTGCTCAAGATGAGATTAGGTGAGCTGGGATAGCTGGATCTTGTCTCTTGGCTCTCACATTTGTGCTAAGAGGTTGAGGTTTTAAATAATGCACGTGTTTAAAATTGGCTGTTTAAGGTATCACAACACAAATATCAGGTCGCCCATGAGTTTGCCTTCTGATCCAAGTTTCTACAGTATATTTCAGGCAGATATCCTTAATGTAATGTGCATGCATAGTCTCCTGAAATTTGAGCTATGAAACTTTAGAGATTTTGGTCCACACTAAATGTGATGGTGTCCTCATGGTCCCCACAGGGATTTTGAGGTGATTAAAAAATGCTGTGAGGAGCCTGCTGCATAGCAACCTGAGGTGCTTTGTCTCTGTGCCCCCGGCCACCCACATGTCTTTTTAAATGCCAGAGCAGTTTGTACCCTGTGGCTGTTTTGCACTTGAAATGCGGGTGTGTGTATGTGTGTGTGCAGTGCTCCAGGCCTGAACTTCACAGCTTTTAAAACCACCTTAAAATGGTGGTTGTGTCCCTATTATGGTCACAAGGATGCTGTTATGTTTCGTTTGACCCTTAGAATTCCTAATGCAGCAATGTAATAAGTGCATTAGAAGACAGTGTAAGCTGAACCATGCCTTCAAAAAATAAGTTAACACCAAGCACAAACAACAAAACCCCAATCTGGCATTCAAGTTTCATTAGCAAAATTTCATAAGACACTTCTAAAGAGTGCTCATCTGCTAAAAGCTGGTATACTGTAGACCAGCTGAGACGTGTCACAGCCTTATCTCTGCAACATCCACAGGCTTGTGTAGGAGTGAGATAGCATGGATGAAGTAGCTTATAGAAGTACATATGTATACTTGTTAAACATTAAGAAGTACAGCAATTGTTTTCAACAGCTACATGTACCCAGATTCACATGCCAGCTTTTCAGTGAATATGTTGGAAAGGGTGTCAGCCATGGGCTGCTGGTTCAGCCTACTTTGAAATGTCAGTTAAACTAAAAAAATCTGAAATGTATCTCTCTTCTTACAAGGGCAACTACAAGTCAGATACAGCAAAGCAGAAGGGAATGAGGCTTGAGACAGATTATACAGTGTGGGTCAGTACAGTCAATTTTAATAATGTATATAAATGCAAATTTGCAAAGCTTTAAACCTAGCGGCATTCTAATACAGAGTTGAAGCGATGCTAAACAGAACAAACAATTCTAAGGCTGACATATTAAAAATAGAAACTATCCAGTATGATCATACAGCAACAGATAGTATATAGAACTGAAGTCTGTAGTCCCTACCCCTTATGCATCTTTTTAATCTTTAACAGCCTTACTGTGGCATAAGCATTCATGCACTGGGCTTCATTTTGTAAGATGCTTGAAGCATTATTCTCAGTTAAACACACTCATCACAGACCTACTGTACTTTATGGCTGTTTGACCATTTTGGTTCTCTTTTCACCACCCTGAAGCTAATACATCATGCATAGGAGAGTAGGCTCTAGTTAATAAAGGCAAATATATCTTAGTTTTGAAGGTGCCCCAAGATGCTTCAAAATGGGCAGTTCATACCTTGTGTGTGACTAAAACTTCATTTTATTAACAGCCCAATGTTCATGACTATTTGAACTGTTAAGGAATTAAAATTGCTCTGTACTTGTGATGTACTGTGTGGGAAGAGCAATGCTCTTCAGATGGCATGGCTTTAAAATGTTCAGTCAAGCCATATGTGATTTCCCCCCCTTAGGTTGGGTTTGGGTTCCCTCAACTCATGTCAGCAGTCTCTTGAAGCTAATTTGGCATGAGGGGAGAAAGGGGGTTTGGCTTTCTCCCCATGCAGTTTTCCTAACCTAGAACTGCTTGTGGTCTGTTGTTTATCCTGTCGGGTGGGGAAGCTGCATCTGTACTGATAGGCTGCATTCAGGGCTGGCGCACCCATTGAGGCAGGTCCGGCTCCTGTCTCGAGCGCTGAGGCGCCAAAGGGGGCGGGGGGGGGGGCGTGCCGTGGAGCTAGCGTGCCTGGCCTGCAGCTGCTGCAGCCTGCCAGCCCTCCAGCCGCCGCCGCTGCCAACACACACCCCCGGCTGGGCGCAGCAGCCGCAGGCCAGGTGTGGCAGGCATCCTGGGTGGCATGCAGAACCTCTCCAGCCATCCACCGCGCCCAACTGGGAGCGCGGGCAGCCTCTGCGTGCTGTCGCAGCTGCCCACCAGCCAATGGGGCCGACTTGCTGCGTGATGACATCACACGCAGTCTAGGAGGTGCTCGTACGTGTAGGGGCAGCCGCGGGTGCCAGTAACCCTGGCACCGCCCCTGGCTGCATTGAGTTGGTTTTAATGTCTGTATTTCATTTTAATATTGTATTATTGATTTTCATGTTTGTATTTTATATGTATGTTGTATGCTGCCTCGAGCACGTGACATGGTGGAGAGGTGGTATATAAGTTGAATAAATAAATAAAAGTAGTTGTAAAGGGCACACTGAAGCCCCTCTCCCATGTTCTGGTCTAGATCAGGGTTGGACTCCTGAGGTAGTTGGGAGATAACTTTCCAGAAGATGTGAACGAGAGATGAGGCAGTTAAAGGTATAGGAGAAGCTCTGACCCTGTGTCAGTTTCAGACCTTGAAAACTGGGCTGAATAGGAAGAAGTTCAGAACACAAAACTTAGATGGGAAAGGCCAAATGCAATGTATTTTTTATTTTTGCATCCTGCCCTTTTCCCCAATTGGGACCCAAAGCAGCTTACATTGTTTTTCTTCATTTTATGCTCACAACCCTGTGAAGGAGGTTAGACTGAGTGTGCATCTGGCCCAAGGTCATCCAGCAAGCCTCCATGGCAGAGTGGAGATTCGAACCTGGGTCTTACAGTTTCTAGTTCTCAACATTCTAATCACTGCTGGCCTGTGGCTCCAGTAATGCTGGAGTGGTGGATATAGATGGGCCTGAGGCAAAGGGGGGATAGGAAAAACAACTAATGAAGGATTACTTAGAAAGGATATTTGCGGGGGGGGGGATGCTGAAATTGAAAAAATGAAAAGAGAGATATGAGCAAGAATGAAGAGTCAGAATAGCTTAAGGAAGTTGGACACTGGATGAAAACAGATTTGATTCTGGTGAGGGGGGAGGAATTTCAGAAATTGGAGTTGGATCAGAGTGGTAGTCACGGGAGCAAAGGTATGGAGTGTTACTTTGAAGATATAAAAAAACATTTCTATATTCCCTGCAGTACTTGACCTGAGGGGCAGTAAGTGCTGTGACAGGGTATGGTGGACTCTAAAGTTTACTTGCCTACAGCCAGTTGTTTAGTAGCAGACTTCCAGCATCAAGTGTTGCTTTGCATTTAAAACTTGAGGGCAGAGAGTCCAATTAAATGCAAGTAGGACCCTTGTGAGGAAATTCTAGTCACTGGGCCTTTGGCATGCTAGATTTGTCTGTGGTCGTTATCCCAATATAAGCATCTCCTTGCAGTTAAAAATGGCTGTCACCTTGCTGTTGTTTAGTTCAAGAAAGGCCAGGCCTGGCATCAATGGATCTTGAGGTGGGGTACCTCCTGGGCCCATGGCTTCTAGTGGGGCCTACTGCTACTCTCCCCTTGCCTTCATGGCTGCCTAGACAACCACCAGTGTGCCTTTCTCCCACCTGTTTATGAGCACTCTGCCTCCCGTGCTCCCTGCCACATGCATTATGAAGCATCACTGGGGAAGGGTATGTGAGTGATGCTGGCTGGCGGTACTTTCGGCAGCCACAATATGGGCAGCAGTGAGAGCTAAGAGGTGGAGGAAGGACAGACAGGCAAGTCAGAGGCAGGTGGGTGGGTAGGAAGGGATGTGCAAGTGGTGAATGGCAGGGGAAGGGAAGGTCCCCTAGGCACTCTTCTACCCCCACCCTTCCAAATCTGGAACCGGCCCTGAGGAAGGCAGTATACTGCAAGAAATGAGTGGGTTTCCCAAAATAATACCTGAAGTGTAATTTGGGATGGGGAAGGGGACTAAATTCATCCAGAAACAAAAACGTACGCCAAAATATTTAATATCAAAGGATCCAATATTTTTGATTGAGGCCTGCAGCGTAGCTTGTGATTGCTATCTTCCTCTTGTTGATCTGAAAGAATTGTAGAGTAGAAATGTATAGTTATAGATACTCGTTTAGAGGAACCTAGCAATACTGGGCATAAAGCTTAGAATACTGGCCTTGGAAAACTTGTGAAAGCAGTTACAGTGTTTGCATGGAGACTTCAATGACAATAAGTGATTGTAGAAAAGAGTCCAGTAGTACCAAAATTTGTGGTATAGCTCACTTCTTCAAGTGAGCTGACTCACGAAAGCTCATACCCTACTACAAATGTTAGTCTTATATGTGCTACTGCTCTTTTCTATTGCTACAGACAGAATAGCACGACTACCCATCTTGGAATAAGTAACTGGGCAGGTACGAAAGTAATTAGAAATAAAAGGGCCAAACCATCTATGATGCTGGGAATTATGTCCATAGATTTCCTAGCATTCTTTCCCTCCCCCCGCCCCCTTTGATGTACATAATGTGTCTGGCCCTGATTCAGACTGAAACTGGAGGGAAGGGAGTTAAACCACACTGGTTTCCTAATCTGAAGTGACCCCAAAGGCTTGCTGCATCGTAGGGCAAACAGGCAACTCCCACATCGAGACCTATATGTTTGTTGTAGTATAGCAAATATTCCCATAGAGTTATTTCTGTTTGAGAAAATGACATGCAGAGTCCCACATGTTGGGTATTCGTTTAGTTTAAAAATAAAGTTATAACTGGAAGCTCTATGTGTGAACTCCCAGCATCTCATCTGGTTTTACTCTATCCTGGCTACAAAGAGTAAGTGATAAAGTTCAGTCCTTTGATTGGTTTGGCATTAAAGTTTCTTCTGTTAGACAGCCATAATGGAGGGCACAGGTTGTAAGATGACTTACCAGATGCTTATTCTATCCGGAAGTACGTTGATTTCCTGTAGACAGTTTTTAAGAGCATAGCAGCAGATGATATGTGATCTCTCTTCGTTCGGAGGCTCTTTGCTTACAGTATTTTTGCCTCTAATTTATCCTACTTGTTCCTGAACCAGCATCTCATTTTCTTGCTTCATAATGTGTGTGCATCAAGTTATACCAGAAAAATTGGCTTGATTCAGGAGAAATGAACAATTTATTGAGTTATAATTGACAAAAATTGCTGCAGTTCAAATAGTGGCAAAACAGCTGGGTACAGAATAGTAGATATATTCCCCTTTTCAATAGCAAAAAGCATAATTGCAACGAATATTCAGAAAACCCAAACGAACAGGAGTCTTGTGGCACTTTAAAAGTCTAACAAAATTTCATTCTAGGGTAAGCTCTTATGGACTAGAGCGAGCTTATTTCAATGCAATGGATAGATTCTCACTGTGCTGTCATATTTGTAGAAGGCACGAACAGCAGCATCAAGGGACCACCAAACACAGGAAAGTAAAGGATGAAATGCAATTATGTAAAATCCAGATCTGTCAAGAAAAATACTGAGAACATGCCCTCATTAGCTAACACCTGGGACGGGTTTTGATTAAGATCCTTAACAGTTACAGTGAGATTAAACAATCCCGTCAGGTTCATCCTAGAGAGAAGCAGATGAGCCAATCTTGGTCAAACTTTGGACTCCCCACCCATCCAGAGTGTCAACTAGCTTGCCGTAACTAGTGAACGGTCTCTGTATTCTTCTTAATTATAATTGAATTTAAACAATTACATTTTGCCTTGTGTTTTGTGGCATTTCGTAGCCCCTTGTCCCTGTTTGGAATAAAATTTGGGTTGTCTTAAGGTGCCCAAAGTCTCCTTTCTATTTTTGCTATAACAGACGAATTTGGCTACTTCTCTGAACCCAGAAACCCAGTGAATCGGGCTGACATTAGTCTCAGATAGAGGAGATCCATCACCTTCTGTGCTTTTGGAAACTATCAAGAGGCAGAAGGAACAATGAGCTTGGCCCATGGAGGGCAACTATTACAGCAAAGAAGGATTTCTGTCCACCCATATTTAGTTGTTACTTGCTCTTGCAAGTTACAATGGAGATATTTACGCAGACTACAATTAAGACTAAACCAGATCATTAGAGAATGGTATTGCCCAGTAGTGTAAATGTGTTCTTGATCCTGTTACTGTCTGGTTGACTAAACTGTGTCTGGTCTCTACAAAAGCCTACACTTATTCCCTAGACAGCCTCTGTCTTAAAAAGGTCTTTAAAACATCTTAAATGAATACCTGCTGTGCTTTGATTGAATACTAAGGGCAGAGCAGAGCTACTGTTGATTTATAGCCTCCCCCTCTAAACCAAAGAGGGTTCTAAAGGAACCCACTACAACGTTTAAACATAGCCAAAGGCGTTGAGGAACACAGTTCTGCAATAACAAGGCAGGAAACAGGACTTTGTGGGTCGGTTGCTGCCAGGCGTGATGTGGTTTATTACGTTTCCTCGTGGGTATAACAGAACTCCTATTTGCTGCTGTTGCTGTTTTATGGGCCAGCCCAGGTTGGGTTGGATTAGATTGATTGCACTGCAAATGTTTTGAATTCCATGGCTTCATTTTCAGGTTCTCGTCTCCCTCCTTTCCTATTCTCCACATTTGAGTATTGAACTATTACCTACAAATCTCTCAGAAACTGTTAATCAAAACTGGTTCTTTATAGGAAAACTAAGGATGAACAGAGAAGCTTTTGCCACTTTTTAGTGCCTGTCACACATTAATCATTTTTTTGTTTCATTAAATATCCCCTACCACCACCCTCTTGCTCAACAGGCAGAAGTGAAACCCCCATTTAACTGTCTTCAGATTTTTCAACTGTTTGTCTAACATCTGGCTGCCATCTTCCAAATTACCACTGTGGGCCACAGAGACCAGTATTTCTCTTCTTTTCTAAAATGTTGGGGAAATGATTGGAAGAAGTAACATATCCTCCCCTTCAAAATCTTACCACAATCTGCTGGCAACAACAAAAGTATAAATGTTTTACAATCAAAATCCTGGGTATTTTGTCCCATACCAGTTTTACAGTGAAATCTTAAGCAGAGTTATTCCAATCTAAATCCATTGATTTCAGGCTTAGACTAGAGCAACTCTGCTTAGGATTTCACTGTTAATTGCCAGAGTGCATCACTATTTTAGCGTTGAACCAACAGCAGTCTGGGAGTGATTGGACTCTCTTTTGGGAGATGAATTAATGCCAAAGAAGAATATTTTCTCCACTGAGCTGCACTGTCTTTTCTCTGTTCTGCCCTTTAGAATACTAAGAATACTAAGTCTTGATTGCTTCTTACTCAAGCAAGCCTTAACTGTTTGTGTATCTTCGGTTACTGGGTGTTCTACTTCCAAAAGCAGATGAGAGGAGCAATGTAGGTTTGTGCATGTTTTTTCCCCAAGTAACATGAGTAACTGCAACTAATATATATACCGTTCCTTTAATTTTCAGTACTGGAGGCATTTTACAAAAATTAATTATTTAGAACTCTCTGGAGGTAGGCCAGTATGAACAAGCCTCTTTTCCAACTGAGTTAACTTGGCCAAAGATGCCTAGTGAGTCAGCGGAAGATCTAGGAACAGAATTGAGATGCGCTGGCACCCCCACCCCCCATACCACTCCCGCTTCCACCTCAAGCACACAAGAAATATTTCCTGTGAATATTGGGAAGCTCAAGGATGAACAGATACCAAATACTTCACAGGGCAAGTTTGCATTATTTACTTCTTTTATAGACTGCCTGTTTTGAAAAGAAAAAAAATGTAGAATTGGCATAACAGAAATAGCAGTGGTATGCAGGTTGAAAGCTAAGCTTTCTGAAGAAGTGACTAACAGATGGAATAAAAGAAAGCAAAGTTAGTTTTAAATGCACTCAAATCACTGGATTTAAAGGAATTTCTTTAGGCATTTGAGGATTACTAGTTTTCATCCTTGGTGCTTGGTTAAGTTTGTCAAAAGTGCTCTCCCCCCAACCCAGTCCTTTTCTGCTTCCAGTGACTTCAATAAAAGAAAGACATTATCCTTTAGAGAAAACATGAGCTCTGTATGTGTGGGATCATCGCCAGACTGAAGAAGAGTGTTTCTTTTCTACAAACAGTGTGGGCTAGGCTACAGCTATATGTAGCACTAGTCCAGGGGGCTGTAGGTTGTCTTAATTACATAATTCTGTCCCTCTGTTTTGGTCCCTGATCCATAAAAAGGTGGATAGTATTACTCACTGACTTAAAGGATTGAGACAAGGATTACGGAAATAACTACACCATTACATTATGGTGTGTGGTTAGAGTGCTGATCTAGGAGACTCAGGTTTGAATTTCCACTCTGACATGGAATCTTACTGCATGATCATGGGCCAGTCACACACAACCTTCCAGGGTTGTTGTGAGGAGGAAAATGCTGGAGGGAAGTTGGGATACAAATGAAGCAAATAAATACAGAAATAATGCATGCGAGGCACTTTGAAGTAATGGTAGAAGAACTATATTATTGGAGGATTATCTGAGTCTTTGTTGTATTTTTATAAGCATCCTGGATAAGCAAACCAGCCTAGCTTATATTGCAGGACCTGGGTGCATGGATTAATAGGGATCACTCTTTCCCAGCTGTAAGCCAAACTACAAGTGACTCCTGACACTAGTTGGACACTTGTCAGCTTCCCTCAAGTTTTGATGGGAAATGTAGGCACCCTAGTCTTGCAGCTTGGCTCTCTGACTGCTGTCCAATAGACTTTTCAACTGTCACTTGTCCAACATTCCGCCAAGCTGCCTACATTTCCCATCAAAACTTGAGGGAAGCTGACAAGTGTCCAACTAGTGTCAGGCATCACTTGTAGCTTGGCTCTGTGTGTTCAGCAGTAACTGGGTCTAGGTGAGTGAAAAGGCTGGGTTATTTGTGGCCTATTATTAAACTGGTACTCTGTCCAGTAGCCTTCATTTTTCTTATGTTTGTGTCTGGTATTGGGGTGTAGGAACAGATTAGGGCAGGGATAAGCAACCTTTTTGACCTGCAAAAATATGCAATGCCTACCTGTGAAGATGTTAATGTACCAGCAAACAAAGAGAGGAAGGAGAGAGAGGTTGAATTTGCCTTGACACAGTGGGAACAAGCAGAGCTCAGAGGTGCTGCTATCGCCTCAGGGGCTCGTCTCAGTTCTTTTGACAGGGAATCAGCACTGCATGCAAAGCCAGAAGGGTCTGAAAAGACGCTGTTTGGCACATGTGCTGGGAAGGGGGGGGGATGTACCCTTGAATTAGGGTTTGTGTATATTTATATTTATCTCCCTGTTTACCACCATTCCCTCTGCTTGAACTGGCAAAGATTATCTCGGAGGTAGTACTGATGGTTTATACTACTGGGAGGCTGCAGCATTCGTACTCTGCCCCCTTGCCTGGAGCAGCTCATGAATTCACGGTCATCATGACAACTACTAGCCCCAACACACAGCACTTGACACACTTTTGATGTGGCATTTTCTTCTGCTTTGGGGGAGGATGATCTGAAAACAGGAACTCTAGCAATCATCCAATTGTCATGGTCAGATCACTTGCAGATCAGGTCTGGGCTTGATGCTTCCTATACCCTCTGCAGGGGTTGGATCTATTAAGATGATCCTCCCTGGAAGTCTGATGGATCCAAACAATTTCCTGATGGCTTTGGGGGAGATTTTATCCCACTAGAAGTGTTTGGTTCTATGGTCTATCAAGATGCTGGGGGAAATGAAAAGTAGGAACTACTTAAATCACATGAGCTTGGAGTTTTATGCTTTCCAGGCACATGGGTGTCTGATTCTGATCAAGACTGCAGCATATGTGGGGAAAGAGATTCAGCCCTCCCACTTTGCCATTTTCCCAACCTGAAATTGCCCAGGGGAGCCACTATTTGTTCTGCTGGGAAATGTGTACTTACATGTAGGTGTGATGTGTTCTTTCCCATGTATGCCACTGTCCTGATCAGAACTGGGCCTCTGTGCACCTGCCCAACTGTGTACATGCAATCCAAAGTCTTTATGGTGTCCGTGAGGATTCAGTATTATTTTTTGAATTAGCCTAAGTGTAGGAGCTGTTCATCTCCAGGACTTTGAAACTGATTTTTTAGCAATCTCTTTCAATCTAATTTAAGATCTGGAATGGGCACCAGAATAGCCTTAGTCATCTTAGTTGATGACTTGTGCTGGAAGATGGACAGAGGACTATGTCTTCATTGATTATCTTAGGTCTTGCAGCAACTCTTGATTCCTTCCACTATGGTATCTGTCTAGATTATCTGGATATTATGGCATCAGGAAGTACTAAATATGGAGGTTCCATTCCTTTTTGGAGAGTAGGGCCCAGAAGGTAGCACTAGGAGACTGCTGCTCTTCCCTATGGCCTCTAGCATCCTGCAGTGCTTCATCTTATCTCCTATGCTATTTAAACCACTAAAGGGTTTTTTTCCCCCATGAGGTTTGGGATGCAGTCATCAGAATGCTAATAACACAAGTTACTTCTCTGTGTTCGTCTAATTCTAAGGAACTTGTAGATTTGCCTTTCCAGTATCAGGAACCAGTGATGGGCTGAGTGAGAGTGAACAAACTGAAGCTTATTCTTGACCAGACAGTGGTGATGTTGGTCGAGATTTTTGATGATCTGGGAAGTCAGTTTTGTTCTGTGCTGGATGTTCATATTCTTCCAAAGGACCAAGTGTATAGGTTGGATGTTCTTTTTGACCTCGCATTGCTCTTGGATATTGACCATAATCAGGAGGTCCTTTTACCAACTTAATGCTATACCAATTGCAGCTTTTCCTGGTGAAATGTAGCCCAGCCAGTTACACAGAACTGGTGATTGTAACACATTCTATATGGGGGTGACTTTCAAAAGTTCATATAAGCTTTAATTAAACCAGAATGCAGCTGCATGTTTGTTCATTGGGATTACAGGCTATGAGCAATTAGATCAGCTCTAATCCAGCTTTACTGGTTTCCAATATATTTTCATGTCCAGTTGGACTAGTGTACCTTAAGGAATACCTCCTATCTTTTTTGGAGAAGTTCTGTTGCTTTCAAAAGTAGGCTTAATTGGCAGAGTTTTCTTTTTTTTTTTTTTGAAAAATTTTTATTGGGTTAGAATCCATTATTTCCACATTTACATTCAATTTTCCCCAATTTTTTCATCTCTAACCCCCTCCCTTTCCCCCCCCTTTTTGTTGACTTCCAACAGCTTTCCAACCCTTTGTCCCCTTTCCCTTACTTTTATTAGCTTCCTCTATCTAAAACAAATATATATTCTCAATTATTCTAAGCAGTACATCCTTAACTATTTTTAACATTATATGCCCAAACTGTAAGCCTTTGTTTCCATCTTAGATAAACAATTTATCCCAATTTTTCAATTTCAGGTATTTCTATATATCATAAACCATATAGATCATACATTCGTTTATATCAAACAATTTGACTTATTCTCTATATATATTACTCATTCTATCTTTTTATAATAGTTCTATATATCTCTCCTCACGTAGTCAATCAATTTGACCCATCTATATCTTCAGACATTCAGTTTGGTACAAAACTTGTCAGAAAAAAAAGAAAATATTGTTAGTTAATCGCTCCTTATATTTAGTCCTTATAATTAATTATTTTCTCTATGTTCTGTTTGTTAACCTATATATATCTATATATATGTCAATCTATTAATCTGACTGCTTATTAATTCACATTTATCTCTTCTCCCCCCGGTAAAGTCTCCCCCCTCTACTTCAATACTTCAGTAGTTCTCAAACTGCCACAGTTTTCCTCCCACCTCCCATTTCTTCTCCAGGTATTGTTTCAGCTTCTCCCAGTCTGTGTTGAACTGCCCTGAGTCCAGATCTCTCAGTTTTCTTGTCATCTTGTCCATTTCAGCCATATACAGCAATTTGTAAGTCCAATCTTCAATAGTTGGCACTTCTTGTACTTTCCATTTTTGCGCATACAAAAGTCTAGCTGCTGCTGTCATATAAAATATCAACGTCCTGTGTTGGGCTGGAATTCCCTCCATTCCCAAGTTCAGTAGCAGGAGTTCTGGGTTCTTATTAATTTGAAATTGTAAAATTTCACTCATTTCTCTTATTATTTCCCCCCAGTACTGCCTGGCTACCTCACACGACCACCACATATGATAGAGGGAGCCCTCATGCTTCTTACATTTCCAGCATTTATTAGAAGTATTCAAATTCCCTAGCGCAATCTTCTTTGGTGTCATGTACCAACGATAGATCATTTTGTAAATGTTCTCTTTGATATTAGTACATGTCGTTGTCTTCATTGTAGTTTTCCACAAGTATTCCCATGCCTCCATTGTTATTTCTTTATTAAAGTTTATAGCCCATTTCACCATTTGTGTTTTAACTATCTCATCCTCGGTATACCACTTCAACAGTACTTGGTATACCTTGGATATTCTTTTCTTATCTTCTTTAAGAAGGGTCTGCTCTAGTTCCGAATTCTCTATTCGTATACCTCCCTTTACAGAGTCCGAATTATATAAGTCTCTGATCTGTCTATACTGGAACCAATCGTAGTTAGGTGATAGTTCCTCTTGTGTCTTTATTCTAAGTTTGGATGCTTCAGTTTTAGTTATTTCTTTATACGTTAAACATTGTTGTTCATTATCAACAGCTCTCGGGTCTATCACCTCATATGGAACCACCCACAAAGGGGTTCCTTCTTGTAGATAAATTCTGTACTTCTTCCAGATTATGTATAGACTTCTCCGAACAAAGTGATGCAGGAACATCGAGTTGACCTTTACTTTGTCATGCCATAAATATGCGTGCCATCCAAATATTTTTTTATATCCCTCTAGGGCTAATAGTTTCTTGTTCTTTAATGTCATCCATTCTTTCAACCAAACTAGGCAGATTGCATCATGATAAAGTCTCAGATTGGGCAGTTGCATTCCGCCTCTTTCCTTTGCATCTTGTAAAACTTTCACTTTCACTCGAGGCTTCTTGCCTGCCCAAACAAAATCTGATATTTTCCTCTGCCATTTTTCAAATTGTTTGGAGTCTCTGATGATTGGTATTGTCTGTAGCAAAAACATTACTCTTGGTAACACATTCATCTTAACTGCTGCAATCCTGCCCAACCATGACAAATTCAATCTATTCCATTTAATCAAGTCTCTCTCTATCTGAGTCCATAGTTTTTCATAATTGTTTTTGAATAGATCTATGTTCTTTGCAGTTAATTCGACTCCCAAATATTTCACTTTACTTGTTACTTCACAATCCGTTGTTTCCATTAACAATTGTTGTTTCTGCTTAGTCATATTTTTGCATAATATCTTTGACTTCTTTTTGTTAATGAAGAAACCTGCCAAGTCTCCAAACTCCTTGATCTTATCTATCACTCTTGGCATGTTCTCCAATGGGTCCTCTACAATTAACATTATGTCATCCGCAAATGCTCTGACCTTGTATGAATAGTCCTTTATTTTTATTCCACGAATTTCATCATCTTGACGTATTTGTATCATCAGAATCTCCAATACTAAAATGAACAACAATGGAGATAACGGGCAACCTTGTCTTGTTCCTTTACTTATCGTCAATTTCTTGGTCAATTCATCATTCACCACGATTGCTGCAGTCTGGTCTCTATAAATTTCCTTAATTGCTCTGATGAATCTTTCTCCCAATTGTAGCTTTTCCATAGTGGCAAACATAAAGTCCCAGTTTAAATTGTCAAACGCTTTTTCAGCGTCTACAAAGAAGAAACCAACCTCTTTGTCACAACGCTTGTCATAATATTCAATAGCATTGATCACTGTCCTTAAGTTGTCTCTTATTTGTCTATCTGGCAAAAAGCCTGCTTGTTCCTCCTCTATAACTTCTGAGAGCCACCCCTTCAATCTCTCCGCCAATATCTTCGCAAAAATTTTATAGTCATTGTTGAGTAGCGATATAGGTCTATAATTTTTCACATTAGTCAGGTCTTGGCCCTCTTTTGGGATCAATGATATATTCGCTTCACTCCAAGTTTCTGGAATCCTTTGATCCCTTAAAACCCCATTCATCACCTCTTTTAGGAATGGTGCCAGTTCATTAGCCATTGTCTTATAGAATTTAGCCGTAAGTCCATCTGGCCCTGGCGCCTTTCCTAGATTTGCAGATTGTATTGCCTTACTTATTTCCTCGTCAGTTACTTCACTATTCAACTTATTTCTCCAAGCTTCCGAGATTTCTGGAAGTTTGGTTTTCTCCAAATATAACGCTATTGATTCTTTGTTTACTTCTTTTTTATTATACAGCTTAGCGTAAAATTTATAAAAGGCTCTACTAATGGTAGCCTGCTCCAAATACGTTTTGTTATCTTCGCAAATTTTATTTATTATCTTCTTTTCCCTTTTCTTCTTCAATTGCCATGCCAGGTACTTCCCAGGTTTATTAGCACCCTCAAACGCTTTTTGATTCAGTCTTTTGAGATTCCATTCCAATTCTTTATTGCTCATTGCTGTTAGCTGTTCTTGAAGTATTTTAATTTCCTGGTATACCTTCTTTTTCCCTGGTCTCTTTTTTAGCTGTATTTCTTTGGCTTTTATTTTCTCCTCAATCTCTTGTCTTTTCTCCTCTTTCTTCTTTCTTGCTCTACCATTTAAGTCCATTAGTATGCCCCTTACAACCGCCTTGTAAGCATCCCAAACTTTATTGGTTGGTACTTCTTTATTCACGTTGTATTGTATAAAAAACTTTGTCTCTCTTCTCAGTATTTCCATATTCTCTCTTTCCTGTAACAAGTCCTCATTTATTCTCCATGCTTTCCTTTTTCTCTTTTTTCCAAATTTCCACATAATTGGGTTGTGATCTGAGCCTACCATAGGCATTATTTCTACCTCCTTAGTCCATAATGCTAAGTCTTTTGAGGCCCAGATCATATCAATTCTTGATAATGTAGAATGCCTTGCAGAATAAAAAGTAAACTGTCTGCTTTTAGGATATTCTCTCCTCCATACATCTTCAAGAGTCTCTTGTTGAATCAACTCAAAAAAAAGCTTTGGTAATAGTCCTCTTTTCTTTTGTGCCGTTGTAGTCTTTTTGTCTAGTTCCAAGTCTGTCACTCCATTGAAGTCTCCAGCAAGAATTATCTGGTCATATGCAAGATCGTCTAAATGCTTCCTTAAATCCTCAAAGAAGCTTTCTTTTGCACCGTTAGGTGCATAAAGTCCAACTACCAACACTCTCTTTAAATTCCAAATACATTCCACTGCTACAAATCTAGCTTCCACATCTCTCATAACAAATTTTGGCTGTAGCTCCTCTTTTATGTACAACACCACTCCTCTTTTTTTCTTGTTGGAGGCCGCTACATATTCTTTGCCCAGTTTTCCAGATTTTAAATATTTTACATCCTGCTTTCTGATATGGGTCTCTTGCAAACAAACAATGTCACATTTTTGTTTTAGTAGCCAGTGAAAAGTATTTTTCCTCTTATTCGGTGAGTTTAGTCCATTTACATTCCAAGATAATACTTTACACTCCATACTCATGATCTTGTTGGTAAGTCTTTTTCATTGTCCTTAATAAATCTCTCCATCTCTCGCTCAGATCTGATGCGTTTTTTGGCCCCTCCAAACTCAAAGGACACTCCTTCCGGTAACTCCCATCTGTACCTGATTTTCATGTCCTTCAAAATCTGAATTAGCACTTTATATTTTTTCCGGTCCAGTAACACTGATCTGGGCAGTTCCTTCATTATAATAATCGTCTTGCCATCAATCTCCAATGGATCTTGAAACTGTTTTGTCACAATCCTCTCTTTCATATTTCGTGTTGTAAACTGCACAATCACATCTCTTGGTAGTTTCCTCTGGGTTGCTATTCTCGAATTCACACGGTATGCCACATCTAGGATAGCCACAACTTCCTCCTCCTCCTTCCCCAGGTACTCAGCCAACACCTCAGTCATCTGTTCTTGCGCTGACTTTCCTTCCACTTCTGGCAAGCCACGAAAACGTAGCTGCTTCTCCATATGTTTAGTTTCTGCAACTGACATTCTCCCCTTCACCAATCTCATCTCTGTTTGTTGCGTGTCTGCTAAATTCTCCATCGCGTCTTCTACTGTTTTAACTCTCTGCTGCGTTCCTTGTAATTCACTTCGTATTGTTTCCATACCTTTTTTCACTTCTGACAGCTCCGATTTTACTGTCTGTGTAACCTCTTTAACCTCTTTTATCAGCTCCAATTTCGTGTCCTTAAGTTCTTTAATCATATCTAAAAGTTTTTTGTCCAGGTTTTTATCCAGGTTTTCTATTGCCGATTGCCACTCTTTTTTTGACATCGTGGGGCTTGCTTTAGCTCGCTCCCACGAATCCGCTCTCTTCCTTAACTCCGTGGCGTAAAATTTAACGTTTTTCTATTTTAAATGTCCCGGTCTTCTTATAGAAATTAAATTTTAAAGAGTCCAAAATGTCGGGCGTCTTTTCTCTATGGTTTCTCTATGATTTTGTAATCCAAGATGGCCTACTTCCTCTTCCGCTGAAGCCGCGACCCTTCCCCTTTCAAAAATGGCGATTCCCTACTTCCTGCCCTCCAGCAAGGGCCGCTTCTCTCCAGCCACTCTATTGTTATTACGCACTTCCTGTCTCCCGTCTTCCCACAGCAGATCTCGCGATGGTGTCTTTTTCTCACAGCTCCAAAGCCACAGGTATTCAAAACAATAGTCCCATTTCTTTAATAACTTCTTTAAACTTAGTCTCTTTTTAAATTCAATTCCTGCCGAGTCTTCCCCTCCTTTTCACTAGTCTGTTGCAGTTTAAAAATCTACTTTTTTTCCTCTCTGTTTTTATCAATCTGTCCCGTCTCAGAAGATAATGATCTTTACCTTCTCTTCACTTTTCTCGGGTTGTAATCGCTGTTTCGATTTTAAGTTCTCCTCTCAGCTTCTTCCCCCAATCGATGCTTGGGTATGTAGGGCCGTTTCCACACGGTCTAGATATAGCGAGAAACTCCCGCATACTTTCGCTCCAAAACTCGTCAAAACCCGACCATGCCCGACATCACCTGTCTTGTTCCGCCTCCATTTATTCCGCGTCAGTCCGGATTTTCAGCAGTCCGTGTGTTCCTCTGATGACGATTCCTAACGTTTGGGAACACTCCGTCATTGTGGAAGCCCGCCCCTGTTGTCGCCGCAGCTAGGCAGCCCAACCTTTTTTTGTTTTTAAAAGAAAAGGCACGTTTTGCGCAGTTTCGTAATATCAATGGATGAAGGGCACGATATTATGAGGGGTGAGGGGCTCTCTTTGCCTGTGCATGGCTGCGAGGAGCAGCAGGTACTTGGCGGTGTGCAGGGCTGGAGCGAGCTGCGGGTTATTGCTGGGCAGGAAGACAAGCCGGCGACGGCTCCTCTGGGAGGAAAGGAGGCAGCGGCAACACAGGCGCCTTTGGCCACGGGGGCAAGAGAGGCGGGAGAAGGAGCCAAGGTGGACGTTGGGGAGAGCGCTTGGAGCTCCCCGAGGGAAGGAAGGAACATTCCACCATCGTGGAAGCCCGCCCCCCTTTTCTTTTTTGTCTCCGCCGCCAGGCAGCCCAACCAATTTTTTTTTTTAAGAAACATTTTGCGCAGTTTCGTAATTTCAATGGATGAAGGGCACGATATTATGAGTTGGACCCATGTTTCAGGAACCCTGGTGGGCATCGCAAAAAAAAAAATTGGTGCATGAAAAAAGTGATCTTTTTTTTTAAGGTGCAAAGGAAAAAGTGATTTTTTTAAAAATGGAGAGGCAGAACCCAACGTGCTGTGGGGGGCTGTTTTGATCAGCAGCAGCCTGCAACACCCCTCGCCCCGCCAACTACTTGCTTTGCCCTTGGCGCCCCTGCAGCTCCTCGCAGACCTCCACCCTGCTTGGCTAGGAGCGCTGGGGCAAGAGGCTCTCTTCCCCTGTGCGTGGCTGCGAGAAGTGGCCGGTGCTTGGGGGCGTGCAGGGCTGGAGTGAGCCACCGGTTGCTGCTGACAAGAGAGGCGGGAGAAGGAGCCGAGGTGGGACGTTGGGGAGAGCGCCTGAAGCTCCCCGAGGCAGCACAAGAAAACTGTAAAGAAAACATGGAATGGGTTTTAAGAGCCTTGCTGCTCTGGTGCTTGGAATGGCAGCCCCTAATGTGGAGTTTGCCCATAAACCAGTGCAACCAATAGCCCCCCCCCCAGAGATTTTCACGGGCAAACTAGCAGTCCTATCACAAGCCGTCCTTGGAGGAGCGTCAGATTTATCTATTGAAATCCCGAACTAACGCAAAACTCAGCTCCCAAACAAAAAAAAAAGGCGGAGACAGGGGGCGGCCAAGCCGCCCACTGCCCTGCAGTTTCTAATGCCCGTGTGGGCTGTTGGGAGCGGAACAATGCGGCACGATGCGGAAGAAGCCGCAATGAGGAGGGTGATCATGGGGTTGTGGGAAGGTGATTAATTGCGCCTGATTCGCGGGATTTTTGACCGTCTGGAAACGGCCTAGGTCTTATGCCAGCCGAATTGGCCCCAAAACTGCCGCAGAGATTATAGCCGACCCGTCACAAGGTGGGACCTCAAGGATCGGGAGGGGACCCGTTGTGTAGAGCCCCCCCTCGTCCGAGATCTAGCTCACCCTAGGGTCTTGAGCGTTCTTTGCCTGCTCCCCGCCTGAGAGCAGTCGGCCGCGGGCTATTTTCACCCCGCCGGCCGGTTAAAACGGCAGTCCGGTCAGCTCCGCAAGTGGAGCTGCGTTAGACCTCCATGGATCCCAAACAGGAAGTCCAATTGGCAGAGTTTTCTTGGTGGCAGCACCAGGGCTCCTAGGATGTACACCTGATCCCATTCCCTTTTAAATTTCAGAAGACATGTGAAGACTCACCTTTTTTATTGGAAGATTGAGCTAAAATGATGCTGAGATGGCTATTCATTGTTTTATGGCTTTGTTTTCTGTTCTGGGGAGGCGGAATGACATTTTTAATCAACACATACTCTTCTAAACAGGAAAAAATAGATTTTTATCCTGTTCTTCCTCCAAGGAGTTCAAGGAAGTTTCTTTTGCTTTCTTTCCTAGAAGTTCTTTAATACCTAGATCTCGAGCAGCGGAATTGTTTTAAGTCTATTTCTTAAGGGACATAAGGGCTGATACAAACTTTGCAATTGCCAGTGAAACTTTAGAATCCTTATCACTCAATAAAAAAGGTATTACCTCAGACACAGATAATCCAGACCAATCAATTAAAAGAGGAATAATATAATGCAGTGGAAGATCGTCATAAAAGGGACAATCCAATAGCATATGTGCTAAAGAATCAATTGAACCAGAGGAACACAAACAGGTCCTTTCTGTGTAAGGTGACTTAATACATCTGCCTTTCATAACCATAGAAGGGTTGGTGTTTAATCTGGCAAGGAAAAACACTCCTAAAAAGTGTGGAATTGTTAAAAAATAAATACATGCTGACAAATGTCTTGAGGGGAGGGAATACCAAAAAGCTGAGATGAGCAAACAAGATGAACTCACTGTGCTAGCATAATCATAATTATATATATTCATAATTATATATATATATAATTTAATGCTAAACCATTCAAGGATAATTTCTCACCAAGAACTTTTTGCCAGGAAGTCCTATAAGAAGCTTGTTCAAAAAAATCTAAGTATCCCTCACCATTAAAGAACAATTTGAGGCATAGCTTAAAGGCAAACAACTATGCCTTATCTTCAAAAGACATTTGATCAAACTTAGTACTGATAACAACACTTGCAATGCACCATGGGACATTTAGGAACTCTCACAAAAATTGGAGAGATCATTCTATAGTCTCATCAATTGAATTTATCCAAATGGCAGCACCAAAAAACTATCAGAATAACTTCGACTAGCTTCAGGGATATATTTTCCTCCCTTAGTGTAAAATAAATTTACAATAGCCTCAATACTCAATTTAATTTTATTACATACTTCCTTTTGGTGGGAATTCCAACTCAGGTAATATGAAAAAAGGAAACCAAGATAAAGTTTGTAACTTGTTCAACTTCAATACTATCCAAAAGCCAAGGCAATCTGAGGATGGTATTGAATGCGATAGAATATTATGATAAAAACCCAGGAAAACAAGTTGGTTTTTTCTTTGTGGATGCTGAAAAAGCATTTGACAATTTAAATTGGGATTTTATGTTTGCAATGATGGAAAAAGTGCAGATGGGCAAGATGTTCATTCAAGCAGTAAAGATGATATATAAAAACCAATCTGCAGCTATAGTTGTTAACCGGGACATAACGAAAAAATTGGAGATAAGAAAGGGAACGAGACAAGGATGCCCACTCTCTCCATTGTTATTTGTAATGGTATTGGAAATTTTACTTAGACAAATATGTGAAGATGATGAAATTAAAGGTATGAAGATTAAAGGGTATACATATAAGGTGAGGGCCTTTGCAGGTGATGTGATGGTGATAGTGGAAGATCCGCTTCAGAATATGCTAAGACTGCTGGGGAAGATAAAAGAATTTGGAGAGTTGGCAGGATTCTATATAAATAGAAAGAAATCTAAACTGCTTTGTAAGAATATGTCTAAACAACAACAGCAAGAGTTAATGAAGATAATGGATTGTGAAGTGGTTCATAAAACAAGGTACCTAGGTATTGAGTTGATTTATTCAAGAATAATTATGAAAAGTTATGGCAGCAAATAGATAAAGACATGATGGTTTGGAATAGGTTAAATTTGTCATGGTTGGGTCGTATTGCCGCAATTAAGATGAATGTCCTACCAAGGATAATGTTTTTAATGCAGACAATTCCAATAGTGAAAGACAATAAGCAATTTCAAAAATGGCAAAGGAAAATGTTAACATTTGTGTGGGCAGGGAAAAAGCCTAGAGTTAAGATGAAGGTATTATATGATGCAAAGGAGAGAGGTGGGCTACAGCTACCAAATCTGAAATTATATTATGAAGCCATTTGCTTGGTTTGGGTGAGGGATTGGATGCTGTTGGAAAACCATAAACTATTGACATTGGAAAGGGTACAATAAAACCTTTGGATGGCATGCATATCTATGGTATGAAAAGACTAAGGCTGATACGATGTTTTTGCATCATTTTGTGAGGCGAAATCTATTTGCTGTATGGGCTAAATATAAGAGATATTTGAATGAAAAAACACCAATGTGGATTGTACCAGTGGAGGTTGTCAATCCAAGGACTGAATATGAAGGAGAGGAGTGGACGACATATCAGAATATTCTTAGAGTGGACCAGAATTTATATAGTATTAAAAATAATCAAGAATTGCCATTTCGATATGGTTGGTTTCAATACATGCAGATAAAAGATCTGTATGATTCTGATTGGAGGAAAGCAGGTTTTAGGGCAGAAAATTCAGAGCTGGAACAGTGTTTACTTCAAGGGGGGGGGAAATTGATATCTAAAGTGTATAAAATTTTGTTGAAATGGTTTACAGAAGACAAGATAGTTAAGGTTCAAATGGTAAAATGGGCAATAAATTGCAATAAGGTTATATTGATGGAAGCTTGGGAGAAATTGTGGAAGGATACCATAAAGATATCAACATGTACCACGATAAGAGAAAATGTGTATAAAATGATTTATAGATGGTATCTTACGCCAAAAAAGTTAGCTAAGGGAAACAGTCAGATGTCAGATAAATGTTGGAAATGTGGGAAACATGAAGGTTCTTTTTACCACATGTGGTGGATGTGCGAAAAAGCTAAACCATTCTGGGGGGAAATAGTAGACACTATGTCAGATATATTGCAGAAAAATGTTGTTAAAAACCCAGAATTGCTATTGTTATGTATGAACCTTGAAGAATTTGATAAAATGGACAGGATAATGGTGTTTTATATGACTACGGCGGCTAGGATACTATATGCACAGTTGTGGAAGACAAAGGAGATACCATCGGTGGAAGATTGGATCTTGAAGACATTGAATTTGGCGGAAATTGACAAACTTACGAGGAAATTACGAGAAGAAGTTGCGGAAGAATATATAATAAGTTGGGAGAAATTTAAGAATTATATGGAGAAAAAGTGGGACATTAAAGGGAAGGTGTGGTCTTTGGATACTTTTTAAGGGGAGGATAGTGCTCTTTTACTTTAACTGAATATAGAGATAGAAATTTTAATATTATATTGGAAAAGAATAATATATTTTGTAATAATATACCATGTTATAGTGATGTATTTTGTTATAATACATTTTGTTATAATACATTAGGTTATAATGTAAGACAGGATCTATAGGGTGCTACCAGAACTGCTCTTTATTATAATGGGGAATTAGCTGTAGCAGTCTGTAACTTAAAATTAGCGCGGATCTTAACCTATGTCTACGGAGGTCCCGATCCCAGACACTCAAGTGAAAAAGAGGCAGACTACAAATAAGTTCCAAACACGTGTATTTAGTGTGGCGTAAGCCTAAACTTGCACAAGCATACAGAGAACACACAAGACCTAAGAAATACAGGGTATGAAATACAGAGACGTTCGCATTAGTTGGTTCCCAACGATGATAGGGGAAATACTCACTTATCCTGGAGCGAAGCAGAGACACAGCAGCGAGGGTGGCCCAATGCCAGCACTGGGACCACAGACGGACAGCAAGGGGTTCTGGATAGGAAATGGCCTAAGCCACGGACAGCAAGGGGGGGGGGTCTGGATAGGAATGGCCTAAGCACCGAGTGGTCTGAGAGACCAGCTTAAGTACCCCAAAACGTACCCTGGGGCTGGTGCTGTACTTGGTGGTTCTCACAGTTTAAAACAAAGACTCTAATGGGCTACTGAATGGCTTGGATGGGCCACTTTGGTAATCAGATTGTGATAAGTGACACCTCAGGAAGAGGGGACAAAAGAGGGAGGGGGAAATCCAAGTGGGCTGAAAGGATGTTCCAGCGGACAGGGCTTGTCCTGATGTCATCAGCTCTGGAATGCGGAGGTTTCTTTGAGATGCATTCTCTAAGTGCTTGGGATGGTCGGCACTTAGTTCTTCTCCGGGGCGGCTCCTAAGATATGCAGAGCGGGGCGAGGGGCTCTCGCTGCGGACGTGGTGTGCCCGCTTCGCCGAAATGGCTTCTCAAAGCAGTCTTCTTCCCAGGGTCTTCTGGCTGCCTGAGAACATGGATGCCGGCTGGGCAAGGCTGGGGCTGGATAGCAGGCTGCCCGGTAGCGAGGGCAAGCTTGGGGACCGGCCCGCGGGAGGCTCCAGGCGGGAACTGACCAGGGAGCGCCTAGCCAGGCTCGCTGGAGGTTTCCCCGGCTGGCGCCCGGCTGCTAGCAGCGGCTTGGGCCCATATGAGGCAGGCTTCCATGGAGGCAGGGGGAACAGCACTTTAAAACACAGTCCAAAGCAGGGAACAGGCACGGTCCGTGGCAGATGGCAATGCAGGCATGGGGCACACTTGTAACAAAGTCCAAACGCACACTAAGAAGTCCAGATACAGGGCAGGGCAGGGCTGCCCAGAAAGAGAGTCCTTTTGTGCAGTTAACCAAACATGGAGTCAGTAAACTACACAGTCTATAGTAGCAGCAAGGCAATTGACACGCAGGCAGGGAACTGACACGTGTATCAGAACACACACGTGCAAAGCAATCTTTGTGTAGCAATAAAACAGCAACGCAGGAAACTTTAACACAGTTCATAGCAGGCCTTAAAGCAGGGGAGGGGGCCTACTTGGCAACAAGGGTAGGATTATACAATACACCAGATCATGATATATTGTAGGACGTTATAATAAACGCCTAATTTAAGTTGTAAGAGGAAAAAATGAGACAATATATCTTAAAGTAATATTGAAAATAATAAATTTGAATGTTATAGACATGGTATAGTAGATATATATTATTTTGGACATGGAATATTATAGATTATACTATTATAGATTATGTTATTATAGACAGTGTATATGTAATAGAATATATGATTTATTGCTAGAATATACTAGATACTATATAGTATTAAATATATGGTACATATTGTTAGAATATATTATATGTTATATAGGGTCTAGGATGGTTAAGGATTATACACTAAAAGGTAGTAATGTAAATTAGATGAAGGGAAAGGAAAACTGTCGGAAGTCAACGGAAAAGGGGGGGAAAGGGCAGGGGATATTATTATATGGGGGAGACAAAATAATGTGTTGTATGTGTGAATTGATATAATGACCCATCCAATAAATTTTTTAAAAAAAAACTATCCAAAAGCCAACAAAATGATGTCAATTTCCTTTTTAAAAGAAGAACTTTATATATTATGTTCCCTTCCCTAGAACAATACTTAGAGATAATTTTTAATGATTTCTGTAATCCCACCCTGGTACGGGACTAGAGAATTGCATCAGCTATGTACAACAAGACTAGAATAATATAGTTTGCAAGTCCAAGAGAGGTATTGATAGCTCATTTATCTGTGAGATAGTGTTAGGGTTAGCATTTTTCTGCCATGAGTAGGAGACCCTCTACTGGCACTCCACTCAGTGGAGCAGCAAGGGGGAAATGGTGGGGAAAAACAGCTTCATGTAATGCCAAAGTATCATTTCTGGATGAAAAATGCAAAGTGTCATGAACCATGTTATGTGACACTCTAAGAATCCCCTGAATTTCTTTTACCATTTCTGATTTTTTTTTAGCTGGAAATGATGTTGCAGCATTACATGACACTGTTCCTGCACATCTCTACCCCTCCCCATCCTCATGCCATTTGCTTGTCACCCCTAAAAAGTATAGTCTCATAGTGACTGGCCCAAAGCCTCACAGCAAAGCGAGGAACTGAGATGGTCTCCTCACTCCTAGCCTAACCCTAATCACTATACCACATTGTCTGTACAGTAACATGTGGTGAAAAGCATGTGACAATGTTGTTTGTCTCTCAGAACAAGAAGCATGTCAGGCTTCTATAGAATGGATATTTCATTATCCCTTTATAAAGTTTAGGACAGTAAAATCCTAGCTCTGTGCTTCATAAGGGTTTTCATCATCTCTCTTTTTCACCTCCACACATTCTAAAGAAAGGAATATTACTAGTGGTAGATAAGTTAAAAGACAGATGCAAGATAAGATACTTAACTTGGATGATGTAACAATTCTCTGTAGGAATGGAATGTAGACCATCAAGTGGCCAGCAAGAAATGTGTCAGTGACTGGTGTCCACATCAGATGACTATACATGTTCACTGTCTCAAATCCTTTCAAACACACTTAGAATACAGATGTATACAGAACTGAATGTACTCTTGGTTTTTATTTTTTAAATGATGCATTATATTGGTCTTCTCAAATTTGTTATTTTTAAGCCATTATTGGCCATGGTAGATTGAGTCAATAAAGATTCCAATAAAGTCCAATAAAGACTCCATATGTTTCCATACATTTTTTCTGTCTATTCTGACTCCATACTGCTTCCATTTTATGCTCTGATTTCTGTGTGCATTTTTTCATCTTTTGTTGCATTTTTTTGCCTATAGTTTTCACTTCAGAGTTTTTGGTTTCTCCCTGGGATTTTTCCAGTTCTTTTGATTCCTCTTTTACCCCTATCTTTTTCAGGAAGCCAATTTTGAGTTGATTTTTCTCTTGTGCTTACTGTTTCTTTTAGTTTTGTTTGTCCTGCCTTCTTCTACCCACCTCCAATCCACTTTTTGATTATTGGACATTCATCATTGTTGAACCACTCTTCCCGCTGCCTTCCTTCTCCCCGGGTATGTTTTCTATTTTTTTTATTGTCATTTTCATATTGCTATATCAACCTACTGTTGTAATAATAGATGCAGCAGATTCTCTGAATTCTAAGATTTCATTTTGTTTAAAAGTAAGTATCTAGCCCATTCCATTCCAGAGATGTGCCTTTTTCCTAACAGCTCTGCAAGGGAAGGGGCTAGAGACTAACTTTTTAAAAAAAAAATAAAACTGAAAATTCAGAAAACCTACTGCACTTATTATTAAAATGGTTGGTTGATATGAAACTGACAATTTTTTTAAAAATCACTTAAGCCCTGATGGCCCCCTGGGGGTGCACTTCTGGCACCAGCAAAAGCAGTGCAATTTGAAAAGCATTTAGCACTTCAGCAGGACATAGGCTAAAAAAAAAAAAAGCTGCTGCTTCTCTGGCTCCATCCCAACAGAGGATGATTTGCCATGCCCTGTGCCAACCTCTGTCTCCTGGTTCTGAGCCAGACCGTATGGGGCTCTCTGGTTTGGACTGTGGGGGAGGGGATTAGGTATGGGTGGTGGAGCTGCTCTCCCTTTAGGCTTCCCCATGCAAAGAATTCTCCATGTGTTTTTTATCCTTTTTAAAATTAGACGTATGTCGATATAGTGATACAAATGGGGACCCTCTAGGACTTCTGAGGGGCATCTCATTTTCCTCAACATGTCCTCTTTCCCTTCCCTGCCCCCATAGCCTCTCCCCCTTTTCCTGCTCCTTCTCTCTTTTCCATCTATCTTTGCCCCCTTGTTTTCACCTACCCCCCAGCAGCCTTCCTCTCCCCTGTGGCCCTGTTGCATGGTGATAGCTGAGTCAGACCCAGTTGCATGGTGGGGAATCTGCAAGGACTTGCGAGGGGGCACTTCATTTTTCTCCATATATAAATGAATTAATAAATAGATGAAGATGGGGGTGGCAGATAAAAGGTAAGTTGTTCATTGGGTTTGGAGGAGAGAAGAATGTGGGGAGCATATGGAGGCTGGCAGGAGTGAAAGAGGAAATAGTGCTCCAATTTCTGGATTTAAGCATCCTCTGATCATGACAATTAGTATATAAGACAAGCATGCACACAAAATAGAATGTGTGTGTGCGTGCTGTGACATCACTGATGATGCCACCGATAACGAAAATCCTCATTATTTCAGGTATCTGCTGAATAAAATCAAACTCCACAACTATAAAAATGCAGAGGGAAGGCAGACGTGGAAGATCTGTACCCAAACCAATTCCAATACTTGGGGATCAATGGCTTAGAATATCAGGAATAAGTCAATTGTGTGGAAAAGTCCAAAGTATTTAGAATGGCCCGTTCCATGAGAAAAGTGAAACCTCTACAGTGCACTGCCTCATTTGGAAATATTATATTTTACTGTCCCATTACTTCTGAATTTACCCAGGCCATGTTCACATCAATAGAATCTTCTGTCTAACATGCTCCAACTTGTTCCCACTAATAAAGAAACTGCAGTAAGCAGGAATACTGTCTTGTTTTCTAATAAAGAGGATGAGTACATTCCCTTGTATCTGAAGTGTTTTCACAACCTAAGTAGACCTCTTTCCATTTTTCTGGTGGTGTATCTCTCCATCGTTTAAAGGGCAGGATCCTGCAGATAGAGACAAGGACTGTGAAATAAATTTGTATGACTTCATTGGACCTCTTTATAGGGCAAATAAGTGTCCCAGTGTAAAGTATAACTTAATGAGAAACGATCAATACTATTGGCCTTTGCATGTGAATACATGCTTAGGAAGGGTTCATATATCAATATGCATTACTCAGGTAATGTCTTGGATGTATAACAGCTATTGACCAACAGCAGCAAAAGAGCTTTCAGTTACATCAGGAACATTTTTTTCCACCTGAGCAATTCACACATTCAGCTGTGAGTCACTGAGTGATTAATTCCAGAAAATTTGCCATTTTACAGTGCAATCCGATGCAGAGTTATTCCAATCTGAATCCACTTATTTAAATGAGCTTAGACTTTGGATAGGATTGCATTATTATCTTGTTTCTGCACACTCTTGTAACACCTTAAAGGCTAAAAAATTATTGCGGCATAAACTGAAAGATGACTCTTGTTAACATCAAAATAGGCAACATTTTTTTCTTCAAAGAGAGGCTTCAGGCTGATATTGCCAATTAAGCATTTATCATCAAATTCAGTTCTGTTCATTTTGGGCTCAGTCAAGACTGTGAGTTTAATTTTCACTACAGCTGTTAGCATAGCATAGTTAGAAAGTTTTATTGCCTGTGCTGTTATAAACAGGCCTTTTTATTATCTTATTTAGATGTGGACTCTGCACAGAAAGTATAAATTTGATTTCTTGGCCTTTGGCCCAACTGTCTTTGTTTTCTTCTCTGTACTTGTATGTGCATACTTTGCTACCTTAGTGCATCTTACAAAATAGTCCCTTGTCTGAGTCCCATAGTAAATTTCTTAGCCTTTAATATGCCACATGACTCTTTATTGAGCGATAAGCTATGATGTACATGTGAATGAGCTCTTTGTGTTCTCACAGCAAGAACAGAGAAGTGACTTTGTTATAAACATGAAGGTAGATATCTTTTTTTTTTTTTTAAAAGCCCTTTTATGACTGTTTCAGGTACTCAAGCAGCAGAAGGCTTCTTTTATCAAATTTATGTTGGTTTGAACAGGAGGAATCAGGGTGGGAGAGAGAGAAAGAATAAGGGAAGAGATGTCAAGGAAATGGGAAGAGAAAAGAGGTAATGCTGAGAAGCATGCCCTACATTCAGTCACAGATAACCTGAATAGGTTTGTTCTCTTTGCCAGATATAACAGAGCATCAGCACCAGGTAGGGCAAGTTGTCACACGGCATAGACTTTTGCTTGCTCTAGCATGCCCTGTTCCCACAGGTTAACCTCACCCTCCTTCCCATATAGCACAGCATCACAAAGCCCAGAAAAGCTGTACAGAACTGTGTGTTCTCCTGGGTGTTTTTAACCACACACTTCCTCTTACTGGTTTATTTTGTTTCTGCAGTGGAGCTGAGGCTTGATTGGTGGTGCAGGGCGTGGGGCCTGTGGCACTGACTAAACACACCACTTCTTCTAACAGAGTGCTGCTTCAGCAATCTCACATGTGCTGTTTCTTTTGTTTCCTAACCCCAATCACAGCTGTCCCCAGAGCACATCTTTACTGTACCCGAAAAGAGGCATACCAGATGAAACCAAAAGCCCCCATAGCCCATTGTCTCATCCCCGGTAGGAGTGGATGGGAGGAAGGCTGTTGACTTCCAGAAAATGTTCCCACTTGTGCAACATTGTTCTATGAAAAGAAGAAAGAAAACAATTATTTAGCCTGAAGAGAGAGAGAAAAAGAATACATTATGTAAAGTTATTATAGTTAATTATATCTTTGGGTTGCAGGAAGATTATAACCGGGTTGAGATGGTCAGATGACCTCAAATGTGTGTGTTTCCCTAGCCAATTAAGGTGCTAACCAAACTCTAGCCTAAAATATGTGCCTTCCTTTCTTTATAATAATAATTACAAACCAATGAAGATAGTAGCCAACCCTTGGCTGAAAGTGAGTCCCTGGGTCTTGAACAGCTGCCAGCACCTGTGGAACTAAGGCTGATTCATGTCCATACAAAGAAACTTCTGCCCTTCAGCCCAAATCTTTGGATCCTTTTGGGTTTTTTCAATATCATCATGTAATAATTGAAGTTACTCAACCATGTTAACTGCCCTCCAGTCATTCTAAAGCATTATTAAAGTGTTGCCATTCTTCAGCTTTGGACAAATTGGGAGTGACTAAGTGACTAAGTTGTCTTTGTTAAGGGATGTTTTTTATTTATCTGTTTTCTTATCATTCTACTCTGCCTTTCTCTTTCAAGAGACTGTAGGCTCTGGTATATCTTAGGAATGATCTTGAGTCTGATTAAGGAGTGAATGAAGAGAGTTTATTCAGGAACTACAACTTTGACAGAAACGTGACAAACAGAAAAGATATTGACTACCTCAGTAAACAGGAAGGCGGGACTTCCGGGAAGAAGCAGGAAGTGGCCTAAGATTACCAATCTGGAGACATGCAAGAAGGGACAGAAGAGAGGAGGAAAGAAGGATCTCTATCTGTCAGGCCTGTTGCCTCTTGCAGGTATTATGTGTCTTCTGCCTTCTCTGTACACAAGACATTGTATTTCCAACAGAGACAACACCAAGGCAGCTACTGAAGAAACATTAAATACAAATCAGTGAAAACAGGTTGATGTACAGGCCTTTACGGCCCCTCTGTCTGGCTGCTGACAGAAGGCAGGCGGTAGTTGGGCCAGGCAGGAAAGGGCTGCAGAATGGCTGGCCCCTAATGGATTTGGTCCCTTTCCCAGCTGATCTTCCTGCACAGAGATACTGTCTACCTTTGCTTGTTTTCCTACAGGGTACCCTTCTGGAAACTGCTTGGACTAGCCCAACATGGAGAGGGTTATAGGCAGTGCCAGCAGAAGACACTGGAGGAGGCTGATTTTTTTTTCTGCCTCCTAGCGCCTGCCTGCAAGCTTCCAAAAGGCACTGCTGATGGATGGGAGATCCACATGGATGAAAAGCCACATGGCATGACAAAATGAAATGAAGGAACTATAGGTCCTGTTGCTGTTGTTAAGAATATGCTTAAGTCCCCCATTGAAATCAATAGGAATCATGCACAATATGTTTATCCTTAGTAGTTATGTGAGATAGAGAAAATGATTGTGGAAAAGTGTATGGTTTAAGTTTAAACTACAGCTTAAAAGAGCCAGTGCAGTGTGACAGCCAGTGAGGTGTAGTAATTAGAGTATCAGACTGTTGCTGATGACACCCCCCCCCACACACACACACAACTCAGAGCGGAACTACAAGTGACAAAAGGCACAGGTTGGACACTTGTCGGCTTCCCTCAAGTTTTGATGGGAAATGTAGGCATCCTGGTTTTACAGCTTGGCTCTCCGACTGCTGTCCAATGGACTTTTCAACTGTCACTTGTCCAACATTCCGCCAAGCTGCCTACATTTCCCATCCAAACTTGAGGGAAGCTGACAAGTGTCCAACCTGTGCCTTTTGTCACTTGTAGTTCCGCTCTCAGTGTCCCTGCCTCCCAGTCTCCCACTGGATATCAGTGCATGAGCCAACGTTCCAGAAACTCTATGATTTTATCATAGAATTTCTATGCCATGCCATGTCCAGGTTTTTGCTCACATGTAATGTTGGCTCATAGCCCAACATTATTTCCATCCCCTGCTGTTTCTCCCAATTGTCTGAGAGGACAGGGCAAGTGAAAGGACATTTGGCATCCCTCGATGGCCAGAAGCAAGCATTTGGTATTCCTAGGTGTAATACATATGCAGGCCCCAGCCTGAATGGATGATAAATATGTAAAACTAATATCTGACAGGATTTTAATAACTTTTCAGCATTTTGCCCTCTTCAAGGCTTTGATGTAGGCTTTGCTGCTTTAAGGCCAAAATCTATAGTGTATCATGATACAAAAATAAAAAGTCTGGGGTAGAAAGAGAGAAAGCCTAGAAAATTGACTCTGAAGTGCTGCTGCAATGCTAAACCAGTCCCTGCAACTTTTAAAGCTGTTACTGAAACCTGTCATTTTTAGCTTTTAGCCTGAGGGCCAACATACAAATGGTCTTAGACCCATTGAATCATGGACGGAACAGGTTAATTGAATCGATATCTCACCATTCCTCCTAAAGGCTCATTAGCACCCTGCCAAGTTGCTCCTGAGGACTCTACACGAAACACCTGGTCACGTGTTCGTCAAGTGCTGCTCAGAGACACAATGTTAGCCAGGAAGTGTAGTTTTAAAAGACAGAGCCGGTGGAGATCGCTCCGGAGGAGACGGATTCTCTCACAGCCCTCTGCCGCCCCTAGTGTGCCAGACTGTCTCCCCTTCTGGAACTTTTGCCCTGCCGCTCTTACTGCTTAAAACTTTGAATTAACTGAGTCTCAGCAGGGCAGAGGCTCCAGAAGGGAAGACAGTCTGGCACACTAGAGGCGGCAGAGGGCTGTGAGAGTATCCGTCCCCTCCAGAGCGACTTCCACCAGCTCTGTCTTTCAAAACTACGCTTCCTGGCTAATATTGCATCTCCCGACATGTGAAGAACATGTATCAGAAGTATTGTATAGAGACACTCTGAGAGATCCTTGGGAACAAAATGGGACATGGTATGGGGATAGGGTTGCTAACCTCCAGGTGGGGCCTGGAGATCTGGAATTATAACTTATCTTCAGGCTACAACAATCAGTTCTTCTGGAGAATATGGCTGTTTTGGAGGGTGGGCTCTATGGTATTATACTCCACTGAGGTCCTGTCCCTACCCAAACCCCGCCCTACCTAGACTTCATTCCCAGATCTTCCAGGAATTTCCCAAGTGCTGTTGGAACTCTCCATGGGGAGTTGTAGCAAAAAAGTAGGAATCTGTTGAAATTGTTTCCACAACAGTTATGCAAGCTCTTGTTTTGTATGTGGAAGTAGTTTCATATCTCTCTAGAAATTGTTGGAGTCCTAGAGAGGACTGGTTTCTCCAGAAGTGACGTCATGTTGTCAGCTTGATGAGTTTTGTTTTGTTTTCCCTTCAAGTGGTCACGCTTGGAATTTATACAGCTTAACCTGGAATTGGCACAGCATAACCCATTGAGGAATTGGAGGAATTGATGTGAACTTCTGTTCACTTGCACTTTAGAGAATTGTCTATTTCAATTTTTGCTGAATTGTTAATAGAAGCCCTTGATGTTTATATAAGAATTGATTGTTTACATGTAGAAATGATTTAAAGAGAATGAGCAAGGATGAATTATTAGGATAAACATTTATGTATGTATGATGTACATTACTATTCATGTAAAAGGATTCAAATATTGTAATTACTTCTGATACATCTTCAGTTTTGTACAACAGAAGTATGTGTTGTATCCAAATATTCTACTTATTCATTTCCAAGGAATAATATACACAAATTATTGGATATACATTTTTTGTTTATTGCTTAGTTAGTTTTCATGGGTTCTTTGTTTTTTGCAACCTCCAGATAGTGGCTTCTGGAATTATAATTGATCTCCAGGTAACAGAGATCAGTTCTCCCAGAGAAAATGGCTTTTTACAAGGGCAGACTCTATGCTTTATACCCAGCTAAGGTCCCTTCCCTCCCCAAACCCCTCCCCCTCTAGGCTTCACTCCCAACTTCTCCAGGAATTTCCCAAGCAGGAGCTGGCAACCCTAGTGTTAGCCATTCTCTTCTGCTTATTTGGAAACATTCCTCATTTACCCCCCTTCTGCCAAATGAAGCCAATGGTCCCTTGTCTTCGATGCTTAGAGGAAAGACTAAACCAGAACAACAGTAAAAACAGTGTTTTATAAAGAAATTCTGTTGTAGATTCTGAAACCATAGGTTGTAAAATTGGAAAAGACTTAGAAATAATTTATTGATTTGTTTAAAAAAATTATATCCCCCTTCTCAAGGCAGCAGAGAGAAGGCTTGCTGGAGGAGTACATGCTTTGCATGCAGAAGGTGCTGGGTTGAGTCCTTGGGGCTGCAGTTCAAGAATTACCGACATGACGTCTTGGAGACCTGCAGTCAGTCAGAGGAGACAACACTGAGCAGTAGAAGGCGGTGGCAGCAGCAGCAGAATCTGTTCCTATGTATGCAGTATTTGAGATGAAGAAGCACTTTAGGTGGCATTTTTAGGGAGAAGTTTATTTACAAACACAAAGATGAAAGAACAAGCACACAAACACTTTTCAGTTTGTCTCCAAGCACAAGCATCTAAGAATCTGTCGCTTTGTTATATTTCTTGCCAATAGCTTGCTAAATCAGATGTTAACAGAAACATTAACACAAATGTACTTGTAAATGTTGTCACAAACAAGGCCGCATTAGCACCCAGGGACAGGTCCTAATATAGATATGGTCTGGGCTGGCTCCAGCAAAACCAGGTTCAATATATTGTTTTATTGTTCTTCAAAAAATGCCTGTGGACTGATGCAGTGAAGGGGGTCAATTGAGACATTATTGAGGCAGCTACTTGGTCCCAATTCTGTTATTTCCATGGACATAAGGAGAAGTCACGGGGGAGATACTAGCAGAAAATGTTTTTGGCTGTGTCTACTTTACCCAACAATTCTCCCCTGTAAATGTCTCACTGCAGCTGCTTTTCATTCTCCTGGGTTAACCCAATTCTAGAGCCTGGCTGAGAGGAAGAATATCAAATTACATAGGTATGGGGGTCAGATTTGCAGGGTAGAATCTGAGGGTTGGGGGAAGATTTGATCCAAAGGAAAGGCAAACTTGGGAACCCTGTGTTCCTCTTATAATCTATAGACCCCTTTCCCTGTGTGCTTATTCCTTGATAAAGCAGCTGCTTAAATCAGTTCTCAAGATTATTCCATGTAAAGGTTAAAAAAAAAAGTAGTTCCCTATGCAAGCACCGAATCATTACTGACCCATGGAGGGACGTCGCATTACAACATTTTCTTGGCAGACGGGGTGGTTACAGGGTGGTTTGCCATTGCCTTCCCCAGTCATCTACACTTTACCCACATGAAACTGGGTACTCATTTTACTGACCTCGGAAGGATGAAAGGCTGAGTCAACCTTGAGCCAGATACCTGAACCTGGCTTCCACCAGGATCGAAGTGAGGTCATGAACAGAGCTTGGGCTGCAGTACTGCAGCTTACCACTCTGCACCACGGAGCTCTTAAAGTAAAGGTAGTCCCCTGTGCAAGCACCGGATCATTACTGATTCATGGGGGGACATCGCATCACAACGTTTTCTTGGCAGACTTTTTATGGAGTGGTTTGCCATTGTCTTCCATGTATAAAGTGGCAAAGCCTTTCAGACAACCTAAAAGCTTCCAAACTCATGAGTATAGCCAATGATAGATTTTATTTTTTATTTTTTTTTAGAAAATTTTTATTAGGTGAGAATATTAATATACAACTTTCAAATAGCATCTCATTATCCTTTCCCCCACCCTTTCCCTCCCCCCCTTTTCCAGGACTTCCAACAGCTTTCCAACCCTATAGCCTAATCTATTCCCAATCTGTCCCCTTTTTTGTAACTCCTTATCTGCCAATGATAGATTTTATGATGTACAAAAACACCTGCATCTCTTCCATGGAAAATTTAACTATGCAGCCAAACAAAGGATAGCACTGCGCTATAAGTAATACAGAAAAGACAAAAAGGAAATGAGATAGCATCTGATAAAGTAAGGGGAGAATTAACTAGTGGTGTAGAACGTTGGGAGGGGCCATAAATTATGGGTTGGACACGTGCTTTGCATATTCAGGTGGTTCCTGGGCTGAGGTCCCCAGCTTAAAGAATCTTGGGTAGCAGATGTTTTTCTGAGGAGCTGTGATGGTATTGGTCTTAGACAAAATGGAGGGTGGCTCATGAAAGGCTTTGTTCTGAGAGTCACAGAAATAGTTCTCCCAGGTATCCTAGGCATTTCCTCCCCTCACGGATATCTTTCCTAATATAGATTGTTGCTGATTTGCAACAACTCTTTTATACAAATCTTCCTATTTGGCTCCTTTTGTAAGAGATAAACCAATGTGTGACTGTGGGTGGGTGGGGGGGCTTAATGCTGTCATCAAACAGACCCCATCAATTTAACTTTGTTCATATTCAGATCTCCTGGTTGCCTCCCATTCAGACACTAATAATTAGTCCAAGCTGTTTACGGGTTTTATTATCTTAAACTAGGCTTGAACCCAGAAGTGTCCACAGATGAAAATATAATGCCTTACAGTAACTCTGCCAACCAGTCCCATCCCAAACCAAACAACCACACAACCCACCATCAGAAGCCACAGGGTTTTTTTTTAAGTTGCTTTGTTTCATCACCATACAGCTAAAAACAACTTTTTTAAATGACTCAAAAGCCAAAGAATTTGACAGTTGAGCAAAGATGTGGGTATAAAGCAACTCCAGTGAATCAAATGGAACAACAGAGTCCAGTCTCCAAATAATTTTACCATCTAACACAGGATTAGTTTTCTAGGGAATAATTGTTATATGACACATATGTTTGAAGTTTCTTTACTGCTTCTTTCCACAGCCTGAGGACTATGGAAGTTGTATCCAGTCTTCCCATCAAGAGGGTGGTGCTTCTCCTGCTAATTTACCGCCCTCTCCTTTTTATCTTCTGCAGTGTTCAGGAAAGCCTAGCAAGTTCTGGCTTTACTCTATAAGGGGTAGAAAGACATTAGCTGCAAGGGTTGTAATATTTGCTGCAAACTTGACAGAATTATGCAGAGTTAAACAAAGACACTTTATAGGTAACACAATTTCTGCTAAATTCTTTCAGGTGCATAACCATGTTGGTCTGCAGTAGACAGGCAAGATTAGAGTCCAGTGGTACCTTAAAGACCAACAAGATGTCCAGGATATAAGCTTTGGAGAGTCAAAGGGAACTCTGACTCTTGAAAGCTTATACTCTGGAAATTTCATCGGTCTTTAAGGTGCTACTGGACTTGAATCTTGTCCTTCTATTGGATTCTGTCTGCATAACAATTTAGGGAACACTTTGCTTCCTACTCTACATTACTAATTACTAATTACATGTGGGATGGTGATGGGACAATGTTTACCCAGGATGCAAGTGCCGCCTTCACCTTGGTGATGGATTAAGTCTAATTTTTCTGTGGTGTGGCCACACTCAAGAAGTTGAGGTAATTGTGACAATACATAGGCTATTTCCTGCAGCCCCGGGCCAAGAAGCCTGAGAAGCAGTTTCTCTTTTACATAATTAACTTTACTGCTTTTCATTTCTCACAGCTCTAGACACAAGAGCAGCACAATAAAGCAACTATTTATTTGAGGTAACTTTGGCAGCCAAGGCAGTAAGCAAGTGCAGCCTGCTTGGACCCACTAACAAATTTGTACATCACTTGTATTTCTTCCATGCACACAAGACACATAAGATTAAATCTTGAGGCTGCCAAAAGTAATTCATTTAAGGGTGGGTTTATTTTGTTATAATATGTCTTCTGTTTTATTGCTGGTCACCTGAGCACATGAAAACTGATCTGACGCTTTCCACCCCAGAGAGAGAGAATAAGATTTCAGATCAAGCAGCAATGTAGGCAGAACATCGGGCCCAGATCCTGTTAATGGACTGTTTACCTATAAACTCTGGGTTGGGAAATTCCTGGAGATTTTTTTGGGGGGGGGGATAGTTGTGTTGCCAGATCCCCCCCTGCAACCAGAGGGGGTTGAGGCGGTGGGTACACACCTGTTTCCCTGGTATGGATGCACGCCTGCAACCCGCAGCCCATTATGTCACTTCCAGTGTGACCCAGAAGTGATGCCATTGCTTCCAGGTTGCGTTGGAAGTGATGTCGTTGACTGGTGATGTAGGTGAAAAGTACCCCCATTTCCCTGGCCTGGCTCCTTCCTCTGATCAGCTGGCAATTGGACAGAGGAAAACCACACCTGGGGAATTATACAAGAAAGAAACTAATGCAACAATACTAATGTGAGGAGACTATATATACATTTATAAATTTTTAAAATGCAAAGTGTTCAAGTGCTATAAGTCAATAAATACATTAATAGATATCCATCATTCACCATAAATAGGCATTATACAAAGTTTCAGATTCTCTCATATATAATAAGGTGAAGGCCAATCTATAAACATCAATAAATATCACAGTCCCAAGTCCCCTAGCACCCAAATAAGCAATATAGCTCTCAAATAAATAATCTTCTCCTCTCTTGTGGGTGCATGGAAGGAGGTGCTCCAGAGGATCCAAAAAGGACAAGTAGGTAGGAATAACACATTCAATGCTCATTAAAAAAATCTTGTTCTGCTAATTCTTTAGGTGGACCCAAATCCTTGAGGGGAGAGGGAGGAGCCCTGTCTCTCCCTGAGTAGGTATTCTGAGGCTGTTTGGACTCTATTTTTAAAGTCATTCCCCAAAACTGCTGTGTGGTTACAAGGAACCCAAATTGGGTCTGGGGAACCCAAACCCAACTCTTTAAAACCCTGCATGTCTAGCTTGACCCCCAGACCTCTAGCAGGCCATCCACAGTACATATATTAAACCTGCACTAACATCCTACCACTGATCTACGGTCTGCAACCTGCAGAGACATGGAGAATTAAGTTGGGACAAGAGAAATGGCATCCCTTTCCTTAAGCACTTGAAAGCTGGACTTGTGGCTCCCAGAGATTTTGGAGCTGATTTTGAGGGGGGAAAGATAGCTGAGAGTGGGATAGTAAATTGTGTTCTAAGAAAGTTAATTCTGAGTTTTCCTTTGTAATCTTTACCTTCTGGTATGGCAAATTCTGTGTTCAGTGACCATTAGTAAGAAACAGTTTGCAAAAAACCCTTAGAGAGAATGAGGAAAAATTAAAAGAATTAAGTAAACAATGCAGGATAAGCAACAGATAGGTGAAGAGAAAAAAATTGACCTCACAACTAACCAGCATGATTAGCATCCAATTCAAAATGGCCTTTAACTGCAAAGAAGCATCCAGCCATCAATTTAAAAAATGTTTAAAAATTGTTTCTCAAATACAACTTCTTGAAAAGGTGAGAAATGTAAAGGGCTGTAGAACTAGTTTCACTGCTTTTTGAACTTTTTGAAATTAGTGATAGTAGACTGAAGGAATGTGCAGTGACCAAGGGCATCTTTTCTCACTTACAAAAGTGAAGTTCATAAAATGGCATGGTCATGATCAGGGTCTGAGGTTACCTTCCTAAGAACTAGCATTTCCCACAACTGCACAGCAGTTACAACTAGGAGAAGAATTTCCTCTGAGGCAAAATACAGCTGAGCAAATGTTGGCAAAATTTGTTGACAGAAGCAGAACTTTGAGAGAAAATGTCCTACAACAAATGCAACTATGCTCTTAACATACGGCATGCTGATTGTTGCATATGTAGTGAGAGTGTCCTCTTAGACCACATTGTGATAAGTTATTTTATCAGATTCAGTTTGTCGCTAATCAGCCAGTCCCACAAACTCCAGCTCTAGCACTTTTAGTCCTTTCTCCAAAGGATCAAAATGTGGAATAAAGTCAGTTTGTACTACACGGTATTTACTTTTAATTTTTAACTATATTCCCCCCCCCTCTCCCACTCCCCTCTTCTATCTGTCTTTAAAACAACATACCAACAACAGAAGGCACTGTAATAGGTCTCCGGTGAAACACAATGTTGTCATGGGTCAAGAGGCACCAACTGAAGACCAGAGGTGAAGCCAAATTTAATATGATGATGTGGGGTGTGAAATTACATGAATAGTTTTAGGTGTTGTTCTGCAATAGAACAGCAAGATTTTAGTCCAGAGGCACCTTAGAGACCAACAAGATTTTCAGATTTTGTCTTCCTATATGGGCTTCTACATGACCAGCAACATGTTTGTCCAGTCCTATGCCTGCAGTAGTGGGGCATGGTATGGCTCTGTGTGTGCTAACATTGCACATGTAGGGACCAGTGAATAAATATAAACATTATGTCAGCCATGTAGTCATGTCAGCCTACACAGACAAGGCGGTTGTCTTTTATTGTTATTGTAATTGGACACATCCAGATCACTTTTTAATTTGCAAAATCTATTTTCACTCATAATTACATTACATCTTTCTTACATTGTTCCTAAGGGTCAGTCATTAGGGGGCAACATAACCAATGCATTCCCTTATATCTTTCATGGCCAAAAAGATAATTGCATAACAGTTTTATCCTAAGTAAAGATACACCCATCTAAATCCACTTAAACCAATGGCATTAGAAGGGTGTAAGTAGGTTTACTTGCTTTGGTGGACTAAATTCCACCTTTTACTCCACCAGAAAAATGGAGCGGGGAATGGCCTTGCACAATGCTGCAATATCATTTCCAGTTTAAAACTTGAAAGTGACATCGCTGTATTGTGCAACTCTCTAGGAATTTCCAAGGCTTCTATGGTTTTTGTACTATGGGCAAAATGTACAAAAACTCTAAATCAGGCTGTAATCAAAGCCGCTCACCATGAGCAGTATTGTTCTAAGAATCAGTTCTTGCTGATGACAAATATTCATCTTGTACTGCTTCCTTAGTAACTAGCTCCTTTCTGAACAAGTTGCAGGTTTCATTTCCTTGGACATGTCATTTACTGTCCTTCTCCTTTTTTCTTTTCCTGAATAGCACCAGGCACTAAGAATACACAGCTCCAACTGTCATAGAACCCCACAGCACAAGTAATGAACAGACATGCTTATACTGCTCTGCAGAGGCCCAGAAACTGGAAACTTCCTTCTAAAATGTTTGTTAACCTACTCACCCACAGCTCCACCTTCTATCGCCCTATGAGAAAAAGAAACATTTTACTGCATCCCCTGCCCAGGTGTGAGGTAGTGTTAAATCTGTCTGTACATCAAGTTGGCTTTGTCTAATGCAACCACTGCATGACCAGGCCTCATCTGTCTCACTCACTTAATCCTTCCTTGGAAGTAAATACTGAAAGAAAAACAAAAAGGGTAATGTCCCAAGAACTTGGCAAAGGTTTTGCAAACTTTTAGTCAGGGACCATGAGTGGGCTTCCAACATTCCAGATGATGCAATGTTAGTTTAAAAGGCCAAATACTTTCTCTGGAGGCAGAGGAGCACAACAACAATGAAGGGGAGGCATACTAGAAGACATTAGTCTGGTTCCAAGATAGAAATGGAGCATATGTTTATTGAGCAGCAGCCACAAGCCGTATGAACCTGGTGAGCGGCAGTCTCCACGTTAAGACAGCAACTGCTCCTCTACATGTCTGAGCTGTAAGTGGGGAAAGCAGGAACCAGCTTGTCTTTCAAGGAGGAAGTGGGTTAGATGTTATAATAATTAGACGACATGTTGCTTCTTGTGGATGCATACATCCCCTAGGCCCTTGGCCCTTGTGCTTTGATTTCTTGGCAATTTTTGAAAGAGTACAGCTGTATTAACTTTGGTCCAGTGCCCTATTAAATGATGGCCTGGAGAAATGTATTCAAATGCCCATGGCAGTACTAATAGTCAGTGTTTCCTAGTTCATTTGAGTCGGTCTCAACTCAAATAGGATTAGGGTTTCTGGGGCAAAGATGGAATGACTTCCAGGCGGGCTTGAGCCCCAACATTTAAACACACCACTCAAGTCAAATGGACCAAGTGAATGAACAGGGAGCATCACAGATTCAGAAGCAAAACTCAAGTACATCTGATTAGGAATTTGGATGGGAAACCTCTGGACATCCAATGTCACAATAGGATACACACAGTAAATACACCGCAGCAAAATCTAAATTAATCACTGTTCTCTTTGAAGTTATTGGGTGTTAGTTCCCCAAGCAGCTATTTGTCAGAGAAAGTTCTTCATTTTCCCATGTTTTTGATGGCCTTTGTAGAATTGTGTGCTTCAGTGGTCTTTCGTGTGTGTGTGTTTATGTATATATATGGATTAAAAACAACAATTAAACAAATACATACAGTTAAACACAGTTAAACACAAAGAAAAACAAAACATATAGACAATTGAACAAAGAATGGATGCTGTGTTTTGATTGTAGGGTTGCTGTGTTTTGATTGTTCGCTGCCTTGGGGACCCTAAGCTGGGTGGAAAGGTGACAAAAATGTTTTAAATAGCCTATATTTTGTTCATTTTTTTTCAGAATCTGTTTTAGATCTTTATGGTACAGTTTGACTTATCCAAATGGGCTGTAGACAACCTAAAGTGTTCAGAGATCTCAAGAATTCAGACAAATGATATCTGCATAAAGTCACACACAGCATAAAATCACCCTGACACAGAAGGAGCACACACGCTATATCTTTACAGTTATATAACACAAGCAGACATTTACCAAAACATACCCTATAGGGGGAAAGACCCAGGGTGGATCTAATTTATATTAGGAAAATTTTGAAAGTGCATCTGAGTAGACTCACATCCTTAATTTTGCTGCTCTAAATTATATCCTCCCAGGGTTCTGGGGCCAAAGTCTCTGAAGGACCACTTTCTCCCATACAAACCTGTCCAAGGTGGTCAAGATGTTCAGAATTCCTAATTTGACAAAACAGAGGATCTCTGGGTTAGTAGAAAGGCAGACCAGGAACTTGAGATCTCTCCTGTCTTGGATGGGGTTATACTTTCCTTGAAAAGTCAGGTTCACAGCTTGGGAGTGCTGCTTGACACAGCAATCACCTTGGAAAACCAGGTGACTGCAGTAGTTTGTTTGCCGAGCTTCAATTGGTGTGTCAGGTGCACCCATTCCTGGCTCAGTCAGATCTAGCCCAGTGATCCATGCCTTAGTTACATATAGATTGAACTATTGCAATGCACTCTACTTAGGGCTACCCTTGAAGACAGTTCAGAAGCTGCAGCTGGTACAAAATGCTGTGGTTAGACTGCTGGTTGGGGTCAGCTATTGCTACCACGTGACTCCAATATTACAGCAATTACACTGGGTACCACTCCTCTCCCAAGCAGTATTAAAGCTGTTGGTTTGGGTTTTTAAAGCCCCACATGGTTTGGACCAGGGTATACGAAGGACTATCTTCTCTCATATATTCCTGTCCAGAAGTTAAGATCACAGGAAGAGGCCCTCCTGCCTGTCCCATCTGCTAAAGAAGCTCACCTGGTTAGAGAACAGATGGCCTTTTTGGTGGCAGTCCTACCACTAAAGAACAGGATCCCCAGGGAGGTGTGCCTGGCTCCCTCACTGCTGATCTTCAGGAGACAGCTGAAGATGTTTTTATTTAGGACTGCTTTTCATTAACTTTGTGTTTATATTCATTGGCATAAACTGTGAAACCCTGAGTGTATGACCCCTGAGCTGCCACCAGTTGATGGACAAGCTCCAAAGCACTACTTGCCTAGGCACACAAAGGAGAGAGGAAGTGAAGCCCAGGTATGTCAAAGCTAGTGGTCTCTTGCTCTTCCACCCTTGTTCATGCAAACAGGCAGGAGAAGAAACTCAGCCAGCTTCCATGCCCGCCACAAAGCCAGAGGGAGGGAGTAGAGCCAAGCTCTGTGCAGCTGGTAACCACTTGCGCTTCATCCCTCCCTTATGCCTTTATGCCTCCCTCATTTGTGCCTTCCTCCTTAGTGCAAGGGGTGCTGCTCAGGGCTGCTGCTTGCCACCAGAAATCCTCCTTCAGTGTCCCTGGGATCCCCGTCCTCTAGCACTCTAGCCCATTACCTAGGCCTAGAGAGCGGGCTACATCTACCTAAAAGAAGATGGAAAATTGTTGCACAATGAGTCTACTTCTGTGATGCTTAGGGTTGTTACCCCTTACCATGGATAACAGATATCACCCTTTACATCTCTGGCTGAAGCAGAAGGCAACCATGGTCCCTTCTGTCCATGCCCTTCCACAGCACTTATCTCCTCTCTCCCTTAGCTGCTATGCACATTACAGCAGGGAAGAGAGGGGGCAGAGGACAGCCACAAGAGGAATGGGCAGGAGGTGCCACAGAGGAGCCGTGGCTATCTTTTCTCCTTTTTCCTCTGGAGATTTAAAGTGACTCAGGTCAGAGGAAAGCAAACTGTAAAAATGCTGTAACAATGCTCTAGGTTTTCTGGACCTTCAGTGGGAAAAAAGGGAAATTTCTCAGATCAGCAAAGCTATTTTGGGAGGGTTTGATGCTGGAAATGTGAGAGATAAATATTTTAAATGAATTAAAATCAAAGATGCTGCTGTGCTATGTGCCCTCCTCTCTCGCTCAAAACTCTAGAATGACCTGCAGTGCTGGACTCCGCAGTTTCATCAGAATATACAGTCGTGATGAATACTGCCAGATGAACAGCAACAGTGCCAAGGAGAGGAACAACCTGAAATGGAGGTTTCCAAGGCAGGTTATGAACTGCAGTTCCTGGAATCACTGATAAAGTGGCTTTATAGACAAATGTGTTATATCACAATAATGCTGTGGGTTTGGAGTTTTGTTACTATGAAGGGTTTATGGTCAAGCTGCCAACTCTGGGTTGGAAAATTCCTGGAGATTTGAGGGTGAAGCCTTGGGAATACAGGGTTTAGGGAGCTGAGGGGCCTCAGTAGGATATGATGTTGAGGTCACCGTCCAAAGCAGCCATTTTCTCTAGAGGAACAGATGTCTGGAATTCAGCAGTAATTCTGGGAGATCTCCAGGCACCACCGGGAGGTTGGCAAACGTAGTTTATGGGTTTGGCCTAAAGGGGCATGTCGGAAGGGGCAAAGATGTCAGGCTGATGCCCATGTGTTTGTGGGCAGGTCTTGCTTTGACATCAGTTCTGGGTGAAGACCCAGAAGTAGGGAAATAAGATCTCCTGCACTTCCTGCCCGTTCTGCCCACTGACTCTCAGCTGTGCAGTAGAGGGAAATGTCCCTGAAAATGAGAGATAAGTGCAATCATACCACACCACAGTGTTGTGCTGATACCATACCATACCACCCTGGGTCACATATCAGTGTGACACAGGAGTGACATCAATGCATCAGGCAATGTTCTATCATTTGCCCCAAACTTTATAATTAAACCATAGAATTTTGGGCAAATGCTAAAGTATCAACTTGGCATGATGGCATTACTTCTGGGTCAAGCGAGACGTGACACCAGTGTTAGAGCAATGCTGAAAAAGTGAGTCTACTGCCCCCAGCAATGCTCTAGGTAACCCCAAAGATTTTGGTAAATATCATAGGGATTTGGTCAGTTCCTAGAGTGTCATCATCACTTCCAGGCCTTTGCTTGGAAATGCCATCTAAACATCAGCTGCATTGCTTCTCCCCATTTTCCTCCTGCTGTTCTCCACAGAGAGGGTGGTCAGCAGAGGGCAAGGGCAGTCCCCCACCCGCAGTAGGTACTTGATAACAAAATGGGAGGCAGGGCCTATGGCAAATGAATGGTAATGTTTCTTAATGTTTATGGATGTATCCTTGATGAGCTTTAAGTGTTAGGAAATGGCTCTGGCTAAGCACCCATCAAAGTTTGAGGCAGGTGACCACTCATGAAGCTGAAGGGAAGATACAGCCCTGTATTGGTGTGTGAAGAAACAGCAGTTTGGGATTTTGGCAGGGAGAAGCAGATACAAATACAGCATCTCTCTCTCAGGATCTCATAGGGGAGCAGTGGATCTGCTGCCCTGTAGGGGGTGCCTCTTTGTCTCCACTTATGTTCTACCTGAAAAGTTGTAAATAAAACAAACATAAAAAATGCCATTAAGTCTCCAATGCTCTTGTTCTCTAAAGGGAAGTAAGCCAGATATCCTCAGAACATCAGCATACTTGGAGAAGTGGGAAGTTGTAAACTAATTTTTGTGGAAGGTCCAAACACCTCAACCCCCGCCCCCAGCTATGTTTTCCTTTCCCTACATGTCTGCACACTATTTTATTATCCTTTATAAATTAAGATTCCCCACCCCCGGTAACTTAAAAATGACTTTAAAGACTGCAAACTCCCTATGACAATTCAAGAGTGAGCATTCTCATGAAGCCCTTTCAAAAAACAACAAAAATGCTGAAACCTGCCAGGCTTGAGGACCTTGAACAAATCATAGTGTAGTGGTTAGGGTGTTGGACTAGCATCTCTGATACTCAGGTTCTAATCCCCAACACTATATAAACTTACTGGGTGACCTAGGACCTGTCGTTCTCTACCTAACTTACCTCATAGGGTTGTTGTGAGGATACATGAGGGAGGAGAGAATGATGTTATAAGCTGTTTTGGTCCCCATTAGAAAGAAAAGCAGGGTATAAATATCTGAATAAATAAATGATATGCAATGTCTGTGCCAGCTAAACAACTGGTAGACATTTCCCTCTCTACAAAGTACAGCAAGATATGTGACTACTCTGCAAAATATATTGTCTTATATTAACTATCACTACATCCCATCAGACCTAACCTTCTGATGGGATGTCAATAAACTTCTAAGAATTGCTGTTGTGCTCTATGCGATGCTTCCCAGAGAACGCCATCAGCAAATAAGTCTGAAATTCTACAGGACTTACTGTCAACATTGCTAGTACTTCCCCTGCCTCAGTGAGAAGTGTCGCTAGATAAGTAACTCTTTTGACATTTCAGCACTTTCATTTCCAGTCATACACAGAACCAAGAAGCAACAAGAAAAAAAAAAGAATAAAATTTAAAGCACGTGATGTGTTAACAGTTCAGAAGTCCAATAGCTATAAATGGTGGCTAACTGTGACCAGGATCAGGTGTCTGTGAAGAACTGTATTAGAGTGAGGATGGTGGAGGAACCAAGAGTTTTGTGGAATCTTAAAGAGTCATTGATTATGGCATATGTAAGCTAAAGCCCACTCATACAAACGAACAGATAATAATTTGGGTGGGGTGGGGTTGAAAAGAGGCAAAGAAATCTTGTTCTGTAGGAGAAAATATTGAAAACTGAATATGTAAGTTCAAGATTGAAGATTTATTTTGTTTATATTTTTTTCTCAACAGACAGCAAATCCAGTGTGGTTTAGTGGTTAGAGTGTCAGCTGGAAGACATGGATACAAATTCTAACTCTGCTTTGGTGGGCCTGTGACTGCCCTTATGCCTATGCACTTCCTGCCACTATGATCTAGCTCCACTCTCTGAAATTCCATCCTCCCGCCCCTGTGAATCAAATCTCTATTTTCATTCCAGTCTCCAATGTCCTTTAGCTATCCTGATCATTCTGTTGCAAAAAGCTGCCCAAACACTTCTGGCTCTTCATCCTTGCTCATAGCCCACTCTTTTCATTTTTTTCACAATACTCTTTCTAAGTAATCCTTCATTTCCTTAATTAGCTGTCTTTACTGTCCTCCTTTGACTCAGGCCCATCTTTACCCACCATTCTGCCAGGTTTCAGTATTACTGCAGCCAGTGTAGACTAGCAGTTAGAGAGTCAGACTAAGAAATGAGGACCTAGGTTTGAATCCCAACTATGCCATGGAAGCTTATTGGATTTCAGCTTAACCTACTTTACAAGGTTGTTGTGAGGATAAAATGGACGAGAGGAGAATGATGTAACTCACTTTGGGTCCCCATTGGGAAGAAAGCTGGAGTGCAAATTAAAATAAATCAGGACTAAAAAAATCTTATATACTAATAGCCAAGTGGTCCTGATCATTAGATACTTAAATCCAGTGACTGAAGCCATGAACAGACAAGAAAGATTTTCATATACGCCTGAAAAATGCCCCGCTTTGTGGAAAAAAATTGAAATCTAAAGGGGTTTTAAAAAACCCAAATTATAAAAGGAGCACCTATAGTCCTTTTAACCAGATGTACTCAATGGCTGTTGCTAGGCAACCATAACAGTTTAGCCAGTGTTCCAGGCTTGGTTTCTGTTAGTAAAAGGCAGGGGAGTGGGCAGAGCCCTTTTCAGAGCTGTTTTAGCGTATGTGGGAGGACTTACTGGAGGCAGACCCAGAAGTAACCATCAGGTGACTTAAGACCACATGACTTGCATGACTCACCTGGACCTGGCTGCTTACTAGTGTTCAAAAACAGCCTCCTTCCCCTACCGAAAAAGTCAATGTAGTGACAGGGTTGGAGGTTCAAAGTAGGATATGGGACACCCACGTTCAAATCACAACTCTGCTGCGGAAGTTCACTGGGTGACTTTGATCCAGTCATACACTCTCAGCCTAACCTACCTCTCAGGGTTATTGTGAGGATAATATGGAGGCAAGGAGAATGATGTAAGCTGCTTTGGGTCACCATTGTCCATAAAGGCAGTATATAAATGAAGTAAATTAATATATATAGATGAAGATGGGGGCAGATAAAAGGTAAGTTGTTTATTGGGTTTGGAGGAGAGAAGAATGTAGGAAAAGGTGAGTATATGGAGGCTGACAGGAGGAGTGAAAGAGGAAATAAGTGTGGATACAAGGAAAAGTGAAGTACCCCGTGCAAGTCCTTGCAGATTCCCTACCATGCAACTGAGTCTGTCTCAGCTGTCACCATGGAACTGGGCCAAAGGGGAGAGGCTGCCGGTGGGGGTGGGGGAAGAGAATATAAGTGGGGAGATAAAGGTAGATGGGAAGGAGAGAGGGAGCAGGAAAGGGGGGAGATGCTAAGCAGGGCAAGGAAGAGAAAGAGGACATGGTGGGAGAGGGGAAAACAAGATGCCCCCCAAAAGTGGGTTCTCCACTTGTATTCTTGTATTTTAGCTGAAGGGTTGTGGTAGTTCCAGATACACGGTTCACAAATTTGCACAAAATAGACCTAAAGTGAGTGATTTTAAAATGTTTTAAGCTCACCTAACTCTGTACTAGATGGTGTCCCTTATCATGCAGTGCTCTATGATTCATAAAGTTGCTCTTCACCTTTCTGTAACATTACAAAGAAAAAACTGAAAAATTATACAACTTCTAGTAGTCTATTCTGTTTTCAGTGATTAAAAAAAGAGCAGGAATTATAAAAGTAGTAAAATAGATATCAAACACTGAGATAATGCTGACATCAGCTACAATAGCTAAAGAGGTAGGTAGCTATAAACCCTAGTCATGAACCAATTGTAAAGCAGGACAAAAAAACTTTTACAGATACTGCTAGTCTTGATCGTCTCCTTTAATTAGACCCATTTAGCAATATGCAGGTCCAGCGCGTCCATAGAGGTGGTGCCGGCAACCAACTCGGGCGCTTCTTCCTGAAGGAGGTGCCATGAGCCGGCCCCCAATGACCCCCCCCCGGCCCGACCCAGCACTGGCGCAGCAGCACCGGGCCCGCGTGCTGCACGGCTCAGAAGCAACTAGGCTGTGCCTGTTGCTTCATGCCACGCTTGTGCCCCTGGCCCGACCTGACCGGCACCAGCGCAGCAGCAGCGCAGCCGCCAATCCCCTCCCCAGCCCTCCACGTGGTGGCTGTGTTCACACCGGAGCCCCGCCCCCACTACGCTCTCATTGGCATACGGGAGGCCGTGCGCCGTAGTGCGCGCACACTGGAGGCTCTGTGGCGCAGCCACGGCCCTGCTCCAAGCAGAAGCATGCACTGGCCTCAGCTGAGCAGCAGCTTGAGGCGCCGAGGTCGGGCAGGGAAAGGCTGTAGGTGAATTGGGGCTGCAAGAGTTGCGACCTGCCTGCATTGTGGGGCCTGGCATGGGGATCAGGAACAGCACAGAGTGCACGTATTTGGAAAGAAGGACCTTCCGGAGCGCACAGAGGTTGCCCGTAGCTTTGTTGGTCCAAAGGAAAATCCAGAAACAGAAGCCACATCATTTTTGTTATTGCCAAATTCAAATTTAAAAAATCACAAACTACTATAGATCAAGATGAGTAGCCCTGTTAGTCTGTCTGTAGCAGTTAAAAAGAGCAAGAGTCCAGTAGCACCTATAAACTAACATTTGTGGTAGGGTAGGAGCTTTCGTGTCACAGCTCATTTCTTCAGATATAAACAAATAGGCAAGACTAAAACAACAGTGCCCAGTCTAAAACAGTGGTTTAAAAATCAACCCCCTAACCAGAAGCCCTGGTGAACCGAAATACTTTGGCCTGCCACCTCTAAGAAAACAACATAGGCCGGCAAGCTTCAAAGGGAACAGCATTCCATGAGCAAGTTGCCACTGCTGAAAAAGCCCTGTCCCGGTAGCCTATTCAACAGTGTGTGTTTAATCTTTCAGTTAAAATAAGCTGACAATTAATTTTCTAAATATTGCTATTGTTTTCTGTTAACCCAGCACAAGTTTTTAAAAATTGGTTAGGGGGGGTGGGGAGTAGGTATCTCGCCTCAGGCACCAGACACCCTGGCACCGGACCTGGCAATATGCCTAAGAGCCCCGTGGTGCAGAGTGGTAAGCTGCAGTACTGCAGCCCAAGTTCTGCTCACGACCTGAGTTCGATCCTGGCAGAAGCCAGGTTCAGGTAGCCAGCTCAAGGTTGACTCAGCCTTCCATCCTTCTCAGGTCGGTAAAATGAGTACCCAGTTTCCTGGGGGTAAAGTGTAGATGACTGGGGAAGGCAATGGCAAACCACCCCATAACAAAAAGTCTGCCAAGAAAACTTCGTGATGTGACGTTCCCCCATGGGTCAGTAATGACTCGGTGCTTGCACAGGGGACTACCTTTACCTAGCAATATGTCACCCATCTGAGCATTTATTTAAATCAAAAAAAGACAAAACAACTCAGATATGATTATGTTCATTTATAAAACCATGCTGAACAAAAAATAGCACAACGCCTTGAGTAAATCACAGATGAAATAGTGCCTAATTAAAAGTAAAAAAATGGAAACAATAAAAGTTTATCATATATGGCGGCACACTCATAAAATTATTAAATTTTACGACAGTATATGAATGGACCCTCTAATTTGTAACTCTGCTTGGTATAGAGTCCATGTAACCATAATAGTTATCTGTGTCAGTTGTCCATGAAGTGGGGAAAATGTTTCATATGCCCTCTGCTTCCTCAGCTAAGTATCCTTGCCATGTACACACCCATGCCAGGCAAGCTCCCCATGTGGAGGCAGGCCCAAGAAATGGGCGTATGTGGGAAGACGCAAGCCTGCTCCCGCATCCCTATCCAATGGTTAAAGAATCAGAACTGGCACAATGTTGTCAGTTCTGGCTCATTCCAAACAGCAGTGAGGAATCACAAGGTAAATAATTGTCCCACATATTTGCTGAGAAAAATGGCATAAAATTTTTTACTCTCAAATGGGGAGGAGTAGTGTGAATGAGTATCTACACTTGATACATGCATGGGCCATAGTGCTGCCAACTCTGGGCTGGGAAAATCCTGGATATTTGTAGATGGAGCCTGGGGAGGGCAGCGTTTGGAGAAGTGAGGCGTACTCGACAGGGATTTGATGTCATGGAGTCTGCCCTCCAAAGCAGCCATTTTCTCTAGGGGAACTGATCTCAGTAGTCTGGAGATAACTTGTAATTCTGGGAGAAGTCCAGGCTCCACCTGGAAGTTAGCAAACAAGGAATTCAAGACCACCTAACGACAACCACTTCAGTTGTAAACATTCATATAATCAATACAGTAATGACAAATTGCCAATATATGTGCAGTTCATACAATATTCAATATCCATTCATAATTCAATGTTGTATCAATACATTTATACAGTCTTCGTTGCAAGACCTATAAAGTGCTCAGTGCTAGTGAAACTGAGCACTTTATGGGTCTTGCATTGAAGACTGTATAAATGTATTGATACAACATTGAATTATGAATGAATATTGTATGAACTGCACATATATTGGCAATTTGTCATTACTGTATTGATTATATGAATGTTTACAACTGAAGTGGTTGTCGTTAGGTGGTCTTGAATTCCTTGTTTGCTAACCTTTGTCAGGACTCTCCTGCTTCTGTTATCCACCTGGAAGTTGGCAGCTATAGTGGAACACTACAGAGTTGTAAAGTTGACAAATTATTCTGTTATTGTTGATAACACTACCACTAATCAAGAGTGAATATTCAGTTGCACATTACTCTGGAATTATCTTTGAGGCTGACAGTGCAAGTCTACTCAGAATTCTACCAAGGTCAATTCAATGAAACTTACTGCCAAGAAACCATTTTTAAGTCTGCACTGTTAATTCCTCTTTTCATGTTAGACTACTTCCTTCCACATTACAGCTTGAAGCATTTTGGTCCTTTTGCAACTACACTATAAGGCAGCTATCACTGATTTTAATCATGGCCTGCCTGCTCTTCAGACAGAGAGCATCATTCCCCACTGGTTGGTTTCTCACCAATGCAAGAAAAAATTCTACATAGTTTTGAATTTTGTAAAAGGAGCCACAATCCTGCTTTTGTTGCTGTTCTTTCTCACTCATTTCTATCTGCTGCTAATTAACAAGCCTCAAGCCATCTTGCTGTCCAGAGCTGGGAGTGCCCTCCCTGTTGCTAGGGCACACCAACATGTGCCAGCAGTACTAGTTTTCAGACTGATGTGGGGGACTGTGGAAAGAAAGGACAGATCAAACAGGGTGGTTTTTTAAAACAAAAAAATCCACCCTTTCTGGCAGGGCTGAAAAGTTCACGATGAGGGAAAAAACCCTGTATGAATGATAAGACCTTAAAAAGCTCATTAATTCGAAGCAAGCTGAGCTATGTGGGTGAGTTATCTTATCCTCCCTTGAAATAGAAGTATTTTATCGAAGTGGGAGAGCAGGAGGGTCTCTTCATGCTGAAATATTTTGAGTCTTTAAAATGTAACTAGTTCCTAAAGAATTTTTATATTTTTTGTTTTTTTCAAAGGTGGGAGCCACCCAAATCTTGTTGAAAGTGCTATACTACCAGCCATGCAAATGATAGGCTTTTGAATAACTATAACAAGTAGTGCCATAACTTACCTTTTTACAGCTTAACCTGGGTTCTAAGCATTTCAACAGTCTAAGGGCAAAGCTACAAGTGACGAATGACACTTGAATGGCAGGTGTATTTCTCCCTGTTCACTTGCGCTCCACTCAATCCACTTGCTGTTCAAGTGTCATTTGTCACTTGTAGCTTGGCCCTAAGACATGCCATTCTATTAGCATCGTCAACAAGCCTGGCATCTCCAAATATTTAGGAAGCACAAGATGTACCCTTCATTTGATCTTTAGACATCTTAAAGTTTTTAGAGCACTTTTTGGTGTGATTTTTGAACCCATGTATAACTCCCATGTTTAACATTCTAGAAAGATCTGGTTGTCATAATTTAAACAGAAATGTAAACTGAAGTTCTAGTATGTCTGCCAGTAGTTACATATCATCAACCTCACTGATTTCAACAAAGCCATTTCACTGTACTGGCTAAAGGTTACTGGCTTTGGATGTGAGAAGACTAGGTTTGCATAAGTGCCATGTACTAAAATTTATTTGTATTAGCTCTCTTTTTGTTATTGAATAATTGTATTCTTTTTTTATTTTTATGTGTTTGAATCCACCAAAGGATGTTGGCAAAAATCAGTGGAATACGACTTCATGCCATTCCACCTAAAATGCCCCCTTAAATGCCATTCCTGGGGGGGGGGGTCAGGGGACCCCTAGAAAAGAATGTGGGGGGAGCTGAAGGTGTACAGGGGAAGGGGGAAATTGGTAGAAATTATACCACCCTTCCATTTGTGGCAATTCTCCAATGAATCCAAGCCAGTATTACAGGTTTGTATTCATAATTCTATTATTTATTATTTAAATAGAAAACATATTTCTGACTGTAATATATATTGTTTTCCACTCAGCTAAAGTAAACATTTCAAGAAATTGACCACTGTACATAGGAATACTGCCTGCACAATTTCAAGCAGATAGGAGAAAATGGCAATTAAAGGCAGAGCACATTTCCAGCTCCATTTTTTTTCTCTTTTTCAGCCAGTTGAAATGAAATTTTCAGGCACTCCACCCCTCACTCAAAGGACTCTTCTTATCAGTTTTTCAAACAGATAAGAGAAAGTGTCCCTTTTATATAAACAGCTAACTTTCTGTCTGGTACTGTGGGCACATAGCTGAGAGCCAAACAACATGTTATAGCATCCAAAGGTCCAACATGTGGCTGCTGTTGTCATTTTACAAGAAAATTTAGCCAGTTAAAAATTGCTACAAGGTTGCAGGGGCACTATGCAATCCCCCTCCCCCGGCTGCCTTTTCAAGTACTGAAACAGTCATGGGGGGATGTTTTGGCACTTGAAAAAGCATGAAAAGAGAGAGAAGATTGCCTGGTGCTGCTGTGCCATGGGCCCAGTCACAATTGGGCCCTAGGATTCCCAACCTCCAGGTAGCGGCTGGTGATCTCCCAGAAATTACACTTGATCTCCAGGTGACAGAGATCAGTTCCCCTGGAGAAAACAGCTGCCTTGGAAGGTGGACTTTATGGCAGTATATCTAGCTGAGGTTCCTCCTCTCCCCAAACTCAGCCTTCCCCAGGATCCACCCCCCAAATCTCCAGGAATCTCCCAGCCCAGAGCTGGGAAGCTAGCCCTCACATAGGGTTGCCAGGCCCCCCTCAACCTCCCGTGGGGGATATGGGCCTGGTACTTACCTTGGGGGGGAGGGGGTGCACGAGCGCAAAGCACGTGCGCACCCCCCACAAGCGCAATGACATCACTTTAAGAGTTACGTCATCGTGTGGCCCCTGGGAGCGTGCCCACAGGGGCTCAAAATGGGCCTGATCCGTGCCTTTTGCTGTGGATTGGGCCTGTTTTGAGGCGCTGTGGAGCGCAGGAGCGCTCCTGCACTCTGCAGCGCCCGAAAATGGGCCCGTTTTGCCATGGATCGGGCCCATTTTGAGGCACTGCGAGCGCTCCTGCACTCCACAGTGCCTGAAAATGGGCCCGATCTGTGGCAAAACAGGGCCGAAATGGGTCCATTTTGAAGTGCTGCAGAGTGCAGGAGCACTCCTGTGCTCCACAGCAGCCCCGATCTGGGCCAAAACAGGCCCGATCCTGGCGGCTGCTGCACATGAAAGCATGCAGCGCAGCGGGGGAGTGCACACGGAAGGTGCACGCCCCCTGCTGGTTAGGTAAGTGGGGGCAGGGTGCGGGGAGCGGGGGCAGGGATCCCCCGCCCCCACCGGGGGTCTGGCATCCCTACCCTCACAGCAATTTTTAAATGGATAATTTCTCCTCTAAAATGTTGGTGGCAGCCATGGATTGGACCTGTGGCCACTATAACATATAGTTCGGGTCTGAGTTTAGCAATTTGAAAGCAACAGCAATGCTGCAATCAAGCAACAAGAGATGACAGTCTGTAAACAGTCTTTCAGAGGCTGCTTCCACATGGCTATTTTGCTCCAAACTGGAGGCTTTTCCCCCTTGAGAACCCACAGAGCATTAGCCTCCAATTTTCTACTTTCTGAGATTGCCCCTTATTTGCCCCATTGTTTTCCAAACCTGCTTTCCTCATTGGTGGAAAGATTGATAATTGTATTTGTTTGTCTGTTGTTTGTTTATTTATTTACAGTCTGCCTTTCTAATTGATACTCAAGGTGGATTACACAGCATGAGCTTAGTACAATCAGGATCAAGTACATTTCCATACAGTGTCAAGGACATTTCCATAAACAATGCCATAGGGTAAATATAAACAAGTTTACAAAGACTTACCATTAGCAAGGATCCAATACAGAGTAGAAGACATGCTGAAACAGAACGTTATCAATTCTAGGACTAACATTTGACAACATGAAGCATGGTAGTGCATAGGAATACATAATTAAAACAGCAGATAGTGTGTAAGGCAATATAGTGATGAAGTCTGTGGTCCCTAACTCTTTAGTGAAGCATCTGAGACCCCCTCCCTACAATACAGCCCTCCTATCTGAGTAAAACACCTTTCTGAATAATTCTGTTTTGCATCGTTTGCGGAAAGCCAGGAGAGGGGGGGCTGTCCTGACCTCCTCAGGCAGGCTGTTCATACACTCTACTTGGTCTTCTGACTCACATTCTCCCCATATACTCTCCAGCAGTCTTTCTTGCACTGAAACAGTGCTGTCAGAGTTTGGACTTCTCCTGTTGTCCTTTCCCATGTGGACAAGATGGAGTCCCCAGGTAAAGACTCAGTACTTCAAGTCTTGTGCTTCCTAGGTCAAAAGTTGCAAGATAAAAGAGCTTCTTCTTTGTGTCCTGAGAATTTATAATCTCCTCTTGGAGAGTCCATACCTCTCTTGGCTCATTCTGGCCTTCCTGCTTTGAGAGGAAGAAATTATTGTCTTGTCTTTTGGCTGTCCCAATCCCTGTCCCTTTTAGGAGTGACATTTCTCCAAGGTGTGAGATGTTAAACCTTTTATTCTTACTTCAGTCAGAGCCATTAACCTAGCTAAGAGCTGCAGAGCTCTTTGGAGTGTCAGAAGCTGGGCAACTATACCATGGTAGGTAGGATGGAAGGTATACCCTTGATCCCTACCATGTTGGCAAGTTAATCTGGTACTATCTGTTGCTTTAAATATGTGCTCCTATGTTAGCCCTAGAATTGCTTATGTTCTGTTTCAGCTTTCTTCGACTCTGTATTGGATTCTTGCTAATGTTATGTCTTTGTAAACTTGTGCTTATTTACCCTGTGGCATTGATTATGAAATTGTCCTTGATACTGACTGTACTAATCACACACTGCGTAACCCACCTTGAGTCTCAGTGAGAAAGGCAGACTATAAATGACATAAACAAACAAACAAATAAATAAATATCTTGTCTACTCTTGTCCAATTCAGTGCTACTGAATTTGTTGTGGGTTGCTTGCACATCTCCTGAAGGAAGTCCATGCAAAGATAGGATTTTTAAGGGGTTTTTGCTTGTCCATTTTTTTATATCACTATGTCCCTCAGAGCTAAGAAGAGATTAGGCCCGGTGGCTTGTATAGATATGCCCCTGATAACCAGCTCTTGTTCCCAACACCCATTCATATAGACACACATGTGAACAGCTGCTATTCCTACTAATGCAGTTTTTTCTTCCTAGTCCATTCTACTTTCAAACAATTCAAAAAGGTGAACTGCAGAGGCATCCATGTTCTCCTGGAACGTAGAATATTATTTGCATTCAGCAGATGTTTTAACTTTGAACCTTGAGATGTACAACCACTCTTTTTTATTAATCCCTCTCTTCTCTGCTCCTATAGTTTACCCCAAACCATAGGAACAAACAAGGCCCCTTGTTGCATGAAGAGGACAGGATTTTCCACATGGCAGCTCAGCCTGAGAACAGAGTCTGGCTGTTTGATCTCTTTCAGGTATCAGGCATCTCTCTGCACGCTGTTGTAAAGCAATCCGTTCCAGCTGAAGGCTTTCCTCTGAAGGGGGATCAGTTTTTAAGAGACAAGCTGAAACACAGAAGTCAAAATACCAGGAGGGAAAAATTCAACTAGCAAAGAATCATTTGCTTCCTTTGTGTGTGTATTGCTGTATACTAGTCACTACCACACTCTCTATAAGCGATTTATTTATTAAATGATTATATCATCTATTTGTTTGCTTCTTGTTTGATTACCATATGAGCAGACATAATCATTCATAGACCCGTTATACAGGACTGGTTCAGCAGAGGATTTCTGCAAATTCAAGATGGGGTCATTTTTGCTGATTTTCCTCTCCCACCACTGAGCTCCAACTCCCCCCACCTAGGGTCCCCTATCCGGGGGGGGGAAGAGGGATTTGGAGCCCTCAGTGGGAGAGGGGAGGAAAGAAAGTTGTGTTTTCCCAACTATTCTAATCTATTTGCAGCAATTTCCAGTGGACCTAAGCAACAAATTGTAATCATTTTGAATATTGTACAACTCAGGGCCAACTTGGATGATGTTATATGGCCAAAGTTTGCATGTATTTCATTGTGTTGCATGTATCCTCCTCCATCCTGGTGCCTTAAAAATGCAGTGGAAGGAGCTACATACGGACCAGTGGATGCTAAAGAGAGTGGGCTTCGGAAGCCACAAAAATGTTTTAATCAAAATGGGTTCCTCAGGTTGCTAAAGTTTGAGAACCGCTGTATCTTTTAATCACTGTTATTTTTCTGTGCAGTACAACCACAATGACTTTGTATCACATGTGCTGGGGGTTCCAAGTTTCCTAGGCATGTGGGAGCCCAATTCTGATCAAGACTGTAGCGTGTGTTGAAATAGGGCTTCAGCCTCCCCACCCCTACCTGATATCACCTTCATGACATATGAAACATCCCCTAGGAGCCGCTATTCCTTTCACTGGGAAATTTTTCTGTAGCTAGCTAACATTACACACAAGTTTCTCAGCAGAGCAAATAGCAGCTACCTAAGGCTGATTCAGATTGGGAAAATGGTGCCAAGGGAAGGCTGAAGCCCGACAGGTACACTGTGATCCCAATAAGATCACGTCCCCCATGTGTCTGAGAAGCACAGAACTCTCAGTTCATGTGTGGCAGCCACAAAAACTTTGCATTGTGTGAATTGGCCTTAGCTCAAGACACTTTACTGAGTCATTGAGTATAAAAGAGTCTAGCTCCAGTCTTGAAGAATTCTCTCTAATATCTCCAGTTGACAAGATCTCAGATGGGAATGCTTGGAAAGACCTGCTTGACATCTTGAAGAGCAGCTGCCAGTTACAGAAGACCAGTGCTTTTTTCCTAAAAAAAAAGAGGTGCCAGACCATTACTCATGACTGCCATGAGGGCCCATGCCCACTGACCAAAAGAGGTACTGGTACTGCGGAAAAAGGTGTTGGTACTGTGTACCAACATGTACCCCCATGAAAAAAATCCCACAGAAGACCATAGTGGGATAGAAGTATCAACAGTTATAGCTCCAAAAGTTTTTAAAGGATGCAACTGAAAATGAGAACAAAAGTAGAAATGGGATGGGAATATTTATTTATTTCATGTATATTCTGCCTTTCTCTCCAGTGGGGATCTGAAGCACTTACACCATTCTCCTCTCCCTGCTTTTATCTTCACAGCTCAGTGTGTGTGTGTGTGGGGGGGGGGTTAGGCTGTACATGTGATTGGCCAAAGGTCATCCAGCAAGCTTCCATGGCAGAGATGGGTAGGTCCTCATCCAGCACTACATGTTTTGCTATCAGTTTTGTTAAGGAAGTATGAAGGCCAAACTAGAGGTGGCATGATGACATCTGGACATATTTATTCATGTGTCCTTCCAGTCACGTCGAGAGCAGCTGATGGAGAGTTCGTTTTTGTTTTTTACAGAAATCAGAAATCCAGCCCAGCTCACTTCCAGTATGGGAGCTATACAAGAGAGGTATAACAAGGTAAGGAGAGGAAGCTTTAATTCTTCTCAACTACATACTTTGTTTCCTGTAACAAACCGAACTCCTCTCCAACTCCAAGTGAATAAGTATATGTAGATGTGTACTCAAATATCTGTTTTGGCCCTTAGACAAAGACCTTGGAAATGAAGGGGCCTAGGAGGAGGAGTTTGAAGAAGAACAAGCAGGGTCAGAACGGAAACATCCAGAAAGCAAAGAGGAATGGGCAAAGAGTTACAAGAGGGAAATGGCAACATTACTGAGGTAAGAAAAATAATAGCAGAGAAGTAGGTTGGGGCAAGATTGCCAACAGATGTCCACTGCATTAAAGCAGCTCAAGGAATCTTTTGTATTTTCATAATTTAGACAGCACCATCAGAATGTGAAGTGATAATCCACACCTGGCCCAAGATATTGTGCCCCCCCCCCAATCAGTTACATCACACCTGAGATTTGCACCCAAACATCTTCTGCAATGTTTCAACAGACTGCCTCATTGGCACCCCTATAACTCTATTGCCAGCCCAAGTGGGTGCTTGCATTGTTTATGCCATCAGATCAGCCATGTGGCTGGCACCCCACTGGATGGAAATGGGGATGAACATTCAAGGAAGTGCTTGTTATGGCCAAGGTGGTACTGAAAAAGTAAACAGAGCAGGGCTGATTCATGAGACCATTTTGAAGCCACCCTATTAATTGACTTTTTTTGGCAGTCTTGCTCTGCTCCCAGGGGAAGCTCAAGAGTAGCCATTGTTTTATTTACTTTATTCCAAACATAGACACTCGTGTTTATATAAATGCAGGATACTTCATCAGGTTCCAAAAATAGTCTTGGCTGTCAGCTAAAGAGAATACATTAAAAGTATTCCCTAGAAAGGGGGTAGAGGCAAAGCTGTTTTTCCAGTGATTGCTGGAGTGGCACAGAAACTAGGGCAGAGGTTGGGCTATGCAGTGATGTTTTCTGCCTGCTTATTAAATTCTTACTCATTTTAGTCAATAGTGTTATCTTTTATCAATATCGAGGCTTACAACTGGGCCTGCACAAAACAGAGCTGCTGTAGCACAGTGGTTAAGTGGCTGGGCTGTGAATCAGCACTATGCTAGTTTGACTCCCTTTGCTGTCATGAACTCTGCAGGTGGCCTTGGGTAAGCCATCCCTCTCAGCCCCAGCACCCCAGCTGTATTGTGGGGATAATAATAACCCTGATGTTGTTCACCACTGAGTGTGCCACTGATCTGTCCAGAAGGGCACACTGTTATTGATATGTCCATAAGCACACTGTTATTGTTGTTATTAAAACACCCAAATATGGAGGAATGACAAACCTAGCGAAAGCCAAGCACAAAGAAAAATTCGGGTTTGCCAAATATATACCAGTTAGTGATCCTATCCTGTGCTGCATTCTGCTCATTTTTGTTCCATGTGCCATTCTTCTTCTACCATGAGATGATTCCAGAGGATTGCATTCTGGCAGGAAGAACAAGTGAAGATCTACCTTCAGGCTTGAGTTTTCATGAGGACAATGAAAATTCTTGACAGTTGTTCATTCAGAATACCTCTTCTTGGAATTTCCTATTAAATATTGATTTGCCCACACAAGCCTTTCACACACCCTGCCATCCACCCTAAACCTCCCTTCACAGGTTTGGGGCTTCCCAGGCAGGTAAAGACTGGTTACTATATGCCACTTGTCTAGCCTCCTCTTTAAAGGCAGAGAGCCCTGACCCAAATCCTCACAGGGTCCCCTCTTTCCTCTTCCAGAGGCTCCACCAAACAGGCAGCCCATTCCCTGTATTTACTTCCCCTCATCCAGCCACTGCCCAGGGCTATTGGGGAAAAGGAACACAGAGATTATTTTCACTATATACACTGTCACCATTTGCTGCACTTGGCCCATTTAACATGGCCAGAGTGTTTGAGATCTGCGTGTATGATATTTTCTCTCAGCCACCAAGTCAGCCAGAGTTAAAACATAATTAAACTTTATTTACAAGATGGAACATAGGAGCGAATGGTTTTAAATGTACTGGGGTTAAACAGGGGATGTTTCAATGTAATAGAACAGGTTTAACTACCAGCTTTCTGCTGCCTCTCTTCAGCAGCTCCAAAAGCTTTCTCTCCTCTTTTTTCTCCCTCCAACCAACTCTAACTCCCATTGGCCCAGCATTCTGTCCGCTCCCATTGGCTGTTCCTCAAGAGAGGAGGAGCTGGAGCCAGTCTTGTCTGTTACAACTAGAGATGGGCACGAACCGCAAAATAAAGAACCATGAGGTTTGTGAGGTTTCACGAACCAGGAACCACAAACAGGGCCAGATCTATGGTTGCCAGCGCCCAGGGCAACTGTAGTCAGGCTCTACGCGCACATAGCACGCATGCGCTCCTGGCGCTGCATAACGACATCACTCCCATGACGTCATCACGCTGGGGCGCCCCCCGCCCCCGCAGCCGGCGTGCCGCGGAGCTGGCGGCAGTGCGAGTGGCTTTGAGGCTGCCTGCGCCGTTCACCTGCCCCGCAGGACAAGGGGTGGCCGGCTTGCCGCGCGCCCCTTGTCCTGGGGAAAGGCGAACAGCGTGGGCGGCTTCCCAGCCACTTGCGCTGCCTTTTGCCTTTCCCCAGGACAAGGGGTGCGCAGCAAGCCGGCCGCCCCTTGTCCTGGGGAAAGGCAAAAGACATCGCGGGTGGCTAGGAGGCTGCCCACGCTGTTTGCCTTTCCCCAGACGCGCTCCCGGGACTGGCAGTGCGCTCCTGGGGCTGGCAACTGCGCCCGGCGCCCCCTCTTTGGCGGCGCTGGGGACAGACTACCCCCCCTTCCCCCCTATCGATCTGGCCCTGACCACAAACTGGCACGAACTGGGGCAAGTTTATGAACCAGTTTGTGGTTCGTGGTTTGTGGGGTTTAAATGCCCCTTTCCAGCCGCTTAGCAGCGGCAGGGAAAGGGACATTTGACAGTTTAAAGCGCCCTTTCCTGCCTTGCAAGTGGCAGGTCCCTTTAAACTATCAGCTGGCAGGTGGCAGGGGGGGATCTCCCCCTCACCGCCTGCTAGCTGATAGTTTAAAGGGACCTGTTGCTTGCAAGCGGTAGGGCCCTTTAAACTGCCCAACCCCCTGCCGCTGAAAACAGCCTCCTTGCTCCTCAAATGGTCGTCGCAGCCATTTGAGGGGTGGGAATGGCCTTCCCGCCCCTCACGGGAGAAGAGGGAGGATGCCACAGGCCCTCAGGGCAAGGTAAGTGTGGGGCTGGGGCTGGGGTTTGTGTTGTTTAAAGGGTCCTGCAACATGCAAGCGGCTGGTCCCTTTTTTTTTAGTTTTTTATTATTTTTTAATATCTAACATAAAAAAACTACAGAAGACTACAAAAGTATAAAGGGGAGGGGGGAAAAAAGGGAAGGGAGAACTGGGAAAAGGGAAAATCAACATACAAACAACAAACACTACACTACATGTCTTGTATTCCCTTCATGCTGCAATTTTTCTTAAAAGTTAACTTTCTAATATGCTATCAGATTGGTAGGTCTTATACAATACAGATTATATTCAGGATCAGGACTTCTCCCCCCCCCCCCCTTGCGTCTCGGTCTCAATCCTCTCTGCGCAGCTGGAGCAGCTGCACCCGCTCTTTCCTCCAACCCACTTTCCCCTTCAGACTTCGAACTTTCTTCCTGCTGAAACTCCTGATGGTTGAACAAAAAGTCTGTCAGCTGCGCGTCCGATGTGATCTTGTAAGTTTGATCTTTATATCTGAACCAGACGCCTTCTGGAAACAGCCATTTATATTTTATATCACATTTCCTCAAGAAAGCCGCAAGTCCTTTATACCTGAATCTTCTTTTACGAGCCAAAAATGGAACATCCTTCAATATTTTAACCTTATTGCCCAAATAATCCAAGTCCACATTATACGAATTGTCTAAGATGGTGTCCCGAGTCTTCTTAGATGAAAAGTCAATAATAATCTCGCGAGGCAGCTGCCGCTTCGTTGCATACTTTGAAGATGTCCGCCGGACTTCCAAAATATCATTTTTTATCTCTTCTTTAGTTGCCTTTGTGAATGGCGCCAAAAGTCCAGACACCAAATCTTTTAAATTTTCACTTTGCTCTTCTTTTACATTTTGAAGAAGCAATACCGTTTGGGCACGGTCCATTTGTAATCCTATTATTTGATTCTCCAAAAGCTTCACTTACTTACTTGTTGCTTTCATGAGTACTGCGTTCTCGTGCGCAGACTGCTCTGCTCCGGTCGCTGTTTCTTTAATGGCTTTCACCTCGCTCTCCACTGAATCAACTTTTTGCCCCATTTCATTCAGTTTCGCTACAAAGGGCTGTACAGCATCGAAAACTGCTCGTCTCACCAACTCTTCCAAAGTTTCCCCCTTCCCCTGTAACGTCGCCATCACCGATTTACTCATTGCTGGGCTTTGCTTTCTCGTCGCCATCTTAGGGGGGGGACGCCAACTAAGTTCTGAAACTCAGTGCAGGGGAAGAAGTCTGCGCCTTTTTAGCTTCAATTCCCACCGATCCTTCGCATACGCTTAAAAATCAGAAGGGATTCGCTTACTTACAGGTCTTCACCTTAAATCTGCTTATTGCCGTTCTCCATGGCCCAGCAGCACACGCGGTGCTGCGCAAGTCTGCCGGCCTCCGTTGGAGCAAGCGGGCAATTTACCCCCTGCATTACTTCCAGGGGGTTCTTCCCGCGGCGCCCTGGATCCAGGCTCCCTCACTGGGAGTCCTGGGGGTTAACCCTCGCGGGTCAACCGCCTGGTCAGGCTGCTCAGACAGTTCCCCCCAGACCTGCGGAGAGGAACGTCCGACATGGCCGGGAAAACGAAACTGAAATCCGCGGCTGGTCCCTTTAAACTATCAGCTGGCAGGCGGTGAGGGGGGATCCCTGGGGAAATGGACATTTAAACTGCACCTTTACGACCCAAACAAACCAGTAGATGAGTTCGTGGAAGTTTGTGGAAACGAGCTTCCATGAACCACTGGTTTGCGAACCATGAACCGGCCTGGTTCATGCATTTTTTGGGTTGTAATTCAATTCGTGTCCATCTCTAGTCACAACAACCCCTTTTCCCAAACAGCAAGAGATTTCCAGGCTATCCTTTTATGGACTTATTTTCCTCATAGAGAGAGAGAGAGTACTAGTACTAGTACTAGTAGCAATATATATTTATGTTTATTTTTATTTATTTATTTGATTTATACCCCGCCCTCCCCATGAATGGGCTCAGGGCAGCTCACAACATTAATAAAATACAATAAATTAATTATATAAAACTAGTAATAATCTTAAAACAGACATTAAAATAGTCCAGACGCTGTATCCATAAGCTACTTAAATAAACAGTCAGGAGTCCGTATATAGGCACACATATGGGCATAGCACATGGCTGAGAGCAGTCCCAGAAAAAGTAGTGCTCATAGGTGGAAGAGGGGGAACACCCGCTAGTCCTCGGCCAAAAGCCCGGCAGAACTGGTGAAGCAATTTGGTTAAGAGAATGAGCTACAATTTGAAAGCTCTCTGGTTCAAATCTCACCTCTGCCACAAACTCACTGGGTGATTTTAGACAAATATTTCTCTCAGTTTTTGTGCCCTCCTATAAGATAATACTAGCTGGCCTACCAGTTTTACAGTAAGTTATATGTACAATACCTTTTTAACATGGAAAGTGCTGTGTTAATACTAAGTATTAAATCTTGGTTTTCAAGTTATTGTGGTTGGAAAGAGGCAGGCAATAGTTCCTTACGCAGAATTCTGAGTCAGTTGTAGCTCAGGGAATATATCAAACTTTTAGGCCAAGTGGACACTTGACTGACATGTCCTTTTTTAAAGGAAAAGGGTTAGGTTGGATGCAATATGCAGACATTTTAATTAGCAATTTGGAATTATAATCTCGAAGTCTGCATTTGTCAGTCAGACAGGGTTGTCAATTTCTGGCAGGGTTCCAGAAATTGTGTTTACTTACAAATAGCCAGTTTTGTGTAGTCGTTAAGAGCATGGGACTCTAATCTGGAGAGCCGGGTTTGATTCCCCATTCCTCCACTTGAAGCCAGCTGGGTGACCTTGGGCTAGTCACAAATTGTACTTCATGATACAATCAGTAAGCCAAGCCAAACCTACATAAAATGCAAAGCTATAGGACTTTCCTCCTTCACACATCTCAGCATTTTGCAACGAGTATATCACACATGTACGGGACATAACGGTATGGGATTTTCCTATGTGTCCAATTTAATAATGCCAATAGTGAAGGAAGAGCAATTTCTAGTGCATTGAAGTCTTTAAAGGAGGACCTGCTGCTCCAGATGGCTATAAACAGTAAGTAGACGAGTTCGTGGAAGTTTGTGGAAACGATGTTGCTTCCAAAGATGTCTACCAGGTTTGCTCTCTGGCATTCAGGATAGAAATCTCATTTTTGGCAAGCCCATGACAACGGCTAGTATTGATGCTACTGTGAATTTGACTTAATTAATTGCTTTAGGCTTTCAAACTGAGTGTCAGGAGGATCCAAAAGTGGATTGCAACTCTTGTCAGTGGGTCAGGGCCAGGAATAAGGAAGCGGAATAGAGTGAGCTGGGACAGGAGGCTCAATATACTTGTTCACTGTTACTTAATGTGAGATTTCTGCACCTTACATTTGGGAGGAAGAGAGGGTCATGGACTTTCATTACAAGTGGATCCCCAAAAAGAACAGTAAGTTTAGAAATGAATCCCTTTTTTAAAAGTTTGAGAACTGGTGCCTCAAATGATTTGTAGTTTGTTTTATCCAGTGTTACACTGTTTTTAAACGTTTTTGTAGGCCACCTTCCTGGTCTTTATATATATAGACACTTTAAATAAATCCATAAATACATTAAATAAGTATAGGCTATAATGTCATTATATCAGAGACATTACAACACATAGGCCCTGAAAACTTAAGTGATAGTTCACATTCCATGTACGTTCATTCCCTCTCACCCAAACAAGCCCTCAAATTCAAGAGTCCAAAAGCCAAATGTCACTATGCTTCAACCGTTGAATTATTTTTATTTTACATTCATTATTTGATATTACATTACATTTACATTTTATTTTTTATTTTACATTATTTATAGTCCACCTTTCCCACTGAGATTCTCAGCGTATAGATTTTGACATAGATTTCTATCTTGCTTTTTACCTAATTGTCATGTTTCTTACCATGGTTTATGGTTGAGACAACTATGAGATAAAACTAAAGTCTCAATATGACTTAGAGCACCCAGTGCAATTTTAAGTAGAGTTACTCCAGTGAAATCAATGGACATAGACTGAAGTAACTCTATTTAGGATTGCACTGACCATCTTTTCAAGTTTTAGTAGATGAATTTCTAGTAATTGGCAAAAATGGACAAAGACACAGATGTGTCATCTTATCTCGAACCTAAGTGACTCAGACTGCAAAAATGCAGAACAAGAACAAAAGAGTGCGTAGAAAGGATGATTGCTTAGGACAAGGAGCAACTTTTCTTCTTCTGAGTCCATTATAGGAAATCTGTGGTTTATGCTTCTATCTCAGTTCTATCTTGAAGCAGTGAATCACGGTTTAATGCAAGAACTGCTGTCTCTGCTGAAATTAACTTCCTCTTGGTCAAGGAGGAAGAAGATGGACTCTCTGACATCTCTCATTGGGTCTTTGTATCTTTTACAGAACCTCACAAGCATGATCTCTGTCACGTTTTACTCTGATTGCAAAGCCTTGATGCAAACAACATCAAAGATGCTTGCCAAGGAAATGGTGATGTCAGGTTCCAAATTGTGGCACACCTGCTATTGTGAAATATGGGCCATCCTCTTTCTCAGTGTCCCATTAGATTTCTCACTGTTGATGTCTATATATATGTCTCTCTCTCCATGTGTCTATGTCCAGGATCCAAAGGGTTACTTTTGACATGCTGAACAGTTCCCCCATTCCCATTCCATAGCATAAAGTTCTTTTGAAATTCTCTTTTTTTTTTTAAAGTTTTTTTATTTTTCAATACCTAACATACAAACTACAATAACAGTAACTACAAAAGATTACAATAACACGAGGGAAGGAAAAGAAGGGAGAAAAAAGAAAAGGGGAAGGGGGGTTGAAAAAAAAAAGGGAAGGTAACCTACAAACACTAAACACTACACTTCAACGCTTTCCCTTCATACTGCCATGATAAAGAAATAGCTTAATAAAGTAATGATGGAGTGGTTGATCATACAGAATACAAATTACAATCGAATTCAAATTAAATTTTCCTCCCCCTCCTGGGTCCTGGACGCAGTTCTCTCTGAGCAACTGCAGCTGCAGTGCTCGTTTCCTCCCCCCCCCCTCAGACTTCTCCCTTTCTTCTTGCTTGGTGCACTGAAATTCCGGATTTTTATCCTCAAAATCCCTTAGTTGATCTTCTGATAATATCTTATAGGTTTGATCTTTGTAACTGAACCAGATTCCTTCCGGAAATAACCATTTGTACTTTATTCCGCGTTCCCTCAGAAGAGCTGCGAGCTTTTTATACTTAAAACGTCTTTTCCGAACTAAAAATGGGACGTCCTTCAATATCTTAACTTTGTTACCCAAAAAGTCCAAATCCGCATTGTATGAATTATATAGGATAGTGTCTCGGATCCTTTTAGATGAAAAATCGATGGTGATCTCGCGAGGCAGCTGACGCTTCGTTGCATATTTTGAAGAAGCCTGGCGGACTTCCAAAATGGCGCTTTTAACCTCTTCTTTAGTTGTCCTCGCGGGTGTCGCCAGTAGTTCCGAGACCAGACCCCATAAATCCTCATTTTCCTCCTCTTTCACGTTCTGGAGGCGCAAAATTGTCTGCGTTCGTTCCACTTGTAGCCCGATCAGCTGGTTCTCCACCAGCTTTAACTCTTTTTTCGTAGCCTTCACGAGTGACGCACTTTCCCGGGCAGCCTTCTCTGCCCCCCCCCGCTGCTTCCTTAATGGTTTTCACTTCGCTTTCAATTAAGCCCACCCTTTGATCTGTTTCGTTCAGCTTGTCAACAAAGGGTTTTATGGCTTCAACAACCTCCCTGCGCATCAGTTCCTCAAGCGACTCTCCCTTCTGCAGGGTAGCCGAGATTGACTTACCCAGAGCGGGACTTTGTTTTTTCGCTGCCACTTTAGGGGGGGGGACCACCAGCCCAAATTGTGAAACTCAGCGAAGGGGAAGAACGAGCCTTCTTAGCTTCAGATCCCACCACTCCTTCGCGTACGCTTGTAGTAACAGAAGGGATTCGCTTACTTGCAGGCTTCCGCCTAGTTCTGTTCTTTGCCGTTTTCCATAGCCCGGCAGCACTCGAGGCGCCGCGCACGTCTGCCGGCCTCCATAGGGACAAACAGGCAATTTACCCCCTGCATTGATTTTCGGGGGGTTCTTCCCGCAGCTTCCCGGACCCTGCCTCCCTCACTGGGAGTCTTGGGGGCTAATCTTCGCAGATCAGCCGCCCGGTCAGGGTGCTCGGGCACTTCCTCTCGGACCTGCCGAGAGGAGCGTCCGACATGGCTGAGAAAACGAAACCGAATGTTCTTTTGAAATTCTCCATGGTTTAAAAGAGGTTTACCACACAGCTGCTGTAAGAGAGATCCAAGGTCATAGCTCTGTTGAATACGCAGAACTAGCTGTGCGGTTCTTTGGATTCAGGCCAATAACTATAGTGATGCCTTATGGGTGTTATACTGAGTAAGCATAAGCTTAAAAATAACCATGACACTCATGATCAGTAAAAACCAGCAAGGGTTGAAGAAAACCTCAACCAAGCAGTGCCCACCAGCTTCCACAACGGCTCAAAGAACTCTCTAAGAAGCCAAAAGCATAGCGCATTACCAAAACTGAATATTTATGCAAAGTCCATAGGCCCAAAAGAAAAAAAGTGACTCAGAAGATATATGCTTGGCATGAGCATCATCTACCCAGTATCACCACTGAATGTGATTTATATTTCTGTGCATACCACTACCACTTTCCAGCCACCACTGCACTATCTCAGTGGCTTTTACAGAGCTCTTTCATTTTACATAAGCCTAGATCCTGCTTGTCTGAGCTACTTCACTTCCTAAGATGGTGCTAGCTGCTCAGCAAAAGCTTAGGATAACGCTTTGCTTGTGCCCACTGCAAGCCAAAGACCTAGGCTTTCCTCCTGCAATAAGCATCTTACATTCTTTACAGAACACTGGGGACAGGAATGGAGACATCCCCTGCAGAGGTTGCCAGAGGAAAGTGCTTTGTTTGTGCTCACTAACTGATAGGCTGTGAGGACTGCAGAGACAGAGCCTAAGCTCCCCCCTACCCCTGCACCATGGTTACATAGAAGGGCTGCTGATCTCTCACTGAAGGTGGGGGCTCCCCTGCCCAGAGCTCTCATTTCATCTGGTTGCACTGCAGCCAGTGGGGAAAATATCTTGTAAAAATCCAGCAGTGGTGTCAATCCTCTCTAAGGATCACTGGAAACACCTATGGTTTCACAATAGAGTTTTCAGCAATTCCTAGAGAGGCATGATGTTACTTCCAGGAAAAACCTGGAAGGGACATCATGCCTCATTGATGGTGCCCTCAAGTTCCCCCTGGTCTCCTTCCTGGTTGTCATGCCCAGCAACCCTATTACAAGCTTGCTTGCTTTGCAGCCTTGGAATACAGGCCGATATTGAGATTTCATCCCTTCAAAAGTGAAAACATGAATCCAAACCAGACAAGATGCAATGTTTAGGAAGAATCCAATCATCTTTCTGGCTTGCGTCCAATGATGCACTAGTGCAAACATAGACATAGCACAGTTCTGCTTGTACAAGTTCTGGAGCAATACCTAGCATTTTCCTCCCTATATACTATAGTGCCCAGAAACTGCTTGTGTAATATCTTCCACAAGCAGAAGCACTGTTCATAGTGGAAATGCTATGTTTAACTTAATGCAAGGGGCCAGTGTGAGGTTTTTTTCACACCTGCTTGTGCGAGGACCCTACAGCATGTGGAAATCTGGTGGATCCAAACCAATATGTGCTTGCAACAATCAACTCCAAAAGTCCCAGCTCTCCTTCAGGGCTTTGAAACATTCCTGGTGATTATAGCATCAGGTAAATCCAAGTGATTGTCAGCAAACAGAACCCATGGAACTCCACTAAATGGGAGGGGTGAGCAAGCCTCAGTTTTAAAAGGAAAGAAAAACTTCTCAACTCAGATAGGGGCTTGGAGGTTCTAGTTAACAGTGTCAGATTAGCTAAGATTTTTATTCGGGCTTTTAGATACAGTGGGTAAGCTTAGGGAAGAAAGCTTATTTTAGGTGATAAGTAGAGATGGACACGAACAGCAATACGAACAAAAAAAAGCCACGAACAGCCCAATCCGTTGTTCGAGAACAAGCTGTTTGTGAGGCCCCATTCTAAACGAACAGATGGTCATTGCAAGCCTCGTTGTTGTTTCTCAAGCCAGACAGTCTGGCACCTGCAATCAATTCCCTTGGCAACGTAGGCAGGGATTGTCTGAACTCTGTCTGAACTCCTGCTGTTGCCCTGGAAACCCCAATCTAAGCCCAATTTAGCTTGATAGGCAGGTCTTCCTTCCAAGTGTGGCGCTCCAGATTTGTTACAAGAGAGTAAAGATCATGGGAGAGGGGGGCTCCCAGCTCTGGCTAGTCTTTGCAGACAGTGGAGAGTGAGAGACAGCTGCTGTTGGCATTTTGATAGACAGGGAGAGTACATTGGAGCTTGAATTTTCTTTGTGTGTGGTGGGATATGGATCTACCCCTTCAGGTTCCAGGGCTGTTGCCAGGCTATGGGGCCAAGCTATTATTTACTATTGGTACCTTTCCTTCTGCCTCCTCAGGTAGGGATTCTGGGAGTGGTGCAGTAGGGATGTTGACCAAACTTGGATGATGGCTGAAGGAGAGCCTGCTGGCCCCTACAAACAGCCAACCACGAACATGTTCGTGAACAGGGCCATGTTCATGGTTGTTCGTGAGTCCTTGTTCTTGGATGGCAACGAACAATGAACATCATGTTCGGGTTTTTTTTCTGTTCATGCCCATCTCTAGTGATAAGCATCCTGGTAAAAACCAGACACACCAAATCTACCTGGGCAGTTTCCAAGAGCCAAGGACTGTGAGGTGAAAGGGGGAAATGTACACCTTTGAGGGAACCTGCACATTGGTAACCAGATCCAATAAAATTTCTAACCTTAGGTCAACTTTCTGAGGAAAGGAAGCAAGAATTCTCATCAGTGTTTATTAACTTTAGTTGGGCCCAGTTACAAAGTACTCAATCTCGTGTGAGAAAGCGTGTAACTGCTGGGTTGTAGTGGAGAGTCACTTTACCCTTATAAGCTGAAACATTCCACACAAACTGTTGAATAACTTGCTGTTTTCAGTAAAACAAATCTTGTTTTTCCTTCACTTGTTTTTTATCTGTGCAATCGAATAGGAAAGGGAAACCAAATAAATACAACCAATATAGTTATAACAGCATCTAAATAACAGACTTGTGGGGGCACACATCCATTCTCATTATTGTGGCTGGTTGGTGATTCAAAGATACAGAGAAACTAGCCTAAGGCAGGGGCCATTAGAAAGGTTCCAAGTTATGGACTTCCGGTTTGGCTAATGGCGGCCTGATGCAGTCCAGGGAGCTGGACCGTCAAGAGTGACTGTTTTGGGCAGGCCAGGTGCTCAGATCACCGGCTGCCACTCCTCTCCAGGTAGGAGAGGAGCCAGAACGCTACAAGTTCCAGAGAGAGTGAGATCTCAGCTGGGGGGAGGGTCCAGGATGATGGATCTCCCACATCGCTTTGAGGTACTCTCGAAGAAGGACGAGCTAACATCTCTGCAGCACTCTCTGAGTCGTTGTTCGGCATAAGCCCGCCAGGATCCAAGCTTCAGAACCAGATTTGGCTAATTGGTAATGAATGAGGCAGCACGAAAGACCCAAACGGAACAAATCGAGGTAAAAGATCTTTATCTGGCTTTCGGATTTAAAGAGAAGGAAAATTTCTACTAAAAATGAAAATTGTGGACTGAGATGATAGAATAAGACAGGAGCAAGGCATCTTGAAGGAAGATTTGAAATTTGATAGACTATAAAGTGCAAAAGAAGCAAAAATAACTTTTGTTTATGCATACTTGCGGTTTGGAGAAAGATAGCTGACTGTGAGAAAAGGGGAGGAGGTGGAGGAACGGCTGAGTAAATATCGCGAGAGAACGGAATGCAAGAAGAACACCGAGCGGAACTGTCTAGAGAGGCCTGATTTGGAAAAGCAGGAAGGAAGCAAAGCAGCAAAGGAGACCCTGAAGAAACAACAAGAGATATAGCAGCGAGAAGGCAAGAGGAAGTGGATATTCATTACTTTGAACTACCAGAGTTGCCATATAGACTCTCCGCCCAATATCTGGTGAGATTAAAATAATACGAATATTTAAAGCAAAAGATAAAGAAGATGTCGGGGGGGGGAGAAATCTAGTGTAAGCTTGAAGAGAGTGGAGAAGGAACAGCAGGCTGCTATGGGATCGGCTATAAGATCGCTGGGAGAAAAAGTTGTAGAGCGTCACAAAGCATTGATACAATTTATTTGGGAAATGAACGAAAGTCTAATTAAAAGTATTAAGGATACATTTAAAACAGAAGTGGAATCGAGAGATGAGGAGCAAGCAACTAGGCAGACAATGCAAGGAGAGAAGCAGGCGGCAGAAATCGATTACAAAACAGCAGGATGCAAGCAACAAAGACGCGAGGGGCGAGGAGAAACGGAGCAGTATTTGCAAGAAGAATTGAATGAAGAGCTACCAGGATTTTTAAAGAATCAAGTGCAAGGATTAGCAACAAGCATGAAAGAGAGAACCATCCCCAGTTACTTCAAGCAGAAGAAGCTACCAAGTGATAGAAGAATTCAAGTGAAGAAGAAAGCCGGGAAAAGTAATATGAATACAAGAATCAAGTTACAAGTGGGAGTTACTTAAAAGACTAAGGCCACAGTTTAAAATCTGAAGAGTCTATTTTTTACTTTTTGGAATTGGGATGTATGTTGTTTTTAAGATTAAAAGTTAATTGAAGAAATTAGTAAATTAAGATAAATTGAACAAGGGAAATGTAATGCATAGTTAATTAGGTAAATTGATACCAAATAAATTTATATATAAAATGGTAGAAGAAATCAAGAGGAAGGTTAAATTGTTAAAAGTTTTTTTAGACAAATGGAAAAATTGGGAAATGTAATGTAAAGTTAATTATGCAAATTGATACTAAGTAAATTTATATACAAAATTGTAGAAGGAACTAAGAGAAAGGTTAAATTGTTAATTTTAATTTAAAGTGTTATAGTAGAGAATAAATTAAATTAAAGGATTGGGAAAATATTAAGGTAAATGTATGTTTAAAAAAAATGGGAATTACAAATGAATGGTTTGAAGAAATTTATATGTGCAAAAGAAATATGTTTTGATGGCTTTTTGATAGTTTATTAATAGTTACAGAATTGTATTAAGAAATGGTAAGTTAGGGACTTCCGGTTTGGGATCCATGAAGGTCTAACGCAGCTCTAAGAGCCGAGCTGTCCATGCCGCTGTTTTGAAGGCTGGAGGGGCGCAAATTGCCCGCAGCCACCTGTTCTCAGGCGGAGAACAGGTGAGAATGCTCGAGAACCTGAGGGCGTGTTGATCTCGGGTGAGGGGGGGTTCTACACAACGAACTCCCACCCACCCTTGATGTCCCACCCGAAGAAAGGTTGCCAAGATCTCTGCAGTGGCTCTGGAGTCAAATTTTGGCATAAGACCTACATGCCCAAGCTTCAGCAAAACAGCAAAGGGGCTGGATTCGATCAGATAACAGAAGCAGCGACTACAACCTAAGAAAAACGCTAAAGGAGGTAAAGATCACTATCTCTCAGTACGGGACAGATTTTAAAAAGAAATAAGAGGCAAAAGCGGATTTAAGAACTGCAACAGACTAGTTATATAAGGGGGAAGATTCCGGCAAGAAAAAATTTGAAAAAGTAAACTTGTAAGGAGAAGCTAGCGCGGAAATTGGATTATTGTTTACATACCTGTGGCGGGGAAAAGGTAGTAGACTGTGAGAAAGTTTAAAAATCGCGAGAACTGCTGTGCAACGGAGAGGAACAGGAAGTGCGTCAGAACCATAAAGAGACAGAAGAGAAGGGCCCTTTTCTTAAACGCCGGAAGTAGGGCGACGCCATTTTGAAAGAGGGCAACTGGCGACTTCAATGAAAAAGGAAGTAGGCCATCTTTAAAGAAGGTAAGGGCGAGCGCTTCAGTACAAAACCATAGAGAAAAAATGCCCGACATTTTGGACAGTTTAAAACAGCGCTTGAGGAAAATAAACTGCAATCGGGCTTTTAAAAATAAAAGAAAGTAAAAAAGTAGCGTCACGGATTTAAGGAAAAGGGCAGACTTGTGGGAGTGAAGCAGAGCTAGCCCCACGATGTCGAAGAAAGAGTGGCAAACTACGATGGAAAATTTGGACAAAAAAGTTTCAGAGGGAAATAAAGAGCTTAAGGATATGATGCTAGAGATGGCGAAAGAATTAAAAGACTTTAAAGAGACGCTTAAATTGGAGATGGCAGAACTGACAAAAGGTATGGATAAAATACAAAATGACCTACAAGCTACACAGCAGAGAGTCAACGCAGTAGAGGAAACGGTGGAAACTTTAACAGACGTGCAAAAGACTGAAATGAGAGGGATGAGAGACAGAATGGCCGTTGCAGGAAGTAAACAGATGGAAAAACAACTCAGATTTCGTTCGGTCCCAGAAGTAGAGGGAAAATCAGCCCAAGAACAGATTACAGAAATTTTGGCAGAATACCTGGGGAAAGAAGAGGAAGAAATTGCAGCTTTCTTGGACGTGGTGTATAGAATCAATTCCAGATTTGCAGCTCAGAGGAAGTTACCAAGGGATATGATTGTCCAATTTACGACTAGAAGCACAAACCACACACATGACTGGCTCTAGATGGAGAGAAGCAAGCTACATTTGGGGATGGGCAATTGCTGTGTCTACTTTGATGCAGAGCAATTAACAATGACTTTTTTATTTCTTTCAAAAAAACCCATTTTTGTATAATGCTGATTTAAATGTTTCCTAGGGTTCAGTGTTTCTTAGGGTTGCCAGTTCTGGATTGGGAAATTCCTGGAGATTTGAGGTAGAATTTAGGGAGGGCAAGGACCTGAATGGAGTACAATGCCAAAGAGTGCACCCTCCAAAGCAGCTATTTTCCTCAGAGGGACTGATCTCTATGCCAAAAAAACCCACTTTATTTACTGTATACTCAGCTATTCGGTCCTAATTTTGATGAAATCTAAAAGTGTAATGTCTTCCAGTCCGCAAGGGACTGAACTACCTAATGACTGATATGGAAATATTGGGATGAGGTTCCCATAAGTCCATTCCTAAAAGCTTCTAGAAGTTGTCTTCATAAAAAACAAACATGAGCAGCTGGGAGAGCTAAGACAGAGGTTAAATATATTTACTACAATGCCTGAGAGCACTAATTTAATCATTTTAATCTGAAATTAATTGAAATGTTAATTTGGACCAAAACATGTCATACCTGGAAATAAGATGTGTGTGATGTCAGAACTGTGGCTAGATAATGTCCTTACTCCAGACTACCTTCTGCAATCAGACAAAAGCCCGTTGTTTTCAAAAGTTTACTGAAGAAAGAATGCATTATAGTCCACGAGCCTAAATACAATATTCAGGATGGTACATGTGAATTGTTACCAACGACAGGCAAAGCATGAGGCACAAAGTAACAGATCCCAGCAGGCCCAACCTCCCCCCATAGTTCTCATAACAATCCCTTTGAAGCTGCGAAAAGCGAAAGTCCTTCGAGGCTGGAACATCGGTAGCCAAAACATTCGTCCTCTGGGAGATAGCTGCCTGGGAACATCCTGGCACCTGTGAAGAAAGCACTCATAATACTGAAAGGATTAAAATGGAGTCTCTTTGGCACTAGCATACCTGAAAGTATTCTGAACATGACATTCTGCCCCCTCTAAGATGCTCCCCGCCCAGGTTTATGTGGATAGCGTCTATGGAATGCCCTGACTAGCCTAGGAGCATGTACATATACAGAGTTCACCCATTCATCAAACCCAGAGTCAAAGTCCTTCCACCTGATGAGGTAAAAGAGCTGATTTCGTTTTAATTTAGAGTCCAAAATTTGTTGTACTTCGTAATGGGTCTGATCATCAATTAGAGTCGGAATAGGAGGGGCACGGGTGTGCCATTGGTTTGCTGGAGGAGCTCGTTTCAACAAGCTGACATGGAAAGTATCATGTATGTAGCGTAAATTCTTTGGTAAATCTAGGGCAACAGTCACTTTGTTGATTACTTTACGAACAGGAAAAGGTCCTAGGAATTTCAGAGCCAATTTGCAGCTGGTCTGGGTTACTTTCAGATTCTTTGTGGAAAGATAGACAAGATCACCAGGTTGTAAATCCCATTCCGCCGCACGGTGGCGGTCGGCATACTTTTTGTAATCCTGTTTGGCTTTGTCGAGGTGTTTTCTAATTTGAGTCCATTGTTGAGCCGCTTCCCCCCACCATTCGGTGACGTCATGGGATGCTGAAGTAGGAGGAGGGAGCGCATCAAACGGAAAGGGTTTGAAGTGGAAGCCATAAACTACTTTGAAAGGAGTCTCCTGGGGGAGGTGTGCACACTGTTATTGTATGAGAATTCTGCCATGGGGAGCAAATCGACCCAGTTGTCTTGCTGGAAATTAATATAACAGCGGAGGAATTGTTCTAATATTTGATTAGTTTTTTCTGATTGTCCGTCGGTTTGAGGATGATGGCTTGAACTTAAACCTTGTTCAATACTCAGCATTTGTAAAAGCTCCCGCCAGAAGTTGGCAATGAATTGTCCGCCGCGATCCGAAATCACCTTTGACGGAAAAGAATGTATTTTTACAATGTGCTTTAGAAAGATATCAGCTAGTTTTCGAGCAGAGGGTATAGTGGTGCAAGGTATAAAATGAGCTTGCTTGGAGAATAAATCCACTACTACTAAAATACAGTTGTGCCCCTTGGAGGGGGGTAAATCAGTGATAAAGTCCATAGATATTACTTCCCACGGTCTGCTTGGCGTTTCTAAAGGTTGCAATAGTCCTGGTGGTTTGCCTTTGCGGGATTTGGCACTGAGGCAAATGGGGCAGGACGCTACATATTGGGAAATGTCTTTGCGCATGCCTGGCCACCAAAATTGACGTTGTACTAAATGAAGTGTTTTTAAATACGCATAGTGTCCTGCCGTAGGGGCATCGTGACAGCGTTGTAAAACTTCCTTTCTTAAACTTTTGGGTACATAGAAGCGGTCTCCCCAAAGCCATTCCCCTTGTCCGGATTGTTGCAATTTGTCTTTGGGCACGTTCCCCCCCTCCTTTTCCACTTCAGCTTTCAGTTTTAGTCTCCACCCCTGATTGGGTTGAGGGGATTGGGTTGTGCGACTGCGTGTGGTCACCACACCCCCTAATTGCGTAGGCGAAAAGACGGTGTCTATTGTCTCCTCCCTTTTGCTTTTGTGCTGGGGCATGCGTGATAGTGCATCGGCCAGAAAGTTAGTCTTGCCCGGTAAAAAGTTTAATGTGAAATTGAATTTAGAAAAGTACTCCGCCCACCGCAGTTGCTTGGCATTTAGTCTTTGGGGGCTGCGTAGGGCCTCTAAATTCTTATGGTCCGTCCAAACCTCGAAAGGATGACGGGCTCCTTCTAACCAATGTCTCCAGGTAGTGAGAACTGCTTTTACAGCAAAAGCCTCCTTTCCCCAAACATTCCAATTTCTTTCTGCTTCAGAAAACTTTCGGGAAAGGAAGGCACAGGGCTTGAGTTTTTCGTCCTCCCCCCTTTGCAAAAGTACGCCTCCAATTGCGGTGTACCTCGAGGCGCCGGCAATCTGGGCGCTGGTAACAGAGGAGCGGGAATCGGTCCTTGGGGTGCCGGTTGTAACGGGGATGGGTGAGGAGAAATAGGCTGAAGAGGTAAAGGAGTTCCTCCAGGGATTGGTTGAATTGGTGTTAGGGTCCCTCTCAGCCCCGGCGTTTGGAGTGGCCGGGGAGTGGTGCCTCTACCAATCGCGCTCGTCCCCGGGATGATTCGCGGCGTACCCCCTCTCGGTAAAATTGGTGGCTCACTCTCTTGGGTCGTGGGTGGTGGTACTACAGGGGAAGCGGGCCCCGTAGGACGTTCCAGTTCCCCACCTCCTCCACCGGATCCGTTGTCATCTGGTACGACCGGATCTTCAGGACAGGGGTCTTCTGGACAAGGGTCTTCCGGACAAGGGTCTTCCGGGCAGGGGTCTTCTGGACAAGGTCCTTCCCCGGTATCAGGCTCAGGATCTTCAGGTTCATCTGGCTGTTGCAGCCATGGCTGGATTGGGCCCTCGGGACGGGGCACCAGGCTTTGTAAGGTAGACAAACTTTGACTGATGTCTGGTAGACCAGCTGGCGGTTCTCGTCCACCGTCCCCCACCACAAGTACAGACAGTAGGTGGACGGTGTGGGCTAAACTTTCTTCCATGCTTGCTAGTCTGGTCTCCAAAACTTGCACTCTATCTGGATTTTCCCCCTCCTGTTCCGTGTACCCAGTAGCCTGCGAGGTCGGCACATATTCGGCATGTGGTCTCGTGGCTTTCGTCTGTTGCCAAGGCAATGTTTCTTCCATGCCTTGTTCTTCTTGTGATCTTGCAGCTAAGATCCCTTTCGCCAAACCAGTGACCGCTGAAATAACAAGAGTCAATTGCAACAGTTCTCCTTTGAAGCTGCATCCAATGGTGCTCACTTACATCCGGTTGCCCCGACCACGGGGTAACTTCTGAATAATCCCAGTTTAGGACACCGCAGCGGGACGTCTCCCACTCCGTTTGCTCGGTTGTCCTGTTCCAGTAGAGCCACGGTTGGCTGCTGGCGTGCTCGGGTATCGACTCTAAACTTCGTCGACTGTCCATCTGTGATTGCGTGAACATCGTACTAGCCCTTCGTTCCCTCGTCTCCCTTGGTCTCGCGCCCCACTGCGTCGGGGTGGGTACGGAAAACAGTGGTTCGGCTGTAGCTCTAGGCCGGGTATCTGCACTGCTGGGAGCGAGGGTGTAGAGCGTAGTAACAGAGGAGCCGTTGCCTCTTGGTACGGGTCCTTGAGGTTCCAATCCTTGAGAGCCGGGGGAGGCATACGGATCAAACAAAGGGTCCCTGACTGGGACTGCTTTGGAGTCCGTCTGATCCGGCCTAGGCATTGGAAAAGGTGATTGGTAACAAAATGTCAGAACTGTGGCTAGATAATGTCCTTACTCCAGACTACCTTCTGCAATCAGACAAAAGCCCGTTGTTTTCAAAAGTTTACTGAAGAAAGAATGCATTATAGTCCACAAGCCTGAATACAATATTCAGGATGGTACATGTGAATTGTTACCAATGACAGGCAAAGCATGAGGCACAAAGTAACAGATCCCAGCAGGCCCAACTTCCCCCCATAGTTCTCATAACAATCCCTTTGAAGCTGCGAAAAGCGAAAGTCCTTCGAGGCTGGAACATCGGTAGCCAAAACATTCCTCCTCTGGGAGATAGCTGCCTGGGAACATCCTGGCACCTGTGAAGAAAGCACTCATAATACTGAAAGGATTAAAATGGAATCTCTTTGGCACTAGCATACCTGAAAGTATTCTGAACATGACATGTGAGAGAGGATAGATTGTTTGCAGATTCTAGCACAAGCCTAAATAAACAGCAAATCCTAGGGCAAGCCTATGAAGAGTTACTCCAGTCTAAGCACAGTGAAATCAATGGACTTAGACTGAAGTACCTCTTCATAAGATTGCATTGAAAATATACTCATGGATTTTTATAGGGCTCTCTCTAGTTCTTTTGGCAGAATATCAACAAAAGGATGTCCATTTGGTTCAGATGAAGGAACTCCCTCTTGCAAAGACATTAATTCAGAGGTGGAGAGATGTCAGTTGTGCGGGGTTTATTGTCTTTCACCCGAGACTGAAGAAGCAGATAGGAATCAACAGCAGCTGCAGCCATAAAGAAGAGGATGAAGAGAGAGAGAAGACTGCATAAGTTCCCATTTTTTTACACACATTTTTCAGTCAGTCTTGTGCCTGGAAAACTAGCCGGAAAAGACTGCAAGGAGACATTCTCTCAAGAAGACATTCACCATGTTTTCTGGTGAGATTAGAACTGCTATTAATGCCACTGGAAAATTTTCCTTCTCTGCAAGATCTCAGCCAAAAAAGTACTGGAGATGGCTATGGAAAATCATGAAACTGAAACTTTGAGATGAAATTCAGGCAAGTTCTTATTTCATCTGAACTGTTTATTTCATCTCCAGCTACAGCTTGTAAAAGCTCAATAGTTGAGGGATGTGGTTTAACTGAGGGAAAACTAAAAACCATCTCTGCTCAAGCCATATAGAATATTCAGGACACAGAAACAATTTCTACTGTTATTAACCCAGTTACAAACAAAAACAAAACAAATGCTGATAATTAGCCAGTGTATCTGTGTTCTCTGGTCAATTTATTTTCAGTTTACTGTCTAATTAATCAATTATCTGAACTATAGGTGTGATAGGCTGTGTCCATTAACTTTCTAAATGTTATATTATTACAAATATTTGTTATAGTTTGCATATCCATTGTGTCTCATGACACTGATTGCTGCATCATGAGAGGCCAATGGCAGAGACTTACAAAGAAAAATCTAGCACTTTCCAACCTGAAACTTTCTGCACTCATTATTAGCCCAATCTACCTCACAGAAGAGTTGTGGTGAGGATAAGGAAGAGGAGAGAACCATGCACACCACCCTGAGTGCCATAGAGCCAAGCTACAAGTGACGCCTGACACAGGTTGGACACTTGTCAGCTTCCCTCAAGTTTTGATGGGAAATGTAGGCATCCTGGTCTTGCAGCTGCAATGGAGAGCCAAGCTGTAAAACCAGGATGCCTACATTTCCTATCAAAACTTGAGGTAAACTGACAAGTGTCCAACCTGTGTAAGGCGTTACTTGTAGCTTGGCTCTTAGAGGAAAGGGAAGATAAAACAGATAGATGGAGAGAGAGAAAGGTAGAGGAGGGAGCTGAGATATTTGTCAGAAATAACCAAATCAGCCCATCTTCAGGACTGATTCAGTTGTTTGAACTGAAACTTGCATGACTTAGCAATGAGTTTTCAGCACAGTTGCATCAGTACAGTTATAGGAGTTGCACTGGGGATTCCTGCTAGCTTCTTGTCTTCAGGATTTTTTTTATGGAGAAGCATTCAAACATGCTATTCACCCCCTGCTTTTTGAACAGATCTGCACCGCATACTTGCTCTGTACATGTAAACTGAATGTCAGAATCATAGCATCACCTCACAGGACTTGAAAACATATCAAGGTTCATTTAGTTCAACCTTCCATATGAGGCAAGAGTTGCTACATCAAACTCTTTCATACTGATGTTTATCTTCCTGTAAATGTCAGCCTGAGACTTGAGAACTTCCCTAATCAGCTTTTTCCACACTACATAATTTCCATACACTAATCACTCCCAATTCCACCATATAAATCTCAGATCAATCAGATATTTATCATATTTTCTACTTTTCCTTGTATCTTCAATACTTTGCTTACATGTTTCTTTTCAAAATGGTGTTTGGAAACAGGATTCTATGTCCACCTATGGTTTCCCACACCCCAGATTTTGTGTGTCTACTAATGGGACATGAAATGATATTTGACATTTTGCAGCAACATCATATCAGTGGCATATTGGTTTGTGTTTGTGTGATTGACCATAACCCCAGATCCTTCTCTGCAATGCCACTGTGCAGCTACTTACCCTCCAATTGCATAAATATATTTTAATTTTGTTTCCCTGTGGATGAGGTCTGTAATTATTTTAGCTGCTTCACAGGGGAGTGAGTATGGAAGACCCTGCTAGTGGGTTAGCAGCTGCATCTACCTGAGCTTGTTTCTCCACTTGTGGGTATTTAAACCTGGGCATGGCCCTTGGATGTGAATCAAATTACTCTTGGTGCATGGCTCACTGCTTAGGGCTGCATTAGCTAGTCCAGCAAATTTAGACCCACCTGCATGTATTTTGTTTTGCTCATTTTGTGGTTTAAATTGTATTTATTTACACCAATTGTTAAACCATATTTGTTAAATTATATGTTGATCTTTTCCGTGAGCTGCTTTGGGTCCCTTCAATACAAATGCCTTATATATATGAGTTTTAAAAATGGAAATTGCGGAATCAAAATATAAATAAACAATTTTCTTCTTTCCCCTCTCACAGCAACAGGTTTGAACACACATGAAGCAGTCTCATATCGAGTCAGACCATCAGTGTATCAAAGTCAGTACTGTCTTCTCTGACTACCAGTGGCTGTTAACATCATCTGCTTTCTGATACTTTTAACTGGAGATGCTGGAGACTGAACTTGGGACCTTCTGTATATAGAGCATGTGCTCCACCACTAAGCAACAGCCCCCTCCCTTTAGTCAAGACTGTAGAAGAGCTCACACTTTGCATAAAGAAGGACTCAGGGTCAGAGCCATAGTATCTCCATCAAAAAGGACTGTAGGTAGTAGGATTGCGGGGACCCTACACTTGAATTTTTGGAGAGCCACTACCCATCAGTGTTGACAATGATAGGCAAAAGAAATAATAATAACAACAACAATATCAACAACATTCGATTTATATACCGCCCTTCAGGATGACTTAACACCCACTCAGAGCAGTTTACAAAGTATGTCATTATTATCCCCACAACAACAATCACCCTGTGAGGTGGGTGGGGCTGAGAGAGCTCCTAGAAGCTGGGACTGACCCAAGGTCACCCAGCTGGCTTCAAGTGGAGGAGCGGGGAATCAAACCCGGCTCTCCAGATTAGAGTCCCATGCTCTTAACCACTACACCAAACTGGCTCTTCCATATGGCTCAGAGTAATGCAGCTTTGCATATCTACTTTAGCACTCTTATCAGGTAGAGATCTTAAACATCACTATTTATTTATTTACTTACAAAATCTGCCCAAACAGGATCATTAAGGCAGCTAACAGTTAAAACAAAGTATTATAAAAACAATTCATAAAAACCATTACAACCAAAATACATATTATAAGCACATAAAGCAGGAATTAAAATATTGGGCTGGAAGGAGGGGTCACTGAGGGAATGCAAGACAAAACAAAAAAGTCACCACCTGCTGGCAGAAGACTGTGACAAAAGGGGACAGACAATAATATCCCTAAGGATATACTGTTTACCTCCCAAGTGTTTTCTGGGCTGTCCAGTTTTGTGTCACCTGTAGATTTAAATAATGACTTCTTCAGTATTTTTTACCATAGTGTTAGTATCAATGTTAACAATCAAAATCAGGAAAACTGGAATGACTATTATGGAAATTTTATAAAAACTGATATTCTGGCCTGTTTACAAGGCAGGAAGAGACCAGTTTAAAACATACTGTAGTGTTAACACATTATCTCTAACATAATGATAGTTTTTAGAAATATGCATTTTTTAAAAAATTGTAAGATCTTGCCCCTCCAAAGCCTGTCATTTTCCAAATAGTCAAGAAACATCACACTTTTCAAGGAGCAGCTGCCATATATTTTTACTGAGTACAAAGAAAAACTTATTCCAATGAGTGTTAAATCCAGTTTATTACGCTTCTATTCATATAGACACATTGCTGCTTCCCCACTGATGCATTTGTGCAAATGAACACCTGAACACATATATCAAGGGTGCATACCATAAAATAAACATAATGCTGCTGTTCTCTCATCATATGAATTTCCACTGAAAGAGGAAGAGAGAAAAAAATGAGACTATGCTTTTCAAGCACACATACCATCTTGCCATCTTACCGTTGTGGAAAGAGGAACTTATTGCGTGACTTGCAGAAGAGAAGCCTGCCTTGGAAGGCGTGGTTCCTCATGACTAGCAAATCCAACTTCTGCATTCGTGGCTGGTTTTCATACTGGGCTGCTGGAAATGTATGAACAAGTCAAATCCAATGATGCCCCTAGTGGAAGATAATGGAATATTGCACATTATGTGCATGGTCAGTTGGTTAAAAAGCATGTTTTAAAAATTATATTGCAAAAGATGACAGGAAGGATACATCAATCCTTCCTTCCCAGAGATGAAAGCTGATTATATATATTTTTTCTAGAACATTCTAAATCATAACACACAAAAATGGACACATGAACATCCCATTCTAGAAATCTGGTCCCTCCAGAAAGTATGAAGACATGTTCTTCAGCTATGCATACAACATAGAGTGTGATGTGTTGTGGTAACTTCATCTCCACAAAGTCCTTCAACTTAAAAAAAAAGTGTGTGTGTGTGTGTGCGCGCGCGCGCGCGCGCGCGCGCGCGCGCGTAGGACTGCAGGAATCAGGTATTCATGTGAATTATGTACATACACACTATGTATGTACCAAGGGCATGCAGGCATGCATCCAATGCCTCACCATACATCAAGCCTGTGAACAGGAACGTTTAAAAAGGGGGTTAGATATTTTCATCTATCTAAGTGCCACTGGCCATAAGGGCCACTGAATGCCAGAGGCTAGAAACCACCACCAGGAAGGGAATGATGCTGCATTCTTCCATGGCTTATAGGCTTTCACACAGGCATCTCGTTGACTATTGTGGGAAATGAGGCATTGCCTACAGAAACCTTGATCTGATTTTGCAGGGCTTTTCCTATGTTCTTGCTTAGTGATAAAAAGGGTGAATTGTTCATACTTACCAGTTCTGGTCCATTTTCACCTCTTTGTCTGCCTTCTCTCCAATTATAAAACCTCTCCTCCAGTGATTGGTAATATGTGTGAGCATTAATCAAAATGCATATAGGTTTACAAGTTCCCATTAACTGAGCACTGGGGCTAAGCTATTTTTTTTTTAAATTACACACACAACTTCAACAAAAAATTGGAAAAGCCTCGGTTTCGTTTTCTCGGCCATGTCGGACGCTCCTCTCCGCAGGTCCGGGAGGAAGCGCCCGAGCACTCTGACCGGGCGGTTGATCTGCGAAGATTAGCCCCCAGGACTCCCAGTGAGGGAGGCAGGGTCCGGGACGCTGCGGGAAGAGCCCCCCGAAAATCTATGCGGGGGGTAAATTGCCCGTTTGTCCCTATGGAGGCCGGCAGACGTGCGCGGCGCCTCGTGTGCTGCCGGGCCATGGAAAACGGCAAAGAGCAGAACTAGGCGGAAGCCTGCAAGTAAGCGAATCCCTTCTGTTATTACAAGCGCACGCGAAGGAGTGGTGGGATCTGAAGCTAAGAAGGCTAGTTCTTCCCCCTCGCTGAGTCTCAGAATTTGGCTGGCGGTCCCCCCCCCCCTAAAATGGCAGCGAAAAAACAGAGTCCCGCCCTGGGCAAGTCAATCTCGGCTGCCCTGCAGGGGAAGGGAGAGTTGCTCGAAGAACTGGTGCGGAGGTCGGTTACCGAAGCCATAAAACCCTTTGTTGACAAGCTGAACGAAACAGATCAAAGGGTGGGCTTAATTGAGAGCAAAGTGAAAACCATTAAGGAAGCAGCGGGGGGGGCAGAGAAGTCTGCTCAGGAAAGTGCGTCACTCGTGAAGGCTACGAATAAAGAGTTAAAGCTGGTGGAGAACCAGCTGATCGGGCTACAAGTGGAACGAACACAAACAATTTTGCGCCTCCAGAATGTGAAAGAGGAGGAAAATGAGGATTTATGGGGTTTGGTCTCGGAACTATTGGCGACACCCGCGAAGGCAACTAAAGAAGAGGTTAAAAGCGCCATTTTGGAGGTCCGTAGGGCTTCTTCAAAATATGCAACGAAGCGTCAGCTGCCTCGCGAGATCATCATCGATTTCTCATCTAAAAGGATCCGAGACATCATCCTATACAACTCATACAATGCGGATCTGGACTTTTTGGGTAACAAGGTCAAGATACTGAAAGACGTCCCATTTTTAGTTCGGAAAAGACATTTTAAGTATAAAAAGCTTGCAGCTCTTCTGAGGGAACGTGGAATAAAGTACAAATGGTTATTTCCTGAAGGCATCTGGTTTAGTTACAAAGATCAAGCTTACAAGATATTATCAGAAGATCAACTAAGGGATTTTGAGGATAAAAATCCGGAATTCCAGCGAGACACCAAGCAAGAAGAAAACGAGAAGTCTGAGGGGCGGGGGGAGGAAACGAGCACTGCGGCTGCAGTTGCTCAGAGAGAACTGCGTCCAGGACCCAGGAGGGGGAGGAAAACTTAATTTGAATATGAATTGTAATTTGCATTTTGTAAGGTCGACCACTCCATCAATATTATACAAAGCTTTAGTTTTTAATAATGGCAGTATGAAGGGAAAGCATTCTGTGTAGTGTAGATGTTATATGTTGTTGTTTGGGTTTTTTTTTCTATTTCCTTCCCTTGTTCCCCTTCTTTTCCTTTGTATTGTTAGTTAATGTAGTTAATAATAAAAAAAAAATTGGAAAAGCCCACACCCTTAGCCTGGTTTAAAGTCAGACAACCATCAACTCTCCTTCCCCTTCCATGAACTCCCCTCTATATGCATATTACTAGAAAAGCCATTTTGGAGTTTTGGCAGTCAGTGGGATTTTTTCTTTCTTTATATTTATCAGGTTATAATACCTTGTGTTTACCACCCTAACAGCTAAAAATGTACTTTTTAAAAAAAGAGCCAAGATTCTTATGCAATGATTTGACCCTAAAACTGGGGAATGGTAAGAAAATACTAAATATTGTGAGAGTCACAATTTTAAAAAAGAAAGAAACTAGGTGTACCTGACTGATCACATACAAAATACTCTTCCCTGAGAGTAACATTCTCATACTCTTTGGCACAACAGGAAACAGTTTACTTTTAAAAAAGAACTTTAAAAAGGTGTTTGTTCTTTTGTGACTGAACATGTAAACCTGTTGAACTGTAGCAGAAACAACTTAGATATACTACAAAGGGTATCCTGAGTGAAAGAAGCATGGTTGAGAGAACAAGGATAATCAATGGAACTTGCAGGTTTAGTTGAAGGGCATAAAGATTACATGACAGCAGGAGGTAACAAGGAAAAGTCAATAAAAATCTATGTGTTGTGATAAAAAAAGGAATTTTAAAAAGAATGTGACACTTTTTGCCTCCCTGGTCTGTGTCATTATATCCGCAACATTTTCTTCTGACATGCATGAAAATATAAAACAAACATTTAAAAATTGGGGAAATCCCCATAGAGAAAATGACCATTATTAATTATGTAATGATTTTAAAAAGTGGTAACAGAAGAAACAATGGGAATTGCAGGTTAGCAAAATGCAAGTGACCCTGTTCTGGCAGAGGGGGAAGTGACTGCTTTTATTTATGATGGGGGAGGGGCGGGATCATGCAGACTTTATGTGAGAGAAAGGAACATGGCACTTTAATTCCTTTCTTATTACCCTTAATCTAGTATTTGTTATGGAGACTCAACAGCACCCCAAACTAAGGGAACGCTTGGGACTAACCCTCCTGATGTTTGGTTCCATATGTTTCATTTTATCAGTCCCTTGTTTTGCACTTGCAAAACACATGCAAAATCAGCAGAGGAAGAAGTAGGGGGGGGGAAATGAGGGACACATGAATCTGTTCACAGATAAACATGCAGAAGAAAATGTTCTTTTCGTCCCAGTCTTTGATTTTCTGATTGATTTAGGAGCCTCCCTACCGGTCTCCCATCAGGGGGGCAATGAAGTCATCTGCCCCCCCATAAGCGCAGTCACCAGACTATTATTAAACTATGGCCCCCACCCACTCCATCTGGTTTTTATGCTGTGACTGGGGAAATTGGAGGGGGTCGCCATCTTACATGTTGTTTTATGTATTTACGTTCTTTGGATTTTAAATCTATTTATATTTATATATATTTTAAATACTTATTGAGCATTTTATTGTACCCAGCTCTGAGCCTGTTCGAGGGGAGGGTGGGCTAAAAATCAAATAAATAAATATGGTGAATGGAAAAAGAAAAAGAGGAGAATGTAGACAGATCTCACCAATGGGGTAGGATACCGAGGCTATAGTCCTATGCCCGCTTTCCAGGCAGCATGTCATAATGCACGCAGTGGGATTTACTTCTGAATAGGATTCCCACTCCTTTCTTGGCAGGCCCTTGCTGCTGCCATTTCTGGGTCCTCTGCTCATGCAGCCACACTAACACTGGTAAGGCATTGGCAGAAATGCGTCAGTGTAGGAATTCCGCTGACACCCTAAATAGTCCCAGGATAAATTTTGGATTATACCCTTCTTCTCTTGCACTTTTCTTTGGGGTATAATAATAAATGCAACCTGGCTTTTTATCTCAGTATTAAAGAGAATTAAAAAATTGAGTTTCATTTATTTATTTACACATTTTTTACTCTGCCTTTCTGCCCTTACAGGGCCACCAAGGTGGCTAACAAATTTAAAACATACAAATTAAAATAGCATTTTAAAAGCCATTAAAACCAATACATATATACATAAATAAAACAATTTAAATCCAGAATTTAAAATAAATACAAAAGATAAAGACAACAGTTAGAGGAGAGAAGAGAGATCACTGAGGGAATGCCAAGCAAAACAAAACAGTCTTTACCTGTTGGCAGAAAATGGCAACAGAAGGAAACAGATGAATCTCCCTAGGGAGGGGACAGAGATCCTGAGTTTTGGTGCCACTACTAAGAAGGCCCTCTCCCAGCTTGACATTCTCCTAATCTCAGAAAGCAGGTAGGTTCAGAAGAGAGTAGAAGATCCTTCAGGTAGCCTGGTCCCAAACCCTATAGGGATTTAAATGTTAGTACTAGGGGTATGCACCTCCCTCAAAAATAATCGTATTATTAAGACCTGGGTATCTGGAATATTATATATATTTAGTGTTTTGGATATTAGGGTTCAAAAATACCAATTCAGTATTTGGAGCTGGATTTTATTTGGGAATCTGAATCTGGGAGCCAGTTTGGTGTAGTGGTTAAGAGCAGCAGGACTCTGGAGAGCCGGGTTTGATTCCCCACTCCTCCACTTGAAGTCAGCTGGGTGACCTTGGGTCAGTCACAGCTTCTAAGAGCTCTCTCAGCCCCACCCACCTGATTATTGCTGTGGGGATAATAATGGCATACTTTGTAAACTGCTCTGAGTGGATATTAAGTTGTCCTGAAGGGCAGTATATAAATCGATGTCGTTATTATTATCATTTTGGCTCCATTATCCCTTATGGAAGAACCTATCCAGGTGGCTAGGGGGCATTTTTTAAACAAACTCCACCAAAATTGTCAGGAACCTAGTCCTTCCTGTCCACCTCAGACCCAATTCTATGGACCCCTGAACAAGCTGCTCCCAGCACTTTCCATTGTTCCCTATTTGGGGAGGGGGATTCCAAGGGACTGGCTTTCAGGCCAAAAAAAAAAAAAACCTTAACCAAACACACACAGGGGTAACCACTGACCAGAGAATCCCAGAAGAACCAATGTCAAACCAGAGAATCCCAGCAGATCCAAAGTTAATCAAAGGACACTGTTGTAAGCCCAAAAAAACCAGTATCATTCATAGAAGCCAGGCAGAAGCCAGGACCAATGTGGGAATACCACACAGCAGAATCATGTACCAACACATCAACCGCACAGCAGCAGAACTACCAGCTGGCACAAGCACTGCCTGGCAATGGCAAGGAAACACAAGCAGTAACTTAAATCCCTATCCTCAGAAAGTGAGTGGGAGGAGTAATTTGGGGTACCCCAAGTTCTCTTCTATCTGCAGTCTGCAATCTACTCATTGGCTCAGAGGAGCCTTAAGACAGAGCTGCTGAAGCTGCCCTCCATCATTGGTCCTCCAGTTCTCTTCCACCCCTGCAAAGAAGCAAGTTAACAGTACACAGAACAGCACAACAGCATTCACTAGCTTCATTCCGAGTGCTTCCGGGAGTTTGGCTTCTGCTTGTTTTAAAATATTGGCTGTGGTTCCTACTTTCCCTGACATCTCTCTGCATCTTCCTCTTCCAGTGGCAAGAGAGCAATGTTTTTGGTGCTGCTTTTCTCAATTTTTTTTGCAAAGAATTGGGCCAGGGTCCAATCAGTGATCTGGATGGGCTGGTTGTTGTTATTGTGGTTGTGGAAGTGAGATTCCAAGTTGGAGTGTGCATGTTATATTATGTGCCATCTGGATAGAGTGTTCTGCTGGTTTTCTACCTAAGTTAACTTTAGGGAGAGCACTTTTTCCCACCTCCCCAGCACAGGCTGACAGAGGATGCAGACACAAGGTGTGCTCGCTTCACTCACTCTGAAAGCCCAGAGCTGGGAAATTGAAGAGCAGCAAGTTGACCTTCAGGAAAACCAACTGCTCAACTTTCCAGGGCAGCAGGAAAGTGCAACAATGTTGCCTGCATGGGAGAACACAAGCTCACTCTGCATGCTTGTTGGAGCACATGAGAATAATAACCTTAATAATATTCGATTTATATACCACCCACTCAGAGCGGTTTACAAAGTATGTAATTATTATCCCAACAACAACAAACACCCTGTGAGGTGGGTGGGGTTGAGAGAGCTCCTAGAAGCTGTGACAGACACAAGGTCACCTAGCTGGCTTCAAGTGGAGGAATGAGAAATCAAACCCGCTTCTCCAGATTAGAGTCTCACGCTCTTAACCACTATACCAAACTGGCTCTCAAAGAGAAGAGCCTCTGAGCTATGAGAGAGAAGAAGAAGAAGAGCCTCTGAGCTATGAGAGAGAAGAAGAAGAAGAGCCTCTGAGCTACAAGAGAAAAATCTAGGCACCTCTTTCTTGGCCCAGTAGCTCAGAGGACAGGTGGTAGACAACTTGCAGGGCTCTGAAAGGTAGCCCCTGACAGTTGCCTCCACCGAATCTTGTTTCATATTCCCAGAGGGGCCAAGCTCCTCCCCAATGGGCACCCTCTCCATGGACATCTCGGAAGTGACCATGGGGAGAACGCTGCTGAGAAGGGAGGTGCAGGAAACAGCAGAGCTGGTCTTCTCCTTCTCTCCCTGTACTGGCAGGGTGCCTTCCTGGCCTGTGTATGCTGCACTCTCCAAGAAAGCTGGTCTCTCAAGCTATCCTAGCTCATTTGGCAATGCTACCCTTGATGCACAGAGTGCACATGGTCAACAACAGGGGTCATTTCGTAGAAAAAGAGCTGGAGGAACTCATTAGCACAACTCATTAGCATATGCCACACCCGTTGCCATCACCAGAAGCATGTCATTAGCATGACTGATTTGCATATGCCACACCCTCTGACAACACATATCCTGGCGCTTTTGGACCCAATCCTGGCCATTCAGGGCCGAAATTGGGCCCAAAATGGCAAATAGGGGCTGAAAATGGCCGAAAAGGGGCCCCAAATGGTCAATATCGGGCTGCTGCTGAGTGGGAGAGTGATCTACCACCTGTCAGAGGCCCGATCTGGGCCGTTTCGGCCCCAATCCAAGCTGAAACGGGCCCCAAACAGCCAAGAGTCAGGTGGGCGGGGACACCTGATATGTGACCTCTTTGGGGAACTGCTGGAACTGCGTTCCTGCATGTTCTCCCTCAAAATGAGCCCTGGTCAACAACATGTACAACTTGTTCTCAGTAAAACGTTGCAAGCAGCACTCAATGCTATCTTGCATCCTTCTCGCAAATGTGCGTACTGCTGGGACCTTGTACGCACTTCATATGACTGGGTCCTTTGAAATGTGTCAATGAAGTCTTTAAAGGGCCTAAGTACATCCACTGTCTGGGAGATGGTCAGCCAGTCCTCTTGACTGACCATCTTTCCTCCCAGCATCACACTTTGAGAGCCACATGGTGAGGGTGGCCTGCTCCTCCACCAAATTCTCAAGCAAGCCGTGGGTGGAATTCCAGCAGTGCTAACATTGCTGATCAGGTGATGCTCCGGCGTGCCTACCAAGACCTGCTTCTGGAGCAGCTGGCAAGGAGCTTTCAAGCTGCACAAGAAGTGACCCATGATGCACCAGCATGTCATGATAAGACACTGGAACTCATGAGTCACAGAGTCCAGTTTGGGTCCTCAGGACCCAGAACCAGTGTGTCCCTCACCATGAGGTGAAGATTGAGAGCCCTGCAGTACACACTAATGAGGCAACTTTCATTGCTGCCATCAGTCACCATGTATCCCATGGTGACGCCCCTGCCTATCCACTGCACTAATTGCCTCTTGATGGTGGCAGTTATCATTCCTGTAAGCCTCGTCAAGAACCTCAGCAAAGCCTGGTGGTAGCTGGCCCAGTAACCCTCCATCTCACCCTGCCCAACGCTGGTTGTTCCACCCTCATCCAGAAGGTCATCTGATTGCCAACAGTGTTTCATCAGTGAGAGGTACACATGCTGTGACTGAAGGCAGGTCCAGATGTTGGATGCAAAGTGTACACTTCTCCCAGCAGCATGGGACAACTGTGCCTTCACATAGTCCTTGGGAGCTAAGGGAGGGCACCCCTGCTACTGCTCAGTGTGGTGCAAACAAGGGGCAGGCATGTTGGAGCAGCCTGCAGAAGCTAGCACCCTCAATTATGGAAAAGGGACGTCTGTCTGGAGCAATGATCACTGATTAAACAAGTGACCCCCTTCCCTGCCCTCTGGATCTACCCTCTTGGCATATGAGTGCCACCCCCGTGAAACAACTCCATCAAAGATGGTTCCGAAGTGTGGTAGTTGGGAGGTGAGCCTGGTCTTTCCCTAGAGCTGACCAGTGCCATACACAGCTGGCACTCTGCATAGTGGGGGTTCTCCGTCTTCTGGATGTGATCCCAGATGACAGTTGTGGGTGCCCAGGAGCTGCCCCCTTTGCGGCTCTTGGAGCAGACAGACCATGTATTGGGGGGGGGGCAGAAAGAGACAGCTGAGGGTGAAGGAGTTGGGATGGCAGCTGCAGGGGTACTTCTTCCATCTCTTCCTTTTCTGCCACCTCCATCCTCTCCTCCTGCCTCTCTTTCAAAGGCCTGCTGCCAGCCTCAGATGAAACCAGGGAAGGCTCACCCGTGGCAATCTCCTCCTCCAGTTCCCCTGGAATCCTTTGAGTCCCTGGGGTGAACTCAAGGAGTGGAAGACTCATGTCCACCCCCAAGGACCCCTCATGTTGCTGCTGCTCCTCCTGCTGAGCCTCAGCAGTAGGTTCCTGTTCAGTGCCTCAGGCACCGCTGGGAGTGGCACTCCTGCAGCTGCCTCAGCAAAGAGGCTGAGATGGTAGAAGGCAGCAGCACCACAGCAGGCCTCCGTGCAGGGGTGCGTGTGTGTGGGGGGGCAGCTGTAGTCCTCCCCTCCACCCTGCTAGTCTTCTACTTCAGCTTTCCCTCAGGACTTCACTGGACTCCTCTCCTCTCGCTCATTCTGTCCCCACTACTAATACTGGTAGAGTCAACCTAGCTGAACTGCACTACACCCACTAACTCACTACAGCACTAACCCGCAAAATTTTTCCACCTCCCCTCCAATTTTGGGTTTTTTTCAACACCTCTGACTACCTACTTTAAAAGCCAGCTAATTGTTGTGGGTCTAACCTGGAGATGGAAAAATGTTCTCTTATTAAAAAGCCTTATTTAGGTTATGTTATATTATTCTAAGCGCACACTAGCAAGATATTTAATTCCTGAAACTCAGAGATTAGTACAAGTCAGCTTATGGATGCAAACACTTCTTTTCTAAAACAACAAGGCCTGGCTTCACTGAAACCAAGAGCAAGGTAAATGAGCAGCCTAGTGTATTTATATATAGCTTTTATTATGGGGCCTGTTTATCTATTTGACAGCAACACCTGAACTCTTTTGAATGCCTATACAAGCCTCTTTAGGGGGAAACTCTGTTGGTCCCTAACCTGAAAATTAATTTGTGTTTTTTTTAACAAGGCTTACACCTCACCTACATTAAAAAACCTTATGGAAGGTTTACCTAGCAACGACTACTCAGAAGTCAGAACAAGCCAACAAGAGAGCACCCCAAAAGCCAAGTAGAAGCAAAACCAATAAACAACTGCATTGCAGAACAACAACTCTTAACATCTCTTATAGTTAAAAAGCAATCTGCTCCCACCCCCTCAAGAACAGCAACAGCAAGCAACTAAACCAACAGGAAAAAACAACCTCCACCCTTACAAGAACATCAACTAATACAGCAATAAAAAAGCAATCCCCACTGCACAAACAGTCAGGAACTCATAACAGCAACAAGCAACTCTTGTGTCAACTTTCATAAGAAGGGGCCTAAGCATGGGTTGCTTTGCCAAACCTCTTGCATGAGGGTGAGAAGCTTTTCCAGCCCACATGTCATATACTTAACTGAGTGTGTAACTACAGACAGCCACTGTAAATGTTACTTTGTTGGTTATTCTAATAATCATATTTTTGAATGGAATTCCTTCATGAGGACAGGTGTCAAACAATCACAAACTAATACTTTTGGTTGATGATACTACATTTCCTCAGTACATAAAAAGAGGTAATCTGGAATCACTGTATATAATAAATAGATTTTACTCTCATTACATGCTATTGCATTCTCTGTGACCTCGTCTTTGGCAGCAGGTACAGAATGAACTTTGGAATGCAGGAGAAGATTGTTCAGAAGCAAACCAGGAAAGGGTTATGCAGGAGTGAGTTTCTGCTCTCTAATCCCATGCCAGCTGTGCTCTTAGCAGATCTCTTGCTGTAAATGAGAGCAACCTTTGGACTGTTCTAAGATGTTTTGCTACTAAGTCTCTCAAGGAAACATTAGTCTGGAATCACTAGAGTGGGCCCTGTGAAATTATATCCCCTTCAGCAATCACATGAAAGAACAGCTTACTGGCACGCTCCTCCTACATATTAATTATTGGCTTCTACTCTTTAAATAGTAACTTGGGTTGTGAGTTTTACTTAGTTTCAATAAAATGTGCTGTTTTCAGTTAAAGATTTGGTTTGTTATTGTGTCATGTGTATATACATGCACATATTCTCTGTGTTCACAGTGTGGCAAAATATGCTTAAGAATTGCTTGGAATTGCAAAATGTATTTTTTTATATTATTGAGGGAGACTAAAGAAGAAGCCTAGAGCAGAGGCCTGCTAAAACACTGCTTTAAAACAGATTATTTGATGTTGGGCTATTGTCAGATTGGTCTTTGTACCACTTGCATCTTATCTGATGCCATTCTCCATAACAGAGATTTCTTTCTTTATCTATCTATTTATTATATTTTTACCACATCCTGTCTCCAGGAAACAAACCAAGCCCACAGTACCAGCTTGAAAAATTCCTTGGCTTCACTACCAAGTATTGCAAACACAGGAAGATTGTATCTGGAGATTCATTTTACATAGTTGGTGGGTTGTGCTTGACTTGATGAGTCAAACGTATCCTTTCCTTTCTTTTCTTTTTTTATTCTCTGCTCTTACGACTAGAGTCTTGAGCATCAACAATATAGAAGAACAAAAAAAGTTATATAGATAACAGCAAATAATGATAATAATAATGGTGGGTATAACCAACACGGCTAGAACATTGAGTTGTCCAGATCTGGCTATCTATTAGGAAAAGAATTTGGCTACTGCCAAAGTAATATTATGATCACTTTCAGCCAAAAGAATCTGTAACCTATGACTGGCTGGGGCACAGACCAAATCCTTTACAAAGGGAGAGACAAACATATGGAATTTTGGACAATACAATAAACTATGGAGCAAGGTGTCAGGGCTCCCTGAGTTGCAGCTGCAAAGTCTATCAGCTAACGGGATCCTTCCAAAATGGCCAGATAGTTCTGGTGTTGGGATTGAATTAAGTCAAGCCAACATAAAGGCTTGTTGATATTTAGGGATCATCAAGTAGTTGTGGTATGATGGGCTAGATTTTGTATATACCAATCCCAAGTAGAGAAGGGAGCAAACTCTACAAGCTCAAGTTCTAGTACTGAATTCATCTAAAGCATAAAGATGTCTCAATATCAAATTTCTAATAAAAGTCAGACTGGAGCAGTCAATATGGTCAGAGGAAATCCCCAATAAAGTCAACCAAAAAACTCCCATCATAGGTTTTGTAATACCACTCTGTGGGTGATTCCCCACTAGTGGTTTTCCACGGTTCAGCTTCCAAATGACCTCAATTTTTTTTGCATTTCCACACATGGGAAGGCGATCCTAGCAGCAGCTTCGAAGTCACTGCAGGTGTTGTCGATTTTTTTCCTTCCTGCTTTTCCCCGACTTATTTGTCCATTCGCTGCAGATTAGGGATTTTAATCATGCGAAATTCTTTATCCGATGTTCTCCCCACCCTTGCCCTTTTCTCCCGCCCTTCGAATCAACTAAATTTGATTGGTTGATCACGTTTTCCAAGCCACATCCACTACCCTTCCCCTCTTGTTTCTCTCTCTTTTTTTAAAAAAAAAATTATAAAAAATGTTGCAACATTTCTACATGTCTATGCAGAAACATATCCTGTGTCACGTGACGACAGCTGCCCAATAACGAATCTGTTTTTCAATGTGCCAAATTTGTTACTAGTTGCTTGCTGACAGCTGACAGTTTCTGAGGCAGAGGGAAAGCAGGGTCATCAGTAACAATTTTCTCTCCAAATGTCAATAACCAATATTCCACGATATCGGTGGGAAATGCTCTGACCTATCAGATGTGTTGTTTGATGCAACATTTCTACGTAGCAACGTGTGTTTTGAGAAAATTTTTGATGTGTTTGTTTGATGCAACGTTTATATGTAGCAACGTTTTTTTGAAAAAAAAATTTAAATGAAGAAGATGCACATCCGTCGACTCTTCCCCCGGAAAAAGCAACGAGGAATCAATTTTTATACTGGCAAATTCCGCACGATGGACTTTGAGCATGATGAAATGAAATGTCAATGCAAAACAAAAGCCTTAATGTGGAATCGGGAAGCGATAGATTTGTATGACTCCACTGCAGCACGACTGCTCAGAAAGTCCGATCAAAGTCGATCATGCAGAATCCACTATTGAGAACCAATTTAGAGATCTATTACGTGCACTAAACTCCAAAAGTGCTACAAGTGCATAAAGGGTACAATTATAAATAGTCAATCATTGTTCCAAACAACAGTCAATAAATATGATAAATACAATAATCGTACAATGGTCATAAATCACAATCAATAAATACAATCAATACAATCAATAAATAATAAATACTAAAGCCAATATAGTCAAGCTGATGGAATAGCTCCTGGGTCCCCAATAAAGGATATAGTCCACTCTATTTATGTACACTATTCACAGTCTCATGAAAGCAATAATAACTAGGTCAGTGCCATAGAAGTCAGGTCCAAATCCAAGAAACCTTTAAATAAGCATAAAGTGCTGTAAATTCCTTCTTCAAACACTTCCCAGTGGACTCCACCTTACGGGATCACTTGATGGGCTCCACCTCACAGCAACGCCCATGCCCTACAGACTGTTGGCCACATCTGTTTCGCACACTTGTGCTTTTTCAAGGGCGAGCTGCTTTGGATTTGGGTATTTGAAACACTTCGGAATGCTCTGTAAAGATTTGGAGCATTCCAAAGTGATTCAGGGGGCTGGGCTTTCTCCCAGCACCCCCAGCACCTCATCCCAAACTTAGCCCCTGTCTCCTCCAACCCACTTACCTGGCCTGGTACGGAAGGCCAGAGCCGCTGCCTCCTCCACTGCTGCCTCCACCTCCGGGCCCGCAGGGCTGCGGGGAGGACTGGAGCAGCTGCTGCTGCTGCCACCACTGTGCCACCTCCTCTGGGCTCACAGTGGCCCACAGGGCAGCCAGGAAGGCTGGATTTGGTGGCATGCAGCACTGCTGGGTGGTGGGGAAGGCCTTTTCGACTTCCTCCACTGCAGGGCGGTGGAGAGGGCTGGAGCCGCCTCCTCCGGCCCTTCTTGCCCCTCAAATGGCCACCGCAGCAGCCATTTGAGGGGCAGGAAGGGCCTTTTTGGCCTCCTCCACTGCTGCGCAGGCCTGCTAGGCAGTAGAGAAGGCCGGAGCCACGTCCTCTGGCCCTTCCTGCCCCTCAAATGGCTGCCGTGGTGACCATTTGAGGGATAGGAAGAGGCTTTTCAGCCTTCTCTGCTGCCACCATGGCCATTTGAGAGGCAGGAAGGGCCTTTCCTGGCTCCTCTGTTGCCACGCAGCCCCACAGGGCTGTGGGGATGGCTGGAGCCACCGCCGCTGTGTCACCTCCTCTGGGGCCACAGCAGGATGTTTAAAGGGCCCTGCCCTTTAAACTGAGGCTGGGGGTTGGGGTGGGATGTTTAAAGGGCCCTGCCGCTTGCAAGTGGCAGGAAAGGGGCCCTTTAAACTTCAGCTGTCATGTGGGGGAATCCCCCCCACCTGCCAGCTGAACTTTAAAGGGACCTGCCGCTTGCAAGAGGCAGGGAAAGGGCCCTTTAAATTTGGGCCCCGAAGCTTCCCGAAGCAACCTGAATGCTTCGGGAAGCTTTGATTTGGGATTTCTGTATTGGGGCCAGCATGATGGCCCCAATTCAGGAATCCCAAATCTTTACAGATTGGGTTTGATTTGGGTATTTTACTCGAATCGGAAACCCGAAGCGCACACCCCTAATTAAATATGTTAAATATATTAATAACCAACTTAACTCTCCCCATTTTCATGGGAGGGGATAAACAGAATAAGAGGAAGAAAGAGAGAAAAGCAATCATTAACAGTGTTAATAATGTGCTTCTAACAAATCTCCCTCTCTATCGAACTTCCCTCTCCCTCTGTACTTGATTAAGCACTGAGTGCGTACTTAAGATAATTTCAGATGCTCCTTTCAACAAAATTAGGGTGGTTTCTTTACTTAAGAAGGTCTATGAAATTTTGTGCTATACTATCTATACTGCAGATGGGTACTTTTGCTGCCACAAATGTATTATTGGATGTTTCACTGAATCAAGAAAGTATATTGGTGCTTAGCTATCCCATGAAGACTCATTACACAGACTTCTTTTGTCATGGGACAGTTCATCATGTAACAAGATGGCCACAACTGGAGCCAGAACCAAAGAGTGGGTGGATATTTCTTCCCTCTCTTGTGGAGGAAACATGGGTTCCAATTGATACTGTTCTCTGTTTGGTAAAGAACCAGAATTTGGCATGTATTCTAGGTTAATGTAGAACAAAATAACATATTCAGACCCACATCTGGGTCCTTTTGTGAAGGATATATGGAACAAATCTTGAGCAGAATCTGAGCAACTGATTTCACTGGGTTAACACAGGATGTATGTGTAATTTGGCACGCACTATCTATAAACAGGAAAAGAGATGAAATGACTGGCTGAGCTTCAAGAGTATATATTCTTAAGTGAAAGATATTTGCCTCCAAAGGCTAATGAGGTAATCTGAGTCATGCTGAGTTCCCTCTCAGGCAGAATTCCCCTCCATCATGCTCAGCTTGACTGCAGTGACCAGAACAAGACACTTTCCTAGAGAAGAAGCAGAGGGGGATGACTAGCACATTCTTTGCAGCAAGTACTAATCCTCTCTGCTAATACTCACACTGTGGTGGCAGTAGTTCTGGGCCTGGTACTTGTGCTGCTGCCCTCATGCTTAGGCAGAAAAAGTAGAGCAAGGCCTCATAGAAATATTCTTCTCATGTATAACCACAGTATCTGGCTGGCCTCAAAGTTCATTCCTTCCTTTCTTAGCCATCAAAATACTCTAGTACTCAGGGACCATGTCCTTTTCCCCTTTGTCTGTGTCTTCCGTCAGTTGTGTTTTACATGGTTAAGAACTGGCAAGCAAGGCTTTCTCTGAGGCTAACTCAGGAAATGTATTCCAGTCAGTCCTTGTTATCCAGCCAGCTAAACTGCAGTTTCCTCCATGACTCATTCACAATATTAAAAGTTAGTTGAAAGTCTTATCCACTGAATGGCTTAATGTTTTTCTATTGTTGGTATTGACAGCACATATCAGTCATACAGATTACTAACCCATGATTGCAGCTATTTTATAAGTACTTTCTTGAAAAAAACACAGTAAGTGCGGCTAGGACAAAGAGATGTTGTGCCAGTGAGGAGGAGACAAGTGGTTCTAATAAACATTAGCAAGTTTTCAGACAGTACCATCCTAAACAGAATTACACTGTTCTAAAACCATTGGAAAAAATGGTATTAGAAGGGTATAACACTGCTTAGGATTAGAAATGGGCACGAATCAAAATACAAAACAAATTTCATGACAATCGGGCCAATTTGTGTTTCATGAAGCATGTTTTGTGGGGCTGTGGTTGGTTTTCACAACATTCACAACATTTTGGCCCAATTCGTTTGAATCATGAACAATTCGTGATGCCAGACAGGCTAGCGCTGATCCATTGATTCCCTGCGCAACATAGGCCTGGAATGTCTGTAGATCTTTTGTTGCCATTGGAAACCCTAATCTTAGCCCACAAAACCTTGATAGACAGGTCTTCCTGCCAACTGGAGAGCTCCCATTCTGTCCTATACAGCAAGGAGCAGGGGGGTTAATCGCCTAGGCAACTGAGGAGATGGGCCTTTTGTAGCCATGGGAACACCAATCTCATCCCTCCAAACCCTGTTAGGTAGGTTTGTCTGCCAACCACAGACCTCCTGTTCTGCTCTATGTGAGCGTTTGTTATATAAGGCACCTCTCTCTGCCTTGTGCTTTTAGTTTCAGTAGACAGAGAGAGAGGGATAATCTGTTGCTGGGATTTGGAGTGAGACAGAGTGGAGTTGGGAGCTTTTGGCTGGATTTGCTGCTGCTTCAAAAGAAACTGAAATGCCTCTTTATTTTCCTCACTTGTCCTTGCTGGGAAGGTCTTTGGGTGAGAGTGCCTTTTTTCCTCCACCCCACCCCAGTCTCAGGCCTTTGCCTGGCTCTGGGGCCTACAACGAAAGCCAAAAGGGAAGCCCCCGGGGGCTAAGGCATGCAACAACAACAACCGGAGGACGCCACAACAGTAATAGTTATATAATAATTTATAATAAAGTGCAAAGGTGCAATGGTGTATAAACAAGGTACAAAAATTCCAAAAGTACAATAACTACAATAAATACAAAACAGCGGTCTGTCGCCAAGGTAATAGATTTTACAACCATACAATGATGGGCTCAACTGGAGGTGGAGAGTGCAGTAAGGAAGGGTTGGAGAGAAACAGTCCAGAAGATCACACAAGGAGTAAAAGGGACCACGCTAGCCGACGGGCTAAAGCTTCCATTTACAATTCCCGTTTCGGAGCTTCTTCTTCCAGGGCTAGTCTCTAAGGGTTGTTAAATACAATATAATAATAAATAATCACTGGTAAACCACATTCCTACATGTACCCCCCAACTGTAAAGATATACAACAATTAAAAATAAATACTCACTATCCGTAACCAACACTCCTCACACACCCACCAGTACAGAGCAGAAATTCAATCGACAGATGTAAGAGCTCAACGACACACCCCACCATTTATACTCACTCGCCTGGATCACCGAGTCATACAGAATTAAAGGGCTCGTGCTACACTGGACTGCAAATATACAACCATACACGAAAATAAAGCTAGACACGCACAAAACTGGATCACCGGTAATTCATTAGCCAAGAAAGCAGGTATAGTCAATAGAGAGGTTCAGACCCCCTGGGCTCATACTCTGGAGGGCGAAGATCCATTTCGACTCGGATCGTAAAAGGTTGGTGGTACAACCAGCATCCAGCACCTCCAATACCGAGACAGACAACTCCCTAGGATCATTATGGCAAGATATAAAATGTTCAACCAAGGGGGCCTCCCTAACTTGATTTTTAATTCTAGACAGGTGTTCCTGTATCCGGACACGTAACTGCCGTGTGGTGCTGCCAACATAATTGAGGCCACACCCACATTGGATGATGTATACCACATTAGGAGATTTGCATGTGGAAAATTTAATCGGGGGAGTTCTCCTGGGGGTTATTAAACTCGATAAGTCCACCATCAAATTACAAACTGAACAATCGCCACAAGGAAAATGTCCAGATGGAAGGGAACGGCCAGGGGTTGGTCTACTAAACTCTGATCTAACCAGAATGTCTTTAAGGCTTCTAGTTCTCCTAAGACCCGCTAGGGGGTATTGCTCACAGCCTGGGATCCCGCTCACCAAATGCCAGTGTCTCCTAATGATTTTATTTATGGCCCCCGTCATAGAAGTATATTCCATGGACCACTTAATTCTAGGGTCCCGCTGGCGGGGTCTCGGCTGTAAGAGTAATTCACGCGGAGTAGAAGCCGCTCTCCTGATGGCTGGTCGTGTAACCGCTGCTGGGTAGCCTCTTGAAGCAAAACAAGCATCCATTGCTCGGCTATACAGATTAAAGTCGAAGAGATTGGTGGAATTCCGTCTGACTCTTAAAAATTGACCAATGGGGATATTATTTTTCAAACGTCTAGGATGGAACGAGTCATAATGTAAATAGGAATTCCTATCCGTTGGTTTTACAAAAGGCCGCACCCCAAGCGAGCCAGGTGTGCGTTTGTATATGGTGACATCTAAGTAATTAATACAACTCATACTCCCAGCCCAGGAAAACTCAATGTCCGGGTCAAGAGTATTAAGCCAATGACCGAATTCTTCCGCGGGGGAGGGGGAATCAAGAATGGCTATGACGTCATCAATGTATCGTTTGTAGAAAACAATGAACTTCTTAAAGGGGTTGGACTCAGAAAAAACATGTTGCTGTTCCAAACGTGACATATAAAGATTGGCAATGCTAGGGGCCGCAGCGCACCCCATTGCCACGCCTTTGACCTGGTAATAATATGTATGGTCAAACCTAAAATAATTTTTTTCGAGAATAATATCCAAAAGGCTAAGCAAAAATGGGGTGGAGGGACTCTGTACAGTCCGTGACCAAAGTGCGGTTTCTACCACGGCTCTGGCGCCCTCGTGCGGTATAGATGTATACAGGGACCTGACGTCTAAGGTCATCAAATATGCTGTCTCAGGCACCTTCAAAGGTTCCAAAAGGGATATAAGGGACATGGTGTCCTTAAGGTAAGCCGCAGTTTCAATTACCAAAGGCTGAAGAAAAAAAATTCCTATCAACGGATAGGAATTCCTATTTACATTATGACTCGTTCCATCCTAGACGTTTGAAAAATAATATCCCCATTGGTCAATTTTTAAGAGTCAGACGGAATTCCACCAATCTCTTCGACTTTAATCTGTATAGCCGAGCAATGGATGCTTGTTTTGCTTCAAGAGGCTACCCAGCAGCGGTTACACGACCAGCCATCAGGAGAGCGGCTTCTACTCCGCGTGAATTACTCTTACAGCCGAGACCCCGCCAGCGGGACCCTAGAATTAAGTGGTCCATGGAATATACTTCTATGACGGGGGCCATAAATAAAATCATTAGGAGACACTGGCATTTGGTGAGCGGGATCCCAGGCTGTGAGCAATACCCCCTAGCGGGTCTTAGGAGAACTAGAAGCCTTAAAGACATTCTGGTTAGATCGGAGTTTAGTAGACCAACCCCTGGCCGTTCCCTTCCATCTGGACATTTTCCTTGTGGCGATTGTTCAGTTTGTAATTTGATGGTGGACTTATCGAGTTTAATAACCCCCAGGAGAACTCCCCCGATTAAATTTTCCACATGCAAATCTCCTAATGTGGTATACATCATCCAATGTGGGTGTGGCCTCAATTATGTTGGCAGCACCACACGGCAGTTACGTGTCCGGATACAGGAACACCTGTCTAGAATTAAAAATCAAGTTAGGGAGGCCCCCTTGGTTGAACATTTTATATCTTGCCATAATGATCCTAGGGAGTTGTCTGTCTCGGTATTGGAGGTGCTGGATGCTGGTTGTACCACCAACCTTTTACGATCTGAGTCGAAATGGATCTTCGCCCTCCAGAGTATGAGCCCAGGGGGTCTGAACCTCTCTATTGACTATACCTGCTTTCTTGGCTAATGAATTACCGGTGATCCAGTTTTGTGCGTGTCTAGCTTTATTTTCGTGTATGGTTGTATATTTGCAGTCCAGTGTAGCACGAGCCCTTTAATTCTGTATGACTCGGTGATCCAGGCGAGTGAGTATAAATGGTGGGGTGTGTCGTTGAGCTCTTACATCTGTCGATTGAATTTCTGCTCTGTACTGGTGGGTGTGTGAGGAGTGTTGGTTACGGATAGTGAGTATTTATTTTTAATTGTTGTATATCTTTACAGTTGGGGGGTACATGTAGGAATGTGGTTTACCAGTGATTATTTATTATTATATTGTATTTAACAACCCTTAGAGACTAGCCCTGGAAGAAGAAGCTCCGAAACGGGAATTGTAAATGGAAGCTTTAGCCCGTCGGCTAGCGTGGTCCCTTTTACTCCTTGTGTGATCTTCTGGACTGTTTCTCTCCAACCCTTCCTTACTGCACTCTCCACCTCCAGTTGAGCCCATCATTGTATGGTTGTAAAATCTATTACCTTGGCGACAGACCGCTGTTTTGTATTTATTGTAGTTATTGTACTTTTGGAATTTTTGTACCTTGTTTATACACCATTGCACCTTTGCACTTTATTATAAATTATTATATAACTATTACTGTTGTGGCGTCCTCCGGTTGTTGTTGTTGCATGCCTTAGCCCCCGGGGGCTTCCCTTTTGGCTTTCGTTGTAATCCTTAGGGAACATGGCTGATTTAGCCGAGACCTTTGCCTTCACGGCAGAGGAACGTGACCAAATACTATCTATTAACAAGTCTCTACTTGGGTCTACCACTTCGGTACCACTTGAGGATTGGTCTACCCTGGAGCAACTTGAAATGAAAAAATGTCGCTTGTCTCTCAACGCGGCCTCTTTAACGGATTATTCTGTTAACAAGTTCATCCCGAGGGGCTTGCGTGTCCACAAGCCGCCGGGGATGTTTAAAGACAACGCGGACTTTAAGACCCGTTGGGCAGCGATCCTTAATAAGTGTTCTTTCGATTTAATGTTACTTCTGATTCAAACCTCTAATGTTGAATTGGAAAAAATAAAGCTAGACACAGCAAAGATGGAGGATGATTTAAAATCTAAGGTTACTCTTGAGGAGTTTAACCGTAAGAAAGCCGAACTGGATCAATGCATTGCTGACAGCAAAGAGCGTTTGAAAGCAATTAAACTCAAGAAATTTGAAAGGGACAGAAAGGACTACACCACCGGGCGTATCTATCAGTGGAGGGATGATATTTCTGCGAAACCCCGCAAGAGGGTGACATGGGCCAGTAGTTTACAACAGGGATCTGAATACGAGACCACTGAACCTTCCGAGACAGACACCTCCGGAGATGAAGGGTCTAGTATTAGGACACTAAGGAACCGGGAGATTCCTCGCCAGTCGGGGGGTCATTTTTTAGGGAAGCCTTCGTCCCGGTTCAAACGGAACAACAGAACCCGGACTTGATATTTAACTTGTCATCGAGAGTTTTGACAGACGTTGAGAAAACTGTTCTAAATAAGGGGCTGGGCTTCGTTCCAGCTCCACGCTATGATGCTTTCCATACACGTGTAGATTTCTTTAAATTGATCAGACTTATTAAATTAAGAAGGTTCTTTGACAATGTCGGGGACCCGGCACCTACCACCGGGATTAGGGTCAGATCTACGTTCTGTCCGTCCATTTCGGACCCATTAATCGACTCTTTTGAACAGGTTGTCCTCAGGGATATTGGCCGCATGGAACAGAATAAAATTCATTGTAATCATAACTTGACCAAACAGGAATGGCTTGCCCTACAGTCCCTGAGGGACGACGATGGCATTATAATTAAGGCTGCCGATAAGGGGGGCGGTGTGGTAGTTCAAGATACCGTCCATTACGTGCAGGAGGCTGAACGTCAGCTTAACATCCACACTGATTACCAACGGATCCCTAGCAACCCCTTAGCTCATATCCAACGGATCATAAGGATTGTGTTGGATGAAGGGTTACTCTCGAATGAGATCGATCAAAAAACCTATGAAGCTTTAATTAATAAACAACCCCGTACCCCGGTTTTTTACATTCTACCTAAGGTACACAAACCGGGGCGTCCGCCTCCCGGCAGACCAATAATATCAGGGTCCAATTCCGTTTTAGAGCCTCTATCTATTTACATTGATTTTTTTCTTCAGCCTTTGGTAATTGAAACTGCGGCTTACCTTAAGGACACCATGTCCCTTATATCCCTTTTGGAACCTTTGAAGGTGCCTGAGACAGCATATTTGATGACCTTAGACGTCAGGTCCCTGTATACATCTATACCGCACGAGGGCGCCAGAGCCGTGGTAGAAACCGCACTTTGGTCACGGACTGTACAGAGTCCCTCCACCCCATTTTTGCTTAGCCTTTTGGATATTATTCTCGAAAAAAATTATTTTAGGTTTGACCATACATATTATTACCAGGTCAAAGGCGTGGCAATGGGGTGCGCTGCGGCCCCTAGCATTGCCAATCTTTATATGTCACGTTTGGAACAGCAACATGTTTTTTCTGAGTCCAACCCCTTTAAGAAGTTCATTGTTTTCTACAAACGATACATTGATGACGTCATAGCCATTCTTGATTCCCCCTCCCCCGCGGAAGAATTCGGTCATTGGCTTAATACTCTTGACCCGGACATTGAGTTTTCCTGGGCTGGGAGTATGAGTTGTATTAATTACTTAGATGTCACCATATACAAACGCACACCTGGCTCGCTTGGGGTGCGGCCTTTTGTAAAACCAACGGATAGGAATTCCTATTTACATTATGACTCGTTCCATCCTAGACGTTTGAAAAATAATATCCCCATTGGTCAATTTTTAAGAGTCAGACGGAATTCCACCAATCTCTTCGACTTTAATCTGTATAGCCGAGCAATGGATGCTTGTTTTGCTTCAAGAGGCTACCCAGCAGCGGTTACACGACCAGCCATCAGGAGAGCGGCTTCTACTCCGCGTGAATTACTCTTACAGCCGAGACCCCGCCAGCGGGACCCTAGAATTAAGTGGTCCATGGAATATACTTCTATGACGGGGGCCATAAATAAAATCATTAGGAGACACTGGCATTTGGTGAGCGGGATCCCAGGCTGTGAGCAATACCCCCTAGCGGGTCTTAGGAGAACTAGAAGCCTTAAAGACATTCTGGTTAGATCGGAGTTTAGTAGACCAACCCCTGGCCGTTCCCTTCCATCTGGACATTTTCCTTGTGGCGATTGTTCAGTTTGTAATTTGATGGTGGACTTATCGAGTTTAATAACCCCCAGGAGAACTCCCCCGATTAAATTTTCCACATGCAAATCTCCTAATGTGGTATACATCATCCAATGTGGGTGTGGCCTCAATTATGTTGGCAGCACCACACGGCAGTTACGTGTCCGGATACAGGAACACCTGTCTAGAATTAAAAATCAAGTTAGGGAGGCCCCCTTGGTTGAACATTTTATATCTTGCCATAATGATCCTAGGGAGTTGTCTGTCTCGGTATTGGAGGTGCTGGATGCTGGTTGTACCACCAACCTTTTACGATCCGAGTCGAAATGGATCTTCGCCCTCCAGAGTATGAGCCCAGGGGGTCTGAACCTCTCTATTGACTATACCTGCTTTCTTGGCTAATGAATTACCGGTGATCCAGTTTTGTGCGTGTCTAGCTTTATTTTCGTGTATGGTTGTATATTTGCAGTCCAGTGTAGCACGAGCCCTTTAATTCTGTATGACTCGGTGATCCAGGCGAGTGAGTATAAATGGTGGGGTGTGTCGTTGAGCTCTTACATCTGTCGATTGAATTTCTGCTCTGTACTGGTGGGTGTGTGAGGAGTGTTGGTTACGGATAGTGAGTATTTATTTTTAATTGTTGTATATCTTTACAGTTGGGGGGTACATGTAGGAATGTGGTTTACCAGTGATTATTTATTATTATATTGTATTTAACAACCCTTAGAGACTAGCCCTGGAAGAAGAAGCTCCGAAACGGGAATTGTAAATGGAAGCTTTAGCCCGTCGGCTAGCGTGGTCCCTTTTACTCCTTGTGTGATCTTCTGGACTGTTTCTCTCCAACCCTTCCTTACTGCACTCTCCACCTCCAGTTGAGCCCATCATTGTATGGTTGTAAAATCTATTACCTTGGCGACAGACCGCTGTTTTGTATTTATTGTAGTTATTGTACTTTTGGAATTTTTGTACCTTGTTTATACACCATTGCACCTTTGCACTTTATTATAAATTATTATATAACTATTACTGTTGTGGCGTCCTCCGGTTGTTGTTGTTGCATGGCTCTGGGGCCTAGCTTAACTGAAGCCTCCCTTATTTTTTCTTTGTTTCTCTTTGTTTCTTCTTAATTCTTTCTCTGCTTTTTTGAGGGCTCACACTCTTGTTGTTTGGTTTTATTTTGTGCACCTCTCCCGCCTGAGCAAGTGTCTGTGTGGTGGTTTTGGGGCCTTCCCCCCAAGTCCAGTCTCAGGGCCACTGCCTGGCTCTGGGGCCCAGCTTTGTGGGTTCCAGTCAACATTTTGAAATCTTGGCCAAACTGGGAGGGTGGGTGGAAGAGAGCCTGCTGAAGTCTCCCTGTGAGTTTGGCATCTCTGGGTATGAAGAGGGCTGTTGAAGTGCCCTTGGTTCTGATGAATCACGAAACTAACTAATCGTATTGCGAAACGGGGAAATTTTGTGGAAGTTCGTGTTTTCATGATTCATGGAATGCAATGAAACGCGAAACTCGTTTCATTTTTTTCCTGTTTCATGCCCATCTCTACTTAGGATTGCATTGAGAAGCTCATCTTAATAGCCTACAGAGAAATATGGATCGTCACAGTCAGTTTGCAAACCCAATGGAAAGCTCTGGAAGGTGTAAACAGAAGGATGCTGGAAGCAGACACATAATATGTTGGGGAGCTGCACAGCTGTCTGTATGGAAAAGGAGCAGAAGGCAACACAGTCTTGTAATCTTAGAGAATGGTTGATATATGGGGAACATGTACGCAATATAAAATCCTTCCAGCCACATTAAAGTCACTGGATTTGTTCCAAGGTTACTTTTAATTCTGTAAGCACTTACTGAGTCCTTTGGTCCTCACAGAAGTCCAGTGATATTTCTCCAAACAGATACTGCAAAATGGGCAGCCAAGTTATTTCATGGCTATAGCGACATGTTCTGGCCAATGCATTTTTTCAGAATAACAATCAGGGCAAACTAAGTCTTTGGCACTCTATCCAACTGCAGAGGGAATTCAGTATAGTATCCTGCCTGGGAGGGCGTATCAGTAAGACAGGAAGAACCAGGCTATTAACAATTCCCCAAAGCCTCTTTTCCCCAAGTTTATGAACCCTACCCTCCAATTCTCTCCCTCAACAGCCATCAGGGCTGGGTTTTCAGTTTTTTTTAGGTTGGTCAGTTTTTACATTTCTTTTTTTGGCCTAGGCTTGGATAGATCCTCTCCAGACAGATTAGCTAACTATGTGCTCAGCCTTGCTTCTCAGCATAGTTCAGTCAACTTCCAAATAGCCTGTTGTTTTTTTAACCTCACACAACTAGCTTCTCTTTGGGTTTGTATAATGATTGCTTACCCAGAATGCTAACTACTGAGAATGCCTCATAGTTGATTCTTCACAGGCAAGGCAGGGAAAATTAAACAATGAGGAACATCACCAGTGAAGGAAGAAGCATCCCCAGGGCAATCAGTATCCCTTCTGAATCATTTTCATCACTGGATGAAAAGAGGCATAGAAAAGAGGATGGGCTGACAATCATTTCCTATACTAATAGCCAAGTCCCCCCACCCCCCGCAGTGGATATTTAAACTCGTGGATCAGGGCCACTTGGGAACACGACACATGTTTCCGTCACCTTGAGGGATGCACCAGGGTTGCAGAAAAATATTAAAACATACAAAACCAAAATCCTCCAAAACATTTACTTGTGCTGTGCACATGGGCAGTCCTCAGACCTCCTCCCCCCTCCAGTTTCTGTACTATGCATCTGACGAAGAGAACTTGATTCTCGAAAGCTTATGCTACAATAAAATTGGTTAGTCTTAAAGGTGCTACTGGACTCTTTTTGATTTTGCTACTACAGACTAAAACGGCTAACTCCTCTGGATCTATGCACAGCTGTTGGGTGCTCCAATTGACCCGTCCAAAGTAAAGCATGGCTAGGTCAAAAGGGGTTCACAGCTGCCATGGAGAGAGCAGAGCCCACGTCTCCAACTGCCTCACCTCTCCCTGGCCAGCTCAAAGCTGCCTTGGGCTGGATGACATGGCTGTGAACTCAGGCGAGCCACTTTGGGCTGGGACAATATGGTTGCAAGCTGCTCTGGGCCCAGGTGATGTGGCTATAAGCCCAGCTGAGTTGCACCGTGACACCGCAGCAATGTAGGGTGCTCATAGGGGAACGGACTTTGGTCCAAAGGGGAAGGATGTTTGGGAGGGAGAGAGTAAAGGAGTTTGGTGGGCACACAGGGGAAAGATGTTTGAAAGGGGGAGCTAAGGGGAAGATCTTTGTGAGAGAGGGAGGAAGAATCTTGGGGAAGGGGAGGAAACATTTTGCCTGTTTAAAAATCGCTATGAGGCTCCCATCTAGATCAGGTGTGTGGTGCAGTACACCCAGTCAGGGCCTTACACCAAGTTTTAAACAACCAGGATCTCATGAAAAATGGCATTGCTGGGTGAAGCAGCAGCAGCTGAAGAGCTCTGAGAGGTGGGGGTGAGGGGCAAAGTGAGATGGCAATGGCGCTGAGACCCTGCCAAGCTTGGAGAGGGAACCACCAAGTAAGTAAAAGGCAAGGGAGGGTCAGTGGGAGGGGAGTAAGAGGGAACGGTAGGTAAGTAGAAAGATTCCCTTACACACCAAAACAGGGCTTGCCTAGCCCCATAACTAGACAGACCAAAAAGGGAGTCCAGAGGGCTAGAATAGAATAACCTTGGAGAGAAGCATGAAACAATGGAGCAGCACAGTTGTATGGCCATGTGTAGAGCAGAAGAGCCATCTAACCCATATCACTATATACAATGTATTAAGACACAGGTGCAGACAATGTCTGAGAATGATAGGAATGTCTAACTTCACAGAGGTCACAAATAGAATTGAAGGATGGATGTTATTGGCTGAGGGCCAAAATATATTAATCTGTGGAAGAAACTTCTAATAACTTATAATCACTAATTATTTTGTAATAATAAAGGCTCAAAATGGAAACAGAGACTCCATAATTGTATTATTTGTATACGATACCCAATAATGAATATAAGATGTTATCTGTAGTGTACTTACTTCTTGCCAGGAGTTAAATGGTTCGCTATGGGAAAGTTAACTATAGGCTCAGGCTTTCTCAATGTGCTCTCCAAAGGGATGCTGGCATGAAGTCAATGTGGGTGCTGCTTTGCCACACGTGTACCTCTTTTTGCAGCAGAGTAATGCTCAGATGAGTTCTTCACTCATGAAGGAGAAACCCCCCGGAAAGGGAATTCACTAATCAACTAATTATTTTCAAATTGCTCGACTTTTCAATTCCTCTCCCCTTTATGATTTCTTCATGTACCAGGCAAAGGAAACAAAAGGTAGAGGGATATTACACAGCTATTCCATTATAGTGTACACATGAAGAATTAAAAAGATGTGACCACAACACTGCTGTCAGCCAATGTGGAGTCCATGGGGAATACATGTGGAAGGACGGGGGGGCAGAGGGAAATGTATAGAAATCCCCCTAATGTGGAAGCTCAATTGACAACACACATGCCACGGCATTTGCAGAAGAGAACAACGTAGAGACCCTTTGCCATGCGGAAGAGCTCTAGTTACTGTTGCCTGCTCCACCTCTTCTCAGCTCAAACTTCTACTGCTGGGCCACAGCCCTTCTGTTTACAGACAGTGCACAGCTGAAACAGAGAACCAACTCCACAATTTACTTTGGAAGTTTCTGTTAATCCATCTGCCTGACCCTCCCCCTTCTCCTTGGTTTACTATATCACAGTCCCTTCCAACTCGTGATAGTAGAACGGCCTCTGGGTGACCCTGGATTAATGTAAATATTTGGCTTTCATTGGAAGGAAATGTGACATACATTTGGGATGGAAGTTATCCAGAGGCTGCAGTCTTGGGAGCCAAGCTTCTGAGGAAGCAGACTCAGTGGTGGTCTCGGCAAGGAATTTTATTGTTGAGGGCTTCATAATTCTTATCTTCCCCTACTCATTCCTTTACACCACTAAAGAACATAGTTCGTGATACAGCCCTATAGGGCTGAGGTAGCTGTACTTTTAGGACAGACAAATGCTGGCCACACACAAGATATTGGAGGACTGTTTTCCAAGCATTCTAACCATAGGACAGAGATAACATCTCTCCTATTATTGCTGTTGTCTGGGAAACTGAGGATGCATTCCCTTGAGCTAGGATTATCGGTGTTTGGCACTTCTATAGAGATTATTCGAGAAGTGCATTACTTCAGTACTTCTTAAGTACTTTTTGAGGGATTCCAGATATCAAGTTTCTAATGTCAGCACAAAACCTAGAAGAGCCACAGGAAATAGTCAACGAAGGGGTACCTGTTAGCTTGAGAGTCTGACGCTAGTAACATTGACTTGGCTCCACAGCTGCTATGCCAGCAGCCAGCAGCACAGTAACATATCAAAGTCTTAAATAGTGTGTGGCTGGCAGACTCTGTCTCCAAGCGAAGCGCCCTTCATGCACAAGAAGGCTTTCCCCAAAGGGAGAATCATATTGAGTGAAGTCACATGAGGTCCACTCAGTTCTGGTTCCAGCGAAGAGTGGTGCTATAAATCTGTGGTGTTCAAATGCTTCAGATTAGTACCTCTGTTCAAATCCCTACTTTACCATAAAGCTCACAGTGGTGCAAGCCAGAGCCAGTCACATCTTTCTCAGCCTAACCTTCCTCACAGAGCTGTTATGAGGATAAAATGAAGAAGGGGGAAACCATGAATGCCACCATCAGCACCTTGAAGGAAGGGAGAGTTAATATATACACACACAGTCTTATTTCTTCTCAGCAACTTGCTCTAAGCAAGAAATCTAAGCTCAACACACTAGGCTAGGAAGACATATGGGTCAATCTGTTCACTGGGTACTTACTTTATTACATTATTATCCTACCTTTTCCAAGCTCAGAGCAGCAGACACGATTTATCCTCTCTTCCATTTTACCCTCACAACAACCTGATGAGGTTGGTTAGGTAGAGAGCGAATGGCTGACCCAAAGTCTCCAGAGAATTTCTCTGCACACAGAGATTGGAATCCAGGCCTCCCTAGTCCCAGTCTGACACTCTAACTGCGTCACCACGCCAGGCAGTTGGCAAATTGCTTCAGTAGTGCATGGGATTATGAATTTTAACTATCTCATTAGAGTTATTGTTTCTTCATAGAGAGGTAATACAATTGGGTCTGTTTAGCCCTTTGTAGAGCAGAATGGTAATGACTTGGCCCCCCTGCAACTCTTGCACAAGAAAGGAACAGACCTTTGTTACAGGACAAAAGTCTTCGCACTGGAAAGTGAAAGCTCAGCAAAATGTGCAGTAATGTACAAATGCACAGTGACTTTTTTTACATGCACAGAGTTTTGGGGAATACGCAGCAAATATTCAGCAACAGTCCACAGACTTGCTTTGTGCTGTTGCCTGGAATCAGCCATTCATTTTCTATTGCAAGCGGAGACATTTTAACCGTTTAACTGACAGGGCCTGAGCTGTATAACAGTCGCAATAAAAATCTTGAGATTGCAGCCCGAAGTATGGGATTGTATTCTTACTAACAACTTGTAATATAACAATTGTTTCAATTCTTCAGAGGCTATGTAATCTCCCACTGTGCAGGTGTATTAACTCAGACATTTTATTTAAAGTAGCAAAGACTTAGGGTGACTTCAGCAGACAGGAACAGGCCAGCCCAGTAGAACAGATGTGATTAAAAAAACTAGCACTTGATTATTGTTGTTGTTGTCATTGTTATTGTTTTGCACTATATGACAAAAACAAAAATTGTTATGTTACAGAGCACATAGTTCTCCCCCCCGCCCCCGTCCCTTTTATCTTCAAAATCACTTTCTCTGGTAATCAGCCAGAGAGAATGACTGGCCCACAGTCCACCACTAAGTTTCATGGTGGGTGTGATGGCTCCAGGCCAGCAGAGCAGTATGGGGCCCTGTCCAGTACTTGCAGAAGCCAAGCAGGGAGGCAGGGCTGACCTGCCAGCAGAAGAGCTTGAAGCTGTCCCCACAGGGAGAAATTCCATGATGGCAGTCACTTAGGGGTTGGAGTGCCAGGGCCAAGCAGGGCTGAGTGGGGCTGCTCTGGAGCTAGGCTTGTCAGGTCCCCTTTCCCTCCGGGTGTGTGTGAGGGGGACCTGGAACTTACCTTTGGGAAACCCTCCTTGAGTGCACACTTTGTATGCATGCGCTCCCTGAGCAGTACGATGATGTAACTTTCTTGCCTCCCGGGCCCATTCCTCAAGGTCTTTCCTCCTGCCAGCCAGAGAGCAGGGGCTGGGAGTGGGGTATCCCCTGCCCCCACCAGTGGACTGGCAGCCCTACTCTTTTATAGGATTTTTGCTAGTTGTTATTAATGTCAGACAGGAAAGATAATGGTGGTCAGGCATTGCTTAACGTCAAAACTTGTGATATAAGTGTAAGAAGAGGAGGACCAAGCACTGTCCCTTATTCAAGCTTCAGAAGGAGACGAACCAAAGACTTAGAAAGATAGAGAAGTCAAGAATCTGTTTACTCTTTATTCTTTACTACCCTGCCACTCTCCTTTGATGTGCAGAATGCATTTCTCAGCGAATTCCTCTTTGTGACACCCCATCTCCCTCCCTTTGTCACATTCTCCATTCTGTTCTCCATCATGGTATTACAGATGCAGGACCTCCCATCCTGCCATCTACTGACACCCTTAGACTAGCTAGCTAGCTAGAGTTCTCATCTTTTCTATCATGTATGGAGTTCCACAATAAAGAACTCTTGTTTCTTTTCTAAAGCTTAACCAAGGCTCTGAGTGCAAGTTTGTTTCTCTTCCCCCACACACTCTGCAACACAGGCTCCCACAACCCCACATTTCTCTGCTTACCGTGCATCTCTGCTAACAAAAGCAACATATCTTAATCTCAAATATATGTGGATCTCTCTCTCTGGTTATGTGCGAGACCATGGGGAGGGTGCCCGCTACTTTCCAGGTTCAAACTTCATGTGCAAGTTCCTGGCCGGATCGTGATGATGTCCCTTCTGGAAGTGATGTCATCATGCTGGCTGTGGGAGTGCTCCCATGCTTCACGGTTGTCTGGGGCCAAAACCAGCCCTATGTGAAGAGTGGGAGCACTCCAGCACCCAGAGCAATGATATCATTTATGGAAATAACATCATCGTGCCTGGCCGGGAGCGTGTACTGCCCGTTTGTCCAGATTGCCTACTGGTGGTGGGCAATCACCATCAATTGGCAAGCAAAGGGGCAAACCACTGGGCAGAGCTGGGATGCCTACTGGTTATGAAGAATCATATTCAGTCCAAGCTGTGTAAGGCACTCATTACCTTAACATTCAGAGTAGATTTCTGGCTCAACACCAGTGATCTTTGCCTCAGATTAAAGTATGCATTAAACAGCTTTGCATGGGTGACCAAGAAGACCCATCTCATCTATGAGTTGGCTACACTGTTAAAAGTGCATTGTTTGAAATGAGTCAAGTCCTTATCTGTAAACTCCTGTAGAAATACCCACACATTCCTCTGAACAGAACTTTTTATGCCAGATAAAGTTGCTGTCCCAGGAAAATTAAATGTGCAGGAATTACAGCTTCAAAAGACACAGGAGACTAACAAAAGGTAGGCCAGACTTGGAAAGGATCCTCCTTTTTTTCTTTTTCTGTTTATCAACAGGATATAAAGTCTGGAAGATTCTGCCCCTTGTGAAGCCTCCTTTTTCCTTGACAGAATAAGCAAACAGGTCTTAGCCTGCTGCCTGTAGGGAAACGGTTTTGTTATGGATGGAGCACCCTGCACTAAAACAACAAACAGAAGAATAGCTGTGTTTGTGTTTCCATGTGCTAGAGGTGAGGGTGCAGCCACCACAGGCCTCCCTTCATATCCTCTCCAACTGATAGAGGAGGCTCAGGCAGAGATATATACAAACAGAAAGAGGTAATTTTAATGAAAGGTGATATTAATTGATCCTTCCTATACAGGGGATCTCACTCTGTCCGCACATGAGATAGTAATTTATGTATAAACTCCCACAGATAAGTTGCCACATGTGCAAACCTAATTCACAGTCTTCTTCTTCTTCTTCTTTTTTTTTTACTATGTGCATAATTACTGCACAAAAAATGCTGGCTGCTGGCTGCCCCCAAAAGGGGTATAGTAATCTATCTGTCCGCTACTACCTCCCATTTTTGTATGCTGATGGGCAGGAGTGTTGGACTGCCCCGTCTTTGAATGATCTTATTGATTGTTGTTTTTATGTTGTGATTATTGTTTTTATGTTGTATTTTAATCAATGAGCCCGCTTGTGGGGAGGGCTAGTTAAAAATATAACAAACAAATAAATAGTGATTAAGAATATAAGCCACCATACAGATATCCCCTTTGTTGTTCAAAAGCACATTCATCATCATTAGCTGTTCAATCCCTCAGACCATGCATTATAAACTCCTTTTTAAGCTTAAAAATGTACATTTTACTTTTCTTTAATAAAGCAAAGCAGCCACAAAACAAATATACGATTACCTCAACAACTGTATCAAAATTCCAAACTATCATACCACAAAGGAACATTTAATTCAGTCATTAAACCTCTCTGTAGGAAAATTGCCTTACGCCTTTCCTCAAAAGCCAGCAAAGAGTAGCTATTGAGTAAACTTTCTTGGGGAGGGAGCACCATAACGATGCAGCCACCACATTATGATGTGTCTGAAGGAAACTAGATACGATTTTTGAGCATGGAATTTCCCTAATGAAACAGAAAGAAGGAGTGAGGGCTGAGTTTAAAAGCAAACGGAGCACAAGGGAGAAGCAATCTACAGGATACTTTCCCCTGCACTTTCTTATCAGTCAACCTCAGTCAATATGGGACTTCAGCTGAAAAAAAAGCACTGGGGGAGGAGAACTGGCATTACTTGACTGGAGATTCTACACGTCTCACTCAGAGCCAAGTTACAAGTGACGCCTGACACAGGTTGGACACTTGTCAGCTTACCTCAGGTTTTGATGGGAAATGTAGGCATCCTGGTCTTGCAGCCTGGCTCTCCATTTAATTGAGGTTTACAGACCCCCCCCCACACACACACATCCAGCGGAGGGGAAAGGGGGCACCCGGCGAGAGCCCAACACCTGCACTCCCTTCCCAACCACATGTTCTCCCTCCCATAGACTGCCGCTCTGTAAACTTCAATTAAATGGAGAGCCAGGCTGCAAGACCAGGACATCAGCACATACCCCGCTACTCTGCCCTCTTCTGAGATTAGGCATAAAACATCCCATTGTCATATGTACTCTGGCCCTCAGAATTGTCTATTGGGCACAGCCTCTGCTGAAACTTTTATTTTTAAAAAACCCCTACCTCATCATGTGACAATTTGTACAGATCAGTAAATAATAAGGAACTATGTACAACTGGCATTGTTTAAAAGGTGAAACTAACATGTCCATCCATGATGTGTTCTTTATGTGGTTGTTTAAAGTAACAGTAATTGTTTTATAGTGGATGTCAGGCTGCAGATAGTTCATATGGGACCAGCCCTACAGGAAGTTCTGTGTCAAGCAAAGCCAATTCCTGCTATTGCCTTTTAGCTACAGATATGTACATCCAAATAACCCCTGCTTAAATCTACAGAGGGGCTGCCAGCATGCTTCAGGACGACTGGAAAAAACACAAGCCAGTTGCATTGCATACCAGCTTTCCCCTCCCCCTCCTTGGTCTCAGTGAGCTCCAGGCTGGCCTAGATTTCAGATATCAAATGCAACTGCCTGTAAACACATCTGCTCCCAGGAGCAACATAGAAGATTTCTTTCTCATGCACAGACGCAGCATACAATGCTCTTGGTGTCACCCATGCACACAAAAGTCTTCTCTGTTATATAAGCCCTGAGGCCAAAGGCTGAGAGAGAACAAAAATCTGTCTGTTGCAAATGATACAAGCGTATGTTTCTGCCTGAACTAAATTTGAGATGCGGCTCCCCCCCCCCGCCATGCCCTGCGGCTCCTCCCCCCATGCCCTTGTGTATAGAAGTTGTACCCCACAGCCTCTCCCTGTTATCAAATGAACTCTATACAAAAATTATGGGATCTTTGCAGACTGTTTATAAGGAACAAGTTTTCTGTGCTTCCCTTGAGCAAAGTCTCAACGGTTTTGAATGCCAGGGCTCATCTCACTGTCTGGAAATACCAAGTTATAAGCAAGAAGGTGGTCAGCCTGAGCGTTCTGCACTGAACCTCTCTCTCACCACTAAAGGAGTGACCAAGGCCATCCACTCAAAAATATTTTGGAGGAATTAGGGGGGAAAGCCAGGACTTACTAGCAGACTCAACACCTCTGATTGAAAGCAAGCACACTCTAGCTTGAGGTTAACTATTGCCAGGTAAGCCTGAGCTGAGAGAATGACCAACGCAGAGTGATCCCACCCCAGCACGAGAAGGATAACTTTTGTGCGTGTGTTTTCTGCACGATGCAGACTCTGAAAGCACCCTGCTTATGCAAATTTGTAGACTGCTGAAGAAGTTGTTGTGACTACAGCATGGATCCGTATTCTCCCTTGGTAGAAGCAGGCTGAAGCCAATGTTTTTTCCACACCCTTCTAAGACTGTGAGCAGCCCAAAGGCAGACTGGGAGGAAAGACAGGGTATACAGGAGGTAAATAATGAAAAGAATAAATAAATAAAAATCATACACACTAATTCTTCCATACACACATCTTTACACTTGTTACTCTCATACATGCTTATGGCTGCTTCACATATTCCATTTTTAACAACATTTAATGTAAAACTGGACTGTTTGCCCACAATAACTGCATGTTCATCACACAGGAACATGCTCCAGAGAGTCAGGGATCTGACCCCCCCCACCCCATCCCACCCCATTTTGTATTGGTCTTCCATTTCAGAATGTAAGGGAAAACTATATACAACATTCCATTATGTTGGCCCCACATCTTTACTATATCCTGGGTCATAGTCTTCTACATAATGTTGCCCATGTACAAACAGACCTCATGGATACCATCCAAAGCATATCCAAACAGAACCATTGGGTTGTTGTGCCATGCCTGAGTTCAATTTTTGATGTTTTTGATCTTAGAAACTTGCAGGCCAACCACACTGATCTCTTCCAGTGCATAGGTTTATGCTGCACCTGCCTGATAAAGAAAGCTACACATTTTCAGACCTTTGTAATGACAAGGAATGAGGTGCTTATCATCAACTTGGCATGAGCCTCCTCCAGTGGGAGGCAAAATGAGGCAGGGGGGGCCACAGTGAAATTGAGATTATTTTACACTTCAGTGAAATGTTATGCCTAATAGGGTTCTAAAATGAGCAGAGATTTATAGGACATTAGCGGTGTGGAGGGGGAGCCAACAGACATCCCAGAGGACTTGTGAGTGACAGAAGCCATCCACCAGAGTTTCTGCATAACTAAAGGCTGTCTGGATCAATAGGAAGATTCTAGTTACAAAAAGGAGGCACCTTAAAAATAACTTGTTTTGCCTAGCAAGTGTTTTCTAAAATTAGTAATGGAAAGTCATTCTGATTTACAGAAGAGGAATATGTCTGGAGAGGCAAGGCTGGACATGTATAATTGGGAAATGATTAATATTCACCTCTTTGTAAGAGTCTGTCTACATGAGACACCAGAGCACATGTCCATCAAGTGTTGGGAGACGCAATGTTAGCTGGGAAGTGTAGTTTTGAAAGACAGAGCTGGCAGAGATTGTGCTGGAGGGGACAGATTCTCTCACAGCCCTCTGCTGCCTTTCGTGTGCTGGACTTCTCCCCTTTCAGAGCTTTTACCATGCCACCCTCTCTGCTTAAAACTTTGAATTAACTGAACCTCGGCAGGGCAAAGGCTCCAGAAGGGGAGATACCAGAGGCAGCAGAGGGCTGTGAGAGAATCCATCCCTTCTGGAGTGATCTCCGCCAGCCCTGTCATTTAAACTACACTTCCTAGCTAACACTGGGTCTCCTGATATGTGAAGAACACGTGTCAAAAGTATTGTACAGAGAGACTCTAAAAAGTGACACCTTTGTCCAGCCTAAATGGCACAAATAAAGGCAGTGGCAAATCCAAAAACTAAGTTTGTTCACGATCTGGCAACAGCTCTGCTTGTGTTCAGGTGTTTCACTTAATCTTCAGCATGTCTTTTATTGCCCAATCACCAAAAGATATTTAAGAGAGCCCTCCTATGGCCCACTGTGCCAGCCACTAACACTGGCATAGAATAGTTGAGATTCTATGCTGTCCCAGCAGAACAATTTAAAACCAAATAACAATAATAATAATACCACTTTAAGAAACAGAGAGCAAAGCAACACCACAGGAACACATGGCAACACTGCTGGCGTCCATCAATCATGGAGCTGGAAGAAGCCAGTCCACATACGGTGATGTCAGTAGCACCCCTCCATGATGTCACCGTGCCCTATTACACATGGCAAACAGAACCTGGAAGATAAGACTCTGCACCATCAGCTGTGTGAATCACTGCACTCCCATCCTCCACAGATATCTGCAGAAAGAAGTTCAAGACACCTTGGATTGCAAAGATCTGCCCTTCTGGCATAGAAACACGAAACAAAGGACAGGCAGGCAGTCTTAAGGGCTGTTTTAATGCATTGCAAAGTCCACACGACAGACATGCGGACTGTCAACAGGTGTGGCCTGGGAGTCCCATGCTGGTAATTTGTGCGTGGGCCCAATTTGGATTAAGGCCATGGTGTATGGGGAACAGGGGCTCAAGCCTCTCCCCTAACCTGAAATTGACCCGGGGAACTGTTATTTGCCCTGCTGGGGAAATTTATGTACAGCCATGAGTAGGAGTAATACTAAACACCTAGCCTTCTAGACAAATACAAAAAAGGGAGTATCATGGTGCCTTTGGAAGATCACATTGGCCCTTGTACTGAAACCACCATATGCACTGGTATTGAAAAGATCATAGAGAAAGCAGCATGCATGAGGTTCCAGATTCAAACTTTGTATGCGGTTTTCCATCATAGAGAGTTGGGAGAAGTAACTGCACACACATACATCTGATAGATTGCAGTGCCTCAGTCAGACTGTGGGGTACAGATGGCTCACATCAATTAACTAATTGCCCTTCTCAGGTTGCCCATCGTTTCCCCAGCCCCTTCCACTCACTCAACCAAGCTTTCCCATGTTGATTAGATTGATTGTGGTTTATTATTTTGCTTTATTTACTTACTACATTTATATCCCACCTCTCTCCCCAAAGAGGACCCAAAGCAGCTCATATCATTTTCCTCTTCTCCATTTTATCTTCACAAAAGCAATGCGAGGTAGGTTGGGCTGAGAGTTTGTGACTGGCCCATGGTTACCCAGTGAGCTTCCATGGCAGAGTGGGGACCTGAACCTGGGCTTCCCAGATCCTAGTTCAACCACTACTCAACACTAAGAGCCAAGCTACAAGTGACGAATGACACTTGCCTGGCAAGTGAACAGACTCACTTGTATTCCTCCCTGTTCACTTGCCATTCACTTGCTCTCCACTTGATCAAGGAATACACGTGAGTCTGTTCACTTGCCAGGCAAGTGCAATTCGTCACTTGTAGCTTGGCTCTAAGTGTTCCAACAAACCTTATTATCTAATTCCCTTTCCATGTAACACAGACTGTTGATACCTCCATTTTGACACTGATCTGTTGGGGATGATATTGAGATGATACCCATTATCTGGAGAAGTTATGATGGAACTCTTCCTGCATTTTCTGTTTGTGCAGCTTCATGTGGTTAGACTGAAAGGTAAAATGAGTTATATGAGTTCTTGGTAATGGCTAGTGTGGAATGCCTGGTGTTCAGTTTAGGAAGATGGTTGTGTTATTTGTTGCTTATTTCCATTCCTGACTGAAGTAATCACACCTGTTGAAGAAGAAAGAGTTGTTAGACCAACACACAGATACTTTACAGGTTAGAAGGTGGAGAGAGATTTGCAGGTCAAATGTTGAGGCATATAATGCCTTCTCTCTTGCGATCCCTGTTCCTGTGGGGTGTTTGTCCTGTTAGTGTTCTGAGAAGATAAGTATAACCATTATTTTCTTCTGGTGTTGTTTATCAAGCTAAGCTGTTCATTCAAATTGCTCTTTTTTGTGCAAGTACACATGCACCTCCCCAACAGGACAAATAGTGCCCCCATAGTCATTTCTGGTCAGGAAAATGTCATGGGGAATGCTAAAGCCCCTTCACCACACCAAATTAAGTCCTTGAATGTTTGACAACTTTGTTTCCCACTTGTCATGCCTGGTGTTGAGACTAGACATTGGCGCGAACCAAAAAAATTTAACGAACCAGTGGTTCGCAGTTCGGTGCCAACAACGATCCCGAGATTGTGAACCGCAATGAACATTTTCCATTGCCGAACCAGTTCGTGGTTCGCTGTTCTTTGGGCACAGAACGACCCCCGTGGCACTTACAGAGCCCATATTCCCGGGGAGTTTTTACTTTACTTTACTTTAATTGAATTTTTATACCGCCCATCTCCCGAAGGACTCAGGGCAGTGTACAGCAAAGATAAAACATACAAATATAAAACAATAAGAATATAAAATATAAACATATTAAATAATTTAACTCAGAACAGGACAACTCAATTAAAACACATTTAGGCCAGCCCCGCTTGTTGGAATAATAACGTCTTAAGGGCATGGCGAAAGGTGTGTAGGTCAGGGACCATACGTATCTCCAGGGGCAATTCATTCCAGAGGGCAGGTGCCCTGACAGAGAAGGCTCTCCCCCTGGGGGTCACCAGCCGACATTGTTTGACCGACGGCACCCTGAGGAGGCCCTCTGTGGGAGCGTACCGGCCTGTGGGAGGCTATTGGTAGCAGCAGGCGATCTCGTAAATACCTAGGCCCTAAGCCATGGAACGCTCTAAAGATGGTAACCAGCACCTTGAAGCGCACCTGGAAGACCACTGGAAGCCAGTGTAGAGCCCGCGCAGGAGAGGAGTTACATGGGCGCGCCGTGTCAATCCCATAATCACCCGCGCGGCCGCATTCTGCAGTAATTGCAGCCTCCAGGAGGTCCTCAAGGGGAGCCCCCTATAGAGAGCGTTACAGTAGTCCAGACGGGAGGAAACGAGGGCATGGGTGACTGTGCGCAAGGTGTCCTGATCCAGAAAGGGACGCAACTGGTGAACCAGGCGAACCTGATAAAAAGCCCCCCTGGCCACGGCCGACACATGACCTTCTAACGACAGCCGCGCATCCAGGAGGACACCCAAGTTGCGAACCCTCTCTGTGGGGGCCAAAATCTTGCCCCCAATAGTCAGCAATGGAACCAGCTGGCTATAACGGGGCGCCGGAAACCACAGCCACTCAGTCTTGGAAGGGTTGAGTCTGAGCCTCAACCCTTGAGGCGTCTTGCAGGCCCTCCTACAGCTATCACCCAAGTTTGGACAAGATTGCAAAAGGGATCTTGGAGTTATACCCTCTCCAATCCAAGGCCCCCAGGAAACTCCCACTCAATACAATTAGAGCCACTGGTTGACGTTGGCTCAGTGTACAGAAGGTGGGTGCTGACGGCGGCCGCTGGGCCTGGCGGACACGGGGAGGCGGTGACAAGCCGCCTCCCCTCAGGGGGCGGGGGGTCTGGCCGCTCGCCAGCGGCACCCTCCATGAGCCCGCCAGCCAGGCCAAAAAGGAGCACGCTGGTATTCCCAGCGAGGGCTGGAAGGTGTGTACTGGGGGCAGCCACCAGGCCTGGTGGGCACGGGGAGGCGGTGGCGAGCTGCCTCCCCTCAGAGGGCGGGGGGGTCTGGCTGCTCACCGGCAGCACCCCTCGTGTGCCCGCCCACCAGGCCAAAGAAGAGCACACTGGTATTCCCTGTGATGGCAGGAATGTGGGTGATGACGGCAGCCATCAGGCCTGGCGGGCACGGGGAGACGGTGGCGAGCCACCTCCCATCAGGTGGCGGGGGGTCTGGCTGCTTGCTGGCGGCACCCCCATGTGCCTGCCTGCCAGGCCAAAGAGGAGCGCGCTGGTATTCCCGGTGCAGGCTGGAAGGTGTGTACTCTGGGTGGCTGCTGGGCCTGGTGGGCACGGGGAGGCAGGGGGTCTGGCCGCTTGCTGGTGGCACCCCTATGTGCCTGCCCGCCAGGTCAAAAAGGAGTGCACTGGTATTCCCAGCAAGGGCCGGAAGGTATGTACTGGGGGCAGCTGCCGGGCCTGCCGGGCATGGGGAGACAGCGGCGAGCTGCCTTCCCTCAGGGGGTGGGGGGTCTGGCCGCTCACCGGCGGCACCCCCCATGTGCCCGCCCACCAGGCCAAACAGGAGCGAGCTGGTATTCCCCATGTGGCTGGGAGATGACATGACATTCAGACGGGGGCCTGATCTCCCAGCAACTGCGGGTCCTCACCTCGGGGTCCCACTAAGGAAAATTTCGACAGCAGCCGACAGTACCCACCTTCCTGCCTTACCAGAAAGGATGGGAGGGAGAGGACCTGTCATCATGAGGAGGGGGGGGAAGATCCCTCAGCAACCGTGGTTCCTCACCCGAGGGTCCTGAGGAATAGTGCGGCAGTGGCAGCCAGCAGCTCACACCTTCCTGCCTTGCTGGAAGAGATGGGAGGGAGAGGACATGTCATCATGAGGAGGGGGAGGGGGAATATCCCTCAGCATCTGTGGATCCTCACCCGAGGGTCCCACTGAGGAACAGTGTGGCAGCGGCAGCCAACAGTACACACCTTCCTGCCTTGCCGGAAAGGATGGGAGGGAGAGGACCTGTCATGTGGGGGGTAAGTGGGAAGATACCCCCAACCTCCAGGCCAAAGAGGAGCACGCTGGTATTCCCGGAGTGGGTGGGAGAGGACCTGTCATCATGAGGAGGGGGAGGGGGAATATCCCTCAACATCTGCGGGTCCTCACCCGAGGGTCCCACTGAGGAACAGTGCGGCGGTGGCAGCCAACAGTACACACCTTCCTGCCTTGCCGGAAAGGATGGGAGGGAGAGGACCTGTCATGTGGGGGGTAAGTGGGAAGATTCCCCCCCCCAACCTCCAGAACAAAGAGGAGCACGCTGGTATTCCTGGTGTGGGAGGGAGAGGACGTGTCATTCAGACCGGGGGCCTGATCCCCCAGCCACTGCGGGTCCTCACCTGAGGGTGCCACTGAGGAACAGTGCAGCGGCAGCCACCTCCTGAGCCATCAGCCTCGAGGTTGTAAGCAGCGCTGTCCCAGACCCTGAGGGGACAACCTCCACCAGTGCAGCCTGCCGGAGTGCTCTACTCTTACCAGCATCACCCTCAGGGAAAAGTGATCCTCCCACTGACCCCCACTCAGAAGAGCTGGTGGCCCCCTTTCTCCCCCTAATGGATGTTTCACTGGGTGAGGAGGGAGACAGGCTCGGGTGGTGCCTCTTCAGGTGCCAAGTCAGGGCCGTCGAAGACAGGTGCTTCGGGTTCTTCCCCTGCGCACCAGGACATCACAGGCACGGCACCACACCACATGGGGGTCGTCAGGAAGGTCCCGAAAGCGCCTCCATACGGAGGCATTGTAACACCGACCGCTAACTGTCCCGGGGAAGGAGGATGAATGGTTACAGGCTGCGCTGTGGGGCTGGACATGGACGACGGGGTGAAGGGAGGATTGCAGGAGGAGACACCACCGAGAGTTTGGGATGGGGACGGGAGGGATCTTTTATAACGCACATACAATTCCTCCAGGGATCCATCGCCCACCTACCCCTCCTCAAAATGTTGAGAGAGATTCTCTCCCCCCTGCGCAAAGACCTCTTGGGCCTCCTCCACAGCTCACATAGGTGAATTGTGGGGAGTGGAAGGACTCTCTGTGGCCCCTGAGCCACACTCAATACTGCTTTCCACAACTGAACCAGGAGGACTGCCATCGCACTTCACCCCACAACCACCCTTGGCAGCCAACACAAGAGGAAGACTCATTGTGCTACCAAACTAGAATTAAGGAGGACAGGAAAGGAGATGACTCTGTGTGCCCTCCTCCGCAGTACCCACTGAGCTTGGCCCCAGGGCCTGGCAGCAACCCTGGTGCCAGAGGGAGGGAGGGACTAGAGCCCTAGCCCACCACTCCCACAGACCTTAACAGATCAGGCACTAATAACACTGTGTGAGCCCTGAGCTGAGGTGCCCACTGAGCTTGGCCCCAGGGCTTGGCAGCAGCCCTGGCACCAGAAGGAGGGAGGGACTAGAGCCCTAGCCCACCACTCCCACAGACCTGAACCGATCAGGCACTTATGTGAGCCCTCAGCTGATGTGCCCAATAAGCTTGGTCCCAGGGCCTGGCAGCAGCCCTGGCACCAGAGGGAGGAAGGGACTAGAGCCCTAGCCCACCACTCCCACAGACCTGAACAGATCAGGCACTAATGTGAGCCCTCAGCTGACGTGCCCAATAAGCTTGGTCCCAGGGCCTGGCAGCAGCCCTGGCACCAGAGGGAGGGACTAGAGCCCTAGCCCACCACTCCCACAGATCTGAACAGATCAGGCACTAATAACACTGTGTGAGTCCTCAGCTGAGGCGCCCACTGAGCTTGGCCCCAGGGCCTGGCAGCAGCACTGGAACCAGAGGCTGGGGCTACAGCCATAGCCCAGCACACCAAGATGCCTGGGCAGAACAGGCACAGAGACTAAGAATAATAATAGTAATAATAAGAATCATAATTAAAATTATTAGGAATGTGATAATAAGAATCATTTGGTGAGCCCTCAGCCCAGGTGTCCACCGAGCTTGGCCCCAGGGCCTGGCAGCAGCCCTGGCACCAGAGGGAGGGAGGGACTAGAGCCCTAGCCCACCACTCCCACAGACCTGAACAGATCAGGTACTTATGTGAGCCCTCAGCCGAGGTGCCCACCGAGCTTGGTCCCAGGGCCTGGCAGCAGCCCTGGCACCAGAGGGAGGGAGGGACTAGAGCCCTAGCCCACAACTCCCACAGACCTGACCCAATCAGGCACTGATCAATAATCAATGTGAGCCTGCAGCTGAGGTGCCCCCTGAGCTTGGCCCCAGAGCCAGGCAGCAGCCCTGGAACCAGAGGAGATAGATCCCTATCCCCCAAATCCAAGCTGAATTAGTCTCTCTCCCCAAAGGCTAGCAAATGGCAAGCAAGAGCTCTGTCCCACTCCGCTGCTCACTGAAAGTGAAACCCAGCCTGGGAGCCCACGGCTATTTATAAGCACAGGTCCCATTGAGCAACGCAGGAGGTCTGTGTTTGGCCATCAGAGCTGCCTATCAGGGTTTGCAGGGATGAGATTGGAGTGCCCTTGGTTACAGGACACCCCCTTCCCCCTCCCTCCCCTGGGTGTCTTCTCCCAACTTGTAACCACTTTGCAGCTCCGTGGTTGGAAGGAAGACCTGCCGATCAAGGTAAGCTGGGCTTCCATTCGGGTTTCCAGGGCGACAGAAGGAGCACAGACAGAGTTCAGGCATTCCCCCGGTTCCATTGCCAGGGGAATTGATTGATGGTGCCTGAGTGTCTGGCTTCCCAAACCGCGGCCGAATGCACCGAACCAGGCTTTTACCGACTGCTGGTTCGTTGGCCGTGGCCGATAATGAACTGCCGGATTGCGATCGCGCAATTGCGCGATCGCCATTTTCATGGGTTTTTGAAGTTTGTAATGTGGTTCGTGCCCATCTCTAGTTGAGGCAACTAGAGTGATGACAAAATACCTCATGTAGTTCGTCTCTTGTCTTCACTTGTATCTTTAAGCCTACTCAACAAGCAGACAGAGCAATATAGCCTACTTGGGGTAAACGTACTGCTGTAGTATGAAACAGGGAGAGAGTAGCCATTTTTTCTTTCACTGAGTCTAGTGGGAATATTTCAGCTTTTTTATTTATGTCAAGTTAAGCGTTAAAGTAAAAGTGCTATATAAACAGCTAGGAAGATACACGTCAGATCTCCAAGCATTTAAAAATGAAACTCAAATTATTTGAGACTTGATCTATTATCTGTGCATGGGAGTTGTACATACATGTTCCCATTTTTTCTGCAAGTTGGGAAGACTGTTGTCTATTGCATGGATACAATAGGTGCAGGTATGTACATGCATGAGGCTCATTTGATATTTTGGCATCAGTATGCTAAAATATCAGAATGGCATACTCACTATGAGAGCCCCTTTGGCAGAAGCAAAAGAATAAACTAGGGTTTTATTCCAGAAATCGACAAAGCCTCTACCTAATTTATGAACTCTAGCAATAATGAATTATGAATGGAGAAAAGCTTCTGCTTAATTCAGAAAAGAAGTAAAGCCCCAGCCTAATTGGTGAACTCAGAAGGACTTTATCCCTATTCATAAAAGCCTCTGCTTATTATGTGATTCAAGCAAATGTATTGCTGCTTTCATGAAACAGAATGAAATGCTGCTTACATTATGCAGTTTCACAAATGAGGTCAAACCCCTGCCAACTTCCTGAATGAGCCAATATTCATCCTGTTTCATCACTTAAACAGTTTTTTCCCCATATACAGTTAACCTCTATAGTAGCATAACAAAAAAGTAGTAGTGAGCATTTATGAAGTTCAAGATATTTCCCCCTTTCCTGTCTGCAATAACAGAATGGTTTGTACAACCTCCAGTAGCAAAGCAAGACTGAAATCTTTTGTGTGTGAATTCAGGCCTCCACTGCATCAGACAGAAGAGGCCGGCCTGTCTCATTTTCCATTGGCAATAGAACCTGGACTCTATCAAGATGGTAGGATGTGATCACCTGTGGGCCAAACTTCTGGTTACAGATGTGTTTCTCTTTCCCTCAAAGCTTTTTTAAAATGAAAAGCAGTTTTGAGCATTGAGATGGTGAGGTGACAGGCTTTTCAAAACCATGCCCTGTTGGCTTTTTAAAAGAAATATAGGGTTATCATGACAGCTATGTGACTCTGAACGGGTAAATGGCAGGAAGTGAAATAGTGAAGCAGCCCCCCTGCCCTATTCTTCTGTTCTTTATTGCAACTTCGGAAGGCTGATTTTCATTCCAAAAGACTAAACTCTTGGAAGAAACAGACTTGCAATTACATATCACATCTAGTTTGGCTCTTTGAGAAACAATCTGGGAAAGGGGCATATGAAACATGGGTGGAAGAATCTACTGGCAGCCAAAAGCACAGGGGTGTTTACACTCCATCTCCTGTGATGAAATGAGATCATGAACTATTCCCGACTGAAATTAAATATGTTTCCTTCTGAAAATCCTTCTGGTATTTCAAGAAACAGATTCCATAAAGCTGTCCAGATGGTTATACCAGGTTTTAAAAAGTCTTTCTTCAAATGAGCATCTGGCACTACAGTTTGCGATTCTGCGTTTCAGAATTAGGGACTAATTACACATTACACACAAATATGTGTAACGAAACCCCCAACAACTAAGGAAATACAGAGTTGGAAAATAACAATTTGAAGCCCAGAAACAGCCAGGAATGTGCTGAAACATTTTCCTGCCTACTAGTTTTCTGCTGTGGGCCTACCTGTGCAACACTGCAAAAGGAAATGCAGCTCAGCAAGGAATAATTGCAGTAGGGAACCAAGTGCTGGGTTTTGCTACACGTTTGGCCCTTAATTGATCTTTATCTTCTGGGTGAGTTGGGGGTGGAAGGGCCTCAGAGCTTACCTTAAACCTTGATGTGGGGCTGATTGATCCCTCCAAATTGGGAAGCGAACAAGAAAGTAGTCTGGGAGTCAACAGGAAAAGTGGGGAGGCCAAGAAAGTGAAATATGAGGGGCATCATTTCCGGGCTCCACTGTGCCTCTGCAGTGTTTTAGCCTAAGGGGAATAGGAAGAGAAATGGGTAAATAAAGGCTGAAGTGCAGGGGGCAGTGGCATTTTGGTACTTGTTGTGAGAGAATATCCAAATGATGTCATCCATAGCAACAATAATAATGATAATAAACAAAACTTACAATGTCAGCCCTTTAAACAGCCCCCACATAACTGCATGATAGTGCTGGACTTGACAGAAAGATCGGCCACGGAAGAGCCATGTGACTCTTGAAGTTAAAGATGCTGTATGAGGCTGTGCACCAAGCTGCTCTGGAAGAGGTGGACCAATCTGTATTTCTGTTGATAAAGCAGCCTACGCAGTTGGCTATGGAGAACTGAGGAAAAACAATTTAACTGCTGCTTTTTGAAGGATAGTGATAACTTGCTCTTATTGCCACAGACCAGAAATGTTAGCCTCCTTCCCCAAGGCACTTTGGGTCAAGAAGAGTGCTGAGACATTACAGTGTAATGAGAGTTGGCATCTACCAGGATCCCCTCAAACCTCTGATGTTACAGAAGTGGCAGGAAATGGTATAATTTGGTACTGCTCCTAGCTGAGTGCTGGCAAATAAAGGTATACTCAGAGTTCTCCAGAATTTGACATATTTCAGTCTTTCCATGCTTTCACATGAAAGTTTTGTACCAGTTTCCTGTCTAAAACAGAGTGGACTTGTTTGGGGCATCCATACGCCATTGTCCTCTATTCATCTTGCTTCCAAGTTTTCTCTGCTTTGCTGCAATCTTTCCCAGTCCTAGTTTGGTGCAATGTTTTGTGAAAGATTGCAGTCAAGGCACATTTGCAAGCTGTGTGGATACATACATCCTGCCCACATCAACACCATTTCCCTTGCCTCAGCCACCTCTGCGGCTATCATTCCCCCTTGCATGCCACCAGAGGGCTTTTTAAAAGAATCAGTAATTGTTACCATACACAGTGACATGTCAACTACTGATTTGAAGTTTAAGTTAATATGATAATTATCAGTATAGCTTAGAGGAGCCCCATGGCGCAGAGTGGCAACTGCAGCCCAAGCTCTGCTCACGACCTGTGTTCAATCCCGGCAGAAGCCAGGTTCAGGTAGCCAGCTCAAGGTTGACTCAGCCTTCCATCCTTCCGAGGTCGGTAAAATGAGTGCCCAGTTTCCTGGGGGTAAAGTGTAGATGACTGGGGAAGGCAATGGGAAACCACCCCGTAACAAAAAGTCTGCCAAGAAAACATTATGATGTGATATCCCCCTAGAGGTCAGTAATGACTCAGTGCTTGCACAGGGGACTACCTTTACCTTACCTTTTTTATCAGTATAGCTTAAAACTGGTAACTCACATATCACCAAAACTTAAAATAATAGTGATATGTACATTACTTAAAAAAAACCAGACCAATAATGCTCTCTCGAAGCATGGAGGGGATAGTGACCATGAGGGCAAGGAATGTGCAGGAAGAACTACCATGTGGACTCTGTTGCTCCTGGGAATTCCACAATGGCAGTCATCACACGGGCTTCTATTTAGCGCGAAAATGGCGCAATTTCCCGGCAAACACCCACCTTATTCCAACACTGATGCGATTTTCTCTCTTCTGCTTTGTGCTTGATAGTCGTGATATTTTGCGCCTCAGTGTGAATGCCTCACATCGATGTTTTTTGCCTCGCCACGCCATAGGCCCACCCTTTTTTTCTCTCCTCAATCACAGAATCCATTTCTCCCGCGACTCCCCCCCTTTTTTTTGTAATAATGTCCTTATATCGCTATAACGACGTCACACAATGAAAATTTTCTGCTGAAGAAAACAAGTTAAAATGACTGAATTGCCATTAGAGAAATTTTTATTTTAACCCAAAACCACACCTCGCTAAAAATGGCCGTGTTCAGTCATTTTCCGTTTTTTTTTAAATTATGATGTTATAGCGATATAATGCCTTTAATTTTTTTGCGCAGGAAAATTTTAAACTCCGCAACCGTTCTATCCGACTTCCGCTTTCAGTTTTGCATTACCGAGAGGATCTTAGGCGCAGAAGACTGCAGCCTCATCCAGCTGACAACAACTTCAGTTGTGCACATGGATTTCAGATTATTCACGAAACAGCAGTTGATTAGGAAGCTAATGTTATTCCGTTATAGCGGACTTAAATGCCAAAAAAAAATTTTTTTAAGGGGGAGGAGCTGCTTTTGCACCCATTAGAGAGAATGGAACAGAGCGCTTAGGTGTGGACAGCTGGGAGCACGAAGAAACGCGAGGTGACCCAAAGAAACGTTACTGTGCCTATATCAGCGATGACGCTATATGCTGTAAATTTAATGGAATAGATGCCCGTGTGATGACGGCTTAAATTTGCAGTAATAACAGATATCCATAGTCTCCTTGGGCACATGCAGACTAGTTAGCATGTACAAGCTATAGCCATACCACAGGTGCATGCCAGTTCATGAAAATAGGGCCTTAGAACTTCTCTCTCTGTGTATGTGAATGTGAGAGAGATTATAGTTGTGAAATTATGAGAATCTTGCAATTAAAACATCACAGTCTGATTTTAATATGTGAATTTTGCATCAGAACGCTACCCAGCATGGAGATAACAACAGTCAACAGTAATTGCTTTGCAAACTTGTACTTAATGCAGATTAAGCATGCAAATTACTCTGTTCATACACAATCAAACACAGATTGCAAAATAGATGGAAGCTCCTTCTTCCAGTAAATGAAGATATGGCATCTCTATTAGCCCAAAGCTGTTCCAAATAAAGTTACACTAAATGCACTACAGATGTTCTGGTAACGCCATCCCAATGCAGAATATCTTTTTCTCCTGGACACTTGCCAAGAATTGAACACCCTGCATCAGAAGTATTGCAAAACCAATTTGTCTGAGCTGGTAGCAATTGACCAAGGTTAGTCCCATAGTATAGTGGTTAGAGCAGCAGGACTCTAATCTGGAGAACCGGGTTTAATTCCCCACTCCTCCACTTGAAGCCAGCTGGGTGACCTGGAGTCAGTCACAGCTTCTAGGAGATCTCTCAGCCCCACCCACCTCACAGGGTGACCGTTGTGGGGATAATAATAACACACTTTGTAAACTGCTATGAGTGGGTGTTAAGTTGTCATGAAGGGTGGTATATAAATCAAATGTTGTTATTATTGTTGTTATTCAGGAAAGAGGTGTTTGAGTTATTTCTCGTCTTCATTTTTCATTTGACATTTGTTAATAATACATTGTTACCCACTTGGACCAAATTGATGAAAGATTTTTTTAAAATCTATATTGTCCTGAAATCTGCAGCTTTTCCTTTCTGAACACCATCTCTCTGTACTACTAGGATAAGGAAGATGATTAGCGCTGAAGATTTAGAATAAGTGTCAATGGTTCTGGGCTAGATGAAGTAGCAGTTAATCTTTAACCTTTCCTTATTATTTCTGTTAGCTTGAAGAATAGCAGACTACAGATGCTGATCACATTGCATTTATTCTGTCATATATCATGCAGCTTGATCCTATTTTACGCATCAGTAGGTTTACTTATGAGTATTTTTACTCATAAGTAAGTGCTTCTGAGTTCAATGCATCTGATTCTGAAGCATGCACAAGACTGCATCCGTGCAGCATTGAATAGGCAATGCTTCCCAGAGATGGGAAACATCTAAACAAGCCGTGAGAAGTCTTTGTATAAAGTCATAGAAGTAGTAAGCATATAAAAACGTTGACTTCGGTATTCTTTTTACTTGGATGTGTGTGACTAACATTAGGTCACATTTGGAAATACATTTCCAAACCTATATCTGGCTAAAAATCTAGCAAGCAGGATTGCCAAGAGGCTCCTGGGACTCCCTTAATATACGGTTACCAGCCCCTTCCCTGCCCAGACACTTCCTTCCCCAGGCACCACCCCCAAATTTCAAAGAATTTCCCCATCTTAACACCCAACCAAAATATAATTTGAAAACAAATTACATGATTTTTTGGCTCCAAAGGCCCTGCGGCATTTTGTTCCCTTAGGTCCTCCTCTAGGGGGCCCAACCACCACCACCACCATATTTCAAAATTTACAGGTGGGAATCCCTGAAACATACAAAAAACAACAAATCATCCAGAAGTACTTCAGGGATTCCTTGCAGTAGGCAGGCCATATTGTACCCCATATGACACATAATAATGACATACTTTGTAAACCACTCTGAGTGGGTGTTAATTCATCCTGAAGGGTGGTATATAAATCAAATGTTGTTGTTGTTGCTGTTATTATTATATGTATCCACTATATCAGATTAGGATTGCCAACCTCCCAGTAGAGCCTAGACACCTCCTGGAATTTCAGCTGATGACCAGACTACACAAAACAGTTCCGCTGGAGAAAATGACTGCTTTGGAGGGTTGAATTCTATGGCATTATACCATGCTGAGGTTCCTCCTATCCCCAGACCTCATCTTTCCCAGGTTCCACCCAAATCTCCAGAAATTTCTCATCTATGAACTGTATATCAGATTTTTATACACACACGCATGCACACACACACACATTCTGTGAATGTGCAGCTTTCATGTGAACAGATGTCACTTCTGTATCTGGGATGTGTTTTCAGTAGAGGTTTGTTTTTAAAAAAAACAGCTTCACTTCTTACAAAAGCCTCTGCTGGGTTTGAGAAAACAGACATTCTTTAGCTTGTTTATTCAAAGTGTTATGAATGAATAAATGTCAAACAAGTTTCTTATGACAATAACTTTTTCTCCTTAAACCTGTTTATCTAACCTCTTTGTAATGGGAAGGCAAATGCTTGAATGGACATTGAGAAACAGTCATTTTCACACAAGCAGCCACAGCACATCTCTCGCCTCTGAAGTCATTTTCCAATTATTATTATTTATTACACTTTTATGTATGATCCTTCCTCCAAGGGGCTCAAAGCAGTATCCATCATGCTACTCCCCTCCATCCTACTTGTCACCCTTTGAGGCAGATTAGGCTGAAGGAGACTGACTGGCTCATGGCCGCACAGTGTGCTTCCATGACAAAGCGGGGATTCAAACCTGGACCTCCCAAATCCTACTCCAACACTCTAACCACTGCACCACTCTGGTTCTCACAATCCCTACCTTCTCAGTACACATATATCCCATATATACAGGGATATGCTTCCCTGTTGTGTTGGAGAGTCTGTGTGACACACTCATTTCCAGCTGACACAATAGTTAGGTCACCATGCATGTCTGAGGGCGGGCGGGCGGGCGGGCTGTCCGCTAAGGATTATTTCTACAGAAAATCTTTCCTTCCTACTAAGGAGGAATTTTGGAAAACACATCAAGAATGCATTCAACGTTAAATGACAGAATGGTTTCTTGACTACTCTCCTCTATGGGTGCACAGTTTGTGCTGTTAATAACATTTTCACAGGCCTATTATTATTTTATTTATTATTTATTTATTTGATTTATATTTGATTTATATTCCGCCCTCCCCACATCAGCGGGCTCAGGGCGGATTACATCATATACATTATAAAAATGTTAACATTTCAACTTTAAAACCAATAGACAATAATATATAATTTAAAATCTAAAATACAGAGTACAAAAAGCAGCAGCACAGAAACAATGCATATAATCCATCATCCAACCAACCCTAAAAGAATATCACAAAGAGTCAGGTGGTAGCTATTTCCTGATAGGGAGGGACGATCCCCTCTATTCAACCAGTGGAGGGCCCTGCCCAGCATCAACCATACGCCTGGCGGAACTGCTCTGTCTTACAGGCCAGGTGAAAAGATAGCAAGTCCTGCCGGGCCCTGGTCTCATCAGACAGAGCGTTCCACCAGGTTGGAGCCAGGACCAAAAAGGCCCTGGCTCTGGTTGACGCTAGGCGGGCCTCCCTGGGACCAAGGACCACTAATAGCTGTTTTTCACTGGAATGAAGTGTCCTCCGGGGCTCATATGGGGAGAGGCAGTCCCGCAGATACCTAAAGCATAGGGCTTTATAGGTTAAAACAAGAACCTTGAATCTGATTTGGTACTCTACCGGTAACCAATGCAGCTGGCGCAATATTGGTGTTATATGTGCATTTCCCGGCACTCCAGTGATGACCCACGCTGCTGCATTTTGGACCAATTGCAACCGCCAGATCAGACTCAAGGGAAGCCCTGCATAGAGCGCATTACAGTAGTCTAACCTAGAGGTGACCATTGCTTGGACTACTGTAGTTAAATCGCGGGTTGACAGATAGGGAGCAAGCTGCCTGGTCTGACAAAGATGGAAAAACGAGGACCTGGCAACCGCAGCAACCTGGGCCTCCATTCTCAGGGAGGCATCCAGGATCACCCCCAGACTCTTCACCCTCAGGGTTGGTGTAAGCACCGCCCCATCAAGAGTAGGGAGTCAGAGTCCCAAATCCACGTTCCCGCAAGTCAAGAACTGTTACCAGAACTGCTCTTTATTATAATGGGGAATTAGCTATAGCAGTCTGTAACTTAAAATTAGCGCGGATCTTAACCTATGTCTACGGAGGTCCCGATCCCAGACACTCTAGTGAAAAAGAGGCAGACTACAAATAGGTTCCAAACACGTGTATTCAGTGTGGCGTAAGCCTGAACTTGCACAAGCATACAAAGAACATACAAGACCTAAGAAATACAGAGTAGGAAATACAGAGACGTTCGCATTAGCTGGTTCCCAACGATGATAAGGGAAATACTCACAATCCTGGAGCGAAGCAGAGACACAGCAGCAAGGGTGGCCCAATGCCAGCACTGGGACCACAGACGGACAGCGAGGGGTTCTGGATAGGATGGCACGCGCACCATGCGGTCTGGGAGACCAGCTTAAATACCCCAAAACGTACCCTGGGGCTGGTGCTGTACTTGGTGGTTCTCACAGTTTAAAACAAAGGTTCTAATGGGTTACTGAATGGCTTAGATGGGCCACTTTGGTAATCAGATCGTGATAAGTGACACCTCAGGAAGAGGGGACAAAAGAGGGAGGGGGAAATCCAAGTGGGCTGAAAGGATGTTCCAGCGGACAGGGCTTGTCCTGATGTCATCAGCTCTGGAATGCGGAGGTTCCTTTGAGATGCATTCTCTAAGTGCTTGGGATGGTCGGCACTTAGTTCCTTCTCCGGGGCGGCTCCTAAGATATGCAGAGCGGGGCGAGGTGCTCTCGCTGCGGACGTGGTGTGCCCGCTTCGCCGAAATGGCTTCTCAAAGCAGTCTTTCCCTCTGGGTCTTCTGGCTGCCTAAGAACATGGATGCCGGCTGGGCATAGCTGGGGCTGGATAGCAGGCTGCCCGGTAGCGAGGGCAAGCTCGGCGACCGGCTCGCGGGAGGCTCCGGGCGGGAACTGACCAGGGAGCGCCTAGCCAGGCTCGCTGGAGGTTTCCCCGGCAGGCGCCCGGCTGCTAGCAGCGGCTTGGGCCCATATGAGGCAGGCTTCCATGGAGGCAGGGGGAACAGCACTTAAAACACAGTCCAAAGCAGGGAACAGGCACGGTCCGTGGCAAATGGCAATGCAGGCACGGGGCACACTTGTAATAAAGTCCAAACACACACTGGGAAATCCAGATACAGGTCAGGGCAGGGCTGCCCAGTAAAAGAGTCCTTTGTGCAGTTAACCAAACATGGAGTCAGTAAACTACACAGTCTATTGCAATAGTAAGGTGATTAGCAAGCAGGCAGGAAACTGACACGTGTACCAGAACACACACGTGCAGGGCAGTCTTTGTGTAGCAGTAAAACAGCAACGCAGGAAGCTTTAGCACAGTTCATGGCAGGCTTTAAAGCAGGAGAGGGGGCCTACTTGGCAACAGAACAGGATCTCCATCTTTGTGGGATTTAACTTCAGCTGACTCTGCTTCAACCATCCAGTCATGGCCTCAAAAGCATGCTCTAGGACATCTGGGGCTGAGCCAGGCCGGCCGTCCACCAGCAGGTATAACTGGGTGTCATCTACGAAGGAATAGATACTGTTAAAAAGTAGGTTACTGCCATTCAGCTGTAAGATGTTTGTTGTTGGTTTGTTGGTTTGTATGTTATCCTTGTTTAATTCCAATAAAAAATGTTTAAAAAAATAGATTACTGGATCTGGAAGGACATGATCTAAACTTTGGGCAGCATGGGTATCTATGGTATGACAACGTTAAAGCCAACACAGAGTTTAATCATCATTATGTAAGGTGTGCTATCCTGAGAGTATGGAATAAATATAAACTTAGGTTTTGTTCGAAAATACCTCTCTGGCTGTCATTGCAAGAAACTCATTTTAGAAGGGAAATGGTTAGTCCACCTAATGGTTAACTTATCAGGATTTATTGGAATTCGCTCAGGACCAAGTTAAAATTAAATCAACAGAAGACTTAGCAGCAGAAGGGCACGCCTGTCAGTGGTTTCCATATATGCAAATTTTGGAGAGTCATTATGATTTTGAGAAATCTAAAACTGAATTCGAAATAGCCCTTTGTACAAATGATGAACATGTTATTTCTAAAATGTATAAACATTTGTTGAGGTTTGAGATGGAAGAAGAGCAAGTAAAAGAATGTATGTTTAAATGGGCGAAAAATTGTGGACATGATATATTAATGGAGCAATGGAAAAATATGTGGACAAGAGGGCTGAAATTTACATTAAGCTCCAGTATTAAAGAAAATTTTTACAAAATGATATATCGTTGGTATATGACTCCAGAAAAATTGGCTAGAATGTATAAGGGGGCATCAAATTTATGTTGGAAATGTGCTAAACAAAAAGGGACATTTTTTCATATGTGGTGGACATGTAAGAAAGCAAGGAGTTTTTGGTTGCAGATATAATCATTGATTCAGAAGATTTTGAAGATTAAACTTCAGCTGAAACCAGAGACTTTTCTGTTGGGAATAATGGACAGCCAGTTGGAAAAAAGTTCTAGAACACTGTTTTTATACTTTATTACAGCAGCAAGAGTACTTTATGCACAAAACTACAACATTGCCTACAGTGGAGGAATGATTGACAAAAGTTTTGGAGTTTGCATTAATGGCAAAATTTACTGCATTAATTAGAGAAAGGACATTAGTTAACTTCTTGACTGAATGGAAACTGTTAATAGACTTTTTGCATGAAATGGATAACAAGGATTTGATGACATCTGGATTTATGGATTAAGAAACAGGAACAATAGAAAAAAGAGGGGGTTTGTGACTAACAGGATAAGTGGGACTCTAGAAATGACATATACTTGTTAGGGAGAAAATCAGAACTCAACTTGTAGTGTAATTTAGGTTTTTTGTTTTCTTTTTTCTTTTCCTCTTAATTTTATAGATATATGTATTGTTAGTGTGTCACTAGTTTAGAATTGTTTTTTTTCTTATTCTCTATGTTTATTGTTTATTATGTCATGGTGTATAGTTTATAGTTTAAATAAAGAAAAATTTAATTGTAAAAAAAACAACCCTGGGTGTCATCTGCATACTGATGCAGATATTAAACAATAACAGGGAAAGCACTGCCCCCTGCTTGCACCACAGACCAGTGGGTGGCAGGATGACAGTTCTTCCCCTAGCGCCACTTATGGGAAGGTTCCTCCCATTAAAGAATATGGTGTGCACATAACCAGAAATCTCTGGTTAGCCATAACATGCTGTTAGATGTTTAAAATGTGCAAGTCTACCCAAAAGTCTTTTATCTCCACTACTTTTTATTCTTGTCATATTTATACAATGATCACATCTATACAAAGACTTTTCCATGGGTTGTTTGCCTCAGGTTCAATGCTGTTGGGAAGTGAGTTGTTTTTTCTTGCTTCCCCACAATATTATGCTGCATGTGTGCATCTCTAGCAGTTTCCTCTGATCTTTTCCAAACCTGCTTTGATATGAAATTCTGAGAGAGATCAGAGCAAAACCTGGATGGCTGCCATGTGGATGGGAAAGCTTGGATTTTCCTGGTCCTGCTGTTTGGCAGCCAATTTCCTTGCCCTGTTCCCACAGTGGCTATTCCCCCACCATCACCACTGGGCCACTTTTTTTAAAAAAATGTTGATTGCATTATAATGATATAACAATCTGTATATCAGGGTCCTCAAATTACTAGCTTTCATTTTTTAAAAGTAAGTCTCTAGTCTCTTTCCGTATATCTCCACAATGAATGTGCTAGAGACTTACTTTTTTAAAAAATTAAAGATGGGAATCCAGTGAACTTGACACACCGATTGCTATAACGTTATTTTTTTAAAAGCTTGAAAAAGCCCCAGTAGTATGGCCAGTGGTGGCGGAGAGCAATGACTGGGGCAGGGAAACTGCCGGGAAACCTGTCATGCACAAGTCCCGTTGCCACTGTGCTATATCAGCAGCTGCAGCAGCATGAGGAAACTACATAAGCCTGTCACTGTGTGGAAAACACCTAAGAATGCTTTATCAGATTATTCAAACTAACCTCTGCCTGTACAGCCTCTGCTTATACTGTCCAGCCCATCAGTTAATATCCTTCTGTCCTGTTCTCTCTGCTCCCACCTGCAGACTGGTGAGTAGTGTACAGAGACAGGGCTTTTTCAGTGGTGGTGGTGAAATGACCTCTCACTTGAGGTTCACTTGGCATCTACTGCACTCTTTGAAAGTCAAACTAGACATGCAGGTTTTTAAAGAGTTGGGTCCAGGTTCCCAGGACCCAACTCGGCTTCCCCTCAGCCACATAGCAGCTGTAGGGAATGGCTGTTAAAAAAGAGAGTCCAAATGGCCTCTGCAGGGGAAGGAAGTGCTCCTGCCTTCTGCCAAGCATTTCCCCATGTTCAAATAGCATAGGGGGGAGTATTTCCCTGTTTTTGCTGCTCCACGTGCATGTGGAGCAGCAAAAACAGAGACATCCCTCCCATGCTTGGTATTTTGGAAAATGGCTTGAGGGGGGAAGCAGGAGCTCTTTCTCTCACCTGCAGTGGCATTCTGAGGCTGTTTGGGCTCTCCTTTATTTTTAACAGCCATTCCCCACAGCTGCTTTGTGGCGGTGGGGAACTCAAGTTGGGTCAGGGGAACCCAGGCCCAACTTTTAAAAACCTGCACATCTAGTTTGACCCTTAGATGCCAGGCAAAACCTTTTTACCCATATTTTTAATTACAGTTGATCTTTTAAATAGTTTTCAGTCTGCTTCTAGCATGCAGATGTTGTGCTAAACGTTTTATGCTCTGGGGTTTTTTGCTGTCTTATGTACTGAATTTCTATTGGCTGTGTTTTAATATTTAATATTTTAAAAATTGTATCTTGTTTGATGATGTAAGTTGCATCAAGCAGGTTTCTCAACAGGCAGCTCATAAATCTTCTAAATAACTAACTAAATGGTACAACAGATACTTCTCCCCAGGGCTTTTTTCTGGGAAAAGAGGTGGTGGAACTCAGGACTGCACAATGACGTCACTTTGGGTCAGCAGGAACAAGGGGGGAGTTTTTTAAAGTTTAAATCGCCCTTGGCGAAAATGGTCATGGCATGGAAGGCAATCTAAACTCCCCTCTGTCTGGAGATCGGGGCGGGGCCACCGGCCATGTGACCATTTTCAATAGGTTCCGGAACTCCGTTCCACTGCATTCCAGCTGAAAAAAAAGCCCTGTTTCTCCCTCAACAAACCTGTGTTATAAGGTGATTCAAACACTATTCTTATTTATTACAGTTATATATTTCCTTCTCTGGAAGACTATGATTTGGACCATGGTAATTAAAGGACTTTCTGTTCCAGCATATTGCCTCTCAGTTAAAATCATCAACAGAAACCATCCTCTGTGTGCCCCCCCCCTACTTCCAGAAATTAAGTGGTGTGGCTGTAGAGACAGGACTTTTTCAATGGTGGCTGCCTAATTAACTTCCTCCATGCAACTGCTTATCTGGCACCTAGTATGACTAGCTTTAGATCACAGGGGAAGCCTTTTTCATTCAACCAGACTTTTTGCTGGTTTTTTTCCTTCTGATTATTTTAACTAGAAGTTATTTGTTGATATTTAACATTTTACCATAAATGATTGTTGTAAATTTCCTCAGAAGTGTCTAAAACAATTCTGTTAAATAAATACTTTTAAATAAACAAAATGGTCACCTAGAAGAAAATACTGCTGTAGAGTCAGTAAGCTGCAGACAATTTATCATCCTTGTTCTTGAAACAGTTCCACAAAACTGTAACAACTGTCTGGCTCATTAAAGCTGCATGTCTATGCAGTCCAGCCATTTGTTTGCTCATGCAGAATTAGCATTGTATGTTAGTATGGTAGCTATGTAAAAAGACTGCTTAGACTTCTGGGAGTAGTCTATTATTCACATGTGTGTAAAGTGCCATAAAGTCTATAGAATTTTAAGGCAAGAGACAAACTGAGGTGGGTTTACCATAGCCTGCCTCTCCATAGCAATTCTGGCTTTCCTTGGTGATCTCCCATCCAAATACTAACAAGAGCCAACCCTGCTTAGCTTCCCAGAAGCAGCAAAACCAGACTAATCTGGACCATACAAGTCAGTGCTAAAGTAATTGTGTTGAGCCATTCTTCAGAAATCCAACCATATAAATTTGTTTCATTGATGGGATGAACTAGTCAGTGGAAGGATGAAGCTGAATGTATTGGTTGGCCTAGGAAAATTCTCTGACCAAGTTCCTCAACTATAAAATAGTAACTACAATTATCTACAGCTATATCACCATTTGTTTGGGGAACAGGTAAAGCCTGCTAGGTAACTATGCCAGTGCAAAACTGCTTCTAGGAAATGTTAATTAAAACAGCCCCAGCTGGCTCAAAGAGCTGAGCAATTATACCTGCCAGGTAGGGAAAGGAATAGCCCATGATGACCACTCTGAGGTTGCAGAAGATTCCTTCCTGAACCAAAATATTGCGATCATTTAAAGACTGAGTGAATAAATATTTTCTAAATAAATATTTTCTATTTATCTTGACAAATAACTCATTTCAAATTGTAGATGATTCAGATGCCTTATAAGAAAATGATGAGGGGCGATTCGTCTGGGTGCAAAATTCCTTTGTGACCTTAATTAGCAGCAACCTTTTTGCCAGAAATATTTGTAATATACAACTCTTCACAAGTGTCCAGAAGATGGCATACAAGAAAATTCTGCTGTTGATACTAATCACGTCCAGACCAGTAAACTGCCTGAATGAGACAGGAGATTGTCTGGAACTTAAACCTAAGCAACTCTTAGCTCCTCAGAGAAACAGCAGGATATAAATGTAATAGAGCAATTCACATAACTGTATTCTCAAATGTCAAATGTAAATTTGCTTTTAATTTTCACCTAAGGGAAAAGTAACTATTTAATCTAGAGTCCATATTCTCATTAGTTTAAAACAGTGGTCCTGAACCTTTTTGAGTATGAGGACCCCCTTTTTAACGTTAAAAACTTTCATGGACTCCCACATGATAGTAGTTGTATTATTAGAAAATACATTATGATAAACAGCTACTCTGAATTCAGTAACACTTTAAAAGGAATTTGTATTTTTAAAATCACAACAGCGTTTACATACATATGAAAAATATATCAAGATGAGTAGCTGTGTTAGTCTGTCTGTAGCAGTAGAAAAGAGCAAGAGTCCAGTAGCACCTATAAGACTAACACAATTTGAGGTAGGGTATGAGTTTTCATGAGCCACAGCTCACTTCTTCAGATACCACAGCTCATGAAAGCTCATACCCTGCCACAACTTTTGTTAATCTTATAGGTGCTACTGGACTCTTGATCTTTTCTACTGCTACAGACAGACTAACACAGCTACCCATGTATTGTCGAAGGCAATAGCCGGAGAACGATGGTTGTTGTGGGTTTTCCGGGCTGTATTGCCGTGGTCTTGGCATTGTAGTTCCTGACGTTTCGCCAGCAGCTGTGGCTGGCATCTTCAGAGGTGTAGCACCAAAAGACAGAGATCTCTCAGTGTCACAGTGAGAGATCTCTGTCTTTTGGTGCTACACCTCTGAAGATGCCAGCCACAGCTGCTGGCGAAACGTCAGGAACTACAATGCCAAGACCATGGCAATACAGCCCGGAAAACCCACAACAACCACAGCTACCCATCTTGATCTATATGGGAGAGACATGTTGGTGGTGTTTTGCAGCTTTCAGAGATGGAAATTTGATTGAAGGGTAGATAGTACAGACCAATGACTTGATAAACTATAAGAATTCTTCCTATATTTGTATAGTTTGGAGTTACTGCTGTAATTTCCTTGAATGACCCCTTTGCTAACACAGCAGTTAGTCTGTATTCATGAGAGTTTGCTTGGATGCACAATGAGCTTTCAGTCCTTGACAGAACAATTGGTGGGTGCTTATTTATGTTAATTTTAACCCTGCTTCTTAGTGGTAAGTTGGAGCTCACAGGTATCAGAATCTAACACAAATAATAATTAAAGCGCAGTATAAAATGTTCCTCATGGAGAGAATTATCAATTGTGCTAGATCTAGGCATGACCGAGGAATGTCTGACTGCCCCTCCCCCCATGGCCTTAGTGATGGCCCTTGGCATGGAGGACGACCCTCATCTTCAGAATATGCTGCTAGATCTCTGGGCACACGCATTGAGCAGCAGGTGTTTTCCACAGTTGATAATATAGTGATTAATAATCTAGATGGCGAAAGAAATGAGAAGCCCAGTGGCACCTTAACAAGTAACAGAATTTAGTCCAGCATAAGCTTTCTTGAGTCACAAACTGTCTGGAGGTGACCACACCTTCCTTGCACTAACCAGGCTACCTTAGGGTGGTTGAGAGGAAGATGCCACATCCCAGTAAAGCTCCAAGCCCCTGACAGCTGCCTGAAGCAGTCTGGGCCTTCCCAGGCTAACAGAGATGTGGGAGGACCCAAGGAAGCCAACTGACAGGCCCACAAAGAAGGTGATGACCCAAAAGCAGCTCCTTACAGGGCCACAGCCCACATCTCAATTCAAGGCACAGGCATTTCCAGCTGTCACTGGAGGTGGGAGGGATTGGGCAATGGGAACCAATGTGCCCCACCCAAGCCTTTCATGTAGGGATCCCATTTTCCCAGGAAATCCCCACTCCCATTTCCCCAGGAATCCCCCATTCCCTTTTGCCCCCCCTCACCACTTACCTGTCCAGCAGGGAGAAAAGGTGGGGAATGAGCCTCCCTGGTGTCATTACACCACCCTGAGAGTGCCCCCGCGCTCTGCAGAGGGCTTTGGGCCCTGTTGGGAAGTGCTTCCATGCCTTGCGCAATGATGTCACTTCCCAGAAGTTACATCATCATGCATGAGGGACAACAGCAAGGTAAGCGCTGGGTCATCCCCCCTCCCACTGGGAGGATAAGGAGATCTGGTAACCCTACTCTCATGAGAAGTGATTCTCCTTGCAGCTTTGACTGGGCTGGTGCACACTTGGGGCACTTTGAGGATGGCTTGATGCCACCTTTCTGGATGTTGGGTTGGACTGTGTGTACCCAGTTGGGGAGGTGTTGCCATGCTGTGGCAAGCCAGCTGGTGGATGACACCCAGCCAGCAGATGGACTGACACAGAGTTGTGGTGGTGGGGGGGCATGGCTGCCATGCAGGCAAGCCCAGGGGAAGGCTCAGGTGGGGGAAGGCAGAAATTCTGCCCATGCTGAATGGATTTGTGGATCCCTTACAATAACTCCACAGCTCCTCAGGGGTCCCCAGCCCATAGGCTTGGAACCACTGGTTTAAATACATCTTATATTCTTATCTTTCTCCTATAGCATTATCTCCTGATATATTTGTAGAGTGTATCTTTCTTTTCACTTGGCTGGCATAGCTTTTCCACAAGAGAGCCAGTTTGGTGTAGTGGTTAAGAGAGCGGGACTCTAATCTGGAGAACCGGGCTTGATTCCTCACTCCTCCACTTGAAGCCAGCTGGGTGACCTTGGGTCAGTCACAGCTTCTAGCTCTCTCAGCCACACCCACCTCACAGGGTGTTTTGTTGTGGGGATATTAATAACAAACTTTGTAAACCGCTCTGAGTGGGTCATCCTGAAGGGCGGTATATAAATCAAATGTTGTTGTTGTTGTTGTTGTTGTTAACCTCATAAAAATTTGTCAGACTCAGGAAATGATATCAGGTCTTATTTGAAACTGTAGGAAAGGAGTGTAGATGCTGAAGAAAATCTGAAAATGTGTATGTTTTGAACTCCATGTCATGTGAAATAGTAAAGAGTCCAGTAGCACCTTTAAGCCTAACCAACTTTACTGTAGCATAAGCTTTCGAGAACCACAGTTCTCTTTGTCAGATGCATGGAGGGTAAGAGCTGTCGTGTGAAGAGCTGAAGTTTTGGCTCCAATTTCATTTTCCAAGTTGTAAGCACAAGAATGCCACAGAAAATATATTGCCTGGTTTGTATTTTTGCTGGGTTTGATTGCACTTCTCTTCATTTAATAATGTTTGCTTTAATTGGAATCCCTGGATATTTATGCTTACATGTAATATATATTGAAGGGTTTAGAATCCTAAAGCTGCTAGATACGTGACACTGCATCATGGTTTTCATAGTTCTGAAACTTCACTTGGGCTGCGTTTACACCAAGAATTTCCCATGTTTCAGCCACCTAACTGATGCACTTTATTCATGTTTTCAAATGATGTTGCCCTCTGTTTGTGTACAGACCACTAAAAGCCCAATCGTTCCACACATAAAAATCTGCTTTATTTTAAAACTGTTCAAAATGGTATTTCCTGGGCTAGATGCTATCAACCTAAGTAGTTTCTTGGGTCTGAAGGTTAAACAGTGCAATTGCAGGACTATGGTGAAATGCTAGTCATTTACTTTTCATTTGTTGAGGACCATAAGGGGGCCAGTCCCTGGCAAACAATTAGCATAACAGAAGAGAATTGCCTACGTTTTAACAAAGGGGAGGGGGGGTCACTGGAGTCTCTCCAAACACAAGGAATTTTTTAAAAAGGTTTTTAAAGATATTGCATGATTCCTAACCAGCATTGCTCATTCTTGTTTTTTTAAAAAAACAGAAGAGAATCACCCACAGGTCAGCCTCTCTTTTAGGGAGAGGGGAGGGGGTCATAGGAGGTGTCTGAAAATACATGGAGTTTTGTGTAATTTTTTTTAAAAGGTGTTACATTATTTCTACGCAATTATTTATTTATTTATTCAATTTACATACCGCCCATCCCCAGGGGCTGTGTTATTCATTGCTGTGTTATTCATTCTCCTAAAAAATTTAAATGGTGTATGGAAAATCCTGAGGAGCATGTGAGAACACGGGTTTGTGTGTGTGTGTTCAGTGCACATCAAGTGTGAAAAGGAAACCACAGGTAAAAATTGAGAGAAAATGGATTACCCTGGGCTGTTCAGAATCTCTGTTGCAAGGGCAATTTCATAAAGAATCGCTGCAGCCAGACCTGGAAATCTAGTTCATTTCTAAGATGCTACTGGACCTTCATCTTGCTCTTTAGACTGTCACAGAAAATCACCCTGGTGTGTGTCATGTCTATGCCATCTATGCCACTTAATGATACTAGCCTGTTGTTCTGAACCAATGTTTCATGCTGTAACATGATGCCATGTTGCCACTGGCATAACTGTTTCTTCCACAGGCTTCTCTCACAGGTGCCTTATCTAACAGACTGTAGAAACTTTCAGTGCTTCTGATCTTGTATTCTGCTCACTCTCATGCATTGCTATGTCTCAACTTTGATCTCTTGCTTTCTCAGTGTCTCAACTTGATTGTACAAATATGTGAGACATTCTCAGGATGAGTTCGCGCCAAAAGTCCTGTTTTACTGTTGGGAGGGGGAAGGAGCAAACGTGTGTGTTAAGAGGAAGGATTTTCCCACAAGTTACCATTCCTGTCAACCTGTTCTTACTGCTTAGATGCTTACCTTACTTCTGAGTAATTCTATGGACATATCTGTGGAAATGATCTGATTTCTGAATAAAGCCATTTAACCAAGAGCCTGGATTTCTTGTTGCAATGGTACAGGGATCTATCTGCCATAGCCTGTCATCCATAGCCTGACAGTGTGGAAGCAGCCAGGTAGCTTTTAGCATGGCAGTCAAGATTTTCAGAGAGGATTTCTGAATTACCAGAGATATTTGATCTGAATTATGTTCCTAGTGAGTTTTAAGCAGCAAAAAATGGTAAGTTACGGCTCTCTGGTGCTCTCTCAGCCCCACCCACCTCACAGGGTGTTTTGTTGTGGGGATAATAATGGCATACTTTGTAAACTGCTCTGAGTGGGCATTAAGTTGTCCTGAATATAAATCAAATATTGTTGTTGTTGTTATTAATGCAGGTATTGCTCTTGTATTGGCCTTTGACTTTACATTGTAGCTTCATTTATTCTAATGAGTTAGCAGTAATTTGCTACAAAGCTACCCAGCTACCCAGTGGAAATGCTCCTATTTCCCTGGAGTTTTTTTTTTTATTGTCCTATTTCCCTGGAGTAGTTCAACTTTAACTGGATCTTCTTACCATTGGAAGACACACTCAAACATGTACAGAAGAGGACAGTGCAGATGGTTCCTAGACTGAGAATAAAAATATGTTTGTTTAAAGAGAAGTAGTTGGCAATATGCCTTTTGTAAATATAGCAACTACCATATATCTTTTCTGTAACATTTATTTTTATGGTGAGACACTTAAAAGTATATGCCAGCCAACTGTAAAAGAATCAATAAAGATCCTACAGAAGTGAAGTAACTAAATAATGTTATACAAAGAGTAAAGTCAGGTTTTTAAAAAAATAGTATGGACAAATGCTGCTTGAATAAGCAAGTTAAAGCATTTGTAAAGCTACCCCATTACCGTTCCTATACTCGTCTCAGTAGGACATTTCTTTGGGAATAAGATCTGATTAAGAAAACATAGCAGCAAAAAATATTGTACCAGTCAATTCAAAAAGGCTAAGCCCCAGTTGTGATGGAACTGAAAGTCTTTTGGCAAGCAGCAGCTGTGGATATCATGGAATTAAATGGAACTATGAAAGAATACCAACCAGGCTGGTGTGGACTGAGGACGAGTATACACAAGATTTGAAAAGGAAAGAAGTGTTGGAATTTATGAATTACTTTTGCCTATTCTGTTCTGAGTTTTTGCCTCATCAGGATTTGGAAGTAAATGTCTTTTGTTGAACTCAGTTTACTATTAGTCAGTGGAGGCAAGAAGAATCCTGAAGGCGGTCATTGGGCAATGCTTTAATTCTGCAGTGGAGGCAGTGGGGCCCTTTGTTGCTACATGATAACCCAGAAGAAAGCCTAATCTAGGCTGAGTATGGGGAGCAAATTAATAGCAAAAGCCAATGGCCTAGCACTGTTTGCCTCTAGCAACAACAGTGGTAAGACATGTTGCATCATACAATGGTCTGACACAGCCAGCTGCAGATTCACAATAGTAAAATGATTTTTGGTTTCAGCCTACCCTTATATCTGGTAACAACAAATAGGGCTTCCCCCGGGTGGACCACAGTCAAGAATAGCAAAAAAAACCGGAGGAGAAAAAATATTTTAAACTCACTATTTGAAACAGATTATATATTAGTCATGCAAGGTAAGAACCTACTAATGGTATATTCAGTACGTATATCATCTACATTTCACATTAATTACACATATACATCATGAATTCATAACACAAATTCATAACACAGAGTCCCCAAGCTGGGGATTCAAGGGTGTACAGGCAGATGGGAAAAAAACAGGTAAGTCTTAAAGATGTTATACAAGGAATTATGATGTATATGAATGTTATGAATTCATGATGTATATGTGTAATTAATGTGAAATGTAGATGATATACGTACTGAATATACCATTAGTAGGTTCTTACCTTGCATGACTAATATATATTCTGTTTCAAATAGTGAATTAAAAATATTTTTTCTCCTCCGGTTTTTTTTGCTATTCTACCCTTATATCTGGGCAATTTTCAGTGTCCAGTTGTTGAATATCAAGGGCTGCCAAGTTAATAAACCAAACACCATATCTCTGGAGTTTGCAATAACGAAGGAAGCAAGAAAACCTCACACACTGTGAGCAGGGCATCAGAATGTGCCCTTAAAATACAATCCTGATTAACTGTTGCTATATTAGCCTTCAGTGTCTGAGATGGCATTACACTGAGGGGGTTGGGGAGGCAACACAATTTTAAGCAGCTTGAGAAATTTCAGGCAATCTCTAGCTGCTTACGTGGGGTTAAGAATGCACTGGGTCAGCTTAGGTTCCTTATTTGATAATGTAATTGGTTAAGAAGATAGGGGAATGCAGTAGCCTTAATTATTTTGATTCACAGCCCAAGCTACATAAGGCTTTCTCAGTGCTGGTGTTTGATAAACTGAGACTCTACATGTATCCGGCACTTTCATTCTGCACAGCTCCAGTCTCTTGGCCAATATGTGTAGGCAAACATATTATTTAGAAATGTATTCACCGAAACTGAGGAGACCTACTGCTTTCCTTTAGCATATGTGACATTGAAATACTCATGATTCAGGGGTCTCTTTCAAAATGTCCTCTCATTAAGTGCTGAACTTTGGGGGAAACATTATGCATGGTACCTTTCATACAGTGACTCCAGAGCAATTCGAATACTGAGCACTGGAAGCAGCAAAGAGTTGTTAATCTGGAGCAACCACAAGTTCCAGAACAAGTTCTTGGTAAGGAATTCACTCAGGATTTTAGCATTAATTATTAGTTCATTGCTTTCCCTAAAATTGGGCTATGTGATATAAATGAGTCATGGGTTTACTATTGTATCTTCTATAGGATAGCAGGCCTATAGCCAGAAATGTGATAGTTAGGAGACATGAGGACTGTGTGGAGGGGGCTAGGGTTGCCAGGTCCCTATTATCCTCCTAACCCATGAGACTTATTGTGTGGGCCTAGTGATGTCCCAATAAGTAGTATTAGTACTTCCACACACCATTACTTATGTATCACATAGTATCTGTGCATAATCACAATTGTGTGACTTTGAAGAGATGGACTATCTATCAGACCAAAAAAACAACATGGAAATTAACTATAAACCAAGTAAAATGAGCTTTTGGTTACAATTATTGCCCCCACATCTCCAAATTATATGTGCAGTACTTAGGCATGCACATAAGTCTTAGATGAAGCCATATATCAGTGATATAGCACACTATTAGCAATCCAGGGAAAATCCATATGCTCATACTATGAGTCCTTTATTGATTATATTAGCATATTTATATTCATTTCTCAAGAAATGTTGCAGGGCATAAAACTGTGGAGTACAATTCAAAATTTTCTTGGGAAAGCTGGGGGTGGGGGAGATAGCAATTAATCAGTGCCGTTTCCTAAGTTATACCTGCCTGCAAATTACTTCATCCAACATAGAAATTCATTCCCAAATACCAGGTAGATAGATGTGTGTGGTTACTGTGTAATGAGGGAGAAGTCCTCTGCACATAGGCTGAGAATTTGCTTTATTGGCATTCAGAGAACTGATTATTCTTGGCACATATCTATTTAGATTCTCCCCAAGACAATTTTCTATAGTAAGAGGTGATGCAGCTTAAAACTCTTTAGCCTCCTGTAATAAAATGGTTCTTTTTCTGTTGTTGAAGATTCTGAAGTTTATATTGGCCCAAGCATAACGTCTATTCAGTCATTTAGCTGGTGAGGGCCCTGACCTGGATAGCACAGGTGAGCCTGATCGCATCAGATCTCAGAAGCTAAGCAGGGTCGGCCTTGGATGGGTTGGCCTTCACTTCCAGTGAAGACCAGGGTTGCAGTGGCAGGCAATGGCAAACCACCTCTGTAAATCTCTTGTCATGAAAACCCCACCAGGGGTCACCATAAGTCAGCTATGACTTGAAGGCTCTCTCCACCGCCACCAGATGGTGAGGACAAGAAATTGATAGTGGCTATTCACTGGTGAGAAAAACGCATTTTGCACATTTTCACAGGTATGCATTTCTTTGCACACAAATTACAACAAGGAAGGTGATGGCACACAGTAGATGAGAATGAGTTTGATTAGCAAGGGATTGACAACTTTAAGCAATTAGGACAAAAATGTTTGCAGAGTTTTTCTTTGCCCTTACATCTCAGAAATGAAAAGGTCTACATATTTAGGGTTTCCCCCCAAAAAAATTAAAGTTGGGAATTCAAAAGGGGGCAGAACATATTTTTGGGAGGGGTATCCTTCTAAATGCCTTTCTGTAGCTATAGGCCTGTAAAGCAGAATTTAGTGGATTATATACTGTTTGTGACACTACTCTCACTGAAGCTCTGTCTGTTTCCCTGCCTCTCTTAATCCCTACTATGCTGCCACTGGGAACACACTCGGTCCACATTTAATTAAATCCCCATTTGGTAACTAAGGCATGAATGTTACCCCTGGTAACATTAATCTTAGGTTTCAGTAGAACCATTGATGGCACAGAAGAACTGTTTGAGGACACAGAATATAAAATAAAATAAATAAGAACAAACTTTCTTTTAAGAAATATACAGAGTTCAACATATTTATTTATTTATTTACTTCATTTATACCCATGTTTCTTCCCAAAGGGGCCAAAAGCAGCAGATGCCGTTCTCCTCCAGTGAGTTTCTGTGGCAGACTGGGGATTTGAACTCGGGTTTCCCACATCCTAGTTCCACACTCTTACTGCTACACCACACTTGCTCTCTACACCTTTCCTAAACCAATCACTAATATCTTCCTTTCCTAACTACTATACTTCATAAACACCATTCTTAGCTAGCCTAGTTCTACCTAAACAGATCTAAACCAAACTATCTTTCTTTCTTAACCTCCATCCAATATATGTATCTCTCCCCTCAATCACATCCTCTTCAGAACACTTCACTCCCGCTTCTTTCATTGCTTCTTTCTCTCTCATACTCTGTCCCTCAAAGTCACCTCAGAACCAGTTTGGTGTAGTGGTTAAGAACGGTGAGACACTAATCTGGAGAAACGGGTTTGATTCCCCACTCCTCCTCTTGCAGCCAACTGGGTGATCTTGGGTCAGTCACAGCTTCTAGGAGCTCTCTCAGCCCCACCCACCTCACAGGGTGATTGTCGTGAGAGTAGTAATAACACACTTTGTAAACTGCTCTAAGTGGGCATTAAGTTGAAATAACACACTTTGTAAACTGCTCTAAGTGGGCATTAAGTTGTCCTGAAGGACGGTATATAAATAGAATGTTGTTGTTGTTCACACACAAACACTTTCCCCCTTCCCAGCTAACATTCTTACCTTTTAAACCACCTATTAAGAACTATGTACACTCTTGCAACCTTTATGAATTGTCTACTGATCATATATGCATACTATCACACTATTTGAGTCTACAATATTTATTTGGATTGATGTGTAATTATTATTACATACATTATAGCAGTTTCAGATCAATCTTTTCCCTTTTCTCATTTCCAATATATAGTAGGCTTTAATAAGCCATTTCATCTAGTACTATAGGACAGCCTTGCATTAAAATGTGAAAGATGACTAGGCCTTCTCCAGTTTCCCTGAAATTATAAGGGATCATGGTCTGATAAGAAATTATAAGCATGAAATAGCAAGAACTTTAGGTACAACACATGAAATAGCAAGAACTTTAGGCACAACACTGGCAGATGACCAAGAATGGCTGGAAGGCATACAATATAACATTTCTGCGGAAGCTAAAATCACCTGGAAATCTCATGCACCATGAGATCATGTAAAAAAAGGAACGGTACTAGATCCGAATCCCTGAACTCCAAGTTCTGAAAGATAGGCCGAATCCACACTTACCCAGCACAGCACTAAGCAGGCGGAGTGAGAGCATCTTTGTGGTGCGTTTTATGACATCATCGCACCATGAGAGCGGCATCATGGTGCGATGACATCATAAATCGCACCAGAAAGACGCTCTCACTCCGCCTGCTTAGCACTGTGCTGGTAAGTGTGGATTCAGCGTGTAATACCGAAATAAATTGAGTGGTGACTTAAGGAGGGCACCTAACTTTTGCCAAGCAAGGAAGATATAGGTACTTCAACCAGAGAACATGGAACTGCATGTTCAAGATGTCATTCTTGTCAACACCCAAATAGCTAACTAGGGAAAAGCAAACAGGCGGTACAGTTTCAAATCCTACCAACAGGGGATACTGGCAAGAATGGAAACCTTGTCTTTTGGTTTTGGTGAGCAAAATGTTGATCAGCAGGAAAACATTAGGAACTAGAACCTGCAGCTCATTCTTTCTGGTTTTCTAATCATACACTCAAAAAGGCACACATCTGACAGCCATCACATAGGGCATATGGGGAATTTTCCAAAAGCCCTGGTGTTGAAACTAGCCATATATTCCAGAGCAGAAAGAACTGTGGAGAAAGGCATATTGCAGTGGTACAGATAAAGCATATCAAAGGTTCCCAGTTCCCACAATAATCTAGGATAGGAAGTCAGTCGGGAGCAGGGAGTGGGAACTGATCCTTTCTGCCAAATTTCAATCAAACACAGACACAGCTGTGAATTGAAAGCAAGGCAGAAGAATGGGGTTGCCAACTCTCTTGTTCCAGCAAAGGCTATTTTGCCTTTGAAGCCTGCACTGACGGACCACAGGGTCACACACAGAGCTTTGAGGGACAATTGTCCCGGTAATACAAATGTATGTTAAGCAGCTTGAAATACAGCAGACCCTTGCCATTCGCAGGGGTTACTGTCCTGGGATCAATGCAAATTCTGACATTTTCAAACACTGGGAAGCAGAGGCCACTTGGAAGAGTCCTTGTGTACCGATGGCCAGAGGAGCCATTTTGCCACAGTGGCTACCTGAACCTTGGGGCCATCCCCCACTGAAAGAGAGAATCGGGCATGAGCCAGAGGTGTGAGGAAGGACTCACTATGGCAAAGGATACACCCTCTTGGCCCAACCTTGCCATGGCCAGGAATGGGACACACCTGTCCAGCCTTACCCTGCCCAGCTTGGCCAGGCACTTCCTGTTTTGGGCTGGCCAGGCAGGTGCTTCCTCCCTCCTTTGGAGTTTGGGGCCTTTTTCCAGGACCATTTCTGTCCCCCAACCTGCTATTGTCTCCAGGAACAGATTGGGAAGCCAAAAAGGCCCTGGAAAGCCACCACTCCACTCTACCCCATCACATCTTTCAGGGGGAGGCCATTGAGCAAGTTGTACAGTGGTGGCCACTTTGTGTGCCCAGCCCAGGCAAGCCACATGGCAATCGCGAAGCTGTGCACCTCTGCAAGTTGCCTGACTGGGCAGGCTGGGGACCATCACATGACTCATGAAACTTAGCAGGTGAGGTGGCTGCCGCGTGAGTTACCTGGCAAGCATTCTTCCTCCACATGTAGGCACAGTGCCGATGAGTTGGGAATTACAGTGCAGCGGGCCTCAAATGCTTGTGCCAGTTTGGTGTAGTGGTTAAGAGTGGAGGGACTCTAATCTGGAGAACTGGGTTTGATTCCCCACTCCTCTGATTGAAGCCAGCAGAGTGACCTTGGGTCAGTCACAGCTCTTTGGAGCTCTCAGCCCCACTCACCTCACCAGGGTGATTGTTGTGGGGATAACAATAACATACTTTGTAAACTGCTCTGAGTGGGTGTTAAGTTGTCCTGAAGGGCAGTATATAAATCAAATGTTACTATTATTATTATCATTAATATTATTATTATTATTCCTCTCCCAACACTCCAAGGCCAACCACATCTCATCACATGGTCAGAGTGTGGACCATGATTAAGCAAAATTGTGTGTTTCAAATCCATGAATGGTGAGGGTCAACTTTAGTGCAGGAACCAGAACAGAAATGGAGTAGAAAACTACCTTTTTTACAACAAGAGAATCATAGAATTATAGAGTTGGCAGGGGCCTTACAGACCATCTAATCCAACCCTCTACCCGATGCAGGAACAGCCTAAGGGCCAAGCTACAAGTGACGAATGACACTTGAACGGCAAGTGTAATTCTCCCTGTTCACTTGCCCTCCACTCAATCCACTTGCTGTTCAAGTGTCATTCGCCACTTGTAGCTTGGTCCTAAGTGACAGCCTTTTAAATGGTCAAAGAGAGCAATGATGTCTCCCCTCAATAGCCTCTTCTCCAAACTGAACATTCCAAGTTCCCTCAGTCTTTCCTTATAGGGCTTAGTCTCCAGGTCCCTGATCAACCTGGTTGCTCTCCTCTGCACCCGTTCCAATTTGTCCACATCCTTTTTGAAGTGAGGCCTCCAGAACTTCTCACAATATTCCAGGTGGGACCTGACCAATGCAGTATATAGGGGGACAATGACATCCTGTGATTTGGATGTTATGCCTTTGATGATACACTTGTGGATTGCATTGGCCTTTTTTGCTTCTGCATCACACTGACTGCTCATATTTAGCTTCCCATCTACCTGTACCCCAAAATCTTGTTCTGCCACCCAGAAATGTATCCTTCATCCAGTATGCATGCTTTGCATTTTTGTTACCCAGGTGGAGAACCTGGTACTTATCCATGTTAAATCACATCTTATACAAATCTACCCATTTTTCCAGTGTGTTCAGAACTCATTGCATTCTATCCCTATCTTCAAGGTTGTACCATGTCTACTACCATCTCTAGCTGGGCCTGTTCTCTCCTTCAGGGAGAAAACTGAAGTAGGCATTGTTCCTTTCTGCCTTCTCTCTGTCCTGTCAGAGTTTCTCCATTTTCACCCAGCAGTGGGGGTATTGCCCCCTTCGCCTTCTGTTTGCTCCTCACTAGAGATGGGCAGAAAACGAACTACAGAACAAAATTCCACACGGAACAGCCGCTTCGTAGTCAAAGAACCACGCGTTCCGTGGGACTGCGTTTTTCCGAATCAAACGAACTTTTCTTACCGTTCCATTGCCGATTTGGACACTTTTGCCACCAAACACTCCCTTGCCCAGGCAACAGTGGCAGTCTTTAGCTTGCCCCCAATCTGAGGCCTCCAGGCTTGATTGGCAGCTATCCCTGCCAACCAGAGAGCTCCCACTCTGGCCTATCCAGCCAGGAAAAGGGAGGGGGAGGGTTAGAATCTCCAAGGCAACTGAGGAGATGGGCCTTCAGCAGCCACGGTAACACCAATCTCTTCCTTCCAAAACCATGTTAGGCAGGTTTTTCTGCCAACCAGAGTGCTCCTGTGTTGTTCAATCTCTTGGCTTTTTTCATAAATAGGGGAAGCCGTGTGATTCCTGGTTTCAGTTTCTCTAGAGTGGGAGAGGGAGGAGAGCTTGGTGGCTGGCTGTGGTGTTGGGATTGGAACTTGGATCCTTGGCCTGCACTTCTGGCTGCTGGAAAAGGGGCTGAAAAGCCTCTTTTCTTTTCTCTTGCTTTCTTGTTTTTCTTACTGACTGGGGATTGGGGAGGTGTTTGGGGAAAGGGTGCTTTTTTCTCTGAGCCTGAAGGGGGCTGTCCTGGGCCCCCATGAACCCCGAATTGGTTCAGAAATTGGGTGAGTTTGTTAAGTTCGTGTTCCGTATCCGTGGAAATTAACAAACCACGAACCAAGCGGTTTTTTTTGTTCCGTATCCGTGGAAATTAACGAACCACGAACCAAGCGGGTTTTTTTGTTCCGTGCCCATCTCTACTCCTCACATATCTGAAGAACGTCTTTTTATTGTGGTGAGCCCCCCTGGCCAGTCCCAACACATTCTGAGCTTTGCCGTCTCTGACAGCTGCCCTGCAGTGCCTAACTACCTCTAGATATTCTTCTTTAGATGCATTTCCTTCCCACCATTTCATGAACATCTCTTTTTCTTCCTCAGCTTATCACAGAGCTCTCTGTTCATCCACATTGGCTTCTTAGATCCTTGGAGAATAGGTGCTGAATATTATCTAGAAACTCAGATACTGTTTTGGGAAACAAAAATCTGTTTCTGTCAAAATCCTACCAACAAATTGTATGATTAGAAGCATTGGGACTTACTAGCATGAGTTTCTCCATCTTTAAATACTAGTGGGCAAATTAGCATGGGTAGTGAAGCCAGGGATCAAATTTTAAGTTTACAAAAAACACACAAGTTCCTGGAGTGAAATATCTTGAGAGAGAATGGTTGAGGAAAATATTTAAGAGCATTGCCCTTGCAAAACCTTCATGTTCTTACAGTATACAAGAATCTGGTTCAACAACTTCAGCATTTTAAGGGTTTTTTTTTAAAAAAAATAAGTACACTATACTCTCTTGATCTCCATACTCCACCCCGCCCCCCAGGCTTACACAGACAGAGGCAGTTCCCTGGAGACCTAAAAGTTTCTCAATGGAATTTTCCCTGCCATTCAGCCTATTGTGCTGCTGAAAAGTCCTGAAACCAGGCATGTGATCATTATTGGGGGGGAGCTCTTCTGTTTCTTTTAATGATCCCGCAAAATATTCACTGGTTATCCAGATTAAATGCTGGCACTGCTCGACCCAGTTAAAGGCAACAGTGGTAGGCTCCTATGTCATCAAAATGAAAAAAATCCTCTCCTTTTGATTTTAATTTAACCTACAGGTAACAGAGAGAATAGGGGAGCTGTCTCCCCCCCCCCCCACAATCTAATTTGCACATTTTTAAAAGAAGTGGCTCATTGAAACAGAATAATGTGCTTGGTAGCTGTAGCAACAAGGTCTTTGTGGTCTGAGAAGAGAGCAAGAGGCAGAATATGCTTCCAAAAGACTCTGCCTGCATTGATACTCACCATGTGTGTGTAAAAAAATAAAATAAAAGCAGCAACTGGACGCAAATGCTCAGTCCTTAAACAATTTCTCAAAAGAGAGATGTTCTCTGCTTAACTGAATGAGTATATTGTCCTGATGAAACGATCTCTTCTGCCAGCACTGGAGTGCACATATAATGGTCCCCAAGAAATAGCCATTTTTTTCTCCATCGATTGCAGGGAAGGGGGACATCCCTGTACACTTATTACTTATTATTTTGTGTGAGGTGCTGCTCTTCCTGCTGAAAGGAATGGGAGAAGCCACAAATATCTTAGGGTTAATATTGTGACTGGGAATTGGACTATATGACTTTGTCCCCAAGAGGTTCCTAAAATTGGAAGAGAAGATAGTTAATCTTACCAAAGTTTTCAACTCCTCATACTGCATTTTGAGAATATGCAGTTTCTTCTTGTTTATGAAGAATACCCTTGGTAAAGATATTTGCCCCAGTGAATCTCTTCTCAAGCTTAGCAGCATACTGTTTAAGCAACCACTACCACTCCCCATCTGACAGCCCAACTGCTTGAACTTGCCTCAGGTTGAGATGGAAATTTTGTTTTGCAAGACCAACTTGTCTCATGGAAGAAAGGCTGATCGCACTGCAGATGTGCATCCCACTTCTGCTGCAAACAGCTCCTTTCTCCAATGACTCAGCAGAATGTTCCGTCTAATGGCACGAAATTCAGTACTCGTGCTTTTCTAGCTCTGTTGCTGCTGTTCACTTTCTTGGAAACTGCTGAGGATCCAGCTCCATGCTGGTTAAATCTGCAGTAAACTGTAGAAACTACTTTCTAGGGGCCTAAATTTTTTATTTTTTTTGTTCAAGTTTAGTTTTTTGTCTCTGAAAGGTTCCCATATTTTAGAAGAAAATTTAATAATTTACCCTTAAAATTTTAACATAATGTAGCTTGAATGTGTGTTACAGGAATCCCCAAGAACAGTATGTGTACGTGCGGTAACTATATACCTATTACATTTTTATCCCATCCTTTGACCAAGAAGTTCAGGGTGATCGATATGGTTCTTAATTTATCCTCACAATTACCTGTGAGATAAATTAGGCTGAGACAGTGTGACTGGCCCAGGGGGATCCAGTGAGTTCCATGGCTAAGTGGGGAATTTGAATCCTAATCTCCCAGCCCTCCATATTAGGTCATATCAGGAAGTTCCTATTCAAATCTCACGAACACCATGAACAGTAAGTATGTCATTCTCTTCCAGTCTCTCATCTGTGACATGGGATAGTAAGACCGATCAACCTTATATTGTTGAAGGATTACAAGACAATGGCTTGTACCCAACAGAGTGTTTCCATGGATGGAATGGTTAGTGCCAGCACAGCATGCCTTTCTCACACACCCCACCCCCTGCAAGTAGCTCAAAATGCCCCCTACGTTTTATGTTGGGGAGGAAAAAAGCTGTATTAAAGTTACTTTGCAAATTGGTCCCCAAGCCAGCAGCAACTTCAGAAGCTGGTCCCACTTCAAAAAAGTTTGAGAACAGCTGACCTATTTGATTCAGCAGTATTACCTGTCACAGTGTTGGTGTTAATGCTAATTAAATGAGAATGTGTAAGATTTCAGACTCCAGAGTTTATTATTAGAATTCAGCAATTGCACTCTAGCAGTTGCACACACAGCCATTATAGTCAGAAGTGAAAGCAACAACACGTGCAGAAATTGCTCCAGACCTAGTAAAACAAAATATCTCTTCAGATCACATGGCTCTTCCTTTGTTCTCTGGGCTGCAGCAATCTCTCTCCAGTTGCTTATATTACTGCATGTTGTAACTGCTGCTGTGGACTAGAGAGTCCACCGGTGAAACTAGATAAAGCCATTTCAGGTTCATTGTTAAAAGGTGTCTTTCCTCATTTTTATTGCTTGCAGCGCAGGACTGGTTCCTTCCCAAAAGCATGACAGGTCCTTTTGATCTGAAACAACAAGAAATAAAACCTGTTCAAATAAGCATGTGATGTAGCATACAGAACTAGATGAAGAAAAATGGTCGAATGCTGGCGAATTCTGCGGACAAATTGAGATTGAATTCTTTGCTCTAGAAATCAGCATAATCTGAAACAGAAACACTGATCAGATTTTCCAGCATCACTTTGTTTCTGGCTGATTATTATGTGCTTCTTTTTCTTCTGCTTTTGATCAACAAATAATTAACATTTTTCTAGAAGTCTGATCAGCTGTTCCAGAGGCTTCCAAGCACCCAGAGGCTTAACAGGGAGTCTACATGAAACAGCGTAAAATAAATTTAAAATGAGGCACTGGAACAATGGCCAAGGGCTCCATAACCAGTACACTTTTCCCCATTTTGCTTGGCTAACCTTTTAATTTATGTTATTTCATTTATACCCCCCCTTTCCCCAATGGGGACCCAAAGCAACTCACATCATAGCCCTCTCCTCCACTTTATCCTCACAACAAGATCACCTAGTGAGCTTCCATGGTAAAGTGGAGATGCAAACCCAGGATTCCCAGATCCTAGCCCAACATCCTAACCACTACACCATGCTGGCTTTGACCCCACACTAGGTACCAAAGTAAAGGGGGTAATTTATGGGTGCATGCTCCATAGCCAGCCTCACTGATTACACTGAGATTGAGGGAAACAAGCCCAAAAAATTGATCTTCCCTACCTCTAAGATCCTAAACAGCTGCTCTGTTCATGAGCCAAACTCCAATGGGTGTGGACTGGTATGTCTCTGTTGAAATCAATGAAGCTGTTGCTGATTTCTATCTGTTGAGGATGTAAACCTAAGTACATTCTCTGCCCCCAGAGAATACGTGCTGATGGGCAAACCACTCTCTCTGTTAATCTATTTAACTGCTGTATTAGAGATTTTCTGAAGGCAAAACTATTTACTAAGGTTGGATGGAGCCAGGGCAGCTTAAACAAATTTATCTCTTAGCCTTTCATCAAATTGCTGATATTCAGTATCTATTAGGGTTTCATCCATCTTGAATTTATATAAATAGCCTGGTTTGAATGACATCACCTGATCTCTTACATTTGGGTTGGGGTGGGTGGGTTACAAGACAGTGTATTCCTTCTATGCCCACTGTGTGTGCATATCCTGCTGGGCAACATGTTTGAATGGGGGGGGGGGCGGTATCGAGCTTTGTTGAGCCTGTGGACACTTTAGGAATTTTGAGAAAAGCAGAGGGTGCCACAACAAAATGACTGCCAAAGGCGATGGGGCAATCACAAAATTTGAGGATGTTCAACAAAGAAGATGCCTCCTGGACTTCTCTGAAGCACTTCCAACTCCAGTGAAGTAGAAGAAAGCCAGGAATAGCTCTGCTTCAGGAAAGATAAGCTTTGGGACTAAGCAAGTAGATGTCAGAAAACACAATGGTGGAACAATGTCGCCCATGCATAACATGTTGGAGATCACTGGAATAAGGTGTACATCTACAAAATCCATTGTTTCCCTAATCTGAGAATTAATCATGCATTATTATTCCAGGCACACTTCTTTTTATGCATGTACATACTATTAAAATATTATATCAAAATGTGGCCATTCAGTGGTCTGGGAGGAAGGACCAGGACATTCTGTTGTTCCCTGATCAAATATAGGAAAGAAACTGAGGGATAATATCTTCTTTCCTAACCCAGTTCTTGTACATGAAATTGAGGTGCAATGAGAACAGGCAAAAATTCAAGGTATAATTGCTAAAAAGTTGTACGTGACCTCTTAAAGGAAGATGCTGAAACCTGCACTGAGGATGCCCTCTAAAATCATCCATTCATTGCTACAGGCAAATGAAGAGATAAGAACTGGACAGAGCAGCAACCCAGAATAGTATCCTGGTCTTATCAGAAGAAAAATATTCCAAGTGATAATGAATTGCTGCAGATTATATCTCCTTGTTTGGAAAAGAGCTTAGACCAAAGGGAAATGTTTGTTTCTAACAATTGCATTGCAAGGTTACATAGACCTAGGCAAATATGTGCTTCAGCTTGTTGGATTTCTTCAACTGATCCTTCAAACAAGTTCCATTGTAGTGCAGGGGAAAAAAAGTAAAGTTCCTCCAAGGACCCCCACAGGGAAATATGCACCTAGATGAGCCAACTGCTATTGTCCAGGAACAAAGCAGTGAAGTATGTCAATAAAGCTGGGCAAAAAGACAGGTTAAAGGCAAGGGGATGGACTCTGCGATGAGGCCAGTGATACAGCAACTGGAAAGTTAAGGGGGAAGTAGCTGGAAAAAGAAAAGGAGCAAGCATGTGCTTTATTTGTAAGAGAAGACCTTCTCTCTGCTTTCCTCCCTAGCGCTATCTGCCTCATCACAGTCAGCAGCACTTATGAGATCATCATACCAGATTAAATAGTTCTTTTTTTGCTAAAATACCCAGTCTAGCTTGAAGGTATATGAAGGTATGGCCTTGTACAAGAACTGGAACAGATATTTATTGACCTTTCAAGCTTTGGAACAGAATATTCTACAAATCTCAGCCAATTAAGAGCAATTTTAGTGTATATAAACTCTATATCTGACATCTGACCACGGACATTTCCCCTGGTGATGCAGTAGAGGTTCTTAGTTGCTGCTTGACAACTGCGATCAAATAGCTGAAAGCAAACAAACTGAAACTGAACTTAGGGCCAAGCTAGAAGTGACGCCTTACACAGGTTGGACACGTGTCAAGCTTCCCTCAAGTTTTGATGGGAAATGTAGGCGTCCTGGTTTTACAGCTTGGCTCTCCATTACAGCTGCAAGACCAGGATGCCTACATTTCCCATCAAAACTTGAGGGAAGCTGACACGTGTCCAACCTGTGTCAGGCGTCACTTGTAGTTTGGCTCTCAGACAAGATTGAAGTGATGCTGGTTGAAGGACACTGTGCTTCTCACTTTCAATGAGGTTCAGTTGACCCTTGAAGATTCAGTTAGGAGACTAGGGGTTATACTGGACCCAGCACTGCTGCTAGAGAAGCAAGTAAATGCAGCTGCAAAAAAGGCAGCTGGGATGATGGCCCCCTACCTTGACACAGGCAATCTGGCCACCTAGATTCATGTTACAGTAACATTGAGACTAGACGACTGTAATGTAGTTTACACAGATCTTTCTTCAAAGTAAAACCAGAGACTCCGGTTGATGCAGAACGCCGCAGCTCCATTATTATCAGGAGCTAGGCAGAGCGTATTACTCACATTCTGCTGTCACTCCACTGGCTATCCATAAGTTACCAGGCTCGGTTCAAAGTTTTGGCCATCATATACCAAGCCCTTCACAGCCTTGGTCCCTCATATCTGCAGGACTGCCTCTCTCCCTAGGCTCTGCCACAGCAGCTTTGCTCATCTGAACAGGGCCTTCTGCAGTTACCATGCAAATGGGCAAAATCAACATCTGCCTGCACATGCTCATTCTCTGCGGTGGTCCCCACCTTATGAAATATCCTGCCTGAAGAGGTCAGGAAAACCCATACTCTCTTGGCCTTCTTCGAACGATGCAAAACTGAATTATTCCTGAGAGCTTTCTTACATAAGTAGGAGGGTTGTACCACAAGGAAATGGTTCAGAGAGGTGCATTGTTCAAGGGATGGGGTCTGTAGACTATACTACTGGGTACTGTCTGTTGATGTAGATATGCTCCTACTGGATAGTTTCTGTGTTGTTTAATATGCCATGTCAAATTACTTATGTTTTGTTTCAGCAGTGTTTCATCTCTGTATTCCTGCTTCTTTTAAAAATTTTGCTATGCATACCCTATTGTTTTGTTTATTGAATGTCCCAACTGTTGATCATATTGACTTATACTGTATAATCCTTTAGTTTCAGTGAGATAGACTATAAACAAACAAACAAATATATTTTCCTTTCAGACACCCCAGCAAAGATCCCCAGTAGAATAAGAAAGTAGCCGAACATTTAACTGTGCACCTCTATAACTTCTCAGTTCACTCTAGCTGCATCCATGTTGCTTTTATTTGTTCCTGTTAATACTACTACTAGTTTGTTTCCTCTTATTAAAGATTATAATTTGTGCTCTGCTGCTACTTTCCACAGTACATCCACTAATCATACAATATTTACTAAACTGGCAATGATGACCCTTAATGCTGGCAATGGTGGCCTTAAAAGGTTTTGTTCACCCCAGTATATATAGCAGCATTAAAAAAAATGCTGTGGGTAAAATTTCACCGGACCAACAATCATGAGAGCTGGAAAAATATGCAAAGTTCACAATATGTGCTGCACAGAGGCATGAGAAAAGGCGGCCCTGATTGGGCGGAATAAATAGAAAAAGCATTAAGAAACATTTAAGATTATGAATAAAATGCAGCCTTGTAGATGGCTTCGGAAGAACAGTATGGGAAATACTTCCCTGCCTTTCACCCGAAAGCTTGGTGACCTGGCCATCCTACACATACCCAATTCCAGGTGACCGAACACACAGAGATGAAGAAAGGAAAGCACATCCACTGCACAGGCTAGCGTAACAATTACGGTAAGAGATGTTTTAATGTTATTACTTACTTCATATATATACCCCACTTTTCTCCCCAATGGGGACCCAACGTGGTTCACAACATTCCCCCCATATCTCCATTTTATCCTCACAACAACCTTGTGTAGGCTACGTTAGAAGCGTGTGACCGACCAACAGTCACCCAATGAGTTTCCATGGCACAGTGGAGATTCAAATTTGAGCCTCCCAGATCTTAGTCCACTGCTGTAAACACTACACCACACTGAATAGCATTAAAATATATACATTTAGCATTTAAATTAACAGCAGTTGTCCGTTAACTGAAGATTTTTTATAATGTGATCCCAAACCACAGACACTGGTGCATTGTTTTCAGTTTCAGGTAGGTAGCCGTGTTGATCTGTAGTAGAACAGCAAGATGAGAGGCTACTTGCACCTTGAAGTCCAACATTATTTCCAAGGCATAAGATTTCAAGAGTCAAACTCCTTTCACTGGATACAAGTAGGAATAGAGATCTTGGAGCCCTTATATACCAGTCAGAATGCAGGAGGAATGTTGTAAAGAAGGGAGTCAGGACGCAAAGATACAATGCAAAATCTAATCACCTTGATTAGAACAGGGGAGCAAATTCAGAAAACTAGCATTGTTGGTGCGTTGTTGATTTAGTACTTGTAGAACTAGGTCAGTATCCTATCCTTTCTCAGTGAATAAAAGAAATCAAAATAAACCCCACTGGAGTTCTTAGCCCCACTGCCCATATCCATCAATTGCAGAACAGCATGTTGGCAATGCTCTTAAGTTAGCCATATATTGAAGCATCCAACCAACGTACACCAACAGAAGTGCATCCCCGATACCATCCTATCCTCATGGATACACAGAACATAGCAAGGGAAGGAATGAAAGAAACGGAAGCACTCTAATGGGAACTGTGGTTTCCCAACAGATGCCCGTAACCATGCTCTGGGGAGTTCAGCAGGTGTATTTATACCTACACTCTTGTTTTCCCCAGCATAATATAATGCTGGTTCTGGACATGGGTTGAAGGGACTTAGGATGTAGACTAAACCCTACTCCTTCACTGCCATACCTCTGGCACTGCCTGCTACTAGCCCCTACACAGATATAAACCACTTCTGATAATCTCTTACCTTGAAAATCCAGTGATGAGACAATCTAAAATGAAAGAAGCTATAGTGCTGGAAAACAGAACCCCCAGGATAGCTCTCAATTGGCTACTGGGAAAGAGCCGAGAACAAATACGAATAGCGCTATTCTTAATGATGGGACTGGATTAAAGCCAAAAGGACAACCAGTTGCTGTTATGAATAGATGCAAAAGGAATGTCCAAAGCTGTGCAACACACATTATAGGAACATGGAAGCCAGGTATGCTAGAAATCATAAAACAAGAAATGGAATGTTTAAACATTGCAATCCTGGGTGTGAGTGAACTAATACTGACCAACACAGGATATTTTCAGTCAGGAAAAAAGCTCGCCCACCATTGTAGTAGTAGTAGTAGTAGTAGTAGTAGTAGTAGATTTATTGTTATAGCCATAGGCCATCACAAGATTAAAAAACCCCATGTTTCATAAAAAAATTACATCCAGCATCATAGTTAGAAAAATTAAAATAAACTGTACAAGGGATCATACTGGTCATAAGACACCCCATTCGGAGAAGCCTTGGATCTGATCTTCCTGGTTACTAATGCAAATTGTGAAACTCTATAGGATACATGACTGTCACTGTCTGCTAACAGGAACACGATTTTCTCAGTTTCTGAGCATGCAGCTGTGACAGGCAAAATCCAGCCAGAAATTTAATTCTGGATGCATCATATATCAGGCAGTATAATAAATGAAGAGGAAAGTTCTCCTCTGCAGATAGCCCACAAATACAAACACGGGTTGTATTCTGTGAAAGTCCATAGGGAGGGAACGAGCAGCATCAAAGATACGGTGGCGCATGGTGCCAGCAGGAAGATGGGCCTCAGGACTGCGCTGCCTGTTCTCCATCAGTTCGCAATTAAGAGTATGGTGTATTGTTAGGCTGTTGGTCTAGGATCTGTGAATCCTGGGTGTGAATCCCCACTCGGCCATGTTAGCTTACTGGGTGACCTTAGGCCAGTCCCAATCTCCAGTTAACCTTGCCCCTCCTCCCTGCCTTTTACTGATAAAAACCAAGCCTGGAAGAATGGCAATACTGACCTTTTTTGCATGTGATTTTTGTCACTTTTGGTCCTACACCTCTTCAGGTTTTCTTCCGAATTCCAGATGCTTAACTCCCCCTTCAGATTTCAATGCTACATGTCAAGGGTTCTCTTCCAAATTTTCTGCTTGCACTGTTTCTGAAGAAATTCAGAAGAAAACCCAAAGAGGTATTGGGGCCAAAAGCAGCAAAAATCACCTGGGCAAAAAAGGCCACTATTATAGTTGCCTAGCAATGGCCATGGAGGGCATCTGTTTCCTAAAACTACAGGCACTCCTTTTATCATTTGTGGGGGTTAACTGCCTCCTCCCTTTTTAAGATTTCAGATTTTTCCTCAGGTTTGCAGAAAGACATGGGGTTGTTCATGGTTTCAGTCTCTGGATTTAGGTATCTGTAGAGCTGGCCACATTGAAAATTAGATATACTGATGAAAGAATTGTTCAGCATTGCCAATATTTAATCATTCAGAAGCTGTAGAATTTCAGAATTTTTCAGTCATCTAAGAAAAAAAATCAGATTGAAAGAAAAGGAGGAAATATAGAACACATCTTGCTTTGACTGGGAATAGAATAATTTAAACAAAGGATCCTGCTGCCACACATACTATCTTCATCACTCCAGAGGAGTTAGCCATGTTAGTCTGTAGTTGCAAAATAGTAAAGAGTCCAGTAGCATCTCTAAGACTAATCAACTTTATTGTAGCATAAGCTTTCGAGAACTACAGCTCTCTTCGTCAGATGTAAACCACAGCATCTGATGAATAGAGCTGTCGTTCGCAAAAGTTTTGCTACAATAAAGTTGGTTAGTCTTAAAGGTGCTACTAGACTCTTAAATATCCCTATCACTGGAAGTTATATAACTCCACCCCATTTTTTTAAATATTGCTGGGCAAACCATTATAAAATGCTCTCTACAGAAAATTCCGAAGCAAGTTGGGAGTGGGGGTGGGGGTGGAATTTGAGAGACAGAAATACAATATAGGGCTGGCTGATCTACCCAATGTCACCCAATTATACTTTATTAAATTGTGTTGTTATCCGCCCTGAGCCCGCAAATGTGGGGAGGGCAGAGTATAAATCCAATAAATTAAATTAAAATTAATTACTGTAAGCAAGATCTCTATCACAGTGTTACATTTGTTCTGGGATCTGTCAGTTTATCTGTGGGAGGAAAACACTACAGCTGTGAACTTGCAGGAAGATAGACTCTGTCTCAGTTCTGTTGCTGCATCTCCTAGCACTCTGCTCAGCAAAGTTTGAAACTTTTCTCCAGCCTAAGGAGTCTTCTTCTAACTTAAGAAGATACTTGAGTGGAGTATGCGTGAGTGCTTATGAACAGGAGCTTAGAATATTTACCTCCTTTAGTTGAACATGATTGCTGAATTCTTGAATTTATGTTGTTATCCTTGTGTCTGAATAGCCCTGCTGACCCACAAGCACCATTCCTTTCAGCCCCACAAGGTGTCTAAACACCCAGTGACCGCCCCTAGTCTCCGCCTGATGAAATGCCACTCTCCCAGCTCACCCCATTCTTGAAGGAGCTCTTCGCTTATTCTTTCTTTAGAACACTGCCACCAAATGATCATTTTAGGAATTGCCCACCAAGAGGGCCAGTACTCCCAGCTTCCCTACTACATTGCCCTTCTGAGGATCCGCCTAGTGCCCATACCCACCTAGTGCCAGTTCCACTCCCTAAGGTCTGGTTACCATGGGGATGGTTTGCCACACTTGTATATAACACTTGCCATATTTGTTATTGTATACAAACAGTGGAATGGAGAGAGAGACCAGCCTCACCCACTTTGTTATGATATTCAGATATACTCTCCAGTGATGGGGGATCACGCACCTACGTATATCATTTCAATCCAGTGTCTCTCATTTACATAGGAGGTGAATTCTGACAGACCTTCTGCTGCAGTCCACACTGAGGGAAGTCGATTAGAATCCTGAAAGCGACTAAGATGCACATATTAAGCATATTAAGATTAGCATATATTAGTGCTAATTTAATGGTGTGCTAACTTTGATGAGAAGAAACTCCACAGTAAAGAAATTATTTCAGAGGATAGAGTGTACCAGCCGCCTGCAATATTTCTGTATACATATCATTTGAAAGCTTACCGGTTAATGTATGCACAAAGCATAAAAATATTTTAATAGATATTGCTGTCAATTATATTTGGATCATACAATTTTAGGGAAAACGAATCACCTGGATTGTAATTTGGTCAATTTAAAATGTGGCAGATCGTAATGGAAAATGTATGTAAGTAATGGAATCTATCTGTGATACGATATATACTTTTTGGTCAAATGTATCATGTTGGAATGGAGAGATGTTCATGTTCATCAGGTGCTAGACACTGTCCATGGCAATTCAGTACACTTATTTCTTTGGTTTGGCTCCAGTGCAGACTACAGCAGCAGGACCTACAGAATGCTGGTCGGGGGCTGGCTGGCTTCTGGACTCACTTAAAGCTGTGGTGCTTTTAGCTGGCCTTTTCATGCTCACTTTGACAACAGGTTTTGGATCAAGATAGCATATACAGTAATAGATAAAAAAGAAGAAGAGAGTCTACCTTTTTCTTGGAGCGTTGTGTACAGTATTCCAAACCAAAATGTTCTTCCAGCTTTCTGTGAGCTTGCTATACTCATGATTTATCTTATCTTGAACATACTTGCACAAAAATGCAAGGGTTTGGCAAGGCTTATGCTATGCAGTATGGACAGAACATGTTGCTATAGAATAAGGATTAACATTATCTGCGTACTAAACTTGGCCGTACATAGAAATGTATAAATAAAGCACCAGAAAAGAAACTGACATGTTATCAAAGTTCCTTTGGTTAAGAGAGAAAGCATTTATATGGCGCACACAGTTCTATCACCTTTAGTGAGGAATTATTCATTGCAGCACATTTTCTTGTTTTTAATAAAACTAGTTATATTTCTTCTATAATGTAAGCTTTCGACAGTCCAGCATATTTGAGGGGCTGCATTACTGATTACCCTTTCTCACTTCTTCTGGAAGCTTGCTTGGACTTTGCTGCCTTCTTTCTGGCTTTAGGTTCTAATTGTTTATTCAGTGTTTCTTGCGTGGTTCACTAAGTTAACTTAACAGTCTCAACAATGGGAAATACATTTATTTATAAGTAGACGATCACTAGCTGTAAATGTAATCCTCTAGCTTTTGGAAATTAAAAAGTGACATTCCTAGGGACAGACCCATTCCCCCAGAATAACACAAAACATAGAGCCATTCCTACTATGATCTTCTGCCACATGCATCCACCATAAAAAGAACATGATGATACATGCAAATCACAACTGCAGCAAACAGAAACGAGTTAGGCCCCTTCATGATGTTGGAACTGCTACTTCCTATGTCATGTCAAGGAAATGTCACAAGCCCCAAGGCACTGGAGAGAAGAATTCATACTGTGGTTGTTCCTCACACCAGCATTTCCTGTCTTCAGGAAGGGCAACAATAGTATGAGGGAGGGGTGGAACTGCAGTGTTGGCTCCTCTCATATCACTCAAGGCTTCTGATGCTACCTTTATAACAAGGGAATGAACCACACTGCAATGGCTCTCATACTGTAAATATAGTGTGCCTTACGGAGATTAGCAATTGAGGAGTGGCATAATAAATATAGAGATACTTTAGGCCGCATCCCAAAGGGAGCATTCCACTTTGCAGGGCTTGAAGAGAGTTGCAGGGTGCTAAACCAGAGACACACCCCATTTTTTAAGAGCTCAGAAGCAGCAACGGTTCCCACATCGTTGCTCCAAAGTTCCTGTTAAAGAATGAAGCAAGAAGCGCTCCTGCAGTGTCCTGCTAGCAGGTAGGAGAACATGACAATCAAACAATAAGCCCCCAAAGTCCCTCCACAGTTCTTCAAGTAGCAGGCACTGTCTTGAGTATGTAATTTACTACTAATGCAGACGTGCAGACAAAAAAGAGATGCTATGTTTCACATGATTTTGCCCAACAGTCCTTGGGCAATTCCTCTTTTGGAATGTATCTGCTAACACTTACATTAAATGAGAATGTGGTTTTAAGAGACATGTGCCTAACTAGATGAACTGACAGATAAACTAGCACCTTCCATTCTAAAAGTCCCATAGACATACCAATTCTGAGTGAAGTTTCTCTGAGAGACGAGTTCTCCGAAAGCCAGAATCAGGAAATAGTTAAGTAAAAGCAGGTGGAGCGCTGCAAGAGCAAAGCAGGAAATAGCAGTGTCTGAATGGATTCAAAAGAATGTTCCCTGCCTCTCCCCCTCAGCCCTTGGGCAGCTGCAGTAACAAGCTATCCGCCCACTCCTCCTCTGCTGCCCTTATCTCTATCAGCCCCTGAAGACACAGGGCCTTGAAGGCCGCAAACACCATCGGCCTGAGTAATCCGCAGCAATTCAGAGCCAGGCCCTGGGAGTATTGGGAGGAAGCTGCCTGGAAGGCAAAAGAAACAGGAGACCCACCCACTGCATTAAGGGATGAATGAGTAAGAAACACCCTGTAAGCGCCAAAAGCTCTCTAGTGTGGTTCTAAAAATGAGGGAAATAAAAATAAGCAACACAGAAACCCATTTAGAACAGCTGCTCTTATCCTGAAGATTATGGACTCACTTTCCTCAAGAAATATCTGAAATGGGAGCAAATTTTCAAAAAATTATATAACAATAACAGAAAACAAAACAATAATCCTAAAATAGTACAAAAGATATGTACATTCAACATATCCTACAGCAATACTTACTACAACAGACAGCTATACTTACCCTAACCCTTAATTACAGATTATCCTTTCAACATAACATAATACTGGAATCTAATAAATTTCCCAACCTTTCATTATCTGCTTATTTATCAATGTAGTAAATTTAACCAAATTCACCACATTCCATACTTTCTAAACCAATCAATCTTATGTGGAACATATTTTGTTTTCCAATGACTGGCCAGCACCAGCCTCATGGTTGCTTACAAGTTTTAAACCGTATTTTGAGCTAATTCGTTTACTGTTTTAACATAGTTTAATAAAAGAATGTCAGGCACTCGAGGCAATAATATTCCCAAAACTTCAGATACTATACCTACTACCATTTCTCGTTATATCTGCACATGTTCACATGGCTATCACATGTGAAAAAACAACTCTTATCTTTAGAATAATACCAGCATGCACATGCATTGTACCTTTATGCCCTCCCTTGTAACACCACACGCATCTTTGGCTGGAATATAAAGGCTCAGGGATCTCCATTCCTACTTGTGTCTGATGAAGGGAGCTCTGACTCTCAAAAGCTTATGCTCTGAAAATTCTGTTGGTCTCTAAGGTGCCACTGGACTCAAATCTTACTGTTATTTTATTATTTTTATTTTATTGATTGGATTTATATCCCGCTCTCCACATGAGCAGGCTCAGGTGGGTCACAACATCATAAAAACTACAATTTCAAGAGGATAAATATATACAATAAATATAATAAATTACAGTTTAAAATCATATAAAACAATAAAATATCAATACATATCATTCTGGGTAGGTATAACAGATCTTATTAGACAGTGGAGCAGAACAAAACAGGCAAGGGACCAGCAGGATAGTTTGTCAGCTCCTCAACCACTATCATAGGCCTGATGGAACATTTTCATTTTACAGACCGGCGGAGCTGTAGTAAGTCCCACAGGGCCTGGGTCTCATCTGGGAGAGCGTTCCAGAAGGCCAGAGCTGAAAAAGCCCTGGCCCTGGTTGAGTTCTACTGCAGACCAACACAGCTACCCACCTAAAATAAATTTTTGATAATCTCCAAGGCAATAAATGCCACTAGTGAACTATTTTAAAATAATTTATTTTACTTTTAAAATATTTTACTTCATTTATACCCCATCTTTCTGTTCAATGGAGGCTAGGGTTGCCACCAGTCCCTCTTAACCTCCTGGTGGGGGACTGGCTCCTTAAACTCACCTCTTGTGTTTGGGGGGGGGGGGCGCACGCACGAAGCGTGATGATGTCACTTCTGGGAAGTGATGTCATTGCGTGGCCCCTGAACGCACCCATGCTTCTCAGGGGCTCAGATCGGGACTGCTGCGGAGTGCAAGAGCGCTCCTGTGCTCTGCAGCAGCCCAAAATGGGCCCGATCCAGGTGGCTGCTGCGTACAGAAGTGCGCCACACCGCAGGGGAGCGCACATAGAAGGTGTGCCCCTCCGCTGGCCAGGTAAGTGAGGGCGGGATGTGGGGGGCGGGGGATCTCCCGCCCCCGCTGGGGGTTTGGCATCCCTAATGGAGACCCGAAGTGACTTACATTGTTCTTCTCTTCTCTATTTTATTACCAAAACAACCCACAGAAGTAGGTTAGGCTGAGAGTATGTTACTGGACCAAGGTCACTCCATGGCAGAGTGAGGATTCACACCCAGGCTTCCCAGATCCTAGTCCAACATCCTAACCACAACACCACATAGGCACAATTTTCTCCTAATTGCAAACTGATGGAAAACGGGAAGTGCAATCCTGCCATTTTCCTGCCGGTACCCATGTGCCATTGTTTCTGTAGTGCTGCTCATTCCTTCTCTATGGACTTTCACGGGAGAGCTACAATGGCGGCCAAGCCCAGCAAGGCGCAGTAAAGCCACAGCAGCGAGTACACGCCCCTTTATTTTTTGACAACCCTGCCAGCATCCCCCAATGGCCACACTGCTCCTCCTGATACACCTGTGAGTGGGAAGCAAAGGTGAAGCCAATGTGCGGTCCATGATCTTCACTGCCTGTTGCCACCTCTATCCCCCTCTCTAGAGCACAGGCGGCCAGGGACCACAGGACCCCACAATCGTGGTGCCTGTTCTGTGCTTGGGAGAATCCCTCCATGAGGGTGGGGGAGCCCAGGTGCCAGCCTTTTATATAGTAGGATATGGAATCACGCAATCGTGCTACTTTACTGTTTGCATATTTATGAAACACTTTTGCATTTAAAACTTTGAACGGCAAATCAACGGTAGAAAACAGAGTACTATGCATGCCTAGTTTTTACAGAAACTAAAAGACAGGGCAATGGCACAGTACAATCCCACATGAGCTCAAAAAAAAAAAAAGGAAAGTTGGACAGGAATGCACCAATGTCATTTGTGACGAGGCACAGATAAAGAACGCATTTTCTGTTTTGGGACCTTCTTTTTCATGACAAACACCCACAAAACATGCATGAGGATGACGCATGTGAAAGTGAGTTCTCGAAGCAGATTGGGAAGATGCTACTTTGGGACAGGGAAAACTTGAAAAAATTGGAACGTGTGGAAGTGGCCTATGATCAGTGAAAAACGTCTACTCTAATACTGAAGAAATAACTCTTAAATAAAATTATGCCCCCCTCCACACACACCACAAACAACCCAGCACTCTGATTTCTTTCCCCACGTCTAAAAGACTAGGACAAAGAAACCATTTTTACAACAAACTGTATCTTATTCTGTTCATTTGCCGAAGGTGCTTTTCGGAAACTAAATTTTCAGCACATTTTACCATAATGGAGATCTACTCATTGCACAGAGGCTATTAAGTGACTGGAACACAACACAACAGTTATGACAGAAAACTAAGAAAACAAGATAGTGTTAATCCCTCCTTTATGAGTGAAATAAGTCTGAATTCTTCTGTAATCAAGTCTCTTTAGAAAATAATTCTGGACAAAGGTCTTTGAACATTAGCTGTCAAAGTTCTCATCCATTTTCTGTTAGGGCTTAAATTGGCTTGGATCCAATACAGAAATTTCAAGGATGAAATGGAGAATGATTTTTTTCACCAGTTCCCCCCCCCCCTTCTGCTGAAGCCCTATGACATGCTCTTCCTGGGAGTCTCCTAGTCCTGTCCCCAAGGAGCAGCATCTTGAAGGTTCTGAGCTCCAGTGAGAGGGGGAAGCTGACAAAGTCACACTCTATGGATGGAAATTCCATGGAAATTACTGGTGGATCAAGGCCATTGTACTGGTGGATCCAAGCCCCTTTTGCCACAACCATATTCGACCACATATTTATAATGAATGAATGATTCAACCAGACACCCTCAGTAACTCTTCTAAAGAATATGGATATCCAAAGGACATGAGGAACAGGATGAACAGATACAGAATCTATTACCACAACAGTCCTTTTTCTGATGGGAACCCTGGAAACCAACAGCCGCCCCAGACCATCCAAGGGGCCAGTACAAACCCTCCAAGAAGCCATCTCACCAGTTGTCCTTTTCTTCCTTACCTACAATGTCAACAGGCCCCTCAAGACAATATGGAGCACAGCAGAAGTGATAAACTCCAAGGCACAGTTCTCTTTAAAAGATCTCATTTGCTGTGGGAGGGGATGCCTTAACACAGTTTTCAGGGCCTGCTTCTCTGCACAGGGCATAGTTTTGCTGTAGAGGGTGTTGGAATAAGTTGCCTGTTTAAGTACTGTAGACTTGGTCTTGGCCAGATTCAGCAATGATTCCTCCTCACCCTCCATCTTAGCTCTGTATGACTCTGTGATTTACTCTCTTTAGCCAATATGGAACAAAATAAAGGCTGCTAGGAGGAGAGAGCATACATTACCTGATGTGCTCCACTTGAAAGAAAGTGTTGACACACTGCAAACCAAATTAACGTTTCCTTGGTATACCCATGTGTACATCATCAGTGCAGTCAGTTTTTCCCGTCTGAAAATAATTATGGCTATTGTTACTTATTTAAATTTGAATCTGCCAGCCAAACCTCTCTTTGTAGAAGAATTATGATTTAATAATTTGAGATCAAGAGCTGGCTTGCAAGTCTTTTGAAGATGTGTTAACCAAAAGATAGCAGACAAAAAAAATTGTCCCTGCTTGCAGAATCTCAGACTGTGCTTGTGCATTGAGTCAATTTGATTTGTGACCAGGGTGAGAAATGAGAAAGTGAATCCTATAGTCCTTAAATCTTTGTCCGTTTCCAGAGCAAAAATGCACAGGGAGAGAATGGAAGATATGCATGAGCAGCTCAGTATCTTTGACCTTGTGACCTTTGAGTCCTATACCAGGAAATGTATTCTTCCTTTGCTATGTGTGTGTTTTTTTAAGTGTTTGTGTTTCCTTGGCTGTTCCTGGGATCTCCTTGTCTTCTCTTTGGTAATTGTGTCATGTGGTTTTAAGGAAGCACAACTATTTGTGAATCAGCATTCAGGCAACATGTGTTAAACATTGCAACAAAACTTTAATTAAATGTTTATGAAGTCTCCCACAGTTCTTCCAGAAAAAAGACAGGCAAACAATCTTCTGTTAGTTTAGATCCATCCAGCTATTTGCCTGCAGCTCTGTAGCCGAGTAAAAGACTGCTGCATTAATCCTGGCAAGTTACTTCAGCCATTCTCAACCCCACTACAAGGCAGAACGTTGTTTGTCCAAACCTCTGTTTTGGCCATAAATAATATTGAATAATAATAATAAAAAAAACTTTGCAGACTGCAATGCTTATGAAATAGTGTTTGCTTAAGATTATACCGTTTCAGAAATTCTACGCTCTTGTAAATGACACACATTTTTGTGTGTGTGTATGTTACATATTCCACAATTGCAAGCCAACATCTATAAGATATTGACTGTGATATGATATAATTAAAATATACTGTTTGCCACATTCAGTGCAGTTTTAGAGGTGTTTTTAGAATGATTTTAAAAAAATGATAAAGGGGTGAGTACTTATCTTCACACCAGAAGAATTCTCAAGTAACACTTTAGAAAGAACACAGTTTCTTAGCAATGGGGGGGGGGGGAGAGACACCTAGCAATGCCCTTCCATGTTTTAAAAAATCACTGAAATTTAATTTTTTAAAAAAAAGTATTTAGCACAGTAAAATTGAATACTGTCATGAGTCCCATACTGGTCCCCATGATTCCATGTATTAATTAAGCATCCCTTTGGGCAGTCTCTTTAGCAAGAGTGGGAACAGGCCAGCCAATAACGAAGCGTCACAGAAAGGGAGAGTGATCAAATGATTGGCTTTGTACCATCTGAAGCAGGATAAGAGCAGCTCTCCATATATGGAGATGTGAGCATAGAAAAAATTATAAAACCCTGAAATTTGCCCTTCGGAGGAGCAAACAAGGGAAGAGGAGGTCCTTTGCGAGATATCAGAATAAAACCTGTGAAGAATCCTGCCTCCTGACATATTGTCTCCTTGTCTGCATCAAGCTACACAACAGTGTTTTCCTTATAGTAGGAAGGGAAGCCTATATCCAATAGTCAACTGGATACTATCAACCACTTTTCTTAATGAGGATGAATTTTGATAAATTGCTACCAAATATGCAATAAATGAAGGATGTCCTGCCCTCCTCAATGCCAGGAAGCCCTCCACAAGGAAATCCTATGACCTTAAGTGGAAGTCCTTGTCCAACTTTGTTACAAATCAAGGCATAGGCCACTCACCTGGCCATTCCCTACAATACAGGAGTTCCTTTTGAAGCTCTGCTCCTCAGGCCTAACCCATTTCACCATCAAGGTCTATTTTGCTGCCGTTCTGCTGCTAGACTGTTGATCAAGGGCAAAACCAGCTTTTCTCTCCTTCTCATCAAGCACTTTATTTTAGGACTGGTCTGGATGTAGCCTCCTGGCCATGCTCCAGCCCCACAGTGGGACCTACAATTTGTCCTCTTGTTCTCAAGAAACTGAATGAACCAATAGCTACTTGGGATCTAAGACTCACCTTGTGCTCTGCATACCATGCTAGCAGCATTATGGGCTGACCCACCTTTCCTTAACTTTCAGAAGAATAAAGCGACCTGATATGCGACCTGTAACTGTTGTTCTCCTTTTTCCATAAGGTTGTATCCAGCTTTCATGTCAGTAAAGACATCATCCTACCTATCTTCTTTTCTTCTCCACTTATGATGAAAGGACCCTACATTCCCTCGATGTCTGCATGGCATTGGTCATGTACATCAACCACATTTTTTCTTTTAGGTTGCATGTCTGCCTCTTTATATCAAATGCTGGCAATCACAAAAGGTGTCCTTATACAAAGGCTTAGCTGCTGGATGTCACACACTATTAAACTTTGCTACCATTTGGCATGGAAGCCAACTAATACCTTTTCAGCCCAAACATACCCCATCAGGTCAGTTACAGTGTTACATGCCTTTGACAAAGGGATCTCTCTCCTTGAGCATTGCTGAGCCAGTACATGGGCATGGCCACCATTTTCATGAAGCGTTACGCATTTGTTGTGGGAGCATGCAGAGGTGCTTCCTTTGAGCAAACTGTTCTTTGATCTATCTTTTCCCAGCAAAACCTGCACAAACGTCCAAATAAGCAAGCTTGCTAGTCTCTTCAATGTGATACACAGAGCCCATGAAGAAGTAACAACAGGTTATTTACCTGTAACTGTTGTTCAAGAGGTGATTTATACATTCACACGACTCACCCTCCTTCCCCACTGCATGTAATAATAGCTGACTTCTTTGAGTGGCATCCTCAGATGGGACAGAACTGAGTGGGAGAGGTGCAGTGTGTCTCTGCAGCAAGGGAGAGAGGATTTTTGTGTCTTTTTTCATAGCTGAGGATGTTTCATAAGATTGGCTTCTGCGCTGGCACAGAACTCATCAGTGTGAATGCAATGATGACCAATTGAAGAACAACAGTTACATGACAGCAACTTGTTTTTCCCCTCTCCCAGGTTCAGGGCTACATTTCAACACTGGGCAGGAGACCATGAGTGATCCCCTTGCCATTTGGAGGGTTAGTTACAGCACTGAGAATCTCATGGGGTAACCCACCTCTTTCTAATTAATTATTTCTCCTCTCCCAAGTTCAGGGCTATAATTCAGTGCAGAGCAGGAGACTGTGCATGACCCCCCACCCCACTACTGAGTTAATTACAGAACTGGGAAGCACATACAAAACAGTGTTTTGAATTGTCATAGTTGAGTAACAGTGCAATGACATTACAAAGATAAAAAATAAAATTGAAAAATCTAATGGATAGATGGAGGAAGAGAATGTTGCGACCCCTTCACACTGCCATCCTCCAGAAAAAAACCCCTTGCAGGTTCAGGGCTATAGGCAGGCAATCACAACTTGCCACTATCTTGTATCTTTAGTAAGCAGAGAGCCCTGACCTTTTCACACACATAGGGTCCCCTCATAATTTTATTTTACTTAAAACATTTATTAACTGCCTTTCTACTTTGCAGGGACTCAAGGTGACTTACAATGTAAATAAAATAACAATAATAAAGAGAATAAACTTTAAAAACACAGTTTAGGACTTCCAAAAAACATAAACACAAAGATAATTAAAAGCTGCCCTAATTAAAAATGTCTTCAACTGCCTCCTGAAGATCAGCAGTGAGGGGGCCAGGAGCACCTCCCTAGGGATGCTGTTTCATAGTCGTGGGACTGCCACTGAAAAGGCCCTCTTTCATGTACTCACCAGGCAAGCTTTTTTAGCAGATTGGACAGTCAGGAGGGTCTCTCCCTGTGATCTTATTTCCAGGCAGGAACATTTGGGAGAAGACAGTCCTTCAGATACACTGGTCCTGAGCCATGTATGGCTTTAAAGCCTAAAACCAACACCTTGCATTGCTCTTGGGAGCAGATTTGTAGCCAGTGCAATTGCTGTAATCGGGGTCAAATGCTCCCGATAGATGGTCTCAACCAGCAGTCTATCCACAGCATTCTGCACTTGGTTTTTCAAGGGAAGTACAACCCCCTCCAAGACAGGAGAGATAGTTTCCTGGTCTGCCTTTCTACTAACCCGGAGATTTCGACAGATGGGACATCCAGTTCCCTATATTAATCACCCTTCGCCTAGCTTCTGCCCAGGGCTGTTGGGGCCAAGGAACTCTACATTGTTTTACTTTTTCTACTGCCACCAATTTTCACAGATCTATATTTGTAGAGCAACAGACTTTAGAGATGAGTGTGCATTTGTGTGTGTTTCTTTTCCCAAATACATACCAGTTAATAGGGATTAACTAAATACAAGGAGTGAACCTTTATTGAAAATTTAACAACACAGAAGTGGTTCATAAAGATAAATATATATTTTCTTCTCACTTGAATTTTTAAACTTAAGAGTTTATTCACACTTTCTGGAGGTTGTTTTTTGTTGCTAAATTTCTTTCTTTCTTAGAGCAGACTCAGCTGCTGTCTCTCTCTGCTTCAACCTTCCTTGGCTCTACACAGCTCTCCCTCAGCTCTCTCTAACTGTCCCTTAACTGTCTTTTTCAACTGTCCCAGCATTCAACATTCCAACAGCTCCCACTGGCTGTTCTTAGAGAGAAGCAAAACAGCAGCTGTCTGTCGCAGGAGGTGTGCTTTTTCATTGAAGCAGAAGGCATACCTTTCATTAGGGAATCATTCCTTCACAGTCCCCTGGCCCTCTTTATTCTTAATGCTGAGATCCACAAAATGTAACACAGTGGAATTGCACTGTTCCGCATTACATTTTTTAAAAAATGAAAACATATTTAGAAAAACCTAAATACAACCTCCCCCTTTCCCCTGCAGTTGTGACTCATCAGTGAAGCTGAGAGATCTTTTTAAAAGTAAAAAAAAAACTCAAATGGATAGGTGGAGGAAGGGGGGAGGCATATCTTTTCACTGAAACTAAAAGTGTATCTTCCATTCCTGATTCATTGAAAAGATCACCCCAGCAACAGCATGCAAAGAAAAATTGTGTCCCCCTGCCCTATTTTTTTAAAAGCATTGCTTTTGGGGAGAAAAAAACAGGCTGCCTAGAGATGGGGCACAAATGTAGGACATCATATGGAAACAGGAAAAAAATAAGTTGGGTTGCTGAAATGGATAAAATCCTCAATGTGAAAGCAGCCCAGCATGTTAGGAAACTGATACATTGTATTTATTAATTATATTTACATTCTACCTATCTTCCATAATGGAAGCAGGTCTTTTTTAAAAAAAAATTAAATGGAACAGTGGTCTTGACAGCAGGTCTCCCATCCAGGCCATAACCAAGGCCTCACCTGTTTAGGTTCAAACCAGATTGCTATATCATGTGCATTCAACCATATCCTGGAAATTGCTACTGAAGTAAGACTGTGAGAAATTTATATTTTAAAGTGAAGAATAGTATGGAATCACTGTGATCTTTCATATGTAAAGATTCCCAGTGCATCTTTTAAAAAGAATTGCTTGAGAATGGGTCAAATTATACACATGTATAGTTTTGAATTTGTTTGACATTATTATTATAAATGGAATATTTGCTTCCATATTTTAAAAAGAGCCTATGTAGCTGTGTTGCTTTTTATTTCAGTTATGTCAGTCATAAGCATTCATGTTGCTCCAATTTGCATTTATTTTCTAAAGATTATCAGGATGCTAAATTTCACAGTAGGTTCTCTGTCTTCTGTAGTACTAATGTAACTTTGAACATAAATATTAATCAGAACATCTCATTACTTATTTGCATTCTAAGGCATTAAAATGCTTGGAGGAATGGATATTAAATTTTCTTCTGCTGTACTCCCAACAATATTGGAAAGCTGCACTTTCTCAAGCTGCTATCCAAGAGTAGACTGGCCATGTAACTTATAGGGAATTTTCCTAGTGGGTCACTACCCTAGAGAGCTGACAGTGACCAGGAGTAAGCAGAGCCAAGTCCCAGTAACTCTGCCCAAGCATCCCCCAAACTACAAGCCAGCATTGCAGGGCCACTTGGCTTAGACACCCCAACAGCAATGGCAGTTGGTATTAGATCACCAATTGTCTCCTCCTGCACTGCTTCCAGTTTGGGGAATGATGCAGTGGGTGAGCTAATCCTTACTGTTAGCCCTACTGATAGGGTTGCCAGCTCCAAGTTGGGAAATTCCTGGAGATCTGGGGAGTGAAACCTGGAGAAACCTGGATAAAGTGGGGTTTGGGGAGGGAAAGGACCTTGGCATGGCATAATTCCATAGAGCCTACCCCCCAAAGTAGCCATTTTCTCCAGGTGAAATGATCTCTGTGGCCTGGAGACCAGTTGTAATTCCAGGAGATCTCCAGCCACTACCTGGAGGCTGGCAACCCTACCTACTGAGCCAAGTGGCCCTGCAGTGCTGGCTTGTAGCACCACAGAGGCAGTTCAACTTGGCTTACTCCAGGTCCATTTTCACTTTTCAGTCCACTCCAGGCACCACCCAATGGAATAAAAAAAATGCAGGGCTTCCATTAAGTCTCCTGAGAATGAACATATTACATAATCTTGAATTACCCTGTCATATGACACAAATGTCCTACAAACATGAACTACTGCATTATTGTGCAATAAAGGGAATATATATGAATTGTAAGGAACTGATTGAGACAAGTAACCTCTCTGCATAGATATTATAGATGACCTCAGTACCATCTCCTTCCTGCAGGGAACTGGGGATTGAGGAATGCCTCTTTGTTCCCGGCCCCACAAACCAGATTAGGGTAGCTTACACAGTCACTATATGTTTAGACGTAATTGCTACGAACAATTCAGAAAAGTTTGGTGGCCAAGACACTTGCAATGACATAATATCCAGCACCAAACTATAAAGAAGATATGTGAACCAAACTATAAAGAAGATATGTGAACCGCACTTTCTCAACGAGGAAATTAATCATCTAAACCACGCACTTCAAGCAAATGGCTACTCCAGAAATGAAATCAGAAGAGCAAGTAAACCAAGGATAAATCAAACAACTAAGGAAAAACAGTCTCCCACAGGAAAAGTGTTTTTGCCATATATCAAAGGAATCACTGATCAGATGGGAAAGCTTATGAAAAAGTACAGCTTACAAACCGTATTCAGACCCACCAGAAAAATACAACAGATGCTACGTTCAGCAAAAGACAGTAGAGACCCCCTCATCTCTGCAAGAGTATACCGTATACCCTGCAGCTGTGGACAAGTTTACATCGGGACCACAAAACGTAGCATCCAGACAAGAATAAAAGAACATGTAAGACACTGCAGACTTGGCCGTCCTGAAAAATCAGCAGTGGCTGAACATAGCCTAACTCAAACAGGACACAGTATCCTATTCCAGGTCACTAAAATACTTGACAACACTTCCAACTACTTTGTCAGACTGCACAGGGAAGCCATTGAAATTCACAAGCATAAGCACAATTTCAACAGGAAAGAAGAAACTTTAAGAATGAATAGAGTTTAAAAAAAAGAAAAGAATGAATAGAGCATGGTTTCCAGTCCTGAAAAACACCAGGCTAACAAAACACTCTATACCCGACAATAGCCCTGCAGAGAAGATTAGTACATCAAGCACCAATCCATACGCAAAAGAACCTCCTCAGGATACAGTGAAGCCTCCCTCCATTAGCATTTCACACCCTGGGAAACTCTTACAGGATGACTCAGCTCAACCCCACCCTAACCCCACCCCCTTTCTCACAATACAAGAACTCGTGGGCACTCTATGAAATTATTGAGCAGTCGGGTTAGAACAGATAGAAGAAAATACTACTTTACACAAAGGGTGATAAACACATGGAATTCGTTGCCACAGGAGGTGGTGGCAGCTACAAGCATTGCCAGCTTCAAGAGGGGACTGGACAAATATATGGAGCAGAGGTCCATCAGTGGCTATTAGCCACAGGAGATAGATGGTATTCTCTTTGTGGGGAGGTGGTGCTCTGTTGTCTTGGTGCTGGAAGGAAGGCAGTGGGAGGGCTTCTGGTGTCCTGGCCTCACTGACAGTCCTTTAGATGGCACTGGATTTCTAGCCACTGTGTGTGACAGAATGTTGGACTGGATGGGCCACTGGCCTGATCCAACATGGCTTTGCTTATGTTCTTATGTTCTTACCCCTCCTGAGTAGATATAAATGACCTGCCAACATCTTTTCCACACTGTGACACTGAGAGATCTCTGTCTTTTGGTGCTACACCTCTGAAGATGCCAGCCACAGCTGCTGGTGAAACGTCAGGAACTACAATGCCAAGACCACGGCTATACAGCCCGGAAAATCCACAACAACCATCGTTCTCCGGCCGTGAAAACCTTCGACAATATAAAGAAGAGAGTCCTAGAGTAACCCAAATAACAGGGCAAGGAAAGGCTGAACCCTGGAGGAAGGAAGTCAAACAAAATCAATTGGTGAGCCTCAGAGTTGTATCCTTTCACCTTCTTTCAATCCAAGAAGGACAGGAAAATTCACGGGTCAGAGAGCCTGGACTACAACTCCAACGGACAGAAAGTGATCCTAGGTCCAACACGAAACACAGGCCGTTTTCACACATCTTACCTGCCGCCGGAACATTGAACAAAACACCCGGAATACAGAGTCTTCTTGTGTGAAATCGTGCCAGGAAGACGCTGTCATCTGGGAGTTTTGCATGAAATCGCGTCTTCCTGGCATGATTTCGCGCAAGAAGATGCTGTATTCCGGGTGTTTTGCGCGATGTTCCGGCAGCAGGTAAGACGTGTGAAAACGGCCACAGTAAAGATAACATTATTGAGACTCAATCTGTACTCCACAGTAGTATGGAATGCTAGAAGGCAAGCAAGTCTAGTCCAGCCTCACCTTGCTTAGCACCTTAAGGGGTCTAAAATAGTATCAAGATGCTCAGCAGACTGGAACGGCAGGTGCTTGTTCACCTCACTGCTGTCTCTAGCAGACTAGAGAAAAACCTAGATCTGTCCTAGAGGGGGCAGTCTATGGTCTGGTACAAGGGCCAATTCCTTGGTAAATACTCAAACATTTACATTACAGCAGCAACTATATGGACCATTTAGTATAATCACTCCACAATTTCATTTAGGTTTTGCTAGAAGAGGGATGAAAAAGATTAAAATGTTCATAAACTCTTGATGAGTTTGGCAGAGTTGGCAGTTTAAAGCTTTTCTACAACAAAAGAAGAGCATATTGTGCAGACAGTCACGTGCCTAAGTTTGTGTGTGTTTCCCTTCTGTTTTGCCACATGCAGAGAATGGAAAAATAATCTGTTTCTTAAATAGGGGGGTGAGAATCAAACAGAAGAGAAAGAGAAGGCATGAAAGCATTGAGAGGAATGTCAAGAGTTAATCTCCGGTATAATTCACTGGAGGCTAAATTTGTGTTGTCAGAGGAACAGTTCACGCAAGATTTATGTGCTTTCTTCCCTCTGTGAACTTTAAGGTAAACCTCAGCCAGGGACTGCTGCATTCCTTATAAACCCCTAGCACAGCCCACTAATACTTTTGCAAACTTTCTCATCATTCAATAGCACATTTTTCCACAGCACTTTGCTCTTGTTTATACATGCTTACTGCAGTATGAGGCTGGCTTGAAAAAAAAGTCCTACAGTAAAACACCTGTATTTTATTAAGACTCAGTGTTCCACCTTTTCATTTTTACTACAGTTGGATTAACCCTTTATAAGTGTGTTTTTCTATGGATGTTTAGTTGGGGTTAGCATTTAATCTAAAAGAAAAAACAACAAAAGTAGAATGAGAATTACATTTCTTGTGGGAGCAGGCAGGAAAAGGGAGAAAGGAGACTGGCTCCTCTCTTCATGGATAGCTTAATTTGTTAAGAGTATCATCCTCATCATCATCAACATGTTTACCCTCTCCTTTGTGCCCAATCAGGGCCACCCAGTAGGGTTGCCAGGACTACTATGGAGGGAGGGCCTCCTGGCAACCTACATTGTCCACTGCCACTTGGAGCAGTGATGGGAGAATTTTTTAAAGCCAGCATCGCAGTTAGCTTCGTATGCACAATGACATCATTTCTGGGGAAAACCTAGAAGTGACCTTGTGTAGCTCTAGGAATTGCAGAGCAGCTCAGGAGTAGACATGGCACAAACCGAAAAAAAACAAGCCAGGAGGTTCGAGGTTCGTACAGTTTCACGAACCACGAACTTTCACGAACTTGCCCTGGTTCCTGAACCGGTTTGTGTGGTTCATTAAAATGTCACTTCTGAGGCAGCAGAAGGTCTGCAGAATAGGGGTGTGAGCTTCTGGTTTCCCCCCTTTAAACACCAGCCACTTTTCAGCTGATGAGAGGGGAATCCCCACAGCTGAAAAGAGCTGCCGGCTGTTCTGCTTCCCATGTTTGCAGAAGTTTGCTTATTCCCTGCTGGCTTTAAAAGCCAGGAAAGGGCTAAATGACTGGTTTTCCCTTCCTCCTTTGTGGTATGCACACTGTCTCTTTCTCTTTTTTTCAAAGGCAAGAAAGTGTAGCAACATTGTAACATTGCAACACTATAATATTACTGCACTTTCGTCCTGGCTTTAAAAGCCAAGAAAAGATTAAATAGCTGCTTTTCCCTCCCTCCAAGGCATGTTTCAGGCTTTGCAAAGAGGAAAAACCCCAAGCGTTTTGCACAGCCCTTTGGAAACAAAGTGGCAGGGAAGCTGCTGCTTGGGTTTTTTTCTCTTTGCAAAGCCTGAAACATGTCTTGGAGGGAGGGAAAAGCAGCTATTTAATCCTTTCCTGGCTTTTAAAGCCAGGAGGAAAGTGCAGTAATGTTGCAATACTACAATGTTACGAAGTTGCTACACTTTCTTGCCTTTGAAAAAAAGAGAGAGATTGTGTGCATACCCCAAAAGAGGAAGGGAAAACCAGCCATTTAGCCCTTTCCTTGCTTTTAAAGCCAGCAGGGAATAAGCAAATTTCTGCAAACATGGGAAGCAGAACAGATACTGAAACGCTTTAAAGTTCCAGCTGGCAACACTTTTCTTGCAGGCAAGAGAACTGTTCCTCCTTTCAAACTCTAGTGCTTTTTTCAGCTCATGGGGGATCCCCCTCCCATCAGCTGAAAAGACGCTGAGTGCACACCTCTACTGCAGAAAGCTCATCTCTGGTCGCCCAGGAAACTGATTGATCAGCACCAGGCTGTCTGCAGTGATGAACTGAAAACAAACCAAATGAACCAGCCTAAAGTTTGTCCTGGTTCATCAGAAATGGGCTCTGATGAACTGCTGGTTCAGGAACAATGAACTGGCCAGGTTCGTGACAAATTTTGGTTCGTATTTCAGTTTGTGCCCATCTCTACTCAGGAATTTTCAGTGATTCCTAGCCTGATGTCACTTTTGAGTTTTCCCAGAAGTGACATCATGATGCACACAATGTAGCAGAAACCCTATGTTCCTGCCCCCAAGCCTGTCACCAAGGCTGCTGACAATTAAAACAGAGCACTACAAAAAGGATGATAAAACCAATTGAAACACAAACTAAAATATGTATGTAAAAATGTAGAGGCAACACTTTTAACATATGGCAGGAAGGATGGGTCACTGAGGGAATGCCAGATGAAAGAAAAATTTATTGGCAGAAGACAGTGATAGAATATTCCTCAGGAGGGAGTTCCATAATTTGAGTGTCACTCATCTAACCTCAGAACCTGAAGCAAGGCCTCAGAAGATGTCTGAAGAGGTTGGGTAGGTTTGTCTGGGAATAGGTGGTCCTTGAGCTGTGTTGGTCCCAAACCGTATAAGGCTTTAAAAGGCAACATCAGCACCTTTAATTGGGTCTGGGAAAACACTTGGAAGCCAGTGTTGATGAGCCAATACTGAAGTGATCTGGGCTCTGTGACCCACTCTAGCCAACATATCATCAGAGGTAGAGTATCCCTTGCCTGCAGCCTCTGGCAGCCCGGGCCGCAGCCCCTGTTGCCACTCAGCTGGCTGGTGGAGGAAGAAACAGCTCACGGCTGTATCTTTTGGATGTGATGCAATGACATCACTTCCTATATGCCTGGAAGTGATGTCATCATGTTGTTGGGTGAAGATTTGATATTTGGACAGAACCTATAGAGTTTATTCTTAAATACTAGAGCAGTTCTGGCATGATTACATCATTACTGGAAATAACATCATCACATCACCAGAGTGCTGATGTGCATGAAGGTAAGAATCCCCTCCATTGTATCCCCCTGCCTCCTGCCAGTTGCCAAGGGTGGCCTGGCAACCCTGAATCTACCCCCTGTGGACAAATCTTTTTTGCCCATGGAAAGCTGCAGCTGGTAAAAGACACTCCTGGCTATGGCTGCCACTTGCTCATCTAGCAGTAGGCCCAGATCCAAGAGCATTCCCAACCTATAGACCTGTTCTTTCAGGGGGAGCATAATCCCATTTAGAACAGGAGACACCTTAAATAGGGCAGTGGAATGAAAAAATAGGGATGCAATATTCTTATACCTAGAAGTAGAGATGAAGAGAGGTATTTTTCAGCTCTGCCATACTGTGAATATATAGCACGAAGCAGGTCCAATTTTCGTGAACAATTCTTGCTGCAGTCTAGGCAAAGATGGATGAGAACCAGTTTGGTGTAGTGGTTAAGAGCACAGGACTCTAATCTGGAGTGGGGTTTGATTCCCCGCTCCTCCACTTGAAGCCAGCTGGGTGACCTTGGGTCAGTCACAGCTTCTAGAAGTTCTCTCATCCCCACTCACATCACAGGGTGATTGTTGTTGTGGGGATAATAATTACATACGTTGTAAACTGCTCTGAGTGAGTGTTAAGTCATCTTGAAGGGAGGTATATAAATCGAATGTTGCTGTTGTTATGATGATGATGATGATGATGATGATGATGATGATGATGATGATGATGATGATGATGTATTGTTTGTTGTATCCCAAAGATATGTCCTGGTTCAAACATGAAGTAAGGGAAAGAACGGGGCACCAAGCTAATAAATGTAGAAGGAACCCTGTTGCAACTTGGGACAGCAAAATAGATTGCAAGGCCTCAGACAGTGCAGAGTCCAATACAGTGAGGGTAACATTTTAACATTTCATTTTGGATGACAAAATGGGCCCTGGAAGAAAGAAGGCTTGAGTGTTAAAACTGATGACAAAACTTTATTCTCACACTCCCATGCACAAAGTGCCCCCAGGATAACAGGAGCAGCCAAATGGGAACATGGCAGGAATGAGGGGGGGAGGGTTCTAGGGTTGCCAGCTCTGGGATGGGAAATTCCTGGAGATTTGGGGGGTGGAGCCTGGAAAAGGTGGGGTTGGGGAAGGGGAGGTACCTCAGCAGGATATAAAGCAATTGAGTCCACCCTCCAAAGCAGCCATTTTATCCAGGGGAGCTGATCTCCGTTGCCTGGAGATCTGTTGCAATTCCAGGAGATCTCCAGCCACCACCTAGAAGTTGGCAACCCTAGGGCTTTCAGATCTCTTTATCAGGTGTGGCTAAACCACATGTATCTGTAATGCAGCATGCCTCACAAAAAGAACATAGAAGGGCTAAGTCATCCAAACAACTCAAAGTGCAGAGTCTGTGCAGGGTTTTCCAATATCGTTAAGATTTGTTTCCCAGGAAATATTCCTGAGCTTCTAGTTTGGTGCTATAAAGCATTACCAAAATCAGTGCAGGAGAAATTGCTTACTGATGCTTTGCAGGAATGGGAAAAGGAGTTCCTTTTGAGACTGGTTGTGTCTTGGACTTAAGGGCATGAAAGAGGCAGCACATGAACTGCAGACAGGAAAATGGCTCACTACGATTTTCTTAATAGTTTAATAAATGCCAATTAGTGAAAACTTTAAAAGGTAGTAAAAATAGTTATGGTGAGTATTTCATTAGTTTTATTCAGTAGTATCCAAATTATAGAGAACTTTTGGCTTCAAAAGTCTTTTTGGCAGTTGTTCCTCTCTCCAACTTTCCAGTATAACAATTGTTGTCTGTCTAATAAGCATTGATTATAGTCTTGTGAATGTGATATTCAGGAAATAAATTATCACCCATTACTAGTTTTTATTCTATTCCTACGTGCAGGCATCCCCCACAAAGGGAAATTTACTATGGCATGATAAATGTGATTATTTATGTTAACTTAGCATTAAGAATGGCTCTGGAAAACATGCCTAGCAAATTTGCATAGATAAGTACTGGAAGCAATTCTAAAACACAAAGGACTGTTCAGTTTCACGCATTCTCAAATTTAGTCATAGTGAGCCTATCAGAAAGAGTTTCAGTAAATAGAAACAAATAGCTCAACCCTCTGCAAGCATAGCCATAGAAGACTCTGAAATACCTCCTTGTGAACAATAAGGTTCACCTGACCTCAAATATATTTGCTGATAACACAGTAATAATGTAAGATTGTCATTGCAAAGTGTATCAGCGTGGAGACAGCAAAGTTCTGTTTTTTCTTGTAATGTATCAAAAATATGTATGATCTGTGAATTATGACTGTTCTCATCTGCTCCTTTATTTGAAAAAATAAAGGATTCAATTTTAACTGTTTTCTTCATCGTTTACTATTATACTACTGATGATACTTATGGTGAAAAACAATGTAAAATATTCAAGAAGGTGTTGTCACAAAGGGGCAACTTTTATTTATTTATTTATTTGTTTACTTATTTATTGAATGATTGTAGTTGATGAAAAGGGGGTGAGGAGGGAGAAACCAAACAATAAGATGAGATACCAGCAACAAATAAGGACAGACTGATTGTCCCAAAATGATACTACTCATATGGACAGAGAAACGTAATAGCTGAGATACAGGCCATAAATATGGACGTGGTAAATCAGCAATTCAACATTAGAACAAATAGAAGGAAATTAATTTGCCATGCAGACACATTATAAATAAATAAAGATGATTTGGTTGTCTTTCCTAAGCAATTAGCAATGGAAAGGAAGGAAACAGGTCTATATTATAGTTCCCTAAAGATGGAAACCCAGATAAATCAAAAAGCAAAATGACTGAGTAAAAATAATGAGCCACGCACAGTACTCATTCCCAAAACTGTCCATCAACATAAGAAAAGAAGGCATGAAGGACACATGATAATAACTCCATACTCTGCTTCCAGAATGAAACGCAGAGAGTCAATAAGAAATTCATGCCTTGTCTATCTGTTGTGTCCTGTACAAAAATTAATCTGGCTTTCATGGCCAATGAGGTTTTGGGCTTGTGTTTCCTAAATAGCAGCCCACCATGCCTGTTAAACTTGAAGTAATCTACAAAAGTAGATTGTTGATATGGCATGGGAGTTGGGGGCAGAGTGCCAGTTACTGAAACTATCAAAAATTCTACTATGCATACCTAAGTCCTTGGATATGCCTAAAGTCACTCTTTGGATTTCAGTTACAGTTAGTGGATTTTTATTTAAAACACTTTATACTGCCTTTCCACGTAGTTCACAGTCCCCTAGTCAGTGAACAGTCAAAATATTAAAACAAATTTTAAAATGCTTATATAAAAACAATTCAACAAAACACAAACAAATTTTAAAGTGCTGCGCAAGAATAGGCAACATTGAAATCAATGGGCTTAAACTGGAGTAATTCTGTTTAGGATTTCACTGTAAGTGAAACACAGGAATTAAAAAAAACTGCCCCAAAGCACAGAATCTTAAATACAAAACATAAACATTATATAACCTAGATTGACTAAATTACCACATAACAAATAGTCAAACCGATGTTGCATATATAGTCTAGAGAGAGGTTTAGCTTTTAGACACAAGAGTCATCTTTCAACTCGGTACACACCTGCCTCAGAAAACTGAAACTGCATTACTCAATACATATAAATAATCTTCTGAAGTATCTCAGTGTCACTGTATATAAACCTGACTTACATTTACAGAACTTCAGTACTTCTCAAAGCTGTAATTTGCATGTGCTTGTAAACTGTGGTTGGGAGCTATTACATACCAGACTTGCAGAATGTGCACAAATTAAGGAAATCACAGGGCATTACCACTAATTTACATACAAAAGTAAACATCCCTACTCATGAAGTTACTAGAGCCTTGTTATTATATGGAATAAACGGCAATGATTCACTTGTTATTTACACAGCCACCCAAGCAGGGTATTTTCTTTCTACTGTCACCCCAGCAAGGGGTATGAAAGTCAGTGGCTAAAATATGTTCCAAAATGGATCCATAATATTTCTTCATAGGTGGTCTTGTGACCTGGCTTACGAGTAAACAGTAATGTTGGGATTGCCATTTTTGATGTCTTGGTTGTTGATTCATGGGGCACTTACTTTACAAAGGCCTACCAAAATGGGGTAATTAAGGAATTTCTCCCCTCACTTTTCCCAGATTGTTCAACGTTTTTCTTCGCCCTACTGGAATCATTTCAGCCACGGAAACGTTTCCCCCCTCCTTACAGAATCCGGCTGTGGGGGGAAAGCCTGTTGTATTAGCTCATCTTACTTGATTGTACAGGATTACTTTCTATGGCACATTAGCAGGAACCCTCAAGAGTATTGTAGCATCCTCAGCAAACTGCTAGTTGTGGAAGGTGATGGGAAGAATAATTTGTTCAGTATGTTTTCACTCAATTTCATTTTGTTCCTTATTGTCCTAGTACCAACCTTCACTTGTTTCCTATACCTATGACGTTCTTTCTACTAAAACTGGAGGCTTGTTTTTAATGTATTTTTCTCAATAAATGTCAGTTCTTCAGAACTGGTTCTATATACACCGATCAAATTTGTTGCACTTCTGTTGTTGTTATTACGTTCAAAGATCAGCAGCCTAACTATCCAAAAAAGTGTTTATCTGGATACACCTTGATATATGAATATGGTTGCCATTTTCCCACTTTCAGCAGGGGTACCTCTTTGCTTTGAGCCCCTGCCTTCTGCTGCTGCTTGGTAGGCTGGCGGGGGCAGGGAGGATGAGGCAAAAAAATCACTATCACACCAATGGCATGTCATTTCTAGGGTGAACCTGGAAAGGAAACAATGCTGCTTTAGGAGTCCGCAGAAACTCTATAGTAAAACCATAGAGTTCCCACCGAATCCCAGAGTGGTATGATGTCCCAGAATCCTAGAAATGATGCCATGCTATTGGCATGATGGTGCCCCATCCCCCCCCCCCCCCGTTTTTAGTTGGCTGGCAACCCTATATATGGAGTTCAGCAACAACGGCAATAAAACACCACTCATGCTCTCATGCCTACTGGGTATAAGCCAGGCATAAATTAAATGATGCTAGTAAATTAGGAGGTAAGGATTAATCATCTGTAATTTGGTGGTGGTGGAGAGTGCCCTCAAGTCATAGCTGATTTATGGCAACCTCTGGCAGAGTTTTCATGGTAAGAGACTAATAGAGGGCTAAAATGAAGTCAGAAAACAGACCGCAGCATAAAAATGTCTACTGACTAGTGTTGTGACTTGGATCATTTAGCATGCAATGTGGAGGCTGATTACTTCAAATCACTGACGTGTCAAGGATGACAGTGTTTGCATGCCTTATTATAGTGCATTTAGATCTAGGCCAGAAATGATGGTTCATTGGAAGTGAGAAGGATCCTTTCATTTGAGTTGCTGAACTAAACATTCAAGCTTGACATTTCACCATAAACCCAGTTGTTTCCTCAGGAGGTCCCCAAGGCAAAGGTGAACAATTTAAATAGTCCTATACCATGCTGCACAGTACAACTGCACATCTCAGAGCCAGCCAACAGCGGCAATGGGCACAGGCTTCCATGCAGCCAGATAGGTCTAAAAAAGCATCTCTTCTGTGTGGCCTGCTCAGCTTGACATGGATGATGCTGACAAGCACAAACTTGCCTATTGCTTCCTCCACTGCCCTCACTATTTATGTCTGAGCTAAGCGGCCCTTGTGGGCCCTACAGTGTAGGGGTCTACTGTTACATTAAATAATCTGAAAAAATACAGATGTGTTCTTTTTATTCCGTCCTTCAATGCCAATATGTTAGCAGATTTAAATATAATAAAATGCAAAGAGAAAATAACAATAGGCTATATTGACTGGTTACTCAATAGGGTTCTCTGTGAGATGAAAGGCAGCTGTGTGACTATCTATCTATCTATCTATCTATCTATCTATCTATCTATCTATCTATCTATCTATCTATCTATCTATCTATCTATCTATCTATATCTATCTATCTATCTATCTATCTATCTATCTATCTATCTATCTATCTATCTATCTATTTCAACTTTTATTCCATCCTCTTCACACAAGCAGGCTCAGCACAACTTTCCCTTGGCTTCCTTCTGCCTTCAACATTTTTGTTTACTGTTTGAAATCTTAAAAAAAGTAAAAGCTAGCAATTTTCCAGGAAAAAAATGCTCCATGCAATAAGCAAAGGCAGTAAATCTTATGAAGATTCAAGTCTACAAAACACTCCTCCAGCTATTCCTTCCAGGCTCCTTACTCACATCATATCTCCCCTGCTTTGCTGAAAACATATGTCTAGCAGATCCTGCTCTTTCCTAAGGGGAGGGGAAGTATGAGAATAATATTCTGAACAGTTAAATCTGGAATTCCTGAAAGACTAACTCCACCAAGGAAACTAAGTAATTTCTCAACACTGTCTATTTCTTTTATTTTGATTTATACCTCTTTTTCTTCCTCTTTAAGGACCCACATAATTCTCCCTTCCTCCACTTTATCATCAGAACAACAACCCTGTGAAGTAGGCTAGGCTGAGAAATGGTGACGGGCCCGTGATCACTAGGTGAGCTTCCATGGCAGAGTGAGGACTCAGACCTGTTGTCCCAGGTCCTAGTCCAACATGCTAGCCACTAGACCTTGATGGCTCTTGGCATGTAATTTATCAGGACCTCTCCTGGGTCTTCACACTAAATTATTTTGTTCAAAGCGTACCTTATTGGAAAGCAATTTTGCAAACGGTTAAGAATGTATTTGGATAAGTAGGAGGTTCAGATAATCCACACTTGTCATAGTAGGAATACTCCCTACAGTTTTGTAGGTTTAATGGACTTTTACATTGTCCAACTTGTTTAGGCCTAGCTGCCTAACACGTTATGCCTGCTACAGAAGTAGAGTGTGAATGGTCCAATGGATTTAATTAAAGGTAGACTTTGAAGAATAAACAGAAATAATGGAAAAATCTGGTCTTCATAGAATGTCATGGTCAAGGAAGTTAGAAGTGATATATTCTCTCTGGTCTGTATATTCCTTATAGGCAAACACAATGAATAAAGCAGGACTGTCTATTTTTAAATTAGCACAGAATGCATGCTTTATGCACTACTTAATAGTAACTGTGGCTGCAAGGTGAAACTTGTGCATATTTATAGAACATTTGGACAGAAGCCACTATAGAAATACAGATCATTAAAGTGGCTCAACTGTCCCATGGTGGGTTCAACAGAAGGATGTAGAGAAGTGGATTAGAGGACATAAGGTAGGGCTCAATTCTAGAAGCAAAGACCATTACATGGCAGTTACCAATGAGTTTTCCTCATTGGAAACTGCCAATGAGCTTTTTAAACTGGAGCTTTTTAAAACAAAAAATGGTAAAACGTTGCAGTTGAGGGAAAATAGTTGCATTCCTTTTTAAAAGTGGTTGCATTTTTACAGCAGCAATGTGATCCAGCAGCATGCATCTGGTAGAGGGCTTAAGGATTCTTGCAATGGTATATAGAAGACAGAATAATATGTTCTACCTGGTGTACAAAACTTCACATTTGCCTTTAATCTTTTCTTGGTTTTGCTGCCATAATCAGACTTCAATTCCAGATGTTTCCCTTCAGGCTGGTTTGGAGCATGACAGAGTTGCTATTTTCACAGAGTAAATAGTCTGGGTTACATACAGTTACAGTCCACACAATCCAATATGCCCATTCTTGGATATCACTAATGTTTCATTTCTCACTGGATGGTTAACATATGGGCTGCCAGCATTCTAAGTATGTTAGCAGGAGGTTGACTGTTTGTAGCATTTTCCATACACTGCATACCTTCCAACGTACAGTAGAAACTGATGTATTGTCGAAGGCTTTCACGGCCGGAGAACGATGGTTGTTGTGGGTTTTCCGGGCTGTATTGCCGTGGTCTTGGCATTGTAGTTCAGGAACTACAATGCCAAGACCACGGCAATACAGCCCAGAAAACCCACAACAACCATAGTAGAAACTGAGTTTCTGGGGGTTCAGCCCCAACTAACTCCCAATTACTATTTGTACAAATTACCCTTTCTGAAAAATCTCATCAGGTGTTTAATTAAGAAAATTCCATAAGTCTTGTTAACACTTCCAATAACGAACCTGTTTAGATCATTTGTTGAGTTTCTAGGTCTCCACATTTTCTAAAATCCCAGCCTATCAATCTGGTAAGAGTAAAAAGAATTTCACGTTATTGATCCATCATCAAAACAGAGGGTTAGGTGGTCTGCTGCTTCCACTTCAAGCCTTAGTCAAAGTTCATGGAATCAATAGCTGAATTGTTTGTGCTTATCACCTGCCACATCATAGATTCTAATGACAGGTCAAAGCTCTGAGACAATCAGATGGCAAGCCACAGTGTTTGGCTATGTAAGTAGTATGCCTATTTTTTTCCTGAATACTGTAAACGTGCAATCTGAGATCTTGTAGAATAATGATCTTTATAACTAGACTTAAACCAGACTGCTGAAACTCTTATCGCATGCTCCCAGTCTGTCTCCTGTCCTGATCCAACCAAGGGTCCAGGCCTATAAAAACCTTAGTATAGCTGTCATTTGGTTCTTGCAAGTGCCCAAAATGCATTATCAGTTTCTTATGGCAAGACCAAACAAAGTCCAATATTATCTTGATAGCATGAGCAAAAATGAGGCATGGGTGAGTGAGTGGGTTGCCATGTGTATGCTGGTTGTGGGAGATCTCCTCCCCCAGTGAGTTTTGCCTACAAATTCACGACAATGAATTTGGCTGTACTATTACATTTTTTTTAAAAAAAATGCTCAGTGAGTTTGAGTCCCTTTCTAGTTCAGCATGGTTTCCTAGGGCAAATTAAGACTCAGATGTACATGATTGTGTCCCTATAATTAGCACAACCTGATCACACACTGATGCTCTTTGGATACCCCCAAAAGACATTTGTTTCACTTGCCATGCCATTCTATTTTCAATCCATTTCAGAACAATTTCAAGTAGGATTTTTTCTTTTTTATTGCTGCTGCAGCAAACTAACTTGATGTTTTTATTGTGTTTCTTGAGGCAGTTATAGTCAAATGTGATCCTGTAAACTAGTTCTTGGTGTGTATGCATATGCAGAATTTGGAGGATGTGGGTGTGGGAGAAGCAGCCCGATAGACGCTGTTTTCAAGAATGTTGTGCCACAGAGCACCCCTCCCATCATCTCTATGAATTGTGAATAAGTTATACATAACACACATTTATTTTGTAACTAACATAAATCATCAAAAAACCATACTTTGGCACCCTTAGGAATTCAAATCTTGTATGTGCTAAAAAAAAAGCCACAGAAATTATGATAGGGGACCCCCATCCCCATTTCCTCTTCTGTTGCTCAGCACCTATCACCTTTTTCCTCCTCAACCTTCTTTTTGTTGCTTTCTCCCTCCCTTTCCCCATCACCACTTTCTCCTTTTCCCTCAGTCTTCCAGTTGCACTCTTTCCTCACTATGGTCCTTCTTCCTTATTTGTCTTTTTTGAAATACTTGGCTGTTTGAGGTTGCTAATCAACCCCATAATAGTGACAATGATCTTACAATATTTTGGTGTGCATTTTTTGAAGGTTGAGAAGTGTGGGGGTTTAATGCACCATATTTTAATATTTAGAATTTTTAACTTCTTAACTTCAGGGATTTAAAACTCTTTTTTGCAAACTTCTGGGTTTTTTCTGCAAACCCAGGGGTTATTCCAAGTTTTAGAAACATCTCCCCTTTATCTACCTGCCATCAATGTACAATGTACAATTTTTTAAACTCTGAACTCTGAGGCCAAGTTTAGAATTAGATACATATATGATTGGTATAAGCTTCCCCCCCCCCCAGTTATACAGCAAGTGAACATGCAGCAGCAAGCAAGAGGAAGCTTTGGTCAAACTGTAGGTTGCACATAAGGCCAGATGCCAAAAGCCTCCGGGGAAAAAAAGTTGATTAGCCCAACTGTTTGCTTTTCTATATAAAACTGACCTTTTTGAGGAACTCTCAGCCTTGGCCTCTGGGGTGTTTGAGTACGTGCAACAGAACCTCACAGTACTCTAAGTCTTAAAATGGCAAGACCATCACAAAACTGGTAACAGCAAAAGAAAAAAAAAGTCTATTATGGGACAGAAGAATATAATTACTGGGCTGAAACCTTAATTTCCATCCCATATTAGCAGTTATGGGATGGCTAAAACCCCCTTCATGCTCAGAGGCTTGAGATTCACCCTGATGAAAGGCTGTTTACTTCATTCCCAATGTGTGGGCTCCTAGGCGGCACTTGATTGGTCACTAAGAAATAGGAAGCTGGACCTGATAAACCTTTGGCCTGTCCACAAAAACCTCTCTGCAGTTCTTATAACTTAGTTATGTGCACCAGTCACTGTATAGTAGGTACCTTAACATGCACTACTGGGTGGGGGCTACTTCCTTGTGAGGCACTGCTGTATGATGGAGATGTGTGTGTAAATCTGGCAACCCGGTTGCTGGGGCTGGTCATGAAGGTCTATCCCATCCAACTGACCATCCAACCTTGCTGATTGGACTTGACACAGAAAAATGGCCACATGGGATCACGTAAAGAAGGAGCCTTTGATATGTGTGTGAAGAGGGCCTTGCTCATTCTGTGCCCAGGCAGAAAGAAGCAATAGAAATATTTCTTGCTGCTGTCTTTACCGCAGAATTAGCAGTAGCATTACTTACTGTTGCAGGATCACTTGAATATTAATTAAGAAGTGATGAACGCAACGCAGTAGAGACAATTCTAACAAAAAAGATACCTTTAAAACATAGGTAGTTTAGACATACCCTGATTTCACTATTCTAACTAATTCTTTGTCCTCCCTGTAATCATATGAAAAAATTCAAATTGCTTAGCAGCCTTAACAGACATAAAATAAATGGAACACTGATGTGCAGAACCTTTGGTACAAAACAAATGGAGGCTTGCTGCACGTAAAGGGAAATAATGTAGCTGTTATTAAAACTATAAAATATGTTGGACACGCCAACTAACACTGAATGTAATCGCTTCTGGCTGCTTTTCTGCTCCCCAGGCTCTCCATCTATCTTTATCTTTCCTTTAAAAAAAAAAGTATACTTTTTGTGTACCAGCAATAAATCAGAGGGTCTCTGGTCTTCTGCATTCTCTCTTATTTCAGTTTGTTCAGAATCCAGAAAATAACAGACACAGTAAGAATGTGGAAAATGGAACAGAGGATTTGCTGGAAGGAGCATGGGACTTGGGAACACGACAACGTTTGGCATATGGTAAGGAAAATGGAAATATCACTTGATCTAAAGGAGAAGAGATTCAAATACTCATTCTGAAGCATCACAGAGACCACAACAACATGGCACCGAGTCCATAAGGGTTGCAATGGCTCCAGGGATGTGAGTGTTTGCTGGAAATGGAACATAATACTAACTGCAGCCTATGGAGAAATAAACTAAAATCCTGGGAAGAGTTATGAGATGTATATACAAAGTACAAATAAAAGTTCTGCATGGAAATATTGCTTAAAGATAAGAATTGATGAAAAATTATGAGGTAAAAGTGGGGTGATTTTATTTTCAGGATCCATTCTCAAGGCTTCTGTGTAGCCAACCAAACTGTGGAGCTACTTCAGTTACTATGATCATGGAAATGATTTTCTGTGACATTTTCAGGAGCTGATATTAGGGTTGCCTGCTCCAAGTTGGGAAATTCCTGGAGATCTAGGGGATGAAACCTGGAGAAACCTGGAGAAAGTGGGTTTTGGGGAGGGAAAGGACCTTGGCATGGCATAATTCCATAGATTCCACCCTCCAAAGTAGCCATTTTCTCCAGGTGAACTGATCTCTGTGGCCTGGAGACCAGTTGTAATTCCAGGAGATCTCCAGCCACTACCTGGAGGCTTCGAAATTAACACAGGAGAGAGGTACGGGGTGAATCAGCAAACAAACTGTATAAACCGCACCCTACTAACTAGATTATATGAATATATCAACTTGTTTAATAAAGCACTTTCATAAGAATCATTAATACAAGCGTAATACAAATTCACATCATCTGAGGATCAACATCCATCATAACCCAATTCAAATATATAATTTTTGTTGTGCTGTGCAAGATTCTAATATAATAAAGGTAACTGCTGACGGGTTGCCAGCAGGAACTCCCGTTCCGGAATCCCTTATTGAAATGTCATCCATCAAAACTGTTTGTGAGTATGTAGTAGTGCAATCATATGGTCATTTTTGTGCATTGTATATGAATTCTAAAAATTATTTTTGTATGTATTTTACAGAAGTAACTGCTTTGATAAAGGGATTCCGGAATGGGAGTTCCTGCTGGCAACCCGTCAGCAGTTACCTTTATTATATTAGAATCTTGCACAGCACAACAAAAATTATATATTTGAATTGGGTTATGATGGATGTTGATCCTCAGATGATGTGAATTTGTATTATGCTTGTATTAATGATTCTTATGAAAGTGCTTTATTAAACAAGTTGATATATTCATATAATCTAGTTAGTAGGGTGCGGTTTATACAGTTTGTTTACTACCTGGAGGCTGGCAACCCTAGCTGATATCAATTAAATAGATGGGTCAGATATGAGTGGTCAGTGCACAGTCAATCCACTCTCACTGGTCTATAAGCTAAGAACAAACGTGCTGGCGGCCTCAGACAGTGGTAGGCAAAAAGGATGTGTCCAGACAGAATAAAAGGATAGACATAGGCCGTCGTCACACTGGCATCTGTTCCGTTAAATTTACAGCATATAACGTCATACCTGATATCGGCACAGTAACGTTTCTTTGGGTCACCTCACGGCTCTTCACGCTCCAAGCTGTCCACACCGAAGTGCTCTGTTCCATTCTCTCTAATGGCGCAGAAGCAGCTCCTCCCCCTTTTTAAAAATTTTTTGCCGTTTAATTCCACTATAACGGAATAACATTATATAAACATTCCCATAGACCAACCCAGAATGACGCTGATAGGTTGCCCTTTTTTCCCGCCCATGGAGTGGTCAGAACATTGGTTGACCCTTTTGTTTTTCCAACTTTAGTGAGGTGTGGTTTTGGGTTAAAATATTTCTCCAATGGTGATTGAGTCATTTTTACTTCAGCAGAAAATTTGCATTGTGTTATGTCGTTATGGCGTTATAAGGACATAATTTTTTAAAAAAAAGGGAGTCGCAGGGAGAAATGGATTCTGGGATTGAAGGGAGGGCATAGGGCGTTGCAAGGCGAAATACATTGATGTGAGGCATTCACAGTGAGGCACAAAATATCGCGACTATCAAGCACAAAGCAGAAGAGAGAAAATCGCATCAGTGTTGAAATAAGGTGGGTGTTTGCTGGGAAATTGCACCATTTTCGCGCTAAATAAAAGCCCGTGTGACAATGGCCATAGTGACCTGATTATGGACAGTAGGTGAGTGATAGCTGGCAGCAGCAAAAAGCTGAAGAAGAAGATAGTAGCAGAAGAGTTGTCTGAAGAAAAGAAGCTTGTGGTCTGGCAGTGGAACTGAAAGGAAAATGGAGGCTGGATGGAGAGCAGCCTGAATACCGCTAGCTGAGCAAACATTGGATCTTGCCGGTGCAGCACAGTGTCCCAGTTCCAATGTGGTCAGAGAGTAGTCCTGACCAGGGAGAAATCACTAGCTTCAGAAATGTTGCTTATATCTTCATTACCCATAACATTCAAGGAAGAGTCTGACCAGAAAGATTTTAGAACTAAGAAGAAGGCCTCTGTAAATACTAGTTTGAGGGAAATTGGCTATTTGAATTTAATTTGGGGAGTGAACTAGCACAGAGTTTGCTGCCTCCTTTATTTACAGTCACGGTCAGGAAATAAACAAGAAAGTCTAATGGCATTACAAATGTCCAGTTTAAAAAATATATTATCTATATACTTTTAGTAATTAATTTTTAATAAACATTTTAAAATACTGGCTCTTGTCCCATTGTCTTAGACTATCTACCCTTCATTTAATAAATACTAAGCTATCAGAGTATATTATATAAAAAGACTTATCTTTAAGGACAAATTGTGGAGCAAAACATAGGAGATAAACTTTTAAAAATTGAAAATATAGGATACTACCATAGATAATTCATTGTAACAGTGACTTTAATGGCTTATTCTTAAATCTGGAAGTGGGTGATGGGCTTTACAAAATGTCAGTCTCCATACCTCAGTGATAGAGGCAAGATCTTAATAATGCCTCCCATCCTCCACAATTGGTAGCAGCAGTGGGATCTTAATAATGCCCTTCCCCCTATCCTTGGCCCACCCTAAAAGCATTTAGTACAAATTTCAAGAGAGATGGCACTAATCTTGGCTGAAGTCCAGCATAATGCAGCAACTGGAAGCCCAATTAGATAAAATCTACTATTAAATTTGAAGAACCCATCCCTTCAGTTTCTATCATTTTTCAGAAAGCTGAGTAACAAAGCTAATGAAAGAATTTTTGCTATGTCTAGTCAAAGGTTTCCAAAGTGGGCTACATATCCCTCATGGAACTGGTCACGGAAACACCATAAAAGCAGGACAGGACAATGTGAATGAGCTCAACTTCATCAGATGTTTGCACGCGCCTCTCCACCTTGAAATAGCATGGAGCAAATGGAACAAACTTATATGGATGTGGCCAGCAGCGAAAACAGAGACTACTTAAATAGGATTTGATTGACTTTGGTCTTCTTTGCAGTGGAGAATAGAGATACAGAGTATACTACAGAAGGATGCCTGAGTCAGGAAGAATGGGGACAGAAGTCACAGAATGAAGAAACTTAGTTGTTAAATAAAAAGAGATGTTTAACCATCTATACTCTAATTTGTACATGTAGACACTACTACTACTACTACTACTACTACTACTACTACTACTACTACTACTACTACTACTACCACCTTTATTTATAGCCTGCCTTTCTCATTGAGACTCAAGGAAGATTACAAAATATACATTTTTCAATCAGACAGCATAAGACATCCAATAAACAACGCAATAGGACTAGGGTTACAAAATATAAAAAATAAACATCAACATGACTCCCCAAAACTAGAAAATGTTATGAGTTTTCCTTTACCTACTGAGGGAAGGGCAACTCACACCACTGTATATCTTCTATTGAGTACGGTATTAAAGAAATTGACCCTGCCTATTCCTGCATCTCTCATTGGCCAGGATGCAAGAAAGATGGGACAAGTCCCTTTCAACAGATTGTACAAATGGAGTATTTCCAAAAACGGATAGAAATTTATTACTGAACTCCCCCCGCCCCACCACCAAAATAGCTGGAAAGAATGCTCCGTGTTGTTGATAGAAAAGGTGTTTAAAAGGCAGGGAAGGCAAGAAGCAGAAAGTCTGGGGAGACAAATGGCAAAAAACCCCAAAGAAACAAGTGGGGCTGAGGAAGTAGAGGATGCCAATTGCACAGGGCAGGGAGACTAGACAGTGGTCTGAGGAGTGGAGGGCTGAGGCAGGGAGGACAGGCCAAGGAGAAAGATGGTGGGGGATAGGGTTGCCAACTCCAGGTTGGTAAATTCCTGGAGTTTTGGGGGGGTGGAGCCTGGAGAGGCAGAGTTTGGGAAGGGGAGGGACCTCAGCAGAGTATAATGCCATAGAGTCCATTCTCCGATGCAGCCATTTTCTCCAGGCAAACTGATCTCTATGGCCTAGAGATCAGTGGTAATTCTGGGAGATCACCAGCCACCACCTGGAATTTGGCAACACAAGTGGGAGAGAACCTCATACAAGGCCTGGTGGTAGGAAATACTACATGCAGTTGGAGCAACAGGGCTGGAAGGACCCAGGAGTTGGATAGGCACAATGGTGCAACATCAGTGGACTGAAATTTGCCTATCTCTCTGGAATAATTAGCCAAACCTTTGAGCACAAGACAAGTGAAATGTTTATGCTACATTTTGTGACTTGCCTTTGGACTTTTAAAATGCATTGACTAGAATTGCCCATATGATGATATACTGTGACACATCTGCTAACCCAGCATAAACATGGCAGGCATTTTAGGGAGAACCATCACAACACAACACACAGCAAACAGCAATCCATTATTCAAGGCTTAAATGCTTTAGGGAGTGAGGGAGAAAGGGATATGGTTTTAATTTCAGGCCCTCACTTTTTAGATGCCCCCAAGGGGCATACAGATTTCCTATATAAATTTCAGTCTGTTTGCAATTAAGTCCTTCTCCTCCTCTTCGTACTCCTAGCTAAATTAAAAATAGTAAAACCAGAGTACCGTTGGTCTTTTTGACATACACAAGGCCACTGTTTCCAGAGGTATAAATACACTGATCAAGTTTATGGGTCTTGGAAAGCTGAAACAGCCTTGTGAACTTTTTATATTGAACAAATGTTAAGTTTCAAAGAGCTAATAAGCATCTGGTCTCCTTTTGAAACCAGAAGGCTTTTCTAAGACAACAACTTTTGTTTGAACTTCCAGTATACTTAATGCTAAAGGAGAACATCAAGATGTGCGTCATGTATACTGCCTTCTTTCTCTGGATTTACCCTGAATAGTTCTAAAGTGCAGTTCTCAATGTTTAGCAAAATGGGGGTTTTCAGGTCTATCAACTACAATCAGGCTTGCCAAGTTGTGCCCCCTGCTGGGAGGAAATACTACCCTTTGTAGCTCAGCTGAGTGGCAGAAGAAAAATGAGGGGGGAACGTGGCCATCAGCATTGCCAGGTCTGTGATAACATCACTACTATGGTGTCCAGTGACACACTTCTGGTTAGAGTTACCACTTCCCTTTACCTTACCAGCAGGAGGGTGGGTACCCAGCACTCACCTTCTCTGTCTCTCTTGTGCTTGCGCAATGATGTCACTTCCAGTGACATCACTTCTGAAGGACAACATCACGTCGGCTCAGGAGTGCATGCGTGCTTCGCAGTGGGCCAATTTGGACCCTAAACTGGCCCATTGGGAAGCGCAGGAGTGCTCTCAGGGCAGGGTGATGATGTCACTTCTGGGAAGTGATGTCATCATGCTACCCCAGGAGCATGCCCAAGAGGCCCATTCCTGCACCTTTCCCATGCCCCCCCACTGGCCAGGTGAGTGGTGGCAGGGGGCAGAGGGTGGGAACAGGAATCCCCCACTCCCACTGGGGGAGGGGACTGGTAAACCTACTCCTGGTTGAAAACTAAAAGTGACAGGATCTTAGCAGGTCTAGACTGGCCCCAAACATATCGAAAGTGCTATGGAGCTGATTTCCCCCCCTGTGAGACCCAGTCGTTTTCGTTTTTCAACCAGTAGAGACATCATGAAGGCCTCTGGAACATGTGTGGTGAGTTTGGATTGTCCCCTGTGGCTGCCCGTGACTCCCCCATCCTCCACTTTTGAGATAAGGAGGGGCTTTTAATCCTGTGGCACCAGCAATGCCACAATATCACCAGCAAGGCCCCAGCAAACTTGGTGAGTCTCCCACTGGTTGCCAGCTTCATGCAGACATCCCTAATCATAGCCCAGCCTGCCTAAAATGTAGTCATGTGCAGCAGCCTTCCAAGATAAGTTTCAGCAGTATCTCACCTATAATACATTCGAAAAACAAAGGAGGGAAGGGGGGAAGTTTCCTGCTGATTATTATTTCCAGATTTTTTAAATTGCATAAAATATTGTGCTTATGGAAAGTGGAAAAGAACTACACAGGGAAGTGAACAGCAACTATTTACAATATTTTTATGCTGCTTCATAATTTTTAAAGTGGTTCCAATGGCAAGCTAAAATGAAGAATAGATATGACATCATAAAACCACGAGAATCCAGAGGCAGAATAAAAGCTTCCAGTCTTTCTAGCCCTGCTATTCTACTGCAGACCAACATGGCTATCTACCTGAAACTATCAAAATGGAGGAGAGGGTTACAAATTCCTTCCTCAAGAACAACGTTCTGATCAAATTTAGAGCTTCCCCTCGCCCCACAAGTATGTAGTTTGGCCCTAATTTCTAACAACTCAGATGCTGTTCTGCATCCAGAGGGGGAAGCCGCATCACTCAACAAGAAGACACAAAAGGCAGACACAAACAACCAGGTACAAAAAATACCTTATTACCAGGGCTTTTTTTTCCAGCTGGAATGTGGTGGAACAGAATTCCAGAACCTCTTGAAAATGGACACATGGCTGGTGGCCCCGTTTGCCAGTGGCACATAGGGCAATCTAAACTCCCCTGTGTCTGGGCGGGGCCACCAGCCATGTGATAATTTTTGCTGAGGGTGATTTAAACTTTTAAAAACTCCCCCCTTGTTCCAGCTGACCCACTGGTCCTGAGAACGTGCACGCACTTTGCGTGCACACATGTGGTACCAGGGGCACCACCTCCCACCAAGAGTTGCCCCCTGTGCTGGCAATCCACTGAGTTCCACCACTTCTTTTCCCAGAAAAAAAGCCCAGCTTATTACCAAAGAGATCCCCAAAGTGTTTTGAGCAAACATGCTTTCTCTCAGGGAAAGATTCCCAACTGATTTATCCTCTTACTGTTCACATTATAGTTGACAGACTAATATGAATATGACAGAATATGAAAACATTACTTTTATTCTGGTTTGCTCTTCACAGAAAAGCTGCTGTTTTTAAGGACTGTTTTATAGGGTGTATTCTAGCTAGACATACAAAATGGTACATAGTTCATGATGTACCATGAAACATGTATGTGTGTGCATAGATTTATATATGAATAAAATGACAATGTCATTAAACATGCCCTAATGATATTCTATCACAATGTACCTTTGTTTAGTTTTCACACTGTTCTCAATACTCAGAAGCATTTCTGTTTTCCTAAAGCAACATATCCTGAATGACGACTCTAAAATTTGAAAACATCTTCTGTTTCATTTGAGTTGCTTAATATTTGTTTTTAAAAGCAGCTGGTGATTTTTCCAGTTAGAGATGCAGAGGAAGAAGCCTTCTGTAAACTTCAGCAAACAGAGAACCTACAGCAGCAGTTGTATTTCTTCTGTATCATCCCCTCCCTGCTGCCTGCCTCTCTGCCTTCTCACCTCCATATTTTTGTTGCTTTGTTTATGTTACAGAAACCATGTGTGGGAAAGAAAATGAAAGTTTTTTTTGAAAAATGAGAAGCAATTGTTTTTCATTGCTCAACGATATTCCTTTCTTCCTTCCCATCTCTGAGGCAAGTGGGAAATCAGATCTATATGCAGAAAAGCTAAATATGAGGCTATTGTCTTACTTGCCCTATCATCGGATGCTTCGCCAATGAATTAAGGGCCACAGACTTCACCATTATGTTGCCTTAAGTACTACCTGTTGTCTTAAATATGTGCTCCTACAAGCTACTTGTGCTTCATGTGGTCTAATGTCAGCTCTACAATTGTTTGTTCTGTTTCAGCATTTCTTCAACTCTGTATTGGATTCTTGCTAATACTATGTCTTTGTAAAATTATGTTTAATTACCCCATGGCATTGTTTATGAAAATATCTTTGAAACCGACTGTGCTAATCTCACACTGTGTAATCCTCCTTGAGTCTCAGTGAGAAAGGTGGATTATAAATGACATAAATAAATATTAAATGTAAGAACAAGATTGTTCTAGCAGAAGGAACTACTTTAGAGAAACAGCCAGGGTGTAAAATTAAGGTCATAAATTATACTTATTCGTTTGTTTGTTTATGTTATTTATAGTCCATCTTTCTCACAGTTTACATAATATAAATCAATACAAACTTTGGCTGCGACATTCAAATACAATACAATAGGTTAAGGATGGCAGAAACTGGAAAACAAGCAGAAATCCAATACAGAGCTGGAGACAAGCAAGCAAGCAAACAACCAATGCTGAAACAGAACATAAAACAGCACTGAACTTTTCAGTAGGAGCATACTTACCGCAACAGACAATACACAGTAGTATAGTCCGCAGTCACCAACACATCTCTCTGAACCATTTCCTTATACCTGGCACCTGTGTAAGAAAGCCCTCCTGAATAATTAGGTTTTGCACAGTTTGTGGAAAACTAGGAGAGTGGGAGGGTTCCTGTCCTATTTAGGCAGGCCATTCCATAAAGAGGGGGTCACCACAGAGGACCTTGATCAGATAAGCAAAGTTGCCGAGGTGGAGTATAGGGACAGAGGTGGTCCCACAGACATGAGAGACAAAGACTGTGAAGGGCTTTGTATGTGATTGCCAGTACCCTGAATTGAGCCCTGTAACTGATGGGTAACCAATGGAGTGACTGCAGAATAGGCGTAATATGCATGCTTCATCTAGCTCCTGATAATAATTGAGCTGTGGCATTCTGCACCAGCTGGAATCTCTGAGTTGACTTAAAGAATAATTTAACTTAGTATTGTGAATAAAATTCCACCAGACAGCTTAGTTGGTATGAAATATTTTATGTATACAATTTGAGGGGAGAGAGAAAAAAATCGATGTATTGTCGAAGGCTTTCACGGCCGGAGAACGATGGTTGTTGTGGGTTTTCCGGGCTGTATTGCCGTGGTCTTGGCATTGTAGTTCCTGACGTTTCGCCAGCAGCTGTGACTGGCATCTTCAGAGGTGTAGCACCAAACCTTAAGAATGAACAGAGCATGGTTGCCAGTTCTGAAAAACACCAGGCTAACAAAACATTCTATCCCCGACAATAGCCCTGCAGAGAAGATTAGCACATCAAGTACCAATCCATATGCAAAAGAACCTCCTCAGGATACAGTGAAGCCTCCCGCCATTAGCATTCCACACCCTGGGAAACTCTTACAGGATGACTCAGCTCAACCCCACCCCTGCTGAGTAGATACAAATGACCTACATCTTTTCCACACTGTGACACTGAGAGATCTCTGTCTTTTGGTGCTACACCTCTGAAGATGCCAGCCACAGCTGCTGGCGAAACGTCAGGAACTACAATGCCAAGACCACGGCAATACAGCCCGGAAAACCCACAACAACCATCGAGAAAAAAATCCTTTAGTTTTTCCTAGTCCTTTGGCCAAGTCTGACCAGCAGGCAACCCAGGCAAGCAGGCAGCAGGCATGCTCCCAGTGGGGTGCGACGATGTCCCTTCCTGAAGAGACATCATCGTGTTGGCTGCAGGAGTGCTCCCACACTTCGCAGGGGCTGCTGTTGGCCTCAAACAGGGAGCACACATGTGCAAACATCCCAGTGATTACCAGGTCCCCCATCCTGCTGGGAGGGTAGGGGGACGTAGCAGCCCTAGCTGTACGCCATCTTGTCTTTGTTCTCTGGATTGGAGACTGTGAAGCTCCTTTTGGACGTTGAGGCTTATTTAAAAGGTGACATCTAGTTTGGGATTAAAAGCCTAACAAATTTTTGCTAGTTTAGATAATTAGCCTATTATTTTCTTCTCCTGTTTTGCACACTTCTATACTTTTGTATTTACTTGCTCTTCTTTTAATAAACTTTATTAATTATACTTGTGTGGAGTAATTGGGTTCATAACACTTCAATCTGAATTAAGCACCCTGGCAATTTTGCCATAAGCTACCCAAGTAATTGTTTTCTTGACTCAGCCTGTAAAGTGTCCTTACATTGTAGGACTGACTTCTATTTGCTTAAACTCTGTAGTGCTTGAGAATTTACCTCCTGGTCTCAAGCTGAGGGTTGGTAAAAGAGGCTGCCGGTGGCACTGCTACTCTGGAAAGTGAGAAATCACTGCCCAGCTCTTGAACTCTTGTTTCTGACCCTCATAAAGAAAAGCACCCCTGAGGAGTCAGGTAGGGTTTTTCTACAAGTTTTATGACAGATTTAGTAATACACACTACTTACATGGATCAAATCCAAACATGTTTGTGTGTTTATATGTTCTTATCCAATTATTTTATATATACTTTATTTTAAATGGTGTTTTAATGCTGAAATGTTTTAATGTTTTGATGTGGAAAGGCGGCATAGAAATGTTTTAAATAAATACATAAATAAATAATCCCACTTTCTATGAAGAAAAAACACATACAATAAGAACAATCCACCTTAGTGACCAGCCTCTTAGACAAAGTAACACTTCAAATAGCTTCTCAGCAAGTCCCAATGTGATTTCAGTAAAGACAAAAACACCTACTCAGAACTTCTTTGAAATCAATTCAACTTTCTTCCTATTCTACCAGTCTCTTTTCCTTCAACCTGATTTTCTAGTTCATTCTGCAGCCACCAAATATTTGTTAATGCTAGCAAATTATAAAAGGAGAAATCAGTCTGAAGAAATGCAGGAATTGGCTCACCACCACTCAGTGTCACAGATGCCCCCTTTCCCTGAAATCTGGGATTGTTCCAAATCTTAAACACACTGGAAAGCATATCCTTCAGCCAGCTGCAATCTGATCATGCTGCAGTGAATTAGAGAAAACCCAAAACTAACTCAAGAGACCGGCAAACAACAGGGTTCCTTGTTTGAGCCTGGAAGTATTCTACATCCTCTGTACTCCACTCCCCTTCAAAATGTCCTGCTTAAAGTAAGATTCTGCAATATATCCTGGGCAGTCCTTTTTTGCCCAAAGTACTCTACTTTGGAGGAGTTCATCTTTGAAGTTTGGAACACGTGAGATGGGAACTCCTATACATCCTGTGAGAATAGGTGATTTAAAAGCTGCTGTTAGGATGGTGTCAGTAGCACATGGGACCCACCTACCCCCTTCTTTTTGTTGTAACTTCTATGACTGCAAGGACTGGAAATCTCCTGGGGATGTGAAATTTCATACTGTCCCAATACAATAAAATAATGTGGCCAATAATTGCCTTTCTGGGCAAAGAGATAGAGAGAGTAATAGCTGACCAACTCCAGGTCTTCTTTGATAACTCATCTGTCCTGAACTCTTTTCAGTCAGGTTTTAGGCCAGGCTACTGGGTGGAGTGATTTCCACCATGTAAATAGTACATATGTTGTATAGTCTGACATTTCACCAGGGCTTTTTTTCTGGGAAAAGAGGTGGTGGAACTCAGTGGGTTGCCCTCGGAGGAAATGGTCACATGGCTGGTGGCCCCGCCCCCTGATCTCCAGACAGAGGGGAGTTTAGATTGCCCGAGGGCAATCTCAACTCCCCTCTGTCTGGAGATCAGGGGGTGGGGCCACCAGCCATGTGACCATTTTCAAGAAGTTCCAGAACTCTGTTCCACCGCGTTCCTGCTGAAAAAAAGCCCTGCATTTCACACTCTATTTGCCAGTTCAGATCCATACAGCTACCTTTTCCCTTGCTCTTTTAGATTTTTGTTTCCAAATTGGTATCGTGATTACACACATTCCTTCCAATGGGCATTTCATGTCATTAAATGAAATGTGTCATTTATATCACATAGACCCCATGCTCAGTGTTTCACCTCCAACATGCAGAAAAAGAGAAAATGAGCTAAAACCCATTTTTGAAAATACAGAAAAAGCAAAACTGCTCCCTAAGGTTTTTTCAGGAGGGAAATAAACCAATGAGTGAATCCAGCTAGGCACAGGCAGCAGATCAAGCTCTTCATAGAAACTCCGGCAGCATCCATCACTCACATGACAACTGCCACTGGCTACTCCATAAGTGGCAGCTAAAGGTGAAGCCAATTTCTGGCAATGAATGTGGCCACCGCCTGTCAATGCCACTCCCTCCCTGCAGAGAGTAAGCAGACAGGGTGCCAAGACCCCATGACAGCAGCACCCCAACAGAGGCACTTGACTCAAAAGGCCCCCTGCCCAGCTCAGAGGGGACATACACCCAACTGCATGGTTGGAGAGGGTCAGACTGGCAGCAAAAGCGACACCCATTTGCAACCCCACCCCACCCCGAGCCATAAACCTACTTTCCCTGGAAAAGAAAAAACAGAAAGGCAAAGGGACCAAAAAGACCAGACCAGGCTTGAACTCATAGCTCTTGATGCTAAGGACCAGCCCCCAAGCCTCAGAGCCAGGAGAGGAGGTTTCCAAGAGATATGTCAGCAGTCACTAGACACCCTGCTGCAACTCTGGTGTTGACAAATAATATCACACAGACCAGCATGGCTCAATGGAAAGGCACTAGGACAGCATGGCTGGGGTAGGGGTGTGCGCTTTGGGTTTCCGATTTGGAAAGATTCTGGATTCCCAAATCGGCCCCAGCTTTAGTGAGCCAATTTGGGAATCCCAAAGCAAAGCTTCAAGCTTCGAGCAAAGTGGCAACAGCCGCGGCACTTTTCTAGCTGTTTACAATTGCAAACAGCAAGCAAAGTGTCAAACTTCCCACCTCGCCTCTTTTTTCAGCTGATGGGAGGGGGAGGGGGAGGGACCCCTTCCTTTCCCTTTCATCAGCTGAAAAAAGCGGCTGGTGTTTGTAAGTAGCTGCTTACAAAGTGTTGCTGCTTTCAAACGCCCCACCACTTTTGAAAGCAGCAACACTTTTCTTGCTTCTCCCATGGGCTGAAAAAAGCGGCAGGCATTTGAAAGCAACATTTTTCTTACCATTTGCAAACAGCAAGAAAAGTGCTGCTTTAAGCTTTGGTGTGCTCTGTAAAGATTCTCAAATCTTTACAGAGCATACTGAAGTATTTAAACACCCAAATCCCAAAGCGGCTCGCCAAATCTTTTTCGGGTGCACACCCCTAGCTGGGGCTCTTGATTCAAACTTTACTTGGGCAAAAGGGAGAGGAAGGCTAAAGCTCCAGGTCTGACTCTGTACCCCATGGTAAAAGAAGGAGCAGGATGGCCTAGCCAATGGGGCACCCCAGAGGTCCACCAGTTGGGCTGGTATGTGGCTCCACAAGTCCCTCTCTCCTGCATCAATGGCCATGGAGCCGTAGTGTTGATCTCAGATCTCCCCATGTACTAACCATTTGCATGGCTTATCAGATGCCAACAGTGCTGTAGGAGAGTGGGGCCCCTTTAGAGCCAACTCTCACCAGAGCAGCCACACACTGTCTTTGACAACCCTGGGAATCTAAGTGCGGGCCCCAGGTGCCAGGAGACCGTTGCTCTGTTGTGCAGCAGAACAAAACGGATGGCCAGTGGCACCTGGAATACCTTTGGGAACCACTCCATCATGACCATTCCTGACCAAGAGGCCATCCTCTGGGATGTGTAATGGGCAGCCCTATGGGGAAGTGACAGGTGGGGAGGAGAGTTGGGATAATAAGGGGCATTGAGCTACTGCCATCCACATACGAGCAAACAGACAGGGAGAGAGTTGTGGAACAACACAGACTTTATTGAACTGTCAAACATAAAGGGGATGCCTGGATACAGGTTGCCAACTCCCTTTGCCTGTTATGGCAAATGTGGCTATATGTGCTGCTCCTAGGAGCCTTTCAAAGACAGGTTGAGCCTTCACTTGCTCTGCTTGCTCGCAAGTGAGGCAGATTCACAGGTCGAACAGCTTCCTGAGGGAGAATGCTCCTGCAACCGGGCTGGAAATGCAGTCTGAGAAAATTGCAGGGGACTGTGACCACCATGCTCCCATGTCTCCCTGTTGGATTGCCACCTGCCTGAAGGAAAACAATGGCAAGAGCAATGGCAAGGCTGCTGCACCTCAGGAGGGTCCATGGCCCCATGGGGGGCAGGAGACCCCCCTGAGGAAGGCACTTACCCATTGAGTGAGGAAGTGATTTTTGACTGCCAGCTTGCCTTGCTCCTTCCACGGTTGCTGCTTGGAGGCAATGAGTGCAAGGGATACTTGGCCATTATGCAGGCGAAATACAGAGCCCCATGCCCCCTACTTACTGAATTCATGGGCATGCTATCTGTGATTTATGCTGGGTAGAGGGCCATGATCAGATGCTGGGGAGGAGGCTTGGCTGCCGCTGAGGTGCTAGTGGATTGGTTGCAGCTTATTTGTTATCCTGTGTTTCTCCAGGCCATTGGGGTGGAGCCATGCATGAGCATGTATGTCAACTCTTCCTTTTGTATGGGCACCTATTGGTTATGCTGTCTTTTCATGGCATAATTTTCTGCTGTTGTTTGGGGGTGTTACCCAGCCTGGAGCAGCTTAGGGAGCTGACTAACTCCTGGCCCACTCCCTGGGCTGCCCACTCCTATGTTGGCACAGGGCCCTGCATCTGAGGCTGGCCAAGGCAGGGCACCACCAGTTCAAGAGCCCAGTGCATGGCTCTGAGAAGCTGCACTGGTGTAACTTGGACTTATGGTGACATAACTCCGAGATGCATCAGCTCAGGGGCTAGTCAGCTCCCTGAGCAATCCTCAGGATCCTGAGCAACCCTTAGGATTGCTCTGAAAGTCCTTTATTTACTGGAGATGCATGCTATAGTCTCCAGTCTGTTCTCTCACTTCCTACCAGCAGAACAGCACCATAGCTCCAGACAGACTCGGCCTGATGTTCTTACAGTTTCCTTGTTTAATTCTCTTCCGCCCCTTCACATGCTTCTCTGCCTTGTTGACTCACCCTTACCTAAGGCTCTTACTTTCCAGCCAACTGACCAGTCTGTCCCTCTTTCTTTCTACCACCCCTTAGGCCTTCTACTTCCTAGGCGGCAGCAGCCTTTACAGTATTGCATGCTTACACTGGCTGAAGTGGTTGCTGATAGGGGTAAGAGTCTAATCAGCACCACTAGATGCAAAGTCCCCCCCGCAGCCTGTGCTATTGTAAATAATGTCACAACTGAACTCTGCAGACTACTGCAGCTGCAATTCACCAATCACAAAAGTTCCCTGCTTCTGCTGCCACCTACCAGTGAATAATCAGTATATGCCCAGACACCTCCCCCTTCCTTAGCCTCTGCATGGCAAGGGGAGCTAAGTATTGCAGTGTTTACAACTACTCTGGCAGGGGTTGCTCCTAGGTTGCCTTTCCATTCCACTTCTTACCTTCCTATCTTATGGTAATTATATACCTATCTTATAGTAATGATGTGGGGGGCTGGGGCTAGGGTTTGTGTGATTTGGGTGTTTAAAGGGCCCTGCCACTTGCAAGCAGCAGGAAGGTTAAATGGCCATTTCCCCAGGGAAATGGCCATTTAAACTGCCCTTTAATTCGAACCAAACGAACCAGTTTGTGGAAGTTTTTGGTCGAGCTTCCACAAACCACTTGTTCGTGAACCTTGAACTGGGCTGGTTCGTGGGGTTTTTTTGGTTCGTATTCAGGTTTGTGCCCATTTCTATTGCCAACCTCCAGGTGGGGGCTTGAGGTCTCCAAGAACTGCAACTTATCTCTAGCAGACAGCAGCTCCTCTGGAGAAAATAGCTGCTTTGGAAGGTTGACTCTGTGGTATTATACCCTGCTGAAGTCCCTCCTTTCCCCAAACTGGATCCCAAATATCCAGGTATTTCCCAAGTATGGGTTGGCACTGTAACACATAATAATGAAATAATAAAAGTTGTTGTTGTTATTAAACCTTTTCTACTGCTGGTGTGCTTTGTGCTAAAATGAGACAGTGTTGGTGGATGCGGTTCTAGGCAAGCAGTAGCCATTGAGAAACAGTGACTGTTCGTGACTTCTCAGGTCATTCAGCAAGCTGCACAACGAAAGGGATATTTGTACGCAAATTTCCCTGGTTTTAGTCTAATTATCCAAACACTACACTATGCTGATATCTAAATCACTACATTGGAAAGAATCAACTCATACTTAAGCAGCCATTTGTGTTAAAAGAGAACTACCATTTTAAGCAATACATTTCCTTTTAAAAAGTGAATGCATGTGTTCAGGCAAAGAGTGTAAAGAAAGTGAGGCATGAATTAGGCAGGAATGTAGCAAGGAAGCCAGCCAAGGTCTCAGCATATGGAAAACAGACAGGAGGTCTAAATATAGTACACAATGACTTGCAATAATTTATATAAAGAACACAAAGAGAGCGAGAGAGATTACTAGGAGATGAATGAGATGTAATGGAAAAGAACATCATTTAGGGAGAAGGCTGAAACTATTTAAGAGACTTGCTGTTATAAGCGCGGCTGAAAAAAACATTTACCACATAGAGTTATATAGGAGACATATTGGTAACCAATATGTTTAGCTATAAGGTCTGTTTAAATACTTATATATAAAAGAACGTAAAAGTATTTCCAGCACAGAACACTTAGAATATTGATGGAGAATTCATGCAAGTGTAGAAAAAAGCCCAACTTTGGTACTGGGTACTAATATCAGTATCTTCTAAGTTTCTAACTCACTCTATTGACTGTGAAAAGAGATTTGAAAATATGAACCAAACTAGATAAGATGTCGAGAGATCTATGAACATGTTTCTGGGATAATTTTTTAGGATTAATAGTAGGTTGCTGTGTGTGTATTTCTGTGACTCTGTGTGTGAGTGAGTGAGAGTGAGAGTGAGAGTGAGAGTGAGTGAGAGAGAGAGATATCTAGGCTGTGGTGCTGTCAGGGCCGGCGCACCCATTGAGGCAGGTCCGGCCCCCTCCTTGAGTGCTGAGGCGCCGAAGGGGGTGCCAGAGGGGGCGCTAGGGGCGGGGGCACACGCCACGGAGCTGGTGTGCCTGGCCCGCAGTTGCTGCAGCCTGCCAGACCTCCCGCCCCATGCTGCTGCCGCCAACATACGCCCCCAGCTGGGCACAGCAGCCATGGGCCAGGCACGGCAGGCGTCCGGGCGGATGTGCGGAACCTACCCAGCCACCCACCACGCCCAACTGGGAGCGCGGGCAGCCTCTGCATGCCGTCCCAGGCGCCCGCCGGCCAATGGGGCCAGCTTGCTGCATGATGACATCACACGCAGTGACAGGCGCCTGCCAGCCAATGGGGCCAGCTTGCTGCATGATGACGTCACACACAGTGATGTCATCACACAGTCCGAGGGGCATGTGCGTACATAGGGGCAGCCTTGGGCGCCAGAAACCCTGGTGCCACCCCTGGGTGCTGTGGTAGTTTTGACCCTTCCCTCCCATGAAATTACTTTACCTGTGTGGGCATTAGCAATTCAGGGGTCTTTTCATTGTTTAAGGAGAGTGCACAGTCCTTTCTTCCTCCCAGTAGCTCTTAGAACCAGCATAAATTGTGCAAAATTAGAAAATCTATGTACACGTGAGCTCAGTTTGCAAAATGTGCACATGTTTAACACACACAAGTTACAGAATTCAGCTCTCACACACATAATAGTCTTCTCATTAACCATAGGCTAGGTTTTTTTAAACTGAAAACTGAGGTTCTAGACAGAAGGGTTCTATATGCAAACTATATGCATATTTGTGGTATCTGGATTCTATTTTAATAGAGGCTACTAATGCAATGACAAGTTGCTCTTTAAAGGTGTATAGACTGAAACCCATGAACATAATCCAGGCAGATCAGTCTTCTAAGAGGTAAAGAGACTTCTCAGGAGTGAGTATAATTTGTTTTAGCCACATTACTTATAAAATTGAGATTTTCTGATCATCTTTTATACACATTATATTTTATATTGTTAATTTTATTTTGTATAGATGGAAAAATTCCAGTGATCAGTTTAGCTCTTGCCTTTAGTAGTTTTATTAGATCAGTTGAATTCCAAAGCAATAGACAATTTACATTAAAGGCTAAAACTGGTTTCCCCTGAAACAGGCCAAATTAGATAATTATAGAGAGAACCCATGCTCTCCAAAATTTCAGTTCACAATCTAAGAACTGTTCTAGAGTTAACTTTTAAAAATAATTTTCAAATTATTTGTGCCTTTAAGGTTTGTTATGGTGTGGTGAGTTGCAACTAGAGATGGGCACGAACAGAAAAAAAACCCGAACATGATGTTTGTTGTTCATTGCCATCCCTGAACAGGGATTAATGAACAACCATGAACATGGCCCTGTTCACGAACATGTTCATGGTTGGCTGTTCGTGGGGGCCAGCAAGCTCTCCTCCAGCCATCATCCAAGTCAAGATCCCTACTGCACCACTCTCAGAAACCTGACCTGAGCGGGCACCAGGAAAGGTACCAATAATAAATAATAGCTTTGTTCCAGAGCCAGGCAGCAGCCCTGGAACTTGAAGGGGTAGTTCCCTACCCACCACTCCCAGAAACCTTACCTGAGCAGGCAGCAGGAAAGGTACCAATAATAAATAATAGCTTGGCCCAGAGCCTGGCAGCAGCCCTGGAACTTGAAGGGGTAGATCCCTATCCGACCACACACAAATTCAAGCTCCAATGCACTCTATCAAAATGCCAACAGCAACTCTCTCCCTCGCCACTGTCTGCAAACTAAGCCAGAGCTGGGAGCCCCCCTCACCCCCTGCTCTTTGCTCTCTTGTAACAAATTTGGAGCTCCACACTTGAAAGGAAGACCTGCCTATCAAGCTAATTTGGGCTTAGATTGGGGTTTCCAGGGCAACAGCAGGAGTTCAGACAGAGTTCAGACAATCCTTGTCTAAGTTGCCAAGGGAATTGATTGCAGGTGCCAGACTGTCTGGCTTGATGAACAGCAACAAACGAGGCTTGCAACGACCACCTGTTTGTTTAGAATGGGGCCTCATGAACAGCTTGTTCGGGAACAGCAGATTGGGCTGTTCGTGGCTTTTTTTGTTGATATTGCTGTTCGTGCCCATCTCTAGTTGCAACATACAGAGTTAGCTGAACCTGCGCACATTGACTAATGTGCCAAGCAGGGAAGAAAAGGTGCAGGAGCATTGCTTAGATTCCAGTTAATAACTAGGAACATAATAAGGATGGCAAAGCACAGTTGTAGACATCAGGAACATGCGATACATGATCTGTATATGGAAGAGCAGGCATCCTAATAAAATAACTCTCTTTAATCTAAATTAATGGATGCCTGAAGCATAGGTTTGCCAGGTCCCCTTACTCTCCCAGCAGAAGGGGGGAGACCAGCACTCACTTTTATTGGCGTGTTCGTGCGTGCTTTGCTCCCAGGGCACCACCACGACGTCACTTCTGGGAAGTGATGTCATTGCACAGGGCCTAGAAGCTCTCCATACTTTGCAGCTGGCCAATCAAGACCCCCAAAAGGCCCTCCCACTGCAAAGTATGGGAGCACTCCTGGAAGTGACATCATCACGCTGCCCCAGGAGTGCTCCCAGGAGACCTGTTCCCCTGCTTTCCCCCCTAACTGCCAGGTGAGTGGTGGCGGGGGGCAGAGGGTGGGAGTAGAGGATTCCCCGCTCTCACCGGGGGACCTGGCTTCCCTACTGAAGCTTCTCAACAAAACTCCCCAGTCGGGTTAAACCATACAGTCAATAAGTAATCATACAATATCAATATATTCAAAGTGCAAACAGTGCTCTATATATTGACAATAATCATGAAAACATCAATACATTCAAAATAAACACTTCCTAAATATGCAATAAATATATACAAAAGCTGGTACAAAGGTGACAAATATCCAAGTAATTTTACATATACAGTAAATACAAGAGGAATCATATGGTCATAGTCCAAAAACACTTGGTAAATCTCTTCCCTTGAAGGGATGAGGTAGAAGTGGTGCGAAAGCTTCAAGATCACAAAGTGCGGTGCCAGTCTGTAAACAATTTCTTCAATGAATAATTTCAATGAATAATATTGTTACCAGAACTGCTTTTTATAATGGGGAAATTAGCTTAGCAGTCTGGAACTAAAATTAGCGCAGATCTAACCAATGTTTACGGAGGTCCCGATTCCAGACACTCTAGTGACAAAGAGGCAGACTACAAATAGGTTCAATAAACACGTGTATTTACTAATAGTGTGGCGTAAGCCTGAACTTGCACATACACACGAGAGAGCATACAAGAACTAAGAAATACAGAGTAAGAAATATAGAGACGGTCGCATTTGCAGGTACCCACCGATGATCCGCGAAATATTCACAATCCTGAAGCGGAGCAGAGACACGACAGTGAGGTGGTCCAATGTCAGCAATGGATCCACGGACAGACAGCAAGGGGGTCTGGGCAGGAATGGCGTACGCACCATGCGATCTGAGGGACCAGCTTAAATACCCCAAAACGTACCCTGGGGCTGGTGCTGTACTTGGTGGTTCTCACAGATTGAAACAAAGGCTCTAATGGGTTACTGAATGGCTTAGATGGGCCACTTTAGGAATCTGATTGTGATAAGTGACACCTCAGGAAGAGGGGACAAAAGAGGGAGGGGGAAATCCGAGTGGGCTGAATGGATGTTCCAGCGGACAGGGCTTGTCCTGGTGTCATCAGCTCTGGAATGCGGAGGTTTCTTTGAGATGCATTCTCTAAGTGCTTGGGATGGTCGGCACTTAGCTTCTTCTCCGGGGCAGCTCCTAAGATATGCAGAGCGGGGTGAGGTACTCTCGCTGCAGACACGGTGTGTCCGCTTCGCCGAAATGGCTTCTCAAAGCAGTCTTTTCCTCTTGGTATTCTGGCTGCCTAAGAGCATGGTTGCTGGCAGGGCATGGCGGAGGCTGGTTTGCAGGTTGCCCGGTAGCGAGGGCAAGCTCGGGGACCGGCCCGCAGGAGGCTCCAGGCGGGAACTGACCAGGGAGCACCTAGCCAGGCTCGCTGGAGGTTTCCCCGGCAGGCACCCGGCTGCTAGCAGCGGCTTGGGCCCAGATGAGGCAGGCTTCCATGGAGGCAGGGGGAACAGCACATAGAACACAGTCCATAGCAGGGAACAGGCACGGTCCGTGGCAGATGGCAATGCAGGCACGGGGCACACTTGTAACAAAGTCCAAACACACACTGGGAAGTCCAGATATAAGTCTGAGCAGGGATGCCCAGGAAGAAAGTCCTTTGTGCAGTTATCCAGGCATGGTGTCAGGAAACTAACACAGTCTATTGCAGCAGCAAGGTAATTAACAAGCAGGCAGGAAACTGACACGTGTATCAGAACACACATGTGCAGGGCAATCTTTGTGTAGCAGTAAAACAGCAATGCAGGAAACTTTAACACAGTCCATGGCAGGCCTTAAAGCAGGAGAGGGGGCCTGCTTGGCAACAATATGCAGCATACAAACTCAATCACCACGCCCTACAGACAGTCGGCCACATCCGTTTCACACATGCAGTGCTTTTTGAAGGGCAATATTATTACCTAAATACAAGAACAAACATTCAAACAATCCATCTAAAACCTCCACTAACATCACCTACCAACTTCCTCATACTCACTGTTCTCACAAGTACTAGAAATTCACATATTCATTCATATGGTTCTTTCAAATCCTGTACTCCATCGGCTTATTTCCACGGACCATCACTTCCGTGTAAGGGATAAGGGCAACCTCATTTCCTTAATGTACTCCTATTCCTCTAATTGAGCCTTGATTGTAAAGTGAACCATTACAAATAACACAACAAATCCCACTCCTGGTTCAGACCCTTTGGACTCAACTATTGTAGTTCAAAAATCCATCTTGCCTTTCTCTGTAATAAGTTCTTTTGGGACAGTTTTCCTCCTTTCCCTGCTACCAACTCTAACACTGAGTTGGTAGCAGGGAAAGGAGGAAAACTGTCCCCGTATTCATTTCAACAACACAATCACTGGACCAGTTCAAGCATTTCAGGTTCATCCATTTGCTCATTTCCCAATGTTATACATTTTATCAAGCGTCAGTAATGCCCTTCCACTTTCTACATTGGACAAACCAATTGTTGCCAGGGACCCCCCCTCCTCCTGTTATGGGGCCTGCCATGAACTGTGTCAGTTTCCTGTGTTGCTGTTTTAAAGATCTACCAAAGACTCTGTCTGAGGGCAGCATTGCCCATGTCTGTTTCCTGACCTCTCTGCTATAATGGACTATGCCACCTATGCCTGTTTCCTGGGCACCTACCTCACCTGGGCCCAGAGCCATGCTGCCAGCAGCACAGTGCCAGCCAGAGGGAATCTCCACGAGCCTGGCCAGGCACCCCCTGGTCAGTTCACAAGGAGAGCCCCTTCCAGGACGGTCACTGGGTCTGCCCTCACCACTAGGCAGCCTGCTAGCAAGTCCAAGATGTCCCAAGGAAGAAGCCATGTTCCCAGGCAGCAAAGAACCAACATGGACAGTTTATTCTGAGGCTGCCATTTCGCGAACGCGCTCTGGTCATGTCTGCAGCAGCCAGCCTCGCCCTGCTATGAATATCTTGGAAGCCTCTCCGGAATGGAAGCTATGTGCCGGCTGTCCAGAACACCTAATGGATGCATCTCAATACAACCACTACATTCCAGAGCTGATGCCATAAAGACAACTCCAGCTTCCTGGCAGATTCAATCAACCCGCCCAGCACTCCCCTCCCCTCCTTTGTCCCCTCTTCCCAAGGTGTCACTATCACACAATTAGACATGAAAGTGGCCCATTAGGGATAGTTGTAGACCCAATAAGTCTTTGTTCCCCTTTTGAGAACCACATGGATGGCACCCACCTCAGGGTATGTTTGGGGGTATTTAAGCAGGCTTCCCCGGCCATGAGGTGTGCGTGCCATTCCTATCCTGAACCTCAACCGTCACTCTGCGTGTCTAGTGCAGGCATTAGATATCGCCACGCTTCGCTGCTACATCTTTATTCCTTGTCGTGACCAGGTGAGTATCGCCCAGTTCCATCAATCTCAAGTGGGTTCTCCTGCTAATGCAAATGGCTCTATTTTTCCTACTCTTTATTTCCTAGATCTTGTATGTACCTTGCTTGTGTGTGTTATTGTAGGCTTACGCAACACTATTAGTAAAAACACGTTTTATCTTTATTAGTCTTGCCTCTTTATTGCACGAGTAATCTGGAAGAGGGACTCTGGTATAGTTGGTTAAGATCCGCAATAATTAATCTCAGACTGCAGCTAATTTCCCCATAAAACAGCAGTTCTGGTAACACGGTCAGTCCCTACGCAAAAGAATAAATTAACATAAATCTGATATTAAAAACCACAACACTCAAAAAACCAGTGGGAGAACATTTTAATCTTCCAGGTCATTCCATTGTGACCTAAAAGTGCCTGTCCTCAAATAAAGATGCTTCAAGGGCAGATTACAACATGACATTGTTGAACTTCAGTTAATTTACAGGTTCAGATAATGGAAATGCCGAGGCCAAATAGAGATATAGGATTCTTATCTCACTATAGAAGCAAATTTCTGCTCTAATCAAGCTGCACTGTACCTTTACATCCCATTCCCAACTCCTTCTTTTGCTTCACCCCACTCACCTCCTGACTGGGAAATAAAGGCTCATGGATCTCCACTCCTTCTTGTACCTAAAGAAGAGAGCTTTTACTCTTGAAAACTTATACCCTGAAAATATTGTTGGTCTCTAAGCTGCCACTTGACTCAAATTCTGCTGTTCAATTGCCTGTTATCTATTTCAAATGATAAAAAGAATTGTAATAGTGCTACAGCAATACATAAAGAAAAGAACAACAAAAAAGAGGCAGCAAATTGTCATGGCAGCACTGATGACTATACTCCTGTAAGCCAATGTGGAGTTGCTGCACAGCAGATGTGAAAGGGAGAAGTTAGAAAAAAGACCAAGAAAAGTGCACAGAAAATTCCCAAGTGTAGAAGCTTCATTGCTCTGACCTGATAGTCCAGGCAAGCCTGATCTCATAAGATCTCAGAAGATAAGCAGGATCAGTCTTGGTTAATAATTGGATGGGAGACCTCCAAAGAAGACCAGGGTTGCTCTGCAGAGTCAAGCAATGACAAACCACCCCTGTTAGTCTCTTGCTTTGAAAACCACAGCAGAGGTTGCCATTAGTCAGCTATGACTTGATAGCACTTTCCACCGCCACCAGAAGCTTCAGTTCTAATTTGCATGTCTTTGCATTTGTAATAGGTCTGAAAGCAATGTGGAAAAAGTTTAGGATGAAGTTTTGAAAAGGCTCTGCTGAAGCAAGCAGAAAAGAAGGATTTACCATAACAGCTGCTGGAGTACTTGGTTGTGAGTCAGATTTGTTCTCAATGTGTTTTCTTAGAAATTTGTACAGTCCCACCGGAGTGATTTTTGTAGTTCTGGCAAAGGTCAGCTCAGTCTCTTAGAATACTTAGTGAAGAAAGAGCAAATTAAATTTGGAACTTTAGTACAAACAATTCGCTGTATTGTTCCAATGGCAATGAATGGTGTTTTGTCTGATTATTACACCCAGGTGTGAACAAGCAAATTAAGCTACTGAACAGAACAGTAAGCATAGACACAACAAAGGGAAAAATACTTTTGCCCACAGATGAGTTAGAAGCTACACTGCTCTGTTGTGTCTAGCTCATTAAATTATTGTTATGTTGCTTCCAGAAAATAAGAAATGTGATGTTAGTACAGTGAACCTTTTTATAGGATCAACTTCAGTTTGCTAACCAGGATCTAGAAGAATAAAGCCTTGAGAAGAAAAAATACAGTTCTTTGAGTAATCTTGTTTCTAAAACCTGTTGACTGCCTTTCCAAACACCTTGCTGCTCAAAGCTGTTCACAATCAAATGAACCTGAAAAAACATTGTTTAAAAAATTATTCTACCCATAGTCTTTCAAAGGAGGCTGGCTACACATGCAAATAAATAAATAAATTCTATTGCAAATGAATGCTTATATAAAACTGTTTCAGCTGCTACTTAAAAGTAAATGTACAGGGACTCAAGGCCAAACTAGATGTTATCTATTTTACAAGTTGGGTATGGGATTCCCTCCAACCAGATGACAATTGTGGGGAACAAATTTTTAAAGTGCTGCAGGGGAAGGATTGGGATTGGGGCACAGGGAAGAGCTTCAGCCTCCCTATCCTGTCTGTGGCACCTTCTTGTCTCAAAACCAGCCCCAGGTGCTATTTGCCCCATTTTTGCAGCTGAGCTTTTCCAGGGAAGGAGTTTTCCACTGGCTATCCCACCACAGAGAATATAAGGATGCTCCTACCCTTACTCAGAAGTAATTTGTATGGTATTCAGTAGGGCTTACTTCAAGGTAAGTATGCACAGAATTGCACTGTATTTCTTGTATATCAAATTGCAGAGGAATAGCTGTGCTGTCTTTCGCAGTAAAAATTTATTTAACTATAATTTGTGAACAGACTATTATATTATCCCAATCCTTTATTTTAATGCACCTTGCAGAATTTCCAGGGGTGCCACAATTTCAACAAACATTGCTTCTTTACAGCTCTTAACCTGTGCACTAGCTCCTAAAAGAAAGATGTTTAGAACACAAAAGGTAGGAAATAAAACATTAAAAAGTTCAGGTATAATTTATTTTATAATTGTAGGGCAATAGCAGCTATATAGCTGGCTCTAAGATTAGTAAAAAGGAGGGGGAAATGTCACTCCTTTTCAATTAATTAGATCAATTAGTAACTGAGAGACAGTTTGGTATAGTGGTTAAGAGCGGCAGAACTCTGCTCTGGAGAACTGGGTTTGATTCCCCACTCCTCCGCTTGAAGCCAGCTGAGTGACCTTGGGTCAGTCACACAGCTCTCTCAACCTCACCCACCTCACAGGGTGATTGTTGTGGAGATAATAACAACATACTTTGTAAACTGCTTTGAGTGGGCGTTAAGTTGTCCTGAAGGGCAGTATATATATTGAATGTTATAATAATTATTATACTTTTCTGCTTTTACTTTTTACTAACTGAAAACCAGTTTCAACTTTGGCTTAGACAAGCTATATGTTGTTAAATAAACAAACAAGTTGCCTACCCACTAACTGTGTTATGAAAAGAGAAGTAATATTACAACTAGGTTCATTTCAGCTACGCCAAATAATGAAGTAATGGGAATCTTGATTTCCTTGCAGATTTCCTGTTCTTCTTGCTAATTTTGCATAAAAACAGGAGCCCTGCTGGATCAAGCCAGTAGTCCATCTAGTCCAGCATCCTGTTTCACACACTGGCCAACCAATTAGCCTGGAGGACCTAGAAACAGGGCTTAGAGATGAAGGCCTTTCTCTCATGTTGTCTCTTAGAACTGCTATTCAGAAGTTTACTGTCTCTGTATATGAACGTTCAGTTTGGTCCCTATGACTAGAAGCTCACCATGGCATAAAGATCCTGGGTCCCCTGGAGAGGGTGGGGCGGGGGGATTTCTCGCTCCCACCCTCTGCCCCCCCTCTCCTGCCCAGCAGGGGAGAAAGGCGGGGGAACAGATCTCCTGGGTGTGCTCCTGGGATCACCTGAATGCAGAAATCTAACCATTTAGCTATTACACAGATTTTAAATAGCCCAAAATCATTGCTGTTGGCAAACAAACTGTTGCATGGTTCTTTTTAATTGCATTATATTAATATAGAAAACGTGGAACACATATTTAAAGTCAGATTAGCAAACGGTTTATGAGGCATGAAAGTCTTGATCTTATCTATAGGGTAACATTTGTGCTTGGGTAATTCTACAGAAATCAGCAGAATTGTTTCACAAAATGAATTATAAAGGAAATGAATAACTTCCTTTAGAAACAGAATAGCAAACCAAAGTCAAAAACCACAAAAGGTGTAAAAAAGTCTAATATATGTGTGATTGCACGTAAACAATGAACTGATCTTTGAGATGTGAGTACTTTGAATTGCAATTTGCTGTTAGGAGGACTGTGAGCAGTCAGCCTGGCCTCCGCCATCTTTAATAGCTGTTTATGATATAAAAATCATAAGCCCCTTGAATCTAATGTGCCTTAATTTGCATTAAAGATCCAGCCAACTGAGCAAAGTTTTGCCAGATCTAGCCCAGGAGATTGAGGCATGCATGGAATGTTTATGCAAAGCCGAATGGTTGGGCATGATTAGCTCCTGCCTCCCCACGCTGCGGAATGTGCTATCTTGACAAGAAAAGTGCTCGAGAGTCACCACCCTAAACATTCCAATCTCCCCCTCTTTCCATTGATTAAATCCTATCCTACGATCTAAGGCTATCAATCAGCTCTGATAAGTTTGTAACTCCTTCCTGGGAACGTCTAATCAAAACTCTAAATTCATTAGCCAAGCTCCGGGAGCATTTGATTAATGTCATTTCTTTGTGAAGCACCAGGAGTAACCAATTTGATTTCCTTGTCATACCCCAGTAGCTCCAATCAAAGATACTCAAACCATTGTCATTATTATTTTTATTATTATTATTTATTAAATTTATAGTCCGCCCTCCCCGTGGATGGGCTCAGGGCAGATTACAACCTACAAATAAAAACACATTGATAAAACGGTACATTAAATAATGATAAAAGCCAGATTTAACAGCATAAAAACAAACTCTGCACTATGTTCTGACTCTGCACTATGTCCCAGGTTCACTTCACCCTTCCCTGCCAACCACAAGGGAAGAGAGGGGTGGGGACATGAGTTGGTGCGAGATTAGCCACCGTTCCTACATGGCACAGATGACTCAATGTAGCCACTCACTAATAGGAGACAGGCGAGAGACCAATTGGTGGATTGAGTACTGGCCTCAACAAAATGCTTGGTGGAACATCTCTGTCTTACAGGCCCACCAGAAAGACACAAGGTCTTGGTGGGCCCAAGTATCCTCCGACAGAGAGTTCCACCAGGTTGGGGCCAGGACTGAAAACACCCTGGCCCTGGTTGAGGCCAGTTGAGCCTCCCTAGGGCCAGGGACCACCAGTAGATGTTTTTCTGCTGATCTAAGCACTCTCCAGGGTACATATGGGAAGAGGTGGTCCCTCAGATATGCCGGTCCCAGTCAATGTAGGGCTTTATAAGTTAAGACCAAAACCTTGTACCTGATCTGGAACTCCACGGGAAGCCAGTGCAGCTGCTGCAAGGTTGGAGTCACATGTGTCCTGTACGGTGTACCCGCCAGGACACTTGCAGCAGCATTCTGGACCTGCTGCAATTTCTGGGTCAGACCCAAGGGAAGCCCTGCGTAGAACGAGTTACAGTAGTCTAATCCGGAGGTGACCGTTGCATGGATCACCATAGTTAGGTCATGGGTTGAAAGATAGGGGGCAAGTTGCCTGGCCTGCAGAAGGTGAAAAAAGGCAGACTGGGCAACTGCTGTGACCTGGGCCTCCATTGATAAGGAGGAGTCCAGTGTCACACCAAGATTCTTGACCACCGGTATGGGCACAAGTGGTGCCCCATCGAATGCTGGGAGCTGGATCCCCCTATCCACTGCATCATGGCCCAAGTACAGGACCTCCGTATTCATAGGGTTTAACTTCAGTCTACTCTGCCGCACCCACCCAGACACAGCCTCCAGGGCTCTATTTAGGGCACTAGGGGCGGAGCCAGGCCGGCCATCCATCAGCAGATACAACTGGGTGTCATCCGCATACTGGTGGCAACCCAATCTGAAACTCCGTACTAGCTGGGCGAGGGGCGCATATAAAGATTGAATAACAGGGGGGAGAGTATCGCCCCCTGAGGGACACCGCACACCAAAGGTTGGCGTACTAATAGCCTCCCCCCAAGTGCCACCCTCTGTCCCCGACCACGAAGGAAAGAGATGAGCCACTGCAAGGCAGTCCCCACATCGGCAAGGTGGTGGGTCAACAATTCATAGTCGACCATGTCGAACGCTGCTGAGAGATCTAGCAACACCAGCAGCGCCGCCCCGCCCCAATCCAGCTGCCTATGGAGATCGTCTGTGAGGGCGACCAGCACTGTCTCAGTCCCATGACCCAGACAGAAGCCAGACTGGAATGAGTCCAGGAGTGATGTGTCTTCCAGGAAGACCTGCAGCTGCTCCACCACTGCCCGTTCAATGACCTTACTCAGAAACGGGAGGTTTGAGACTGGGCGGTAACCGGATGGATCAGTGGGGTCTAAAGCTGATTTTTTCAGAAGAGTCCTCACTACGGCTTCCTTCAACGCCCTGGGGAAACCCCCAGAGCTCAATAATGAGTTAATAATTACCTCCAACAGGGCCCTCAGCCTATCCACGCTGGCCTTAACCAGCCATGAGGGGCAGGGGTCCATGGAGCACGTAGTAGGCCTCACCAGCCGCAGGATCCTGTCAACATCCTCCTGGGAAACTAGACTGAAGAGATCTAAAGTCGGGCCTGAAGATGGCCAAGGGGTCTCCAGTTCGCTTACTGTGTCAACCATGGCCGGTAGGTCGCGGCGGAGAGACAGGACTTTATCTGCAAAAAAGCTCCCAAAAGCCTCACAGCTAATTGCCAAATTCTCAATTTGGCAGTCTCCCTTTGACAGGGAGACCAAGGACCAAACTATCTGAAACAATTTTGCTGGGCGTGAGCTAGCAGACGCTATGGAGGTGGCAAAGTAATCCTTCTTTGCTGCCTTCACAGTCACCTCATAGGCCTTTATAAATGCTCTATAAGATGATCTCGCCTCTTCGTCCCAATTCCTCTGCCACACTCGCTCCAGCCGTCTCATTTCCTGCTTCATCCTTCGTAGCTCCTCTGTATACCAGGGGGCCAGTCTGGCATGGGGACGGAGAGGGAAACGGGGGGGTGGGGGTGATTGCATCGATGGCTTCTGAGAGACGGCCATGCCAGTCTTCCACCAGCTCATCCAACAAACCACCACGGGGCATCGGATCACACAGAGCATTCTGGAAACTGGTTGGATCCATTAGTCTCTGCAGGCGAGCATAAATTAGCTCGCTGCCTATGCAGCGGGGGGGCTGGTACTCCCAAACAAGCTGTCATGGGCTGGGCCAGCCCAAGCAGGGTGGTTCAAGTCCAAACCTTAAGGCCAAAGTCAAAGGGGAGTTCCAAGAGCAAAGCCAAGTCAAACCGGTGGTCAGAGCACGAGATAAAGTCAGGAGTGAGTCCAGAGTCCAAAAGCAAGGTCAGGCACAGTCCAAGGTCAGTCACCGATAGTGTCAGGTCCAAAAGCAGGCACGGGCAAGGTTCACAAAACACAGAGCAGTTGCAGGCAGTAGACACATTGCTTCCACGCCCAGCAGTTCCTCCAGACTGGCTCTTATAGCCAGGCGTGGTTTTCAGCCAGCTGCTGGGGCTCTATCCTGCCACTACTCATCATCACTCTCCAGCAGCTGGAGTTGGCTCAAGAGGCGAGCACTGCGCCGTCTCTCCTGCAGTTCCAGTCTCTGGCGCTGCCTGCGGCGTTCCTTGGGCGTGGGTGAACCTGGGGGGGTGGAGGCTCTTGGCTGCTCTGCACCTGTAGAAGTCCCTGGCTGAGCTTCCTCTGTAGTATTGGAGCTAGAGGGTGCTGGTGCCTCAGCTGCTGGCTGTAAGCTCTGATCAGCCAGCAGCTGTTGCTCCTGATTGCTGGCTTCTGCGAATCAGGGCTAGGGCTGGCTACACAGGGCTCCTCTTCTCCTGAGTCCTGGCTGGCTACATGAGGCTCCTCTCCTCCAGAGGAGACCTCACTCTCAGACTGGGCCATGACACCAGCCTTCAGGACAGAGTGGTCCAACCATGGCACTCTTTTAATGGAATCAAGGTCCACCTGAATCCCCATCCCAAAGATCAAATCCAGTGTGTGGCCTGCTTGATGCGTGGGAACTGAAACAAATTGGGAGACTCCTAGTGCTGCCATGGATAACACTAGGTCCGCAGCCTGCGAGGAGGCGGCGTCATCAACATGGACATTGAAGTCACCCAAGACAGCCTAGGGTGCTCCAAAGCCCACATCGCCACCGCCTCCAACAGGTTCGACAGGGTAGCTGCTGGTGTGCTGGACGGTTGGTACACCAGACAGATAGCCAAACTCTCCTCAGCATCCCATGTCAGGCCCACACAGTCAATGTCAGCGATCTTTGGTACGGGGAGTGGCCTGAAAGAGAAAGACTCTTGGATAAGAATCACCACCCCTCCCCCCTGACCATCCATCTGAGACTGATGAAGGACCGAGAACCCTGGGGGGGTCCAGTTCTTTCAGGGTGACTATTTAGCCATCTCTCACCCAGGTCTCGGTCACGTACGCCAGGTCCACATTTTCTACTGCAAAAAAATCCTGCAATGTTCTGGTCTTATTATTAATGGACCTGGTGTTGCACAACAGCAGTGTCGGAGGGAGGCAATTTGTCTCCCTAGCCTCACAAACAGCATTCCTCGGGATGGGATGCAGATTTGAAGGACACTGAGCCCTACCACGTCTGAGGCCTTCCATTCCTCATCCGTGTCCCACTGTCATACCTCTCTCGACCAAGATACAAAGGGAAAACTCCCAGGAACCCCTCAACTGTATACTATATATATCAAAATTTAATTACACAATCATGATCCAAATGCAAAGATATACACAATTTCATACAGTGTTACAATATTACAATAACTCATTCCATAAATACAGTCATATGTTATACATTTCCAAGGTGCTGTAATAAACAGGAGCCAATTCTGTTGCACAGTTAATTCCTTTCCTATGCCAATGGCTAGAAAGGAAACAAATCACTACTTGAGTCCAAAGAGGTATAAATTCCAGATAGCTGCAAATTTCATAGTAGAAAATCTAGATGGCAAATTCCGGAGTACACCATCCGGGTCCCTCCCCGGTTCTCCTGGTTGTTGGCAACGAGCCTGCCAGCTAAAACTGCTCGTTTCGGATACCTCTCTCGACCCCAGAGCACTGGGATCCCCAGCCCTCTACCTGTCTCCTCTCTCACGACCCCACCACCACCACCACCACCCCATAACATACCCCACAGTTATACAACAGGAGCACTCAGCTACCCTTAATTACAGGCATATACATTCCAATATCCCTCATCCCATACCCCCAGTTAGTATACTACTGAGTTAAAAGGGGCAGAAGAACATCCCATTCCCAGACTTCCAGAGGCTGAATACCCCCGATCCTAGATCCAGGCGCTCCCAGCTATCGTCAGTGGCAAATCCCCTCAGCCACTTCAAAGCGTGTTATTCCAATAGACCATTAAGCTGTCTGATACAGTGATAGTGTCTCAGGCCACTTGGCCTTTTCCAGGCTGGCAGAGAATCGTTCCCACTTCGCCAACAACACAAGGGCAAGGCAGGTAAGGCACAACAGAACACTGCACCCACCATAGAAGCCAGACGCCAATAAAGGGGTGTTTGATGGAATAAATGCTGGCCCCAGACCACTTGCCCCAAGCCTTCTACTGTCGTCCTCACTTCCAACCCAGCGGGGTTTTGACCCAGACTCAACTGTCCCAGTGGCATAGTCTCTCCTCTCCACTCCGTCTGTTCTGCCTCAGACAGCATTGATGATTCTCCCAGCAGCCAGCCTTCGACTCCTCTGTACACCAGCTCCCGAACCTCTAGTTGCTTAGGAGGACCAGGAATCCTCCCAGCATCAGGGTAATCGGGTAGCTGGCCGCAGTTGTTCACCAAGCATCAGGACTCACTCAGCCATGGTCTTCTGGGGTTCAAGGCAACTCGGCTCTATCTGGTCCCACTCAGCCTCACTTGGCCTCACTCTTCCAAGGTTCAGGCTGCTTGGCTCTCCCCAGCCTCACTTGGCCTCACTCAGCCTTGCTCTTCCGGAGTTCAGGCGCTTGGCTCGGCTTTGCTGCTCGTTATTTGCCCCTCCAGCTGCTCGGCTTCTCACCTTCAGCCTACCATTTCATTGACCCCCAAACCTCCAGAGGACACCACGTCTGGGCAATTGGGTGGTCAAGAGCTCTGGTCCCTCAGAGGAGCATTTGGTGAGTTCCACCCAGCTTTCACAGTCACCAGAGATATATGGTTTGCTAGCTCATTCACTTATTGCTGGTAACAAATTCCTAGCAGTTGCTGGTGATGTTACTCTGTTGTTAGTTATTAAGTTGCTCACTGCTGCTGCTGCACTCAATGGTCATCAATAAGAAGCTGTTAATCATCATTTGCATGTTTAGTAGATATTTCTATGCTTCCCATGGCAGATAGTAGATGTTTCTATGTTTCCACGACAAAGCTCATACCAGAGCCACGTCTGTTAAAAATATTTTCCTTGCTACCTAGATAGGGTGTGACCTAAAGGTCACCTCATTCCCAGGAGGTGACCTTTAAGGTCTTTGTCCTAATGCTCATGGCACTTTCCCACCCCAGGGCCTGATTTGCCATATAAGAACTAGGGCTTTGACCCCCTCAAACTGTACATGCTTCCCTGGATCTGACCGCTGTGCCCTCAGCGTCTCCTTCTCTGAGCCTCTCCTGGTCGAGAATGCTGGCCATTTGAAGCCCTCTTCCCCTGTGGACTACTCTGCTCTCTGTATCGGTAATTATCGCCCCCCCCCAAAACTCAAATCTATTCCAATTTCACCACTGCTTTCCTAGGAACCTTGTATGCTTGTAAGCTACTTCTTGTATGTGTGAGTTTTCCCCTTTAAATTGTTTTCAAAGAACCCATCTCATCAGTTCCCTTGGGGAGGGGGCCGCATAAAACTTGGTGGAGTATTCCACTTTGTTACCCCTCTCACATAGCCTTCTCCTTGCCACTAATTCCCCCCTACTCACAAGGAGTCTTATTCTGGGAACAGGACTAGATTGTTTTCTCAGATAAAGAGCTTCCAGAGTTTAATATGTTTGGGGAGTTTTTAATCTACAGTAGCGAAAAGAATAGAAGATTTTATAATACGGATGTGCACAACAGAAGTACTACATCCACATATTTACCAGCAAAACATGTCCAAACTCTGGTGCAAATTACCCTTACTCAATGATATTTACTTCCAGAGCATTCTGTGCCACCTCTAACTCTTAATGACATGACCTTGAGACTGTTCATACAACTAGTTACTAAGGAATTCCCATGCCTAAATCTGTTTCCAACCACTGTTTTCAGGGTCCTTTAAATTGTATCCAAGTCAAGTAGGAGTCATTTTGTAGAGGTAGATTTCTAACCACAGAACTGTCACCTCACCAAAAGTAGATGTTGGTTTAGGGTTTCCAATCTCCAGGTGGTGGCTGGAGATCTCCCATAATAATAATAACAACATTCGATTTATATACCGCCCTTCAGGATGACTTAACACCCAATCAGAGTGGTTTACAAAGTATGCCATTATTATCCCCACAACAAAACACCCTGTGAAGTGGGTGGGGCTGAGAGAGCTCCAGAGAACTGTGACTAGCCCAAGGTCACACAGCTGGCTTCGTGGAGGAGTGGGGAATCAAACCTGCCTCTCCAGATTAGAGTCCCGCGCTCTTAACCACTACACCAAACTGGCTCTCGAGAATTATAACTGAGAGAGATCAGTTCCTTTGGGAAAAAATGGTGCAGTTGGAGGTGGATTCTATGGCATTATACCCTGCTGAGGTCTATCACAACTATGATAGTCCTTAAGTCCTCCTATATTTTCACATTACAGGGTGAATCAGAGGGTAATTCTCTTCATCTTGCATCAGTGCTCATGTAAAAATGACAGGGTTCTTACCTCAGCTGGGTGGCATTCACCAAAATATACACAAACACATTGCCTTCTTGATCTGTAAATGGCCCAAGGTATTTGATACAAGGGCCGAGAGAGGCACCTGCAATCTTCTCTCCTTTTCTAACACCAACACCTCATGCAGCAAACAGCACTACTAGCAACTTCTTTTGAAACTTTCCCAGTTTTCAAAGGTCTAGTGGGGGTGGGGGGCATAGAAAGACAGAGATACAGAAACATCATGAGACTTCTTAGGCTGTTTGTGCCCAAGATTATTTATTTATTTATTTATTTATTTATTTCAATTTATATACCGCCCATCCCCAGGGGCTCTGGGCGGTGAACAGTTAAAATCGATAAAAACAAAAACTAAAATCAATATACAAATAATAAAACAAATTAACAAGGTGCAGTGGTGGGGAGAACCCTCCCCCACCCCAAAGGTGGGAGGCCGACATGGCACCGCCCCCTTCAATCACCAAACGCCTGGCGGAACAGCTCTGTCTTACAGGCCCAGCGGAACGATAATATGTCCCACTGGGCCCGGGTTTCCATTGACAGAGAGTTCCACCAGGCTGGGGCCAGGACTGAAAAGGCCCTGGTCCTGGTTGAAGCGAGGCGGGCTTCCTTAGGGCCGGGAATCACCAGTAAATATTTATTTGCTGATTGAAGCGATCTCCAGGGAACGTACAGGGAGAGGCGGTCCCGAAGATATGCCGGTCCCAACCTACTCAGGGCGTTAAAGGTAAGAACCAACACTTTGAACCTGATTTGGAATTCAACCGGAAGCCAGTGCAGCTGGTGCAGGACAGGTGTGATGTGTGACTGGTAAGGTATACCAGTCAGGACCCGTGCCGCCGCATTCTGGACCAGTTGTAGTTTCCGGATCAGGCCCAGGGGTAGCCCAGCATAGAGTGAGTTACAGTAATCTAGCCTGGAGGTGACTGTTGCATGGATCACTGTAGCCAGGTCCTGGGGCGTCAGGTAGGGGGCAAGTTGCCTGATCTGACGAAGATGGGAAAATGCAGACTTGGCAACCGCCGTGACCTGGGCCTCCATCGATAGGGAGGCATCCAGGAACACACCCAGACTCTTTACCACTGGCAAAGTTGCCAGTGGTGTCCCATCCAGGGCAGGGAGCTGGATCCCAACATCTGGCAGCCCCCGTCCCAGCTGCAGGACCTCCGTCTTCACTGGGTTCAATTTCAGTCTGCTCTGTTTCAACCATGCCGTCACAGCCTCCAAAGCTCTGGCCAGATTGTCTGGGGCCGTGTCTGGCCGGCCGTCCATCAACAGAAAAAGTTGGGTGTCATCCGCGTATTGATGACAACCCAGCCCAAACCTCCGCACCAACTGGGCGAGGGGGCGCATATAGATGTTAAATAACATCGGGGAGAGTATCGCCCCTTGGGGAACCCCGCACACCAAAGGGTGACGGGGCTATAGATCTCCCCCGAGCGCCACCCTCTGTCCCCGACCTTGGAGAAAGGAGACCAGCCACTGTAAGGCTGTCCCCCTAATCCCCACGTCGGCAAGGCGGCTGGCCAACAAATCATAGTCAACCGTGTCAAACGCTGCTGTGAGATCAAGTAACACAAGCAGCGCTGACCCGTCTCGATCCAGATGCCTGCGAAGGTCGTCTGTGAGGGCAACCAAGGCTGTCTCCGTCCCATGGCCAGGACGGAAGCCAGACTGGAATGGGTCCAGGACTAGAGCATCATTCAGGAATTCCTGCAGTTGTACCGCCACCGCCCACTCAATCACCTTGCCCAGGAACGGGAGGTTCGACACTGGGCGGTAACTGGACGGGTTGGTGGGGTCCAAAGATGTTTTTTTCAGGAGGGGCCGCACTACCGCCTCCTTTAACACTCCTGGAAAAACCCCAGAGCTCAGGGAGATGTTAACAATGGCCTCCAAATGGTCCCGTAGCCCCTCTGAGCTGGCCTTCACCAGCCAGGATGGGCAGGGGTCCAGAGGACAGGTGGTTGGCCTCATCCCCTGCAGGATCCTGTCACCATTGTCCTGAGAGAGCAGCCTGAAATGGTCTAATACGGACCCAGAAGACGGCCAAGGGGTCTCCAGTTCCCTTACTGTATCAACAGTGGGTGGCAGGCCACGGCGAAGGGACAAGATTTTACCCGCAAAATAGCTCGCAAAAGCCTCGCAGCCAATAGTTGAATTAAGAATTTGGTGGTCTCCCTGAGAGAGGGAGACCAAGGACCGAACTGTTCGAAATAATTGATCCGGGCGTGAGCTAGCGGACGCAATGGAAGCAGCAAAGAAATCCCTCTTTGCTGCTTTCACTGCCACCTCATAGGCTTTCATAAACATCCTATAAGATGTTCTTGCCTCTTCATCGCGCCCCCGCCTCCACACTCGCTCTAGTCATCTCAGAGACCGCTTCATCTGGCAAAGCTCCTCGGTAAACCAAGGAGCTACCCGTTTGCGGGCTCGGAGAGGACAGCAGGGGGCAATAGCATCGATGGCTTTGGAAAGACGGCCATGCCAATCATCCACCAGCTCATCTAACGTACTGCCAGGGGGCATCGGATCCCGCAGAGCCGCCTGGAAACCAATTGGATCCATAAGCCTCCGCGGGCGAGTGTAAATCCGCTCACCGCCCACCCGGGAAAGGAGCGGCATGCTCAGACGAGCCTTCAGAACAAAGTGATCTGACCATGGCACTGCATCATAGGCATCCAGGACCACCATCATCCCTGCCCCAAAAATCAAATCCAGCGTGTGACCTGCTTGATGCGTGGGAGCCGAAACAAACTGGGAGAGTCCTACGGCCGCCATGGAGGACACCAGGTCAATGGCCTGCATGGAGGCATCGTCGTCAGCATGGACGTTGAAATCCCCGAGAACCAAAAGTTTCGGGAATTCCAAGGCCCAGCTGGCCACCACCTCCAAGAGACCAGACAGGGAAGATGCAGGTGCAGTAGGCGGTCGATACACCACGCATATTGCCAGCCTCTCCTTGGCGTCCAACGCTAGGCCCACACAATCAATGCTAGTAATTTTTGGGGTGGGGAGTGGTCTGAAGGAGAAAGACTCCCGAATGAGCAAAGCCACGCCTCCCCCCCGACCACTTGTCCGGGACTGGTGGAGGACCGTATAACCTGGGGGGGCTAGTTCTTTCAAAGCGACCGTCTCGCCCTCCCTCACCCATGTCTCGGTCACGCAAGCCAGGTCCACATTCAATGCTGCAAGATAATCTTGCAGCGTTTTGGTCTTATTATTTATGGACCTGGCATTGCACAGCGCCAGTGTCGGAGAGTGGTTTAATATCCTAGCCCCACAACAGGTATATCTTGGGATGGGACGCAGATTGGAAGGGCACCGAGCCCTACCATGTCTCAATGCCCTTCCCTTCCATAATCTGCTCCCACCACCATACCTCCCGCGTCTCCGGATCACTGGGATCCCCGACCCCAAGCCGGCCTCCTCACCAATGATCATAGTGCTAACCCACCACCAATTTCAGGCTCCTTATAACTGCTGAAATGCTGCAAACAATATCTTTTCAAATGCATGGGGTTTATAAAAGGTTCTCTACCCAATAAGAAAACTAGTCTAGCCATGAGCTAGATTGGGATGATGCAACCAAAATATGAAATCTGAAGCAATAGGCAGATAACGTGAAAGTATAATACATCAGAATTGGCGAGTCTTTACTTTCACTCTATAAGCCATTTTATAACAATGGAATAGTCTAGTAGAAAACAGTAAGCTTCTTTAGAGCTCTTTAACACTCCTACAAATTAACACATCAGAGAAACAGATTGGTAGCTTCTGCTATGTGATAGACACAAAGGAAGTTCTCATATTCATCAGCAAATGGATTTCTGACAAACAAAAGGGAAGCTTTTGGCCTACAGATAAAATGCAGACCAACTTGACTGCTCTTTGAAAAACAAATTAAGTCATGAAAGTAGGAGTTAGTGATAGATTGGGCCAGATCATGAAAATGACATGGGATTTAAATCCTCCTCCATGCTACATCTGGATACAAAATGGTTGCTGCAGCTGTAATTTAAAGTTTAAGAAACAGCAGGCAGTCCATCCATGAAGTTCATGTCTTTTCAGGCCTTGGGAGGAGGGGATCCCCACATTACAAACAGACCCTGTCTTATCAACAGGCATGTGATCTTGTGGAGTTTCGAGTCAAGGAACCTGCAAGAAAATAAGCTTTACTGGATTATTTTGTGGGTTTTCACAGCAGGGTGGGTTTTGGCGACTGCTGCCTCCAAATGCAATTGAACGTGTCTTTGTGCCCTTCCCTTGACCTGGAGTGCTGCATTGTTTCCTTCCATTTGTGTGTGCCTGGGAGCGGGGGTAGAGAATTAATGTTGTGCATGTGTGCAGTTTGTATTGTTTCAGTCTCTTGTGACTGCACAATAGCATACCTGTAATGTGAGATGCTAAAAGTCTGATCAAGCTGCATAACAGAGAAGGTCCTGAAGGTTTGCCAGTTCCACTGGCCTAAGACAGTGTACCTAGAAATACAAAAAAGATCTAAGAGATGAGAAGGTGAAGATTATGCAAGACTAATCAGCGAGTGGTGAGCAAAGCAACTTAAAACTATATAGAATTGAGAGCTGCTGTAGCACAGTAGTTAAGTGATTTGGCTGCAAATTTTATTTATTTATTTATTTATTTATTCAATTTATATACCGCTCATCCCCAGGACTCTACTGGTTCAGCACTCTACAGGTTCGAATCCCACTACTACCACGAGCTCAGCAGGTGGCCTTGGGTAAGCCACTCCTCTCAGCCCCAGCTCCCCAGCTGCATTGTTGGGGATATTAATAACACTAACTTGTTCACTCCTCTAAGGCACTAATCTGTCTAGAAGAGTGGTATATAAGTGCAGTTGTTGTTGTTGTTGTTGTTGTTGTTGTTGTTGTTGTTGTTATATCTTGCAGTACCCAAGAACTAAAATGCAATGCTTATTTACTATAATCATTTTGTACATTATATCTTACAAATCATCCATTCATTGCTTCAGAATCTCCTGTTCAAATCCTACCATCCAAAATGTGAATGGAAAGATATTCTTTCCAGTAATGAATCCACTCTTATACATATTGTTAATAATAATCCTGCCTGTGATTAGGGCTTGAACCTCAGGCTTTTACACATTCCTTAGAAGTTGGAACTGCAGTGGGAGGGTGGCTGCCTTTACAGTAGGCCAGAGAGTACCAAACAGTAGGTATTAAATATTCCCTGGAGGAAGACACCTGCAGCTTTCCTTCTTATGGTCTGAACCTCACCTGTGTTTATTTATTATGACTTGAATGCTCTCCTACATGTTTAGGAACAATGTATACATTTGTGGAGTAAAAGCAGCACTTCACAGAACATTGCCAGTGAGGCAATTACATTGCATGGAAAAGCAGGTTTGTTTTAAGTAAGAAAAAGAGTCTCTTTCATCATAAACTTCCCTTTTGTTCTGCTCTAGTATATTCCCAGCACAGCATATAGAACAGGGGTCCCTGAGGGTGCCATGGTGCCTTCCAATGCCATTCCTGGTGTCTGCAAGTGTTTTTAGAAAGTGGGCAGGGCTGCCAAGTGGACTTTTTGCCCAGCAGGGCTATTGGAGATCTGATTGGCTGTGCAGACTTTTTAAAAGTTGCCACCACAGCATAAGGATCTTTACTGTGTGTGTATGCAAGAAAATGGTTTTAAAAATATGTTTATTTTAAAATGCATCCTGTTAAACAGAACTTCTCCCTGAAATGTTAGAGATTACTATTAGTTATGCATAACTAACACTCTTGAGGTCGGGAGTTCGGAACCGCAGTTGTGTAACGTCAGTAGTCATTCTATAGTTATAGAAAACTGCTGTGTCAGCTACTAAAAGACACACTATAAACAGGCACCAGTTGTGATGATTTTACATCAAACCACAACTGTGAGTCTCAACACGAGACATCTTACACGCTCAAGTGTGAGGAGACACAATGTTAGCCAGGAAGCATAGTTTAATTTCAAATCTCTATACAAGGGTAGTTTTAAAAGATAGAGCTCAATGAGATTACTCATCAGAGGGCTTGTTAATTTCATCCTTGCCTCCCTGAAGGCTTTGACAATTTTACCTCTCCTTTAGGGAGCTGAAGATGAAATTAACAAACCCTCTGAGGAGTGATCTCCTCCAGCTCTGTTTTTTAAAACTACCCTTGTATAGAGAGGTGAAATTGACAGAGCCTTTGACTCTGTCTTTTTAAACTACACATCGTAGCTAACATTGAATTTCTCTAGACTTGAGCTTCCTGTGTAAGATGTCTTATGTAGACAGATTCTCAGTAACTGAGTACAAAGTCGCTGGTCGCTTTCCACACAGATGAACTGCTCTGTTGTGGCTTTCAAACTGGAGCAATTTAAATCAGAGAATCCACATGATGTTATCCTCCATTCATCCACAAACTTGCATTGTTTAACATGTCATGTTTACTACTTACACTTTATTTCAGATTTCTGCTGTCCTAGTCCTATTACTGTATTAGAAGTCTCCTCATCCTATTGATTGTACTGACTTATATTATGTAATCCTCCTTGAGTCTCAGTGAGAAAGACAAACTATAAATAACATAGTGAGAGTTCAGTAGCACTTATAATACGAACAAAATTGTGGTAGGGTATGAGCTTTTGTGAGTCACAGCTCATTACCCTTCCACAAATTTTGTTAGTTTGGGAGCTGCTGTAGCACAGTAGTTAAGTAGTTTGGCTGCAAATCAGCACTCTACTGGTTTGAATCCTACTACTGCCATGAGCTCAGTAGGTGGCCTTGGGTAAGCCACTCTTCTCAGTCCCAGCTCCCCAGCTGCATTGTGTGGATAATAATAACACTAACTTATTCACCGCTCTGGGTAGGGCACTAATCTGTCTAGAAGAGCAATATATAAATGCAGTTGTTGTTGTTGTTATAGACACTGCTGGACTGTTTTCTACTGCTACAGAGAGACTAATGCGGCTACCCATCTTGATCTATAAACGACATAAACAAACAAAAAAATAAAATGAAACTGCCTTATTTTGAGTCACATCACTGGTTTATCAGTCTGACAGCCAAACTACATGAGACGAATTACATATGTATGACACGTGAACACACATGTGTTTCTTGGTTGCTTTCCTGTTCACTCGCACTGCACTCAATCCCATGCTCGGACTGGCACGTGTTTCTTCTCCATTCCACCCAGATGAGAGAAGGTATTGTCTGTTCACGCATGATCAAACCTTCTTCTGCAGGTTTTCTGAGAGGGAGACTTGTTTATTCAATTGGATGTATCAGGAAAAAAAACCCGCTGGGTTTCCTGGGGGGTGGGTGGTAAAAATTGGGGTTCCATACCTCTGCTGAGATCTTGCAGCTCGGCCCGCCAGGAAGGGGGCATCTATGCAAAAGGGAGTGGGTGGGCAATCCCCATTTCAGAAGCCATGGCAATGTTTCTTGCTGTCAGCCAGAAGTAACTCTTTCCTGCCTGTTTGTCCCCAGCCATCTCTGATCTCCATTATTACCTATGGGGAAAACTATGGGTGCTATCAGGGGGATGGGGGTGGCATTTTGCAAAATAAATCCACAAATTTTTCAGGGGACCTATTGCTAACTGTCCCTTAAAGATTCCACAAGTTTCAGAGAGATTGGACCTTGAGAAGCCATTTTATGGACTCCCCAAAAAGGTGTCCTCAGCCACCCAATTTTTCTTACTGTGAAGAAAATTTGACAGCAACTGGGAAAACCATTACATCATGCCTATCCTAGGGTCCAATCTCCCTGAAACTTGGGGGGTCTTTAGAGAACAGTGAGGAGTAGGTCCCCTGCATATTTGGTTGATTTTGGACCTTGGGGAGGTCATTTTAGAGCCCCCCAAAGTAGGTGCCCAAATCGCATTTTCCATTGGAAACAATGGTCAAATTTTACCCAATTTGCTCTGTATTGCTGAGCTGAACTGGAGAACAGGTACTCCCCACCCTGTCCTTTTCAGGTTCATGTATCAGGCATGTTTCTGAACTTTTGCTCAGATGCTTAATCATGTTGCCACGATCTTCCTTCCCACATCCTCCTTATCTTGACTGAAGATGCTGCATTGAGAGGAGGAGGAGGAAGTTAAGGGGGGAGGAGGGTGCAGGAAGGAGGAGTAGGGAGGCAGCGGCGTCAACTAGAAAACAAGAGAATTTAAAACTTGCCAGATTGAAAGCAAAACAGTTTTGGGGGTAAGATGGATCTAAGGGCAAAAAGAGGGGAGATGGAAGCGGCAGCTGCTCAAAATTGATGCTCTACAACGGTGACTCGCTGATTATGACCATGGATACCTGCAACCGTGACTACAACAGTTACCCAACACATGCACAGGCTAGGGCTTCAGGACTCATATTTACCTGAGGTAAAATGGACACGGTGTTGCCAAGCAGGCCCCCTCTCCTGCTTTAAGGCCAGCCATGGACTATGTTAAAGTTTCCTGAATTGCCGCTTTACTGCTACACCAAGATTGCCCTGCACGTGTGCGCTATGATACACACGTCAGTTTCCTGCCTGCTTGTTAATTACCTTGCTGCTGCAATAGACTGTGTTAGTTTCCTGACACCATGCCTGGATAACTGCACAAAGGACTTTCTTCCTAGGCAACCCTGCTCAGACTTATATCTGGACTTCCCAGTGTGTGTTTGGACTTTATTACAAGTATGCCCCGTGCCTGCATTGCCATCTGCCACGGACCGTGCCTGTTCCCTGCTATGGACTGTGTTTTACGTGCTGTTCCCCCTGCCTCCATAGAAGCCTGCCTCATCTGGGCCCAAGCCACTGCTAGCAGCCGGGCGCCTGCCGAGGAAACCTCCAGCAAGCCTGGCTAGGTACTCCCTGGTCAGTTCCCGCCTGGAGCCTCCCGCGGGCCGGTCCCCGAGCTTGCCCTCGCTACCGGGCAACCTGCAAACCAGCCTCCGCCATGCCCTGCCGGCGACCATGCTCTTAGGCAGCCAGAAGACCAAGAGGAAAAGACTGCTTTGAGAAGCCATTTCGGCGAAGCGGACACACCACGTCTGCAGCGAGAGTACCTCGCCCCGCTCTGCATATCTTAGGAGCCGCCCCGGAGAAGAAGCTAAGTGCCGACCATCCCAAGCACTTAAAGAATGCATCTCAAAGAAACCTCCGCATTCCAGAGCTGATGACACCAGGACAAGCCCTGTCCGCTGGAACATCCATTCAGCCCACTCGGATTTCCCCCTCCCTCTTTTGTCCCCTCTTCCTGAGGTGTCACTTATCACAATCAGATTCCTAAAGTGGCCCATCTAAGCCATTCAGTAACCCATTAGAGCCTTTGTTTCAATCTGTGAGAACCACCAAGTACAGCACCAGCCCCAGGGTACGTTTTGGGGTATTTAAGCTGGTCCCTCAGACCGCATGGTGCGTTCGCCATTCCTACCCAGACCCCCTTGCTGTCCCTCTGTGGATCCATTGCTGGCATTGGACCACCTCGCTGTCGTGTCTCTGCTCCGCTTCAGGATTGTGAGTATCTCCCTTATCATCGTTGGGAACCTGCTAATGCGACCGTCTCTATATTTCTTACTCTGTGTTTCCTAGTTCTTGTGTGCTCTCTTGTATGTATGTGCAAGTTCAGGCTTACGCCACACTATTAGTAAATACACGTGTTTGAACCTATTTGTAGTCTGCCTCTTTGTCACTAGAGTGTCTGGAATCGGGACCTCCATAAACGTTGGTTAGATCCGCGCTATTTTTAGTTTCAGACTGCTTGCTAAGCTAATTTCCCCATTATAAAAAGCAGTTCTGGTAACAACGGGCAGGTAGGAACAGTCAAGATTCTAGACACTTACATAGCCTCATGTAATTCGTTTCATCTAGTTTGGCTGTGAGTGCTGTCTACTCTGGCTGGTTCTCCAGAGTCTCAAGCAGAAGCATTTCAAATCTCCTGCTAAGGGCCAAACTACATGGGACAATGTCCTTGTGGCTGCCATAAGGACATTACCATTAGAGATGGGCATGAACAGCAATACGAACAAAAAAAAGCCACGAACAGCCCAATCTGCTGTTCACGAACAAGCTGTTCATGAGGCCCCATTCTAAACGAACAGGTGGTCGTTGCAAGCCTCGTTTGTTGCTGTTCGTCAAGCCAGACAGTCTGGCACCTGCAATCAATTCCCTTGGCAACTTAGACAAGGATTGTCTGAACTCTGTCTGAACTCCTGCTGTTGCCCTGGAAACCCCAATCTAAGCCCAATTTAGCTTGATAGGCAGGTCTTCCTTTCAAGTGTGGAGCTCCAAATTTGTTACAAGGGCGTAAAGAGCAGGGGGTGAGGGGGGCTCCCAGCTCTGGCTTAGTTTGCAGACAGTGGAGAGGGAGAGAGTTGCTGTTGGCATTTTGATAGAGTGCATTGGAGCTTGAATTTTTTGTGTGTGTAGTCGGATAGGGATCTACCCCTTCAAGTTCCAGAGCTGCTGCCAGGCTCTGGGCCAAGCTATTATTTATTATTGGTACCTTCCCTGCTGCCTGCTCAGGTAAGGTTTCTGGGAGTGGTGTGGTAGGGATCTATCCCAGGGCTGCTGCCAGGCTCTGGGGCCAAGCTATTATTTATTATTGGTATCTTTCCTGGTGCCTGCTCAGGTCAGGTTTCTCGGAGTGGTGCAGTAGGGATCTTGACTTGGATGATGGCTGGAGGAGAGCCTGCTGGCCCCCACGAACAGCCAACCATGAACATGTTTGTGAACAGGGCCATGTTTGTGGTTGTTCATGAGTTCCTGTTCATGGATGGCAACGAACAACGAACATCATGTTTGGGGTTTTTTTTCTGTTTGTGCCCATCTCTAATCACCATCATTTTAAAGTGATTTTAAAATGCTGCGAGGACTTGCAGTGTGGCACTCCTCCCCCCTGTGCCTTTTCAAGTACTGAAACAGCCATTGTGGTGTGTGCACAGCTGTTCTGGCACTTGATAAGGTGTATGTGTGGGGGGGAGATGAGACAGAAGGCTCTTAGCCCACTGCACTGTGGAGCATTTTAAAATCACTTTTAAATGGTGATGGCACCCTTGTAGTAGCCACGAGGATCCCATCATGCCTAGTTTTGCCCTAAGCAATTTTTTCTCAACCAGAGAGGCCAAGGATTGAAACTGGAACCTTCTGCATGCAAAGTGGATGATCTGTATCTGAGCCACAGCTGCTCCACACTTCCCAGGGTTTCCCCTGCTTTGTTCCAATGTTTCCCAAACCTGCTTTTGTTTGATCTCTCCTGAAAGATAGCAGTCCAAATTGGCATGCCATGTAGATGGAAAGGTGTACATTTTCAGATCTCTTTCTCATATCAACACCATTTTACTGCCATCATCCCCTTGCGGCTGCCATTCCCTGTCCCCTGCAAAGAGGGCTTTTTAAAAAATGGGAATTGTTATATTGATATAGTATAATGCTATAGCGATATAGCAATAACTGATTAAAAATGGCAAAAAGCTCTCTGGAAGTTTTTTTCCACCTTGACTTCTGAACCTGAGCACTTTTTTTGGAGCTTCCACACAACTTTATACTGTAATCCTGTACCTAGGTTTTCCCTGTACTCAATTTGCTCTTTCCCAAATATGGTTTACTTGGATCTTTTGGGAAATAATGCAATCCAAGTACATTAGCAGCCTATCTGGAAGGAATGGTGTGCATTTCCTTGACCTGTGCTACCCATATCAGCACCATTTTCCTACAGTCAGCTTCTCATAGGCACCATTTCCCCTGCATTTTCCCCTTTTCAAATTTTAATAGAATTGCTGGAGGTGTGGAGGTGTGCGGACAATGAAACATCAACAGATAATATGTTGCAGTCCACCTCCCAACGTGTTCCAATAAAACGGTGGTGGTTTACTTGAGAATAAGGGAGCAGTATTGTGTCAGAGCTCTACAATGCACAGCAAGGCAAAAAAGGGGGCAAAAAAATCACTACACAATCAGTCCTTTCAAGCTCCACTTCTCTACAACCTAGATAAAGGAAATGAAAGGAGTGTTACTTAAGACACAGGGACACCCTTCGCATGGTGCTATAGTGCACACATAAGGAATTTTTAAAGGGGGTAGCAAGTCACTATGGCAGCTTTAATGACCATGCTCCTGAAAGCCAATGTGGAGTCACTGAGGAGCACATGTGGAAGGGAAAAGTCAGGAAAACAAAACAGAGTAAGGTGTGTAGAAAACTCCCATGTGTGGAAGCTTTGTTGTCAACACACATGCCTCTGCATTTGATAAAGTGATTTTTAAAAACTGGAGAATCCTCCTGATGTGGAAGTATCCTGTGTGTAACTTTTTTTTAAACTCTAGATTTCATTATTATGGTAACTACTACATTTCTATGGTGTTCACAGACATACAATTCCATTTAACTTGTTTTCCTATCAAAGCATCCTTCATGCTGAGAAAAATGTTGCAGCTGTCATATATATTCCTGGTCAGTTTTTCCGGTCTCTTTGAAACCAATAAATGAATATGGAATTAATACTGACTGGTTGCATGACATGGTGCCAGACATCAAGCAATAACTCTTTGAGGACAAAGAAAATGGCACAATTTCCTACACTGAAAGCATCACTTTTAATAATCCTGTTGCCAGGCAAGAGTGGAAAGCAAGATGTGATTGCTTTTGCACTGCCAAGAAGTTCGTAAGAGGAAAGAACCATGCCAATAAGGACATTACATGTGGAAATATCCACACAATTAGAGGTATTTGCCCAGCTAAAGAAGCCCAACACAGGAAATTGTGAGAACAAGAGATTTTGTTATATAATAACATATACCAGGATAACTGTGTGTCTTCCTCAGTTGTATGCAAAGAAATTAGAACAAGACTACAAAAAGAGTGATGAACAGTGCAATCTTAAGAACACTTTCCTGGGCATAAACTCCATTTAATAGGCCTGAGTAGGATTCTGAATAAACCTGCTTAGGAGGACTGCTCTCAAAAACATGTGTGGATGCAAGAAAACATTTTAAAACAATGTTGTTAATTTAAAAAGGTAACCTGTTAAACAAAACTTCTGCATGAAATGTTGAAGGGTTATTATTAGCATTACGTATAAGGTCACTCCCTGACATTTTGTGGTTGGCTTTACTACCTGCAACAGCCATTTTGCGTTTGGCCCTGCCTCCTGCAGCAGCCAGTTGTGCCCATCACTGTGTGTCAGAATTCCAAAAGTGACCACAGGCTCAAAAAGGTTGGGGACCCTGGGATCAAGTGTCTGAAAATAATATATACAGGGACTTCTTCAGAAAGCTGCTCATTAAAGCAATCCTTCATTGCGGGGGTGGGGGTGGGTGTTTTTGAGAGCAGTCCTCCTAAGCAGGTTTATTCAGAATCCTACTCAGCCTTGGATCTATCTGTTTGATTGCACTGTTGGATCCATCTCTCTGGGAGCAGTCTGCCTCCTGTTCTAAAACTGTCCGTACTCTTTCAGGGTCTGGACAGCAGGCAGGAAAAGTATTATCATAGCTGTCTCCCATCCTGGTTGTGTAGGTATAAGATGGCACTCCTCCTTTCCCCCATCCTGAAAGGGTACTAACCTGCTGCTCTTAGGGTTGCCAGGTCCCTTTTCCCTCCTGGTGGGAGGGCTGCAGTCCTGGCACTCACCTTCCCCTTGCTCCTCCTGCACCTGTGTAATGACATCACTTCTGGTGACATCATCGCACAGGCATGGGAGTGCATGCATGCTTCACAATGGGGCAATTTGAGCCCCAAACAGGCCTCATTTGGGAACCAAACTGGCCATCTGTGAAGTACAAGAGCACTCTCAAGGCAGCGCAATGACATCAGTACTGGGACCGATGTCATGCAACCCCGGGAGTGCATCCGGAAGGCCTCTCCCCCCCCCCCCGCCCCTGGCCAGGTGAGTGGAGGTGGGGGGAAGGGTGGGAGTGGGGGATCCCCTTTCCTCAGCTACTCAAAGAAGTGGTTATTCATCCACTACTTAAAGAACCATTCTCACACAAAAATGATGTGTCAAATTATTGCCCAGTCTCTAATGTGTCACTTCTAGACAAAGGGATTGAGAGAGCAGCAGCAGACCTATTCCAAGACTTCTTGGATAACTCATTAGCACAGGACCATTTTCAGTCTGGTTTCATACCAGGCTATTGGACAGATTTGGCTCTGGTGGCTTTAGTTGATAATCTCTGGTTGAATGTAGACAAAGGGTACAAAGGCTACGAAGTGGGAAGGTTCCCACTCTCCTGGCTTTCCACAAATCATGCAAGAGGGTCTTTTTTACACAGTTAGTAGAATTGTACTGTAATGAAATGATTCAGAAAATGCTTTGGAAAAATAATAGGTACTGTGGACTGTACTATACTACTGTGTACTATCTGTTGCTGTAAGTATGTTCCTACTATGGTATGTAATTTCTGCATTGTTTAATGTGTCATATTTAAATGGTTATGCTTTGTTTCAGCATTATTCTGCTCGGTTTCAGATTTCTGCTTGTTTTCAGATCTCTGCAATCTAAACCCTATTACATTGTCTATGGGATGTATCATCCTGTTGATCATATTGCCTTACACTATGTGAGTCTCAGTGAGAAAGGCAGACCATAGATGGCAAATAATAAAATAAAACAAATAATAAAATAAAAACAGCTGGAAAACATAATATATTTACCAAGAGGACCTGGATAAGTAGAAAGCTGCAATACTTTACAGACCAAGTAATTCACGTAAGGAGTGTGGTGTAGGGCTGCCAACATCCAGGTGGGGCCTGGAGCACTCTTGGAATTACAGGTTATCTCCAGGCAACTGAGATCCATTCCTTTAGAGGGTGGACTGTACGGTATCACATCCCCACTGAACTCCCTCTCATGTCCAAACTCTGCCCTCCTTGGACATTTCAAGATCTCCAGCAATTTCCCAAGCCAGGTTGTCAACCACAGCATGGAGTATTAGTTAGAGTGTTGTACAAAGATCTGTGAGAACTGAGTTCAAACCTCCACTTTGCCATGCAAGCCTGCTGGGTGATCTTTCTCAGCCTCACAGGGTTATTGTTACTGTGAAGACAGAACTGAGAAGGGGAACGATGTTGAAAGCTGCTTTGGATTTCCACTGGACAGAAAAGCAGGATATAAATTAATTTTATTTAATTTAATAAAGAGATATAGGGTTGTCACTCCAATTCTGGCACTAGTGTTCTAAGGCAGGAATGCATAGAAAGCAGAAAAGTAGTTTAGGAGCAACATTGGGACCTGACTCCATCGTCTGCCTGCTATCCAAACAATTATTGGAATTTTAGCATGAAGGGACAGTATAATAAATTTTAGAAATGTATAGTTTTGCCCTGAGTTCTTGTCTGAGCCTCTGCATCATTCAGTAACATACGACTGTAGGCTGCCACTAAATGATACAACATCATATTAAGCCACCTTCATATTGTAGTGATGAAGCTGATCAGACTGAACCATATTGTAATGATGAAGCTGATCAGACTGAACCATGTGTAAGCCTCTGTCTTCCCCTTCTTCAGGGTGGATCTGTACAATGTCTTGAGACACTGCACTTATCATTGAGAATAGAACTGTAGTGGCTCACCTGTTGACAGCAAAGAAACCACTCCAGAAATCTTCCTATAGAATCACAGTTTTTGAACTGCTTAATTCAAATCCTGGCACACGGCATTTATTTCAAGTCATCCCAGAGCATTAAAAATATACCCAGACAGCTTTGGCCTAACAAACCAATTACGAGGGGATAGAGTTAGAGTTGCCAGAGGCCCCAAGGGGCACAAGCGGGGGTGTTGGGGCAGAGGGCAGCAGGGTACTTACCTCCCTTTTGCACATAAAGAGCATCCTCTCTGCTGCACCCCAAAATGATGTCATTTTTGAAAGTGACTGAGGAGCTACTGGGTGCACTGAAGCTGAGCTCAGTGGAAATCACCTCCAAACAGGCAATTCCCACTGAGCTCGGCTTCAGAGCACCTAGATCCTCCATCACTGGCATGATAGGGGAGCATGGGTGCGTGTGCATGCACTTCTTCCCTCCCATGCTTCTCCTTCACACCTGCCAGTCAGATGAGAGGGGCCAGGGGGTGGCAGGTGGGAGCAGGAGGGATGGCAAGCCTAGAGAGAGTCGCTGGGTTTACTGACTGGAGCAAACTGTACAAAAGGATCACTATACCAGCACAAATGATCTAGTTGACCCTAAACATGAGTACTTTGCTTTTAAAAAATACAGTTCCACTGTCTTGCCTGATTGACTAAGTATTTAAGAGTCCATAACACTGAACAGTTCTGAAATATAAGGTTTCCATTTATCTAAGAATAACTGAGACAAAGGGCAGCTTGTGTGCTGACCATGACAGAAGCTGCATTTTGGAACGTGCAGTGTTCAACAACATATAAGCGAAGTTCGTATCACTAAAAGAGGCCTCCCCTCATTCTTCAGACAATGAGTCAGCTGAGAAGATGGAGCAAGAATCCTTGGGTGACTGGATTCCAGCATTAACTTAATAGTTTTAAGTCATGTTTCCCCCCTATTTGTTTAAGCATCTTTTTTAAATGTTTGCTGAAGAAACAAAAATAAAATAAGTAATACATTGCAGTTTGTCTTGCAAATTGTGAAAGTAGTTTTGTTTGTATTGCCTTGCTTCTTGCTTGCTTCCCTTTCTTATTGCGTTTGCACTGAAAGCACAAATCCTGGAAATATATTCTGACGTACTTATAAGTACACAAACTAAAATGATATGCAGCTTTGCATTAAAAATAACCCATCTCATGTTAAATCCAGGGAGCTCCAGCTTCCAACTGCCACCAATGAGGTTATAAGACGGAGGGCAGAAGCAGCCAGGCACTCCCCCCGTCCCCCCATCATGCGTAGGCCCTGCCCCAGCTGAGAACCACTTCCCTCAAGCCTTTGCTCCCATCTAAGAGCTGATCAGAGGGAGGGCAGAGGGCAGACAAGTGCCCTTCCATCATACCTGGAACCAGCCCTAGTTGAGACCTCTCAGTTTCCAACTGCCATCTCTGAGGACATCAGAGGTACAGCGAGTGGCAGCCTGCTGAAAATTTCCTCCCTAACGAAGACTTGTATTAAATTGCCACATGTATTGCCTTCTGAGCTGCTCTGGGAGTCAATATCTGGTTGAAAAGCAGGATACAAATAGAATAAACTAATTATTAGAAACACGCCTGATTTTTAAAAATTCTGTCATCCATCTCAGTTGCCACTAGCAACATAGCTAAGTGTCTTAAATTAAATAAATAGCATCCCAGAGTTCATTTGATCTCAGTGTAATTGAATGAGATTCTGAAGTCTTTGTATAAAAGTTTATAAATTTTACAGCAATGAAAGGGTTAAACACTCCCCGTTTCCCCTACCTGGAGGATAAACTTTAATGCAACTAAATGAGAAGAATGTATGCACTCCACTGTGTGCATTAGCCAGTGCACTGTTCCCTGCAAGCCAGCTGAGAGTGGGAGGAAGCAGGGCTTTTGGTATGGTTTTCCACTACAAAGGCCTCCTTTGTTATTCTAGCTCTGTTTTAAATATCTGATGACTATTCTGAGCCATGCCACTGCCAAATTCCCCTGTTATGCTGCTGACAGCACAACAGCATATTGTGGGCAGACAGGAGAGGGGAAAGACTGCTGCTGCTGCTGCTGCTGTGTGGGTATCTGCCATTCCTTTGCTTCTCAAGCAGATTCACTGTCTCTGCCATCTGTTTCACTTTCCTCTAATCCCACATGATATTACCTGGCCACTTCGGAAACAGAGTGACACAGCCTGCTCCTCTCCTGATACAAAATAGTAAAAAGCCCAGTAGCACCTTTAAGACTAACCAACTTTATTGTAGCATAAGCTTTCAAGAGCCACAGCTCTCTTCATCAGATGCATGATCTGGATCTCCTGATACAGCAGCTGCTCTTCAACAGAGAACACCAAGTGTACTCTGCAGTCATTCTCAAGCTAAGCAAGGCAAAACAATCCAAGTGCATCCATTTTTCATGATGCAACGGTATTATAACCTGTTGAGCCTGTACCATCTCCTTTGTGAACTAGACAAAGGGTTTCATAGGAAAACCTAAGTGCTGAATATGGCAATTATTCAGAACATAGTACTAAATAAGTATGCAAAACCAATATGCTCAGGAAAGAAGCTTGGATGTAACATCACCATCATTAACCTATCTAATGTTCAAGAGGGTTAAATTGGCAGGTACTTAATTATGTGGATTGGAGCCATGTTAAGACAAAGGAGACTTTTGTCCAGATGTGGTGACCGCCCCTCCACATCTGCAGAAAAATCTCTGAAACCTGGGGGGAGAGGAATGGAAGGAGAGTTAACCCCCCCCCCTCAACCAAGCAGCATTGTATGCATAGGTATACAGACAACACAGCTCCATTTGAGCTGCTGCCTCATGGTGGAGGCAGCAGATCTACAACTGGGGAGGAAGAGTGGTGGGCACAGCAGCAGGTGGTTGGGAGGGTAAAGTGGCTGATCTGGGGGACAAGGGGGTATGGGGAAATTAAATCCCCCCAATAATGGAATGTTATGCAGACCATGCTATTCTGCTGGCCTGGGAGCATCCACCATCCTCATTGCATGTGGCAGAGACTGGGGGATAAGGAGCCACCCCTTGAGCCAGATAGGGGCAGGTGGCTGCAGGCAGGTGGGGGAGGGGGAGGAGCCACCTGCTGCCTTCGTCATTCCCCTAAGGGCAGCTGAGAGGAGGACAAATAGTTGGTCTGAGTGATGGGACAAAGGGGGGCAGGAAGAGAATGGGGTTGGAAGGGGGAAGGACAGGATGGGGAAACTGCAAGGGGGTAGGCAGAGACTGCTGTGATGCAAGCAGACAGGCAGGCAGGAAGATCGGGAGCCTCCACTGCTGCTACTGTCACATCAGTTACTCTAGCAGAGGAAGTGGTGCTACAGGTGGGCAGGTGGCTGGCCAGCTAGTGAGCGGCTGGGCAAGGCAATGGGATATGTGAGCTGGTGAGGAGGTTGACACAGCCCAGGAGGAGGTGGAGTGAGGAGAAGGGGAACAACAGAAACAGTGGGGGAGGGGGGACAAAAATGGAGGGAAGGTGTCCAGGAGGCAGGACAAGCAAGAGTAGACAGTACAGAGGGGTGGTGGTGGATGGGAATCTTGCCAGTCCCTTCTTGCAGGGCTGGATCGACTGGGGGGGCAGGGGGGTAGTCTGCTCCTGGCGCCACCAAAGAGGGGGCACCAGGCACAGCTGCCAGCCGCCAGGAGCGCACCGGCAGCAGTGTGGGCAGCTGAGCGGAGGGGGGGAGACCGCCCGTGCCATCCACCTGCCCTGCAGGACAGGGAGCATGCAGCAAGCCGGCCGCCCCCTCAGCGGGGCAGGCAAATGGCACGGGCAGCCTCCCAGCCACCTGCACTGCCACTACCAGCTCCGCAGCACACCATGAGCCAGGGCAGCCAGCTTGCCGTGCTGGTGGCATGCTCTGCTGTGTGTTGATGTCACTGAAATGACATCATCACGCAGTGCCAGGGAGCTGGACGTGGGTTGCCCTGGGCGCTGGCAACCCTAGATCCAGCCCTGCCTGCTTGTCAATATATCTAATTCTTAATCCAACAAGATCTGAGGATACTTAAATCCATAGATTGTGGTTGTGAATGGACAAGACAATCTTTCTCTAAACCTCAAAAAGCCTTAAGTTTGCAGAAAAAATTGAAAACTAATTTTTTTTTAAAGCCCAAATGATAAAAGGAGTGCCTGTACCTTTAAGAAATGGATGCCCTCAGTAGTCAAAGCCAGGCAACATAACAGTTTTGCCAGCACTGCAGGGTTGGTTGTGTCAGTAAAAGGCAGGGAGAGGGGTCGGGCCCTTTCCTGGGCTGTTTTGGTTTTTGAGGGAGGACTCATCGGAGCCAGGCCTGACAGCAACCATCATGCACGACTCACCCAGGTTACCTGGGTCAGGTATGGCTACTTTCTACTGTTCTACAGGAGTTATTACACAAAAACCAGGGTAGTGTATTGGTTAGAGTTTTGTATCTGGGAGACCCAGGTTCAAATCACCAGTCTGCTGTGAAAGCTCACGGGGTGACCTTGGGCCAGACCCTCTCTCTCAGCCTAACTTACTTCACAGGGTTTGTTGTGAGGATAAAACTGAGGAGAGGAGACTGGTGTAAGAATGGTGGGGCGGATAAAGGTTGGTTGGTTAGTTAGTGGGAAGGAGAGAAGGAAGCAGGGAAAGGTATGTGTATGGGTGTTAACCTGGAGGAAGAAAAGAGGAAATAATAGGAAGGGGATATGGAAGGATATGAACTGCCCCCTGAAAATCCTCGTGGGTTCCCTACCATGCTACTAGGCCTGGCCTAGCAGCCAGCACTGTGCAACGGGGCCATAGTTTTGTTTGATAGAAGCTGCTGGAGGAGGAAAGAAAAAAGATGGATGGGACAGAGAGAGGGAAGCAGGAAAAGGTAAGAGACTATGGCAGCTTTCAGGAAAGGGAAAGAGGAAATAGTGGAACATAGTGGGACAGCGGAACATGAAATGCTACCCCCAGGAGTCCTTGTGGCTCCCCTGCTGACATTGAACTAACTCCCTACAACTCTCAGTTGGGTTTGGAAGCTCAGCAGTAGTTTCTATCTCCTCTTTGCACTATACAACCTGCCGCTACCCCAAGGGGTATAATTTTAAGTCTGATTCTCCCAGTACAATTTACATAAATGCAATGTATGTGAACCCACAAGATACACTGATGTACCTATCCACATGCACTGATACATTGCATTTTGGTATTTTTGTAAGCTACTTTGGGTCTCTGTTGGGAAGAAATGCAGAGGTAAAAGCTCTACCCATTAAATATAATTAAATACAATTCAGTAGTGAGAAATTTTCAAATTTTGTCCCCTTTCAGTTTGACTTAGAAATGACAACCATTTTGGTGGTCAATTTTGATCAGAAATGAGGAGCTAGAAAGTTGCGTGATCAAGGCAAACCCTGCATGGGCATAGAGGCCCCATGGTAGATTGCGCAAAAAGCATGCTACAGCAGTCACTGCTTTTTTAACAAAACTGGAGCAATAGGGCTACAGATACAACATCCAGTGCCTTCTGTTTTTCCCGGACAGGTTGGAGACTGTCAAACTGCCCAGTACAGATAAGGACTACAGAAGGCTCTGATGTGGATGGTTTGGGATGAATCAACTTCCCAGCTGTGCTTCAATATGGCTAAACAAATTCTACTGGCAAAACTTTGTTTATGACAAACGTATCTATTGTTGGAATATATCTGCTTATTTTCCTTCTACTTTTTATTCCTTCCAACTGGAAGTAAAGCTGGAAACCAGTCTACAGCTGGCAGATACCACAAGAGACAAGGAGGAAAGGATTAACCATGTTCAAAGTGAGTTCTTCCACCCTTCATTTTGTGTAATCATACAATCTAGAAGCACTACTGGCTTTCTTTCCATGGTTTTCCTTTCCTCAAAGATATTTAGCAATGGAATAAGGAATTGATGGGAGACAGGGAAAATGCTGGCTGCATAAGACATTAGGCCTACTCTTACAGGAGATCCAAGTCCACATACAGATTCCTCTTTAGAGCAGACTAAACAGGGTTACAACTACCTGTAACTATTGTTTATTGTGGACTTCTGTGCAGGCCCACATGGGACTGTGCATGTGCAGGCCTACTGATCAGTAGATTCTTCAGCCAAATTTCCTCTAGGGGGCGTCTGCCCCTTCCCAGAGTACATGTGCCACTGGTTTCCCGCCAAAACAGCCCACTTTCTTGGAGGAGCGATACCCCTGACCCTCAGTTTCTCCTTGGCTGCTGGATTCTCCAAGTAAGTAATGAAGAACACACAGCGGGGAAGGAGGGTGGGTACGTGTACTAGCACAGAAGACCTCAATGAACAACAGTTACAGGTAAGTGCAACTCTGTTTTCATTTTCAGTCTTCTGTGCAGTCCCACATGAGACATTAACAGGCCACTTACCCATGGAGGAGGGCTGTGCTTTTGATGAGAATAGCGTTTGCAGGACTGCTTGAGCTACAGATGCTTCCCTCTTATTGTGCTCATCTAAGGCATAGTGCCCAATGAAAGTGTCCGCTGCAGTCCATGTTGCAGATCTACAGATGTCTTGTAGAGGAAGACCTTTGAGCAGGGCTGCTGAAGATACCTGTGACCTGGTAGAATGGGAATGGACTTCCAATGGCCAAGGTAAATTGGTTTGTTTATAGCACATCCTAATAGCCTGAACTACTAATCTGGCAATGGTTTGTAAAGTTGCTTTTCCCCATTTATTTGGGCCTGTGTAACAAACAAAAAGTTGGGCGTCTGACCTAAAAGATGCTGTGAGATTTAAATAGAAGAGTATAGCCCTCCTTATATCCATAGCATGTAATTTCCTTTCTGTTTCAGACAGGAGGGGAAAATGCAGGTAATAATAACTCCTATGAGTTAAGATATTTTAAAACTACTCTGGATAAAAATTCCAGGTTTCGTCTCAGTACCACCTTTTCCACATGGATCTTTAGAAAAGGACTATCTATGCAATGTGCCGCTAATTAAGTTACCCTCCTGGCGGAGGTGATAGCTACTGGAAAAGCTACTTTCATTGAAAGTAGTTTTAATGGGCAACTAACCAGTGGCTCAAAGGGTTTAGTCATTATTCAAGACAACACCAGTTGCAGTGACCACTGAGGTACTATTTGAGTTGCTTGGGGAAACATATTCTGAAGGTTTTTAAAAAGAAACATCTTAGAGTCTCTCTACATGCGACAACTTACACTAGAACGCTCAAGTGTAGGGAGATGTAATGTTAGCTGGGAAGCATAGTTTTAAAAGACAGAGCCAAAAGCTCTGTCAATTTCACCTCCCCTCCGATAAAAGATAAGGGTTCCAACTAGGGGCGTGTGCTTCAGGTATCTGATTCGGGTAAAATACCCAAATCAGGCCCGATTCGGAAATACCAAATCAAAGCTTCCCGAAATATTCATAATGCTTTGGGGCCCCGGGGGTTAAGTTTAAAGGGCCCTTTCACAAGCAGCATGGCCCTTTAAACTTTCCCATTCCCCACCCTTACCCCCCACCCCCACTGACCTGGCACCGTGCTGGAGGAGGCGGCCCTCCCGTCTCCCCGCTGGCCTCCGGTGGCAGTGGCAGCAGGGAAGGCCCTCTTTGCCAGCCAGCTGCACCGGCCATGTCTGCACAGCAACAGCGGCAGGGAAGGCCCTCTCTGCCAGTCAGCCATGCCAGCCACGGCCTTGCGGCGATGCCAGCAGAGAAGGCCGTCTCTGCTGGCCAGCTGTGCCAGCCATGGCTGTGCAGCCGCGGCAGGGAAGGCCTTCTCTGCTGGCCAGCTGGCCAGTGCAGTGTTGGCTCCAGCCTTCCGCTTGACCAGGTAAGTGGGGTGGGGGATGAGGTTAAAAGGTAGGGGTGGGATTTTAAGGGGGTGCGGGCCTCCCCCTCCCCTGTCACTTCAGTATGCTCTGAATCTTTACGGAGTATACTGAAGCAACTTAGAAACCGAAGCAGCATACCGCTTCGGATTTCAGGTTTTCCCGAAGCTCTTGTAATATATTTATGAACTCTGTAAATAAGACTCCTTCCCCTTTGTGGAAGTGGAGCAGCCCAATTCTTCCCGAATATTTTTCAGGTGCACACCCCTAGTTCCAACTCTTTTTGAGTATCTTCTGGGATTTAAAACAGTTTAATCCTTCTCCTCCTTCTCCTCATCACATGTGTTCTCTTGTAATATATTTACATACTCTGGAAATAAGCCTCCTTCCCCTTTGTGGAAGTGGAGCAGCCCAATTCTTCCTGAAAACACAGGGGATGGGAGTTGTAGTAACTAGAAGGATATGTGTGGGTCAGATGAAGTCTCTGGGCAAAGGAGATGTGGGAGAAACTAACGTTTATTGCAAGAGAACTTGTTCGGAGATCCACAAGGGCAGAAGTATTGATTCTGGTCGAATATTTTACACTCAGTTTTCAAAGCTCCATTTCAGGAAACTTCTTACAGATCAGAGCTATAGTGGTTGCAATTTCAGTGGGATGCAACGAAAGCATTGTGTGAACATCAAATGCAATAAGACTGAAAGGTGTGGAGAGACTCTTATTTGTTCTTCATATGTCAGCTGCCATGGGATGGGGGGGTGCATTTCTTTACAAAAATCCTCAAAATTGGGCAGAAAAGTCCTATTGAGTATGGGGAAGGAAGAACTCCCTTCACAGGTGCCCACCATTTTTTAAAGAAATGCCCCCCATCCCCCCTTCATGTCCGGTTTGGTCCTTAGGCATATGAAGCTGAGGTGCACAATTTTGGGACTGTGACAATGATCATGTGAAAGCAATCAAAATCCATTACAAGGTAAGTCCTTTTTGAAAAGTTAATTCTTCAAGCAACGCTGATGAAAATGTCAGGGAATGTGAGGCAGAAACATTGTTTCTAAAAAGAATGATTTTTAAAGTCTTCTGTTTATTTACTGTCAGATCCTTACAGGGGCATCACAAGAGAATTTCTTTTAAAGACACAAGAGTATATTTCTTTGGAGAACATCAGCATCCATATGGAAAACAATCATATGCTTCATACAGTGTACTTATGAAGAAGCAAGCAAATCCTATGAGAGCAGTAGCAAGCAGCATGGAATGGGAATGGTGTACACATACTCCATCCCCATGGCACTGCCTGTCTGCAGCCCACCAAACCCCCCCCCCTTTCTCCTTCCCAGCTGTAAAGCTACACCATGGCTCAGCTGGGAAAAGGAAACCCTTTAAAGGTCATAAAGTGGAGAAATGTATAATTTAGCTCCACTCCCTCCCACACTGACTGCAGGCAGAGTGTCCACATGGATGCTCAGCCTACAACTACCCTACAATACATCCTTTGATCTAGCTCAAAACAGAAAACTTGTAATGAGTAGGATGCCATGTTGAAGATCCCTGTATCTGTGGGAGCATGCTGCTCTCCATTTGGTGATAAAGCACACATGGAAACAGCCGGAGTCTACAAATGCACCCAATACTTAGGGTTATCAAAAAAAGGCCTGGTCGTTTCTTTTCCATGGTTCTGCCACATCCATTAATGTGATAGATCATAGGATGGGAATGTGAGGAAAAGTGCAAATGCCTCTCACTGCCTTCGACATCATGTCCAAAGATGACTCCTCTCTCTCCACCTCACACATTCAGAAGTGCACATTTCAGTGCAGTTTGCATACCACTCCATTAGGGAACTGCAAATGTCTTATTTTGGCTATACCAAATGTGTTTGCTGTACTTATTATCCTGCTTTTACTGCATTATTTTCTACAGATATAATGCCATTTTACCATTTAACATATCCTGTCTAATACTATATGCTTTGTTTTACATTTCTGTAATCCTAGTTCTAGTACGTGGTTTATTAGCTGTCTCATCCTATTAATTGCACTGACATATACTGTGTAATTCATCTTAAGAAAGGTGGACCATAAATATAGTAAATAAATAATCAATAAATAAAATGATACACATGTCATAAGACGACTTTGTGCTTTCTGTATCTTCTTTTATAACTGAAGCTGCTTTAAGAAAGTATGAAAAATACATTAGTCCCATGGAAAGAAAAGCCTGTCTGAAGAAAAGATGGCAACTACAGTGATTAACATATGCAAGTTCATAAGGAACCTTTAATGTTACTTCAGTATAAAATGAGCAGACAGGAATTATATTGACTACTCAATCCTCTTTCAGGTATCAATGGGTAGGAAAACAGAAAGTCATCACCACTGTTAATACTATCTGTTTTATTGAATTTGTTACTGCCTTAACATGGGAATACTATGTTTTGTGAATTACTTTCCCTTTGGCAAACATTGATTCCTCCACCCTCCTTTCATTTGGAGCTGCAATTAACGTACATAGTTTTCCTTTAAACATCATCAACAGCTTATGCAACATCTCATCTTGCCAAAACATCTCTTCATTCATCTGCAAAACACCAGCATGCAGTGCTATGGGAATGGGGCTAGTTACTTAATATGTCTTATAGAGTCAGGAGAGGGAGTGCAAAATATTAGTACTTTGCAATGACCCAAATAACAGCTGATCACTCCTTACCCCACCCCTCATTTTCTTGTATGCAGTGCAATTTACTGGGAGATGAATTGCACTCAATCACAGAATCCAAAATTGGAAAGAACTCTTTGAACTATCCCCCTGCAGGGGAAGGAAGAAAAAGAGAGATAGTTATGGATAATTCTATTTTTAAAAACTTTGGAGATAACTCAGATCTTGTGGCAGTAAGGGCTCACCAAGTATATATACACAGGCAGAATGGAATTTTCCAGTCTTACTTTTTAAAGCAAAAGCAGGCAAATTAAGTTAAGTAGCTTTGGACTTTAAACTTTAGTAGCAAAGAAACCAACCAACAGAAAGCCCAGAACTTTCAAAGGAAGATGTGGTTCTAAAAACCAAGTGCAATGACCAGGAAAACATCATTATTTGTACTTTTGAAGGGAATCTTAAAATCAGGCAAGCATATAACAATATTAGCAGCTTTCACACATGCCATTTTTTCTTATATGGAATTAACCTCCACACAGACATGTACGCTATCAGTCATGAAAGTTGACATGAATTTATATTTGCCATGAATGCACACATCAAAAAGCTACTTTGGATGTCAACTCCCTAATCTTCTATCACTTTGGGAGCGGTAGGCCAAGGCCTTCTGTTTGCTGGGGGACCTGATACTGGGCACGGACCCTGACTAGGGTTGCCAGCCCCTCACTCCCACCAGCCGTCCCTGCTCACTTGGCCAGTAGGGGGGCCGTGGAATTGTCAAGAGGCTGGCTGGAGCTCCTGGAGTATGTGAAAAAAAATGGCACGTGCGCACTTCAGAGGCCTCTGCTGATGTCACTTCTCATTTTAAACAGAAGCGACAGGAGCTCAGCCTAACTAGGCCCCCAAACATGGTGGAATTGCTATGTTTGGGGCAGATTTGGCTCCTCTGAGTCCCCAGAAGTGACATCAGCAGAGGCTTTTGGATTGCCTGTGCATGAAGAAGAGGAATGGCCACCTTACCACCCAGCTGGCACCCCCACCCCTTGCTTTCATAGTAAGCAGGGTGGCAACCCTAACCTTGACAGACGTCCAGCTATGCCAGTTCTTGTGAATAGTCCTGTGTTTTATGCTCTACCTATATCTATGTCATGTCCACAGTCATTCTTAGCTCAAATGCCATATTTGAGAGACCAGAAAACAAGATCACAGGAAGAATAAAGTAGGAAACAGAACAGGATAGACAGAAGTGTTATAACTCAAAGAGAACAGAAGAGTATTATGGCAGCCAATCAGTCTGGAGAGTCTCACAGTACATACAAGTACTATTCCCTCCTATGCCAAACAGTTTAGCATGATGCTCATGCTGGCAATCAAAACCAGATATCTACTAAAGACAGTAATACATTAAGGAAATCTATAGATATTGCAGTGTGATGGGTTAAGTTTTGGAGGTAAACCAGAAATGAAAATAACAATATATGAATCTTTTATTTTAACTCCTTTTATAAATGAAAAGTGATCCCCCTCTTTGCTCCTTTGTTGTTGTTGTATGCTTTGCTGAAGCCTGATTAGCGTTTTTTTAAAGAAGCCCAAGTAAAACAAAGCTACCCTCCTCCTTTCTCACCTCTCTTTCCCTTCCTGTAAGGCCATGACAAAGCATAGGTTCTGAACTAGCAAGCAAAAAGGAGACTAGACTCACCCCTTCCTTCCTCTGTTACTGCAGAGGATGGGAGAGGTGTGATGGCCTGGATTTAGGAGCAATGACCTTAGGGAAGGAAATTGTGTGCAGACCTCAGCGTTTTGTGTATAACAATGTTTCAGTCCCAGCTATCATTTGGAACGTTTTTCAAACAGAGAAATATAGCAAGTTAAGCACTACATCAAAATTAGTAGCAGGTTTGCTATTTGTAGCCCTCTCTGTGTGCACATGTGTTTGAGAGCCAAGCTACAAGTGATGCCTGACACAGGTTGGACACTTGTCAGCTTCCCTCAAGTTTTGATGGGAAATGTAGGCATCCTGGTCTTGCAGCTTGGCTCTCCATTTAATTGAAGTTTACAGAAACCCCTCCACACACCCAGCAAAGGGGAAGGGGGGCACCCAGTGAGAGCCCGACGCCTGCACTCCCCTCCCGACCGCATGTTCTCCCTCCCATAGACTGCCGCTCTGTAAACTTCAATTAAATGGAGAGCTAAGCTGCATGACCAGGATGCCTACATTTCCCATCAAAACTTGAGGGAAGCTGACAAGTGTCCAACCTGGGTCAGGTGTCACTTGTAGCTTGGCTCTGAGAGACTGCTAGCACATTTACATGTATTTTGAACAAGACTGACTACGTTAAACTTTGGAACAACAGAAAGTCAAGGCTTGGGCTGGGGCCTCAAAATATGGCTCAACGTGCTAGACTTCTACCATTTTAATTGGACAATATTTACTTGGTTCAATGAACATCAAAAGTGATCCAACCATTTTTCTAAACATAAACAGATTAATCTCCATAGAAAGGCTCACAGGTTACTGAATGAAACACTGTAGTCTTGTACCATTAAAATATAATTCACAACAGAAATATAATCAGGGCAGGATCCAAGCAGTCAGCAAATCTAGTGATCAGTGAACCCACTGACTGGGCTAGCTTTATAATCTGCTACCACCCCACATTAAATTCAAAACAATAAAACTGCACAAGAACTTCTCTTCTGAGCTCCTGTCCATCCTGCAGTTAATCCAACAAAATTTGAATATCCCTCTAAAACAGATTATTTGCTCTGTCTTGGGCAGTTTCTTGTACTCCCCAACAAATTAGCAGCATCAAGGAAAGTGGTTAGGGGACATGATTTAAGATTTGCCTCGGCATTAGTACCTGCCTCATTTTTATTCAGGTCACTCAGCTTACCAAGGCTCTTTCTAGACAACTTCCCTGCCCCAGTCCCTGAACAGTCAATGTATAATCTGAGATTCATCACCTCATTTCATGATAAGAAATTAGACTGTTTTGCTGTTTGCTATATCTAGCTGTATCTTCCTGGAAATCTCTGATGAAATAAGATGACTCAGAGCTAAAATACTACTCACCCTTCAATGCAGATCCCTGCTGGTATGACAAGATTAAAATATGGATAAGTGATACAATGAATAACATAATAAACACACACTATCACTCATTATTAGAAGGAAAGACTATTTCACATTTTTTGTTCATTCCCTATTTATGTAACACACCAGAAATAGCCTCAACAAATAAACAAGTGTGCCTTAACTCTGTCTCATTATCAACATTTAAATAGTCTCCAAAAGATTAACTTGACAGGACTTGACTAATGATACATCCTTCCACAGTCCAACCCCCTCAAGCAAACATACGCTGCATGAAACTTGATTACCAGAGGTGTGAGGGTCTGATTCTGATTGCAACCACATGGCACAGGCAGAGGGAGGTCAAGCCTTTTCCCACTATGTGTCATGACCAGAAATGGCCCAGGGAGCTACTGTTTGCCCCATTAGGGGCTAACTTGTAAAAATGGGATATACTGAAGTTTCCCCAGTGGGGCAAAAAGCAGCTCCCTAAAGTTGTTCCAGCCTGGGAAAATGGTGTGAGAGGCTTAAGACACACATAATATGTCCCCTCTCCCTATGCATTGTGATCCTGATATGAATCGGGTCTCTGCGCATCTGAAGATCTAAGTTACCCCCAGTAATTCCCAGCATGTCTCCTTGACAATCCCCAGGATGGATCTAGGAACCATGTATCATATAGTCAGGCCTCCAGTAGTTTAATTTGCCAATTTAATCAATTCAAAGCCACAACCATACGAGTTAGTTCTGTATTAAAAAGTACACATAAGGTAATTATGTGGTATTTCCTGTTCCAATCCAACATTTGTGTCATACTGCTGAAGAAGCTGCTGGTTGAAAGCACCAACTTTGCTTGTAATTCTTCTGCAGAGGATCCTGTTCCTGAGCTTCACACCATTTGATGACGAAACAAAGGCAATAGTCTTGTCAACTGATCAAACACTCAGAGATGTACTGAGAATAGGGTTGCCAGCTCCAGGTTGGGAAATCCCTGGAGATTTGGGTAGGTGGAGCCTGGGGAGGGCAAAGTTTGAGGAGGTAAGAGATCTCAGTGGAGTATAATGCCATAGAGCCCACCTTTCCAAACAGCCATTTTTTCCAGGGGAACTGATCTCTGTCACCTGGAGATCAGAATCATAGAGTTGGAAGGGGCCATACAGACTATCTAGTCCAACCCCCTGCCCAGTGCAGGATTAGCCTAAAGCATCTCTGACAAGTATTCATCCAGCCTCTTCTTGAAAACTGCCAGTGAGGGGGAGCTCATCACCTCCCTAGGCAGCTGATTCCACTTTTGAACTACACTGACCGTGAAAAAGTTTTTCCTAATATCCAGCCGGTACTTTTGTGCATGTAATTTAAGCCCATTGCTTCGGGTCCTACCCTCTGCTGCCAAGTTGTACTTTCGGGAGATTTCCACTCACCACCTGGAGGCTGGCAACCCTAACTGAATCCAAGAATCCCAGTTGTAGTATACCAGCAATCAGATGATATTCAGAAGTACTATAGGACTTGGCTAAACATAACAGTAAAGACAGATATTTTTTCATTAGCAATGCAGAGCATGTGTCAGATTACGCAGGGCCAGACTGAAGTTCTTGACATTAACATGCATGAATCGATTCACACATTCATTTCTTGGGCCTAACTTCTCACTCCTTCACTTGGCAGTCTAAGGAAATGCTGCACAGGAAATTGCTGGGAGGTGGAAAGGTAAAAAGAATACACTTCATTGCACTTGGATTTGCTCCTAGTGTTCTAGTCTTTTTTTTCCAAGACAAGTTTGCTGTCTTGAAATCTAGTGAGAAAGTAATCAGATGCCAACTGCATTTCATTCAGCCTGACCTGGATCAGATACCAAAGAGAATACTACTCCTACAAGTCCTGCTCTCTGAAAGGACTGTTTGTGTGACAGTAATTACAATGTCTTTTTGAATAGCTACTGAGAACATAAAAAGTCCCCGGGAATGGGAACTGAGCTGTGGAAAGCCAAAGCAAGCCTTGGTTGGACCCTAGGAACAAGTTCCATGCCCTCTAGAGATTCTCTACTGTGGAACATGTTTCCCCTTCACTAAAACTTCCATTTGTGCAAGGGCCAACTGAAAACCTCTGATCTTGTGCAAATGCCAGTTTTAGCAGAAGTGCAGAGACTATCTAGGGGGCATGGACCTTGAACAAAGGAACTCAGCCAGGGTGTCTGTAGGATGGGGAACCAACGTTACCAGAGAACTTAAGGATAAGTTTGTGGGGTCAAAATGTCACCCAACAGAAACAGTCTAAAACAAGTCTTCTACTTGCTGAAGTCAAAGCCAAGGTATCTAGCTAAAGAGACTAGAAGCAGGATTTCTTAAAGAGGATGCAACTTTCAATTAATAAAGGAGGATTTGGTTTTCCAGACCTTAGTGCCTGTCATCAGGCATATTTGTTAATGTGTACACATTACTGGGATTGCTCCTCTCAACTGAATTATCCATCTCGGGCTCTCTTGGAGGCTTCTTTTTTGGAGCCACTATTTTTAGTGGAATGCATTAGGGTTTACTTAAGTTAAAATGGATTTTGTTCCTCCTGTAATTTCTACAGCTAGAGAAGTATGGCACATAATATGCCAATATCAATTTGACCCATTCCACATGCTAAACCAACATCATGGTCCAATATAGATTTAAAAATTGGGAGGAAATCCTTTTTATGGAAGGCTTGGAAAAGGAATTTTTTACTTTAGATCAATTGATAAGCTATGATGATGAGTTTTTGTCACTTTCTCAGCTGAGATCTAGCTGTAATTTGCCAACTTCTGCTGAAAGGCAATATTTACAATTACAACATTTGTTGGTGTTCAAATATGGCCTGGCACCTTTGAGTGCTTCAAAATCTCCCCCACTTTTGGACACTTATTGAATCAAAACAGAAGATAAAATCTACAATATTTGTCTACAAATATTTGATGCCAGTCAATAAATAAGATACACAAAGTCCCAGAGATGAATGAAATAGTAAGCTAGAGTGTACAATTCAGCCAAAGCGACAGGATAAGGCTTCAAGCCTTATGCTTTTTGCTGCAATGGATCTAAAGATGCGACTATTCAGCAAAAAATTATGTTTAGGATGTACTGGACACCATTGCGCCTTTTCACACAAGGATTAAGTATAGCATCTAATTGTTTGTGATGTCATTTACAAGAGGGGTCTCTTAAGCATATGCTTTGGACTTGTCATTCAGCCCTTTGGGGAGGAAGTCATTACCCATATTAATTCTGTATTAGAATACTCATTTATTTTTGAGGATGTTAATGTATCATAGAATCAAAGACCTGAACGGGACCTTGCAGAACATTTATTCCAACCCCCTGCCCAGTGCAGGAACAGCCTAAAGCATCCTCAACAAGTATTCATCCAACTGCTCCTTGAGGACTGCCAATGAGTGGGAACCCATCACATCCCTGGGCAGCTGATGCCATTGTTGAATTATTCTTAACATGAAAAACTTTTTCCTGATGCCCAGCTGTTAATTTCCCACCTGTAGTGGGAACCACCTTATTGCGAGTCCTGTCCTTTGTTGCCAACAGGAAGAGTGCCCTTCCTTCCCCTAAGTAACAGCCTTTTAATTACTTAAAAAGAGTAATCATGTCTTTGCTCAACCTCCTCTTCTCCAAACTGAACATTACCAAATCCCTCAGACTTCCCTTGTAGGGCTTGGACTCCAGACTCCTGATCATCCTGGTTGCTCTCCTCTGCACTTGTTCCAATTTGTCCACATCCTTTTTGAAGTGAGGCCTCCAGAACTGCACACAATACTCCAGCTGGGGCCTGACCAACACAGTATATAGTGGGACAATGACATCCTGTGATTTGGATGTTATGCCTTTGCTGATACACCCCAAGACTGAGTTCGCCTTTTTCATTGCTGCATCACACTGACTGCTCATATTTAGCTTCCTATCCACCCGTATCCCAAGATCTTGTTCATATACACCAGAAACGCATTCCTCGTCCAGTACGCATGCTTTGCATTTTTGTTAACCAAATGCAGAATCTGGCACTTATCTATGTTAAATCACATCTTATTCAAATCTGCCCACTTTCCCAACATGTTTAGATCTCTATCTGAGTCTTCAAGGGTGTTTGCCACTCCTCCCAGTTTGAGGGGTCATCTGCAAATTTAACAAGTAATCCCTTCACACCCTCATCCAGATCACTTATAAAAATATTGAGAAGCACTGGGCCCAGAACCAAGCCCTGTGGCACTCCACTGAACACTTCCTTCTAATCAGATGTGATGCCATTGACAACTACTCTTTGGTTGCGGTTATCTAGCCAGTTTCCAGTCCATCCTAGAGTCCAGTCCACAGTCCTCCAGTTTACTCATCAGAACATCATGAAGAACCTTGTCAAAGGCTTTACTGATATTGACAATATTCTCCCAATCCAGTAAGCCTGTCACTTTGACACAGAGGGAGATGAGGTTGGTCTGGTAGAACCTGTTGGGGTCAAATCCATGCTGACTTCCTGTTTCATCATGTTGTCTGTCAGCACACCTTTTATATCTGCTCCAGTATCTTCCCTGGGACATAGGTCAAGCTAAGTAGCCTGTAGTTCAATGGGTTGTCCTTTTTTTCTTTTCTTGAAGATTGGGATGACATTTGCCCTCCTCCAGTTTTCTGGCACGTCGGCTTTCCTCCAAGAGGCCTGGAAGATGATTAAGAAGGGGTCTGCAAGCACTTTCAAAAGTTCTTTAAGCACTCTCTGGTGCACCCCATCTGGCCCGGGGATTTGTACACATCCAGTGCAGTTAAGTGCTTCTCCACAACTTCTCTCCCCATGTCAACCAGCAGCCCCAATGCCATGCCTTGCCTACTACCATCTCTAGGTGGGCCTGTTCTCTCCTTCATGGAGAAAACTGAGGCAAAATAGGCATTGAGCCTTTCTGCCTTCTCTCTGTCCATATCAGAGTTTCTCCACTGTCTCCCAGCAATGAAGGTATCACCACTTTACTTTCCGTTTCCTCCTCACCTACCTGAAAAACGTCTTTTTGTTATGGCAACCCCTCCCCCCCTCCCCCGGCCAGTCTCAGCTCATTCTGAGCTTTGGCCTTTGACAGCTGCCCTACAGTGCCTAGTTACCCTTAGATACTCTTCTTTGGATGCATTTCCTTCTCTCCATTTCTTGAACATCTCCTTTTTCTTCCTTACCTCATTATAGATGTCTCTGTTCATCCACATTGGTTTCTTAGCTCATTTGCCGCTTGTGGGGAGAGCAGAATATAAACTGACTAAAATAAAAAATAAAATTTCTGTCTTGCTGGAATGGTGATAGCTTGAGCCTGCGAGAGCTCCTGTTTTAGGAGAGCCCACCCTTCACTCGCTCCTTTCCCTTCCAGCATTCATGTCCATGGAATAACTCTCATTATATCTCTTTTTCTGCCATTTTTTTATTAGCGATACTGCAGTAATGCTGCTGTGATGTGAGAACCAATTTTTTTTAATTAGCAGAAACGCAGTAACACTGCTGTGATATGACCACTCTTTTTTGTTTGGTGAAGTAGTAGTAACACTGCTATGATATGTAAACAATTTCGTCCATTTTTTTGGTGGTGGGGGGAGTCAGCAGTACTGTGGTAACGCTGCTGTGAAATGTAATATATTTGTAATGCATGATTTTCCTCAGAAAAGTGATTGTTACAGCACTGAAAATGCCGTGAAGCATAAAACATCTAATATAGAATAAGTTTAGTGTTCCTCCTGCAATGGCAGCTCTTCACCCCTGCCTTTTTAATCTAATAATGAGGTAACGTTTCTGTGATGTAGTTTTCGATCCTGTTAGGTAAATTGTCCTCTTGGCGCCAAAAGCATTTTTCCCTCACTGTGCTGTTTAGTGTCATTCTTCTCATAACAGGTTCATGGATATGGCTGCTATTACAGCCCCTGGAGGCAGAGGGGTATGTTGGAGAGAGCGGAAGATGCTTGATCTCCTTAATATATGGGGGGAGGAGAAGGTGCAGGAGGCTCTGGCAGTGAGTCACCAGAACATCGACACCTTTGAGAAGATCAAACGGGAGATGTTGGTCAGGGGGCACAGGAGGACAGCTTTTGAATGCCGCACAAAAACCAAGGCTATGCGGCAGGAATACAAAAGGGTGGTGACACATACTGGAAAGGAGCGGAGGAAAAGTGGTATGTTCTTTGGGGGACTGGGGGGATAGGATGGAATAATGACAGAAGAAAGCAAAGGGGAAGGGGAAGGGGAAGGAGAAAGTGGGAAGGACCTGGAGAAACAGCTACACCTCTGGGTGTGCGCTTTGAATGAGCTGAAGATGCAATCCTTCTTCCAGGCCCTGCTGGACGCAAGGGCACCCAAAGACCATTCCGGGGTGGGCTGCTGCTACTCTCTCCCTGAACGCCTTCGAGTTGGGGGTGGGGAGGGGGGCTTGTGCCTGGAAGAAGGATTTGCGTCTTCAGCAGCTCATTCAAAGCGCAAACCCTGAAGCGCAGTTGTTTCTCTAGTTTCTTCCCGCTTTCCCCTTCCCCTTTGATTTCTTCTGTCAATATTCTGTCCCCTTCCCTTCCGCAGTCCCCCAAAATAAATTTGCTGCTGCTGCCGCCGCCACTAATACACAGCTGCGGGCCATGAGGAAGGGTCTGTGGAAGTAGCGTAGCAACGAAACTATGCAATTGCGAATAAAAAAAAACCCGAAACCCCCAGAAAACATGCCACTACACCGATTCATTCAAACGAGGTATTTGATATGTGTAAAATTACACCCAGACTCCAACTTGAAGCTGCTTTTGACGGTGCAGAATGCAGGAGAGCCATGCCGACTCCATTTCGAATGGATCGAATACTGATTTACTGGCTTCATGCATAAAACACTTAAGTTTATTAATGTTTGCCATACTAAAATCTAATGTGCTCATTTGGCTACAAACTCCCTTGGTACTTCACAGCAAAAGGAATTTTAGGAGGACATAATCACCCTAAGGTACCCACCATCTTTACTCCACCAATCAATTCTTTCTTGCTGGTTAATATCAAGTCCACATGGCTGAGCCCCTCATCACTTCCTCCACCATTTGAGAAAGGAAGTTGTCAGCTAGGCAGGTCAGGAAGTTGCATGACCCTGGACATGTAGCAGAGTTGGTCTTACAGCACACATCAGGGAAGTTGAAGTCTCCCATAACTACAAGGTTGTGTTTCTTGGATACTCTACTAAGCTGCTCAAGGAAAGCAGAATCCATCTCATCTCCTTGGTCAGGCGGCAGACCCCAACCACAATACTGCTTGTTCTTTCCTTCCTTATCATCACCCAGACACTTTCCACTGTCACTCTCCCAGTATTTCCTGAAAATCAAGCCCTTTCCTAACATATTGTGCCACCCCACCTCCTCTGTGACACTTCCTGCATCCGCTACTGCATTACAGTCATGGGAATCATCCCACCAAATCTCAATAATGCCTACTAAATCATATCTTTCTCTCTGCATTAGTAGATCAAGTTCCTCCTTCTTATTGCCCAGGCTTTGGGCACTGGTATACAGGCACTGGAAGCCTTGCAACATTTCCCCTCTTTGACCTGGCCTTCCCAGGTAGGCCTCTGCTATTTGCTCTCCTTCTTCCTTGAAATTCCTATGCCAGTTGTCTCCATTCCCCCGTGATGTCAGTTTAGAGCCCTCCTGATGAATCTCCCCAGATCCCTTCAAAACAAATTCTTCCCTGTCCTTGACAGGTGAAGTCCATTGTGTGCAAGCATGCCGTCTTCAAGAAAACGTAGTCCGTAGTCCCAGAATCCAAATTGCTCCTGCAGGCACCACGAATGCAGCCAGTGGTTCACTTCCATAAGCTTCTGTTCCTGTTGCATTGCTCTTCCTCTGAGCAGGGTCAAAGAGAATACCACCTATGCCCCCATTCCTTTCAGTAGCCTCCTGAGAATTTCATTGTCAGCGCTAATGTTCTCAATGGTGTTCACAGCCATGTCATTTGTTCCTACATGGACCATCACAAATGGGTAATGGTCTGTTGGTTTGACTAGCTTGGCCATCCGGTCTGTGACATCCTTAATCTCTGCCCCAGGCAAGCAACATACCTCTCAGGCTATGGGGTCCAGCTCAGACACATGACATTCCATACCCCTCAGCAGAGAGTCACCAATCACCAAGACTTTTATTTGTTTGTATCTCCATGGCATCCTTATTTGTTCTTTCAGGTACTTGTCGCTGTACATCTGCCAGTGATTTTGTTATGTCAGTAAGGTTCTGCAATTGGTTTCTCAGCTCCAGTGGCACTGAGTGCAGTCTTGCTCATGCTGGCTTGTGCTGTTGATCTCTGAAGAAGTTCATTAGGAAAATATTATGTTTTATTGTCCCTTCCACCACTTTCCCTTCCCTTTGCAGGGCCTGAAGATTTTGTTAATAAAATCCTCTCCTTCTTTGATCTGTTGATGGGTACCAATCCATTCCTCCAGGCTCCTTACTTTTTCTTCTAGGAACACTACTAGCTTGCAGTTATGACAAATGAAATCCTTCTTGTCCTTAGGAAGGAAGACAAAATATGGCACGTCCTTGGCAGGTAAATGGAAATGACTCTTCAGTAGCCATCGTTTTCTTCCAAAAAAGGAAGTCTGCTTATAACTGCCACACAAAATAGATTTTCTCCCTGTACTATATATTATATCTTACAGGGTCCACAGGCTTGATCCGCAGGTGAAGAGCCACAAGCCAAGAGCCATTTGCCTCACGACTCTGGAAAGGAGGAAGCCTTTATATTTCAAAGGCTCACAGTCCCTGCTTCACAATAGCGGCAGCAGAGGGTGTAGAAGCAATCCCTCCCAAGCATATAGGACCTCCTCAACAACAACAGCTATGTGCTTATATATTGTTACCAGAACTGCTTTTTATTATAAGGGGGAAGTTAGCTTTAGCAGTCTGTAACTAAAATTATTAGCGCGGATCTAACCTATGTTTACGGAGGTCTCGATTCCAGACACTCTAGTGACAAAGAGGCAGACTACAAATAGGTTCCAAACACGTGTATTTTACTAATAATGTGGCGTAAGCCTGAACTTGCACATACACACAAGAAAGCATACAAGGACTAGGAAATACAGAGTAAGAAATATAGAGACTTTCGCATTAGCAGGTTCCCAACGTTGGTGGGGAATACTCACAATCCTGAAGCGAAGCAGAGACACAACAGCGAGGTGGCCCAATGCCAGCACTGGGACCACAGACGGACAGCGAGGGGTTCTGGATAGGATGGCACGCGCACCATGCGGTCTGGGAGACCGGCTTAAATACCCCAAAACGTACCCTGGGGCTGGTGCGGTACTTGGTGGTTCTCACAGATTAAAACAAAGGTTCTAATGGGTTACTGAATGGCTTAGATGGGCCACTTTGGTAATCTGATTGTGATAAGTGACACCTCAGGAAGAGGGGACAAAAGAGGGAGGGGGAAATCCGAGTGGGCTGAATGCATGTTCCAGCGGACAGGGCTTGTCCTGATGTCATCAGCTCTGGAATGCGGAGGTTTCTTTGAGATGCATTCTCTAAGTGCTTGGGATGGTCGGCACTTAGTTCCTTCTCCGGGGCGGCTCCTAAGATATGCAGAGCGGGGCGAGGTACTCTCGCTGCGGACGTGGTGTGCCCGCTTCGCCGAAATGGCTTCTCAAAGCAGTCTTCTTCCCTGGGTCTTCTGGCTGCCTGAGAACATGGATGCCGGCTGGGCATAGCTGGGGCTGGTTTGCAGGTTGCCCAGTAGCGAGGGCAAGCTCGGGGACCGACCCGCGGGAGGCTCCAGGCGGGAACTGACCAGGGAGCGCCTAGCCAGGCTCGCTGGAGGTTTCCCCGGCAGGCGCCCGGCTGCTAACAGCGGCTTGGGCCCATATGAGGCAGGCTTCCATAGAGGCAGGGGGAACAGCACATAGAACACAGTCTAAAGCAGGGAACAGGCACGGTCCGTGGCAGATGGCAATGCAGGCACGGGGCACACTGGTAACAGAGTCCAAACACACACTGGGAAGTCCATATATAGGTCAGGGCAGGGTTGCCCAGGAAAAGCGTCCTTTGTGCAGTTAACCAAACATGGAGTCAGGGAACTACACAGTCTATTGTAGCAGCAAGGTAATCAAACAGCAGACAGGAAACTGACACGTGTACCAGAACACACATGTGCAGGGCAATCTTTGTGTAGCAGTAAAACAGCAATGCAGGAAACTTTAACACAGTCCATGGCAGGCCTTAAAGCAGGAGAGGGGGCCTACTTGGCAACAATATCACTCTTCTGGATAGATTTGTGCCACACTCAGACCGGTTAACAAAGTCAGTGTTATTATTATCCCTACAATACAGCTGGGGAGTTGGGGATGAGGGGAGTGGCTAACTCAAGGCCACCTGCAGAGTTCATGGCAGTAGTGGGAGACAAACCAGCAGAATGCTGACTTGGAGCGCAGCCCCTTAACCACTATGCCACAGCAGCTCTCTTAGTATTATTTTTACTACCCAGAAGCTTAGGAAAGGCAAGGAAAAACACTCACTTCTTCAGAAGCCCACTACAGTACTCCTTCTCCCAGCCCAGCTGTACTTTTAAACTATTTTCCTGGCTATTGGGACCTGATGGTCAATGGAAATGGACCCTCTGTGCCCTTACACTTCCTGTAAGGGCATAGAGGGTCCACTGTAGTTAGGCTTGCCATTCCCCCACCAGGAGTGGGGGATCCCCTACTCCCACCTCCTCCCCCCACCCCACTTACCTGGTCAGTGGGGGGTGCCCCCTGGGGCACCCCCCTGGTGCCGCGGCACACCTGTGGGCAGCGTGGTGCAGTCCCGCACCCCAACAGACCCATTTTGGGCTGAATCGGGCCCACGGGGGGGATTCAGCCCTTTGGCAAGCACGGGAAAGCTCCCAGGCTGCCCTTTGACCTGTGTGATGACATCACTTCCTGTGTGATGACACCCCTTCCTGACATCAATGATGACGTAAGAAAGATGCTGAAGCCTCTGCAGGGTAAGTGCCAGGCTCCCAGTCTTCTGCCGGGGGACTCAAGGGACCTGGCAACCCTAACTGTAGTGTAAAAGACTTTTACTACCACACTGGAAAGACAAAAGGCTACTTTCTGTAATTCACAAGATGGGAGCCTTATACATTTATCAGCATTTCAAAGTATTGCATATAGATGACAATTGTGTATGTACTTATATTTAGAAACCTTTTATAGAAGCATATAGATTTGCCAACAGTGTTTTTGTTTATGTTGCCAGCATTGGGGTTTTTGTTTGTTTGTTTTGCACTAATCAATAAAAAATTTAAAAAATTTAAAAATAGAGGCAGGATGAAAAAGTGTGAAGAATGCAGGCAAATGGGTACGCAGACAGGAATGGAGACAGGCAACACAAGCAGGCCTAATCTGAAATATTTATAGCAAAAGCCAGGCTCAAAAGGACAGCTAGCGAGGGAAGGCCTTATTTGAGCATAAGGAGGGGAATATGGTCTCTTTTTACTCAATTCTGAGGTGGCTGTAGGGTTGCTGTTCCCCAACTCCCACCCTCTGCCACCACTCACCTGGCCAGCAGGGATGGGGGGAAGGCAGGGGAACAGGTCTCCAGGGCAAATCATGCTCATTTGGGGTCCAAATTGGCCCAGTATGAAGTGTCCGCAAGTTCCTGAGCCTGCATGATGATGTCACTTCCTGGAAGTAACATCATTGTGCAGGCCTGGACACATGTGCACACTTTGCATGCACACAAAAACAACAAAAAAGGTGAGTGCCAGGTCCCCCCTCTCCTGCTGAGGGTAAGGGGACCTGGCAACCTTAGGTCATTCACCACTAAAGGCCACTGTTTACAGATCAGAAAGTTTCCCATTCCTAATCGCTGTCATTATGGCTTCACTCTCACAAAATAGAAAACTAACATATCAAGGAGAAAGCTGGAATTCTTCTCCCAGACACCTCCTTTTCTATAGTCAAGATTTTTAAAAGGGAGGAATACTGATTAATGTGACTGCAGTTTGAAGTGGTATATTTCAGACACAGATTAATGGCTTGGATCTAGCATTTCAATGGACAGTAACTTGGCTGGATCCAAGCCATCAACTTGTCTGCTGTTTGTGAATAGTAGACACAACATACATTTTTCAAATGGGAACCAATTCTCACTTTTCATTCTCACTAGACACGGAAGTCATAGGATCATCTTATACACATGGGTACATGGCTGTTACTTCCTGACACATTTATATACTACGGTAATGGGACTTGTAGTATATGTTTGTGAGGAGCCAAGGTTGTCAGGAACACTTAATGTTTGCATTAGCACCCAAATCAGAGGAAACACTCATGGGAATTACCCTGCTTCTAGAAGATATGATTTGGTCCTTGGTCTTTAGCTAACATAACTCTTTTTCATTGGGCACAGTTCAGTCTGCACAGGGTTAAAGATCCTCTCTTCTGCCACTATGGTTTGGTGCTCAGAGTATTCATTTTGCCCCTCAACAACAGCAAGTCATTAGGAAAGACTTTGTTATTTGGTTCCACAATCATCCTTGACACTAAAGCCACTGCCGAGGGGCCTTGTCTTGAAGAAGGCACAGCAGGAATAATCCAGCAGGGTCAGAAGGAGGGGTCAGAGGCCAGAGGGCAGGACAGGTCAATGCTAGGCACCCAAAGCTCTGAGCCAGTGGAGCAGGTGAAAGGTCTGTTTCGGTTTCACACTAGCCCTCCTGTTGGAAATTTAAGATGCGCTTTGGGAGACTCAGTGAATTGGTTTACAATAACCTGGAGTAATGGGTGGGAGATGGCATATGTCTTATGGTTTTCTGTGCAGCAAAAAAGAGTTGAGAAAGAGAAATGAGAAATCTGCATTATTTTGACTTTTTTTGCACTTATACAAAGAAAATTGTATTGGAACAAAAACCAAATGGCTTCCTCTGCAGTAATGGGCAGTTCAGAGTTATAGGAGAGTTATACAATCAAGTGTCTTTTTTCCCTAAAAGAGGAGTTTTTATAATGCAAAAAGACACCTAGACAATTGATCACAGTAGCAACAGGTCTCATCTGTATCCAGGAAATTCTGTATAGAAAATCTATCACTTGATCAATAGGTAGTCAGAGAGAGAGAGAGTGAGAGAGAGCGCTATCTACTAGGAGAGCCTCTTGGTCACAAATCTCTTTTTGAACAGATCACACATGTATTTCAATAAGGAATGTATTGTGCCAGCTGCATACAGCTGAATCCTGTTATTCGTGCAATTTATCTTAAATGAATAGTTCACTATTCATTGAAAAAAACATTCATACCTTAAAGTTTCCTACACTGCGTTAACTTTATTTTAGTTCCTTGGGGACATTTATTTTACAGGCATAAAATCACACTAACTTACTACAAGAAAATTATCCTTAAGCAACTTATGTTTCAGGGAAGGGCTCCAGTGACTGGAGTTTCCCCTGATAATTGATCAGAGAGTGTGTGCCTGTTCCTTTAATTCACGCAAAATTCAGAACACAATAGTCGTTCCCTTATTTACTAGCAAAATGCTCTTATTAGGGAGAAAGTATTCGCAGTGGGACGGCGTTCTATATTGCAAGGACATCTCTGGGTACAATGGATCAGATTCACTGGCTAAAGTGGATCTTTCCCTACCTTCTCCTTTTCCATGCAGCCTGCAGTTTGTCTTGAAATTCTTCTCTAAGGATCAGCAGACCCTTACAAGATAAATTTTGGGACAGGGGGGTCAAGTAAAATCATTCCTTTTCTTATCTTCTACAGATGCAAGTTTTGAATGGAAGAGGGGGAAAATGTTTTTTTATTTGACTCCCTTTCATCCCTCTAGCCACCAAATCCTGTGGTTCATTTTGCTTGTGAAGAAGCCCTGCTGATCCTCAGAGAGGAGTTTCAGGCTGTTTGAGGAAAAGAAAGGTGGCCAGGAGGGGGGCAGGGCAGAAATCCCCTTTGTCAACCTATTTCATAAAATTTTCCTCTGTATGCAGCCACATCATCTCCTCACTCCCTGTCTGCCCCCCCCCCCAAATCCCTGTCAGTAATGGCTGGGCTGTCAGGGAGAGAGGACAGAACTTTCTCCCACTACAACAGTATTGCCAAGTGTAACTTTTTAATTTCCCCACACAGGTGTAAATGACAATCACACACTTCCATGGGAGAAAGTAAAGGGGGGGCACAAGCTCAGGTGAGGGGGGTGTCCTGTGCTCTGCAGGCAAGCTGGGGTCTAGACTCCTCTGGAATAAGGCCCCAGGGTTGGCTGGCTGGACTGGAGCTTGTGGCTTGTTGGAACTGAAGGCAGGGAGCTTGGAGCCCAGGACTTGTGCTTAGTGGACCTATTGATTCAGCAATTCAGTCTTCTCAAGCCTCAGCCTAAATAGGCTCTGGCTCAGCAGCACTTGCTGGCAGGTATGGAGGCTCCCGAGACAGCACTGGGCTTTGGTCCAGATCCTACAAAGCAGTACTGTTCTGGATCCAGGCTGGGAGCATGTGCTGCCAGTCTGGCACTTGGCTTTCTTTGTGCTATCTCAGCCTGGGCCTGCCACTGGTGCCGTTCCTTTAGCATCGTACCAGGTCCTAAAGGTATATGTGCCCAGGTTTGTGTCTTGCCCGGTGCAGGTCTAGTGGACCTCAGGGGCTGATGGCAAGGTCTCTTTTGCAGGCTCAGGCAGGGTAGCCTCTGGCATTGCTGGAGTATGGTCAGCAAGTGCTTCTACAGTATTGAGCCTTCCCTGATCCTGCTGGTTCTCTGGCTTTGGCTCTTCCTCCTAGTTCCTCATGCTCTTCCTCTGAGGTCTCCAAGTTAGTCACTGGACTGATCAGATAGGGTCATGACACATTAATCCACTCACATGACCCAATTTGGAGGGGAAGAGGTCATGAGTCAATGACAGGATGTTGAGAACTGGCTGAGAGAGATTGTCCTGTGTAATATCCCAATTCCCACCTTTCCTTCAAGATGCTCAGAGCATTATACATGCAGTTTTCTGATTTTATCCTAATAGATCAGGTCATTTGATATTAGACAAGGTCCTGGATCAAGGAAGGGTAATCTCATTTCAATATTATCAAATTAAATGTATTTTGCAATGCAAAGATAGTATACGTTATTTTTGTTTTGAAAGTCTGCCTTATTGCACTCCTTGTAAGCATGGTTTTGATGGCTGAAGTGCAGGCTTTGCTGAGTGAGATATCTATTGATAATACAAAAAAAGAAAAAGGAAAGAGGGCTTGTTGTTGAATCTCTACAGGAAACCCGGTAAAGGTTATTTAGGGGAGAATATCAACTATATGGGGATTAGGGAACTAACTGCAGCACCTTTTTTGGAGCATCCATATGACGTCACATAGATGTCCATTCTCCACTTTCAGTACAGTCTTTCCCAAACCTGGTTTGCGCCATTCTTTTTTGAAAGATTTCAGTCTAGACACATTATCACACCGTCTGTATGCAAAAGTGCACATTTTCTTTTTTTTTATTTGTGCAAAGATAAAAAAGAAATTAACAACAAAAACAGTGAAACAATACTGGTGAATCTGTACATAAACTTCTATAAAAGGTCTAAAAAGAGGTCCATATGCAGTTGTCATCTATATGCGATATGTTCAAATCTAATGAATTATGGGAAGTAGGCTTTTGTCTTTTCAGTGCTGTATTTAAGTCTTTTAGCAATTGTAAGGACATGGACCATCAGTTAGGTTCCATGAGACAGCCAAATAATTTAAAAGTACATGAGCATCCTCAAAAATAAATGAGTATTCTAATATGAAATTCATATTTATTTATTTATATATTTGTTTATGTCATTTATAGTCTGCCTTTCTCACTGAAACTCAAGGAAGATTACATAGTGTGAGATTACTACAATAAGAATTAAAGATGTTTCCATACCGTGTCTAGGACATTTCCATAGACAATGCCATAGGATAAATAAATAGTTTACAAAGAAATAGCATTAGCAAGGATCCAATATACAGTAGAATTGAAGAACTGCTGAAATAGAACATAATCAGTTCTAGGACTGACATTAGACAACATGAAGCACAGGTAGAATATAGGAGTACATATTTAAAGCAATAGATAATATGTAAGGTAACATAGTGGTATAGTCTATGGTCTCTAACTCATTAGCGAAGCATCTGAGAGCCAATCTACAAGTAACGAATGACACTTGCCTGACAAATGAACAGACTCACATGTATTCCTCCCTGTTCACTTGCCATTCACTTGCTCTCCACAAGTGGAGCACAAGTGAATGGCAAGTGAACAGGGAGGAATACATGTGACACGAGTCTGTTCACTTGCCAGGCAAGTGTCATTCGTCACTTGTAGCTGTCAGAAACTGTTTTAACCTAAGTAACGCCATATTTAATCCTGTAGTCTTTAGTCTTCTTTCCCTCCAGGCAACACCTGCAAGGAGCCGATTCCATTGGAAAGGATACTGTCTTATCTGCTCTCTCGACCTTGACCAGCTCAGCGCTCCTCTGAAAAGTTCTGCTGTTTGAACTCAGGGGGGAGGCTGGGCTCCGGGAGTGTGAAATGTAACAACCTTTACTCTGTGTTTCATTCTTAGCAATACTTTGCTCGGCCAGGATCTCTAATCCTGGAATATGTACATCTGGGCTTGAATGCTGTCTTTCACAATAAACCTTTTGAAATCAAAAGACCTTGTCCTCTTGCAGAAGGGAGTGAGGCAGACTATCAGGTTTGGAATGCCATAGTCTGACATTTTGCTAAGAATCACTTTTTGGAGTCTGCAACCCCTCACCCAGGGAGAATGGATACCGAGGACTCCTTGATTGATCTAGTCGACCGGGACAGGAGGGGGATGTCTCCATACCATTGGTGCCAGTGAGAGGACAGGGGGAGGCTCCGAATCCAGGCGGAATACCCCCCGAAGTACCCTCAGCGGTTCCTACAGAAGGAGCTCCCACCAACCAGACGGAATCCGTGCCCGTCGGGAGAGTGGAGCAAGCCGATCCGGCCATAGCAGGCGCACGACCGAAAGTGCGAGAAGTTACCGATCAGAGTCAATTGATTTCGCTGCCGACTCTGCGGCAGTGGGGATCCCAGCCGGGAGAGGAGAGCGGGGACGATGTTTTCCCAGTCAATGATTGATGTGAGACGCACCATCGGGTCGACAGAGCCAGAAGGCCCCAGCATCATCTGGGATCTAAGGAGAGCAGCACGCACTCCGGAAGAAACGTGGGCCAGCAGTCAGCCCTGGTATAAGTGGGATGTAGATGCTGGCCACCTGGAAGAGTGGGACCCCAGAGGGGGGGCAGAGGATCTCCAGGATTGGGAGACCACCCGACAAGAGTTTATGAGCTGGGATTATACAGATGTGAACTCAGCCAAAATCTGGGAGCGTGGACGCACCCAGCAGTTGGAATATCGAACCCAGGTGCTGGATACTGGGATTTCGGCAATTACTGGCTTAACAAAAGGGATTTTGGCCAGCATGACTATTGAGGAGGAACAAGTTTTACAAGGTGGTGTAGAAGTAGGGTCGACACAGCCTTCTGATAGTAGAAGTACGACCCAGGATTGGAGAACGATCGGAGGTGCAGAGGGGCCAGTTAGGCCGTGGCCCACGGACTATATCCCTCCGGACTCAACGGAACCCAGTGAAAGAGGGGAAGATGGGGCTACCCGAGAAGCTGCTGAATATTACCGCCAGATGGAAGGGCGGATGGGAGCGATGGAGGAGGAATTAGCTCAAGCCGTTTACCTGATTGGTGAGTTGGTACAAGGCCAGAGAGAGGCGCAAGACGTGGCCGATCAATTACGGCAAACGCCGGCAGTAGCACAAGGGCAAGTGCTGGCGGGTGACCCAATATCGGTGGGTACCCAGTCCATGCCGGGATCGGGCGTGGGTCCATCGCCAACACAAGCGCAAGCTATGCCAGCCCAAACTGCCGTCCCGCAGCAATCGGTTCCGCAGGTGCTTCCAACTCCTCTGCCGACGTTATGGCCTCAAGTCCAACCAGCGCCGCTCCAGACAATCACACGACAATTACCACCACCACCTACACCTCAGATCGTTCCTCAACAGCAACCACTTCCACCCCCACCAAGACTGGTGCCTCTGCCACCACCTCCGCAGATATCTCCGAGACAGGTGACACCCCAGCAACCACCAACACTATGACCTCTGCCTATAATGCAAATTCCCCCGGGGGCCCTGGGAATGATTCCGAGAGCTCCACCGCCTGGAAGCCTGCCCAGGCCGCAGCCTCTAGGGGTTCCCAGAGATCTGCAAGACCGGCCTAGAGGACTAATGCAGGGGCCGATACCACAACCTGCCCCTATACAACCCCTGCCGGATAGACGGAGAGAACCAGAATTACCATTAAACTGGATTAAACTGGAAGCCACTTTCGATGGCGATACGCAAAAGCTGAGATTCTTTGTAGTACAAGCACTCCAATTTTTTAACCGTTGGGGACATTTGTTTCCGGATGAAGAAAGTAGAATTGATCACCTGGCCTCGAGACTAGAAGGCAGAGCAGCCGAATGGTATGTAACTCTATATGATTCTGGTGCTCCAGAATTAGACATTTTACAAAGTTTTATGGCTGCCCTGCGCGCCCAATATGAAGATCCACTTGAAGAGGATCGGTCCTGCGCGGAATTACAGACTTTACAGCAAGGTACTCAACCGATTAGAGATTACGCAGCCAAATTCCGGCAGCTGGCAGCCAAATGCCCCTACTGCGAAGAAGGGACTAAAATTGTGATGTTTAAAGGGGGCATGAATCCCAGATTGCTGGATCGAGCCCTAATACAGGATGAACCGCCGACACTTCTAGGATGGATCCAACTAGCTTGTGAAGTCGAAAACCGCATACAACAAGTACGGTTAGTAGAACAACAACAAGCTATAGGGGCAAGAAGAACATCAGTAATACCCAAAGGGGGTCGCGCGGGGCCCCCAAGTCGTGGAGCTAGAGACACTCGCTGGAGACAAGGACTTTGCCTCCAATGTGGACGAAGCGGACACTTTGTGGCACAATGCCCTACACGCATACAGGCAACTGCCGCCCCCACTCCGGCCCGTCCCGTACCAGCTCCAAGAGCAAGTAGAGGAAGAGGAATGCCAAAACGCCCTCAACCGGAAAAAGGCTTGGAAGCAGAGGAAGTTTTAATGGAACTCGAAGTTCAAATCCCTGAGAGTGAAGAAGAAGCGCACAGCCCCCAGTCGGGAAACGAGATGGATCTGTCATAAAGAGACCCGAACGGCAGATCGAAAAGAAAATCACCCAAAACGAGGTGAGAGAAAAAGGGTCTATATTGTTTCTACCCGTGATATTAACAAACCCCAAAAGGGGAACGCACATTTGCGTAGAGGCATTGATTGATTCAGGATGTTCCAGAGATATTATAGCTCCAGCCCTAGTAAATGGATTGGGTCTGGAAACTAGAGAACTAGAAAATCCTATTATTTTTGAACAAATGGACGGATCCAACATGAATCCTGTGACATTAGAAACCGAACCCATACTCACTGTTTGACAAATCAACAGGGCCAGACTAGTACCCAGAAACAGTCTGCTCCAGGACAAACCTAAAGGAACTAACAACAGAACACTACTGGTTGTCACCTCTAGCTCCCAGCTCAAACCCATCCAACGTATCATCAGTGAGCTACAACCCATCCTGGAAAATACCTCTCTCTCAGAAGCCCTGGGTGGAAGACCTTTCCTTGCCTACAGACAGCCCCCCAACCTTAAACGACTTCTCACCCACAATCATGAATCGGCCAGCAGAGTCACCAGCACAGGTACCAGGCCCTGCAACAAACCCAGATGCCAGCTCTGCCCCTATATCTACCCAGGGAATACAATTACAGGACCCAATGGCATCAACTACACTGTCTCTGGCTCTTACAGCTGCTCATCCTCCAATCTGATATATGCCCTCATGTGCCAACAATGTCCTTCTGCTCTGTACATTGGACAAACCAGCCAACCTCTACGCAAAAGAATAAATGGACACAAATCTGACATTAGAAATGGAAACGTCCAAAAACCAGTGGGAGAACACTTCAATCTACCAGGACATTCCATCAAAGACTTAAAGGTCGCTGTAGTTCAACAGAAACCTTTCAAAAACAAAATCCAACGGGAGGCTGCTGAATTGGAATTCATATGCAAATTTGACTCTGTCAAGCTGGGACTGAATAGGGACTATGAATGGTTATCATATTATCACAGGTAACAGATTTCCTTTACAGAGGCGGGGTCTGGGGGAGCCCAGTGGCGCCTGGTGTGGGCTTTCGGGGACCACAGTTCTCTTTGTCAGATGCATCTGACGGGGAGAGCTGTGGTTATCGAAGGCTTATACTACATAGGAATTGGATGGTCTAGCTCTTTTACTGCTGCAAACTAACAGGGCAAACTCCTTTGAAGCCTCACCCAAGCCAACTGACCCCAAAAAGACACCAAAAGGAGATGTTTACATTTACTAGCAAAGGAATGTTTTGGTTTCACCCTCCCTCTCCCCCCCTAACTGCATCTTCTCTCTCCTCCCCTCCTCTTCTATATTTGACCAGTTTCTGTACTATGCATCTGACAAAGAGAATTTGATTCTCGAAAGCTTATGCTACAATAAAATTGGTTAGTCTTAAAGGTGCTACTGGACTCTTTTTGCAAATGCATTTCAGTTTATTTTCCTTTTTTGCAGTTCTGTACTGCAGCCACAAGGGGCACAGGGAAAGCAGGGAAGACTCGCCAGCCTAAAACTCTGATTTCTTCCTACTGGTTGCTGCACTTTTTAGCTGTGATTTTTTAGAAAGCTCCCAGGGGCAGTTCCCAGAAGTGACGTCATCACGAAGTGTATGCATGCTTTGCGCCTATGCGAGGCGACATGGAACAGTGAGTACCAGGTCTCCCACCTCCCTGCCGGGAGACCTGGCAACCCTGTTCCTTCTCATCTTTACACTAGCTGGGGAGTTGAAACATACTTAATTAGGAGAACAGAAAACCTTTCTTCATATGATGAACAGAAATGGGATTGGGGTGGGGGGGTTCAAGTTAATATTTCCCAAGAATCTGGAAGGGTGATTCCCCTCCCCCCTTAAATGCATTGTGATCTGTATCAGTCTATATTAGTGGTTATAAATGTGGAACAGAGAATGCCTTAGTTCTAGTTTATATCAAAGCAAACAATACCCTAGCTTAATAATATAATTCGTCTCTGTGGTTTTAAAATACAATTTATTTTAGACTTAGCTAAAGCAAATATGAAATGTGAGATTAAAAACTGGGACTATCCACCCCTGAATAACGAGAAGTTATTTAATTACATATTAACGGTTTGTCAAGCAACTAGATACTATTATTGTGTTGGGTGGGACATCTGACACTTCACCTTCTGTATATGCAGATTTGCTATCGTAGGCATGAAGCTTCGTCTAGAGCCCCCTTCATCAGATATATGAAGTATATCTTATATTGGTAGTCACATATGTGTGTATTTAAATATAAAATTACAAAATTAGACACATGACTATAGAGAGAAACAAGTGGGGAACTCGCACGGACTTGCAGGGGACACCTTATTTCCCCTTGTATCTCCCTCCCCATGCTATATTCTCTTTCCCTCCTCCCAGCAACCCCAATATCCTCTCACTGCTTCCAACCCAGCAGCACCCTCTGCCCCCTAGTCCTTATTTATTATTTATTTGCTTTATTTATACCCTACCTGTCTTCCTAGTGGGGACCCAAACAGCTTACAGCATTCTCCTCTCCTCCATTTTATCCTCGTATCACCCCTATGAGGTAGGTTAGGCCGAGTGTGTGCAACTGGCCCAAGATCACCCAGTGAACTTGCACATGGGTATGCCAACCTCTAGGTGGGGCCTGGAGTTCTCCCAGAGTTACAACTGATCACCGGTTATCTGAATGGAGCTTAACTCTCGAAAATGTATACCCTAGAAATCTTGTTGATCTTTAAGGTGATACTGGACTTGAACCTTGCTGTTCAACTGATCTCCAGACTACAGAGATCAGTTCCTCTGAAGAAAATGGTAGATTTAGCAAGCGACTCTTAACTAGTAAACCACACTGGATTTCATGGGGTAGCTGTTGTGGAACAGTAGCCCCCATATCTTCTCCATTTCCCCAGCTTCCTTCTTTCCTTCCCACCCGCCAGCCCTCCCTATCATTCTCCTCTATTTTATACTCACAACAATCCTGTGAAGTAGATGAGAGAGAGTGACTGGTCCAAGGTCACCCAGCAAGCTTCCATGGCATGGATTTGCACCTGGGTCGTCCAGATCCTAGTCTGATACTCCTAACAATGACACTACATTGCCTCACAGCTTTTCCTCTCCTCTTCTCTCTGGTAGCCTCTCCCTGAAAACTGTCCAGACAAGTTCCAAAAGTCATGTGGTATCAGGTCATTCAGGTGAATTACGTAGTGGCCACTTCCAGGCCTGGCCAAATCGTGCAAGTTGTGTGGAGCTGCCACTGGGCCAAGGTCTCTAAAGCGGCATAAAGTAATAGCCGCTGCTGCACCTGAGTGAATTGTGCAAATTGCATGGTAGCAAATTGCCTGGTGGTTGCTGTTGGGCCTGGCCCATGAGTGCTCCACTCCAAGGCAGGATGCAGGTGGCAGGGGTGGAATGGGAGGCCAAAATAGCCCTGGAAATGGCCCTCGCCTTTTACTGATAAAAACCGAGGTTTGAAAATTAGTGATATCATTGCAGTTGCAACTCCCACAATAATCATTTATGTCCCCTTTCTTAAAGGCATAGACATTTCTTCTATTATGTTGGGATTTTTTTTCAACATTCTACTGTATTTTTTCCCCAGATTTTTGTGCAAACATGAGGCTTTTCTCAGGTTTGTAGGAAGATCTATCTTGTCTCTTCATGGCCCCAGTCTCTAGGTTTAAGTATCCAAAGATGGAGCCATATTGAGAATGAGATATTTTGATAAGCAGTGGCATCACAAAAGTCATGGGGGGAGGAGTTTCCAGGGACCTGTGCTGGGCTTGTCACCCCATGCAAAGACCCTCCCCCTTTGCCCCCTTCCTCCAAACACCTCTTCCCATTTCAACCTCATGGTGCAGAGCTGGATGGCATGGCACTGGGTGGGTCTGGGTCACCACAGTGTAGCACTGGTTAGGCTCAGGCCAGTGAAGAATTTGTGTTTCATGTGCATGTGCAGAAAACAGTGTAGTTGTTGCTTTTGGTTTGGGGGGAGGTTATATCCCCCCATGTACTTTTTGTTACTTTCAGATTTTTTTTGCAAGCGTAAGGAGTGCCCCAAGTTTGCAGAAACATTAGCTGTAACATAGTGGTTAAGTAGTTGGGTTGCAAATCAGCACTCTGCTGGTTCAACTCTTACTACTGCTAAGCAGGTGGTCTTGGGAAAGCCGCTCATCTCAAGCCCAGCTCCCCAGATGCATTGTGGGGATAATAACAACACTGACTTTGTGGCACTGATCTGTCTAGAAGAGCAGTATATAAGCACATATTATTATTATTATCTTTGTTTTTCTTGGGGTGTGTGTGCATAGTATCCTATTGCAATGTGCACTGTTTAAATCATAAGTAATTATGTTCATTAATAATCGTGTCCTTTTTCTTTAATAATTATTATTCTATACATATAACAAACAACTTTGTTATATTTGTTTAGGGGAGTGGGAGAGGGTGTAATTTTGTCTAGAGGACCATGGTGGCTCTTGGCAGTTCTTCCTTCCCCCACTGGATGTCCCCTAGGAACAGCACTGAGGGGGCATTTTGGGCTTTGGTATAACTTGGAAGGCAAGAAAATTGTGTTGTGTGGATGGAAATCATTCTGATTATGGAAATGTTCAGTTGGATCCAAGCCACCTATGTAAATGTCACCTGGAAGTGTTTTCTCTGGGCTCATGTCATCTTACATGTAACTTCCTATTGTACAGGTAACAAGAACAGGGTTTTTACTCGTGGTACAGAAAGAATAAGGGTAATAAAAAACAGAATACATGAGAGTATCTCTTAATCAAATCTAGTTTTTACAAAGTAAATGCTCTTGCTTCAACTTGTAGGTATGAGGCCTGATTTAAACATTCATCTTTGCAGTTGCCTACCATCTTGTTCAAACTGAGCTACTTACCCATGCAAAGCAGGTGTGCTTAATTAGCACACCAGAGAACTGTAGCCTGGATGGGTGTTGGGATGGCATGCTAATTAAAAAACATGCAGTGGCTTAGCACAGGGAGCAACAAGTTTAAATTAGATGCAATGTGAGTGCAAAAGCGCTTGAGTGAGTGAGTTATTTTGCCTTGCCCAATCGCATTTATATCAGACCTAAAACGAACATGTTGGAAAGTTATTCAGATCAAGAAACGAGCTGGGTCAAGTCACAGGACCTAAAGATATTCAGATTAGGACAAGGAAGCACTGGAGCTAAATTATAGGAGCAACCATACAAGAGAATTATTTCCTGCATTAAAGAGTAGATGGGGCTCAAAGTTAAGTCCATTACGTTTCTGTATTTTTACTTTCTACTCTTCATGATGGGTGCTTTTTGTTGAAATTGGGTCACAACATTTTACCTTCTCCTCTCATGTTTGAGACTATTTGCTGTGTCAATTTGCGCTGTATGAAAAAATGTGTACATCCTCTAAGTTGGGGGCTGAAGTCATAAATGGTTACTGACTTTGGCTCACTCCACTCTGGCAGTTTTTTCAAATGAACAGAGGAAGCGTTCTATGCTGCCAAGAGGATACCAAGGTGTTTCCTTCTGTGCCGCTACAAGTTGCCATGAGGTTCCATTCTGTGCAGAAGTAAGGAGATGCCTTGTTTCCTTCAAGATCCCATGAAAGTAATACTTTGTACACTTTCCACTCCATCAGAAACATGTTCATGGTTTTTACCAGGAACGCTTGGCTTCATGGCATTGCTTTTTATCATCCTGATGTATTTTGGGTTCTGGACATATAGATTTAGGGCCTTGCCTTCCACCAGCTCCTACATAAATTCCCCTGAATTCAGTTTCAAAGAAAAAGCAGTGTTTAGAAAGATACAGTCAGGAAAGCCACAAAGAGTTGCCAAGTTTTGGAGCTTTCATGGAAGTAGGATTAACAAGGTGGTGTACAGCTTCAGGACAGAGCCTGGATTTAATATAAGAGGGAAAAAGCAGAGGCCTTTAGCATGTCAGTGCAAGCTCCCCACCCATTTCCTCACAAGCAGTGCCCAGATTCCAACGGTTTATTGCCTGGATTGAACCATTCATGGATTGGTGCACCACTTAGATGAGAGTTACTGAACCCTTTCAGTCAACAATAAAGAAAAAAATTAAAATATTGGCTTCTGTTTCTACTGCATTATTCCTTTTAGCTGGGAAGGAAACAGCAAATTTGAACTCATAAGCCATTTAATGGCTCTAGCTGAAGACAGACTGTTCCAGCATTGCTGACCTTGGCTGTAAACTCCAGGCTCCTGTCACCTCTATTAGAGCATTCTGTATCTGGCCTCCTGCTCTCTTAGCCTTGAACAAGTTATATATGCTTCTAACAACACTGAGTGAAGGTCTCAGATTACATGCTGGTGAACCAGCAGCTGATCAAAGCTTCTTGCAGCCCAGAGAAAAGCTGGGGACTAAAACAATTCCCTCATTATATCTCTGGACCCATTGTCTGAGATGCAGATAGTTCATACATGCTACAGCAATTACAACAGATTCAATTCCTCAAAGGCTATCAAGCTTCAAGAATTTCCATAAGGTATCAATGCTATAAAATGCAGAAAACAAGTTTTTTGGACAGGCAGATCCTCCACCAACTTCTCTTTCAGCAGCCGAAAATAGTGAATCTTTCAGGTAGAGATTCCACTTACATGCCTGTTTGATTAACTGAAGACCTCATCCACAGTTTGAACGCCCAGGGTCTGAACGCCCAGCTTACACACAGATAATCAGCAATCATGTGTTCCAAATAGGATTGCCAGCCTCCAGGCAATGGCTGGAGATGTCATGCAATTACAACTGATCTCCAGGCCACAGAGATCAGTTTGCCTGGAGAAAATGGCTGCTTTGGATGGAGTACTCTATGGCATTATACCCAGCTGAGGTCCCTCCTCTCCCTGAACCCAGCTTCTCCAGGGTCCACCCCCAAAATCTCCAGGAATTTCCCAACCTGGTGCTGACAACCCCAGTTCCAAACACCATTGATCCTTAAATGCAATAATTCAGCCATCACATAATGATGATGTGATGGCTGATCAGTGGCCATTGCAGCAGAGGCATAAATTGCCGGGAGACTGCCCACAATTGGTAGCCACCTGGAAAGCCTATGGATAGTTGATAATGTGACTTGAGATGAACTTGCAATGAATATGCAGTCTGAGGACAGAAATTAATTGTCCGAGGCACAAAGCACTACACTTTGAGTGTTCACATGGTGTAATATTTATCCCTACCATGTACATCTGGATCATGAGCAAATGATTTATTGCTTTTCTTTAGGTAGGGAGTCAAACAATTAAAAAATTGGATTCCATTCCAGTTCAGATTCAGCAGTATTTTTTAACTCTTCAGGTTCAGGCACTTAATGTAAGAAGTGGTTTGGCAACCAGTTCAAATACCTTGCACTGGTTTAGTTATATTTCAAGAATAATAATATCATACTATTTGCTTGCAGTGTTACTCTAAGGCATGCGGGAAAGAAAGTGCAACTTGAAGTGGGGCGAGAGGGTAGATGTGTTCAGTGGTTTTAACCTGATTATTTTATGAATAACTTGTAACTGTGCTTGAGTCCTCCCTGGCTGGCTGGGTCTAATTTTTCCACCTTGGATGCTTTTCTCAGGATCAAATCATTGTATAGTGTTTGCTTGATTGTTGTTGTGGTTGTTTGCAATTGTCTACTGTGTAATTTACTTACTGAGCTATCTGCAATGTATCCACATGCCAGAGTTGTCACTTGTTATGAATCAGTTACCACTTTAATTTAAAGGTTTGCTTTCAGTTTAGTCATGCTTGTGCTTCATTGTATCTTAGTAGGTAAGTTTACTTCTGTGTTGCAAACTGTGACCACTTTTGTACATACAACAATTGGCAAACTGAGTATCTCCTAGATCATTGGAGAAGATGTCAGGTATTCCTCAGCTTTTTCATGGGACCACAAAAGTATCCTACTATTCAAGCACAGATCACTGAAGATTTGCCCTCTCTTTGCACTTGTACAGGTTAGACTATGTAAATGACCTGTAGTGGAAAAAATGTCTGCTTTTTGCAACTGCACTCTCAGTGGCCTTTATCAAGATCTCAAGAAATGATTCCAGGTTTTGTCACCTGGGTTCATGGACAGGCCACACACTTTTATGTAAAGAGCTTTCCTGAACAAACAATCAAAGAGATCAAACATTATTTTTCTTCCTTCTAAGTTAGTTGAGGTGGGGGCAACAGCTGTGAGAATGCAGCATATAACTGCATGTGGGTCAAAATCTTTCTCCTTGCTGGCCCTTTTGCCTTGATTGCCTTATTAGAATATCTGCGCACCACCTTCTCTCTTCATTCACATCCCTTTTCAAACCCCATCTGTATCATTAAGCTTTTGGCCAATTCTTTAGCCCTCTTTCTCTGCTGAAACAACACCTCAGTACATGGAACTGAAATTAATACACATTCTTCCCCTGTTTATACCCACCTCCCCCTCTCTCTCCTACCTTTGTTGTTTCTCCAGTCTCACTTTTTAGATTGTAAGAGCCTTAGGCAGGGCCTGTCTTCTAGCACCTCCCCCTGCGCTGCATTACTAATCCAAATTGGGTCCCTGTAGAGCTTTTAAATGGAGCTCCCACTGAGAACTAGCAGCTGTAATATGGCTGTGAGTTGCCATGGTGGCCCTGTGTATGTTGTAATGTGTAGTCTGGCTCTTGAGCAAGATGTTTGAGACCTGACAACTCTTTCGAGATTGTCCATGTGACAGCTTCCTTTTTTCCATCACTAATGACATTCTAGGTGTGTCAACATCAAACAGAGAGAGATCTTTGGCAGAGAATTAAGAGCTAATGGGAAGGTAATTAGCACCTTGTATCTGCCATAATCTCAGCCATAATCTTTTTTTTTATTTTTCAATTTAACAGAGGGGGGTACAGAAGAAAAAGGGGAAAAGGGGAAAGAAAATTAAAACAAATATATAACTTTGTGCTACAAAGATTACAAAAATACAGAGTTCAAAACCAAATGTTTTACCAATATTAAGATAAAATTAATATAGTTATTAATTAATTATTAAACTTAACTGGTATATATTTCCCAGCTATACTACACACATATAATTTGAGCCTATTTCTGCTTATTATTTACTATTATTAATAATAATAATAAAAAGAAAGACCTCATTATTTCATTGTTGTTCCTTACTATCTTTTCCTTTTTAACAATTACAATTATTGGCAGAATCACTGCTTATTTCTTAATGCATCTGCTTACTATAACCTTTAATATAAATATAGGTTATTATAAAAAATGTTAACCTATTTCTATTCCTTATCTTGTACAAAAGGGAATTCTCATATCTCTTCTGCATCTCTTTATCTTGTTTTTTTAAAAAAATAGATTTTATTGGATGAGGTGATATAAAGAAGTTGGTTAATACATACAACTTATCCAAATTAAACCTTTCTAAATATATAACCCCACCCCTCCCCCTTTTCTCTATTGACTTCCAACAACACTCAAACGCCCCGTTTATTCATAGAGATTATTATTTCACTATAATACAATTATATTATGTTACCCATGGTAGAGATCTTATATATATTCCCTTTGTTAAAATCTTACTTAATAAAATTTAAAATCCCTCCAAAGACCACAATTGTCCTTTAACATCGCATTTCTTTTCCAAATATTTCTTAAACTTCTTCCAGTCTTCCAGAAAAATTCCTGGATCTTGCTCTTTCAGATTTCTAGTTAATTTGTCCATTTCGGCCATGTACAACAGCTTCAATGTCCATTCTTCAATATTCGGTACTTCTTTTTTCCAATATTGAGCATATAAAATTCTTGCTGCTACTATCATATAATACAACAATATCTTATCATTTCTATTAACATCTTCTAAACGTAAAGATAGTAATAACATTTCTGGATTTTTTGGGACATTGTATTGTAATATCAAAGACATTTCAGCACATATTCTAGACAAGAAGTCTCTAGCCTTTTGGCAAGTCCACCACATATGAAATAGAGAACCTTCATGCTCCTTACATTTCCAACATTTATTCGATAACTGTTAGCTATGGCTAATTTTTTGGTGTTAAGTACCATCTATACAGCATTTTATAACCGTTCTCTTTAATACTGGTACAAGTTGATATTTTTAAAGTATTTTTCCATAATTGTTCCCATGCTTCCATCGCTATTTCCTTATTACAATTTATGGCCCACTTTACCATTTGCACCTTGACTGTTTCATCTTCTGTAAACCACTTCAATAACAACTTATACATTTTAGAATCCAGAGTCCTTTGGTGTAATATACCATCTAAAAAACATACCAATTTTCCCTAATTGACTGACATGCAGTAAATTTTATATTTTTAGTCCATAGATTTTCCCATTGTTGAAATGTTATGCTTTCTCCAAAATTCTGCATCCATTGTATCATACAATTTTTAACTTGTTCTGTTTATGTATCATATTGAAGTAAGAGTTTATAAATCTGACCTAGCATATGATTCTTTTTCTGCAAAATTATCTTCTCAAAATCGGTGAGATCCCTCAATTGACCTCTGTAATCCACAAGGGCTTCTTTTAATCTGGAAGCTGCCTGAAGGTATATCAACTATTGTATTTTCTTTCCCTCATCATAAATTTTTTGCCATGATTTTATCTTGCCTTGCAAATTTATTATTTCTTGCTAAGTTATAAAGTTATTATCTTTTCTCCGATTCTTATTTAAAAAAGCATCGATTGGTGAAAATATTGGAGATGTCATAGGTCTTATTCTCATTTTAACTGAATCCCAAATTTGGATCAAGCTGTCCCTTATCATATGAACATTTTGTTTTGTTCTTACTCTTCTTTTCACCCAGAGGTGATTATGTAACCCACCCGGCAAGTCAGCTGCTTCTAAACGTATTAATCTGTCTTTAGGGTTTTTGATCCAGTCTATAATCCAGACCAAACCAGCTGCTTCATAATATAACTTGATATTTGGGACTGCCAATCCTCCTTCCATCTTGCAGTACTTTAAATCTTACCCTTGGCCTTTTGCCATTCCAGATAAATTGATTTATCTGTCTCTGCCAGTCTTTCAGTGTCTTCTCTTTTATACTAATCGGCAACATTTGAAACAAGAAATTAATTTTCAGTAGAATATTCATTTTAATTGTGGAAATTCTTCCTAGCCAGGACAGATTTAGCTTAGACCATCTTGCTAAATCTATTTGAATTGTCTTCCATAACACTTCGTAATGATCTTTAAACAATGTTTCTTTTTGTCCCGTTAAATTTATGTCCAGATATTTAACTGGATTTGCTGCTTTCACATCCTGATAATTTCTGAATTTCCTCCTCTTCTTGTCTTGTTAAAAACTTGGGGATTATTTTAGTTTTTTTTCTGTTGACTGTAAATCCAGAGTAGTTTCCAAAACTCACAAGGTGTTCCATAACACGTTGTAGTGTCTCCTGCGGATTCAGAAACCACATCATCTGCATAACATTTTAATTTAAATTCTTCATCATCGACTTTCAAACCTTGAATTTTAGGGCCTTGCCTTAACCTTGAGGCAAAAGATTCCATTGCTAGGATAAATAATTGTGGTGACAGTGGACAGCCTTGCTTGGTGCCTTTTTCAATCTGTAATTCTTCAGTGAATACTCCATTAACTGAAATCTTCACCTTTTGCTTTGTGTAAATTACTTGTATCCAATTCTCAAATTTTGGGCCGCAGTTTAGGTTTTGTATTACTCTATGCAGAAAAGTCCAAGAGAGATTATCAAATGCTTTTTCAGCAAGCGTGGAAAGTTCTTGAGAGTATAAGTCAAGCTTTAAATAGAAAACTCAAGCAACAATTTAATTGTACCTATCAGAAACACAACACAGCACCATTCTGTTGCCTCCTCTGCTTTGGCTTTTTGATCCCTCTATTTTCTCTGGTTGCTATTTTCTCGGGCTTTATGAATCTGCATTTACCTCTCCTTCTCTGTACAGACCTTGGTTTGTTACTGTGGGATCACTAATGAGTGGCTATATATGCATGTTGATTTACTGATGGTTAGCACGTGATTGATGGGTTGGTCATTCTGGTTTGTTAGCATAGCAGCTTCCTTCCAATGAAAAGGTAGCTATTTTTAGATATCAAATAATGCACCAAAATGTGCATTAAAAAAAAGAGTGTAGTGATAGTGAATTGAAGGAAAGGTCAAATCTACAGTCATCCTGTGATTGGTTTTAAACATGTGTTCTCCATTTTCAGTGGGGGTAATGAAGAGCAGAGTCTTTAATGCTATGGGAGCTGTGGGTGCATTTGCTTTCCTTGGCAAGAGTTGCCTAGGCACAGTATGCTCATGTGGGAAGCTGTAAACTGGGGTCAGGGAAAACCTCTGGCACTAGACAGACATTAGCAACCACTGCTACTAGTCAAAGTTGTGGGCCACATTCAGCATTCAATGGATTTAAAGTCTCCCCCTTCCTCATTTCTCAAAATATTTTTCCTACATTTGCACTTATCACATCCTGAACTCCAGACATCTGTGTAGGATCCTTTACAAAACAGAGAATTTCAAAAGCAAGTCCAAGATCACTCTCCCAGGCATAGGGAATTTCCGCCCCTTTTTTCAAAGTCACATGCATAGCATCCCTGAATCCTACCGCCTACCTTTCAACAAACATAAAAGTGAAAGGAAAATTTCTGGATAGTCTTTAAAAACCACAGGCCTTCCACCATATGTGTTCTCTTTGACTGTACTGAAAAAATTTGGAACTACATGAAACCTGGTAGTTGGTAACTCTGGCAGTCAAAAAGAAAACAAACAATTTTTAGGGGCTATACTGGGTGTAAGCCAAGTTCCAAAACATATCACCATATGGGCTGAACACAGGGAAATCTCTCCCTTTCCTGAGGTCTAGAAAGGTGGCAGAAGCAGCTCAGGCTGGGAAAGAAAGTTCAGTGGATAGTCTGCATCACCATGAATGGACTATAGATGCCAATTTAAGTGTCTTACAGTTAAACAATGAATATGGAAATTTAGCTACTACTCTAAGATTTTAAACAGAAAGAGCACAAATATTTCCTGAGTTACTTCCTCCTTATATGATAATTTAGAAAGCACTTTGAGATCTGCTGGCAAATGGCCTCTACAATAGAAACCAATTAATGCTGTCTATATTTCTTCTAGGATAGTAGCATTCAGCAGTGATGAATTTTCTACACAGCAAGGGGTTGAGGGATTTGAACAGCACAATAATGTAAATGTGCAAAAAGAGGCAAAAATGCACAGACCATACAAAGCAATGGTCTCCCATAGTCTCTGAGGTTCACAGCATCTGGGGATCCAAGCTCTCCAATGTTTTTCCTTTCTCTTCAGGAGCTTATGAGGTATGAAAATGTGGGGTTCAGATTCTTTCCGCTTCAGCAGGCAGTAAAAAAGCTAGGGGGAAAGGGAGAAGTCTGCAGATGAAAGTCGGAGGCTGTGTTTTCCTTTCCAAAGTGCTGCTATGTTCCCATAAGCTTGTGGCTTCCTGCATCCTGCTGCAGCTTTAAAAAAGATCCCTTCTATGATATCTTAAGAGGCAAATGTCCAGTATTAACAGGAGGCCTTTTGTTCTCTTTATGTCTAAATGGACTTCAACACAGTTACTACAGAGTGAGTCACTTTATAAACAATACAACAAAAGTTCTTCTGTTTTTTTGTTCCTGGACAGGTCAGGGACATGCTAGACTCTGCTTGGCTCTTTGATGCTTGGAAGCAACAAGCAGAGATGGCATCACTGCACTAGGCATCACTGCACGCTAAACAAGGACCTTGCTTAATTGCTGTTCTTTTGTTTTTGAAAAGAATTCAAATGTTATTGGTTTTCCAATAGGGTCAAGCTTTTTATTAAGCAAAGCAGTATGGAGTGAAATTAAGCAAAGCAAATACACAATATTAGGAAATATATTACGGAAAAACTTGACTACTTTACCTTTCCAAAGCCAACAGCAGAATAATACCTTTTAATAGGGCTAACTAAAATGTCACACGTGGCGAGAAAACTTTCCAATCCCCAAGAACCACTCTTGGACTAGATGTTCAATAAAAACAAGAAAGGGTGGCGGGTGGGGTTAACACAGCATGGAAAAGATTGGTGCATAAACTTTTATAGTAGAGAAAATCAATCACATAATACCCACATATTCTGAAAAAGTGGAATCCCAAGCAAGTTGTTCTACATAAGGCAGCTGAACCTAGTCACTGGCCTAAAGTTCAGTAACTTCAGTAGAACTCTACTATTAATGTTATCATGTCATGTTTTGGGATGCTGTTTGTTTATTTAGAATATTTTTATCTCACACTTCAACCAAAGGGCTAAAGGCAGCATACATCTTCTTACCTCCTCTATTTTATCCTGTCCAGATAGCATGCAATGTGCTTGAATTGCACTCTTGCAGGAAAGATTGTACCAAACCCGGTTTGAGAAAGATCAGCACAAACATGGGACAATCTGGAAAGCAGAAGATTGGAGGATGACGTCCCGTGGATGCTCTAAAAAAGCACTGTTCTAGTTTGGAAGCCAAGTCATAGCTAAATAGCTGTGGATGCAAGTCCCCATCTGCAGCATCCATACAATGGCATAGCAAACCTTCAGAACAGGTTCTTGGTTATTTTTTTCTGTGCACGAATCCTTGATCTTTCTGCTTGTAAGAACAGTGATGTTCAATTCCCTTGCTCAGTCCTGTCCTGTCATCAAATAGCTGAATCAGAGATTACACTCAAATTTAAATGCCTGTAAATAGGAAACCTGAGATTCATTACATACTCAAGAGTCATTTTATATTAAAAAACATATTAGAAAGAATCTTGGAAACTATTTAGTTGTGTGGACTAAAGACGAAAGTCTGGCATTGAAGCTCAAACTTGCAACTTCTTTCAGGGTTGTGCTTCATTTGTCTCAGACATCTGGCCAATCCTGGGTAGCAGCATTAACACCAATGGATTATTACACCAATGGATTATTTTCCCTCCATGAGCACAGAGGGCTGGAGAAAGGGAGAGAATCCTTTACAACTACTAATTGGACAATGAACGGCAGTGTAACTGTAAAGCTCCATAAAAAGAATAACCCTATTGTATCTCTGGCTTGTTTCCCACATTTCAAAGGCTACTAAGCAGTAGCATCTTTGCCCATGGGTTACTGAGAAGGCAGAGCCTTGTGCTTATTATGATGGTTTCTCCTAATGATCTGGAAAAAAAATGCACGCAGTGGATATACATGTTTAGAGCTTTTGTGGCCAGGAGGTCAAACATATTAAAAACAGCAATTGAAAGTTTGGCCTTACAGTGTTTGTCCAGCTCTCCCCACCTCCTAGTTTTTCCTGCAGTATGAGGCCCTGCTTTCCAACACAATTAAGCATAGGGCCAATAGGATTTGTGCCACCCTTTCTTCCACTTGGCTTCACTGCTGAAAAACAGCCTTGGTCGGCAGGGAGGTGGGAGCAGTGGCTGAATAGCCTCTGGCTATTCATTATCTGGCTCCTAATTACACGGCCAGCATACTGTTGCCTCTGCCTACGTGGGAACACTGCTTCACATTAATCAGCAGGGGGATACGCCAAGATGAAAGGGCCTCCTTGTGTATGTTCTTTGCGCTGGAAAGCAGGGCTGAGGATCTAGTGAAGAAAAGGAGATTTATCAAGTACTAGAGAAGAGAAAACACAGCAGGTGTATCAAAGTCCCATCCCCAAACCAATTCAGCATCTCAGCTTGATTTTGCCATATTCCCATGCTTGCCTCCAAGCATTATTCACAAACCTATTTTAGTGCATCTGTACTGCTAAAGTGATGGGCCAATGGGCTTGGAAGTCTCTATCTAAACTAGAGAAAAGGTGAAGTACAGGGAAAATGTAGACCAACTTGCCCGTCCCATTCTTGCTTCTGGCCCTCCTTTGAAGTCAGAAGGAAGATAACTTTCCATTCTTCGTTGCAAACTGGGCATGTGAGGTCTGAATTCCGTTCAATCCCAGACTCATTCAGGGGCTAGCCTCCCATATTACAGCCCTTGTGTTTTTAAGAAAAGCAGAGTCAGAAGGAAATGATTAAGAGCAAAAGAGTGATGAGATGAGGGAATTCTTATCCCTTTTCCTGTCTACTGTTTCTTTGCTCCGAATATGCTAGCCTATTCCCTTCACTACATATAGGATAAGATAATCATTTTGATACAAGAACAGAAAAACAACTTTGGGAAGGGAAATAAGCAGAAAGGAAAAACAAGCAAGGAAAGAGTAAAGTTCCCTTCCCCCTACTGCTTCTTAGCTCTCAACTGCCTCCTCCAAACCTGCTTTTCTAAAAAAGAAAAAGTATTGGCTGAGGCTCTAATACATGTTTGTATGTAATGTGCAGTTAAACCCACAGTGATAGACAATTTACTCTCTTTGTAAAAGCTGTAAATAACCCCACTCCTGTTTACCCAAACAACCCAAACTTTTTTTTAAAAGAATTTTTTCCCTGCAACAGAATTACCTAAGATAATCAGAGCAGAAAAAACACTGTTGAATCCATTTCTGTTCTTCTAAGTTCTGTTGTTAAATCAAAGTTTCCCATTCTCTTCAGCATTTCTTGCTGCAATAACCCTACAGAAAGTTTTCCTTCACCCTAGAAAATTATTTGAAAAGGGCATTGGCAGATTCTATCTTTTAGCCCATTTAAATCCCACTCCAATTTACATGTTGATATAGCCCCTGTAAGCGACAAGTATAAACACAGTTATGTACAGCACCTTATGGTTTAGGTCCTTCTGAATTTCCTGGGATAATGAGGTTTGTTTGCTGATGAGATTTGGAATGGTCACTTTTTCAGTACAGGATATGAAACTAAATGAAATGTCAGCCAAGGCAGCAAACACACAAACTAGCATGAGCCAAAAACTTTTAGCTAGCAGGTCAATGTCCCAGAGCCCCAGGAGCAGGGAGAATTCATCTTGATGAGTGAAAACTCAGGAAGACCTTTGATATGGAGCCTTTGTAAAAATTAAGTTTCATGTTCTTTCACTTCCCTGCTTGTGTGCTCCTTTCACGGTTATTGGAGACTAGCAACAAAGCCTGTTGTGGGAAAAAATACAACAGGCTCTAGAAAGGGGAGAGTGGGCAGGCTGGCATTCACTCCTCCTCCGTCACTGATTCCAGCTGGTGAAGGAGCGGGGTGGATATTGTCATCTGCTCCATGCCTGATCTGCCTGATCTTGGCCATGTGAAGGAGTGGTGGGCATTGCTGCCTGCTCCCTGCTGGATGAAGGGGGGTGGGCATTGCCACCTGCTCCCCGCTGGGTGAAGGGGGAAGCAGGCATTGTCTCCTGCTCCATGCCTGATTCTGACAGGTGAAGGTGGGCTGCAGGCTTTACTACCTGCTCTGCTCCTGATCCCAGCTGGGCAAAGGGGGTACGGGCATTGCCACCTGCTCTGCTCCTGATTCTGGCAGGTTGAAGGGGGGGTGAGGCATTGCTGCATGCTTGGGTCCTGACTCCAGCAGGGGGAAGACAGAGTGGGCATTGCCGCCTGCTCAGTGGCTTATTCCAGTAGGTTGAAGAGGGCGGGCATTGCCACCTGCTCTGCTCCTTATTCCAGCTGGGTGAAGGGAAGAAGGGCATTGCCTCCTGCTCTGTTACTAATACCTGCTGGGTTAAGGCAGTGGGTGGGCAAAGCTACCTGCTCTGCTCCTAATAACAGCTGTGTTATGGTGGGAGGGGAAATTCCACCTGCTTTTCTCCTAATACCAGCTGGGTTAGGACGGGGGGTGGGCATTGCCATCTGTTCCGCTCCTAATACCAGCTGGGTTAAGGCAGGAGGTGGGCATTGCCACCTGCTCTGCTCCTTATACCAGCTATGTTAAGGTGGGGGGGCAGGCATTGCCACCTTTTCCGCTCCTGATCCCAGCTGACTGAACGGGGGTGGGCATTGCCACCTCCTCCACTCCTAATACCAGCTGGGTTAAGACAGGGGTGGGCATTGCCATCTGCTCTGCTCCTATTACCTGATATCTGATTCCCACTTGAGTTGAGAGGAGTGAAGCGTTAACTCTGGAATTGCATGACTGCTGTTTGTTTACACTCTTGATAAAGACCCTGAAACAGGAGTTTAGCTGCCCTGTTGAGCGTCCGGCGGCTGCTATTCTGTGGCAGGGTCGACAGTTCCACTGCGGATTCTCCCACTGAGGTGGTCTCCAGTACACTATTGACGGGGACCACTGCGGGAGGAAGAAGAAAGGAGTACTCCATACCAACTGAAAGACTTTGTATATTTGAACTGATGGACTCTTTCCTTGGTTGTGTTATTGTGGCAATTTCATGTTAACTGTAAAGCACCTAGCACTTTAAAATAATATTGTTCTATAAATTGCTTAGGAACTCTCTGGTTGTTAACTGGTGCTCATTAAGGAATTGTTGGTCTTGTAGACCTATTCCGTTGTAGGTTATTTTCCTTACCTTGATTACTACAAGGAGTGCCCTTTTGTAATTGGTCTGCTTCTATTACCAGCTGGGTTAAGGTGAGGTGGGCATTGCCACCTGCTCCGCTCCTAATACTAGCTGGGTTGAGGTGCGGGGGGGGCGGGCACTGCCAACTGCTCCGCTCATGATCCCAACTGGTTCAAAGGGGGCAGGCATTGCCATCTGCTCTGTTCCTACCAGCTGGATGAAGGCAGGGGGTGGGCATTGCCACCTTATCCGCTCCTGATCCCAGCTGGGTTAAGATGGGGGTGGGCATTGCCACCTGCTCCACTCCTAATACCAGCTGGATGAAGGCAGGGGGTGGGCATTGCCACCTACCTCACTCCTAACACCAGCTGGGTTAAGATGGGGCTGGGCATTGCCACCTGCTCCGCTCCTGATCCCAACTGGTTCAAAGGGGGGCGGGCATTGCCACCTGCTCTGCACCTAATACCAGCCAGGTTAATGCGGGGGTGGGCATTGCCACCTGCTCCGCTCCTGATCCCGGCTGGCTGAAGGGGGGTGGGTATTGCGACCTGCTCTGCTCCTAATACCAGCTGGGTTAAGGCGGGGGAGGGCATTGCCAACTGCTCTGCTGCTGTTACCAGCTGGGTTAAGGCAGGAGTTAGTCATTGCCACCTTCTCCACTCCTAATACCAGCTGGGTTAAGGCAGGGAGAGGGCATTGCCACCTACTCCACTCCTAATAAGAACTAGTTTAAGGCAGGCGGTGGGCATTGCCACCTGCTCCGCTCCTAATACAAGCTCGGTTAAGGCAAGGAGAGGGCATTGCTACCTTCTCCGTTCCTAATACCAACTGGGTTAAGGCAGGGGGTGGGCATTTCCACCTGCTCCGCTCCTAATACAAGCTCGGTTAAGGCAAGGAGAGGGCATTGCCACCTGCTCTGCTCCTAATATCAGCTGGGTTAAGTTGGGTGGTGGGCATTGCCACCTACTTCACTCCTAATATCAGCCGGATGAATGCGGGGGGCATTGCCACCTGCTCCCATCCTGTTCCTGGCCTGGGGCTCCCATCATGGCACGTTTTCTGGAGGGACATGGTGCCTTGCCTAGGTTTCCCTCTGTGGCAGCGCCCTCCGGTGGTACCAGGGTATAAAGTGAGTTGTCTGAAATACGCTTAGTCAATTATATAGTAAGACAATGTTCTTGGATAAGACCTCATAGCTTGGCACTTTCTGCTAGATCCCGAAGATTTAAGAAGTCCCATAGCAGTTTTGACTAAAAGATTTAACCCAAGACTAGGAAACCACAAAAGCCTGCATTCCTGTTCTTCTGGCTTTCAACAAACTGGGTAGGTGCTTTTTAACATCCCACCCCCCAAAATGGGGAAAATATCTTACAGGCAGAAAAACTGAAAAGATTGTGAAAGGTGCTCTTACAATGTAGAAATACACTTAAGAAGCAAGGTTGCCAACATCCAGGTAGGGTCTGGAGATCTCCTGGAATTACAGCTGATCTCCAGACAACAGAAAGCAGTTTCCCTGGAGAAAATGGCTGCTTTGGAGGGTAGATTTTATGGCATTATACCTCACTAACATCCCTTCCCTTGCCAGACCTAGCAGTTCCCAGGATCTACCTCCAAATATCCAGGAATTTTCAAACACAGAGTTGGCAACCCTATTAAGAAGTGAAATTTCTTTTCATCACACTAAACAAACTATTGGCTGTTTTTTAGTTGTTCTCCATTTACAGAACATGGAATACTTCCTCAAACATTAATAGTTTGATTCCTACTGAAATATGACAGTTTAGATGAGAAAAAATGAAGGAGCTAGGCCATGTGTTATTCCATAGCCCAATTCTACTTAAAGAGAAAAACTCACATTGAGAAGGGTATAATAGCGACAACTTGGACTGAGTAGTTACAGCTTTCACACAGGCTGTGGAACAAAACTGACATAATGCTGGCAGATAATGTGAAAAGCTCTACTCCCAGTATTTTATAAATGGTAATAGCAGCTGTGTAGGCTGATACTGGGATCATTAAGCTGGATCCCATCAGTTTTTTTACTCAGTCCTGTCTTGTCTAATACTCCTCTTTTATAGCTCCCCTCCCCCATGGCTTTTTGTCTGAGCAAGTCCTATGATCCACAGCATAGCCTACTTGGTAGTTAAAATGGATTCTCCTTCCTTTTTTAGCAGTGGAAAAGCTGACTGGATCCAACCCTTGGTGTATTGGTGTGTGTGTGAAGGAGGAATCCTTTCTCATGTTTCCCCCCCCCACTGAGTAAAACCAATCTTTCCTTTGTGCTGTTATTTGGCCTGGAATGGAAAAAAGATTCCCTACCCCACCCCACCAAATACACCACATTCAGGACTAATACTGGTGGGAAATGACAATTTCAACCAGCAAAAGTGCACAGGAGAAGGGTTAAATTTTCTTTCCCATCTTGCAGAGCAAACTGAATGCAAGCTGTGCTCCTGTTGTTCATGGATTTCCCAGCACTACATTTATTTCGGCCTTGAATATAGGGGCAATTTATGCATATGATCCTGCTACACTATCTTCTGACACTTCCACATGGGTATTTGTCTGAACTCATGTGTGAAATGAAAGCATTGTTTTATTGGACTTCTTTCTGTAAAAAATGCAAAATATTTTGAATATAAACAGAGAGCTGGAAAGGACCTAAAGGATCATCTATTGCAATACCCTGCATAAAGCAGGAAACTCACAGTTGCCCCTCAACACTCCCTCCCCAGTGATCTTTGCTCTATGCCCAGGATCCATGGCCAATCTGGTCTGGAGGAAAATTCCTTCCTGGCCCCAAAGTGGCAATCAGCATTACCCTAGGTACAGACACAAGAGCTAGGCACTGACTCATCCCTTCCTGCCCTCCCTCTCATGGTCTGCCTAAATTCATGCTGAGTCATAGAATCAGCATTGCAGATAGATGGCCATCTAATCTCTGCTTTAAAACCTCCAAAGGAGACCCCATCACCTCCTACGGAAACCTGTTCCACTGAGGAACCGCTCTGGGCCAGGAAGTTCTTTCTGATATTTAGCTTGCTTCGGTATGTTCCATAAAGATTCAGAACATACAGAAGTGAGGGGGAGCAAACCCCCCACCCCGACACCCGCCCCCCGGGGTAAACCTACCCACCCCACTTACCTGGCTGGCAGAGAGGAGGCTGATCAGCTGCGCAGCGGGGAAGCACGGAGCTGGCTCCTGCAGGGCCTGCACCGCCTCCTCTTTCGCTACAGTGGCCAGCTGAGCGTTGGGGAGGGCTGGAGCCTCCTCCTCCACCGCTGCACGGCCCTGAAGGATGGCAGGGAGGATCTGAGCCACCTCCCCTGGCCCTTCCTGCATCTCAAATGGCAGCCACGGTGGCCATTTGAGGGGCAGGAAGGGCCATCTCTGCCTCCTGTGCCACCGCATGGCCCCGCAGAGTGGCTGGGAGGGCTGGATCTGGTGCTGCTGCCACTGCACCGCCTCCTCCAGGTCCACAGTGGCATGCAGGCCACCTGGGAAGGCCGAAGCCAGTGGCACATGGCTCCGCAGGACGGCGGGGAAGGCCAGAGCTGCCACTGCTGCTGCTGCCACCGCAATACATCCATGGCTGCAGTGGTCTGCTGGGCAGCTGGGAAGGCTGAAGCCACCACTGCCATGCCGCTGCCTCCACCACCATGCGGTGACATTACTATCACACGGGAGATTCTCTGTTCTGACATTAATATTACCGTGTTGCTCTAATTTTGTTGTCCACCACCACAGCGGCAGGGCAAAGTGGGGGGTGGAGTGGGGACTGGGAGGGTTTGGGACGTTTAAAGGGCCCTGCCACTTGCAAGCGGCAGGAAAGGGGCCCTTTAAACTTCAACTGTCAGGCGGGGGAATCCCCCGCCTGCTAGCTGAAGTTTAAAAGGACCTGCCGCTTGCAAGAGGCAGGGAAAGGGCCTTTTAAACTTGGGCCCTGAAACTTCCTGAAGCCACCCGAATGCTTCAGGAAGCTTTGATTCAGGATTTCCGAATCAGGGCCAGCATGCTGGCTCTGATTTGGGAATCCCAAATCTTTACAGATGAGGTCCAATTCGGGTATTCTACCCAAATCGGAAACCCGAAGCGCACACCCCTAATCCAAACCACATTTTAGCAACTTGGTGACATGAATATCATATGGAATTTTATCAAAAGCCTCACTGAAATCAAGATAAACTATGTCCACAGCACTCCCCTGATCCACCACAGTAGTAACTCTATCAAAAAAGAAGATAAAATTAGTCTGACATGACTTGTTCTTGAGGAATTCATGCTGGCTCTTAGTAATCATAGTCTTTTTTTCTAAAAGCTTAAGGACTGACTGACTGATGCTTTGTTCTAAAAGCTTTCCATGTATGGACATCAACCTGGTAAGTCAGTAATTACCTGGATCCTTCTTTTTCTCCTTCTTGAAGATTCAGTTCCTACAACTAAATATTGTCTCCTTCCCCATCAGAAAGTAGGCCACCAAGGAAGATCAGGGTTGCTATGCAGAGGCAGGCAATGGCAAACTACCTATGAACATCTCTTGCCTTGGAAACCCAATGGGGTTGCCATAAGTCAGCTGAGACTTGACAGAACAAAAAAAATCAACTGCAGTGTTTTTGATGTAATAAAATATTCAAATAAAGACAATCTCTATTCTAAAGAAGTATTTCTCCAAGTAATGACACAAATTGTTGTATAATAATTAAAGGTTCAAGAGGGTGCTTCAGGATTGCTAGCTCCCTCCTCCAGCCCGTCCTCTCTCACTTAGACCCCACCCCCATCTTTCCTTTGCCAGCCCTAAATATAGTTAGTGGTTATATCAACACTGGCATGAGTGACAGGCAGGGCTCATTTTGAGGGGGAATGCGCAGGAATGCAGTTCCGGCAGTTCCCCAAAGAGGTCACATGACAGGTGGCTTCGCCCACCTGACTCTCGGTCATTTTGGGCCCATTTCAGCCTGGATTGGGGCCAAAACGGCCCGGATCGGGCCTCTGATGGGTGGTGGATCACTCTCCCACTCAGCAGTGGCCCGATCCTGACCATTTTGGGCCCGTTTTTGGCCATTTTCAGCCCCTTTTTGCCAGTTTGGGCCCAATTTTGAATGGCCAGGATTGGGTCCAAAACAGCCAGGATAGGTGATGTCAGGGGGTGTGGCATATGCAAATCAGTTATGCTAATGACACACTTCTGGTGATGGCAAGGGGTGTGGCATATGCAAATCAGTTGTGCTAATGACACACTGCCGGTGATGGCAAGGAGTGTGGCATATGCTAATGAGTTCTGCTAATGAGTTCCTCCAGCTCTTTTTCTGGTGACAGGTAATATCTATATTCAAATACAGAAAAGAACTATAGCTTGTTGCTACAAGAATGAACCTTGCAACTTAGTTCTTAGGCTTTAATTCTGAATTGGAACCCAAGTTTAGAGATAAGAAACAAACCGTACTTTGTGGTTCAGATGGTCTATGATTTGCAGTGAATGAGGAAATTTTTAATTCCTGAGTGACACACAAGAGGAGGAAAAGGAAGAACGGAGGACATGAAAACAAGAGGATCCAAGGTTTGTTCATATAATGACAAATTATATTTTGCTGTTATATCTGAACACAACCAGTACTAACCAGGTTTACTCTTAGCAGCAATAAACGAGTTTCAAACTGTAGTTTCATAGTCTTGTTAAAAGCAAACCTTCTTAGGGTAACTGAAGTTGTCTGATGCAACTCTTAATCATGATGATTAAAGCTGGCTGAGGGAGGAGAGGCATGAGAGGGGAAAGACTTGGAAATGAACATTCAAGCCTCTGGCCCACTCCCTTCACCATGGTAATGCAAACCATGGTCATTTCAACAGAAATACTAACAGCAACATCATCCATGTTTGCTTTTTGAAATATCAAATTAATTAAAAGACTAGCAGTAAGAGAATATTCCTGTACTTTTAAATGTAAATTTTAATTACATGTGTGTGTCCTACAAACTTGGAAAGAGTATGTGGATGCACTTCACAGGAATATGTCTGCCAGAACATTAATAAGGAAAGGGCAGAAATGTAATCTTACATAATTCATTGCTGCTGTGAAAGAAGGAGAGAGGATGAATGGAAAAAACAGTTCATAAAGATGCCAGTGGTCTCTAAGCAGAAACAGCTGTTGAAATCTTAAAAAAAATAGGTCATTCCAGCAGTCCCAGAAACAGGAAAGCCTGCAGTTGATCACTTCAACCTTCATCTATGCTATAAGCTGCTACCCCTGGGATCAATATAGATACTTATGCAATCATTTACAGAGTGCAGTTTTTAAGGTGGAATAGAGGGTAAGGACTGGGAATCGCATATTTAGGAAAGAAACTCTGGGATGTTCAAAGGGTGAAAAAATGGAATTCATAGGAAAGCCTCATCTGATCATCCCATCCTTCCAAGTGTGTGTTGTTTCTTTCTAACATTTCATCCCGTCTACTCTTAAATGACTGGCCTTATTTCACTTTCCCTAGGAAATTGTCTCATGGATCTTCTTTTGCTCTTTCCTCTCTGCAAGGATCTGCCCTACATAACATTCATCACTACCACTTCGAGGCATCAGCATGCTACAAAATCCTTCCTCCTCTGCATGAAGTGCTTCTCCTCCCCCCTTTTTAGAAAGGTGCTGTGCTTGAAACACTCCAGGACTTTCATCAAGAACCTCCTACTGAGGTCTCTGAGAGCACAGGAACTGTGTAACCACTGGCTACAATGTTTTTTAAAGGATTTTAAAAGTTTTATTAGTAAGATTAAAAGCCCAGTAAAAAGGGCAGAGAAAAAGAAGAAAAAAGTAAAGGAAAAAAGAATACAAAGAGAGAAAAAGAACAAAGATTGAAAATAACGAAGAATAATAATACATATTTCATTTTCCATTTTTCTCTACAACACGTATCATACTTTAACAAACATTATACTTTTAGTTTTAATATCTCTAAAATTTACCTTTTCAATACTGCCCCCTTCTATTTATTTTTCCCAAATTTTTCTTTTTAAAAATCAAACCCACAAATCATCAGTTCATTTTCCCTCATCTCACGCAGAAAGTTAATAAGGGGTTTCCAGTTAACCATAAAAGTAGACAATGTTTTATCTCTGATCAGAGCTGTAAGTTTAGCCATCTCCACTAACTCCATCATTTTCCCACTCCAGTCCTTGATTGAAGGCAATACTGTACTTTTCCATTTTTGCGCATATAAAAGCCTAGCCGCCGAGGTCATATATAGAAATAAGATACCATGTTTATTTTCCAACTGTTTATCCATTAATCCCAACAAAAAGACTTCTAGTTTAAATTGTATATTAACGTTCAACTTTTTTTGTATTATCATATGAATTTGTGACCAAATTTTTTTTGCTTTAGGGCAAGTCCATCAAAGATGATAAAATGTTCCTTCATGTTGCTCACATTTCCAACATTTGTTTGACATACCTTTACTCATTTTTGCTAATTTATCAGGAGTAGAGGTGGGCACAGTCCAGAAAACAGACCTAAATTGGACACGGTCCAGCCCAGTTCGTGGTTTGTGAAAACACAGTTTGTGAATTTTGGTCCGTTTGGACTAGTTCGCTGGTCTGTGAGTCCAGACATCCTGGCACCAATCTATCAATTCCCTAGGCAATGGAGGGGACATCCACAGACCTTTTGCAGCCCTTAAAAACTTAATAGGCAGCTCTGCCTGCTGAGCAGAGGCTCCCATTCTGCTCTATGGAGCAAGGAGTAAGAATGAATTCGCTAGGCAATGGAGGGGTGGATGTTCTGCAGCCAATCTTAGGCCTCGAAACCTTGACAGACAGCTCTGCCTGACAACCAGAAAGCTCCCATTCTGCAAGGGAGGGGTGGACATTCTGCAGCCAATCTTAGCCCTCAAAACCTTGATAGGCAGCTCTGCCTGCCAACCAGAGCACTCCCATTCTTCTCTATACGAGCAAGGAGAAGAATCAATTCCCTAAACGACTGGGAAGTTGTGTGTGTGGTGAGTGAGGGTTTGATTTTGCTTCACTGCAACTTTTTGGTGCTGCTAGCCAATGCAAGTCAATTGGCATTTGCAACTCCAGTATCTACTGGAAGTTTCCTGGGGGGGTAGCCACTTTGGGGGTCTGTAATTCGGACGTCCAAAATGCAATATTGACTAAACTTGGAGGGCGGCTGGAGGAGAGGCTGCTGAAGAGTCTCTGCGAGTTTGGGCTCTGTAGGTGTGAAGGGGCAGAGCCAGGGTTGCTGGAAGTGATGGACCACAGACCGATGAACTGGTCCGCAAAACGGGCTGGTCCGTGAAAAGTTCGTGGTCTGTGGTCTGTAAAAATCAACAGACCACGGCCAGCAGTCCATGGGGTTTTCTCAGTCTGTGACCACCTCTAATCAGGAGACATATACCACTGATGCATCATTTTATAGACATTTTCTTTAAGTGTGGAACTCAAAGTGAATTTGAACCCCTTTACCCACATATTTTCCCACTGGTTCATTGGTATATTATACCCAATTTTTTTAGCCTATTTTACCATACAGTCTTTCACAGATTCTTCTTCTGTTTCAAATCTCAACAAAAGTTTATACATTTTGGAAATAACATGATAGTCATTTATACAAAGCTCTTTTTCAGACTGTCTTTTCGTAACTAAAGCCCATAATTTTTTATCTGATTTGAACCTTCCTAGAAGTTAACCATATCTGGCTACAATTCTAGAAGTTAACTACTGGCTACAGTTTTAACAAGTAAGGTAGCTAGCAAAGATCTATACTACAGAAGCCTTTAGTTATCATTTATAACATCTGCATCCCATACTTCAAGGAGCAGCTTTTTAATGTTATAAAATGACACAAGATAAATGTGTTGACTGAGGGACCAAATACTAATCTTCATAGCTAAGTTAGGACTTGAACCTGAGTTTTCCATATCCAAACCCAATTCTGTTACTACTAGGGATATGCAAGATGCATGGTAACTAATCAAAACTAAAGACACCTGAGCCATAATGCTAGTGATTAGCTCAGAGTTCAAGAAGGTGAGGCAAGAGTGAGACGAGAATGATTCAACAGATAATGTGACAAGGGCCTTTCCCAATCAGCAGAGTCACACAAAAGATTGATAGATAAAGATGGGTAGTCGTGTTAGTCTGTCTGTAGCAGTAGAAAAGAGCAAGAGTCCAATAGCTTCTATAAAACTAACAAAAAATTGTGGTAGGGTATGAGTTTTCTGAGAAAGTGAGCTGTGGCTCACGAAACGGAGGCCATCAGATTCACCAGGGGCCTGCTTGCGGCTGGCAGGTGGGGAGGGGGATGGGGCATGGCGGCCGCCAAGTTCTGGGCTTGCCCGGTGTCCCTACGCGAACTTTCTTCTTGTGGTCAGACTTGTTGCAAAGGTGTGTTTGGCAGGGGACTTCGCATTCGAAGAAGATTGATGGGGTCAGGCAGAGGCTGGCCTGGGCCATGGGACATTACATTACAGCTGTGGGGGGGGGAGCTGCTTATTATGCAGCCGAACATTTCCTTTTGTGTGGAGGCCCTGTACCGTCCTGACAGTGTTCATCTGTCCAGCTGGGGACAGGATAATTAGCTACAGGGCCTGTGGGATGGCCTGTTGGGCTGGTTGCAGCGGTAGGAGCATTGGAGGGGAGCCACTTCGTGGCTCTTGTGGTGGGGCCACAAGTAAGCTACGAGTCTGGGGGTGGGGGAAGAGCATGGTGCACCCGGACAAGGCCCACATCCAATAGATTTGAATTTACAGCTGCTCTATCAGAGGGCTACTGGAGACAAGATGGCAGTGGGTGGAGCCAGGCTCTGGACCTCAAGGTCATAGTCTTCCCTCAGTCCAGCAGCTGGGTTTATAGCAAGCTCCAGGCCCCATTCTCCAGCACTTGGCTCTGGCCGGCGAAGCCCACCCACTGCACCCCCTTTCTTTGGTACATTGCTCCTTCATCACAACTTTGTCTGGCGGTTTGCATTGGATCGGATCCCTTTTGGGGGAGGCAGGGCCTGTGTGCCCAGGCTCCCCGTTTAGGGGATTCCCATAAGGAATCTTTGAAGAGAGTCATGGAGGTACATGCCCAGCTTGGGGACTGCCAGGGCATACTCACTCCCATGTGGAGTGAGTCACACAGGGGTGTACTCTCAGGTGATCTCCCCCTTAATGTCACTCTTTGGTTCCCCCTCTCAGCTGCCGTCTGCGGGGGGGGGTCATCAGCCGGCAGGCGGGTCAGCTGATGTGATGGGATCTGATCCACAAGTATCACTAATACTCCTTCATACTGTAGTTAATAAAGTTGTGGCCAATTTTTCATTCCAGTTCATGTGTGGGTCTGATTTTGTCACCTTGCCTCCTCCCCTTCCTTGCCCTCAGTGGTAAGCTGCAAAGCTCATACCCTACCACAAATTTTGTTAGCCTTATAGGTGCTACTGGACTCTTGCTCTTTTCTGCTGCAAAAGATTGATAGGTATGTCTTTTGCAAAACGTTGTGAGCAGAACCTTGGTTTTTATTTATTCAGCAGTTGACACTGTTCTAAATTGTATTGCAAATGTTTTGTGCATGCAAGCTTTGCAAAGTATTGCTGAGGCTGCCCTGTCCTGTCTCCCTCTCCCATTCAATAGAAAACATATTGAGCAGTATTTCCCAAATTCCTCTCCTTTTCTGCAGTGCTTTCTAACCTCTGGAATGATCATTCCTGGGGTTGCAGGATCCATATACAAGAATAGTCAAGAGAGTTGGCGAGCTGGAGTGAGGAAGGACAAGAGTTTGAAAACCTTTCCTCAGCTGAGCTGCACTTCTTCATTCCAGACCTCCCCTGCCTCCCAACAAGCACAGCTGTGTAGTCCTACAGCTCTGAGAATGATATTTTCAAGAATTAGAAGGGGCTGGGAAACCTGAGAGAAACACTGGGGAAATGAGACATTCTGTGCATGCAAGAAAGATAAGCCTGGTGGGTTTGGGGGAAGGGAAGCTGCATAACTTGTCTATAGTACTCCAGTCTTTCCCATTGCCTGATTCTCAAAGTTGAATATGTTAGCATTAATCAAGTGTTCTAAATTGGATTGGAATACTTTGGATTGGAATACTTATCGTTCTTCCTGGGAACCTTAGTTCAACGCACTAAGTTCTGGCATGGATCGGTATGATGAATGCTACCAGTTGCAGGAGAAAAAGTAGCCCCTACACTTAATCTAACTGATTTTAAATGATACATGACCTGCCCATGAGGACCTTGGAGCATAGGTAATGCAAGCAAGTAAATTGTGGATGTGTGCCAACAGTGGCTATCTGGACTGCCATGATGATTACTCTAGAGAGGTATTTGTGTTAATCTATTGTAGCAAAATAAAACAGAAGTCCATTGGCAACTTAAAGACTATAACACTTATTCTAACATGAGCTTTTAAAAGTCAGAACTCTCTTCTTCAGATATATATGGGCAAGCAATATTTTTGGAGATTTTTATTTCAAAAATCACAGAAAAGATGGAAAGAAAGAGGAGTTGGGGTTGAGAGAGGCCAATCCTGCTATTTGCTTGTTGTTTGTTTGTTTATTATACTTCCTTCCTGCCCTATCTCCTTGAACTCAAGATGGCTAATGACAGCAGGAAGGGAGAGTTGGTGGAAATTTCCTCTCCCTTGCCATTAGTGGAAAATCTATTCTGGATCCAACCATACCAAGAAGGGGAAAATGCATAAAGGCTGATGAAAATACACAATGGATTCTCCATTTTGGTTTGATTAAGTCTTGCCACCTTATTTCAAGGAACAGTTTCTTATTTATTTGAGAGAAACTCATGGAAAAGTATGCAATACAAAAGTATGCAAAAATGACTTTAATATATAAAGACCCAATATTAAAGTCTTTTTTTTTTGCAGGACAATATATTCTAATAAAGCACTGGTCATGCTATGACAAATGTAAAATGTCATTTTCTTATGATATTACAATGAGTTCCTTATTTTGGAGCACTTGAAAGGAAATCCTAGTGTTAACCCAGCATCTTCTCACCTGCACGACCAATGATGCACTTAAACACAAACCGAACAAGCAGTGCAACTGTCAGGCTGCTTCAGGTGAGGTGCCCATCTTTTCTGTTTTCAAAGCACTGTGTATATATTTATTCAGCTATATCATCATCATCATTTGTCATTTAAATTTTTTTTAAAATGCCCTATGGATTGGGAAGTGAGTTCATGATACCACAGAAACCACAACAGGCATCCTTCAAAGAAAGACTGGTATTAAATAATGAACTTTCATAGACCATTCGTAGTTTGAGGTGAGTGATCTGCTGAGGGCGTCTGCTATTGTGTTGGTGTGGCTGGGAATGTGAATGGCAACTATGAAGATATGTACTATAGCGCATTATCACGTGCATGTCGCCTCCAGAGTGAGAGCTAGGGACCCTGTGCCCACTTGCTTGTTGAGATAAAACTTTGTAGCGATATTGTCAGTGGCCATCAGCACTCTTTTTCCTTGAAGTACCACTGAAGGATACACTTAACCAACGCCCAGTACTTTCGCCACCCACCCATTTCTTGGTCTCTTTGTTAGAACTAGTGTTAGAAAAAAATTATTTCAAGTTTGATAGTGCTTTTTTTCTGCAGACCAAGGGGGTGGCCATGGGCTGCACTGCCGTTCCTAGCATGGCTAATTTATTTATGCATACTCTGGAACAAAAAATTTTTTGCAACCCTAGTTATAATCCATTTTTTGACAACATCATTTTGTTCCACCACTATATTGATGATTTATTCATCATTTATGCTAATATCGATCAAGTGGAAACATTTTGTGGTTGGATGGATGAGGTCCACCCACACATACACTTCAGTTGGCAATATAGTGCCCAGCAAATCAATTTTCTAGATCTTACCGTCTTCAGGGATGTAGATAACCATTTGGCGGTATGACCTTATAGGAAACCAACAGATCGGGCTTCATACCTACATTACCGGTCCTTCCACCCACCGTATATAAGAAATAACATTCCCTTTGGACAATTTTTGTGGTTGAAGAGAAACTCTACGCAGTTAAATGATTATAAGACACACAGCAAATTAATGACTGAACAATTTGCATCTAGGGGCTACCCTGCTAGTGTTATCAATAATGCTCAGTATAGGGCTGGATTGGCTAAGCGCGAGGATCCCTTGACCTCACGCAAAAGGAATAGTGGGATAGGCATCAAGTGTGTCTTAGACTACACTCCCTATGCTAATGATATCAAAAGGGCCATTAATAAATACTGGAATCTACTAACTGACATCCCGGGTTGCAAGGAACCCCCGGTTATAGCATTCCGCAGGACACGTAATATTAGAGATCTTCTAATTCGGTTGGAATTCATGCCTATACCTAAGACAGTTTCAAGCCTTACCTGTAGGACAAGCCTTACCTAAGACAGTTTCAAGCCTTACCTGTGGGACACTACAGCTGTGGTGGCTGCAAAGCTTGTCCGTTGGTACTGAGTGAACAGGACTTCCAAAAGCTTGACATAAGGACGACCCGTGGCTTTTCTAATTGTAACACACAAAATGTGGTGTACCTGATTAAATGCAAATGCGGATTGCTATACATTGGCAGCACCACATGCCATGTTAAACAACGTATATTAGAGCATCAATCCTGCATACGTAATAGCGTGCTGGAGGCGCCCTTAGTCAGTCACTTTTTGGAAGCGGTCCATACTCATAATGATTTCAAATATACAGTCCTTTATATTTCTAAGGCAAAACATCCGGAGGCTATTACAACAGATATCCATAGGAAATAAACATTTTGGATATATGGATTATGTACATTAGCCCCGGCAGGGTCGAACATCAGCAGTGACTTCTCATGTTACCTGTAGTGGAGGGCTGCCTACTGGTATGTCTCTTTAAGGGGTTCTCATTAGCGATCGTTCAGCATTTGTATAAAATGGTTTACGGGTGTTTCCACCGCACACGCACTTTATTATGAATCCCTTTTGAGGGTGAAGGGCTGACGTATATGTAAAATTGCCATAATATCAAGTGAGTATGATTTCTATTTGAATTAGAGAATGGAAGTTTGTGTACTTTATTATACTGTTGTAACGTCTGTTACCCTTATAGGAGTGGAATAAGGATAGCGTCAGTACCTGTTTGTGTCACAGCTTGCCATCTTTGAAAAAGATCCGAAACGGCTTTCTGCACAGGAACTGGACCAACCGTCAGATGGCACGTCCTTGACTGGGCTGTTTCTCCCTCGGTAACACCCACAGGCTGCTTGTTTGCAGACTATTATTGGACTTTTACGGGTCTTGGGAGGCACATTGTGCTTGAATGACCATTTTTCATACCTCAGCATTTGCACTTTATTATATAATAGGAATTATATGAATTGTATGATTATAAGTATTTGCATGTAGCACTTTATGTGACCTCCCTGTATTGATTAATTGTATTGTACTGCTAATTGAAGCTGCCGGGGTGCAGTTGGTTGTGTGTGTGTTGAACTGGTTCTACTTAATACTATTGATGAATTATATATTGAGACTTTGCAGCAAATGAATTGTATAAGTATTCTTTATTGGTGTTGTTAGTTAGTTTTTCAGAAAATTCCGCTGGTTATTGCTATTCTTTGTGAAACTCTCTGGTCTGATATCACTACTAGTGGTAGCAGTGAAGTAGCAATGTTCATAACATCCTCATCAGAGGAGGTCACTAAATTGAATACTCTTGGTGCAGCGATGGAGTACACAGGGGGAAAGGCAAATCCTGACGTGGAGACCTGTTGGATCCACATCTCGAAAGGGGTGATTTACAACGTGGTGAGGAGTTTAATAGGTGCTTAATTTTCTTTCTAGATTCTTGTGCTTCATGGCTTGGGCTGCACCTGCTGTGAGTGTAGGAGGAAGGCACCGGAGGGTTGGCATCCTTGCTCTCCAGTCTGTGCGCTCTCATGTGAGCTCTCGTTGCCGGGGGCAGTTACCACCATGGGCCCTAGCTCGTCAGGTAGTCTTGGCTACTCTTCCAGCATTGCAGCAGCTGCAGGGTTCCTCCTGCCCCACTCGTGTGGTGAGCGTTCCCATGCCGACCCTCCCACTGGTTTTCACTCGGTGATCTTCATCTTGGCAGGCTCTGGGGACTCCGGTGAAGGTAAGTCTGGGGGGAATGGAAGTAAGTCTGGGGGTGGGAGAAGAGCATGGTGCACCCGGACAAGGGTGTTCTGGAGTCCTCAAAGCCTTCTCATATAGGGCTGTTTTTAATCTGGCTGCCCTTTTGTTTCTTGCTGTAGATGCTTTGCAAGATGAGACATTGTGGCCCTCTCCAAGGCACATAAGGCAGAGCTTGTGTCCATCAGATTGCATCTTGTGCCATACTCGAAGCATTTTTTGAAAAAGGCCATCAGAAAAAACTTTTCTAAAGTAAGGTAAAGGTAGTCTCTTGTGCAAGCACCGGGTCATTACTGACCCATGGGGGGACGTCGCACCACGATGTTTTCTTGGCAGACTTTTTACGGAATGGTTTGCCATTGCCTTTCCCAGTCATCTACACTTTACCCCCATTTTACCGACCTCGGAAGGATGGAAGGCTGAGTCAACCTTGAGCCGGCTACCTGAATCCAGCTTCCGCTGGGATCTAACTCAGGTCATGAGCAGAGCTTGGGCTGCAGTACTACAGCTTACCACTCTGCGCCACGGGGCTTTCTAAAATAAGAAATAAGGTAAAATGAAAGCCTTTGACAATACAAGGTAAAATGAAGCTGCTAAGATGACCAACCAAAGAGAAAGGTAAGTTATGGGAACTGTGAGGTAAATAAGCAAGCTAGAAAGAACATGTCCACCCTCCAGGACAGTGAAGGAGGGACTGAGGGAGGAGTGCCCCCCAGTCATGTGCGACTTTGGGTAGGAAACTACCAGCATGTGCCAAGAGGTGGGGGGAGCGGTCCGTTTTAAGCTAGAAAGCTCTAGAATCTTGTCATCTACAGCTCTGCAGCCAGCCTGTGCATATGCAGTCCCATGTGTGACTGTACAGAGATCTCAATGATGAACTGTGCAGCTTTTGCACATTAAAAAAATTGGGAAAGACCCTAGATAAAAGTAAGCACTGCTAATACAACTATCTCAGGCCATGAGTCCATGAAATTTTATGCTCTTGAATCTGCTAGCCCAAGCTTCAGATATTGTTTTGGCACTACATTTGTGGATAGAAGTGTCATTGCTGGTTGTACTTTTTTGGCTGATTTTTAATTGTTAATAAGACTCTCTTTAAATGGATATGTACCCTTTGAATATTTCTCGTTCTAAAGGGTTTCTCATTCTAAAGGCTCACATGCTTAAGGCTTGGACTTAAATCTAGAGACATTTATTTATTTATTTATTTATTTATTTATTTATTTATTTATTTATTTATTTATTTATTTGTACATACATACATACATACATACATACATACATACATACATACATACATACATACCCTGCCCTACCCACAAATGGGCTCAGGGCGGCTCACAACATTCATACAATACAATGGTTAATCATAAAACTATAAAATCAATAATAATCTTAACACAATAAAATCAATAATAAATCTTAGACAACAGCTGGCCCTTCTAGCTAATAACAGAAAGGCATGACATTGCCAGCAACTTGCAGTTCTCCAATTATATTCCATTTCCTCCATGGGCCCCCAATCTGAGTGGTAAAAAAAGCATGACTTCAAAGCACAAGAAGGAACAAGAATCTGCCTGATCCTATCATTTCTGTCACAGGTTTTCAACTGGTTCCAACAAGTGGGCTAAGATGCTTAATCAATTTGAATGCACAAAGTCTCTGTTCTACCATTAGTCCTCTGTTAACACAACCAGCAAATTTCAGAAGTGAAGGTTTACGGAAACTTTTGAATTTCAAGAACTTTTAGAGAATAAATGGAGGTCCCACTGACATTTTATCTCTCAGCTGACAGATTAAAAATAGTCCTTTCAGATCAAAGGTACAATGTGTTCTTTCTTAATTGTTGTTGAATGTTGTATTGGTCTGGTCTCCAATGAAAGAAAGGTGCAATATCTTGTTAGGTCAGTCATAAAATTCAAGGAGCCCAGAAGTCACCAGATACCATAAACCAGAAAGAAATTCTGCCATCCATCAGACTGCATGACTTCTGACCCTTTAAATTCTCTTTCACTCTTCTCATTCCTGTTACCATAAAGAAAGAGCCACTCTGGTTTATGTATATGTTCCTGCCATAACAACTAGTAAAAAAGACAGCCCTGCATTTGCATTGATCCTGCCTTTGTCTCACTACATTCACTGTCTATGAGAACATAAGCGAGTTTAAAAAGAGTTTTTAGAGTGCAGCAAGGCACCAAGATTAATAACTGCTCTGATTCAAAATCAGCTATGTGTATGAGGTGGATCTTATCTAAATGACCTGCGTCAAAGGCAAAAACAATAATATAACAGGAAACTTAGCAAATAAAAGTTAAGCTGCAATTTTGCTTTGACAAATATCTTGTTATATACAGAGAGAGGAAATACTCTTTCCAACCCAAACACTTCAGCATATCCACTTACGGTAATCTGAAGAGAAAAGGACTGGAAGAAACCCACTCCATCTCACACAGATACTAAGGAAGAGATAGCACCTATTGACACTTTTCCCTTTGAAGCATTTGGATAAAAGGTTTGCAAAGGACATCACTTTTCACAGAAGATACAAAAATTTATCTATGAAAGGTAATCAGGGAATATCTGGAATTGCTTTCTTATATTCATTTTAATCATCCCAGATACTTAAGACTTTGGCTATAAGCAGGTATAGTGCTAAGCAAATGCAGTTGACATTACCACTTCAGAACAGTCTATTCTAAGGGCCAAACTAGCTGTGACATGACAGATATATAATTAAACTCTCCAATAATTTTTTAAGGACTAAATGTAGAATTTGGTTTTGAGCTGCAGCATCGAGGAAGAGCAATTAACTATTTTCTCCATGTTGTTTTCCTGATCTCAATTAGCCTCCCAGGAGTTAAGAGGGAGTGAAGAGAGTGGAAAATGGGAAAAGTTTTCCCTATAAATAAAACAGCAGCTCCATGGAACAGGTTGACATCTAGTAACAACAACAACATTCGATGTATATACCGCCAGGACAACTTAACACCCACTCAGAGCGGTTTACAAAGTATGTTATTATTATCCCCACAACCAACACCCTGTGAGGTGGCTGGGGCCGAGAGCTCTGGAAGAGCTGTGACTCACTGAGCTTGGGGGAGACAGAAGCAAAGAAATTATTAACATCTCAGGAACCAGAATAGAACCTTGGCTCCTTTCAAGCCCTTGAAAAACCCCACATGAGACTCTAGTCACAGATTTCCTGGGCCATGTCTAGTTGGGCTTTCAGTCTTTCATATCTGGGAGAATGGATGATAGTGAACATTATCCCTAATGCAAGTACACTGTTGCTAACCTTCCTAATCATCAGAACTGGACTGAAGTCAGCTGCTGGGCAAAGAGAAATATATTCTCATTGATCTTCTTTCCTGATCTTGACAATATTGTCGGACAAATATACAGTTCTCCAAGTAAGTGTATTTGTGTTTGCATTTGAAATCCAGCAAGATGTAGGATAGTCTTCACAGAGAGTAATAGTTCATTGAGAAGAGAATACATCATGGAGACTTTATCATTTCAGGACAAGGTTTAGATACATTTGACATAGCAATAGGACAACAGCAGGCTTTGCTTCTACAAGAACAGCTCAGTCTTTATTGCAAAAGACTACAGCGGCATAAACATTTGGGGGAAATCATTCTAACTCTCTTTATGCTGAATTAATCAGAGAGTACATCTTTAAAAGGCCTAGATGAACAGCACAAGTGCTCTCAATACCTTACATTTTTAAAGGCAAATCAATTAAAATAATAGAAGCTGGATGGAGGATGTCCTTTGCTAGAGCTGAATTCAGGAATGATAGGAAGGTGCCTGCCTTCTTATTGCCTTTCCTTTGATAGTCTCATTGACAGTAGTTGTGATCGAGAGGGAGACGGGTGCTAAGGAAGTAGCCAAAGACAGACTCAGAGCCAAACTACAAGTGACATCTTACACAGGTTGGACACTAGTCGGCTTCCCTCAGGTTTTGATGGGAAATGTAGGCATCCTGGTCTTGCAGCTGTAATGGAGAGCCAAGCTGTAAAACCAGGGTGCCTACATTTCCCATCAAAACTTGAGGGAAGCTGACAAGTGTCCAACCTGCGTAAGGTGTCACTTGTAGTTTGGCTCTAAGAGAGGATAAGGTTACTGAGGCGGCAGTGCCTTGCAAGGCCAAAAAGATGGAACAAGTCCCTTCAGGTAGCAATTCTAAACCAAACAAACAGCAGCCCATCTATCCATAAAAACTATTTAGAACAATGCACATACCCTCAACTTTCATAAATACATTTGCTTCCTTCCCTCTCCCTCAAGGCAAAACACCAAGTTCAGAAACTTGTGAGAAGAGGAGATACATTGATATGTTACTATATCACATTTTGTTCCAATACTGACCCCTAAAAGAGATAGCTGTCAGTCTCTTACCTTGAATTGTCCCATGTTTTGGAATAGAAAGGATATTTGTTGGGGGAAGAATAATGTGTATTTAATAAGCTTGGAATCAAATTCAGAACACACAGCTATACCACAACCCCTAGTCTCCCTTCAGCATATCCACCCATCAACCTAACCTTCCCCCACCCATAACAACCGTGAAATTGAAAACTGTGCTGGGGTATGGCACTATCACTTTTCCTTTCAGCATGAGGAGAAAACAAAAGCTGCACAGTCAGAGAATGGATTGCTTCCAAGTACCGCAAAGACGAAATGGTTGTCAAAAAGCCATCTCTATGCCTGGTGTGTTTTCTTTCTGTTTGGGGTATTAGTAAACATCTGTAAAGTTGTGTGGAGCAGAAAAGCAAGATAGTTTTTTTTGGGGGGGGGGTGCACAGCACATGCTTTTCTAGGCCTGCTTTTCATTACTCCCGCTGTACAGCCATTCTTCTCCTGCAAATCTCATCACGCCCTGGCAAAGAATCCATGGCATGTTAATCTTTTCATTTCGTAGCAAAGCTGTGTAATCTTTATTCCTTTTTCCTTCTGAAAGGGCAGACAGTAATAATAATAGTAATCAGGCCAAAAAGACTACAGCCCTATTTCACTTACAGCCCCTCCCTCCAGCTTATGTTCCTATCCAGTACTTGCTGTGTTCTCATGGATGACCACTGTGTATGTGTACACATGCACGTATGTGCGCACATTCTTGAGAATAATTACCAGCTTCAATGAGAAGTTAGTGTTGTGCACTAAGAGGAAAGTGTCTGGCTGACTTTGTGCAGTGTATGTTTCTGAAGGAACAAAGCAAATAGTTTTGAACTAAACCTCTGGGTTCAGATACTGGCCATTTCCACACACGTTGAATAATGCACTTTCAATGCACTTTCGTAATCCTTTAGAAGTGGATTTTTTGTTCCGCACATGGAAAATCAGTTTCAAATGTTCACTAAAGAGTATTGAAAGTGGATTATCCAACGTGTGTGAAAGCAGCCACTGTAAATGAACATCCCAAAGGCAAGAACTGGCTTTATCTGGTATATACATGCAGACACTGTATTCCTTTCTAGCTGATATCATAAGCTGCACAAATCAGCCCTATTTCTGCATCTTCTATGTGATAGCAAAGAAGAGGGACAAAAGGAATTCAGTTCCCCTTCCTCCTCCTCTTCCCTAGGACAGCTTGATAATGTTTCTTTAGGGCAACAATTATTCCTACTACTTCTGCTCCCAGTTAATTTCCAAGATCTAGTTTAACTGTAGATCCTCCTCACCTACAATTCAGAAATGATAGCTCTAACGAACTGATAACATACAATGTATGTTCCGTGTTTCTGGTTTTTGCACATCTCACTGAAGGCTTTCAAATCCAGTTCTGGAAATTCCTGGAGTCTTGGGGATGGTTGCCTGGGTAGGGCGATTTAGATGAACTAGTAGAATAGTAGTGGGAATAACAACTAACACTGTAACAATCTAGCAATTACTAATTTTAAACACATCATGCATTTGTTAGTGCAGTGTGGGAAAAATGCAGGGAAAATAGAAGCTGATTGAGGAAAGTATGCACAAAAATCCCACATGGATGCTCCGTTGCTAGGGTCTTTGCATCTGCAGCAGTAATAATGGGGAATGGAAAATCTTCACAGTATGGATGCAACCTAAATGATAATCTACCTGCACTGTGTGAGTCTGGTCCCTAATTCATAAAAATGCACACATACCCTTGTCCCACAAAACTGTACACTAAAGTATGAGCTCTACTCAGCCTTTAAAAATTTCCAAAATCCAGAACTGGGTGACAGCCCCTCTTCTCCTTGGAAACACAGCTGCAAAGCCATTATGGTTTTTCTTAAGAAAGTATTGTAAGAAAACTCCAAGTACATTTTATAGGGAGGAACAATAAACCTATGTCCTGGCTTTACTTTTTCTAGCATTCTTGGATCAAAAGTTATGAAGCATATCTAGCACATGATGGCCTATATTTCCAAAAAGACAGCACATACTGCCAAGAACATGCATGTGGGGATAAAATTAGTCAGTGAAAGGCATAATAGAGGGCAATACAACCTCGCATTAGGTATGATATAATAAAATAGAAGGCATTCTCAGCCATGATCAGCAGTGAGTAAAGGCAATAATAACCAGAAATGGGCACGAACAGCAATACGAACCCAAAAAAGCCACAAACAGCCCAATCTGCTGTTCGCGAACAAGCTGTTCATGAGGCCCCATTCTAAACGAACAGGTAGTTGTTGCAAGCCTGGTTCCTTGCTGTTTGTCAAGTCAGACAGTCTAGCACCTGCAATCAATTCCCTTGGCAACTTAGGCAGGGATTGTCTGAACCCTGTCTGAACTCCTGCTGATGCCCTGGAAACCCCAATTTGAGCCCAATTTAGCTTGATAGGCAGATCTTCCTTTCAAGTGTGGAGCTCCAAATTTGTTACAAGGGAACAAAGAGCAGTGGGGAGCAGGGCTCCCAGCTCTGGCTTAGATTGCAGACAGTGGAGAGGGAGAGACAGTTGCTGTTGGCATTTTGATAGCGAGAGTGCATTGGAGCTTGAATTTTCTTTTTGTGTGGTGGGATAGGGACCTACCCCTTCAAGTTTCAGGGCTGCTGTCAGGCTCTGGGGCCAAGCTATTGTTTATTACTGGTACCTTTCCTGGTGCCTGCTCAGGTCAGGTTTCTGGGAGTGGTGCAGTAGGGATCTTGACCAAACTTGGATGATGGCTGGAGGAGAGCCTGCTGCCCCCCACGAACAGCCAACCACGAACATGTTCATGAACAGGGCCATGTTCGTGGTTGTTCATGAGTCTCTGTTCATGGATGGCAATGAACAACGAACATCATGTTCGTTTTTTTTTCTGTTCGTGCCCATCTCTAATCATAACATTTTTGAGCAAATTTTGAATACAACTCGATCATTCCACTCCAGGATAAAGTTCTGAAAAACTGGTTCCACCGGTTTTAGAACAAGCCATCTGAACATGATGCTGAATTGCTTATTTTCATTATGCCCTCCCCAACCTTCTCCAACCAATACTTCTTAAAAATATTTTAAATGAGATTACAAATTCTGGATACTTGACCTTGTAGAACTTTAAAAAACAAAGTATTGTCGAAGGCTTTCACGGCCGGAGAACGATGGTTGTTGTGGGTTTTCCGGGCTGTATTGCCATGGTCTTGGCATTGTAGTTCCTGACGTTTCGCCAGCAGCTGTGGCTGGCATCTTCAGAGGTGTAGCACCAAAAGACAGAGATTTCTCAGTGTCAGTTTAAAAAACAAAGTTAACAGATGCCTGCTGAAGTGATTGAGCTATTGTTTAATTTGTCATTTTAGAGCCAAGCTACAAGTGACATCTTACACAGGTTGGACACTTGTCAGTTTACCTCAAGTTTTGATGGGAAATGTAGGCGTCCTGGTTTTACAGCGTGGCTTTCCATTACAGCTGCAAGACCAGGATGCCTACATTTCCCATCAAAACTTGAGGGAAGCTGACAAGTGTCCAACCTGTGTTAGTTGCAAAGTCAAGAGGAAGGCAAATTCAGTCAACAGCTGAGGGTCCTCCTATGAGATCTATTTTTATATTAAATTTACCTTTATCTGGTGACAGGCCCATTTGGGGAATCTTAGTTAGTTCTAGGTACTTCAGTTTAAGAAGTTTATGAATAAAACAAAAAGATTCTAAGAAGACTATTATGATGAAAGAAAGAAAAAGAAAATCATATCAAGGAAAAAGCAGACATATCTGCCCAATAAGAAACAAGCCACTTCTGTACAAGTGCAAGAGCACACCATGCCCCACTCACGTCAAAGGAGCCTGCACTGGAGAACTCCCAGGTATGAGATGCCATTTGGATTCTACATCAGGCATCAAAATACCTTGGGCCAGATCAGACTACACATCGTAGGAAAGTATCAATGTGAATACTCACATTCACTCTTTTTTTAAAAAAAAAAATATTTAAATAAAATAAAATAAAGTAAGTGCACAGTATAAAAGTTATGCAGATTCTAAATTAGATATTAAATTAAAAGTTATACAATCTTATACAACTAATAAGTATATAAACAGTACAGTTATAATAGTTTTGGGAGTAAAACAAGCAATACATTTAAGTTTCTTTGACCTGATAAACAAAACGTTACATATTTATTTTCCCTAAGCCTAAATACATAACATTTCTCCTTCTCTCTCCTTCCCTCTCACCCTCTAAGCTTCTATATCAATTCGTTTAGCCTAAGTAATCGAAGAAATCCTTCCATTTTTTCCAGAACTCGGTTATCAGTCTATTTTGTAAATAGGTAGTCAATTTGGCCATTGAAGCGTATTTGTGAATCTTATCTCTCCACTCCGGGAGACCAGGACAAGCATTGTTTTTCCATTTTCCTGCAAATAGGACTCTCGCTGCCATCACCGTATAATGGAAGAGAGCTTGTTCTTTTCTCACATTAGTTGGTAAAATATTTAAGAGCATACTTTTCAGATTTAATTCAAATCTGAGTTTGAGGATCTTTTGCATCTCTTCATGTATTTTCATGATTCCTTACAAGTCTACCACATATGGTAAAATGTTGCATCCATATTCTGATATTTCCAACAATGTCCACTGTAACCCTTACTAATCCTCACAATATCTTTCTCAATGCTGAACTATATATTACTTCAGTTAATGGGTGGGCTGTAGGGGAGAACTGCTGGCAGGGGTATGTTTAGCTCTTCTCATGCCTACTAATTTTCTCTTGTAAAGGTCTGCTTTGAGCACTTTCTCCCTCATTCTCCATATGGGCTTATTTCTAATCTTGGAGCCTGGCTGGGGGGAAAAACTAGGTTAGGCATTGCCTGTGGAAGGAAACAAAAGCAAAGGGTAGTTTGTAGATAAGATTTTCCCCCCTCTTGTTGCCAAGTAGGCCCCCTCCCCTGCTTTAAAGCATGCCATGAACTGTGTTAAAGTTTCCTGCGTTACTGTTTCACTGCTGCACAAAGATTGCTTTGCACGTGTGTGCTCTGATACACGTGTCAGTTTCCTGCCTGCGTGTCAATTACCCTGCTGCTGTAATAGACTGTGTAGTTTACTGACTCCATGTTTGGATAACTGCACAAAGGACTCTCTTTCTGGGCAGCCCTGCCCTGACCTGTATCTGGAATTCCCAGTGTGTGTTTGGACTCTGTTACTAGTGTTCCCCGTGCCTGCATTGCCATCTGCCACGGACCGTGCCTGTTCCCTGCTTTGGACTGTGTTTTAAAGTGTTGTTCCCCCTGCCTCCATGGAAGCCTGCCTCATATGGGCCCAAGCCGCTGCTAGCAGCCGGGCGCCTGCCGGGGAAACCTCCAGCGAGCCTGGCTAGGCGCTCCCTGGTCAGTTCCCGCCTGGAGCCTCCCGCGGGCCGGTCGCCGAGCTTGCCCTCGCTACCGGGCAGCCTGCTATCCAGCCCCAGCCATGCCCAGCCGGCATCCATGTTCTCAGGCAGCCAGAAGACCCTGAGAGGAAGACTGCTTTGGGAAGCCATTTCGGCGAAGCGGGCACACCACGTCCGCAGCGAGAGTACCTCGCCCCGCTCTGCATATCTTAGGAGCCGCCCCGGAGAAGAGCTAAGTGCCGACCATCCCAAGCACTTAGAGAATGCATCTCAAAGAAACCTCCGCATTCCAGAGCTGATGACATCAGGACAAGCCCTGTCCGCTGGAACATCCTTTCAGCCCACTTGGATTTCCCCCTCCCTCTTTTGTCCCCTCTTCCTGAGGTGTCACTTATCACGATCTGATTACCAAAGTGGCCCATCCAAGCCATTTAGTAGCCCATTAGACCCTTTGTTTTAATCTGTGAGAACCACCAAGTACAGCACCAGCCCCAGGGTACGTTTTGGGGTATTTAAGCCGGCCTCTCAGACCGCATGGTGCGCGTGCCATCCTATCCAGACTTCCTTGCTGTCCGTCTGTGGTTCCAGTGCTGGCATTGGACCCCCCCCCCCTCGCTGCTGTGTCTCTGCTTCGCTTCAGGATAAGTGAGTATTCCCCCTATCATCGTTGGGAACCAGCTAATGCGAACGTCTCTGTATTTCCTACTCTGTATTTCTTAGATCTCGTATGTTCTCTTGTATGCTTGTGCAAGTTTAGGCTTACGCCACACTGAATACACGTGTTTGGAACCTATTTGTTGTCTGCCTCTTTTTCACTAGAGTGTCTGGGATCGGGACCTCCGTATACATAGGTTATGATCCGCGCTTAATATTAAGTTACAGACTGCTACAGCTAATTCCCCATTATAATAAAGAGCAGTTCTGGTAACAGTTTACTGGTGGAGAATGCGGGCATAACCCAGTTCGTGTGAATACACGTGAGTCGACACGCGTGTCTTTGGCGAACTGACTTAGAGGAAAATTTTCCAGACCTCAGTGTAAAGAGCGCAATTTAGCTCAGGGAATTAAAAGTGTGACTGTGTGTGGCTCTAGCGAGCATTTCTATCTTGTGGGTTGGCTTTTCCCCATTTCCTCCTTCAGCCAGCTTTGGACTACTTGCCTTTTGTGGTGCACCGCGAGGCCCTCCAGCCGTTATAACCGGTGTACTGTGGGTGAGGACCTCTGAACTGGTGAAGTTCCTGGCCACCTTCCGGGCCGCCTAAACGCGTCTATGTGGGTGGGATCCCAGAAGTAGGCTCTATATATATATATATCCTGAAGCAGCACATATAAAACTCTCTTCCGCCCTCCCCCGTCTCTCCTAAGTCCGTCCAAACCCCGTTCCTGCCAGCACTTAGGCTTCAATCCCCGCTCCGGAGGAAACGTGAAGGGATTGTTAGTCCGTTTAGTTAGTTAGCTTTGGGAATCTGAAGCCAGGTTCCTGAAGCCCCGCGGCAGCCGGCTGCACCGTGCTTAAGAGTTTTAAGGTAGACTCTTGGGCGCCTTTCCGCTTGCGAATTTTAAGTCAGACTCGTGGGCGCACCTCGCTTGGGAGTTAGTAGGACTCTTGGGCACTTTTGCTTGGGAGTTGTTAGAACTCTTGAGCGCACCTCGCTTGGGAGTTGTTAGAACTCTTGAGCGCACCTCGCTTGGGAGTACAGTAAGCTTTACTCCTGGGCACTTTTGCTTGGGGACTTGCAGAGGCAGTCCTTGAGCGCATTTAGTCTTTTGGTCGAGGCTTGGAGACCGTTTAATCGTTTGTCTCTGAGCGTGAGGCCTGGGGACACTTTGAGTTTAGTTCTTGGGCAGAGAGCTTGGGAGCAGTTCTGGTTGCCTGAGCAGAGGCTTGGGAGACCCCTTAGTTGCAGTTTCTGAGCAGAGGCTTGGGAACACTTTCTGGTTTTCCGAGTATAGGCTTGGGAGACCCCTGAGCTTTAGCTTCTGAGCAGAGGCTTGGGAGCACTGAGCGTTTTGGTTCTTGGGCTTAGAGAGCTTGAGAACACCGTTTGAGCCAGTAAACTTTTCCTGGTCCCGTGGCTTGTAGGCAAGCTTGAAACGGGAATAGGAATTTTTCCTTCTCCCCCGGTGGAGAAGAACCGAGTGTAGGACCCTTAAAAAGACCCTTGTGAACCTAAAAGTAGGACCCTTTTATACCCCCCCTGGTAAAAACCTGTGTAGTACCCAGTTTAAAAATCCTTGAGAACCGGAGGGAAGGATAAACCTCCCAAAGGAACATAGAGAGGAAAAGTTGTTAAAACCCCTAAGAATCCAGTGTAAGAATCCCCGAGGACCCGAAGGGAAATAGCCTCTGAACGGCCCCTAGACGAGAGAACTTATAGGGAACTCAAATCGCCCCATCCGTGGTGTCGCTGATCCACTCTTTAGCCTCCCCCGAGATCAGCCTTAAACTAAAAAGTAAAATGTACCGGGCAAACCCCACCGTGCCCCGCCTGGAGAAGTGGCTAGTGAAGAAGGGAGATTGCCCCTGGGAAGCCGGTTCCTTCAAGGGACCCGACCCACTCCAGATAGTTAGAAGCGCCTTCCAGGATTTTTGTGACAAGGAGAAACCTAGGTCAAGTAAAAAAGACAGGTATGGAGCTTGGGCACTTTTCACTGCCCTACAGGACAGCGTGTCCCTCATTAGTAAGTTGCACACAGCGCAGGAGGAGTTAGAGGAGAGGTCAGAGCGAGAGCAGGACGCCTTGCGCCTAGAAATCCAGACTCTCAGGACCAAGCTGACTGAACAGGAAAAAGAGTACGAGAGAAGAGCAGTTGAATGGCGCGCCGAACGCGTCAATTTCATACTAGAAAAGCAAGGACTAACTACCGCCCTCCAGGACGCTCAGCACAAGGCTGAAGCGGCCACCGCTCGTGCCGACATGGCTGAGCACGCATTAACTGAGGGACAAGAGGAGATTACTAAGCTCACCCATGCCGCCCGGTTCATGGCGGACCACAACCAGTCTAAAACCGCAGCCGCGGACCATTCAGCTTGTAAGAGGGAGCTAGAGGCCCTGAAGCGACACTTGGGGATGCAACAGGCCGTAATTTCCGCCGTGCACCCCTCAGCCCTCTTGGCCCTCCCAGAAGATAGTAAGGATAGCTGGGCATCTCAGTCGCTCCAGCCCGAGGAAGCCCCACAGCCCCTCCATCCGATAGCTACTAAAGAAATAGTATCCATGGACGAGGACGGCAAGAAGACAGACCGGGTCGTTAAGGAAACCCGCAATTGGAGGCCCGACGAGCTCCAAGCCATAGCAGATCGCATGGGGCCCCTAAACCGAGATACGGCCATCCAGTGGTTCACCCATGTGACCACCTCTCAGCCCTCCGCTAGTGGTTCCGACGTGGCCCAACTGGCCCGCCACTGCGCCAGCCCCGAAATAGTCACAGCCCTTAATGCTTACGTTTCTAACCGAAGGCTAGCCACCCGCAGTCAGTACGGAGCCATTAAAGAACTGTGCGCATTCCTATGGCCCACCAAGAGTTTAAAAGCCCTATACATTGCAGAGTTCCAGAAACCCGGAGAGGATCCAGAGGCATATTTAGCTAGAAAGCAGCTCCTCGCTGAGCTAGCCGATGAAGTAGATTTAGATGCGAGCGATGTGCCCGACTTCGATGAACTGGAGTTTAGGAGAGCTGTTATAGATGGGCTCAACAGCACTACTCGCCTGGCCCTGGCAGGAGTAGAACCCGGGAGCATCTCATGGGGAGACCTGGAAGCTCGCATCAGGAGCATTGCTGGCCTGTTGCGAGAGACCGGAGCGATCCGCCATGTGAAGTCCCCGGCCTCCCATAGGAATGAGAGTGAGCCCATCAACACAGTCACGTATGCCAACCATGGTCCCCACTCCCAATATCGGCCCCAAGGGCATAGCTCGTACTCAGAGCCTAGAGGTGGCATCTTGCGTGGGAGAAGCGGTAGCTTCACTCGGGGCCGCAGCCAGAGGGACTCCCGTCCAGGAGTAACCTTTGCGCCCACCCCCAGTCACTACCCTTCCTCCCCACAGGGACCCTCTGAGCCCTGGAGACCTGCGCTGCCCTCGGCGCCCCCGCCCCCTCGGGCACCTCACCCCTACAATCACCAGGTCTACCCTCCCCCAAGTCAGGCTGACTCCTGGAGACCGCAGCCAAAGGACCACGAGGAGCCCTCTGACCTAGGAGAGCCGCCACCAGCTGGGAACCCCTTTTTCCAATAGGGATGCCCGGGGGTCACACGTTATTCTCCCCACTTAACTGCCCGTGGGAGAAAACCAAAGGTTGAGGCTAGCCTTCGACCTCCAGGAACTAAAAATAGCTTGGAACTTAAAAGAGAGGAGGAAAGATTCCAAAGGGTGATTCGAACCCAGAACCCAGCACCAACTTTGCCAGACACCTCTGAAAGAAATCTGGCAGAGCTGCAAAGTAAAATCCATGAACTCATAAGTGTCAATAGGGAACAGAATTTAAAAATAAATGATCTTAATAAGGAGAATGAGGAATTAAAAGAAAAATTAAATTCTTGCACAATAGAGAAAGAGCAGCTCCACAATAAATTCCTTAGCATGCAGACTTTGCTGGAGAACCAGAATAATGAAACCGCCACTTTAAAAACCCTGATGCAAAATCTCCTGGAATCCCAGAGACTCACTGAGGCCAGATTAAAGACTTTAGAGGAACAATCAGTGATTGAATCAGCACCCCGCCCCGCCAAAGGCAGTGAAACAGGTAGTCAGTCACCTTTGCCTCCAATTTCTGCCTCAGCCCCCATGCCCAAGAAGCCAGAATTCACTTTAGCCTCTGAGCATGTGCAGAGTTTAAAAGTCATTCCCCAAGAAATTGTCTTGGCTCCCATAGACTGCCCCCAGCCAAGCTATACACAGCCCACCGTGACTGTGCCCTCTTGCAATGACCCTGAAGAACAGGTAAACAAGAGTAAAAATGCAATTTCTTTAAAAGAATTAAATTGCTTTGAGAATCCAGTGCTTGCAACTACACACCAAATAGCTTTCTCTCAGCCTTCCCTGACTAACACCCCTGAAGAAAACCTTATGTTGGGCCTGTGTGGTTTAGTAGTGCTTGAGCTAATTCAAAGACATTCGTGTATCTGTTTCCACGTTTTAAAAGGCTCAAGCCCAAAACTTAATGAAAAGGTAGAGCCTCCAGCAGTAAGTGCAGTCAGGAATGTAATAATGCAAGTGAGCAGACTCCAGAAAGAATCCCAGTTGCTAGCAGCGTCTAAAACAGACTGTTCCCACTCAGCGTTGCACCCCCACCCCTCATTGAAATGGAAAAACTGGCCAGACCAGGATTCTGACCTCCTCCCAGTTCTTCCTTTTGTCCTCTCCCAGGCTGAAGTAAGCCCAAATAAATGTAATCACTGGTTCCCTGTCAGAATTTGGAAGGGATTGGAACCAGGAGTGGAAAAGCCACCTTAAGGAGACTTGAGTTCAAGTCCCTGCAGCCCCTGTCCCTTTTCGTTGTGCAGTCTTAACTTTATGTGTGTGTGAACCTGAAGCCCAATTCCCTTTTGAATTTAGATGTAAAAAGCCAACTTAGCTTCCTATAATCATTTAGTGTTTTTGTTATTTCTTGTCAGTTCTATTCTTTAACTTCATTAGGCGGGCCCCACAGTTGGGACCCTTGGGGGAAACACGGCAACCAAAGCCAAATAGGACCACCACCGAGAGTGACTCTTAATTGGATTTTAAGCCGCGTGTTCGGAAAAAATTGCACAGGCAAAAGAGATTTGCTGTGTGTGAAAGTGTTTGGAGAGGCTTTAGCCCAGAGGTGCATACATTCTTTCGAACATAGTGGAACCACCAAATAAGGTGATCCCTGTATTCGAAAACATTTCACCCGCCGTGCTGGTGAAGATCCCGCATCTACGTAGATTCGGGGTCTCACCTGCCAGACCCACGCTTTCGCATGATGGTCGGCTTTGGCTTTGAGGGCCGTGCCTCCCCTGGAAAAGGACCCCCAGATAGCCCAACATCCCTCTTTTACTAATGTTCATATTCGTCATGGTGAGTTGCTATACGGCGCCACCATCCAGTACGCTTTAGTGCAAAAGTAAAAGACCCGCCAGTATTTTGTAAATATGTGTCCCCTGGAATGTGTTATTGAGGTGCGTTCGCTACGCACAAGGGGCAACGTGCCTCATTTACATAGCCAGGATCCCCCGCGCCAAGATGACCCCCGAACAACCCAGACACAGTGGCGCCGGCAGATCTCGGCCGCCTCCGCCGCTTTTCGATAAACGCTGCCGAGCACCTTCGGCTCCACTTCGGCCCTTTCCGCCAGCAGCCGCTCGCCCCACGTACTGATATCTTTTCCCTTGCCCGTACCGTATAAGGGAAAAGAAGGGGGGGAGACATATTGAAGTTTTAATGAAGCCATGCCAGGCCTTCCAAGTGAGGGCAACCCGAAAGTACCCCACACCCATATGCTTCTTGCTCAGTGTATTTTTCTTTTTGGTGCTCAGTGTATTTTTCTTTTTGCCCGGTGTACCCTTTTTTTTAAACCAGAAATTGGGGCCTCCCGAGGGAGTCCCTCCAAAAATTGGTTGTCCTGCAAATATATGACGAAGGCCTATTTTTGAAAATTAAAGCGAGGGCCCCCGTCTGCAGCAACCCTTATAGTTACTGGATACCACTCTCTAGTTTTTTCTTTTAAAACGGCAAGGCCAGACCGAGCCGGACCGATAGCTCTCAGCTCGCAAATAAAAGCAGCCCGCCACCGAGCCAGGGGCACCTGAAGGCCACATAGTCTAGGCACCCAGGGACCCCTGGGGCGAGTTTGCATAATCCCGCCTAACGTACAGCCGACCCTTGCCCGACGCAAAGACGTTTCCCCTCTGAAATATACATGCTTTAGGAAGAAGCCCCCGCACAGGAGTTCCCCAGAGCAACAAGCTGGAAGGCTCGCTTAGTGCCCCTGGGACTTCTCGTTCGAACCCCGCTTAACAGACAGTGCTGGCAGAAAAATGCCCTCCCTCTTTTTCCCTGCTTCACTTTATTTTATTTTGCTGCAAGAAACTCAGGGAACCTGTACTTATATCCGCAGGTCTCCCCAGGATATTTTCACCACAAAAGGAAAAAGAAGGCCAGGAGATGAGGCACCTGGCTACTCTGTGTTTGCTCGTGCTGGCAGGCACCCTAATAGAGGGACGCCCGTCCAAATTAATGCCCTACCCCCACTGGAGATGTATTAATACCCTGGCAGGAAACGAAATGATGGTCTGCAAAGTTGTGCAGCAGATTAATATGACCACCCCCACGGATCGCACTAACTTTCGCAGTTGTGAAGAGCAGTGGATCCGACCCCCAGAGCTTGTTATTTTATGTGTGGGAGTGAAAACCATGTCCCAGGAACTAGTGTGTTACTCGCCTACCGATACCGTTTCACCACTTGCTCCAATTCCATGTATGTTCCTCCCCCGTATCAGGCCAGCCCCCACCGCAGTCCCGGTGGTAGACAAATATACCACCCCTACCAACTTCGAAACCTCGCCATTTGTCACTGAGGCTTTCGGACCATACTGTGAAGTTGTTTTTGTGTCGGCCGCAGTATGGAAGGCAGGAGACCCCTTTAGGATGACCATCCTACTAGGCACTACTACCACTGAGTCTGCATCAGTCACTATCACGCCCCTTCAGGCACGGCTCTCTCCTTCGCTATAGAACGCTGGGAGAACCTGACCTGGATTGTAAAAGAGGAAGACCTAGCCAAACATGGCCCACCCGATTGGATACTGGTTCAACAGACGCCCGAATGCCAAACCAAGCCCCTAGTAGAGAAATTTCACCGGCTTGGGCTGCTCTTTGTAAATTTGACTCACGAACCAGGCAATTACTCCCTGCTGATCCGGACCCAGGAGACCCACACCATCCAAATTGACCCTTTGATTGCTAGCAATGAACAATTAAGCCAAGGCGGCACGCATATAGTGGGCTCCCATGTTTTGAAAACTGACATTCGAGAGAGAGTTCTAGTCCGCCCGCAAATGTCTTTAAAAGAGATCCGCATAGACTTAGCTGAGCTAAATGTAACCCAGAGGCTGCCGCAGTGCGCTCCCTATCTGGAGGCCGGTAGCAAGGGTTGGAATGCATGGCTACAACTGTGGATCGATCCCTCTCCTTCTCTCTCGCGTGCCAGACGAAGCATTGCCGACTGGACTGCTCCTGCAGCCGGAGGCTTAGCAATCATGGATTCGGTCAACATTGAGACTCTCGCTAATAAGTTTGCCCATGTCACGACTAGCATCTCCGACTTAGGTAAACCGGTGGTGCAGTCCCTAAATTCCATTTCGAATGGGCAACACGAGATCAGCTCCATTTTAGTTAACTGGGAGAGTCAAATTGAAAGAGATTTTTCTCTGCTGCTCAAGGGAACACAGTCTTTGGAATGCAACATGTCAATAGCCATGGCATGTATGCAAGCCCAACAATTAAACCAGGCTGTGGCCATGGGGCTGATTCGGCAAGCCACGGACGGGCACTTGCCCCTGGAAATTAAAAGACTGATTACGCCCAAATTGTCACCCATTGAGCTGGAGCTTGAATCCTGGTGGTCTCTTGTAAATTCCTCATTCTCACCGACCACCCAGGAGCTTAAATTATTTTTATTAACGGCCAGTGCGCACGAGTCATTCCATGTGTATCCAGTCGTGCCTCTGGGACTCTAAGTCAGCGACACCGAAGTCCTCTACGCCCGCCACCCCGACCATTGGGCCCGCTTCACCCCGACCGGATGGCAGCTCGTCAGCCTCCAAGGGTGCCAGCATCGAGACCAGACCGGCTTCATCTGCCAAGACCAAGCCTTTGCACCTCATCACCCCTGTGTAGCCCCGCAAGTCGACGCCCTCAACGAGTGCTCCTTTGAGGTCGTCCAGGAGAACAGCTCTGCTGTGGTCTACCTTGGGAAAGGATGTGCCTGCGTGCGAACGGCCTGCGATTTTGTGATCCTGAATTCGTTCCAGCTCAAGCCCGTGATCCCGGGAGTCAATCGCTGCTTTTGCAACCTGTCTTCGGTGGCAGCCTGCGACTTCACCTACACGGTACCGGTCTGGACCCAAGAAGAGATCCTGGTGGCACCCTCCATCTATCGTTATGTGAAGCCCATTCCCCTTGGCATCGGTCTGGAGCTAATCCACGAGCTCCTGACCCACCCCCAGCTCCACCGCACCCTCCAGAGCATCCAGAGGGACGGGGACACTACTGCTTTGGTTGTGTCCCACAACGGAAAGGAGATTTTGGATCTTGTCCAGCGGATTAAGACCACCGGAGAGCACTCGTGGTGGGAAACCCTCTTTGGCTGGAGCCCCACTGCCACTGGAATTTACAATTTGGCCTTACACCCGATCGTTGTTATTTTGGCCTTCCAAGTTTTGTTGTGCACCTCACTACTTTATTTGGGCTGTTGGAGCCGCCGACAGCTCCAGCAACTCCAACTGTCCTACCGTTTGGATCATTACAATCCAGACCTCCTCTTGCCTTAAGGGTTGTTCTTGGCGCCCCGTTTTAGCCTTTGTTTGTTTTATTGCTTGTGCTGGTATGAACTATGCTTGTACTTTACTATGTGTACAGATCCTGAACCAGTCCCATGGACGCTTTGCTGCCGGATACCGCTCCGAGGCCCTCTTGTGGACTAGGGGGGGACATATTACTCTGCCTCCCAGCCCACGGCCCGTCTCCAAACGACCGCCAGCAGCGCCACCTCCATGAGGACTAGAACTGTGTGCCCGAAGCCCTTCTTGCCGCCAGCCGACCCTGCCCTGCGGATTGACGCAGACAGCAAGGGGGGGTGGAAGTGTGTTTTGGAACACATGGACTAAAAGTTGCTTGCTCCTGTATATATGCAACCCAGTCTAGCAGCTGTACTGCGGACTGAGCCGTCTGTGATCTTTGTCGCTCTATTGTTTTATGAATTTCTTCCCATTGCTTTTTATGAATTTTACTCCCATGAATTTAGCCCCGAACTAGCCCCTCCCTCTATCTACTGCAAGTGCGCCCATGATCTTCCCATGAACTGGGACCCCTTTTTCGCCCCCTATTAACTTTATCCCTATGAATTTGATTTTAACCTTTTGAATTGCCTTTTTAACCTGACTCCCTCCGCCGAGGTAATTCTAGCCTATTTATCATTTTATGAATTTGGTTTTAACCGAGACCCCTACTGAACGGTCTCTTTTAAAGGTTCTTTTGTTCCTGATTTTAGACTCTATGAATTTGGTTTTAATCTGGCTGCATGAGTTAGCCTTTTAATAGCGAAGTTTATTTTTCTGCCCCTATGAGCCCTTCCGCCGCTTACCCTCATGAATTATTTCCTCGCACTTGCTTTTATCATTGCTGCTTCTATCTATGAATTGGTTTTAACTTCCTGGTTTATTGCTTTTAATCATATATATATCTATGTATTTATGATTTTAACCATTTATGAATTACTCTACCCTCTATGAATTGATATATGCCTGACTTGCACTTTCTTATATGAATTATTCCCTCACCTATGAGCTTTGTTTTAACTTCCTATGAAGTAGCCTGCTTTTATTCTTACATTCATGAATTGTATCCATGAATTGCCTTTGCCTTTAATCTTATGCTTATGAATTAATCCATGTATATGAATTGCTCCTGGTTTTTAGTGCTTTTAATCCACCATGAATTACGTATGAATTACCTTCATCCATGAATTAATCAATGTACACAAATATGAATTATTGCTATTTATATGCATGAATTGCTCGTTGCTGCTCATATCACCATGAATTGTTATTGCTTATGAATTATTGCTATTTATTCTGACGGTTGCACTTAGCACACCCCCTGGTGTGAACCCAGAGACCTGCAGCCCATTGGCTGATCTAAATTGCACTTATTCGGTTATGTGGTTCTCCAAACTAAATTTTTGAGTGACGCCTCCCCCTCCTTCCCTTCCCACTCCTTCTTCGCTCGAAGCTCGACCACCGGACATTGCCGACCACCTCGCCTTTGAAGTCAAGTTCGGGGACCGCCGTGCCTGACGTCCCGGAGTCCCCGAGGGGGGGAATTGTTGCCAAGTAGGCCCCCTCCCCTGCTTTAAAGCATGCCATGAACTGTGTTAAAGTTTCCTGCGTTACTGTTTCACTGCTGCACAAAGATTGCTTTGCACGTGTGTGCTCTGATACACGTGTCAGTTTCCTGCCTGCGTGTCAATTACCCTGCTGCTGTAATAGACTGTGTAGTTTACTGACTCCATGTTTGGATAACTGCACAAAGGACTCTCTTTCTGGGCAGCCCTGCCCTGACCTGTATCTGGAATTCCCAGTGTGTGTTTGGACTCTGTTACTAGTGTTCCCCGTGCCTGCATTGCCATCTGCCACGGACCGTGCCTGTTCCCTGCTTTGGACTGTGTTTTAAAGTGTTGTTCCCCCTGCCTCCATGGAAGCCTGCCTCATATGGGCCCAAGCCGCTGCTAGCAGCCGGGCGCCTGCCGGGGAAACCTCCAGCGAGCCTGGCTAGGCGCTCCCTGGTCAGTTCCCGCCTGGAGCCTCCCGCGGGCCGGTCGCCGAGCTTGCCCTCGCTACCGGGCAGCCTGCTATCCAGCCCCAGCCATGCCCAGCCGGCATCCATGTTCTCAGGCAGCCAGAAGACCCTGAGAGGAAGACTGCTTTGGGAAGCCATTTCGGCGAAGCGGGCACACCACGTCCGCAGCGAGAGTACCTCGCCCCGCTCTGCATATCTTAGGAGCCGCCCCGGAGAAGAGCTAAGTGCCGACCATCCCAAGCACTTAGAGAATGCATCTCAAAGAAACCTCCGCATTCCAGAGCTGATGACATCAGGACAAGCCCTGTCCGCTGGAACATCCTTTCAGCCCACTTGGATTTCCCCCTCCCTCTTTTGTCCCCTCTTCCTGAGGTGTCACTTATCACGATCTGATTACCAAAGTGGCCCATCCAAGCCATTTAGTAGCCCATTAGACCCTTTGTTTTAATCTGTGAGAACCACCAAGTACAGCACCAGCCCCAGGGTACGTTTTGGGGTATTTAAGCCGGCCTCTCAGACCGCATGGTGCGCGTGCCATCCTATCCAGACTTCCTTGCTGTCCGTCTGTGGTTCCAGTGCTGGCATTGGACCCCCCCCCCCTCGCTGCTGTGTCTCTGCTTCGCTTCAGGATAAGTGAGTATTCCCCCTATCATCGTTGGGAACCAGCTAATGCGAACGTCTCTGTATTTCCTACTCTGTATTTCTTAGATCTCGTATGTTCTCTTGTATGCTTGTGCAAGTTTAGGCTTACGCCACACTGAATACACGTGTTTGGAACCTATTTGTTGTCTGCCTCTTTTTCACTAGAGTGTCTGGGATCGGGACCTCTGTATACATAGGTTATGATCCGCGCTTAATATTAAGTTACAGACTGCTACAGCTAATTCCCCATTATAATAAAGAGCAGTTCTGGTAACACTCTGATCTCCCCGGAAACTGCTCAGCACTCCAAGCAGGAATGCCATTCCCTTCTGGGGATGGGGGATCCCCCGTTCCCACCCCCTGCCCCCGCCTCTACTCGTCAAGCCAGCGGGGGAGGAAAAGTGGAGGAACAAGCCTCCCTGTTGTGCTCCTGAGGTGGTGTGACCACATCACCTCTGGATGACGTCATCATGCCACCCCTGAGAGGGCTCCTGCGCTTCTCAGTGGGCTGATTTTGGCGCACGCCCATGCCTACACGATGATTTCACTCCCGGAATGACGTCAGTGTGTGTGCATGGGAGCACCGCAGTGTGAGTGCATGGAGCATACGCACGAGGAGCATCAGGGACCGCAGACAAGGTAAGCACTGTGTCCACTGTCCCCCTGGGAGGGTAGAGGGATCTGGCATCCCTAACTCCAAGGAAATCTCATGTATGACTTCTAAGGTGTATATGAATGTTCAATAAGATGCCAACTATTAAACAGGCTACTGAGGATTATCTTCCCTTATCATATTGTCCCTCTAGGCCAGAGATGCAGGAGATAAGACTGCTCTGCTATTGTCCTCACTTTAATCTCCAATGGCTGATTCATACATTACAAAGTCTTTGTGGTCACCACATGGACTTTGGATCACATGTGTGCTGGGAGTTCCATGATTTCCAGATGCACATGGGGAAGTGGCTTCAGCTGCTCCGATGCCATTTTCCTGACATGAAATGGCCCTGGGAAGCCACAATTTTCCTTGTTGGGGAAACTATGAGTGACTATTATTACAATAAATTTTCCCAAGGGAGAAAAGAATGGCTCCTTGGTGCTCTTTCACATCAGGAAATAGTTGGCAGGGGTGGGGGGAGAGGCTGAATCCTTCTTCACATTCATCATGGTCCTGATCCAAATCAGGCCCACAGTTGCCTGCAAATCATAAAAATTCTAGCACATATGAGATCCAAAGTCTTCATGGTGGTCACAAAGACTTTGTAATGTGTGAATTGGTCAAAGGAAAGTAATTCCGTTTCCGTCATCTTTCATAGCATCACAGCATATATACTGGCTGAAAACTTAGGCAAACAACTAAAATGTTCCTCATAGATGAAATCTTTCAATTTCTGGGTTCCTGGGGCTAACATTCTTCCTTTCAGTTTTGAAATGATTGGCTTCAAGGAAGTCCCATGGAGCAATATCAGCCTTTTATGCCACACAAGCCACTTGCCTATTAATGAGAATGAAAAGTATCAGTATTGTTTCCCACCATTTTCATAGGTTTTAGCAGCTTGAAGTCCAATTCTCCAAAAAAGGGAAATTATGACAGAATAGATTCTTTTATCAGTGTGAACTTTAAATTGCTCTCATTATACTAACAAATTGGCATAACTAATAGCTTCAGTATCAGGTGAATCAACACTAAGAAGACATAAGTGGCATGCATACATCCATGCACACGAGCACACACACACACACACAGAATGGAAGATTTGTATACACTTACCGTGAAACTTCCTTTCTCGGTGGTGTGGGAGTGGGTCAGTCTTAACTGACGGGAAGTAGCTCCTACTCTATCGCAGGGTCGGTCGAATCATACGATCCCCTGTGGGAGGGCTCTTCCCTGGCACGCCAG